>NC_141176.1:0-10000000 GCF_055505025.1 Bos grunniens | reverse complement strand
CTGAAATTCATCAGCCCAGATTCCACTGTCAACCTCCAAACAAAAATGTGACCAAAGAATAGGATTGGTTACATGGTTTAGTCTAGATATCAAAGTAAGGAATGTGAGATAACATGATTGATAATCAGAATAGTTAAAAAGAGGCTCTGGTTGATGGGAAGGTGTCCTAAAATGTCTATGAATGCTTTATATTAGGGATTCTCAACAGAAGGCAATTTTGCCCTGCAGGGAACACATGGCAATGTCTGAAGACATCATTAATTGTCAGGACTGGAGATGTTCTACTGGAATCTGGTAGGTAGAAGTCAGGGATTGAGCTAAACATCCTGCAGTGCACATGACAGTCAACAAAGATTCCTGTGGCCAGTGTCAACAGTGCTGAGGTGAATAAATCATTTTCCATTTTGTTTTATTACATGTATGCTAAGTCACTTCAGTTGTGTCTGACTTTTTGGACCGTAAGGACTGTAGCCCGCCTGGCTCCTCTGTCCATGGGATTCTCCAGGCAAGAATACTGGCATGAGTTGCCATTTCCTCCTCCAGGGGAACTTCCTGACCCAAGGATTGAACCTGTGTCTCCTGTGGTTCTTGCATTGCAGGCAGAGTCTGACTGCTTGAGCCACCAGGGAAGCCCATTTTATTATATGAAATGCAATTTAAATTTTAAAAGCAACTTTGATGATTAGCATACTGAAAAATACAGAGTTAGACTTGGCTTCAACCATGATCTGATCCAGAGTTTGCCAAGTCTTACATATTTCATCTGCACTCTCCTGCAGTTGTGTTCACTCTTCTGTTACCTAGGTTCTCAAATTGTCTTATTATAGCACCAATAGTTGGAGAAGGCAATGGCACCCCACTCCAGTACTCTTGCCTGGAAAATCCCATGGATGGAGGAGCCTGGTGGGCTGCAGTCCATGGGGTTGCTGGGAGTCAGACACGACTGAACAACTTCACTTTGACTTTTCACTTTCATGCATTGGAGAAGGAAATGGCAACCCACCCCAGTGTTCTTGCCTGGAGAATCCCAGGGACGGGGGAGCCTGGTGGGCTGCTGTCTATGGGGTCACACAGAGTTGGACACGACTGAAGTGACTTAGCAGCAGCAGCAGCACCAATAGTGTGACACTGATATTGTTGCACCCATGCAATAAGCCATCTAGTGAAAAGAAACTTATTTTTCCAGCAGTTTTCACAAAACAGAGAGGAATCTTCTTCCCCCAAACCTACCAGCATTAGCTTCTTTCTTCCAGTTAGCCAGAATTTTATGACACATCCATACTGAACCAGTCTATGACTAAGAATTTGGTCACTTTCACCTGACTGTCACATATTTGAGAATAGGATGTGGGTTATTTTAGAAAGTAAAACCTGGACAGGCGGGCTAGGAGTGGGAGAAACTTGTTCCACATAGACAACTAACAGATATTGATTGCTATGTTGGTGGATTGCATCATTGGTATGTGACTACAACATCACTTGGAAGTATAACTGCAGAAATGGGAAATCAAGTAAATTCATGAAAAACTTGCAACATATGCTTGATCAGACAGCTACTTTCTCACTGATTCCTTGTAATCTGATCCTTTTGAATCATCCCCTTCAACACTTTCCATAATATTTCAAATCAGCAAGAAGAGGTAATATTTATAAGACGTTTTTACTTTCAGTGTCATTGGTATGGCCATCTTTCATTAGTTGTATACCACGGAAAAGTCTCTGAATCTGTGTAACATACTTTCCTCATTTTAAAGAATGAAGATAATAATGGTGCCAACTTTCTGGAATTGTCCTGAGAACTACATTTTTTTAAGTGAATAATGACTTTAAGGAGTAAATCTATTTTTATAAAAACTTAATTCATATTAGCTATGATTGTTTGTACTCAGTCATATTTGGATATCTCCCCTTCATGGATTATAGCCTTGTTGTTACGAAGGGGCTTGTGAAACTCAATAAAGCTATGAGCCATGCCATGCAAGACCATCCAAGATGGACAAGTCATAGTGGAGAGTTCTGGAAAAAAGTGGTCCACTGGAGGAGGAAATGGCAATCCACTCCAGTATTCTTGCCACAAGAATCCCATGAACAGTCTGAAGAGACAAAGATATATGACACTGGAAGATGAGCCCTCCTGGTTGGAAAGTGTCCAATATGCTACCATAGAAATTGTTGTTGCTCAGTCTCCAAGTCATGTCCACTCTTTGCAACCCCATGGACTACAGCACACCAGGCTTCCTTGTCCTTCACCATCTCCCAGAGTTTGCTCAAACTCATCTCCATTGAGTTGGTGATACCATCCAACCATTTTATCCTCTGTTGCCCCCTTCTCCTCCTGCCTTCAATCTTTCCCAGCTTTCAGAGTCTTTCAGTCTTTTTCAACAAGCCCCCTCTTCACATCAGGTGGCCAAAGTATTGAAGCTTCAGCTTCAGCATCAGTCACTAGGGAAGAACAGAGGGCAATTGTTAATTGTTCCAGAAAGAAAGAGTGATTGATGAAAAGCAGAAATGATGCTCAGTTGTGGATGTGTTTGGTGGTCAAAATAAAGTCCAATGTGCTAAAGAACAATATTATATAGGAACCTGGAATGCTAGAAATCAGTGAACTATAATGGATGGGAATGGACGAATTTAATTAAAATGACCGTTATAACCACTACTGTCACAAGAATCCCTTAGAAAAAATGGAGTAGCCCCGTAGTCAACAAGTCTGAAATGCAGTATTTGGATGCAGTCTTAGAAAGTACATAATGATCTTGGTTCATTTTCAAGGCAAACCACTCAACAGCACAGTATTCCAAATCTATGCCCCAGAAGCTGACTGGTTCTATGAAGACCCACAAGACCTTCTAGAACTAACTTGGGGAAAAAATAATTTAAAAAGATGTCCTTTTCATCACAGGAGATCAGAATGCAAAAGTAGGATGTCAAGAGGTACCTGGCATAACAGGCATTTGAGTACAAAATAAAGCAGTAGTGTTTTGTCAAGAGAACACACTGGTCATAGCAAATACCATTTTCTGACAACACTGCAGATGGATGTCACCAAATGGTCAATACCAAAATCAGTTTGATTATATTCTTCGTAGCTAAAGATGAAGAACCTTTATATAGTCAGCACAAACAAGACTAGGAGCTGACTATGGCTCAGATCATCAGCTCCTTATTTCAAAATTCAGGCTTAAATTGAAGAAAGTAGGGAAAACCAGTAGGCCATTCATGTATGACCTAAACCAAATCCCTTATGATTATACAGTGGAAGTGACAAGTAGATTCAAGGGATTAGATCTGGTGGACAGTGTCTGAAGAACTATGCACAGAAGTACATGAGGCAGTGACCAAAACCATACAAGAAAAATAAATGCAAGAAGGCAAAGTGGTTGTCTAAGGAGGCTTTACAAAGAGCTGAAGGAAGAAAAGAAGTGAAAATTAAGGGAGAAAGGGAAAGATACACCCAGTTGAATCCAGAGTTACAGAGAATAGAAAGGAGAGATAAGAAGGTCTTCTTAAATGAACAACACAAAGAAGTAGAGGAAAAGAAAAAATGTGGAACACTAGAGATCTCTTCAAGAAAATTGGATATATCAAGAAAATATTTCATGCAAGGATGGGCATGGTAGACAGAAGCAGTAAGGACCTATCAGAGGCAGAAGAGATTAAGAAGAGGTGGGAAGAATATGCCAAAGAACTATACAAAAATGGTTTAATAACTACTATGGTGTGGTCACTCACCTAGAGCCATACATCCTGGAGTCTGAAGTGAAGTTGGCCTTCAGATCAGATGAGATCAGATCAGTCGCTCAGTTGTGTCCGACTCTTTGCGACCCCATGAATCGCAGCATGCCAGGCCTCCCTGTCCGTCACCAACTCCCGGAGTTCACTCAGACTCATGTCCATCGAGTCAGTGATGCCATCCAGCCATCTCATCCTCTGTTGTCCCCTTCTCCTCCTGCCCCCAATCCCTCCCAGCATCAGAGTCTTTTCCAATGAGTCAACTCTTTTTGCATGAGGTGGCCAAAGTACTGGAGTTTCAGCTTTAGCATCATTCCTTCCAAAGAAATCCCAGGGCTGATCTCCTTCAGAATGGACTGGTTGGATCTCCTTGCAGTCCAAGGGACTCTCAAGAGTCTTCTCCAACACCACAGTTCAAAAGCATCAAATCTTCAGTGCTCAGCCTTCTTCACAGTCCAACTCTCACATCCATACATGACTACAGGAAAAACCATAGCCTTGACTAGATGGACCTTTGTTGGCAAAGTAATGTCCCTGCTTTTGAATATGGTATCTAGTTTGGTCATAACTTTCCTTCCAAGGAGCAAGTGTCTTTTAATTTCATGGCTGCAGTCACCATCTGCAGTGATTTTGGAGGCCAGAAAAATAAAGTCAGCCACTGTTTCCACTGTGTCCCCATCTATTTCCCATGAAGTGATGGGACCGGATGCCATGATCTTCATTTTCTGAATGTTAAGCTTTAAGCCAACTTTTTCACTCTCCTCCTTCATGTTCGTCAAGAAGCTTTTTAGTTCCTCTTCACTTTCTGCCATAAGGGTGGTGTCATCTGCATATCTGAGGTTATTGATATTTCTCCCGGCAATATTGATTCCAGTTTGTGTTTCTTCCAGTCCAGCGTTTCTCATGATGTACTCTGCATATAAGTTAAATAAACAGGGTGACAATATACAGCCTTGACGAACTCCTTTTCCTATTTGGAACCAGTCTGTTGTTCAATGTCCAGTTCTAACTGTTGCTTCCTGACCCGCATACAAATTTCTCAAGAGGCAGATCAGGTGGTCTGGTATTCCCATCTCTTGAAGAATTTTCCACAGTTTATTGTGATCCACACAGTCGAAGACTTTGGCATAGTCAATAAAGCAGAAATAGATGTTTTTCTGGAACTCTCTTGCTTTTTCTATGATCCAGCAGATATTGGCAATTTGATCTCTGGTTCCTCTGCCTTTTCTAAAACCAGCTTGAACATCAGGAAGTTCACGGTTCACATATTGCTGAAGCCTGGCTTGGAGAATTATGAGCATTACTTTACTAGCGTGTGAGATGAGTGCAATTGTGTGGTAGTTTGAGCATTCTTTGGCATTGCCTTTCTTTGGGATTGGAATGAAAACTGACCTTTTCCAGTCCTGTGGCCACTGCTGAGTTTTCCAAATTTGCTGGCATATTGAGTGTAGCACTTTCACAGAATCATCTTTCAGGACCTGGAATAGCTCAACTGGAATTCCATCACCTCCACTAGCTTTTTCGTAGTGATGCTTTCTAAGGCCCACTTGACTTCACATTCCAGGATGTCTGGCTCTAGGTCAGTGATCACACCATCATGATTATCTGGGTCGTGAAGGCCTTAGGAATCACTTTTACAACAAACTTAGTGGAGATGATGGAATTCCACCTGAGCTCTTTAAAATCTTTAAAGATGATGCTGTTAAAGTGTTGCACTCAATATGCCAGCAAATTTGAAAAATTAAGCAGTGGTCACAGGACTGGAAAAGGTTAATTTTATTCTAAGCTCAAAGAAGGGCTGGAGAAAGAAATGGCAACCCACTCCAGTATTCTTGCCTGGAGAATCCTGTAAACAGAGGAGCCTGGTGAGCTGCTGTCCATGGGGTTGCACGAAGTTGGACATGACTGAAGCGACTTAGCATGCATGCATGTATTGGAGAAGGAAATGGAAATCCACTCCAGTATTCTTGCCTGGAGAATCCCAGGGATGGAGGAGTCTGGTGGGCTGACATCTATGGGGTTGCACAGTGTTGGATATGACTGAAGCGACTTAGCAGCAGCAGCAGCAAAGAAGGGCAACACCAAAGTATGTTAAAACTACTGTACAATTGCATTCATTTCTTATGCTAGTAAGGTTATGCTCAAAATCCTTCATGCTGAGCTTCAGCAGTATGTGAACTAAGAACTTCCAGATGCACAAGTGGGTTTATAAAAGACAAAGGAAACAGAGATCAAATTGCCAACATTCACTGGATCATAGAAAAGCAAAGGAATTCCAGAAAAATATTACTTCTGCTTCATGGATTAGGAGAAAGCCTTTGACTGTGTGGACTTCCCTGGTGGCTCAGACAGTAAAGCATCTGCCTACAAGGCAGGAGACCTGGGTTTGATCCCTGGGTTGGGAAGATCCCCTGGAAAAGGAAACAGCAACCCACTCCAGTACTCTTGCCTGAAAAATCCCACGGACAGAGGATCCTGGTAGGCTACTGTCCATGGGGTTGCAAAGAGTCGGACACGACTTCACTTTCACTTTCACTTTGACTGTGTGGATCACAACAAACTGTGGAAAATTTTTAAAGAGATGGGAATACCAGACCACCCTACCTGTCTCCTGAGAGACCTGTATACAGGTTAAGAAGCAACAGTTAGAATCAAGTGTGGAACAGACGACTGGCTTAAAATTGGGAAAGAGCTACAAAGAGGCTGTATGTTGTCACCAGGATTGTCTAACTTTCGCGCAGACTACATCATGCAAAAAACCAGGCTGGATGAATCACAAGCTGGAATGAAGATTGCTGAGAGAAATATCAACAACCTCAGAAATGTAGATGACACCACTATAATGACAGAAAATGAAGAGGAATTAAAGAGCTTCTTGATAAAGGTGAAAGAGGAGACTGAAAGAGCTGGCTTAAAATTCAACTTTAAAAAAACTAAGATCACGGCATGAGGTTCCATTCAGTTCAGTTCAGTTCAGTTGTTCAGTCGTGTCCGACTCTTTGCGACCCCATGAATCGCAGCACGCCAGGTCTTCCCTGTCCATCACCAACTCCCGGAATTTACTCAAACTCATGTCCATCGAGTCAATGTTGCCATCCAGCCATCTCATCCTCTGTCCTCCCCTTCTCCTCCTGCTCCCAATCCCTCCCAGCATCAGAGTCTTTTTCAATGAGTCAACTCTTCACATGAGGTGGCCAAAGTATTGGAGTTTCAGCTTTAGCATCAGTCCTTCCAATGAACACCCAGGACTGATCTCTTTAGAATGGACTGGTTAGATCTCCTTGCAGTCCAAGGGACTCTCAAGAGTCCTCTCCAACACCACAGTTCAAAAGCATCAATTCTTTGGTGCTCAGCTTTCTTCACAGTCCAACTCTCGCATCCATGCACGGCCACTGGAAAAACCATAGCCTTGACTAGATGGACCTTTGTTGGCAAAGTAACGTCTCTATTTTTGAATATGCTATCTAGGTTGGTCATAACTTTCCTTCCAAGGAGGAAGCGTCTTTTAATTTCATGGCTGCAGTCACCATCTGCAGTGATTTTGGAGTCCAGAAAAATTAAGTCTGACACTGTTTCCACTGTTTCCCCATCTATTTGCCATGAAGTGATGGGACCAGATGCCATGATCTTCGTTTTCTGAATGTTGAGCTTTAAGCCAACTTTTTCACTCTCCTCCTTCATGTTCGTCAAGAAGCTTTTTAGTTCCTCTTCACTTTCTGCCATAAGGGTGGTGTCATCTGCATATCTGAGGTTATTGATATTTCTCCCGGCAATCTTGATTCCAGCTTGTGTTTATTCCAGCTCAGCGTTTCTCATGATGTACTCTGCATATAAGTTAAATAATACTTCCTGGCAAATAGAAGGGGGAAAATTGGAAACTGACAGATTTCATTTTCTTCAGCCCTAAAATCACTGAAGAGGGTGACTGCGGCCATGAAATTAAAAGATGCTTGTTTCTTGGAAGGAAAGCTATGGCAAAACTAGACAGCATATTAAAAAGCAAAGATGTCACTTTACTGCCAAAAGTCCCTATAGTTAAATCTATGCTTTTTCCCATAGTCATGCGTAGATGTGAGAGTTGGACCATAAAGAAGGCAGAGCCCCAAAGAATTGATGCTTTTGAACTGTGGTGCTGGAGAAGACTCTTGAGAGTCCCTTGGATTGCAAGATCAAACCAGTCAATCCTAAAGGAAATTAACCCTGAATATTCATTGGAAGGATTGATCCTGAAGCTGAATCTTCAATACCTTGGCCTTCTTATGAGGGGAGATGACTAATTGGAAAAGACTTTTGTGCTGGGAAAGATTGAAGGCAAAAGGAGAAAAGGTCAGCAGAGGATGAGATGGTTAGATAGCATCACTGACTCAGTGCACATGAATTTGATCAACTCCTGAAGATAGTGAAGAACAGGGTAGCCTGGTGTGCTGCCATCCATAGGGTCGCAAAGAACTGGACATGACTTAGCAACTGAACAACAAGTCTTATATCTAAAGTCCTAAATACCATTCCCATTTCATTGTTTTTCTTTTTCTTTTTTTTTCTTTTTTTATTTATTTTTAAAAGAAAATTCATCCTGAACCCTCCTCCCTCCTCCCTCCTCATACCATCCCTCTGGGTCGTCCCAGTGCACCAGTCCCAAGCATCCAGCATCGTGCATTGAACCTGGACTGGCATCTCGTTTCATACATGACATTTCACATGTTTCAATGCCATTCTCCCAAATCTTGCCACCCTCTCCCTCTCCCACAGAGTCCATAAGCTTGTTCTATACATCAGTGTCTCTTTCATTGTTTTTAACCTAAGAATTACTGGGCAATATTTCTATGATGCTTCTTTCTAAATTATAGCTGTTGAGCTCCATAATGTTTTGTTTTACCCTATTTCTTGGTATTATTCTACTGTCTCAAAATTTCCTTCCTCATTTCTGTTATTGAATAAAAGCTCTTTTCTGGAAACTTTGATTCATTTTTTAGATAGATATGATTACTTAGCACATTTTCCATTATTTCTCAAAATCATAATCTTCAATACAAAGAAGAAAGAACATTAACCTTT
This sequence comes from Bos grunniens, assembly GCF_055505025.1. NCBI lineage: Eukaryota > Metazoa > Chordata > Mammalia > Artiodactyla > Bovidae > Bos > Bos grunniens. The sequence continues at coordinate 9,991,213 of NC_141176.1, read as the reverse complement.
TTTCCAGTCACACTTAAAGATAGAAATGGATGACAGATAAGTGCTGTTGTTATTTTTGCTCTTCCTTCTTTTACACATGAAAAAGCAGAAAAAGAGCATTGAATGTGACTTGAAAATTAGAGACAATTTTCAGTTTAACATCTTGAGGACAAAAAAAAAAAAAAAGGTTTACCTCTATATTAGAATGATATATGGTTAGAGGTAGTCTCCATACCCCTTAAAAGAGAAAGGAGGAAACTAAGACTTCTTGGATTTCTAACTAATGTATCTCAGGGAGGATCTAGGTAACTAATTAATAAGAGATGTTTCTTTATTTGGAAATAATAAAATTAGATCTCTGGAAAGTTTAGTAACTTGCTGACATTTGAGAAAATGGGGTTTGAACGAGAACGTGATTGACTTCAGCTTTGGTTTTCTTCTACAGTATCCTGGCTGACTCAGAGACATATTCACATGCACTAAAATTTTACTCACAAAAAAAAACTTCTTGGGTTTTGTTTCTGTGTTCATTTTGCCTTTTTAAATGAAATGCAGGATGCTGATTCTTTAGATAGTAGGTGTATAACTTCCTTTGAGTGAGTGAGTCTTTCAGTCACGTCTGACTCTATGCAACCTGCACAGACTGTAGTCAGCCAGTCTCCTCTGTCCATGGGATTTCCCAAGCAAGAAGACTGGAGTGGGTTGCCATTTTCTTCTCTAGAGGATCTTTCCAACCCAGGGATTGAACCTGGATATCCTGTATTGCAAGCAGATTTTTTACCATCTGAGCCATGAGGGAGGTCCATAACTTCCTTTGGAAGAACTACTTCCCTGTTAGTAAGTCATAGATGATGTTGAATCTCTTCTGCTTTTGTTTGCTTTCTGTGTATGTTTTCTTTTTTGCCAACTCTCTTGATACAGGTTCTGAATCATCTGTGTCTCTCAAAAATATCCTATCATGGTTTATTAAAATATATTTTGTTTCCATCTAGAAATCCTTTAGACTCTAATTCATTAATTTGATAAATACATGCATAATATTATGAGTGCTGTGCTGGAAACTAAAGCACTCCTCAGGCTTTTATCTAAGTAGGGGCTGCCTGAGAGCTCGTGGTTAGATATTTTACTTTTGTTTGATTGATTAAAATTTTATTTTCATGATTTCAAGATTTTTTTCTTCCTTAATTTCAAATATAAATCATAGTACCTGCTTTATGTTCCTGATGCTTTATAATATCTTATATATAATATTGGATTGTTTCAGAAAAATTGAGCCTGCTATTCCATCATAATCAAGTTTATTATCATCAGATCTATACTCATAACAAACAAGTTTATAAAATTATAGTATGTAAATGTAGTATTTTACATGGCTATCAAAAATATATAGTAGGGGACCTTTGTGTGATTTCAAAACACTTTCATTTGCCCGGGAAAAGATCATTACTAACTTTATCTGAGTATGACTTTTAAAATGAAAATAAAAAATATAGAACATCAAAGACAAAGATGATGCTAAAAGGGAAAAAAGAGTCGGGAAATCATTAAGTAGATGAAGTTTACATTTATTTTTAGTAGTAGACAAAAATAGATGTCGAGTTGGTCAGTAGGAAAAACATTTTGCAGTCTCTATTGATTGCATAACTAAACCCTCTAAAACTTAGAGCCTTGAAACATTAATCTTTTTTTAAATGTATATTTCCCGTTTTGTGGGTCAAGAATCCTGTTAGGTATCAGATGGCAGACTTTTCTACTCTACATGGTACCACCAGGGTAACTCGGTTGTATGGACTGGCTGAGAGGGTCCAAGTTGGCTTCATTCACACATTTGATACTTTGGCAGCGAGGGGCTGCAATCTGGACTCAGCTGGGGCTGTCAACAGCAGGTCTCTCAAATGGCTTTTTCTAGTATTGTGGTCTCAGGATAAGTAACTTCTTACTTGGACACTCAAGATTCCAAAAGAGTATGTTTCAAAAGACTTGGACAGAAGTTGTAAGACTTCTTTTCACTTAGCTTCGTATGTTCCAGAACATGGCTTCTGAAGTGTTTTATTAGTCAAACAAGTCACAGATTCAAGCTCAGGTTCAGGAGGAGAGGAATTAGGTACTACCCCTCATTGGGAAGAGTATCATAGTGTTTTCAACTATTTTTTAATCTATCAGGTTCATCTTTTGCTGTATGCGTATGTATGCTCAGTCACTCAGTCCTGTCCAACTCTTTGTGACCCCCATGGACTTCAGCCCTCCAGGCTCTTCTGTCTACAGAGTTTCCTAGGCAAGAATACTGGAGCAACTGCCAAGATTCAGGAGATCTTCCCCACCCAGGGATCAAACCTGTGATCTCTGGGGTCTCCTGCATTGGGGGACGGGTTATTTACCACTGCACCACTTGGGAAGTCCCTTTTGCTGAATGCCATGACCCTAAATTAGATGATGGGTTAATTTTCAGTCACAGTTTCTATCCTTGAATGTATAGTAATTGTTAAGACAGAAACAACACATAATAAAGAGAAGGATAAAAAGTAAAATCTATAAAAATCACCTAAGTGCTTATACTTAACATCAATAAAAATTGCTTGCATTTCAGCCACAATCCAACTTCTATTATTCACAAAAATTAAGTCAGCTAGAACTATATTGTCCTGAAAGATGGGTATACTGGAGTTGACACCCTCAGAAGTTGCTTATAGCTTATATTTTCCCTTACTTTGATTTTCTCAGCGCTGCTAGTGATCTAATTTGCATATCCTATGTTTCTGTGCTAAGTTACAACTCAGTGGGCAGAAGAGCCATTTTTTAAGACTATGACTCCTTTCTAGAGAAAAGAAGCAAAGGGGTATATAAAGAGGAGTTCTTACCAGTTGATAAACTTTGACCTCAAGGCAAATTTCCCCAGGATCCCTAAATTGAATTCATTTTATTCCTGTTTCTTTAATGAAGTTACTGAAGGGAGGACATCTCAGGTTTTTCCTCCAGATGCCGTGGTTCCTGTTCATAAATTTTTAACATTTCTACTATTGGCTAAAATGACATCTACTGCAAAAATTAAACTCAACTGACAGGAACTAAGATGAGATGAGTCCTCTTCACTCTTTTCTAGGAGAACATTTGTTGGGCCTTTCCAAAAGGTTAGAAAGCATCTGAAAATGAAATAAGATAGCCCAACCTATTTTTATAATGACTGTGGAATGGTTACAATTATATTTAAATTCACATAAACATGAATATATTAAGCTAACAGACAAGAATTTTACAACTGGAGAAATTTGAAAATAAAGCTGGAATGCACTTAATGATCTGAGTTACTGTCAATATCTATCATTACAAAGTACCAACAGCAGTACAATTTTGTCCTACGTCTCTAAACACTCAACCAAAGAGTGAGACTATGCATATTCCTACAACCCCCAGTGGAGATATTGAGATTACACTTGCTTTTACTAATTTAAAGAGGGACTTTCACACTGGGATGCATTAAAAAGAGAACATTTAAATAAAAAGCAATTTGCTTTGCCTTTAATTGAACTCCCCTTGCTATTATTGCTAATTATTGATAATACTTGTGATTGACTAAGAAGCTTTTGCATTCAGAGACAAAGTTATTTTTCTGCTGGATCTTAGAAGACAGCGGCAGTCTCTTTAGCATCACATACTGTTACCATGGAAATAATTGCTATCTGAGAAATGTATCAGCAACATGCAAAAAATTGCTCTGTACAGAGAATTCCCTTCCCTTCACTGCTGTGGGCATTTTACAGTCTTGCATAGTAAGTACATGATAATGACTTCTCACATTTATATAATGTGCCTTTGTCTTACAAAGTACTACACAATAGAGCGTGGTATATACAACCATAAAGAAAAGAGTAGAAAAGCAAATTGAAGGCAATGAAACGGAATTATTCTATATCTTGGGAGAAATTTACAATTAGAGTATAAATTATGCTTTTAAATGTAACATTGAGAAGATATCTGTAAGTAGTAGTAATCTCAATAAAAAAATAATGATTTATTTTAAAGCACACTTCTGATTTCTAGACCTATTATCAGTTTTTGCCACTTACTATTTTTTGATGTGAATAAAATAGATAGATTATCAGTTCATTTATCTGGTTGAACAAACATCTCTTCCCAGACCATCAGAAGAGGCTTCCTTATTTTCCACATGCTTCAGGCTAATTTGGAATCCATTCTTGAGAGACTCTTGAGAGAATTTACCCTGTAGAGAATTTGGCCTAGATGATCTTATTAGAAGACTAAAACATATATGGAACTTACTTCGAAAAACAGGGGATGGAGGAAAATGAATGGGATGCCTTAAAATAAGTGAGAGAAGTGGAGACTGGGTAGCCGCAGGGACTTTGGCTTCTGACTTTGTGGTTTCTTGATCCAGTTCCTAGAAGGTAGGGCTTTCCTGCTCTGAGGTTCACTCCATCCTTTCCAACTGAGTTCTGGGAGCGAATTTTTGTAACCTGGCAAATGTAGAGGCTCAAACTAAAATATATGAGTAATGGGGTAGCAAGCAGCCTACAGACAAAGAAAATGCAGAATTGGATACACAATAATGGCGGGGGCTGGTGAGAATTCCTCTGCCTGGGACCTGAACCTGAGGATCCGCAGTGTGCTAATAAGACAGTTCGTGATAGCCTGTCGTCTATGCGACTCATTCCAACGACCTGATGGCGGACCCCACTTCCACGTGGCCAGGCTGGAAGCACGCACAGACAAGCACAATATTCACACTTAAACTCCTTTTATACTCACGGTCAGGTTCTGTGCCTAATACGAATTTGCTGACATACCAAGTGTCTTTAATTAGGTTTTTTTTTTTTTTTTTTTTTTGGCAAAACTAAATATTCTAATAGTAAGAATGTCAGTGTTTGGAGAAACAAGACTTATAAGAAGATTTAAACAATTGCACAGTACTTTCCAATGTACTGGTACATCCCAGCCAATAATAATTAGTGAAGAAATAGGATCAGCCTATCTTATATGAGGTGGGACTGAGATTGCTGTTCTGTTCAGGTTCATTTTCCCAAGTAAGCACTGAGAGAAGATTCTTTACTGCAGGACTGTAACACTGCACAATTAATGACACCAGTTACTATGTAACCCTTTGCAGTCAAATCCTGCATTTGTTCTAGCCCTCAAGGAGTCTTAAGGCTGAGACAGTTTTACAAATAAATTTAAACAAAATTTTTAATAGTTAATCATTGTATATGAATTGTTCTTGATAATAGGGAAATAGTTAAAGCTGTGTAGCAAACTTTATTAGTCTAGTATAAACTGTATTTATAACTATACAAAGACAATATCAGAAAATAAATTATAGATATATATCACTTAGATGAAAAAAACAATATAGTATTAGCTGATTAAATCCAATTAGCTAACTAAATAATACATTCTTATCAAATAGGGATTATCATGTATGGCCGATTGGCTTAATATTAGAAAAGCAATCATTGTACTTTATTACCCTAAAGGCATAAATAAGAAATATCTCATGATTATCTCAATAAAAACAAAATCATCTGATTAGTTACAAAATAGAATTTAGAAGCAAAGGTGAAGTTAATTAACTTATTAAGGGCTATATATGCAAAATGTTAGTTGCTCAGTCATATCTGGCTGGCTTTTTGTGATCCCATGGACTGTAGTCCACAGTCTTCTCTGTCCATGGGATTCTCCAGGCAAGAATACTGGAGTGGGTTGGCCATTCCCTTCTCCGGGGGATCTTCCTGACCCAGGGATCGAACCTGGGTCTCCTGCATTGCAAGCTAATTCTTTACCATCTGAGCCACCAGGTAAGTCCTAAACCTACAGTCAAAATAATTAACTGACAGATTTAAATAGGAAATTTTAAATTGGAAATAAGATTGCACATTTTGCTATCAATATTTCTGTTAAAATGGGGCTTGAAGGATGTTGAATACCACAAGACTGGAAAATTGCAAGCTGTAAGGCTGGAGGGGATGAATCTGTTGTTCTTCAGTTGATATGATTACCACATAGAAAATTCAACAAAGCAAACTATTATAACTAATATTATATTTCACTAGGCTTATTGAATACAAAGACTGATTTACCCAGAAAACACAATGATACTAACAGTACCCGAATAAAAGAAAGTACCATTCATGATAGCAAATACAACAAAAAAATTTTTTAGGAATTAAACAAGGCACAAAATTAATCATAGAAGAAAATGTAAATCTATTACTGATCTTAAAAGAAAATCAAGATGAATAGATATACAATGAATAACAATGGAAGCATTCCAACTGAAATTTTGGAGGTACCCCCCCACCCCCACCAAATTCTGAAGTTTGGCACTTAATAAGGACCTCTAGTGAGCTGAGGTATGTTTTGAAAATAACAAAGAGAGTAGGACTTCTGACCAGATCTTAAGACACAATATAAAGTCATTGTAATAAAGATTAGTTTTGCATTGGCATACAACAGATGAACCAACAAATATTACAAAATATAGGGGTCAAAAATAGGGTTGCGTACATACAAAGAATGTGCAAATGGCAACACACATAGCATAGTAAAGTAATAGTAATATTAAATTTATTATATAATAGATGACATTTGGAAAACTCTATTTTAACATGGAGAATAAAGACAACTAACTCCTATTTTTATCATATACAAAGGTGGACATGAAGTGGACTAAAGTAAAATGATAAAGCTAACTGAAAGTGATGAAGATTCCCTTTATAAGCCAGGGATAAAAGACTTATGCAACAGGACTCAGAAAGGACAAGCCAAGTTTAAAAATGATGAATTTCATTACATCCAGATTTTTTAAAGTTTGCTTCACTAAATTTACAGACAAAAAATGCTGAGAAAGATAGAAGGCAGGAGGAGAAGAGGACAACAGAGGATGAGATGGCTGGATGGCATCACCGACTCAATGGACGTGAGTTTGAGTGAGCTCTGGGAATTGGTGATGAACAGGGAAGCCTGGCGTGCTCTAGTCCATGGGCTCTCAAAGAGTGGGACACGACTGAGCAACTGAACTGAACTGAACTGATATGGTATAATAAAATATTTGCTGTGTCTAAAATAAATTGATATCTAGACTATATAGAAAACCCTGGAAAGTCAAAAGTATGATCCTGAGAATACCAGTTAAGCATGGAAAGAGATCTAAACCTGCTGAAGGGCCGCTCAAAGACTGGTGACGATGAAGATGTAATCACACTTAGTAATGATGAAAGAAATGCAAACGAAACGATCTGTTGTGTCCTTCGGAGTCACAGAAATTGGAAAGAATTGTCTTGGCATTTATTTTCAAGGGTATAGAAAGAAAGACACTCAATAGCCATCTTTCTGAACTCAAATATTATCTATCGATTCACGCTAAGTGACACAGTCATATTTACTGGAATGAAGAATGGCTATTCCTCATGAACTAGTAGGCCTCCCTGGTGTGTGCATATGCCTATTATATCTACACAAATTGTATTTCATAAATTGTATAATTTATTATGTATTTGTAATTATTCCATGTGCCTAAAAGTTAAGTATGATTATTTTCAACTTTGTATTGTCTTTGATGTTTAGGACTCAGGAATAAGAGATATCTACAACTAAAATATGCACTTGTAAATTATAGAATAAGATATGGTAGTGAAAAGTAAAATTTTAATCTATAAACATTTGGGTGGAGGCTAGAAATATAGTTTAAATGAAAACACTGTAAAAGAATGGCAAGTATAAGAAAAAAATGAATCAGAAAATATGAGAATAAATGAAAAATGAATAACAACACTCCATGATACGCAATGATGCATACCTATTTAAAGTAATAGCTCAAATACATCAGGTTGGAAGAGAAAATAAGTTGAAACTGAAAAATAACATTAAAAAATAAAAGACATGTCACCAACAGGTGCAAGCATGTGCTATAAGAGTATGGTTACCTGTGTGTATAAGGTTATGACTTTAAAGAAAAGATAAAACAAAATCAATGAACATGTTGATAATTCTGATTTTATAAAAGATGGCTGTCATTAAAGGTTAACTTTCCTAAAAATTTTTAGGAAATCTCAAATGTTATTCTGAGCTTTTGCCAAAATGATTTTATTAATTTCCCAAATTTTTCAGGCAAAAAAAGAGTTTTTTTAATTATTTCATTCTATGTGCCTTTTAACTGTGTTATCTCTGCTCATAATCATTTGTGTACTTTGAATAACATAAAAAGAGATATTTAGTAGGTATGGATCCAATTTAGAGTTAATTGTTGCTTTGCTTCTTATTTTTTCTCATTTTCTAGGTTTTAAGAGGGAATTTTAGAGAAAGGCATAAGCAGAGATTTCTGAGGTGAGAAAGTTATCAGGTTAGTTTCTGGAGAGGAGAAAATGACATTTGTGCTTTATAAGGGATATAGAAAGCAATTGGCTTTAATAGTATAAGCTGCACATTAAGAGGAAAGACAATTAAGTGTTGGGTACTATATTTATGCAAAGCAATTTCTTAGGTGGTTCTTAAACTATTTTGTATGAGCTATTGCATATTTCAAATTTGCCTTTATTCAATTTCCTTCACTTTTAGTGGCTGAATATAACATTAATGAAAAAGAGAGAAAATGAGACTGAAACTCATAAACCTATAAATAAAACCTTACTATTTGTTCTGTTTGAAGCTGCACTCACTGGACGAGATGCAACACAATTCATTCCGGAAACCCTAACCAGAATTTCCACACTTTCTGGAATGGGCAAGGATCCTGTATTTATCTTTCCTTCACTTTTTTCTTTATTGTTAAAATAGGCTTCAGTCTAAACATATTTCAGAACACTTAGAATATAGAAAACAGTAAAGCTACTTGTATTCCCAGCACCTAGATAAAATTCTAGGGGTGTAGAAACTTGTGTAGCTAAGAGCAATCTGACATTCTGTAATCTGCTTTTCTGACATTTTTTAAAACACTTTACATCTCAATAGTATGCTAAAAATAATATTCCTTCACATGGCAATATCTCAAGTGATTTACCAAGGTCCTATAGATTTATTAACATTGTATGGAATACTCTGCTATTGTCAATTACACGGGCATAAGCAATCAAGCACATGATTTGTTTTGCAAATTAGCCCTTAGTTGCCACTTTATTTTACGTATGCATTTTATCTGGAGTATATTGTAGAATTCTGATGTTTTTCTCCATTTGGAGACTCTGTTTTTATTATAGATTTTGGAATTGATTTGGGGTTACTAGGGCAATGGATATGCTTGTCCTCTAAGCTTGCTCTATGCCTTCTCTCATTTCCTATTATTTTCCTTCTTTTAAGTTATTGGCTTGGAAGGTAAATATCTATCTTTTTCTGATATTAGTAATTGCCTTCAAATATTTAGGAAAACACATTTTAGAAAGAACATGAACAACATCATATATTTATTCTTCTGTTAGAGATTTTAAATGTTTAAATTCTTCCCATCTTCCCTCTTCAATTTTTTAGTTTTTATTGACCTACTTTACATTTAGACTCACACTGTGGTTATGAAATTTTATTACTGTTACATATTTTAAGTCAAGTTTTTCTTTTTAATTTACATTCATCTATAACCATAATTGGAGAAGGAAATGGCAACCCACTCCAGTAGTCTTGCCTGGAAAATCCCATGGACAGAGGAACCTGGTCGGCTATAGTCCATGGGGTGGCAAAGAGTCAGACACGAGTGAGCGACTTCACTATAACCATAATAGCAATACTTTAAAAACACAATTTGTATATTTCCAGGGTTTCTTTGTTGGTCATCATCATAGTCTTGTATCTCTACTTTCCTATTCTTATAGCCTTTGTTTTAATTAATTGTTCAATCTCTAAGTGTATCTTAAACACACAAATAATTTCCCTCCCTTTTTTCCTATCTCTTTATATCTATGGCTATCTCTTTAAAAATTAATTGAGTTATAATGGATTTACAATGTTATTAGTTTCAAGCATACAGCAAGTGATTCATTTATACACATACATATATCCATTATTTTTTAGGTTCTTTTCCATTACAGGTTATTAAACAACACTGAGTAGAGTTCCCTGTACTACACAACAGGCCCTTGTTGTTTACCTGTTTTATATATAGTGTGTGGCTGTTAATCCCAAACTCCTAATTTCTCCCTCTCCCTTGGTGGCCATCATGATGGTGATCCTGATCAGGTTTTCACACGTAAAGTCAACTATAGAATTTTTGACAAAAATTTTATTCTTCTCCTTTCCTGAAATTATTGTGGACTTTTTAATAGTATCTTCAAACATCTTCAAACATTTAAACATAATCATTTTTAAAATGATTGATGTATCTGTAAATTTCTCTTCTTGGATTTTTGCATGTTTTTTACATTATCAATGAGATTCTAAATATTCATCTTGGTACATATTGATTGGTCTCTTCATCAGTTTCCTGATACCTAGCAAATCCATTCAATTTGTCTATAGATTTGGTTATTTCTTCAACTCTGAAAAGTTGTGTGTGTGTGTGTTTGTGTTTAAAGTTTCTTTTATTATATTTTCCATTGTTTTTGGCTTTTAAACTCTCTAGAATTCCAGTTATTAGTATTTTTACAATCCTGGACCTATCATATCTGGCCATTTGCTTTTTCATAAGTTCATGTATCTCCTCAGAATTTTGGGTGAATTACTTGAATTCCTTGAGTTTGTTACTCAGTTCATTATTTCAGTTATGCAATGTTCTATATGTTTCTCTTTGCAATATAGTCTAATTCTCAACCATGACTTCCATTTTTAAATATTCTTTCCTAATTTCAGATTAATATTTCACTGTGACTGTGCAAAATCTTTGTAAACCCAAAGTTGGTATCTTCTGGAACAACATGCAGTATGTTGCAGAGAGTGATGTTTATTTTGATCCTTCTGATTCTTCAAAGTGGTCCCTCTGCTTGTATCTTCACAGGTCTGGTGATTTTCACTGTGTGTTTATTTTAGAGTGTTGCAAAAGCTCATGCTGGAAAGGCATCAAAACTCTGAAGGCTTTGTTCTGTTTGTAACCTGCAATCAAAATGAATTTTGACAATGTAGACAATTTTTGTTACTCATCTAATTTAAAGAATGCCCTCTTTGGATTCATTTTGATATTTTTTATATATATATTAAAAAAAGAAAAAAAAATAAAACAAAAGTGTTGTTATAGAGTAAACTGAAATATTCATAGGTTAAATACATTGTTTCAGATTATTTTTATATTTCAGGCAAAAATGTATATATTTGTGATGGATGAAATAAGAAGGCTGCATGTTAATAGCTTTGTAACTGGGTAAGGAATACCTTAGTGTTTATTGTACTATTCTTTCCACTTTTGCATACATTTGAAATTTCCATAAAAATTTAAATAATAATAATAAAGTACGTGACTAAAGGCTTCCCAGGTTAAAAAAAAAAAAAGAATGCCCTCTTTGTACTGGTATCAGCACTTTTAAGAAGCAGCTCTGACACATGACTTTCTATTGATTTTATGCAAACTCCATAACAAGAAGTCTTAACATCATACTGGACCATTCCTGGTCCTGGTCTGTTCTCTCCCTTACAAGTTAAGTGGGTGTGGGGATTTATTAAGGGTACTTCTGCGCACTCTCTGAGCTCTTTAATGAAACAAGTTGGCTCTTATCCTTACTTCAATACAATCTGTATCAAATCTGGCAGAAGTGCCTTAAGGTATATGAGACGTGGATTATAGCTATCATTTGACATTTTCAGTGATGAGATACATTCGTTTTTGTTATTTGTCTTTGACAGGCATATACGGTGGGTAAGAAAATGTGGCTTGCATGTGGTCACATGACCCCATTTATGCTTCAGTCTGCCATTAATTTTGTAATCTGACAAATAAAGACTAAAACTCCTTTTATTGGATATCAAGCAGATTGGATGGAAAAAATTAATTCGTTGCAAATTTCCTAGCCTGCTAAGGTACCTGGATGTACTTAGTATATACAGCTTTCTTTCTTGAGTGGTGAAGAAGTGGTATATTTCATCAGCAGTGAATTGTGCTGGTTGGCCTTATTTAGCGACTGCTAAAAATTTTAGCAAATTTAGAAATTCTCTTGTGTATTGACATGAAGATAAAGACTTTGCAAATCAAGTCGAATTGAGATCTGAGGAATATCCCCAGAACCATGCATTTCAACTCTCTCCTTTCCCCTGAGATGTGTTTGGTGAACCTCGGCATCATAGCCCTTGAAAGACAAGCCCTGATACCATCAGTGACTAATGATCAGGCCTTGCATTTGGGAGCTGATGAAAGTATCCCAGTTTCAGGCCTGCTTTTCCTAATTAACAATGGCTAATAACTCTTTTATTGAAACTAGATTGAATTCTTATTTGGGAAACTTAATTTAAAGTATGCCCTGTCAGCTCTGTGGCATTTCTATCCCATCTCATCTCCAACAAATTGAAGGGGGGTGAATCGTGTTTTAATATTCTCCAAAAGGACAGAGGGAGCAGGAGAACTATAAAGTCTAAAATAAAGTAAAGTGGTTGCTTTTATTGGATTTGCAGAGAAATCATGAATAATGAAGCCAAACAATTTGGTTTTCTGAATTTGTATAGATAGGTTATTCTAAAAATGTTGCTATGATAGCTCCAAGCAGATCGGTTTTTTTAGTCCTAAAACTGCTGAATAGGTACCTTCTCTTGCACACCTGTTTTTAGCAGCACCTGTCTGGTTTGAATCATTCTCTCTGGACTCATTAAAGGGTATCTCAGTGCACAAGATCTCTGATCCTGACTTCAATTATTATCCTTCCAGAATAATTTTCGACTCTGCTTATGAGGGGCTCATTCTGACTGAGGAATGTAAGGCTAGGTTCATGACCCTCTCTGAGATTTTGAGTCCCCCTTTGGGAAAGCAGCATTTGGGGGATATTTTGAGAGGGGAGGCAGGCAGTGTTGCTGGAAACCAACAGCCCTCCTGTGACCTTGAAACTTTAAAAACTACTATAATAAATAATGCTCCCCACTTTCTCTATACAAAACTCCTACGAAGAAGGTTAAGATATCATGCCTGTTTGTATAGAACTGAAAAAAAAAAATAACATGAGGATGATGAAAAAGTCTGCCCAAGTCATTGCTTGGCCTCATGGAACAAAAAGAAAGGAGAACAACCTCCAAATTATTCCTTTTTATTCTTCTCTTTTTCATCTCAATGCTCTTGTCTATTAACTAGATGTAAATAATAGATATTTTAAAATGGAAAGTTATACCTTTTCAGGTCTTTCATAGAATTTTTAATGAACTGGTCTTATATTCTCATGAAAATCTATTGTTAAAACGTTAGTAAAATTTTTATATTAAATATGCATAGAAAATGACACTGTAATTCTCCCTTTACATATTTTTCCTTTATGCAGTTGTTCTGTATTTCTATTATTATGTCTCTAACTTCAAGTACACTTTTCTAGAATTCCCAATTCTTTTTATTTGGAGGTTTAAGTACCCTATGAATGTGTTTTACCATTAGAAGTCTACTATTACAGTTTTTTGATTGGTAAACTACTTTACTTTCCTTAGTCTAGCTTTAATTCTCTTTCTATAATTGTATGGAATGTGTTATTAATTAAGGTAATTTATTTTGGTTACTTTATTTCCATATAATTTATCTATCTAGGGACATAATTACCTAGACAATTTTGTTATTCAATCTCCTTGGTCATTTTTTGCTTTTATATTGAATAAAAACTGAATGTATTTTCTACATTTAATGTTTTTTTTTTTAAATCAACTGTCTTTTTCAGGCCAATATGTCATATATTTCCTAACCAATATTTATTAAATGTCTACACTAGTCCATGGAAGTTATTTTCTAATGATGAAAATGTTTCTTGACTAATGTGTTACTTTGTTATCACTTTGCTCTCATTAAAATCAAACATCTTAGGATAGTAAAGAAGAAGGTAAATCCTGCCTATGGCACATAAATGTGTTTCTAATATTTACCTACTATATATTCTCCTGATACAGGTCTGTTTGACCTACATATGCCCATTAGGGATTTGGCAAAACATTTTTTCAAGTGCCTGAGATATTTGTTGCTCATAATGATGCTTATTCAATCTTTGATGACCATTATTTGTTTCTATATTATTCTAGAATTCATCTTCATCTCCTGATTCATAATGTGTTAATATTTTTTTTTATTTTGTTACTACTCATAATTATGATAATGCTAATTTATATCAATTGTATTTCCCTCCTAGATGATCATCTTTCTTCAGGGGAATTTTGTTCATTGAATGTTTCAAAGTGAGTGTATATTCCCTTGGTTTAGGGTTTCATTAAAGATTTGGGTGTTTGTCAGGCCCATACCACTTTGAAGCAAGACTGTTGAGAAAACAATTTGAGTTTTTTATCCTTCAGTTCAGTTCAGTTCAGTCACTCAGTCGTGTCCGACTCTTTGCGAGCCCATGAATCACAGCATACCAGGCTTTCCTGTCCATCACCAACTCCCGACGATCACTCAGACTCATGTCCATCGAGTCAGTGATGCCATCCAGCCATCTCATCCTCTGTTGTCCTCTGTTGTCCCCTTCTCCTCCTGCCCCCAATCCCTCCCAGCATCACAATCTTTTCCAATGAGTCAACTCTTTGCAGGAGGTGGCCAAAGTACTGGAGTTTCAGCATTAGCATCATTCCTTCCAAAGAAATCCCAGGGCTGATCTCCTTTAGAATGGACTGGTTGGATCTCCTTGCAGTCCAAGGGACTCTCAAGAGTCTTCTCCAACACCACAGTTCAAAAGCATCAATTCTTCAGCACTCAGCCTTCTTCACAGTCCAACTCTCACATCCATACATGACCACAGGAAAAACCATAGCTTTGACTAAACGGACCTTTGTTGGCAAAGTAATGTCTCTACACCTGTTAAAATCTTACAATTTCTCCAATTTCTGTCTTTCTCTCTCTCTCTGTTTCTGTAATACTGTTTTCTTCAATATCTTTTAAAAAGTTTTGTATGAAATCATGAGCATGTGGCATAAATTCACTAAGGTCTGAGTCATAGCACTGCTGGTTTTATAAGAAAAAATGAATGTTCTCAAAAGTTACCAAGTGATATTACCTGTTTATATCATGTTTTACTTCACATTTAGTGGTAACCCATTTATTAGAACAATAGATTATATTTTGCCCAGGTAATAGTTTATTTATGGGATTATGTATAGAATTAGCAAAGTACAGGAATACTTAGAATTTGCATATAAATATTTAATTTATATATGAAATAAAATCTATTTATTCACATTTCTCATTAAAAAGCATTTTTTAATAAACAACCATTTTGAGATCTTGCATAGAAATATGAATGTCCACCTTCATTAGGCAGCTTCATTACAAAGCTACAGTGAAATATCAATACTTTTAAGCAAATGCAGCTTTAATGAACTAAATTTAAAAAATGACTTCTCTGTGCTTTTTCCACATAATGTGTTTTTATTCAGCTAGCCCTCTCAAATATGGCTACAACAGTGTTGGTAGAATTTTTTCCAAGAATGGGTACTTATTTTATATTAAAAAGAATAATTTTCTTCTTGTGAGCTAGTCAGACTCAAGACTCATCTGACCTGAATTAAGGAAGCTAAGTAACCCACCACCATAAAAAACCTTTTGCCCATTCTCGGCTGACACATTATGAAATGAAAAAACGTTGACAAAGAACACAAGGAAAAACAGACAACTGATAAATCTCTCAGTTTTACTACATTGTATTTCTTTCCTGAGATGAGTCTACTCAAGCTCTCACACACGCCATCAATAGAACCTGTACCTTGACCTGCTTTTTCAGTGAGCAGTGATGGATTAGAACTGCTCCATCAAACCTGTTTCAGCCAGGTCCCCTTGTAACTGACAGCAAATGTTTCACGGCTCCTGCTTCGGATTGGGGTGAAGTCCGTGGCCTTGGATCACAGCCAAAGTAAGTGCTTCACTCAGGACCCTAAAGCATGGCCTCATTATCACTCTAATCAACTGAGCTGCCAAGTTGCTGAAGCACTGATGTCTCCAAAAATCCTGTTATGGCCCTTTGATTTACTTTTTATGATGCTTGAGATTTTTGAGTAACTCAGGTAGACTCCTTTCACACACTCCTTGCTGTGACCTCATTTTTTTCACTCAAGGCTGTCTTTTTCTTTATGTTGCACCTGTGAGTCAGACAAACTTTTTCAATTTTTTTTACAGACCGATTCAAATGGCTTCTGTGGAACCGTGCTCAATAAAAACGCAAATCTGGTGCGAGTCTCAGGGGCATAGTCTGAGACTCTGCTAAGATCTTGATTGGCGTAGCTTGGGTTTGGGATTTATGTGGCTGCCAGAGGTGAACATTTTTGGCTGAGTAAATAAGCCCTACATTGGGACAATGGGATGAGACTGTTGTTTTTCTGGAAATCAGGTGGGAACAAAGTGAACTGGATGTCTGTGAGGCACACAAGAAAAATATGTAAGTTCATTAGCATTTGCAAATTCCAAGTACAGAGATAAGTCACAGTTCAATAGAGCCTTTTAATCAGAATCCTATTACCTGCAAGGAATGATTACGTATGCACTTGCATTTTCAAAGGACAAATACAAGCTAAAAAAAAAAGAACACTAATGGGAGAGCCAGGACATTTTCTTCTAATAGTCACAGAATAAGTACAAGGCAACACCTGCCATTCCAACACATTTCATGTCCTTGCTTGAGGCCACTTTGCTAATATCTGCTGACCAAAGCCAACCACGTGACCAAAATCAGAGTCAACGACAGTTGTTATGATCGTTGCTTTCATATTCCTATTCTGTTATTTGGACTTTTAAGTTCCAGTAGTTTTCTCTAATATGATATTATGGAACAAATCGAGAATGGCAATCTGTCATCTCACCTGTCTCTGCTCAGTCACTCAGTCATGTCCCACTCTTTGAGGACCTGTGGATTTTAGCCCACCAGGCTTCTCTGTCCATGGAATTTTCCAGCAAGAATACTGGAGTGGGTTGCCATTCCCTACTCCAGGGGATCTTCCCAACTTGCATCTCTTGAGTCTCCTGCGTTGGTAAGCAGATTATTTACCACTAGCGCCACCTGGAAAGCCCATGATGTAGAATAATTTCAAGCAGAATCAATTAACACCTTTAATAAGTGTTTGTTTTTGGTGCTTTTTGTTATTTAACTTTATCTAAACATGTGTCAGGATTGTCCTAAACATTTGTAAGGTATAAAGCTTCCCATCTTCAATGAGCTTATGTTTTAGTGGGGAGACATACAGGTAAGCAAATCCTGTAGATTCAGGTTTTAAGTGCTGTAACAGAAAGCTGTACAGAAAGTGAGAAAAAGAAATTCCTGATGATTTCACAGAAGAGACAAGGCTTCCTCTGAATCTAAAAAAGATGAGAAATTTTTGCGGGAGGACCAAGCTAGATGTGGCTGTACATTTCTTGACAGGGCAGAAGTGACCTAGACAAATGCAAAGTGGGATGAGAAAATATGAGAACACCGGTTCAGGGAGCCAAAAATAGTAGAATACTCAAGACATTTACGTACACATTTTAATGGCACATCCAGAAGCTGGGGGATCAGCAGAGATGAGAAAGCTCTTGGCATACCATACCATGGAGTGTTTGTTTTATTCTAAAGAGTGCAAAAGTCATTAAAGCAGGAAGCACATAATCAGATTTACATTATAGAAAGATTATTTTGGGAGGACTGTGGAGATTAAAGCCACCCTGGAAAGAGAAATCTCATCTAGAAGGATGGTTCAATAATCCAAATAGGACAAGAGAGAGCCAGGAAGACATGGGTATAATATATTTATGAAAGGATATATTGTACCTATCCCCGCCAAAAGCTTAATAATAAATGTGGTGCCTGGCTCATGGTAATTGCTCCATAAGATTTTGTTGACTGTATCTTGTATAGTTTGAGGTAGTAATAGAAGTTTATTTTTCCCCGTGTGAATATAATTTGTTCCAGCATCACCTATGGAATTGTCCCAAGTGATCTGCAAAGTCACCCTTGTCGTATATATTTTCATTTAGGTTAGTCTAGGGTTCCCCCAGTGGCTCAGTGGGTAAAGAATCCAACTGCAATGCAGGAAACACAGGAGGAAAAGCCCCTGAAGAAGGGAATGGCAACCCACTCCAGTATTCTTGCTTAAAAAATCCCATGGACAGAGGAGCCTGGCAGATTACAGTCCAAAGGGTCACAGAGAGTCAGACATGACCGAGACTCAGTACCTAAGGGCACACATGCGCACATACGCAATTAGTCTAATGTAACCTAAACTGTTTCACTGACCTTTTTCTATTCTCCACACTGTTTTTTTTTTTTTTGCTGGAATATATTTAAGGTCACTTTTTTTTTTTTTTTTCTTTTTCCCCTGTGCTAGCTGCTAGGCTTTTCTAGTTGCGGTGTGCGGGCTCAAAAGCTGTGGCACTCGGGCTAGTTGCAGCATGTGGGATCTTAGGTCCCAGACTAGGGATCAAGCCTGTGCCCCCTGCACTAGGAGTGTGGAGTCATAAGTACTGGGCCACCAGGGAAGTCCCTAGAGAACCAGATTTCTTTTAACCTGCTCTAGTTTCAGCATTTTGTTTTTGTCATTGTTCTCTATCTTCAATATTTCAGTAAACAGCCTATACCAATTAACTAATTCTTTCATTACCTATATCTAAACTGCTATTTATCCTATCCATTGAATATTTTAATGTGAACAATTTTATGTTTTGAGTTCTGTTTTGCTCTCTTTTAATTCTGCCTATTCATTTCTAGATTTCTAGTATTTGGTCACTTTGTTAGCTCATATTTTAATTTTCATTCTTTTAAATATATTCATTTATATTCCTTTCTAAAGTGTCAGTATCTGAATTTCTTGACAGTCGTAACCAGTTTTCTTCTCTTGATGTTCACTCGTGGTAATGTTACCCTCATGCATGTGTTGGTTCTTTGGCTTGAGCTCAAAGTTGGCAGATCTTTCCCACTGGAAATCTGAGGACCTAGATAATGCTTCTGGTATAAGTGACTGATACACTGCGCATGAGACCACGTTTAGTTCTCTTCCAAAGTTAAAATTGGCTGCTATACTGAAGTTGAGCATTGAATCGTGGTAGCGATCATACTAGACATTTGCCCTCAGAACAATCCAAGGTCAAGTTTCAACTTACCTTTTGTTTCCATTTTTAATTCTTCCCTGAAACTGCTTTCAATACAGTTGACTTCTGGACTGTCCCTATATTTGTCCTTCTTTGACTTGACCTTTGAGCAGAATATGTCAGTTTCGTGACCCATTCTTCTATCTTCTTTCTCAAAATATTCTCTTGTCGTGGCATACGTGGCATTACCTTTTTTCCCCTTATGCCTTTCTAGCCACTGCTTACAGTCTTTTGGACTATTTTCTCCCTGATTCCTGACCTTTAAATATTGTTGTACTGATTCTCTCCTTTCATTGTCTCCTTCTTATACACAATATTGAAGCAAAACTCATCCAAAATCATGAAATTGATGCCAGTGGTTTTTATCTTTATTTATGGTTAAGTTCTCCTTTTGAGGCCAGTTGTCTATTGTTACATGACAAAGTACCCCAAACTTGATAGTATAAAGCACCAAGAGTTTTCATGCTCACACAGTATCTGAGGGTCAGGAATCTGGAAGCAGCTTAACTGGATGTTATGGTTCCAAGTGTCTCAACGTATTAGATATCTATGGATGGGATTTCAGTTATCTGAGGACTTGACAGGGACTGATGATCTGATTCCAGGATGGCTCACGTGGCTGTTTTCAGAAGTCCTCAGGTCCTTGTCTTGTGGACCTGTCTTCAGCATTGCCTGAGGGTCCTTAAAACATGGCTACTGATTTCTTGCAGTGTGAGTCACCCAAGACAGAACAACAAGAGAAGCCATGGTACTTTTTATGATCTAAGCACAGAAGAGACACGTAATGATTTTCTTTCATGTTCTGTTGGTCACACTGACCAATGTTGATAGAATGTGGGAGGAGGTTGCAAAAGGGTATGGATCCCAGGAGGCAGAAATCATGAGGGGCAGTCCTGGGGTGGCTACCTCCAGATCCAAATTTCATGCCTACATTTATCTGATTAGAACTTCAAACTTAGGAAGTATAAAAAACCCATTGTATTCTCATTCAAACGCTTTGCATTATACCAAAACTATAATCATTTACTCCTCCTCTGACAGACAATTTGAATAAACACCACCACCATCCACCCACTTAGAAGAAATGGAGTAGCCCTCATAGTCAACAAAAGAGTCCAAAATGCAATGAGTGAAAGTTTCTCAGTCATGTCCAACTCTTTGTGACCCCCATGGACTATATAGTCCATGGAATTCTGTAGGTCAGAATACTGGAATGGGTAGCCTTTCCCTTCTCCAGGGGATCTTCCCAATACAAGGATCAAACCCAGGTCTCCTGCATTGCAGGCAGATTCTTTACCAGCTTTACCAACATGCAGAAATGATTCTTTACCAAAATCCAGTACTTGGGTACAATCTCAAAAATGACAGAATGATCTTTGTTCGTTTCCAAGGCAAATCACTAAACATCACAGTAATCCAAGTCTATGCCCCAACAACTAATGCTGAAGAAGCTGAAGTTGAATGGTTCTATGAAGACCTACAAGACCTTCTAGAATTAATAAAAAAAAAAAAAAAAAAAGATGAAAAGTCCCCTTTCCTTTATAGGGGACTGGAATGCAAAAGTAGGAAGTCAAGAGATACGTAAGTAAACACCCTTTTCCAACAACACAAGAGATGACTCTACACATGGACATCAGCAGATGATCAATACTGAAACCAGACTCATTATATTCTTTGCAGCCAAAGATGGAGAAGCTCTACATAGTCAGCAAAAACAAGACTGAGAGCTGACTGTGACTCAGATCATGAACTCCTTAATGCCAAATTCAGTCTTAAATTGAAGAAAGAAGGGAAAATCACTAGATCATTCAGGTATGACCTAAATCAAATCCCTTATGACTATACAGTGGAAGTGACAAATAGATTCAAGGAGTTAGATCTGATAGAGTGCCTGATGGAGGTCTGTAACATTGTACAGGAGGCAGGGATCAAAACCATCCCCAAGAAAAAGAAATGCAAAAAGTTTGTCTGGGAATGCCTTACAAATAGCTGAGAAAAGAAAAGAAGCTACAGGCAAAGGAGAAAAGGAAAGATATATTCATCTGAATACAGAGTTCCAAAGAATAGCAAGGAGACATAAGAAAGATTTCCTAAGTGATGAATGCAAAGAAATAGAGGGGAAAAAATAAAATAGGAAAGACTAGAGATATCTTCAAGAAAATTAGAGATACCAAGGGAACATTTCATGCAAAGATGGGCTCAATAAAGGACAGAAATGGTTGAACCTAACAGAAACAGAAGATATTAAGAAGAAGTGGTAAGAATACACAGAAGAACTGTACATGAGCGATCTTAATGACCCAGAAAACCACGTTGGTGTGATCACTCACCTAGAGCCAGACACCCTGGAGTGTGAAGTCAAGTGGGCCTTAGGAAGCATCTCTACAAAGCTAGAGGAGGTGATGCAATTCCAGCTAACCTATTTCAAATCCTAAAAGATGATGCTGGTAAAGTGCTGCACTTAATATGTCAGCCAATTTGGAAACTCAGAAGTGGCCACAGGACAGTTAAAATGTTAGTTAATTTTCATTCCAATCACAAAGAAAGGCAGTGCCAGAGGATGTTCAAACTACTGCACAATTGCACTCATCTCACACGCTAGCGAAGTAATGTTCAAAATTCTCCAACTAGGCTTCAGCAATACATGAACCAAGAACTTCCAGATGTTCAAGCTGGATTTAGAAAAGGCAGAGGAACCAGAGATATGTTTGTTGGCAACAGATATTGCCAACATCCTTTGGATCATAGAAAAAGCAGGAGAATTACAGAAAAAAAATCTACATCTGCTTCATTGACTACACAAAAGGCTTTGACTGTGTAGATCACAAAAAACTGTGAAAAATTCTTTTTTTTTAATTAAATTTATTTATTTTAATTAGAGGCTAATTACTTTACAATATTGTATTGATTTTGCCATACATCAACATGAATCCACCACGGGTGTATACATGTTCCCAATCCTGAACCCCCCTCCCACCTCCCTCCCCATACCATCCCTCTGGGTCATCCCAGTGCACCAGCCCCAAGCATCCTGTATCCTGCATCGAACCTGGACTGGTGATTCGTTTCTTAAATTCTTAAAAAGCTGGAAATACCAGACCAGCTTATCTGCCTCCTGAAAAATTTATATGCAGGTCAAGAAGCAACAGTTAGAACTATACCTGGAACAATGGCCTGGTTCCAAATTAGGAAAGGAGTACATCAAGGCTGTGCATTGTCACCCTGCTTATTTAACTTATATGTATAGTACATCATGTGAAATGCCAAGCTGGATGAAGCACAAGTTAAAATCAAGATTGCCAGAAGTATCAATAACCTCAGATATGCAGATGACACCACCCTTAAGTGAAACCACACCTTCACCAGAAAGTGAAGAGGAACCAAAGAGCTTCTTGATGAAGGTAAAGAGGAGTGTGAAGAAAACCGGCTTAAAAACTGGCTTAAAACTCATTATTCAAAAAACAAAGATATGGCATCCGGTCCCATCACTTCATGACAAATAGATGAGAAACAATGGAAACAGTGGCAGACTTTATTTTCTTGGGCTCCAAAATTGCTGGTGGTGGTGACTGCAGTCATGAATTCAGATGCTTGCTTCTTGGAAGAAAAGCTATGACCAACCTATACAGCAAATTAAAAAGCAGAGATATTACTTTGCCAACATATAGTCAAAGGTATGGTTTTTCCAGTCCTATATAGATGAGAGTTGGGCCGTAAAGAAAGCTGAGTGATGGAGAATGGATGCTTTTGAACTGTGGTGTTGGGAGAAGATTCTTGAGAGTCCCTTGGATGGCAAGGAGATCAAAGCATTCAATCCCAAAGGAAATCAGTCTTGAATATTCATTGGAAGGACTGATGCTGAAGCTGAAGCTCCAATACTTTGTCCGCCTGATGTGAAGAGCCAACTCATTAGAAAAAACCCTGATGATGGGAAAGATCGAAGTCAAAAGGAGAAGGGCATGGAAAAGAACGGGGTTGTTGGGTGGCATCACTGACTCAATGGACATGAGTTTGATCAAGCTCTTGGAGATGGTTACGGACCTGGAAGCCTGGTGTGCTGCAGTCCGTGGGGTCACAGAGTTGAACACGACTGAGCGACTAAACAACAACAATCCACCCAGTTACTTAAAGAGAGAAACCCAGAATTACCTTCAGTTTGTTCTCCCTCTACTCTACTGATGTATCACCTAAATATTCATTTAAATCTTTTTACCCCATTTAATTTCCCCGAATCAGGTTACCATCACATTTCACCTCTAACACAGATGACTCCTTCTGTCTCTCATTCTGGCTCTTTCTCTCCCTCTCATTGTTTCTCTCCCATTCTTCCTCATTCTAGTCTCATCCTATAATCCAGCAGAGTGATTATTATAAAGAAGAAATTGAAACATGTCATTTCACTGCCTAACGATAAGATTAAATTAATAAATCTATCATAAATGAAAAATACATTATTTTGGATAATGAAAGGGGAATAAAACTGGTAAAGACTGGCAGTGCAATAAGCTTCTAAATGAATCTAAAAGCCTTTTTACCATGTTAATGGAAAATGAAGACTTGAGTTAGTTTTTCTTCAGTTGGATTCTGGATATTACCAACAACCTCATGCAGTTGCAGCATCATTCTCCAATAAATAATGACATTTCATCCAGCATAAATCTGCTACTTAATAATGGTGCATAAAGAAAAACATAACAAATATCCACAGAGAGCGTACAATTCTTTCTGCAAAATAAATCATTCAAGAGGGCAATAGTTGCCAGAAAATGACATGATTTGCTTTTCAATCAAGAATAGATGAAAATACTCTTCAATCGAGAATAGATGAAAATCCAATAAAAATAAGATCAGTACATATTTATTACATTTTCATAAGGGGCATCATTATTAGGTCAAAGCAATGTCCATGCCTCTGCACTTTTCTAACTGCTGTTTCTTACATGCATTTCCTTCAATATTACATACATCAGTAAGAAGAAAAAACCTGAAATACTGTTAACAAAAGATTCTTTTGCATATGCTGTAAGTCACAGTACTATGTTATTTACACAAGTTGCTTCAATATTTAACATCAGTGACATTGCAAATGTGATATGACAAGCCAGGAGAATAGGGTAATTATGTAGCCTTGGTATACTAGATGTAGACAACTCTCTTATATGAGTCAAATAACTAACATTAGATATGGAGAGATCCTAAAGTTGGCTAGTCTCATGGACTCAGTTCATACGTGAGGAAATTGAAACTCAAGGGAAAATTTATGCTGCAAATTTTAGACAGGAAATAATTGCAGACAAGAAGGTTAACTTCAGAAATGTACTTAATATCAAAGAGCCAGTGGCCTAAGAGAAATCTACTATAGTACTATATATTAGAGAGAAATTAAAATTATGTAATCATATCATATACTATATAGGTATCCCCAAATAATATTTTATAAACAACTGTCTAATCAAACCAGCAATAGAAATAGGAAGCCGTGGGGTGTATCTGTGTGTGTGTGTGTGTGTGGGTGTGGGTGTGGACAGTGCTCTGTAGTGTCCAACTCTTTGAGACCCTATGGACCCATCAAACTTCTCTGTCCATGGAACTTTCCAGGCAAGAACACTGGAATGGGTTGCCATTTCCTTCTCCTAGTGTATGTAGGAGGGGCAAATACTTAGTAAAATGACTGACAAGTATGATTACTGAAAAATTTGTAAGAGATTAACAAATAAATAAAAAGTAAATATGAAATCATTTCAGCAAATTGTAAAATAAATTCAGCCATTCATTTTGGGAAATTAATACAATTGAAACTTGCTGACCAACTAAGCTGAAAATGTTGTAAATAGATGAAGTTATCTAGATAAGAAAGTAAAGTAAATGGTAAGGCATTGCAATATAGGAATCAGTCAGGAAGCTTTAAATTTACCAGAGAAAATAATCCTGTGGTGTGGAATTTGTAACACTATTTCAATTTATTTCACAGTATTTCACTTTTATTTATTACTAATAACCCTAGATTCTCTACTTGGGAATACATAGAAAATGACATGAAAGGCAATATACACCTTTTTGTGTATGTTATATATTCACAAATGAATCATTGTGTGTACTCAGTCATGTCTCACTCTTTGTGGCCCTATGGCCAGGCTCCTCTGTCCATGGAATTTTCTAGAAAAGAATACTGGAGTGGGTTGCCATTTCCTACTCCAGGGGATCTTTCCGACCCAGGGATCAAACCCACATTTCTTCCATCTCCTGCATTGGCAGGCAGATTCTTTACCACTGGTGTCACTGGAAATCCCTCCTTTTTATATATTATTAAATAAAGGCTACATTATATTACTTTTAAATATGGTATTTGTTATCATGTTTGTGCATGGTACTTAAATATTAAATATTATAAAGATAACTAGAAATGTAAGGGTGAACCATAAGTATTGCTTTATCTCGACTCCCAACGCATCACCTTAATGCAACTCAGTCACCTGCCTTTCATTGCCTCTCTTAGTGCCTTTTCTATTTCTGCTCACATTGTCACTTGCTTCATACTCTAATAGTCTTCTCACATGTCAAATTTCATTTCCTGGGAAATTAACTAAATAATCTGGTCAATATTTTTTGCTACCTGCTCAGCTCTTTGCCCCTGTCTCCCTCTTAGACCACAGCCCAGCATACAAAAGAGCTGCCCTTGGGTAAGCTGCCCTTGGGTCATGCCTGACCCTTTTGTGACCCCATGAACTGTAAATTGCCAGGGTTCTCAGTCCATGGAGTTTTCCAGGCAAGAATATTGGAGTGGGCTGCCACTTCCTCCTCCAGGGTATCTTCCCAACCCAGGGAGTGAACCTGTGTCTCCTGCATTGGCAGGAGGATTCTTTACCACTGAACCACCTGGGAAGTCCCTTTGGCAGATGGCTACTTATTTAATCCCCTGTGAGAATAGGAGGGAATTGCAAGGTTCACAAACTGGTCCCAGGCTGCTTACTCTTTTAGCAGCTTGTTTTCTTCAGTGCTTAGTGCAGAAACTACTTTCACAACAGGACAATGACTGAATAATTGTTATAATGTAGGGAAGAAGCTAACAGCAACATCTTAATTTTGAGGTACTTTAGGGATATTCAAGATGAATATCCTATGACATAGTTGGAAATATGGATCTGGAGTGTAGGAGAGGGAGCTGAGCTTTCAAGATGGTGAAACATATTTAAACGTCATCAGGGTGTCATTGATCTTTGCTGTGATATGTAAAAGAGTTTCCTGATGCTGCTAAGTCACTTCAGTCGTGTCCAACTCTTTGTGACCCCATGGACTGTAGCCTGTCAGGCTCCTCTGTCCATGGGATTTTCCAGGCAAGAATACTGGAGTGGGTTGCCACGCCCTCCTCCAGGGGATCTTCCTAAGCCAGGGTTCAAAGCTGAGTCTCTTATGTCTCCTGCATTGGCAGGTGGGTTCTTTACCACTAGCACCAACCGGGAAGCCCACATAAGAGTTTAGTCCTTATGAATTAGTCCATGTGAATGTCTTAAATATTAGGTCAAAGATGTAGCCCTGAGGAACATCAAAAAAATAACAGCCCCACTAAGAAAACTGCAAAGAATCGGCCAGAGAATCATGAGAAAAACAAAACTTATTTTTACTATGTGCATTGTGTATGACCAAGTCTTCTGTACGAGTTTTCAGAGGTTTTCTCTCTTTCTGTGTGTGTGTGTGTGTGTGTATTCCAATGCTTTAGTCAACTGGATTTCTAACTCTTACCCATTCATTTCTGGCACTTCCTGCAAACTGTACTATCCTTGTGGCCATAATTCTATTCTCTCTGACTCTACCTGGTGAAACTTTATCTTGCAAGGCACATTCCTGATTTGTTATTTGAACCTATTTGTTAAGCTTACTTTATTTTCTTTTCCCTATGATTTATAGACTTTTCTTGTTCCTTTTCCAGTATTTTCATTTTCTTGAGAACCCAGACAGTGTTTCTTCACTGTATCTCTTTTGTTGCTGGTAATTAGTACGTGTTCAGAAAGACATTTTTGGATTGACAGTAATATCGTCTATTCTGCCTAAATCATTGTTCACTCTGCCACCTTTCCTTTTTACTCTTACTCGTCTATTTCTTAGTGGGAGAGCAACTTTAAAATTTGACCATTTTATGCCTTTCCCCTGAGAAGGCAATGGCACCCCACTCCAGCACTCTTGCCTGGAAAATCCCATGGATGGAGGAGCCTAGAAGGCTGCAGTCCATGAGGTCGCTGAGGGTCGGACATGACTGAGCGACTTGACTTTCACTTTTTACTTTCATGCATTGGAGAAGGAAATGGCAACCCACTCCAGTGTTCTTGCCTGGAGAATCCCAGGGACGGGGAAGCCTGGTGGGCTGCCGTCTATGGGGTCACACAGAGTCGGACACGACTGAAGTGACTTAGCAATAGCAGCAATGCCTTTCCCAGGAAAAGCTAGAGAAAGAAATGAAGCAAGTGTTCTTAAGCTCTTGTTTGATTGTAATTTGAGTGATTGTTTTCTTACATAAAGTTTCAGAAAGATTTGGTAATAAAAAATAAATACTTTCCATGCTCCTTCTCAGTTTAGTGTTACATGCTGTTGAAGTCTAGTATTGAACATCAGGTTTTTTGTCTTTCTTTTTTTTTTTTCATTTGTAAACACAGAGTATATGCTAAAATATAATGAAAAAGAAGTGGAAACATTTTGGACTAGCCCACACTTCTATGTGCATGGTCAAGAGTAGAAATGATTATGATAACACAAAATGAACTTTCTCAGATCTTCCAAACTTTTATTTAGACAAGTCTCTATGATAGAGGCTTTTATGCATCCCTAGGATTTATTGCTTTCTCTTTCTCTTCTTTTTTTTGTTTAATTTTCCGGAGATAACATTCCCTATTCCCCAAAACAATAACTTAATGTACAAGATGGTAATTAATTTTGATTTGTGTGTGTGTGTGCGTATGAAACAGAGACTACAGAATAGCAAACCATGTAAAAGTCCCTTCACAATAGGCTTTCAGCCATTAACCATTTTACTTACTAATGCCTACCAGTGATGCATGATTTAAACTTATTTTGTTTGCAATAGCATGTATCTAATTGTCCAGTTGTCTGCCTTTGGCAATCTAATCAATTAAGGTTTTCTATTGAACCGTTTCCTAATTTTCCTCTAGTCATCTTCACTCCATAAAGAATGATCTGTATGACTAGCTGAAAACCCGTGTTTATACACCAATAACCTACTTCACCCTTGTACTTGAAACATATCCTTTCAGTTTCTTTTTCTTAAGTGTCCATATCTCAGACTGAATTTCTCCAGCTTAGTGGTGTTTCCTTTCATCCCAAGCAAGCCAAAACACACGTTTCAGAGTATTCGAAATCATAAATAAAATATCTTTAGTGCTCATCACCACTTTGTGATATTATTCCATCAAAATAGCCTTAATAACTCCAGGTGATAACCAATGTTATCGCGAGGCAGCAAGCACCTAAATAACTCTTTAAGCATCATAAACAATTTCTCTGAATGTGGCTTCTGTCTAAATAACTGAAAGCTCCCTGGATATCTTAGCTTCGCAGCTCAGATCCTCTCTCACTCTGGACTACACATATTTTCTCACGTATCTCAGTGTAATCTCTGTACGCCAGCAGCCTGGAAATTCGAGTTGTCAGTCTCTCCATGGGTTGCTTAGAGTTGTTACTGGCGGTTGGTGTTTCAATGTCTTAAAGTTCTCCACCACATATCTTGATGTATTGTAATTATAGCCTACATGTATGAAGAAGGGCCATTTCATTTTTATGAGAAACCATATACTGTCTATATAAAACTGACCTTGTGCTGGAAAAAGAATAAGGGTAAGCATAGAGAACACAAGTGAATTTTTATAGGCGAAACCTGTTTTTCATGGGAAAAGACTCATTAGTGAAATGTCCTCTAAATATTCCTGTTACTCAATTAGGGATGCCGTTTATTTATTTATCTTTCAGTCCCTGCTACTATTTGCATTCTTAACTAATAAAAATAGTTTGAAGGCCATATGTTTATCTTTCTGTCCTGTCAGAAGGGACATCACAGATAGAGGTGACCCTGAGTCAGACAGAGAACTGGGGCTTCTTTTTCACTTTTCCTGTAATCAAAACCCCTGGATAATATTCCTGATGCCAATAAGATAACCTTTCTTCTTTCCTAAGACCTTCCAGAGCATTAGAGACTGTTCCCAGGGGAGCTTGGTTAAAAGGGGGAAGAAAATCTTCACTTTGTTTTCTTTTCTTTTGCTATTTTTGAGACTACCTCGCTCATGTTTTATTTCTCCTTTTTTGTTTTCCCTTCTGTCATCTCTCTGATGCAGCCCTAGAGTCACATGGGAATCGATTCAACGGGCTAAATGGCCTTAAAATTCCGGATGGTAAATTGTGCCATTTGATAACTTCAACTCTTAAGGAAAAAGACGCTCCTTAAAATAAGGAGGAAATAGTTCTAATCTGCTTCGTATACAAGGTTGATGGCGCCGGTTTGTTTCCAGAATTGAATGCTTAGAAAAGAGAGCACATTTTACAAATGAACAGCTGTCAAAGAACTTAAGGAAGAGACGTTTGTTTTTGGAGACTCGGGGAAAATTGCAGAATTTGCCCTTCATCTTTCACAAGCATTCCTGTGGTAGTGGTGTTGTCTGTGAGATTTGCTATTCCAAGCAGTAGGTTAATACAGGCACTGATTCAGGGTTTTAAAGTTTCCCAAACTAGGGCAGAGGTTTAGAAATAGCATGAATGTAAATGAGTATTAGATGACTGATTTCATAAAATCTTGGTGTTTCTAAAATGATACAAAGCAACTACAAAGTGAAATTCAGTATCTTTTTTGTTTCCTCCTGTCATCATTGAAACTATTTGTTTTTCTGAATATTAAGCTTATCAGAGTGAGAAAGGGGGCTATTTTCCTTATTATGTATTTCTAGGACCCAGAAATAACTCTTTTATAATTTGGCTGCACATTCTTATAAATGCCATATATACATAGATAATAGATTAGACAGATAAATATAAAATACATACATGTGCACACACATATATTATTTTTGACACAAGTGTGCTCATAGTTGGCATAATCTTTTTAGCTGATGTTTTTAATGCTATGTCACTCTGAATCACTCTTTGCAGATCTCTTCAGTGAAGATAGTTCCGTTTCTGCCCTGGCCTCTGGCTTCTTCCTCGGGGACTCTATGCCTGGTTGAGCATCTGTGAAATTCTCTTCCCTGACCAGCTGCTGCAAGACTAACCAGATCTCAGTACACAGAAGCATTAGCTTTAGAGCAGTGCTTCGCGAATCAGCAGACACACACTCTGCCTCTCCAGCAACACCCCAAGATCACAGGGACTCACAGGCTTTCCCGTGGGGGCCGTGGTCCACCTGGATGGGGGCAGACATGGAAAGAAGCATCCAGTCCTTTCCTAACCCAGGTCTCTTCCAGGTAACAGTTGTGTCAGGGGGCACCAAAATGAACACTTCAGGAACAGTTCTGCCTGTGAGTCTAGGGCTGCGAGCCCATGAGTGGAGAGATTCCTGGATCCCTGTGAACAGACAAAGCCTGAAGAGCTTCCAAAATCACCTGGACTTTTTCCAGTTAAAGAGTTTGGGGGCGGGAGCACCAGCGGTATTAGCAATTATGCTATTAACCTGGTGTAACCTAATAGGAATCTGTGCCAGAGACTTGGATGTCGTTATCATTACTTTGAACATATTCATTGATTTTTCTTCCTCCATTTAGAGAAGGCTGGGAGATAGAAATGACACACTGTCAGGAACTATTAGGAAGAGTTGCAATCACGTTGGCAGATGACTGAGATCATTCATCCATCCATTCATTCATCTCATTCAAGCAAACATTCAATGAGCCGGTAGCATGTGCCAGGCTCCTTACTAGGCACACGGAATCAAAGATGCATTTTGTTGACTGCCAACTCTTCTTGAAGCTTAGAACAGTAGGTGTATTTTTTTATATATATTGAAGTCAGTTGCTACTGAAATCAAGAGTGTTACATATAAAAGAAAGTTTAGGCTATATCTAGAAATAGCATTGCTGCGGTCTGCAAAACCTACTGACATGAAATTCTCATTTAAGTACATGCATATGGGGAATCTGGGGCATACATAAATAAAGAATTCACCTGATACATTTCAAAAACTGCCTTCTGAACTATTTAATTAACAACCTATGAAAAATATACTCTTGAGACCTAAGTGGGTAATAGATGTCACCTTTGTCCTATAAAAATGCTTTGCTACCCGTAAAAGTTAATTTTAAAATGAACAGTCAGCATTTGCAACAAGCTGTCTCTCCTGCAAGTTCCACCTATCCTGATTTGACACAAATAATGAAGGAGGGCAACATTTACCCTCATTTCTACCGCAGACAATTTTATTTATCATTGGCTCAGAAGGTGTAGTGTTGTCTCCAGAGAATGAAGATTGACAGGGCAGATGGTCTTTATCGTTCCTAAAGGTCTCTTTAGTAAATGACACACTAATCCTTTAGTACTTTCATCTATCTACCCTCCTCATGCAATTAAAACTGGGTGACACATTTTTATGGTCACTAAACAGGCATAAATTAGCATTAATTAGGGGTATTGTAAGGTAGTTCCCTCATCGGGAAGTTACATGCTGATGGGAGGAGCAGGAGGATTACTAATGAAGTTCTCAGAATCACCTCTAACACTGTCACAGCCAAGAGGTTATGCTCCTGCTTACATACCTTAGGCTTTTCAGGGAAAAGTGTGACTTTTAACATTGATCTTATGTTTTCAAACTTTTATCATCTGTCTTCTTCTATTCTACCCCACCCGCATCCCAAAAAAGACATGCCATCCAAGCCTGAAACACATAGATCTTTGGTAAGGAACACAGGCTCTGGATTAATTAATTATTAGTTAATCAATAGCAGACATGCCTCCTAGGCTTGTATTCCAGGTGCCAATATCCAGACTGCTTATGCTGAGCATAATGGCTTCAATAAGCCATTAGGTGAAAACCACAACAAGGCATTTAAAAATGCTTTGCAATTAGATCAGAGGATAGCTATCATCATTAGGACATCCTTTCCTCCCAGTATCCATGGTATCAGTTTAAGTTGCTATATCAGATAGGCGAGAATTTTTTCTGCCTTTTAGCATTACTGTGGTCTTATGAAATGGAAATGGCTGACCTCCCAAATGCTCATTCTATGCATTCCCATTAGCAAAATGAAATTAATTTAAAACTAAGTTTATGTTCCCGTACACATACTGAGAGTGGGATGGAGAAGCCTTTTAGAAAGAAAGAATGAGTAAGAAGGGGGCAAAGCCCAGGAGGGTATGTTATCCCCATGTGTCCCAAACAAAATCAACTACCATGTGATTCAGTTTCCACATGGACAGGAAGGACAGCAGTATCACCGAAGTATGCCGAGGAAGGCAGCAACGCCGTTTTATGGAAAGAGTGGTGCTTTCAATTATTCCACAAATTTTTTCTATGACTATAGGGTGCCAATGCTATTCTTGACACCCTAGGTAGAGAAGATGGAGACAGGAAGAGAAAGACGAGTTTGTGTTCTCATGCGTTCACCTTAACCTCTGCGTGGATGATATGTGGACAGTTAGAGCCCCTTTCTGACCCATCTTCTCTCCTTCTCTGCACTCCTGCTCTGCCCGCTTTAGCAGAAAGACTAATGGTTAGTTCCCTTTGTAGACTCAGTTCACGTCAGTTCAGCCGCTCAGTTGTGTCTGATTTTTTGCGACCCCATGAACTGCAGCACGCCAGGCCTCCCTGTCCATCACCAACTCCCAGAGTTTACCCAACTCATGTCCTTTGAGTCGGTGATGCCATCTAACCATGTTATCCTCTGTCGTCCCCTTCTCCTCCTGCCTTCAATATTTCCCACCATCAGGGTCTTTTCAAATGAGTCAGCTCTTCACATCAGGTGGCCAAAATATTGGAGTTTCAGCTTCAACATCAGTCCTTCCAATGAACACCCAGGACTGATCTCCTTTAGGATGGACTGGGTGAATCTCTTTGCAGCCCAAGGGACTCTCAAGAGTCTTCTCCAATACCACAGTTCAAAAGCGTCAATTCTTCTGCACTCAGCTTTCTTTATAGTCCAACTCTCACATCTACACATGACCACTGGAAAAACCATAGCCTTGACTAGATGGACCTTTGTTGGCAAAGTAATGTCTCTGCTTTTTAATATGCTGTCTAGGTTGTTCATAACTTTCCTTTCAAGGAGTAAGTGTTTTTTAATTTCATGGCTGCAGTCACCATCTGCAGTGATTTTGGAGCCCCAAAAAATAAAGTCTGACACTGTTTCCACTGTTTCTCCATCTATTTCCCATGAAGTGGTGGGACCGGATGCCATGATCTTAGTTTTCTGAATGTTGAGCTTTAAGCAAACTTTTTCACTCTCCTCTTTCACTTTCATCAAGAGGCTCTTTAGTTCTTCTTCACTTTCTGCCATAAGGGTGGTGTCATCTGCATATCTGAGGTTCTTGATATTTCTCCCAGCAATCTTGATTCCAGCTTGTGCTTCTTCCAGTCCAGCATTTCTCATGATGTACTCTGCATATAAGTTAAATAAACAGGGTGACAATATACAGCCTTGACGTACTCCTATCCTATTTGGAACCAGTCTGTTGTTCCGTGTCCAGTTCTAACTGTTGCTTCCTGACCTGCATACAGGTTTCTCAAGAGGCAGGTCAGGTGGTCTGGTATTCCCATCTCTTTCAGAATTTTCCACAATTTATTGTGATCCACACAGTCAAAGGCTTTGGCATAGTCCATGAAGCAGAAATAGATGTTTTTCTGGAATTCTCTTGCTTTTTCCATGATCCAGCAGATGTTGGCAATTTGATCTCTGGTTCGTCTGCCTTTTCTAAAACCAGCTTAAACATCTGGAAGTTCATGGTTCACATATTGCTGAAGCCTGGCTTGGAGAATATTAAGCATTACTTTACTAGCGTGTGAGATGAGTTTGAGCATTCTTTGGCATTGCCTTTCTTTGGGATTGAAATCAAGCCCTTTCCTTTCAAAGCAATGCAAATAGTATATATACAGGGCAGTGGCACCAGGGTTTCATGGAAGAAAATGTTCCCATGGATTGGGGTCAGGAGATGGTTTGGGGATGATTCAAGTGCATTACATTGGTTGTGCACTTTATTCCTATTATTATTGTCATTGCATTAGCTCCACTGCAGATCATCAAGCATTAGATCTTGGAGGTTGGGCACCCCAGAGGTAGGGTACTTCGGAAGTTCAGAAATGGGAACGTTGATAAAGGGGGACCAAAGTGTCCTAATTCTCCTTTATAAAAATTTACTCTGGTCTCATCTCTACTCCATGGTCATTCTTTTTACCTCAGCAAGTAGGAACGAAATTAAATACTTTTTCTTGGCTGCCACCTTCTTGACTCAAATAACAAGCAAATCTCATTTGAAGAAGTCAATTGGAAATATTATATATGTCCGTTCCTCAGACACTCCTAATCTTGTGTCATAAGATGTTTTGCATTAGTGAGTAGTCTTATGTAAATTGCAAATGCTGATTTCAAGGTTTGTCCCTCAAACAGAAGTTCTTATACATAAAAGGAGCCTCTGTGCTTTAAAATCTTTCATTCTGTCCACTTTTCAAATCAGCTGGCTTAGCAAAGCTCTTGTAACGCTTTGATATAATTTTCATCACTTGTAACCTTTATACCTTTTAGAATTGTGTGCATGATGCGGAGTCCTTTCCTTGTCAACAAGAATAGCAGCACTGGTTTCCGCTGCCAAATATTTCATATTAAAATTCACAATATTTAATGTTTCTTAGGGAAGAAATTGGCACAACATCTCTATGGTGCATCTGTTGGGTATGGCTGTCAGTTATTATAATAGGGTTTCTAACAAATGACACGTCAAAGCCTTGACTTTCAAAGCCCTTATACAGAGTGTCAATCATTTACTCCCTGCATGTTCAAGTGAGTGTTCTTCCAAGAGCACCTTTAAGGTGTGTGTGTGCTCTGACTTTTCATCAAAAATTCTTTCTGTCCTCATTTTATCATGTGGAAAATCTCCCCTGTAATGTGAAAGGACAAAAATGACCAATTCTGAGTGATAATGAAGCATTTTAACAATGATGCTCAGTGTTCTTAGTTATAAATTATAACTAAGCATGGCTGCCGGTTATCTGCTCTCTCCTTTATCGCCCTACTCCAACATGGATTCTGTCTAAATAGTCTATAAGCTTCAGATTATTTACAGCGAGAGTCCCTATCATACTGAGGCAGTTTTGCCTTTAAAGTTAAAAATGGAAGCACATAGATAAAGAGTGGAAATAAATAGAAGGTAGAAGTATGTCTTACTTAGCAACCCTAAAAAAAAAAAATTTGATTCACCAGGATTCTGAAACAAATCAGACAATCCATAGCCATAATTATTTACAGTCAATATTACATATTATGTTAGTTATGGTTACTGGAGTCTGAATACAAATCTGGACCTTGAAAAAGCAGATGTTACTTTTATAAAACTATTTCTGGAAATGAATGAAGCAGTGATGTAAAGAATGAAGCACACCTTAAGAAAAATACTTCTACTCTTATTCTCTTTCCATTGATTGACTAGCATTGAGCAATACTTTTCATTTCAAATAACGGGTATTCACATACTAACTTTGCAAGTCCTGCTGCTGCTGCTGCTGCTAAGTCACTTCAGTCGTGTCCGACTCTGGGCGACCCCACAGATG
The DNA here is from genome assembly GCF_055505025.1 of Bos grunniens. Classification (NCBI taxonomy): domain Eukaryota; kingdom Metazoa; phylum Chordata; class Mammalia; order Artiodactyla; family Bovidae; genus Bos; species Bos grunniens. The sequence continues at coordinate 9,955,355 of NC_141176.1, read as the reverse complement.
GCAGCCCACCAAGCTCCCACGTCCCTGGGATTCTCCAGGCAAGAACACTGGAGTGGGTTGCCATTTCCTTCTCCAATGCGTGAAAGTGAAAAGTGAAAGTGAAGTCGCTCAGTCGTGTCCGACCCTCAGCAACCCCATGGACTGCAGCCTTCCAGGCTCCTCCGTCCATGGGATTTTCCAGGCAAGAGTGCTGGAGTGGGGTGCCATTGCCTTCTCCATTGCAAGTCCTAGAAAAAAGTAAATAAATTTTAAATTGAAAATATACTGACTTGCTTTCTTCTTTCCTCCACAAACATTGACTTAATGCCTACTATGTGCTCAATACTAGAAATGCATGGACTCTTACTCTGTATCTTAGCAGCAATAGAGATTTAAAAGGAAATGATGTTAAACTGAACATCAGTTTATATGGCTTACCTTGTATCCTTCTTTCCTGGAGGTGAATTGAAGGCAGCTTGGGCATTTCAGACATAAAATTAAATGTTCTACCTGGTAACAGAGAACTAACAATCATTCCATGCGAATGTACCATTTCGACTTATTGTCCCCAAGAGACACACATCCTGGATCCAGGAACTCTTTATTAATATATAATGTACTTCATTTAGTTGGCTTACTAGGCAGTAAACTTGTTGGTCTCATTGTCTTTTATACTGCCTCAGTCTCAGTAAACACTGGATAGCAAGCAAGAAGAATAAACTGTGAAACCACTTATCGATGAGGTACAGGGCATGCTACCTCCAAACATGGCCCCTTGGCATTCTGAGTATCTTAAGCTGAAGGAGTTTCAGGAAAAGGCAGGAGTAGAAGATTACTCCAATCTTATCACCACTGCCCTCATTTAGCCCCTGCTCCCCTGAAAACAGGTGATGTGAAAGTTTCCCATGAGAGCCTTTGTAAACTAGCACTTTACCTCTACAAGGATTAAATCATGCCCTTCTGCAGTCACTGATTTTCAACACTCCCCGAAAGGAGTTCAGGGTGGAGAGTAGAATTGAGGCACTTTGAGCTCTGGGAATAACTGGCAGAATAAGTCTTCAGATAGATATTTTTGGGAGCCAATTTTATGAGCCCAAGTTTTGTTATCTCCTCATATCTAGAAAAACACTAAAATCCTTCATGGTGACATACACGCCTCATGACCTGCAGTAAGCTTCATGAGACAAGCAGTAACCTTCTGCAAAAACATATGTGCTTGATTGCATGTACTCCCCCTTCACCAAAATCATATATATATATACATATATATATGTATATATATATACTGACCTTCCCCTACATCTTCAGAAAAGGGTCTTCAGAGCTATCTGAAATACTGTCTCCTGGCCTATAGTCGTCATTTTGCTACAAATACAACTTGATTCACAACTCTCACATTGAGCATATTTTAGAGTCAACACCTTCCTGGATGGAAAACATAAGGCATCATTATCACCAGAGACTGGGAATTTAGGGCCCAGGAGCTGTGTTAGCAAACCTAGTTAGACTTACCCTCATCTTCCCAGTTACTTCTGCACCATTTACTACCTCTAGCCCAAACTCCTTTTTCTTATCAATTCTTTACAAACTTATTATTTATTTGTCTAAAAGTGATACAAGCTTCTTGTTCTAGTTGTTTCTTCTGGTCTTCATTCTTTTGTAAATGTTGTCATGTACCTGTAAATGCTCAATAAATGTGTAGGCTTGTTTCCTGTTAATCTCTTTGTCAAGTTAGTTTTCAGACCTTGTCAGGAGGCCTAAGAGGGTCAAGGAGAACTTTTGCCTCCCCTATGCTGTTCTTTCATCACCAAATTTAACCTTTAAAAATGTGATTTATACTTCTGAATTTTCTAAGACTCAAATCAGGTAACTTAGACCTCCACAAAGAGACTGTACTTTTCTTTCAAAATCATTCACAGAAAACCTAAAGAGAAGCCTTCTGCCAAGCTTTGTGAACTCTAGAGATTTAAAGACAAATGGAAAATACTTTTCATTTTTTACCTTCTTATCTAAACCAATTGTGTGGTAGTTTGAGCATTCTTTGGCATTGCCTTTCTTTGGGATTGAAATTAAAACTGACCTTTTCCAGTCCTGTGGCCACTGCTGAGTTTTCCAAATTTGCTGGCATATTGAGTGCAGCACTTTCACAGCATCATCTTTCAGGATTTGGAATAGCTCAACTGGAATTCTATCACCTCCACTAGCTTTGTTCATAGAAAAGGCAGAGGAACCAGAGATCAAATTGCCAACATCCGCTGGATCATGGAAAAAGCAAGAGAATTCCAGAAAAACATCTATTTCTGCTTTATTGACTATGCCAAAGCCTTTGACTGTGTGGATCACAATAACTGTGGAAAATTCTGAAAGAGATGGGAATACCAGACCACCTGATCTGCCTCTTGAAAAATTTGTATGCAGGTCAGGAAGCAACAGTTAGAACTGGACATGGAACAACAGACTGGTTCCAAATAGGAAAAGGAGTATGTCAAGGCTGTATATTGTCACCCTGTTTGTTTAACTTATATACAGAGTAAGTACATCATGAGAAACGCTGGACTGGAAGAAACACAAGCTGGAATCAAGATTGCCGGGAGAAATATCAAGAACCTCAGATATGCAGATGACACCACCGTTATGGCAGAAAGTGAAGAGGACCTAAAAAGCCTCTTGATGAAAGTGAAAGTGGAGAGTGAAAAAGTTGGCTTAAAGCTCAACATTCAGAAAACGAAGATCATGGCATCCGGTCCCATCACTTCATGGCAAATAGATGGAGAAACAGTGGAAACAGTGTCAGACTTTATTTTTTGGGGCTCCAAAATCACTGCAGATGGTGACTGCAGCCATGAAATTAAAAGACGCTTCCTCCTTGGAAGGAAAGTTATGACCAACCTAGATAGCATATTCAAAATCAGAGACATTACTTTGCCAACAAAAGTCCATCTAGTCAAGGCTATGGTTTTTCCTGTAGTCATGTATGGATGTGAGAGTTGGACTGTGAAGAAGGCTGAGCACTGAAGAACTGATGCTTTTGAACTGTGGTGTTGGAGAAGACTCTTGAGAGTCCCTTGGACTGCAAGGAGATCCAACCAGTCCATTCTAAAGGAGATCAGCCCTGGGATTTCTTTGGAAGGAATGATGCTAAAGCTGAAACCCTAGTACTTTGGCCACCTCATGCGAAGAGTTGACTCATTGGAAAAGACTCTGATGCTGGGAGGGATTGGGGGCAAGAGGAGAAGGGGATGACAGAGGATGAGATGGCTGGATGGCATCACTGACTCGATGGACGTGAGTCTGAGTGAACTCCGGGAGTTGGTGATGGACAGGGAGGCCTGGCATGCTGCGATTCATGAGGTCACGAAGAGTCGGACACGACTGAACGACTGATCTGATCTAAACCAAACCTGGAAACCTCATGAAGTTTGGCTTTCACTAATGTTTACTCCTTTGACTTAGTGATTGGCAGCAAGTAACTCCTAAGGAAGAATTTAGTATGCTTTCAGAATGTATTAAGAAACAACTATTTATTTACAGATTTTTTTCAGAGATGGATTGAGCACAAGTGAGAAGGGAATAGAAAGAATTGGGTATCTCTTGCCAAAATCTGGCAACTTGAACTTTATGAAAGATTAAAAGTAAGCTATATATATGTATAAAATATATATAGTCATGGATATGGTTTATTATGGTGTGAAAAAGAACCCTTTCAATCCTCAGAAGTCTGCTCTAGAAATGAATAAAAACTCCCTTAATTTAACAAAGAGAAGGCAACTTAATTATGCAAATCAACAGGAGATTGACCCTGCCGTGAATTTTTAATAATATACTAATTGCCTGATAAGGAAATCAAATTAGACTTTAGAGGTAAATTTCTGTCTGAGTGTGCTGGGAGTTATAGAATCCACTCTGTTTTACAATAATGCTCCTGGAGCTGGTATTTAGTTTGTCAGAAGAAAATACTGGTCTATCTTTTGGCATGTGTTCTCTTGATTAAGTATTGACTTTTAAAATTACAAGAAGTCCATCTCAGCTCTTCTCTAATGATCTCTAAAATGAATCCCAGTTGTCTCATCTGTTTGTTTACAAGACTGTAGAACAGTGACTTAACCATGAAAGCCAAGTGAGGACGACCTTTTCCCTTAAGCATAAGTAAGTAAAAAAAAAAAGAAAAATGTTCTTATACAATTAGACTGGCACACAGGAAAAGGGGTCATTTGCCTGGTGGGTTTTTGTTATGGAAGAGCTACTTAGAACTTTGAATAACTTCTGCAGGTTACAAAGCCCTTCTCAGTCATATTTCTCTAAAATATATTTTCTCCTTACTCTTTCTTTACTTCAAGAATCTTAGAAAACAGATCAAAATAGTTTTAGATAGAAGAACACCTTGACTTTTTTAATGGTAAAAGATCCTTTTTCCTTTTATTGTAAATTCAAGACAATAAGTGGAAGAAAAATCTTAAACCTAGATTTATAACAGGCAAAATTTCCAGGAGACATAATATGAAAATATATTGAAGAGGAAAATTTTCTTTTGCTAAATAACTCTCACTTCACCATGACTATTTTTTTAAATGACTCTTCTATTTTTGAAAAATGGGTAAACAGTGGAAACAGACAATACTGAAAAGTAACTGGTTATTGTTTGACAAGCAGTTATGGTGGTCTGCTTTGTGGAAAGGCATGGTATTCAGCAGTAGGGGTAAGAGTGAACTTACAGAGGAGAAAGGAGTCAGCTGTGTTTGCAGAAGTTATGCAGATTACAGGTTGATTGAAAGACAAATAGTTGTATATAATCAGTAAAACAATTCAGTTCAGTTCAGTCGCTCAGTCGTGTCTGACTCTTCGTGACCTCATGAATCGCAGCATGCCAGGCCTCCCTGTCCATCACCAACTCCCGGAGTTCACTCAGACTCAGGTCCATCGAGTCAGTGATGCCATCCAGCCATCTCATCCTCTGTCGTCCCCTTCTCCTTCTGTCCCCAATCCCTCCCAGCATCAGAGTCTTTTCCAATGAGTCAACTCTTCGCATGAGGTGGCCAAAGTACTTGAGTTTCAGCTTCAGCATCAGTCCCTCCAAAGAAATCCCAGGGCTGATCTCCTTCAGAATGGACTAATTAGATCTCCTTGCAGTCCAAGGGACTCTCAAGAGTCTTCTCCAATACCACAGTTCAAAAGCATCAATTCTTCAGCTCTCAGCCTTCTTCACAGTCCAACTCTCACATCCATACATGACCACTGGAAAAACCATAGCCTTGACTAGATGGACTTTTGTTGGCAATGTCTCTGCTTTTGAATATGCTATCTAGGTTGGTCATAACTTTCCTTCCAAGGAGGAAGCATCTTTTAATTTCATGGCTGCAGTCACCATCTGCAGTGATTTTGGAGTCCAGAAAAATAAAGTCTGACACTGTTTCCACTGTTTCTCCATCTATTTGCCATGAAGTGATGGGACCGGATGCCATGATCTTCGTTTTCTGAATGTTGAGCTTTAAGCCAACTTTTTCACTCTCCACTTTCACTTTCATTGAGAGGCTTTTTAATTCCTCTTCACTTTCTGCCATAAGGGTGGTGTCATCTGCATATCTGAGGTTATTGATATTTCTCCCAGCAATCTTGATTCCAGCTTGTGTTTCTTCCAGTCCAGCGTTTCTCATGATGTACTCTGCATATAAGTTAAATAAACAGGGTGATAATATACAGCCTTGATGTACTCCTTTTCCTATTTGGAACCAGTCTGTTGTTCCATGTCCAGTTCTAACTGTTGCTTCCTGACCTGTAAAAAGATTTCTCAAAAGGCAGGTCAGGTGGTCTGGTATTCCCAACTCTTTCAGAATTTTCCACAGTTTATTGTGATCCACAATTAAAAACATGCAAATTACTAGGAGCAGAGTTATAGGTATTTTTATGGAGATATATTATGTGGGCTTACCTAAGCCTGGAAATTTAATCTGTCTGAGAAAATTAGATAAAATTTCAGACCTGAAGGATCTGCCATTTTTACTAGATATAGAATAAGAGGACAAACATTCCAGTTGGAGAGAACACCATATGTCAAATCTCTGATATTGGAACCAGCAGAACATGCTGATGAAACAGACAATTCCTATGTATCTGGAATGCATATTACAAAAATGAATAGCTATGCTAGCCTAAGAGAGACTAGGGAAGTGAGGTCATACATGACCTTGTCGTGACACGTTTTATATTTAAGCATGGTTTGGTATCAATTTAAAAAAAATGGTATTTTCCAATTTAGAATATATCCTTCAGCATCAGTGGAAAAATATTTTTGGAATAACAAACTGTTACATAAATTGTTATTACACTCCAGAACTTATTTGTTTTTTTTTTTTTAATATTTAATTCAAATCAGAAAAGGTAGTGCTTCCTTAACCTTCAAAATGGGTTTGAAGGTTATCATTTACATATTCTTTTCTAGACTTACCGTGGGATGAGAAGACTTCTTTCTTCATATATGATATAGTATTTGTTTCATCCATCTAACGCCTTGGGAGATTTGTAAAGACTAATACTCTGGAAACTATGGAGTTGGGGGACAGACTGCACTTCTTTTGCAACTCAGTTACTTTTTTCATAAGAGATAGAATATGTTTTCCTTTCAGAGTCACTCTGATTCTTGCCAATAGGTTAGGTAAGGGCCAACGCTTACTATACAGAGAATACTATTCCAAATGCTGCTCGTGTAAAATTAACTTGTGAAAAAAAGTGTAAGTGTTAGTTGTGTCCAACACTTTGTGACCCCATGAACAGTAGCTTGCCAGGCTTCTCTGTCCATGAAATTCTCCAGGCAAGAATACTGGAGTGGATAGCCAATCCCTTTACAGGGGGACCTTTGCAACCCAGGAATCTTCTTGACCTGGGGATCGAACCCAGGACCTACTGCATTGAAGGCAGACTCTCTACTGTCTGAGCCACCTCCCTATTACAACCCTGTTCTAGAAATTATTAACCCCATGTTGCAGGTGAGTGAAGGCTTTCCAGGTGGCTCTAGTGGTAAAGAACCCACCTGCCAACACAGGAGACTTAAGAAACTTGGATTCCATCTCTGGGTCTGGAAGATCACCTGGAGGAGGTCATGGTAACCCACTCCAGTATTCTTGCCTGGAGAATCCCATGGACAGAGGAGCCTGATGGGCTATAGTCCACAGGGTTGCAAAGAGTTGGACATGACTGAAACAGCTTAACACACACAGATAAGTGAAATGAAAGAGTTCATAAATTGTTCCAGAATATTCAGCTAGTGAATAGCAGAACCAGGACTTGAACCACCTCACTTTACTGTCTCTGGCACATAGCAGAATAATAATGATATACTGTTTCTCATCAAAGGTATGAAATATCAGTAAATTTAATTTGTGTTAATTTGTCTTAAATAAACAGTACATTTATTGACTAGTCAAATATTTTGACACGTCATTTATCTCTTGTGGAAAGTTAGCAAAAACCCTTAAATACCAAACCCTTGCATGAAGTGAGCAACTTAGGCTGTTGTTTTTAATGGTCCAAGGGGATGGGACAAATCTGACAGTAAAAGTGTGAGACTCTGGTCCCAAACTTCCCAGAGGAAGCAAAACTGCATGTTGGAAATCAGATATGAAAATGTGAAAACTGTCTCAGAGTGCTATTAATAGCGGCTGCAGACAATAATTTCTATTAAACAGAGAAGACAAAGGAATGCAAACCTTGTGATCTCAGGACTGCCATGAGAATTAAGTGAGTTAATTTATTCACATCTGTGAAGTGCTTAGAACAGTTCCAGCGATAGAGCCAGTGTTCAATGATATCACCCATTATTACCATCTTTTTTGGCACTAAGTTTCATCCATCTCTTTTTGTAAACAGAACCTTTTGTTATTGTGGACGCTAGAACAAATTGTTTCCTTTTGCCTACTCTAATAACCTATGCTCATGAAAAATCAAGCAACTGTAAGTGAAATTTTGCTGTAAGAAAATGGGGGTCTAAGATGCCTAGTCAAAGACTTGCCATAGAAAATGGACAACTATCTCAGGAGAGAGGCATTTGCTCTAATGGGTAGAAAATTTGCACTGAAAAAAAAAAAAAAACAACACAACAACCTTGAGATCTTCAATTAAAAAGGGATTTTAAAAGGCTTAAATCAAGACAGACAAGAAAAAAAGGGGAAATGACACAACAAAATTTAGAAAACAAGAGACAAGGAAGATTGAGAAGCAACCTGTTTCTCACAACAGAATGCCAGAAAGTAAAAGAATTTGGAGGGCCAATTCTTACAAAAAGTTGGTGCAACGGCCTAAAAGCGAGGTTATTTGAAAGTTAGTCTCTGAAGTACTTGACTTTTTTTTAATATATTTAGAACAGGATGTATACCTATGTCTGAGAATTTGGGGATGAATATAGAATTCTAATTACATGCAACGATGAGAAAATACCTTCAAACAGAATCAAAAAAGGCAAAAGAAAGGCATAATGAATACTAATACTGATATTATAAACACAGATACAACTCTACTGAAGGGTAAAGTATAGACATTTTATATATAAGGCAGGAGGTGAGAAAGAGGGTTAAGTCCTCACTTTCCACAGTAGGAAGTCAATAGATAATATGTAAAATGGAAAAAAAAGACACAGTCCAATAAACATGTTATTTTGAAATGTAAAAGTAGGTACCACAGAAACAGATAAAGGAGCAGAAAATACCTCTGGGGAATGAAGATCACCTTGGGGACAAAAGGGGAGGAAACACTACATTGTATTTTAAGCCTTGGAGAACATGTGACTTATCCAAAATCTTATGTGTGTTTATTTTTCATAGACATAAGTGAAAGTGAAAATGTTAGTTGCTCAGTCATGTCTGACTCTTTGCGACACCATGGACTGTAGCCCGTGGGATTCTCCAGGCAAGGATATTGGAGTGGGTTGCCATTCCCTTCTCTAGGGGATCTTCCTGACCCAGAGATCAAACTTGGGCCTCCTGCATTGCAGGGCGATTCTTTAGCATCTGAGCCACCAAGGGAACCTTATATAAAATTACATTAAAAGGTAGAAGTGATATCCATGTAGTTCATGAGTAGAGATGAAAATCCTCGAAGTTAAAACAGGTGTTACCAAGTACCCAAATTAAGTTAAAGTAAATAAGGCTTTTCGGTGGTAGGGTACATTGGGGAAGGCGGGCATTTGTCAGAGATGAGGTAGGAGAAAAAGTGAGGAGATTAAACAAAGGGATTTAACACACTTCTGCTTCCTTAATGCTTTGTGCTTGAACTAGCTTTAACATACTCTCAGCTTTTGACAACCAGCCTGCTGATATCAGAGAATGCAATAAAGTAGTCTAGTTCAATGAATCTGGACATATATCACTTTAAATCCCTTGGCATGTTGAGTTGGTCACAGCTTGTGCAGTTGCTGTTTCCTGTAAAATTATGACAGTGGTGTATGGAGATATATTTTCAACCATGCCCAAGAGTAAAACTTTTGTCATTTTAGAAGACAGATAGCTTGTGATATAATCAGAGCTTTGGAAAGGACATTAGAGGTCATCTGGTCCACCTTTTGTTTGATTCTTAAATTTTCTGCATAATACCCCTATTTAGTGAAGAATGCTTCCACATATCTTAAGAATTTCTTCCCGACGTCTATATCTTGGTTCAAGCTTGTTCATGGTTGAGGAGAATGTGAACTGAGTGACCGGTTTCTAGAAGGCAACATTATGGTCTAAAATTATTAGATGGTCAGTGTGAATGGAAAGATGAACCATGAGTACCAAAGCACACCTGCACTTCTTTGATTATAGGGGGACATTCCCACTGGACAACTGCAGATACTTTGACATTAAGAAGTTGTTTTCCTTGACTGATTATAATGTGAACCCAAGGAGTTTTCCCTGGAGAAGGAAATGGCAACCCACTCCTGTATACTTGCCTGGAGAATCCCATGGACAGAGGAGCCTGGCAGGCTACAGTCCATGGCGTGGCAAAGGGTCGGACATGACTGAGTGACTATCATTCATACTCACTCAAGGCATTTCCATGAATATCTTCCAGGAAGACTTCCAGACTCTTCCATAAGTCATCCAAACTATTTTCCAGCATCAGGGTCTTTTCTAATGAGTTGACTCTTTCTCTAAGGTGACCAAAGTATTGGAGCTTCAGCTTCAGCATCAGTCCTCCGATTGAATATTCAGAGTTGATTTCCTTTAGGATGGACTGGTTTGATCTCCTTGCTGTCCAAGGGGCTTTTAAGAGTCTTCTCCAACACCAGAGTTCAAAAGCATCAATTCTTTGGCACACAGTCTTCTTTATGGTTTAGCTCTCATATCCATAAAAGACTACTGGAAAAACCATAGCCTCAAATATATGAACTGTAGTCAGAAAAATGATGTCTCTGCTTTTTAATATGCTGTCTAGGTTTGTCATAGCTTCTTCCAAGGAGCAAGAGTCTTTTAACTTCAGGGCTTCATTCCTTATCTGCAGTGTTTTTCAAACCCAGGAAAATAAAATCTGTCACCCGCTTCCACCCTTTTGCGCTTCTCTTTGTCATGAGGTGATGGGACCAGATGCCATGATCTTAAGTTTTATGAATGTTGAGTTTTAAGCCAAGTTTTTTACTCTCCTCTTTCAATTTCATCAATAAGCTCTTTAGTTCCTCTTCACTTTCTGCCATGAAAGTGAAAGTAAAAGTGAAGTCACTCATTCATGTCTGACTCTTCTGTAGCCTACCAGGCTCTTCTGTCCATGGGATTTTCCAGGCAAGAATACTGGAGTGGGTTGCCATTTCCTTCTCCAGGAGATCTTCCCAACCCAGGGATTGAACCCAGGGCTCCTGCATTGTAGGCAGACACTTTACCATCTAAGCCACCAGGGAAGTCCCACTTTCTGCCATAAGGGTGGCATAATCTGCATGTCTGAGGTTGTTGACATTTCTCCCAGTAATCTTGATTCCAGCATGGATTCAGCCAGTCCAACATTTCATATGATGTACTCTGCATATAAGTTAAATAATCAGGGTGACAATATACAGTCTTGTCAAACTCCTTTCCCAATTATGAATGAGTCTATTGTTCCATGTCTAGTTCTAACTGTTGCTTCTTGACCCACATACAGTTTTATCAGGAGGCAGGTCAAGTGGTCTGGTATTCCCATCTCTTTAAGAATTTTCCACAGTTTGTTATGATCCACACAGTCATATGCTTTAGCATAGTCAATGCAGAAGAAGTAGATGTTTTTTCCTAGAATTCCTTTGCTTTCTCCATGATCCATCAAATGTTGACATTTTGATCTCTGGTTCCACTGCTTTTTCTAAATCTAGTTTGTACACCTGGAATTTCTTCTATTAAAGCCTAGCTTGAAGGATTTTGAACACAATATTGCTAGCAATTGTACAGTAGTCTGTACAGTCTTTGGCATACCCATTCTTTGAGATTGGAATGAAAACTGACCTTTGCCAGTCCTGTGGCCCTTGCTGAGTTTTCCAAATTTGCTGACATACTGATTGCAGCACTTTAAGAGAATCATCATTTAGGATATTAAATAGCTCAGTTGGAATTCCATCATCTCCACTAGCTTTGTTCATAGTAATGCTTCCTGAGGCCCACTTGACTTTACAGTCCAGGATGTCTGGCTCTACAGTGACCACACCATTGTGATTATCCCAGTCATTAAGATTTTTTTGTAGAGTTCTTCTACGTATTCTTGACACTTACTCTTAATATCTTTGGTTAGGTCCTTACCATTTAATTTCTGTCCTTTATCATGCCCATCCCTGCATGAAATGTTCCCTTCATATCTCCGATTTTCTTGAAAAGATTTCTAGTCTTTCCCTTTCTATTGTTTCCCTCTATTTCTTTGCATTGCTTACTTAAGAAGGCCTTCTTATCTTTCCTAGCTCTTCTCTGGAACTTGTCATTCAGTTGAGCATATCTTTCCCTGTCTCCCTTGCTTTTCACTTCCTGTCTTTCCTAAGGTAGTTGTAAAGCCTCCTCAGACAACCACTGTGCCTTCTTGTATCTCTTTTGCGGGCACAGTTCTGGTCTCCACCTCCTATACAATGCTAACAACCTCCGTTGATAGTTCTTCAGGCACTCTTTCTACCATATCTAACCCCTTGAATGTCTATTTGATATCCCACTGTATAAGGGATTTGATTTAGGTTATACCTGAATGGCCTAATGGGTTTCCTTACTTTCTTAAATTTAAGCCTGAAATTTGAAATAAGGAGCTAATAATCTGAGCCATTGTCAGCTCTAGGGCTTATTTTTGCTGACTTGTATAGAGCTTCTCCATCTTTGGCTGCAAAGAATATAATCAATCTAATTTCAGTATTGGCCATCTAGTGATGTCCATACATAGAGGTGTCTGCTGTGTTGTTGGAAAAGCGTATTTGCTATGACTAGTGTGTTCTGTGTATATATACTTCTTATTTACAGTATGTTCCTTGTGTGCTAATAATAACATCTAACAATGGGGCTTTAATCATATGTCTTAACATAAAACTTTAAAAATCCAAAATTTTCAAATTTACTTTTCTTTTTTTAACCATGTTGTTTTTCAGTCACTAGGTCATGTCCAGCTCTGCAACCCCATGGACTGTAGCACTCCAGGCTCCCTTGTCCTTCACTATCTCCCAGAGTTTGCTCAAGTTCATGTCCATTGAGTCAGTGATGCTGTCTAACCATCTCATACTCTGCTACCCACTTTTCCTTTTTCTTCAATCATTTCCAGCACCAGGGTCTTTTCCACAGAGTCCTCTCTTCACATAAGGTGGCCAAAGTATTGGAGGTTCAGCTTCAACATCACTCTTCAATGAATATTCAGTGCTGATTTTTTTTTTTTTTTTTTTTAGAATTGACTGGTTTGATCTCCTGCAGTCCAAGGGACTCTCAAGAGTCTTCTGATGTACAGTCTTATGGACTCTGTGGGAGAGGGAGAGGGTGGGAAGATTTGGGAGAATGGCAATGAAACATGTAAAATATGTAGGAAACGAGTTGCCAGTCCAGGTTCGATGCACAATGCTGGATGCTTGGGGCTGGTGCACTGGGACGGCCCAGAGGGATGGTATGGGGAGGGAGGAGGGAGGAGGGTTCGGGATGGGGAACACATGTATACCTGTGGCGGATTCATTTTGATATTTGGCAAAACTAATACAATTATGTAAAGTTTAAAAATAAAATAAAATTAGAAAAAAAAAAAGTCTTCTCTAGCGCTGCAATTCAAAAGTATTTATTCCTCAGTGCTCAGCCGTGTGGTACAACTCTCACATCTACATGTACATGACTACTAGAAAAACCATAGCTCTGACTATATGAACCTTTGTTAGCAAAGTGATGTCTCTTTGGTTTTTACCATAATCAACATTTTATTGTATTTTTCTTATTGTGCTTTAATTACTTATGATGACTGTATTTCCCCCCAAAGTTTGCAACTTAGCGTTCTTATTACCTGTAATGAAATCTGTTTTTACATTTATATTAAAAAGATCCAGTAGGACATTTGGAATAACGTATATTGAGGTAATAATTGTAAGTTCTTAAAATATTGCTCAGTGCATAGTAAATGTTATATATGCATGGATTAAAGCAAGATATTTCCTTGTCTTTTTATTTTATACATTAGTAGGTACTATTTTTAGTGGGAATATACTAGTAACTGCTCATATTGGTTACCTTCTGGTCAGGGGCCCAGGGAAAACAGAGTGAAGGAAAGAATTCAAATTTCATTTTATTCTTTAAAGAAAAGTGTGAATTTTCAACATGACATGTATTGAGTTCAATTCAGTCGCTCAGTCGTGTCTGACTCTTTGTGACCTCATGAATTGCAACACGCCAGGCCTCCCTGTCCATCACCAACTCCTGGAGTTCACCCAAACTCACATCCACTGAGTTGGTATGCCATCCAGCCATCTCATCCTCTGTCATCCCCTTCTCCTTCTGCCCCCAATCCCTCCCAGCATCAGGGTCTTTTCCAATGACATATATTACTTACACTTAAACTACATTTAAGAAAAAAAAAATAAAAGAAACATCAAGCAAATCCCAGAAACAATGCTTTTCTTAAAAAGCTTGTATTTGGGGGTGTTAATTATGAGCAAAGTTTTATTTTCATATCCTTGTTTTAATTTGATTTTTCTGCTTGTTTACCTGGATATATTTTTCTTAATTGGGAAAATTTTTCTAAAGCCATGCTCCACTTGATTAATTTTTTTAACTTTGCTTTAATCATATTCAAATCCTTTATCTTGCATTCTTGGCTTTCTTCTTCACTTTGGAGAACTTTCCTTTATTGTTTCCTATTGGATAGTTGGTCAATGCTTACTTTCCCTTTTCTCTTATTTTCCCTTTAGGGACACAAACATTTTATAGTTTAGAAGACTATTTTAAGTCCACCAGAACTGTCACTTTTCCCCTCAAGGTTCTCATTTCTTCCTTCTTTCTGCTGTGTTCTGGATGAGCTATTCAATTGTGTGCCACCTACAAGTGAAGTATTGCTTTGGAATATATGCTCTCTCAGCTGGCATAAATGTAGATTATTTCAGTGTTGGTTTTATTCCCTTCTTTTCTCTTTTAATACAGTTCTCTCTTTTATTTTGCCTTTTTGATAGTGAATTCACTTACTATGTCTCTGTTCTAATTTTAGAGGCCATACTTTATTGCATATGTCTGATGACAATAGAGATCCAAACATATTCCGCTGTTTTATATAGAACACTCTTTCCCCCCCCATAAAAGAAATAAGTACATATTCCTCTATTCGGGATAATTGTCATTTCTTTTGTAATAGTTTGTAAAGACCAGGGAGGATACTTTATAATTATTCAAAATTAAGTCATATGTTCTGGTTGAGTTTTACAAATATCTGTATTTTTAGTTCCATTTATTTGTAGCTCCCTCTCCCAGTTATGCACCTGGATCCTGACAGACTTTTTGTCCTAGAATAAATATGCTTAGCTCATAGACTAATTCCTTGAATTTCTGTTCTTTTACTCTGTTCTCCTGGGCAGAGTCTTTTTTGGATGTCAACGTTCTTTATTTTTGTGACAGTAACATAGCCAGAATCTAATTCTTCTTTGTTTGTGGTAAAGAACATTGAAGACTACAGTTCTCAGCATTTATTATTTAAAACATTCTTTGTGTTTCTAAGCCTTTCCTAAATGGCTTTTTTCTAGATAATGGTGTTTTCAAACCAAGGCTAACTAACCTTTTACTAGTATACTCTTAAATCTCATTATGGAATTTTTATTTTGATAGTTTTCATATGTCATCTATTTGGCCTTAGTTTTGCTAAAATATGCTTTCATCAGTAGGAAAAAATATGGTGTTTACTCATATATCATAAATATATAATGCTCTCTTCATCTGAGCTGTGGTCGAGCACAACACGTTGACATCAGCATTTTTATTATATCTTGTGTGCTTCTCTGATTTGGGAAATCTGCTTATGGAAATGAAGAATGGAATCCTTGTACAGCTGTTGTTGGGATGTAAAATGATACAACCACTACTGAAAACAGTATGGAGTTTCCTCAAAAAATGAAAAATAGAGTTACTATATGATCCAGCAATTCTACTTCTGGGCATATACCCAAAGGAATTGAAATCAGGATCTCAAAGAGATAATCTGCTATTTCAAGTTCACTGTAGCACAATAGTAGACAGAGTAGATAAGATATAAAGCAATCTAAATGTTCATTAATGGAAAAATGAATTAAAACTGTGACATACACATGCAAGGAAATATTAATCAACCTTAAAAAAGTAAAAGAAATCTTGCCACATGTAACAATGTGAACGAACTTGGGAGGCAGTATGCTAAGTGAAATAAGCCAGTCACAGAAAGACAAGGACTGCATAATTCCAGTTATATGAGTATCTGAAATAATCAAACTCAAAGAACCCAAGAAGAGAAAGACATTTGTGAGGGCGAAATGGGAAGTTTTTCCATGGTCTAAATTTTTGATTATATAAGATGAAAAAGAGATCTGTATTTGGTTATATAAGATGCAAAAGAGATCAGTATCTATATTTAACAATACCTTATTGTGCACTTAAAATTTTTTAATAGGGGAAATCTCATATTAAGTGTTCTTACCACATGAAAGGGGGAGGCATGAGTAAAATTTTGAAAGTAATAGATATGTTTGTTACCTTTATTGTGGAAATATGTTCATGGTTGTATGCATATGTCCAAACTTACCAAATTACATATGTTAGATGAGTAGTTTTGTACATCAACTATACCTCAATAAAGGTCTTTAAAAATAAAAATGACGTTGGAACAGACAATATAATAGAGATACATGAAATGTATAAAATAAGATAAATGCCATTATTTTTGAAGTATAATTTTAAATACTGAAGGTTTTTTGCTAGAGACATAGAATAGTCTGCATCAATTCATAAAAGAAATTAATCAGATGAGACATGATTCTCATGCTTAAATATATAGAGAGGAAATAATTAGGATGCCTGGGATTTCTTTCAAAATAGTTTGAAGTATGGGGAGTATCTTGGGATAGAGCTAGGGATCTGAGGATTGGGAGAGGCTGGGGTGGTAACCTGGGGAATAATTTGGCTCTATTTGCAATTCAATGTGGCTGAGGGTTCACTGTATGATCAACTGTACTTTTCTATATGACTGAAACATTCCACCTTTTAAGCTTTTTAAGCTTAAAATACAAATTTAAAAGTACAGCTCTTAAACTGGAATTGAATTTCTAAGTAAAAACAAACATTGTTTCTCTTTTAGTGAGGGATGGTAATGTTACTTTAAAACCCAACAAACATCACAGATATTATTTTACCCTTTTTCAAATACTTGATGTTTTCCAGGTACAAAGCTCCCAAAACTGTTGAGTCACAAGACATAAATCTGCTGAGATTTCGTAATATCAGAATAAGTATAGAAAGATTTACTAGAAAGGTAGGAGTGGAGTAGGTGAGATTTTATAGGGATAATGGGGGTGGTGTGCTAGGATCAGACAAGCTGGCTTGGAAGACTATCTGCTAGTGTGCCTTGAAAATGTATTCTATGGAGGCGTGTTTAGAACACATCACATTTATTGGTGCATCTTCTTCCCAAGACTCCAGTGGCCATGTACTGTTATCACTGCTATTTTGTATATGAGGACACGAAGACACAGCATGGTTCAATGGCTGGCAAACTCTGGATTAAACCAAGTGATCTGGGTTCAGTATTTTGTCCTTATGTATGACATGGTCCTGCCTGGGCTGGATCACAGCACTGGGGAACTGTAGTCTAGGTCGGTTGTTCAATTTGCTTTCTGATATAATTTTGATCTCAGAGTTAGAGGTGATCATATGGGCATGTCTAAGATGTTATAATCACTCCCCTTTAATTTGTGTCTTTTAGCAGATAAAATGAGTGGTTTACAATTTTATTCCTAAACACACTTTCTTCTAAACTTTAGTTAATAAAAAAATGGTTAAAGAATCTCTCCAGATATTGTATAGACTCGTATCTACTAGTTAATTATGATACGTGTCTTCTTTTCTTATGATTCATACAAAATTATAGTTTATATCAATAACCTCAGATATGCAGATGACACCACCCTTATGGCAGAAAGTGAAGAGGAATTAAAAAGCCTCTTGATGAAAGTGAAAGTGGAGAGTGAAAAAGTTGGCTTAAAGCTCAACATTCAGAAAACGAAGATCATGGTATCCGGTCCCATCACTTCATGGGAAATAGATGGGGAAACAGTGGAAACAGTGTCAGACTTTATTTTTTTGGCATCCAAAATCACTGCAGATGGTGACTGCAGCCATGAAATTAAAAGACGCTTACTCCTTGGAAGGAAAGTTATGACCAACCTAGATAGCATATTCAAAACCAGAGACATTACTTTGCCAACAAAGGTCCGTCTAGTCAAGGCTATGGTTTTTCCTGTGGTCATATATGGATGTGAGAGTTGGACTGTGAAGAAGGCTGAGCACGGAAGAACTGATGCTTTTGAACTGTGGTGTTGGAGAAGACTCCTGAGAGTCCCTTGGACTGCAAGGAGATCCAACTAGTCCATTCTGAAGGAGATCAGCCCTGGGATTTCTTTGGAAGTAAAGATTCTAAAGCTGAAACTCCAGTACTTTGGCCACCTCATGCGAAGAGTCGACTCATTGGAAAAGACTCTGATGCTGGGAGGGATTGGGGGCAGGAGGAGAATAGGACAAAAGAGGATGAGATGGCTGGATGGCATCACTGACTCGATGGACATGGGTCTGAGTGAACTCCAGGAGTTGGTGATGGACAGGGAGGCCTGGTGTGCTGCGATTCATGGGGTCACAAAGAGTCGGACATGACTGAGCAACTGAATTGAACTGAGACTATTGTCTGGAGAAGGCAATGGCACCCCACTCCAGTACTCTTGCCTGGAAAATCCCATGGACGGAGGAGCCTGGTGGGCTGCCGTCCATGGGGTCACACACAGTTGGACACGACTGAAGTGACTTAGCAGCAGCAGCAGCAGCAGCAGGCTACTGTCATTTCACCCTAACATGTGTACACACCTGTGCACACACAAGCACACATTTTTTCTCTTCCATTACTCTCCATAGAGAGTCTGGCCTTGATATATAAAGCTGTAAGTTGTATGTTCAAGAAGAAATGAGCAAGGGAAATGGGAGGAGAGTGAGAGGCATGTCTGGCAAACATTATCATGGGGAGACAACTCTCCTTTCGTCTCAGATTTTTGCAGGTTTGTGAGTAAGGCACTAACCTTGTTCTTGTTGTTCTAGACTGTTTGAAATAATATTTAGATAGTGGATAGCTTTGGTAGATGGAGATAGTGTTCCCTCTGGAGCAAAAGGAAGGTGAATGTCAAGTAAGATAAAGATAATATCTCCCTCCAGAGCAAAGGACAGGTGTGCATTATCGGTATAGCTGATTCAATTTGCTGTCCAGTAGAAACTAACTCAACATTGTAAAGCAACTGTACTCTAATATACAGTACACTAACACATACATATGGAATTTAGACAGATGGTAACGATAACCTTTTATGTGGGACAGTGAAAGAGACACAGATGTATAGAGTAGTCTTTTGGACTCTGTGGGAGAGGGCAAGGGTGGGATAATTTGGGAGAATGGCATTGAAACATGTAGATTATCATATGTGAAATGGATCGCCAGTCCGGGTTTGATGTGTGATACAGGGTGCTGGGGCCGCTGCACTGGGATGACCCAGAAGGATGGGATGGTGAGGGATGTGGGAGGGAGGTTCAGGATGAGGAACACATGTGCACCTGTGGCGGATTCATGTCAATGTATGGCAAAACCAATGCAATATTGTAAAGTAATTAGCCTCCAAAAAATAAATAAATAAATTTAAAATAAATAAAATAAAAACATAAAAAAATAAAAATTAAAAAGTAAGTTAATAAAACAGTTTGGCTCCCTAAGTTTAATGTTGCTCTCCTATTATACAATCCACTGGCTAGTTATTTAACATTCTTTGCATCACTATTTTGGAACTGGAACTCAGGAAAATTGCACAATAATATAGATGTTCTTCCAATACTGCTGTGATTAACATAATGCTCTTTATCTCTGACACAGAAGTCTGATATCTTCTGCCAGCATACATGAAATTGTAGAGGCTAACTTTTAGCTTGCAAGTATGTGAAAATTTAAGGTGCTTTATAGCTGTTGACAGTTGAATAAAATTATTTCAGTTGAGGAGAAGAAATGAGAAATACCGGTAGTCTTCAAGAAGTGCATGTAGTTTTAGCTATTTTGAGGCTGTTTGAAGATTTAAAATATATGTGTACAATTATGTATACATGCTTTCTTTCAAATGCATCATTGATTTATAGCTATATTTTCTTGAGGTCCAAAATCACTGCAGACAATGACTGTAGCCATGAAATTAAAAGATGCTTGCCCTTTAGGAAAAAAGCTATGAGAAACCTAGATAGCATATTAAAAAGCAAAAATATCACTTTGCCAACAAAGGTCTGTATAATCAAAGCTATGGTTTTTCCAGTAGTCATGTGTGGATATGAGAGTTGGAACATAAAGAAGTCTGAGCACCAAAGAATTGATGCTTTTGAACTGTGGTATGGAGAAGACTCTTGAGAGACCCTTGGACTGCAAGAAGATCAAATCAGTCAATCCTAAAGGAAATCAACCCTGAATATTCATTGGAAGGACTGATGCTGAAGCTGAAGCTCCAAAACTTTGGCCACCTGATGCAAAGAGCTGACTCACTGGAAAAGACCCTGATGCTGGGAAAGATTGAAGGCAGGAGGAGAAGGTGATGACAAAGGATGAGATGGTTGCATGGCATCATTGACTCGATGGACATGAGTTTGAGCAGATTCCAGGAGATGGTGAAGGACGGAAGCTTGGTATGCTGCAGTTCATGGTGTCAGAGTTGGACTCGACTTATTGAACAACAACAACACAAGCATTACATGGATATCTTCATTTGTATTTTAATGAGAGCTTGGATGGAATTAAGGCATTGTTAGTTGCCTTCCTTGTTAGACTAAACACTTTCTGCTTTTATTTAAGTCAGTTATGGTTTAGGGGCCCACAGTCTTTTTTCTTCCACTTTATCATTATTAGCCCTGTACTTCCTCAAAAGAAAGAGCAAAGAACTTAATCTCTCTCTCCAAAATTACACACACCTACATGCATAGAGATTGCCTTTTTCACAAATGTAGCAAAGGAAAAATAGTCACTTAAACAGTATTTATTGAAGGACCATTGGAAATGGGGTTAAATCAGTCATTTGGAGAAGGCAATGGCACCCCACTCCAGTACTTTTGCCTGGAAAATCCCATGGATGGAGGAGCCTGGAAGGCTGCAGTCCATGGGGTCGCTAAGAGTCGGAAATGACTGAGCGACTTCACTTTCACTTTTCACTTTCATGCATTGGAGAAGGAAATGGCAACCCACTCCAATGTTCTTGCTTGGAGAATCCCAGGGACTGGGGAGCCTGGTGGGCTGCTGTCTATGGGGTCCCACAGAGTTGGACACGACTGAAGCGACTTAGCAGCAGCAGCAGCAGTCATTTGGAGATGCATAATAGGTTATTGAATCTGAGGGATTTATGGTTTCTAATAGTTGTGATAGATTATTAACATTAAAAGAACATTAAAAGAATATACAAACATATATTGGGACCACAAGATTATATATCCAAAGAAAGCATAAGATAAACTAGGCTAGAGAAGGCTAATGTCTATAAGTTTACCAAAAGCTATGCCTGCCACATTCAATGATTGATTTTTGTGTCTTCATAATTTAAGGGGATGAAAAAGATAGTGTTTTATGAATTTTTCAAAACAGATTTTCCAAAGCCATTTTGTATATAGTTGAGTGAATTTTTAAAGACCTTTACCTAACATATGTTTCCTTTGCCTGGGACAGCGTTCTCTACCTTCTCAACTGCCTTCTAAGTCTTTTTTCCCTTTCAGAAGTCTGGAATCTATGCCTCTTCCCCTAGAATAGCTTAACTGTCTTTGTGGACGTCTACAGTCCTCTGTGCCTGCTTCGATCATAGCATTTATGACAAAATATTAGAGCTGTTACTTTTTTTTTTTTTGCTTATTTTTGCTATTTGACTGTAAGAAAGTTGATTGTAGAAAAAGCAGAGAATATGTCTCGCTCACTATGCATTTTAATATAATTACTTTGCAATTATATATTAAAAAATTCTAAATTCAATGTGCTACTATGGATTGAACCCTTGAACAATAAAAGTGCATTAGTGGAGAAACTGGTGCTGCCTGAAAAAAATCTATAGTATAATTAACAGTAATGTGCCAATGTTATTTTCTCAATTTTGATAAAGACAACACTTATGTAAGGTGTCAACATTAGAGAAACCTGAATGGGAAGTATATCAGAATTCTGAACTAAAACTATTACACAATAAAATGTTTATTTAAAGATTACCAATGAGAAATTATTTATTATTACGACTACATTGTCAAATGATGTCCACAAAGCCCATCATCTGAATGTTCCTGGGCCTCGCTTGTTTTAGGTAATAATGAAATATCTCACTGGCTTCTTACCATTTTTCTTTTACTAAACACCACACTTCCTGCACTAAATCTAGCTAGCTGTCTAGAAACACTCAGAGGTGAGGCCCAAGCGATCACATACCATCTTGCTTTGTGGTGTTCCCTTTTGGCAGCTTCATAAGCTACTGCCCTTGAACTTTTGGCCTCTGCCTCAGCCACTGATGCAACTTCTGTGAAAAGGTCAGTTCTCTGAGCACGCACAGATTACTGCTGTTGAACTCTGCACAGAATTAAAAGAATGCGCCTCCCACTCCATCCCTGCTCTTCTGTGTCACCGTGACCTTAAAATGGCCCTGTCAGCTTTACTCTTTGCCCTTTCTTCTCCATAGGGTGTTGGAACTAGTCCTGTAGTCTAACTAGTAAACTGATACCATTCATTCTTCTCTCCCGTTTCAATTGGGGCTACTCTTGACCTTCCTTCAGATAAAAAATAATAGACTCTACCCCTTCAGCGTGTCTGGAAATGACCATGGGCCATGCTTTATAGGCTCAGCTGGGATACTGTGCTACGGGTTAAGCTATGAGTCCAAGGTTAATGAGGAAGTCATAGGGAATGCTAAATTTAGATGGCTTTGACCTGGACTTCAGACTTGACTCAGGTTACTCGGTAATCCTGACTGAAGAAACTAATGACCAGTGGCAACCATGTAATACAGTGTCTATCTGCTTCTTCATATTGTCAGAGGTAAAAAGAACTCCTGGTCCATTTTAGAACTCTGTTGAGAAAGAAACTCTGTCTAGAAGATGCTGTTTACAGATACTCTACACATTTTCAGGAATTCTGAAAGGCTAGTGTCTTCTATCCCTGAAAATAAAGATCAATAAATGTAATTTTGGATGTATACTTGGAAAGCTTGAAATAGCTCTGAGGTGAGCATGGGTCATTTTCTACTTTCATGCATTTAACTGCTCTTGTCACAAGCCTGTCAGAGTTTCTGGAAACCTGAGAGCCTTTTCAAGTTCTTTGCCCTATGGACTCATACATATTAGCAAAAGAGGATAGTGCCTGCTAGAATCTTGGTTAATTTCCAGAGTAAAGGATGTTGGTAAATTTAATATCTCAGTAGATGCATCCAGTGGACATAAATAATTTTTCTTCTTGAACAAACTTTCTTCCACATGCCTCAGCATTTTGAAACTTAATATTTCCCCTGAATTCACCCCAAAGTTCTTCATTCTCGGGTAATAATAACATTGACTTCTCTTATCAAAGGAATTTCCATTTGGAATAACGCCAAGGAATTTAATGAATATAATTTGTTCTTAATGCCTTTTCTAATTGCCCTCCTTTCCCTAATATTTCATCTCATGTTCCAAGAAATTAAAAGGTGGTTTTATTCGATTTTCATATCATCATATTTTTAAGTGTAAAATGTCTCATGGTGAATATAAATGAAATACAAGTCCTGAAAATGTTTGAGTAAACACAAAGAGAAGGATTGTTTGACTTACAAGCAATTAATGAGAACATTTAAATTGGAGCATGAATAAGAAATAAAAAACTATATTATATCTACTGTGAAATGACTATAGTTTGTCAGCACCTAGCACGTTGTTTGTCCTCAAAAAATATGAAGTAATAGCATTTTACTAAAATGATCATTTAATGAAGCAATACCTTTGTGGAACAGAGAGGATAGGAAGAAACATTGCCTTCAGCTATTTCACGCAAGCTGGAATAAAAAGTCTAGTTTCATTTACAGAGTTAGGTATTTAAAACTACAAAGGGAAGTAAGGAAACAATAAATAGATTTTTGCCCCAAACTAAAAATAAAAAAGTAATGGAAACTAAATTAAATTAGACCTCTATGTGTGTTAAGAAAAATATACATATTTTTCTTACAAAATTATGCCCTCACCCTGAAATCTTACCAACACACACTGCTGCTTTGTTGCTAATTTAATTTTACATCATTCCACATTCTTATTCATTTAAAATTCTTCTAAATTTTTGAAGTGTTTAGGCAAAGGCACTCTAGCTGTGTTTCCCAGAACTGAGCGCATATCAGAATCATCTGGGGATATTTTTGTCTTGTTTTTCATATAGATTTCCAGAGCCCTCAACAAATTTCTAAACTAGAATCTCTGGGATTGGGGCACAGGAATCTGTATTTTTCCTCCAAAGTACCTCAGTTCAGTTCAGTTCAGTTCAGTCGCTCAGTTGTGTCTGACTCTTTGTGACCCCATGAATCACAGCACGCCGGGTCTCCCTGTCCATCACCAACTCTCAGAGTTTACTCAAACTCATGTCTATCGAGTTGGTGATGCCATCCAACCACCTCATTCTCTGTTGTCCCCTTCTCCTCCTGCCCCCAATTCCTCCCAGCATCAGGGTCTTTTCAAATGAGTCAACTCTTCGCATGAGGTGGCCAAAGTATTGGAGTTTCAGCTTCAGCATCAGTCCTTCCAATGAACACCCAGGACTGATCTCTTTTAGAATGGACTAGTTGGATCTCCTCACAGTCCAAGGGACTCTCAAGAGTCTTCTCCAACACCACAGTTCAAAAGATCAATTCTTCCGTGCTCAGCTTTCTTCACAGTCCAACTTTCACATCCATACATGACCACTGGAAAAACCATAGCCTTGACTAGACGGACCTTTGTTGGCAAAGTAATGTCTCTGCTTTTTAATATGCTATCTAGGTTGGTCATAACTTTCCTTCCAAGGAGTAAGTGCCTTTTAAAGTACCTGCTGCTGCTGCTAAGTCGCTTCAGTCGTGTCCGACTCTGTGCGACCCCATGGACTGCAGCCTACCAGGCTTCTCCATCCATGGGATTCTCCAGGCAAGAACACTGGAGTGGGTTGCCATTTCCTTCTCCATTTAAAGTACCTAGGGATTTCTAATTTACCACTTACAGTTGAAAGCCATTATTCTTTGCTATTGAAGGGAAAAGTAAAAAACACTTTAATGAGTAGAGTCCCATAGTTGCTAACAATTTAAAGTTCAATGAGAAAAAAAAAAATACAAAACTAACACACTGTATCTCTAAATTAATTCAGCTCTTCCTTTCAAAGAGGCTAGACACCTTTCTAGTCGTCCAACCTAGAACCTGTAATAAGAGTTCACTTTCTTCTTCACATGCAGGCAGCTTCTTGTTCCTATTGATTCTATTGCCCTAATGTCTTCCAAATTAATCCTTTCCTCTCTGTTTTCCTCTGCTACTTCCCTAACTCAGGTAATCATTATGGTCTTGCTTTAAATCCTTAGTTGATTTCCCCAAACAGATGGAAAATCTATACTCCTTAGCTGGTAAAAGAATCCTTAGTAGTTTGGGCCCAGTGCCTCTCATTCTCTCATCTTCTAGGGTTCATGCCACCAATGCACCACCTTGAGCACCTTCTTTTATTGCTTTCTTTTTCTGTTTGTTGTTTTGTCCAACCTTTACATGGAAACATTCCTGCATAAGAGACATTCTTGAGGATTTGGGGGAAATATGTGGTTTTAGAATTATTTAAGTTAAAGTAAAAAGGAAGGGGAGGATTTTCATTCCAGGCAAAGGAGAGAGAGTAAAGCAAGTCTGTGTAAAGGGTCTGCACCCATCATCACCTCCTATCACCACTCATCTTGTGTGAATTGTGGTTTTCAGGTCAATGGAACTTTCCATGATAAATTCTGCCTAGTAACACCAAGTATGCAGTCTCAGCTGTTTCCAGTGGTAAAACAGGTTCAACCTGGCAAGCCCATTTCCAGAAGTCTGCCAGGTTCATCTATGAGCTTGTGATTTGACACTGAAGCTTCTTTCACTTGAGGAAAATTTGGATTATGTTTCAAATGAGTGCTGTGGTCTCCTCAGGCATAGAATTCAACATGGGATTCTTAGTTTATTTCCTGATTCTGATCCCTGATATCTCTTGATGTTTCTGAATAAGTGTAGTTCTTATTTCTTGCTTGTGTCAGCAATCAAATTTCCACATACCATAAACAAAAATAATATGTAGTACAAGTATTCACCATATAATTACTTTTGCACAGAAATCCATAGAGCAAATGAACTTAAAATCTTTTTTTTTTTTTTTAAAGAAAACTATGGTGTCATCTCAAAATCACTCATTTTAGATGAGAGATTCAGCAATGAAGCCAATCTGTGACAGGTAATGTGTTTTCTTATTATCTTTCAAATATTTTCTTTTGCTTAAGGTGATTATTTTTCTCTCAGCCCTTCCCTCTAAGACTGTAGTCAGTAGGGCTACTTTCTTTCTCCCTGGCAGTTTTGTTTCCAATTATCAATCACCTATAAAGAAAGCTGAGCCCTGAAGAATTGATTCTTTTGAAATCAATTGAAATCTCTGCGGTGCTGGAGAAGACTCTTGAGAGTCCCTTGGACTGCAAGGAGATCCAAACAGTCCACCCTAAAGGAGATCAGTCCTGGGTGTTCTTGGAAGGACTGATGCTGAAACTCCAGTACTTTGGCCACCTCATGAGAAGAGCTGACTCATTGGAAAAGACCCTGATGCTGGGAAAGACTGAGGGCAGGAGGAGAAGGGGACGACAGAGGATGAGATGGTTGGATGGCATCACTGACTCAATGGACATGGGTTTGGGTGGACTCTGGGAGTTGACGATGGACAGGGAGGCCTGGCGTGCTGCGGTTCATGGGTCACAAAGAGTCGGACACAACTGAGAGACTGAATTCCAGTGATGCTTTATGATACTAACACTAGTACCTCTCACTTGCTACTGCTACTGCTAAGTCACTTCAGTCGTGTCCGACTCCGTGAGACCCCATAGACGGCAGCCCACCAGGCTCCCCCGTCCCTGGGATTCTCCAGGCAAGCACACCGGAGTGGGTTGCCATTTCCTTCTCCAATGCATGAAAGTGAAAAGTGAAAGTGAAGTCGCTCAGTCATTTCCGACTCTTAGCGACCCCATGGACTGCAGCCTACCAGGCTCCTCCATCCATGGGATTTTCCAGGCAAGAGTACTGGAGTGGGGTGCCATTGCCTTCTCTGACCTCTCACTTACTTGGTACTTAATGTCTCTCACTTTAGGCCCCAGGAGGGCTCATCCTTCTTCTGGCCATGTACCTTTATTCCAACATCGAATAAAAGTATAAAAATTAACTGCCTCTTTACCTATGATTCCAGCCTGATTTCTCTTTTGTTGTCTCCTCCATCCACATTCGATGACTGATCCTTTCTGTTTGCCCAGCACAGTGGTGTTTCCGAGGGTAGTCCCTAGCAAACCAGGAACGTTGGTCACTTTCCAGTCTACTTTCTGTCTCAGAGAGAGTGCTGATATTCGGTCAATGCTTGAAAAGTGATGTGACTTTTCCACATCTAGCTTATTCTTTACTTCCTACTTTTCCTTCAAAACTCAGCTCAGGCAGAACTTTCAGGATCTCATCTCTGGATTCCCAAAGTACACGCTGCAAAATGTCCTTTCTGTGTACTCTCAAGGCATGAATTGTAAACATACTCTCTTCTACTTTTCAACGGTGAGGTTCATATTGTATCCCCAAAGCATAATGCAGGAATTCAAGAAATAGAGTTTATATGAAGAAAGAAAAGCATTTGTGTCCTTGGAGGAAAGCAGTACAATTGGCCTCCACTTTCCAGCATTCAGTTGATATTAGCTACCATGTAATCAATACGCAGTGTGTCCCAACCACTTTTCAACATGACCTTGTTTATTTTCCCCACATCCTGTAAAGGTATCATTATCCCAGAGGCAAGTAGAGCTGCTTATCCAAGGTCAGAGTGTTCATAAACACAAGTACACAGAAAAAAGACCTGCCCTTTACTACAAACCTTTGTGGAGCAATATGTTTAGGAATTCAAAATTGTCCGGCTTTCAGAAAGCCTATACAGCATATACGCTTTATCCATTGGGACACCCTAGTATAATCTTGATACACACAGTAGTTAAACACTAATAGATGCATAGTAACTGTTAATAGCATACAGAAAGCCTGTAAATATCCATTTAGATTAGGTTTTGTCATCAAACGTATTTTGGAAATGGGAAAATTTTCTTTTACAGATATTGGGGAGGATCTTAGATGAAAAAGCACAGACCTGTGGTATATCCAGAATTTTCTGTTATGACTGCCCAGGACCTCTTTGGTATAGTTCCTGTTGAATTACTTTGCCTACTGTGATGTTCAATAGACTTTTTACTTCCCAGCAGCTTTGGCTCTCAGTGCACTTCTTAAAAATGGGCCCACTTTCTTTGACGTTATAATACATTGCAAACAGATTGTAGTACAAAAGATTTTTGAATAGTCAATACACATTTCTTGTAAGTACTACATGAAATGAAATGTAGTATTTCTGATATTGCCTAGATGCACCTAAGAGTTTTCGAAATTTCAATATCTTTATCAATAATTATTCAAATTGGCAATAGCTATATATTCAGTAGTGTGCTAAGTGATAGATTTGTATTCTATTTCTCATGATTTCTTTGTTTTCTGATTTCATATTATTACTACACATTGCATCTCAACATTAATTTCATTTCAAGAATGTTTTGAGGGCTTCATTGCATCCTTTGGGAGAACTTGGAGCTCCCTGGAGTCACAGTAAGTAGGCATCATAAACCCAAGAGTTGGCCATTCCACAATTTACTGCAGGGGGATATTTTGTCATTTGAAAGCCCTAAACACACATTTTGTTTAAATTGTTCTCATATTCTTCCTTACTTCAACAGCTGCATAAATTGTCATTTTATCAATCATATTTATTAAGATTTCCAACCCTTAAAATAGTCTCCAGTTGATCTCAAATTGCTTTAATTTCAATCCTGACTCTTTGGACCATTTCAGAGAAAAATTAATTCATCTTGATTAAGTAGTCATTAAAATAAAATGAGAAAACAATCCTTGAGAGAACTAAGCAGGATTAGTTTTTGAAGGCTGGTTATTTCCCCTGTTTATTCATCTTTGTCCGTATAGCTCAGTCCTTCGTGAGGCTCCTCTTTTGTTTTTGGTAGAAATTATATTGTGGACAGAGGATGTAGGAGTTGGAGTTTAAATATTGTTTATCAATTCTAATATTGTAATAGATGTTTATGTAGCCTTTAGTTTGTTTATTTACATAATAAACATGTTGGCAAAAAGTATTATATATTCGATCTTAGCTACATGATATTTTTCATCTCTTTCTGCTACAACAACATCAAAATGGCTCTTGACTTTGCTTCATTTTGGTTTATTCTGGTTATATTTTTCTGTGTTGTTACAGTTCTATATATAATAGATATATGCTCACCTTTCACATTAGGTGATATATAAAAAATTCACTCAGCCACCCAATTGGTTTAAAATGTTCAGATATTTGCCCTCTTGCAAGCAAACAGCCTAATTAAATTCTTCTTTTTCACTGGGGTATTCGTCGTTGTTTTGACAAAGTGTAGTATAAAGAACACTGTTCATAAGGTCAGGAGATTTAAAATCCTCTGTTAACTCATTTGCAAACAGCAAGTGGCATGACTATAGGTCCATGAAATGGTATCTGGAGGATCTAAGAGGATTATGAATGGATTTGGTTAAAGGAGGTAAGATCCAGCCATATGTTATGTTCTTAAAGAGGTCTTTTAACTCTGCTTTCACTGTTGCATCTATAAAATAGAGATAATAATGCCTACTTTAAAAATTCTTGTGAAGGTTTAGTGACAGTGTATGTATAAGTACTGAATATGAGATTGTAATAAATTACCAGTATAAGCTTGTTGAACATGAGCCTAAGTCTCAGTTTCACCAGCTATAAAATGGGAATAATAATTACTCCCTGGAGCTCCCACCCCCTCCTTTGCACATGTCTGTTTTCTTTTTAATTCCCCTCCCTCACAGAGTTGATAGGAAGATGAAATAGTAAAAACGTTTCATGAAGTTATAAAACCTATCTCGGTGGAACATGTTAAGATGCAGCCTGTATATTTTACTGTTTAAAGTCTGATTTTCCTGTTTCTGTTCTTTGCTCACACTTTCTGTGTTCTCCAAATTTAAAACAGTTTTAAGAGTCGGGCACGACTGAGCGACTGAACTGAACTGATGAGTAGGCAGTAGGTTACATCATTTGAAGGATGCTAACTATGACTTTTATTGGAGAAGGAAATGGCAACCCATTCCAGTGTTCTTGCCTGGAGAATCCCAGGGACGGAGAAGCCTGGTAGGCTGCAGTCCATGGGGTTGCACGGAGGCGGACACGACTGAAACGACTCAGCAGCAGCAACTATGACTTTTAAACAAATGCACTTCCCATGACACACTTACCCAGGTCTCAAACAGCAAATTTAGGAACTCTTTATTTAGTTATTATACAGCTTCCAATTATTATTAAGATGTAAATCATACTGGAGTTGTAATGTTTAGACTTTCGTGGGCTAATAATTGACTCTGTATTAGGTAAGAATCACTTGAGCATACTCATTTCTTGGGAGGCAGAGGAAAGGGCACTTAATGGAAAGTGGGAGGGCTCCAAGGATAAACTTAACTATGGAAGAAGAACTAATTTTTTCTTATAGTATCCTTTCACTTTGACTTCACTTGAAAACCTGCTTGGTCATCATTTAGTAGCTCTTTAAGGGAATTCTACTTAGTAATCCATTTCCAGATAGTGGTTTTGCCAGGAAAGAATTGTAGTGAGGATTTCCTATCTGTGCTAAAATCAACCCAAATTTATGTTTTAAAAAATCAGCCCAGTGTATGTTTTTCTAGCCACTCTGTTTAGAAGAATAGCGTTTGTTGAACTTAGATGTGTTATCCACTTAAAAAGAAATGAATTTATTTGGGGATAAGATACTCTGCTGCTGCTGCTAAGTCACTTCAGTCGTGTACGAGTCTGTGCGACCCCATAGATGGCAGCCCACCAGGCTCCCTCATCCCTGGGATTCTCCAGGCAAGAACACTGGAGTGGGTTGCCATTTCCTTCTCCAATGCATGAAAGTGAAAAATGAAAGCGAAGTTGCTCAGTCATGCCTGACCCTCAGCGACCCCATGGACTGCAGCCTACCAGGCTCCTCCGCCCATGGGATTTTCCAGGCAAGAGTGCTGGAGTGGGGTGCCATAAGATACTCGAACTCTGTCCTAATGCATGGGTCCAAGATGGAGGCCTTGAGATTTTTATTTGTTATATGATTAAGTAAGTAAATGAAACGCAACTTTAATGACTGTTCTGAGATTTCCAATGCTAATGTTCTTCAAAATCATCTAGGGATTTTTGGATTGACAGCCTGGAACCTATGTCAAGTGCCATATATTTTGGTGCATGCACCAGCTTAGGAATTAGAAGGCCCAGTTTCTGATATCTGTTCTGACACTATCTTTGTTTTCCCTTTACATAAATTGTTTTATCTCCCTAGGCCACAATTTGCAATAAAATTTAACTAAATTCCTTTGCAGAAATTTGCTATGCAGAGACATTTTGAAAAAACAACAATCATTTCACAAAACATTATATTACATGTATTAGTGTTTAGATGGTAAACAGCTGGCAAACATTTTACCTTGCTTTACTTTTCTACTTGAAATGCTTTGTTGATCGACATAGAGGGACCTAGAAATGATCATACTAAGTGAAGCAAGCCAGACAAAGACAAATATCGTATGATACTGCTTCTGTGAGGGATCTAAAATAAAATTATACAAATGAACTTATTTAAAAACAAGCAGAGTCACAGACATAGAAAACAAACTTATGACTAACAAAGGAGAAGGAGGGGAAGGGATGAGTTAGCAGTTTAGTGTTAAGATATATAAACTATTAGGGCTTCCCAGGTGGCGCGAGTGATGAAGAAGTCAACCGCTAAGGCAGGAGATACAAGAGATATGGGTTCAATCCCTGGGTCAGGAAGGTTCCCCGGAAAGGAAATGGCAATCCATTCCAGTATCCTTGCCTGGTAAATCCCATGGACAGAGGAACCTGGTGGGCTACAGTCCATGGGGTTACAAAGAGTCAGATGTGACTTAGCTACTGAGCATGCAGGCATGCATACAAACTACTGTATATAAAACAGATAACCAATAAGGATCAACAGTATACCAAAGGAACTGTAATCAATATCTTTTTTTTTTAACTTGGCTGCCTCACGTCTCAGTTGTGGCTTGCATGGTCTTTAGTTGCTGTGTGAGGGCTTGGTGTTGCAGGGAGTGGGCTTAGTTGTTCCATGGCATGTGGCATCTTAATTTCCCTACCAGGGATTGAACCCACATCCCCTTCACTGCAAGATGGATTCTTAAGCACTGGATCATTGGAAAAGTCCATATTCAATATCTTATAATCTATAGTGACAGAGAATGTAAAAAAAAATCCATATATATATATGGCTTCCCAGGTGGCTTAGCTGATAAAGAATCTGCCCGCCTGCAATGCAGGAGACCCTGGTTCAATCCCTGGGTTGGGAAGATCCCCTGGGGAAGGGAGAGGCTACTCACTCCATTTTTCTAGCCTGGAGAATTCCATGGACTCTGTAGTCCATGAGGTCACAAAGAGTGGGACATGTCTGAGTGACTTTCACATATATATATATATATAAACTAAAAAAGGGAACCTACACATTTATAGATACATACACACATATTATCACATATACATATGTGTATATATATATACACACATATATATAAAAAACTGAACCACTTTGCTGTACACCTGAAACTAACATATTTCATTTAAAACTTTAAAATTAAATAAATAAAAAAAAATTCTTGATTTATTGAAGCTGCTCATTTATCCCCCAGCTTGTTTGCCACTTCTCTCCAAAATTCAAAAGTTGGTTGAAGTGCCTCTTAACATAATTCTGAGACTCCAATATAACTTACCCTTGTTCTGATCGTAACGCAGAGAATCTGTGAAGATTCTAGTTCGAGTTGCGTTAGCTTAGAAGTGAGGGACGAGAAGTCTGTTCAGGCCTAGCTCTTTTGTGTACAGTAATATGTAATTATATCACACATTGCATAAGTCGGAGCCTGGTGAGTGCAGTTGACTGGGACTGACACCTTCAGCCGTCATCGAGGAAAGACTGACCAGGACTGACCCATCTTCAGAGATAGGATTATGGGCCTGAAGAGTAGCATTTGAGCTGCTGGAAAGTCTAAAGTTCTCATGGACTCAGGTGTCATGACCTTCACCTCTGCACCCTTTGCTGCAACTCCTGGGAGCCTCCAGCTCATCCCTTCCCTGGCTTCAGAGAAAGTTGCTGACCTGATAACAGTCTTTCTTCTGCTCTGAGCAGATAGACAAGTCTTGTTGAATTTAACCAAATGGCACCTGTGTCAGAATTTTTTGACAACCTGAACCTTATAATGACTTTTGTCAACTTGATGGTTGAGATTTTATTCCATTAAATTAACGAAGTAAACACTAAGATAAATACTTTTCTCCTGTATGAAAATATAGTACACTTTTCTTCTGAATTTTTACTCAGTGCCTCTGGTAATGGACAAATGACTCACTTTGAAGAAAGATGGGGACTTTTGTAGACTATAGATCCCACTAATGGAAACCCTTTATTTGCTTTTTTTAAAATTAATAAAAGCTTAACTTTTAAAATTATTTTTGCATGCACAATCAATTTCTGTCTTCTCAAAAATTTTGCCAAACACAAATTCTTTCCTGCAAGCACGTAAGCTGTCTTTCCATCTCAAACTGATACTATAACCAGGATAGTGGGCTTGTGCTAATACCACCATTCTCTAATTAATTAATTGTTAACAACTCAGTACCTAAACATGTTTGTCATATTTATAAAATCCTTTATACCATCAGGCAGAAGCCATCTTCTTTTATGAAATTCAAACACGTCAGATACTCACTTTCCCAGGCTCTCTTGCAACTGAAATAGAAGACAGTGATCTACTCTCCATCAATTAGATGTGCCCATTTCAGATTTTTAATGAGTCACCCTTGACGCAAAGAAGCAAGCCATGAAGAACTGAGTGAGGCGCCAACAATGATGTGCAATATCCACATTCAGTAGCTGCCTTATTTCTCGTCCTGTGACTGGGGCTGAGAATCAGCTGGAAGACTATGACTGTGCCCACTGGCCATGGTAGAATCATCTGCCTAGGACCACTTGTGTTTGGATTTAGTGAATTGTTCTTATTCAGCATTCATAAAGACTTTAAATGGACTGAATTAACTACCTAATATTCAAAAAATAGTTTTATTGTGAATTACCTAAACTTGACATTTTTTTATTTGAAAATTAAAATGGCCATAAATATGTATGATTTCTTGCAATGTCCTTCTAAAATCAACATCTCTAAAGATTCTGATATGTCTTATTGATTTTGGTTAAACTCCTTCTCAATAGTCTTTACTAGATTAAGTTCTTATTACCCATCTCAGCTTTTCTGCTGCTTCACTTGAGGGAGGAGAGATTTATATATATTTTTATATTTTAATTGTTTTTTCCTTTTCCTTATGGTGACAGAGCATGCAAGCTATCAAAATCCTATTTATAGCTTTTGGGCACACAGCTACATTTCCCAGACTTCTCTGCAGTTATGTGTTAGAATTTATTAAATTCTCCCTAATTAAACATATATGTGTATATATATATATATATATGTATATACCTATAAATATGTCAGGTAGTTAAAATAGGAAAAAGGATTCCAAAATGATGGTGGCTAAAAGACAAAGAAAGGGAAAAGCCCAGAAAATGGAACAAAATCCACAGATGGAGAGAGAACTTCAGTTGAAACAAACATGCCCCCTTTTTGGCTAGCTGAATTGGCCTAGGGCAGGCTCAGGGGGGAGGAGACAAAATGTATAAAAAGAAGCTAAGACAGATTGAGGCCTCTCTTTTGGGGTCACCAACCCTCATGCCTCGAGGCTGTACTATCCTTTGTTTGCCAAATAGAACTCTGAGCTGGAGGAACTGTCACACTGGTCTGCCATTTCAAATCTTTGCTGCAGTGAGACAGAACGGAGGAAATTACACACTCCCCTGACATATCATACATAGGAGCTTCCCTGCTGGCTCAGATGGTAAAAAATACACCTGCAATGCAGGAGACCCAGGTTCGATACCTGGGTCAGAAAGATCCCCTGGAGAAAGAAATAGCTATGCACTCCAGTGTTCTTACCTGGAGAATTTCAGGGACCGAGGAGCCTGGCAACAGGGTCGCAAAGAGTCAGACAAGACTGAGTGACTAACTCCTTCATATAATACATATATATATATACATATATATATACCTATATATGTGTGTATTCAATAACATGTGAATGGAAATACTGAAAAAATTCTGAAGTGAACTCCCTCATACTGTTTTTCTTTTCTGTTGACCTTCCGGGTGACCTTGAAAACCTTATATTAAAGATGGTAGGATGGCCATCAGCCTGGTGACCTGAATGACAATTGACAAAGAAGGGTCAAAGTTCTCTCCAACTTGACTAAACTTTACACAGGCTTCTTCCAGACTCTGAAACTCCTGACCTCCCTTTTCTGAGAGTAATTACTTTAGAAAACTTGTAAATTATTTCTCTGCCTCTTTGATATGTAAATCTCTTGAAGAGCTTCTTGCCAGTTTTACAGCCTAGGAATGTCTTTCTCAAGGACCCAGGGGCCATCCTTCTGAAATGCAGTCATAGAGGAAGGTAAAGTTACTATCTCCCGGCTTCTGTGGGGGACAGGAGGCTAACTTGGCCAGATGCCTTCTGCTAAGTTGTAAAACTAGCTCCTGTGATGAAGATGAGAAAAAGTTTACTTTCCCTTTGGGTAAAGCCAATTAGCAAACACAGATGGCCTGTGATCTCTCCCTCATCCAATTCCTAAAGTACCTTTTATTTAAGCTGAGTTGAGTTCAAAATGCATTCTGGCCTCTTTCCCCTACAGCACGAAAGGCGTCTTATCCTCCTGCCTGCATTTTCAGTCTTTTCAGTTGTGTCTGACTCTTTGCAACCCCATGGACCTTAGCCCACCAGACTCCTCTGTCCGTGGGATTCTCCAGCCAAGCATACCGGAGTGGGTTGCCATGCCTTCCTCCAGGAGATCTTCTGGATCCAGGGATAGAAGCCCAGTTTCCTGCTTGGCAGGCAGATTCTTTACCACTGAGCCACCTGGGAAGCCAGATATATATATATATATAAAATTTATTGTACAGTCCATGGGGTCAGACATAATTTATATACATATTTTGTATGTATATAAATATGTATTAGTTCAGTTCAGTCAGTCGTGTCCAACTTTGTGACCAGTTATAAATATGTATAATTATATATATTTACATGACACATATATATGACTTTCAAAGGCATAAAAAAGTAATAACAATTTCCTAAAATTCTTAGGAAACTATTCAGTTATATTCATTATTGTTATCAATTTTTAACTATTAAGCAACCAGATAATATCACTGTACTGCTGCTGCTGCTGCTAAGGCGCTTCAGTCATGTCCGATTCTGTGAAGTCATAATGATTTACAAGATTAAATAACCCCAAGTTTGACTCATATAACTTGACAGATTTATTTGCTAACTCACGCTGACACAGAAGACAGGAAAAATAAAGTGTAACGCTTAGGAAAACATTACTGCATTTTTTTCCTAATAAATGCATTTAATGCATAAAATAAAAGAAAATAAAAATAAACAGTGACTCTATTAGTACTGTCTTCAGAGTCAGTCTTATTTTTTTGTTCCCTCTCTGCAAATTTACTGCTTGGGTAAATCATTTGAATTTGCTAAACTTTACATCCTCACCAACAAAATGATGATAGTGATGGTCCCTAACCTAACTTGTATTTTATTGCTTCCTTGCATTATTTAAATTCCTTCCTCCTGAGTACCAATGGCACGGTGTGGATTGGATTGACCCTCTCCTTGTCTTAAGCAGGGTGCTCACTGTTCTAAGCCTCTTAAGTCACTATTATTCCTTGTCACAGTGATTGAGTCCTGCAGTCTAAGCCAATAAGTTTATTGCATCCCTTGGTCACTGTGTATGTGTGTGTGTGTGTGTGTGTGTATTTCAGGAAGGTAAAATCAAGATAAAGCCTAGCACTGTATGATGGTGTGCAGAGAACCATCAGCTCTCCTCCCCCATGATGCTAAAGCGGTTAGCGCTCTAGCGTCAGCGTGAAACTGTCTTCCAAAGTTAGTTCAAAGTCAAGATCCAGACAAGGCCAATGTTCTTATTGAGCCAGACAACTTCTGGGCTTTTCAGTCTTATAACCACCTTTAAGTCCAGTTTGATCTGGACTTTTCTGTTAGATGAAATTAGAAACAGCTTCACCATCTTTTTATATTTATTGTGTATCAGTATAAACTGTTGTAGAAAATATAGTAATTTGCATACAATAAACACCAAATACTACCAGTTTTATAATGAAAAACTTAAGTAGTTATGTTTACATGCACTACGATATTTCTGGATTTCTATTATTCTTTCAAAGAATATTCTCCTTGTATTCATGGACATACCTCATTTTAGTGGGCTTCATTTTATCATGCTTCACAGATCTCATTTTTTTTTTTTTTACAAACTGAAACTTTGCAGCAACCTTGCATTGTCAGATTATGGTTAGCATTTTTTTAGCAATAAATTAAGTAAGATATGTACATTTTTTCAGACATAATGCTATTGTACACTTAATAGACTATAGTAACTTTTATATGTACTTGGAAACCAAAAAAAAAATCAGGTGATTCACTTTATTGCAGTTGTCTGAAACTGAATCTACAATATCTCCAAGGTATTTTCATATGTAAAATGAAGCTGTTATATATACCTTTTAAAAATAAGTGTCTATAAGTTATAATATATACTTACATTAGATCAATTACATGATTTTGAAATGAATTTCATATCCTGTTTAGGATACAGGAAGAGCTCACCTGGATAGTATTTTTCTATTTTATACCTCAAACATCATTGAATTCTAAATGAAACTAAGTCTAACTTTAGTATCCACTGAAGATACTGAGGTGTATTCCCTGCCTAGACCTGGAAGGCTTGAAAATGTCTCGCTATGAACTTACTTCTGAAATCACTCAAAAAGAACACAAACTGGGTAAACAAAGCATAGAGTGAAACTGAATGCATCCAATGTAGTGATGAAATACAGGATGGAGAGCAGAGGAACGGTGGGAGGAGGAAACTTGGCTTTAATTAAAATTGAGCCTTGGGAGTTAAAATATAGGTATTCCTGAAAAGATAAATCCAGAGGGTGAAACTTCAGTAAGACATATGCACAACCTTTGTTGAACTGCACACGGGGACATGTAAGTAGATGTGGCTTCATGGCTAACACATGCGTGTCACATGCAAAGTACACCTGCATCAGTCGTGTTGTCCATCTTCATCATTTAAACACACACAGTAGAAATATACATATTCTGTATTGGCTGTGCTTTTGTTAATTCTTCATCTCTGATAAATTGACCAAAGTCTGTTGACCACCGCAGGCTACTGCATTGCTTCAGATAATAGGGGGCTTCCCTGGTGGCTCAGATAGTGAAGAATCTGCATGCAGTGCAGGAGATCCAAGATCAATCCCTAGGTCAGGAAGATCCCCTGGAGAAGAAAATGGCAACCCACTCCAGTAGGCTTATCTGAGAAACTCCACAGACAGAGGAAGCTGGTGGGCTACCAGTAGTCCACGGGGTCACAAAGAGTCAGACCCGATTGAGCAACTAACACACCACACACACACACACACACACAAATAAGGCCCATTACTAGGAATATTTCAGATGGGAGAATCCAAGTAAAACACATAGAAGTAAAAATATTTTTGCATAATACAGTAAAAATCATCAATAATCTAAATAAATATAGTTCAATCATAAAAAGAAGAGTTGGTATGAATGAATGATATTACAGATGGAAAAATGGTGTAAGAAACATTCTTGAAATAAATGGGAAATGTAAAATTTCTTTCAGTTTCAATTTTAGGTTCTTTTTTTTTCTTTTGCATAGTGAACTACAACTATGTTCAGAGTAATACTACAAGTTCTTTGGGCCTTGGGTTCAGACAGCTCCAAAATCACTTTTAGGCCTGCCACTTTCTCGTTCTGTGATAAAACCTCCTTTGGCTTTAGTGTATTCAAGGTATAATAGAGATCTCACTTTTAGGCTTACTATGAGGATTAAGTGAGAGAATGTGAGTAAAATGTTAGAAAATGAAAAAACAATTAATGTCTATACAAAATCATCATTCATTGAAAAGAAAAAAAAGAGTTATTATAGTTATGTTGGATAGAAAAGCATTGGCTCCTGAAATGAACAATCTCAGTTCAGTTGAGTTTAGTCATTCAGTCCCGTCCGACTCTCTGCGACCCCCTGGGTGACAGCACTCAAGACTTCCCTGTCCTTCACCAGCCCCTAGAGCTTGCTCAAACTCATGTCCATTGACTCAGTGATGTCATCCAACCATCTTGTCCTCTGCCGTCCCCTTCTCCTCCTGCCTTTAACCTTTCCCAGCATCAGGGTCTTTTCCAATGAGTCAGTTCTTCGCAGCAGTTGGCCAAAGTGTTGGAGTTTCAGCTCCAGCATCAGTCCTTCCAATGGAGATTCATGATTGATTCCCTTTGGGATCCACTGGTTTGATCTCCTTGCTGTCCAAGGGATTCTCAAGAGTCTTCTCCAACACCACAGTTCAAAAGCATCAATCCTTCAGTACTTGGCTTTCATTATGGGCCAACTCTCACATCCATACATGAGTACTGGAAAAACCATAGCTTTGACTAGATGGACCTTTGTTGGCAAAGTAATGTTGGAGCTTTTTAATATGCTTTCTAGGCTGGTCATAGCTTTTCTTTCAAGGAGCAAGCGTCTTTTAATTTCATGGCTGCAGTCACCCTCCGCAGTGGTTTTTCAGCCCAGGAAGATAAATCTGTCACTGTTTCCATTTTTTCTGCATCTATTTGCCATGAAGTGATGGGACCTGATGCCATGATCTAATTTTTTTGAATATTGAGTTTTAAACCAAATTTTCACTCTCTTCTTTCACTTTTATCAAGAGGTTGTTTAGTTTCTCTTTGCTTTCTGCCATAAGGGTAGTGTCATCTGCATATCTGAGGTTATTGATATTTCTCCTGGCAATCTTGATTCCAGCTTGTGCTTCATCTAGCCCAGAATTTCGCATGATGCACTCTGCATAGAAGTCAAATAACCAAGTTGACAATATACAGCCTTGACATGCTCCTTTCCCAATTTAGAACCAGTCTGTTGTTGCATGTCTGGTTCTAACTGTTGCTTCCTGACCTGCATACAAATTTCTCTGGAGGCAAGTATGGTGGTCTGGTATTCCCATATCTTTTTCCCACAGTTGGCTGTGATCCACATAGTCAAAGGCTTTAGCATAGTCAATTAATCAGAAATAGATGTTGTTTTTTTCTGGAATTATCTTGCTTTTTCTATGATCCATCATATGCTGGCAATTTGATTTCTGGTTCCTGTGCCTTTTCTAAATCCAGCTCGAACATCTTGGTTCACGTACTGCTGAATCCTGGTTTGGAGCACTTTGAGTATTACTTCGCTAGCATGTGAGATGAGTGCAATTGCGCTTATATAACACAACCTAAACAATGCAATAGTTCAACACAGTTTGCCTCTTACTCATATACAGTCTAGAGTGGGTGTTCAAGATCCATGCTCACAGAAGCTCCATTGTGTTCAATACCTGGTTTACAAGGAAATTCAGTTATCTGCAACTCAGTAAGGTAGAAGATAAAAAGTATGACAGACTTGGAAGGATATTTTATGGCTTGGCTGCTCTCATTCCATTGTAAACTGAAATACCTTCCACCTTTACTTGCAAGGAACCTGGAAGTGTAGCTGTGTGTCCAAGGAAAAGAGAGACATGATACTGTTGGAGAGCTCATAATCTTTGCACAGGCAGCACCTCAAGCCACTAAATATCTATATGTACTCTTCTTTCTATTGAGAACACAGTTTATCCAATCCCAAAGAAGATAAGCCAAAATCCCTTCCAGTACCTATATTCATATGAAATTCTAGAGTGTCTGGGTGATTCACAATCTTTAAAATCAGGACTAGGACTGGTGGCGATGCCTTACGCTTCATGGATTTATAAAATGAAATACATGTTCTTTGCTTTCCCCTACATCCAAAATCCATATGACAGAGGATAAAATGAAGATAAGATAAGAGTAGAAACACACTTATTCTGCAAATGGAAAAAAAAAGAACTTGGAGGGCTCAAGATGGCCCTCCTCGAGATAGGAAGATCTTCACCTCCCCCCGTGGTCACGACAAATCTACAGATGGAATAATTCCAGCTTGTGCTTCAAGAATGGAGTAATTCTCTCTGAAACAGACCTGAAATTGGATAAACAGAGTTTCCACAACAAAGAGTGGAAGGACAGATAAATAGAAGAAAAAGTGATATGGCCATGCCAAGGCAAAAAGTCACAACCCAGCTGTGGCAATCCACAATCGGGAAGGATCTTCCCGGTTTTTTAAATTTATTTTTCCTGAGGAACAAAGGAATTTAACTCTCCATCAGGTATCTCCACCCTTAGATCTTACACAGGAGAAATCTCCTTCAAAAACCCGACTTTGAAAAGCACTAGGAAATATACCCTATTGCAATATCACTGTTAAAGTGAGATGGGAATATTTAAAGTGTAAGACCATTTTTGTAACTGATGGAAGGCAACAAATTTTAACATCTGATGACCTCTTTAGCTATGATTTATGAAGGACTTAGCTTTCATGTTAATTTGTTTTAAATACTGTAAGAGAATCCTTTTATATATAAAAAGAAAAGATAGACCTTTATTATATATACCTTAAAAAATTGTTTTGGTTTTGGATATGTTTAATGGGCAGATACTTTCAACAATGTAAATATTATTTTTAATCATAGAGTTGCTCATCAATTTTAGTATCTTTTGATGATATTCCCTGAAACTCTTATTGCTAAATGGGGATTCTTTATTTCCATCATTTCTTCTAATTTTATTAATTAGAATTTCATTGTTGGAAGAGATTTCTCTTCTCCTCCATTAACTATGTATCTGTGTCATAAATATGTTTTTTGAATTAGAATTCACATGCCATAAATTTACAATATCAAAGTATACAATTCAGTGGTTTTTAGTGTATTCATGAGGTCATGCACCAATCACTGCTGTCTAATTCCCTGAAATGTAATCATGTCAAAAAGAAGCTCCTTGTCCATTAGCAAACACTCTGTTCTTTCCTATCATGTGCTCCTAGAAATCATTTATTTTCTATCTCTATGGGTTTCCTTATTCTGACCTTCACCACTGTACTCCAGTTCTCTCCATACTACCGTGCACATGCACACTCATACAAGTGTGCAAACATACATATGCACACTATTTTTCCTTTAGAAAATTTTTTTCCACTCCATATTTGCAAATAATATTGCTCCCATCTGGATTAACTTCAACAAAAATATTTTCTCAAAACCATCTTTCTCCTTTAGGTGTTTTCTCTGACTATATGGAAGATGATTATATTTTCCAATAGTCAACATTCTTACCTTATGAATATCAACAAGTATACTATAATGGTTGAGAAGCTCTTAGATAGCAGTAGGATGCATCTGTATCTATTTACATCTCTGGGCTTCCCTGGTGGCTCAGTTGGAAAGAATCTGCCTGCTAATGCAGGAGACATGGGTTCAATCCATGGATCAGGAGGATCCTCTGGAGAAGGAAATGGCAACCCACTCCAGTATTCTTGCCTGGGCAACCTCACGGACAGAGAAGACTGGAGGCTATAGTCCATGGGTCACAAAGAGTCAGGACTTAGCAACTAAAACAACAAGCATGTTTTTTGCATATAATACCAAAGTGTCTATGGTACTTTGATTTGTCTAACAGGTAATACAAAGAGTACATTGTTATGGGATAATCCACATAAGGAAAACAATATTACAAATTCTGAATCTCAATTATAGGATGACTTTTTTCCTGGTTCATAAAAATTTTGATCTTTTTAAAATGTAGCTATTAATTATTTTCAAATGAGATGGTTGCAGCTGCTTGGATTTGAAATCCAATTACCTTCCTTACTAAAATATGTGCTAAAATAGTGTATATTCTATTTCTAGAGTTTGAAAGTTTAATTCCATGAATATTAGTTTTTTAAAAAGAGATAGACAAATTATCAACTTAAAAATGTTGCTATACCTTTTGAAACTTGAATAATGCAGATAGTCACTTGTAAACTCATATCTCATAAGCTTTTTAATTATCAGTTACCTTAAGAACAATTTATAATTTGTTATTTGTGACAAAGTTTTACCTTTTCCAATTATTTTCAGCTATAAAACAAATTCACAGCTAGTGTTTTGAAATATTGAGCCAGATGTTTAAAAAAAAATTTATTCTTTTAGTATTTACCCAGTTAACAATTATAAAAAGCATCTCGATAGAATGCACTAAGCCTGAAAACGCTGTTGAAGAAAGAATTTACTTATATTCACACATATAAAATGTGTGAATATGGACATGTTTTATGGATTTTATTATGTGTAATTCAATTAGAAAAAGCAAAATCAACTGCTTGGGAGCATGTTTGGCACGTGAATTTCTCGCTTGGCCAACACTCTTGTTACAGTAAATATGTGGTTTTAAATAAACAACTGTAATTTAGAACAAGCAGTTAGCCATGTCTGTCAAGTGGCAGAATTTAGCTCACATTCAGAGGGCCCAGAGTGGCACCCCACCATTGAAAAGGAACAGGAAGGGTGAGTGGTAAGGCAGTGAGCCTTGAAAGCATAGACATGAAACTTACAATGAGCAATGGAAATGGCTAATTCAGGGTGCCACTACGGCTGATAAGCTCACCATCTGTGTTATGTGGCTTTCATTTCTTAATCCAAATAAATGCAAAACCAGAACAGACGCAAAACCCTCTTGGATGCTGAGTGTCTTCTGTAATCACATGACTTTGCACCTCATATTTAAGCAAGGGTTTTGCCTTGCGTTTAGTCAATAAGTATAGATGACTTTCATTCA
Organism: Bos grunniens; assembly: GCF_055505025.1. NCBI lineage: Eukaryota > Metazoa > Chordata > Mammalia > Artiodactyla > Bovidae > Bos > Bos grunniens. The sequence goes on along the minus strand of NC_141176.1, from coordinate 9,911,438 downwards.
TTTTCACTCTCTCTACAAGTTTTCCATTCTTTCTGGTTTGAAAGATTACTGAATCTATAGAGATGTTTCTTATCTTGAACAAAAACATAACACCATTCACCTATGCATAGTTGTCCCCGGCAACTTCAGGGAAATGGCTACGAAATACCTTTCTAAATGCAAGAAACAGAAATATTTTATTTCAGAATTTATTAAAGGTTATCGAAGAGATATGTGTTTGTTTTTGTTTATAAGTCTAAAACATGCCTTGAATTTTTATGAGTAATAAAAATTTTCAATAATATTTTGAACCAGTTGTAATTGGTTATTTTTCTAAAACTTCTAGGTAAAGCCATCAGAACTCTCTGCTGCAAAAAAAGGTAAAGAATAAGATGGTAATGTTAATGCTAAGTCACTTCAGTCATGTCCGACTCTGTGCGATCCCATAGACGGCAGCCCACCAGGCTCCCCCGTCCCTGGGATTCTCCAGGCAAGAACACTAGAGTGGGTAAATGTGTGAAAATTTTCTTTGACTTGTACCTACTGCCCCAGAAACATGAATTTGTAAGACACTTGAGAAAATGTTTTGGTTCCCCATTAAATAAAATGAAATTGCCTAGATTAGGTTTAGGCCCTTGAAACAACTTTGAAGAAAGAGAAGAATCAAACTAAATAACCTACAAAATTGCAGCAACGCATATTGTGCTTTTCTGGTTGTGAATCCAAAAAAAAAAAATATATCAATGCTAAATTGTGTTTTCAGTCTGTAATACAAATACTTGCTACATTAATCTTGTTTAATAATTGCATTTATTTAAGAACAAATGGCTAAATACTTTAATGACTTGCCTTTAAGGTTACTCTTGGGAATCCTAGGACTGTGAAGAAAATGTATAGCAGTTTCTCTATTTGAAGCAAACTCATATATTTTACATAGATTTTTCAAATGTTATGCTTTTATACATAGTAAATAGCAGGAAAAAGAGTAGACTACTGGCAATTATAAAATTGTGGTCCAGTATTTGGTGGTTTAAAAAGGATGATGGTTTTAGACTTCCTCATATCATCCCAGAGGAAATGTCTTTCGACTTTAGCATGTACTACAAGAACAGGTACCAGAGTCAATTTCCAGTGAGGCCAATATTTGAGAGGTGTTCATAATGACAGCACAGTTTAAGATCTTTACAATTTCTGTGCCATTTCTATAACCATGAGAAATCACATGCAACTGACAAGTTATAGTTCTCTATGTACCTCCTGATGGTGTTTTATCCCACTGAGAGATGATTATTTTATATGCATATGAAAGATATTCTTATTTTAGAAAAGGAATTCTACTCATACTAGGGTAAGCAAGGGAAATGCAGCCACAAAAGGAAAGAAATGAAGCATATTCCACATCTGAACATAAATGCTGATGTAAAAATGATATATTCACGTTTCTCATGACAGATTCAACCATTAATAGGTTGGAACAAGTATTAGCTGATCATGTAGTACTTCTCTTTGGTGTCTTGATGAAGGTTGACATTTTTGACATTAAGGGTTAATTAGTTGCCACTCAGAATGAGGTCACAAATGGCTAATTGCACCTTCAGCTAGGTAATTACTGTCATGTATCAAATTCTCATTCCATGTAATTATACAGGAATCAGGTGCTCTGACTGCTCACCTAGGGATACGTTCGCCTTCCAAGTCCTCTCTGTGGGAATTCCAAAGTTTTACATAGAAGGTGAATTCACTTGCAATTTGACCTGATGACTAATTTGATATGCAGAAGATTCCATGCCACCTTTTAAAAGCGTGGTCCTAAGGATGTCATCCAGTCATGCTTTAATGTTTCTGGCTTCTCTGATTCTGTAATTTTGCTGCTGCCAGTTCCGATATTTCTGCTCACAGGTTAGATGTTCATTAAATTCATCTGGGCTATTCCAAACCTTCATCTTCTTTCCCCAAAATAACTGCTGAAGCTTAGCTTATCATCAACATTTACACAAAATGGCTGGATGCCTCTTAAATAGAGATTCAAGGCAGGGCACAGGTATATAAAATGAAGATTTCTCCTGCTGTGATTCTATATTCTGTGGGTCTGGCCAGCACCTTGGTCTTGCATCATTGCTCAGATAAAAATGAAGTAGCTCAGGCATTTTATGAGAAGGAGGTAATAATACTTCTAAATTTATGCCTCTCTTCATATCACTGGAATACACTTCTGGTGTAGACTGGAGAACACATTTTCCTGGTTCTCAAAGGACGGGGTGTGGGTGATTAATTTAGCCGTTCCTGTCCTCTCTAATCTGATGCTGCTGTCAGTATTAATAGTTAGAAACATTAGGTTCTGCACTAATAGGCTTTCCTCCCTCGTTAACCAGGCAGTTTAAATATTCCACAGGGTAATTGAAAGTTGAAATTTATAGGTGGGCCATTCACCACCCTTTTTCTGGCTTGAAGAAGAAAAAATGTCTCAATTCAATTTAGTTACAATGTGTATATGTGGGGTGTTGTATATGAAATTTCAGTGTGTCATATAAAGGTTTCGTTGGCACTATGTAATTAAAATAATTGAATTTCTGATACTGTGGGTGTATACATTCACATCTTCTATTTGGGAGAGTTAAGCTCCCTTACAGTTGCTATGTGCACATGATCTTTGAGAATGAAATATTTCCTCTGGGTCTAATAATACATTTCTAAAACAGCCCTTATGCTCAAGAATTCCCATGGAAGATATTGACAGTCACATAAATGTGTGTCAAGTCTATGTCCATTGGGGGCATAAAATAGAATTATTTCATTTCCTCTCTCTATAATGGACATACAAACAATGACTATCACCTGTATGGTGCTTTAGTGTTTATAAAGAAATTTCAAACACGTTATCCTATTTAATCCTCAATATAAACTTGTGAGCAAGGACTTCTAAGACATGACATATTTTACAGATGGGATGTACAATAAGTAGGTCTCAAGTTTCTTATTTCCAAATTCATACTTTTTGCATTATGAGAAACTTACATTTCGTTAAACAGAAAATATCTTGAAATTTCTGATATAATGAAACTGCTTTTTTCTATATGCATTTATTATTCAAAGAGCAAAATAATGGTATTCTATTAATTTGATTCTATTAGAATAGATTAGAATAGAATAGATTCTATTCTAATCTATTTAATTTGGTATCAATGAAAATCATCCTAGTTGTTAAGTAGTCAACTGTCAATGGAGATTATTTTCAGATTATATCTTTTTTCTAATCAAACATATAAAGAAATATAAGTGTACTCTCCAAGTAACAAACTAAAGATGACATGCACATAGAGAAAGTTGTCACTGAATTGAGAATCTTAAAATGAAAAACTCTGTAACTTAAATCCATCTGGAAGAGAAACACCTATTCAACGTCTAATCATGGCCAATAGCACCAATGATTCCTAAAGCATGAATGAAAGCTTGGAAGTTATTTTTTAAGGATTTCTGAAGCTCACATCTTAATAGGAGAAACTGACTTTAAATAGTAAGTTATTCTATTAATTATTTAAGTATAATTACAATAAGCACTCCAAAGGAGATAGAAGTGATAATAAAAGAGCACACAGCAGAGATAGTAGATGGGCCCAGGAAAAGTTCACTAAAGAAAAGCCATTTCATCTGAAACTGAAGGGTGACTAGAAGAAGGTGGAGGCAAACTTTCCTTAGTAAGGAAACAGAAGATCCAAAAAAAAGCTTGTAGTAGGATGGACTATGGGGCTTCCTGGGTAGCTTAGCTGGTGAAGAATCCGCCTGCAATGCAGGAGACCCTGGTTAGATTCCTGGGTCGGGAAGATCCCCTGGAGAAGGGATAGGCTACCCCTCTGGTATTCTTGGACTTCTCTGGTGGTACAGACAGTAAAGAATCTGCCTGCCATGCGGGAGACTCAGGTTCAATCCCTGGGTTGGGAAGATCCTCTGGGGGAGGGCATGGCAACCCACTCCAATATTCTTGCCTGAAGAATCCCCAGGGATGGAGGAGCCTGGAGGGCTACAGCACACGGGGTAGTAATGAGTCGGACACGACTGAGCAACTAAGCACAGAGCACCCAGATGAACTATAGAATTGAGACTTACAAAGGCTAATATGACAGGAGTGAAAGAGAGTCGGGGTAAGTGTGGCCACAGATAAAGCAGGTGAATCAGCAGGAGCCAGATCCTATATATTTTAGAATAACTTACACATTTTATGAATAGAGCTTGACATAACTTTGATAAGGATTATGCTGAATCATAGCTTATTGTGGGAAGTACTGTCATCTTAACAATAACAAAATTTCCCACTGGGATGTTGCACCATCCTATTTTCTCTCAATAATATTTTGTATGCATCAGTGTATAAGCCTTTTCTTATTTTTAAAAATGTCATCTTCAGATTATGATATCTGCTTTTAAAACATTTTTTTTCAGTTTATAGAGGTATAATTGACAAATAAAATTGTAACATAAAGTGTACAGTGGGATGACTTGATACATGTATACATTGTAAAAGGGTTATCCTCATCAAGTTAATTAACACATCCTATGAGCTTGGGGATTTATTTTTATTTGCTTGTTTGTTTTTTAGATTCCACATATGAATGAGATGATTTTGTATTTGTCTTTCTTTCTAATTATGCCTTCAAGTTCTATCCATGTTGTCACAAATGGCAGGATTTCTTTATGTTTTATGGCCAAATGACATTCCATTGTATTTATACACCACAGCTTCTTTATTCATTTATTCATCAAGGGATACTTAGATTGTTTCCCTGTCTTCTTTATTGTAAACAATGCTGCTATGAACATGGGGGTGCAGATATCTTTTCAAGTTAGTGTTTTTAATTCCTTTAAAATATATTCCCATAAGTGTAATTTGGGGTCATATGATAGTTCAATTTTTAATTTTTTGAGGATTTCCCTACACTGTTTTCCATAGTAGCTGCACTAATTTACAATCCCACTAACAGTGAACTAGGACTACATTTTCTCTATATCCTCCATAGCATTTGCTATCTCTTGTCTTTTTAACGATGACCATTCTAACAGATGTGAGATAATATTTCACTGTGGTTTTAATTTGCATTTCTCTAATGACTAGTGAGTGACATTGAGCATTTTTTCATGTTCTTGTTGGCCTCACATATTTTTTGGGGAAAATGCTTATTCTGGTATCTTGCCCAATTTTAATTGGTTATTTGATTTGTTGCTATTGAATTGTATGAGTTTTTTTTTTTATATATTTTGGACATTAATCCCTTATCAGATATGTATTACTAATTTTTAAGAATATCTATCATGAATGGAAGCTAAATTGGGTAAAATGCTTTTTCTATGTTTTTGAGATGATTGTATAATTCTTATCTTTCGATTTTATTAAGTAAGGTGTGATATATCCATTTTGGAGAATGGGATATTACAGTCCTCAACCATTATTGTATTCTAGTTTATCTCTCCTTTAAACTCCGTTAGTTTTGCTTTATATAGTCAAATACTACTGTACTGAGTGGGAAAGCTGAGCACCGAAGAATAGATGCTTTTGAACTGTGGTGTTGGAGAAAATTCTTGAGAGTCCCTTGGACTGCAAGGAGATCAAACCAGTCAATCCTGAAGGAAATCAGTCCTGATTGGAAGGACTGATGCTAAACCTGAAACTCCAATACTTTGACCACCTGATGTGAAGAACTGACTCATTTGAAAAGACCCTGATGCTGAGAAAGATTGAAGGCAGGAGAAGGGGATGGCAGAGGATGAGATAGTTGGATGGCATCACCAGCTTGATGGACATGAGTTTGAGTAAGGTCTGGGAGTTGATGATGGACAGGGAGGCCTGGCATGCTGCAGTCCATGGGGTCTCAAAGAGTTGGACACGACTGAGCGACTGAACTGAACTGAACTGGTTGAATGAAGAAATATTTACAGTAGCTTTAATTTTTATATCTTCTTGATGTATTTTTAAATTTTATTTTTAATTGGAGGATAATTACTTTACAAAGCTGTGTTGGTTTTTGCCATACAACAACGTGAATCAGCAAGAAGTATACATATGTCCGCTCCTTCTTGAACCTCCCTCCCACCCCCAACTCCACTGCAACCCTCTCAGTTGTCACAGGGCACCAGGTTGAGCTTCCTGTATTACGCAAGTTCCCACTAGCTAGCTGTTTTACCTATGGTGATGTGTATTTCAGTCAGTGCGCCTCTCTTACTTCGTCCTAACCTGATGATCCCCTGGCGTCCATAAGTCTGTTCTCTATGCTTGCATCTCTATTCCTGCCCTGCAAATAAGTTCATAAGTACCACTTTTCTAGATTCCATGTATATGAGGCATTGACCCCTTTATCATGATATAATGATATAACCTTCTTTTCTGTTTTTAATTTTTAGTTTAGAACTTTTTTGTCTATAGTGTAATATATGGTGACCCCAACTTTTTTTTTCTTTTTATTACCATTTACTTGATATTATGTCTTTTTCCATCCCCTCATTCTGTTTGTATGTGTCCTTAAGGCTAAAGAGAGTATCTTACAGACAAATATGATTGGATCTTGTCTTTTTTTTTTTTTTTTTGAAGTCCATTCAGCTATTCTGTCTTTTTTTAATTGCAGAATTTATTTACTTTTATGCAATTATTGATAAGTAAAAACTTCCTATTCCCATTTTGTTAGTTGTTATATGGTTGTTTTGTAAATCTACTATTCCTTAACCTGCTGTCTTTTTCTGTGTTTTGATATATTTTGGTATCAGTATGCTTTGATTTCTCTATCATATTCATTTGTGTAATTACTACAGAATTTTTTTCTTGTGGTTGCCATTAGTCTTACAAAATGTCTTAAACTTATGACACCCTATTTTAAACTGATAACGACTTAGTTTCAATAGAAATTGATAAATTTTACACTTTTGCTTCTCTTCCTTCCCACAATTTACATTATCACTGTTACAATTTACATGTTTCTAACATTGTGTTACTGAAAACAATTTGTTGTAGTTATGGTTATTTCTATTATGCTTGTTTAAAAAAATCTTTTACATAGAAATGTAAAGTGAATTTTGCACCACTATTACCACATTGCAGTATTTAGTTATGACTATGTATTTGCCTCAACTAGTGAGAGTTACAGTAATATAATGTCATTTATGTTTTTGTGATGTTAATCACTGCTCTTGTACTTTCTCTCAAAGAGCTCCCTTAAGCATTTTCTGCAAGGCATGTCTAAGGGTAACAAACTCCTTCTGCTTTTGTTTGTCTGAGAAAGTCTTTTTTCTTAATATAAATTTATATATTTTAATTGGAGGCTAATTATTTTACAATTGTATTGGTTTTGCCATACATCAACATGAATCCACCACGGGTGTACACATGTTCCCCAACCTGAACCCCCCTCCCACCTCCCTCTCTGTACCATCCCTCTGGGTCATCCCAGTGCACCAGCCCCAGCATCCTGTATCATGCATCGAACCTGGACTGGTGATTCATTTCATATATGATATTATACATGTTTCAATGCCATTCTTCCAAATCGTTCCACCCTCTCCCTCTCCCACAGAGTCCAAAAGACTGTCCTATACATCTGTGTCTCTTTTGCTGTCTTGCATACAGGATTATCGTTACCATCTTTATAAATTCCATATATATGTGATAGTATATTGTATTGGTGTTTTTATATTTGGCTTACTTCACTCTGTATAATAGGCTCCAATTTCATCCACCTCATTAGAACTGATTCAAATGCATTCTTTTTAATGGCTGAGTAATACTCCACTGTGTATATGTACCACAGCTTTCTTATCCATTCGTCTGCTGATGGACATGTAGGTTGCTTCCACGTCCTGGCTATTATGAACAGTGCTGCAGTGAACATTGGGGTACACATGTCTCTTTCAATTCTGGTTTCCTCGGTGTGTATGCCCAGTAGTGGGATTGCTGGGTCATAAGGCAGTTCTATTTCCAGTTTTTTAAGGAATCTCCACACTGTTCTCCATAGTGGCTGTACTAGTTTGCATTCTCACCAACAATGTAAGAGGGTTCCCTTTTCTCCACACCCTCTCCAGCATTTATTGCTTGTAGGCTTTTGGATAGCAACCATTCTGACTGGTGTGAGATGGTACCTCATTGTGGTTTTGATTTGCATTTCTCTGATAATGAGTGATGTTGAGCATCTTTTCATGTGTTTGTTAGCCATCTGTATGTCTTCCTTGGAGAAATGTCTATTTAGTTCTTTGGCCCATTTTTTGATCGGGTCATTTATTTTTCTGGAATTGATCTGCAGGAGTTGCTTGTATATTTTTGAGATTAGTTGTTTGTCAGTTGCTTCATTTGCTATTATTTTCTCCCATTCTGAAGGCAGTCTTTTCACCTTGCTTAGAGTTTCCTTTGTTGCACAGAAGCTTTTAATTTTAATTAGGTCCCGTTTGTTTATTTTTGCTTTTATTTCCAATATTCTGGGAGGTGGGTCATAGCCAATCATGCTGTGATTTATGTCGGAGACTGTTTTACCTATGTTCTCCTCTAGGAGTCTTATAATTTCTGGTCTTTCATTTAGATCTTTAATCCATTTTGAGTTTATTTTTGTGTATGGTTTAGAAAGTGTTCTAGTTTCATTCTTTTACCAGTGGTTGACCAGTTTTCCCAGCACTACTTGTTAAAGAGATTGTCTTTTCTCCATTGTATATTCTTGCCTCCTTTTTCAAAGATAAGGTGTCCATAGGTGTGTGGATTTATCTCTGGGCTTTCTATTTTGTTCCATTGATCTATATTTCTGTCTTTGTGACAGTACCATACTGTCTTGATGACTGTGGCTTTGTAGTAGAGCCTGAAGTCAGGCAGGTTGATTCCTCCAGTTCCATTCTTCTTTCTCAAGATTGCTTTGGCTATCCGAGGTTTTTTGTATTTCTATACAAATTGTGAAATTATTTGGTCTAGCTCTGTGAAAATTACCGTTGGTAGCTTGATAGGGATTGCATTGAATCTATAGATTGCTTTGGGTAGTATACTCATTTTCACTATATTGATTCTTCCGGTCCATGAACATGGTATATTTCTCCATCTATTAGTGTCCTCTTTGATTTCTTTCACCAGTGTTTTATAGTTTTCTATACATAGGTCTTTTGTTTCTATAGGTAGATATATTCCTAAAGTATTTTATTCTTTTCGTTGCAATGGTGAATGGAATTGTTTCCTTAATTCCTCTTTCTATTTTCTCATTATTGGTGTATAGGAATGCAAGGGATTTCTGTGTGTTGATTTTATATCCTGCAACTTTCCTATATTCATTGATTAGCTCTAGTAAGTTTCTGGTGGAGTCTTTAGGGTTTTCTATGTAGAGGATCATGTCATCTGCAAACAGTGAGAGTTTTACTTCTTTTTCCAATTTGGATTCCTTTTATTTCTTTTTCTGCTCTGATTGCTGTGGTCAAAATTTCCAAAACTATGTTGAATAGTAGTGGTGAGAGTGGGCACCCTTGTCTTGTTCCTGACTTCAGGAGAAATGCTTTCAATTTTTCATGATTGAGGATAATGTTTGCTATGGGTTTGTCATATAATAGCTTTTATTATGTTGAGGTATGTTCTTTCTATTCCTGCTTTCTGGAGAGTTTATATCATAAATGGATGTTGAATGTTGTCAAAGGCTTTCTCTGCATCTATTGAGATAATCATATGGCTTTTATTTTTTCAATGTGTTAATGTGGTGTATTACATTGATTGATTTGCAGATATTGAAGAATCCTTGCATCCCTGGGATAAAGCCCACTTAGTCATGGTGTATGATCTTTTTAATGTGTTGTTGGATTCTGATTGCTAGAATTTTGTTAAGGATTTTTGCATCTATGTTCATCAGTGATATTGACCTGTATTATTCTTTTTTTGTGGGATGTTTGTCAGATTTTGGTATTAGGGTGATCGTGGCCTCACAGAATGAGTTTGGAAGTTTACCCTCCTCTGCAATTTTCTGGAAGAGTTTGAGTAGGATAGGTGTTAGCTCTTCTCTAAATTTTTGGTAGAATTCAGCTGTGAAGCCGTCTGGACCTGGGCTTTGTTTCCTGGAAGATTTCTGATTATAGTTTCAATTTCTGTGTTTGTGATGGGTCTGTTAAGATTTTCTATTTCTTCCTGGTTCAGTTTTGGAAAGTTGTACTTTTCTAAGAATTTGTCCATTTCTTCCAAGTTGTCCATTTTATTGGCATATAATTGCTGAAGGCGATGGCACCCCACTCCAGTACTCTTGCCTGGAAAATCCCATGGACGGAGGGGCCTGGTGGGCTGCAGACCATGGAGTCGCTAGGAGTCAGACACAACTGAGTGACTTCATTTTTTTTTTTTCACTTTTCATGCATTGGAGAAGGAAAATGGCAACCTGCCGGGGTCCTGCCCCGGCTGATCCAGGGTATTCGAAGCGGGGACGGCGTTGGCGACCTATTTATTTAAATATTTTATCAAAGATATAAAGAGTAATAGGATGAGGATAGCTCAGTAGGAAAATTCAGTGGAGAAAAGAGGCTGAGTAGCTTGGTTTACGCGGGAGACCAATAAAACTTCAAGACAAGAAGTTTGCACCACTTACGTAGGCCGCAGGCGTCCTTCCGTTCTCCCGAAGGAGAGGAGACACTGAGGCCTCCCCGGTCGGATCTTAGAAGCCCAGGCATAATTAGTAAGCATGGTGGGTTCCGCGCTCCTGATGGAGACTCAGCCAGAGTGAGAGAGAGAGCGACATGGGGAGACCAGTATTTCGAGAAACTGATCCCAATTCTTTATTTTCCAGAGTCTGTTTTTATACACTAAGATGTTATACAAAAGTCACGTGGGGACAGCAGTCCTGACTTTTATTAAAGTCAGGTGCTTCACACAAATGTATACAGAGGTCTTAGGGGTGTTACATCATCTGGCCAGGGGGGCCTGCTGACAATTTACGACCCTCTCCTTGTGACAGCGGTCAGTCAATCAGGACACTTATTTCTCCAGGGCTGATTATTCTCAAAACAGACGCCACCCAAATAAAGCTACATTCCTACAGGGTGAGGGTGTAGTGGGTTTTAGTTAAGGAAAGAATTTACTTAGCCTAAGGTCTAACATGATTAATATCAGAGGTTAATACTTATTCCTTCTATATATTCATTAATGTGTGTAAGGGCAGGGGATATGGAGACTTAGCAACAAACATTGGCTCAACAAATGAAAAACCCTTCACCAACACAATTTCTAATTAGCCCATTATACTTATACTAATAGTTTTCTAACTTTTCTAAGGAACCTGTTTTTAGAAGGTTTAAAGCATCTTGTGCCTCTCACGGTTGGGAGGCTGTGAGCGATCACATGTGGCCGGACAAGCCTGTCAGGCAGGCCAGAGAACCTTCAGAGGAGTTTGTAGGTTAAAACACTCTTATCACGCCCAGGAATTATTATAAACTGGAGCTCTAAGTTAACTCCTTCTCCGAAAGAGGTGGTGGGGGACAGCCCCCCGTAAAGTCAGAGGTGTAGGTGAGCACAAAGTAGTAAAGTAGGCAGGCTCTGGTTATGGGGGTAGATGCTCGAGGAGTTCCAGGGGGACTCCTGAGGCTCGATCCCGCCTTTGCGTATGTCGAACCTCCTTCCTCATGACCTTTGTCACGGGCGGAGTACCTCACTCTGGCCCCCAACAGCAACCCACTCCAGTGTTCTTGCTTGGAGAATCCCAGGGATGGGGGAGCCTGGTGGGCTGCCATCTATGGGGTCACACATAGTCGGACACGACTGAAGCGACTTAGCAGCAGCAGCAGCAGCAGTCCTTATGATCCTTTGTATTTCTGTGTTGTCTCTTGTGATCTCTCCATTTTCATATCTGATTTTATTGATTTGATTTTTCTCCCTTTGTTTCTTGATGAGTCTGGCAAATGGTTTGTCAATTTTATTTACCCTTTCAAAGAACCAGCTTTTGGCTTTGTTGATTTTTGCTATGGTCTCGTTTCTTTTGCATTTATTTCTGCCCTAATTTTTAAGATTTCTTTTCTTCTACTAACCCTGGGGTTCTTCATTTCTTCCTTTTCTAGTTGCTTTAGGTGTAGAGTTAGGTTATTTATTTGACTTTTTTCTTGTTTCTTGAGGTATGCCTGTATTGCTATGAACCTTCCCCTTAGCACTGCTTTTACAATGTCCCACAGGTTTTGGGTTGTTGTGTTTTCATTTTCATTCATTTCTATGCATATTTTGATTTCTTCTGTGATTTGTTGGTTATTCAGCAGCATGTTGTTCAGCCTCCATATGTTGGAATTTTTAATAGTTTTTCTCCTGTAATTGAGATCTAATCTTACTGCATTGTGGTCAGAAAAGATTCTTGGAATGATTTCAATTTTTTTGAATTTACCAAGGCTAGATTTATGGCCCAGGATGTGATCTATCCTGGAAAAGGTTCTGTGTGCACTTGAGAAAAAGGTGAAATTCATTGTTTTGGGGTGAAATGTCCTAAGATATCAATTAGGCCTAACTGGTCTATTGTATCATTTAAAGTTTGTGTTTCCTTGTTAATATTCTGTTTAGTTGATCTATCCGTAGGTGTGAGTGGAGTATTAAAGTCTCCCACCAGTATTGTGTTATTGTTAATTTCCCCTTTCATACTTGTTAGCATTTGTCTTACATATTATGGTGCTCCTATGTTGGGTGCATAAAAACTTATAATTGTCATATCTGCTTCTTGGATTGATCCTTTGATCATTATATAGTGTCCTTCTTTGTCTCTTTTCACAGCCTTTGTTTTAAAGTGTATTTTATCTGATATGAGTATTGCTACTCCTGCTTTCTTTTGGTCTCTATTTGCGTGGAATATCTTTTTCCAGCCCTTCACTTTCAGTCTGCATGTGTCCCCTGTTTTGAGGTGGGTCCCTTGTAGACAACATATATAGGGGTTTTGTTTTTGTATCCACTCAGCCAGTCTTTGTCTTTTGGTTGGGGCATTCAACCTATTTACATTTAAGGTAATTATTGATAAGTATGATCCCATTGCCATTTCCTTTTTGTTTTGGGTTCGAGTTTATACACCCTTTTTGTGTTTCCTGTCTAGAGAAGATCCTTTAGCATTTGTTGGAGAGCTGGTCTTGTCTGTAAAGCTTTTGCTTTCTCCTTCATATTTGAATGAGATCCTTGCTAGGTACAGTAATCTGGGCTGTAGGTTATTTTCTTTCATCACTTTAAGTATGTCCTGCCATTCCCTCCTGGCCTGAAGAGTTTCTATTGAAAGATCAGCTGTTATCCTTATGGGAGTCCCCTTGTGTGTTATTTGTTGTTTTTCCCTTACTGCTTTTAATATTTGTTCTTTGTGTTTGATCTTTGTTAATTTGATTAATATGTGTCTTGGGATGTTTCGCCATGGGTTTATCCTGTTGGGACTCTCTGGGTTTCTTGGACTTGGGTGATTATTTCCTTCCCCGTTTTAGGGAAGCTTTCAACTATTATCTCCTCAAGTATTTTCTCATGGTCTTTCTTTTTGTCTTCTTCTTCTGGGACTCCTATGATTCAAATGTTGAGGCATTTAACATTGTCCTGGAGGTCTCTGAGATTGTCCTCATTTCTTTTAATTCGTTTTTCTTTTTTCCTCTCTGATTCATTTATTTCTACCATTCTATCTTCTACTTCACTAATCCTATCTTCTGGCTCCATTATTCTACTATTTTCTCCCTCCAGAGTGTTTTTGATCTCATTTATTGCATTATTCATTATATACTGACTCTTTTTTATTTCTTCTAGGTCCTTGATAAACCTTTCTTGCATCTTCTCAATCCTTGTCCTCAGACTATTTATCTGTGATTCCATTTTCATTTCAAGATTTTGGATCATTTTCATTATCATTATTCAGAATTCTTTATCAGGTAGATTCCCTATCTCTTCCTCTTTTGTTTGGTTTGGTGGGCATTTATCTTGTTCCTTTACCTGCTGGGTATTCCTCTATCTCTTCATCCTGTTTATATTGCTGTGTTTGGGGCGGCCTTTCTGTATTCTGGCAGTTTGTGGAGTTCTCTTTATTGTGGAGTTTCCTCGCTGTGGCTGAGGTTGTATGGGTGGCTTGTCAAGGTTTCCTGGTTAGGGAAGCTTGTGTCGGTGTTCTGGTGGGTGGAGCTGGATTTCTTCTCTCTGGAGTGCAATGAAGTGTCCAGTAATGAGTTATGAGATGTCAATGGGTTTGGAGTGACTTTGGGCAGCCTGTATATTGAAGCTCAGGGCTGTGTTCTTGTGTTGCTGGAGAATTTGCATGGTACGTCTTGCTCTGGAACTTGTTGGCCCTTGGATGGTGCTTGGTTTCAGTGTAGGTATGGAGGTGTTTGATGAGCTCCTGTCGATTAGTGTTCCCTGGAGTCAGGAGTTCTCTGGTGTTCTCAGGATTTGGACTTAAACCTCCTGCTTCTGGTTTTCAGTCTTTACAGTAGCCTCAAGACTTCTCCATCTATAAAGCACTGTTGATATAACATCTAGGTTAAAGATGAAAAATTTCTCCACAGTGAGGGACACCCAGAGAGGTTCACAGAGTTACATGGAGAAGAGAAGAGGGAGGAAGGAGTTAGAGTGACCCGAATGAGATGAGGTAGAATCAAAAGAGGAGAGAGCAAGCTAACCAGTAATCACTTCCTTATGTGTGCTCCACAGTCTGGACTGCTCAGAGATGTCCACGGAGCTATACAGAGAAGAGAAGAGATGAGGGAGGAAGGACACAGAGGTGGCCCGGAGGATAAAGGCGGGAATCAAAAGGAGAGAGACAGATCCAGCCAGTAATCAGTTCCCTAAGTGTTCTCCACCATCTGGAACACACAAAGAGATTCACAGAGTTGGGTAGAGAAGAGAAGGGGGAGGGAGGAGATAGAGGTGACCTGGTGGAGAAAAAGGAGAGTCCAAAGGGGGAGAGAGCAGTCAAGCCAGTAATCTCGCTCCCAAGTAAAAATGAGTACTGAAGACTGGGTTCTTAAAGGTACAGAATTGATAACAAATACCAAAAGCAAAGATTAAAAATCTAGAGTAGAGGTTGGATTTTCAAGAATATAATATTAAAGAAAAGAAAAGAAAAAAAACAAAGTCACAAAAATTATAAAAAAAAAATATATATATGAAGTTTGCTTTAAAAAATAGGGTCTCTTTTTTTTGCAAAGTAACAGTAGGTTATAAAAATGAAAATTAAAGAAGTAATAGAGGACTTAAAAATTTTTTTAAATTTAAAAAATGATAGTAAAAATAGTAAAAATATATCTAGGACTTTCTCTGGTGGTGTTGTGGGCAGTGTGGGGTCAGTTAGTTTTTGGATAGTTCCTTGGTCAGGCTTATTTTTCTCAAGGTCTATAGGCCCCTTCCTATGTAGTCGGTACTAACTATAGTGTTTTAATCTATTGCACCTGTCACTTCCAAGGCAGTTCCCTCTGTTTTAGCTTCTTCTGTTTGCTGGTCTTTTCCGTGTCTGATTT
Source organism: Bos grunniens (assembly GCF_055505025.1). NCBI lineage: Eukaryota > Metazoa > Chordata > Mammalia > Artiodactyla > Bovidae > Bos > Bos grunniens. The sequence continues at coordinate 9,896,039 of NC_141176.1, read as the reverse complement.
CTACCCTGACACAAGGGGGCGGTGGTGGACACTTTTTTAGGCTCCCTTGTTCAGTCGTGCTGTGGGGAGGGAGGGACGTTGCAAACAAATAACACTGGCATGTACTGGCAGTGTCTCAGCCACACTGGGCCTGCCCCCGCTCACTGCGCATGTGCCCTCCCTGCCCACGCTGCTCAGACTCTAGATTGTTCCGCTGGGAACCATCTGAGGCCGGCCCTGGGCTGCATGCACCTCCCAGGTCTAAGCCGCTCAGGTTCAGGCACTCGGGTACTCCCCAGAGGCGCTGACTCTGTTGGGCCTGCGTTTTGTGCCCTTCCCAGGTCCGAGCAGCTCAGATGATGAGGTGTTTGGCGAGCGCGGTCGCTGCGACTTATTGCCTCCCTCGTCCCTGCCTCTCGGTTTTCTGGGTGTACAACCGGCGCACCTTCTCAGGCAGATGTTGACCATCCAGAACCCCAAGAAGTCTTATTTAGCAAAAAAGCCTGCTTGCAGTTTGGTAGATAATGCCTCTCTGGGGCTGTGATTGCCCCCTTCCAGCTCTGGCTGCCTGTCACCAGAGGAGGATGGTCTACAGCCGCTAGCTCTGTTCAGTCCTTTGTTCTGTAAGTGGGCCTCATGGTGTCTTAGGTTAGGGCTTTTCCCCTGGTAGCTATCCCACAGTTTGTTCTGCTATCTCAAGTTAGTTCCCTCAGATTGCCCTCGGGGCATTCAGGCCCAGTCCTACTCTAAGCAATGCAGCCTGCGTCTCCCTGCCCAGCCCCCGCTTGCTAGTGGCGGGTGCAGGCGTCTGCGCTGCTTCTCCGCTGGGGGAGTTACCGTTGGGCACGTAATCTGTGGGGTTTAATTATTTATTTAATTTTCCTCCCAGTTATGTTGCCCTCTGTGGTTCCAAGGCTCGCCACAGACTCGGCAGTGAGAGTGTTTTGTTTGGAAACTTCTCTGTTTTTAAGATTCCCTTCCTGGAATGGAGCTCCGTCCTTACCTCTTTTGTCTCTCTTTTTGTCTTTTATATTTTTTCCTACCTCCTTTTGAAGACAATGGGCTGCTTTTCTGGGTTCCTGATGTCCTCTGTCAGCATTCAGAAATTGTTTTGTGGAATTTACTCAGTGTTTAAACGTTCTTTTGATGAATTTGTAGGGGAGAAAGTGGTTTCCCTGTCCTATTCCTCTGCCTTATTAGGACTGCCCTCTGAGAAAGTCTTTATTCCTCTTTCATTTCTAAAGGATGGCTTGGCCAGATATGGAATTCTTGGTTATTGCTTTTCTTTCATCAGTATTTTGATTATGTCATCCCATTCTCTCCTTGCCTGAAAGTTACAGTTGAAAGATTTATCAGTAATCTTATGGAAATTCCCTTGTATGTTACTCTTCTCTCTTGTTGCTCTTCAGTTCAGTTCAGTGCAGTTCAGTCCAGTTGCTCAGTCGTGTCCGACTCTTTGTGATCCCATGAATTGCAGCAAGCCAGGCCTTCCTATCCATCACCACTCCCAGAGTTCACTCAAACTCACGTGTTGCCCTTAAAAATCTTTTTTTTTGCCTTTGCTTTTTGGCAATTTAATTATAATGCACCTTGGTATGTCCCTATTTGTATTCACTTATTTGGAGTCCTTCAGATCTCTTGGAACTGGAAGTCCATTTTTCTATCCACACTCAAGAAGTTTTCAACCATTGTTGCTTTAAATATACTTTCTTTCTCTTTCTATTTCTACTATCCTTCTGAAGTCCCCATAATGAGAATTTTTCATTTTCATCATGTTTCATAACTTCTGTAGACTTCCTTCCCACTGTTTCACTATTTTTTCTTTATTCTTCGGGCTCAGTAACTTCCACTGTCTTTTTCTCCAGGTCTCTGATTCTTTCTTTTGCATGATTGAGTCAGCTTTTGGAATTCTCTATTGAATTCTTCAGCTCAATTATTGTATTATTCAACTCAGGGATTTTTTTTTTAATGTTTGCTATTTCATTGATAAACTTATTTTGTTCATGTATTGTTTTCTTAATTTCATTTAATTTTCTGTGTGTCCTTTTTGTCCTTATAGTTCACTAGACTTTAAGTGGATTATTATTAATTCTTTGAAAATCCATAGATCAACATTTCTTTAGGGTGAATTATTGGAGCTTTATTAGTTTCCTTTGGTTGTGTTATAGTTACCTGATTTTTATAATCATTGATTCCTTACACTGATACTCATGCATGTGAGTAATAGGCTCCTCTTGCAGACTTTAGAGCTATGACTTGCAAAGATAGCCCTTCACCAGTCATTTCAGTTTGGGTTACTGGGTATGTTTGCAGCTAATGTTCTTGGGCAAATGGGGCTTGCTACTATGGTCTGCTTTGAGGAGAGGCAGAAGTTCAAGCTCTGAGCATGTGGATACAGGTGTGCCAATGGCTGAGAACAGTTGGAAAGGACTATTATCTTGGTTCTCTACTCAACTGAGACTGTAGGATGGGCTCTTTGGTTGTGTTGATTCTCTGGTCAGGCTTACAAGATGGTTGATGCTGGTTACTGTGTTCAGTAATAGATGGGGCTGTGGATCAACTTCCACACCCTGGCAGATGGACATGATAGGACTCAGGACTTGGACAGCTGTACATTCTGGGGATGCCTGATTCAGGCCAGAGTGTACACTGAATTCCTTGGTCGGGTGAGGCCACTGGTTTTTCTCTGCATATGGGGAAAGTCACAGGCTAGGCCCTCTGTTAACACTGTACATAGGGATGTTGAGTGGACTATGCAGCTTCTTATATGCTTGGTTAAGTTTCCTGGTTGGACAGGCTGAGGGCTATAATTAGGCATGGACAGGGCTGTGAATTAGACTCTCTGCCTGGGCACAACAGTTCAGCTCTAAAGTCAGTAAAGTTCACTGTGGTCTTAACTCAAGCTGACTTGTCCCCCTCCTCCAAGTTTCCTTACTGAACTGGGACACAGACTTTGTTCTGCAAACATTGCCTCTGCACACCTGCCACTGGGCCTAAGTGCCACTGGGCCATACTGCTTTCAGCAGTCTGTGCTAGTTCTCCTTGTCAGATGGTGCCAGAAAACTCTCTCCTGTAGGTGAGGCAGTAATTCAGTTCCTTGCCCGGGAGTGGGCAAACCAGGCTGTAGAACCAGCACAACTCATTGTTTGAGAATCTGAATCAGGCAGATGTGTACCTCACTGAGTTTCCTTATCAGATTGTGCCCCCTAACTTGGTTCTGCAGATGAGCAATATTGCTGGGTTGGCATCCTGCTTGGGCACTGCAGGTATGAGCTTGGTCTGTCAGGATCATTGTAGTAATTATTTCAAGCCCTTGCCTACATCTTCACCATAGTCAGATTCCCAGTGGCTAAGTCCTGCAGATTCCCTTGAAATCTTCATGGTGCAAGATCAGAGTAGAGGCTCCCACAAAGCAATCTCAGTGATGGCATGGAGACTGATTTTCTCCCCTGTGCTCTCTTTTCCCATTGGAGGAACTGGAGGCTTAGGGGAGACCCCTCCATGTGGCTCCACACTGACCTTTAGGGAGGGTAAAATGGTTAATATGAAACTGATTCCCTTGCTCTTCTAATGCTATCTGTCCTGATCTATGTGGCCCAGGGAGTCCTTCAGCTTCACTCCTACATTCTAGGATTCTCTCAGGGGTGTCTTGTTCTTGAATATTGCTTCTTTGCTTGTTTTTCTTTTGCTAGGGAGCAAAGGCAGGGATAGGCTATGTCACCAGGCTGATAATGGCACTTCTGTTTGCTATAATCTTGTAGATGTTGTGAACATAAGCATTGTTGGCTTTCAGAACTAGGTGTTTTGGAAGTCTGTCCATTTTGGAAGAGTCTTAAAATTTAGGATGCTAGATATGGAGTCCAATCCCTTGGCTCTTCCAAGAGAAGCTGGGTTGTGGGTTCTCTTCTGATTGGATGGCACTGTTTGGGGATTGGAGTATATGATGAGAGTATGTTTCCACCTTTCCTACAGGTTTCAGTGGGGGTATTTTTCCCACTTATGTGATGTTTATGAATCACTCAGGTAGTTTCTTGATTTCTTTCAGAGGGAATTCCTCCTTATGTAGTTGAGGAGAGCTCAGGATATTGCTATGTGTCATCTTGATTGACTGTGAGATGTTAGGGTCCTGGCAGGAGATACATGATACCATATCAATGTTTTATTTGAAGAATAAATCTTACATGGTGATGGTGCATCATCCTTTCTATATTGTAACTTTTAATTTAGTGATATATTATTAAGGATCTATGTTCATGAGGGATTGGTCTGCAAATTCCTCTTTTACTGGTATCTTTGGCTTTAATTTTGGAGTGTTTTAGTTTTCTATTGCTACCATAGCAAATTACTGCAAAGTTAGTGGCTTAAATTTGATGCAAAGAGTCATCTCATTAGAAAAGATCCTGAGTCTGGGAAAGATTGAAGGCAGGAGGAGAAGGGGAAAACAGAGGATGAGATGGTTGGATGGCATCACCAATTCAATGGACATGAGTTTGAGCAAACTCCAGGAGACGGTGAAGGACAGGGAAGCCTGGCATGCTGCAGTCCATGGGGTTGCAAAGAGTAGGACACGACTGAATGACTGAACAACAACAACAACTCAACAAATTACTGCACATTTCATGGCTTAATGCAATGCATATTTACTATCGCATTTCCATGTGTTAGGGAGGTCAATTAGCTAAATCCTCTAGTCAGATCTCACAAGCTGAAATCACGATGTCTGTTGGTACAAAGGTCCTCATCCAAGACTCAGGTCCTCTCCAGGCTCTAAGGTTATCGGCAGAATTCACTTCCTTGATGTTGTAGTTGTGAGCTCTCTATTTTCTTGCTGGTTGTTAACTGAAGGTCAATCTCAACATCTATGGGGCTATCCTTTTCCATTTTCAGTTTACAAAATAGCTGTTTGATTTTTTTCTTTAAGATCACCAGGAGACTTCTGTGAAATCTGCTATCAGCAGGAGAAAACTGCTTTGAAAGAGTTCACTTGAATAGATTCAATCCACCTAGATATTCTGAGTATTTTAAGGTCAACTGATTTGGGACATAAATTACATTTTCAAAATTACTTCACAGTAGTACCTGAGTTATAATTTGAATAATCAGAGTAGGGCATTTGGGGGGAGAGACCATGTTTAGAATTTTGCCCTCAACACAGCATGTCATAGTATTTTGGAGTACTGTAACAGAATACCATAGACTGAATGTCTTATAAACAATAAATGTATATTTCTCACACTTCTGAGGGCTTGAAAGTCCCATGGTCCAGGTATCAGTATATTTGATATCTGGTGAGGACTCATTTCCTAATTCATAGACAGCTGTCTTTGCAGTGTATTCTCATATGGCAGAAGGAACAAAAAAGCTCTCTGGTTTCCCTTTTATAAGGGTAAAATTCCATTAATGAGGGCTTTAAGCTTATGACCTAATCCACTTCCCAAAGGTCCCATTTCCAAATACTATCACATTGGGGGAACATAAATATTCAGACTATAGCACATGATAATATTGGTCTCACAGAATGAGTTAAGAAATATTTTCCCTCCTACATTTTTCTGAAAAAGTTGTGTCCCTCTTACGTACATGCTCAGACATGTTCAACTCTAAGCAACCCTGTGGCCTGTAGCCTGCCAGGAAAGAACACTGGAGTGAGTTGGAGATGCCGTCCCATTTCCAGGGGATCTTCTGGACCTAGGGATCAAACCTGCATCTCCTGTATCAGCAGGCAGATTTTTTTTTTTTTTTAACCACTGTGCCACTTGAGAAGCCAAAAGTTATGTAAGATTGATATACATTCTTGAAATATTTGATAGAATTCACCAGGGAAGTCATACAGCATGAGCTTTACTTTCTAGTAATTTTACAATCACCAGTGCTATTTGCTTATTCATTATAGATCTGTTAAAATTTTCTATTTCTTCCTGAGTTAGTTTTGGAAGTTTGTAGAAAATTCTCCATTTATCTAAGTTTTCTGTTTGTTGACATAATACTGTTCATAATATTTCCTTAAATATCTGTTTCTTTAAGACTGATAGTGATATCCTTACTTTCATTACAGGTTTTGGAAATTTTGTCTTTTTATTTTAGATTTCTCAAGCAAATTTTTAATCAATTTTGCTGATTTTCTCAAAACATTTGATTAAAATTATTTTTTCCTTTTTTTTTTTTTGTATTTTTAATTTACTTGATTCCCATGATTTTAACATTTATCCCATTTTGCCTTCTGGGACTTAATTTGACCCTATCTTTCCAGTTTTTAAGACAAAAGCATAACTACTTATTTGAGAGATTTCTTCTTTTCTATATAGGTGTTTAATGACCTAAATTTCCAACTTATAATGTATTTTAACTGCATTCTATGTTATATGTTTTGACTCTTTGCAACACCATGGACTATACAGTCCATGAAATTCTCCAGTCCAGACCAGAATACTGGAGTGAGTAGCCTTTCCCTTCTCCAGGGGATCTTCCCAACCCAGGGATCGAACCCAGGTCTCCCACACTGCAGGCGGATTCTTTACCAGCTGACCTATAAGGGAAGCCCAAGAATACTGGAATGGGTAGCCTTTCCCTTCTCCAAGGAATCTTCCCAACCCAGGAATCCAACTGGGATCTCCTGCACTGAAGGTAGATTCTTTACCAACTGAACTATTAAGGAAGCCCCATGATATATGTTGTACTTTCATTAATTTTTTTTCTAATTTTAGAGACTATTCATCATAATAGTCCATGTGTAATAATGTAACACAGTGTAAATAATGTGTATTCTATAGTCAGTGAGTGGAATTGTCTATATATGTCAGTTAGATCAAGTTGGTTAATAGTATTGATCTTCTTTGTCATTGCTAATATTTTTTTGTCTGCTTGTTGTCCTTTCAATTAAGGAAAAGGTGATAATGAAATGTTCAAATATAACTGGTCATTCCTCATTTCTCTTTGAAGTTCTGTCTCTTCTTGCTTCAAGTATTTTGGTGCACTTTTGTTAGGTGTTTTTATACTTATGACAGTTATATTTTCCATCTTTTTCTCTGTGTTCTTCACTTGGATAATTTCTATTACTATATCTCCAAGTTCACTGATTCTTCTCCCTTTTTGATTTTCTGTGTAGCTCATCTACTATATTTTCCATTTTGGTTATTTTAGTTTTCAACTCTAGAAATTTCACTTACTTTCTCTTCCTTGTTCCTATTTCTTTATTGGAATTCCATATTTGTGTAAATTTAATCATATTTTAATACATGAAAAAATTTTAAAGATTCTTTGTCCATAACTATAACTGATTTGAAGTCATTGTCCGCTAAATCCAAAATCTGATGTTGCTCAAAGTAGATTCCTATTGACTGTTTTTATTATTTTGAGGATAGGTCATACTTTTCTGAATTTTTGCACTCCTATTTTTTCTTGGCAAGTGAACCTTTAGATATTTTAAATTAGAAGCTCTAGATTCTGATGTTTCTCTAAACTTTTAAAAATGTGCCTTGTTTAATTGCCAGTGCTCTACTCCTGTGATATAACAGCCCCTGATATCTCTTATTAGTCCTTTTTAAATTTTGTCTCATTCTTATTTTTAACCATGATTCATAGGGATTGCTCCTGTGTGTACCTAGCTTAGTGGTTAGCCAAGGATGGGATGGAGCTGCTCATGCTTTTGCGACTCTCACTTAATAATTGTAGATAGTGTTAGGGTTGGAGAGTGCATCTAAAGTTAAGGCAACTTAATATGTTGCTCAGGTTTTATTTTGCACTAGATATCTCGGGGGCTTTCTAGTGCATACGTGTTGTTTCTTAGTTATCCAGGTTATCAGTGATGAAGGGGTTATCTAGCCCTTGGATAGCTGTCTCATTAAGTGGATATCTAAAATTTGGCAGTCTTCTACTGTTTACCTCAGCTAGATCCCTTATTTTTTTCTACAAGGCTTACTATTTTCACTAACAATGCTGCTGTGTGTGGCTTTTGCTTTTCACTTGAAGTCAATTCACCCTCCTCTGTCAGCAAAGCTGCTGTTTTCCAGAGTCTGTTCTCCTTGAATAAATCTATGATGTTGTTAAAAACAAAAAACCCCTGGATAGTTCTACTATGCTGATAAAGAGAAACAAAACCAGATCCTAGTTAAAGGCTGAAAAGACAATTTTTATTCAGATTCTAATAGAGCAGGGGAAAAGGGCTTCAGTGTAGAAATGAGCTTCAATTCCACCAAAAACGAAACCAGGAGACCTTTGAAACACTAGTGTGAGCTAAAGGAAAGGTACTTAAGGGTTTTAAGGGTAGGAGTGGGTATTGGTTCATGTAACCAGTCTGTCTGGGTTTGGTAACTGGCCCTAAACAGAGGAGAAACAAACTGAATCTTTATGACAGTTGTTTAAGAGACAGTTGTTCAAATTGAAGTAAGGAACCCACAGGAGTTAGGTGCTTACCTTCAGATCACTTAGAGAACTCAGAGTAGGACTGGAATGTAGGGGAGGAGAATTATCTTTCTGGATGTCTACATTTTGAAGGGACATCTCCCAGGTCCTTGAGGAGAAAATTCTGGATGGTTGAATATATGTATATCTCAAAAAAGCAGAGAAAGGTTTTACAATCGCAGGCTTTCTCAGGCAGGTACTTTAAGGAGAATTGGGGTCATTCTAGGGACATGGCCTGAAGCTGTTAGAAGTCACGTTAGTGCTGGATCAGTTTTTCAGCACAGGGATGTGGATGAAGGCATTTTATGCTGAGTAGTTTTGTGAGCTCAGTGCCAGCGGTGCTGGGTAGAGAGGGGTGGAAGCAGCTACACACTAAAGGGCAAGACCCCCACCTTGCTTATGGCACTTCTAACAGCAATTTGTGTATAATGCTACTCAGTTTGTTATTTGCCTTTGTTCAGTATCCAGAGCACTAAAGTGGTTGTTTTTCGCAATTTGGTCAAGTTGTATACTTGTTTTGTAGGAATAAGATTTGCCAGCCTTTTTACTCTGTCCTAATCAAAATCCCCGGAGAACGCAATGGCACTCCACTCCAGTACTCTTGCCTGGAAAATCCCATTGACGGAGGAGCCTGGTAGGCTGCAGTCCATGGGGTTGCAGAGAGTCGGACATGACTGAGTGACTTCACTTTCACTTTTCACTTTCATGCATTGGAGAAGGAAATGGCAACCCACTCCAGTGTTCTTGCCTGGAGAATCCCAGGGACAGGAAAGCCTGGTGGGCTGCCATCTGTGGGGTCACATAGAGTCAGGCACGACTGAAGCGACTTAGCAGCAGCAGCAGCAGTCAAATCCCACACTGACTGCTTTCGATTTTGAATGAAAGGTTTTGAAGGAGAATAATACTGTGGCTAAGGGTCAGTCTGATATACTATAAAGAGCAGTGGGTTAAGACTTGGAAGGTTCTTACCTTGAGGATGTTGTTCGTAAGTCTGTAGCCTCAAGTAAATGATTTAATCTGTTCAAGGGCTCTATTTTTTTCTTGTGTAAATGGTGATACTACATATGCTGAAAAATTAAGTATGGATTGGAGACTGAAAGTATCTAAAGTTTCAAATTCATTTTACTATAATCTATAAAACATCTTAAATTTTTAACTATATAAGCTTTGGCATATTCTGAATAAACTGGAAAATAATTCATGCCTAAGCATTTTATGTTGTTTACCTTCAACTTATTCATCTAATTTTAATTCTAATTCCACTATTTTCCATATTTCATAGGATTTTAGAATTTGAAGACAAGAAGTAAATTTATTATTAAGTATATTTCTTCTTTTATTCTACAAATTATGAATTACTTGCTATTTGTCTTTCTTTTTCAATCTAAATAGCCTTGTTAGACACTGACCTTACTTTCCATCTGGGAAATAGCTACAAACCTGCTTCTGTATTGCAAAATGTATCGTTCTATCCCTTGAGAAAAAATATGCCTTAAGGGAAAATTTCACTTAAGTGTTTCAGCAACTAAAGAGCTATGGCTGAATATAAATGATATTAGAAAGTTCCTTCCAGTATTTTCTACCTGCCACACTCTGATCTTGTAGAAGTAACTATTGTTCTTCATGATTAAATTTTCCTCTCCGTACTGTGAAAGTAAGTAATGATTCTTCTCATACTGTTAACATTTAGAATTGGGAGGAAAATTAGTGATGTAAAACCTACAATTATTAAGAACCATTTAACCTTCAGTCAGTCAGTCAGTCAGTTCAGTCAGGATAGTCATGTCTGACTCTTTGCGACCCCATGAATTGCAACACGCCAGGCCTCCCTGTCCATCACCAACTCCCGGAGTTCACTCAGACTCATGTCCATTGAGTCAGTGATGCCATCCAGCCATCTCATCCTCTGTCGTCCCCTTCTCCTCCTGCCCACAATCCCTCCAAGCATCAGAGTCTTTTCCAATGAGTCAACTCCTCACATGAGGTGGCCAAAGTATTGGAGCTTCAGCTTTAGCATCAATCCTTCCAAAGAACACTCAGGACTGATCTCCTTTAGAATGGACTGGTTGGATCTCCTTGCAGTCCAAATGACTTTCAAGAGTCTTCTCCAACACCACAGTTCAAAAGCATCAATTCTTTGGTGCTCAGCTTTCTTCAAGGTCCAACTTTCACATCCATAACCACAGGAAAAACCATAGCCTTGACTAGATAGACCTTAGTTGGCAAAGTAATGTCTCTGCTGTTGAATATGCTATCTAGGTTGGTCATAACTTTTCTTCTAAGGAGTAAGCATCTTTTGATTTCATGGCTGCAGTCACCATCTGCAGTGATTTTGGAGCCCAAACAAAGTCTGACACTGTTTCCGCTGTTTCCCAATCTATTTCCCCTGAACTGATGGGACCAGATGCCATGATCTTTGTTTTCTGAATGTTGAGCTTTAAGCCAACTTTTTCACTCTCCACTTTCACTTTCATCAAGAGGCTTTTGAGTTCCTCTTCACTTTCTGCCATAAGGGTGGTGTTATCTGCATGTCTGCGGTTATTGATATTTCTCCCAGCAATCTTGATTCCAGCTTTGCTTCTTCCAACCCAGCGTTTCTCACGATGTACACTGCATATAAGTTAAATAAGCAAGGTGACAATATCCAGCCTTGACGTACTCCTTTTCCTATTGTGAACCAGTCTGTTGTTCCATGTCCAGTTCTAACTGTTGCTTCCTGACCTGCATACAAATTCTCAAGAGGCAGGTCAGGTGGTCTGGTATTCCCATATCTTTCAGAATTTTCCACAGTTTATTGTGATCCACACAGTCAAAGGTTTGGCATAGTCAATAAGGCAGAAATAGATGTTTTTCTGGAAGTCTGTTCCTTTTTCCATGATCCAGCGGATGTTGGCAATTTGATCTCTGGTTCCTCTGCCTTTTCTAAAACCAGCTTGAACATCTGGAAGTTCATGGTTCACGTATTGCTGAAACCTGGCTTGGAGAATTTTGAGCATTACTTTACTAGTGTGTGAGATGAGTGCAGTTGTGCAGTAGTTTGAGCATTCTTTGGCATGGCCTTTCTTTGGGATTAGAATGAAAACTGACCTTTTCCAGTCATGTGGCCACTGCTGAGTTTTCCAAGTTTGCTGGCATATTGAGTGCAGCACATTCATAGTATCATCTTTCAGGATTTGAAATAGCTCAACTGGAATTCTTTCACCTTCACTAGCTTTGTTCATAGTGATGCTTTCTAAAGCCCACTTGACTTCACATTCCAAGATGTCTGGCTCTAGGTAAGTGATCACACCGTCGTGGTTATCTTGGTTATGAAGATCTTTTTTGTGTAGTTCTTCTATGTATTCTTGCCACCTCTTCTTACTCTCTTCTGCTTCTGCTAGTTCCATACCATTTCTGTCCTTTGAGCCCATCTTTGCATGAAATGTTCCCTTGGTATCTCTAATTTTCTTGAAAAGATCTCTAGTCTTTCCCATTCTGTTGTTTTCCTCTATTTCTTTGCATTGATCACTGAGGAAGGCTTTCTTATCTCTCCTTGCTATTCTTTGGAACTCTGCATTCAAATGCTTATATCTTTCCTTTTCTCCTTTGCTTTTCACTTCTCTTCTTTTCACAGCTATTTGTAAGGCCTCCTCAGACAGCCATTTTGCTTTTTTGCATTTCTTTTCCATGGGGATGGTCTTGATCCCTGTCTCTTGTACAATGTCACGAACCTCATTCCATAGTTCATCAGGCACTCTATCTATCAGATTTAGGCCCTTAAATCTATTTCTCATTTCCACTGTATAATCATAAGGAATTTGATTTAAGTCATATCTGAATGGTCTAGTGGTTTTCCCTACTTTCTTCAGTTTAAATTTGAATTTGGCAATAAGAGGTTCATGATCTGAGCTGCAGTCAGCTCCTGGTCTTGTTTTTGTTGACTGTATAGAGCTTCTCCATCTTTGGCTACAAAGAATATAATCCATCTGATTTTGATGTTGACCATCTGGTGATGTCCATTTAACCTTAGGGGAAAACAAATACATATTCTGATTTGTATTAAAACATCATTGGATAGTACATCTATACATAAAAATTATAAAAAAGATAAATATGTAAACTAACAACCACCTCTACAAGTTTATTTCATCAAGTCTAGATTGAAAGGAAGTCAAGAAAACTTGAACAGATGTTTATAATACATTTTTATGCACATGTTTCCTAGTGAATCAAATGCAAATGGTACCAATTGTGTGTGCTTTCCTCAGCACTTTGAACACTTGCAGTTTTGATGTCACACTTTCTAAAGATGGATAACATGCCAAACTCTAAAGGATATATCACAAAGTACTACACATTTATAATGCATTATAATATTTCATACCAGAAAGATAAAATTCAACTTTACTGTTACCTCTTCACCATCTTTCTCCACTTATTTCTAATATAACATACTTTAAGTTTCTAAATAGTTTTGTTTCCTAGTACCTGAGATGTTCCCGACTGTTCCTATCCTTTCTATAGCAGTTATGTGTTTTTCTTTTGTTTAACAAATCAAACAAACAAAAACAGAAAAGTGAGGTAGTCTAATGTTTTTCTAGTGATTTTAGTAAAATTCACACTTAGCACAGTCTTTCTGGAGTGAGATTTTTAGGAACTGAGTATGATTAGAATGGCCGCCATTCAGATTTTCTTCATGAACTTGACTTTCTTGATAGGTTTTCTATATTTCTAGACCATCTCTAAACATTAATTCAGTTGTGGTAAAATTTTCAGGCCTCATTTTCAGTGAATACTATGATAACACAGAGAAACCAAAAACAAAACCTCTCTTTAGGGGAGCATCCTGGTTGGCTAACAATAGAGTCACCTTACTTTGTAGACCTTGTTAAGCTGAGCTAGGGTCACAGTTTTCTAGATAAAGGAAAAGTTCTTACTGCCATGTACACACTTTCCCTTCAAAAATATTACTTATTGAAATTATTTCAAAATTATTACCATATTTTCAAGTTTACTGTTTGCAGCCTTGATACTGCTGTCAGTAAACAAATAACTTCAATAATTTTAGAAAATAAGGCCTTAGATGATTTTTCTTTGGAATACAAATCTTTAAAGATATTTCTATACTGTAAAATCAAGACATGATATAAGCTGAAAAAAAACGCACTTTGACCTGGCAGCACCCTAAATTTTAAATCTCATCCACATTGTCATTTCCAATTCAGAATGTCATTTCCATATTCAGAATTTTTAAATTATTAATAAATTCACAGTTAAATACTGGCTCAACATTAGATGTTTACACCCTAAAACATCCATTTCACAGGAGAAATGACATATAATGTTATGAAAATAAACTGAGCAAACTCTGTCCTTATACTTACCACTCTGACAATTGTTTAGAGAATTCAAATTTTTCTCTTTTAGCATATTGAACCATTATTCTTAAGTAGAAAGTTGCACTACAAAGCTCCTGGGGCCACCATATAGGAACTTTGAATTAGGAAATCGATGTTTGAACATAACTGCCACTGATACAACTTGTTTCCTCTATTATACTATCATTTTTGCAACTAAAGAGAAGACATAACAGTAAAATAAAAGGGACAATGCCATTCATTTTAGTGAATCTCATTATATAATAGTCAACCAAGCCTGTGTACAGCCATCCCTCACTTATAGATAGTACTTAGAAGTGACCTTCACAACCTAACATCAGTGTCAGAAAGAGAAAGGGAACGATGTGGGACCAAAATAACCTTTATATTAAAACAGAGTAAGAAATCCAATCTAAAACTCTTTCTTATATTTTAGATGACTCAGAATACAAGTTTTCACCAAAATTGTAGCTAAGAGAAGAGTAAAACAAGTAAATTGAGTGAGATGAGGTTTCTTGGGTTAATAATATTCAATGTCTAATAAAACCAGTGCCTATAATTACATAGTGTTTTATGGTTTTAATGATGCCTTCATTGACTTTATATGCTTTTCACAATCATTTTATAAAATGATAGTACAGGATTTTTATTGATGAGAAAACTTGCCTTAACCTCTTATTTCAATAAATTGCTATATAGGAAATGAAAATTGAGCCAAGTTCTTTTTTTGTTTTTAATCAAGTATGTATTTATTTAACTAGACCAACAAAGCAAGAAGTTATGCTATGTTTAGCCCAACATAAAGAGAAGAGAATGAAAAAGCTTAAAAGACAATAAAGTAAAAGAAAAAAAAAGCAACAAACCAACAGAACAACCATCACACACACATACACTGTGCTTAGTCGCTCAGTCGTGTCCAACTCTTTGCGACCCCATGGACTGTAGCTTGCCAGGCTCCTCAGTTCATGGGGATTCTCCAGGCAAGAATAGTGGGTTGCCATGCTCTCCTCCAGGGGATCTTCCCAACCCAGGGATCAAACCTAGGTCTCCTGCATTGCAGGCGGATTCTTTACCATCTGAACCACCAGGGAACCCCATGAATACTGGAGTGGGTTGCCATGCCCTTCTCGAGGGGATCTTCCCAACCCAGGAATTGAACTGGGGTCTCCTGCATTGCAGGTGGATTCTTTGCCAGCTGAGCTAACAGGGAGCAGACACATACATGCCGCTGCTGCTGCTGCTAAGTCGCTTTAGTCATGTCCGACTCTGTGCGACTCCATAGACGGCAGCCCACCAGGCCCCCCCGTCCCTGGGATTCTTCAGGGAAGAACACTGGAGTGGGTTGCCATTGCCTTCTCCGAAACACATACATACAGACACACATATTCTTATCTAGAGATAGAGTTGGAACTAACAATCCCACATATCCCCAAACTTCAAATTGCAGCAATATAAAACATTTATAAGCAGTAATGTCCCTAACAATGATTGAGCCTTTAAAGAAAGATTATTCAGATTTCTTATTTTAAGAAAATGGTAAAGAAAGTACTTCAGAAACAGTTCCATATAAATGTTTACTAAAGATAAAATTTGGATCCTTTGACTAAAATGTTATTCCTTTTCCCAATGTGGTTTTGCCCAGGTCAGTTCAGTTCAATTGCTCAGTCCTGTCTGACTATCTGTGACCTCATGGACTGCAGCATGCCAGCCTTCCCTGGCCATCACCAACAGAGCTTGCTCACACTCTTGGCCATTGAGTCGGTGATACCATCCAACCATCTCATCCTCTGTCACCCCCTTCTCCTCCTGCCTTCAATCTTTCCCAGAATCAGGGTCTTTTACAGTGAGTCAGTTCTTCACATCAGATGGCCAAAGTATTGCAGTTTCAGCCTTAGCATCAGTCCTTCCAATGAAGGTTCAGGACTGATTTCCTTGGATTGACTGGTTTGATCTTGAAGTCCAAGGGACTTTCAAGAGTCTTCTCCAACACCACAGTTCAAAAGCCTCAGTTCTTTGGTTCTCAGCTTTCTTTATAGTCCAACTCTCATATCCGTACATGACTACTGGAAAAACCATAGCTTTGACTAGACGGGCCTTTATCAGCAAAGCAATGTCTCTGCTTTTAGTGACCTAGTTCATCAATTTCAGTTGAAAATGTCTTTTTTTCAGTTTTACTCTAATTTTCCCTTTCAATAACATCATTTTCAGGTGACTGTTTCTCCTTAAAATACTCCTACCTTTTAGTAAAATTCTCTCTGCTGTCAGTCTGTCTTGCTGAACAGTCTTTCAAGTCCTCTCTCCTGCATATGGAAGAGCCTTCATTTTGACCATTACTATTGAAAAAAAAGAGGATTTCTGTCCTAAGCTATTCCTTATCTATAGTCTACCAAGGAAATTTCACTTATTACCAAGCTTTTGGTGATGAGCATCCACAGATTTCTGTTTCCAGGGCAAATGTGTTTTTGCATTGAGAATTGAATCCAAACCCCTCCTTTAAGGTGTCCATGCTTTAGACTTTGCCAAACTCCCCAACTTATTTCATACCAATCTCTTCTTTCACTCCAGTTATTCTCTGTCTTCTTAGGACAGAATCAAATGCTCTCTCCCATGTGACAATTGTTGTATTGACTTTGTCTTCTGCTACCAATATATTTCCCGAGATCTTTTTATGGCTGGCCTTACATCCTAGTTTCCTCTTAAATAGTAGACTTCCCTGACAATCCCTGTGGTTTACCCCTGGTGATTTCCATCACAACACACTGTTTATTTCCAGAGGGTACTTACATGCACACAAGACTCAAGCACACCCAAGATCTAGAACTGTGTATTGTTCTATTAGTTACAAATGCTAAGTTCTATGTACAGTAATTTTTAAAATTAATTAATTTATTTTAATTGGGGGCTAATTACGATATTGTGGTTTTGCCATGTACAGGAATATTAACTCTCTCATTATCCATTTTATTGCCAATGCCTATCTTACTGCTGCTGCTGCTAAGTCGCTTCAGTAGTGTCCGACTCTGTGCGACCCCATAGACGGCAGCCTACCAAACTCCCCCATCCCTGGGATTCTCCAGGCAAGAACACTGGACTGGGTTGCCATTTCCTTCTCCAATGCATGAAAGTGAAAAATGAAAGTGAAGTTGCTCAGTCGTGTCCAACTCTTAGCGACCCCATGGACTGCAGCCTACCAGGCTCCTCCATCCATGGGATTTTCCAGGCAAGAGTACTGGAGTGGGGTGCCATTGCCTATCTTACAGTAGCTATTAAATATATATTTGATAACCGAATGAATGAATAAAAATTTCATGATTGGCTGAGCGAAGAATGCTTAATGGGAAGACTGAAAACTGAGCAGAAAACTGAGTGCATTTGATAGGGAATGAGTTAATCTGGTTTGCAGCATAATGAATTTTATGTTAATTGGGAAAATTGATGGATATTATTGAAGAAAAGTTTGAAATCATAACAGAAACTCAATAATAAAAATAAGACTAGAGATGTATATTTGGCAATTATTTACATAAAAGTAACAGTTGTTTGAAATACTAAAAGTAGTTGAAATTGACAAGGGAGAGAAATTTAAAAAATGAACGAATTCCATTCTTAGGGAAAACTCATTTAAAAGGGAAGAGTTTGAAGAGGAGTCAGGAAAGTAGAAGAGAAAGAAGGGAACAACAGAACTAGTACTTTTACGGATTAGATACGTTACCTTCATGCAAGACAGTTTCCTGCTTTGCTCACATTAAGTTCGCCACCAATCACTGAGTTTTAAAACCACTTTTGTTACTTACCAGTTTTTCTTATTCTCCATCTCCAATGTATTATGTGCGTGTGTGCTCACTTGCTTCATCGTGTCCAACTCTGTGTGACCCTATCAACTATAGCCCGCCAGGCTCCTCTGTTCATGAAGGGGATTCTCCAGGCAAGAATACTGGAATGGGGTGCATGCTCTCCTCCAGGGGTCTTCCCCACACAAGGGTTTAGCCTGCGTCTCGTATGTCTAACCTGCATTGACAGGAGGATTCTTTACCATTAGCACGACCTGGGAAGGCCTCCAGAAATGGCTTTTAATTAATTAATCTCTTTTTAGCTGTTTCTGATTTGTCTATACTTACCCACTCCAGTACTCTTGCCTGGAAAATCCCATGGATGGAGGAGCCTGGTAGGCGGCAGTCCATGGGGTCGCACAGAGTCGGACACGACTGAGCGACTTCACTTTCACTTTTCACTTTCGTGCATTGGAGAAGGAAATGGCAACCCACTCCAGTGTTCTTGCCTGGAGAATCCCAGGGACGGGGAAGCCTGGTGGACTATGGGGTCTGTGGGGTCTATGGGGTCTATGGGGTCGCACAGAGTCGGACACAACTGAAGTGACTTAGCAGCAGCAGCAGCACTAGGTTAGCATATATACAACACTTAAAAACAATGGTGGACAATAGTAAGCACAGGATAAATGTTTCTTTTACTATCATTTTTATATAAATTCTCTAATATCTTTTTAAAATGTGTTTGAAACTTACACATAGGAGTTTTCTACATGATTAATTTTCCCCATATTGGAGCATTTTACTTAAGCTTTATATATATAAAGCTTAAGTAAAATGTAAATGTAAATGTTGTTGTTTCTTGTTTTGCTGGCTTTATATTATTTTCTATTTATTTACTTCAACATATATATCTATCTGTCTTCTTTTACTTATTTCCACATCTTAAGCATACTTATTCTAAGGCACTGCTTTATTTTACTAGAACATAAGAGGAGACAGCTAATAGTGATTTTGGTATAGTTCTTTTCTTCCTTTTGTTGATAAAGCCATGAACATAAGGAGGAACATGACTGTCCAGCTAGAGACAAAATATCTCAACATATGAAATATGACAGTATGTCCTTTCAGTTAGGAATAGGTATGTAACTGAGTGTCAGTCAACAGAATAAAATTACTAATGAAATAGAATTAGAAATAATATTACTAGTGAAATAGATTTAAGGATAAGGAAAATCTTGTCCTTAAAACAGTATACTCCAGAATCTAAATGCGTGAGATGACTCTGGTTTGACATATTAGATAAGTGCAAACACCTTAGCAAGGCGGGGAAAATAAATGGAAGGAACCTGTCTCTGAATGACACCATGGAACACAGACTCCAGCCAACTAGAATATTCATGCTCTATATGAAACAGGGGCTTCCCTGGGGGCTCAGCTGGAGGGAATCAGCCTGCCAATGCAGGAGACTGGTTTGATCCCTGATCCAGGAGATACCCTGGAGAAGGGAAGGGCAACCCACTCTAGTATTCTTGCTTGGGATATCCTATGTATGGAAGAGCCTGGTGGGTTACAGTCTATGGTGTTGCAAAGGGTCAGAAATGACTTAGCAACTAAACAACAGCAGCATTTGAAACAGAGATATACTTTTGTACTATTTAAGTTACTATCTTTTGGCTATTTTTTTGTTATAGGGACTTCACCATCGCTGTAATAAAATATATATAAATATATATATTTTTACCTGAAAGAAGAACCCTTAGGAAATATCTGAAATATATGACATTGACATAGAAGGCAAGTGCATGAGTGCTCAGTTGCTTAGTTGTGTCAGACTCTTTGCAACCTCATGGACTGCAGCCTTCCAGGCTACTTTGTCCATGGGATTTTCTAGGCAAGAATTCTGGCATGGGTTGCCATTTCCTCTTCCAAGGGATTTTCCTGACCCAAGGATCAAACCTGTGTTTACTGAATTGGCAGGTGGATTGTCTACCACTGGGCCACCTGGAAAGCCCTGGAGGGCAAGTAGTGGATGGTAAAGAGGAAATATAATAGGCTGTATAGCTGGTAATTCTTGTTATGTTAATGGAAATATTTAATTATGAATTTGCCTTCAATAACTTGGAAGTCAGAACACACACCAGAGCGCAAGTCTGTATGGAATTCTAGAGGGAAGTAATTAGCAAAAGCTAGAATTTTCAGTTTGTTGCACCTTTCTATTATTACCAAATATTATATAACAAAGATAAGCTCAGTCAAAATTTTGGAGGGCTTTTAAGAAATTGCAGTACTTAGGACCTAAATCTTTGGGCTCTTTCAAAGCTGGAAGATTGGATTGCTCATGTTCCTGTAACTATTATGTTCAACTTCTTTAAGAGAAACTTTCTATTAAAACTTTTCAGCTAAATAAAGAAATTGACCCTGGTTCAGATATCAGATTCAGCGTATTATTTTCCAAATAAGCTTATTATTTTACAGAGCAGAAAGAAAGCTATCACTGCAACAATGGAAAGAGGGATAAGCTAAGCAGAGGCTGTAAACTATAACCATCTTAGGGAATGATACCTTTAATGAGGTTTACAAGTCTGGATGGCCAAAGCTTGTGCTGATTTTATTCCAAAAATTTAACATCAGTCCCTCAAATATTCTCTAGTAGGAAAGAGCGTCTTTAAAAAAATTTTTTATTTATTTTAATTGGAGGCTAATTACTTTACAATATTGTATTGGTTTTGCCATACTTCAACACGAATCTGCCATGGGTGAACACGTGTTCCCCAACCTGAACTCCCCTCCCACCTCCATCCCCATACCATCCCTCTGGGTAATCCCAGTGCACCAGCCCCAAGCATCCTGTATCATGCATTGAACCTGGACTGGTGATTCATTTCATATATGATATTATACATGTTTCAATGCCATTCTCCCAAATCATTCCACCCTCTCCCTCTTCCACAGAGTCCAAAAGACTGTTCTATACATCTGTGTCTCTTTTGCTGTCTCACATACAGGGTTATCATTATCACCTTTCTACATTCCATATATATGTGTTAGTATACTGTATTGGTGTTTTTTTTCCGGCGTACTTCACTCAACATAATAGACTCCAGTTTCATCCACCTCATTAGAACTGATTCAAATGCATTCTTTTTAATGGCTGAGTAATACTCCACTGTGTATATGTACCACAGCTCTCTTATCCATTCGTCTGCTGATGGACATCTAAGTTGCTTCCATGTCCTGGCTATTATAAACAGTGCTGCAGTGAACATTGGGGTACACATGTCTCTTTCAGTTCTGGTTTCCTCGGTGTGTATGCCCAGCAGCGGGATTGCTGGGTCGTATGGCAGTTCTATTTCCAGTTTTTTAAGGAATCTCCACACTGTTCTCCATAGTGGCTGAACTAGTTTGCATTCCAACCAACAGTGTAAGAAGGTTCCCTTTTCTCCACACCCTCTCCAGCATTTATTGCTTGTAGACTTTTGGATAGCAGCCATTCTGACTGGCGTGAAATGGTACCTCATTGTGATTTTGATTTGCATTTCTCTGATAATGAGTTATATTGAGCATCTTTTCATGTGTTTGTTAGCCATCTGTATGTCTTCTTTGGAAAAATGTCTTTCTAGTTATTTGGCCCATTTTTTGATTGGGTTGTTTATTTTTCTGGAATTGATCTGCAGGAGTTGCTTGTATACTTTTGAGATTAATTCTTTGTCAGTTGCTTCATTTGCTATTTCTCCTAAAGTTGGGAACAAGACAAGGGTGCCCACTCTCACCACTACTATTCAACATAGTTTTGGAAATTTTGGCCACAGCAATCAGAGCAGAAAAAGAAATAAAAGGAATCCAAATTGGAAAAAGAAGAAGTAAAACTCTCACTGTTTGCAGATGACATGATCCTCTACATAGAAAACCCTAAAGACTCCACCAGAAACTTACTAGAGCGAATCACTGAATATAGTAAAGTTGCAGGATATAAAATCAACACACAGAAATCCCTTGCATTCCTATACACTAATATTGAGAAAATAGAAAGAGAAATCAAGGAAACAATTCCATTCACCATTGCAATGAAAAGAATAAAATACTTTAGGAATATATCTACCTAAAGAAACTAAAAGACCTATATATAGAAAACTATAAAACACTGGTGAAAAAAATCAAAGAGGACACTAAAAGATGGAGAAATATACCATGTTCATGGATTGGAAGAATCAATATAGTGAAAATGAGTATACTACCCAAAGCAATTTATAGATTCAATGCAATCCCTATCAAGCTACCAACAGTATTCTTCACAAAGCTAGAACAAATAATTTCACAATTTGTATGGAAGGACAAAAAACCTCGAATAGCCAAAGCAATCTTGAGAAAGAAGAATGGAACTGGAGGAATCAACCTGCCTGACTTCAGGCTCTACTACAAAGCCACAGTCATCAAGACAGTATGGTATTAGCACAAAGACAGAAATATAGATCAATGGAACAAAATAGAAAGCCCAGAGATAAATCCACACACCTATGGACACCTTATCTTTGAAAAAGGAGGCAAGAATATAGAATGGAGAAAAGACAATTTTGTTAACAAGTGGTGCTGGGAAACTGGTCAACTACTTGTAAAAGAATGAAACTAGAACACTTTCTAACACCATACACAAAAATTAACTCGAAATGGATTAAAGATCTAAACATGAGACCAGAAACTATAAGACTCCTAGAGGAGAACATAGGCAAAACACTCTCCACCATAAATCACAGCAGGATCGTCTATGACCCACCTCCCAGAATATTGGAAATAAAAGCAAAAATAAATGAATGGGACCTAATTAAAATTGAAAGCTTCTGTACCACAAAGGAAACTATAAGCAAGGTGAAAAGACAACCTTCAGAATGGGAGAAAATAATAGCAAATGAAGCAACTGACAGAGAAAGAGCCTCTTAAAATGACAGAGCCTGGGACTTCGCTGGGGCTTTCCTTGTGGTTCAGCTGGTAAAGAATCCACCTGCAATGTGGGAGACTTGGGTTTGATCCCTGTGTTGGGAAGATCCCCTGGAGAAGGGAAAAGCTACTCACTCCAGTATTCTTGCCTGGAGAATTCCATGGACAGAGGAACCCTGGCCAGCTACAGTCTAGTCAGACATGACTGAGTGACTAACACTTTGGCATTATTCATGGTTAGTCAGTGATTATACACCAGTTTTTCTTTTTCTAATTTTTATTAAGTATAATTAATTTACAATTTTGTGTTAATTTCAAATATATAACAAAGGGATTCAGTTATATGTGTGTGTGTGTGTGTGTGTGTGTGTGTGTATAGGAGATCTGGGTTCAATCCCTGGGTCAGGAGGATCCCCTGGAGAAGGGAATGGCTACTCACTCCAATATTCTTGCCTGGAAAATTCTGTGGACAGAGGGGCCTGGTTGGCTTCAGTCCATAGGGCTGCAAACAGTCAAACATAACTGAGTGACTAACACCCACACCCACACCCACACCCACACACACACACACACACACACATATATACACACATATGTATAGTCTTTTCCAGATTCTTTTCCCTTACAGCTTATTGCAAAAAACTGAGTATAGTTCTGTGTGCTATTCAGTAGGACCTATTTGTTTACCTATTTCATATTAATATGAAGTAGTGGATTATATAGGCTTCCCCAGGTAGCACTAGTGGTAAAGAATCTGCCTGCCAGTGCAGGAGACAGACTAATATGGGTTCGATCTCTAGGTCAGGAAGATCCCCTGGAGTAGGAAATGGCACACCACTCCAGTATTCTTGCCTGGAGAATCCCATGGGCAGAGGAGCTTGGTGGGCTACAGTCTCACAGGGTGGCAAAGAGTCAGACACAACAGAGCAACCAAGCACAGCACAGTGGGTTACACACCATTTTTTACATTTGTTTCTCAGTTCCTGTGTTTTGCAGCATGTAAGTAACACAGTTTCAGATTCCACCATAAGCTGTGCAATCTTAGGCTTGAAAGTTTTCTGTTTTAACCTGTGTGTCAACTGTAGACTGGAATAAAATTTTCAGTTTCTGCCTGCGGTCAAGACAATTTTCCCCTGGCTCCTTTGCAGTGTAAGGAGCCACTTTCATTTCTCTACTATTCTTGTCACTGCGATGTGACACAGGTAATAAAATTCTAGAACTAGCATGCATAACCTGCCGTGTCAGTCCTATGAGACGTACGGCGATCACTCTTGCTTACTAACTTGTTTATGTGTTGATTCTTTGTTTATGTGTTTATTTTTTTATGTAATGTGAATGGTTCTCTTTCCCTTCCATATCCTAAAATATTTCATCCACCATATTTATATGTGTGGGGTGGGGAGGGACATTTTCTATCCTTGTCTAGGAGCTGAGATAGAAATATGAAATAAAAATGAATGAAAAGAATATAGAACAGTTTCAGATGTTCCAGATATTTAAAAAAAAAAAAAAAACCCAAAGTAGAGAAGGTAATGACAAAATGCTATATTCAACAAAATAAGTATGAGGAATTTCAAGAATATAATGAAGACATGAGATCAACAGTAGGATCGATAAGAGAAAACCCACACCCTAACCACAGCTTGATGAAACCTTAATGCATCAAAAATAAAGTAGAACTGCTAAGAAGTATCAGAGGAGGAGGTAAATTACTATAAACGAAAGGAAAACAAAATGATATCAGAAACAATACAAGCAATGTCATATGAGATAGTATCTTCAAAGCTCTAGGAAAAAATGTTTTAAACTGAAGTTTATTAGCCACAATAGCTATTCTAAAGTTAAGGTGACATAAATATGTTTTTGGGCATACAAAATTTCCTAAAATTGAATAATCACAGACTTTAGCCAAAAGAAATGGTTAAAGATGCACTTCTTCAAGAAAATTTTTTAAAAACTTAGAAAAAATTAATGCAAGTATCAGTAAGTCACACTGACAAATTTGACTTAAGAATATATACACACATGCTAGAGACACAGGAGACACGAGTTCAATCCTTGGGTCAGGAAAATCCCATGGAGGAGAAAATGGCAACCACTCCAGTATTCTTGCCTGGAAAATTTCACAAAGTGGTCTGGCAGGCTAGGCTACAGTCCATGCTGTCACAAGGAGTCGGACGTGACTGAGCACAGTACATATATATACATATACATGTTCTAGGTCACTTCAGTTGTGTCTGACTCTTTGTGATCCCATGGACTGTAGCCCGCCAGGCTCCTCTGTCCATGGGATTCTGCAGACAAGAAAACTGAAGATGGGTGCCATTTCCTACTCCAGGGGATCTTCCCGACCCAGGTTCAAGGCCACATCTCAGCACCACCTGGGAAGCCCCACATACATACACACACACTTCTATTCATGTAATAATTTTATGATATTTTTAACAAGTTGGGAATAGATGGTGGGAAAGGATAGTTTTGAAGTTAATAAAAACCTGTTACAATTCCTACATTGTTCAGAAATGTGGAAAGACTAATTAATTAATAAATAATTATCATAGGAGAAAATAAAATTAATTTCCTACCCTAGACCATGAAAAAAGTTCCATATAAAAATTATGAAAGGCATGTGGTTATATATCTTTGACCCACGTGCTCCGTATCTGCCACTATCTATCATGATGACACCTGGCTTCACCTTCCAAACAGGACTTTGTTTATTAGTTTAGTATTGTGGATTAGTGGGTTGCCATTTCCTTTTCCAGGTGATCTTCCCTGACCAGGTATTGAACCTGCATCTCTTGCATTGGCAGGCAGATTCTTTACCACTGAGCCACCTAGGAAGCCCCCTCACCCCCCAAAAATGCTACCATGCCCTAAACACATTGTAGGTGTTCTTGCCTAGAAATCTGGATAGGAATCCTTGTGACAGTAGTTACAAGGCCTTGAGCTAAAGCCTGAGTTATCACATCTGATGCTAGTTGCATTATGTTATAAGACAGGTAAGGATGAGTAGCTCTGAGTTTTCAAGGCCTTCTAATATCCTATGACCATTGTCACTGAAAACCAAAACCTCTTCTTTCATTTTAAAAGCTATCACTGAACAAGAA
Organism: Bos grunniens; assembly: GCF_055505025.1. NCBI lineage: Eukaryota > Metazoa > Chordata > Mammalia > Artiodactyla > Bovidae > Bos > Bos grunniens. The sequence continues at coordinate 9,870,491 of NC_141176.1, read as the reverse complement.
TAGAGCTTTTGACTTTAAGACCTTAAGGTGTAATGCCAAAAGCCTACTATTTGTCTCTCTGTGAACATACTAGGCAGGGAAGTAGATATCCTTTTATTGAAAATGCTGTGTTTTTATCTGAAATAGGACTTCTGCAATGCCTATCATTTAATGCACTTTGGTTTGTACTAATTCAATATGATGAAACCCCTTTGAGACTGTAACTGTGTCTATAAGAGCGTGGAAAAATCAAATTAGACCATAAAATTTGGCCCATTCAATTTACATTAAGAGAGAAAATGTGCTAAGCAAGACTTTCTATTGCATGTTTTATGGTGTCGAGGCTTTGAAATTTTTGGAGGAAGTAATTGGGAAAGCTCTATGAAATAATCCTTAAATATGATCAATTTAGTTTTTAAATCAATTCTGATAAAATACAATCAAAGTAAATAAAATAGAGGAAAAATAGCAGATACTCTGGATTTAAAACCTATTCAGTGGTAGAGAAACCTAATCATCTTTCAAGTTAGGAAGAGATAGTGTACATGGCATTGGTTGACCTTGAGGGGTCATACAAACTTCTGTCTTCTGAGACTCACTTGAAGATTAGAATTTATTTTTTCCACATGGCAACATCAATATACATTATTTCCATGTTTGATCATACATTTAAATCACGTTTCCCCTTATTGATCATCTTTCTTGAAAAACTTGAACCTCTTTTCATAGTGTCTGCCTGTTATATATTAAGTAATTTGGGAAGCCAAGGCACAGATAGTAAGGGTGTTAATTTCCCTGAGGGTATCCAACAAAAGCCTTGTGAGGCTGTTCAGGATTCATTGCTAATGGTGAATCTATCAGTCAATAATGGAGTTGAGAATAAGATATGTTTCTCCCCAAAGGAAAACATTTAACTACTAAACCAGAGTCTGTCTTTAAGTGCTCGGTGGTTAGTCATTATTCTCTTCTTGCTAGTACTTTGAAATATCATCCTGCAAGTTAAATATTCAAGTAAGAAGGGTGCATATCTGAGAAATCACTGATACATATTAAGTTGCCCATTTCTTTCATTTCCAACCTATCATATTATACATTTTTACTTATTATTTCACAAAGGTGTGTAACTTAACAGGAAGTTTGTTTGTTTGTTTTTAAAGTTACATTCTGGGAATCAAAACATAAAAAGCTTTTTTTTTTTCTTCCATGCACGATGACATTTCCAACAATATTTAGAGCTATAGGGTCAGCAAAAAGTCACAATAAAGGAAAGATGAGTATTTTGAGATTTATCAGACCATTTCATGTCAAAGTACTGATTTAAGATAATTGATACTTTCATGCATGTACTATATTAGGTCAGATTATTATGATCATCAGATTCTATAGCAAAGAGAATTTCTACATCTTTTCAGCTCTACTGTGCTTCCAGATCTGTCAAACTTCCCAAAATGATTATTTAGAAAATCTGTGTAGCTAATTAACATCAAAAAAGAAAAAAAGAATTTAAAATTTGGATGTTTAGTTCACTCTTATTCTCAATCTTTCAACTGAGTTACCAAAATTTTTAGTTCTACTTGTTCTGTTATTTGGAAATGATATATTTATTTATTCTTCAAATAATTTTATGTGACATATAGATGCATACATTATTGTATGACAAAAAAATAAAGCAGAAAAAAATGAAAATGAGAGTTAACTAAACCAGCATAAATTAGGACAGAAAGATTCATAGAACAATGTTCTATTCACTTGCTACAGCTCAACATCAAATTGGGTCTCTGATCCCTGACAGCCAAAGAAAGATGAAAACTTGGACAGCCATGAGATTCAATGTTACTGGAACTAAAACATACCAGGGACCCAGGAGAGGTTAAGCTTTTTTCTTGGGGGGGGGTGCACTGAGATTTAACAAAATGAAAACTGAGAATTTTCATAAAATAATGCAGGACAAGAATGTCTAAAAATGCTCAGCAAAATGTCTATAAAGAAAATCATACAACTAGAGATCTATGCTGCTGCTGCTGCTGCTGCTAAGTCACATCAGTCGTAACCAACTCTGTGTGACCCCATAGACGGCAGCCTACCAGGCTCCGCCGTCCCTGGGATTCTCCAGGCAGGAACACTGGAGTGGGTTGTCATTTCCTTCTCCAATGCATGAAAGTTAAAAGTGAAAGTGAAGTCGATCAGTCGTGTGCGACTCTTAGCGACCCCATGGACTGCAGCCTACCAGGCTCCTCCGTCCATGGGATTTTCCAAGCAAGAGTACTGGAGTAGGGTGCCATCGCCTTTTCCGCTAGAGATCTATAGCATATTTCAATTTCTCTAGGTCTTACTGCACTGGCAATGTACACTTGACCCATGATAACACAGTAAGAGTCACGCTGCTCAATATTTACAAGGATACTATTCATTGACATTGCCAAACCAACTCAATTATTTTGGAGAAAACAAATTATCTGTCATACACACAGGCATACACACACACTTATCCATGTAAATTTCTCATATTAAACACCCTTATCCATGTAAATTTTCCATATTCTTCAAATCAAAAGATAATTAACAAGGTACTAATCAGCATGCCATATTATTCTCCAAGGGTGTGAGGTGATGCACATATAGATATAAATATATAAATATTTATATAGAATGTGGAATTCTAAAATCAAATCCTAGAATTATACCAAAGACTTTTTATCTAAAAATGTAACTTTTTAAAATCTTGATTTAACCTTCGGAAGGTGGCCTTAAAGACTCTGTTCCTCCACATGTATTTATGAAAATATAAGGTCATTAGCTATAGGAGTATAAATGTAATCCCTCTTTATTGTTATTAACTATTTTGAGAATACAGATAATTTCCTTTAATCCTATGACATTTACTTATTCAAAGAAATCCTAATTTATATAAATTGGAAACATTTGTAATGATAAAAAATTAAATGATCGTTTGTGAAATTTACATGAAATTACAAAATTGACTATTACAGAAATGCATAAAATATATGTGTTTTGATAGAATAATAACCCCCACTCCCAACAAAGGTGCCCATGTCTTAATCCTTATAACCTGTGAATTTGTTAATTTACGTGGCAAGGAAGAATCCCAGTGGCAGATGGAATTAAGGTTGTGAATTGTCTGACCTTAAGTAGGGAGAATGTTCTGAAATATTCAGGTGGTCCCAGTGGAAATCATGAGGGTCTTTAAAAAATGGAAGAGGGAGGTGAGCATAGTCAGAGTGACACTATACGAGGAAGACTCAACATGGCATTACCAGTTTTAAAGATGAAGGAAGGGAACCATGGGCCAAGAGTGTGGGCAGCCTCTAGAAGCTGGGAAGACAAGGAAAGGTACTCCTCCATGGAAACTTCAGAAAGAAATGCAGTCTGCTGATGGCTTGATTTAGTCCTGTGAGATCCTTGTTGGATTTCTAATCTAGAAAAACAAAGGTAGCAAATTTTTGTTTTTGAAATCACTAAATTTATAGTAATTTGTTATAACAGCATTATAAAACTAATACAATATACTTCTCTGTTGAAAAGCAGAGACATTACTCTGTGGACAAAGGTCCCTATCAGTTCAGTCCAGTTCAGTCACTCAGTTGTGTCCAACTATTTGCAACCCCAGGAATTGCAGCATGCCAGGCCTCCCCGTCCAACACCAACTCCTGGAATTTACCCAAACTCATGTGCATCGAGTCAGTGATGCCATCCAGCCATCTCATCCTCTGTCATCCCCTTCTCCTCCTGCCCACAATCCCTCCCAGCATCAGGGTCTTTTCAAATGAGTCAACATTTTGCATGAGGTGGCCAAAGTATTGGAGCTTCAGCCTCAGCATCAGTCCTTCCAATGAACACCCAGGACTGGTCTCCTTTAAGATGGACTGGTTGGATCTCCTTGCAGTCCAAGGGACTCTCAAAAGTCTTCTCCAACACCACAGTTCAAAAGCATCAATTCTTCAGCACTCAGCTTTCTTCACAGTCCAACTTTCACATCCATACATGACCACAGGAAAAACATAGCCTTGACTAGATGGACCTTTGTTGGCAAAGTAATGTCTCTGCTTTTGAATATACTATCTAGGTTGGCCATAACTTTCCTTCCAAGGAGTAAGTGTCTTTTAATTTCATGGCTGCAGTCACCATCTGCAATGATTTTGGAGCCCAGAAAAATAAAGTCTGACACTGTTTCCCCATCTACTTCCCATGAAGTGATGGGACCAGATGCCATGATCTTAGTTTTCTGAATGTTGAGCTTTAAGCAAACTTTTTCACTCTCCTCTTTCACTTTCATCAAGAGGCTTTTTAGTTCCTCTTCCCTTTCTGCCATAAGGGTGGTGTCATCTGCATATCTGTTATTGATCTTTCTCCGGCAATCTTGATTCCAGCTTGTGCTTCTTCCAGCCCAATGTTTCTCATGATGGACTCTGCATATAAGTTAAATAAACAGGGTGATAATATACAGCCTTGACATACTCCTTTTCCTATTTGGAACCAGTCTGTTGTTCCATGTCCAGTTCTAACTGTTGCTTCCTGACCTGCATACAAATTCTCAAGAGGCAGATCAGGTGGTCAGGCATTCCCATCTCTCAGAATTTCCCACAGTTTATTGTGATCCACACAATCAAAGGCTTTGGCATAGGCAATAAAGCAGAAATAAAAACAAGACCGGGAGCTGACTGTGGCTCTGATGATGAACTCCTTATTGCCAAATTCAGACTGAAATTGAAGAAAGTAGGGAAAACCACTAGACCATTCAGGTATGACCTAAATCAAATTCCTTATGATTATACAGTGGAAGTGAGAAATAGATTTAAGGGAGTAGATCTGATAGAGTGCCTGATGAACTATGGATGGAGCTTCGTGACATTGTACAGGAGACAGGGATCAAGACCCTCCTCATGGGAAAGACATGCAAAAAAGCAAAATGGCTTTCTGAGGAGGCCTTACCAAAAGCTGTGACAAGAAGAGAAGCAAAAAGCAAAGGAGAAAAGGAAAGATATTCCCATCTGAATGCAGAGTTCCAAAGAATAGCAAGAAGAGATAAGAAAGCCTTCCTCAGCGATCAATGCAAAGAAATAGAGGAAAACAAAAGAATGGGAAGGACTTGAGATTTCTTCAAGAAAATTAGAGATACCAAGGGAACATTCCATGCAAAGATGGGCTCGATAAAGGACAGAAATGGTATGGGCCTAACAGAAGCAGAAGATATAAAGAAGAGGTGGCAAGAATACACAGAAGAACTGTACAAAAAAGATCTTCATGACCCAGATAACCATGATGGTGTGATGGCTCACCTAGAGCCAGACATTTTGGAATGTGAAGTCAAGTGGGCCTTGGAAAGCATCACTACGAACAAAGCTAGTGGAGGTGATGGAATTCCAGTGGAGCTATTTCAAATCCTGAAAGATGATGCTGTGAAAGTGCTGCCCTCAATATGCTAGCAAATTTGGAAAACTCAGCAGTGGCCACAGGACTGGAAAAGGTCAGTTTTCATTCCAATCCCAAAGAAAGGCAATGCCAAAGAATGCTCAAACTATTGCACAACTGCACTCATCTCACACGCTAGTAAAGTAATGCTCAAAATTCTTCAAGCCAGGCTTCAGCAATATGTGAACCATAAATTTAGATGTTCAAGCTGTTTTCAGAAAAGGCAGAGGAGCCAGAAATCAAATTGCCAACATCCGCTGGATCATTGAAAAAAAAAAAAAAGCCCCTATAATACAAGGCTATTATAGTCTTCCCAATGGTCACGTATGGTTGCAAGAGTTGGACTGTAAAGAAGGCAAAAGGCCAAAAAATTGATGCCTTTGAACTGTGGTGCTGGAGAAGACTCCTGAAAGTCCCTTAGACAGCAAGGAGGTCAAACCAGTCAATCTTAAAGGGAATCAACCCTGAATATTCACTCATTGGGAGGACTGATGCTGAAGCTGAAGCTCCAGTATTTTGTTCATCTGATGCAAACAATCAACTCATTGGAAAAGTCCCTGATACTGGGGAAGATTGAGGGCAGAAGTAGAAGAGGGTGTCAGAGGATGAGATCGCTGGACAGCATCACCGATGCAATGAACATGAACTTGGACAAACTCTGGGAGATGGTGAGAGACAGAGAGTCCTGGCATGCTGCAGTCCACAGGGTTGCGAAGAATCGGGATTGACTGGGTGACTGAACAACAACAATATACTTCATAACATGTAGCGCTATGTCTTTTTCTGCATTTTTTTATATTTGTGTATATCATGAAGATCTCCATAAATGATAATATTCATTTCCTGCACAGATGGTATAGCAGATAGATAAACCCCAAAGACAGTTTCCCTTCATTCCTAAATTAACATATCTATTTCCTTATTTTGATAGTTTAAAAACTTGCTATGTCAATTGCTCTCCAAATAGTCTCTTGTCAAAGTTAAATAATAGTGTACATTGATCATTCTATCACTAGATTTAAATTATTCCATTTAAGTCTTTGCGTACAAAACTAGGTTTTCCAGAAAAACCTAAAAATCCATTAGTTCCAAGGACATACAATTTTAATATGTGAAATATTTTAAAAGAAAATTGTTTTAAGGCTATTATTGATTTAATGGTAATTGATAACCACAGTGGAGCATATATTTCAGACATTAAACAAATTGAATAATATTTTAGGGTCTTAGTTCAGCAGAGAAATACATCTCATTGAAATATTGTGCATGTTTGAACTTTACTGCTATCTTGCCTAGGGTATCAATATTCACCCTTACTGTGTTTTATTAAACTGAAATGATAGTTTGACTTCTTTCTGCCTTCAATGTATACCCATAAATGATCTGAGAGATCTGGTCTAAATAATGTGTCATTATGTGGCAAAACCATAGAAACTCCAAAGAGACTTTTTCTTATCTGTTTGTGCCATTATTAATCTTGAAATTTGCATAATAAAGAAAATTATAATTAAATGAAAAATGTATCACCCTCTTGTTCGATGGTTGCAGTAAGAAAACAATCAAGGGAAAACAAATCTGACAAAAACAGAACATCTACAGTAACGGGACAAAAAGGCTGGGGGATAATTATCCATTCGCAGATAGATAAATAAAATAAGGAAAACAAATGAGCAGATGGGAAAAAAAGTCCAGCAAACAAGCTAACAAAGCATAAGTCCCAGAGATGTGCTCTGCCTCCATGGAGACAAATTATCATAACTTTCCTCTTAGATCTAAATGAAGGCATGATTTAATCTCTGAAGTTGTTTTTCTTTTGGACAAACTTTGGAAAGACTTTCCCCTCCTTTTTTAATTTTTTTTTTTTAATCTATCCTGTGGAACAAAAGGAGCTGAGTTACTTAGTATTTTTCAACATTAAACTTTAAAATTTTGCTCTTCATTTAAATGAATATGGATGTGATTTTAGGTTCAGTCTTCGGGGAGAGCAAAGAATAATTCATCCTGTTTAAAGTTGATCAGAATTGATAAGTACAATCATTCGAATCAGGTGAAAATAAATTTAAAATACAGAATTCCAACCAACGTTCTTAAATGCCAATGATACTTCTTTGTAAATAACAATTTATCTGTAAAACCAGGGGTTTACATTCTGTTACATAACTAATTATGCCCCTTTAACACATTCAATGGAGAAGGCAACGGCACCCCACTCCAGTACTCTTGCCTGGAAGATCCCATGGATGGAGGAGCCTAGTGGGCTGCAGTCCATGGGGTCGCTAAGAGTTGGACAGGACTGAGCGACTTCACTTTCACTTTTCACTTCCATGCATTGGAGAAGGAAATGGCAACCCACTCCAGTGTTCTTGCCTGGAGAATCCCGGGGACGGGGGAGCCTGGTGGGCTGACGACTATGGGGACACGCAGAGTCGGACACGACTGAAGTGACTTAACAGCAACAGTAACAGCAACACATTCAAAATGATGGAAATAGTTATTTTATAGGAAGGGAACTTAATTCTGTCTTGGAGAAAAAAGTTATTAAGCCTGGCCCACTCTGCTTTTGTACCTGAGTCCCCCCGCTTCCTTACTGCTGCCACTGTTTTCACTCATCCTCAGCTCTTCTTGCCTGAATTATTCTAATAATATCCCAAATGGTGTTTTGTCTCCATTTCACTCCCATGCAATCTGATTTCCACACTGATTTCAGAATATTTTTTTCAAAAAGACAAATCTGAATGTTTATTTTCCCGGCTTCAAGTCCAGTAGTGATTCCCATCACCTTCAGCTTCCACTCCAAACCTGGGGCTTAGATGTGGGAAAGCCTGCATCAAGCATGCTTTTTCCTTTCTACACCAGCCTTCCTGCAGTCACGCTTGTATTTCTATAGTGCCACAGTTTATTGCACTCATTCACTCAGCTTTATGAATGTATTCTCTCTCTAGTAAATCTGTAGCTCTGATATGTTCTATTTGACAGCACGTGTTATGCCTATTGTCTGACCTACAAGGTCTCTCATTCTTTAAATCTGGGTTGAAGCATAAACTGCCTAGTGAATAGTGCTCCATACTCCTTCTGGCCTTGAGGCAAAGGGTTTGCATTATGGTATTAATCCAGGATGCATTTAGATTTCAAGGTAGAGCTAAAAGAGTAGGGTCTTGGTTGCCATGTTTCACAACTGTGTGACTTTACACAACATACTACACACATTCTGCGGGACCTATGGGGCCTAGATACCGTCAGCTTTTCTGAAACCTGCCTTTCAAGTTGAGCTACTGTAGCAGTCATGTGTTTAATAGAGGGTCTTGCCCTAAACTCCCTACAGTTAGTTAGCCTAGAGGTGAATTCCTTATCCAGAGTGGGCCAGTGGGTCAATGAAATTCCTCCATCCTCCAGACTGGAATTGTGACTTATTTATTTTGGCTTCTTTTTCATCAGTAAAATGGGAGCACTAATAATGCTTTATCAGATTGATTGTGAGGACTAGGTAACAAATGGAAAATAACCTACACAGAGTAGGTATTTAGCAAAAGGTTCTTCACTTATCTATCTCACATATGCTTTCAGCAGATGAAAATAATTATATCTGAGGATTTTACAGAGAGTTTAACATACCACTAGCAATTAATTTCTGATATAATGTATTATTTCTCACGTAACACCTTACTTTCACAATTCACATTTGCGAATTCCTGTCACTGAAAAAGTGTGCACAGATGTGCACCACAGGCTGAGGGTGAACACCAAACAATGAGGAGCAGTTTACATTCTTGTGATGCAGATTGCAAAATTTCCATACATAGTCAAGTCAAATTGTATATATATATATTTGAAGTGTGATTATTTTTTGTATCAAACAACTGGACTTTTCCCCACATTCTCAGATGCTCTAGGGAATGAATTTGTTCTCCCCTTATCTAAACAGTACCTCCCTGAAAAGAGTTTAAAATAATTATCCAAAATGTTATGAAATAAACAAGTAATGCACTAGTTGAAATATTGCCTCAATTCCTCACTTTTTGATTCATGGATTAGGGGAAAAAAACAACAACAACAAAGACTTCTGAAAGCTTACATCAGGGAAAGGGAAGTCAGTTTTCTATACCGCACTCATCTTGTTCACCTCCTTGTAATTTATATTCCAAGAACCTGCAAGGATTTATTTTTTCTCATCCTCAAGGGCATAGAGTTAGCAAGTCTCCAAGATGCAGAAATGGGTCAAAGCAGGACAAGGAAAGTAAATCTCAGTTCAAGGTCTTGGAAGACCCACACTCTGCTTCTTCAGAAAAGGAGGAAGCTTCACAAAACGTCAGGCTTAAAAATATAGGTAAATATCTGATATGAAATATTGATGCAAATTTAATACTTGAATTATATATAGCTTCCAGAGGCCTCAGTGACATTTTTACTAGAAGGGGTTACTGTTTGTAAGGTAATGATAAAGAAATCCTTTGAGACATATAGCATTCACCAGGATATTTGGGAGAAAACAGAGAAGAGGCAATTGGCAGTAACTGCATCAGAAAATGATGGTGTTTGAGAAAAAATATAAAAATGGCATTTACTTTTACTTTAATTGCATTTATTTTTCAATAAGCAGGGCTGTCACATTGTTGAAAATGTGAAAAATATTCAGTAAAGTCTCCCCGACACGCACATTCCCCAAGCATTCATGACCTGTCTATGGAAGCCATCAATATTAGCAATTTCTTACATATTCCTCTGGAGATATTCTATGCTTTTATCTAAGAAAATATGTTTCTTTATATTATTCCTCCTACTTTACAAAAACAAAAGCTATCATTTCATAACACTGTTCTCTTTATTTCACTTAGCAAGACTCACTATGTAATGAGACATAATAGTGTTTCCTCCCTTTTTAAAAGCAGCAGCATAGTCCAGGCCATGGACGCACAATTATTTTATTCACCCAGTAAATGGAATGCTTCTGATTTTACTCTCTTTCTCCTCAAAAGAGGAGGAGTAAGAATTAGTTGATTCATTCATTGGCCTGAGAAAACCTGTTCTCTACTCTGCACATTTGGGATCATCATTCTCCAAGGTCTAAGTCTGGGCAGGAGGAGCTAAGGGAAGTGGCATCACCTAAGTATGTCATATCAGTAATGGTGTTGCTGCCATTCACTGATCTTCTTATCAATATTTTTGCTCATTCACAAAGTAATTAAGCTCATGCAGGTGGTTGGTTGAAGCTCCCGAAAACTCAAATGAAATCTCCCACAAATTATCACATTCCCTCCTTTCCACAGAAGCTCCGGTAAGGCAGTGTCAACAGGCTGTACTGCTTTTATGGGAAATGAGTAATTGTTTCCACTTTGAGATGCAGGAAGTTATGGAAACATTTTCCTGATGGTATTTATATTTTAACACTTTATTTCAAATAAGATATCCCAGTTTTAATTTGGAAGCCAAACATCCTTTTCTCTTATTTTCTGAATCAACATGCTAGTTAGCAACTCTCACAAGAATCAAAGTTACATGTATCAAGAGAAACCTTCAGAAAAACCTCTTGAAATAGGCTTTGGGAGAGAGAATTTCTCCTAAGTTATTCATGAGAATCACCCTAAAAAAGTCTACCAGTTATCAGCAAAGAGTCATATTTTATAAAGAGAATTAAAACACAAAATTAAGAGTACAGAACCTCAATAATATAGCTAACAATTATTGAGTGCTGGCTATATGTCAGACTATGCATTATTATTATTATTTACCTTTTAGAATACACTTAAAAGGTAGCATTATCATTTCTATTTTACAGATGAATTTTCTTATAATCACACATTGGTAAGTGTCAGTAGTAGATTCTACCCTTGGTTTAAGCTTGGTAATTGCAAGATCTTTGCTTTTGATCCCCATACTATCATTTTCTCTAATTTACATGAATGTTTCCCTTACTCATGTTTGAATTTGGCTATTCAAAATCACTCCTAATACAAGGTAGAACAAACTATATTGTTGCTTTTATTTTATCTCAAATACTGGCATTTCCTACTGTGTGGTATAAGAGCTAATTTAAACAAATATTTTCAGAATATAATTTACTGCATGTTCAGGAGGTGAGATGAAGACCATTGTCATAGACAATAATTTCAGTAAATCATTACTGACATACTATCAGTTCTTCTTTTCAAGTGTGCCTTCCAATAATCAATCCAATCCATTGCTTATTTTATTATACCTTTTTTTCAGGCCACAGAAGTTAATAATCAAGGTACTGGGAGAGATTTCATATATAAATGGAATATATACATATGTGTGTGTGCTTCTTATATATATATATATATACATAAATGCACGGGTATGGCTACTGCTGCTGCTAAGTCGCTTCAGTCGTGTCCAACTCTGTGTGACCCCATAGACGGCAGCCCAGTAGGCTCCCCCGTCCCTGGGATTCTCCAGGCAAGAACACTGGAGTGGGTTGCCATTTCTTTCTCCAATGCATGGAAGTGAAAAGTGAAAGTGCAGTTGCTCAGTCATGTCCGACTCTTAGTGACCCCATGGACTGCAGCCCACCAGGCTCCTCCATCCATGGGATTTTCCAGGCAAGAGTACTGGAGTAGGGTGCCATTGCCTTCTCTGATGGGTATGGCAAATAGTATTAAATTATAGAGAAATATCTAACTTGGAGTAATTTTTTAAAAATATGTCGTATTAGGAAGAAAGATGCAGTGGAAAACCAAAGGTCCTGAAAAGAGCATCAGCTTGGCAAGTAAGCCTGGACTCAGGCCCTCCACTGCTTGTCTCCGCAGTGCTGTCTGTTGAATTAGAAACACTCTCTTATTCCCATGATCCTTATCACCTCCTGCTACCCTTGGGATCAGAACCCTGAAAGTTCATCATAAATGGATCCTGTCTTTGTGCCCCTTTCTCCAGATGTTGCAGCACTGAACCCTGGTGCACAGCTCGGTGAATATGCAGGCTGCCCTGTCTGTTGCACAGTCTGTGTAACTGAAAGCGCTGGCCTTATGTGGATCAAATTCTAATGCTGCTCCTTACAAACTGCATGATCTAGGGTGAAGCAATGAACATCTCTCGTCCTCACTTCACTCATTCATAAAATAAGTAGTTGGAGTCTCATTCCCAAGGCTCCTTCTAGCTCTAACTTCTGTGTGTCACAAAGCATCTCAAAGCACAGATGAACTAGATGAGTGTCGACGAGTTTGTAATCTGCCTGAACACTGCCAAACAGCATAAGAGAAGCACACACACACACACACACACACACGTAGGCTAAGAAGATACAAATACATGTAACCAGTGATTTGTCTTGTGTGGTAAATTTACAGAACACTTAAGACTGTGTATATGCAGAGTATGTACATAATAAAATTAAATGTATGCTATTAATTTTTTCTTAATATTCTGAGTTGACCATTTATTATATTTAACAATCAGAAATGAAGCAATAAATATCATGAAAAAGCTAAAAAAACATAGGAAAAGAAGTAACCATGGGAGATAATGAGTTTGGTCGGAATTTAGAAAGATGGTAACAATAACCCTGTGTACGAGACAGCAAAAGAGACACTGATGTATAGAACAGTCTTTTGGACTCTGTGGGAGAGGGAGAGGGTGGGATGATTTGGGAGAATGGCATTGAAATATGTATAATATCATGTATGAAACGAGTTGCCAGTCCAGGTTCGATGCATGATACTGTATGCTTGGGGCTGGTGCACTGGGACGACCCAGAGGGATGATATGGGGAGGGAGGAGGGAGGAGGGTTCAGGTTGGGGAACACATGTATACTTGTGGCAGATTCATTTTTATATATGGCAAAACCAAGACAATATTGTAAAGTTAAATAAAATAAAATTAAAAAATATAATAATTTGAAAAGATAAAAACACCCCAGTGTTCAAAGAACTACTTAAAATAGTCAAGACATGGAAGCAACCTAAATGTCCATCAACAGAAGAATGTATGAGTACAATATGGATAAAGAATGGATAAAGCAAATGTACACAGTGGAATGTTATTTGGCCATAAAAAGAATGAAATAATGCCATTTGCAGCAACATGGATGGAACTAGAGATTATCATACTAAGTGAAGTAAGCCACACAGAGAAAGACAAATACTGTATGATATCACCTACATGTGGGATCTAAAAAGGTGATGCAAGAGAACATATTTACAAAAGAGAAAGACTCACAGATTTTGAAAACATGCTTATGGTTACCAAAGGGGAAAGCTAGGAGGGAGGGATAAATTAGCATATACATAAATCCCATGCACAGAGGAGCCTGGTGGGCTACAGTCCATGGAGTCTCAAAGAGTCAGACATGACTTAGCAACTGAACAACAGCAATATATAAAATAAATAATAAACAATAACACAGTGTGTAGCACAGGGAACTCTACTTAGTATTCTTTAATAACACTTATAGAAAACTAATCTGAAAAAGAATGGCTATATATATGTATAACTGGGCTTCCCAGATGGTGATAATAGTAAAGAATCCACCTGCCAATGCAAGAAACTTAGGAGGCATGTGCTTGATCCCTTGGTGGGGAAGATCCCCTGGAATAAGAAATGGAAACCCACTCCAGTATTCTTGCCTGGAGAATCCCATGGACAGAAGAGCCTGGTCAGCTACAGTCCATGGGATCGCAAAATGTCAGATACAAGTGAAGTGCTTAGCACTGTACACATGTATATAACTCGATCACTTAGCTGTACACCTGAAATTAACACAGAATTTTAAATCAATTATATCCCCATATAAAATAAAAAGTAACTTGAAAAATAATTTAAAAATGAAATTTTCATTAAGAAAAAAATGAATTTGGGGGTAAAAGAAATGAGAAAAGGGTATTTCAGTAAGTGAAAACCTGCTCCAAGATAAAATGTGAACTAGGTGTTTTAATAGGACCAAGCAGAGAAACTCAATGAGGGTTGTCCCACGTTGGGGGAGCCACAGCTGAAACTGGATAAGGGACTTGGACTTTGGAAAATAGTGGTGATAAGGGATGGGGCGTGTAAAAGATTTCTCAGATGGAGTTATAACTGGATCTTATTGTTCTTTCTTGCCCATGCCCCAATCCTTAGGTGTTAGTTTTTGCAACACTAGGAACCATGAGGTTTTTGAGAAGACAATGAAGAGGGCAAAAAGTAAGTACTTTCTTAGACCAAATGACTCTGAGTGTCAGTTTGATCATCATTTCTAAGGTATTTTGAAAGAGGAATACAGGAGGAGGCAGCCCTTGAGGGATGGGTGCATGGATTGTGGAACTGCAGCCTCTCCTGGTGGTTGGGTACATGCCTGTTCTTTGTGACCTGCTCTTTGTATCCTGCTCTTTGACCCCATAGACTGAAGCCCACTGGCTCCTCTGCCCGTGGGATTTCCCAGGCAAGAATACAGGATCGAATTGCCATTCCCTTCTCCAGGGGATCTTCCCAACCCAGGGATAGAAACCACCTCTCCAGTGTCTCCTGTATTCGTAGGCAGATACTTTACCTCTGAGCCCCCTGGGATGCTCCCCCTGGTGGTTAGGATAAGACAAAACATGCGTTTAAGAAAAATACCTTGGTTAGCACCTCTGGTGGTGGCATCCGATTATCTCCTACTATGTTCACACAAAAACCTGACTCAGTCATCTGTACATATCATTGACAAAAGATTTATGTATCCACAAGGTAGGGACTCACAAATTTAATCTTATTAATTGGTACAATTTAACGTGTTAGAATCCGGTGACAATGCTGTCACTTTAATCCTCAGTCTCGCTATAGGAATTCCACCAACAGGGAGTATTACATGGCTTTTGGAGACACTGAGCGCTGTCATTTATGTTTTGAAAACTTTCACACTCGTTGAGGTGGCCTCCTGGTCTCCAATAATTTAAATCCTGCACATTCCATTTATGTGACAAACTCCTACTGTTTTAGAAGAATCTGGAGCGCAGTTGTGACAGGTGGCCATGTAACTCAAGCAAGCTGTGGTGTTTTCAGGTCAAACTATGCAGACTTAACTTTCTTAGAGTTTCCTTTAACACAGATGTTGCTTTATTTTTTATTACCTAAGTTTTACCTGTGGAAACGATTTTTGTTTATTTTCTACAAGTATACCTTGAGGCAGTAGCAACAGGGAGGGTTAAGTCTTTACTTTCACTGTCAAAACTGATAGCCTATAAAATCAGTTTTTTGTTTTTTTTTTTTCCTCTTGAAGTGACACTGAAGCAAATCCATATCTTTTGTACCATGGTGTTGGGAATTAGATAGAGGAAACACAGAAGACAAGGGCTCCCTTAGTTAGTCTGGATTCTGAAGTATGTGTCTGCACTGGTATGTGGTAGACTTAGAATTTAAATCAGTGTAGACTGTCTTTTATCTGATTAGCCATAATTTAATTTGAAATTTTCTTTTTGAGAATATTTAAATTAAGAAAAGAGATAGGTTGCAACGATGCTTGCTAGTTAGTGGAATTGAGAGATGGAAATATTATTTTATTCCTGGTTAGGTAGTTTATTTGCTGAAAGGGCAAATGCTAATTTTTCCTAACTAATTGGGATAAAGTTAATTTTGAGGGCACTTAAGAATTAGGGTAACCAATTTCAAGTATATAATGCCAAAGAAAAGGTAACTATGTGGGCTGATAGATATGGTAATTAGCTTGCTTGTACTAATCATTTCACAGTGTATATCAAAACAACACATTGTGTGCTTTAAATACACACAGTTTTTGTCAATCACACCTCAGTGAGGCTGAGATAAAATAAAATAAAACAGAATAAAATAAAATAAAACAAACAGAAATTAAATTAAATTAAATTTTAAAATAGCATAACATAAAATAAAAGACTAGGATTACCAGTTCATTTGGTTTGCCTTGGACTTTTCCTGTTTTACCAGGAAGTAGCATGCCCAGGAACTGGGGAGTTTGATCACCCACTCCTCTTTTCATCTCTCTGATCTGCTTTTTACCTCTCTTTATAAAGTTCTCAACACTCTAACCAATGAAACCTTCACTTTAGTCAATACGTATTTGCTCAAATGGGAATGGTTTTTGAGCAGCAATACGGAGCATGGGCAGAGAGCATCACTAGATGGTGATACCCATGTGCCAAGACACTTTGAAGTATCAGTTCAAAGAAATGTTGGCCTTGCTCAAGTAGAATGGAGAGGCTATTTTTCAGCCTGAGAAACTCAAACTTAAATCTGCAAACGAGTGACTTAGAGCATAAACTAATGAGCCTGGGGGAAGATAACTGCCAAATTGCTAGACTGCGTGATAGAAGGCTCCTGAACAAGAAACTGCCGCCAGTCTTTGCCGATCCGACTTATTAGGACTTTTAAAAATGAAACTGCCTAAAGACAACATCTCTGAACCAATTATAGCAAAGCTTGATTACCAGCATCTCTGTTGTATTCTTTTTTAACGCTGAATTTGAGGAAGACTGCTCTGAAGACCGTGGGAAAATCATTCTCTGTCAGTAGACTAAAGCAGGCAACCTTCCTAAATCTTACCTCCAGGTTGAAGCTGACAGAAAGCTGGGGAAGAGTTCTCATTTTACTGAAGGAGCTGCAGCAATTCAGGAGAAAATCATAGTTTGGGGGATAAATTTACAGCACAGCAGCCGTCAGAGATAGCGAACTTGGTTGGGGTCCAGTAAGTTCAGTTATTCTGAATATCCAGGGTGCTAGAAAACTCTGAGCGAGACAAACACCAATGTTGTTCCTCAGGTGACTTATGCTGACAGAGTTTGCTTTTTTATTCTCAGTGTCAAATTAGAAAAAGGGCGTTTATGGCAGCGTGGAAGGAAAAATCAAAATAGTTCCAGAGTCAACAGACTTGAAAGCTTTCATTTCAGATTTGGCTGTTATAGTGCATAAAAAAACATAGCATCTTTGAAGATGAATATGTCATATTAATGCTATAGGGAGATGCTTTTGCATATGTAAAGCAAACATTCCCATGAAAACAAACCTAGCAGACTGAAGTTAACTTTTCTTCACTATTGTTTAAAGTTAAAAAAAAAAAAAGGAATGAAAATCAACCAAAGTAAAAGGCGAATTTATTCAGGACTGCTTTCCTTTGCTACAGAAGACTTTCAGTTCAAACTGTTGTGCTCCCAAATGAGCAAAGCAAGGTAGCTTAGATTTCATTGGCAGAAAATTGTTCAGTTCAGTTCAGTTCAGTTGCTCAGTCATGTCTGACTCTTTGCAGCTCCGTGAATCGCAGCACGTCAGGCCTCCCTGTCCATCACCAACTTCCGGAGCTTACTCAAACTCCTGTCCATTGACTCAGTGATGCCATCCAACCATCTAGTCCTCTGTCCTCCCCTTCTCCTCCTGCCTCCCATCTTTCCAACATCAGATTGTTGGGATGAATTTATATTTACCATGGAAGGGCTTCCCTGCTGGTTCAGAGGGTAAAGACTCTGCCTGCCAATGCATGAGACCAGGGTTCAGTCCCTGGGTTGGGAAGATCCCTTGGAGAAGGAAATGGATAGCCATGCCAATATTCTTGCCAGGAGAATTCCATGGACAGAGGAGCATGGTAGACTACAGTCCGTGAGGTTACAAAGAGTCAGACATGACTGAGCGACTAAGCACTCTTATTTTCATATTAACCGTGGAATGTACTTCAGAGGGTGTACATTTTCACCTACTTAATCCTCAATTTCAGTTTGTTTTCTGATAATATGGTATTGATTCTTTTTTTTTTTTTTTTGGTATTGATTCTTAAAGCAGATTGCAGAAAATTTAATGTTAGCTAACTGTCTCATACTGGTTAATTAGTTTTATTAAAAAAATAAAAAGTAACCTCCAAAGAATTGACAAGTTTGTGAATTTTTGTTGTTATCAGAATTGTTTGAAGAAAAAAAAAAAAACAAAGTTGTATAATTTCCTTTAGGTATATTTTTCCTTTATAATTATGGCAGTGGTATTTCTTGTATTTCTGATATACATTCATTAAATTTTGTAAGAAATATAATTTTTTTACAGTGTGAAGTTGTGAAGGGGTGATACTGAGGACTAGTCAAAAGTCTTCTCCATAATATTGTCTCTTAGCAATGGTTCAAGAGGTAGTAAAGTTATAAAGGCAAGATTAATGATTTACAGCCATAAGCATCAAAGATATCCAGAGGAACAGGGAAAATTCACATTTGAGAGGAGAATAAAAAGTAACATTCAGATGACTTTAAACATACATAAAAATGTACATACCTGAGACTGTCTGGCCATTCTATACTCACTTATCTTAATAGACTCAGAGTTAATAATTTATTTTTTAAACTGTGAGACCAAGTCATTAACCATTTATTAGGCAGGGAGAGTACAGAAAACACAATGGACTAGCTCAGTTATAATATGGTTTAAAACATCCTATGACATAACAAAATTGATCCTGTTGACAGCAAAAGGATGAAAATATTGAGACACTCAGACACTGTAGCATATAGAAAATGAATGAGCTCCCAATTTTTCTAAAAACATCAGTAGTACTATAACTGTTAAAAGTTTTATATATATATATATATAGTTGTGGTAATGGTGATTTAGTTGCTAAGTCCTGTCTGACTCTTGCAACCCCATGAACTGTAGCCCACCAGGCTCTTCTGGTCCATGTGGATTCTCCAAGCAAGAATACTGGAGTGGGTTGCTATGCTCTCCTCCAGGGGATCTTCGCAACCCAGGAATTGAACCGGGGTCTCCTGCATTGCAGGCAAATTCTTTACCAGCTGAGATACCAGGGAAGCCTATATACACACATATATATGTAGTTAAATCATTTTTCTACAGATTTGGCCTTACCCAGTATTAATATGTGGAGAAGGCAATGGCACCCCACTCTAGTACTCTTGCCTGGAAAATCCCACGGACGGAGGAGCCTGGTGGGCTGCAGTCCATGGGGTCGAGAAGAGTCGGACACGACTGAGTGACTTCACTTTCACTTTTCACTTTCACGCATTGGAGAAGGAAATGGCAACCCACTCGTGTTCTTGCCTGGAGAATCCCAGGGACGGGGGAGCCTGGTGGGCTGCTGTCTATGGGGTCGCACAGAGTCAGACACGACTGAAGCGACTTAGCAGCAGTAGCAGCAGCAGTATTAATATGTGATTGTCTAAAATATTTGTTCTTTCTCTTGATTTTTTCCTCTGAATAAAAGCATTGATTTAAAAAAAATTATAGAAAATAATCAAAGGAATGGGGGACTTTTTGAGAAAAACATAACGGCAAGTGACTTAACAGGATATAGAAAACCTAAAGTAACCTCTATCCCTAAAGCCATTAAAAAGCATGTCAAATTGTCTAGAATTGTACTTAGTGCAGAAAATCCCATGTATATGTTCATTTAAACCTTTCAGAATCAAACTTTTTATTGTCATTTTAGAATACACTTATGTTAAAAAAAAAAGTGCCTTTACCAAATTTCCCTGACTTTGAACAAAACCTAACAAATGTGAGATTGGAAACGTCAGGAATTGCTAGGGACAAATATCACATGAACAAAGATGCAAAAATTCAGAGCAAATATCAGTCAATCAAATATAAGCAGGTATGAAAATCCTAAGTGAAACACGGAAAGTGAAGTTGATATTTGGATGTGATTTTGTGTGTGTGTGTGTGTGTGTGTGTGTAGCCTCTCTTCACAAAATCCCCATAGCGATAAAAACAAGGAATGATGACTATGTCATCTATCAACTTTAGCTGAAGCTTAGGTTCCAACCTTAATTCAGGCCAGGATCATAAAAACATCTCAGAAACCCTTCACTTCTTAAGATAATTTGGTTTAGTTATCTTCAAACCAAAGTTGATAGGGTATGCCTTATTTCACATGCCATCTATTCCCCCTACCATTGCAGAAATGCCCCCACCTGAGGCACAATATACATTATAATCAAGGAAAGACTTATTCAGAGCAGCCGTTCCATTCATATTTCTAAGAACTGTGCACAAGGGTTTCAATTTCTTCACATATTTTATATCCAACATGTTAATTTTTATTTTTTGATAACGATATCCTAAAAACTGTGATGTGATATCTCCTTGTGACTTTAATTTGCATTTCCCTGATGATTAGTGATGTTGAACATTTTTTCATATGCCTTTTGACCATCTGTGTAACTTTAGAAAAATGTCTAAGTCTTTTGCCTATTCTTTAGTCAGGTTAGTTGGTTTTCTGCTATTGAGTTATAGCAGAAAACTCACATATTTTGGATATTAACCTATTATCAAATATGCGATTTGCAAGTATTTTCTCCCATTCTGTAGGTTGCCTTTCTACTCTATTGATTGTTTTCTTTGTTGCAGAGAAACTTTGGTATCCTTAGTATCCTTTAGCTTCCAAATTTGCTCTATTCTTTCCTATTTCAGACTAGACTAAAAGGAGGAAGTAGTAATTCTAAAGCAAGTAATCTTCAAGGAGATGGCCTAGAGTTTGTGCACATCTACTTGGCAAGAATCTATTCACATTGTCATGTCTGGCTGCCGAGGAGGCTAGGAAGTGAAATCTGTAGCTATTACCAAACAGGTGAAATGTCTGCGTGCCTGGTAACAAACCGAATTAAAGTTTAGTGATATAACATGTTATTATTTCTCAAACTTTTGGTGACTCAACGACTTAGGAAAATTTCAGCTGGGAGGTTTGGACTCTGCATCTCACTTGCAGTTGTGAGATGGTAACAAGAGTAAGAATATGGATATGGGCTGATGGAGCCACTCATGACTGGTTGAATAATTGCCTCTCTTGTGAACCCAGAACTTTCGTGTGTGGTCCTGACATACTGGCTGGGGCTTTCTCCCAACACATCAGCCTCTGGGCAGTTGGACTGCTTACATACCAAGTCACTGGTCCTTAGGAAGGATTTTCTAAGGAAGGAGGCAGAATACTAATTGTCTTAAGAAGCCTTGAGAAATCACCTCGTGTCGTCTTTACCATGCTCCACTGAAAACACGAGGGTCACCAGATTCAGGAGAAGACACAGGACCCACTTCAGTGGAAGAGCATCAAAAATTGGGGGCCAAATGTAAAAACTGTAACATTTATTAAAGGAAGAATAGAAGAGAAGAAGCTGAGAAATGTTTTTTAGTCTCTGTTCAAGTTCCTCTGCCCCACAGGCATCCCCACCACACACACACGCACACGCATGCACACACACACACACACACAGTTTATGGAGGAAGTTAACTCAATTCCCCACTTTCTGCATCTTGCTCAAATAAAAAAGGTTGAATGCTCTGTTATTTGTATTAATTCTAGGAATGACTTATAGGGGTTGGGAACTAATAACATCACAGATTAAACCCACCAATATTCACAGAAAATTAGGGAAAAGAACGCTCAAATATATACAGTACTATTTGAAAAAAGGAAGTTTGGAAATATTCGGTTGTCTGTCATAGAGAGCAAACCCAGCTGGACAGAAGTCTCCTTACCCCAGAGGTAGCAGTTCCCTTCCTTAATCCTCTCCTACCAACTCTGAGTCTTCTCCACAGACTTCCTTGTTCACAGTCCTTCAGGGCCCCTCTGTGGTCCATTGCAAGTTCTTCCTCCCTATTATGCCCTGTAGCCACTGTATAAGTGGGTGTTGCAGAAATGGAGGTTTGATGACTGGAGAGTTGCTTTGGAGCCAGAACAACCACAGGCTTCTGTGCTTAGGTTTGTAATTTATTTGGCAATTCAGTTTCCTCCAAAATTTAGTAGTCTCTGTTCTCCTTGCTTCCAGTCAGTTTCACGTGAAATAACCATTCACATAGATCTCCTCTGTTTACAGTTCCTGAGCTTGCAGGATCTCTTCTCATATTGGATGGGTTCTGAACTTAGTCATCTCTCTCTCGCCTATAATGGGAGCTCCCTTGAGGGATTTGTAACCATGAGTTCATATGGGACTGCAACAACCTTAATCTGCTTTTTTAGCTTCCAGTCTGCTTTTGGAAGCAGGGAATTTACTTCCTGCTGTTTGTACACAGAAGCAGTTGGAACTTCAAATTCATTAAGGCCTCAAACTACTGGACATTCATTCAGGTTAAATTTCAGTACACTGGCAGTCAGAACCTCCTTGAAACACAGCTTGTTTTCTTTCTATCTCTGGTTGCAAACTGGCCAGTTTTTGTCTGAATGTCTCTTTCCCCTCTGTTGCTAAAAGCAACAAGGAACAGCCATTACAAACATTCTATATTTTTTCAACCAGTTCTCATGAGTCTGACATCCAGGTGATCACAAGCAAGTGTTCTGCCAAGTGCTTAACCTTGCCATAAAGTTGGTGACTAGATTGCAGGACTATAATGATACCTGTGTTCTTTCTAGATATTAAACAATCGCTAAGGCAATCCTTCATATTGTACATTTTTGTCAGTATCCCGACATCCCAGAAGACAATTCTATTTGTTAAGTTTCAAGCTAAAGTGCTGTAAAAAATATCCTGTCATACTCAGTCTTAAATAAAAGAGATGTTTTGCTTTTCCTTTCATCTATCAACTCAAAGTTTGTTGGTGCAGGGCAGCAGTTTTAAAGGAAATGATTCAGAAGCCATACTTGTCATTTGCACTCACTCACTCAGCCACTAGTTTACTTACATAGCCATAGGAGAAGCAAATGGCACCCACTCCAGTATTCTTGCCTAGAGAATCCCAGGGATGGGGGAGTCTGGTGGGCTGGCGTCTATGGGGTAGCACAGGGTCAGACACGACTGAAGCGACTTAGCAGCAGTAAGTTGTAAGCCTAGGTAGTCCATATCCAGCTAAACATTTTGGGTTTCTCTTGCAAAAGAAAAAAAAAGGAGAATGGTAATAGGAGATGGTTAAAATTTTCAGTGATACCCAGGTTAAAAATTAATAAAAACTTTTAAATTTTTATAAAAACTTAACCAAAATAATTTTAAGATTGACCTGAAATAACAAACATGTGAAAATCATGATTGAATTCTTGAATACAAAGAGCAATAGTGTTGGGATAATATTGGGAAAGTAATTTCCCCTAAAAAATACTTAAATGTGTAAGATAAAAGAATATATTACTAGAATAGAAATAGGCAAATAGCCCAAAGAATATAATAGAGAGATTTATATAGCCCAATTTATAAAAATATAGCATGTAAAAAAGATAATATTTCAAGAAAAGCTATTGGAATGTTGGGAGAGTCATTATTAAACTATATTCATTAAAAATTAGGCTCAAGAGGGAGGGGATATAGCTGATTCATGTTTTTGTACACCGGAAACTAACACAACATTGTAAAGCAATTATCCTCCAATTAAAAAAAATAGGCATATAAAACTATAAAATTGCTAGAAAAATATAGATTTGAAAACTTGTGTAATAATGGAGCAGAGAGAATGATAACAAACCATAAAGAGAAATAGAGTCCATAAAGCAAAACTTGATATAAATGATTGATAAACACTGCAAGTAAAAAATGACCAGAAACCTTACTAAAATGCAAAATGCAAATGGAAATCTGGAAAATTCATGTAATTTATATAACATATAAAGAATTTATATCTTTTAAGAGTGCAAGTTATTGCAAATGAATGAGAAAAAAGAGCAACGCTCTAATGGGATCACAGAAGGACATAAATCACAGAAGAAACCATAGAATGTTCTAAAAACTTATGGGAAAACATTAACCCTTGGTAGCTATCAAAGAAACAAAACAGTGAGAACATTTTTCAATTAACAAGAAATTACCAATTAAAATATTTAATGTTTACATGTTTATTGTGAAGTGGAAACTTTCATGCAATGCTGAAAGTGGTTTAATTTGACAATTTTTTAGAAAAATATGCATCAAAATCATTAAAATATTCCTACCTCCCTAATGATCAGTTATAACTCTTGGGGAGTCATAAAGATGAGCCAAAATGTGTCAGCTTATAAAAATATACCAATAAAAATGTTCATCAAAATGCTTTTAGCAATAACAAAACACTGCAAATTCTTAATAGTTCTTTAAACAGTACATATGTGACACATGCACACAGGGATATCCTGAGCATCATTAAAATCTGTACTATACATATACATTTATTTACCCAGGATGATATCAATTATTTTAAGTGAAAAATTACATTGTGTATAAAGTACATATGTGCATATATGCATATGCAACATGTATATGTTTATACTTTTTTCTTTAGGGTGATAAATATTTGAATAAGTTGATAGATTATGAAAAATAATTAGATTAATTAAATTAGCAGAACCAGGTGTAAAAGTGTACACTTGTGAATGAATTATCTGCTGAATACAGTTAGCTATGGAATAGAAATGATTAAATGGGGATCATTTTGCTGCAGCTCAGTGTGTAAGATATTGTATTTAATTATATTGCATTGGTTAAGTTTTGATCTGAATAAAAATTTAATCAAGAAACATGAAAATGGCCACTACTCATTTGTGCTCATTGATAATATATTTTTTTTTGTATGTGCTCATTGATAATATATTTTTATATGCTTTCAGCTTTTATTCTGAAAGAAAAAAATTTTTTAAATTCAGAAATCATGCATATATACATATATGTACATATGTAAGGATTTCCCAGGTGGCACACGTGGTAAAAAAAACCCTCTTGCAAGTTCAGGATACATAAGAGACAAAGGTTCAATCCCTGGGTCAGGAAGATCCCCTGGAGGAGGGCCGATAAACCCACTCCAGTATTCTTGGCTCGAGAATCCCGTGGATGCAGTAGCCTGGCGGGCTACTGTCCATAGGGTCTCAAAGAGTCGGCCACAACTGAAGTGACTTAGCATGCACACACACATGCACACACGTAAATTGAAACGATACTGAGTGGCTTTATTTTAAAATGTAAGTCAAGGCTGCTGCTTTTACTATGATGTGGTCTGGCTAAAATTAACCCATGCTTTTATAGTCTATAATATTCATCTTCAGTTTGAAATGTGTAAGTCATCTAGTTAAATGAAAGGTTGATAACCTAATGTAACAAACTTGAATATCAGAAATCAATTAAAATCTTTCATGTGACAATTGGCTCAGAAATGTCTGCCTGGGCAGATGACATTGGTTTTAAAAGAAAGACATAGTTTGCCTGGAGAATTTCAGAAAAATCTGGGCATCATTTTCAGGTTCTGCTAAAGGAGAAAGGTGTCATTTCCTTGACAGCCCCAGCGGTTTCCCTGTTACTGTTTGCAAGGCAGATGCCATGAACAGATTGATGTGTAAGGAGAGGCGGGGTACAGGAAAAATCATACAATAAGACTCATTAGCTGGAGATAGACATGCTCTGCTGGGAGTCACTGAGAAGCATTTTTTGATGTATAGAGAATGCTTAATGTTTTTAATATATGTGCTTTTTAATGTGGTGGGACTAGATTTACATATGTGGTTGCTTGACTGAATGGGGGAGAAAAGCACTGTAGTTTAATGACAAGTAGACATCCATGAATATGTAACAGAAATGAATCAGTCTTAAATACAACTTTCAGCATAAAATACACTTTATTATTTTGTTTATCCTCTTGGCCTGGATCTGTAGAACTGAAGCCTAATAATGGAACTATCCATTACTGTCAAAAACAAATAAAACAAAACTCAAACATCACTGAACATAGAATATTATGAAGAAAAAAATCGAAAGCCATGTTTCTGTGTTTTGTGTCATCAACTTTTATTTTTTTCATTTTCTCAGAATGTAAAATCATGAAAATTCTAATCCATGTGTGAAAATAAAATACTTCATTTTCCTAAGGTGAGTGCATCACTGACCCAGGATATTTTAAATAATATTTTCTCTGGGTGGGGTAAGGACTAGAGAAAATGACTGTTAACTATTAACCAGAAGATAGTTTGACACACTGACAAATTTAAAGATTTCTGATAGATATAGGTATACTAGGATAAGTATGAAAAGGTGAAAGTGTTAGTCACTCAGTCCTGTCTGACTTTTTGTGACCCCATCGACTGTAGCCTGCCAGGCTCCTCTGTCCATGGGATTCTCCAGGCAAGAATACTGGAGTGGGTTGCCATGCCCTCCTCCAGGGAGTCTTCCTGACCCAGGGATCGAACCCAGGTCTCCCACATTGCAGGCAGATTCTTTACCATCTGAGCCAAGAGGGGCTGCCGCCAGAATAAGTATACCATTCTCAAAAGAGTATTTTCATTCACAGCGTGAACCAAGTTCTTCACACTAGTAGTGAGGTACTTGTGTCCATCATGACAAACACTATTTAGAAACCAAGCACCCTACTTACAGTCAATGTCAGTCCACAGTGAAGGCAATCTCAGGTGCAAGGGCCTGAAACTACAGCCCCTGCCACAGAGGAAGAAGTCATAGAAATGCAGTCTGCATTTACTACACACTCAACATCAAGGTTAATTTATCTTATTGTTGTTGTTCAGTCACTAAATTGGTCTGACACTTTGAGAGGCCATGAACGGCAAGCATGCCAGACTTCCCTGTCCTTCACTATGTCTTGGAGTTTGCTCAAATTCATGTCCATTGAGTCGGTGATGCTATCTAACCCCCTTCTCCTTTTGCCTTCAATCTTTCCCAGCATCAGGGTCTTTTCCAATGAGTCAGCTCTTTTCATAAGGTGACCAAAGTATTGGAGCTTCACCTTCAGCATCAGTCCTTCCAATGAATATTCAGGACTGATTTCCTTTAGGATGGACTGTATTGACCTCTTTGTAGTCCAGGGAACTCTCAAGAGTCTTATCCAGCATGACAGTTCACCTAATGGCAAGAAAATGTGCCCCAATATTCACATTAAAAAAAATGAACCTCTTATGAAGAGTTTCTGTAAGTTATTTATAGAAATAGATCAACTGTAATCTTAGATTGAATCCGGTAAATGTTAATGTACAATAACAGGAACATAAAATAATCTTCATCTTCAATTTCCTCTTTGCTTCCATTCTGAATATTCTAAAGCTAACTTCTGCCTCTTTCTGCTTCTTCTCTGTCATTTTGAACATCACAACCCTTTCCCCAGATAAAAGACGCATCATTTTTTAGTGAGCATCTCCAGATGCTGCCTCCAACTCTGTGCCTTTATGAAATTCTGCCTTCCCTCCCCACCACTGAGCACTGTTTCTCTCGGTTTTCCTCAGCGGAGGTTTATAATACTGCATTCCATGTGCCATGTTCTGCAGACCATAATACAGTTCTCATACCCACCTTTGTTGTTTCTTGACCAAAACTTCCCACTTAGAGAATTGCTTTCATTTCTAAGACCCATTTAATCCAGCTAGGTGGCAACCCACTCCAAAACTCTTGCCTAGAGAATCCCGTGGACAGAGGAGCCTGGTGGGCTGCTGTCCATGGGGTCGTACAGAGTCAGACACGACTGAAGTGACTTAGCATGCATGCATGCATTGGAGAAGGCAATGGCAGCCCACTCTAGTGTTCTTGCCTGGAGAATCCCAGGGACAGAGGAGCATCGTGGGCTGCTGTCCATGGGGTTGCACAGAGTTGGACGTGACTGAAGTGACTTAGCATGCATGCATGCATTGGAAAAGGAAATGGCAACCCACTCCAGTGTTCTTGCCTGGAGAATCCCAGAGATGGGGGAGCCTGGTGGGCTGCCATCTATGGGGTCACACAGAGTTGGACACGACTGAAGCGACTTAGCAGCAGCAGCAGCAGCAGGATACCCTCAGCACACTTTATTGCCTTATTTACCAATATCCTCTGTTTGTTCATTCTGAAATTTGGCATTTGGCTGAACTTCTGTGGATGTCCAAATGTTTGACCCAGGAATCCAGAACTGTTGACCTTCTCAACAGCAGCAGTCCTTGCCACCTAGCCTGTGTCTCCATCCTGGACACCTAGAACTGCTCTCAGTTGAATTTAGGTATGAAAATGTCTAACCCTAACCTCCTGCCCTCTTTCTCACTGCTTTCCTTTCTGCACATTTTTATTGATATCATCCTGATATCTATCCCTTGGCCTCACATCTGTTTCTTCATTGAGAACTTCCTTTATGGCTTCATTACCTTCTTAAACTTTCAGCTAAGGCACCACTTCTTGAGCTTATTTTTCTGAGACAACCTTTCTGAAATCTCATCATTTACTGTATCTATTCATACATGTGGGCAGTGGAAAAGCGTCACACAAAAACACACAACCATATATTTTGGTGCTACGAAAAATAATTTCAGTTCTCTCTGGGTCTATAAAACTGCTGATCACCCATCACAACCCAACCTATTCTGTTTATCCCAGTGGCCATAAACGTAGGAGTTTCCCATGAAAGAGACAGAAATAAGGCATTGAATGGCTGATCTATTTGAAAAGCTTGTGCCATGACTCTGAACCTTTAGCATTCATGAGAATTCCCTCTGCTGCTGCTGCGGCTGCTAAGTCACTGCAGTCCTGTCTCACTCTGTGTGACCCCATAGACGGCAGCCCACCAGGCTCAGCCATCCCTGGGATTCTCCAGGCAAGAGCACTGGAGTGGGTTGCCATTTCCTCCTCCAATGCATGAAAGTGAAAAGTGAAAGTGAAGTCACTCAGTCGTGTCTGACTCTTAACGACCCCATGGACTGCAGCCTACCATGCTCCTCCGTCCATGGGATTTTCCAGGCAAGAGTACTGGAGTGGGTTGCCATTGCCTTCTCCAGAGAATTCCATCTAGGTCTTGTTAAAATAGAATTGCCAGGTCCTACTTCAGCGTTTCTGATTCGCTAGGTCTAAGATGTGGACTTTTTTTTTTTTTTTTTTTTTTGGCAAATTTTTTTCATTATTATTTTTTTTTACTTTACAATATTGTATTGATTTTGCCATACATCAACATGCATCCACCATGGGTGTACACGTGTTCCCAATCCTAGATGTGGACTTTTAATTTGATTTTCTAACAAGTACCTAGGGGTGGGGATCACACTTTGAGATCCATTGATCTAGAAACAGAATTCTCTTCAAACATTCTGGAATGCAGTTGCTCAAATATATCATAAAAAAGATCTCTATTTTCTCTTCCTTCCTCTGTGTTGATTTCATTTTTCAGGCAATGTCTTGTTCCATGACAGAAAAAATGGAATCAACAGCTCCAGGATTAAATATCTTTTAAACTCATACCCTTGCAGGAAAAAAGACTGCCTTTTCCCATAACTAGGAATTGCCTATTTGCCTCCCAGGAAATAAATTAGAAGGATTCAGCCTTACTCTAGCTAAACGAGTTAAGTGGTATTACTCAACCAGCAAAGGAAAAGACCCACAGAGAGAGGTGATGAGTTAGATTTATGTCCTCTGCAGTGTGTTTTACATCTCTTTTATATGCTTTTTCTTTTCTGGGGAGGGATACACTGTAAGGCATTCAGGTTCTTAGTTCCCTGACCAGAGATTGAACCTGTGCCCCCTGCAGTAGAAATGCAGAGTCTTAACTGAAATTTCTCTTTGCTCTGCTTTTAAAAACACTCCCACACTTCTGCCCCGTCACTCTTAGTAAAATAATCTTGTTGATAATTTAACAATAAAAACAACAGACTACTGAGCTTATAAAGCAAACCACCTCTCACCACTTGGCTCAAGCACATAATTAAAATATAAATATTCATAATATACATATTTTGTAGAAAGCAAGAGTCTTGAGGAAAAGAGTAGAGAAGTAGTTTAGACTGGATAGCAAGAACCAAAAAAAAAAAAAAAAGAAAACCCAAAAGCAAACAAAGAAAGAAAGAAACAAACAAAAATAATGTAAAACAAAGAAAAATCTAAAGCTGCTTTTTCTGGAGTCAGGAAATTATTGGATCACACAGTATGATATATTCTCACCTCCTTTATTCCAATTTGTGAGAAAAATAATTCCTTTTCATAACACTAATACCATGGAAAGGGCTTTTGTTTCCAAAGGGAATTTCATTAATCAATTTTCCCTTCACGTTTCTCTATTTGTACCCTCATTCTCTCACTCTAACAGCTTTTAATAAGTCTATAAATTTAGTGAGATCTATCCAATTTACCATATGTGATTGGACATTTATGAGTTCAATCAAAAATTAGCTTACACTGTATCTGCTTTTTAAAAAACTAAACGCCACATGGATAGTTACACAGCAATAAATATTCATTTATTTCATCATTTTAAAGGCGGAACACCATTTCACTCTATAAATTGCAACATAAAATATTTAAACGTTTCCTAGTTGTTGAATGTTTGGGTTGCTCACAATATTTTGTGACCATAAACAATGTCACAAATAACATCCTAGTTTATTTATATTTTCATATTTGTCTGTTCTAGAGTATAAAATTCAAGGTGTGGAATTGCTGAGTCAAAGGATATGTCTTTTTTTCCAGCTTTTGACATGCTCCCCAGTGACTCAACTGGTAAAGAATTTGCCTGCAATGCAGGAGACACAGGAGACATGGATTTGACCCCTGGGTCAGGACGATCCCCTGGAGGAGGAAATGGCAACCTATTCAGGTATTCTTGTCTGAAAAATCCCCAGGACAAAGGAGCCTGGTGGGATAGTCTGGGGTCACAAAGAGTTGGGGGCCATGACTAAGCACAGCACAAAACCCTGCAGAACAATCAGGCTCTTCCCCTGAAGCTTTAGTGTTTCTGGTCTCACCTACCGGCCCACACTGAGTATTACCATTCCTTTAATGATAGTTAATCTGCTAGGTGCAAATTATTCCTTGGTATCATTTTATTTTGCACATCTCCGAACACTATGCAATTGAAACATTTTTAACATATTCACTTATTTGCCATTTTTGTTTCTGCTTTGAGCTTTTGTTCATTTGAAGTGTTCCTAATAATAAAAACTGTTAACATTTATTGAGGCATATAATGTATCAGGCTTGTCCTAGTATTTTACAAGCATTATTTTATTTAATTATCACAGTAACCTTATGAATATGTACTACATTTATTCTCATTTTACAAATGGAGATTCAAGAGTAGACACATTAAATTATTTTTCAAACATTATACTATAAGTAGCAAATACAGTCAGTACCCAGGCATACATATGCCTGAGTGTGTCTACCTTTTTATTCTGTTGCTTTTTAAAAAACTTTTAATTGGGGTATAATTTTTTTACAGTGCTGTGCTAATTTCTGCTGTACGATGAAGTGAAGCAGCTTTATGTATATTCATGTCTCCTCCCTCTCAGACCTCCTTCCCGCCTACCCATCCCATCCATCTAGGTTATTACAGAGCACTGAGCTGAGTTCCCTGAGCTATATAGCATATCCCCACTGACTGTCTATTTTACACATAGTAATGTATATATGTGAATCCCATTCTTCCAGATCATCCCAAACTCCCCTTGCCCCATGTCCACACGCTCGTTCTCTACATCTGTGTCTCTATTTCTACCCTGCAAATAGGTCAATCTGTACCATTTCTCTAGATTCCACACTTATTCATTAATATACGATATTTGCTTTGCTCTTTCTGACTTACTTCACTCTGTACCATAGTCTTTAGGTCCATCCATGTCTCTACAAATGACCCAATTTTATTAATATATATATATATATATACACATACCACATCTGTTTCTCCAATCATCTGTCAATGGACATTACAACATGGACGTGGACACGGACAACAACCATGTCCTGGCTATTGTAAATAGTGTCGCAATGAACACTGGGGTGCATGTGTCTTTATTCTATTGACTTTAAATTCCATTCCTTCCAGCCTACTACTATCGCCTTTTCTTGGACTGTCTTTATGTCTCACGTGGACTTTTATGGCCATCTTCTTAAATGACTCAATTTTATCACATACTGTACCTTTGCAATGGGCTTTCCAGGTGGCTCCGATGGTAAAGAGTCTGCCTGCAATGTGGGAAACCTCGGTTCGATTCCCTGAGTCAGGAAGATCCCTTGGAGAAGGGAAAGGCAGCCCACTCCAGTATTCTTGCCTGGAGTATCCCATGGACAGAGTAATCTGGTGGGCTATAGTCCTTGGGGTTCACACAGAGTCAGACACAACTGAGGGACTAACACAAAATACATCTGCATAGATTTTTCTGTAGTATAAATCTAATCCTAGTTCAGCTTGGACTAAAATCCCTTAAATGGCCCTACATTTCCACACAGCAAAGCCCAAACTATTTATCAAAGACACAATTGCTTCCATGGTCTGACCCCCATTACCTACATCGCTGCTGCTGCTGCTGCTGCTGCTGCTGCTGCTGCTAAGTTGCTTCAGTCGTGTCCGACTCTGTGCGACCCCAGAGACGGCAGCCCACCAGGCTCCCCCGTCCCTGGGATTCTCCAGGCAAGAACACTGGAGAGGGTTGCCATTTCCTTCTCCAATGCATGAAAGGGAAAAGTGAAAGTGAAGTCGCTCAGTCGTGTCCGACTCTTCGCGACCCCAAGATCTGCAGCCTACCAGGCTCCTCCATCCACGGGATTTTCCAGGCAAGAGTACTGGAGTGGGGTGCCATTGCCTTCTCCATCCTACATCCCTAGACTTGTCAAATGCACAAAACCTTCCCTTAATCTACCACATTTTATTATTCAATATACCAAAACAACTTACATTCAATGTCTTATGGCCCATAGTTTAAGTACTCTTACCTGCTTTTGTATTAAATACCTACCACCCTGCCCTATCCTACCAACAAAACCAACAAGTACACATATGCCCTTCATTCTACCAATATGTGTTTCATCACCCATTTTAGTAGCCTGCTTCTCTAAAGCTTTTGTTGTAGTATCTGCTTCTTTTGCTCCTCAAGTCCATGGCTTCTTCCTATTCAACCTCTTTATCATTCTACCTTGAATATTTATCTAATCAGTTCAGTTCAGTCGAGTTGCTCAGTAGTGTCTGATTCTTTGTGACCCCATGGACTGCAGCACACCAGGCTTCCCTGTCCTTCACCATCTCCCAGAGTTTGCTCAAACTCATGTCCATTGAGTTGGTGATGCCATCCAACCATCTCATCCTCTGTAGTCTCCTTCTCCTCCTGCCTTCAATCTTTCCCAGCATCAGGGTCTTTCCCAATGAGTCAGTTCCTTGCATCAAGTGGCCAAAGTACTGGAATTTCAGCTTGAGCATTGGTTCTTCCAAAGAATATTCAGGACTGATTTCCTTTAGGATTGACTGGTTTGATCTCCTTGAAGTCCAAGGGACTCTCAAGAGTCTCCTCTAACACCACAGTTCAAAAGGGCCGATTCTCTGGCCCGCAGCTTTCTTTATAGTCCAACTCTCACATCCATGCATGACTACTAGAAAAACCATAGCTTTGACTTGATGGACCTTTGTTAGCAAAGTAATGTCTCTGCTTTTTAATATGCTGTCTAGGTTGGTCATAGCTTTTCTTCCAAGGAGCAAGTATCTTTTAGTGCCATGGCTGCAGTCACCATTTGCAGTGATTTTGGAGCCCAAGAAAATAAAGTCTGTCTAATAATTTATGCCAATTCACTATATTGATATTAATTTTGTCTAACAGAGACTTTGTCTGATTCATTGTATATCCTGCATTTCTAGAAAAAGTATGGTGTTTTAAGTACTTTTGATGAATACACAAAAGAATAACTATACGAGTCTAACTGCTAATTTTCTACTAAACATTAAGAGATAAAATGAATTCATCATTTTAAAGTAGCCTTTGAGCTTACATTTTTATATGTTATATGGTCACATTTGATGGAATATTCTATCATTTAAAAACATTTTAAAATAAGCAACACTGCATTTTTTTTTCTGGATATCTCAGTACCCCAAAATAAAACACCTTAAAGAAACTCCCTCTCAAATTAAACAATAGAAATGTTTATTCTTCAACACCAAAATTATGAAAAGAAATTTGACTCATTATCCATTAAAGTTGCTTTTTTATTGTCTTTATTTCAATAGCTACTTATAAATCATCTAATATTTAAAGTATTATTTAAGTATAATTTCTCAACTAATGCAGAATTGTGAAGGTGTTTTTTATTTATCATTAATTCTATACAATGTTCTGAGTGTGAAAATCCGTTTTAAATATACTTTGCAGAAATAATTGTTTCATCTACTTAATTTTGTTATTTAGAATTTTCAAAGCACTAAAAATGCACTGAAACAAATTGTTTTAGTAAAAATATGTAGACATTAAATTATTAAGCTATTCATGAATAATTTAGATAATTGCTTTTAGAAGATATCCTGTTTGAAGTGTCTCTAAAAAGGGAGCTTAAACACTGGATATTCTTAGAATTTTTTTGTTTCATAAATATGTGACATGTTGTGACCATTTGCATAAAACTATCACTATTAGGCCAACTAACCAGTGCTACTGTGAAGGATCTATGAGCTGCATATGAAAATCACCCCGTTTCTTCTTCAGATTACTGGGGAAAATGAATTACAACCAGTCAATTTTTGTGCATTACAAGATATTTTGTGCAAGTCTATATATAAATGCAAGCCACAGAAAGGAGTGAAAGTACTGACTGCATGTTACATGGTTCAAAATAATGCATCAAGGCAGGTCATAAATGAGAAAGGAGGAAGGATGAAGGGATGGAGATCAGACTGGGGTTTGCATCATGTAGACAGCATCAGTTAGGTTAGGAAGTGATTTTAAGTAGTGAGGTGAACAGAGAAACAATCCATTTACCAAAAAAATATATTTAATATCTGCAGGTCCACAATTTCTTATACAAAACAGTTGAGGCAATATGTATTGTTCAGTCAATAAGTCATGTCTGACTCTTTGTGACCCCATGGACTGCAGCATGCTGGGCTTCCCTGTCCTTCACTATCTACTGGAGTTTGCTCAAACTAATGTCCATTGAATCCATCATGTCATCCAACCATCTCATCCTTCATTGCCCCCTTCTCCTCCTGCCCTCAATCTTTCCCAGCGTCAGGGTATTTTTTAATGAGTCAGCTCTTCCCATCCGGTAGCCAACCTATTGGAGCTTCGGCTTCAGCATCAGTCCTTCCAGTGAATATTCAGGATTGACTTCTCTTAGGATTGACTGTTTGATCTTGCAGTCCAAGGGACTCTCAAGAGTCTTCTCCAACACCACAGTTTGAAAGCATCAATTCTTCAGCACTCACAGTTATGGTCCAACTCTCACATCTATACATGACTACTGGAAAAACCATAGTTTTGACCATATGGACTTTTATCAGCAAAGTTGTGCCTCTGCTTTTTAGTATGCTCTCTAGGTTGGTCATAGCTTTTCTTCCAAGGAACAAGTGTCTTTTAATTTTATGGCTCCAGTCACCTTCTGCACTGACATTGTTGCCCAAGAAAATAAAATCTGCCACTGGTCCCATTTTTTCCCATCTATTTGCCATGAATTAATGGGACTGGATGACATGATCTTTGCTTTTTTGAATGTTGAGCTTTAAGCCAGCTTTTTCACTCTCCTGTTCCACCTTCATCAAGAGGCTCTTTAGTGCCTCTTCATTTCTGCCATCAGGGTGATGTCATGTGCATATCTGATGCTGTTGATGTTTCTCCAGGTAATCTTGATTCCAGCTTGTGAGTTATCCAGCCCATCATTTTTCATGATGTATTCTGTGTAAATGAAATAAGCAGGATGACAATATACAGCCTTGACGTACTCTTTTACCAATTTGGAACCAATCTTTTATTCCATGTCTAGTTCTAACTGTTGCATCTTGATCTGCATACAGGTTTCTCAGGAAGCAGGTAAGATGGTCTGGTATGTTCATCTCCTTAAGAATATTCCATACTTTCTTGTGATCCACACAATGAAGGCCTTTAGCATAGTCAATGAAACAGAAATAGATTTTTCCTGGAATTCTCTTGCTTTTTCTGTGATCCAACGGATGTTGGCAACTTGATCACTGGTTCCTCTGCCTTTTCTAAATCTAGCTTGAACAGCTGGAACTTCATGGTTCACATATTGTTGAAGCCTGACTTGGAGAATTATGAGCGTTACTTTGCTAGCATGTGAAATTAGTGTAATTGTGCAGTAGTTTGAGCGTTCTTTGGCATTGCCCTTCTTTGGAATTGGAAGGAAAATAACTTTACACTCCTGTGACCACTGCTGAGTTTTCTAAATTTGCTGGCATATTGAGTACAGCACTTTCACAGCTTCATCTTTTAGGATTTGAAGTAGCTCAGCTAGATTTCCATCACCTTCTCTAGCTTTGTTCTAAGGCTCACTTGACTTCACACTCCAGGATGTCTGGCTCTAGGTAAGTGACCGCACCATTGTGGTTCTCTGGGTCATGAAGACCTTTTTGTATAGTTCTTCTCTGTATTCTTGCCCCTTCTTCTTAATCTCTTCTGCTTCTGTTAGGTCCTTACCATTTCTTTCCTTTATTGTGTCCATCTTTGCATGAAATGCTCCCTTGGTATCTCTGATTTTCTTTCTCATTCTATTGTTTTTCTCTGTTTCTTTGTGTTGTTCACTTAAGAAAGCTTTCTTATCTCTCCTTGCTATTCTTTGGAACTCTGCATTCAGTAGGGTATATGTTTCCCTTTTCTTTTTTCTTTGACTTCCGCTTCTCTTCTTTTCTCAGATATTTGAAAGCCCTCCTCAGATAACCCCTTTGCCTTCTTGCATTTCTTTTTCTTGGTGATGGTTTTGGTCACTGCCTTCTGTACAATGTTATGAATGCCTTTCCATAGTGCTTTAGGCACTCTGTCTGAGCAGATCTAATCCCTTGAATCTATTTGTCACTTCTATTGTATAATCATAAGGGACTTGATTTAGGTCATACCTAAATGTCCTATTTGTTTTCCCTACCTTCTTCAATTTAAGTCTGAACTTTGCAATAAGGAGCTCATCATCTGAGCCACAGTCAGCTCCAGGTCTTGGTTTTGCTGACTGTATAGAATGTGAGGCATGATGTATATGGAAATGTAAATTGATATGACCACTCTGGAGTAACAGTATGAAATTTGCCTTAAAAATAAAACTATAATATGATCTAGCAATCCTACTCCTGGGCATATACCCAAAGAAAACCACAATTCCAAAAGACACATGCAACCCAATCTTCATTGCACTGCTATTCACAATAGTTAGGCCATGGAAGCAATGTGAATATCCATCAATAGAGGAATGTATAAAGAAGATGTGGTGCATATTTTCAATGGAATATTACTCAGCTGTGAAAACGAATTAAATTGGGTCATTTATAAAGACATGGTTGGACCTAGAAACTGTCATGCTGAGTGAAGTAAGTCAGAAAGAGAAAACCAAATATATAATAAGGCATATATGTGAAATCCAGAGAAATGGTATAAACGATTCTATTTGCAAAACAGAAATAGAGATGTGCATATGGACACCAAGGGCAGGGGGAGGAGGTGTGGGATAAATTGAGAGGTTGGGATTAACAGATATGTACTACTTATACTCTGAATAAAATAGATAACTGTTGGGAAATTGCTCTATAGCTCAGGAAACTCTACTCAGTATTCCATGGTGACTTAAATGGGAAGGAAATCCAAAAAAGTGGGGATATATTTGAGGCTGATTCACTTTGCTTTACAATAGACACTAACACAGCATTGTAAAGCAACTATACTTCAAGAGAATTAATTTAAAATGATGTATATTGAAATTTAGAACCTTTCAGATTTTACCAAGGTAACATGGAAAATTTACTTTATGATATACAGCATCTCAATGGAAACTGGGACAGCATCCCATGATTAACACATTATTGCTTATTCATATGGCATTTGATTCTTTTTAAATTCCATAAAAGAAATACTGTAATTAGTCTCCTAGCCAAAAATTAGTTAGATTTTGTCTGCAAATGAGTCCCGGTGAAGTTAGGTTGTGCTGCCAAAATTTTTTTGTGCTGCCAGAATTTTTTTTTTTTTTTAAGTAATAATGAAAAAGCACAACTTTGTTTTTTTTCAATTTCAGATCTTAGGGGTGTGGATAACAGGTGGTGAGAGTGGGGGCCCATACTGCATTCTTGCTTGCACAGTATCAGGCAAATACTGAAATTCTTACTGAGAAGAGAAAGTGCATATATCTGAAAAAAAATTAGAACTGTTTTTCTTTTTTTTTGTCACTATAGCTTATAACTAAACACTTCAATTCTATCGTTCTGGTAGGGTGACATCAAAGGTAAACTATTAAATCAATATACATGGAAAAGGCAATTAAAAGAAAAATATATGTGTAGGAGTCAACTGGAGGTCTTGGCAGGCAAAATTTAGAAAGGCCAACAAAAAGGTTCTTGGTGCAGTTGCACAGGTATTTACACTTTGAAAACTCAACAAGAGATCCTTATATCTCTCTTCTCCACCCTCCTCCGAGTGCAGTCCTGTGGGTGAGACTGGCCAACAGAAATATCATGGCAATAGTATTCTGTGGGCGTCATATCAGCCCTACACCTAAGCTTCTGGTGAAGCTGGGCAGGATCATCTCTCGTTGTCTGAGGACTGCAGAAGGCTTTACTGAGGCAGCTCTGGTTGAATTGGGTTTTGGTAAACGAGTAGAGCTGCAGTGGATGAGGATTTGGGTGGGTAAGTTGTCCTCTGTTCAGGCCAAAGACTCCAGCCGTGTTTTTACGGATGGCGTAGGGAACCATGACCGTAGATAGACTACCATAATTCATACATGGAGAAGGAAATGGCAGTCCACTCCAGTATTCTTGCCTGGAGAATCCCACAGACAGAGAGGCCTGGGGGGCTACAGTCCAGAGGGTCGCAAGAGTCGGACATGACTTGGCAACTAAACCGCCACCATAACCCATACAGGACACTGGTGACCTGACACCTATGCACAAATAGGACTGGACAGACATGTGTACAAGCCATGTGAGCCCTGGTCACTGCTGTGGGCACTTCACAGAGTGTAGCCACGCTGTTAACTCTCTGGCTTCTGTTCCATCACTTCCTTAGTATGATCACCCTGTTCTTATATTGTGCATTTCTCCCGTTTATATTTACCTGCATGTTTAGGCCCTTTTGGATAGAGCTAGATGTGAAAGATGACTTAGAATTTGTGGAAATGGTTTGAAAAAAAATGTTAGTGTTTCATCTAATTAAGTAACAGTCATGTAAGAAATATAGAAATGTATTGT
Source organism: Bos grunniens (assembly GCF_055505025.1). Taxonomy (NCBI): domain Eukaryota; kingdom Metazoa; phylum Chordata; class Mammalia; order Artiodactyla; family Bovidae; genus Bos; species Bos grunniens. The sequence goes on along the minus strand of NC_141176.1, from coordinate 9,831,172 downwards.
GATCAGAATGGGTTTTCTCCCCAATGAAGAAAACTACAAATTCAGTAAATAGACACTGTGAGCTGTGGGTGGATATTTCATCTTTGAATGATGCAACAGAGTTCTTGTCAGTGAAATAGAGGAGCTCAATATAGGCAACAGTTGTAGTTACAATAGTTGCCAATCCAACACACATAAAATAATAACGAAGTTCATTTCCAAAGACAGGCAGGCAGCAGACCAGCTGAGCCAAGGCAGGGAAAGAAAAATGGTTTTTTTTCACCCCAAACAAAAAGAAATTGGGAACCAGCAAACCCACTGGTTAAGAATAAAAGGCTCGGTTGGGAACTGAATGGGAAGCATAGTAGCACTGGTCTGAAGGTATAAACAATATTAAAAAAAAATACAAAAAACTAAGTTAGACAAAAAAAAAAGAAAAGAAAAAGAGAGATTCTAAGACCTTAAACATGACTACAGTTCCAAAGGGTAAAGGAATTTTCCCACTAAAGATGACCTTTAGAATGTTTCCATACCAGTCCAATTTAAAGGAAAACATCTAACATCTAACAGAAGCAGTTTGATGTTATTTCTTAAATCAACTGCTGAAAAATTCTCCAGACACCTGTCATCAGGGTCTAAGGCTCTTTTCTGTAGAGGAAATGAACTTGAGTCATTTGACAAACAAAGTATTGCAGGTTCTGGTTGTGTGGTTAGATTTAGTGTGCTTCCATTCCATATTTGAGAATAGAATAATGAAAAGTTTAGTATGTTCTACCAAATGCAAACATTCACAGACACATACATATGGACATATACACATATTTCAGACATATGGTTAGACAAATATATTGTCACCCTGCTTATTTAACTTATATGCAGAGTACACCATGCAAAATGCTGGGCTGGATGAAGCACAAGCTAGAATCAAGATTGCCAGGAGAAATATTAACAACCTCAGCTATGCAGATAACATCACCCTTATGGCAGAAAGCAAAGAGGAACTAAAGAACCTCTTGATGAAGGTGAAAGAGGAGAGTGAAAAAGCTGGCTTGATACTCAATGTGCAAAAAACTAAGATCATGGCATTTGGTCCCATCACTTCATGGCAAATAGAAGGGGAAACAATGGAAACAGTGGCAGACTTTATTTTCTTGGGCTCCAAAGTCACTGTGGACAGTGACTGCAGCCGTGAAATTAAAAGACACTTGTTCTTTGGAAGCTATGACAAACCTAGATAGCATATTAAAAAACAGAGATGTTACTTTGCCTACAAAGGTCTGTATAGTCAGAGCTATGGTTTCTCCAGTAGTCATGTATGGATGTGAGAACTGGACAATTAAAAAAAAAAAAGCTGAGTGCTGAAGAGTTGATGTCTTTGAACTATGGTGCTGGAGAAGACTCTTGAGAATTCCTTGGACACCAAGAAGATCAAACCAGTCAATCTTAGAAGAAATCAACCCTGAATATTCACTGGAAGGTCTGATGCTGAAGCTGAAGCTCCAGTACTTTGGCCACCTGATGTGAAGAACTGACTCATTAGAAAAGACCCTGACGCTGGGAAAGATTGAAGGCAGGAGGAGAAGGGGAAGACAGAGGATGAGACGGTTGGATGGCATCATGGACTCAATGGACATGAGTTTGAGCAGACTCTGGGAGATTGTGAAGGACCATGAAGCCTGGCGTGCTGCAGTCCATAGGGTGCCAAAGACCAAACACAACTGAGTGACTGAACAACAAAGTTAGGCAAGTGATAAGTTTAAAAACTGTACCCTTAATTGTTTTAACCGTTTTTGTTTGTTTGTTTACATTTCTGCAGCTTAAGAAATTACTGGGTAAAGTACTAGTAATTATTTCTTATCGTTGGTCAATCCAGGTAGAGTTTATAGTTTTGGGGTATATTTAATTTACTTATGGTATAAAATAAGAATTAGGTTTTGAACTTTTATATTTCACCTGACATATAATATTTTGACCTTTAATATCTAGTTTCATACTCAATTCAGTCTCTTACTTAGGGAAGTCAGATGCATAGAAAAATAATACCCAAGAAGTTTCCAAGTGATATTTATGAGTAAATTCATATATTTTTCTAAATGGTAGTTGTTATCTTTTTCTTAAATATATTTCACTAAAATTTTTCACTGAAATAGATTCACTAAATCTTCTACACTTACTGTAAATCAAAACCACTCTTTTATCATCTGATTAAACTTGGGTGAACTAAGCAACACCTTTGGCCTCAATTTGTATCTTTATTTAAAATAAGTGTTATCTGCCCCAGGGAAAGGGGGGCAGAATAAAATCAGATCACAGAAGATAGCTCACCAAATCTGACAGATATGAACACATAGAGTGGAGTTTAGCAAATTTCTATCAATGAAATATAATTATTTTCTCTAAAATGGTGGGTCAGGAAACAAATAGAAAACTCCTACTGGTCAAATTGGATCCAAACTCTGTCCCAATCTCCAGATACTATATTGGGGAAAAGACATTAGTAAGAAAAACCTCACAGCCTTCACTAATATGCTCCCCTCCTCCACACATACAAACACATATGCAGAATGAGAGAAAGGGAATCAATGAGAAGAGAAGCAGACTGGAGAGATAAATGAAAAATCACTTAAAAATAGAATATCCTGCCAGTCACTAAGGATGTCCTTATCTTGATATCTTAGTGTTTCGGAAGTAGATGCAGGATAAAGTGCTAGGGTCTGCCATTTCCAGGGTTCGAGGCTGGAGAGAGTCCACATTCAGAGCTATTATCCTTAGAAACATGATTAACCCAAGCCTCAGCCAGGTCCAACTCTTTGCAACCCCATGGACTATGCAGTCCATGGAATTCTCCAGGCCAGAAAACTGGAATAGGTAGCCTTTCCCTTCTCCAGGCTATCTTTCCAACCCAGGGGTTGAACTGAGGTCTCCCGCATTGCAGGCAGATTCTCTACCAACTGAGCCACAAGGGAAGCCCAGAAGCATGATACCCATCTGCATTTTGTTAGCGCTCTTTTAGAACATTCTGCATTGAGAGCATCCCCACGAGTTCTGTAGGAAATCTTGGTTCACTAGTTTCTACACCACCCCTCCCTGCACCGATAAACAAGAAGCTTGACTAGATTTCAAGTTACAGATTAGAAAAAAAAATAGATTTCTTTTTTTTTCTGATAAAGTGCGAAAAGTCAAGGAGAAACCAACCGCATTTTACTAGGCTGAATAAAAGAAAGTGATCTCTCTATAAAAGTATAAAAAGAGAAGAAATAGAAGAGGAGGAAAAGAGAAACATACTATTTAAAACTACTGAAGAATATAATCTAGAAGAAAGCATAATTCAAGAAACAGAGGTATAACAGAATCATGAATTTAATATGTCAGTTTATAGATAAAACAATACCATGAGGCTGTATAAATCAGGTGTGTGTGTGTATTATATATATGTATTCTATATAATATACATGTATATACAGTATATATATATAATATATACACATGTGTGTACGCACATATATTGTATATTTACACACACACATACATACACACATATAGCATATATGTACATACATACAAGCACACAACAAAATCAGTGGTAAATCTGGTCATTTCTTTTTCTTTTCAGCAAAGGATTAATTATTTAACATTAAAATTCAGCATATAAAATAAGTACATAACCAGAAGTTCTTAAGGTTTTTTATATTTATCCTCTTATATATCCTCTCTTGAGGATATATGAGAATGAGAGAAGAATGAGAGAAAGGGAGCTTCTCAGGTGGCTCAGTGGTAAAGAATCTGCTCGCCAGTGTAGGAGACTCAGGAGACCCAGGTTCAATCCCTGGGTTGGAAAGATTCCCTGAAAGAGGAAATGGCAAACCACTCCAGTATTCTTGCCTATAAAATTCCATGGACAAAGGCTTCTGGCAGGCTGTAGTCCATGAGGTTGCAAAGAGTCGGACAAAACTGAGTGACTGAGCGTGCACTCACACACATTCTCTCTTAATCTTAAAAGGAATCACTTTCCTCCAGCTTCCCTGGTGGCTCAGCTGGTAAAGAATCTGCCTGCAGTGCAGGGGACCTGGGTTTGATCCCTGGTTTGGGAAGATCCCCTGGAGAAGGGAATGGCTACCCACTCCAATATTCTGGCCTGGAGAATTCCAAGGACTATAGTCCATGGGGTCGCAAGGAGCTGGACATGACTGAGCGAATTTCACTTTTTTTTTTTCCTCCAGCAAAACTGCTGATTTTCTTTTAAAATAAAGTAAAATTTTTCCTCGTCTGGTCTACATGACAAGACTGTGGCTACTATCAGCCCCTGAATATAGCATCTTATAGCTTTATCCATACGCACTCCAGTATTCTTGCCTGGAGAATCCCAGGGATGGGGGAGCCTGGTGGGCTGCCGTCTATGGGGTCGCATACAGTCAGACACGACTAAAGCGACTTAGCAGCAGCAGCAGCTTTATCCATTAGTTATACACTGGGAGCATTTATCATCTGCTCAGAAATCTCCAGGGAAGAGTTTGGACCAGTTGGTTACTTCAGTCTCATTGAACATATATGCACAGAATTTTTTTGTTTTTCTCATGACCATATATGCTCAGCAATTGGTTCTACTGTAGCCACATGGATGGGAGAGGTTAAAGACATCAGACTGGTGAGCCAGCATACAGATTGCTCAACTCCTTTGGTCTCTAATACTACCTGAGTTTTCCACTTGTCTCTGCTGAGGATCAGAATGCTTGTTAAATCCATCAGGCGCTTTAATTCCAGGTATTTACAAATAACATGAATAAATATACAAACCCAGCTACCTTCTCTTATTCCTTCTTGCCCAGCCTGCTCCTCCCTGCCCTCTGTTTCTGCCTTTCACTGCTACCCCCCGCACTACCATTGTTTCACCTTGGTCTTTAGACCCCATTGTCATTGTAAACCTGCACCTTAGAGCCTAGGCCTCTGCACTCGATTTTCTCTGAGCACAGCTGATGTAATTTAACACCGGCTCCCAGCCTCAGCATACTAACCTCCTGCATCTCTCCTAAGGGAACAGAGGATTCTCTCTTTCACCTACACTTCTGAGAACACAGACGTCTGAGATGACGTTGACATCCTCCCAGTTCCCTATTTCCAATTTCAGATGGTTATTCTGCTTCCTTTACTTATTCTATGTCCCCTAATTATAGACACCTCTCTTCTGAGGTTCATGACATCACACCTTAGCATCTTGTTACTTCTGCACACTTCCCATTCCTTAGTCACAGTGGATGTTGACGTCTAGCTGGCATTATCCTCTACTCCAAGAACTTTCATCATTAGAATAAATGTGAGTGATCCAATTCCTCACACTTCAAATGTCTTTACCAGAAATCAATCAATTTAATCTTCTATTCATATCTTTGGGGAAACCCTGAGCTTTTCAGCAGCCCAAACTATTAAATATTATATCTTGGTGAATTTTAACTCTAATGTCTAATCTTTGATCACAACTTCATTTATCTTGATCTCCTTCAATTCATATTCTAAGTAAATCTCTGATTTCACGGAAGACTTCAGTTTCTTCAACCCAAATAATTTTTGTTTCTCTCAACCTCCTAACTAGTACAGACACCATGCTGCAACTCAACTATTCTACTGTCACATATTCTACTTTGCTTTGTACTTTATCTTCTGCTATACTTATTATTAGGGATTCCCTGGTGGCTCAGATGGTAAAGCGTCTGCCTGCAATGCAGGAGACCCGGGTTCGATCCCCGAGTCAGGAAGATCCCCTGGAGAAGGAAATGGCAACCCACTCCAGTACTCTTGCCTAAAAAATTTCACAGATGGAGGAGCCTGGTGGGCTACAGTCCATGGAGTCGCAAAGAGTTGGACACTACTAAACGACTTCACTCACTCAACCATACTTATTGTAATCTCTTCCCTTGAATCAGCATAGATATTCAACATGTCTTATAACCTGGGGTATCTAAACACTGTTGGAGAGGATCACAGGGTAAGTGGTTTGAAGTCACTTCAAATTCAACATCTTTACTCTTGGTTTGTTAGCACTATTCACTACCAACTTCACCTAGTTATGGTCATCCTTCTTCCCAATACTTTGCATCAAGCTCTTCCAAATACTCATCACTCTTCCCAAATCTTTTTCTGGGACTCCTTACAGAACCATGAAAGGCTGATGGTTTTCCTTTATCTGAAACAGAAATTACTTGTGCCATTATCCTAATATTTATATCAGTTTCAAGAATTTCTGAAGATCCAAACACAAAGCATTCATAATATGGTTGATCTTTAGTCATCCTATAGATCTTGAAAATTTTGATTGTGATATATTATGGATTTTAAATTTTTAAATGCCAAATTTAATTTAAAAATATGAGAGAAGATGAAATAAATCTGGAGGTACATTTTCAAGATTTATACCTTCTGAAAATTACAGTGATCATTATTATTTGTGAAATCACTATTTGCAAATGCATCTACTTGTTAAAACATTTTGCCACTTCCAAATAATACTCACTGTTTTTGCAGTCACTTGAGGACATGAACAATGGAGCAAATTTTTTGATGATCAGGCATACATGTTGTTAGCTGTGGAGGAACAAGGTGACACTGCCTTCTTATTACAGCGTTAATACTATAAGCAAGTCTTTTAGTTCCATTTTTTGGTGTGTGTGTGTGCTTTTAGTTGGTGATTTCACTGTGGAAAATGGCTCCAATCATTGTGCTGACATGCTGTCTAGGGCTTATGCACACATAAGGCCTTAATGTGCTTTGTAGAGAAAATACGTGTGTTAGATAAGGTATGTTCAGACATGAGTTATAATGCTGTTGCTTATGAGTTCAATATTCATGGATTACCAATGTATATTAAATACTGTACATTAAACAGAAATACATATAAATCAGAATAATGTTTTGATCAGTTGATGAAAATATTACCAGATGATTATAGGAACCTAATCCCATCTTTCCTCTGGGAGCAATGGTTCAGGATTCACTAATTCAGTGCTCATGGGGACTTTATAGAATCTAATCACTAGAATTACGAGAATCTGATATCTACAGATATTGATATTACAGAGATGTGAGGGGTTTCCATAAATACAGGTTCCTGTATGCTTGATGATGACACAAACGGAATTTCTGGCTATTGGCAAACAATAACTGCATGGTCTGAAAATAACTGTTGCATGCCTGCTCAGTCACTCAGTTGTGTCCAGCTCTTTGAGACACCATGGACTGCAGCCCACAAGGCTCCTCTGTCCATGGGATTTCCCAGGCAAGCATACCAGAGAGGGTTGCCATTTCCTACTCCAGGGGATCTCCCTGACCCAGGGATTGAACCTACATCACCTGCAGCTGCAGTTACATCCTTTACCACTGAGCCACCTGGGAAGCCCACAGATAACTAGTAAATCATTCAAAATATAGATAGATAATCAGTTCATTGGGCCACCAATTAAGGTTTCTGGTGGTTTCTTTGTCAACTTTCTGCAAATGAACCAACTGGCTTGGCAGGGCAGAACAGATGTCATTCTTGCTTCTAATAGGTCAAGGATGCCTAATGAATACCATAACTTAGCAAAAATAGTCTATAAATAAAGTCATAGAATTGGCAGCTACCCCCACCCCAAAAAAACATAAACCAAAAAATATTCTCTGGGAACCCTTGGGGAAAGTGAGAAATAAAATTTAAAATGGTCATTTCATACCAGGTAGTGTGATAAATTTCATATTATCTCCCTTAAACCTATAACTTCTTTCTGATATCAGTATTATTACCTTTATTTTAGATGAAGTAACAGAAAAAGTAAGTATAAAATCTAAATTCATCCAAAAAATAAGTAAGAAAATACAAATCAGCAATTATAGTCTGACTACTATTGTCTGACTCCAGAGATCATGTGCTTTTAAATTAAAATTCTAAGAGTTTTACTCTGTTTGCTTCTTTGCCACTCTGAGTTGTATGCAAAGCTTTCAACTTTCTTGTAGAAATGTATTTCAAAACCTTTTAAAATTTTGAACAGTCTTCTGAAATATATGAAGAGTTAATATAAAGTAATAGAATTATCCTCCTATGGGACTTTCGTTAAAGGACGTCTCTCCTTTACATGTGTGTTGCCTTACAAAAGTCCCTTTTCAAGTGACTTGATTGTACTTTGGCTTATATTTTCCCTCAGAAAAAGCATAATTGATAGTTATACATTAAAGTGCAGAAAATTACTATTTAATCAACGTTACACTTCAATGATAGTTTTGCCAATCCTCTATCATGGAGCTTCACCCAATATATTTCTGTAGGAAAATGCATTTTGGTTGCAGGTTGATGTAACAAGAACCATTTACCTGAACTCATTGAATTCTCAGGAATTCATACAGGAATTCCTCCCTCCACCTTGCTGGACAGTGGGAAAGGAGGTATGTGCTGTGCTGTGCTTAGTTGCTCAGTCGTGTCCGACTCTTTGTGACCCCATGGACTGTAACCCACCAGGCTCCTCTGTCCATGGGATTCTCCAGGCAAGAATACTGGAGCGGGTTGCCATGCCCTCCTCCAGGGGATCTTCCCCACCCAGGGATCGAACCCAGGTCTCTTGCATGGCAGACGGATTCTTTACTGTCTGAGCCCCCAGGGAAACCCCTCTCTACTTACACTCCTTGTCAATAAATTCTGAGACCTGTCAGAATATCTTTCAAAGGTGAGACTTAGGGAAGAAACATTCAAAGAGGTTGAATTGGAGTGGCTCTGTTATTTCTCATTTCCTACAGTGGACCAGGCTGGCATTTACTCTAGTTCTGGGTCAGCAGCTCACTGCCTGATGACGATATGGCCTGACACATAGATGTGCCCTTAATTACTAGAAAAAGCATTTAGACAGTTAGCTGGGAAATATACATTACTTGCCTCTAGCACCAATACCATAATAGTTAAAAAATCAGGGTATACTGGACAAAATGGAAACTTGTCCAGAATACCAACTTCCTTACAGTTAATCTCACAGAAAAAAGGATTGAGAACCCTGATATCAAATAAAAAGCTGTTTTTTTTATGATTATTCCTATCCTAGAAATTACAATATAATGTGCATGTTTATTTTTGTTCCTCACACATTGAATTTATTTCAACCTTGCTTTTTAGCATATGCATATATAAAGAGAGAGTGCATTTGCAGATATTGCATATGAACATTTGCAAACTATGGCAATATAGGTGAAAAGTCAATATGCACGTGTATATATACACACCAAAGAAGATGAGTTTATACATAAAAATTGTTGCCATATGTAGGATGTGTGTAGTAGTGTCTCAGTTTTGACACTTAAAAGTTTCACAGGAAAATTCACTTCCTAGAACTTGACTTGAATAGATTAAAAACAATAGAAATCAGCCCCTCCTTCCAAGACTTGGCTTGAAATATTGATTAGTGTATCTGATGTATAATGTGTCCATTGAGAGAGTTATGGAATTCTTGTCTAGAAGATAGGAAAAGCCAACTTCTAAAGAAACTAGACAGTCCCTCCCTCTCTTTTTCTTGGCTTTCGTTTTGAAAAAGTTAAAGTCTTTCATTATTTAAAAGAGATAGTTGTCAGGGCTTAGTCTCACAAAGAGCAGTTTAAGAACATCTGTACTCCCTGTGTGGTGTTTTCTAGACAAGGGTACTTTTTTTATCTCATACATCATTTATAATTTTTTAACATTCCATGCAGGATAACATATTTTTTTACTTCTCTGTGTGTGTGTGTGGAATTAAGAGAAAATAGTAAAAGAAGCACAACTAAAATGTTACTTTCTATGCTGGGACCCAGGGGTGCGTCTGTGTGTGCGCGCGCTCAGTCACTCAGGCACGTCTGACTCTTTGTGATCCCATGGACTGTAGCCCTCCGCTCCTCTGTTCGTGAGCTTTCCCTAACAAGAGTACTGGGGTGGGTTGCCGTTTCCTACTCCAGAAGATCTTCCTGACTAGGGGCCTGGACCTGTGTCTTCTGTGTCTTGTGCCCTGGTAGGCAGATTCTTTACCTCTGCGCCACCTCGGAATATTTGACCTTAGGAACATAAAGCTAACAATCGCATCCTGGAAAACCCCGCCATGTGGAACAATCAACAGAGAGCAAGACAAAGACAAAATGGAAGTATTTAATGACAACAGTTCAGTTCAGTTCAGTTCAGTCACTCAGTCGTGTCCGACTCTTCACGACCCCATGAATTGCAGCACACCAGGCCTCCCTGTCCATCACCAACTCCCGGAGTTCACTCAGACTCACGTCCATCGAGTCAATGATGTCATCCAACCATCTCATCCTCTGTCGTCCCCTTCTCCTCCTGCCCCAGATTCATTTAAAAAACATTTACATGCATATTATTAATACTGCAAATATTTTCTTATCATTGCCTATCAGGGTATAGGCAGTAGATCTTTCTGACCCAGGAATCAAACCAGGGTCTCCTGCATTGCAGACAAATTCTTTACCAACTGAGCTATCAGGGAATCCCATTGATAAATACTAAAAGTATTTAGTTTCATATAGCTAAAATTTTTAGATACTTATTGCTGTTTCAGTAACTCTACATCACCTTGCAATATCCAGATAAGTAATTTTTTTTTTTACAAAGGTATGTGGATACATAGATTTTGTGGATAGATACTATTCCCAAGGAATCCTCTTTCCAGTGAGGAAATAAAAATAAAAGCCATGAGATGGAGTTAAAGTTGAGGTGCATATTAAATGCAAAAGCATTATAGGATGGTGAAGTAAATTTTGAAAATTTTGCTTTACTGAGAGATGTAAGGGTTCACTGACTTTTTGGAATGCAAATATAATTTCTTATATATTCTCTTTTATCAGTATTAGCCTGAACTTTATTAATATAATAAATAGAAAGGAAAAGTTATTGGGGAAGTGATCCTTTCTGTGGCAAGTAATGAAAGACTCCCAGTGCAGGATCACACTGTCCTTGTATGAGATCAACCATTCCCACCATGGCAGTGCTGTCTGTAGGATAATGCTTCTGGATGGCTGAGAGTGCATGCATTTTACCTCCTCCCCCTCCCCAAATCCCACTGAAGGAATGGCATACATGAATAGATGAGTTGATTCATAACAGCACTGAGGACAGAAGCAGATCAGGAGTATTTCAGAATTATGAGGAATTTGGGGAACAAAACCCAGTTGGTTCATGTTGCTGGATAAACCAGGGGGCAATATTACTGCCGAACTAGTTCAGTTAGTTGCTCCTTCGTGTCTGACTCTTTGCGACCAGGGACTGACCTTGAGGATGCCCTTTTTCAGCAGAACTGTGAAGAGACATCAAGCTTGAAACGGACAGACTTTGTCTTTCTATAATCAAAGGCCGAGGCCACCTAATACCCATCTTCCTTATCACACCCTCTTCCAACACACACACACACACACACTACTACCAGAGAGAGCGCGAAAGAAACAGCAGTAGTGGGCTTCACTCCTAGTTGCTGCTAAGTCACTTCAGTTGTGTCCGACTCTGTGCGACCCCATAGCCGGCAGCTCACCAGGCTCCCCCGTCCCTGGGATTCTCCAGACAAGAACACTGGAGTGCGTTGCCATTTCGCTCCTAGTTAAAGGGAAACAAAACTCTGCTCTATAGAGAAACTGGCTAATTTGTCAAGGCAGACCAAAGTTTTGAGTGTAAGTCTTGGGCTTGTCTGGTTACTCAGATGGTAAAGCGTCTGCCTACAATGCAAGAGACCGGGGTTTGATCCCTGGGTCTGGAAGATCCCCTGGAGAAGGAAATGGCAGTCCACTCCAGTACTCTTGCCTAGAAACATCCAGGCATGGAGGAGGCTGGTAGGCTACAGTCCATGGGGTTGCAAAGAGTCGGACATGACTGAGCTACTTCACTTTCACTTTTATTGACACCTCATCTAAGCCCTTACTTTGGGATTAGAATGGGTGTGAAACTCCCTGCCTTACTACACCCAATATGTGCAATGCCCAATTCACCCCCCAAAGGCCTGACCATCACTAGCTCCCACTGTTCCACTCAGGCCTTCCGTTCCTTTCTTCCTGGCAAAAGCAGGAGTGAAAAAAGACCTAACCAAGACAGAAAAGCTGGTGCCAGTGACTTCTATTTATAAAAAATAGACTCTCCATTTATAAAAAAATAAATAGCAGTTAAGGGCCACCAGACATTTCAGTGGTAAAGAATTCGCCTGCCAATGCAGAAGACCCAAGAGATGTGGGTTCAATCCCTGGGTCGGGAAGATCCCTTGGAGAAGGAAATGGTAACCTGCTTCAATATTCTTGCCAGGAAAATCCATGGGAAATCCCCTGGTGGGCTACAGTACTTGGAGTTGGACACAACTGAGCATGCAGACGTTTATGGAAACTATTTTCACACAATGAAAAGCCAAAAGTAACAAAAAGAACAACTGACCTCAAGAAGATCAAGCATGCTTTTGGTAAGAGAAGAAAACTTTTCCATCAATATTATAATTAGAAAAACTACAATACATACAGTAATGCAGATAAAACTTAGCTAAGGGAAGAGATCAGACTCAAAGAGAGAAATACCACATGCTTCCACTTATATTTCAATCTAGAAGAGATGAAACTATAGGACAAGGAATATATCCATGGTTTCCAGGGCTTGGGGACAGGAGGACAGCAAATGGTGATTTTGGAGGGCTGGGAAAACTGTTTGGTGTTGTGTCATGATTACAGTCATAACTATAAAGCTCTGTCATATTTCAGGACACATGGAACTGTATAAACTACAGAGAGAATTTGCTATATGAAAATACAAAAATGCATTTAAAAATTTCCAATTAGCATTCTCACAAAGACTAGTTAAGATAGCATATTCCTAAAAATAAAAAGAAGCTACTGGGCTTCACTAGTGGCCTAGGTGCTAAAGAATCCACTTGCAATGCAGGAGATCTGGGTTCAATCCCTGGATCAGGAAGATTCCCTGGAGAATGCCATGACTACCCACTCCAGTATTCCTGCTGGAGAATTCTGTGGACAGAGGAGCCTGGCGGGCTACAGTCCATGGGGTTGCAAAGAGTCAGACACAACTGAGAGACTCATATTTTCACTTTCATTTTCACTAGGATAAGCATTCTGAAGACAAGAACAAAATATAAGCAACTCAAAATATTGCTACTGAAATTAAAGTAAAAATGACTTAGGAATCCCTCCTTACCCCCTCTATCTTTATGTGTGTCTATTTGGTTTAAAGGATGAGTTTCAAAGAAGTATGTACAGAAGTTAGTACAGTGGTCATGATAAAGTTTAAAAGACACAAAAGAAAAGAGAAAAAGACAAAAAATTGGACAATTTGAAAAGCAAAATTAAGAGATAAGAGTAAACTAAACTAGTCTTCCCAGGTGGTGCTGGTGATAAAGACTCTGCCTGCCAGTGCAGAAGGCATAAGAGATGAAGATTTGATCCCAGGTCAGGAAGAGTCTCTGGAGGAGGAAACTAAAACCCACTCTGGTATTCTTGCCTGGAGAATCCCAAGAACAGAGGACAAGGAGCCTGGCGAACTACAATCTATGGGATGGCAAAGACTCAGCACAGCACGGCTTGCAATATCTACATAAAGTACATTTTCCAATAGAGAGAGCAGGAAACATTAAAAAGAAAAGTAATCCATTAATAAAAGGAAAACAAAAACACAGTTTCAAATTGATGTTTCAATTAAGTGCTGAGCAAGAGGAAACAAATAGAGACTGTATGTAAGCATACATCCTCATGAAAATGTTAGCCAAAGAATAACCGTGCTTCCACTCACACTAAGAAATGGTCTGAATATATGTTCAATCGGTTTTGAATTTCATCAGATGAATCAGCTTCATTTTGGTGTGGACACTCTGATTGATATAAAAGATTACCTATAGTTTCATTCTCCAGGGCTAATCATCTTTTCTAAAAACTCAAAAGTTATCCACGTACAAAAATATAATTTTTGTTGACAGTTTTGTGATATAAATTAGTCATTCAAAAAATTTTTTTTCATCCAAATTCCATGCTAAAGTTTTAAATCTGTGCTACATAAGACCTTGTTGCAACTTAATGACTAACAATTTGGAAAGTTTAGTCTGTCATTGAGATCAAATCACTCTGTGTATCTTTGTCATTATTTGACCTCATCACATAAGCAACACTCTGTTTGAAAAACACCGTAATCAATGGAAATGATGATAATTATATCAAAAAAAGTGTTTTTTTTCTGAAAAAGAGATTGTATCTGAGTCTCTAGTAGAAGCTGTAATTATTTGCAGGTGCATTGGGCTTTCCACGTGTCACTGGATTATAATACTAGAGGTTGCTTCGAGGAATAACGCCTTTTTTTCCTCAAGAGCTTTTAAACTGAAAGCAAAATATGGGACATGGAACATGGACCATTTTGTAACCCATTCAGCTTATACCTAGTATAATAGACATTGGACTGACATATGCCTGAAACCACAAATGCTGTGAAGAATATTAAAAGAAAATCATGAAAATAAGTGACTTTTGGTATCAAATTGGCAAACAAATATTTCTGAATTCTCATTTAAAAAAATGTAACTCGTTTTCTCAAGCAGTTCCTAGCATCAGTTAACTGGCTTTTCCACAGTCTAGCACAGTGATATCCTTAAAGTCCTTTGACGTCCTTGCATCATTCTGAAGCATAAAAGAGAAATTAAATGCTCAGTACATTTCCAATTGAGGTGTTTTTGTGCCATAATTGGATGTTCTTTCACCTATAGGTGAGTAGCAACTGGCAGCTTATAAGGCAAAAACAGAATGGTGATCATGTTGTGCTGTGATACGTAGTGTGCAAAAAATTGAGTTGTCCACATTTAAAAGCTGTGATATTTTTGATAAACAAGGTCTTACTGTATAGCACAGGGAACTATATTAAGTATCTTGAAATAAACTATAATGAAAAATATCATTAAAATGAAATAAAACAACATAAAATAATGAGGGCTTCCCTGGTAGCTCAGGTGGCTAATCTGCCTGCAATGCAGGAGAGCAGGGTTCAAGACCTGAGTCAGGAAGATCCCCTGGAGAAAGGAACGGCAATCCACTCCAGTATTCTTGCCTGGAAAATTCCATGGACAGAAGGGCCTGGTGGGCTATAGCCCATGGGGTCACAAAAAATTTGACACACACATAACTGAATCCTTTTGCTGTATACTGGAAACTAATACAACATTGTAAATCAACTATATTTCAATATAAAATACTTATTTTATAATATTGAGAGAAAAAAACAAAAAACTTAAAATTAATATACATGAATAAAAATTACCTCCATTGTCACTTCCCAATCCCTTACCAATGTATTCTGGCATCAACTTCTGTAAGATTTACAAATGAGAAGAGATACTGCTCTTGTCATGACACCTTGAACTGTTTTCTGTTTTTAAAATAATGCTACAATAGAATTTACATTTTAGTAGAGAGAAAAATAAAACTGAGGATATTTTACCCAAAATCAGAATTGATGTGCTTCTTTTGTACGATTTTGAAAAGCTATGATACTGGGCCAGGCAGCTAAACGGCGGTGGACCTCGTTAGAAGCACATAGCGCTACTGGTTCTCCACACACCACCCCCCTGCCACTGTCTTCCACTGGCTCTCCTCTGTCATGTACGTTGTGTTTGGCCCACAGTATTTGAATGTGACCCTTTCGTTTCTTTCAGTCAGTAGGCAAAGGAACAAAGACAGAAAGGGAAAGTGAACTAACTAACCTGACTTCATGCTCGGGAGTATGGACGAACGTCTGTACCACCGTCATTCATGATTTCATCTTATATCTTTATTATTTTTTTAAATTTAGAATTGTTTTATTGTGTACATACTCAATAACAAGCTTTATCATTAGCTCTCTGAAAGTCATTAGGAACAAAAGCTTATAACAATTCACTGCAAAGAGAGAGACATAAAAATAAGCCTTGGCAAAAAATGTATATGTGACATAGTTAAGTACTTCATCACTTGAAAAGTCCCAACAAGCACTGCAATGTGCATTGTCAGGGTTTTTACAAGATCGTCACTGCATTTTAAGATGTTAAATCTTTGCAAAATCCTTTGACTTTAGTAATTATAAGAAGGTGAGAGGAAAACATGTTTCTGAATTTGGCTCCTTATAGCATCTGATTTTTTTCAGATCAAACTCAAAATGTGTGAGAACTAAGCTTGTTTTTCATGTAGAATCCTTTTTTCAAAATAAAATAAAAATAAATAAAACATTTTCTTATGCAATCAAACAATATTTTGAAAACAAGGTAAATCAAAAATATAAAATATTAAGGCTTAAGTTTTGTGTATACAAAAATACTAAGAGTTATTTTATTTTATTATTATTATTATTATTTTTTTATGGAGCAGCTACATGCATCATGTATTGTGCTGGAGCCAAGCTGTACTAAATGTAATAGGTGTAAATGCAAAATGGCATAGCTGTTATGGAAAACAGTATGATGATTCCTCAAAAAATTAAAATAGACCTACCATATTATCAAATCCCACTTCATCATACTTTTCTAAAAGATTTAAAACCAGGATGTCAAAGAGATTGCTAGCCCTATCATGTTCATTACAAGTCAAGATATAAAATGACCTAAATGTTATTTGACAGACAAAAAGATGAATATGTGTTATATACACACAATGGAATATTAGGATGAATAAAGGCTGAATATGAATATGCAGCAACATAAGTGAACCTTGAAAAACTTATGTTAGATGAAATAAATAAACTAGTCAAAGAAAGATAAATACTGAATAATTCCACTTAGAAGAAATCAAAGCAGTCAAATTCACAGAAACAGGAGAGTAGACTGGTGATTTCCAGGGGCTAGTGAAAGGGAAAAGTAAATTAATTAACAATGGGCATAAAGTATCAGTTAAGCAAGATGAATAACTTTCAAATATCTGCTTTACAACACTGGACCAATAGTCAACAATACCAGTTCATACACTGAAACATTTATTAAGAGAGTAGGTCTCATGTTAAATGCTATTATCACAATACAATTTAAAAAAATTAAAGGTGATAGAAATCTTTTGTAAACAAATATGGCTCTTATTTCACTCTAAAATCACCTATGATAGCTTTCTGCATATAAAGTCAGTGTTTTCTTACTGTCAATTTGCTGTCGATATCATCATTGCTTTTATTAGTACATGCTATTAGCATAATTATTTTCCTTTCACTGTATGGAAAGAATGTACTGGTATTGCAGAATTAGTAGGTAAGGAAAACCTCTGCCTTCTGCATTTGAATGTTTAACTGAACAAAGAAAAACAAACTTTGGGAGCAAAGAAAATTTTGTCAAGGACGTGAGGATGTTAAGTATGCAAAAGATTCATAAAAAGTCCAAAGAAATTTTTCCAGACAAATTCAGACGGAAGTTTTAAGAGAATTATATTTAAAATCAAGTGTTTTTCACTCATTTCATGTTTTGAAAAATATGAAATAATTTGCAAGTATTGCAGTTATTGATATCACAGATTTTTTATAAGCAGTGATATTTTTCAGGTTAGTGAGACACAAGAATTACAATGAACTTATATGTAGGAAAACACTGCAGTTTAATAAGGCTATGTGGGAAAAACTGCACCTTAAAATATTCATGCACACTTTTGACCTTTCAGTATATATTAACTCTGAAGTTAATTGAATACTTTGGGGATTTTAACTCATCCTATATTATGATAAAATTGTTTCCTTATATCTAAGAGATTCTAGTCCAATAAAAAGATACCAAGTTGTAGAATTAAAGGACCTTTGTGACTTTCATTGACTCTAAGGTTTTTACTTCTCCAAGTTTCTTCATTTACAAACTAGGAATAACAATGTCTATATGAATATTGACCTTATGCTAAAATTTAATGTGAATATGAAAACAATTTTAAATGCAAAAGTTTGCTAATGAATTGCCCATTGTAATTCCTCTGTAGAGACATGCACTAAGAACCAATGAGGAAAAATTCTAAATCTACATAAAATATGTTGTTGACATATAAATAGACTGTCACTTATACCTACTACCAGGCACTTTATAAGATTCGGAAATTGAGGCTTTTCTGGTGACTCAGAAGGTAAAGAATCTGCCTGCAATGCAAGATACCTGAATTTGATCCCTGGGTTGGGAAGATCCACTGGAGAAAGGAATGATTACGTACTCCAGTATTCTCGCCTGGAGAATTCCACAGGCAGAGGAACCTGGCGGGCTACAGACCGTGGGGTACAAAGCGCTGGGCATGACTAAGTGACCAGCTTACTTTTTTGCTTTCAGAAAGCCCACAGTCTTACAGTTTCCTGCACTGGATTAAGTACTAGTTTAACATTAGCAAAGGTGCTGTGAGAGCATATACATGGGGGGTTTACTTTTGGCTACAGGATCAGACACCGTACCACTGAGATGATGTCCTTTATGCTGTTTAATAGGATAAACTGATTTTTTTATTGGAGAATGAGAACATTTGATGCATAAAAACCATCTTGAGTAAGGAAGAAAGAGAGTTTAGGAGAGGTGCTGTGTCTGGGATGAGAATGAAAATGATGGGATTTGATACTGGATGTGCAAAAGCGTATGAACTACAATCTCTTTGCAAAAAGCACAAAGAAAATGGATTTCAACTCATACCATGTAATTTATTAATATGATTGCTATTCTCTCATGTGTCAAAATACAAATAAGAATTTTTTATTGGCCCATACATTTGCAAGAGTTGACCCAGTTAACTCTTGAAAATAAAAAGCTAATGATACTGCAATGAATATTATTTTATCTATCAGTATATTGGGGAACTTTGTGTTTTTACCACACAGAAAACAAGGAAAAATATACTTCCTGAAACAAAGTATTGTATTTTAAATAGAACAATTTTTTTTTAAGAAAAGAAAACATGCAATTAGGCATGTGCCATAGAAACAAAGAAAAGTCTCTAGTAGAGCTGACTTGTAGAGAGACACTCAATGCAAGGCAATTAATTCAGGAGAGATGCTATAATTTAGAATTATAGCCATAGCAGTGTGAATGAATAGTTGGGAGTATATTTGATTAATGTTTAAATGGAGAATCCACTGGCTAGAGTACATAAGTGAATGGGGGGTCTAGCAAATGTAGTAAGAAATAATCAATAAATGTCTTAGTTTAAGTGGAGTGATAAAACTCAGTAGGATACAATTTGGAAAAAAGAGAACCTTTTGGAGTAACATAATAACTTATTTTCAGATACCTTCAATTTAGTGCCATGTAGACAATTAGACTGAGTTATTTAGCAAGGAATTAAATACTACTTTGAAGAGATTTCTGTTTATTTAAGTAAAAATATCTGAAAAGTATTGAATCAGTCATCTCTTTGTAACAACCTACTCCAGAACTTAATGTCATCAAAACAAGCATTTATTGTTGTTCAGTGGTTTATGAGTCAACTACATAGTCTTACTGGTCTTAGCCAGGCTCAGTTGATATTAGATGAATTTCCTTCTGCATTTTTGGAGATCATGGTTTTCTAGGATGATATTCTTCACCTGCCAGGCATATAGCTGGCTGTTCACAGAGATGACTGGGGTGACTTAGCTCGTCAGGCTAGCCTGTACTTGTTCTCATGATAGCTGAGCAGAATTTCAGGAAAGTAGATACAGGTATGAGAGTTCCCTTGAAGCTTAACCTTAATTCTGGAGAATTATTTCTGCCTTATTCTGTTAGATAAAGCAGGTTTCAAATCCAACCCAAATTCAAGAAATGAGAACATGGGTTCTACCACTTGATGGGAAAATCTGGAAAGGTACATTGTAGAGTGTATGGTATAGAGAAGCATGGCGAAGTGGGGCCATTTATTAAAAATCAATGTTATCAAAAGTGTATTTAAGTACATAATTATTTAGTGTTAAAAAATATCTAGTAGACAACCTTCCTCTTCAGAAAAAAATCCCCAGCGAATCAATCATGTATGTTAACCTCTCAGAGCATAGAAAGCTTGCTTGAAGGCCACATATAATTATGTGATCAGAGTCATATAATAAAGCCATTATGTAATTATGCATGAATTACTCAACAGAGAAGTGATTTGTGTTTGCTTTTAAAATTCAGAACTTGTTCACCAGTTTTTTTTTTCAAAAGAATCTTTTAACTAAAAGAGAGTTAAAGTTCAACAGTACTTCGAATGGTGTCACTGTTTATCCTTAATTTTAGCTAGTGCAACAAGATGAGGATTTATTTAGTGCTATTAGTAGATATAGCAGGTAAATAATTAAGAATGAATCAGATTAATTTCTCAAATGTTGGAAACACCTTTCTGCCAACAATTGGATGCGTTTGAAGAGAGCAGAGACAGCATACTAAACAAACCAAAGACTAAACAAACAAACAAAAAAACACACAAACAAATTATCAACAATAACTATATCCAAAAAGAAATGCTCCATAATGATTCCAAGGGTGAGAAACGTGACTATACCTGCAATAGACCCAATGGGACATGTTTCAGGGTTAAAGTGGACTGGTAATTGGAGTGAAAGGGCAGGAAGACAGAAGACGACACTGGGAATCTTTCAAGTAAACTGGGGCATACAGTTAGTGCAATAATCAACAACTCTGTAAGCAAGGTCAGCAGGGTTTACTCAGAAACTAAGATGTATTTTTGAAATGTATTTTGAGACTCAACTTATCCAGAGCCAATTGTTTCATCATTTTTGTGTTTTCTTACCTCTTTTCTTTTATTTACATTCTAAAGACCATCCCATCTTATTTGTTTTTGCTGTTCAGTCATTCAGTCACGTCAGACTCTTTGTGGCCCCATGGACTGCACACCAGGATTCCATGTCCTTCACTACCTCCCAGAGTTTGCTTAAACTCATGACTAGTAAGTCGATAATCCCATCCAACCATCTCATCCTCCATTGCCCCCTTCTCCTCTTGCCCTCAATCTTTCCCAGCATCAGGGTCTTTTCCATTGAGTCAGCTCTTTGCATCAGGTGGTCAAAGTATTGGAATTTCAGCTTCAACATCAGTCCTTCCAATGAATATTCAGGACTGATTTCCTTTAGGATTGACTGGTTGAATCTCCTTGAAGCCCAAGGGACTCTCAGGAGTCTTCTCTGGCACCACAGTTCGAAAGCATCAATCCTTCAGAGCCCAGCCTTATTTATTATCCAACTCTCACATCTGTAGATGACTACTGGTAAAACCATTGACCTGACTATATGGACCTAGATAACATATTCAAAAGCAGAGACATTACTTTGCCAACAAAGGTTCATCTAGTCAAGGCTATGGTTTTTCCTGTGGTCATGTATGGATGTGAGAGTTGGACTGTGAAGAAGGCTGAGCGCCGAAGAATTGATGCTTTTGAACTGTGGTGTTGGAGAAGACTCTTGAGAGTCCCTTGGCCTGCAAGGAGATCCACCCAGTCCATTCTAAAGGAGATCAGCCCTGGGATTTCTTTGGAAGGAATGATGCTAAAGCTGAAACTCCAGTCCTTTGGCCACGTCATGCGAAGAGTTGACTCATTGGAAAAGACTCTGATGCTGGGAGGGATTGGGGGCAAGAGGAGAAGGGGACAACAGAGGATGAGATGGCTGGATGGCATCACTGACTCGATGGACATGAGTCTGAGTGAACTCCGGGAGTTGGTGATGGACAGGGAGGCCTGGCATGCTGCGATTCATGGGGTCACAGAGTTGGACACGACTGAGCGACTGATCTGATCTGATTTGATCTGATATGGACCTTTGTTGGCAAAGTGATGCTTTTTAATATGTTGTCTAGGTTGTCCTATCTTATAATGTCTAATATTTAAAACAACTGAAAAAATTTTCTTCTCTGAAACCTCGAGGGAAAACTGATTTGGGGAGATAGTCTTAAAGAGTCTAGATGAAAGAGCCTCAGGAGAAGAGAAGGGAAAATGATGGAGTGGCAACTCAAAAAGTAGACATTAGAAAACTGGCTTAGGAGGAGGAAAAAGGAACAATAAAGAATACCACCACTTTATTCTGCATCTACTGTCCTCTGGACATGTAAGCCCTGCTGAAGAACATTTAGGGACTTCAGACACTCTGCCTCAAAAGCAAGAACCTGCAGAAACTGAATAGAACCTTGAGCAAAGTTCTCCTTTGGTGGGGCACAAAAACTGTGAGAATGCTGATGATCATTGATGAGAGTCTGGGCAGAGGTGGAGGACTTGGGTCTTTTTTTTAAGGTAACAGGCTGGAACTCATAGTAGAGAGTTACAGTCTGTTGAAATACTGACCACAAATAAGGGCCCCTTGAGGGCAGGGGGAGAAGGGGGCAACAGAAAATAAGATGGTTGGATGGCATCATTGACTCAATGGACATGCTTTTGAGCAAACGCCAGGAGATAGTGAAGGATAAGGAAGACTGTATGCTGCAGTCCATGGGGCTGAAAAGAGTTGGGCATGACTTAGCAACTGAACAGCAGCAACAACTAGGTCTCCAGGCCTGATTTGGCTCTTCCTATGCCTTGAAGTTTCAGAGAGTTGGACTCTTTCGTTTCTCAGAGTAGACTGAACTCAAGATACTGACTAATGCCTAGAAAACTGAATGGTTATTTATTGCAAAATAATCAGGAATAGCATAACAGATTCGATCTTAGCAAACTCCCAGAACTACAAAGGGATTTAGCTATGAGATTTGAATGCATAAGTCTTGCAGTTTTGAAAGCTGAGGTATTCTCCATGCTAATGATGCACCAAACTGTACATTGAATTTGTAGCAATCTTAGAAGATGCTCTCTAGAGTAATGCTCAAGGAAACATGTAATTCTTGATTTGCTTTGAAGATGGACAATAGTCCTTACATGTCCCTTCTTATTGATACAGTTTTTCTTTAAATTGCTACTATGTTCAAGCAGAAAAGACATTTGCTATCTCGAGACCCAGTCTTTCCATTACTTAGAATATTGGTTTACTCCACACACTCTGTGTTGATTGCCTGGTTGATTTTCAGAATATAATCTTACTTTCCTGTTGTCTAAGGTCTTAGGGTGGGATAGCAGGAAGGCTTTACTGCCAGCCACATATTTAGCCCCCTACACCCACAAGAAATTGTCAACTGTATTCTCATAAAAGTAGCTTCAGTGGGAATAAGAGCTAGTTAATGCACCCTCTACCATCATCTTTCCTTGTTCCATACTGTATAGGCGGGTGTGTGTTTGTGACTCTTTGTGACCCCACAGACTGTAGACCACCAGGCTTCTCTGTCCCTGGAATTCTCCAGGCAAGAATACTGGAGTAGATTGCCATTCACTTCTCCAGGGGATCTTCCTAACCCAGGGATCGAACCCTGGTCTCCTGCATCACAGGCAGGTTCTTTACAGTTTGAGCTACAGGGAAGTCCTTAGTGTATACATACAGGAGGAAAAAACTGTTGACTGGAGAGGAAATACATTAAAAGGAGCCCAAATAAGCCTATGGACATGGTTAAAGAATTACTTTGAGAAATGATGAGAGGAGCTGAAATGGTCAACTCCTTTTCTAAAATAAAATAAAATAAAAATACCTTATGGTATTTAAGCTGATGAGGACAGGTTTTTTTTTTCTTCTATTTTATTTATTATTCCCAGTGCCTGAATAGATGCTAGAAACTGCTCAGTGTTTATGGAAATTATGATTAATTAACTAGTTAGGTAATGATTAATTAATTAATGATTAGTTGATAAATTATTATTAATTAGCTTGCTGGCTAATAGCCATTTAATTAGTTAATGACTTAGTAGAACACTGTATTATATTTCAGTTGAAATAAAGGAAACTTGGAACGTGTCAGAGGATAAAAGAGCCAGCGATGGAGAAGATTGGAAGATGTGTTTAAAGAAGGCATGGATTTTTACCTGTGGGAAATAGAATACTTGGCATGGGGCAAAGTAAACCCTGTAAAATACTCAAAGAGCCAGTCAGTAGGTGAGATATAGGCAGACTCATTCTGTTTCCCTGGGTAATGTTGAATAGCAGTTACAGGAGAGCTCAGGTTTTTCATAAACAAAAAGTAATTTGTACCCCTGTATCAGTTTTCTATTGATGGGTAATATTTTACTACAATCTTATGAATTTGTGACTTTCTTTTAAGTCTGTCCTCAAAATTCTACATGTAAGGTTTGCTTTATTTAGCCATTAATTTTTTTTTTCATTATTTAGGGTTGAGCATATTTCCCTATTGTAGTTCATGATCACATGCCTGTTTCTAGGGTGAGAAATTGGATTCCTTTTGTTTAGATGTTAAAGACCATTACAAAAATGTGTGTAGGAAGATTAAGTATAAGGGTATTTAATAATAGTTAATACCTTTACACTACTTTCATCAGAAAAGTTCAATTATATTGCTATGATTATCCAAGAGAGCCAAGCCTTTTTTTTAACATACAATATTATTTGATTAGCCCTTATCTGGTATGCAAAAACAATATACTAATCAATAATAGAATTGGCTTCAAATTTAATAGCAAATAAATAAGACAACAGAAGAATTGGGGAAATAATACTAAAAGTTATGAGCTTCCAGCAAGGCTAACTGTTCAAGGCACGTGAGTGTGGGTGGGAGTGGATCGTTTAAAGAAGCTAAACATGAAAAGATGCAGTTCTCCACTAGTCACAGAGGTAACTTCTACATTGCTCAAAAGTAGTGGGTGGTTCATCAACAGATGATTCATGATTTTTCTGTTGCATCTAAAACAGTTTAACATTTAGATTCACACTTACTTTTCAAGAAAATCCCTTTAAGAATATACTTTTCAAGATATACCATCTTTACTTTTGAAGAATATATTCTACAAAAATATACTTGTTCAGTCGCTAAGTTGTGTCCGACCCTTCCTGACTCCATGGACTACAGCTTACCAGGCTTCCCTGTCCTTCACTGTCTCCTGAAGTTTGCTCAGATTTACCTCCACTGAGTAAATCACTCCTCCATTGCTGCCCCCTCTCCTTTTGCCTTCAATCTCTCCCAGCATCAGGGTCTTTTCCAATGAGTTGGCTCTTGGCATCTGGTGACCAAAGTATTTGAGCTTCAGCTTCAGCATCAATCCTTCCAGTGAATATTCAGGGTTGATTTCCTTTAGGAATGACAGGTTTGATCTCCTTGGAGTCCAAGTCCTCTCAAAAGTGTTCTCCAGCACCACAATTATACATACCTTAAAGAACATGTAAGATTAGACGCAATTAATTTAAAATTAAAGTTCAGGTCAGTCACCTAGTCATGTCCGATTCTTTGCGACCCCATTGACTGCAGCACGGCAGCCTTCCTGTCCATCACCAACTCCCACGGTTTACTCAAACTCATGTCCATTGAGTCAGTGATGCCATCCAACCATCTCATCCTCTGTCATCCCCTTCTCCTCCTGCCTTCAATCTTTCCCAGCATCAGGGTCTTTTCCAATGAGTCAGGTCTTCACACAGCTGGCAAAAGTATTGGAGTTTCAGCTTCAGCATTAGTCCTTCCAATGAATATTCAGGACTGATTTCCTTTAGGATTGACTGGTTGGATCTCTTTGCAGTCCAAGGGACTCTCAAGAGTCTTAGTAGACAATTTGTATTTTAGTAAACACACACACACAGAACTACCCTAGAATGCATCTATAAAGATTTCCTTTAGATACTCAAATTCTGTTCCTTTTCTTACATTTTCCACTAAATTTCGAGAAAGAATTGTTTATACCATCTTATCACTTCTTTATTTCCTGCTCACCTCTCCATCTCAATCTATCTTTTATTCCCATTATTCAAATAAAAATATTTCTCCTAGATCATTGATGCATGAATCTGTGCACAGAAGTCCAAATGGTCACTTTTCATTATTCATCCAGCTTGACTTTTGTTTACTAATCCCTTTTTAATGAAACACTCTCTTTCATTTCAATAGCTTTATTTACTGATTTTTTGTAGTTTCATATCTTATCCCTGGACATTAAATATTGTTTTTTTTTTACATCTTAGACTTTGGCCCACTGAATTCTTCCTGAAAAATCTCATACCCAGGGAATCACAACCAAATCCATGCTTTTAGTTATCACCACAAATTTATATCTCTAACACCAAAATGTATGTCCATTTGTGTGCCTTAAGTCTTCCTTTAGCTGTCTTCATGTATTTTAAACTCAATATATATAAAACTTAATGTGTGATCTTTCCTTTCATTCTCCTCTGTTCTAATATTCTCTAAGTTGACAAGTGTATCATTAGCTTTCAATCACACACACATATACATGAAAACCAGAAATCTAGGTGTCATCTTTGACATCTTCTTTTTCCCTCTCATGAAATTCTATCAATTTTCCCATTAAACTGATTTTGGATATTCTCCTCCTCTGTCTGCTTCACCACCACCTTAGTCCAGGATACCATTACCTCTTTCCTGGGTTCCAGCTGTAGCCACTCTGTTTGCTCCCCTGCATGTATACTGGTCTCCATACTCTCTATTACATTCTCAGTTTAAAAAATTAAATCGTGCCAGCTTTTTCTACCTCATTTAAAATATTCCGATCACTTTCTAATGCTCTTGGGACAAATGCAAGACCTGCAATGTTGCCTGTAGAAAGAAACCTGCTTATTTCTCCGAACTTTTTTACACACTTCTCTTTCCCTTATTGTCTCCACTTGAGTGACAGTGCTCTCCATTCATTTCTGCATCTGAATGCATCTTCTCCCCTCAGGGCTTCGGATAGTGTTTTCCTTTTCTCCTCTCCATCAATCCTTCAGGTAGCTCATGCTCACTCCTTCTTAGGTCAATTGTTACTTTCTCAGAAAATTCTCCCCAACTTGAGAAGAGGGAAGCCCTTTTGGCCCCATACACCTCTCCTTTAGAAGAATTCTTTAGTTGTATCTATCATAGTTATAATTTCATGCTTGTATGAGGGTCTCTGATTTATCTGTCTCTGCAGTCCATAATAAGCTTTGCAAGGACAGAGATATTTTCTCTTTTGATTCAACTTTTTAGTTTTAGCACCTAGATGGTGCTTGAATGAATGGCTTATGTTGCCTGGAGAAGTCATTCATTGCGTGTCACATGAGTATCGATTTTACAATTTTTTTCAGTCTCAGTGTCAAGAATAAGGTTTTAAGGAAATGGACTAGAAAAAAATATGGGGGATCCTGAACCTGGCAAGTATTTTCAGAGTATTTAGGCAGTAGCTGTTATAAGGGAAATAGTAGTGATTGTATCTTGTGTTTGCATGGAAGTAAGTAAGAATTCAACTAAATGTAATATATATTTTTAAAAGATAACAGAGCCTAATCTATGGCAGATCTATACTGAACAGTATAAATATAATAAAATGTAAAAAACTAAAGATCAAATAAAACCTCTATCTTATAACTCTTTTAAGCTTCTTAAAGCATATTGGAAACAAGACAGAAGTAAACTAATAAACATTATTTTTATGGAACATTTGTTATGCATATGCACTGTAATAAATCTTCAAAATATCTCATAATGCTTGTTAGTCTGACAGAAGAAAGATACTGATGTATTAATTTTAGAGCAAGGAAAATTGAGGCTTCAAAATGTGAATTATATCCTAGTCCACACAGCTAGTAAGTGAACTGTTTTGCATATGCTTCAGGTCTGTTTGATTTTAAAATCAATGAATTCATACTTAAAATAAGTATTTGTCAAATATCAGTAATGTTTGAACCCTCATTAAGAGATACAAATAGTTCTGAAACTTTGTGCTATAGAATTAAATTAACACTACGACATTTCCTAATTTATAAATAACTATGAAATTATTTTGCTTGAAAATTTATAGAACTACAAAAATACAATAATATTTGGTTTTAAAAGTTTAACAAACTAAATAAAAGGAAAAATAGATAACAAAAAATTCAACATAACAGTATTACTGTGAATCATTTTAGTTTATAAATTCAATAAAACTTGAATTCTGTATTGATGGCTATGCTCCAGACTCTGTATTAGTATTGATAGCTTACATTTTGCTTCAATGACAACAACCCTGAATCTCAGTGGTTTAACAAGTTTCTATTGTATACTGTATGTCAGGTGACTCTATCGGATGTTTCACCATTTAAATTCAGGATTTCCATTCTTGCTGCCAAGGCAGAGAAATAATTGGAGTGACATAGAACGATTTTTACTGCTCCAGTCTTGAATATTGATTACAACTAGTTGTCTGGCTCCCCATAGCTCTAAAAGGGCTGGGAATTGTAGGTTGTTATGCGTCCAAGAGCAACATTCCAATAGATATTGCTGAATGCAAATAAACATGATCAGAATCTCAAAAATGAAATCTTTTGCTCCACAATATTTTATTTTTTAATTTTATTTTATTTTTAAACTTTACATAATTGTATTAGTTTTGCCAAATATCAAAATGAATCCACCACAGGTATACATGTGTTCCCTATCCTGAACCCTCCTCCCTCCTCCCTCCCCATACCATCCCTCTGGGTCGTCCCAGTGCACCAGCCCCAAGCATCCAGTATCGTGCATCGAACCTGGCCTGGCATCTCGTTTCATACATGATATTTTACATGTTTCAATGCCATTCTCCCAAATCTTCCCACCCTTTCCCTCTCCCACAGAGTCCATAAGACGTATCTATACATCAGTGTCTCTTTTGCTGTCTCGTACACATGGTTATTGTTACCATCTTTCTAAATTCCATATATATGCGTTAGTATACTGTATTGGTGTTTTTCTTTCTGGCTTATTTCACTCTGTATGATAGGCTCCAGTTTCATCCACCTCATTAGAACTGATTCAAATGTTTTCTTTTTAACGGCTGAGTAATACTCCATTGTGTATATGTACCACTGCTTTCTTATCCATTCATCTGCTGATGGACATCTAGGTTGCTTCCATGTCCTGGCTATTATAAACAGTGCTGCGATGAACATTGGGGTACACATGTCTCTTTCCCTTCTGGTTTCCTCAGTGTGTATGCCCAGCAGTGGGATTGCTGGAGTTACATTGACCTAAAACGTGTAGACTGCAAAATCTTTCACCAGGAAGATGGGTTGGGATCAGTAGAGAATGGCAGTTTGGGGCCTGCAACCAGGAGGAGACACATGCAAATCCCTACATGTCAAGGAAGGAGATGGCTTTTATAGAGGGGAAAAGGGAGCTGGGAGGGCTCTGGTAAACATAAAGCCTGTGACTTTCATTGGCTGCGTCCTTGTCATGAAGAAGAGGAGTCTGTCTTCTTCCAGTTGGGGTCTTCTATCATCAAAGGGCAAGAGAGAGTCCTGTTCTAGTCTCCCAAGTTGATTTAACTGAGGTTTCTGTTTAGTAAACTTTTACAGTTACCATGCACAATAAAAACCAAATTTAGTTCTATTACTGGTGATTTATCAAACATAAATGCAAGAGTAGACACAGATGATTGCTATTGTTTTTACATCAGATCTGTGAACAATAAGATGTGCTCCTCAGTATACTGAAAATTAAACAATAGCTGCCATTTGTATGGGTGTTCTTTTGACCCCAACTGAATTGTAAATACTAACATGAATATGAGCTAGGAACCCTTATATAATAATTGGTTAGAAGGTGGTCACTAAGATGATTCATAACAAGAATGTTTTATTGTGATCAACATAAAAGCTTAAAATACAATTGTACTGACAAGTCATGGCCACATGTGAGAACACATTGCTAACCCCACAGGGTGAAAAAGTATATACAGCTATTGTGTCTATAGAGTTACTTGCCAATATAAGTGAAAAAAAGTATTCAGGAATGAGATCATTGTAGACTGGAGGAGGACTGCAAGGATTCATAGGCAGGGTGGATTTGAGCTTAGCCTTGAGAAAAACGATAGAACTTAAGCATAAAAGAGAATTGGATTCTCAGCAGGTTGAACATCATAAATAGGAAAAAGGGAGAGCAAGGTTTGCTCATGGGTCAAGAAGGTGAACTTGTTTGGATTCGAGTGTTTGTTCTAAAGAATATTTTGAATTTTCTTTTATGTAAAATGTGAAGCTAACACAAAATTCTGAGTGAAAAACTATGCCTTATTGAAAATGGTGTTTTGGAAAAAACATTGTAATTTTTCAGTGACTGGTGGTTATGACATTGTGAGTCATGATTACTATGTCTTATATACCCAAGCTGTGCAGGGTAGTATAGCAGGCACTGTAGATAAAATATCTAATTTTATGATAACATGAGCACTAACAGTTAGACAGTTCTTTCCTTCTTTAGAGATAACAGAAGATAATTTCAGAAATGTTGGGCAACTTTATTTACAGTAATAGTATGTACCTGAAAACAAGGAATTTTAATCCACTTTGACACCAAAATTCATATTCTTTCTACTACATCATGCTAAGTGAAGAGAACTGCACTTTTCTGCCCTATGTTGATCCATATGAAGAAATAAGCAGTCATCCTTACTGAGGTAGATGATTTTTGTTTCTTTCACAGGACTAGATAATAGAACATTTGTAAATGATCAACATTGCTAACAATGAAGTATGTTGTTATGTGACTATCAAAAGGAAAGTAACTGAGATAAGTTGGAACTATTTCTATTCTCATGAGACATTAATAACTAAGGAATATTTGTTGAAGTTTGAGATTCTGTGGAATCACATGCCATTTTTATCAGATTTGAGAAATTTATGATATAAATAAAAAGGAAATATGTTGATTTCATAATCCATTTACTATATTGTACCTTTATATTTTCCTAGAAATAAATCAATAAAAAGTTGTACTTGCAATTTGATAAATGGCAGTGTTTAAACACTTGTATAACTACGCTAAAGATTAAACATACTGTTCAATATTATCTAAGGGCAGCCCATTAGGCCTTGAAACCTGCTTATCCTTATCACTTCTTTAAAAAAAATAAACATTTGAATAGCCAGTATAGTCCACAAAGGAGAATCATCTTGTAACAAAGAAGAAAAATCTGACTCCATATTGGTTCTGTTTCTTTCACTTAAACTGCTACATTCTACTTCTTTTGTTACAAATTATTCACTATAGGGTTGTTATGTATAGCTTAAAGTATGTATAACAGCTCATCTCCTGGGAACCTGTCTCCCATACCTGAATGTTAAGCTAAAATATCTTTGTTTGAGCTGACAAGAAACATCCTGACCAGGTTCACTGCTGAATGGCTACAGGAAAGAAGAAAGAAAAAAATCTGGCCTGAACCAGGAAGTATTTGTAACAACTTATCATCTATTTTATGCCACCCCATCTTCTTTGCAGCCAAAGATGGAGAAGCTCTATACAGTCAGCAAAAACAAGACCAGCAGTGCACTGTGGCTCAGATCATGAAATCCTTATTGCAAAATTCAGACGTAAATTGAAGAAAGTAGGGGAAACCACTAGGCCATTCAGATATGACCTAAATAAAATCTCTTCTGACTATACAGTGGAAGTGACAAATAGATTAAAAGGATTAGATCTGATAGAGAGAGTGCCTGAACTATGGACAAATGTTCATAACGTTGCACAGGAGGCAGTGATCAAAACCATCACCAAGAAAAAGAAATGCAAAAAGGCAAAACAGTTGTCTGAGGAGACCTTACAAATAGCTGAGAAAAGAGAAGTGAAAGGCAAAGGAGAAAAGGAAAGATATACCCATCTGAATGCAGAGTTCCAAAGAATAGCAAGGAGAGATAAAAAGCTTTCCTAAATGATCAATGCAAAGAAATAGAGGAAAACAATAGAATGGGAATGCCTAGAGATCTCTTCAAGAGAATTAGAGATACCAAGGGACCATTTCATGAAAGATGGGCACAATAAAGGACAGAAATGATATGGAGCTAACAGAAGCAGAAGATATTAAGAAGAAATGGCAAAAATATACAGAAGAGCTATACAAAAAATTCTTAATGACTCAGATAACCATAATGATGTGATCACTCACCTAGAGCCAGACATCCTGAAGTGCAAAGTCAAGTGGGCTTAGGAAGCATCAATATGAACAAAGCTAGTGGAGGTGATGGAATTCCAGCTAAGCTATTTCAAATCCTAAAAGATGATGCTGTGAAAGTGCTGCACTCAATATGCCAGCAAATTTGGAAAACATAGCAGTGGCCACAGGACTAGAAAAGATCTGTTTTCATTCCAATCCCAAAGAAAAGCAATGCCAAAGAATGCTCAAACTACCATACAATTGCACTCATTTCACATGCTAGGGAAGTAATGCTCAAAATTCTCCAAGCTATACTTCAACAGTATATGAACCAAGAACTTCCAGATGTTTGAGATGGATTTAGAAAAGGCAAAGGAACCAGAGATCAAATTGCCAACATCTGTTGAATCATAGAAAAAGTAAGAGAGTTCCAGAAAAAAAAAATCTACTTCTGCTTTATTGACTATGCCAAAGCCTTTGGCAGCGTGGATTCCAACAAACTGTGGAAAATTCTTTGGGAGATGGGAATACCAGATCACCTCACCTGCCTCCTGAGAAACCTGTATGCAGGTAAAGAAACAAACAGTTAAAACTGGACATGGAACAACAACTAGTTCCAAATTGGGAAAGGAGTACGTCAATGCTGTATTTAGTCATCTTGCTCATTTAACTTATACGCAGAGAATATCATGTGAAATGCCAGGCTGGATGAAGATTAAGCTTGCCAGGGAGCATAAGCTTGAATCAAGATTTCCAGGAGAAATATCAATAACCTCATATATGCAGATGACACTACTCTTATGGAAGAAAGAGAAGAGGAATTACAGAGTCTCCTGATGAAGTTGAAAGAAGAGAGTGGAAAAGCTGGCTGAAAACTCAATATTAAAAAAAAAAAAAAGTAATAATGGCAACTGATCCCATCACTTCAAATAGATGGACAAATAGATGGGGAAACAATGGAGACAGTGACAGACTTTATCTTCTTGGGTTCCAAAGTCACTTCAGATGATGACTGCAGCCATGAAATTAAAAGATGCTTGCTCTTTGGGAGAAAAACTATGACAAACCTAGGTGGCATATTAAAAAGCAGAGATGTTGCTTTGCCTTCAAAGGTCCATATAGTAAAAGCTATGGTTTTTCCTGTAGACATGTAAGTATGTGACAGTTGGACCATAAAGAAGGCTGACCACCAAGGAACTGATGCTTTTGAACTATGGTGTTGGAGAAGACTCTTGAGAGTCGCTTGGGTAGTAAGGAGATCCAACCAGTCCATCCTAAAGGAAATCAACCCTGAATATTCATTGGAAGGACTGATGCTGAAACTGAAGCTCCAATAATTTGGCTATCTGATGTGAAGAGCTGACTCATTGGAAAAGACCCAGATGCTGGGAAAAATTGAAGGCAGGAGGAGAAGCGGACAACAGAAGATGAGATGGTTGGATGGCATCGCCAACTCGATGGACATAAATTTGATCAAAATCTGGTAGTGGTGATAGACAGGGAAGCCTGGCATGCTGCAGTCCATGGGGTCACAAAACTTGGACACAACTGAACTTGAACAACAATATTTTTTAGCACCATCTTTTTTAATCATTGTGCAGCGGTAATGAATCTGCTTGCCAATTCAGGAGATGCAACAGATGTGGGTTCGATCCCTGGGTCTGGAAGATTACTGGAGAAGGAAATGGCAATCCACTCCAATATTCTTGCCTAGAAAATTTCATGGACAGAGGGCCTTGACAGCTGCATTCCTGGGGTTGCAAGCAGCCGGACATGACTGAGCACACACATCCTTTTTTTAAGGCCCCAGCTTCCCATGTGGCTCCGTAGGGATTTCCAGGTGATTCAGTGGTAAAGAATCTGGCTGCCAAGCAGGAGTTTGGGGTTTGTTCCCTGTGTCTGGAAAACTTCCTGGAGAAGGAAGTGGCAATGCACTCCAGTATTCTTGCCTGGGAAATCTCATGGACAAAAGAGCCTGGCGGGCTGCAGCCTATGGGGTCTGAAAGAGTCAGACATGGCTTAGCAACTAAACAAAACAACTCTTCTGTTTAATTTTACCTCCTCACCTCCCCTTATTTATTCCATAAAAGATGCTAGCATCCAAACCTGGGCAAGATAGCTCTGTGTGACAGCAGTCTGCCGTCTTCTTGATCTGCTGACTTTCTGAATAAAGGTGCTCTTCCTTGTCCCGACAACTTCTCTGTCAATATATTAGCCTGTTGTGTGGTTAGCAGTGTGAGCCTGGACTCAATCACAGTCTTAAAAGTGGAAGAGAAAGTCGCTCAGTTGTGTACGACTCTTTGCGACCCCGTGGACTACACAGTCCATGGGCTTCTCCAGGCCAGAATACTAGAGTGGGTAACCTTTCCCTTCTCCAGGGGATCTTCCCAACCCAGAGATTGAACCCAGGTGTCTCGCCTTGCAGGTGGATTCTTTACCAGCTGAGCCACAAGGGAAGCCCAGTAAGAGCTCTATAAGTTGATGTTAGAGAATTAGACAAGGCCCAGAACATCAACTTGTAGAGCTCTTAAACTATACTTCTTGAGTCGTGCCAGCCTGGCCCTTTCTAAGGCACCTGATAGAGAATTCTCCGAGAAGAAGCGCGGTGCAGCAGTGATGAGCACGAACTCTGACGCCAGAGCGCTGCAACTTGAATTCTCCTTCCGCGTTTTGTTGACGAGACACCGTCCTTCTCATTGTGCCTCATTTATTCCTCATCTTTAAAATGGGGCTAATAACAGTGCCTTTCTCAGTGTGTCATCATGAAAATTAAATAAATTAACTGTAAGGCAACCAGAACAGAACCTGGTCTTTATCACAAGCCTAATAGTATGAAACTAATTGAAGCTATATACGTTTCCCTACAATATAATAAAATAAAGCACAAAGCAACAGAGCACTTAGGCCAGCCTGAAAGGTTTGGACAGGCTACCAACAAGTGACAACAGGAAGTTATGGAGTTAGAGGGATAGTGACAGGATCAGGGTGGATGCAGGGTGAAAAAAAGATTATCTTGCTTTAATGGGTTGACATGTGGGATAGACTTGAGCATGTTTGCAGAAAGACGGAAAAACTCATGGGAAACTGAACAGGAAGAAGAGGGGGACAAACTCCAGAGAAGGTAGCGGAGGATGAGCTCAGTGCCACAGGTGGAATAATCGGCCTTAGACAGAAGCAGGGAGAGAGAATTGCTATGCGCTGTTCTGCACCCCATTATCTTTAACTTGCGTTTCTGTTTGGAAACCATGAGGCACACTGGGTGCCACAATAAACTTCCTTATTGAGAGACGCCCTGTATCACTGACTCTCACAAATGTTCCCTACTTTGTATGCTGTTAACTTGATGTTTAATCCATACACCTGCTGCTTTGTGTGCTCAGAATGCCTTTTCTTTTAAATTTCATTTCTCCCATACAGATTTCTCAATTAAGTAACTGTTTAGCCACTGAAACAAATGTTAACTCCAAGAAACTTCTTTGGCTTTTCCAGAAACATTGCAAACACAATTAAGTGGGCACTGGCTTGCCATCTCATTGCCCCTCAGGGAGCTTGGTCAACACTGCTTGCCAATAATTGACACATGAGGTGAAAATACCAAAGGGGCAGTGACTGTATGCATTTAACCTACCACTCAGACCATAGCAGGTTTGCATGAGTTTTATAGGAATTTATGTTCCATTTGATAATGATGATGACCCATTATTTTTATATCAGAATTCTCTTAAAATCACTTTAACCAAAGCAGGGGACAGAAAATGGACTATTTTGTCAGACCATCTAGACGCTTCTATTTAAGAGATATTAGTTTGTGAAAATATTCTAGGATATTTGAACCTTAGGTTTAATTGCCCAGCCTTCTATTTGAAACCCTCTGGATTTTTTCTGTAATCTGACTGTAGAGCCAACAACTAAACCTCTTGCAAACTCTAGTTTAATATCTTTGTATATTTAAAATAACCAAGGTAACCCTCTGAGCATGCTCATGTTTTTACTATAACGCAAGCATTCCTGAGAAAAAGAAGAAAACCTCTAACACATGTTTGGTTCTCCCTCCCCACAAATGTGTGTATTCTTTCTTTTATTTTCAGTAAAAGGGGAAAATGAGTTTGAGAAAATGACTTAGGACATATTACCAAAGAAGAACTAAGGAATTTAGCTATGACATTCTCATTAAGCTTACAAAAGGGAATAAGTAAAATGCTGTTCTGACTTTGTGACTTTCACCATTAGTAAATCATCAAAACATTGAGAAAAATGGTTTCAAGATCAAAGTAAAACATAGCAACTTCAAAGACAGAGAGCTGAGTGCTGAAAAAGCATGGTCCTTAATGCCACATCCATTAGGAGGTTGTAAGAACTCAGGCAAACAAGACCTGGGTCTGAAATGGACCTGAGAGCATCTACTGCAACCTGCCAAGCTTATATTTCCCATGTTTTTTTCAGAGTTATTTACAATATCATTTTCTGCTCCACAGATCAAACCTAAGTGTGTTTTGTGATATCAATAAGTTATCTTTAATCCCCTAAACAGAATGATAAATTGACCACATAATTTAACATTTAAATTTGCACATTCTGAGGAGAATAAATGGCACTATTGATAATTATGTCTCAAAATAAGTGCTAATTTGATATTCCCTAAGCAAGTGGAAAGTACCTTACTATGACATTCTTCCAAAAAAATAGCTTTACTTAGGATGAAATGTACCTTTGGCCCTAGATTAGCAGTTATTTCTTTTGAAATCTGACCATTTCTCAGCCAATTCACTTTATGTTTCCCCCATTAACCAATCCTAATAATCACAAATACAGATAGTTTATTATATTGAAGTTATGAAAACACTTGATACCAACCTCAACACACACAACACTCAACAACAACAAAAATGATATTCAAATGCTAATGCTGTTGCCATATAAAAAATTATTGATGGAAAAATCAGTGTCATATTTTTTACATTGTCAATAATTTTTTGGCAAGTTGCCTATAATATCAATGATAGAACAATAAATAAGTATAAAAATAACTACAGCTTTGGCTACTTCAATATAAACTTATGTAAACATCATGCTGCTGCTGCTAAGTCGCTTCAGTCGTGTCCGACTCTGTGCGACCCCAGAGACGGCAGCCCACCAAGCTCCCCCGTCCCTGGGATTCTCTAGGCAAGAACACTGGAGTGGGTTGCCATTTCCTTCTCCAATGCATGAAAGTGAAAAGTGAAAGTGAAGTCGCTCAGTCGTGTCCGACTCCTAGCGACCCCATGGACTGCAGCCTACCAGGCTCCTCCATCCATGGGATTTTCCAGGCAAGGGTACTGGAGTGGGGTGCCATTGCCTTCTCCGAAACAACATCACAGTAGTGCTGAAAAATAGAATTGCTTTCAATTTTACCATTTTAAACACAGCTGTTGTGTATCATTGTTTCCTTTTCCTGTCTTTATATTTTTTTTATGATTGTGTATGGGTATCCATTTTTCAAACTATCATTCTAAGCCATTTTCTAGAGCAGAATATATATAATTGCAGTCAGAGTCTATAGCAGAATTTTACCCAGTTTGAATTTATTTCTATGTTGTCATAGAATCTATGTAATTGTACTTTGAGAGTGTAAATTAAGTTGCAACTGTGCCCTACTTTAATTCATCACATTCTATCTTTGGATATTTAGAGTGACTCTCATTCTTCACTATGTTAACACTGAAATAAATATTTAAATACATATAGCTTTTCCCAACTCTTGAAATTTTAAAATATATACCCATATGAATGATTACTGGGCCAAACTGTAAAAATGAAAAAGAAGAAGAAAAAAGAGTATATGGGTTCAGAGTCTTCAAGAAAATTTAATTATATCCTAAGTGACTTATTAGAAATGCACCTTATTTATAGACATTTAACACAGTCAGCGTGATTCAAAAATACTTTGTTCATTTGTGATGTTTGAATAATGAAAGGTCATCTAACCTACTTCCTGAATATTCGAGTTCTCTTTTACTATGAGCATGATAAATTACCTGACTTAGTGATCCTCTAGTTTTGGTTTGGTTCACTACAAATGAATGAATACATAGAAATGTTATAGGCAGAATGTATAAGTCAGCAAATCGAAAGTGACAGTATTACTTAAGCATAAAATGTGTAGCAGCAGTTCAGCATTAAGAAGACAAACTATTTATCCCAAATAAAATATATCATTTTAAAGTCCATGAGACGGTAAACTAACTCCATCTCTACATACAAAGATTTCTCTGTTTTGATATTGTGGTATGTAACAATATTTCCATTATTTTATTGTAAATAGTGGTTTATTATTTTGTCTCTAAATCAGATCCAGGTCTGATCTGCTCCAGAAATAATTGTATTTAAACCTCTTTCTTAAACCCAGTATTATCTTCCTGTCTGTTTATCATCTTATTACCTATATAAAGGTACACAGAGACCTGTAAAAAAGAAGCAGGGGCTCATTCTCTGAGAGTTGATAGCAGAAGCATTTTGCCTATGAATCTTTGCACAAAATCTTAAAATAATCCTTTTGAACAGAAAGTAAGAAGTGTAAACAGACTTAAGTTTCTTTCTAACTAAGAGGTTTTGTGACTACCTTGTGTTATGCGTGTACCTTGTGTGATTTTTACAAAATCAGAAGCATTTCATTACTAGTATTTCTATCCACACAGAGAGGTGGAAATGCATCAAGAGGGATTTATAGACCAAAAATAATCAGAGATGTGGAAAACAGAAGAGGCATATTGAGTTTTAGAACTAAGAAGAATCTTGAACAGCAGCATTCATGCTATCTTCTTCAGAAAATATTGAAAACATTTAGAAATAGACAGCAGTTTCTAGATAATGAAAGATGAAGAAAAAATCAGTTGATTGCATTTATGTAGGAGAAGGCAATGGCACCCCACTCCAGTATTCTTGCCTGGAAAATCCCATGGGCGGAGGGGCCTGGTAGGCTGCAGTCCATGGGCTCGCTAAGAGTCGGACACGACTGAGCAACTTCACTTTCACTTTTCACTTTCATGCATTGGAGAAGGAAATGGCAACCCACTCCAGTGTTCTTGCCTGGAGAATCCCAGGGACGGGGGAGCCTGGTGGGCTGCCATCTATGGGGTCACACAGAGTCGGACACGACTGAAGCGACTTAGCAGCAGTAGGAATGGTTAGCAAGAAAACCAAACTTGTGCTCAAGGTATATGGTCATCGAAATCTGATTGCAATGAACATTTCCAGGCTCATCTTCAAATTGAAATCCTGCATCTTTTGCTGGAGTGAACTGAACACTTTTTCCAGAAAGATCATCTCACTTCCAAATCTTACATTTGAATGTCTCCCTCATCCAATCCTTCTCTGTTTACGGAAACCCTCACAATTCAAGGAAGAAGCTCCTTCCTTAACACTCACAAAACTTTCTAAGAGCCCTCATCTCACCCACAAGCTAGTGTTCTGTGATTCAAGTCTTCCTGACAGCAGCACAGAGCAACAGTCTTCCTGTGTAGTAGAGGGAAGGGTTTTTGCAGAAATTCCATTAGCTAATGTTTCTAATAAGGTTAAATTATGTTAAATAGATAACATTTAAAGAAAATGTGATAAAGTGGATAAGATAAATGTCTTTAATTGTAAGTTGAGGTCCTAAAATTTTTAAGTAAAGAGAATGAATTCAATTCATCAAATGTGTGTGTATATATATATATATATTTAATTCATTTACTTTTTAATTGAAGGATAATTTTGTGGTTTTCTGTCAAACCTCAACATGAATCAGCCATAGGTATATATATATCCCCTCCCTTTTGAACCTTCCTCCCGTCTTCCTCCCCAGCCCTCTAGGTTGATACAGAGCCCCTGTTTGAGTTTCCTGAGCCATACAGCAAATTCCCATTGGCTATCTATATTATATGGTAATGTAAGTTTCCATGTTACTCTTTCCATACATCTCACCCTCTGCTCCCCTCTCCCCATCTCCATAAGTCTATTCTCTATGTCTGTTTCTCCATTGCTGCCCTGTAAATAAATTATTCAGTACCATTTTTCTAGCTTCTGTATATATGCATTAGAATATGATATTTATCTTTCTCTTTCTGATTTACTTCACCCTGTATAATAGGTTCTAGGTTCATCCACCTCATCAGAAGTGACTCAAACACATCCCTTTTTACGGCTGGGTAATATTCCATTAAGTATGTGTACCACAATTTCTTTATCCATTCATCTGTCAATGGACATCTAGGTTGCTTCCATGTTCTAGCTATTGTAAACAGTGCTGCAACAAACAATGGGATACATGCGTCTTTTTCAATTTTGGTTTCCTCAGGGTATATGCTTAGGAGAGGGATTGCTGGGTCATATGGTGGTTTTATTTCTAGTTTTTCAAGGAATCTCCATACCGTCTTCCATAGTGGCTGTATCAATTTACATTCCCACCTACAGTGCAAGAGTGTTCCCTTTTCTCCACACCATCTCCAGCATTTATTATTTGTAGACTTTATGATGAGGGCCATTTTGATTGGTGTGAAGTGATATCTCATTGTAGTTTTGATTTGTATTTCTCTAATAATGAGTGATGTTGAGCACCTTTTCATGTGTTTGTGAGTCATCTGTATGTCTTCTTTGGATAAATGTCTGTTTAGGAATTTTTTTCCACTTTTTGATTGGGTTGTATGTTTTTCTCGTATTGAGTTGTATGAGCTGCTTGTATATTTTAGAAATTAATTCTTTGTCAGTTGTTTCATTTGCTATTATTTTCTCCCATCCTGAGGGTTGTCTTTTCACCTTGCTTATAGTTTCCTTTTCTGTGCAAAAGCTTTTAAGTTTAATCAGGTTCCATTTGTTTACTTTTATTTTTATTTCCATTACACTGGAGGTGGCTCATAGAGAATCTTGCTTTGACTTATGTCATCAAGTGTTCTGCCTGTTTTCCTCTAAGAGTTTTATAGTTTCTGGTCTTACATTTAGGTCTTTAATCCATTTTGAGTTTATCTTTGTGTATGGTGTTGGGAAGTGTTCTAATTTCATTCTTTTACATGTAGCTGTCCAGTTTCCCAGGACCATTTGCTGAAGAGCTGTCTTTGCCCCATTGTACATTCTTGCCTCCTTTGTCAAAAATAAGGTACCCATAGGTTCATGGGCTTATTTTTAAGCTTTCTATCTTGTTCTATTGGTCTATATTTCTGTTTTTGTGCCAATAACATACTGTCTTGATAACTGTAGCTTTGTAATTAATGTGAAGTCAGGAAGGTTGATTCCTCCAGCTCCATTCTTCTTTCTCAAGACTGCTTTGGCTATTCAGGGTCTTTTGTGTTTCCATATGAATTGTGAAATTTTTTGTTTGATTCTATGAAAAATGCCATTGGTAATTTGATAAGATTACATCACATCTGTAGATTGCATTTGGTACTATAGTCATTTTCACAATATTGATTCTCCTTACCCAGGAACATGGAATATCTCTCCATCTGTTTATGTCATCTTTGATTTCTTTCATTAATGTCTTATAATTTTCTGTGTACAGTTCTTTTGTCTACTTAGGTAGGTTTATTCCTAGATATTTAATTCTTTTTGTTGCAATGGTGAATGGGATTGATTCTTTAATTTCTCTTTCTGATTTTTCATTTTTAGTATATAGAAATGCAAGTGATTTCTGTGTGTTGATTTTGTATCTTGCTGCTACTATCTTTAGGGTTTTCTATCTATAGTATCATGTCATCTGCAAACAGTGAGAGCTTTACTTCTTCTTTTCTGATCTGGTTTCCTTTTATTTCTTTCTCTTCTCTGATTGCTATAGATAGGCCTTCCAGAACTATGTTGAATAATAATGGCAGAAGTGGACACCCTTGTCTTGTTCCTGATCTTAGGGGGAATGTTTTCAATTTTTCACCATTGAGAGTAATGTTTGCCGTAGGCTTATCATATATGGCCTTTCCACCAGGCTCCACCATCCTTGGGATTCTCCAGGCAAGAACACTGGAGTGGGTTGCCATTTCCTTCTCCAATGCATGAAAGTGAAAAGTGAAAGTGAAGTCACTCAGTAGTGTCCTACTCTTAGTGACCCCATGGACTGCAGCCTACCAGGCTCCTCCATCCATGGGATTTTCCAGGCAAGAGTCCTGGAGTGGGATGCCATTGTCTTCTCCATATCATATGTGACCTTTACTATGTTGAGGTAGA
This sequence comes from Bos grunniens, assembly GCF_055505025.1. Taxonomy (NCBI): domain Eukaryota; kingdom Metazoa; phylum Chordata; class Mammalia; order Artiodactyla; family Bovidae; genus Bos; species Bos grunniens. The sequence continues at coordinate 9,789,214 of NC_141176.1, read as the reverse complement.
TTCCTTCTATGCCCATTTTTTGAAGAGTTTTAATCAAAATGGGTGCTGAATTTTGTCAAAGGCTTTTTCTGCATCTATTGAGATGATCATATTGTTTTTATCTTTTAATTTGTTAATATGGTATCACATTGATTGATTTGCATATATTGAAGAATCCTTGCATCCCTGGAATAAACACAACTTGATCATGGTGTATGAGCTTTTTGATGTGTTGCTGAGTTCTGTTTACTAAAATTTTGTTGAGGGTTTTTGCATCTATGTTCACCAGAAATATTGGCCCCTAGCTTTCTTTTTTTGTGTTCTCCTTGTCTGGTTTTGATATCAGGGTGATGATGGCCTCAAAGAATGAGTTTGGAATTGTTCCATCCTCTGCAATTTTTTGAAAGAGTTTTAGAAGGCTGGACATTAGCTCTTCTGTAAATGTTTAATAAAATTCTCCTGTGAAGCCATCTAGTCCTGGGCTTTTGTTTTTTTGGGGAGATTTTTGATTACAGCTTTAATTTCAGTGCTTATAATTGGGTTGTTCATAATTTCTATTTATTCCTGGTTCCGTCTTGGAAGATTTAAATTTTTTAAGAATCTGTATATTTCTTCCAGGTTATCTATTTTATTGCCATATAGTTGTTCATAATAGTCTCTTATAATCCTTTGTGTTTCTGCACTGTCTGTTGTAATCTCTCCTTTTTCATTTCTAATTTTGTTGATTTGATTCTTCTCTCTTTTTTCCTTAATGAATCTGACTAAAGTTTTGTCAATTTTGTTTATCTTCTCACAGAACCAGCTTTTAGTCTTATTAATCCTTACTATTGTTTCTTTTCAGAGAAGGCAATGGTACCCCACTACAGTACTCTTGCCTGGAAAATCCCATGGACGGAGGAGCCTGATAGGCTGCAGTCCATGGGGTCGCTAAGAGTCGGGCACGACTGAGCAACTGCACTTTCACTTTTCACTTTCATGCATTGGAGAAGGAAATGGCAACCCACTCCAGTGTTCTTGCCTGGAGAATCCCAGGGACAGAGGAGCCTAGTGGGCTGCCGCCTATGGGGTCACACAGAGTCGGACACGACTGAAGCGATTTAGCAGCGGCAGCAGCAGCAGCATTGTTTCTTTTATTTATTTTTTCAATTATTTCTGCTCAGATCTTTATGATTTCTTTTCTTCTACTAATTTTGGGGTTTTTTTGCTCTTTTTCCAGTTGTTTCAGGTGTAAAGTTAGGTTGTCTATTTGATGTTTTTCTTGTTTCTTGAGGTAGGATTGAATTGCTGTAAACTTTCATCTTAGAACTGCTTCTGCTGCATCCCATAGGTTTTGAGTTGTTGTATTTTCAATGTCATTTGTTTCTATAAATTTTTGATTTCAATTTTGATTTCTTCAGGAACCTATTGGTTATTTAGAAATGTGCTGTTTAATCTTCACGTTTGTCTTTCTTACAGTTTTTTCTTGTAATTGATATTTAGTCTCATAGTATTGTGGTCAGAGAAGATGCTTGATAGGATTGCAGTTTTATTAAATTTACTGAGGTTTGATTTATGACCCAAGATGGAGAATGTTTCACGTGCACTTGAGAAGAAGGTGTATTCTTCTGCATTTAGGTGGAATGTCCTGAAGATATCCATGAGATCATCTCACCTAATATATCATTTAAGAGTTGTGTTTCCTTATTAATTTTCTGTTTTGATGATCTGTCCATTGGTGTGAGTGGGGTGTTAAAGTTTCCTACTATTATTGTGTTACTGTCAATTTCTCCCTTTATGTCTGTTAGTGTTTGCCTTATGTATTGAGGTGCTCCTATGTTGGGTGCATAGATATTTCCAATTGTTATGTCCTCCTCTTGGATTAATCCCTTGATCATTATATAGTGTCTTTCCTTATCTCCTGTAATCTTCTTCATTTTAAGGTCTATTTGTCTGATATGAGAATTGCTGCTCCAGCTTTCTTTTGCTTCCCATTTGCATGGAATGTATTTTTCCATCCTCTCACTTTCAGTCTATATGTGTCTTTAGATTTGAAGTAGATTTCTTGTAGACAGCATAATTATGGGTCTTGTTTTTGTATCCATTCAGCCAGTCTGTGTCTTTTGGTTGGACCATTTACATTTAAAGTAATTATCGATATATATATGTTCTTATGTTCATTGATATGTACATAAACCATGAACTTCCAGATGTTCAAGCTGCATTTAGAAAAGGCAGAGGAACCAGAGATCAAATTGCCAACATCCGTTGGCATTAAAAAAGCCAATGGATGATCCATTAGATCATCAAAAAAGCAAGAGAGTTCCAGAAAAAACATCTATTTCTGCTTTATTGACTATGCCAAAGCCTTTGACTGTGGATTATAATCAACTGTGGAAAATTCTGAAAGAGATGGGAATACCAGACCACCTGACCTGACTCTTGAGAAGTCTGTATGCAGGTCAGTAAACAATAGTTAGAACTGGACATGGAACAACAGACTGGTTCCAAATAGGAAAAGGAGTATGTCAAGGCTGTATATTGTCACCCTGCTTATTTAACTTATATGCAGGGTACATCATGAGAAATGCTGGCCTGGATGAATCAAAAGCTGGAATCAAGATTGTTAGGAGAAATATCAATAACTTCAGATATGCAGATGAGACCACCTTTATTGCAGAAAGCAAAGAAGAACTAAAGAGCCTCTTGATGAAAGTGAAAGAGGACAGTGAAAAAGTTGAATTAAAACTCAGCATTCAGAAAACGAAGATCATGGCATCTGGTCCCATCACTTCATGGGAAATAGATAGGGAAACAGTAGAAACAGTGACAGATGTTACTTTTGGGGGCTTCAAAATCACTGCAGATGGTGACTGCAGCCATGAAATTAAAAGAAACTTGCTCCTTGGAAGAAAAGTTATGACCAACCTAGACAGTGTATTAAAAGCAGAGACATTACTTTACCGACAAAGGTCCATCTAATAAAAGCTATGGTTTTTCCAGTAGTCATGTAAGGATGTGAGAGTTGGACTATAAAGAAAGCCAAATGCCAAAGAATTGATGCTTTTCAACTGCGGTGTTGGAGAAGACTCTTGAGACTCCCTTGGACTGCAAGGAGATCCAACCCGTCCATCCTAAAGGAAATCAGTCCTGAATATTCATTGGAAGGACTGATGCTGAAGCTGAAACTCCAATAATTTGGCCACCTGATGTGAAGAACTGACTCATTGGAAAAGACCCTGATATTGGGAAGGATTGAAGACAGGGAGAGAAAGAGACAACAGAGGATGAGATGGTTGGATGGCATCACCGACTCAATGGACATGAGTTTGAGTAAGCTCCAGAAGTTGGTGAAGGACAAGGAGGCCTGGTGTTTTGCAGTCCACGGGGTTGCAAAGAGTCAGACATGACTGAATGACTGAACTGAACTGATGTTCCTATTTCCATTTTCTTAATTGTTTGAGGTTGATTTTGTAGATCTTTTTTCTTCTCTTGTATTTCTTGACTATATAAGTCCCTTTAACTTTTGTTGTAAAGCTGGTTTGGTGGTACTGAATTCTCTTAACTTTTGCTTGTCTGAAAAACTTTATTTTTTCATCAATTTTGATTGATATCCTTGCTGTGTACAGTAATCTTGGTTGTAGATTTTTTCTCTTTCAGTACTTTAAACATATCCTGCGATTCCCTTCTAGCCTGCAGAGTTTCTGCTGAAAGATCAGCTGGTAAATATATGAGCTTCCCCTTGTATGTTACTTGTTGCTTCTCCCTTGATACTTTTAATATCCTTTCTTTGTTTTTAGACTTTATTAGTTTGATTAGTAAGTGTCTTGATGTGTTTCTTGGGTTTTTCCTGTATGGGACTCTTTCTGCCTCTTGGACTTGATCAACTACTTCCTTTCCCATATTGGGGAAATTTTCAACTATTATCTCTTCAAAAATGTTCTCACACCCGTTCTTTTTCTCTGATCAGATCAGATCAGTCACTCAGTCATGTCCAACTCTTTGCAACCCCATGAATCGCAGCACGCCAGGCCTCCCTGTCCATCACCAACTCCCGGAGTTCACTCAGACTCACGTCCATCAAGTCAGTGATGCCATCCAGCCATCTCATCCTCTGTGGTCCCCTTCTCCTCTTGCCCCCAATCCCTCCCAGCATCAGAGTCTTTTCCAATGAGTCAACTCTTTGCATGAGGTGGCCAAAGTACTGGAGTTTCAGCTTTAGCATCAGTCCTTCCAAAGAAATCCCAGGGCTGATCTCCTTCAGAATGGACTGGTTGGATCTCCTTGTAGTCCAAAGGACTCGCAAGAGTCTTCTCCAACACCACAGTTCAAAAGCATCAATTCTTCAGCGCTCAGCTTTTTTGACAGTCCAACTCTCACATCCATACATGACCACAGGAAAAACCATGGCCTTGACTAGACGAACCTTTGTTGGCAAATTATGTCTCTGCTTTTGAATATGCTATCTAGGTTGGTCATAACTTTCCTTCCAAGGAGTAAGCGTCTTTTAATTTCATGGCTGCAGTCACCATCTGCAGTGATTTTGGAGCCCCCAAAAATAAAGTCTGACACTGTTTCCACTGTTTCCCCATCTATTTCCCATGAAGTGATGGGACCGGATGCCATGATCTTCGTTTTCTGAATGTTGAGCTTTAAGCCAACTTTTTCACTCTCCACTTTCACTTTCATCAAGAGGACTTTTAGTTCCTCTTCACTCTGCCATAAGGGTGGTGTCATCTGCATATCTGAGGTTATTGATATTTCTCCTGGCAATCTTGATTCCAGCTTGTGCTTCTTCCAGTCCAGCATTTTTCATGATGTACTCTGCATATAAGTTAAATAAGCAGGGTGACAATATACAGCCTTGACGTACTCCTTTTCCTATTTGGAACCAGTCTGTTGTTCCATGTCCAGTTCTAACTGTTGCTTCCTGACCTGCATATAGGTTTCTCAGGAGGCAGATCAGGTGGTCTGGTATTCCCATCTCTTTTAGAATTTTCCACTGTTAATTGTGATCCACGTGTGTTTGATATGGTCCCAGAGGTCTCTGAGACTATCCCCATTTCTTTTCATTCTTCTTACTTTATTTTGCTCTTCAGAAGTTATTTCTATCATCTTATCTTCTAGCTCAGTGATTCATTCTTGTGCTTCAGATATTCTGCTATTGATTCCTTCTAGAGTAGTTTTAATTTTAGTAATTGTGTTGTTTGTCTCTGTATGCTTATTCTTTAATTCTTCTAGGTCTTTTTTAATTGATGCATTTTCTCCATTTTGATTTTAAGGGTTTTGATCACCTTCACTATCATTATTCGGAATTCTTTTCCAGGTACTTTGCCTATTTCCCCTTCATTTATTTGGACTTCTGTGTTTCTAGTTTGTTTCTTCATTTGTGTAGTATTTGTCTGTGTTTTCATTATTTTTTTTAACTTATTGTGTTTGAGGTCTCCTTTTTCCAGGCTTCAAGGAAAGTTGAATTCTTTTCTTGAAGAAGTTTGAATTATTTCTTCATTTTGGTTTTTTCCCTCCTAAGGTTGGTCCTGTGGTTTGTGTAAGCTTCCTATGGGGTGAGATTTGTGTTGAGTTTTGTTTGTTTTTCCTCTGATGGACAAGGCTGAGTGAGGTGGTAATCCTGTCTGCTGATGATTTGGTTTGTATTCTTGTTTTATTTGTTATTTAGATGAGGCATCCTGCACAGGGTGCTACTGGCGGTTGGGTGATGCTGGGTCTTGTGTTCAAGTAGTTTCGTTTGTGTGAGTTCTCACTATTTGATACTCCCTAGGGTTAGTTCTGTGATAGTCTAGAGTCTTAGAATCAGCGCTACCACTACAAAGGCTCAGGGCTTGATCTCTGGTCTGGAACGAGATTCCACAAGTGGTTTGTATGGCATTAGTGAGATTAAAACAAATATCCAAAGACAAGAAACCAAAGATGAATCCCAGACAAATGGCAGTTACAAAATCAGGAAAATAATAATTAAAATAATGGAATATACGCATTTACATATACACCCATGAGCAAAGTAAAAAAAAAAAAAAAGTCTAACAAAAATTAAGTACAGTAGATTGACAGGCAAACAAAGGAATTCAAAAATTATACTTACAAGTTAAGAACAAAACTAACTAAAGCACAAACTGGGAAACAAAACTAAAGTAAGGTGCCAAGTGGGAATAAAGCAATGAAAATAAAACAGGCACATATTTTGAGAAGAAAGGAGAGAAAGATAAGAAAGAAAGAATAGATATGCAAAATTAAATAGAGGCAGATAAAGAAGATTTATATAAGTTAAAGATTAACTGAAAAAAGAAAAGAAGTGTAGGAAAGGAAAAAGGAATAAATGTAGAAAAAATAATAATAGGTTAAGAAAATTAAAATTAAAAAAGAGAAAAGATAAAAACAAAACAAAACAAGAACCCACAGAACTGCAAAAGCCCAACATAGAGGCAGATATTTATGAGAAAAAAAAGAAGCTCCAAAGCTTAATTGGATTTCATAGTGCCATTAAAATCAGCAGCTACAACAGAGGTGGGGCAAAGGGCAAAAAAAGAAAAAAAAAATCCAAAATTTTCTACAGAACAAGTAGAAAAGTTAGAATAAATGTTTTTCTTGAGTCACTGCTGTCAGAGTCCTTTCCTTCACTGGGAGTCACAGCCTGCCTCACCTCCCTAGGATGCCCCACACTGTGCTGACCTCTGGACCTGCTGTGGGGGCAGCTCAGATTCTAATCTGGCTCTACTCCTGTGTGTTCTTGCCTCCAAAGTCCACAGCTATCAGAACTAGTGCTTTTTCTTTTGTGGAAGCTCTCAGTGACCTTTTGTGTATTCCATAGACACAGAGTCTGCCTAGTTGATCATGTGGATTTAATCTGCAGCTTGTACAGCTGGAGGGGAGGTTTTGGGTCTTCTTCCTTAGCCACACTGCCTCTGGGTTTCAATTGTGGGTTTATGTCCACCTCTGCATGTGGGTCATCCACTGGGGTTTGCTCCTGAGGCTGCTCTAGAGGCCTTGGGTTTGCCCCTGTGAGGGCCAGGTGTAGAGGTGGGACTACTGATGGGGTCGCAGGGGTTCTGGCAGCACCAGGTACTCAGGGTGTTGGTGGCTAGGACAGCAGGAAATATAGTGCTCTAGAAGGGTATGGCCATCAGTATTGGCCAATACGCTCCAGTATTCTTGTCTGGAGAACTCCCCTCCCTGATAGAGAAGCCTGGCAGGCCACAGTTCAGATCAGATCAGATCAGATCAGTCGCTCAGTCGTGTCCAATTCTTTGTGACCCCATGAATCGCAGCACACAAGGCCTCCCTGTCCATCACCAACACCCGGAGTTCACCCAGACTCATGTCCATCTAGTCAGTGATGCCATCCAGCCATCTCATCCTCTGTCGTCCCCTTCTCCTCCTGCCCCCAATCCCTCCCAGCATCAGAGTCTTTTCCAATGAGTCAACTCTTCGCATGAGGTGGCCAAAGTACTGGAGTTTCAGCTTTAGCATCAGTCCTTCCAAAGAAATCCCAGGGCTGATCTTCAGAATGGACTGGTTGGATCTCCCTGCAGTCCAAGGGACTCTCAAGAGTCTTCTCCAACACCACAGTTCAGAAGCATCAATTCTTCAGCGCTTAGCCTTCTTCACAGTCCAACTTTCACATCCATACATGTCCACAGGAAAAACCATAGCCTTGACTAGACGAACCTTTGTTGGCAAATTATGTCTCTGCTTTTGAATATGCTATCTAGGTTGGTCATAACTTTCCTTCCAAGGAGTAAGCGTCTTTTAATTTCATGGCTGCAGTCACCATCTGCAGTGATTTTGGAGCCCCCAAAAATAAAGTCTGACACTGTTTCCCCATCTATTTCCCATGAAGTGATGGGACTGGATGCCATGATCTTCGTTTTCTGAATGTTGAGCTTTAAGCCAACTTTTTCACTCTCCACTTTCACTTTCATCAAGAGGCTTTTTAGTTCATCTTCACTTTCTGCCATAAGGGTGGTGTCATCTGCATATCTAAGGTTATTGATATTTCTCCTGGCAATCTTGATTCCAGCTTGTGCTTCTTCCAGTCCAGCGTTTCTCATGATGTACTCTGCATATAAGTTAAATAAACAGGGTGATAATATACAGCCTTGATGAACTCCTTTTCCTATTTGGAACCAGTCTGTTGTTCCATGTCCAGTTCTAACTGTTGCTTCCTGACCTGCATACAAATTTCTCAAGAGGCCGATCAGGTGGTCCGGTATTCCCATCTCTTTCAGAATTTCCCACAGTTTATTGTGATGCACACAGTCAAAGGCTTTGGCATAGTCAATAAAGCAGAAATAGATGTTTTTTCTGGAACTCTTTTGCTTTTTCCATGATCCAGAGGATGTTGGCAATTTGATCTCTGGTTCCTCTGCCTTTTCTAAAACCAGCTTGAACATCAGGAAGTTCACGGTTCACATATTGCTGAAGCCTGGCTTGGAGAATTTTGAGCATTACTTTACTAGCGTGTGAGATGAGTGCAATTGTGCGGTAGTTTGAGCATTCTTTGGCATTGCCTTTCTTTGGGATTGGAATGAAAACTGACCTTTTCCAGTCCTATGGCCACTGCTGAGTTTTCCAAATTTGCTGGCATACTGAGTGCAGCACTTTCACAGCATCATCTTTTAGGATTTGGAATAGCTCAACTGGAATTCCATCACTTCCACTAGCTTTGTTCATAGTGATGCTTTCTAAGGCCCACTTGACTTCACATTCCAGGATGTCTGGCTCTAGGTCAGTGATCACACCATCGTGATTAGCTGGATTGTGAAGATCTTTTTTGTACAGTTCTTCTGTGTATTCTTGCCACCTCTTCTTAATATCTTTTGCTTCTGTTAGGTCCATACGATTTCTGTCCTTTATCAAGCTCATCTTTGCATGAAATGTTCCTTTGGTATCTCTGATTTTCTTGAAGAGATCCCTAGTCTTTCCCAACCTACGTGCATAGATGCAAGACTTTTTTGCCTGTGGCAGCTCTGCCCCAGTGAGAGTCTGCACAGGTGCTTGGCTTACCAGGATCCTGGTGGTGCCAAGTGTGCAGGGACATGAACTACCTCTGCCCCAGGAGTCATGGCCCTATCAGAGTCTTTTTTTGAGCCTCTTGTAGCTGGCAATCAGAAAGTCTCTTTGGCCAGTCTCTCCATAGCTCCACCTGACCAGGCAATTAGAGGGCTCCCTTGCCTGGGGTCCTTCTCTGTTGTTCCATGCATCAGGCACGTTGAGAGTCCCCACCAACCCCCCAGCTGGGGGTGGGGGGGCTGTAGATCTGCGTGTCAGACACTTAAAAGGGCACACTAGGTGGGGTCCTGCTCTGTAGTTCAGTGCATCAGTTACTTAAGGAGCACCCTGAGTGTGGTCCTATTCTGTAGTTTAGTGTGTTAGGCATTTGATGAGCTAGCCTCTCTACTGTTCAGCTGCCGATGCTGGCATGTGGGGAGAGAGTCTATGGTAAGGGCTCCAGACCCTACACATAACTCAGCAGTATCCCTTGCTTCCATGGCTGCTGGCTTTCTTCCATAGGCATTTCCCACCACTATCTCTTCCCTCACATCCCCTCAATCCATCTCTCTGCAGTCAATAGCAGCCCTCACCCTGGGATTGCTTCACAATCCCTAAACTCCAGCTCCCACCTGCTGCACCTTCCAGAAGACCAATGTTCTTGTCCAGGGTATGTATGGCTGCAACAAGGACTGTCTGATTCTCACTCCATTTAGGCTGTCACGGATCAGCTTACTCTCAGCCTTAAATCTTTCTCCTCTGACTCAGACAATTGCCCTGATATGGGGATCGGACCCCTGCTTCAATTCCTCCACCCACTGAAGGCAGGTCCAGTCCTACTAACACTCCTGTTTTTCCCCCTATTTCCTTCATCCTACCAAGTTTTGCATGGTTCTACTTTTCCACTCGTCAGGTACTCCTGTCTGCTCTCAGCTGGTGTTCTGCATGCACTTCTGTATCTGAAGGTGTATTTATGATGTTCCATGGAGAGAGATGTGCTCCACGTCCACCTACTCCTCTGCCATCTTGTTCTCTCCCATCAAATATATTTTAAGTAACTATTATATTCACAGTTTTATGCTAGACCTACTGTGGCTCAGATCATGAACTCCTTATTGCCAAACTCAGGCTTAAATTGAAGAAAATAGGGAAAACCACTAGACCATTCAGGTATGACCTAAATCAAATCCCTTATGATTATACAGTGGAAGTGAGAAATAGATTTAAAGGACTAGATCTGATAGATAGAGTGCCTGATGAACTATTGAATGAGGTTCGTGACATTGTATAGGAGACAGGGATTAAGATCATCCCCATGGAAAAGAAATGCAAAAAAGCAAAATGGCTGTCTGGGGAGGCCTTACAAATAGCTGTGAAAAGAAGAGAAGCGAAAAGCAAAGGAGAAAAGGAAGGATAGAAGCATCTGAATGCAGAGTTCCAAAGAATAGCAAGAAGAGATAAGAAAGCCTTCCTCAGTGATCAGTGCAAAGAAATAGAGGAAAACAACAGAATGGGAAAAACTAGAGATCTCTTCCAAAAAAGTAGAGATACCAAGGGAACATTTCATGCAAAGATGGGCTCGATAAAGGACAGAAATGGTATGGACCTAACAGAAGCAAAAGATATTAAGAAGAGGTGGCAAGAATACACAGAAGAACTGTACAAAAAAGATCTTCACGACCAGATAATCATGATGGTGTGATCACTAACCTAGAGCTAGACATCCTGGAATGTGAAGTCAAGTGGGCCTTAGAAAGCATCACTACGAACAAAGCTAGTGGAAATGATGGAATTCCAGTAGAGCTATTTCAAATCCTGAAAGATGATGCTGTGAAAGTGCTGCACTCAGTATGCCAGCAAATTTGGAAAACTCAGCAGTGGCCACAGGACTAGAAAATGTTCATTTTCATTCCAATCCCAAAGAAAGGCAATGCCAAAGAATGCTCAAACTACTGCAAAATTGCACTCATCTCACATGCTGGTAAAGTAATGCTCAAAATTCTCCAAGCCAGGCTTCAGCAATATGTGAACCGTGAACTTCCTGATGTTCAAGCTGGTTTTAGAAAAGGCAGAGGAACCAAGATCAAATTGCCAACATCCACTGGATCACTGAAAAAGCAAGAGAGTTCCAGAAAAAAACATCTATTTCTGCTTTATTGACTATGCCAAAGCCTTTGACTGTGTGCATCACAATAAACTGTGGGAAATTCTGAAAGAGATGGGAATACCAGACCACCTGACCTGCCTCTTGAGAAATCTGTATGCAGGTCAGGAAGCAACAGTTAGAACTGGACATGGAACAACAGACTGGTTCCAAATAGGAAAAGGAGTACGTCAAGGCTGTATATTATCACCCTGCTTATTTAACTTATATGCAGAGTACATCATGAGAAACGCTGGACTGGAAGAAGCACAAGCTGGAATCAAGATTGCCAGGAGAAATATCAATAACCTTAGATATGCAGATGACACCACCCTTATGGCAGAAAGTGAAGAGGAACTCAAAAGCCTCTTGATGAAAGCGAAAGTGGAGAGCAAAAAAGTTGGCTTAAAGCTCAACATTCAGAAAATGAAGATCATGGTATCCGGTCCTATCACTTCATGGGAAATAGATGGGGAAACAGTGGAAACAGTGTCAGACTTTATTTTTGGGGGCTCCAAAATCACTGCAGATGGTGACTGCAGCCATGAAATTAAAAGACGCTTACTCCTTGGAAGGAAAGTTATGACCAACCTAGATAGCATATTCAAAAGCAGAGACCTTACTTTGCCAACAAAGGTTCGTCTAGTCAAGGCTATGGTTTTTCCTGTGGTCATGTATGGATGTGAGAGTTGGACTGTGAAGAAGGCTGAGCGCTGAAGAATTGATGCTTTTGAACTGTGGTTTTGGAGAAGACTCTTGAGAGTTCCTTGGACTGCAAAGAGATCCAACCAGTCCATTCTGAAGGAGATCAGCCCTGGGATTTCTTTGGAAGGACTGATGCTAAAGCTGAAACTCCAGTACTTTGGCCACCTCATGCGAAGAGTTGACTCATTGGAAAAGACTGATGCTGGGACGGATTGGGGGCAGGAGAGAAGGGGACGACAGAGGATGAGATGGCTGGATGGCATCACTGACTCGATGGACGTGAGTCTCAGTGAACTCCAGGAGTTAGTGATGGACAGGGAGGCCTGGCGTGCTGCGATTCATGGGGTCACAAAGAGTCAGACACAACTGAGCGACTGAACTGAACTGAATTATTACAATGATGAATACATGTATTCTAATAATCCCACTTTAATGTGAGACATTTTATGTTCATAATAAAATTTCCCATATTTAAACTATATGTTTTAAATATGGTAACTCCAGATGATGGAGCAATTCTTTGACTACAGGGATTAAGTCATGTTCACAGATTAGATACTTTCTCTTTGAACCTGACACTAATCAGCAAATAAGTTGGTGATATGTGAAGTAAGTAATAAAAACAAGAGTTGGAGTAACTGGCTGGACCAACAGTATCTAGGATGTAGATTGTTCCGCCACAAGAAAACCCCCAAAGCCACCACATTTTAGACACAATATTGTGTATTTACTTACAGTACTTGTCTTTGTACCATACAAAAACACAAAATAATAAAAATTTCCTAGCTACATATCTAATTTTAAATTATTTTTGTGTTCTCAAGTTTATTTCTTACACACTGGGGCCATCTGTTTCCCATATGAATTGAATTTCAATTTTAGACCAGTAGTCAAGAGAATTATTTGAAGCTTTAAATATATCTCCCAGGAAAACATTTAATATGTAAAAGTTGTGTGCATTAAATATTTATACTATATTTAGTCACTCAAATAATTAGTAACAAAACCTGTAATTTTCAATCATAACTTTTCTGCCATGTCACTTTTTCTTCTATGTAGGTTTCAGTGGAAATATGACATGATTGCATTTAGTTTCACATAGAAGAAAGGGAAATGAAGTTGGCTTTTTAAGGGAAAAATTCAAAGATGTCACTAGTATTTACTGGTTTCCTTCTTGGTTATATAATTATAGTGTCCCCAGATGCTTAACACCAAGCATGGAATCCCAGGTCCCCCAAAATAAAGGGACCTGTTTCCTCAAGTCAACAGAGTGCAGGCACAGGCACAGAATTCTTAGCAATATTGATTTTATTGATCACCAGTTCCCTGAGTGTCTCTACAGAACTTGCGTTTGAGTCTTATTCTGGGAGGGCTCCAAATGTTTGACACCGAAGCCTCATCACAGCACAGATGATTAATGTAAATCTTTTATGATCATTCCAACCTCCTTGCCAGGAGTCATATGGTTTAATTTGAAACAATAAGCAGCAAAGACCAATCACTTTGGTGAATCCTTGAACAATGTTCTCATTCCTTAAAAAAATGAGTATAATTTTGTTTAGAACTGAGATCTGGAATACTCATTATTGTGTTTCATGCTGAATTCAAAACTGGGGAATTCTGTCAAATTACGGATATCAGAGCTGAGAATTAAAAAAAAAAGTTTCAACTCTGCTGGGACATTATTGAATCATAAAATCAAACATAATCACACATTCTGAGACTTTTATTTACTGAAATGATAAAATATCTTAGGCTTTTTTGTGTTTTTATAATTAAGACCATTTTTTAAAAGAGCAGTTTAAAGTTCACACAAAATTGAAAATACGTTACAAGTTTTTTGGGTAATATCTTTGTCTTACTTGGGTATTTGGGTAATGCCAACCTCATAGGATGAATCAGAAATTATGATCTTTGCTTCTATCCTCTGAAAGTGATTATGGAGAACTGGTATAATTTCCTTCTTAAATGTTTCATAGAATTCCCCAGTAAATACATCTGGTCTTTTTTCCTTTCTATTTTGGATTGTTATTAATTATTAACTTAATTTCTTTAATAAATATAAGCCTATTCAAATTATCAGTTTCTTCTTGTGCATTTTGGCAAAGCTTGTCTTTCAAACAACTGGTCCATTTCCTCAAAGGTTATCAAATTTGTGAACCTAGAGTTCATCTAGTTTTCCTTTATTGCCTTTTAATGTCGATGTGATCTGTAGTGATCTCACCTCTTTCACTTCAGGTATTAGTAATATGCGTCCTCTTTTTTCTTTTTCCCCAGTTAACTTAGCTAGAGTCTTATAGGTTGTATTGCTATTGGCAAAGACCATCTTTTGAGTTTATTGATTTTCTATATTGGTTTCGTGCTTTCAATTTCATTGATTTTTGCTCTAATTTTTATCATTTCTTCTGCTTATTTTGGAATTAATATGCTCTCCTTTTTCTAGTTTTCTAAGATGGAACCTTGGATTATTTTTATTTTACATCTTTCTTCTTTAAAAATGTATACATTAAAAGCTATGATTTTCCCTCAAACACCGATTTTGCTGGATTTCACACATTTTGATGAATTGTGTTTTCATTTTGATTTATTCAGAATATTTAAAAATGTCTTTAAATTTCTTGTTTAACCCAAATATGGTATTTATAAGAATGTTGTTTAATTTTCACCTATTTGGTGACTTTTCACTTATCTGTTATTTAATTTTAATGTAGTCTGATGACAGACATTGTTTCCATTCTTCTAAATTTAAAGTGTATTTTATGACCCAGAATATGGTTTTCTTTGGTGAATATTCCATAGCTCATTGAGAAAAATGTATATTCTGCTACTGTTGGATGAAGCAATCTCCAGATGTCAATTGTATCCAATTGACTAATGGTATTGTTGAATTCAGTTATTTCTTTACTAATTTTTGAATTATCTTCTATATTCTTTTTCTATGCTTTAAACTTTTTGTTTTTTATTTGTGTATAGCCGATTAACAATGTTGTATTAGTTTCAGGTGAACAGCAACAGGATTCAGCCATACACACACACACATATCTAATCTCCCTCCTTTCCAGGCTGGCACATAACTTTGAGTAGAGTTCTGTGTGCTATACAATAGGTCCTTGTTGGTTATCCATTTTTAATTTAGCCGTATGTGGAATCTAAATATACATATGTAGAACCTAAAAAGAAATAATACAAACGAAATTATTTACAAACAGAAAGAGACTCTCACACTTAGAAAACAAGCTTATGGTTGCTGGGGTTGTTAAGGAGTTTGGAAAGGTCATGTACAGACTATTAAAAATGGATAACCTTGCTGATTTTCTGCCTATTGAATCTATTCATTTCTAAGAGAGGGGCCTTGAAGTCTTCAACTATGATACTGAATGTATCAATTTCTCTTCAGGAGTCTATTAGGTTTTTTTTTTTTTTTTTTAAACTCACATAGTTTGACACTCTGTTGATAGATGAACATATGTCAAGGATTATTTCTTCTTGGAAAATTGACCCATTTATTTTTATGCAATGCCTTTCTTTTTGTGATAACTTTTCTTGCGTTGGCATTGGTTCAGTCTGTTATTATTGCAGCTAACCCTGCTTTGTTATGATTAGGGCTAGTGTGGTATATGTTCCTCTATTCATTTATTTTTAATCTGTATGCAATTTTATATTTAAAATGTATTTCTTGTAAACGTCATATATTTGGGTCTTTTTTTTTGGCATATTTTTGTTAGGTTTGCTTTGTTATTTTTTTTCTTTTTATTTATGTATTTTTTATTGAAGGATAATTGCTTAAAGAATTTTGTTGTTTTCTGTCAAAATCAACATAGGTCTTATTTGTGATCCATTCTAAGAGTCTCTTTCAAGTTGATGTTCATTGTGATTCTTGATATAGTTGGATTAAAATTTACCATGCTCCTTACTATTTCCTATTTTTGCTATTGTTCTTTGTTCCTACTTTCCTGCCTTCTGTGCTTCTCTTCCCACTTTTTGTACTTTTTTTTTTTTAATGATTTCATATTCTCTGCTTTCTTTTCTGTTTACTTGTATTTCTCTCTCTGCTTTCATAACTTTTTTTTTTTTTTTTTTACGTCTTTTAGTAGTTGCCCTAGAGTCTGCAATATACATTCACAGGTAATTCAAGTCGACTTTCAAGTAACACTATACCACTTCACATGTAATGTGAGTACTTTATAATAAATAATCCTAATTCTTGTTTCCCATCCCTGTATCACTGCTTTCATCCCTTCTTTTACATATAACATTCATAGCCATATATATTAGAAATAAAAATATATGACATATACTTAAACATAAATAACTACATTGTTGGCATTATCATTACAAATATGAACAAACTATTATCTGTTAGATTATGAATAATACAAATAAAAGTTTTTATTTTATCTTTACTCATTCCTTCAATGGTCTTCCTTTCTTTATGTAGATCAGTGTTTCTGACCAATATTATTTTTCTTTTCTCTAAATAGCTATCTTTAAAATTTCT
Source organism: Bos grunniens (assembly GCF_055505025.1). NCBI lineage: Eukaryota > Metazoa > Chordata > Mammalia > Artiodactyla > Bovidae > Bos > Bos grunniens. The sequence goes on along the minus strand of NC_141176.1, from coordinate 9,772,907 downwards.
TGAAAGGCTAAGTCTGCTGGCAACAAATTCCCTAGATTTTTGTTTGTGAGAGAAAGTTTTTATTTATCTTCCACTTTCAAAGCATAATTTTTCAGTCTACAGAATCCTAGATTAGTGGCATTTTCTCTGAATACATATTGCACTTCACTCTTTTCTTTCTTGCATGATTTCTGAACAGAAGTTGGAAGCAATTCTTTATTTAAACATAGGTAAGGTGTTCCCACCCTTACTTCATTTCTTTCAGATTTTTTTTCCAGAATTTTTCTTTATCTTTTGGTTTCTGTAGCTTGAAAATAATATGCCTACGTTTGTATTAGCATTTATTCTGCTTGGTGTTCTTCAGGCTTCATGGATCTGTGGTTTGTAATTTGGCATTAATTCTGGGAAATTCTTAATCATTATTTTTTTTTAATTAATTTTATTTTATTTTTAAACCTTACATAATTGTATTAGTTTTGCCAAATATCAAAATGAATCCACCACAGGTATACATGTGTTCCCCATCCTGGACCCTCCTCCCTCCTCCCTCCCCATACCATCCCTCTGGGTCGTCCCAGTGCACCAGCCCCAAGCATCCAGCATCGTGCATTGAACCTGGACTGGCATCTCGTTTCATACATGACATTTCACATGTTTCAATGCCATTCTCCCAAATCTTCCCACCCTCTCCCTCTCCCACAGAGTCCATAAGACTGTTCTATACATCAATGTCTCTTTTGCTGTCTCGTATACAGGGTTATCGTTACCATCTTTCTAAATTCCATATATATGTGTTAGTATACTGTATTGGTGTTTTTCCTTCTGCCTTACTTCACTCTGTATAATAGGCTCCAGTTTCATCCACCTCATTAGAACTGATTCAAATGTATTCTTTTTAATGGCTGAGTAATACTCCATTGTGTATATGTACCACAGCTTGCTTATCCATTCATCTGCTGATGGACATCTAGGTTGCTTCCATGTCCTGGCTATTATAAACAGTGCTGCGATGAACATTGGGGTACACGTGTCTCTTTCCCTTCTGGTTTCCTCAGTGTGTATGCCCAGCAGTGGGATTGCCGGATCATAAGGCAGTTCTATTTCCAGTTTTTTAAGGAATCTCCACACTGTTCTCCATAGTGGCTGTACTAGTTTGCATTCCCACCAACAGTGTAAGAGGGTTCCCTTTTCTCCACACCCTCTCCAGCATTTATTATTTGTAGACTTTTGGATCGCAGCCATTCTGACTGGTGTGAAATGGTACCTCATAGTGGTTTTGATTTGCATTTCTCTGATAATGAGTGATGTTGAGCATCTTTTCATGTGTTTGTTAGCCATCTGTATGTCTTCTTTGGAGAAATGTCTATTTAGATCTTCGGCCCATTTTTTGATTGGGTCATTTATTTTTCTGGAGTTGAGCTGTAGGAGTTTCTTGTATATTTTTGAGATTAGTTGTTTGTCAGTTGCTTCATCTGCTATTATTTTCTCCCATTCTGAAGGCTGTCTTTTCACCTTGCTAATAGTTTCCTTTGATGTGCAGAAGCTTTTAAGTTCAATTAGGTCCCATTTGTTTATTTTTGCTTTTATTTCCAATATTCTGGGAGGTGGGTCATAGAGGATCCTGCTGTGATGTATGTCAGAGAGTGTTTTGCCTATGTTCTCCTCTAGGAGTTTTATGGTTTCTGGTCTTACGTTGAGATCTTTAATCCATTTTGAGTTTATTTATATAGAAAACTATAAAACACTGGTGAAAGAAATCAAAGAGGACACTAATAGATGGAGAAATATACCATGTTCATGGATTGGAAGAATCAATATAGTGAAAATGAGTATACTACCCAAAGCAGTTTATAGATTCAATGCAATCCCTATCAAGCTACCAACAGTATTCTTCACAGAGCTAGAACAAATAATTTCACAATTTGTATGGAAATACAAAAAACCTCGAATAGCCAAAGCGATCTTGAGAAAGAAAAATGGAACTGGAGGAATCAACCTACCTGACTTCAGGCTCTACTACAAAGCCACAGTTATCAAGACAGTATAGTACTGGCACAAAGACAGAAATATAGATCAATGGAACAAAATAGAAAGCCCAGAGATAAATCCACGCACATATGGACACCTTATCTTTGACAAAGGAGGCAAGAATATACAATGGATTAAAGACAATCTCTTTAACAAGTGGTGCTGGGAAATCTGGTCAACCACTTGTAAAAGAATGAAACTAGAACACTTTCTAACACCATATACAAAAATAAACTCTTAATCATTATTGATTCAAATATTTCTTTTCTGTTCCCGTCTCTATTCTCTAATATTTCCAATTACATGTATGTTACACCTCTTGTAGTTGTCCCACAGTCTTGAATTGTGTGTTCTGGTTTTTTTTTCAGTCTTTGTTATCTCTGTTTTTCAGTTTTCAAGAATTCTATTGACATATCCTCTAAGTCAGAGATTCTTTCCTCACCTGTGTGCAGCCTACGAATAAGCCCATCAGCAGCAATCTTTATTTCTGTTCTGGTGTTTTGTTTAGTGTTTTTTTGGTGCGTGTTTAAATTTTTCTTGGCATGATTCACAAAGAAAACAAGGAACTGCTCTAAATAAACCTTAATAATTGGTGGTGGGGGCCTCCCTGGAGATGCAGATTTAATCCCTGGGCTGGAAAGATCCCCTGGAGAAGGAAATGGCAACCCACTTTCTTGCCTGGGAAATCACAAGGACAGAGGGGCCTGCAAGGTTACAGTCCAATGAATCACAAAGAGTAGGGCATGACTTAGGGATTTAACAATTGTTGGTGAGGTTGGGGAAAGCGCAAGTGCGCTATAATCCTACGATTAGGTAGCCCTTTAGGGAGCCCAGGCCTCTGAACTGTGAACCTCACAAGAGTTTCTTCCTTCACCCCCTCCCCACCGTAGGTGGAAAAGGATAGGTAGAAGTCCTGGAGTTGGGTATTTCTCTTCTCCCAAGGGTAAGCTGAAGATGGCGAGTTGGGTGCTGCCCTTCTCCAGGTCAAGTGACATCCCACCTGTTATAACATCCCACCTGTTATAACATCCCACCTGTTATAACATCCCACCAGGTTATACTCTGCTCAGTTTTTTTCCCTTCAGGGCAGACCTTGTTAAGAAGAAATGGATACCTTTGTAATTAAAAATGTTTCCAATTCCCCTTCCTCTGCTGGAAGCCCTGAGGGTTTTTCTCTGATATTTCCTGCGAAAAGCTCCTCAAGCTCCTGGAGGTGAATCTCACAATATTGTTGGTGTTCTTAACAATATTTTAAATGTTAAACTCTGAGTGGTCCATACTGGGTCTCCAGCAATTCCCTACTTACAGTCACATTTTCCTACCTTGACATGTTTGTATCTGGTCTGGTCTATTTCTTGAATAATGTAAACAATCAGAGAAGCTTATCCTTAAAACACTATAATGCCTCTCTATTAGCTAAAATCATAGATTCCATGCAATGAAAACTATAATATTTGAGACACAATTAGCATATTTATTTTTAATAAACTTTATTAGAATTGGTCAAAGTTACCAATTAAGGAAGAAACTATTTTCTTTTCCTCACTTATTCTGTTTTTCATTAGTTTAATGAATATAGCCTTTGGTATTAATGGGCTTATTATTAATGTCTTTATTGATAAAAATTTAGAAATGCAGGTACTAAACTTCAAATCAATGGTAAAACCTTTAAAAGAGCAGTTTCACTTGAAAGCTTTTAAGGGAAGTTGTATCATCCATTTGAATTAAATGTGTTAAAGATTTTACTTCTATTTCTAAGGCCTGAAAAGAATAGAACTTGTACTAATGATGTGAAATTATGTGTGAATTGTTTTAGCACCAGAGATAGACAAAGAGATTCAGAGTAATTGTGTTTTAACATTTGATCACTAAATAAGAAGTCAATAAAGTCCATTTATAATTTACATAGATTAGAGAATTCAAATATCTAAATGTGGGGTAATTGAAAATAAATCAAGAGATAAAGAAGAGCTGCCAAAAAAAAAAAAAAAATGGTTAGATTGAATTTAAAGTTTGGCAAGGAACTGGACTTATATCCTCAGAGAAATACTCTTCTTTAAATGTAAAACAGTCTAAAAAAGGCCCATTCCCCCAATGGCATCATCTTAATTCAAGAGATAGCATTCACAGCCTCAAAGCTTCGGCTTTCAGAGTTCTACAACAGGCAAGAATGACCTTAAATGAATAGGATTTTTTTCCAGTTATTACAGCCGAATGCATCTGAAATAGGGAATTCATGCATTTCACTTCACTATGGAAATCATCATATAAATGGGATAGTCAGTGGAAATTTCAGCTTATATATAGCAAGAAATTATGTCATTTACAATAATGGTACAATTTTCATAGTGTATACTTTTTTCTATCTTGATTTAAATTTAAAAAAATAATTTAGTGGTTATATTTTAACTCTCTTTTAAAATAAAAGTCTGTTGGAACCCGTTTAAAACATTCAGTTAAAACAGAGCTTGAAATGGTTTAATATAATAGTAAGCCAATATATCAAAATACAGTATGTTTAAGTGATAGCCCATTATTTATCTGCTAAAGTCAGGCCCTGTGAGTCCTGAACAAAAGTCATTTTGTACCAAATCTCACACCATGACAGTAATAGTAATAATAGCAAAGAGTATTGCTCATATCATTTTTAAGTGCCACTACTTGGAAGATAATCACCAGGCAATGCATAAAAGATTACAATATATGAACAGCAACATAAAAAATCGTTTCTAAGATACTTAGAAGTTAAAGGAAAAGACATAATTTTCAACTAACTTTAACCTTATACCAGTTTACTCTTAACCTGTTTTATCACAACTAATATCACTTTTCGTCTTTCCAGAAGTCTCTAAACCAGTCTTCATTTTTATTGTTTGTGTGACTATCTTTTTTTCAATTGGATTTTAAGCTCCTGAGAAAGAACATTCATGGCTCACATTTCCTTTGCTCCATCCTCAGAGTTCAGCCCACACTCAGTGGTCCCTGCCTGCTCAAAGCATCTTGCAGGAAACTCAGTTGGCCATTTTATTGGCCACAGAACCTGTGTCCTAACTGGGAGTTGCATTCGGGAAGACACAGGTGCTGGTCCTTATAAAATACCCACCCTTAGCCCAGTCCGTGGTACCAAAAATTGTTTCCATATGTAAATATAAATGGATTAATCTTGTTCCTGCATTCTCTCACTGTTCATTAGAGTTCAAAATATCTGGAAAAAGAAACTTGTTTATTCCATAGGACAGCTTACTGATGGTTTAACTGTCAAAATATTATTTATACTTAGCCTAAATCTTTTGTCTTGTACCTCGTACATACAGGTATACCTCTATTTATTGTGCTTGGTGTTATTGCACTTCACAAATAAAACTGCAATTTTTACGGATTGAAGATTTGTGGCAACTCTGCATTGGGCAAGTCTATCGGTGTCATTTTTTCCAACAGCATTGGCTCACTTTGTAACTCTGTGTAGTGTTTCAGTAATGTTTCCAATATTTCAAGCATTTTCATTATTATTATTATGTCTCTTATGGTGTTCTGTGATCAGTGACATTTGATGTACTATTGCAAAAAGATCATGACTTCCTAAAGGCTCAGATAATGGTTAGCAGTTTTTAGCAATAAAGTCTTTTAAGGTAAGTACATTGATATTTTTAAATATATGCTATTGCACATTTTGTAGACTATAGTATATGTAAACATCACATTCATATGCATTGAGAAACCAAAAAAATCATGTGACTTGCTGTATTGTGATATTCCCTTTATTGTGGTGGTCTGGAATCAAACCCACAATATCTCCAAGTTATGCCTGCATTTGTTCTTGTTTTATACACTGAGCTTGCAAGAATAATTCTTATTTCTCCTAATATTTTGGTCATATTTTACCTCCCAAAGGACCCTTAGCTATTCCTCAGGAATTGGGGCTTATCCTAAAATATTTTTAATGTTTTAGAAAATATATTTATCACAGTTGTCATTTTTGCTATAATAATAACACCAAAAATGCACACAATATGTGGTTAACTTTGTTTAATTATATGTATATATATACAATTTAATATTCATCACAATAGATAAATCTATGCACATTCTTCAACAAAATATTTTAATCAGCTCTCAAAATTAGTATTGAGAAATGAAGACATACAATTCAGATTCTCCAGTGAATTATTACTAGTAAAAGTTGAGGCAATGATACAGCTCAAATTAAAAAAAATTATTATGTAATTTCTTCTCTTCTTGTTCATGTTTGCTTAGACATTTCAGTTGTGTCTGACTCTTAGAGACTCTATGGACCATTGCCAGCCAGGCTCCTCTGTCCATGGGATTCTCCAGGCAAGAATACTGGAGTGGGTGGCCATGCCCTCCTCCAGGGAATCTTCCTGACTCAGATCAAACCGGGGTCTCTTACATATCCTGCATTGGCAGATGAATTCTTCACCACTAGCGCTACCTGGGAAGCCCCTCTTGTTGTAATACATATTAATATGAATCAAAAAGTACAGAATAACTATTTTTCAAAATACTGTAACAAATTTTTAATGTAAATTATGAATGATATGCTAATGTAGTCTATTTCTTATATACATAGAATTCTTCAATTTCAAAATATTTTAGAGAATAAACCTCATTCTGTTTTAAAATGTATGTAATAGATGAGTTGCGATTCCAGATGACTAGAAGGAAACAGAGCCAAAACCCCAACACACTGGATTACAGCTTTTTATGCTCTTCTCGATCATTGTATGATCATTTGATAGTTCTGTCTCCCTGAAAATCCTAGAGACCTAGAAAATGGAAAAAAAAAATCTAGCTTGGAAGTCACTTCAAGTCACAAGCTTCTCTTTGTGGTTTCCTTCTAGCTTAACTTCCCTTTACATGCAAAGAATTATGTAGCAATTTGCCACAGAACTCTGCAGGCATTTACCTAGGAGAGAGGATTTGTCTAAGAAGCAGCATCAGTTTTGGCCACAGGAGAGTCAAGCACACATACAATGAAGTGATGTTCTTATGACTTATGACTTCCATGTAGTCAATTCTCTATGGTCCTTCACTGGAGTGAATTGTCTGTTTGACTTAAGATTATGTTTTTGGCAAAACTATCATTTTAAAGTTTAACTGCAAGAAAACATGTGCTTATACTATTAGCAATATCATAATTCTCCCAAGAAAAATCTACATGTGAGGTTTAAAACATGATAATATCAAAATACACATTCACTGTGCCTTAATGCTAGGAGACTTTTTTCTAACTCACTGAATTTCATAATACTGAGAAATATATAATAATGGTATTTAGGTAGCATGTTCTTTTACAAAAGCTTTTGAATTTTTATTTAATACTGAAATTGTCCCCACTGAGATGTTAACATTCCCCTTTGCAATTATACTGATATTACAAAAACATTACCCGTGCACTCATGGAATCTCAACTCAGCTGGTCTTTTTGGTTCAGTGAATAAAAATTAAAATAGATGGGGAACACATGTATACCTGTGGTGGATTCATTTTGATATTTGGCAAAACTAATATAATTGGGAAAGTTTAAAAATAAAATAAAATTAAAAAAATGTATTTACTATTTAAAAAATTGAACTTTGTTTTCTGATAATAAATATATGTCACAATATACATTTTGATTTGGCTATTAGCATTTGCTATTGCATGTTTCTGTATAATTTAATGAACCCATCACTTCACTTGGAATTCTATTGAGGAGAAAGTAGAAAATTAACTCCATTGCCCCTACTTACTCTAAATCTATGAGACTCATTAGTACTTGCCCATAATGCCCTGACAGCTCTAGTGATAACCTTACAATGAATGCAGGTCACACCCAAAGCAGTTTCATCGTATCTTTGGGCACCATCCAATATAGCCAAGCATACACTAGAATACTTTGGGAGTAAAGCTGTTAATAATTTCCAATATTTTTAATGTCACATAAAAGAGTTATGTTATGACCATAAGCCTAGTCTTTGTATGGTTTTCAATTTACCAATAATTGTTGCTGAGCTTTGGGAAGAGAACTTCCATCTTTGTCAAATTCAGAACACTAACCACAGTTAGTCTTCCAATCCCAAAGAAGGGCAATGCCAAAGAATGCTCAAACTACTGCATAATTGCACTCATCTCACACACTAGTAAAGTAATGCTCAAAATTCTCCAAGCCAGGCTTCAGCAATACGTGAACCTTGAACTTCCAGATGTTCAAGCTGGTTTTAGAAAAGGTAGAGGAACCAGGGATCAAATTGCCAACATCTGCTGGATCATGGAAAAAGCAAGAGAGTTCCAGAAAAACATCTATTTCTGCTTTATTGACTATGCCAAAGCCTTTGACTGTGTGCATCACAATAAACTGTGGAAAATTCTGAAAGAGATGGGAATACCAGACCACCTGACCTGCCTCTTGAGAAACCTATATGCAGGTCAGGAAGCAACAGTAAGAACTGGACATGGAACAACAGACTGGTTCCAAATAGGAAAAGGAGTATGTCAAGGCTGTATATTGTCACCCTGCTTTTTAACTTCTATGCAGAGTACATCATGAGAAACGCTGGACTGGAAGAAGCACAAGTTGGAATCAACATTGCCAGGAGAAAGATCAATAACCTTAGATATGCAGATGACACCACCCTTATGGCAGAAAGTGAAGAGGAACTAAAAAGCCTCTTGATGAAAGTAAAAGAAGAGAGTGAAAAAGTTGGCTTAAAGCTCAACACTCAGAAAACAAAGATCATGGCATCCGGTCCCATCACTTCATGGGAAATAGATGGGGAAACAGTGGAAACAGTGTCAGACTATATTTTTGGGGGCTCCAAAATCACTGCAGATGGTGACTGCAGCCATGAAATTAAAAGACGCTTACTCCTTGGAAGGAAAGTTATGACCAACCTAGATAGCATATTCAAAAGCAGAGACATTACTTTGCCAACAAAGGTCCATCTAGTCAAGGCTATGGCTTTTCCAGTGGTCATGTATGGATGTGAGAGTTGGACTGTGAAGAAAGCTGAGTGCCGAAGAATTGATTCTTTTGAACTGTGGTGTTGGAGAAGACTCTTGAGAATCCCTTGGACTGCAAGGAGGTGCAACAAGTCCATTCTAAAGGAGCTTAGTCCTGGCTGTTCTTTGGAAGGAATGATGCTAAAGCTGAAACTCCAGTACTTGGCCACCTCATGCAAAGAGCTGACTCTTTGGAAAAGACTCTGATGCTGGGAGGGATTGGGGGCAGGGGGAAAAGGGGACAACAGAGGATGATATGGCTGGATGGCATCACCGACTCGATGGATGTGAGTCTTGGTGAACTCTGGGAGTTGGTGATGGACAGGGAGGCCTGGCATGCTGTGATTCATGGGGTCGCAAAGAGTCGGACAGACTGACTGTGAATTGAACTGAACTGAGCCATAGTTAAGAAACAGAACTATAAATAAAAATAAAGGAGAAATTAAAATGAGGAGAAGACTCTTGAGAGTCCCTTGGACTGCAAGGAGATCCAACCAGTCCATCCTAAATTCCTGAGTGTTCACTGGAAGGATTGATGCTGAAGCTGAAACTCCAGTACTTTAGCCACCTGATGTGAAGAGCTGACTCATTTGAAAAGACAGTGATGCTGGGAAAGATTGAGGGCAGGAGGAGCAGGGGATTACAGAGGATGAGATGGTTGGATGGCATCACAGACACAGTGGACATGGGTTTGGGTAAACTCCAGGAGTTGGTGATGAACAGGTAGGCCTGGTGTGCTGCAGTCCATGGGGTCACAAAGAGTCGGATAGGACTGAGTGACTGAACTAAACTGAACTGAAAAATAAGGAGGTTATAAAATGTTCAGGGAAGTATAGAAATTTCAAATTCTTTGTAGGGATACAGTTTGTTGTGAAGTGTGAAGATCATTATTATGAAATGCCTTAGGATCATCTAAGAAAAGAGGATCAAAGTAGGGCAAGTGGTTTGCTTCTCCGTCTCTATGCACCTCCTTCCCAAACTTAATGATTCTGCTCTAATTTGTTTACATTTTCTTCTTCATAAAATATAGATTGTTTTCTTTTGCAAAACAGTGTTATACAGCTAATAACATACAAAGACTACTATTAATATTTCTTTCTCATTTAATTATTCAGCAAAGAGAGCACCGAAGATTATCCACATGTAACCAGGGATGTCAGAATTGAGAAATAATTAGAATTTTTTAGTTTGATTCTAGTATTTCTCCCTACTACATTGGTTTTACTCAGAGAACACTCCTAGAGGTGAGAAAGAGGCTTAAACTGTGTAAATCCATTAGCCTGGCAGATCTAAACTGCTGACCTATATCCATGCAAATGTCATTTTATGGTGTTGTTTAGTTTAATGTAACTGTGCCTTGTGCTCAGTCTCTCAGTTGTGTCTGGCTCTTTGCAGCCCCATAAACTGTAGTGTGCCAGGGCCCTCTGCCCATGGAATTTTCCAGGCAAGAATTCTGGAGTGGGTTTCCATTTCCTTCTCCAGGGGATCTTCCTGACCCAGGGATCGAACCCTCATCTCTTGTGTCTCCTGCATTGGCAGGTGGATTCTTTACCACTGTGCCACCATATCTTATTAAATCTCTTGCACTATAGATATCTTATAAAACTTATTTGTCTACAGGCTGTTTATAAATGATATAAGCACGTAAGCTCCCCGTCCCTGGTTCCTGGGAATTTTGGCAGTAGAACTCAGCAAGAGGTAGCATAATAAAGAGATGGTGTGCATGAAGACTGACCTTGGAGGGTGATTCCCAGATCTATGACATCATTTCTTGCTATGTGACCTTGGGCAGGTTAGTCATCCTCTTTTGGCTTTAGTTTCTTTGTCCTTAAAATAGCTATGAGAAATGGGTGAGTTCATGTTTGCAAAGTACCTGGAACACTGTCTGGCACATAATAAATATGATTCAAGTCTTTGTAGAATAAGTAAGATTACCACTTTAATGAAACAGCATTGCCCCTCAAATTGAAAGATAAGAAACAACAACACATACAAACACGACTAGGTAGTGATCTTGTTTGGTGTTCTGGAGAAATAAAGAAAATAAAGAAGTATTTATTTCTTTATTGTAAATAAATAAAAAAATATATTCTAGAAAATAAAGTTCTTAATGGGTCTATCTGAGCTTTTGTGCATAACACTGAATCACTCTGCTTCTATAGTCAATAATGTTCAAAAGTGTATCTTTTTTCTCAACTAAGCATTGTGCTAGAGTTAGCCTGTCTTTGACACTTCCTATGCTGAGCTCCTGTGAGGTAATCTATTTGGGGCTTTCCCAGAAGATTCATTAAGTTGTATTGAGCGTATCTGCTTGCTTGTGGGCAAGGTGAGGAATACCAAACACAAAACACCTGTGCTCTCAAGTTAGCCAATTTCGTTTCTTTAGACAATTCAAGGTTGTGTTTATTATTTATAAAATTCTGAATGTGTTGGGACCTAATTATTTCTTAAAATGCTGTGCCCCCCATGTCATGTCATGTCAGTTGCAGCTGGCTCTCATCTTACCTATTCTGAGATTTGAATTGGAAGCAGGATGTTCTTGGTGGAGGGCTCTTGTCTCCTGAACACACTCCCCTCAGTGATCTATCAAAGTGCAAATATGAAAGAATGAAGGTCATGATTTATAATACCCTCAATCTTATCAAAATTTGATTAATTTTGATCATCTTTTTTTTTAGGCTAGAAAACAATAGTGTATTTAGTAGCACTTAATATTATTAAATGACAAAAAGGTTGTCTTAACATACAGATGCTAATCATTTATCCTGGAGCAAATAATACAATCACAAAACATTAATAACCAAAATGGTGTTTGTAAGCCAAAAAAGAGTATATCTACTGAGAAACATTTTAATCCAGTTGCAAATTATCATCAAGATTTCCTCAGTAGCTATTATCTAAAGCATTAAAAAAAATACATATGTTTAAAGTACAATCCAACAACAGAAACATTCATAAACTTTTTAGAAATTCAGGTACCTTGCCCAAAGCAGACTCATGAACTAGGATTTCCAGAGATGAGGCCTAGAAATTAGAATTTTAACAAATATCATAGGTGATTCCAATATTTGAGACTCTCTTATTTGCTAGTATGAAAGTGTTCATTTTTTCCAGATTCTTCAGTTCTTCAGCTATTTCAGGCAGCTGTCAGCCAGACAGGGTGTGACTGGCAGGTAGGATAGAACTACTTCAAGCCACACGTGTGTAATAATTTATCATTCCTTTGACTTGCCAGTCACACTTTTGGCCTCTTTGCTAGATATGCGAATTCCCTAGGGTGCAAAGAACCAGATTTGCTTAGAGCTTAAGATGCTGCTAGTGGTAAAGAAGGCAATGGCACCCCACTCCAGTACTCTTGCCTGGAAAATCCCATGGACGGAGGAGCCTGGTAGGCTACAGTCCATGGGGTCACTAGGAGTCGGACATGACTGAGCGACTTCACTTTCACTTTCGTGCATTGGAGAAGGAAATGGCAACCCACTCCAGTGTTCTTGCCTGGAGAATCCCAGGGACGGGGGAGCCTGGTGGGCTGCCATCTATGGGGTCGCACGGAGTCGGACACGACTGAAGCAACTTAGCAGCAGCAGCAGCAGCAGTGGTAAAGAACCCAACTGCAAATTCAGGAGATGCAAGAGACATGGGTCAGATCCCTGGGTCAGGAATGTCTCCTGGAGGAGGAAATGGCAACCCACTCCAGTGTTCTTCCCTCTCACATCCAGTGGACAGAGGAGTCTGGTGAGCTACAGTCCATGGGGTCACAAAGAGTCAGGCATGACTGAACGGCTGAGCACACAACGCAGAGCCTTGCAACACCCACACGACTGCAGAGGAATGAACGGCATAGAGACGCTTTGTTGGCACCGAATACAGCATACTCCAGAGGGTACTGCGAGTCTAGACTCAGGCTCAGAGCTAAGAAGAACATCTCATCACTCTTTCACTTGGATGACCGAGGCTACCTCGGCGCTCCCGTGCCTATTTAAGCTATGGTGACCTGAACTGCAGGGCTTCTGCGGATCCCACGGCCATCTGATGAGGAGCAGGGCTGTATCTCTGCCTTCCCTCCCTCTGTGTTCTCTGCTGCTTTCATTTTCTGTCTTCTCGTTTCATCTTCTCTATGCAGCTATTTCATAATGTGTTGTTCTTGATCTCTTTCTCCTGCTCTCCTCCCTGTCAAGGAGAATTCATCTCCTTCTGTAGCTTCAAACAACAGCTCCAAGTTAATGATGTCCAGATGTTTATCTTGAGCTCTAACCACTTTAAAAAGCTAACAGCCACTTTTCACTGCTATCAATATGTGTGCTTTCACATAGAATTACGAATTTGCCTCAGTTTTTGCTCATCTACTCTGGAACACATTTCCTTCCTTCAAATAAAAAAAAAAAAAAAGAAAGAAAAAAGAAATCTGGTCCCAAATTTGGCCTCATCAGTGGTATCTGCATTCTCCATGTTCCACAGTTGAGAGGTGTTTATCAACTTTGACTTCTTTAATCCTAAGTTTTTCATGGATAGGATTTAATACTATTTATATGCTTCCTGCCTAGCCCCTGAGTTGTATCTGACTCTTTGTGACCCCATGAACTGTAGCCTGCCAGGATCCTCTGCCCACGGGATTTTCCAGGCAAGAATACTGTAGTGGGTTGCCTTTTCCTTCTCCAGGGGATCTTCCAAATCCAGGGATCGAACCCACATCTCCTGTGTCTCCTGCATTGCAGATGGATTCTTTATCCGCTGAGCCATCAGGGAAGCCCATTAGAACAATATGGGGAGGGAGGTGGGAGGAGGATTAAGGGTGGGGAACACGTGTACACCCGTGGAGGATTCATGTTGATGTATGGCAAAACCAATACAATATTGTAAAGTAATTAGCCGCCAATTAAAATAAATAAATTTAAATTAAAAAAAAGAAATGTCAGGAATTCTAGGATCTTTTGAATAAAGAAAGCACTTAACTCTAAAGGAGATGATTCATTATGGTGATTATAAGGAAGACTTTGATACAAGAGAGACTTTGGTTTGAATTCTGTAGTTCCTTATGCTGCCAGAACATAAGCATATTGCTTAACCTGTCTAAACCTATGTCTTTCTTGCTAATATGAATTTATTCTTTCAAACAAACAGCGTTGGGAACTTTGTACACTTCATGACTGTACTAGAATCTTGTATGATGTGTTGGACGACATTTCTTCACTCCTGGGTAATATAGAGGAGTGCCTTATTGTGATGAAAGATAAGGTAATATGTTTAAAACACTTGGCACAAAATAAATGTTCTGAAAATATTAATTACTTCTGTTTCCCCTACAGTCTCTTTTCTTGCCCTTGGCTACCATCTCATATTTCAGTTGGATGCCATGGGTTTGTTTGCCTTTCCCCCCACCCCTCATTAAAGCTGTCACAAATAACTCATTCTGCCTCCTTGACTTCTTCACCAAAATTAACTCTAAAGTGGACTACTTTCCTCTGTATCTTCTGATTTTTACTTCTCTCTGAGAAGATCATATTACTTCCATTTTACTTTTCCCCATGAGATCCATTAAGAAATCTTGTTTAGTGATGTGATCTGGTCGAACTTGCAAGATAGTCTTTTGTGATTTGTTGTTGTTGTTGTTACAATATGAGTGATGAGAGAATCGGGTGAAAACAAAAAGGCTCCTGTTTTTTTGTTCTCGGCTGTCTCACTGGGAATAGGGGTGCCACTAACTGAGTTTGATATAGAAGAAAGAAAGAAGAAATAACTCCCCACTCATGTAGAAATGGTAACTTTGAGATTTTTGTGAAGGCTTTTGTGGTAACTGTGAGCTTTTAGATGAACAGTTGAACAGAAGTTCAGATAAACAAATATGAAGCTTGGGAGAGAGGTCTGGGCAGGAATAAAGCTTTGGGATATGTCAACTTGAATTTGATATTCAGAGCTACAGTCATTGATTCAATTCAGTTGCTCAGTTGTGTCCGACTTTCTGACCCCATGGACTGCAGCACGCCAGGCTTCCCTGTCTATCACCATCTCCCAGAGTTTGCTTAAACTCATGTCCGTTGAGTTGATGATGCATTCCAACTATCTCATCCTCTGTCATCCCCTTCTCCTGCCTTCAATCTTTCCCAGCATCAGATTTTTTTCCAATGAGTCAGTTCTTTACATCGGATAGCCAAAGTATTGGAGCTTCACTTTCAACATCAGTCTTTCCAATGAGTATTTAGGACTGATTTCCTTTAGAATTGACTGGTTTGATCTCCTTGCAGTCCAAGGGACTCCCAATAGTCACCCAACACGAAAGTTCAAAACCATCAATTCTTCAGCACTCAGCTTTCTTTATGGTCCAACTCTCACACCCATAGATGACTACTGGGAAAACCATTGATTAGTTAATGTGTTTTAAAATATTATGTATTATGCATTTATTGTATACTAGGCTTTGTGCTTAAAACTAAGAATAAAAATTTGAGAAAAATTCATATTTTCCTGGCCCAAAGGGAGTTAATACTCAACCAAAAGACCAAAAATTCAGGTAAATATATATATATATATATATATATATATATATATATATGTATAAACCATGTGTATTGTGATTAGAAGTAGTGCCTGATTCTCTTTAAGTTGTATAAACTGACAGACATCCAGTATAGTTGAGCATGGGCAGGAAGGGC
This sequence comes from Bos grunniens, assembly GCF_055505025.1. Classification (NCBI taxonomy): domain Eukaryota; kingdom Metazoa; phylum Chordata; class Mammalia; order Artiodactyla; family Bovidae; genus Bos; species Bos grunniens. The sequence goes on along the minus strand of NC_141176.1, from coordinate 9,757,251 downwards.
CAGGTCATATATAGCCTTGTGGACCACAGGGGAAATTTGGATTTCAGACAAAAAGCAGTAGGACTTCTTGAAGAATTTTTAAGTCATAAGAGACACAGTGACTCATTAAAGAGTGACATCTGGTCCTGTTAAATGGAAAATGGGTAGGCAAAGGCTTTCCCAGCTTGCTCAGTTGGTAAAGAACCTGCCTGTCAATGCAGAAGATGCAAGAGATATGGGTTAAATCCTGGGTGAGGAAGACCCCTCTGGAGAAGGAAATGGCAACTTGTTCCAGTATTCTTGCCGGGAAAACTCCATGGACAGAGGAGACTGGCAGGCTACAGTCCATGGGGTCACAAAGAGTCAGACACGACTGAGTGCACATGCACACCCACCCCCACCCCCCCCCCACACACACACAGAGCAAGAAGATTGCCCCAACCTCATTTCTGAGCTCCAGAACCACATTTTCTGTGGGTGACTTATAGTAAACTCACTAACCGTGGGATAAGTGTATCATGTAGAAGAAACTGAGCTCGTATGATTTGTTTAGCAGACTAGTTATTGAGTTGACACAGAAATCCAGGACTTCTGAATTTTACTTCAGTGATTTAAATGCAGTATGGATTGCCTTCTGTTCTCTGAACAATGTCCTGATTCCTGCACATTTCAATATTTTCTGTCTATATATCCACACCAACAAAAGCTTTGTTCGCCAGAGAGGTTCTGCTGGAATTTTCCAACACGAAGATCCACTGCCAAGAGATGTTCTTTATGAACTCAGCTCTGTGTAGCGAAGACCGTTGCCAAAGACAAAGCTTGAATTTCATCAGCAAAGTCAAGCCTTTCAGCAAGAAGATTTCAGAATAGGATTTTCAAAATTCATAATCACGAGTACTAATGACTCAAAGATTGGGAGGGTAGTTAATTACGTGGACTGTGATAATATTGACCAAGTACATGTTAGTTCAAGTACATAGGTTCAGGGTGCAGTAAACTGAGGTACAAAGTCCTCCTCAATTTAGGTCAAAGGCCTTCATAGCCACAGAAACAATAACAGCGATATTTCTTCAAAGAACTGTACACAAGCAAATATAATAATTGTAGCAAATACAAACAATGTTTAGTGTGTTCTATCACTTTAAATGTTTTATATGGATCTCTCTCAAGTAGGTACCCTTATCATCTTCATTTTATAGAATTTGAACAAAAAAGACTGAGTCAGAGTGTTCAAGTAATTTTCTAAAGGTTCACATGGTTGGAAAGTAGCAGGCCTGTGACTAGAAACACAGCTGCCTAGGTTCTCCATCTTTGTGTATGTAAAGCAATGCTGTTGAAATGTGTCACTGTTCATGGGGTCGGTCTTTTATATGTTTTAGCCATTGAGAATTATCAAAATTCAGAACCACTAGACAGATTTAAGTAGAGTTTGAAGTTTTAGTTCAACCATCAGAACAAATTGTTTTATATTTATGTGCACAAAGATTTATAAGATGTGAGGGGTGACTGTAGATTGAGAACACAAAACTCTATTTTTTATCTTCAAATACAGTTATGATACTTGTTCAGTTTTAAGTACTAAATAATCCCTTATCATACAAAATGACTCTCAGTGTTCAAGGACACAAAATTATTATGCCCATACTGTCTACAATTTTAGATTGATCTTCTGTCATTATATTGTTGGCTTAGTTTATAATCAGTTGCATCAGTTAGTAAGTATGACAGCTGCTTGATTTGATCTAGGGGAAAAAACAACATTCTGATAAAACTCTACTAGTAAGAAAAAAATCAAATAGCATAATAAACTTTTCACATCAAAAGGACATAAGGATCCTAAAGTACTGTAATGACTCAAATAGACATATTATCCATGCATTAGAAATACTTTTAGCTGTAGCTTTACTTAAATAGGTAAAGCAGATGTGTGAAAAAATTCTAGTAAGAGCCCAAGGGGAAAATATTCCATTTGCTGCCTTGTAACTAAATAAACATGCATTTCCTAAAATGTGAAATAAAATACTTTAAACTGTTGGTTTGTAGACATATTTTAAACTTGTTTTATTATGCTAATAAAGATTTTTGAAGGTAGACTTTTTAAAATAATATTTGAAAGGGAAAAAGGAGTTTTTTTTATAATGCCTTACTGTATTTTACTGTATTTAATTTTATCTGTTTAATTTTATTAGAGAAAATAATTGCTAACATGTAATAATTGTTTCCTTTAGGCTATTGCTTTATGTTTACTAATTTATTAACATTCACAATAACTTTATGAAACAAATGTAACTATTATATCATTATATCATGAGGAAACTAAGAAACAGAGACAAGGCAAGTCCCCCAAATTTATGTGTATTAAGTGGATGTGTTGCAGTGTGAATCTAGGCTATTTAGGCTATTTGTATCCTGAGGCAGATATTTTAAAAGCTACATTGAACTGAAATATATACATACATGTATATATAAACATATATATATATATATATATATCCATCCTCATAGTTTCATAATGGAAACTTGCTCTGGAAAACCTAATATTTAGGTTATAAAAGGAGATTTCTATTTTAAACAATAATTACATATCTGTGTATAACAACGCTTTTATTACATTCTAGACTATGTACCACAGTTACCGTAATTTACCTTTCCACTTTGAAGGAATTCTAGTAAATTCTAGTCAATGAAAAATTCTGTGCAGTATATACATTATTAAGTTTTTATCTGTTCAGATGCTGACTTTATTGACCAAGGTCAATACACACCAATCTGGGCAAGTTAACTCTGGACAGTAGAATTTACGGAGTGACGAAAGTAAAGGAGAAAAAAAAGTGAAGGCGCCACCTTCGTGATAATGGTTTTACTCTGTATCATTTGTTTACTCCCTTACAATACCGTTTTGACTTATGCAATTAAAAACAGGAGAAAGGTAAAAAAGACATTCCAAGCCAAGCCTGCAGAGGACCACAGATCGCAGTTTTATTTTACGGACGAGAACATGGATGCTGAGAAGGCTGGTAAAACGATCAGGATCTTTGAACTCCCAAATCCACTCTTTGCATTAAACTTGAAGTATGAAGAAAAGCAAGCGACAACATGCACTTAGAAACTCAGCCTTTGACTCCATTAGCTGCATAACTTGTGTCAGAACTTAGAATTCTGCCAGGATTCCTGGCATAAGTTTTAAAAAGGTAGAAGCTTGGTGATATTTATCTCTGTCGTAACACAATGCCTGGCCCATAGTTAGAATTCAGCAGCTATTGAATCTGAATGAATTAAATAGAATATCTTTATTTATCTCCAAGGAAACAGTTCTTTTCCATGGACATATATTTAGAGATCTCTTGGTTTCATCTCACATTCTTAGATCAAGAATCAGACACTACCTTAAAAGAGGAGTAGGGTAATCAGTAACCTGGTTGTTCACAGCTCAGTTAAACAAATAATTTTCCTTAATAGACAACCACGCTTGAGATTGGCAGGAGTGAGCTGGGCCCTCCCAACCCCCTGTGACACCTGGGATTCTCTTTATGAATTTTCAAAGTATTATTTTCTTCTGCTTATTTTTTCTTTCTTCCCATCTCTCCATTTATCTCCATTGCTCACCCGAAAGGCTTACCATTAGAATAAAAGCTTTAGTAAAGGAACAGGGATTAGCATGAGGCATAAAACATTCTAGTTTCCTCTCCCATATTTATAACCTGAGCACTGATAATAACTGCAAGTGTCTGGTCTTAAGGCACAGTATTTCTCTCAGTGTGATTTAGCATCAGAACAATGTTTTGTTTTTAAATAATTGCATAAGGAAGGAAAGAAAATGTAACAGGAATACCCACAATCTGTTAATAATGATCTCTAACAAATAGTTTCCACAGCCATGGCAATTCCTACCCTAAAACTGAGTTTAAAACCTAGCAGTCTCATACATTGTGCAAGAAAATTTAAATTATACTATTTTTAAAGCTGCCTACACATCTTAATTTCCCTGTAATTATCTTCCATTTTAAATATCCATTATCTTTGTATGCCTATGGTTTATGCTTAAAAAAATCAAGCTATAGCCATAAAAATAAAAATGCATTTTTAGTACCTATTGCCATTATACAAAAAATACATTGAATCTATAAGATTTCACAATTCCAGGACTCTTTACCAAAACCAAATGTCTTGAACTCCCCACAGTTGAGCAGAGAATAGTCTGACTTGCTTTTCTAATTAAAGTGCAGAAAGTTAATAGCTTTGGACATCTCTGAAAAATGAGTAAATGTGTATCCATGTTCTGGCATTTCCTTCAGCGTTGATTTGAAAACACTAAATATATTTTATTTTGTAGAACCAGAGCACAAAAATCCATCTAGTAATTGTTTTCCATTGATATTCCCTTGGTGAATTTGCATTTATGGGATAAGAGTTGGCATTTGTAATTCACAGCCAGTCAAATTATAGAATTTATAAACTGAGGCCCCTTATTTTTATTAGTATAACCTTGCACAGTGATTGGGTGGTTTTGTACGGCCTATTCATTTATCACGTTTTAAAATTGATTACAGAAATAACTTTGCCTATGGAATAGAAAAAGATATTTCTTGAACAATTCCATTTAAACTACATTTCTTAGAAAACTTATTTTGATACTTTAGGACTAAGACACCACCAAGAAATCAACTTGATATTAAATATTTTAACAGAAGACAGTCTAAATGCAAGGGTTCAGGTCTGGTCAGTGGGAGGCCTCCAGATTTGTGGTGAACTTAGGAACTTTTGACTTCACATAGGTGTTGAAAACATGAATAATGACCTTACTATTGATTATATGCCAAGAGGGAAAAAGTCAGGGTAGTGCATCTATGGGAATGAGATGAAGCAGTGGCATAGGTCAAACTGTGGATAAATGAAATATTAGTTCAGCAGTAATATGCTCTCCCTTCCGAAGGTTTGTTGTACAGACCAACCTGGAGGGATACTGAAACCAGGGAAATTCACATCACATCCATCTCTCGCCATTTTCTTTAGACTATAGCAGATACACAGACAAAAGCAGGCAAAAAGGAACATGAAAACCATTCACTCTTAACAGAAAGAGAAGTTTAAAAGGCTAAGCTACTATGGGACATGAAAGTTGGTAAAGGGTGATTCCACAAACTTTGCTTTGATGTTCTAGTTGGTAGTGGTTTGTGGTGATTGAGATTCTCTTTTTCTTTTCCTTTCTATAAGAGTTAAAGGAAATGGCAATCCACTCCAGTGTTATTGCCTGGAGAATCCCAGGGACGGTGGAGCCTGGTGGGCTATCATCTATGGGATCACACAGTCAGACAAGACTGAAGTGACTTAGCAGCAGCAGCAGCAGGGTGAGGCCTCCAAAATATGGGAATGGAAAAATTACTCCATTTAATAAATAAACCTAAAATGTACAGAGTACAAGATTCTGGAGTGAGAATCGTTGGACTTCTTAGGAAGTTTCATTCGCTCCATTCACTTGAACATCTACCAGTAGTTGGTGACTCTCAGTCTTCAGCCTTGACATTAATGAAACATCCTCATCATACTTTGGAGAAAATGCATTTCTTTGCATCTTCTCTCTCTCTCGTCCTTCTGTCTCTGATACTGGCATCATCATTTATTTGTCCAAGTCAGGAACATCAATTATTTCCCTTCACTTCATACTATTAACTCCGCATTATCCTCCACGACTATTGGAACAAAGGCCTATTCATGATGCACCTCTAACTTCTCTTTGCTTGCTGACTGCTAATCACTACACAGCATGTTCTCAGTGTCTCTATCACAGAGCACTGTGGGCATCCCCACCCCATTGTTTTCTTACAAACGTGTCAGTGAAAAGGATAATGAGATTATGTCTCTAGAAGAGATCATTCTTTTGGAGAATACAATCCTGCAATCCCATTCCTGGGCATATACCTGGAGAAAATTCTAATCCAAATAGATACATTCATCCCAATGTTCATAGAAAATGTTCGCAGAAGCACTATTACAATCCCCAAGACATAGAAGCAACCTAAATGTCCATTGACAGATGAATGGTAAGGGTAGGGTAAGGAAGATGTGGTACTTAAATACAATGGAATATTGCTGAGCCACAAAAAAGAACAAAATAATGCCATTTGCAGCAACACAGACGGACTTTGGAGACTGTTATACTAAGTGAAGGAAGTCAGATAGAGAAAGACAAACATCATGTAATCTCATTTATATATGGAATCTTAAACAGTGATACAAATGAACATATTTACAAAACAGAAATAGAGTCACAGACGTAGAAAACAAACTTACAATTACCAAAGGGGAAATGCAGGGGAATAAATTGGGAATTTGGCATCAGCAGATGCATGCTACTATGTATAAAATAGCTAAACATTAAGGACCTACTTCATAGAACAGGGAACTATGTTTAATATATTGTAATAACCTATAATGGAAAAGAATATGCATATGTGTGTGTGTGTGTATATATATATATATATATATATATATACCTGAATCACTTTGCTGTACACCTGAAACACTGACTTCAAAAAAAGGTAATTATTTAAAACAATAGCCCTTTGCTCAGGATGGACAGGAGACTTGAGGCAAAGAGTTGAAACAATAGCTAGTTTCACCTGTCAGAGAATTCCCTACACAACTTAGGTCAATGAGTAATGTGTTTTTGTTGTTGTTTATTTGCTTAATTTGAAAGTTCATAAACAGGTTACAAAGAATGGTTTTATGTCTTGTGACTACAACCTCAAGATATTTAAGATAGGAGATAATTCAGAATCCTATTACAGTATATATATATATATACCCTGGTCTCATGGAGGATGTACAGGTATCTTTCTTGCCCTAAATGTACAGATAGCTGATAAGGATGTCTCAAGCCTGCAATAATTTAACAATGATCATATGAGTTAAGTAGTTAGAGAGATCTCTGTGTATCAGTCACTCTGCTAAGATGCTTTCTATAGAGTATCATAATCAATCCTCATAGTGACCTTATAAGGTCAGTACTATTATCTTCATTGTATAGATGAAGAAATCGATTTTCAGAGAGAAGAGTTAGGTAAGCCAAGGTCTGGTGGTGGAGGTTTGGTCTCCAAGTCATGTTTGACCCTTGTGACCCCCTCTATCCGTGAGATTCCCCATGAGGCAAGAATACTGGAGTGAGCTGCCATTTCCTTCCTCAGGGGATATTCCCGACCCAGGGATGGAACCTGCATCTTCTGAGTTTCACGTGGTCTCCTGCATTGCAGGTGAATTCTCTACCACGGAGTCACCTAAATTTGAGTCCAGATTTAAATGCAGTCTGATTCGCAAGATAAATTCTATAGTAAACACTGCCTCTGGAACCCTCTGCCTGAATTCTAACCCCTTAGAATCTATTTATCTTATAGATTTAGAATGAAGTTTAAAAAGTTAATAGATATTTAGCATAAAGCATAAAATCTAGCACATGGTGAACACGCTAGTCCTGTTGACCTTTTTCATTCAGCTGTCTCCCCTCCATTACCCTATATTTATAAGTGGGACATGGGGTAGATTTGGATGCATGTAGTTTTCGAACCTCTGTGTACTATTTGCCTGAATCAGGGGGGAAGCGGGCAGAGTAAAGAGGGTAAAGGAATAGGCCCCATCATATCCCAGTTTAGAAAAACGGTTGCCCAAATCACAAGATTTTTAAAGTTACTCTCATTTAAAGATCTCCCTTGAATGGTACAAAGAATCCTCAGGGCAGGAATAGAAGTCCAAGACTGGAAAAATTGCCACTGGGGATCTGACAGTCATAATTATTACCAGTGTCTGTGGCTGATTATGCTTGCTTCTTCTCCAAGTGCACATAGATAGATTACAGGTTTTGACCTCCTGAGACCAATACTTTTTGCATTTACTCACATTTTAAAGCAAAATGAAGATGATATCCAAAAGCCATAGCAAAGAAAACTTGACAAATTCATTAATCAGAGTTTTCCCTCCTCTCACAGATAATATACTCACTGAAGCACAACCTTCATATTGTTTCTGCTTTGGGCATGTGAATATATTCATTCTCTGTGTCCAAATTCAAATTTTATTAGTTTTTAAAAAGATGAAATATTACACACCACATACACTATTATTTCAGATGCCAATAAAGGTAGATTTTAGTTAAACAAAGAACTTAACTAGTTAAAGGCAGTAAAAAACGATCCTAATTAATGAATTTTCTCATTATTCTTTCCCATGGTCTTTAGCTGTTACAATGAGAGAAAATCAATAAAAGGGTGAAAGGTACTTAATTATCTCTGCCCATTTGAAGTGTTTTTTTTTTATGAAAACTTTCATATCCAAATACATTTAATTTGTAGGTTTGGATTAGTTTTAATGGATGATATGAACACTGGAAATGGAAAGAATTTCATCCTAGAAGCCAGAGGACCCGAATTTCCTTCCTTTCTTCACTGGTCATAAATGTCACTTGGCCTCTGCCCACCTCAGGTTCCCCAGGAGGACATGTAGACTCTGCCTGGGCAGCCCTTCCTCTGGTTTATGAATTCTTCAAGTTTTAGCTGAAGTATCGCACTCCTCATTTAAATATTATTGTTAAACTCCTAATTTCATCTGTATTCTAAGGCATTTAGCATCAATTCAATTATGTAATTATTTATCGACTGTCTACACTACAAATGGACCATAAGCTCCAAATGAAGGTCAGAACTACTGTTTCTCTTCTCTGCATAGTAGGCTCTGAAGGCTATAAAGATTACAAAACACAATGGAATTCAGAACTAGGTAAACTGGGGCCTGTGTCTGCCCCACATAAAGTTATTAAATAAGAAACCAACACTATTAATGCCAAATAAAGTTCTTCTAGGGCTAGGAGTTTGTGACTTCTAGCTTCGAGAAGGAAATGGCAACCCACTCCAGTGTTCTTGCCTGGAGAATCCCAGGGACGGAGGAGCCTGGTGGGCTGCCGTCTCTAGGGTCGCACAGAGTCGGACACGACTGAAGTGACTTAGCAGCAGCAGCAGCTTCGAAGAGTAGGTCATTCAAACACATCGGTGACATTAAAAGAAAGAGAAAACAAAGCCAGGAGGAGTTTATGAGATGTGTTCCATCAGACAAATTAGTGACATTTTTTTTCTAATATATTTTCATTGTGTTCTGTTGATATTAGTAATTGGCTCATTTTTCAGTAATCTCAGTTTCTTTTTTATGGGACTGTCATTTTTTATTGAAGTATAGTTTAACAATACTATATTAGTTTTAGATACACAGCATACTGATTTGATATTTTTATAGATTACACACCATACAAAGTTATAAGATAGTGACTGTACTTCTATGCTGCACATTATATTCCTGTGACATTTTTGATTATCTCAACTTTATACTGCTGTCTCCAAATATTCTCATATTCCCATCAGTACCTGTATATAGCAATCTGTAAGTTACATGGTGTTAATAAGTTTAAAAAGTACATTGAGAAAACATTAAAATTTATCACTTCCTTACAAATTAACCCATTTTAAATTGACCTAGGGATCTCTTTTAATAATGAGCTCTTATTATGTATTTAAATATGCATTTATGTTTACAACTTGTTTTGCATGGCACTTTTGAGATGTCCATCCCCTTTCAAAGTGAGATGCAGCTGTATGGATCAAAATTGTGCTTCTCAAATAGATAAAACTATGCTTTTTTATTTACTTCAGTTTCTTTACAGACTCATGTACTCTGTGGTCATTCAATAAATATTAGTGACTAAAATCGCAATAGTTTTAACCTCTCTCTCAAATGCCCTTCAATAAGAAAATTTAAAAACAAAACATGCGGTGTAAATTAAAGCTATGAACAGAAAAACAAAACTTAAAAATACTTATCAAAAAAAAAAAAGAGAGAGAAAAAGAAGTTAGTCATTCAATGCCCTTGACTGTGAAAATCCTTCATTTCTTATTACAAAATTGGAGACAGAATAGAAAAGTATAAGTTTGAATCTGTATATATTCTTCTTCAAGCTAAAGGTATTCTTTAACTACCATACTAGATTCCTTACATAAAACATTCATTTATGACATGCATAATTAAAATAATTATAGAAACAGAAATGCATTGACCTAGAACATTTTTCCCCCACAGTCTTGGTACAATCACAAGAACTAAATTCATTATTAGTACCTATTCCCATGTCTATTAGAAAAATTATGTACCCAGTACTAATCTTGACACTGAAAAAAAAATATAGTATACCCCAAACTTCTGCTGAATTTAGAGATCTTTTTCATAATCTATGTTGCCATAAGCATAAATATCAATAACGACAATTCTGCCACTTGCAAAAATGATATGAAGAAATTCTGCAATCATCATTCAAAATTTAGAAAGCAATGCCTTTCTGTGACACAGAATAACACTAAATATTAGAATTAAACATGAAATAAACTAAGACAAAAACAGTTTCAAAACACATATTAAAAGCTTTGAGACAAAAATAATTTTGTAAGCAATTCCTTGAATTACTTCTTGTGCTAAAGGATAGCTCTCAGACATAACAGAAATTTTAAGGTTATCTAAATGCATAAGAAATATTTGTTTTTCTAAGTATAGAACAGCTGCTGTTGCTGCTTAGTCACTAAGTCCTTTGCAACTCTTTGCATCCCCATGGACTGTGGCCCACCACGTCCCTCTGTCCATGGGGTTTCCCAGGCATAATACTGGAGTGGGTAGCCATTCCCTTTGCCAGGGCATCTTCCCAACCTGGGAATTGAAACTTTGTCTCTTGTGTCTACTTCATTGGCAGGCAGGTTCTTTGCTAGCTGAACCACCAGGGAAGGTGGTTCAGGGCAGCAAAGGAGACACAGACTTAAAGAACAGACTTTTGGAGTCAGTGGGAGAAGGCAAGGGTGGGATGACTGAGAGATGGCATTGAAACATGTGCATTACCACGTGCAAAATAGATGACCAGTGCAAGTTCAGTGCATGGAGCAGGGCCCCCAGAACCGATGCTCTTGGACAACCCAGGGGAATAGGGTGGAGAGGGTAGGGGTGGGGTGGGGTTTGGGATGGGGGGGTGCACATGTATACTTGTGGCTTATTATGTAAATATAACCATAAAGACAATAATGCCTCAAATATGAAATTCTTTATCTCGGTCTTACACATTGAACAGCAATTGTTTACATTTAACGTTTTTAGGGCTTTTCCAGGAATAGATTTCTAGCTAATATTTTTCAAGGATGCTGACTTTAATATACTGAATAATTATACTAAGCAAAAGTCTTTGCAAAAGAACTTGTTTTGGAAAAAATTCTGAACCTAAAATTGCTTTACAAAAATGAAATCTAATAAAAAAATAATTCCACACAGTGAACTAATCCATAAAGTATTGAAGAAACATTATTTTCTCTAGGTTAAATCCATATATTTAATCCAATGTTCAGAGATTTTCTTTTCCATAGGAGCTAGTATTTAAAGAGTTCCTAGATCACTATCTCATAACTAGGTTGTGATAATGAGGAAGATAAAGGCAAAAGCAAAGATGAAGGAAAAGGTGAAGAAGAAAGAGAAGGGTGAAGCAAAGAAGGTGGAGGAGGAGAAGCAGGGGAAAAAGAAGGTGATGATAATGATTAGACACCGAAGAAGATGAAAGAGACAGTAGAGAAGAAAGAGCGGAAGAAAAGCAGTAGGGAAGAAAGTGGACACTCACTAAAAGAAGGAAGTCCTTACTATTCTAAAATAAGACATTAACAGAAAAGACAGGTTTCTCCTATTTTTTCACTTTTTTACTGTCATCCATTAGTCATGTGGGCTTCCTTGGTGGCTCAGATGGTAAAGAATCTGCCTACAGTGACCTGGGTTCACATGCACTTCATCTTTTTCTTTCCTTTGTAATGAGAATAGTATTGCCAGTTCTCTCACAGGTATATCTCTGTTCATCCCTATCTATCTATCACCTATCACTATCTATCCATCCACCCATCTATCTTTCTATCATCTGTCTGGATCATCTATCTAGGCATGTTACTTTCTAGCATTGTGTTTCTCAGGGAAGAAATTATCTAAAATCAACCCATGTGTCATTCTTAGAAAAAACTCTTAACACAAAATCTTATTCATATCTTTGTTAGCATCACCTTGACAAGTGAGACTGTAACTAGAAAAGCAGGCAAAGTTCCTCTATGGGGTCATAGCTCCTAACGTTGTGTATCTTTCTGCCCTAAACTGCTGTCAGTAAACTCAGTCTTCCAAGCATTGCTATAGGGTTTCTCCTCACAGAAAACTATGCTTTCATTTCAATTGACTATAATTAAATAACCCCAAAGAATTCAATTAAGGGGTAATAACAACCAATATTAATATTGATTTTCTAGATAATTTTGCATGTTAAAAGATAATTTGTTTTAACTGAAATAAAATTTTATGAAAATTTGAAATATAGACATTGTATAGGATATATACTCACATTGGAGAAGGAAATTGGAAACCACTCGAGTGTTCTTGCATGGAGAATTCCATGGACAGAGGAGCTTGGTGGGCTACAGTACATGGGGTTGCAAAGAGTTGGACACGACTGAGCAACCAATACATACATATACTTACAGACTGCAGTCCTCTGGATATTTACAAATCATATAACATGCCTGAGGTAATCTACAGACATATTGGGCCAAATATTGTTTCCACTTAAGAGCTGGTTTAAATTACTTTTGCCTTCCACTTGTTTGCTTATTCTCACCATTAGAACTAGAAAATTTATTCATCTGTGTTCAAATCATTTCTCATACTAAGTTTTTTTGTTTGTTTATTTTTCAGTCCTAAGTGATATCTGCCTTTTCTCAGAAGAGACCACGTCTGCTCACCGTTGTATCTAATACAATAGCTGAAGGGTAACACCAACTCAATGCCAGTTGGAAGAGTGTAGGGTCAGACCTCAGAAATGAAGGAAAGTCCTTCTATGCAAAATATCCTTCTTTTGGTCAATGAAAGTATGTTTTGATTCAGGCAAAAGAAATATGCAAATTGAGGATTTGCATAGTGAATGAGTAAAATTAAAGTCAATTGATACTCACACCCTCTGAGGTTAACAGAAGGAAACAGGCATCTGAAAATGAATCAATGATTCACCTAAACAGAAACACCCAAATCACAGATGATTTCCAAGCTTTTCAGTGACTAATACCAGTCCATTCTAAAGGAGATCAGCCCTGGGTGTTCTTTGGAAGGAACGATGCTAAAGCTGAAACTCCAGTACTATGGCCACCTCATGCGATGAGTTGACTCATTGGAAAAGACTCTGATGCTGGGAGGGATTGGGGGCAGGAGGAGAAGGGGACGAGAGAGGATGAGATGGCTGGATGGTATCACTGACTCAATGGACGTGAGTCTGAGTAAACTCCGGGAGTTGGTGATGGGCAGGGAGGCCTGGCATGCTGCGATTCATGGGGTCGCAAAGAGTCAGACACGACTGAGCGACTGAACTGAACTGAACTGAGTGACTAATATTTGCAACTTTAATGCAAACAAAAATTAGTCTTTGGAAACTCTACAGATAAGCACTAAAATGACATGCTAATAGATTATCATTTTAATTCAGACATGGCATGTGCAAGTCTTCGATATCCCTTGATAGAATACTTTTATTCTTTTCTATGACTTGATTTTTTATGGCAGGCATTTTCCTCCTCTTCATGTCACTGCCTATTTCTATACATAAAGTAACTAGCCAATGTATGATACTACATTTCCAATCTCACAGAATCCTAGGCCCTATTGTTGCAACTCCTTTCTCTGCCTCAGACATTGTGAAAAGCATTCGTTGTAAAGTATTGTTGAGTTGACAGGTCTGGAGTTGCTGCTGACACTGTAGAAAAAGACTTCCCCAAAGGTTAAAACCTACGTTTTATCAAAGAAAACAGCAATGAAAGATTTGAACTATTGTGTCTTGAATTATGGCTGGCTGAGATACTCTACTGAATCACTTAATCCTTTTAATACCTGCCTATTTTAGCTTTTATATAAGCATCTGCTCATACAAAGCCTGCATCAAACTCCAAATCCAGGAACTATTAGAACTGCATGTAAGACTGATGGATGGTGCTGTGAGCTGTGAAAAGATTTAGAAAATGAGGGAATCAGTTTCACTGGAGCCCAGGAGGTGTGAGCACTTAGATACCAGACTCAGCCTTCTTGCTTCTTGCTTATTGGATTTCTTCTAATACCAGACTGTTTCTAACAACTGAGAACAAAATGGTGTCAGGAAATCAGATATGTTGATGTAATTATTTTTGTTAAGCTGCTAGGCCTATTGATTGAGACTATCATAGCAAAATACTATAGTGGCTGTTGTGCCACATGACTCTGAAATCAATTACAGTCAAGTTCATGTCTCATGTGACAAATCTAATGGAAAAAGATTGATCTGTTTAGTGCAAGGTAAATACTTACTATTGAGATTTGATTTTGTTATGCTTCTGAGTAGGATAAATGAGGAAGAATAGAAGCAAGTCATTCTGGACTTTCTTTCCCTCTCAAGCCTTGGTTGGCAATGAAAATTTCCTGTTCCCCCCCGCCCCACCCCCAGTCCCATGACAGGGGAAGGTAAATGAGAAACTGAGAAAGACTTGAGTCAGTGAAACAGGAAACCTTCTTCCTATTGAACAAAAGAAGAAAGCATAATCTAAAGGACAATACAAAAATATGTATCAAAGTAAATCCAATTGTTTTGTTCATTAAGAAAGCATGCAGCTCAATTTTGAACATTTGCTTCAGTACTTACGCAAACACACACAACAAACAAAGATTGCATCATCAATGTATCTTGCTAGAACCCAAAGAATTAGTATCTGGAATTAACTAGGTTAAGAAAATGTGATTAAATACCAAGTATTTCATGCTTCTCTGTATATAGATATTCTCAAATTTAAATCTAGGAATATGTAAACAAACATTAGCACATAATGTCAGAGGCTCATGTCTAGGTAAATACATACTGTGGATAATCTGTTTTAGAAGTAAAGGACTGGATATCAGTGTGAAATTGTACCTCTAAAGTTGTATAATTTACATGTCTGCCCTCAAAAGTGGTAGTACTTGATCAGTGAATGTTATCTAAAATTTAGAAATAATACTGTATCCTTTATGGAACTGTGACCTAAGTATTTTATTTCCCTTTCTTGCTATTTTTAATGATTTGTTACTACTAGTCTTCCCTTGACTCCTTATTGACAAATGTTCATATAGTCAAAGTCATGTTTTTTCCAGTAATCATGTACAGATCTTAGAGCTGGACCATAAAGAAGGGTGAGCAGCAAGGAACTGATACTTTGAACTGTGGTGCTACAGAAGACTCTTGAGAGTCCCTTGGATAACAAGGAGGTCAAACCAGTCAATCCTAAAGGAAATCAACCCCAAATATTCATTGGAAGGACTGATGCTGAAGCTGAAGCTTCAGTACTTTGGCCACCTGATACAAAGATCTGACTCACTGGAAAAGATCCTGATGCTGGGCAGAAAGATTGAGGGCAGGAGAAGAAGGGGAAAACAGAAGATGAGATGATTGGATGGCATCATTGACTCAATGGACATGAGTCTGAGCAAACTCAGGGAGACGGTGAAGGACAGGGAAGCCTGGTGTGCTGCATGCAGCTCATGAGGTCGCAGAGTCCAACATGACTGAGAAAATGAACAATTCTTCCCTTGCCATGTTCCTATAAATGCTTCTGATGATACTCCACTGCTTACATCTTTAGAACATTTTTAAAAATATAAGGATGCACTTATCCTTTTTGGTTATCACTTTATTTCACTCTAACAACTTTTATGTAAGCAGGAATCTCTGTATATAGTACTTTATCTAGAGAACAGTATGTCTTTTTTCTAATTTTTTTCAAACTTTTATTTGTAGAGAATCGTATTCAGATACTATTCTGTAAGTAAGATAAAAATGTGCAATAAAATATTACTTAATCTTAAAAAAGAATTAAATAACGCCATTTTCAGCAAAGTGGATGGACCTAAAAATTATCATACTAAATGAAGTAAGTCAGATAGAGAAAGACAAATATGATATCAGTTATATGTGGAATCTAAAAATATGATGCCAATGAACTTATATACAAAACAGAAATAAATACACGGACACAGTAAGCAAAGATGCGGTTGCCAAAGGGGGATAAATTAGGAGTTGGAATTAACAGATACATAGTACTATATATAAAATAGATGGCCAGCAAGGACCTATTGGATAGCACAGGAAGCTAAACTCAATATTTTGTACTACCTATAAAGGGAAAAAAAATCTAAAAAAGAATATATACACATGTATACATATGTGTGTATACATATATATATGTGTGTGTATATACATACATATTTACATACACACACACATATATACACATGCATATATACTTATAACTAAATTAGTCTGCTGTACACACTGGAAACTAATACAATATTCTAAATCAACTATAGTTCAATTAAAAAAATATAAAATAGAAACAAAATGTTCATAAAACCAATAAGAAGGTTCTTTTCCACCACATTTTACAGAATAGTAAAACCCTCAATTAAAAGAAATTGAATAAAAACATCAAGTATACATGCTTGTGGACACTCCATCACTCACTTCACGAATAAGCCAAGGAGACATCCCCTACCAATATTTAAGAAAGGGCATCAAGCTACATATGTAAAATGAAAATCTTGCCACTTAGAAAGGATTGTATACTGGATAATGCAAATACAATTTGGATATTCATTAGGAATCCATGAGCCATAAAAAGTCAAGTAGCCACAAATGATTCATCTTGAAATAAAAGTAGACATTGCTCTATAAGAAGAAATATGGAACCATTAGGTGAAAAGTGAGTAGTGGTAACCAGTTAACCTAAGATGAATACAGGTTTACCTGCAAATGAAATGTGACAATTCTTGAGCTTTTCCTCTGGTGTTCCAGAAAAGATGAAGATGAAATAATCTTCCTTCAGCTTAAGTGCTGCATACTCACGGTAGGGTAGATAATAGAAGTTCTATTGAGACTTGTTATTCTCAATGAAAGTAATGTCAAACTGGACAGCCATTTAAGCGTGAAAGTGATAGATAAGGAACTTTTTTTGTTCAGTGCAAAGGTTTTTTTTCTTATATTTAAAATAGGTTTTTTTTTTTTTTGGGAAAATTGAGTAAGAAAGTGCTCTGTGTTCTGATGACAACCCACAAAATAAATACAACTGAAAAACTTTGCGAGTGATCTTTCTGAATGGAGCAGTAGTGAGTGCTGTTTTCATATGTCAGAGAGTGTTGACTTGTGTTCTGCATGCCCTTTTTTTGTTTCTTAAACCTCACAGAAAGGACAGAGACACAGGGCTCTATCCTCCTTTCTTGTTGCACTTCTCTATTATCTGCTCTAAATCTGCAATTTATAAGTATTGATTGAACTAATCTATTACATTTAAATATCTTTAATGGGTGAAACACTTTTAACATGAAACATGCTGTATTAACTGAAAGATATTTATCTTGTCTACAGTGAAAGAAATTGAGTGTAGACACCCATGTGTGTGTGTGCGTGTGTGTGTGTGTGCCAGAGAGAGAGAGACAGAAAGGGACAAGAGACAGAAATAAAGAGAAAGAGAAAATATGTCTTTGCATATTCTGGGGAAATTTCTGAAAAGGTTTGTATTAGTGTGAGAACATGCACCATACTTACAGCTTTCTGAGATACTGGCTCAGACTGAAGCATAGATAATTAAAGTCAGCTCAGGTTTCCAGTAAAAACAGATATTATTATAATGCTAGGACAGACTTTTCTCTCTTTGTATCTTTATCGCTTTTGTGATCAAACAGAAGACTTACTTTTTTCCTATATTTGAATTTTAAAGGGTTCTAAAAATCCTCATTCTCTTATATCTGAATGTCACAACTCCTTTAAAAATTGTCCAGGTGGACTCTGCCATACATAGAGGGGGTGATACCAGGGATAAGACATCTGGAAGGATTTGTAGTTGCTAGGAATAGGGGCTTTCTTGGGCTTGGTTTGGTGGCTCATCCCAGGAGGATCTTAAAGCAGGAGAGGTAATATCCATCTGGATTACTTGCGATGCAGTTTCTTTCAAGAACATGAAGCACCCATCATTCAAACTCTAGACCCAAAGGGCTATTAAAATGGCCCTGCTTGATAATAATGATGACCATAGCCTACACAGCACGGTGTTCACAGTTTTCAGAATGCTTTCAGGAAAAAAAAAAAGTGTTCCCTTCTCATCTCTGTGAAATCTCTTTTTTCTCTACTTTTTCCAACATCATCCACCTACTCACCTAAATTAGTACCCCTGTGTCATTGGTGATGCTCCCCGTGTTCAAATTCCCTACAGTTTTGAAAATGTCTCTGAAATCTTTTGCTCTCTTTCCATTGTTGCTCTCATGGCCTTTGTTGGACGCTGATCTCTCTCAGAGACTGTAATTTCACTGTGACTTCTCTGGTGGGTCCCAGGTCTCTACCTCCAGGTGTGCGCTCTGTGGCTCCTGGAGCAAACATTCTCAAATGCAGTTCTAATCACAGCAGTGTCCTAGTGGTCAGGGGTCGAGGACTCCTGACAGCGTGCCGGGAAGTCCACATTCCACTACTATAATCTATGCCTTTTCAATCTGCATGCAGCTTCTTTGGTTTTCTTTCCTTTTTTTTCAATTCTGTCACCTGTCTCATCAAGTCACACAGAGGGATCGCTTGTGCACCTCTACCACACTAACCCATAGAATGCTTCTGCAACTATGCCTGTTCTCTTTCTTAGGTCTGGGACAACTCTCTTTGTTCTTGTGCTGAGAAAACAAGGCCTTTGTTCAGGAATAAACAAAGAAAGGCAATGCCAAAGAGTGCTCAAACTACAATTGCACTCATCTCACATGCTAGTAAAGTAAGGCTCAAAATTCTCCAAGCCAGGCTTAAGCAATATGTGAACCGTGAACTTCCTGATGTTCAAGCTGGTTTTAGAAAAGGCAGAGGAACCAGAGATCAAATTGCCAACATCCACTGGATCATCGAAAAAGCAAGAGAGTTCCAGAAAAACATCTATTTCTGCTTTATTGACTATGCCAAAGCCTTTGACTGTGTGGATCACAATAAACTGTGGAAAATTCTGAAAGAGATGAGAATACCAGACCACCCGACCTGCCTCTTGAGAAATCTGTATGCAGGTCAGGAAGAACAGTTAGAACTGGACATGGAACAACAGACTGGTTCCAAATAGGAGAAGGAGTACGTCAAGGCTGTATATTGTCACCTTGCTTATTTAACTTCTGTGCACAGCACATTATGAGAAACGCTGGGCTGGAAGAAGCACAAGTTGGAATCAAGATTGCTGGGAGAAATATCAATAACCTCAGATATGCAGATGACACCACCCTTATGGCAGAAAGTGAAGAGGAATTAAAAAGCCTCTTGATGAAAGTGAAAGTGAAGGGTGAAAAAGTTGGCTGAAAGCTCAGTATTCAGAAAATGAAGATCATGGCATCTGGTCCCATCACTTCATGGGGAAACAGTGTCAGACTTTATTTTTCTGGGCTCCAAAATCACTGCAGATGGTGACTGCAGCCATGAAATTAAAAGATGCTTACTCCTTGGAAGGAAAGTTATGACCAACCTAGATAGCATATTCAAAAGCAGCAACATTACTTTGCCAACAGAGGTCCATCTAGTCAAGGCTATGGTTTTTCCTGTGGTCATGTATGGATGTGAGAGTTGGACTGTGAAGAAGGCTGAGCGCCAAAGAATTGATGCTTTTGAACTGTGGTGTTGGAGAAGACTCTTGAGATTCCCTTGGACTGCAAGGAGATCCAACCAGTCCATTCTGAAAGAGATCAGCCCTGGGATTTCTTTGGAAGGAATGATGCTAAAGCTGAAACTCCAGTCCTTTGGCCACCTCGTGCGAAGTGTTGATTCATTGGAAAAGACCCTGATGCTGGGAGGGATTGGGGGCAGGAGGAGAAGGGGACGACAGAGGATGAGATGGCTGGATGGCATCACTGACTAAATGGATGTGAGTCTGAGTAAACTCCAGGAGTTGGTGATGGATAGGGAGACCTGGCATGCTGCGATTCATGGGGTTGCAAAGAGTTGGACACGACTGAGCGACTGAACTGAACTGAACTGAGAGAGAGTGGCCAAGAGGTTTGATTCCTGGGTTGGGAAAATGCCCTGGAGGAGCAAATGGCAACCTGCTCCAGTATTCTTGCCTGGAGAATCCCAGGGACAAAGGAGCCTGGCAGGGTATAGTCCATGGGGTCGCAAAATATCAGACACAACTGAGTGACTGAGAACACACACACATATACACAGGGAGGGTGGCAGGATTCAGTCATAAAAGACTCTGAAATCACATTAAGGAAACTGAACTTTGTGTCAAAGGAAATTGAGAATCCAGAAGGATTTTAAAGAGGTGAGTTCTATGTTTGCATTTTAGATGAGAATCTCCCTATATAGGAAGTGACCTGGAGAGAAGCGAGGGGTGGAAATCAGTTAGGGATGTTTCGGATCAGAAGAAAAGGTGAGCTGGTAGCTGCAGTGGGCAACAGGAATGGAGACATGAGGGTGAGTTGAAGAGTCTTATAGAAGCAGATTTGCCAAGATTTGGAAATTAGCTTGATCCGGGGAGTCAAAAAAGTGCAATCTAGTTAGGTGGGGAGTTTCTAGCCTACCTTAATGATGAATTTCTTGATGTGTAGTTTTGAATCTGGGGGATATGATTTTTAGAAGTGACTTTTAAGGTGAAGAAGTTGCTATTTTTATTCAAATGTAAGGGAGGAACTTGAGGTCAGAGTTCTGCTTGACTTATTCAAGATCACGCAATTAATAAGTCAGAGCTGGGGCCATGTCATCCCAAACAGTCTGACAGCTCTTTTCAGTTACTGTCAGCAAGAAAAGCAGGAACTTTTAAAAGCTATAAGTGAGCTTTCTACAGCTAGAATTTTATTTTTTTTAGGGAGATGACTTGGGATCACATGAAAAAATGAATGAAGTTGTTCAGGCCTATCTAGAGCTGGCCCAATTGTCACGAGGCTCTTGATGGCCATGGGCACAGTTTATCTGGCAATAGTACAGCTGGCAAGGCCAGTGGTCTCCTCCCTTCCTGGCCTCTTCTTCCCATGTGGAAGTCACAGGCAATGGCTCTCAACAAGGTAGCTTCTCAGGGCCTCTGGGAGGCTGAGGACTGTTGTCTTCCCTCATGGTCAAAGGTGTGGGCCAGATCAATCCTCTGGGGACTCATAGGGCCAGGGGATCTACAGATCTGAGATCGCCTATAAAGAAGCAGATGGGACACTGTTTCCTCTTGGGGGTCATAGAGAGGTAATTCAAGCGAAAAAAAAAAAAAATCAAAGATGCAGACAAGACAGAGAAGCCTACAGAGAAATGTCCTGGAGATGCAAGGGAGAACCCAAATTCTACCCTCATGGAGTTGACATCCTTCAACCAAGAACAGGACTAACCAAGATAATTCAGGACATGAAAATAATATTAAAGGCCAGATAGCCTGAGGAGCGTGAAGTTTGGCAGTGACTCCTGTCTCCTTTGGCAACCTTAGGATGGTTTTGTCAGAAACCAAACTCTGATTGTTGAGCCACATTGCTGCTGTCAGCTAGGCAGCCAATGGGGTGATAGCTTTTCCAACCACGTGGCTCATGGGAACAGGAAAACACTCCTGGCCTGGAGGCTGGGCTGACACCTGCTCCGAAGCAGGCATTCCTTCAGGAAAGGAAAGCATTTGGATGGGGAATGATTTCTGGTTTGACTTTGGGGAGACTTCATCATGTCCTGAAAACTTAGCTTCTGAGAAGGTTGTGGAACTGAAAAATAAAGCTGTACTGAGCAGCCTGAAGCAATGTGTCTGGCAGCTATATCAAATCCAAGGCAGTTACTGGATCCAGTACTCACGGAAGGAGGAATATATGGTTGTTGCTGTTTTGTTGCTACATCATATCTGACTCTTTGTGACCCCATGAACTATAGCCTGCCAGGCTCCCCTGTCCATGGGATTCTCCCTTATATAACTATATAATACGGGCTTCCCAGGTGGCTCAGTGGTGAAGAATCCATCCGCCAATGCAGGAGATGCAGGTTTGATCTCTGGGTCAGGAAGACCCCCTATAGGAAGAAATGGCAACCCACTCCAGTATTCTTGCCTGGAGAACCCCATGGACAAGGGAGACTGGAGGGCTACAGTCCATAGGGTGGCAAAGAGTCGTACATGACTGAAGCGACTTAGCAGGCATGCACACACACACACATACACTATATAACATATATATTCTAAGTAGATATCCCAGAGGAAACAATCCCTTTGGTGCAAGAGTGTGCTCCTGAGAGTAACTTGGCAATGTCTTTCTCTATCATGCTATGTATATAAATTATATTAATACTAAACAGCCACCATAGTTCATAATGCTACCCACTAAGTGCTGCTCACCTAGAACACATTTCCCTGGTCAGATCAAGGCAGGGAGAATAGGGATGTGCCTCTAGGTCATGAAAATATTTCAATATTTTTCACTAGAAAAAGTTTCTATTAAAAAAAAAGAGAGAGAGACAGAAGAATAAAATAAAGAAGGAAAGGAGCGAGGAAGGGATGGAGGTAGAGGACAACAGCATTAGCATGGGGAGAGGTTACTGAATAACAAGATGCCATAATTTATATTTATATAAATATAATTTATATATTTATAAATATAAATTATATTTATATAAATATAAAATATATTTATATATATAAATGTTTAATTCATTCTTTAAGTAAGCTTTTCTCCCTCCAAAAATATTATATACAAATTAATTGACAGCTGATTCATGTAGATGGAATCTGTCTTTTTCATACAACTTAGAAATGTTTGTTACCCATTTACAAATAAGGGTCCTTTGACTTTCTTTCCCATCCCATATCATATCATATTTTACTAGAAATTTCCTCAAGTTTAAAGTCACTTTCTAAATCTTGCTTTTGTGTGTGTGTGTGTGACCACACCATCTGGCTTGTGGGATCTTGGTTCCCTGGCTAGAACTGAACTTGGCCCTTGGCAATAAGAAAGTGGAGTCCTAACCACTGGACTGCTAGGGAACTCACACTCTTGTTCTTTTTTAATATCATGATGATGATATATCTAAGATTGTTTTCTAACTGGCTGATGAGAGGATACTAAGGAAAAAAAAAAAGAAACTGAAATGTTTTTGTCGAAATGTCTATTTTTCAATATGCCAGTGGTAATGCATAATTAAATATCCACTGACACTCACTTAGTATAATTGGAAGCGAACATAATGTGGGTTTCCACTTAAAATGGAGCAGCTGACATGCACCTCTTCCCTCAAATAGATGAGCCTTGAATCATGCATTACCTCAAAGAGACGTGAGCTGTGTCAGACTGTGAACACAGCATCATTCAGGCAGTGGGGCAGTCCTAATCAAGATGAGCAGGGGGGCAACACGCAGCCAAGTGACGAGAGGTAAGCTACTGAGATCAGATTAACTCAGCAGCGGAGAGGCAGCTTGACTTGGCGGTGGGTTGGAGCAGAGGTGGGGAGCTGAGAAGAGGCACTACAGAAAGATGGGCAAGAATGGAATCGATGACAGTTTTGACAGATTTCGAATCACTGCTGCTGGATCATTTAACAATCAGACTAAGCCCAAGACCCTGCAGGGAAAAAGGCATATATTCAGAATTTTACTGGCCTTCCTTACACTTTCTTTCTGCCAAGCACTGTTTGCATGCCAATTACACACGCCGAGGGCACCATGACCAAGACTGAGCTTGGAGCTGAAGACAGGAATTAGACTGTCCAGTTATGGAGAAGTGAGTGGTAGAGGCAGATAGAACTTTACAAGACTTCAAGAAGACCATGCATATCACTGTCAAGAACTGTGAAAGATCTGAGAACTGACTGTACATGCAATCTAGCTACTCAGCCTGCTGCAGTTTCACTGACAAAGACAAGACGATGCATGGGTCAGAGGCAAAACTTTCATTACTCCCAGTAATAGCGATAGTGAACGTGTGCCAGTTCACTGAGCCTTAGCTCCCAAGGAGCACCACGAAGCGGGCCAAGTGATGCTGTTCACACAGTAGTGGAACCATGAGTTTAGGAAACTGTTAACATGTAGTAGGCCTGACCATCGTCCCGGAGGAAGACACGACGGCTGTCTTCCAAGGCTGTTCGCTTGTGCTGTTCGCTTCAGTCATGTCCAACTCTTTGCAATCCTGGAGACTGTAGCCCACCAGGCTTCCTCTGTCCATGGGGTTCTCCAGGCAAGAATACTGGAGTGGGTTGCCATACCCTTTTTCAGGGGATCTCCCCAATCCAGGGGTCAAATCCACGTCTCTTACGTCTCCTGTGTTACCAGGAAGGTTTATTTATTTATTTTTTACCACTAGAGCCACCTGTGAAGCCCTAGGGTGTTCACTATGCAATCATGATTGTACTGACAGTCTGGGACAAAGGCCGTCAGTACTTTTGCTCATGAGATGTGAAGAAACACTAGAGACCTATGGAGAACCGATTACCGGCCATCAGTGGATTCAAGCTCTTATTTTACTGTTTAGGAGACTGAAGCTATGAAAGGCTAAGTGATACCTCAGGGAAACATGATCATTATAAGATTTTACGTCAAGCCTAGATGTCCAGATTTCGAAAAAGGTTATTAGCAAACTTCACTCTGTAACTTCTATGTTTCCTACAATTTCTCCCATAGAGTTCCTAAGTTGTGTGCATGATATACAGGTTTGTTTGTTTTTTTTACTTAATTGACAAGCCAGTGGTGATTGATACTCATGATACTCTTGTACTCACAGTATCAGTAATGTTATTGTTCAAAGTATTTTGTGAGAGTATTCAGATTGTCCCATTTTTTCTCAGGTAGATTCAGAGATGTGTACAGATTTCTTCCCCACAGGAGAAGCCCATGGTTATCTCTACAGTGACCATAATTTGTGTAGAATGTTAGGGTCATGCCTTGGTGACACTACACTGCCCAAGAGGATCCCTTAGAGGAAGAGCTTCTGACATCCATAACAGTGAACCTGTCAGGCATAGCAGATGAGCAGTCAGTCCCTTCGATCATACAAAGACCTCGGTGATGTTTGGAAACTAATACCTTGAAGTCAGACACTACTTGCTTTACCTGTAAGAGAGGGATACCTCACAGTGTTATCTCGAGAACTAAATAGAGTCTATGTGGCAATGCTTTATTTGGAAAAAAGTCACCAGAGTTTGTGCTCCATTGAAAACTGTGGGCAGTTGTGTACTTCATAAACACTGTTGTTAATGGCAATCACGAGAACTGTAAGATGATCAATGTGACAACGTTGACACTTTGATTTTCATAAGACTTCTAAGTGTGTGACTTTCAAATAAAAAATTTAAAACAACCAAAATATACAAAAAACAAAGCCAAGATCATAGAAAGATGATTTTTTGGAAGCTGTCTTTTTCATGCACAAGTTCATTTTAATGGAAAACACGTGACTTCCCCAAATAAATAAGCTTTTGTTTTTGCAGAATAGAGGGCATATTTTATTTATTTATCATTAATTTTCAGTTTTCTTAAAAGTTGAATTTATAATGATTAAGGTGTTTGGGTTCTTTAATTAAAATTGGTATTTTCTATTTCTGCCATTTGTATATTTTCCAACTCTGTTACTGTTCATTTAATCACCGTACAAATGGAGTGTGTTTTAAAAAATCATGATATTTTTATGAACCATACTAACTATCTTTGAAAGTCATGTCTTCTTGTTACTTGATAAATCATCAGAAAACTGGAAAAATTATTAGAATTTAGAATCAGAGGGTGTCTATGGCATTTCAGTCTATTATCGTGGTTCCTAAAGTCCAGATTTCTCCTATTATTTTCATTAACGATTGTTTCATTGTTCCAATAACAAGGTTTGGGTTTCATCTATTACTGTTTATCCCACTCTCTCTTCCTCCCTCATATAACCAGGGGTAACTGCTTTCTATTACTCTTAATTCAGCCAATTCAATTTACCAATGTGGAAACTGAGGCCCTGGGGTATTATGATCTATCATGTCCAGGCAAGAATACTGGAGTGCATAGCTATCGCCTTCTCCAGGGGATCTTCTCGACCCTGCATTGCAGGCCAATTCTTTACCACCTGTGAAACCCAATATTAGGGTTATACAAAAAGACAAATGTCATATGATATCTCCTATATGTGGAATCTAAAAAAATGATACAAATACATTTTTTTTTTACAAAACAGAAAATGACCCACAGAAATGGAAAGTAAACTTAAGGTTATCAAAGGGTAAAGGTGGGAGGGAATAAACTGGGAATTTGGGATTAACAGATACACACTACTATATATAAAATAGATAAGCAATAAAGGTCTACTGTATGGCACAGGAAACTATAGTCATTATTTTATAATAACTTGTAAAATAATCTGAAAAGAATATATATCTCTCTCTATATATACACACACACACACATATGTATATATATTCTGAAACTCTTTGCCATATAGCTGAAACACTGTAAATCAACTATACTTCAACTAAAACAAAAAGAAACGTTATCATATTTGAGTCTCCGTCTTAACTCTTACTTCTAATCCAGTCTGCCCATCTTCTTTTTCTGTCTGCTGTGGTCTATTCTACATGTCACTGCCCCATCTTAAAACACATCTTTGGTCATAGCCAAACATCATGAAAGGATTCCTATTATTTATCAAAAAAGTCTATATGTCCTGGGATAGAATTCAACAACTTCTATGCTCTGGTCTCAGTATACCTTTGCAACCTTCATTCCATCTTTTCGATAATATATGTCCCTGCTTTTGTGTAACCTGACAACTTGACATTAGCGGTACTTCCCCAACTCTGCGATGCTATTCCCTCCACGTGAAATGCTCCTCCACTTCATACCGAGCTGTCAAAATTCTACCAATACTAGAGGATTAGACTGAAGTCTTATTTGAATCTTCAATTTATGTGCTCACATTTCCTTGAAAATTTCCGTCACATGTTCGTATCTCTCTTATCGTAATGAATCATTTCTGCTCTTAATTGTATTTGCACGGGCCCTGTTATAGTTTGTGATTCAGAAAAAGCAAAATTAGAGTCCTATTTTAATTTTCCACTGATTCATAGTATATAATTAAAAAGTTTCTTCATCAACGTGTGTGTGTGTGTGTGTGTGGCTGTTCTGGGTCTTAGTTGTGGCTCGTGGACTTCGTTGCCCTGTTGCCTGTGGAGACTCAGTCCTCAACCAGGGATTGAATCCACAGCCTCAGATTTGGAGGGTGGATTCTTAACCACTGGATCACCAGGGAAGTCCCCATCAACATTTGAGCAACATGTCTTGTCCCGGAAATCAGCCCTCCTGAGTCTTCTGTTAGATTACTCCTTGTCTTCACCTTTCTTTGTGCATGTTGCACATTGAAATAGGAAAGGGCACAGCTCAGAAACTATTCTGTAAGAAATGCTGCTTATTTACCCTGAGTGGCTGAAGAATGCATCATTACAAAGAAAGAATAAATAATATAAAATAACAATCTGAGACACATGTCACATGAGACCAGGGCACCAAACTTAAAAGAGTCACACAGAATTAAAACTAAAAAAAAGCATCACACACTGTAAACAAGAAATAGGTCCTGAGCAATATTGGTAAGTGAAGTTCTATGTGGTCTCTAGGCCACCAATAAGGAAATTCAGAAAACCTCAGCTTAAAGAAAAACAACAACAATAACAAAAATCTCATCATAGCTAGAAAGCAGAGGTAAGAGTTGGTTGACAGAATAATTGTGGTCTGAGTCTTGAGAAAGGTTGACAGAAATGCCCGAACACTTCAGCCTCACACTGACTGCTCAGAGTTCAACACCTACATGAGCAGAAATCACTCCTAAACTTCTGAAATATTAAAGTCAAGTATGTGTCTTGATTTACAGCTATTACCAAGAGCAGATTTGATGGTGATTCCCAATCTCTGCTTGCCAAGATATTGGAAGATAAATGACAGCCATGAATATCAGGGTAATTTCTGATGTGGTTTTCACCAAGGTTTTCTTCTGCCCTTGGATGTGTGTGATGTACATACGGACCCTATTCTGTTGCTCACATCAGTCTACAATTCACAGTAATCTATACCAAATCTGGTGTGAGAACAGCAAATTCACACATAGTAATCCAATATACATTGCATTATATCCAATGTACATTGCATTATATCCTATGTAAATAAGATCTGAATGAAGCTTTTCATTAATCTGAAGTGACGTGTTTGCTGCTCAGTCATGTCCAACTCTCTGACCCCATGGACTGTAGCCTGCCAGGCTCTTCAGTCCAAGAAATTCTCCAGGCAAAATACTGGAGTGGATTGCCATTCCCTTCTCCAGGGGATCTTCCTGACCCAGGGACTGAACCAGGGTTTCCTGTATTGCCGGCAGATTCTTTACCATCTGAGTCATAATCTAAGTTCTACAAAAGTTGGTTTCACGTCTCTTTGCTTCTGCAAAAACCCATGAAAATACAAGAAACTATTCTCTTGACCCAATCAATTGGAGGAATTTTATCTATCACCCAAGATTTTTGTGGGAAAGCCATTTTTGTTCTGGATGCTACCTGCTGCTGCTGCTGCTGCTAAGTCGCTTCAGTCATGTCTGACTCTGTGTGACCCCATAGACATCAGCCTACCAGGTTCCTCCGTCCCTGGGATTCTCCAGGCAAGAGTACTGGAGTGGGTTGCTATTTCCTTCTCCAGGGAAGTATTTCTCACTTGACTGAAGCCCTTTTCCCCACGGTCACATCCTGTGACTCCTGAGCAAACGTAGCCTCCACAGATTCAGCTATGGACTAAATTGCTTGTTTGCTCCCTCTCGGTCTTTTAGTTGTTTGTTCTGACATTATACTTTGGGAGCTTGTAGAACCAACTGTTGTCTGTGTTTCTGCGGCTCCCTCGAACATCCTTGTCTAGACAAGAATGAGCCCTTCCTTTGTGACTACTAAATTCAACTTTCTCTCAAATTGAGGAAGTACCTTTGGACAGAAAATATTTTAAAATTCAACAACTAATGTTTTCCATCACTTTAAAAATTGTCACCGGTGTCAGATGCGGGCAGGGTTAATGAAGAGCGAAGATACAGGCAGCGTGGGAGACTGAGTCAGAGCCTCATATCTTTCCCTTTATTATCTCCTGCAGTCTTTTACACCCTCCTGTTCTGAACTGCCTTGTCTTTCATCAGGTCTGGCACCAGCACATCTGTCTATAATCGTGCATTGCCTGTTTCTGTGTTTGTTTGACCTACTTGCTGTTTCACTGCTAAGTTTTGTCTGACTCTTTTGCGACCCCATGGACTGTATGTAGCCCACCAAGCTCCTCTGTTCATGGCATTAACCAGGCGAGGATACTGGAGTGGACTGTCATTTCCTTCTTCAGGGGATCTTCCCGACCCAGGTATCAAATCTGTTTAGGCAAGTGGATTCTCTACCACTGAGCCACCTGGAAAGACCGTTGGACTTACTTTGTTTCCTATATTAAGCTCCTGAAAATATATCTTAAGAATTAAGAAAAGGAAGGATTCTACCAATGCTACTTAATTATTGATACTATTTAACTGTGTGCCTCTTTAAGCATGTTTGTAGGAGTCAAACAGAACGTCTGTATTAAATATACTTTCACATTTCAAGTGATTCTTGGCATTTGTGTCATTCATGTTGTTTTTCTCAACGTTTATACCATTTAATCAGTCACAGAAGAAGTAGTGGGTGGTTAATAAGTTATTTACAGAAAGAGTGAGGCAAATAAGAATTAATGAAAGACACTTAACTGACATCACTAAAGAGAACCTGACAAAACTTAACCACTCAAGTAGTTTTAACCGTCATCAACTTCATACGATGTTACAGTCTATTATTCAACAAACATAATTTATGTTGTACTCTACAGTGTTTTAAAACTTTCTAGTGGAAACTTTTAGCAAGGAATTTGAGGCTGTATTTCATTTTCCAAGACTTATTTTTTTCAAATGTACTTTGTGCAATAAATCTGACATTTTCAGTAGCAGTTGGCTAGGATGACCATATAATTTATCATCCAAACCAGGACACTGTTGCAAGTGTGAAGGGATGTGATTAATATTATTCTGTGATAACTAATGTGAAACCAGACTGCCCTGGGATACCACAACTTATGGACATCCTAAAGTTAATCAGGTGGGGAAAGGTCATGTTTTTTTGACCTTTGACCTCTTATGAAAGAAAGACCAACAAAAAAGGAGAGTTAGAGTAGGGTCTGGAGACTAAGTAATTTGGTTAAAATCTTAACTTTTCCAAATTTGGTAGCAGGATGACATTGCTCACACCATCTCTGTTTCCCTTCCCAGAACTATAGGATCTGGTACATTTTACCTTGTTTTGGAATCATTTAATATCCAAGATTCTCCTCTCTTAGAACAATACTACCCAATACATTAACCACTAGCTGCATATGGCTTTTTTTTACATGTGATGTGACTTGATAAACATACCTTTGAAATAATTATTATTAAATAAACAGTTTCCGGTCTCACTAGCCACATTGAAGGGTTGGATAGCCACATGTAGCTAGTGGCAGCTGTGCCCTGCAGATTAGAAGATTTCCATCATTGCTAAAGTTCTATTGTCAACACTGTGAAGGTCAGAATCATCATTATTTCCTGCCTAGACTCTGTCAAATCCTCCTGAATAATCAATGCACATTCACTCTGGCATCCTAGGATCTATTCTCCATTCAGCAGCCAAAAGATTCTCTCAAAAGACCAAACCTGACAGTTTGCTCGCCTATTAAAATCATTTAATGATGCCCTTCGTCTCTCCTATGCCTGCGGTGCTCTGCTTCCTCTACTCCTCACAAAGCTTGGTGCGCCAGGTGCCCTTCTGTTGGCTGCTTGCAGCGCCCTCGCCTTGACCTTGCACTGCTGTTTGCATTTGCCAGTCTTGCTCCCTCCACAGGTCCCTTGACTGTGCTGTTTTTCACGGCCTTGAATGCCCTTCTCTGTGATTCTCACCACATACATCCTCCTACAGGATTCCTCAGTGGTTCAGTGGGTAAGGAATTTGCCTGCAATGCAGGAGTCACAAGAGATGTGGGTTTGATCCCTGTGTCTGGAAGATCCCCTGGAGGAGAAAATGATAACCCACTCCAATATTCTTGCCTGGGAAATCCCATGGACAGAGGAGCCTGGAGGGCTACAGTCCAAAGGGTTGCAAAGAGTCTGACATGGCTGAGCGACTAAGCAAGTAAGCAAGCTCCTAAAAAATCAGCTCAGTTGTAATTTTCTGGAGGAGCGCCCCCCCCAAACTTCTCTGATAGGTTAAATCTCCCCTGATAAATCTTAAGAATTGATTAGTAATAATCCAAGAGTGATTTTTTTTGTTGTTTTTTTACAGCTTTTCTATTGAAGCATTTACAGTGTTTAACAATGTCATGTTGGTTTCAGATGTACAGAACAGTGATTCAGTTACACATTATCTATTTATCACCTATTACTTTCGGATTCTTTTCCCTTATAAGTTATTCCAAATTATTGAGTATAGTTCCCTGTGCTGTAGAGTAGGTCTCTGTAGGTTATCTATTTTATATACAGTACTATGTATTTGTTGGGGTTCCCAGATGACACTAATTGTAAAAAATCTGTCTGACAAAGCAGGTGACATAAGAGACCTGAGTTCAATCCCTGGGTCAGGAAGATCCCCTGGAGGAGCGCATGGCAACCCACTCCAGTATTCTTGCCTGGAGAATCTCATGGACAGAGGAGCCTGGTGGGCTACGGTCCATAAGGTCACAAAGAGATGGACACGACTGAAGCAATTTAGCACGCATACACCTCTATTGATATTTTAATCCCAACCTCACAATTTAATCCTTCCCCCCTTTTCCCCTTTGATAACCATAAATTTGCTTTCTATGTCTATGAGTCTGTTTCTGTACTGTAACTAAATTCAATATTTCTCATATGAGCAATATCATATGGTATATGTTTTTCTCTTTTTGACTTTCTTCACTTCGTATAACCTCTAATTCCATCTATTTTGCCACAAGTGGCATCATTTTATTCTTTTTTATGGTTCAGTAATAGTCCATTATATCTTCTTTATCTATATCTTCTTTATCCACATCTTCTTCATCATTCATCTGTCAATGGATATTTATTTAAGTTGTTTTCTTGTCTTGGCTACTGTAATTAATGCTGCAATGAACACCTTGCAATCTCACACCTAGGCATATAGCTGCAGAAAATTCTAATTCAAAAAGACATATGCACCCCAATGTTTATTGCAGGAGAGAATATTTATTCAGAATTCTTTTTGAATTCTGAATTTCCCTTACAATGACTTCCATAGAGTAGGATCTGTGGAAGAAAGGAATGACCTGAGGCCTCCAGTGGGCTCTGCATGTGTTACTATTAGAAAAATTTATAGCACTTGATACAGAAAGGCAAAATCAGTCAGAACACTGAGATTGATCTCCAAAGGTCAACAACAAATTTTCTCCACTGCCTCTTGTTGTTTCTATTTTGTTTGAACAAGAATTCATTAATAAGAGAATTACTTATGTAAATATGAACTGGAAATCTGAGTCTCTAGTTCATGAATATTAAAAGTTAATATAACAACCAATGATTAATTCACATTACTTGCTGTAGGGAATTATTGAGAAATTTCCATCTTCTAAGAGTTTAAATAGAGCCCTGGTCCCAGGAGACCAAGTCCTTCCTGGGTTATTTGATCTTCTACTGAAAGAGAACGTTTCTCTGTCTCCCCCTCAGAGCTTCTGTCTGGCCAGTATTCTAATATGCTTGACATTTTTGACTAAAAATATAATGTTTAAAAGAGACTATAAATTAAATTTAAATGATTAATGATGTTCAGCTTTATAATTATATATTTTGTTTACAGGTGACTTTTAAAATATTTTTCAAAAGGATTTTGATGATTAGCTTAATGACTCATCAATGTATTTATGTCAAATAGTACTAGCCATCAAATTCTAATCATTGAAGAGTAAAAAGTAAATAAAAAATGAAAAAAATATGGCAAATATATTGTTAAATGTATTTATCAATATGTTCTTTAGAATGAAGACTTACTAACTGTAAAATTAAGGTTGTGTGTGTTAGTTACTCAGTCATATCTGACTCTCTGTGGCCCCATGGATTGTAGCCCACTAGGCTCCTCTGTCCATGAAATTCTCCAGGCAAGAATACTGGAGTGAGTTGCCATGCCCTTCTCCAGGGGATCTTCCAGACCAAAGGATTGAACCCAGGTCTCCTGCATTTCAGGCAGATGCTTTACAGTTTGAACTACACAGGAAGGCACAAAATTAAGGTTACTATAAATTAAAATTAAGGTTAGCATAACTAAAACATATGACTGGTGATAGAAGCAAGGTCTGATGCTGTAAAGAGGAATATTGCATAGGAACTTGGAATGTCAGGTCCATGAATCAAGGCAAATTGGAAGTGGTCAAACAGGAGATGGCAAGAGTGAACATTGACATTCTAGGAATCAGCAAACTAAAATGGACTGGAATGGGTAAATTTAACTCAGATGACCAATATATCTACTACTGTGGGCAAGAATTCCTTAGAAGAAATAGAATAGCCATCACGGTCAACAAAAGAGTCCGAAATGCAGTACTTGGATGCAGTCTCAAAAATGACAGAGTGATCTCTGTTCGTTTCCAAAGCAAACCATTCAATATCATGGTAATTCAAGTCTATGTCCCAACCAGTAACGCTGAAAAAGCTGAAGTTAAATGGTTCTATGAAGACCTACAAGACCTTTTGGAACTAACACCCTCAAAAAGATGTCTTTTTCATTATAGGGGACTGGAATGCAAGAGTAGGAAGTCAAGAAACACCTGGGGCAACAGGCAAATTTGGCCTTGGAATACAGAATGAAGCACGGCAAAGGCTAGTAGAGTTTTGCCAAGAGAACACACTGGTCATAGCAAACACCCTCTTCCAACAACACAAGAGAAGACTCTACACATGGACCTCACCAGATGGTCAACACCGAAATCAGATTGATTGTATTCTTTGCAGCCAAAGATGGAGAAGCTCTATACAGTCAGCAAAAACAAGACCAGGAGCTGACTGCAGCTCAGATCATGAACTCCTTATTGCCAAATTCAGACTTAAAATGAAGAAAGTAGGGAAAACCACTAGACCATTCAGGTATGACCTAAATCAAATTCCTTATGATTATACAGTGGAAGTGAGAAATAGATTTAAGGGCCTAGATCTGATAGATAGAGTGCCTGATGAACTATGGACTGAGGTTTGTGACATTGTACAGGAGATAGGGATCAAGATCATCCCCATGGAAAAGAAATGCAAAAAAAGCAAAATGGCTGTCTGAGGAGGCCTTATATATAGCTGTGAAAAGAAGAGAAGTGAAAAGCAAAGGAGAAAAGGAAAGATATAAGCATCTGAATGCAGGTTTCCAAAGAATAGCAAGGAGAGATAAGAAAGCCTTCCTTAGCAAGCAATGCAAAGAAATAGAGGAAAACAACAGAATGGGAAAGATAGAGATCTCTTCAAGAAAATTAGAGATACCAAGGGAACATTTCATGCAAAGATGGGCTCAATAAAGGACAGAAATGGTATGGACCCAACAGAAGCAGAAGATATTAAGAAGAGGTGGCAAGAATATACAGAAGAACTGTACAAAAAAGATCTTCACGACCAAGATAATCACGATGGTGTGATTACTCACCTGGAAGCAGACATCCTGGAATGTGAAGTCAAGTGGGACCTAGGAAGCATCACTACGAACAAAGCTAATGGAGGTGATAGAATTCCAGTTGAGCTATTTCAAATCCTGGAAGATGACGCTGTGGAAGTGCTGCACTCAATATGCCAGCAAATTTGGAAAACTCAGCAGTGGCCACAGGACTGCAAAAGGTCAGTTTTCATTCCAATCCCAAAGAAAGGCAATGCCAAAGAATGCTCAAACTACCGCACAATTGCACTCATCTCACACACTAGGAAAGTAATGTTCAAAATTCTCCAAGCCAGGCTTCAGCAATACAGGAACCGTGAACTTCCAGATGTTCAAGCTGGTTTTAGAAAAGGCAGAGGAACCAGAGATCAAATTGCCAACATCCACTGGATCATCAAAAAAGCAAGAGTTCCAGAAAAACATTTATTTCTGCTTTATTGACTATGCCAAAGCCTTTCACTGTGTGGATCACAATAAACTGTGGAAAATTTTGAAAGAGATGGGAATACCAGACCACTTGACCTGCCTCTTGAGAAACCTAAATGCACGTCAGGAAGCAACAGTTAGAACTGGACATGGAAAAACAGACTGGTTCCAAATAGGACAAGGAGTATGTCACGGCTATATATTGTCACCCTGCTTATTTAACTTATATGCAGGGTACATCATGAGAAACGCTGGGCTGGAAGAAGCACAAGCTGGAATGAAGGTTGCTGGGAGAAATATCAATAATCTCAGATATGCAGATGACACACCCTTATGGCAGAAAGTGAAGAGGAACTCAAAAGCCTCTTGATAAAAGTGAAAGAGGAGAGTGAAAAAGTTGGCTTAAAGCTCAACATTCAGAAAATGAAGATCAGGGCATCCAGTCCCATCACTTCATGGGAAATAGATGGAGAAACAGTGGAAACAGTGTCAGGATTTATTTTCTGGGGCTCCAAAATCACTACAGATGGTGATTGCAGCCATGAAATTAAAAGACGCTTACTCCTTGGAAGAAAAGTTATGACCAACCTAGATAGCATATTCAAAAGCAGAGACATTACTTTGTCAACAGAGGTCCGTCTAGTCAAGGCTACGGTTTTTGCTGTGGTCATGTATGGATGTGAGAGTTGGACTGTGAAAAAAGCTGAGCGCTGAAGAATTGATGTTTTTGAACTGTGGTATTGGAGAAGACTCTTGAGAATCCCTTGGACTGCAAGGAGATCCAACCAGTCCATTCTAAAGGAGATCAGCCCTGGGTGTTCATTGGAAGGACTGATGTTAAAGCTGAAACTCCAATACTTTGGCCACCTCATGCAAAGTGTTGACTCATTGGAAAAGACTCTGATGCTGGGAGGGATTGGGGGCAGGAGGAGAAGGGGACAACAGAGGATGAGATGGCTGGATGGCATCATCAACTTGATGGACATGAGTTTGGGTGAACTCCAGGAGTTGGTGATGGACAGGGAGGCCTGGCGTGCTGCGATTCACGGGGTCACAAAGAGTCGGACATGGCTGAGCTACTGAACTGAACTGAAATCAAGTGACAACTACTTAGATAAAATTGGACTGTTAAAGGTTTCCATTGGGCATTATGTTTGCCCTCCTATATGCTTATTAACATTTTTAATAATAAAGTCGTTTACTCTGAAATAGATATGCAGAATCTCTAAATACATGTGCATGGTAATGAGGTTTCTTTTAATAAGCATGTTGCCTTCTGTCTCTCATTTTCTCTGTTGCTGTCCTCTTGTTTCCATATGAATACTCCTAGGTTTGAATGCATAAATAAGGGGAAGCTGCCCTTTGTCTCTCTCTTTAGTGTCATTTGCAGCTAGAATCGCCTTAAGAGTCCTTTTGGGTCTTCTAAGATGCATAATAATGATAATGATGATGACTTCCATTTATTGAGAACTTACTAAGCACTTTTGCATACACTTCACAAAAACATTATGAGATATATATTATTACCTCTCTTTTAGAAGAGGCAACCGTGTCTCAAAGAGATTAAGTCATTTTAAATGAAGTCACAGTTATGTTAAGGGACAAAGGCAAGACTGAGACTGAAGTAATCTTGATTCTGGGCTTCCCAGGTTGCTTTAGTGGTAAAGAATCTGCCTGCCAGTGTAGGAGATTCAAGAGATGCGGGTTCGATCCTTGGGTTGGGAAGATTGCCTGAAGAAGGAGATGGCTACCCACTCCAGTATTCTTGACTGGAAAATTCCAGGGACAGAGGAGCCTGGAAGGCTACAGTTCATGGAGCTTCAAAGAGTCAGACACGACCGAGCGACTAACACACACACACAATCTTGATTCTAGTTCCACACTCTCAGATATAGAGCTATCCTCCCCATACGCCATACTAGTCTTACCATATTCTGGTGAGGACAAGTCATCTTCTACCTTGCATCTCTATGCTTTTAGAATATTTTATCGTACAATTGTTAGTAAGATTTTGTAGGACTTGACTCCTGAGACTGACTATGCAGTGAATCATCAGAGAAAACTTGGGGAAAATTCTCTATTACCTCTATGCTGTGGCAATGAACCTCACCTCAGCATAGACGATGGTTAACAGCACAGTGGGCTCAGAAGCCCTGGGGTTGAATTTTAGGTTTGCTTCTAACTTTCAAAACCCTGGGGAGAATGCTCAGTCTCAATTCTTTCATTTATAAAATGAAGTTAATAACTGTACTTTCCTTATATGGTCACAGTGAAGATTAAAGGTACAGTCTTTGAAGAGTGTCTGGTATGTACTTATCTCAACAGATGCTGCCTACCATTATTTTTGGGCTTCCCAGGTGGTGTTAGTGGTAAAGAATCCACCACCCAATGCATAAGATATATGGGTTCAATCCCTGGTTGGGAAGATGCCCTGGAAGAGGAAATGGCAACCCACTCCAATATTCTTTCCTGGAGAATTCCCATAGACAGAGGAGCCTGGAACGCTACAGTCCATAGGGTTGCAAAGAGTCAGAAACTACTGAAGTAACTGAGCATGCACATGCCATTATTATTACTATTATTGATTTCATAAAAATTCTCATAGCTATTCCTTAGAAAGAAAATAAGAACTAGCTTGATACCCCAAATTAAGTGAATAGTTTAGAAATAAGAATGATATCATAAACTTTTCCCTGGATCCATACTAAGTGACAGGCAATATATTGGCATTCAAATATGAGGAAAGCAAGACTTAGAAGTCATTTTTAGTAACTGGATATGAAGCCAGTCTGTTTCCTGGATTCCTAAGAGCTTGATGACAATGAACTCTAGGGAGGGATAAACAGTACCAGTAAGTAGATCAAAAATGCAGTTTCCCATTTCCTCCCTGACTGCATGGTTTGAGTCAGTTGTTTCAGGATAAGGTCTGGCTATCTGTATTTAGCAAACTTCCTATGTAACTTTCATTCTATCCAAACTTGGGAACCCCAGAGCCTATGAAATGCATCAAAGCAGATCATTTAAAAGAGGAAGGCAGGTTTCAGGAAGTGAGACAAGGAGAGGTCTGGACTTAAAGAACTCCAGGAGAGAGACAGATTGGGAAGTTCTGGAAGGGGAGGTTTAGAAGTCTTGGCGGATGTCTTTGGGGCTCATATGAAAGATCCAACTTTCATTCCCACCAAAGAATGTGGCTGGTAAGGCTCTGCTAGGTCTTCAGAGTGGAAGTGTATAGGAAAAACGGACACAAGGGCCTCCTGATTTAAATAATTTGCTTGGAAAACCACCTTAAGCCAGTTTAAGCTTTTATATAGTGATTTTCAAAGCAAGTGACAGAACATCAATTTTATAGTCACCAAGAAGATTTAGAGAAAAGCTGACTTAGGGCATTCATGGCAAATTAAGCTCAAACAAATGGCAACAAAAATACCCCCAACACCCACACCATCCAAACGCAACAAGACTGTGGAAGCTACTCCCATTTTCTCTGATGGCCAACCTCACAAAATATCGTCTTTTTACTATTATAATAGATACTCTGGAGTTAATCGGATCTCAGAAATAACCATAAGGAACGATGTTTTCTGGAATATGATGGTCTTACAGCATTAAATATTTTTGTTCCTCTCCCTTCATCTGTGTATTTTTTGGTTAAAACAAAGGAATGCTTCCTGAGGCAAACATTCTACATTGTTGTCTCTGCCTGAATTTTTCTTCAGGAAGAAGAGGCAAAGAACAATGGTGTTTGGGTAAAACTTTCTTACTTATATCCCAGAAAGCCAGTCCTCTTTTTGTTTCGTTGCATCCTTGAGCATTTGTCTTTCCACAGGTGCCTGAGGACATAGTTCTTACCTCTCAACTTTTGATCCCAAACCAGCAGTGGTGTTCTTTGTATTTCCAACAGCTTATCACCTCTATCCTTGGTTTGTGCTTTGGGGAGAGCGCCTTTGTTTGGACAGTGTCGTGTCTTTTTTCTGCTCACCATTTGTTAACGTCTGCGTCTGCCCAGCTGGCGTAAAAATGTCTGTCTTTGCTGAATGCATTAAACATGATGATATTTGGCCCTCTGACCCACTTTGTCCTTTAAACCATCTCACACATCCAATCTGATGCCTGAGGGCTCTCAAGATTCATTATGACATCTTCTACTTGGGCATCCTACTTATTTACAGCATGCTTTCAGCACATCCAGATAAAATAGGCAAATGCTTCACTCCAGAACCACTTCTCATAATTTAACTTCACCTTTATGCCCCCTTGTCTATACTCCGTAGAGGTCTATTTTTTATTCCCATTTGACCTCTCTCCTGCCTGTGGGTCTCTGAGTCAACTGCGTAGCCTGGCCCTGCTGCCACCATTCTAGTTGTAAAAATTCACACATCTGTTAGTCAGTCTCTCTCTGTTGGCCTTTTGCGAAAGAAGTACTTTGTGGAAAGTGGGTTTTCTAATAGACATGTGCCAAGTTTTTTTTAAGAGTTAACGAAATGTATCCTAATTGCCTTTCCTCAGCAAGTCATATGCTGCTCTATTTCTAAAGTTTACTGAAAGATGAAATAAAAGACTCACTTCTAATGTATACAGCACATTATAAAAGTTAGAACTCAGAAATAATCTATGCTTCATTTCAACTGATTATGATTTAACCCATTTAGAGGTAAGCAAACATTCTTATGGGCTTCCCCAGTGGCCCAGTGTTAAAGAATTTGCCTGCAAAGCAAGAGAGGCAGGTTCAATCCCTGGGTGGAGAAGATCCCCTGGAGAAGGCAATGGCAACCCTCTCCAGTATTCTTGCCTGGAAAATCCCATGGACAAAGGAGCCTGGTGGGCTACAATCCATGGGGTCACAAAGAGTCAAAAATGACTGAAGTGACTGAGCACACATGTAGGCACAGAGATTCTTACATCTGTTCTATGATAAGGAATACAGAGGCACCATTTCCATTTTATTAAGGAGGTGGTTGAGTGGTTTGTCCATAACTGCATAATTAGCAAATTATGGAGTAAAAATGAGAAGCTATCTGTTCTGACTCCTGATCAAAAAATCTGTCACATAGCAAGGGTAAAATGAGCCCAGGTGCTACACAATTGGCTGCCATTCTTTCTTCTACATCCTGCTAAAACTACACGGGGATTGGGAAAGACAAGCAACTTTGAGATACACACCATACCCACCCCCAAATATCACTATATCATTGCCCTTGTCCCAAATGTAGGTCTTAACAAGGTAAAAGGTAATTATTTTCTCTCAGATTTTGTACATAAATAAGAGTTGACTAGCTATTAACACAAAGAAGGAAAGAATATTCCAGGCAGAAGTAACAGTGCTAATGTACCACTAGGACAGGCATTATGAAAAAACATGCTTATCTTTCCAAATCCAAAATTCATAAACAGAGTAGGATTCTGCCTTAAAGTGGAAACTCAAAGGCTAACTTCTGAAAATTCACATGGCATGGTATTATAGGCACAGAGGGATTTGTTCTGTGATTCCTCTAAAGAATTACTGGAAATGTGAAGAGCTGGAGCATAGATAACTCATTCTCAAGTGTTGCTGTTGGTATTTTGTCTATGTGCACACGTGTATGCTCAGTCGCGTCCAACTCTTTTGCGACCCCATGGACCGTAGCCTGTCAGGCTTCTCTATCCATGGGATTTTCCAGGCAAGAAAACTAGAGTAGGCTGCCATTTCCTTCTCCAGGGGATCTTTCCAACCCAGGGATCAAACCTGCATCTCTTGTGCTTCCTGCATTGGCAGACAAATTCTTTACCAATGCACCATCTGGGAAGTCTTTTGCCTAGGAAACATCAAAAC
This sequence comes from Bos grunniens, assembly GCF_055505025.1. NCBI lineage: Eukaryota > Metazoa > Chordata > Mammalia > Artiodactyla > Bovidae > Bos > Bos grunniens. The sequence goes on along the minus strand of NC_141176.1, from coordinate 9,716,299 downwards.
AACTCATTCATTTTAGAATATACTAAAGCTCCCAATTTTAAGGGGCTTTATAAATAATGAAGTTTGCACAAATAATGTCACCAGATCCTTACCATAATCCGACAAGAGAGCTTACTCTTATTTACTTTGAGGTTTGCACAAGAAGGACTTGAAATTTTGAGACAGCAAGTGATTTGCTTAAGATCCCATACTTAATTTATCCCAGAACTGAACTGGAGCTGAGAAAATAAATATTTGGACCCCCCTGTCCAGAGTTCTGAAAAACAAACCAGTTTGGGAACATTTCTTGGATGTAAATTTCTTGGGAGGTAAAAGATAAACAAAAGATAATCAGAGAAAGAAGCCAGCTATGGCAGAACTGTAAAAAGGTCACTGTTTTCACTCACCCAAGGTGGTTTACTTTCACGCATATTAGCATTTGAGAGTGCTCATCTGTTGCTATTTCTGTTGGCACCTCCGTTTCTCCCTCTGGATATGAGATCACACCATACTGCTCCTTCAAAGCCTGGGACCTCCCGCCACTTGCCTCAACCTGATTCCCCCCCCCCCCCCCCCGAATGCTGCCCACTGAATGGGACATTTATTTCTGCCGCACAAAAAGGTTCCTCTTCATTGCTCTTTTTGGATCTTAATTCTCTGTACTGTCTGAGAGGTACAGGTGACCACACATCCTGTTTTGTCTGAGAAAATCAGGAACGAAGTCTGGTGTCCAATTTATCTTCATTGGAGGACAGTCGAGCCAATCAAAGACTGCAGCAGTCTCAACCAATGAGAATCCTCTATACTTGGCCTCCTCACTCCTCCAATGGACTCTTTGGTTATTAGGTCTCTTCTAAACTCTTTCTGGAGAAGGCAATGGCGCTCCACTCCAGTACTCTTTCCTGGAAAATCCCATGGATGGAGGAGCCTAGTAGGCTGCAGTCCATGGGGTCGCTAAGAGTTGGACACGACTGAGCGACTTCACTTTCACTTTTCACTTCCATGCATTGGAGAAGGAAATGGCAACCCACTCCAGTGTTCTTGCCTGGAGAATCCTAGGGACGGGGGAGCCTGGTGGGCTGCCGTCTATGGGCTCGCACAGAGTCGGACACGACTGAAGTGACTTAGCAGTAGCAAACTCCTTCCACTTTTTGTATAAAAGCAAGCACCCCTTCCTTGTTCTTTGGATTTGTCTATAGTGAAGGCTATGGTTTTTCCTGTGGTCACGTATGGATGTGAGAGTTGGACTGTGAAGAAGGCTGAGCGCCGAGGAATTGATGCTTATCAACTGTGGTGTTGGAGAAGACTCTTGAGAGTCCCTTGGACTGGTCCATTCTGAAGGAGATCAGCCCTGGGATTTCTTTGGAAGGAATGATGCTAAAGCTGAAACTCCAGTACTTTGACCACCTCATGTGAAGAGTTGACTTGTTGGAAAAGACTCTGATGCTGGGAGGGATTGGGGGCAGGAGGAGAAGGGGATGACAGAGGATGAGATGGCTGGATGGCATCACTGACTAGATTGTCGTGAGTCTGAGTGAACTCAGGCAGTTGGTGATGGACAGGGAGGCTTGGCATGCTGCGATACATGGGGTCGCAAAGAGTCGGACACGACTGAGCGACTGAACTGAACTGAACTGATGGTCCGCCATAGTTTGTATATCCAAGTTGCAGTTCCTCTGGCTGGCTGTTTGTGAATAAGCTGATTTTAACTGGTTGAAAAAAAAAAAAAAATCTGGTGTCCTGACAAAGGAAAAAATGGTTCCTCCTTTCATTTTCACACATGTCACAGCTTGTCAAAAATACATAGGGTGTCCCTACACCAGAAGAGAGATATATCACATTATTTTCTAGCCAATGCTCTTTCAGAAGCATACAAGTGAGTTAGATAGATGTATTTTAAGAAAGAAAATTAAAAAAAAATCTACATGCAACTTCAACACAAGATTTTTAAGCTACCATAAAAGATATTAATAATGTTTTCCTAGTTATATTTAGAAAAGAACTTTTAAAAATAGAACGGCTCTCACTTTTTCAAATAAAAAATGTCCATTCTCAGTTGAAACCCTTTGTTTTCACTTGGCTTCTGAGAAATAGCACTCTACTAGTTCTCCATTTACTTTACTTAATGAACATTCTTAATTTTCTTTGCTGTCTTATTTCTATGAAAATATTGGATTGGGTGCCATATGAAGCAGTCTTTAGAGGAATTTCTTTCTTTTCTTTTTTCTCTGACTACATGAACTCTGAACAGGGTTTCATTCAGTCCTGTGGTTTTATACCAACTCTATGCAAATAACTCCTCTGAATTTCAAATGTTTAGACTCAGTTGTTTACAATATCTCAGTTTTCATTCATACATTTATGTATGTATTCTCTCATACAGCAAACATTTTAATAATTGCCAGGCACTACTTTATGTGATATCACAATGAGTAGGACAGAGTCCTTGCATCCTGTGGAGCTTCCATTCTGGGGAGCCGAAATGGGTCTCAGAATATGTTCTAAACCAGAGCCCTTGGTTCCCCAAACACATCCCCCATACATTCACATTCATCTATGCATGCACAGACCTGCACATAAAAAACCTGTGTTGCCCAGAGTCTCTTACTTCAAATAAGAGCTCCTTAAATGACCTAGTCACGCAGTACAAGAATGTTGGAGTTATTCTCAACTTTTTCTTTTCTTATACTCCAAATTCTAGCAGCTTTACACATAAAATCTATTCTGAATTTCAGCTCTTCTCTTAACAGTCATCTCTGCAGCTCTAGACCAAGCCACCACCAAGGGCTTAGAGTTTTCCAGTAGCCTCTTTATTATGTTCTTTGCTTCAGTGACATTTTCTACAATTTATTCTCCACAGAGCAATTGTAATTATCTTATTAACATGAACCAAATCCTTTCACTACTTAGATCTCTCCAGTGGTGAAGGATGTTAGTCACTCAGCCATGTCCAACTCTTTGCAACCCCATGGACTGTAGCCCACCAGGCTTCTGTGTCCATAGGGTTATCCAGGCCAGTATACTGGAGTGGGTAGTCATTCCCTTCCCTAGGAGATCTTCCCAACCCAGGGACTGAACTCAGGTCTCCTGAATTGCAAGTAAATTCTTCACCATCTGAGCTACCAGGGAAACCCAGATCTTTCCAATAATTTTTCCTAAAACCTAGCATAGAAGGCAATAACCTTCCCATGCCTAGAGTACTCAGGGTGATATAGCCATGCGTGCCATAACCTCTCTTACTCCTCAGGCCTTTGTTCACTTTTCTCCAGCTACACTGCTCCCTTGCTGTTCCTTGAACTTATCAACCCTATTCTCACTCTGTAGCCAATAGTTATCCCTTCTTGACCTAAAATACTCATCCCCCAGATACGTGCATAATTCATGACAAGGTTACTGCAGATGTTACCTCTACAGAGAAGCCTACACTTATTACCTGGCCTAAATCAGCTCCTCACCCTCCCACCCCCATTCTAAAGAATCCTGTTTAACATTTGTTTCTAAACTACAATTAATATTATATTGTATTATATTATATTATATATTTGCACTGATTTTCCAACACTCCACTAGCATGTTGCCACCATATAAAGGAAACCCTCGTGTTCGCTGCTTTATTTCAAGCCCTAGGAAAGTATAGATCATGCAGTAAGAATGTTACCTAAGATCTGATGAATGAATAGATGAATTAATTCAAGCAAGCTTAATGATCTCTGCCTTACAGGACTTTACATAAAGGGGGCATGACATGAAATAAAAACCAAGTTTGATGACAGGCAAACATAAACATGAACAACTTCAGGAAATCTTTCAAAGATTTCTCTCTTGTCTTAAACTATAGAGAGGAACAGTTGTGTGATATGGAGGCTGTATCAGTTTACACTGCAATTGCAAATTTTACAACCTGAAGGAGTTCTTTGACCTTTACCTTAATTTCTCCAAAATGTTACCTACCTTACAGGGACTTGGTGAGAATTGCATGACATAATACACATGAAATGCTTAGAACAGTGCCTGGTACAATGCAAATGTGTATTTATTTCTTTTATTCTCTCATTTTGAAAAGTAATTCCTTATGCTGTTTAGCAAGTGATAGACCAGAGTTTATGCTACATCCTTCTGCCCCTCCACTGATCCTGAGAGACACTTGTTGGATCAGGCAGAATGTTTTGATGGTGGATAACATCATCAACTTAAAAGCCATGAAATTGTTTTATGTGTGAATAACGTGTGGGGACTGCTCTAATCCTCTGGATGTTGGGTCTGGTGGGTGTAGTTTTAATCCTGAGTAGTCCACAATCCTCTGGGTCTCAATGGAAATGAGAGAGTGCTAAGTGCTAGGTTTACTAAGTGTTCAGTGAACCCCTGATGAATCAAATTAGATTAGTCACAGGTTTTTTCTGCCTCCAGATACACAAACAGATGCAAAGAGACTCACCTTATGAGATTTTGGGCTTTATTCTCTTATGAATCTCTTTCTATCCTCTTCGTAATTTTTCCCCCTCACCTTTAAGCTTTGGAGGCCTGAAACTGCCAATTCAGCTGCTTTGGAGCAGGTGGATGAGTGAAGATTTTATAGAACATGTGGATAATGGGATTTTTATTGGGGGGATGTTTAGATTTGTCTACAAGAGGGATTGCTGCTGCTTTTCCTACAGCTGTTCCTCTTCGCCATTTAACTTTAGACACCTCAGGAGGAAGCAGTAGGGAATAATAACAAATCATTGCATTCTTTGCATCTCAGACAGCAAGACTGTATAACAGACTAACTGAACTCCACCTTCTCCCATCCCATCTGGGGGAAAATATAAAGAAGCCTGATGAAATCAGATGAAGATTTTAATCACATAAGAGATGTAATTTTGTGTCAGAATTTCCACAGCCTTGGATCATTGTTTGGAATTAAGCCATCATTTATTTCTGTTATTAATATAGCAATAACACTGATGGTAAGAGTGCAAAATAAAGAGAGCAAATGGAGACTTTAAATAGTACGCTGATCCCAAAGCCAGAACTGGAGGAGGCTGTGCTGCATCTTCCTAGTCACCTTCTTCCACGGGGGGAAGGGACACCAAAAAGAAGACAATGTACCTTTCACTCCATTCATTTCCCACATGAAGGTCAGAGGACAGTGGCAGCTCCAGGAAGGAGCACTTTAGAGAAAGTGACAGAGATTTTTAGGCCTCCATTTTTACCCTGCAAGGTGTCAAGATCCCAAACTGTTTTCTCTCAAAAATAGGGAGCTAAAACCTCACAATGGAAAAAGTGAAAGTGTTAGTTACTCAATCGTGTCCAACTCTTCCCTTCAGTTATGTCCAACTCTTTGTGACCCCATGGACTGTAGCCCACCAGGCTCCTCTGTCCATGGGATTTCCCAGGCAAGAATACTGGAGTGGGTAGCCATTCCCTTCTCCAGAGGAACTTCTCCACCAAGGGATTGAACCCAGGTCTCTTGCATTGCAGGCAGATTCTTTACCATCTGAGCCACCAGGGAAGCCCAACACTGGCTGACTGAAGAGTCATGCAGGTTAGGTTTGGTTTTCCAGACCAAGAGCTCCTCACAGAACAGAAGTATGTTTTTTGTTTTATTGTAAATTTATTTTCTAAACATCCTCAGTAATGGTTGAATGAAGAAAAGTCCCGGCCCCTGCCTTGACTTTACCTCCTGTGTGATCTTGAAGTCTGTTCACTCTTTCCCACGTCCATGACATGATCTTCGTTCAGGCCACCATCATCTCTCACCTGGATTACTCCCCCAGCTTTTTAATTGGGAACTAACCCTTCAGCTATAGCCCCATGCTCTTGCCTAAATCCCTGTTCTTTTTATTATTATTATTATTGTACTGCAAACAAAATTACATTTTCTGAAATGAAAATTTTATCCAGGACAATTCCCCACTTAGAACTGTCCGGTGGTTTTTTTATCTTTCTTGATTTTAAAGTCCAGGTTTTAGTTTGTGTATTTGGTTTGCAATACTGAACATAATTCAGGTAAATCAATGGCATTATCTCCTCCAATCACTATCTTCGTATTCTGTAATCCAGCAATACTTTGGGGCATTGATTTTAGGACATATTTTTTCACCTTTTAACATCCCCAACTCAGTCAGTGATATCATAGCAGCATTTTCCTTTTCATATTAGTGGCTTCCCTGGTGGCTCAGCAGTAAAGAATCTGTAAAGAATGCAGGTTTAAAGCTCAACATTCAGAAAACAAAGATCATGGCATCTGGTCCCAACACTTCATGGCAAATAGATGGAGAAACAGTGGAAACAGTCAGAATTTATCTTTTTGGGCTCCAAAATCACTGCAGATGGTGACTGCAGCCACGAAATAAAAAGACACTCACTCCTTGGAAGAAAAGTTATGACCAACCTAGATAGCATATTAAAAAGCAGAGACTTTACTTTGCCAACAAAGGTCCATCTAGTTAAGGCTATGTTTTTTCCAGTGGTCATGTATGGATGTGAGAATTGGACTATAAGGAAAGCTGAGTGCCGAGGAATTGATGCTTTTGAACTGTGGTGTTGGAGAAGACTCTTGAGAGTCCCTTGGACTGCAAGGAGATCCAACCAGTCCATCCTAAAGGAAATCAGCCCTGAATGTTCATTGGAAGGACTGATGCTAAAGCTGAAACCCCAATACTTTGGCCACCTAATGTGAAGAATTGACTCATTGGAAAAGTCCCTGATGCTGACAAAGATTGAAGGTGGGAGGAGAAGGGGACAACAGAGGATGAGATGGTTGGATGGCATCACTGACTCAGTGGACATTAGTTTGAGTAAACTCCGGGTGTTGCTGATGGACAGGGATGCCTGGAGTGCTGCAGTCCATGGGGTCACAAAGAGTTGGACACGACTGAGCGACTGAACTGAACTGAACTGAAAGAATGCAGGAGATGCAGAAGACACGGGTTTGATGCCTGGATTGGGAAGATTCCCTGGAGTAGGGCATGGCAACATGCTCTAGTATTCTTGCCTGGAAAATCCCATGGGCAGAGGAGCCTGGCAGGTACAGTCCATAAGGTTGCAAAGGACACGACTGCAGTGACTGAGCATGGCACACACACAACATTATAGTTCACTTTATGTTTAATATCAACATTAATATTTCAATTCTGGTCATTGACATGTTTAGCCAATCTTCCAGAATATTTACTTGGTTAATATTTTTGTAGAGGAGTGTCCCTTGATTTCTATTGTCTCAGGTTCCTAGAACATATTTATCTCTTAACACAGTGTTTTTGAGTCAGTGTTGTATAAGACAAAAAATAAATTTATGCCCCCAAAGCTCAATGAAATATTTTTTTAACAAAATAACTTGCAGTACAGTTCTTCAGTTCCAATCCAAATACAACTGCTAGAATGCCAAAGTCACTTTCATACGAACTGAAAAGTGTGCCAAATGTCACAAAGAGTACATGCTCCTTGGAGACTGCTGCCAGGGAGAGATATGCCCAATGTCTCCTCAATGTGAACAATTTAAGGGCATCAAATGTTGGTCCTGACTGTGTTTCCACAGTTGTTTTTCTATGTAGCCCTTATGCTTGGGTAGATATTGTGATAGACTCAAAGGACGTCATGGAGAAGTGAGGAGATTGAAAAAGTTGATAAAAAGAGAAGAGGTGACTGCATATTCAAAGTATGCTAAGGTAATAGAGAAGAGAGAGAGAAGTCGCTTAGTTGTGTCTGACTCTTTGCAACCCCATGGGCTGTAGCCTACCAGGCTCCTCTGTCCATGGGATTTTCCAGGCAATAGTCCTGGAGTGGATTGCCATTTCCTTTGAAATCATGTTATTTGGTGATTAGAAAACTTTCACCTTTTTACACTTTTCTGTGACACAATCACATCACTATGTCTTAGTTACAGTTTAGGAAATTGCCTGAGAATTTTGGGTTGAGATGTGCAGTAGACTTCATCATCCTGTTGAAGTCGTATAGACTGTGCCTCTACCATCACATGTGGACACAGACAAGTGACTTGCTTTGGCCAATGAGACAGTGATAGATACATGTCAAGCAGAGTTCTAAAATAGGCCTGTGTATTATTCATACTTTGGAAAAGGAAACAGCACCCCACTCCAGTATTCTTGCCTGGAAAATTCCATGGACAGAGGAGCCTGGTGGACTATAGTCCTTGGGGTTGCAAAGAGTTGAACACAACTGAACACGTAGACATGATTAATTATATTTAAAAAATATTTCTGAATATTATGATATTTTAGCGTCTTAAATTCCCTTCTGGCTAGGGAGAGACTGCCCTTCCATGGACTAGCCAGTTCTTAGAGAGAGGAAAGGCTTCAAGCCTGGAGCTTCCTTTGATATGCAAAGGAACAAGCTCAGAGCCGGCCTGCCTCTTCTCTCTGGCCCAGGCACTTTGGAGGCAAAATTCCTCTCCATTAACCCCACAAATGGACCACTCTCATAGTTTTGAGCCCATCAGAATATTCAGATTAGCCAATTCTACACTGTTTACCCTGTCCTAGCCATGGTTTCCCCTTCTTCCTGCTTTCTGAGCCTCCTCCAGCTCCTCCATGGGGCTCTGCATGGCCTGCTGCATGTTCTTTCTTTCTAGAACTTGTGATATAACAAGAGGGCTCCCTGCTGAGATGGTAAAGAATCTGCCTGCAATGTGGGAGACCCAGGTTCAATCCCTCTGTCAGGAAGATCTCCTGGGGAAGGAAATGGCAAACAACTCCAGTATTCTGGCCTGAGTGAAATAATAAACTTTCATTTTCCTGAGCCTCTTCTCTGTCCCCTTGCGAGGCCACCCCTTACTGACCATCATAGAACAGAGCACAGAAGAGCTGTGTTGTTGACCTTGGTTTCTCTGGCCACTGTCTTTTTTCATGAGAAGGTCATGCTTCCTGGAGAGCTGGTGGTCTCCAAAACATGAGAGACATGGAGCAGGCTGGGTTTACCCCGCAGACTAAACCAAATCCTGTCCGTTTCAGCCAAGGCTGACCAAACCCCAGTCTATACACACACATGTGTAAGCAAGAAATAATGCTTATTTTTGTAAGCCAAGGAATACAGGGATGGAGTGCCATGCAGAAATGTTGTGGAAAGCAACTGATTGTTATCATGCATCATTAATAATGGAAAAGAGGCTGTTGGTTAGAGATTTTGTTCAGAGTAGCTGATTTTTGGAAAGAGTTGTTGATGTTAAGAAAAAGATAGACCAAATTATGACATGTGCTTGGTATCAGCTTGAAAGACTTAACCTTTGTTTGCATGTTTTTGTCCTGGGCTAACAACAGACTGCTTCCAAATAGGAAAAGGAGTATGTCAAGGCTGCTTATTTAACTTACATGCAGAGTACATCATGAGAAATGCTGGGCTGGAAGAAGCACAAGCTGGAATCAAGATTGCTGGGAGAAATATCAATAACCTCAGATATACAGATGACACCACCCTTATGGCAGAAAGTGAAGAAGAACTAAAAAGCCTCTTGATGAAAGTGAAAGAGGAGAGTGAAAACGTTGGCTTAAAGCTCAACATTCAGAAAACGAAGATCATGGCATCTGGTCCCATCACTTCATGGGAAATAGATGGGGAAACAGTGGAAACAGTGTCCGACTTTATTTTTTGGGGCTCCAAAATCACTGCTGATGGTCATTACAGCCATGAAATTAAAAGACGCTTACTCCTTGGAAGGAAAGTTATGACTAACCTAGATAGCATATTACTTTGCCAACAAAAGTCTGTCTAGTCAAGGCTATGGTTTTTCCTGTGGTCATGTATGGATGTGAGAATTGGACTGTGAAGAAAGCTGAGCACCAAAGAATTGATGCTTTTGAACTGTGGTGTTGGAAAAGACTCTTGAGAGTCCCTTGGACTGCAAGGAGATCCAACCAGTCCATTCTGAAGGAGATCAGCCCTGGGATTTCTTTGGAAGGAATGATGCTGAAGCTGAAACTCCAGTACTTTGGCCACCTCATGCGAAGAGTTGACTCATTGGAAAAGACTCTGATGCTGGGAGGGATTGGGGGCAGGAGGAGAAGGGGATGACAGAGGATGAGATGGCTGAATGGCATCACCGACTTGATGGACATGAGTTTGAGTGAACTCCGGGAGTTGGTGAGGGACAGGGAGGCCTGGCGTGCTGTGATTCATGGGGTTGCAAAGAGTCGGACATGACTGAGTGACTGAACTGAAATGAACTGATCTGAAGGGCCCTTTGCCTGGTCTTCCAGGGCTCCCTGACTTCTCCTATATTAGAGCATGTGTGCACTATGCAAGCTCAGTCATGTCTGACTCTTTGTGACCCTATGGGCTGTAACTCGCCAGACTCCTCTGTCTATGGCATTTTCTAGGCAAGAATACTGGAGTGGGTTGCCATTTCCTACTCTAGATCCTCCCAGTCAGGAATGGAACCCAAGTCTCCTGTGTCTCCTGCATTGGTGGTGGGTTCTTTACCACTGTTCCACCAGGGAAGTCTGGTGTACAAAGACTTACAGAACGTTTGCTGAATTCAATATCTCAGCTCTTTCTCTAGACAGAATGTGACTTTGAGCAAGATACTTATACTTTCAGAATCTTTATTTTTTGCAAATGAGAGATTTGACTTAAATTATCTCTAAAATTCTATTTCTATAATACATGTTCATATGCTAAATTAAAAAAAATCATATGTTTAATCATAAAGTTTATATAAATGTTTGTAAACTTTCATCAGGAGTGATAAAACATGAAATAAGATCTCTTTAAATGATTATAGTCTGCTTTATTTAATAATATTTTATTTTTATGTTAATTTTTATGAATAAATCTTATTTTTGTATCATTAAGATCTCTTTCTATGCAAATTTTTGTACCTTAACTTTTAATTTAAGATTACATCATGTTCTAATATTTAAGCAGAATGCTTAGTTCATTGATTTTCAATTAAAAAATAATTATAGCTTTTAAATTTATGGATTTTCCCATTCATTGTAGCTTTGGCTGTACCCCATTAATCTTGGGCATAGTCTTTTCTATTTCATTTTTTATGAACTTGTTCATCTATTCATTTATTAACTTAACAGACTATACTCACACTAAGTAATGGGCTCAGCACTGTTTCAAGCCCTGGAATTCCACTCAAGTACCAGACAGATAAATGTTCTGTCTTTAAAATGACACAATTTCTAGTATCTGTGTCCTTGAGAATGAAATACAGCTTGAACAACAACAAATAGGCCTCACCTGCCTATGTGTAAGCAATCTTTTCCCCCTTCTTTTAAATTCTCAAACCAAATTTGCCTGAACTCCCAGAACTATGCCTCTGTATAATAAGGAAGTTTTCTTAGGTTCTTATCGCACAGGTTCTAATGAACAGGTATCAGATTATTTTCAGGGACCTGGACTTGAAGCCATTTACTGCTGTGATCACTTGGCCTCTCAAAGCAATTTATGTTATCACCAGAACACTTAACACTGGAGTTTAAGAAAATGGTCACTTAGTGGTGTTTTGTCCAAGAACAATGGAAAGATCCTTTCCATTCTCTGGATCTGTGTAACTGGAGAACTCTCAAACTGCTTTCACAAAAGTAAATATAAGTCTCAATTTGAGGAATGAGTACCTTCAACTTTAAAATGGCAGTTGTCTTCAAACTTTTCTGATTATATAAATACATTAAATCTTAGTGAAGATAGGCAAAGCTCCATGCTGTGATAATTTAGATTTCTTTTTTGAATCATGTTACTCTGGAATTTAGGTTTTATGTTTTTTTAACTGTGTGTTTTGTTTGTTTCATTTTAAAAACATATTTCACTGTGGAAAGCAAAGGTCTGGTATATGGGTAATTATTGTTAGTGTTCTATAGATACTCAGAAATTTTTAGATTGAGTAAAATGATAAATACTCTACTGTGAACTCATACATGATGTAGACAGTATGCCTTGGAAAGCTAGATCATCAATTTCCCAGGCTTCCTTGCAGCCAGAGGTGACCCTCTCATTTGCTAAGAGGTGTGTGTTAAAACCTTTATGTTTGAAAATTATTTTCTGGTGGCTCAGCTGGTAAAGAATGCACCTGTCAATGTAGGAGACACAAGAGATGCAGGTTCAATTCCTGGGTTGGGAGAATCCCTTGGAGAAGGTAATGGCAACCTGCTCCAGTCTTCTTGCCTGGAAAATTCCATGGACAGAGAAGCTTGGCAGACTACTGTCTGTGAGACTGCAAAGAGTCAGACATGACTGAGCGTGCGTGCACACCTTAACAACTATCGATGTACTAACCTTTACTCTTTGCCATTCTCTTCGTCTAGAACTGGAATATGACTAAAAGCACAGCTGCCAAATTGTGACCATTAAGAAGAGAGACAGAAAGCTGAAAATACAGGAGAGAAAGAAAAACTGGGTTCCTTAAAGTCATAAGTGAGTTACCAGACTAGGATTAACCTGACACCTTCTAGACTTCCTTTATGTAAGAAAAAATAAATCTGTATTATTGTTACAGGAAGGGGGATAGCTTCTAGAGCTGGAGAATGGGCTCTTTTCTAACACTTGGAAATGAACTGTCAGAAGAGAAGCATGCACTGACAAAGCAAGAGACTTTGTTCGGAAGGGGAGCCCAGGCGAAGAGCAGCTGTGGAAGAGAATGTAGGAGAACTGCTCTGCCATGTAGCTCGAAGTCCCAGGTAATCGGTTAGTTCCTCTGGCCAGTCGTTCTGACTCAGTGTCCGGTGGCTGCATATCACTCAGCCAAGATGGATTCCAGCGAGAAGGATTCTGGGAGGCTACCAGGACATACAGACTGACATCCCCTCTCTCTTTTTGGCCTTTTCTTTCTTGTTCCAGTTGGTGAGAGCTTGTTAGTTCTGCATTCCTTACCAGGACCTCCTGTTGTAAGATGACTCATGCAAGTGTACTGTACTGCCTGGTCAGGGTGGGCGGTTTTGGTTAGTGGTTTCTCTAATATTATCACTTAAAACAAAACAAAACAAAAAACAATTAATAATATTGTTCAAGTAATCTCTAAGCTTATGTCTTGTACATCTGATCTTGTAGGAACTGAGAGATTCTGTAAATACCTCTTCGTAATTTTTATCATATTTTAATGTATATTTTGATGTCATAACATTCAGAACATATTTATGATTTTTATATCTATAGTGTGGAGCATACTTATAGTGATATAAAGTGATTCCCTTCACTTACTAGTTAATTTTGCCTTAGAATTATGTTATCTCAGTTATTTATCAAAAAATATCAATTACATGCTGTTGTAATCAAGGCTTACTTTATTAAGAATTCTTCACAGAAGTACCAGAATGAAATTTTAAAAACACATTTGACATTAATTTACTGTTTAGTTGGAATTGTCAATGTTTTCCCATTAAACATGGAATAAAATCCCAACTCTTGACAATTGCTTTCAGTACCTTGTACTGGCTTAAAAGTCAGCATTAAAAAAACTAAGATCATGGCATCCGGTCCCATCACTTCATGGCAAATAGATGGGGAGACAGTTGAAACAGTGACAGACTTTATTTTCTTGGGCTCCAAAATTACCGCAGATGGTCACTGCGGCCATGAAATTAAAAGACACTTGCTCTTTTGTAGAAAAGCTATGAAAAACCTAGACAGCATGTTAAAAGGCAGAGATATACTTCAGCGACCAAGGTCCATATAGTCAAAGCTATCATTTTTCCAGTAATCATGTATGGATGTGAGAGCTGGACAATAAAGAAGGCTGAGTGCTAAAGAATTGATGCTTTTGAACTGTGGTGTTGGAGAAGACTCTTGAGAGTCCCTTGGACTGCAAGGAGATCCAACCAGTCCATCCTAAAGGAAATCAGTCCTGAATATTCATTGGAAGGACTGATGAAGCTGAAACTCCAATACTTTGGCCACCTGATGTGAAGAGATGACTCATTAGAAAAGACCCTGATGCTGGGAAAGATTGAGGGCAGGAGGAGAAGGGGATGACAGAGGATGAGATGGTTGGATGGCATCACCGACTAAATGGACATGAGTTTGAGCAAGCTGCGGGAGATGGTGAAGGACAGGGAAACCTGGTGTGCTTCAGTCCATGGGGTCACAAAGAGTCAGACATGACTGAGCGACTGAACAACAACAAATCTAGTCCTTGCTAGGCCATGTGACTCTGTCCTCTACCGCTCTCTCAAAACTCACTGGCCTCTTTTAATATTGCATTGATAATACCATCTTTCGTGATAACTGAATATCATCATCAGTGACTTTTTGCACTTGCTGATACCCTTGAATAAGTTGTTTTCCCCCTGATTCTTTCCATCTCTACCACCATATTTTATCTTACAAGTTCCTATCAGTTATTTTGCCAGCAAAAATCTAATTCAAATGGCTTGAATTTGTTGTATCATATGATTCAAGAAGTTGAGATGTAGATCAGGCTTCACATCTGATTTAAACCAGCCACCTGTTCTTCTGAGATGCTCTGAGATTTAATAGCCCTGCGTATCTCAGGCTGGTAGTGAAATAGCTGAAATAGTTACTGTTCTCAATTCTGTGCATGTCAAAGAGTAAAAGGAAAATGAAATGTGTACATAATCTCTTCTTAATTATCCAAGAACTCTGCTAAAAACTCTTTAGCATTTTATTGGCCTCCTGATGTACTCACTGGGATCAGGCTACCTTGGACCAGCTAGACACTTTCAAGGAGGCGAGGTGGTTCAACACTTGTGTGAGGAAATGGGGAAATCTGAACCAAACTGAGTTATTGTGAGGAAGGATGGGACAGCAGAGTGGATCCTGGAAAGACCATATTATAAATCTACCTCTTAAGTGTCAGGGAGGAAGAAATTTTCCTTTTCCTTTCTAAATTCTTCTGGCTAGACTAAGAATTAAGCTGACCTGAGACAGATTAACTAAATAAAATCAAACAAAGTTTAATTACATGTATACATGGAAGAGATCCAGAAAAACTAAATAATTCACCAAAATGACTAAAATATTCATGTTAAGCACTATCTTCAGCTAAAAACTGAAGAGAAGGCTGGGGATAGAAGTTTGAGTCTTCAAATGGGAGGAAGGACATTGGAATGGAGACAGAAAAGCAAATGCTTGGTAAATAGATGTTTCTTGGGCCAGCAGAGACAGTGAGAAGGCATAGAGAAATATTTTAAAAGATAACTTTTGCTAGATTCCTCCCTGTCAACCGTACCTAGTCTGTACTACTGTTATAAATGGTAGAAATCTACAAAGAACATAAATGAATTGAATCGACACTTTAAAATTTACTTCAGGGAATTTCCTAGTCGTTCAGTGGTTAAGACTCGGCACTTTCACTGCTGTGGAAAAGGGTTCAATCCCTGGTCAGGGAACTAAGATCCCATAAGTTGCATGGTGTGGCAAAAAAAAAAAAAAAAAAACTAAACTAAATTTACTTTAAAATTCTTTCAGTTTAACAATGTATTTGAAATTTTTTTTTGCTATTTTTTTGTAAATTTATTTATTTATTTTAATTGGAGGCAAATTCCTTTGCAGTATTGTAGTGGTTTTTGCCATACATTCCCATCAATCAGCCAAACGCTGGACGAAGTAATTCAGGGAAATTGATCTAGTAGCAAGTGCGGTTGGTGGTAGTGACAGGTGTAGATGCTCCGGAACCGGAGACCAAGTATCATTTGTTCTAGTTTGGCCCTTGACTGAATCGTCTTAGTTCTCTGATCTTCGGCCTTTATTGCTTGGGCCAAAAATTTCCTTTGCTCCTTTTGTAACAACTTATGGGAAAACCCAAAAGAACTTTTTGGCCATCCCAACACATCTGCATTTAACAGTGGAGTCTCAATACATATATGTTGAATTAATGTTTGATATATTTATTTAAAAATTGAAAGAAATGGATTAGATGCTCTCTGGTATCTTCTAGGTTTTCACTCATATGATAAAGATTCACTGAGTGTCTATCAGATCACACAAAGCTACAATGATTGAAAATAGTTTTCAATTTCAAATAAATAATATTGAGAATATTAGCAATTTATGTGTGGTGTATAATTGTGTAAATTCCTTCCATAGTGTAAACTAGACACACAAAAGTTTATATTTACAAATGAATGATAGGTCTCAGAAGTAGGCCTCTGGAAAAGGTACAGAAGTATGTCTTGGTAAGAAAATCAGTATCAAATACAGAGCTACACTATTCTTTTCAAGATGCATTTCCCCAAATGTAAAATGTGTAAACAAATGTACATACGCTTCCTAAAGTTTAGAGTTTGGGTCTAATAGTAGCTATTTTGAAAAACTCTGTTCCCTTGGATGTAACACATTTTTGTGCTGAACTGTAGCATCCTTATTATTAGTTGAAATAGAAGTTGTTAAAGTACCCTTCATAATTTATCTGGTTCGAGGGGAAACGAAATAACAATGGATGATGAATAAATATCATATTCTTCCTTTGTTAGCAGCTGTGTCCTTACTTACTGAGTTTCAAGCTATGTAGAAGAAAAAGAGACAATTGTGACATGACACCCACAAGTACCTATTATATTATCCTTGGTATTGAACTAAAGATAACCAAAAAATTCCATTTTTATCAGGCACCCAGGGTGCACAATAAAATATTCATTTACCTTACACTGCATACGAAGCTGTTTCTTTCGACACTTTCTTTCTTATATAGAATTGCAGTTATGTGGTTCCCAGTACATTAACCACCAATGTAATTATTGTCCTCCTTGTACACAACCATCTAAATTAAAAACCATTAAATGAAATGTTCTTATAAATACTGTATTTCTTTATAGAACTATTATCTACATTTTCTCAAAACACTGTGCTCAATTGGTCCATTGGAATTAGTGTTTTGTTCTCACAATAATGTGGATAAGCCTAAGGCTTCATCCAGAAGGAAATAAATCTTAATGGCTCCAAATTTAATGAAACAGACAGGAGTTCACTGGGACTAGTGTCTCAGAATGGCATCCTCCTATATCCCTCTCACTTTTCTTTTGCAAAATTTTTTGTACTTATTTCTCTGAAGCCCTTTCAGCCATGATCCTTTAAGAGAACTGGGCTCTTTAAAACATCTTTGTGCAGTTAGCATCTTCTCTGAGATATAGGAAAGAGCAACTCTGGTATATTTGCCTGGAAAATTACATGGATGGAGGAGCTGGTGGGCTACAGTCCATGGGGCCGTAAGGAGTGAGACATGACTGAGCAACTGAGCACACATGCACTGAAATGCAGGCAGTTAGCAAGATTGCCAGTGCTCAGGAAATATCTGCTAAAAATGAGGCTGAACCATTTACCTTGGTTTCCAAATTTGTATGCACAGTTACAATCCTCTGGGAACCTTATGAAGCATTCCAAATCTTAGGACACTCCACAAATCAATTAAGCCACAATCTCAGTGGATAAACCCAAATCATTATTGTTTTTTGAAGCTCTCTAGGTGAGTCCAGGAAAAGGCAATGGCACCCCACTCCAGTACTCTTGCCTGGAAAATCCCATGGACAGAGGAGCCTGGTGGGCTGCAGTCCATGGGGTCGCTGAGGGTTGGACACAACTGAGCGACTTCACTTTCACTTTTCACTTTCATGCATTGGAGAAGGAAATGGCGACCCACTCCGGTGTTCTTGCCTGGAGAATCCCAGGGACGGGGGAGCCTGGTGGGCTGCCGTCTATGGGGTCGCACAGGGTCAGATATGACTGAAGTGACTTAGCAGTAGCAGGTGAATCCAAGTTTGGGAGCAATCAGGCCTTCAGTTAGGACTCAAAAATGTTTTAAAATACTATGCATGCATCTTTCAACAGACACTTAGGTTGTCCCCATACCTGACAGATGAATGAAGACAATTATTTATCATATATAATGGAATATTATAAAACCCTAAAAAGGAAGGAAATGCTGGCATTTGTGACTACATGGATGAAACTGGAGGGTGTTATTCTAAGTGAAAGAAGCCAGATAGACAAAGATAAACACTTCACGGTATCACTTACATGCAAAAGGTTAAAAAAAAATGAGTCAAACTTACAGAAATAGAAATAGAAAAGCTGTTTCCAGGGGCCTGGAGTGTGGAAGAAACAGGAGAGGTCAGTAAAAGGTAGAAACTTTCAGTTATAAGATGAATAAGGTCTAAAGACATAATATGATGATTGCATGCATTCCATCACTCAGTCTTTCCAACTCTTTTGTGACCCCATGGACCACAGTCCTCCAGATTCCTCTGTCCATGGGATTCTCCAGGCAAGAATACTGGAGTGAGTTGCCATTTCCTCCTCCAGGGAACCTTCCTGGCCCAGGGATCAAACTCGAGTCTCAAGTCTCCTTCATTGGCAAGCAGATTCTTAACCTCTGAGCCACTTGGGGAGCCCAACGTGATGATGATCAGAACTTCAATAGAGTAGAACTTAAATGCACTCACCAAAAAAAAAAAAAAAAAAAGATTAAAATATGTGAGTTGATGGATGATGTGTCAATTAACCAATTAACTTGATGGGGGAAAACTTTTATAATGTGTAGGTACATCAAATCATCACATGGTACATATTAAATATATTATGTTGATTGTTAAATATGTCTGTTGATTATCCTCAATAAAACTGGAAACAAGAGAGAGAGAAAGAAGAAAAGAAAGACATGAAGGAAGAAAGAAAAGAAAGGAAATATAAAAAGGAAAGAAAAGAAAGAAATATTATAGAGTCAAATGGTCCAAAGTTGAATTTTTTTCAGTTTTTAAGAGGAAAAATTTAGAGATAATATGACTTTGTTACTTTAAAATCAGTTATTTTCTTATTAGATCAAAGGTGATATTTAAGTGCATTTGAATCTTCCATGATTGTTTAGCAATAGCCACCAGACTATACAGGTAGCCATTTGGGCATGAATTCTGAAAGTAACAAGGTGTAAACACTGCATAACACCTTAGCAGGTATTTGTGTGTGTATTAGTCGTTCACTTGTGTCTAACTCTCTGGTGACCCCATGGACCACAGCCTGCCAGGCTCCTCTGTCCATTGTGTTCTCCAGGCAAGAATACTGGAGTGGGTTGCAATTTCCTGTTCCAGGGGCTCTTCCCAACTAAGGGATTGAACCCGGGTAGTAAAAATCATATTGGAAACATTTGTTCTGTGCTATGCTAAGTTGCTTCAACTCATCTGTGATTCTGTGCTAATCCTATAGACAGCACCATGCCAGGCTCCATGTGATTCTTCAGACAAGAATACTATAGTGGGTTGCTGATATAAAGTCATACTCAGGCTCATCCAAAATAAAGGGAAATTGATACTAAGAATTTACATAGGAAGTTGTATATTTTAATAAAAGCAAAGATGGAAAGAAAGCATGAAATTGTGTTTTGTTATATGAATCCGTGATTTAGTAAGATAGGGATAAATTGCACACGAAGAGATGTATCATGTTGTACAGGCATTTTGGGATTTAGAAAGAGCTACACTGATTTTTTTGAATTCCCTGTATGATTGAGTTACTATGCAGAGCAAAGTCTACTGAAAAATATATTATGTGGTTTATAGTCAATAGATTTTCTAATTATTTTTATGACACTGGACACACTTCTAGATAATTTGATTCAAAGTCAAACCTGAGATAGTAGGTTAAGCACATTATAACCCATCTATTGGTGTCAACAATGCTGAGAGTCTGCTGTAGTTGGCATTTTTACCTTACATTTTCCTGGTTTATTACATTCTTTCAACATTGTTTTACCAAAAAAAAAAATCATTTAGTGGGTATAATTATCTAATGGATAATGTGCATTATATAGTTACTGTTTTGAATATTATCAGACAAAAAATCCAGAATACGTTTAGTGCTATGACATTAAAAAAATAGATAAATATATAAATGTTAAATGAATTTAGGAAATCTAAAAGTTTTTAAGTGAAAAGAAGTTTTTTTATGGACAAATGAATGGATAATGAAGCTGTGGTACATATATACAATGGAATGCTACTCATCGACAGAAAGGAACGCATTTGAGTCAGTTCTAATGAGGTGGACAAAACTAGAGCCTATTATACAGAGTGAAATAAGTCAGAAAGTGAAATGTAAATATTGTATGAAAGTGAAAGTCACTCAGTCATGTCTGACTCTGCAACCCCATGGATTATACAGTCCCTGGAATTCTCCAAGCCAGAATACTGGAGCAGGAAGCCTCTGCCTTTTCCAGGGGATCTTCTCAACCCAGGGATCGAATCTGGGTCTCCCGCATTGCAGGTGAATTCTTTATCAGTTGAGCCACAAGAATACTGCAGTGGATAGCCTATCCCTTCTTCAGTGGATCTTCCCAACCCAGGAATCAAACTAGCTTCTTCCGCAATGCAGGTGGATTCTTTACCAGATGAGCTATCAGGGAAGATAAATATCGTATACTGACACATATATATGGAATCTAGAAAGATGGTACCCATGAATTTTTTTTTTTAGGACAGCAATAGAGAAACAGACATAGAAAACAGACCTAAGGACACAGGGAGAAGGGATAAGGGAGAGGGTGAGATGTATGGAGAGAGTAACATGGAAATTTATAATACCATATGTAAAATAGATAGCCACTGGGAATTTGCTATGTGCCTCAGAGAACTCAAACATGGGCTCTGTGAGAGTCTAGAAGGGTGGGATGGGGAGGAAGATGGAAGGGAGTTTGGAAGAGGGGACATGGGTGTACCTATGGCTGATTCTTTTTGATGTGTGACAGAAAACCACAAGATTCTGTAAAGTAAATATCCTTCAGTTAAAAAAATAAAATGGAAAAAAAAAGCAAATGCAAACTCAGGCTGAATTAATTTAGGCCCAGCAAAAAAGCCAAGGGGGAAAGAAAAATAAAGATGAAAGCATTGTGTTTTCAGAATATAGTGTAATTTTAAATAGCATCAATTTTAAATAGCATTTGTCTAGATCATAGGTTCCAAGGAAACACTGAGCATATGAAAGCTTTATATATTCACCCGAGGGGGGAAGAATATATACCTAAACTCAATAATATAATATAATATATATATATTATATATATAAAAATATATCAACTGAATTTTCTTGAGATTAAATGAAGTAATTTTGCAAACTTCTTTGTTAATGTTGGCTTAGTCTTGACATACGCACTTAAAGAGAGCTTTTTTCTTTTGGCTTAATGACTCACAGAATTATAGAAATTGGGTCTTTGAAGGGTGTCAAGGAAGTTACAGAGGAGTAAATTAGAGTTGACATATTTTGGTTATCCTGACACAGAGCAGAAGTTTCAGAAATTTCAGTGATTTTAATTGAAGGCACATGCATAGATATAAGGATTAGGTTAAAATTTTGATATTTCTCTTCTCTCCTTTAAAGAAAAGCAAAAAAGTCAAAATAAGAAGTTCAGTTACATCTCGCTTGAAAAAGGAGAAATGAACACGTACGTATTAGCAGTTAAGAACCTGACCTTTGCATATGTTTTGTTTTACACCTTTAAAATATTTTATAATTTTATGCTGACACCTTAAAAATTAGGAAAAGTTTTAGCAACATTTTAAAACACTTTAAATTTTCCATAAATATCCTGATTTATATTTATAATCGCTGGGCCTTCCAGTCCCATACGGCAGTACTGGGTCAGAGCTGACTCGCTACTGCCGCCTACAGGTGAGCTTGTTTGGCCGTGTCCTCAACTCACAGATGGCCTGTCTAGCTCCTAAAGACACTCCAGCATTTAGTCCCCAGAATTTGTACTTAAAAGTGGTAAATAAAGTGTGGATCAAAACTGGTGGTGGCTTCAGATACCCAGGATTCTAAATTACACTACACTCTTTTTTTTTTGACACTTGCTGCAGAGTTGGGGATGTTATAGCATCTGGCCATTGGCATAAGAATACTTCAGAGGGTAGATAGAAAATATCGTAAATTTCTAAGTCTGGTGCCTCCAGTGCTGCTTTGATCTCATGGGATTTCTAGTGTTTCAGAACTTGAAAACTGTTATCAAGGTGATCACTAACCTCAAACTCATTAGTGTGTCCAAGCTTGTGATACCACCGCCCCTCCAGTTTGCTGTGAGTGAGCAAGGAGGCAGGCTTGGCAAAATCAGCTCTTGGCTGTATGAATATAATCAGGGAAATTCTAGAACTGACTGCTGCATAAAAAAGTTGCACAGCATCTGTTCTTGACCTCCCCTTGACCCAACAGGTTTCTGATGCTTCTGTGAAGGCCTCATCATGTGAGTTCAGACACACATCATGTACATACGGCATCTTACCTCAAGCAGTGATTTGGTTCACTTTCTTCCCCCACAAATTCTTTAATTCTGGTCCTCCTGGCCCTTGCAAACATACAGCCTGAAAGAGGAGTTAATGGCATTGAGAATAACCTTAATGTGGAGCAATGTACAAGTGCTCTAATCCCCTTTCCTTTAGGAGACAAGAAGACAAAGGATAGGCTAAATTTTCTTTACTTTTTTTAGTACTATAGTTTGAAAGTTCCATAAGGCAGTGAGAAACACATACAAAAGGAAAGATCATATCCATATATCCACAGTCAGGTGGCAAGGGCATTTTATTCACCTGAAAATTAGTAGCATGCTATATATTACCAGGAAAGAATGGCGCCAAGAGATAAAGTTGATGGATGTCATTTCCTTATTCAGTTTAGTGCACAGAAGGCAAAGTAGTGTTTTTTTCTCTCTCTCTCTCTCTTTTTTTTTTTTTTTGAAAAGGGAGATAGAAATAGAAAACCACAAGCAGGAGAGAGACAAGCATATGGAAGGAAAGGCCAAAAGAAAGCATATGACAAAAAGTGGAGAAACGCAAACTGTACTTGACAATTACATCTGGAGTGACAAAGAAACATGGATGATAATTTAAGCAAAAAGAGCTGACTGATTAACTCAACATTCTAGAACTTCAATAGTATTTATCTGGCAGAAGAATTTTCTCTACTTTTTTGCCCTTGGAGGGCAATGTGATATTACTTTGGAGAAGGGCATGGCAATCCACTCCAATATTCTTGCCTGGAGAATCCCCTGGACAGAGGAGCCCATGGACTGAGGGAGGGGCTGTGGTCCATAGGGTCGCACAGGGTCAGGCACGACTGAAGAGACAGCATGCACATATATGATGCTGTTTTACTTTTTTATACGGGATATGCCTTCAGCTCCAACAGCATGCCTGGCACATTGCACTAGGTCTTCAATAAATATATACTGAATAATGAATGAATGATGTTTGGAGACCGGAGTGAGATGCTCTGTTAATTGGTTAGTTCTTTAGACTGTTAGGACAAAACATTTCCCCAGATCTTATTAACTACTTTCTATCCTAAGTGAGTGATATTACACTGATTTCGCTTTAGCTTTAACTCCCTGACAACTGAAATCAAATGAGAAATCATTGCTTCAGGGGTCAGATAATGACATTTTTCTAATAAATTTGCCACAATTATTCATTAAATGACCAAAACACTTACATTTTTGAATATACATCTTAATCTAACTGGTTGTCCAGTATTAGATTAAACAGAACCAACCAGCTCATCTCCAAAAAGCCCAACTATGATATTTGAGATGGCTTCAAAACTGATCCTTGGTTAAAGTTTGAATAAATAATACAAATTATCTAAATAACTATTAAGTGGATCATAAAAAGTATATTCAATTTGTATTAATATTCTTCACATTTCATATTACTTGATTTTATTAAATTAAATGTCCATTGCATTTCTATTTTTTGAGTTACATATTTCTTTATTTTGACTGTGTTGGGTCTTTGTTGCCGGGTGGGCTTTCTCTAGCTGTAGTGCACATGTTCTTGTTGTGCTGGCTTCTCTTGCTGCAGAGCATGAGCTGTAGGGCACGTGAGCACTCGAGTATTTAAGGCTCCTGGGCTCTACACACAGGTTCAGTAGTTTCGGCACACGGGCTCATTTGCCCCATGGCATGTGGGATCTTCCCAGACCAGGGATCGAACCCATGTCTCCTGCATTGGCAGGCAAAGTCCTTACCACTGAGCCACTTGGGAAGCTCCTGCCTATTACATTTTACTGATTGGTTGGTGTGGCTAGATGTTGGGTTGTGTAGTTGACTAAGACACAGTCTTTGCCAGGTGTGCTTGTTATTCTTATGATCATGGGCCATCCAAATGTCCTTTATATGGATATATTTGAGAATATTTCACTTTAAGGAAACTATTGGGAGTAAGAGAATATTCTCTCTGAAAAATGCTAAATATGCCAGATTGTAACAGAGACTCAGATACAGGATCTACTTACTGCTGAATTTGACCTAGAAGCCAATGACATCAGAAAAAGGGAGCATGGACCTTTCTCCCAGGAGGGAAACATCAGCAGTGAATTCTGCAGAACTGAGTTTACCGTGCAAGTCACGGCAGCAGAGAAAGCCATGACTCCTGGTAACGGGTAGCCAAGGGTGACAGTCGTTTTCCTACTTAGATGAATTTTGAACATAGTTTTGTAAGTTGAGCCTGATTCCATTGACTTCACCGATCTGATTCTATCATTTTCCTGTCATTTAATGTATCTGAAGAGCTTTTTAAATCAACATCTTTTCTGTTCCTAGACTTCCCTGGTGGCACAGTGGATAGGAAACTTCCTGCCAAGGCAGGGGACAAAGGTTTGATCCCTGGTCTGGAAGGCTTTCACACACCATGAAACAGCTAGGCCTGTGAGATGCAACTTCTAAGCCCACGTGCCACAAGGCCTGAAGAGTACTGAAGCCCACGGACCTAGAGCCTATGCTCTGCAACAAGAGAAGCCGCTGCAAGGAGAAGCCTGAGCTCTGCAACAAAGAGCATTCCCTGCTCATGGTGACCAGAGAAAGCCCACGCAAAGCAAGGAATATCCGGCTCAGCCAAAACTAACTAATTAGTTAATTAATTATTTTAAAACGCATTAAAAATAAATTAGCATCCTTTCTGCTCCTGTCATCGAAAATTAAATTGTTGATTATAGTTAAGAAGCTTCACACACACACACACACACACTTCAGTCTTGTGCCAGAAGATAGACACATGCCTGTCATGATTTGGGGTATACTGACATATTTTGATAATATTATTAGCTCTTATGATGAATAGTCCACTCATAAAGGTAAAGAAACAAACACACATGAAAATCCTACCATGTGCTTGATATCCACATATTAATATTCCATCTCATTTAATTGGTGATAGATTGGATAACTGCAAAAAATTCTGATTTATCTTTTGTTACTAAGTAATATGGTAAAACTAAGCAATAACCTGCACATAGTGTATGCAACACAGTAGCAGATGTTCAACAAATACTAAATCCTTTTATTTGTATATAGTAATATGTTTTCAGAGCAGTTTTTATGTTGGTCTTACAAGGAAGGTGGGGTAACAGATATGTGAGCTAGGTCAGAATTAAGCTAGCTTCTGGTAGCCTTAGGGCTTCCCTACTGGGCTCACTGGAGAAGGCAATGGCACCCCACTCCAGTACTCTTGCCTGGAAAATCCCATGGATGGAGGAGCCTGGTAGGCTGCAGTCCATGGGGTCACTAAAAGTTGGACACGACTGAGCGACTTCACTTTCACTTTTCACTTTCATGCATTGGAGAAGGAAATGGCAACCCACTTCAGTGTTCTTGCCTGGAGAATCCCAGGGACAGGGGAGCCTGGTGGGCTGCCGTCTACGGGGTTGCACAGAGTCAGACACGACTGCAGTGACTTAGCAGCAGCAGCAGCAGTGGGCTCAAGTGATAAAGAATCCACCTGCAATGCAGGAGCTACAGGAGACACAGGTTCAATCCCTGGGTCAGGAAGATACCCTGGAGGAAGGAGGAAATGGCAACCCACTCTGGTATTCCTGCCTGGAGAAGCCCATGGACAGAGGAGCCTGGCAGGCTACAGCCCACGGGGTCACAAAGAGTTGGACATGACTGAGGCGACTGAGCATGTACATTGGTCAGCCTTAATTTGAAAAATGGGAGATTAATTTTGCACAGAAAAAAATATGTACAGATATAGGTCATTTTGTAATTAAAAATCAGGATCTCATAAAAATAACTGTAGATTTGTGTGCCTTATTTTAATATAACTTCATTGCATATATCTTATTCAAATAGTATCAAGCCTAGGTGTTTCTGTTGAACTTCGGTTCACATGTATAACTCTGTTTAACTTATTTAACTTGGTGAGTATAGGCCCTTGCATTCATTTCCTAAGGTTGCTGTAACCAAGCACCACACTGGTGACTTAAACAACAGAGACACATCATCTCACAGTGAGGGAAGTCACCAGTCTGAGATCAAGGTGTTGACACGGGTAGTTCCTTCTGCAGGCTGCGAGAGTATCTCGTCCATGCCTTATGTAATTTCCTGGGATTTTGGGGTGTTTCTTTACCTATAGATGTACCACACTAACCTCTGCTTTCATCTTTGCATGGCATTCTCTCTGTGCCTCTGGGTCCGAATTTCTCCTCCTAATAAGATCACTGTTATATTGGGTTACAGCCCAACTAAAGGACTTCATCTTAACTTCATCATCTGCAAAAGATTTGTTTCTAAATAAAGTCTCCTTCACAAATACTTGGGGTTTAGACTTTAGCATCTTTCAGAGGCGCTCACAATTCAGATTATAGCATCTCCTCTACCCTAGCATAACTAAATGCAAACGTTTCCTTTCTTCTCTTCCTCCCCTCATCCAACTACTCACTAGTCTGCTCCTCCTACACCTGTCCTGGCTTCCCAGGTAGCACTAGTGGTAAAGAACCCACCTGTCAATTCAGGAGACATGAGAGATGCAATTTCGATCCTTGGGTCTGGAAGATCCCCTGGAGGAGGGCATGGCAACCCACTCCAGTATTCTGGCCTGGAGAATCCCATGGACAGAGGAGCCTGGCGGCTACAGTCTACAGGGTTGCGAAGAGTCAGACATGACTGAAGAGACTGAGCACACACACCTTTCCTCATCTTGAAAAAATGCTCTTCACTTTCCTCTTCATTCTCAGGCCAATAGCCCAGAGAGACAATATAGGGAATGAGCAAGAACAGGGACTTTGGACCCTAAGAGCATTAGTTCTTAGACCCTAAGAGTTCTTGCTCTCTCAATTACAAGTCATACAAACTTAGCAACCACTATCTGACTCAATTTCCTAATTTATTATTAGAGATAATCATAATGCTAATACACAGGTTAAGAATCAAAGATATATACTAATTATGATTCAAATAGTAAAGAATCTGCCTGCAATGTAGGAGACCCAGGTTCGATCCATGGGTCGGGAAGATCTCCTGGAGAAGGGAATGGCAACACACTCCAGTATTCTTGCCCGGAGATTTCCACAGACAGAGGAGCCTGGTGGACTATAGTCTTCAGGGTCGCAAAAAGTTGGACATGACTGAGCGACTAACACTTTCACTTTCAACTTGTATTTGTGTGGAGTCAAAGTCTTGCTTTCAGATAAAGAATTTCTTCTTAGAAGAAGGTCACTCAATATAAAATATTAATTGACTCTCATTTATCATACATATATACATATTAAAAACTGAAAATATAATAAGAAAATTCTGTTTTTCCTTAAATATTGGTGAATCATAAAGGGTAGAGGACTTCCCCGAAGGCAAAGTGGGTTAGGAACCCACCTGCAATGCACGAGACACAGGAGACACAAGTTCGAACCCTGGGCGGAGAAGATCCCCTGGAGGAGGAAATGGCCACTCACTTCAATAGTTTTGCCTTGAAAATTCCATGAACTGAGGAACCTGGAGAGTATAGTCCAAACGGTCTCAGAGAGTCAGACATGACTGAGCGACTAAGCATGCATGCAAGGCAGAAATCTCTGAATAAAAACAAGGTAAACATATGTAATACTTATTAGGAGAAAAATGTAGAGCACTCAACAATCTAAGCAATCCAGGGTTATTTACAAAAAAAGTCCTCTTCAAGTAGCTTATTTAATTTTAAATTAAATCAATTCTGTTAATTGAGAGCTGAAAGAAAACTCAGCCTAAAGTTGAAGTAAAGTCATTCTGGAGAAAAGCTACTCTGAGTCAATATTCAACATTTCTTCTTTAAGAAGTGATAACTATTTTTCGTGTATATGTCTTCCTCTATTCAAAAAGTGTGAAAAGTCAGGAGGATTTTGCAGTTTTCAAAGAGTAAACAGACTGAGAATTGTAATATCACGTGTGGAGAATGAATCATTTCTTGCTAATAGTGGGAACATCAGCCCAACATCTGGACCACACAGCAGTGACACATTTTTGAAATAAAATGCAAGTTTGCAATTATGATTTTTAAATATAAATGGAGAATATACAATTTTTTTTATCATTTTATATAGACCTATTTTCTTCTTGAAGACTTCTAGGATTTATTAAAAACCTGAACTTAAATTCTTATCTCCTCTGAGGAATCACTAGGATGGGAATTGCAGCTCTAGTGATGCAGCGTGAAAAACTTATTCAGATTCAGTGAACTTGAAACTTGAATAGAAAGCCGGAGTTTTTTTATTGGCTGGTCCTGATATCCAGTCCCACCTTTGGTCACAACATACTGCTTTGTGAAGCCATTATATAGTGAATACAAAAGTACTTTGTTGTTATTCAGTCACCAAGTCTAGTCTGACTTTTTGCGACCACATAGACTGCAGCACGCCAGGCTTTCCTGTCCTGGAGTTTACCCAAGTTCATGTCCATTGAATTGGTGATGCTATCCAACCAGCTCATCCTCTGTCGCCCTCTTCTCCTTCTGCCTTCAATGTTTTCCATTAAGCCAGAATGGCATTTATGTCAGTAAACCTAGTTAATTCAAGTGAAAATACTTGATGTGACTTCCATAACTCCAAATATTATAACTTCCTATTTACAAGTGTAGTAGCAGAGGATGAGGACTTCATGAGTGTTTCGTTTTTCCTTCCCCAATAAGTAATTCTTGTCCTATGTTCACTAGTGCAATTATTTGGTAGGGATTTGTATCAGTTTAGGGACATGATCAGTCATGTCCGACTCTTTGTGACCCCAGGAACTAGCCTGCCAGTCTCTTCTGTCCACGGGATTGTTCAGGCAAGAATACTGGAGTGTGTTGCCATTTCCTTCTCCAGGGGCTCTTCCTGACCCAGGGATCTTATGACCTTTGTCTTTTATGTCTCCTGCATTGGCAGGTGGGTTCTTTACCACTAATGTCACCTGGGAATTGTATTTTTCATCAAAAAAGACTAGTTTTACTCTCATAAACCATAGCTCTCAGGCTCCCTTTTTCAATTCTGTCCTTACAAAAAAAAATGTGGCCCCTTTTGATGCTACTGATATCTGTAAGCCTTAAGGAGTCCATTTTAACAAGTCTACCATGATGTTACAGTCTGTGAGAAATGTCCCTCCTGGACTCCAAAACCAGCCCATGGCATCAGTTATTTGGGTGGCAGGCAGGCATATTCCCTCTGGACTCTCTTCAGAAATTTGTCATAAGGGAAAAATGGACTTTCCCCTGTTACAGATACTGAGCGTCATCAAGAGAATACCAATAGGATGGGCAAACTTGCTGTGGTGGTGGTGCAATGCTGAGAAGTTGGTTGTTTTTCTTCTGCTCCCCGCTGATATGAAATCAAGGAGTCTGGGTCCCTTCTGGAGGAGCCTTAACAGGGAGGGGAAGGACTACTAAGCTGTGCAACAAGTTACTGTTAGTGTCTGAGGGGAAGTGATATACCATTTTAGTAAGTACTGGTAATTCTAAAAATTGCCTTGAAAATAAAGGTGGGGTTTTGCATTATATCAAAGAATTAATTTGCAGAAGTATATACTATAGTTGAATCTTCTGTTGAGTTTGTGTTCAATATAAATTGATGTTAGAACGTGCTGTGTTGCAAAGTTTTATAAAAGAATGTCTATAAATAGGCATATTCATAAAAATGCTTCTTTAGCCTTCAATGACACTTCTTTTATTTTCAGACAGATTGTTTACATTATTGCTTGTTGTTAACAACAATAACAAAAAAAAAACCACATTGTGCTGTAAAGAAGGAAACATTGCAACACAGTTGTATTCATTCCCATAATCCTCCTACAATAATATAATTGCTGTTTCGTTAATAAGCCTAAGTACCAGTGATGAATGTAAGTTTATGTATGGCATATTGATGATAATATCTGAGTAGGATAAGCTGCCAAATGAGAGGCAATGAAAAAGAAATATTGCAAATTGCATTCCAAATAACTATTTTTCCTCTCTGTGCAATCAAAATTCTATAGTGTACAGTTATTTCCATAAACACCCATTGATGCTGTAGAATGAAAATAATAACTTAATGTGATTCACAGCAGATGCTGGTAACATAAACCTACACACCTGTGGTGAAGAGGATTTAGTCATTTCTCCATGATTAAAGCTATGTGTGCTTACTGTTCTGCCATTGCGATGGATTGTTTCTCTTTTCTATTAGACTTGTAACTAATGACCAAAGCGTGGACCTCGTGATGCTGGGTAGATCTGACATCCTGAGATGTGGGTTAGAGTTGGATACAGAATGTGTTGCACCACAACTGAAACACAGAAAGTGCTCTCCAATATTTCTTTGTTTGCCAGCAACATAGAGGGTAAATGAAATGTAGACAAAGGAAGAGTTTAAATCAACAGTGAAAAGTAAGCCTTTCTTAGTTTAAGCTACCTGGTAGATCTTCCTTACTTACTCTTGTAGAAGTTTTAATGGATATGTTTTGCTATTGTTAGTGAAAGGAGGAAATTGGTTTCTGCTACTGTAAGTGGGCAAAGTACACTTTAAGGGATAACAAGATGATAAAGTAAAGAAAACTCTGTCACAGTCTGCATGAGGAGAGCGTCAAGCTGTGGTAATTTAGGCGTCCAATGAAACAAGTAAAGCTCTCAACTGACTCTGGTAAAAGGCCCTAAACAGGCTCTTTATGCAGCTGAACATGCAAATAAAGGGCCCTCCACCTCCTAGTAATATCAAGAGAGGAGAAAAGAGGTAAGCAGAAGCATTAAAGTTGATGTATTGTTGGCTGCATGCTGCTGTGAATCAAATGATGCGACACCGTAAAACCGTATATAAAGGACAAAGCTTTTCTTTTTCCAAAATAGTTCTTCATAGTTTATTTTGTAAATTAACTTCAGTATGATACCTTCACCATGGAGCACGTGTGCTTGAGTAGCTTTCTCTGTTTGCACCCGTATTTTAATAATTCATGTGAGTAAAGACTCTTTCCGGGAAGGTTTTAAACACTGAGAGTGGATTCTGTCCCTCTGAGCTTTGTATTGAGCTGTTGATTGACGAAGCAAATCACGAGAAAGCGAAAGAAAAGAGATCTGTTCTGTCAGACAGCAGTAAGTAACTTAGAAACCTGAAACAGTAATTATGATGATTATAAAGACATGAAAGCATGTAAGAAATTAAAATCTCTATTTTTACAACCACTTTTTATGACTATCTTCAGTCAGTTCAGTTCAGTTCAGTCGCTCAGTCGTGTCCGACTCTTTGCGACCCCATGAATCGCAGCACGCCAGGCCTCCCTGTCCATCACCAACTCCCGGACTTCACCCAAACTCATGTCCATCGAGTTGGTGATGCCATCCAGCCATCTCATCCTCTGGCGTGCCCTTCTCCTCCTGCCCCCAATCCCTCCCAGCATCATGGTCTTTTCCAATGAGTCAACTCTTCCCATGAGGAGACCAAAGTACTCAAGTTTCAACCTCAGCATCAGTCCTTCCAATGAACACCCAGGACTGGTCTCCTTTAGAATGGACTGGTTTGATATCCTTGCAGTCCAAGGGACTCTCAAGAGTCTTCTCGACACCACAGTTCAAAAGCACGAATTCTTCGGTGCTCAGCTTTCTTCAGTCCAGCTCTCATACCCATACACGACCAGTGGAAAAACCAAGCCTTGACTAGACGGTCCTTTGTTGGCAAAGTAATATCTCTGCTTTTTAATATGCTATCTAGGTTGGTCATAACTTTGCTTCCAAGGAATAAATGCGTTTTAATTTCATGGCTGCAGTCACCATCTGCAGTGATTTTGGAGTCCCCCAAAAATAAAGTCGGACACTGTTTCTGCTGTTTCCCCATCTATTTCCCATGAAGTGATGGGACCAGATGCCATGATCTTCATTTTCTGAATGTTGAGCTTTAAGCCAACTTTTTCACTCTCTTCTTTCACTTTCATCAAGAGGCTTTTTAGTTCCTCTTCACTTTCTGCCATAAGGGTGGTGTCATCTGCATATCTGAGGTTATTGATATTCTCCCGGTAATCTTGATTCCAGCTTGTGCTTATTCCAGCCCAGCATTTCTCATGATGTACTCTGCTTATAAGTTAAATAAGCAGGGTGACAATATAAAGCCTTGACGTACTCCTTTTCCTATTTGGAACCAGTCTGTTGTTCCATGTCCAGTTCTAACTGTTGCTTTCTGACCTGCGTATAGGTTTCTCAAGAGGCAGGTCAGGTGGTCTGGTATCCCCATCTCTTTCAAAATTTTCCACAGTTTATTGTGATGCACACAGTCAAAGGCTTTGGCATAGTCAATAAAGCAGAAATAGATGTTTATCTTAGGCCACCAATTCAGTCAGAAAATTGGATGTGTTGACAATGTGGCAAAAGACTAGTTGTGATGTTCCATAAACATCTGAATTAAAACAGTTGTTTTCATAAAAAGTTAGCCATGAATCTGACTTTTTCAAGTGAATGATTAATTTCTGATCATTTACTTTTAAAACAAGGTCAGACTCTGGTCCATAGGCCAAATGTAGCCACTTTCTGTTTTTGTAAATAAAGTTTTATTGAAACACGGCCAAGCCTATTGATTTATTGTCTATGGCTGTTTGTGAGTAATGGTAATGGAGAAGTCAGGAGTTACAACAGTTGGCCCACAGAGTCAAAAATACTTACATCTGGTCTTTAACAGAAAAAAAATTTGCCAACTCTTAGATAAGTCATTTGAATATTTTGGTGGTCACTCCAATGTGGGAAATGACATAAAACTCAAATATAGTTTATTCCCCTAATAAGCATGGCCATCTCTGTAAACTTTGATCAATTGTTGATTTTAGACTTCTTCAAGGACTAGAATTACCTTTAAAATATTATGAAAAGTATTTTTAATCTTTGACCTCATTTGAATGATATTAATTCAGAATTTAATGCTTTTCTCTCAAAAAAACCAATGGGAAATATTGGTTTAAAAAATGAATTGAATAACCTTATTAAATACATCTTCAGTCAATTTTTTTTTCATATTCTAAGATGTTGAATTGCAGTTTTTCATCAGTTTTATCCATAGAGCAGACTTGTTTACAACGGACTAGCTCTCAGTTCAGTTCAGTCTCTCAGTCGTGTCTGACTCTTTGTGACCCCATGGACTGCAGTACACCAGGCCTCCCTGTCCATCACCAACTCCCGGAGTTTACTCAAACTCATGTCCACTGAGTCAGTGATGCCATCCAACCATCTCATCCTCTGTTGTCCCCTTCTCCTCCCACCTTCAATCTTTCCCAGAACCAGGGTCTTTTCAAATGAGTCAACTCTTCTTATCAGGTGGCCAAAGTATTAGAGTTTCAGCTTCAACATCAGTCCTTCCAATGAACATTCAGGACTGATTTCTTTTAGGATGGACTGGTTGGAACTCCTTGCAGCCCAAGGGATGCTCAAGAGTCTTCTCCAACAACGCAATTCAAAAGCATCAATTCTTCGGTGCTCAGCTTTCTTTATAGTCCAACTCTCACATCCATACGTGACTACTGGAAACCACAATCACAGAAAACTAACCAATTTAATCACATGGACCACAGCCTTGTCTAACTCAATGAAACTATGAGCCATGCTATGTAGGGCCACCCAAGACGGATGGGTCATTGTGGAGAGTTCTGACAAAATGTGGTCCACTGCGTAGGGAATGGCAAACCACTTCAGTATTCCTGCCTTGAGAACCCCATGAACAGTATGAAAAAGCAAAAAGATAGGACACTGAAAGATGAACTCCCCAGGTTGGTAGGTACCCAATATACTACTGGAGATCAGTGGAGAAATAACTCCAGAAAGAATGAAAAGACAGAGCCAAAGCAAAAACAACACCCAGTTGTGGATGTGATTGGTGATGAAAGCAAAGTCCAATTCTGTAAAGAGCAATATTGCATAGGAACCTGGAATGTTAGGCCCATGAATCAAGGCAAATTGGAAGTGATCAAATGAGACAGCAAGAGTGAACATCAACATTTTAGAAATCAGCAAACTAAAATGGGCTGGAATGGGTGAAATTAACTCAGATTACCATTATATCTACTACTGTGGGCAAGAATCCCTTAGAAGAAATGGAGTAGCCATCATAGTCAACAAAAGTGTCTGAAATGCAGTACTTGGTAGCAGTCTCAAAAACAACAGAATGATCTCTATTCGTTTCTAAGGCAAACCATTCAGTATCATGGTAATCCAAGTCTATTCCTTGACCAGTAATGCTGAAGAAGCTGAAGTTGACTAGTCCTTAAATTATTTGAAAAATACACACCTTTGGGGCTAGTAAAATACCTTCTTAGAGAAGAACAATAACAAAACAAGCAAGGACATACTAAAGTAGCTTTTTCCTCCTGGAAGGTTTTTCAAGTTCATAAGCCTTACAGGTACAGGTAAAAGAGAATCAGTATAAAAATAATAGCAATGTAGTTTGGAAATACAAATACAAATCAATAATAATTAAGCTCATATCTTCATAAATGTATCTCTACTCCATATTGACATCAGGTATCATGAACATTTGAAAAGGAAAGTCAATCAACATATATTTCCCATGAAACCACAGTGTATACTGGTCTGTAAATACATTTTATTCCATATTTAGAAAGCAAATACATAAAGATGTTTTGGAGAATTTGTAATGACCAAAATGTTCCTGAAAAAAATTTAGAAATGGCTTACCATTCATTTTGACAGACAATGGATTGAGGAGTTTAAAAATGACTTTCTGAAGAAACAGCCTACAATGCATATTCAATATCTTAAAATGCCATTTCAGCTGCTTAGAATTTGAGATTTTGGGGGTGCATGTAACTGCCTCTCATTTAACAAATTGTAATATATATATATATATATATATATATATATATTTGGCATAAGGAACCTAAAGTTAAATTTGTTCTTGCCTTCTCCCAGTCTCTTCAGCTCTATGTGCCCCTGCCATGTACACTATGTGTTTTCTGCCCTCCCACTCACCAATTATCTCCCTGAGTTTTAGACAATAGAGAAAAAAAAATCTAAGTTGTATTTCAAAACTAAATAATAAGATAGTTTACTCAATAGGAATATTCCTGACGCTTTTGTCTCCCCCTCTGTAGAATGTTTGTAATCTCTACTAGGTCTTGTTGGCATAGCGTTTATATTCTATAAACTTTCCTGGTTCAATATTTGTGGATTCTGAAAATGTATTGCATTTTCTTGTAACAAATAAGCATTTTTAAAGGTCTGTGGCTTCTGCTCCAAGTCTGTATCTATAGAAAGTTGTAGATGGAATTTTACTCTGATAATGTGAAGAACTGCTCTTCAAGTATAAAAATAAGAGTTTTGATGAGATGTCCCTTCCCAGATATGATTCAGCCAAGTCTGTAGTAGAAACCCTTAACTCTCTATCCTTAACATACTCAGTTTAGATAAGTGCTAACCAACGTGCCAGGTAAAATGCAGAAAGTAGATATTCTGTTTTATTAGCCTGAAAGCTTGTGAAAGAAGGAGTACGTCCTCTGGATAATTCATTATACATTTGTGCAGTTATTAAAGTTAAAAAAATTATACAAGTGTTTCATTGACAACAAAAAACAAACAAACAAAAAAAAACAAGAAAAACTTAAAGAAGCTGGACTGAAAATAACATCTCTGTTTCTGGTAGCACTAACATTTCAAAGTGAATACTGAATTCACTTTGTATTGTATTCCATGTATTAGAAGTTGTTTATTCCTCCTCTTTAGAAAACCTATTTTGAAGCTAGCTGGTGGTTTGAAACAGCGATGTGGAAGAGTAATGAGGCTCATGGGATCTGGAGATACTAAGGTTTAAATAAAGTAATGTCTGTAATTACATAGCACAGTGCCTGGCACATAGTTAATATGCAATTAAAAATTATCTGTTGCTCCTTATTGCTACCATTACAATTACCCCTCCTAATAATTCTCATTTTAATTTTATTGCAGTAGCAAAAAGAATTAGTTTGGGAGAAATATGTAGAATCAATTTTTTTTTCCCTCCAATTTGGCTATCACATTTGCACTTGGGTTTTTTGTGTATCTAATTAATATGTGGTGCCATCTAATGCCTCATGACCCATTGTGCCAGGTGACACATACCTGATTTTTGTG
Organism: Bos grunniens; assembly: GCF_055505025.1. Classification (NCBI taxonomy): domain Eukaryota; kingdom Metazoa; phylum Chordata; class Mammalia; order Artiodactyla; family Bovidae; genus Bos; species Bos grunniens. The sequence goes on along the minus strand of NC_141176.1, from coordinate 9,680,105 downwards.
TTTATAAAACATGTATTTTGTTTAGGTTTTTTAAGTTTAAAGCATCATATTTCAAGAAAATGGAGAAGTGAGTGTAGAGGTCCAGTTCAGGTCAGTTCAGTCACAGTAGTGTCTGACTCTTTGTGACGCCATGAATCGCAGCACGCCAGGCCTCCCTGTCCATCACCAATTCCTGGAGTTTACTCAGACATGTTCATTGAGTCGGTGATGCCATCCAGCCATCTCATCCTCTGTTGTCCCCTTCTCCTCCTGCCCCCAATCATTCCCAGCATCAGAGTCTTTTCCAATGAGTCAACTCTTTGCATGAGGTGGCCAAAGTATTGGAGTTTCAGCTTCAACATCAGTCCTTTCAATGAACACCCAGGACTGATCTCCTTCAGAAGGGACTGGTTGGATCTCCTTGCAGTCCAAGGGACTCTCAAGAGTATTCTCCAACACCACAGTTCAAAAGCTTCAATTCTTCAGCTTTCAGCTTTCTTCACAGTCTAACTCTCACATCCATACATGACCACTGGAAAAATCATAGCCTTGACTAGATGGACCTTTGTTGGCAAAGTAATGTTTCTGTTTTTTAATATGCTATCTAGGTTGGTCATAACATTCCTTCCAAGGAGTAAGTGTGTTTTAATTTCATGGCTGCAATTACCATCTGAAGTGATTTTGTATAGAGGTTAACATTAATTTAAATGATTTTTTCAAAGATTATTATTCTATTCATAGATATAATTATCTCTGTAAGCAAAGCTATTAGTAGTCACCCCTGAAGAAAGGGAGTTCCCATTATATACACTGGGTTAGTTGTCCAAAATATAGCTTAGTGATCAGGTATGACTCTCAGCCCATTAACAAAAATGTATAAATAATATGGTTTTACACTTCAATTTTCTTTTAAAACACTAAAACGTGAGGATAATAGTTAAATTTCATTCTGTTGGAGTTTCCCATCTTCAAGGGGTTGTTCTCTGATTTCCAGGGGGGTTACACAGTGCCAAGGATTTTTTGGAGATGGGAGCTGCTTGAATCATCACATTGGCTAATGCCATCATTATCCATCATATTCTATTACCTCAAAAATCATAATTCTCTTTCAAAGTGTTCCCAGCTCCTGCTGGCATGGCTTCTCAGGAATTGGAGCCCTCTCAATAATTCTGTGACTTTCCAGGGCTACCAAAGGATATGCATTTTTGACATGTTAATCTAGATTCCTAGAATTCATTTGGATTTTCAATCTATTGCATACTTCCCTCATGAAGGAATATGACATCTGATTTTTTTTTCCAGTCTGAGGGAGGAAAAGAGAAATGATAAGGTGGGGACAGAAGTGAATATTTCAAATATTGCCCAGACAAAGAAATTAGTGCACAATAATCCCTGTTCTACCTTCCCAGACCCTTCCCTTATCTGTCTTAGGGGTTTAGGGTCTGAAGATCCAAACTATGAATATGGTTATACATGGAGGGGACACCTTTCTGAGAAGAAGACCCATCTATGCCATCTGCACACACTAGGATAGAGCCCTGGAACTATGTGCATGTCTTCTCAGCAGTTAGGCAAACCTCTTCTTATGCAAAACCTCTAAATGGGGGAGGGAATCAGGCAGAAAGAGATCCAAACGTCCAAGATTCATATGGTTGTGTTTTCACTGTCAGAGCTTATGTACTGAACATTTTGTGAGATATTTTTGATTTGTTGTCCTTGTCTTGGTTTAGCAAAGAAAGAGTTGAGTATATTTAAAAAAATGTATGGTAAACAGCTCTCCTTTACTGCTAAGTACCAAGTTTGCCTGAAAATCTGAAATCATTATATTGATAGACCATGGAAGGGAATTCAGCATGAAATGGAACATTCTTAGCCTCCTTTTTAGTTGTCCATTATTTAAAGTGACCCCATACAATGCCAAATCTGCAGTTGCATGTAAATCCTATTCACTGAAAATTATCCTTCCACAGCTATACTGAATTTCAGGCTGAAACACTGTTTGATAAACATTCTGATACTATCCAGTATTTGAAAAGTTCTTGAAGTAGGATTTTTAAAAGTATGAGAAGGGAGTTAGAAGGCTGTGGATCTTTTGTTTCATGTTTCTCGCCTTTAAGCCCATTTGGAATAGAGTCTTTGACTGACATGAGGGAAACAGTGGGTCCAATATTTACCTCCTCCCATACACACATCTATAAAGAAAGCTGAGCACCAAAGGATTGATGCTTTTGAACTGTGGTGTTGGAGAAGACTCTTGAGAGTCCCTTGGACAGCAAGGAAATCCAACCAGTCCATCCTAAAGCAAATCAACCCTGAGTGTTCATTGGAAGGACTGATGTTGAAGCTGAAACTCCAGTACTTTGGCCACCTGGTGTGAAGAGCTGACTCATTGGAAAAGACCCTGGTGCTGGGAAAGATTGAAGGCAGGAGGAGAAGGGAACAACAGAGGATGAGGTGGTTGGATGGCATCACCAACTCAGTGGACATGAGTTTGAGTAAGCTCCGGGAGTTGGTGATGGACAGGGAGGCCTGGCGTGCTGCAGTCCATGGGGTCACAAAGAGTCAGACATGACGGAGTGACTGAACTGAACTGAACATCTCAGATACACCTGCAGATGCCATGGGCATCTTTCCCATAATCAGATGAGATCCAGGAGACCATTTACTCCTGTCATATCTTATACTTCCAGGTCCTCTTATCCTCCAACTTGAAGACATAACATTCAAAAGCTGGCACTCCCCTTGTTCCAAACACTTGTTACCACAGTGGATTGATTGCACTGTCTGACTTGCCATTCCTGCCAAGATTCATTTCTCATTTTTTTTTTTGTCCTATAACACAGACCATTTAGAAAGTATTGGATTATTCAACAGATGTTTGGCAGGAGTTTGAAGTAGAAGGTCCGAAATATTTGTGGAGAATATCCTTGACTAGTTTTAATCTCTGACCAAGTAATGGGGAAAATATATAAATATCAGCATTGGTTTATTTCCATTCTTACTTTTCTTCCCCAGTCTTTACATATTTTTTGTCCTGTGTCTCTCTTTTTAGGTAATATATCAGAGAAGAGAAATTTAATCAAAGAGGAAGTAGGAATGCTTAGCGAAGTGCATTCATATCCCGGGCTATGAGTGTTCTAAAGAATGGTGTATCATTCGAGTTGCTCTATGTGTGGCATCATTAGAGCAGTGCATTAGAGTAGCTCTAATTGTTTCCTGCTAGAACTTCATATGAAGAAGTAAACTGTGAACCAGAATCTCTTTCTTTTACAAACAATTTAGTCTGACTCAGACTCCTTTTTGAAAAAGCAAAGGAAGCTTCTTAAAGGAACTTTGTAGAGTGGTCTCCTTCTATTGAAATAAATTCAGCAAGTAAAATTAATGTAAAAAACCAGTCAAAATGAAAATAGAGGTGGTTCACGGGTGAATATTTGGCAACCTGGCTCCTGCGGTAATTGAGTTGAAGCTTTTAGGAAATCATGTTACGTCCTTAGAATTACTTCACTGTCAGGTTTGATTTTTCTTTATCCAGTTATCACATAGTAATTTCTAATTAAAGCAGAAGATCACTCGAGTGTGTAAAAAGAAAAGAGTAAAAGCAAGAAAAATTATTTATTTTACTTATTTGATAAATAATTATTTCTTATATTTGTATTCAATTTCAAAAGCAGAAAAGGCTGTGTGTTTCTACACCACAGAAGGTATAACCATATGTACAGTAAACGAGATAGGCATAAGTAGCTTATGACCACTTGAGTTTTATATAGGTGTCACCTGAAAATAATATATTTGTTGTCTTCACATAAATAATATTCATTTCCACTTAGGATGTAGAAAATTGAAAAAAAAAATCTCCCTTACCAGAGTATACAAAGAGTTATATAAAAACCAGAATACATAAAGCATATTTAAAACTCAGTAATAATACAACCTGGTTTTCAAAATGGGCAAAATATTTGATCAGACAACAAAAAAATATATATTAATGGTCAATAAGCACATAAGGATATTCAACATGATTAATCATTAGGAAAACAGAAATTAAAATCACAGTGAGAAAATACTACCTAGATATTTGAATGACTCCAATCAAAAACCAACAAACAAAATCAAACAATATCAAATGCAATCATGAATTCAAAGTAACCAAAATCCTTACGTGTTTCTGGTGGAAATATAAATTGGTATGGTGACTTGGAAAACAGATTTCCAGTTTCTTATAAAGTTAAAAATATTCTTGCCACGAGAGACTCAGCACTCTTAGGCTATTCCTCAAGTGAAATGAAAACATAGATTCAGATAAAAACTAATAGGTAAATATGTAAAGGCAGCTTTATTCATAATCATCAAAAGCTGTACACAACATCAATGGACACCAATAGGGGAGTGGAAAAAGGAAATGTAGTTCATTCATACAATGAAATGATACTTAGCAGGAGAAAAGAAGCAAACTACTGATACCTGCAATGGCATGGATACATTTAAAAAGCATTATGCTAAGTGAAAGACCCAGAAAAAAAAAAAGACAACATTCTTTATAATTCCATTTATTTGACATTCTAGAAAAGATAAACCTGAAGTGAAAGAGGAGAGTGAAAACATTGGTTTAAAGCTCAACATTCAGAAAACTATGATCATGGCATCTGGTCCCATCACTTCATGGCAAATAGATGGGGAAACAGCGGAAACCGTGGCAGATTTTATTTTCTTGGGCTCCAAAATCACTGCAGATGGTGACTGCAGCCATGAAATTAAAAGATGCTTGCTCCTTGGAAGAAAAGTTATGACCAACATATTAAAGAGCACGTGTATACCTGTGGCGGATTCATTTTGATATTTGGCAAAACTAATACAATTATGTAAAGTTTAAAAATAAAATAAAATTAAAAAAAAATAAAGTATAAAAAATAATAATAATAAAAAAAAAGCAGAGACATTACTTTGCCAACAAAGGTCTGCCTGGTCAAGGCTATGGTTTTTCCAGTAGTCATGTATGGATGTGAAAGTTGGACTGTAAAGATAGCTAAGTGCTGAAGAATTGATGCTTTTGAACAGTGGTGTTGAAGAAGACTCTTGAGAGTCCCTTGGTTTGCAAAGAGATCCAATCAGTCCATCCTAAAGGAAATCAGTCCTGAATATTCATTGGAAGGACTGATGTTGAAGCTGAAACTCCAATACTTTGGCCACCTGATGTAAAGAGCTGACTCATTTGAAAAGACCCTGATGCTGGGAAAGATTGAAGGCAGAAGGAGAAGGGGATGACAGAGGATGAGATGGTTGGATGGCATCACCGACTCAATAGACATGGGTTTGGGTGGACTCCGGGAGTTGGTGATGGACAGGGAGGCCTGGTGTGCTGCGGTTCATAGGGTTGCAAAGAGTCGGACATGACTGAGCAACTGAACTGAACTGAATTGAACTGATAGGGACAGAAAGCAGATCACTGCTTTCCAAAGACCGGGAACAGGGAGAAGGGAACTGAATGTAAAGCGGTATGACAGACTTTTTTGTGATGATGAAAATATTCTATATCTTGAATGTGGTGGTGGTCACCAGACTTTATATAAGTTTTCAAGATTTACAAAACTACCTACCCTTGTAGGGCGGATTTTACTATGTTAACTTATATCTCAGCAAAATTTCCAGTGGTCATGTATAGATGTGAAAGTTGGACTGTGAAGAAAGCTGAGCACTGAAGAATTGATGCTTTTGAACTGTGGTGTTGGAGAAGACTCTCGAGAGTCCTTTGGACTGCAAGGAGATCCGACCAGTCCATTCTAAAGGAGATCAGTCCTGGGTATTCTCTGGAGGGACTGATGCTAAAGCTGAAACTCCAATACTTTGGCCACTTCATGCGAAGAGTTGACTCATTGGAAAAGACTCATTGGAAAAATTGCTGGGAGGGATTGGGGGCAGGAGGAGAAGGGGACGACAGAGGATGAGATGGCTGGATGGCATCACCAACTCGATGGACATGAGTTTGGGTGAACTCCAGGAGCTGGTGATGGACAGGGAGGCCTGGGATGCTGCAATTCATGGGGTCACAAAGAGTCGGACACAACTGAGTAACTGAACTGAACTGAAATCAATGATAAGAGAAGGATATGGAGGAGAAATGATCCATTTTGTCTGAATTAGGCATGACAGTCTAACACTTACCACACTGCATGGTTTTGTTCAGAAATTACTCATGGTAAGTTATCTCGTCTGAGAACTCAGTGATTGCAAATTGGTACTTGAGTGCAGCTATTCAAGTCATTCTAGATTTATTTCTTATCCTGTGAACTTCATAGGACTTTTATTATTAATGAGGTCAAAAGTCAGAGTATTAAGAAACACGAAGGAGTAAAAGCTTCTTTAAATTTAGAGAAGAGTTTGATCATGAGCCCCAAGGGCTGCCTCTTCTGGTCTTGGGGGAAGTGGTGTTGGAAGGAGAGGATGCAGAACCACAGAGTTGATAGGAAAATGAAACTTATTGTAATTTAAATTTGAGCATCAAATACCCGTGAGGTATCTACATGCAAATTTAATTGGGAAAGTCAGTTGTATCTACTAAAATCAAGACAAACATAACTTACTTTAAGAGCATGATTACTTTGAGGCTTTATAGGTAGACTGTGGAAATGCTAATGAATAAGTTTACAGATTTGAACCAAATTATATGTTTTGTGTTTTGAGGCTCAAGAGAATTGATTCAATCATACTAACAGATTGAAGAAGCTAACAGATATTGCGTGACAAGATGGCATGTATTAGAAAAGTAAGAACAGCTACATATTTTGTTTTTAAATTTTATTTTACTTTTGGTTTGATCAGTGAGAGAGTACATAAAAATTCTGGCAACACTGGCTTTGTAAATATGTCTTCGAAAGGGGGTTACTCACTCTTCAGTCTGACATCTGTCACTCCCCTAGAACACAAAAGGACTGTGCAGGTCTGGGCAGCTTGTTAGATTGCTGTCAATGTTTATTTTCACCAATATCCAAATGTGTGAATATAAGAAAGTTAATGTTTTAGAAAACAGTTTGTCTTTGTTCTTTTATAGTATGCATGCATTTTTATACCAATCTGTTTCAGAATGAAGCATATTTTATCCAGACATGGTAGGTTTCAAAGACTACAGTATTGATCAATGCACAAGTTTCATAATGTTGCATTAAGACCATAACATGACACCAAAGAATCTGTAAAACATTTTTATCTTACACTATTTGCCACACTGGATATTTATTCTTATTAACATAAGAAAGTAGAATTCATCATATATTTTAAAGTAAGAATTATTTGTATTTTAATACAACACCCAATGTTTGATGGTACATAATTGAAATTACTTCTCTAGTAATTGAAATACTTAATTATACTGTTGATTCCACATGCAAGTATAATTATATTAAAGCCTATTTCTTTCCTTTTGGCTTTTGTTTGTAAAAATCACAGGTACTTTAGATAATGTTCAATTGCTTCGGTTATTAAATTCCACCAACTAAAAATTGTTCATTCAAAGCCATTTTAAATATAAAGAACTTTTAAAAGTTAGCCCTGAAGACGTAGTAAATTTTCAGGCATTTCCTCTCAACATTCAAATAGAAAATCTGTTCTCTGTTCACTTTTTAAATTAAAAATGAGAGAAGAAATGGAATTCAGACTCCAGTGAAAGCCTGCTTTCTGTGAAGAAAATGTATTGATTTTATCATGGTCTTATGAACATGTCAAGTGGTAATTAGGTATTTTCTGAACAACTTTCACAGGGTGATTTTGCAGGAGTGGGGATCATGAAGACTGTAATACTCTGAACAGTATCCAGAACTACTTCTAACACCTGCTTTTGAATCAGAAACAAACTAAAACCTGATAGACAGGAACATATAGATGAAAGTATATTTCACTAATTTTCAATATAGTTTTATTAATTCAATAGTAACATAATATTTTCATATTTCATTTGCATCTTTGATTAACTGCATGAATTGCTACACTGGAATAACACCCCCTTGACTGGTCTATCAAGTGATTTTCCAACTTGCTTACTTAGTCACACTTTATCCTGTATTTCTCCTCTCCCCTCAGAGCAACCACACTCATAGAGGTCAGCCTGAACATCTTTTATTGTTAATTTAACACATCTGTGTTTAGCACACACTATGTTTTTATATTAATATCTTCAGTTTCCTAGAGAGTGTCACTTTTTCTCCCACTGGTAAAACAAAAAATCTTTTATTTGCAGGGATTATTATGAAGATCCAATGAGGAAATTTTAGTAACCTTGTTCCACTTACTTTAAAAGGCTTTAAAAACTTGAGATATTATAACTCAGTTACTGCTCAAACAGAAAGCAACCTCGTCATGGATCCTGAATCAATTCAGTTTAGTTCAGTCGCTCAGTTGTATCTGACTCTTTGCGACCCATGGACTGCAGCACACCAGGCATCCTTGTCGACCACCAACTTCTGGAGTTTACCCAAACTCATGTGCATCAAGTTGATGATGCCATCCAACCATCTCATCCTCTGTCATCCTCTTCTCCTCCCGCCTTCAATCTTTTTCACCATCAGGGTCTTTTCCAGTGAGTCAGTTCTTCACATCAGGGGGCAAAAGTATTGGAGTTTTAGCTTCAGCATCAGTCCTTCTAGTGAATATTCAGGACTGATTTACTTTAGGTCCCTGAATACATGTAAACTTTTTCTAGTTCCCAGAAGAAATTGATTCAGAATGCTCTCAGGAGGACTGCTTTGCTTGGATTTGTAATTTCAAATCCCATGTGTGTTATTTCCTTGATGTTGTAGACTGAACAGTCCATGAGCTCAGGAACACATGCTGTGCCTATAGATTACATCTAGACCACAAACAGGCCTGATAAGATTGCTCTTAGCCTCTTCCCCCCTGTATATCACCCTATTCACAGTTAGCCTATTAAAGGAGGGGGGAGGAATCCTCATGTTATGTTCGCTCACTCACATCTAAGGAGGAAATATCCAACAAAGATGGAGGTAGCTTTTAAACACTCTGTTCTTTCCAGTAAAAATATTTGTTTCACTTTTGAACTGGAAATAGAACTATCATATTGTCAGGAAGAAGTTTGGAAGACTGTCCAATACAAGGTTAAAAAATGCTTCTTATAAGTTTATATCTCTCTCAGGCCACTCTCTTCCACTCCATTCTCATTTAGAAACATCAACATATAAAATAGTATCATCCAGGAAGGATTCATGATGAACCTCCTTGAAAACCCTACATTCTTCAGCATAACATGTTCGAGATAAAAACGTGCTCAGCAAACATTACAAAAATCAGATTTTTTTTCCAACTTTGCTTTTAAAAAAGATACTATTGATGAAAATCTGAACATTTCTCCTAATTTGTAGTCACAAAACATGTAGTACAACTGGTTAGTATGCAGGCCCAAAGGAAGAAAAGCTTCAAAGAAATTAGATATCAAAGAAAATATAGTTTATAATTTATGACTGCAGAGAACAAGCGTTGTGCAATGTTTAAGACCTAAGGCTCCAGAGTCCACATACTTAGTTTTAAATCCCAGTTCCATCATCAGCCAGCCATCTGATAATAGACTACTTTATTAGCCTCCCCAAATCTCAGTTTCCTCATCTGTCAAATGGAATGTTGCTAGTTCTTGCTGTCATAGAAAAGTTAAATGAAAAGATGAATGTAAAGAATGCAGAACAAGACTTGACTCAAAAAAAAAAAAAAAAAAAAAGACTTGACTCAAAAAGTTGTTAGTTTCCTTTCAGTTAGTGGTTATGGAACTAGAATTATATTTTAGCCTTTTAGCAATGTGCATGTTTTCAGAAGTATATGTCATTCTAAAATTAATCGTAGAAGATATTTCTAATGGGCTTCCCTGGTGGCCCAGCGGTAAAGAATCTACTTGCAATACAGGAGGTGCAAGAGACGCAGGTTCAGTCTCGGGGTCATATGCATGTTGAATGTTCTAGGTAGTAATCCAGTGAATTACATGGAATGAATTATTTTTGATAAGTAAGCACATACAATAAGAAAAATTAAAACTAAAAAAAGATGGCTTTGTTATCATTAATCATCTTGATAGGAAATATCTCTCCTAAAAAGCTGATATGATACACACACACATAAATATTTCTATATAATATATATATTAGTTTTGAGTGAATCAATGACTGACTAATGCCAAACTCTTAAATGGATTGAGAAATAATAAAACATGTTAAAGTCATTAATCCATGAAAAAAATTTATTATCATTTAAAGGAGAAAAGACAGTAATTTTTGATTTTCCCTACTGATAGTCAACTCTGCTGCAAAATCCATTTGATTAGAATGAATGCATCACCTCTCAGACAGATGTAAGTGGCTATCAACACAAGACAGTAATTAAGAGCAAGCTCTTGAAATAAAATTCCTGGATCTAAATCTTGGTTCTGCTTTTAGCTTTGGAAACTTTAGCCTCTGTTTCCACATCTGTTAACTGGGGAAAAAAGTAATACTCATCTCATAGGGTTTTTTGAAGGATTAAATAGACAATATTTGTTCTGGGCTTAGGACAGCATCTGCCATATAATATATGCCAAAATATTAACTTAGCTGACTTGTCACCCTGAGGTTTGTCTTTCACTTTGGCTGAGTTTCATCAGTAATTGAAAGAGTGGTTCTGACTTCTACTAGGCTAGATTAAATAAAGATCCAGGTTTTGTCAATAGTGTGCTTAATTAAGCAGACCAGATAAGAGTATCAATAAGCACTTGAGAGAGGCCTTGATATGGATAAAGTTAAAGAGAGCTGATACGGAATGTAGGTAAATGACTAAGCAAGTGCTGGACTCTTTCAGATTATCTCTGGATGCATGGCTACTGTCTCATCAAACTCTGATGTATTCAAGTAATGATATCTTACCACTCTTTTGTACAGTTCTGGAAAATTTGGGCCCCAGTTTGTGACTGTACCAGAAGCTCATCTGCAAATCAACTGTTTGAAATTCAAAAGATATTTTTTAACAGGAATGATATTCTGAATGGCAGTTCTTAGGCCAGTCTAATGGATTCAGATTTTCACTGAAGAATACTACCCCATCAGGTAAATTTGACTACCACTTTTAGCATGCATTTTATTTGTGTTTAATATGCCAGAAGTGAATATCCCTGTCTGCAATAAGCAGCTCATTTGCCACACCAGAAAAGGCACCCTGGTTGTTCTAGAGTGCCGATAACTAATTTGTCAAATTCCCATTTCTGCATAAGATACTTTTCCTCCTAATTTCTGCACTTTTGCAGAAGAGGATATTTGAATAACAAAAGCTCATAGTTGGAATAGAGTTTACATTCCTTCTAGTCCACAAAATCATATAGGGACTAAACTTTTTATTCTTCTCTCTCACTGTCTGTGCTTCTGAACTAGAGGCAGAGGCCCAGTAAGGAGTCTGTCCTGCCCAGGAGTATGGTGGGTTGTGCTGCAGAAGCAAGGCCCCCCAGACCAATGATGGTGTTTTCATGACTGTCCTTGCCTGTGTTCTCTAAGCTTCCAAAGCCTGTTAAAATTTTAGCTACTATTTCTGTAACTTCCAGTGACATTTGTCATATCAGTCCCCTCTCCGGATAGAATACTACCCTCCCTCTTATTTAAATCTCTTTCTCTACCACTCAGAAAAAAAAAAAAATCACATTTAAAAAGTTCCATCTGAATAAAAGATTCATTTCATCACTCTTTTCTATATGGATCTAAGCATCTCTGGGATGTCAGTTTATAATTAAGACTAAAAAGGAAAAAAAAAAAAAAAGTAGCAACCCAGATGTATCTATAACAGTGTCAAAACTGAATATCCTCTTAATAATGAGTAAGATAATATTTTTCAACTTCTCATTATTTTCTCTTTGAAAATACATGTGGCAAAAATAATGCACACACTTTGTTGGACTGTGTTTCTTTAAATGCTGTATTTCGTGAAGCATTAAAATGGATTTGGTATCAACATGCTGAAGGCTCCTGCAACCACCAAGATATCAGCTGTCATTACTGTGTCATGGAGATTCACCCCGAAAAATACCTCACACAAAAATGAAGGAGACATTTGCAGACAGCTTTGTCATTTAGACATTGTCTCATGGTACATAGATGGATCCTAGGTGCTGTGCTCATTATAAAATGATTTCCGAAATTTAGGGGGACTAGAATCCTCCAATGAGATGCTAAATATCCATGGATGCACTAGCTTTGGTATTTCTTGAAATCCAATATGTAGAGCTTTGTGATCTAGTGACTTCCTCCTATCTTTCTGCTTTTAAATGCTTGTTTTTACACTTTGTCTTCATAGTGTTTATTGGCAACAAGAACAGCTCAGTGCCAAACATGTAATACATTACTCAATGCATCTTAGCTCTTATAAATGAAAGAATCAAGGCAACTGCGTCGTTTCACATTTGACTTGCTGTGTTCCACAGAAATAATGTGCATACAATGATATTACATAATGGAACTGTGTGTACCATTTTAGCAACAGCCGGAATGGCTGGATAAAGTGATTAGTGACCTTGCGTTCTCCTTGACTTCACTACATTCTCTGCCAGATTGACTAAGTGATGAGGTTGGTAACCATAAGTATCCCTGTCGGCACTTTACCTCTCTCCTTACTATATTCCAGACTTTTTTTTTTTTTTTCTCTTCTCCATCTCCAGCTCCAGAATTTATCCTTTCACCTCTGCTCACAGACCTTTGCCTTCATCTTTCTAAATAAGATGATAAAGGATAAGCAATTGCAATATGGCCTGGAGAGGGCACTCTTAAAATATCATTCTTTCTCTTCATTTCTATCCTCTCTTGTTCCACATTATGGGTGCATGCCAAGTTGCTTCAGTCCAAGTCTTCCCAACCCTATGGACAGTAGCCCACACAGGCTCCTCTGTCCATGGGATTCTCCAGGCAAGAATACTGGAGTGGGTTGCCACGTCCTCCTCCAGGCGATTTTCCCAACCCAGGGATCAAACCCGCATCTCTTATATCCCCTGCATTGGCAGGCAGGTTCTTTACCACCAGCACCATCTGGGAACCTGGTTCCATATTATAGTACATCCTTATTCTCTGCTGGTCAGATAAGAGCAAACAAAACAAGTCAATGAAATATAACTGTACCAGAATATTTACCTTGGCTCTGTATCCTTTTACCCACAAGTTTCACAGGAGATGGTGTGGCTGAGAGAGTGAAGAAAAAAGAAGAAAGGTCTTGGAAGGTTGAGAGAGAGGGGAGAAACTGACAGAGAGTGAAACACGAAATCTTGGTTGAACCTAATCACGGGTAAAGTAGTTTTTATTTGAGACATGAAGACCAGTGAGGGTTTTTGCTTCCCGGTTGATGCAGGATGACAAAAAAGGCTACCCTTGAAGCCATGCTATGTTGGTTTAGAGTCAGATTGTTATAAAACTAATAAAATGCTTTCTTTAGATGCCTCCCTCTCTTTCCCTCTCTTTATTCCTGCCAGCATTCACATGAGTTCCATGATCATAGCCTCTTGCCAGCCTACATTAATATCTATTGTTTTCTCTTCTACCACAAAATTAATCTTCCTAAAACACGGCTTAGATGACACTGCCTTGGTCCCAGGCCCTGGAGGTGGGGAGACTCGCTGGCCCCTGCTTAGCTTTGAGGTGCAATATGACTAGCTTGTCAGTGCAACTTGCTAATACATCATGACTGTCTTCATCATTTTCCCACCTGTTCTCTGTTCGTTATCTTCTGCTACAGAAAGACCGAACATTTTCCCTAACTGGATGTGCTTAAAGATGTTTCCAGACCAACAGGGACTTCCTAAAAAGTAGAACCCAAGTAATTTGAATACTTTTTTTTTTTAGCATATGTGAGCAGCCATCCTAGACAACTAACTAGTCAAGTGTTAGCACAAACTGCATTAGTGGAATTTCTTTCTTTCTGTAAGTAGATCACACACACACATATTCTAAATATACATTCTATTATATATACACATTCCATGTTCAAGTGGTTCCTTTTCCAAATTGTCCACTTGAGCAATGATTCTCAAAGTGTGGTCCCCAAAGGAATGCGTCAACATCACTAGGGAGCTTGTGAAAAATGCAAACTCTTAGACCTCACCCCAGATCTAGAATAGGAATCTCTGGTGGTGAAGCCCAGCATCTGTGTTTTAACAAGTCATCCACATAATTTTGATATATGCTATCAAATTTTGGGGAACATTAATCTAATGTCTACCAATTATGAGTTCATTTTTCATAATACAGTGAGATTTGATGTAAAAATATATAATACTCTTCTTATCATACCTACTACAGAATAAAGTGAATGTGAGTTTTCATTATGAACATCTATCTGAAATTTTTGGAAAATGGCCCCATGAGAAACAGGCTTTCAAATATATATATACATCTAGCAATTCAGTACTTTTTCCAGGCACAGTTTGAAGACATATATTAATCCCTTCAAGTCTTAAAACAAACAAGTGGTATTATTTATTTCCCATTTTACACATGGGTATAAGCCAGGCCCAGAGGAGTCTAACAACTTACCAGTTATCACAAAGCCGGTTAGGAAAAAGCAGAGATTTGTACCTGGTAATAGAGTGCTCCATGCTTTTAACCACTTCTTTATGTTACGTATTTAATAAACATCCTCTTACTCTTCTTAGAGCTATTTTGTTTTTAAAAATACAACTGTGTCATCAAATGTCCAGTGAACATTATTGTAAAACTTGAAATCTCACCCAACTTTGTTTTATTTAACTTATTTAACTTCCAGTTTACACTCGCTAAGAGGCTTAGTGAGGCTACATGATTTACTCAATTCCAAATAATTCTTATATTGTTTGAACTGATCTGTTTTTGAGTAGAATGTGCTTTCCCTTATAATTTTATTTTTTAAAAAATCAGTGTCAATTCACTGATTAAGAGGTTACTATTTATTTTTAATGCACATCAGTAGATGGAAGACTGTAGATTTTCATTTTGAGCAGACACAATGAGAGTGAATAAATCATTCCATTGTTAAATATAAACACATTATTTACAGACTGGTAAATATTTACCAGCATTTTATCTTCTAAAGCTAATACACAGAATCTTCTTCTGCAATATATTTAATAAAATTTAGTGTCTGTAAAATTACTACTAACTAGTTTATTAGAAATAAATTGCAAATTGAAGTATTACACAGATTTAAAGTGTAACCTTTGTTAGCTACATGTATTAGCACAAATTGGTTTGCAATGTATTAAACATAAATCTGATGCAAATTAACAGGAACAAATATTCAATAGATTGTCTAGACCAGTTATCTAGATTGTAGTTATTTTGAAAACTTTTAAAAATGAAAAGAGAAGAAACTTCTCTGATTTATTGTATATTAAAATTAGGATATGTTCTTTAAAGTCATTTTCCCATCAATCCATTTTTATTTTAACACTGTCTTAAAAACATTGGCATTTTCTTTCCCATTGTCCAGAGCAAAGACATCTGAAAATACAGTTAAGTAACTCAAATGCACTATGAAGGTTAACAGTCTCTTGGGGATTCAATCACCATTTGATTTAATGTTGGACTGTTTAATCATATTATAAACTTCTCCAACTGGCCTGCATAATTGCCTCCTTAGCAGAAAAGAGTAAACAGCTTACCTTGCAACTCCAGTTCCTTAAGAAGCCATTACATTCCTGAAAACATCACAAGATCTGTCAGCATTTTCATTATCTACCTCCATTTTCTAGAGCTGATAACTGGCTATAAAATTTTACTCTGGGCTTAAAATTGACATTTAATATTTTGACCATGAAATAAATGTAGTCATATTCTGGGAGAGAGGGTAGGGCTCTTTTGCTGTGCAATTCAAATTAAGTAAATTGTTATTGCCCAGAAAATAGCAACTCATAACAATCACTACCATTTATTGAGTGTCTGTTTTCCACCAGGGGCCAGTATAGTTTCATATACTATATTGAATTCTTTTTAACAAAGTTCAACAAGGGAGGTGGTATTATTCTCAGTCTGCAGATGAGGAAACTGATACTTAGAGAAATAAAGTCCTTTTCCCAAGTTTACACAGTAAACATAAGCTCATAGGACCATGGTGCTTCTTACTATGCAGCTGCTGCTTAACCTCACCCGTGCACAGGGGTGAGCAGGAGGGACATGAGCTAACAATGGAAAACAGGGGTTCCCATTTCAACAGTCAACCTATTTCACCTCTTTTGCCAGAGGTGACTGTCTCATCCCTTAGCCAATTATAGCTTCTATGAATATTTTTGCTGCATATCTTGAAGGGGAAAAGTAAACTAATATGTCAGGATTAGAAAAAGGTGTTCCACTATTTGACAGCTTGCCATGTTTCCATAACAAACAACTATTTGATTAGAGAAAATGAGGTTTGAAAATAATTTCTTTCACCCAATATATGAACCAATCAGTGTAGGTGTTTTTAATATTTAAAAAAGCTCATAATAGCTATCATCCACTAACTTAAATGACTACCGTCTCCCAAATATATTCTTTATGACTTCTTCAGCAAAAACTCTGTAAATACTTTCTCCCAGAGAAAGTTTCGGCACCTGGCTCCTAGATTAATGTGACAGATCACACGACTCACCATGTTGGAAATCCACTGCAACTTACATCTAAAATCATATTGTGAGAAAGTGTTCAGCAGGGCTGATGGTTATGCTAATTCGGTGGCATCTTAACTTTGGGGGTGAATCCAAACTTCAGAGACAAGAAAATTTATCCTCTTATTTTGAAAGGCAGACTATGTTAGCCTGTATGAAAATTCATTTGCTGTTTGTTATTTTTCTACTTTTACAATGATAGCCATGAACACAAGTTCAGTTCTGTTCAGTCGCTCAGTTGTAACCCCCTGGACTGCAGCACACCAGGCTTCCCTGTCAATCACCCATTCCCGAAGCTTGCTCAAACTCAGGTCCATCGAGTCAATGATACCATCGAACCATCTCATCCTCTGTCATCCCTTTCTCCTCTGCCTTCAATCTTTCTCAGCATCAGGGTCTTTTCCAATGAGTCAGTTCCATCAGCATCATCCATATCAAATCTTTATTAGTATCTACTTGGTGAGTAGTACCGTGAAGTTGTCCTCAGGACAAGTTAAAGCAATATTCTGTGATAATCTAAAGGAGAAAAGAATTTTAAAAAGAATAGATACATGTATATTTATAACTGAATATAATATGTGTAATATAACTTGGCTGTACACTTGAAACTATTCCAATATAAAATAAACATTAAAAAAAAAAAGAACAAAGTTAAAGCAGAGTTAAATTCCCTCAGTGTACCCAATTTGGTCAAGGTCTATCGATTTGATCTTTTAGCCTGGCTTCATGATTAATTATAAAGTGATCAATTGGGATGACTAGGCAGTAAGCACAACTGAAAACTCAACAGCAAAAATCACCAAATTGCCTCTAGCCATGTCCTTTAAAATTGTCTGCAATTTAACTTCACATCCAGGCTCTAGGATCTTTTAAATCCTTTAGAGAGGAAATACTGTCGAATATGTCATCAGGATAGATCTAGGGAGGACCAGTTCTCAATTAAACCACAACTGAGTCCATCCAGGGGAAAGCTGAGTTTTTAGTGTTTGATTGAGAGAATCATTTAAACTGATTAAAAATCTTCAGAGGATATTTAAGTGATAGGTAGAAACCTGAGTGGCTTTCATTGCCACAAAAGGCCTATAATTCAGTGGTAGCTGAAAGAGAATGTGTATAAAAAATTCAAACAGTTCTTTTCAACCTCCAAAATTAGATGATTTTACTCAAGAGGAAGGCTGGGGCTCAAAAGCATAGAAATCCACTGTAACTTACATCTGAAACTATTCTGTGAATAAGTGCTCAGCAGCATTGATGGTTATGCTAATTCTGTGACATCTTAACTCGGGATGAAACCAAACTTCAGAGACAAGAAATTGTTTTTTTTTTTTTTTTTGCAAACAGGGACAGTGGTCACAGAAATCAGTCTTGCTGCAGCAGATACACTTCATCAGGAAAGTAGACCAAGTCCTTCTGGCTGAAAGGCCATTGGAAAGCTTGTTCCTTAGTAGAATAGGATGATGCCCCTGGTCATAGTAGCACAAACATGGCTTTGAACTTATATTCCCCTTTTCCCCTGAATAAAGACATACTCTGTATATTTAGGGAAGCTCCGATGGCTCAGCAGGTAAAGAATCTGCCTGTCAATGCATAAGATGCAAGAGATACGAGTTTGATCCCTGGGTCTGGAAGATCCCCAGGAGGAGGAAATGGCAACCCTCTCCAGTGTTCTTGCCTGAGAAATTGCATGAATAGAGGAGCCTGGTGGGCTACAGGCCAAAGCGTCACAAAGAGTCAGATACAACTAAATGACACAAACACGCCTTAAGCATTTAAGTGGCCACCTATCTCTTGTGTACTTTCTGTTTTACTCTTACAGATCTTTGATAATTTCCAGAACCCTGCAGATCATGAACCTCCCAGAGAGTAAGTGGGTTGATTAGGAGGTCCCTGGTTACTGGATTAAACATGAAAATGCCTCTGATCCTGAAATTCATGTCAAGACAACTTGACTCACGCCATTTGGCTTGTCTGTGTCTCTACCCTCTGCTGCTTTGTGTGCCTTAAGAAGTTCTCCTTGGGATTTTGCCTTGACTGCAGAAAGCCTGTTTTTCAGTTGCTTTCATCGGGTTTTTGTCTCTGTCTGAAATGCTCTGTCGTAGAGCACTGCTTAATGCAAACTGCAAAGCAAAACCTTAGGATAAGGAAGCATGTGTGTCGCTTTCTGGTCTGGTCTCTTATTGTTACCCCTGACAAGTTTGGCTCCTGGGGGCCAGAAACTGGAAGTCTAATTCCTGCCTAAGGGTATGGAATAGTCGGCCCAGAAACGATTATGGCTTCAAGGAGCCACAAGGGGGAGACAAGGATTCATCTTGGTGACTCCGCACTCCAATTCTGTTCTTCCTGTAAAGGAGCTGAAGTGGGAGCTGGGATAGGTTTTAGTGATAGGTGACTCAGTAGTAAAGAATCCGTCTGCAGATGTAGGAGACCCAGGAGCCAATGTTCGGTTCCTGGGTTGGGATGATCCCCTGGCAGAGGAAATGGCAACCCACTCCAGTATTCTTTTTTTTATAACATTATTATTGTTGTTTTTTTTTTTTTTTTAAACACCAAGAACATTTTGTATTGGGGTATAGCCAATGAACCAATTTATGATAATTTCAGGTGAACAGTGAAGGGACTCAGTCATACATATACATGTATCCACTCTAGTATTCTCGCTTGGATAATCCCATGGACAGAGGATTCTGGTACAGTCCCTGGGGTCCACAACTGAGCATGCGCACAAGGTGGAGCCCACACCCATCTCTTCTTCCTAGTTACGCATCAGTCCCCGTTTCTAAGTCTCTTTTTCAGAAAGAAGAGGCCATATGACTGACTTCTAAACCCAATGAATTCTAAGCTGATGTTAATGTGGACTATTGCCACCTATAAAATCCTCCTATGAAATTCCCTCTGATTAGTGAGTTTTGAGCACCTTCTCATTTACCTGGGAGAAGGAAATGGCAACCCACTCTAATACTCATGCCTGGAAAATCCCATGGACGGAAGAGCCTGATAGGCTACAGTCTATGGGGTCACAAAGAGTCGGACACGACTGAGTGACTTCACTTCTCATATACCTGTGGATCATTCATATATCATCATTGGAGAAATGTCTATGAAAGTCCTTCCCTCATTTATACATACATATTTTTTCTGCTATTGAATTGTAGACGATACGTGTATATTTTGGATGTTAACTTCTTATCAGATATAGGGTTCACAAATATTTTCTCTTACTCCACAGGTTGCCTTTTCATTTACTGGTTATATCCTTTGTTGTGCTGAAAACTTTTAGTTTGATGTAACCCCACTTGTCTATTTTTGGTTTTATTGCCTGTGCTCTTGATATCACATCCAAAAAAAAAAAAAAAATCACGGCTAAAAACAATATCAAGATTTTAACTATGCTTTTTTTTTTCTAGGAGTTTCACAGTTTCAAGTCTTATGTCTTTAATCCATACAAATGGCCAATCAGTAGTACTTGAATAAAGATGCTTGATGGTACTAATCATTCAGTTCAGTTCAGTCGCTCAGTCATGTCCGACTTTGCAACTCCATGAATTACTGCACACCAGGCCTCCCTGTCCATCACCAACTCCCGGAGTTCACTCAGACTCCCGTCCATCGAGTCAGTGATGCCATCCAGCCATCTCATCCTCTGTCGTCCTCTTCTCCTCCTGCCCCCAATCCCTCCCAGCATCAGAGTCTTTTCCAATGAGTCAACTCTTCACATGAGGTGGCCAAAATACTGGAGTTTCAGCTTTAGCATCATTCCTTCCAAAGAAATCCCAGGGCTGATCTCCTTCAGAATGGACTGGTTGCACTCCAAGGGACTCTCAAGAGTCTTCTCCAACACCACAGTTCGAAAGCATCAATTCTTAAGCGCTCAGCCTTCTTCACAGTCCAACTCTCACATCCATACATGACTACTGGAAAAACCATAGCCTTGACTAGACGGATCTTTGTTGGCAAAGTAATGTCTCTGCTTTTGAATATGCTATCTAGGTTGGTCATAACTTTCCTTCCAAGGAGTAAGCGTCTTTTAATTTCATGGCTGCAGTCACCATCTGCAGTGATTTTGGAGCCCAGAAAAATAAAGTCTGACACTGTTTTCACTGTTTCCCCATCTATTTCCCATGAAGTGATGGGACCAGATGCCATGATCTTCGTTTTCTGAATGTTGAGCTTTAAGCCAACTTTTTCACTCTCCTCTTTCACTTTCATCAAGAGGCTTTTTAGTTCCTCTTCACTTTCTGCCATAAGGGTGGTGTCATCTGCATATCTGAGGTTATTGATATTTCTCCTGGCAATCTTGATTCCAGCTTATGCTTCTTCCAGCCCAGCATTTCTCATGATGTACTTTGCATATAAGTTAAATAAGTAGGGTGACAATATACAGCCTTAACGTACTCCTTTTCCTATTTGGAACCAGTCTGTTGTTCCATGTCCAGTTGTAACTGTTGCTTCCTGACCTGCATATATGTTTCTCAGGAGGCAGATCAGGTGTTCTGGTGCTTCCATCTCTTGAAGAATTTCCCACAGTTTATTGTGATCCACACTAATCATTGGGAAAATGCAAATCAAAACTACAATGAGATGAAATCACCTAACACCTGCTAGGATGGGTATGATTTTTTTTTAAGTGTTAGAGAGAAGATGCAGAAATTGGAACAATTCTGCACTATTGATGGGAATGTAAAATGGTGCAACCACTTTGGAAAAGAGGATGAAGGGGATATATGTATACTTATGGCTGATTCATGTTATTGTATAGCAAAAACCTACACAACATTTGTAAAGCAATTATCCTCTAATTAAAAATAAAATTAAAAAAGAAAATGTTGTTATACATACAGTAAAATACTGTTCAGTCTAAATAAGGGAATTCTGCCATATGCAACATGGATGGATCTGGAGGAAATTACGCTGTTAGTTAACAATCGCGGAAGGACAAATAACGTGATTTCACTTGCATGAAATGCATAAGAGAGTCAAACTTGTGAAAGTAAGGATTCGAATGGTGCTTTCCAAGGGCTAGGAGTGGAAAAACAGGGACATGTGTAATAGATATAAAGTTTCAGTCAAACAAATCGATTGTAAATATTTTCTATACAATATAGTGCCTATAGTTAATATTGTATTATACACTTAAAGATTTGTTAAGAGTGTAGCTCTCATGGAAGTGTCCTCACTACAATAGGAAGATAAATAAATAATAACAAAAATCCTCCTACACAAAATCTTCTTTCCTGCCAACACAATCTTGAGGAAAATACCGCTGGTAATCTTGGAAGCCACCAAGTTAGATACGAGAAATATACACATGGAAGGAAACTGTATCCCTGTATTATCTTTTGGAGAAGAACTTAAAACCAATAGAGAAAGCATATAGCAAACTTCGTATTAATGAGACATAAAATTATACAGTATAAACATTTTGAAATCTGGGGTTTATATCTTTAAACAGCTGTCCTTGCCTAAAGTATTTGTGAGTTGTGTGTTGAAATGGGGTGTTGCCAAAACAAAAACTAGATTGTATCTCATTTGTTTAGTGGTCAAAGAGTAGATGATAAGGAAACTGACATTAGAGGCCTAAAAGATGACAACTTATGTGATGTGACATTTGGTGAAATGGTTGTTACCCGTGGCACTTGAGAAGTAGATCAAATATCTACTGATCCTGCAGAACGAGGGTGAAGGAGTTGGAAAGAATCGACATGTTGGTTTTCACATTTGATTTTTGATGCTGTTTTAAGAAAGAGATAAACTCAGGAAAGAATTGCCCATTTTCCAAGCGGAATTGAAAAGGCGTGGAGAGAATCCAGAATCTAGGGCCCAAAATGGTGGTGAAAATTATTTCTAGATTCCTCAAAAGTAAGAGAGAAGATTTGAAAAAGCTTTGAGAGACAAGGACCAGATACAGTTGCTCAGATGTTCAAAATTACTGAACCTGTGGCAAAACGTTGATTAACAGTAAGAATTTCTCATCTATTGTTTTAGCTGTACTAAAATTGCTAGTTGACTGTGAAGTTGAGGATGAGTAAGCCATGAAACAAATAAATTTGGCCTTAACACTGTGTCTCATAAAGAAGTTTTAGTTTCTTTATTGGCACATGGAATTGACTGGAAACAAATCTATCTGGACTTTGAGTGCGTTTTATGGCCAAATAAATTCATGAGTTTACTCCAAATATGTCTTTTAACAGTATGGCACCTAAAAATTGGATCCTCAAAATTGCACTAGGACTAAACTGTATGAAAAATTCCATGTAAATTAATTGCAAACAGAAACACTTATAGACATGTCCCAACAAAAAATTTAAGCTATCACACTACAAAAAAACCACCCCCAACATAAAAATATCTCTATGAAGGCTGAAAAGAAAATAGAAATAAATATGCACTATTTATAAAGTAGAATGGAAATTCCAACTGGCTGTGATTTCACATCTACAAAACTAAATTACTGAAGACAATGGAGCAATGGATGTGAATTAAGAACCAAAATCCAGTATTGTAACCGACGTGTGAAGGCAAGAAAATAATTTTCTCAGATACAACTAGAAATTATATTATGCAATATTATTCTGAAATGGTCTATAAAATGTACAACATGGAAATGGAAGAAAAACAAAATTAGCTGATCAAGAATAAGAGAGTCATAATTTTAATGGCACATCTATGAACATTAAATTTATGTAAAATGCAGACCCAATATATCATAATTTGTAGGCTGAATCTAAAGCAATACTGTGGATGAAAGTTAATGTTCTAAATGCCTATATTAAAGACAAAAGTTCTCCAAGCAAAAACCTTGACTTCAGAAACTATAAAAAGAGCAAATAAAACCCAAAGTAATAATAAGAAAAGTAATAAGAATCAGTGCAGAAATCGATGAAATAAAAATCAGAAAGGCAGCAGAAGGTCATGAGAATACTCCTGAGAGTGATTCATTATCTTGAGTGTGATGGTAGTTTCACACGTGCGTATCTATTTCAAAACTTCTTAAATTACATATCTCAAATCCACACATTTCATTATACGTCATTTAAGCTTCAATAAAACTGTTAAAAACTTTTATAAAAAGAGGTTGAAATAACTATTAAAGTTTATAGGATAAAATTATTGAACAACTTAATCAAGTTTGCTTGAACTGAAGACCATGAGCACCTAGATTGAGGACATCCACTGAGCACCCAGTGTGAGTAAAGAGACCTGCTCCAATATATGTCATTGTGAAACTTCAGAAGGACATGGTCATAGTGGACAGACAACACCAGAAACACTCAAAGGTAGAAGAAAAAGGATAACCCAACAGACAACCAAACTAATAAAAACCATATTTGGTGACTCAGACAGTAAAGAATCTGCCTACGATGCAGGAGATTTGGGTTTGATCCCTGGGTCGGGAAGATTCCCTGGAGAAGGAAATGTAAACCCACGCCAGTATTCTTGCCTGGAGAATTCCATGGACAGAGAGGCCTGGTGGGCTACAGTCCATGGGGTCACAGAGTTGGACACGACTGAGCAGCTAACACATACATACTTTACAGGATTGGAAAACACAATGGCAATTTGACATTTCAAGAGCAACTCTGGATACTTAAAAAGAATGTAGACATACTTATAGAATTCGAAGGAAAATGATTTCCAATCACTAATGCTACACAGAGAATTCAGAAATGATTAAGCTGCAGCCATCAACAGAGGGAGAGGAGGAACTGTTTAGGTGAGGGACTGTAATCTTCAGAATAAATACTTCTTTGAGCATGGATTGCAGAAGCTCTTGTATAGAGAAATTGGAGTTTATAGTTCTGGCTCACTGAGTAAAGGTAGCCGGCAGTCTAGAAACAAGTACAGGTGAGCAGAGAGAGAGAAGGGACAGTTCTACCTGAGAAGTACTCAAGGGACATTCTAAATTCACTACTCTCTATCTCTAATTCTTTATCAGCACATATGAGTAGTGGAATTTGGAGAAAAAGCTTAGTGCTCTTTCCAATCAGTGCAGCTGAAGGCAGTGCTCTCAGGTAAAATATGTTATATTTGATGTCTTCAACAGTATCTTATGTTTTCTTAATCTTCCTTGGAAGTTCAGATTATTCCATTTGCACTCCTAGAGTACTACTTGGTATGTTTTGTAGCTTGTGTAAAATGTCCAGGTGTTTACTGGAAAAAATTTGATACAAATAGTTATCCTAATTCTTGGTCCATGGTCTCTACCCACTCCATCACCCTCTACTCCAGGTAACTTTGAAATTTTCCACCAGTCACAAATTGATAAGAATGAACGATATCAAATCATATTTATTTTGTAGGTAAAAAATGGTTCAAATTTCACCAATTGGATATTTCATCAATATATGTGGATAGTAAGTATTTCTGCAGACTGGAAAAATAATTTTGCCATTTATGTGTGTCATCGTTTTTCAAAAGTGGTCTTTAAAATTTTTTAAAAAGCTACTGTTAAAATGGTGGTCTTGACTGCTTCTTAGATGTTCCATATAAATTAGTTCTGTTATTAATGTAATTTTCATCTTCTGCATCATCTGCTTTTATAATGAATAAATTGCACACTCAATTTCCAAAATATTAAAAGTTAAAGGACACATAAAGCAAAAGAGGATATATAGAGCAAAAAAGTCAAATAAAACTATAATATTTATATTAGATAAAAATTAATTAGATTTCCAAAGGACATTTATATCAATAATTGGAAAGATCACAGTAAAGATGTAGTTGTCATGAGTACTTGAAATAAATGTCATTCAGAAATTATATAAAATATAAATCCATAGCAACATAGAAGGAGACAAAATGAAAGGTACAGAAAGCAATATTCTAAAATTTAATATTATTAATCATTAATGTGGGTGTATTTCAAGGAAGCAAGGCTGGTTTAAAATTAAAAATAAACTGTAAATATACTTAAGGAAGTATCTAGACAAAAAGTAAATAGAGATATGGTGGTGGTTTAGTCACTAAATCGTGTCCGACGCTTGCGACCCCATGGACTGCAGCCAGCCAGGCTCCTCTGTCCATGGGATTCTCCAGGCAAGAACACTGGAGTGGTTTGCCGTTTCCTTCGCCAGGGGATCTTCCTCACCCAAGAATCGAACACAGGTCTCCTGCATTGAGGCAAATTATTTACCGACTGAGCTAAGAGGGAAGTCCCAAATAGAGATATAGTATATCAGAATAGTATCTTAAAAGATTTATGTAGACATCATGAAATAGCCTTGTGCCAAGTACTATGTTTGGTGTTAGGAGTTATATTAATAAATATTTAAATATTGATGGAACTTCCCAGGTGGCTCTACTGGTAAAGAACCCACCTGTCAACGCAGAAGAAATAAGAGAAACTGGTTCGATCCCTGGGTCAGGAAGATCTCCCGGAGAAGGAAATGGCAACCCACTTCAGTATTCTTACCTAGAGGATCCAATTGACAGAGGAGCCTGGAGGGTTATAGTCCATGGGGTCACAAAAAATCAGATATAACTGAAGCAACTTAACACACACTCATGCAAATATTTATATATTTATACCTGTTTTACTTATTTAGAACAAAATTAGACTTATTACCTAACTACTAGCCAAGAACATATACAAAAGTTGATTGTGTAGGGACAGATCAATAAATATTTCAAATGAATAAATTGTTCATACCTCATTCTCTGAACAAAACTAAAACAAAAAATGCGTAACAAATGGTTAGTTTAGATACTTGTTTGAAAACTGAGAACCTTTTAATTTGAAAACAAAATGTATCAAAATTTGTAAGAGGCAACCAAACTGCTATTCAAAGAAATACATTTCTTTGAAAACTGTTATTGATAAATTAGAATTCCTTCTCCAGAAATAAGAAATAAAAGGATATAAACAAAATAGACTCACAAGGATCATTTATTAAACAATAACATAATTATAGGGAAGTGTGAGTAAAATATTAGTAAGTTAAAGCAACTAAAATAAGCAATAATTAATTATAGTTAATCAGTAACTTAATGAGATCCTCTTTGCAAAGATCAATAAACTCCTCTAGCTAATATGATGAGAAATATACGAAAGCAAATTTCTAACACTGAAAATGAAACTGATCATATAGCTATGGATGCAGATAGTTTAAACACTGTGAAACCATCACATTAGGAAAACCTGTCCTGACACATTGAAATAAGCAATTTCCTTAGAAAAATATAAATTAGCAAAATTAATTTAAAAAGTAGAAAATGAAAATAGTCAATTAATCACAAAAAGCTTAGTAAAAGAAAATTAACGTCATAAAAACCCTCTAAATAGAATCACCTCTATTCGTTTCATGGGAGAAAAACACACACTTTTCAATGAACACGTAGGTGAAGCACATTCACAAAGCAAAGACCATATGTGTGCCTGTGTGGTCAGTCACTTCAGTCGTGTTCAGCTCTGTGTGACCCAGTGGACTATAACCCTCCAGGCTCCTCTGTCCATGGGATTCTGCAAACAAGAATACTGCAGTGGGTTGTCGTGCCCTCCTCCAGGGGATTTTCCCAACCCAGGAATTGAACTCACATCTCTTGAGTCTCCTGAATTGCAGGCAGATTCTTAACCACAGAGCCACCAAGGAAACCCAAAAACCATATGCATTTTTGGAAATCCTCAACAACAACAAAAAAAAATAGAAGTCAGCATTGCAGTTGTAAGAAAACATGAAAAAATGACTTGCACAAAAATAAATCCTTCAAACAAAATCTCATTTACACATGACTTGGATTTGAATGTGAGTTTATTGTATGAGTTCACATATAGATGGCCTTTCCAGGTGGTGCTAGTGGTAAAGAATCCTTCTGCCAATGCAGGAAACATAAGAGACATGGATTCAATCCCTAGGTCAGGAAGATTCCTTGGAGGAGGGCATGGCAACCCACTCCAATATTCTTGACTGGAAAATCCCACGGACAGAGAAGCCTAGCAGGCTGCAGTCCACAGGGTCACAAACAGTTGGACACAACTGAAATGACTTACCGCACACACACACGCGTTATATAGATGGTAGAGTAGTTGAAAATTGGGAAGCCGATCAATTTAATTCATAAATTATTAAGTCTTAGAAGGCAAAAAACTTATGTTGTTATTGTTTAGCGTCTAAGTCACGTTTGGCTCTTTTGCAACTCCATGGACTGTAGCCCATGGTGTTTAATTAAAGTCATTGTTCCTTATTGATAATATTTAGCAAACTCAGGGAAAAAGAATACTCTCTGCTCAAATGCATGTAAGAAATATCTCACATTTATCCGTAGAGCATGCGCTTTTGGTCCTGTGTAAAAAGACCTAAGAAACTCTACAGTAAAATGACATGTTTAACTTTGACTACACATTGACACAGAAATGTTTTGCAGTGCTACCAGCCATAGTCATCCTGTTTTCCATTAGCTCCTCTGACCTTAGTTCATCTGCAGCTGAAAGTCTGTACCCTTTCACTAGCCTCTCCATGTTTACTCCACCCTTCAAGGCCATACTTTACTACTCTCTATTTCTATCACTTTGACTTTTTTCTAAATATGCCTCATATAAATGATGTAAAAGGCACCTTTTGAGAAGTATACATAATAAAATCTTGTAGAACATGGTAGGTGTTACCATTTTCAGAAATACCCACTGAAGTCAGGCATAAGACAAAATCCTCATGTTGAGAAAAGTTGTTTAGTTCTCTTTTAAACTACATGGAAATCCAGTTAAGAAAGCAAGGAAGGAAACAAGTGAGAGCGAGCTGGGGAAACAACCAAATAGCAAGTATTCATAAAGAAGAAACACATTTTTATTGTTCTCAAATTTAGAGAATTGGTTTAATCCTAATTGTGTCAATTGGGCTTCTCTGATGGCTCATCCAGTAAAGAGTCTGCCTGCAGTGCAGTAGACACAGATGTGGGTTCCATCTCTGGGTTAAGATGATCCCTTGTTGAAGGAAATGGCAAGCCACTCCAGTATTCTTGCCTGAAAAACCCATGGACAGAGGAGCCTGGCACTTACAGTCCGTGGGTTGTAGCAGTAGCCTGGCAGGCTACAGTCTGATGGTTTGTAAAGAGTCAGGCATGGCTGAGCAACCAAGCACCCAAGCATGCATCCATTGAAAACTTTCGAACCCAAGACATTTACTAAAATAGCCAGTTACAAAGTCAATATATAAAATTAGTATCTTTCTACATTTCCGGAAAAGACTGTTCAAAAATTATAGTACATAAATGTTGCCATTTTCAACAAAAATAGAACAAGTAATACCCCTGAAAATACATTTACAAAACTAAATAGTGCTTACACGTAAAAAATGATTAAACTACAAAAATGTTTTTAAAAGTGTTTAAGGTGTACAAAAACGACACAAGAAGTACTATGTGAAAAAATGTACTGAACTATGTTCTCTGTTATAACAAGTATATAGAGTAAAATAATTTTCCTGGATGAGTCAACTTAATGTTGTAAATAAATTTTCTCAAATATACTTTTAAATTTACACTTACTTCAATCAAAATACCATTTTCTTTCCAGTGTTCAAATAAATCGTCCAAATAAATGGGAAAAAGTAATTCTAAACCTTATGCAGAAAAATTAAAATAGAATAGCTAAGAAATCATGAAAAAGAGATGAGGAAGTAGCTTTCGTACTAGCAGATACTTAAATTCATTAACGATTAATAATTATAACTATGCCGCAGTGATAAAAATAATGGCCATACATGTAAATGAAATACAATAGAATATGCAGAAAAATCATCCAGGTATAATAAGACTGTAGTGCAAGTACTGGATCAAGGTAAGAATCTGCCTGCAATGCAAGAGATGTAAGAGACGTGGGTTTGATCCCTGGGTCGGGAAGATCCCCTGGAGAAGGAAATGGCAACCCGCTCCAGTATTCTTGCCTGGGAAATCCCATGGATGAAGGAGCCTGGAGGGCTACCGCCCATGGGGTCGCAAAGAGTTGGCCAGGACTTAGTGCTTGAACAACACACTCAAAAGTCAGTATTGTACCACCAGTGGTGAATGATAACAGGACCAGTCCAGGACAACTAGGGATTTGGGAGAAAGCTTATCTCATAATGCTGCCAAAGCAGAGTGTCAATTGGAATAAATTTTCTGGAGAAATGTTCATCGGTCGGTTTCAAAAATGTTCAATTTGTGTGTGCCCTTTGGGCTCCGACTTTCTTTTCAGTCTCCTTGAAGCAACATAAAAATTTTACTTCGAATAATTCCTTTGGAGATGATTGCAAATTTCACAAAGATATACTCTTAAGCTGTTCATCTCAGTGTGGTTAAGATTATATATTTTAAAAAATGAAAAAGAAAATGACAGGGAAGAATCTAAATATCCAACAGTAAAGGTTTGGTTAAAATATAGTTGTATTTCAGACAGATAATATCACTATTATTAAGTTTGGGGTGGGGGAAGATGGAGGGGATAAATCTGTACCAGACTTGAAAAACCATTCACAGTGTGTACTAAAATTTTTACAGTACACAAATGTATATGTATACATTTTACAAAGATGTACACACATATAAAATACATACTTGTATAGGTACGCTGCATGAGCCAAGGTTTATGATGAGACCATTTAAAGCCAGGACTGTCTCTCTGTACGTGTGTGTGTATTTCTTTCTCTGCCTCTGTCTCTGTTTCTCTGTCTCTTGAGAGAGAGATGAGAAAATACGGTAGGGATTTGTGGCCATTCATGTATCCATTCAGTTATTAAGTTCCATGCGATTTTAGAATTTGAAGTTAACCCCTCTTCTTCAAGTCTCTTCGCTTTATTGGGGTTTTCTCCTGTCTTTCCCAGCTGAAGTCCTTGCTATGTCTAGAGTCCATTATCTTGTTTCTGTCAAGGAAGACATCAGCTTCCCAGTGAAGCGTCTGTCTCACTGGGGTCACTGGACAGAAGCCTCTGTTTACTCTGTAATGGAGGGGTGATCTTTTCTGCTCTGATTTTGCTCTGTTCTGTCATTCCTGCACTGCCTGGTCCACAGCTGTTCACTTGGCGGAAGTTCATTTACTCGGTTTGCGTGGTCTGTGTATGGTGGTTTGGTCTCAGGCTGAAACTGTCTATGATATTTTACTGGGTGAGACGAAGTCAACAGTAAATTTAACTAATTCATTGAATGGAATTACATGTTGCTCTAACAAACTATAAAAGGTGTCCAGACTGTTTTGGATGTTATATCAAACCAGGACCTTTGATTCACTGTGGCCTTCTGTGGTCTTTGTCATGAGGCTCCCCTGGTGTTGTGATGGGTTTGGTGAAGAGAAATCACATTTGCTGTGCATTGCCTTTGCTGCTGGAGCCTGACAGTACAGGTGTGGGCTGTCAAAGTTAAAAGAAAAAATCTTATAAAGCAAACATTTAATTATAATAAATTACCTAGTATAAGCCCAACGTATTAAAAAAATTAAAAGTGGGGTGTTTTCAGATTCAACTTACATCCAGGGCATTTAACAAAATAATAAATAATATTACATGGTTTCTGTAATCTGTCAAATGACAACTCAGGGGTTTTGCCAATTTACTGATTTTTTTTTTCTGTTTTGTGACACAGTATAAGAAGCTATGAGTAAAGATATATTTTTGAATGATTAAGGGAAATTAAATAATTTTCTTTCTTAAAACGAGTAAACTAATCATTATTTTACTAACAATAAGAAAAGTTTCCCTTACACATTTTATGCATACTGCCCCTTCAGTACCATAAACAGAATTCTTAAGCCCAGAACTATCCAAACATGTGTTTTGATCTGTTACAAAGGAAAAGAAAAAAAAATGACTCTAACTCAAAGAAAGAAAATCTGTGACTTTAAGGTGACAAGTAGTTCCAGGTTTTACTGTAAGGTAGATGTTTAACATTAAACCTGTAATTCTAATGAAAAATTAAATTTGCTCATTTTCAAGTATTCATACAGCCAATGCGACTTAATGATGTCCCAGCTTGTAGGAAAATATAATTACTGATTCTGCTTTTCTTCTGGTTTTCTCTCCCTCTCCTTTTCACAGCTTTGTCCATTTTATCTGCTCAGAAAAATAAGCCCAAGAGCTTACATACACAAAGAAAAGATAAAATGTCACCTCCAGAGCTTTCATCAAAGGCAGACTCAAACTAGATATCCTAACAAAAGGTAAAGGAACAATGAACTAAAACATGGTAACAAATATGTAATGAGCTGTAAAAAAAATAAATCGATAATTGCACTTGAGATCTGTCAAAATTTTACTGTCCCTGATCCAACCAAGGGACTCTTCTGCTGCAGTATTTTGTGAACATAGCTCTCTTGTGGGATCGGGCTGCAGAGGACATTTTAGTGGGAGGACGAGCGCAATAGGATGAGGGGTATGATTCATGTTCAGCATCTCAAGTGGAGGATGGAGTGCAAACCTTGAATAATGAAACAAAGAGAAGATATTCCGCATGCCAGGAAGGTTACTGTTAGAGAGCTGTTAGAATTATTTAAAAAGGTTAGTCTATGAATAAACATGCTTCATCAAGGTCTCTTACACATGCAAAGAGAGATGCTAATGAATAATAAAAGAGTAATGGGGACTGGAGAAGAAATGAATGTTAATCTTATCCAAAGCAGATACAAATTAATATTGGAGCAACATTTTTGTAATCACTTCTCAAGGCAAAAATTCAATTAATGTGACTCTATCAATATTTCAAATCAGTCCCTTGAAAATATACTTGTCGCTCTGCATATAAGCTCTGTGAATGGCTGTAACTCACCTTGTCAATGCTTGGGGAGACTCCTAAATGGTACAGTTGGAGGAAATTGGGACTAGTTTTATAAATCACAGGCCTATGATGCAGAATTGCCTGAGGACGCATTTCAGTTAGGAAGCTCACTAAAGAGTAATTTTCCTATAGAAAATAGATTATACGAGTCCAGAATAGCTTACCTTACTTCATGATTTTATTTTCTGCTATATATATACACACACACATATATGTTCTATATACACACACACACACATATATTCACACTCACACGTGGGAGTGTGGTTTCTGGAGAACAGGTAACCCTATGTACATGCTTACAGTCACAGAATAGATGTCTATATATTATATAATATATATGCATATTCACACCTATAATATATGTATTTAAATAACATCATGTCAAATGGACTAGCACAGGAGTCTATATACCACCACCAAAAGGAGACTAGTTCTACCAGTGGGAAAATAGTCATGTAAAACACAGCTGAAAAAAATGCTCAATTTTATCTTTTGTCATGGCCTGCTTTGGAGATAGGAAAAGGAAATTGAATATTTTCTTCAGAATTATTAATATATCTGATTTTTTCACTAGAGATTTATCTCGTATCTTCTTTCTTTTGTTGGTAGTCACTAGATACATTTTATATAGTGAGCTATTCCTCCTGTTTGGCATACAATATAAATGCCTGTCATAGTTTGTTTAAGGTGTCAGAGACTGAGAAAAAGTTTATGAAACTAAATGGACTCCTTGAATAAGTGTTTTGCAGCTGGGCAGAATGTGTTGTTTGTGTTGTAATGCCCTGACAGGTTTATATAATAAGAGGTGCTAACGCCACCATCCTATGATAGATTGGACTTATTTGAAGCATGGTGCTGTAGACAAATACACTTACATGCTGTGGTGTGCAAAACCCAATGCCGATCCAAAGTGAGTCACCCTATTAAACTAACTGTCGGGACAATCTCATTTCTGTACTTTTAATAGACAGCATATCATTCCCATAATGAAAGAAACATGAAATAGTTTCCATACGGAATGAGTTCCCTAGAGGGGCTGGGATTTGTCTCATTATACAAAGCTTTTCTATCACCATTCCAATACCTCTTCTCATCTTTGCTTCTCATCCGAGTAGAGAATTTTCTGTCAACAGCTTTAGTCTGGCTAAACCTTCATAACACAGGAGAGAAATATACTGGAGATAAGATTACTTTTTTCCATTTATGTAGAAAATTATATCCAGTATTCCTGCCTGAAAAGGATTACTCTCTGATGTGGACAGCATTCTGCGCTCTCATTAAAAAGAAGGCAGTCTGCAATTTTATTTTCTTTTTTAAAGAAGTTGGATGTGGTAGGAAAGACTATCAGAGATTTCATGCTGTGAAATTCACCAGGGGGAGAAAATTACTACTTGTGTATTCTCCTCGGATACCTTTGGGAGCTAACAGCCCTGTGCTGTACCAAGAGCATCCCGTGGCCAGCAATCCGACCACCTGCCTCAGTAATTTTGATGGGAGGAAGAAGGTTAATATGATGGAATAAAATGAACTTTGTCAAGTAATATTAAAGTTCAGTCAGTAGCTGTCAATTCCAAGGGTTTTCTGAGAAAGGATGTTCCTGTGCTGTGATTCTCCCTGACTTTCTGTTGCTTCTCTTTGCTTTCGTTCAGGTAGGTGCTTTGAGCAGCCTTTACCTCACAGCAGAGGGGTTTCTTCTTGCCCTCTTGTGCTCCTTCATATCCTCCCCACCGCCATCCTCATCATCTCAACCTCCTGCACTCCTCATCTTCATCATCACCAGTTAAGTACTTAAAACATATGTCAATATAATTTCATCATCAAAAATGCTTCTGTGTATTTTTATGCTCATTTCACATGAAAAAAAGTCACTTAGAGTAATTAACTTCTTCTAAATCACAAAGTCATAGATGGAAGAAATAAGATCCAAACCCATGTTTGAAACCAAAGATGAGGCTCAACAATGATGTTCCAATACCATTACTCTTCGAGCATACTTCTTCCAGGAATGTACCCAAATATCAAGTGCTGTTGTTAAGTTGCCAGGCTTGGGTACAGCTCCTTGAGATACAAATACATTACTTAACAAAGCACCTCTTGGACATCAGGCTTATGGAAAAATATCTCATGATTTAACATTAAGTAATAAGAACAAAGGGGCTTCCCTGGTGGCTCAGATGGTAAAGAAGCTGTCTGCAATGCAGGAAACCCAGGTTTGATCACTGGGTTTATTCTTTGACAAGTACTCAAGTGGCTTAACTTGATATTGATTTTCAACTGGTCATTCTGGACATATATTTAAAGGCAAGTATAGCAATGAAATGAAGCTTGCTTTTTTGTTGTTGTTATTTTGTCACATAGCAATGTAATATTTTCCTAGTATTTGTAAAAAGTAATTTAAGTTGTTATGGGAAAGGTCAAAATATGTTGTCCCATTATTGCTTTTAATAGAAGAACTGGATTAAACAGACTGAGGTAAGATAAATGGAATAAAAAAAAAAATCAAAGAACTTAACTCCTCAGTAAAGAAGGGAATTACTGAAAAACCATCAATAGCTAACCAAATCTGTAGTAAGTACTGTTATAGGTGAAAGCTGGAAGAAGGTATTCCTAAGACTTGTAGATAAACTTCATCAGCTAAATAAACACCCTCTCCAATGTACTTTAAATTAGTCCATATTACGTTTTATGGATTATCTTCTAGACCCTATTCTATGGATGAAATAAATATTTGTAAGATCAATATTGAAAATTGAAGCTATACAACCTACCAGTAGAAGTCAGCAGATGACTTTTTCTGTTATTTCCATGGATGTTTTTAGTTCTGTGGTTTCCCATCATCCATCTTCTTGGGGAGAATTATCTCCTCATGTCAAGCAGTAATAGTTGGACTATAATCTAAGGCATATATTGGGTCTCACTATACAGTTGAAAAGGTCCTTGAAAGTTCCTTTAACAAGTCCTTTCTTTTCAGCTCCATTATTGTGAAAGAATGTATAATCAGACCCCCTTTTGGGACACCAAATCTTGAGTGAATAATGCAAAGATGGAAAAAATCACAGAGTTTTATTTTAACTATGGTACCCCAGTAACTGGAGGGGGGAATCCTGCTCTAAAAATTTCTGGAACTTCCAGAACTCTCCCAAACTTAGATTACCTCTGTAATAGTGATATCTCTTGTATCTTTCCAATTAATTATGTGCTTATTTAAATAGGGTCACTTTCTACTGCTTGTATCCAGAACAGTAAAAGGATAAAATTCAAAAGGCTGAATATAAATAGCTTAATTTCACTGGTAAGCTGAATTTATGTTTCGTTAAAGACAATTCCATGCCAAACCATCACATACTGTTAAGGTGAAGGAAGACTAATTTGATTATCATCTTTTTTTTAATTAATTTATTTTTTATTGAAGGTTAATTGCTTTACAAAATTTTACTGTTTTCTGTCAAACCTCATCATGAATCAGCCATAGATATATATATGTCCTCTCCCTTCTGAACCTCCCTCCCTCCCCATGCCACCCCTTAGGTTGACACAGAGCCCCTGTTTGAGTTTCCTGAGCCATACAGCAAATTCTCGTTGGCTATCTATTTCACATATGGTAATGTAAGTTTCATGCGAAGAGTTGACTCATTGGAAAAGACTCTGATGCTGGGAGGGATTGGGGGCAGGAGGAGAAGGGGACGAAAGACGATGACATGGCTGAATGGCATCACTGACTCAATGGACATGAGTTTGGGTGAACTCCGAGAGTTGGTGATGGACGGGGAGGCCTGGCGTGCTGCAATTATGGGGTTGCAAAGAGTCAGACATGACTGAGAGACTGAACTGAACTGAACTGAACTGAATGTAAGTTTCCATGTTACTCTTTCCGTACATCTCACCCTCTCCTCCTCTCTCTCCATGTTAAAGGTAATTTACTTCCCCTGTCTAATCAGCCAGCAAAATCATGGTCCACACTCCCCAAACGAGTCTCCCCCAGATGCTTCCATCGTGACTTCCAGCACCTTTATCCACGGCAGTGTCTTCTCTCTGTGGCCCAGATGTCATCCGTTTTTATTTGCTCTTCACTTTTTGCTCTACTCCAATCTAACATCCACCTAGCACCCAAGGAAATACTTTAGAAACATAAATTCAATCATTTCACTTTGCTGTTAGACTTCTTTGATAGCTGACTATTAGGCTTCACATAGAGTCCAAACTGCTATGCTTTGCAAGGCCCTGGATGATCCAGTCAATGGCCCGCTATAAAACTCCATCTCATATCATACTGTTTCATGAGCCACTTGTACTTTCTTTGAGATCTCAGCAATTTTAAAACCGGGCCCCACCTCAGCTTCTCAATCTCTCACCTTAAGTACTGTCTCCTCAGAAAATTCTTCCCTAGCAATCTCTTTTTACTTACTTGCCCTTGGCTGCTTGCTTCGATGTCTTATATTTTTAAGTATATACTTTGTGTTTGTCACTCGTTTATTGTTTGTGTATTCACTGGAATGTAAGATCTTTGAGGGCAAATTGATTCACAAATGCATCCCCAGTGGGATAGAGCCCACTGTGGCCTCTCAAATATTTTGTGAAAAAATAAATGCATGTGTTCTATGTACATTAACACTGAATTGCTTTTCTTGTAAGAACCCAGCTTATTATCCTCTTTTCCTTAAAATCAAATAGCTTTATGTTTTAATTCCACGTTTCAGGGCTTGAAAATGTCGCACATTTATGTAAGCTTGTCTTTTATAGGATATAAAACGAATAGCATTTTGAACTGTTAATGTCTATTTCCTTTGTTTTGTATAACAGTAATGAGACTCCAGTACTCTTACCTGGAAAATCCCATGGACGGAGGAGCCTGGTAGGCTGCAGCCCATGGGGTCGCTAAGAGTCGGACACGACTGAGCGACTTCACTTTCACTTTTCACTTTCATGCATTGGAGAAGGCAATGGCAGCCCACTCCAGTGTTCTTGCCTGGAAAATCCCATGGACAGAGGAGCCTGGTGGGCTGCAGTCCATGGGGTTGCTAAGAGTTGGACACGACTGAGCAACTTCACTTTCACTTTTCACTTTCATGCACTGGAGAAGGAAATGGCAACCCACTCCAGTGTTCTTGCCTGGAGAGTCCCAGTGACAGCGGAGCCTGGCGGGCTGCCGTCTCTGGGGTCGCACAGAGTCGGACACAACTGAAGCAACTTAGCAACAATGAGATTAAAATGAATATAGTATAAGCAGGAGATCTAAAATCTCACCAGAGAAGAAGCTTATAAAATACTCCTGGTATCAGGGGAAACCTAACAAATCTTTCCTCTACCTGTAAACTGTTTTTCATCAACACGAGATTCCAAGAACTCCTATAGACAGTGGAATGATACATTTGAACTACTGTGTGCTGTATCAGTCAGAAAAACTTTGGTTTTCTTTTCTGAACAATACACTCAGAGAAACTCTCGTGGAAATGGTTATTGAGTTAGAAGGAGAAGGAGCACAACACCTTGAGGGAAAATTTTCACTTTGAGAGAAAATATCCAATTTCTTCCATTTTGGAGCAATTATGATAGTGATGAGAAATTTGTAAGACCTATCTTTTCTATGGAAATGTCAACAGATTTCATATTAAAAATAGTATGAGGTGTGCTATGCTTCTTTTTTCTTCATATTCCAGCAATATTTATCCATCCAGTGAAGAAGGAATAGAAGTTAAATGGGAATGTGTGAAGAACTGAGCTTGCAAGAAAATAATGTCCTAAGGGGGGGGGAAAGAAGTTCACTCTGATTTCCATTTGAGATATAATTTTCACATATAAGTTGCAACAAAGTGTCAAATATGATACTGGACACCATTTTTGGATCAAGTCTGGGCAAGAAGATTAACACAGACAAAGTGTATTAGTCTGGGATCTCTCTTTTTTAGAGAATTATGGTGAAGATATTTCTGTGAAGCAAACCTGCAACATTTCACTATTAGAAAGGGAAGTAGAGAACATGACAAACTCTGTTTTGTTTTTTTTTTTCAGATCATAGCATTTGATCAGAAATATCACTAATTTTAGATTTAAATGATCAAGTTTAAAAAGGTGCTACAAATGGTTAGGTTTCATGTGAATGAGACCAACGTTTGAAATTCAATTTAATAAGCATTATTACATATTTTCTATTGAGAAAACACTAGGTAGTGAAGTTTTTCAAAGGTGTGCAGACTTTTCTCAAGTCTCAATTTACTAGGACATATAAGACCTGCACAAACTGGGGGAGAAATCCAGTTTTCTCAAAGATTAATGATGATTATCTCTGGAAGGTCATGGTACAATGCAGCTTCTGTTTCCTTAGATTTACTGTGGAATCTAGAATCTGCATTCCTAATAAACTCCAAAGTAATGCCGATTTTTGCTGTTATATGGACCAAACTTTGAAGAGTGAAGTTATAAAAGATAACTGTCTGAAGTGGGTCTCAAAAAGTGAGCCTTCCCTTGACCATAAAATTGCACTTATAATACTTGTGAGATACTGATTGGAGATATTTGAGAAACAAGAAAAACATGTAAGTAAAGGAGTGAAAATTTACAATAGAAAATTTACTATTTTGGATGGAAATTGATCATTATGATGGCTTTTTTGAAGTGAAGGGTGTTAGTCACCTGTTATGTGCCAAGTCATGTGCAAGATTTTACTATATATAGTGGTTACATTTCAATATTTACTACTCATTAGTGAAAATGTTTCTTTTTGAAAGTAAAAAATCAGAAACACTGTCTTCTCAGGAAAATGAATCTTTTTCCAGGGTTCTTTTTCCTAGTACACCTGAGAATCCCCAAAGACACTTTCATATGTAACTACTAGATCACTTTGTGATGTTGTATCGAAAATGTAATTATCACCATCTGTCTCTTTTGTTCTATAAGCTCTTTCCTCTTTTCTTGTGGCTGGAAGGCAAGTATTCCCTAATTCCTGTGGTCAGTCAAACAAAAGGTATTTCAGAGCAGAGATATTAGGACCTTCACTCTGTGAAATTTCATTTCTCAGAGTAAACAGAACCTGGGGATGAGAACAGGAGCAGGTGGATCTTGAGTTTGAATGGTCAGGTGTATCCCTTATGAGTGATAAGTCACTTCAGTCATCTCCTGCTCTCTGTGACTCTATGGACTGTAGTCCACCAGGCTCTCTGTCCATGGGATTCTCCAGTCAAGGACACTGGAGTGGATTGCCATGTCCTCCATCAGGGAATCTTCCTGACTCAGGGATTGAAACTACCTCTCTTGCATCTCCTGCATTGGCAGGCGGGTTCTTTACCACTAGTGCAACCTGGGAAGTCCATATCCCTTATATGTCAACTGTAATCATTCTAGGTCCTGCTGCTCTGCTGGGCGTTTCTTCTAGACATCTCTCACATGTTATTCCCATATTATTTTCTCACTTATGGACAGCTATGCTAGAGAACACACCTGACTCCTTATTGCATCTATTTCTTTAGCTCTAATCTGTGTGCTCTGTTGCCTGTGCTTAGTCACAATGGCCCTGCAGCTTTGTCTAGTCAATCAGTAAGAGAATGTTGTCAGCAGCCTGAAATATACAGAATGGCCCATGCTCAGGGTTCTGATAATTAAAGTATAAAACTTTTCCATTTGTTATAGAGACTAAAAGATGCAGCACACAAAATAGCAATTTTCTTGTTGGAAGCTTATAGGGACACTGACCAGATCTACTTGGACAGCTGCAAGAACAAAGGATTCCAACACCAAGAAGTTTCAAACAACCAGACCCATGCCCTCCCCTTTTCGTACAAAAGAAACCTGAATTATCACACGGACGAGAAGACTCTTAGGGACACTAGTCCACCACTTCCTGGATCTGCTGGCTTTGTGAATAAAGTTGCCATTTTTGTGAATGGCAATATTAGTGAACTCCTTGCCCTAACAACTTATTGGAAGTAAAGTCCGATGATGTAAAAAGCAATATTGCATAGGAATCTGGAATGTAGCTTCATGAATAAAGGTAAATTAGAAATGGTCAAACAAGAGATAGCAAGACTGAATATTGACATTTCAGGAATCAGTGAGCTAAATTGGATTGGAATGAGTGAATTTAACTCAGATGATGATTATATCTACTAATGTGGGCAAGAATACCTTAAAAGAAATGGAGTAGCCCTCATAGTCAACAAAAGAGTCTGAAATGCAGTACTTGGATGCAATCTCAAAAATGACAAAATAATTTATGTTCATTTCCAAGACAAACCATTCAATATCACAGTTATCCAAGTCTGTGCCCTGACCAGTAATGCTGAAGAAGCTGAAGGTAAATGGTTCTATGAAGACCTACAAGACCTTCTAGAACTAACACCCCAAAAAAGATGGCTTTTACATCATAGAGGACTGGAATGCAAAAGTAGGAAGTCAAGAGATACATGGAGTAATAGGCAAATTTGGCCTTGGAGTACAAAACAAAGCATGGCAAAGGCTAACAAAGTTTTGTCAAGAGAACAGACTGCTCATAGAAAACACCCTCTTCCAACAACACAAGCGAAGACTCTACACATGGACATCACCAGATGGTCAATACTGAAATCAGATTGATTATATTCTTTGCAGCCAAAGATGAAGTTCTACAGAGTCAGCAAAAACAAGACCAGGAGCTGACTGTCAGACAGGCCATGAACTCCTTATTGTCAAATGCAGACTGAAATTGAAGAAAGTAGGGAAAACCACTAGATCATTCAGGTATGACCTAAATCAAATCTCTTACATTATACAATGGAGGTGAAAAATAAATTCAAGGGATTAGATCTGATAAGCAGAGTGCCTGAAGAGCTATGGATGGAGGTTCCTGACATTGTACAGTAGGCAGTGATCAAGACCATCCCCAAGAAAAAGAAAGGCAAAATGATTCTCTGAGGAGTCTTTACAAAGAGCCATGAAAAGAAGAGAAGGTAAAGACAAAGGAGAAAAGGAAAGATATACCCATTTAAATGCAGAGTTCCAAAGAATAGCACAGAGAGATAAGAAAGCCTTCCTTAGTGATCAATGCAAAGAAATACAGGAAAGCAATAGAATGGGAAAGACTAGAGATCTCATCTCTTCAAGAAAATTAGAGATACCAAGGGAATATTTCATGAAAAGATGGGCTCAATAAAGGACAGAAATGGTATGGACCTAACACAAGCAGAAGATATTAAGAAGAGGTGGCAAGAATACACAGAAGAACTGTACAAAAAAAGATCTTCATGATCCAGATAACCACGATGGTGTGATCACTCACCTAGAGCCAGACATCCTGAAATGCAAAGTCAAGTGGACCTTAGGAAGCATCACTATGAACAAAGCTAGTGAAGGTGATGGAATTCCAGTTGAGTTATTTCAAATCCTAAAAGATGATGCTGTGAAAGTGCTGCACCCAATATGCCAGTCTTTTCATACTGTTCTACTTCATACAATAACCTCAGATATGCAGATGACACCACTCTTATGGCAGAAAGTGAAGAGGAACTAAAAAGCCTCTTGATGAAAGTGAAAGTGAAGAGTGAAAAAGTTGGCTTAAAGCTCAACATTCAGAAAATGAAGATCATGGCATCCGGTCCCATCACTTCATGGGAAATAGATGGGGAAACGTGTCAGACTTTATTTTTGGGGCTCCAAAATCACTGCAGATGGTGACTGCAGCCATGAAATTAAAAGACACTTACTCCTTGGAAGAAAAGTTATGACCAACCTAGGTAGCATATTCAAAAGCAGAGACATTACTTTGCCAACAAAGGTCCATCTAGTCAAGGCTATGGTTTTTCCAGTGGTCATGTATGGATGTGAGAGTTGGACCGTGAAGAAAGCTGAGCACCAAAGAATTGATGCTTTTGAACTGTGGTGTTGGAGAAGACTCTTGAGAGTCCCTTGGACTGCAAGGAGATCCAAGCAGTCCATTCTGAAGGAGATCAGCCCTGGGATTTCTTTGGAAGGAATGATGCTAAAGCTGAAACTCCAGTACTTTGGCCACCTCATGCAAAGAGTTGACTCATTGGAAAAGACTCTGATGCTGGGAGGGATTAGGGGCAGGAGGAGAAAGGATGACAGAGGATGAGATGGCTGGATGGCATCACTGACTCGATGGACCTGAGTCTGAGTGAACTCTGGGAGTTGGTGATGGACAGGGAGGCCTGGCGTGCTGCGATTCATGGGGTCACAAAGAGTCGGACGTGACTGAGCAACTGAACTGAACTGAACTGAATATGCCAGCAAATTTGGACAACTCAGCAGTTTTCCACAGGACTGGAAAGGGTAAGTTTTCATTCCAATCCCAAGAAGGACAATGCCAAAGAATGTTCAGACTACCGCACAATTGCATTTATCTCACACACTAGCAAAGTAATTCTCAAAATTCTCCAAGCCAGGCTTCAACAGTACATGAACCATGAACTTCCAGATATTCAAGCTGTATTTAGAAAAGGCAGAGGAACAAGAAATCAAATTTCCAACATCTGTTGGAGCATCAAAAAAGCAAGAGAATTCCAGGAAAACATCTACTTCATTTTATTGATTATGCCAAAATCTTTGATTATGTAGATTACACTAAACTGTGGAAAATTCTTCAAGAGATGGGAATACCAGACCACCTTACCTGCCTCTGAGAAATCTGTATGCAGGTCAGAAAGCAACAGTTAGAACTGGAGATGGAAAAACAGACTGGTTCCAAATCAGGAAAGGAGTGTATCAAGGCTGTATATTGTCACCATGCTTTTTAACTTATATACACAGTACATTATGTGAAATTCCAAGCTGGCTGATGCACCAGCTAGAATCAAGATTTCTGGGAGAAATGTAAATAACCTCAGATACACATGTGACACCACCCTTATGGCAGAAAGTGAAGAGGAACTAGATTGCCTCTTGATTAAAGTGAAAGAGGAGAGTGAAAAGTTGGCTTAAAGCTCAACATTCAAAAAACTAAGATCATGGCTTCTCGTCCCATCACTTCATGGCAAATAGATGGAAAAACAATGGAAACAGTCAAAGACTTTATTTTCTTGGGTTCCCAAATCACTGCAGATGGTGACTGCAGCCATGAAATTAAAAGATGCTTACTCCTTGGAAGTAAAGTTATGACCAACCTAGATGGCATATTAAAAAGCAGAGACAATACTTTGCCAAAAAAGGTCCATCTATTCAAAGCTGTGGTTTTTCCTGTAGTTATGTATGGATGTGAGAATTGGACTCTAAAGAAAGCTGAGCATCAAAGAATTGATGCTTTTGAACTGTGGTTTTGGAGAAGACTCTTGAGAGTCCCTTGGATTGCAAGGATATCCAACCAATCCAGCCTAAAGGAAATCAGACCTGAATATGCATTGGAAGGACTCATGGTGAAGCTGAAACTCCAATACTGTGGCCACCTGATGCAAAGAACTGACTCATTGGAAAACAACCTGATGCTGGGAAAGATTGAAGGCAGGAGGATAAGGGGACAATATAGGATGAGATGGTTGGATGGCATCACCAACTCAATGGTCATGAGTTTGAGCAAGCTCTGGGAGTTGGTGATGGACAAGGAAGCCTGGCACCCTCAGTCCATGGGGTCGCAAAGAATCAGACACGACTGAGCAACTGAACTGAATAAGTGGTCTCCTAATCTATTGGCTTACCTTTCGGTGAGCAGTATGAATTTGGACTCAGTAACACTCCTTATTCTTTTCCTTCATCTGACTTCCTTCAATAGTTCATTGGATAAGTCTATTGAAAAGAAGGTTTAAAAAAAAAAAAAACAGAACAAAGGACAAATTCACCTTCTTTTTATGCTGTCCTCCTAGACCCTGTAAAAACTGAAAGTGTGGCTGGGTGATATTTTAGTAAAAGTACACAGTCCATGACATTTTAATGAAATAATAGAACTTTGTATTTCATTCAAGTGGTTGGTCTATACGGAGGACTAAGGGAACTTCTAAGAATTAGTCATTGTGGATGACATGCACTAGTCTGTCTAAGTCTCAGTTCTGACTCAAACATATGAATGTGTTAAGAATGAACTGTCATTTATCCTATCAACCACCTTACAAGTTAGACATTATCTCCATTTCAAGCAACATTTTGAGCACAAAAAGCAACTCATGAAGCAATCTCAAGAAGGTTGATTAACTTTTACATAGTCAGAGAGCTAATATGATGATCAAGCCAAAAGGATAAAGCCAAATCCACCCACTTGGATTTGGAAGATAACTGTGGACCAGTGAAATAATAACTAGTATTCTTATTTGCTCTAGGCCAGTGTTATAAACACTTGAGATATGCTAACTAGTTTA
This sequence comes from Bos grunniens, assembly GCF_055505025.1. Lineage (NCBI taxonomy): Eukaryota > Metazoa > Chordata > Mammalia > Artiodactyla > Bovidae > Bos > Bos grunniens. The sequence continues at coordinate 9,635,516 of NC_141176.1, read as the reverse complement.
TTCCTTACAACAAGCCAAGAGTTTTATAGAAGAGGCCATTGAAACACAGAGATTCATTCCAAAGTCACATAGAAAGTAAGTAGAAGAACTGAGATTTGAACTCAGGCATCATGGCCCTAAAGCTACATTTTTAACCACTAATTCATTAAAGCTATATTAGAGTACTCTGAGAACAAAGATACAAGATTAGGGTAATAGATAATTACTGAAATGTAGCCTAAAAAAATGCACTAGGTGATGGCAACTATGGTAAGAATCAGCTGATTACAGGTACTTGACCACTGTGCAAATCTTTTCTTTTTCTTTCTTTTTTAAAATATAAATTTATTTAATTGGAGGTTAATTACTTTACAATATTGTATTGGTTTTGCCATACATCGACATGAATCAGCCACAGGTGTACTCGTGTTCCCCATCCTGAAACCCCCTCCCCTCTCCCTCCCCATACCGTCCCTCTGGGTCATCCCAGTGCACCAGCCCCGAGCATCCTGTATCATGCATCGAACCTGGACTGGCGATATGTTTCACATATGATAATACACATGTTTCAATGCCATTCTCCCAAATCATCCCACCCTCACCCTCTCCCACAGAATCCAAAAGACTGTTCTATACATCCCTGTCTCTTTTGCTGTCTCGCATACAAGGTTATCATTACCATCATTCTAAATTCCATATATATGCGTTAGTATACTGTATTGGTGTTTTTCTTTCTGGCTTACTTCACTCTGTATAATAGGCTCCAGTTTCATCCACCTCATTAGAACTGATTCAAATGTTTTCTTTTTAATGGCTGAGTAATATTCCATTGTGTATATGTACCACAGCTTTCTTATCCATTCATCTCCTGATGGACATCTAGGTTGCTTCCATGTCCTGGCTATTGCAAACAGTGCTGCAATGAACATTGGGGTGCACGTGTCTCTTTCAATTCTGGGTTCCTCGGTGTGTATGCCCAGCACTGGGATTGCTGGGTCATATGGCAGTGGTATTTCCAGTTTTTTAAGCAATCTCCACACTGTTCTCCATAATGGCTGTACTAGTTTGCATTCCCACCAACAGTGTAAGAGGGTTCCCTTTCCTCCACATCCTCTCCAGCATTTATTGCGTGTAAACTTTTGGATCGCAGCCATTCTGACTGGTGTGAAATGGTACCTCATTGTGGTTTTGATTTGCATTTCTCTGATAATGAGTGATGTTGAGCATCTTTTCATGTGTTTGTTAGCCATCTATATGTCTTCCTTGGAGAAATATCTGTTTAGGTCTTTGGCCCATTTTTTAATTGGGTCATTTATTTTTCTGAAATTGAGCTGCAGGAGTTGCCTGTATATTTTTGAGATTAATTCTTTGTCAGTTGCTTCATTTGCTATTCTTTTCTCCCATTCTGAAGGCTGTATTTTCACCTTGCTTATAGTTTACTTTGTTGTGCAGAAGCTTTTAAGTTTAATTAGGTCCCACTTGTTTATTTTTGCTTTTATTTCCAATATTCTGGGAGATGGGTCATAGACGATCCTGCTGTGATTTATGTCATAGAGTGATTTGCCTATGTTCTCTTCTAGGAGTTTTATAGTTTCTGTCTTATGTTTAGATCTTTAATCCATTTTGAGTTTATTTTTGTGTATGGTGTTAGAAAGTGTTCTAGTTTCATTCTTTTACAAGTGGTTGACCAGTTTTCCCAGCACCACTTGTTAAAGAGATTATCTTTAATCCATTGTATATTATTGCCTCCTTTGTCAAAGATAAGGTGTCCATAGGTGTGTGGGTTTATCTCTGGGCTTTCTATTTTGTTCCATTGATCTATATTTCTCTCTTTGTGCCAGTACTATACTGTCTTGATGATTGTGGCTTTGTAGTAAAGCCTGAAGTCAGGCAGCTTGATTCCTCCAGTTCTATTCTTCTTTCTCAAGATTGCTTTGGCTATTCGAGGTTTTTTGTATTTCCATACAAATTGTGAAATTGTTTGTTCTAGCTCTGTGAAAAATACCATTGCTAGCTTGATAGGTAGTATACTCATTTTCACTATATTGATTCTTCCAATCCATGAACATGGTACATTTCTCCATCTATTAGTGTCCTCTTTGATTTCTTTAACCAGTGTTTTATAGTTTTCTATATATAGGTCTTCTGTTTCTTTAGGTAGATATATTCCTAAGTATTTTATTCTTTTTGTTGCAATGGTGAATGGAATTGTTAAAATCTTTCTTAGGAGGTAGAGAGGAGGTCAACGCCAGTCCCTTAAACTGAATACACAGAAGTCTGGGAAACAAAGAAAGGTAATGGAGCAAGACTAGGTTGAGAGAATCTTGGGGAAGGATGTGAACTGATAAAGCTAAAGACAGCTTATCAAAAATAATTCTTCTGACTGTAGAATATTGGAGACTATAAATATTGGGTGATAGTATGCAGTCAAAGTTAATCTATTCCAACTAGGGTGTGGACCCACTGCAAGCTTCAGTTCTTGCTTCTCAGAATTTCCTTCTTGATAATTTAAAAGAAAGAATTGTTTATATTGAAGATAGGGCTTCCCTGGTGGCTCGGATGGTAAAGAATCTGCCTGTAATGTGGAAGACCTGGGTTCAATCCCTGGGTTGGGAAGATCCCCTGTAGGAAGGCTTGGCAACCCACTGTAGTAATCTTGCCTACAGAATCTCCATGGACAGAGGAGCCTGTTGGGCTACAGTCCATGGGATCATTAAGAGTTGGACATGACTAAGTGACTAAGCACAGCACATATTGAAGATGTATAACATAATGATTTGATATATATATATATATATATATATATATATATGACTGCAGTCAATTTAATAAACCTGTCCACTGCCTCTCATAGTTACATTTGGATGTATGTGTGGTGAGAATCTGAAATCCATTCTCTTATCAAATTTCCAGTGTTCAATGGATTAGAGAATAAAAATCTGATTTCAAAATCTGCTATCCCATGAAATAGGCCAAATGAGAGGAAGTCAAGGTGTGAACTGCTATACAGTATATGGAAGAAGAGAAGCTCATAAACATGAGCAGCAGAATGTGGGGAAAGGAAAAGTTGGTGTGATTTCTCATGTGAGGCCTCATTCCGCATGTAGTGAGACAGAGAGATGAGTTGAAGGTGGAGATACACATTTCATCCACTGATTCAAACTCCTACCATCAGAGTTATTCTACCTGATTTGGTGCTACACCTAACTTTTCCACTAACTGTTTGTGCCAGTTAGTAAAGAATATCAGATTTAACCCACTATTCAGTAATCTGTGATGCTGGCGCTGAAACAGCCAACCACATTTTTGTTTTCCCACTTGGCTCCTTTTTGTGCTCAGCCAGCGAGGGACCCTGGAGGGGAATGGAAGAAAACAACTTGTTCCTTTATCATGTCAGGATTCTTCTAGCAACGTGTCTTCACTTGGAAATAGCAGTTCATTTTAGTTGGCAGTAGCTGAATCCAGTTTAAAGTTTTTCCCAACATTTGCAGAAACCGTGTCCTTGCTCTCTTGCCTTGGAGATATTAATACAAGCACAAGCCAACAATCCCAGCTAATGTTTCCATGAGTTTCCTGTTCTGGATTTATAGACATCAGTACAGACTTAATGGCATCTTCTGTGTAGCAGTTTGTGCTTCAGAGTCACAAAATTCTTCCTCGTGTCTTCTAAATTTCAATAATTTCAGACTCTTTCAGCCTCTTATCTGCCTCAGGGGTTGAAGCTTCCACCTCCCCCCACCTCACCCCGCCCCAATTACTACCTCTGGAGAGATATATATATATATGTATATATATATTTGTACTCATCTCACACGCTAGGAAAGTAATGCTCAAAATTCTCCAAGCCAGGCTTCAGCAATATGTGAACTGTGAACTTCCTGATGTTCAAGCTGGTTTTAGAAAAGGCAGAGGAACCAGAGATCAAATTGCCAACATCTGCTGGATCATAGAAAAAGCAAGAGGGTTCCAGAAAAAACATCTATTTCTGCTTTATTGACTATGCCAAAGCCTTTGACTGTGTGGATCACAATAAACTGTGGAAAATTCTGCAAGAGATGGGAATACCAGACCACCTGATCTGCCTCTTGAGAAATTTGTATGCAGGTCAGGAAGCAACAGTTAGAACTGGACATGGAACAACAGCCTGGTTCCAAATAGCAAAAGGAGTTCATCAAGGCTGTATATTGTCATCCTGTTTATTTAACTTATATGCAGAGTACATCATGAGAAACGATGGACTGGAAAAAACACAAACTGGAATCAAGATTGCCGGGAGAAATATCAATAACCTCAGATATGCAGATGACACCACCCTTATGGCAGAAAGTGAAGAGGAACTCAAAAGCCTCTTGATGAAAGTGAAAGTGGAGAGTGAAAAAGTTGGCTTAAAACTCAACATTCAGAAAACGAAGATCATGGCTTCCGGTCCCACCACTTCATGGGAAATAGATGGGGAAACAGTGGAAACAGTGTCAGACTTTATTTTTCTGGGATCCAAAATCACTGCAGATGGTGACTGCAGCCATGAAATTAAAAGATGCTTACTCCTTGGAAGGAAAGTTATGACCAACCTAGATAGCATATTCAAAAGCAGAGACATTACTTTGCCAACAAAGTTTCATCTAGTCAAGGCTATGATTTTTCCTGTGGTCATGTATGGATGTGAGAGTTGGACTGTGAAGAAGGCTGAGCGCCGAAGAATTGATGCTTTTGAACTGTAGTGTTGGAGAAGACTCTTGAGAGTCCCTTGGACTGCAAGGAGATCCTACCAGTCCATTCTGAAGGAGATCAGCCCTGGGATTTCTTTGGAAGGAATGATGCTAAAGCTGAAACTCCAGTACTTTGGCCACCTCATGCGAAGAGTTGACTCATTGGAAAAGACTCTGATGCTGGGAGGGATTGGGGGCATTAGGAGAAGGGGACGACAGAGGATGAGATGGCTAGATGGCATCACTGACTTGATGGACGTGAGTCTGAGTGAACTCCAGGAGTTGGTGATGGACAGGGAGGCCTGGCGTGCTGCAATTCACGGGGTCGCAAAGAGTCGACAAGACTGAGCGACTGATCTGATCTGATAGAGAGAGAGAGAGAGAGAGTTTCTCTCTCCTAACTAAACTCAAACTGATATACCACATTTATCACCTCAAAAAGTTTCTGAGACTTAATTATTTCATTATCAAAAAGCTATGTTTCTGCTGGATAAAAACCAATTACCTGCAAGTTCTATGATTGCTTGTACGGCCTTTGGAATTTCTTTCTTAAAATATGTGCTCACTGCCAAACTGGGTAAAAGAAAATATCTGCAGCTTTTACTTGGCTTTTTACTTACTATTGTCTTTACAAGGATTATCCATCTAGCTAATAGTCCCATCAAATACACTAAACATCTTGGCTCATGAGGATAATACAAAGTCACAGTAGATTTCACTGAAATTCAGAGGAACAAATGCTAGATGCATTCAGTGTTGGCACAGAGACTGAAAAGCTATCTGGGGAATGGACCACAAGTCAGGACATAGTAAGTAGAGAATAAGAAAGCAATCATTACTATTATTGTTATTTATTGAACACAGACTTGATACCTGACACATGGTTAATTTTTTCAAATATGTTTAATCCATCCTACAGTCCTACATATTGTGGTGGTGCTTTTTATTAACCTCTTATTACCAGGGAGAAAATCAAGGCTCAAAAATGTTATATGACTTACCCATCCTCCTTAATAAGAAAAAAGGGGGTATAGATTCTAATGCTAAACTATGCGGCTGCAAGGCCCACTCTCTTAATCTTTATACTAATTTCCTATGGTGAAGTGTTGGGCCAAAGGGGAAGTGTGGCCATTAACAGGGCCAAAAGATGGATCGTAAGAGAAAGATAATGCTGGTAGAAATGTTAACATATGTCAACTTCTGGTTCTCAATACATCTTTATTGCCACTTTTCTACTTGAATGAGTTACATTATCTTTGACCAATTCTGGTTTATCTGTTTTTATGTTCTCAGGTACAAATTTTCTATCAATGACCATGTCTAAGCCCTAGAAACAATTGCCCGGAAACACTACCAAGGTAGGTCCAGAACCTAAAATACATAGTGTTGTATGAATTTCTTTGTTTCTAAATGCTAAAGGTTCATAATTTATATTCACATGTGAACTTGCTGATGATCTGTTAAATTTTGATTCATGTATATTAACATCCTGTGTAAGTGGGTCCTGCAGACAAAGCTGAGTTTATTGGGAAACTCCAAAAAGAGGCTGATTTAGACAAAATTTTTACACTTTAGTCTGAGATAATGATTAATGGACAGAAACCAGTACTTCTAATTAACGAGCAAAGTATCATGAAATTTTGTCTCAATCAATGACCTATTTTTTACAAAGAAACTAATAGAGATAATAAGGTCATACTGTTTAAATTTTGAGTTTGTTTATAATACTATATTTTTGCACAGTAAAGCAGACGCTGTAGTGATGAGAATGAATCAGAACAAGTCTCTAAACTTTTCAATCCCTCATCTAAAAACTCCTCATCTAAAAATTCAGGATGATAGAAAAAGATTATATTAGGGAAGTTACTGGGTTCGGTGGGTTGGCATCTATGAAGTGCTCAGAGTTGAAGAAACCAGTCTGCATAATCATCAGTTATTACTATTATTATAAAGCAACAAATGGTCCTGGGCATGTGGTTAGCCTACTATGAAACTTGGTGTTAAAAAGCAGCAAAAAAAAAAAAAAGAGAGAGAGAGAGCAAGAAAAGAAGGGGGGGGGAAATAATTTTAACAAAATGAAAAAAAATGCTGTTATAAGAATTAGTTAGAACTAAAAGTCAAAAGATAGATATTTATAGGTTATTGGTGAATGCTGCTCTTTCTCCTTTGAGCTCTTCTGGTTCCTGTGCAAATGGGCTGGAAATCTAATGAGGACCATCTTCCTCACAACATATCAAATACCCCACCCTGAGACAGCGCCAAAAATACCACACAAAAGAACAGCCCTTCTCAGAGTATCCCAGCCTTCCTTTTCCAGATGGATGGTATAATAAAAATATTCCTCCAATTATTTCAGGGCTTTAAAAGAGAAAAAGAGAAGATACAGCTTAAGTTCGATCCTGAAAAGGCATGAAGCTGTCAGGGAAGCTATTTCTGAGCAGGTTGGCCCTTCCTAGTAAAGATTCTTTAAAAAAAATTTCTGTCTTGTTTAAAAAAACTATTAGAGGTAAGGTAGAAGAGTCACCTCCTTATATCTTAGTAGTCACAGCAGAAATACAGTGTGGAAGTTTGTGAAGCCATTTAAAATCCTGAGATTCTCAGACAAAAGACACAAGGTAAATACAGGAATATACAGGAATACTGAGCTCAATTTGGCAGCAGCATGAAAGGCACTTGCTTGTAAGATTTCTTCAGACAACCTATCTAAGGGAGTAACTGCTAAGGATATTCCTTCTTAATTTCTCTTTCCAGAACACACAACCTCCACTTGTGCAAAGTCTCCTCACAATGTGAGTCCATGTAAATGTCTATCAGAAGTAAGTAATAGAGTATCAGTACCAAGGACCAAGCTGAACCTGTGGAGGGTGCCCCCAGTGTAGACGGTACTCCCATCCAGTTCTCCGTCCTCTAACAAGTGAACTTGCAAAGGTCACTGTGTCCTCAGTCTGCATAGAGAGACTCCTCTTCTACAGTACATATCTTCTCTGAATACAAATTCCCTTAAGTAGAGTAATGCTGCTCATAACTGTATTATAGAGAAGTTCTATTTTCTAAAATTAAATCCAAAAATGAAAAGGAAGTTAAGGGGATTAACTTAGTAGACTATTGCAACAGAGACTGCATTGGCCCTGGAAAAACACTCATCTTTTCCATGCAACTGACACTTATGATTAAATGGGACAATTCCATTTTATCTCTGGATAGATGCAGAGCAAAATCCTGTGATCATTCATGACAGAGTAAAGACACACGAGACAGTTTATTTGATACTTAGTGTTCAGAACCAAATTTAATAGTTCTGAGTGTTTATTCTGGCTACAGTTAGTACATGATTAGCAATCAAGAAGAGATGCAATCCTTTTCAATTAGAATAATCTTCTGAAAGGAGTTTCCATCAATCTTTTAGCCTCAGAGGAATTTCTCTTGAAAATTATTAAAAACTACCTAAGAAGTAAGGGTTCTCTGATTCTGTGTGGCATATGTGCAATTTATTTATTCAAATGCATTATTCTTTGTTATGAACACACCCCTGGTCTGCATTTAGGACCCTAAGCCTTATTTAGCATTTACATGGTGCTTCCCTGGTAGCTCAGATGGTAAAGAATCTGGCAGCAATTCAGGAGGCCTGTGTTGGATCCCTGGGTTGGGAAGATCCCCAGGAGAAAGGAACAGCATGTGTGGATCATACCAAACTCTGGAAAATTCTTCAAGAGATGGGAATACCAGACCACCTTACCTGCCTCCTGAGAAATCTGTATGCAGGTCAAGGAGCAATAGTTAGAACTGGACATAGAACAGACTGGTTCCAAATTGCAGAAAGAATACATCAAGGCTGTAGTGTCTCCCTACTTATTTAACTTATATGCAGACCACATCATGCGAAATGCCAGACTAGATGAAACACAAGCTGGAATCAAGATTGCAGGCAGAAATATCAATAACCTCAGATATGCAGATGACACCACCCCTATGGCAGAGAGTGAAGAACTAAAGAGCCTTCTGGTGAAAGTGAAAGAGGAGAGTGAAAAAGCTGGCTTAAAACTCAGCATTCAAAAAACTAAGATCATGGCATCCGGTCCCATTACTTCATGGCAAATAGATGGGGAAACAATGGAAACAGTGAGAGACTTTATTTTGGGGGGCTCCAAAATCACTGCAGATGGGGAGTGAGCCATGAAATTAAAGATACTTGCTCCTTGGGAGAAAAGTTATGATCAAACTAGACAGCATATTAAAAAGCAGAGATATCACTTTGCCAACAAAGGTCCATCTAGTCAAAGATATGGTTTTCCCAGTAGTCACATATGGATGTGAGAGTTGGACTATGAAGAAAGCTGAGCATGGAAGAATTGATGCTTTTGAACTGTGGTGTTGGAGAAGACTCTTGAGAGTCCCTTGGACTGCAAGGAGATCATCCTGTCAAATCCTAAAGGAAATCAGACCTGAATATGCATTGGAAGGACTGATGTTGAAGCTGAAACTCCAATACCTTGGCCATCTGATGTGAAGAACTGACTCATTGGGAAAGACTCTGATGCTGGGAAAGAATGAGGGTGGGAGGAGAAGGTGACGACAGAGGATGATATGGTTGGATGGTGTCACTGACTCACTGGACATGAATTTGAGCAAATTCTAGGAGTTGGTGATGGACAGGGAAGTCTGGTGTGCTGCAGTCCATGGGGGTCACAAAGAGTCGGACAGGACCAGGCAAGTGAATTGAATTGAACTGAACCCAGGCCAATATTCTTGCCTGGAGAATTCCATGGATAGAAGAGCCTGGCATGTTATAGTCCAAGGAGTTGCAAAGAGTCAGACACAACTGAGAGACTTTCATTTTCTACTTTTAGAAATGTATGCTACAGGCATTTTTACTAGCTATTCCTTACAGCACCCTGGTGCAATAGAACAACATTACTGTATTACTTCCTAGATGTAAAACAAACTCAAGCAGTGCTTGGAAGTATGGCCATTCTTAACTGATACATTCAGAATTAAAGATGTGACTTCAAGGTACATTGTTTTACTGGATGAGCCAATAAAAATGTTTTAAAAAAGAAATGAGGGATTTGGATGTGCTTCTTGTCTTGATTCACTAAAACATTATATATATTGGTTACCTTTTAGGACACCAAACGCATATGTTAGTAAAACAGTATGTTCAAAAGCTCACAAAATATCTTCCATACACAAACATATACCTATCTTCCAGAATTCAGCTGGGAATGCATTCCTCCTAAAAGGAAGGCTGGATGAATCAGTTACTATTTTTGTTGTAAGATTATCTTTCAATGATTGCTTTTTGAGGACATAGCATCTCCCAAGGAAGAGGCTAATACTAATCTTTTCGAAAACTGTCCATTTGTCTCCTGTTGTTGTTTCTATATCAATACATGTGGTTGTTAGCTACTTCTGCCTACCCAAGACACACTAGTTGCACAGATGACAGATTCAGGCATAGTTGAGCCCCAGTAAACCAATCATTTCAGTGCTGTCAAACCAATAGAACACTTAATCAAGGTCATTACTTCTCTTTGTTATTCTCTTGTTACAGCTGAGAGATAATTTTATTTATTTCATTGGTTTCTTAGTTTCTGAGCTATACAAAACAGATGTATTGAACTACCACTTTGTGAAAGGAACACTGTAAATGGTGGGGATAAAAATTGATGAGTGGGTCTAAGCAAAATCTCAACTAGTTAAAATCATAATGATATTTTCTCTGGGTAGTTTGGCCATTTACTATTTCTATATGGTTTTATGTATTTTCAGGCACTTTTGATTAAGCAAGCAGTCTCATACACTTCATCGCTCTAGTGGAGTGGCATGAGCCAGTGGAAAAGTACTTGGGAGTAAGGACTGGGGGTTGATTGGTGGGGTGTGTTGAGCACATTGAGTTATTCCTGTATTTGCAATTTTTTTTTTTTTTTTACTCTACGATTAGGCCATCTGTATTTGGTAATCGGTACCCATCCTACATATATTAGGCTCCTACCTGCCCATAGAGACAGAGAAATAAGGTTATCATCTCCTTTGAAGTTTAGATTGTAACGACAGAGTTCCTGGGTCCTCAAGAAAGACCTGGAGAATCCCATGGATAGAGGAACCTGCAGGCTGTAGTCTGTAGGTCACAAAGAGTCAGACATGATTGAAGTGACAAGAAAGACATTCCCTGGGTTGGAAACTGCCAAGAGACTGGGAAAAAACTTACATACACATCAAAGGAACAGAGGAAGGATTTACAGTTGTGATTTTTCTAAAGGAAATGCTCCAAGGGAATTCCCTGGGGACCCAGTGGTTTCAATTTGGTGCTTTTACTATCACGGCCTGGGTTCAATCCCTAAAGGGGGAACTAATATCCCATAAGTCACTGGAGTGGCCAAAAATAAATAAAGCAATTGCTCTAAGAAAAGGGACATCATGGGCCTGTGGTTGAGAAGGACCTCGAATAATCTTAAGCGAGTTGAGGGGAATTTTAAGACCATTTTGGTCACCACTGTTTGTGGAGATCATGAAAGTTGGCAAATCGATTAAACTCTGAAAGGGGGAGAGACTCCTGCAGTCATCAACTTTCCAGGAAGGTGAGAGAGGGCTTAACGAGGCCCCTACATGTTACTGTTAGGGCGGGGCTAAAGTAGTAGTCTTTTTCATGGCTCATGGATCAGAGGCTTGCCTATTTATTCAAATAAATAGATAGCTTTTGTTTTGAAGTAGCTGAGAATTCTAGTTATAGAGTCAGGCTGATTTTTCACTAAGATTCTGTCCTTGAAATGTATTTGCAGTGAAATCTGGAAATTTTACTTAATGTTTCTACTATGAATAGATAATTATACCTATCTCATAAGTATATTGAAAGAACTAAATGAAAATGTTTCTAAGGGACATTTTCCATACAGTTCTTGGCACATGATGAATGCTCAAGAAAGGGTATACACTTGATGTGTACCTAAATGAGGTATCAGCCTACTGCCTAATATTATTCTCATTCTATGTCTCAAACCCAGCAAAATAAGCACTTTATATTTAGCTCTGCTCTTGGGAAAAAATGCAACAATCTCTTTGCTCATGTGTTAATTTAATTATTAATATTTATCATTGTTATTAATTATACTTTGCATTCACATATAATTTATGAATTGATTATCACAAGTGGAAGTGATCTTAAAGGAACTTATTCCAAGAAAGCAGGTTTTTATTTCTTTGGAACACTCTCATTTCTTTAGCCTTTAAAAAATGTTATTTGAATAGTGATTTCATCAAAGCTTTTTATATCCTTGTTACCTTACCATTCTGAATCTTAAGAGAAGCTATTTGTAAGCGTGAAAGGCTTTAGAAGGGAAAACCAGTACAACAGAGTTAGATTCATTTCTAAAAAAAAAAAATCCCCAAACTTCTGTAGGCCACTAGCAGAGGAGGGTTTTCTTTATAACAAGAGCCCTGCCACTCTATGGGCCTTTTTTTTTTTTTTTTTGCAAATAGAGAATTTCTGGGTTTCCAGCTTTCCTTAAATGCCAAGCTTCCTGTATCACTACTACTAATTGCCTTGGCAGGAAAGACGTCAAATAGCCTCAGTGTAGAAAGCAAGGCTGTCGTTTTTGCTCAGTTGTTGGAAACCAAACATTAACTAGAACATCAGTATAAATATGATCTGGATGCAGTGACTCATTCTGTTTTAACTTAGTTTCACTTAAAATTTAACAGGGCAAGAAAATAACTATTTTTTAAATGCCTCCTATGTTCTCAGTACTTTTTGATGTATCTACAAGATATCCTTGAAGAGAAAGGATAGGCTGTAGGCTAGATGTTTACATTCCCATCATATTCACTGGTTGACATCCGAACCTTCATATATTGGAAAGTGAGTCTTTTAGGAGATACTTAGGTCAGGATGGTGGATCCAATCCTGATATATATGTCCAATATATATTCATATATTGGAAAGTGAGTCTTTTAGGAGATGATTAGGTCAGGATGGTGGATCCCTAATGAATGGGGTTAGTTCTCTTGTAAAAGAAGCCCCAGAGAGAGCTCTTTCGTGCCTTCTGCTGTGTGAGAACAAAGCAAGACCATGGCCATCCGTGAACCAGGAAGCAAGCCTTCACTAGTCACCAAATCTACCAGTGTCTTGATCTTGAACTTCTCAGCCTCTGGAACTGTAAGAAATAAGCTTCTGTGGTTTAAGCATAAGCATAACCATTTGCTTATGCTCAGAGAAGATACAGATCTTTGTTTACTTCTCTTATCAACTAGGGTTTAAATGAATGGTTTTAAAATATGTTCTTCTCATCTCTGAATCAAGGAAAAGACATCACTCTCAATTTTCTTTTCCAAGAGATATTAAAAGAAATGTTAATTAAAAAATAAAAAAGAAAATAATTTGGTATGTAGGTGGGAAATAAATATTCAAAGTCGCTTACCTCTACTACTAAGCAAAAACAAGTGGCTCTCTGCAAGTGAAGACAATAATGTACTCCCAGATGCTTTAGATAAAAAGCAAAGAATCACAATAATTAATCTGATTAAATATCTAGCTCTGGAGATATTAAATTTTGTTACTTCTTCTATCTCGTATAATTAAATACTAAAAAGAAAATGCCTGCTATTGATAAGCTATTTAGAATTCAAAAAGCTTAGTTTAAGCAAAGTACAAAAGACTTAACTCTACAAATCATGAGTGGAAAAATCTCAAGGTATAAAAACCTTTAAATGATTTCCATTGCAACTTATAAGGTGTGCCACTGGTAGCCATCGGTCTAGAAGAAGCTCCAACAAGAAGAAATGTGTTCATGAAACTTGTCATGAATAAGAAAGCTTGCAGCTGTTAGACCTGCAAAGAGAGAATTACAATAATGTAGCCTGCTGGCAATTTAGCTTAGCCAAAATCACGGAAAATATATACATGATATTAAAATTCTGATATCTTGTTCTTGTGTCAGAAATGACGGTGACAGGGGGAAAAAGAATCCATTGTTGTGACAAAAGCCCTAGGACCACACGAAACGGCCAAGTATGTCATCAAAATGAAGACAGTATGAGCTTATCTGCCTGAAATGCTTTGTTCACACCCTAGCTAAAATTAGTTGAAATGTGATTCTACTCTATTTAAAACAGTTCTTTTTTTCATTTTCAGCTTCATTTAGAGAAAAAAGTTATTTTTCTAAAGAAAAATTCTCCTGGCAAGAACTGATACAAGTTCATGAAACTGTAATCTCAACACCCAGGTAATGGGCAAATCTACAGTTCACAGTAATTTATTCTGTTTTGTCTAGTCATCCGACCTGGTTACATCTGTTACTTTATTTACTTACTCATATCTGGGGTTAGTGAGGGATCAAAACAGTAACACTGTCACAAAAAATATATCTTATAGTAGTGTTCTTGTTTTTTGATACATACAAATTTATAGAGCTCAACAAATCAACACAAAATAAAACACACCCAGACACTGTCACTTGACTGTCTGTTCATATTAATACTATACTTAATGCCGTGTTAAATTGTCCCTTCTACTGTTTACTTGCTTCTGGTTGAAATATGATATTTTATATTTATCCTTTACATGTTGCTGATATTTAGAAACTTGTAATTATCTATCTTGTAACCTTTATGTTAATGTCATCATAATCACAACCTGGTTTGAGTGCAAATTAGCAAAACTCTACTGGAATTCCATTTGGAAATATATGTCAAAATTTACCCAGAAAAGGTCTCCCAGTGCTTTTAGCTCATCTGGGAGCACTGATGGCAGACTCAGAGCATCCTCTCTAAGGCTCTGGTGTTCACCTGCTCTGCTCTGTACCCATCTAATGTTGGCATGGCAGCTGTCGTTTATGGTAGTTTTAACTTTGTGAGCAGCCAGTGATACAATAGGTCTTGCATGGCAGAAGTTTAGACTAATTTGGGGGTCCAGACGTCTGTGTGTGTTTATTAATAAAGCTTATTAGTTGAATTCTTCAAAAAATTGACCAAGAAATTCTGCTTCTAAGAATTTATCCGATGGATACATATTTTCAAAATACTTTATGTATAAGTTCAGTCACTGAATCATTCTTTCTAAGGCAAAACACTGGAAACTAAATAAAGTTTAACCCTTAGAGAAGATGGGTTAAGCTAACTAGGGTAAAATCACAAAATTAACCATTACGCAGTCATAGAAAACGGCAAGGTTGCTTATTTATGTGCTGATATGGAAACATGTCTAATATATACTAGTAATGAAAATATATCAATTATTAAGATATCAAACATTGTATAGAATAGTACCTAGAGAGGAAGATATATACACATTGCTGAAAAAATTTCGTTAGAAACAAATGCCATTTTCTTCTATGTTTTGGGAAACTAGTTGGACAGATAAGAAAGCACTAGTAGGACTAACTTTCCATGAATGTTCTTATAGTTTTAATTTTTTTTTTCCATTTTGTGAATGTATTACTGGGCAAGGAAAGTTTAGTGCAGCTGTCCTAAGTTACTCAAAATATGCACATTTCAAGGAAAGATCTGTCTTCAGGACTGGCCTGTGGTGGACTCCCGGGAGGTAGCATCCTAGTCTTTGGTATATTCTTCCTGAGAAGAATGATTTTTGTGACTGATGCCTTAGATGACACTGTATTTATGCTAAATACCTGTGTTTGTATACAAGATGCTGAGTCACACTCTATAACAACCTGATCAAATACAGTTTTTCCTAGCAATGTCATTGATAATGAACAGTTGCTTTATCTCAAGGAGTGTGGTGTGGGAAGACTAGGATGTGAGTTGTTAAGGTCAACCACGCAAATACTACATGCCTTGGTGACTGAGACTTAATAAATAAACAGACACCAAGCTCCGGGCTGAGCCTCTGTGGCTGCCATCACCTCACACACACTGTCATATAATGTTGCTGGGATAACTGGGTGTGTCCTCCTTTGACTCTACTGGGAGGAAACACCACCAAGAGCTTGCAGAGGGCTTCTTGTAATCTCTGTCTCATCTGAATTTTCCTTTTGCTGGTTTTAATCTGCATCCCTTCACTGAGAAAATCACTTTTCTGAGTCCTAGGAAACCTTGTAGCATATCGCTGTGTCTCAGAATGATCTTGGGGACTCTGTATATTCATTCCAAAAATCAAAGGAAAACATTTTAAAGTTTAAATTGCTTTTATCGAAGTCAACTCAATCAGTTTATTGAAATCCTACTATAAACAGATTTAGTGCTAAACATTGGGAGAAATCCTAGACTAAGGCCTTCATCAAGTTTATTGGCCAACTGAGGGATAAAATTATGACAGTGAAATTATCTGCAATGCAAGGAGTTATGACTATTTCATACATAGAGTGAATTAGAGGAGTTCCTGGAGTCTACAGATTATTTTTGTTGTGGAAAGAATACAAGCACTGTTTATGAAAGCAATCTTCTCTTACTGAACATTTAATGTGCTCTGCTGTTCTAGCTGTTTGTTTTATTTTCATGGTCTCTAAATCACTTCAAGGTAAACATTTACATTCTTATTTTACGTATGAGGAAATCAAGGTTCTGAGAGCCTGAGGCCAAAATTGATCACTTAATAAGTGGTGAAAGTAGGTTTCTGATTAAAAATAAGTAAATAACATTTCTCTTATATTTATTAGTGTACTATAAACACAATATAGTCACTTGATATTATATGAATACATTGTCTAAGATTTAAAGCTTTAGAAATGAAACATTCTCAGGGTTAGAGAGATTAAGTAACACTTAGCTAGGAAGAGCCAGACCCCAAATTTGATGTTCTGTCTTCTTGAATCTGAAGATGGCATTTCCTCCCATTGTGTTAAAGTGTCCTATGAAGCTAAAACATTATCTATAAATAAGATATTCTTTTTTCAATTTTAAAAATTTTATTGATATATATGGCTCAGATGTTAAAGAATCTCCCTGCAATGTAGAAGACCCAGGTTCTATTCCTGGGTCAGAAAGATCCCTTGGAGGAGGGCATGGCAATCCACTCCAGTATTCTTCCCTGGAGAATCCCATGGACAGAGGAGCCTGGTGGGCTACAGTCCATGAGGTCACAAAGAGTTGGACATGACTGGGTGACTAACACTTTCATTTTCATAATTGATTTACAATATTGTGTTAATTTCTGCTGTATAGCAAAGTTAGATATAGATATATATTATTTATATATATAAATAATATATATTATATATTTATTTTATTATATATTATATTTTATATACATTATATATATAATATATATATTATTTTTCACATTATTTTCTATCATGGTTTACCACAGGGTATTGAATACAGTTCTCTGTACTGTACAGGAAGACCTTGTTGTTTATCCATTCTGTATATAATAGTTTGCATCTGTTAGACCCAAATAAGATTTGTAAAACAGACCACACTTATACGATTCTAGGGAAATAACAATACATCTGGTCTTAACAAGAATTTTCAGTAATGCTATATTTATCTATGAATATAAACTAATAGTACAGGAGAAACTATTACAGTAGTAAACTTTAAATAGTATGAAAATAAATGCATATAAAACTGCTGAATATTTCACATAAGTGAAATACATGTGTTTTATAAACAAAAGAAGGTGAAACAGTGGTAGTATTGCCTAACTTCAACTAAAAATAAATGAGGGAGTCCAGATATGCATTTATCAGACTTTCACTTTTATCCTTGAAATATCTTTTGTACTTTGAATGTATTGATATATGTCACAAGTAATCACAGAAACAGTAAAAAGTTGTCAGATTGCATTAATAGATAGTGTGCATGTAGCAACATCATCGTTATTAACCTAGGTATTAATTTCCAAGCAATTTCTTCAAAACTCTTAGATGTAGGCTAAATGCAGCTTTGTTTGATGACCCCCATCATTGCATTGTTATTGAAGGATCCAACAGAAATTTACATTGCTAACTAAATTAAGCACATTAAAAGCTTATCTAAAACTCCAAATTATAGCCTTTGAAGATTCAAAAAGTCAGAAACACAAAGACAGCTATATTTAACTGATTTAAAAGAAAAAATAACACAGCTGGAAATTAATCATAAAATGCAGTGCTCATAATACAGAACTGCATGTCGTTTTCATTAATGTCTATCCAAGCATTCAAATGATGCTTCAACTTAAGACAATATACATTTCCCTTAGGACATACACTGTATTAAGAGTAAGGTTGTTTTTATGTTTAATTGGGAAGAATGAAGAACTGTTTGAATCTTGCCATACTTTATAAGCAATAAGCCTGTATTACCCCCAAAGGCAAGTCAGATGCAAAGATTTTCTTAAGAGGAGATTAGTGAAACACATGCTTCTTATGATAAGAATTGGTATGGAGGAAACTGATGAGATAACATAACTCTTAACCATCAAAATTTTCCTGAGAGATGTCCATAAATTCAGGATTACAAATCTGATTGATCAAGGCTGTGGGACTGAAATAGTGTCACATGATGAGATTTTGCATCCATTGAGGTAGGATCATTGCACGTGTACCAGGGAAGCTAGTTGATGCTTATATATAGTTGCTGTTTAGTTGCTAAGTCATGTCTGACTCTTTTGTGACTCCAGGGGCTGTAGCCCACCAGTTGTCTCTGTCCATGGGATTTCCCAGGCAAGAATACTGGAGGGGTTGTCATTTCCTTCTGCAGATACTTATATATCAGATCAGATCAGATTAAGTCAGTCGCTGAGTTGTGTCCGACTCCTTGCGACTCCATGAATTGCAGCACGCCAGGCCTCCCTGTCCATCACCAACTCCCGGAGTTCACTCAGACTCACATCCATCGAGTCAGTGATGCCATCCAGCCATCTCATCCTCTGTCATCCCCTTCTCCTCCTGCCCCCAATCCCTCCCAGCATCAGGGTCTTTTCCAATGAGTCAACTCTTCGCATGAGGTGGCCAAAGTACTGGAGTTTCAGCTTTAGCATCATTCCTTCCAAAGAAATCCCAGGGCTAATCTCCTTTAGAATGGACTGCTTGGATCTCCTTGCAGTCCAAGGGACTCTCAAGAGCCTTCTTCAACACCACAGTTCAAAAGCATCAATTCTTCAGCACTCAGCCTTCTTCACAGTCCAACTCTCACATCCATACATGACCACAGGAAAAACCATAGCCTTGACTAGACGAACCTTTGTTGGCAAAGTAATGTCTCTGCTTTTGAATATGCTATCTAGGTTGGTCATAACTTTCCTTCCAAGGAGTAAGCGTCTTTTAGTTTCATGGCTGCAGTCACCATCTGCAGTGATTTTGGAGCCCAGAAAAATAAAGTCAGCCACTGTTTCCACTGTTTCCCCATCTATTTCCCATGAAGTGATGGGACCAGATGCCATGATCTTCGTTTTCTGAATGTTGAGCTTTAAGCCAACTTTTTCACTCTCCACTTTCACCTTCATCAAGAGGCTTTTTAGTTCCTCTTCACTTTCTGTCATAAGGGTGGTGTCCTGCCTCAAATCTTTCAAGGAAGAGAGTTAGCATAAGTAAGGCAGAAAACATTCCTTAATCTTCCTTTTAATTTCATTCACACTCAAACAACAAAGGAAAATCTGACTCTCTTGGAAGAATGGAAGCAATTTAGTGACTGAAGGCAAGAAGGAACAAATAGTGATGGAATAAAAAGTTTTTTTAAGGAAACTGCAAAATTGGTTTAAAAAGAGATTTTATTAATACTTACTGCAATATATTTTGTCCTTTTTGCAATTTTCTTATAAATTTAAGGTACAACATTTTATTGAAGTATAGTTAATTTATGGTATTTTGTTAGTTTCAAGTGCACAGCAAAGTGATTTAGTTATACACACACACACACACACACACAAACTTGTATATATACTCTTTTTCAGATTCTTTTCAGTTATAAGGCTATTACAAGATATTGAGTATATTTCCCTGTGATACACAGCAAGTCTTTGTTATTGATCTATTTTATTTTATATAGCATGTAAACGTTAATCCCAAACTTCTAATTTGTCTCTCCTCTCCCTCGCTATACCCTTTGATAGCCATAAAATTGTTTTCTACATCTGACTCTAGTTCTGTTTTATAAGAAAGTTCATTTGTATCAATTTTTAGAGTTCACATATTAAGTGACATCATATGATATTTGTTTTTCTCTGTCTGATTCAGTTTACTTAGTTTGATAATCTCTAGGTTCATCCATGTTGCTTCAAATGACACTATTTCATTATTTTTATGACTGATTAATATTTCATTTTGTGTGTATATATACATTTTTATTCATTAAGTAAGATACAACATTTTTGATTAAAATAATGAGAATACTTTCTCTGACTTCTTTTAAATATCTATTTTAATTAAGAAAATTATACATTTTAAAAATGTATAGGAGGTGCCAGCAATAATTCACTTTTTTTAGAAATCAAAAATAAATGAGGTACAATCCTTTAAAGTCACTAGAGATAACCTACCCTTAAAATTGAGAATCAACTGAGGCTTTTATGAGTTCAACTTGACTTCTAAATAGTTTCATCAAAGTAATACACTGATGAAAGCTAAGGATCTTTTGGGATGATGTCAGGTCTTTACTGTATATTTTTTTGTCTTGTTGAAATTGCCTTTAACTTAATATGTTCTTCTTAGTTCCTTGAGTTCCCCTAAGCAAAACAATATTATAAGCTTTTTAAAATAAAATTTTACAAGGAAATATATCAATTACTGTGAAAGACCAAATGTCATAGCACAAATATTTTGTTCGCTGACATTGCAAAGGAAAATTTTACTAAAACTATGAGGCTGTCTCTATATAAGATTATTTATCCTCCCCACTAAGCAAATTTAAGTCTCCTTTGAATTCTTTTCTTTCTTATTTTAAACACTATTATTTAGCATTTATTGAGTGAATATATTATTTTATTTAACAGCTTAATTATATGTGTACTTTATGAAACATCCCTTGTTCATGTTTATTGCCCAGACCTACTTTTGTTGTTCAGTCACAAAGTTGTGTCCAATTCTTTGTGACCCCATGAACTACAGCACACAAGGTTTTCCTGTCCTTCACTATCTTCCAGAGTTTGTTCAAACTCGTGTCCATTGAGTCAGAGATACCATCCAACCGTCTCATCTCCATTGTCCCCTTCTCCTCCTGCCCTCAATCTTTCCCATCATCAGACTCTTTTCCAATGAGTCGGCTTCCCTGATAGCTCAGTTGGTAAAGAATCTGCCTGCAATGCAGGAAACCCAAGTTCAATTCCTGGGTTAGGAAGATCCGCTGGAGAAAGGATAGGCTACCCACTCCAGTATTCCTGGGCTTCCCTGGTGGCTCAGTGTAGGAGACATGGGTTCTCTCCCTGGGTTGGGAAGATCCCTTGGAGAAGGGAAAGGCTACCCACTGCACTATCCTGGTCTGGAGAATTCCATACACTGTATAGTCCGTGGGGTCCCAAAGAGGCAAACAGGATTGAGAGACTGGGACATCACTTGAATCAGATGGTCAAAGTATTGGAGCTTCTGCTTCAGCTTCAGTCCTTCCAATGAATATTCAGGGTTAATTTCTTCTAGGAATGACTGGTTTGATCTACTTGCTGTCCAAGAGACTCTCAAGAGTCTTAGCTAGCACCACAGTTTGAAAGCATCAATTCTTTGGGTTTTGCTGGTGGTTCAGATGGTAAAGAATCTGCCTGCAATGCAGGAGACCAGGGTTCCATCCCTGGGTCAGGAAGATCCCCTGGAGAAGGGTATGGCAACCCACTCCAGCATTCTTACCTGGAGAATCCCATAGACAGAGGAGCCTGAGGGGCTACAGTCCATGGGGTCATGAAGAGTTGAACTTGACTGAGCAATTAACATTTTCAGTTTCAGCTTTCTTTATAGTCCAACTCTCACATCCACACATGACTACTGGAAAAACACATGCCTTTGATTATACAGACCTTTATCAGCAAAGTGATGTGTCTGCTTTTTAATACACTCTAGGTTTGTCATAGCTTTTCTTCCAAGGAGCAAATATCTTTTAATTTCATGGCTGCAGTCACCATCTTCAGTCATTTTGGAGCCCAGGAAAATAAAATCTGTCACTGCTGCCATTTTTTCCCCATCAATTTGTTCATGAAATGGTGGAATTAGATGCCATGATCTTAGATTTTTGAATGCTGAGTTTTATGCCAGCTTTTTCACTTTCCTATTTCACCTTCATCAAGAGGCTCTTTACTTCCTCTTTGCTTTCTGCCATTACAGTGGTGTTACTTACATATCTGAGGTCGCTGATATTTTCCCCTGCAATCTTGATTCCAACTGGGGATGTGTCTGCTGTTGAAAGTAAAGTCCGATGGTGTAAAGAACAATATTGCATAGGAACCTGGAATGTTAGGTCCATGAATCAAGATAAATTGGTTGTTGTCAAGCAGGAGATGGCAAGAATGAACATCAAAATTTTAGGAACCAGTAAAGTAAAATGGATAAGAATGGGAGAACTTAAGTCAGAGGGCCATTACATTTACTATACTGAGCAAGAACCGCTTAGAAGAAATGGAATAGTCCTCATAGTCAACAAAGGAGTCCAAAAAGCTGTACCTTGGTGCAATCTCTAACACAACAAAACGATCTCGGTTCTTTTCCAAGGCAAACCATTCAACGTTATAGTAATCTAAGTCTATGCCCCAACTACTAATGCCAAAGAGCTGAAGTCAAATGGTTCTTTGAAAACCTACAAGGCTTTCTAGCACTAATACACAAAAGAGATGTCCTTTTCATCATAGCAGATTGGAATGCAAAAAATAGGAAGTCAGGAGATGCCTGGAGTAACAAAGTTGTTACTCTGTAACAACTTCATTGTTACAAAATGAAGCAGGGCAAAGGCTAATAGACTTTTGCCAAGAGAACACTGGTCATAGCAAGCACCCTCCTCCAACAACAAAAGAGATGACTTTGCACATACGTTACCATCACCAGATGGTCAATACCTAAATCAGATTGATTATATTCTTTGCAACTAAAGATGGAGAAGCTCTATAATGTCAAAAAACAAAAAAACAAAAAACAAGACCTGGAGCTGACTGTGGCTCAGATCATGAGCTCCTTATTGCAAAATTCAAACTTAAATTTAAGAAAGTCAGTAAAACCACCAAGCCATTCAGGTATGACCTAAATGAAATCCCTTATGATTATACAGTGGAAGTGACAAATAGATTAAAGGGATTAGATCTGACAGACAGAGTGCCTGAAGAACTATGGATGGAGGTGTGTGACATTGTACAGGATACAGTGACTAAAACCATCCCAAAGAAAAAGAACTGCAAGAAGGCTAAATGACTGTATCAAGAAGTCTTACAAATAGCTAAGAAAAGAAGAGAAGTGAAAGGCAAAGGAGAAAGTGAAAGATATACCTCATTGAATGCAGAGTTCCAAAGAATAGCAAGGAGATAGAAGAAAACAAAGAAATAGAGGAAAACAACAGAATGGGAATGACTAGAGATCTCTTTAAGAAAATTAGAGATACCAAGGGAACATTTCATGGAAAGATGGGCACAATAAAGGACAGAAATGGAAAAAAACTTAACAGAAGCAGAAGATGTTGAGAAGAGGTGGCAAGAATACACAGAAAAACTGTACAAAAAAGGTCTTAATGACCTGGAGAACCACAATGGTGTGGTTACCCACCAACAGCCAGGCATCCGTGCAAGGTCACGTGGCATTAGGAAGTATTACTATGAACAAAGTTAGTGGAGGTGATGGAATTCCAGCTGAGCTATTTCAAATCCTAAAAGATGATGCTGTGAAAATGCTGCACTCAATATGCCATCAACTTTGGAAAACCTGAAGTCACTGGAGGCACTCAAATTAGTAAATATGATTTGAATCTTGAGTGAAGTCAGCTGAGATTCCATTTTGAAAGAATTATTTGAATTAAGAATACTGTTTGACCACTGATTTGCAAGGAATATTTAAAAATACAAACATTGTGACTGGAGATTTAGACAAAAAAAAAAGACAAATAAATGTGTGTGTGTGTATACGTGTGCACACCTACCTGTGTGTAGATTTAAAACCAAAGAGATACTGTGAGTTCTGTTTCTAAACCTTGAGGGAGATCACACTTGGACAGAGATTAAATAAATTGTTGGGATATGTTAGCAGTGAAAACTACTGTTTTGATTTTCACATTGGTAAGTGCTGGCAGGAAATTTTGGGAGATTTCTCATCATAATCTCATTCTGTCTTTTCTGCTGACAAACATGTTTTCTAACAAACCTGGCATAGCTTTACTTTATAGTAATGAGTCATTACTTCATTGGTGTCTTACACAATAGCACAAGCACTAATAAAGTTTTGAATTCACTTAACTAATGACCCATTAAATTCAGCAACCTACTCAAAGTTGAAATTAAGCAGACTGATTATTTGTTTACATATATTGTAATATATAGATGAAATAGAGAATCTTTACTCTGAATTAATAAATCTCTTTTGGAAATAGAACCAGATTAATTAATTTAAATTTTGTGTTGTTTAGCCTAGATTTAGTTTCAAGTTTTCATGAAAAAACAACTTCTCATACAAAATTTGTTTACATTACTTTGTCTGAATCACCCAATCCCAGTATTTGAACAATCTGCTCAAAATAGAAATTTAGCTGACTGACTATTCATGTACCTATATTTATAATATATAGAGAGAATTGAATAGAAAACCCTTGCTTTGAGATATTAATTCTCTTTTGAAACTTGAGGATGCTTCCATCAGTTAGATTTTTCAAATATTTGCTTATTTATTTGATTTTGGCTGCACCGGGTCTTCATTGCTTTGGTCGGCTTTCTCTGGGTGCGGTGAGCGGGGTCTACTCTTCATTGCGCTGAGCACGCTTCTTATTGCAGCAGCTTCTACTGTGGGCACAGGCTCTGGGGTGCATTGGCTTCAGTAGCTGTGTCACACGGACTTAGCTGCTCCGAGGCACGTGGATTTGTCCCGGACCAGGGATTGATTGAACACATGTCCCCTGCATTGGCAGGCAGATTCTTACCCACTGTGCCACCAGGGGAGTCTCATATATTAGATTTTAAGATGTTTCAATTTGAATTTATTTTCAAATTTAAGCTTACAGGAGAAAGCCTTCTCACATAAATTCTGTTTAAATTGTTATGTTTAAATTACCCAGTCCCAGTATTTGAACATGTTAAAAAGTTAAACTCTTGATCTATTTTGCTAATCTGTATAGTGGGGCTACCAACAGTCACTACTGCATAGGCTCTTCCGTATATGAAATTAGAGGCAAAATAAATGCATCAATATATGGTATACAGCAATCACTCAATATTTGCTAATATTTGCTATTGTTAGCACCACCATCATTATCATTTTATTAAAGTTAGTTGTGAGTAATTTATATAATTTCAAATAAGTTCCTTAGGGTCATTATAGAAAGGCTTTATTATTATTTAGAGATTGATCAAATGTTTGAAGGCAATAAATTAAAATAAAAGATGGACTTTTTCCATACTCATTGGACTGGAGCTCCTGTTTAGGCTGTCAAATAGAAAACTACAAAGTAGATAACAAGTGTTATAAAAAGAATGCTGTTCTGGTATCTCACAGTAAGGATACATACACTGACCTGCAAGTTTGAAGGTACTTCTCAAACAAAACGAAATACATTCTGAGTTCTGAAAGATAAGTAAATCTTATTCAGAAGTTAGAGATTTTGGGAAATCCAGGTAAAAGAAACAGTATGTGCAATGGTGTGAAGATTGAAGAGGACTTTTAAGTGTAGCAGTTCAGTATAGGGGAGGTTAGGAGGAGTAAGAAAACAAAGAAAACAGGGGAAAAAGAAAATTGAATGCAAAATTTGAATTATATAGAATCTTGTACGTGTTTAAATGTATTTGAAATGTATCCTATCGGCAGTAAAGAATTAACCGAGGTATTTTGTTGGTTATATAGCTTTTAAATTGTTCATGTATAATTTACATAGGTAATTTCTTTAATGCTCAGTTTGATGTGGTTTACAACTGTCTATTCACATAGCAGATTCCCAGGTGGTCCAGTGGTAAAGGATCCACCTGCCGATGCAGGAGATGCAAGAGATGCAGGTTTGATACCTGGGTGGGGAAGATCCCCCTGAGGGGGAAATGGCAACCCACTCCAGTATTCTTGCCTGGGAAGTCTCATGGACAGAGGAGCCTACTGGGCTACAGTCCATGGGTCACAGAGTTGAACACCACTGAGCAACTGAGCACACATTTAGCAACTGCTCCAATTAAAATACAGAACTTTTCTACCAGCAAACAAAATCCCCTCATATCTCACCAATAAATGTCCCCTTCCACCTCTCATCTCATTGTAACATGTTTCTTTTCCTTGTTCTTGTTCTGTATATAAATAGAATCATAGAGATTATATTCTTTTGCACTTGGTTTCTTTTGTGTGATATAATTTTTAGAGATTTACCCATGTTATTCAATATATCATTATTTTATTCTAATTTATTTTCAATAAGTATCCCACTATATGAATATTTCAATGTATTTACCCATACTTCTATTGATTATTAAGACAATTATGCAAGAGATTGTGATTAATGTTACCTATAAATCTTTTTTTGTGGGTATATGTTAAGCACGTCAAAGTGGAATTGTTTCATCATTGTGTGAAAAATATGCGTAGTTTTAAAGAAAACACCAGTTTTCTAAATCTATTGCACCATTTATGCAATCAAACTCTTAGCAATGAATAAGATTCAGTTGCATCAATCTTGTCAGTGTTGTGATCTTTCTTGATATTAAACACTGTAGCAGGGGAAAAATGATGCTTTATTTGTATTTGTTTAATCTGTATTTCTTTAGTGACTAATGCTATTGTACTTTCATACATGTATTGAACATTTATATATCTTCTTTTTCAGTTATTTTCAATTAATTTGTCCATTTTTTAACTGAGTTTATTTTTCATTGTTGAAGTTCTATATAAATACTGGATTCATCATTCTTTGAATTTGTGACTTTTCAGATTATTTTCTTAATGGTGTATTTTACAAGCAGAATTTATCAGTTTTGATAAGGTCAATTGATATGTGTGTTCGTATATGTGTGTCTATGTGTATTTTCTAAGAAATATTTTATCAAGTTATCAATATTTTATCTAATCATCTTCATCAATCATGAAGATGATTAGATTTCTTCTAGCCTGTGTTTTTCTGGTTTTCATGTTCCAGTCTATACCACTTCAAATCAATTTTATTTTACTGGATCAAAGAAGAAGTTAAGGTTATTTTTCTCTATTTTCTATTTTTTAAACTTGAATATCCTGCTGTTTTAATATTTGTTAAACGTTAAACACACACACACACGAAGTCCTTCCTTTTCTCTTTAAATTGATTTAGTACTTTTATGTAAAAAGTCAAGTGTAATATATGTCTGGATTGAGACTTCTATTCTGTTCCATTGATCTGTGTGTTTATCCTTAGACTAATATAATACTATTTGATATAATTTTATAGTATGTCTTGAAATCAGGAAGCAGAAAACATCCAGCTTTGCTTATGTTTTTAAATGGCAAAACAGATTCTTTTAGATTCTTTGTATTTATATATCAATATTAGAATGAGCTTACAGATTTTCCTTTTAAAAGTCTACTGGAATTTTCATTGTGATTGTATTGAATCTGTATGTCAGCTTAATAGAGAATGTATATTCAAAAATGTAAAGTATTGTAATCCATGAAGATCGTTTATCTCACCATTTGCTCATCACCATCGTCAGTCACTTCAGTCGTGTCTGACTCTTTGTGACCCCATGGATTGTAGCCCGCCAGGCCCCTCTGTTCATGTGATTTTTCCAGGCAAGAACACCGGAGTGGGTTGCCAAGACTTTCTTCAGGGGATCTTCCTAACCCAGGAATTGAACCGGCTTTCTTATGTCTCCTGCATTGGCAGGCAGATTCTTTAACACTAGCACCGCCTGGGAAGCCATTTACTCCTATCTTCTTTGATTTAGAAATGTTTTATACGTTTCAGCAGAGATATTATGTATTTTCATTATATTTATTTTGAGATTTTTGAGTATTTTGTTGCTATCATGTGTTATTATGCTAATTTTCTTTGTTTGTTGATTGTATATAAGATAAAATCCATCTTATATTAATCATATTCTGCAATTTTCCAATATCATTTATTTCTAATAGCTATTTTGCATGTTCCAAATGATTTTAAAATATATAACTTTAGCTTTTTCTTAGTTTAATCTTTACACTAAAATATTTGTTTTCTTGCCTTATTGTATTTGTTAGAATTTTCAGTACTATGTTGAATAGAAGTGATAAGCACCTACCAGATAGTCTTGTTTTTTTATTCCCTTTGTTTAAGAGGGATATATTTGATGTTTGCCATTAATTGTGATGCTAGCTGTAGATTTGTGTAGAGCCCTTTTTTTAGATTGAGAAAGTCTCTTCTAACTCCAGCTACTGAGAATTAAATATCTATCTATCCATCTATTCATCTATCTATATATAAATATGAATAGGCATTGATTTTTTTCAATTCTTTTGTCTGTATGCATTTTAATTATCATTATCCTTTTAATGTGACAAATTATAATGATTGAAGATATTAAGCCAATATTATATTTCCAGATTAACTCTACTTGGTCATGATATACTACCTTTTTACATATTGTTGGAATCAATATGCTGACTTTTTGTTAAGAATTTTGAACCTATGCTCATAAAGTTTAATTTATCTGATTTTTTGTGTGTAATATCTTCAATATCAAATTTATTCTGTACAAACCAATTGAGTTAGAAATTAGTCCTTTCTATCTTTGTAAAAGTTTTATTTATAATTTGTATTATTTCTTTTAAATATGATTGATGAAATTCAGTTACACATCTGGACCTTGATTAGTCTTTATGCAAAAGTATTTGAATATGAATTCAGTTTTGTTAAATAGATATATTTGAGTGTTTACTTCTACTTATTTGTTGTTGTTGTTGTTGTTGTTTTTCAAGAACTTTTCCCATTGTACTTAGTTGTCTAACTTACTGGCATAAAATTTCCCTTACGTTACGTTAAGTCACTTCAGTCGTGTCCGACCCTGTGTGACCCCATAGACTGCAGCCCACCAGTCTCCCCCGTCCCTGGGATTCTCCAGGCAAGAACACTGGAGTGGGTTGCCATTTCCTTCTCCAATGCATGAAAGGGAAAAGTGAAAGTGAAGTCGCTCAGTCATGTCCGACTCTTATCGACCCCATGGACTGTAGCCCACCAGGCTCCTCCATCCGTGGGATTTTTCCAGGCAAGAGTACTGGAGTGGGGTGCCATTGTCTTCTCTGAAAATTTCCCGTAATATTCTCTAATTGTTGTCTATCTGCAGAATTTATACTATTGTCCTCTATTTCATCCCTGACTAATAGTTTCTGTTTTCCCATTCTGTTTTTTTTTTTTTTCTTTATACATCTTACTATAAGTTTATAAGAATAATCCACTTTATTAAAAATATGAATTTTTGACAATATGATTTTTTTATATTTGACCTATTTCCTATGTCCTTGATTTTCACTCATGATTTTATTTCTAATTTCTGCTTAATTTACTTCAATTTGTTCTTATTTTATAATTTCTTAAAAAGGAAACTTGGGTCATTAATTTTTATATATTTTAAAATATAGTCTTTAAATTTTCTCTAAGAATTTAATTGGATCTCAACATTATATGTTCTCACTAAAATTTAATTTAAATTATTTTGTAATATCTATTATGATTCATTTGATATATGTATTATTTGGAGGCATGTTGTATAACTTTCAAATATTTGGGGATTTTTTTTAAGATGTCTTACTGCTTTTAATTGCTATTATAAACCTTCTAGTTTTACAAAACACATTTTGTATGATTGATTTTTAAAGAATTTTTTAGAATTGTTTTGTGGATAAATACATAATCTATCTTGGAGAGTGTTCCATGTACCCAGGAAAATGATGCTTATTCTATAGTTTTTGGGTGCAGTATTTTATAAATATCAGTTTCAAGTTAGTGGATAGTGTTCATTCTTGCTAATTTTTTGTGTACTTTAAGGTACAGTAATTTAAATTACTGATGAAAATTGTCACGTCTTCAAATATGATTTACATTTATCTCTTTTTCCTTCGATTCTGTATTTTGCCTCATTCACTCTAAAGAATGACACAATTGAGCTAGATTATGAACAATTAGCTCACATGCAAATTTGCAAGGATTTCATAAGAAATTTCTTAGACCAACTACTCAAGGAATTAATAATTTTTAAATTCTAGGGGCCATACCAATTTCAAAATCATATAAAACAAGATCATTCCTCTTCAGGGAAATGAAGTAACATTATTCACCAAATTTAAGAAACAGAATGAAACTTGACATATTATATGTAAAACTCTATAAAGAAAATAACTGAACTTTAATATCAATAATATAAATAAAAGATCTTTGAAAATTGTGGAAAATACAAAAATTATTACTTTTTGTACAAGCAATGACTGTGAAAATCTCCCACATTTTGAATGACTTGGGTGAATGAGTTTGAGGAATTAAAATTGATAAGGTGTCAATTTCCTAAAAAATAAAATTTACATTATTGTGTTCAAATTATTTTTGTTTTGAAATAAGAAGAATAAATACAAAAGTCAAATCTACATGAACATTCAAACCTACAAACTTAATACTTTCCCAAATTAATATCCTACTATTTTCAAAATATATAGACCTCACAAGTAATTTCTAATGAATTCATTGTATTATATAGCTTTTAAATTAATATTTAAACTCATTTTATATGTGCACTTTAGTTGGTCAAAATATCTGTAAAGAACTAAGCTTACTACATTTCATCATTCTCATATAAGTTGATCAAACTATGTAAGTGCATTCTCCACTTAGTATTTTACTTAATGGCAATATAAGCGATAAAAAAATAATTAGTACATTTATGAATGCCATGTCTATTCTCTGCTTAATTATTTTTTTTGGAGGGGGAAGGGTTGTTACTTGTCAATGAGATTGTGCTCAATTGTGTATATTATAGAAGCATAAACCTCTGTATTTAGAACTTTCTGAAGATAAATTCAGATAGTCAAATGTTCAAAATAGAAAATAGTTAGCATTTTAATCACTATTGGTGTCCTTGTGCACTAAAAGGATACATTTTTAAAGTATGAGACTTTTCCCTAAGCTCTGAAGCAGAAATCTGAACATGATTTAAATATCACTTTATTTTCAAGGGGATGACAGTCATCCTCAAAGTTTGGCCATTGCTCTAATTACTATGTAGAAGCTTATGCTAGTGATGTTGTACGCCATCCAAAAGAAATTGTGACTGCATCAATTGTCCTTGAAAATTTACTTTTGACCATTTACTTTTGAGTCTTTTGCTGTTAATTGTATAATTGACCACACAATGAATATAGCACAAAAGAACTACAACAGGTCGTTACATTTTCAGTGTATTAGGGCTTCAGAGATACAATATCGGTCCCTGACTTCAACAAGCTTGCTTTTTTGTGGAGTGGGTATAGTTGCCTTACAATACGTGTTACTTTCTGCTGTACAGTGGAGTGAATGAGCCGTAGGTATCCATATATCCCCTCCCTCTGGGGCCTCCCTCCCACCCGCGCATCCCGCTGATCTAGGTCAGCGCGGAGCACTGAGCTGAGCTCCCTGTGCTACACCGCATGTGCCCCGAGCTGCCTATTTCACACATGGTAGTGCATATTGTCAACCTACTCTTCCGATTCATGCCTCCGTCCCCCATTTCCATACGTCCATTCTCTATGTCTGCATCTCTATTCCTGTCCTGCAAATAGCTCCTCCCATATTTGCTTGTCATACAGAATGAAGTAAGTCAGAAAGAGAAAAACAGATATCATACATTAACACATATACACGGAATCAAGAAGCTTTTTTTTTTTTTCCCTTTTAGAGCCGACCCTGTCCATCCAAGCCTAATGATGCTGCAAGGTGGGGTTTTATACTCCAATTACCTAGGAGAAAATTGGGACTTGGAAATGTTAGATAACTTAGCATACACCAGTGTTGAGTGTAAGAACCAAATTCAAACGCAGTTCTGACTTTCAAACTTGTGTTCTTTCAATACTTCTGTGTCCCCAAGGGCTTTGATATACAGTAAATCATCTTCCCTTCTTTCCAGTCTTCTCCCACAGAAGACAAATTCCATGAGGATGGCTGCTTACCTCTGCACTCCTGACCTTCTGAGGCAGCCAGCGATGCCTCCTTTCCTGTGAGAACTGCGAAATTCATCACATCACAGATCTTCAGCATTGGGAAGGTCCTTACAAGTTATCTAAACAAGCCCTTTCCTGTGCAGTTTAAAGCACTCAAGCTTAGTGAAGGAGACTTCACAGTCAGACCTCTGTTGGCAGAACCAGAAACTGACTGAATGTATTCTCTAGACTCCTGGGAACATGTCCTTTCCCTCTGTTCCTGCCATTCTTCCTAGGATGTATTCTCTGTGCTCTTCCATTTCCTTGTCACCAGTCCGTTAGATGACTGCACTTTTCCCTATGAAAGAAATAACAGTAGTGTAAGCATATCCTTCTGCCTTTTAGCACTTGTTTATATTAGTAGATGCTTCTCCATGGTGAATTTGGTAAACAAGATCTGTCTGTTCTCTATAATTAGGCCAGTGTGCCCATTTACACTAGGTATGAGTTAGCCCTCACAGAGCTAAAGTGATGTAGGATCATGCTTCTAGCACAATCTAGATTGTTTCAATTCCATTTTTAGCACTGTTGCCCCTGGCTGATTACAAGAACAGCCTGAGAGTGTGTTCATTCTTGACATAATTCAGAGGAAATTGTGTGTGTGTGTGTGTGTTATAGGATAGTTTTGCTTCTGAAAAATTTTACTGTGATTAAAAAAAAAAACACACAACTATCTCTATTATTTTATTGGCTCTCAGTTTTACTAACATCCTAGTCATAATAAGGGAACTCCCAATAGGAACAGTCTTATCTCAGCCATCAGACAGTGAAAAATCTCCCTGAAATGCAGAAGACCCAGGTTCGATCCCTGGGCTGAGAAGATCCCCTGGAGAAGGAAATAGCAACCCACTCCAGTCTTCTTGCCTGGAGAATTCCACGGACAGAGGAGCCCGGCAGGATATAATCCATGGAGTCGCAAAGAGTCGAAATGACTAAGAATTTCACTTTCAGTCACAATAGCAACTAAATGTATACTTCTGTATACATTCCCCAAAAATAAATCTATCCTTTCACTGATAAGTTGAAAAAACACAAAAACAAAATAGTTCTTCCTTCTAGGTCGACAAGCTCCAGGTCCAGTCAGGTGGGAGCCAAGACTTGGTACCTGGACCCAGGTTGGATTTAAGGCTCCACGTCTTGCTTTGGTCAGGTGTCTCTTTGCAGTAACATACAGGGAGTAAGGTTCCCACCGTGTGGATTAACCAGAGGTTAACTTGGCAATACCCAGGCATGTCCCTCAGTGATGTTTTTGACATAGAGGAATAACACATAGGAAATCGTAAGACAGAATACGACAAGTGCATACGGAGAAGGTCTTTTGATAAAGGTTTTGCACAATCTAGATCCTACCTTGATCATCAGTCAGTAGGGTGTTTATGATTTGAATATGTGTATGCATTTTCAGATTTATTGACACTGACTCTCTCTGATTTCACATTGAATACATCTAATATGTCATCATTTTATCGCCTTTTACAAGATGATGCTTTCACTGTCACTCTTTTAGGAGAGTGTTAGGTAAACGATGAGTCTGATCGTGAACAGACTTGTGATGATAGTCACACAGACTCTGAATCACAGTCCCCATTCCATTGTACTTTTCCAAGTGTTTTCAAAGGCCTTTATACTTATTGACTAGCCGAGCATCTCTAAATACTTCAGTAGGACCAGAGGGTTTTATTTATCAATTTAATTTGGATGCTATCTGCTAGAAGTGCATAAGTTATTTAGCATACTTGATAAGTAATTTAGTATGCTTGGTATAGCTCCTAAAATATTATTCAATGTGAAGATTACACTATTCATTAAGATTCTTGGAGTTATGTTTCATATAAAAACAAACACTAAAAGAGGTGTAAGGTAACATTATACATTCTTCCAACCTCAGCAGAGTGATTGAAACCATGAAAATGTGGGAGACTAGTCTCTTTTATTGTTATGTTAATGCAAAATATTTGCCTCTTTGGCATTCTGGATAGCATCACATTGGTAGATTTTTTTAAAATTGCCCTTCTGTGTGTGTACAAGAATTAGGTATCCAATTCTTATAGAAAAAGATCTACTATCTTTTCACTGTCAGTGCACTTTATGGCCTTATGTCTTGTCTCTGTATTCAATGGCTGTAGGACTTTTTATTATTTCCTAAGATATAATATGCTCTGAAAATTGAACTAAGATTTTAAAAACCTGGGCCCTCATTTAAGATATGCTACTTACCAATAAAGATCAATAAACCTTGAACATTTATAACTTTTATGATGCTCACAGTCACTTCAGTCAGTTCAGTTGCTCAGTTGTGTCCGACTCTTTGCGACCCCATGGACTGCAGCACGCCAGGCCTCCCTGTGCATTGCCACCTCCCGGAGTTTACCCAGACTCATGTCTATTGAGTTGGTGATGCATCCAACCATCTCATCCTCTGTCGTCCACTTCTCCTCCTGCCCTCACTCTTTTCCAGCATCAGGGTCTTTTCAAATGAATCAGATGTTCGCATCAGGTGGCCAAAGTATTGGAGCTTCAGCTTCAACGAATATTCAGGACTGATCTCCTTTAGGATGGACTGGATGGATCTCCTTGCAGTCCAAGGGACTCTCAAGTCTTTTCCAACACCACAGTTCAAAAGCATCAGTTCTTCGGTGCTCAGCTTTCTTTATGGTCCAGCTCTCACATCCACACGCTACGACTGGAAAAACTGTAGCCTTGACTAGATGGATCTTTGTCGGTAAATTAATATTTCTGCTTTTAATATGCTGTCTAGGTTGATCATAACTTTTCTTTCAAGGCGCAAATGTCTTTTAATTTCATGGCTGCTGTCACCATCTGCAGTGATTTTGGAGCCCAAGAAAATGAAGTGGTGCTCCCATTTCCATCTATAAATTGGGGCAAGAAATACTTGTCCCCACTTGCTTCCTAGGATTGAATTGTTAGAAGCAAATGAAAGTAAGATATGAAAGCATTTAAAGTTGTAAAGGTCAATGCAGAAATAAAATGTAATTGTTTGAAATCTATTAAGTTGAACTTTGAAAAATGACTTGACTTCTGTTACTGACATCATATTATACATGGAATGTGGTCAGTCAAAATATACTTCTGAGTATCTTTTAGCTAATCTGCTCTTATCATCATGAGTTTGTCAATAAATTATGCACCCACATTTCCCAGTGTGTAGATTCCAAGTTTATCATGACATCCTCCAAGGCTAGAGTGTTGAGTCAGGCTTCTGGCCTCAAGGAATGGTGATCACTTGTAGCATGTGATTGCAGCTCCCAGAAGGGGCAAGGATTTGGTCTGTTTTATTCACTGAGGAATTTCAAGCACCTAAAACAGTAATTAGCCTTTCAGCAAGTACTTGCTGAATGAATGAAAGAATTTCTCCCCTAAAATACTGAAAAGATCTGACTACAAGTGGAAAAATGTGGTCAGCTGTCCACGGCTTTTTCCAAAACAGTGGTTCAAATGCTGGTAGACTTAGCTGTTTCATAAAGTTCATTTATATACAGATCACATTCATGCCTCAAGGCTTAAAAAACAATCAGTGAAGTTCAAGGGAATAAACGGCACATTTCCTTACAAGCTCTTTTCCCATCATTGAGATCCTACATTTGCTTATATTATTTCTATTAGTAAGCATTATGTGCATATACATATATATATGTATGCTGTGCATGCTAAGTTGCTTCAGTCATGTCTGACTCTGTGTGACCCCATGGACAGCAGCCCACCAGGCTCCTCTGTTCACGGGATTCTCCAGGCAAGAATACTGGAGTGGGTTGCCATTTCCTTCTCCAATATATATGTATGTATATATATAGAGAGAAAAAAAAATGGAAGGTGTTAGTCATTCAGTCGTGTCTGACTCTTTGTGACCCTGTGGACTGTAGCCCACAAATCACCTCTGTTCATGGAATTCTCCAGGCAAGAATACTGGGGTGGCTTCTCATTCCCTTCTCCAGGGGATCTTCCCTATCCAGGGATCTAACCTGGTCTCCTGCATTGTAGGCAGATTCTTTACCATCTGAGTCACCAGGGAAACCCCATGTGTATATAGTGAATCTTATATGAATTTTTCATATACTTTAAATGGTTCACAGGGCATGTGTCTTCCTTCACTTCTCTCTGTATCTCCAATCTTTTCCAGAAATATCCAGTTAGCAATGATCTGTGAATCATTTCAGGTATCTCTCAGAATATCCAAACAGTATCATAATACACTTGCTCTCTTGCAACTTACTTCTTCCCTGAATTACACATCTTGGTTGTTACTGATATCAATTTACAAAGATCTTTGCACATTTTAGTGGCCATAATAACATATTAATCCATTATATGCTTATGTGTAATTTTAAACCAATAATCTTGTGATTATTTCTGTTGATTTTAATCTTATGCTACCACAAACAACGTTGAGATAAAGATGCTTATGCAAATGGCTGGTGCTAAAGTGTGAAAACACAGTTGCAGGATGCATTCCTAAAATGAAATGACTGTATCAAATGTCATGTATCACTTTTATTTGGCACTTAAAAACAAGTTTCCTTGCAAACAGTTTCTAATAAGTGAGTCCACCTACCTCTATTTCAGTATCAACATCAGTGTATAATCATCCTTTCACACTTTGGCAACTGTGATAGTTGAAACATCAAGTCTCATCAATTTTGAATCAGTGTTATTATGATGGAAATTTTACATGATATCTTTCACATACTTAAAAGGTTTTTGCATTTTTTATGAACTATCTTTCTGTATTCTTTCCCCTTTTTTAATAGAATTTTCACAGATTTTCATTGGTTTTTAATTGCTCATTATAAATTAAGAATTTATTTTTGCCTATCCAGATGGCCAAGTATCTTTATTTGATGAGTCACTCATTGTTAATTTGGATAATAATACTGAGTATTACTCAGCCATTAAAAAGAATACATTTGAATCAGTTCTAATGAGGTGGATGAAACTGGAGCCTATTATACAGAGTGAAGTAAGCCAGAAAGAAAAACACCAATACAGTATACTAATGCATATATATGGAATTTAGAAAGATGGTAACAATAACCCTGTATACGAGACAGCAAAAGAGACACTAATGTATAGAACAGTCTTTTGGACTCTGTGGGAGAGGGAGAGGGTGGGATTATTTGGGAGAATGGCATTGAAATACGTATAATATCATATATGAAATGAGTCGCCAGTCCAGGTTCGATGCACGATAATGGATGCTTGGGGCTGGTGCACTGGGATGACCCAGAGGGATGGTATGGGGAGGGAGGACGGAGGAGGGTTCAGGATGGGGAACACATGTATACCTGTGGCGGATTCATTTCGATATTTGGCAAAACCAATAGAATATTGTAAAGTTTAAAAATAAAATAAAATTAAAAAAAAAAGGTATGTAGTCAAATTTATCTATACTTTAAGACATTTTAATTTTGCATTATATTTAAATGATTGCCACTCTAATATTATGAAAATAGCTTCATTTTAAATAATGTTTTATCAATTAATTTTCCATTTAATTATTTTATCGCCCTGTTATTTATTTTGTATTAAAGACTGATATAGAATTCAAATTTATTATTGTGTTTTTTCAGGAGTTTGGCAAGGTTTCCTAAATCTATTTATTCATGGATAAATTGTTACTTCAGGAATTGGTGGTTACCTTTATGAAAAACTAAATTTTTGTTTAAGCATCTGTTTTTGAGTCCTTTCTGCTATTCCATCTATTTTGGAGTCCTTTCTTCTATTCCATTGATATGTCAGTATTTTTATGCATAAGTACCTGATGTTTTGTTTTATAAAACTATATACATATTGAAATATCTTATAGTTTGTTTCTACACATTATTCTTTTTAAAAAGAAACTTCCTGGCAATTCTTGCAAGACTTTGATTCCAAATATACCCTATAAGTAGCTTGCTCAGTTGCAAAGAGAAATCACTTTGATGCTTTGCATTGATACTGCATTAAATTTGTGATTGGTTTATGTAAAACTGGTCACAGGAAGTTCAAGTCTTTCTATTCAAGTATTCTTTTAAGTTCCTCTTTTCATTTTTATCATCTACTTTTCCTGTTAAGACTTTCCAAAGTAAGTTCGTGTTACTCTTACTTTTTAAAAATGGGGGATTCTTCCATTATGTTTTCTAGATGGTTGTTCTTATATAGGAAATACATAAATGTATGCAAAATTATAACTAACATTATTTTATATTCCATTATAGTTTTTAAGGTTATTCACATATTTATTCAAGATATAGCTCCAACACTTCAAATATGTATCTAAACCGTTGATTTTCTTCTCCAGTCTAAATGTGTCAAATAATTGCTCCCCAAAATATGTATCAGTTCAGTTCAGTCACTCAGTCGTGTCCGACTCTTTGTAATCCCATGAATCGCAGCACGTCAGGCCTCCCTGTCCATCACCAACTCCCAGAGTTCACCCAAACTCACATCCATCGAGTCGGCGATGCCATCCAGCCATCTCATCCTCTGTCATCCCCTTCTCCTCCTGCTCCCAATCCCTCCCAACATCAGGGTCTTTTCCAATGAGTCAACTCTTCGCGTGAGGTGGCCAAAGTACTGAAGTTTCAGCTTTAGCATCATTCCCTCCAATGAACACCCAGGACTGATCTTCTTTAGAATGGACTGGTTGGATCTCCTTGCAGTCCAAGGGACTCTCAAGAGTCTTCTTCAACAACACAGTTCAAAAGCATCAATTCTTCGGTGCTCAGCTTTCTTCACAGTCCAACTCTCACATCCATACATAACCACTGGAAAAACCATAGCCTTGACTAGATGGACCTTTGTTGGCGAAGTAATGTCTCTGCTTTTCAATATGCTATGTAGTTTGATCATAACTCTCCTTCCAAGGAGTGAGTGTCTTTTAATTTCATGGCTGCAGTCACCATCTTCAGTGATTTTGGAGCCCAAAAAAATAAAGTCTGACACTGTTTCCCCATCTATTTCCCATGAAGTGATGGGACCAGATGCCATGATCTTAGTTTTCTGAATGTTGAGCTTTAAGCCAACTTTTTCACTCTCCTCTTTAATTTTCATATATATAATGAATTTATTTTTAATTGAAGAATAATTGCTTTACAGAATTGCTTTGGTTTCTGCCAAACCTCAACATGAATTAGCCACAGTGTACATATATCCTCTCCCTCTTGAACCTTCCTCCCACCTCCCTTCTCATCCCACCCCTCTAGGTTGTTACAGAGAACTCAAACTGGGACTCTATAACAACCAAAAACATATTTTTGATATTAGAATTGCTCTAAGCCATTCTTGCCTTTACAAATAAAGCTTCTAATTCTCCATTAAAAGTTACACTTGATTTTACTTTGTTTGTATCAATACATAGCAATACTTATATCTATTTATATGTACATATATATAATAATACAGGTTTTAAAATGTACTCTAAAGCTATGCTTTTTTTCTTTTCTTATACCATGTGCTTTTCACTACATTTGTCATCTGTGACTCTTGAAGGAAAGTACCAAGGCAGGTTAAGTCTTATGGGGCTCAGTTGATAAATCCTATTTATGTTTCTATCCAAGGGCAATGGAGAATTCCATGGATTGTATAGTCCATGGGGTCACAAAGAGTCGGACACAACTGAGTGACTTTCACTTTCACTTTAAGGGCAATGGAAAAGTAAAATTCATGAGCCCTTAGCTCTAGTTTTCATAAGATCAGGCTTCTCAGGGTACAGTGAGTGCAGCATTGTGGTAAAAAACAGAATGTTTGTTTGCGGAAGGAGTTTGGATGATGAGAGATGGATATGAGAATTTTTGTGTCTCAATAATAAATGTCCCTTCAGTAGCAACGTGAAATGAAAAGACTTGTAGCCCCAAGTCCGGGACTAATTACATGCCTTTAATATAGTACTTACCATTTTCCTCATTTGAAGAGTGAGAATGTTACAGTACATAGTGCCAAAATATTTTTTACAGTTAACACTATTTGAATTCTATCACTTAATGCAACCTAGAAGGAGACAACTTGGCAAGCTGAATCACCAGACTAGATTATAATCTCCCATTTATGCATTTTTATTCCCTACAGCTTTAAAATGCAGAGAAATACGGCACTTCAAAGCTTCTCTTTCTGCTTTTTTGGGCTGCATTTTCATTTGTATGGAAAATGAATTCAGAATATATTTCTGCTTAATTTTATATTCTGCCAAGCTTTTTTTCCCTAATTTGATTGAAGAGTTTAAATTTTTATAGAAAGTGAAGCTCTACTAAGATGCAGATTTTTTGGTTGTGAAAATAAAGGATTGGAAAATACATGTTTGGTTGACCAGCAGAGGGTAGGTCCCAATATTTTTAGCTTTTTGGGGGGAAAGTAAACCTCAGTGCTTATAATAGTTTAACATAATGCTATTTAAGATTATGAAGAGATATTTTTCTTCTCTAAGTAGGTACCCTAAAGGAATTCTCTGGTAGTCAAGTGTTTAAGCCTCTGAGATTTCACTGCCAGGCTTGGGATTCAATCCTTGGTCAGGAAACTAAGATCCTGCAAGCCACACAGTGTGGCCAAAAAAAAAAAAAAGTCGGTACTGTCATCGTTATCTTTGCCAAGTCATTTCAGTGTATAGGATTTGAAATACAAGATATCTTCCTGTGCTGCTCTGTGCCAGGCAGGTGCCGGTCACCAGTGGCACGTGAGGTTTACTGAGTGGAGGCAGTGAAGTCTGGGCCCACCACAGCTTTCTGTGGGATTTCCTGCAAACCTGATTCAGCGTCTCCCAAGAGCCTGTGACACACAAGCAGCAAGGAAGGATGAGGAACAGTGAAACCCTGGCGAGCAGCCAAGCCCCTGCCATGAAGCTCTGCTCACTTTAATGTAGCTCCACTGGGCTGGATACACGTGGAGGATGGATGGCTGCAGGATGCTGAAACAGCTGCTGGGGGAGATCAGCTGAAGTGGACCACATGGAACTGTGCTGGGAAGGAGGCGTGTGGCTGATAGGACATTTGCTAAAGGGCTGCTCAAACCACACCACAGCATCATGGTGCTGTCACCTCGTAGACTCTTATAACAAATAACATCAAGGAATCCATCTCGGCCTATAAATTTCAAGGGTTGGCGGTGGGGGAGGTGCATTTCTTTTAAAATAAGGAAAGGAAAACAAAGCCACAGAGACGAAGTTCTTCCTGAGAATGCTGGACTGACTCTTACTTTGACATGCACTCCTTTAAGCAGTCAATAGACAGATATCTAAATGTTTTTATTTTTCTTTGATAAAATCAGCAGGTTCCACAGTTTCAGCCTTCAGAATGTGCTCTTTTAGCTTCTTTTTCAAATCCTGTAAATCAGCATGAGCAAAAGTATGGCATGAGCTAAGGCAAGGTAATAAAAATGAAGGAACAATTAAGAAGTTAAAAAAAAAAATCTGCACTACTTTTCTGACAATTAAGTCCTCTCCTGGAGGGCTTTGTGTATTTTTGGAGATTAAATTAGTCTTAAGTTGGTGCTAAGGCTTGAAGTTGTTGTCTGAAAGAATAAGCATTTTGTTGGTAGAAAAATAAACTGAAAAAATAAACTCAAATACTGGAGAAGGGAATGGCAACCCACTCCAGTATTTTTGCCTGGGCAATGCTATGCAAGGGGAGCCTGGAGGGCTATAGTCCATGGGGTTGCAAAAGAGTCAGACATGACTTAGAGATTGAGTACACACACCCACACACACACACATCTCAAATACCATAGAGCATGACCCATTCCTTGATTCCAAGTTTAGGGCTGACTGCAAGATTTTGTCTTATTTATTAATGTGCAGTGTGTATATATGAGGACTTCCCTGGTGGCTCAGATAGTAAAACATCTGTCTACAATGTGAGAGACCTGGGTTCGATCCCTGGGTTGGGAAGATTCCCTGGAGAAGGAAATGGCAACCCACTCCAGTACTCTTGCCTTGAAAATCTCGTGGACGGAGGAGCTTGGTGCAGGCTACTATCCACGGGGTCGCAAAGAGTAGGGCACGACTGAGCGACTTCACTTTCTTTCTTTCTTTGTATGTATGACCAGATTGAAGTCAGTTTGTTTATTTGGAGGTTTCCTTATTCAAGATATTTCAAATACTTGCCACCACACCCTGCAATCATAGCCCTAATCCATTTATTTGCTCATCTACCTTGTATTTGACACAATGCAAGGGAGCAGGAACACAATGATGGATAAGAAAAATATAATTCTTCAACTCCTGGAACTTGCATGTTAATTGTTTAAAGCTTACTCTGCTTGTTACTGTTCAGTGATACCACATCATACAATACCTGATGCTGTTGTTTAGTCACCAGGTTGTATCAGACTCTTTATAACCCCATGGACTGTAGCCCGCCAAGGTCCTGTGTCAACGAGATTCTCCAGGCACGAATACTGGACTGAGTTGCTATTTCCTTCTTCAGGGGATATTCTTGACCCAGGGACTGAACCCATGTCCCCTGCATTTAGAGGTGGATTCTTTACTGCTGAGCCACCAGGGAAGCCCATAATACAGGTACCCCATAATAAAAGGTCAACAATTTCACTGGAGAAGTATGAACCACCTGAAAAGAAAATAAGATGAGACAATGTGTAACAATTACCTAAAGAGTTCTTCAGAGCAGACAAACTTTTTCTACAAAGGGCCCGATGGTAAATATTTTGTGCTTTATGGGCCAAAGGGTCTCTTTTATGATTATTCAACTCTGCCATTAAAGCACAAAAGGAGCCGTAGACAACGAACAAGATAATGGATATGATTTTATTCCTGTAAAATCTTAGTCACACAAACATGTAGTGAGCAGGATTTGGTCAACAAGTTGTAAATAGCTTGTCAATTCCTGCCTCAGAAAATAATTTGCATAAGGATAGGAGAAGAGAAGTCAGAGAGGAAGGAGGTTCACTGGACAATAAACACTGGAAAAAAAAGTGGTACACTCGCATTTGCAGAATTTCAACAAAATAATTAGAATGTACTGTACATCTTCTTGGGCTTCCCAGGTGGTGCTAGTGGTAAAGAACCCTCCTGCCAATGCAGGAGATATAAGAGACATGGGTTTTATCCCTGGGTCAGGAAGAACCCCTGGAGGAGGGCATGTCAACCCACTCCAGTCTTCTTGCCTGGAGAATTCCATGGACAGAGGAGCCTGGCAGACTGCAGTCCATGGGGGCGCAGAGAGTCAGACACGACTGAAGTGACCCAGCACACACATGCATATATCTTCTTGGAGCTTTCCAGGTGGCTCAGCAGTAAAGAATCCACCAATATATTCTAATTGACAGTATGTGAATTCAATTATCTGGATCCAAACTCTGCTAGACACATCAAGTTTAATTCCATGTTTTCTAGCCCAGCTCTTTCTACCTGAGGCTTTATTTTTTCCTTTGGTTTTGAGCTTGGTCTCTGGAATAGACTTGGTTTCCAAATCTCTTAAGCACTTAACAGACAAACACAGACTGACTGTTTTATTTTTTTTAATTTTATTTTATTTAACTTTACAATATTGTGTTGGTTTTGCCATATATCAAAATGAATCTGCCACAGGTATACATGTATTCCCCATCCTGAACCCTCCTCCCTCCTCCCTCCCCATACCATCCCTCAAGACTGGATTTTATATTGGTTGGCAGCCATAAAATTCTGTACTGGATGGTGAATGAAAATAAGAAAAATAATGAAGAATAGGGTGTATGTACTTAAGGGTGGTTGAAAATGGACAGTGATGGGAAGAATAAAACCTTAGGAAAAATTCTCAGAGATCAAGAGAATGTCAGTGAGGCACATTAACTTTCTTCAGAAGGTCTAGATTACTATCACACACCATTCCCATGGGTAGAGATAATTTCATTAAGAATTTGATGATGTTACAGTTGGATAATGCCATCTCTATAGAGAGTACATGGTAACTATATATTACTGGTGAGTTTATGAATATGTCACTAATTTGAATATACTTTCTTTTCCCATAATACTCTCCATAGGCTCTATAATTAAGCATTAATCATTTAAGTTGCTCTTTGAGTTCTTTGAGGTTTTGCAATTACAGTATAAGGATTATAGAAATTTACCATCGAATTTTTCTTTTTTACCGAAAGTTGTTAATCAAGTAACAAAGAACAAATGATTCTTTTTTAAGTACCAAATACATTTTAAATAAATGCACATACAAAGTATATACTCTTATATTGCTTGGGCTATTCAGGCAAAATGTTTCTAAAAGACCTTACCATTTTATGTTTTTGCCTACATCCATATTTTCCAAATTAGCCCTCTTCAGCCTTGCACTTTCCCTCACTTTCACATAAAACTGAACTGTTCAACTCACTCTATCTCCTTCTTCAAAGGAGTTTTCCTTGGCCTTTCTAGGAGGGTTAGAAGGTACAAGCCATATCTACCTGTTTAGCACCATCCTGGTATATGTCACATTGATTTCTAATCACTTATGTTTGTCTCTCCATTAGATTATGAGCCCCCAGACACAGATATTCTTTCTGGTCTCAGGAGTCACTGCTTTTCCCTGGTATATAGTAGGTACTCATCACATATTTGGAGTGACAAATGAATGATAATTTCCCACTGTATTGTGAGAGTATCATTATGAGTACATCCCAGAAGTTCAAGAAAGCTT
This sequence comes from Bos grunniens, assembly GCF_055505025.1. Classification (NCBI taxonomy): domain Eukaryota; kingdom Metazoa; phylum Chordata; class Mammalia; order Artiodactyla; family Bovidae; genus Bos; species Bos grunniens. The sequence goes on along the minus strand of NC_141176.1, from coordinate 9,591,032 downwards.
TATTTTTTTCCTCTTTAGCATGATAGCTAATATCCTATGCGTCTCACCTTTGACTTATTCATGTTACAAACAACATCATCTATAGTGGTGGCGTTTCTGATCTTAGACAAAGACAATTTAAGGTCATTACTGTCACCATCAACTATGGTACTTCAGGTAAGTCACAGAGTCTCTCTCAACTTTAGTTTCCACATCTATTACCAGAATAAAAATAGTATTCTCCACAGTTGTGCCAGACATGAAATAGGTAATTTCAAAAATGGTTTCTAAATCACATGATGAAATATAAACCATCATGGTTATTTCATTTCTGTTCATATTCTGCCCTGTGTATCACCCGGTAAAACATGGTTAAGTCTTAATGAGCAGGACCTGCCTTGGAATATATGGAATATTATTTTCAATCATTACATATTTGCCCCAATTGTCACCTTTACTGTTTCTACCAGGTATTAAAAATGCTGTGGCAGATACACATTTCCATATTATTATTTATTTTCTACTTCTGGTGTGAAACTCTAATGCCAATTAAAGAATTAAGGTAGAAAGTAATATAATTTTCTAACTAAACTAGAGTAGGAAAAGAATCATGGTTCTTTCGTTTTTAATGAGAACGGTCGGTCTTTAGGTAGAAATGTGTTAAGTGATCAGTTTATGAAGAACAGTTACCGGGAATCAGGTATGTGGCCGAGGGCTCCTTTCCCAGGTATTCACTTGGCCAGCAGAAAAATGGTTCTCTCTCTTGTTTGAAATGAATATGGCTATGCCTCTGGCAGATTCATGCTGTTTAACTCTGCTTATCCACTATCTGTGAAAGACAGTTTGGTCTCCAGAATGTTAACTCACATTTAGAGTGTTGGCAGGAGCTTGCAGTGCAGGAGTGAATCTTTACAGAGACTTACTGCCACATTCACCACCCATCCTATTTAATAAAATAGAGCAATAAAGGTGCTTTAAAGTCACATATGGTTTTCAGATTAGAAGAAAAACGGCACATTTCTGAAAGCAGAGGGCTTGGATGGTAGAAGTAATTGCCTAGGTCATTCACACACATCTAATGGAAAGAAAGACCCTTGTTATGCTATAGTTAGTTTGTGCAAAATATTTTTCAATTACCTTTCCTAATTTTGACTGGGAACAATTGGAAAGGAGGTAGCAAAGTAGATATTTTCAAAAGGTGAGACCAAATCTCACAGGAAGACACAATTTTTCGTAACTGAATAGATCAGACATAATCACAATTTAATCCTTTTTAAAGCTAACAAAATTTGTAAGTCCTTTGTCTGGAAGTAAGTCTTCTATCTATTCCTGTCTCATAAATTGCAGAGGAATGGAATGGGAACTGGGACGGGGTAGAAAAGTGGGAAAGATATTACATGGCTCTTAGGCACAGGGATGCTGAATTATGAGAATCAAGGAGTTAGTCCCCCTTGAAAGAATATTGACAGTGAGACTATCCTTTCAACAATGTAGTCTCCATGTAGGAGACTTTCTAAAAATATGTTGCCAATTCCAGCTCTGTCTTTCTAACTTTCTAGACCAATCTTCCAAACTAGAGTCAATTTGGATGCCTGGATGGAGCTGCTAACAAATAAGCATTTTGTCTTCCATTCTGAACGTTCTATAGCTGGAAGTGCAAGGAATAAAATAAAACAAGGCAGGATAACATAAGAGGCATGGGTGAGGAATCAGGGGAGGAGCAACTTAAGAGAAAGTGCTCTGGAAAAACATATTTGAAATTGTGACAGGTGAATCATGAAAAATGAGTAGGGATGAGCCCTGTAGATGGCCTGTGTAAAGGCCCTGAGGCTGCACATAGTTGGCATATTTTGTTTTTTTTTTTTTTTTTTTCAGAGTTGGCTTTAAGTTTGGAGTATAGTAAGGAAAACACAGGAATGAAGAGCCCTCTCTTGGGTCTCTGAGACCTTGAGGCTATTATAACTGGTTAAATAAAAACCCTCAAAGGATAGTGAATAAACATAAACACTTATTAAAATCCGTCACTGTATTGAATCATGTTCTAAAAAATTCATTCCCTTTTGCACTTGAGAAGCATCTGTCTGATTAGAGTTTATAAAAATCTGTCCAGTCCTCATTCAAACAGTTTCATATTTGAAAGCTTCATTTCAAAGTTCTACCTGTCTTCTCCTTCTGAGGCTGGGTGTAGTCCCCCAGAGTTCAGAGTAGGGGAGGTGGTGCATGAAGAGGAAAAATGGCTCTTTGGAGTCACATTTGGGTTTTGGCCCGTCCGTGCCAATTTTCAGTACGTTTCCAGTTGCCACTGCTGGTTCTCAGCCTCTGGGTGGTGGGCACTGACCTGCTGGGTACTACAGAGTGTGGGAGATAGACCTGGGGATTTTGAGATCCCATCGATCAGGTCTCTGATCTGAGAGTTCTGCCTTACATTCAGTCCCTTTCCATCCACACTGGTAGCCCAGCTGCCTCGAGATGGGAGTGCAGATTCCTAGACTGCCAGCCTGCCTTGCTCTGACTGCTCATTTTCCCTGCTGAGAGAGGCAGAGAGGCAAGTCACCAAGCTGACTGCCTAAGCAGATACCCAGCTGAGAGACAGAATGCCAACCTCCCTTTACAGCGACAGCATCAGAGGTCATTTTGCAGTCTTTCTGTCATCTCTTTGAGGAGATGGATGCCTCTCGCAGCCAGGAGGGCTCTATCTTTAAGTCCGACGATACTGACCATCTTGTCTTCCTTAACCTTCTAAGTACATCCATTGGGGAGGGTTGAGGAAGTGGAAACAGCTTCTGCCATTTGATGGCTGGTAAAACTCAGAATCAACAGACAGAGATGATTTTAACAACACTTGGGAAATGATGGAATGAGTCTCCAGCAGAGTGGTAGAAGTATCAAAGGCTTGGTCGTAACTGACACATATTCTAACCCTGGTTGCTGTATTTACTAGATATTCACTCTTGTGTAAGCTAAATTCTTCAGGGCTTTAGTTTCTAATTTGTGGATATGGGGGAAATAATAATACCTATCTTCATAGAGTTATTGTGTAAAGTAAATGGGTTAATCCCTTTAAATTATGTGCATAAGTACTGGCAAATAATAAGGGCTCAGTAAGTTTAGCTATTATTAGGGACTTTGGTTAATAATGAGTTCATGCAATCTGACTACTAAATGAAAATTAGACTGGGTGAGGGAAAGAAGGGCAAGATGGAAGCAGAGAGATCATTAAGGCAGATAGCAGAGCAGGCCAAGAAAAATCTTATAGGGATTTGGAATAGAGTGGTACAGGTAGAGATAGTGAAGTAGTCATTTTCATTATTTGGTTCTAGGCATTATTGTAAGGACTTGTTGAGAAATTTTTCATTGGGCTTGAGACCAAAAAAAAGTGGAATCATGCACAGCTTTGACATTTTCAGTCTGAGAATCTAGGAAAGCTGTTAGCTGTTTAAGGCCAGGGCGCTACATGACATCAGAAAATAAAAAAGAAACAAAAACATAAGAATATAAAGAAAAAGAAAACAACTAAATTCTCAATATACATAGATGATGCAATTTTCTATTTAGAGAGTTTCCATATAATAGCATATGGTGAGTTCTAATAGCAAAACTTTATCACATGATATAGATTTTAAAAAAAATTTAAAAACCGCCATATAAAAGGAGGCTTTTTGTGTGTGTGTGTATGTGAATAAGGAATCCCTTATTAAGATGTATTAATACCTTGAACTGTGAATACATGGTTTTACATGGCAAAAAGACTTTGAAGATGTGGTTAAAGTCAAGGACTTTGAGACAATAAGATTATTAATGGGATAAATTTAATCACACGGGTCTTCAAAACCTGAGAGTCTTCTGGATCAGGAGATATTGCCTTGATGGGGGAAGAGTATGAGACTTGGAAGGATGAGAAGGATTCCATGCCCAGTTGGTTTGGAGACACAGGGGGCTGTGTGCAAGTGCTGGAGAGAGGCCTCCAGCACTCTCAGAGCTAAAGGTGACCCTAAGCACAGCCAGCAAGGACACAGAGACCTCGGTCTCACAGCAGAACTCAACTCTGTCAGTACCGGATGAGCACGGCACGAAGTTTCAGACTTCAGATTTGCAAAACTGTAAAATAAGGAATTTGTATTATTTTAAGTCAAAAGGGCTTTTTGCCACTTGCTGCAGCAGCAAGAGAAATTAATCTGCATATTATAAAATTCACCCACTTTTTTTCTTACATTTAGTACATTTATAGAGTTGCGTAGCTACAGTCCAGTCTTATAACATTCTCCTCACCCTGAAAAGATGCCATGTGACTATTTACCGTCAACTCCAGTTCTGCATCCCAGCTCCAGATAGCCACTATCTGCTTTCTATCTGATATGCTTGGTTTTTCTGGATACTGCATATAAATTAAATCATGTGACATGTAGTCAGAATTTTTACGACTATGAATAAAGTTGCTATGATCACAGGTCATAGGGTGGACCAATGTTTTATTTCAGGTGGGTATGTAAGAGTGAAATTGAGATAGTTCTGGGACTTGGGCCTCTTTGTGGCAATGCTAAAATGCTTGCACCTAGACACTCCCCTCTTCTAGCAATAAAATACAAAGAAACTACATGGGACTGAAAATAACTGCAGGCTTTACAGTTGGGGCAACTTCTGGACAAAAGATACACAAAGACCAAAACCCACTACTGCCACTTCTAAGGAGCCAGGAGCAAATTCGGTGTTGGGAGCTAAAGCAGGGTACTGCACATGCCGCCTGCACTCAACACCACCAAAGGAGTGGGCAAAACACTGAAACCATCCCTCCAGCCAGAGCCCTGAACACACTCATATCCTCCCCCCATGTAAGGAACATGTTTCCCTTCCCTCACCTTGGGGATCTTGTGAGCAAAGGAATCTGCTGTTTGTTCACTCCCTCCTGCTGCAGCAGGGGCTCTAGTAAACCTCGTCCAAATTTCTTGTCTGGCCTCTGATCAATTTCTATTGATTAAGGAGGTCAAGAACCCTGGTTGGCAACAAAATTGCCAGGTCATATGTAAGTTTATATTCAGCTTTTTAAGAAACAGCTCAAAGTGATTGCATTTATACCCTCATAAGCAATATAGGGAGGTTCTGGTTTCTCTGTTGTCTTTGCCTGTACTGATGATTGTCTGCCTTTTTAATTATAGCTGTTCTAGAGGGTGTGAATTGATGTTTCACGTGTTTTTTAAATTTGTATTCCAGTAGTCTTGCCTGGAAAATCCCATGGATGGAGGAGCCTTGTAGGCTGCAGTCCATGGGGTCGCTAAGAGTCGGACACGACTGAGCGACTTCACTTTCATTTTTCACTTTCATGCATTGGAAGAGGAAATGGCAACCCACTTCAGTGTTCTTGCCTGGAGAATCCCAGGGACGGCGGGGCCTGGTGGGCTGCTGTCTATGGGGTCGCACAGGGTCGGACACGACTGAAGTGACTTAGCAGCAGCAGCAACGACTATTAATTGGGCTTCCCTTGTGGCTCAGCTGATAAAGAATCTGCCTGCAATGTGGGAGACCTGGGTTTGATCCCTGGGTTTGGAGCATTCCTAGAGAAGGGAAAGGCTACCCACTCCAGTATTCTGGCCTGGAGAATTCTATGGACTGTATAGTCCATGGAGTCTTAAAGAGTCAGACACTACTGAGCGACTTTCACAATGACCATTAATGCTAAGTATCTTTTCAAGTGCTTATAAGCCGTTCATATTTTCTTGGTGTAATGTCTATTCAGTTTATTTGCCCATTTTTAATGTGATTGTTTTCTTTATTATTAAATGATGATTTTTTAATATTCTCTGGATATAATGGTGGTGGGAAATTGGATATTCTCATGAAGGTTTTGTAGACATATCAAACAGAGATAAATAATTTTAAATGAATCATATGCCAAAACACAAAGGTTGTGTACACAAAGAGTTAACCCTTAAACAGTGGGGGGAGTTGGAAGCTCCGATCCTCCATGTAGTCACAAATTTGCATATAACTTATAGTCAGCCCTCTGTGTCCATGGTTACACTGAACTCACAGATTCAGTCATGGGAGTTGTTTATACATGATATGAAGTACCTGAGTTGTTTTTTTTTTTTTTTTTTCAGAAGAACATCCAATGTGCCCAGTATTATTTGTTGAAAATATCCTTTCATCCACTGAATCGTCTTAGCACCTTTCTGGAGAATTAACTGAACATAAATTCAAAGGTTTATTTCTGAACACTATTCTAGTAATCTATCAATCTAGATATCTGTCTTTCTACCAGTACCACGGTGCCTTGATCCATATAGATTTATAGTAAGTTTTTTCACTGTTCTTTTTCACAATTATTTTGGATGTCTTTTTCATTCCATTTAAATGTTAGGGTAAGCTTATCAATTTTTGCAAAAACACATCAGCTGTGTTTTGATAGGGATTGTGTTGAATCTGTACCTGAAAGTGTGGAGAATTACCAACTTGACAACATTGGTCTTTCCAATGAATGAACATGAAACATTTTTCATTTATTTTAGGTCTTCTGAATTTTATTTCAGCAATGTTTTGTTGTTTTGAAAAAGGTCTTGAACTTATTGATAAATTCGTTCTCAAGTATTTTATTCTTTTCGGTTCGACTTTAAATGAAACTGTGTTTCTTAATTTCATTTTCAAAAGTCATGCATTCTTATAAAAGGGATGTTTGATCATTCAGGAGGCAAATGATTGGAAGAATTTATGGCTTTTTGTGTGGGATTTGAGAGTATATTTGGAAAAATATGCTGATTTAGATTGTAAAAGACAGCATATTAAGGCAGAGGCATCACTTTGCTGACAAAGGTTTGTATAGTCAAAGCTATGACTTTTCCAGTAGTTCTGTACAGATGTGAGAGTTGGACCAAAAAGAAAGCAGAGCACAGAAAAATGGATACTTCTGAGTTGTGGTGCTGGAGAAGACTCTTAAAAGTCCCTTGGACAGCAAGGAGATCAATGCAGTCAATCCTAAAGGAAATCAACCCTGAATATTCACTGGAAGGACTGATGCTGAAGCTGAAATTCCAATACTTGGGCCACTTGATGCAAAGAGCTGACTCATTGAAAAATACCCTGATAATGGGCAAGACTGAGAGCGACAGAGGATGAGAAGGCTGAATGGCATCAACCACTCAATAGACATGATTTTGAGCAAGCTCCAGGAGATGGTGAAGGACAGGGAAGCCTGGAGTGCTGCAGTCTGTGGGGTTCAAAGAGTTGGACATGACTTAGCGATTGAACAAAAACAGGATTTTAAAATATTTTGCATATAAATTCTGACCTACGCAAAAAAATGATTCACACAATGGGAAAGAGAAAGTAGAGCTAGAAAGAATGAGACTGGGAAATGGGGATCTTTGCAAAAAAAAGTGAAATATTAGCCAGGGATGATTTGAAGAGGGCCTGGACAAAACAGTAGTAAGTACAAATATGCATTTCAGCTTGGGGTCTGCATCAGCCCTATGCCTAAAGTGAAAGTGAAAATGAAAGTCACTCAGTCATATCTGACTCTTTGCGACCCCATGGACTATACAGTCCATGGAATTCTCCAGGCCAGGATATTGGAGTGGGTAGCCTTTCCCTTCTCCAGGGGATCTTCCCAACCCAGGAATCGAACAGGGGTCTCCTGCATTGCAGGTGGATTCTTTACCAACTAAGCTACAAGGGAATGGCCAGCCCTATGTCTAGTGAACCAAAAAGATAATTTGCCGTTCAAAACCCATCACCTGTGTGGCCTATTCGAGGGGTGGAGGAGTGCTCACATAAGTAAAAGACTGAAAAAAAAACAATCCTGGAGATTTCACTTTAAGCAATATATTTGACAAATAATCAAATTTATGTGTCTCTTTTTTAACTTTATCATTTTATGAAGTGCTTTCTGTACTTCGTTTACCATGTAGACATTTGCAAAGGCTTTGTTTATAGCTTTAAAGTGAAGCAAAAACACAATAAATAAAAATACCACTCTTCATTGACTTTTGTTGAACAGTCCTCAAACTGTGAAAAGGTGTGGCAAGAACCAAATGAGGTAAAAGCTAGCACAGTACAAAAAAAATTGGCAAAAAATTTTTCCCTCAGAAAATGTTCATTTCTATTCTTTCCCCTAATCATTCATATTCAGTATTTATTGAAATTAAAATTATGCTTGACATTCAGGAAAGGTGTTTCCTCTAATGTTTTTTTATATTATGAAGGCAAAATTAAGAGAAAAATACCAACAGAAATTTCACAGCACACATCCTACAAGAAGGACAAGAAAATGAACCTGCAATTAGATAAAGCTGCATCCTTTTCAAAGGATTATATTATTAAATATTCAAGATTACGTACATTAGGGAGGACGTCAACTCAAAGACATACCTTTTTGCAGGGCTTCTGACAGTAACTAACCATTAGAGAAACATTAAATGAAACATTGAAAGGGGAAAGCAATTCAAGAAATGGACCAATTTGAACAACTTAAAGTACTGCCTTAGATGGCACATTTAGAGAACAAAAGACAAAAGAGAAGCAGAAAGAAAAAATCATTTAAAGACCAAGTGGCCATTGTCCATTGATTGAGAGGTCACACTTTAAATCATTTTGACAGCTGAAAAGGAAGAAGGATATAGTTTTCCCAAAAGATAGTTTAAACATTTTTTTGAAAATAATATAAAGAAAAGGACACCAAAGCTGACCCAGAAATGACTAAGAGACTTAGTTGCAGATATGACCAAAGGACTATATCCAGATAAAGAACATTTAAAAACTGGATGCAGAATAGATGAAGGGAACAACTCACTCACTTGGTATTTTCTGGCTCCTATAGAAACTCTATCTCCCTCTAGCAATATTCTACCTTTCCATTCAGTTTAACCATAATCTTATTTTTTCCAGCATGATCTGGGTTTATGACAACTCCCATTTTTTCTTAGCAGAGGCATTTATTAGATGTATTGCTTATGACAAATTCTCTCAAGATTTAGACAGTGAAAACAATAGCAGCGCTGAAACCCAGTTTGAGCCATTTTCCTGCTTCATTTTATAAACCCTAAATATGTGCATGTTACCTACCATATTTGCTGTATATTGTATAAAATTGTATTCAAGGTGAATAGTAAAATGAAGTATGATTTCCTTTGCACCTCACAAACTTGTGATCAAACAGGGTTGGCATTTGTGTTACAGCTTGGGAGATTTTTTTCTCAGTTTTATTTTGAAATTTTCAGCGATTCTGCAAGTTGAGCTTTATGCCACATAGACACAGAGAAACCTTTGAAAATGAAAGAATTATTAGGATGATTCATGCAAATGCCCAGTTTTCATCTGAATTACATGTCTATAAGCATGACTTAATGATTTGGTTCTCAAGTTTGGAGTTTAACATATCTCAACATGAATTTAATTTATGTCACTTAAATTCATTAATATTCTATTCTCCTTTATGCACTGAGATAATAAAATTGATATGATAATAAGTTCATATAATAATAATAATTTCTATAAAGATTAAATGAGATGATGCTTAGACAGTCATGAGAATGATGCCAGAAACAGCAGTGATTCAGCAAATGATAAGTGATAGTAGTCATAATAAAAATAAATACAATGTTAATAATAGTAGTAGTAATAGTAGGATTACTAGTCATAGCCATGGTATTTTCATGCTTGTCTTGAATGATCAAAAATATTTTGTAACTTAACTCTTGTTCTTGAACCTCAGGCTGAGCCAACTTTTGCATGAGAATCTTTGCATGTGAGGTGAGGAAGGAGAGCAAATCATAATAAAAATTGCCTCAACTTACATTGCCTTTAGTCCATTACTGATATATTACATGGACTCTCTTAACTCCAAAACAAAGCCCAAGAAAGGAATATTAGAGGAACGCGAGTTATAAATGGCTAAGGCATCTGTAACTGGATTCATCTTAAAAGGGAGGTTGTTCATCTTATGCTTGAAGCCATGGGATGGAAGTGACCTCAGAATATCTCTGGATTCCATGTCCAGCTTCTACGCTATCGTAGGTAGTTCCGTCCTCAGAGGAGTGTCTGTAGTCACTTCAGGTCCAATGCCTTGCAGATCCCTGACCACAGGGAAAAGGGCTCTGGTCTCCTTCATGTCTAGTATAAATGCAGGAGCAGAGGAAATCTGCTTGGCTCAGCTTGGGTAACACTCCCACCCTTTGGCAATAATTGCTCTTGGAGATTGGAAGTAGGGTTGAGAGTTGATTGTGGACGTAGGCTTGAGGGTTGATTAGCCTCGTTTATGGTCATGACCATCCTGTGTCCAGGATGGGCTCTGTAGCATCAAGATTGTAAGACACCAGGGAAGACAGCCACTGTAGCATGTAATCAGAGCTCTCCATTTATAGATGGCAAATTAAGGTTCTGAGAGAGTGCGTATAATAACCTTGAGTGTGATAATGGGAATTCAAAGTTGTGTTTCTTTCTCTGCAAAACATATAGTCTGTCTACTGTCTCATGCTGCTCTCATATTTCCACAGGTAATATTTATATAATGAATTCAAGAAATAGACATTGAATATCAGGTTAGGGAATCCATACTGGGTTAAGCAATGTAAGCACTAAGTATTCCCAATTCTCTTGATAATTGAAAACCTTCATTTAATGCTACAAAAAGTTTTACTAGGCTTCATTAAATTTACACAAAACTGACATGTTTTTCTAAATATCCCAGATGATATTCACTAAGCATGCAGCCAGTTGCTATTTGTCTTTCAGTTGGTCAGTTTTCAACAGCATGCTTAGTGGACTTTGACATTAGTAATGCCTCCCCCAAATCTAGAGAATGTTTGCATTTTCATTCCATTTTCCAGACGATCTCATGGAGCCCCTGAGCAGGGGGTATTGTTGTTCAGTTGCTAAGTTGTGTCTGACTCTTTGTGACCCCATGGACTGCAGCACACCAGGCTTCCTTGTCCTTCACCATCTCCCGGAGTTTGCTCAAGCTCATGTCCATTGAGTCAGTGGTGCCATTCAACCATCTTGTCCACTGTCGTCCCCTTCCACTCCTACTTTTGATCTTTCCCAGAATCAGGGACTTTTCCAGCGGGTCAGCTCTTTGCATCAGGTAGCCAGTGTGCTGGAAGCTCAGTCCCAACATCTAAGCAAAGTATTGGAAGGACCCAGTCTCAGTCCTTCCAATGAATATTCAAGATTAATTTCCTCTAAGACTGACTGGTTTGATATCCTTGCTGTCCCAGGGACTCTCAAGAGTCTTCTTCAGCACCATAGTTTGAAGGCATCAGTTCTTTGGTGCTCAGCCTTCTTTATTGTCCAGCTGTCACATCAGAACATGACTATTGGAAAAACTGTAGCTTTGACTATACAGTCCTTTGTCAGCAAGGTAATGACTCTGCTTTTTAATACACTGTTTGGTTTGTCATGGCTTTTCTTATAAAGAGCTGCTGCTGCTGCTGCTAAGTCGCTTCAGTCATGTCCGACTCTGTGCGACCCCATGGACTGCAGCCTACCAGGCTTCACCGTCCACAGGATTCTCCAGGCAAGAACACTGGAGTGGGTTGCCATTTCCTTCTCCAATGCATCAAAGTGGAAAGTGAAAGTGAAGTCGCTCAGTCATGTCCAACTCTCAGCGACCCCATGGACTGCAGCCTACCAGGCTCCTCCATCCATGGGATTTTCCAGGCAACAGTACTGGAGTGGGATTCTCCTAGTGTCTTTTAATTTCACAGCTGCAAAAACCATCCACAGTGATTTTGGAACCTGAAAAAATAAAGTTTGTCACTCTTTCCATTGTTTCCCCATCTATTTGCCATGCAGTGATGGGACCAGATATCATGATCTTCGTTTTCTGAATGTTGAGTTTTAAGCCAGCTTTTTCACTCTCCTCTTTCTTCCTCATCAAGAAGATATTTATAGTTCCTCTTTATTTTCTACCATTAGGGTGGTGTCATCTGCACATCTGAGGTTATTGATATTTCTCCTGGCAATCTTGATTCCAGCTTGTGCTTCATCCAGTCCAGCATTTCTCATGATGTACTCTGCATATAAGTTAAATAAGCAGGGTGACAATATACAGCCTTGATGTACTCCTTTCCTGATTTGGAACAAATCTGTTGTACCATGTCCGGTTCTAACTGTTGCTTCCTGACCTGCATACAGATTTCTCAAGAGGCAGATAAGATGGTCTGGTATTCCGACCTCTTTAAGAATTTTCCACAGTTTATTGTGATCCACACAAAGGTTTTAGTGTAATCAATAAGTAGGGGTATATATACATATTAACACATAGATGAACCATTATTATCTGCTTTTTCAGCATTTTTGAACATGATTAAATAACAAGTACGAATTATCTTTGGAACTGTTTTGGAGATCCTTAAAATATCCAAATGCACACAAAAGAAAACTGTTTAATTCATTGGATTATAAGACCCAAGGTCCATAAATTGAAGAGTCTGAGAGTATCAATTCATTCCTTCTTTGTGGTTTTGTTTTGTTTTTGACCCCTAAAGTCACTGATTTAATCAGTTTTATCCCCCTAGCATTTGACCTTGTTATTTGGTTTTGGTATGAACTCTAAAACCATGTTCTTTCCCCAAGTGCCTCTTGACATATTACAACAAAGTAACACAGTAATAACTGGTCTATTATGCTTTGTGGCATAATCAATAATATAAATAAAGTGTGCCTTGATGTAATTTGCTCTTTGAAATGTTAGTGGTTATACTTTATTAAGCTGTTTATAAGATAAGATTAAGTTTTGCTATAATTACCTGCCTTTTCCTCCTGTGTCTACCATAATATTCTTTACTGTTTCTACTGGATCATTTGTGAATGTTTCCTTTTGTTTGATAAATTTGTATTTTATTGTACAGACTGATGTGATCATCACCCTTTGATTTAATTGCAAGCCTGTCTTAAAATGTATTTACTCTGTTTTCCAAGTGGTTAAGAAGTTCAAATTTTGCATAATCAAAAAAGTTCTTTTTTTAAAGGAACTCAAAGTTAATGTTATCATAATCCTAAATAGATGAAGCAATGGTGAAGAAAACTACAGAGCAAATATGAAATTTAATAATGGCCTTCCAACAGCTTCCCTTTCAAATTGTTAGAAATTCATTAAACAATGGTTGAGCAGCACTGACAATTAAATTACTCTCATATGAGGTATCCAGCCATAATATGAATATTGCATACTACATAGCTCACATTTCTAAAGGGATGTAGACAACAATTGGATTTCAGATAATTAACATGAGGCTTGAGTTTAGTCTCCAGATGCCTCCCACTCTGTTTCCAAGCAAAAATAATTGGGATGTAACTGTAGAAAGAAGGTTAGCATTAAAAATGTTAAAGACGAAAAATACAGAGCTGTGGCTGCATTAGAAGGAGCTTCCCACACCGTAGAAGTGTAGAGAGGGGGAAGTGGTAATAGGTGCTCACCTGATAGAATTGCAAATATTCTGTGTGCATTAAGCCTTTTAAAGCTCATGTTCTATGAGGAACTCTTTTACCCACAGACAGCCAAGCCATTGGTAAAAGTCATGTCAGATTGAAATCTATAGAGTTTGAATTTAATATCCCTTTTACATAGATCTTGTAATACACATAGCTAAGCATCACCCACATTCTAGCAACTGGATCATTTTTTAATATTCATGATTGGTGTCTGCATACGTCCTCTAAAACAATGAAAAGATACTAGCAAGGATATTTGTAAAAAACAAGACCAAAAAATACTCAGAATGAGCACTTCCTGTGACGCTGCCTTATCCTTCTTTGGGTGGAGGCCATAGGAAATGGGAAAATGAGATGAAATGCAGATGTCAGACCTGACTATGGAATAGAAGTTATAGAGAACAGTGTTGGAGGCTGTCTTTCCTGTGGTGTGCTCCCATTAATTGCTTTTTAAATTACAATTTGAGTTTTAGAATAGCTTTAGAGGGACTTCCCTGGATATACAGTGATTAAGACTCTGTGCTTCCAGCATAGGGGGCATGGGTTTGATCCCCGGTCAGGGAACTAAAATCCTGCATGCCATGAGGCAGGGCCCCAATTATTAAAAAAAGAAAATAAAGGCAATGCCAATGATATGAAACTGCATTGAAACCATCAAAAAAGAATAGCTTTAGATTTACATAAAAGTTGTGAAGAGGGTACATCCCTCACCTTCAATGTTCCCTATGCTGAAGAAGACTCTTGAGAGCCCCTTAAACTGCAAGGAGATCAAACCAATCAGTCCTAAGAAAAATCAACCCTGAATATTCATTGGAAGGACTGATGCTGAAGTTCCAGTACTTGGGCCACCTGATGCAAAGAGCTGATTCATTGAAAAAGCCCCTGATGTTGGGAAAGATTGAAAGCAGGAAGAGAATGGGGTGAGAGAGAATGAGTTTGTTGGATGGCACCACTGACTCAGTGGACATGAATTTCAGCACACTCCAGGAGAGAGTGGAGGACAGAGGAGTTTGGCAAGCTGCAGTACATGGGATCACAAAGAATCATACATGACTTTAGTAACTGAACAATGACAACATGATCAATACGTTAATATTATTAATCATAAAACTATGGCATTTATCACAATTAATCAATTAATGAACCACTATTAATGCTTCACAATTAATTAAAGGTCATTCCTTATTCAGATTTCCTTTCCTAATACCCTTTCTCAGTACCAGGATCCCACCCAGGACACCATGTGGCACATAGTTCTCATGTGGTTTAGGCTCCTCTTGGCTGTGAAAATTTCCAAGACTTTCCTTGTTTTGACGACATTGACAGTTCTGAGAGTACTGGTCAGGTATTTTGTAAAAATCCCCCTATTGCGATGTGTCTTATGGTTTACTTATGATTAGACTAGGGTTATGGGCTTGGGGGAGAAAGATCACAGAATTAGCATGCCATTTCCATTACATAACAGGAGTGCATATAATCAGGACGATCTGTTACCTGAGGTCATTCTTGCTCACCTGGCTGAGGTAGTTTTCCTCAGGTCTCTCCACTGTGGCTGCTTCTCCTCACCCACCACCTCCACACTTGACTCTCTGGGAGGAGGGCACGATGGTCCTTCGGTTGGCTCCTGCATTCCTTTGGCACCCTGTCATCACAGCGGGATTTTTTGAGTACTTCAAGCTGCTTCTGGCACATTTTGTATAGTTGACGCCCCATCAATTAACATTTGATGTCCCCACATGTTATATACTGTGGGCATTTAAAGCACAGAGATATTGCATATAATTGATATAAAGTGTCCATAATTAAAATTTATAATTTGCTTAGCTGTGAAATATGCATACAGCTGGGAAAACATCTCCACAATCAAGACAGTGAACAAACCAAAGTTGTCTCTCCTCCACTCTTGCCCTTTCCTCCCTTTTCCTTCCCCCCCTTTTCCTTCCCCATCCATTGACATATACCAATCTGCTTCCTGTCACTAGAAATGGTGATGAATTTTCTAAACCTTCTTTTAAAAATTGGACTGCTTAGTGTATTTTTTTTTCAATAACTTCTTTCACTTGACATAATTATTTTGAGTTTCATCCATGTGTTGTATGTATAAATTAATCCCCTTTCATTGTTGAGTAGATTCCCTTATATATACTGTTAATTTTGTGTAAAATACATGTAATAAAAGTATATATAAAACATAATATATTTATATACTCATTAAATTTTTTTCTCCATTTACCTGTTCGTGGACATTAGGGCAGTTTCCCTATTTTGGTTTTTACAAAGAAAGCTCTTCTAAATATTTGTGTAGTCTTCTACATTTCTCATGGGTTAATATCCAATACGGGAATGGCTACTTCATATGACTGGACTATGTTTAACTTTTAAGAAACTAATGAATTATTCTTCAAAGTGCTGGTACTGGGAGTTCTCTGACAGTCCAGTGATTAGGACTCCACACTCTCACTGCAGGGGGCACAGGTTTGACCCCTGGTCAGGGAACCAAGAGCCCACAAACTGTGGCATGGCCAAATAAGGAAAAAAAAAAAAAGGATAGTGGTGTCATTTTTAATTTCTAGTAACAGTAGGGGAGTGTTTCAGCTTATCCACTTCCTCATCAATACTTCACATGTTGTTATTATTTGGTTTTCAGCATTCTGATACATGTACAGGGTTATCTCACTGCGACTGAATTGGGGTTTTCTTAATGAAAAATGCTGTTGAGTATCCTGTGTTTATTTTTCTGCTGAACACTTCTTTGATACAGCTTTTGAATTTTTAAAGTAGTGTTCTTTAAAGAGTTTTCTTTTCATTGAGTGTTGTGAATTCTTTTTATATTCTGGATACAAGCCGTTTATCAGATCAGTTCAGTTCAGTTTAGTCATTCAGTCATGTCTGACTCTTTGAAACCCCATGGACTGCAGCTCCGCAGGCCTCCCTGCCCATCACCATCTCATGGAGCTTGCTCAAACCCATGTCCATTGGGTCGGTGATGCCGTCTAACCATCTCGTCGTCCCTTCTTCTCCTGCCCCTAATCTTTCCAGCATCAGGGTCTTCAAATGAGTCAGCTATTCGCATCAGGTGGCCAAAGTAGTGGAGTTTCAGCTTCAACATTAGTCCTTCCAGTGAACACCCAGGACTGATCTCCTTTAGGATGGACTGGTTGGATCTCCTTGCAGTCCAGGGGACTCTCAAGAGTCTTCTCCAACACCACAGTTTAAAAGCATCAAACACGTGTATGCCTGTGGTGGATTCATTTCGATATAAGGCAGAACCAATACAATATTGTAAAGTTTAAAAATAAAATAAAATTAAAAAAAAATAGGAAGTTCCACCTTCTGAGTGGAAGCTCTCATGCCAAAAATAAATAAATAAATAAAATAAAATCAGTACTAATTAGTATCTTTAAAAAAAATCTTTATCAGATATTGATTTGTAAATATATCTCAGCTTTGTGACTTATTTTTTCATTCTCTTAGTAGTGAGATATAAAAATCAAAGATCATTGATCACAGAGCACCATAACAAACATCATAATATTGAAAAAGTGCAAAGTGTTGCGAGAAAATCACCGACACGTGGCACAGAGACACAAACGAGCAAGCGCTGCTTGAGAAACATGCAGCTGGTGGGGGGTAGCACACACCTTCAGTTCATTAAACACAGTGGGGAGCCTAGGAAAGCAACACAAAATAAAATAAACTATGACTGTACTTAATTTTATGCAGCTAAAATTTAATCAATAAGAATGTAAGACTCCAATCTCTCTCCAATGCTATTTTAATTCTATAATGTATTTTTTACTTGTTTTATACCCCAAACATTTGCTATCATAATTGTTACTGTATTTCTAGCCATAACTGATTTAAATTTACCCAAGTCTTTTGATCACTACTTCTTACATTCCACTCCATCCCTCAAGGTTCAATTTTCTTTGTTCTAAAGCATATATTATTTTAACTCCTACATGAAGGTCTGTTAAAGACAAAGATTCAATCCTTGTCTAAAAATATCTATATTTAACCTACACTATTAACTTTCAAGTTTTAACCGGTTGCTATTTTCTTGTATTACACTGTCATCCGGATTCTGTTGTTTTTGTGAATAGCTAGGTATCAGTGTGATTGTTGATTATTGTAGGTAAATTCTTTTCCTTTTCTATGCTTTTAGGAATTTACCAATATGTGCATCGTCTTGCCTATTTGACCTTTATAGAGTTCACTTTGTGTCCTGATATTTAGAATGTATATCTTTTTTCAATTCAGGAAAATTTTTCTATCAATTTCCCTTTAGATGTTGTCTCTCTCCACTGTTTATTTTTTAAAAAGTCGACAAGGTATGGTATTTCCATCAAGATATATAAATCCATAGAACAAAATAAAGGTCTGGAAATATGCCCCATGTTCTCACCTTTCGTTATGCAAATATTATCAAAGATAATTTTCCTCAATTTTTCCTTTGTTTTAAAAAAGAGTATAATTACAATATTGTGTTAGTTTCTGATGTACAATTCAATGAATCATCTAAATATATATGTATATCCCCTCTCTCTTGGACCTACCTCCCATCCCTCACATCTCACCCCTCAAGGTCATCACAGTTAGCTGAGCTTCCTGTGCTTTATAACAGGTCCCCACTAGTTATCTGTTTTACACATGGAAGTGTATATATGTCAAAGCTACTCAGTTCATCCCAACCTCTCTCCCCGCTCACCATGTCCACATGTCCTTTATGTCATGTCTCTATGTCTCTATTCCTGCCCTGGAAATAGGTTCATCTGTACCATTTTTCTAGATTCTGCACAAATGCATTAATATATGGTTTGTTTTTCTCTTTCTGGATTACTTCACCCTGTATGACAGCCTCTAAGTCCATTCACATCTCTTCAAATGACCCAATTTCATTCCTTTTTATGGCAGAGCAATATTCCATTCTTTATTTCTCTTAACCTTTCTTTTATATTTCAAGTGTCTCTTTTATGCAGCATTATTTGCAATATACTCAAACTAATTCTGTCTTCAATAGTGTTTATCTCGCCACATAGTACGACCTATATAAAAGCAACAGACTCAAACAGCTCAACTACAAAACTCAAAGCCTGTTAAGTTCATGGTTACAGTTCTCTGAGACATACTGGATTGTTTATTTAAAATCTGTTTTATTTAAAATCAGATTGTTTATTTAAAAAAATCTGATTGTTTATTTAAAATCAGATTTATTTAAAATCAGATATAGTGCTCATAATTTTATGCCACCTAATACTTTCAATTGTAGTAAATCATATCGAGTAACAGAAAAATAAAAAATGCCTAGATGTAGAGGATAAAGAAAGGATGACAGAGAGGCACACAGATCTGAAAATATTCTCATGGCCACTAATCACATGCATAAAAGTATAGTTAAGGAGCTATACTATTACCTTATAAGAGAAGGGCTTCCCTGGTGGCTCAGCAGTAAAGAATCTGCCTGCCAAGCAAGAGATGTGGGTTCAATGCCTGGGTGGGGAAGATATCCTGGAGAAGGAAATGTCAATCCACTCCAATATTCCTACCTGGAAAATCCCATGTACAGAGGGGCCTGGTGGGCTACAGTCCATGGGGAAGCAAAGGAGTTGGACAATACTTACTGACTAAATAGCAACAACAACATAAGGGAAGAAAATTGTTGACATATTTTAATCACATGAATGCCAAATTAAGAAACTTTGCATATTTTACAATAAAAATTTGAACATGTGAGAAATCTATTTTAATAGTATATTTATCAGATGTATATGATGTCTTTACTATGAACTTCTCAAAGATAGATTCAGTGTTTTTATATATATATATATATATATATATATATGTGTGTGTGTGTGTGTGTGTGTGTGTGTATCTCTGGAATCTTAATCCAGTGACTGTAACACAGTGATTATTCTGTAAATGGTAGTTGAATTGAAACAAACATAGTAAAATGACAGGTTTTAGAGTCCAATCTTTTGAAAATGTAATAAAAATATCTTTAAGATTCTAATTCCTCATACCTGTTTCATATATATTTTTTAATATTGTAAGGAAATAAAATTGCTATCTAAAATTGCTAAATGACTCCATATTGATATCAATAGTTTCTTCATAACAATTAAAAGATTTGTGTAGACATTAGGTTGTACTATTAGGATATTAAACTATCAATGATGAAGAGTAACATGCATTTCTGATTATGTTATAGGTGCACTGAGCTATGCATTTTTCTACTACTAAGATATAAGACAATTGTATTTATTGAAATATGGTCTACAAAGTGAGCTATTTTCCTCTAAATAAATATATCAATGAAACAAAATAAAGAAGCTAAAAAGAGACACACAAATAGAGTCAAATTATTTTTTATAAAGGTGGAGAAAGAATAATCTTTTTTACAAATGGTGACTAAACCACTGAATGCAAAAAAATCATACTTTTCACTGAAAGTTAATACAAAGTGGATTTAACCTAAATGTTAAATATAAAATTATAGACTTCTGGAAGAAAACAAATCAGGACATCTTTGTGACACTGGATTTAAAATTACAGAGCATAAAACCATTAATAAATTAGACTTCACTATTAATAAGATAGTGGAAGAGACTTTTGAGGTTCCTTTGGACAACAACGAGATCAAACCAGTCAATCCTAAAGGAAATCAACCCTGAATATTCATTGGAATTACTGATGCTGAAGCTGAAGCTCAAACCCTTTGGCCCTCTGATGCGAAGAGCCTATTCATTGGTAACAACTCTGATGCTGGGAAAGATTGAAGGCAGGAGGAGAAGCAGGCAACAGAGAATGAGATGGTTGGATGGTATCATTCTCTCAATGGGCATGAGTTTGAGCATACTCCTGGAGATAGTGAAAGTCAGGGAAGCCTGGCGTGCTGCAGTTCATGGGGTTGCAAAGAACTGGGCACAACTGAGTGACTGAGCGATAGTAATTAATAAAATAAAATTAAGTACCAGCATACCTTGTTTCATGATGCTTCACTTTGGCTATTCTTCACTGATATGCGTTTTTTTGAGTTGAAAGTCTGTGGCAATCCTATCTTCACTCCATCTACCAGTATGATTTTTCCAACAACATTTGCTCACTGTATGCCTCTGTGTCACATTTTGCTATTTTGGCAATAGTCCGAAATTTTCATTGTTATTTTATCTATTATGGTTTTCAATTAGTTATCTTCTATGTTACTATTGTAATTGTTTTCTGGTCCCACAAATTGATCCCATATAAGATGCAAACTTAACTGACAAATGTTGTGTGTGTTCTGACTTCTCTCCCACCTATTGTTCCCTCTTCTTGGGTGTTCTTATTCACTAAAAAGATGAAATTGAAATTAGCACAGTTAATATATTTTTTTTTCCTTAGTCAATATCCTTACAATGGCCTGTAAGTGTTCAAGTGATAAGAAAAGTCATGTCTCATCTCGCACTTGAAATGAAAAGCTAGAAATAATTAAGTTTAGTCAGAAAGGAGACCAAAAGCTGAAATAGTCTCAAAGCTAGATCTCTTGCACCAAATAGGCAAATTGTGAATGCAAAGGAAAAATTATTGAAGGAAATCAAATGCATTATCCAAGTGAACCCATAAATGATAAAAAAGCAAATAGACTTACTGCTAAAGTAGATAAAATTATAATGGTCTGGATAGAAGATCAAGACAGCCACAGCATTTCCTTAAGCCAAAGCTGAATACAGAACAAGGCCCTAACTAATTCTCTTCAAGTCTATGAAGCTTGAGAGAGATAAGGAAGCTGCATCAGAAAAGTCTGAAATGAGCAGAGGTTGATTCATGATGATTAGGGAAATAAGTGGTCTCCACAACATAAAAGGATAAAGTCCATGGAATTTTCCAGGCCAGAATACTGGAGTGGGTATTCCCTTCTCCAGGGCATCTTCCCAACCCAGGGATCGAACTCAAGTCTCCCACATTGTAGGCAGATTCTTTACCAGCTAAGTCAGCAGGGAAGCCTAAGAATACCGGACTGGATAGCCTATTCCTTCTCCAGCAGATCTTCCCCATCCAGGAATTGAACTGGGGTCTCCTGCATTGCAGGTGGATTCTTTACCAGCTGAGCTACCAGGGAAGCCCCAAAAGTATAAAGAGAAGCAGTAAATGCCAATAACAGAAACTGCAGCAATTACCTAGAAGATATAATTAAGATAATGAATGGAAGTGGCTGCACACATTTCTCAGTGAGGATGAAACATGACTCTATTGGGAACAGATGCCATGAAGGAATTGTATAGCTAAAGAGGAGCAATTGAATCCTGACTTCAAAGCTTCAAAGTGAAGTCACTCAGTCATATCCGACTCTTTGCAACCCTGTGGACTGTAGCCCACCAGGCTCATCTGTCCATGGGATTCTCCAGGCAAGAATATTGGAGTGGGTTGCCATTTCCTTCTCCATCAAAGCTTCAAAGGACAGGTTAAATCCCTTGTTAGAGGCTAATGCAGCTGGTGACTTACAGTTGAAGCTAATGCCTCACTTGTTATTCCAAAAGTCCTAGGCCCTTAAAAATTATGCTAAATCTACTTTGCTTGTGCTCTATCAGTGGAACAACCAGCTTGAATGACAGTGCACCTGGTTATAACATGGTTTTCTGCATATTTCAAGCTTGTTTGCTGAGAACTACTGCTAAGAAAAAAATTCCTTTCAAAATATTAGTCTAGTTTTGCTCACTGACAATGTTTCCAGTCCCTCAACAGCTCCAATGGACATGGACAATGAAACTAATGTTGTTTTCATGACTTCCTACACAACATTCATTCTGCAGTCCACGGGTTCAGCTGTAATTTCAACTTTCAATTGTTTTTATTTAAAAGACACATTTCATAAGATATAGCTACTATAGATAGTAATTCCTCCAATGGATTTGGCTAATATATGGTAAAAACCTTCTGGAAAGGATTCACCATTCTAGATGTCAATAACAATATATGTAATTCATAGGAAGAAATCAAAATATCAACATCAACAAAAGTTTGAAAGAAGTGGATTCCAACACTATGGATGACTTTGAGGGATCCAAAACTTCATTGGAGGAAGGAACTACAGACATAGGAGAAATAGCAAGACAACTAGAATTTAAAATGGAGCCTAACGATGTGAATAAATTGCTGCAATTTCAGGATAAAGCTTTCACAGATGAGGAGCTGCTTCTTATGAATTAGCAAAGAAACTGGTTTTCTTGCGATGAAATCTACCCATGGTGAAGATGTTGAGAAGACCGTGAAAACGACAGCAAAGGATTTAGAATATTACAAAAACTTAATTGATAAGGCAGTGGCAGGGTTTGAAAGGGTTGAGTAAATCCTTACAGACACTTCTTTTTGGAAATTCTCTGCTCACTTCTGGTCCTTAAGGAAAACTGCTCTCTCAAAAAACTCTTCATCTTCACCCCACATCATCTTTTCAGCCTAATTTGTCAACACTTCAGTTCTTATTTTGATTACCAGTTCCTCTAGAATGTCTTTCTAGGCTTTTAGCCTATGACTTTTGCTCAGTTTGTGACCTTGCTTAAGACCTTGACCTTCACTTTCATCACCGTCAGCACAGTTCCCTAAAATGATTTTCTTTTCTTCCAAAGAACTTGGGAAGGGCTGTGATGTAAAGGACAATGTGTCAGACTTCCTGCGTCTCCAGACACAGCCTACAGGATAAATAAATGATGGTAGAGTCCCATGGATTGAAAGAAATGCTTTCCTCTTATTGAGAGTGTTTAAAAAAATGTTTCCTTGGAGTAGATATTCCTTTGGTACCCTTCATTCTGCCTTGAACTAATTTATTCAATATTCTTTCAACAGTTACTTACTGATCATCTGCAATGTTCTAGGACCATGACCAATGTTGAGATTTCAGTGGTGAAGGAAACAAACATGGCTCTTTTGCTGATAAAGCTTTTTAGAATTTAATAATAACAATGGTACACATCTTTATCAGCTACTGATAACATGCTTACATTTGGAGAGGACAGCCACTGATTTAAGTGATGTGTTTTGATTCAGCAAACCAACATCAGTGCATACCTCCTTGAAAAGCATTGTGGCTGGAAGTAACATAGATGAATGAGATTCAGTCTCTGCCCTAAAGGACTTATAATCTAACAGCAGATATTGACTATAGAGCTCAAGTGAATGAATTGTAGTGTGATAATGTGGCTTGAGTCTGTAAGAGCACAGAGAAGTGAAACATGTTATGAATTGGAAGCTTTGGAAGAATTCGCAAGGAAAGTTGCATGTTATCTAGGTCTTGAGTCTGAAACTGATTTGTAAAGTGTGTCTTCAGGACACTCTCAGTGAAACATAGAATGAATCAAGGCCTGTGGTAGACAACTTCACTGACTTTTCAGAATTATTAGCCAGCCTTAACAAACATTAAGTATTTAAGGAACACCATAATATTATATAAAATGTGTCAATGCCTAGAATGTAGTGACAGTTGCTATGGGAATGTGACTCCCTTATAATTGGGATTGTAGGTGAAGCTATTTCTCTATTTTAGTCTTTTGATCAAGTGACATAAGAGTTAGAGTGGTCAATATACTGCTCACGAAAATAATTGCCTCTTCTATAAATTGGTAAAATGCATGTAATTTTTATTTTTTAAAAATCTCCTTCAAAGCAACTTCTCTATTATATTCTTTCATTAATTGCTGTGAATTAGTTTAACCCAAAGTCAATTTACACACTCATGACTCCTGACTATGGATGCAGCATCAGTCATAATTGTATTTTATTCCATTTCATTTGGAAAATTTAACTCTATAGAAACCAATCCCATTATAGTAATACTTAGTCTGTTCAAATATGTCATTGGATGTATTTACAACCCTGATGCAGAGTGTAAATTGCCTGCAAAGCTGTGTGTAATTATGCAACTGCATTTTTCTTCAGAGTTCGTGATCTTGCATCAGACTCTCAGAGGGACCAAGACCCAATAAAGGCTCAAAAGCACTTGAAAATCTTTCCTTTTGCATTTGCCAATTTTGGCAAACTTGAAAAGACTCTACTCACATGTTGTCTTGAAAGCAATAGGAATTATTTTAGAATTTTTTTTCTTATATCAAGAAAGGCAATGTTACCTCTCATGAGACTCACTGCACAACTCCTTCACAATGTCATGTAAATTACTATGGATTGTCAATGGCTGACGTCTGAGATTAAATCCTGTTTGTTTCCATATAGCTGGTATTTGACACAATATGTGCCACATAATTGGGCCTCCATAGATGTAGAAGATTTGGGTGAGAGACATGAGTTACTTTTTCTGTTCAGTGTTGCTTGTCAAGGATGCACTGGCTGCCATACAAGCCCTAATCATGTTGCCTCCACATAATTTGTTTTGTGACTACATCTATCCTGTGACATAAGATACTTAAGTTATAGTAAATGCTTCATAAATATAGATGCCCATTAAACATTTATCAATTAAATCAATTTCTGCAACTGTTTTGGTTTACTTAAAAACAAACAGAATAATGGAGATATTTCACCAGCAAATATTCTATTATTTGTAACACTATTTTCCTCCTTCAAGATTCATTTTGTTGTCCTTTAATATTATAGAGTTGCCAGTGGGGAGTCTGAGCTGAAATGCTTACCACATGAGTCTGGAACTACATTGTAATGAAATCAGCAGAAGTGAGTCTCAGTGCATTTTCATCATAATTTAAGACCTGGTTGAAGCATGATGAATGGCCCTTGTCTCTGATCATTATACTAGCTGAGCAGTACTACGTCACTCATGTCTTCCTGTTGTACTCTTGGAACTGCCATGGGGGTAGCAAATGTACAATAAATACTCCGCTCGATTAAATTTATATTTCAGAAAAACTCAGTGTGTTTTTCAAGATATAGGAGTAGCAAACTTAAATGTAGACTCTAGGTGACAAAAAGGACTTTACTGAGCACGCTCAGCTCTATGTCTCGTTTTATGGTTCAGGAGCAAAGATCCAGATACGTTGAATATTTTCACCAAGGTGATATTCAGTTCCTATTTGACCTAGAATTAGAACACAGGTTATTAACTCATCTAGTCCTTGCAAACACAGTTATTTAGTGAGAGCAATGTTCTGAGCACTGAACTAAGGATAGATTAAGTTAAAAGGCAAATCTGCTCTAAAGGTCTTGGAGTCTAATTGGAATGACTAATGTATTAATAACAATTGCAATGCAGAGCAAATGAAAGAGCTCCAATAGAGGTTATGTATAAGGTCCATAGTGTTTTTTAGAATTATTTCAATGTTTGAGAAAGTCAGGTATGTGTTGTTTTTGTTTTCTAATGAAAAAATATCTTTGTACAGTATTGCCAGAAAAACTACAGAATATCCAGCCAAAGTATAATGTTTTCCAGTGTATCCCAAATGTGAAATTCAACTTTAACTGACATCCTGTATTTGTATTTGCTATATCTGAAAACTCATTTGTTGTTGATGGCCATTCCTTATTTGAAGACTATGAAGTCATTGATGCTTTTAAACATGTTTTTGTTTGAACTTAGTTGCCATTATTTTATTTTTTATTTTAAAGAACTACTTTTTAAAACTACTTTAAAGTTTATTAACTATTCTAAGTAACTTGTATGTCACAGATTTTTACAAACTTAGGTGTTTAACTTCCCAAATAATGGCAACTTTTTAACTCTCATATTGCATAAATTGAGGAATTGTAATTTTCAGTTAATTATTTTTTAACCCATATTCTTTCTTACAGGATTCCATAAGAATATTCCCATGATCCACACATTCAACCTTGCTGGTTGAAAACAAGAACTATTTACAATAAGTGAGACATGAAAGCGATCTCTAAATGTTCATCTACAGAGGAATGAATAAACAAAAAAAATGGTATGAACCCTCTGCCAATGCAGGAAACTTAAGAGATACAGGTTCTGTCCCTGGGTGGGGAAGATCCCCTGGAGAAAGAAATGGCAACCCACTCCAGTGTTCTTTCCTGGGAAATCCCGGAGACTGAGGAGCCTGGAGGGCTACAGTTCCTGGGTTGCACACAGTTGGACACCACTGAAGGAAATTAGCGTGGCCCAGCATGGTATATATGCAATAGTATTCTACTCAGTCATAAAAACAGAATGAAATAACGCCATTTGCAACAATATGGATGAACCTAGAGATTATCACGGAGAAGGCAATGGCACCCCACTCCAGTACTCTTGCCTGGAAAATCCCATGGATGGAGGAGCCTGGTAGGCTGCAGTCCATGGGGTCACAAAGAGTCAGACACGACTTCGCGACTTCACTTTTACTTTTCACTTTCATGCATTGAAGAAGGAAATGGCAACCCACTCCAGTGTTCTTGCCTGGAGAATCCCAGGGATGGGGGAGCCTGGTGGGCTGCCGTCTATGGTGTCGCACAGAGTCGGACACGACTGAAGTGATTTAGCAACAGCAGAGATTATCATACTAAGTCAGACAGAGAAGGACAAATATTGTATGATACCATTTATACACCAAATCTAAAACATAATACAAATGAACTTACAAAACAGAAAGATGCTTACAGACATAGTGTGAATGAGTCTCTCACACATCACAAATTTAAGGTGATCAAAGGAGAAGGGGGAGGATAAATTAGGAGCTTGGGATTAGGAGATACAAACTACTATATATAAAACAGATAAACAACAAGATCCTAATATATAGCATGGGGAACTATATTCAGTTTCCTGTAATAAACTACAATGGAAAAGAATACGATGAGTATATATGTATAACTGAATTGCTTTGCTTTATAAGAAACTAATACAGCATTGTAAATCAAATATATTTCAATTAAAAATTCCCATAATTTGTAGCTGATGCTGTGACATAATTTTTAAATTAAGGCATTCTATAGTTTTGAGAGTAGAGAGAAGGAAATACAATACTGAGAATAATTTTTGATTGTTAAGTTTCATGAAGATTCCCACAGATTATATATGGAAGCAAATGAAACTTTTCTCCTTCACTCTCATGAGAAGTATACTAGGCACACACACACATAAACACATATATGCATATATGTATATAACACCATTATGTATAACACTGTATTTTTCATTCTAAGACTTTGACAGTCTTATGGTACACCATAAAGTTAAAAGGCAAGCATTTAAAAAAAATAAGAATCACTCCCCTGTTAAAAACCAACATAAAGAATGAGACACACTTTGACTTAGAAATGTAACAATTTGAAGTAAAATGAACATATTAGATTTGACAATATAAATAATATTTACACAGTCTACCCCATCTGGTAGTAGGCCATAAATAACTTTTTATTGAATATATTAAACAAAAAAAAAAAAGATGCTTAGGATATGCATTAGGAAGAAGGGAATTCACTGCTATTCCCCTAACCCTTTTTGCCTCAGCCATTCGGGTATCCTTTCTCCTCTCTGTCCCCAACCCCCACCCAGGGATATGTTGCTAATTAGAAGGGGCTGATGCAAGAACAGTTACTGCACTGTGATCCTAGTGAGCACATGCCTGTTCTGCATGAGCTTATCAAATGGTTTGCCTATCATAGCATAAGACAGATACATTGAGTTGAGGACTCTTGAGTTCTATTGGCTCTCTCTCTCTCATTGATGCAATATAGTTAGAATGGTAAATTTGCTGTACTTTGTCTTTCTCTTTACAGAAATGCCTAAAAGTACTGGTACAAATAATAAAAGGTGGGAATAGGGAAGGAGAGAAAATTTCACATATGCCTTAAGTCTAACAACTTTTTATAAGAAGACTCTATTTGAGACACTTCTGTAGCTCTTAACAAATCAGTAAGTTAATTCTAACATGAAGTATTATATAGAAAGGAAGCTATGGTTGGTGAAACAGGATTCAGACATCCATGGGTCTTGATTTCATATTATTAAAAAGTACCTAAACCCTCACTAAGTGGTGGGATGGCATCACCAACTCAATGGGCATGAGTTTGAGCAAGCTCCAGGAGCTGGTGATGGACAGGGAAGCCTGGTGTGCTGCAGTCCATGGGGTCACAAAAAGTCAGACACAACTGAGCGACTGAACTGAACTGTCTGAAAACCTCACTTTTTATCTTTAGCTTCAGACACAGCTAATAAGAACTACAGCTTCTCATGATATCAAAATCCTTTAACTGAATATTCATCAATAATTACAACAAGTCTAGAAGCAGAAAGTTAAACTAATAATAATACTAGTCTACAATATCCAAAGTATTCTGCTAGACACTATGGAAAACGCAATAAAAATAATATATTCTGCCCATCTTAAGCTAATCAATGAGACGGAAAGTTAACACATGCAAATATGAACTCAAAGCCCTTTACTCTGAGTTAGTATATGTGGATACTAAAATAATCAGGCACTACACAGAGAGAAAAACGGTAACTGAGAATGAAAATAATCAATGTTATTCATAATGGATATGGAAAGATTTGTAGAAGTTTTAAAAGCCATGGATGGTTTGATAATAAAGAAAACGCTATGCTATGCTATGCTAAGTCACTTCAGTCGTGTCCGACTCTGTGCGACACCATAGACAGCAGCCCACCAGGCTCCGCCGTCCCTGGGATTCTCCGGGCAAGAACAGTGGAGTGGGTTGCCATTTCCTTCTCCAATGCATGAAAGTAAAAAGTGAAAGTGAAGTCGCTCAGTCGTGTCAGACTCTTAGCGACCCCATGGACTGCAGCCTACCAGGCTCCTCTGTCCATGGATTTTCCAGGCAAGAGTACTGGAGTGGGGTGCCATTGCCTTCTCCGAATAAAGAAAAGGAAAGGACCAATTTACATTCATGAAGATAAAACAGTAGAAGAGACTTGCGGACACAGTAGGGGAAGGAGAGAGTGGGACGGATTGAGAATCACATGGAAACACATACATTCCCATATGTCAAAGAGATGGCAGATGGAATTTGCTGTATGACACAGGGAGCTCAACCTAGTGCTCTGTCCCAACCTAGAAGGGTGAGATGCGGCGGGAGATAGGAGGGGGTTCAGGAGGAGGGGCCATATGTATGCCTGGGGCTGATTCATGTTGATGTGTGGCAGAGGCCAACACAATTGAAACATATATAATATCATATATGAAACAAGTCGCCAGTCCAGGTTCCATGCACAATACTGGATGCTTGGGGCTGGTGCACTGGGACGACCCAGAGAGATGGTATGGGGAGGGAGGAGGGAGGAGGGTTCAGGATGGGGAACACATGTATACCTGTGGTGGATTCATTTTGATATATGGCAAAACCAATACAATATTGTAAAGTTAAAAAAATAAATAAAATATAATATAAATATAATATAATATATATTAAATATATAATATACTATAATATATTATAATATAATATACAATATAATTAATATATTATATAATATAATATATATTATAAATATAAAATAAATTAAAAAATAAATAAAATTAAATAAAAAAAAGAAAAAAGAAGGAAAAAAAAAATAAAAGAGACGTAGGTTCTATCTCTGGGTCAGGAAGATCCCCTGGGAAAGGAAATGGCAACCCACTCCTGTAACTCTTGCATGTGAAATTCCATGGACAGAGGAGCCTGGCAGGCCACAGTCATAGTTAAGAACTACAGCTGGTGAACTTATTCACAAAACAAAAACAGACTCACAGACTTAGAGAATGAATTTATGGTTGCCAGGAAGGGAGGATGGGAGGAAGTGATAGGGAGTTTCGGATCGACATGTATACTTCGGTATATTTAAAATGAATAACCAACAAGAATCTACTGTATAGCACAGGGAGCTCTAATCAATGTTCTGTGGAAACCTGGATGGGAGGGGAGTTGAGGGAGAGTATTGGAGAAGGAAATGGCAACCCACTCCAGTATTCTTGCCTGGAGAATCCCAGGGACTGGGGAGCCTGTTGGGCTGCCGTCTATGGGATCACACAGAGTCGGACACGACTGAAGCGACTTAGCAGCAGCAGCAGCAATACATGTATATCTATGCCTGAGTCCCTTTTCTGTCCACCTGAAATTATCATGACATTGTTAATCGGCTATATCTCAATATAAAATAAGACGTTTAAAATTAAAAAAAGAGAACTAGAATTGAGTAACCACAAATAATAAAAAATGTTTTGACTCATACATCTCATAAAAAAAAAAAAAGAAAAGCAAGTATCCTCCAATTAAAAAAGAACAGTAAAAACAAACAACCAAGAAAAATAGTTGGGAGAATTTGAATAGATTCATTAGGTTTTGTTAAAAACAGAAGAAAGAAGGATCATATTATAAAATCTTGAATCTTTTTAAAGTATTGAATACGATATTCTGTAGGCTAAAGGACTAAATCATGGAGACATTTTGGCCAGAAGGTAATGGGGTGACAGTGAAGTGCTGTGACCACTTGTTTGACAGTGTTCTCTAAAATGAACTGGAGAGGGTCAGACAGGCACCAGGAGATGGCAGCAAGGATCCTACTTAAAAAACTACTATAATTGTTCAGTGATGCAATTACAATTGTGTTGTTGGCAATGAAAATACGAAGAGAGGAAAATGAATGAGAGAAAATTCTATGAAAGAATGAAATTGTGACAATTAATTGTTTATAGGAGATATATTGTCATCCTGCTTATTTAGCAGAGTATGTCATGAGAAATCCTGGGCTGGATGAAGCACAAGCTGGAATCAAGATTGCCAGGAGAAATATCAGTAACCTAAGATATGCAGATGAAACCACCCTTATGGCAGAAAGTAAAGAAGAACTAAAGCACCTCTTCATGAATGTGAAAGAGGAGAAAAATTGGCTTAAAACTCAACATTCAGAAAACTAAGACCATGGCATCTGCTCCCATTACTTCATGGCAAATGGATGGGGAAACAGTGGAAACAGTGACAAACTTTACATTTTAGGGCTCCAAAATCACTGCATTTGGTGACTGTAGCCATGAAATTAAAAGACACTTGCCCCTTGGAAGAAAAGTTATGACCAACCTAGACAGCATATTAAAAAGCAGAGACATTACTTTGCCAACAAAGGTCCATCTAGTCAAAGCCATTGTTTTTCCTGTAATCGTGTAAGGATGTGAGAGTTGGACCATAAAGAAAGCTGAGTGCTGAAGAATGGATGCTTTTGAACTGTGGTGTTGCAGAAGACTCCTGAGAGTCCCTTGGACTGCAAGGAGATCCTACCAGTCCATCCTAAAGGAAATCAGTCCTGAATATTCACTGGAAGGACTGATGTTGAAGCTGAAACTCCAACACTTGGCCACTTGAAGAAGTGACTCATTTGAAAAGACTCTGATGCTGGGAAAGATTGAAGGCAGGAGGAGAAGGGGACGACAGAGGATGAGATGGTTGGATGGGATCACTGACTCAATGGACATGAGCTTGAGTAATCTCCGGGAGTTGGTGATGGACAAGGAGGCCTGGCGTGCTGCAGTCCACGGGGTCACAAAGTGTCAGACACGACTGAGTGATTGAACTGAACTGAACTAAACTAAAGAGATATAAAAAATAATTCTGCATTTGTGTGCATGAGTAAATGAAAGAATGGTATTGCCTTAACAGAAATGGGAAAACCAAGCTGTAAAGTGAGAAGATGGTAGAAAATTGATGAATGTAACATACTCTCCAGGTGGTGCTAGTGGTAAAGAACCTGCCTGCCAACATAGGAGACATGAGAGAAACAGTTTATAGGTATACCACTTGGGGATGTTTGGTAAAATGTAAGGAAATTTGGGTTTCCCAGGAAGTGCTAGTGGTAAAGAATCTGCCTTCCAATACAGGAGATGTAAAAATGAAGATTTGACGCCTGGGTGAAGAAGATATCCTGGAAGAAGGAGTGGCAATCCTCTCTAGTATTCTTGCCTGGAGAATCCCACGGACAGGGGAGTCTGGAGGGCTACAGTCAGTAGAGTCACAAAGGACAGAACACAACTCATGTATGGATGTGAGAATTGGACTACAAAGAAAGCTGAGCACCGAAGAATTGATGCTTTTGAACTGTGGTGTTGGAGAAGACTCCTGAGAGTCCCTTGGACTGCAAGGAGATCCAACCAGTCCATCCTAAATGAAATCAGTCCTGGGTGTTCTTTGGAAGGACTGATGCTGAAGCTGAATCTCCAATACTTTGGCCACCTGATGCAAAGAACTGACTCATTTGAAAAGACCCTGATGCTGGGAAAGATTGAAGGTGGGAGGAGAAGGGGACAACAGAGGATGAGATGGATGGATGGCATCACCGACTCAATGGACATGAGTTTGAGTAAACTCCGGAAGTTAGTGATGGACAGGGAGGCCTGGTGTGCTGCAGTTCATGGGGTCGCAAAGAAGTGGACATGACTGAGGGACTGAAGTGAACTGAAGCAACTTAGTATGCACGCCTGCAGCTCTAGGTAGTCTGTATATCTAGTGGACGGGTCTTGATAATAGAAAAGTGGGTGATTTGAAATGTGAGATAGTTTGATAGAAAAAAGGAAGATGAATGTAAGCTGAATGTACAAATTTAGAAACCATAAGCCAGATATAGAAGATAAATGATGGTGGTGGGGGTTTACTCCCTAAATTGAGTCCAACATTTTGCAATATCATGGACTGTAACTCACCAGGCTTCTTTCTCCATGAGATTTCCCAGGCAAGAAGACTGGAGTGGATTATCATTTCCTTCTCCAAAGAAAGATAAATACTATGTCACCTATTCTGTAAACTCAAAAAAAAAAAAAAAAAAAAGCAGACACATAAAAACAAAGAGTAGAAAAGTGATGGTCAAGGGCTGGGGGATTGAGGGGAATAGGGAGGGTTTGGTACAAGGATACAATTCAGTCATAAGATGAGTAAGATCTGAAGATCTAATGTGAAACATGATAACTGTAGTTATACCACTATACTTTGAAATTTTCTTAAAGAGTAGAACTTAAAATTGTACCCCTCCAAAAAAAAATACAAAATAAAAAATACATACGTGAGATGATGGATGTGCTAATTAACTCAGTGGAGGGAGTCCTTTTGCAATTTATACCATATAAATTCATCACACAGTGTACTTTAAATATTTTATCATTTTGTTTGCCAATTATATCTGAATAAACCTGGGAGGGAAAAATATTTGTGTAGAAGTAGGTGAAAATTAAATGCTGAAAGTAAATTAGATTCATCTTTTCTCCTTGTGGCCTTATGAAAAATTTTATCAGGTTGAAGATCATTCTATTTTATTAATTTTGCAGATGGATAATGGAAGTGGTTTCTTAAGAGTTTTATCTTATCCTTAATGACATTTTAGCAAATATCAAGATGCCTTCTAAAAGACAAGAGATTTTTGTCTATTTTTTTTTCAATTTACAGTGAAAGATTTCAAAATGAAATTTTAAATTTTGTTTAAGGAATTTATTTATCTGAAAATACTTGAGTCCCTTCCTGGGGGGAAAAAAAAGATCAGTAGTGAAATTATTATGCTAAAACAGCTCTTATATCCCTTGGAATGAAGCTTATTATTCCATGATGATGCTCATGTAATCATTACCATCCTTATTTGTTTCTATAATTCTTTATTCCAAGAACTTCTGGTATTCATTGTTAGTGAATGATTTGAAGAATATATTTATTAGTGACAACATTGGCTTTAATTAAAAATACAAGACAGAAAAATCTATCACTTCATTAATGCGCTTACTTCGTGTCTGTTAAGGATAACCTTTGCTCCCAATAAAGTTATGTAGGCACAGTCACTCTCAAGTCATTAGAACATGATTTTCTTAATGAGACAGTTTTACTTTCTCTTCAAATGAAATAAAATATATTATACTTTCCTTGGGTCTCTTCAAATTATAAAAAGCATAATGCTTATTAGTGATAGGTGAAGAAAGCAGTGGCTAATATTGTCTCATCCTTCCTGCCTGACTCTGAAAATGATAATTGTAATTTTAATTTGAATTTGAGGCATATTTTAAAAATGTTCACTATGTGATACTTCTAGGTTGAACTATATACTTATGTTTCATTACGAATCATGCAGCAGTTACAATTTCAATTACATTTTTCAATCATAGAAACATTTTTATTACTACTATTGATTTCATCATGAAGAGTTTCAAGATGCAGTCTTCCCCAGTTAGTGGTATTTATTGTATATACTTTCATAAGTTTAATGACCACCATTGTGGAGGAGATTACTGCTATTATGAAGTTCTAAAAGGATCTGGCTATTTGCCAACAAAGGTTCATCTAGTCAAGGCTATGGTTTTTCCTGTGGTCATGTATGGATGTGAGAGTTGGACTGTGAAGAAGGCTGAGCGCCGAAGAATTGATGCTTTTGAACTGTGGTGTTGGAGAAGACTCTTGAGAGTCCTTTGGACTGCAAGGAGATCCAACCAGTCCATTCTGAAGGAGATCAGCCCTGGGATTTCTTTGGAAGGAATGATGCTAAAGCTGAAACTCCAGTACTTTGGCTACCTCCTGTGAAGAGTTGACTCATTGGAAGACTCTGATGCTGGGAGGGATTGGGGGCAGGAGGAGAAGGGGACAACAGAGGATGAGATGGCTGGATGGTATCACTGACTCGATGGACGTGAGTCTGAGTGAACTCCGGGATTTGGTGATGGACAGGGAGGCTTGGCGTGCTGCGATTCATGGGGTCGCAAAGAGTCGGACACGACTGAGTGACTGATCTGATCTGATCTGATTTTCTCATAAGCAAGTGTTATGCCAACAAAGTTATGTTGAGTCATCTGTTTTAATTCATTCTTTTAAAAATCAAAGATTAGATTTTATTGAGTAGCAAACATATACTATTCAATGTGCTGTGCTGTGCTCAGTCGCTTCAGTCATCTCTGACCCTTTGTGACACAATGGACTGTAACCTGCCAGGTTCCTCTGTCCATGGGGATTCTCCAAGCAAGAGTACTAGGGTGGGTTTCTGTGGCCTCCGCCAGGGGATCTTTCTGACCCAGGGATGGAACCCTTGTCTCTTATGTCTCCTGCATTGGCAGGGGGTTCTTTACCACTAGCACCACCTGGGAAGCCCATGCTATTCAAACACATGTACAAAAACAATGGAAAAATGTAGTCAAGACAAGTATTTTTATTCATGTAAAGTACAACTTAAAAATGCCCTACATTTTCAATTATTAAGTAAGAATGTATAGTTCATGTTACTTCGATTATATTATCTTTTAAATATGGTTTCCAAAATATGTACAGATTTAGTGAAGAAAAGGGCTTTGCACAACAAACTTGCAGTAAAAGCAAATTTAAAAGCCTAATTTAGGCATAGAAGTATGGCCTTTACCTTCACACTAAAGTTATAAAAACTTTCTGTAATTTTATGTTTCTTTCTATCTCTTTGGTTTTCCTCGAAGAATTATTGTTTCATATGCATTTGCTTCAAATTTCTTACTAATACCTTTTTTTGATATGGTTTTAGAAAATCTAATAAAAAGAAGTCTATAAATATATTATATCAATTCTAAAACATATATTAGGTAAAATATTTACCAGTTGATAACATCTTCATTTTTTTTCAGGTTTTAGGGACTAGTGGAAATACATCACATCATTAGCATTCTCTTTGTTTTTCTAATCATTACTTTTCTTTGCCTTTATACATTTTATTCCCCTCTGTAGCAGTAAATTCTGAATCTCAGATCTCGATGTGATGTTTAGTTTTCTCTCATTTCTTAGATAAAAATGAAGATCAATTCTGGCAATAACATTATTTCTGGTGATAATTTTTCTTTAGTAGCAATCTTTATATTCAAGTATCTGGTTTCTGAATACATTTTATAGTGGATGGTGACCCTCATGAATCCCATATACACAAACACAACTTTTAAAAGTTAAAGTTACTTTCATTAAGTATTTGTGAATTATAGAGATGGAATGGTTGGGTATAGAAGTGGCTTCTTGGGAAACTAACTTCTGTACATTAAGATCTTCTGAAACCATCTGTTCAGATTTTCTTATCACCTCCAAGTTCCTTGTGTGTGCTGAATCACTTCAGTCAAGTCCGACTCTGTGCAACTCTGTGAATGGTAGCCGACCAGACTCCTCTGTCCATGGGGTCTTTCAACCCAGGGATCAAATCTGCATCCCTTACATCTCTTGTATTGGCAGACAGATTCTTCACCACTAGCACTAGCTGGGAAATCCAAAGTTCCTTATATTTTACCCAAAATTCCAAAATTATATACTTATGAATGTTTTTATATTTTAGAGCTTTGAGGCAGGATGTTTGAATCCATTCTGTTTTTAATCCCCTTTATTTTACCTTTGATTTGAAATGTCCATGGAAAACATTAATCCCCTTCTTATGTTAGCATATGTGAGCTAGTATTGTGTTTAAAATTAATTCAATAATCTGAAGATTAAGAAAATGCTATATCCATCATATCTTACAATGGAGGTCTGTTTTCAAATGAGGTGACCAATTAGCCCACAACTGGTCATTGG
Source organism: Bos grunniens (assembly GCF_055505025.1). Lineage (NCBI taxonomy): Eukaryota > Metazoa > Chordata > Mammalia > Artiodactyla > Bovidae > Bos > Bos grunniens. The sequence goes on along the minus strand of NC_141176.1, from coordinate 9,554,234 downwards.
TATGAATGAATTTTTCATACCAATGCACTTGAACTAGCTCAGAAGAGGGATTTCAACTGAGGAAAGGGACAAATGCAGGAGTCCCATTTTGAAAGCAAAGTATTGTCCTAAAAAGTAACACATGGAGGCTACCTAATGAAGGCAAACTGAAGCTGTTTTTGACGCTGCAGGCGTGAGGGGTGGGTACCAGGGTGTGACACGGCTGCTGAACTCTTGGAGAACAGAGGATGTCTAAGGGCCTATGAAGGAAGTTAAAACAGGTGGAGCATCAAAGAAAACTCTCTGCTTTTCCTTCGCTGATGCAGAAACAAAAATGATCAACCTTGCATATCATTCATATTGTACCAGACTCATTTATTTGGGAACCTGCTCATAAGAGGTTGTGTAATAATTTCCTAGCCTTACCCATTTTGACAATAGGATTCTATTTCTCAGATATACACTTAGCCTTCTAAGTAGGTTAATAAAGCATTTCGTAAACTGTGACGGACTGTGCGTACCCTTTTACTCCTGTTTTTGTCTGATTTGCTCTTCCATGCACTTACTGACAACACAGAGCACCACTGTGTTTTTCCCTAGGGCACTACCAGGGTGTCTTGCAATGTTCACCAACATCTCTAACAGTCTTTGACATCCCATGATCCCGCAGGAAAACTTTGGTCGTGTGCTCTATTTTTACATTAATGATGTCTTTTACTTATGCAAATGTGACAAGTCATTGGAGGGTGGAAATGAGTACGTTGGACATAAAGTGAAATCCTCTCTAGTTAATTGATTTTTCATTTGTTTTATTGCATTACAAGGAATTGTGTTAGCAATGAACTTACTTCAGCCTGAATTTTCTTCCTCTGATCTTGTGCTTTGTGGTATGTATCTCCCCTTTTCTTTTAATCATAAGTAACTGCTTACCATTCTGCTTTTCACCTTCTGACCTAAGCTATTTAGCTGTCCACTAGCACACCACAATAAATGTTATTTCTACCACTTCTCTTAAGGATGACACTGTATAGTAAAGCATCCCTTGAATTATACTCTAACTGTATGATGAATAAAAATGCGGAATTTTGAAAATGAGTCAAGCTCACATTACGCATATGATGCAACGTACCTCATCCGTTTCTCATCTTAAGGCTCCTAGATCTTCGCAAGACAACACCTTCAACCTGTAAAATGATATTTTGAGGACAGCAGACATTTCAGTGAGTCTAAATTTAAAGTTAGAAGATTATCTCTAAAGTTGATCTATTGGAATGACTTATCTGAGTCAAAGTAATTCAAGTAATTCAGGTGTAGTGAAACACTTCTAATTTTAAATTCAGAAGCATTGAGGAGTGAGTTAGATTATTGGCTAGAGCGCTTAGTTGATCCTCTTTCTTATCATCCTTGACTTTTAAAGCCTGGCCTTTTAAAAATGTGCTTCAGAAATCCATGTGCTCACAAGCATTTGATTCATTAATTTTGAAAGACTATTACAAAGGTCTTTGAGTGATAAGTTCAGAAATACCAAAACCCAAGAGTGAACATACACAATTAAAATAAAGAACTCTGTAAAAATGTCTCAGTGAATCAAAGGTACCAAAGTGAATCTTGGATGAAAAGGAGTTCATATTGTAATAAGGAAGTGATGTAATAGGGACATCATAAGAACATATCCTCACTCAAAGGATCCCTGAGCTGGAGGTAGGGAGAATACAAAGAACTTACTTTTTGTCCCTATGTTTTAAGTATATAATTTATAAACATTTTTGTGGTATTAGTTAACAAGTGCTACAAAGGAATAAAGAATAAAAATTTTACAGATATCAAATGTCTGAGTAGAGTATGTAACTAATTTAATATTGAAAGACTAGGCACAAGCTAAACTAATGTTCAAGGTAGATTTTTTTTTTTCATTTGTCTCCCTTTCTTTCCTTTTCTTCCTTCCTTCATTTTTTTCCTTCCTCTCTCTTTCTCTCTCTTCTCCCACTCCCACCCCAGATCTCTCTCTCTTTCTTGTTCTCTTTCCTCCTTGAAAGAAGTAGTAGCATTTAGCAAGATTAGGGATGATATTGCTGCCATTTATTCAAATCTACAGTACTAGCCAATATTCCCTACTGCAGTATATGTTCAGTTCAGTTGCTCAGTCATGTCTGACTCTTGGGGACTCCATGGACTGCAGCACGTAAGGTGTCCCTGTCCATCCCAGAGCTTACTCAAGCTCATGTCTATCGAGTTGGTCATGCCATCCAACCATACCATTCTATGTTGTCCACTTCTCCTTCTGCCTTCAATCTTTCCCAGCATCAGAGTCTTTTCCAATGAGTCAGTTCTTTGCATCAGATGGCCAAGTTATTGGACTTTCAGCTTCAGCATCAGATCTTCCAATGAATATTCAGGACTGATTTCCTTTAGGATGGACTGGTTGGATCTCTTTGCAGTCCAAGGGACTCTCAAGAGTCTTCTCCAACATCACAGTTCAAAAGCAGCAATTCTTTGGTGCTCAGCTTTCTTTATGCTCCAAATCTTACATCTATACGTAACTACAGGAAAAATAATACCTTTGACTAGATGGACCTTTTTTGGCAAAGTAATGTCTCTGCTTTTTAATATGCTATCTAGTTTGGTCATAGATTTTCTTCCATGGAGCAATTGTCTTTTAATTTCATGGCTGCAGTCACCATCTACAGAGATTTTGGAGACCAAGAAAATAAACTCTCTCACACTTTCCATTGTTTGCCCATCTATTTGCCATGAAGTGATAGGACTGGACGCTATGATCTTAGTTTTCTGAATGTTTAGTTTTAAACCACCTTTTTCACTCTCCTCTTTCACTTTCATCAAGAGGCTCTTTAGTTCTTCACTTTCTGCCATAAGGGTGGTGTCATCTGCATATCTGAGGTTATTGATATTTCTCTCAGCAATCTTGATTCCAGCTTGTTTTTCAGCCAGCCTGGTATTTCTCATGATGTACTCTGCGTATAAGTTAAATAAGCAGGGTGACAATGTATAGCCTTGATGCACTCCTCTCCCTATTTGAAACCAATCTGTTGCTCGATGTCTAGTTCTAACCGCTGCTTCTTGATCTGCATACAGATTTCTCAAGCGGAAGGTCAGGTGATCTGGTATTCCCACCTCTTGAAGAATTTTCCACAGTTTGTTGTGATCCACACAGCCAAAGGCTTTGTCAATAAAGCAGAAGTAGATGATTTTCTGGAACTCTCTCACTTTTTTGATGATGTTTTTTGATGAACAAGAGATCAAATCCCTTGTTCTTCTGCCTTTTCTAATTCCAGCTTGAACATCTTTAAGTTCATGGTTCACATACTGTTGAAGCCTGGCTTGGAGAATTTTGAGCATTACTTTGTTAGTGTGTGAGATGAGTAAAATTGCGTGGTAGTTTGAACATTCTTTGGCATTACCCTTCTTTGGGTTTGGAATGAAAACTGCTTTTTCTCTTCTGTGGCCACTGCTGAGTTTTCCAAATTTGCTGGCATATTGAGTACAGACAGCACTTTCATAGAATCACCTTTTAAGATTTGAAATAGTGCAACTGGAATTCCATCACCTCCAACTAGCTTTGTTCGTAGGGATTCTTCCTAAGGCTCACTCAACTTTGCATTCCAGGATGTCTGGCTCTAGGTGAATGATCGCACCGTCATGGTTAAGTGGGTCTTGAAGATCTTTTTTGTATAGTTCTTCTGTGTATTCTTACACCTCTTCTTTATATCTTTGCTTCTGTTAGGTCCATACCATTTCTGTCCTTTATTGAGCTCATCTTCGCATGAAATTTTCCCTTGATGTCTCTAATTTTCTTGAAGAGATTTCTAGTCTTTTCCATTCTATTGTTTTCCTCTATTTCCTTGCATTGGTCACTGAGGAAGGCTTTCTTATCTCCCCTTGCTATTCTTTGGAACTCTGCATTCAAATGGGTATATCATTCTTTTTCTCCTTTGCCTTACCTTCCCTTCTTTTCTCAGCTATTTGTAAGGCCTCCTTAGACAACCATTTTGCCTTTTTGCATTTCTTTTTCTTGGGGATGGTCTCTATTACTGCATCCTGTACAATGTCTCAAACCTGCATCCATAGTTCTTCAGGCACTCTCTCTATCAGATCTAGTCCCTTAACTCTATTTGTCACTTCCACTATACAATCATAAGGGATTTGATTTAGGTCATACCTGAATGGTCTAGTGGTTTTCCCTACTTTCTTCAATTTAAGTCTGAATTTGGCAATTAGGAGTTCATGATCTGAGCCACAGTCAGCTCCCAGTCTTGTTTTTGCTGACTTTATAGAACTTCTCCATCTTTGGCTGCAAGGAATATAACCAATCTGATTTTGGTATTGACCATATGGTGATGTCCATGTGTAGAGTATTCTCTTGTGTTGTTGGAAGAGGGTATTTGCTATGACCAGTGTGTTCTCTTGGCAAAACTCTGCTAGACTTTGACCTGCTTCTTTTTGTACTGCTAGGCCAAATTTGCCTATTACCCAAGGTATCTCTTGACTTCCTACTTTTGCATTCCAGTCCCCTATATTGAAAAGGACATCTTTTTTGGGTGTTAGTTCTAGAAGATCTTGTAGGTATTCATTGAAGTGTTCAACTTCAGCTTCTTCAGCATTACTGGTCAGGGCACAGACTTGGAATTCTGTGATATTGAATGGTTTGCTTGGAAATGTACAGAGATCATTCTGTCATTTTTGAGATTACACCCAAATACTGCATTTCAGACTCTTTTGTTGACTATGATGCCTACTCCATTTCTTCTAAAAAGGATTCTTGCCCACAGTAGTAGATATAGTGGTCATCTGAGTTATTCCATCCTAAAGTAAATCAGTCCTGAATATTCATTGGAAGGACTGATGCTGAAGCTGAAACTCCAATACTTTTACCACCTGATGCGAAGAACTGACTCATTTGAAAAGACCCTGATGCTGGGAAAGATTGAAGATGGGAGGAGAGGGGGATGACAGAGGATGAGATGATTGGATGGCATCACTGACTCCATGGACATGAATTTGAGTAAACCCCGGGAGCTGGTGCTGGATAGGGAGGCCTGGCATGCTGCAGTCTGTGGGGCTGAAAAGATTCCGACATGACTGAATGACTTAACTGAATTGAACTGAGTTAAATTCACCCATTCCAGTCCATTTTAGTTCACTGATTCCTAAAATGTCAGTGTTCACTCTTGCCATCTCCTGTTTGACCACTTCCAATTTGCCTTGATTCATGGACCTAACATTCCAGGTTGCTGTGGAATATTGCTCTTTAAAACACGGGAGTTTACTTCCATCAGCAGTCACATCCACACTGGGTTTTTTTTTTTTTCCCCTATGTTTTGGCTCCAACTCTTCATTCTTTCTGGAGTTATTTCTTCACTGATCTCCAGTAGCATATTGGGCACCTACCGACCTGTGAAGTTCATCTTTCAGTGTCCTATCTTTTTGCCTTTTCACACTGTTCATGGGTTTCTCAAGGCAAGAATACTCAAGTGGTTTTCCATCCCCTTCTCCAGTGGACCACATTTTGTCAGAACTCTCCACCACGACCCATCCATCTTGGGTGACCCTACACAGCATGGCTCATAGTTTCATTGAGTTAGACAAGGCAGTGGTCCGTGTGATCAGTTTTATTAGTTTTCTGTGATTGTGGTTTTCATTCTGTCTGCCCTCTGATGGAGAAGGATAAGAGGCTTATGGAAGCTTCCTGATGGGAGAGACTGAGTGAGGGGGAAACTGTCTCTCTACCGGAGACTCCTGGACACTCACGGGGAAGTCTGGGTCCTGGTGTGCATACGGTTTTGTCGGTGCCCTCCAAGTGTCTGTTTTTCCAGTCCTGTGCAAGTTCTGGTGGTCTATGATGGGTTTAATGGTGACCTCCTCCAAGAAGGCTTATGCTATACCCAGGTCTGCTGCACCCAGAGCCCCCATCCCTGCAGCAGGCCACTGCTGACCCGTACATCACAGGAGACACTCAAACACAGTTCTTGCTCAGTCTCTTTGGGATCTTTGGGTCCTGGTGTGCACAAGGTTTGTTTGAGACCTCCAGGTGTCTCTGGCAGGTATGATGTCTGAATCTAAAAGTGGTTTCACCCCTTCTACCATCTTTCTGGGGCCTCTCCTGGGATCCAACATTCTCCTGTCAACAGTTGTTTAGCAGCAAGTTGTAATTTCGGAGTTTTCACAGGAGAAGATGAGCTCACATACTTCTAATCTGCCATCCCGGAGATGGTCTTGATCACTGTGTCTTGTACAATGTTACAAACCTCCGTCCATAGTTCTTCAGGCACTCTATCAGGTCTAATCCTTTTAATCTATTTGTCCCTTCCACTGTATAATTGCAAGGGATTTGATTTAGGTCATACCTGAATGTCTAGTGGTTTTCCCATGCACTGCTTCACTCAGTGCCCCCGACCCTGCAGCAGGCCACCGTCAACCCATGCCTCAGACAGAGGCTCCTGGACACTCATGGGCAAGTCTGGGTCAGTCTCCTGTGGGGTCACTGCTCCTTTCTCCTGGGTCCTGACGTGTACAAATTTCTGTTTATGCCCTCCAAGAGTCTGACTCTTGTATGTATGTGTGTGTAAAAAAATATATATATACATATGTACACACATACACATAATATATAATTTTATACTATGATGCAATATATACTAAACAAAAAGTAGCCTCAGATTGAAGATATGATTTTTATAAGCTGAACTTGATGCTTACCAAATTGTAATGGGTTTCACATTTTATTAATCTGTTACTACAGAAAGATTGCTACTTAATACTGTTTCATAATTCTATATAAATTGCTGTTTGCTTGCCACTGTACTGGCACAGTAGAGGAAAAAAGATGCATCTTTACACTGTTTTGAACTTAAATAATTTATTGTTCATCTGGAGGAAGTATGTTAGTGACTAGCACTTGATCTAGATTTTGAGGCAATGGGCACCCATCTCACAAGCTAGACAAAGAACAACAGACTGGTTCCAAATAGAGAAAGAAGTATATCAAGGCTGTATATTGTCACTCTGCTTATTTAACTTATATGCAGAATACATCATGAGAAATGCTGGGCTGGATGAAGCACAAGCCGGAATTAAGATTGCTGGGAGAAATATCAATAACCTCAGATATGCAGATGACACCACCCTTATGGCAGAAAGTGAAGAGGAACTAAAAAGCCTCTTGATGAAACTGAAAGAGGAGAGTGAAGAAGTTGGCTTAAAGCTTAACATTCAGAAAACTAAGATCATGGCATGTGGCCCCATCACTTCATGGTGAATAGATGGGGAAATAGTGGAAACAGTGACAGACTTTATTTCTTGGGCTCCAAAATCACTGCAGATGGTGACTTCAGTGGTGAAATTAAAAGATGCTTGCACCTCAAAAGAAAAGTTATGACCGAACTGGACAGCATATTAAAAAGCAGAGATATTACTTTGCCAACAAGGTCCATCTAGTCAAAGCTATTGTTTTTTCAGTAGTCATGTATGGATGTGAGAGTTGGACTATAAAGGAAGCTGAGCACCAAAGAATTGATGCTTTTGAACTGTGGTGTTGGAAAAGACTCTTGAGAGTCCCTTGGACTGCAAGGAGATCCAACCAGTCTATCCTAAAGGAAATCAGTCCTGAATATACATTGGAAGGACTGATGCTGAAGCTGAAACTCCAATACTTTGGCCACCTGATGTGAAGAACTGACTCATCTGAAAATACCCCGATGCTGGGAAGGATTGAAGGTGGGAGGAGAAGTGGACAACAGAGGATGAGATGGTTGGATGGCATCACCTGCTCAATGGACATGAGTTCAAGTAAATTCCAGGAGTTGGTGATGGACAGGGAGGCCTGACGTGCTGCAGTCTATGGGGTTGCAAATAGTTGAACAGGACTGAGCGACTGAACTGAGCTAAACTGAACTAGCAGTATCATAGAAAGTGGAGAGGAAAATGAAAAAAAAGACTTTTATGATTTGGGAAACATTTTCAAAGACAAAGGAACAGGGATAGTGTGAGAGTTACCGTGAGAAATGGGGACTATGGGACATGGTAGGACACAATGCCATGGCCGTATTGGGGAGAAGCTGGACAGTCATGCTGAGTGGTGGATCAACTCTTAAAAGGAAGAAAAAGAAGGAGAAACAATTGCCAGATCTCAGAAGACAAGAGAAGAAATGGACCAAAAACAAAGAAAAGAACATAAAGAATATTTGGAAAGTGAGGACACAGGGGATTTGGCTCTGCTTCATCCATTTCACCATTTTTGTAGTCATTGGTAATTATCATGTTTCTCTCCAGAAAAACTTGTTCAGAAACAGAGTTCTCATGAGGCAGTACTCCAGGAACCCCTCATCCATCATTACTGATACATGAGATGAAACCTATTTTATATTTTGGAAATAATACATAAAAATTCAAGAGTCATGGTAACTCATGTTAACATTTTCATTTTCAAAGATGTGACAGGCAATTTTGCTTTTTATTTCCTGGATGGCTAGTTCACTGGCAGCACACTTTGGGATATTATCTACCTAAACAATTTGTAATGTTGTGTTTCACAAATGATGGTCTTCAGACCACCTAGAGCAAAATCAGCTGCACTCCTGAATCTCCAGATTTCTCTACTAAGGTATCCTGAATGAGAATCCAGGGTAGGGGACAAATACGTTGTGTTTTGAGCAAGTCCCTTGCCTGCATCCGTTACACAGCAAAGTTTGAAACACAAGAGCATAAGCACGGGTCATCTGGGTAACCTTCTTACCAACCATGAGCAGCAAATGCTGATGGAGTGATCTGGTGAGGTTACTTTTCCTTAATGATATTGGAAAGTTTGAAAGTGTTAGTCTCTCAGTCGTGTCCGACTCTTTGCAACCCCATGGACTGTAGCCTGCCAGGCTCTTCTGTCCATAAAATTCTCCAGGCAAGAATACTGGATGGAGTGGGTAGCTAGTCCCTTCTCCAGTGTATCTTCCCAACCCAGGGATCCAACCTGGATCTCCCAAATTGCAACCAAATTCTTTACTGTCTGAGCCACCAGGGAAGCCCCTAATGAAAATTAGCTTCTTTGCATTTAGAACTTTAAGAAGATATCTATTAGCTGAGATAAAATTTAACAAAGTGTGCTTGCTAAGTGGAAAACAAATACATACATTTGTATAATACTAAAATAATATATTGATACAACTATTTGTGTCTGATGTTAATTAGCAGTGATTTAGACTAGATGTTGTTTCCCTCCTGGCTCAGAAGGTAAAGAATCTGCCTGCAATACAGGAGACCTGGGCCTTGATCCCTGGGCCAAGAAGATATCCTGGAGAAGAGAATGGTAATCCACTCCAGTATCCTTGCCTGGAGAATCCCATGGACAGAAGAGCCTCATGGGCTACAGGCCATGGGGTCACAAAGAGTCAGACATGACTGAGAGACTAACGCTTTGACTTTCACACTTACTAGATGAGGGTGAGCATTCTGCCAGGCACAGCCAGGGTGTTCCTCCTGACGACACCCTCTTTCCCTTTCACCTGCTAGCGTTATGTCACTGTGTCAATCTTATTCCTTCTGCTTATGTGTTCTGTAACCCCAATTTAAGCCTGCCCATTATAACTCCTGCATAAAAAAACGTATTTAATTAAATTATGCTTGATTTTCCCTTCTAGTGATGCAAAACAAAGTAACATGCCACCCAGCATTGTGAGTGAAGGAAAATGGTTTCCATCAGTGGCCAGATTTTAACTGTATATATTTTGTTTAACATCATATTCAGAGCTACTAATAGTCAAGTTAAATCATAAAATTTAAACCATTCTCTACCATTTTCCCCTAATACATGCTTTTTGTCTTTTGCACCTTTCCTCACTTTACTTCTTCTGCCTAATATGTCTGTGATCTCCCTATGTCTTAACTCTCCCTCACTTTTTGCCTTTCTAAAGAAAACATTTTCTACCTATAATTATGCGTTTACTATGACTCTCTTATGACAGTCAAGTATACCTTATATTTTCTTGTATTTATAATAGTGCCAGACATCCTGGAATGTGAAGTCAAGTAGGCCTTAGAAAGCATCACTATGAACAAAGCTAGTGGAGGTGATGGAATTCCAGTTGAGCTATTCCAAATCCTGAAAGATGATGCTATGAAAGTGCTGCACTCAATATGCCAGCAAATTTGGAAAACGCAGCAGTGGCCACAGGACTGGAAAAGGTCAGTTTTCATTCCAATCCCAAAGAAAGGCAATTCCAAAGAATGCTCAAACTACCGCACAATTGCACTCATCTCACACGCTAGTAAAGTAACGCTCAAAATTCTCCAAGCCAGGCTTCAGCAATATGTGAACCGTGAACTTCCAGATGTTCAAGCTGGTTTTAGAAAAGGCAGAGGAACCAGAGATCAAATTGCCAACATCCGCTGGATCATAGAAAAAGCAAGAGAGTTCCAGAAAAAGATCTATTTCTGCTTTATTGACTATATCAAAGCCTTTGACTGTGTGGATCACAATAAACTGTGGAAAATTCTTCAAGAGCTGGGAATACCAGACCACCTGACCTGCCTCCTGAGAAATCTGTATGCAGGTCAGGAAGCAACAGTTAAAACTGGACATGGAACAACACACTGGTTCCAAATAGGAAAAGGAGTTCATCAAGGCTGTATATTGTCACCCTGTTTATTTAACTTATATGCAGAGTACATCATGAGAAACGCTGGACTGGAAGAAGCACAAGCTGGAATCAAGATTGCCGGGAGAAATATCAATAACCTCAGATATGCAGATAACACCACCCTTATGGCAGAAAGAGAAGAGGAACTAAAAAGCCTCTTGATGAAAGTGAAAGTGGAGAGTGAAAAAGTTGGCTTAACGCTCAACATTCAGAAAACGAAGATCATGGCATCTGGTCCCACCACTTCATGAGAAATAGATGGGGAAACAGTGTCAGACTTTATTTTTCTGGGCTCCAAAATCACTACAGATGGTGACTGCAGCCATGAAATTAAAAGATGCTTACTCCTTGGAAGGAAAGTTATGACCAACCTAGATAGCATATTCAAAAGCAGAGACATTACTTTGCCAACAAAGATTCGTCTAGTCAAGGCTATGGTTTTTCCTGTGGTCATATATGAATGTGAGAGTTGGACTGTGAAGAAGGCTGAGTGCCAAAGAATTGATGCTTTTGAACTGTAGTGTTGGAGAAGACTCTTGAGAGTCCCTTGGACTGCAAGGAGATCCAACCAGTCCATTCTGAAGGAGATCAGCCCTGGGATTTCTTTGGAAGGAATGATGCTGAAGCTGAAACTCCAGTACTTTGGCCACCTCATGCGAAGAGTTGACTCATTGGAAAAGACTCTGATGCTGGGAGGGATTGGGGGCAGGAGGAGAAGGGGACGACAGAGGATGAGATGGCTGGATGGCATCACTGACTCAATGGACGTGAGTCTGAGTGAACTCCGGGAGTTGGTGATGGACAGGGAGGCTTGGCGTGCTGCGATTCATGGGGTCGCAGAGTCAGACACGACTGAGCGACTGATCTGATCTGATCTGATCTGATAATAGTGCAACTCTTTATTTATACACAAATATCTCCAGGGGCAGATTCTCTTTCCTTTCCCAGTACTGTCATGTATGCAGTAGGTGCTCAGTTATACTTGCAAAATTAACAAGTTAATAGATGATCAAAGAAGTCAGCTCTGGGAGAATTGAGTAGGGGTAAATTCCTTTTTGCCTCATCATACCTGTAAAATGATCTTGCTGGGGCAAGTTTTTCCCTGACTTAGACAGAGAGTCACTCCATCACTCCTGAAGCATCACTATCCACTGGACATTTCATCTATGCAGAGGACCATGGTGACCCAGTAAACACAAAGTGTAGAGAAGAAATTCAATTATTTCTCTGTGACTCATCGGCATTTTACTTCAGTAAGCACTTGTGCATTTAATTGCTCTTTACAGAAGTCTTAGAGATAATTAAGGAGTTATAATGCCTAGAACAATATAAAAATTTTAAAACATTAACAATGGACTATAAGAATTTATGATAAGGATGGGAAGTTGGATGGGGGAAGACGTGCCATGTATTTAAAATAAATTGAACCCATCCTCAGAGCAACCGTGGACGATACACTCAGTCTACTGACAGACATTAACATGAGTCAGAGACTGAGGTTTGGTGAAACTGGTCCAAGTATTTCTAATGATTAATTAAAAAAAAAAAAAAAGGCCAGAATGTTTAATAGTTTTGTTTTTTGAAAGTCAAATTTGAGGAAAATACATGTCTCAGAATATTTCATTCTTATGTCTTATATATTACCCTAAAGAAGAGTCAACTCTCTGCCTTAATTGCCAAAGACTAAGTAAACATTTATTCCCTGAGGCAGTGGACATTGAAGGCTTGTATTATGAGAGTAAAGATTATCAGAGATAAAACAGAGTTACTGGGGTGGAATGTTTTTCCTCAGGATCTGCTGTCTTTTACATCACCCTACCCCCTTAATTCACATTATGACACTGAAAAATGCCAAGTAGCAAATTTAGCTATTAATTACTTCCCACTCCTAGAAATACTGGTATTCCAGAAAGTAAATTAATTTTTCACTTCTGGTTTCAGATTACTGACTTTTGGTAAAAGGGTTATGCTAATTTTTCTGGTCAAGTGTCAATTGATGAGTCCCATAAAAGCACAAAGTGCTATAAATATCTTTGGTATTTATGAAATATCTTTAGGCAATTGTAAGCCAAATGAATATATTTACCCTGCCTCACTCCCTAAATAAGTGAAAAGAAAAAAAAATTCTTATTTTATTGCTGCATAATAGTCATGACTCTACATATTTAGCCTCAATATTACATTTGAGTACATCTTATTAAAATGTGCAAAACATCCAAATATTTTAAAAGATGCACAAAAATAATACAACAAAATAGAGATCCTTTAATGCCACCCTTTGGGAAGATGTTGGGAAGCTGTTGTTATACATATTTTCTCTGAACTTGCATTGAAATATGCATAAATTCACATGACATTTTGGTAAATGTATTTTCCTAAGATGCCATGCATTTCAGGAAGTGTATAATTTGGCAATTACTAAAGAAATTATTCATTTCTCTTGTATAAAAAATAGTTGCATTAAATACATGTAACCTGTCAGAACGTGACTTATGGTTGCTTCTAGCAATAGCAATGTATGTTCTCTGCTCGTTCAATTTAATAATACATTTTCAATAATAAATACATTAGGTAATAAATTTGTGTTATGTGCTAGAATCTAGAAATAACTCTCTTTTCTGTCCCCCTCACTACCCGCTCCTTTCCTGCCACTTTCTCTGTCTCTCTCACCTCTCTGTCTCTTTTCTCACTTTCTTCAGTGTGCGGTACGTTATGGACGTTGACATCTTTTGAAAAAAATAAAATGAGTATCATGCCAAGAGAAATAAATAATACAAAGGAAACTAGGGCATAAAAATAAATATAACCAATAATTCTTATGGATAAATTCACAATTCTTATAATTGTATCAATTTATGGTTGCATTTCAGATGGCTTTGCATCTTTCATTTTAGCCTAATAAAATATTCAGTTAAGTTCAGTCAATCAGTCCTATCCAATTCTTTGTGACTCCATGGACTGTAGCATACCAGGCTTCCCTGGCTGATTGGCAAGTTGGTTCCCATCACCAACTACTGGAGATTGTTCAAACTAATGTCCACTGAGTCAGTGATGCCATTCAACCATCTTATCCTCTGTCATCCCCTTCTCTTCCTGTCTTCAATCTTTCCCAGCATCAGGGTCTTTTCATATGAGACAGTTCTTCTCATCAAGTGGCCAAGGTATTGGAGTTTCCAATTCAGTATCAGCACTTCCAATGAATATTCAAGACTGATTTCCTTTAGGATGGACTGGTTGGATCTCCTTGCAGTCCAAGGGACTCTCAAGAGTTGTCTCCCTCCAACACCACAGTTCAAAACCATCAAATCATCAGCGCTCAGTTTTCTCTATGGTCCAACTCTCACATCCATACATGACTACTGGAAAAAACATAGCTTTGACTAGATGGACCTTTGTTGACAATGTAATGTCTCTTGTTTGTAATATGCTGTCTAGGTTGGTCATAGTTTTACTCCCAAGGAGCAAGCACCTTTTAATTTCACGGCTGCAGTCACCATCTGCAGTGATTTTGGAGCCCCCAAAAATAAAGTCTCTCACTGTTTTCTTTGTTTCCCCAATGGATAATTCTGAGCATTGCTTTGCTAGCCTATGAGATGAGTCCAATTGTACAGTAGTTTGAGCATCCTTTGGCATTGCCTTTATTTGGGATTGAAATGAAAACTCACCTTTTCCAGTCCTGTGGTCACTGCTGAGTTTTCCAAATTTGCTGGCATATTGAATGCAACACTTTCTTTTTTTTTTTTATTTTATTTTATTTTTAAATTTTACATAATTGTATTAGTTTTGCCAAATATCAAAATGAATCCGCTACAGGTATACATGTGTTCCCCATCCTGAACCCTCCTCCCTCCTCCCTCCCCATACCATCCCTCTGGGTCGTCCCAGTGCACTAGCCCCAAGCATCCAGTATTGTGCATCGAACCTAGACTGGCAACTCGTTTCTTACATGATATTTTACATGTTTCAATGTCATTCTCCCAAATCTTCCCACCCTCTCCCTCTCCCACAGAGTCCATAAGACTGTTCTATACATCAGTGTCTCTTTTGCTGTCTCGTACACAGGGTTATTGTTACCATCTTTCTAAATTCCATATATATGCGTTAGTATACTGTATTTATGTTTTTCCTTCTGGCTTACTTCACTCTGTATAATAGGCTCCAGTTTCATCCACCTCATTAGAACTGATTCAAATGTATTCTTTTTAATGGCTGAGTAATACTCCATTGTGTATATGTACCACAGCTTTCTTATCCATTCATCTGCTGATGGACATCTAGAAACTAGACCACTTTCTAACACCATACACAAAAATAAACTCAAAATGGATTAAAGATCTAAACGTAAGACCAGAAACTATAAAACTCCTAGAGGAGAACATAGGCAAAACACATCTCTGACATACATCATAGCAGGATCCTCTATGACCCATCTCCCAGAATATTGGAAATAAAAGCAAAAATAAACAAATGGGACCTAATTAACCTTAAAAGCTTCTGCACATCAAAGGAAACTATTAGCAAGGTGAAAAGACAGCCTTCAGAATGGGAGAAAATAATAGCAAATGAAGCAACTGACAAACAACTAATCTCAAAAATATACAAGCAACTCCTACAGCTCAACTCCAGAAAAATAAACGACCCAATCAAAAAATGGGCCAAAGAACTAAATAGACATTTCTCCAAAGAAGACATACAGATGGCTAACAAACACATGAAAAGATGCTCAACATCACTCATTATCAGAGAAATGCAAATCAAAACCACTATGAGGTACCATTTCACACCAGTCAGAATGGCTGCGATCCAAAAGTCTACAAATAATAAATGCTGGAGAGGGTGTGAAGAAAAGGGAACCCTCTTACACTGTTGGTGGGAATGCAAACTAGTACAGTACAGCCACTATGGAGAACAGTGTGGAGATTCCTTAAAAAACTGGAAATAGAACTGCCTTATGATCCAGCAATCCCACTGCTGGGCATACACACTGAGGAAACCAGAAGGGAAAGAGACACGTGTACCCCAATGTTCATCGCAGCACTGTTTATAATAGCCAGGACATGGAAGCAACCTAGATGAATGCAACACTTTCACAGCATTATATTTTAGGTTTTGTAATAGCTCAACTGGAGCTCCATCAACTCCACTAGCTTAGTTTGCAGTGATGTTTCTTAAGGCCCACCCGACTTCAGACTCCAGGATGTCGGACTCTAGGTGAGTGATCACACCATCATGGTCATCTGGATCATGAAGTCTTTTCTGTATACTTCTTCTGTGTATTCTTGCCACCTCTTCTTAATATCTTCTGCTTCTGTTAAGAATGTGAAGTCAAGTGGGCCTTAGGAAACATCACTAAGCTACTGGAGGTGATGGAATTCCAGTTGAGCTATTTCAAATCCTGAAAGATGATGCTGTGAAAGTGCTGCACTCAATATGCCAGAAAATTTGGAAAACTCAGCAGTGGCCATAGGACTGGAAAAAGTCAGTTTTCATTACAGTTCCAAAGGAGGGAAATGCCAAAGAATGCTCAAACTACCGCACAATTGCACTCATCTCACATGTTAGTAAAGTAATGCTCAAAATTCTCTAAGCCAGGCTTCAGCAATATGTGAACCATGAAGCTCCAGATGTTCAGGCTGGTTTTAGAAAAGGCAGAGGAACCAGAGATCAAATTGCCAACATCCACTGGATCATGTAAAAAGCAAGAGAGTTCCAGAAAAACATCTATTTCTGCTTTATTGACTATGCCAAAGCCTTTGACTGTGTGGATCACAATAAACTGTGGAAAATTCTTAAAGAGATGGGAATACCAGACCACCTGACCTGCCTCTTGAGAAATCTGTATGCAGGTAAGGAAGCAACAGTTAGAACTGGACATGCAACAGCAGACTGGTTCCAAATAGGAAAAGGAGTACGTCAAGGCTGTATATTGTCACCCTGCTTATTTAACTTAAATGCAGAGTACATCATGAGAAATGCTGGGCTGGAAGAAGCACAAGCTGGAATCAAGGTTGCCCGGAGAAATATCAATAACCTCAGATATGCAGATGACACCACCCTTATGGCAGAAAGTGAAGAACTAAAGAGCCTCTTGATGAAAGTGAAAGAGGAGAGTGAAAAAGTTGGTTTAAAGCTCAACATTCAAAAAACTAAGATCATGGCTTCCAGTCCCATCACTTTATGGGAAATAGATGGGGAAACAGTGAAAACAGTGGCTGACATTATTTTTCTGGGCTCCAAAATCACTGCAGATGGTGATTGTGGCCATGAAATTAGATAGTATATTAAAAGGCAGAGACATTACTTTGCCAACAAAGGTCTATTTAATCAAGGTTATGGTTTTTCCAGTGGTCATGTATGGATGTGAAAGTTTGAATATAAAGAAAGCTGAGCACCAAAGAACTGATGCTTTTGAACTGTGGTGTTGGAGAAGACTCTTGAGAGTCCCTTGGGCTTCAAGGAGACTCAACCAGTCCATCCTAAAGGAGATCAGTCCTGGGTGTTCATTGGAAGGACTGATGTTGAAGCTGAAACTCCAGTACTTTGGCCACCTGATGCAAAGAGCTGACTCATTTCAGAAGACCCTGATTATGGGAAAGATTGAGGGTAGGAGGAGAAGGGGATGACGGAGGATGAGACGGCTGGATGGCATCACCAACTCGATAGGCTTAGGTTTGGGTGAATTCTGGGAGTTGGTGATAGACAGGGAGGCCTGGCACTGCGGTTCATGGGGTCACAAAGAGTCAGACACGACTGAGTGACTGAATGAACTGTTAAGTCCATACTTTTTCTGTCCTTTATTGTGCCCATCTTTGCGTGAAATATTTCCTTGGTATCTCTAATTTTCTTGAAGAGATCTCCAGTTTTCCCCATTTTATTGTTTTACTCTATTTCTTTGCAATAAATAAAAGATTGGGAACATTTAAAATATTGCTTTGACTATTCAATATCAATTGAAATCAAGGCTCATTGAAGTCAAATTGTCAATGGTTCAAATGGGAAGTGACAATTAGTAACCTATTTAGTTTGAGAATGCGCTTTTTCTACATGTATAGAATATATATTTATATAGACTACAGCTTTCTTGACTTCCGTATTGTTTCTAGAAACCAAAAAGTAGATCATATTGGTACACCACTTCCCCCATTTACTGTGCCAGCTTTGTGCCTTATCCTTTTTTTGAAATCTTTTAAACTCTTCTGCCTCTGTCTTAGTATAGAAATATAGACAGTTGAAAAGGATTTGCCTGCTTAGACCTGAAAGATGAAGAGTCAGTTCTCAGTCAGTGTGCACTTAATGTGAAGTCATCACTGGTGAAGTCTGAGTACATATATATGTATACTTGTCTGCCAAGAAAAAAATTTGGATTTTCATAAGGCACAGGATTGCCCATGTGGGGCAAAGCATAGTAAAAGCAGCATAAGTGTTAGAATGCAATAAATACGAGTATAAACCCCAGTTCTCCCACTGATCAGCTCTGTGTTCTCTGAAAGTTCTGGTTCAAATTTTCAACTAGTAAAAATGATGGTGCTGTAATATTTAAATATGCCATCCAGGGGCTCATTAAATATTTACTGAATACTCTCATCTTATTCCCTGTAGATCTAAACTTGCTTCTCTACCATCTCTCCATTGACTATGATTTAGTCTCCTCTTCCAGTATAGGTCAGATTCAGAAATGAAGGTCAGTTGAAAGGAGAGTGGACATTGGTGTAGGTCTTTCTTGCCCTAGGGCCCTTCCTATAGGGACCTGATGTCCTAGCTGATGTCTCTCTTCTACTCCAGTTTCCACTAAAGCATTCAGGGTGAGGGGTGGTAATAGCTTTCGTGTCCTGGCTGTTCCAGAGCATTTCAGCATTACTTGCCTTCCTCAGCCTGCTCTCACCTTTGCAAATAATCTCCTTATGTACAAAGGGATGAAGCTCTCTCAAAAGTCCATTTTCAATGCGCCATCTATTCTCTACTTGGAATACTGATCAAATCATCATTGTCATTATATCCTGAAATATAATGAGCGGTTCCATTGAATGCCATGTCAAGTGTTATTATGAACAAGTTTTATATTATTGAGACTGTGAAAGCTATCAAGTGATACATGAAAAATGCACAGCCATCAATCTTGTGAGGCTTGGGGATAATTATCTAAAATGTCAGATCTCTTAAAGGGACTGAAAAATGTTTACATCTGTTGGTGTGTGTGTATATGCGTGTGTGTGTGTGTGTGTGTGTGCTCAGTCATGTCCAAGTCTTTGCAACCCCATGGATTATATAGCCTGCCAGGCTCCTGCCCATGGACTTTTCCAGATAAGAATACTGCAGCAGGTTGCCATTTCCTCTTCCAGGGGATCTTCCCAACCCAGGGATCAAACCCGTGTCTCTTATGTCTCCTTCACTGGCAGGCAGATTCTTTATCACTAGCGCCACCTGGGAAACCCAATTAGCAAGTACAATTAACAAATTTAATAGAGTATTGTTAAACATTCGGAGAAGGCAATGGCACCCCACTCCAGTACTCTTGCCTGGCAAATCCCATGGAAGGAGGAGCCTGGTGGGCTGCAGTCCATGTTAAACACTGCACAAACTATATATATATATATATATCAAATTTTATAAATAATTATAAATGCAAACATAAAATGAAAATCAGTTTTTTCTTTTGTATTCATGAAAAGCAAAAAAAAAAAACAAAAACAAAAAAACAAAACTATGTTACACATGTCTTCCTGGGAGTGGCTAGAATGGGGATTGCAGAGAAAGAGGCTTCTGGCTTCAGCCCTGGCATGATAACAGATCTGAGCAAATTCATCCTGACCTACCCAAAGCCGGCAATGCCAGTGGCATGTCCACCATGTGAGCTCGTTCCATACTGGCCAGGATAAACAGAATCTATTCAATTGAAAGACAAAAATAGAAGATACTCTGAGTTGGGCTTAATGAATAAAATATTTTGGCAAAAGATTAAAAAAAGAAGGAGCAAAATATGTTTTTAATTTAAACTATTGTATAAATCACATCAGTTAAATAATTTAAGTGGCATGACTTTGAAAAAATTATACATTGGCTGATATTTTTCAGTCACTTTCTCTGAAGCAGTACAATACATATCAGAGAAAATCAGCTGATTCACTTTTACAAAGCAGGAGAAAAATAAATTAGGATGAGAGTTTCTCCTCCAAGTAAATGCTGAAAAGATGAGCATTCATTTTCCCGATGTTTCCTATCAGTGAGATTTCCAGTAACCCATGGTTTCAGGCAATTCACTCCTTCTACTTCATTTGGTTGACCCAGGCATTGGGATTGATTGCTACAGTTTAATATAGTTACAGCTAATGGCTTGTAGATTGTTTTATAATCAAGCCTTGCTTAAAGTTTCTATTCAAGTTTGCCCCAGGAATCAGAATGTCAGAGTGCCTGGGACAAATGAGTTTCCCCACGTCAGGTGTAATTCCTGGACAAGATAGCACAGCAGTTGTTTATTCCAGGGCCCACAAAAATAATAAAACCAAACAACAATGCATATAAACAATTACAAGTACTTTAAGTGAAAAGGCCACTAGGAGTAAAAGATATTGTTTCACAGTCTATTGATGACATAACAAACTACAGAAGATTCTGAAAGTATGTGATGTTTTTCACTTAGAGTATCAGCTGCCGCAGCGACATTGCAAATATCAATCTAACAACCTTGAATTTCTTTCAGATTTGGACCTCATTTGACAACTTGGACTTTTTTTTTCCTAAATGAGTATCTTATAAATTTAAATACTAAGAGTGAAAACAACAAATTGATCCCCAATTTCTGGGTTGCCTTTATTATGGAACCAGAATGTGTTCTCTCAGATTATATTTTTAAATAACTCTGTACACTGTGCCTATGGTGTGTTTCTTGTAACTCTAGCTGACATAATTACCTCAAATGACTAAAAATTTATTCATATTCCCCAAATGTGTGTTTGAAAAGTGAAGGTGAAAGCCACGGCTCAGGCTCAGTCGTGTCCCACTCTTTGTGACTCCGTGGACTGCAGCCCACCAGGCTCCTCTGTCCATGGGATTCTCCGGGCAAGATATTGGAGTGGGTATCTATTCCCTTCTCCAGGGGATCTTTCTCACCCAGGGATCAAACCCAGGTCTTTCACATTGCAGGCAGATCCTCTAGCAGCTGAGCGACAAGGGAAGCCCATGTCTGAATGTCTGTTTGATATATCTTAAGCAATTACATAAGAGAGGCTTTTGTAAATTTTAAATAGTGATAAAAGTTAAAGGAATACCAAAAAGTCTCAAACTGACTCTTGAGCAGGAAAAATTAGCTAAGGATGAGGAATGCAATTTTGAGAAGATTCTACCTCATCCATTTATTTGTTTCTAGTTGAGACTGATGATGTACTGATCTGGCTTAATCAATGTGAGAACATGATTGCTTACTCTTACCAGTGGAAAATTGTGCCAGTTTCCCATCTTTGCTCACAAAGAGTCTGAAACAAACTTCTTAGCTTTGAATCAATAGATTTTATTTGTATATCTAATACTGTTGTTGTTATTCAGTCACCCAGTCGTGTCCGACCCTTTGTGACCCCATGGACTGCAGCACACCAGGACTCCCTATCCCTCGCCATCTCCCAGAGTTTGCTCAAGTGAAAGTGACGTTGTTCAGTTGTATCTGACTCTTTGCGACCCCATGGACTGTAGCCTACCAGGCTCCTCTGTCCATAGGATTTTCCAGGCAAGAGTACTGGAGTGGGCTGCCATTTCCCTCTCCAGGGGATCTTCCCAACCCAGGGATCAAACCTGGGTCTCCTGCATTACAGACAGATGCTTTACCATCTGAACCATCAGGGAAGCGTTTGCCCAAGTTCATGTTTATTGCAACTGTGGTGCTGTCCAGCCATCTCATCCTCTGACAGTCTCTTCTGCCCTTGATTTTTCCCAGCATCAGGGACTTTTCCAATGAGTCATCTATTTGCATCAGAGGAGCAAAATACTGGAGCTTCAATTTCAGCATCAGTCCTTCCGGTGAATATTCAAGGTTGATCTCCTTTAAGACTGACTGATTTAATCTCCTTGCTGTACAAGGGACTTTCGGGAGTCTTCTCCAGCTAAAGAAGGCATCGATTTTTTGGCCTTCTGCCTTCTTCACGGTCCAGTCCTCACAATCGTACAGGACCACTGGGACTAGCATAGCTTTGACTATATGGACCTTTGTTGGCAGAGTAGTGTCTGCTTTTCAGAACACTGCCTAGGTTTGTCATAGCTTTCCTGACAAGAAACAATCGTCTTCTGATTTCATGACTGCAGTCACTGTCTGCAGTGATTTTGGAGCCCAAGAAGAGGAAATCTGTTACTACTTCCACATTTTACCCTTCTATTTGCCATGCACCAATAGGGCTGGATACCATGATCTTAGCTTTTTTAATATTTAGTCTTAAACCAGCCCTTTCATTCTCCCCCTTCACCCTCATCAAGAGGCTCTTTGCTTTCTGTCATTAGAGAGGTATCATTAGCACATCTGAGGTTGTTGATGTTTCTCCTGCCTATCTTGATATCTAATATAAACAGATATTTTTACATGTATTTATTTATAAATACTATACATTCAAGTATATCTTATTAGATTCTGAACTGAGAACATTTGAGATAAATAGCATTATAAATGTAATTAAAACCTTAAACTAAGACATATTGACATCACAAGAGGGCTAACCTCAAGATGTTGAAACATATCATTCCCGGTTTAACATCTTCAGTTCAGTTCAGTTCAGTCGTGTCTGACTCTGCGACCCCGTGAATCGCAGCATGCCAGGCCTCCCTGTCCATCACCAAATCCCGGAGTTCATGAAGACTCACGTCCGTCGAGTCAGTGACGCCATCCAGCCATCTCATCCTCTGTCGTCCCCTTCTCCTCTTGCCCCCAATCCCTCCCAGCATCAGAGTCTTTTCCAATGAGTCAACTCTTTGCATGAGGTGGACAAAGTACTGGAATTTCAGCCTTAGCATTATTCCTTCCAAAGAAATCCCAGGGCTGATCTCCTTCAAAATAGACTGGTTGGATCTCCTTGCAGTCCAAGGGACTCTCAAGAGTCTTCTCCAACACCACAGTTCAAAAGCATCAATTCTTTGGCGCTCAGCCTTCTTCACAGTCCAACTCCACATCCATACATGACCACTGGAAAAACTGTAGCCTTGACTAGACGGACCTTGTTGGCAAAGTAATGTCTCTGCTTTTCAATATGCTATCTAGGTTGGTCATAACTTTCCTTCCAAGGAGTAAGCGTCTTTTAATTTCATGGCTGCAGTCACCATCTGCAGTGATTTTGGAGCCCTCAAAAATAAAGTCTAACACTGTTTCCATTGTTTCCCCATCTATTTCCCATGAAGTGATGGGACCAGATGCCATGATCTTTGTTTTCTGAATGTTGAGCTTTAAGCCAACTTTTTCACTCTTACATCCAAATGTTTCTTTTCAGTGTGTCTGGTGCTTTGACTTATGTATTAAAATGCTAGTTGGCATAAATATTCAAAAGATGAGCATTTCTTTACCTCAGTATATTTTAGACTTACTCTTAATGAAGGATTCTCTTTTTGATTAAACTCAAACCAAGAATCAATTCAAGGAAAGAATAAAAAAATCTCCAGGCTTTGAGAATACTTTGGATATGGGTGTATGTATGAAGTAGGAGGAGGAGATAGATGATACTTACATTAATTGTAAACAATGATGCAGCTTTATTTCTGTGACTGTGCAAATTATGTTTTTTTCATTAGTGTACATATACACATATATATATATATATATAGCAAAATTATAAATACTTTAACAACTGGTCATTTTCCTCCAATCACATGTTTTCTACCCGGTTCTACTTCTCCTTGTCCCTTTTTGTCTTTGTTATTCGTTTTGACATGCAAAAATAATTGCAACTTGTAATACATGTTTTTCTCATCATCTTTCAGTCATTTGTTATTTTGACCATGGTTGGTTGAAGGCTTTACTAGTTTCAACTTGTTTATTTTTAATAATTTGGAATCTGTGATTATTTAAAATCAACATAAAAAAGAAGTATAAATTGTGGGTTTTGTTGATTTTTTACGAAATTATTCATTTTTTATTGGAAGATAATTGCTTTACAATATGGCTGGTTTCTGTTCAGCAACATGAATCAACCATCAGTATGCATATGCCCCTCTCTCTTGAACCTCCCTCCCATCTTCCATCCCATTCCATGCCTGAAGGCCTAGAGCCTCTTTTTTTAGGGGAAATTGGAACAACAGAGATGAAAACTAAAGAAATACATAAGATGAGCAATGTATAGACACTAAGCATCTTTATAAATTAAAATTCACTTATTTAGTTTAAAAATATAAATTTACGTTATAGTAATGTTTTTTGATTTGTTTTTAAATTATCATATTTGATATATTTATATCAAACGGTAAAGAAAAAAAAGGTTTGAATACAAGGTTTGAATTTCCCCTTCTGATAGATGGAGACCTCTGAATTAAAGCCATTAGTAAAAACCCTCTCCTCCTATGTTCTCAGTATTTATAATTCTTATTTGAGATGCCTTGAATTTTTGAGGACTAAAAATCTCCTTGTCACACATTACTATTTGAATTTTAACACAAAACAAATCTGTTTTGAAGAGCATCAGAATAGATAAACTATCAGGACATTCACATTTATGTCTGTTTTTAAATAATGTTTAATGCAATATTTTATAGTGTTTGAAGATGGCTTATCTCTGAATAGTCCTTCTTGAAATGTCCTATACTTTAAAAAGTGTATAACTAAAGGCTGTGTAGATTTAAATACTCAAAATGGTTTGTTATAATAGAAATTTTGGATTGATTTAGGAAAACAATAAGACTTACAGTTAAAAATTAGAAAACAATGATACCTGTTAGCCACTGTAGCTTAAAGATAAAAAGTGCTGAAAATGATTTTAATAGTTGTCTCTAATTAAAGTTTAAGGTAAATGTTGAAGTTATTAAATGTAATAAACTCCCCATAATACATCCTACAGAACAACACTGCTGCTGCTGCTGCTAAGTCACTTCAGTCGTGTCTGACTCTGCGTGATCCCATAGACGGCAGCCCACCAGGCTCCGTCATCCCTGGGATTCTCCAGGCAAGAACACTGGAGTGGGTTGCGGTCTCCTTCTCCAAACAGAACAATACTAGTTTGCTGCTTAAGACTAAACATTTGAAAAAAGAAGAAGAAATATGTATTAGTGTTTACCTTGGCAAATACAATTGTCTTCAGTTGATTAGAGCAGATACTCTGTTTTCAGGTGATGTGGGTTCTTCTGAGTTGAATTAACTTCTGAACTTTAAATCCTATACAATGAAGCAAAGGGAATACAATGTAAAAGTCAAACTGTTCTATACAACAAATTTGAAAGGTACCTGAATTCCAGTTTATGTGCTTAACGAATGAATTATAATACTCAAGCATCTATTAATAATGAAAAGATAATGTTAGATAAGACAGGACTGTCTGATCTTTGCCAGTCTCCCAGAACCAGGATGTATTGCTTTCAAGCATGTGTCTTGAAGAACCAGAGTGTGGAAGGATGACTTAAATTTGAAAAAAAAAAAAAATCTTAATGATGAGCATGAGATAATTCGTTGTGTTATGACCTTCCAAGTAGCTTTTCCATAAATAATGATGAATTGAAGTAGTATAACGATCTTCACTTTTGAGAAACAATTGCAGACATGTGCTTAGGATGACTCAAGTGCTATGCCAACCCCTAGAAATGATGAAGTTAATATGCTGTGACTTATTGGGGCAGTTTTGAACCAGAAGCATTAGAATAAATTCCATACATTGGAAATTGAATAAATGTACTTTGAGTACATTTATGAGTACGAGTATGAGATGAGTATGATAAATTGGAAAATATGTGTGATTTATCATCCCTTTCTGGAGAACACCTTTAGCAATAGCAAATGTAAATTAATATGACACTACAAAAAGGATTAGTGGAAGATAGTATGCAGAGTTCCAGGGAGATTAACAAGCAGGGCAGGAGGCATTTTTACAAATCACAGAAAAAAACTCAAGTGTCTGTTGGTCTTGAAAAGAATCAGTATTTATCTAGTCCCTTTCATCCAGGAATCTTAGTACATTTCAAAGTATTTCAAATTGCTTTTTACCTCATCATATTGTCATTTAAATCCTACAGATCAAAATAAAAATCAAAGTGCTCTATCTTTATTAAAAACTACAAAATAGGAAAAGCAAGCTAGTGATGGATCCCTCTTGGTAATCACAGACACAAAATGCAAGGAAGATGAGCGAAAAAACACTATGCTTTACTAATACTACGTGGCAGGATAATTTATTGGAAAATTCGTTTGTGTTTTGTTTTCTCTGCTCTGGAAGAATCGCAAAGAGTAAGAGTTCATTGTGTTTTGTGCTCTGCATTTTTCCTTCCACTCCGAGTAGGGCTTTGTGTTTCTTTGCCTCAGGGGCTGTTCAGGGCTCCAGCAGAAGGCATTTGAAAATAACCTCTCTTTCTGGCTTTTGTGAAAGTACAAACCAGGGGTCACAAATTCAAATACCGACAGAGCCAGGCAGCACCTAAGTGAACAAAGCAGACTGGCTTTAATTTTTTCCACCTAGGCTCCATTTGGTTCCATGTTTACTTCTGCAGGAGCAGTCTTTACTTTCACTAAAGAGTATTCTTCCATTTCCTTTTTAATTTAAAATTTAATTCATTTTTCTTTTCCTGTTTTGATATTATCAAAGAAAAATTACACCAAACAGAGTTAAACAGGAAATGAAAACTTTACTCAAGATAATTACCAAAGGGTCAAAACTGTTGCAATAGGAGGGAGAGACTGAACTCAATTTTGCTGAAATAAAAAGTGGGACGAACTAATGAAAATATACAAGAGGATGTGATGGGGAGGCTGGCCTATGTGATTAGGCCATCTGTGTTTGTTGATTGTAAGTTATCAAAATTAGGCTCTAGCATCCCACAGAGAATGGGAGATAGGAACACTAATTCTTTTGATGACTACATTTCAAAAGTAGGCCTCCTCAGTCCTTGAGAAAGATCTTTATGGGCTGTAAAACTACCAAGATCCTGAGAGAAGCTTTACCTCCAAAGGGACAGACAGAGAATTCAAAATTTCAAGTTTTCTATTATACCCCAAAGAAATGAGAGGTCAGAGACCTATAGTCAGGGAGAAGTCTCAAATTTAGTCAACCTGAGGGGAACATTATGGCCTTTCAGGTCAAAAATGACCTGGCCAAATGAAAGTCTTTCTGTTACACAAGGAGGGGTGTTTTAGTCACTAAGTCAAGTCCAACCCTTGAAACTCCATGGACTCTAGTCCTGCCTCCTCTGTTCATGGGATTTCCTAGGCAAGAATACTGGAGTGGATAGCCATTTCCTCCTCCAGGGGATCTTCTTAACCCAGGGATTGTACCCCAATCTCTTGCATTGCAGGCAGATTCTTAACTGCTGAGCCACTAGCAAAGCCCATACAAGAACAGTAGCGCAATATGATGATAAGTGATGACCATCAGATTAGTGTCCTGGCAGACACTCGGTACTGATGCTGGAGACTGAAGCTTGTAAGGCTCATCTAGATGGGGCAGTGGTGCCATCAAGGGGGACTGAAACCCAGTTTTGCCAGATCTGCCCATTATTTGGAAGAATCCAGATTTTTATCCAGAAAATTAGTATACAATTTTTCATCATTTTGAAATACTAATAAAAGATTTACCGGGCCAGCAAGTCATCAATCTATCCACACTTGCCAGATCTCAGAAAGTAATCTATTAAGCATCCAAAAATGAGATGGAAGAGGGGAAATTACCCTATTTTTGGCTAGAGGTTGGGGATGGAAGAAAAGGAAAAAAGAAAAGGTTCTGGAGGAGGAGTAAGGACTGTCTGCATGGATAACAGATCATGAAATCAACCTGTCTTCCTTCCACTAGAATCAAAGGATTTTAAGGCTTAGAGTCAAATATATTTAATTTAAAGTTAAAAAAAATTCTGATATTTCCTGCAGAGTGAAATTTGTGAAATAAGAATCCTACTCAAATTCGGTGAATGTGTGACTTGATGGTTATCATCACCTATTTCATATAATAGGTATGTGCAGTGAGGAGAAGGGGATGCGATTCATATTCTCCTATCCAGATGTGAAGGGTAATGTTATTTGCTTTCTATAACTTATGTCATTTTTTATTAGCCTTCATTTCTACTTATAGAATAGAGTGTAGGGGGTTGAAAGATTTCAACTTGTCAAATAGTACCTCAGTCCTCCCATTTTTCAAATTTTGCATTTTCAGTTTCTTTTGAATTCAAAGTCAGAATTTTAAAGTTAAAGCATCAAACTAAGGATGTTTTCCTGTTTCAAAAAGAACGCTTTTTCTCCTCCCTGTCTTCCTTTTTCATGCAGCCCTTGGGTACAGGGAAATATATATTCTTAGTGGAAGAAGGCCCCTCAAAAGTGTCCACTAGAATGCTATTGTTCTGATACTGTATATTGGGAATCAAACTTAGAGTCAGGATTACATCATGGGAACCAATACATGTGGAGTTGAAGAGCATAGACAAGGAGACAATATTCCCTGGACTCATGGCCCACTTGGGCTTCCCCAGTGGCTTAGCAGTGAAGAGATGCAGGAGACTCAGCAACGTAGGTAGATGCAGGAGACATAGGTTCAATCCCTGGGAAGGGAAGATCCCCTGGAGGAGGGCACGGCAACCCACTAGTATTTTGCCAGGAAAATCCCCTAGACAAAGGAGCCTCACAGGCTGCAGTCCCTGGGGTCGCAAAGAGTCGCATATGACTAAAGCAAATGAGCATGAGATCTATGACAATGGGAAATTCCTAAAACTTTCTTGGTCTTAATTTTATCATGTGTAGCAGAGGGGTAACTTACAATAGAACCTACTTGTACAGTTTTTAAAAGATTCCGTTATTGTATACAAGCACCTCGTAAACGGCAAGTTCTAGATAAATATTATCACTAAATTACCAGCTGAGGGCTGGTTGGTAGTGTGGTATTTACATCCTTAGGGCTGTTGTCATTGCTTCCAGTGAGGGCAATCCATACCGCAGTACGTTCCTTACCCCAGAACATAGCTATTCTTGTCAATGTCTTCTTAACTGTACCAAAAGTTCTCAGCTGTGTTCTCTTCACCATAGTCAACACATAAGATATCTGTTAGTTTGGTTAACTCAATTGTAATAAGTAACCTAATTAGTATGATTAGAAGCTATAGGAATTTAGAATCTAATTTCTGAGAAAATTTTATAAAATTATTTAAACTTTTGCCATTTCAAGTCATCCAGTACTCACTGAACGTTTATGGTATGCAGAAAGCAGAATGAGAACTGGAGATGGGAGGAGGGGTTACTCAGAAATTATAAAAGCATAGTCACTTTTGGACTTCCCTGGGGATTCAGCGGTAAAGAATCTGCCTGCCATGCAGGAGATACTATGGGTTTGATTCCTGGGTTGAAAAGATCCCCTGGGGGAGGACAGGTCAACCCACTCCAGTATTCTTGCCTGGGATGTCTTATGAAGAGAGGAGCCTGGCAGGCTACAGTCCATGAAGTCACAAAGAGTTGGACATGACTGAACCACTGAGCAAGCACACAGTCTACCTTTTAAGAGTTGAATTTTTATATGAAGATGGAAACAACCGTGTTCATATGTGTAATACCAGAAACAAGGCAAAAGCATTATAAACAAATTATGATCCTCAAACAAAATAAGAAACTATGAATTTCCACTGAAGAAATACCTCTAAGAAGAGGAGGAAACATAATGAGTTGGTAACATCTGCTTGTTTTTATCAGATAGAGAAGAGCCACATATAAAATAGAGTACACGTAATTAGGGAATATGTGAGAATTTTCCTTTCCTGAGAATTCTGAATTGAGATCTGCTTTGAGGTTAGAACTAGAAACGAAGATTGGATTAGTTAAAGCAATGAATATCGAAGACATGCTCTAAGCTAAGAGGAACCATTAAAGGTACATGAAGGTATGAAGAAACAAATTTGTATTTAAGGAAAGATACTCCTAGGATAGCATGTAAAGGATAGACTTAAAAAAAAAAATTTAGAAACATGGATGAAGCAGTTTCATCCACAAATTATTTCCTAATGGGCTTTTAAATTTATTTCTATGTTGGGTACAATTGGGATCTGTTTCTTTAATTTGTGGGAATTTCTTGGAAGAAAAGCGTGCTTGAAGAACTAACCTGGGATGAGATACCAAGTTTTCTACTCTGAATTGTATTCTTTTTCACATCTTCAACTTGACTTAAAAAAAAATAAAAAGGTATCACAAAATAAATTAATTCTGAATTGATTTTGAATGACTTAAACTGAATTATAAAGGCAAAATGAAAATGAGAGGAAATGAAAAAAGCCTCTATTATTAAGTAAAGAAATAAAACTCAAAAGCTATTGTCTCAAAACAAGTAAAGGTTGAGTGTTAATCAAGAGCTCTAGGCTGTGGGTGCGATTGGATGGAGGCTTCAATCTGAATAAGAAGCCAAAGACTCATCTACTAAAACTATCTCTTTCCCAGAAGGTCATGATGATCACCATTTCACTTAAAGATCTTTTAGAGAAAATGTGCTGATTCCAGAAAATGTTTATATGTCATTGTAAAGGCATTCTCCCAAGTATAAACTCAACTCTGCAAGATTTCTTAGAAATTCTATCCCTTCTTTTATATTTTAGTGCAGAGTTCTGTTGATTACACTCGTCTTTTCTGATCTATGTTCATTATATTTTCTTTTCCCTTTAAAGCTGATGGTCCTTCCATTCCTGTACCCACTGGCGGTTTCCTATGCGTTTTCATGAAATGTGTGCTGTTGTTTTGCGGGCATGTATTTTAATGCACATAAATTGACTGTGTCATACATCTCATTTGTCTTACCATTTTCCACCAAGCATTAAACTTTGAAATTCCCTTCATGTTTTTATGTGCAGATATATTCCATTGCTTCTGACTTCTACTTGAATTCCACGGAGTGTATTAATTACACTTTACTTATCCATTCCGACAGTGATAGACACCATGATTAACTCTAATTCCCTGAACTCACAAGAATGCTGTCACAAATACTCTTGTTTGTTTCCATTAGAAATCTCTACAAGAATCTCCTAGGAGTGGCACTGTTGGGTTACAGACTGTGCTTATTCCTACAAATTATAAGTAATTTGATCTCCAGAATGGAGACGCCAATCTTGTCTCTCAACTAAGTGTGCATCAACATTCTGCCATCCTCATATCCTTACTAACACTTGCAATTATCCAGCTTTCTAACAGATTAAAAGTGACATGCTTTCATTCTCAATTGTTTAATTATTACATTCATAAATGAATTTGAGCATGTCTGCAATGTGCTTGTTAGCTTTTGTTTCCTCTTTTATGAATTGAAAGCTCCATTTTTTTCCTAATAAACTGATACACACAAGCTAATATGAAGAAGTTCATTGCTTATTCCACATACAAGTAAGTCCCCTTATCATTTTTGTTGCTGTTATTGTTCAGTCGCTAACTGAACAACAGTTGTTGTTCATCTGACTTTTTGTGATCCCATGAACTGCAGCGTGACAGGTTCCCTGTGCTTCACTGTCTCCTGACATTTGCTCAAGCTCATGTCCACTGGGTTGATGATGTGACCCATTCATCTCATCCTCTGTCACCCCTTCTGCTCTTGCCTTCAATCTTTCCCACCATCAGGGTCTTTTCTAATCAGTCAGCTCTTCAAGCCAGGTGACCAAAGTTTTGGAACCTCAGTGTCAGCATTGGTCCTTCCAGTGAATATTCAGGGTTCATTTCCTTTAGGATTGACTGGTTTGATCTCCTTGCAAGCCAAGGGATGCTCAAGAGTCTGCTCCAAGACCACAGTTCAAAAGCATCAATACTTTGGTGCTCTGCCTTCTTTATGATCCAACTCTCACAGCTGTACATGACTAGTGGAAAAATCATAGCTTTGGTAATACAAACCTTTGTCAGCAAAAAGGTTTCTCCATTTTGTAATACACTGTCTAGTTTTGTCATAGCTTTTCTTCCAAGAAGCAAGTGTCTTTTAATTTCATGTCTGCTGTCACCATCCACAGTGATTTTGGAGCCCAAGAAAATAAAATCTGTCATTATTTCCACTTTTTCCCCATCTATTTGCCATGAAGTGATGGGACCAGATGCCATGAGCTTAATTTTTTAAATGTTGAGTTTTAAGGGAGCTTTTTCACTCTCCTCTTTCATCCTCATCAAGAGGCTCCTTAGTTCCTCTTCACTTTACGCCATTAGAGTAGTATCCTGTGCATATCTGGGATTGTTGATATTTCTCCCAGCAATCTTGACTCCAGCTTGTGAGTCATCCAGCCCTGCATTTCACATGATGTACTCTGCATAGAAGTTAAATTAGGTCTTGGAAAAATAGCTTTTCAATATATTGTCTGCTTTTTTGATCCTAATACTTTTTAAATGAGCACAAACTTTTAAGCATTTGTTGTAACCTAATTTTCAGTATTTCACCTTTTCTGTTTGCTTTGATGTTTTCTTGTTAGAAATTCTTTCCCACCCTAAGATAACAAAGATCATTCTATGACCTCAAGTTAATTTTAACACTTTACCATTTGGTATTTACCAAATATCCATTTAAATTATTTCTATGTTTTACTTTGAAGCCCCTATCTGTACAATATAATCTATTATAATTAATCATTTATATGTCTTTAAAATGGGGAAATGTGAAGATAAGAAGAAAGGATAAAGATTCACCTTAAATAAAAAAATAAAGATGTAGAATTCTTTGACAGAGATGAATACAAAGAAGGGCTTATCCACTAGGATTAAATCACAAAATAGATAATGAATAGGGAGCTACGGACTGAATTGTGACCTCCCAATCCCACCTTATTCATATGATGAAGTCCTAATCCCCACTATATCAAGATTTGACCTTTAAATAGACAAGTTAAAACGAGGCCATATGGGTGACCCTGATTCAGTCTGACTGGTATCCTTATAAGCAATGATTAGGAGGCATAGAAAGAGACACCAGCGATGGACCTGCACAGAGGAAAGGCCCGGTGAAAGCACAGTGAGAAGGGGGCTGTCTGCAAGTCAAGGAGTGACCCAGGGAGAAGCCAGCCCTGCTGGCACCTTGATCTTGGACTTCCAGCCCCTACAACTAAAAGAAAAGGAACATCTGTTGTTTAAGTCACCCAGTCTGCGATACTTTGTTTCAGCAGCCCAAGCAAACTAACTGGTTGCTGCTGTTCAGGCAGCTGTGTCCAGCTTTTTGCAACCCCATGGACTGCAGCACACCAGACTTCCCTGTCCTTCACTGTCTCCCAGACTTTGCTCAAACTCATGTCCACTGAGTCAATGATGCCATCCAATCATCTCATCCTTTGTTGTCCCCTTCTCCTCCTGCCTTCAATCTTTTCCAGTATCAGGGACTTTTCTAGTGAGCTGGCTCTTTGCATCAGGTTGCTGAAGTATTGGAGCTTCAACTTCAGCATCAGTCCTTTCAGTGAATATTCAGGGTTAATTTCCTTTAGGATTGATTGGTTTGATCACCTTACTGTCCAAGAGTCTTCTCCAGCACCACAGTTTGAAAGCATCGATTCTTCAGCATTCAGCCTTTTTTATGATCCAATTCACACAACCATACATGACTACTCGAAAAACTTTAACTTTTACTAAACAGACCTTTGCCATTCAAGTGGTATTTCTGCTTTTTAAAATGCTAAGTTTGTCATAGCATTCTTCTAAGGAGCAAGCATCTTTTAATTTTATGACTGCAGTCACCATCAGCAGTGATTTGGGAACCCAGGAAAATAAAGTCTGCCACTGTTTCCATGTATGAACATGGAAGGAAACTTTTAAGTTTTCAGAAAACATTCTTACTGCCAAATACTAGAAGATGATTACTCAAGATAAATGATGACAATAACATCTTCTGAAAAGATTTGCAGCTACTAAGTGGTAAATGCTAAATTATATTGTACTTCAACTGGTGTTTAACAGATGGGGTTTGGATTGTTAGTTCATTTCTAGCGCTGACTTCCATGTTTTATTGACTATGGTTCATTGTTTACTTAGCTATGCTGTTGTAAGAAGATACATCATGAAGGCTTGGCTAAATAATGCAGCAGAAAACCAATTCACTTTTACCTAAATAAAAGCAGCTGTTAGGTTAACACCCCTTAGATAACAATTTTTAACATGCTTAGGTCCACTCTATCAAATAAATTTTTCATTCTTTAACCAAACCTAAGTTAAATAGTGACGGCTATTTCTTGTTTCCCTTGATTCTCTATTTCCCAAATAATAGTTCTTTGGAATAACAGTGAGTCCTATCCTTATGCAAATAAAAGTGAAGCAAATTCCCACTTGTTATCAACGCTTTGACAGCAGAAGCTTAAGTTCAAAAATGATGTTTTTTGCTTAAATAGACCTCTTTCAACCTTTAGAAACTCTGTCGGTCTGAGATAGGTTTCTTAATATATTCAATGCTTTGATGATAACCAGAGCAAGGGCTGTATGCAACTGTCAATAAATACACATGGCGAGAAAAAGCATTATGAAATAGCTCAAGATAAAATTTACTGGTGAGAACTGGAGCTCCTATCATCAGTCAACTGTCTCCTTTCATTTCACCTAGGTATATTGCCTTTATTTATTTGTTTTAAACTTACCAAGGAGCATACTGCCGAAGCTAAGAAAATGGAAAGGACTCCCTCATTGATTTATAGGATGCACAAGCCTTCCGGCCTTAACTAGACTGAAGTTTACTTGAGTAACTCTTATATACCTAAATGATGATGCCTTCTTAGAGTGGTGATAAAACACCACCTCAGTCCCACGTTAAAGCAGCCGGGCATAGAGGACAGACCCCTTCTCTCATGCTCACTCGTGATGATAAGATTGTATATCACCAGGACAACAGCATGTCGGATTCAAGATAAGAAACGCCTCTCCATTCTCTCACATACGCCGAGCAAAAACATTTCAAAGCTTGCCAGCTCTCTAGGAGGAATCAGGAGAAGTCGAGTCTCACCAGGTGACAACCGTTTCACTCAGCCCTGTCAGAATGCTGTGTCACTGCAGGCCAATTTGAAATGCATTCAGATGATTTGGCTTGGAGAATCTTATAATCTTATCTTGATTTGCACAGAATCGGTCCGCAGCTGGGAGCTGTAAATTGTGAACGTGTGTCTGGAGGCGGCCTCTCTGTCTCATCCTTGCCCTCTGGGCCCCTCCCTCTTTTCTCCCCCTCCTCCCCTCCTCCCTCCCGCCTCTGTGTCATTCTAGCCCCCACTCCCACCCCCCTTTCATTGTTGCAAGGAGCATGGCACTGGTGTTATGTTGATCTAGATGCAAATCCTGATTTTGGCACTTAATATTTGAGCGGCTGTCAACAAGGTGTTTAACTTTCTGAACTCTGTTGTTGTTTAGTTGCTAAGTCACGTCCAGTTCTTTTGTGACCCCATGCACTATAGCTCAACACGTTCCTCTGTCCGTGGGATTTTCAAGGCAGTGATACTGGAGTTAACATCTCCTTCTCCAGGCGTTCTTCCCAATCCAAGGATTGAACCCATGTCTCCTGCACTGCAGGCAGATGCTTTACCACTGAGCCACCTGAGAAGCCTGAACTTTAATGTATTCCTCTGTAAAATGAAACTAAGGATGATTACCTCATAGGCTGCTTGTAAGGTCTAATTTAAATTATATATGAAGTAGTCAGATACTTGCCTAGTGCCTGGAAAATATTTGTCTCCATAAATGTTAGTATATTCAAATTCCATCCCTATGTCAGATTTTTCAAAAGGTATTTCATAGATCTCAAAGACTATTAACCATAATTTTCAAGAATATCTAAGAAGAGAGATGAACTTGTTTTGATTCAAAAGACCATGAGAATCTGATGTCTTTTAAGAAGACATAGTTCTTAGTAAGAGTAGGAAATTCATATAAGATGAACCTTGAGTGCCTGTAATGCCATAGTAAAAAATAAATATATTTCCTACTATCTTATTACAGAAAACATTGTTGTATATTTTCCCCATTAATTCTTTGATTAGCTCAGATAAAAGAATTCTAAAACATTCTAATATTGCAATTTCACAATGTACCCTCTACACATTTGTCCTTTTAAACGTCAGAATGATGAAGTCGAATGATTCCGAGTTACACTGGCTACTGCAGCATGGATGCCTTCCCTGATGAGTAACGGATGTCTTCTGATCTTATTACCAATCCTTGTTTTCTCATATACCAGCCAACATATCAGGATTCTGAATTTCTTTCAAATCTTCATGCTTTTAGTTGAGTTTGACAGAGTTTCACCAACTAGTTCCTCCATGCTGACTTACTCTGCAGATCTTGGGATTGTACCCCTTCATAATCTCCTGAGTCCATTGTTTATAATAAGGAATGCATTTCTGAGATTATATATATATATATATATATATATATATATATATATATATATACATACACACATATGTATATATTTTATAGTTTCTGTTTCTCTGGAGAATCCCTACTATATACTACACTAAATCCCTACTATATACTATATGATCCCTACTATATACTATCCTACACATAGCTCCTATGAAAGTGAAATAAAACAAAACATACAGAACTCAAGGCCCAGGTTTAGTTTTTAGTGTTGCTAAATTAAACAGATGTGAAATGACTCTGTCAAATTGTTATAAAAGTCTGTAAATGCTTTCTCAGTTTTTGTTCTTAGGCTACTTTGAACCAATGCAAAGCAGCTCATGGATATACGAAGGTGCACAGTCTAGACTTTGAGCAGCACTGTTCTGATATATTTTAATAGGACACTGGAGAATAGATATGTAAATGTTTCTTTTTAAGTGAATGAGGAGAAGTTGTAGAGAAAAAGTAGTTGAACTAGGGTAGACCTTTTGCAGTATTAAATGCATTTGAGTTTATCTAGTATTGAGAGGGTAGCAGGTAGGAGGGCAGAGGTCCCCAAGTCGCAGGAGGAAATAAACTGCTAGTGGCAGACGTTTTTTTTTCCTTCTCTACACAAAATTAAAAGAGGCTCTTTTAATTCTGTGTCGAGGACACCTGGCACTGCCTTGAGCTAACCAATCTGGTTTTTTTTTTTTTTTTTTTTTTTGTGGAAATGTTTTTCTTAAGCTATGTTAATGAAACTGTGTATTTGCTTTGGAATCTGTCTTTCTTCAAAATGATTCCACCTAAGACTAACATTTTTTTCTTAAATCTTGGGCTGATAATGGCTCAACAAACCAGTATTCATGTCCATTGTTTTATGAAAAGGGATGACACACCTCCTGCCATCCTATCTCAAACATGCATGTTGTGGGAGAGGGGCCTGGTAAAACCCCCTCAACCTAGAGGTGTCTCTTATCTGATTTCTAACAGACATAAAACACCTCACTAAGAACTAGAAAGGGGGCATTCTTTCCGCCCCCTTCTGATGTCTATGTCAGAAGCTTTCTCTAGCTCTGTTATACTTCAACAAAATTCTGTTACACAGAAAGCTCCAGTGGTCAAGCCTGGTCTCTGACCCTGGATCTCTGACCTCCAGAGTTCACGGATCTCAGCGTAGCACAGAGCTAGCAGCAAAACCTTTAAGTATTGACTGCTTAATATTTTGTTACACTGAACACATGAGTGCTACAAAATCAGTAAGGAAAAGAAAACTAACAAACAAAAAAAAGCATTTCCTTGGTGAAAGGAACTAATCTTGCTTTCAAAGAGGAATGAGCGGTAGGAAACATTTAAGCAAGAATGCAAGATGGAATATATGATGCGTGACTTTCTATCTAGAAATATTAGAAATTAGCACCATAGGAAATAGTGACCTTTCCCCCTTAAACTCCACATTGTTTATAGAGGATGTAGGATAAAATGGAACTAGTAGAATGAGTACGCTTTAGACATGTTAGATAGGTAGAACAGGGAAAAGGAGTTCAAAATGGCGGTGGCTAAAAGACAAGGAAGGTCAAAGGAAGGTCCGAGGACCAGAGTGAAGACTTCAGGCAGAACAAACAGCACTCCTGGCTAAGCCCAATTTGCATAGGGCAGGCCCAGGTGGAGGAAAAAACATATAAAAGGAGGAGCCAAAGCGCTTTCTCAGGGACTCTCTCTCTCCCACGTTCGTGCGCTCTTTCTCTCTCTCTCTCCCTTTCACTCTCTCTCTCTCCTGCTATCTTCTAAATAAAATAGAGCTGTAACACTGATTTGCCTAAGAGCTATAACACAGTTTGTCCAAGACCCAAGAGCTGTGACGCACCGAGGGCTTTAATGTCTGTCGCTCCAAATCTTTGTTGTGATGGGACAAAGAACCGAGGAACATACACTCGCATGACAAATAGAAGCAAGTAAAACCATCATTCCATGAAGATCTAAGACAGCAATAATGCAATGGGCTGCATGAGTATGAAGTATTCATGGAAGAGTAAAGAGATGCGTGGCCAGGCTTTTAGAGAGAAACACTATAGAAAAATGTACATTGAAGTCAGATAGTGAACAATCTTAAAAAGATTGATGATACTGATAGAAGCAGTAAGCCTCAGGGATTTTGCCTTGGAGAATGACATGATAAATGTTGTGCATTCGTATAGAGGTGGACCCTCCATTGCTATCAGGAAAAAACACTGGAAGTCAAGAAAAATTAATATGACAGTAATAACATTTATATCAGACCATTCAGACAGAGTTAATGATATTCTCAATTAATACTGGATTCCACTGTCACCACAGATTTGGGAATCCGTGAATACACTTTTCATTTCTCAAGAAAAGGGTTAGAGACATCATAAAAGGATGAAGATGCATGCCTCATATGAAGTAGACTGCCTTTGAGAGTTAATACTCATGGTGGTGATGGATGTTTCCCTCCATGTAATCTAGAAGCCATGGTCATTTCCAGTAAAAAGTAATCTTACACCAAACTTCCCAGGGTTTTCCAAGCTCCCTGACACCAGCACTCACTTACCCCCTTTAGAAACCTTCAGCGGGAGAGCCAGAAAGGTCAATGACATTAACATCTGGCTGAAACCTGACATGTTTTCACAACACAAAGAGAAAGACAGGGCAGGGTCTCCATTATTATGTGAGTGGCTCTGAGGAAGGTATAAAAAGAGGGAGGAAGAGAGTGTAAGAATTCTGAGATTGTGAGCATTTGAGATTAGCTGATACTGTAAGAATCCTAAAGCAAAAGCTGGGAAGACTAGGACTTCCCCGGTAGGTACAGTAGTTGAGAATCTGCCTTCCAATGCAGGGGACACAGTCTGATCACTGGTTGGGGAACTAAGACCGCACTTGCCTCTGGGCAGCTAAGCTTTCTTGCCACCACTAGAGAGGCCCATGTGCCCAGCTACCAAGTCCATGCACTTCAGGGCCCATGCTTCAAGCTAGAGGAGCCCACCCTACACAGTAAAAAGCCCCTGCACCTCACCAAAAGAAGCTGGTGCCCGCAGCTAGAGAAAGCCCACGCGCTGCAACGAAGACCCAGTGCAGCTAAAAGCCGTCAAACAAAAACAGAAAATATGAAACAAGAAGTAGGAAAATAGAAAGTTAGGGCTTAAACAGAAGATCTAGGTGGAAAACCATCTAAACTCTGAAAGAATAAAGTATTGACTTCCATATATATATATATGGAATTCATATAATTTTAACTCTCCAATCGTCATCCCTTGTTTTGTGTGTTATGGGTGGTGGATTAGTTTTGTGTCTAACTCCTAGACTGCCAGTTCTATGCTGCTTTGTAATACTTCAGGAGGTTTGGAGAAAAAAAATAAAAATAAAAAACCTATTAGGGATCACTGCATGCTAATCTGGACTTCTCAGATGGCCCCTGTTGTAAAGAACCTGTCTACCAGTGGAGGAGACTTAAGAGACTCAGGTTTGATCCCTGTGTCAGGAAGATCCCCTGGAAGAGGGCACAGCAACCCACTCCAGTATTCTTGCCTGGAGAATCCCATGGACAGAGGAGCCTGGCGGACTGCAGTCCATAGGGTCTCAAAGAGTCGGACAGGACTGAAGTGACTTGGCATGCATGCACATGTGCTAATCCAGGAAGGTTGGAGTAGGCACTGTGAAAACACAATAGAGAAGGAGAGCACCTATTTTTGTGGCCCAGTGGATCATTTGCTTTTCTTTTGGGGAGATTAGTAGACAGTGAGGTCTTTTCGAACTTAGACAACCAAAAGGATTTGTCCCCTGAGACTAATGGTAAGTATCTCTCCAGATTAAAGGAGGAGCAGGTCATAAAAGTTTCAATAGAAGGATTATTTTTGTGTAAAACAACATAAAGATATCAACATCCTAAAAGAATACCATATCAATTCTGTGAGCAAGTATTTATTGAACATCTACAGAATCCCTAGCATTGTATTGGTCCTTGACATTGAGATGTTGGATAATCTATCTGGAGAGACAGAAAGGAAAAAGACAAGGTATTATACACTTTGATACATAATTCTAAGAGATGCTAAATTCTGTGATGCAGACATTAAGAGTTATGAAATAAGGAAAAGGGAATCAGTGTGAGGTGAATAAGGGAGCAAGGAATGTTTCTTGGAGCTGAAGCAAAAGTCAGCCATAAATGAGAAATAGTAATGTGGATAGAAGCATATTACTGAGGGCACAAAGGATCCAGTTATGGGTGATTATATTCTGAAACCCAGTCAATCAGCATATGATCCTTTTCTTGGAAATAAATGCCAGCAAACTGGGAAAATGCATTCCCCACTCCCCCCAAGAGTCATCTCATGGCCTCAAAGCACTCATCATGAAAATTTATATTAGTGTATTCAAAATGTTGCATCAATAGCAAACGTTTATCCATATGATTTATATGTCAGATTTGGGGGGAGCATCTAAAATCTAAACTTTCCTATTCATACCTCCTTATTCCTTCCTAGTCATAGACTACCACAGTGATATCTATTGTTTGACCCTATTGTCTGCCTTTCCAATATTGATTAATACAGGCAACCAGGAACAGCATAACTTATTTACAGATAAAGATGCTTACTAGTTATGATCAATAGTGTTATACCTCTTGAATGCTGCAGCACAGTTAGAACCATAACAGTCAGAATTTATTAGTAGTAAATCAATACGATGGTCCTGGGGTATGCATCTCTTTCAGAGTCTGTACAGTGTAAGGTCTATCGTTATATAATGAAGTTCGTTCTTTTCTAGCCATCTATATGTTTTTGGATATTGTAAACCTCTGAATTGATTTTTCACAAGAGAATCTACAGTACTTCAATAAGCAGCACGTATACCACTTGGTGGTAGTCAAGATGAAGTCCTAAAGTGATCTTAGGAGTGAGGACATGCTGAGGGGATAAACTACTCACACATTTCAAGAGCAATATGTCAAAGCTGAAAAAAAAAAAATAGATTTTCTTCTCCGTGTGCTTGGTGCAAATAATCATTCCATTCAAAAACTGATGCTCTTTTCCCATTGGTTTTTTCCGAGGGGGATTTTATTGTCAGGAATATGGAATCTTGCTTTAATTCCAGGTTTCACGTGAGATGAAACTTGCTGGCACGTCTCAGAAGCTCCAGCATGTTAGGTAAACAGAAAAAAAGCACTTGCCTTAAAAGAGTTGCTGGATGATCTTCGCTTTGATTGTGATGAATGACACAGCAAGCCCTGTGAGTTTTAAGCAGCTACATTTTCAGGGTTCCTTGTCACAGCTGTAGTCACTTACCCTGGCTGGTCCAAAGAATGTGTATAGTAAAACACTTTCTTTTGCCCGGGTAATAAAAGACTCTAAAGCGTCTGGGAGGTCTGTGAAAACTGACAGCATCCTTGATGGTTTTAGAACTTAGAGATCTCATCAGTATCTAACTCTGTCATTATGTGTGTTTAAAAAGAAAGAAAAGCATTACTGAACTGACTTGTTTCATTAAGGTATTGCTACATACTCATATCCAGGTAGGAGATTTTATCTTTGTTATCTTAGCAACAAGACACTGGTTTACTTCTGACCCCCTGTTGGTGGGAATGATTTTAAGCAATTCATGCTCTCAGCTTGCCTGCCACCCTCACCAACATCCTCTCAGTGACTTGCATAACCATGGAAAACGAGTTTGCTTTTTTCCTTCGTTGCTCTGGAAATGTGATTCAAAGGGGTTATTCATAGAACAAAATGGAAATTGGATGAGTTGATAGACTTATCTAAATCATTGGAAATTAATTATGTCGTTGGTGGCATCTCAGCTGTGAGAGATACGTAGAGATCTGAGCTGCAAGGCTGCGATGGCTGCTTTTAGAATTGAAACGGCTGCCTCGTGTGATAAGCAAACTACTGTCATATGCTTGGACATATGCACTGGCATCTATCTACATAGTAGTTTTGCCTCATGAAATGACTTTATTATTGAATCATATAGGACACTTGAGTTGCTCTGTTCATGGAAGTCCTAAAATTATTCGGATATGATGCTAACAGCACATGTAAGGCAATACTGAAGCAAAGTCCCCTAACCCAAATAAGTTGAATGACAATGTCCCAAATTGTCCAACCACATTTTTTTATTGTTAAAAGGGGATTTTCTACTGCTGCATTTGTCAATGTCAAATTTTTCCAAAATGTTTGCAACTCCTTTTTAGACCAAAATATATACTAATGATGGTTTTAGGAGGCATAGTGCTTTTCTAATTCTCTTTAAGTGGTTAATTCCAAATTTAGTTATCATATTGCACATTGTATACATTTCTGTTTTGAGTAGATCTCCCCTGGTGACTCAGTAGTAAAGAATCTGCTGTCATTGCAGGGTTTGATCCCTGGGTGGGGAAGATCTCCTGAAGAAGGGAATGGCTGCCCACTCCAGTATTCTTGCCTGGAGAATCTCATGGACAGAAGAGCCTGGTGGGATACAGTTCATGGGGTCCAAAGAGTTGGACATGACTGAAGTGACTTAACATGCATGCATGCACACGGCCTTTGGGTTAAATGAAATATGAGTTTCAATACACTGTCACTTATTTGCTAAGAAATTTTGGACAGGTAATTGAAACTCACTAAAATTTCAATTTCTTTTTTTTTTTTAACAAAATGTGCAAGTATAGTATTACACTATACCACATAATGGGGCTTTTGAGAAGATGGATTGATTTTAGGAGAGTTTTTTGAACAGTATCTGGCTTAATCATTCTGTGTTTATATAAATTATGGATAAAAATGCAATAGTTATAGGTACCTGAACTCACTGGTTAACTTACATGGATTCACTAAATATTCCTCCTTGTCAAAATCCTACCCAGAATTAGAGACAAAAAAAAATCAAGTACATTTTATGTACATAAATTCCCTCCTTAAAATTTATGTGTGGTGACATGGGTTCAGGCATTTTTCAGGATAACATTTTCTTTACCATCAAACAAATATGCATAGAACTTTGAAACTGTGAGCTTCATGATTGCACTTCACT
This sequence comes from Bos grunniens, assembly GCF_055505025.1. Lineage (NCBI taxonomy): Eukaryota > Metazoa > Chordata > Mammalia > Artiodactyla > Bovidae > Bos > Bos grunniens. The sequence continues at coordinate 9,511,160 of NC_141176.1, read as the reverse complement.
TTTAAAACTTTAGATCATCTTTGACTATACTGTTTACTTATAAATTCATATTTTATAAATGTATCAACATTTTAATTAATGAAAAGGGGTGAAATTGCACCCACCTTCAAATCAATTTCAACCCAAGGGATGACTATGAATAGAAATTGCGTCCACTGAATTGTCAAAAATTAGTCATTTCTGTTTTACATGATTAACTAAAATAACCTACTGGTGACTCTGTGGTTCCTCCAGGGCCCCCCATGGGTCCCCTGGCACCCTTGTGGGAAAACAATTCTCTATGTAATTGACAAATAATTCTCACTCTTGAATAAATATCTGTGCTGACCTTCAGACTGTGGCCTATAGAACATGGGACAAATTCCTTCTATTTTCTACTTTTTAATCTTTCTTAAAGTATTTTACTATTTCTCCCTTCTGTCAAAACATATTCATGTTATTTTGAAAAACTTTGATCCATAATGCCACCGTTCCACCTTTTCTTCCTTTTCTGTATAAATATCCATCACTGCTGACATTTAACATTCATGGATGATGGTAGCAGATTTCACTTATGCATGATTGGATACGATTTTCTATATTTGGACACGTGTTTGGTCTATCCATAAGATTTCCCAAATTCTTTATATGCACAGATTGATATATTAAAACGATCACATTATTTTCACAAAATAAATGTGATGGTCTATGATATTTAAACTACTCTTTTCTCAGGTTATAAACATAAGTATACACTTTTTGCTAGTTGAAGTAAACTAGTACATCATTGCAACAGACATTTCACAAAAATCGTATATAAACTGCAATCAGAAAATTAGAATTAGAAGAACTGAGAAATGTCTTTTGATAGAATTGGGTTATCCTTCAGCCTGACAACTTATATGTTGAACTGCCTGTTCTTTCAGTCATTTGCCCACGACAGGATTAGCCTTGAAAATTAGATGAGACTTCACGTTGCAGTTTTGCACAGATGTTGCAGTGTTGGCTCAAGGATTAGCTCCTTCTTTTTGTTTACTGTAATTGAAATTCCTGAAGACAATTAAGAGAGAATCTTTTGGGTATCCATCTTTTATTTGATTTTAGGTACCACATTTCTCTCTATAAACAAGAAAAACCAATCCAGAAAAACCTTTTATTTGAAACATTTTGGTTGAATATACATATTCATCCACACATGGGAGTCTTGCTCTACAGTTGTTTTCTTTTTTTTTTTTGCCACTAACCACAATTTGGTTAACCTTAGATCCAAAGACTACTCTTACTGATGTCCCAAAAGAACATTAGCATAGCATGGATTCCTTTAAGTCTCTCTTGTTTGGGCCAAAAGGAGAAGTCTAAGTGTAGGATTTATACACACACACACACACACACAAACATATATACATGCATGCATGTGTATATATGTACACATATATGTCATATGTTTATTGGATATACATTCATGGATATATATGCATGCATAAATCTCACCTTATGCATAAGGGAATAAAATGCAAATTTTATTTTAGCTATCAAATAAACTGTAATCATAAATCATGGACATTGTACTTTAAAGAAAGCACAGAGATCAAGGAAGGCAGAACAGCTGTGAACATGGGCATGCAGAAGAGCCGATGCAGAAGACAGAGGCAGTGGGGCCAGCCTAGGGCTTGCGGATGGGGCCATGTCTGTTTCCACCCAGGTTGTTTAGCTGGCTCATGAATGCTTTTTCTGTGTCAAACCCCTACAAATAGTTCCAACCTAGCCACTCATTTTCCTGTGACTCTTTCTCTCAACCACTGCCACGTCTAATTTTTATGCTTGCTACATTGTTGCAAAGTAAGCCAGTAAGCTGGAGACAAATTCTAGAGCTGTCTTGGTAGTCTGATTGCCTTTTCCTCCATTTCTGCTTCTTGTTCATTGTCATATTCCTGTGAATGTAAATCTGGACTCATTGCTTGCAATTATCGAGTCCTTATGTGCCTTGCAAAAACTCTATCCTATCTGGTGGACCAAATAGGAAAAGGCATCCATCCTCCCAGAAGAGGCAGACCATTTCCACGTGCAAAGCCAGATGAGGTTAATGAGGGAGAGATTTCCGCCTCCACCCACGGGCTCCCAGCCAGGCGTCTTTGTTCAGGGTGCAATCGTCACAGCCCTGTGTGTCAGCCTTCATGGGGAGCCACATTACTTATGCTATAATAACTTGTAATGGCTTAAACTAACCTAATTTTCTTAGACCACTGATGTAATTCTTAACGCAACTAGTCTGTTGTTTTGGGACTTAGCCAAAATCGGGGAGAGCTGACTGCTTTGTACAGATCTCCTTATTAATTAGTTATTTACTTGTTCAAAGTGTCAAGATGAAATTTCAGAACATGAGGAAACAGGAGTAACTTGAAAGATTTTTTTTTTTCAAGTGCCTTTTTTTGGGGGATTTTTTTCCAAAACAAAAGAGATTGATAAAGAGGTTGGCCAAATCAAGGTTAATGGCCACTGTGTGGTCCTTGCTTCAAAAGGCGACGTTTCTGTCCTCCTTTGTAATCTTCCCGGAGACAGAGGTATTGGACAGGATGACATCCAGTTATTTCATGTCCCCCCTCTTTTTTTGAAACACTGAAAGGAAGAACTTCTGTAGTCTCTAAAATAGACATTTTAATGTAGCTGGAAGATAAAATTTTAGTTGGAAGACAGGGAGTAGAAAATGCTTCCATTACCTCCTTCCCCCTTAAACAGTGAGGATGATGCAACTCCTGAGCTGGAACATTCATAGGACAAACAGTTTCTCTCTCTTATTTCGCCCCCCTGCAAGAAAAGGAAGAATTGTGGTCTGGCTGACGTTCAGAAAACTCTCTCCCTGAAGCCAGTATCATTCCAACTGCTTAAGGCATAAGTTGCTTTAAAGGCTTTGTCATTATGTAGATCTGGATTCAAATCCTGCCTCTGACATCTTCAAGAAGAGAGCAGGCCATTCTGGAATGCTCATGGCAAGTTACTAAATAGTGCTGTCTCTGAATATAGCATAATCTACAACTTAATTGACTAAAGAATCCTTTAGGAAATCAGAGGGTTTTCTCATTGTCAGACGTTAAATACAGCTATGAAAGATGAGGGGCTTCCCAGGTGGCTCAGTGGTAAAGAATCCACCTGCAATGCAGGAGACGCAGGTTTGATTCCTGGGTCAGGAAGATCCCCTGGGGAAGGAATTGGCAACCCACTCCAGTGTTATTGTCTGAGAAATCCCATGGACAGAGGGGCCCAGTGGGCTAGAGTTCATGGGATTTCAAAAAGTTGGACATGACTTAGCAACTAAACAACAACAAAGGAAAGGTGAGCCTTCTCCGTGACATTTTCTTTGGTTTGGAAAAATCAAACTTTTTGCTAACTCTGGCAACGTATAGAGGAGAATTAGAAAACACCAATGAGATCTTTGTGGCCACTGTGTAAGAGTGATCTGGCCCTCCTAAAATGAAACTCACTCTAGAAATACACAAGATAATTTACTGAAGACTCATTTTACTAAAATTTCCATAGATTTAGTGAAGAGATATCTGCCAGCAGAAATAAGCCATTTGTGAACCAGGAAGGTAAATTCAGATTATGGATCAATGTTCAGGGGCCTGTACTTGTATGCTGCTGCTGCTGCTAAGTTGCTTCAGTCGTGTCCGACTCTGTGTGACCCCACAGACGGCAGCCCACCAGGCTCCTCTGTCCCTGGGATAGATGTTACTATTAGCTTGATCAAGAAATAATTATGTTTTGATTCACCTGAATATAGTGGCTTACAGGCTTCCCTGGTGGCTCAGCTGGTAAAGAGTCTGCCCACAATGTGGGAGACCTGGGTTCAATCCCTGGGTTGGGAAGATTCCCTGGGGAAGGGAAAGCTTACCCACTTCCAGTATTTTGGCCTGGAGAATTCCATGGACTGTCTAGTCCATGGGGTTGCAGAGAGTCAGACACAGCTAAACAACTTTCACTTCACTTCACAGTCTTCCATAAAGAAGTTGAAACTTGGGTTTCAGGAACATCCCAGATGGATGAACAGGCAGCAATGCAGTGACAGAATGCAAGATGTCATTGACTATTAAACGCCTTTCTGCCTAGAGTTATTTCTCACACTTTATATTGACAAACTACTTCCGTCAGCAAGTTCTTCTTTAGAAAGTTACCTGTGGATGTTGCTTCCAATGAAATATAGGCTTGAGGCACATCACCTCTATTTACTTATTCAGAATTAAGTTGCATTTATAGAAAATCAAGGGATACCTCAGTTAATATGTGAGGAAAATCTTCACAATGCTGCTTGCAAATATCTTAAAGTAATTAAATGTTCATTTAACCTCCCATATCTGTTTTACCAGTAAAGATAGTGAAATATGTTATGTTAAAGATGTGAGCTATTTATTGTAACAGAGGGAATGACAACAGACACCATCTGCATGAGTATGCTTTCTGGTTAATTGTTTAATTTAGACATTGTACTTAAGTTCATATTTCACTCTGAATTTCAGTAGTATTGCACTAATGATTATTGTAATGAACTCATTAAATCTGAAAGCCAATATTAATTTATTATCTGAAGTCTGTTAGTGAATTATATTGGCAGGTGAGAAGAAATGGTCTAATATTACCTATTTGATTATTTCCTAGCCAATGTACAGATTACAAAACAGTCTCTGGTTGCTAAATTTTTATTTTGGTTATAATTACCTCACATTGAATTGTATTATATCATAGTGGCTTTTCAATGAAAAATCATAGCAAAACTAACTACAATTATCTTTACTATGTCTTTTTTATTAATATGCAGAACACTTCTTATATGTAAAGCCTGTTTCATGGAAAAATAAAATCCAAATATTATAACAGGTTTAGGGGAAAGGAACCAGTCTTTTAATCCCTGCGTCTACGGTCCCATGGGAAATTGATAAGTACTTTTAATCTTTTTGGATGTTTTCACTTCTGAAATTTACTTGTATATTTCTATATAGTCTGCTTCTTCTACTGTGCTTTAATTCTTAAAAATATTTTATCTATTGATTTCTATGAAAATTTAGGGTTTAATTCCAGACCCTAACCTCTACTTCCACTCACTGAAATAGATGCACATGGGTGTGGATGGACATCTGTACATATCTACACGCATGCTGCACGCTAAGTCACTTCAGTCGTGTTCAACTCTTTGTGACCCTATAGACCGCAGCCCCCCAGGCCCCTCTGTCCATGGGATTCTCCAGGCAAGAATACTGGAGTGGGTTGCCATGCCCTCCTCCAGGGGAACTTCCCAACCCAGAGATTGAACCCAAATCTCTCCTGCATTGACAGGCAGGTTCTTTACCACCAGCGCCACCTGGGAAGCCGTATCTATGCACTTTTTTATCTCTACACTTGTCCTTTTTATACTGCTTCCAGGTGGTTCAGCTGGTAAATCTACTTGCAACAGGAAGACCTGGGTTTGATTCCTGGGTTGGGAAGATCCGTTGGAGAAGTGAATGGCTATACACTCCAGTTTTCTGGCCTGGAGAATTCCATAGACTGTATAGTCAATGGGGTTGCAAAGAGTTGGGCACGACTGAGTGACTTTCACTTATATAATTTAATCAATTTCTGATTAAAGCAATATCTAGTGTTTGTGTTGTTAGCACAATGTAAATATTATTCAGAGCTAAGTCATGCAATTCGCTACGATTATATTTGCTTTTCAAATGCATGTCTGTTGACCCTGGAGGTAATAATTGGCTTACTTATCATTTACTTCATTTTCTCTGTCGCTATCAGCATTTGGCTTAAAACTCTACAAGGGATGTGTAACTCTGTGTTCCATACATTAACAACTGTCACACCGTTTCCAAGATTTGTCATCCTCTTGGCTATCTCCTTTGCAGAGACTCATATCCCTCTTCTGTTTTACCAGTTACTTTCCAGGTGTGCAGCACAGCTGTCCTCCTACAATGATCTGAACCTGTCATAGTATGACTATGCTGTTATGCAATAATACATTACCATGTTATTAGTATTATTATTTTAATGACCATATCATACAGTTTCTCCTTAAGAAAGAGTAGATGGTGGAGGGTCTTCTCTGATGATCCAGTGGTTAGGAGTTCACCAGTGCAGGAGCTGTGGGTTCAATTACTGGTCAGGGAGTTTGGGACCCACATGCCTTGAGGCAACTAAGTCTACAGCACTGATGCAACTGAGACCCCACACAGCCAAATATATTTTTTTCTCTCTTTTTTTTTTTTTTTGTGGGCTTTTGTCTATGGGATCGCAGAGTTGGACACAACTGAATCTTTTTTTTTTTTTTAAGAAGAAAACGTGAATGGGAAGTTTTGAAAATATGCATCCCTGAATTGTTTTTGTTTTTGTTTTACATTTTAGCCTCACGCATGACTGAAAGTTCGCCTTGTTACTGAATACTTTTTGCGAATTATATTACCTCCAGATTTGGAAGGTCATGGGCCATTATCATACAGATTTTTGCTATGAAGAAATCTAATTCCATATGCTTGTATTAGACGATTTCTGCCCCCACCCCCATGGATGCTTTTAAACTCTCCTTTTTATTCCCACTAATTTTTGGAAATTTCTTGATGATGAACTTTGGTGGAGTCATTGTTCATTCATTATCCTGGGCCCTTGATAAGCTCTTTCAAGCAAGATAGTCATTTAAAAAAATAAAATATTTCTTTGATAATTTCTTTCTCTTATTTTCTCTGATCCTATTTCTAGAGCTTCACTTACAGAGAAAGATAATGGATAGGAGAAAAATGGAACTTCTTGGTCAGTCCCCTAACTTTCTTTTTCTATTTTCCATTGATTGGCCTTTTTCTTCTGCTTACTGAAAGATTTCCTTTAAATGTAAATATAAATGTACATATTTATAGGCAAATAATATATAAATGTATCTGTATAGTATATACATATATTTATATTTATATATACATAAGACTGTATAGTACACACATAGATAGGTATATAACTCTTAAAATTTTGTTGGTTTTTGCATATAATTTTACTCATGTTTAAGCTTTTTGTTTTTCATATCATGAGTGCAAAATTTTCCCTACCTGAGTACAGTAATTACAGTACCTTTCCTTTAAGTATTGCTCTATTTCCTGTCCTGTTCTCTGTCCTCAGTTTATCTTTCCTTTGTTTATTTTGTCCTTTGTCTTCCATCTTAGAGCCTTCCAGGACTCCCATTCAAATTTTCAAGAGAGGAACTAAAAACAGACCAAAAGCCTTGAACATGGGCAAGATTTGTTGAATGATGTTTTGTGAAGGGGGATGTCTTCATTCCCAATGGAACAATAATGAATTATCTCAAACTCAATGGCTTAAACAATACAAATTTATTATCCTATGATCCTGTAAGTTAGATATCTAGCACAAGTCTCCCGGGGCTTGATTTTTCAAGGTGTTTTGCTCAACAGGGCCACGTTGCCTTCTGTAGGCTCTAAGGGAGAATTTTTAGACAAATCTAGACAGTGTATTAAAAAGCAAAGACATTACTTTATAGACAAAGATCCATATAGTCAAAGCTTTGACTGGTTTTTCCAGTAGTCATGTGTGGATGAGAGAGTTGGGCCATAAAGAAGGCTGACTGCTGAAGAATTGGTGCCTTCAAGTTATGGTGCTGCAGAAGATTCTTGAGAGTCCCTTGGACTGCAAGAGGATCAAACCAGTCAATCCTAAGGGAAAACACTCTGAATATTCATTAAAAGGACTAATGCTGAAGCTGAAGCTCCAAAACTTTGGCCACCTGATGCGAAGAGAAAATTCACTGGGAAAAAAGCCTGAAGGAAAAAGGAGAAGAGGGCAGCAGATGATGAGATGGTTCGGTAGCATCATCAACTAAATAGACATGAATCTGAGCAATCTCTGGGTGATAGTAAAGGAATCCTGGCATGCTGCAGTCCATGGGGTGGCAAAGAGTTGGACAGGATTTAGCAACTGAACAATAACAAGAGATAATCCATTTACTTTCATTTTCTACCTTCTACAAAGAAGCTACCCCTATTTCTTGGCTTATGGAACTCTTTTTGCATCTTCAAATCCAGCAATGGTGAGTGGACCCAGGTCTTTCACATCACATCATCCTAACCATTCTTTCATAATGACATCTTCCACTGACCACTGCCAGCAAAGGCTGCCTGCTTTTAAGGGCCTATGTGCTCAACTAGGAGACACCTGCATAACACAGGGTGATTTTCTTATCCTTAACTTATGACCTAACTTAATCACATCTGCAAGGTTCCTTCTTTCATGTAAGGTGACAAATTAACATTATCAAGGGATTAGGATCCCTTGATCTTTGGGGTCTATTTTTCCACCACCCAGCAGGGAATCAAACAGAGAGATCCAGCCATTTTTGTTGATTATTGACTTTTAGTGTTGAAGTTCTCTGCTCTTTGAGTAAAAAATATGTATCTTTTATTTTCCTTCCTTTTGTATATAAGACTGTATGCCAGCTTTCAGGGAGTCAGATGGGGTTAAGTGACTGGAGTCAAGCTGTTTAGGATGCTGAATTCTTTTATCTGTCCCTGGCATACTTGAGTTTCGAAAAGCTCTTGTTCAACCTCTAGAGACAGCAAATCTGCTGGGATGTTTAGGGTTAGAGGTAGAGAGTCAGCTCTCCAGACAAAGTGGACATGAGCTTCCAAACAGTTGTGCTGTTCTTCAGCCCTGTAACCTGGAACATTCCACACCAGCTTCTTGACACCATTCATCCTGCTGACTCTTAGCTTTCAAATTTTACATCTGCTGAGTTACACTGTAAATGTGTTTTCCCACTTCCAAAATTTGCTTGACATTTCTCATCTACTGTCATTATTTTCCTATTCTCTTTGAATGTATGGGTTTCCCCATTTTTGAACCATTTGTCAACATTTCAGTGAGTGTACAGGAGACAGTGCAGGTCAAGGGGTATGTTCAATACATCATTTTATCTAGAAGTCACTATGCATAAAAATTAATACAATCGTACACCTTCCCTATACCTCCCTATTCATAGTTGGTTGGCTTTTACAACATCATTTGCCTTATACAGAATCCTTTTGATTCTGTCGTATTCTGTAATATTTGCATGGCAGGAAGAATTTATAGTTGAGATATATTTGAAGGCAGAACTGGAAGCACTGACCATCTGTCATTTAAATGAATATACATAAGACATATTTTGAAAGAATGGAATATTAAACTATAGAGAAAAAGAGAGAAATGGTCATCATGAGATAAAACTATTGGTACCATATCAAATGTACAGAGATTTTGATATGCCATGATTACAATCAAAGTGACTCCATCATCCTTGTTGAAACCCATTAAATTTTCTTGATAATTTATTTTTTATTTGATTCATGTTTTATACTAGAAGCAATTCTTATGATTAAAAAACACAGTAAATAATTATAATAATCCATAGAAATTCTTTTTAAATTCTTTTTTAACATCATTGTAAAAATAAGTGAAATTAAATTTATTTTTATAATGCATGAAAATAATGTATTTCTCAAAATTAAGAAGAAGGGACACATACTAGGATTTGTGTATTTTCTTTGGATTTTTTAAACTTCCTTTTAGAGCCAGGTGAAATAAATACTAAATAAATTGGACAAAGCATATAATTCAGAAGCAAACCATTTTGCAAGTTCAATTAATTTTAAACATGAGAAAACAAATTACTGGAAGGCATTTGGAACGCCCTGGGCTCAGCAATAATGACTAAACCCTGTCTGATCTCCAGGGTGTTGCCTTTAAAAAGCTTTATTTTATTGTTTGGAAACTTTCCTTTTTCCTAAGATTCTAAAATTATAGGTTGTCAACACATATGGTACATCTTATAATCTACAGTAAACAGAGAGTAGGCAAATAAATACATGAATTATAAATATTAACAAAAAAAAAGAAACAAAATAAAAGAAAGAATAACTACTAGTCTTGAAAATCTACATGACAGAACTTAAGTTTCATGATAAAGGGAAATAAAAGGTAAAGTGGGATCTCTGCAAAACAAAGCAGTGTGGGAAATAAAGAAAGCCAAGAAAACAGATTATATGCTGGGGGAAATACTACTTTGCTCAAGGACGTCTAGGAAGTTCAAGGTAGGTGTCTCTAAGGAATGGTTAGCTCAGGTGTCCTTCAAGCAACTGGACACATGGTAGGACCATGGTAGCAGGAATTAGTGCAGCAGGCAATGCCAAGAGGCACGTGGGCACTTGTAAACTCAGTTTTAGGTGATCTATTCATTAATAAGGCACGGATAAGAGACAGTAGCAATAAGAGGAAGTTATCTTTTGTATATTATTGGTAATAGAAAAGTGGGATGACCAAAAAAACTGAGCAATCAGACTTATATGTAAAAAAAAGGGATTCGAGCTTTGAGTAGGTGAACTGTCATATTCAAATAGAGGTAAGGGAATGCCAAGGTTTGGAGATAATATACTAGGTCTCCATCAATGAGATGAGTTCCATGACTATATAGTGAGCCTTGATGACTAATATATTACCTACCTGGAGCAACATTTGATTTAGGTCATACCTGAGTGGTCTAGTGGTTTTCCCTACTTTCTTTTATTTAAGTCTGAATTTGGCAATAAGGAGTTAATGATCTGAGCCACAGTCAGCTCCCGGTCTTGTTTTTGCTGACTGTATAGAGCTTCTCCATCTTTGGCTGCAAAAAATATAATCAATCTGATTTCGGTGTTGACTATCTGGTGATGTCCATGTGTAGAGTCTTCTCTTATGTTGTTGGAAGAGGGTGTTTGCTATGACCAGTGTGTTCTTTTGGCAAAACTCTATTAGCCTTTGCCCTGCTTCATTCTGTAGTCCAACGCCAAATTTGCCTGTTACCCCAGGTGTTGCTTGACTTCCTACTTTTGCATTCCAGTCCCCTATAATGAAAAGGACATCTTTTTTGGATGTTAGTTCTAAAAGGTCTTGTAGATCTTCGTAGAACCTTTTTCAACTTCAGCTTCTTCATCATTACCAGTTGGGGCATAGGCTTGGATTACCGTGATACTGAATGGCTTACCTTGGAAATGAACAGAGATCATTCTGTCATTTTTGAGATTGCATCCAAATACTGCATTTTGGACTCTTTTGTTGACTATGATGGCTACTCCATTTTTTCTAAGGGATTCCTGCCCACAGTAGTAGATATAATGGTCATCTGAGTTAAATTCACCCATTCCAGTCCATTTTAGTTCACTGGTTCCTAGAATGTCAGCATTCATTCTTGCCATCTCCTGTTTGAGCACTTCCAATTTGCCTTGATTCATGGGCCTGACATCCCAGGTTCCTATGCAATATTGCTCCTTATAGCATTGAACCTTGCTTCTATCACCAGTCACATCCACAGCTGGGTATTGTTTTTGCTTTGGCTCCATCCCTTCATTCTTTCTGGATTTATTTCTCCACTGATCTCCAGTAGCATATTGGGTACTTACCGACTTGGGGAGTTCCTCTTTCAGTATCCTATCATTTGGCCTTTTCATACCGATCATGGGGTTCTCAAGGCAAGAATACTGAAGTGGTTTGCCATTCCCTACTCCAGTGGACCATGTTCTGTCAGACCCCTCCACCATGACCCATCTGTCTTGGGTGGCCCCACATGGCATGGCTTAGTTTCATTGAGTTAGACAAGGCTGTGGTCTGTGCGATCAGACTGGCTAGTTTTCTGTGATTATGGTTTCAGTGTGGCTTCCCTCTGATGCCCTCTCGCAACACCTACCATCGTACTTGGGTTTCTCTTACCTTGGATGTGGGGCATCTCTTCATGGCTGCTCCAGCAAAGCACAGCAACTGTTCCTTACCTTGGACGAGGTCGCCCCTCCTGACCTTAAATGTGGAGTAGCTCCTCTCAGCCCTCCTGTGCCCATGCAGCCACCGCTCCTTGGACGTGGGGTTGCTCCTCTTGGCCGCCACCCCTGACCTCAGAGGTGGGACAACTCTTCTCGGCCGCTCCTGTGCCATTGCAGCCTCGTGCTCTCGGTCACCGTCCATGACCTTGGGCGTGCGGCAGCTCCTCTAAAGCAAAATGGCTATTTGTGGAGGCCTTACAAATAGCTGTGAAAGTAAGAGAAGTGAAAAGCAAAGGAGAAAAGGAAAGATATACCCATTTGAATGCAGAGTTCCAAAGAATAGCAAGGAGAGATAAGAAAGCCTTCCTCAGCAATCAATGCAAAGAAATAGAGGAAAACAACAGAATGGGAAAGACTAGAGATCTCTTCAAGAAAATTCGAGATACCAAGGGAGCATTTCATGCAAAGATGGGCTTGATAAAGGACAGAAATGGTATGGATCTAATAGAAGTAGAAGATATTAAGAAGAGGTGGCAAGAATACACAGAAGACCTGTACAAAAAAGATCTTCACGACCCAGATAATCACGATGATGTGATCACTCAACTAGAGCCAGACATCCTGGAATGTGAAGTCAAGTGGGCCTTAGAAAGCATCACTATGAACAAAGCCAGTGGAAGTGATGGAATTCCAGTTGAGCCCTTTCAAATCCTCAAAGATGATGCTGAGAAAGTGCTGCACTCAATATGCCAGCAAATTTGGAAAACTCAGCAGTGGCCACAGGACTGGAAAAGGTCCGTTTTCATTCCAATTCCAAAGAAAGGCAATGCCAAAGAATGCTCAAACTACCACACAATAGCACTCATCTCACACGTAGTAAAGTCATACTCAAAATTCTCCAAGCCAGGCTTCAGCACTACGTGAACTATGAACTTCCAGATGTTCAAGCTGGTTTTAGAAAAGGCAGAGGAACCAGAGATTACGTTGCCAATATCCACTGGATCATCGAAAAAGCAAAAGAGTTCCAGAAAAACATCTATTTCTGCTTTATTGACTATGCCAAAGCCTTTGACTGTGTGGATCACAATAAACTGTGGAAAATTCTTAAAGAGATGGGAATACCAGACCACCTGACCTGCCTCTTGAGAAATTTGTATGCAGGTCAGGAAGCAACAGTTAGAACTGGACATGCAACAGCAGACTGGTTCCAAATAGGAAAAGGAGTACGTCAAGGCTGTATATTGTCACCCTGCTTATTTAACTTCTATGCAGAGTACATCATGAGAAATGCTGGGCTGGAAGAAGCACAGCTGGAATCAAAATTGCTGGGAGAAATATCAATAACCTCAGATATGCAGATGATACCACCCTTATGGCAGAAACTGAAGAGGAACTAAGAAACCTCTTGATGAAAGTGAAAGAGGAGAGTGAAAAAGTTGATTTAAAGCTCAACATTCAGAAAACTAAGATCATGGTATCCGGTCCCATCACTTCATGGGAAATAGATGAGGAAACAGTGGAAACAGTGTCAGACTTTATTTTTTGGGGGCTCCAAAATCACTGCAGATGGTGCTTGCAGCCATGAAATTAAAAGATGCTTACTCCTTGGAATGAAAGTTATGACCAACCTACATAGCATATTAAAAAGCAGAGATATTACTTTGCCAACAAAGGTTCATCTAGTTGAGGCTATGGTTTTTCCAGTGGTTATATATGGATGTGAGTGTTGGACTGTGAAGAAAGCTGAGCCCTAAAGAATTGATGCTTTTCAACTGTGGTGTTGGAGAAGACTCTTGAGAATCCCTTGGACTGCAAGGAGATCCAACCAGTCCCTCCTAAAGGAGATCAGTCCTGGGTGTTCTTTGGAAGGACTGATGCTGAAGCTGAAACTCCAGTACTTTGGCCACCTCATGTGAAGAGTTGACTCATTGGAAAAGTCTCTGATGCTGGGAGGGATTGGAGGCAGGAGCAGAAGGGGATGACAGAGGATGAGATGGCTGGATGGCATCACCGATTCGATGCACATGAGTTGAGTGAACTCCAGGAGTTGGTGATGGACAGGGAGGCCTAGCGTGTTGCCCTTCATGGGGTCGCAATGAGTCAGACACACCTGCGGGCCTGAACTGAACTGAACTGACAGCAACATATTTTTTTGGTAATAAGTTCACAAGTAGATTTCAGATAGGAGGGCTGAGGAAAACAGGGGCTGGCAAAAATAAAGATCTGTTAATCGTTACAAAGCCAAGGCTTGTTTTCTGTCTTTCTAAATCAAGATATATTTGGATATTGATGTAGTCCCAATATGATAACAAGTACACTAGGTTGAATTTCATGACCAGAAAATGAGTAAAAGTCTTCCAAGATAGTGACAAGCTCAATTGTTTTTAATCCCAGCTGTACATAGAATTAACTGGGCATCTTTTAAAAATAATGATGGCTGGGCCTTTAAAAACAAGAATCTCCTCAGGTAGGTTCTAGGCAATACTATTTTGAAAGATTTGCGCTCCCAACCCACCCCCATCCCAGGCCAAGTACTTCTCTTTGCAATCAAGTTGAGAACCACCTGGACTAATTAAACTACTAGGAGGTCATCGTTTTCCCTTCCACTACAATTCATATGATCCTTGGAAACAAAGGTGACCTTGAGGAATTGTGGGAAAATTGCTTAGTTCTGTTAAGTTCAAGTAGGGCAAAGACCAAGTTTGCAAAATTCAGCAATGAATAAAACTCCGAAAATCACTCTACAAATTTTAATTATTTTTTATAGTTCCTGTGCATTTCTACAACGATTCCGGAAGCTACTCTGATGTGTCTTTTGCAAGTCCACTGTGGAAAAACAATAACATTTTTGCAAACTGTCTGTTTCTACTCTCTAAGCAAAACAGAGGATGGAAGCTATAATATTGATATTTTAACCAAAAAAATTTTCCAACCATAAACTTTATATATCTTGCTAATTGAAGCAAAAGTAGCATTTTTTTTCCTTTTTCCTATATTATTTGGAAAACCACCTTGATTATGGACTGTGCAGGCGTAGCAACAGCCTTCATCTAGAGAAGTAGAATTCATGATTTATTCACATCTGTAATGGTAATGAGTCGTCGGTCTATGAAGGAAATTCGAGTCTATCAGTTATTCCAAGGGTATTGAAAGCTTTCTTTACATCTAGCTGTTCATCTTTGTGACATTCCTGGAGGGCGTCTTTTGATAGTTGATTATTATTTGAAATGGCAGGAGGCAAGCAACTTCAAACGAAGCAGCTTCTTCAGCCGGAACTAATAGTCTTGGGATGATGTTTCCTATTCGAAATATAACCAAGTTTGTTGGCTGTGAGCATGGGAATTTGGGGGATATTATGGAAGAAATGTGCATTAGGAAAAAAGGAGAAGCAAAAAATACACTCTTGGAAACAAGTTAGTATGAAGAATGAGTATTATTTTCAATCAAGGAGAAATTTGCCCAAAAATACAGCATTGGTAAAAGACATAACTAATCCTTTCCTTGAGTGGGTTTATGCATTCACTGTTCAAAATGTAAAACCATAATATGACAAAATTGAGGCTTGTCCAAAGCAGAGGAAGATAAAGTGTGTAAAGAAAGTAAATAAAACATCCTGCTTCAACGAATCTAAACAGTCCAATTTTTATTTACTTCTGTATTGGTATTCTATGTAGTATTTGGCTTGACAGAAGATTTTACTATTAAAATAAAGGAAAAACAATAGCAATAATAATAAAGGTATGAAGCCCACTCTAGGAAAGGATTCAGTTACAGCTGCCACATCTAATCCCCATACATAGTGCACAATGTTAGCAGCAGTTACCAGTGCCTTACGCATTGTAGGCTGCTGCTGCTGCTGCTGCTGAGTCGCGTCAGTCGGGTCCGACTCTGTGTGACCCCAGAGAGGGCAGCCCACCAGGCTCTCCAGTCGCTGGGATTCTCCAGGCAAGAACACTGGAGTGGGTTGCCATTTCCTTCTCCAATTCATGAAAGTGAAAAGTGAAAGGGAAGTCGCTCAGTCGTGCCCGACTCTTAGCGGCCCCATGGACTGCAGCCTACCAGGCTCCTCTGTCCATGGGATTTTCCATGCAAGAGTACTGGAGTGGGGTGCCATGGCCTTCTCTGGTATTGTAGACTACTCACCTCCAACCATGCCTACCATTTCTCTTCCTTTTTCTGTTCCCTCTCTCTCCACTCACTATTCCTTCTCCCTTTCCTCTCTTCTCCTTGACAGGTGGTTGTGAAATGTGATGTTAACTCCTCTGCCATGACCTTGACCTCTCTAGATAGGCTTTCTTTCCTCTTTCATACTCACTATATAAGGCCAGTTTGGATAATTACCCTTCATTCTCACTCTTTAGAATCTTTGCACCGTAGGATCACTTGGTTTGCACAGATTCAAAAACACTGAATGGGTCAAGAACTCAAATAAATGAGACTCAGAGATGAAGGCAAGAGTGCTAATGATCCTATTTGCTGTGTTTCACCTACTTATTTAAGTACCTGAAGAAAAGCTACTGTGTGCTGCTGCTCTCGGTATCTGTAGATCCAGGAACCACAAAACATTTGTAGAAAGTCTACAGTAGGTATGAAAGCTAATTGTATTATATATTTTATATCCAGAATGAAATTATTTTGTGGGAAGTCACACATCTGTGAACCATTTTGATCATTGCATCTGGGTGTACGTCTCGTTGTCTGAGTTCATTCATAAAACCTGCTTTTCTAATGACCTGGTAACTAAAATTTAAATCTCTATAAACTCACTCAAGGGCTACAAGGGGAGTCAGAACTGGAATCCGCTTCAAAGAATCATCTGCTTGAGCCCCATCTCACACAGATCCACAATGGAACCATGAAAAGGTAGTAATAAGAGCTGAATATCAAAATGGCTTTTTGGATTTAAGCTAAAAGGATTTTACTCCTCCACAATTCTTTTTTCTTTAACTTTTATTTTGTATTGGAGTATAGATGATTAACAATGTTGTAATAGCTTCAAGTGAACAGTAAAGGGACACAGTATTCCCCCCACCCAAACTCCCCTCTCATCCAGGCTGCCACATACACAGAGCAGAGTTTCATGTGCTCTCCAGTAGGTCCTTATTGGTTATCCATTTAAAATATAGCAGTGTGTACATGTCCATCCCATATTCCCTAACTCTCCCTTCCCCCATCCTTCCGCCTGACAACCATAAGCTTGTTCTCTAAATCAGCGTGTCTGTTTTGTAAGTTCATTTGTATCATTTCCTTTCAGATTATACGTATAAGGAATGCCATATGACATTTCTCCTTGTCTGTTTGACTTACTTCACTCAGTATGACACTCTCTAAGTCCATCCATGTTGTGCCAAATGGCATTATTTCATTATTTGTGATGGCTGAGTAGTATTCCATTGTTTATATGTACCACATCTTCTTTATACATTCCTCTGTTGATGGACAATTAGGTTGCTTTCATGTCTTAGCTATTATAAACAACGATACAGTGAATATTGGGGTGTATGTATCTATTTGAATCATGTTTTTCTCTGGACATATGCCCAAGAGTGGGATTGCAGGGTCATATGGTAGCTCTGTTTTAAATTTTTTTAAGGAACCTCCATATTGTTCTTCATAGTGGCTGTATCAATTTACATTCCCACCAACAGTGTTGGAGGATTCTCTTTTCTCCACACGCTCTCCAGCATTTATTGTTTGTGGATTTTTTGATAATAGTCATTCTGGCTGGTGTGAAGTCATATCTGATTGTGGCTTTTATTTGATTTTGACTTCTATAATAATTAGCAATGTTGAACATCTTTTCTTGTGCCTTCTAGCCATCTGCATATCTTCTTTGGAGAAACATCTGTTTAGGTCTCTGCTCGTTTGTTAATTGGGTTGCTTGTTTTGATGCTGTTTGTAAATTTAGAGACTAATCCCTTATCATTCAC
This sequence comes from Bos grunniens, assembly GCF_055505025.1. Lineage (NCBI taxonomy): Eukaryota > Metazoa > Chordata > Mammalia > Artiodactyla > Bovidae > Bos > Bos grunniens. Next base: position 9,493,450 of record NC_141176.1, on the reverse strand, counting down.
ATCATTGGTAAATATTTTCTTCTAATCTGTGGGTGGTGTTTTCATTTTGATTATTGTTTCTTTTGCTGTGTGAAAGCTTGTGAGTTTAAGTATGTTTATTTTTTCCTTTATTTCCATTATTCTAGGAGATGGGTTGAAAAGATGTTGCTGTGATTTATGCCAGAGAGTGTTCCACCTATTTTCTCCTCTAGGGTTTCAAAGTGTTCAGTCTTGAAGCTGGGAAAACTGGACAGCTACATGTGAAAGGATGAAATAATAAATAATTCTCTAACTCCCTACACAACTCTTTATTCTATAATTTGATGTTGCTTATTTTCTGTAAATAATAAGATCAACAACCATTTATGTTCTTTCTTATTCTGCTTTTCTTCTGGAGTGTCCTCACATTCATAATTATGTATACTTGCAAATACCTATCTAGTAAATAATCATTATCCCCCACCATTTTCACATTCTGAATTTCCCATTATGTTTCAAGAAAGTAATCTCACTTATTGTATTAAATGGTATCCATTTACTAGTTGGTTAACAGACTGACTTCCTCCTACCCAGTTTCTGGGAGTCTTTGACACATCAATTTTTATTTGTCTCCTATCTGAACTCTTCCCAGCTTTCAACTCTTTTACAATACATGAGTAAAGATTGAATACATTTCCATGACTATTGTAAAAGTACAATGAAATAATTAGCTCTGACTTCTGCATTTCAATTTTCTTCAGTTCTTTTCACATTTTTAGTGAAAGTGAAAGTCACAGTCAGCATGCTAGGCCTTATGAAACTGCTGTACTTTTGTTTCATTGATTTTCCACCACTTCAATGCAGTTTAATGTGCATCCTTAAATATATCAATTTATCCATGTGCATGATCAACTTAATTTTAGTTTGGAGGATTCATTACATTGTTTTGTGACTACTACTATTTTAATTCAAGGCTTGCATTTTAATTAAATAAAACAAGGTACAGTTCTATAATCTTAAAGTGTACGTAACAGATAAGACATCGTATTAACTCTGCAATCTACAACATTGGAGAGTACAAGTGAATTAAAAATGATAACACTGAATAGTGTGTAGTAACTACACTAGATTTGTATAAAAACCTAAAATAACTTTTTATATTCTTAAAATTCTATGACAACCAGGATTTGGTAATCATCAACTTGGATTTTCCAAATGCTTCATGAGAAGCACATGGTCTGTGATCAAAGATTTAAACAAAAGTCATGTATTATGGTGCTGGAGAACACATTGAAGCTGTGTGCTGAGCAGAGACAATAAATAAGCATCTAGCTGAGAAGACTGATCAAGGACCCTGGGAACAGGCAGTGCATCCCCATCTGACTCTGAGAGTTTAATAGGCGAGGCTCTTCAAAATTCGGTGATTTTGCTCTATCTTCAGAATCCACATGCAGTCTGCTTGGCTAAACTTGATAAAGTTTTTCTTTTAATAAAAATAAACAATGTAAGTTTGTGATAAGAATTCTTGCTAAACACATATGGTTCTTCTCTCTAAAAAGATTTTTAGTTAAAAAAACCATCCAGGAACTTGATTTTATATGTACCATGGTGGGCTACAGTCCATAGGGTCACAATGAGTCAGACACAACTGAAGCGACTTAGCACACACATGTACCGTGGATAAAATGGTAATGTACCACACATAGAAAAAACTTCATAACACAAACAAAACATCACCATCTCTTAAAGAAGTAATGGGCAGTGGAGCTCACTGGTATAATGCTAATTTGCATATCGACCCAGTGTTACCTTTTCTGGAGAATAGCCACAGGAACTAAATCCCAACCTTTTCATGGCATTAGCACAGTTACTTGACCTCTCAATGCTTCTTTGGTTTGGATCCCACGATCTGAGCTCTTCACATGGCTATAGAGTTCTTATCAACAGTGCCTTTTTTGAGTTGCTAATAATCCCATTGTAAAGGTGATACATTTTCATGTTCTTGGTGAGGTCCTGCAAGAGCAGTATAAGGATAAAACTGTAAGTTATGCATTTTGTATCCCTAGAACATCATGCTGCAAGTAGAAAGAGTTGTACTGTCACATTGGAATGATTTTGAACAGACTTTCATCTATGTAAATCTTTCTAGTCCTTGTATTATTTCTATCAAATAGCCACAATATACTGATGGTGAGTGGGTTTTCCCAACATTTTCTTAAATAAGTGATAAACCTATTGCCAATTAACAAGGATTTGGAAAGTTAGTATTAGTTAGTTAGTTCAGTCGCTCAGTCATGTCCAACTCTTTGCAACCCCATGAACCGCAGCATGCTAGGCCTCCCTGTCCATCAGCAACTGCCAGAGTTTACTCAAACTCATGTCCATTGGGTCAGTGATGCCATCTAACCATCTCATCCTCTGTCATCCTCTTCTCCTCCTGCCTTCAATCTTTCCCAATATCAGGGTCTTTACAAATCAGTCAGTTCTTCGCATCAGGTGGCCAAATATAAAAGTTTCAGCTTCAGCATCAGTCCTTCCAATGAACACCCAGGACTGATTTCCTTTAGGATGGACTGGATTGATCTCCTTTCAGTCCAAGGGACTCTCAAGAGTCTCCTCCAACACCACAGTTCAAAAGCATCAATTCATTGGCACTCAGCTTTCTTTATAGTCCAACTCTCACATCCATACATGACTACTGGAAAAACCATAGCCTTGACTAGAAGGACCTTTGTTGACAAAGTAATGTCTCTGCTTTTTAATATGCTGTCTGTGTTGATCATAACTTTCCTTCTAAGGAGTGTCTTTTAATTTCATGGCTGCAATCACCATCTGCAGTGATTTTGGAGCCCCCAAAATAAAGTCTGACACTGTTTCCTCATCTACTTGCCATGAAGTGATGGGACTGGATGCCATGATCTTAGTTTTCTGAATGTTGAGCTTTAAGCCAACTTTTTCACTCCCTCTTCCACTTTCATCAAGGGCTTCTTTAGTTCCTCTTAACTTTCTGCCATAAGGGTGGTGTTATCTGCATATCTGAGGTTATTGATATTTCTCCCAGCAATCTTGATTCCAGCTTGTGCTTCTTCCAGCCCAGCATTTCTCATGATGTACTCTGCATATAAGTTAAATAAGCAGGGGGACAATATACAGCCTTGATGATGTATTCCTTTTCCTATTTGGAACCAGTCTGTTGTTCGATGTCCAGTTCTAACTGTTGCTTCCTAACCAGCATACAGGTTTCTCAAGAGGCCAATCAGGTGGTCTTGTATTCCTATCTCTTTCAGAATTTTTCACAGTTTATTGTGATCCACACAGTCAAAGGCTTTGGCATGGTCAATAAAGCAGAAATAAATGTTTTTCTGGAACTCTCTTGCTTTTTCGATGATCCAGCGGATGTTGGCAATGTAGTCTCTGGTTCCTCTGCCTTTTCTAAAACCAGCTTGAACATTTGGAAGTTCACGGTTCACGTATTGCTGAAGCCTGGCTTGGAGAATTTTGAGCATTACTTTACTAGTGTGTGAGATGAGTGCAATTGTGCGGTAGTTTGAGCATTCTTTGGCATTGCCTTTCTTTGGGATTGGAATGAAAACGGACCTTTTCCAGTCCTGTGGCCACTGCTGAGTTTTCCAAATTTGCTGGCATATTGAGTGCAGCACTTTCACAGCATCATCTTTTAGGATTTGAAATAGCTCAACTGGAATTCCATCACCTCCATTAGCTTTGTTCATAGTGATGCTTCCTAAAGCCCACTTGACTTCACATTCCAGGATGTCTGACTGTAGGTGAGTGATCACACCATCATGGTCATCTGGATCATGAAGATCTTTTTTGTATAGTTCTTCTGTGTATTCTTGCCACCTCTTCTTAATATCTTCAACTTCTGTTAGGTCCATACCATTTCTGTCCTTTATTGAGCCCATCTTTGCATGAAATGTTCCCTTGGTATCTCTAATTTCTTGAAGAAATCTCTAGTCTTTCCTATTCTACTGTTTTCCTCTATTTCTTTGCATTGATCACTGAGGAAGGCTTTCTTATGTCTCCTTGCTATTCTTTGGAACTCTGCATTCAAATGGCTATATCTTTTCTTTTCTCATTTGCTTTCGCTTCTCTTCTTTTCACAGCTATTTGTAAGGCCTCCCCAGACAGCCATTTTGCTTTTTTGCATTTCTTTTTTCTTGGGAATGGTCTTTATCCCTGTCTTCTGTACAATGTCATGAACCTCCGTCAATAGTTCATCAGGCACTCTGTCTGTCAGATCTAGTCCCTTAAATCTATTTCTCACTTCTACTATATAATCATAAGGGATTTGATTTAGGTCATACCTGAATGGTCTAGTGGTTTCCCCCACTTTCTTCAATTTAAGTCTGAATTTGGCAATAAGGAGTTCATGATCTGAGCCACAGTCAGCTCCTGGTCTTGTTTTTGCTGACTGTATAGAGCTTTTCCATCTTTGGCTGCAAAGAATATAATCAATCCAATTTCGGTGTTGACCATCTGGTGATGTCCATGTGTAGAGTCTTCTCTTGTATTGTTGGAAGAGGGTATTTGTTATGATCAGTGCATTCTCTTGGCAAAACTCTATTAGCCTTTGCCCTACTTCATTCTGTAGGCCAAGGCCAAATTTGCCTGTTACTCCAGGTATCTCTTGACTTCCTACTTTTGGATTCCAGTCCCCTATAATGAAAAGGACATCTTTTTGGGGTGTTAGTTCTAAAAGGTCTTGAAGGTCTTCATAGAACCGTTGAACTTCAGCTTCTTCAGTGTTACTGGTCAGGGTATATACTTGGATTACCATGATATTGAATGGTTTGTGTTGGAAATGAACTGAGATCATTCTGTCGTTTTTGAGATTGCATCAAAATACTGCATTTTGGACTCTTTTGTTGATCATGATGGCTACTCCATTTCTTCTAAGTGATTCCTGCTGACAGTAGTAGATATAATGGTCATCTGAGTTAAATTCACCCATTCCAGTCCATCTTAGTTTGCTGATTCCTAGAATGTCCACATTCACTCTTGCCATCTCCTGTTGACCACGTCCAATTTGCCTTGATTCATGGACCTAACATTCCAGGTTCCTATGCAATATTGCTGTTTACAGCATTGAACATTGCTTCTATCACCAGCCATATCCACAACTGGGTGTTGTTTTTGCTTTGGCTCCATCCCTTCATTCTTTCTGGAGTTATTTCTTTACTGATGTCCAGTAGCATATATTGGGTACCTACCAACATGGGGAGTTAATCTTTCAGTTTCCTATCTTTTTGCCTTTTCATATGGTTCATGGGGTTCTCAAGGCAAGAATACTGAAGTGGTTTGCCATTCCCTTCTCCAGTGGACCACATTCTGTCAGACATTTCCACCATGACCCGTCCATCTTGGGTGGCCTCACACAGCATGCCTTAGTTTCATTGATTTAGACAAGTTGTGGTCCTTGTGATTAGATTGGGTAGTTGTCTGTGATTGTGGTTTCAGTCTGTCTGCCCTCTGGTGCCCTCTCTCAGCTACTACCATCTTACTTGGGTTTCTCTTACCTTGGACGTGGGGTATCTCTTCACGGATGCTCCAGCAAAATGCAGCTGCTGCTCCTTACCTTGGACATGGGGTAGCTCCTCTGGGCCACCACCCCTGACCTTGGACGTGGGGTAAACTTAAAGCTATGTCCAAGAACAAAGAAGAGAGTGACGGAGTGGAGTTCTAGGATAGCCTCTCAACTAAAATAGCAATGGGGAAAGCAGGGCAGCAACTCAAATACCCACATGGTTTCCAGACATTTTGAAGCCTTGTGCTGTCATGGGGACAGAAACCTTGTCCCAGCTGGAGTCACTTTGCAATATTTATCTTCTGTTCTTCCACGTACAATACACAGTTCCTCTTTTCAAAAAGATCAGGCAGAGCTGGAATGCCCACATCTCTTTGGGTGCCTAGTCCTATGGAAATGAGAGCATTCATTTTCTTCAGATTCAGACACATAGCGTCCTCTAGTAAACATCAGAAACAGTAAAGCTGCAGGCTCTAAATCACCATGTGCCATACCAGACACTAAAAAAGAAAAAAAAATCGACAGAAGCCAGATCATTTAAAAACTAGACAGCACCCAAGTATTTGAGAATATGCTGTAGGGAACAATTTTGCTTTTCATTAGGTAACAGGATAAATACGCCTGTATCCTAATTTGATGATTTTCCTGTCATAGTAATGACATTTTTGAAAATGGGGTACTGCTTTCTTGGGAGTAAAAGCGCTTCTACATCTGCTGACCTACAGAAAATTTCCAAAACGTGAAAAACCTATGGGGAATTCAGCGCCAGGTGGCAGCAAGTATTTCTAGTTAGCATGCCTCTCAAATGCCTGTCATTGCAGGCGGAGGGCGGGAGCCTCTGACAGGGATCTGGAGGCAGCTTCGGTGCAGACAGGAGCAGTGGCTTTTGAGAATCCCTACTGACTTTTGCACATTCCATTCTACTTCACTGATGCAAGCAACTTGAACAATGGCTACCGTATATTTTTGTTATTGCTTTAGAATGTTGTGGTTTTGACTTGCTCTTGTCCCAGTGACATTGCTTACTGTGGCTTTTTACAGTCGATCAGGACTGATGTTCATTCAGCTGCTCAGTTTCTAGCACTTTTCTGAGACTTTGTGCAAGACCTAGGAAGTATATCCCCTCAAGGAGTTTGCAATCACAGTATTGTTTCTTAATTACCTTTAAAACATTGTTGTATTTATTGAGTTGAAATACACATAAAACACAATTAACCATTTTAAAGTGTATATTTCAATGATATGTACTCACAAGTTGTGAAGCATGTAGCCCTCTCCAGTTTCAAAATGACGTCTTCCCCTAAAAATTCCGAGGACTCCTAAGTAATCACTCCCCAACTCCCCTTCCTTGGTAAGCCCCTAATCTGCTTTCTATCTCTATGAATTTGCTTGTACTGAATTCATTATATATGTGTTCATAGAAATGATACAATCTGATGTGTTTTTTTTTCCCTGACTTCTTTCACTTAACAGAGTATTTTAAGGATTCATCCAAGTTGTAGTTTATATTAGTACTTTTTCTCCCCCTCTTTATGGCTTTCATGATGTGCATATACCAGTTTCTTTTAAGCATTCATGGATGTGCATTCATGTTTCCACCATTTGGCTATGTTGTGTAAAGCTGCTATGAATATTTGTATACAAATTTCCTCATGAACATATATTTTTAGTTCTCTTGGGTATTATACCTGGAAGGAAACTGATGGGTCAAATGATAATTCTATCTTTAACTGCTTGAGGAATTGAAACTGTAGCCACTGTGGCTGCACCATTTTACATCCTCACCAGCACTTTATTAAATACCTACCTCTCCACATCCTAGCTAACATTTGGAAAATATAACATACTGATATAAATAACTCATCATTTTAGAATTTTATAACTGGAAAAGTGTGCATCAAGAAAAGAAGGAAGATTTCAAATCAACAACCTAACTTTGCACCTTAAGAAACTAACCAACTAAACCCAGAATCAGCAGAGGATGAGCATAATTAAGATGAGCATGGAGATCAACAAATAGAGAATGAAAAAACAAACAAACAAACAATAGAATGAACAGCAAAACTTGCTTCTCTGAGAAGATCAACAAAATTGAAAAGTCTTTCACTAGACTAAGAAAAAAATGGAGAAGACACACATAACCAAAATTGAAAATAAAATGACTACTAATAAGTTAAAGAAATAAATAGGATTATAAGATAATACAAATATCTATTCATCAATAAATTAGATAACAAGTGAAATGGAAAAAATTCCTAGAAATGCACAAATGTCTAAAACTAGTTTGAGAAATAAAGTCTCAACATACCTACAAGTAAAATGATTGAATCAGTAATCAGAAAAGAGAATTCCAGGTCCAGATGGCTTCACTGGTGAATTCTACCAACTAGTTAAAGAGTAACAGCAACACTACTCAAAATCTTCCAAAAAACAGAAGAGAAAGGAACACTTCTTAACACATTCTATTTAGTCAGCATTACCCTGATAAAAAGCTATGGTTTTTCCAGTGGTCATGCATGGATGTGAGAGTTGGACTGTGAAGAAAGCTGAGCACTGAAGAATTGATGCTTTTGAACTGTGGTGTTGGAGAAGACTCTTGAGAGTCCCTTGGACTGCAAGGAGATCCAAACAGTCCATTCTGAAGGAGATCAGCCCTGGAATTTCTTTGGAAGGAATGATGCTAAAGCTGAAACTCCAGTACTTTGGCCACCTCATGCAAAGAGTTGACTCATTGGAAAAGACTCTGATGCTGGGAGGGATTGGGGGCAGGAGGAGAAAGGAATGACAGAGGATGAGATGGCTGGATGGCATCACTGACTCGATGGACGTGAGTCTAAGTGAACTCCGGGAGTTGATGATGGACAGGGAGGCCTGGCCTGCTGCGATTCATGGGGTCACAAAGAGTCGCACACGACTAAGTGACTGAACTGAACCCTGATACCAAAATCAGAAAAAGACACCACAAATAATCTACAGACAAATATACCTTATGTAAACAATCACAAAAATTCTCAACCAAACACTATCAAAACAAATTCAGTAGCACTTCAGAAGGATTAGACTCTATGACCAAGTGGAATTTGTCCCAGGAATACAAGGCTTGTGCAACATAAGTAAATCAATTAATATAACATCATATCAGTAGCATGAAAAAAAGATCTGAATAGACAAAGAAAAAACTTTTGAATAAAATGAAAATTCCATTGCTAAAAGTTCTCGGCAAACCAGGAGTAGAAAGAGACAATTTCCTTCAAGCCAAATATGTTCTTTTTGTTTTCTTTCCTTCTGCTAAATATTGGGAAATTTAAAGCGATTCCCTTCAGTTTAAGTGTGCATTGTATTTATCTGCTAGTGTCAAAACAATGATTCTTTAAACAAAATTTCCAAAACTATTTACCTGCCTGAAACAAGCCTTTACTTTTCTCTTTCATCTTACTGTTAGCTGGGTTTTGTTTTAGTTCATGTGTCTTGTTTGTTCATCTTAAACTAAAGAATAAGGTAGATCAGTCTATCCAGGGCTTCTTCTCCTTATTGAGACATCACACAGAGTCAAGATAGAAATGCATACTGTTTCTTAAGGTTTTTGCTCTAGACTAGCATATCTTCTGGGCTTCCCTGATAGCTCATCTGGTAAAGAATGCACCTGCAAGGCAGGACACCCCTGTTTGATTAGGAAGATCCTCTAAAGAAGGGATAGGCTACCCAATCCAGTATTCTTGGGCTTCCCTGGTGCCTCAGACAGTAAAGATGGAGACCAGCGTTTGATCTGTGGGTTGGGAAGATCCCCTGGAGGAGGGCATGCCAACCCAAATCAGTTTTCTTGCCTGGAGAATCCCCACGAACAGAGAAGCCTGGTGGGCTATATATAGCCCATGGGGTCACAGAGGAGGACACGACTGAGTGACTAAGCACACAGCACAGCCTATCTTCACTTGTGGTCAAATATAACTAACCAGGGGTCACAGAGGAGGACACGACTGAGTGACTAAGCACACAGCACAGCCTATCTTCACTTGTGGTCAAATATAACTAACCAGGGGAGAATAAGTATATAGCAATCCCAGCACAAATAGGTAGGTAAATATACTTTATTCCCTCTCTTACACTGTAATATCACATGTCAAGGGACTGAAGAGAAGAATATCCCAGCCTACCAGTATCTGTCAATAAAAGTGTCATATAAGAAAGTAGAGAAGGAAAAATGCCAAGATGGGGGTGTTCTATTAAGAAATATTTATGTGAAAAATCCCTGGAAGAGGACATGGCAATCAACTCCAGGATTCTTGCCTGGAGTATCTCATGGACAAAGGAGCCTGGTGGGCTGCAGTCCATGGAGCTGCAAAGAGTCAGACACGAGTGAAGCGACTTAACACACACATATGAAAAACAGGTTGATTTCTGTAATATACTACAAAATCTCAGTGGTTTAAGAGCAAGTTTATTTCTCACTCACTCAAAATCAAGTATAGATGTTCCTGGTCTTCTGGCTTTTGGGGTGGCTCTCTTCCAAACAGTGCTTGGGTATTTAGGCTGTTCCAATCTTCAAGTTTATCTTCTTGCCATCCATCTTGCAACCATGAAGGGGAGAAAAAAGAAGGGAAATGTTTACCAAAACCAGTCAGTATATTTAACCATTTTGTCATTGAAGTGAAACAGCCCTTTAGCTCACATTTTATCGGCCAAAACAAGTCCCATGATTTCACCTAGATGGAAAGGTGGAGGGTATAAATGCAATTATGCAATCCCTGAATAGGCATTGATTGGTCAACTGCATTACCACTCTATCTAAAGGCAGTAGAGTCCCTGGTGCCCAACCAGCTATTTGGTCTAGGAGAGAAAGACAGAACATAGATGTTTGACCAGGAGCCTCTGTCAATCCTAAAGTTAATGTAGAATAGAAACTCTGAGATTGCAAATAAGCTGTGCTGTTGTTGTTGTTTTAATAAGAAAAATAGAGGGTTTGTGAAAATTTGGTTTAAGTAAAGCTACTTCGGCTTCTAGATGGTTAATCAAAGCCTGTAATAATCAATAGCATTTGCCTAATACTTTTATTATTAATTTTAATGTATTCTATCTTTATACCAACTTTTGTGTATTTTTGTATAGTATAATACCAAGAACAACTGATATAAAAGTATACAAAGAGATATCCTTAAAAAAAAAACTATAAATCAAGATAAAATCTTAACATATTGTGGCAACCCACAGGAAGATAATATAAAATAAATTTTAAAAAATGAACCAGAACACATATTAAAATATTAGACTTAAGTGCTAACATATCAATAGTTATCTTAAATGCAAGTGGTCCAAAAGTATCACTGGAAAGACAAGGATTAGCAGAGTGGATTAAAAAAAATGTGGCCTAATTAGATGTGTCATGAGAAACTCAATTCAAAGTTAAGGACAAAAGTAGATTAAAAGTGTAAGGATGGAAAAAGCTATGCCATGTAAATGTAACCAAACAAGCAGATGTGGGTGGCTATATTAAATTGTGGACCACAGAACAAAGAAAATTACTGGATACAGAGATGCACATTGCCCAATATTAAATGGATGAAAAGATAAAACCATTTGCATAATGATGTATAATGCTAAATGTTTTCCAACCAAACAATAGAACCTCAAAATATATAAAACAAAAACTGTCAGAAGTGAAAAAACATTAGATAAATTCACAATAATCATTAGGGATTTCAGCACCTCACTTTCAGTTTATACAAACAGTAGATAGAAAATCAACAAGGACATAAAAAATCTGAATAATAGGATCAACAGGTCTAGTTAGTGTTTATAGAATGTGTTACCCAAACACAGTAGAATGCACATTTTTCAAGCATACAGGGAATATCCACCAAGATAGACTGACTATATTTTGTGCCCTAGAATACACCCCCAATTTAAAATTGAAACTAAAGAATTAATTCTCTTACATCATGGACTAAAGCTAGAAATCAATAACAGAAAGACAATGGAAAAATCTCTAAATTTATAAATATCAAAAAACATGTCCAAATAACCAATGGTCCAGGGTTAAAATCTCAAAGGAAATTAAAAAAATAAATTGAACTAAATGAAAATCAAGACATGGTGTACCCAGTTATGTGGGATGCACCTAAATCAGTGCTAGAAGACAATTTATGACATTAACTGCTTTTATTAGAAATGGGAAATGGTTGTGAATTTCTATTAAATGGAAAATGAAGGGAAAAAAAAAAAAGAAAACCCAAGGCAAACATAAGGAAGACAATAGAGGAGAAATAAATACAATTGAAACAGAAAATCAGTGAGACAAAAAGCTGAATCTTTAAATATAATAAAGTTGATAAGCCTATAGCAATATTGACAAAAAATAAGGCAAAAATAAACCATAAACATCAGAAATCAGAGATATTACTATTTGGCAGCCAGTAAAAAAAAATAATGAGGGCATTCTATGACCAAGTAGGTGCACATAAACTTGGAAAAATAATGACTAGTTCCTTGAAAACTACAAACTAAGTCAGATGAAATGAAATACATAATCTGCATGGTATGATAATTATTAAAGAAATTCATTCATAATTAAAAAGCTCTTAAATAATGTATCTCCAGACTGGAGAAATCTACCAAACATTTAAAGATAAATTAGTACCAGTTTCCCACAATTTTTTCCAGAAAATAGAAGAGCAACTGTATCTCAACTCGTCAATATTACTCTGATACCAAAAGCAGCCAAAGATGATAAGGTAGGCACAAAAAGCTTTGTTCATGTTCTATTCATGCACTTAATATATTTACTCAACAATGTAAGTCAATTACTGGCTAGACTTGAGGAATCTGGGAAGGGCCTGTCTGGCCAGGGTTCTACAACACTGCATAGAGTGTCAAGGAGATTTGGGAGGTAACATCATCAATATTACATGTCAAAAAAACCCAAAAGACAAAAACACAGGACTGATTAGGAGAACATTCAATCTCTGTTATTTGAAATCTATCATTATCTTTTTAGTGTGAAAATATGGGAAATTTTCCAGTTTTAAAAAGTCTACCTTTTGGGGAAAAAAAAAAAAAAAAAAAGATTCTACCTAATGGAACAAATGGAGGAGTGGGTTTCTCAACCTAGTCACTGACAATGTAAAAGGTTGCTATATCAAGAGTATGTCTGTGTATAATAAGCAACTCAAAATTATCTTACAACTACAACAGTACCTAATATGTCTAATTCTAAATAATCCTTGTACATTGTTACATGATGCTATTTATTGTGATCTTTAAAAGCTTAAAACATTTAAAAGCCCTCAAAACACAATGACTTATCTTTGATAAAAGTTTATTTTTCTTTCCCATAATATCATGGCAAGACTAAGCTGGTAGAACAGCTAGATGGAACTTGGGTTCTTTCCAACTTGTTGCTTTGTAATTCTCTGAAGCATTGCCCTCATCTACCTAGAAATATCTAGGTTACTAGCTTGTTCATCGGAGAAGGCAATGGCACCCCACTCCAGTACTCTTGCATGGAAAATCCCATGGATGGAGGAGCCTGGTGGGCTGCAGTCCATGGGGTCACTAGGAGTCAGACATGACTGAGCGACTTCACTTTCACTTTTCACTTTCATGCATTGGAGAAGGAAATGGCAACCCACTCCAATGTTCTTGCCTGGAGAGTCCCAGGGATGGGGCAGCCTGGTGGGCTGCCGTTTCTGGGGTCGCACAGAGTTGGACACAACTGAAGTGACTTAGCAGCAGCAGCAGCTCGTTCATATTTTAGAATTTGAGAAAGAAAATGAAACTAAGTCAAGGGAAAATTATTGTATATATATGTGTATGCATTTGAGTTAAGAGTTAGTCCATTCATTTTGAAGATCACTTTGTCTAATTTCCCATGAAGTCTGACGTTCATCTCGTAGCCATATCTAGCCAAATGGGAAAAAAATAATCTCTAACTGGATGCTCTATATCCAGAAACAAGGAGAGAGTAATTATTGACCAATTTATGAAGAAGTGTAATATAGGGGATTAATGCGGGTACATAGGACCTGAAAAGAATCTCATGGCTGAGAAAACTAGAAAAACAGAAGTAGAAAAGTAATAGACAAACTCAACTAATCTATAAGTTTGTATCATTAAAATACTAACATTGTCAGAGTGGTTTAAAAAACTTGTGTAGGATATAGATAGTTAAAAGTAAAAAATGAACTGTATCTTGATCTGGATGGTGATTGTACAGTTCTATCGTGTGTAATAATTTATTGAGCTCTTACCTTAAAATTAGTAGACATTGGGTACTTCACTCTGTGACAGTGACATAGAAAAGGATCTACATTCACCATGTCTGGATCGCTTAAAACTTGCATATTTCAAGGAAATACTTACCTTCAAGGGTTGACCTTCAACCCGCACTGGGAGATTGCTCTGAGTCCTTGGAATATTCTGCCTGATAGAGTTTTCACCTGCTTAAAACCTTGGGCCATGAAGTATTTACAAAGAGCACTTTTTTTTTTTTTTTTGTATGCCTGGGGCTTTGGGCCATGCTCTATCAGTTTGACCAAATTTTACCAAACAACGTGATTTATGGCAAATGCCAGTCTTTTTTCTGGGGTTTAGATTGGGATCTTTAGAACCTGAGAGCTAATGTCAGTCAAATGATGGTGCTTGAAAATATGGTGGTGGTGGTTTAGTCGCTAAGTTGTGTCTGACTCTTGTGACTCCATGGACTATAGCCTGCCAGGCTCCTCTGTCCGTGGGATTTTCCAGGCAAGAATACTGGAGTGGATTGCCATTTCCTTCTATGGGAGATCTTCCTGACCCAGGAATCAAACCCAGGTCTCCTGCACTGCAGGCAGATTCTTTACCGACTGAGCCATGAGGGGAGCCCTTAATATATGACCCACTCCCAATAAAAAATAACCCTGGACAGTAAGACTTGGGTTAACCTTCTTTGATTGACAACAATATGCATGTGTTGTTCAATATTGTTGGGAGAATTGAGTGTGTTTCTGTGTAACTCCCATGATACAGCAGGAAGCTTGTTCCTTCTTTCTCTTGGGCTTTGACCACGTGCTTTTTTCCTTAGCTGATTTTAGTCTGCATCTTTTTTTCCCAATAACTTCTTACTGTGAGTATAAGGACTTTTTCTGAGTTCTGTATGTCTTTCTAGCATATCAAGGGTGAAGTTGGACTTTTCAGTGAAAAAATTGAAAAAAAAAAGGAAGGAAGGAAAGAGAGAGTTTTAGAAGTTAGAGAATTAAGGAGGAAAGCAATTTATTTATTTATTTATTTACATAAAGCATTGTTAAAACGAGTGAAATTATAGCTTTATGGAATCTGTTGTTCTGATAGATCTTCAGTTCAGTTCAGTCACTCAGTCGTGCCTGAATCTTTGCGACCCCATGGACTGCAGCATGCCAGGGCTCCCTCTCCATCACCAACTCCCGGAGCCTACTCAAAATCATGTCCACTGTGTCAGTGGTACCATCCAACCATCTCATCCTCTGTTGTCCCCTTCTCCTCCTGACCCCAATCCCTCCCAGCATCAGGGTCTTTTCCAATGAGTCAACTCTTTGCATGAGGTGGCCAAAGTATTGGAGTTTCAGCTTCAGCATCAGTCCTTCCAATGAACACCCAGGACTGATCTCCTTTAGGATGGACTGGTTAAATCTCCTTGCAGTCCAAGGGATTCTCAAGAGTCTTCTCCAACACCACAGTTCAAAAGCATCAAGTCTTTGGCACTCAGCTTTCTTCACAGTCCAACTCTCACATCCATACATGACCACAGGAAAAACCATAGCCTTGACTAGACGGACCTTTGTTGGCAAAGTAATGTCTCTGCTTTTGAATATGGTATCTAGGTTGGTCATAACTTTCCTTCCAAGGAGTAAGCATCTTTGAATTTCATGGCTGCAAGCACCATCTGCAGTGATTTTGGAGTCCCCCAAAATAAAGTCTGACACTGTTTCCACTGTTTCCCCATCTATTTCCCATGAAGTGATGGGACCGGATGCCATGATCTTCGTTTTGTGAATGTTGAGCTTTAAGCCAACTTTTTCATGCTCCTCTTTCACTTTTATCAAGAGGCTTTTTAGTTCCTCTTCACTTTCTGCGATAAGGGTGGTGTCATTTGCATATCTAAGGTTATTGATATGTGTTCTGGCAATCTTGATTTCAGCTTGTGTTTCCTCCAGCCCAGCGTTTCTCATGATGTACTCTGCATATAAGTTAAATAAGCAGGGTGACAATATATAGTCTTGATGTACTCCTTTTCCTATTTGGAACCAGTCTGTTGTTCCCTGTCTAGTTCTAACTGTTGCTTCCTGACCTTCATATAGATTTCTCAAAAGGCAGGTCAGGTGGTCTGGGTTTCTCATATATATATGTACCTTTGTCATCTCATATTGAGTCTCTTTTTGATGAATGAGAATATTTCATTCACTAAGTATTCATTAAGGATCACCCATATTGTTATCTTGTCATGCTTTATGTGCATTCAGATCTAATGCACTTGAGCAGTGACTGTAATAAGAGATCAGATATGGCCCTGGGCATCAAGATTCACTATCTAATTGGTTAAATAGACACACAAATACAGACATAACTATATAATTGCATATGAATACATGACATGATTCATGCAAAGATGGGCTCAATAAAGGACAGAAATGGTATGGACCTAACAGAAGCAGAAGATATTAAGAAGAGATGGCAAGAATACACAGAAGAACTGTACAAAAAAGATCTTCACGACCCAGATAATCACGATGGTGATCACTGACCTAGAGCCAGACATCCTGGAATGTGAAGTCAAGTGGGCCCTAGAAAGCATCACTACGAACAAAGATAGAGGAGGTGATGGAATTCCAGTTGAGCTATTTCAAATCCTGAAAGATAATGCTGTGAAAGTGCTGCACTCAATATGCCAGAAAATTTGGAAAACTCAGCAGTTGCCACAGGACTGGAAAAGGTCAGATTTCATTCCAATCCCAAAGAAAGGCAATGCCAAAGAATGCTCAAACTACCACACAATTGCACTCATCTCACACGCTAGTAAAGTAATGCTCAAAATTCTCCAAGCCAGGCTTTAGCAATATGTGAACTGTGAACTTCCTGAGGTTCAAGCTGGTTTTAGAAAAGGCAGAGGAACCAGAGATCAAACTGCCAACATCCACTGGATCATGGAAAAAGCAAGAGTTCCAGAAAAACATCTGTTTCTCCTTTATTGACTATGCCAAGTCCTTTGACTCTGTGGATCACAATAAACTGTGGAAAATTCTGAAAGAGATGGGAATACCAGACCACCTGATCTGCCTCTTGAGAAATTTGTATGCAGGTCAGGAAGCAACAGTTAGAACTGGACATGGAACAACAGACTGGTTCCAAATAGGAAAAGGAGTACATCAAGGCTGTATATTGTCACCCTGCTTATTTAACTTATATGCAAAGTACATCATGAGAAATGCTGGGCTGGAAGAAGCACAAGCTGGAATCAAGATTGCTGGGAGGAATATCAATAACCTCAGATATGCAGATGACACCACCCTTATCGCAGAAAGTGAAGAGGAATTCAAAAGCCTCTTGGTGAAAGTGAAAGTGGAGAGTGAAAAAGTTGGCTTAAAGCTCAACATTCAGAAAATGAAGATCATGGCACCTGGTCCCATCACTTCATGGGAAATAGATGGGGAAACAGTGGAAACAGTGTCAGGCTTTATTTTTTTGGGCTCCAAAATCACTGAAGATGGTGCTTGCAGCCATGAAATTAAAAGACGCTTACTCCTTGGAAGGAAAGTTATGACCAACCTAGATAGCATATTCAAAAGCAGAGACATTACTTTGCCAACATAGGTCCATCTAGTCAAGGCTATGGTTTTTCCAGTGGTCATGTATGGATGTGAGAGTTGGACTGTGAAGAAGGCTGAGCACCGAAGAATTGATGCTTTTGAACTGTGGTGTTGGAGAAGACTCTTGAGAGTCCCTTGGACTGCAAGGAGATACACCCAGTCCATTCTGAAGGAGATCAGCCGTGGGTGTTTTTTGGAAGGACTGATGCTGAAGCTGAAACTCCAATACTTTGGCCACCTCATGCAAAGAGTTGACTCATTGGAAAAGACTCTGATGCTGGGAGGGATTGGGGGCAGGAGGAGAAGAGGACAACAGAGAATGGGATGGCTGGATGGCATCACTGATTGGATGGATGTGAGTCTGGGTGAACCCCGGGAGTTGGTGATGGACAGGGAGGCCTGGCGTGCTGCGATTCATGGGGTGGCAAAGAGTTGGACACGACTGAGCGACTGAACTGAACTGAACTGAACTGACATGACATGAAAATACATAAGTCTGTAGTCAGGAATTTTATTGACACACACACACACATAGTCTACTTCTTCCCCCAAAAGCACAATTTATCAGAAAAATAGATCACGGTGCATGTCTATTAGTGTTTCTGTCTCTTGACAATGTATGGGTGAGGTACAAGTAGTCCCGGAAATGAAACCTATTCATTATCAGTTCCTGACCTGCTAACAAGGAAATTGTACCAATTTCCTTGACCTCATGGCATCTTTCTGTTGTAAACATATGGTGTTTATGATCATGGCAATTTAGATAATAGAAGAAGAGGATAGAATTGAGAAAGAGAAGTAGTATTCAAATGTCCATATCGGGATAGTATAGAAGGTATTTGATTCACTTTATCCCCACATTCAAGTCTAAGAATGATAAAAAACAAAAATATAATTACACAAAGCTATTTCAGATACTAATATGCGTGTTTATATAGTTATCAGAAGTCAGAGTAAACCAGAAACATTATTTTCAAAACTAAAAATTTTCAATATTATCCCACTGCCTTACTACATTCTGGGATTGTACTAGGTAGAAGGGACATAAAATTAAACAAAATAGATATGTTCCTATTTTACGCGTACTGGAGGAGGCAGAAAACTAAAAAAAATAAAAAATTATAATACATTATGTGTTACTGCATTAGAAGTGTCCTGACCTCCACAGACTGGGAATAATTACAACTATTACTAAAATATGTAGCAGTAAAATAAAACAATTATCAAAACTAACATAAATAGGACATAAGTCCCCAGGAAATTCTTCAAAAAGCTAAACACTAAAAATGGGGCTCATTTTATGATTATATTCCATTTTTTCATCTCGTCCATATGCTTTATATGTATTTTAAAGGAGGAAGGTCAGTAAGCCTCCCCCCGAGGGCTCTGGCTAAGCTCTGTTCGTACATGTCATCAGAGAGGCAATGCTGTCACACAGATGGCCCCCTGGTCTGGCCAGCTTGACGAAAGTGCCTTTGTGTTCCTAATTAACTAGTGAACAACTGTGCCAATTGCTTTGATACATTCTAAACCTTCTGTTCTCAGACTTTTGATGAGCTGTTTATTCAGGAGCAATACCTGCCTGCTTTATTGGCCCCAGCACACCACTTTTAAAGGGCAGAGCTTTAGTGCGATTGACAAGGATTCCTCTGTTCCAAGGATGAAGATCATCAGGAAGCATTAACCATATTCAGGTAGTCTGCTTTAGATGTCATTGATGAAAGGATAAAGCCTATGACTACAGAGTGCAAACATTTTCTGGCAGTAACTCAATAGATCCAGAGCTCACGGTTCAGTAATAAGCTGCCACACCAACTCCTTCTTTGATTCAGGGAGTTCCCAAATCTCTAGCAGTGTTTAAAGAAGCAAGGTTTCTAGGATCTTTACTCAACACTTGAAAGATTAGTAGTAAATTAGATGCTGACATAGAGAGTAAATTAGAACATCAAACGATACCAGGATAATAAATGTTAAAGAGCATGCCAAATTATATTTAGCATACAAAGGAAAGACATGCAAATGAAGCCCAGAGCCCCAGACCACTTTTGTGCAGATAATTGTGTGAAATGTAATGGGAGGGACAGATGTTAGTAGCTTTTTAAAAATGTTCTTGACTAAGTGTAATGTGTAATGTAGATAAGGTCATGTGATGAAACAACTATTTTTTCCACGTTAAATTAAAGAACATGATATTTTTCAAAATTAAAAATTATAAATCCTCAAGCATATTTTTGGAAAGGTTCTTTGCCTGTTGTAAAGCTTAAGTTCTGCCACAGGATCAGTGGTTCTATGGTGAAGAAAGGAAAAAAAAAAATAATACAAATGTCCAATCCTAAAACATTTTAAAAGTAGCTAATCTGTTTGATGTTAATAAAGGAGACTATTTAAAACAAGATATCTAAATCTTGGCAGTACTGATACTTGTACTACATAGTTATTTGTTGTGGAAGAGTGTTCTTGCATTGTACAATATTTAGCAGCATCTGAGGGCTCTACTCATTTGATACAGGTAGGATTCATCCGTATTTTGACAACTAAGATTTATCAGTAATCATGTGTGGATGTGAGAGTTGGACTATAAAGAAAGATGAGCACCAAAGAATTGATGCTTTTGAACTGTGGTGTTGGAGAAGACTCTTGAGAGTCCCTTGGACTGCAAGGAGATCCAACCAGTCCATTCTAAAGGAAATCAGTCCTGAATATTCATTGGAAGGACTGATGCTAAAGCTGAAACTCCAATACTTTGGCCACGTGATGCGAAGAACTGACATTTAAAAAGACCCCCAATGCTGGGAAAGATTGAAGGGCGGGAGGAGAAAGGGACGACAGAGGATAAGATGATTGGATGGCATCACTGACTCGATGGACATGAGTTTGAGTTGGCGATGGACAGGGAAGCCTGGTGTACTGCAGTCCATGGGGTCACAAAGAGTCAGACATGACTGAGTAACTGAACTGAACCAGACTGAACTGAAAGATTGTCTCTAGACATTGTTAACTGCCATCAGGGGTAAGAACCACTAGTTTAGATTAGAACCAATGGATTTTCTGTCTTCTATATAAAGTGGTGTAGAACCATCTCTGTCAGCTTCTTTGCTCTAAATATAACTATAAAATGCATTAATAACTTAAAAGATGAACAATGGATGACTCCGAAATGTAGTAAGAAGAAGGGAGATTTATTAGAAAGCTCAGGAGTGAGAGAACAATACAGCGGCATAACTCTTACAAAATTTCATCCAACAGAAGAAGAAAATCCAAGTCCATGCTTCCTGACCTCTGATCGAGAAACTGAAGCTGGGCCAGGTAAGCTCATTCCTTGCCAGTACCCAAGGAAAGTCCTCCCAACAACACAAGATTATCCCCATTAAACCAGCAAAGAGGATCATTGACCCATATGTCACACTAAAAATACAGGACCAGTGAAAGAGCTCCCCTTCTGTAATAGACCTGAGGTTCCTGCATTCCACCTACTTTGTGACATTGCAAAGCCAGGGCACACGGAGCACCAGAAAGGAGGGTCTTGCCCAACAAGTCCTGACTCAGTATTAAAATGGAGATGATAGGGAATCAAATTTGTGAATTTGAGGACAGATCAGTAAAATTTACCTAATCTGAACAATCTATACAAAATAAACTAGAAAACAACAACAACAGCAGCAACAAAGCCTCAGAGCCAGGATCATAGAAGGAGAGGCGAAATAATGTAGGGCTGAAAGAGCATGCAAAGAAATTATGGCTGAAAATCTCCAAAATGTGCTGAAAGACAAAAATCAACATAGTCAAGAGGCTGCTCAAACTTTAATAGGATAAACTCAAAGAAATCCAAAACAAGACACATCTTAATTAAACTTCTGAAAACAAAAGACAACACAAAACATTTTGAAAGCAATCAGAGAAAAACAACACTTTATATATGGGGAGCTCCTATTCAAATAGCCGCATATTTCTCATCGGAAATCAAGGAGACCATGAGGAAGTACTACAACATTTTTCAAGTGCTGAAAGGACTCTCAACAGTAATTATATACCTGAAAAGCAATTTTTTTTCAGATAACAGACCAAGCTTATATAAGGTTAAGGAAAAGTCTTCACATTTAAAGAAAATCATAAAACAATGCAAGAATTTCAGAGCATCAGGAAAGAAGAAAGAACAATAACATATCATATGTTACAAAAATGTTTAAAAGATAACACTTAAAATGTTTCCAAGATGACTAATATATCACAAATAAATACCAAGACTGTTTTCAATACTGTTATGAAACTATCCATCTTTGTGTCCCAGCCTTTGCAGATCTGAAGTAAAAGCAAGAAATAAAACTAGTTATAATGCAGAAAGAGGTACAATTTCTTTTGTGAATTCTCCAGTGAGCCCTGCTTTTCTTTTCCTCCCATAATTAGAGGTTCTTGCTCCCTCTCTAGTTTCTTTTAATCCTTTTTGTCCTGTTACAACCACTAGCTTCCCATTTTCATGAAAAACTGCAAGTTCCTTCCTTGAACATCAGTCCCCATACAGCTATGAGTTATTTCTCTAACTACGGAGAAGACAATGGCAACCCACTCCAGTACTCTTGCCTGGAAAATCCCATGGACGGAGGACCCTGGCAGGCTGCAGTCCGTGGGGTCGCTAAGAATTGGACATGACTGAGCAACTTCACTTTCACTTTTCACTTTTATGCACTGGAGAAGGAAATGGCAACCCACTCCAGTGTTCTTGCCTGGAGAATTCCAGGGACGGGGGAGCCTGTTGGGCTGCCGTCTATGGGGTTGCACAGAGCTGGACACGACTGAAGCGACTTAGCAGTAGCAGTAGCAGTAGCAGGACTCCCTCTCATAGGCAAATGTTATTGAACATTTTCATTTCAATTGATGTCTCCATTTCATCACATCTCACAATCCATCACAGTGTAGATTCTTTCCCAGTTTTCACCAAAGCTATATGTACAAGATTACAGTGGATCTTGGTTACGAAACTCATGGACCACTCGAGTGACCTTACCTTACTCACACATCTGTATGCATTTGATATTGCTGACCCATTTCTACTTTATGAAGTGCTCTTGCCTTTGGTTCCCATCATATGATAATCTTCTGATATTATGGATATAATTTTATATGGGGATATTCTGTGACAGAACTTTTACCTCTGCTTACTTTGCTGTTGGTTTGCAAATGAGCCCCTAAAAATAGAGGACAAAAAGAGACTGAGGAAAAAGGCATATCACTCCAAATTGGTACGTGGCAGGTATAATAAGCAAGGGAACTCACATAGGAGGCTTGTTTTTGAGCAGCCACAAGACAAGTAGATCTCTACAGCCATCCACCAAATCTTCAAAAAGTTTATATGAAGGTCTTCACTAGGTTCAGTCACATATACCATCCAGGTGTTCTCAACAGGTGTTCTCAGCAACACATTGTCACCTCAAGGCTGTGTCTTTGCAGGGAAAAGCTAAGTGTAAAGAACATTCCAAGGATGGAGAATGTGTGAAGAACCTCAAATTGCCCAAGTCCACCTCTCAGGTCACCTGCAGTCTTGTTTTTTCAATGACCTCCTCCAACACTTGTAATTCCTAATGTTACTTCAGTTCAATACAATTTTTTTTCTTCTCTTTCTGGATAATTTACTGAGACATTATCAATTGATGGTGGAGTTATCAACAAACTCATTTTCTACACGATCCTTGTCCCAAGCAAAACCTCTCACCAGATTTATTCCTTCAGTTCATTTCAGCTCAGTTGCTCAGTTGTGTCCAACTCTTTGTGACCCCATGAATCACAGCACGCCAGGCCTCTCTGTCCATCACCAACTCCCAGAGTTCACTCAAACTCATGTCCATCGAGTCAATGATGCTATCAAGCCATCTCATCCTCTGTTGTCCCCTTCTCCTCCTGCCTCCAATCCCTCCCAGCATCAGAGTCTTTTCCAATGAGTCAACTCTTGTTATTTTTGAAATAAAATCACATAGATTCAATACCTAAACAGAAACCTGTAAGTAATATTTGGCTCCTGTTTCTCCTCTATTCGATTAAAAAGTTCTCTGGCTTCAACCTTGATACTTCAGAAATAGGATTCTCCATGTTCTCCAATCCATCCCCACAGATCAGGACATTATCTCTTGCCTGAATTTCAGCAAAAATCTTTTCACCAAGCTGTCTTCATCTATGTTTGACCTCGTCTTCTTATTCATTAGGTTCTTCTTACCCTACAGAGACAATGCTGTCCCAAAACATAAATAGGATCATGCCATTTCTTTGCATTATGCCCTCAAGACATAATAAATAATAAATAAAATAAACTTTGCATGGTATTCAATACTTATTAGTAATTATACTCCACTTATATCCACAGTATTTTCTGTTATCTCTCCCCATGCTTAACAGTTATGAAATTCTTTTATAAAGTGAAAAAAGCAATATTTACATCAATTTTATAATCCCATAATGCTTTTAGATCCTGGATGCCTCATACTTAGTTTTACTCTCAAACAGTAGCATAGCATATACTCTGTTTAGAACAACACTTTCTCCCCATCAGAAAGTGGTTAATTTTCAGTTGCGAAGACATGTACTCTATGAATTCTTTCTCATCTACTATTTTATTCTAGTTAATTTTTATTCTGTCCTTTTATTCTGGTTAATTTTCAGTTGCAAAGACATGTACTCTATGAATTTTTTCTCATCTACTATTTTATTCTGGTTAATTTTTATTCTGTTAATTTTATTCTGTCCTTGTATTCTGGTTAATTTTCAGTTGCAAAGACGTGTACTCTATGAATTCTTTCTCATCTACTATTTTATTCTGGTTAATTTTATTCTGTCCTTGTATTCTGGTTAATTTTCAGTTGCGAAGGCATGTACTCTATGAATTCTTTCTCACCTACTATTTTCTTTGTGTCCTCATGGCACTCTACCCTTTCTGCTTCACCAGTCTTAGTTTGTAACAGTGAGAGTAGGAACTACCCTATTATTTGTACCTATCTTCCTATCAATCTTTCTACAGCTCTTTGAAGAGGGACATTGTCTACATTGTATGATACTGTCTCTCAGTCCTTATATTATTTGACACTTGGTAAATTGTGGACATTGATTTTTTTCAGGAATAAATGAAAGATGACAATTCTAGAGCCATAAAGGAAGCTGCAGTGAGAGAAAGAAAATGGGCTTCTTATTTTTATGAGATGATGATGACAAAATGATAACCAACTAAACAGTATCATCACAATTTTGTGAGCGAATATAATCTAGGTGATGTCCAAATTTATTATTACAAAGCCATATAGTCAACAAAGTATGTATTTATTGTTATTGAATAAATAAAATGATTTTTTCCCTGATTTATTTGAGTACCCCTCTTGATATTCACAAAATCTCATCATTAAGACCAAAGAGGGGAGCAGGTGAAACCCAAAGCCTCAGGGAATCCACACACTATTTATTACCTTTTATTTTATTTTATTTTTTTTACTTATTACCTTTTAGAATGCCTTTATTATATCACCAAATAATTCCTATATGACTCTTTCATTAATATTTTCTGAAAGTGTACATTGATGATAAAATTACAAGTAGTATAAATTCTATGGCCATTATAAATGATAAATTTTGTTTGGTATTTCATTTACTTGGTCTATTAACCATTATGAGATTATGAAATTGATGTAAATGTTGTTTTTTTTTTTTCATTTTAAAAGCAGGAGACTAGTTGTTTAAAAATAAACAAATATCTTTTCCAACATAATAGAAGTTATCAAAATTATTAAATCAAGATAATATAAAAATCAAATTGTCTTGGTATTTAAGGGTCGAGTTTCAACCTATCTGGCCAATGAAATATAAAAGAGACTGTTCGTGATACATTTCAAGTACACAGAGAAGTACAGAAAGAATACTGAAAATGGTGGCTAAAACCTGGCTTTTAATCATAGTAATGTGACTTGGGCATTTGAGGAACTAAAAGGCCATTTAATCTTCATCTAATACATGAAATTTTCTATGTCAAAGAAGTAGGATTTAAACTTGAAAACCGCTAAAGAAAGAGGATTTCCTCTCTCATGCTCGGAAAAGAAAAGTTTTTTTAAATATACTTTTTTACTTATAATGGAGTGATATTTGACTCTCTTAAACATGTATCTATTAATAACAATCCTTTGAATGCATAACAAGGGTTAAATCCTAGTCTTCTATAAGAAGTTTCTCTCTTCTACTCTTCCATCCTCCTCCCCTTCCAACCGTGCATTCATATCACACCAAATCATTCTGTTTCCTAAGTGTAGGGTTAAGTTGAGTTGCTATTTAGGTGAATAACAGGGTGCTGTCTCTCCTCTGCCACTCCCTTCCAGGAGAGAGAATGTTAATTTGAAATCTGTCTCACTAGGGTATTTTCCAGACTTTCACTGAGTCAGACAGCTCATGAGAAAGTGGAATCAATTGCTGTGAACATAATAGGAACCATAGCAAGTCATGAGTCTTCAGGTGCATAGCTGCAGAGCTGTATTGCAAAGCCAAGGCCTTCCAATCTCTTCGTGTCTGCAGGGATGAACTTAGTTTCTGGTGAGATCAGAAAGTGGTATTTCATATTTTGCATATCTGCAGTGACTCTGACTGCAGATATAATCTGAGTGAACTGAATTCAAGAACATTCTAATGGATTAGGATTTCTACTCTGACATCAATCCCAGGCACTTCCTGGTGCCTGTATTCAGCCATCTTTCTCCTGTGCCAACTCCCAAGTCTTCAGCTACTCTCAAAATGTAAGGAATGGGGCTACTGAGGCCTCCATTAACTGATAGATCAAAAATCTCTCTCACACACATGCCCTTTTCCCTATCTCCTTCTGAGTTTTAGCCTTTTCTCTTTTTAGAAACTTATATATGAGTGTGTGAGACATTCAGTAAACTCAAGCTATATACTCACTGTCAAGGGCAAACATTCACCGTATGCAAATTTAGGAAAGTTACTTAATTTCTCTTCTATTTCAGCTTTATTATCAATAAAATAAGAATAATAGCTTACTTTCATAGTTGCTATAAGATTAAAAGGCATAGTTGTAAAATATTTAAAATATTACATGACACAAAATATGTGCGTTGATCCTGATGTCTTCAGCGTACCTGCAACAGTCCATAAACTTCCCCATTTTTATCCTGATCACAAAAGAAACTTTGATGCTACCCACACAGCAAAGGTGTGAGACCTGAATCTTCAGATGGACACCTGATTCCATTCTGGGAGTCCTGGTCTTGCCTTCCAGTTGTTGGGTGACTGAGCTGTTCCTCTTTTCTTGGTATCTTCCTGGTTTGGGCACCAGAAGTTTGGGCATCCAGAGCATCTCTTCAGTCTCAGGGAGACTGGGATGGTTAGTAAACCGACACTTTACCTACCACCCCATCTAGTTTCCTGAACCCACTCACATCCTCATTTCAATGATCTGTAGGGACTCAAAATTAGTTTAGATTAAAGGACAGCCATCTGGTATCTTAATGGCCAGTGCAGAGAAAAGACTCAAGGTTAACCTCACAGAGGGCATACTGCTACATTCACAAATGTCCTTCACACATTTGCATAGAGTTCTCAGTCCCTCCCTCCCATTGTGCATTCAATGGTTTCAGTGTTAGTTTCTGATGACTGCTGTTTCTTCCTTAATTATGGCATTCTGTGCTTTTAATCGGAGAAGGCAATGGCACCCCACTCCAGTACTCTTGCCTGGAGAATCCCATGGACGGAGGAGCCTGGTGGGCTGTAGTCCATGGGTCGCTAAGAGTCGCGCATGACTTTCACTTTTCACTTTCATGCATTGGAGAAAGCAATGGCACCCGACTCCAGTACTCTTGCCTGGAGAATCCCAGGGATGGCGGAGACTGGTGGGCTGCCATCTATGGGGTCACGCAGAGTCCAACATGACTGAAGTGACTTAGCAGCAGCAGCTTTTAATAGCCTATTCTAAAAATGAACTTCTAATTTTTTTTTTTTTTTTAGTGAGCTTGTCCCCCTTTTGAACAATGAGGCTAGAGTTGGGTGTAGCCTCATGTTGACTCCTCTGTGGTTTCTAGCAGAGCTTATTAACTTAAGCTGCTGAAACTCAAAGTGTTTTGAAAAGTATACAAGCCACACACTTGAACTCAGAGCAACTAGATTTCTTTTTTAATCTTTTTACTTACATTAAGCTCCAATTTCTTCTTCTCAGCATTCATTTTACCCTTCCTAGTTGTGAGTTCATTTTTGTAAGAAATTGATAATTACCAATATTACTGGGTGCCTATTACAAGCTAACATCTGTGATCAGCACCTCCTTTAATACTCAAAATGACTCAATGGGTAAATAACATCCACAGTTTCAAACTGGGAAGGAAATATTCAGATGAGGATAGGTACAGTGCCTAGGATTATGCAGTTGGAAATTTGAGTTTAGGTTTTTCAGACCTCAAAGCATCTGCTCATTCTTAACCACTAATAGAAGAAAAATGTAATTGAGCCATTTCTGCCCTGTAAATATTGGGCCATGCATTTGGTGGTTACATCTTGCATTCTTATTAATTTGACAGAATACCCATTTGGAAGCACTTTTCCATAATTATTTTGAAAAAGTTTATGTAGAAGTTTAAGTGTATCAACTTTGAAGCAACTTTTTAATCTTTCAGAATTCCTTATTTAATTACGTCCTAATTCGAGGTCGTTTGACTCTTGAAAAGGTTGCTACATGAATATTCAGATAGCTTAAGTATTAACACACTTATCTATATATGTACAAATATCATAAATACATATATATTCATCAGAATACATGCATTTTAAATGCATTTAAGACCATTTATATTTATGTAAATAAAAAACCTTGATCAACATACATTGAGTCACACTGAAATTAAGAAGTATAGACCAAAGAAAACATAATTTTAGGTATAAAAGAGTCATGATCAATATTTTTTCTGTTTAAAAATGCAAATCATGGGGAT
Source organism: Bos grunniens (assembly GCF_055505025.1). Classification (NCBI taxonomy): domain Eukaryota; kingdom Metazoa; phylum Chordata; class Mammalia; order Artiodactyla; family Bovidae; genus Bos; species Bos grunniens. The sequence goes on along the minus strand of NC_141176.1, from coordinate 9,465,179 downwards.
CAATACTTCCAGAAATGGTGTGAATATAAAGTGACTTTTTAAAATTCCCAAAATTTCTTATACAATTTCTCCTAAATCTTGTCCTGTTAACTGAAATTTAGCCTAATCAAGCCCAAACAGCTGAGCACCTTCTGTTGGAACAGAAGTTGAAGAGAGAGTCACCAAAGGTAAGTGAAGCTGATGAGAACCAAGCCAACAGCTCATCCTGAGATGGGAATGCCAGCCAGTCTACAGAGTGGACACTGGTGTGGAGAGCATTAGTGTGCTCCTTCCCATCAGGAGAGAGTTTCTCTCCTTTACCCGTCAGCCCTTCTCAATTCTGAGTTTCATTTACACGTGATTCACATCTTTGACTTTATGAATCTTCTTTGTCATGTCCTAAAATTCTGTAACTGATTTCCTCTTTTCACCAATATAACATTTGATGTGTCTACTGCTTGGACTATGAAGAACCTTTATTTACTCACAATATACTTGCCTTCCCCCATATTGATAATTATTTTAAAATCTTAAAAAATATCCTCCAGAATCCAAGAGTCAAACCTTTTTGTACAAGTAATAATTTCCCCCTCTAACACAGTCCTGTTTACAAATATGTGATACCCTTCTATCCTCTTTAAGCACTCTCTTCATCTGGGCTATGCCTCAGTGCACCATTCTTTTATTCTGTCTTATCTATAGACAAGTTATAAAAGGAGTTTTCTTCACTGCATCACTATCCATTTTTTTTGCTTATTTATTGTTATTAATGTCTATTTGATGGAAAGGGTCATTTAGAATTATGGTGGATGATTTATTAGGGTGTATACTGGGTACTGACATTAATGGTAAATATTCTGTTCTACAATTGCATTTTCTAAGTGCTACCACTACTGTGGTAAGCAGCATCAACCTCAACTAATAGGAAATGAATGAATAAATATAGTGATTTCCCCCAAAGTTATTTCCCAACTTAAATTTGGACATCTTATGATGTCCAAATTGTGTCTGCTTTTTTTGAGAAACGATGTCTATAATTTTTTCCCCAAAATGATAGTTTTGACCTACTAACAGACAAGATTCAAGTTTGATTAGGTTTTGTTGTTGTTGTTGTTGTTATTTATATTCTGCTAAAATTCTTAAATGAACTGAGTTCTCTGTACCACAGATAATTCAGAGTGGCATACCTTACTTCCCAATGACACAGTTAAAACAGTAACATGGAATAACATGGGCAGAAGTAAACTTACTCATTGAGTTTACTTACTTTCAGAATGCTTGCTTTAGTTATGTCGAAACAAACAAAAGACCTCTCAAAATGGAAATATCTTGCCTTTTCTTAAATATTTTCCTGCTTTCATGAACTTGATTTATTTATGTCTGGTTGACCATCACTTTGGATTCAGTTCAGTCGCTCAGTCGTGTCGGACACTTTGCGACCCCATGAATTGCAGCAAGCCAGGCCTCCTTGTCCATCACCAACTCCCGGAGTCCACCCAAACTCATGTGCATCAAGTCGGTGATGCCATCCAGCCATCTCATCCTCTGTACTTTGGATTACTTTAACTTAATTCTCTTACCTAAGAAATAAGGAACCAAAAAGTATTATGTCCCTCACTTCACAATGTGTGGCTAAAATAAGAAAACTTGTTTAAAAAATCCTGTCATCATACTCTTATGTATATGGAAATAAGCTATGTTTTGAACTTGTGTTATATTCAGTGTTCCATCTATGAGAGGTCGATACATCTCAACATTTTTTGAATTTAAGTGTTCCATGTGTAATATTTTCCTCCGGGTGTCAGAGCAAGTGACCACGAACTAGGTGGCTTAAAACAACAGAAATGTATTCTTTCACAGTCCGGGGGCCCAGAAATCCAAACTCTAAGGAAGAAACTGTTCCTTGCTTCTCTCCTAGCTTTGGGTGATTTCCAGAAGTCTTTACTGTGCTTTGGTTTGTAGATACAACACTCTGATCTCTGCCTCCCATCTTCATATAGCCTCCTTCCCTGTATGTCTTCATCTGACCTTTATATTAGGACTTTAGGCACTGGATTTAGGGTCTGCCCTAATCCGATACTGAACTGCCTAGGGCTTTCCAGGTGGCACAGTTCTAAAGAATCCACCTGCTAATGCAGGGGACACAGGTTTGATCTTTGATCCAGGAAGATCCCACATGCCGGGGGGGAACTAAGCCCGAGTGCTGCAATTACTGAGGCCACATTCTAGAGCCCACGCTCCACAGAGGAGCCACCGGAAAGAAAAGCCTGCACACAGCAGCTAGAGAGAAGCCCCCACTCTCTGCAACTAGAGAAAGCCCACGCAACAACAACAGCCAAAAATTTAAAAAAAATTAATTTTTTAAAAGAGCCAACACTTTGTTGCCATCCTCTCTTACATTTCCCCTGACACAGCTAATTAAAATGCATATTAAAATGGACTTTGTATATTAAATTGGAATCTCCATTAGCCTGGGGAAAAGACATGTGATGTGACACATCTCATGAATGAGACAATGGCATTATTCCTTTAAGACACTGAGGTTGGAATTTTTCTTTTCCACTCAACCATCATGATTGTGGTATAAAAAGTTAGTACTGCATCAGTGGAGGTCTCTTAACAGGCAACTGAAAATATGCAGCACTGGCTTTGAGGCTGGGTATTTTTGTAGCAAGGTTTCTTTTTGTTTTGTTTTTTTTTGCCCTTTTTTTTTTTTTTTTTTAATTAGAACCTATAAGGATCGTGATGCAATGAAGAGGTGAAAAACCAATGCTAGTAGCCTGAATTTGTTCCTGTTGGTTGCACTTGCCAGGATAATGCAACAAAGATGAGCTCAGAAAAGAACTGTTTTGGAAGCAGAACTTAAGGAAAATAGAATACAGAGTGGAATGACTGTCTGGGTTGGAAGTTTAATTTGTACTCATCTCCACTTAATATACAGAACTGACAAAGCAGCTGAATAAAAACGGCCAATTAAAATTCATGCTTAAAGACCAGTATCAGAGTATAGTTACTACAATTTTAAAAACTCTTAATGGGTATCATTTTCCCAGAAAATTCTTTCAGTTAGAAAAATATGGTTTAGGAAAAAGAAAAAAAAAATGTCATCTCTCTCTTATGAAAGCATGATAGGCTTAAAGTTAGCCACATTAAATCTAGCGATAGAGGCATAGTTTCAGAAGATTGGTGTGTCTGTTGACACACGAGACTCAGAAGAATCTAGTAAATAAATTGATTAACATTTTGAGAAACTGTATGAATCAACAAACCATGGACCTAAGATAACTGTTTTTTTTAGACTTAAAAGTTTGACCACCAAATTCTATGGACAGGAAACAGGCAGAGATGATCAGCTAAAACAAAGTTCATATAATACCAATAAAATACCTAAGCTTTCTAAGGTAAGGTAAAAATTAAATTACCCTAAGAAATTATCAATCAATTTTAACTATAAATAAAAATGTATCACTGTCTTTTCCAATAAGAAAATGCATAGTATTTTCTGAGAGTTACTAGTAATCTGCAATTTATATATATTTTTCTACCTATGCTTCCTTGTAACTGGAAAAGCAATTAAGATAATAAGGGGCGTAGAATCAAACCTCTGCTGAAATTTAAATCTTTGTATTTTTGGATCACTTGCTACAAGATACAGTATGGGAGAAGCTTCAGATGTCTTTCAAGATGCATATTTAGGAGAAGTTTATGAAAGGAATTTTTATTCCAATGTTTTATTAACTGAAGATTAAAGCAGTGTTTTCCATTTTCTAGTTAATGTTTTCTACTGTAAAACAGTGCTTCTCTTCAAAGCATGCTCCTATTTTAGCAGCAGGTACATTAGAATATTTCGGGTAGGGACATTTACGTAAACATACCCACAACGCAAACTTGAATGTGTCTTTTCATCTTGCTAAGTCTGACTGAATCAGGCTGTGACTCACTCTTCCTCACAGCAGTAGACAGAGTAAGAAAACAGAAGACAAACACACAAAGCTTTATATCGTATTGTAAATAAAATCAGGTAAATCCGATCTTACAACAATGCATACCAAAGACGCAGTGCTAGCTACTCTAGAAAGAGAAACCAATTCGTAATAAAACAGAAAGCCATGAAAGAAACAAACCTCAAAGAAATAAAAAACAAAATATGGTGTATTGTTTAAATAAAAAAAATCTGTTCAGACTGCATTTTTGGATGTTCAGAAAACAAGTGAACTAAACACAAGTTACATGTTCTCTTGTCAAAACAGCGGTATGAAATCCATCACTATTAAATGGGCACCTTGTGCCTGCGACTGCACTTCCGTGAGACTAATAACTGTGAAGAGTGCCTTCTGACATGATTTTAAGCTAGAATGCGTGATGAGACTGTTATGTCAATTATGAGTAGCTTATAAAGCAACAAATTACTTAGCCATAGGCATGGAAACACATTTGAAAAGCATGTTCAAGAGTTTAAAATATGCTTAAAAATGGATCCAGAAAAAATTCAGAACAAGTTTCAAGTGTCTGCAGAACGGAAAAGCAGACTATGTTTAAAATTCCTTACATTTTAAAAGATATTCCTAATGTGTTTTGCCTATAAAAGTATATATATCTCAATATAAAGTTACACATTATATATTATTAATATCATGTGCCTTACCTTAATGTCTCTTTCTATTCAGTTTTTGTCACAAAATAATGAAATTGTGAAATTGCTCATACATTAAAAAAAATAGAATCAGAGATTATATATATATAATATATATGAATGTATATATACTATACATATGTATATGTATATATTTTAGATTCTTTACCATTGTAGGTTATTGCAAAATACTGAGTGTAGTTGCCTGTGCTATACAGTAGATTGCATGTTTGGTATCGATTTATATATATGAGTGTGTACATTTTAATCCCAAACTCTTAATTTATCACTTCCCTCCTCCTTTCTCTTTTGGGAGCCTTAAATTTGTTTCCTATGTCTGTCAGTCTATTTCTTTCTTGTAAATAAATTCAATTGTATCTTTTATTTTTTAGATTCCTCGTATAAGCAATATCATATGATATTTGTCTTATTCTGGCTTACTCCATTTAGTATAATAATCTCTAGGCCCATTCATGTTGCTGCAAATGGCATTATTTTATTCCTTTTAATGTCTGGATAATATTCTGTTATGTATATATAGCCCATCATTTTTATCCATTCATTTGTTGATGGACATTTAGGTTGCTTCCCAGCGTGTCTTGGTTGTAAATAATGCAGCTATGAACACTAGGGGACATACATCTTTTCAACTTATAGTTTTCTCCAGACACATGCCCAGGAGTGGGATCTTTGGATCATATGGTAATTATTTTTAGTACTTCAGAGAATCTCCCTACCATTCTCCATGTTGACTGTGAAGAAGCACAAGCTGGAATCAAGACTGCCGGAAGAAATACCAATAACCTCAGATATGCAGATGACACCACCCTTATGGCAGAAAGTGAAGAGGAACTAAAAAGCCTCTTGTTGAAAGTGAAAGAGGACAGTGAAAAAGTTGGCTTAAAGCTCAACATTCAGAAAACGAAGATCATGGCATCTGGTCCCATCACTTCATGGGAAATAGATGGGAAACAGTGGAAACAGTATCAGACTTTATTTTGGGGGGCTCCAGAATCACTGCAGATGTGATTTCATGGTGACTGCAGCCATGAAATTAAAAGACGCTTACTCCTTGGAAGGAAAGTTATGACCAACCTAGATAGCATATTGAAAAGCAGAGCCATTACTTTGCCAACAAATGTCCATCTAGTCAAGGCTATGGTTTTTCCAGTGGTCATATATAGAGGTGAGAGTTGGACTGTGAAGAAAGCTGAGCACTGAGGAATTGATGCTTTTGAACTGTGGTGTTGGAGAAGACTCTTGAGAGTCCCTTGGACTGCAAAGAGATCCAACCAGTCCATCCTAAAAGAGATCAGTCCTGGGTGTTCTTTGGAAGGACTGATGCTGAAGCTGAAACTCCAGTACTTTGGCCACCTCATGTGAAGAGTTGACTCATTGGAAAAGTCTCTGATGCTGGGAGGGATTGGAGGCAGGAGGAGAAGGGGACAACAGAGGATGAGATGGCTGGATGGCATCACCGACTTGATGCACATGAGTTGAGTGAACACCGGGAGTTGTTGATGGACAGGGAGTTTTGCTTTGTTTTGTTTTGCAAAACATGAAAGTGAAAACTGTAAGTGAAGTTGCTCAGTCATGTCCGATGGTAAAGCTGCATGACATGCCTAGGTTTGCTCACTTCAGGGATTTGGACTCAGCACTTTCATACATTGGAGAAGGAAATGGAAACCCACTCCAGTGTTCTTACCTGGAGAATCCCAGGGACGGGGGAGCCTGGTGGGCTGCTGTCTCTGGGGTCGAACAGAGTCAGACATGACTGAAGCGACTTAGCAGCAGCAGTAGCAACAGCAACATATTGAGGGAGAAGGCAATGGAAACCCACTCCAGTACTCTTGCCTGGAAAATCCCATCAACAGAGGAGCATGGTGGGCTGCAGTCCATGGGGTCACTGGGAGTCAGACACGACTGAGCGACTTCACTTTCACTTTTCACTTTCATGCATTGGAGAAGGAAATGGCAACCCACTCCAGTGTTCTTTCCTGAAGAATCCCAGGGATGGGGGAGCCTGATGGGCTGCCGTCTCTGGGGTCGCGCAGAGTCAGACACGACTGAAGCAACTTAGCAGCAGCAGCAGCAGCAAAAGCAGCAGCATATCGAGGGTAAAGAACAGAATGAGATCAGGAATGATCACATATCTACTTGATCAACTGGGTGCAGTGACATGGGGAGAGTGAGCAGGCATGTGAGGAAAACCTGATTTTCGGTTTGGACATACTGAGTTGAGGTGTCCGTGGGACATGTCAGTGGACATGTTCTGTGAACAGTTGGATATGTGGGTCTGAAGCTCAAAGGGAGATATTGGTGAAATAGAGTTGGAGGGAGAAATTGATCAGAGAAACAATTCAAAGATTAATGAAAGTAACTAAAATAATAAGTGGGGCTTCCCTGGTGGTTCAGTAGTTTAAAAAAAATACCACAATATGCCTGCCAATGCAGTTCACAAATATCTGAAGGGTTAGAAAGATCCCTTGGAGAAGGAAATGGCAACCCACTCCAGTATTCTTGCCTGGGAAATCCCATGGACAGAGGAGCCTAGCAGGCTACAGACTATGGGGTCACAAAAGAGTTGGACATGACTTAGCAGCTAAACAACAACAAAAATAATGAAGGGAAAGGATAATAGTGATGAGGATTCAGATGAGAGGAGGCATTTAAGAGCTATTAATGATGTGAAATATGCAGGATGTTATTGGAGAGAGAAACATTTCTAGAGGGAGAGGGGAAATACTCCCTTTTATCTTTGAAGAGATTTGAGCATATATGTACACTTGGAGAAAAGAGCCAATAAAGAGGAACAAATTAAAAACAAAGCTGAGTGCAATCCATGAGAATTAAGGGACTCAGATACAGAAAACAGGTTTGTTGTAGAGAATAATTATGAACCAATGAGACATCCTTGATACCAAAATGATTTCTTAAACTAAGACGTAGCAAGGATTTGCTAACTGACAGTATATAAATAAAAGATGGCAGGCACCCTCAAGAAGATTGTATCTTCATGTGCAAAATCAAAAACCATCCCATTTTTCTCTTTAGCTGTGTTTAGTTGGAACCTTTAGCAGCATCATTTAATGGCAGAGATGAAGGGTGATATTGTGAGGGTTGGAAAAAAAATTGCAACAGGGAAAAATGCTTAAATAGTATAAATACCTGTATAAATCTTTCTAATAGCTTTTCTAAAAGCTAGACTGGATGTATTTTATCACATATTCCTGGGCAACTAGAGGGTTTAACACCAGAAGTAGAGCTGGACTGCCCTTGGTACTCAGAACTTTATTTGGGAAATTTACAGAGATCACCCGGGGCACGGAAGTGGGGCACACGTGCTAGTTTCAAACATCTCCTGTGAAGAAAGAGAAGGAAAATATTTAGGTGAAAATTAGGACACGTTTGAAGGTGTGGGATTTCAGAATGAGAAAGGGGGGTGGGATCTGATGGTGTCTAATTTCTCTATAAGGTAAGAGCTAAGGTTAATTGCTGAGAATAAGGGAGGCAGGGCGTGAATAATAAGGTTGGTGAGTTCTTAAAGTAGCTCATGGGGGTCAAAGAAAGTTGACATAGTGAACATTGCAGAGCAGTTTTTGAAGACCTTGTAGTAATTCCTTACTGTATTTTATCAGGACTGTAGTAGCACAGGAAACTATGCTCAATATTTTGTAATAATCTATAAGGGAAAAATTCAAAACATATAGGAATGTGTATTTGTAACTGAGTCACTCTGCTGTACACCTGCAACTGCACATTTAAATCAACTATACTTCAATTTAAAAAAAAATGAAAAAATATAATAAATTCTTAGAAGAAACATAGTTGTTGTTTGCTAATACAGTATTGATCAAGGCTTTTTGTCATTTACATAATTGTTCAGAGATAACAGCTCAGGAAATGATTAAGAAAAATACAAGGCTTCCCTGGTGGTACAGTGGATAAGAATCCACCTGCCAGTGCAGGGGCCATGGGTTCAATCCCTGATCCGGGAAGTTTCCACACGCTGCTGAGCAGCTGAGTCCATGCACGACTCTGAGGCCACGCCCAGGGCCCACAGGCTCCTGAACTCACACACCGAGAGCGTGTGCTCCACAGCAAAGGGCGCCACCACAGGAAGAAGCCCACTGACCACCAAGGAGAGTAGCCCTGCTCATGGCAACCAGCGAAAGTCCGTGCAGCGCAACGGAGACCCGGTACAACCAAAAATAAATACATCGTTAAAAAGTAAAATGCAGTTTTTTTTTCTGTTGTTTTTGGCTCTTTTCCTTTGTATCTCTCCTTTAAAAATGTTTTCTTTATTTTTTCACTAAATGTTCATTTTTGTTTTTTGATATTTTCCCCAATTTTAATTTTCAGCAAATGGATGCTTTTTTACCCCTTGTAGATTCTACTCTTATTATATTTAAAATTTACATATTTGCCATTTAAAACATCAAATAATACTTCCAGTCCTGTATGGGAAAGCAGTTATCTTCTAGCCTTACCATCCCTACCCTTAGTCCCTTGACAATCAAATACTTCACCTGTTTGAACCGTTGCTTCTGATATTAACCTAGTTAAAGCTGAGACATTAACTTTGCACTTGTAATGCTGCAGGTCAGGATTTAACTCTCTTGAGCCTAGCACTCACAAGTTCATCCCCACCCCTCATCCCCCTGACACAATTCTATGGCATTATTGGTTGCATTAACTTTTTAAAATTAATTTATTTTTTTACTTGAAGGATAGTTGCTTTACAGAATTTTGCTGTTTTCTGTCAAAGCTCAACATGAATCAGCCTTAGGTATACATATATCCCCTCCCTTTTGAACCTCCCTCCCATCTCCTGCCCCATCCCACCCTCTAGGTTGATACAGAGCCCCTGTTTTATTTAGAATTTATAATATGTTGGCTAGGTAACTATTTTTCAGATCATAAAAAGCCTTTTTTCCTTGTCCAACTTTTTTTTAAATCATTAATGCATTAATAACTGCCTACCTACTTCCATGACTGCGTTTTCTACCTACCCTTGCACCAGCTCAGCACCAAATTTATGGTAGAAGCATACATTTCCTCTCAATATGGTAAGTCACCTAGGAATTTGTGTGTTTGTGTGTGAAAGTCACTCAGTCGTGTCCGACTCTTTGTAACCCCCATGGACTGTAGCCCACCAGGCTCCTCTGTCCATGGGATTTTCCAGGCAAGAACACTGGAGTGGGTTGCCATTTCCTTCTCTAGGGGATCTTCCCAACCCAGGGATCAAACCCAGATCTCCGGCATTGCAGGAAGACTGTTTACAGTTTGAGCCACCAGGGAAGCCCCATCTAGGAATTTACTAGTTCTATTTGCATACTTTCATTCTCCTCGTACTTTCCATCTTTCTCTCACGATATATTTTATGCTTTCTATCTCTGACAGTTCTCATTTGGGATTTCTTTCATAGTCAGCTCAAGGACTCTGTCTCTTTCCTGTTAGCTATTTTATTTTTTTAATGAGTTTTTTTTTTTTTGATGTAGATCATTTTAAAAATCCTTATTGAACTTGTTACAATATTCTTTCTGTTTCATGTTTTTTTTTTTTGTTTGTTTGTTTGTTTTGGCTGTGAGTCATATATGATCTTAGCTCCCCATCCAGAAATTGAACTCACACTCCCTGCAATGGAAGGTGAAGAGTTAACTGCTGGACCACCAGGGGAGTCCCTAGCTATTCTATTTTGGATGCTATCAATTACACCTTCTTTTGGAACATAAGCTATAGCTGTAATGAGGCAAAAATTGCACTGGACAAATTTGAACAGGCAAGGAAGACTTAATTCATGGCTATTATAACAGGGGAGTAAGACCAGAACTCTGAGTTCAATGCTGCTGAAACCAAAGGATGGCGAGTTTTTAAGAGATGGGATGCAGGAAACATAGGCCGTCTGTGTTTGCTATTGGCTTTTCCAAAATAAAGTAATTTCTCATACTTTTAATACAGGAGGTAATTTTGCAACTTGGAGGATGGTGCCTGCCAAAGTTAGGCTCTAACTCTGCCAAGGAAATGGGAGATAAGACCATGATCTTCCTTGGTGATGGCATTACAAAGGGATGGCTCCCAAGTCCCAGAGAAAGATATGCCTGATTTGTAAATCTGCCCAGGTCTTATAGAAAGATTTACATCCCAAAGGAGCAGAGAAATAATTTATAATTCTAAGCCTTCTAAAGTAAATGCTCGAAGAAAAGGAAGCCAGAGACCGGGAGTTAGGAAGAAACTTGTCTGAGTTTTAGTGCTGCCAAGGGGAATGTTAAGGTCTTCTAGGTCAGCTGCTTTAAGAAGGTACTTGGCTGGTCTTTTGAAATATTTTCAAAACTTTTTTAAAATATTGTGTTTCTTACACTTGAGTAACTGTTCATTTTGATAAAGAATTTTAGATTGACAGTCATCTTTCCTCATATTTTAAAAGGCATTGTTCCAGTACCTTCTAGCTGCAATGCAGGAACTAAAAAATTGGATGCTATTCTTATTTTGGATTCTTAATATAGCACACATTTTTTTCTCAATGTAAGATCATAGTCTTTTTTTCCTCCTATAAATTATCTCTAATTGAAAATTATAGTGAATTAACTAAACCTGGGCTACTAATGAAAGGACAGAGAAAAGATCATCAGTTTTTATAAATTAAGTTTTTTAAAAATAAAAATAATTACTATACTGTATTGGTAGGAGAAACTTAAATTGTGGTTGTCGTGGTTGAAATAGGTATAATTCTAGTGAGTGAAAAAAAAAAATGCAAGCCCATCATGAGTAAAAAAGTTACTACTTGAAAATCAATAATTACTCTCTGCAGATCGATTAGCATATTATTAGCTAGACTAAAAGTCATATTAAGACAAGAGAACTATATTCAATATTCTGTGATAAATCATAACAGAAAAAATATTTTCAAAAATAATGCTTATATATGTATAACTGAATCACTTTGTTGTATAGCAAAAATTAATGCAACACTGAAAATCAACTATACTTCAATACAAAACTGATAAAAAAGAGAAGAAGGCTGATTTAACAGTTATTGCAACATGAGCAGTGCCACCAATTTGATTCATTTATGCTCACATCACTTTTAGATACTTCCTATGAGTCCACTGTTTTCAATGTAGAAATTCAACATGAAGGCAAAATTTGGTTTCTAGACATGAACTATCAGGAAGCAAATTTTAAAATTCCTTCCTGTCTACTCCTCTGGTGATCATTCTGCTCTCGTGTACAAAATCACATACAGCATTCTGGGTTTTACTCTTGACTCTGGCAGAAGAGTTGAGGAGATCACTCATCACGCATTGCCCGCCTGGTGAAAGCTGACTGCGTGACATCATTCTCTCCACGGCTGGGGAGGGGAACACCTTGCTTGTCACAGGCTATTGAAAATCATCAGCTTTCATCAGTGGATCCTGACAATGCAGAGGAATGATTCACCTGAAGGGAGCAGAGGGCATAGCACTTCAAAAGTGATCTCTAAAGACTGATTATTTCTTGTCCTTGACACCCTGCCAAGGGCTAGATACATCGAACATTTGGGATGTAATGGAGCCACAAATCACCAGTTGCCTGGAGTCTCCCTGGGCCTACCAGAGGATAGCATGCTTGACTTTAGTTCAGTTTTTATTACATGCTGTGAACTTTTGACGGCTCTGATATGCTTTGTCATTGATTTGTCAAGATTGGACTCTGACAAGGTGTCTGACCTGATCGAAATCAAGAATGCTCTACTGGATCTTGTAGAAATAATGGGAAAACTTCTGTCATAGGACCCTGGGCAATGGAATACATTTCATTATGATGCCACTGAAACAACACAGAGAGTTATTCTAAGAGCATTTTAGTTAGAGTGAAGGGGTGTACCTTGGACTGAAAAATGTATAATTTAATCATATACTGTAAAAATTCAAAAGACATAAAGGCGCACATTATACATTTTGTTAAGGGCTAAATTGTGTGGTAGAAATTTGTGCATCCAATACCTATTGCTAAGTAACATTTTGTTGTTTTACTGCAGTTGATGTAAATGATTTTTTTGGTACAAAAGAGAAATCACAAAAGACTTGTTATCAACAGAGAGATAAGCTCTGCTTTTGTTATTCCAGTATTCAAAGGGCTCACTCGATAACATTTGAAAATCTTTTATGACTAACTCATGAAATGCAGTTTCAGACAAGACAGTCTCGCTCCTAAGAAGACTATCGATGATAGTGGTTTACCCTGTGGAGAAAGGATTGTGGATCAAAATGTTTTTTTCTTCTTCAAAGATATTTCCGACTCAGAAAAACTAGTAAACAGGAAGATAAGGGTATTATTTAAGCACCCTAAATCCTAATCAAAGTAGCAGAGTGCTGGTGGAAAGGAGTAGCCCCAAAGCATGCGGCAGGTTGATTTTGTAATTTTTTCAATAGGAGAGTGCCCACTTGTAGATTAAAAGATGCAGTCCAGCACAACCTGGAAAAGTTGATATTTTGAAGAAGTTAAGAAAACAATCACCTTTAGCCCATGGGTTTAGGAATATTGCAAAGCAAATAAAAACAATCTTTCATGCAAAGAGTCCTTTAAAGGTAGGAAGAAAAAACTATGGGGCATAAAATGTCATTTTCTTCAAATCTTATCCCTTTCCTCATGTTTCTCTGTCCTACGTGTGAAATGTTATCAGTGAATGAAAAAACAGAGCCCAACAGTAGTTAAAGTGGTAAAAACAGATTTTATTCAGGAACTATGTGACAAGGGAATAGAGACCTCAGTATCAAATTCAATACAATAACAAGTGGGGATTTATAGTCAGGGAGTGGAAATGGTTGCTTTATGCATGGAGGATTTTTAAAGAGGCATTAAGGGCAAGTCAAGGTATTCAAATATCACCTGGGGGATGGTAGAAGATGAGGAATTTGAGCAGATGTCAAAAGTAAGGCATTCTCTCTAGACTAAAATGTAGCTCAGTCTATAAAAAACCTTCCTGCAATTCAGGAGACCAGGGTTTGATTCCTGGGTTGGGAAGATTCCCTGGAGAAGGAAATGGCAACCCATTCCAGTATTCTTGCCTGGAGAATCCCATGGACAGAGGAGCCTTGCGGGCTACAGTCCATGGGGTTGCAAGAATAAGACACGACTTAGCGACTACACCACCACCATTCTTGTAACACTGTGCCATGCAGGCCCAGAGACGTGGGGACATAGTCACGGTCTAGCCCAGAAGAGGGCCGAAGGTAGCCTGACGTTTGGTCAAGGAGAGTCTTCATCAGTGGGAAAAGGCATTTCCACTTTGGCACTAAGTCCATGGTGCACATCAATCGCAACCCTTTTCTTTGCTATTTTTCGTGTTATAAAGTATTATTCTGAAGTTAATTTATACTCACCAAAGCTCTCTGATACCTATGATTATTGTTTATGAAGATCTAGTATCATTTTGGAGAAAACTATATTTCATCTAAAGTATACACTTAATATTTGAAGCAGTTAAGAACCGATTACAAGTTTTTGGAGAAGTGCATGAGTGGAGTCAAAGTGACTCCAAAATGGCTTTGGAGTCAAAATTTCCAATCTTGATTCTATTATTTGTTAAGTTATTCTATTATTTGTTAGCTATATAAACTTGGACACATTACTTATATATCATCTATTCTTCAATTCCTTAATATTTAATATGGAAATCATATATCTATAAGAATGCTGAGGATGGTATAAAATATGTAAAGATTTTAGCGGGCTGGTGCCTCAGCGTATAAGAGCTTAATTAATGTTGGCAATATTCAAAACAAAGATAAAGAGATTTGTTTAAATAATTTTACTTAACTTGGAAAAAAAGAAAAACAAGCTTTTTAGAATTGAATAAAACTCTTTAAAATTCTGGACTCTGAATCCTGTTATTTCAGAATGCCCTCTCTGTCAATTGTGGTTTTAAATCTGTTATTTATACTTGTGCAGCTTCTCAATGTGATAAATTATTCAGAAATATACAATGTCTGTACTTACTTTAGGTTTAGAGGAGATAAGGTAATAGAGTATCTGAATTTAAATGCAAAATATCAGTCTTGGTCCAGAAATAATGATTATAAGTATTTATGGAAACAAAGGAAGCAAGACATATACAGACGTAAAAGATCTGCTAAGTTAACTAGTAGTCTACTTGCCTTTGCTAAACACAAATATAAGTGTGTGTGTCTTTTAGAGGCTTTTGATTCTAATTTTAATTTGCCCATGAAATTGAGTTTTTTGTTTCCCTTGGGAAGCGGTTTGCTGCACAGTTCTTAATATTTAACATTCAGAGATGTTCATCCATCACACTCAAAACATTCACCTGTATTCAGCTTTACTTTCCTTGTTTTCAAATCTGATTTAGTCCATATTTTTTAGCATAATCTACTGCCATACCCATGCCACAACGCGTTTTTCTGAATTGGCAATGAGGAAACATCATATTATAGTGTTATGTCATTAGAGGATGACAGTCATGTTCATTTAAAACACAGTTACAGTCAGTGACCCATGCTATTGCATTTTTAAAATATGATCAATGATGTTAAAGAACATGCTGTATTTCTGATTTATGTTTACCTAATGTTCTTATTCAATCTTAGCGCATTTGTTGTTCAAATCCAAAGTTATGTGATCAACATTCAGAGGTTCTTTGGCATACTTTAACACAGAACCACATGCTGAACACTGCTAAAATAAATCTTAACTTTTGGCATAAACCAATAATTTGAATTAAAAATAATTACTATCACCTACTCTGTGTGTGGGAGTTTCCCAGGTGGCACTAGTGGTAAAAAACCTGCCAGCCAGTACAGGAGACACAAGAGATGCAGGTTCGATCCCTGGGTTGGGAAGATTCCCTAGAGAAGGGCATGGCAACTCACTCAGTATTTTTGCCTGGAGAATCCCGAGGACAGAGGAGCCTGGCGGACTAAAGTTCATAGGGTCACAAAGAGTCAGACATGACTGAAGCAATTTAGCACGCACTCTGTGTAAGGCTACGTATTCTATTATCATCACTTTATACTATTCCACACGGTAGAAACTGACTACAGTTTTTATGGAGAAAACCAGACTCGACCAACCTTGACAAGGGAAGGTACAGAAGATTCCGACACAATGATCAGTGGGGCTTGCAGGGGTCTGTCCTTTGGATTTCTAAGAGAACAAATGCCACCGAGTTGTAGCGGAAATGGAAATAAGATGGTTTTTCCAGCTTAGAATAGGAGTAACTTTTAAAATTCTTTAATGACTACCTTTTTCCAGTGTAGCATTAACCAGCAGTGAGCAATTCATGACAAATTGACATTAAAAAACAATCCTCATTATGTTAACCTTGCTTCATCTATTGTTTGTTAGAAGAATATTCTCAAAGTTTGGTGGAGACAGAGGTGGAAAAGAAAACATAAAGAAACGGAATTCATTCAAAATACATATTAGCATTGGAAAAAGTTCTTAATTTTATTTTCTAATTTTACTGCAAATTAGGAGCCAAATTGGGAACCAAAATGAAATGACTTAGTCACAGCCACACATAATGCTTTCTAAATCAATTTCTCATTACACTGCAAATTTATACAAAGTGTGCATTCTTATTTCATTTGATCTTGTAGTGTAAAGTCTTCCTACCAGATTAGGAGGACAGAGAGGTCTTTACATTCAGCTTTGATATTGTCTATAGGTGTAAGCCTATTGATGTAATACTCCTCTAAGTGTTAGTCACTCAGCTGGGTCTGACTCTTTGCGACCCCATGGACTGTAGCCCACCAGACTCCTCTGTTTATAGAATTCTCCAGGGAAGAATACTGGTGTGGTTTGCCATTTCCTTCTCCAGTGGATATTCCCCATCTAGGGATTGAACCCAAGTGTCCTACATTGCAGGCAGATTTTTTTAACGTCTGAGCCATTACTATTCTAGATAGTAATATATTCATTTCTTCACAAAAAAAATGTTTTAAATGCTCCACAAAATTTGTACTCTGTCTTTCAGTTTTCCAATTTATCACCTTCCTTGCCAGCTGTGCTCTTCTACATAACCTTGCTACCTTTGGTGAAATCAACATTTACTCCCATCTTATGGGAGTCACCTTTAATTCCTCTCCCTCTTCACTTTGGCTTCTATTGACTGAATTGATCAGCAGCATGATTATCTTTTTATCTCCCTTGGTATACTATACGTTCTTTAGGGAACCAGCTTAGTCTTGTTCATCTTTGAATTCCTAATATATAGCAAACTTTCTTGCACAATAAGTAGATCACTTATGAGTATGAAGCCATAAATGTTTATTTGTTTTGAAGGCAGTTTCACTTATATCCTACTTTCCAAACTACAAATTCCAGCACATACTGTGAAGTAATCAAATCTTGCTTTAGATCATACCCTCCCCAGGTCTCTCCTGATATCCTTTGGTTCTGCTCTTAAAACAGGAGGGCACAATGTTTAAAAGAATGGTATGGCCATAGGACACAGCAAAGACTTGGTTAGAACCAACTAGCTCCAAATGATGGTGTATTCAGCTTCCAGTAGACCCCGAGCCTCATTATATGCTTATCGTCATACATTAACATGCTAAATGATATACCCACCAGTGCCATGACAGTTCTAAGTCTAACCATAAAAGGCCAGAAAGTGACTAGAGGTCATATTCCTGGAAATACCTACCCCTTCCCCAAAAATAATTGGAATAATCCTCCCACTGATTAGCCTATGATTTTACTCAGCCCCCAAAACCTAACCACACCATCTTTCAAAGCTCTCACCTTCTGAGATGGTATACATTCTGTCTGCGAGGTGTGTTTCTCTCTCAATAAATCCACTTCTTACCTATTGTTTTGTTTCCCAATTCTTTCCAATGAAGCAAGAACCTCAAATTCACCAGTAATACCCTGGGCTAAGCAACAGTTTCTTAACTGGTTCTTCTCACACCAATTTCTTAACTGATTGTGTCCACATTCAAATTGTCCTTGTGTTGATATCTGTATTTATGGGTGTATATTATCCAGGTGTCCTTTAAATAATTTACAACTCAGGTTTTTCCTCAGTTCTGCACATTCATTACTTCCCTAGTTGTTGGTCCTCAGATCAGGTCTGAGGGAAAAACAATACTCCTTGTATTTACTTAGCCAAGCAATCACCAACATGAGAGTTATGTGTCCTAAAGTCCTGGCCTTTAGGAAATCCATATGATCACCTTTTTCAAAAGGCATCTCCTACTCCAGAACAAAGGATGATGAAAAACTTACCCCCACACAGTCAGATCCTAAATTATGTATCCAAATACTCTCCTCCCCCAACATCCATGCCACTGCCACCCTGTCCAAGTCCGTGGAATAGTGTCTGTTCAAGGCAAACAACCCTCCAGCCATTGTAAATGATGTTATTGGTGTAGATGATTTTGTCAGTCTTCTGGTCTTCCTAGCTCAGAAAGAGGAATGGGATCCCATTTGAAGTGCATCCACTAGCTGAATCCTTCCTGTCCTATAGGAGACAGTGAACTCTAGGTAAGCATGTCCACACTGATAACATCACTTGCAGGGCAAGCCATGCTCTGCTGATCCTCCTGGATGATCACCAGCAAGGGTTGCAGCCACATTACATTCAACTCACAATGACTGTCCAGAAACACTGGAACTCCTGGACCACTGACTGCTCCAATCATTCTTTCTCCAACCCACCCCTAACACTTACATTTCTTTTTACTTTAATTTCCAGAGAGGTATTTTTGGACACACTCATCTAGCTCTCCCTTCAAATAATCGAAGCCAGTATCATTATCCACAGAGATGATGTCATGCAAATGACGTGCTGGTGTGCTGTGACTCTGTTCCTCATCTTGAACAGGGCCAACAGAGCTTCATCACAGAACCAAATAGCAACACTGGTGGCTCAGTGTCGCTTTGATTAGACAACCCAAGACTGAGAGTTAAGGCTTTTCTTTACATGCGACACTCCTGTGTTGGACAAATCTTGATGGTAGCCTAAGTAGTGACTGACCCGAATAGAAAGGCATGTTTTTGATAGCCTAAGTATCATAATTCCTGATGACTCTCATTAAAAATAATATCTAATCCAGAAGGAAATTTCACAGTTCCTTCTTCTGGATCTATAATATGATTAACTATTACATGGAAATTTTGTTTGCATTAAACTATGATTCTAATATATTGAGATATTGTGGAATGTGAAGTCAAGTGGGCATTAGAAAGCATCACTACAAACAAAGCTAGTGGAGGTGATGGAATTCCAGTTGAGCTACTTCAAATCCTGAAAGATGCTGCTGTGAAAGTGCTGCACTCAATATGCCAGCAAATTTGAAAAACTCAGCAGTGGTCACAGACTGGAAAAGGTCACTTTTCATTCCAATCCCAAAGAAAGGCAATGCCAAATGCTCAAACTACTGCACAATTGCACTCATCTCACACGCTAGTAAAGTAATGCTCAAAATTCTCCAAGCCAGGCTTTAGCAATATGTGAACCGTGAACTCCAGATGTTCAAGCTGGTTTTAGAAAAGGCAGAGGAACCAGAGATCAAATTGCCAACATTTGCTGGATCATCGAAAAAGCAAGAGAGTTCCAGAAAAAACATCTATTTCTGCTTTATTGACTATGCCAAAGCCTTTGACTGTGTGGATCACAATAAACTGTGGAAAATTCTGAAAGAGATGGGAATACCAGACCACCTGACCTGCCTCTTGAGAAATCTGTATGCAGGTCAGGAAGCAACAGTTAGAACTGGACATGGAACAACAGACTGGTTCCAAATAGGAAAAGGAGTATGTCAAGGCTGTATATTGTCACCCTGCTTATTTAACTTATATGCAGAATACATCATGAGAAACGCTGGACTGGAAGAAGCACAAGCTGGAATCAAGATTGCCAGGAGAAATATCAATAACCTCAGATATGCAGATGACACCACCCTTATGGCAGAAAGTGAAGAGGAACTAAAAAGTCTCTTGATGAAGGTGAAAGAGGAGATTGAAAAAGTTGGCTTAAAGCTCAACATTCAGAAAATGAAGATCATGGCATCGAGTCCCATCACTTCATGGGAAATAGATGGGGAAACAGTGGAAACAGTGTCAGACTTTATTTGTTTGGGCTCCAAAATCACTGCTGATGGTGACTGCAGCCATGAAATTAAAAGATGCTTACTCCTTGGAAGAAAAGTTATGACAAACCTAGATAGCATATTGAAAAGCAGAGACATTACTCTGCCAAGAAAGGTCCTTCTAGTTAAGGCTCTGGTTTTTCCAGTGGTCATGTATGGATGTGAGAGTTGGACTGTGAAGAAAGCTGAGTGCCGAAGAATTGATGCTTTTGAACTGTGGTGTTGGAGAAGATTCTTGAGAGTCCCTTGGACTGCAACAAGTCCATTCTGAAGGAGATCAGCCCTGGGAGCTCTTTGGAAGGAATGATGCTAAAGCTGAAACTCCAGTATTTTGGCCACCTCATGTGAAGAGTTGACTCACTGGAAAAGACTCTGATGCTGGGAGGGATTGGGGGCAAGAGGAGAAGGGGACGACAGAGGATGAGATGGCTGGATGGCATCACTGACTCAATGGACATGAGTCTGAGTGAACTCCGGGAGTTGGTGATGGACAGGGAGGCCTGGTGTGCTGCGATTGATGGGGTCGTGAAGAGTCAGACACGACTGAGCCACTGAACTGAACTGATGATTCTAATACCTGACTTAATGTGAAACAGGGATAAGATAGAGTAGGGAGGCTGGATGATCCACAGGCCCAGACTCCTTGATGGATACATTCTTAAACAACTGAGTCACCTCACTGAAGATGAAATAAATGAAAAGTAAAACTGTCCAGGACACAAACATAAAAAGACACCCAACAGAAATATCACGCTTTGATATTTCTCCTTATTGACCTAGCAGAGCTGAAATACCTTTTTCAATTTCCAGGAGCAGAAGTTGCTGCAGCCAGAAGCTCATGCTGGAGGCTGTGTATAGGCCAGAGAGAGTGAGAAACTTGAGGATCCAGCCTCAGGGGGAGAGGTGATGGGTTTTGGGTTTTGTGGGTTTTGCTTCCAGGTTCCCCGTCAGGTCCCCAGGTGAAGATCCTGGAAATATACATTAGTGACTCTCAAGCTAGGACTGTGACTTCCTCCTTCCTCACTGTAGCAGCCATCACAGCTGATTTGGGTCCCGCCAGGCAGCACTCGGAGAAGCCAATGACACCCCACTCCAGGACTCTTGCCTGGAAAATCCCATGGACAGAGGAGCCTGGTAAGCTGCAGTCCATGGAGTCGCTAAGAGTTGGGCACGACTGAGTGACTTCCCTTTCACTTTTCACTTTCATGCATTGGAGAAGGAAATGGCAACCCACTCCAGTATTCTTGCCTGGAGAATCCCAGGGAGGGGGAGTCTGGTGGGCTGCCATCTATGGGGTCGCACAGAGTCGGACACGACTGAAGCGACTTAGCAGCAGCGGCAGGAACATGTCTTGGGGAATAGCAAGCATGAAATTTATACATGTCTGCTCCTTTCTTGATCCCATTTTGATCTGAACCAGGATTATTTGAAATAGTAAAGAGAGAATCAACGTCTACATGGACACTAGAAGATGGAAAAGGAGAAGAAGAAGGAAAAATGAAAAAATAACAGTGTTCCAAAGGTAACGGGCTATCAATTGTTGTGTTTTGTTTTTAAGAAGCTGAAAATCTTCCTTTGAAAGGACTTTGTACAGTTTAGTTTCTGTCTTCCAGCATGGAGACTGGTATTTTCCCTGGGGACAAACAGCTCCTTTGATGCCCACAACTGCATTAATAATATCATTCTTATGCAGAAGTAAGACATTTTGTCTAAGCACAATGCAACTGAGTCCAGATAGAAGATGCTAAATAAACAATTTATTGAACTAAATTAAACAGTAAATTTTTGGTTTGTTTTGAGACTCCTTCGGGCTTCCCTAGTGGCTCAGACGGTAAAGTGTCTGTCTGCAACGCAGGAGACCTGGGTTCGATCCCTGGGTTGGGAAGATCCCCTGGAGAAGGAAATGGCAGCCCACTCCAGTGTTCTCACCTGGAAAATCCCATGGATTGCGGAGCCTGGTAGGCTACCGTCCATGGGATCACAAAGAGTTGGACATGACTGAGCAAGTTCATTTTCAAGACTCCTTTACGATTTTGTGTTGACTGTACAAAGTAGGAATTGAAAAATGTGAAATATTATCTACCTCACAGGACTGTTGGTAGGATAAAGAAAATAATATTTAGAGTGACTTAGTTCATCCTTAGCATACATTAAGAGCTCAGTAAAAGCTTTTATTACTGTTGTTGAACTGTTAGCAGTGGTGGTGGTGGTTGATGGTTTAGTCTCTGAATTCTGTCCGACTCTTGAGACCCCGTGGACTGTAGCCTGCCAGGCTCCTCTGTCCATGGGATTCTCCAGGCAAGAATACTGGAGTGGGTTGCCGTTTCCTTCTCTAGGGGATCTTCCTGACCCAGGAATCAAACCTGCGTCTCTGCATTGCAGGCAGATTCTTTACTGACTGGCTATAAGGGAAGTTTTTATTACTGTTATTGAACTCTTTTCAGTAATAAACACAAATGGCATTTATGTGTATGTGTGTGTGTTTAGATTTCTGTATGTACATTTGTAAGTGTATATGTATTTTTATATACTATAATATTATGTTTTACCTGTATCTCTAAATTCACTTAAAATGATTTCTTTCTTTATTTTTGAAATCTAAATTCATATATATATATTTTAAGACCATGTACATTATTACCACTCAATGTGCTTTTAGGGAATTTTGAAAGAGATATTCTAATCTTTATAGCTTTCAATATTTTTAAAGTGTGGGATTATCCCCTTGAGTGTATGAGAAAAAGCTCGGTTACCAAAACTGAAAGAATGTGTGTCATTTCTACCTACAGCATTGGCACAGGCGAATTTTACAGGAATAGGGAAGATTAACTAGGAACTCAGTGTGATGTAAAGGCATCTGGGAAGCAGTAGGAGATGATACTTGACCTTTTGAGGCTTCTCAGGGGACTGAAGTTAAAGCAACTCCAGGTGGTCTTCAGAATCACTTGACATTTTCACTAAGTAATGGGCCAAACAAGAAAAAGCCAGAGAAAGTGAGAGTTACAATAAAGTTCCATTCACCAATTTATTGAACATATTTATTTAAAGTATCTCTTTGGCTCTACAGTGAGTGTGTCTAAAATGCCTCTCTAAACTCATCACAGCAACCAATGCAGTGCTTGTATGTATCAAAGTCCATCCTCAGGTCTTGTCCTTTGCTGTATTCTTCCAGGATTTCAGTCAATTGCAGAGTTTTTGCAAATTGCACCTGTGTTAATTACTTAAATCCATGTTGCTAACCCCAGTATTTTTCCTGAAATCAAGACCCATATGTTTAACACTTACTTTGTATCTGCATTTGAATGCCTATCAGTATCCAAGACTCAGATTCTCCATTTTTTAATACGAGCATCTCCTATTTGATGCACCGTGTAGTTCGCATCACGGATACAAAGAAGAATACACAATGGAGTCTCTTCCCTGAGGAGCTTGTGACCTAAACCACAGGTCAACAAACTTTTTTTTTTTCCTCTCCCTGAAAAAGACCAAATAAATCCAAGTCACAGGAGAAGCTAGAAAGACTTCCCAATCCACAATGGCAGCACACTGCTTCTCTCTCCATTTGCACTGTACACATACTTCTGTTTCATCACTTACCGCGTTTCATTATACTTGTTTCTTTAACCACTTTAACCACAGGTCAGCAAGTACAGAAGCCAAAGAAATTCAGCACCTACTGGGTCCTGAAGGATAAATACATCACAGATTATTAGGAAACATCTTTTTTATTTGCTTTCCACAAAGCTCTTTTCTAAATTTAAATTTGCCCTGATTAAAGATATCACTACCCTCTTAGATTAGAGGACTAGAAATGTTGAATTCTCTTACACTGCAGCCTACTTGAATAGGCTAGTTGTGGTATCATATAGACAGGGGCTGGTCTAGGCTTTGTAATTTATATGATACAGGGGTTTTATTTAACAAAACAGTTCCAGATTATTCATATAAAATTTGGTGGAGGCCTGGGAGGAGGCTGCAGAAGTGAGGGTCTCAGGCACATAAGCTTTCCAGCAACCTGTGTGTCCACATGCTGCCCTCTGGTTCCACCTTCTTTCTCTGTAGACTTTCATTAAGCTGCGCCTGGATGTCTGTTTTGGCTTCCGTTGGGCTTCCCTTGTGACTCAGATGGTAAAGAATTTGCCTGCTCTTTGGGAGACCCAGGTTCAATCCCTGGCTCTGGAAGATCCCCTGGAGAAGGGTATGGCAACCCACTCCAGTATTCTTGCCTGGAGAATCCCATGGACAGAGGAGCCTGGGGGGTACAGTCTGTGGGGTCACAAAGAGTCAGACATGACTGAGTGACCAACACCATAACACCATTGGTCTTCTAGGGCTGTTATGACAAATGACCACAACTCGGGTGGCTTAAAACAGAGTTTATTCCCTCTTAGTTCAGAACAGAGCTAGAAATCAAAGTGGCACCAGGGTTAGTTCCTTCTGGAAGCCGTGGGGAGGGAGGGGCCATCCCATGTCTCTCTCTTACTCTCTCTCTCTCTATCCTAGCTTCTGGTGGTTGCAGTCAACCCTTCAAATTGTTTGACGTGCAGACACATTTCCATTTTCATATCACGTTCTCTTCTGTGTCTCTCTGTATCTTCTCATCTTCTTAATAAGGATACTTGCTGGTCATAGAACTTAGGACCTATCCTAAGTCTGAGAGGTTTCACTTTGAAATCTTTAGCTAATAACATCTTCCATATAAGGCCACATTCTGAGGTTCTGCATAGCCATGTTTTTTTAGACACATTGCAACATATGACATTTCTTCACTCATATTCCACTTTGGTATACCCTCACTATCGTGGTGCCAAAGTATCATTGTTGATTGTTCTGATAGTGCTCCTTCCTTTCTCATTAGTATTTATGATTTATCAAAGCTCCTGAAATGGAGTATAAACACCTACTCTTGGTATTCAATAACACTCCCTTATTTCAGGATCCATGCTTTGCTTCTAGATTTTTTTTTTTTTTTTGTATAATTCTAAACTCTAGCTAAACTGGGTTACTTTGTCTCAAAACAAACCTTATGCTTCCCTGCTGCTATGCCTTTGGTCATTCTTTCCTTTAAACTACAACATAATTTCCATCAAATATTAACTGATAACAAAAAAATCTATCATTCTTTAAGATCTCAAATATATAAATAATTTAACTAACTAACTATCCTCTACCAGAAAAATCAGCTATTCTCAAATATCTATGTTCGTTTTCCCTTATTTAAAGAAAGGAAGGATGGTTTTATTTATTTTTGATTATTATTTATTTCTTTGATAATTTATTTATTTTTGAGTATTATTTTGGCTGTGCTGGGACTTTACACTTTTCTCTATTTGTGGCAAGTGGGTGCTACTCTCTAGCTGCGGTGCCCAGGTTTCCCACTGCAGTGGCTTCTCTTGTTGCAGAACGTGGACTCCAGGGACACCAGCCTCAGCAGCTGGGGAACAGGCTTAGTTGCTCTGCAGCATGTGGGGCCTTTCAGGACCAGGAACCAGATCAATGTTTCCTGCATTGCAAGGTAGATTCTTAAGCCCGGGACCCCCAGGGAAGCCCCTAAGTCATTTTATACATGTTTGATTTTCCTTAGATTCAGAGTTAGGCAGCCACAGTTCTGGGTCTTGGTCATTTATAACCCTTCAGTGAATCCTACAGGTTCTTAGTAGTAATGTACTACCACCGTACGGAACTGTTGTTCAATAAGGGTCTGCTAAACTGGTGACATGGAACTTTAAGATTATGAGCATAACTGCAAGCAGAGACCTACTTGCTTGAGGATTTGGTCTTGAATGATAATCCAAGGTCATTTTAAAAGTCTCAGGATGTAGTAATAGTAATTATGAGCCTTCTTTGTTCATCTTTATTAGTATTAATACATCCTGAGACTTTCAAAATTGACTTTGGAATAAAGACAATCAAATAATTAAAAGGTAATAACCAATTTCATACTGTATTCCTAAAACTAAATATAGTCTGTTAAATGGGATTGTGCTTGATCCTCAAAGAGTTGTTTCTGAGGTTTTATCCTTCCAGTACCCAACATACAATGATGTGTCCCTTTTAAGATAATAGAAATTACTGCCAAATTGTAGTCGATGTTCCAATTAAATTAACACCTTTCCTTGTAGGATGCAGGCACTGAAGAAAAATAAATAACAGCAATGGCAACCCACTCCAGTACTCTTGCCAGGAGAATCCCATAGACAGAGGAGCCTGGTAGGCTACAGTCCATGGGGTCGCTAAGAGTCGGACCCAACTGAGTGACTTCACTTTCACTTTTCACTTTCATGCATTGGAGAAGGAAATGGCAACCCACTCCAGTGTTCTTGCCTGGAGAGTCCCAGGGATGGGGCAGCCTGGTAGGCTGCCATGTATGGGGTCACACAGAGTCAGACATGACTGATGTGACTTAGCAGCAGCAATGTACTATGGGAAGCATGTCCCTTAGTAAAAAAAGGAATGTTGCCTGAGAGTGGTCAATTGAATCTATCAGTTGAAGTTGTGGGTCGAGTTAAGTGATGTTCATACTTTCTCTCTGAGATACAAAAATAAGAGTAGATAAGAGACCCTCTCCATTTAAGAAGAAGAAGAAGAGAGTCGCTCAGTCATGACCGACTCTTTGTGACCCCATGGACTTTAGCCTACCAGGCTCCTCAGTTCATGGAATTTTCCAGGCAAGAGTACTGGAGTGGGTTGCCATTTCCTTCTCCCGGGGATCTTCCCTACCCAGGGATTGAACCCTGGTCTCCCTCACTGCAGGCAGATTCTTTACCGTCTGAGCTACCAGGGAAGCCCCATTTCACTAGAGCAGCAGCTCAAATAGTTTCTCCCAATGCTTTGTTGCTTTTCTCCATTGGCAGCTCCTGTTTACAAAGGAACAATGCCAGGCTGGGGGCTCCAAGTGAAATATCCTCCTGTCATAGAGAATGATGAAAACAGTATAGATGTTATTTAAATATATTCTGCCTATTGAAATTTAAAAAAAAAGGGCAAGTACAACTTTTTTGACAGGTTTATATCTCAATATTGTGGAATGTTCCTTTCATTATAATTAAAAAGATTTAAGGCATAACTTTAACCAGAAAATAGAGGCACCCTGTTTGTCCTAAGAAGCAAACATGGTTAACACAAATATGAGTTAGTGTTTGAGCATATTACATGAATGTTGAAAACTTAAACTCCCATTCTTCACTCCTCAATGGAAAAAACAACAACAACAACATGGGTATAACAAAAAAAATTCAGACATAACGCCACATGTTATCATTTTCTGTAAGTAGGTTTGTAATGTAACCTGGAGTAAGGAGGAGGCAAACGCACTCCAAGACCAAGTTTATTTTATGGAGAAAATGGGTCAAATTTGACAATAAAAGGTAGAGAAAACCTCTGATACAGAGCAGATATGTATCTTCAAAAAAAATACATGGTATTGTTTTGCTGTAGCCAACGTGCTTGATTGATTTCAGATATCTTAGGACAGAATCAATGATGGCCCAGAAAGGAGATTTGCTCCATTCATCTACACCTTTTTCCTTGCTGAAGGTCATGATTTCTTTTCTTTTCTTTTTCCCCAAATTGTTAAGCTTTTGTGGCATTATTCTGAACATTTTTATGACGAATTATAGCTTATATGCAGAGTACATCATGAGAAACGCTGGACTGGAAGAAGCACAAGCTAGAATCAAGATTGCCGGGAGAAATATCAATAACCTCAGACATGCAGATGACACCACCCTTATGGCAGAAAGTGAAGAGGAACTAAAAAGCCTCTTGATGAAAGTGAAAGTGGAGAGTGAAAAAGTTGGCTTAAAGCTCAACATTCAGAAAACGAAGATCATGGCATCTGGTCCCATCACTTCATGGGAAATAGATGGGGAAACAGTGGAAACAGTGTCAGACTTTATTTGTCTGGGCTCCAAAATCACTGCTGATGGTGACTGCAGCCATGAAATCAAAAGACGCTTACTCCTTGGAAGAAAAGTTATGACCAACCTAGATAGCATTCTCAAAAGTAGAGACATTACTTTGCCAACAAAGGTCCATCTAGTCAAGGCTATGGTTTTTCCAGTGGTCATGTGTGGATGTGAAAGTTGGACTGTAAAGAAAGCTGAGCACCGAAGAATTGATGCTTTTGAACTGTGGTGTTGAAGGAGACTCTTGAGAGTCCCTTGAACTGCAAGGACATCCAACCAGTCCATTCTGAAGGAGATCAGCCCTGGGTGCTTTTTGGAAGGACTGATGCTAAAGCTGAAACTCCAATACTTTGGCCACCTCATGCGAAGAGTTGACTCATTGGAAAAGACTCTGATGCTGGGAGGGATCGGGGGCAGGAGGAGAAGGGGACAACAGAGGATGAGATGGCTGGTTGGCATCACTGACTTGATGGACATGAGTTTTGGTGAACTCCAGGAGTTGGTGATGGACAGGGAGGCCTGGTGTGCTGCAATTCATGGGGTCGCAAAGAGTCAGATACGACTGAGGGACTGAACTGAACTGATAAGTTAAATCATAAAAAATTAGCTGAGTAGAATCTAATTCTATTGGATCTCATTTAATATCTGAGCTTTCATCAGAGTGAAGTGTGGTTTTCACTGGAGAATAAGTGAGAAGCTAGAGAAGGGACAGATACCCAATAACCCTCCCCCACTCTCTCTTGGCTGGCCATCTGAGAGGTATTTGCTGTTTCTTCATGATGAACCTCAGAGACCAACTAGCCTAGAGAAGTAGGTTGATCCCTCTGGTAAATTTCCTGTTGTTGCTCAGTCTTTTCTGGCTCTTTGTGGCCCCATGGGCTGCAGCATGCCAGGCTTCCCTGTCCATCACCATCTCCTGGGGCTTGCTCAGATTCATGTCCATTGAGTCAGTGATGCCATCCAACCAACTCATCCTCTGTCATCCCCTTCTCCTCTGGCCTTCAATCTTTCCCAGCATCCATGTCTTTTCCATTGAGTTGGCTCTTCATATCAGGTGGCCAAAGTATTGGAGCTTAAGCTTCATGCTTTGTCCTTCCAATGAATATTCAGTGTTAATTTCCTTTAAAATTGACCAGTTTGATCTCCTTGCAGTCCAAGGGTCTCTCAAGAGTCTTCTCCAATACCACAATTTGAAAGCATCAATTCTATACCGTACCAATACTGGAGATATACCACGAGGGACAGAAAAGCACAGGATATGTCATACAGATTATATTTTCTGATCTCATCCAGAACCTTTGAAACTCCATGCAGTATCCCATGAACCCTAACCATATATGAGCCAGATCCGAGAACCTATAGATGAGCTAAGACATAGGTCTTTTCCTCCCCTAACCCCATTTTGTGATTCATAGCCGCTAAACCGAGTTTAATAGTTGAGCCATGAAACAAAATCGGCACTCGGAATACCCTCCTGAGTGAGGAAGATGTGATGCAAGTGGAGATGACACAACCCTAGAGTTGCTAAAAAGTGGAAAGATCTGGTGTTTTTCATGGGTCAACTGTATTTAGTGCTGTATTCAACTGTATTCAAGTATGCAAGGCGCATAAACCAGGTGCCCTCAAGAGCTATCAGCAAGGCTAGGCAAAGGGCATGCTTAGAATTGACCAATTACTAAAAAAAAATGAGTGGTCACATTTCTGCATGAGGAAGAAGAGGCAGCTCCATATCTAATAGGGAGAGTTAGGAAACAGATGTCCAGCCTAAGATCCTGGACTATTGACCAGATCTCAGGTCCTGGGAAGGTCATGAGGTAGACCATGCAGTCTGCTATTGGTGGCATTTTATTCGAGAAAATTTTAGTATGCTTTGAAGTGAGCGTGTCTAATTGTTAGCAACAAGCAGATTTTCTTTTGTTTTCTCAGTTCTTTTTAAAAGCCTCTTTGTCGGTTCCATTCTGTTTTATGATGGGGTTTAGAGCAGGTTGCCCCAGAATGTGTCACTTTGCCATGTGGATTATTTTGAGCTAAAAACAGAGCCAAACAGACTCTAGACTATCTTTTAAGTTCTTCCTAAACTGCCAAAAGTAATTTAGATGGGGGCTTGTACCAGGAAGAGAGCTAATACCAAATTTTTACATCAGACTTATTCTGCATAGCAGGGCACACATTTGTTTACCAAACATTTGCTCTTCCCATCTTTCTGTGATTTGTCTTTCTCTCCTTTAAAGTCCCAGACTTCTAGCCCCTTCTCCTAAGCTCAGGATGTCATATAAGCTTCAACCTCCTGACTGTCAGGAAGGCTCATATTTGGGGGTTCCTGTACCAGGTGGCTCAGTGGTAAGAAACCTGCCTGCCAATGCAGGGGATGCAGATTTGACACCTGGCTCATGAAGATGCTCTGGAGAAGGAAATGGCAAGTGAAAGTCACTCAGTCATGTCTGACTCTGTGGCCCCATGGACCATATAGTCCATGGAACTCTCCAGGCCAGAACAAGAAACGGACACAGAAGCACTTGGAGTGTGTGCTGCTGCGGCGGCAGCATTGGCCCTTCCAATAAGTATTCAGGATTGATTTCCCTTAGGATTGACTGGTTTGATATCTTTACTGTCCAGGGGACTCTCAAGAGTCTTCTCCAGCACCAAAATTTGAAATTGGAATTCTCCAGGCCAGAATAACTGGAGTGGGTGGCCTTTACCTTCTGCAGGGAATCTTCCCAATCCAGGGATCGAACCCAGGTCTCCTGCATTGCAGGCAGATTCTTTACCAAATGAGCTATCAGGGAAGCCATGGTGTCAGGAAGGAAATGGCAACCCACTGCAGTATTCTTGTGCAGGAAATCCCATGGACAGAGGAGCCTGGTGTGCTACAGTCCATGAGGTCATGAAGAGGCAGACATGTCTGACTGACTGAGCACTCACCCATGTATGTATGAATTAAATTTGTTTTCTCCTGTTAACCTTGGTTATGTCAATTTAATTATCAGATCGGCCAAAGAACTTAGAAGGAAAGAAAAGTTTTCCTCTTCTACATCTATAATAGAATGAAAAAAAATCCCTCATTTTAGAGAATGTATTAATACGACAGTTCTTAGTCTGTGATTCCGTTAAGACGCTCCATAGTGTCAGCAAGCCTTGGGCAGTGCTGAGGAATTACTCAGTATCTGTACGTGGAAGACTTGGACTAGAATACTACTCATACTTCCCATTTCACATAATCTTTTATGAGATCAGGAATAGTAGATGAGCTTTAATTGACCCTCCTGAAAGATGTTTTTTAATTATACCCTGATTGCAAAAAAAAAAAAAAAAAGAAGAAGAAGAAGAAGCAGGGGACTTCCCTAGTAACTCATTGGCTAAGACTCCATGCTGCCAAGTGCGAGGGACACGAGGTCGATCCCTGGTCATGGACTCAACTAGATCCCATACACCATAACTAAAGAAAGATAGGATCATGTTGGTCACAACTGTGACAGCACAGCCAAATTAATCAGTTAATTAATTTTTAAAAAAGAAGCAGAATTGTATTTGTATTCTCCTGTTCTTCTCTATTTAATATCAATGAGAGGGTTATATACCATTATTCTACTATGGTTTTGGAGAGAAAAAGAAACTTTCCTCAGATGAGCCCAACCTGTAAACTTCCCACTAGAAATTCACCAGTGTTAGACACTCACAGTCCTTTTGCTGCTCTTGTGTTTTCCATTCCTCACTCTGATGGCTGCATTAAAATGAAGGATTATCACTATTTAGTATTTCATAATTGCCGTGCCATATGCGTCTATTTAATTGAATTAAGTAATGTCTGTTGTTTATATCAACAGCAAAAACATTCAGATAAACACCAAACCACAGTTTTGATAAAATCCACCACTAACTTCTACTTAGTAGTAAAATGTATATGTCATTTCATGATATAGTGATTAAAATACTGATTTGCTAATGGCATTCTATGACTAATTTTAATAAAACTTTTGTTAGATTCTACTTATTGATACAATTCTCATTTCTCAGAAGCTTTATGAATCAGGAAGATGTAATAGAAAACATTGAATGATCCTCTTGAAATGTATTATTGAATTATACTCTTAGAATCCTTTTATATCATTACTAACTGTATTTATTTTTTATTCACAACGGACTCAACTGTAATGACAGGTTCAGAAAATTATGAAATGAAGATAAATAGGATTTCTATCTGCCCCAGCAAGTTTCTTGATGATAGAGATTTTATTTTCCTTTTTTATACAAGTTCTTCATTATCCATAGACAAGACCTTGAAAAGACTGAAGAAACTTATTTCAGGAGACACTTGAGTCTGTTATATTTTTCTAGGTTGATTGCTACATATACTCATTTTAAAAGGTATCTGTATATTTTAAACTACATTTTCTTGGGGAACCATTTTTAAAATCAAAATGTCCCAACCCAGAAATCCTCTCTGCAAAGGTAATGAAGAAAGAAAACACTTTTATATTGAAGAAGCATTGCTAAAAAACAAGATTCAACTGAATAAACTTAAATAGCTAATTGTTTTTTTTTTTTTTTTAAATAATTTAAAAATGGGACAGGATCCTATCCAACCCACTTCCCTAGTGGTGCAGTGGGTAAAGAATCTGCCTGCCAATGCAGGAGACATAAGAGACACAAGTTCAATTCCCTGGAGAAGGAAATGGCAGTCCATTCTGGTATTCTTGTCTGGAGAATCCTGTCATCAGGACAGCCTAGCGGGCTGCTGTCCATGGGGTCACAGAAGAGTTGGCCATGAAAGAGACTGAGCACTCAACCATACATCCCATCTAACAACTAGAAAGGAGCCTCAAGGAGCTGTACAAAATGAGGGGCTTTTAGAGGCAGAAGGAGAGTGAAGCAAGGGAGCTTAAATAATGGATAGTTTCAGGCAAGATCCCCTTCACTTAGGGGAAGGCAAGCCTCTTATCCAGAAGATTACCTCACTAGTCTTGATCAGGAAATTCCAAGTTGATTGGTTTGAAATTCTCCTTGTGGGAAAGACTGAAACTGCAATCAGGTTTGCTATTAAGTCTTGATGGGGATTAACATAGGGGATTCCATTCGGAGGTTGTTTCTTTTTAACAGCATTAAAACAGAAGAGACTGCAAAGATGGAAAGAGTGCTCATTCCCTTACATAGCTGGTAGACGCAATTCATTACATGCACGTTTTTTAAGATAAACAATAGAAAAAAAGAAAAGAAAGTCTTAGTCACTCAGTTGTGTCTGGCTCTTTGCAACCCCATGGACTGTAGCCCACTAGTCTCCTTTGTCCATGGGATTCTCCAGGCAAGAATACTAGAGCAGTTGGCCATTCCCTTCTCCGGGGAATCTTCCTGACCCAAGGAT
This sequence comes from Bos grunniens, assembly GCF_055505025.1. NCBI lineage: Eukaryota > Metazoa > Chordata > Mammalia > Artiodactyla > Bovidae > Bos > Bos grunniens. Next base: position 9,432,209 of record NC_141176.1, on the reverse strand, counting down.
CGAACCCAAGGCCTTTACACTGCAGTCAGCCTGAGCCACCAAGATAAACACTAACTAGTTCATAAGTAAGAGGACTTGATGACACCATTTGTTACACATGTACATCCTAACTCTATATGATATTTGGGGTTGCCATCTGTGTTAGCTAATCAGCTACTGGAGAAAAAACAAACCTCACATCTTCTTAACAGCAGAGAGTTTTCCAACTCAGAACAAGGTTCCCACAGAAGTTAAACTCCTATCTTTTCACAGAAACTGGGAAATAGCAATGCAGTCTCCCTTCCTGTTTGAGCTTCCAAGGTGGCTCAGTGGTAAACGAATCCGTCTGCAAAGTAGGAGACGCAGGTTCGGTCCTCGGGTCAGGAAGATCCCCTGGAGGAGAACATTGGAACCCACTCCAACATTCTTGTCCAGAGAGCCATGGACAGAAGAGTCTTGTGAGCTACAGTCCATAGGGTCCCAAAAAGTCAGACATAACTGAAGGGTCTGGGCAGGCTGGCAGGCTCTCTTAATATTTACATTTCAAAGAGATGGTTCCTAGGTCTTTGAGAAAACCAATCCTACATCATAAAAGATGACAAAAAGCCAATGAGAAATATTTACAATGACAAGTTTTCTAATGTAAATACTCTAAGAAAATTGGGGAAGGGAGAAGTAGTTTCTTCCTTTATTTTCACAGAGGAGAGTTAAGACATATATATATATTTTTTTTTTAAGTAAACAGATTTATTTATTTTTGGCTAAGCACTTTTCAGTTTCCTGCACTGGAGAAGGAAATGGCAACCCACTCCAGTGTTCTTGCCTGGAGAATCCCAGGAGGGAGGAGCCTGGTGGGCTGCCATCTATGGGGTCCACAGAGTTGAACATGACTGACGTGACTTAGCTGTAACAGCAGCCTTTCTCTGGTATCCACAAAGAAATTGATAGGATCATTCCTAATATTTCAATAAATGCATTTTTCTTTTCAACTTTCTTGGAAGGCACAAAATACTTTTTCTTTTTTTGTCCTAAGGACACTAGATGTTAGACTTCCACAGTGGTTCAGGCCCAAATCGGGACTTCCCTGGGGGTTCAGGTGGTAAAGAATCTGCCTGATCCAGACCTGGGTTCGATCCCCACGGCGTTGGCAGGGGGATCCCCTGGAGAAGGGTACAGCTTCCCACTCCAGTATTCTTGCCTGGGAAATCCCATGGACAAAGGAGCCTGGCAGACCGCAGTCCATAGGGTTGCAAAGTGTCAGACACAGCTGAGTGACTAACACACACACACACACACACACACACAAATCACAGTGCTTGGTTTTCATGTTTGTGACATTTTACTCTGTTATTATACATGCATGTTTTTACATGATACTGGGAAAGGATGGCTCATTTGCAACCAGGATTCAACAGAGGCAAAGAGGGAAAATTCAAAAGGTCAAGGGAGCATTGGGCCACTATTCTCACCAGAGAAAAATAGACAGTGGGTCCTTTTACCAAGGCCAGAGCTGTCAGTTCCTGTGTAAAACACGATGCAAAAGAAGAATACCCTAGAGGTGCAGATCTAGATAGGAGACAGGGAATGACAAGAACCAACTATTTAAATGCTCCCTGAGGGAAAAATATAAATGCAAAAGTACAGGAATTGAGGTTTAAAGAGCTTTTTATAACTGTTATTTAAAAAAAGCAGAAGTGAAAAACAACATGTCCATTCCAAACTGGTTCCTGACAATACTGAAATAATAAAATGCTTGCTGAAGAACTATGAACACCTTCCCATGGTATTCCTGTTCCCCTTAAAAACAAAGTCAAGTTATCTTGACACCTAAGCAAGTTGTTCCTTAAAGAGGATACAAGAAGGCTCATTGTGGTTTCGTATTCCTCAAAGATTATTTGACTGAATATTGCAAAGTACCTTAAAAATCAAGCAGCTATGCTAGCTTAGTAAAGAAAATCACAACAGATGTCACATGGCTAATTGTGTTTTTCATGCTTTCAAGAAAAAAAAATGTGTTAATAGGGATATGCCTAAGGTCACCTTTCGTCAAATTAGAGATTAAATTATGTATTAAAATACTTGAACATCTGTGTTCCAAAATATATACATTCTAGTTTTCTTAAAACATATATATGTAGATATATGCTACTGTTTAATCTTATTTGAAAGAAATAATTAGCTTCAAAGACATAAAATTAAGTTTTCAGATTAGCTTGTTAAAGTCCAGTTAAGTCACAACCGACTTGAGTGAGAACAGTATTCTTTCAACTGTATCTCTGTGAATGATATCCAGCTCCTTGTGACCATGGTTCCTCTGTCCATGGGGCTTCTCAGGAAAGAATGCTGGAGTGGGAAGTCATTGCCTTCTCCAGGGGATCTTCCTGACCCAGGAATTGAACCCGTGTCTCCTGCATTGCAGGCAAATTTTTTACTGACTGAGCTACCAGAGAAGTCACTGAGTCCCTCTGGCTCACAGCTAAACCGTCTTTCTGCAGCATAGAGGATTATATTGGCTAAAAGACTTTGAAGATGAATAAATGCATATATAAATCTAAAAGTCAAAATTTTGACTCGAGACCACACATCTTTAATTAACTAGGCTTACCATGTGACAATTTCTAGAACAAAATCACTTAGCTTACCTAGAAACGAGAAGCATAAATCTAATTCTAGAATGAGTTCCATTGCTCCTGGGAGATTAAGGCATTCAGAAACACAATTTTGGTTTAAAAATATCATTATGTTAATGATCTCCAGTGTAAATAATTCCTTAACTTAGGGTGAGACAAAGATTACATTAAGTTAGTTAACGCATTGTTAATGCAAGAAGTTCAAAGGGGTTCACATTTAGCATGCTGACAAACACTCTTCCTGTAGCTTCAATCTCTCATTCAGAATAAGTTTAGATAACCCCAAAGGGGTCAAATTCTTTGGAAGTATCTTCATTTTTGTATAGTACAAAAAATGCCTACTATTGTAGGGATCTCCACTTGCCAATGTTGGAATAGTGAAATATATTTTGAGCTGAGCACAGAAAGATTACTTGTGACTAATCACATCAGGCCGTAAGCGTAGCTTGTGCCTTTTCATAAGACTAGCCTGTGTCCAGGCATTTGCTGTAAGCTGCATCACAGTTTAGCATTTATTGCTGTGTCCTATTGCCACCATCATGTATTTGAAGACTAAAATAGAAACTAAAACAAATTAAGACATGGATGTCAATTTTTATATGTAATATCAATAAAAGCCAAATATAAAATTCATATAAAGCTTGTGGAATTTAATTTACACTGTTTCTGACAGCACAGATAAAATTATATGGAGCCAAGGTGCTATCAGTTTCAATTTGGAGGGAAACTAAAAGATCTAGACCATCAGTAGTATTCACCTAAATGTTTTAAAATGCTGAAACATTTATAATTATTTTTATTTTTTACTGCGTATTGGTTACAACACTTACAGGCTAAATATATGACAGAAAAGAGTCATTTAATTTGTTTTTAATATACAGTAACAACACGGTGAGATAGCCTGTATGACGTGTGTGTGTGTGTGTGTGTGTGCGTGCGTGTGTTGTGTGCACGCTCAGTCATTTCAGACTCTTTAAGACCCTCTGGACTGTAGCCCGCCAGGCTCCTCGGTCCATGGGATTTCCCAGGCAAGAATACTGGAACGGGTTGCCATTTCCTTCTCCATATGATGTGCATGGCGGTTATCCATGTATTGTCTCACAACTCCACATTTGATACGCTCTATTTTTCTCTTTTACGGTAAGCATGATTTTAAGCTGTGTCGGTAGAGGGCGCTAGAGAAAGGCAGAAAGGGGCTGCTTTAAGTGATACTTTGGGGGTTTTTTTGTATGTGCCACACCGCATGCCAAGGAGCAGGCGTGCGGGAACACGCAGTGTCACTCAGCCCCGTCTGTGCCCCCAGAACACACAGCTTTTGGTGACCACGCAGCCCCAGCGCGGAGGTTTTCTTCCATGCTTGCATCATCCCCGTAAACAAGCTTTGGCTCTGACAATACAGCGGACTTCACTCTTCTCTAGTCCTGAACCCTGCCCTGCCCTGAGGGGTGGAGTGGTGGGAACCCTGTGAAGGGAAGTATGTCCTTACTTAGCCACGTTTGCTCTAGGCAAAGTCAGATAAACCCTTCAGAGTACACTTTAGAGTTCTCTTTCTTTTTATAGTTAAGATTCTATCATAGCTTAATAATTCTTTATATCAACGCCTCCTACTTAAGTTACTATGTGTCTCTGTCTCCTGATTGGACCCAGGCCAATATAATGTGAGTGTGTGTTCAGTAGCTCAGTGGATTCTTTGAGACCCCATAGACTATAGCCCACTAGGCTCCTCTGTCCCTGGGATTTCCCTGGCAAGAATCCTGGAGTGGGCTGCCATTTCCTTCTCCAGGACATCTTCCTGATCCAGGGATTGAACCCATGTGTCTTGTGTCTCCTGCATTGGCAGGCAAATTCTTTACCACACTGCACCATTTGGGAAGACAGTGTAATGAAGCACATTAAAAAAAAATTGCAACATTTTCCCCTTATTTTGTAAATGATTACAATAGCTGATATGAATATTTATTTTTAGTCATGTTTGCTCAGGAATTCAGTTTAGAATAATAAACTTTTTTCCCCCCTAGGGAAAAACCACCATAAACATTACAGTCCTATGCTTTATTTCAGTGCATCACAGAGAAAAGTTATGACTTTATATATAAATAGGTATGTCATATTTTTCCACTGTGAGAATACTGTTTTGAGAAGCCAGTGTAAAAACTATCCCTTTCCCTGAAACAGTAGGTGACCTGAAAGTCAGAGCTTTGTAAAATGTACACATTAAAAACACTGAGATTCAGTTTCTAAATTTATGGCCTTTAGTTATTATTTCTGTCAAAGATGAGGAAGAAAGCCAACAGAAGTATTTTTTTCAATGTTATGAAAAAAGGGAAATATTTAATAAAATTTTATTAACAGCTGATTTACAATGTAGTTTTAGTTATTAGAGTGATATGATTTCCCGTTAGCTGTCGTGTAGCAATTGTTCTGTAACTAGTCTGGGACTTAATACTGGTAGAAAGAGTTTAGATTGGATAGAAGTGGGAGACTAAAAACTAACACTGACATAAAATCAGCTCTTGGAAATTGCATAAGAATCAAGTGACAGAAATCTAAGCAAAGAGACAAAGTATTTCATCTGAATATTACAACAATGGGTACTAGGCGATGATGGAGCAAGGCAGCCGGACAGACAGGCAGGCCATCACAGGCCATCTGCAGTCCAGAAAGACCAGCAAGAGTGTAAGTTCGGTGTTAGTAACTTTAAGTTAAGGCAGCTAAGGACTAAAACAAAGATTCTAGACAGAATTACAGAAACACCATGGAAATTGAAGAGGATAAGCATAATTCTTGCTTCAGGGCTAAAATTCTCAAGACAGATTAGACTGAAGAATCTACAAGAACATGGTGGGACTAAAATCCTAGTTATGGAGAGGAAATGTGCAGGAAATCCAAACCGGGATCGTGGCACAAGGTTAAACAAAGGAGGGCGATACAGCTACTTGACATAGAATATAAGATGGCTTCATCTCAAAACCAAATCTAGGAAGAAGAATGTGACTAAAGGAAATGAGTGAAGTTTCCAAGAAGTCATCTCAGTGTTGAAATGCTAATTTACTGGACTGGAGCATTTAAATTCTATCTAATGGGAATCTTTCTTGATCCTGGGTCTGGATTAAGCTTTTCTAGTTAAAGTTATAAGGGATGACAGTGCATGAGGTAAAGGAATAAATCTGGTCATAAATCTTCATCACAGAAATAAAGAATTTCTAATTTGAAGCCTTATAAGAATTAAGAATTCACCTATGTTTATTTTCTTCATATGTGGGCTGAGCTTTAAAAATATCAAATAGTAAAAAACAAAAAAATGTTAAATAGTAGAAGACAATGAGATTAAAAGTAACACAGAAAAAAGAACAATAAATATTTGACCTTCATAAAGCTGATTAATTTCTAAACTTTTTAAGATAGCACTGTATATTAAAAATGTACTTTGTCAGGACAATGAGGTATAGTGGAAATAAAAATAAGACATAGATCTTGGCTTTGCATCCTTGTCCTCCCCCTCATCGTTGCATGAACTTGTGCAAATTACTTCATTCCTCCTTGCTATAATTCTTCTGCTAAAGATCTATCTTGTAAAAGGAAGGGTTGGTATTCCAGTTATCTATTGCTGGGCAAATGATCACAAAAGCTAATGGTAAAAACTCTACAATCATTCTACTGCAGTCTATAAGTTTTGCAGGTTAGGACATCCAGTAGAGCTTGGATGGATAATTCTGCTTTTCTATGTGGCCCAAGAGAAGTCTTTTGATCATATTTAATTGTTAAAACTATCTGGACGGGAAGGCAGAAATCTGTTACTTATATGGTGACGTGGTGGGTATATTGGAAAGGCTGAGTTCAGCTGAAATTGTCAACAAAATAGCTAATGGTGGCTTCTTCAAGTATGGCCACCTCAAGGAATCTAGAATTTTTACATGGTGGGTCCAGGTACCAAGAGAAATTCTTCTAGGGAAGAAGGTAAAAGTTGTGTGAAGTTTTACAATCTAGCTCCACTTCTTTCCTGCTTAGTTGGTTGAAGCAGATCCAATCAAGTGCATATTTAAGGTGGGGGACCACAAACCCTGAATATCAAGAGAAATTTCAAATAATATGCTTCCGTGTTTGAAACCACATAAGTCCTTGCCCTGCCTTCAAAATTACTAATCTTCCTTCTTCATCCGATAACCACCAAAAAGCTCATCTTGTTATTCTATAAAGTTCAGGTACAAGGTCCTGGATCTTGTCATTGAAATCAAATCTAGCTACAGACATATCTCCTTAGCTTTTATTCCTTGGATAAAGTTGCTCTTGATCTAAAGACTTATGAAGATGAGAGACAAATTATCTGCCCCCTTCCACCTAATGTCTCAAGATGAGAAAAGCATAAGATAAGAAGAGTAAACATTTCTGTTCCAGAAGGGGAAAAACGAGAAACATGTAGCAATCACTGTCCTACAGTAATTCTTAAATATAATCTGGTAGAAGTCTTTATTTCCCTAATTAAAGCTCAGTCTTGATCTCTGAGCATAATTCTACATGACTTTTGGTTTTAGACATGCCATCTGAAAACTTCCTTGTCCTTATAATGTAACTTTTCCTATAAACTCTAGGTTTCTTAAAATCCATTTTTCTTCAACTTTTTTCCTTCTTATAGAATTTGGGGCTTCTTAATTTTTAAAATTCTTTCTGTCCCTCTCAATCTATGCTAATATAATCCTTAAAATGATATCCATAAATCTATTTAAGATATAACTAAATTTTCTCTAACTCGTTATTAAAAGAAAATTCTCACATATTGGATATGGGGAAATCATTCTGGCTTATACTGGGGTTAACTTAAATTTTATGCCAACTAGAATAGCCTACTTGTGGCCTCTGAAAGAGACCATTGACCAGAAGTAAAAAATGACCGTTAGAATAAAGATTAAATGCCTCCCTTCTTAGGATGCCAATACTGGCATTCCTTCAATGATAAGACTGACTTCCTAGGTACCAAGTTCATACTAACTTGCTGTGTATGGGTTGATCCTTTTTTCTTTTTTGAAACCTTGAAGGAATGTATCCCTAACCTCTTTGATGTTCTATGTTCCGACAAGATACAAAACTGTTCTGAAAACCACGCTTCTATGGAGCAATTTCTTGGAGCTACCCAGAAGGCTGTTACCTGGGCTATAGTCGTCAGCTGAACTCCAAAATAACGCTCTTCCATAACTATTGCTGCTCAGCCACCCAGTTGTGTCCAGCTCTTTGTGACCCCATGGACTGCAGCATGCCAGGCTTCCCAGATTGTTTCTTAATTTCATTCATAAACAGGTGGTTTTCCTGTGAGACTTCTCTTTGTGCCCTAAGCCCTATTGTGTGTCTGAGGCCATCTATATGGCATGCTTTTTTTTTCTCTTTCTTTTTCTTTTTTTCTAACAGAGATAAAGACTTAAGTCCTAACAAATGACCTTATGACCACAGCCTGCATTCACTGAGACTGGGTTCTCCTCAAAGTGCCTCAGATTTAATCTTTACCCTGAGACTGTCTCTTGTCTTCAGGAGAGCTTGCTGCATGGAAAGAGTGTCCAAAGTCTTTTACATTCACTCCATATTCTATTAACAGGTGATTTACTCAGTTCATCTTGCTTCTCTCTCGTTTTAGTAGACAGCTGCAAGAAACCAGGTGGCACCTTCACCACTTTGCCCAGAAAATCATCTTAGAGACATTATCAAGTTCATTAAGTACATTTTATATTTCTCAGGTTACCTTGAGTGGCAGGATTACCATACTTTCTGCCAGCTCTCAATATAGTATTTTTTTTCCAATCTTCATTAAGTCGTCTATGCCAGTCACTTCTAGGCTTGTCAGGCTTTTTCCTGTTGTCTGGCCCCCAAACCAAAGTCACACATTTTAGGCTTTGTAATGTTAGTATCTCACTTCCAGATACCAAATTCTATTTGCCTATTGCTGCATTAAAAACAAAAAGAGAGAGAGAGAAAGCTATCCAAACTTAATTGCCTAAAACAATAATTTTATTATGTATATTTAATAATTTTAGGAAACCATAAATTGGCAGCATTCAAATGAGTGATTCTTTTTTTTTTTCACATGACTTTGATGGAAGTAACTCAGTGGTATTCAACTGGCAGATGGGCTGGTTTGGATGGTACAAAACCAATTCTAGTCATGTGATGCTTCTTTGGGAATGGCAGGAAGGCTAACCTCAGCTTGGATCATCAACTAGAATTTTTCCGGGTGGTTTCTCCAGCATGACAACCACCACAATGTAGTGGAACTTCTCATAGGTGCCTTAGAGCTTCGAGGGCAAGCCTTCTAGCTTTCACCTCTTGATGGGAGGAAGGAAAAGAATGTGTGGTCCTGGTTTAGAAATGCAGAAACTGGGCTAGGTAATCATTAACATATTTTTGTTGTTGTTGTTTCTAAAGGGTCTGTTTCAAGAGCAACAGTAAAGACTTAAAATGAATATGAAATAAAAGAAAAAACATTTTAACTTTTTACAAGTTTTAGGCTTCTAAACCTGCTGAAGCATTAAATAGTCTACAGCATTCATCTCTCAAAAGATTTAATTCCAAAGATAACTGTAGGTGATAAAGGCATTTATCCCTGAGATTGGCTGGAAAATATCTAAAAATATATAACTTTGTCTGAGTTTCTATAAAAATGGCTCTATTGCTTATAACCTCTTGATAGGAAATGTGTTTTTTTTTTCCCCCATGAAAGCCTATAAACAAAACTGAAAAACATTATTTTTAAAGGTTGTATTTTCAGTTATTTTGATAATATGAAAGATTTCCACCTGAGAAATTTTTAATGCAATTCATTTTTAAAGATAAAGTACAGAAATCAATAAATGATATTCTCCTCTTGATACGGTACTACGTGGTACCTAAAGTAATAAAGCCATAGAGATTGGGATCATCTTAGAGATCATCTTGACTAAATCCTTTTAGTCACAGATGAAAGAATTGAGCCCAAGAGGGACTATGAAGCTTGGCCAAGGTATCTTAGCTGGTTAATGGGTAGAGTCAGGGGCTCTTTCTATGACCATGGTGCCAACAGTTACAACAGTACTCTTGAGAGAAATAAGCTTCTCAAATGATATGACTATTCCCTTACAGTTTTTGCTTTCATTAATTGTAATAACTCTTCATTCATCTGTTGTACATAATTTTTAGATCCACTTTACCGAGCTGAAATAAATTCTAGTCAGGCTGACTTAGTTTCATCACATTTTAAAAAGAAAAATATGATAAAAATAGATAACATTGTAAGCATATTTCTAAAAAATAGTGAAAAAATAGTAAGGAAGAATAAGTTTCTTGTTTTATTTCTTCCTTTCATTGTTTAGGCAATCTGTAGATTTTCAGTATGAGATGCTATCTTAAAGGCTATTTCACTTTTGACTGAATTTGGAAATAAGCCACTCTGCACAAGCATACTGTGCAGATTTGTACTTACAGTGGTCAGTTACTCATTGTTTCTGGGGAGAAAAAAGAGAAGCCTTTGGTATAGCAAGTATTATTATAGTCTATCTTATGTATAGCATATCTGTCTCTAAGTAATGGTTAATGTATTTTTTGATCTATGTGCCATCATGAAATATGTCAATTTCTTTTTTTAAAGACTAACATCTCCAAATATTTGAAAAGCACCGAGTTGTGACTAAGCACTTTATAATTTAAATTATACAGTAGTGCCCCTTCATCCATGGGGACTGTGGTCCTAGACTCCCAGTGGATGCCTGAAACTTACAGGACTGACTCCTGACATGAAGTGAAAGTCGTTCAGTCGTGTCCAACTCTCTGCGACCCCAAGGACTATACAGTCCATGGGATTCTCCAGGCCAGAATACTGGAGTGGGTAGCTGTTCCCTTCTCCAGGGCATCTTCCCATCCCAGGGATCGAATTCAGGTCTCCCACATTGCAGGCAGATTCTTTACCAGCTGAGCTACCAGTGAAGCCCAAGACTACTGGAATGAGTAACCTAACCCTTCTCCAGGGGTCTTCCCAAACCAGGAATCGAACTGGGGTCTCCTGCATTGCAGGCAGATTCTTTACCAGCTGAGCTACCAGGGAAGCCACTGACTTACACATATACTCATCTTGTACTGTACATACATACCTATGATAATGCTTAGTTCATAGATGAGGCCCTGTAAGAGAATATCCAAATTGCCAACATCATTACTCTTGCACTGTGGGACCATTATCAAGTAAAATAAGGGTGACTTGAACACAAGCACTGTTATAGCAAGATAGTTGATCTGATAACCAAGATGACTCCCAAGTGACTTATGGGCTGGTCAAGTATACAATGTGGATGTGCTGGACAAAGGGCTGATTCATGTCCTAAGTGGCACAGAGACAGCACAAGATTTCATCCCACTATTTAGAGTGATGTGCAATTTAAAACTTATAAATTTTATATTTCTGGAATTTTCAGTTTAATGTTTTCAGACTATGATTGACCTTCAATAACTGAAATCAAAAAAAGTGCAATGATAGATAAGGAGGGATTACTGCAAGCAATTTCCTCAGTTGGAAAAGATTCTAAAATAGGGTCTATGCACAGGGATGAGGATGAGCTAAACTGGATGTCCAACTAGGAAGACAATGTTATGGACCGCACTGGCTCTCCTTCTCTGCCAATTCTCTTTATTCTTTTCATAGTGTTACTTTATAATTTATATGCTTCAACTTACTTTTTGTTTCAAATACCTTTATGCTTTGTCTATAGCTACTTAAAACTGACATTATTTTAAGTGTATATATGTAAAGATACATTGCACATTAAGAAGGCAATATTTTTTCATAACAAGTATGAAAAACAAGGACCTTTAGAATTCTCATGTTTAGATAGTGTGCTTCAAGATACCAAGCTTCCATGAGATTGTAAATCACTGAAAATAAGACTATTTTGAATAAACAGTACAGTTCAGTTCAGTTCACTTCAGTCACTCAGTCGTGTCCAACTCTTTGCAACCCCATGAATCACAGTGCTCCAGGCCTCCCTGTCCATCACCAACTCCCAGAGTTCACTCAGACTCACATCCACTGAGTTGGTGATGCCAGCCAGCCATCTCATCCTCTGTCGTCCCCTTCTCCTGCCCCCAGTCCCTCCCAGCATCAGAGTCTTTTCCAATGAGTCAACTCTTTGCATGAGTACTGGCCAAAGTACTGGAGCTTCAGCTTTAGCATCATTCCCTCCAAAGAACACCCAGGGCTGATGTCCTTCAAAATGGACTGGTTGGATCTCCTCGCAGTCCAAGGGAGTCTCAGGAGTCTTCTCCAACACCACAGTTCAAAAGCATCAATTCTTCGGTGCTCAGCTTTCTTCACAGTCCAACTCTCACATCCATACATGACCACTGGAAAAACCATAGCCTTGACTAGACAGACCTTTGTAGGCAAAGTAATGTCTCTGCTTTTGAATATGCTATCTAGGTTGATCATAACTTTCCTTCCAAGGAGTAAGCATCTTTTAATTTCATGGCTGCAGTCACCATCGGCAGTGATTTTGGAGCCCAGAAAAATAAAGTCTGACACTGTTTCCACTGTTTCCCCATCTATTTCCCATGAAGTGATGGGACCAGATGCCATGATCTTCGTTTTCTGAATGTTGAGCTTTAAGCCAACTTTTTCACTCTCCTCTTTCACTTTCATCAAGAGGCTTTTGAGTTCCTCTTTACCTTTGCCATAAGGGTGGTGTCATCTGCATATCTGAGCTTATTGATATTTCTTCCTGAAATCTTGATTCCAGCATGTGCTTCTTCCAGCCCAGTGTTTCTCATGATGTACTCTGCATAGAAGTTAAATAAGCGGGGTGACAATATACAGCCTTAACGTACTCCTTTTCCTATTTGGAACCAGTATGTTGTTCTATGTCCAGTACTAACTGTTGCTTCCTGACCTGCATGTAGGTTTCTCAAGAGGCAGGTCAGGTGGTCTGGTATTCCCATCTCTTTCAGAATTTTCCACAGTTTATTGTGATCCACACAGTCAAAGGCTTTGGCATAGTCAATAATGCAGAAATAGATGTTTTTCTGGAACTCTCTTGCTTTTTCAATGATCCAGTGGATGTTGGCAATTTGATCTCTGGTTCCTCTGCCTTTTCTAAAACCAGCTTGAACATCTGGAAGTTCACGGTTCACGTACTGCTGAAGCCTGGCTTGGAGAATTTTGAGCATTACTTTACTAGCGTGTGCGATGAGTTCTATTGTGCGGTAGCTTGAGTATTCTTTGGCATTGCCTTTCTTTGGGATTGGAATGAAAAGTGACCTTTTCCAGTCCTGTGGCCACTTCTGAGTTTTCCAAATTTGCTGAATTTTCCAAATTTCCAAATTTTAAGTATAATGGAGTGTATATGCCAATCCCAATATCTCAGTTTATCCCTTTCCCCTTCTTTTCTCCCTTGGTAACCAAAAGCTTGTTTTCTACATCTGTAAATCTATTCCTGTTTTGTAAATAGATTCATTTGTACCATGTTTTTGATTCCACATAGAAGTAACATCATATGATATTCATCTTTATTTAGCTGACAGTCTCAAGGTTCATTCATGTCATCTCACATGGCATTGTTTCATCCTTTTTTTAAGGCTGAGCTATATTCCATTATATATATATATATATGTTTATGTATGTATACATATATCTCCTTTGTCCATTCATTTATTGATGGACTTTTGTGTTACCTCCTTGTCCTGGCTGTTATAAATAGTGCTGCAATGAATGTTGGGGTGCAGGTATTTTTTTTTAAATATGGTTTTCTACATATGCCCAGGAGGGGATTGCTAGATGATATTTATCCCATTTCTCACATGCTTAAAAGGTATTGGTCTATCAACTTGCCATCTCATATTATGACAGTTCTTTTAAGAGAAGGGTTTTATTTTATATGCTTTGTAACTAGTCAGTGAATCCAGTTCAGTAAAAAAAAAACAAATAATTCAAATCAATTACTAAATTTAATTTTAATGTTTTTTGAAGTCATTTTAAAAGGTTGTTGCCAAGAAGTCAACCTGTTACTCTGAGATCTGACCACCGCATAAGACTGTTGTATAATTATCATCCTTAAAAATCTCAGGTACATAATTTGGTTCACTGACATAAGGATACAATGCATATATAGTATTTTTAGCATTTTCAAGTTCATATTATACAATTCATACTTAATTAAAATTCTGAGACCTTATTTCCATGATTTTTCCATGTCTTCTTATCATCTAAGTCTCTCAATTTGTAATTTTTGTCCTTGGTATTTATAGTAATATGACTTTACTGTTTTATTTGATTTTATTCTCCATCAAGTATTTCTATTTTAAGTCTTTCATTCATTGTTCAAAATTGAAACCCAAGCATATTACCTACAGACAATCTTATCTATTGAGAAAAGTGTTCTGTTTCACTGGCCACATGTAAATTTCTTTGAGCATTGAGTTTGACTTTTGTGATATTGCTTTGTAAAATACTATATACATTAGGTATTCTAAAATAAATGTTTGACCCTAGAATATTGGATTTTTGGTAAATGTCAGATTGTAGTGGAAAATAATATAGCAATTTGTGATCGATTTAGGACATGGGTTGCATAATTTCTCATTTCTGTGCTCAGATACTAAAAGATATGCATTTTTGGTTTATCTTTTAAAATTCCTCATAAGACTTTTCCTTGTAAGTGGAACTAAGTATTTACCTTTCTTAAACAATGCACAGTTGATAGAAAAGCTAGATATATTTATTGCATTTATATAAAGTATACCATCTGTAAAGTCTCAATTATAAGTAATCCTGGTATTAAATTCAATATATGAAGAAAATTTAACATATGCCCAAGAGACTTAGCTGTATAATACATTTTTTTGACTAGCTACATATTTTTATAAGTGTTCTTTTCTTCAATGATATTTGTTGGTTAGATTCCCAAGTAGCATTTACATTTCTATTATTTTTCCATTAGAAAGGTATTCATCCATTTCTCTACACCTGTTAACATCTTATGATTTTACATTAATTTTCTCACTATCTCACCACAAAATAAGTACGACGTTATTTCACTGTTGTATCCCCACAATTCCATAATAATGGTGTCATTACCAAAACAGATTTCTTTTTTATAACCTTGAATTGCTCAAATTTTCTTTTTCTATCCAACTACCATAAATGGATGGAAAAACAATTTGCTACAAACTCTAATAGGTGAGTAGAAAATACTATATTTTTCAGGGAAACTACTCCTAGAATGCGTAACAGTTACTTTAGGACACATTTCTTTTCTACCATTATGATCACTGTTTTTTTCTTGATTTCATATATCTATGTATTAAAAGGTTGAAAAGAGTATGTTTTCCTTTTCATTTATTTGTATAGGTTGGAAAGATACTGATCCTCTTTTAGAGTTATTTCCTTCTATATAAAGGAAACATTCATTTAGAGCCCTTAAAACTCCTGCTCAAAATTAGTTAGAAACTTTAGGAAGGAAATTGTATTTTTATTTTCAGTTAAATATATTAGACTAGCCTGAAAAAGTGAATGGTAAGAAAAAAAGCCAGGTAGTTCTTGGCCCAACAGTTGATAATGTAAACTAGAAGCTCAAAGAATCACTTGAGTTCTCTAAATCTATGCTCTTTTCTTTCCCTTTGCTTTTGCATGTGCACCTCTACAACCTGAAATGCACTAATAACCATCCCTACCGCTCATTCATAACTGTGCTGCTTTGTATAGTTTATCGCTCTTTCCGTAAGACTCAACTCAGGTATTACCTCCTCCAAGAAACCTTCTTGGGACCTAAGAGCTTCTATAGTGCTTTTTTTTTTTTTTTTTTCTTTCCTGTTGTGACATTGTCTCAATCTTTTGTAACAAATCATTATTTTTTTTTCTTTTCCCCTATACACATTAGACTATGAATATCTTGGGAGCAAGTTTGTAGCTTATTTCTATAATTTTGTTTTTACCCCCTTCATTTTACTAAAAAGCCCATGTTATTAAGGATTCTGGAGTTCTCTATATCTATACTTTATTATAGATATCTCTATATCTATAGTTTCTATCTCTGTAGTTTATTCAGATTCCCCATGTTTGGCCTCATCAACATTTTGTTTTGCTGGATTTCTCCTTGGATTTCCTTCCTCTTCTGGACTCAGTGGCACTAAGGTCTTCTGGTACTCTTTTACTACTTATCTCTTCCTGTATGTCTTCATTTTCTGGTTCTTCCTTTTTAAAGGGAGTGCAATTATTAATATTTCATTAGTTAATTCAACATTCTATGCAGCATTCTTCTAGGTCTTAAGCATTAAGAAACACAAAATAATAATTAGAAGAAGGATATCAGGATTTTCTTCTGGTTTCTTTTTTTAAGGTAACTTTATCATCAAACACCCTTATTAGTGTATTTGACTTCCAATATCATGTACATTTTAAGGACTTTGGGGCCAGATCTCAATTATGAAAAGAAAGTTGTCTATTTAAATTCCTATTTAATATTTCTGCATATAAATCTCAAGATAAAGATAAATAAAACTAAAATATTTTTCCAGAAGATACTCTACCTCTTACAGATAGAATGAAAATGAGATAATTATTTGTTGCAAAATTATATTTTTATGAAAGCTCGAATTACATGGAAGGACTCTGTATTATAATGAAAAAGACCTTGAACTTGTATTCTGGGCCTAATACAGCAAGTTCTGTCAATAACTGACATGGTAACCCCAAAGACTTCTCAGAATTTTAATTGCCATAAGATATTTTATATTTCTAAGATCTAAAAATGTCTTGTTTCTATGATTCTAAAGACAGTGGTACTGCTTTTTTAATGACATTTGGAAGAAGAATGAAAACGAGAGAACAGAAATTGGATCTAGATGAGTTTTTTCCAACCGTGTTCATCAGATGATCTTTGCATTGTTGTCTCCTCTTCCCTGTGGTTTTATCTTTTAATATATCGCTTCTGGACTTTCACACCTTTTCTCCATTCCAAACCCATTGAATAAAATATGTGTATATTACTTGATCATATGTATAATTTCCAAGTATGGCTCCTATTGCTGAAAAAACTCTAGAAGATAATATGTCACTTTGTTTTACGTTCATTTGATATTGAAACTTATGGACAGGTAGGCAATCTTTAAAAAAATTTTTTGTATCAATAGTCAAAACTAAACTGACTTTGAATTTTAAGTGTGTCCTCAGAAATAACTATGCTGGAAACATAGTTCAGCTCAGTGGAGCTTTAGCAAATGAGTTAATGTGACAGAAAGGACCATATGTGTATCAACCACAGATAAGCCCAACTATATGATGGGCCATATAGTCTAAGCAACCTTAGACTATATAACCTTAAAGGTTACACAGTAACCTTAAACATTAAGAAAAAATGTAGTGAACAGAAAGGAAGTAGTCGTGAGAAGGGTAGTTAAAATTCAACTATAAGGAAACTGAGGGAAGTGGGGAATTAAGCGATTGAGTGGTTTAGAAAGAATCTTTAATTGCAGCATTAGAAATCTTACTTGCGCCATTCTAAATCTAATTCCCTGGAGATTGAACCCGGCTGCCTGCGTTGGGAACTCAAGTCTTAGCCACTGGCTCACCAAGGAAGTCCCTACGGTCCTTTTGAAGAAGGAAAAAGTACAATGTATACTTTCATTACTATCTATGTTTAGCCTGCAATGACACACTCTCATTCTTTCACTGTTTTTTCTTAAATTGGGGTTTAACCAGTTGCTTTGCGTTGTTGTGTTAGTTTCTCCTATCCGGTGAGGTGAATCAGCTGTGTGGATACAAATTCTCCTTCCCTGTTGGATCTCCCTTTCCCATCCCACCCATCTAGGTAGCCACAGAGCATTGAGCTGAGCTTCCTACACTACAGAGCAGGTACCCACTAGCTATCTATTCTACACATGGTAGAGTATGAAGAATCAGGAAATATTTTTTTTCAGATTTCATAGAAAGAATAGTAAATGATATTTAGAATGAGAATCAATTCTATCATAAATTCCATCTCCAAAGATTAAATTTCTGCACTGTAAAATAGCTCATACTTCTGTGAAAGCTATGACGATATTTGTTTTATTTTTTTCTTGGTCATTTTCATCAACAGTAAGACATTTTATTGCCACTGTTTATCTTCTTTTGTTTGGTTTGTCATTATAAAAAGAACCTGTACTTCTGGGAAGCCAAATAAAACTCTGATATGTATTTTATATTAGTTTACATGTGTCATTATGCATTGTTACAGAATACAGCATCATGATAAAGAGGTATTATATTAAAATGTCTTATGATTTTACCATTAATATTCAATCAAATCTATTTATTGGCTAATAATAAAAAGGTAACATTTTTAAGCACTTAAGGGTATCTAATAAAAATTGTACCTAATAATTTCTCTCATGGATATTTTATTCAAATAGCGTAGCACTATATAGAGAACTGGTCATGCAGAAATTAAATATTCATATGCAATATTTAGGGGTCTTCCCCACTGAAAAGGTATTTTGAGATAGGCAAATGCTTGAGTGGTTTAGACCTTCACTTATAAAATGTATATGCCATGCTATTTTAAAAGCAAAATAAATATTTAAGAAGATTATTTATAAATTCAGGTGAAATATATTGTGGAAAGACAAAAAGAACTCTGGATTTGGAATAACGGAAAAATAAATAGCCAGTGTTCTCATCACAGCTATTTTACTTGCTAGCTAAAGGATTCTGAGAGTTTTATGGACTTTCAATTTAAGGTTTGCTCATCTATTAAACTCTGATAATAAGAATGGCACTAACCACATAGTCCTTTATTTTGAGATATTAGTTATAGTAGTATATTAGTTACCCAGGTATATGAAAACATTAAAGCAATTTGTCATTTTAAAAATTAACATTGTGTTCTTCCGAATTCCTACAAGGTCCCTAATCTTTTTTTTTTTTTTTCCATACTATTCTTCCATGAGCTTTATAGCACAATTTTTTTTTTTTTTTTGCAGAAAATACCATAAACAAGAATGAACATATCAGTGATTCTATGTAAGATGACAATGTTAGGTTTTTCTACTTATTTGTTTATTTGGGATATTTACTGAATGAACCTATTTGTTTTGCTTTTAAATAGAAATGGGAAAGCAAAAGCAATTTCCAAATTCCCTATTAATTAGCTTGTATATGGCCCCATCACTTCATGGAAAATAGATGGGGAAACAGTGGAAACAGTGTCAGACTTTATTTTTTTGGGCTCCAAAATCACTGCAGATGGTGACTGCAGCCATGAAATTAAAAGACGTTTAGTCCTTGGAAGAAAAGTTATGACCAACCTAGATAGCATATTGAAAAGCAGAGACATTACTTTGCCAACAAAGGTCCATCTAGTCAAGGCTATGTTTTTCCAGTGGTCATGTATGGATGTGAGAGTTGGACTGTGAAGAAAGCTGAGCACCGAAGAATTGATGTTTTGAACTGTGGTGTTGGAGAAGACTCTTGAGAGTCCCTTGGACTGCAAGGAGATCCAACCAGTCCATTCTAAAGGAAATCAGCCCTAGGTGTTCTTTGGAAGGAATGATGCTAAAGCTGAAACTCCAGGACATTGGCCACCTCATGTGAAGAGCTGACTCATTGGAAAAGACTCCGATGCTGGGAGGGATTGGGGGCAGGAGGAGAAGGGGACAACAGAGGATGAGATGGCTGGATGGCATCACCGACTCAATGGACATGAGTTTGAGTGAACTCCGGGAGTTGGTGATGGACGGGGAGGCCTGGTGTGCTGTGCTCAGTCGGACGTGACTGAGCAACTGAACTGAACTGAACTGAATGTTTCCAAGATAAACTTTTTTTTCTGCTTTTAAAATATTGGGAGAATGGCATTGAAACATGTATAAAATCATATAAGAAACGAATTGCCAATCCAGATGCAGGATACAGGAAGCCTGGGGCTGGTGCACTGGGATGACCCAAAGGGAGGTGGGAGGGGTGTTCAGGATTGGGAACACGTGTACACCCGTGGTGGATTCATGTTGATGTATGGCAAAACCAATACAATATTGTAAAGCAATTAGCCTCTAATTAAAATAAATAAATTTAAATTAAAAAATAAAATAAACATGAAACAATATTTAAAAAAAAGAAAAAAAAATTCACAGAAATGTTTCTAGAAAATGTGTGTCAGGCTTTTCAAGTAGCAAGTTATAAGGTTACAAATTGATATTTAACAAAAATATGGATGTACTTCCATTTTGTGCTTGTATTTGAGGGCTTACTATTCCAATTTCACACCTTGAAGGTAATTCAATTTTTCATTTTCTGGAAAGAACACCATCAGTTTATTGCATAGCTTTATACCTTATCTGTTACTCCAGTATTCTTGCCTGGAGAATTGCATGGACAGGGGAACATGGTGGGCTACAGTCCATAGGGTAGCAAAGATTGGACATGACTGAACCAACATAGGATGCACAAACCTTAATTATAAAATGTGAAAGCTTTTCAGACAATGTGCATTTTAAAAGATTCTTTCAAAAAGCCTATCTAGATAAAAGTTATTTACATATATAAAGGTATTTTAATTTATAATGCTATATTTTCTATCACATAACAAGAAGCTTGGAGCTAAGAAGTGAGAATACTTATATATTTCTGTCCATACAGACACATCTTGAGACATGTATGTAATGTAGTGCACATAATATACAATATGTAATAAGTATAATGTGATATAAACATTTATATATAGAACATATATTAATTTAATTTAGCATGAGCAGAAGCTAGTAACAGCATAGATACTAAAAAACAAGCCTAACTTATTTGCTCTTGCAATCAGCTCTTAAAAGCTTTAAATCTTTAGAATGCAATTGCTTGCCTAAAGATTACTTAATTTGTTAAGTTGTGCTTATAGCATCATGTAAATATTAAGTCTTATTATTGCAAATGATTTTTGTGCCCTCTCTAAATATTCAATAAGATAATTTTTTTTTCTGATTTGGTTTTGCTATGAAAATGGGTTTTAAATAGTAATTAAAAATATGTGTACTTGGAAGATTTAAGTTCTATCAGGCTAACCAAATCATTTATGTAGTATTTTGAAAAGTAAAGGAATGCTACATAATGAACCAGTCAACATAAAAGAAAAATTCTCTTGTGATGCTTTCATTCTTGTTAAATGTCTTTCATGAGCTATAAAATCCGCCTAGTAGTTATTAGATGAAACACTAATGGTGTTCTCATAGCCGTATTATTGATAGTCAAAAATTCAAGAGAGACTACAAGATGAAGGGACGGAAGAGTAGAAAGATATAAAACAAAATTCCTGAGTCCTGTATCTCTTGAGATTTGGCTAGCAATTAAAATGAACAGATGACAGTACATACATGTAGAAAGAATCAGAGATACCATTGAGGGTACTTTCAAACCAAAAAGAAAAGAAAAAGGGAAGGAAGAAAGAAACAGGGAAGAAAAAGAAGGAAAGAAGTTTTCTTTTTGCTTACTAAAATAAAAACATTTGCAGTCATTTAAAACTTCAAAAGAGAAGTTGTCTCTGAAAAAAGTTGTTCCCAAAGAAATAAAAGTCTGGATCAAAAAGCAGGGTAATCTTCTCTCTAGAAAAAAGTAAGAGTCACTCAGTCCTCTCTAACTCTTTGCTACCCCATGCCAGAATACTAGAATACAGGAGTGGTTAGTTGTTCACTCATCTAGGGGATCTTTTCAACCTAGGATCAAACCCGGTCTCCTGTTTTGCAGCTGAGCCACCAGGGAAGCCCAAGCTACTAGAATGGGTAGCCTATTCCTTCTCCAGGGCATCTTCCTGACCCAGGAATTGAACTGGGGCCTCCTGCATTGCAAATAGATTCTTTACCAGCTGAGCTACCAGGGAAGCCCATGGACTGTAGCCTACCAGGCTCCTCTGTCCATGGGATTTTCCAGGCAATAGTACTGGAGTGGATCGCAATTTCCTTCTCCAGGGGTTCTTCTCAACCCAGGGACGGAACCCGGGTCTCCTGCATTGTAGACAAGACACTTTACCATCTTAGCCACCCGGGAAGTCCCTAGGGAAGCACACAAGGATATAAATGAATGTGTGTTAGTGTTAGTCACTCAGTCATTTATGAATCTTTACGACCCCATAGACTGTAACCCTCCAGGCTTCTCTTCTGTAGAATTCTTCAGTCAAAAGTATTGGAGTGGGTGGCCATTCCCTTCTCCAGGGGATCTTCCCAGGTCCAGGACTGAACTCAGATCTCCTGCATTGCAAGTAGATTCTTTGCTGTCTGAACCTCTAGGGAAATTATTTACAAAGTAAGAGTCACAGATGTAGATAACAAATTTATGGTAACCAGAGGATAAGAGACCAGGAGAGACAGGGATTGACATATACACATTACTATATAGAAAATCAGTAACTAATAAGAGCCTGCTATATAGAAGAGGAAACTCCACTCAGTACTCTGTAATGGCCAAATTGAGAAAAGAATCTTTAAAACAGAGTGAATATATATATATATATATATATAATATATATGATATAACTGACTCACTTTACTGTATACCTGAAACTAACACAATATTATAAATCAACTATACTCTAATAAAAATTTAAAAAGCAGAGTAGTCACCTCTGAACTGTATCTGGTTGATGGTTTTGTCAAGTGGAGATTTCCTAGGTAAATACAATAACCTCCCTCTAAGGAAACATCCAGGAAGTACTTAAGAAACACACACACATACAAACAGGGAGAACTCAGAGATCCAGTTAAAAGTTTTGTCTTTTAATGTATGGAGAAGGTAATGGCCACCCACTCCAGTATACTTGCCTGGAGAATTCCATGGACAGAGGAGCCTGGCGAGCTACAGTCTGTGGGGATGCAAAGAGTCAGCCATGACTGGCAACTAACACTACTAACATTATTCTAATGCATATACATGTGTATGTATGTACATGTGTACATGAACTTGAGAAATACACATATACAGGAGTAGAAGATATCTATTACTATGTCATATGTGTTTATATATGTGTGCTGCTATGGCTGGCTCAAGGAGGCATGTTTGTAATTATGTTCGGTTTCTTAGCTAGATCAAATCAGAAAAAATATAGGAAAAAAAAAACCTGATACGTAAAAGCAGATGCCTGTTTAAATTACAAAAGTGCCATTTGTGATTTTTATGTACGGTGTAGCGTTACATTGTTTTCTTTCCGTCAGTGGTGGATTGGACTGGCTGTGAGCCCAGGTTTCTCACATAATGATCAACCTGAGACTCCACAGTACCATCTGGTCGTGTCCCAGGTAGGAAATATGTGAAAAATATCTACCAGTTCACGCATTTCATACTGAAAGCATGAGAATACTGATGACAATATGACTTCGTTTTTGTGATGGAGCTTCATGCAAATAAATGAAATAGAAAATGCTATATTCAATTTCTGTAGAAGAATTAAAAAAAATACACAAAATCTGGGGAACAGGTGCATAACAATGACTTCCATCGTGGTGTGAGAAATTTGAAAGTAATCACACATTTCTTTAACATGGGAGGACTTACATTAGTTATACAACTAAAAGGGAATGTAGGGAAAGATGGAGGGACACTACTGGGCCAGGTTTATGATGAGTCTAAGAAATTATCATCAGGAAAGAATTCACAATATCTGACTTTGATTACATAATAGAACAATGGGAAAAAGTCATTTTCCTACTAAATTGCTTTATTTGTTTAAGAATTTAAACATGTGCCTTTGTCTTTCTGTTATCTGGCTGTCTGTTATCTGACCATATAAATAGGTATTTACTTACATTTCTTTACTTATTTGTGTTAGAATAAGCCTGATGCAATGTGATCCTGCTGCTGTTCCTTTCCTGTGTTCCTTTTCTACCAACATCTCAAGTATTAAGAATCTGACATTGAGATTTACAGGAAGACAAGATTTTTGTTAATTCTACATATTACTAGGATAACAGTCCACCTTATATGCTGAACTCATTCTATTCTTTGATGATTAGAGCATAATTGAGCACATTAAAATGTGGCTTGTTTTCTCCATTTTCTATCATCTCACCTTATTAATAAAGATACCTTCATTAAGGATCTTCATTAAGATTTCATTTATTTATCTTTTAATGTTCTGCAAACTGTAGCTACTTAGAATGTATGATGTGGCCAGTATATGGAACATATAAATAAGCAAATAGATCTTACATGGTGATCTTAGGAATACTTCTTTTGATTATACAGTGAAAAATATCTCCCGATTTTATGTTCTCTTTTTTTAGAAAGGCCACTAGGGTTTACAACATGGTCAATGCCACATTATCCTGGTATAGCTTAAAAAATGTTACAACTAGATTCTTTTGCTGCTTACCGTGATGAATTTCTTTAGAGGAAGGAAGTATGAAATAAAAATACTGCAGACAGATATGCATCTTATAGTAGGTCATGTTATAGCAAGACTTCAGGGCATTTAGATATAAATTTTTTAGTATATTTTCTCCTTTATTTGCTAAACTGAGATTTGTTGAAAATATAAAAATATTTTTTCAAAATTTGTTCTAGTACTGGTGTTTTTCAGAGTCTAAGGTTGAGTGAACTTTGACCTAGGTGGAAACAATAGTACATGTGTATTTCTCTGCATTCTAACTTTTCTCTGACTCATCATTTCCCTGACTGATTTACAGTGCTACCACTGCTTCCTCAATTTTTCTAATGGACTTCAGAGTTAGTGGATGGTGACTCTGAACTCTTAATCAGACTCAAGACTTTTATCATAAATTGGTAATAAGATTCTATCAAATAATGATGAAATCATAAGATTCAGTAAAAATATATATCTAGTTTTAATATATGTTGAAGGATATCTCTATATAGTTAAAATCCACAATTAAATGATTTACCTTTATTTGAAAAAATATAAAGTTTTTTGGTACTAAAAAAATCAAAGGAGCTAAAATTGAGGATTTACTTTTATTATAATTCTTATAGAGAGAGCATATTATTTTATAGTTGCTATCAATTGATTTGGTTTTCAAAGAATATATCAAAACAGTGCTTTTATGCTATTAGATCATAGACTCTAAATATCATAAATGGCTATATTGTTGCACCTCTGTAAATATTTCAGGAGAGATACATATTAAATTTGATAGCAACTCTTAGAAAATTTCAATTCATCAGTAAGTGCTTTCTGAAAAGATCTTCTGTCATCTTCAATTACTTCACAAACAGAATTTGGCATGTTTAACCCTTAAGGGCCCCAGAATTGTGATTAACATTGCAGATAGAAATGGTAAAAATCAAAGTTAAGCTAACATCTCTATGGTTGTTCAAATGTTTAAATTAGAAATTGTAGCAAGCTAGCTTTTTTTAGCTCTAAATTTAATCCCTTAAGGAAATGACAACTACAAAACACTGACAGTTATTTTTTATCCTTTTAATGAGATTATATATGAGTTACTAGTTTAGAATTAAAATAGTTCAGGCCTAGAAATATACATTTTGATATTGCAATTACATTGATTTTTTGTAATTTATTTTCCATAATCCAGTCCATTGTGATATTTACTTAGAAATCTTTTATGGATTGAATAATGTGCTTATTTGATACATTGCACAATTTATTATCATATAAGAACATAAGACACTTTCTATTCTGAAGCGAGAGCCCGCCAGCTCTGTTTCTCTCAATGTTAGCAAAACTTACTAGGGTAAGGAATGTTTTCAAATATCTGTTAATCCAGAAGGCAAATAACCAGAATTGTTCACTATAGACCTATATTTTATTGCTATAAAAGAGTGCTTCCCATCATCCAAACAAATTATACCTTTGAATATCTTACACATATCTTACTGAACATTATTATAAGTACATATCACTGTAAAATAGTACTTTCATTTTGAGCCCATTGTTAGACTTGTATAGCTTGCAGTAAAACACATTATATTTAAAGAAAAAGTTAAATTTAAAAGGAGGTTGAATACAGTGCAATTACATGTACTGTAGCTTCTGTTTAAAGGGATTCACGGTTAAAATTGGTTTTCATTATGGGCTTTCAATACAGATTTGGATTTGCTGGGTACAGCCCTAGTTTTGCATCTCTTTTATTTTACTTTGCTCTGAAGATTGGACAATTTTCTTATTTTTCAATTTATTTGTTGGCTAAGGTAGCATTCAATAATATTAGACCACTGAGCAAAAGTGAAGAAAATAGTAGTTTAATTATTTCTTCAGACTCACAGAAAAAGGGTTAAGCAAACAAAACTAATATAAGTATTCAGTTATTGTTAACAAAAGATAAATATTTGTTCTCAATATATGAAGGAAAATATGCTTAGGAATTATGGTGTTTTTTTGGCTTGTCATTAGTTACAATGTGACACTTTGGTGTAATATCTGACAATCTTACTCAGATGGAGTCCTTTCATTGTAGACAAGACACCAGGATATATTCTGAAGCATGAAGCAGATACTTTTTCTGTAATCATTGCAATAATCATGTCCCCCCACCCCTGCCAGCTTCTAATAGTGAATTATGTCTATCTTCAAGTATTGAAATAAACTTTTACTTGTCAGATGACTCTCACTTGATCAGGATATATTTTACTTTTGTGTATTTGGTAATATTCTGTTAAGGACTTTGTATCTTATTCAGTAAAATCATCTCCCACCCCCCACTCCACTTCCAATAGTGAATTATGTCTATTTATCTTCAAGCGTTAAAATAAACTTCTATTTGTTAGATGATTATCACTTGATTAGGATGTATTTTGCTTTTGCATATTTGGTAATATTTTGTTTATGATTTGTATCTTATTCTGTAAAATATTTTGATCTGTAGTTTTCCTTTCTGGTCAAGACATGGATGCACGTGACTTCAGCAGCGTGTCCACTATAAGGGCAATTGCATGAGGCTATGGTTTTTCCAGTGGTCACGTATGGATGTGAGAGTTGGACTGTGAAGAAAGCTGAGTGCCGAAGAACTGATGCTTTTGAACTGTGGTGTTGGAGAAGACTCTTGAGAGTCCCTTGGACTGCAAGGAGATCCAACCAGTCCGTCCTAAAGATCAGTCCTGAGTGTTCATTGGAAGGACTGATGCTGAAACTGAGACTCCAATACTTTGGCCACCTCATGCGAAGAGTTGACTCACTGGAAAAGACCCTGATGCTGGGAGGGATTGGGGGCAGGAGAAGAAGGGGATGACAGAGGATGAGATGGTTGGATGGCATCACTGACTCGATGCACATGAGTTTGAGTGAACCCCGGGAGTTGGTGATGGACAGGGAGGCCTGGCGTGCTGCGATTCATAGGGTCACAAAGAGTCGGACACAACTGAGCGACTGAACTGAACTGAAGGGTAAGAAGCTGGCAAATTCTTCAGCTGTGTGTGCTTCCACAGATGAGTCAGATTTATTGCAACTTGGAAGAGACAGAAGAGAAGTGGTATGTGATAGTCCCATTGATATAAGCACACAAAGATGGGAGCAATTACAGCTTTTAAGGTCAAAATCAGAAATTGTGCACTGAGATCTAAGTTACCTTTTCCATAGACTTTTAGTATTGATTCACAGAATATTTGCAGCTGTTGAAAAGCAAGTATTTTGTAAAATGGTTTAAGTATCAGAGAATAGAACTCCTATTTTGAATTATTTAGGTTATATTTATTTAATTTCTTATCTAAACATTCATTTTTAATTCACGTTTCACCTGTAATTTGTTTATTTGTTTAGTCCAAAATGCTTTGCAGTCAGATTTTTTTCTTAGTGGCCTGTAGTAAGATACCAGTTTTAACAAAATGACACTTTCCCTCTGAAACTTTCTTTATCATTTAGTTTAAATTGCCTTCTGTCTAATCACTATTTACTCTATTTGAGCGTCTTCACTGCCCAGTTTTTTATTTATTTATCTCTTCTTCACCTGTAGAATATGAATGTGTGTTTTTGTGAATATTTGTTCGTATGTGTCTAGTGGATGCATAAAGACAAAGTAGACCATGTAATGTAATTTTATTTAAAATAAATATCCTGTATGCTTCCAAGAAATCTTGAGGTTACTGTAATACAAAGTATATACTTAACCAAACTAATAGAGACCCTATTAAAAATTATTGAGAGAGGGTGACTTACCCACATGTAGAGCATTTTATATTGAGTATTAAAAAATGTATAAAATAATGACTGAGCACAGTACACACACAATGTAAAACTGATAACTTTGAAATACTGTTACCAGTGAAATGTTATATTATACAAGTATCATATAAGTTAACAGCTCGGGAATCTGTATTTAGCTGAGATCTTAGCATGTGACTCTTTCTACTAAGAGTATCAAGTAATTAAACTGCATCCTGTGATTTCAAGATAGGAAACAAAGTTTATAAATGTTCTTAATCAGACTGGAATGCTGATGATATAACAGAGATGGACAAAGAATTCTGAAAATGTTATGGAAAGAAAAGCACAATCAATGCCTTTGTGGTTAATAAAGGAGGTGCACATTTTCACCACCTACTAAATGAGAGCATAACTCATAATAAACAATTTATTAAAAACCATGCCTAAAGTTAACTTGTAACATTTGCACAATACCCAGCAATAGCAAATGGCATGACTAAGTGATTCTTGCAAATAATGGTAATACATTAAAAAAAGAAATCTTATTTTTGGACCTACTCTGTGGTAAAGTACAAGGAAGAGGATCAAATAAATCAGGAAGAAAGGCATTTGAACTATGGAGAATTTCTCCCTAAATATTTTTGTTAGAGTATGCTGTTACATGCTATCAGTGAATCCTTGGTGAGGAGGACATGAAATGTGCTTTCAGAACACTTTAGATTATTATTTATAACTGTGTACATTTATGCTCATCATTGGGAGCTTCCGTGGTAGCTCAGCTGGTAAAGAGTCTGCTTGCAACGCAGGAGACTCTTTTCAATTCCTGGGTCGGGAAGTTCCCCTGGAGGAGGGCAGGCAACACAACCCAGTATTCTTGCTTGGAGAATCACCATGGACAGAGGAGCCTGGTGGGCTACAGTCCATGGGGTTGCAATGAGTTGAACAAGACCGAGAAACTTAGCATAGCACAGCATGCTTATCATTAGTATGAGATGCATATAATCAACTTTACCAGAGCAACATATGCCATGCCAGCAGATTTAACTGCGTACTTATACAATTCTAGGCATTTAGTTAATTTCTATTTTTTGTAAAACACATTTCCTGTTCCAGTAAGATACGTAAAGAGTGCCATGTTCACACCCTGGAGGGAACAAAGTGACCAAACACAGACTTAGGGATACACAAGTAGAGTCTGCCCAGGTGATTTGTTGATGACCTGTACCATATGATGCACATTTTTTTTCCCCTGTGAGATGGAAATGCAAAGTAGGTATGCTATGAGACCAGATGTAACTTTTTTGCACTGTTCACAGTTCTAACACCATTTTTCTATGTTTTGCCCTTCTACATTGATTACATCTTCTTGGTTATTCAAATCAAGTATTTCATTAGATTAACCTTATCACATTTTGCTCTTTATCTCATTTCTAATCTCCTTCCTCATTTTTCACTGCTCTTTGTTCAATTGCATTCATTTTAGGCTTTCATTTCAATACTAGTCAATTTTCTCTAATGCACTGTTAGCATTGCTTGTATGATTTCTTGAAATTCTTATATTCATTTTAACTGTTTTCACCACCTTTAGAATATTCACAGTTTGACTAAGTAAATAAAGGCTCAGCAATGCAAAATACTGAAAGTATATGATTTTAGTACATTTTAAAAGGTATTTTGTTCAAAATTTAAGTTTGAAAGATGCTGTGAAATGTCTATGGTTCTTATAAACAATTATGCCTATCAATATTTTTTCAAAGTGAAAGTGAAGTTGCTCAGTCGTGTCCGACTCTTTGTGACCCTGTGGACTGTAGCTCGCCAGGCTCCTCTGTCCATGGGATTCTCCAGGCAAGAATACTGGAGTGGGTTGTCGTTTCCTTCTCCAGGGGATCTTCCTGACCCAGGGATCGAACCCAGGTCCCCCGCATTGCAGGCAGACACTTTAACCTCTGAGCTACCAGGAAAGCTTTTAGTATTTATCAATTAGTAGGGACCTTCCTGGGGGCTCTGACCATAAAGAATCTGCCTCAAACACAGGAGACATGAGTTTGATCCCTGGGTAGGGACCCTGGAGGAGAGAATAGCAGCCCACTCCAGTATCCTTGCCTGGAGAATTCCATGGACAGAGGAGACTGGCCGGCTACAGTCCATGGGGTCCCAGTGAGTCAGACATGACTGAGTGACTCACACTTTCACATCAATTACTAGGATCATTTTTATTTGATCTCTGGATATTTTTTTATTGATTGGTTAAAGTTATTGCTTGAAAATCATTCTAAGCTGAACATAGAGAAACTCATGTATGCATTAGCAGAATAAATTGGTAGTTATTACTATAGTCATCATCATTACCAACACAAACTAGTGTGTGGATTCATTCTAAAAAGGTAATTTTATCAAGTCAACAAAACCCTTGGATAATGATTTCCATCTCTAGGTGCAGATGAATTTTGCACAGTTTATTGGGTTATAACGTTTAAATTCTGAAGAAACTGGGAATTCTATTTCTTTATAGAATATCCTTGGTAAGAGTTATTTAAGGCCTGTTGTGGTACTCATTTTCAGAAGTGAACAAACCTTTCTTTCTCTGTCTAGTAAGGATAATGTTTTTGTTACTAAATTACCTTTCCATATTACTATTGATGTTACTCCCTCGTGGATTAAGGAACAGCTTTAACGTGGTAGACAGGAAGAAATAAAATCATGAATGTTTCAAAAAATTCATATAGCAATAACAATCTCTTCTGTACTTTACAAAGATTCAGCTTTAGATGATGAGAAAAATTGAATTTGAGCCAAATCATATCCGTTATGAATCTTTATTTTGAAAAATAAAGTACTGCCAGAGGCTTAAGTTATCTTAAGTGAAGGCTACTACATCAAAAATGTTTTGTAGTTAAAAGAAATCTTTGTGTGAGTTAGGAGAATTGAGGCAAAATTCTGATCCTGCTACCAGATGATCCTAAACAAGTTAGTTGCTGCTGCTAAGTCGCTTCAGTCGTGTCCGACTCTGTGCGACCCCATAGACAGCAGCCCACCAGGCTCTGCTGTCCCTGGGATTCTCCAGGCAAGAACACTAAAGTGGGTTGCCATTTTCTTCTCCATTGCATGAAAGTGAAAAGTGAAAGTGAAGTCGCTCAGTCGCGACTGACTTGTGGCGACCCCATGGACTGTAGCCCACCAGGCTCCTCCATCCATGGGATTTTCTAGGCAAGAGTACTGGAGTGGCTTGCTATTGCCTTCTCCAAACAAGTTAGTTACCTCATTTTAAATGGAGGTATTAAATGAAAATGTCTTTTTACTCTGAAAAATCTATGCATTTCTATAAGCCTCTTGATGAAAGTGAAAGTGGAGAGTGAAAAAGTTGGCTTAAAGCTCAACATTCAGAAAACGAAGATCATGGCATCCGGTCCCACCACTTCATGGGAAATAGATGGGGAAACAGTGGAAACAGTGTCAGACTTTATTTTTCTGGGCTCCAAAATCGCTACAGATGGTGACTGCAGCCATGAAATTAAAAGACGCTTACTCCTTGGAAGGAAAGTTATGACCAACCTAGATAGCATATTGAAAAGCAGAGACATTACTTTGCCAATAAAGATTCGTCTAGTCAAGGCTATGGTTTTTCCTGTGGTCATGTATGGATGTGAGAGTTGGACTGTGAAGAAGGCTGAGCACTGAGGAATTGATGCTTTTGAACTGTAGTGTTGGAGAAGACTCTTGAGAGTCCCTTGGACTGCAAGGAGATCCACCCAGTCCATTCTGAAGGAGATCAGCCCTGGGATTTCTTTGGAAGGACTGATGCTAAAGCTGAAACTCCAGTACTTTGGCCACCTCATGCGAAGAGTTGACTCATCGGAAAAGACTGTGATGCTGGGAGGGATTGGGGGCAGGAGGAGAAGGGGACGACAGAGGATGAGATGGCTGGATGGCATCGCTGACTCGTTCACTCGTGAGTCTGAGTGAACTCCGGGAGTTGGTGATGGACAGGGAGGCCTGGCGTGCTGCGATTCATGGGGTCTCAAAGAGTCGGACACGACTGAGTGACTGATCTGATCTGATCTGATCTGATAGTAAATCCTCTCGGTATAATACATAAGAATTTTTGAAGGACAGCATAATTTCCCAAAGTGATACAATAAGAAAATTAAACATAGTCTCCCTGGTAGCTAAGGGCTTTACCTTAAACTGGTACTGGAACTGGGGAGTCTAGCCCAGGCAGCATCCTGTCATGCAACAACCCTGAGATATTCTTCTTTCTTCCATTGAGTTTAGTGAGGTGCACAGATAATTTAATACATTTATGAACCTTAAACGTGGGCTTAACGTGAATTTTGTAGACCTAGGGAACTGGGGCAATGAGGAATTCTGTTGCATGCTGAGAAATCTCCACCCCTTCCTAAAACCTTTAAAAAAGTGATGTAGTCAAGCTGTGCCAGGAGAAAATTATAGAAAAGCACCTTTTTTATAGATTATTTCATCAGGTTTTATAGACTATATATAATAATAAGTATCCATCATGCAACTTCTTTGACTTATAGCCCAGTAGACAAAATGAAGTGTTTATTATTTTAGATATTGGAAGAAATGGTCACTTAAATACAGATGGAGCCCTCCTCATCAGCGGCTACAGTTATTGTTGTAAAAGCTATATAATACAACGTCCTTAAAAATGGCACTGTTTAATTGCTAGTCTAAAATGCACATAAAAAAAGAGAAGAGACTTAGTCTGATGGTAACCTACAGCAGGGGAGCCATGGACCTGCCTCATCTCTGCAATTCAGCATCATGTGGCCTTAGCTCTCTCATCCCCACACTTCAGGAGTATGGCTAATAAACATCCGATTCCTTCATTGAGTACCATACTCTATGTCTATAAATTCTTTTAGTATCTAAACAGCTTCCTAAGAAACACTCCAATTTTTAAGCAAGTTTTAAATCACCTAAGTCCGTAAAATATCAATCCAACTTATTACAATCAATGATTAGACTGACTGCTGATCCTTAAGAGCTTTTTTGCTAATGGTGTGAAAAAAACCATATATGTAATCCAACAGTCTTTTTAAGATGCAATTTAATCATGAAACTATCGTAAAATACAAATATTTGGAAGTGTTCCAAAACACATGTAAGATGGAGTCCAAAGGATTATATTAGGCTCAAAAGTCAAATATAAAATTCAAATTTCATTAGAATACAGTGAGCACATAGAATTTACCTTTCAACAGTCTATTAACTATTTGCTTAGTGTTGATTTGCCTGAGGAAAAGGGGAAAACACAACAGCCTATTTTGTGCCAAAATTAATTCTAACAGTAATACATTTTGTGCTCCACTGACTTTCAATTTATTACCAGTGGAGCTTGGTTGATTGTTTTGATCTTCAGTTTATTGGCAATGAAGTAGGATTTACTGTGCCACCGCCTTCAGTAGCATAAATGGTACTTCATTGAGCTGGTGCCTCATTGTGAAAAACTACAAGAAAATAATTTAATTGTCTATCTTTGCTTAAACTCATAATACTTTTGAGTGTGGTGGAATGTTTAATGCCAAACTTGTCTTCATGCATATTAATTTTTTCAATTTCAACTCTTAAGAAGTAAAATGTTCTTAGTCTAAGGAGATGCCTTTGCAATTTGATTACACTAACATCAGACGGATAGGTAACATCAGTGGATAGGTAACAAGATGTTGAATATTAGACTGCAGGTAGGTTTACACCCTGGAGAAGGATGTAACCCATTCAAGTATTCTTTCCTGGAGAATCCTGTGGACAGAGGAGGCTGGTGGGCTGCCGTCTATGGGGTCGCACAGAGTCGGACACGACTGAAGCAACTTAGCAGCAGCAGGTTTATTCCCAAAATACTATATAGCCTTTAAACAGAGTCAGAATTAAACTTCAAACAATACACTCAAATACTATTTTAACATTCTTTTTAAAAATAAAGATAAGTCCAATGTACATACAATATTCCTTAATAAAACTCACTTTTTTTAATATGTAATTTATTTTTGGATTTGAAAACCCAGTTTCAGGGTCAAATAATGGATTGTTTTAAAGTATTCTGCTATTTTTTGTCTCAAAAAAAAGAAGGATCTGTATTCTTTTTTCATATGTATGTATATAGATATATACCAATATATAACATACATACCAATCTAGGCTCTTTTACGTTTAGTTTAATGTAGATTCTCTTTCAAATTTACTTTTACCAGAAGCTATTTTTTTAGATCGATTGTCAGAAAGCACAAACATATATTTCACATATTTTAGAACGTGACTTTTACCTTTCTTTGAAAAACTTCTTCAAGGATTTTAGGGTTAAGATGGTGCAGTGTTAGCAATGCTGTGTGTGGGCACTGAGCAGTCAGATGTTAACGACATAGAGGGATGCTTGTGAGGAAGAAGAATCTATGCTCTTTTGCAAAAACATCTTACTTGTGGAAATGCTTGGGTGCTGTATTTATTCACAAAGATAGGCATATGGACTAGAGGCAGGGCAAGCCGTTTTTACAGTTCATGCGTGCTGTCACTTCAGTCGGGTCCAACTCTTTGTGACCCCATGGACTGTAGCCCACCAGGCTCCACTGTCCACGGGATTCTCCAGGCAAGAATACTGGAGCGGGTTGCCATGACCTCCTCCAGGGGATCTTCCAGACCAAGGATTGAACCTGCATCTCTTACATCTCCTGTATTGGTAGGTAGATTCTTTACCATTAGTGCCACCTGGAAAGCCCTTTTAAAGTATGATAGTGGGTTATTTCTGATATTTTGTATCTCAAGTGCTTCTTTGAATTCCAAGTACAGACATATCACAGTAGTTATGTAGATTGGTTTAAAGATCAAGCAAGAGCTGCAACCTATTTATATAGACCTGAGAATGTGCCAGCACATAGGTAACAGTTGATTCTGCATCAGGTCTGCGGGTGAATTACAGGGTTCTTCTAGTATTTTACAAACAGGCAAAGAAAGTGGACTACAGATTGATATCCCACTCTGTGGAAGAAGCAAAACTGCTGGTCTCATGAAAGCCAACAGAGAAGAAGTCTTCAAGGAGAGGAATTAATGGTGGCCCATTCTACAGAGTACTCCAAAATGAAAAAAGAAAAGAACAACAACAAAAAAGTGTTGCCCTTTGCGTTTGGCAACAACAAAGTTCCTTCTGAGTTCAGTGAGAGCCATTTCTGTAGAGTGCTGTGGACAGAAGCCAGATTACAGAGGCTTCTGCAATCGAAGTGGACAAATTGATGAGAGATCACTCTGCAGTCGTTAGCTTGTGAGTAGACTACAGAGAGGAATACAGTATCATGGTGGAGTATTAAAAGTTGTGCAAGATACATAAGCACATTATAGAAGTGTTGGTTTATGGTAAGATTTAATGCAATTTAACTGTGACTATTTGTACAGGGAAAAACTCTTTTAACATGCCCAATGTTTTCATGTGTAAATAAACAGTCAGTGTCTCTTTTGATGTTCATTTGTGGGAAGAGGAATGACTTACTCGATGACTTACTTGATGGTGAGTTCTGCAAAAGAATTCAGAAAAACAACAGTCTTTAATGTAACAGTATCCCTTTCTCTTCTTATGGATAGCATTAATCTTTGCCCTCATAATCTCTATTTGGCATGAGTCTGAAGATCTCCTTATCATTTACAGTTTCTGGACTCAATTCTAGTTACTATATCCTTCCCATTATCACAAAGGCTAAGGGATCTTTATAATATGAAAATCTAACCTTGTCACTTTATTCTTGTTAAATTATTTCTTGGTGAATAACAAACTACTCCAAAACCTGGTGACTTAAAACAACGTCCTTGCTGTTGCTCAGTCACTAAGTTGTGTATAACTCTTGGCAACCCCATGGACTGCAGCATGCCAGACTTCCCTGTCCTTCACCGTCTCCCAGAGCTTGCTCAGATTCATGCCTATTGGGTCGGTGATGCCATCCAACCATCTCATCCTCTGTCGTCCCCTTCTCCTTCTGTCTTCAATCTTTCCTAGCATCAGGGTCTTCAGTGAGTCAGATCTTCCCATCAGGTGGCCAGAGTATCAGAGCTTCAGCTTTAGCATCAGTCCTTCCAATGAATATTCAGGGTTGATTTCCTTTAGGATGGACTGGCTTGATCTCCTTCACCATTTTTATAATGTCTCATGATTGAATTAGTCTAGAATTCCAAGTGAGAGTGAGATGAATTATGCCTCTTTTAGATTTCACACAGGTAGCGTTCACTGTGAGTTGTTCAGGGGCAGGTGCTCTGGTTTAGACTGTCCATGGCAGCTTCACTTGGGGATCTGACGCCTGGGCGGGGACGGTGGAAAGACTGGGCTGAGCTGAGACAATCAACCAGAGTACCTAGAGGGCCTCTTCTGCATAGCCGGACTTCTTATAGGCAGGCCCGGAGCTCCCAGAGAGAGTGTTCCAAGGAATCTGAAGTGGGTTCAGGCAGTCTCTTAGCTCATGTGCCGAGCACCTGATATATTTCTGTCATATTCCTTTCATCGATGCTATTACTAAGATCAGTCTAAATTCAGAGTAAAATTAATGGACTCCACTTCTTAACAGGGAGAGGCAACAAACAATTTGAACCATCTTTAATCTACCACTCTTTTGCCCAAAATATCTTTCTTTATATATCTTTTAAAAGGCATTAAGATGAGTATTTATCGGTTTCATCCATGCATGCATTCAGTTTTACA
Source organism: Bos grunniens (assembly GCF_055505025.1). Taxonomy (NCBI): domain Eukaryota; kingdom Metazoa; phylum Chordata; class Mammalia; order Artiodactyla; family Bovidae; genus Bos; species Bos grunniens. The sequence continues at coordinate 9,395,841 of NC_141176.1, read as the reverse complement.
TTTCAGAAAACATGAAGTTGTCTAATTTTCTTGAGCAAGCAAGTACTTCCTGCACTTGTTCTAAGCACTTCTTTTATACTGACTCATCCTATTCTCACAATAACCCCAGGATGTAGTTTCTTTTTAACAAACAAAGAAACCAAAGCATAGAGAGTCAACTTTTCTTTAGTTTTCAGTTGTGGAGATGCATTCGAACCTAAAAAATCTGTTCCCAAAATCTTTGCTTGTAACCATTAACTTTGTTTTCAAGATCGTTTCTTTTCCCTAGCTAAACATCTTTTTTTTTTTTTTTTTTAATTTTTTATTGGTTTATCCACATGGCAAAAGTCGAAGTGTTTCTTTTTATTTTTCAATACCGGCTCAGTTAAATCATCCTCTGAGAAATGTCATTACTTTTGCACGTGCATCTACTTTAGCAATGATTATGTTCTTTGCCAATTTGTTTTCCTGCTTTGCACACTAGAGGGCACTACATGTGTCCTCTAATTTTATAACCCTAGTCAAGGCGGTGGCACCCCATTCCAGTACTCTTGCCTGGAAAATCCCATGGATGGAGGAGCCTGGTGGGCTGCAGTCCATGGGGTCGCGAAGAGTTGGACAGGACTGAGCGACTTTACTTTCACTTTTCACTTTCTTGCATTGGAGAAGGAAATGGCAACCCACTCCAGTGTTCTTGCCTGGAGAATCCCAGGGACGGGGGTAGCCTGGTGGGCTGCCGTCTATGGGGTCACGCAGAGATGGACACGACTGATGTGACTTAGCAGCAGCAGCAGTCTCAGCACAGCGCCAGGCACATGAGTGATGCTGTGTAATCACTTTATGAAAAAAATTTACGACTAGGGTTGTCTCAGAGAACTAGATTTTCCTCCACGTTGTACCTTGTGGGCTTACACTGAAGTCCGACCAAGTTTTATGTCATTATTTCAGACCAGAACATATTTTACAAACACCCATAAGGAAATGGACAAATATTCTCCTTTGGTCTGAATCCTAATATGTACATTTTAGAAATTTTATGAATTTTTTCCCATGCTGGTAATACTTAAAGGGTTCAATTTACAATGGAATGTTTTATTTTAGGAGCTCTCACTTTGTGTGAAGACATCATAAATGTGGTATGTTTCTAGCTGAGGTTTCACAGTGAGACATTGACTCTATAAAAATTCAGGGACATTGGAGAATACTAAGAATGTTATTACTGTTAGTGTAGCTATGTGGAGAATGAGCTAAGTAAGAAAATCCATATTTAATTAAAACTAAAATTGCAGGGCATATTATGTGTAGGAAAGAAATGATATACATGTATGGCATTCATTCAATGCTTAATGAGAACATCTGGTCATATTTTTAGATTTCAAATTTAGACTGCAGAATAGGGAAAGGCCTTCTTTCCCACAGGCTACAATAGAAAGTCAAAGCTTAAGTGGTATAATGAGTAGATTTATGCTATTCAATTGTGGTGTCTCTAAACCTTAATATAAAATTATACTGTGGAGGATGAGAGGTGCTCAGAGGAGACAGGAACCAATATTTATCTGGTAATCAAGGAGCTGCTCAAGAAAGAACAATGTATGCATAATACTCACAAACCCTTGCCAGATAAATTCTTTTGGTCAGTGATCCTTCAGAAGGAAATAGAGCCTTTAAAAGAGTTCAGTACGAACACAAAGAGAGCGTGCTCTCAGAATTATATTTTCAAAGTAGTGATTTTCAGTGACTTGAATGAGGCTAACTGGGTCTCTGAGCAACACTATATAAACATATCTTTGCTAGAATGAGCTTAATAGAAGTGTTTAAGAAGATCCAAATGGTACTTTTGAAACAGTATACCACCTAATTAGTGTTGAGCCGTGTTTAAAATTGAAATGGCAAATAGGATGCAAAAGTTTTTCAAATATTATGAGATCCAAATATTTTTTAAAATTGTTTGCTCAAAAAGTCCAATAAAAAGGATAGAATTGGATATGAATTAATGGTAGTGATGCTTACATTGGTAAAGGAGGTGATTCACAGAGAACAAAGTGAATTCAAAGTTCTTCTGTAAATATTATGTTAACGAAGAAAAAATTTTTCACTGGACTCTGATAGAAAATGCTTCTACCTTATATTTTACATAGTATAAGGTCAATGAATAAATCATAGAAGCCATTTCGAATAAGAATGAAATAATAATTGTCTTAATAACCACAAAATAGAATAATCAAAGGAAAGGCATAAATTTTATTATTCAGTCTTTTAACAGCCATCTCTCTCTGAACTTTAGAAGCAAAGGTTACAAAGAATAATGTTATACATATAAAAATTGTCTAGTTAAATAGTGCTTGTGGTGTGTGAAACAATTGAAATATATAATTATATCTTCGTTAAACTGAACTCACTTGGACCAATTATTCCTCGTATCTTTTACTCCTAAATCTAGTGTAGGTTAGGAACTATTTGTGTGAAAGAAGGATTTTGTAATGTATACTCCAAATTACATTTTAGGGTTTCTGTTCTTTTCCAATTTATTATTCTGAGCAAAAATGAATGGATCTTACGTTTTGGAAAGTCCATCAAAATTTGTAATTTAAAGCTATTATTTTGGTTCCTTGAATCAAAATGTATTTGGCTAGGTACTATTCAATATAAATAAAATTGATGTAACTGTTTCTTTTATCCCCCCTTAGATTAAAAAATATCAAAGCAGACTCTTTAAATAGAATAATACATTTTCTTTTTTCTTTAACAGGGATAAAAAGAAATGAATGAGGAAAGACTGTAAGTGCCATGTTCATGGACTATGTATATATACGCACATATATTTATATGCATGCTCAGTTGCTTCAGTCGTATCCTACTTTACGACCCCATGGACTGTAGCCCACTTAGCTCTTTTGTCCATGGGATTCTCCAGGCAAGAATACTGGAGTGGGTTGCCATTTCCTTCTCCAGGGGATCTTCTCCACCCAGGAATTGACCCTGAGTTTCCTGGATTGCAGGTGGATTCTTTACCAAGAGAGCCACCAGGGAAGCCCTTATCATCCAGAAAATCTCATAGTGCCTAAATCATACCAAGCCATTGACTAAATAGAAGGTGAGTTCCATTCCCTTGTTTGCTGTCACACAGAGAATCTGATCCATTATTAGTTCAATGATGAAGAAGAAAGTTTTTAAAAGGAAGAAGAAATATTGCTGAAGAGGAATATAATCCACCACCGTCAGGTTGACTATAAGACAAATAAGTCCACCAAAGTACGAACAAAAGGCAACACTAGGGATTAAGGGAAAGAGATCTGACCTACAAACAAAACAATATTTTTTTCACAAAGAAAAGTATTTCTTTTCCTTTATGGATGTTATTAAAATGTAATTAGTAAAAATAAAAACAAAATGCAACCAGTTAAAGAGTTTTTATGAAGTAACCAAAGAGGAAGATACCTGTGAATTAATATGTGAATGCAAATATACATCTAATTCACTAAATTATTTTCTCTTCTTTGGATACTTTCACCTTAACAGAGCTCTACTTAGTGAGAGAAGTTTCTTATATATACATCATTTTATTTTCCATGGTCTTCCTAAATTGGAACATAATATCATTTAATTGTTTCCTGTGTATATTTGACCATGTCACCTTTTCCAACTAATTGCATGCATTACATGTGTGCACAATCATGTCCAGTTCTTTGAGTGACCACACATTTTTTCACACAAGAATACTGGAGTGGGTTGCCATTTCCTCCCCAGGGGATCGTCCCAACTGTGTCTTCTGCATCTTCTCCATTTGCAGGCAGATTCTTTACCACTAGCGCCACCTGAAAAGCCCTTTGTCACCCTTAAGAAAACAATGATTATCCAAAATAGCACTAATAACCAATACTCCCACTTACAAAAGACTGTGACATTTTAAAATTTGGTGCAGGATATATTTAAATGAATGAAGGTTATTCTCTCAAGACTGCACAATAGACTCTGGAGACCTCAGTATGGAGGATTTGAGCACTGCCTCAACACACAGCTGTCTCTGGGCAGAGCAGGGAAATCTATTGGCACACCAATGATGTTTATTGTTAATTTGACCCTTTTACCCTTACCCTTCAGAAAGTCAATGAGTGCCTGCATGCAAAGTCACTTCAGTTGTGTCTGACTCTGCGACCCCATGAACTGTAAGCCTGCCACTCTCCTCTGTCCATGGGGATGGTCCAGGCAAGCATACTGGAGTCAGTTGCCATGCCTTCCTCCAGGGGATCTTCTGGACCCAGGGATCAAACCCATGTCTCCTGCATCTCCTGCATTTCAGGAGGATTCTTTAACACTGAGCCACCAGGAAAACCCCAGAAAGTCAATTCAGTTCAGTTGCTCAGCCATGTCCGATTCTTTGCGACCCCATAGACTGCAGTTCGCCAGGCCTCCCTGTCCATCACCAACTCATGTCCATTGAGTTGATGATGCTATCCAACCATCTCATCCTCTGTCATCCCCTTCTCCTCCTGCCTTCAATCTTTCCCAGCACCAGAGTCTTTTCCATTGTCAATTCTTTGCATCAGGTGGCCAAATTATTGGAGCTTCAGCTTCAGCATCAGTCCTTCTAATGGATATTCAGGAATGATTTCCTTTAGGATGGATTGGTTGGATCTCCTTTGAGCCCAAGGGACTCTCATGAGTCTTCTCCAACATCACAGTTGAAAAGTATCAATTCATCAATTCTTCAATTTCTTCATAAAGTCAATAATGAATGTGGAATATTTGAATCTGACTACTGTATTTACATTATTCAAACAGTATAACCAATATGTTGTTACTGAATATTTCTCCTGAATATGTTTTTAGGTTTTGCCAATTTCAATGTCTTTTTAATTTAAATTGAAATCATGTTTGAGAATTTTAAATTAACACCACATTCTTTAAGAAACTGAAAATTCTAATGATCCATTTTTTAAAGCTCAGTCGGTAAAGAATCTACATGCAATGCAGGAGAACTGGGTTTGATTCCTGGGTCAGGAAGATCCCCTAGAGAAGGAAACGACAACCCACTCCAGTATTCTTGCTTGGAAATTCCTATGGACAGAGGAGCCTGGTGGGCTATAGTCCATGTGGTCTCAAGAGTCAGACATGACTTAGTGACTAAACCATCACCTTTTTTAAAGAAAAAATGACACAGTGATCCTGATAATTATTTAAGGAAGCTGAATACCATAGACAATTAATGTAATGAGCATATATCAATAACAATTGGAGAAAACACTTAAAATGTTAACAGCAATAATATCAATATTAATCCCATTTATTGCCTAGTTTTTCATCAGTTTCAACCGGAAAATTATTAATTTTTAATTAAGCATTTGATTACACGTAGAGTTTGCTGCATACAAATAACTGAGGGCCAGTTTCCATTTGGGCAACTAGTTGTGAGACCCATCAAAGGACAGAAGACAAAGGGTCCATGTCCCAGAAACGTCTGAGGCTCTAGGAGAAGGAGAGAAAGGAAAGTTCTAATCTTTATTTTTGCTTCTGGGGCTTGGCTGGTAAATTTTCTTCCAGTAGCATATAGTTAAATTTGCTCCAGAGACTGGGAAACGATATCGTGACACATATTCCATGGATACTGCTGCTAGATCAGCAGTCCCTGATGTTTCTGGAAGCAAGATGTGGCTGTCAAGTCTGTGGCCCCTACCATCTTCACTGTAGTGGCAGATCTGAATAGGAAACCTTATTCCCCTAGACACTCATTGTAAATTGACTCAAACGGAAACCATCCGGCACATTTAGCATCTATGTTTTTTTACATAGAAAAAAACATGGATTTTCTGTCTGAAAAGGTGAGGGATTTCCTAAATATGTAATGGAGATTCGAATGCTGGGGAAATAAACCAAAATAATAAGTGCTCTTATACCTGCCAATCCCAAATAGTCTTGACAGTTTTGTGCATACATGCATGCATGCTTAGTCACTTCAGTCGTGTCCAACTCTTTGCAACCCCATGGACTGTACCTCGCCAGGCTTCTCTGTCCATGGGATTCTCCAGGCAAGATACTGGAATGGGTTGCCATGCCCTCCAGGGAGTCTTCCCCACCCAGGGACTGAACTCATGTCTTATGTCCCCTGCATTGGCAGGGGGGTTCTTTACCACTGGCACCCCTTGGCTGTGTCACTTTTCCTTTAATCTGTATAGTGGGAGCCTGTTGCCAGAATTATCAAGTTTCAGCTGTTTTCTTTAAGATGAACAGATGATAACTTCATGAGCCTGATAAGCTACTGACAATCTATTAGGTCAATAAATCGGTCAAGATTTAAAGAAGCAAAACTTGAGTACAGTGTGGAGCACAGCAGAAAAGAGCAAAAGGGAAGAGCCGAGACTGGAATTTTAGGTAAAGGTACTAATTACACAATCCTGTTGTAAAAGCCTTGAGAACACCTCTTTTATGAAGGAAAGTTATGACCAATCTAGATAGCATATTCAAAAGCAGAGACATTACTTTGCCAACAAAGGTCCATCTAGTTAAGTCTATGGTTTTTCCAGTGGTCATGTAAGGATGTGAAGAAATCTGAGTGCCTAAGAATTGATGCTTTTGAACTGTGGTGTTGGAGAAGACTCTTGAGAGTTCCTTGGCATGCAAGGAGATCCAACCAGTCCATTCTAAAGGAGATTGGTCCTGGGTGTACTTTGGAAGGAATGATGCTAAAGCTGAAACTCCAGTACTTTGGCCGCCTCATGTGAAGAGTTGACTCACTGGAAAAGACTCTGATGCTCAGAGGGATTGGGGGCAGGAGGAAAAGGGGACAACAGAGGATGAGATGGCTGGATGGCATCACTGACTCGATGGACATGAGTTTGAGTGAATTCCTGGAGTTGGTGATGGACAGGGAGGCCTGGCGTGCTGCAATTCATGGGGTCGCAAAGAGTCAGACATGACTGAGCGACTGAACTGAACTGAAACTTATCTGATTTTGAGAATTACCTTGGGAACTTGTTATAAATAAAGCTTTCTAGGATCAACTCAGATCAAGTGAATTAGATACTCTTCGTCCTTGGCATGTTTAAGATATTCACTAACATTCTTGTGCTCAGATTAGTTTGGAAATTTTAGGGAAATTGAATCTTATTTGTTGACATTAGATCCTAGATTGCAGTCAGTTATCCTAAACTGCCCAGACTGAGTTCTCAGTTTCATGGAGTTGACTGTGATAACTAGGAAACTGCTGTTAAAGAGACTAAGCATTGCCCTTTGGCTGACACCTAGGAATTCTTGACTTGAACTTGTTTTATTTACTAAACAACTCTCTAGGACTTCCATTAACTCTTCTGGCCTTTAAGATACAGTGAAAAATAACTTACTATATCAGAGTTATAGCTTTGTGAATTTCCTCCTGACCTAACAGCTTTTTAAATCTCTCAACCATGAAAGCATGGTATATGATATTTATCTGTTTAATAAGAATTCTTTTTCTGATTGACTGAATACTTGCCTATATCATTTATTTTAAAGTGTCCTCTTTCTATTGATCCAGATACTTAGGACCGATCCATTTTAAAAGTCACTATAATAAAAGAAGCAGTTATCACTTTGTGAAGAGAAGTGAAAGTATTAGTCATTCAGTCATGTCTGATTCTTTGCAACCCCAAGTCTCTTTAATGTGTGTGTGTGTGTGTGTGTGTACATATATGAAATAAAATGTTTCCTATGAAAAATAATTAATGTATATTTGATTAAAATTACCTCCTTGACTTTTTCAAAACTATAGACTTTTCAGCTATAATTGGGAGGAAATATGTATTTTGGACTTACTTATCTGACTTCTTTAGAATTCAAGGGCATGCGTGTGATGTGTGGTATTTAATGCAGGCTTCAGAAATTATGTCTGTGTATGTGAGTGTGTGCTGTGGAGTGTGTATATATGTGTGTGATATGTGCTGTTAGTGTAGGCTTGTGGGAATCTATGTGTATGTGTGTGTGTGTACGTATAGCGTGTAGATGGAGAAAAAGATATGAGTGTGTTATGTGTATGTTTTTGTGTGTATCTCCATATTTTTATTAAAGATTTTGGACTATGTTTATTTGTGGCACTCTCAGGAGGAATACCTTGTTCTATCTTGTGTCCTTTCTGATATTAATAGATTCCCCCAGGTACTTACAAAACATCCACCTGTCTTTGGCACAGATAAGCATTTCTGATTTCTTTGTCCTTTGTTTGTCAATACCTGGATTCTTTTTTTGAGAATAAATTGAATCGGGAGAAATAATGTAAAGATATTGGAGCAAATCAAATAGCCTTCACATAATGCCTGAAAAAGTCCTCAGATGTTTATTTTCAACCTATTCCTATGCTTCAAGGAAGAAATATCTCTAAATTTTCTATTTGACTCCTTTTTCCCCCATTGTTTTTTTGCATTGGGACATTTATGTAACTGATTCTGACTGTGGTATTTATATTTAGTGATGCATAGCTATTTTCTCCCTTTATAAACATTTTTCTCTGACCTCCAGAAAGCTGTGTAATCGCCACAATAACTACCTAGTTAAACAGCTAAGTGAACCTCAAATTGATTTGGTATATTACTAGCTTTCCCCATTTCTGTCAAATAAAGCAACACATTTCATGAAAGGTGAGAAACTTTCATATACATGAAATCTGTATGAAGATCTTGGCTTAAAATCTTGGTGCTAGGCACAAAATATGTACTCAGTGAATAATTACTGATTTCAGTGGTACAATTAGATCTTTTTTTTTTTTTTTGCTATGTGTGTGATGGACAGGGAGGCCTGGCGTGCTGCGATTCATGGTGTTGCAAAGAGTCGGATACGACTGAGCGACTGAACTGAAGTGAATTGAACTGAACAGAAATGTAGGCAACTGGAGGACTCACTTCTGTTTGTTTGTTTCTGTTCTCTTAGGAATTATGGTCTTGAGTTGTTGCTGGTTTCGTTTGTTTGCTTGTTTTGTCTAATATCTGAAATATTTTTTATGCATTTTATCCAGCTTTCCAACTTTCTACTAAGATAAGCAAATCCATTCCCACTTACTCCATCATGGTCAGGTGTAGGAAGGTTTCATCTAGGGCTCAGCTGGTGAAGAATCCCCTGAAATTCAAGATTAGCAAGAGAAACAGGTATGATCCCAGGATCAGGAAGATCCCCTGGAGAAGGAAATGGCAACCCACTCCAGTACTCTTGCCTCAACTGAGCAATCATGCAGATATACGCGTTTACCTTGAATTTGCTTTTAAGGTTTTGACCAGTATCCTGCCCTGGAGCTGATGGCTTCCATAGTCAAGTAAATTTATACTTTAAATTTTGGTAGATGCTAAGCATATCATCTGGAGAAGGCAATGGCACCCCACTCCAGTACTCTTGCCTGGAAAATCCCATGGACGGAGGAGCCTGGTAGGCTGCAGCCCATGGGGTCGCTAAGAGTCAGACACGACTGAGAGACTTCACTTTCACTTTTCACTTTCATGCATTGGAGAAGGAAATGGCAGCCCACTTCAGTATTCTTGCCTGGAGGGTCCCAGGGACGGGGGAGCCTGGTGGGCTGCCGTCTATGGGGTCGCACAGAGTCGGACATGACTGAAGCGACTTAGCAGCAAGCACATTATCCCTTATAAAATGCTTAGAAGCAGAAAGCAGAATATGGTTGCTAGGGACTAGGAGGAGAGAGAAATGAGGAACTTCTCTTCAACAGGTATAAAGTTTCATTTCTACAAAACGAATAAATCCTGGAGATCTGCTATACTACATTATGCCTAGAGCTAACATACTGTGTTGTGCACTTAAAATGTTTTTAAGAGGGTCGATCTCACATTTAGTGTTCTTACCATAATTATAAAAAATTAAAAATAAATTTAAAAATGGAAAGATGCTTTTTGAGAAGTTTCAGAGGGTTTCTAAAGGAAAAGGAATTTTAATTAGGCATGCAAATATGAACACTAAGTAGGAAGAATAGAAAATATTAAACATACTTCCCACTTTCTGATCAGTATGATTAGAATGAATAAAGTCATTAAGGTATGTGGTAGATTGGTGGCTCTGCATTAATATGATCAGGCTAGAATATGTGGTTATAGCAAATCAAGCATAAAATTTCAGTGATTTAACCCTATAAAGGGTTGTTTATTGACTATATTAAATTGATATTTAACTGGGGGGCTTATTCTATGTTGTAGGAATGTCTCTAAAGCAAGAAGCCCCCAAAGTCATCAGAGACTAGAAAGCAGTAACAGAATAATACAGAATGTTTTAAGGGTCCTAGAAGAACTTTCAAATATGAAAATATGCATGCATAATTTATATAGCATTTTACAGGGCTTCCCAGGTGGCACAGTGGTAAAGAATCTGCCTTCCAGTGCAGGAGATGAAAGAGAAGCAGGTTCAGTTCCTTGGTTGGGAAGATGCTCTGGAAAAAGAAATGTCAACCCATTTCAGTATTCTTGCATGGAAAATCTCACGGACAGAGGAGCCTACTGTGATATAGTCCATGGGGTTGTAAAAAGTCAGACATTACTGATCACCCACACACAAACACATACACTCACAAGCATTTAACACACAGATCACTAGATTTTTCTATCATCTACTTATCTTTTACCCGTGTCTATCTATCTGACACCTATCTATCTAGAAATAGTATCAATATTATATGGTCAGGCATGCAGATACTAAGATGGAAATGAAAATACAACAGTGAAAACATCAGAAAAGGATGTTGATCTCATGGAACTGACGTTGGAGTATAAAAATTCACAAATAACAGACAAACACCACAGAGAAATAAAATAATTTCAGATTATGACAAGTTTTCTAAAGAAAATAGAAATGGAAAAAAAAAAGTGTGTTGGCTTTTATTTGTGCCAGTAATAATTGTGAAGCTTGTGAAGAGAGTTCTAGAAAAAGGCAATCAGTTCAGTTCAGTCGCTCAGTCATGTCCAACTCTTTGCGACTCTGTGGACTGCAGCATGCCAGGCTTTCCTGTCCATTACCAACTCCCGGAGCTTGCTCAAACTTATGTCCATCAGGTCAGTGATGCCATCCAACCATCTCATCCTCTGTTTTCCCCTTCTCCTCCTGCCTTCAATCTTTCTCAGCATCAGGGTCTTTTCCAATGAATCAGATCTTCGCATCAGGTGGCCAAAGTATTGGAGCTTCAGCTTTAGCATCAGTCTTTCCAATGAATATTCAGGACTGATTTCCTTTAGGATGGACTGGTTGGATTTCCTTGCAGTCCAAGGGACTCTCAAGAGTCTTCTCCAAAACCATAGTTCAAAAGCATCAATTCTTTGACATTCAGCTTTCTTTGTAGTCCAACTCTCACATCCATACATGACTACTGGAAAAACCAGAGCTTTGAATAGATAGACCTTTGTTGGCAATGTAATGTCTCTGCTTTTTATGCTGTCTAGATTGGTGTGAATTGACTAGTTTTTCTTCCAAGGGGCAAGCGTCTTAATTTCATGGCTACGGTCACCATCCACAGCAATTCTGGAGCCCAAGAAAATAAAATCTGTCACTGTTTCCTTTGTTTCCCCAACTATTTGCCATGAAATGATGGGACTGGATGCCATGATCTTAGTTTTTTGAATGTTGAGGTTAGGCCAATTTTTTCACTCTCCTCTAGAAAAATGTAATAATAAGTGCTAAATTGCAAAAAAGTGAAATGGGATTTACCAAGAAAAGGGGAGAATAGTCTAAGATAAACAGGGTAGAGATGAAAACTAGAACAAGCAGAGTTTGTGGAACTTCTTAAATAGTTTAGATTTTATTCCAAGAGTAATAAGAACACATGAAAGTACTGTAAGTATTATAGTAGTACGATCAGATTGACATCAAATTGTCAAGCACACAAGTGGCTGAGACCACAATATAGGCAGTGATGAGGAAGTAGAGTATATGGATTCTAATTATACTAGGAGGCTGCACTGAAAAGCTTTATTAATATACTTGGTGTGGTTCCTTAAGAAACGTAGAAATCAAAGAGCATTCATAGGTTTGGGGCATGAAGAACTAATTAAGGGAAAATACCATTTATTGAGATAAGGATGACCAAGAAAGGCAGAATTGTATAGAGAAATCCACAGTTTTGTTTTTGATCAGTTTAACTTTAATGGACATTTTTATTTGATAAGACTTTTAGTTGCAAGTGACAGAAACCCATACAACACTACCTGCCTTTGCTTTCTGTAGTAACATTCTCTGGATTATCCATGTTTGGTTGCTGCCAGTTAGATGGACAGTGCTCCTTCTTAACTCACAGTCTTATCCTAGAAGAGATATTCTGGGTGAAAAATTAATGGAAAAAATATAAGAGGAAGTAATTGCTGATACAAAGATAGCCAATAAATGGATAAGACAAAAAGGAGAAAAGCCAATAATAATTTGTATCTTGAAGATGATGTGGTATTTTTGCAGACATGGATAGGAGATAGGGTCTTGTCCTTCAGAAGCCTCCCTTTATTTGAGGCTGAATGTCCAGGACGGGTCCTGGTAGCCATGAGATACACTGAAAGGTTTTACCTGGGTAAGTCTTTTATTCAGAAAATTAATTTAAATTATTCTATTTACAATCCTCATAAACCTTAATTCTTACTGGCCAAATGCATTTCATATAATAATCAGTATTTATTTGAATTGATCATGGCTTTAATCCACCATGATATAGGACTTTTGGCCTACCTCCTCCTTTAAAATACAATGACTTTATTATTATTTTAAGAGGGTGAAATTATATTCTCATTTCCTTCTTTTTATACCACCCCTGTAATATCTTGTAGTAAATTATTCACATCTTTTTTTCCCATCTTATGAATAAATTTACCAAAATTAATCTAGCATTGTCAGATTTTCAACACATTTCATTGCCTCTCTTCAAATCCATTCTTTGAAGTTAAGAAAAGTTATGACCAACCTAGACAACATATTAAAAAGCAGAGACATCACTTTGCCTACATAGGTCTGTATAGTCAGAGCTATGGTTTGTCCAATAGCCATGTATAGATGTGAGAGTTCGACCATAAAGAAGGCTAACTGCAGAAGATGCAATGCTTTTGAATTGTGCTGGAGGAGATTCTTGAGAGTCCCTTGGACTGCAAGGAGATCAAACCAGTCAACCCTAAAGGAAATCAACCTTGAATATTAATTTGAAGGAGTGATGCTGAAACTGAAGCTCTAATACTTTGGCCACCTGATGTGAAGAGCTGTGTCATTGGAAAAGACTCTGATGCTGGGAAAGATTGAGAGCAGGAGGAGAACAGTATGAGATAGATGGGTGGCATTATCAACTCATGGACATGAGTTTGAGCAGACTCCAGAATATGGTGAAGGACAGGGAAGCCTGGTGTGTTGCAGTTCATGGGGGTCCCAAAGAGTCAGCTATGGCTTAGTGACTGAAAAACAACCTGGAGTTACAATTGTGATGTATCTCAACACCATTAATACTTCCTTGTGAATGAACTCTTGGAGTACTTCCAATGTTGTTTTTTCCCCCTTGTTCCTCATTTCACAGATATCATCCGATACAAAGAATCTTTTAAAGAGGTGATATGCAGAAACCGTTGCTTCTCAAATACTTGCAAAAGACTTCGTTCATCAATGAAATTACAGGTCACTGTGTGAGTATTAATCTGAATGATGATCTGTCTATTTTGAAACATGCACAGATATTTGAGGTGCATCATAGTTATCATAATATCATATTCCTTAACTACTATAAACCATGTTATTGTGGGTTCAGGATAACAATGAAGGAAAATAATCCTTTATTTTGACTTTGTCATTTGAATGTTATAATAGCTATGCATTTTTCTATTTTCGTTTTACTTTTCTGCCCACTGTTCATGTCTTCTCTCTGACTTATAGCAATTGGATTTCATTTTTACTTTGGGGCACGTTTTAAATCCACATGAAACAGTAAATACAATGATCATATTGGCCATTGCAAAGGAGAAAAGATGACCTAAACCAGGTCACAATTATCAGTGAGGGTACCTATAGGAAGCTCTTTGGTATATTCAAAATCAAGTATATTTGTGGATATATACTATCCATATCACTATCCTGGGAACTCAATGTCATCCTAATCTTGTTTAGATATGTATGATAAGGATATGTAAAAAAAATAAATGTAAAAAAGTAAAGATGTGGAGAAAAAATATTTTTCTTTTCTGAAATTGCCTTCAAACTTGAAAGATCAAGAGAGATGTTCTACTTCTTTTTTTAAGGCATGCCTAAAAACACTCACCTCCTAGGGTTTTACCCCATTTTCTCAGTATACAATAATGGAAAGGCACACTTTTTACACAGGCAAGGGTTTCATACATGTAAGGGGTATAGCATCAGAGAAGAAAGAAAGATGAGGATATCAGAGAGAGAGTAACAAGCTGCCAAACCCCGCCAACCAGAATCCTTTCTCAACCCAATAGGATGCTCTGTGTCTTTGGATTGTGAGTTACTGAGATTAATGAGACATTTCTCAGTTTTAATGTGTAGACACTGTGGATGAATTTACTGAGGAGTCTCTGCTCACATAGCTTGAGCCAGGTGTGTAACCAGGAGGAACTATCAATCTACACAACTCTAAACTATTTAGGAAAGCTAGTACAGAGTGCCTCCAAATTTTAAATGACAATTTTGTGCTCCAAAAAGTACACTCAAGATATACTCAGTAAATACTCAATGGCAATAATGTATTTGTTGAATAAACCAACATTGGGCAAACTGTTTTAGAAGCAATTTGGACAAAATTGGCACAGGTCTAGATGCTCCGTAAGAGCCACATTTGCTTACAATAACAAAAGACACTGATGAAAAAGACTTACTGGCTTAAAAACGGACATAGAGAAAGATCTTAAAGAAAAAAGGGACAGCATGACAAGCATCCTGGGCAAATACTATGGTTTAACATTCAGTTCGGTTCAGTCGCTCAGTTGTGTCTGACTCTTTGTGACACCATGGACCGCAACATGCCAGGCCTTCCTGTCCATCACCAACACCCGGAGTTCACCCAAACCCATGTCCATTGAGTAAGTGACGCCATCCAGCCATCTCATCCTCTGTCATCCCCTTCTCCTCCTGCCTTCAATCTTTCCCAGCATCAGGCTATTTTCCAGTGAGTCAGCTCTTCGCATCAGGTGGCCAAAGTATTGGAGTTTCAGCTTCAACATCAGTCCTTCGAATGAACACTCAGAACTGATCTCCTTTAGGATGGACTTATTGGATCTCCTTGCAGTCCAAGGGACTCTCAAGAGTCTTCTCCAACACCACAGTTCAAAAGCCTCAATTCTTTGGTGCTCAGCTTTCTTTCTAGTCCAACTCTCACATCCATCCATGTGTGACCACTTGAAAAACCATAGCCTTGACTAGATGGAACTTTGTTGGCAAAGTAATGTCTCTGCTTTTTAATATGCTGTCTAGGTTGGTCATAACTTTCCTCCCAAGGAGTAAGCATCTTTTAATTTCATGGCTGCAGTCACCATCTGCAGTGATTTTGGAGCCCAAACAAATAAAGTCTGACACTGTTTCCACTGTTTCCCCATCTATTTCCCATGAAGTGATGAGACCAGATGCCATGATCTTCATTTTCTGAATGTTGAGCTTTAAGCCAACTTTTTCACTCTCCTCTTTCACCTTCATCAAGAGACTTTTTAGTTCCTCTTCACTTTGTGCCATAAGGGTGGTGTCATCTGCATATCTGAGGTTATTGATATTTCTCCTGGCAATCTTGATTCCAGCTTGTGCTTCTTCCAGCCCAGCATTTCTCATGATGTACTCTGCATAGAAGTTAAATAAGCAGGGTGACAATATACAGCCTTTACATTCTCCTTTTCCTATTTGGAACAAGTCTGTTGTTCCATGTCCAGTTCTAACTATTGCTTCCTGACCTCCGTACAGATTTCTCAAGAGGCAGGTGTGGTATTCCCATCTCTTTCAGAATTTTCCACAGTTTATTGTGATCCACACAGTCAAAGGCTTTGGCATAGTCAATAAAGCAGAAATAGATGTTTTTCTGGAACTCTCTTGCTTTTTCAATGATAATAAATAAACAAGCCACAAATACTTAAACAGCAACTAAAGAACCAATATGGAGCAAAGAATACACATTGACTCAAGAGGAGTTAAGGAGTAAGATCATTCAGAATATTCTAATATATCTTATGTACAGTGGTGATGGCTCTTGGGAAATGACAAGAAATAAAATTATGGGAGAATTATTTTCCATGTTCCACTGCATGAAATCTATGGGAATTTCTAAATTGAAATTATGCTCAAGTGCTCTTTAACTGCCAAAGTTCCATGGATAAAGAAAAAACAGATCCAATAAATAATCTAGTATGTTGACATTAGGAAGTTATTTAACTTACTAAGATTTTACTGATGGGGAAAAGATGGGCATTACTTAAAGATAAAACACAATGGGAAGACTGACAGTAAAATCTTGCAGTATGAAACAAAGCATATGAATATGCCCTTGAGAGTCTTGATATCTACAATAAATTGAACGTTGGCCTTTGCTTTATAGTGCAATTCTACCGACTTTTAAAAAATTATTTTAATTTAATGTGATCACTGTTTGTAACCATGACTGGCATAATTGGTAAGGTGTATTAGAATTATTATATTTTAAAAAACTACTACAATAGAGATACTGATGATTACACACAGGAAAAGAGAATTATGAATAACCTGATTTGGATCACCTTTTTGGCTTTGTGGTGGCAAATGGAGTTGTAAAATTTATTATGCCATCTGTTTAGGAGGTTTCCAAAATATAAAAGAAGAATAATTTTGCTTGAAATTAGGGGAAAGACATTTTAGAAAGATGAACAATTTTTTAAAAGTATATGTTTCAACATTCAAAGTAAAGGTCTGGCCGAAAATAGGTTATAGACACATACAACTTAAGTCTGAAAAATGTATACCTGGATTTCTGTAGTCACAGATTCTGAATCTACAGATATTATTCTGAAAAAAATTCCTGAAGTTTCCCAAAAGCAAAATATGAATTTGTGATATACCTAGCTTCCCCAGTGACTCAGCAGTGAAGAATCTGCCTGCAATGCAAGACACAAGGCAGGAACTGTGGCTTGGATCCCTGGGTCAGGAAGATCCCCTGGAGAAGGAAATGGCAACCCTCTCCAATACTTTTGCCTGGAAAATCCGATGGACAGAGGAGCCCGGCAGGCTACAGTCCATGGGGACACAAAGAGTAGGACACAACTAAGCAACTAAACAACAACAACAAGCAACAATTCACTTGGAATTTCCATTGTATTTACAACTGTTTAAATAGTAATAACACTGTATAACGTATTATGAGTAATCTAGAGATGATTTCAAGTGCACAAGAGACGGTGTGTCGGTTATATGTAAAAACTGTGCCAATTTATATAAAGGATTTGAGCATTTGGGGAGGCATAAAACCAACCCCCCAAGGATAATAAGGATAAAGTACAACTCAAGAAGAAAGAAAAGGTCCAGAATCTAGAAGTCTCTGCAATAGAACAATTAGCAGAGTAATTTGTACCCAATATCCAGCACTTTTATATACCTTAGAAATCTCCAGACTCCTGGCTTCTTGTTAGATTATAATTCGAATTCATGAAAAAAGTGTTTAAGTGAAAACAAAGCCAAAGCAAACTGGTAAAGTTGTGATAACTTATGACTTTTAATTTCCTGACTCAGACTATATTGTTGTTGTTTAGCTGCTAAGTCATGTGACTATTTGGGGACCCCATGGACTGTAGCCAGCCAGGGTCCTCTGTCCATCATATTCTCCAGGCAAGAATATTGGAGTGGGCTCCCATTTCCTTCTTCAGGGGATATTCCCGACCCAGGGATCGAACCTGTGTCTCCTGCATTGGCAAGAGGATTCTTTACCACTGAGACATCAGGGAATAGTCAAAATTTAATAGCCAAGGTATATTGTGAGGAGATATTTTTATCACTATTTTCCTCCAAGAACAAAATTGTCAAAACATACTGCCTATGTTCTCCTATGCTGTCTAATAAGGTAAATAATTAAAACAAAGTCTTAATAAAGCATACTAGGATGATCCAGAGGAAGTTAACAGTACATTTCTTTAGTTGCCAAGTTCAAAATAGACAACTAGTATGGCAACCCACTCCAGGACTCTTGCCTGGAAAATCCCATGGACAGAGGAGCCTGATGGGCTGCAGTCCATGGGGTTGCTAAGAGTCGGACACGACTGAGTGACTTCACTTTCACTTTTCACTTTCATGCACTGGAGAAGGAAATGGCAACCCACTCCAGTGTTCTTGCCTGGAGAATCCCAGGGATGGGGGAGCCAGGTGGGCTGCCATCTATGGGGTCGCACAGTCGGACACGACTGAAGTGACTTAGCAGCAGCAGTAGCAGCAGCAAGAACATAAATGATTATAAAATACTATCTACATGACACATGTTGCAGGTCTTTTTCTCTTTTTTTCACAGTTCCTAAAGAGAATTATAGGCTAGATAGACATACAGACAAGGGAATTACAATGAAATATGCTTGTACATCATATTTTATATTAACAATTGTATAATTATAACTATATATGTTTTAAGCCTATATTAAGATATTGTTGAGTAATTATATTTTAAATATAATTTCCATCTCTAATTTTTATAAAATATGGTCATAAAGGTTTCTGACTTTTAATATAAACTGAAAATGAATCAAACAATAAAAATAAGTGGAAAAAAGTGACATTCAAAAAATAGTTTTATATGTGGACAAGGACACTAAAAGCCTCTTAAATGAAGGAGTATATAACATTTTATTTTGGTTTTAATGGGAGGAAAAAATAAAGCAACATTTAATCACTTTATGGCAATATTTTTGAAATCTTGTCTCTAGTAATAAATATGCCCTTCATCATGATTTTAGTTTACAAAAGAAAATAGCTCTTACCTAAACAAATAATTTTACTTTTAATTTATTCCTTCCTAAATGCTAGGTAATCTATTGAAATTAGAACAATTGAATGTATTATCATATTATCTACATTTGCTTAATAATTCAAAAAGAGATAAAAAATTTAGCTTAATATTACTTTTTTATTTCCAAAACCAGAAAGTGACTTAGTGAAATAAATGATTTTGAAAGGTTTACAGAATTCCAGCAAATTTAAAGAAATATCTAAAAAATTGTCAACCTTTAATGGTGATTTGGACTTCCCTAGTAATTCAGCTCAGAGAAGGCACTGGCACCCCACTCCAGTACTCTTGCCTGGAGAATCCCATGCACAGAGGAGCCTGGCAGGCTGCAGTCCATGGGGTCGCTAAGAGTCCGACATGACTGAGCGACTTCACTTTCACTTTTCACTGTCACGCATGGAGAAGGAAATGGCAACCCACTCCAGTGTTCTTGCCTGGAGAATCCCAAGGACGGCAGAGCCTGGTGGGCTACCATCTATGGGGTCGCACAGAGTTGGACACGACTGAAGAGACTTAGCAGCAGCAGCAGCAGCAGTAACTCAGCTGGTAAAGAATAGGCCTGCAATCCAGGAGACCCTGGTTCAATCCCTGGGTCAGGAAGATCCACTGGAGAAGGAATAGGCTACCCACTCCTGTATGTTGGGTTTCCCTTGTGGCTAAGACATTAAAGAATCCACCAGCAATCCGGGAGACCTGGGTTCGATCCCTAGGTTGGGTAGATCACCTGGAGAAGGGAAAGGCTGCCCACTCCAGTATTCTGTCCTGGAGAATTCCATGGACTCTATAATCCATGATATCACAAAGGCTGAGTGATTTTCACTTTCACTTTCACTTAATGGTGATGTCGGTACTTAACCAAAAAGCACACCTAACATCTAAAGCTAAATATGTAAGTTTCTTGAGATAAATGTTGTGGTGATTGTTTTCTGTTCATTACTTGTTTTTAAAGTAAAAGAGCACACATTGATTGAAATAGCACCATAACCCTTTCCAAGAAATTTTTTTGAACTTGTTTAACAATTCGATTTTCCAAAAAATTTAAAGTTGTGAATCTCTCTCCCTAAATACAATGTTAAAAGTCATGTTTTACCTTCAAATTTATAGTCAGCTCAGTCGTGTCCAACTCTGTTCTGTTTAGTAATTTTTTCAAGCTGCATTAAATTGAAAATCATCCAATCAGGAGAGAGACTCTTTTGAAATCATGGGTTCTCTTTGTCCAATATAAAGTCCCTACAGTGTAGGTAGATTTGTGGCTGAACAATGAACAAACTGGCAGATACAGTAATTGTCTTTTAAAAGAAACCTAAAAAAGAAAGTTTTGTGATAGTAAGCTACGATGTACTATATTGTGTGACTCATTCTCAACATCTTGGGTGTGGGCATGAGAGCAAATTCTTAAAAGTCACACTTGAGCTGAACTCATGGGCTTCCCTGCTGGCTCAGATGGTAAAGAATCCGTCTGCAATGCAGGAGATCTGGGTTTGATCCCTGGGTCAGGAAGATCCCCTGGAGAAGGGAATGACGATCCATTTCAGTATTCTTGCCTGGAGAATTCCATGGCCAGAGGAGCTTGGCAGGCTATAGCCCATGAGGTGGCAAAGAGTCAGACACAGCTGACTGACTAACTCTTTCTTTCTTGATCTGATCCTGAAAGGATAGGATTTGGTTAGACACAGAGAACTGGTAATGACCCAAATCTATGCTAAGAGAAAAATCTATTTCATTACTGTTGAAGCTAGAAAAAGCTTCAATTTGCAGAAACTGAGACTAGTGAGAGAGAGTGTAGGAGCCTCAGAACATCTACTCAAAGGCCAGGTTCCTGAAAGACTAAGGTGTTCTCTCGATTTTGAGGTAGTTTTAATTAAAAGCCCAAGACAAGAGTGCAAGGGTGGGGTCTGTGCACACGTGTGCAGTGCATCTAGCTATGTTTTCATGCACTTGTGCATGTACAGGTGTGTATAATTATGTATCTGTGCACACGTAGGCGTGTGTGTACAGCTTTAGGATGAAAGAAAATAGCATCACTTTTAAACAAGACATGTAATGTCCATAAAGCCAGAAGCTAAAATTAAAACATTTGGGGATGACTGCCATATATATATATATATATATATATATATATATATATATGTAACCATGCTTTATATTTTATCTTATTTTAAATGAATTTTTTATGGTTCAAGGAACTGTGAGTGGAAAATCATTGTGTATTTTGGCAAGTGGGTATGGGACTTAGCCTTCAGTTAACACATCTTGAAAAGGAAAGTCCTGCTTTCTAAATATGTGCTGTGTACACTCGGACACTCAGTCGTGTCTGACTCTTGGATGCCCATGGACTGTAGGCTCCTCTCTCCATGGTATTTTCCCAGCAAGAATACTGGAATGGGTTGCCATTTCCTTCTTCAGGAGATCACCCTGGGTCAGGAATAAAATCCGTGTCCCCTGCATCGGCAGGCAAATTCTTTACCACTGAGCTGCCTGAGAAGCCCATTTTGAATATAAAAACTATAAAAGATATTTCCATTACTTATGGTTTTAGGATGCTTCTTTCAGAAAGTGGGCCCATGATCTGTCAAAGAGAAGACTTGTCTAATTTCAAATATTGCCTTCATCAGTTGACCAAATAGGGAAAATACAGTGACTATATCTCTAATATTCTTCTAAAACTGCATACTGTCTCAAATAGATGTTATAAAATAGAATACAAAGCACATATATATATATATATATACACATATATACACACACGCACACATAATTAACACTTAAAAAGACTGTAAATGCTAATGAGAACATGTCTTCTATCAGCTCCTCTTAACTGGTGGTTCTGTTATAATCTTGAAGGAAACATGTCCAAAGTATATTATTTAGAAAGAGATGCAAAACCCACCTTGCTTTCCTGGTCTGTGACCTCATTCAGCCACTCCTTCAGAATCTTTAAGGCATCCTGTTAGGTAAACTAATATACAGAAGTGCTTTTGTTGTCCATCTTCTCTCTGCCATGTATCCCTACATACTCTAAAGAGAAGGCCAGTTAAACACAGATAGATAAACAGATTGAAGTAAAAAAGAAATTATAAGCACTACTATTTAAAAACTCTTATCATCAAAAAAATAAGAACAGAAAAACAACAATTATAATACAAGTGATGTCCTGTTGAAGACAAGATGCCTGAGTTGAAATATACATATTTTTATTAAAGTTCTAACCATTTGCAAATGCCATTCTGAGCACACATTGTATAAATTTTAACTATCCTGTAGAGTACATAGCTAACATGCACAATTAAATTAGCATGCATACATACACATCCCTAGAGGTCCACACATTTAAAAACTTGTTAAGAAGTACAAGCCAGTCTTATGCCAAACTCTTTGAGGTTTACATGGATTAACTTTGCACTTCAAAGAAAATATATTAAACAGCTATCAAGGCTAAACTCTGAAGAACAGTGAAAGTATATTTAGAAATATTCACCACTCAGGTTTTTCATCTTTCTGTCATTACAAATATGTTTTCACTTTATTGTATTTATTAGAGATTGGAATCTAAATGTTAAATGTTTTATTTGATAAGGAGCACATGGCATTCATAGTCACAGTAATGCTTGCTGATGAAGTCAGTGGTCATGAGATGTCTGATGTTAGTGGATTGCAGGATTTCAGCTTTCCTTTGATATTGCTGGCATTAATTTTTTATAGCAACCTTATTGAGATATAAATTACATGCCATACAGTTCTTCCTTTAAAATATATAATTAAATGTTTTTTAGCAGATTCATAGAGTTGTGAAACCATCACTATTATCTAGCTTTAGAACATTTTCATCATTCCCAAAAGAAACCTTATGTCCATTAGTGGGTGATCTACCATCTGCCTTTCCCACTAGGCCCTGCAGACAACTGGGTACTTACTGACTCTAAATGTGCCTATTTTGGATATTTCCTTAACAAGAAATCATATAATAGGTGATCTTTTGTGACTGTATTATTTTACCGAGTATAATATTTTCAAAGTTCAACTGTATAGAAACATGTATCAATATTTCACTCTTTTGTATGATGAACAATATTCCATTGTACAGATATACTACATTATATTTATCCATTCATCTATTGATGAACATTTGTGTTATTCACATTTTTGAATAATATTTCTATGAACATTGGTGTGCATGCTTTTTGTGGACTTTTGTTTTTTATTTCTCTTGAGTATATACCTAGGAATAGAATTGCTAAATCATACAATAATTGTTTATTTAACATTTTGAGAAACTATCAAACAGCTTTCCAAAAACACTGCACTATTTTAAGATACTGTTAGCCGTGTATAAAGTTCCCAATTTCTTCAGTCTTTCCAGCAGTTGTTATAGTCAGTCTTTTTATTTCAGTTATGTTTCTATGGTGGTATCTCATCTTGTATTGATTTCTATTTATCTAATGCCTAATGGCATTAGCTATAATTTCATATGTGTATGTTAGATAAAGCTTGCTGTATACAAGAAATTTCCAGAAAATTCATGAGTAGAAGGATTGATTATACTATGATATAGATAAATGATATATAGATAGAAATTTCCATTTATTTGTTTTTCTTTTGAGTATAATTTGGAATATTTTTTTATTACCTTTGAAGACTTTAAGAATGAAATTTTTTCTGATTAATGGTTCTCACTTTATTTCTTGGTTGAGTCTAAAGAAACTTATTTTTTAGAATTATTCCCTTATTCTTACAGACACATTTTCATGATAGATAGCTTAACATTTCAATAAGGTCACTGAATTTTGAATTGGACAGCATGGAGATCAAGCCAGTCAATACTAAAGGAAATCAGCCCTGAATATTCACTGAAAGGATGGATGCTGAAGCTGAATTTCCAATACTCTGGCCACCTGATATGAAGAGCCGACTCATTGGAAAAGACCCCGATGCTGGGAAATACTGAGGGCAGGAGCAGAAGGGGACAATAGAGGATGAGCTGTTTGGATGGCATCACTGACTTAATAGCCATGAGTTTGAGAAAACTCTGGAAGACAACGAAGGCCAGGGAAGCCTGGTGTGCTGCAGTCTCACAGTCAGATGTGACTGAGACTGAGCAACAACAAGCTGAATAATTTTAAAAAATGGGACAGTTATAATAGGTTAATTAATCTCATTTATAAATTTTTATCTATATGTAATCCAATGCCACAGTCCTGTTCTAAGGTTTCTGTTAGTTGTGGCTTCAAGTCCCTCTTTTCATGGGCATCTTTCTTGATCTCATCATACTCCTCAAAATAACTGTTATCTTTCCGTACATCCTGTAATCCAGAGAGATAATCCTATCCTTGGCCTTTGGTTTTATAAAGTGTCATTTAAAGTAGATTTATATACTTATGTCTGGATAATAATTCATTTCTGCCCCACTTTGAATTCTCAAATCTCCACATTAGTAACAAGAGAAACATACTCTTGCATGAATAATTTAATGGTAAAGTAATCTAGAATGGGTAACAATATTATACTCTCACAAAAGTTCATTTTGATAAAGATCATCACTATCTTGAAAATGTAAGTACATAGGAACCAAACGGTGGCATAAAGAGAAAAATTAGAAATGGTCTAGTTAAACAGGGAGATCAATCTTTCTCTCTAAACTGATCCAGCGGGAAAAATTCAGCTCCATGTATATCCAAAGTTGGAATTCTTAACTCCACATTCACAAATGCATTCAGTTAATTTGCCATCCTATAGAGAGTAATGTAAATCTTAGTCTTATGGCCATTTTTTTTCTGGGATAAAGGCCCAGAGCTTTCAACATCTTTCAAATTATGGGATTTTACAATGGTTCAAAAAGATTACAAAGGTTGAGAACCTCAGTTCAGGGAGAATAAGTCTTGTTATCAGGTGACAGAATGGAGAAATTCTCTTTAGAAGTAAAACATTAATATATCCAGACAGCAAATAAGAAATTCCAGATTGTAAGTCTCAGATATTAGTAGAGTATATTGATTTTGCTTTTCATCCCTGATCTACATTTTTAGTGAATTGGCAGAATGGTTTATAAAAAGTGAGTTGTTTGAAATAATGTTTATAAATGAAGGGATAAATTTCATTGATATAAATATGTGACAGTGGGTACTAATTTCAGTTGAATTGATGACACAATTCAAGCAGAGGATGGATGAACAATGAAAGCATATGAATAGTACAGATGGTGTTCGGATTTAGGTGAACAGTTACATTAACTGACCTTCAAGGCTCACTCTAGCTCCAAGATTCTCTGTAAACCCAGGAATATAAATGAGAACATTGTGAGAAATTGTTACAATAGATACATCTTATAGTGTGTGCCTCAAAAGCTTTCAGCAAAACAAATACTCTCTGTGCAAGATAAACAGATAAATAAGTAACTAGCAAAATTGATCTTATGCCATTTTAAATTTATGATCTCTTTATTAAGAAGTCATGGGATGTTGCTGGCAAAGGTCCCAAAATTGCAAACATCATCAATGTTCACCCTTAGGACATTTCTAAATATTGAATTTGCAATGAAGACTGTGTATCTTCACAGTTAGTATTTGAAAAATAAAATAAACAATACTCTGAATTTTTGAAAGGCTTTTGAAGTTCTAAACAGTTGCAAACTTTTTATCAGATGCCACGCTCCCAGCTTTGCTTGAGCTCATCCATTATTCAATACGGATATCCTTGCTGCCTCTCCATAGAGGATCTTATCATTTCTTATAATTCAAGACTTTTGGATACCCGCGGCCAGGAGAGGGTCAGCACAGTCGCTCAGACGCCGAAGAGCCAGCCGCCCGCGCGAGGTGTAGATGGGGCACTGCCAAAAAAAAAAAAAAAGACTTTTGTTCTGTTCACTCACCTTCTGTGAGGTCTGTTTATCTTTATTTCCCAAAGCCTCCACTCCTTCATCTTCTAATTAATTTACAGTTCTTTTTCTTCAAGTCAACATGCTGTTTTCCCCACACTTAACTTCCTGTGCTTTCTCTATTCCACTTTTCCTACAGTTTGGTATTCCTCTTAGATCTATAATTAAAATAGCTTTTGAAACCACATCACCCCCCAAAAAGGCTTCTCCATCAAATTGAATAAATGCTGATGACTCTCCACTAGTATGTTTCTTTTTTGATTTAACACCCCATTAAACTTATCTCTTATCATTCCACATAATTAAACTTTGTGCTAAGCAAGCTTTATCACGCTACCCTATTGCCATACAAAAGAAGTTTCATTCACCTTCCTTGTGAAAACCATCTTTTGTACACTTACTCAGTAATTTTCTTCTACTTTCAGCAAAACTTCTCTGGTAATTTATGACATCCCTAATATGATCTCCTTTAAAGCCACTTTGCTAATGACACATTTAACCAAACTCTTTTAGTATTATCCAGGGACTCTCAAAGCAGTACAGACTCTTTAGTGTCTTAAATGTAATACATCCTTGAATATAGTATGCCAAGTATAGTTTACTCTCAGAGTAAAATTAATCTATCCTGCCCTTCATCTCTGATTTACATTGCTTGTGACTCACTGTGTGATATAATTGACTGTTTCTTGACTGTAGTGCATTATTAACCTACACTCAGTTTACTATTAACTAAATCCTTTTTACTTGAGAAACATAGAAGATTTTTTGGAATCTTATATCTTTTTATCTAAACTATTTATTACTCCTTCCATGCAGGTTTCAGTGCTTTACCAATTTGATGAGTATGTTGTCTTACCTGAGTCACTAAAATACTGAATACACAGGATTAATAACTGAGTATTATGGCACAGTTCTGGAATGCCATTTGAGTCAGCAATTTTTAATCTCTTAAAAATCATGAAACACAGTAAGAACTACACTTTATATTGCAGCCCAGCATACACATGTGTATACTTAAATTTCAAATTAAGTTTAATAGTTGAGTTTTTACTATGATGAATTAACCACTCTGATATTTTGTTTTATTTTCTTTTATTCTATTTAGCTTTGCGTAAATTACTGATTGTTACTTACAGTGTTGTTTAGCCAGTGCTGAGAAAACACCCTCAAGTGTCATTTTCCCTGCTCATATATCTATGGTTCATCTAGAATTCTGTTGATTTAGCTTGGTTTTTTTTTTGAGCTTGACTCCAAGCTCTATGTTTGGTCAAGTTGGTCCCACATTGTCCATGGCTCTTCAATCTCAGAGTAATGTCATAAACATAAAAAGTAAAGTTCAATTGCACAAAGTATGCTTCACACAAAGTACCTGTATTTTGCTAACTTCTCTGACTTGCATTCAATAAAAGTCATGAGGTTGAACCTAACATATATAGTGTGGAGATACATTTCAATCACCATGATCCCAAAGCAACTCAAGTGACTAAGCCCAACATCATGGAGAGAAGTACAGTCCTACAAGGGAGGAGCCATAGAAGGAGTATACTATCTCTATCAGAACCTTCACAACCCAATTACGGATTGCCACCTGAGGCTTTAAGCTGACACTGATTTGTTGATCAAAACTCTTTAAAAATATCCATCCCTCATATTACTAAGCCGCTTGGTAATTTTTGTATTCAGGTCGTAGCATTCCATTGATTGGAGAAGGGAATGACAATCCACTCCAGTGTTCTTGCCTGGAGAATTCCATGGACAGAGGAGCCTTGTGGGCTACAGTCCATGGGGCTGCAAAGAGTCAGACTCGTCTGAGAAGCTAACATTTTATATTCATTCCATTGAAACAAAGCAACAGTGATTTATTGAGGTCCAGATTCTCAAAATTTCCTTGAACTACTAACACCAGTAATAAACAGAAATTATGACAGCTTGACATTTAATCAGATTCAGTCATATTCAACTCTTTGCAACCCTATAGACTGTAGCCTGCCAGGCTCCTTTGGCATGGGATTTTTCAAGTAATACAGAAGAGTGTTGCCATGTCCTTCTCCAGGGGATCTTCCTGACCCAGGGATTGAACCTGGATCAGGAACAGGAAGGTTTTTAATCATTAGCACAACCTGGTAAGCCCCAATGCATCCTCATCTAGTCATATATAAGGTCTCACTTGAATTGTCCTTTCTACAATTGGGCTCAGAAATAATGTTAGACGTTTGAGACTAAAGATTGATCTTTATACCAAAAATAATATTTATATTAAATATCCCTTCCCACATTTTCTGTTTTAGACAAAATATTTTATATCTTTTGTAAACCCTGAACTATTTTTTGTTGGTATAGATGATTTTACTACTTTGGTCTTTTAACCTTCCTATTAGCCTTCATTGTTGATTTACAATTTTACTACATGTTTTCCTTTACCAGTGATATTATTTTTGTAGTATTCACATTTCTGACTGCATTTTCTTTCTTTCTTTTTTTTTTTTTTTGCCTAGAGAATTCCCTTTAACATTTCTTTTAAAGCTAGTTTAGTGGTACTGAATTCTTTTAGCTTTTGCCTGTCTATAAATCTTTGGATCTCACCATCAAATCTGAATGAAAGCTTTGCCAAGTAGAGTACTTTTAATCATAGGTTTTTCCTTTTCATTACTTCAAATGTATTATGCCACCAGTTCTGGCTTGCAGAGCTTCTGCTGGAAAGTCAGCAGACAGCCTAATGGGAATCCTTGTACTTTCAGTTCAGGTCAGTCGCTCAGTCATGTCCAACTCTTTGAGACCCTATGGACTACAGCATGCCAGTCTTCCCTGTCTATCACCAACTCCCAGAACTTGCTCAAATTCATGTCCTTTAAGTTGGTATGGTGATCAAACCATCTCATCCTCTGTTGTCTCTTTCTCTTCCTGCCTTCAATCTTTCCCAGCATCAGGATCTTTTCAGTGAGTCAGTTCTTTGCAACAGGTGGCCAAAGTACTGGAGTTTCACTTTCAGCATCAGTCCTTCCAATGAATATTCAGGTCTGATTTCCTTTAGGATTGACTGGTTGAATCTCCTCGCAGTCCAAGGGTCTTCTCCAACACCACAGTTAGCATCAATTCTTCGGCACTCAGCTTTCTTCACCATCCAACTCTCACATCCATACATGATTACTGGAAAAACCGTAGCTTTGACTAGATGGACCTTTGTCAGCAAAGTAAGGTCTTTGCTTTTAATATGCTGTCTAGGTTGGGCATAACTTTCCTTCCAAGGAGTAAGCATCTTAATTTCATGGCTGCAGTCACCATCTGCAGTGATTTTTGAGCCCCCCAAAATAAAGTCTGTCACTGCTTCCATTGTTTCCCCATCTATTTGCCTTGAAGTAGTGGAACTGGATGCCATGATCTTAGTTTTTTGAATTTTGAGTTTTAAGCCACTTTGTACTTTCCGTCTTGCTTTCCTTTGCTACTCCTTAAGCTTACTAATATGAATAACTTTGCTAATTAATATTAAAAGCATCCATGAGGAGGGCATGGCAACCCACTCCAGTATTCTTGCCTGGAGAGTTCCCATGGACAGAGGAACCTGGCAGGCTACAGTCCATGGAGTCGCCAAGAGTGAGACATGACTGAGCAACTAAGCAAAGCACAAAAGCACGCATACAAATGTGAAATATACATGGCTATACTACGGTATTCTTGAATGTGTTTCTATTGATATGTTGTTTACTCATGCTTTACTTTCAATGATTGCATTTATAGTTACATTTTAACATTAGTCTATTTGATTTTTAAAATTGATTTTTAAAACTGCATGTACTTCATTATCCTTTCTTCCCAAAATTTCACCTGGTTTCTTAAAATCATTCATGAGACTCTTCATTTTTATGTGCTCTGAAGCAATTCAATAGCATTAAATTTTCTATTCTGGTTAATAGTGTTGCTGAATTACTTTGAGGAAGTTCCTGGGCCTGTGGCATTAGTTGAGGTGTGTGTGTTTTTAAATATATTTCTCAGGAATTGGAATAGTTTTGACAAAAGTGTATTTTTCTTGAAATATTATTTCATTTGGCTTTTAATTCGAGGGGTTTCCCTGGTAGCTGAGCTGGTAAAGAATCTACTTGCAATGCAGGAGACCCTGATTTGATTCCCGGGTTCAAAAGATCAACTAGAGAAAGGATAGGCTGCCCATACCTTGTTAGAATGACATTATACAAAAATATTTCTAATCTCTAATTTTCCTATATATCTTTATTTATATATTAATTTTAATTCTTATTGTCTTGACTTGTGTTAAATATGTTAATTACTATAAAAGACGTTTTTTAAAAAAATTGTTCTAGTACATTTTTCCTAATTAAATTCTATTTTTATTAACTTATTATTCTTATTTTATTTTGGCTCAAATTACAATTGTTTATCTATCCTTTAGAGCTAGAAATTTGCAATATTTTAATTAACTTTTAATTTAAAGTTATGAATGTTTCTCTGAATACCTATAAGTGGCATGAAATAGTGGGTATATAAGTCTGTAATGTTTGTTTTTAATAATCATTGACAGAAACTCTGCTAAGTAATTATTTTAAAAACACAGTGGTTTTAGTTATGCATTTTGTGTAAAGGACTAAGGAAAGTTTTAGTTTTTGCTCTCAGTTCAGTTCCATTCAGTCACTCAGTCATGTGTGACTCTTTGTGACCCATGGACAGCAGCAAACCAAGTCTCCCGGTTCATCACCAAATCCCAGAGTTTACTCAAACTCATGCCCATCAAGTTGGTGATGCCATTCAACCATCTCATCCTCTGTCATCCCCTTCCCCCCTAACCTTGAATCTTTCTCAGCATTAGGATATTTGCCAATGAGTTAGTGCTTGACATCAGGTGGCCAAGTATTAGAGTTTCACCTTCAGCATCAGTCCTTCCAATGAATATTCAGGACAGATTTTCTTTAGGATTGACTGGTTGGATCTCCTTGCAGTCCAAAGAACTCTCAAGAGCCTTCTCCAACACCACAGTTCAAAAGCATCAATTCTTCAGTGCTCAGCTTTCTTTATAGTCCAGCTCTCACATCCATACATGACTACTGGAAAAACAATAGCCTTGACTAGATGAACTTCTGTTGACAAAGTAATGTCTCTGCTTTTCAATATGCTGTCTAGGTTGGTCATAACTTTCCTCCCAAGGATCAAGTGTCTTTTAATTTCATGGCTGCAGTCACCATTTGCAGTGATTTTGGAGAACCACAAAAATAAAGTCTGTCACTGTTTCAACTGGTTCCCCATCTATTTGCCATGAAGTGATAGGACTGGATGCTGTGATCTTTGTTTTCTGAATGTTGAGCTTAAGCCAACTTTTTTACTTTCCTCTTTCACTTTCATCAAGAGGCTTTTTAGTTCCTCTTCACTTTCTGCCATAAGAGTGGTGTCATCTGCATATCTGAGGTTACTGATATTTCTCCTGGCAATCTTGATTTCAGGTTGTGCTTCATCCAGCCCGGCGTTTCTCATGATGTACTCTGTATATAAGTTAAATAAGCAGGGTGACAATATACAGCCTTGACATACTTCTTTCCTGATTTGGAACCAGTTTGTTGTTCCATGTCCAGTTCTAACTGTTGCTTCTTGACCTGCATAGAGAATTTTCAGGAGACAGGTAAGGTAGTCTGGTATTCTCATCTCTTTAAGAACTTGCCAGTTTGTTATGATCCACACAGTGAAAGGCCTTGGCATAGTAAATAAAGCAGAACTTGAGGTTTTTTTTCTGGAACTCTTTTGTTTTTTTGATGTTTCAAGGGATGTTTGGCACTTTGATCTCTGGCTTTTCTAAATCCAGCTTGAACATCTGGAAGTTCATGGTTCACATACTGTTGAAGCCTGGCTCGGAGAATTTTGAGCATTACTTTGCTAGTGTGTGGGATGGGTGAAATTGTGCGGTAGTTCGAGCATTCTTTGGCATTACCTTTTTTTAGGATTGGAATGAAAATTGATCTTTTCCTGTCCTGTGGCCACTGTTGAGTTTTTCAAATTTGCTGGCATATGACTGCAGCACTTTAACAGCATCATCTCTTAGGATTTTAAATACCTCAACTGGAATTCCATCACCTCCACTAGTTTTGTTCATGGTGATACTTCTTAAGGCCCCACTTGACTTCACATTCCAGGATGTCTGGCTCTAGGTGAGTGATCGCACCATTGTGATTATCTGGGTCATGAAGATCTTTTTTGCATAGTTCTGTGTATTCTTGCCACCTCTTCTTAGTATCTTCTGTTTCTGTTAGGTCCATATTATTTCTGTCCTTTATTGTGCCTTTCTTTGCATGAAATGTTTCCTAGGTATCTCTAATTTTCTTGAAGAGATCTCTAGTCTTTCCCATTCTTTTGTTTTCCTCTATTTCTTTGCATAGATCACTGAGGAAGGCTTTCTTATCTCTCCTTGCTATTCTTTGGAACTCTGCATTCAAATGGGTATTTCTTTCCTTTTCTCTTTTGCCTTTCACTTCTCTTCTTTTCACAGCTATTTGTAAGGCCTCCTCAGACAACCATTTTGCCTTTTTGTATTTCTTTTTCTTGGGGATGTTCTTGATCACTGCCTCCTATACATTGTCATGAACCTCCATCCATAGTTCTTCAAGCACTCTGTTTATCAGATCTATTCCCTTGAATCTATTTGTCACTTCCACTACGAACAAAACTAGTGGAGGTGATGGAATTCCAGTTGAGCTATTTCAAATCCTGAAACACGATGCTGTGAAAGTGCTGAACTCAATTTCCCAGAAAATTTGAAAAACTCAGCAGTGGCCACAGGAGTGGAAAAGGTCAGTTTTCATTTCAATCCTAAAGAAAGGCAATGCCAAAGAATGCTCAAACTACCGCACAATAGCACTCATCTCACACGCTGGTAAAGTAATGTTCAAAATTCTCCAAGCCAGGCTTCAGCAATATGTGAACCGTGAACGTTCAAGCTGGCTTTAGAAAAGACAGAGGAACCAGAGATCAAATTACCAACATCTGCTGGATCATGGAAAAAGGAAGAGAGTTCCAGAAAAACATCCATTTCTGCTTTATTGACTATGCCAAAGTCTTAGACTGTGTGGATCACAATAAACTGTGGAAAGTTCTGAAAGAGATGGGAATACCAGACCACCTGACTTGCCTCTTGAGAAACCTCTATGCAGGTCAGGAGACAACAGTTAGAACTGGATATGGAACAACAGACTGGTTCCAAATAGGAAAAGGAGTATGCCAAGGCTGTATATTTCCTCCTTCCTTGTTTAACTTCTATACAGAGTATACAATTTGAAATGCTGGATTGGGTGAAGCATGAGCTGGAGTCAAAATTGCCTGGAGGAATATCAATAACCTCAGATATGCAGATGAAACCACCCTTAGGGCAGAAAGTGAAGAAGAACTAAAGAGCCTCTTGATGAAAGTGAAAGAGGAGAGTGAAAATATTGGCTTAAAGTTCAATATTCAGAAAACTAAGATCATGGCATCCGGTCCCATCACTTCATGGCAAATAGATGTGGAAACAGTGGCTGACTTTATTTTTCTGGGCTCCAAAATCACTGCATATGGTGATTGTAGCTATGAAATTAAATGACGTTTACTCCTTGGAAGGAAAGTTATGACCAACCTAGACAGCCTATTAAGAAGCAGAGAGATTACTTTGCCAACAAAAGTCCATCTAGTCAAGACTATGGTTTTTCCAGTGGTCATGTATGGATGTGAGAGTTGGACTATAAAGAATCTGAGTGCAGAAGAATTGATGCTTTTGAACTGTGGTGTTAGAGAAGACTCTTGAGATTCACTTGAACTGCAAGGAGATTCAACCAGTCCATCCTAAAGGAGATCAGTCCTGAGTGTTCATTGGAAGGGCTGATGTTGAATCTGAAACTCCAATACTTTGGCCACCTGATGAGAAGAGCTGACTCATTTGAAAAGACCCTGATGCTGGGAAAGATTGAAGGCAGGAGAAAGGGATGACAGTGGATAAGATGGTTGGATGGCATCACTGACTCCATGGACATGAGTTTGGGTGGACTCCAGGAGTTGGTGATGGACAGGGAGGCCTGGCGTGCTGCAGTTCATGGGGTTACAAAGAGTTGGACATGACTGAGCACAGGGAGGCCTGGCGTGCTGCAGTTCATGGGGTTACAAAGAGTTGGACATGACTGAGCAACTGAACTGAACTGGGTGTGTAATTGTAAGGGATTTGATTCAAGTCATACCTTAACGGTCTAGTGGTTTTTGTTGTATTACTTATCTAAATAATTTTGATAGAAAAATTCATTGGAAAATTTCATTGTATTTTGACTTCCATTCTTTCTAGAAAAAGACTTTTTTTCTATAAAATTTCTATTTCTTTTAGGTTGCAAATTTAACTGAAATGTATTTTCTAATATTACCTAGTTATGCCTAGACAACTTACTAATCTCTCTACATCTCAGTTTCCTCATCTGATAAATGGAAATGCTAATGGTAACCATCATATAGTTAAGTGAGAATAAATAAAAACCTATACAAAATATGTTTATTTATTATCTGAGATATTAGATATCTTCAAAAATTGTCTTTCATTTAGCCATCACTTTATAAATGCCCATAGTTACTGTTATTATTATCAACAGTGTCATTATTGCATTGTCTGTATGTTGATTAAAATATTTGAGCTAATGATTCATTTTATGTGCTTTGGAACATCTCAATTATTAAGAAAATGATCAATTTGAGTTAATTGTTACTATTTTGCACTGTTTTTAAAAAAATCTGAGAGTCCATATTTTCAAAAATTCTCCATAATTTGTCCATTTAATTTCATATTTTGAATTTTTTAAGAAATTTTCAATTTCATATTTTATTCTTACAAATAGCAGTATAAAGAACCAAGTCATACATTATTTTACTTAATTTTGATATTTTTGATATGAGTAACTTATTTGTTTTAATATCCTTCTGCCAAAACTGTCATGATACACAGAATCTAATGTTTTAAAATTAACATTTTTTCCAAATGTAAGCTTTTAATTTCATAAAACCTATTTGTCTTAGATGATTGTTTCATAGCTCTAAAGCAATTTCAAGTCAGTTTTGCTACTCAGGTAAATGGTAAGATATCAAATATTTCTTCAGATCTTTAGCAAGCCTTCTACTCACAGACAGCTCCCTAAGGATTTATTTGTTCTATGAAGCACTGAATAATATTTAAGAGTAAAACAAAGTCACATAACAACAAATTTGAGAAAAAAAAAAACTTGGCTCAGAAAAACAATCAAAAAATTTTAGAAGGTAAAAAATTCAGAAAAGAACACATAATCCCAATGCGTGACAGAATGTTCAGTTCTGTTTTGGACAAACTCAGAAATATATTGAAAGGCAATGATGTTTACCAAAGTCTAACAAAAGAATGTTTCACACTTTGAAATTACCTGGATATATTTAAATTTTAGGAAATAAATTGAACATTACAATTAATATCTGAATATTATAAAATATGGTGCAATAAAACCAAATAAGGCTTTTTATTATGAATTTATATATTTTGAAAGGGAATTTTATTGGGCTAAATCACACACACATTATCAGAAAAAAAATAGGCTTAAAAAACAAGGTAACTAAATTGTCTTCACTATTCTGTGTAAACTGACCAATAATGAAAGGATTATAATAAACAGTAAAATACAGTTCATGCCTTACATGTTTTTAAGTTCAGTTTGGAAGTGCTGAGAATTCCACAACAAAATGTTTAACTTCAAGAAACAGCTTAAAAACATAAAGATACCTTTGCATCTTCATGGTATAAATGCTCCAGTGAGAAAACTCTCATTCCCAACCACACAATTTTAATGATTTCAGTGACTTCTTTTTTGTAGTGCCAAAGAGTGTGAAGCTCTGAGACGAAAGATAAAAAAGATATACAAGTGTAATCATGGGACTTTTCTTTAGATTCTGGGAAAACAGTGCGCCCTAATTGGCTATTTTTCTTCTATATTGGGATTATACTTTTAGAGAGATATTGACAATCTGAGGTTTGTCTAGAAGAGAGTGATCGGGAAGGTAATGTTTTGCAATATGCGGGAAAACAAAAGAACACTAAAGCTCTTGCTGTTGTTGGTTAGTCACTAAGTCGTGTGCAACTCTTTTGTGACCCCATAGACTATAGTCCTCCAAGCTCCTCTGTCCAAGGGATTTCCCAGGCAAGAATACTGGAACAAGTTGCCGTTTCCTTTTCCAGGGGTCTTCCTGATACAAGGATTGAACTCACCACCTGGGAAACTTCAGTGTTTAAAATGGGGACATTCAAAAGTTGTCTTAATAAATCTCAACAGGTAATTTTGCATCTGTGAAAGAGAAGGTAGATTTCACATAAATAGATGGGAATTAGAGCGTATAAATTTTTTGTTTCACATAAGGCCACTAACAAATGTGAGTAAAACAAAACATTGGGTTCTCTGCAAATATAGGTTTCAACCAGACACAAGGTGAATGAGATTCCTAGGTTAGAGTGAAAATTGGAATAGATTACTGCAAGTGAGCAAGATTGCATTTATTCATTTTTTTTTCAATCAGCAAGTATCATCTAGATTTATCTTCTTTCCATTCTGCTCCACAGATTCCATAATTACTCTAAATGTTTTACCTATAGAAAACAAAGTAGCAGTCTAAATCACACTTAAAGTAAACAAATTAATTAAGTAATTATCTATATTTTCTCTAGGTTATTGCTTTTATTCTTATATGTGTTATATTATGTTATATTTTGAAAGACCTTCTCAGCATATGAACCCATGTTTTTCCACTCTGTAAGATGCTTTAAAAATTCTAAGGGAACACAGTAATTTTAAATAAGATATAGAATTGATAGTATAAGAGTCACTTTAATTGTGTTATTAAATACAGCCTTGGATGCCAAAAGATGGCACAAACTTATTATCTAAAAATGTATGACCTAAAAGATGAGCAGGTAGAGTAATGAGAAATATAGTTACCAAGCTGGCAGATGGAAATCATTATTACTATCATTATTAATTATTTGAACACTGATGTCTCTGAAGTAGTTTTCAATTCATTAGTTTCTTTCTTTTCTTTTCCCATTATTTTAAGTGGGTCATTGTCATTATTTCACCAATGAGAAAACCATCACAGAAGAGTCAATAATTTATCACATCCTACAGCAAATGAGCCACAAATTAAAGATTTAAACATCGATTTTATTCTCTCTGCTTTTTAAAACATCACCTTATTTGTGTTAGTTAGATCACTGGGTGTATCTAGGTAGAAGAAGAATTGATATATAACACAAAGAAAGTTACTTCAACTAAGAGTGAGTCCACAGAGGAAAAGACACCGTATATAATTTCTGGCGCACATAGGAAGTTTGGCCTCACTATGGTATATAGAATTGTTTGACTGTGGCAATGTTTTTGAAAAATTCAAAGAAACTTAAAGTTCCACTTCCCACCCTTCCAGACAGAATTTTAAACAAACACAGACTCGGATTTTGGCTAAAGCTGGTAAATCAGACACAGAAACTAGCATGGAGCAATTTTAAACTATCAAGGGACTTTTAGCAGATCTGTTGATTCCGGATGTTTTATATTTTTAATCTTTTTTTTTTTTTTTTTGCAACTTGAACTATCCCTAACTGCGTGTCTTTAGAACAAGGAAATGGCAATGCACTCCAGTATTCCTGCCTGGGAAATCTCACAGACAGAGGAGCCTGGCAGGCTGCAGTCCATGGTGTTGCAACGAGTCAGACAAGAGCTGGAGACTAACCAGCAACAGCAGCAGCGTGACTTTAGGTTTAAGTTCTTAAAATCTCTTTTCCTTGGTTTTCTTACCTGTAAACCAGAGACTGATAGCTGTTCACTGTAGTGTTTTTTTCTGTGTGAGAAATAAATGAAATAATTACATAAATCACTATTCAGAGTATCAAACCCATTGTTGTCATTTTGTAATGTATAAGCACATTGTAATCATGTAAGGCATTATTTAATCATTGTTCTGTGTCCATTTTTCAAATAGAACTTCTTGTTATAAAATACTAAATCTTTTTCAGAATAAATAAAATGCTTAAGTATGTGTAGTAGGCAGAAATTTCAAAATGGCCCTTGAAAAGCATACAGACATTATTTTCAAAATGTGTAAATATGAGTTATCACTTCTGGGATCATGTCATTTTATATGGCTTGCATGAGAGTGTTAGTCTAAGAGCCATGTGAGAAGGAAGATGGACAGAGATAAAGGGGTGAAAGCAGATTCTAGATGACAGCCAGCCAGGAAACAAGGACCTCAGGCCTACAACTGCAAGGAAATGGATTCTAACAACACCCTGCATAAACTTTAAAGCAAACTCTTCTTAAGAGGTCCAGAGAAGAGCCTCATTCAGTCAGCATATAGATTTCAATCTTGTAATACCTGGAACAGACTACCCAGTTGAGCAATAGAAATTGAATACATCATGCTATATTTATTTTGTTAACATACAACTTTTTGTAGGTTAACGACAAAAAGGCTAAAGATCAAATAGATTTAATATAAATAATTTCTAATTGGAAGCTAATAATATTCATCATCATGAGAAGCGCTGGGCTGGAAGAAACACAAGCTGGAATCAATATTGCCAGGAGAAATATCAATAACCTCAGATATGCAGATGACACCACCCTTATGGCAGAAAGTGAAGAGGAACTAAATAGCCTCTTGATGAAAGCGAAAGAGGAGAGTGAAAAAGTTGGCTTAAAGCTCAACATTCAGAAAACGAGGATCGTGGCATCTGGTCCCATCACTTCATGGCAAATAGATGGGGAAACAGTGTCAGACTTTATTTTTGTGGTTCTCCAAAATCACTGCAGATGGTGATTGCAGCCATGAAATTAAAAGACACTCCTTGGAAGGAAAGTTATGACCAACCTAGACAGCATATTAAAAAGCAGAGACATTACTTTGCCAACAAAGGTCCGTCTAGTCAAGGCTATGGTTTTTCCAGTGGTCATATATGGACATGAGAGTTGGACTGTGAAGAAAGCTGAGTGCTGAAGATGCTTTTAAACTGTGGTGTTGGAGAAGACTCTTGAGAGTCCCTTGGACTACAAGGAGATCCAATCAGTCCATTCTAAAGGAGATCAGTCCTGGGTGTTCATTGGAAGGACTGATGCTGAAGCTGAAATTCCAGTACTTTGGCCAGCTCATGTGAAGAGTTGACTCATTGGAAAAGACCCTGATGATGGGAGTGATTGGGGGCAGGAGGAGAAGGGGATGACAGAGGGTGAGATGGTTGGATGGCATCACCAACTTGATGGACATGAGTTTGCATAAACTCCGGGAGTTGGTGATGGACAGGGAGGCCTGACATGCTGCAGTTCATGGGGTCGCAAAGAGTCTGACACGACTGAACGACTGAACTGAACTGAACTGAATATTCATCTAAGTTTAATAATATTAAAATTTGGAGTGAAAAAAGACTTTAAGAAGCATACAATCTAGAATGAAGAGAATGTGTCTAGAAAAAGTAAAGTATTTGCCTTTCCTTGGTGATTTCTATTATTATGGGATCTAAAACTGTAGGGTGCTGAAGGGTCATTTGGTGGAGTCTACAGCATATGTTCATCAAATATCATTGATGGCTGAAATATATTCTGTGGCTATTTATAAGTACCATTCCTATTATTCACATAGAATTTACCAAGTGAGTTAACTGTATGATTTGGTCATTAAGGGCTTCCCTGATAGCTCAGCTGGTAAAGAATCTGCCTGCAATGTGGGAGACCTGCTTTGAATCCCCTGGTTGGGAAGATCCCCTGGAGAAGGGAAAGGCTACCCACTCCAGCATTCCAGCCTAGAGAATTCCATGGGACAGTCCATGGGGTCACAAAGAGTCAGATACGACTGAGTGATTTTCACTTTCACTTTGGTCATTAACATTCTTGCCCAACTTCTGCTGAATGTGCCCAACACTGATGTGGAGTAACTCAGAGTTACAAATTGAAACACTGTATTATGTCATTTATTGACGGGGATTTGGTGGCATAAATAGAATTCTAATCTAATCTAATCTAATTAGATTTTCTAATTCCAGTCTCATATGCTAATCTGTAGCCTTCTATATTGTAGTGCCTCTTTTGTTCACATTTTGTACTATAGAGCAGCATTTATGTCTGCTTTATTATCTTTGCATTTTGTTTAATGAAACATATTGATTAGTTAGGGACACCCTGTCAATCTTCTTAGCCATGTAGCTGATTGTTGTCAAAGCAAAAGTCAAACAAGACAAAGTTAAACAGGAAAGAAAGACTTTATTTAAGATTATTACAGTTTAGGAGCGAAATTGAACTCAACTCCACTAAAACACATGGCCAAAGAGTTAACACGGGGGGTTGTCGGCCATCTGTATTTGTCATATTGGCTTTATCCAAAGGAAACATAAAACGGACAAAAAAACTTCTCACAGCTCTATGAAAGGAGCTACTTCTATTTCTGTAAAGAGTACCCTCAGACACCACCACAGAGACTCAGAGACACTATCTTTCTTGATGATTACATTTTAAAGAATGGCTCCCAGAACCTTGATGAAGTCATTACTTTTCTGTAGTCCTACCATGGAATCAACAGAGAAATATTCCAGATCTTCTTTTTAAATGTTGAGCAAAAACAAAAACCAAAAGCAGTAATGCTGAAACTATTTATAAGGAAAAGAAAAATTCATGTTTTGTTTTCTTTGAATCACTAGAGAAGAAGGCAAACAAACTTGGCTTTGAGCTCAGTATTTCTTCTTCTAAGCTCACATTAAGCCATTAGACCTCTTTAGACTCCAGGTTCTTTGTTTGTATGATAGAAGCAATAATAATTACATCTTATTTGTCTTAATGATTGAAAGAGATGTTTTCAATTGCTTAAAATAGTTACAGAATATATTAAGTACTAATTAATAATTATCATTATTTGAAAACCTTGAGTGTGGTTTTTAAAGTATAATTATAGAGTAATCATAGCCTCTTTTCCAAAGTAGACTTTCTCTTTCCAATTTTCCCTGTTGGTATCTGCCTCCCACTAGCTCCACCCAGTCTCTGCTAGATCAATTCTAGGACAACGATGTTCACTATTTTACAAGACTATACATTTCATTCCAATTCTAATTTCCAAAACTTTTTTCTTAGTTTTTGTCACAGTTACTGCTTGTCATAGTACTACCTCTTGCTCTAAGTCTAAAAAGCAGATGGAACATAGGTTAATTTGAAATAAGTTTGCATCGTTTGACAAATTTATGAGTATAAATTTAAACTTTGTATCTTAGAGTTTTCAAATATTATACGAACTAACAAAATGTTTAAAAATGTCAAACACCATATAGAAACTTTGCTTGTCACCTCAATATCTCAGCAGGGGTGTTTGGCCACACAATGTCACCCTGGATTTACTAAGGTGGTTGATGAGTCCTGCAATGATGATTGGATGTTGATATGTCACGATCCACAAGCACCAGGAATTTTATTTCTGAAATATGACAAAAAGTGATAAATGTCAAAATGCTCTAAAGGCAACGTCATTGTTCCATCCAGCTTGGGAGAGATGCTTTCAGAATGTCAGGAGCGCCAATCCTGTCACTACTCTGTCACCATCTACCAGCATTTGACCAGGAAGTTGTAATAACAGTGTCATCTAAAACTTGAGCTTCTAAAATGTGCTAAAAGACAGTAAGAAAATAAACTAAGACCCAGGATGAATCATCATGAGCTTTATGTATAGAAAACAAACAAACAAACTGCATCATTGTTTATTCCACTGTTGTTTCATTTATTAAAATAAATATTTGTGATAGAATTCAAATAGTGAAGAGACACACTAAGTGAAGTAAGCCAGGCAGAAAAATATAAACATCATGCAATATCACTTATTCATGGAATCTAAAAAAAAAAACCAATAAACTTATTCCCAAGACAGAAAAGACTCACAGACATAGAAAATAAAATTATGGTTACCAAAAGGGAAAGGGGTTGGGGGACGGATAAACGAGGAGATTGGAATTAACATTTACATGGTACTATATATAAAATAGATAACCAAAGGACCTACTGAAACCTGTAAGGGAAGAGAATGTGAATAATAATAATACATACACATGTAGTATGTATATATACATATATATGTATTATGTATATACACACGCATTATGTATACACATATGTATTATGTATGTACATGTATCTACATATATAGATGTATTATATATATCTATGTTGCTATATATACATGCATGTTATAATATTATATATATACACATACATACGTATTATATGCTGTACACCTGAAATTGACACTATGTAGTAAATCAATTACACATCGATTAAAAAAGTAAAATTAAAACATAGTGGATAAAGTCATTTAGAATGAGAGGTCTGCACTTGGTCTGTATTTTTCATTTCATCCTATCTTTATGACTTCAATAATTTATTCTTTTGTATTAAATTAACATTGCTAACATTTTCATAAGGACGTATCATCCGGGTCAGGTCCCCTGCGTCTTACACTCACAAATCTTTCAGTTTCTTTGCTCATATAACTGCACCATCTGGCCCTGCCTTCCTCTCACTTTCCTCTCAAGGAAGTCACTTTTGACCTTCTGCAGTTATATCCCACACCTTCCTTTAGTTCTTCCGTGAATCGGGCACGTTCTTTGTTATGTTTATG
The DNA here is from genome assembly GCF_055505025.1 of Bos grunniens. Classification (NCBI taxonomy): domain Eukaryota; kingdom Metazoa; phylum Chordata; class Mammalia; order Artiodactyla; family Bovidae; genus Bos; species Bos grunniens. Next base: position 9,353,410 of record NC_141176.1, on the reverse strand, counting down.
CATTTGATAGATTTCTTTAATAACATTTGTAACAAATGTGACGATTTTGTTACCTCCTGTCTTTCCTACTAAATTTCAACCTTTGAAAGTTTGGACTTAATCTGATGTTTTATTCCATTTTATATTTAGCACCTACCATAGTGTGGGTAGGGCTTCCCCCGTAGCTCAGCTGTTAAAGAATTTGCCTGCAATGCAGGAGACCCAGGTTCAGTTCCTGGGTTGGAAAGATCCCCTGGAGAAGGGCATGTCAACCCACTCCAATATTTTTGTCCGGAGAATCCCCATGGACAGAGGAGTCTGGCAGGCCACAGTCCATGGGGGTAGCAAAGACCCAGACACGACTAAGTACAGCACAGCACAGCATAGTGTATGTATGTAAATAAATGTATCAACTTATAACCAACCACTAGGCTTTCAAAGAAGAATAATTACTGTGCTGTATGATTCTATAAATTGTATGTTGCATTCATACCTCACATTTGGTGATCACTTGCTTTATGCCAAACCTGTGTTATTACATGAAATTTTTTGCCCTTAATATCATAGTAGTTTAGAAATTAAGCTCAGGGATTTGGATTCAATCCTTGCAGACTGTACATTCTTGGGCAAATTGTTGCAAAACCAACTATACTTCAGTTTCCTCATCTGGAAAACAGAGAGCACATTAACCAAATCAAGTAATAATTGTAAAAGAAATAAATAGTACACATAAATTACAATACAAGCCTGACACATGGTAAGCATACAACAAATGCCTGTTTTTAAAATTATCATCATTAATAAATCTAATATGTGGTAGAAATTGTGATAGATCCTGTGTATACAAAGTAGTAATGCATAGTCTTTTACTTGACAATTGCTTAACATAGTTAGATGAAAATAAAATGTAATAAAAATGAAGTATGTGCTGAAACAAAAATGTAAACAAAGGACTGTGGAGAACAAAGAAAGAAAAATTTAAGGACCTATTCTTTCATGGGGATTTCTCATTATTTATTGTGCTTCATATCCACCTTTTTAGAGCAATTTTTAAAATTGAAATCTGGATACCTACGTTAAAGTATGCAAATGATTAGTAAGCAGCTCAGGGAATTTTTACAAAAAAATATATTTTATGAACTACTACCCACTCCTAGAAATAGAACACCATCAGCATGTCAAATTTTTCCACAGAGGTAAACACGAAGATGGCTTCTATTACCTTAGATGAGGTTTTACTCTTTTTGAACTCAATATAATACAATTGACTAGTATGAACTCTTCTTTCTCCTGGCCTATTGCATTTAGAATTGCCTTGGTGAAATTAATTCATATCAATCCATGTAGCAGTTATTTGCTCATTCTCATTGATGAATCATTTAGCATTTTAGACATATTCTACAATTTATTTGCCCATTCTGGTGTTAATGAAAAGTTAGTATTTCCTGTTTGGCTTATTGCATAGTGCTGTTATGAAATTCTTATACATGTCTGTATATAAGGACCACATCTGTCTGTGTTTCTGTTGCATTTGTAGACAGATTTAACAGCCACTATCATACTCTTCCAAAGAAGTTGTCCCAATTTGAGTGCTTACCTGCAGATTATGAGAGTTCTAAATGCTCCAATTCTCACCAGCACTCCTCAACATATTTCATATCACTCTTGAAAGCCTCTATATAAAATATTTCATGAGACTTTGTCTCATGAAACATATTATCTTTCACTTGACAGAAAACGATTGCCATCTGTTTCTAGCTGTTCACAGCATAGATGTTGATTTTCCAAGACATAATCATAAGTTTAAACATGACCTGTGATATTGCTGATAGTTTTTAAGATACCTTCTTTAATCAACTCCTCTATATTTAAGCATATTAATCCGCTACCTGATCCTTTACTTTCAGGTTGAAAAATGGCACTCTCAAATAATTTAAAACATTGAGAAGAATATAATTTCCAAGCCCCCAGAGATGAGTCAGCTGAACCTGGAGACTGAAATGACAAGCACATCAGTGAATGATAAACCAGCTGCCAGACCTCTTTATATGCAAGGCATTCACTGAGATATCAAAATATGGAGAATAGAATGCTCCTACCAACATTTCTTGTTGAATTAATGCCCAGGTGAGTTCTTCTGAAATAGTGCAGTTGTATCTTAGCAAAAACAAGAAGCAGTAAAGCATCATACTTATTAGGATCCAATTTGCCACAGCAGCAGTCAAGTGCTTCAATTTCTCCCAGTGGTGATGGAAAAGGAAAGGTAAAGATAGAGAAATTTAAATTAAATTCAGAGTGCAGTGAACATTTAGAATTCAATATTGACAGCTCTAATTACACCTACTTTACCATCACAAGTTCATTAAGTGACTGTGAAGAATCAAAAACTACACAGTTATTTTAAAGAAATATGCCATTCTTATTCTGCTTCAGATCTAATCTCTCTTCCTCCAATTTAATGCATTTGTGATGGAGATATTTAGGATTTGGAAGGACAGGGCCAATTATTCCTTTAATAAACAACAGACGTAATACATATGTGTAAACACACAATTGGAAAGTCATGTTACATTTAGATATACTTTTTGAAGTGTGATCAACATAACATATCAAATTCAGATACCCACCAATGACTGTTTGAATCATTATGAGCTATCCAGTATTAAAATAACTTACTAGCTTTTTAGGTCCTGCTGCTGCTGCTACTGCTGCTGCTAAGTCACTTCAGTCATGTCTGACTCTATGTGATCCCATAGACAGCAGCCCACCAGGCTCCCTCATCCCTGGTATTCTCCAGTCAAGAACACTGGAGTGGGTTGCCATTTATCATGTCTAAATTGTAATTGCTGATGAAGTTATTAACTATGCAAAGTCACATTTTGCTTTGTTTTTGCTAACTCAAGAACAGTACCTTGGAAAATGAGTTATTTCCCTGCTCTTGAATGGAAAAATACATATCCTGCTACCTAAAACTTCTTCAGGCTTGAAGTTGGTATATGACTTATGGTAATATTTATGTTTACAAACACATTCCAATATAGTTTCTGCCCAATAAGAGGTATCCTGGTAAGTTAACTTCTTACTATGACCACAACTGTGGGTTTGAAAATATGAAAAAAATACAGTAAAAGATATAGGCTACTTTTGACATAAAAGAAAAGCAGATGACTTGTTTTCTCCTTAACATTTAGCTTGTATCATTTGTCTGGAATAAAATAACAAAGGCATGTGTGAAATTACATTATGTTTCCATGATAGAGTTCAGTATTTTAAATTAGGAAAAACATTCAAAATTTTAATTAACATAGAAAATGTCAAGTTTTGTGGTTTCATTCTTAAAGTGTATATGGCAAACACTATTTTTTTACTTTTTTAATGGATCCAATTAAACGATTTTGTATGTAAGTCCCCCAAGGAAATTTTAACTCTTTCAGATAACTTTCAGATGACAGATAAAAGTACTCAATAGCTACTTATTTTCTCTCAAAGGATAAATTCATTATTCTCAATATTTAACTGAAAGCCAAGGGAATAACTTGGCATTACAGAAAATTGATTTATACTATATGTATTAGAAATTAACCCAAATCTTATTGTTTCAAGTTATTTTCTTTAAATTAAAGCAAACATGGTTGAACTGTATGTGGATATTTGTACATGAATATATGTGTGCACACACGCACATGTGTTTATGTGGATACATAGAGGAAATAAACTAGACCTTTGAAAGTGTTTTAGCATATGCCATTGATATCATAACAGAAAATCTTCACAAACTTCTAAAATGTAACAACCTTATATTAGAGTTTATACAATGGCTTTGTATCCAAAATGATGCATTATTCCTGACAGCTGTTTTTCCAGCAGTCTTGTATGGATGTGAGTTGGACCATAAAGAAAGCTGAGCACTGAAGAATTGATGCTTTTGAACTGTGGTGTTGGAAAAGACTCTTGAGAGTCCCTTGGACTGCAAGGAGATCCAACTAGTCAATCCAAAAGGAAATCAGTCCTAAATATTCATTGGAAGGACTGATGCTGAAGCTGAAACTCCAATACTCTTGCCACCTGATGGGAAGAAGTGACTCCTTGGAAAAGACCCTGATGCTGGGAAATATTGAAGGCGGGAGGAGAAGGGGATGACAGAGGATGAGGTGGTTGGATGGTATAGTCAACTTAATGGACATGAGTTTGAGCAAGCTCCAGGAGTTGGTGATGGACAGGGAAACCTGGTGTGCTGCAGTCCATGGGGTCGCAAAGAGTCAGACACAACTGAGTGACTGAACAACAACAGTCATTTGGTCGCAGAGTCAAACACGACTTAGCCACTGAACAAAAACAAAAAAGGAAATAAGAACATGTAAATGAGATTTGTTTATGATAGATGTGGTGACATTTTGTGGGCTACACAATTCAGCTTAACTCTGAAATTAGATCTACCAATATGTCGATATGCTATGTTGCCAAAATTCTTATCCAGAAGTTAGACGATCTGTGTCTCAGTGTAGTTGTTATTTAAAAAAAAAATCAGCTCTTTGACCTTTGGTCCTTTGCCTTAGCAACTTATCATTAAGTTGAAGATTTTATATTAGACTGTTTACAAAACACCATCTAGCTCTAAAACTCTTAGAATGCACTTACTAAGTGCTGAGGACTTCTAATATACTACACAATTTTGTGCAATGCTATATGGAGTATATAGAGGATGTAGAGATTGCAATCTCTGCTCTTAAAAAGCTTAAAAATTCAATTATGTCTAGTTCAGTCATTATTAAGAACCATCTTCCTGTGCACGTGGCAGGTTGGAAACAGTTAGTAACACAGAGCCAGACTCTGCTTCCATGGAATTTGTGGGAGAGACAGATGCTTAAATCCATACTTATGACCAATTTTTGATTAGTGTTATGATAGAGGAAGTGCATAGAGTTTCAGGAATGCATATTTCAGGCGAGCTATAAACAGTGGGGCTTCTCTGGTGCTCAGATGGTAAAGAATCTTCCTGCAATTCAGGAGACTCAGGTTCGATCCCTGGGTCTGGAAGATTCCCCTGGAGAAGGGAATGGCTACCCACTCCAGTATTCTTGCCAGAAGAATTCCATGGACAGAGGAGCCTGGTGGGCTACAGTGCATGGGGTTGCAAAGAGTTGGACATGACTGAGCAACTAACCAATGGTGTAGAAAGTCACAGAATACCTTCTGCAAGCTAAAATCTTTTACTGAAATGTGAAAACTGAATAGATGTTAGACACATCAACAGGAAGCAAAGACCATTTCAGAGAGAAGAGGAACATATAAACAAAGGCTAGTTGGTAAGAGAAAACTGATTATTTAAGGAAATAAGTTTAGCAGAATGGTACAGAACATCAGATGCAAAAAAACCAAAATTAACAGTTTCAAAACAGCAGTGAGAAATCCAAGCTGGAATAGTCTAGGTGCTGTTTTGGTCAATAAAGCTTCAAATATCAAAGAAGAGTTAAACATACTTGCTTTCAAAAGGAAGCATGTCATACTCAGTGGAGGAGTCATAGCTTTTTATGGGCCCAGAAAAAAAAAATGAGTTAAAAAAAAACAGAGGGTGTTGGTTTAAAAGTGAAATGTTTTAAAAAAAAACATTTCAAAGAGGAATATTAACCAAAATACAGAAGGTGAAACATTTTTTATTTTTTACATTTTCTGCATTATAAAAGAATCACAGAGCAATTTGTGTGGCTTTTTGACAGCAACTTATTTGAAAAAATAAAAATGCTAAGCCATCGGTCAAAGGCTCAACTTCTTAAGAAATTAAGATATTTGTGTGTACTTTTGGAGGTGAACTTGAATGAGAATATTTATTTCTCTACCATTCTCTCGAAATTCACAGCTGTTATCTTCCTATTCATCTTAAGGATTGCCACATTGTCTATAATTTCCTTTCGTCTTCATACCAGATATCATTTGTTAACATCTCAACAAGTGTGATAGCACTCAAGAGTAGTATAAAGAGTTACAATTGATGATACTGAAATAGATGTTTTATTCATCTTTGAGGGGGCCACATATCATTTTTCTACTTTCTTCTCTATTACCAACTAGGTATATGAAACTTCTTCCCTCTGTTGAGCATGGAAGACATAAAAATTTGAAATTTTGAGATATAGTTTTCCAATAAGTTAAAATCATTTCTAACTTTATAAAAGGAATATGATAACTTACTGTTTTCAAGGAAGTATTAAAAATTCAAGTTATAGTTCAAATTGATTATATATTGCTTTCAAATCTGCATGTTAAAATCATTGAGAGAGCAATGTATTATTTGGTTGATGTAACACCAAGGAAGATTCGTTAAGTCCCATCCGCGTGCAGAACTTCATCCCCTTTTATTATCTACAATAACTCCATAGATACTCTCAACATCATTATAACTTTATAGGTGAAGCTGCTGTCATTCAAAGACAAGAAAATAAGTTAAGGCCATGGCACTCAAACTTGGTAAATGCGAAGCTCAAAACTAAAATTTCTGACCCCAAAATCATGCTCTCTCCATTATCAAAATAGATACACATTTTCAATCATTAGTAGTACCCAGAGGTGATGTTCTGGGAACCAGAACATAAAAGAGAAAGTCAGCATAAATGAAAACCAGAAAACTAACATCAACTAACAATTAGAGAACTAGCTTGGCCTAGTTCTTTAAAAAAGACTCTCATTTTTGTGTAGGTTTGTTTCTTGTTTTTACCTTAGATAGCTAGGGTAAGATATGCTGTTTTCCTAACATATGCCCTAAATAGTTCTCATATCATTTGTTACTCGATTTCTGATCAGGGAGAGGAGCTAGAAAGTGATAAACTTCTGGAGCATCAGTCCACATAAAGAGTGGTGAGAGAGGAAGTGAGTTTACCCTTTGCGATACAATTGTCTAAATATAAGATGATGCATTAATTTGTGAACTAGGTTTTCCAGTTCTTTATTTTTCAAATTAGCTGCAAAAAAATTTCAGAAGAACTGGAGATGAGTGGTGACAGAGCAAAAGATTAAGAGAAGTTGCAATTGGAGAGCAAGAAATAAAGCCAGAATAACCCCTTGTCCATTTGCCATGAAAGTCATGCCAAGTCACAGTGGAACAGCTACACACAGGCCACTGACTTCCCCCTTACTACTAGACTTGTTATATTACAGATGGAAGGCTTAGTTGTCCAACATCCGCTGCTGCTAAGGTTAGATATAAAATAAAATACTGTCCTAAATCATCTAGATAAAAATCCCTGGGCGAGATATCACTTTCCAAATTAAGAGGAAAATTTACTCTAAGTATAGAGATTTTCATCCATCATTCTCCCCCTAATTGAAAAGGGATCATGATACTGAAGACACGGTCTCCATCTTTAAACCAATCAAACCACAGGAAGGCAGCTATAGGGCTTCATATTAAAGTGACTGAGGGAAAGGAGGGAACGAATTGAGTTCCTGAGTGCATTACTGAAGTTCTCTGCCATCTCTTGAGTATCTGTCTTGGGATTTGTTTTGGATGGGGTATATATAGGATTTTATCTAAATCAATGTTTATCAGATTTTCTCTTACTTTTGCCAAATACATTTATCACTGATTAAAAAAAACACCAATAGAGTATAGATTAATAATAAAAGCCAATAATATTTATCAAGTGTTTACTATGGGATAAATAGGTCAAAACTATTTGTATGTACTACCTCTTTAAATCGTTTAAGTTTCTTTAAAGTCTGTGATAAAATAACTATAAACAAACCCACAATAAAGCTCAGAAAACTATGAAGAACTTGCCCAAATGACCAAAATTGGTCATTAATGGAAGTAACTATATGACTTGCTGTCTGACATGAAAGCCTACTGTCTAGTGAACTCAGCATGCTTATATACAATGGAGTAGTATTGAGTCAAAAACAGAACTTTTGCCATTCGCAACAGCATGAATGAAACTTGAAGACATTAAGCTCACTGAAATAAGTCAGAAAAAGACAAATACCATATGATTTCTCTTGCATATGAAATCTTAATTAGAACAAAAACAACACCAAAAAAAAAAAGCAAATTAATAGGTAGAGCAGACTAGTTGTTTCCAGACACAGGAAATCGGGGGCGGGGGGGGGGGGGGGTGGGTGGGGAGAGTGTTGGGAGAAAAGTGTGAAGGGCGTCAAAATATATTTTAAAATTTTTAGAAGAGTAAATCATAACTAGATTCCAAGAAAGAGTAGTGCTCTTTGTCACAAACAACTTCATTTGTAAAACAAGAAGTGTATATCCTTTGAAATTCTTCCAGTATCAAAGTGAAATATGAATATAGCAGCTATGAATATGGGTGCCAATTTTGAGAAGTAAATGATTGAAATTAAGAGTAAAATCAAAACCTTCTTCCGCAAGACAAAATAGACTGTGCAACCTAGTTCTGCAGCATGAAAATGACAGTAATGAGGAAATGAGGATCCCTTTCTTTTCAAATTTTCACTGTGCAATCCATGAATGCATAAAGATCAAGTATTTCCCATTCTTTAAAAATCTAAGCTTTATTATAATTGCCACTCTACTGAATCCCTACTGTAGGTACACATGTATACCCATGTCTGTTTCTGAGAATTTCTCCTTGCTTAATAATAATTATTTGAGATATGTAAACTGTAGCTCAGAGAATAAAAATGAAGAGCAATTGCCAGTTCTTAATATAACACATCATATAAATTCCAAGATGATTAGAATAATGTATTAGGAGAGATACCTAAGAGCCAAAAGTAGAGTATAAGCCTGAAAAATATTTGGAGAATAAATAAGAATTGTGCAAAAGATGCCAATTTCTAAGCCAACAGGTTGTAGGCTAAATTGAAGTTGTAGAAGATGAGTGTCAAAACAGAGCCAGAAAAAAGAAGTCTATAAAAAATAATGGCTGCAAAAGGGCTTCTTCCTTTTCCCAATAAATTGGTACACCTAATACACTCAAGGTATTTGTTCAGTCTCTCAGGCATGTCCAACTCTGTATGACCCCATGGACTGCAGCATGCCAGACTTCCCTCTCCTTCATTATTTCCTGGAGTTTGCTCAAACTCATGTCCGTTGAGTAAGTGATGGCATCACTTACCATCTTGGCCTCTGCCGTCCCCTTCTCCGCCTGCCTTCTATCTTTCCCAGCACCAAGGTCTTTTCCAATGAGCAGTGTTTTTTGTAGTGACTCAGTTCTTTGAATCCAGAGGAGGTAGTGGCAACCCACTCCAGTATTCTTGCCTGGAAAATCCTATGGACTGAGGAACCTGGTAGGCTGCAGTCCATGGGGTCAGTAAGAGTCAGACACAACTGAGACTTCACTTTCACTTTTCACTTTCCTGCATTGGATAAAGAAATGGCAACTCACTCCAGTATCCTTGCCTGGAGAATCCCAGGGATGGAGGAGCCTGGTGGGCTGCCATCTATGGGGTTGCACAGAGATGGACACGACTGAAGTGACTTAGCAGCAGCAGCAGTTTTTTGGATCAGGCAGCCAAAGTATTGCAGTTTCAGGATCAGCATCAGTCCTAACAATGGATATTCAGGGTTGATTTCCTTTAGGATTGACTGGTTTGACCTCCTTGCAGTCCAAGGGACTTTCAAAAGTCTTCTCCAGCACTACAGTTCAAAGGTCTCAAATCTTTGGCACTCAGTACTGGCCAGCTCTCACATTCGAACATGACTACTGGAGAAACCATAGCTTTGACTATATGGACCTTTGTCAGCAAAGTGATGTCTCTGCTCTTCAATGCACTGCCTAGGTTTATCATATCTTTTCTTCCAAGGAGCAAGGTTCCTTTAATTTCATGGCAGCAGTCACCATCTGCAATGATTTTGAAGCCCAAGAAAATAAAGTATCTCACTGTTTCCATTGTTTCCCCATCTATTTGCCATGAGGTATTGGGGCTGGATGCCATGAGCTTTGTTTTTTGAATGTTGAATTTTAAGCCAGTTTTTTCACTCTCTTCTTTCACCATCATGTAGAGGCTCTTTAGTTCCTCTTCACTTTCTGCCATAAGGGTGGTGTCATCTGCATATCTGAGGTTATTGATATTTCTCCTGGCAATCTTGATTCCAGCTCATGCTTCATCCAGTCCAACATTTCAAACTGTGTACTCTGCATAGAAGTTAAATAAGCAGGGGGCGGTCCTAAGAAGATGGAGGAATAGGACAGGGAGACCACTTTCTCCCCTACTAATTTAAGAATATTTAAACGCTGAGTAAAATCCACAAAACAACTTCTGAATGCCGGCAGAGGACATCAGGCACCCAGAAAAGCAGCCCATTGTCTTCGAAAGGAGGTAGGAAAAATATAAAAGACAAAAAAAGAGACAAAAGAGGTAGGGACTGAGCTCCATCCCAGGAAGGGAGTCTTAAAAAGAGAGACGTTTCCAAACACCAGGAAACACTCTCACTGCCGAGTCTTGGAAGCACAGAGGGCAACATAATAGGGAGGAAAAATAAGTAAATAATTAAAACCCACAGATTACGAGCCCAACAGTAACTCCCCCAGCAGAGAAGCAGCGCAGACGCCTGCGCCCGCCACTAGCAAGCAGGGATGGACAGGGAGGCGCGGGCTGCATTGCTTAGGGTAAGGATCGGGCCTGAATGCCCCTGAGAGTAATCAGAGTGAACTAATTTGGGCTAGCAAACCAGACTGTGGGATAGCTACCACACGAAAAGCCCTAAGACACCGCCAGGCCCATGCATAGAACAAAGGGTGGAACAGAACTAGCCGGCTGCAGACCATCCCCCTCCAGTGACAGGCAGCCAGAGCCGGAAGGGGGCAATCGTAGCTCCAGAGAGACATTATCTACCAAACTGCAAGCAGGCTTCTTTGCTTACTAAGACTTCTTGGGGTTCTGGACAGTCATTCACCTAAGAAGGTGCTCCGGTTGTACACCCAGAAAACCGAGCGGCAGGGACAGGAGAGGCAATAAGTCGCAGTGACCGCGCTTGCCAAACACCTCATCACTCCAGCTGCTCGGAGCTTGGAAGGGCACAAAACGCAGGCCCAACGGACTCTGAGGACTACCAGAGTGCCTGAACCTGAGCGGCTTAGACCTGGGAGGTGCATGCAGCCCAGGGCCGGCCTCGGACGGTTCCCAGCAGAGCACCTAGAGCCTGAGCTGTGTGGGCAGGGAGGGTGCACTCGCCATGAGCAGGGGCAGGCCCAGTGTGGCTGAGACACTAGGAGCACATGCCTGTGTTATTTGTTTGCAGCGTCCCTCCCTCCCCACAGCCGGACTGAACAAGTGAGCCTAAAAAAGTGTCCACCACTGCCCCCTTGTGTCAGGGCGGAAATCAGACACTGAAGAGACCAGCAAACAGAAGCTAAAACCTTGGAAGTGACAGGTGCAATAGATTAAAACCCTGTAGTTAGTACCGACTACATAGGAAGGGGCCTATAGATCTTGAGAAATATAAGCCGGACTAAGAAACTATCTGACCCCACACTGCCCACAACAACACCAGAGAAAGTCCTAGATATATTTTTACTATTTTTATGATCATTCTTTTCTTTACTTTTTTTTATCTTCTTTTCCTCTTTTCTTTTTTCTCCTTTTCTTTTAACTTTTTTTAAAATTTTAAGTCCTCTATTACTCCTTTAATTTTCATTTTTATAACCTACTATTACTTTTCAAAAAATAGACTATTTTTTAAAGCAAACTTCATATATATATATATAATAATTTTTGTGACTTTTTTTCTTCTTCTTTTCTTTAATATTGTATTTTTGAAAATCTAACCTCTACTCTAGAATTTTAATCTTTGCTTTTTGGTTTTTGTTATCAATTTTGTACCTTTAAGAACCCAATCTTCAGTACCTATTTTTACTTGGGAGTGAGATTACTGGCTTGACTGCTCTCTCCCCCTTTGGACTCTCCTTTATCTCCACTAGGTCGCCTCTGTCTCCTCCCTCCCCCTTCTCTTCTCTATCCAACTCTCTGAATCTCTGTGTATTCCAGATGGTGAAGGACACTTAGAGAACTTATTACTAGCTGGATCTGTCTCTCTCCTTTTCATTCTCCTCTTTTATCCTCCTGGCCACCTCTGTCTGCTTCCTCCCTCTTCTCTTCTCTGTATAATTCCATGAACATCTCTGAGCGGTCCAGACTGTGGAGTGCACATAAGGAAGTGATTACTGGCTAGCTTGCTCTCTCTTTTGATTCCACCTCATCTCATTTGAGTCACCTCTAACTCCCTCCTCCCTCTTGTCTTCTCCATGTAACTCTGCAAACCTCTCTGGGTGTCCCTCACTGTGGAGAAACTTTTCATCTTTAACCTAGATGTTTTATCAATGGTGCTGTATAGAAGGAGAAGTCTTAATACTACTGTAAAAATAAGACTGAAAACCAGAAGCAGGAGGCTTAAGTCAAAATCCTGAGAACATCATAGAACACCTGACTCCAGGGAACATTAAGCGATAGGAGCTCATCAAATGCCTCCATACCTACACTGAAACCAGGCACCACCCAAGGGCCAGAGCAAGACATACCAAACAAATTCTCCAGCAACACAGGAACACAGCCCTGAGCCTCAATATACAGGCTGCCCAAAGTCACTCCAAATCCATTGACATCTCATAACTCGTTATTAGACACTTCATTGCACTCCAGAGAGAAGAAATCCAGCTCCACCCACCAGAACACCGACACAAGCTTCCCTAACCAAGAAACCTTGACAAGCCACTGATAGAACCCACCCACAGTGAGGAAACTTCATAATAAAGAGAACTCCACAAACTGCCAGAATACAGAAAGCCCACCCCAAACTCAGCAATATAAACAAGATGAAGAGACAGAGGAATACCCAGCAGATAAAGGAACAGGATAAATGCCCACCAAACCAAACAAAAGAGGAAGAGATAGGGAATCTACCTGATAAAGAATTCTGAATAATGATAGTGAATATGATCAAAAATCTTGAAATAAAAATGGAATCACAGATAAATAGCCTGGAGGCAAGGATTGAGAAAATGCAAGAAAGGTTTAACAAGGACATAGAAGAAATAAAAAAGAGTCAATATATAATGCATAATGCAATAAATGAGATAAAAAACATTCTGGAGGTAACAAACAGTAGAATAACAGAGGCAGAAGATAGGATTAGTGAATTAGAAGATAGAATGGTAGAAATAAATGAATCAGAGAGGAAAAAAGAAAAACGAATTAAAAGAAATGAGGACAATCTCAGAGAACTCCAGGACAATATTAAACGCCACAACATTCGAATCATAGGAGTCCCAGAAGAAGAAGACAAAAAGAAAGACCATGAGAAAATACTTGAGGAGATAATAGTTGAAAACTTCCCTAAAATGGGGAAGGAAATAATCACCCAAGTCCAAGAAACCCAGAGAGTCCCAAACAGGATAAACCCAAGGCAAAACACGCCAAGACACATATTAATCAAATTAACAAAGATCAAACACAAAGAACAAATATTAAAAGCAGCAAGGGAAAAACAACAAATAACACACAAGGGGATTCCCATAACAGCTGATCTTTCAATAGAAACTCTTTAGGCCAGGAGGGAATGGCAAGATATACTTAAAGTGATGAAAGAAAATAACCTACAGCCCAGATTACTGTACCCAGCAAGGATCTCATTCAAATATGAAGGAGAAATAAAAAGCTTTACAGACAAGCAAAAGCTGATGGAATTCAGCACCACCAAACCAGCTCTCCAACAAATGCTAAAGGATATTCTCTAGACAGGAGACACAAAAATGGTGTATAAACTTGTACCCAAAGCAATGAAGTAAATGACAATGGGATCATACCTATCAATAATTACCTTAGACATAAATGGGTTGAATGCCCCAACCAAAAGACAAAGCCTGGCTGAATGGATACAAAAACAAGACCCCTATATATGTTGTCTACAAGACACCCACCTCAAAACAGGGGACACATACAGACTGAAAGTGAAGGGCTGGAAAAAGATATTCCATGAAAATAGAGATCAAAAGAAAGCAGGAGTAGCAATACTCATATCAGATAAAATAGACTTTAAAACATTGGGAGAATGGCATTGAAACATGTATAATATCATGTATGAAATGAGTTGCCAGTCCAGGTTCAATGCACGATACTGGATGCTTGGGGCTGGTGCACCGGGACAACCCAGAGGGAGGGTATGGGGAGGGAGGAGGGAGGAGGGTTCAGGATGGGGAACACAGGTATACCTGTGGCGGATTCGTTTCAATATTTGGCAAAACTAATACAATATTGTAAAGTTTAAAAATAAAATAAAATTTAAAAAAAATAAAAAAATAAAACAAAGGCTGTAAAAAGAGACAAAGAAGGACACTACCTAATGATCAAAGGATCAATCCAAGAAGAAGATATAACTATTATAAATATATACGTACCCAATATAGGAGCACCGCAATATGTAAGACAAACGCTAACAAGTATGAAAGGGGAAATTAACAATAACACAATAATAGTGGGAGACTTTAATACCCCACTCACACCTATGGATAGATCAACTAATATGAAAATTAACAAAGAAACACAAACTTTAAATGATACAATAGACCAGTTAGACCTAATTGATATCTATAGGACATTTCACCCCAAAACAATGAATTTCACTTTTTTCTCAAGCTCACATGGAACCTTCTCCAGGATAGATCACATCCTGGACCATAAATCTAGCCTTGGTAAATTCAAAAAAATTGAAATCATTCCAAGCATCTTTTCTGACCACAGTGCAGTAAGATTAGATCTCAATTACAAGAGAAAAAAAATATTAAAAATTCCAACATATGGAGGCTGAACAACATGCTGTTGAATAACCAAGAAATCACAGAAGAAATTAAAAAATGCAAAGAAATGAACGAAAATGAAAACACAACAACCCAAAACCAACGGGACACTGTAAAAGCAGTGCTAAGGGGAAGGTTCATAGCAATACAGGCATACCTCAAGAAACAAGAAAAAAGTCAAATAAATAACCTAACTCTACACCTAAAGCAACTAGAAAAGGAAGAAATTAAGAACCCCAGGGTTAGTAGAAGGAAAGAAATCTTAAAAATTAGGGCAGAAATAAATTCAAAAGAAACAAAGGAGACCGTAGTGAAAATCAACAAAGCCAAAAGCTGGTTTTTTGAAAGGATAAATAAAATTGACAAATCATTAGCCAGACTCATCAAAAAACAAAGGGAGAAATATCAAATCAATAAAATTAGAAATGAAAATGGAGAGATCACAACAGACAACACACAAATACAAAGGATCATGAGAGACTACTATCAGCAATTATATGCCAATAAAATGGACAACATGGAAGAAATGGACAAATTCTTAGAAAAGTACAACTTTCCAAAACTGAACCAGTAAGAAATAGAAAATCTTAACATACCCATCACAAGCACGGAAATTAAAACTGTAATCAGAAATCTTCCAGCAAATAAAAGCCCAGGTCCAGATGGCTTCACAGCTGAATTCTACCAAAAATTTAGAGAAGAGCTGACACCTATCCTACTCAAACTCTTCCAGAATATTGCAGAGGAAGATAAACTTCCAAACTTATTCTATGAGGCCACCATCACCCTAATACCAAAACCTGACAAAGATACCACAAAAAAAGAAAACTACAGGCCAATATCACTGATGAACATAGATGCAAAAATCCTTAATAAAATTCTAGCAATCAGAATCTAATAACACATTAAAAAAATCATACACCATGACCAAGTGGGCTTTATCCCAGGGATGCAAGGAGTCTTCAATATCTGCAAATCAATGTAATACACCACATTAACAAATTGAAAAATAAAAACCATATGATTATCTCAATAGATGCAGAGAAAGCCTTTGATAAAATTCAACATCCATTTATGATAAAAACTCTCCAGAAAGCAGGAATAGAAGGAACATACCTCATACAATAAAAGCTATATATGACAAACCCACAGCAAACATTATCCTCAATGGTGAAAAACTGAAAGCATTTCCCCTAAAGTCGGGAACAAGACAAGGGTGCTCACCACTACTATTCAGCATAATTTTGGAAGTTTTGGCCACAGCAATCAGAGCAGAAAAAGAAAAAAAAAAAAAAAAGAATCAAATTGGAAAAGAAGAAGTAAAACTCTCACTGTTTGCAGATGACATGATCCTTTACATAGAAAACCCTAAAGACTCCACCAGAAAATTACTAGAGATAATCAATGAATATAGTAAAGTTGCAGGATATAAAATCAACACACAGAAATCCCTTGCGTTCCTATACACAAATAATGAGAAAATAGAAAGAGAAATTAAGGAAACAATTCCATTCACCATTGCAATGAAAAGAATAAAATACTTAGTAATATACGTACCTAAAGAAACTAAAGACCTATATATAGAAAACTATAAAACACTGGCGAAAGAAATCAAACAGGACACTAATAGATGGAGAAATATACCATGTTCATGGATCAGAAGAATCAATATAGTGAAAATGAGTATATTACCCAAAGCAATCTATAGATTGAATGCAATCCCTATCAAGCTAGCAACGGTATTTTTCATAGAGCTAGAAAAAATAATTTCACAATTTGTATGGAAATACAAAAAAACCTCGAATAGCCAAAGCAATCTTGAGAAAGAAGAATGGAACTGGAGGAATCAACCTGCCTGACTTCAGGCTCTACTACAAAGCCACAGTTATCAAGACAGTATGGTACTGGCACAAAGACAGAAATATAGATCAATGGAACAAAATAGAAAGCCCAGCAATAAACCCACGCACCTATGGACACCTTATCTTTGACAAAGGAGGCAAGAATATACAACGGAGAAAAGACAATCTCTTTAACAAGTGGTGCTGGGAAATCTGGTCAACCACTTGTAGAAGAATGAAACTAGAACACTTTCTAACACCATACACAAAAACAAACTCAAAATGGATTAAAGATCTAAACATAAGACCAGAAACTATAAAACTCTTTGAGGAGAACATAGGCAAAACACTCTCCGACATACATCACAGCAAGATCCTCTATGACCCACCTCCCAGAATATTGGAAATAAAAGCAAAAATAAACAAATGGGATATAATTAAAATTAAAAGCTTCTGCACAACAAAAGACACTATAAGCAAGGTGAAAAGACAGTCTTCAGAATCGGAGAAAATAATAGCAAATGAAGCAACAGACAAACAACTAATCTCAAAAATATACAAGCAACTCCTGCAGCTCAAATCCAGAAAAATAAACGACCCAATCAAAAAATGGGCCAAAGAACTAAATAGACATTTCTCCAAAGAAGACATACAGATGGCTAACAAACACATGAAAAGATGCTCAACATCACTTATTATCAGAGAAATGCAAATCAAAACCACAATGAGGTACCATTTCATGCCAGTCAGAATGGCTGTGATCCAGAAGTCTACAAGCAATAAATGCTGGAGAGGATGTGGAGAAAAGGGAACCCTCTTACACTATTGGTGGGAATGCAAACTAGTACAGCCACTCTGGAGAACAGTGTGGAGATTCCTTAAAAAACTGGAAATAGAACTGCCATACGACCCAGCAATCCCACTGCTGGGCATACACACCGAGGAAACCAGAATTGAAAGAGACACGTGTACCCCAATGTTCATCACAGCACTGTTTCTAATAGCCAGGACATGGAAGCAACCTAGATGTCCTTCAGCAGATGAATGGATAAGAAAGCAGTGGTACATATACACAATGGAGTATTACTCAGCCATTAAAAAGAATACATTTGAATCAGTTCTAATGAGGTGGATGAAACTGGAGCCTATTATACAGAGTGAAGTAAGCCAGAAAGAAAAACATCAATACAGTATACTAACGCATTTATATGGAATTTAGAAAGATGGTAATGGCAACCCTGTATGTGAGACAGCAAAAGAGACATAGATGTATAGAACAGTCTTTTGGACTCTGTGGAGGCGAGGAGGGTAATTTGGGAGAATGGCATTAAAACATGTATAATATCATATAAGAAATGAATTGCCAGTCCAGGTTTGATGCAGGATACAGGAAACTTGTGGCTGGTGCACTGGGATGACCCAGAGGGATGGTGTGGGGAGGGAGGTGGGAGGGGGGTTCAGGATGGGGAATATGTGTACACCCGTGGCAGATGCATGTTGACGTATGGCAAATCCGATACAGTATTGTAAAGTAAAAAAAAATAATAATAATAAATAATAAACAATTTTAAAAAAGAAGTTAAATAAGCAGGCTGACAATATACAGCCTTGACCTACTCCTTTTCAAATATGGAACCAGTCCATTGTTCCATGTCCAGTTCTAACTATTGCTTCTTTACCTGCATACAGGTTTCTCAGGAGCCAGGTAAGATGGTCTGCTATTCCCATCTTTTTCAGATTTTGCACAATTTGTTGTGATATACAAAGTAAAGGGCTTTAGTGTAGTCAATGAAGCAGAAATAGATGTTTTTTCTGGAATTCTCTTACTTTTTCTCTGATCCAACAGATGTTGGCAATTTGATCCCTTCACCTTTTCTAAATCTAGCTTGTACATCTGGAAGTATGTGAAATGAGTGCAATTGTGTGGTAGTTTGAACATTCTTTGGCATTGCCTTTCTTTGGGAATGGAATGAAAACTGACCTTTTACAGTCCTGTAGCCACTATTGAGTTTTCCAAATTTGCTGGCATATTGAGTGCAGCACTTTAACAACATCTTCTTTTAAGATTTGAAATAGCTAAACTGGAGTTCATCACCTCTACTAGCTTTGTTTGTAGTGATGCTTCCTAAGGCCCATTTGACTTTACACTCCAGGATGTCTGGCTCTAGGTGAGATATCACACCATCGTGGTTATCCTGGTCATTAAGAGGTTTTGTTTTAATACTTCTTCTGTGTAGTCTGTCACCTCTTCTTAATACCTTCTGCTTCTATTAGATCCATACAGTTTTTGTCCTTTATTGCACCCATCTTTGCATGAAATGTTCCTTTAGTATCTCTAATTTTCTTGAAGAGATCTCTAGTCTTTCTTAATCTTTTATTTCCCTTATATTTCCTTGCACTGTTCACATAGGAAAGTTATCTGTCTCTCCTTGGTATTCTGTGGAACTCTGCATTCAGATGAGTACAAATTAAAATAAATATTTTGAGTTTTGAATGTTGATCTGGGTAGAGTACAGGTGTAGGAATCTTTTAATAGTTTCTGAAGATAAATATAGTAACTTGCTAATTAGTGATGCCATTTCAAATACACTTTATTACTTCCTTGGAGTTATTTGTTTTTACACTATCACTCATGTACAATATACACATGTACAAAGCACATATCATATGCAGTCGTTTATTTTTTGTTGTTTAGTCACTAAGTCATGTCCAACTCTTTGCAACCCCATAGACTGCAACCCATCAGGCTCCTTGTCCTCTATACAATTATCAAATGCACATTAAGTCTACTTTGTCAGGTATTGGAGGATCTATAGAACAGTGTTAGGCTAAGTATTAATCTTTACAAAAGATTTCAAATCTATAATGGGAGGCAAGATGAATAAATAGCACACCTCTTGTTCATTATATATATAATGTTTTAATTTAGTTTATTTCTTAGTATCTGTGACAAACAAGTGTATATAATATCTAATCACGCTGTCATCCTTTTAATAAGAATTTCTACATTTCTTGGTACTAAGATAAAATACATTTTTATAAACAGCAAATATTGATACTGTTTCAATTATACAATTACTGATGAAAGAGACTACTGTAGGAAATAATAATTTTATTCTCATCACATAACAAAATCAAAAGAGGTGTTGGGGCAAAGAAAAATAGCCTAATTTGAAAAGCCATCAGATGGAGAAGATGGTGGACTAATCTACTAAAGAACCATATTACAGAAGTTAGAATGCAGACTTCCTTTAAACTACAAGTGGAAGGTTCTGGCTCATTGTTGCACACTTCTTGGCACTGGCCAGACTCCACATGAGATGTGTAATCTTTTTCTCTTTTAGCTGTCCAGGTAAGTCTGGTCAGAATGTTTCCGTAAACCTTAGCAAGACAAATGTTATTTTCTCTCCTGCAACTATTTATCTCTATATGAATGAAAAGTGTTACAGCTTTGAAGGTTAAGCCTGGGAGGCAGAAGCTTGAGAAAGGGCTATTATGTATATTTCAGTCTACAGGCAACATTCTTCAACATGTTGACTAGACAAAGGTGAAGAGCCAGCATGACTAAATTCAGGCAACAGAGCACAAGCCTTTATAGCTAAAGGAATACTTTCAGTATGGAGTCAGGTTTGTTCCTTTCTGTTACAATAGCTTTCATCTAATGCAGTGTATCCCACATGCTCTCCTTGCAAGATTTTCCATTTTTAAACTTAATTTTATTTATGTATTTTTGTTTGTGCTGGATCTTCATTGCCATGTGGACTTTTCTATAGTTCCAGAGAACAGAAACTTCTTTCCAGTTGCAGTTCATGGACTTCTCATTGCAGTGGCTTCTCTTGTTGCAAAGCATGGGTTCTCGGGCACACCGGCTTCAGTAATTCTAGCATGTGGGCTCAGCAGTTATAGCTCCCAGGCTGTTGGGCTCAATAGCTGTGGTGCACAGGCTTAGCTGCTTTGTGGCATATGGGACCTTCCTGGATTAGGGATAGAAACCTAATTGCCTCTTGCATTGGCAGATGGATTCTTTACCACTGATCCACTGGGGAAGCCCAGATTTTCCATTTTAATGTGTCAAAGGCATCTATTCAGTAGCTCAAGACCAAAAAACCAGGTATCATTTGTCATTTACCTAGGCTTGTCATTTTTTTTCCCCCCTTGTCGCCTCTAAAGTCCATTACTATCAAAGTACCATCATCTTTCTCCTGCATGAGGGCAATAACTTGTCTCCTAAATAGTCTTCAATTTCTACACTACACATTCTAAAATATTCTCAAGAAACAAACACAAAACAAAGAACGCCAAAGACCTTTTATCTTAAAATGTCAATCAGATTGTTTTCTTTGTTTAAAATTGTTCATAACTTCTCATTATAGTTAGAGTTAAATCTGTCATACAATTGTTGAGAAGAAAGAATTTTCCTTTACTTTTAAAAGGTTTTTCCAGCTATCTACTAATCAAATAGACATGAGACAGACTAACAGAAAACAAAAGAAAGAAAGAAAACAGTCACACTTAATTTTTTACTTTTGGGAACACCACACACCTGAGAGTTCAGAGAAAGAAAGGAAAAAATGAGGAATGCATGCCATTCTGAGCTAAGGAATGTGTCAGGGGCCTGGGGCTTCCAAGGACTGGAGGGTAATTCACAGGACCATAATAAAGAGCAGATTTTTGGTGATTAGTTATTTGCCCTGCTTCCAGATGGTTCACTCAAGTGAAATTTGTCTGTGGTAACACTTCTTATTGTGGAAATTCTCCTATTTCAATTCTATGTATTTAAGAGAGGAACAGAACTCTCTCTTGAGGCCACAGGGTCTCAGTTGCCTTTAGCTCTAAATTATCTTCATGGCAACATGGCAAAATTTGGTGTGGCTTGTTCTCAACCACTTCAAGCTGTCCATCTGGCCTAGCTGGATCTGTCTGATACCAATTTTTATTATTTTATTATTTTTAGCTTTTAAGTAAAGAATATGAGTATATTTTCTGTATACAAGTTGAAACATAATAGATATGGGTAAAATCTGCTTTGTATATTCTTGGAACTAATGCCATTGATCATATGCTATTCATGCTACAAATTTTATTGCTTGATTTTGTACACATTTTATTTTATTTTATTTTTTCAGTTGAATCATTTTATTCTATTTTTAATTAATGTATTTTAATTAGAGGCTAATTACTTTACAATATTGTAGTGGTTTTGCAATACATTGACATGAATCCACCATGGCTGTACACATGTTCCCCATCCTGAAGCCCCCTCCCACCTCCCTCCTCATCTCATCCCTCTGGGTCATCCCAGCGCACCAGCCCCGAGCACCCTGTATCATACATCGAACCTGGACTGGCGACTTGTTTCTCATATGATAACATACATGTTTCAATGTCATTCTCCCAAATCATCCCACCCTCACCCTGTCCCACAGAGTCCAAAAGACTGTTCTATACATCTGTGTCTCTTTTGCTGTCTCGCATACAGGGTTGTCGTTACCATCTTTCTAAATTCCATATGTATGCGTTAGTATACTGTATGGGTGTTTTTCTTTCTGGCTACTTCACTCTGTATAATAGGCTCCAGTTTCATCCACCTCATTAGAACTGATTCAAATGTATTCTTTTTAATGGCTGAGTAATATTCCATTGTGTATATGTAACACAGCTTTCTTATCCATTCGTCTGCTGATGGGCATCTAGGCTGCTTCCATGTCCTGGCTATTTATAAACAGTGCTGCGATGAACATTGGGGTACACCTGTCTCTTTGTACACATTTAAAATATAAGTATACTGATATGCCCAAAGCAACTTACCTATAAATACCAAGTGCAAACTAAATAAGAAATATGTAGCATTCTTACAAATAAAATACATATTTTTGATGTGCATAAAGGAAATGTAAATATATGGGGAATTACTAATACACAGGTATATGGATGAGATGAATCAATTTTGTAAAATTCTTAATTCTCCTCTCCCCTCAAAAAATAATCTAGAAATTTTATATAATCTTAAAATTTTAGAACTGAAAAACTCATTCAAAAATTTATAAAATTCAATTATATGTGAAAATTTTGTGTCTATTGAATGGGAAATATGTTGTTTTAAGGTGAGAAGAAATGTGCATTTTGTTCTTTTGCTAAACTCTACTGAAAAATGGATCTTAATACTTGACAATAATTACTACAAAACTTTTTTCACAAATGTTTTGCTTTTAGATCAATATTTAAAAACCAACACAGAATATGTACTGTAGCACATAAAATGTCTGTTTTAA
This sequence comes from Bos grunniens, assembly GCF_055505025.1. NCBI lineage: Eukaryota > Metazoa > Chordata > Mammalia > Artiodactyla > Bovidae > Bos > Bos grunniens. The sequence goes on along the minus strand of NC_141176.1, from coordinate 9,330,562 downwards.
TTTAAAAAATAAACTTGTAAGTATGATCATCTTAAATTTATAGAAAATGAGTCAATAAAAAATTTAAAACAGTATCCAAGTACACAAAGTGCGAAAGGTCCCTTTTATATGTCTACACGAGTTTTCCTAATTTCATAATCTGCATCTACAAATTCTAGAAGAGTATTAAACAAAATGGGCATCTTATCTCTTCTTTTTTCAGAATAAAGAATTAAAACAGAAAGCGCGTGCACACACACACACACACACAAACACAGAAAGCAACAACAAAAAAGGAGAAAGACAGAGGCACACACTCCGTTGTCATTTTTCTGCTCCCAGGCTCCACTCCTGTGGAGTAGAGAATCAAATGACCAGGAAACAGAAAGAGTCAGATTTCAAAGGAGCAATCATTGGTTATTCTACTGGAGCTTTATAAAAAATATTTAACTATGAAAATAAGTGAACCACTACCGCAATTTTAATCTTGCTTCTAAGCCATATTTTATTCCCTCTTCTTGTTTCCTTTATCTCAACTGCTTATTGAATCTTAATCAGCAATGTGGACCATGAAGGCACTCTAATTTCCAGCCGATCTTGCAAATTAAAATATTTTTGTGAGACTGGAGGCAGTAGAATAGTCCTCATCTTTTTAAAATTAAATATCCCTATATTTATCTTTGCTATTGCACTTTTTTTTTGGTGGAATCATTGCGGAATATTGACTCTTTAATACATTGGATTCTTCAAGAAGATATAGCTATATAGATAAAGCTAAAAAAAGTTTTCAAATTCTTACCATATACTCTAATGCTGAAGCATCACCTTAATAAACACAGGCTTACTTTCAATCTTCACTGGCACCTCTTTGGGGCACAATATTTTAAAAAGATTTAAATGTAACAGAGTATTTCTGCAAAAGTTCATGACCACAAGGAGAAACTCATTCAGCATTACTTAGTGTGTGTTGCTGTCATAAAACAAGTTTAACCAGGCTTTGGATTTCAGAAGACATCTTCAGATTTCACTGAATTCTGAAAGCAAGGATGAAGATTCAGGTGGATCACCTCTCACCTTCTACCTGAAGCAATGTATAAGTTACAGCCAGGTAAGAGAGAAGGTGGATTCTTCTCTCTACTGACAGCAGAGTATATTTATAAGACTGTCATTGTATTTACAAATATATCTGTAGCTGCAAAAAAATATGTCTAGGTTACAAATAACTGTATATATTTATTAGAATAACAGCATTATATTTTTAATTTTTTTTTGCTATTTGTTCTAATATTATGTCCCCCTAATAAATATAAGAAATGTAACTGAGTACTGTTAGACATGAATAAATTCAATTCACTTGATTAACTCGTTGTTCTGTGCTTTTAGATCAATTTGATATTTTCAGTAAGGCAACGCATTACAAAAGCTTATGTACTGGAACTTGACTAATAACATACTATATTACAAAGGCACTAATTGAAAATTTCTTTAGACTAGACTTCAAGCATTTTTGCACCAGTTAAAACTGTTGAAATTTAAACAGTTGAGAAAAGCAAGGCATACCTGACATCTTGCTGATTAAACAAAAGAAGAAAAACATATTTTCAAAAGCTTAGCCCTTCTGTCAAACAACTAAAAAGCAATTCTTCAAGGAAAAAGATAAACTCACCAAGCTAGTATTTTACCTGATGACATTATGGACATGATTTTTGCTTTACTATGTCTTTTCTTCAATGCAATTACTTTTTCAACTTTTTGGTTGTTCTTCAGAAAATTATACATACATATATATATATATACACACATATATATACATGCATGCATACAGATTTGTTGATATAACATATTCTCCTCTCCTCTTACCACAAATATGAACATAATGTACATATGGATTGGCATCTTATGTTTCATATGAATATTCTTATTCATTAAATATACCATAAACAAAATATGTATAAAACATTAATTTAGATGTAATGAATTATTGCAACTTGAGCTACAATGTAGTCACCCCCAAATTCAATAAATATAGTATCCCCAATATTCACACACACAAACACACACACAGAGTTCTTGAAAATAAATGGCAATTCTTCTCTCTCTAGTGGTAAAACAAAGCTAAATATTGATACTTACTTCTTTTGTTTCTCTTTTATCATCAAAAATGACGGTGGTGGTGGTTTAGTCACTCAGTCATGTCCAGCTCATACATCCCCATGGCCTGCAGCCCACCAGGTTCCAATGTCCGTGGGATTCTCCAGGCAAGAATATTGGAGTGGGTTGTCATTCCTTCTCAAGAGGATCTTCCCAACTCAGGGAAAGAACCCTGGTCTCCTGCATTGCAGGTGGATTCTTTACTGACTGAGCCATCATTATACGATAACTAAAAACTATAGCTTAGTTTTGCCTCTTTTTCAATTTTATTAAAGGTATTCTTTGGTCTTTTAGTCTAATAGTATGCATTTCAGATTCAAGTATATTGTATGTAGATACAGCTCATTAATTTTCTTTGATGTATGGGGTTTTATTATATAAATAGAATACAGTTTCTTTATTCACTTTTTGGTTGATAGAAATGTGAATGGTTTCTAGGATTGACACTTATGGTTAGTAAGTACTGCTGATCTTTATGTTCCATTTTAAAATTTACATCTTGTAGATCTTTTTTAAAAAATTTTATTTTATTTAACTTTACAATTTTGTGTTGGTTTTGCCATATATCAAAATGAATCTGCCACAGGTATACATGTGTTCCCCATCCTGAACCCTCCTCCCTCCTCCCTCCCCATACCATCCCTCTGGGTCGTCTGGAAATAGAACTGCCTTATGATCCAGCAATCCCATTGCTGGGCGTACAGACTGAGGAAATCAGAATTGAAAGAGACATGTGTACCCCAATGTAGATCTTTTTATATTTGTGTGTGTTGTATATATATTATCACATACATGAGAAATATATATGTATGATATAGACATGCTATATACACATAAATAAATATGATATATAATTACATATATATGTGTATGTGTTTACACACAATTACACACATTATAACATAAACATACTTGTTTCAAATGGCTGCATGGTTTTCATTTTTTTTGAATTTATTTTTTTTTAATTGGAGGCTAATTACTTTACAATATTGTGGTGGTTTTGCCATAGATTGACGTGAATCCTCAACAGGTGTACACGTGTTCCCCATCCTGAACGCCCTTCCCACCTCCCTCCCCATCCCATCCCTCTGGGTCAGACCAGTGCACCACCCCTGAGCATCCTGTCTCATGCATCGAACCTGGACTGGCGATCTGTTTCATATATGATAATATACATGTTTCAATTCTATTCTCTCAGATCATCCCACCCTCGCCTTCTCCCACAGAGTCCAAAAGTCTGTTCTTTACATCTGTGTCTCTTGTTGTCTCGCATATAGGGTCATCGTTACCATCTTTCTAAATTCTATATATATATGCGTTAATATACTGTACTGGTGTTTTTCTTTCTGACCTAATTCACTCTGTATAATAGGCTCTAATTTTATCCACCTCATTATAACTGATTAAAATGCATTCTTTTTAATATCTGAGTAATACTACACTGTGTATATGTACTACAGCTTTGTAACCACTCGTCTGCCGACGGACATCTAGGTGGCTTCCATGTCCTAGCTGGATATGCTTGTAATTGTCTCTTTTGAAGGACATTTACAATGTGTTTAGTCTTTCGTTATTACAAGAAATCCTATGGTGCATCTGACTATGTTTGTCTCTGCCCACGTGCACAGGATCTACATAAAACAAATATCCAGTAATGCAATTTCTGGGTCAAGTAAATAGATCTCAACTTCTTTAATGTCTATCATTACTTTTTTTGAAAAGAAATCACATAAGCTTATGCTTTTGTACCACATCTAACACATTCTATTAATCTTTTGATTCAGCCATTATTTCAATAAATAGTTTTAATACCTACGGGATGAGGTTTACTAGGTGAGAATATAGGAAAGGTACTTGTAGGAGTGAAGATATTGTCAGGATATCTTTTTATGCTAATTAGAGTAAAGAGTAAATTAATATATTTCAAGACTACCTACTAAAGTCAAGCAGATGTCCTCTGTTTGTTGCTAAGAAGGATAAAAATGATTTGCCTAGAGAGAAATATTAATTAAAAGTCACCAAAGTACAGATAAATGGAGTCTCTGCATTTTTGTGGTGGTGATTGTTTAAAATTATTAAGAGGAGACATGGAGGTGGTTTTTCAAAAAAAAAAAAAAATCCTCTAGACATGTTTGCCCCTTTCCATTTTCCTCTAATCAGAAATTTTGGCAATTATGTTTAATAATACGATCGGCTAAAAAGACACTTTCAATTCCTGCCAGATCACATAAATTAAACTTGACCCAGATTAAATCTTTAAGTACATAAAGCTTGTCTTCATATTCTACCACTTCCCATGCCATGGCTTCCATATTCAGGTTTCTTAATATTTCAACTTAGATTTTCAGGGAATTATGCTGTCCTCTAACCGATTTCTCCCTTCTAGCACTATAGAAAATCATCTGTCACATGATCCCTTTGCTCAGGTTCTAAGGTATGCTAATTACGTAAAATATTCTGCATTGTAGTATCAATTCACAATTATATATTACTGCATTATATCTCACAAATATTTGTCCCCAAATTGTTAAGCTCATGTAGTACTATGCCTTGCATGCCTCAAAGCTGAGAGTATCATCCTTTTGGGTTACTATCCACATTAAGAAAGCAGACTCTGCAAACCAAAAAGTTTTACTGATAGTCAAAATATATTTTAAGTGGGCCTAAAACAAGAATAAGTAATGATAAACTGTAGCTGAAAGCAGAGGCAATGAAACTCAAGCAGGAAAATACATTTTGACAAATATTCTTACATTTCCTGATAATATATGTGGGCTTCCCAGGTGGCACCAGTGGTGTCAGACCCACCTGACAACGCAGGAGACGTGAGCAGAGGGGCATCCATCCCTGGGTGAGGAAGGTCCCCTGGAGGAGGGCATGCTCCCTCCTCCAGGCAAGAATACCTGCTCTGGTATTCTTGCCTGGAAACCCCATGGGCAGAGGAGCTCGCTGGTCCATAGTCCATGGGGTCGCAAAGCGTCTGACATGACTGGAACGACTTATCACAAATTCTGTATATGCATATGCTGGACCTGAATAGACTTTTGTGTTTATTTAGAGTAAAGCTTAACTTTCCTGAGAATACATTGTCAGAGTATTAACTCTCAGGAAAGAGTTAAAATTGTGCTTTATTACAAAACTTTCTTTTTATATTTTTCATTTGATTTGAAATTGAGAGTAAAATAAGTGAATATTTTCTTGGAAAGTAGAAAGCCTGAGACTGAATATGAAAACAATAACCAGAAATAACAAAAGAGAACCTTGCAGGACTATGATATATGATGAAAATAAATCAACCACTACCAATAACATATTTTAAGTAATGAGTTAAGCAATGAAAATATAGAAAATAATAAAATATTTGGCTGATGTTGAAGAAGCATTGAAAGCAGTCAGTGGAAAGACTTTAAATTAATTTTTTTGAAAATAACTAAAATTAAGCAAAATTAGCATATTAATACCTCTACTGGTAGATATTGAAAAATAAATCCTAATCTTGATTTTGCCTTTGATTTTAGCAGCTAAAAACAACTTAGAAATTATCCACAACTACATACGAATATGAACTTAGGTTTGTTTCCTAATTCTTTAATTTCAGATTTTTAATTACTCTTGGAATTAAGAAGAATGAAAAGTATTTAGTAAAAATAAATATCATTGCTTGGCTTGTTGCCATTATATTGCTCATTTGTTATCAGTCAATAGATATAGCTTAAACAAAATATTGCTTTCTCTTGTGAATATCTTAAATATAATTGATATGTATAAAATTTCAGTTTATAAGTTCATACATAGGTGGTAAGAGAATGAGTAATTATTTTCTTTGAGTTTTTCTATATTTTTTGCTTTCCGTATAAAGTGTTTATAATGAGGATAAAAGAAAAATACTTTTTAAAAATCTGCTTGATCATGTGTTCACCAAGAGGAGATAGAGGTTAAAACATTTCGCGTATAAAGAAGATGTAGTACATATACATGATGGACTCTTACTTGGCCATAAAATAGAGTGGATTTTTTTTTTTACAATAAATAACACATTTTATTTACAGGCTTCAGCGAGCTCCCTCCTTCTGGGAGGACGGGACAGTGCACCCGGCCAAGTTACCAGACCAGCCCCAGCCAGGCACCTTCCACCATGCACGTGCTCACACAAGGTGGACGTGCATACACTGTCACAGACCTGGTGGCAGCAGACGTGGCTTTTTGGGTTCGGGCCAAGGCCCAGGACCCTGGGTTCAGCCCCAGTGCTGCACGTGGCAGCTGTGACCCTGCTTGACCAGGAGACTGTGGGGGAAGACGGGGCCTCTGCAGTTCTAAGCAGGTGATCTGCAGGCAGACACTGTGGGCAGGGTTTCTGAAATCGAGGAAACCAGAATTGAAAGAGACACGTGTACCCCAGTGTTCTTTGCAGCACTGTTTATAATAGTCAGGACATGCAAGCAACTTAGATGTCCATCAGCAGATGAATGGATAAGAAAGCTGTGGTACATATACACAATGGAATATTACTCAGCCATTAAAAAGAATGCATTTGAATCAGTTCTAATGAAGTGGATGAAACTGGAGCCTATTATACAGAGTGAAGTAAGCCAGAAAGAAAAACACCAGTACAGTATACTAACTCATATGTATGAAATTTAGAAAGATGGTAACGATAACCCCACATGCGAGACAGCAAAAGAGACACAGATGTAAAAAACAGTCTTTTGGACTCTGTGGGAGAAGTTGAGGGTAGGATGATCTGAGAGAATAGCATTGAAACATGTATATTACCATATGTGAAACAGATTGCCAGTCCAGGTTCGATGCATGATACAGGATGCTCAGGGCTGGTGCACTGGGATGACCCAGAGGGATGGGATGGGGAGGGAGGTGGGAGGGGGGTTCAGGATGGGGAATACATGTACACCCATGGCTGATTCATGTCAATGTATCGCAAAAAATGACCACAATATTGTAAAGTAATTAGCCTACAATTAAAATAAATTTTAAAAAACTTGAAAAAAATAAAGAAACAATTAAAAAAAAAGAATGAGATAATTTCATTTGCCATAACATGGATAAAACTAATATTACCATACTAACGGAAGTCAAACAGACAAAGACAAATATCACCTGATGCCACTTACATGTGGAATCTAAAAAACAGTACAAATGAACTTATTTACAAACAGTAAAGTCACAGATGTAAAAACCAAACTTACAGTTACTGGGGGAAGGAGAGGAGGGATAAATTGGGCAATTGGGATTGACATATACACACCACTACATATAAAACAGATAACTAATAAGAACCTACTTTATAGCACAGGGAATTCTAGTCCATAATCTGTAATGACCTATATAGGAAAAGATTCTTTAAAACAAAGTGGATGCATGTATATGTATAACTGATTCTCTTTCATGTACATCTGAAAGTAACACAAAATTGTAAATCAACTATGCTTCAATAAAAAATTAAAAATTAATAAATAAATGATATGTTGTTAGAAAGCTCATAAAATCCTGTACTTCGTGATCAGAAGAACAGTTATTATCTAAATTTATAGGAAAGGGAGATATGTGGTAACGGTGACTTACTTGGATGTTATCTCTCTGAGGGCAGACATTATTTAATGTATTCCAAGTGCCTAGAACAGTGTCAGAACATAGAATGAACTCAATACATATTTGTTAAATAATAAAAATATTACTTTTCTCCATTCTTACATTATATCTAGGGTTGCTAACACATTTCACTAATTTATAGGTATTGCTATAAACTTCATCTGTAAAAAGAAATAGGACTACATCAAATTAAATAGTTTATGCACAATGAAAGAAATTGTCAAAGGAAAAGATGGCCCACTGAATGGAAGAAGATATTTGCAAAAGATATATCTGATAATGTGCCAACATTCAAAACATAAAAAGAACACAATATCAAATTTAAAAAAACACAAAAAATCAAATATCTCAATTAATATATGATCAGAGGACATGAATAGACCTTTTTGTTGTTGTTGTTTTTCCCAAAGAAGACATACACAGAGCCAATGGACACAAGAAAGAATGCTCAATATCACCAACACTCAGGGAAATGCATCAAAACCGTAATGAGAAATCATTTAACATTTGTTGGAAAGAGTATTATCACAAAGACAATAAGTAAGTGTTGGGAAGGATGTGGAGAAAAGGAGACACTTGTGCATAGTTGGAGAGCATGTAAACTGGGGCAGCCACAATGGAAAATAGTATGGAGGTTCCTCAAAAATGTAAAAACAGAACAACTATCAATTCAGTTCAGTTCAGTCATTCAGTCGTGTCTGACTCTTTGTGACCCCATGGACTGCAGCACTCCAGGCCTCCCTGTCCATTGCCAGCTCCCAGAGTTTACTCAAACTCATGTCCATTGAGTCAGTGATGCCATCCAACCATCTCATCCTCTGTCGTCACCTTCTCCTGCCCTCAACCTTTCCCAGCATCAGGGTCTTTTCTAATGAGTCAGCTCTTCCCATCAGGTGGCCAAAGTACTGGAGTTTCAGCTTCAACATCAGTCCTCCCAATGAACATTCAGGACTGATTTCCTTTAGGATGGACTGGTTGGATCTCCTTGCAGTCCAAGGGACTCTCAAGAGTCTTCTCCAACACCACAGTTCAAAAGCATCAATTCTTCATTGCTCAGATTTCTTTATAGTTCAACCCTCACATCCATACATGACTACTGGAAAAACCATATGATTCAACAATTCCACATCTAACTGGTTTTCCAAAGAAAAACAAATTAGACATTGGCAAATATGTGTACACCCCTATCTATGTTCATTGCAGTATTATTTACAATAGCCAAGATACTGGCCCATCAAGAAATGAATGGACAAAGATGTGGTGTGTATAAAGAAAGAAAGTGAAGTCATTCAGTCGTGTCCGACTCTTTGCGACCCCATGAACTGTAGCTTACAAGGCTCTTCTGTCCATGGGATTTCCCAGACAAGAGTACTAGAGTGGTTTGCCATTTCCTTCTCCAGGGGATCTTCCCAACCCAGGGATCAAACCCAGGTTTCCCACATTGTAGGCAGACGCTTTACCGTCTGAGCCAGTACATGTGTATATAAATACAGTCTTCCCTAGTGGCTCAGATGGTAAAGAGTCTGCCTGCAGTGCTGGAGACTCAGCTTCCATCCGTGTGTCAGGAAGATCCCCTGAGGAAGAGAATGGCAACCCACGCCAATAATCTTGCCTGGGAAATTCCATGGGCAGAGGAGCCTGGTGGGCCTGATACATGGGGTCTCAAAGAGTCAGACACGACTGAGTGACTAACACATTCATTCATATATATATATATATATGCATACATACATATATACACACACCTCTATGCATATATATGAGTGAGTGAAGTGAGTAAAAGTCACTCAGTCATGTCTGACTCTGTGATCCCATGAGTTGTAGCCTCCCAGGCTCCTGTGTCCATGGAATTCTACAGGCAAGAATAACGGAGTGGGTTGCCATGTCCTTCTCCAGGGATATGTGACATAAACATATATATATATATATAAACACAGACACACACAAGAACACACAGTGGACTATTACTCAGCCTTGAAACATGTCTGAGCCTAGAGAGTATTATGCTAAGTGAAAATACTCTCATAGAGAAAACAAATACCATATGATTTAATTTATATATGGAATCTATGAACCAAAATAAGTGAACAAACTAACAGAATGGAAGCCAGTTTATAGATATAGATGACAAGCAACTGGTTGTCAAGGAGAGGAGAACTGGGGGATGTTTCATATTTCAGTTATGAAGTAAATAAGTCATAGCAGTTTAAGGTACAGCCTAGATAATATATTCAATAATATTTCAATATTTCTGCCTTGGGTGATAACTGGTAACTAGGCTTATTGAAGTGGTTATTTTGTAAGATACATAAATATCAAGGGCAGTGTTACACACCCGAATCTGGTCCAAAGGTGTAAGTCAATTATACTTCTATGAAAAAAGGAAAAGAAAGTGATTAGCAGATCTAAAGACTATTCCTGATAGATAAACGAGCAACCATCAGTGAGTGAGAAAGACATTAGGATGATTAACGCAGTATTTCCTGTCAGCATGAGTATTTGTAATCAGCTATACTCAAAGGAAGTTATATATTCTACTATAATTATGTGGAATCCCTATTCAAAGTGAACCTGTATAATGATGTCGGGAGCTATTTTCTCCTAGTCTTTAGACTGCATTTTTATCACAGTTAGTAATTTTATTATTAAAAAAAAAAACTGCCATCATCTGAAATTTTACTTCTTTCCTGCTTCTTCCTTCACTTCTGCTAATATTATATACATAGCTGAATCAGCTCTGAAATACATTTTGTAAAGCAGAAGTTACGGGACTATAGCATTACAGAAAAAATGAGAAGATTGATACCATAGCCTTCCCTGACAGCTCTGCTCCTATTAGCAGAAGGTTCTTGAGATGGCAGGATAAAGCCCTGGGCAACATATGCTGTGACTGTCGTGGTCATGGCCTATTTCTGTTAGTTCCGTTTTAAGTTGACTTGCATTGTTAGCAATTTTCTATTCGTCTATGAGGTATCTCTAAGGCACTGCTAGGGTTAGGATTTAATATAAAGGGCACAAAGCAGTGATACTAAAAATGAAAAAGAAAGAAAAGATGGAAAATGAACAATGAATGAATTATAGAAGCAATGGAATGTATTGAACTATTGTATTGCATGTATTTAGAAGAAAATTGAATTGCATATTCATATCTCATTTGTTTTAACATGCCTGATACATCACTTTTGATGTTATCACCTGTCCAGGAGTGTCATCGTTTCTCTGCCTATCTAGACGCTGTGTGAAGAATGTCAATCGTTTCTTGCCCCCATCTGTCAATTGTCTTTTTATTCATTCAGTGAATAAGAAACTTGATTTTTAAACTGGTATGAGTATGACATTAACAATCTCTACGCTTAATTTGGCCTTGTAACTTGGAAAAACATATATTTCTGATTCAAGATATACTGCATTATCTTAAATAATTTTTCTGATTATAAAATGCAATAATATGTATTTTAATGTTTTTTGACTTACCGTGAAATTCAATGTTATGCATGTACAATTTAAATATTCTGAAATTTCATCTGTTTTTTTATCCTTCAGAAATTATTTTATACCTCCTATGTACAAAATAATAGTTTCACTATGTTGCCTCATGTAATGTTATGCATATCATAAGCAATTGTATAAAATTGATATCTACGCTCAAGGAATTCATGCCATAATAGTAGGATTTGGAGAAGATTTTCAATGACAATACTGTATGTTATTGACATAAGTTTCTATCTTTTTCAAATCGAAATGGAGATAATGAAATACAAACAAGTGGTTATAATGTGGACACACAATAAAATAATTTATACATAGTAGATTCTGATGGCTATATGACATATCTCCAGTTTATTTTAGTGTATTGATGATGTTAAACTCTTTTATATAAGAATTCAATATATTTTCCTTAAGACATTTTGTTTTGTTTTTATGGTACAAATTCCTCCCAGTTTTCTTTCTAAAATGTCTCTGAATATGAGACTATTCAAGCCAAATAAGTGCCCTTGGAATGTATTTTTCTATTGCACATAAGTTTTTTTTCCATTATAAGCCATTATCATAAACAGAGACATTATTGATGTCCTAGGGAATAGACAAGCATTTTTAGCCTTTACTGAGATCTTAATTTTGCTTTAATAAACTAAGTTCTTGGATTAGCTCATTCTTTTTAATTGTGTAATTTTTTTCATCCTTTTCAAATCAGAGGTCTTCTCCAGGATTACCTTAATTCACTGATTTTGCACATTTTATTTCAACTGTATAACATAAATGCCTTTCCCTCTTCAAGGACAGATATTTTCCTTCTGAACATTTCCAATAATTTAATATTCTGCAAACATTTATATATGTTCTTCCAAACATTTAATTGAAATATAATGAAAAGTGAACCCATGGTTTGCAATTAGATTAGTTCCCATATGAAGCTCACAAACCTAGACTGATCAATATATAGCATTATGGATAAACATTTTAGGAAAATTATATGTTTCACCACCACACTTTAGTATTTTTCAACTCGAAATAATTTTATTGTCTATATCAATGGTGCATGATTCTTTTTCAACAAGATAGCATAATCAACTTTTAAAAACACAATGGGGCCAATGATATTTCTTTTCTATTTCAAAAGCTTGTGCTTAGTGGCAGTCATGTCTGACACTTTGCGACCTCATGGAGTCTAGCCTACCAGGCTCCTCTGTCCATGGGGATTCTCCAGGCAAGAATACTGGAGTGGGTTGTTAAGCATTCCTTCAAGGGATCTTCCCAATCCAGGGATTGAACCCAGGTCTCCTGCATTCCAGGTGGATTCTTTACTGTCTGAACCAACAGGGAAGCCCTTCAGAAGCTTAGTTCACTTCAGTCTCTCAGTTGTGTCTGACTCTTTGTGACCCCATGAATCGCAGCATGCCAGGCCTCCCTGTCCATCACCAACTCCCGGAGTTCACTCAGACTCATGTCCATCAAGTCAGTGATGCAATCCGGCCATCTCATCCTCTGTCGTCCCCTTCTCCTCTTACCCCCAATCCTTCCCAGCATCAGAGTCTTTTCCAATGAGTCAACTCTTTGCATGAGGTGGCCAAAGTCCTGGAGTTTCAGCTTTAGCATCATTCCCTCTAAAGAAATCCCAGGGCTGATCTCCTTCAGAATGGACTAGTTGGATCTCCTTGCCATCCAAGGGACTCTCAAGAGTCTTCTCCAACACCACAGTTCAAAAACATCGATTCTTTGGCGCTCAGCTTTCTTCACAGTCCGACTCTCACATCCATACATGACCACTGGAAAAACCATAGCCTTGACTAGATGGACCTTTGTTGGCAAAGTAATGTCTCTGCTTTTGAATATGCTATCTAGGTTGGACATAACTGTCCTTCCAAGGGGTAAGCGTCTTTTAATTTCATGGCTGCAGTCACCATCTGCAGTGATTTTGGAGCCCCAAAAATAAAGTCTGACACTGTTTCCACTGTTTCCCCATCTATTTCCCATGAAGTGATGGAACCGGATGCCATGATCTTTGTTTTCTGAATGTTGAGCTTTAAGCCAACTTTTTCACTCTCTACTTTCACTTTCTTCAAGAGGCTTTTGAGTTCCTCTTCGCTTTCTGCCATAAGGGTGGTGTCAGCTGCATATCTGAGGTTATCGATATTTCTCCCGGCAATCTTGATTCCAGCTTGTGTTTCTTTCAGTCCAGCGTTTCTCATGATGTACTCTGCATAGAAGTTAAATAAACAGGGTGACAATATACAGCCTTGACGTACTCCTTTTCCTATTTGGAACCAGTCTGTTGCTCCATGTTGAGTTCTAACTGTTGCCCCTGACCTGCATACAGATTTCTCAAGAGGCAGGTCAGGTGGTCTGGTATTCTCATCTCTTTCAGAATTTTCCACAGTTTATTGTGATCCACACAGTCAAAGGCTTTGGAATAGTCAATAAAGCAGAAATAGATGTTTTTCTGGAACTCTTTTGCTTTTTCCATGATCCAATGGATGTTGGCAATTTGATCAGAAGCTTAACCTAGGCATTTTTTAAAGTGAATTTGATTTCTTGCATCAAGAAGTTCTAGGCCTATCTCTCTTTCTGTCCCAGTTTTATTGAGGTATGATTGACAAATAAAAGTTGTATACAGACAGTTCCTGACTTAGAATGGTTCCACTCATATTTTTTTCAAATTTACAATGGTGCGAAAAATATGCATTCAGTACAAAGTGTAATTCAGATTTTGCATATCCCAAGACTAACAAAGGGCAGTAGAAAGGAGGCTCTTTCCTGGAGCTGAGCAGTGGCAACAGCCGCTGCTCCCAATCCACCAGGAAACCTCAAGGGTGAAAAACCATTACACTTACAAGCATTCTGTATCTGTACAACCATCCTATTTTCACTTCCAGTACAGAATTCAATAAATTACATAAGATTTTCAACACTTTATTAAAAATAAGGTGGTGTTAGATGATTTTTTTTTCCCCAACTGTAGGCCAGTGTAAGTGTTCTGAGCATGCTTAAACTCAACTAGGCTAAGTTATGACGTTTGGTAGTTTAGGTATATTAAATGCATTTTCTATGTATGATATTTTCAATTTGTGGTGGGTTTATTGGGATGTAACCACATCATAGTTGAGGAATAACCAATCACTTAAGATGAAGAGGGCCTTCTTTGGTGAGCCAGTGGCTGAGAGTCTGCTTTCCCATGCAGAGGATGCAGGGTCAGTCCCTGGTGGGAGCACTGAGATCCTGCGTGCTGTGGGGCAACTAGAGAGTCCACGCTGCAACTAAGACCCAACACAGCCACAAATGAACAAATAACATAGATTTTTTAAAATGTACAACATGACCTTTTGATGCATAGATATGGAATCATTACCATGATAAAGTGAACCAACAAACCCATCACCTCAGGCAGTTCCTGTTTATTTATCAATTTATCTATGAGGACACTTAAAATCTGATCTCCTAACTCTAGGCCCAACTGAATCATTTTACCCCAGACAACCTTTTATGTACTTTACAAAGAAGACATTTTATGCGCTTGTCTCTAGAGAAGAGTATTATTACAGACCAAACTCACCAATTGAGTGCTCATGTTGCTTTTTTCCATCCGACTACCAAGGTACGGCAGTGTAATCTGCCAAGATGGCACTTAGATGGCAAAGACTTTCCTTTTTTCACAAAAATCTGAATTTTATTTGGTGCTGCTCTCTTCTTTTTCTCTCCTGTCTCCAGGCACACTGTAGACTGCCATCTGTATACAGTCATGTGAAACTTGTGTCTATGGTCACTTCAAAATTTAGCTCCATCTTACTGAGTTGAGAAAGATTTTAGGTTGCAATGCAGAGGGAAACAAGGTCATTTTGGAAAATAGTTTGGCAATTCCTACAAAATTAAACATATGATTTCAGGGATTACAGTCCCAAGTGTATATTCAAACTAACTGCAAATTTATGTCAATTCGAAAATATGTACAAGAATGCTAACAGCAACATTATATGTAATAACCAAAAAAGCACAAACCACTCAAATATTCATCAATCGATTAACGAATAAATAAATTGTGGTATATCCATATAGTACAACATCCTTTAGCCATAAAAATGTTACCAATTTATTCTATAGCATTGAGGAAACTTAAAAATATTCTGCCTTTTGAAAGAAATTAGATGCAATGTCTACATAGTACACAGTTTCATCTACATGAAATGCCAGTATAGAAAACTCTATAAAGATTAGGGGTTGGATGGGTTTCTTTTTTTTTTTTTTTTTTAATTTAAGTTTAGTTGATTTATAATGTTATGCCAATCTCTCCTGCAGGGTTTCCTGTTTTGAACTGACAAAATGATCTGGAATTAGTTAGTCTTTATTGCACAGTTAAGTAAATATGCTAAAAGTCATTCAATTGTACACTTTGGAACAGGGACTTTTTGATCATCTCTTAATTAAAAAATAACACAAAGACAAAAGGTGGATATTTATATAGATTGAGACATTATATACCTCTGCTTCTGGCCATATTGGAAAAACAGGGAATGGATTTATCTTCCCTCCTCAGACTACTAAGAAATTTGACAAAATATATGAAATAGTTCTCAAGATGACTTTGGATATTGTGCAGAGCGAGCAGTGCTTCTGAGAGATGTGAAACAGACAAAGAAATTTTCTGCCATTCCAGGTTACTCAGTGGAGAAATGTTCCAGGAACAACACAGGGAAGGAACAGAAAGGCATAGACTGGTGAACTTTCTGAGTTGAGGAAGTGGAGACCAGAGTCCAGAGAAGCAAAGACATCTAGCGTTTGGACCATTGTCTAAGTAGAAAAAGCTCTTGCCTCTAAAAAAAAGTTAAAAAAATAACACAAATAAGTTAGGCCCAAATTTTTATATCGTGCCTGTTCATAATAGAAATATCAACTATATACACAAACAATAAAATAAAGAAATTAAAATACAATACTCTCAAAAGTTTGGGATATTAGGGAAAATACAATTAAAGAAATGCAAGACGTGCACACTCAAATCACTGCTGAAAGGCATTAAAGAAGATCTGAATATGTGGAGAGTTATACTTCGTTTAGGGCTTACAAGTCTCAGCTACAATGACAACTCTCCCTAAACTTATCTATAAATTACATGTGATTCCTATCAAAATCTCAGTAGGTTTTTTGTTATTAGATATTGACAAGATGATTCTAAAATTGATATATAAATGCAAAGGACCTAGAATAATAATAGCAACTTTGGAGAAAGAAGAACAAACTTGAAAGACACGTCACCTGAATGTTAAGACTGCTTTGTAAAGCTTCAATGATCACGCCTGCATGATATTTGTATCAAGGATCAATGAAACAGACTGGAGAGTATAGATCAAGCCCCACTTGCATATATTCAGTTGACTTTCAGCAAAGATTAAAGGCAATGCAGTGGAGAATCTGTAAATCTTTAGAACTAGTTTTGCTGGAACAATTGGATATTTATGTGCACAAAATGAATGTATACCCATGCCTGTTCCATATACAAGAATTAATTCAAAATGGACTTTAAACTTAAAAGTGTTTCACAAAACTATAAAACTTCTAAATAATACTTAGAAAAACATTTTTTTTTTGACCTTGGCAATGTAAAACATTCTTAGATATATCAAAGGCAAATTCCATAAGTAAAAAACCCAGTAATTTGATGTTATCAAAATTAAGGAAGACAAAGCTAAGAGAGCAGGGTGAAAATACTTGCAAATCTGATAAAGTATTTATATAAATAATACATGAAGATACTTTTAAAATTCAATATTAAGAAAGAAAACAACCTAATAAAAATGAGCTGAAGTTCAGAAGACAATTTAGCAAAAGTAATATTCTTTTTCCAAATGATGACATTCGTGAAGTCGTGAAGTCGCTCAGTCATGTCCGACTCTTTGCAACCCCATGGACTGTAGCCTACCAGGCTCCTCTTGTCCATGGGATTTTCCAGGCAATAGTACTGGAGTGGATTGCCATTTCCTTCTCCAAAGGATCTTCCCAATCCAGGGATCGAACCCAGGTCTCCCGCATCGTAGACAGATGCTTTACCATCTGAGCCACCAGGGAAGTCCTCCAAATGATAACATTAAAAAAATACAAAACATGATAAGTCATTAGAGAAATGCAAATGAGAACCATAGTGTGATGAAACATAGTACTTAGAATGGCTAAAATAAAAATGTTGACCATTCCAAGTGTTGATAAGGATATGGTACAATTTGATCTTTCTAAATTGCCTGTGGGAATGCAATATGGTAAAATCACTTAGACAGTTAGCTTCATAGTTTAAAGGTGAACATGGGCTTCCTGGTGGCTCAGTAGTAAAGGAGCCACCTCCTAATGCAGGCAATGTGGATTTGATCCCTGGGTTGGTAAGATCCCTTGAAGGAAGACATAGCAACCTACTCTAGTACTCTTTTCTGGAGAATCCCATGGACAGAGGAGCCAGTGGCTACAATCCATGGGGTCACAAAGAATTGGACACAGTTGAGCAACTGAGCATGCATGCACCCAAAAAGGTAAACAGCATAAACCTATGGCCCAGTAATTTCATCCCTAGATATTTATGTAATAAAAATGAGAGCTTATATCCAATTCAAGAAACATAGGCAAATATCTATAGCTGTCTTAATTATAATATCACTAAACTGGGAACAACCGAAATGTTCATGAGGAGATAACATGCTAAGAACATATGATATATCTATGCAGTGGAATTCTAATCAGCTATAAAAAGGAATAAATTATCAGTAAATTCAACAGCATAGAGGAACCTCAAAATTATGCTGAGTGGAAGAAAAGAATACATATCTTAGAATTCACTTTAAGAATTCATTATATGTATATTAATCTATAGTGATCCAAAGCATGGTTTGGTTACCTGGAGGAGAAAGGAGACAGAGTGGGTCCAAAGGGCAGAATAGAGAGATTACACAAGGGTGGAAGAAACCTTTGGGGCATAAAAAGTATGTTCACAATTTTGATTATGATAACAGTTTTACAAGTACATAAACACATCTAAATTTTTATAGTTATATACTTTAAATGTGTGTAATCATTTAAATATTAATTACACTTCAATAAAGTTATTAACAGATTTTTTAAACTATAAATAAACATCCAATTTTTGTACTGTGTGCCCATCAGATTGCTACAGAGATAAACACATCATCTTTATAAAATTAGACCCTAAGGAACATAGTCTGATTTAACCAAAAAAAATAAATAAACAACAAGAAACCAAGAAAATAAGAAAGAAAAAAATTCTGTGTTCAGATAACTTTGGAACTATCTAATTTTGAAAATCCTCTAAATAACAATGTCACAAAATCATAAATCAGTTTTTCAATTGAAAAATTTGGAGTTAGGTGGTTCTTCATGCCTCAGAAGCTACAGAAAACATCATCTTGAGATAAACTTTCAAAATAACAAATAATAGAAACTTTATTTTCAAAGTGTCAGGCTTTGACAAATATCTTAAGGAACTATATTTGATTATTATATCTTTAATTCTCTTAATTCCACTATATAATGGCAGTTTATAATGGCAGTCAGACACCAGTCGTGTCTGACTCTTTGCGACCCTATGGACTGTCGCCCAGGCTCCTCAGTCCATAGGATTTTCCAGACAAGAATATTGGAGTGGGTTGCCATTTCCCCACTCAGGAATCCCACCCACGTTTCTTGTGTTTCCTGCATTTGGCAGGCAGGTTCGTTACCACTAGCATCACTGGTAAGTCCCCATATAATGACAGTTGTCCTCAGTAAAATTATGGCAAAGCACAGTATTTTACAAGAAACACTCATGATTCATTCAATAATTAAACACAATATGTCACTTTAGTACTATGGAAAATTAAGGTCCAGAGTAAAGAGCTGACATTATACTGGTGATTGCATAGATAGCTATGAGGTGTTAAACAAGAAAATGTAGAAAATCATACAATTTTTCTATGAATTATTCAAAAATATGTTATGTATGTGTGTATCTGCATATGTGTATTTATATATGTATGATTCCATGAGCACACAGAAAAATGGAGGCATGCATGTTAAGTAGTCAACATATTTTTCATGGAGTAACAGTTTTTAGGAGACACAATAGTAAAAAAAGAACATGCTGAAAATTTGTAGTCTAATTAAAATCACATTAATAACTGTGTGCACCTGTTTAAAAGGTGATGCACAGTATAGTTGATTTACAATGTTGTATTAGTTTCAGGTGTACAGCACAGTGATTCAGTGGGTTCATTCCTAGTTTATCCCTCCCTCTCCTCCTTTCTCACAACTACAAGCTTGTTCTCTATGCTGTGAGTCTATCTCTGTCTTATAAATAAGTTCATTTGTATCGTTCTTTTAGACTCCACACATAAGTGACAGCACAGGATATTCATCTCTCTTTGTCTGACTTTTTAAATATACTACAATGCATAACAGAACAATAGATTCAACACTGTCTAGTACAACTGAATAAACACTATTGCATTCAGAATATATAAAAATATGCATTTAAGTTAAATCATATAAAATGCTGATATGAAATTCTTTGCAAACTCAAAAATGCCAGTTCCATATTATTCAAACTTATATTATGATAATTCATGCAGATTGCTTGAAGGCCACAAATTCCACACAAACTTTGATTTAGTGAGATTCCACATACAATATTTCCAGAAGAAAAATGTACGCATTTATTTGAAAATAAAATATTATTGATTAGATATTTTCTAATAAGTTTTCAGATTATCCTCAAAGTGAAACTTCCTATAATGGGATACATAAAATTCCAGATAAAAGGATAAAATAAAAACTAAATATACAATTGACTTGGGGAGAAACTAAAGAAAGTTATTTTGGATGCGGGACAAAAGTAAAGCAAGAATCCAGAAGCAAGTCAGTCACTGAAGCTCTAGTGTACCTAGAGGTCTCTGGAGATGTCTGCTATCTTAGACCCCAGATTTCAGTGGAGCAAAGTGATGATGTGAAGTCTGATAAAAAGTCTGATCTGAAACTCTCTAATTGAAAGGAAAAGAATAAAACATCCTTTAGGGTGATGAAGGGTGGTACTTAACTGTCTCAGGTTTGGCTACGGGTAAAGTAAAAAAAAAAAAAGGCAGGAGAATAAAACTCAGACATTTCTTAACCATATGCAGTTACTTGATAAGTAAAACTGACAAGGTATAAGACAGATAATCCAATAAAAATGTCTGCAAGTGCAAAGAAATAATGTCATTCCATGTTTGCCACAAATCTCCACACAGACACACACAAATTAATATGGTCCAGATTGATTATGTCCTCAAATATCTAAGGGAAGGAAAACATGAATCTTCTCTGCTGGAACACACTTTAGAACCAAGCTTCATAAAATTTCTATAGATAAAACTCCAGTAAATATAAATTCACAGTAAACCATCATGAGAAATACATGTAGAAGCAATCCTCACTCTGTGAACTCGAGTCAGCAGAATCAATAGGCTGATGAATTGATCAGCAGAATCAATAGACTGGAGAGTCAGATGCAAAAAGCTCACATTATCAGCAAATATTAAACTACAAAATGATATAAACTAAAATATGAATAGGTTTAAATTGTTAAAAATGGCAACAAAAGTACAATAAGGTAAAAGAGAATGAAAGTGAAATGAAGTGAAAGTGAAGTCACTCAGTCATGTCAGACTCTTTGCGCCCCCATGGACTGTAGCCCACCAGGCTCCTCCATCCATGGGATTCTCTGGGCAAGAGAATACTGGAGTGGGTTGCCATTTTATGAAAAATATAGCTTCTAGATGTAAAAGCAGAAGGATGAAGGATATAGATCCTTAGATATCACAATGAATTCCAACCTGTGACATTGCAGAGCAGAAACAATAAAGATAAATTCTTTACTCAGCATAGAATGATGTAACTACCAAAACTTACAAGTATGTAGACAAATTAATGAAATTACAAAAGTCATAAGACAGTGAAAGAAATCTTCAAATTACTTTGATAACATAATTATCAGCCAAATATATATATATATATATATATATATATATATATATATATAAATAAATAAATTAGGGTAAGGTCTGCTTTAAAAAAGGACATTTTTTTTTTTCAAAAGTTAAAGCACACAGGATGTACTACAATTAAAATTTTACTAATGGAACTTCTAAAAACTATTCAAAACCAAGAATGATACTGACCACATACAAAAATAAAATTTTGAGAAGTATAAAGCAAAGATAAAAATGAGTCTAAATATATTACCAGTCACATTCAATGGAAATGACAGACTTTTCTAAACAGAGCCAAAGCTTTTTAGACTCAGTTAAAAATAATCCAGTTAAAAAAAAATTTTTTTAATGAAACACAATTATACAAAAAAAAATGAAAGAAAATTTATGAAAAAAATTGTTAGGCAAATATGAGCAAAAATAGAAGGTTTTAGTAATAGCAAGAAAAGCAATAAACTTTAAGATATAAGTTAATACCAGAGAAAAGAGAATGATCACATATCAATTAAAAAGATTAATTTACCAATAAAACATAGTAGGTAAAGTTTACAACAAGCAGATTATATGTATATATTTTTAATAATATATTTTATATACATGTAAAGAAAAATTCTAATGAAAAATACTTAGAAAAGAATAATAAGAAAACATATCTATTTAGGATAAAGTTAAAGATAGAAACAAATTTAAACGCTTCATTTATAGTAAAAAAAAATTGATATAAATAAATTAAGTATCCAAATTAAGAAATAAGCATATTTTAAAAGGGGAAAAAAGCAAAAGAATAGCAGTAATAAATATATATGTGAATAAATATTAATATATAGAATACAATGGTATAAAATTAAAAACTCACAACTGCTTTCTCGAAAATACTAATAAAATTGACAAGGCATAAGACAGATAATCCAATAAAAATGTTTGCAAGTGCAGAGAAATAATGTTAATATGAAAGGAGATATACATACAAAAAATACCAAAATGATGATTAAAGGGTATGTAGACCATATATTCAGAGAAGGCAATGGCACCCCACTCCAATAGTCTTGCCTGGACAACCCCATAGACAGAGGAGCCTGGTAGGCTGCAGTCCATGGGGTCGCGAAGAGTCGGACATGACTGAGCGACTTCATTTTCACTTTTCACTTTCATGCATTGGAGAAGGAAATGGCAACCCACTCCAGTGTTCTTGCCTGGAGAATCCCAGGGATGGCGGAGGCTGGTGGGCTGCAGTCTACAGGGTCGCACAGGGTCGGACACGACTGAAGCGACTTAGCAGCAGCAGCAGCAGCAGAGCATATCTTGGGACCTAATTGGAAACTGGATAAAAAGAGAACAAATAAGAGAACAATTTATATTTACAATGTTGATTCAAGAGAAATAGAAGCCACACAATATGTGATATCTGTTAAAGTCATTTAGTCACTGCTGCTGCTGCTGCTAAGTCACTTCAGTCATGTCCGACCCTGTGCGACCCCGTAGACGGCAGCCCATCAGGCTCCCCCGTCCCTGGGATTCTCCAGGCAAGAACACTGGAGTGGGTTGCCATTTCCTTCTCCAATGCATGAAAGTGAAAAGTCAAAGTGAAGTCGCTCAGTCGTGTCCGACTCTTAGCGACCCCATGGACTGCAGCCTTCCAGGCTCCTCCGTCCATGGGATTTTCCAGGCAAGAGTACTGGAGTGGGTGCCATTGCCTTCTCCGCATTTAGTCACTGGTTTACAGTTTTACACAAGGATAAATCTCAGTCCAATCATTCAATTTTGCAGATTATTTGTAACATACCTTTAAAGGAATCTATGAAGAGCCAAAACATATGAGGAAAAATGATAAAGGATGAATCTTACTCACAAACATAAATTGGAAAATTATTGTTATATAAATTATCAATGCAAATCCTCTCCAAAAAGGAGTATATTATGACAAGTTTTGGCTTATTTCAAGAATGATGAGCAAGTTTTAAATTAAGTAAAACAAATCTGTAAATATAGTTTGACAGTTTATTTTGAAAAATGGAAAAAAAAACGATGGAGAAAATCATTTGACAAAATTCAGCATGATTTTATTGTTTAAAAATATCTTCTAGTAAGTTACAAATAGGAGCTTATATATCTATCAAAGACCTGTAGCAAGTACCATATTCAATTAAAAATGATAAAACTACTACTTTAAAGTAGAGAACATGACAAGATGCGTATTCTCATCACTTCTATTCTACATTTACTTTGGACACCCTGGGGAGTGTGGTAAGATAAGCCCTTGCGTAACTTGCAGTACAGGGAAACATTCTTTCAAACAGTGGTGTTGGAGAAGACTCTTGAGAGTGCCTTGGACAGCAAGGAGATCAAACAAGTCAATCCTAAATGAAATCAATCCTGAATATTCATTAGAAGGACTAATGCTGACGCTGAAGCTCCATTACTTTGGCCACCTCATGCAAAGAGCTGACTCATTGGAAAAGCCCCTGATGCTGGGAAAGATTGAAGGCAGGAAGAGAAGGGGACAGTAGAGGATGAGATGGTTGGATGGCATCACCGACTCAATGGAAATGAGTTTGAACAAGCTCTGGGAGATGGAGATGGACAGGGAAGCCTGGTGTGCTGCAGTCCCTGGGGTCACAAAGAGTCAGACATGGCTGAGTGACTGAACAACAAGGGAAACTAAGAACTTAGGCTGCAGGTAAGAATGAGCAGGGCAGAGTTCAGCTTTACCTTCTAAAGCTGCTGCTGCTGCTGCTAAGTCGCTTCAGTCGTGTCCGACTCTGTGCGACCCCATAGACAGCAGCCCACCAGGCTCCCCCGTCCCTGGGATTCTCCAGGCAAGAACACTGGAGTGTGTTGCCATTTCCTTCTCCAATGCATGAAAGTGAAAAGTGAAAGTGAAGTCGCTCAGCCGACTCCACGACCCCATGGTCTGCAGCCTACCAGGCTCCTCCGTCCATGGGATTTTCCAGGCAAGAGTACTGGAGTGGTGTGCCATGGCCTTCTCTGATTCTAAAGCTAGTCCTTTCCAAACTTGCTGGTTAAAGTCAACCTACCTCTTCGTCTGGGGCTTCCCAGGTGGGACTGTGGTAAAGAATTCTCCCGCCAATGCAGGAGCCACAAGAAATGAGAGTTTGATGCCTGGGTCATGAAGATCCTCTGGAGGAGGAAATGGCAACCTGCTCCAGTGTTCTTGCCTGGGAAATCCCTTGGACAGAGAAGCCTGGCTAACTGTGGTCCATGGAGTGCAAAAAGTCAGACATGTCAGACCTGACTAAGCACACGCACACACACACACACACACCTCTTCATCAACCACTTACGAGAAAGGATGGATATTCTGGCCTGAAATGAGTTTAGGGGCAAATTTTTCCTCATGGAAACCAGAATGAGGGGAAAATATGCTTCTACTCAAAACATAGTCCTTAAAAAGAGAGACAAGATTCCTGGTGTCAGCCCCACATTCTTGAGTTGACTAGCCTTTCCTTCCACTAAACTGGAACAAAATTAAGTATCCATTATATAAATTGCTCAGTAAATCTTGAAATCACACATTTTATAATTATTCTCAAAGCATGGTAGAATGTACTGCTATGTTTTATGAACAGCACAGTTTAATAGAAGACATACAGATGACCACTTGATCTAAAGAATATATTGGCTCACACAGAAAAGACAATAAGTGAAATGTGAAATCATACCAGTATAGATTATAACTGTATTTCTTGTCTACACCCATAAGACCTCAGCTATTTTTATGGTGTCTTTTCAGGACTGAGCACTTGTCTTTTTTTTTTTTTCCTTAACACAAATTGAAATGCTCTATAGCTCTGTGGCCTGTTGGAACCTGATGTCAAGATCCAAATCTCTGTTACTATGGGTACCAGATACTACACAAGAATCACAGAGTAGCCAAGATTTTTTCTTTCTGAAAAGCTATTCATTTCAGAAAAAAAAGGTTAATGGAGCCCAGCAATTTTATATTTCACATTTTATGTATTTGTGAGACTTAGAAACATATGAAATGATATATATGAACGTATATAAGTAGTAATGGCATATATTTTAATTTTCTGTTACTTTGCATCTGGATTGTGAAAATAATCAACCTTCAATCCTCAATTTTGTTTAATTATATATAACTAGATCATCTCCTATTAATAAATTTATGAATTTTCTTAATCTATAGGGAAAGATATTAGTTGAGAGTTCACTTTCCTAGTCAAATTAAAAGGATAACTAAGCAGACAGTTGGAAAAGATTGGTTGGTTAGTTGAGCCTGGACTTTTGCATGCACACACACACACACACACACACACACAAATGTTAAGGTCTCAGGTAAGTTTTCTTATAATTTGTGGATATTATAATTTCTTATAATTTGTCGGTAATTATTAGAGAGAAATTTAGAACAGGATGCTAAAGGGTGTACTCTGCTCTTTCACTCTAATGGGAGCACACAGGCTCAGACATCATCCTAGAACTGAATCAAAGACTCTTAGCTGCAGTGTGTGCACCTGGACACCCCTCTATTCCAACCTCTGGACCCACCCCTACCCTCACCCCATATAAGGAACCAACTTACCTCCCCTCAGGTAGCAAGCAAGGGAGCCTGTTACTTGTTTTGGCTCCCTCCTTTTGCAGCTGTTGTTGCTGTTCAGTCACCAAGGCGTGTGTGACTCTTCACAACCCCATGGACTGCATGCAGCATCAATTCTTCAGCGCTCGGCCTTTATTGTCCAGCTCTCACACCCTTCCTATTGCAGTAGGAGTCCTAGTAAATCTTGCCTGAGTTTCCTGCCGGGCTTCTTATCATTTCTGTTGATCAAGGAGACCAAGCCCTGAGATCAGTAATAGAATGATGTAGCAAAATAAAAATACAACAAATGGAGCTGATGAACTTGTTTTTACATGTGCTCTGCAAATAAGTAGAGTTGGAGCTATTTTTCCCACAAGCTAAAATAATAGTATTCAAAAAATTCAAAAGATTTTTTTGGTTGGGTATAGTTTCAGGTTGGCAAGAGAAGGTAAGGAAGAAGAGAATAGTAACAGAATAAGAAGAACGATAGAAAACAAGCAATAACATGCCCAGTATATGAGCAACTACACACGCAGTTGGACATGACTGAAGCAACTTAGCAGCAGCAGCAGTAGCATATTCAATGTAAGTAGATTGAATACTCCAATAGAAAGAGACAAACATTAACACGTTGGATTTTTTTTTTTTAATGCTGCTTACAAGAGAGACTTGTCCAATATAAGGATACAGAAATAAGAAAAGCAAAAGACAGAAAAAGTTACACCATGTAAATATTAACCAAAAGTAAACTGGTGTACCTACATTAATATCAGAGCAACAGGTTCCCTTTCTTACTCCCTGGTGGCTCAGTGGAGGTAAGCTCTTATCTCTGGATTCGTGTCAGCAAAAGTAAGTTCAAGGGGGAAAAAAGCAAAGCTAAAGAGAAATAAGGACTTCTCAGAGAGCTCAGTGGTAAAGAATCTGCCTGCCAATGGGTTTGACCTCTGGACAAAAGATCCCCTTGAGAAGGAAATAGCAACACACTCCAATATTCTTGCTGAGATAATCCCTTGAAATGAGGAGCTTGGCAGTCTCCATGGGACTGCAAAGAGTTGGATTTGACTAACCATGCATGCACTCAAAGAGATAATCACAATGAAATAAAACAAAGATCAATTTATCAAACAGTTGCAATCCTAAATGTGTGTACAACTAATAATGTAGCTTCAAAATATATATAAAAAAAAAGCTCAAGAGAAAAAAAAAAGTTGACAAACCCACACTCCCTTTTTCAAGAATTGATAACATAACCACATTCCCTAGCAAAGAAAAATATATATTATTGTTTAAATAGCCTTTGAAAAGAGGAATCTGCCTACAATTATTTAAAGGTACTTAAACTGAATAGTTTCTAAGTAAATATGAGGGCAAGAGGAGACGGAGTGACAAAGGATGAGATGGTTGATGACATCACTGACTCAACTGACATGAATCTGAGCAAGCTCCAGGAGATAGAGAAGGGCAGGGAAGCCTGGCTTGCTGCAGTCCATGGGGTCGCAAAGAGTCGGATACGACTTAGCGACTGAAAAACAACAAATACATGAAAGCTTTGATGAAAACTTTATAATCATTAGAGAAATTTCATCTGGTTCTTGTCTTAGAAAGTCAGAGACAGAGAAATGACAGAAATGACTAGAATCAACTTCAAAAGTCGATTGAATGCTTTAGATGTACCCAATAGGTGGTTAGAGAACCTACTCAGGTGGGAAGAGGAGTGAGTGTGAAGACAGTACCAAATTGTTGAAGACCCAAAAGATCATGTTGTGAATAAAAGATAGCAGGGAGCCTTTTTTTCTGAGAAGTTAGGATGAATATGTTTTTCAGAATAAAGTGCATTGCTGCTTGGAAGCATAGAATGAGGCCTGAAGATATATTACTTATTATTTGGAATAGACTGCTAAGCAATTCTTTCTACAAAATGTTCTTCAGAACAACTGAACTAATCCTGATATACTATTTCTTCTAAAAGTCAAATAATCTTTTTAATAATCAGAAAAAAAGTAGAAAGTAATAGTTTTGCATACTTTTGAAGCTGTACTTCCGGGTTCGATCCCTAGGTTAGAAAGATCCCTTGGAGAAGGGAATGGTAACCCACTCCAGTGCTCTTACCTGGAGAATTCCATGGAGAGAAATGAGTTTCCTGCCATTTGTACTTTATATGGAGAAAATAATTTTTTTGAGCAGGACTTCCTAGATGCCCTGTGAAGGGCAGGTATAAAAATTCGAACTTCATACTGTTTAGAAAGCCAATTAATTTTACCATTCAGAAGTGTGTGTGTGTGTGTGTATGTGTGTGTGTAGGGGGTGGAATCCAGGGGTTTGGGGCAAAATGAGTTCAAGGACGGAATTTAAAAAGCTATTCTCACCCTAGTTACTAAAGGTAAGGAGAAATTCAGTAAAGATATTTAATTAACAGAGGTTGAACTACAACGAGAGTAAAGGTGAGAGCAATTTGATCATCATTAAGAGAGAGATTCAAGCCTAAGAGCTCTGCCTAGTAACTGGGCTAACCACACTCTCAATTGTGTTGGCTCTACAAAGTTGTTAAGAATTTGAAAAACAGATGGTCCTGGTCAAAAAGGCAGGAGACTGTAGGACAGTGGAGTATAAAAGTCACCATGGAAAGTTGAGAATTTAGGAATGCAGACTTGGTTTTAAAAAAAAAAAAGGAAGAAGAAGAAAGAAAGGAAAACTTTTAAGCAAAAGTTTATTTCAGGAGTTGTACTTAAAAATTTTTAACCATGTATTTGCTAGAACAGAGGGAGAAAGCCCCATGATAAATAGGTGATAAAATGGAACGGTTTCTAGGGCACCCACCCCAACACCTCTGCCCTGGTCCTCATGCCTGTAAACTCCCCTCCCCGTTATGGGAGGGGGGACCCATGACTCACCTCTAAAGCTGTGTAACCTAGCAAAGGCGATGCAATGCCACAGCTGAGATTAGGCTTTTTTATAGAAGCCTCTGTTTTACTCTCCTACTACTCTCCTTGTCAGCTTGATGAAATTCATGGTCAGGTTGGGGAATCCCACACAGTAAGGAACTTCAGAAATTTTGGACAGCTTCTAGGAGTTGAGGCTGGCCTTGAGCCTCCAGTCAGCAAAAAAAGAATGCTGTCATTCCTGCATCTACAAGGAAATAAATTTTGTCCAATAACTAGAAGTTTGGAAGCCCATCATTTTGCAGGGGAGCCTCCACATGAGAGGGCTTCGTCAGTGGCTCAACATGAAGAATCTGCCTGTAATGCAGGGGGTCCTTCTCCAGGGAAAATCCCCTGGAGGAGGAAATGGCAACCCTCTCCAGTAATCTTGCCTGGGAAATCTCATGGACAGAAGAGTCTCATGGGCTACAGTCCATGGAGTCGCGAAAGAGTCTGACATGACTGAAGCGACTAAACAACAGTGACTGCAGATGAGAATCCAGCCTTGACAGACTCTTGATGACAGCCTCTGAGACCCTAAGTATGGGAATCAGCTGAGCAAATTCCCAGACTCCTGACATCCCGGAACTGTGTGGCCACATAACGGCCTAAGTACTACATTTGTGGTAATTTGCAACACAGAGATTGATAACAAATAAAAGTTTCTCTAAAAGTAACTTCTCAGAAAAGCCAAAGGATATGAAAAACATGCATTCAGGAAAGTCTAGTAGTTATCAGGAAGATTGTCTTCACCTTCCATATACACTTATTTGCAATTTACTATGAAGTAGAATTGTTTCCACTTTGGTTGAATGGCCGCTTTGACTATTTCTAAAGATTTACAGTGTTAATAATAGAGGTGAGGGCTAGATCTTATGCAGTGCCTAAGGAGAGATATGTCTTGCCTTTCTCACTTCAGACTTTATAGAAGATGCTACAAACTGATTTTTCAGCCATTCACTGTGGCAGTGGTGAAGACACGGGGACTTTTCTTTTCTGTCTGCAAAGGCTCACCTCTAGGAACTCATTTGAGTGGTTGTCAGCTTGGTTAATCTGTCCTGTCCACAACCCATTTCTGAGAAGACATTATCTAACTGTGAAAAGATTTCCAAGTTCTTTCTGGATAAAATCTCGAAGTGTGGAGTTAATAGTTGCCATTTGCTATGGCAGAGAGATGTCTGACATACGCAGATACACTGTCTCCTGCAACTGCATTCTATCCAGCCCTATAGGAAATGTTTTATGTTTAGCTCTAAAATAATTCTATGCAACTGGCCACGTAAATTTTTCCAAACTGTTAATTATTTGATCAATCCTCTCCAAAAGAATGGATCAAATACCATTAGAAATGTTAATGATTTGTCATAAATTACCTTGCCTACCTAACCCAACCTTCTTACTTTCCTCCACTGCAGAGAATTGTTGTTAAAATGGACTGTGCTTTGTATGCTTATTCACAATAGCAATTCCAGGTGCATATGAAGATAAAGGTGACTAATTAGGTTGCTGCTTATTCTCAAGGAAGTAATTAGGCATCATTAGGGTATTATTTTTTAAATTAGGGCTTGCTTTCATGTGGAATTTATATAGTGCTCTGTCTTTGTAGAAACAGTCTTAAAACTCATTCATTTGTTCAAAAAAGAAAAATTAAATGTCATTATTAAGATCTACCTTTCTGAAAACATAGCCAACAGCAATTTGGTCTAAAATTTGTCAGCTTTGGACAAAAGGCAATTTGAACATTAGCAATCAGTCTTTCAAGGTGATTGCTATCTGCATATAAAGATGTTAATTTAAAAAGCCATGAAATCATCCTCCTTATAATCGATGTCAACAACAAATTCCTATTATTTGCAAGTTGCTGGGGAGATAAAGCGTTCTTAGGAGCACATCCTAACCTCAAGGAACATGCTGAAGTTCTACTTTGTTGGATGTTTTCAAACAACATCTGAAGACTTGTTTTTATGAGACAGGACAACTATCCTTGTTTATAGATACAGAACTATCATTAAGAGAAACTTAAGCGGTCACTTATAGGGTATCAGATAAGTCCTTATATCCTCTTCCAAAATATCATACCCTGACTTACCAAATGACTATTACTTTAACATTGGCTTAATAAGTTTCTCAGTTTTCTTGGAATCCTTATGACATGTATTTACACATGAGATTATTTCTTTTATTCATTTCACCAAATTCTTTCTTTAACTGTGTAACCCTGGGTAAAAGATAATTTTTAATAGCCTGATATCTTTATGAGTAAACTGGGATAATATATTGCCTAACAGATTTTTTTGAAGATTATGTTAGCTAATCCATATATAATGCTTAGAGTAGTGCCTGGCAAATAATAATAGCTCAAGAAATGTAAATTATTGTTATTTTAGCATTATTACAACTTTTATTATTATTAGCCTATATGCCTTAGATATTTAGATAGGCTGACTATTCAGAATTAGTTGGCACACTATCCATTATCTAAACATATTGGCAAGAATTTAGTATTCAAAAATTCACTTCATATTATAATTTTACTAATAAATTTCCATGCATTTGTCAATTTCTGTCCTTAGCTTGTTGTTGTTCAGTCGCTCAGTCGTGTCTGACTCTTTGTGACCACATGGACTGCAGCCTGCCAGGTTTCTCTGTCCTTCACCATCTCCTGGAGCTTGCTCAACCTTGTGTCAACTGAGTTGTTGATGCCATCCAGCCATCTCATTCTCTACCATTCCCTTCTCCTACTGCCTTCAATCTTTCCCAGCATCAGGTTCTTTTCCAATGAGTCAGCTCTTCACATCAGGTGGCTGAAGCACTGGAGCTTTAGCTTTAGCATCAGTCTTCCAATGAATATTCAGGACTGATCTCCTTTAGGATGGACTGGTTGGATCTCCTTGCAGTCCAAGGGACTCTCAAGAGTCTTCTCCAACACCACAGTCCAAAAGCCTCAATTCTTCAGCACTCAACATTCTTCCTTAATTTCAACAAATAAAATTATTTCCTATTTCATTGAAAATAAAATTATCAGAAGGGAACATCCACAGACATTGGCTACCATTCCTACCAGCGCAAACTATTCTGCCTTCTCTCTTTTATTAACACCACTGATGAGATTTCCAAGCTTCTATAAAGGCAGTCTCCTCTTTGTTACGTAGGATTCCATGTATCCCTATCTCAAAGACACAGTCCCATCAGTTCTTTCTTATCAGCAGAGATTTCTCACCCATCAGTAATTATTTCCTCTCAAGTGAATTGATTACCATCAATATCAAGCTTCCATGTTTTAGGTACACCTCCTTTCTGACCTGCCTTCCCCCAGTAGATACCATGTGTCATTTCTTTCTTCTTCTTTCTTTTCCTTTTTGCCTGAAATAGCACCTCAAAATAGTTGTTTGTACACACTGCCTCCAATCTCTCTCCTCCAATTCTCCCTTATACTCATTTCAATCAAGTTTTAGAGCCTACCAGTTGGCCAAAATTTCTATGCCAGATGCTTTGTAAATTCAAGTTTCAATTCTAAATGAGTATCTTACTTGATCTACCAGGAATATTGGAAAAGGCTAGTCATGTCTTGCTCTTTGATATGTCATGCCTTCTTTTTGATTTGTCCTTCAGGGTACCACCTCTCTTAGTTTTCTTCTTACCTGGCTAGCCATTCTTTCTTGATACTCTGTCCCTTGGTGATTTAATTTGTTTACATAGATTTCAACAAAACCTATATCATAATGGCCTGAAATATATATATTCCAAATGCTGACTTAACAGCTCTATTTTGATATCTAAGGTACATATTAAAAGGTGAAAATGAGACTTGCTCAGTTGTGTCCAACTATTTGCAACCCTATGAACATATAGCCCACCAGGCTTCTCTGTCCATGGAATTCTCCAGGCAAGAATACTGTAGCGGGTAGTCCTTCCCTTCTCCAGGGCTTCTTCCCCACCCAAGGATCGAACCTGGGTCTCCTGCAATGCAAGCAGATTCTTTATTATCTGAGCCATCTGGGAAGCCCGTTACATATTATATTGTCATAAACTGATCTTTCCTCATGAAACCTCTTCTAGCAATGGCCTTTGAGGGCAACTGTACACTCCCATTAATTTGGCCAAAGATTATAATGTATTCTATAGCAAAAGGAAGCAAGGCACTATCCATGTTTGTTTGTTTGTTTGTTTGTTTTTTTCCAACAAAGGGAAATAGTGTGTCAAATCTTAGAGATATAACGTCTAAGAATACACAATATGGATGGGCATTGGAAGAGATGGAAAACAACTGAATCTGTTTACTGTTATAATGCCACTGTCACAGTCCAAGAGGAATAGGAGATAAGGGTCTCAGGTGAGAAAGAGAAAGATAAACTAGAGGCTGCAGGCTGAGTAGAGATTTGCCAACTCTATGGATTATGGTGTCATTAACTTTACCAGAGAATACAACAGAAGCAGCAGATTTTAGGAAGGAGAATATGATTTCTGATTCTGGTTTGGGAAATTGTAAGGTTGAAGGGTCTGCTGGAGGGTCCAAAGAAGTCCACACACTTAGATTTCAATTCTCTGACACATAGCTGGAACTGAGAATTGTTATGTGTAAATGGAGAAATAAAAAACTCTTCATGCCATATCTGTGAGAATTAAATAAATCAGTAGGGTTAAACTTATGATCACATACTCTGGAAGCCATTCTTTATTGGTTGTGTGATGTTGGGCTAGTGATTTAATAACACTGTGCCTTGGCTTTCTTATCTGTACAGTGTGATGGGAGTAGTAGCTATAGTGGCCAAAGTCTTGTTCTTGCCAAAGATTTCATCTGTGGGTGCAAAAAGGATGCAGACAAAAGGAGGAAGATGATGAAACCAAGGAAATCACTAGCATTACAAGAGTGGTCAAAGAAAGATGGTGGACCAGGAGACTGAAAGAATCATGTTTAATCGGTAAAAAATAGCAACAGCTGAAGCACCATATATACTCCTGCACACTACCCAGATTGTTACTGAAAATAGAGTATTTACTGAACAAAAACATAAGCTATAGTTTTCAGTTCAGTTTAGTTCAGTTCAGTCGCTCAGTCATGTCTGATTCTTTGCAACCCCATGAATCGCAGCACATCAGGCCTCCCTGTTCATCACCAACTCCCAGAGTTCATTCAAACTCACGTCCGTCTAGTCGGTGATGCCATCCAGCCATCTCATCCTCTGTCGTCCCCTTCTCCTCCTGCCCCCAATCCCTCCCAGCATCAGAGTCTTTTCCAATGAGTCAACTCTTCGCATGAGGTGGCCAAAGTACTGGAGTTTCAGCTTTATCATCCTTCCTTCCAAAGAACACCCAGGGCTGATCTCCTTTAGAATGGACTGGTTGGATCTCCTTCCAGTCTAAGGGACTCTCAAGAGTCTTCTCCAACACCACAGTTCAAAATCATCAATTCTTTGGTGCCCAGCTTTCTTCATAGTCCAACTCTCACATCAATACATGACCACAGGAAAATCCATAGCCTTGACTAGATGGACCTTTGTTGGCAAAATAATGTCTCTGTTAGCTTATAGTATTAGCTCTTGCCAATGCAGGAGACATAAGAAACATGAGTTTGAACATGGCAACTCACTCCAGTATTCTTGCCTGGAGAATCTCATGGACAGAAGAGCCTGGTGGGAAAAAGTCTATGTGATTGCAAAAAATCAGACAGAGCTGAAACCACTTAATTCTCATGCATGTGTTAGCTTAGCAGCTGGGAGCATACAAAAATAAATTAATGTTGGAGGCTGGAGAGATAATGATCTTTGTTATGCAGTTCCAAGTTGTTTGTTCAAATATTTGTTTAAAATTGTAGGGTATGTGCTAAGTCACTTCTGTCATGTCTGAATCTTTGCAACCCTATGGACCATGGCCCGCCAGGCTCCTCTGCCCATGGAATTCTCCATCGTAAGAATACTGGAGTGGGTTACCATTTCCTCCTCCAGGGGATCTTCTGACCCAGAGGTCGAACCCAGGTCTCCCGCATTGCAGGTGAATTCTTTACCTTCTCAGCCACCAGGAAAGCCCCCAAATTGTGGGAGAGGTAGTTTGTGTGTGTGTGTGTGTGTGTGTGTGTGTGTGTGTGTGTATGTATGATTAAGGAACTTATTACCTGAGAGGAGCTTGAAGAACAAGACACATAATGTCTTGTGTTAGTTCTAATTATGTTTGGCAAGTTGTAGGAAAAAGTTGGGCTAGTTTGCCAGCTTGATAAAACAAAACTGGGTAAATTCCAGAAATGTGGAGATTTGCAGTGCTAGAGATTCTAACTTCTTGGAAACCTAAATATTTGAAGTTAAAATGTAATATATTTTAAATGAAAACAACAAACTCTCCCAGCACAGATCAGTTAAAGGATATGGCTTTAACACTTCTTGCTTAAAAAACAACAACAACAACAAAAAAAAACTGTTGACAAAGGAACAACAAGTTGAAAATCCAATTGTATATTAGTCTCCCATTATAATTTTCTACTTGAGAAACTAACCCCACTCAGAGATCTGCATTCACCCTACTGTCAAAGAGACTAACCCTGGCTAAAACACTTCTGTGTCACTTTACTTCAAGCAGGAAAAGTTATAATAAATGTGTACAACCCTCAAGAAAGGCATGATTATGGAATGCAGAACTGAGTGGAATCAAAGAGTTTGTACATCAGAAAGAAACACTGGCAAATAGTGGTGTTTATCAAATATTCTTTCTGTGTTCCCTGTCCTTTGTTTTGCAGTTCTCTGTGACTAGCTCTTGT
This sequence comes from Bos grunniens, assembly GCF_055505025.1. Classification (NCBI taxonomy): domain Eukaryota; kingdom Metazoa; phylum Chordata; class Mammalia; order Artiodactyla; family Bovidae; genus Bos; species Bos grunniens. Next base: position 9,295,108 of record NC_141176.1, on the reverse strand, counting down.
CAACAGATGTGGGCGGAAGTAATCTTTGTTACTTTGGGGCCAATGAATAGCTGGTAGAAGCTATGACAGCCTGGCTTTGAGTGACCGTGTAGAATACAACCCTTTCCACACACATCCAGACTCATGCTTACTTTGGAAATGGACCCTAAAGCACAAGTCAACATTTTTTATACAAAGAATCTGATATTAACGATTAAATTGATATGGTATGATCCAATACCTAAGTAAAAATACACCTATATCAGAGGAGTATTGTGAGAAGTGAACAAGTAAATAATTGTAAGAGCCCTGGCTATTTGAAATAAGTATATAAATGTTATGTATGAATGCTCTTATTGTTGTTATTAGATAAAATCCCCAGCTAGCAGAGGGCCTGACATAAGTGGCACAACAACAAATCTGTTTCTTCTCTATTTTTTTATATTTAAATTGTCATCATACTCATATTATTAACATTTGCCATCAGAAGAGTCTACAAGGGAATGGGAACCTAGTTATCTTAAGATCTAAGAATGTGATGGCATTTTGTTTTTAGACGCTCAAATACCTGTTTTCCACTTGTTGCTTTGCCCATGAGAAACATATTCCTTGTTGCAAACTTAAATCCACGGGGATGAGGATGAGTAAATTATTCAAATTATTATACAACACAAGATGCAAATGGGAATAAAGATTTAATATTTTCCTATGTGTAATTATTTTTTAATATTTGAAATATTTATTCAGAACATATAAATTAATTCTTCAATTTACCATGTATGAGCCATTAATTTCCCTATTCTAATGGACATATGGCAGTGAACATGTGATTTTAATATTTTTAATGGGGAACATTCAGTTTTGATAGCATAAAGTGAGGATTCTTTTAACAGAAATTTTACTTACAATTTCTTAACAAACAATATCACTTTCTATGTATAATAGTTATATATAAAGCAAAGGTAACTAAATATTTTCAGAATGGAAGAGAACAGATGATATTATAAGTGAAGCTTAGTAACTGTCATTGATTATAAATTTCAACTTGAATACTAATCCCAAGCCATAAATGTGTTGAAACTACTATTATCTATTAAGGTTATTAAGTATATAAAATCAATAAAAAGAGCTAGGCTTGAGATATAGATCTCTGTGTTTCCTTAAGCACAACCAACAGCATTAAAAACAAAAATATATAAACAATTGCATAATGTATATACTAGAACAAACATACTCAGCTTTGTAGATAATAATAGGCAACAGTAACTCATCCGTCTTTCATTCATTTCAGTCACTTATATCACTTTGCTCTGAGAACAAAGCAAACCGATTATAAACCTCAGGCACTGAGTATTCAATGGAGAAATACTATTTACTGCAAATATTTTTTGATAAAATGAGCCCCTCATTTTTTAACCCTTATTGATGTTGTTCAGTCACAAAGTTGTGTCTTACTCTTGGAAACCCCATGGACTGAAGCCACATCAGACTTCCTTGTCCTTCACTATCTCCCGGAGTCTGTTCAAACTTATGGCCATTGAGTCAGTGATGCTATCTGATCATCACATCTTCTCTTGCCCTCTTCTGCTTCTGCCCTCAATCTTTCCTAGCATCAGAGTCTTTTCCAAAGAGTAGTGTTTTTTCCCAAAGAGTCAGCTCTTTGCATCCAGTGGGCCAAAGTATCAGAGCTTCTGCTTCAGCATCAGTCCTTCCAATGAATATTCAGGGTTGATTTTCTTTAGGATTGACTGGTTTGATCTACTTGCTGTCCAGGGGACTCTCAATAGTCTTCTCCAGCAACACAATTCAAAAGTATCAATTCTTTGGGACTCAGTCTAGTTCATGGTCCAACTCTCACATGACTGCCGGGAAAACCATAGCTTTGACTATATGGACTTGTGTTGGCAATGTAATGTCTCTGCATTATGATATGCTAAGTTTCTCATAGCTTTTCTTCCAAGGAGCAAGTGTCTTGATTTTATGACTACAGTCACAATCTGCAGTGATTCTGGAGCCCAAGAAAATAAAATCTATCTCTTTTTCCACTCCCCCCCCCACCCCCACATCTATTTGTCACAAAGTGATGGGACTGGATGCCATGGTCTTACTTTCCTGAATGTTGAATGTCAAGCCAGCTTTTTCGCTCTCTTCTTTCACTCTCATCAAGAGACTCTTTGGTTCCTTTTCACTTTCTGCCATTAGAATGGTATCATCTACACGTCTGAGGTTGTGGATATTTTTCTAGGCAATCTTGATTCCAGCTTGTTCTTCATCCAGCCCAGGGTTTCCATCATGTACTCTGCATACAGATTAAATAAGCAGGGTGATAATATGCAACCTTGAGGTACTCCTTTCCCAATTTGGAACCAGTTCTTGTTGCAAGTCTGGTTCTAACAATGCTTCTTGATCTGCATTCAGGGTTCTCAAGAGACAGGTAATGTGGTCTGGTATTCCAATCTTTGTAAGACTTTTCCACAGTTTTTGTGATTCCACACAGAAACTTTAGTGTAGTCAATGAGGCAAAAGTAGGTGTTCTTCTGGAATTCCATTCTTTCTCTATGACCCAGCAGATTTTAGCACTTTATCTCTGGTTCCTCTGCCTTTTTGAAATCCAGCTTGAACTCCTAGAAGTTCTTGGTTCATGTACTGTTGAAGACTTCCTTGGAGAATTTTGAACATTACCTTACTTGCATGTGCAATAAGTTCAATTGTGTGATAGCTTGAATGTGCTTTGACATTGCCCCTCTTTGGGATTGGAATGAAAACTCACCTTTGCCAGTCCTTTGGCCATTGCTGAGTTTTCCAAATCTGCTGGCATATTGAGTGCAGCACTTTAAAAGCACCATCTTTTAGGATTCAAAAGAGCTCAGCTGGAATTCCATCACCTCCACTAGCTTTGTTTCATAGTGGTGCTTCATAAGGCCCACTTGACTTCACATTCCAGGATGTGTGGCTCTAGATGAGTGATCACACCATCACTGTTATCCAGATCATTAAGAACATTTTTTTTCATAGTTCTCTGTATTCTTTCCACTTCTTCTTAATCTCTTCTGCTTCTGTTAGGTCCTTGCGCTTTCTGTCCTTTTTTATGCCCATTCTTGCTTGAAATGTTCCCTTGTTTATACTAGTTTGGGACCAGCAACTGACATCTTCTGAAACATCCAGGAAAGCAGGGATAGTTTCAGCAGAATCATAACTGGTTATGCCCAATTCATGTAGACGCGTGCTCAGCTGCAGCTTGTATCTTACATTATCACAAGCCCCAGTACCTAGATTAGCCCTTCAAGCCATATAGAGTACAGAGGTGGAAGCATAGTCAACAGCACTGTTCAGTGAGGCAGATGCTGACAGTCAGCAACTTGGTGAGTGAAAAAAAATTGAATAAACATTAGCATATATGTGTGCATTCTTGGTGAATTAGTAGTGGATGTTTATATACAAAATCATTGGAATCATAGTTCAGAAAACATTTAATGTCTTTATAAAATTTAATTTAGCATACATTATAGGCTTTTGAGCATGTCATAAATACCAATTGAGGATGATAAAATGTAGGCACAAAGTAATTCAATGAAGAGATGCTGGTAAGCTGTATATTAAGTACACCAATTACAAACACACACATGCACACACACACACACACACACACAACAATTACCTCAGTATACTTGATGAAACATGGTTTATTTATTACTTGTTGAATGAAATTTTGAAATAAATTTAGAGAACTGTATTATGTCAATGGGGAAATAAATGAATTTTAAAACTGAAAATAATGGTCTCTCTGAAAAGGCTACATCAAAATATAGGCGTAAACTTTGTCTAGAAACCCTATTAAAATAACTAAAAGTAATCAAATAATATATATGTGTGTATATATGTATGTATACATATATATATTTGTGATTCATTTCTACCTAAACACTTGTCCAAAAGGACGCATTACAGCTTTGTGGTCATGCGAGATTTGTCTCCGTGTGATTATTTACTTCTATGTGTTTGAGACTCAAACATAAAGCATTTGGAACCTTAAGTTCTGAGATCACAGTGGCTTTGTAAACTGAGTAAAGTTACTTTACCCCTTAGAGGTTTTTTTTTTAATATCTGTACAATAGTAAAAAAAAAAAAAAAAAAACCAAGGTCTGTTAGTCATACTTAGTAAGATATTTTAAAAATGTAAATAAAGAAGGCTATATACTCTACCTCACAATGTGCATATTACTTAATATCCTCAGAATTATGATGTTGTATGTGACTATAGCTTTATATTATCATTTTCCTAGTCTAAAAAACAATATAAAATATTCTGGTCTAAACTTTTTTCTATTGTACATGCAGTTGAAGGTTGTACTTTTGCATGTTTAAGACCTATTGTTTTGTAAAATTAATCTTGTCTTGTTTCATGGTTGCACATACACAGATTGCTACAAAAATGCCTTGTTTCTGCATGAGAAGTGAATCTGCTTTCCACCACAGCTCCTCTACCTTCTACAATTATATCCCAATAACAGACATTGCTATTTTATATAATGCATAACATTTCTCAAAATTTCTTTTAGATCTGCTGACCAGCTGATTCCCAAGTAAGTTTTGTCATCCCATATTCATTTTATAATACTCATACCAGTTAAGCTTTAGCAAGTTTCATATCTTAAATGTTTATAATGGTCCTGACTTTCTTTTAATATTTGATATACCTTATTAGTATAATTACTATAAATTTTGTTATAAGATCAGGAAGTAATATTATCTCAGTTCTTATATGCTGTATGATTTTAGGCCAATAAAAGCAAGCAAACAAATAAAAATCCTCAAATTTCCCACAACAAAACAAGAAAAACTTAAAAAAACAGAAAAACAAACAATTTCTCTGAACTTTATCTCCTTATGTGTAAAGTAACAAATATGTCACAATCTTTTATTAATCTTGCCAATGTTTACTGCAATTTTAACTTTCATAACCTCATAATTATCACCATCAATGATCATCTCCAGATGAACATATCTGTCCTCAGGATCTAGGACTTATATCAATCCTTTCATTTTTATACTTCTCACCACTGTCTAGCTCTTGAAAATACTCTCTTATGGTAGCTTTTTATTTTTAACCAATTTTCCTTCTTTAATTTGTCTCTTGATAATCTTATTTCCTTTCCTGACCTATGGTCCTAGTCATGCTGCTGCTGCTGCTGCTGCTAAGTCTCTTCAGTCGTGTCCAACTCTGTGTGACCCAATAGATGGCAGCCCACCAGGCTCCCCCGTGCCAGGGATTCTCCAGGCAAGAACGCTGGAGTGGGTTGCCATTTCCTTCTCCAATGCATGAAAGTGAAAAGAGAAAGTGAAGTCGCTCAGTCCTGTCCGACCCTCAGTGACCCCATGGACTTCAGCCTTCCAGGCTCCTCCGTCCATGGGATTTTCCAGGCAAGAGTACTGGAGTGGGGTGCCATTGCCTTCTCCATGGTCCTGGTCATAGTCCTTATTATATAATAAACAGGGTTTTGTAATGGCCTTCTAACCTTCTAATTGATTTTTTTGTGTAGTCTCTACTCCTCCCAATAGAAGAGTTGCCTGATACATTCTTTTTCACATGCGAATCACCCGAGCGTCATATTTTTTTTTTTTAGGTTCTCATTAGTTATCTGTACTAGTATCTATATGTCAATCTCAATCTCCTAGCTTATTCCACCCCTCTCCAAGCCCCTTAATAATCATAAATTTGTTCTCTAGATCTGTGACTGTATTTCTGATTTACAAATGAGTTCCTCTGTACCATTTTTCTAGATTTCATATATAAGGAATATTATACCGTATTTGTTTTTCTCTCTGACTTACTTCATTCTGTATGACAATTCCTAGGTCCACCCGTGTCTCCACTAATGGGACTTCTTTGTTCCTTTTTATGACTAATATTCCACTGCATGTATGCACCATGTCTTCTTTATCCATTCCTCTGTCAATGGACATTTAAGTTGCTTCCATATCGTGGCTAATGTAATGACTGCTGTGATGAATATTGATGTACACACATCTTTCAGAATTCTGCTTTTCTCCAGATATATGCCTAAGAGTGGGACTGTTGGATCATATAGTTGAGCCTTTATTTTTACACAGCAATAAACAAAATGAAAAGACAACACTAGAATAAAAGAAAATATTTGCACACAAAAAACTGATGAACGATTAATCTGCAAAATTTACAAACAGCTCATGCAGCTAAATATAAGAAAAAATAAAAATCAAAAAATGGGAAGAATATATAAATAGATATTTCTCCACAGAAGACATACAGGTGGCCAACGAACACATGAAAAGATGGTCAACATCACTAATTATTGTAGAAATACAAGTCAGAACTACAATGTGGTATCACCTCACACCAGTCAGAATTACCATCCTCAAAAAATTTACAAACAATAAACACTGGACAGGCTATGGAGAAAAGGGAAGTCTCCTACACAACTGGGCTTCCCAGGTGGGTCAGTGGGTAAAGGATATACCTGCAATGCAGGAGATGCAAGTTCGATCCCTGAGTCAGAAAGATCTCCTGGAGGAAGGCATGGCAACCCACTCCAATATTCTTGCCTGGAGAATCCCATGGATAGAGGATCCTGGTGGGCAACAGTCCATAGGGCTGCAAAGAGTCAGACATGACTGAAGAGACTGAGCACAGCTTAGAACTTACACTGTTGGTAGGAATGTAGACTGGTACAGTCATTATGGATAACAATATAGAAGTTCCTTAAAAAATTGATATATTATCCTAAAAAACAGAGACAATCCACGCACTGGCCTGAGTCCTCCAGCTTCCCGGGTGGCACTAGTGGTAAAGAACCTGACTGCCAATGTGGGAGACATAAGAGATGCAGGCTCAGTCTCTGGGTCAGGACTATCCCATGGAGGAGGGCAAGGCAACCCACTTCCGTATTTTTTTTTTTCCTGGAGAATCCCATGGCCAGAGGAGCCTGGGGGGTCTACTATGAAACAAACCTTGTGCAATCATGAAACAAAACAAGATTTATATATATATATATAAAATTCAGCTCAGTTCAGTCACTCAGTCATGCCTGACTCTTTGTGACCCCATGGACTGCAGCACGCCAGGCCTCCCTGTCCATCACCAATTTCCAGAGTCCACCCAAACTCATGTCCATTGAGTTGGTGATGCCATCCAACCATCTCATCCTCTGTCATCCCCTTCTCCTCTTGTCTTCAATCTTTCCCAGCATCAGAGTCTTTTCTAATGAGGCAGTTCTTCACTTCAAGCGGCCAAAGTATTGGAGCTTCAGCTTCAGCATCAATCTTTCCAGTTAATATTCAGTACTGATTTCTTTAGGATTGACTGCTTGGATCTCCTTGCAGTCCAAGAAGACTCTCAAGAGTCCAACACCACAGTTCAAACACAATGAGATTTTAATGTTAACCTCATCCAGAAACACCTTCACATACACACCCCAAAATATTGCTTTATCAGGGCGCTTGCCCTGGTGTCCCAGTAAAGTTGACATATAAGACTAATAATCATCACAAACATTTTGCCTCCCTGTTCAAAAGCTTCTATTGTTTTAAATATGAAGGTGATCATTTTCACTTGAAAGTAAACTATTAGCCATTTTCAGAATATCAGATGGGCTTCCCTGGTGGCTCAGATGGTAAAGAATCTGAATGCGATGTGAGAGACCTGGGTTCCATCCCTGGGTTGGGAAGATCCCCTGGAGGAGGGCATGGCAACCCATCCCAGTATTCTTGCCTGGAGAATCCCCGTGGACAGAGGAGCCTGGTGGGCTACAGTACATGGGATCACAAAGAGTTGGACATGCCTGAGAGACTAAACGCAGCATAGAATATCAGGTTTATGGATACTGTATACTTGAGTTTTGTTTTTCCTAAAGAGTTATAAACATTAAAAATGTAGTATGAAGAAGGGAATAACATACACTTTATGCATAATGGATAATCTTCACAAACTAGTTTGAATTATAGGACTCAAATGATTTCTGTAACATTTATCCTAAACAAGGATGTGTATAGGATATGAAAAGGTATTAGCTCTTTCAGATAATTTATAAATGTCCATAATGGTGGAAAAATATCAAATATGCTAGACATACTTTGTGAGGTACATCCCTGATTGTCCCTTTTTTATAGTGGCTGATAACATTTGACTCAATTCCACTTTAGGATCATCAGTCTCTTAAGAAACCATTACAAGGCTTCAAAAATCAGTTGTGCTTATGCTCATGTGTTGAAACTACATACATGATTTTCAAGTCACATAATCAAGAAAGAACAAAGATCAGGGTAAACGGTCACATTAAATACATTGAAAAAGAAGTAAATGTGAGAAAATAGAGACAGTAACATACTTTTCAGCAACATGGATTAATTCGCAAAATATCTTTAAAGGGAAATTGTTACTATTACACTAAGACAATAATATTCTTTGTTGTTCAATAACTAAGTTGTGCTTGACTCTTTGTGACCCCATGGACTTCAGCATGTCAGGCCTCCCTATTTTTAGGTATCCTGAACTATGAAAAATGCTGTCATAAAATCCTTTGGATACAGTCTATTCTGAAAATATTAAATCAGCTTTGCTGAGTTTTCAAAAGCAAGACTTTTCCTTGAAGGGTGATTGAAAACAACTTTCTAACTTAAGATCTTAGATACCATTAGTCCCAATAAAGTTGATGATTTCTTCTGGGAGAGTTTAATCAGTTTGTTGTGACATGGTACCAGTAACTCAATTCCATAAAACAATTGTGATTGATTACAGTTGTCCCATGAATTGGCCAGAAGAGAGCCTGAGAAAATCATTTCCAAGCCTGTCTTTCAGTGCAACTTCAGAAAATGATGGTCTTCTGGATTTAAGCCACGTTTTTCTCCTGACCATTCACAAAAATACCATTCATTACTCATTTCTTTCTTTCCTAAACAGAAAATATCAATGATGATCACAATCTATGATAGAGGTCATAGCAATTAACTAACTGTAATGACATGTGTTAAGGTTATGGTTTTTGCTCAAAGCCCGAGCTAGTTAAGTATTGACATCTCCTGACCGGAACTCGGCAAGAACACTTAGAAAGCCACCTTCAGGTCTATTAAAGTGCTATGGCAATCCAGGGTTTTTCCATGTCAATAAACAGTATCCAACTGAGATTTGGGATAGTGATTTAGAAATGAGATAAGTTTATTTTAACTATAGTGTATACATTGTTTTTGCTCCCAAAACAAAGGTTCTCAGTGTAACCTTTTCATCTTATTTTCTATAAAGCTAAACAATGTGGCATAATTTACTTATTCAGTTCAGTTCAGTTCAGTTCAGTCACTCAGTCGTGTCCGACTCTGAGACTCCATGACCCGACTCTTTGAGACTCCATGAATCGCAGCACGCCAAGCCTCCATGTCTATCACCAACTCCTGGAATTCACTCAGACTCATGTCCATCGAGTCAGTTGATGCCATCCAGCCATCTCATCCTCTGTCATGCCCTTCTCCTCCTGCCCCCAATCCCTCCCAGCATCAGAGTCTTTTCTAATGAGTCAACTCTTCGCATGAGGTGGCCAAAGTACTGGAGTTTCAGCTTTAACATCATTCCTTCCAAAGAACTCCCAGGGCTCATCTCCTTCAGAATGGACTGGTTGGATCTCCTTGCAGTCCAAGGGACTCTCAAGAGTCTTCTCCAACACCACAGTTCAAAAGCATCAATTCTTCAGTGCTCAGCTTTCTTCACAGTCCAACTCTCACATCCATACATGACCACTGGAAAAACCATAGCCTTGACTAGACAGACTTTTGTTGGCAAAGTAATATCTCTGCTTTTCAATATGCTATCTAGGTTGGTCATAAGTTTTCTTCCAAGGAGTAAGCATCTTTTAATTTCATGGCTGCAGTCATGATCTGTAGTGATTTTGGAGCCCCCCAAAATAAAGTCTGACACTGTTTCCACTGTTTCCCCATCTACTTGCCATGAAGTGATGGGACCAGATGCCATGATCTTCATTTTCTGAATGTTGAGCCTTAAGCCAACTTTTTCACTTTCCACTTTCACTTTCATCAAGAGGCTTTTTAGTTCCTTTTTCACTTTCTGCCATAAGGGTGGTGTCATCTGCATATCTGAGGTTATTGATATTTCTCCTGGCAATCTTGATTCCAACTTGTGCTTCTTCCAGCCCAGCGTTTCTCATGATGTATTTGGAAAACTCAGCAGTGGCCACGTGACTAGAAAAGGTCAGTTTTCATTCCAATCCCAAAGAAAGGCAATGCCAAAGAATGCTCAAACTACCACACAATTGCACTCATCTCATACGCTGGTAATTATGCTAGTTATTTTGAGCTAGTAATGCTCAAAATTCTCCAAGCCAGACTTCAGCAATACGTGAACCATGAACTTCCAGATGTTCAAGCTGGTTTTAGAAAAGGCAGAGGAACCAGAGATCAAATTGCCAACATCCACTGGATCATCGAAAAAGCAAAAGAGTTCCAGAAAAACATCTATTTCTGCTTCATTGACTATGCCAAAGCCTTTGTGTGGATCACAATAAACTGTGGAAAATTCTGAAAGAGATGGGAATATTAGAGCACCTGACCTGCTTCTTGAGAAACCTCTATGCAGGTCAGGAAGCAACAGTTAGAACTGAACATGGAACAGATTGGTTCCAAATAGGAAAAGGAGTACGTCAAGGCTGTGTATTATCACCCTGCTTATTTAATTTACTTATTATGATCCACCAAATAGGAAATCACAGAACTTCATGGAAAAAAAAAATCTCTATGTTAGAGTACTAACTTTGAAAACATAGTTTCTAAATTTTTGATTATATCAGCCTAACATTTAATGAGATAGGCCAGTGCATTTGTGTTTAAGTGAGACTGCAATGCCCTAAAATGTTTTTTTCTCTATTTGTCTTACCCGATGCTTCCTATTAAATGGTAAATATCTCAGCATTAAAGCAAAAATCTCAAACCCATAGAAGCAATTAACACTTTATATAAGTTTATTAGATTAGCTCCATTATCTTTAAGATCCCTGGTGAGTTTGTAGAGGAATTGGAGGAAAGGTAAGATGTGGAATAAGAAAAAGTCTGAAGGTCAGGTGGGCAGCCAACAGGGAAGAACCTGGAAAATCAGTGTAAGGAGAGACCTGAGACCTGATGGGATGGATGAGAAAATAAGAAGGAAATAAAAGATGAGGCACATACACAAACTTGTGAGGGTAGCTTTCGGAGACTCTTTTCCTTCAGAGCTCCGATAAGCCATAATTTATGAAATCACTGATTCTTGAGAGAAACTAACCAAGCAAAGAAAATGTGATGATGATGATTTGATAATTTATGCTTTGCAGTATCTTTTTTTTTTTTATTAAATCCACCGAAGTTAATATGTGAAGATAGTACTACCTAAAATATAATAATTAACCCATGACAGCTATTCCATTATGAAGTACATTTGACAATTAATGTCATGCATTAAATTAATTACAGATCATTTAAATAATACTGCTTTGAACTTAAAGCAAATCATTTATTGTTATACTTCAGAGTACTTCAAAAGGTTTTCTGAATGCCTAGTTATAATTTTTTCATCCCTCTGGATTCTTTCAACAGCAAAACATATTAAAATCTTTAACTTGGCTGGCTGTCAATGATTATTTGTTTGTTTTCAATTATGAGAAGCACGTTCACATGCCAAAACCAAGAACTGGGCTCAGACATGAAGCACAGCGGAAGCGAGGCTTTTAATGACAGTCTTGCAAGATTGGGTGTCTGTTGGGCAGGTACACTCAGGAGAGTTACAGCATGCACTCTTATTACCTGGCATGCAGACCCCGCTCCGGTTCCTCATTGGCTGAGTACTATGGGGTTACAATCTTCTTGGACATCGTCTAAGCCCAGTCTCTTAGCTTATTCTTTCTTCTCCCTTCCCATCCTAAATCCACCTTTATCAACAAGGACTTTAGCTTATCCCTGCTCAAACATCCTGTTAGTTTAAGCACTCTCCAGGAGTAAGCTGTTAGGCAAACTAGCTTGCTAGTAATTTTCCAAGACAAAACTATCTAGCTTTGATTGGAAAGCCATTTGGTAATAATTTTCCACCCAAGGCCAGCTATTTCGTCCTGACAATGGACTGGTTCAAGTTCCATTTCTTACACAATGCATTTGATAAATATTAAAAACATAACAAAATAACATTAAAATTTACATCACTTGGCAATAAATTTCTGTCATGAAACAAAGAAAATCCCAACATATCTGTTCTTAATATACATGTTCATTGCACCATCAATGCAACTCACGAATGTCTCAAAACATCTTTCCAAGAGAAATAGTGAAATAGTTTTTACTGGGATTTATTTGGGAAACAAACTTGGAATTTACTTCCAAATAAATTCATACCAGAATTCAATGTTTATTTCAAAACTTTAACCATGTATAAAAGTCAAGTGAATTATATCCAGTCCTTGTAAGGTCCAAAATTCTAAGAATGTATTGAGCGACAGCTTCAAGTTAAGCAGATTATGTTTGTTTTTTTTTTTTTTTTATTATCTTAATTGAAATTTTTGTGTATCTGGGTTTGATTTGTTTATTTTCAGTGGAACTAAAAGTTTAAATTCTAGGGCCTGAATTACTGTTGACAGTTAATTTCTACGTTTCTTTAGAATCAGTTCCTAAATGTATGACAAATCATTTAAGGTATAAACTAATGTGTCTATAGCATGTCTCAGAATAGTTAATTACATTTAATTAAGTCAGAATCAAAACACATTTAATTTGTTCAAGTATGAAAAGGCTGAGACTGTACGTGGTTTTATGTCATTAAATTTAATGTGAAATTATATAGCTATAGCTCACTAGTTCTTCACGTTTTCACTAGTATTTTACACGTAAATTGCTAGGATGCTGAGGGAAATAGCATGACTAGATTATGTGTTAAAAGCAAACTCTACTATAATAAAGAAAATATAAACTTAAAGGGCAGCTACTGTTTTATACTCAGATCATTGTGAATGATTCCTAAGTAGACACTATGACCTTTAAATTATCCTATTTTAGAAAAGCCAGCTTTGTATTGAGTGGATGAAATAATCATAAAGTCGCAAAATAAAAGCTTTCTCAAATACTCTGGACACTTGTCCATGTAATTTTCTAACTGGTGAAAATATATTTACCCTTGTTCCTTCCTCTTGTCTGAGACTCAGATATGATGGCTAGAGGCCTATAAAGATAAATCTAGAATAAAAATCATGAAACAAAAATAGGGGGAGCTCAAGGAATGGTAACTAAGAATCTATTTTACAAGCCCTAAAATATGTTCCTTCAGTTTTCCTTATTTATGAAAGAATAAATATCTATGTTGTTGAAGTCACAATATTTTCTTTCTTTAGACAGTTAAACTAATTTTTGCATGATTTAGGTATTTATTTGGCCTTGATTTATGCTTATTTTTCTGGTTGACAGTTCTACCAACACATTAGAAAACCTTGATTACAAGTATCATATGTTATTCATATTGATTGTGTTGGCAGCAACATTTTCCAGACCTTCCTCACTTCCAGCAATCAAACCAATAACACTTTTCATTCCTATTGACAATCTGCTATACAATAGAAGAGAAATGGTATCAAAACCCAGAAATGGACCATGGGTGGGAATGGAGAAGGGTGAGAGTGAGGGGCTGGATGATAACCATTTGAGGGGCAGCTATAACTCTGCAGAAACACACTGGTGAAGTTGCCAGTGTTTGGAAATATGCGTCACCTCACAAGCAGAGCACTAGCTTATAATTTTCTTTCTTGGCATCAGTTAAAGTTTGTCTGCCAAACCAGGAATGACAATCTGACAGCAATGGAAAAGAAAGTTTCTAAATCCCCAGAGAATCAAATTGGTATCTGTGATACTAGTCCTATCTTACCAAATATATTTAGGTTAAATATTACCACATCCTTCTTATTTAAAAGTTTGGGCATTTAGTATGCTTTCTGCAAGATGATAAAGGGAAAATAAACCCTCCTATTTCAATGTTGGGAATAGGTGTGTGTATAAAATGTATGTACACATATATAAAGAAATATGTATGCTATATGTTTAATTTATTAACCTGAGCACTGGAACAGCATGAATAATGATTTTTTTATTTTGTTGTCTTGGGAGCAAATCTCTACCTCTGTATTTTGTAGGTTAAAATGTTGTCAAGAATATTTTGTTACAAAAAAAATTAAAAAAATCAATTTTATAAACATTAACTTAAACATAAAAGATGGATGGGGAATTTGTGTGGTTGGGAGCCAACTTTGGTTTTTCCTGAGAAATAAAAAATTTATTCTTTTATTCTTTCTTATGCTATATATAGATTGTAAAAGTCATTCCAACAACATATCTTGAAAATGGCACTCAGACTGAACAAAGCTCTTCCTTGAGGTCTTTCATGATGTGTTGAGAGAATTCATATACAAGACACACAATTCATCTAATTTCAATCTAGTTTATGCAGCATAAATGTGCTGCCAATCAACAAGAACACCATTTTAATTGAGTTACTCGTCTGCGTGATCGTGCTGACGGGCTGTTCATTGCACTTTGGTTTAGGAGTATCTGACTTCTTCATGGCAGCACAGAAAGTCAGGCACAAACTACCAAGGGAAAGTCAGAAAATATTTTAGTAGAGTATGGTATTTGACTTTGGGTTTGGTGAGAGAATAAGTGGATGAGAGGAACTGGTCAGCTAGAGAAGTTATTGAATATTTAAAAGAGAGAAGAGCTAATAAAGGCAGTGCCGTAGCGAAAAGAACATAGAAAGTGGATAATCTTTTTTTTTTTTTTAATTTCACTTTAAATGAAAAGCAAAGTAAAATAAAGAAAATGGAACCATCCCTTTCCCTGAAATTGAAGTCAAAGAAACAGAAGAGCTATGTATCAAGATGATTAGACACTTTGATGGTAACACACTTATACATTACAAACCCTTGTGTCTTATTTATCCTTTGAAGAAACAAGTGAAATAATCCATGAGGAAGAAAACTATGTGTATAACCTGATGTTGGTCTCTGAACTCCGTCACATTTGCTAACTATAATGGAAAGAGATGAACAAGACACAGATAGTTTCCTGAGGCGTGTTGATGGCTCAGTTGAGATTAGAATTCAGTGTACATTTAAGTAAAACTCAGCTGCTCAATGATTCTTGTATTAAACTGGAGGACTTCTCTGCTAAAGAGGAGACACTGTATTGTAGAATTTACCTCAAGCTTAGAATTTTCAGAAAGAGATACCAAGGAAGTTGACATATTGAAGATGTTGAAAGAAATAACTAGAAATTCAAGTAAATAACTGTGGTCAGAAGGTCCAGATTTTTTTTTTTTTTTTTGGCTGCACTGTGCAGCCTGTGGTATCTTAGTTCCGCAATCAGGGAGCAAATCTCCGCTCCCCCCACCCCTTGTGCAGTGGAAGCACAGAGTCTCCACCACTGGACTGACAGGAAAGTTCCCAGAAATAGTTGTTCTTTTTTATTTTTTAAAAGTACTGAGTGTAAAGGGTAAGGTAAGGTGTTATAATAATCAAGAAAAATGTGAGGATGAGTATTAAGAGATATAAAGACTTGATAAGATAATACATCAGGATGGTTGGGAGTGAAAAATGAGGTAAATAGAAAGATAAATCTGGTCAGATATTGGTGTTTAAGAATTCAAATCTGTAAATGTTCATGATGAAAATAGTATGTGGGGTAATTAAATGAATCATAAAGATAACTGCAACTTGGAAGTATAACGAATTAATAGCCTGCATCTGATTGGATATATAAATATTTAGATAGCTCAGTATTTATTCTGAATTTATATATAGGAGGAATTATTTAAGAACTGGGAAAAAGCATTGAGAAAAGCAAAGCATAGAACTTAGTGAGGCATGGCACAAAGCAATCAGTCAGAAAACAAGGAGACAAAAGACTAACGTTTATGTTTGTAAATATATCAGAGGAAAGGTATAGCAGATGTACAAAACATAGGGATGATTTCTTCAATATCTAGGGAAAGCAATTCTGTAAGATAATACTTAAGAAAGAGACATGAATGAAGTTAAAAAGATGAAATGTGAATATCTGAATCCAGAATGTTTATCATACAGGTCATAGACTAGGGACAAGAATGCTTAGTGTGTTAGAACAGACAAGGGTCAGATGAGGCCAGAATATAGAGGCTGGCCCAGCAGCAAGGACTGGCAAAAGTTATAACTTGCACTCAGCTCGCATCATCTGACTCCTAACCAGGCCGCAGTAGTAAAAAGAAGGTATGATATCTCCAGGATATATGATAGTGCAGGCGGACACTACTGTTTCTGTCTGCCTTCCTTCACTGATACATGGCTGAAGTTCTGTGTTCAGTGGCCTATACAAGTAGAGGGAATCTACCAAGTAAGAAGAGCCTTGGCTTCACTGCTTTTTATATAACCTTAGAATAAGTAGGTAAAGGGAGAATGGTGGGGTGAAAGGGCATACGGATCAGCTTGAATTCTAGCTCTAAAATTTGCATTGTAGAATCCCAGTGTGGTATATTTATTTAGTACAATTTTCTATTCAATTTCATGTTGCATCATTGGGTCTAGTCACAAGTTCGGTGTGGCAGATGTAACTGTTGAAAACTGTCTTGAAATGAGTTTAGAAGAAAAGACTAGCTTAAAACTTGTAGTACATAGTAAGAGTTTTACGGTAAGATTTAGGCGAAACAATTGGAGTATTGAAAACAGGGGACTAAGAGTAAAGTTTGTGATGTAGATAGATGGGGTAGGAAAGAGGAAGCAGGATGCAGAGAAACTGAGTAGGAGAGCATTACAAAACTCCGTGTAAGAAACTATGCTGACCTGGGTAGTTGCGGTGGAATCAGTGACATAGGATCAGATTTTTTTGGTAGAGTTTTTAAAACTGTTTTTAGTAATAGAACAGAAAAACGTGATAATGAATGGGACATAGAGTGTGTAAAATAAGAGTCAAAGGTAACTCAAGGATTTCTTGCATTGTGCTGCTGCTGCTGCTGCTGCTGTTGCTAATTTGCTTCAGTCATGTCCGACTCTGCGACCCCATAGACGGCAGCCCACCAGGCTCCGCCGTCCCTGGCATTCTCCAGGCAAGAACACTGGAGTGGGTTGCCATTTCCTTCTCCAATGCATGAAAGTGAAAAGTGAAAGTGAAGTCGCTCTGTCGCGTCCGACTCCTAGCGACCCCATGGACTGCAGCCTACCAGGCTCCTCCCTCCATGGGATTTTCCAGGCAAGAGTACTGGAGTGGGGTGCCATTGCCTTCGTGTGTTGTGCTAGTGTTTGTTAAATCAATGAACATTGGAGACAAATAGATATTTTTGTTGATGGTGGAGAGTGTAAGGGTTTGTTTTGGTCATGTTAAGTCTGAGGTATTTATTAGACTCTAAAGTGAAGATATGAAGATATAGGAGTCTTAGATTCAGAGGAAATGTCGTAACTGAAGGTGTAAGTGCACTAGCTCTTGTCATATAGGCGAAGTTGGTTGCACATATACAAGGGGAGTAAATGTAGGAAGAGAAAAGATCCACAGACTGAAGAGAGGCACTTGTGAACAAAAAAAGAGAAGACCAAGAGATTGGAGACCATCACAGATCCAAACAAACAGAGTAGAAATGCAAAAGAGTGTGCTGGAGAGCAAGAAGATTGTGGCAGAGGTAAAATCTTTAAAATAGCTATGCTGGAAAAAAATACCATTGCTATTAATGCACGCTCTAAGCTCTATGTGTGGCATAAAATGGTTTGAGTATAGAGGAAAGCAACACTGTTGAAAGTAAGCAGAATACAAAACTAAGAGATCATGTGGTTGGATGGATCATCTATATGAATATTGAGAGAAATATAAGTGCATAGCAAGAGTAGTAGCAAAAAGATACAATGGGAGAGAAAATTAAAAAGCCAGATACTAAAGAGAGTGAGGGAAGTGATTGGAAATATGGTTATTGCTGCAATGTGAAAGTTAGTGACTTGTAGGATATTAAGATTTCAGATAAGATATTAAGATTTCAGAGTTATTTTCTATTATTTTTGTCTTAATCTTTTAATTAGGATTGGAGACACAATAGCATGGAAATAGTATTATGCACGGGTAGGAAACTCACCTTACTCTTATGATTTTGTGCCACCAGGCAGGAGAGAAAGAGGGGGAAAAAATGTCAATTGATAGGTTTACTTGGGAATCACTATCTCCAGAACACTGACAAAGAAGGTCAGAACATAGAGTGAATGCAAAGAGGAAATTCTAGAGATTTCAAACGAAACCATTATGGGGATTGTTATCTGCATGGCAAGGGATAACATGGGAGCTTTGGATTTTTCATAATGACTTATACACCAAACATTATAGCGTGATAGAATGAGTTTTACTGTTCTGTCAGGGGACGAAGATAATTCCAATTATATGAGGCAGGTATTCTGTATGTATGGGCCAGGTGGGCAGTCTACTCAATAGTACAAAATTATTTAAGCTTCCTCTTCCCCAAATCAAATGTTAGGTGATTATCATGTTGGGGATCATTAGTTTGTGTTGCAAAAGCAAAGCTCTTTGACCCCTCATATCATCTGCTATGGACACTTTTATGGCCAGGGGAAGACTCTCCATAAACATGCAGAACTCCTTACATCGATGCAGAAGGTGTCATGTTTTGCTGTGGGCAGTTCTGAGCTAGGCATGCACGAAGCTTTGGGGACCTTCCTTCAGTGCTACCATGGGTTGTGGTGAGGGAAAAGGAAGAATGGCTTTACCAGGGGATGGGAAGGATGATCACAAGGGGTAAGGCAGAGATAATTATAATTAAATTTATTTAAAAAAATAAGTGATGGGGAATAAGTTAGCAACAATCAAAAAATGACAGTAAGACAATGGTAATGTTATTCGGTGTAACTAACCTCAAAAGGACAAAATTTCTTTTTACATGAAGCTAAAAAATGTATTTTTTAAGAGACAGTGGATACAGAAGTGACAGCACGTTATGTTTCAAGGGGAGCAGAAGCTAAGCAGTCTCTGTGTAAGGTAATCTCAAAAGAGAGCCAACATTACTTAATGTAAAAAGATCCAGAGAACCATCTCTGAAGAAGTTAATGTGAAAAAATTAATTGAAGTAGAAATCTCAGAGATTTGGGTCAACAGAGTTGGGGGGGAGGTCAATAATACAGAACTGATGTGTTTGGATTTAGAAAACGTAGAAGTAAGGTACAGATTAAAATAATACATCATAAAATAAAATTATGCACTTAAACTTATTTGACTATTCACTCCAAGTTTAATATTATTGTTACTAAAAATGCTTTCTTAATTAGGTCATTAAATGTCCTTATAATTAGTGCCTTTTTTCCTGAAATAAATGCCTTTAAAATGTTTTTAACTGAAATAACTAATGCAAAATACTCATTATTTTGGAAACTCTATTTCAGCAATATCTGGAAATAGGTTAGCATATAAGTGTGTGGAAAAGTTGGCTTAAAGCTCAACATTCAGAAAACGAAGATCATGACATCTGGTCCCATCACTTCATGGGATAGGAAGATCCCCTGGAGGAGGGCATGGCAATCCACTCCAGTATTCTTGCCTGGAGAATCCCATGGGCGGAAGAGCCTGGTGGGCTATGGGTTCATAGACTTGCAGAGAACCAGACAGGACTAAAGCAACTCAGCATGAGCACCATGGCCGTAGGTGGTCTCCCACATCTCTGCTCTTCTGCTGCTGCTAAGTCGCTTCAGTCGTGTCTTACTGTGTGTGACCCCATAGATGGCAGCCCACCAGGCTCCCCCGTCCCTGGGATTCTTCAGGCAAGAGCACTGGAGTGGGTTGCCCTTTCCTTCTCCAATGGATGAAAGTGAAGTCTCTTAGTCGTGTCCAACCCTCAGCGACCCCATGGACTGCAGCCTTCAAGGCTCCTCCTTCCATGGGATTTTCCAGGCAAGAGTACTGGAGTGGGGTGCCATTGCCTTCTGCTCTTCTGCACATACCATTTATTTTTCCTTGGTTCCACTGTTGTTAACTATTCACGTGGCACATTGCCACTAATACTTCATGCCAAACACTTTCTATTCTTAAGAGGGAGACATAATTAAATACTTTATTCTAAATAGATATAGGTATTTTATTGTCTATATTTCCACTTGAGATTTGCCTGCATTATAATACAAACAATGCATAACTGTTTTATTGACTTACTTTTATTATAATGCTGACTTTTATAAATGTAACACTGAAATGAAGTAAAAGATGAATTATGATCAAGATGGTGCTCTGTTTACATTGCTTGTGGACCATGCTCTTTCGCCTTTGTTCAGATCCATACCTCCACGACTACAAAGAGAGAATATTCAAATATCATCATGCTTAACATAGTAACTATTTCTAATGACCAGATACAAAGCAGAAACAAAGTAGTGATCACAGTTGTCACCAACAGTTCACTGATTTCCAAGTTGAAAAAGACCTAGGGAGTTGACAAAGTTTACTCTATGCTTTCTACATGAATTGATGAACTAGAGCTCAGCTTATTGCTGAGGTGGGGCTTACCATTTATGAAAAAAAAAGTTTGAAATAAGATGGTACACACTTTTTCTTTGAACTATAGTTTATCTGCCCCTGTGTGCTTAATGGGAAGAAAATACAAGATGCCTTCTGTTGAAGCCTTGAGGCAAGGTCCCGCCAGGCATTAGTGTGATGGACATATCTGGATGTCTGCATTCCAGATGTTTGAGGGTTAGGAGCCCCTGGAAACCAGTGCATAAGAAAAGTCAGAACCAGGGTCTCTGAGAAACAGTCATAAAACCAGCAAACAAGAAAGGTAGAGCACAAAGGTAAACCAAAAATTAAAGATCACAACCTCATGCTTAAAATGATTCTACAAAGCAAAATTCCAGACATGTGAAAAAGATTAACATAAAATATTGTAACTGATTGTAGATAACAAAATCTAAAAATTGATTTCTTTAAATGAAATGAAAATAATGGTGGCAACTGCAGACCTTAAAAATTAGTATATATAAGGTACCACAGATATAAAAGAAGTGCTGGTATTCAAAAATATGACAATAGTAACACAATCTGAAGACATTAAGCAATAAAGACAAATATGGAAAAAAATAGAAATCTTGGAAATGAAAAATTTATCTATTGAAATTTAAACTCCAGCCTGGACATAATCAAGGAATCACTAATATAGTGTATAAACATATATAAGTACACATATGTATATTCACTTGAATGTATATACCTATTTTTATAGGTTATATATTTAAGTGAATATAAACAAAAGACTATAAATCTTGGAGATGAAAAACACAGTCAATGAGAATTTCCCCGGTGGCCCAGTGGTTAAGAATTCACATGCCAATGCAGAGGACACGGGTTTAATCCCTGGTTCAGAAAGATTCCACATGCTGAGGGGTAACGATTGAGTGTGAGCCCTAGAGCCCATCTTCCACAATACTGAGGCACTGCTGCTGCCGCTGCTAAGTCGTTTCAGTCGTGTCCGACTCTGTGCGACCCCATAGACGGCAGGCCACTAGCCTCCTCTGTCCCTGGGATTCTCTAGGCAAGAACACTGGAGTGGGTTGCCATTTCCTTCTCCAATGCATGAAAGTGAAAAGTGAAAGTGAAATCACTCAGTCGTGCCCGACTCTTAGCGACCCCATGGACTGCAGCCTACCAGGCTCCTCCATCCATGGGATTTTCCAGGCAAGAGTACTGGAGTGGGGTGCCGTTGCCTTCTCCGACTGAGGCACAGCCTGCAGCTACTGAAGCCTCACACCCTAGAGCCTGTGCTCTCACAAGAGAAGCCACCATGACGAGATGTCTGCAAAGAGAGTAGCCCCACTTGCTCCAACTAGAAAAGGCCTGCATGCAGCAAGGAAGACCCAGCACAGCAAAAATAAGTAAACAAATACATTTAAAATACAGATATAGTCAATGAAATTTAGACTAGGTATGTTCAAACAGTCAATAATGTTTAAGATTACACTGAGAGATTCATCTAGATTATGGCATAAATAGAAAAAAAAATGAACAAAATTATGAAAAGAGGCTTGAAAAATAGTTTGAGAAGGCAACATAGATCAAGTAGATATTTAGGAGGGAAAACTTGATAAGTTGTTAGGGGAAAACATTAATAGAAGCAATAGCTGATGGTTTTTCAGAATTAAAGTTAGACATAAATTATATTAAAAGCTAATGCAAAATGAAAGTAGGAAAATTAAGAGTTTATTCTAGAAAACAAATATAAAATAAGAGATATCAAGAACAACAGTATAAAGCTACCATAAGGAAAAGATGGCTAATCTACAAAGGAGCTGACAGCCAATTTCTTATGAACATCAATATTAAGCGATGGTCAGAAAAAACAGAGAAATGTTTTCAAAGCCCTAGGGGAAATCAACAACTGAACTAGAATTGCACAGACAGGTAAAATACAGTTACATGGATAAATGACTTAAAGACATAGTGAAGCAGAGAAGTGTTATCGAGCAAAAGTTCATAGCACTCACCACAGAACACACCAATAAGTTGAGAGACAAGTTATTGGGGTTTGAAACACTGGGAAGTCAGCAAACTGAGAAGACGCGGACTAGTGTCCCAGGGACGTTACCTTCAATAAGGAGTCGGGTTTGTTCTCTGCTCCAGAAGGGCGATCTGGAATGCCAAGATGTGACAAAGAGGATAATGCTACATTAATAGAGAGTCAGAGAAGATCTATCAGTTAAGCCAAGATGGCTTAATGACAATATGTTTCTTATTAGAAAAACAGATAACAAATGAGATGTGACAATGGAGAATTAAGGTCAAAGTAGTGAGCAAAATACAAATTAGTGCTAAGACTGAGTATATTTGTTTTTATATTAATTATTTCATCTAAAATTTATTCTACTTATTGTTTAGGGTGATGAATTTGAAAAGAGGGGAGAATCTTATGAGAATAATGTTTGTTAGAGTGCAAATTTCTATGACAGGACCCTGTTAAGATCTTTTAAGAAGATAAATACATTAAATAGAGTTTTGCTTAGATTACAGTAAATGCTATAGAATAATACTGAAACATGAAAAGGGAATAGAAACTTTTAAGGACAGGAAAACAAAATTTAACTGACTTGGTTAGAAAAGACTTCATGGAAAAGGTAACAACAAATTATGACCTAAAGAATGAAAGTATGTTATGAAGCTGTCCTCATTTATCTTTCCTGTGTTATGTTCCACAAAATTTTACAATACATTTCACCTTGTTTCACAATCACATTTCAAAACATGATAATTTCTTTTTCACATTAGTACTTCTCTTACTTAGACTGTTCTTCAGAATTTATTGAAATTACACTATCAGCTATATCTGATTTTATATTTTACCATGTAATGTTATTATAAACATTACAGCCAACTATTTTAAGTACATTAAAAATCTTACCTATCCTTTAAGGCCCAATTAAAAACAATTTCTACCCAAATTGTTGTGTGTGTCCTTAGAAGGAATTTTTTTGGCTTCTTTCATTGCTAATTATTTACCTGCTTGTTTTCCACATTAGTTTGGAAACTGCATCCCTTAATTATCCTCGTAAACAACAGTTTTGTAAAGTCCTTTACTGATATTAAAAACCAAAACCATTCATAGGCTAGAAGAAGACAGAGGAAGGAGAAATTACCAAAATTCCGAGAATGTAGTGTACCCAGAAGGCCATTGAAAGATGGTGAGAAGTGTTGTTAAATGTGTAGTCAACTTAGAGAGACCTGGAAGGAAGGGGGCAGAGAAAAGAAATATATGACTTCACTCTCTGTGCTCCTATCTCTCACTGTGCCTTTGACACGTTTTAGTAGAATCAGGAGAAGGAGAACAAGAGTCCTGTTTATGCAGTTCTTTTGAAATCACCTTCCCCGGGTAGTCAAAGCTATGGTTTTTCCAGTAGTCATGTATGGATGTGCAAGTTGGACCATAAAGAAGGCTGAGTGCCAAAGACTTGATGCTTTCAAACTTTAATGCTGGAGAAGACTCTTGAGAGTCCCTTGGACAGCAAGGAGATAAAAACCAGTCAATCCTAAAGGAAATCAACCCTGAATACTCATTGGAAGGACTGATGCTGAAGCTGAACCTCCAATACTTTGGCCACCTGAATCGAAGAGCTGACTCACTGGAAAAGTCCCTGATGCTGGGAAAGATTGAGGGCAAGAAAAGAAGCGGGCAACAGAGGATGACATGGTTGGATGGCACCATTGACTCAGTGGACATAAATTTGAGCAAACTCTGGGAAATAGTAAAGGACAGGGAATCCTGGTGTGCTGCAGTTCATGGGGCCACTAAGAGTTGGACATTATTTAGAGATGGAACAACAACAACCATTGATGAATATGGAGGGTAAATCCAGAAGCTATATAGAACACATATCTATATGAAACCACAAGAATACTTAATATTCACGAGCCCAACTCTTATTTTTGAAGTACGATTTGGAAACATAGAGCAAAATATATAAAGTCACAAAGTAATTTTTAAACATTTTTTCCCATTTTTGAGTATCAATTCCCTGTCAACAGCGTGAATCATACTGAAAGGAATACTTCATCATTATCAAATAGTTCATAAGTGTGACTGGAAAATATTTTTTCCTCAACAGTTTTTATTCTTAAACCTGGTGCCATTGCATTGCCTAGAGTTTACTTTTAAAGGTTTACAACTGAAAATGAAATCTGATTGTGCATATCCAGATTCACCCATAAAATTGTAATTAGAGGATCTTTATAATCTTTTTTGACAAGAGATTTATGGAGTGAATTATGTCTAATAGCGTGAACTGTGTCTAATAGCGTGAACTCTAATACAATTCCCAGGAAAGTCACAAAATTCTAAGATAATGTTATTGGTAGAAATACCACCAAACTGGATGGAAAGGGATAGAATTTGTGCCAGATGCCATAAACTGATGAGGATTTGGGCAAGTAGGAAATTTCACATTTCAATTTATAGTAATGGTACATAAGATTGTGGCAGATTGTATTTTTCAAAAGAAGACCATAAACTTTTCTGTTCCACTATTCTTCTAGTACCTTCTACTCTTTAATCAACATGGGAATTCTATTCCCTTTCACTTGAAATTGAGAAGCCTTTGTATGTGCACTGGCCTATAGACTTAATGGAGTAATGCTGTCTGACTTTTTATTTTAGTCATAAAATTCTGATAAGGTTTCTGCCTGAAACCTTCACCCAGAATGTGTGGAACCCAACCTCTATGTAAGGAGAAAGCCCATATTGTGTGAAATTATTGTTTCCAAGACCCTCGCTGCAGACCCAGATGACAAGTGGCATCAACCTTCAGGAATATAAGTGAACAAATGTTCAGATGATTCTAGACCCCAGATTTTGAATGCCCCTAGACGATACTGAAGGAAGAGGGAACAAGCTGGCTTCTTGAACACTGCTCAACAGATTGGTGAGTAAGATAAAGTGAATACTGTTGCTTCAAGCCATTGAGTTTCTTTTTAAGGAATGTTTATTTATTTGGGCAGCACTGAGAGGCATGTAAGATCTTAGTTTCCTGACCAGGCATGGAACCTGTGCCCCCTGCATTGGAAGCACAGAGTCTTAACCACTGGGCTGCCAGGGAAGTCCCCCATTAAGTTTCAAGATTGTTTATTAGGTGTTAATAGATAATCAAAATAATTTGCTTATTTTCAGCACTCAATAAATGTTAGCAATTATTGTTAAAAGGTAGAAGCAATGTTCTCTTTAATATTCTGTGAATCCAAAGCATGTATTTTTAATACTTATGCTGTAACAAGGCTTCCCTGGTGGCTCAGATGGTAAAGCATCTGTTTGCAATACGGGAGACACAGGTTCAATCCCTGGGTCGGGAAATCCTCTGGAGAAGGAAATGGAAACCACTCCAGTACTCTTGCCTGGAAAATTTCATGGATGGAGGAGCCTGTAGGCTACAGTCATGGGGTTGCAAAGAGTTGGACAGGACTGAGCGACTTCACTTTCACTTTATGCTGTAACAATATCACTTCTGATAGTACTATTTTTTAAGATTTATTTATTTATTTTTGGTTGTGCTGGGTCTTTGTGGCTACAAGGGCTTTCTCTAGTTGCAGCGAGTGGGAGCTGTTCTCTAGCTGTTGTGCACAGGCTGCTCATTGCCCTGGCTTCTGTTGTAGTAGAGTATGGCCTCTAGAGTGTGCAGACTTTGGTAGCTGTGTAGCAGGGTCTTAGTCGCCCAGTGGCATGTGGGATCTTCCAGGACCAGGGATCAAACCTGTGTCCAGTGTGTTGGCAGGTGAACTCCCAACCACTGGACTGCCAGGGAAGAGCTGGTACTCAGTATTTTTAACATACCTCATTTGTTAAGTTTCCAGTGTGCTCAGGTACTATATAAATATAACCAACTCTATTTGCCTAGATGCTACTATTAATATTTCCTGGGGCAGAAGAAATAAGTCCATCTATAAATAATAGCAGATTAAACACAATAAAACAGTATACAAGTTATCACAGTTTGGGAGATCAATTTTACTGACAAGTAAAAATGAAAAGAGAGCAAATATACAACTGACAGTATGGTGATAACAAATAGAATATAAGCTTCATGAGACACTGAAAGTGAAAGGGAAGTCCCTCAGTCATGTCCGACTCTTTGTGACCCCATGGACTGTAGCCTACCAGGCTCCTCGGTCCATGGGATTTCCCAGGCATGAATACTGGAGTGGGTGGCCATTTCCTTCTCCAGCGGATCTTCCCGACCCAGGGATCGAACCCAGGTCTCCCGTATTGTGGGCAGATGCTTTACCATCTGAGCCACCAAGGAAGTGCTAGATTCTTCATTGTCCCCCAGATCAAGCACAATGCCTCACTCATAAAAGGTATTCAATCAACAAGTAAGGAATCCTCGGGTTTCAGGCTAAAACAAGTGGGCAACAGGTTTAAACCTTGAATGCAGATAGTGTTTGCAGAAGAGAAATTTGCAATTTGTCTAATTTGAAAGTGTCTTTCTAAAAAGACTAGGGATGGCTTTTGGTGGCTCAGTGGTAAAGAATCCACCTGCCAATGCAGGAGACATGAGTCTGATCCCTGGAAGATCACACATGCCATGGGGCACTTAGGCCCATGTGCCACAACTACTGAGCCTGTGCTCTGGAGCTGCTGCTGCTGCTGCTGCTAAATCACTTCAGTCGTGTCCGACTCTGTGCGACCCCATAGACAGCAGCCCACCAGGCTCCCCCGTCCCTGGGATTCTCCAGGCAAGAACACTGGAGTGGGTTGCCATTTCCTCCTCCAATGCATGAAAGTGAAAAGTGAAAGTGAAGTCGCTCAGTCATGTCCGACTCTAGCGACCCCATGGACTGCAGCCTACCAGGCTCCTCTGTCCATGGGATTTTCCAGGCAAAAGTACTGGAGTGGGGTGCCATTGCCTTCTCCGAGCTGGAGGGACCACAATTACTGAAACCTACATGCTCTAGGGCCCATACTCTGAAACAAGAGAAGCCACTGCAATGAGAAGCCAATGGACCACAGCTAGAGAATACCTTCTGCCCACCATAACCGAAGATAAGCCTGCTCAGCAGTGAAGGCCCAGCATGGACAAAAATAAATAAATAAAAAAAAAATTATTATTTTTTTTAAAGACTAGAGAAATGGCAATCCACTCCATTATTTTTACCTGGAAAATTCTATGGACAGAGCAGGCTGGTGGGCTACTATCCATGGGGTCAAAAAGAATTGGACACAACTGAGCACACACACACACACACACACATGGAAGTGCATGGGAAAAAATGAATCACTGACATTTGAGCCCATGTTCAGTTACTTAATTCAGGCTTATGATTAGAGAAGTCTCAACTTTCAGGCCACTTGTGAGTATTCATCTTTAAGATTCCTTCTAATTCCAACAGTCTACAAGTAGTCTTGTTACCTCTACTCCATTTTTTTCCTTGGCTTCTTCCAATTAATTTGAGAGAAAATAGTTGCTATTTGCTTTTACAACAAAACCATTTGATAAGTTTTGAAGTTTCAAATGTGTTGCACTGGCACTGCAATTACTTGGGGTAAATCTTAGCAATCAGCATAAGACCCCTTCTGTGATATGCCTTTGACTATTTTCCCTGCTTTTATAATTCTCTCAGTTCCCATCTCCTTCCACATTTTACAATTGTTTGCACATTCTATAGTCCTGCGATGCCTAAATGCTCCTGGGAACCCACATTTCTGATTACTTTGCTACTGCATGAAAAAAGCTCCTGTGCTTTCTGGTGAAATGTTGAATTGATTTTTCATTCTGCTTGGTATGAATAAAGCACAGTCAATCCCTTCTGGTCATTAGCGATGTTTGTCCACTCTCTGCTGCACTCTCTCTGTCCTTGTATACAAATTTCTTTCAACTGAATTCAGAAAATTGTTGGGGATTGGTTGAAGATTACACCATTTAAAATGTTTTCCTTTTACAGCTGTAGTTGATTTACATTTAAATCATTTGCAAAATTTAAATAGCTTTTTAAAAAACAGGACATTGTTTTAAATTTTTAAAGTTTTTCACCAATTAATGCTTAATATAAATATTGTATTCCTTTAAAGCCTCTGATAATAGAATGAAAGATAGTTCCCAAGAATTTGCTCAGGACACAAAACACCTGTTTTGCTTTTGCCCTTGACTTTACTTTCCCCTCTCCCATATCAATACCTCTTTTCTCCTGCTCGCTCTGAGTAATACTAGATCAGCACAAGTCTCAGAGTGAAGGTTGGATGAATGGATGGATTCATTCTCCCACTTTCAAGAAAATATCGTATCAGTGCCTGATTACTCTTTCCATTTCCTTATATTTCAAGCTTTCAGCCTGCCTTCGTTTGTTTGTTTGTTTTTTTTTAAACTTCCTTCTCTTCTCTTCCTTCCTTCTTTCCTTTTCTTATCTCTCCCTCTTTTTTTTTTTCATTCTTTTATTCTTTCCACCTTTTCTTGTTTTTTTTTTTAAACTTCCTTCTCTTCTCTTCCTTCCTTCTTTCCTTTTCTTATCTCTCCCTCTTTTTTTTTTTTTTTTCATTCTTTTATTCTTTCCACCTTTTCTTCTCCCAATCAGGATGCAACTTGAAACAGAACCAGAGGTTGGGAAGTTGAAATGACCTGGGTAAAATATCTTCTACTTTTTGAAAAGTGGTGGAAGACCCTTTAGGCTGTATAATTTTCTCAGGAAGAGTTGGAGGTGATTTCTTTACTTTGTTTTCTACAAGTGAGTGGATATATTTTTGGTTTATTTTTAATTGTGGATGTTTTTTCTATGTAAATATGGTGACTGAAAGCTACAATCTTTCATTTCATAAGCATTAGATCGAAGTACCTGAATTTAATTTACTAGTGTATCATTAATCATGTTGAGAACACCAGTTGTTAAATGAAATAGTAACAAATGTTAGCTATTTTTAAAATGAAAATTATTGTTTGCATATGTTTAGAAAGTATTGGATTAAAATAAAAAGGCTTTTCTTTTATTGTAAATTTCTGAGCATCCTTAAGTTGATTGTGTTTACAGCGGTTTTCTAAAATATTTTTGAATATTCACAAAGTTGTCTGACCTCATAAAATATTATTCATAAGCCATATCATCAGATTAGTGCTTCATAGAATTCATATCAGCAGAGGAATGTACCCCAATTACATGTCAAATAAAATTTACATGAATGATTCTAAAAAGTATTTGTTTTTTATGTTTTCAGAGTAAAAAGAAGTATAAACTAAATCCCCAAAGTGATATTTGATATCTGAGATAACATAATTTTTTCTCTCATTTTGATCACGAAGGTACAAATATAAACACTCCATTCTTGAAGGAAAAACTTATTTCAAGTTAGGTTCTTGATATTTTTAGTTACATTTAACAAGTATTTCTCATTGTTTGAGGACTAAATCATTTAAATTTTTTCCCTTTGTCTCTGATGGAGTAAATGCTGGCTACCTACAATGTGTTTAGACTTGTAGCAGTTGCCTTTTAGTGCACTTTGGCCTTCTGGTTGGTGGAAATTTCTCCCAGTACAATCAGTTTCTGTCCAATTGTTGTTGTTCAGTCACTAAGTCAGGTCCAACTTTTTGTGACTCCATGGATGGCAGCACACCAGGCTCCTCTGTCCTCGCACTGTATTCCAGATTTTGCTCAAATTAGTGTCCATTGAATCAGTGATGCTATTGAACCCTTTCATCCTCTGTTCCCCTTTTCTCCTCCTGCCCTCAATTTTCCCAACATCATCTTTTCCAATGAATCAACTCTTCACATCAAGTAGCTAAAGTGTTGGAGCTTCAGCTTTAGTGTTAGTGTTTCCAATGAATATTCAGGGTTGATTTTCTTTAAGATTGACTGGTTTGATCTCCTTACAGTCCAAGGGACTCTCAAGAGTCTTCTTTAGCAATACAACTCAAAAGCATTGATTCTTTAGTAATCAGCCTTCTTTATTGTCCAACTCTCATAATTCTGGCATAGCATAGCAGAAAACTCTTAGAGAAGGTCATAATTCCAAGTAGCAGTAGTTATTTAGACACAGTGCTTCTCCTTCTTTCTCTGTACATGATTTCTTTACTCACTGAAAGTGTGTTAACACTCACTTTTTCTCCTTGTACAACAGTGTTTCTGTGTTTCAGCCACATTCCTGTATTTTTACCTTTACTTAAACACTTCTTTTTACCTCTAATTGTTGAAAATATCTTTTCATCCAAGTTACCCATCAAATGAGACTTCATCTAGGAATATTTCTTAGTGCTCTGAACTCAACTTGATCAAATCCACCTTTTTTTCCCCCCTAAACTACTTTGGATTACTCCTCTCTCCTTATCTATATCATCTGTTGCTAGACATCAAGAAACATGTCTTTTTGTGTCTATGCCTTTATCACCATTCTTCCACTTTAACATGTACAAAGACTCAGTAAATGTTTTTTGCTCTGAACTAATTGTACTCAGTAAAATTTTCATTCCTTATTTTTCATTAGATGGCACAGTTTTCTTCTTAAGTATTGGCATCTCTGCTTTTAAATTCCTATTTTGGTTTGTCTCTTTTTGTCATAAAAACAAACAAACAGGAAAAAAAGTGGTTTTTTTTCACTTAATATGACAACTGAAGAAAAAATAATACTTTTTATAAATAGTTTTCATTAGCAATGATGGCAAAGTGGTTTCAAGTTTAAGGTGCTATCATACATGTTGTATAATATAATATAAATAATACTCAATATAATTGAAGTGGGACACCATTACCTACCTGGTGCAATGAAAACCAAAAGGGTATTAGGATTTAAGACACCACCTCCTTCAATCGCCACAAACATTTTTCATCTACATATGATATGCATAAAAAAAAGCTAGTTAGCAAACAATCCTGGGAAAATGCTGGGAATGGTTTAATTCAAGTCTTCATGTATTCTAAAATTATTTTTTTAAGCTACCAGTTGAGTATATAATCAGTGAGTTGAAAGTGAAATTACATTCCTCATTTTAAAAACCCATCTGTTGAATTAGTAAATGTTGGGTTTGAAGAAATAGCTTTGATAAGGGTTTTTTAGAAATAGATGGCTGGTGTGACTTTTAAAAACAGGTGGTTTGGGTTGTGTTTTTTAAGCCCAATTTTTTACTTTTTAAATCATCTTTATTATTTACATAACCAAATAAGACTGTTTTTTCTTTATTTGAAAAGCCCCTATTTGCTTAATACATGTAGGTCACACTAACATTGTAGTTGAGTCGCAAAATCATGTTCAACTCTTTGCGACCTCATGGAATGCATGCGAGCCTTCCCTGTCCTTCCCTGTCTCCCAGGGCTTGCTCAAATTCATGTTCATTGAGTCAGTGATGCCATCCAACCATCTCATCCTTTGTCATCCTCTTCTCCTTTTGCCTTCAGTCTTTCCAGCATCAGGGTCTATTCCAGTGAGTCGGCTCTTTACATCAGGTAGCCAAAGTATTAGAACTTCAGCTTCAGCATCAGTCCTTCCAGTGACTATTCAGGTTGATTTTCCATAAGGTTGACTGGTTTGATCTCCCTGTAGTCCAAGGGACTCTCAAGAGTCTTCTCCAACACCACCGTTCAAAAGCGTCAGTTCTTTGACACTCAGCCTCCTTTGTGGTCCAACTGTCACATCCATACATGACTAGTGGAAAAAACATAGCTTTGACTATACAGACCTTTGTTGGCAAAGTTATATCTCTGCTTTTTAATATGCTGTCTAGATTTGTCATAGCTTTTCTTCCAAGGAGCAAGTGTCTTCTAATTTCATGGCTGCAGTCACCATCTGCAGTGATTTTGGAGCCCAAGAAAATAAAGTCTGTCACTGTTTCCACTTTTGCTCCTTCTATTTGCCATGAAGTGATGGGACTGGATGCCATGATCTTAGTTTTTTGAATATTGAATTTTAAGCCAGCTTTTTCACTCTCCTTCCTCCAGCCTGGCATTTCACATGATGTACTCTATATACAGGCTTCCCTTGTAGTTCAGTCTGTAAAAAACCTGCCTGCAGTGCAGGAGACCTGGTTCAATTCCTGGGTTGGGAAGACCCCCTGGAGAGGGAAATGGCAACCCACTCCAGTATCCTTGCCTGGAAATCTCATGGACACAGGAGCCAGGTGGGCTGCAGTCCACGGGGTCGCAAAGAGTCAGGCACGACTGAGTGACTAACACTTATGATATGCGTATTTAATCATTGTTTCTAAGTTCTAAATAACTCATTCCTACAGTTATTCATTTTATGCATACTTGGTTACAAGTTAAGTTAGGTTCTCTTCAATCTAGACTTTCCTTTTATAAACACATAGTTTTATACCAAAATTTATTCTTTAATACTTAAAATAACATTTTTATTTACCCCTAGAAAACAAGATGTCACTCAAATCACTTAATTTTATGATTGTGACTGGATGTAAAAAACATATGGTGTTTAACTTTATGTGAAATATATTGTCAGTCTGTTTACCTTAGTATATCTAAGACTAAAAAACAAATAATTCTCAAGATGGAATTTATGAATATTCTGAAGAAAATAATTTGAAATAGCATAGAACAGTTTTCAAATGAGATATCAAATGTTTAATTATTGTTTTTAAAATATCAGGGACATTTTTTAGAAATGAAAGTTTACTTTCATTTACCATAGCATTTGAATTCCATAGTGGATATTATTCCTATTTTTATATAGAATTGTTTTACTTATATTAATAATGGTTAAAATTATAGGATATCATGTGGAATTTGTTGAAAATACTCTGAATAGGAAGGTGACTAGCCCCTAAATAATGCTAACAAATAATGTTCATTGTCAAATCTGATACATTCCAAACTTTACTTATGGAATTTTAATCACAAGAAAGTTTGAGGTCATCATCTGAGACAAAGAGCATCTTTGCTATGATGTCATTTACAAGAGCATCTTTGCTATGATGTCATTGACAAGAACTGCTTGAATATTTCCAAAGTTGAAATCTTTGTTTTGTTGTTGTTTGCTTGTTTGTTGTTGTTGTTTTTGCAAACCTTGTGTACTTTGCTAATTATTTTAGTCTAATTATAACTCCCTATTATTCTACTTACTGAAAGTATATGAAATAAGTGAAATCTGTTTTCTCACATAAAGGCCTTTGAATTAGCAAATAAAAATAAAAGACACCCAACTAAATGTGAATGTCAAGTAAACAGCAGTAACTTTTTACCTTAAGTATGCTCCATGAATTTTCCCCATGCAGGACCAGGCATGCTAATATTTTAAACTTATTTGCTGTTTTTCTAAAATTCAAATTGAACTTGAAATTCTATCTTTTATCTGGCAATCCTATTCAAAAAGACAGTTTTCTATTCTAACCTCTTTCTTATTTCTTTAGATTTAAGCTAAAGATGTTGTTGTTCACTTGTGAAGTCATGCCTGACTCTGCAACTCATGGACTGAACCACACCAGGCTTCCTAACCATTTCCCAGAGTTTGACCAAGTTCATGTCCATTGAATTGGTAATGCAATCCAACCATCCCATCTTCTGTCACCCTCTTCTCCTCCTGCCCTCAATCTTTCCCAGCATCAGGAGCTGCCTCAAGGAGTTGGCTCTTTGCATCAGGTGGCCAAGTTCCAAGTATTGGAACTTCAGCTTCAGCATTAGTCCTTCCAATGAGTATTCAGGATTGATTTACTTTAAGATTGATTGGTTTGATCTCCTTGCTGTCCAAGGG
The DNA here is from genome assembly GCF_055505025.1 of Bos grunniens. Taxonomy (NCBI): domain Eukaryota; kingdom Metazoa; phylum Chordata; class Mammalia; order Artiodactyla; family Bovidae; genus Bos; species Bos grunniens. Next base: position 9,260,935 of record NC_141176.1, on the reverse strand, counting down.
ACTCTCAAGAGTCTTCTCCAGCACCAAAATTTGAAAGCATCAATTCTTTGGTGCCCTGCATTTATTATGGTCCACTTTCACATCTGTACATGACTGCAGGAAAGACTACAGGCTTGACTATACAGACCTTTGTTGGCAAAGTGATATCTTTGCTTTTTAATACACTGGCTAGATTTGTCCTCACTTTCCTGACAAGAAACAATCGTCTAAATATGTATATTAAATTATTAGGAAACAGCAGTATTATATGTTTTCAAAACTCATAATCCCTCTGGAAATGTTGCATTTATGACCATGTTAAATTTCCAAAATCATCAAGTATAGTTCCAGCAAAATGAATAACTATTAGGTAATTATAATAGGAAAAAAAATTCAAGAATGATGGTGGCTCAAAGACAAAGAGGAAAAAGCCCGCAAAAATAGAACAAAGGAAGGTATGAGGACCAGAGTGAGAACCTCAGGTGAAACAAACAGCCCTCCTGGCTAGCCCAATTTACATAGCGCAGGCTCAGGAGGAAGAGAAAAAATATATAAAAAGAAGAGCCAGAATTGGGCCTCTTTTCTCTTCGGTCCTTTGGGCCAGCCTGCCTTCACACCTTGAGGATGAAGTTTCCTTTGCTTGCCAAATAACACTTAGCTGTAACACTGGTCAATCCTATGCTTCAAATTATTGCTGCAGTGAAACAGAACTGAGGAAATTACAAATTACCCTGACATATATGGTGCCATTTCTCGGATTTAACCTGGCTGAAACAACATCAGCTCAGCCCCCACGAGGCAGAAGCCAAGCACAGCAGAAGCCCAGCTCGGTGAAAACTCCTGAGGTGGGAGCAGAACATGAAGACAACCTGACACAGTGGAAGTGACAAGAAGCCCAGCATGCTGGAAACTGTGATAGTAAAAATAGACACGGCAGAAAGCTCAGTGGCTCAGTCTCAGATTCCAGAAGACCTCTGGTTAGGGTAGGAAGTCCTTGCCAGTATGGCTGGAAGGACATACGGCTAACAAAATATTACCTCCTCCGCAACCTCTCATTTCTTGTTTCCTCGAACCCCCTGTGAACAGGTGAGCGGCAGTGTGTGCTCCAGGGTGTCATCAAGGCTCTACTATCTGCTGTGCCTTAGTAGCTGTTGCTCAAGTGGGTGGAGGTTCTTCTGTCCTTAATCTTCTCTGTGCCAAAGATCAGGCCAATGAAAACTGTGAGCACAAGTCAGGTATTTAGGAGATTTTCTGGCAGGTTATGAAGGGGATTTCTCGGCACGTTTCCCCACTGCTTTTTCCTCCCGTCCTTCAGGTCCTTTCTCCTGGAACTTGAGCCCAGCCAAAATGCATGGTGCCTGGTTTTAGGACCTAATGAAGCTCAGGCTCTTGATATCTCATTGCAAAAAGATTCAGTGAGAGACACAGCGATAGAGAAGAGGTAGATTTGTTCAGATTCAGAGGTTGTGGGTCATGGCAGAGGGCAAGTGCTGCAGCCATGGAATGTGGTGTGGTTAGTTTTTGCCAGCTGGGTGATTTTATATGCTAATGAGTGGGAGGATCATTCCAACAATTGGGGAACCACCTGCTCCTTGGTCTTTTGACAGTGACTTGGAACTTCCTGGCACCTCAGGGTATATCATTTAGCTTGCAGATTGAGCATCAGGGTTTAGTTGAATTTGCCTTACCTGTCATCTTGGACCCATTTGATTTTAACCAGTTTGTGTTACGCCCGCCCGTGGGCTGTCATTCATTCAAAAGTTGTGCCTTGCCCCCTTCCCTCCTGTTTCATGCTCTTTTCCTGAGCCTGTCCAGGCCCAAAATCTAGCCTCTATAATCTTCTGGAGGGACAACCAGAAAATATCTGACTCTTGGAAGGGAAATACTGTAAAATATCCACTCCCTCTAAATATTTAGGCTTTCATCTTCCATGTTTCCTACAACATGTGCAAAATCAGCATTTCTGGGTAAATCTGCTAGGGCGGGAGACAGCCACACAGTGCCTGCTACAAGTCCATCTTTTGGATCCCTTCAAAGGCAGTTAGGCTTCCAGGGATAATGTTTGCCACTTTGGGAGTTAGTCCTGCAGGCCATTTGGGCCCATACCCTTACCACCCTTCTCCTAAAGTTACAAACATACCCCCAGATCAAATCTCCACTCCACTTTTATGGAACATCTGGTCTGTTGCTTCTTATCAATTTGTTCTTAAGCCACTTACTAATTCCTACAACTAGGACCCTGCCCCCTTGTAGACAACATTGCTCTACTCTGCTTTTTATTAAAATACTTTCAATGCCCCTAATAAGATCAGATAACCAACTCTTTTGTCACTATTTCTGTTATTACCTAAAGTAGGCCTATGACAATGAAGTGTTTACTATTGGAAACACCCTAAACTGCTCTTATGGAGGACTAGGGGAGGAAATCAGTGACTTACAATCCTTTAGAACAGTAAGAGGATAAGGCTTATGGCTGTTTCATCAGGTTCCCAGCTTCAGAGCACAGGCTTGGATTGCTTTACATCATGATATCTATTCCCATCTGTGGTGGGCAAACCGGCAATGAGTTAAGATTACAACCCCTTAATCGTACCCAGCACTGGTCATGCTAGAGACCTTGGGGATGCCCAACTCCAGTCCAGGGGTCCCAGGAGGTCTACTTTCTTTGGCCTAACTAGAATCTGGTCCTCAGAAGTTTGTCACGCGTCAAACTGCTTGCGGATCTACCAGTCCAGGGGTCCCAGGAGGTCAACGTGTGTCAACCTCCCCAGGGATTCGATCTCCGGGAGGCTGTCATGCCTCAGCCTGCCTGGGGATCTGCACCCTAACCCAGGGATGCCCAGCCCTCAGGTTGCAATCATACTGGGGAGTATAAGCTTCCGAAAGACTCAACCCTAAGGAAGTCCATCCATGGAAATAGAAAGAAGCCTAATAGTTGTGGAACAGTGCCCGGTCCAACAATAACTCAGGAGCCCAACAAGAATCCCATTCCTTTCTGGAAAGGCTAAAAGAAGCCCTCTAAAAGTTTACTATTGCGAACTTAGACTCTTATGAGGGACAGGTGATTTTAAAGGAGAAATTCCTGTGTGCATCAGACATCAGGATAAAATTACAACAGCTACAGCAGCAGGACCCTGCTGCCTCTTTAGGTGAGATGGTCCAGACAGCCCCCAATACCTTTTATAACAGAGAACAGGAGAGGGAGGCCAAGGCCCAGGAAAAGGAGAGAAGGAAAGAGACAAGCCATGCCCAGATACTGGCTGCCCTCCAGGAAAACCCTATGGAAAACCCTGAGTACTTAAGGGACAAGGCATGAGGTGAATGCCTAATCTGTAGACAGGAAGGACATTGGGCCAAGAGTTGTCCAAACCATGACAAGTCTCCTAAAACAGCTTGCTTCAAATGCCATCAGTTGGGACATTGGGTTTCAATTTGCCCCTGGGACCCAAGAACCTCAAGGTCAAGTGCCAAGCCTTCCCTCATGATGATTCAACAGGAATGAAGAGGCCCACTCCAGCCAGCCTGCTTGTCACAGATAATCATCATGGGGCTGGAGCCAAGGGTGCAACTGGATGTGGCAGGTAGCTCCGAGAATTTCTTGGTTGACACAGGGGCTACCTACTCTGTCCTGACCTCCTACTCAGGAGACTTCTCCTCCCAAACCTGTACCATTTTGGGTGCTACAGGAAAAACAATTACAAAAGTTACCCATGAGCACTTTGTTGCTGGGATGGACAAATGTTTTCCCACCAGTTTCTGGTGGTCCATGAGTGTCCTACTCCTTTATTGGGAAGAGATCTCTCCTTGCCTTTGAAATCATACAGCTTTGCAGTCCTGACAGAAGATGCTCTAAAGTCTCTCTTGGGCAAACTATTTTTACCAGCCATCAAGTGAAACAACTCCTGAATGGGAGACGCCATTTATTGATGTCTGATCAAAGGAGCCTCAGATATCAAGGAGTGCTGATGAAAAATCCAGGCCTGACTATATCCCCTTGTGAGGTTCTCAGCTCAGCCACCCTCCTGCCTACCCCAGAGGGCTCTGTCCCCTTTCACTCTTGCCTAGAAACCTTGGACCACTGGACAAAAACATGAGAGGGATTGTCAGAAGATCCCCTGACCAGTCCTGAGGAAATCTGGTACACCGATGGAAGCAGTTTGTCTTGGATGGAGAAAGAAGAGCTGGGTATGCAGTAGTCTCCAAGTTTAAGACCACAGAGGCTAAACCTTTGCCACCAGGTACTTAGGCCCAATTAACAGATCTCATAGCCCTGACTCGAGCTTTAGAGCTGGGGAAAGAAAAAAGAGTATCCATTTACACTTACTCCAAGTATGCCTTTCTGATGCTTCATGCACATGCTGCTATTTGGAAAGAAAGGGGCCACTTGACCACTCGAGGGTCCCCGATTAAATATGGTGATCAAATCCTTAAACTCTTGGAGGCAGTCCATCTGCATGCTGAGGTTTCAGTTTCCCACTTTAAAGGACACCAAAAAGGGAGCACAGAAGTGGCACGAGGGAACTAGGCAGTCAATCAGGCAGCTAAGAGAGCAGCAGTACAGAACAGTGACCTAATAGGGGTTGCCACCTTAGGTCCACAGACTAATTTGCCAGAAACTCCTTCATATACTGAAGGTGAGACTCATAAAGCTAAGAGTGAGGGCTTTTAAGAAGATCATATGGGGTGGTTCCAAAAGGAGGGCCTCCTTTTTCTGCCTGGGAACCTCCAATGAAAGTTGGTTAACTCATTACTTGCCACCACTCATTTAGGGCAGAAAGCCCTCCAAAGATTACTAGAAAAGTCCTTCAGAGGAACAGGCCTCCAAACAACTGTAAGGCAAGAGGTCTCCTCTTATCCTACTTGCCAGTTAAACAACCCCCAAGGAGCTCAAAACCCCAGCTGGCCCAACCTGTCCAACAACGTGGGACCTACCCAGGAGAGGACTGGCAGATGGACTTCACCCAGATGCCAGTATCTCAAGGGTATAAATACCTATTAGTCATGATAGATACATTCACAGGATGGATTGAAGGCTTTCCCAGACTGAGAAGGCCAAGGAAGTAATAAAAAATAATGCTCCATGAAATCATTCTGATATTTGGTCTGCTCAAGTCATTACAAAGTGACAATGGGACATCATTTATTTCTAAGGTCACCCAAAGAGTCTCTAAAGCATTGGGCATTACTTATTATCTCCAGTGTGCCTGGAGGCCTCAGTCTTCAGGAAAAGTAGAAAGGGCCAACCACTTCTTAAAATCAGTGGTAAAAAGATAACCCAGGAGACCTCCCTGGGATGGAAAGAGGCTTTACCAATAGCTCTCCTCCACCCCTGTATTGCCCTTAAGGAACAGGTTGATCTAAGTCCTTGTGAGAGGCTATATGGGAGACCTTTTGTTTATGTCAATGACCTCTTCCTAGATCCAGCAGCTCAGATGCTCTGGTCTTATACCATGGTTATTGGGCAATTTAAACAGGATATATGCTTGTGGGGTGTCAGCCAGGACCTAAAAGATTCTAAAGAGCTACCACTATATGCGCCAGGGACTCAAGTCCTAATTAAAGTCTGAAAAGATGGATCCCCAAAGGCTCAACTCCAGCCCACATGGAAGAGTCCCTACCCTGTAATACTTTCTACCCCCACAGCAGTCAAGGTACCAGGACATGACTCCTGGATTCACTACTCACGAGTCAAGCCATGGAAAAAGATGGAAGAGGACACTCAACTCACCTGTGAGCCCCTGGGAGATCTCAGATACCTATTCAGAAATACAAATGAGTGCCATTCTGATGAACACCTCCAAAATTAATTTTCTGGGGATAAGATATCTCAGGACAGCTCTAAAGAACCAACATAGCTTGGCAGGGACAAAACAAAATAGACAGGAGATAGATATCCTGATCCCTGAACAAAGAGGGACGTGAGCCATCTTGAATGAAATTTGTTGTTTCTGGGTAAATACCTCTAGTCAAGTTAAAAAAGTCTCACAGTCCTCAAGAAAAACATTCAGATCCTACTGGATCTCAAAGAGCGAGTTGGAGAGTTCTCAGGGTGGCTACAATTTCCCTTTGGGGGATCTTTCTCCTGGCGAGGGGAAACTTGGAGTTGGCCAATGCTTGTTTTCAGCATACTGATGCTGCTTATGATTGCTCCATGTATTATCAACTGTCTAACCCGTTTCATCTCTGCCCAGATGAACAAGCTACAGCATGCAGTGCCAGTTCAACAAGGATATATAAAACTACAGCTGACTATGAAAAATATCACTCACCACTATAAGGATGTTGAGGCTTGAGAGCAGCAAGAGGGGGAGGCCCAGTGCCCCTCGCTGTCCTAGTTCAGCAGGAAGCAGCCAGAGAGACATTGACACTCCTATTCCCAAAGAATCAGGCCTCCCATCTCTTGAGGGGGAATGTTAGATAATTAGAAAAGGAAAAAGAAGTCCAGAATGGCGGTGGCTAAAAGACAAGAAGGGAAAATCCCACAAAAATAGAATTAAGGAAGGTCCGAGGACCACAGTGAGAATCTCAGGTGACACAAACAGCCCTCCTGGCTAGCCCAGTTTACATAGGGCAGGCTAAGGGGGCAGAGAAAAGACATATAAAAAGAGGAGCCAGAATTGGGCCTCTGGCCTCTCTTCTCTTTGCGTCTTTTGGGTTGGCCTGCCCTCACACCTTGAGGATGTATTTTCCTTTGCTTGCCAAATAAAATTGAGCTGTAACACTGGTCCATTTGTTGCTTCAAATTTTTGCTGTTGTGAGACAGAACTGAGGAAATTACAACCCCCCGATGTAACCTTCTTTAATTCTCTATCAATGTAGTTTAAGATTCAGTGTTTCTTTTCATTTGTTCACTTTGAATTTTGCAATGTCATGTTGCTGATATGCATCGTTCCTGTATCTACTGAAACACTTAATACCACCCATACACCCAAAGCATCATTTCACCATGCTGTACAAATGCCATGGACTTTAAACCTAAATGTATTGCTATGCACTTAGTATTCACCTTTAACTCAAATCAAATAATTTTAGTTGGTGTTATTTTCCTGTACTAAAAGTGTTCTCTGCTTTTCAAAGATTTCATAATGACTGCCTTTATACACAGCACTGCATTATTGCTTTTCAAATATGGCTAACTTAAAAAATGTTCACCTTTTCAAATCAGTCTCAGGAACACATTCATCTTTTAATATTCCAGTTCTAGCCATATGAACTAGTAAATCAAAGTAAAATATTCTGTGGTTATTATTACATTCCTTTTATTTTACTTCTTTATAATTTCCATTTTTAATGAGGGGATTTCTAGAACTTAAGTTTAGATTTTCTGGAAACTATTATATAAAGGAATAATGTACTGTGCAATACATAGATACTGAGAAAATGCTACTTTATGGTGCTCTAAGATTCCTCATGAGCCCCAAACTAGCTACTTTTGGCAATTTACAGGAAAATGTATACTCTTGGACACAAATCATAGGTGCAGGAAAATATTTTAATATATAAAGACCTACAATTGATACATAATTAATTATGAATAATATTGGCGGGATAGTGAAGAAGCAGGAACAAGACTTGTTTTGCTTTTGTTGGACACCTTGTCCTATAGATATAGATGGTTGGTTAGCTCATTTTCTTGTGGCTTGGAAACTATTAGGTCTAGAATTGTGTAAAAGTTTCTACACTGTTCCAATACAGATATCTTTATGCTATGTTAATTTCTGATGGTAGGCTAAAATTGTATTTTAATTTATTACAACCAAATTTTTAAAATTTATTTACCTGGCAGATGGAAATCTAATCAAGGTTTCAACCTCATATAAGTTTTCTGATAACAACCCTTTAGGATTGAAACATAGAAAGAGCCATTTTGAATACCTCTGTGAATAATTTGTTAGACAGCAATTTCAAAGCTTTCACAGCTCTAATATAAATTTAAAATGAATTTTAGTAAACATATTGAGGTTATGTAAAAGTTAATGCATTTTTAAACAGATAATCCTACCTTCCTGAATAGAACATCAATTGCTTGGAAGGAGGCTAAGAAATAGGTTTTAGAATTTATTTCCTGATAGTTCAAATAATATCACAAATGAACATATTTTAAGAGATAGATAAAGAGACCAAAAGTTATGATTTTCTTTGAACTTAAGCATTTTCTAGGAATCAAAAATTTAATACACACTTGTCTTGGTATATGCAACAATTTTGAAGATGGTTCTATTTAATTTATAACAAATGCTTAATGTAGAAAATGAAACTTTATATAATATATCCCATCTTTTTTACCCTAATTTTGACTTCTGTGGAATCATCTTTAAATATGTCAATGATTTTCCATTGTCAAAGAAAATTTGCAGCAGATAGAGTTAAACAGACAAGGAAGAGTTTTTCAAGGCTGTTGAATTTGGGAAGAGTTTGAATTTAATCCCCATGAAACAAAAGATAATGAGGGAAGGGGAGAGGAATTTTTAGCAAATGGAAAAGTATTGAAAGACTGGAGTGGGAGAGGTTGATATATATGATTAGGCCATCTGAGTTTGTGGCTTATTGAAAAAGAGGGGCACTTACTTAGACCTTCAGTGATTACATTTCAAAAGAATGGTTCCAAGGTCCTTGAGAAAGATATTCCTGGGTTTTAAAATTGGCAAAAAAGCTAGGAGAAAATTTACATCTAAAAGGAGCAGAGAAAGAATCTGTAATTATAATTTTCTAATGTAAATGTTTGGACTTCTTTAGTGGCACAGTGGATAAGAATCACCTGCCAAAGGAGGGGCGATGGGTTTAATCCCTGGTTTGGGAATATTTCACATGCCATTAAGCAGCTAAGCACATCCACCACAACTACTTAGCCTGTGCTCCACAATGAGAAGAGCCCCCACAAGGAGAGGCCTGGGCACTGCAAAGAAGAATAGGCCCTGCTCGCCGCGACTAGAGAAAGAAAGACTGCCCGAGCGACGAAGACCCGGCACAGCCAAAAATAAAAAATAAATAAATAAATGCAGCATATAGTCTAAGAAAACGGAGCTTGGGGCCAAAGTCAAGAAGAAACTTGTGTAAAATTTAATCAAGAAGAAGGGAGGTTAAAGCCATTTTCATTCCACTTTAAAAAATGGAATACAAAACAATTTGCTTTTACAAGTTTTCAATTGACTTACTACATCACAGATATGTCTTTCACCTTTACTTATGAAATTTGAAGAATGTATTAGTTATAGGATGAACCAAAGAAATTTTTTGTTTTGTTTGTGTATGTGTGCTCCGTTACAGCAGACTCTCTGTGACCCTGTGGACCGTAGCCCACCAGGCTCCTCTGTCCATGGGATTTTTCCAGGCAAGAACACTGGCCTGGGTTGTAATTTCCTCCTCCAGGGGATCTTCCCAACCCAGGGACTGAACCCACATGTCCTGTTTCTCCTGCACTGGCAGGCAGATTCCTTACCAATGAACCACCTGGGAACCAAAGGAGACTGTTTAACAAATGATCTTCAATTTTTGCTAATAAAGCTCTAACATTCAGGTTACTATTTTTTCATGATCATGATTTGTTTCCTCAAGATAGTTCCAAAAAAGTATTGTTGTTGTCTTTGTTCAGTCACTTAGTTATGTCTGACTCTTTGCCACCCTGTGGACTGTAGTATGCCAGGCTTCCCTGTCTTTTACTGTCTCTAGAGTTTGCTCAAACTCATGTCCACTGAGTCCAAAAGGGAATATGTGTGCTTATATAGCTTGTGCCATGTTTGTGTTCATCATAGACTATTATAAAATCCCTGAAATATATGTACCCTTCATATTGTCCTATAATCTAAGATTGTTCAACTATTTTAGATACCCAGATACTATATTTCCCATTTGTAGCAATTTTTATTTTAGAGATCTCTTCAAGAAAATTAGAAGAGGGAACATTCCATGCAAAGAAGAGCTCAATAAAGGATAGAAATGGTATAGAGCTAACAGAAGTAGAAGGTATTAAGAAGAGGTGGCAAGAATACACAGAAGAACTATACAAAGATCTTAATGACCCAGATAACAACGGTGGTGTGATTGCTCATCTAGAACCAGACATCCTGAAGTGTGAAGTCAAGTGGGCCTTAGGTAGAATCACCATGAACAAAGCTAGTGGAGGTGATGGAATTCCTGGTAAGCTACTTAAAATCCTAAAAGATGATGCTGTTAGACTGCTGTACTCAATATGCCAACAAATTTGGAAAACTGAGCAGTGGCCATAGGACTGGAAAAGGTCAGTTTCATTCCAATCTCAAAGAAAGGCAATGGCAAGGAATGTTCAAACTACCACACACTTGTACTCATCTCACATGCTAGCAAAGTAATGCTCAAAATTCTCCAAGCCAGGCTTCAGCAGTACGTGAACAGAGAACCTCCAGATGTTCATACTGGTTTTAGAAAAGGCAGAGGAACTAGAGATCAAATTGCCAACATCTAATGGATCATCCAAAAAGCAAGAGAGTTACAGAAAAACATCTAGTCCTGCTTTATTGACTATACCAAAGCCTTTGACTGTGTAGATCACAACAAACTGTGGAAAATTCTTCAAGAGATGGGAATATCAGACCACCTGACTTGCCTCCTGAGAAATCTGTATGCAGGTCAAGAAGCAACAGTTAGAACTGGACATGGAACAATGGACTGGTTCCAAATTGGGAAAGGAGTATGTCAAGGCTGTATATTGTCAGTTTGCTTGTTTAACTTATATGCAGAATACATCATGTGAAATACTGGAGTAGATGAAGCACAAGCTGGAATCAAGATTGCAAAGAGAAATATCAACAACCTCAGATATTCAGATGACACCTCCATTATGGCAGAAAGAGAAGAAAAACTAAAGAGCCTCTTGATAGAAACTGAAAAAGGAGAGTGAACGATTGGCTTTAAAATCAGCATTCAGAAAACAAAGATCATGGTTCTGGTCCCACCATTTCATGGCAAATAGATGGGGAAACAATGGGAACAGTGACAGAATTTATTTTGGGGGGGGCTCTGAAATCACTGTTGATGGTGACTGCAGCCATGAAATTAAAAGACATTTTCTCCTTGGAAGAAAAGCTATGACCAACCTAGATAGCATAATAAAAAGCAGAGACATTAGTTCACTGGCAAAGCTATGGTTTTTCAAGTAGTCATGTATGGATATGAGTATTGGACTCTATAAAGAGAGCTGAGCACTGAAGAATTGATGCTTTTGAACTGTGGTGTTGGAGAAGACTCTTGAGAGTCCCTTGGAATGCAAGGAGATAAACCGGTCAATCCTCAAGGAAATCAGTCCTGAATATTCATTGGAAGGACTGATGCTGAAGCTGAAACTCCAATAATCTGGCCACCTGATGTGAAGAACTGATTCTTTGGAAAAGATCCTGATGCTGGGAAAGATTGAAGGCAGGAGGAGAAGGGGATGACAGAGGATGAGATGGTTGGGTGGCATCACCAATGCGACGGACATGAGTTTGAACAAGCTCTGGAAGTTGGTGATGGACAGGGAAGCCTGGGGTGCTGTAGTGCATGGGGTTGCAAAGAGTTGGACATGACTGGTGACTGAACTGAACTGAACTGTAAAGATAATATAAGGATCAAGTTCCAGGAAAGAAATTTAGGATATATTTAAACTTGGAAAAAGTCTCATTATAATTTTAGAACTTACTATGGATCATTTTTTTCATATAACATTTCATATTGATAGGGATTAGTTAATTCATGTAATTGAAAAGCAATATCCCAAACTGAATAACTATGCTTAATACTGACATCATCTCAATGATATACCCTTATCCATGTTTTATAGATGAAGAAACTTAGGGAAGTTAATTAACTTGCCCAAGGTCGCATATTGTGCCATGCTGTATAAAATGCTGAAGGAGACTGATGCTAAGTTACCTATCAAATGCCTAACTCCATCATCAAGAGAAACAAATAGTTACCATTTGGAAGGTTTCACTGCCCTTCCGTCAAAATTTTTCTGTAGTTACTCCTTACTGTTTTCACCATATCCTCTCCATATCTGAAATCTCTTTAGAAATGTACCTCTTTTCTATATGATACAGTTGGTTGTTCCTATTAAATTAAAAATTCAGCTCTTGCTTCTTGGCCTACATGCTTGTGATGTTATTTAAATTTTTTTGCTCCTGAATATACTCCATTTTCTGTTTTATTTCTGTTTCTCCTTTTTTGATTTATACCTAGACAGAATGTAATCAAATATCTGTTAAGATATCAAGTTTCTAAAGTTTCACTAGCTGTGCTGAACCATTTTCTACTGCCTCCCTCTTTCTTAAATCAGAGCTTGAGTAGCATCAATTGATAGGGTCTGCCCCTGCAGGTATGGCACCAGACAGGTCTTACCTTACTCTAGTCTCAGTGAAGCCCCATCACAGTCACAGATCCATGTGGTGCTTTCTCATGGGCCCATGCTCACAGCAGTGAAGACCAAATACCTGGTAGATTGGAGAAATAATGATTGAGACTGTGTTTTAAGATTGTCCGCAGGGTTCTTCCTTCTCCCTCTCTTTCTTCCTGGATAACCCCCACTCAACCATCATGTCTCAATCTATCGCTCTGTTTCATCCCAAGTGTTCTCTTCACATTTGTCCTCTCTCCTCCCCCACCTCACTCCCCAAATATCTCAGCTGCTGCTGTTAGAGATTTTGTGGGTCTTGTATTTGTCATCTTGGGGCACTTTGACATTCTAATGGTATTGTTATTGTTACTGAAAGGTATGGGGTATGGCTGTTCACCGCTCAAAAGCCAATAAACAGGCCAGGTTGGTGAAAAAGAAAGTTTCTTTATTTCAGCAGCCGGCACCTGGGGGTGATGGTGGTAGACATTAGTCCAAAGGCCAACTCCCTCCACCCGCTGGCAGCCAGTGGGGCAAGAGCTTCTTTAGACAGAACTGGGCGGGGGGTGGGCAGGTGGGGTTATATGCAGAAACAGCAGAGTTGGCTATAACAGTCATCTTCAAATTGGTCATCAGTGGTTTGACCAGCGTCATCTTGATTGTTTTAGGCATGGTTAATCTACAGTTCCATGGTTCATATGTTTCCAGTTTCTCTGAGGCCAGTTCTCGGAACTGCAGCAGCTCGTGTCTTGGTTACAGTCCAGTCATCATGTAGTTAGCTTCACCTGGTGTTTTAGTCTCTATCAGATATCTCACAGGATATGGCTCAGAATGTTATCAGTAGCCCTTGAGAAAGAACTAAAAGTCCTTGGCTGCTTAATGACTACATTATTACTATTCAGTCTCCTTTGTTTTCCTTTGTTTCTGCATTTCTCATTTCTCTGATTAAACTCATTCTTTGTCTCAAGTTTTCCACAAACAACAGGCAGGTGGAGGTCATGGTGCAGGGAGGGAGGGGCGGGAAGGACCACAGGTCTTTCCACTTAGTATCACTTGTTTTTCCTTCTAACCCACCAGTGGAAGTTTCACTGGACTGCCAGAGATTAGCGAGACACACATCACTGTGGTGATAAACAAATGCTCACAAAATGAACAATAAAATTAACCTAAAAAGTCAGGAAAAGAAATAAATTGATCAACCACTGGAACTGGTAGCATGATTTAGTAAAAAAGCAAATGGTTATGAATGGGACAGTTTAGTTCAGTCACAAATTTATCATCCATACAACCGATATGTAATGGACACAATTTACCGAGCATTGCTGTACTCACTATGGATAGAGTAGTAACTAAATCAATGCCTTTAGCTTCAGGCCACTTTATGTCTCACTGAGAACACAGATAAATCTCCGTGAAGTGTGACAATATGTTTGTATACAGTGTTTCAGGAAAACACTGAAAATAGGTGTCTCAAAAAAGTATGAAGATTAAGGGAAGTTTTCTAAATATGCATCAGCTAAGGACTGATTGATGAGTGCAGTTAAAGCTACTGCAAGTCAAAAAATACAAGTGCTCCAAAGAGAAAAAAAAACAAAAAAAAATTAGTGTATGCAAATATGTCGAAATAGGTTAAAATGACACATTATAGAAAACTGGAAATAATTCAGAATGTACAAGAAAGATATGGGCTTCCCAAGTGGCACAGAGGTAAAGAATCTGCCTGCCAATGCAGGAGATGCGGGTTCAGTCCTGGGTCAGGAAGATCCCCTGGAGGAGGATATGGCAACCCAATCCAGTGTTTTTGCCTGGAAAATTCCACAGACAGAAAAGCGTGGTGGTAGGCTACACGCTTAGGGGTTGCATCATCCCCAGGTGCCAGCTGCTGAAATAAAGAAACTTTCCTTTTCACCAACCTGGCCTGTTTATTGGCTTTTGAGCAGTGAGCAGCCAGACCACACACCTTTCACTAACAATAACAATACCATTAGAATGTCAAAGTGCCACAAGATGACAAATTTAAGACCCACAAAATCTCTAACAGCAACCCCTCTGCACGCTTAGGGGTTGTAAAGGGTCAGACACAAGTGAGTGCACATGGATCTACATTGATTGAAAGAAACCAATATTAATGGAAATAAACTGCACGATAGGAAAGAAGTAAAAGCAGAATTTCGGAGAAGGCAATGGTACCCCACTCCAGTACTCTTGCCTGGAAAATTCCATGGGTGGAGGAGCCTGGTGGGCTGCCATCTATGGGGTCGCACAGAGTCGGACACAACTGAAGTGACTTAGCAGTAGCAGCAAAAGCAGAATGGATAGTCAAAGGCACAGAGAAAAGGAGTCAGGAGGGAGAAAGAAATGAATAAAAAATGGATAAAAAATGGATGAAGCAATAGGAGGCAATAGAATCAAACTTGAGTCAAGAGAAATACAATTTCCACTGAGGAAAGAAGGTTGAAAGAATAATTATGGATTCAGTTATTGTATAACATTGCGGTATTTCATTGAAGCAGTTCTTGTCTTTGTGAACTTGTAGATGAAATGATCTACTGAAAATGGGGAGGGTAGTGAAATAAGAGATTCAATTACAGGGGGATAGATTTGCAATATCCATCTTGGGCAATGGCAGAGGACTCTGACCAAGGAAACAGAAAAGAATTATGCCTGATAACCAAGGTAATGAAGTTGCCAAAGCAAAGTGAAATTCTGAGAGAAGAGGATGTTTCACATCCTTAACTTGCTACCTCTGCAAAAATCATCCATGCATTATATCTTTTATCTTTATATAATCTCTCACCCCCTCATACTCCACCTGTCTAACACATTTTTTGTTTGTTTGTTTTGTTTTTTCTGAAAGCTGATCTTGTTACCCTGCTGAATATCAGTTTTGGAAGGGAAGGACTAGAACAGTGTAATAAATTATTTCCATGAATATGTGATTAATAAATCATAATTTAGTGCTAAATCTCTGAGAGCAGTTGAGTGTTAGCCATCTTCATAGATTATCATTAATATTTCTGCCGAATCTCAGTATAATCATGCTACTTCATATGGACAATCCGTATTTTGAATGAGCCTAAAGATTTGAGGCTTCTGAGCAGTTTAACATGCGTTTTCCTTATCTGAAAATGCTGTTAGAAATGTTATTTGGATTATAAGCAGAACTTTCATTTGTGGAGCCAATGGCAGGCTGTGTCATAAATATGCACATATCTTTGCCTTAGCAAGGTTCTTCCTAAGTACATTTCATGGTCCTTTTCATATGCACTGGATTTGGTTTGTTTTAGGGCATAATATAAATTCTCTGTTGTGATACATGATAATGGAAATACTTTTTAAGAAATCTGTGTTGGTTATGAGGCTGTGTGCATCGCCAAGCCTCATGATTTATTAACTGCCTAAATAATCCCTTATCATTATGGTTTGTTTTCATACAAAACCACTCGTCAGGTACTCAGCACTGTATCTGCCTTTCTTTGCCGTGTCTCCTGGTCCATGCATTTGCCCTCAGCTACTTTTGTGAATTCTTCTGGAGGATAATGATAGCATTTCACATTCCGTACCACTATCCACACTCAATGCCACAGAATACAAATGTGTGGAAGGTGGTGATTTCATTATCTTAGGGTCAGTAGAATTTCAAGAGCTTTAAAATTACCTCTATCAATGATGCAAGTGTCAGCTTAGTTTTAATAAATCTTTAGGAACAGACACAAGTTACTTCTAGGACATCTCCTATTTCCAGAAATACATCATTCAGCTGCCAAATCTACTATCAATGTCTTGCTAAAGATTTTCCACTACTAAACATAATACTATATCTCTGGTATATGCATTTGCTTTTTGATAATATGATTAACCCAACATTTCTGCAGGATCAATCCATATTTATGCTACTTACACAAAATCAGAGAGAATATAGTACAAGCAAAACAGAAGAAAAATATAGAAATGCATGTTTTATAAATAACACATACAGGAGATGGGAGAATTGCAGTGCTTGTTGTCAGAATTATATTACTAAATGTAGGAACAATGAAAACCTGGGCATTTGGCAAGGTGACATTTTTAGAATAAATTAGAGTTGACAAGTAGTGAATTCAGCCAACCAATAAGTATGGTGTAAAACTTCTCATAATATGCAGCCAAATTCCGATGTTTCCCTTTTAATTTCCAATAAATTTGACCATATGTTCATTTTGCTGAAAAGCTAAATTATGGGGTGGGGGGGGGAGGTTGCTTTTGCTTTTCTTTTTTGTCAACTGCTGCCATTATTTAAAGTTGATGACATTTTTTTAAGAATGAACTGTGCCCCATTCTTGAAAGGTAATGTGGTATTTAAAAGGCAAAATAGCGTCTTTGTGTATTAGAAAGTAAATAGCTTTTGAAAAAGTCATCAGCACCACAGGATACCCATCTCATCCTATAAATGTCTATCACGTGACTTCTTCCATTTGCATAACAGTTTATGTTAAGTGTGTCCTGATATTCCTAGTCAAAAAAAAAAAAAAGATGCTCAGCATGAGAGTGGGCAAAATATACTTAAAAGGAAGGTGAAATTAATGAAGTTTGCTTAAACTTGAAGAGGCTTTTTCTAATAGCAAAAATGTATATACAATAACAAATTGAATGCTATTAAATACTTCACTTTATTAAAAATTTAAATTCCTATCTTTCTTACAGGGCTTAAAATGTGTTAATTGAAACAAAAGAACATCAGTGAGATTGGAAACAAAGATAGTAAAAGGTAAACAAATATAAAAAAAAGATTTAATCTATAGCACTGAGCCTAGTATTAATAATATTGCCCTGGTGTTCACTAACAGTGAGCTTCATAATATTGAACCATTAGAAGGGAACCTTAGAGCTACCCAGTCACAGACAGAACCACACAACTACAGGCCTTCCTGTGTTAGTTCCCTTCAGCTAATTAAACAAGGAGGTGAGTTAGTCTGTGCTCAGTTGCTCAGTCCTGTCTCTTTTGAAACCCCATAGACTGTAGTCTGACAGGCTTCTCAGTCCACGGGATTTTCAAGGCAAGAATGCTGGAGTGGGTTGCCATTTGATCTTCCCAACCCAGGGACAGAACTAACCACCTCGTGTGTTCCCTGCATTGGCAGGCAAATTCTTTACCACTGGGCAACCAGTCCAGTTCAGTTCAGTCACTCAGTCGTGTCCGACTCTTTGGGACCCCATGTATCGCACCATGCCAGGCCTCCCTGTCCATCACCAACTCCCAGAGTTCACTCAAACTCACATCCATCGAGTCGGTGATGCCATCCCGCCATCTCATCCTCTGTCGTCCCCTTCTCCTCCTGCCACCAATCCCTCCCAGAATCAGAGTCTTTTCCAATGAGTCAACTCTTCACATGAGATGGCCAAAGTACTGGAGTTTCAGCTTTAGCATCATTCTTTCCTTCCAAAGAACACCCAGGGCTGATCTCCTTCAGAATGTACTGGTTGGATCTCCTTGCAGTCCAAGGGACTCAAGAGTCTTCTCTGACACCATAGTTCAAAAGCATCAATTCTTCAGTGCTCAGCTTTCTTCACAGTCCAACTCTCACATCCATACATTACCACTGGAAAAACCATAGCCTTGACTAGATGGACCTTTGTTGGCAAAGTAATGTCTCTGCTTTTGAATATACTATCTAGGTTGGTCATAACTTTCCTTCCAAGGAGTAAGCGTCTTTTAATTTCATGGCTGCAATCATCATCTGCAGTGATTTTGGAGCCCAAAAAAATAAAGTCTGACACTGTTTCCACTGTTTTCCCATCTATTTCCCATGAAGTGATGGGACCCGATGCCATGATCTTAGTTCTCTGAATGTTGAGTTTTAAGCCAACTTTTTCACTCTCCTCTTTCACCTTCATCAAAAGGCTTTTGAGTTCCTCTTCACTTTCTTCCATAAGGGTGGTGTCATTGTATATCTGGGCCGCCGGGAAATCCCACATTAGTCTGAGGGAGCATTATATCTCAGCGGCCTTTAGAAGCAAACCAAAAACCTAAGTTTCTTATTGGTTCTGGGTTAAGAAAAGAAAACTTAAGGACAACCAATCAACCATGGTCAATCAGCCTTTTCCAAATAAGGCAAATGCTTATGTCACAGCCAGTCAGATAATTTCATTGTTTCTCTCCTGCATTTCCTCTATGCATATCTTTTGCCTCCTCACTCCTGTTGGTGGAGGGCTCCAAATTACTTCCTTTTCAGTGCTGCCTAATTCCATCTGATTTTTTCTCAGATAAACTCTTAAAATGTTTACTATGCCTCCATTTACCTTTTAATATTAATAGTTCACACTTCTATATAACTTGGCATCATGCAGGCAAAAACCAGTAAACACATGCCCAAGGAGAAGCAGGATCACAAAGTCAAAGAAAGGAAGAGAGGGTAGAGCTGGAAACCTCCAGGTCACACACTCAAAAAGCTCCAAACTGGAAGAAAAGGGTGGCATGAACACAGAAGTGTAACTCCAATGGTTGTCCCTTCAAAGAGAAGAACATACCAGGAGCAAGGAATAGGTGGTCCAAACCAACCTCCCCACAGCCCCACTGTGAGTTTTTTGAGTGGTTTTCAATATATATTTTTGACCTCTTTTATTTTGACTTTGATTTGTTTGATGAATGTATGTCATCATATATTGTGGCTTTTCTATACTATGCTTTCTCTTTGTTTCTGGGATTATTTGCTTCCAAGATTATTTGTTGCATTGGTCAATTTTTGTTTGCTTATTTCTCACTGTCTTCTAATGGATGGAAATAATAAATTTTTCTTGTAGCAGCACCTTTTAACACATTAACACAGATAATTCATGTATTCTCAGTTCAGTTCAGTTCAGTCGCTCAGTTGTGTCCGACTCTTTGCAACCCTAAGAATCGCAGCACGCCAGGCCTCCCTGTCCATCACCAACTCCCAGAGTTCACTCAAACTCACATCCATCGAGTCAGTGATGCCATCCAGCCATCTCATCTTCTGTCGTCCCCTTCTCCTCCTGCCACCAATCCCTCCCAGGATCAGAGTCTTTTCCAATGAGTCAACTCTTTGCATGAGGTGGCCAAAGTACTGGAGTTTCAGCTTTAGCAGCATTCTTTCCTTCCAAAGAACACCCAGGGCTGATCTCCTTTAGAATGGACTGGTTGGATCTCCTTGCAGTCCAAGGGACTCAAGAGTCTTCTCTGACACCATAGTTCAAAAGCATCAATTCTTCAGTGCTCAGCTTTCTTCACAGTCCAACTCTCACATCCATACATTACCACTGGAAAAACCATAGCCTTGACTAGATGGACCTTTGTTGGCAAAGTAATGTCTCTGCTTTTGAATATACTATCTAGGTTGGTCATAACTTTCCTTCCAAGGAGTAAGCATCTTTTAATTTCATGGCTGCAATCACCATCTGTAGTGATTTTGGAGCCCAAAAAAATAAAGTCTGACACTGTTTCCACTGTTTTCCCATCTATTTCCCATGAAGTGATGGAACCTGATGCCATGATCTTAGTTTTCTAAATGTTGAGTTTTAAGCCAACTTTTTCACTCTCCTCTTTCACCTTCATCAAGAGGCTTTTTAGTTCCTCTTCACTTTCTTCCATAATAGTGGTGTCATTGCATATCTGGGCCGCCGGAAAATCCCAAATTAGTCTGAGGGAGCATTATATCTCAGTGGCCTTTAGAAGCAAACCAAAAACCTAAGTTTCTAATTGGTTCTGGGTTAAGAAAAGAAAACTTAAGGACAACCAATCAAGCATTGTCAGTCAGCCTTTTCCAAATAAGGCAAATGCCTAAGTCACAGCCAATCAGATAATTTCATTGTTTCTCTCCTGCATTTCCTCAATGCATGTCTTTTGCCTCCTCACTCCTGTTGGTGAGGGCTCCAAATTACTTCCTTTTCAGTGCTGCCTAATTCCATCTGATTTTTTCTCAGATAAACTCTTAAAATGTTTACTATGCCTCCATTTACCTTTTAATATTAATAGTTCACACTTCTATATAACTTGGCATCATGCAGGCAAAAACCAGTAAACACATGCCCGAGGAGAAGCAGGATCACAAAGTCAAAGAAAGGAAGAGAGGGTAGAGTTGGAAACCTCCAGGTCACACACTCAAAAAGCTCCAAACTGGAAGAAAAGGGTGGCATGAACACAGAAGTGTAACTCCAATGGTTGTCCCTTCAAAGAGAAGAACATACCAGGAGCAAGGAATTAGGTGGTCCAAACCAACCTCCCCACAGCCTCACCAGTGAGTTTTTTGAGTGGTTTTCAATATATATTTTTGACCTCTTTTATTTTGACTTTGATTTGTTTGATGAATGTATGTCATCATATATTGTGGCTTTTCTATACTATGCTTTCTCTTTGTTTCTGGGATTATTTGCTTCCAAGATTATATGTTGCATTGGTCAATTTTTGTTTGCTTGTTTCTCATTGTCTTCTAATGGATGGAAATAATAAATTTTTCTTGTAGCAGCACCTTTTAACACATTAACACAGATAATTCATGTATTCTCAGTTCAGTTCAGTTCAGATCAGTCACTCAGTCATGTCCAACTCTTTGCAACCCCATGAATTGCAGCACGGCAGGCCTCCCTGTCCATCACCAACTCCCAGAGTTCACTCAGACTCACGTCCATTAAGTCAGTGATGCCATCCAGCCATCTCATCCTCTGTCATCTCCTTCTCCTCCCGCCCCTAATCCCTCCCATCATCAGAGTCTTTTCCAATGAGTCAACTCTTCGCATGAGGTGGCCAAAGTACTGGAGTTTCAGCTTTAACATCATTCCTTCCAAAGAAATCCCAGGGCTGATCTCCTTCAGAATGGACTGTTTGGATCCCCTTGCAGTCCAAGGGACTCTCAAGAGTCTTCTTCAACACCACAGTTCAAAAGCATCGATTCTTCGGTGATCAGCCTTCTTCAGAGTCCAACTCTCACATCCATACATGACCACAGGAAAAATCGTAGCCTTGACTAGACGGACCTTAGTTGGCAAAGTAATGTCTCTGCTTTTGAATATGCTATCTAGGTTGGTCATAACTTTCCTTCCAAGGAGTAAGCGTCTTTTAATTTCATGGCTTCAGTCACCATCTGCAGTGATTTTGGAGCCCCCCAAAATAAAGTCTGACACTGTTTCCACTGTTTCCCCATCTATTTCCCATGAAGTGATGGGACCGGATGCCATGATCTTCGTTTTCTGAATGTTGAGCCTTAAGCCAACTTTTTCACTCTCCACTTTCACTTTCATCAAGAGGCTTTTTAGTTCCTCTTCACTTTCTGCCATTAGGGTGGTGTCATCTGCATGTATTCTAACATAGCCTAATTTGAATATTATCTCTGGCCTCCTCTCAAAGTAGGTAAGTACTATATCACACTTCTCAGTAAATGCCCCACAAAATTCCTCATTATATTTTAGTCTATTTTCATTTTCTTTTCAAAACACTCAAATAATGCTAATGTCATTTGAAAGCGTAATTTATTAAACACATTCTCAAAGTACTGTTAATATGATCTAACTCAATAATAAAAGCTTAATTAGATTTATCATAATCTTTTATTGATTTCCTTTTATGCTCTTTTTATTTTTATTATTTTCTACTTTCCATTCCTTCTTGAATTCATATTTCTTTAGCTGAAGACATTTTCTTTTTGATATTCTAGAGGCAATAAAATTTATGAATTACTCTATTCCAAGTATAATCTTTATTTTATCTTTATAATTTGATGATATACGTTAAAAAATGTTTCTTCTTAGAGGTAGAAGGTACTTTTCTGTTGTCTTCTGTCAACTATAGTAGCTGAGGATATATCTCCTGATAATTCATCTTTGATAGATATTCAGGTATTTCTGTTATCGTTTATAATTTTCCCTTATCCTTGATGCCTTTATTTTCCTTATGACTTGACAAGGTATAAAATTACAGATATTATCATTCCTAGCACTAGGTGGAACTTTTTAAATCTGAGAATTAATTCCTTTTCTTGTTTCTGGAAATGTATTAGCCATTAACTCTTTTAATATTGACTTTCATCCAATATCTTTCTGCAGTCCTTATGGAACAAATACAAATAGAATACTTAAGTTTCACACTGCATTGTTCATGTTTCTTCTAGAAAAACCTGCTTATGATACATTCTATTGCTTTTCTTTCTTCTCTCTTACCTTGTCAATATTTAACTAGCAGTTTAAAAAATTTTCCAGGGATTAAAATTTTAGTAACTGTGATTTATATCTTATTCTCTTTTAAATCTATCTTTCTATTTCATATATTAATATTACTAGTCTTCTTTATGGAGATGCATTCTTTTTATTGTTTTTTGGGATATTTAAATAAACATGTCATAAGACCTATCAAATTTTCTATTAACATCAATTTCTTAGACACAAATCTCTAAGTTGTGCCAAAGAATCACTTTGTTTATCAAAATGTTAAATTATGCATTTCAGATATCTAAAGGGATATACACTAAAATAATAGCAGTGTTTGTTCCTAACAGGTATGAATTGAAGAGGGGAAACTTTTTACTTTAAGTATTTTACTATTATTTTTATTTTTGCTACAACCAATATTAAATTAATTATTAAAATTATTATAAGAGAATTTTTCTACATAAATTCATTTGTCTTAAGATTATGAAACAACTAAAAGTTCAGCTTTTCACTTTCACTCCAGTGTTTTTTCTTGAGTCACATAGTTTTTTGAAAGGATATAGTGGTATACATCTCCACACAAAAAGAGGAGTTTTATAAAGAACATATTGTAGATGTTGAGATCATATCTAAACAGTCTTTTAAAGTCCAATTTGTAGCCATAATAATGAATGTGCCAGGGGACTGTGGTAGAGTGGGAAGGACATTAGGAAAAGATGAGAGAAGAAAACATTAAATTGATATTTTAATTCAATTGCACAGTATTTATAGTTTATATATTCTAACTGTTCTTGCTCCAAGTCATTAGTGTACATTAGAAAGCCTATCTTGTATTATTTTATATGATATATTTTCATTATTGGGATTAATATACTTTGCAATGAGATTTCTTGACATATTATCTCAAGTGTAACAACCAGCATTGATTGACTGGACAATTCATTATCAAAACTCATAAAGCATTTAGAATATGAGAAATTAAATCCTACTAAAATTTACCTCATTTCTATCAGTTTGTAATATTCATATCTATTGGACTAATATTTTCTCTTATATTAAAATAAATGAACTAACAATGTTTGCTATCAAATGAAATGTTTATACATGAACTTAAAATATCAATATTGTGCAGTTGAACATTGCAGAGATCCTTGTATTAATATATGTATGTGTATATACATATATATATATTCATCTATATACTCATAGAACCCTTTAAGTATAATTATAAATAACATCACTCTTAGCATTCCCAAAGATAAAAATATCTACTTGAAAACATTCCATGGGTCAAAGAAGTCAAATAAAAAAAGAATCTCATGTAAAAAGATGTGGTAACTATAAAAGCACCTAGATTAGCGAAGAATCCCTAATTTAAATGGTCAAGTTAAACAAGACACAATTAAGACTAATTTGGTTTTCTTGTCTGCAGCTGAGAGAAAGAGGATTTCAAATTAACCTATATTATGTCTAGTATTATTTTAAAATGTAAATGTCATAACCCTTTCAGCTCATAGCAATGTGGTTATTTTTTTAAAGTAACAAACCCACTTATTCTTTTGCCAGTTCTTACGTTCTAATTTGGTACATCAAATTTTTTTCCATTTTTGCTAAAACAGTTTTTACACAAGGTCAAATTTTTAAAGGAACCTGACTTGTCATTTAAGTAAATATAGAGACAGTTTAAAACTTTCATAGGCATAATAAATTGGCCTGGTTGTCCCTTGATTCATAGTACTGGAAAATGTGCAGGCTCTGTTTGACCAGATGTGGCTACCAAAGAAGCCAGGCTTCCAGAGTACTTACCCTGGGGACAGGAGTCCACTTGGATGAAAAGGAATGAGGAAAGACTTGCTATGCTACCCAGTAAGAACTCCTTACTATTTTTCCCAGACACGATGTTCCCCATGAACCTGCTGATTTGATCCTCTGCATTTGAGAACTTGGAGACCTCAGTCTAACCCACTTGGCTCCATCCCTTCTCTTTTCAAAATCAGACGGCTGCTTTGCTGTGGGAGCACTGCAGCTCAGTTTCTTGCTGGCTGCGTGGAGCATTGCCCTTCTGGTGCTGGCTGGCTCTTCTCAATCACATCTTCACTGGATACCCCAAGGAGTCTGGTCTCCACATTATATATGCACTGTAGAAAATTCAGATTGCTCCTTGGATGTCTTTTTACATAAATGTAAATGTCTTTGCTACCTGGGTTTTGGCCAACCATACACGCCAATGTTTCACTGTTTTGCTGTTTTGTTGTTGTTGTTTTCCCAATGTTTCACTTTGAAGGTATTTTGTATGGAAAAATTTGTTATGAGGTTCTCCAAAACTGAGAGTACATTAGTCCGCCTTTTCAAGATAGAAGTGGTTTTGCCCTGCTCTAACGTTCATTGGTATAGATTTCCTGCATCAGATTACTTTCAGCATATTTATTCTGGGCTGTATGTGACAAGCACAGTGCGAGATATAAACCAACTGTGTTGTTGAAACTTCATATGGTATACTTACAATTTTATACTTAGCACAGTTTTTGCATCTTGTTAGATCCTGCCCATCAACCTAACTGCTGCAGAAATGGTATATTGATTATATATATGTGTGTGTGTGTGTGTATATATATATATATATTTATTTATTTATCAGTTGTTGTTCAGTCTTTAAGTCCTGTCCAGACCTTTGCATAGCAACAAAGTAAACTCCTGCTCTTTTATTGAGCAGTAAAAAGAGTTTTATGTGTCTTTTCTTGGGATTTTCAGGCAGCCTGCCTTCCAAATTGACACTGGGGTTTAAAGGTTTTAGGATTTCAAAGACATTACTGTAAGGGTAAGTTTACAGGCTGGGCGTGGGGCTCTTCCCTGTGTGAATTATCGTTGATTGCCTAACCTTGTATTGTGACTGGGGGAGCCCTGCTGGTGTGCTGTAATTCTCATGCTTGACAGGAGGCTTGGTGTTATCCAAATCCCGATGGTACTCAACTGAATTGATGAAATGACCAGGAAGGCCTAATTAAAGCTGTTCAGCTCAAATGTATTGATGTATTACATCTATTACAGCGTGGTTCAATAGGTCCACCCATGAATGCTGCCACAGCCTGTAAAGCAAACTAAACAGATTGAATAAATAATGCTGCAAGGAAAGCAGACAGCAGAGGAACCAAAGCAACAGAGCACAAAATGCAACAGGGTGACCTATGAACTTATCATATGATCCACCAGAAATTAATCTTTATTATTTTTGCATGTTGAGCACAAAAGAGAGAATATTAAGACCTAGAATAATCTTTTAATCTATCATAAGAGCTGGTAAGCTCTTCTCTCTTTTAGTAAATGTTATAGTTGCATGACAATGTGCATAAAATCGATGTGGTTTTGCTTGACTTTTCTTTGCAATGTATTGTTAGATTCTAGCATTTTTTTTTCCTTTTTGTCTTCTGGCTGAGTCTTTGTGAAAGATTTTAAAACATGCAATCTACCACCATCCTTTACTTCTTCTGCCCCAAGAGACTTGTTAACTCTTTTTATTCTTTTCCTGAATTTGACTCATTTCACATTTTCATAATTTGTATATGGTTCTGAGCAATAACTCTGGTAATGAGTTCTAAATTCTGGGCATTTTAATATGGAGATTTCTTACTCATTTATTTGTAGCTCTCTGTGTTTATTATATTATGCTGTTTGCACTGTCAGAAGAGTAAATTATTATAGCAATCACAGCTTGATGGTAAAACAAAGAAAGGGTAGCTTTCTTAATACGCATTACCATATATATAATAGATGAGCAGTGCAAGTTTGATGTATGGAGCAGGGCACCCAAAGCAGGTGTTCTGGGACCACCCAGAGGGATAGGGTGGACAGGGAGGTGGAAGAGGGATTCAGGATGAGGTGTTGTATACCTGTGGCCAATTCATGTTGAAGTATGGAAAAACCATCACAGTATCGTAAAGTAATTATTCTCCAATTTAAAAATTAATTAATTAAAAAATAAAAAGCTCAGTAATCAGAAAAAAATGTGCAGACCAAAAGTCATCAAAGTGTTTTTTTTCTTTCATACAATTAAATTTAAAAATATTATAGATGATGGCTGTCTTACAAATTTATTTTCTGCAATTGAACTCACACTGAACTTCAGACATACTTCTGCCTACTTGACATCTCCCCTTAGATGTTTAAAAGACATCTCAAACTTAACATTTAAAAGTGAACTCCTAAACTTTCTCCCCATCCAAATTTGCTTCTTCAGTTTCCCCATCTCAACAAATGTCAAATTCCAGTTTTCAACTTGCTTAGGCTCAAAATATTAGTTATCATGAACTAAACTTCTTTTATATGCTTCCCTTCATATCCTGTTCATTTTTCCTTCTAAATATTTCCTAACTAAAGCACTTCTCATTCCCTCTATTGCTACCATTCTGGTCTGGCACATGATTATCTTTTATCTGGATTTCTACCATAGCTTCTTTGGTATCTTCTATGAGTTCCCTCCTATCCCTTCTGATTCATAAATAAGTCCTCAGCATCTAATCCAAAATGCGGCCAACTGCAGCTGTGCAACAAAGATTAGTTAGATAGATGATATAGGAAATGAACCCCTATGGAATTTAACTCACTTTTAGGTCCTTAGTGGTTTTCATATGGGTGCTTCATTTTCTGCCACTCACTTTTGTCAAACCTTAGTGTTATCCTCTCAGCAGGAAAAAAGAATCCATCCACACACAATCTAACTGGCTTCAGTTCAGTTCAATTCAGTTGCTCAGTCGTGTCTGACTCTTTGAGACTGAACTAAACTGCAGCACACCAGGCCTCCCTGTCCATCACCAACTTCCAGAGTTTACCCAAACCCATGTCCATCGAGTCGATGATGCCATCCAACCATCTCGTCCTCTGTTGTCCCCTTCTCCTGCCCTCAATCTTTTCCAGCATCAGGGTCTTTTCCAATGAGTCAGCTCTTCAAATCAGTTGGCCAAAGTATTGGAGTTTCAGCTTCAACATCAGTCCTTCGAATGAACACCCAGGACTGATCTCTTTTAGGATGGACTGGTTGGATCTCCTTGCAGTTCAAGAGACTCTCAAGAGTCTTCTCCAACACCACAGTTCAAAAGCATCAATTCTTCAGTGCTCAGCTTTCTTTATGATCCGGCTCACACATCTATACATGACTACTGGAAAAATCATAGCTTTGACTAGGCAGATCTTTGTTGGCAAAGTAATGTCTCAGCTTTTTAATATGCTGTCTAGGTTGGTCATAGCTTTTCTTCCAAGGAGTAAGTGTCTTTTAATTTCATGGGTGCAATGACCATCTGGAGTGATTTTGGAGCCTAGAAAAATAAAGTCAGCCACTGTTTCCACTGTTTCCCCATCTATTTGCCATGAAGTGGTGGTCAAGGCTGTATATTGTCACCCTGCTTATTTAACTTATATGCAGAGTACATCATGAGAAATGCTGGGCTGGAAGAAGCACAAGCTGGAATCAAGATTGCCAGGAGAAATATCAATAACCTCAGATATGCAGATGACACCACCCTTATGGCAGAAAGTGAAGAAGAACTAAAAACCCTCTTGATGAAAGTGAAAGTTGGCTTAGAGCTCAACATTCAGAAAACTAAGATCTAACTTGCTAAAACCCATTAATATCTTGCTACTGCCTGTAAGTTCTAAACTCTACCCTTTCTTCATTCAGCAAATGTTGATCAATGGCATTTCTGTGCAGGACACTGTGCTACATTGCTCAGCACTTCATCAAAGTCCCTTCAGGAACAGGCTGCAATGACTAACCAACTTCACTTTCTTTTCTTATAGACTAGAAGCACTGCTTCTATAATATAAAACCCACATAATATAAAACCCTTATATATATGAGATCCGTATATTTGTATATACATTCATATATATATATATATATGCTTCTAGTCTCTCTCTCTCTCTCTATATATATATATATACACACACACACACATATATATACACCCATATGCTCCTGCTAAGTCACTTCAGTCATGTCTGACTCTGTGCGACCCCATAGACAGCAGCCCACCAGGCTCCCCCGACCCTGGGATTCTCCAGGCAAGAACACTGGAGTGGGTTGCCAGTTCCTTCTCCAATGCATGAAAGTGAAAAGTGAAAGTGAAGTCGCTCAGTCATGCCCGACTCTTGGCGACCCCATGGACTGCAGCCCACCAGGCTCCTCCATCCATGGGATTTTCCATATATATATATACATTATACACACACACACACACACACACACATATATAAGACCTACATAAAAGACCATATAGAAGACCCATAGATTAGAAGCACTGCTTATCCACCACAGTGAGGACATATAGTTACTCAGCTATGAAAATCAGTTAAAGATGTATGCATTAAACTTGACTTTAAGTATCTTACTTAAAACTAATAAATATACATTCATTTTCTTACCCTTTGATGTAGAGCTACCATTTTTTCTTTAAATGTGAGTCAGCTGCTTTGAATTCTGATTAATTTTATTTCATGGTGTCTAAAAGCATTTATGATTTCTAGTTTCACTTCTTTAAAACACGTTGAAGGCATTTGAGAAGAAACTTATATTTTCAATTCTTTACTGTTTTCCCAATAATTTCTGCTTGTTTTTCCCATCTTTTAATAGCAAAGTTCTTTAGTGATTCCTTGTATTGTAGTGACTTTTTTGTATGAAAGAATATTTTTATTTGCTCAAATTTAGACAATTATATTCATGCATTGATGATTGTAAGTAAGGTTTGAAAGAAAATACAAGTGTCTCTTTGCAAGCACATAACTGGTGAAACAACAAAATTCTGAACAAGCCCACTGTGTAGGAAAGTTAACAATTGCGAGTATTTATGCTTCCTGTGTTATGGGCACAGATTGGTATATATTACAAAGGAATTGGAGAGAATCAATCTGGTGAAAAAGTTGCTTAAAGGTGCTTCTCTTACACTGAAGCTATAGTGGTTCCCTCATCTAGCTCCACTTCCTCACCCTTCCTGATTGCATCTCTGTATTTACTCATTCAGCCTGAAAACCTCATCCTTACTGAATGAATAATTACTAATCCCGTAAAACTCAGCTTAGACTGACTTGTCCTAGTAAGTCCTCCTTGTATGTTCCTACAATACTTTTTCATATCTTCCATCATAACAGTCTACAGAGGTAACCTGACATTTTGCATCTATTTGTGTATCTCTCTAGACTTTGGTTGTTAGAGGGAAATTTTTGTTTCTTGTAGGACGTGCTCTCTGCACCTTCCATTTTTTGGCACATAGTTTATAGTGAGTAAGTATTGGCTAATTTCTGTTCACTTCTTGATGTTTATTCCATTACCCAATAAGAACACCTAACTTGAATTTTTCTCATCACTTGAAAATTTTCTAAACTCTGAATTTTCCTCTTTGAATACAATGACCTCTTCTCTTACTCCTTTCAATGAAAGTTTTCAATGAAAGTTTCATTGAAATTTCCCCTTCATGATTATAGTCACACTCCTAATTCCTTTTTGTCTTTTTAATCCATTAGCCCATTTCTGATTCCACTAGCTTCTCTAATCAACTTAAAATCCTATTTTATTTACTTATTTTTTTTTCGTAACGTTTCCTTTCTCTTTCCCCTTGCTCATCCTGACAATGTCTAGCTCTGGGATCCCTTCTTCTCTGTGTTTTTAGCAACCTTCAAAGTCCTGTCTGGAAAAGGTGATGGCACCCCACTCCAGTACTCTTGCCTGGAATATCCCATGGGCAGAGGAGCCTGGTAGGCTGCAGTCCATGGGGTCGCGAAGAGTCGGACACAACTGAGTGACTTCATTTTCCCTTTTCACTTTCATGCATTGGAGAAGGAAATGGCAACCCACTCCAGTGTTCTTGCCTGGAGAATCCCAGGGAGGGCGGAGCCTGGTGGGCTGCTGTCTATGGTGTCGCACAGAGTCGGACACGACTGAACCAACTTAGCAGCAGCAGCAGCAGCAAAGTCCTATCAGCTGGAGGTAACAAAAGCACTCCAGCTGGGGCCAATATAAATTCTTGGTAACTCAGACTCATGGGGAACTTTGCTATTCTCCTCATTTCCTTTTGAACAAAAACTATTACTTCTTATTTTCAAATCTCATCATTCCATCTATTTCTACCTCCTCTGGAAATATCCTCCATTAATTTTGTCATCTTTTATTTGCATTTTCTATTTCTCTTCTGAATCTTCCTATTCCTTATGACTCTTCATCTTCCTTTATATTAGTTATACTTCAAAATGTTTTTTCTGTATCATGATATGTAATTTTTTCCCCTTTCTCTAAGACCAAGTTGCTAAAAGTCAAGTCTATAAAATGTTCTATAAGGCTACCTGTTTTTCCTCACTAGCCATTGTTTTTTAGGCTTGCAACAGTAATAATATAGTTCCTGAATCTACAAATATAACTGAAAGCTCATATTTGGGGACAAGGTGATGTTTCATGTTTATTACCTTATATAAATCTTTAAGATATTCCTACAAATTGCTCTCATTTCCTCCATTCTACAGAGCATGAAACTGAGCTTCAAAGACAAAGTAACTTGACAGATTACTTACAGTTATATGACTGTTGCATCCAATTATCTCTAAAACATTCTCTGAAGTGTCATTGGTGACTTTCTTATTGTAGTGATTTTTTTTTTTTTTTTTTGACCATACGGGTTGCAAGATCGTAGTTCTCCATTTCAGATCAGATCAGATCAGATCAGTCGCTCAGTCGTGTCCGACTCTTTGCGACCCCATGAATCACAGCCAGGCCTCCCTGTCCATCACCAACTCCCAGAGCTCACTCAGACTCACGTCCATCGAGTCAGTGATGCCATACAGCCATCTCATCCTCTGTCGTCCCCTTCTCCTCCTGCCCTCAATCCCTCCCAGCATCAGAGTCCTTTCCAATGAGTCAACCCTTCGCATGAGGTGGCCAAAGTACTGGAGTTTCAGCTTTAGCATCATTCCTTCCAAAGAAATCCCAGGGCTGATCTCCTTCAGAATGGACTGGTTGGATCTCCTTGCAGTCTAAGGGACTCTCAAGAGTCTTCTCCAACACCACAGTTCAAAAGCATCAATTCTTCGGCACTCAGCCTTCTTCACAGTCCAACTCTCACATCCATACATGACCACAGAAAAAACCACAGCCTTGACTAGACGAACCTTTGTTGGCAAAGTAATGTCTCTGCTTTTGAACACGCTATCTAGGTTGGTCATAACTTTCCTTCCAAGGAGTAAGCGTCTTTTAATGTCATGGCTTCAGTCACCATCTGCAGTGATTTTGGAGCCCAAAAAAATAAAGTCTGACACTGTTTCCACTGTTTCCCCATCTATTTCCCATGAAGTGATGGGACTGGATGCCATGATCTTCGTTTTCTGAATGTTGAGCTTTAAGTCAACTTTTTCACTCTCCTCTTTCACTTTCATCAAGAGGCTTTTGAGTTCCTCTTCACTTTCTGCCATAAGGGTGGTGTCATCTGCATATCTGAGGTTATTGATATTTCTCCCAGCAGTCTTGATTCCAGCTTGTGTTTCTTCCAGTCCAGCGTTTCTCATGATGTACTCTGCATATAAGTTAAATAAATAGGGTGACAATATACAGCCTTGATGAACTCCTTTTCCTATTTGGAACCAGTCTGTTGTTCTCCAACCAGCGATCAAACCCAGGCCATCAGAAGTGTGTATAGAGTCCTAACCACTAGACCACTAGGGAATTCCCTGAGGTGAAATTGAAAGAATATAAATTAGCCACGTGAAAATTCAGTCAGGGCATTAAATATCTTCTTAATGTTGTGTGATCATCAGCTCTACTTCCAAAATATTCTGATCATCCCCAAAGGAGCCCCTGTACTCATTAAGACATGATTCTCCCTTATATCCTTCCCCCAGTCCCTGGCAACAACTGATACACTTTCTGACTGATGAATTTACCTATTCTGGATATTTCAAAGAAATAGAATCATCCAATATGTGCCTTTTCATGCCTGGCTATACTTGGCATGTTTTCAGTATTTATCCACATTGTAAGTTATGTAAGAAGTACTTACATTCTGTGCTTAAAAATATCCCATCGAATGGTTATAACACATTTTGTTTATGCATTCAACAATTGATGAACTTTTGGGCTATTTGTGAATTGTATTACTATGAATACTCAGGTACAAGTTTTGTTTGAAAACTGTTTTCAGTTCTTTATGGTATATACCTAAGAGTGAATTTTCTGGGTGATGGGGTAACATTTTGTTTAAGTTGTTGAGAAATTTCCATATTGCTTTCCACAGTGGATGCACAATTCTATATTCCCACCAGCAATGTATAAGCATTATAATTTCTCAATATCCTTGCCAAGACTAATTTATTTTTAATTGTAGCCATCTTAGTAAGTGTGAAGGGCTATTTCACTGAGGTTTTGAATTGCATTTCACTGACTGCAGCCATGAAATTAAAAGACGCTTACTCCTAGGAAGAAAAGTTATGACCAACCTAGATAGCATATTCAAAAGCAGAGGCATTACTTTGCCAACAAAGGTCCGTCTAGTCAAGGCTATGGTTTTTCCAGTGGTCATGTATGGATGCAAGAGTTGGACTGTGAAGAAGGCTGAGCACCGAAGAATTGATGCTTTTGAACTGTGGTGTTGGAGAAGACTCTTGAGCGTCCCTTGGACTGCAAGGAGATCCAACCAGTCCATTCTGAAGGAGATCAGCCCTGGGTGTTCTTTGGAAGGAATGATGCTAAAGCTGAAACTCCGATACTTTGGCCACCTCATACAAAGAGTTGACTCACTGGAAAAGACTCTGATGCTGGGAGGGATTGGAGGCAGGAGGAAAAGGGAATGACAGAGGATGAGATGGCTGGATGACATCACTGACTCAATGGACGTGAGTCTGAGTGAACTCCGGGAGTTGGTGATGGACAGGGAGGCCTGCATGCTGCAATTCATGGGGTCACAAAGAGTCGGACATGACTGAGCGACTGAACTGAACTGAACTGAACTGAACTGTATGATTAATGATGTTGACCATCTTTTCATATGCTTGCTGACCATTTTAATATCTTCACTGGACAGTTTTCTAAGTCCATTGATTAATTTTTAATTTTGTTTCTTGTCTTTTTGCTGTTGAGTTGTTATTCATATATTCTGGATGTTAGACACCTATCAGATTTGCAAGCATTTTCTCCTTTTCACTATCTCATAGTGTCTTTTGATGCATAACATTTATAATTTTGATGAAGTCCTGTTTATCTTTTTTGTTTTGTTACATTTGACTTTTGTGTCACATTGATTTCCATATATGAGTTTTCGCATTTTAGCTCTTATGTTTTTTTTTTTTACCATTTGATTTATTATTTTTTAATGTGATATATAAGCTAACATTCAATTTTTTTTTTTTTTTGGACATAGAAATCTAGTTGTCCCAGCATTATTTTTGAAAGCATTATTTTTTCTCCACTGAATAGTCCTGTTACCCATGTCAGTAATCATTTGAACAACATTTTAAGGTATTCAACTAAAAATTATTGAATATGTGGTTTGTATTAAATTTTTATTTTTTTTATTTTTATTTTTAAATTTTATTTTATTTTTAAACTTTACAAAATTGTATTAGTTTTACCAAATATCGAAATGAATCTGCCACAGGTATACACGTGTTTCCCATCCTGAACCCTCCTCCCTCCTCCCTCCCCATACCATCCCTCTGGGTCATCCCAGTGCACCAGCCCCAAGCATCCAGTATCATGCATCGAACCTGGACTGGCGACTCGTTTCATACATGATATTATACATGTTTCAATGCCATTCTCCCAAATCTTCCCACCTTCTCCCTCTCCAACAGAGTCCATAAGACTGTTTTATACATCTGTGTCTCTTTTGCTGTCTCGTACACAGGGTTATTGTTACCATCTGTCTAAATTCCATATATATGTGTTAGTATACTGTATTGGTGTTTTTCTTTCTGGCTTACTTCACTCTGTATAATAGGCTCCAGTTTCATCCACCTCATTAGAACTGATTCAAATGTACTACAGGCCAATATCACTGATGAACATAGATGCAAAAATCCTTTTTTTTTTTTTAATTACCGGGACCAGCGCGACCCCGGCGCGGGTCTTCCCCTCCACGGCCACGCCTCGGCGTCGGCGCCACGCCCCCGGCAGTCCCGGCCGGCGCCCCGGCCTGGCCTCGCGGCTCTGCGCTCTCAGGCCCGGGAGGGGCAGCCGCTGCGGCGGCGGCGGCTTGGACGGGGCGCCGCGCACTGGCGCGGAGAGAGGCCGGCGAAGCGGGGGCCAGATGCAAAAATCCTTAACAAAATTCTAGCAATCAGAATCCAACAACACATTAAAAAGATCATACACCATGACCAAGTGGGCTTCATCCCAGGGATGCAAGGATTCTTCAATATCTGCAAATCAATCAATGTAATACACCACATTAACAAATTGAAAAATAAAAACCGTATGATTTTCTCAATAGATGCAGAGAAAGCCTTTGACAAAATTCAACATCCATTTATGATAAGAACTCTCCAGAAAGCAGGAAGAGAAGGAACATAACTCAACATATTAAAAGCTATATATGACAAACCCACAGCAAATATTATCCTCAATGGTGAAAAATTGAAAGCATTTCCCCTAAAGTCAGGAACAAGAGAAGGGTGCCCACTTTCACCATGACTATTCAACATAGTTTTGAAAGTTTTGGCCACAGCAATCAGAGCAGAAAAAGAAATAAAAGGAATCCAAATTGGAAAAGAAGTAAAACTCTCACTATTTGCAGATGACATGATCCTCTACATAGAAAACCCTAAAGACTCCACCAGAAAATTACTAGAACTAATCAATGACTATAGTAAAGTTGCAGGATATAAAATCAACACACAGAAATCCCTTGCATTCCTATACACTAATAATGAGAAAACAGAAAGAGAAATTAAGGAAATAATTTCATTCACCATTGCAAAGGAAAGAATAAAATACTTAGGAATATATCTACCTGTATTAAATTTTTAAAGGGGAAGCCTGAGTTTTCCAACTTTGCTCTCCTTTTCAAGGCTGTTTTGATTTCTCAGAGTCCCTTACAATTTCATATGAATTTTAGGATAAACACTTCTTTTCTGCTAAAAAAGGAAAAATTGCATGAATATGTAGATTGCTTTGAACATATTTTATTCTAAACAGTATTATGTCTTCTAGTCTATGAACTTTGGATGTCTTTCCATTTACTTATGAGGTCTTTAATTTTCTTGCAGCAAAGTTTTATAGTTCTTGCACGTGCATTATTCAATTAATTCCTTTTTTTTTACTTTTTTGATGTGATTGTAAATATAATTGCTTCTATTTCATTTTCAGATTTTTCATTTTTAGTTTGTAGAAATGCAACCAGTTTTCACATATTGATCTTGTTTTCTGCAACCCTTTTGAATTTTTTAGTAGCTCTAATATTTTTCTCATGGATTCTTTAAGATTTTCTGTAAAAAGATAATCTGTAAATAAAGATAGTTTTACATCTTTTTCTCCCATTTTGGATGCATTTTATTTCAGTACCTTTTCTAATTTCCCTGGCTAAAACTTCCTGTAAAATGCTAAATAGAAGTGGTGGAAGAAGGTACCCTAGTC
Source organism: Bos grunniens (assembly GCF_055505025.1). NCBI lineage: Eukaryota > Metazoa > Chordata > Mammalia > Artiodactyla > Bovidae > Bos > Bos grunniens. Next base: position 9,224,879 of record NC_141176.1, on the reverse strand, counting down.
TTGTTTTTGATTGAAGTGGGGCAACTCTCAGTATTTTATCTTTGGGTGTGATATTAATAGTTGGGCCTTTCATGGATGCCTTTAATCAGGTTGAAGAAAAAACACTCAAAAAAGAGTAATCCTTATTTCCTGTGTGGTTTTATCGTGAAATATGTTGAATTTTGTAAAATACTTGACATGCATACTCATTTGTGCCCCACTCTTTGTGAGCTAGTGGACTGTAGCCCACCAGGCTCCTCTGTCCATGGGATTATCCCAGCAAGAATGCTAGAGTGGGTTGACATTTCCCCCTTCAGGGGATCTTCCCAACACGGATTGAACACCAGTGTCTCATATCTGCTGCATTGGCAGGCAGGTCTTTACCCCTGATGCCACTTGAGAAGCCTGCCATAAAATGCTTGTGGTGCTCAGTTATTCAGTTGTGTCCAACTCTTTGCAATCCTATGGACTGTAGCCCACCAGGTTCCTCTGTCCATGGGATTTCCCAGGTAAAAATACTGGAAGGGGTTGTCATTCCTCTCTTCAGGGATTTTCCAAACCTAGGGACCACACCAGCATCTCTTATGTCTCCTGCATTGGCAGGCAAATTTTTTTTTTTTCCTTTCCTTTTTTTTTTTTTTTAAACTAATAAAACCACCTAGGAAGCCCTGCATCAACTGAGGTAATCATGTAGCTTTTTATTCATAATATGATACATTTAGTTGATTTTTATGTTTAACCATTCTTGCCTCCTGGGACAAATCCTGCTTGGTCATTATGCAAAACCCTTTATAATATGTTGCTGGGTTCAGTTTGCTAGTATTGTGTTGAGGGTTTTAGCATTTTCAGTAGTCATGTACGGATGTGAGAGTTGGGTCATAAAGAAGGCTGAGCACCAAAGCACTGATGCTTTCGAACTACTGTGCTAGAGAAGACTCTTGAGGGTCCCTTGGACTGCAAGGAGATCAAGCCAGTGAATCCTAAAGAAATCAATCCTGAATATTCATTGGAAGGACTGATGCTGAATCTGAAGCTCCAATACATTGGCTACCTGATGCGAAGAGCCGAGACATTGGAAAAGACTCTGATGTTGAGAAAGTTTGAGGGAAGGAGGAGAAGGCAGTGACTGAGGAAGCTGATGTTCATCAGCTCAATGAACAGAAGTTTGAGCAAACTCCAGGAGACAGTGAAAGACAGGGAAGCCTGGTGTGTTGCAGTCTATGGGGTTGCAAAGAATCAGGCACAACTGAGAGACTGAACTGAATTGAACAGATTCATAAAGAATTTTAACTGTACTTTTCTTTACTTGTGATGTCTTTGCCTTGCTTTAAATCTGGGTGATGTGACCTCATAGAACAATTTAGAAAGGGTTTTTCTGCCTTACTACTTGTTGGAAGAGTTTGAAAAAAAATTGTATTTTAATTCCACTACAAAGGTATCCAGCCTTTTTTTTTTTTTTAACTTTACAATATTGTATTGGTTTTGCCATATATCAAAATGAATCCGCCACAGGTATACATGTGTTCCCCATCCTGAACCCTCCTCCCTCCTCCCTCCCCATACCATCCCTCTGGGTCGTCCCAGTGTACCAGCCCCAAGTATCCAGTATCGTGCATCAAACCTGGACTGGCGACTCATTTCATATATGATATTATACCTATTTCAATGCCATTCTCCCAAATCATCCCACCCTCTCCCTCTCCCACAGAGTCCAAAAGACTGTTCTATGCATTAGTGTCTCTTTTGCTGTCTCGCATACAGGGTTATTGTTACCATCTTTCTAAATTCCATATATATGCGTTAGTATACTGTATTGATGTTTTTCTTTCTGGCTTACTTCACTCTGTATAATAGGCTCCAGTTTCATCCACCTCATTAGAACTGATTCAAATGTATTTTTTTTTAATGGCTGAGTGATACTCCATTGTGTATATGTACCACAGCTTTCTTATCCATTCATCTGATGATGGACATCTAAGTTGCTTCCATGTCCTGGCTACTAGAAACAGTGCTGCGATGAACACTGGGGTACACGTGTCTATTTCAATTCTGGTTTCCTCTGTGTGTATGCCCAGCAGTGGGATTGCTGGGTCATAAGGCAGTTCTATTTCTGTTTTTTTAAGGAATCTCCATACTGTTCTCCATAGTGGTTGTACTAGTTTGCATTCCCACCAATAGTGTAAGAGGGTTCCCTTTTCTCCACACCCTCTGCAGCATTTATTGCTTGTAGATTTTGGATCACAGCCATTCTGACTGGCGTGAAATGGTACCTTATAGTGGTTTTGATTTGCATTTCTCTAATAATGAGTGATGTTGAACATTTTTTCATGTGTTTGTTAGCCATCTGTATGTCTTCTTTGGAGAAATGTCTATTTAGTTCTTTGGCCCATTTTTTGATTGGGTCCTATATATAGAAAACTATAAAACACTGGTGAAATAAATCAAAGAGGACACTAATAGATGGAGAAATATATCATGTTCATGGATTGGAAGAATCAATATAGTGAAAATGAGTATACTACCCAAAGCAATTTATAGATTCAATGCAATCCCTATCAAGCTACCAACGGTATTCTTCACAGAGCTAGAACCAATAATTTCACAATTTGTATGGAAATACAAAAAAACTCAAATAGCCAAAGCTATCTTGAGAAAGAAGAATGGAACTCGAGGAATCAACCTGCCTGACTTCAGGCTCTACTACAAAGCCACCGTCATCAAGACAGTATGGTACTGGCACAAAGACAGAAATATAGATCAGTGGAACAAAATAGAAAGCCCAGAGATAAATCCACACACATATGGACACCTTATCTTTGACAAAGGGGGCAAGAATATACAATGAATTAAAGACAATCTCTTTAACAAGTGGTGCTGGGAAAACTGGTCAACCACTTGTAAAAGAATGGAACTAGAGCACTTTCTAACACCATACACAAAAATAAACTCAAAATGGATTAAAGATCTAAACATAAGACCAGAAACTATAAAACTCCTAGAGGAGAACATAGGCAAAACACTCTCTGACATACATCACAGCAGGATCCTCTATGACCCACCTCCCAGAATATTGGAAATAAAAGCAAAAATAAACAAATGGGACCTAATTAAACTTAAAAGCTTCTGCACAACAAAGGAAACTATAAGCAAGGTGAAAAGACAGCCTTCAGCGTGGGAGAAAATAATAGCAAATGAAGCAACAGACAAACAACTTATCTCAGAAATATACAAGGTATCCAGTCTTGAGCTTTCTTTGTTGGGAGGTTATTACTGATTCTATTTATTTAGCTCCCATATACTCATTCAGATTTCTATTTCTTCTTTATTCACTTTTGATACTGTGTTTCTATGAATTTGTCCATTCCATCCAGGTTATCCAAATTATTGGCATACACCTATTTGTATTACTCTATTATAGTCTCTTTATGTTATATAACATCCCTTCTTTGATTTCTGCCAGCATGGATTTAGTCTTGCCTTCTTTATCTACTTCCTTAAAATGTAAAATAAGTGTTTGATTCATGATCTTATATCTTGGTTTTTGCTGCATCTTATACATATTAGTGTATTGTGTTTTTCTTTTCATTTACCTGAAAATATTTTCTAAATTCTGTTATGATTTCTCTTTTGACCCACTGGATGCTTAAGAATATTATATTTAATGTCTACATATTTGTTAATTTTCTAGTTTTCCATCTGTTAATAACATCATATCACTCCATTGTGATTCCAAAATATACTTTGCTTGATATATATTTTGCTAAATCTATTGAGACTGGTTTTGTGCCCTAACATATGGTTTATCCTTTAAAATGTTCCATGTGCCCTTGGAAGAAATGTGTATTTTGATGTTTTTGTGTGGAGTGTTCTTTTTATGTTAGATCTGGTTGGTTTATATTGCTATTCAAGCCCTCAATGTATTTATTAACCTTTTGTGGATATTGTATCCATTATTGAAAGGAAGATATTGATGTCTCCAACTATTATTGTAGAACTGTCTATATCTCTTTTCAGTTCTATCAATTTTTGCTTCATATAATGTGAGACATTGCTTTTAGGTGTATATATGTTTTAAATTGTTATAACTCCTTAATTAGCATCTTCATCATTATATAATGTCCTTTTTTTTGTCTGATGTCTTATTCTTCTCCTTCTTCAGGGTTTACTTTTGTTGCTTATTATCATTTGTAGTTATTTGTTTAACAACTATTCCAAACTCTTTTAAATAATTTATTCTTTGTCACAGGTGATCCTTGATGTCTTTGTTTCTTTAGCTTGCAGTCAGCTAGTCAGAGAGTTCCTTAAATGCTTGGAACAAATAACAGACAAAAAGCAATACTCTCCTTGTCTTTTTCAACCTGGCTCTGTTTTGAGGTGCTCCTTCAATGCTTAGTCAGGATATTTATAACTCTGTTTTAGCATTTGCTTTCTCTTTGTGCTGAGCGTGAATCTCACCTGGACTTGAAACCCTACGGTCTTCTCAGGTCTTACTGATTATGTTTCTTTCCACAGTTGCACACCTACCTGTTGAGATCCCCTGTTATATGCAGGAGATGTTTAAGTCCTATACTCAAAGCAGTTATCTTCCCAGATTTTCCTCTTAGGTTTTCAGTATGTTTACTTTTGTCCCCATCTGTAATGTCTTTTGCCTCTGGTGGTTGAGGCTTATTCACGTGCCTTTTAATATTTTTGAATGATGTATTTTACTCAGTGGGTTTTCCACTCTGAAAAAGTCCCAAGTTAGGAGAAACAAAGACAAGCGCATTGCATCAGTCCTTCGGGGAATGTCCTAAAAGCTTTCTTTCTTTCTTTCTTTCTTTTTTTTTTCTTTTCTTAACTGGAGTATAATTGCTTTACAATGTTTTGTTACTTTGTGCTGTACAACAACATGATATACATACACACACATATTCCCTATATCTTGAACTTCCCTTCCATCCACCCCTATATCACCCCTCTAGGTCATCACAGAGTACTGAGCTGAGCTCCCTGTGCCATACAGCACCTTCCACACTAGTTAGTTAGTTTACACAGAGTTATATGTAATGCTACCTTCTCAATTTGTCCCACCCTCTCCTTCCCGCCATGTGCCCACAAGTCCATTCCCAATGTGTGCATCTCTATTCCTGTATTGCAATTATGTTCATCAGTACCATTTGCCGAGATTCCATATATAGATGTTAATGTATGATTTTTTTTTTTCCTTCTTACTTCAATCTGTATAACAGACTCTGGGTTCATCTACCTCATTATAAATTATCTGGCTTCATTCCTTATTATGGATGAGTAATCGTAGATTAGGAATCAGTGAACTAAAATGGACTGCAATGGGCGATTTAATTCAGATGACCATTATATCTACTACTGTGGGCAAGAATCCCTTAGAAGAAATGGAGTAGCCCTCATAGTAAACAAGAGTCCAGATAGCATTACTTGGGTGCAATTTCAAAAATGACACGATGATCTCTGTTTGTTTCCAAGGAAAACCATTCAGTATCACAGTAATCCAAGTCTATGCCCCAACCACACTGCCAGAGAAGCTGAAATTAAACGGTTCTATGATAACCTACAATATCCTCTAGAACGAACACCAAAAATGTCCTTTTCATCAAAGGGGACTGGAATGCACAAGTAGGAAGTCAAGAGATACCTGTACTAACAGGCAAATTTGGCTTTAGAGTATAGAATGAAGCAGGGCAAAGGATAACAGAGATTTGTCAAGGGAACACACTGGTAATAGCAAACACCGTCTTCCAACAACACAAGAGAAGACTCTACACATGCACATCACCAGATGGTCAATACCGAAATCAGATTGATTATAATCTTTACACCCGAAGATGGAGAAGGTCTATACAGTCAGAAAAAACAAGACTGGGAGCTTATTGTGACTCAGATCATGAACTGCTTATTGAAAAATTCAGAATTAAACTGAAGAAAGCGGGGAAAGCCACTAGATCATTCAGGTGTGACCTAAATCAAATCCCTTATGATTATACAGTATAAGTGACAAATAGATTCAAGGCACTAGATCTGATAGACAGAGTGCCTGAAGAACTATGGACAGAGGTTTGTGACATTGTATAGGACACAGTGATTAAGACCATCCCCAAGAAAAAGAAAAGCAAAATGGCAACATGGTTGTCTGAGGAGTCCTTGCAAATAGTTGGGAAAAGAAGAGAGAAGCTAAAGGCAAAGGAGTAAAGGAAAGATATACCTTTTGAATGCAGAGTTCCAAAGAATGGCAAGGAGAGATAAGAAAGCATTCCTCAGTGATTGAAGCAAAGAAATAGAGAAAAACAATAGAATAGGAAAGACTAGAGATCTCTTCAAGAAAATTAGAGATACCAAGGGAACATTTCATGCAAAAAGGGACACAGTAAAGGAGAAAAATGGTATGGAGCTAACAGAAGCAAAAGATATTAAGAAGACGTGGCAAGAATACACAGAAGAACTATACAAAAAAGATCTTCATGACTCAGATAACCACGATGGTGTGATCACTCACATAGAGCCAGATATCCTTTAGTCCAAAGTCAAGTGGGCCATAGAAGCATTACTATGAACAACACTAAGTGGAGGTGATGGAATTCAGTTGAGCTATTTAAAATCCTAAAAGATGATGCTCTGAAAGTGCTGCTGCACTCAATATGCCAGCAAATTTGGAAAAGTCAGCAGTGGCCACAGGACTGGAAAAGGTCAGTTTTCATTCCAATCCCAAAGAGAGGCAATGCCAATGAATGCTCAAACCACCGCACAATTTCACTCATCTCACACGCTAATAAAGTAATGCTCAAAATTCTCCAAGCCAGACTTCAACAGTACATGAACCGTTAACCTCCAGATATTCAAGCTGGTTTTAGAAAAGGCAGAGGGACCAGAGATCAAATTGGCAACATCTGTTGGATCACAGAAAAAGCAATAGAGTTCCAGAAAAAAACATCTATTTCTGCTTTACTGATTATGCCAAAGCCTTTGACTATGTGGCCCACAATAAACTGCAGAAAATTCTGAAAGAGATGGGCATACCAGACCACCTGACCTGCCTCTTGAGAAACCTGTATGCAGGTCAGGAAACAACAGTTAGAACTGGACATGGAACAACAGACTGGTTCCAAATAGGAAAAAGAGTACGTCAAGGCTGTATGTTGTCACCCTGCTTATTTAACTTATATGCAGAGGACTTCATGAGAAATGCTTGGCTGGATGAAGCACAAGCTGGAATCAAGATTGCTGGGAGAAATATCAATAACCTCAGATATGCAGATGATACCACTCTTATAGCAGAAAGTGAAGAGGAACTGAAGAGCCTCTTGATGACAGTGAAAGAGGAGAGTGAAAAGGTTGACTTAAAACAGCATTCATAAAACTAAGATCATGGCATCTGGTCCCATTGCTTCATAGCAAACGGATGGGGTAACAATGGAAACAGTGACAGACTTTATTTACCTGGCTCCAAAATTATTACAGATGGTGACTGCAGCCATGAAATTAAAAGATGTTTGCTCCTTGGAAGAAAAGCTGTGACAAACCTATACAGCATATTAAAAATCAGGGACATTACTTTACCGACAAAGGTCTGTATAGTCAAAGATATGGTTTTTTCCAGTAGTTATGTATGGATGTGAGAGTTGGACCATAAAGAAAGTTAAGCACTGAAGAATTGATGGTTTGGACTGTGCTGTTGGAGAAGACTCTTGTGATACCCCTGGACTACAAGGAGATCCAACCAGTCCATCCTAAAGGAAATCAGTCCTGAATATTCATTGGAAAGACTTATACTGAAGCTGAAGCTCCTATAATTTGGCCACCTGATGTGAAGAACTGACTCAATGGAAAAGACCCTGATGCTAGGAAAGATTGAAGTTAGGAAAAGGGGAAAATAGAGGATGAGATGGTTGGATGGCATCACCAACTCGATGAATGTGAGATTGAGCAAGCTCTGGAAGTTGGTGATGGGCAGGGAAGCCTGGTGGGCTGCAGTCCATGGGGTAGAAAAGAGTCAGACAATACTGAGTGACTGAACTGAACTGAATATTCCATTGTATATATGTTACCACAACTTCTTTATCCATTCTTTTGTTGATGGACATCTAGGTTGTTTCCATTTCCTGGCTATTGTAAACAGTGCTGCACTGAACTTTGGAATACATGTGTAATTTTGAATTATGTTTTCCACAACGTATATACCCAGTTGTGGGATTGTTAGGTGATATGTTATTTTGGGACTTCCCTGATGGCTCAGATGGTAAAGAATCCACCTGCAACACAGAAAATCATCCCATTGGTGAGGATGATCCCATGGAGAAGAGTCTGGCAACCCACTCCAGTTTTCTTGCCTGGCAGAGGAGCAAGGACAGAGGAGCCTGGAAGGCTATGGTCCATAGTTGCAAAGAGTTGGACACAATTGAGAAACTAACACAAAACGTAGTAGGTTTATTTTTAGCTGCTTTTTTTTTTTTTTTCTTTTTAAGAAACCCATATTGTTTTCCATAGTGGTTATATCAATTGATTTACATTTTACATTTACATTTTAACCAACAGTTCAAGAGTGCTCCCTTTTCTCCACATCCTCCCTAGAATTTGTAGATTTTTTTGATGATGGCCATTCTGATTGATATGAGGTGATATCTCATTGTAGTTTTGATTTGTATTTCTCTAGCAGTGAGCGCTATTGAACATGTGTTTATTGGACATTTATACATCTTTGGAGAAATGTCTGCTTAGGTCTTCCATCCATTTTTTTTTTTTTTTTAGCTGAGCTCCATGAGCTGCTTGTATTTTTGCAGATTAATCCTTTGTCAGTCACTTTGTTTGTAAACATTTTCTTCTGTTACAACTTGCACTGAGGAAATACAAAGGCTCATCAGTTCTGTCAGTTTAGTCACTCAGTCATGTCTGACTCTTTGCGGCCTCGTGAATCGCAGCACGCCAGGCCTCCCTGTCCATCACCAACTCCTGGAATTTACCCAAACTCATGTCCATCAAGTCGGTGATGCCATCCAGCCATCTCATCCTCTGTTGTTCCCTTCTCCTCCTGCCACCAATCCCTCCCAGCATCAGGGCCTTTTCCAATGAGTCAACTCTTCACATGAGGTGGCCAAAGTAATGGAGTTTCAGCTTCAGCATCAGTCCTTCCAATGAACACCAAGACTGGTCTCCTTTAGGATGGACTGGTTGGATCTCCTTTCACTCCAAGGATCTCTCAAGAGTCTTCTCCAACACCACAGTTCAAAAGCATCAATTTTTCAGCACTCAGCTTTCTTCACAGTCCAACTCTCACATCCATACATGACCACTGGAAAAACCATAGCCTTGACTAGACAGACCTTTGTTGGCAAAGTAATGTCTCTGCTTTTCAATATGCTATCTAAGTTGGTCATAACTTTCCTTCCAAGGAGTAAACGTCTTTTAATTTCATGGCTGCAATCACTATCTGCATTGTTTTGGAGCCCCCCAAAATAAAGTCTGACACTGTTTCCACTCTTTCCCCAACTATTTCCCATGAAGTGATGGGAAAGTGACCAGATGCCATGATCTTCGTTTTCTGAATGTTGAGCTTTAAGCCAACTTTTTCACTCTCCTGTTTCACTTTCATCATGAAGCTCTTTAGTTCCTCTTCACTTTCTTCCATAAGGGTGGTGTCATCTGCATATCTGAGGTTATTGATATTTCTCCAAGCAGTCTTGATTCCAGCTTGTGCTTCTTCCAGCCCAGGGTTTGGATCATAGGATATTACTATAAACAGCATATATGCCAATAAAATGGGCAACCTGGAAGAAATGGGCAAATTCTTAGAAAGGTACAACTTTTCAAGATGGAACCAGGATGCATTAGAAAATATAAACAGACCAATGATAAATAATGAAATTGAAACTGTAATTTAAAAACTTCCACTATACAAAATTCCAAGACCAGGTGGCTTCACAGGTGAATTCTATCAAAGATTAGGGAAATGCTAACATCTAACCTAATATAACTCTTCCAAAATATTCAAAGGGAGTAATGTTCCCAAACTTATTGTATGGTGTCACCAGCACCTTGATACCAAGATGAGACAGGCATATCCAAAGAAAGAAAATTACAGTCCCAAAAGTCTTAAACAAGTATTTTGGAAAGCTTTAGGAGGTCTGCTATGATTACTCCAGATCTAGGCACTCACACTAGGAACATAGGCTGCTGTGTTTAAGATCAGTCATGATGAGGACAGGGATGCCCAGGAAAAGACTATGCTAAAACAACAAAGAGTCCTCAGGTTTAATCTGTCTTCTTCCCTATCAAGGAGATCAACCCAGTCCATCCTAAAAGAGATCAGTCCTGAATGTTCATTGGAAGGACTGATGATCAAGCTGAAGCTCCAATACTTTGGCCACCTGATGTGAAGAACTAACTCCTTGGAAAAGACCCTGATGATGGGAAAGATTGAAGGCAGGAGGAGAAGGGGATGACAGAGGATGAGATGGTTGGGTGGCATCACTGACTCAATGGACATGAGTTTGAGCAAGCTCCAGGACATGGTGATGGACAGGGAAGCCTGGTGTGCTGTAGTTCATGGGGTCACAAAGAGTTGGACATGACTGAGTGTCTGAACAACAACAACTTCCTGATTCAAGATTTGCTTGGATGCTGTAAAATATCTATTATTGTCTGGAGTTTTGACAAACTAATTTTAACATATTCTAATCATTTCTTTGGCATTTTTATTGAAGATTGATTGGGCTCTTAGAATTCTGTAGGCTGTCATTTTCCCTGGCATCCCACATGTGACTTCTCAATAACCAAAAAAGTCTCATCTCTATAGAAATCTGAAGCGTATTTTACTTATTAACCATATTCCTCCCTCAGTCCACTAGCTCCCACAATTTTGAAATATTTCCCTCCTTTTCCTCAAGTCAATGTAGTATAAATTGCTGTTTAATTTTCTTCTACAGTCCTATCCATTTTTCCCTCTATTGCATCTATTTATATCACATAACAATTTTAGCATTTTCAGGGAAGCCTAGTGTGCTGCAGTCCATGGGGTCACAAAGAGTCAGACACGACTGAGCAACTGAACTGAGCTGAATAATTTTAGTTTCTGTCCTGAGAATTTCCTAAACTATGTATTCCATTCCTGCTACTATACTTTTCTCAACTGTTCCTTTCCCTTTTCCACAAGATTTATTAAACATCTAGATAAAGTATTGTCAAGTATTATACTAACCTTTAGGGATCTGGAAATGAAATCAGTCTCCTCTGTAAGTAGTTCAGAGCCTAATGAGAAATTTAGCAAACAGTTAATTTGAACACTGTTTAATAATATTAAAATAGCAGTGATTACAGACTCCCATGAGGAGAACTCATGAGGAGAATATAGTCCAAGAGAATAAGAAAGACCTTAATGAAAAAGTACTAATGGGGCCAAATCGGAGAGTATAGAAGGAATTAGAAAGATAGAGCTGCAGAAAACAGAATACATGGAGGAGCCCCATCTTGCCATTGCATTATTTATCTTTGCACAAAGTGCTACAAAACAGAAGAAACAATAGTTAGGGTTAGAGCAACTGATACTCGGTGGCCAACTGTATAGTCTACAACACCATGGCTTCATGTGGTTTCACCCAAGCCACCAAGGCAAGTTGAATTTCTTCTTCTTATGGGTTTCTGTAGTATATTATAGGCACTTCCATATATATAACTATACATCATTATGTATATTGATTTCTTCTTATTGAAACAGTAGAATTCCTAAGAAAGGGCTCCATTTAGTTCTATATCTGGAACTTGTTTCTCAGAAAATTATACTACACAGAATAAGTTTTTTATTGAATTGAATGCAATCTATATATCTTGACATTTGGCCTCTTCCATAAGACTGTAAATCACATTTCCAAATATTTTCCAATTGTCACAATAACAAGACAAACTCCACAAGTCAAAGTCCAACCTTACTTTTTCCCAATTCTGAGGAAACCTCACCCCTTAACGTTCTGATTTAAGTGTATGTCACCACTACGGTCTCAGCTATCCATCCTTTTAAACTGTAAACATTGACATCTTTTCTAAAGATGCTCCATAGCGAATCAACACATGGTTATTGATTTGACATTTACAGTCATTTCTGAATCTATCCATATGTTCCATTCTCTCACTGCTTTGGCATGTGGCATTTAATTTTGTTGCTTATTGAAGACAACTAATAATTTTAAGCCTCAAAATGACTAATGAGAGAGGAAATAAGGGGTCATTTTAAAGAACATAAATAAAATTTTTAATAGGCAATGATTGTGGTGAATTTCAGGTCAGATCAAAAAACTACAATTTTATGTGTAAATGGATAAACAAAGACAATGAAGAATATATATGGTATATCCAGGGAAAATATGTAGCATGATTTAATGAATAATATATATGTAAATTTTTTATTCTGTAATAAGAAAAAATTTGGGGGAAAAATCATCCTTTAGGCAGATTGTGTATTATGTTAAGGATGAATTGGAAGCATAAAAATACTATGAATTGTTATTTTTAAATTAATTTTTTTAAATTCATAATTCTTTTCCCCACCATAGAAATAATGCCTAAAATAGGCATTTGATTCCTTGACTAGCTCATAGCAACCTGTTTTCAAACAACATGCCTAGAAAATAAGATTATATGTATTGGTCTTTAGGACACAATTTCAAGCAGTTCCAATGTTGACTAAGTAGCTTTTTTCATAGCTCTTATTATTTAATAAATTGTAATTCTTCCTTGGAAGGAAAGTTATGACCAACCTAGACAGCATATTCAAAAGCAGAGACATTACTTTGCCAACAAAGGTCTGTATAGTCAAGGCAATGGTTTTTCCAGTGATCATGTATGGATGTGAAAGTTGGACTGTGAAGAAAGCTGAGTGCTGAAGAATTGATGCTTTTGAACTGCAGTGTTGGAGAAGACTCTTGAGAGTCCCTTGGACTTCAAGAAGATCCAACCAGTCCATTCTAAAGGAGATCAGCCCTGGGTGTTCTTTGGAAGGACTGATGCTAAAGCTGAAACTCCGATACTTTGGCCACGTCATGCAAAGAGTTGACTCATTGGAAAAGACCCTGATGTTGGGAGGGATTGGGGGCAGGAGGAGAAGGGGACGACAGAGAATGAGATGGCTGGATGGCATCACCGACTCAATGGAGATGAGTCTGAGTGAACTCTGGGAGTTGGTGATGGACAGGGAAGCCTGGCCTGCTGCGATTTAGGGGTTGCAAAGAGTCGGACACACAACTGACGACTGAACCGAACTGAAGTTTTACTATTTAAAGCTTTATTACACTGATCTTGTTTTTCTTTTTTTTCCAAATAAGGTTGAGAATGATTGCCTAGTATTCAAAGCAAAGTGTATCCTAATAATAACAACAAAAGAGGAATAATACTGTTACACAATATGATTCAACTAAGACATTGTGTTCTACAATTGTGTTTATTTTCTTAAAAGCCAAATTTGTTTTCTATCATTGTTTTCCTTTAACATAGAGTGAAAATTAGTCATTTAGGGTTCAAGTTTCTTATTATCCACAAAATTCTGTATCCAGTATTCCAAACTCCAATTGTATAATATAAAGCAAAGATTAAATCAGCAAAACAGTTTTGAGCATTTGTATATACAACATAAACCATATACATTCAAACATTTTCAACAACTCAGGTTTACAAGGGCTAAGGAGAAGTTTTTTTTTTTTTTTTTTGTCCAGAAAGACATGTTTATGACTCTTTAAGCTCTATAATTTGAAAAGTTCTCTACTTTTATTTCTCTTTATTTTTCCATCATTTAAAATAGTAAATTATGGAATGGAAACAATTTGGCTGTTTCTGAACTATTTGCTTTAGGAATAATGAGTGAATAAAGCCAAGACATAAATTGACCATAATATAGATTTTTACAGTCACTCAAGTCTTGTTTCAATAGAGCATCTTGTTGAAATACTGATTGCACATATGAAAATAACAAGCTTCAAGGTACTTACAGTACAGAAATGTGTGCTCTGATCAAATGAGAGGTGCTTACAATCAATCTACAACTAAATACACAGAAAAATCATAATTTATATATGAGGCTTTTTCCAGAAACACTAGGATTGAAGCTTTGACTCTAAAGTTTAAAAAAAAGAATCATGTCTGTAGGTATATATATATGTCGTATCTTGGATTTCTCTGATAGCTTAGATGGTCAAGAAGCTGTCTGCAATGCAGGAGACCCAGCTTCCATCTCTGGGTTGGGAAAATCCCCTGGAGAATCAGGTGGCAACCCTCTCCAGTATTCTTTTGCCTGGAGAATTCCATGGACAGAGAAGCCTGGCGGGCTACAGTCCATGGGGGCTTGAAGAATCCGACACGGCTGAACACACTGTCATAACACGCCTCATATTTTTATCTTTTTACGTTACATATATATTAGGTGATTTCTATATCTATGTGCATTTGTAATAGCCAAATATACTTTTAATTTGCAGCACTCACTGCCTTGTTATGTTGATGCTGTCGGCATTTTAAAGTAATGCATACCCATGAAGTAATTGGTGAGCACTGTATCTTACAACTCAGAGCTCTGTGGCAGCCACCTTAGCCATAAACAGCCTCTGGGGTCCAATTACCAGCACATATAATTCACTCACTTCTGCCTGGTTTTCCCACCCATCTTAGAAACACTCCTTCAGGAACGTATTATTGAGTGGCTAAAAGCAGTTCTTATAGTGTATGCAGTCAGTTCTCTGGCCCTTAAAGAAAGTCTTGTTCACTTTCTTCCAAACTAAGCCACATTTTCAGCTAAATCACAACAGTTTATATAGTTTCTAATCTTACTTGGTATAGATCAGGGTTAGAGAAGGCCCAAAATAGTGAACAGTGACCACAGAGGTTAGAAGGGTTTGCGTAACAGGGAACCTATATGATTTTGGGTGAAACTATATTCCTTAGGCAGCCCTCCCAGATCTATAAAAGGAAAAAGTCAGATGAAAGAACTCAGATTCTTTAACTGTGTCAGATTTCAGAAATACATTAAGGACTACTAAAATATATGAGTTTATGAATCAATACAAACCCACATAATATTTTCTGTAAGTGAGAAAATTCTTATGCATAACTACATTATCTTATTCTCATAATATTTTGTACTTGAAAATAGGATAACAAGCAATATAACAGAGGCTATAGCATGTGAGTTGAGACAAATCTGAATTCCAACACTAAAAAGGCTTTATTAATTTTGTCAAATTACTTACAATTTTTGATACTTAGTTTTGTCATCTGTAGGTGAATAAAAATATGTGAACCTTAAAGAACTGCTTGACAGGAGTAGAAATAATATTAATATATGAAAAGCTCCACTCTACTTCTGGAACATAATAGGAAGATACTATGATATACAGTTTTAGTGATATTATCATATTCATTTGATTGTGAATATAGATATCTTCCATAGCACATGTTTCAATCAGTATTTATGATATAAGTGAGTAGACCTAAGTTGGTGAGACAACTGAAAACAATTTCACCCACCACCAATAATAAATATACCTGACAACATAAATACTGGAATTCAAGAGAGAGAATCTACAGCTATCTAGATGTTCAGATAAGTAAGTGAAGCAACTCTTAATAATTAAGTAGCCACTGTTGCCAGCATGTGATGTTGTGCTACTCAATAATTCATTTAATGACTGATTCTTAAGTATCCACTATGTATTAAGTCCTGGGGTGGGGACAATGACAAAATCTCTACTTCTGTGATTCTTATTCTAATGGAATAAGAAAATCAACTAATCACTATTTAATGTGCTAGTTAGTTGGATATTTGTGCTATAAATAAAATAAAATGGACTAATGGAGATGGAGAGGGATGGAGGAAGAAAGTGATATTTTTATCTCTGCTGCTGCTGCTGCTAAGTCGCTTCAGTTGTGTCTGACTCTGTGCGATCCCATAGACGGCAGCCCAACCAGGCTTCCCTGTCCCTGGGATTCTCCAGGCAAGAACAATGGAGTGGGTTGCCATTTCCTTCTCCAATGCATGAAAGAGAAAAGTGAAAGTGAAGTTGCTCAGTCATGTCTGACTCTTCACGACCCCATGGTCTGCAGCCTACCAGGCTCCTCCGTCCATGGGATTTTCCAGGCAAGAGTACTGGAGTGGGGTGCCATTGCCTTCTCTGTTTTTATCTCTGATAAAGTGATATTCAAGAAGCGAGTCAAGGAAGTGAGAGAACAGTTTTGTTGCTACCTGAGTAGCATTTAAATCAGAACAGAGAGCAAAGACCCTGAGTCAGAAGACCATCAAGTTGTTTAAGATACAACAGGATAGAAAGAAAATATGAGAAAGTGGGCAATAACAAGAGATAGATATATGTGGTGGGTACAACATGGTAACACAGAGAAGGCAATGGCACCCCACTCCAGTACTCTTGCCTGGAAAATCCCATGGACAGAGGAGTCTGGTAGGCTGCAGTCCATGGGGTCTCGAAGAGTCAGATAGGACTAAGCGACTTCACTTTCACTTTTATGCATTGGAGAAGGAAATGGCAACCCACTCCAGTGTTCTTGCCTGGAGAATTCCATGGACGGGGGAGCCTGGTGGGCTGCCGTCCATTGGGTCGCACAAAGTTGGACACGACTGAAGGGACTTAGCAGCAGCAGCAGCAACATGGTATTCATGGTATCACTCCAGTGAGATGGGATATCAAAAATACAACTTTCGAAATTAGCAACATATAGAAAAGCTTTAGACAGGAGATCACCTTGGGAGTGAATGAACACAAAGATATATTATCTGAGGATTGAATATCAGAAAAGTCAATGTTGTTTCATTGTTACAGGACAACACATTATAAATTATATAAATGTTATACATTATCTGATGTGCTGTAACATTTTATGATTTTCTATTACTGCAGTACTTTCTTCCTTATTCCATACTACTAACAGATGACAGAAATAACGCTGGGATATTCTCAGTCATGTGCTACATATGAGGAAACTGACACACATCCAGATGGGGGTGATAGTTTCCAGCTTAAGTCAATTTTATTTATAAAAACAAAAATAATTGGAGGATGGTTACTTTACAATGTTGTGTTAATTTCTGCCATACAGCAACGGGAACCAGCCATAAGAACACATATACCCTCCCTTTTGAGCCTTCCTCCTATCCCCACCATCCCCCATCCCACCCTCTAGGTCTTGCAGAGACCAAACTGGGTTCCCTGTGTTACATAATAGCTTCCCATCAGCCATCTATTTTACAATGTTAGTGTATGCAAGTCAATACTACTTTCTCAATTTTTCCCCCCTCATGTTCCTCCTCTGTGTCTACAAATCTGTTCTCTATATCTGCTTCTCTATTCTTGCTCTGTAAATAGATTCAACATATATACAAAGTAATAATATTGTTGTTGATCAGTTGCTAAGTCGTGTCCAACTCTTTGCAATCCCATGGAATATAGCACAACAGGGTTCCTTGCCCTCCACTATCTCCCAGAGTTTGCTCAAAATCATGTGAACTGAGTTGGTGGTGCTATCTAACCATTTCATGCTGTCCCTGTCTCCTTTTGCCATCAGTCTTTATCCATGAGTCAGCTCTCTGGATCAGGTGGCCAGAGGATTAGAGTTTCAGATTCAGCTTCAGTCCTTTCAATGAATATCTAGTGTTGATTTTCTTTAGGATTGAACAATTTGATCTCCTTGAAGCCCAAGGGACTCTCACGAGTCTTCTCCAGCACC
The DNA here is from genome assembly GCF_055505025.1 of Bos grunniens. Lineage (NCBI taxonomy): Eukaryota > Metazoa > Chordata > Mammalia > Artiodactyla > Bovidae > Bos > Bos grunniens. Next base: position 9,207,179 of record NC_141176.1, on the reverse strand, counting down.
ACAATTAAAATGCATTAATTCTTTGGTGCTCAACCTTCTTTATGTCCAAATCTCATATCTGTACATGACTACTGGAAAAACTGTAGTTTTGACTATACGGACTTTTGTTGGCAAAGTGATGTCTCTGTTTTTTTAATATATCATCTATGTTTGTCAAGCTTTCCTTCCAAGAAGCAAGTATCTTTTAATTTCATGGCTGCAGTCACCATCTGCAGTGATTTTGGAGCCCAATCTCAATAGGCTTTGAAGGACCCTATTCGGAATCACTCTTCCCACTTGTTTTGGAAGACTCCTTACAGACTGCCAGGACTCTTCAGGTGATGTGGTCTCAGTTGCCTGTTTCCTGCCTTGAGAGAAAGGATGACAAAGAAGAGCATGGCTGAAAATCGCTATCATTTGTTGAATGTCAATGATGAAGTCTCATCTGCCGCATCCTTCTGACGGAATGGGTGAAATTGCAAAGCAGTGCTAGAATAAGCTTCACATTGAAAATCACAATCTCAAATGAATCCTTCTTCCTTCAGTCACTTCCTGACTTCCCTTGAGCAATTCACTTGCTTTCTTCAACAACTATATGCTCCGTAATGAAGCAGGCAAAGCAGCATAGTAGTTTCTGATGTGGAGATGGTGTCAGGAAAGCACTTTACAGACTGCAAGGAGAACCAACCAATCCATCCTAAAGGAGATCAGTCCTGAGTGTTCGTTGGAAGGACTGATGTTGAAGCTGAAACTTCAATACTTTGGTCACCTGATGTGAAGAACAGACTCATTTGAAAAGACCCTGATGCTGGGAAAGATTAAGGGCAGGAGGAGAAGGGGAGGACAGAGGATGAGATGATTGGATGGCATCACTGACTCAATGGACATGGGTTTGAGTAAACTCCGGGAGTTGGTGACGGACAGGGAGGCCTGGCGTGCTGCATTCCAGGGAGTCGCAAAGAATCGGACATGACTGAGCAACTGAACTAAACTGAACATGGTATACAGTAATTAACAACTAAAGCTTATACAGATATAACTGTTAGTCACTCAGTCGTGACCGACTCTTTGCGACCCCATGGACTGCAGCCCACCAGACTCCTCTGTCCATGAGATTTTTCAGGCAAGAATACTGGAGTGGATTGCCATTTCCTTCTCCAGGGGATCTTCCCAACCCAGGGATAAAACCTGGGTCTCCTGCACTGCAGGCAGATTCTTTTACTGACTGAGCTACGAGGGAAGCCCTTTACAAATATAGGGCTTCCCTATTGTCCATGGGGTCGCAAAGAGTTGGAAATGACTGAGAGACTTTAAGTTTTAGTTCTGTAAAATTTTTTTTTAAAATTTTTGAGTTCTGGGTAACTTAACAAAGAAAGGAGTTAATAATATACTCTTATTAGATTTTCTTACAGTTGTTTTTGAAAAGAAAAACAGAAGAACAGGCAGCACTCGGCAACTTTAGCAGCTGCAGAAAAAGAACTTGCTGAGAAAGAAGCATAATGGATTTCCAGATTTCCAGTGCCTGAAAATGAAAGTGAAAGTCACTCAGTCCTTGGAAGTCTATACATCTGTGGAATTCTCCAGGCCAGAATTCTGGAGAGGGTAGCCATTCCCTTCTCCTGACCCAGGAGAAGGGATCTTCCTGACCCAGGAATCAAACTGGGGTCTCTTGCATTGCAGGTGGATTCTTTACCAACTGAGTAATCAGGGAAGCTCCAGTGCCTATAGCATTCCTATTCCAGATACATTTTTAGGAATTGTGCTCCCTAGTGGTTTAACATGAGCTTCCCCAATGGCACAGACTGTAAACAATCTCCCCGCAATGCAGGAGACTGGGGTTCAGTTCCTGGGTTGGGAAGATCCCCTGGAGAAGGGAATGGCAACCCACTACAGGATTCTTTTTTTTTTTTTTGAAGCACAATTGCTTTACCAAATCACTTCAGTATTCTTGCCTAAAGAATTCCATGGACAAAGGAGCCTGGCAGGCTACAATCCATGGGTTCACCAAGAGTTGGACACTACTGAGCAATGAACACTTGGTCAGACTTGGTCAGTGGTTAAACATTGTCATTATTATGAATTAAACTATATAAGCAGAATTTAAAAACGTTATTAAAATAAAAGGTGATAAGTATACAAAATTCATCCCTTTCTAATAATTTTGCTGTATTTTATTAGTATATATGCTTTTAAGCATAGATTTATGCCCCTTCAGATTATTTATGCTCCTTGTATTTGTACAGTGAAAATATTAGGTGACTGTTGTTGAGTATGTCTTCCCAATTTCTTGTACAGTGATATCACATATGTATCTTGAACTCACCTTTGATAAGAATATTTACACCATGGAAATTAGAACCACATATTATCAATCACACTACAACACCCTGCCTCAGAAGTGGTTAATATTTATAGGCATACAACTTGTTAGATATCACAGTTTGGAAGAAAGAGCTTCAATAGTGGAATTCTGGAAACATCAAATTATGTGATTTAAGGTTTCATTGTCTCTGCCATAATGTAACTGGGGGAGGGACTGATAGCACAAGTTTGGACAGAACCTTAGAAACAGGTGTGCCCTTGGAGCTCAGCGATTCACCATTGACTGAGTACCGGCCACTTCCCTGGCACTGATCAGGGCTGCCACTAGCCTAAGCAGTTAAACACATTCAATTGCAATACACATTATAGGTGACTAAGGAGTTTTGCAAGAACAGAATTCCTTTTAGGATGTTAGTTTTAATGGATCCCTTTTTAATAAATTCATCTGTACAATTCAACCATCTTTAAGGAAAATGTCTTTTCACCTAAATAGGTTATGTGTATTATATAACATAATGAATGTAGAAGGGAAAATTAGTCACTTTTCAAAATTTTGCATAACATTACGGAACACATTTGAGATATCTTTGAAAAGCTATGCATTTTAATGAAGTTTATATTTAAAAATAAAAGTTGCCATTAATTTTTATATTGGAATTTTTTGGTTTTGTTTTGTTATGTACTATCCCAGTATAACAGAAATGCATACTGATACATACTGCTTAAATTATTTTATCTGTTTTCTTTTTTAATATCCATTTTAGTGATATAGATGTTGCCTGTACAGAATGGTTAAAATGAACTTTTAGGGTACTTGTCTTACCATCCTGTGACTATGATTTATTAAAGATTAATATTCAGTCAATCAGTAAAATGAAGTCTGCTACAGTATAAAATAAATATATTTTATTTCTGTGAAATCTCTGCCTTAAAACAGGTTGCATGCATGAGCACATTGCTTGCTTTATACACAAGGAATCATCCTAGAGTCCATAGGTTAGCTGTCAAACACCATCTGCACTTTAGAGTAAAGCTGATCTCATAACCTTAATTCCCTTTTTTTTTGTCTTGGAAGACACAAAATATGATATGATCAAAAATATAATTATCACTGTTTATTAAGACATAAAGGTGTTATAAAGTGACTGCTAATATTTGAGTAGAGCATCTTGCCTAAAACTAGAGCCATTGTCTTTAAGGATTCTGTTTATTCAAGAAAAATACTTTCAGGAAATAAAACCCCAATTCTATTTACATTTCATTTCAGTTTTAAACTGCATGAGCATTAGCTATTCTCCTATTCATTCAGGAAGTAACAAATCCTATGCAATAAGAATGTTAATTTTCTCATAGTGCTACTAATATACATTTGCAGGAAAACACTACCGGTGTTTTTCTAATCACAAAAAGCAAAACCTGTGAAAGTCCTGGCACCCAATTCCAAAGGAAGTTGAATACTGTGTATTTGTTAGATTCACTGAATAATAATTCTTAAAGAAACCACAGATTTAACTATGTATGGGAACAGCATGAGATAACAATGTGAACAGCAATGGGCAGAATGAAGTAAAAGGAATAGAGGCTGATGTTAAGAAAGGCAAAGGAAGGAAAGAGGGAAGAAGAAAACGAGGGAGGGAGGGAGAAGTGGAGGGAGGGATGGAAGGAGGGAGCAAGGAAAGAAGGAATGAAGAAGAAAAAGGAAGGGACAGGAGTGGTTATAAAACATTAGAGCAAGCTTCGGGGAAAATGTCTGCTTAAAACAATTGATTTCTAACTATTCATGGGCTTCCTTGGTGGCTCAGATGGTAAAGAATGTGTCTTCAATGCAGGAGACTCGGGTTCAATCCCTGGGTCAGAAAGACCCCCTGGAGAAGGAAATGACAACCCACTCCAGTATACTTGCCTGGAGAATTCCGTGGACATAGGAGCCTGGTGGGCTACAGTTCACGGGGTTGCAAAGAGTTGAACACTACTGAGCAACTAACACTTTCACTTTTATAATAGGCATTTGGTGTCCAGCCTAATTATTTTCTGGATAAATGGTTGATTTAATCAGTGAAGTGGGGTTTAGAATATTGAGGGAATGGAGGACTCCTCCACTAGGATATTTTCCTCTATCTGCCTCTTAACTGATGATTTTTCCTAATTTATCATTGATGACTCTGTTACCTTGGAGGTATTTTCTTCCTTTATTTTCTTCTGAATATTTTTGTCCATAGTTAAGTAAAATTATATCAAAAAAGCATTTAAAGTGCAAAATAGATGCAACTAGCAGGTGAAGTGTGAATATTAATTATCACTAATAAAGTAAAATAGACAGTAATGGCTTAAGTGAACAAAGCTTTTAGTACTGTTACAGCTGTACAAATGCCAGTCTGTAGTCATCTCGGTTACAGTCTGCACAAAGCTCTTCACGTTGTATGATCTGGGGCAAGATCTTATCATTTTATATTGTCAAATCTGAAGTGGTAAATTGCTAATGGATTTACAGAAACAATATGCTGTGAATGAACTCTTAAATCCATGTAATACTGCTAAATAAATACAGGAAATCAAAATGTTTCTGTTGTTTCACGGCAATTGAATACTTTAGAAGCCAAATTGTCAATTTTTCTATGAAAATGCAATCTTAGGAGACTAAAGTAAACTGAATGTTAAACGGTCACACATACTCAACTAGCAACCAATGCTTTCTTTGTTTATATTAAAGGAATTTAGAATATCACAAATGCACCTGCCATGACCCTCTGGTTTGTGTAAGGCAATCTGCTCCTGTTTTAGTGAGAACAATGAGATCCAGAGTGGAGAAGTGATTTGACCAACGGCTCAGAGAGATGGGACTAGAACTCAAGACTCCTACCTGGGTGTCATAATACCCTTCCTAATGCATCAGGATGTCTTTCCTGCTTAGTACATAGATTAGCTGTCAAACAGCAAAAAGTCTTTTGTCATATTTGGATTAGAGCAGCCACGATGTGGCTTGGAAGGAATCAGCCGACATAAGGTGGAATCATCTGTGAAAAGAAAGAGGTCATTATTGGCTATTTCTGTGAGGTGGCTTGAAAAGAGGAGGGGGATGAGTGTCACACTCTGCATGGATCCTTGAAGTTTTTCAGGATAACACTCCATTAACAATGACAAGTTGCCATCTGTTAGTGAACTCTTCCAGAAGAGAGAGAAAGCTACCCAAGAACATTTTGCTACAGTCAAACCGATTCTCCAAATTCAGCCCTTGGTTTCCTTACTAGTGCCAACAGATATCCACGGTTACTGGTAAACTTTCTCAGTGAACCAGATAAATGTCTAGAAATAAATTACATATATAAATACATGATAAGTTGCAACTTGAAAGAAGCTGTCAATCAGTCTACTAAATAAAAGCCATTTAAGTTAAATTTTAATAATTTTGCCTGCAAGTGTATTCAACATTGCAATTTTTTGATTATTCTCCACCAAGCTGTATGTTTGTAGAAAGCAGTATGAGCCTCATTAGGGGAAAGAAAAGTGACCAGTTTATGCATTCTCCTTAAATTGTGTCTCTTGCAGATTTTCTGATAAAGATAGGGGAAATACTGAGCAGTAAATCATGAGCATGTCTCCATCTCATGCATGTTAAATTTGAGAAAAGTCAGAGAATGAAATATTTTCACCTTAGCATATTGACAGTTTAGAAGACACATAAATCTTTCAATAAATAATATCTTCACTTGTTTGCATACAGATTTCAACAAAATCAAATAAATACATAGTCTTTTTCCTATTTCAAAATGATACAAAAGTTTTAGGTTATTCATAGAACTAAAATATAATAAGGGTTTATTTGTTTTAAGAATACACTTCGTATTTAAAATAATAGTAGCTAGAGAGCAAGAATAGTGATATTACCAAAACGGAACCTTGGTACATTGATGGTACTGAATTTTAACTTAGCCCTGTGTGCCTGGAAAATGTCAAAGGTTAAGCAATTTCCTTATTCTTTTGTGATCTGGAAAACACCTAACTGCTGAGTCCAAGCTCATACTGCTCTCCATACAATAGGTGAATTAGTCAAGAGATGAGTTGTTGGGACAAGGAATAACGACTTTATTCAGAAAGCTGGCAGACCAAGAAGATAGTGGCCAAGTGTCCCAAAGAACCATCTTACTTGTTAGAATTCAAACTTATTTTATACTAAATGGGGAGGGGTTGTGGCAGGTTGTTGCAAACTTCTTGGTACCGGTGTCTTTTGTTCTTGCAGTTGTCCATGTAGGTCTGGTCAGGATGTTCTTATAAACCTCTATGACAAGTGTTATTCTCTGTTGTGTAACTTCTGTCTCTATGGGAATGGGAAAATGCTGTATCTTTAAAGGTCAGAGCTTTGAGTGTGGAGTATCCTGTATATTTCAGGCTATAGGCAATACTCTTTTGCAAAGAGTGCAGAGCCAGCATGACTAAGTATAGGTAATAAAGCACAAGGATTAGAGCTAAATAGGTCCAATATGGAGTCAGGTTTGTTCTTCTCTATTACGGTCTTACTGAAAGAACCACCTTTTCCATATGACTTAGACAGAACCTAAGTCTGACCTTTACTTACTTGCTTATTTGCCTCTAACCAGAGCATAGACATAGACAACCCTTCTCCCATATTCCTATTCTTTGACTCATAAATGTTTGCCTGTTATTCCTCCTCAGTCATCAGTTGGAACAAAATACTTGTTAAATAAACTTGGTTAAAATTCTCTCCTTCTACCAGATTCCTGAATTCTTCCCACTCATAACCTGAGCAGCAAAAAATTTCCCCTTAAACAGACCACTGTCACTTCCTTATACCTGGTTCTTTCGGGCTCTATTTATTCCAGTTTATTTGAAAGAAAATCTTTTTGCCTGCCCCTTGAGATATTTGCAGCGCTTATTGTCAGAGCACTCTCCACAGTGCAATGGTTCCCTTGCCCCCCCCACTGCAAAGGTCCCTTCTTCTCCCACTTCCATTAAACTCTTTGAATAAATCTGTCTTTGAATCACTATGTTGTGGAGTCACCTGAAAATGAAGTAAATTGTAAGTGAACTATACTTCAATACATGTATACACATATAAAGTCTCTTCTTACTAAGTCTGAATTTTTTTATTTGGCAAGATAATGCAATAAATATGAACCACTTCAAATATCTTTGGATAAGACACTTTGAAAGCATTCTTGACTAGAATGACTAGAACCACTCCAATTCAAGATCAGCTCCAAATTTTGGTCAATGATGTTCATCTTTCTAGTATTCCAATAGTAACACTTCTCATGTGACTCTGTTGTCCTTTATGAAAGAATTGCCAATGGTTCGGTTATCAGGCAGTGCATTTTTTAACTTTTAACTAACATCCATAAAGAATAGGAAAAAAGTTCATTTCCACGGTTTGAATTTATAATTCATGTAATTTTTCTAAATAAAAAAAAAGAAAGAACATACCTAAAAAAGCATGCATTCAGAGAAATCTGAAGGAACACGTGGAGTGAAGTGTTTCTCGTCTTGGCTGAACTGAAAATTATGCTTCAAATAAACCTTTTTCCTTTAAATTAGCAAGCAATTCTAGATGAGCCATTTTGAAAGAAAAAACAAAATTCTATCCTGACATCAGTTTACTAGAAACCATTGGGAAAGCCTGCTATTTAATCTCCACACTGCATTAATTAATAAATCAAAGAAAGAATATGATAATAATAAACCCTTTTAAAGTCAATGGATTTCAATAAGAAAACTGAAGCATGCGTCTGTGTTTTCAGACTTTATCTGATTTATTTGTGCTTGCTTCCACAATTTGTCATGGTCAAATTGAGTTTTAAAACTATTCTCTAAGGTAGCTGCTATGTCACAATATTGATGTTCTTAGAGGATTTAATGAGAAGGTGCTACATTTTAATATCAAAAGCACTGGTGGAACTAATCATGATCAGCAAGGACCAACCCTCGTGGGCTATGAATGCAATTTAATATATATGCTTTAAGCATTTACTAGTACCCAGCACTGTTCCTCTGTGACTTCGGTGTGAGAGAGTGGTTCAAACAGAAAGGAATAGTTCATCAGAACCAATGCATTTAATTCCTTGTGTCCCTATATGTAGAACTCTGGAGAGGCTTTCTGAGTGATGGGGAGATAAAGGGAGCTCTAAAAGAAGTGTTCTTGTTCTGCCTGAATTAACAGTTGCCTAGGTCTGTGAAGGAGGATTCTACTGTATTACATACTGATCCAGATATCTTTTGCCTTTCAAACTCTGATTCCTGCCATCTGCCGAACTTGCTGAAGGTCTGCTTCGTTTCTGCTTGGGTGGACTTCCCAGTTCAGCTCTTGTTCCTGCTGCTCAGGGTTTGACCCTACTCTCCTGCATGCAATGACATTTACCTCTCCTCCTGCCTCAGGGCTTCAGAACACAGTCCCATCCTTCCAGCCTCAGGCTCCCGTTACTGCCTAGACTGCTGCCCAACTTGGTTTCTTTTCTTTGGACTCTGTTGTGAAACTGACCCTGTTTCTTTCACAAGCTGATTAGAAAACAATTTGCACACATACAGCTCTTTCTCAAGTATGCTAATTCGCTCAGCATCTTGTAGATATTCCAACTGTCCTGTTCTAAGTAGTTCCATGTGCTACTGGAATTCTGGCTGGTCATGACTTCTGTGAATGAAAAATGCTGCTTCCCTGTCAGTAAATACATGAGAGCCATTAGGCCATTATGGACCACCCCTATCACTACCATCCGGAGTTCCTGGGAGAACTCAGGGTGAAAACAAAGGGACTGACCCCTGCAAGTCCTCAGCCACTGCAGCCACCCCAACAGTGTACCCCGAGGGGATTCCACATGCGAGAAAAAGAGATCGCTCTACAAAGCTAAAGAGCATATCAAAGTAAAAGCAGCTCTTGTGCTCCTTTCCTGTTCTCCTCCAACCTTGGAATAACCTAATTATGGGAGGTAAAGAGTACACCTGCCAATTCAGGAGACACAGGAGACACAGGTTTGATCCCTGAGATAGGAAGATCCCTCGGAGGAGGAAATGGTAAGCCACTCCAGTATTCTTGGCTGGGAAACCCCATGGACAGAGGAGACTGGCAGGCTACAGTCCATGGGATCGCAAAGAGCTGGACCTGACTAAGTGACTGAGCACACAAGTGGGAATGAGATAACTTGCCTGCTTAACCTAATGCTTGACTTATGCTCTCTAAATGCACACATGCCTGTCTAACCTGTTCATTCTTTTCATAGATAAAACGAAGAATGAAAAGTTAAGCAGTTAAAAAAATGACTAGCTCTCCACCCTCACAGCACCCCTCCCACCAAGCAATCTTAAAGGCAGATTATTCCAGCGGGACAAAATCTGAAGAGAGTGAGCCACTACACACTCAATGGATGAATGCTATTGAATATAAGCTCTGTCTGCTCACCATTATGGCAGGACAATAATGGAGATGAGGTGCTGAGGCAAGGAACAGTGACTTTATTCAGAAAGCTGGGAGTATGAGGAGATGGTGGACTAGTGCACGACAGTACCCTCTTACGGGGTGTAATGCCAGTTTCTTTCATAGAACAGAGATGGGGATGAGTTCAGTTCAGTAAGTTCAGTCGCTCAGTTGTGTCAGTCTCTTTGCGACCCCATGGACCGCAGCACGCCAGGCCTCCTTGTCCATCACCAACTCCTGGAGCTTACTCAAACTCATGTCCATAGAGTCAGTGATGCCATCCAACCATCTGATCCTCTATTGTCCCCTTCTCCTCCTGCCCTCAATCTTTCCCAGCATCAGGGTCTTTTCAAATGAGTCAATTCTTCACATCAGGTAGCCAAAATATTGGAGTTTCAGCTTCAGCATCAGTCCTTCCAAAGAATATTCCTTACTGATTTCCTTTAAGGTGGACTGGTTGGATCTCCTTGCAGTCCAAGGGACTCTCAAGAGTCTTCCAATACCACAGTTCTAAAGCATCAATTCTTCAGATCTCAGCTTTCTTTATAGTCCAAATCTCACATCCATACACGACTAATGGAAAAACCATAACTTTGACTAGCCAGACCTTTGTTGGCAAAGTAATGTCTCTGTTTTTTAATATGCTGTCTAGGTTGGTCATGGCTTTTCTTCCAAGGAGCAAGTGTATTTTACTTTCATGGCTGCAGTCACCATCTGCAGTGATTTTGGAGCCCAAGAAAGTCTGTCACTGTTTCCATTATTTCCCTATCTATATGACATGAAGTGATAGGGCCAGATGTCACGATCTTAGTTTTCTGAATGTTGAGTTTTAACTCAAATTTCTCATTCTCCTCTTTAACTTTCATCAAGATGCTCTTTAGTTTTCTGCTTTCTGCCATAAGAGTGGTGTCATCTGTGTATCCGAGGTTATTGATATTTCTCCTGGCAATCTTGAGTATAGTGTGTGCTTCATCAGGCCCTGCATTTCACATAATGTACTCTGCATATAAGTTAAATAAGCAGGGTGACAATATCCAGCCTTAAGGTACTCTTTTCCCGATTTGGAACCAGTCTGTTTTTCCAAGTCCGTTTCTATCGGTTGCTTCTTGACCTGCATATAGATTTCTTAGCAGACAGGTAAGATGGTCTGGTATCCTCATCTCTTGAAAAATTTTCCAGAGTTTGCTGTGAAACACACAGTCAAAGGCTTTGGCATAGTCCATAAAGCAGAAGTAGATGGTTTTCTGGAACTCTCTTGCTTTTTTGATGATCTAACGGAGAAGGCAATGGCAACCCACTCCAGTACTCTTGCCTGGAAAATCCTATGCATGGAGGAGCCTGGTAGGCTGCAGTCCATGGGGTCGAGAAGAGTTGCACACGACTGAGTGACTTCACCTTCACTTTTCACTTTCATGCATTGGAGAAGGAAATGGCAACCCACTCCAGTGTTCTTGCCTGGAGAATCCCAGGGACGGGGGAGCCTGGTGGGCTGCTGTCTATGGGGTTGCACAGAGTCAGACATGACTGAAGTGACTTAGCAGCAGCAGCAGCAGCAACAGATGTTGGCAATTTGATCTCTGCTTCCTCTGACATTTCTGTATCCAACTTGAACATCTAGTCATTCACAGTGCACATACTGTTGAAGCCTGGCTTGGAGAATTTTAATCATTCCTTTGCTACTGTGTGAGTTGAGAACAATTGTGTGGTAGTTTTAACATTCTTTGACATTGCCTTTCTTTGGGATTGGGATGAAAACGGATCTTTTCCAGTCCTGTAGTCATTGCTGAGTTGTCCAAATTTGCTGGCATACTGAGTGCAGCACTTTCACAGCATCATCTTTTAGAATTTGAAATAGCTCAACTGGAATGCATCAACTCTACTAGCTTTGTTTGTGGTGATGCTTCCTAAGGCCCACTTGACTTCGCATTCCAGGATGTCTGGCTCTAGGTGAGTGATCACACCATCGTGGTTATCTGGGTCATGGAGATCTTTTTTGTGTAGTTCTTCTGTGTATTCTTGGCACCTCTTCTTAATATCTTCTGCTTCATTTAGGTCCATATCATTTTTGTCATTTATTGTGCCCATCTTTGCATGAAATGTTCCCTTTGTATCTCTAATTTTCTTGAAGAAATCTGTGGTCTTTCCCATTCTTTTGTTTCCCTCTATTTCTTCGCATTGATTACTGAGGATGAATTTCTTATCTCTCCTTGCTATTTGTTTAAACTGTGCATTAAAATAGGTATGTCTTTGCTTTTCTCCTTTGCCTTTAGCTTCTTTTCTTTTATCTGCTATTTGTAAGGCCTCCTTAGACAATTTTTCATTTCTTTTTCTTGGGGATGGTCTTGATCACGGCCTCCTGTACAATGTCATGAACCTCCATCCATAGTTCTTCAGGCACTGTGTCTATCAGGTCTAATGACTTGAATCTGTTTGTCACTTCCACAAGGGATTTGATGTAGGTCATAGCTGAATGGTCTAGTGGTTTTCCCTACTTTCTTCAATTTAGGTCTGAATTTTGCAATAAGGAGTTCATGATCTGAGCCAGAGTCAGCTCTTGATCTTGCTTTTGCTAACTCTAAACAGCTTCTCCATCTCTGGCTGCAAAGAATATAATCAATCTGATTTTGTTATTGGCCATCTGGTGATGTCCATGTGTAGAGTCTTTTCTTGTGTTGTTGGAAGAGGGTGTTTGCTATGACCAGTGTGTTCTCTTGGCAGAAGTCTATTAGTTTTGCCCTGCTTCATTCTGTACTCCAAGGTCAAATTTGCCATCTACTCCAGGTGTCTCTTGACTTCCTACTTTTGTATTCAAGTCCCCTATAATGAAAAGGACATATTTTTGGGGTATTAGTTCTAGAATGTCTTGTAGGTCTTCATAGAACCTTTGAACTTCAGCTTCTTCAGCATTACTGCTCGGGGCATAGGCTTGGATTACCATGATATTGAATGGTTTGCCTTGGAAATGAACAGAGATCATTGTCTCTTTTTTGAGATTGCATCCAAGTACTGCATTTCAGGCTCTTTTGTTGACTATGATGGCTATTTCATGTCTTCTACAGGATTCTTGTGCGTAGTAGTAGATATAATTTTCATTTCCCCAAGATGGTGGAGTAGAAGAACATGCCCTCATCTTCTCCTGTGAGAACTCCAAAATTACAACTTGCTCCTGAACAACCATCAACAAGAGAATGTTGGATCCTACCAAAAAAGGATATTTCATGTCCAGGGGAAAAGGAGGAGCCCCAGCAAGATGGTAGGAAGGGCGAAATTGGATTCAGAGTCAAATCCTGCATGCATCAGTGATTCTCAAAGGGCCCAAACAAAACCTTGTGTGCTCCAGGAGGCCCCACAGAGACTGAGCCAGGCTTGTCTTTGAGTGTCTCCTGCACAGGGATGGGTCAGCAGTGGCCTGCTGCAGGGTCAGAGGCTCTGTGTGCAACAGACCTGGGTATGGCATAAGCCCTCTTGGAGAAGATTGCCATTAACCCCACATAGAGCTGCCAGACCTTACACAGGACTAGGGAAACAGACTCTTGGGGGCCCAAGTAGAACCTTGTGTGCATTGTGACCCCACAAGAGACTGACCCAGACTTGCCTGTGAGTCTCTGGCTGAGGTGTGGGTCTGTGGTGGCCTGCTTCAGGGTCAGGGGCACTGAGTGTGGCAGTGTGTGCATGGGACCTTTTGAAGGAGGTCACCTTTATCTTCATTACCTCCACCATAGTTTGGCCTCAGGTTAAACAACAGGAAGGGAACACACCCCAACCCATCAAGAGAAAATTGGATTAAATATTTACTGAGCATGGCCCTGCCAATCAGAACAAGAGCCAGTTTGTCCCTCAGACAGTCTCTTCCATCAGGAAGCTTCCATAAGCTTCTTATCCTTCTCCATCAGAGGGCAGACAGACTGAAAACCACTATCACAGAAAACTAACCAATCTGATCACATGGACCACAGCTTGTCTAACTCAATGAAACTGTGAGCCATGTGTGTAGGGCAACTCTAGATGGACGGGTCATGGTGGAGAGGTCTGACAAAACGTGGTCCCCTGGAGAAGGGAATGGCAAGCCACTTCAGTATTCTTTCCTTGAGAACTCCATGAACAGTATGAAAAGGTAAAAAGATAGGACACTGAAAGATGAACTCCCCAGGTGAGTAGGTGCCCGATATGCTACCAGAGGTCAAAGGAGAAATAACTCCAGAAAGAATGAACAGACAGAGCCAAAGCAAAAACAACACCCAGCTGTGGATGTGACTGGTGATGGAAGCAAGGTCCGATGCTGTAAAGAGCAATATTGCACAGGAACCTGGAATGTCAGGTTCATGAATCAAGGCAAATTGGAAGTGGTCAAACAGGAGATGGCAAGAGTGAACATCAGCATTTTAGGAATCAGCGAAGTAAAATGGACTGGAATGGATGAATTTAACTCAGCTGGGGAGGAGGTGAGAAAGTAAAGTCAAAAGGCCATAAGTCTTATAAATGTGGTTACCCTCTGAAGGGCATGTATCTTTCCTGCAGCCGTTCACAGGTGGGCAGGGTTAGGGTGACTCTCTGAAAGCAGTAGAAGGCACTTTACCATCCAGGCAGAAGGGCAGGGTTTCCTGAGGCAGGCCATTATGTATGCTTATAACTATAGGCAGAATCCTTTTAGTGGTTATGAGTAAAAGCAACGGAAAGCAAAGGTTAAAATAAAGAAACACAGAGTCAGATTTTGTTTTTCCCTATTACAGAAGGATGCAGAACCTGACATCCTGCCTCAGTGATTCACTGAGGTTTTTCACCCTCATTTTTCCCTTTAAAAACTCATGATTGTGCAGAACTTCTAAGCTGGTCTCTGGACACGAGTCCACCATCTCCTCAGATTGCCAGCTTTTCGATTAAATCACCTCTCCTTTCTACTGACTGCTTCTTGAATTATTGGCTTTTGAGCTTCAAATAGCCAAATCTGAGTTCAATAACAAAAGGAACAAATTCAATGATCTCAGACTCTTGCATCTTCCCATACATAGAAAAGCTCTAAACTAATTAACTTGAGACATATAGTATTTTTAATTAACACATTTTAATGTTCTGACTCACTGGTATTTGTTGCAAAATCTTCCAGTATAACCAGCTTTTCCCTTACCTCTTTGGGGCAATACCTTAAAGCTATCTGAGACTTCATCTCCTGTACTTGAAGTCCTCAGAAAGTCTGCCAAGTAAAACATAATTCTCAGCTTTTAGATCGTGCATTTTTTTTTCAGTTGACATTGCCATTGTTCCTCACTTCTCTTCATATTATTTGATACAGTACCTAATTGATACAGTACTAAATTAACTAACTACACTTAATGTTATTATTTTCCATAAATATTACATAATTACAACTTTTTTCTGAAGTCCCAAAGTTGATAACCTTGGGAGATTTGTAATAGTAAATAATTACAAAGAAATAGAAATCTCTTATATATCACAGAATCACATATAAATATGATAATTTATGTGCATTTTACTTAAAAATGCACATGTGGTTTCTGTTATTGTTAGTAATTTTCCTTTGAACTCTGAATATGTAAAACATTAGTTAACTGCAGTCATATTTTTGTTTTGTTTATTCATTAAAGAATTGTCTTTGAAACTGAGAGTAGCTTAGATCATATCTTGTCCAATTTCTAATCAACCTAAAGTGATTAAAATTAGATGTCTTTTATATTCTTACCCAGTTACAAAAAAGTTTTAATGACATTTTTTTTAAAGGAAATTTCTCCTAGAATCAGCAGCATCGAATGGTCGTACTGGTATGCACTGTGTGAGTGTGTGCGTGTTTACATACACAATATGTGTACCTTAGATCATGTGTTGAGACTTCTACTGTGTGTCAACAATGGCTTTGGCACATTCTGTGTTCAAAGGACTCACACAGGAATTTGGGTTCTTACTTTATATGGTGCCAACTTTTATGGTGGCCTTTCATTTTGCTTATTTCAAAATGTTGGTCTCTGTCCTTCTGCCTTTGTACTGACTCCTATGTTACCTTAGGCCAGAAAGCAAGCTGAGCTGCTTCCAACAAAGTGAGACCAAGGGTATTTCACAATCAGCTCTGCAGGACTGATTGTGTGAAGTTCAGCCATTTCCTCCCCCAGTGTCAGCTCTAAGCCATCACTTTGCTAATGAGCCCACTTTCACCAGCATGCAAAACACCGCTGCTGTTTCAAATGTTGGCTGTTTTGTTGAACTTTTAAGTAGCTGTGAATTCTTATTTTTATTTTTCTCTTGTAAATGCCTTGCAGCCTTCTGGAATGCTGAAGATATTCCAAAACCAATGAAGAATTCAATTCAACACTCTCCTATTTTATTTTCCTGGAGTTTTCTTCTATTGGTGACCATCTCAGATTGAAAGAATTCCTTTGTATCTATTGCAACCTTCTTGCCAGAAAGTACACATAGCAAAAAACTTGAGATTTCAGGTGCTTCTGCAAATGTGTGTGCTTACTCACTTTATCCTGTCTGACTCTTTGCAACCCCATGGACTGTAGCCCACCAGGCTCCTCTGTCCATGGGGATTCTCCAGACAAGAACCCACTGGAGTGGGTTGCCATGCCCTCCTCCAGGAGATCTTCCCAACCCAGGGATCCAACCCATGTCTCCTGCATTGCAGGCAGATTCTTTACCTTCTGAGACACCAAGGGAGGCTTCTGCAGATAAAGGATTCTAATTGTTTGCCAAATCTTAGAACCTTTTAGATCTGTACCCACCAAGTGCAGGGTATTTTCACTGATCTTTTTCAATATAAAGTTTTGATTATGCTTGAATATGAATATGATTATTTTTATATGCTTGCCTTTTTTTTTATTCTATATTTTGACATTCCATCTCTAGTTTTTGGGTCACTATTGTTCAGATGCTTATTTCTCAGTGTATTCAATGCTAGGTCATTCACTTGGAACAATGGACACCATGGAGAACAGAGGAGACCCCTCCACCCCTTCCTAAGCTTACATGAACTGGTGTTGTAAGGAGACTGGAAATCAACAAGATAGATATGATTGACTTTGACTTTATCACGTTAGATGATGATATTGTATATTAGTTTGATATGCTTTTCAAAGCCACTTGTTTATGACTCTAGTGAAGCTATTTTAATCCACTTGTTTATGACCAGGGTTAAAAAAGCTATTTAAAGTAAAGTTGTTTTTAAGAATGAAGCAAGTTGTGTCAAGATGTCATCTCAGCTGTTGTGGTTGATAAGCACTCAGAGATCAGCTACAGAAAAGTGCCTGCTGGGGGCTTATCGATTAAAAAAAATAATGAAGAAAGCAGCTATGGTGAGGGGACATTTAGACTATACACATTCAGAATTCCTAGGGATTCTCTGAAAGTTCCGACTGGGCACAGCTACGTTTTGCTGATCTGGCTCTTCAAAGACCTTGGAACATTATCTCCTGCCTGGTAAAATCAGCTCTTAACCTTCAGTACTGTAGCCCCAGGAAAGATGGTCACCTTGCCTGCCAACACTGGTGCCCTGGTTCCCTAGCAACGTGCTCCAGCCACAGGTAGACGTTTCACCTCCATTCAGCAGGCAGCTGGCATCCGCTCCCTGGTTGGTTAAGCCACCTCTCCAGAGGGCCAACCTCCTAGAAAAGGCACTTCTCAACTGAATTTGGATTTTATTTCTGTCATCTCCCCTTGCTTGGAGCAACAGTGTAATTAATCCATCACTTATTTGGAACATGTTATTTCTTTATTGTCTTATTAAGAGACATTATCCTGTATGGTATTGGCTTGTGAAATTACTTTAATTACCCCAGTAAAGCATTGTTAAAGAAACTATTGGCAAAGTTAGTCTAACAGAATTTGCTGACTCTAAAACAAAGCAAGGGGGAGGACAAAGTAAAATGGGGCTTTCAATTTAGGTTAGTGGCCAATTCTGGTTTTTTGGGAAACTGGTATTTGATTAAAGATCAAAACAAAAAAGAATGAATAAAGTGTGCAAGTATCTGGGAAAAAAAAAAAAAAAAAACATGTGCCAAATAAAGAAGACAGAAAAGGCAAAAGCACTGAGGCAGGAGCATGCCTGACGTGTCACACAGATGCCAGTGTGGTTGGAGCGGAGTAGTTGGCTAAAGTGGAGCAAGGGATGCTGGGAGCAGGCATCATTCTGCTGTAATCCAGGTAAGTGATGATATCGGCTTCGACCAGGGTGGCAGTGACCAGAGAAGAATGGTCAATGAAATAAGACTGGACAGAGAAATGCCATTTCAAAAATAATGGTAAATTGAAATGTGGGGAAAGAAGAATAAGATTTTGATGTTTCTAAGATTTATTACCACTTCTCCTTTTGCACTAAACATACCCTCTGTAGATAATGACATTTCTTCTATAACATGCTGAAATTCCCCTCAAAGAAATTCCAAATTCAAAATCTCCTTATCAAACTATGTATTTGTCTCCACCATAACAGAGGTTTTCTCTTTATGACTCTTTTTGGTATGAGATAATAACTGCAGTTCAATAGGTTTAAGGACGAATGTCCAAGAATATTACTTTTCAACTTTGTGTTTCAGACCATTATATTAATTATTTTTAAACTAGGAAATATTGCATGTTTATAAAACATCTTTTTGTCAAGAGGTTGACAGCTTGGAATAGGTCTGATTCCCAAATTTTGATCAGATAAAGTCATCCATAAGCAACAGTGAAAAACAATTGCCTTTATTTCCCATAGCATTTATTATATTAGTTGATACCATAGCTTAAGGAACTAAGTATACTGTTTGTGTACATGGTAAGGGATCCTTATGAATTATAGTATTTCAGTGTGAGAAATGGGCATGTCTTTATAGGAGCTATCACTTAAAGTCATCCCTTGACTGTTGCATTGCCTCATTCTTCATTGTTGAATCTTTTTTTTTTTTTCCTGAAAATACATTTTTCTTGACCTACCATAAATGAATACCTCATTTTATTAAAATGCATTCATTTTATTTTTCTTAAAAAAATATTGGAGTATAAT
The DNA here is from genome assembly GCF_055505025.1 of Bos grunniens. NCBI lineage: Eukaryota > Metazoa > Chordata > Mammalia > Artiodactyla > Bovidae > Bos > Bos grunniens. Next base: position 9,188,466 of record NC_141176.1, on the reverse strand, counting down.
TGATTTATGCTATGTTACTTTCAGATGTATAACAAATTGAAACAGTTACATATATATCAACTTTTTTAGATTATTTTCTCATATACTCAATTGATACCTTGCTAGAGAATAGGACTTGAAATTCATTATCAAAGAATGCATTGTTTTTAGTGAGCGTGGACAATTTTTTTTTTCACTTCAACTAGTCTGTTTATTTAAATCTTAGTGATAGTGATAGTGAAGTCGCTCAGTCGTGTCCAACTCTTTGCGACCCCACGGACAGTAGCCAACCAATCTCCTCTGTCCATGGGATTTTCCAGGCAAGAATACTGGAGTGGGTTGCCATTTCCTTCTCCAGGGGATCTTCCCAACCCAGGGATCGAACCCAGGTCTCCCGCATTGTAGGCAGACGCTTTACCGTCTGAGCCACGAGGGAAAGCCCAGTTGATATATAACCGGTCTCTTTTCTAGAAGTTCTCTTAGTCAATTTTTGAGCATATTTACAAACAAACTACTGTATACTTGCCGCCATATTTGAGCTGGAGACTAAGAAACAGAACTTAGAGAAGTTTTTAATAGGACACACTTGATTTTCACCAAGTACCCTGAAGGCACATGGAGGAAATCTTTCCAAGGCTCCCCAACCCTTCATTCAGTGCCCTGCAGCTGCTCTAGAAAGGATGGAGTCTGAGACACAAGGTAGAACTCTTGAGAGCAGAAAACTGGGGGTGGTCTTCTAGAGCCAGGAAGATTTCCCATGACACAAAAGATGTCAGATATGCTGTAATTTGAAAAAAAAAAAAAATCTTGTAGCTTTAAAAGCAAATAGGATATCAAAAAAGAAAACAAAATCTGACTAAATATAAAACAAACCTTAAAGTACAAATATATCCATCTAAGAAAAAATAGCAGAAATATATTGTTGGATATAGCAAATTGGTTGCTGCTGCTGCTAAGTTGCCTCAGTCATGTCCGACTCTGTGCGACCCCATAGATGGCAGCCCACCAGGTTGGGGGTGTATAAAAATGTTTTAGCACTAAAAAGTTCTTACATTTCTTGAAGCATCTTATTATTATATAAATTTAAACATGATTGAAGTTGCATTACATTAAAGATGCAATTTGGATACTATAGAAAACCAAAGAGATAAAGACTAAAAATTAAGAGACGAAATAAAAATGCAAGAAGAGAAAAGGAGAAAAGAAAAATTAAACCTTTGATTACACAACAGATGAGTGTTAAAGGATTTGTTTAAAAACTGCCAAAACAGTTAGTAAAACAAAGTTATGAAAGTGTGAAGGTAGATTAAAAAACTAACAAGGCACAAAGGTAGTCACTTGAACAAAAATGCCAACTTTTAAAAATACCAAAACATCTTTTTTAAAGCAAAGAAACCTAAACAAATTCAGTAAATGTAAAATGATATGCATAATATTTATAATAGACTCTAACAAAGTAGTGAGAACGAATAAGTCTTGTGTTATCAACTAGCAAAAGTCAACAAACTTACCTACCAAAAGAAAACAAGATTTCAGTTGGACTCAAAGTCGAAAGCTGGCTAACTATATGCTACACCCCAGTGAAGAGAAAAAAGCATTACAGTGACAAGCAATACACATTTTAAAAGGGATTTTTTTAAGTTAAATTGAGACAAAAAGAAAGTAGATTTATGAATCTGATATCAAAGTAGAATTCAAGCCCCAAAGCATTAAGTATGATAGAGTTGAACCCAATATTTCTTACATATGTTCTCTCCCTAATTTCTGTCTAGCCCTTTTTTCTTTTGACATGCTCACCTGTCTTTCCTTTGATCATCCAGTGCCTGTCTGAGTGGACCTTTAATTTTTTTTCCTGTATGCTTTGCACTCAGTGTTGTATAACATAAATCGATTTCACTTAGCTTTGGCATTTTCTGTTTCTCATCAACCAAATTCTAGATAATGTCATAAAGTCCCAGGAGTCTATAAAGAAGAACAGAAGAAAGTGAAGAAGGCTTCCAATGATGAAATATTAATATGTTTTCTTTTTTCTTCCCTCCTTTCTTTATTTCAGAGAGATTAAAAAATAATTACAAAATTCTTGGAAAGGCTAGAAGAGCAACAAAAGTAAAAATGTGTTAGAAAGCAAAAAGTTGACACTCTCCTTGGACTGCCCAAGAGTCTCATTGTAGCAGTAGCAGTGTTAGCCGCTCAGTCATGTTTGACTTTTTCCGACCCTATGGAGTAGGCTCCTCTGTCCATGGAATTGTCCAGGCAGGAATCCTGGAGTGGGTTGCCATTTCCTATTCCAGGGGATCTTCCCGACCCAACTCAAGCCCAAATTGCTAGAGGCACAGCTGCTGCTACTTCAGGTCTCTTATCCCACTGCCCCTACTGAGAAAACAGACTCTGCTGGAGCCACGATCTCTTACAGTCACTGGCCTCTGCTGTGGCCTCTACCACTGCAAGAACAAGAAGAAGAATGACTTTTCTCTTCCTGTCTTCTTATGTGCCCGCCTTCTGTTAGCTAACACTAACTAGAACCTAAATAGCAAGGGAATCTGAGAAAAGCGCCCCCTCCCTTTTTTTTTTTTTTTTTCCCATACTGAAAAAAAAGGACTGATGCTAAAGCTGAAACTCCAATCCTTTGGCCACCTGATGTGAAGAGCTGACTCATTGGAGAAGACCCTGATGCTGGGAAAGATTGAAGGCAGGAGGAGAAGGGGATGACAGAAGATGAGATGGCTGGAAGGCATCACCAACTCAATGGACATGAGTTTGGGTAAACTCCAGGAGTTGGTGATGGACAGGGAGGCCTGGCGTGTTGCAGTTCCTGGGGTTGCAAAGAGTCAGACACGACTGAGCAGCTGAACTGAACTGAGAAAAGCAATTTTAAAGCTTCCAACCTTCTATGACATGGAAGAGACTATAGAAGGAAGAATTTGAGGCAACACACAAGAGACTATTATAAATAGTTTACCTTAATAGCTAGCTGGCTATCATCTACCTAGTTACCTATCTTCTGTCTATAAAATGTGTTTAAAAGGCTGCTCAACAGAATGTTAATCTTTTATGATGGAATTAATGATGATTTAAATATATGCTGATTAAATTTTATAGATTTATATAAATTTTCATGTTAATAAAATACTGGAGTAGACTTGTTAATAACATTTTGGCAATTAATATATTTCGTCCTTTGAAGATTCTCTCCTTTTATCTTCTCTTCTTTCTGTTTTCTTTTCATATTCCTGAAATTGAGATCCATTTAAATGAATTTGAAAACACAGGTTAATTTTTTATGGAATCCAGATTGTTAAATGACTGGTATAATTTATAAAAGGTGGTGTGTACATTCTGTACAGTTCAGTGTGTCATCAGTCCAAATACATTATTGTCTCTTGCAGTTTATCTTGATGACTTTTCATGAAGAAGCTTCTTTAGTGAGATTAGGCTAATAGTTGAAGTGGAGAAGGAAAAAATGTTGACTATTTATAGTAAGTACATTTAGCAAAGACATCTTTATGTGAAATTTTCTAGCTAAATATATCCATGAAATACCACCATATTGAAATATTTTCCTTTTTCCTAACTCTTCTAAGAAGATGGTAGTAATAAAGGGCTTCTTTGATAAAAATATTGTTAATAATATAAAACAGTGTTAATTAGTAATTGATATATGTATCTGATGGGGCTTCCCAGGTGGTGCTAGTGGTAAGGAACCCACCTGCCGATGGAGGAGACCTGAGAAACTTGGGTTTGATCCCTGGGTCGGGAGAATTCCCTGGAGAAGGGAAAGGCAACCCACTCCAGTATTCCTGCCTGGAGAATCTCACGCACAGAGGAGCCTGAGGAGTCAGGGCCCATGGGGTCGCACAGAGTTGGACATGACTGAAGCAACTTATCACACACTGCACGCACACATATGTGTCTGATAAACATGCCAAGCCCCAGTGTGTCTGTATTTGACTTTCTTTTCAGAATATGAGTAAGCCTTAACTGGTGACTGTGAAATATGAGATAAGCTTCTCACTTGATTTTGTTAAGTTTAAGTAGGCCGTAGTTCTTAAGATAGTATTGTTAAATTGTTAAATTTGGTGATATTCTTGGATCCTCCTTGTTCATACTTCAGGCACTCTAACTGTGACTGCACCAGGCTGATTCTGAATTCCAAGGTCAAAAGATACCAAGGTCTTTCTATTTGTTCCACAAGAAAGAGGACATACTTCCTTTCCCTTTCCATACAACATTTTCTCTTGGTTTATTTTTTGCCTAGGGTATTGCATGTTCTGCTTCCCCTGAAACCATTTTCTGTAGTCAACTTCTCCTTATGGACCTTTCCTAGATCATTTCATTTACATTGAGAATCAGTATTTAGTGCCGTGTTTTAATATGTTATATCGCTAAAAGCACAAGGTGTGAATAAAATGAGCTGCATTTTAATCACAAAGCTAGCACTTACTAAAGTAGTTATAACATAGGAATTTATGTAATATTTCTTAGCCTCAGTTTTCTTATTTGTAAAGTATAACTACCAATAATATGCAGTATGTAAAGTGCATATTTTTTTTGAGCTTTATAAACAGCTCAAATCAGCATATTATTATGTTACTGGTGCACAAAATCTCTTAATTAGAATGATCAATTATTCAAATCTGACTTTCAAAATCTTTGTTGTTCATTATAAGAGAATGTTGCAAATATTTCAAAAAAAAAAAAAAACTAAATGAAATCATCAGCAGTATAATGATCCATAATTTCAAATCTCATACATATTTAATTTTGTTCTGAAATTATTATAATTATGATCATTTCACTTTTGCTGACCATATTCAGTCACCTTTAAATTGAAAATAATAAGCTAAATATATGATAACATAAAATACTTAAATATGTGAACTGTAGGGATCCAAAAAGTCAAATTTTAATTTTCACAAATTTTGTTTCTTTTTCTCTTTTTGAAAATTGATTGTTGCTGTTTAGTCACTAAGTCATGTCCAACTCTTTTGAGACCCCATGGATGATAGCCCTCCTTGCTACCCTGACCATGGGATTTCCCAGAAGAGAATCTGGGTGGGTTGTCCGGATTGTGAGTCGCCCCTTCCTTCTCCAGGGGATCTTTCTGACCCAGGGGTCAAACCTAGGTCTCCTGCATTGTCAGGTGGTTTCCTTACCACTGATCCACCAGGGAAGCCTTTGGGAATTGATATTTATACGCATTATGGTCTCCTTACCACAGTAGTGATAATGCCTGAAAATACAACTCTTTTCAGGGACGATCATGGATAAGAAGGTAGGGCTGTTTACTTTTCTCTGGTTCATCAGAGAAAACTGTCAGTTTCACTCGTTAAAGAATGAAAGCGTGTTGCTTCCTTGTGGTTTTCCCTAATGCGTTCATATTTCATCCCATTAAAGTGCAGCTGGACCCATATTAGACATATATGGGTCTATATGGGTCTATATATAGTTCCTAACTAGTGGAACTATATTTGCTACGTAAGATGTCATTCATCTACTATTCTTTATTTTTTACTCCACATACTGTACTCTAGACGTGTTTGTTAGAGTTCTCCACTACATTTGTATATATTCTCCGTATCTAAATAACTCAATTATTACAATACTTCCCATCAGCCTATCATTGTTGCTTTAAAGGAGAGGTCAACAGTAATTTAATGTGTTTTTAACTGTCCTACTGTCTCTGGTTTGTTTTGTTTAAACTGTTTAAAGCTGTTAATCTGGTTACAAAGTTGCACACATATTTTCCCTATAAAATCTATTATTTTTTTGCAATTATCTATATCACACGATTTTCGAATGACACACAGGTGATATTACAGCAGAAACAGCAGTAGTCACCTCCAAAGAAAGAGTACTTTTCATAGACAGCCCTGGTATTAGCAGTGAAGTATGAAACAGCGAGGTTACACTTTAATCTCTTTCCTGACAGAGCATGTGCCAGTTTTTAAAGCTATGACAGCTTGCCAAGACTGACACCCTGGGGGTCCTCCCCCTCATTGGGGAGATCAGTAGACAGCCACCAACATCATGAGACTCTTGGATCAACCTCAGAGAAGAAAATCAATATTTTGAGAAAGAGAAGGTAACCTGGGGAGTGATACTTGGCACTTTGCCTCGTGGAGCATGTGTTACTCTGAAAAGGTACACAATTCAAGAGAATGTCCTGCCAGTAGCAAAAAAGATAAGAGAGGCACTAAATGAGAAGTGAGATCATGCTAGCAAAATGTTTCAGAGTAAAAAAGTGTGCAAAGGCCAGATAATAAATATGGATAAGAATAAAATAGTCATCTTGTGGATAAGATATTGAATTCATTCTTAAGACTCTTATAAGTAAAAAGAGATTTTTCTTTTGAAATTGTTGAGATGGTCTGACAATCTTGCAAAATGCATCAATTAACAAGCCTAAGAGTAAATGAAATCTTTGAGAGCTGAAGGAGCTTAAGTGTGCAGTTTGATATCATCAGGATGCTCCCAAGAGATGCTTTCGGCATGCAGATCTTGTAAAGCAATTTCAGAAGACTCATACTCCACCACTCACATCACTGACAAGTCTAATTCTCAAAGATGGCCTAACAAGATTCAATGTTCTTTCTTTGTAAAGTTTGAAACACTTTGCGTAGCTAAAAGAGAGAACAGAAGATGACCCATAGAGTTGTAAAGAAATGAGAAAGTTTCCTCTTGCTTAACCATATATTTTAATCTAATATATAAGACAGTTATTCTATTTAAATAACTGCTTTCTTAAGTAAACAAGATGTTTATTTTTGTGGCTGTTCTTAATATAAGACTGGAAAGAGAACACAATGATTGTAAACATGGAAAACAGACCCTGACTTACTTCAATCCTGTCCTTCTAGGCACAAATCATTTTCTAAGGCTTACTGAAGCATCCCTTCATCTACTTTTCCCCTTTCCTTAGATAATTAATTGCATTAATTTAGATGCACGAATCTATTATGTTTTTCCTTTTTTTTTTTTTTGTAATGTCATGTACTGGGGTGAAAGACATGAATTCTATCTGAAGCTAGCAACAATAATTCCACTTATTAATTAATCTTCAAAATGAACAAATGTACCTGGGTTCTCGTGTGTCAGTAAAAGTCTATACCTGGAGTTTTAGAAGTAAACTTCCATGTAAATGTAAAGTTTGTGAAAGGAGAAGTAATATATCTGCAATTTTAACCACACATTCATGCACATTATATAACATTGTATATACAACATCAGGGATTCCCAGGTGACTTAGTGGTAACGAATCCAGCTGCCAAAGCAGGAGTCACAATTTTGATCCTGGGTCAGAACGATCCCCTGGAGAAGGAAGCGGCAATCCACTCCAGTATTCTTGTCTGGGAATTCCCATGGACAGAGGATCCTGGCAGGCTACATGTCATGGGGTCATAAAGAGTTGGACACACTTAGTGACCAAAAAACAACATATGTATCATCATATAATCATTTCTTAATATTGCCCACGCTGTGAGCAGACTGATTCTTCCACCAAGATGGTCAAGAGAAGACTTTTTAAATTTAAGGTGAAAACCAAAGGAATGACCCAGTGTCATTTGGAGAAAAACTGACACTGTAAGAGAGAGAAGACAAAGTAGAGGTCTGTCTTGAGATCTGATGCCCAAGAGGAAGGTTTATCTTCAGATAATTATTCTGAGAGTTAGTCTATCTACAAGAGAGAAAGCAAAGCACAAGGATAAGCAGGCAAATAGTAGATAAACCTCTCTGTCTCTGTAGATGTCGCTAACAGGCAGTGTTTTTAGAGTTGGCTAGATTTTCCCATCAGTAACTCATCATATGAACCACCAAGTTAAAAAAGCAGAATGAGACCCAACTGTTCCCAATTAGTGTATAACCCACAACTACCTCAACTCATCATTAGAAAAGAGATCTAGCCATTTTGAGTGACTAAGCCAAACATTGTAGGAAGTAATTTACATATGTTATATCTTTTAATCCTTAGAATATCCCTAAAGATGTTATTAGTTTTCACATAAGGAAACAGGTTTAAAGAAATTAAGAAGCTTATCAGAGGCCACACTGTTCGTAAATGCAGATCTTGGCCTCCAAACCTGCTCTTTCAGAGTCAAAAGCCAGTGCTATGCATACTTCATCATAATCACTTTTTCCTATTAATGCATATTCATAATTTAATACTTTCACTTTTCTTGAGCTTCTGTGGTAACTGACACAGAACAAACTACATCGCTGCTAACTGTGAAAACAGTTATATTCTGATACATGTAGCTAAACTTTTGCTTGTTTTGGACAATATGAGAGTAAAGTTAAATGAGGATAAAAAGAGAGAAACAATAGTAGTTTCTGCAATTAACAGACCTCCAGCAATTCTTCCACCCGGAGTTGGAAATGACTGTGAGTCTTCTCAGTGCTAAGAGGGCCTGCTGTTCAATCTAATTAAATGTCCAACAGCAAAGAGAGATTTTTGTTTTTCTTGTTTAACTTTTTTATTTAGAGTACTGAGGAAAAGGACAATTATCTGCATTTGTAATTTTAAAAATATACACTTCTTTGTATGTCTTCAGGTCTAAGTAATATTTTGCCTTGGGAGTTTAAAATCACTAAAGAAATTGGAAATGTGTGTTAGATAATATATTACCTATTCTCCTGGAACCAGAAGTAGACGTAAGAACAGGACTTATATTTTATAAAGTTGCATAATATTTTAAAATAAGCATAATTTATGTTTATGAAATGCTTTTCTTTATATAGGTCCCAGAATTGTGGTAGAATGAATACTTTTTTCTTTGATGAATAGAACCTAACATTTATCAGAAAAATTATCCTTGTTCTTTCTTTGGCATTCACAAATTAATTAAAATAAAGCAAGTTCACTTTTAAAAATTCTATTTCTTTCTGCTACTTAAAGATATAATGTGACCTCCAAAGTTTTGTACATAGCTATGCAAAATTTCTTTAGATATTGTAGTGTTTGCTATTAAATTAATTATAGAATTTCACCAAATTAGAAAATCCCTATACTTTTTGCAAGGTCTTCACTGTTTGCCACTTTTTGCTTAATGTTTTATGCTTTTTTATCTCAAGGTATTGCTCAAAAGGGTATACATTTCATAGTAGGTAACAAAATCAAGTTATTTCATAATAATAAGTTAGTAAATCTTCATTAAACCATTTCACTGAAGGAAAGTTACAGAGGAATAAATAGTGTTACTGGGGTCCATGGTGGAGTTTAATAACATAGACTTAGCTTCCACAAACACATGCCTTCCTCACCGTCTATTGGTGCAAGGAGAGTAGAAGACCTCAAAATCTGGGCAAATCCTGGAAATTGTTCAACTTAGAAGATAAATTAAAATTCTACCTCACCATTTCATTGATGAGTCGGCCTGTGTTACTATGAAAACTGTTCTTATTGGTATATGTTCAAAATCCCTCATTCCTTCTGATGGATTTGATGGCATCTCCATTCTAAGATGTTGTATGTATTCACAATGACCTATTTTCAGTAGTATGTTCTTTAAATCAGAGGACTTTGGAACCCACCAGATACTTAGTGAAGAGCTAACACTATTCACTAATGACAAGGCTCTGAACAAACTTTATCTCTTTAAGCTTCAAAATTCTCATCATTTTTAAAGGAAAAATAATATGAGCCATATATGAATATATGGATATAAAAGAGACAGAAAGGGTGTAGATAAAACTCTTAGCATAGACACTAACACATAATGAGTGCAAAGATTGTAAATAACATTATTTCAAAATTATTCTGGTGTAGTTGTAGATATTAATAGAAAGTTGAAAATAGAAAACTAAATTATTCATTTTGTAGCATAACATATATCAATTGAAAAAATATTAGAACATGTTGATATAAGACCATTTTGTTCCATTTTATCAAAAATTATATTTTATCCTACTTTACATGAGGTATGCCAAACTGAAAATTTACATTTTGCATAAAACAATTATTTTTGCTAAGTTATTTAACTTTAGTAAATATAAAATAGTTTCATGTTTTATAACATTATATTACAATAACTTTTACTTTGAACGTACATAATGCTTCACTTTCTAAAAATTGCTAGCTACAATATTTGTGTATTTTGACTACATACTGTGCTGCGCTTAGTCACTCAGTTGTGTCTGACTCTTTGTGACTCCATGGACTATAGCCCACCAGGGTCCTCTGTCAATGGGGATTGTCTAGGCAAGAACACTGGAGTGGGTTGCCATGCACTCCTCCAAGGGATGGAGAAGGCAATGGCACCCCACTCCAGTACTCTTGCCTGGCAAATCCCATGGACGGAGGAGCCTGGTAGGCTGCAGACCATGGGGTCGCGAAGAGTCGGACAAGACTGAGCGACTTCACTTTCACTTTTCCCTTTCATGCATTGGAGAAGGAAATGGCAACCCACTCCAGTGTTCTTCCCTGGAGAATCCCAGGGACGGAGGAGCCCGGTGGGCCTCGGTCTATGGGGTCACACAGAGTCGGACACGACTGAAGCAACTTAGCAGCAGCAGCCTCCAAGGGATCTTCCCAATCCAGGGATCTAACCCAGGTCTCCCGCATGCAGGCGGATTCTTTACCAGCTGAGTTTTGAAAGCCCATTTTGGTCACATGTAAAGTGAGGTGAAAGCGAAAGTCACTGAGTTGTGTCTAACTCTTTGCAACCCCATGGACTATACAGTCCATGGAATTCTCCAGGCCAGAATACTGGAGTGGGTAGCAATCCCCTTCTCCAGGGGATCTTCCAAACCCAGGGATCGAACCCGGGTCTCCCACACTGCAGGCGGAATCTTTACCAGCTGAGCCACAAGGGAAGCCCAAGAATACTGGAGTGGGTAGCCTATCCCTTCTCTAGGGGATCTTCCAGACCCAGGAATTGAACTCGGCTCTCCTGCATCACAGGCAGAATCTTCACCAACTGAGCTCTGAGGGAAGCCCTGGTTACATATAGGTCACTAATTTGTACTCTTTTGTTTGTAACATATGCATCCCTTTCACTTTATCCTTAAAAGAAAGAACTTGACTTCAACCAGCAGTCTCAGTCCTGGGTTGAAAGACTAACCCTGTTATCTAAGAGGAAGGACTTTAGAATCTGTACACTGCTTAGTCCCTTAGTGGTGTTTGACTTTTTGTGATCCCATAGACTGTAGCCCACGAGGTTCTTCTGTCCATGGGATTCTCCAGGCAAGAATACTAGAGCGGGTTGCCATGCCCTTCTCCAGGGGATCTTCCCAGCCCAGGGATCGAACTCAGGTCTTTCATTGCAGGTGGATTCTTTACCTTCTGAACTACCAGGGAAGCAACAGCCCAGTTTTCATAAACTTAAACTTATACTTGCAAATTTGAGAACTCATACACCACCCAGTGTCCCCATAGTCAGACATATGTCTTGTTTTAAAACCACTCTACCCTTGAACTAGAGTTTGGTAAGTGAATTCTTACCTCAGTTCACAATGCCCGAGTCCTTGTCTTGGTCACATAGTCAAGGTCCTGGCTGTAAGACTTGGTGTTCTATTTGGTTCTCAAAAATCTCTTTTATAAGAACTAAAATCCTTTATCAAATATCAGGCATGGACTGATTACTCCTGACACATTTCTCTCAGGGTTCCTTGCTGTTTGGTAGCTACCTACAGTTGTCTTTTTCACCCTGGGATGTTCTCTGCTATTGGGAACTCTTCCCAATGTCAAATCCTAACAAACCTGATTCAGATCTTATTATTATTATTTTCAGTGTGTGCTGGGAGTAACGGAAACTCCTAGATCCGGCTCTCCTCTTTCTCTGCTTCCAAATCCACACACAAGTTACTCCGCGCTGCAGGGCGGGCCATCCTCTCCTTCCGTACTCATTACCATCCTGTCATGAGCATCCTAATATACACAGGTGACCTTTCTTTTTTTTTTTTTTAATTTCCTTGGTGCAGTTACATTATCAGACAGGTTAAATTGCTTTCCATTTTACAAACTATCTAAAAGTAGATGTGTCTTTCATTTACTAAAAGCCATGGGGATGCCTAGTATGCAAAATGCCCCACAAGGAATACCAAGATGATGCATCTCAGAGGAGAGACACCTACATGAAGTTCAAGAACAAAAGAGAGAGGGGACTTCTTCCAACTGGGTTTGAGAGCGTGAACCAGACCATGCGTTCTATAAGAACGGGGACCTTCTGTATTTTAATTTGCATTCTATTCCAGGTACCTTATAAAGGGCCTGGCAACATTCTGGCTGAATAGTGAACTCACCAAAGCTTCTGGTGAAAGGTGGGTTTATTCTGGTGCTGAAGGCTAGACTGAGTTTCTACTCACAGAGGTTTGTTTCACTTGGTGGATGTAAATAGACAGAGAAGATAGATGTGGCGTGTTCAGAACCCTGAGAGATGTCTCACACGGCTTCTTCTACTCTGTTTCCGGAAGAGTTTCAGAGACATAACAGGTTGACGTGTTTCAGTGAAGACAGAATACTGCCAAATAGTACTGTGGAGATATTGGTTCAGCAGTTTCCGTAGAGGTGAATTTTGAAGGAGAGATTGATAAGATAACCTATTGGTGTGTAGGGGAGTAGAGAAAAGGCAAGGAATAAGCTTTGGGAAATACATATGTTTAGAAGGTGATATAAGAAAGCGACTGATCTGATCTGATAAGAGAGAAGGTCTTTAAAGAAATGGAATCATAAACTCCTGACTCCAGTAAGTATCCTAAAATCCCATTGCTGCCTGAGGACTTTGAGGTCTGGAGAGATCAAGGGTGTTGAGGCTTGTGATTTGAACTCCAAATGAAGAGAAAAGGAAGCAATCTGAAGTTTAGGAAAAGAATCAGAAATGTAACATGCAGCAACACACAGTGAATGAGAATGGAGAAGGAACCACAGTTCAGTTCAGTTTAGTTCAGTCGCTCAGTCATGTCCGACTCTTTGCGACCCCATGAATCGCAGCACGCCAGGCCTCCCTGTCCATCACGAACTCCTGAGTTCACTCAAACTCATGTCCGTTGAGTCAGTGATGCCATCCAGCCATCTCATTCTCTGTCGTCCCCTTCTCCTCCTGCCCCTAATCCCTCCCAGCATCAGACTCTTTTCCAGTGAGTCAACTCTTTGCATGAGGTGGCCAAAGTATTGGAGTTTCAGCATCAGTCCTTCCAAAGAACACCCAGGGCTGATCTCCTTCAGAATGGACTGGTTGGATCTCCTTGCAGTCCAAGGGACTCTCAAGAGTCTTCTCCAACACCACAGTTCAAAATCAATTCTTTGGGGCTCAGGTTTCTTCACAGTCCAACTCTCACATCCATATATGACCACTGGAAAAACCAGAACCTTGACTAGATGAACTTTTTTGGCAAAGTAATGTCTCTGCTTTTCAATGTGCTATCTAGGTTGGTCATAACTTTCCTCCAAGGAGTAAGTGTCTTTTAATTTCATGGCTGCAGTCACCATCTGCAGTGATTTTGGAGCCCCCAAAAATAAAGTCTGACACTGTTTCCACTGTTTCCCCATCTATTTGCCGTGAAGTGATGGGACCAGATGCCATGATCTTCGTTTTCTGAATGTTGAGCTTTAAGCCAACTTTTTCACTCTCCTCTTTCACTTTCATCAAGAGGTTTTTTAGTTCCTCTTCACTTTCTGCCATAAGGGTGGTATAATCTGCATATCTGAGGTTACTGATATTTCTCCCGGCAATCTTGATTCCAGCTTGTGCTTCTTCCAGCCCAGAGTTTCCCATGATGTACTCCGCATATAAGTTAAATAAGAATATCACGTACCCCTTTTCCTATTTGGAACCAGTCTGTTGTTCCATGTCCAGTTCTAATTGTTGCTTCCTGACCTGAATATAGGTTTCTCAAGAGGCAGGTCAGGTGGTCTGGTATTCCCATCTCTTTCAGAATTTTCCACAGTTTATTGTGATCCACACAGTCAAAGGCTTTGGCATAGTCAATAAAGCAGAAATAGATGTTTCTGTGGAACTCTCTTGCTTTTCAATGATCCAGCAGATGTTGGCAATTTGATCTCTGTTTCCTCTGCCTTTTCTAAAACCCGCTTGAACATCTGGAAGTTCATGGTTCACGTGTTGCTGAAGCCTGGCTTGGAGAATTTTAGCATTACTTTACTAGTGTGTGAGATGAGTGCAATTGTGCGGTAGTTTGAGCATTCTTTGGCATTGCCTTTCTTTGGGATTGGAATGAAAACTGACCTTTTCCAGTCCCTTGGCCATTGCTGAGTGTTCCAAATGTGCTGGCATATTGAGTGCAGCACTTTCACAGCATTGTCTTTCAGGATTTGAAATAGCTCAACTGGAATTCCATCACCTCCACTAGCTTTGTTTGTAGTGATGCTTTCTAAGGCCCACTTGACTTCACATTCCAGAATGTCTGGCTCTAGGTGAGTGATCACACCATCGTGATTATTTGGTCATGAAGATCTTTTTTGTACAGTTCTTCTGTGTATTCTTGCCACCTCATCTTAATATCTTCTGCTTCTGTTAGGTCCATACCATTTCTGTCCTTTATCGAGCCCATCTTTGCATGAAATGTTCCCTTGTTGTCTCTAATTTTCTTGACGAGATCTCTGCTGCTTCTGCTGCTGCTAAGTTGCTTCAGTCGTGTCCGACTCTGTGCGACTCCATAGATGGCAGCCCACCAGGCCCCACCGTCCCTGGGATTCTCCAGGCAAGAACACTGGAATGGGTTGCCATTTCCTCCTCCAATGCATGAAAGTGAAAAGTGAAAGTGAAGTTGCTCAGTCGTGTCTGACTCTTAGCGACCCCATGGACTGCAGCCCACCAGGCTCCTCCATCCATGGGATTTTCCCGGCAAGGGTACTGGAGTGGGTTCCCATTGCCTTCTCCTGTCTTTCCCATTCTGTTGTTTTCCTCTATACCTCTTCAAAAAAGTTTGATGCTATAAAGGGAGGTGTGCGTGTGTGCTAACTTGCTTCAGTTGTGTCCAACTCTTTGCCACTCCATGGACTGTAGCCCACCAGGCTCCTCTATCCATGGGATTCTCCAGGCAAGAATACTGGAGCCAGTTGCCATGCTCTCCTCCAGGGGATTTTCAGATACAGGGATCAAACCCGTGTTTCTTATGTCTCCTGCATAGGCAGGTGGTTTCTTTATCCTTAGTGCCACCTGGGAAGGCCTGACGAAGGAAGCAGATAGTGCCAAATTCTTACAAAAATGTCCTGCTTAATAGTAAATATCAATAATTAAATTTTTCTTTGATAACAACATGAAATACATTTAAACATACTAAAACAATAAACATTTTACTATAAAACAATCCATTTAAACACTACCTCTACATACAGCCTCCTACCTTGATCTTCAATATTTTAGTCAGTCACACTGTTATAAGTCAATCAATGAGTAGCTTCAGGAATTATTGATGATTGAAGCAGAAAAAGTGAGCAGAAAATTTAGTTACTAGTAAAAAGGCATCAGGAAACATCTTAGAAATAATATGCTCCATTATAAACTTATGTAATTGGAGAACTTTGCAAAGCAAATTTTTATAAAAGGTTTTATCAGATAAAATAACCTCACAAGATGCAATTTAAAGCATGTCCTAAATACTTTAATGAGGATATTAGTTTATAAAATTTGTGGGGATTATTCAAATTAGATATTAAACACTATAAAAAAAAGTCCAACTTTCTCCCTCTCCAGGACAAATAAAAGCAAAAACAAACAAACATGTTGAATTTTCAAATCCACACCAGTAGTGGAATTTCTTATGGTGGCCAGATTTCAGGATACATACTTCATATTCATTATGTACCAAGCATATTGCTAGGTGCTCTCACAGATATAATCTTTTTAAAGCTCCAGAATAATCCAGTGACAAGTACTGTTTATATTTCCCATGCAAAGAAAGCCTGTTCAAGTAATCTGAGTTGAGTGACAATGCAGCCAGTGACAAATGGACTCATTGCAGGGACAGTGTCTCATAATTGACATCTCGTCTCATCCACCTACACAGTAAGTATTTATTATTTCTTTACTCACCATTCAATAAATCAAGTATCATTCAACACATACTTATTAAGCATCAATTCTGTGTTTACAGGCACTGTCATGGCAGGTTCATGTGACGATTTACGACATACATTGATAATACTGTCTATCTCACCTCCTGATTTTGTAATTGTATATGATTACTTTTTCTTGGCCAAGAAGTATGGATCTAGAAAATCCAGCATGCTACCCAAGGCTGGCACTGGTCTGCTCAGTTCAACTTGACAAGTAACTATGTGTCAAGCAGATTTTAGACTTCTTAAAGCTTGACATTTTATCTGTTCTCTTCTAATTACAATCTAGTGGGAAATACAGGTGATAAATGAGCAGCTACAAGGAGCGTATTAGGAAAGAAAAGATGCAGCAGGAAAATCCGATCAGTTTCAAATGCCTTTCTGC
Source organism: Bos grunniens (assembly GCF_055505025.1). Taxonomy (NCBI): domain Eukaryota; kingdom Metazoa; phylum Chordata; class Mammalia; order Artiodactyla; family Bovidae; genus Bos; species Bos grunniens. The sequence continues at coordinate 9,172,093 of NC_141176.1, read as the reverse complement.
AGGAAAACTGGCAATAGGAGGACAATGGGAAGAATACTGTCGTAGAGATAACTGATTTCACCTTCAGGAGGAATATCTCTTGAATATTCTTTTAGGATATTAAATAAAAAAGCGATACTTTGCTTTAGTTTTCACAACTTCTAAAATTTATTCTCTTGGTAATTCTACTTGTAACAGAACACTGAGGGCACAGATCAGGTTAAGATATAACTTATGCAGCTCATTTCAACCTTTTAAAATGATAACACTAATCTATATTTTAAAAGAATTAGAAAAATGAACTTTTATTATTAAACACAAAAACAAACAAACACAAAAAAGGTTATAGGAAATCTAGTGACATATCTGGGGAAGAATTGAAATTAATGTATGGGCTTATGGAGAGGTATTGATTTTATAGCCATGCCAGAACTGATACTAAAACCTGCATTTACAAAGATAGCAAAACACTTGGCGTGTGCCCTTATAAAATTTAGAGTTCATGGATGAGAGAGACATCTATATAAACCAGTGTAGTAATCATGAAAAATTACAACTCTGAAAAACACAGTTGTGTGATCAAATTTATGTCAAAATGTGCTGTATGTTGCATACATTATACAAATCTATACAAAATTAAATTAAAAATGCATAAAACTGTTGTGAAATACATTTATGTATACATTCTATAATTAGAAAATAAACACTTAAAAATAGGACATAAAACAATACACAGTTTAAATTTCCCATTTTGTTTATATATACACATAGGCATATCAAAAAAGAAAAAGATAAACAGGAAAACATTATCTGAATGATAGGATTATGCTGATTTCTAGTTCTTTCTTTTTATTTCTGCAATTCCCATAGCATCTGCCGTAACTATGGATTCCACTTCACAGTAAATGTATCAAGAGAGCATTAATGACAGTTATTTTAGGGAATCTGGAGGAAGATCTCTTGTATACAACAGTTTATTAAGTCATGGTAGTTTAATTGGTAAAATAAAGGACTTCTTTTTGTTGACTACTGTTATGCAAGGCTATTACAGCACTGTCAATTTCTTTTTAATCTCTAGTGTTGGTAAATTTCCCTTCTCTATATCTTCATTTTATTTGTTTGTCTGTTTACTTATTTAAAAATAAGTGTTTTCATTTTGGAGTTAAGTTTAGATTTATAGAAAAGTTGCAAAAATAATAGAGAACTCTTTTCCGGTTTCCCCTACTATTCACATTAAGATACTATCTACTTATACTTTACTCATTCAGTCTATAAAACCCTTTGTTATTCTCTGAGAAATATATTCTTACAGACATAGTAAATTCTTACCTCCATTTTTTCAATATGAGAAATAATCTAATGAATACCTGTCAAAATCTAAAAAAAACTTTTAAAATAGAATTAGAAATTTTATATATCATTCAATAAATACTATGAAAAATAATTTTGTATTGTGATATGTGTTATTTTTTTAAAAGATGGGAGGAAAAAAACATATAGCTCATTTTCAACTACTGGCAATGAGACACCGTCTTTTTGGCCAAATTCCAAGTGCTTTTATTACCCATTGCATATTCAGTGTCCACCAGTAACACTGTTCAACATTAACTAAATTAGGGTCCAATAACCCTAGTTTTACCTTTGTATATAACTTATAATTAAATGTATATTGTTATAAATTTACAAAAAAGTCATACTTCTTCTAGAAGATGGATACTATGTAATGCAATATTTCTGACTTTTTTTAAGCCTAGAAAGATATAGAGTAAAGCTAATAGGAAGTTGTCATAAGTATGCATTTGTGTGTGTGACTCTTTGAGATCCCCATGGACTATATAGCCCAGCAAGCTCCTCTGTCTATGAGATTTCCCAGGCAAGAATACTGGAGTGGGTTGCCATTTCCTCCTCCAGAGGATCTTCTGGACTCAGGGATCAAACCTGTATCTCCTGCATCTCCAGCATTGGCAGGCAGATTCTTTGCCAGTGAGCCACCTAAAAGAATGTATAAAGAGATCTTAAATTTTACACTGACTCATTTGTCAGTAACAACAATATAGTGTGTAGATTGAAAGTCAATAGTTCAAAATTAGCCACTAAGCTATTTTGCTTTAGCTGGAAATGTCTAGAGGGAAAATACCTAAAAATTGTATCAGTTGCATATGCTTATAAAAATAACTAAAATAAAGTTGTATTCATTTCAAGGTTTCATTATTTTGTTTTGTTTTTCAATCAATGTAATCATTCTACTATGCAGAAAGCAGCCTTGAAGACATCAGATTAAGAATCAGACTGGGTTATTTGTATTTGGGTATATATTTACAGATATGGACAGGGAAGCTGGGCATGCTGCAGTTCATGGGGTTGCAAAGAGTCAGACACGACTGAGTAACTGACTGCTGTTGCTAGTCGCTTCAGTCGTGTCCGACTCTGTGCGACCCTAGAGACGCCAGCCTACCAGGCTCCCCCGTCCCTGGGATTCTCCAGGCAAGAACACGGGAGTAGATTGCCATTTCCTTCTCCAATGCATGAAAGTGAAAAGTGAAAGTGAAGTCACTCAGTCGTGTCCGACTCCTAGCGACCCCATGGACTGCACCCTACCAGGCTCCTCCGTCCATGGGATTTGCCAGGCAAGAGTACTGGAGTGGGGTGCCATTGCCTTCTCTGAACTAAATAACATTATGGTCATAAATTTATATATCTGTGATGAATCTTATAAACTATTCCAAGTCTTCATTGACAGAGACATAGTGGTAGGAAGGCTAAAGGTTCATGGATCCATACTGAATACTCAGAGTTGTCCTCTCATAGTATCTCATATCATGTCAATATATGTGTATATATATATATATATATATTTTGCTGAATAAGATATATCATATATATGTGATGTCAAATTTATTGTACCAAAAAATGTTTTCTTTTTTGTTTCTATTTTCACCAGGTTAGAAACAACAGTAATCAGATTTTATTCTTTACTATTTTGTCAAATAGTCAAAATACAGTACAACATTTTAAAAATTTCATGCCATATATATGGTTTTCCCATGGATTTCCTTCCTTCTCAATTGAAGTAATTTCTATTTTGTATATGCAATTTTATTTTCTGTCTAAATTCATTTTGAGTTGTGTCTTCATATGTCCTCTTATTCCCCCTGCCTTATTCATTTTAATTTACCAAGATTGCATCTCATTCAGCTTAGATAATTAGTTGATGGTCAACTATTAAGTAACTTAAAATAATTTGAGTGTTTTCAACATTTTGGGGGTCTTATCAATTGAAATTGTGTTCAGGAAAAATAAACATTAAAAAAAATACTGATGCTCCAGATTAAAGGCAAAGTATTTATAATGCTTGGAAAAAGTAACTCAAGTGAAAATAAAGAAATGGTTACTTGACTAAGCATGTGTTGCTCGGCTAAAGCCTTATGCTGCTCTAGCCCAGTGTAAGTTGAGTTCATGGTGGATTGGATTAAGCCGCCTTAAATATGGTCTTACATTTTTTTTTTTAGTTGACTTAACATAATATGAAGCAAATGACTCCTGTTTTGTGCTTCTGAGTTTGTGAGGATTGCAAAATATCAGTGAACTTGCAGGGGAATGAGTCGTCAAGCATAGCAGATCCAGGCCTCTAGACAATGGCTGGAGCCATAATAATCTGCCTGGAGACTAAACAGAAGGCAAAATATTGTCCTTCCTCTGCTCAAATAGGCATTTCCTGCAGGCTGAAGGAGCAGCTTATAGATGCATGTGTATTTAACAGGCCTTGCCCTTGTATGGTCTGCTGCCAGGAATAACAATAAACAGTAGCTCATTACACAAGGTGTCATCTCATTACATGAGGAGCTACCCTGGCATATTAAAACCAAAATATTGAAAGCCTAAAAGAAAACATGACTGAAATTAAATGCAAACAACCCTGCCTTTTATTTTAGAAATATTGATCCCCTACAGAAGAGTGGCATGCTTAATGAATATCCTTAATGATTTTACAGTAAGGCAAATCATCTATGAAAGTAACATGGTTAAAAAAGAATGTTATGATCTGGCACCCAATGAAATCCAATATGCTTGTAAGCAGTACCAGTCACTATGTCATAACTCTCTGGGAGCAAGAAAGCTACAAAATCAGGAAGGGAAATAAAGCTAATTTATTTTAGCTATAGTTTCAAAGTCGACTAAAATGCTTATAGGGAGCCGTGAAAATATTTCCCAAACTAATCTAATCCTGTTCATAGTAATTACTTTCTTCCTTTCAGGCAAAACACAGTTGACAGAAAACAGCAAATGGTTTTTAAGGGATTTAATAGGGATGAGGTATCATATTCAAAGAAAATTTTCATTACTTTAAACCACAACCTCTTGAGACTTTACTTTCACGAACCTTTCCAAATACTTAAGGTATGATTGGGCTATAAAGGATTAAATTAGAAGGAAGATAAATCAGTCAAAGGTTTTGAGATTGGTGCTATTTGAAATGGTCTACAGAGGCTCACAGCAATTGAAAATGGGCAAAAAAACAAAATAAAAAAACCAATGTCATGCATATAGAGAAATGCTTGATATGCATTTAAAGGAAAAGACATTGAATTTGAATAATATAGCCCTAGAAATGTCCTGAGCATTACAAATAAAAGTTAAGGAATTTCTGTTATGTCCCACAGTAATTTTGTGTGTTTCTGGACACAACAAATCATAATCCTTCCAGAGATAACTGGCTGAATAATTTTCTTCACAGAAAAAGAAAACAAATAAAAAGAGGAAAATACATTAATAATGTCTCAGAACCATGTGAGTTCCAACTGCAAAACAAACAAACAAATAATCAGATATACTTCCAAAAACCCAGTCTCTCTTTCAGCATGGTCCAGACTCTGTAAGAACAGACTTAGAACACTAGACATGGCCAAAGACTTTCAATAGACCTCTATCAATGCCAGGAGTGATCTTAGGTATTAACCTTTATTCCTATAGAATTGTGCAAAATCAAAGCTGAAGGAAAATTTAGTACAAATATAGTTCAGTTATTTCCATCAAAACAAACAAACATTTCAATAGTGGAACTTCTTTAGTCCTTTACCTGACCTTATAAAAATTATATTTTTACCCATTCAATTAATAAAAATACAAGATTCAAACTGTTTAAAGGATTCACCATAGTTTTCTAGGCCAGATGGCGGTAGATTTCAAATTCCAATATTATAATGTAGCATCTCATTTGCAATACTATAGCAATATAAGAAAATGTCATGGAGACATGGTTAAAACTCTCCTGATTTAATTTCAGTAATTTTCAAAGCCCCTAAAATGAGATGCTTATTGCAGCAGATTAAGAAATGCAATATAAATATATAATCTATTTACAAATACATTATAAAATAAAAATAATTTATTTTGTTTATTTTACTCTTACCTATACTTTATCTTGTATATTTGCATTTGGATAGAGGTAGAAAAAATAATTTGCAAAAATTTAACTTAGAGTCATAACATAGAGAATCATTTAAGATATGTTGTGATGGGATGCTAATGTTTGATTCCAAATAAAATCTGAGCGATTTTTCCATTAAAATCCATTGTAATGGCTAATGGAACAATAGTAACAGCAAGAGTCCTGAGGTCAGGCAGAAATTGAAGGAAATAGTGATGTGGCTTGCAAGAGAAATGTGCTTTTATTCAAGTTTTTCCTTTAACTTGCTCTGTAAATTTAAATAGTTTTGGAGGACCAATCCAATCCAAATACTAATGATTTTCATCTTTGTGTTTATGCCTTTGGTTAAGCCTGTCTCCTTCAGTGTGGGAAGAATTTGTGACTTACTTCTAACTAATCATGTTTGCTAAAGGTTATGAGATGTTAGACAATTTATGAAGTTTTTTTTTTTTTTTTTTTAGCAGATTAGAACAAGAACGTCTCCTTGTTGCTTAATGAAATAAGTGGCCATTATAGAGAATCTCTGTGGCAGACAAAGGCTGATAATCTTTAGGAAAAGCAAAAAGCCAGTGTCCTAGGAATATAGCTGGGTTTCCCTGGTGGCTCAGCCAGTAAAGAATCTGCCTGCAATGAGGAAGACCTGGGTTCAATCCCTGGGTTGGGAAGATCCCCTGGAAGAGGGAATGGCTACCTACTCCAATATTATTGCCTAAAGAATTCCATGAACAGGGGAGCCTGGTGTGCTACAGTCCATGGGGTCACAAAGAGTTGGACATGATTGAGTGGCTTTTACTTTCTCAGGAATATAACTATGTGAGAATGAATTCTGCCAACAACTTGAATGAACTTGCAAGAAGAGCCTTTCCCTGTGTAGCTTCTAAATGAGACTGCAACCTCGCTGACGCTTTGATAGTAGCCTGTGAGACCCTAAGGAAATGATCCAGCTGTGTATTCAACCCAGGCCAGTATTCTTGTCTGGAAAATTCCATGGACAGAGGAGCCTGGGGGACTACAGTCCATGTGGCTGCAAAGAGTCGAACATGACTGAGTGGCTGAGCACGCACATGCACTCCTAACCCACAGAGATGATGATGTAAAAAACTGTGTGGTTTTAAATCATTTTTTGTGGTAATTTGTTGTATAACATTAGAGAACTAACACATTACTTTACCTCCTTATTGCCTTTGGGCCTGAATTGAAAAAGTAAGTACATTTTGGGAAGTATTTTTCCAAAAAATTTTCTTGGTTGTAAGGGTCTGGGATTTGAAGATCATCACCTTTGGGGAAGTACATACCCCCGTTTAAGCAATTTCAATTGTGTCTGAAATACAAACCCATAAAGACATATAGGCGCTGCCCAGGTGGTGCTAGTGGTAAAGATCCACCTGCAGTGCAGGAGACATGAGATGTGAGTTCAATACCTGGGTCAAGAAGATCCCCTGGAGCGGGCATGGCAACCCTCTCCAGTATCCTTGCCTGGAGAATTCCATGGACAGAGGAACCTGGAGGGCTGCAGTCCATGGGGATGCAAAGAGTCAGACAGGACTGAAATGACTTAGCACACACGTGCACAAAGGCATATAGGCTGCAAAGACTGTAAAAAGTGGCTCAATTTGATCTCTGTGTTACCTGTCATATGAGGGTTCTGGTTCAGTGACCTCTTTAAAGGAGTCTGAACAACGTCCCTTTGAGCCATTAGGCAGATTTCCTTAGTAAAGGCAGAGTTATCCATTATCCCTGCTCTATGGGAAATTGTCCTATAGACTCAGAAGGTGTCTGATTGTTGTGGCAGATGGTCCTCTTAAAACTGACACAACACCAGATCCTTAAATTCACAGTTCAATGCATTTAACCTTCTTTACCTAGTGAGACTTCTCTATCTCCATTAAATTCCATCTTCAAGTTCTAGGGTAAGTACTGGTATTTACAGATTCATTCAGTTTTCCTTCATGCTGTAAATTGAATGCAATAATAATTGTACATCGAAAAACATAATAGGAGACTGTATACAGTTTTACAATGTTTTTATAATGACATCCTCCCACCAGATTCACAAAGCTGAATTATCCCCCAGATTTAGACCATACCCCTAATCCATAACTTGCAGTTTTTATTTAAAGAATTCTCTCTCCATGCTTACTACTTGGTTTATTATTTTAAAATATGAGAATAGAATGTTTTCCCCTACTGTTTGGAATGATTCCTTTGCAAAAGCAAGAACCTATAAAATATCAGTTTGCTGCTTTATGGCTACAATTTATATATTTATACAAATTTATATTATTTATATGATATATTTATTTATATAAATATATTTTTATATATATTTTTTATAGTCTGATAACCCGCTGTACTTAGGTTGCCTCAACATTTCCCTAGGATAAAAGCCAAGAAAAAAAAATTAGACTTGAGAAATATGAATTAGTACAAAAGTATCTCTGTTAAACAAAGTGAACGAAGCATAAGCACACACTCATGTTTTGCACTTCTTTATTTGGAAGTAAGTATGTTATTTAATGAAGACCTGTCTCCAGGTCATTAAAAACTTCAAATTGTCTCTTCTGCATTCTTGCCTTTTCTATATTCCCTCCCTTTTTCTTATCACTCTGCCTCCAAATCCATTGAGCCTGAGTTCCCATCAAATGCATGTAATTTAAAACTTGCTTCCCTTTAACAGCTCTTCAGGGATGTTGGAGTCAAGCAAAGTTTTTTACATATTAAAACTAAAATGTGAACTACTAGCTAGGAATGTAGACGAGAGTTGGTAGAGTTATTGGAGGATAGGAAATGGGTTTCCTTCCTGAGATTTTAATTTGGTGATATTTTCTGTAAGGTGCCTGGAGCACTTGTTAACATTCATATCATGCTAACAAGATTTATTTTTCAGAGAGAATATAAATTGGGCAGGAAGATGCTTTGGGAATGAACAATGTGCTGGTATGAAGAAATTCAGGAAATGTGTCTTACCTTTCCAAACATGCATGCACACGATTACTTCTGAGCCTCTCTTTTTATTTCTCTTTTTGTTTTGTTATTTCTCTATCTCCCTCCCAGACTCCATTTTAGTTCCTTTCTTCCAAAGCCTTTCAGTATATAGTTCAACATTTACCTCTGTTCATCCTAATATCCCTAGTAGAGTCTTAAAAAAAATATGTTTAAAATAATCAACATATGTAACAGTTTCATTTCTTCAAGACTTGCAGTCAGAGTGTCTCTATCAAGTTAAATTATACTTCAAGCACAGCTATTTAATAAAAAGTTATTTATCCTTTTATTTTCAGATGTTTTATTAGGTAAGATGTATATGCATACTTGGTAATATAAAAAACACCCTCTGATTGCCAATACTTGATATTTCAATTATAGATTTCACATCATATGTCTAGTATCTGTGTATACCATGTATGACTTTTATATCCTTGTATTTTCATGAGCACTTCATAAACTTTATTTTTTGACTGCATAGTCTTGGTAAAGTATTAGTACTAGTCACTGATCATCTCTGATCAACTCAATAGATACCCTCATGTCCTGAAATAATCTTAAGAGTGAAGAAGTGAATCAGTTAAGTCTAAATCTCAGTCATATCACCTATTTTGCATTGTTACTAGTGGCACTTAGCTTTATCTTCAGAAATTACATAAAAGAAAAGAGATTTAATAGACGGGGAGTTACAGAACCATGGACCCAAGCATGAATGGTATTTTTTGTATATTGTTCTTGCCTGGAGAATCCCACAGACAGGGGAGCCTGGTGGGCTGCACAGAGTCGGACACGACTGAAGCGACTGAGCAGCAGCAGCAGCAGCATGGTCTGAGAAACACATCTACTTATTCCTGAAATTCCTATTTCACAGTGAGTTTTAGTTCACCTCGTTTATTTTAGGTGCCTTAGAAAATTAACACTTGAAAGATCACAGATTCTTCGTAATTGAAACACTTCGTGATATTTGCATTTCAAAACATAGACGCAAAAAATAAAGTTCATTCCATAATTACCTAACCACTTTTGAAATTTAGAATTCATTTTCTGGCACAGGCTGCATAATTCTTTAAAATCTATTATTTCTTTAAACTCAAGGCTGTTTAGCAAAAAGAAACAAGGACTGTTTCCTAGTGCCATCTGTTCAATACACATGTTCAGTCTGAATCGAAATATCTGGATTTCTATGAACAACTGAGTAAAGTTCCTTTTTTTATTCATTTCATGGAAGACTTTTGATTGTATCATTGCTGATTTTTCCCATGAATTTCAAAATAATACTTACTCATCAAAGAAACCACAACTTTCATAAAAGTTTAAAGGATAAAATAATGTCTAATTATTCACAATTGAGGAAGGCTGTATCATGGACCCTGAGTCAGATTCTTGGACAGTAATCTCAATTCCAGCCTTTTCAGAATGTCTAAATTTAGTGAAATTACTGTTCTAGCCTCAGTTTCCTCATCTATAAAATGGAATTGATAATAGTGGATAAATAACAATGTTATTTTGAGATTGAAGTAATGAGCTTATTAATTTACTATGAATAACATATTTCTTTACATACTGTAAAGATCTAACACTATTAAAATATTTTTTTTCAAAATTGATTACATAATATTTTGTGATTATTTTATAAAGATGCTATTTTCACTTTTAATAAGAAAAAGGAAAATACATTATAATAGGCTTATTTTAAAATGGGGCTTCTCTGGAAATATGGTAGTGATTAAATATCAACAGATATAAATTTAAGGCAAAGCAAAAACCAACAAATATCAGAATTTCCCATTCTTTCCTCATTCATATAATATTTAGAAAGCATCTTAAAGGCCCAGGACTGTGTATCCCATAATGAGGCAAGAGGCATTTTTAACTCTCCCAGTAAAGACAGCAAATAAATATATTTACATGTAAATTGCATGCACATGTGTGATCATAAATATTCCTCAATATTCCCCATCACTTCAAGGCAAATAGATGAGGAAAAAAATGGAAATAGTGACAGAGTTTATTTTATTGGGCTCCAAAATCACTGTGGACAATGACTGAGGCATGATATTAAAAGAGCTTGCTCCTGGGAAGAAAAGCTATGACACACCTAGACAGTGCATTAAAAAGCAGATACATCACTTCGCCACAAAGGTCTGTATAATCAAAGCTATATTTTTTCTTATAGTCATATATGGATGTGAGAATTGATGGTCAAGCGCTGAAGAATTGATGCGTTTGAGCTGTGCTGTCAGAGAAGTCTCTTGAGAGTCCCTTGGACAGCAAGAAGATCCAACCAGTCCACCCTAAAGGAAATCAGTCCTGAATATTCATTGGAAGGACTGATGCTGAAGCTGAAGCTTCAATACTTTGGCCACCTGATGCAAAGATCCGGCTCATTGGAAAGGACCTCAATGATGGGAAAGATTGAGGGCAGGAGAAGAAGGGGGAGACAGAAGATGAAATGGTTGGATGGCATCACAAACTAGAAGGACATGAATTTGAGCAAGCTCTGGGAGTTGGTGATGGACAGGGAAGCCTGTTGTGCTGCAGTCCAGGAGTTGCAAAAAGCTGGACAAGACTGAGCATCTGAACTGAACTGAACTGAACTACCTATCATCATCCAACCATTAGTTCACTCATGCTAGCATCATATTTCCAGAGACTCTCAAACTACCATCATAAGATAAAGATCAGGCATTCATTAGCTGTATTTATATGCCAACAAACAAATACCATGCATTAAATAATTGAAAATAGGAAAACATGTAGAAAAGAAGGTAACTATTGTACAAAGTTACTTTTTAGAAATATATCTTTGTGAAAATATGTACTTTTTGTAATTTAAAATACTTAGGGTAATCAATTAGAAATCTATATCTGGAAATCCATAGTTTAAAATCACTCTGAAAAAGTGAAAGTGTCAGTCTCTAAGTCATGTCCAACTCTTAGCCCACCAGGCTCCACAGTTCATGGAATTCTCCAGTCTAGAATACTGTTAGTGGGTTGCCATTCCCTTCTCCATGGGATCTTCCAGACTCAGGAATTGAACCTGGGTCTCCTGACTAGCAGACAGATTCTTTACCTTCTGAGACACCAGAGAAGGCCTGAACCACCAAGGAAGCCCCAAATCATTCTAATTATATACCATTCTTTCTTAAGAAATTATTGCAATGCTGTATATAGCGATCGCTGCTGCTGCTGCTGCTAAGTCGCTTCAGTTGTGTCCGACTCTGTGCGACACCATAGACTGCAGCTGACCAGGCTCCTCCGTCCCTGGGATTCTCCAGGCAAGAATACTGGAGTGGGTTGCCATTTCCTTCTCCATAGTGATCATTAATGAATCACTTAATATTTTACAATAACAAAAACCCTTAATTTTGGTTTGAAACAGGCTAAAGAACATAAAAAGTAGAAAGATCAATGCACTGAGTTCAACGTGAAAGTAGCAACCTAGATTTTTCAGGTTTCATCAAACAGAACTGTTTCCTTTCTGTGTCATTTGTCTCTGTGTTTTTGTTTCATCAGGTATAAAGAACTGGATAAGAACGCATATAATACTATTTCCATTTTCCAGTTTTTAATTATAATAACTGAAATACTCTTTTTAAGATTTAATTAAGAGATGTAGGCTTTTCTGCACTACCCAGAGAGGGATTCACACAGTGTTGCACTAGGTCTCTGTCCTCAGTTAAAGGGAAACTTTCACAGTGTCCAGAGCCCCAGATGTCCTGCAAATGAAAGGGGAGGATATCCTCAAATTCCTTGCAGCAAGAACCCACTTGGGTGGCACCGATGTTGACTTCCCAGTGAAATGATCTGTCTGAAAAAGGAAAAGTGATGGTATCTACCCCATAAATCTGAAGAGCACTCAGGAGAAGCTTCTGCTGGCGGTTGTGCCACTGTTGCTACTAAAAACACACCTGATGTCATGTCCTGTTGCACAGGAGTAATGGCTGATGATCCGTGCTGAAGTTTCTCCTGCCAATAGACCATACCTGTTACGAACGTGGTGCTTCCTTCCTGGAACCTCACTAACCAGATCCAGGCAGCCTTCCAGGAGCCAAGACTCCTGATGGTTACTGGTTCCAGGGCTGCTCACCAGCATCTCCCAGAGGTGTCCTGTGGTGACTTGTCACCACTGTTCTGTGTCACAGGTCTCTCTTATGTGCTGTAAGGACATTACCCTCCAGGCAATAACATGGGAGCTCTCTCAGCTCATCTGAGGTGGTGGACGCTGTCCCCGGATGATCTGCGCATGTGTGATACCTTCTCCCATGGATCATCCTGAGACGTCTAGCATGATCGCTGCCTCTCTGGATATCCTGAGGACTGTGAAGAGGAAGAGCAGGCCATTGACGGAAAAGTTGTGCTCAAGGAGAAACATCGGGGCCAGTGAGCTACTCCAGCTCCCAAGTTTGCTCTCCCCCCTCCTCACCCCCCAAGGTCTAGGTCTGCTCTGTGGGCAGAGGTCCCCCTGCCACTCCCAGGACTGAGTTGCACAGGTACTGCCTAGCCCACTGAGCCCAGAGAACACCACTGAGTGTCTGAGTATTCTGAAGCTGTTCTTCCACAGACGCAACAGGAAATGAAAATAAATTGATGGAAAATAAATTGATGGAAAATAATCATTTTGTTTGAAACATAAAAGAAACCTTGAATCTTTGCTCTAAGAAAGAAGTAATAGATGGTAGTCATCTGGATGTAAGTGCTGTAGGGTACACCGTCAAATTTTAAATTCTTATTTTAATAATCACATGCAATAAAATGTTCATTTTAGTGTCTTGTAGAATATAATTGCTTACATTGATCTGTGATAAAACCCTAAATACATTTAGTGGTAAAATCAAGTTGATTTCAAAATTAATAAGCTTTTATTGAATGAAAGAGTTTTGAAAAAAGCATTGTTTCAGAATACACTTGGGAAAGACTTCAACAAATTTCCCCAATTAAATTAGATTTGGGCTGCTAAAATCCTCCCTGATTTGAAACCATGAGCTCTCTAGTGGATTTTAAAGAACTGAGTTTACTACATCTATGAAAAATTGAACAGGCTTGAAGATTCTTGTGGGAAGCAGACTATTTAAGTATCTTTCTGCTTTGTTGGAAATTTCAAAATAAATATGCACAAAGTTCAAAAGATAAGAGTGAAGGAGGATTTTTTATAGGATCAGTTAGTAAAAGTTGTGAGCAGGTCTGAAATAACTGAAATCGGTCCTTGGCAGAAAAATAATGACTAGAGGAGTTTAGGCCTCTAAATAATCTATATATCTTTATAAAAACAGGAGGGGGATTCATATTAACTTGAATATTTACAATATTGTGAGGAAACTTCTGTAACAAATTAAACATGAATTTGTCACAGGAAACATGAGAAAAGAGAATTTGTGAAAGAAGACATAAATTTAAGGGTAAAGATACAAAAAAAAAGTAAAAGAAAATGTCAGGTGAGACAAGCAGTATAGATAGAGGAAACCATAAATTAATACAGGAGTAAAAAAACTTCTGAAATAGAGAAGACTGACAAAATAAACTCTCAGTTACTTATATTAAATGCTAGAAAATAAGTGAATAGTCTTAAGCTCTTGAACATACTAGGAGAAATTTTTGCTTTGTTTGTTATAGCAGTTTTGAAAATAATCTTCACCAGTTGCTCAGTAATTCCAGTCAGTAATTCTTAAAGTATGGCAGGTGAATGACTAGCAATCCAGTAAACCCTCTGATATCAGAAGGAGTTCTTTAGGAACACTTCACTTTATTGACAGAAGACAAACGAGGTTGACAAGAGGGAGGGCATTGGAGGAAGGATGAACTGGGAGGTTGGGGTTAGCACTTGTAAGCTGTTATATATAGAATGGATAAACAACAATGGATAGCAGAGAGAACTATTGTCAACATACTATAATTAATCATAATGGAAAGTAACTGTATATATATATATATATATATATATATATATATAACTGAATTATATTATTCTATATGTATAGCTGAAATGAAAATTGTATATATATGCATAACTGAATTACTTTGCTGTACAGCAGAAGTTAATACATTTTAAGTTAATTATATGTTAATAAAAATAGATGTAAGAAAGAAGATATAGCTTTGCAAAATGGCAAGGTATACTAAGTGAGGATACATGGTAATCTGCACTGAATTATAAGTAATTCTTGGGCTGACTGAAGGTGTTCTGAGTATATCAATAACCAAAGATATTTAACAGAGTAATGGTCAACTTCAATCAAGGCTCTGGCATCAATCCAAATTAAGGAGAAAAAGATGATATTCTGCCTGAGGTAGTCAAGTGTATGCCAAAGTGTCAGCATATGTTCTATAAAAGCAAAGTGAAAACATAAATGTACAGTTAACAACACAATTTTGACATTAGAAATCCATTTAATTTTTGCTTACATGAGAAAAAGCTTGTGAGTTCAATCCAAGGTAGAAATAATCCATGAAAACCATTGTTATTAAAACAACAGACTGAATCAGTGAAATCTGTGTCTCCTTACAAACATCTCCTTGAAATATTAAGGGTCTTTCCTGATGGCTCAGTTGGTACAGAATCTGCCTGCGATACAGGAGACCCAGGTTCATTCCCTGGGCCAGAAATATCCCCTGGAAAAGGAAATGGAAATCCACTTCAGTAGTCTTGCTTGGGAAATCTGATTATTAATATAAACTTAACAGAATCATCAAAACTTTCCAGGATTGTGTCTTCTCTACTCTTCTGTCTGATGTTTAAAGAAGAGAATCAGCAAGTATTTCCAAGAAGAAAAATCCAAAATTTTATCTACTAACAATAATGAACTGAATCAAAGGGAAAATAAGTGTGTGTGTGTGTATATATGTAAGCATATGTATATATACACACATGTGTGTATGTATTTACCAAGTATTTTATATGTCTTAATATTACATGAATAATCTCTATTGATTAAGACAAATGCCTGGGCAAATATTTTATTGATAATTAATCATCACAGCATTGAAGGGCAAGTGTATGACTTGGGATAAGACACTGCTACTACTGCTAAGTGCTTCAGTCGTGTCCGACTCTGTGCGACCCCATAGATGGCCAGGCTCCCCAGTCCCTGGGATTCTCCAGGCAAGAACACTGGAGTGGGTTGCCATTTCCTTCTCCAGGCATAAGACACAGCTGGATTCAAATGCCAACCTATTATTTATAGGTTCAATTTGGAAAGTTACACCCTTCTTTTGAGACATGACACTGTTTCTAATATGTTCATAAATGCTTAATTACAGAATTGGATTAATTAGATACAGCATGTAACAATCTAGCATTCTACCTTGCATGGGGTAAATATGCAAAATAAAACTTTTATTATTATAATCCCACTGAATGGATAATATCAACTCCACTCCAATTTTACCTCAAAACTTTCTCAGCCCCTCTTTTATGTTTCCTCAAAAGAAGTTCTTCTTTTCCCGTGAGGCTCATTGCTTCCACTGGTACCCAGATGCCACCAAAGTCTCTTGGTATCTACCATTGCCTGATGAACCCATGTGATCTGTATCCAAAATTTTAGACAAACTATCCATAGATAAACATCTATTTCTGCTTTATTGACTATGCCAAAGCCTTTGACTGTGTGGATCACAATAAACTGTGGAAAATTCTGAAAGAGATGGGAATACCACACCACCTGACCTGCCTCTTGAGAAATTTGTATGCAGGTCAGGAAGGAACAGTTAGAACCGGACATGGACCAACAGACTAATTCCAAATAGGAAAAGGAGTACGTCAAGGCTGTATATTGTCACCCTGTTTATTTAACTTATATGCAGAGTACATCATGAGAAACACTGGGCTGGAAGAAGCACAAGCTGGAATCAAGATTGTTGGGAGAAATATCAATAACCTCAGATATGCAGATGACACCACCCTTATGGCAGAAAGTGAAGAGGAACTCAAAAGCCTCTTGATGAAGGTGAAAGAGGAGAGTGAAAAAGTTGGCTTAAAACTCAACATTCAGAAAATGAAGATTATAGCATCTGGTCCCATCATTTCATGGGAAATAGATGGGGAAACAGTGAAAAAAGTGTCAGACTTTATTTTTGGGGGCTCCAAAATCACTGCAGATGGTGACTGCAGCCATGAAATTAAAAGACGCTTACTCCTTGGAAGGAAAGTTATGACCAACCTAGATAGCATATTCAAAAGCAGAGACATTACTTTGCCAACAAAGGTCCATCTAGTCAAGGCTATGGTTTTCCCAGTAGTCATGTATGGATGTGAGAGTTGGACTGTGAAGAAAGCCAAGCGCTGAAGAATTGATGCTTTTGAACTGTGGTGTTGGAGAAGACTCATGAGAGTCCCTTGGACTGCAAGGAGATCCAACCAGTCCATTCTGAAGGAGTTCAGCCCTGGGATTTCTTTGGAAGGAATGATGCTAAAGCTGAAACTCCGTACTTTGGCCACCTCATGCAAAGATTTGACTCATTGGAAAAGACTCTGATGCTGGGAGGGATTGGGGGGAGGAGGAGATGAGATGGCTGGATGGCATCAGTGACTCAATGGACGTGAGTCTGAGTGAACTCTGGGAGTTGGTGATGGACAGGGAGGCCTGGCGTGCTGAGATTCACGGGGTTGCAAAGAGTCGGACACGACTGAGTGACTGAACTGAACTGAACTGAACTGATGCATAGTGTTCATTTACTTGGCCAATTTTTGCAACTTTTCTTTTTTAAGGTTTTAAAAACTACTCATCTTTCGTCTGACACCTCAACTAACCTTGTCTTCTGTTTAGCGCTTCTCTTTTCTGAGTTACTGGTGTTTCATATGAGGAAAGTGGACCAGAAAGTCTGTCCAAAAAAAGGAGGAAGGGTAGAGATACAGATTCTCACCCAACTGCTCATCTCAGTTACCTTTCTTTTATTATTTCATTAAAAGTAATTCATCTTTTTATCCTTGTTGTTGGTAATTTCATGAAAGTCTGGGCTGTTGTAAAGTGTTTTTTCTATGTGAAAATTTCACTTGATAAATTTAATTATTTATATTGAATTAACCTTGTAAGTTAGAGGTTAATAAAGAAAGTGGGAAAGATTGGAAATATGTGTTGCATTATGAAATTTGTGTGAATTAAGGGCAAATGTTGACAAAATTGGACTCTCGTGTACAATATTTGCTTTATCATGTGCCTGTTTGGGATGTGCATTCTCTGTTCTATCATATTCCACTGTCTGATTACAGGAGGACAATTGTACTTTATTGACTCGCTATGGTTTTCCCTGTGGTCATGTATGGATGTGAGACTTGGACTGTGAAGAAGGCTGAGCACTGAAGAATTGATGCTTTTGAACTGTGGTGTTGGAGAAGACTCTTGAGAGTGCCTTGGACTGCAAGGAGATCCAACCAGTCCATTCTGAGGGAGATCAGCCCAGGGATTTCTTTGGAAGGAATGATGCTAAAGCTGAAACTCCAGTACTTTGGCCACCTCATGCGAAGAGTTGACTCATTGGAAAAGACTCTGATGCTGGGAGGGATTGGGGGCAGGAGGAGAAGGGGACGACAGAGGATGAGATGGCTGGATGGCATCGCTGACTCGATGGATGTGAGTCTGGGTGAACTCCGGGAGTTGGTGATGGACAGGGAGGCCTGGCGTGCTGCGATTCATGGGGTCGCAAAGAGTCGGACACGACTGAGCGACTGATCTGATCTGATGATTGTGTATAGTTGTACAGAATGTATTGGAAAATTTGTGGAAGGGGACTAAACACCATACTGAGGCTAACTCAAGTATCAACTTTTATTGAATCCTTTCGATGAAGTGTCAGAATGCAACTTATAACACAAGCAATATGAATTAAATTTCAGGGAGATTAAAGATGAAAGATAAAAGTATTTTGGAATCATCCAGAAGGCTAATTCTGAAATAGTGATCTTGGAAGGAGTTGGGGAATATTTATTTTTTGTAAACGTCATGCTTTTCAAAAATTATTTTCTTATTCCTAATTAAGCACAGTTATCTTGCTGTTTTCCAAATTCCAAAAGCAGCTGTATGTGTACAATGTCATTAGCTGTTGTTAATATATTCTCTTGTATCGCACTTTATTTTCTTCTTGCATTGTTAATTAACTTTCCAAGACAGACTGACAAAATTCCTTAAGGCAGGGGCAACATATTACATGAATTTATTCAATGAATAGGACCTCCCAGGTGGTGCTAGTTGTAAAGAACCTGCCTGCCAATGCAGAAGACATAAGAGACACAGGTTGATCCCTGGGATTGGAAGATCCCCTGGAGGAGGAAGTGGCAGCTCATCCCAGTGTGACTTCCAGGAGAATTCCATGGAGCGAAGAGCCTGGTGAGCTGCAGGCCAAGAGGTCACAAAGAGTTAGACATGACTGTGTATCTGAGTACATTTGAAAAATATTTTTTCATGAAGGGATAGTGTATATGACTATTGAATAGTGTATATGACTAACTAATGAAGGTTAGTGTATATACAAATAATACCAAAGTAAAGAATACACAATTAGGAAAGCAAGCCATAAGTAAAAACAAAATACTAATCACCTGACTTGTGCTTTATTAAGGTATAATTTTAAAGACTATGAGTAGGGGAACATGATATGAGAATGAATAATGATGGTCACATCTGATTCTAAATCCTGACTCTCCCCCTTGCTAATAGTGTGATAATTAGATAGTTACTGATTTGAGGGATTGTCAATTCTTTTGTTAGAACAAGGTATAGACTAACATACGTATAGACTAGCATATATCTAATTTTTCTCCATTGAGAATTTGATAACATAAATATGCATTAAGTTGATCTCTCAAAACCTGTTGTTTATGTCTGAGCAAATGTATGTGTATTCAGTCACTCAGTCATGTCCAATTCTTTGTGACCCTATGAACTGTAGTGTGCCAGGATCCTCTGTCCATGGGATTTTCCAGGCAAGAATACTGGAGTGGGGTTCCACACCCTCCTCCAAGGGCTCTTTCTGACCCAGGGATTGAATCCTGTATATCTTCCATGGATATGTGAATTCTTTATCACTGAGACACCTGGGAAACCTGTCTGAGCTCACTCAGTTCTGCCCGACTCTTTGCAACCCCATGGACTGCAGCATGCCAGGCCTCCCTGTCCATCACCTACTGCCAGAGCTTGCTCAAAATCATGTCCATTGAGTCACTGATTCCATTCAACCATCTCATCCTCTGTTGTCCCCTTCTCCTCCTGCCTTCAATCATTCCCAGCATCAGGGTGTTTCCCAATGAGTCAGCTCTTTGCATCAGGTGGCTAAAGTATTAGAGTTTCAGCTTCAGCATTATCCCTTCCAAAGTATATTTAGGACTGATTTCATTTAAGATTGACTGGTTTGATCTCCTTGTAGCACAAGGGACTCTCACGAGTCTTCTCCAACACCGCAGTTCAAAGCATCGATTCTTCAGCTTTCTTTATAGTCCAATTCTCACATCCATGGATGACTACTGGAAAACCATAGGTTTAGCTAGACATCCATGATTTAGGTCATCAGTTCAGTTCAGTTCAGTTGCTCAGTCATGTGCAACTCTTTGTGACTCCATGAACCACAGCACTTCAGGCCTCCCTGTCCATCACCAACTCCCGGAATTTACCCAAACTCATGTCCATCAAGTCAGTGATGCCATCCAGCCATCTCATCCTCTGTCGTCCCCGTCTCCTCCTGCCCCCAACCCCTCCCAGCATCAGTCTTTTCCAATGAGTTGACTCTGCATGAGGTGGCCAAAATATTGGAGTTTCAGCTTCAGCATCAGTCCTTCCAATGAATACCCAAGACTGATCTGCTTTAGGATGGACTGGCTGGATCTCCTTGTAGTCCAAGGGATTCTCAAAAGTCTTCTCAAACACCACAGTTCAAAAGCATCAATTCTTCAGCCCTCAGCTTTCTTCACAGTCCAACTTTTGCATCTATACATGACCACTGGAAAAACCATAGCCTTGACTAGATGGATCTTTGTTGGCAAAGTAATGTCTCTGCTTCTGAATATGCTATCTAGGTTGGTCATAACTTTCCTTCCAAGGAGTAAACGTCTTTTAACTTCATGGCTGCAGTCACCATCTGCACTGATTTTGGAGCCCCAGAAAATAAAGTCTGACACTGTTTCCACTATTTACCCATCTATTTCCCATGAAGTGATGGGACCAGATGCCATGATCTTAGTTTTTTGAATGTTGAGCTTTAAGCCAACTTTTTCACTCTCCTCTTTCACTTTCATCAAGAGGCTCTTTAGCTCCTCTTCACTTTCTACCATAAGGGTGGTGTCATCTGAATATCTGAGGTTGTTGATATTTTTCCTGTCAATCTTGATTCCAGCTTGTGCTTCTTCCAGCCCAGTGTTTCTCATGATGTACTCTGCATAGAAGATAAATAAGCAGGGTGATAATATACAGCCTTGACGTACTCCTTTTCCTATTTGGAAACAGTCTGTAGTTCCATGTCCAGTTCTAACTGTTGCTTCCTGACCTGCATATAGGTTTCTCAAGAGGCAGATCAGGTGGTCTGGTATGCCCATCTCTTTCAGAATTTTCCACAGTTTGTTGTGATCCACAGAGTCAAAGGATTTGGTGTAGTCAGTAAAGCAGAAAAAGATGTTTTTCTGGAACTCTCTTGGTTTTTCGATGATCCAGCAGATGTTGGCAATTTGATCTCTGGTTCCTCTGCCTTTTCTAAAACCAGCTTGAACATCTGAAAGTTCATGGTTCATTATTGCTGAAGCCTAGCTTGGAGAATTTTGAGCATTACTTTACTAGTGTGTGAGATGAGTGCAATTGTGTAGTAGTTTGAGCATTCTTTGGCATTGCCTTTCTTTGGGATTGGAATGAAAACTGACCTTTTCCAGTCCTGTGGCCACTGTTGAGCTTTCCAAATGTGCTGGCATATTGAGTGCAACACTTTCACAGCATCATCTTTCAGGATTTGAAATAGCTCAAATGTAATTCCATCACCTCCACTAGCTTTATTCATTGTGATGCTTTCTAAGGCCCACTTGACTTTATTTATTTATTTGCTGCTGCTGCTGCTAAGTCGCTTCAGTCGTGTCCGACTCTGTGCGACCCCATAGACGGCAGCCCACCAGGCTCCTCTGTCCATGGGATTCTCCAGGCAAGAACACTGGAGTGGGTTGCCATTTCCTCCTCCAATACATGAAAGTGAAAAGTCAAAGTGAAGTCGCTCAGTCGTGTCTGACTCTTAGCAACCCCATGGACTGCAGCTTACCATGGCTCCTCCATCCATGGGATTTTCCAGGCAAGAGTACTGGAGTGGGGTGCCATTGCCTTCTCCAACTTATTTATTTGGTATGGCCTAAATCAAATCCTTTGTGATTATACAGTGGAAGTGACAAATAGATTCAAGGGATTAAATCTGATAGAGTGCCTGAAGTACATTGGACAAAGGTTCATGACACTGTACAGGAGGCAGTGATTAAGACCATCCCCATAAAAAGAAATGCAAAAAGACAAAGTGGCTGTCTGAGTAGGACTTAAAAATAGCTGAGAAAAGAAGAGATGCTAAAGGCAAAGGTTAAAAGGAATGATACAACCATATGAATGTAGAGTTCTGAAGAATAGCAAGGAGAGATAAGAAAGCCTTCTTCAGTTATCAGTGAAAATAAATAGAGGGAAAAAAACAGAATGGGAAGCTCTAGAGAGCTCTTCAAGAAAATTAGAGATACTAAGGGAACATTTCATGCAAAGATGGGCACAATATAGGACAGAAATGGTATAGCCATTTCTGTCTATACCATTGGTATAACAGGAAAAGAAGATATTAAGAAGAGGTTAACTGAGAATATTTACTGAGCATGGCCCCATCCATCAGATCAAGACGCAATTTTCCCCTCAATCAACCTCTCCCACAAGGAAGCTTCCATAAGCCTCTTATCTATATCCATCAGAGGGTAGACAGAATGAAAACCACAGTCACAGAAAACCCACTGAACTGATCACATGGACCACAGCCTTGTCTAACTCAGTGAAACTATGAGCCATGCCATGTAGGGCCACCTAAGATGGACAGGTCATGGTGGAGTGTTCTGGCAAAATGTGGTCCACTGGAGAAGGGAATAGCAAACCACTTCAGTATTCTTGCCTTGAGAACCCCCATGAACAGTTTGAAAAAATGAAAAGATAGAACACTGAAACATGAACTCCCCAGGTCAGTAGGTGCCCAGTATGGTACTGGGGAACAGTGGAGAAATAACTCCAGAAAGAGTGAAGAGATGGAGCCAAAGCAGAAACACCCAGGTGTGGATGTAACTGGTGATGGAAGTAACGTCTGATGCTATAAAGAGAAATATTTCATAGGAAACTGGAATGATAGGTCCATGAATCAAGGCAAATTGGAAGCGGTCAAACAGGAGATGGCAAGAGTGAGCATTGACATTTTAGGAATCAGTGAACTAAGATGGACTGGAATGGGTGAATTTAACTCAAATGACTATTATATCTACTACTGTGGACAAGAATCCCTTAGAAGAAATAGAATTGCCATCATAGTTAATGAAAGAGTCTGAAATGCAGTACTCAGATACATTCTCAAAAATGACAGAATAATCTCTTTTCATTTCCAAAGCAAACCATTCAATATCATAGTAATTCAAGTCTGTGTCCCAACCAGTAATACCAAACAAGCTGAAGTTGAATGGTTCTATGAAGACCTACAAGACCCTTTAGAACTAACACCCCCCAAAAAATGTCCTTTTCATTATAAGGAACTGGAATGCAAAAGTAAGAAGTCAACAGATACCTATTTGGCCTTGGAGTACAAAACAAAGCAGGTCAAAAGCTAACAGAGTTCTGCCAAAAGAACACACTGGTCCATCCAAAAGGAAATCAGTCCTGTATGTTCACTGGAAGGACTGATGCTGAAGCTCAAACCTCAATACTTTGGCCACGTGATGTGAAGAACTGACTCATTGGAAAAGACCCCGATGCTGGGAAAGGTTGAAGTCAGGAGGATAAGGGGATGACAGAGGATGAGATATTTGGACGGCATCACTGACTCAATGGTCATGAAGTTGAGCAAGCTCTGGGAGTTGGTGATTATAGGGAAGCCTGGCCTGCTGCAGTCCATGGAATCACAAAGAGTCGGACATGACTGAGTGACTGAATTGAAGAAGAGGTGCCAAGAATATACAGAGGAACTATACAAAAAAGATCTTGATGGCTCAGATAACCATGGTGGTGTGATCACTCACCTAGAACCAGACATCCTGGAATGTGAAGTCAAAGGGCCTTAGGAAGCATCACTATGAACAAAGTTAGTGGAGGTGATGGGATTCCAGTTGAGAAATTTAAATCCTAAAATATGATGTTGTTAAAGTGCTGCACTCAATATGCCAGCAAATTTGGAAAACTCAACATTGGCCACAGGACTGGAAAAGGTCACTTTTCATTCCAGTTGCAAAGAAAGGCAATGCCAAAGAATGTTCAAACTACCACACTATTGCCCTCATCTCACACACTTGCAAAGTAATAGTCAAAATTCTTCAAGCAAGGCTTCAACAGCATGTGAACCATGAACTTCCACATGTTCAAGCTGGATTTAGAAAGGGCAGAGTAACCAGATCAAATTGCCAATATTTGTTGGATCATCGAAAAAATGAGAGAGTTCCAGAAAAACATCTACTTCTGCTTTATTGACTACACCAAGCCTTTGACTGTGTGGATTACAACAAACTGTGGAAAAGCCTTCAAGAGATGGAAATACCAGATCACCTTACCTGCCTCCTAGAAATCTGAATGCAGGTCAAGAAGCAACAGTTAGAGCTGGACATGAAACAACAGACTGGTTCCAGTTTGGTAAAGGAGTATATCAAGGCTGTATATTGTCACCCTGTTTATTGAACTTATATGCAGAGTACATCATGCAAAATGTCGGGCCAGATGAAGCACAAGCTGGAATCAAAATTGCTGGGAGAAATATCAACAACTTCAGATATGCAGATGATACCACTCTTATGGCAGAAAGTGAAGAAGAATGAAAGAGTCTCTTGATGAAAGTGAAAGAGGAGAGTGAAAAAGTTGGCTTAAAACTCAACATTCAGAAAACTAGGATCATGGCATCCAGTCCCATCACTTCATGTTAAATAGATGGGGAAACAGTGGGAACAGTGTCAGACTTTATTTTGGGAGGCTTAAAAATCATTGCAGATGGTGACTGCAGCCATGAAATTAAGACACTTTCTCCTTGGAAGACAAGCTATGACAAATCTAGACAGCAGATTAAAAGCCAGAGACATTGCTTTACCAACAAAGGTCCATCTAGTCAAAGCTATGGTTTTTCTAGTAGTAATGTGTGGATGTGAAAGTTGGACCATAGAGTGACCTGAGTGCTGAAGAATTGATGCTTTTGAACTGTAGTGTTGGAACAGACTCTTGACAGTCACTTTCCTATAGGAAATCAGTCTTGAATATTCGAGGGACTGATGCTGAAGCTGAAACTCAAAAAGGCAGATATTGTTTTAATTTTAAGTATGAAAATGAGTAAAAATGGAAAAATAATAAAAATATTCTTTTTTCATCCAGTTTTCTAATTGTGTGTTATTAAAATGACAGTGTTGATCTATGCAATTCTTGCAATCATCTTTATTATAATTCTATAAGAAGCCTCTGATGTATCTAAGTTGGATTGCAAAATATTCTAACATCTCTTAGGCTTATTATGACTTTCTTACATCCACTTCATCTACTTCACCTCAGAGGAGTACCCTGTTTACCTTAATAACTATTCAAACATCTTCACATTGATTTTAAGGCACTGAGAGTCTGAGCTCTCCTGACCTCTTCAGGCTCCTCTCCCCATCTCATCTCTGTTCCCACAATCCTTCATAAACTCTTTTTCAGTTATTTGAAAGGACGTTGTCATCCCTCTCCTTCAGGTCTTCTACACTTCCGCTGTGGCATTTTTTCCCTCCAAATTTAACCTGGCTAGCTTGTACTCATCATTTAAATGTCAACTTAGACACAATTTTCTGTGCTAGGTACTAACCCTTGCCTGACCCCATAATTCCAAGACAGATTCTGTTGTTATGAGCTCTTGTAAAACACTGTTCTACATCTACTGGTGTGTGATTGCCTGTTTAATTATCTGTACCCCTTTCTAGATGCAAAATAACTTGGTTATCCTTGAATCACCAGTCAACAATGCAGTGCCTGGCACATTAGTTAAAAAAAAAAAACAGTCAGAGAATGGGTGAGTAAGTTCACAAGGTCACTTTTGGTGCTTTTGTTTTGGATGAAAAGGAAATCTCTTGAATGGGAATTAATTTTTTTTTTTTATTCTACAAGAAAATGTAAGAGTATATAATTATCACTTTATTGACTATATTTCTTACAAATGGCCCAGCTGTCCCTGTTTATATGGGACATTTCTGTTAGACTTAGAAATCACTCACAAGTACTAATATAACTGGAAATGTAATTGTATCCCAATGCTCAAATTTGAAGAAATTAAAGAATGTTTGTAACCTTGACTTACCTGAAGAGCAAAAGTAGATGAATAAGGATTACAGAGAATAACACGAATAAGAAGCAAATAGTTTCCATGATAGAAATTATGAAAATTTCAGAAAATGGAAGAAAATGCCTTCTTAGGAATCAGAGGTGAAGTGGAGGAAGGTGCTGAAAGAAATTGCTTAGATGTCTATTATTAATATAGTAGAATGACACCAGGTTCCCAAGGAGACCAATTATGAGGTGGATACATTTCCCTTCACTGCCAGTCCTAGAAAATGTGTTTGAGAACTTGAACATGAGAAGTTCCAGTCCAAAGCACAGATAAAGATGAGGCGTGTTTGCTAAGTGGATCTGGTCGTGTCTGACTCTCTGTGACGCTATGGACTGTAGCCCGCTGGGCTCTTCTGTCCATAGGATTCTCCAGGCAAGGATACTTGAGTGGGTTGCCATTTCCTCCTCCAGGGGATCTTCCCAACCCAGGGATGGAGTCAGGGGCTCTTGCATCTCCTGTATTGACAGATAGGTTCTTTACCACTAGCACCACTGGGAAGCCCAAAGATGAGGAGAGAGATAATAAATGATGGTCACCATAACAAACTGCATGCCCCCGTTGCCTTCCCTCACTAAGGACCCAGAATGCAGGTAAGGCTCTTTACTCCTCCCTGTCCTTTCCACTCACTCTCATAACCTTGTCACAATTCAGTTCAGTTCAGTCGCTCAGTGGTGTCCAACTCTTTGTGACCCCATGGACTGCGGCATGCTAGGCCTCCCTGTCCATCACCAACTCCCGGAGTTTACTCAAACTTATGTCCATTGAGTCGGTGATGCGATTTAACCATCTCATCATCTGTCCACCCCTTCTCCTCCTGCCTTCAGTCTTCCCCAGAATCAGGGTCTTTTCTTGTGAGTCGGTGCTTTGTATCAGGTGGCCAAAGTATTGGAGTTTCAGCTTCAACATCAGTCCTTCCAATGAACATTCAGGACTGATTTCCTTTAGGATGGACTGATTGGATCTCCTTGTAGTCCAAGGGACTCTCAAGAGTCTTCTCCAACATCACAGTTCAAAAGCACCAATTCTTCTATGCTCAGCTTTCTTTATAGTCCGACTCTCACATCCATACATGACTACTGGAAAAACCATAGCTTTCACTAGACAGACCTTTGTTGGCAGAATAATGTCTCTGATTTTTAATATGCTATCTAGGATGGTCATAACTTTCCTTCCAAGGAGCAAGTGTCTTTTAATTTCTTGGCTGCAGTCACCTTCTGCAGTGATTTTGGAGCCGATAATAATAGTCTGTCACTGTTTCCCCATCTATTTGCCATGAAGTGATGGGGCCAGATAATCTTAGTTTTCTGAATGTTGAGTTTTAAGCCAACTTTTTCATTCTCCTCTTTCACTTTCATAAAGTCTTTAGAAGACTGACTGACAGGAACTACAGTGTGGGAAAAGGACCCCACTGAAAAATATCCTCAACAACAACAACAATAAACAGACAGTAAAACTATCTCACCACTTGACAAACTGGTCCACCCAGTAAGCTTTTTCGATATTTAACCTTAAATATGACTTTTTAAAAATTAAAAGCCTCTAATACGAAAGGGTTTTGTTTGTACCCTCCAAGAGTGTATTTCCCCAGTCCTGTGTAAGTTTTGTAAACAAATCCCACTGGCCTCCAAAGTCAAATTCCCAGGGATTATCAGTTCCTTTGCCAGATCCCCAGGTTAGGAAATCTGTTGTGGGTAGTCATAGTCAAAGCTATGGTTTTTCCAGTAGTCATGTATGGATGTGAGAGTTGGACTATATAGAAAGGTGAGTGCTGAAGAATTTATGCTTTTGAACTGTGTTGTTGGAGAAGATTCTTGAGAGTCTCCTGGACTGCAAGGAAATCAAACCAGTCAATCCTAAAGGAAATCAGTCCTGAGTATTTATTAGAAGGATTTATGATGAAGCTGAAGCTCCAATACTTTGGCCACCTGATGGAAGAACTGAATCATTGGAAAAGACCCTGATGCTGGGAAAGACTGAAAGCAGGAGGAGAAGGGGATGACAGAGGATGAGATATTTAGATGCATCACTAACTCAATGGACACGATTTTGAGCAAGCTTTGGGGGTTGGTGATGTACAGGGAAGCCTGGCCTGCTGCAGTCCATGGGGTCGCAGAGAGTCGGACATGACTGAGTGACTGAACTGAACTAAATATGAAAGGGAGGAAGTGAAAGAAATCATCAGAGATTTTCTTAAAAGTTAATTATCTATCAGAAATAAGGTGTTTCATTGTGAAACAAGTATATGCTGCCATATAAACAAACAAATAAACAAAAAAACCCAAGAACTAACAATTGGCAATAAAAATTATGAAAGCTGAAATGTTATAAAAATTCAGTAGATAGATTAGAAGTTAAAGTTGACCTCCCAGAGGATTAAAACAAAAAGGCAAAAAGAGTTTAGAGGTAAGGGAAAAAATTTAGAAAATTGAAAGAAGCAATAGCAACGTCTGATTAATTAAGAGTTCCAAAGAACATAGTAGGGAAGAACTTTATTATGAAATATCATTAAAACACAAAGGCATAAAAATCTAGATGGAAAAAAGTTTACCATGTCCAAACAATGAATGAAAAGTAGGTGCATCATTGAACATAATTATGCAATTTCAGATCATCAGAATTAAGTAGTCTAAATTTTGCAGGGTGTAAAATATTAAAGAATTGCATTACATTACTCAAAAATATTGGGAGTTAATTTTTAATTAATTAATTATTTAATTCAAGGATAATTGGTTTACAGAATTTTGTTATTTTCTGTCAAACCTCAACATGAATCAGCCATAGGTATACGTATGTCTGCTCCCTCTTGAACCTCCCTCCCATCTCCCGCCCCATCCCACCCCTCTAGGTTGATACAGAGCCCCTGTTTGAGTTACCTGAGCCATGTAGCAAATTCCCATTGGCTATCTGTTTTACATATGGTAATATAAGTTTCCATGTTACTCTCTCCATACATCTCACCTCTCCTCCCATTTCCCAATGTCCATAGGTCTATTCTCTATGTCTGTTTCTCCATTGTTGCCCTGCAAATAAATTCTTTAGTATCATCCTTCTGGGGGGTAAATTTTAATGAAGCATTGCTTTCAATGTAGTTGTAGTAGTACTAAGTCCTGTCTGACTCTTGCAACCCTGACTCTGAAAGCAATGGATTGTTTTAAGAAGTCTGAGATAAATTATTTTTATCTTAAAATCTTCAAATCATAAAAAAACCATGAACTAAGGAAAATAGCAAAATCAAGATAATTCCTAGCAAATAAAACATCAAAAGTTTTCCTCCATTTACCCTTAGGAAGATATTAGAAGATGTGCTTGACCAAAGCATGGAGGTAAACCGATGGAGGGATTCTAGAGGTCCCCCCAAAAAATGCATGAGAATGTAAAAAATGTAATAATAAGTCAACAAATAACATAAAAATATAAGTGAATAGTTTTTAGCAGTTTTAAAAATATTAATAAAGAAAGAAATAAATGCCAGCCTTTCTCCAAATAATTTTTATAAATTTGAAACTAGTCTGAAGTCAGGGAGCTTGATCCCTCCACCTGTTTTCTTTCTCAAGGTTGCTTTGGCTATTTGTGGTCTTTTGTGTCTTGATACAAGTTTTAAGAATTTCTCTTCTACTTACATGAAAAATATGATTGGTAGCATGCGAGGAATTGCATTGAATCTGTAGATTTCCTTGGGTAGTATAGTCATTTTGGCAATATTGAGTCTTCCAGTCCAAGAACATGTTATATCTTTCCATCTGTATGTGTCATCTTAAATTTCTTTCATTAGTCTCACATTTTTCAAAATAAATATCTTTTGTTTCCTTAAGTAGGTTTATTCCTAGATATTTTATTCTTTTTGATGTGATGGTAAGTAGGACTGTTCCTTTCTCTTTCTAATGTTTTGTTGTTAATGTATAGAAATTCAGCAGGTTTCTCTACATTAACTTAATAGCCTGTAACTTTATTGAATTTACTGATGAGCCCTGGTAGTTTTCTGTTAACACCTTTAGGATTTTCTATGTATAGTATCGTGCCATCTGCAAATAGTGACAGTTTTACTTCTTTCCCAACTGGAGTGTTTTTATTTCTTTTTCTTCCCTGATCGCTATGCCTAGGACTTCCCAATATGTGTTGAATAAAAGTAGCAAGAGTAGACATTTTGTCTTGTTCCTGATCTTAGAGAAAATGCTTTCAGCTTTTCACCACTGAGTATGTCATTTAGCTGAAAACAGACTCACAAACTTAGAGAATGAAGTTATTGATGGAATTACTTGAAGGGAAGTGTGTGGGGGGGATAGATTGGGAGTTTGGGATTGACATGTACACACCGTTATATTTAAAATAGATAACCAGCAAAGACCTACTGTATACCACAGAGAATTGTGCTTAATATTCTGTAATAACCTAAATGAGAAAATAATTCAAAAAAGAGTAGATACATGTATCTGTATAACTGAATCACTTTGATGTACAACTGAAACTAACACAGAATTGTTAATAAACTATGCTCCAATATAAAATAAAATTTTTTAATGTTGAAAATAGTAAATTCAAGACAGAAAATATAGAAAATATATTGTTCAACATAAGTTTGTGTTGAAATATGTACATGTTAATGCAAAATATAAAAATGAATTACAAAAGATTATCCTTGTCATTTTTTCATTTTCTTTTCAAATAAGTCAGAAATGACTGAAGGCTAGCACACTATCTAAAGAAAACCTAAAAACCCATCTAAGTAATTTAAGTCCAAATACACCATACCTTGAAAACAAATAACAGAAGTTAAAATTTCCAGAATGGTGTTTTCTGTGATGTAGTGGTTGATTGATAAAGTTTATGATTTTTTAATTGAACTTATCCATAAAATGTTCTTTGAATCAAATATGATACTTTTGATACAAGTACAGTACCAAATTCCCTTGAATTCAGGAAAGATTTAAATTTGATTCAAGATCAAAATCACATTTCAAGTGGATTTTAAACATAGCAAAGTTTTGAAATTTCATCTGTACCATTGTGCATGAAATATAATATTCCACACTAATTTCAAGGACTTAAGATGGGCTTACTTTTTTTTACAATTAAATTTGGCATATATATATATATATATATATATATTTAAAATTCTCTCCATTGCACTTTGCTTGGTATATATACCAAAATACAATGAAGAGAATTTTAAAATATAGACAAAGCTATAAATCAGAGACACCAATTATCTGTCTTGAGCAAAGATAAATTTTGAGCAGCACTTTCTTCAACCCCTTGAGAATCGTTTAACAATATTCTTAACAAAAAGGCAAACGATCTCCTCTTTCACAGAAAAGAATTTTCTATAACAAAACTATGCCACATCCATTTCGGGATTCTTTGATTGAAATTTGAATGTAACGTGTCCAGTATCTTGAGGCAAGTTCACTTAAACCAAAAGAATTTTAGACTTTGCTCAATGCATCAACTGCATCTTAAAGAATAGTTTCAACCTTCTTTCTCTTGCTTCACCCTTGCAATTCAGGACTCTGTCCATAGGGTAAAATATTGTTATTATTGAAAGTGTCATCTAATGCTTCAACACTACTGACTAAAATAAAGCTAGTTTCCTCATATGTGTGACAAGGGAAAAAGATGATTCTGAATGGGAAATTGCTTTAATAAATGGCTCAGAATAATAGATTTCATAGAAGTCATCCTACTTAAGACAATGATTTTTGCTATATTTTTTCACGATAATTCTCCCACAAACTCGGAGAAATTTCCGTTCAATATACAATCATCCCTAGTCAAAAACTTTGTATTTAAGGATTGTGGATTTTAGAGAACCTTAAGATATTATGATTGAGTTTTTATTGTTATATCAGAAGACAAATTAGCTATAATGTGATTTGATATAAATAAATATACCATATACTATATATTTCACTCTCTTAACTATTATTTAAAAAGATTTGCATGGAAACATCTGTACAACATGCAAAATAGTTTGTATTTTATCCTTGTACCTTGTCAGGAGCTAATGAAATGGAAAGTATTGTTTTGTTTTGTTTTTAATTTTTGGCTGCTGTGGGTCTTCATTACTCTGCGCTAGCTTTCTCCAGCTGCAGCGAGTGGGACTGCACTCTTAGTGTGGAGCACAGGGCTCTAGGGTGCACAGGCTCAGTAGTTGCGGCTCTCAGGCTTAGTCGCCCCGTGGTGTGCTGGGTCTTCCCGGACCAGGGATCGAACCCGGTGTCCCCTTCATTGGCAGGGAATTATTAGCCATTGGACCACCACGGAAGTCCCAGGACTAAGGTTTATATTATGTCTCTCAAATGTCTGTTTCCCCCTTTTTCCCTTAATTAGTAGAATCCCTATTGGGACTGGGCAGGGAAACCTCTTTGAAGCCAGTTATGCCATGCCTTGTGCAAATGTGATGAAATCCAGCGAAGAGGTCGCATCACTCTTCTGTTCATGAATCGGGGCAAAGAGCACTAAGTACTTCTCAGTACTTTCTAATGAACTAAAGGTACCAATTCTTTTTTAAATAATGAAGTAAAACAGAAATATTACTCTCCCATATTTCTTCTGTCCATGCTGCTGCTGCTGCATCGCTTCAGTCGTGTCTGACTCTGTGCGATCCTATGGACGGCAGCCCACCAGGCTCCCCCATCCCTGGGATTCTCCAGGCAAGAACACTGGAGTGGGTTGCCATTTCCTTCTCCAATGCATGAAAGTGAAAAGTGAAAGGGAAGTTGCTCAGTCGTGTCCGACTCTTAGCGACTGCATGGACTGCAGCCTACCAGGCTCCTCCGTCCATGGGATTTTCCAGGCAAGAGTACTTCTGTCCATATTTAGTAATTAATTTAGTTTCTGATAAAGATCTAATGACATGTAAATTGTTTCAGCAAAATTCTGCTGTTTTTTTCATCCGTTTGTGTAAACCTGTTAATATGAGCCCGTCACTAATACCCAACGTTTAACATGGTTTGACAGTAAATAAAAGTGAATTTTTTGAGGTTAAAAAAAAATTAGTAGACTCCTTCTTCCAATTTTAACTGGACTAATGTATGAAAAGCTAGAACTCTTTCTTTGTCTCCCTTCACACAGAGATACCTATGAAATTCAGTTCTTGACAGTGGTATACAAGCAAAATAATGTATGCAAATTCTAAGTAGTGGCCTTAAGTGATGGAGAAATAATCTAACAAAGAGTGAATGTATGTATATGTATAACTGAGGAACTTTGCTGTACACCTGAACATAACACAACATTGTAAACCAACTATACTCCAGTAACTTTTTTTTTTTTTAATGTAGAACTAAAAAAAGAAAAAAAAAAGGCTGCTTGCCTCCACCCATTTTTTACTTTCCTGAGGACTGGAATGCTATTCTGGTCACATGAGCCAGATATAATCATGTGCATGAGCACCATACCTAAGAAGAAATCAGACCAAAAAGGTAGAAAAAAATCTGCATCCCCAAAAAATTTAGGGAGGAGCAGCCAAACTTTTTCAAGACTATTCATCAACCCCAAAACTATTACATTGAGAAATGTATAAAAACATAAATACAGTATACTAACGCATGTATATGGAATTTAGAAAGATGGTAACGATAACCCTGTGTACGAGACAGCAAAAGAGACACTGATGTATAGAACAGTCTTATGGACTCTGTGGGAGAGGGTGGGAAGATTTGGGAGAATGTCACTGAAACATGTGAAATGTCATGTATGAAACGAGATGCCAGTCCAGGTTCAGTGCACGATGCTGGATGCTTGGGGCTGGTGCGCTGGGAAGGCCCAGGGGGATGGTATGGGGAGGTTGGGAGGGAGGAGGGTTCAGGATGGGGAGCATGTGATTTTTTTTTAAAAAATAAAATTAAAAAAAAAAAAAAGATTTATTTTATTTAACCCACTATATTTGGG
Organism: Bos grunniens; assembly: GCF_055505025.1. NCBI lineage: Eukaryota > Metazoa > Chordata > Mammalia > Artiodactyla > Bovidae > Bos > Bos grunniens. Next base: position 9,138,297 of record NC_141176.1, on the reverse strand, counting down.
GGTCTATTGTAGAAATTTAAGGTTTCATCCTAAGCAATGGGAAAAAAAATGATACATGGCAACATGGTGTGTCTGTAATAAAATTTGTAAAGCATGTAACATTGGCTTAATAACCACAAGCTGAACAGTAAGGATATAGACACAACAGGCTGGAAAGCTTTTGATCCTCTTCAGCTGTGGAAACATTTTTAAAATAGTTGTATTTGACAATTTGGAAAGCTAATGACATTCTGGAACTCTGGTAATAAAATGCTAGAATATGGTTATAAATGTTAGAATATCCCTTTTATGGTTGCTATCATGTAGCCCTTAGCAAGAGATCATCAGAAATATGAACTTTTATTATAATTATACTGCTTGAAACAGAAATGTAAAGGAATATAGTTCTATGGAAGATTTTTTCTGACCACATTCTGCACTCTAAAGTGACTTGGAGTTCAGTTATTTGAAGGTTTGCCATGATATCATGACCAACTACTTCTTAACCTCAAATAGCAGAATTTATAATTGTAACCTCAAGTTTGTCTCAGAGCTTCTATTTAAATGTTCTTTTCTACCCAGTGGACATTAGTTCAGTAGCAAATATTAGATTCATGTTGTTCCAGTTTCACAAGACAAATTTCAAATGCCATTAAGGCAATCACACATAGCCTAAGGGGAAAGAGGATATTCTGAACACAGATATGTAAGGCTTAGGAAATATGTATAGATGAACTATTTGGCTGAAGGCACTTGTAAATGGAACTAATTGAAATCATATATCTGGAAGCTAATACAGTTGAAATGGGCTTCCCTGATAGATCAGTTGGTAAAGAATCCTCCTGCAATGCAGGAGGCCCCAGTTCGATTCCTGGGTCAGGAAGATCTGTTGGAGAAGGGATAGGCTACCCACTCCAGTATTCTTGGTTTCCCTTGTAGCTCAGCTGTTAAAGAATCCACCTGCAATACTGGAAACCTGGGTTCAATCCCTGGGTTGGGAAGATCACCTGGAAAAGGGAAAGGCTACCCACTCCAGTATTCTGGCCTAAAGAATTCCATGGACTGTATAGTCCATGGGGTCCCAAAGAGTTGGATATGACTGAGTGACTTTCACTTTCGCAGTTGAAATATTTTGCCAAATAAACCACAGCCCTAGCCTGTACAAGTTGATGTCTCTTCAATTCCAAAAAGCAGTTGGGGACATCAAATTGCTACCAGCATAAAGCTGAGCAGTCCTTAGTAGGGAACACTCTCTGATGCCAACTATAGAGGAGGTCAAAGAAAATAATAATGAACAAGCAACAGCAACTGAAGTAGCAGATGGTCTTCCTAGCTACTAAAGAATGATTCTCCATAATTTTTGCCAACCAGAATTTGATAACTATCTTAGAATGGTGAGTGTCACATGATCCTTATTATTCCAGTTTTTTTTTTTTTAATGAAGAATTTAATATAATAACTCTACTCAGACTCCACTGCTGTAAACTGAGCAGGAAAGAGCAAAGGAATCTGTGTGTTACAGTATAGGTTGACATAATGTAAGGAGCCATATTTGGACCCATTGGATGAACTATTCCTCATCCAGAGATCCTGGACAGATCAGGAGCTGGGTAGAAACCTTTGATAGGAGGTTTAGAAGTCTTCCCAGAATGTGTTTCTGTGTGTGTGTGTGTGTGTGTGTGTGTGTGTGTGTGTGTATTGAAGAATACATTTCATGCATGAAAAGGGGTTGTGTTGTGGAATTTTTTTCCTTTTTGAAATAGAATGTTCACCATCTAGAGGCTGCATTCAAGTGTAAATGATTTCTGGTCAATGGACGATAAATGCTATGTGTGCAAATTATGGGTCATATCTTGAAGCTACTTAATCTCCTTTCTTTTTCTCTTTTCCTGATTTCAGAAACACAGATATGGTGGTGTGAGGAGACATCCTAATGAATGATAAAAGGTCCTACTTAAATGGCTAGATTATCTTGTGAGTAGGAAAGCCTACCCATCATATTATTTAATAGAAAAATGAGTATTTATCTTACTTGAATCATTGAGGTTTGAGACCTCCTTTTTGTTTCATATTCTTAACACAGATATGTTAGGCTGTAGCATCCTTTTCTAATTCTGTAAAGGACGAATATGAGATTTACAATTCAAGATGCTACCTCTGATTTTGGACTGGGTGACAAACCGGGGGAGATAGAAATTTCAATTAAATGCCTAGCGATAGCCCTTGTGAGAAATGATAGCTTAAAGATACGACACAATGACAATAGCAATGAAGCTTTCTTTGGTTGATATTAGAGAAGTAAAAGTCACCAGACATGTTCAGCTAATTAAAGGTAGAAATTGAGGAATGGAGTTTTAGATGACAGCAAAAATCTTCAGTAAATACCTGTCCTATGCCTGGTACTTGGGTATTTGCTGTTTATAAAGTATTATTTACTGAAAAAAATCATGATTTTGTTTACAAGATAAGAAAAAAAAAAGCTGACACTTATGAAAAAATTGAGGCAGTATGTGTTTAGCTAAAGCATGAAGGTCTATACAGACTATGAGCTTTCAGCAGAGAAACTTTTTAAAAACTTATGTTTTATTGAAGGATAATTGCTTTATATAATTTTGCTACCTTCTGTCAAACCTCAACATGAATCAGCCATAGGTATATATACATCCCCTCCCTCCTGAACTTCCCTCCCATCTTCCTCCCCATCCCACCCCTCTAGGTTAATACAGAGCCCCTGTTTGAGTTTCCTGAGCCATACAGCAAATACCCCTTGGCTATCTATTTTACATATGGTAATGTGAGTTTCCATGTTTCTCTTTCCAGGCATCTCACCCACCCCTCTCCTCTCCCCTTGCCCATAATTCTATTCAACATAAAAACTTTTATAGGAGGATCTTCATAAAGAATGTTCAACTTAAACTAGTCCTAAAATGATGAGTCAAATTAAGATAGGAAATAAAGCAGATGGAAAAGATAAACTAGCCCTGTTGCTAGTGGATAATATTAGCTACACAGAAACCCCCGATTTGAAAATCTGTATTTAATCTGATATAGAGATTGTGCATTTGTCAATCCATGAGCTATTTTTGAAGAGTTTGATAAACTTAAAGAAAATGCTGTTCTGATACATACACACACACACATTCCATTTCTAAGTTTTCTTATTCATGCTTTATTAATGTTATAGGTTAAAAATGTTAAATTTCTTCAAAAAGAATATGGAAAAAAAAAATGTTAAATTTCTTAATACAAGTGACAGGTTTATATTTATTTTAAGATTTGGCATGGTATTTTTCATGGTGTGAGTCATCACAAAAGATTATAAATATCAAATTGTTGTTTTTTCTTTTTTCTAATTTAATTATGATCATGAAAAATTCCTTGCATTATAGGCAGTAATAATGTATACCTTTTATTGAATGCTTACTTTGTTGCAGGTCCTGTTATGATAACTTCATGTGTATTTACTCATTTAAGAAAGAAAAATGCAATGAAGGATGGAAAGAAGAAAGATCAGTAAAGGTGTATTTCATAAGATTATCTCATAAGACCAAATTTTTTTAGACCTCTGTTTGTAGAAAAATACACAATTGCATAGTTGAAATATGTGAAAGTGTTTCTAAAAGAGAAACATATTGTGTTCAGCAATATTTTTCTATAATTAAAAAAATGCTACTGATATACAATTAGCATGATATATTAGTTTTAGGTATATAAAATATTGATTTGATAATTTCATACATTATGAAATTATCACTGCAATAAGATCTGTTATCCTTATAGTGCAAAGCTGTTAAAGTATCATTGACTATATTACTTATGGGTACATTACATAACAATGACTTATTTATTTTACAACTGGAAGTTTGTACCTCTTTTTTTTTTATTTTCTTTTTTTTTAAATTTTATTTTATTTTTAAACTTTACAATATTGTATTAGTTTTGCCAAATATCAAAATGAATCCGCCACAGGTATACATGTGTTCCCCATCCTGAACCCTCCTCCCTCCTCCCTCCCCATACCATCCCTCTGGGTCGTCCCAGTGCACTAGCCCCAAGCATCCAGTATCGTGCATCGAACCTGGACTGGCAACTCATTTCATACATGATATTATACATTTTTCAATGCCATTCTCCCAAATCTTCCCACCCTCTCCCTCTGCAACAGAGTCCATAAGACTGTTCTATACATCAGTGTCTCTTTTGCTGTCTCATACACAGGGTTATTGTTAGCATCTTTCTAAATTCCATATATATGCATTAGTATACTGTATTGGTGTTTTTGTTTCTGGCTTACTTCACTCTGTATAATAGGCTCCAGTTTCATCCACCTCATTAGAACTGATTCAAATGTATTCTTTTTAATGGCTGAGTAATACTCCATTGTGTATATGTACCACAGCTTTCTTATACATTCATCTGCTGATGGGCATCTAGGTTGCTTCCATGTCCTGGCTATTATAAACAGTGCTGTGATGAACATTGGGGTACACGTGTCTCTTTCCCTTCTGGTTTCCTCAGTGTGTATGCCCAGCAGTGGGATTGCTGGATCATAAGGCAGTTCTATTTCCAGCTTTTTAAGGAATCTCCACACTGTTCTCCATAGTGGCTGTACTAGTTTGCATTCCCACCAACAGTGTAAGAGAGTTCCTTTTTCTCCACACCCTCTCCAGCATTTATTGCTTGTAGAGTTTTGGATCGCAGCCATTCTGACTGGCGTGAAATGGTACCTCATAGTGGTTTTGATTTGCATTTCTCTGATAATGAGTGATGTTGAGCATCTTTTCATGTGTTTGTTAGCCATCTGTATGTCTTCTTTGGAGAAATGTCTATTTAGTTCTTTGGCCCATTTTTTGATTGGGTCATTTATTTTTCTGGAGTTAAGCTGTAGGAGTTGCTTGCATATTTTTGAGATTAGTTGTTTGTCAGTTGTTTCATTTGCTATTATTTTCTCCCATTCTAAAGGCTGTATTTTCACCTTGCTTATAGTTTCCTTTGATGTGCAGAAGCTTTTAAGTTTAATTAGGTCCCATTTGTTTATTTTTGCTTTTATTTCCAATATTCTGGGAGGTGGGTCATAGAGGATCCTGCTGTGATGTATGTCGGAGAGTGTTTTGCCTCTGTTCTCCTCTAGGAGTTTTATAGTTTCTGGTCTTACATTTAGATCTTTAATCCATTTTGAGTTTATTTTTGTGTATGGTGTTAGAAAGTGTTCTAGTTTCATTCTTTTACAAGTGGTTGACCAGATTTCCCAGCAACACTTGTTAAAGACATTGTCTTTAATCCATTGTGTATTCTTGCCTCCTTTGTCAAAGATAAGGTGTCCATATGTGCGTGGATTTATCTCTGGGCTTTCTATTTTGTTCCATTGATCTATATTTCTGTCTTTGTGCCAGTACCATACTGTCTTGATAACTGTGGCTTTGTAGTAGAGCCTGAAGTCAGGTAGATTGATTCCTCGAGTTCCATTCTTCTTTCTCAAGATAGCTTTGGCTATTCGAGGTTTTTTGTATTTCCATACAAATTGTGAAATTATTTGTTCTAGCTCTGTGAAGAATACCGTTGGTAGCTTGATATGGATTGCATTGAATCTATAAATTGCTTTGGGTAGTATACTCATTTTCACTATATTGACTTCTTCCAATCCATGAACATGGTATATTTCTCCATCTATTAGTGTCCTCTTTGATTTCTTTCACCAGTGTTTTATAGTTTTTTATGTATAGGTCTTTAGTTTCTCTAGGTAGATATATTCCTAAGTATTTTATTCTTTCCGTTGCAATGGTGAATGGAATTGTTTCCTTAATTTCTCTTTCTGTTTTCTCATTATTAGTGTATAGGAATGCAAAGGATTTCTGTGTGTTGATTTTATATCCTGCAACTTTACTATAATCATTGATTAGTTCTAGTAATTTTCTGGTGGAGTCTTTAGGGGTTTCTATGTAGAGGATCATGTCATCTGCAAATAGTGAGAGTTTTACTTCTGCTTTTCCAATTTGGATTCCGTTTATTTCTTTTTGTGCTCTGATTGCTGTGGCCAAAACTTCCAAAACTATGTTGAATAGTAATGGTGAAAGTGGGCACCCTTGTCTTGTTCCTGACTTTAGAGGAAATGCTTTCAATTTTTCACCCGTGACGATAATGTTTGCTGTGGGTTTGTCATATATAGCTTTTATTATGTTGAGTTATGTTCCTTCTATTCCTGCTTTCTGGAGAGTTTTTATCATAAATGGATGTTGAATTTTGTCAAAGGCTTTCTCTGCATCTATTGAGATAATCATATGGTTTTTATTTTTCAATTTGTTAATGTGGTGTATTACATTGATTGATTTGCGGATATTGAAGAATCGTTGCATCCCTGGGATAAAGCCCACTTGGTCATGGTGTATGATCTTTTTAATGTGTTGTTGGATTCTGATTGCTAGAATTTTGTGAAGGATTTTTGCATCTATGTTCATCAGTGATATTGACCTGTAGTTTTCTTTTTTTGTGGGATCTTTGTCAGGTTTTGGTGTTAGGGTGATGGTGGCCTCATAGAATGAGTTTGGAAGTTTACCTTCCTCTGCAATTTTCTGGAAGAGTTTGAGCAGGATAGGTGTTAGCTCTTCTCTAAATTTTTGGTAGAATTCAGCTGTGAAGCCGTCTGGACCTGGGCTTTTGTTTACTGGAAGATTTCTGATTACAGTTTCAATTTCCGTGCTTGTGATGGGTCTGTTAAGATTTTCTATTTCTTCCTGGTCCAGTTTTGGAAAGTTGTACTTTTCTAAGAATTTGTCCATTTCTCCCATGTTGTCCATTTTATTGGCATATAATTGTTGATAGTAGTCTCTTATGATCCTTTGTATTTCTGTGTTGTCTGTTGTGATCTTTCCAGTTTCATTTCTAATTTTATTGATTTGATTTTTCTCCCTTTGTTTCTTGATGAGTCTGGCTAATGGTTTGTCAATTTTATTTATCCTTTCAAAGAACCAGCTTTTGGCTTTGTTGATTTTTGCTATGGTCTCTTTTGTTTCTTTTGCATTTATTTCTGCTCTAATTTTTAAGATTTCTTTCCTTCTACTAACCCTGGGGTTCTTCATTTCTTCCTTTTCTAGTTGCTTTAGGTGTAGAGTTAGGTTATTTATTTGACTTTTTTCTTGTTTCTTGAGGTGTGCCTGTATTGCTATGAACTTTCCCCTTAGGACTGCTTTTACAGTGTCCCACAGGTTTGGGGTTGTTGTGTTTTCATTTTCATTCGTTTCTATGCAAATTTTGATTTCTTTTTTGATTTCTTCTGGGATTTGTTGGTTATTCAGCAGCGTGTTGTTCAGCCTCCATATGTTGGAATTTTTAATAGTTTTTCTCCTGTAATTGAGATCTAATCTTACTGCATTGTGGTCAGAAAAGATGCTTGGAATGATTTCTATTTTTTTGAATTTACCAAGGCTAGCTTTATGGTCCAGGATGTGATCTATCCTGGAGAAGGTTCCATGTGCACCTGAGAAAAAGGTGAAATTCATTGTTTTGAGATGAAATGTCTATAGATATCAATTAGGTCTAACTGGTCTATTGTATCGTTTAAAGTTTGTGTTTCCTTGTTAATTTTCTGTTTAGTTGATCTATCCATAGGTGTGAGTGGGATATTAAAGTCTCCTACTATTATTGTGTTATTGTTAATTTCTCCTTTCATACTTGTTAGCATTTGTCTTACATATTGCGGTGCTCCCGTGTTGGGTGCATATATATTTATAATTGTTATATCTTCTTCTTGGATTGATCCTTTGATCATTATGTAGTGACCTACTTTGACTCTTTTCACAGCCTTTGTTTTAAAGTCTATTTTATCTGATATGAGTATTGCTACTCCTGCTTTCTTTTGGTCCCTATTTGCATGGAAAATCTTTTTCTAGCCCTTCACTTTCAGTCTGTATGTGTCCCCTGTTTTGAGGTGGGTCTCTTGTAGACAACATATGTAGGGGTCTTGTTTTTGTTTCCATTCAGCCAGTCTTTGTCTTTTGGTTGGGGCATTCAACCCATTTACGTTTAAGGTAATTACTGATAAGTATGATCCTGTTGCCGTTTACTTTATTGTTTTAGGTTCTAATTTATACACCATTTTTGTGTTTCCTGTCTAGAGAATATCCTTTAGTATTTGTTGGAGAGCTGGTTTGGTGGTGCAGAATTCTCTCAGCTTTTGCTTGTCTGAAAAGCTTTTGATTTCTCCTTCATACTTGAATGAGATCCTTGCTGGGTATAATAATCTGGGCTGTAGGTTATTTTCTTTCATCACTTTAAGTATGTCTTGCCATTCCCTCCTGGCTTGAAGAGTTTCTATTGAAAGATCAGCTGTTATCCTTATGGGAATTCCCTTGTGTGTTATTTGTCATTTTTCCCTTGCTGCTTTTAATATTCGTTCTTTGTATTTGATCTTTGTTAATTTGATTAATATGTGTCTTGGGGTGTTTCGCCTTGGGTTTATCCTGTTTGGGACTCTCTGGCTTTCTCGGAGTTGGGTGATTATTTCCTTCCCCATTTTAGGGAAGTTTTCAACTATTATCTCCTCAAGTATTTTCTCATGGTCTTTCTTTTTGTCTTCTTCTCCTGGGACCCCTATGATTCAAATGTTGTAGTGTTTAATGTTGTCCTGGAGGTCTCTGAGATTGTCCTCATTTCTTTTAATTCGATTTTCTTTTTTCCTCTCTGATTCATTTATTTCTGCCATTCTATCTTCTAATTCACTAATCCTATCTTCTGCCTCTGTTATTCTACTATTTGTTGCCTCCAGAGTGTCTTTAATTTCATTTATTACATTATTCATTATATATTGACTCTTTTTTATTTCTTCTAGGTCCTAGTTAAACCTTTCTTGCATCTTCTCAATCCTTGTCTCCAGGCTATTTATCTGTGATTCCATTTTGATTTCAAGATTTTGGATCAATTTCACTATCATTATTCAGAATTCTTTATCAGGTAGATTCCCTATCTCTTCCTCTTTTGTTTGGTTTGGTGGGCATTTATCCTGTTCCTTTATCTGCTGGGTATTCCTCTGTCTCTTCATCTAGTTTAAATTGCTGATTTTGGGGTGTCTTTTCTGTATTCTGGCAGTTTGTGGAGTTCTCTTTATTGTGGCTTTTCCTCACTGTCTGTGGGTTTGTACAGGTGGCTTGTCAAGGTTTCCTGGTTAGGGAAGATTGTGTCGGTGTTCTGGTGGGTGGAGCTGTATTTCTTCTCTCTGGAGTGCAATGAAGTGTCCAGTAATGAGTTATGAGATGTCTATGGTTTTGGGGTGACTTTGGGCAGCCTGTATCTTGAAGCTCAGGGTTGTGTTCCATTGTTGCTGGAGAATTTGCTTGGTATCTCTTGCCCTGGAACTTGTTGGCCCTTGTGTGGTACTTGGTTTCAGTGTCTGTATGGAGGCGTTTGATGAGCTCCTGTCAATTAATGTTCCTTGGAGTCAGGAGTTCCCTGGAGTCAGGGTTTGGATTTAAGCCTCCTGCTTCCAGTTATTGGTCTTATTTTAACAGTAGTTTCAAAACTTCTCTTTCTGTATAGCACCATTGATAAAACATCTACGTTAAAGATGAAAAGTTTCTCTACCGTGAGGGTCACCCAGAGAGGTTCACAGCATTACATGGAGAAGAGAAGAGGGAGGAGGGAGTTAGAGGTGACCCGAATGAGATGAGGTGGAATCAATAGTGGAAAGAGTGGGCTAGCCAATAATCACTTCCTTATGTGCACTCCACAACTGGACTGCTCAGAGATGTTCACGGAGTTATACAGAGAAGAGAAGATGGAGGAAGGAGACAGAGGTGGCCAGAAGGATAAAAGGGGGGAATGAAAAGGAGGGAGACAGATCCAGCCAGTAATCAGTTCCCTAAGTGTTCTCCACCGTCTGGAACACACAGAAATTCACAGAGTTGGGTAGAGTAGAGAGGGGTTAGGGAGGAAACACAGGCGACCTGGTGGAGAAAAAGGAGAGTCCAAAGGGAGAGAGAGCAGTCAAGCCAGTAATCTCATTCCCTAGTGAAAAATAGGTACTGAAGATTGGGTTCTTAAAGGTACAAAATTGGTAACAAATACATAAAAGCAAAAATTAAAAATCTAGAGTAGAGTTTGGAATGTTAAAAATACGATGTTAAAGAAAAGAAGAAGGAAAAGAGAGAAAAGACAAACAAACAAAAACCAACAAGGTTGCGAAAATTATAAAGAAAATATAGGTACAAAATAGATAACTAATACCAAAAAGCAAAAGTTAAAAATCTAAAGTAGAGTTTGGAATTTCAGATATACAATGTTATATAAAAGAAGAAGAGAAAGAAACAGAAAAAAAAGAGTCACAGAAATTATAAAAGAACTATAGGTACAAAATTGATAACAAATACCAAAAAGCTAAAATTAAAAATCTAGAGTAGAGTTTGGAATTTCAAAAATACAATGTTAAAGAAAAAAAAAAAAAAAAAACCAAGGTCAAAAAATTATTAAAAGATATATATATATATGAAGTTTGCTGAAGAAAAAAAAAAGGGGTCTTTTTTTTTTTTTGCAAAGTAATAGGTTATAAAAGTGAAAATTAAAGGAATAAAAGAGGACTTAAAATTTTTTTAAAAATTAAAAAAAAAAGAAAAAAAGAAAGAATGATCGTAAAAATAGTAAAAATATAGCGAGGATTTTCTCTGGTTTTGTTGTGAGTATTGTGGGTTCAGCTCATTTTTGGCTAGTTCCTTGGTTCGACTTTTATTTCTCAAGATCTATAGGCCCCTTCCTATGTAGTCAGTAGTAACCACAGGATTTTAATCTATTGTCTGTAGCTTCCAAGGCGGTTCCCTCTGTTATAGCTTCTTCTGTTTGCTGGACTCTTCAGTGTCTGGTTTCCACCCTGACACAAAGGGGACGGTGGAGGACACTTTTTTTTTTTTTTTTTTAGGCTGACTTGTTCAGTCGCGCTGTGGGGAGGGAGGGAGGGATGCTGCAAACAAGTAACACTGGCGTGTGCTCGCAGTGCCTCAGCCACACTGGGTCTGCCCCTGCTCACGGTGCGTGTAGCCTCCCTGCCCACACTGCTCAGGCTCTAGGTTGTTCCGCCGGGAACCATCCATAGCTGGCCCTGGGCTGCCTGCACCTCCCAGGTCCAAGCCGCTCAGGTTCAGGCACTCGGGTAGTCCTCAGAAGCGCAGACTCGGTTGGGCCTGCGTTTTGTGCCCTTCCCAGGTCCGAGCAGCTCAGGTGATGAGGTGTTTAGTGAGCGCGATTGCTGCAACTTATCGCCTCCCTGCCGCTCAGGGAGGGTTATCTAGGTGTACAACCGGCGCACCTTCTCAGGGAGATGTTGACCGTCCAGACCCCTAAGAAGTTTTAGTTAGCAAAGAAGCCTGCTTACAGTTTTATAGATAATGTCTCTCTGGGGCTGCGATTGCCCCCTTCCGGCTCTGGCTGCCTGTCACCAGAGGGGGAAGGTCTGCAGCCGGCTATCTCTGTTCAGTCCTTTGTTCGGTGCGTGGGCCTGGCGGTGTCTTAGGATAGGGCTGGCTTTTCACGTGGTAGATATCCCACAGTCTGGTTTGCTAGACCAGATTATTTCGCTCAGATAGTGCTCAGGGTTTTCAGGCCAGGTCCTTACACTAAGTGATGCAGCCCGTGCCGTGCTGCCCTGCCCAGCCCCCGCTTGCTAATGGCGTGTGCAGGCATCTGCGCTGCTTCTCCGCTGGGGGAGTTACCGTAGGGCTCACAATCTGCGAGTTTTAATTGTTTATTTTTTCTCCCTGTTATGTTGCCCTCTGTGCTTCCAAAGCTCGGCACAGATTTGGCAGTGAGAAGGTTTCCTGATGTTTGGAAACTTCTCTCTTTTTAAGACTCCCTTCCCAGGATGGAACTCCGTCTCTCCCTCTTTTGTCTCTTTTTTTGTCTTTTATATTTTTTCCTACCTCCTTTCGAAGACAATGGGCTGCTTTTCTGGGTGCCTGATGTCCTCTGCCGGCATTCAGAAGTTGTTTTTTGGAATTTACTTGGCTTTTAAATGCTCTTTTGATGAATTTGTGGCAGAGAAAGTGTTCTCCCTGTCCTACTCCTCCGCCATCTTGGCTCCTCCAGTTTGTACCTCTTAATCCATAGACAGCATATTAAAAAGCAGAGACATCACTTTGTCAACAAAGGTCCATCTAGTCAAGGCTATGATTTTTCTAATAATCATGTATGGATGTGAGAGTTGGACTATAAAGAAAGCTGACCACTGAAGAATTGATGCTTTTGATCTGTGGTGTTGGAGAAGACTCTGAGAGTCCCTTAGACTGCAAGGAGATGCAACCAGTCCATCCTAAAGGAGATCAGTCCTGGGTGTTCATTGGAACGACTGATGTTGAAGCTGAAACTCCAATACTTTGGCCACCTGATGCAAAGAGCTGACTCATTGAAAACACCCTGATGCTGGGAAAGGTTGAGGGCAGGAGGAGAAGGGGACAACAGAGGATGAGATGTTTGGTTGGCATCACTGACTCAATGGACATGGGTTTGGATGGACCCCGGGAGTTGGTGATGGACAGGGAGGCCTGCGTGCTGTGGTTCATGGGGTCACAAAGAGTTGGACACGACTGAGCAACTGATCTGAACTAATCCTCTTCACCTATTTTGTCTATCTTTCCCTCCTGACTGGCAACTACCAGTTTATTCTCTGTACCTATGAGTCTGTTTATGTTTTGTTTTATGTGCTTGTTTTATATTTTAGAATCTAGATATAAGTTAAATGAAGCTTCCTTGGTAGCACAGTGGTAAAGAATTTTAAATAAATGGAAATTTGTTATATTAAGAAAGATAAAATATCACTTTTGGCTCAGTGGTAAAGAACCTGCCTGCCAAAGGAGGAGATGAGAGTTTGATCCCTGGGTTGAGAAGATTCCTTGGAGAAGGAAATGGCAGCCCTCTGCTGTATTCTTGCCTGGGAAATCCCACGGACAGAAGAGCCTGGTGGGCTTCAGTTCATGGGGTGGCAAAAGTTTGACATATTCAGTGACTAATCAACAACAAATAAGTTAAATCATATGGTATTTATTTCTCTATATGATTTTTTTCATGAAGAATAATATTTCCCAGGTCCATCCATATTGTCCACAAAATGCAAGATTTCACTCTTCCTATCACTGCATTATGTGAATATATATACACACACATACATATATATATACACACATATATACATAAATACACAACATCTTCCTTATTGATATATCTGCAGGTAGACACTCAGGTTGCTTCCATATCTTGGCTATAGAAAACAGCATGACAGTAAGCATTGAAGTTCACATATTTTTTGAATTAGGATTTTCACGTTTTTTCAGATAAATGTCCAGAAGTAGAATTGCTGACTTGTAAGGTGATTCTATCTTTAGAGTTCTGAGGAACTTCCACATAGCGGCACCAATTTACATTTCCACCAACAATGGGCAAGGGTTCCCTTTTTTCCCATATCCTTGTTTCTTAGTTTTTTGATAATAGCCATCTGACAGGTGTGAGGAGAGACCTCAATGTGTTTTTTTCTTAAAGCAATTTAAACTTAATATAGTTTGTTTGTTTGGCTGTGCCACGCGGGCTCTTCACTGCATCATGTGTGACCTTTCTTGGTGGCACATGGGCTCTGCTGTGCCTGTGTTCAGTTGTTGTGGAGCTTAGTTGCTCCACAGCCTGTGAGGTCTTAGATCCTTGACCAGAGATTAAACCTGAGTCCTCTGCATTGCAAGGCAGATTCTTAACCACTGGACCACCAGGGAAGTCCTTCAGTGCAGCTTTGATTTATATTTCCCTCATGATTAGTCATGTTGAGCACCTTTTCATGTTTGCTACTTGTTTTCTTTGGAAAATGTGTCTCATCAGTTTTTCTACCTACTTTTTAATTGAGTTGATTATTATTATTTCTTTTAATGTTGAGTTGTATAAGTTCTTTATACATTTTTATATGTATGCTGCTGCTGCTGCTAAGTCGCTTCAGTTGTGTCCAACTCTGTGCTACCTCATAGATGGCAGCCCACTAGGCTCCCCTGTCCCTGGGATTCTCCAGGCAAGAACACTGGAGTGGGTTGCCATTTCCTTCTCCAAAGCATGAAAGTGAAAAGTGAAAGTGAAGTCACTTAGTCGTGTCCGACTCTTAGTGACCCCATGGACTGCAGCCTACCAGGCTCCTCCATCCATGGGATTTTCCAGGCAAGAGTCCTGGAGTGGGGTGCCATATGCATAAACCTCCTTTTAAAAGATTTTTGTTAAAATATAGTTGGTTTACAGTGTGTTAGTTTCTTACCGGAGAGGGCAATGGCACCCCACTCCAGTACTTTTGCCTGGAAAATCCCATGGACGGAGGAGGCTGGTGGGCTGCAGTCCATGGGGTCTCGAAGAGTCAGACATGACTGAGTGACTTCACTTTCACTTTTCACTTTCATGCACTGGAAAAGGAAATGGCAACCCACTCCAGTGTTCTTGCCTGGAGAATCCCAGGGATGGAGAAGCCTGGTGAGCTGCGGTCTAAGGGGTCGCACAGAGTTGGACACGACTGAAGCGACTTAGCAGCAGCAGCAGCAGCAGCAGCAGCAGCAGCAGTTTCTTACCAGATGTATCACTGACAAATATCTTCTCTCATTCAGTAGGTTGCTTTTTCATTTTGCTGGTGGTCTCCCTCACTGTACAAAAGCTTTTTAGCTTGATGTAATCCATTTGTTTACTTTTGCTTTTTTGACCTGCTTGAGGAAAAAAATTTTAAAATTTGTGTGGAACCACAGATGACCCTGAAAAGCCAAAATAATTTTGAAAAGAAGAACAGAGGGGGAGGAATCATGCTCCCAGACTTGAAACTATACAAATAAAGCTATAGTAATTAAAAGAATATGATGCTGACACAAAACCAGATCAATGAAACAGAAATAGAGAGCCCAGAAATAAACCATGCCCACATGGTCAATGAATCTGTGACAAAAGGTGGCAAGAATATACAATGAGGAAAACACAGTCTCTTCAATAAATAGTATAAGGAAAACTAGACAGCTACATGCAGAAGAATGAAACTGGACCGCTTTCTTACAACAAATGCAAAAATAACTCGAAATGGATTGAGGACTTAAATGTTAGACCGAAACCATAAAACTCTTGGAAGAAAAAAATTGACTGCAAACTCTGACATCAGTCTTAACAATATTTCTTTGTGAATCAGTCTTAGTAATATCTTCAAATAATCTTTTTCACTTTCCACCTCTCTCCCACATCCTCTCATGATGTACAGATGACCAAAAGTCTCTTAATAGCTCCACTCTTAAACTCTACAACTTCCTCTGTATTCTATCTGCATTTACCCTTTACTTCTCCTCTCTCTCTCCTTTTCCTTCTACTATTCTCTCTCCTGCCAGTTATTTTCCACCCCAAAATATAAAATCCTTCTGTATCTCCAATTCTCTGATTCAACTATTCCCCATTAGCACCCCCCACCCATAATTTACTATCCCAGTGTACCAGAATAAGGATTGGAAGGCCAATTAAAGTCAGCATACTATTAAGAGGATTTGAAGAATGGGAGGTAAAAAGACCAGTGAACACTTATGAGTTAAATTTGTATTATTCCTATCACAATTATAGGAGTACTATGCAAAAACTTCTGGAAATAAAACTCTTTTTATATCTTGAGGATTCAGTGTCCAGGGCATTCATAACATTAACATAGTCTGACTATAGAAAGTTGCTAATAAATCCCTGAAGGTATATTCCTTATTCTGGGAAACTGAGCACATACAATAGCAAGCAGTGTAATTCTATCTGGTTCCAGTAATTGCACCAATTTGTTTGAAAGATAGAAATGTGCCCTTTACTCTAAGAAAAACGAAATTGAACACCCAGATCCAGTGCCTGTAGCCAATTGACTTTGTTCTCAGGAAGCTCTTTGCAAAATTTGATATTGCCCTAAGTTATCAGCACTGTCTACTTTGCTTTTGTAAATGCTCAGTCATTTTTAAAGACTTTTTTTCAATAGAAATTCTCTTCATTCATTAATTTAAAAGACATTTCTTGCACCCCAAGAGTGTTTTAGACATGATACCTGTTCCCTAGGTATACAAATATGAATATAAGGTTCACAAGCTGTAACAGGAGGCTTGGTAGAAATATACAAGGTAGGAAGAAGGGAGAGTGAGAAGAAACACTGAGTTCTGTCCAAAAAGTGGAGAAAGTGAAAGTGAAGTCGCTCAGTCGTGCCCGACTCTTTGCAACCCCATGGACTGTAGCCTACCAGGTTTCTCCATAACAATTATAAATAGTACATGTTTAATAGATATTTGACACATGGAAAACATTGGAAGGTATTCTAAGCAGAGAGATCATCACTCGAGGGCATACATGTAAATTAGCATTAGGCATGGGCGAATTACAAATATTTTTTAACTAGAAAATATTTTGTCAACTGCAAGAAGATGCTAGAGAATTCTGTAGGAAACTGTTATCTGTGTGTGCTCAGTCATGTCCAACTCTTCACAACCCCATGGATTGTAGCCCACCAGACTCCTCTGTTCATGGATTTTTCCAGGTATTAATACTTGAGTGGGTTGCCAGTTCCCCCTCCAGGGGATCTTCCCGACCCAGGGATCAAACTCCCATTGCTTGGGTCTCCTGCATTGGCAGGCAGAATCTTTACCATTAGTGCCACCCGGGGAACCCAGGAAATCTTTGTTTTGGTTTAATTTTGGTTACAGCATTTTATTACTACTGACACTTTAAATTCATCTTACTTTCCAAGTGCCATATAATAATAAGATTCTTACTGTGAGGTTAAAAAGATATGCAAATTTCTTAGGAACATTTATATATTTGTCATTTTCTCCCTTTATTCTTCAAACAAATATATATTTCTTGTCTGTTATAAAGTAGTCATTATAAGTAATTTTCCATCTGGTATTGGAGCAAAAATATTCAGGAATATCAAGTCTGACATCACTTTTTAACTTCTGGGCTTCAACAGGCTGTGACAATTATGGCAAATCATTATCTTAACTACAGAAATAAGCCCCAAATTCAAGTTTTAGAGGATCATCCATTTTAATAGTTTTTCCTACAATACAGAGAAATCATTACTAGTTTATTTATTCTCATTGGGCTAACAAAAGATAAGAATACCATTTGGCATCTCAAATATTAATGTTAACAGGAAAGTATTAGTCACTCAGTTGTTCATATCTGACTCTTTGGGTAACCATAACTGCCAGGCTCCTTAGTCCAAGGGGTTCTCCAGGTCGATATTAATAATTGCAATAAATAGAAACCGATGTGTCATTAAATGTAGTTTCACCTTATTTGTGAACTTCTATATATTTGTCAAGTTTTCCATGATAATTATACAATCTTATTGAAACTACTTCAAAGTATAGTAGAGTATGTACAATACACCTTCAAGTTTAGACAAGTATCAGGATAGATGCACATGTATAAATGTATAAATATCCAGCTAGTAGAAACTACTAATTATCTATCAATATCACATTTCTTTTTCATACTTTCATAATAAAATCTCCTGAGATTTAGAAGGACATATGTCACCCATCCGGAGAAGGCAATGGCACCCCACTCCAGTACTCTTGCCTGGAAAATCCCATGGATGGAGGAGCCTGGTAGGCTGCAGTCCATGGGGTCGCTAAGAGTCGGACATGACTGAGCGACTTCCCTTTCACTTTTCACTTTCATGCATTGGAGAAGGAAATGGCAACTCACTCCAGTGTTGTTGCCTGGAGAATCCCAGGGACGGGGGAGCCTGGTGGGCTGCTGTCTATGGGGTCGCACAGAGTCAGACACGACTGAAGCAACTTAGCAGCAGCATGTCACCCATCAAGAGACTATATTTTTTAGTCTTCTTCCAGCTGTATACAACCACATGCCCAAGCTCAGGCCAGTGTAAGGTGGGCAGCCAGGACACTGACTCTCCATTTTCGTATTCTTCCTTGTCTTGCTGGCTGAGATGTGGGAATGGTGGTGGTCAGCCAGCTCTAACCAGGCACAGGAGAGCAGGACGCGAGCATAGGTTGCAACAACACAGTAGAAGAGACGGACCTGAATGATGACCTGGAGAAGCTGAGCTGCTTCTCTCCCTAGAACAGCTCGACACTTTGTTTCTTTTTTCCTCACACATTGAAATAAATATAAAATGAAATTCATCCTTTTGCTTGTACAGTTTGGTAAGCTTTGATAAATGCACACAGCTGTGCAGCCACCCTCAGAATCAAGTTTTAGAACACCCTTATCACCCCAGAAAGCTCCCTTAGGTTCTTGGACAGTCACTTTTCACCCTTATTTCCAACCCCTGGGAACAACTGATCTGTATTATCACTACAGTTTGACCTTTATAGTATTTTATATGAGTATAATTCTATATACATAAAGGAAGCTAAGAACCGAAGATTCGATATTTTCAAACTGTGGTGCTGGAGGAGACTTTTGAGAGTTCCTTGGACAGAGAGGAGATCAAACCAGTCCATCCTAAAGGAAATTAACCCTGAAAATTCATTAGAAGGGCTGATGATAAAGCTGAAGTTCCAACAGTTTGGCTACCTGATAAGAGCCGACTCATTGGAAAAGACCCTGATGCTGGGAAAGATTGAGGGCAAGAGGAGAAGGGGGCAACAGAGGATGAGATGACTGGATGACATCACTGATTCAACGGACATGAGTTTGAACAAACTCCGAGAGATAGTGAAAGACAAGGAAGCCTGGCCTGCTGAAGTTCATGGGGTCATAAAGAGTTGGACATGACCCAGCAACTGAACAACAAAATAATTACATATTATGTAACATGGTGTTTTTGAGATTTACCCATATTGTTTTGTCAGAGTGTGTTCCCTCTTATTGCTGAATAGATTGCATTTTGTGAGTCTACCACTTTTTTTTTTTTTAATTCATTCACCGCTTGATAGGTACTGCATTTTGTCCATGTAAGAACTGTGATGAATAATGCTTCTATGAACACTTGTAAGCAAGTCTTTGTATGGGAAAATGCTCCACTTCTTTTTGATAAATAGGTTAAATTTCTAGGTCATATTATAAGTATGAAAGTGTTGAATGTGTTGTTTAGTCTTCTCTGACTCTTTGCCTCCCCATGGACTGCAGCCCAGCAGGCTCCTCTGTCCATGGATTTTACAGGCAAGGCAACTGGAGTGGACAGTCATTCCTTAAACAGGGGATCTTCCCAACCCTGGGATAGAGTCTGAGTCTCCTGCACTAAGCAGATTCTTTACCATCTGAGCCACCAGAAAACCCCCATGTTCACTTTTTAACAAATTGCTACAAAGAAGCTTCAGTTTCTCCACATCTTCACCTGCACTTGATATTGTCAACATTTCCAGCCTTATTTTAAGCTATTCTTGTTATTGATTTAATGAATCTCAACATTTTAATGTATTTGTTGCCATTTTAATAATTTCATTTATGAAATGGTCTTCAAATCTTTTGTCACTTTTTAAATTGTATTTGTCTTCCTATTGAATAATAAGTGTTCCTAACATAGAAGACAAATCCTTTGTAATATAAAGACATATGAGTTCAGAACAGTCTCTCAGTCCTATCTGACTCTTTGCGACCCAACTGCAGCAGGCCAGGCCTCCCTGTCCATCACCAACTCCTGGAGCTTGCTCAAACTCATGTCCATTGAGTCGGTGATGTCATCCAACCATCTTATCCTCTGTCATTCCCTTGTCCTTCTCACTTCAATCCTTACCAGCATCAGGATCTTTTACAATGAGTCAGTTCTTCATATCAGGTGGCCAAAATATTGGAGCATCAGTCCCTCCAATGAATATTCAGGACTGGTTTCCTTTAGGATTGAGTGGATGGATCTGCTTGCAGTCCAAGGGACTCTCGAGCACCTTCTCCAATACCACAGTTCAAAAGCATCAGTCCTTTGCCACTTAGCTTTCTTTATAGTCCAACTCTCACGTCCATACATGACTACTGGAAAAACCATAGCCTTGACTAGACAGACCTTTGTTGACAAAGTAATGTCTCTTCTTTTTAATATGCTGTCTAGGTTGGTCATAGCTTTTCTTTCAAGGAGCAAATGGCTTTTGATTTCATGGCTGAAGTCACCATCTGAAGTGATTTTGGAGCCCCCCAAAATAAAGTCTCTCACTGTTTTCATTATTTCCCCAACTATTTGCTTTGAAGTGATGGGACCAGATACCATGATCTTAATTTGTTGAATATTGACTTTTAAGCCAGCTTTTTCACTTTCCTCTTTCATTTTCATCAGGAGGCTCTTTCATTCCTCTTTGCTTTCTGCCATAAGTGTGGTGTTATCTGCATAACTGAAGTTATATATATTTCTCGCAGCAATCTTGATTTCAGCTTGTACTTCATACAACTGAGCATTTTGCATGAGGTACTCTGCAGATAAGTTAAATAAGCAGGGTGACAGTATATGCCCTTGACATACTCCTTTCCCAATTTGGAACTAGTCTGTTGTTCCATGTGCAGTTCTAACTGTTGCTTCTTGACCTGCATACAGATTTCTCAGGAGGCGGGTAATGTGGTATGGTATTCCCATCTTTCGAAGAATTTTCCACAGTTATGATCCACACAAAGTCTTTGGCATAGTCAAGAAAGCACAAGTAGATATTTTTCTGAAACTTTCTTGCTTTTACTGTGATCCAACGGATGTTGGCAGTTTGGTTTCTGGTTCCTCTGACTTTTCTAAATCCAGTTTGACATCTGGAAGTTCACAGTTCATCTACTGCTTATGCCTGTCTTGAAGAATTTTGATCATTACTTTGCTAGTGTGTGAGATGCAGGGGACTGTGCAGTTGTTTGAGCATTCTTTGGCATTGCTTTTCATTGGGATTGGAATGAAAACTGACCTTTCAAAGTCCTGTGGTCACTCCTGAGTTTCCCATATTTGCTGGCATATTTTTTTTGTAGGATATTTATTTATTTATTTATTTATTTATTTTTTCATTGTACATTTCTGTTAAATTTCTTTTTTTTAAATTTTATTTTTAAACTTTACAATATTGTATTAGTTTTGCCAAATATCGAAATGAATCCGCCACAGGTATACCTGTGTTCCCCATCCTGAATCCTCCTTCCTCCTGCCTCCCCATACCCTCCCTCTGGGTCATCCCAGTGCACCAGCCCCAAGCATCCAGTATCATGCATCGAACCTGGACTGGTGACTCATTTCATACATGATATTCTACATGTTTCAATGCCATTCTCCCAAATCTCCCCGCCCTCTCCCTCTCCCACAGACTCCAAAAGACTGATCTATACATCAGTGTCTCTTTTGCTGTCTCGTACACAGGGTTATTGTTACCATCTTTCTAAATTCCTTATATATGCATTAGTATACTGTATTAGTGTTTTTCTTTCTGGCTTACTTCACTCTGTATAATAGGTTCCAGTTTCATCACCTCATTAGAACTGATTCAAATGTATTCTTTTTAATGGCTGAGTAATACTCCATTGTGTATATGTACCACAGCTTTCTTATACATTCATCTGCTGATGGGCATCTAGGTTGCTTCTATGTCCTGGCTATTATAAACAGTGCTGTGATGAACATTGGGGTACACGTGTCTCTTTCAATTCTGGTTTCCTCAGTGTGTATGCCTAGCAGTGGGATTGCTGGATCATAAGGCAGTTCTATTTCCAGCTTTTTAAGGAATTTCCACACTGTTCTCCATAGTGGCTGTACTAGTTTGCATTCCCACCAACAGTGTAAGAGAGTTCCCTTTTCTCCACACCCTCTCCAGTATTTATTGCTTGTAGACTTATGGATCACAGCCATTCGGACTGGTGTGAAATGGTACCCCATAGTGGTTTTGATTTGCATTTCTCTGATAATGAGTGATGTTGAGCATCTTTTCATGTGTTTGTTAGCCATCTGTATGTCTTCTTTGGAAAAATGTCTGTTTAGTTCTTTGGCCCATTTTTTTGATTGGGTCATTTATTTTTCTGGAGTTGAGCTGCAGGAGTTGCTTGTATATTTTTGAGATTAGTTGTTTGTCAGTTGCTTCATTTGCTATTATTTTCTCCCATTCTGAAGGCTGCCTTTTCACCTTGCTAATAGTTTCCTTTGTTGTGCAGAAGCTTTTAAGTTTAATTAGGTCCCATTTGTTTATTTTTGCTTTTATTTCCAATATTCTGGGAGGTGGGTCATAGAGGATCCTGCTGTGATGTATGTCAGAGAGTGTTTTGCCTATGTTCTCCTCTAGGAGTTTTATAGTTTCTGGTCTTACATTTAGATCTTTCATCCATTTTGAGTTTATTTTTGTGTATGGTGTTAGAAAGTGTTCTAGTTTCATTCTTTTACAAGTGGTTGACCAGTTTTCCCAGCACCACTTGTTAAAGAGATTGTCTTTAATCCATTGTATATTCTTGCCTCCTTTGTCAAAGATAGGTGTCCATATGTGCGTGGATTTATCTCTGGGCTTTCTGTTTTGTTCCATTGATCAATATTTCTGTCTTTGTGCCAGTACCATACTGGCTTGATAACTGTGGCTTTGTAATAGAGACTGAAGTCAGGTAGGTTGATTCCTCCAGTTCCATTCTTCTTTCTCAAGATCGCTTTGGCTATTCGAGGTTTTTCGTATTTCCATACAAATTGTGAAATTATTTGTTCTAGCTCTGTGAAGAATACCATTGGTAGCTTGATAGGGATTGCATTGAATCTATAAATTGCTTTGGGTAGTATACTCATTTTCACTATATTGATTCTTCCAATCCATGAACATGATATATTTCTCCATCTATTAGTGTCCTCTTTGATTTCTTTTACCAGTGTTTTATAGTTTTCTATATGTAGGTCTTTAGTTTCTTTAGGTAGATATATTCCTAAGTATTTTATTCTTTCCATTGCAATGGTGAATGGAATTGTTTCCTTAATTTCTCTTTCAGTTTTTTCATTATTAGTGTATAGGAATGCAAGGGATTTCTGTGTGTTAATTTTATATCCTGCAACTTTACTATAATCATTGATTAGTTCTAGTAATTTTCTGGTGGAGTCTTTAGGGTTTTCTATGTAGAGGATCATGTCATCTGCAAATAGTGAGAGTTTTACTTCTTCTTTTCCAATTTGGATTCCTTTTATTTCTTTTTCTGCTCTGATTGCTGTGGCCAAAATTCCAAAACTATGTTGAATAGTAATGGTGAAAGTGGGCACCATTGTCTTGTTCCTGTCTTTAGAGGAAATGCTTTCAATTTTTCACCATTGAGGATAATGTTTGCTGTGGGTTTGTCATATATAGCTTTTATTATGTTGAGGTATGTTCCTTCTCTTCCTGCTTTCTGGAGAGTTCTTATCATAAATGGATGTTGAATTTTATCAAAGGCTTTCTCTGCATCTATTGAGATAATCATATGGCTTTTATTTTTCAATTTGTTAATGTGGTGTATTACATTGATTGATTTGTGGATATTGAAGACTCCTTGCATCCCTGGGATAAAGCCCACTTGGTCATGGTGTATGATCTTTTTAATGTGTTGTTGGATTCTGATTGCTAGAATTTTGTTAAGGATTTTTGCATCTATGTTCATCAGTGATATTGACCTGTAGTTTTCTTTTTTTGTGGGATCTTTGTCAGGTTTTGGTATTAGGGTGATGGTGGCCTCATAGAATGAGTTTGGAAGTTTACCTTCCTCTGCAGTTTTCTGGAAGAGTTTGAGCAGGATAGGTGTTAACTCTTCTCTAAATTTTTGGTAGAATTCAGCTGTGAAGCCGTCTGGACCTGGGCTTTTGTTTACTGGAAGATTTTTGATTACAGTTTCAATTTCCGTGCTTGTGATGGGTCTGTTAAGATTTTCTATTTCTTCCTGGTCCAGTTTTGGAAAGTTGTACTTTTCTAAGAATTAGTCCATTTCTTCCACGTTGTCTATTTTATTGGCATATAATTGTTGATAGTAGTCTCTTATGATCCTTTGTATTTCTGTGTTGTCTGTTGTGATCTCTCCATTTTCATTTCTAATTTTATTGATTTGATTTTTCTCCCTTTGTTTCTTGATGAGTCTGGCTAATGGTTTGTCAATTTTATTTATCCTTTCAAAGAACCAGCTTTTGGCTTTGTTGATTTTTGCTGTGGTCTTTTTTGTTTCTTTTGCATTTATTTCTGCCCTAATTGAGCACAGCACTTTCACAGAATCATCTTTTAGGATTTGAAATAGTTCAACTGGAATTCCATCACTCCACTGGCTTTGTTCATAATGATGCTTCCCAAGGCCCACTTGATTTCACCTTCCAGGATGTGTGGCTGTAGGTGACTTATCACACCATCATGGTTATCTGGGTCATGAAGTTTTTGGATAGTTCTTCTGTGTACTTTTGCCACCTCTTCCTACCATGTTCTGTTTCTGTTAGGTCCACAATATTTCTGTCCTTTATTGTGCCCATCTTTGCATGAAATGTTCCCTTGGTATCTCTACTTTTCTGGCAGAGATCTCTAGTCTTTCCCATTCTGTTGCTTTCCTTTATTTCTTACATTGATCACTTAGGAAGGCTTTCTTATTTCTACTTGCTATTCTTTGGAATTCTGCATTCAAACGGGTATACTTTCCTTTTCTCCTTTGCCTTTAGCTTCTCTTCTTCTCTCAGCTATTTGTAAGGTCTCCTTAGACAACTATCCTGCCTTTTTGCATTTGTTTGTTTTTGAATAGTCTTGATCCCAGCCCCCGGTACAATGTCACAAACCTCTGTCCATAGTTCTTTAGGCACTCTGTCTACCAGATTTAATCCCTTGAATCTATTTGTTACTTCCACTGTATAATCATAAGGGATTTGGTTTAGGTCAATCATGATGCTGTGATCACTCAGCTAGAGCCAGACATCCTGTAAAGTAAAGTAAAGTGTGCCTTAGGAAGTATCACTATGAACAAAACTAGTGGAGGGGATGGAATTCCAGTTGAGCTATTTCAAATTCTAAAAGATGATGCTGTGAAAGTGTTGCTGCACTCAGTATGTCAGAAAATTTGGAAAACTCAGCAGTGGCCACAGGACTGGAAAAGGTCAGTTTTCATTCCAATCCCAAAGAAAGGCAATGTCGAAGAATTCTCAAACTACCACACAATTGCAATCATCTCACACACCAGCAAAGTAATGCTCAAAATTCTCCAAGCCAGGCTTCAGCAATATGTGAACTGTGAAATTACAGATGTTCAAGCTGGTTTTAGAAAAGGCAGAGGAACCAGAGATCAAATTGTGAACATCCACTGGATCATCAAAAAAGCAAGAGAGTTCCAGAAAAACATCTATTTCTGCTTTATTGACTATGCCAAACCCTTTGACTGTGTGGACCATAACAAACTGTGGAAAATTCTGAAAGAGATGGGAATACCAGACCACCTGACTTGCCTCTTGAGAAACCTATATGCAGGTCAGGAAGCAATAGTTAGAACTGGACATGGAACAACAGACTGGTTCCAAATAGGAAAAGGAGTACATCAAGGCTGTATATTGTCACCCTGCTTATTTAACTTCTATGCAGAGTACATCATGAGAAATGCTTGGCTGGAAGAAGCACAAGCTGGAATCAACATTCCCAGGAGAAATATCAATAACCTCAGATATGCAGATGACACCACCCATATGGCAGAAAGTGAAGAAGAACTAAAGAGCCTCTTGATGAAAGTGAAAGAGGAGAGTGAAAATGTTGGCTTAAAGCTTAACATTCAGAAAATTAAGGTCATGGCATCTGGTCCCATCACTTCATGGCAAATAGATGGGGAAACAGTGGAAACAGTGGCTGGCTTTATTTTTTGAGAGGCTCCAAAATTACTGCAGATGGTGCTTATTCCTTGGAAGGAAAGTTATGACCAACTCAGATAGCATAGTAAAAAGCCGAGACATTACTTTGTCAACAAAAGTCTGTCTAGTGAAGGCTATGGTTTTTCCAGTAGTCATGTATGGATGTGAGAGTTGGACTATAAAGAAAGCTGAGCACTGAAGAATTGATGCTTTTGAACTGTGGTGTTGGAGAAGATTCTTGAGAGTCCCTTGGACTGCAAGGAGATCCAACCAGTCCATCCTAAAGGAAATCAGTCCTGAATATTCATTGGAAGGACTGATGCTGAAGCTGAAACTCCAATACTTTGACCGCTTGATGTGAAGACCTGTCTCACTGGAAAAGACCCTGATGCTGGGAAAGTTTGAAGGCAGAAGGAGAAGGGGACGGCAGAGGATGAGATGGTTTGATGGCATCACCGACTCAGTGGACATGAGTTTGGGTAAACTCTGGGAGTTGGTGATTGACAGGGAGGCCTGTCATGCTGCAGTTCATGGGGTTGCAAAGAGTTGGACATGACTGAGTGACTGTACTGAACTGAACTGAATCGTCTAGTGGCTTTCCCTACTTTCTCCAATTTATGTCTTAATTTTGCAATAAGGAGTTCATGATCTGAGACATGGATCATAGGACATATATGTATATATAAATATATATTTATGTTAAATGCTTAGGACATATGCCATAGATAGATGATAGGCAGATAGATAAATATGACCATAGACATACATTACAATGGCTTTGTGAAATATTTTTCTGTATATGAAACTTGCCTCTTCAATTTTTAAAGTGACCTTAAATAAGCAAAAGTTTAATGAAATCATTGTTAACCACCTCGGTCTTTTATTAGGAAAAGAAATAATATACCTATCTTGTCAAAAATCTCAGTTATTTTAGCCTCTGCTAAAGCAGCCAAATCAATACCGTAATTGATGTATAAATATTTGTACACCAGGACACTAACAACAATGTGCAATAAACATGTTCTGCTTTTGGAAGTAGAAAAGTATAAACATTTTTAAGATAAAGTGTCTTCATGTTCAAGTAAACAGCATAATTAAGTATATAAACTTCAGTCATCTCACAAACTTGGGGCTACAATAAAAATGATTGAAAGAGGATAAAATTTATGTCTTCTCTAGTAACTGGGAAAACACATGTTTTATACATTCAAAGTATTGAGGAATATAACATTATGTATTGCAAGACTGCATTGTTAGAACAAATTAAAAAAATCCATTTTATAAATAATTGAAAAGCATCACTGAAGAATCCCATTACTTGCTCTGTCCTAAACCCTAGATGAAACTCCACTACTTTGGCCACCTCATGTGAAGAGGTGACTCATTGGAAAAGACTCTGATGCTGGGAGGGATTGGCGGCAGGAGGAGAAGGGGATGACAGAGGATGAGATGGCTGGATGGCATCACTGACTCGATGGACGTGAGTCTGAGTGAACTCCAGGAGTTTGTGATGGACAGAGAGGCCTGGTGTGCTGCGATTCATGGGGTCGCAAAGAGTCAGACATGACTGAGCAACTGAACTGAACTGAAACTCTAGCTCAAGAGAAACTGAGACTTGAGGGCAGCATATTAAGATAGTATGAAAATAGATAACTAATAAGAGCCTACTGTATAGCATCAGGAACTCAATACTCTGTAATGGCCTCTATGAGAAAAAAAATCTTTAAAAAAGTGGATATATGTGTATGTATAGCTGATTCACTTTGCTGTACATCTGAAATTAACACAGCATTATAAATCAACTATTCTTCAATAAAAAAATATATTAAAAAAGAAATGATGAGCAAATCCTAAAAATACTTTATGCTAATGATATTTAGATTCTCATTGTAAATACTCCTTCATTTTCAAATACTGTTTTCATAAACATCGATGTGATTATTTTTTGCCTGATTCTATGAAGAGAGTGATGTAAGGATTATGTTGTATTACACCTGTACTATAAAACATTAAATATTTATATAATGAAAAAAAGACTACATATGCAACTTTGGAAAATTTAACAAATGTTGAAACTACATAGACCAAAAATTTCAAAGTTGACCTAACTCTTTTCTCATTATCACCGAAAATTGGTCAAAAATTAACAGATACATGGCAGCTGCTGACTCATAAGAAGATTAATCCTACCATTTAGAGAATGTGATCTCTAAATCACCTTATTTTAGTGATCTAATGGAGGAAAATGAAAGGAGCTAGAGAGTGTGAAGAAGAAAATAAAATCAAACCGACAAATGTTTTCTTAATGCTGTAGAATTCTTCTTGCAAGCACGTCAAATATGGTAAAGTTGAATCCCAAAACATCTTTGATAGAATCCATCTCAATTTTTAAAATTGAAATTTAGTTAACATACAATATTATGTTAGTTTCAGGTGTACAACTTAGTGATTCAACATTTAAAATACATTGTGAAATGATTACCTGACAAGTGTAGTAAACCATTTGTCTCCATACAAAGTCATTCCAGTGATATTGACTCTATTCCTTTATACTATAGTTTACCTCCTGTGATCTAATTATTTTATAAACAAATTTTATACATCTTAATCCCCTTCATCTATTTCCTCCAACCCTTCACCTTGTCTCAATTTTTATGAACAAAATAAAAATTAGTTTAAAAAAAGAAAAGAGAAATTAAGCTAAAAATATGGAAGAAAAATACCCTAAAGAAAATTTTAGAATATCCCATATCGTATGACCAAACAGTAAGGTATCTGTAAACTCTGCATTTTTTCCCAACCTCCCAGCATTTGCTGCTGTTGACTGTTTTCCCTTATGAAGCCTGTCCTCTGGACTATAAGAAGGCCAGCCTCTCCCATTTAACTCCTTCGGAACATACATTCTGTTGTTCAGTTCCTCTGCCAGTTCTTTGCACTACCACTCTCCCATCACCCTCATTAGATATAGTGTCATCCCTCTCCATTGGTGACAGTATCCATGCTCATAATTTTAAAAATTGTTTTCATGGAAAGTACCAATAACTTCTGGGAAATTTTTAAAAATTTTATGGACATTTCCAACAGGATGGTCATTAGGCCCATCCACAACAACTTATGAAAAAAATATCCAGTGCCTCCTCCTTGCTTCCAGATGCTTTGGGAAAGAATTTATTTAATGAATTTTTGATAATAACCAAATTTGTTTTGCCTCTCACTGCAATATACCGGAGATATTAGCCTTGCATGCACACTCAGTTGCTCAGTCATGTCCAACTCTTTGGGACTCTTTGGATTGTAACCTGCCAGGCTCTTCTATCCATGGAATTTTCCAGGCAAGAATACTGGGGTGGTTTGCCATTTCCTACTCCAAGGGATCTTCCTGACCCAGAGACTGAACCTGTGGCTCCTGAGTCTCCTGTATCAGCAGATGAATTATTTACCACTGCACCACCTGGGAAGCCCACATTGGTCTTACATGTATTTAACTATCACCTCTGCTTTCTATTCCCATTAACACCAGCATCAAGTAATTTAACACTGTCTTGCCTCTCATTCATTGGGTCCACTGTGTACTCTGCTCTTAGCCTCTTAATTTGTTGATAACTGATCCTCACTTAGGCCATCCCAGACAATATTGTTAGAATGGTCTTATGATACCACAATGAGGATTTCATGACTTTCATATTGAAAAGCACTTAAAGACTTCTTTCTGCCTATAAAATTAAATTGAAGTAATTCATAGCATTTAACCATCTTTTTCATGATGTTAATGGAAACAGTTTCCTTTTCTGAGTCTTGTAGTGTCATATATGCTTACTGATTCTACTACATGAGTATTCATTCTCTATCTTTTTCTCCTTACACGCTCTCTTCATATCATCTCCATTATTCTCATGACATTTAAGTTATCATATGCTGGGTTTCAGATGTGTATCTCTAGCCTAATATCTCTTGAAAACATGCATTCAATTACCTACTTGTCAATTCTATGCCATTGTCTTATATCTCAGAACTCATGTGTCCAAAAGAGCATTTTCCTTACCTCTGAAATCTGTATCCCTATACAGATGTTTCTCATCACAGTAAATAATACCATTTTCCCATTCATTGAAATGAGAAATCCACATTTATTACCTATTTCATTCTTCCATCAGGTCTCCAAATCCAGTCCATCAGCAGATTTATATTTGTATAGCAATTTGCTTTAGATCATCAACTCTCTTTCCTTGAACTATGGTATCTTTCTAACCAGTCTTTTTGCTTTAATTCTTGCACCTTCCAAACTATTCCTTGAAATAAATTCAAATTCTTCAAAATAATATTAGAAGCCCTGCATGATCTCAGTTCTGCTTACCTCTTCTGCTTCATCTCATGCTCTTCTTACCAACTGCCCTAATACCCTCCACAATGTCATGCTTTCAACAGATTCAGAACCTTTGCTTATATGTTCACTTCCATTTTACCCATAATCCTAAGATTTTACCTATGTTAGATATCCTAATTGATTCTCTTTTCAGTCTTTATCACAATTTATAATTATTTAACCAATTTCTGTTCTTCAGTTCAGTTCAGTCACTCAGTCATGTCCACTTTTTTGCTAGCCCATGGACTGCAGCCAGGCTTCCCTGTCCATGACCAACACCCAGAGCTTGCTCAAACTCATGTGCTTCAAGTCGGTGATGCCATCCAGCCATCTCATCCTCTGTCATCCTCTTCTCCCCCTGCCCTCAATCTTTCTCAGCATCAGGGTCTTTTCCAATGAGTCAGTTCTTCACATCAGGTAGTCAAAGTATTGGAGCTTCGGTATCAGTGCTTCTAATGAATATTCAGGACTGATTTTCTTTAGGATTGACTGGTTGGATCTCCTTGCCATCCAAGGGACTCTCAAGAGTCTTCTCTGACACCACAGTTCAAAAACATCAGTTCTCAGCTTTCTTTATAGTCCAACTCTCACATCCATACTTGACTACTGGAAAATCCATAGCTTTGACTTTATATTCTTAGTAGTAGTGTTAGTTGCTCAGTTGTGTCTGACTCTTTGTGGCCTCATCGACTATATCCTGCCAAGCTCCTCTGTCCGTGGGATTCTCCAGGCAAGAATACTGGAGTGGGTTGCCAGTCCCTTCTCCAGAGGATCTTCCTAACCCAAGAACTGAACCCAATGCAGGTCTCCTAAATCATAGGCAGATTCTTCACCATCTGAGCTACGGGGAAGTCCCCACTTATGTTCTTACTTGTTCTATTATCCTAACTATGGTTTGGTCAGTCTGGTCAGTCTGGAAATCTAGGTCTGGGAGCTAATACAGTACATGGCATATGGAGGATAGTTGAATTCATCAAAATGGATAAATAAACCCTATCTTCCTTGTCTACTTGATATTTTTCAAATTAGCTAAACACATTTTACTTCTAGAATTTTCCTTTTACTCTTCATTTTTTCCTCTGAAATTCCATTATACTTTTAAAGCTCCAGAGTAGTGGAGCTTTCCTGAAATGTCACTATCCCTTTCAAAAGCAGCTAATTAACCAACCAGTTATGACAGCAAGATTTTCAGTAAGTGGAACGTAATTTATTTCTCTTCAAAATCTCACAGTATAAGGGAAGGGGTGTCTTTTCCTAAGGAATTCTTGTAATATATTACTGTTGGTATAGAAATTGTATCCCACAAAAATATCCTTTTTAAATTTTTTTTAATACCAGAGAGCTATATTGTCCAATGTTGAATGCTGTAGAGGAGTTTCTAATATATCTAGAAACACTTGTATTAAAAATACTGCATTTTCAATGTTAGCTACTAGTTAATGGGTATGTTGCCTGTGAGTGAGGCATGCAGTACATTCAAAAGACTCAAGATTTAAGATTATTGGTTTTGTTTATAAGCATCAATAGAAAACATGCATAATTATGTTTTTCTTGAGTACATATAGAAGCATAATTTAGAGTCATTAAAGAGTCTAAACTGAAAAAAAATCCTCCTCTTGCATAATTCCTGGGGTTAAACTCATTGCAATTGCAAGTAGGTGGGTGGATGTTATGTTTGTGTAGGTTGTATCATTTTAAAGAATTGGAGTTAGAAGCGATTCCAGAATACATTCCAGAATCAATAGGAACCTGCCCAATTGTTTCCTGCCTTTACTGCAATCCTGTAGAACATAAACTTTGAAAGTGATCGAGATCCTGATTTGAGGCTAACTTAAAACATAAACATTTTTATAAGGAAAAAAAAATCACCCTTTTCCTGAGATGTAGACACGCTTTATAAAAATTGTTTTTTTTTTCTTTTTCTTTGAAAAAATGGAGCACACCCAAGACCCTCAAGTACAGAGAATGGTGAATTTAATTCATGAAATAGTGTGTGCTTAATCACACAGACCTGGTGAAAACCCTTTCTTCTAGACATGAAAACTTGTTTTGCAGAGGGAGTTAAACAATCTTTTCAATATAAATTATTTTACTGGGACCTACATGGAGACTTAGTTGAGGGCAATATATTTTTAGCTTTTTGTACACAAAAATATTCTAGCCAGCTGTCATGGTAAACTAGCATTTTTAAAGGATGCTGTAAATCAGAGAACATGACTATTTTTTATGAACTAATATTAGACAGTGTCTGCATAAAAAAAAGCAGGACATATTAAAAAGGCCTCGTCTGTGATCTCAGAATACAGCCTGTTTTCCCTTTGTGCATGTCTACTAAATACAGCTTTTCATTACATGAGGTAACATAGATCCTTGGTTCAACAATTTGGCCCCCAAACCTGTGTAAAGTCTTAACTATCTCAAATTTGCAAGTCTCCTATTTGATTTATTTGTGTTACTTTATCTTATTCTGTTTACTCATTAGGATTTTCTTTCTTGATTGCATGTAGCGATTGCTAATTATATGTAACCTGTTGATTTCTAGCCTTAAATTCTTCATTAGTGTTAGTTTCTTGTAATCTAGTTTTTTTTTTTTTTAAATAATCATTAATTCTCTTTTACTCCTTGTGTCTTTTTAGTGTTTTGTTTATAAGCATTAATAGAGGACATGAAAATTATGGTTCTTGTTTTCCATGTGTATATTTAAAAGCATAAACTAGAAGCATTAGAGAGCTTAGGATGAAAGAAATATAACAAATATGCTACTTCTGTTTTGTTACAGTTGAGTAATGTAATTATTTCTCTAGCTCTGTTTCTTTTGTAAATGTGTTCCAAATGTCAGAATTCTATGTCTGCGTAGGTCACACTTATGGTTGGAGGCTAAGTGAGAAACCAAATGTGAAGGAAATCCAAATATTCAGCACAAAAAATGAAACTGTAATATTTGAAAGAGCCCAGAAGAGGAGTGGCTTTTCTAATACTCTTTATTGATTTGTATAGCTTTGATGCTATCATTCTTATGGTGCCTCATGTTTGCTTAAACCTTCAGCACTCCTTGGTAAATTTGTTTTGTGGGATTTGTCAATATTACCTTTTAGAATGATAGTCACTTTATGTGCCTTTACACACTTGCCAAACCACTTCACCTGTGGTTAAGGCTGCTACAGCATTCGATATACCACTTTTCTAAAGCAATCTGTTTTCCAGCTCTGATTTTGGGAATTCATTTGCTAATCTAGTGCAAGTGAGAGATGGCTTCCTGAGAGAGGAATGTGTAGACGGAGAACATCTCCTGGGAAGAGAAGGAAAGGGCCTTGAGTTTTGTGGATGCACAGAGGGAAGAGACAGCAGTTTCAGGAGCATCACACATGCAGGTCACTAGTCAGCTGAACACAGAGCTGGGAGCTGAGGGATGGAGCAGAAGAGATGTGAGAACGCATGGTTTTGCCTCCATGGGGCCTGGAATTTAAAACACAGTCATTTTCATCTTGACAGTGTGATGGTGTTGATTCCAGGAACATGAAATATTTGTTCATTTACTTAGGTCTTCAGTTTCCTTTGATGATGGTGAGGGAGTCGGTAACTTGTGTGATGCCATGAGATCTGCTGAAACGCCCTGCACTTTATGCTCAAATCTGTTATGAACCTAAAACTGCTCTAAAAACTAAAGTCTAATATAGAAAACTCAGAGTAATCTTACTCTTTTCCTTTCCCTCAATCTCTTACCTGGTTGTTGTTGTTTAATCATTAAGTCATATCCAGCTCTTTTGTGACCACATGAACTGTAACCCACCAGGCTTCTCTGTGCATGGAATTCTCCAAGCAAGAATACTGGAGTGGGTTGCCATTTCCTTCTCCAAGGGATCTCCCTGACCAGGGGATCAAAGCTGTGTCTCCTGCATTGGCATGCTGATTCTTTACCACTGAGCCACCAGGGAAGCCCCTTGCTTGCTTACTTATGGGCTACAACAACTGGAAGCCATTAGGGTACAAGAATCTTGCTGAAATTCACTATGGAGACCAGCCAGCCAAAGAGAAGGAGGAAGAGCCAGAGTGGATCCTTTGAGGCATAAAAGGGAGCTGTCTAGCAAGGATTTCTAGTGAATGTTGCAACTGTTACAACATTTCCTGACAGTGTTTTTAAAACAACATTCCTTATTATCAACAAATTAGAGCACTGCATTAAAATTTGTTAGAAAAACTCAATATGTGTTAAGTGACCTTGACAACGCTGGTTATAGAAAAAAAAATTCCATGAAAATGCCATTGGATCATACGTAGCATAGTCAAATATAGACACAATTACAAGAAAACTACTAATGCATATAATAACATAATATAAAGAGTTCTAATAAATATTAAGATGGCTACTAACATGTGAATGAAACAGAATATTCTAGAGAAGAACTCAGATAAACATCAGTAAAAGTGTCCCAAGATGAACTTATTATTCTTAAAGCAGAGTGAGAAAGTGACTAGGAGCCTGAACATGACAGGCACATCCAGGAATAAAACACAACTGTGACCATTTCTAGCCAGATAGTCAGATAACCTGTTTTTCATGTAAAAACAACCAGAGTAATAATAAAATCCTCCTCAGAGGTATTATGGTGGAACTTAAGACAATGTATATAAAATATTTACCCCACTGCAACAGTCATAGAAATTGTTCAATAAATATTGACCATAGTAAAACTACCACTAAAAATATTATTAGTGTTAATGTTAGGTTTTTCATAAATTTGCTGTATTGCTGATTTTTTAAAGTGTTCATTTCTGCATTAGAATGTGTTTGATACAGTTGTGAGTCCTCTGTTTATATTCCTATTTTATTTAGTAGATAACTCATGTGAAGAGCACATTTTGTGTCTTTTAAAGCTACTATTGGTCAGCCTGTACCCAGGGAAAGCCAATCTTTATTATCTGTTTTATCTCATGCAAGGGAAAAGTTGCTACTAAAACCTTTATATTGCTTTCAGGATATTGGCACTTCAGTGAGAATAACAGAGAAAGTGCTTAATCGAAGGTCATCTACTCAAATCATATCTGCAGTACAGAATTTATTGCTAAAGAGAGAACCAATGACAAACAAAGAATTTGACATTTGAGAACCAAACTCAAAGCGTAAAATATAAAAAAAGTATGTAGCTTTGGGGTTTACCAGGAAATTTTTCCAGGGAAATTACCTGGGAATTGAAGCAGTAGCCATTAAAATACTTCAATTATTTCAATGTAATACAAACACTTCAATTAAGCTTTTGACTATGATATCATTTCAAAATAATAACAACCTCAAAGATACAGACCCTCAGAATCATTTTGCTATCAATTAATAACAAAGACCAATCATAAATCATTCATAATGCAAACACCAGGTAATTGATTTGCATGCTAAGTCGCTTCAGTAATATTCGACTCTTTGTGACCCTATGGGCTATAGCCCACCAGGCTCCTCTGTCCACGGAATTCTGCAGGCAAGACTATTGGAGTGGGTTGTGGTAACTTCCTTCAGGAGATCTTCCCTACCCAGGTATCAAACCCTTGTCTCTTATGTCTCCCGCATTGGCAGGTGGTTTCTTTACCACCATTGCCACCTAGGAAGCCACACTTCTCACACAGAAATGATTTAGCACCCTTCTAAATAACAATCTAGAGATCGTAAACAATTGTCCCTCATTCCAATTTTCTCTGAAATACCTAAGGCCTCATGGATGTATGAGCTGCAGAGATACATGCACATATTTTTTAGTGAAACTTCTTTTAGAGAAAAATGCCAAGTGAGAAAATCACGGAATCTGTAGGAGCATTTTTGAAAGAATTGAAGTTATCTGGGTAGGAGGCAAAGAACCAAATAAGCAACATCTTTTGTGCCATTTTTTTTTCTCTAGGATGTAATAGAAGAGATCTTTACCAAACATGTTAAATTGATGTTAAATGTGGAGTGATATATCTTGCTATTTAAGTTAGAATATAAGAAATGCCCTGCATTTAGATATAGTGTGTTTCAAATTCTGAACAAAGGGAAAATTCATGAATGATACATATATGTACCAAAAAATTCTAATTAGTAAACTAACAATTAGGGAAAAATGAGATATTGTCATATATGGGTTGAAACTGCAGCCTTACTCCTTTGAAGTTTTGCCAGTGTGAAGTGACAAAGATATTGAGAAAATATGAAATCTCAAATTGTGAAACTGCAAACAGGAAGAAATTCCTCTAAGCTAATGATTCTTTTGAGAAGTAGGAAAATGAAATGAAGGTGAGAATTACTGGGGTTATCATAAGAACAAAGCTATATAAGACTGTTTCAAACACTTTACATCAGTTCTTTTCTCACATTTTATTGCATTTGTATATTTTATTAAATATTTCATTTGTATAGGGTTTTTAGAGTATAATTACAGACTCGGAATAATGAATGGATTGCTGCATTCATAGATCTGTTCGGGGTAATACTACATGAATCATTCTTAACTGGGGAGGGGAGAAAGTGTTCCAAGAAATACTTCAAAGTCATATATAATTTTAATGACGTAATGGAGAAAGGACATCTATTTGTCTTTAGAGTTAGCAATTTAGTTCGGAGAAAAAAAAATATGCCATTGGACACACTTCATTGAATCTAGTAAGTATGTGTCATGATTCAAGAAAGGTATGGATTCATTTTTAGGTGTAAAGAAATAGCCTCAGAAGAATGAAAGAAAGATACAGGAAACACCAGTAACAGAATTGGATCTAAGAATTTGTCAATTACACTGTTGGATTAAAGAGAAATATCTCAGAGAAAGGAGCCACTACTTGTTGATTTTTTGATTTTGTGTTCTCTCTCACCTTTTAAGATGGTACTGATTAACCTGTCTGCAAGGCGGCAGTGGGGATGCATATATAGAGAACTGACTTGTGGACCCAGAGGGGGAAGGAGAAGCTGGGACAAACTGGGAGAGTAGCATTGAAGCATATACATCACCACAGGTAAAATTAGATAACCAGTGGAAATTTGCTATATGATACAAGGAGCTCAAATCTGGTGTTCTGCGACCACCTGGGGGTGGGATGGTGTGGGATGTGAGAGGGAGGTTCAAGAGGGAAGGCCATATGTAGACCTATGGCTGATTCATGCTGATATATGGCAGAAACCAACACAATATTGTAAAACAATTATCCTCAAATTAAAAGTAAATAAATTAACAACAACAAAAATAAATAAAAATAAAGGCGATACTTTCTTTACCTTTGGGAATAATTCACTTACTCCACTGAGATGGAAATATGTCCATTTAGCCTTGGTGGGGATACCACAATCCATATAAAAATAGACTGTGTTGATACAGAAAACCTCTGCAATAGCTAAATAGAAAAGCCTTTTCATTGGTAAGAGTTTGACTAAGAATCATAAACCAATAATTAAAAGTATTAGAATACTTCAATCTATCAAGTAATATGTGTTTGCTTTTCTGAAAGAGGATTTTGACTAACATTACAATTCAGAGAACATTTGTTTCCAAGCTAATGTGTTTCACAAGATTTTTATGTCTTAAAAACGTAGTGAAAATGGTTTTAAAGTGGGATCTATTCTTGCAGAGGAGCTCTGAAAAAAAGACATTTGTCCAGATTCTTGATGGATTATGACGGAGTAATGCTGTTGCTGTTCAGTCACTCGGTCGTGTCGGACTTTTTGCGACCCCATGGACTGCAGCATGCCAGGCTTCCCTGTCCTTCACTATCTACTGGTGTTTGCTAAAACTCATGTCCATTGAGTCGATGATGCCATGAATTTGGAATAAAACTTGTGCAGCTGGGAATAAGCATGAAACTGGGAAC
This sequence comes from Bos grunniens, assembly GCF_055505025.1. Taxonomy (NCBI): domain Eukaryota; kingdom Metazoa; phylum Chordata; class Mammalia; order Artiodactyla; family Bovidae; genus Bos; species Bos grunniens. The sequence continues at coordinate 9,100,429 of NC_141176.1, read as the reverse complement.
TACATGTTTCCCAATACCGAGATTACAACAATGCCTTCAATGTTCTATTAATATCATAGTTGTGACAAATTTGTTACCTGACCTGTACCATTGCTAATCAAGAAAAGCACCCAGAGGGCTCCCTGCTGGCTCAATGGTAAAGAATTCTCCTGCCAATGCAGAAGACATGGGTTTGATCCCTGATGGGGGAAGATTCAATATATCGTGGAGCAACCAAGCCTGTGCTCCCCAACTACTGAGCCTGTGCTCTGCAGCCTGGGAGTGACAACTTCTGAGCCCATTTGCCACAACTGCTGAAGCTTGCACATCCAGAGCTGGTGCTTTGCAACAAAAGAAGCCACCGCAGTGAGAAGCCCATCTACCACGACGGTGAGTAACCCCTGCTTGCCATAACTGGAGAAAAGTGCACGCAGCGACAAAGACCCTGCACAAGCAAATAAATAAATAAATTTTTTTTCAAAAGAAAAACACCCAGAAATACATACATACAAAATAAAAATGAATATGATATTTCTCTGATGGCCAAAACATCTAAATGTTAGTTCTGGGTTTTGTATGAGCAAAACCATTCCTACAACCTGAAAATGCCAGAAAGTGACACATGAAATAACATGTCAAAAATAAGCTATTTTAAAAAATATTTTCAGAAATTGGAAAGTTATCTAGCTAACCTAACAGTCAAAAGGTGAAAGGAACTTGGGGTGGGGCTGAGGTGGAGAAGTTAAAGACGGGAATCAAGTAGAGGGAACGAATCGAAATTCCCTTCTGCTTTTCTTTCTTTCCCCATGGGTTGTTTCCAGGAAAGGACATAGAGAGAGAATGCATCTAGTATTGAATCCTGACATATAATTTATCAAATCCACAGGGTAACTCAGTCAATGATTTTTATGTTTTTTCCTTTATGCAAGATTGCATGGTGCATTTTGCTTAGTCTATTAAATGGATAGGAAGAACTGAAGGCAAAAATGTTACATTGAATTTTCACTTAGTTACCAGATGCCTAAAGATTTCAATTAGCTGCGTTTGCAGTTTGTAGGGCAGCATTCTGTCTTGAAGTTTTATCCTTACCCCAAGCTTCCTCTGGCATCATTCTTCAAATAGGCAACATTATATTATTCCCCTTCCTACTGTTCAGGTTCAGTTCAGTTCAGTCGCTCAGTTGTGTCCAACTCTTTGTGACACCATGAGCTGCAGCACGCCAGGCCTTCCTGTCCAACCCAACTCCCGGAGCCCACCCAAACTCATGTCCATCAACTTGGTGATGCCATCCAACCATCTCATCCTCTGTCACCCCTTCTCCTGCCTTCAATCTTTCCCAGCCTCAGGGTCTTTTCAAATGAGTCAGTTCTTTGCATTAGGTGGCCAAAGTATTGGAATTTCAGCTTTAACATCAGACCTTCCAATGAATATTCAGGATTGATCTCCTTTAGGATGGACTGGTTGGATCTCCTTGCAATCCAAGGGACTCTCAAGAGTCTTCACCAACACCACAGTTCAAAATCATCAGTTCTTCAGCGCTCAACACTTTAGTAAAATCAATCCAAAGAGCAAATTGTTTTCTTCCATTCTACTTGTATTAACGAGATGAAAATGAAATGAAAGGAAAAACTTCACAGTTTCTGAGTTTGGATAAATAACACAGAAATATGGTTAGAAAATAAAGAAAAATTATCAGCCAGAAATATTCTGGAGCTCAGAACGATATCATTTTTTGAAACAAAAAGTAGGATCTGAAACAACTGATGCAATGCATTCTAATAAAGAATCTATTAGTCATGGAGTGACCTCTAGAGAAAAGCTCTCCAAGGACATACAAGGGAGCTTGAATTTTGCCTCAAGGATTGTCTTTTTTTCTTTTTTTTTTGGCCCTGCTGGGCAATTTGCAGAATCTTAGCTCCCAAATTAGGGATTGACCCCAGGCCATGGTAGTGAAAATACTGAGTCCTAACCACGAAACCACCAAGGAGCTCCCAGAGATTGTCTCTTTGGAGAGACTTAGCTGCATATACCATGAACTAGATCAGACCGCATTATATTTTTTTCTTAATAGGTCATGAACAGAAGAAAGACAAGAAATGCAGATTAGTAAAATGTCATTCTTTTTATATTAGTCTATGTGAATAGATTCAAAACAGAATGTACTATAGATTATTAGTGAAACTAGCTTCAGGACTGTAATATTTAATAAAATTATTACAATTTACTAGGTGGCAGATGTTGAAATAAAAGCACAAAAACAGCTTTTTTAGGGGGAGGGAATGGTAGCAATGGTCTTCAATAGGTATATCTTCAAAGGAGGGGACGAGATTTTACACAGACTTGATTACTTATTACCATAATACATGCTGAAGCAGGACATGGCAACCCACTCCAGTATTCTTGCCTGGAGAATCCCATGGACAGAGGAGCCTGGCAGGCTGTAGTCCGTAGGGTCGTGAAGAGTCAGACATGACTAAATTGACTGTTTTCTTTATTTGTATTGATCTATGCAGTAACTAAATGAAACATTTGTAATTTGCTGCACCATCTGACATAACAAAGTTAAGATACTGGCAGTACTAGCTGCAAATATTTAGGATAAAATTTTCATAAATCAAATAAAAATATGTTATTACGTGGGACTTTTAAGGAGACTAGAATAAAAAATAGTAAAAAAGGTAATATGGCTTCACATGGGCTTCCTTGATGGCTCAGATGGTAAAGAATCCATCTGCAATGTAGGAGGCCTGGGTTTGATCCCTGGGTTGGGAAAATCCCCTGGAGGAGGGCATGGCAACCCACTCCAGTATTTCTCCCTGAAGATCCCCAGGTGCCATGGTTTCATATATTTGAGTTTTTAATAAGTGGGAAGGTGATTAAAAGGAAAGGGAATCCTAGAGAATTAGAAAATAAAAAGGGGATTAAAACAATAGATAACCTTTAGCACAGTAGGCAAAGACATAAGAGTAAAATGAATTCTTATTAATAGCAATTGGATTTGAAATTTTCTACATCTCTCACTTGAATATGGGCTTCTATTGAATAAGGCAGTTAGCACAAAGCCATTCACTGTTCTCTCTACTTGTAAGAGAAAAGTATAAAGACCAAAACAATTGATAGGTTCATTAACATTCCCTGGTTTAATCAAGTAAAGCTAATGTACATTCAGGGGACTCTGACCTGCAAACAGGTTTTTGTTACACTTTAGGAACAATTTATCTGAAACAGCCATTTGACTGTTTTATAGAAAGGGATGTGGGGCTGCTTCACTTTTAATGTGCATATTGAGTACATCTGCCTGGATTACGGAGTAAGGAAGGGGAAAAGGTACAGCCATTTATGTGACTGAGTTTTATTTTTTTAGTAAAAGGAAAATCAAAGTGAATTAGGGAGAAACAAAATGACATATTCTAGTATGTGATAATGTGAGATCTATAGAACATGGGTTTTGAGCACGTTGGCTAGCACACATGTGTTCAGTTCAGTTCAGTCACTCAGTCGTGTCTGACTCTTTGTGACCCCATGAATCACAGCACGCCAGGCCTCCCTGTCCATCACCAACTCCCGGAGTTCACTCAGATTCACGTCCATCGACTCAGTGATGCCATCCAGTCATCTCATTCTCTGTCGTCCCCTTCTCCTCCTGCCCCCAATCCCTCCCAGCATCAGAGTCTTTTCCAATGAGTCAACTCTTCGCATGAGGTGGCCAAAGTACTGGAGTTTCAGCTTTAACATCATTCCTTCCAAAGAAATCCCTGGGCTGATCTCCTTCAGAATGGACTGGTTGTATCTCCTTGCAGTCCAAGGGACTCTCAAGAATCTTCTCCAACACCACAGTTCAAAAGCATCAATTCTTTGGCGCTCAGCATTCTTCACAGTCCAACTCTCACATCCATACATGACCACAGGAAAAACCATAGCCTTGACTAGATGGACCTTTGTTGGCAAAGTAATGTCTCTACTTTTGAATATGCTGTCTAGGTTGGTCATAACTTTTCTTCCAAGGAGTAAGCGTTTTTTAATTTCATGGCTGCAGTCACCATCTGCAGTAATTTTGGAGCCCAAAAAAATAAAGTCTGACACTGTTTCCACTGTTTCCCCATTTATTTCCCATGAAGTGATGGGACTGGATGCCATGATCTTCCTTTTCTGAATGTTGAGCTTTAAGCCAACTTTTTCACTCTCCACTTTCACTTTCATCAAGAGGCTTTTGAGTTCCTCTTCACTTTCTGCCATAAGGGTGGTTACTGCATATCAGAGGTTATTGATATTTCTCCCGGCAATCTTGATTCCACCTTGTGTTACTTCCAGTCCAGCATTTCTCATGATGTACTCTGCATATAAGTTAAATAAACAGGGTGACAATATACAGCCTGACAATACAAACACATGTGTTAGTGCATATATTTCCTAATAGGAGCATCTCTTCACTTTCTTATTGTGAGGTAGGAACCCATATCATAGGGAGGCATGTGCCTCTGACCCTTAACGACTGTTTCCGTTTTCTCTGTAAGAGGGGAGATATTAGGAAGGGATGTGGGCGTGATATGAAATATGAAACACATTACTGCTTCAGTGTGGTACAGCCACTGTGAGCTTCTGTTTTTGCTGGAAAGAAGTGAGGGTTGGCAGCAGATTCAGCCACAGAGCAGGGACTGTGGTGGACACAGCAAGAGGTCATTTCCTCTGCACATGTTGGCCACTGGCCTGTGTGTGGGGCTGAAAAAGAAGAAGAGTCAATGTTCACTGATTTACATGTTAAACATTATTCTGACTGAATATGTGGATGTATATTTGTGTGTGTGTGTGTCTGTGTGTGCTTAGTCACCCCAGTCATGTCCAACTTTGCAATTCCATGGACTAGCCTGCTAGGTTCCTCTGTCCATGGCATTCTCCCAGGAAGAAAACTGGAGTGGGTTGCCATGCCCTCCTCCAGAGGATCTGATCAAGGGATAAAACCTGTATCTCCTGCATTGCAGGAGAATTCTTTACTGCTGAGCCATGGGGAAACCCAATACATACATCAGTTCAGTTCAGTTCAATTGCTCAGTCATGTCCGATCTTTACGACCCCATGAATCGCAGCACGCCAGGCCTCCCTGTCCATCACCATCTCCCGGAGTTCACTCAGATTCATGTCCATCGAGACAGTGATGCCATCCAGCCATCTCATATATATATATGTACATTTCTTTTCTTTTCGTTTTTTCTTGACTTTCCAATGCAAGCTGAGGGGATTAGAGAAGCAAGTAAGGTCAGGACCAGAGTCTTTCCTGGGGTCCCAGCCCACCGGTGTCACAATACAGCTCCAAGTGAGCATTGCAGGCCTTGCTGACTCCAAGGATGGGTTGGGAAAAGGGATAGAACAGGGCCTGGAGGAGGGGTTCTGGGGCCCAGCACAGTGTGGGTGCACCATGCATGGTATTGGTGAAGCTGGAACCTAGGGACCACCTGGTCAGCACAGTGACCACATTCCCCTTCTTGAAGAGAGATGCGTATCTATACCATACATATGAGACTTATTTTAATAAGAGGTTATCTCACACTATAATGGAGACTGACAAGTCCTGTGATATTCAGTGGGTATCTCAGAGACCCAAGAAAGCATCTGACACTATTTTAGTCTAAAAGTCCATTGTCTCTAGAACCAGGATGAGCTTATATTTCAGTTTAGATTAGAAGATGGAAAAAAAAAAAAAAGATGTCTCAGCTCAAAAGAGATCAGGCAGAGGTATCCCCCCTCATTCATAGGAGTGTTACCCTTTCTGTTCTATTTAGGCATTCAAATGAATGAAAGAGGCCCATCCAGATTAGAGAGACCAATCTGCTTTACTTAGTCTACCAATTCAAATGTTAATGTCATAATGTTTGACCACATGCCTGGGCACCCTGTGGTTAAGTCATGATGAGCCAGGAAATTAATCATCACAGCTCCCATTACCCCATTATCCATATTCCCCTAATGTTATCATTTTATATCACCACAGAATATTTATCAAAACCAAGAAACCTACCTAGGAATATTACCATTAACTAAAATTCCTGCTTTATTTGAAATTAGCCTTTTTTTTTCCATTAATGCTTTTTTATTGTTCCAGGATTCAGTCTAGGATATTGCATCACATTTAGAGTTAATTCATTTTAATTGTGTAATATATTTTATTATAGGATTATAGCACAATTTATTTGCTCAGTCTCCTGTAAATGGCAATCATTTATAATTTTTCCTTCCTACAAATATAACTATTCTATAAAATGCTGAACTCAGGTGCATTCATGAAGCAATCCTATTATTTCTCCCACTGTCACTTCAAAATATGTCCTGTTAGAAAATCTATGACTCATTCCACAGCATTTTGTGTCATTCTTAGTCTTAAAAACAGTCTTCTTTTATTTTTTTCAGTCTTACTGATGTATAGGTGACAAAGGAAATTGTAAGACATTTAAAGTACACTGGAACATTATGATGAGGGCTTCCAAACTATTTCAGTGGTAAAGAATCTGCCTGACAATGCGGGAGATGCAGGAGACACAGGTTTGATTCGTGGGTCAGGAAGATCCTCTGGAGTAGGAAATGGCAACCCACCCCAGTGTTCTTGCCTGGAAAATTCCACGGACAGAGGAGCTGGTGGGCTGCAGTTCATGAGGGTCACAAAGAGTCGGACATGACTGAGCACACGTGCACACACACTATGATGATTTGATATACATATACATATATGTTGTGAAAGAATCCCCCCATTGAGTTATTTAACACATCTATCACCTCACATATTTATCTTTTGTTTTGTTTTGCTCTGTTTTGATTGTAACATATAAGTTCTACTCCCTTAAGAAATTTTCAAAATGCAATATAACCTTATCAGTCTCCGTATAGTAACTAAAATGTACAATACAGTGTGGTCATAAAAGCCTTGAACATTATTTAGATTAAATAGACTCCTTTTCCTCCATCTGGGGGATTGGCTTCAGATTTCAAAGTGTGTCATGGAGAGTGGAATTTGGTTAGGAGATGTCATTAAAGGGGGGTTTTTAATCCTTGAGGACTGACCACAGTGAAGGGAATTCAAAATGAACATACTTTAAGAAAAATTACCCCAAACTTGGAAATGTCTAAAAGGTGGGCAATATGTCACTTTAAGGTCATATGAGTTCACTATTTAAAAGACCCACCTGAGGATTATCCAGAGAAATGTACTTTATCCAATTCATTTCAAAGTCCCAGACTTAGTACATATTAAGTTGGATAATTTTGTCCAAGAGAGATGCAGACACTTTCTTTCTGCAAGAAAAGATAGCCCTACAAATTATTGAGCTTTGTTACATATGGAATGAATAAGTTTTGTAAGTAACCAAGCAGTCTTATTTAGTATTCATTTATTATATTGTCTACAATCCTCAAGTCCTCAAACGTTATTTTAACTGGAAGTACTATCTTAATGGTTTCCTTTTCAATTACTTTTTCTTTGACACATCTTCATTTTGTATTTATTTGAGCCATTTGCTTAAACTTCTTAAAAATCAGTCTTTAATAAATAAAGATTCTGCTTCATGGATAATATTTAACATGGTCTCTGTTCCTTCAGGACAGTTCAGAGGCAAGTGAAAGTCGTTCAGTCCTGTCCAACTCTTTGTGACCCCATGGACTCTACAGTCCATGGAATTCTCCAGGTCTGAAAACGAGTGGGTAGTAGCCTTTCCCTTCTCCAGGGAATCTTCCCAAAGCAGGGCTCAAACCCAGGGATCCAGCATTGCAGGCAGATTCTTTACCAGCTGAGCCATAGGGAAGCCCATAGTTGCTATTACTGTCTATTAGTGTGCTTTTTTGTGTTTTTAGAGATTCTCCTGGGGTGACTTCTGGGTGAAGCCCCTTAGCAAATGCTACCTGTTGCCTGGAAGACCGCTTTAAACTCCTTTCTTTACTGATGGGTCCTACAGAACCCATGAGCTCTTTTATTGGAATCCCGCTGCCTCTGTAAATTCAAGTGACAGGCCATGCATCCTTTTACCACCATTAATAAGCACAACTTGCTCTGAACACAGTCAGCGAAGAAAACTGTTTCTTTTTTTTTTTTTTTAAACTTTACATAATTGTATTAGTTTTGCCAAATATCAAAATGAATCCACCACAGGTATTAATGTGTTCCCCATCCTGAACCCTCCTCCCTCCTCACTCCCCATTCCATCCCTCTGGGTCGTCCCAGTGCACTAGCCCCAAACGTCCAGTATCGTGCATCGAACCTGGACTGGCATCTTGTTTCATACATGATATTTTACATGTTTCAATGCCATTCTCCCAAATCTTCCCACCCTCTCCCTCTCCCACAGAGTCCATAAGACTGTTCTATACATCACTGTCTCTTTTGCTGTCTCGTTCACAGGGTTATTGTTACCATCTTTCTAAATTCCATATATATGCGTTAGTATACTGTATTGGTGTTTTTGTTTCTGGCTTACTTCACTCTGTATAATAGGCTCCAGTTTCATCCACCTCATTAGAACTGATTCAAATGTATTCTTTTTAATGGCTGAGTAATACTCCATTGTGTATATGTACCACAGCTTGCTTATCCATTCATCTGCTGATGGGCACCTAGGTTGCTTCCATGTCCTGGCTATTATAAACAGTGCTGCGATGAACATTGGGGTACACGTGTCTCTTTCCCTTCTGGTTTCCTCAGTGTGTATGCCTAGCAGTGGGATTGCTGGATCATAAGGCAGTTCTATTTCCAGTTTTTTAAGGAATCTCCACACTGCTCTCCATAGTGGCTGTACTAGTTTTCATTCCCACCAACACTGTAAGAGGGTTCCCTTTTCCCACACCCTCTCCAGCATTTATTATTTGTAGACCTTTGGATCGCAGCCATTCTGACTGGGGTGAAATGGTACCTCATAGTGGTTTTAATTTGCATTTATAAACTCAAAATGGATTAAAGATCTCAACGTAAGACCAGAAACTATAAAACTCCTAGAGGAGAACATAGGCAAAACACTCTCTGCCATACATCACAGCAGGATCCTCTATGACCCACCTCCCAGAATATTGGAAATAAAAGCAAAAATAAACAAATGGGACCTAATTAACCTTAAAAGCGTCTGCACATCAAAGGAAACTATTAGCAAGGTGAAAAGACAGCCTTCAGAATGGGAGAAAATAATAGCAAATGAAGCAACTGACAAACAACTAATCTCAAAAATATACAAGCAACTCCTACAGCTCAACTCCAGAAAAATAAATGACCCAATCAAAAAATGGGCCAAAGAACTAAATAGACATTTCTCCAAAGAAGACATACAGATGGCTAACAAACACATGAAAAGATGCTCAACATCACTCATTATCAGAAAACTGTTTCAACCACAGCTTTTCTTCTTTACCCTTCTCCAGACGGTAACCAGACACCAGGCTCTACGATCCCCAAATCTGAAAGAACACGTGTTCAGCTCTCTAAGTGGTTGACTTGAAAGCTCCTCACTTGTTCTGAGATACGAGGAAGAAGTGCTTTCACTTGCTGCTTTTTTCACCCCACGGGAGCTCATTATATCAGCATCCCTCTCTTTCTCTGAAGAGAACTTCTCCTCTGATCCTTAACATATACCTACTTATAAGTCTTGCTACCTTTATTTCACCCATATTTCTTTGGCTATTCTTGACATTTGTACAGATTGTTCCTCTGCATGCAAATTAGTTAATCAAATACTACGAACATATCACTAGTATTCTAAATGAGAATTTTTAAATTAATGATTTTTTTATAATTAGAATATTTACATTTTGAATAGTTTTGTCCATGAACATAGTATGTTTATCTCGTTTTTGAGATCTTTTTAATACTTTGTTCTAATTTTATAACTGTCTTTAGAAAAGTCTTAGACATCATTTAGTAGCTAAACTTATGTGTATCTTCTAATTTTAGCTTTTTTGAGGTTTTTAAAAAATATTATTTAATTATGATTATAAAGTGTTCTGATTTCTGAATATTATTTTTATGCTGAACAATGTTGCTTTAACTATTTTATTTCTAATGATTTCTAGATTCTCCAAGATTTCCCTGTCCTACATAAGAAATGACATTTTTCACCTAATTTTATATTATGTTTCATTTTCTAGATTTATTGAAATTAGCCAGGGTCTGCTACTCTTTCATACCACACATACAACCTATAAAATTAAAGTGAAATAATGATAGAGAATGTAATTCTATTCTAGTTCTTTTGGGAAATATTTCTAAAATAGCTATAAACGTGATGAAAGACTTAGATTTATTTGTATGCTTGACCATTACCTTAAATAGTTTAAAATTTTTCAAATTTTGTAACTAAAAATGTTCCTTTTATTACAAATAAATTTTGATAAGGCTTATTTTTTCTGAATTCTTTGATATAATTATATGCCTTTTCCTTAAATCTTTCATTTCACCTTCTTAATCACTGTTTTAATATTTTGAAAACCCTGATATGATAGAACTTCAGTGATGATCACATTTATAAGTATCTTGATAAATAAGCATGAACAAAGTGTAAAATAATTATACAAACACAAAAAATGACTGTAGGAGAGTTGGCTTTTAAATGTTGTGTTCTATATGAATTAACTTATGAGCCTTAGTCCTTATTTCTTTTTGCTTTAAACAGTCTTTAAAAATTAAAGTTTAAGGGAATAAAATATTTTATATAATAAAGAATCTATTTTGTTCAAGCATTTGTGATTGTCACAGTCTGAATAAATGTATTTAAACTTCCATGTTACAACAGTTTGGATCCCTTTTCTTAATGCTTCCAAGAGAAATAAAATATTTTTTCTATGTGAACATCAGAGAAATTAAAAGAATTGGACAAATCTGTTGAGTATTTGAGTGTCTTCATTTCATTATTCTCATTATCAGTAATATCCCCACTAACCAACTACCTAGGAAAATAGCCCTCAGGCAAAATTTTACATAAATGGAAATTATTTTGGAGAAGGCAATGGCACCCCACTCCAGTACTCTTGCCTGGAAAACCCCATGGATGGAGGAGCCTGGTAGGCTGCAGTCCATGGGGTCGCTAAGAGTCAGACACGACTGAGTGACTTCCCTTTCACTTTTCACTTCCATGCATTGGAGAAGGAAATGGCAACCCACTCCAGTGTTCTTGCCTGGAGAATCCCAGGGATGGGGGAGCCTGGTGGGCTGCCGTCTATGGGGTCACACAGAGTCGGACATGACTGAAGTGGCTTAGCAGTAGCAGGAAATTATTTATATCAAGAAAGAAAACTCAAACTTAAGTTGAAATATCATTTTTGGCTCATTGATAAGGAATCCGCTTGTCAATGCAGGTGACATGGGTTCAATCATTGGATCAGGAAGATCACCTGGAGAAGGAAATGGCAACCCACTTCAATATTCCTGCCTGGGAAATCTTATGGACAGAAGAGCCTGGCAGGGGAACAGTCTATGGGGTTGCAGAGTCAGACATGACTTAGCAACTAAACAGCAGCAGCAACATCACTTTTAAAAGTATAATTTTATTTTTCAAACACATATTTTAAATTTCAACCTGTATGATTATTATAATAAAATGTGTTGGATAATAAGAATTATTAAATGATGGTCATATATGATTATTCATTATTTTGCTACTTTACGCTCTCCCCCTTTTTAATTCCTTGTCTTTGTAGTAGAGAACGAAACTGATATTATACCCTTAGTCATTAATGACAATGAAGTGAGTCATGACCATGCAAATGTTTATTAATCTATTTCTGTATATCCAATATCACTTCAAAAAAACAAAACAAAAAATACGATGCTAGCCCCAACCCCTGCCAAGTAATCAAATTCCTAACTAATTTCTAAAATTTACTTAATTTCTAACTGTGAGCTTCATAGCTTTCACAGACATTTCTTGAACTGTTCATCAAAAATCACCTGTGCTACCGTAGCCAGAAGCTATTTACAGTGTTACAAAGAAAATAGCAAACAAAACCTTCTGATAAAAGTCTGAGCAGTATATAACCCTTTAGGCTGTCAGAATCTATGCCAGTTCAAAAACAAAGAAAGAAAAGGCAGAGAGAGTTACAACCACACGATACACATCTAGACAAACACAAACACATGCACACACACACACGCGTGTGCTCTGCTCCCTTCCCCAGCCCAAATAACAACAGACGTGAACAACATTCAGAATAGCAGGTCATTCACAGGGATTTTGTTTAGAATCATAAACATTTTCAGGACTTGAAACCAGAAAGGAAGGGAGGAACAAAAAAATAAGTACCATGTTATAAAATCCATACTGGAATAATTACATGTTTGAATCATATAGGCATATAAGTAATATCTTTGGAAATTTAGAATTACAATATTAATTTTGAATCATCAAAAAACATTATAAACAGCAAATTAAACCATTATTTCATACCACATGTAAAAGTAAATTCTTAAAAGATTAAAATCCAAATTTAAAAAATTAGGGAGTCATTTTGCAAGACAGAAGATACCAAGATACCAAGGAAAGAAGCATATGTAATATATTTGAGTATAAGAAATTAATATTTCCCAAATAGAAAAATAAGACAAACATAAAACCGCTGGGAGAAAAGATCTGAAACGGAAAAAAAAAAGGAGTGTAATGATATTTTAATGTACCAATAGCTCCAGCAAATTAAAAAGTAAAGGAACATTAAACCAAATGAAAAAGTTGGTTGAGATTATGACAAGAATATACAGAGTAAGAAAGGCTATCACTTCAATTTTCCACTAAGTATTTTAAAAGCTGTTTAACCTCTTTATTAATCATGAAAAAGCTAATCAATGACTAACAATTCGTTGATTATATTGGCAAATATACTGAAGACTAATAATATCCACCGCTGGTGAAGACAAGTGAAAGTGCCAATCACAGCAATCTTCTGGGAAACTGAACTGGGAGAATCTAAAATTGAAATATGCACCCCACTATATTCAACATTCTCACTTCATAATAAAAATATGGAAAGAAAAGTTCCACTATTTAACAACTTCCAGCAAAATTCTCTGAAGTGATAATAAATGAAAGGAACCCAAATGCCCAATAATAGGAGAATGACAATGACTAAAAAAAATCATGCATGCATGCTAAGTCGCTTCAGTCATGTCCGACTCTGTGCGACCCTATGGACAACAGCCCCCAGGCTTCTCTGTCCACAGGATTCTCTAGGCAAGAATACTGGAGTAGGTTGCCATTTCCTTCTCCAAAAGAAAAGGATGAGCAGTATCTTATTAAAGATGGTATTCTTATACAAATCAAGTTCCCAAATGTGTTTCATACCAGTGTCCTGAATATTGGGGGAATAAAAGAAAGACCTCACATCTAGATGAAAACAAATAATCTGGAATTGGTTGCTAATATGTTACCAACCAGAAACTAGTTACCTCATTAGAATGATTCTCTAACAAGAGAACCAAAGGCAGAGAAAATATGCTAACATTGCAAAGAATCCTGAATTTAGGTTATACGTGAGGATGAGTGGCTTGAATGAGAAGGTTGCTTAATTTGGGATTAGATATTGTGAGATCTGTCCGACATCTCTAAACATAGGCTGGATTATAAACTGTGTATCTTGCTGTGAACAGGGACCAGACAAGATTACTGAAGATCCTATCAAGCCTGATGCTTTTTGAAAATGAAAGCCTAATTAAGAGCCTCCATAGGGAGAGGTCAAAGGCTTTTTTAAAATCCCTATTGCTATCATAGCACAATCTATATATATCTGATAGTATACAATCATTAAAAAATGAATTTCTCTATAAACGTACTGCTTGGTAAAAGATTCTACTTGCAAAGTAACGTCTATAATAGACAACATTTTTGTATAAACAGATGTTGTGCGTGTTTATACGTTTCCATGAACATAGAAAATTTACTTGAAAAGATGTCCACTGTACAGTTAATATTTTTTTCCTTTTGGAGTGAGAGAGTGGAATGGAGAAAAGATGGGTTCGATCCCTGGGTCGGGAAGATCCCCTGGAGAAGGGAATGGCAACCCACTCCAGTATTCTTGCCTGGAAAATCCCACGGACAGAGGAGCCTGGTGGGCTACAGTCCATGGGTCACAAAAGGTCGGACACGACTGAAACGACTTAGAATACACGCACACTTCGTTTTATCTTGTGCTCTTTTGTGTCATCCATTGCCATGAGCATGTTATGCTTTTGTAGTTTGCAAGGGCAATCCAACAGAGTATAAAATTCTTGATTTTTACTGAAATATGTGTACAGGTCTTACAAACATTGTTTTGTAACAATATTTGTTACTCAGTTTTCTCATGGAGAAAAAAAAGTCTTTTTCTCTTTTACTTCACAATTAATTCAGTATTGATCCAGTAGCAAATATTGAGCTTTACCAGAGTTTATGAAATCTTCAAAATTGCTAGGGAACCTTCAAAGGCAAGTAAGCTTTCCTTTAAGGGCATTTTAGCTATTTGGATGAGAGTTAACAGACTGCAGCTGTTGGAACATTGTGATCTAGTCTGAGTGATAAAGTGAAGCAGTAGAGTTCAAGGCGATAAATGCCACCTGCAGCAACATTATCAGTCAACTAATATTAAGAACGGATTCAAGGGTGCAGTATCATTTCTCAGTACTTGACAACCAGGCCCAAAATATTTTCTAATGTTTATTAGCACTGTATCAGTTGATAAAAAGGTGGCTTTGTTGGTTTCATAAGTGCTTTTCCCCAGGACCATAACACACAGCTGCTTCCAGCAATGTAGAATGTGGAATTTTTGTGAAATTATAAAATCTTTAGAATGAGTTGTATGTATTTACTGAATATTCCATAAGTCCTATAGGCTTACAGTATGAGGCATGTCCATTCATTGAAATATTAATTTTATTGTGTTGTTTCAGTAATAGTAATTAAAATAATCAGAACATTTTCAAAATAGAAATAAATAGTAATTGTATAAAATTGAACATTCTGATTTGATGTTAATAACTTCTATACTGGGCTTCTCTGGTGGCTCAGCCGGTAAAGAATCCACCTGCAATGCTTCCATAATGGGCTTCCCTGGTAACTCAGCTGGTAAAATACCCATCTGCAATGCAGGAGACCTGGCTTTGATCCCTGGGTTGGGAAGATCCCCTGGAAAAGATTTGGCCAAGATTTGGCTTGGAGAACACAGTCAATGGGGTAAAAAAGAGTCAGAAACAACTCAGCGACTTTCACTTCCACCGTCACTTTTTTCAGCTTCTGTATTGCCACTGGTTGATAACATTCCAAATTGTTCAACAGTCAGAGAAAAAAATGTAAAATTCTCATTAAACTAAATAAATTCTATTAGGAGTTTGGGATTGACATGTACACCCTGCTGTATTTAAAATAGATAACCAGTAATAATCTACTGTACAAAAAAATTATTTTTAAAAAGATTTTAAAAATCCATATGACAAAAATAGCAAATACTTCATAAAAAAAAGCTTTTCAAAATTGTATGATCAAAATCTTAATTGAAAATATGGATCCATAATGATTATCTTGAAACACAGGTTAGGTTCCTCATTCAGTTCTGGATACTCAGTGACTTTGGGGAAGTGTTTGCTTTCAGACTTCCCCATGCCTAGGCTGACTTTCCATGCCACTCTTCATATTACAAATTAGCTCATGTTAATGCAAAGTTTTGAAGGTGTGCCTTTGTAGGCTACAGCAGCTTTTCATACAGTATTTCTCTCTGGGTTTCAAATATCTAGCCTTTTCCCTATTCTTCCTGGCATGCTTCCAGCTCCTTAAATCAACACTGGTAACAAACAAAGCCACTAGACCATTCAGGTCTGACCTAAATCAAATCCCTTATGATTCTACAGTGGAAGTGAGAAATAGACTTAAGGGACTAGATCTGATACATAGAGTGCCTGATGAACTATGGACTGAGGTTCGTGACATTGTACAGGAGACAGGGATCGAGACAATCCCCATGGAAAAGAAATGCAAAAAAGCAAAATGGCTGTAAGGGGAGGAGGCCTTACAAATAGCTGTGAAAAGAAGAGAAGCGAAAAGCAAAGGGGAAAAGGAAAGATATAAGCATCTGAATGCAGACTTCCAAAGAATAGCAAGAAGAGATAAGAAAGCCTTCCTCAGCGATCAATGCAAAGAAATAGAGGCAAACAACAGAATGGGAAAGACTAGAGATCTCTTCAAGAAAATTAGAGATACCAAGGGAACATTTTACACAAAGATGGGCTCGATAAAGGACAGAAATGGTATGGACCTAACAGAAGCAAAAGATATTAAGAAGACGTGGCAGGAATACACAGAAGAACCATACAAAAAAGATCTTCACGACCAGGATAATCACCATGGTGTGATCACTCACCTAGAGCCAGACATCCTGGAATGTGAAGTCAAGTGGGCCTTAGAAAGCATCACTACGAACAAAGCTAGGGGAGGTGATGGAATTCCAGTTGAGTTATTTCAAATCCTGAAAGATGATGCTGTGAAAGTGCTGCACTCACTATGCCAGCAAATTTGGAAAACTCAGCAGTGGCCACAGGACTGGAAAAGGTCAGTTTTCATTTCAATCCCAAAGAAAGGTAATGCCAAAGAATGCTCAAACTACTGCACAATCGCACTCATCTCACATGCTAGTAAAGTAATGCTCAAAATTCTCCAAGCCAGGCTTTAGCAATACATGAACTGTGAAATTCCGGATGTTCAAGCTGCTTTTGGAAAAGGTAGAGGAACCAGAGACCAAATTGCCAATATACGCTGGATCATCGAAAAAGCAAGAGAGTTGCAGAAAAACATCTATTTCTGCTTTATTGACTGCCAAAGCCTTTGACTGTGTGGATCACAATAAACTGTAGAAAATTCTGAAAGAGATGGAAATACCAGACCACCTGACCTGCCTCTTGAGAAATCTGTATGCAGGTCAGGAAGCAACAGTTAGAACTGGACATGGAACAGCAGACTTGTTCCAAATAGCAAAAGGAGTACGTCAAGGCTGTATATTATCACCCTGCTTATTTAACTTATATGCAGAGTACATCATGAGAAACGCTGGGCTGGAGGAAGCACAAGCTGGAATCAAAATTGCCAGGAGAAATATCATTAACCTCAGATATGCAGATGACACCACCCTTATGGCAGAAAGTGAAGAGGAACTAAGAAGCCTCTTGATGAAGGTGAAAGAGGAGAGTGAAAAAGTTGGCTTAAAACTCAACATTCAGAAAACAAAGATCATGGCATCTGGTCCCATCACTTCATTGGAAATAGATGGGGAAACAGTGGAAAGAGTGTCAGACTTTTTTTGGGCTCCAAAATCACTGCAGATGGTGACTGCAGCCATGAAATTAAAAGACGTTTACTCCTTGGAAGAAAAGTTATGACCAACCTAGATAGCATATTCAAAAGCAGAGACATTCTTTTGCCAACAAAGGTTCATCTAGTCAAGGCTATGGTTTTTCCAGTGGTCATGTATGGATGTGAGAGTTGGACTGTGAAGAAAGCTGAGTGCCGAAGAATCAATGTGTTTGAACTGTGGTGTTGGAGAAGACTCATGACAGTCCCTCGGACTGCAAGGAGATCCAACCAGTCCATTCTGAAGGAGATCGGCCCTGGAATTTCTTTGGAAGGAATGATGCTAAAGCTGAAACTCCAGTATTTTGGCCACCTCATGCGAAGAGTTGACTCACTGGAAAAGACTCTGATACTGGGAGGGATTGGGGGCAGGAGGAGAAGGGGATGACAGAGGATGAGATGGCTGGATGGCATCACTGTCTCAATGGACGTGAATCTGAGTGAACTCCGGGAGTTGGTGATGGACAGGGAGGCCTGGAGTGCTGTGATTCATGGGGTCGCAAAGAGTCAGACATGACTGAGTGACTGAACTGAACTGAACTGAACTGAACAAAGCTCAAGCCTCTATTGGTGGTTAACAATGTGCCTTCTGTTATACTTTTGTTCCAGAGATAAAGGTTTTGCCCTACAATCAATTTAAATTACTTTAAATTATTTTTGCCAGCTTGTCTCTTTTTCTATTCTCTCAATTGCATAATGATTTTTAATGATGTTTCCTTGATTACTCATATGTACCCTATATTTCCTGGAGAAAATATGATCAAACTTACATACACATTTTTTTTTGTTTGCTTACATTTTGTGAAGTATGATTGAGTAGTAATAACTAATTATGCAGATAGGAAGTATAAACCGTGGGCCAGACACAAAAAAATCCTTAAATAAATATTTGTTTATGGTTTATACAACTCATTCTAGAATGACAGTTCAAATGCAGAGGAAGTCTTTAGTTAACAAAATTATTAATATTCTGTTTTAGGTTTGAAAGAAAAAAATGAGTAGTCCCAAAACATATATAATGATTATATAATGATTAATCTCCCTAAACACTATTGCATTCTTTGGGGAGTAGACTAAAATTTATTTTATTTTGTCTTTAAGCTATCTTAATTGATACACCAATTATTATTTAGATATTAACTAAAACTCTATGAGTAAAAGTCCCAAACTGCTCTGGCAAGTCCATTAGGAATCAGTTTTTCCTTTTTCATTATAAGATAAATGCATTTCAGTTTAATCAGTTTACAAATTCGGAACTGAGGTTACAAAAATAAAACACAGCCTCTAGTCATTTCTCCTCAAAGAAAGAACCCCTCAGGGCAATCTGTCAGTTTACACTGCAGTTAAAAAAAAGTTTCAGAAGCATCAGTCTCCAAGTAATAAGTACATAAGAAACTATAATATAAAACCTGTATCATAGAATTACCTTGATTTATGTGAGTAGCACAAATAGAATTACCTAAGGGGATATGCACTGCAATTGAAACAAAACCAAAAAACTGCTGTCTCACATTGGGTCTCACCATAGTATGCAGCAAAGGGGCTTTGCTCAAGAGGATTATAAGCTGACTTTAATGAAAATTAGCAATTTATCTACTGCATGATGAACCATTGACTTTTTGTTTACATTGATGTAATTGCTATGGTTGTGTTGATATAATTGCCATCACTGCAGATGGTGACTGCAGCCATGAAATTAAAAGACGCTTACTCCTTGGAAGGAAAGTTATGACCAACCTAGACAGCATATTAAAAAGCAGAGATATTACTTTGCCAACAAAGGTCCATCTAATCAAAGCTATGCTTTTCCCAGTAGTCATGTATGGATGTGAGATTTGGACTATAAAGAAAGCTGAGCATGGAAGAATTGATGCTTTTGAACTGTGGTGTTGGAGAAGACTCTTGAGAGTCCCTTGGACTGCAAGGAGATCCAACCAGTCCATCATAAAGGAAATCAGTCTTGAATATTCATTGGAAGGACTGATGTTGAAGCTGAAACTCCAATACTTTGGCCACCTGATGTGAAGAGCTGACTCATTGGAAAAGACCTTTATGCTAGGAAATATTGAGGGTAGGAGGAGAAGGGTGAAAGGTTGTTGTTGAATCACGTGAATACACCGGGATTCTTGGCCCCTGGAGGAGAAGAATTCAATCCGGGGCCAGAGACAAGGCTTGATCGCTCAGAGCTTTTGTGTAATAAAGTTTTAGTAAGGTATAAAGGAGATAGAGAAAGCTTCTGACATAGGCATCAGAAGGGGGCAGAAAGAGTACCCGCTTGCTAGTGTTAACACTGAGGTTATATAATCCAAAGAATGTCTGGAGGTTGTAAAGACCTCATCAGACCTACTCCCATAATTTACATTTTAAGATAACACTGTCCTCAGGCAAGATACACCCTTGTAAAGACCAGGTCTACTCCCATAATTAACATTTTAAGATAACTGAAGGTTTAATTCAAAGACTGTCCTTAGGCAGGATACATTATTGTTATATAATCCTAAGGAATGTGGAGAAAGAAAGAAGTTTGTCCTTTCTTCCTCCTTGAGAATTCCAGACCCTTCTCTCCTTGGGGACCCCTAGACTCCCTATCAACCTGCCTAGGAAATAACTCTCTCAAGGGGAAGACAGAGGACGAGATGGATGGCATCACTGACTCAATGGACATGAGTTTGGGTAAACTCCAGGAGTTGGTGATGGACAGGGAGGCCTGGCGTGCTGCGATTCATGGGGTCACAAGGAGTCAGACATGATTGAGCGACTGAACTGAACTGAACTGAACTGCCACGGTGAAAGTGAGGAAAAAAAGACCAAACTACATTTTCAGAATATTAGAGTATTCTGAATATAGAGTGATATTTTATTAAAGATGAATAATAAATCAATTTGGCCACTAAATCATTTTTTAATTGTACATGATAAGATATGCTTTATAATAAGAGACAACAGAGAGAGAGAACAATAGCCAATGATGAATGGTGCTGTACAGAAGGCTGATTATCTTTGATAGGTCTCTTCTTTATTCTTCTCTAATTTTCTTATTCATAATTTAGATTCATTAAAAATGCTTGATATTATTATATTATTGAATCAAAATTATGCCTATAAAAATGATATTGCCTGGATTAGAAGAAAAGTTGAAAACGTGATGAGTACATCCATAATCACCTTTTCAATATCATAGTCAATGTAAACTTTTACATTGTAGTCAATATAAAATTAAATGTAAACTTCAATATAACAATTAGATGAAGCCTATAGTAACTATGAAAACCAGAAAGGAATTATAATCATGCAACAAATTTAATCAGTTTATACCATTGAAATTACATTCTATGTTAAAAAAAAAAAATTTCCTGAAATAGTTTCAGAACATATAGAACTTGTCCTGGTGTTTGAAGATACCTAAGAAAATATGTTTTAAAAAATTCCATGAGACAAAATGCTTCTTTTATAGTCCCAGGGGTTATATAACAGTTATAAAGTTCTTTGCCTCAAGTATAAAACCATGGAATTCAGTAAGATAAAGTATGTTCAGGCATGTGCCCACATTCTAAGTCCCTCAGTCTGCCCAACTCTTTGCGATGCCATGGACTGTAGCCTGCCAGGCTCCTCTGCCCATGGGATTCCCCAGGCAAGAAAGTGGGTTACCATGCCCTCCTCCAGGGGATCTTCCTCACCCAGGGATTGAACCCTCATCTCTTGCATTGGCAGTGGGTTCTTTACTAGTAGCACTGCCACCCGGGAAGTATGTACATCTGGGAATTATGTACAGGCATATCTTTTTATTTTGCACTTGGCTTTATTGTGCTTCACAGATATTGTGTTCTTTACAAATTGAAGGCAAATGTGAAGCCTACACCAAGCAAGTCTGTTGACACTGTTTTCCAACAGCATTTGCTCACTTCATGATTATGCCACATTTTATTAATTGCTTCAATATTCCAAATATTTTCATCATTATTACATCTGTGTTATGGTAATATATGGTCAGTAATCTTTGATTTACTACTATGAGTCACTGAAGGTTCAGATGATGGCTAGCATTTTGTAGCAATTAATTATTTTTAATTAAAGTATGCATATTATTTAGACAGAATGTTATTGCACAGTTAACAGGCTACCAATGATGTAAACATAAATTTTAAACATTGGGAAATCAAAAAATCTATGTGGCACCTTTTATTGTCTTGTTTTTTAGTTGCTCAGTCGTGTCTGACTGTTTGCAACCCCATGGACTGCAGCCCTCTAGCCTTCCCTGTCCTTCACTGTCTCCTGTAGTTTGCTCAAACTCATGTTCATTGAGTCAGTGATTCCATCCAAGCATCTCATCCTCTGTCCCCCGGTACTTGCTTTATTACTGTGTTCTGGGATCAAATCCACAATATCTCCATTTTATTCCTGTAATGATTTAAATATCAACACAAACTATTTAGGAACACTAATAAATCACTCTATCTTTGAAAAGAAATCTAAAATGCCCAATGATATATCTTAGGATAATGTAATTCATTAGACTTTTTTATTATATAGATATGTAAATTAATATATGTATGTAAATGACATCTAGAGAATTATATGAAATTATTTATACAAAGTTTTGCATATCAATAAAGGGCACACTTTTTCTACATTAACATTAATAACTAAGTTAACAATGGTATTCCAAATTAATCTGAAAACAATATTGGTACAGTTTGAATCACTTCTACTCTTAGGAAGATGCCCCTGACCACTGTGTGGGGGATAGTGAGAACAAGGAGTTGGGATGAAGGAATGATTAGGAAGACATTAAGATCATGCTGTCTGGAAACAAGATGATAGCTGTCATAAAAAGTGATGCATACTAGACATATTTTGAAGGTTAACCTAACTTGATTCCTTAAATGATTGAAAGTGAAGTGTCAGAGAAATAAGGGACAAATGGCTTTGCCTGGCTTACAGAATAAAGTCTAATCTTATTATAAGCTATAGGTTGTACAGCCACTTGGCCAATCTCAGTTCCTCTTCTCTTGACCTGAAGCATTAGACCCCAACTTTACTTGTTTTTCACTTCCCACATTGTAACCTTAAATCTTTAGCATAGTATTTCTCAAATGCTTTTCCTCAGTTCTTGCCCTGGCTGTTTTTGCCATTGTGGAATCATACTGTATGTCTCAGCTTAAATGTGCTCTTTCATAATGACTTCCATGAAATGAAAAAGTGAAACTGTTAGTCTCCGTCGTGTCCGACTCTTTGTGATCCCATGGACTATAGCAGAAATTAACACTACATTGTAAATCAACTATGCATGTGTGCATGCTCTCACTTCAGTTGTGTCTGACTCTTTGTGATTCTATGGACTGTAGCCCTCCAGGCTCTTCTGTCCACGGAATTCTCCAGGCAAGAATACTGAAATGGGTAGCCATTCCCTTCTCCAGGAGTTCTCCCTGACCCAAAGATCGAACCTGGGTCTCCTGCATTGCAGGTGGATTCTTTACCACCTGAGCCACCAGGGAAGCCCAAATGAACATCGTATGAAAGTACAAGCCCCACTTACTCCCTTCTACCTTCCACCAGAATCATTCTGCATTGCAGCAAATTACCTGTTTCCTTTGCAATACTTTAAATGTGGGGATCTTTTATTCATAGGTTTGTTTTCTTACCTTGTTTTGTCTGTCTCACTGAATTGTAGAAATTTTCATGAAGGCAGGAACTAACTCTGAATGAATTAACTTCTAATGCAATTTGGGCACCTGTTGAGAACCTGGGTTATAACTGAACCTCAGAAAGCAGGTAAATAAGTGAGTAAATACAATAAAAGGAAAACTAACATCTCTTCTTAATTTATTTGAAAATAACTAATTAGTAATAGGGTAAAACATTGCTGTGTGAAAGATAAATTTTAGCCTCATTAGAACTAAGAACTCACTTTAACTATGAAGAAATAGAAACACACCAAGACATGTCAAGATGTGGCAGTGTTGCCCCTCAACTGGATATCATTCACTAATCCCCCTCGTATGCACTGTCTTCTGTGCCCTGCAAGGTCAATTCAGGTAAATAACATTCAGATTTCCTTATGGAACTCGGTTAAAAATTGGGAAAGGAGCATATCAAGGCTGTATATTGCCACCCTGTTTATTTAACTTATATGCAGAGTACCTCAGGTGAAGTGCTGAGGTGGATGAATCACAAGCTGGAAACAAGACAGGGAAGCCTGGAATGCTGCAGGCCATGGGGTTGCAAAAGTTGGACATGACTTAGAGACTGAACAATAACAAGAAGAGTTCCTCTATCCTAAGGCATCCTTTTTGATTTATCCAGAGTTGTACACCTGCAAACATTAAAGACAGAGGAGGAGAGTTAGGTTGGTGTGTAATTCCCTTGGTTTGCTCTATTATGCTACTACACACTATTTGCATTTTTTTTTTGAAAATAGTTTTCTTTTTTTTATTCTTTTTTTTAAATTTTATTTTATTTTTAAACTTTACATAATTGTATTAGTTTTGCCAAATATCAAAATGAATCCACCACAGGTATACATGTGTTCCCCATCCTGAACCCTCCTCCCTCCTCCCTCCCCATACCATCCCTCTGGGTCGTCCCAGTGCACTAGCCCCAAGCATCCAGTATCGTGCATCGAACCTGGACTGGCATCTCATTTCATACATGATATTTTACATGTTTCAATGCTATTCTCCCAAATCTTCCCACCCTTTCCCTCTCCCACAGAGTCCATAAGACTGTTCTATACATCACTGTCTCTTTTGCTGTCTCATACACAGGGTTATTGTTACCATCTGTCTAAATTCCATATATATGCATTAGTATACTGTATTGGTGTTTTTCCTTCTGGCTTACTTCACTCTTTATAATAGGCTCCAGTTTCATCCACCTCATTAGAACTGATTCAAATGTATAAAAGAAACAACACATTTTAAAGTATTGGTAAATAGCAGTGTATATATTTTCAGTCTAGACATTTGATATTTAAATGTAATTTTCTGAATTGGATTCTCATTTCTCTCCATTTTTAGTTTGAGGAGTCTTTCTTCAATTTTTTAAAAATCATATCTTTGGAAAATTTGTCTGCAATCCAGGAGACCCAGGTTCAATCCCTGGATGGGGAAGATCACCTAGACGAGGGAATGGCTACTCACTCCAGTACTCCTGCCTGGAGAATTCCGTGGACAGAGGAGCCTAGCAGACTACAGTCCACAGGGTCTCAAAGAGTCAGACACAACTGAGTGACTATACTTTCACTATAGTGTATGTGTGTTTATAATCTTTCTTTTTTTGAGTATAGATTATCATTCCCACTAACAAGTAATATTAATAATCTTAATCTCATTCAATTTTTGTTATTATTTTATTTTTCATAGTTAACTCAGATATATTCAGACATTCTTTTGGTGTTTAGTTAAATGAGTATCCAACTTAATTAGCTTTAATTTGAATGAACTATTAATCCAAGAAGTTTTCATTAAAAAATGTCCTGGGACTTAAATTTCCTTTGTTCATTAAACACAAGTGTTGTATGGTCTATTTCTTCTTATTTTTTCCTATGTGGATTACACTTTAATTATTAATGTCATGTCTTTGTACTATATTTTTGTCTCTGGTAAGCCTCTTAATGGGCTTCCTAGGTGGCTCAGCAGTAAAGAATCTACCTACTAAAGCCAAAGATTCAGGATATACAGGTTCAATCCCAGGGAGATCCCCTGGAAAAGGGAATGGCAACTCACTCCAGTATTCTTGCCAGTATAATCCCAAGACCAGAGGAGCATGATCATGGGTTGCAAAGTGTTGGAAATGACTGAACAAGCACACAATCCTTTTGAAAACATCACTTTTTGTTTGTTTGATGTTTATTCTTCCATATTTTCCTCAGAATCACTTGTCATATTTGGGATGAGCATATCACTGGTGAGTTTGGCTTTATTTTGCCTTAATAATAAATTAGGGAGACTCAATTATATATAAATTAAATATAAATAAATATAATGATATAAATATATTAATAGAAATTAAGTAAATAAATTTAGTTTCTCAGTCATGTAGGACTGTATGCAACCCAATGGACAGTAGCTCACCAGACTCCTCTTTCCATGGAGTTCTCTAGGTAAGAATACATCAGTGGGTAGCCATTCACTTCTAATGCATTTCTCAATAAAGTCTGTCTTCAGGTCCTGATAATAGCTTTCTCCCTTGTCTCTTTAGCATAAAGGCAATATGAGCACCTCTTTCTTAAGAGGGCTAGACCTTTACTCTAACATGTTACCTTCTTACCCCTACTCACATACTGTTAAATAATCTTGGTATTATTTCTTTTTTAATTACTCAGTTTTAGTGTGTGTTTTACCCGTCAGGACCCTGACCTAAAAACCACTATTAAAACTATTATATTGCATATTTTGTAGCCTCTAGATATAAATATTCCAACATAGAAATCAGCAAAAAGGCGTAACTGTTGGAAAAAAACTGAGAAGATTATTACACATAAATGACACACATATTTATTAAACAAAAGTGAATAAAAATTTTATAAGAACTTTAAGCAGTTAAGTCAGAAAATGCATATAAAATATAGAACATTTCCTACATGTTTGCCAACTTTTACTGAGTGTATCACAGAAGACAGGTACTTTACCAAGCTATCTGTGTCATAAAAACTCATCTAATTCATACCACAACTCAATGAGATTATTATTGCTGTTGTTGTTTTGTTGTTGTTCAGTCACTAAGTGGTGTCCAACTCTGATCCCATGGACTGCATCGGGCCAGGCTCCTCTGTCCTTCACTGTCTCCCAAAGTTTGCTCAGATTAATGGTGAATTGAGTGGGCAATGCTATCTAATCATCTCATCCTCTGCTCCCCCTTCTCCTACCCTCAATCTTTTCCCAGCATTAGGTCTTTTCCAGTGAATCAGCTCTTCACATCAGGCAGCCAAAGAACTGGAGCTTCATCTTCTACATCAGTACTTCCAATGAATATTCAGGGTTGATTTTATTAGGACTGACTGGTTTGATTTCCTTGTTGTCCAAGGGGCTATCAAGAGTCTCCTCCAGCACCACAATTTGAAAACACCAATTCTTTGGCAATTAGCTTTCTTTCTGGTCCAACATCCAGTACATAACCACTGGAAAAACCACAGCTTTGACTAGAGGACCTTTGTTGGCAAAGTAATGTCTGCTTTTTAACATGATGTCTAGGTTGGTCATAACTTTTATTCCAAGGAGCAAGCGTCTTTGAATTTCATGGCTGGAGCCACCATCTACAGTGATTTTGGAGCCCAAGAGAATAAAGTCTGTCACTGTTTCCATTGTTTTCCCATCTATTTGTCATGAAGTGATAGGACTGGAAGACATGATGTTAATTTTTTTGAAGTTTGAGGTTTGTTTTTTTTTTTTTCTGTCTGATTTACTTTATTAAGCATAATGTTCTCTAGTGGATATACATTGCTACAAAAGGCAGAATTCCATTCTTTTTATGGCAGTGTAGTATTCCATTGTGCATATCTACCACATCTTTAAGCCAGCTTTTTCACTCTGCTATTTCACCCTAACGAGAGGTTCTTTAGTTCCTCTTTGCTTTCTGCCATTAGAGTGGTATTATATATATATATATATGTATATATATATATATATATGTGTGTGTGTGTGTGTGTGTGTGTGTGAGGTTGTTGATATTTCTCCTCAGATGTTAAAGAATCAGCCTGCAATGTGGGAGACCCACATTAGATCCATTGGTCAGGAAGATACCCTGGAGAAGTGAATGGCTACCCACTGATGTATTGTTACCTAGAGAACTCCATGGAAAGAGGAGTCTGGTGAGCTACTGTCCATTGGGTTGCATACAGTCCTACATGACTGAGAAACTAAATTTATTTACTTAATTTCTATTAATATATTTATATCATTATGCTTATTTATGTTTAATTTATATATAATTGAGTCTCCCTAATTTATTATTAAGGCAAAATAAAGCCAAACTCACCAGTGATATGCTCATCCCAAACATGACAAGTGATTCTGAGGAAAATATGGAAGAATAAACATCAAACAAACAAAAAGTGATGTTTTCAAAAGGATTGTGTGCTTGTTCAGTCATTTCCAACACTTTGCAACCCATGATCATGCTCCTCTGGTCTTGGGATTATACTGGCAAGAATACTGGAGTGAGTTGCCATTCCCTTTTCCAGGGGATCTCCCTGGGATTGAACCTGTATATCCTGAATCTTTGGCTTTAGTAGGTAGATTCTTTACTGCTGAGCCACCTAGGAAGCCCATTAAGAGGCTTACCAGAGACAAAAATATAGTACAAAGACATGACATTAATAATTAAAGTGTAATCCACATAGGAAAAAATAAGAAGAAATAGACCATACAACACTTGTGTTTAATGAACAAAGGAAATTTAAGTCCCAGGACATTTTTTAATGAAAACTTCTTGGATTAATAGTTCATTCAAATTAAAGCTAATTAAGTTGGATACTCATTTAACTAAACACCAAAAGAATGTCTGAATATATCTGAGTTAACTATGAAAAATAAAATAATAACAAAAATTGAATGAGATTAAGATTATTAATATTACTTGTTAGTGGGAATGATAATCTATACTCAAAAAAAGAAAGATTATAAACACACATACACTATAGTGAAAGTATAGTCACTCAGTTGTGTCTGACTCTTTGAGACCCTGTGGACTGTAGTCTGCTAGGCTCCTCTGTCCACGGAATTCTCCAGGCAGGAGTACTGGAGTGAGTAGCCATTCCCTCGTCTAGGTGATCTTCCCCATCCAGGGATTGAACCTGGGTCTCCTGGATTGCAGACAAATTTTCCAAAGATATGATTTTTAAAAAATTGAAGAAAGACTCCTCAAACTAAAAATGGAGAGAAATGAGAATCCAATTCAGAAAATTACATTTAAATATCAAATGTCTAGACTGAAAATATATACACTGCTATTTACCAATACTTTAAAATGTGTTGTTTCTTTTATACAAATTTGTGAAAAATTAAAGATAATGACATAATATCACTTACAAGATGATGATGGATTATTCTTTCTAATAAGTAACAGAGAAACAAGCTGTCTTCATATCTGAACTATACTATTTTGAGTGAGTCCTTGAGAGTTAAGAACATATTCCTTAGATTATTTAGTAAAGAAGAATGTAACAAGTGTAGAAACAAAATACTTTTTTTAGTACCAAAAACTCAAGCTCTTGACCATTATGTTTTTACTACTTAATATTTTCTCAGAAAAAAAAATAATTTTATTGGAGTATAGCTGTTTTCCAATGTTATATTAGTTCCTACTGTACAGCAAAGTGAATTAGTTATATATATATATTTATTTATTCAATTATATATATTTATTTATTCACATATTATATATATATTTATTTATTCACATATTTTTTATATATATATATATGTATATATGTATGTCTCCATTCTTTTTTAGGTTTCCTTCCCATTTAGGTCACCACAGAGCACTGAGTAGCATTCTTTATACTGTACAATAGGTTGCAATTAGTTACCTCTTTTATGGAGTAGTGTGTATATGTCAATCCCAATCTCTCAATTAATCCTACTCCTCTTCCCTCCTTGGTAACCATAAATTTGATTTCTACATCTGTGACTCCATTTCTGCTTTGGAAAGAAGTTCATCTGCACCATTTTTCTATATTCCGTATATAACCAATATCACAAATATTTGTCTTTCTCTTTCTGACTTACTTCACTCCATAGAACAATCTCTAGATACATCCGTGGTTCTGCAAATGGCATTATTCCATTCATTTTTTTGGCTTAGTAATATTCCACTGTAAATATGTACCACATGTTTTTTAATCCATTCATCTGTCAATGGACATTTAGGTAGCTTCCATGCCCTGGCTATTGAAAATAGTGATGCAATGAACATTGTGGTGCTTGTACCTTTTTGAAATATGGTTTTCTCAGGGCCTATACCTAGAAGAGGAGTTACTGGGTCACATAATAGTTTTATTTTTAGTTTTTAAAGGAACCTCCATCCTATTCTCCAGAGCAACGGTATCAATTTATATTACTATCAGTAATGTAGGAGGGTTCCCCTTTCTCTGAACCTGCTCCACTATTTAAGTTTTAATTAATTAGTTGATTTTAATTGGAGGATAATTATTTTATAATATTGTGGTGGTTTTTGCCACACATCAATGTAATTGTGGATTTTTTGATGATGGCCATTCTTACCAGTATGAGGTGATACCTTATTGTCATTTTGATTTGCATTTCTCTAATTTGTGATGTAAAGCATGTTTTTATGTGCTTTTGGTCATCTGTATGAAGAAATGTCTCTTTACATCTTCCCCTCATATTTTGATTGTTTTTTAATTTTATATTGACCTGCATAAGCTGTTTCTATATTCTAAAGATTAGTTGCTATCAGTTGATTTATTTGCAAATAGCTTCTCCTATTCTGAAACTATATTTTCATTTTCTTTATGATTTCCTTTGAGGTATCAAATCTTTTAAGTTTAATTAGGTCTCAGTTGCTTATTTTTTTTATTTTAGTTTTATTCTATGTGGTTGCTCAAAAAAGGTCTTCCTGTGATTTATATCAAAGTGTGTTCTATGTTTTCCCTCAAGAGTTTTATAGTATCTGGCCTTACATTTAGGGATCTTATCCATCTTGAGCTTATTTTTTGTGTATGATGTTAGGAAGTTTTCTAATTTCATTCGTTGACATGTAACTATCCAATTTCCCCTGTACACTTATTGAAGAGACTGTCTTTTCTCCATTGTATATTCTAACTTCCTTTGTCATAGATGAGGTGGTCATAGATGTATAAGTTTATCTCTGGACTTTCTATCCATCCTAATATATTGATACATATTTCTGGCTTTGTGCTAGTATCATACTGTTTTGATTACTGTAACTTTGTAGTGTAGTCTGACGTCGGGGCACCTGTTTCCTCCAGCTTTGTTTTTGACTCTCAAGATCACTTGGGTTATTTGAGCTCTCTTGTGTTTCCGTCAGAGAAGGCAATGGCAACCTACTCCAGTACTCTTGCCTGGAAAATCCCATGGACAGAGGAGCCTGGTGGGCTGCAGTCCATGGGGTCGCGAAGAGTCGGACACGACTGAGAGACTTCACTTTCACTTTTCACTTTCATGCATTGGAGAAGGAAATGGCAACCCACTCCAGTGTTCTTGCCTGGAGAATCCCAGGGACGGGGGAGCCTGGTGGGCTGCCATCTACGGGGTTGCACAGAGTTGGACATGACTCTGTCACTCATGAAGCAACTTAGGAGCAGTGTTTCCATACAAGTTGTAAAATGTTTTCATTCTAATTCTATGAAAAATACTCTAGGTAATTTGATAGGGATTGCATTGAATCTGAAGATTGCTTTAAGTAGTATAGATATTTTGACAATACTGATTCTTCTCTCCACCTGTTTGTGTCATCTTTGATAATTTTCATCAGTATCTTATTGTTTTGTGAATATAGGTATTTTGCCTCCTTAGTTGGGTTTATTACAAAGTAGTTTGCTCCTTTTGATGTGATTGTAAATGGGATTGTTTTCTTAATCTCTATTCTGATCTTTTCTTGTTAGTATATAGGAATTCATGAGATTTCTGCATATTAATTTTTGTATCTTGCAACTTTACTAAATTAATTAATGAGCTCTAGTAGTTTTATAATGGCATCTTTAGGATTTTCTATGTATGGTATTGTATCATCTGCAAGCAGTGACAGTTTTCCTTTTTTACTTCTGATGTATGCATGTATTTCTACCCTGACAGCTGTAGCTAGGACTTCCAAAACTCTGTTGAATAAAAGTGCAAGAGTGGACATCTTTGTCTTCTGTCTGATCTTAGAGGAAATGTTTTCAGCTTTTCACCATTGAGTATGATGTTAGCTGTAGGTTTGTCATTTGTGCCCTTTATTACCTTGAGGTATAATCCCTCTAAGTCCACTTTCTGGAGTTTTTTTTTTTTATCATAAACTGGTGTTAAACTTTTTCTGCATCTAATGAGATGATCACGTGGGTTTTATTCTTCAGTTTGTTAATGTGATGTATCACACTGATTGATTTACCTATATTGAAGAATCCTTGCACCCCTGGGATAAGACCTACTTGATATGGTAAAGAATCTGCCTGCAAAGCAGGAGACCCAAGTATGATCCCTGGGTAGGAAAGATACTCTGGAGAATGGGATGGCGACCCCCTCCGGTATTCTTGGGGCTTCCCTGGTGGCTCATATAGTAAAGAACCTGCCCCAAATGAGAGAGACCTGGATTCAGTCACTGGATTGGGAAGATTCGCTAATGAAGGGTATGACTACCCACTCCATCATTTTTGCTGGGGACTTTCACAGACAGAGTAGCCTGATGGGCTAGTCCATGGGGTCACAAAGAGTCGAACAAGACTCAGCGACTAACACTTTCACTTTTTTTCTCACCTTTTTAATATGATGTTAGATTCTATTTGCTAGTATTTTGTTGAGGATTTTTGCATCTATGTTCATCAATGATATTGGTTTGCAGTTTTGTTTTTTTGTGTGTGATATCTTTGGCTGCTTTTGGTATGAGGGAGGTGATGGCCTCATAGAATGAACTTGAGAGAGTTCCTTCATGTGCAATTATTTTGGAAGAGTTTTAGAAGGAAAGCCACCACTTCCCTGGTGGCTCAGACAGTAAAGCATCTTTCTACAAAGAGGGAGACCCGGGTTCAATCCCTGGGTTAGGAAGATCCCCTGGAGAAGGAAATGGCAATCCACTCCAGTACTACTGCCTGGAAAATCCCATGGACAGAGGAGCCTGGTACATGGGGTCGCAAAGAGTAGGACATGACTGAGCGACTTCACTTTCACTTTTAGAAGGGTAGGTGTTAACTGTTCTCTAAATGCTAGGTGTATATATATATACAATTGATATATTTCCTTTTGTATTGATCTCTTGATCATTATGACCTGACCTTCCTGGTCTCTTTTTACAATTTTTATTTCAAAGTATATTTCGTCTGATATGGGAATTGCTTCTCCAGCTTTCTTTTATTTCTATTTGCTTGGAATGTATGTCTTCTTCATCCTCTCACTTTCAGCCTGTATGTGTCTCTAGGTCTGAAGTGGGTTTCTTTTAGACAGTATATATATATGGGTTTTGCTTTTGTATATTTCCTGCCAGTCTAAGTCAATTGGTTAGAGCATTTAATTCCTTTACATTCGAAGTGATTATCAATATACATGTATCTATTGCCATTGTTGAAGTGGTTTTGGTTTGTAGGTCTTTTATATTTTCTTATTCTTCTCTTTTCTTCTGTTTTCGGTCCAGAAAAGTTCCTTTAAGATTTGTTATAAAGCTTGTTTGGTGGTGCTGAATTCTGTTAACTTTACCTTGTCTGTAAAGCTTTTGATTTCTCTGTCATATCTGAATGAGAGCATTGCTGGATACAATGTTCCTGGTTGTAGGTGTTTTCCTTTCATCACTTTAAATACATCCTGCCACTCCTTTCTGGCCTGAGGAGTCTCTGCTGAAAAATTCAAAGATAAGCTTATGGGGATTCCCTTTTATGTTATTTATTGATTTTTCCTTGTTGCTTTTGATATTTTTTCTTGTATTTAATTTTTGTTAGGTTGATTAATATATGTCTTGATATTTCCCTCCTTGCTTATATCCTGTATGAGTCTTTCTGCACTTCCTGGAACTGGGCAACTATTTCCTTTCAAACATTAGGGAAGTTTTCAACTACCATCTCTTCAAGTATTTTCTTGTGTCCTTTCTCTTTTGTTTCTTCTTCTGGGACTCCTATAATTCAAATGTTGGTGTGTTTCTTGTTTTCCCAAAAGTCTTCTGAGGCTGTCTTATTACTTTATTTGTTTATATTTTTATTCTGTTCCACAGCAGAGACTTCCGCTATTCTGTTTCAGGTCACTTACCCATTCTTCTGCCTCAGTTTTTCTGCTATTGATTCTTTTTAGTGTATTTTTTATTTCAGTTATTATATTGTTCAATTCTGTTTGTATGTTCTTTAGTTCTCCTTGCTCTTTGTTAACCATTCCTGCACAATCTTGATATGGGCCTCTACTATTTTGCTGAGATCTTGTATTATCTTTATTAGCATTACTCTAAATTCTTTTTCAGGCCGATTGCCTCTATCCTCTCCACTTAGCTGTTCTTGTAGATTTTTTTATCTTGCTCCTTTGCATCAGATTTCTTTGTTGTCTCATTTTTTCTAACTTACTGTGTTTGTGGTCTGCTTTCTGCAGACTGCAGGATTGTGTTTCTTCTTGCTTCTGGTGTCTGCCTCCCGGTGGGTGAGGTGGACATTGAGCAGGGTCTCCCTTTGCTCTGCAGTTGCTACTGCCCTGTCAGGGCCATGGTATGCCCCCTAGTTGTTGAAGTGGAGGGCCCTAGACATGCTTCTTATCTGTGCTTCTGTTCTGCGGTGTGAAGTAGGCTGGATCAGAGAAACTCCCACTGGGAGACAAACCCTTGAGTATTTCTCCTTTGGCACTGTTCACCTGTGAGTGTGCTCTGTTGTATCCCCTTTTGCCCATTGTACAGACTCACAAACTACACTTCTGCTGGCACTACTTTTGATCCCACCTTAACGGTGGGTATCCAGGTGAATGGCCCTGTAATTTCCCAGGCGTTTGTTTCACCAGGTCACTGACACACACACACTGAGGTCAGGTCCCAGGACTGCAGTCCCTGTGCACCTGGACCCACTGTGGGAGCTGTGGAGACAGCTCAGATTCTGGCCTGGCCCAGCCCTCTTGTGGATGTGCCCACAAACCCAAGTCTGCTACAGCCGGACACATCTCAGCTGAAGGAGCACTTGTTTTCTGTTGAGATGTTATGCAGCACTGAATTTAGGAAGTTGTCAGGGGAGGTGTAACTTCATGCACAAGATTTCGGCTCTTCTTCTTTACTTGCCCACTTCCTGGGGCACATCTGTGGTTTCAGCCACACCTCTGTGTTTACTGCTCTGACCAGCACCTGCTCCTCTTGTTGCCCTGGACCACACAGGCTGACAGAGGTATCAACAAGCATGGCCACCAAGGCTGTCATGGCCAGAGGAAACTTTGGTGTGGGAAGCGCTCAGGCTGAGTGAAAGAGGCTGGTTTTGGGGCTGGTTGACCCTGCTCCAGCCAGTGCCTCCAGAGGCAGGGGCTCGTGGGTGGGGAAGGGAGCTGTACTGGTGATACTGTGCCTCATGCGCCACTCAGCAATGGTGCCTTGCTTTTATAGTGGCCCAGACTTCTTTCACAAACTTTTCCTGTCGTGAATCTCCATAGTTCTCCAGGCTGTCTCTTCACAGCCAACAGCTGCTGCCTTCCTGAGTCTGCTATCCAAACCTCCCCTTTCCAGCACCCAGCCCCTCTCCACACCAGGAGAGAGAAACCTCAGGCTGAAGTGTGCAGGGCTGCAGCATGAAGAATGCACGTAGGTTTTATTCTGTCTGCCTTTCACAGACTGGTTGTTGCATTTCCCTCTGATCTCCTGAAGCTCCCTCTCTGATCCAGCTGATTTACAGAGATCTGATTGATTGGAGATCTGACAGCTTCTGAGCACGTTTGCATCACTGAAAATTAGACCAAAATAGTGAGATTTCATTATGATGATTCTGACAGTTGCGTGAACTACAGGAATCTTTTCATCATCCTCATCTTTCATGTCTAGGCTCATTCTTTTGCTTGGCATTTAAAACTTTGAACTAGTAAGGTTTACTTTATTTTCCCAATCTTATATCTCATGACTACAGAAAAAGAAACTACTACCTGAGCAGTTATCTCATAATTCTCCAAATATCCTACAGAAAACTTTGCCACTTTGGTCCTTCCCGCCTTGTGTTCCTAACATTCTAACAATTTTTTTTCTGAGTCAAGATTCAATGCTACTTGTTTAATATTTCCCTCTGATTTTGAGACCCTTAATATGCCTGCTCTCCTGAAATAAGTAGAGTATAATCCAATATATGAAATATTTAATGTAAGACTCGATAAGTTTAAAAACAGTTTTGAAAATTATTTTTGTAAATATGCTGGAGAATCTCACATTAAATGGGAACAACAGCAAAAATAAGCTAATAGAAAAAGCACAAACTTTTGTTATATTTTTCTTATGTCTTCTTGATATCTATTTGTATCTTTTCCACAATATTTCTCAAGAATAGTATTTAATAGCTGCTTCCATTTCTTACATACACAATCCATAGGCTGCTTCAAACTAGGTCAACTCAATTTTTTTCACTTTAATTAAACAGACTTGAAAAAGTCAACCAAAGAAATCCTTCCTAATTTTCCAGTTTGTGTGCTGTCTTAGTAGAATTTAATACAATTGGTCACTCTTTCCTCCTTTAAACTCATATTTCCCCTTGAATCTGGTCACACTTCCCCTTTCACTTTTCATCTCCACCGCTTCCAGGTGCTGCACCCTTAACTCTTCCTCAACGCTGACTCTTTCTCGAGGCAGTCTCTTCCAAGCATACAACTACAGTTTCCACATACAATTCAAAGACTGCAATTTTATCTTCACCGAAGATTACTTCCCATTCTGTTCTCTTGTTGTCACCACAAGAATGCTTCAACGTATCTCCAAACAAGTCAAAAACTAAAATAATAATCTTCCCTCTTTCTTACGCAGAACAAATACTCTTCTGTGGATTCTTGCCACAGTGAATGTACTTGCTTTCGTATAAGCCAGAACCCAATATGTCATTCTTGACGATAACTTTCCTTTTCTCCCTCATATCTGATGTATGACATTATTGTATTAATTTTATCTTCTTTAATATAAATTTATTTATTTTAATTGGAGGCTAATTACTTTAAAATATTGTATTGGTTTTGCCATACATCGACATGAATCCACCACAGGTATACATGTGTTCCCCATCCTGAACGCCCCTCCCACCTGCCTCCCCATACCGTTCCTTGGGGTCATCCCAGTGCACCAGCCCCAAGCATCCTGTATCATGGATCAAACCTGGACTGGCAATCCGTTTCAGATATGATAATATACCCTTAATATCAAATCCAGATTTCAGTTAATTTTGCTCTTGAATTGTTTATGCACTCTTTCTGTTTCTGCCCAAGTTTCACCTGGCTTCACACTTATATATAATGATGTTTTTACAAGGTTTTCTCCAGTTATTCTCAGCTTATGATTAGAGAAGTGCAGGTTGTCTTTTAAACAACTTTAGGTATAATAATTCACTCCATAGTCTTGTTAGTTTATAAGATATTTTGCACATAACTTGGCAATCTGGCATACAATTTGGCAATCTCCTAACAGATGACAGTCAACTGTTGTGAAGAAAGAACCCCTTTATTAATTTACACAAAGTCATTCGATGGGCTGTAACAGTATGCTTACCATTCACTCTCTTGATTAATGCCATTAATTTTTCTTTATTTGAGGATTATATATACTAAATATACATTAGATGGTCTATCTTTCTCTCCTACTTTAATTCTATATCACCCTCTCTATTCTCTTTTGACCCGTCATCCTGAATTTTTTCAACTGCATGAAGCATCACATGATTTCTTGTTATACAGCTTTCTCACATTTCATTTCTGCCTTTATTCAGTTAACTCTTAGTTTTTAACTCTCACCTCTACCTTCAATTTCCCAGGAACATATTCTTAAGTCTTCTGTTGAGGGAAAATTCTTGTTATATTCTCTGATTGATACCTGAAGTTTCCTAATCATAATATTTAACATAATTATAATTTCAAAATTTTCCAGGTGGTATGAGTGGTAAAGAACCTGCTTGTCAATGCAGGAAGCCCAAGAGATGCAGGTTTGATCCCTGGGTTCGGAAGATCCTCTGGAAGAGGACATGGCGATCTACTCGAGTATTCTTGCTTGGAGAATTCTATGGACAGAAGAGCCTGGTGAACTACATTCCATGAAGTCACAAAGAGTTGGGCACAACTGAAGTGACTTAGCACACATACATGCATAATTTCGTTTCTGTGACAATGATTAACATATGGTTGGAGAAGATAATAAAGAGGACATGAACAGTGGTTGACCCACAAGCTGGCCCCAGGTAATCAGGGTTGCCTAACCCTCTCCCCTCTCCATGGAACATAATTTCTGCATACCATTCCCACAGTGGGAGCTGCTCCAAGGATATAGCCTTTACAATAATATGTTGAGATCCTCAGGGCTGAATATGTGACCATTTCTATTCAAAGATCTGGTAGGTGGGTATAGAAATCTACACATCTTGCTGCTGCCCAAGACTGGCATGCTTATGAAACCTGTCACATACCAATCTGGTATAGTCTCCCTCTTTCCTCAGTCTTTTCCTGCCCACCTTTTGGGAAAACCAGTTTCAAGTTACACTTTGGAATCTCCCTAGATGATTTTGAAACAACATGTATGTATTCTCTACTAAACTGAAACATTGATAAGGGATAGAGCCACATCAATTTTGTAAAATATTGCATTCCCGTGGAACAACAGACTGGTTCCAAATCGGGAAAGGAGTATGTTAAGGCTGTATTTTGTCACCCTATTTATTTAACTTATATGTAGAGTACATTATGAGAAATGCCAGTCTGGATGAAACACAAGCTAGAATGAAGATTGCCAGCAAGA
Organism: Bos grunniens; assembly: GCF_055505025.1. Taxonomy (NCBI): domain Eukaryota; kingdom Metazoa; phylum Chordata; class Mammalia; order Artiodactyla; family Bovidae; genus Bos; species Bos grunniens. The sequence goes on along the minus strand of NC_141176.1, from coordinate 9,062,543 downwards.
ATATTAATAACCTCAGATATGCAGAAGACACACTTATGACAGAAAGAAAAGAGGAATGAAAGAGCCTCTTGATGAAAGTGAAAGAGGAGAGTGAAAAAGTTGGCTTAAAGCTCAACATTCAGAAAACTAAGGTCATGGCATCTGGTGCCATCACTTCATGGCAAATAGATGGGGAAACAATGGAAACAGTGACAGACTATCTTTTTGGGCTCCAAATTCACTGCAGATGGTGACTTCAGCCATGAAATTAAAAGATGCTTGCTCCTTTGAACAAATGTTATGACCAACCTAGGCAGCATATTAAAAAGCAGAGACATTGCTTTGCCAACAAAGGTCTGTCTAGTCAAATCTATGGTTTCTGCAGTAGTCATGTATGAATGTGAAAGTTGGACTACAAAGAATGCTGACTGCTTAATAATTGATGCTTTTGAACTGTGGTGTTGGAGAAGACTCTTGAGAGTCCCTTGGGCAGCAAGGAGATCCAACCAGTCCATCCTAAAGGAAATCAATTCTGAATATTCATAGGAAGGACTGACGCTGAAGCTGAAACTCCAATACTGTTTCCACCTAATGCGAAGAACTGACTTATTTGAAAAGACCCTGATGCTGGGAAAGATCGAAAACAGGAGGAGAAGGGGGTGACAGAGGATGAGATGGTTGGGTGGCATCACCAACTCAATAGACATGAAAGTGAAAGAAAGTGAAGTCGCTCAGTCGTGTCTGACTCTTTGCAACCCCATGGACTGCAGTCTGTCAGGCTCCTCTGTCCATGGGATTTTCCAGGCAAGAGTGCTGGAGTGGACTGCCATTTCCTTCTCCAGGGGATCTTCCCGACCCAGGAGTCGAACCTGGGTCTCCCACATTGCAAGCAGATGCTTTACCGTCTGAGTCACCAGAGAAGCTTGAGTAAACTTGGACAGGGAAGCATGGCGTACTGCAGTCCATGAGGTCACAGAGTTGGACGTGACTGCTTTACCGTCTGAGTCACCAGAGAAGCTTGAGTAAACTTGGACAGGGAAGCATGGCGTACTGCAGTCCATGAGGTCACAGAGTTGGACGTGACTGAGTGACTGAACTGAATTCTTTCCCAGATCCCTGATGCTAGTAGGTAGGAAGGAAGAAAGAAAGGATGGAAGATTAAAAAAAAAAAAATGTAGCTACAAACTGTTGGTGGCATAACCAATGGAGATAAATAATTTAATTGAGTGAAAAGTTTTATGAAAAGAATGGCATTATTTCTGCTAAAGTTTAGAGATATCATAAGTAAATGTTTAAATTTAATGGAGTTTATAAAGTAATTTTATGTTATAAGGATGATAAATAATTTCAAAAAAATTCTTCAAATATAAGGAATTGAAACTTTTTCAATTGTACATAATGTATTTTGAAGCTTTATAAAAAACATGCTATTGACAGTAGACGGGCTTTAACTACTTAACACATTAAATATGTTTCACACATTTTCTTTTCAGTATAATTTTTATATAAATTTTCTAAGAAGACTTTTCATTAAAATTTTACACTTCAGTGACTGGAACATTAGTGACAGGTGAATATATCTTGTCTATTTTTGTTTCAGAAAACTAGAATGTTATATTTGAATAATACTCAGTTTTCATGGGTGTTAGTGATACAAGAATTTAACATGTCTGTGACTTCATTTTTCTTTATTGTGATTAAAACATGTGCTAAAATAAATGTTATTCAAATTCATTTTATAAAGTAGGTTTATTTTATATCTAAATTTCACAAAATTAGATAGGATAAATTTATTAAAGTAATTAATAAGATTTCTGTTGACCAACAAAATAGATGGCACATTCACTCAATCTTCTGTTTGATAAATATATATAAAATGTATATATAGATTTATATGCATACACGGACAGCCTTCTCTGTCCATGGGGATTCTCCAGGCAAGAATACTGATTTGGGTCACCATTCCATTCTCCAGGGGATCTTCTCCACCCAGAAACTGATTCTGGGTCTCTTGCATTGCAGGCAGATTCTTTACTGTCTGACCCACCGAGGAAGCAGAGGTAAATGTAATGAAATCAATTAAATTTTGTTTTAGAGAAGACTAGGGACAATATTCAAATAAATGGTACATCTAAGAAACAGATGGTAGATTCTTTAATAATAATGTGTGGGTTAAAAACAGAGCTAATTAGAGATGAAGCTCAAAATTTAAAATTAGGATCAAATTTGTTGTTCAGTCTACACAGTTGTATCCAACTCTTTGGGTCCCTATGGACTGCAGCATGCCAGGCTTCCCTGTCCTTCACCATCTCCCAGGGTTTGTTCAAACTCATGTTCAGTGAGTCGGTGATGCCATCCAACCATCTCATCCTCTATTGTCCCCTTGTTCTCTCGCCTTCAATCTTTCCCAGCATCAGGGTCTTTCCAGTAGGTCAGCTCTTCACATCAGGTAGCCAAAATATTGAAGCTTCAGTTTCGGCATCAGTCCTTCCAATGAATATTCAGGGTTGATTTCCTTTAGGACTGACTGGTTTGATCTCTTTGCCGTCCAAGCTGTATTAGCCTTGATTTACAAATAGAAATGTTTTGTTTAATTTTTGAATGGTTCATAAACAGAGATATTGGGAGGAAATTATAATAACAGTCATCTTCCTCTTTAAAAGATAATAATGATGGACCTATGAAACATGGGCAAAATGAGAAAAAATAAAAATAAGTCTCAAATTTAATCAGAAATATACTGACCAATACCAGAATTGTAAGAAGTAATCTCATAGTATTTCTGGATATTATAACTAGAGAATTAATAGATCTATTTGGGAAAAGAAATTGATTAAAATCTTAAAATTGTGAGTCAAAGTGATGGAATAAATGCTGGTTTGTTAAAGTTTATTCAAAAATATTTATTAAGTCTCTAAAAGATTCCAAGTAATCTTCTGGGTCCTGGATACATATATATATGTTAAACACACAAAACGAACAAAAACAGAAAACAAAAATCTGTGCCCTCACAAATCTTACATTCTCGCCAGGGAGATGAATGTTGGATTGTCAAAATACTAAGAAAAAATAATAAGGTGGGGAAGTGACTGAGAAATCACCATTAGATTTAGTAATTTTGCAGTCCAATTGCCCTAGTCAAGAGTTTCACTGGAGCAGTGGGAGTAAACACCTTACTGGAGTAGGGCTTCAAGACAGAATGAAAAGAACAGAAAGCCTCTGTGAAGAAAATTAGAGAAATGGGACATTAACTGAGAAGAAAGTGTGATTAAGAAGTTTATTTTTTGTTTGTTTTGTTGTTTTAGCTTTTTGAAATATGGAATATTTTCAAATTTATACAAATGATTTAGGAGAATGAGACAATTTCCTGAGGCTGAGAAAGGGTAAACTTGAGGGAACATTATCCTTGAATAGGTCAGAAAAGATTGGTCTTATGTTTTTTGTTTTTTTTTTTAAATTTAATTTAATTTTATTTTATGTTAAGTGGAGAAGCTGCACTTAGCTAAGAGCAGGGGCAGTTTATCTGCATAAATAGAAGAAGTTAAAGTGTATGGACACAAACACATGAAGATAATTACTTCAATGGTCTCATTTTGAAAGATGTCATTTAAAGATATCATTTCAGCTATTCAAAATGAATAAGCTCTGGAGATCTAATATATAGCATGGTGACTACAGTTAACAATACATATTGTATATTTGAAAGCTACTAAGATAGTAGACCTTAAGTGTTTTCATCACACACACACACACACACACACACACACACAGATAGTTACATGAGTTGATGGATATGTTAAATTAGTTTTATTTTGTTATTTAACAATGGATATGTATATCAAACATCACATTGTACACTTGTAAATGTATGTAATATTTAGTCAATTATATTTCAACAAAGCTGAAAAAATATACCAAGTTCTCACTACAGAACATTAGTGAAAAAGAAGTAATGCTGTGTGGTGGTATATGATCACGTGGAATGGGAAATGGCACATACATACAGGATACACACTTCTGAATATATGGATGTATCAATTATATTTTATATTCACATATATTCATAAACCTATGTGGAGATCAATAAATATATAATTATACATGAATTCATATACTTGTGTGTACATACACATAAGTATACATTCTTGTGGCAATGGGTGTGGATGTGAGCATAAATCTAAGTTATCCACTTGAGTCTAGAAGATCTTCACTGTTCTGAAATGATTTATTTGTTCGTTTTGAGGAGATCACACAATTGACATGCATGGACAAAAGTGATGGATGTGAAAAGGAGATAAATAAAATCTTAGTTCAAGATGAGGGTTTAAAAAATGCAAACACAGTTAAATTTAAATAACATAAAGCAAGAGTAATATTTACATAAAGCAAGAGTAATATTTCTAAGCTAAATTTTCTTAAATGTACATTTTCTTAAAAGAAATAGAAATTACCAAGTAGAAACTAAAGGCTGAGATTCTCAGTAGTCCATAATATTTTTAAGCTTATTTAAAAATAAAAGTGCCATCCTCTGGCTACTTCTTCATAGTGATCTTATATTAGCAGGACTTAATAGTAGCTTAGTAATAGGTTTTCTTTAGCATCAGCAATAAAAATTGAGCTGCTCTTGAAAAAAGGGGTCCTCAAAGAATATAGAAAGTAATGGTTGTTTTCAAAAAAGGAAAAACCAGCTTTGGCAACAAAATAGAGAGTATGTGTAGCAACCTTGGGGATGAGAAGTAGCCCTTGGGCTTACTAGTATATATAATATCACAAGATTAGGAGATGCAAAGACAAATAGCCCCCTGAAAGTTTTAAAGGTTGTGGTGAGTCAAAGGTTTTAGCCAAGCTAAGAACTATTTATGAATGATCAGCAATGCTCTTGCAAAAGATACACCATAGAAAGAGAAGTAGAGAAGATGTTAGTGCTTTATTGACAGCATGGTACCTAATCAGCCAGTGAGCAAAAAATAAGATAAAGATCAATATAATCACAGTACAATTTACCAATCATACAAATTAAGATTTGGAAGACCAGTGTTGTAACTTTAAATTAAATGCCAAGGAAAGCTCTGTGAAGTCAAAGCACTTGAGGGTGATCTGTAAGCTGATGCAATTACAATATGTGAATCTTTATATTATTAATGTTACACTAATCAATATATATTTGAGGCTGTGATATATATATTATAAACCTTGAAAATAATTCTGAAACTCAGAAAAATTTTACTTAAAAGGCTAACCTAAAGAAAGTCTTAGACATCCTACAGAAGACCGAGAGGGTGAGATGTATGGAAAGAGTAACATGGAAACTTATATTACCATATGTAGAATAGATAGCCAAGGGGACTTTGCTGAATGGCTCAGGAAACTCAAATAGGGGCTCTGTATCAACCTAGAGAGGTGGGATGGGAAGGGCAATGGGAGGGAGGCTCAAAAGGGAGGGGATGTATGTATACCTATGGCTGATTCATGTTGAGGTTTGACAGAAAACAACATTCTGTAAAGCAATTATCCTTCAATTAAAAAAAAAATTTAAAGAACAGATTAACATTTATATTCACATTGTTATATTTTAATTTGATAATTCCTTATAGGTGAGTTTGGGGGACATTTTGAAGGACTATTGCTATAAAAGTATTTGGAGACAGTTAGATGTATGGATCTTAGTTTTACAATACTGTATTAACATGACTGTTATCTAAAAATGAGAGTCCACAAAAACAAAATATTACCTCCACTTCCAAATAGTCACCAAAAGAAAATAGCTCAAATCAACTGCCAGGCTTTTAATTTGTAGAAAATGAAAAACCAAATTTTACTTTATTTCAAAAAAAAAAAAAAAAAATCACTCCTATATGTGTTTCCTTTAGAGGAGTTTCTTTGATAAATGATTCTTATATACTGTCAATCTGTTGGAAAAATGAAACTATATATTAGCTTTGATTGCATTGGTCATTGATTCTGATATGCTTTGAAAATTTTTGAAATGTGGAATACAGAAGCATGTTCAGTAATCACCTTTCTCAGAGATGTTTATGCCCCTTGCATTGTGTTTATAACATCTGAATTGGCAACTTCACTCTTCATAGTGAAACAAATCTCAACACGAGCCTTGGCTACGATGAGTGGGCCTTGTATTCTCAGTCTGTTACACCCAGAACCTGTGTGTGTTCCTTCCCTGTTGCAGAGGGATTTCTTGAATTCTAATTTGTACCCCAGGTTTCCCTGATGGCTCAATGGTAAAGAATCTGCCTGCCAATGCAGGAGATACAGGTTCAAACCCGGGTCAGGAAAATCCCGTGGAGAAGGAAATGGCAACCCAGTACACTATTCTTACCTGGGAAATCCCATGGACAGAGGAGTCTGGCAGGCTACAGTTGATAGGGTCACAAAAGAATCAGACATGATTCAGCCGTTAAACAACAAACACATGTGTACTCTGTAGCTCAGTTGTGCTGGGTCCTTACACCTGGCTTTGTCTTTTCAGGCTCTCTCAAAGGAGTGCATGGAACTTTTCAAAGAACTTCAGAATCTGGTTGGGTATCTCATCTACATAAACATATTTACTAAAATCCCAGGTTCTTTTATTATCACAAATTCAGCCTTAATCACTCTCAGATTATTATTAATTTTTTTAGTATGGAATTTTCCATAAGTCCTTCCCAGGGGCCCAGACTAATTTTCTCTATATGATTCTAATTTTAGTATATGTGCTAAAGCATCGTTTTCAGATTATCTATTTCCATACTCTTTTGCCTCACAAGGAGGGATACATAGGGCATCATAATACATTTCCAGAATTCAAAACCCTTAGACCATGTTTCTTTGTTGAGCCTTTGTCTTGTAGTATTGTGTAATTTATCTGTTTACAAATACATGTCTCTACAGTGGATTTCTTTTTTTTTTTTTCTAATTTTATTTTATTTTTAAACTTTACATAATTGTATTAGTTTTGCCAAATATCAAAATGAATCCACCACAGGTATACATGTGTTCCCCATCCTGAACCCTCCTCCCTCCTCCCTCCCCATACCATCCCTCTGGGCCGTCCCAGTGCAGCAGCCCCAAGCATCCAGCATCGTGCATCGAACCTGGACTGGCAACTCGTTTCCTACATGATATTTTACATGTTTCATTGCCATTCTCCCAAATCTTCCCACCCTCTCCCTCTCCCACAGAGTCCATAAGACTGTTCTATACATCAGTGTCTCTTTTGCTGTCTCGTACAGTGGATTTCTTTAGGGTAGAAATACTTTTTTTCCCCCCGGTATCCAGATTATATAACAGACAATGTGGTAAGTATTTAATAAGCCACTGAAAGGTTACATGTCCGACATTCACAGTAATAGTAACAATTTGGAGGTGCTCTGCTCTTTGCTGCTCTTTGCAGCCCCATGGACTGAAGCCCAGCAGCCTCCTTTGTCCGTGAGTATATCCAGGCAAGAATACTGGAGTAGGGTGCCATTTCCTCCTCCAGGGAATCTTGCAGACTCAAGGACTGACCCCACATCTCTTGTATTGGCTGGTGGATTCTTTAGCACTAGTGTCCTCTGGGAAGCCCAATTTGGAGGTAATAAATTCTCAGATGCTAACAAATCTCCCTGCAATGCAGGGGACAAGGGTTTGATCTCTGGGTCAGGAAGATCCTCCAGAGAAGGGAATGGCTACCCACTCCAGTATTCTTGCCTGGAGGATTCCATGTAGAGGAGCCTGGTAGGCTATAGTGCATGGGAATCCCAAAGAATTGGACACAATTGAGTCAGTAACGCTTTCACTATTTTTAAAGCTCAGTAATTGTTATGAAAGTATAGATAGTATAACTGCTTATATCTTATATAATTACTGGGTTTTGATAATATATATATCAAAGAGTTGTATCTTTTTCATTGAATAATTATCATTTTACTGTATTACTAATACATTTGCTTAGTTTTCATAATTATGTTTAAATAACGAACAGAATTTTGCTTCTATACATTCTGTCACTCGTTATGTGTATTATGTCCATTCAAATCTATAATCAGTTTTTTAACCCAAAAATAAAATCCATGTTTCCTTCCTTCAGTGTCTCCACAATCTTTAAGTTTTGTTTTCAATATTTTTTTTTCTATTTTATTTAATCATTCCTAGGTATACTCATTCCATATTAATGTATGTTTTAGGTTTCTTATCTTTTCAGTTTTCTGTATAGTGCATTGGTGAATGTTGTATAACACAAATTTTGGCCACAGCATAATTATTTTATAATTACATAGCTGTAAATGTATTGCCGGGTAAATTGTATGCATTTAATAATATTAATATGTATTGCTAAATAAATATACTATTAATTTAAAAAATTCCAAATAGTAGTTTATATCTTTTGCTTTATCTCTCTTGCTATTTGAATGTCTATTAGACATTTAAGTTGGTCATTCTTCAGATTACTGCACAGTCATCAATTTTCATTAGTTTTATTTTTATTTCCTTTTCATCCATGCTCCCTAATCATATTCGTATTTCTCTCCCTCACACAAACACCCTTTCAAATGTGTTTGATGCGTGACCTTAGATACATACATTATTCTAAAATATACCATGTTCCTTGTCTCTGTGTGTACTTTTGATTTACAGAAATGATGTCCTGCTAGAGAGCTCATTACTTTTCTTATCTATTACTCTTAGTAGTATGTTCTGTGAGATCTACTGGTACTTCTGTGAGCATATCAAGATCATGCATATTTCACATTTGCTATAGTCCCTTCAGTGATGAAAACTTGGGTGGTCTCCAACTCCCTCCACTAGAAAAAAAATGATGCAATAAATGTGCTAGTATATATATATATATATGTGTGTATATATATATATATATATATATCTGCATCTCTTACCTGCATGTTCTGAGTTTTCTACAGTAAATTTGAAATTCTTTTCCAAGGATAAAAACTATTAAAATTCAACATAATATGCAGATGATGTCAGCAAATGTTCTACATTTATCATTGTCTCAATCTCACAGCCATCAAACAAAGGACTGTTACTACTTTTCTTTGTAAAATAAAAACTCTGGGGTATGAAATTTTATTTGACTTACCAAAAAATGGGGGGGGGGTAGTTCTTCCCTGGTAGTCCAGTGGTTAAGAATCCGCCTTGCAACACAAGGGACACCAGTTTGATCCCTGGTCCAGGGGACGATTCAGCCTGGGCTCCACGACTGCTGAAGCCCGGACACGTAGAGCCTGCGCTCTGCATCAAGAGAAACCGCCACCATGAGAGAGGAGCCCCCACCTGCCACAACCAGAGAAAGCCTGTGCGCAGCAAAGAAGACCCAGCAGAGCCAGGAACAACTGAATCTTAAAAAAAAAAAAAAATACTAGTATCAGACAGATACTAGTAATGGGGGAGTTAGAGATTCTTAGTTCATTTCAGTCACTCAGTCCTGTCCAACTCTTTGTGACCCCATGAATTGCAGCGCGCCAGGCCTCCCTGTCCATCACCAACTCCCGGAGTTCACTCAAACTCATGTCCATCGAGTCGGTGATGCCATCCAGCCATCTCATCCTCTGTTGTCCCGTTCTCCTCTTGCCCCCAATCCCTTCCAGCATCAGAGTCTTTTCCAATGAGTTAGCTCTTCACATGAGGTGACCAAAGTACTGGAGTTTCAGCTTTAGCATCATTCCTTCCAAAGAACACCCAGGACTGATCTCCTTTAGAATGGACTGGTTGGATCTCCTTGCAGTCCAAGGGACTCTCAAGAGTCTTCTCCAACACCACAGTTCAAAGCATCAATTCTTCGGTGCTCAGCTTTCTTCACAGTCCAACTCTCACATCCATACATGACTACTGGAAAAACCATAGCCTTGACTAGACGGACCTTTGTTGGCAAAGAAATGTCTCTGTTTTTGAATATGCTATCTAGGTTGATCATAACTTTCCTTCCAAGGAGTAAGCACCATCTGCAGTGATTTTGAAGTCCCCCAAAATAAAGTCTGACACTGTTTCCACTGTTTCCCCATCTATTTCCAATGAAGTGATGGGACCAGATGCCATGATCTTAGTTTTCTGAATGTTGAGCTTTAAGCCAACTTTTTCACTCTCCTCTTGCACTTTCATCAAGAGGCTTTTGAGTTCCTCTTCACTTTCTGCCATAAGGGTGGTGTCATCTGCATATCTGAGGTTATTGATATTTCTCCCGGCAATCTTGATTCCAGCTTATGCTTCTTCCAGCCCAGTGTTTCTCATGATGTACTCTGCATAGAAGTTAAATAAGCAGGGTGACAATATACAGCCTTGACGTACTCCTTTTCCTATTTGGAACCAGTCTGTTGTTCCATGTCCAGTTCTAACTGTTGCTTCTTGACCTGCATATAGGTTTCTCAAGAGGCAGGTCAGGTGGTCTGGTATTCCCATCTCTTTCAGAATCTTACACAGTTTATTGTGAGCCACACAGTCAAAGGCTTTGGTAGAGTCAATAAAGCAGAAATAGATGTTTTTCTGGAACTCTCTTGCTTTTTCAATGATCCAGCGGATGTTGGCAATTTGATCTCTGGTTCCTCTGCCTTTTCTAAAACCAGCTTGAACATCTGGAAACTACCTAATTTTAAGAATTAATTTCAAAGTTCTCTCTATGATGGCTAATCATCTATGCTGTAGTCTTTACTGTGCACTATACATTTCCCCACCATCTTTATCCAAACTTGATATTATCTGACCTTCTGTATTTTGCCAACCTGGTTTCCATTAATTCTTAAACCTTTTTTTTTTTTCAACTGCTTTTCTATGTACACTGCTTTAATCAGTAGTGAGAATGATCACCTCTTTATAAACGTTTTAGTAGTTTGAATTTCTGTGTCTTCTGGATCTTTATGGCCCACATGGCAGAGCACCTGGCTTGGCAGTCTGGACCTGTTGTACAGTCTCCTTTTGTTCTTGGCCCCATTCAAATCTAGACTCTTTTCAGGTTACTGGGTAAATGGCCCAGAGTAATACACTCACGTGGGGAAATGTTGCCTCCAAAATCCAAAGATGCCCACTAGACATCGAGCCAATTTTTTTTTTCTTTTTTGGTTATAGAAGGGGAGAGATGTAATAACCTATCCTCCACTTTAGAAGAGTTATCTTGAAAGGGACTCTACCACAGGATCCCTGGAAATTTTACTAAAGTGGAAATCTACTGAGTTTTTCTGGAACTGATTTCTCAACTTTTGACATGTAAAGGTCTTAACATTAAGTCTAGAGTAGCTGCTAATTAGATCTATTCAGTGCAGTCTCTCCAGTATGATGAACTGATGTTATATCTTGGAAAATGGAAAGATGATCAGGTCCCTGCCCAGTGTGTGTGCTCAGCCACGTCCAGCTCTTTGTATAACATAGAGTGCAGTCCTCCAAATTTCCATAGACAGTCAAAATTTCTCTGTATTTGGAATTTTCCAGGAAAGAATACTGGAACAGATTGCCATTTCCTCCTCCAGGGCATCTTCCCGACCCAGGAATCAAACCCACATCTCCTTCACTGGCAGGCAGATCCTTTACCACTGAACCACCAAAGTCCCTACACACCAAATTATAATGCTGGGCTGGAGATAGCCCTTGAAGTACAGTAGTGGAGGTGCATTGATGGTCATCCACCTGAGAGCAAACTGCTTCTTGAAATTTTTTACTACTGTGTATCAAGAAAGAAGCATTGGCTACATACCAGGTACCAGGGTATGTGTTAATTTACTGGAGCAATGAAATTAAATCTGGAAGAGCAGCTGCAATTGGAGAAACCATTTGGTTGACTTTACGAAAATCTGCAATCACCTTCCAAGAGCCATCTCTTTTCTGCACAGGATGTGTAAGGCAAGTTGAATAGAATGTGGTAGGAATCAACTCCGCTGCATGTCTGAAGTCCCTGACAGCGGCACAAATCTCAGAAATTCTTCCATGAATGTGATATGGCCTTTGGTTGAGTATTTTCTTAGTTAGAGGCAGTGATAGTGGTTTCCACATAACCTTTCCTCTCATAGCACCCCTCACTCCACAGGTGAGGGAACCAATGTGTGGATTCTTCCAGTCATACATTCTGGAACAGGAGAAATAACTACAAGATGGTTAGATCCAGTAGACCCAACAACATAAGATGGTCCTGAGCCAAAACACCATTGAGTACCTGACCTTAATTAAACCCTCCTCTGAGTAATAGACCACAATAACATGTAGATCTCCTGGAATTTGTGTCACTTCAGACCCAATATCAAGTGATCCTCAAAAAAATCTGAATTTCACCCCCGCCCCCAATCCTTAGTAAATCTAAAAAAAGGGCATATGCCCCTTTTAAGAAGCCTGGGGAAAAATGAACAGGATGAATTGGTAATGAGGCTGGATTTGTTCTAGAGAGGAGTTGGCCTTCTTTTTACTCAAGAAATTCTAGATCTATAAACAGGTTTACATCTGGGAACTGATCAGTAGGACATACTTAAAGCTGTTATATCAAATAACTTCTGAATCTATTTCTCATTTTCAAGTGAAGTACTACTACTTATAACAATTTAGCTTAAATTATATATCATTTATATATTAAAATTTCTCTACTGAGTTAATATTTTGAGGTTTATGCTCATCTGTTGTGTTTGGCTTTAACAATATAGCTTCAAAATTGTGTATCGTTTTCACTTCAGTGAATTTCTTACAGACAATATATTATTAGACTTTTTTCCCTTATGTAATATATCTTCTAATTGGTGGAGTATCCTTATATAATGGACTAAATCATGACCCTCAAAAAACTATGTCTACATCCTAATCACTAGGACTTAGGAATATTATTGTACATGGCAAAAAAAAAAATGTGGTTAATTAAGGCCCTTGAAAAGAGAAATTTATTTTCAGTTATATGGGTGAACTCTAATTGTGATCATATATGTCTTAAGGGAAAACCTGAGGAAGTTTTAGGACAGACTCACAGAGGAGAAGACAACATCACCATGGAGACTGAGACTGGATTGATGCAACCACAATTCTAGGAATGCCTGGATTCACCTGCAGCTGGGAAAGGAGGAGAAGAGAGCCTTTAGAAGGAAGTATAGCCCTGTTGACACCTTGATACCAGATTTCAGCCCTACAGAGCTGTGAGGGAATACATTTCTGTAGCTTTAAGCCTAAATTATAGTAAATTTTTATGGCAGTCCTAGGAAACTAATATACCCCATTTACACTTGTGGGAAATATTCTTGTGTTAGCATTAATTTCTGCCATCTTGTTGGATGCTTTCTGATGCAAAATTTTCTTTCGATTCTTAGTGTTCAGTTGAATATGCCCATTTTCTTCCATGGGATTCAAATTTTAAAATTATTAAAGCATGCTTTGTCTAGTTTCTCACATCCTAAATAGGAAAATTAGCACCTGAGTTGTCTTCTTCATCGATTCTTAGTTGTGAAGGTGAAATGGTTTATAAGATCTCAAATCATTTGGCTCTACTTTGACAAGGTCCCATTTCCTAAAATGTTTAAAAACTTGGATTGAGACCTTGGATGCCATATGTTTATGTATTAGATATAGAGATGTTGAAGATACAAGGAAAATGCTTTTATTCTGGGATTATTTCATATAAGATTCAGTCATGAAATATATAACTGAGATAAATATGAATACATTCATATGTACAATACTTGATTTGATAAAGTAGGTATGCTGCTGCTGCTGCTACTGCTGCTAAGTCACTTCAGTCGTGTCCGACTCTGTGCGACCCCATAGACGGCAGCCCACCAGGCTCCGCCGTCCCTGGGATTCTCCAGGCAGGAACACTGGAGTTGGGTTGCCATTTCCTTCTCCAATGCATAGTAAGGATAAATAAAGCATCAAACAGTGTAAGCATAGTAACATAATAAACTAAAAAAAACAACAGAAAATAAATGAAAATGCTAAAGTGTCCTTTACAATTTTTCATCGTATTTCACTGGAATAAAAGATTTGTTACAAACACAACAAGGTACCATAAACCTCAGTAACCAATATTGAATGGCAGCTTGATCAAATATTATCAAAATTATCCTCTACCTACTATCACCAATTTTAGAAATGCCTTAAAGTAATTGCAGATCATGATGCAAGTAAATTATTGGTATATATTTTCTAAATAGTAATATTCTATGACATTTGGATAAAGAATGAAGAGAAAGAGCTTACATGATTTAATGTTTGGACAGTGATGGAAAATTATTTTATCTTTGGTTTATTTCTTCTCAATTATACAGAACATACATAAATAATAACTATGAAAAGTATATTTTATGTCACTATGAAATATATGTGTTTCTTGGAATTTGAAATAATTAAACATATGTAGAGTACAATTTTATCTCTAAGTAGATGAAAGCTTCATGAAAATATAAGAGCTAAATTAATTGAAACTGTTAAGTTTAAATTAAAAATGTTTAATATGTCATAAAGGGATGGGAACATATGCTCACACTTATACTAATCTATGGAATTAAGATAGTATGATCTTAAAATGGCATCCACTTAAACACAGTTTGGTAAGTGTTCACTGATTTTTTGTGTATATAGAAGTCTCAAATTCATATATTAACACAGGTAAAACTAGACAGAAATATTACTGAAGATGTGTTTTTGGAGAGTAGTATCACTAATTAATATATAACTATAGATGAAAGTGAAAGTCACTCAGTAATGTCCGACTCTTTGTGACCCCATGGACTACACAGTCCATGGAATTCTCTAGGCCAGAATATTGTAGTGGGTAGCTTTTCCCTTCTCCAAGGGATATTCCCAACCCAGGGATCGAACCCAGGTCTCCCGCATTACAGGCGGATTCTTTACCAGCTGAGCCACAAGAGAAGCCCATAACTATAGATATATATGTATAAAAGTATAATATACATACATAAGTTTATATTCTTGACAGTTTTCAGTCTAAGCAATGTGTAACTCAATAACCATGCAAATACTATTAATAGTCACCATTTTTGACAGTTAACATTTAATTAATTAAAATGGGTCATGCACTGTTATACTTTTTACTTAATATACTTAATATTTAAAATAACCCTGTAAGGCATGCATTATCATCATTCACATTTTCCAAATGAGGAAACAGTGGCAGAAAGAAGTTAAATAATAGCCAAAATTCACACAACTAGAAATTGTTTTAGCCTACATTCAAACCTTGGTAATTTGGTTCTAGAACTGATACTCGTCATCATTTTGTGACATTGATTTCACACAGTTAGAAAAATTACAGTCAATTCCCCAGGAAAGCTGTGATAGAAACTATTGACAAAAAATTAATCAATCTAAGAAAGAAATGAAAACTTTCATTCAAGCCAAACTTGAGGATTATAACCCAGGAAGAGTATCTCAGAAAGTTCTGAAAATGAGAATTGTTCCGTTAGAAGTCAAGGCACGTTTATGTAAGTTTTTTTGAGACAGAGGGCTGTGCATCGAATGATGTATTTTTGGTGGTTTACATAATCCAGATCTAAGTATCACGTTACCTGTAACAAGACTAAGAAGGAATGTTATGTTTCAAAGAGCAGCTGATGCTTGGAGAAAGTTACTCTTTGTTGTTGAATAGATACTCCTGCTGACGTTGGAGAGGATGGTCTGGTCCATACATAACACAGAAACACAATGCCCAGTGCGGGAGAAGAGGAGTGAAGAGGGCATAGGAGAACTTCTATGCTTACGTTTTTCTTGTCTTGCCATAAAACATTCATTTCATTTCATAAGGCAAAGTGTGCCCTCTGTACCCTCTGCATTTTCATCATACCTCTCTGTGCCTATAACTCTAAGGAGCGCTGAGGTTGCTGCCATTTCTAATTACTCACAGGATGACAATTAATAAGATGATGTATCACATATTGCTACATTTATATTATAAGAATTATCCTAAAGATGGGCCCATAGATTCAAAAGATAGATCTGAAATTGTTAAATTTGAAAGAACATGCAAGGTACTGGTGATGTTGAAGGCAGAGCTTTGGCGAGTATATAATTGTCAACATGAGATCCTACTTAGTTCTCCTTAAACTACACCAGCAGTACTTACATTTTTCATTTACTTATATTATTTGACTAGCACTAAAAGTATGACATTCTTGTATATCTGTATTAATCAGTGTTCTCCAGAGAAACAAAACCAATAATCCAGTCCAAGGACAGAAGAAGGCTAAGATAACAGCAGGCAGTCAGTGGGTATATCGTTCCTACCTCTGTTTTTTTTTTTTTTTTTTTTCAGGCCCTAGTTGCCCTGAATAACTGTTACCTGCATTGGGGAGCACAATCTAGTTTACTGAGTTCATCGATTTAAATAGTAATCTGATCTACAAATACCTAGTGTAAAAAAGGGAGAAGTATTCTTGCCTGGAAAAGCCCATGGACGGAGGAGCCTGGTAGGCTGCAGCCCTTAGTGTCCCTAAGAGGCAGACACGACTGAGCGACTTCACTTTCCCTTTTCACTTTCATGCAATGGAGAAGGAAATGGCAACCCACTCCAGTGTTCTTGCCTAGAGAATCCCAGGGAAGGGGGACCCTGGTGGGCTGCCGTCTATGGGGTGGCAGAGAGCATGACTGAAGCGACTTAGCAGCAGCAGCAGTGTGAAAAAGCACAAGTGTGAAAGTGTTAGGTCGCTCAGTCCTGTCCTACTCTTTGCAATCCCATGGACAGAGCAGCCTGCCAGGCTACTCTGTCCATGGGATTATCTAGGCAAGAATACTGGAGTGGGTTGCCATTCTCTTCACCAGGGGATCTTCCCTACCCGAAGATTGAACCCTGATCTCTTGCAAAACCAGTGTCTAAAGTGATACCACCCTTGAAGAGGAACTGTTGCAGGAAGGAGGACCTCTTCCAGGGCCCGAAACCGGGCTCTTGTCTAACACTCGGCAATGAATTGTCCAAGGAGACTCATGTTTTGACAAAGCAAGAGGTTTTATTGGGAAAGGGCCCCCGGGTGGAGAAGAGTAGCATAAGGGAACCCAGGAGAACAGCTTTTATGGTGATGGGATTCGTTTCCAGGCTGTCCTTAGCCAATCATTCTGACTCAGTGTCCTTCCTGGTGGTGCACGCCTTGTTCAGCCAACATGGATGCCAGAGAGAAGGATTCTGGGAGGTGGTCAGACATGCGGTGTCTCCTTTTGACCTTTCCCAAACTCTTCCTGTTGGTGGTGGCTTATTAGTTCCGTGTTCCTTACCAGGACTTCCTGTCCTAAAACAACTCATGCAAATAGTTACTATGGTGCCTGGCCAGAGAGAGCAGTTTCAATCAGTGTGCCTCCCCTAACAGAACCATGCTAGAATATTGCTTGAAATGGCCAATCTAATATTTTGCAATTGTCCATAAAATTTCTTAAGATTTTGATCCGAATTCAACATTGGGATGCACTACCTTCATCCTTGAAATATGCTGTGCTCTAACTAATGAAGATAGAATAGCCATCACACAGAAAGGCTTTTCAAATAAGGATCGTGTACCCTGAAAGCAAAACAGCTGCTGCATGGACAACCAAAGGCTTGTGACCTTTGCTACTGGAGAAAAATGTCTGTTGACTCTGGAGCTCATTATTTCACACACAGAGCCAGTTGGATTAAAGTTTCCTAGAACAGAAATATCAGTTTCCAGCACAAAGTTGTTTTTTTTTTTTTTTATTTTCCTGTTGCAAGAATGTGCTATTTCTGTATTTTTGAAATTTTGTATAATAAATTGCAGAGCCACAATGTACCTTATGGAATAGGAATGAAAGATCTACCTTCCATTTCTATCACATTTTTATGACATAAAATCATGTTTTTTTCTATAGCTTCTAGATCAGGCCTAAAGTAGGAAAATCATCACTCCCATACAATAATTAAATTTCATTCTAAATAAATTCAATTTATTCTAAAATAAAAAGTCTGTATAAAAATACCAAGACTCTCATTTTTTTCAAGTATATGCATATATATGCATGTTTTACATGGAAGCTTTATCTTACTTTCTTTTAACTCTCATTGTTTTAAAGAGTATGTTTGAACCTCTTCTCAAAAAAAAACTTTACTCCTTCTGATTTATTTACAAAGTACATAGTTGAATTGCTGTCCAAATGAATATCATAAATTCATTCATGTATGAATGCTAGGGCTTCTTTCCTCTGTAGATTTCAAAACACTTTCTGAAATATTTGAAGGAATACATTTTATCTTGATTTATATTCATGTATAAAAGAGAATCTTTTAGTTGCATTCAAGAACTGATGATAAAGAATCACACAGCATGATTGCAGGGATCCTTCTAATTTTCTTTGGCATGCATGTTGAAAAAAATTGGCAAAAGTCATATATCACACAAAAAGTGATGTTCCCAAAATAGCAGCAGCTTGAACAGAGATATCCAACACTCTTGTTCCAGGATGGGTGTCAAAATACTGAAAGAAAATTTCCCAGCAAACAGAAAAATTTCATTACAGTCACAGAAACAGAAGAAAAGTTTCACATCACAGCCACAATTTTTAGGCTAGAAATGAAAACATTAATGGGTTAAAAAAAAAAAAATCACCTGGACAGAATGCATGTCTTCTCTCACAAGTTCCAGGGAGGAGTTATGGGAAATAAGAGAAAAGAAAATGTTGGATAACTCCAACATTTACTACTTTTCTTAGCAGAACTCTCTACACACTCTTGACTTATAAGAAAGCTCAGAGAAATGGCCTAGGCATGAAGGAAATAGAATTCTCAGAATCTCAGGATTCAGAAACAACTATTTCGGAAGCCTAAGTCTTGTTCAGGAAGCTGGCAGAATGTGTTCAGGGCTCTCCCTTGGTGTAGTGGACATGGCCACTTAGCTAAACCAGGAAGGAGCCTGGATGTAGCTGGAAGTGCAGAGGGTAGAACAAGGGATGACAGAATATCTATTTTGTGGCTCTGTCACTTCACCAGTCAGATATAAAAATTTTGTACTATCTGGAAAGCTCATGGCCCTAAGCCACCCCACTCAGTGTTTAAATTACAACAAATAAACCATTCAGATTAAAGCCTACATTTTATGAACAACCAGGTAGAAAGGGGAGGAGCAAGAGGACAGTACACTCAACGTGTTTGTGAGTTGCAATCAGTTCTGAAAAGTGTGTTATTTGTTTAAATGTGGGTAAATAAGAAAAATGTAAAGGGAAAGTGGAACCAGTGAATCTATGAGAGTAGTGTCAGTAAAGATAAGGAAAGAGATTGTTTCAAGAAGAAAAAATTTGGAAAACAAGTTGTCAATAGATTCAAATGCTGGGAAGAATATTAGAACTGAAAACAGTTTCTGCATCTTAGAGATTCAGATCCATGGTGAATTTATTCAGGGTGGTTTTCATGGAGGGCTGGGACCAGAAGCTAGGTTAGAGAAGGTTGTGAGAGATGTATGGTAGGCTCAGCAATGGTTCCTGCCAAAGATGTCCAGAGATTAGAGATTCCTTCCAGATGTAAATGTACTATCTTATTAAAGGAGAATATTTCACAATGCATATATGTATTTCAAATCATCACATTTTACAATTTAAATATCTTATAATTTTGTGTCAATTGCACCTCAGTAAAGCTGAAAAAAGGTAAATACAAATTGAGAAATATTGCATATATAAATATTTGAGTGTGTAAATGTGTATTTATAGATATTAAAATATATACCTATGTGAAAATCTACATATTTTAAGTGGAACAGTTATTTCCTTAAATGTGTTTTAATAAGAAAAAATAATCTTTTCCACCTCTACTTTAGAATAATAATGAACTAAGAATATAAGTAAGTTATTCAGTTACATAGTCATAGAAATGAAACCACAGCTACCAAACCTCTCTTCTGCATACTTCTCATAGCATAAGTCTCTCAATTAGCGGAAAATCTACCATATGTTTAAATCCTTCATTTGAGCTTAACTTCTATTGTGTCAAATTTATACAAATAAATTTAATTTTAAATTTACAGACCATATGTTGAATTAAGTATGACACCTCCTAGGAAGCCTACAATAAGATAAATATTCAAATCAGTGAAGTAAATTTTCATATCGTAACCCCTGAATCTCCTCATTGCACATCCAACCAGTTTTATCCAAGTTGCAGTGCATAAGACTGACATTATATCATCCTAGGCCTGCCAATCATAGTTCTCTAATTAATACAGAAGACATAATGTAAATTGCACCGCTGCTCGAAGTGTTATTCTCCCAAAAGTTTCTCAAAGCCCTTGATTAAGATTCTGTGGTACAGATCTTCATAATATAAAATGAAGAGGTCAAGAGTCATCATTCTTTGAGAGAGCAAAGCAAAAGAGATCATTATCTTGTATGAATAAGCAGACTTCTTCTCTTTCAGGAGCTATATTGGTGACCTCAGTTTGTTTATATTAGGCACAAAAATGAACCAAATGTTTTCTTGTGGGAAGGAGTTGGGAAAATAATTAGAAAAAAGCAAGAGAGTGTTGGGGTAGAGAGGAACAGGGGTGGAAGCAAAGGAAAAAAGTCCTCTTTCAGGGTTTATTCAGGAAAATCTTAAAATGATCCAATACTAATGAAATAGTATCTTTCAATAGTTTTTCAAATAACATAATGTATTCCTTGAATATAGAAGCCATTGCAGTTGTCAAGAATACATGTATGTATTATATGTTTTTGCAAGAATATAAAAAGTGTCTGCATATGCACTTTCAACAGCAAGTCCAAGTTACAGGCAAACTGACCTGCTTCCTGAGTTGTAGCAGGCACTGAAATTTTCTGGGAGATGTGGAGATTTCTTGGAGCCTCTGACAAGCCTTGTTCTTGCCTGGTGGCTCAGACAGTAAAGAATCTGTCTGCAATGCAGAAGACATGGGTTCAACCCCTCGGTCAGGAAGATTCCCTGGAGAAGGAAATGGCTACCCACTCCAGTATTCTTGCCAGGAGAATTCCATGAACAGAAGAGCCTGGTGGGCTATAGTCCATGGAGTTGCAAGGAGTTGGACATGACGGAGGGACTAACACTTTCACTGAGAAGCCTCAATCAGGTAGTCACAGTGCCGACTCCTGGACTTTGGAATAAGCTGTTTCTTCTTCAGGGAACACTGTTGCCTGTTTGAAAGGCAACTCCATGATGAATCTTGGGTCCCCTTAGAGACTGAACCCTTGACCATGAGACATTTTGTGATGATGGGATGCAAACAGCCCAACATGATCCTGTTAATATCTGATCTTACAAATTTGAAAACAAATAAATAAAACAAAAATAAGACTCTTGAGTGTGCATGTGTGTGTTTTGCTAAAAGGATAATCTATGTTTTTAATTAATTATTTGTTTTACAATGTCTATTGCCCCCCATTTCTATCATATAAAAGAACATCCTTATGGTGGCTAGGACTGTGGTTACATTGACACCATGGAGTTATAATATAGTAATGGATAGACAAAGAAAAGTGTATTCTGAGAAGGCAAAAGGAGAGAATTGTGCTCAGTTCAGTTCAGTCGCTCAGTTGTGTCTCATTCTTTGTGATCCCATGGACTGCAGCACGCCAGGCTTCCTTATCCATCACCAACTCCCAGAGCTTGCTCAAACTAATGTTGGTGATGCCATCCACCATCCACCAACTAATCGAGTTGGTGATGCCATCCACCATCTCATCCTCTGTCATCCCCTTCTCCTCCTGCATTCAATCTTTCCCAGCATCAGGGTATTTTCACATGAGTCAGCTCTTCGCATCAGGTGGCCAAAGTATTGAAGTTTCAGCTTTAGCATCAGTCCTTCCAATGAATATTCAGGACTGATTTCCTTTATGATGGACTGGCTTGATCTCCTTTCAGTCTAAGGGACTCTCAAGAGTCTTTTCCAACACAACAGTTCAAGAGCATCAGTTCTTTGGCACTCAGCTTTCTTTACAGTCAAGCTCTCACATCCATACATGACTACTGGAAAAACCATCGCTTTGACTAGACAGACCTTTGTTGGCAACTAATGTCTCTGCTTTTTAATAGGCTGTCTAAGTTTCTCATAGTTTTTCTTCCTAGGAGCAAGCATCTTTTAATTTCATGGCTGCAGTCACCATCTGCAGTGATTTTGGAGCCCCCCAAAATAAAGTCTCTCCCTGTTTCCTTTTGTTCCCCATCTATTTGCCATGAAGTGATGGGAGCAGATGCCATGATCTTCGTTTTCTGAATTTTGAGTTTTAAGCCAGCTTTTTCACTCTCCTCTTTCACTTCATCAAGAGGCTCTTTTGTTGTTCCTCACTTTTTGCCATAACTGTGGTGTCATATGCGTAATTTGAGGTTATTGATATTTCTCCCGGCAATCATGATTCCTGCTTGTGCTTCATCCAGCCTGGCATTTCCCATGATGTACTCTGTACATAAGTTAAATAAGTACAGTGACAATATACAGCCTTGACATACTCCTTTTCCAGTTTGGAACCAGTCAGTTGTTCCATGTCCATTGCTAACTGTTGCCTCTTCACCTGCATACAGATTTCTCAAGAGGCAAGTAAGGTCGTCTATTATTCCCATCTCTCTAAGAATTTTTCACAGTTTTTTTTTTTTTTTTGTGATCCACAAGGTCAAAGGCATTGGCATAGTCAATAAAGCAAAAGAAGATGTTTTTTGGAGCTCTCTTGCTTTTTCGATGTTCCAACAGATGTTGGCAATTTGATCTATGGTTCCTCTGACTTTTCTAAATTCAGCTTGAACATCTGGAAGTTCATGGTTCATGTACTGCTGAAGCCTGGCTTGGAGAATTTTGAGCATTACTTCGCTAGTGTATGAGATGAGTGCAATTGTGCTATAATTTGAACATTATTTGGCATTGCCTTTCTTTGGGATTGGGATGAAAACTGACCTTTTCCTGTAACCACTGCTGAGTTTTCCAAATTTGCTGGAATATTGAGTGCAGCTCTTTCATAGCATCATCTTTTAGGTTTTTAAATAGCTCAACTGGAATTCGATCACCTCCACTTGCTTTGTTTGTAGTGATGCTTCCTAAGACCCACTTGACTTCACATTCCAGGATGTCTGGCTCTTGGTGGGTGATCATACCACTGTGATTATCTGCTTTGTGAAGAGAACTGTGCTTGATATTTTCATTTTCCATCCCAAATCCACTCCTCATAACCATCCACTACTTTGTTTGTTTCTAGAAATTGGCCTCTACCAGATTCAAGTGAGTACCCTTGTATTTTAAGGGAATGGGTTCATAACTAAGCTGTAGCTACACTTTTGGTTCTGAGCTGTGTTTGTACAGCTTTGCTTCTGGATTGTTCCAGCAATCCATGTTATTTCCCTTAGCCCTGATGACACATGTGTGAAAGCCCCTTCCTTAAACTCTTTAATTACCTTATGAGAGTACCATCTGTTTTCTGATGGTCTCTAACAGAAACAGCTGTTTTGATGCAGCTGTAACAAAATGGCTTATTAAAAAAAATGTAAAGCAATTGTTTTTATGAATTATTTCTGAGATCAGCTGCACATCTCTAAACTTCAAGCTTTGTCCTATTTCCTATATTCAGCTTTCTCTCAAACCCTTGACCAGCATCTCTCTACATTATTACATGCAATAAAAGAGTCTCATAACATCTTTGATCTCAGTGGTGCTGTGAGTCAAGATGTGATAAATTTATACTCAGGGGAGGCTGAGGAATGGTGTAAGAGGGTCTATTATTTGTATAACAGCAAAGCGGAAATAAAAGACAGTAAAAATCATTTTTGAGGTCTAAACAGAATAATCTCAAGTCCAATTTTGCCTGTGCCAAAAGAGCAATTTTCAAATGTCATATTCTATACTTGAAGAAGACTCTTGAGAGTCCCCTGGACCGCAAGGAGGTCAAACCAGTTGACCCTAAAGGAAATCAGCCCTGAATATTCATTAGAAATTAGAAATTGATGCTGAAACTGAAGCTCCAATATTTTGGCCACCTTATGCAGGGAGCTGATTAATTGAAAAAGATCCTAATCCTGGAAAAAGATCCTAATGCTGGAAAAGACTGAGCACAGGAGGAGAAGGAAGCAAGAGTGGTTAGATGGCACCACCGACTCAAATGGAGAGGAATTTGAGCAAACTCTGGGAGATACTGCAGGACAGAGGAGAGCCTGGTGCACTGCAGTCCATGAGGTCACAAAGAGTCAAATATTTAGTGACTGAAGAGCAACATACTATACTTAAAAGTGTTTCAGTATAATAATATTCAGGAACATTAATTGATAAGTTAACTTCTATCATACATACTATGCAATCAACAAAAGGAAGTTTCCAGTCTTAATTATGTAATGTAAGTTTCTCCAGAAAAGTAGAATTGTGAGAAGATCTAGTCTGATGACGGATAAGAAAATGGCAACCCACTCCACTACTCTTGCCTGAAAAATCCCATGGACAGAGGAGCCTGGCTGCTACATTCCATGGGGTCACAAAAAGTCAGACACAAGTGAGCACACACACACACGCACACACACACTTGTTTGATAAGCACACATTTCTTTCACAGATTCTTTGCTAGGTCACAAATCTATCATAATATTAGCGGTGTCTTATTTACTTTTCAATGTTTATTTGATCCTGACCACTTGAAAATTCGTAAGTATTAAATCACGTATATGCAAGGAAAAAGCAAGCTTAGAATAAGTGAGTAAACACTGAGCATGTGAACTTTTATATAGTGAATTTAGATCAATTCTATTTTTGTAATAATAAAAGTTTATAACTATTTGCTAGTGTCTTTAAAAGCAAATACAAGCAAACATCGATTTTCTGTGCTTATTATTAAATAACCCCACCTGTATCTTTCATGTAAATTTATCATTTGTGTTTCTGAGAGGTGTAAGCTATAGACACATGACATTATATTGTGCTTTTAAAACTGATTACTGACTGCTTGGCTGAATGTTAAGACCTGATGGTATAGCAGAACTTACGCACCAGAACTCCTAGGCCCGGTTCAACTTTCCTTGCTTCAAATTCTTTCTCTTTTACTAAACAATTCCAGTTCTGAGGCATAGAGCAACAAAAGCATTATAAGCATAACTACTTTCCTGGAATCTTTTCGTTAGTGTATTTGAGGCAATTTTTTCCATACGTGCCATTAAAATCAATTCATGTTTCTGTGTATAGTTGAAATTGAACCTTGAATTGACTCTAAATAAGAGTGAAATGAAGAGTAGATCTCCATCGACCATTTTAAACTTAATCTTTTTAATGCAGTCTTTGATCTCTTTTTGATCTTATTTTTTTAGAGTTCTGCATTTGTAAACCATTTTCCTCAGTGTTTGATTTGACATTTTAATAAACCTAAGTAATAAATGCTACAATAGAGAAGTGATTGCTGGTAACCTAAATTTTTCTCTTCAGTTTTGCCATGTTGTCCTTCCATCAGTCCAAGCTCACCCTCTTGAGACCTCTCTCCATTGCTCAGCCTTCTTCATAACCCCTTTGTCACTTCAGTAAATTTTCACTTGTATGAGGATCAAACTAAAAATGTTGCAGTGATTGAATCAGATGGGAAAATGAGAAATATATTTCAGATGTCTAGATTATACTCCATCTCCTCCTACAGTGTTCTATTTGAGTAAAATTTAGAGCAAATTACTAAATTAATATAACCCAAACGTACATTAAATAGGTTGAATAAGAAATATTCCAAAGTGGTTCTTTTCCCTTTTGTACAATGATTTGAGTTTGAAGATTAGTCCTGTAGAATTAATTGTTAACTTTTCTTAAAATTGATATCCACTTTCTGAGAAATTTTTACCTGTGATTAATGTTTTTCTAAATGTTGACTAATTGCATAGATGTTCTTTAATGCAATTACATGTTTGTATACACTATTATAGTCATAACTTTGTTAATTATAACAAAAATGCGTGCATAATAATGTATGATTTTAATACAAACAATTAATTGGTTAACCAATTAAACACATACCTTTATCTCTTCAGATTTCACAAATAAAATGTATTTTATGAGGGTTTCCCAGATGGAGTTATTGATAAAGAACCCAACTACCAATGCAGGAGATGCGTAAGAGTTGCAGATTTGATCCCTGTGTTGGGAAGATCCACTGGAGGAGGGCACGGAAACCCACTCTAGTATTCTTGCCTGGAGAATCCCATTGACAGAGGATCCTGATGGGTTACAGTCCATAGGGCCACAAAGAGTTAAACACATTTGAAACACCTTAGCATTAGCATGATTGAAGGGACTTTTTATTCACATATAAGTTAACAAGCGGTGTGGCTTTTAACAACTGATAATTCTCTTAACTCGTAAGAGCCTTAGTTTCCTTATTTATCAATAGAAAAGGATGATTCTGACCCCATGGATTTCTTGTTGAATTTAAATAAGGATATCTGTAGTCAATTTTTGCAAACAGCGTTATACAAGTTAATAAAAAATTAAGCAGTGATGGTAGCAGTAGTGGAGGCAACAGTGAGCAGCATTCATTGTAATTTATTCTCTTTGACTTTCCAACAGTTCCCAAAGGTCACTTAGAAAGAAAGAGATGAATGTTTCCCATGGCTCCCCTAACCAATTACTACAGATTTAATGGCTTAATACCGCTCAGCTTTATCTTTGAGCTCTGGATGTTAGAAGTCCAAACTGAGTCTTACTGAACTAAAACCAAGGTGTTTTCAGGATGGTATTCCTTTAGAATGCTTTAGGGGAGAAACTGTTTCCTTCTCTTTCCTAGGTTTTACAGGCTGCCTTTATTCCTGATTCCAAAATCATTGCAGATGGTGACTGCAGCCATGAAGTTAAAAGACACTCCTTGGAAGAAAGCTATGACCAATCTAGACAGCATATTAAAAAGCAGAGATATTACTTTGTCGACAAACGTCTGTATAGTAAGCTATGATTTTTCCAATAGTCATGTATGGATGCAAGAGTTGGACTATAAAGAAAGCTGAGCACCAAAGAACTGATGCTTTTGAATTGTGGTGTTGAAGAAGACTCTTGAGAGTCCCTTGGACTGCAAGGAGATCTAACCAGTTCATCCTAAAGGAGATCAGTCCTGAATATTCATTGGAAGGACTGACTCTGAAGCTGAAACTCCAATGCTTTGGCCACCTGATGTGAAGAACTGACTCATTGGAAAAGACCCTGATGCTGGGAAAGATTGAAGGCAGGAGGAGAAGAAGACAACAGAGGATGAGATGGTTGGATGGCATCACTGACTCTAAGAACATGAGTTTGAGTAAGCTCTGGGAGTTGGTGATGGACAAGGAGGCCCCGCATGCTTGCAGTCCATGGGGTCACAGAGTCGGACACGACGGAGGGACTGAACTGAACTGAACTGATGTATTCTTTGGCTCATGACCCCTTTTCCCATCATTAAAGTCAACAGATGCATGTGTCTCTCTGCCTTCTCATGTACTCACGCATTCCTCTGACTCTGTTCTGCTTCCTTCTACTTTTAATGACGCTGCAACTACCTTCAGCCCATCTGAATAATTCAGAACAATTGTCTCATCTCTACATCTTTAGCTCACTCACATCTGCAGTCACTTAGCCCTGTGAGGTAAAAATTTCATAGGTGTTAGGGATTATAACATGGATATCTTTAAGGGATCATTTTGTCTACCTCAAGACCTCTCCTAACTTTTAAAAAATTCATCTGGCCTTTGTACCCTCTCTAATTAGTGAGTAATCTCTTTTCTCCTTTTTCACCAATGAACTTTGTAATTTTTTTAAAAAAGTACAAGTAACAATTTTATGCAATTTAGAGAATTTTATAAAATGTGAACAAATTCATATACTCATAACCCAGCTTATGAAACAGAAGCATACTGGTATGTTTGAAGTTCAATGCATTCCTAACAAATCCAATTTTTTGTGGCACAGCCCTTTAGTACTAGTCACAGTGCTAAACTTAGTAGTGTAAACATTCTTTTGATTTTCTTTCTACTATGCACATACATGCATGCATATCCCCCAAAAAAGCTTTGTTTGCTTTATGTTTCTGAAGTATAAGCTTCTTAGGTAACTTAGTTTTTTAATAGCATGACTTTCAATATTACCCATATTGATGAACAGAGTTCTATCTCCTTCATTTCATGGTTGCATTACAGTCTCTGTATGAGTGCATTGCAATTTATCTCTTCTAAATTTTAAACGCATTTAGGATTTTCTTATTCCCTTGCTATCCACAGTGCAGTTTAAAGCACTCTTATACAGATGTCCTAGGGTTCATGAGTGAGGGTTTTTCTAGAGATGTCTGGTGTCAAAATATGTCTAATGCCAGTGTGAGAATCCCACTGCTTAATATTCTTGCCAATGTTTGGTGTTGTCAGACATCTTAACTTCTGAAAATGTACTGGATATTAATTTACATCTCACTTGGGTTTTAATTTGTATTTCATTTTTATGTCATGATAGTGCATAACTTCTTGCATGTTGAGACAATTTGGATTTTTTCCTGTAAAGTGTCAGTCTGTTTTCCCTGCTATGCCTATTTTCTTATTTATTCAAAGAGTCTTAATAAATTCTAGATAAGAAACAGCTATATGTATTATAAAAAGATGTTTGTAGTTAGTCATTTTATTTTCTTCCTTAACATAAGATGAAGTCATTCTCCTGTATTTTATTGGACTTTAAACTTTTGCCTTTAGTACTTAAGCTTTTGCTTATCACTCAAACCCTGAAAAGACAGGATAAACACTACAAAATATCTCTCTAACCATATTGTCAGAAGAACCTTAGAGTTCCAAGACTTTCACAAGAATTTTGTGTGTGTGCTTGTGAGAGACACGATGAAATGATAATCTCTGATTGTTAGTGAATCTAAATATCTTACTGTTCTCTTTTTTTATATGTTAGTGTACAGACCACCATGGTATCAGTGTGGGCAAGTGAAGTGATCTGAATGAGTAACAAGTACTCCAGAGCATCTGTTAAAGGAGCCATCAGCACACAGGTTAGAATATCCCGTGAATAAGTGAGTTTAGTAAGGCAAATCCAGGCTTCTCAGGTGGCACAGGTGGTAAAGAATCTGCCTGCCAATGTGGGATATGCAAGAGATGCAAGTTTGATCCCTGGGTTGGGAAGATCCCCTTTAGTAGAAAAGGGCAACACACTCCAGTATTCCTGCCTGGAAAGTTCCATGGACAGAGAGGCCTGGAAGGCTACAGTCCATGGGGTTGCTGAGTCAGACACAACTGAGCACAAACATCCAGACAAGACAAATCTATATAGAAGCTGAGAAGAAGCAATCAAGGAGAGAGGATAAGAAGAGCTGAGAGAGCTTAACATTGAGGAAGCTCTGGGAATCTGGGGTTCAATGAGGAAGTTATGGTCTACCATATTAAATGCTCCCTAGAGAATATATGAGAACTATTTATTGGCTATAGCAATAAAAATTCAGTAACAATCTTGCTGAGAGCTTGTTCAATGAATGAATAAAGGATATGATCAGGCATTGCCATGGCCTGAACAATAAAAGGGAAACAAGGAAAAGATGAAAGGACTTCTAATTGTTTTTTTTTTTTTTTTTCCATGAAACTTGGAAACGCCAGGTAATAGAGACAGAAATAAAGCTGGAGAAGGCTTGATGTGGAAGAACAAATGGAAAAGATATGATTTTTCAAACACTGAAGTAGGAAAAGATAGAAATTACAGAAAAGCAAGGGATAAGTTTTAATAATTGGAGTGTAGTTTTCACGGGAGCCAGAAGAATTGGAAGAGTTAACATCACTCAGGATGAGACATTTAATAGCATCACTCAGGATGAGCCGTTTTTGATTATAATGAAAGAAAGAAGTTAGTTACAATATACTCTCACTTTTATAAACAGAGTGTCAGTAATTTGAAAAAGTTCTTAACTGAGTGTGTGTATATTTCTGGAAAGTAAGAGACAAGATTTTCTGCTGAGAATAAGTAGGAAGGCAATAGGGTAGGACAGTTAAGGAGATAAGAAATGGTTTGATTAGATATTATGGAAAATGAAGAAAAACCTTAGAACAGAGAACTGGTGAGCAAGGTAAATGGACCTATTGAGCTCAGAGAACCTTAATTTATAGAGGCAATTTTCGGAGGATTTTGCGATTTTCTCCAGTTGAATTCAACTGCCCAGGTATAGGAACAAAGAAATCAGTCGGTTGGATTGCTTCAGCTTTGGGCTTGCTAGGTGGGTTCAAAAACAGAAACTGAAAACGTAATTGAAAATATTCACCAAGACATGGTTGAAGAAATGGTTCAAGGGTTATAGGCTTAAAAGGAAGAGAGTGACACCGAGGCAGAAATAAAACCTTATATACAACTAATTGTATGCCACAGGAGTGAATACAAGTTAGCCTAATGAAATACAAATATTATTATTATATTTTTTTGACGCACACTCACTCACAATGGTCCACTTCCAGGAAGCACTAGAAGATTAAGAAGTGCTAAAGATAAAGATTGGAGAAGGAAATGGCAACCCACTCCAGTGTTCTTGCCTGGAGAATCCCAGGGATGGGGGAGCCTGGTGGGCTGCCGTCCATGGGGTCGCACAGAGTCGGACACGACTGAAGCGACTTAGCAGCAGCAGCAGCAGCAAAGATAAAGATATAGCTTCTATAAATCTGTTTGACGTGCTTAAACATGTTCTTTCTAACAACCTTCTGTAATGGGAGAGTATTTTGTCCAAATTTAGAAAAAAAATAAGATATTTTCTAAAACTATTAGTGCCTTTTTCTTGGACCACTAATCAATGCTATACTGTCTTTAGATTTTCCTTCTGCACATTTCTTGTGTGGTATTTTAAATCTGGAGCTTCACGTTCATATAAGAATAGATAAATATTAAAGGATAATACAATTTTAGGAATCCATTTACCCCTTTGAGTCACAGAATCTTAAACTTTAAAATCAGGTCAATTTCACTTTGAACATTTCTTTGCAAGACTGAATGTACCTTGGTTATTTATTTTTGTTCAGTGTATATTTTCCCTTTTCTATAAATCCTTTTTCTTGCTGAATTTTAGTTAAGGATGTGATTCAGAGCTCACTGGAAGACACAGGTAAGTGCTGAAGGCTTCACAAAAGATCATTACATTGGCTTGCAGGGCGCTAGGACAGTACTCAGCCCACTGGACTGCTGAGAAGCTTGGAATGCAGGAGCAGAGAATTTAACCAACACTGACCTTCAAGCTAACGTTTCTTGGGACTGTGTTCTTGCCATTGTACATCAAACGTCTTCAGGTTCTGATCCATCCTTCTGAGTATTTCTAATTCACTGTATGTGAACTGAAGCAATTCTGATTTTATGGTCATGCTCCTGCATGGATTCTATTCCACCAATGTAAACAGAGAAGCCTAATGAAAACTGTATAATTACTCCGGGGTTGAAAATTTCCTCTTGTTCACATTTTGTATCTCCATCTTTCCTATGGATTATGAAATATTCAGTGTTTTTAGCCAGAGACATATTGCTGTTAACATATTTGGCACAGAAGGTTATCTTTAAAATTCCCTCTAAATCTCCCAGATTAATGTTCTGTGTGGCGAGTGCCTGCCAGCTTTGGTACAGTTATGGGATTAGACATTTCTGAACGATTTTTGACTCTGAAGGTTGTTTGCCTGCTGTTACCAAATCTGGCTATGTTTCAGCTCCAGCATCTTCCATTTCATGAAGGATTTGCTATGAATTTAGTAAATGTTTTCATCTAATTTTATAATTATCATACCTAGGAAGGACCTTTATTAGAGCTTGGCACTTGCCAGGATTTAAAGCTGCTGCCTCTGTAATTGACTTTAACCAAGTGAGTGCTAATCCACAGTGTTTTCTTGGGACAAAGCTTGCTGACCGGGGAAGCTCTTTATTATACCTGTTTTACTCTGATAAAATAAATAAAAATTTATTTATTCTACATATCAAATTAGATGTCATAATAAGGCAAAGCTAATTACACTCATATGTTGTAATAGATTGTAATAATATTATTAATTGTGGAACCAAAACTAATCAGAGAGAAAATGTTAAGAAACAAATACTAGGCCTAATGACATTTACCCACTGGGCAAAATTGACCCATCATCCTTCAAAGACACTCAGGATGACGGACACTCATGCTTCATTCATCTTGTTTTATTTCCTAAACTAAATGAAAAACATGTGTTTTACTTTTTGAGATAAACTTTATCTCAGGTAATTTGGATTTCTTTATATCCTTGTTTCTAACAGACGAGATCTAGATATTCTTATAAAAAAGAAAAATATTCATCAGAAGGCAAGCACTCTCAAAATTAATTGTATAAAATTTTCTCAATAAACATTGAATAAACTTAAATGACCTTATATGTGCACTATGCTATACCAAGGAAAACCATTCAGCTATTCACCAAAGAGCTAAAATTAAATTATACCTAAGTAGATATTGAGCATGCACACTAAAATTTTGTTATTTGACTACTTTATTTTTTGTATGCCTAAAAACGTTATTTAAGAATATTCCCAATTCCTTTACCAGAGCAGATGGCTACATCAGAGAAAATAGGTCTCTTCTACATTTTCATTCAACTTATTAGTGGTTCTAATTTCCTCAATTCCCTTCATCAAGTTTCCCACTACCCTTAGTTTTCTAGCTCGATTTTTAAACCATGGCTACTTAACTCTCCTTCTTATAACCTATACCTGCCATTGAAACTACTATGCACTGAGCAGTGAAAAAGAAGTTTCAAATATCATAAAAAATAATCTCTTATCTTCAAGCAGGGAATCCCCAAATGACTACTGGGGATAGCAATAAAGCAGATAACCAAACTGACAATTGCATCACATTATATGCTTTCTGTAGTTGAGTAAATAATGTGATGCTCTGAGAGCTTAAGACACAGATTGTTAAGTCAAAGTTGTAGAGAACAGAGAATAGTTACTGGAAAGGCAAAACCTTTGCTAAATTCTGCAGGAGACCAGGTGAGTGGAGGTCAATTAAGTCAAATAAAAACACGTGAAAAGATCTAAAGGCAAGAAAGATTATGAAAGATAATGTGTGCAACTGGGCAGTTAGCAGAGAGCTGTGCCTCTTACTGAGTTGGGAGTCAGTACACTGAAGCATAAAAAGTGGTGCATTTATTAACTATGTTTCAACATGAAAACATTTAGAATGTGGGAAATCATGGAACCTCAAATCCCATGAGGCTATATCTTATTAGAAAAAAGAATGGTGGAAAAGTTTCTTAAACTTATTTTGCTCATGCTATGTCTTTCCAAAGTCTACCTGGAAAAATAACCCTTCCCTAAGAAACTGCACATATAGCATTCTTCTTAGACTCGTCTACTTCTAACACATCCATTAATAAACTTTAAACTCTCACAGGAAAGAACTTAGTTTCCTTTCTGTTTATTTCCTGTCAAGTGGGAAAAGACATGATTTATAGTTGTACTTAATGCATAGGCATCAAGCTGGGAACTGATAATATAAAGTAGAAAATTATGAAAAAAATTGGTCTTGAATGGTCACTTTTAGCTATGAGGTAAGAAGTGAGGGGTGTATCCAGATCACTGAAGAAGTTTAAAAAATTCTCATGCTTGGAGTTCCAGGAATAGGAACATCTGTTAAGGAAATGGGACAGGCATTTGAAAAATATTCTCCAAGTTATGTTAATTTACACTTTTTATTTAAACCCCTTTCACACTTTGAGATCCACTGATTCTGAGCTGCAGAGCTTTTGTGGAGCTATGTTTAAAGGGTCATAAACTTAGATGGTAAATAATAGGGAGAAATGACCATTTGGAGTAAACACTTAAAGGTCATAATCTAACATTTATTTTTGGATCAAAGCAAAGTAAGAAGTCGTTAGAGACCTGTGAAGAAAGAAATAACATGAATAGCCATTTTAAGTGTGGTGTAAAATGCAGTAAGAAATGGAGATGCTGAAGTTTTGAAAAGTTTAAGGACAAAGATGGCCCTCACACAGGGAAAAGTTGCCATTTCAAAAACTAAAATATCGTAGGAAGTACGTGAAAAAAAGAATGAAACATTCAAATTCTAAAAAAATTTTTAATTTGAGGGTCAATTTTTATTTATATGCTTTGTGATCATTTTACTATTCTGAGTCTGCTTTCAAATGTGTGATACATATTAGATATAAATGAACTTCATTTCAGAAGTAACCTCATGCACCTATGGTCAAGTAATCTAAAACAGAGGAGGCCAGCATACACAATGGAGAAAATAGTCTCTTCAATAAGTGGGGCTGGGTGAACTGGACAGCCTCATGTAAAAGGATGGAAGTAGAATATTTTCTCACACCATAAGCAAAACTAACTCAAAATGAATTAAAGACCTAAATGTAAGACTGGATACTATAAAACTCTTAGAGGAAAACAGGCTGAACACACTGTCACAAAAATAGCAGGAATACCTTTTTTTATCCATCTTCTAGAGTAATGCAAATAAAAATAAAAATAAACAAGTGAGATTTAATTAACCTTAAAAGCTTTTTCACAGCAAAGGAAACCATAAACAAAATAAAGTGATGATCTATAGAATGGAAAAAAATTGCAAATGATGTGATTAACAGTGGATTAATTTCCAAAGTGCAAATAAAAATTACAATGAGCTATCATCACCTTACTCTGGTCAGAATGGCCATCATCAAAAAGTCTACAAATAATAAATGCTAGAGAGGGTGTGGAGAGAAAGAATCCCTCCTACTCTGCTGATGGTATAATAAATTGGTGCAGCAGCTGTGAAGAATAGCATGGAGATTCCTTAAAAAACTAAAAATAGAGTTACCATATGATCTTGCAATGCAACTCCTGGACATATATGCTGAGAAAACCATAATTAAAAAATATGCATGCACTCCAATGTCCACTGCAGCACTATTTATAGTAGCCAAGACATGGAAGCAAGGTAAACGTCCGTTGATGAATGAATGAATAAAGACGGTGTGGTACATATAGATATACAATAGAGGATTACTCCGCCGTAAAAAATAATGAAGTAATGTCATTTGCAGCAACATGGATGCACCTGGAGATTACCATACTAAGTGAAGTAAGTCAGACAAAGACAGACATGATATCACTTATATGTGGAACCTAAGGAAAAAGAAGGGATACAATGAAGTTATTTACAAAACAGAAACTGACTCAAAGAGAATGAACTTGTGGTTATCAAAAGGGAAGGTGGAAGAGAGGGATAAAATAAGAGTATGAAATTAACATATGCACACTACTGTATATAGGCCTGGCGTGCTGCGATTCATGGGGTCGCAAAGAGTTGGACACAACTGAGCGACTGATCTGATCTGATCTGATCAATGGGGACCTACTGTATAGCACAGGAAAATATACTCAATATTTTATAATTACCAATAAGGGAAAAGAATCTGAAGAAGAATATATATGTATGTGTGTGCATAAAGTATAACTGAATCACATGTATAACTGAATCATTACATACACAATATTGTAAGTCAAATATACTTCAATAAAAATGCATTTCATTTTACTTGATTAATGCTAAAATCAAATCATGGATGTTCAAAAAATGGGTATTTTGTTATTTTATCTTTGGTATCTTATAAAAATAGGACTATGATAAGAACTGCATACATTTCAAAAGATACAAAGGTTATGAATTATTTTGCACAACTTTAAATCTACTTGTAGAGACTCAATGAAAATAAAGCTTTTAATTCCATTTTTAAAAGATGCTCAAGTATGTGACACTTTAAAGATGCCAGTGGTAGCTCCTAGGTCATATCGTGGACATTCATTTTCTCTATCACCTACAGGAATCTGAAAAGAAGATATTTTCCCTTTTGTAAGAGGAGAAAATTGGGTTCAGAGACATAAAGTATTCTGCATTTGGCCACATAACTATGATGTTAGGAGTCCAGGATGTGAATTGGAGACCATTGGCCTTTATAGTCCATTCTGTACTCTATAGTACATGCCCTGAATTATTATTTGTATGTAGTTAAGTACTACTCTTTCCTGGCCTAAATTTAAGCCCTTGTTTCCTCTCACATTCCCTTTTACAGAACACTTCCTGGTTAGTCTCCACAGCCTTAGTTTTCTCTGCATTTCCTCAGCACCTATGTACTGAGTTACTAGTACACACCTGGGGTGGCTTTAGGTATTGAGGACACAGAAGTTTGTCTGTCCTTGATCTCTTGGAGTTGTCTCTGTGGAAAATGTACAACAAAGGAATGTACAGTCTAAGATAGGGCGACAAGAGTGAGGAACGCAAATTGAGCAGGGTGAGAAGATTGGAAGTGAGAAGAAAGTTAGAGTGGTATTTGTTCAAGAGAGTGAAAGCGAATTAGAGCAGATACTTGAAGAACAGGGAAGCTGGGGGAGAAAGCTGTGTATAAATCTGGGAAACAGTGTCCCCTGAAACTGGAATAGGAAGGCAGAGGGTAAAGATTCCCTGTGTGGGAAAAGAGCGCTGTGTGTGGAACAGAATTTGAGAGAGAAGAGAATGCGATGGAGGGTGGCGGGGGGAGATGAGGGGATTAAAAATAAAAAACAAAGAGAAAGCAGAGATTAGACGAAGGGTCTTAAAGCTCAAAATAAGGGTTTTGGATTTTCCTCTAAGTGAGTTGAGAAGCCATTGCAAAATATTGATAATTAGAGAAGTGATGTGATCAGGCTTCTATTTTAGAAAAACCTATCTATTCTCTTCATCTAAAACACTGCTGGTTACCTTTTCGAGATACAGCACCAATCAATCTCCTTATTGACTGTATAAACCCACAGCACCTCGTTCTCATTTCTCATAGGTCTCATTTCTACTTATTGATAATAGCAGCAGTGGAGGCAGGGGTGGCAGTGATAGTAATAGTCTCGACTCCATAACCACCAGTGCTGTAGATCTCTAGATCTCTAGAGTTATGATTTTTTTTAATGTAATTCCTCCAGAGAACCTTTTATTTATTTCTAACACAGTATCTGTATATATCTCAATGGAAATTGATGTTCTACCCAACAATTTTGGACACCTTGTTCTGTAGAATTAATTTAACACTTTTAGATATTCACGGCATCAATATCACTGTCAAATTCAGCTTTTCTTTCTGAGGATCTTCTGTTCTTTACACACTTGCCACAATTAGGTTTTGTCCATTCTTCAAGGTTTACTTGAGTCTTACTCTCCCTAGGAAGTTTTACTTGATTGTTTTTCTTGACAGTAGCCACTTTCCCTTGTAATTTTCGATGATGTTGATTTGCACTTTTTCATATAGCACTGACTATATTCTATCCTATACATAGTTCTATCCTACACTATATTGTATCCTCTATAATAGTTTCCTATCCTTAATATGCAAGGATCCATGAAGGAAGGCTAATCCACTTTTGAACCTAACCTAATGACATAAACCTACTAGGAAATAAATGTCTTTGTCAACAGTCAGTTTATTCTTTTAAGGGTCACATCGATTCTAATTACATGTATCATTTATTTCCATGATCCAGTTGTAACGTCTTTTAAATAAAAACCCGTGTTTGTCCTTTTAACATGCCCCTCCCCCCCGGTGTCCTTCGTGGACATCTGTAAATTTCCCTTCAAGTCTTCAAAAGTTTATCGACTGAATGGTCAATTAATCCTCCAGGATGGAGAAATTTGCCAGGGGGTTAAGAGATTTAAATCATCCCAAGAGCTCCATTCTGAAAGAGAGATTTCTTAGTTTCAAAATGTTTGTGAAACGCCCTGTGCACTGAGGAGAGAGAGTGAGGCCAGGCTCTCTAAAAAGCTGAAATGCCACAATTGGGGTCAGAAACCTTAATCTTTGCCATCATAGTTTTTATTGCTCTGGCGTGTTTTGATACACTCCAGAGGGAACTGTCATTTTATCTTGCTTATTCCACAGGTCAGAAAACAGGCTGGTAGAGAGCATGTTGAAGTAAGAGAGGGAGGTGAAATACAACCTCCATTTATTCAATTTTAAAATATTATATGAAGGTATAATATCCCGATTATTTAATTGTAAAGATGTAGGTAAACTGCAGGAGAACTCTGTTAATTATGACATACAAATTTATTTTTAAATGTGATTTTTTTATAATGTCACTTCACTTATATAAATTAATATAGTACATCAAATAAGTTAGATATAAATTTTAAAATAATATTTGCATAAAACTGTATATTGAGCAATTAAGGCAAAAAAATAATAATCCAATAACTAAGTTTCTGCTAATTTGCAAATAAACACAGGTAAATGATATGGAAAATGTCGAATTATGGTTTATGTAGACCAAAATCATATCATTTCATGTTCAAATATTGTCTTAGTGTTTAAATTGTACATTATTATAATCTTACTATTTTCCCATCTATTGCTATCCACCTCTACCTGACACTTGAAGCTTTGAGATTCAGCAAAATGGACACTAATAATTCATGGTCATCATGAAGGGAGTTAAAAGGAAGGAGAGAAGACAGACACAAATTTAGCAAAGAATGATAAATTCAAAATTTCAGTCTAACCACAGATATAAGAACACAAGTTAGACAGGAAAGCTTATTCAAAGCAACATAGATGATATGAGATTGACAAACTGTTTGGTCCAAGTAGTAAAATTATACTAACATGAATTATACTAGTATGTCCTATTAATGTTGGTCTGTCAAAATATGAATAGCATTTTTTTTTCTCCTTAGAATCACTGGGTTTACAATTTCAATAAGGGAAAAATAAGAGTTTGATAAACATTTGATCAGTTTAATTTAGTTCTTTTAAAGTCTAATGGAGATGACTTAATGATCTTTGAAACAGGAAAGAAGGATCGAAAATATTTAATTTGATGGAAGTAAGATCATCAAGGAATAATTTTGTTTGAGTAACACAAAGGAAGAGATTGGCTGGGACTCAGTCCAGGAAGTAATTGCTGTATTTTTTTTTTTAAAGGAATGGAGAAAAGTTAGTAAACCTTTGGGTTTTATATCTGATCTATGCTGAGGTTACATCTTGAACTTATTCCTCTTGATCTGATAAAGTCTTCTTCATTTAGTTTGAAAGCATGTTGTTATCCTTAATTCATTAAACTACTGCCTCGTAAATACAGTGGACCCTCCATATCCTCAGGTTCTACATCCATGGATTCAATCAACCTCAAATCAAAAATATTCAAAAAAAAAATCCAGAAATTCCAAAAGGCAAAACTTGAATTTTCTGTATGCTGGCAACTATTTATGTAACATTTACATTGAATTTGGTATTACAAGTAATCTAAAGATGATAAATACATGGGAAGCTATCAATAGATTATATGAAATTACTTCATTTAATTTAAGAGACTTGAGCATCCATGGATTTTGATATCCCTGGCAGGGGGTGGGGTCTTAAAATCAATCTTCAGTGGATATCAAAAAATGACTGTCTTATTATGAAAGAGCTAGACAACAGAAATAATTCTTCTTTATAATAAAATTTATTGACTGCTATTTTTTCTTTTAATTTTTATTCGTACTGTCTTTCTTTTCTGAGTGAACTATAATACTAACTAAATAAAGTGCCAGTCTTTCTCAGAGTAACATGGAATGAATGAAAAGCAACCGAAGGTTCTGCATTTTCTTCTCTTTTATGAAATGCAAATTTGTCACATTTATCCTTATAATTTTATAAGACTAAGTATTACTTTGATATGTGCAACAGAAACTTTTTATAAAATAGCCTTCTTTTTAATACTGTGCTTTAGAAATTTGGATCTGGGTCTAAGATGATGGCACAATTATTATTCAATAGTGGTTATTTCCTTATTTTTAATTTTGCAAACAATATATTTTAAATATTA
Organism: Bos grunniens; assembly: GCF_055505025.1. Classification (NCBI taxonomy): domain Eukaryota; kingdom Metazoa; phylum Chordata; class Mammalia; order Artiodactyla; family Bovidae; genus Bos; species Bos grunniens. The sequence continues at coordinate 9,022,899 of NC_141176.1, read as the reverse complement.
AAATGAGGTAACATAATGCAAATTACTTTTTGCCAGTATTATAAACATGTTCTCTACAATAACAAACTTTTAATCAGGTCAGTTGTGTCTCCTCTATCTAGAGCAGTAACAATTATCTGGCCTGGAATGAAATTCATGGCAACTATAGAGCATTACAGTCTAATTTCATGTGTATCCCTAGTGTTGGATTCAAGTCCTTACCTTGGCTGAATAAGATTAGAAATGTTTCTCTAGAAGAATATGGAGTGGGGGGTTTAACATGTTCACACATTGTTGTAGAATATATGAAAGCCTTTTTCATCCTCTGTTTATGAAACAGGGCATTAGGAATTTAAATTCAGTGAAACATAAAGGATCTAGGTCAATTACAAGACTTTGAGGCGATGAAAGGTAAAATAGATGCAGTGTATCTGTTCAAACAAGCAAATTAGCAGATCCACACTCGATGACTAAGCACGTTGATAGCAAAGAATTGTCCAGAGTTCTGAGGACAATCACAGATGCACAGACCATTTTCCCTGCTCTTAGAAAGCTTTAAAATTGTTCAGAGCAAAGATACTCAAAAAGCATTAAAATCCAAAACAGTATGCATAGCAAAGATGTTTTTAAAAGATATATAGAAAAAAAATTTGAATATAAACAGTGAAAGCATATAGCATGTGGTACCATCTTCTGAAATAAAAAGGATGTCAAGTGTAATTCTAACACTAGAATTTTCACTTTAAATTCCCTTTTTTTGTTGTTTTGGTAGAATAAAATAAAAGCTGTCTTTTAGATGTTTAACACTCTCCATCATTTTTTAGTGCTGTACTTCATCATCATCAATTTGTTTTCCTTTCAATTTACTAGCACTTGTCTGGTTTTCAAGTCCCTAAAGGAAAAATGAGTAGATGATTATGATATTTGGAACACTTCAGCATTGACAGGGTAACTAATGGCATGAAAGAGTTAATTAATGGTGTTCTCTAATGTGCTTTTCTATTTCTGAAGTGTTGTTTTGGATTCAATTATGTCTCACTATGTGATTTTATTCATTTAGGAAATAGTTTGAAAGGGTTCATGTTTAAAATCTATTTAGGCAGGCATGTATGAAAGGGATATAAGAAAGGCCATGATTAAGCAGAGAAGAAATAATGAACACAATCAAGAAAACTACCTTTCGAAAAACCTATCATATCCTCTGAAAATTGTGTCCTGAATTTCCTTAAACTGTATCCAGAAATAGGGACCGACTTCAGAAGATGAGCACAGGAATAAAATAGAGTGAGGGAGAATTGGAGAACAATTTTATGTATCTCTTGTCTCTTCCATGACAAGAGACAAAATGATCTTTTGTTTATGGTCATATGAGATCTTTTAAATGATCTTATAAGAGAACATTTTAATCTCTTTTTTCTCTCTGCATTCAGCACTACAACATTTAATATTACATTTTATGTTGTTCAGTTTCAAATGAATCCCCAATATAGGAAAAAGCTAAAAGAATAACATTTTATTGTAGAAGATGTGGCTGGTTTTAATGCTTTATTTAAGTGGACACTAAATTCTCTTGAAAAACATTTACCAAGAGGGCTACTCTTTGGAGAAACAAATTTTTGAGGGACATTGAGAAATGTTTTTAAAATTTTACTTCACCAATAAAATTAGTTATAGATCAAGTGTTATGCCAACAATATAACCGTTCCCTGTAATTTTCTCCTTGCAGTCATATCTTTAATTCTGTGTTCCTTATATCTAAAAAAAGACAACACTGGGAAGGAATAGAAATTATCTTTTGCATTTAGTTGAATTGAGAAGGGAATAAAAAAAAATCAGTCTTTTTAGAGTTACATTTAATTTTACACTAAAATAATTTTACTCACCCTGATTGTCTGCCTTTTCAAATGTGTAGAATCATAGTTAACTTTCAAATTCTTTAACATTTTAAATATTTATTCAGAAGGCAAAAATAGTATTATATTAAAGTTAAGGACTTGCTTTATTTTGGAGCCAGACTATCTGGATTTAAATTCCCATTACACTATGTTCTGTGATCTTGGGTATTTTCGTACATACTTGTGACTCACTTTTGTGAGGAAAAATGGAGACAATAAAAACAAAAAAGATTGCGGGGCAGGAGGAGTATCTCCGCCAAGAAAATTATGCATGCGTTAGGGAAGCTCTGAGAGAATGGCTGTGGAAGCTCTCCACTGTGGTTTGAATCCACGGGGTATTGATCACCCTGCCCAAAAAAAAAAAAAATAAATAAATAAAATAAAATAAAATAAAAATAAAAAAACTATCTCACATTTTTGTATGAATATGAAATTAATGTATGTGAATGTGTGTGAGAGATAGAAAGATATGTCAAAAAGAGAATTTATGATGATACAGAGATATAATAAGCTTTAATCAAATATTACTATTATTGAAATTTTATAAAAAGTATTTCTCAACAATATGAATTAACTTAACATAAAATTTGTATTGCCCCTCAGCCTTCAAGGAGACTTATTCTGGTCACTTCAATAGTCTCCAGATAATGTAATTCCTTATTCTATAAATTTGAAATATGTATTCTTCATTTCTAGCAATATGTTGGAGGGGTTGTTGTACTATATTTATATGGATATACATATAAACATATATAATTATACTTTTTATGAAAATTAAGTATTTCCCCCAAAACATACATGCAGCTTGTATGATTCAATATCAAAAGAAAGCAAATGACCTAATCAAAAAATGAGCTGAAGACTTAAATAGACCAAAGAAACACACAGATTGCCAACAGGCCAAAGAAAAGATATTCAACATTGCTAATTATTATAGAAATGCAATCCAAAACTACAATGGGATATTACTTCACACTGATTATAGTTAGTGTAATAAAAAGTCTTCAAAAAATAAACACTGGAAAAAGTGTGGAGGAAAGGGATCCCTCCTATACTGTTAGTGTGAATGTAGATTGGTACAACCATGAAGGAGAATAATGTGAGGTTCCTTTAAAAAAGTAAAACTAAAGCTACCATGTAATCCAGGGGTCACTCTTCTGGGCATATGCAGAGATGAAAACTATAATTTGAAAAGGTACATGTATCCCAATTTCATAGTAGCACTATTTAAAATAGCCAAGACATGGAGGCAACCTAATTATCTATTGACAGATGAATGGATAATCAAGATATTAGATGTGTATAAAATATGTACCATTATATATATTCTTTTCATGGATCACAGTCTTATTATGTAGAAGGAGCTTAAATAACTCAATGAAGCTCTGAGATATGCCATGCCTTGCAGGGTCACCCGAGATGGATGGGTCTTAGTGAAGAGCTCTAACAGAATATGGTTCACTGAAGGAGGAAATGGCAACCCACTTTGGTACTCTTCCCTAGAGAACTCCATGGCCAGTAGGAAATGGCAAAAAGTTATGACATCAGAAGATGAGTCCCCCAGGTCATAAGGTGTCCAATATGCTACTGGGGAAGAACTGTGCTGTGCTGTGGTTTGTCACTCAGTCATGTCTGACTATTGTGGCCCCATGGACTGCAGCCTTCCAGTTTCCTCTGTCCATGGGGATTCTCCAGGCAAGAATACTGTAGGAGTTTTCCATGCCCTCTTTCAGGAGATCTTCCTAACCTAGGGATCGAACCCAGGGGAAAAGCAGAGGGCAATAAATTATAGCTCCAGAAAGAATGAATTGGCTGGGCCAAAGCAGAAATGACACTCAGTTGTGGATATGTTTGGTAGTAGAATTAAAGTCCAGTGCTGTAGAACAATATTGCACAGGAACCTGCAATGTTTGGTCTATGAATGAAGGTAAAGAGGCTGTGATCAAGCAGGAGATAGCAAAATTGAACATCTTAGGACTCTTAGGAACCAGTGAACTAAAATGGACAGGAAAGGGTGAATTTAATTCAAATGATTATTAGATCTACTACTATGGGCAAGAACCCCTTAGAAGAAATGGAATAGCCTTCATAATCAACAAAAGAGTCCAAAAGTCCAAAATGCAGAATTTGGGTTCAACCACAGAAATGACAGAATGATCTTGGTCCACTTCTAAGGCAAACTATTTTGTGATGCTCACATATTTCCAAGTCTATGCCCCAACCACGTATGCCAAAGAAGCTGAAGTTGACTTGTTCTATGAAGACCTACAACATCTTGTAGAGCTAAAGCAAAAAAAAAAAAAAAAAAAAAAACCCTTTTCATCATAGAGGATTGAAATGCAAAAGTAGGAGTCAAGAGATATGTGGAATAACAGGCAGGTTTGGCCTTTGGATACAAAATGAAGCAGGGCAAATGCTAAGAGAATTTTGTCAAGAGATCACACTGATCATAGAGAATGTCCTTTTGCTACACTCCAACAACCCAAGAGACAACTTTACACATGGACATCGCCAGATGGTCAATACAGAAATCAGACTGATTATGTTCTTTGTAGCTGAAGACAGAGAACCTCTATAAAGTCAGCAAAAACAAGACCTGGAGCAGACTGTGACTCAGATCGTGAGATTCTTATTGTAAAATTCAGGCTTAAATTGAGAAAGTAGGGAAAACCACTAGGCCATTCACGTATGACCTAAACCACATCCTTTATGATAATATAGTGAAAGTGACAAATAAATTCAAAAGATTAGATCTGATTGCTAGTGCCTATAGAACTATGGACAGAAGTTCATAACACTACAGGAGGCAGTGAAAAAATCATCCCAAAGAAAAAGAAATTCAAGAAGGCAAAGTGGTTGTCTGAGGAGGCTTTACACATAGTCGAGGAATGAAGAGAAGTGAAAGATAAAGGAGAAAGGGAAAGATATACCCAACTGAATGCAGAGTCCCAGAGAATAGCAAGGAGAGATAAGAAGGCCTTCTTAAATGAACAATGAAAAGAAATAGAGAAAAAAAATAAAATGGGAAGGGCTAGAGATCTCTTCAAGGAAATTGAAAATATCATGGGAATATTCCATGCAAGCATGGGCACAATGAAGGACAGGAATGGTAAGGACCAAGGAAGCAGAAGAGATTAAGAAGATGTGAAAAAATACATAGAAGATCTATACAAAAAAGGTCTCAGTTTTCCAGATAACCATGATGGTGTGGTCATCCTACAGTGTGAAAACAAGTGGGCCTTAGGAGGTATTACTAAGAACAAAGTTAGTTAAGGTGATAGAATTCCTGCTGAGCTATCAAATCCTGAAAGATTATGCTGTGAAAGTGCTGCACTCAATATGCCAGCAAATTTGGAAAACTCAGCAGTGGCCACAGGACTGGAAAAGGTCAATTTTCATTCCAATCCCAAAGAAAGGCAATGCCAAAGAATGTTCAAACTACCGCACAATTGCACTCATCTCGCACGCTAGCAAAGTAATGCTCAGAATTCTCCAAGCCAAGCTTCAACAGTACATGATCCATGAGATTCCAGATGCTCAAGCGGGATTTAGAAGAGACAGAGGGGTCAGAGATCAATTTGCCAGCATTCACTGGATCATAGAGAAACCAAGGGGAATCCTGAAAAACATCTACTTCTGCCTCATTGACTATGCAAAAGCCTTTGACTGTGTGGATCACAAAAGACTGACAAATTCTTAAAGAGATGGGAATACCAGACCACCTGACCTGTCTACTGAGAAACCTGCATACAAGTCAAGAAATACCAGTTAAAACAGGACGTGGAAAAACTGACTGGTTAAAATTGAGACGGGAGTACAACAAAGTTGTATATTCTCACTTTGCTTATTTAATTTATACGTAGAGTTCATCATGCAAAATGCCCTACTGGATGAGTTACAATATGGAATCAAGATTACTGGGGAAGATACCAACAACCTAACATAAGCAGATGATACCACTCTAGTGGCAGAAAGTGAAGAGGAAATAAAGAGCATCTTCATGAGGGTGAAAAAGACAGTGAGAAAGCTGGCTTGAAGTCCAACACTAAAAAATCTAATATCATAGCATCCAGTTCCATCACTTCATGTCAAATAGAAGGTGAAACAGTGGAAACTGTGACAGATTTTTTTCTTGGCCTGCAAAATCACTGCAGCCAGTAACTGCAGCCATGAGAATAAAAGATGCTTGGTCCTTGGAAAGAAAGTTATGACAAAACTAGACAATGTATTAAATAAACAGAGATATCTCTTGGCCAGCAAGCCCATAAAGTGAAAACTGTGTTTTTTCCATTAGTTATGTATGGATGTGAGAGTTGGATGTAAAGAAGGCTGAGCACCAAAGAATTGATGGTTTCAAATTTGTGTGTTGGAGAAAACTCTTGAGAGTCCCTTGGGGAGCAAGGAAATCAAACTATTCAATCCTAAAGGTAATCACTCTGAATGTACATTGGAAGGACTGATACTGAAGCTGAAGCTCCAACACTTTAGCCTCCTGATCTAAAGAGCTGACTTACTGGAAAAGCCCCCCACGCTGATGCTTTCCCTGATGTTGGGGAAGATTGAAGGCAAGGGGAGAAGGGTGCAGCAGAGGATGAGATGCTTAGACAGCACCATGGACTGAATTCAACATGAATCTGAGCAAAATCCAGGAGATATTGAAGGACAGAAGAGCCTGGCATGCTGCAGTCCATGGGATCACAAAAAATGAGACATGACTTGCTTGACTGAACAATAACAACCACCATGATATATGACAACTTATCTTGTGTGTCTAAGTCTTGTATCTGAATAAACAACTTTCTTGCCACCAAGGTCTGACTGTTTTCTTTTTATCAAAATCAACTCTTTCAGTTTTATTTGAAATGGTCTATCTTTTCAATAATAGACAGCATACATATGTTTATTTTTAGAGTTATTAATCATAGATGCTTTAAAGTTCTTTCCTGATACTTGTAAAATGTCTCTTTGGTGGATTCTACCCACTTTTTCTCCCTCTGGAATATTGGTTATTAGATCCTGTATATTCAAATAACTTCTAAGTTTTTAATGAATAAGAGACATTATTTTTTAATGGATCCTAGAGATTCTAGTCAGTTTACTTCAAAGTAGGCCTACTATTCCCTTTATTAGGAAGATAGAATGAGGAGTTGATCACTTTAATCACATCATGAACTAAAGTAGGCTAAGTCTGATTTTTAGTTTTGATAAGGTTTAGTTGACTTTGAAACTAAGCCATGCCATGTGGGGCCACCCAAGATGCGAGGGGCATGGTGGAGAGGTCTGACAGAATGTGGTCCACTGGAGAAGGGAATGGCAAACCACTTCAGTTTTCTTGCGTTGAGAACCCCATGAACAGGATGAAAAGGCAAAATGATAGGATACTGAAAGAGAAACTCCCTGGGTCGTTAGGTGTCAAATATGTTACTGGAGATCAGTGGAGAAATAACTCCAGAAAGAATGAAGGGATGGAGCCAAAGCAAAAACAATACCCAGTTGTGGATGTGACTGGTGATAGAAGCAAGGTCCAATGCTGTAAACAGCAATATTGCATAGGAACCTGGAATGTCAGGTCCATGAATCGAGGCAAATTGGAAGTGGGCAAACAGGAGATGTCAAGAGTGAACATGGACATTCTAGGAATCAGCAAACTGAAATGGACTGGAATGGGTGAATTTAACTCAGATGACCATTATATCTACTATTGCAGGCAGGAATCCCTCAGAAGAAATGGAGTAGCCATCATGGTCAACAAAAGAGTCTGAAATGCAGTACTTGGATGCAATCTCAAAAATGACAGAATGATCCCTATTCGTTTCCAAGGCAAACCACTTAATATCATGGTTATCCAGCCCTATGCCCCAACCAGTAATGCTGAAGAGGCTGAATTTGAATGGTTCTATGAAGACGTACAAGACCTTTTAGAACTAACACCCCAGAAAGATATCCTTTTCATTATAGTGGACTGGAATGTAAAAGTAGGAAGTCAAGAAACACCTGGAGTAACAGGCAAATTTGGCCTTGGAATACAGAATGAAGGGCAAAGGCTAACAGAGTTTTGCCAAGAGAACACAGTGCTCATACCAAACACCCTCTTCCAACAACACAAGAGAAGACGCTATACATGGACATCACCAGATGTTCAACACGGAAATCAGATTGATTATATTCAATAATATAATGATGAACTACGGATGGAGGTTCAGGACATTGTACAGGAGACAGAGATCAAGACTATCCTCATGGAAAAGGAATGCAAAAAAGCAAAATGGCTGTCTGGGGAGGCCTTGCAAATAGCTGTGAAAAGAAGAGAAATGAAAAGAAAGGGAGAAAAGGAAAGGTATAAGCATCTGAATGCAGAGTTCCAAAGAAAAGCAAGGAGAGATAAGAAAGCCTTCCTCAGTGATCAATGCAAAGAAATAGAGGAAAACAACAGAATGGGGAAGACTAGAGATCTCTTCAAGAAAATTAGAGATACCGAGGGAATATTTCATGCAAAGATGGGCTCAATAAAGGACAGAAATGGTATCACCTAACAGAAGCAGAAGATATTAAGAAGAGGTGGCAAGAATACACAGAACTGTTCAAAAAAGAGCTTCACGACCCAGATAATCATGATGGTATGATGCTGTACTCAATATGCCAGCAAAGTTGGAAAACTCAGCAGTGGCCACAGGACTGGAAAAGGTCAATTTTCATTCCAATCTCCAAAAAAGTCAATGCCAATTCAGAATGCTCAAACTACTGCACAATTGCACTCATCTCACATGCTAGTAAAGTAATGCTCAAAATTCTCCAAGCCAGGCTTCAGCAATATGTGAACCGTGAAATTCCTGATGCTCAAGCTGGTTTTAGAAAAGGCAAAGGAACCAGAGATCAAATTGCCAACATCCGCTGGATCATGGAAAAAACAAGAGAGTTCCAGAAAAACATCTATTTCTGCTTTATTGACTATGCCAAAGCCTTTGACTATGTGGATCACAATAAACTGTGGAAAATTCTGAAAGAGATGGGAATACCAGACAACCTACCTGATCTGCCTCTTGAGAAATCTGTATGCAGGTCAGGAAGCAACAGTTAGAACTGGACATGGAGCAACAGACTGGGTCCAAATAGCAAAAGGAGTACGTCAAGGCTGTATATTGTCACCCTGTTTATTTAACTTATATGCAGAGTACATCATGAGAAACATTGGACTGGAAGAAACACAAGCTCGAATCAAGATTGCCGGGAGAAATATCAATAACCTCAGATATACAGATGACACCACCCTTATGGCAGAAAGTGAAGAGGATCTAAAAAGCTTCTTGATGAAAGTGAAAGTGGAGAGTGTAAAACTTGGCTTAAAGCTCAACGTTCAGAAAACGAAGATCATGGCATCTGGTCCCATCACTTCATGTGAAATAGATGGGGAAACAGTGGAAACAGTGTCACACTTCATTTTTTGGGGCTCAAAAATCACTGTAGATTGTGATTGCAGCCATGAAATTAAAAGACACTTACTCCTTGGAAGGAAAGTTATGACCAACCTAGATAGCATATTCAAAAGCAGACACATTATTTTGCCAACAAAAGTCATCTAGTCAAGGCTATGGTTTTTCCAGTGGTCATGTATGTATGTGAGAATTGGACTGTGAAGAAAGCTGAGCACTGAAGAATTGATGCTTTTGAACTGTGGTGTTGGAGAAGACTCTTGAGAATCCCTTGGACTGCAAGGAGATCCAACCAGTCCATTCTAAAGGAGATCAGTCCTGGGTGTTCATTGGAGGGACTGATGCTAAAACTGAAACTCCAATACTTTGGCCACCTCATGCGAAGAATTGACTCATTGGAAAAGACTCTGATGCTGGGAGGGATTGGGGGCAGGAGAAGAAGGGGACGACAGAGGATGAGATGGCTGGATGGCATCAACAACTTGATGGACACGAGTTTGAGTGAACTCCGGGAGCTGGTTATGGACAGGGAGGCCTAGAGTGCTGTGATTCATGGGGTCACAAAAGTCGGACACGACTGAGCGACTGAACTGAACTGAAGTGAGTTGACTTCTGCAAGTCTTCTGCTTCTAGGGCTCAGATTTTCATAGCTTACAATTTCTAACTTTGCAAGCACTCATGCCCTCTAAATATGTTTACCCTCCTTTGAGCAGGTTGTTTGTTAGCTTACCTTACTTTGTTAGCTGAAGCCTTCTTCCCAGAGCAGGTATGATATTTGCCAAATGTCTTGAGAATAATACCAGCTATACGTTCGTGTAGCTACCTAAAGAACTGCTGATTCTGCCTAGGCCCCACCCAGATGTTCAGCCTCATTATTGTTGTTGCTTAGTCACCCAGTCACACCTAATTCTTTTGTAACTCTGTGGACAGTAGCCCACCAGGCTTATCTGTCCACGGGATTTCTAGCTACACATAGAATTGGTAAATTCCCTTATTAAAAGGCCTCTGGAAAATTTCAGTTCAATTCTAAAATAGTTTGCCCTCATTGGAACTTTAATTCCTTGTCTTCTATTTTTTCCAGTTTTCTATACCTATAAAAATATGATTTCTGTGATTATGTAACATTTCTAGTATTCTCTGTAAGATCATTGGCTTGCAATGAACTACTCTATCACACTTAGAAATAAAATTCTTTAAAAATATAGATAGGAGATGATAGACAGAGAGAGAGAGAGAGAGGCAGACATATCTTCCTGAGGACTGACAGAGTTGAGCACATGTTTGTAGATCCTTTGGGTATGCACTTTAGACACATGCTTGTCTCTTTTATATTGTGCTGCACCTTTTTCATTGATTTGTAGTAGTCTGTTACAGGATCTTTTCTCACCCTGCCATTTTATGAATAATGCTCTAATTTTAACATCATCCATTAATTTGACTTTTAGGGGCAGAATGTGTGACCTGTTTAAGATTTTTTACACACTACAAGGTTACTAGATATTGTCTTTCTTTCTTCTAAAAGGTTTATTCTTTTTATTTTTCGTAATTTTTATCTGAAATGCAGCTGGAATTTATTTTAGTGTGCAATGTGAGGTGTTAAAAATCATTTGTTGCATGTATATATGAAATATTTCATATTGAATGATTTATAAATTAAAATAAAATTAATCAGAAATATCTGAACAAGTGTCCCTTGTGGCTCAGCTGGTAAAGAATCCACCTGCAATGCAGGAGACCTGGGTTCAATCCCTGGGTTGGGAAGATCCCCTGGAAAAGGGAAAAGCTACCCACTCCAGTATTCTTGCCTGGAGAATTCCATGGGCTGTACAGTCCATGGGGTCGCAAAGAGTGGGACACAACTGAGCAACTTTCACTTTATTCATCTGAATAAGAACAAACAAGGATGTCTCCTTTTTAAAATACTATTATTGAACTTAAATGTCAGTAAATATTTGGAAAGCTCTATAGGAAATTCATAAAATGAAAGTTAGATCTGAAGAAGCTAGCCAAAATGGAAAACAGGGACAAAAAAAGAAAAAAACAGAAGACATGGAACAGTAGTTGAAAAGTATACACAATAAAATAAAAGACAAACGTCTGTCTTCTCGAGGTCAAAGAGAGCTAAAGAAAGAAATGGAGTAGGTAATATTTGAGGAGATAATGGCTAAGAATTTTTCAGACTTGACACAAGTCTCAGATAAGAAAACAAATTAGTTCAAGTAGGGTTACTGAAGCAAAAATATCTTTGTGCAAAAATATTCTGGTAAAATCTATGGTGCATAAAAAAGGTCAAATATACATATATCTTAAGGTAAGAGAGAAAAAAAGTTTGGCTACCTAAAGAATAATGAAAACAAACCACTACATAGTAATGAAAACAAACAATACTTCATAACAGTATTAATAATTAAATACAGAGACTATCCATTTAAATTATCTGTCATTTATCTATATCTGTATCCAAATCCATATTTATATCAATGTGTACATGTGAAGTTGCTTCAGTCATGTCTGATTCTTTGCAACCCCATGGATTGTAGCCCACACAGTTCCTCTGTCCATGGGATTCTCCAAGCAAAAATACTGGAGTGGGTTGCCATGTCCTCCTCCAGGGGATCTTCCCAAATTCAAGATCAAACTCTCTTGTTGCTTCTGCAATGCAGGTGGATTTTTCACCACTGAGCTAAAGAGAAAAAAAAAAATTGTATCTCTATCTCTATATCTCTACAAATATATCTTTTGGATACGCTGTGAATAAAGCATAGATGTGTCTCTACAGGGGGATTCCCTGGTGGCTCAGACAGTAACGCGTCTGCCCGCAATGCGGGAGACCAAGGTTCTCTATAATCTGGATCCAGATGCTTGAGATCGAGCTGGAATGCTCCCAAACCCTGGCTATATTGTGTTCCAAAAAGGGTCACAACAAAACAAAAATCACCAAGTAGGACACTAAGAGCACAGACAAGAGTGGGAAAGTGTCAGCCCCAACTGGATCCCCAAACCTTCGAGGACAAAGAGTGGCAGCTGATTATAACCGTGAGTGGGACTGAAGTTCTCACTCAAGTTCAACAGAAAGGAGTTGAGCTCAAAGAAAAACTTTTTTACAAAACAAAAACGAGTGTTCAAAGTCAACACAGCCATGGTCACTGTGGTCACTGAGGGAGAGGCCCCAGGTGCCCCAAATCATGATTCAGTGCATGGTGGAGATTGAGCTGCAGAGTACAAAGAATGTGGATGTCTACTCCATGTCCAGAATGTTCATCCACCTTCATCCCTGATGATGGTCTTTGATGACAATAACTAGGATGTGTCAGTAGAAATGAAAGAGATGAAAGTCATTGCCATCCCTAAGCTGCTGGACTTCTATTTCCACTGAGCTACCTGAGCCTCTCTTCACCAACAAGTTCTAGACCAACTGAGCCAAGGGCATCATTTTTCAGGCCCAGTTTCAAAGGAGAGCTGCATCAATAACTTGTTACTGTCACTCCCAAAGTGAGAGGATACTTTCTTCTGGATCCCCTGAAAAGAGTGGCAAAAAATGAAACGGTGAACAAGATGCTCCTGTGTAATCTTCTCCAGCCCCACACTACTCGGGCACTCAGTAAAGAGAGTGAGCTCCCTGCCAACACCAGCCAGCCCATCTCTATTACAGGCTACCTGGTCTCTGGAGGTCATGTCCTAGGTTCAAGGGCTGCTTTACTTCTTGCATCTGAGGCCACTCTTTGCACCAAACAGCAAGAGACAGAGCATCTTATTATTCATCAAAGTCTCTTTTCAAATCTATCTCTCAGATTCTGGCAGAACAACATAGAAACCTGGTAAATGGGTCATCTGCAGAGCAGGGACTGAACATTCCTGGATTAACTAGTCAACCCATCTAAGGGTTAGACTTTCTGCCAAGAGACAACTACCCATAGTAGAAAGCCAGTGGCCTGAGCAGTCCCAGGTCCTCAGGGTCTGCAAGTTCTGTACTGGTTTCTGACTAATTGTTCATGCTGCCAGCAGAGAATGCCCCAGGCCACATTGCAGGCCTGGCTGGGACAAGGTGAAGGGAGTGACCTTTATGAACATCTGTGTGTGCATGTACTCAGTCGCTCAGCTGTATCCTGCTCTTTGTGACCCCATGGACTGTAGCCCACCAGGCTGCTCTGTCCATGGAATTTTCCAGGCAAGAATATTGGAACAGGTTGCCATTTTCTAACTCCACAGGATCTTTCTTACCCAAGGACTGAATCCACATCTCTTGTGCTTCCTTCATTGGCAGGTGGATTCTTTACTACTGAGCCAGCTGGGAAGCCCTTTTATGAACTTACTGGTGCTTGGGGATAGTGCACTGGGATGACCCAGAGGGATGGTATGGGGAGGGAGGAGGGAGGAGGGTTCAGGATGGGGAACACATGTATACCTGTGGCGGATTCATTTTGATATTTGGCAAAACTAATACAATTATGTAAAGTTTAAAAATAAAATAAAATTAAAAAAAATAATAAATAAATAAATAAATAAAAATTTCTATTGGATCACTCATCAATAGGAACCCTCCCAGGGGGAAAGGGAACAAGGACAAATTCCTTCACATTTCTGCCTTGAATAAACATTACTGCTGCTTCATATTAAAAAAAAAAAAAAGGTAAAATGTAGGTGCTTTTAGATAACCAAAAATTCCTTCACCACTGACTGAGATTATTACCAACAAATTTTCACTAATGATAATCTAATAAATTTTATTTCTTGGATGGAAATAAAATAAAAAACTTAAGAAAATTTAATGCTCTAAGAGTATTTTAAGAAATAATCAAGATATTTGTTTTCAAACTTTATTTTTTTTTTAATTTTACTTTGTGTGTTAATACTCCCTTACTGTGTAACTGATATTTAACCTTATCTATCCAAACACATTTGAAAACTTCATTTTTTCCTAGTTATTAGTTATTAGTTAAGGACAGTATCCTCCCCTCAAAAGGACAAAAATGTTTTGTTTTCCAATAATCATTTCCCTTATTGCAAACACTTTGACTTTTATATTTAGATTGTAATCAATTACTTTGCATCTGCAATGCAGGAGATGCCGTTTCAATCACTGGCTGGGGAAGATCCCCTGAGAAGGGTATGGTTACCCACTCCAGTATTCTTGCCTGGTAAATGTCATGGAAAGGGGAGCCTGGTAGGCTACAGTCCATGGGGTCACAAAGAGTTGGACAGGATTGAGTGACTAAACCACCACAACCCAATTACTTTTAATTATTAATCAATATTAATTTAGAATTAACTCAATGTATCATTGATATCTCTTGGCAAATTTCTTTACAGTTCACATTTTTATCTTGAATTTTTTTAAAAAATTTTTTTGTTGTAAGAAAAATTAATCTTATAGGGAAATTCATTACATTAATTTTGGTTTTATTTAAACACTGACCCCAGTTCGGCTGAGTATAGAAAACTATGCTTAACACCTTTTTTATTTTATACCTTTAATGATACTTCAGCTCTGCTTTCTAGAATCGAGCATTGCATGAGGGAATCTTCTCATTTATCAGATTCTTTTCACTTCTTTTCCTCTCAAAAAAAAACACAAAAAAAACAAAATGGGCTTCATTCTTGATGCATATTGCAATCTGGATATGCCTTTCACATTCTTTTACTTAAAGTTTGGTCTGGCCCAGGGGGCTCAGTGGTAAAGAATCCACCTGCAATGCGGGAGACCTGGGTCTGAACCCTGGGTCAGGAAGATCCATGGAGAAGAAAATGGCAACCCACTCCAGTTTTCTTATCTGGAAAATCTCATGGACGGAGGAGCCTGGTGGGCTACAGTCCTTGGGGTTGCAAAGAATCGGATATGCCTGAGCAACTCACACTTAATGATCAGGATAGCCTTTCTGTAGTGAAACCTCATACATCTTGTCAGATCTAGGAAAATTTCTTCTATAATTTCATTGTCCTTAGTTGTTTCTGAATTTCACATCCTCTGTTTTTTGTTTTATGTTTCTTAAATATAACTTCCATAATTTTAACTCTTTTTTGCATCATGTACTGCTTTGTATATCAATTTTACATTTTAGATTATTAAAATTGTCTTAATTATACCCATTATATTGACATTAAATTACTATAAATCATATTTTTATTTAGAAATTTTAATATTTTGCTTCATTTACTTCAGTGAAAGTGTTATTCTTTAACACATCTCTCTTGCCAAGTTTCTCTAAGTGTACACTTCTAACACCTTCAGATACTTAACATAAGAGAGTAAACAAAGTGAAAAATAAGTAACACGTAGAACTATTAAAAGATATGACCCCGTTGAAATAAAATTAATATAGTATACAAGCAAGATCTTAAAATGAATTTTTTTTACTATATTCATCATGGTTTGAAAATGCTTAATGTGAATACAATGAAAGTTTGTATTAAATCACTTAATATAGTGTTTAGGCAGAAAGTGGGTATTTAAAAACATGTTATTTTTTTATTTATGAGTAAGAGATGTTTAATCATGTAAAAAAATCCTTTTCAATCATGTATTGTTTTCCTCTCTCTAGTAATTTTATGGAAGACACTAACCAATATACAGAGATTTCTATAGAAACTGATCTCTGAAGCCTCTGAGTTCTCTAAAAATTATCAGTCATATAAGTTGCTGGGTTTTTATGTGGTTGAAAAGTAGTTCCAAAAAACTTTAAAAGATTGCTTGCTAGATTAGCTTAACCTTAGTTGATACTGTTCTATATCATATATGCAATTATAACAGTGTGTGTGTGTGTGTGTGTGTGTGTGTGTGTGTGTGTGTGTGCTTAGTTGCTCCATTACTCAACTCTCTGTGGCCCCATGGACTGTAGCCTCCCAGGCTCTTCTGTCCATGGAGTTTTCCAGGCAGGAATACTGGAGCAGGTTGCCATTTCCTACTCCAGGGGATCTTCCTGACCTAAGGATTCTACCTCTCTTGCATCTTATGCATTGGCAGGCATATTCTTTGGCATTACAGAATCTGCTTGTCAAGTGGGATTCAGGGAGCAACAGTTATAATAGTAGTTATTTATTAATTGGGCTTCTCAGGTGGTTCTAGTGGTAAAGAACCCGCCTGCCAATGCAGAAGACATAAAAGACACAGCTTCTATCCCTGGATCAAGGAAGAGCCCCTGGAGGAGGGCGTGGCAACCCACTTCAGTATTCTTGCCTGGAAAATATCATGGACAGAGGAACTTGGTGGGCTACAATCCAAAGGTTATCATCTCACTTATGTAAAGTATCAATATTATATTCCCTCAGATGGTAAAGCATCTGCCTACAATGTGGGAGACCCGGGTTCGATCCCTGGGTCTGGAAGATCCTCTGGAGAAGGAAAGGGCCACCCATTCCAGTACTCTTGCTGGAAAATCCCATGGACAGAGGAGCCTGGTAGTCTACAGTCCATGGGGTCACAAAGAGTTGGACACGACTGAGCGACTAAACTTTCACTTTTTCAAGATGTTCTTTTATGAAATTTTTATTGAGATTACAAGCACTGTCATTGCCATCAACTTCACCATTGTCAGTTTTTATCTGAGTCCCATTTGCTCTGTGCTTTTGAAACCAAATATAACAGGAAGATATATCCCTGCCTCGATGGGGTTAACAGCCAGAGTTCCAATAGACACAGATGCATTCATGAAACTGCAGGGCACAGCACTGAAGGAAACACAATCCAAAGGCTCAGGAAGAGGAATCTTTTCTTTCTTGCAGAAAGAATGAAATGGAAACTAATAAAATGCAGTGGACCTTAGCATTATGATGATTCAAAGATAATTGTGTTTATAAAAATGATACTAAAATACTAAGAAGTTCTCAAGTGTCTTTTGAATATTAAAAGGCATTTCTTAAAGAAAATATAACTTCATTTTAGTATTTAGTGCATTTAAAATACTTTACAATTTTTTTTTAAGTTTGCTATTCAAAATATTTGACTCAGGAGATATTCTATTTATTCTCTCATCATGGACAACATCCAAGTGTTTGGAGAAAAGAAAGGGAAAAACAGAGAATAGGAGAAGCTTTTCAATTTGGCTATATTTTATCAAGTTGTTTCTCTATGTTTTTGGATGATTTTTTTTCCTTCTAGCCTTGTGAACCATATTTGTAGTAGAACCATGTAAAATCAAATTCATTAGAATTACTTGAGGTGACCAATTTTCATTTTTTTCCCTTTGCTTATTTGTTGACCTAATGAAGTCATTGAATTTGATACATCCTTAATATTTCTTCCTATCTGTTTTTGTATTATGCCTTTTATCCATCCCCTAAAATACAAACATTATGATGAAGAAGAAGTACACTGTTGTATGGATACATTTTCTCTAAGATTTATATTTTCTTCAGAGGAATTCAACAGACTTGACAATGTTCCCCTCCCTCTTTGAACAAAATGACAGGCTAATTAAAAGTACAGGATAAAACCGGCATTCACTTCTAGGGTTGCTTCTTTCTATCCAGACAGGAAAGATGTGGTTTTCACAGTACACTATTCTCAGTAGCATTTGAATCATCTTCAGTGGTCTTTGTTTTGTACTTTTTGACAGCAATGCATTATATGGAGAGATAGACTCAGTTCTAATTCCTTACTCTTTTCCCCAAGTTTTATAACTAAATAACCTTTTTGAATAAAATATTGCAACAGTCCTGCATTTTGAGGATGAAAGTGCTGTTTTCTAAAAGGTCAATTCAATCTGGGAAATGTTTTCAGTTTAGACAATACATTATAAACTGCTGAAATCCATGGCAATTTTCAGCACCGCTAACAACGGGAAGTAAATTTCAGTCATTCACAGTAAGATGGCAATGTGGTGACATTTGAAGCCTGGACATGGGCTCTCACATTCATTGTAGGTGACTGACTGCTGTGCAGCAGGGACCTTTTTTCAACTGCTGGATGAATTTCAGATATAAATGAAAAAGATGATCTGAACGCTTTACAAAATGAGTGAGACCCCATCGTCTGAGTGACAATATTCTTCTTTGACAGAAGGCAAGGATTAAGAATATGCCAAATTAATAAATCCCTAGGAAACCAATAATCTCACATTTGCAGAACAATTGTATCTTCTGGTAGTTATT
Organism: Bos grunniens; assembly: GCF_055505025.1. Classification (NCBI taxonomy): domain Eukaryota; kingdom Metazoa; phylum Chordata; class Mammalia; order Artiodactyla; family Bovidae; genus Bos; species Bos grunniens. Next base: position 9,004,508 of record NC_141176.1, on the reverse strand, counting down.
ATCTCTGAATTACACTGAGCCACTATCTTTGTTTCATTCTCCTGTTATATGTCCTTGTCCATCAAAAACTATGGCAGCTGCACGACACAGTCAAGCAATAAATTTATGAAACATCTCTCTGAAGTGCATGCTTGTTTCATAATCCTGATTCTGTATTTTTATTTACTTCAAAATATATGGAACTGTCAGCCTGAGGGTCAGAAGATTACAGCACTTTCTTTGTTTCTTTGCTAGTGTTTTTATTTAACTTGAACAATAAGCTGCAGCACCAAGGGAGTGATGAAATAAAGGATATATAGAGTCACAATGGCATAAAAATGGTAAACACAGATACACTGCAAGAAAGATCATCATGTCATATCATAAAAAAAAAAAATGTTTACTTCAGTAACTCACACAGGTAACACACACCGACTTTATTAAAACTTCTAGAAAACCCACAGTAACAAGCCAGAGTGTTAACATAAACAGAAAACGTTTCTTTTCTCTCTGAAATTTCTCATGGGATCATCTGACTTTTGACCTTAAGACATTGTGTACTCAGAGTTGATTCCCTATTATAGTCAGTGATGGACTCAGTTAGCATTTTTAATCTATCTGAGCTTAAAAACAGCAAACTTCACGGGGCACCACATTTTGTAAAAGGCTGGGATTCACCTCGAAAAGTTATAAATAATAAATAAGTTAGCAATTTTAAATTCAAGAAAAACACCTCATATAAACCAACAAAACACATATACAAGTGGTCATTACCAACATATTCTTACTATAAAGCTCTGTGACTTGAAACTACTTACAGTTTTAGAGTTCAAAATATCCTTTAGCTTAATTCTATCAATTAAGGCAGCATGTCTCTTTTTCATTTCTTTGCTATATATGCTGGTGTTTGAATTGAATATGTTGAAATAAATTTTAATTACATATTTACTGATAGGATGGAAACATGAATTCTACATTTCTATGAACATTTTCTATTAATATTTCAGGAGCATATTAGAGAATATTTTTGGTTGATTTTTATTATTTGATTTTTTAAAATGCTACTGAAATCATCCATATTTTACAAATGTGGATTATGACTTTTGATATTTCATTTTAAATATAAATCTGTATATTATTTATATCAATCTTTCATTCATCTCTACAATTATATTAGGATGTTGACTTTGAAAATTCACCCAGGATTTCTATACTAATACTAAATATACTTCAAACATGTCTAATAATTTATCAGCATTTCTCTAGGACCAACAGGAGTTATTCAATTTCTTGGAGCCTTGGTTTGTATAGAGCCTGGTTTATAAACTTATAATCTGGTTTCTCCATTTATATTATGTTCCATGTCTTTGGGGAAGCTATGTTGGGCATTTGATACACTTAGAGGTGAGTATAATTTTCACTTACAAGCAGAGTACAAATCTGAAATGCCTTGAAGCTCTTTGTTCTCCATACTTAGAACTAAGTAAAGTGTTCAGTGAGTCTTCTGGGACTTTCAGGTCAAAGTTTCACTGATAATATTTTCTGAGAAAAATGCAGTTGGTTTAGGGAAAACTCTCTCTGCCTCTCTGCTCCTAATTAATCTTGACATTTTCTCTTCTTTTTTTTTCAGTAATTTGCTCCATTTTTACTAATCAGTTATATTATTCCCCATAGCTTAGTATTATCATTTTAAAATTTCCAATTTGCTATGGTCTGAATGTTTGTATCACCACAAATTTATATTAACATTAAGCATTAATCTTAATCATATTAATGTAAACATTAAACCAAACACTTGATGTCATGGCACTGGGAGGTGGACTTCTTGGAGGTGATTGGGTCATGAGGATGGACCACAGGCTTGAGATAGGTTCCTTGCCCCCTTCTGCTATGTGAAAACAGAAAGAAAAGTCTGTCACATAGAAGAGAGCCCTCATTTGACTGTGCTGGCCTCCTGATCTTGGACTTCCAGTCTCCAGAACTGTGAGAAATAAATGTCTGTTTTTGTGAAGTTTGTCAAGCTGCAGTAGCTTGTTATAGCATCCTTAATGAACCAAGATACAGTTAGATAACTGACCATGCATTTAAGACTTAATAAGATGCAAGGAGAACTAATGACTCTGATTTCCATTCTACCATGTCCAACTTCCATCAAAAAAGCTATGTTTTTTTCCAGTAGTCATGTATGGATGTGAGAGTTGGACTATAAAGAAAGCTGATCATGGAAGAATTGATGTTTTTGAATTGTGGTGTTGAAGAAGACTCTTGAGAGTCCCTTGGACTGCAAGGAGATCCAACCAATCCATCCTAAAGGAAATCAGTCCCGAATATTCAGTGGAAAGACTGATGCTGAAGCTGAAACTCCAATACTCTGGCCACCTGATGTGAAGAACTGACTCATTGGAAAAGACCCGGATGCTGGGGAAGATTAAAAGCAGAAGGAGAAGGGGACGACAGAGGATGAGAAGGTTGGACTGCATCACAGACTCGATGGATATGAGTTCGAGCAAGCTCTGGGAGTTGGTGATCGACAGGGAAGCCTGGTGTGCTGCAGTCCATGGAGTCTCAGAGAGTCAGACATGATTGGGTGACTGAACTTACTGTAAATGTCTTTGAAACACCCCTACTTTACCTATCATAGTTACCATAAAGTTGCTAATGTGAATCTAAAGCAAATCTTAGTATCCTCAGGCTTTTAGTTTAGATGATATGCAAATACTGAGAATATTTAATCCATATTTATAACACTGGACATATAATAGTATATATCAATATGAATTCCATATAGATGATGTTTCTATTATACATATTGGGGTTTTTTATAAATAAATAATGTGTGCAAAATTCTTGCTACTTAAAAGAACAATGAAAGTAAAATCACTTTCTTCTTTATAGTGAATTGAGTTGAATATTCATTAACTTAAATAAAATGGTACTTAAAGTAACATTATTGACTAGTGGTCATACAGGAACTTGTGCCATAAACTACATTGCTTTACACTGGGTCCATCTTGTTTTTCCTAATGCACCAAATCTAAACCTTTCTCTATGAAGTCATTTACAAAATAGAGACATTCTTAAATTCTTCCCATGCTGACAGAATCTCTGTTGGTGAATTTGGAGGCAATGGTGGGCCAATAAAGATAAGAGCCATGTTGGTGTTAAGAACTCCGCTAAATGTTGCCATCTGTCTTCTTCAGATGCAAAAATTCTCAGGACATAGGTATGCTAAGATATTTGGATGCTTTTAGAAAGGTCATTTGATGCCTTTAATTTCTTTTTGTGATGCAGTGTCAGAAGATAAGGATCAAAATACAGGAGAGCTTGTAAAAAGTTCGTTCTTCTCCATTCTATCAGGAAGAAAAAAAAAAAAAGATTCGCTTGCTATCCCCAGGCTTCCCTTGTGGCTCAGCTGGTAAAGAATCTGCCTGCAATGCAGGAGACTTGGGTTCTATCCCTGGGTTGGGAAGATCCCCTGAAGAAGGGAAAGGCTACCACTCCAGTATTCTTGCCTGGAGAACTCCATGGACTTTTATAGTCCATGGGGTCACAAAGAGTCGGATACAACTGAGTGACTTTCACTTTCTCAATCCCTATCAACTTTTGTCAAATTGCTGCTGCCATGAAATTATTGACAACTTTTAACATTTCTGACTTTTACTCTTAGCTGAAATTCAATTTTATTTTTTCAATTTTTTATATTATATGAATATTTAAAATTTCTGCGTTCACCTTAAAATATATATATATAAACAATAACGATCATATCCCTTCCATGTTAACTTTCCTTCTAAAGATCAGTTTAATTCCAGGAGTGTTAAAACTAATAACTAATGTCTAGCATATAGCTGATTTACAGTAATATCCATTGGAATGAATGTATCACTATTCAAGTCTCTATAATTTCAAGATCCTCTAAGCTTTACTTAAAACCCTCTTCTCTTCTAGTAATTACGGTGTTAAACATCTTTTTATGAATTCATCTCTTTAGAGACATAACCCAGTAAACACAAATGACGCTTTGCTTGTAAATCTTACTGGCCAAATAAACATATACATAATTGTGTTTTTTTTTTTTTTTCACAAACATTCAAATATTATTTTTCCCCTTTTGGGCCCACACTGTCATCTCACTTCTCCAGTGTTCTGTGGTATGAAACAGCTTGATCAGTATTCAACTTTCTGTCCCACCTCCTACCCCAATTTTAGAGCTCAAACTATCCCTTTGCTAGTTATCATTTAACCATCTGCTTTCCTTAGCTTTCAGTATTTTGTCGATTCCTTTAAATCATGTTATTTCTCATTCTTATAATTCTTGAAGGTTTGAAATCTTTTAAATCATTTTTCATTTACTTTGTGGCATTTTGTTAGAGAAAATAATTCATAATAATTGAATTATTAACCATATGGGAAACTATCAATTATTTATTCATTGAGCAGTTACTATAGGCAAACTACCATGATAAATGCTTACAGTACTCACAGTAAATATGATTGCTTCACACTATAAACTCGCCATTTTAGCCACTAATACTTATCAGAGCAATGTTTCCCCTGAGGAAATACTACACATTCAGACAATTTCAGAGGTCAACTGATTTCTATATAGGCAACTTATATAGAGTGAATTTTGTATGTGCAAGCTTTAACATTTTAAAATACAGGAAAATCCTGCTCTTTGGGGAAAGCATACTTTTTTTTTTTTCCCCTCTTCTTGCTTTGTAGAGGCATCTTAGTCAAAAAAGTGAAAGGAATATCAAAACACTGGCACAAAAACTGACATAAACGGAAAAAAATCAATTGATTGTGTATGTTTTTCTCTGTGTTTCTAGAGCCCTTGTCATAAGTGACTCTGAGTGATTACTATATTTACTTATTTATTTACTTGGCCTCTATAAAAAAAAAAAAAAAAAAAAGGCAAGGAGTGAGGAACTTAAAGATGGCGGCTGACCATGAATTGATTTCTTATGCCCCGCTGCTTCTTTATTGCCGTGTGAGCGAATCTGATGCTACCTTTACCAAATGTGTGCTTGTTCATTCCTAAAAAAGAAAACTTTCTAGATGTTGCTGTCAAAGGAAAAGGGATATTGCAGAAATTTAAGGTCATCTTTCAAATTGAGTGATTTTGTAGTCCCAGTGGAAAACAAGTCTCACAGAGAGGCCATTTTAAACAATGGAATCGGAAAGACACACTTTCAATTGCATTTCAGAATGGCATTGCTTTTGACCTTTAAGTGATTTCCTTAACCATTTAACACTTAGGGACACATCAAATCGGTAGCTGATTGACAATATAAAGGGGATTAACTGTACTTTACCCCTTGGAGTCTGACTCACAGGAAGCTAATCAACCAAAAAAAAAAAAAAGGGTAGGAGGGCATAAAAGCATAAATGCACTCAGACAGATAAAAACAGCAGAGAATCTCTATCAAGTTCTATGCTGTGTCCCTGGAAACCAAGATAATGATAGCTATACATTTTATATAGGTAATCTTAAAACTTCATTAACAATTAAAGGAGCATCTCCCATAATTATTATAACACTTTACATTTGAAATTTAGATACCACCTGAATTTGCCTAGTAGAATATGAAATGTTTTATGCCCTGTTTGCAACAAAATTTGCTTGATGCTTGTGCTTCTTCTGAAACTCTGAAACTGTAGAATATAATAACATTTCAACGTGACACGTTTTGCTGTATTAAATTAAGCATTTTTACACAAGTGGATTAACCTTCAGATACTTCTTATGAGCTTAAATTAATGGGTAATTATGGCTTCTATAGCTTACTATTTTACATGCAATACCAACATTTTGAAGTGGTAAGGCAAGGATAATAGTTGTACATATGTATTAAATGCAAACATTTTACCAACTACCAAGGCTTCCCTGGTGGTTCAGAAGTTTAAGAACCCACCTGCAATGCCAGAGACCTGAGTTTGATCCCTGAGTTGGGAAGTTCTCCTGGAGAGGGAAATGGCAAACCATACTGGTATTCTTGCCTGGAGAATTCCATGCACAGAGGAGCCTGGCAGGCTAGAGTCGATGGAGTTGCAAAGAGTTGGACAGGAATGAGTGACTTTCACTTTTACTTCTTTCAAGGAAACTTTAAAAGATAAATTTGGATGTTTTTTGTTTGTTTGTTTGGACTTTTAGTTAGATTTTCTAAAAAATACACGCTTCCCAATGTGTCACACTTGTGCCTAGTCTACTCTACTATTATGGTTGCAAATATCCAACAAGAGTCTGACTGTAAGACCAATTAAACTGTGTGAGTTTAATTTACCTCACCTAAATAAATAGCATACCAGAAGCAAGGTTCCACAAACACGGATCTCAACAGATCACTTCTCCAGGTATTTTTATCACTATGTCTTTCCTGATCTTTTTCTGTTTCATACACGACTTCTGTCATTTTGGATTTAGTTGACTGCTTCATTCACCATCATAGCAATCACCAGAATTAATCTCATTCCATAGGCCTCACCCTACATTTTTGTTTTCACCCCATTTCTTCTGTGAATTGAAGCCATTAGTACTCCAGAGTACTGTTGTCCTAACAATCTCATTGCTGAGCACTTAGTCATTTCAAGATTACCAAACTGTTTTAGAGGAAATTTGATAAAAAGACTTGTATTGGGATCAAGTAAAATTCCAGTAAAGCAGATGAAATCAAGCTGTCAGTGAGTTGAAATGACATATATCTGCTTGTATCTTTTCTATTCATTTAATGCTTAAGATTTTCACAATTCCATGTTTTAATCAAGAAATAAATTAATTCCTTTCCGTTTAATGGTTAAGAGCTCTTGATTCCTGCATATGGTGAAAAGTAAAAGTCAGTGAAGAGTTGTGATTTCCAGCTATAGCAGAATCCAGATATTAGTAAATCTTCTCCCCAAAATCAAGAATAAAACTAGACAAAATTGTCTGAAACAACCATTTTGAGGTTCTGGAGATCGACATCTGATAAACATCAAATTGTGAAATGTTTATTCATAAAAAAATATTCAGATAAGAGTAGCTGGCATCTGCAGCCCTTTTGCCCAGTCAGCAAAGTGTTGAAGATGAGGTATTTGAGCATATTCAAAGCCTCAAAGCCCAACTCATTGGCTGATGACTAAGTCATGCAGAAACTGTGACAACCTGCAGGATGCCAACCTTGATTTTTTTAATCATTAATTATTTTTTTTAAATGACTTAAAATTCTAAGCAAAATTAGCACCAGCTGTACACCATAGGGGAGAAAATTTTTTCAATTAAAATCTAAACAAATATAAAAGATGAAATAACAGCTGCTGCTGCTGCTAAGTCACTTCAGTCGTGTCCAACTCTGTGTGACCCCATAGATGGAAGCCCACCAGGCTCCCCCGTCCCTGGGATTCTCCAGGCAAGAACACTGGAGTGGGTTGCCATTTCCTTCTCCAATGCATTAAAGTGAAAAGTGAAAGTGAAGTCACTCAGTCATGTCTGATTCTTAGCGACCCCATGGACTACAGCCTACCAGGCTCCTCTGTCCATGGGATTTTCTAGGCAAGAGTATTGGAGTGGGATGCACTCCACTGGAGTGGAGTACTGGAGTTATTGCCTTCTCCAGAAATAACAGCTACAGAACTCTAAAGAGGAAATTTTGAATCCATAATTGCTATATTACATTTTTTATGACATATCAAAAGATACCAAAAGAAACAGAAATGTCATCCCTACTCATTAAAGGAAAAAAATATATATAGATAATAGGAATTGATTCTAAGTAGGTCCAGATGTTGGACTTAGCAAACTAAATTTTCAAATCATCTTTACAAATACACCATTCCAAATTAAACTCTGTTCAAGGAATTAAAGAATAAATGATAAATCAGGAAACAGTTCATCTCCATAGAAAATGGGAAAGTAAAACAAACACAAAAAATACAGAAATTCTGGAGTTTAAATGTACATTTACTGAAATGAAAAATTCAGTAGATGGGCTGAGCAGAGGTTGAAATTAGTGGAGTAACTTTTCAAAAAAAAAAAAAATGTGTTCCAAAGAAAGCACAAACTTATTGTGGAACTCTAGATGGGTCTACACTATATCTCCTTTGCTGAGAATTGGAGGAAGAAACTGTATGCAGCACATTTATTCAGTATTGATACCTTAAACATCTTAGGATATTAGAAGATCATAAGCTGAATCATAAGACCTTTGTGATAGGAGCTGGTGTTGCATTCTGAACTTATAAAACTCTCATTTGCTGTAATTTGAAATGACTAGTCTGTTAAGCCACTGATCAATGGTTTGGGGCAATATCTTCATGTATTTTATATCCTTCCAAATGTTGAGACTCCTCTTTAATATTGGGAGGTGCAAGGTGTAATGGCTTTTCATTTCCTTCAGATGGATTGTCCCAGTATATCTCAGACTATTTGTCAGAAGAGAACCTTCACCCCAGTGGCAGATCACTAAATCAAGCAGCTTATTTCAGGCTCTCTGGCGGGCTTGTGTCCTACCAGGGAAACTAGTGTATTTGACATTTCATGCTTACTAGGTTAAATTAGCATGTTGCAATTAGTATAGTAGAACAGCTTCATAATTGGAGGAATGTCAAGACAGTCAAGGTCTCAGTTGACTAGATTTTATCTGATGAAAGAGATGACATAGCTCTGGGACCAAATATTTAAGGCATACTGCTGTTTCTGCTTTGGGAAGGTAAACTTTTCTTCTTTAATCCTCACACTGTTAAGGACTGAAGAGAACATTTTACCAGATTAAGAGTTATATTTCAGTATGTTATTTACCAGTAATATACTTAAAACATAGGACAGCTATTGTTGGTGTTTCCACCTAATTCAGCTCACTGTAGTTCATTACCTTCCACTAATATACAACAAATTTTTACAGATGTAAAATCGGAAAATGGACAAGAGTATACTTAGCACCATACCTTAAATCATTAAGCGTGGCATTAATCCCCATAATTTCTCCAAACATTTGCTGTTTATTGTAAGTGGATATTTTGATAATATTTTGCAGTTTCAAGGGCAAGCACCTGGCCCTTCCTATGATCACAGTCTTGTTCTTTAAGGCAGGGAAACAATATGAATATTCTTCCAGTCTAGCCTAATTATATAGTTAAGGAGTAAGGAAATAACTGGAGACTCATTGGAATTTAGGAAAGATCCTGAAACTCCAATACAGAAGCTAATTTTTCTCAGAGCTCTGGTTCTGCAAACACCTTACCCTGGTTACAGGCTAAGGAATAGAGTTGGAGGACAAAAGGCTCCCATGCAGTCATGTCTTTGGAGAAGGGTGGCTACTTCTCTCAAGGTAAGGAGGACTGTTTCTGCTGGTCTGGAAGACTCAGATAACTGGAGGAGCTCCTGACTCTCAGGCTCACCTTTCAAAAGCTTCGATCCTCAATCTCAAGGATTTGTTTTTTCCTGTTAAATCCCTGACTCAGACACTGGAGACTTATTATTTCATTGAATTCAAAGCATTCAATACCTCAAAAGAATGTAAAATGACCCATAAGGACATATCCGGGTCACAATTTTAGAAAACTGAAGTGTTCTGTTATCATGAACATTTTGAAACAGAAAAGAGCCAAAATTCAGAGAAAGCTAAATATAAATTTTATGCAACTTGAAAAATCTCAAGTTCTTCATTTCAGACATGATCAACATTTTCTGAGCTTGCGAAAGGAGCAATGAAGTGGTTCAGTTCAGTTTAGTTCAGTTGCTCAGTCATGTCCAACTCTGTGACCCCATGGACTGCACCTTTTCTTAATATCTTCTGCTTCTATTAGATCCATACCATTTCTGTCCTTTATTGTGCTCATCTTTGCATGAAATGTTCCCTTAGTATCTCTAATTTCTTGACGAGATCTCTAGTCTTTCCCATTCTATTGTTCTCCTATATTCCTTTGCATTGTTGACTGAGGAAGGCTTTCTCTCCTTGCTATTCTTTGGAACTCTGCATTCAGATGGCTATATCTTATTTTTTCTTCTTTGCCTTTAGCTTCTCTTCTTTTCTAAGCTATTTTTAAGGCTTCCTCAGAAAACCATTTTTCCTTTTTTCATTTCTTTTTTCTTGGGGATGGTCTTGATCACTGCCGCCTCTACAATGTCAGGAACCTCTGTCCATAGTTCTTCAGGCACTCTATCAGATCTAGTACCATATATATATATATATATATATATATATATATATATATATGTCACTTCCACTTTATAATCATAAGGGATATGATTTAGGTCATATCTGAATGGTCTAGTGGTTTTTCCCTGCTTTATTCAGTTTAATCTGAATTTGGCAATAAGGAGTTCATGATCTGAGTCACAGTCAGTTCCTGGTCTTGTTTTTGGTGATTGTATAAACTTTCTCCATCTTAGGTTGCAAAGAATATAATCAGTCTGATTTCGGTATTGACCATCTGGTGATGTCCATGTATAGAGTCGTCGCTTGTGTTATAGGAAGAGGGTGTTTGCTATGACCAGTGCATTTTCTTGGCAAAATTCTTTTAGCCTTTGCCCTGCTTCATTTTGTACTCCAAGGCCAAACTTGCCTGTTAGTCCACGTGTCTCTTGACTTCTTCCTTTTGCATTCCAGTCCCCTATGATGTAATGGACATCTTTTTTTTGGTGTTAGTTCTAGAAGATCTTGTAGGTCTTCATAGAATGGTTCAACTTCAGCTTCTTTGGCATTAGTGGTTGGGGCATAGACTTGGATAACTGTGATATTGTATGGTTTCCCTTGGAAATGAACTGGAGTGAAGAGATCACAGGCAAGCATAGCATCATTGGCTGTGATGTTTGAAGACCAGTCTTTAATATGTGATTGCATGCATGCTCAGTCCATCAGTCATGTCCCACACTGTCCCACACTTTGCAACCCCGTGGACTGTGGCCCACCAGGCTCCTCTGTCCATGGGATTCTCCAGGCAAGAATACCAGAGTAGGTTGTCATTTCCTTCTCCAGGGGATCCTCCCAAACCAGGGATCAAACCTCCATTTCCTGTGTCTCCTGCATTGGCAGGTAGATTCCTTACCACTGAGCCACCTGGGAAGCCCCAACATGTGATTATATTTGTCTTTTGATTCAGGTGTTTTTGCACCATGTGTAAGCAGAGTGGTATTTGAATAAAAAAAGAAAATGTTAAAAAAAAAGGGACAAGGATTACTAGCAACCTCCCCATATTACAGTAGACAAAATACAGTAGACAGGGCTTACAGGAGTACTATCTGGTGTGTATCATGGAAAGCTGCTTAAATTAGGACTGAAAAGCAATGCGTTGTTTTCCTTATTCACCTTAAAATGGCACGGATGTTACTGAGATATTGCAAAGTTAGAAGGTGTTCTCTTCTCTTGTGAAACTAGCCTTGAGATAGAATGGGCTATATCTTAACAATTTTCAAGGGAGGTTACGGACATGCTCATATGTTCCCACCAAAGTCTGAATAAGTTTGGAGAAAGCTAAAATTTAAAAAGGAACAAGTATAAACCTGAAATAGCTACATCAAATTTGCTATCATCAGGCAAAATAGAGGCTAGAGTCAGAAGTGACAGTCTATTAAAAAGAAATAAAGACATACAGAGGTATTTCACCTGAGTTTGTAATGTAAAATTCCTGTTTGCTATATGTAGCAAGATGCCACCTATGGGAAAGCAAACGTGGTGAGATACAGGAGAAATGGCTATTAAAATCATGGTGTTGTGCTTATTTTCCAGATTTCCTAATGTGAATACATTAGTTTTATCATCAACAAAATGCTTTGTAAAGAACTTGAATATGATTTTATTTTTTTTCTATAAATTTTTTAAATGCCTGTGGAATTCAATATGGTTTATAGACTTTGCCCCAGTTATTTGGTGCCCCATAAGATATCTGACATTTGAGGGCACAAGTAAGTTTAACTTTACACAATTTCAGACCATAAAAATTATGTAAAATTTACTCAACAAGGCCATAGAAGTCACACTGGCATGATGGATTTTTATAATGATATAATCATTAATGAATTATACTTCCATTTAACAAAGATTTAATATGAAATTTCCTTTGCTTGCCTTGTTACTAATTCTCTCATCTGAATTGCCTTGGGCATATCTGCCATAAAATTGTTCACCATAATATTTCTTTCTGTGTCAATCATATAATACATGCAAATCTCCCAACCATGAATAAGACAAACTTCATTTTCTTTAAAACACACACCCAGCTTTCAGAAAATATTTATGTTGAAAATCAAGATACCCTGAAAGAAAACTATGACTCATATTTAAAGGACTAATAGTGGTCTGATTATAGATACATTATCATATAGTACTTTCTGCTGTTTGTAGAAATGAAAATAGATGAACACGTTATCTCTCCCTTTCAATCATGCGCTTGTTAATTTTAATTTAGCTCACACCTTTATGAAAGCATTTGTATAGTTCCATGTGCACAGATGACTAAAATAGATCATGGAAGATTGTAAAAAACCTGCTGATAACAAAAATGATAATGGGAGAATTGTTCATAATTGTCTCTTTTCTTAGTTCTAACACTTTATTGCCAGCCTCAACCCTGTATTCAGTACTCTCCACTGTTACTTTCCTTGCGTTTCTTGTTAGTTCCCTCTTCTATTTCCTTTCGTGGCTGTTTCTAACCTTTACCATTTTCCTGGCTTCCCCTCTTTACTTGCAGCAGACAATACTATTTTCTTCATAAGATACTGCATTTTCTCAAAAACACATTTTCTGTTTCCTTATTTCCAACAAATCAATAGAAACAACAAAGTTCTTAATTTCCCTCCAGTTTCAAAAAGATTTCCTTCTCTTGTTTCTGACCCAGGAGTCCTGCTACCTGGGCTCTATGTTCCACTCTTTCCTCCAACAACTCGGATTTTTCCCCATGAAGTAAAACTTTCTCTTTTTGTGTTTAATTTATAGCCCTCTGCTTGATATTTACCATCAAATTAAATATCTCTCAAGATTTTACATTAAAAAAACTAAACAAATGCACCACTCATTTTCAGATAAATTTTATCTACTGCCCAACTTCCTATTTTTAACTGATGCACTTCATAAGTATGTTCTCTCTCTCTCTCTCTATATATATATATATACATACATATATAATCTCACTCACCTAGAGTCAGACATCCTGGAATGTGAAGTCAAGTGGGCCTTAGGAAGCATCACTATAAACTAAGTTAGTGGAGGTGATAGAATTTCAGTTGAGTTATTTCAAATCCTAAAGGATGATGCTGTGAAAATGTTGCACTAAATATGTCAGAAAATTTGGAAAACTCCGCAGTGGCCATAGGACTGGAAAAGGTCAGTTTTCATCCCAATCCAAAAGAAAGGTAATGCCAAAGAATGCTCAAACTACACCACATTTGTACTCATCTCACACACTAGTAAAGTAATGCTCAAAATTCTCCAAGCCAGGCCTTAGCAATACATGAACCGTGAACTTCCAGATGTTCAAGCTTGTTTTAGAAAAGCCAGAGGAACCAGGGATCAAATTACCAGCATCCACTGGATCATCGAAAAAGCAAGAGAGTTCCAGAAAAACATCTATTTCTGCTTTATTGACTATCCAAACCCTTTGACTGTGTGGATCACAATAAACTGTGGAAAATTCTGAAAGAGATGGGAAAATCAGACCACCTGACCTGCCTCTTGAGAAATCTGTATGCAGGTTAGGAAGCAACACTTAGAACTGGACATGAAACAACAGACTAGTTCCAAATAGGAAAAAGAGTACGTCAAGGCTGTATATTTTCACCCTGCTTATGTAACTTATACGCAGAGTATATCATGAGAAATGCTGAGCTGGATGAAGCACAAGCTGGAATCAAGATTGCTGGGAGAAATATCAAACCTCAGACATGAAGATGACACCACCCTTATGGCAGAAAATTAAGAAGAATTAAAGAGCCCCTTAATGAAATTGATATAGGAGAGTGAAAAAGTTGGCCTAAAACTCAACATTCAGAAAACTAAGATCATGGTATCTTGTCCCACCACTTCATGGGAAATAGAATGGGAAACAGTTGAAACAGTGAGAGATTTTATTTTGGGGGGCTCCAAAATCACTGCAGATGGTGGCTGCAGCCATGAAATTAAAAGACACTTACTAAAATAAATAAATAAATAAAATTTAAAAATAAAAGACACTTTCTCCTTGGAAGGAAAGTTATGAAAAACCTGCTGCTACTGCTGCTGCTAAGTCGCTTTAGTCGTGTCTGACTCTCTGCGACCCCATGGACGGCAGCCCACCAGGTTCCCCCTTCCCTGGGATTCTCCAGGCAAGAACACTGGAGTGGGTTGCCATTTCCTTCTCCAGTGCATGAAAGTGAAAAGTGAAAGTGAAGTCGCTCAGTCGTGTCCGACTCCCAGCGACCCCATGGACTGCAGCCTACCAGGCTCCTCCATCAATGGGATTTTCCAGGCAAGAGTACTGGAGTGGGGTGCCATTGCCTTCTCCGTATGAAGAACCTAGACAACATATTAAAAAGCAGAGACATTACTTTGCTAACAAAGGTCTGTCTAGTCAATGCTATGGTTTTTCCAGTGGTCATGTATGTATGTGAGAGTTGGACTGTGAAGAAAGTTGAGTGCAGAAGAATTGATGCTTTTGAACTGTGGTGTTGGAGAAGACTCTTGAGAGTCCCTTGGACTGCAAGGAGATCCAACCAGTCCATCCTAAAGGAGACCAGTCCTGAATTGGAAGGACTGATGATGAAGCTGAAACTCCAATACTTTGGCCACCTGATGCGAAGAGCTGACTCACTGGGAAAGACCCTGATGCTGGGAAAGATTGAAGTAAGGAGAAGGGGAACACAGAGGATGAGATAGTTGGATGGCATCACGGACTCAATGGATATGAGTTTGAGTAAACTTTGCAAGTTGGTGGTAGACAGGAGGACTGGCATCCTGCGGTTCATGGGGTTGCAGAGTCAGACACAACTGAGGAACTGAAGTGAAATGAACTGAATATTTGCTATATGTATTTTTTTATCTGTTATACTAAGGACCTCAGACTGTTATCATATTTAACCACATAGTCATTTCTTCATCCTTAATTAAGTATATATTTATGATTCACTAACATTGCAATCTCTACCTAAAACTCTCATTTCTCTTCTTAGCTTGTCTAAATTCTTGGTAACTCAAATACTCATCCAACAAATAATTTTTGGCACATGTTATGGGTAAGATATCATTCTAGTTTTGGGGACCTTTCCTCATTTTGTTGCTGCCCTTAAGACAGTTATTACAAAAATCAACAACACCTAGAACATATGTGACAGTTAATAAATATTTGTCAATGAATATATAGAAATACAATGACAATACAAGCTTTGGATATCAGTGGAGAATTTCTTGGTGGAAATGACTTAAATTGAGACCTGAAGATTCAAAAGTGAAAGGAGTGGGAGGGAATAAAAATTTTTCAAAGGAAAAGTATGTTTCAGTTCAGTTCAGTTCATTTCAGTTCAGTCGCTCAGTCCTGTTTGACTCTTTGAGACCCCATGAATCGCAGCACGCCAGGCCTCTCTGTCCATCACCAACTCCTGGAGTTCACCCAAACTCCTGTGCATCGAGTTGGTGATGCCATCCAGTCACCTCATCCTCTGTTGTCCCCTTCTCCTCCTGCCCCCAATCCCTCCCAGCATCAGAGTCTTTTCCAACGGTCAACTCTTCGTATCAGCTGGCCAAAGTATTGGAGTTTCAGCTTCAGCATCAGTCCTTCCAATGAACACCCAGGACCGATCTCCTTTAGGATGGACTGGTTGGATCTCTTTGCAGTCCAAGGGACTTGCAAGAGTCTTCTCCAGAACCACAGTTCAAAAGCATCAATTCGTCAGTGCTCAGCTTTCTTCACAGTCCAACTCTCATATCCATACATGACCACCGGAAAAACCGTAGCCTTGACTAGATGGACCTTTGTTGGCAAAGTAATATCTCTGCTTTTTAATATACTATCTAGGTTGGTCATAAGGAAGCTTTAAAAAAATTAAAAAAAATTATGTGTTAATTAACTTGAAAGAAGATCAATGACATCTGTGGGATTGGGGAGAGAGGGAGAAGAATGGATGGTGAGACTAGATAAAACCAAAGATGAAGTAGAAATGCATCAGATCTCACAAAAGCTGTGATTCATTTTATGCATACATTTACTTTAAACCTAAAAGCAACAAGAAATCACTTTGAAGACCTGGTCTTATTAATCCAAGTACCCACACTTGAAGAAAGCCAATGGAAAATATCAATAAGGAAACAGAGGGTTCCAATAAAAGACACTGGACCAGAAAGGTCTTGTGTTATTGTATTGTTCTAATTTTTGTGAACTCTACCTCAGCTTTGTCAAAAGTATGGATACATGTACAATAGGATGTTTTGGCTGTAGCTGCCCTCTATTCTGCAAAGTGATAATCTAGAATTATTTGACTATCTAATACAACCTTTGCTAGGGAATCCAGATGTATTTTTCATTGAGCCACGTGAAGTGGTAGAATTTGCTTATTTAATTATGGCTAGCAGTAAATAATATATCAGCAGGGTTTATGGACTTAACCAATCCAGGAAACAAATACTTTGGTAATGATAATCAGTGGAGAATAGATAAGGTATAAAAAGCTGTCTGCCAAGTCTCAGCTAGGGCTGTAATATTGTGGCTGGATCTTTTTTTTTTCTTAACAAGAACTTGAAATCAAAGGACACATACTACATGGTCAAGGGTGTGATTTTTCATGTTTTCATTGACAGGTATAAACTTCAGAATGCTATCCAGCCAAAGATCAGTGTGGCCATTGCAGCCCATTAAGGGCCAGCTGACAACTGTCTTGCTCTAGTGTGACAAAAGGCTTGACAAAGACAAATGAAATCACTATTCTTACAAATTTTGGTCAGTCATTTGCTTGATGCTAGAAGCAAAGGAAAAGTGGGAGAGGTCAGGTGGCCATAATGTTAAATGAGTAAGGGCTTTGGAGAAATGTTCTGTGGCATTGACAACCAAAAAAAAAAAAAAAAGTGGAAATATCAGATCAAATAATTTTACTCTCTAAGCAGGTTTTAAGGGCTAATATATAAAGTCTACCATACCTTTGGGAACCAAGGAGAAATTAGTGGTGTGTATAATTAGGAGGTCCTTAGATATGGATGATCATGGTTTTTGGAGGCATACCCAGCAGTAAGAGATTTCCCCCATTTGCTATAGTTTAGGAGTATTGTTTAGGAATCATTCTCTAGAGTATTATCTCCCATTTACCAAAAGTAGAACCTTCATGAAACATAAAAACTTCAACTAATATTAAACAGATTCCAACAAAATGCTGACTAGTCACCATTTGGATGCAATGAAGGAAGCCATTTAAGTGATATTCTGAAACCACCAGCCAACTGAGTGGGTCTTCCTTAACAAGAATGTTAAATTAGTACTATCGGACTCAGTAAAATTATCAATGTCATAGAGCATATCTATCATGAAATGGATCAGCAATAAGGTTAAAACAATGTGTCTGTCCTGAATCTTGGGAAAGCTGTCAAATCAATGTATCATCTGTCTCACTTTCTGGTTAGTTTTTTCTCCAATTGTTTCAGAATCCCAGTTAGGTTTTGGAGCCTTCTTTAAATGAGAAATATAAATCCAAGAATCAACACCTTTAGGCTTTGCAGCACAAGGGTTAATTATCAGTACCTAATATGGTCCTCTCCATCTACCTTGTCAATTTATAGATTCAATGCAATCCCTATCAAGCTACCAACAGTATTCTTCACAGAGCTAGAACAAATAATTTCACAATTTGTATGGAAATACAAAAAACCTCGAATAGCCAAAGCTATCTTGAGAAAGAAGAATGGAACTGGAGGAATCAACCTGCCTGACTTCAGGCCCTACTACAAAGCCACAGTCATCAAGACAGTATGGTACTGGCACAAAGACAGAAATATAGATCAATGAATCAAAATAGAAAGCCCAGAGATAAATCCATGCACATATGGACACCTTATCTCTGACAAAGGAGGCAAGAACATACAATGGATTAAAGACATTTTCTTTAACAAGTGGTGCTGGTAAAACTGGTCAACCACTTGTAAAAGAATGAAACTAGAGCACTTTCTAACACCATACACAAAAATAAACTCAAAATGGATTAAAGATCTAAATGTAAGACCAGAAACTATAAAACTCCTAGAGGAGAACATAGGCAAAACACTCTCTGACATACATCACAGCAGGATCCTCTATGACCCATCTCCCAGAATATTGGAAATAAAAGCAAAAATAAACAAATGGGACCCAATTAAACTTGAAAGCTTCTGCAAAACAAAGGAAACTATAAGCAAGGTGAAAAGACAGCCTTCAGAATGGGAGAAAATAATAGCAAATGAAGCAATTGACAAAGAATTAATCTCAAAAATATACAAGCAACTCCTACAGCTCAACTCCAGAAAAATAAATGACCCAATCAAAAAAATGGGCCAAAGAACTAAATAGACATTTCTCCAAAAAAGACATAGAGATGGCTAACAAACACATGAAAAGATGCTCAACATCACTCATTATCAGAGAAATGCAAATCAAAACCACTATGAGGTACCATTTCACACCAGTCAGAATGGCTGCGATCCAAAAGTCTACAAATAATAAATGCTGGAGAGGGTGTGGAGAAAAGGGAACCCTCTTACACTGTTGGTGGGAATGCAAACTAGTACAGCCACTATGGAGAACAGTGTGGAGATTTCTTTAAAAACTGGAAATAGAACTGCCTTATGATTCAGCAATCCCACTGCTGGGCATACACACTGAGGAAACCAGAAGGGAAAGAGACACGTGTACCCCAATGTTCATCGCAGCACTGTTTATAATAGCCAGGACATGGAAGCAACCTAGATGTCCATCAGCAGATGAATGGATAAGAAAGCTGTGGTACATATACACAATGGAGTATTACTCAGCCATTAAAAAGAATACATTTGAATCAGTTCTAATGAGGTGGATGAAACTGGAGCCTATTATACAGAGTGAAGTAAGCCAGAAAGAAAAACACCAATACAGTATACTAACACATATATATGGAATTTATAAAGATGGTAACAATAACCCTGTATATGAGACAGCAAAAGAGACACTGATGTATAGAACAGTCTTTTGGACTCTGTGGGAGAGGGAGAAGGTGGGATGATTTGGGAGAATGGCAATGAAACATGTATAATATCATACATAAAACGAGTCTCCAGTCCAGGTTCAATGCATGATAGTGGATGCTTGGGGCTGGTGTGCTGGGACGACCCAGAGGGATGGTATGGGGAGGGAGGAGGGAGGAGGGTTCAGGATGGGGAACACATGTATACCTGTGGCAGATTCATTTTGATATATGGCAAAACCAATACAATATTGTAAAGTTAAATAAAATAAAATAAATGACCTGTTTGTAGATTGTGATGTTTGTCTTCATCTTCTAGGACCACACTGTAGAAATAGTTCTATTTGGGTAGGATCTTTACATAAAGCTATGATTAGTGCTTTGCAATATTCAAGCATGTTGTTTTTAATTAGTTGAAGGACAGAGAGATCCAAATGCATAGGTCGGCCAGCAATAATTTCAAATGCTGATAGCTTGTGTTTCCCAAAGGGGATAACTTTCAGATTTAAAAAGACCAGGGGAAATGCCTTAGGCCAAGCCAATTTCAAGGTCTCTGTAAATTTTGCCAGTTAAGTCGTAATAATGCCGTTTGTTTCTTTCCATCACTCCAGAAGACTGAGGATGAAAGGCACAATACAAATGTTGTCATATCAGATCAGATCAGATCAGTCACTCAGTCGTGTCCAACTCTTTGCGACCCCATGAATCGCAGCACGCCAGGCCTCCCTGTCCATTACCAACTCCCAGAGTTCACTCAGACTCACGTCCATCGAGCCAGTGATGCCATCCAGCCATCTCATCCTCTGTCGTCCCCTTCTCCTCCTGACCCCAATCCCTCCCAGCATCAGAGTCTTTTCCAATGAGTCAACTCTTCACATGAGGTGGCCGAAGTACTGGAGTTTCAGCTTTAGCATCAGTCCTTCCAAAGAAATCCCAGGGCTGATCTCCTTCAGAATGGACTCGTTGGATCTCCTTGCAGTCCAAGGGACTCTCAAGAGTCTTCTCCAACACCACAGTTCAAAAGCATCAATTCTTTGGCGCTCAGCCTTCTTCACAGTCCAACTCTCACATGCATACATGACCACAGGAAAAACCATAGCCTTGACTAGATGGACCTTTGTTGGCAAAGTAATGTCTCTGCTTTTCAATATGCTATCTAGGTTGGTCATAACTTTCCTTCCAAAGAGTAAGAGTCTTTTAATTTCATGGCTGCAGTCACCATCTGCACTGATTTTGGAGCCCAGAAAAATAAAGTCTGACACTGTTTCCACTGTTTCTCCATCTATTTCCCATGAAGTGATGGGACCGGATGCCATGATCTTCATTTTCTGAATGTTGAGCTTTAAGCCAACTTTTTCACTCTCCACTTTCACTTTCATCAAGAGGCTTTTTAGTTCCTCTTCACTTTCTGCCATGAGGCGGGTGTCATCTGCATATCTGAGGTTATTAATATTTCTCCCGGCAATCTTGATTCCAGCTTATGCTTCTTCCAGCCCAACATTTCTCATGATGTGCTATGCATAGAAGTTAAATAAGCAGGGTGACGATATACAGCCTTGACGTACTCCTTTTGCTATTTGGACCCAGTCTGTTGCTCCATGTCCAGTTCTAACTGTTGCTTCCTGACCTGCATACAAATTTCTCAAGAGGCAGATCAGGTGGTCTGGTATTCCCATCTCTTTCAGAATTTTCCACAGTTGTTGTGATCCACACAGTCAAAGGCTTTGGCATAGTCAATAAAGCAGAAATAGATGGTTTTCTGGAACTCTATTGCTTTTTTGTGATCCATCGGATGTTGGAAAGTTGATCTCTGGTTCCTCTGCCTTTTCTAAAACCAGCTTGAACATCAGGAAGTTCACAGTTCACATATTGCTGAGGCCTGGCTTGGAGAATTTTGAGCATTACTTTACTAGCGTGTAGGATGAGTGCAATTGTGTGGTAGTTTGAGCATTCTTTAGCATTGCCTTTCTTTGGGATTGGAATGAAAACTGACCTTTTCCAGTCCTGTGGTCACTGCTGAGTTTTCCAAATCTGCTGGCATATTGAGTGCAGCACTTTCACAGCATCATCTTCCAGGATTTGGAATAGCTCAACTGGAATTCTATCACCTCCACTAGCTTTGTTCATAGTGATACTTTCTAAGGCCCACTTGACTTCACATTCCAGGATGTCTGGCTCTATGTCAGTGATCACACCATTGTGATTATCTGGGTCATGAAGATCTTTTTTGTACAGTTCTTCTGTGTATTCTTGCCATCTGTTCTTAATATCTTCTGCTTCTGTTAGGTCCATACCATTCCTGTCCTTTATCGAGCCCATCTTTGCATGAAATGTTCCTTTGGTATCTCTGATTTTCTTGAAGAGATCTCTAGTCTTTCCCATTCTGTTGTTCTCCTTGTTGTAGCGTGTACCAAATCTCACAGATCTATCTCATAACATGGCCAGTAAAATGTGTTTCCCAGTCACGATGCAGTTCCAAGGACACATCCAGGTGGGTACCATCTTTTCTATGAATATTTTTACAAGAGCCAAAGTGGTAGCGCTTTAGCAAGGGAATTCTCCAATTGAAAGATAAAATATGTAAACTGTAACAAAACCACATATATAGCTTTGGGAAGGAAGCTAGTGGATAAAATCCATTTGACATACCTAAAAAATCCCTTTAGGCAAGTCAGAATGTCCAAGGGCAGTTTGAATAGTTTTCCCTGGGATGTGCACAGGACAGACAGCACTAGTTAACTGTGCCTTCTTGGTTGCCTTAGAAATATTTCCCCACAAGTATATTTCATGAAAATTCCAAGCTTATCTGCCACCCATTAGATCATCTGACAAGTCATTTCATCAAGACTCTTTTCAAGGACTCTGGCAAGGCAAATCTTGTCTTTGGGCTATACTAAAAATTAATTGAAAATAAAAGTGAAGTCCTTCAGTCATGTCAGATTCTTTGTGATGCCATGGACTGTAGCCTACCAAGCTCCTCTGTCCATGGAATTTTCCAGGCAAGAGTACTGGAGTGGGTTGCCATTTCCCTCTCCAGGGGATCTTCCCAATTCAGGGACTGAATCCAGGTCTCCCACATTGCAGGCAGAGGCTTTATGTATGAGCCACCAGGGAAGCCCATAAATTAATTAGCAGGCTAAAAATACAACTTTTATCAGTCCAATAAAGTATTTTTAATGTGATGCCTTAGATTGGCATCTTTTGTCATTTTCAATGACTCATGTTTAGAAATGTAGTCAAAATTTACCATAACTTTTCAGTTTTCGGTTGGACGGCTTATAAGGCAATTGTCCTTGCAGCCTCATCAGCCAAATTATTTCCTTTGATTTCATCTAAATTTAATTTTTCATGCCCAGGCACTTTAAAAATGACTAGGATAGATAAAAGTTGGCTTGATCCCAAAAATTTGTTTGCCCAATTTCCATTCATAATCTGGTTTTCTCCCAAGGTCAATAATTATCTTTGCTTCCAGAGTATGCCAAAGTCATGAACTGCTCCCAACACATTGTGATAATCCGTATGGAAACTCATAGTTTTGCTTTCTGCTAGGGTGCACGCTCAAGTTAAAGAAAGGAGTTCTCTGCCTGTTGTGCTGAAGTGGAGGTAAGCAGTGAAGCTGCTTCTATTACCACAAAGGAGGAGGTGATAGCATGACCAGCACAGTGTTATCCTTCACCATTTTCTAAGTAAGAGCTGTCATCAATAAGCCATGAAATTATAGCATTAGCAATAGGAATTTCTTATAAATTAGCTCTAGTGATTAATAACTGATCAGTCAGAGCCAGTCAGTCATAAGGAGTTTTGTCAGTAGGTAAAGTGATGAGACATTACTTTGCCAACAAAGGTCCGTCTAGTCAAGGCTATGGTTTTTCCAGTGGTCATGTATGGATGTGAGAGTTGGACTACAAAGAAAGCTGAGCACTGAAGAATTGATGCTTTTGAACTGTGGTGTTGGAGAAGACTCTTGAGAGTCCCTTGGACTTCAAGGAGATCCAACCAGTCCATCCTAAAGGAGATCAGTCCTGGGTGTTCATTGGAAGGACTGATGTTGAAGCTGAAACTCCAATAATCTGGCCACCTGATTCAAAGAGCTGACTCATTTGAAAAGACCCTGATGATGGGAAAGATTGAAGGTGGGAGGAGAAGGGGATGACAGAGGGTGAGATGGTTGGATGGCATTACTCAATCGACATGAGTCTGAGTAAACTCCAGGAGTTGTTTATGGACAGGGAAGCCTGGCATGCTGCAGTCCATGGGGTCACAAAGAGTCAGGCAAGACTGAGGGACTGAAGTGAACTGAAAGAGATGAAACTTGCAAGGTTGAGGTTATTGCAGTGGAAAACAGTAATATGAGGGAAACTTAGTAACACTATTTCACATGAGGCAAGTTCGCTTACTGAAAGGTGTTGAGAATAATGAGAATTGAGCAAGGATTCTACTGTATGGAAAAAAGATGATGAATGGAGAGCCCATAACCATTTCCTCAGTTGATTTTGGTTAAATGGTCCTCCTACATTGGGAATACCTCTGGCTAAAGATCTGATTGTTCACTGTAATATTAATAGCTAAGGCATTAGTGTTGATCTCCATGACTTGGAGTAAGCACTCGACATTCCCCTCTTTTTGCACACACAGAGGAAAAGGGCTGGTGCACAGTTCTTAATTTTGGAGACTTCCAAAGAGCCGCACTATGGCCACTGAAATGGAAAATCATCTTTGGGACTATTGGTTGGTCAAGACAGAAATGTATAAGGTGAAGGGTAAAGGACCACAGTTTTTAAGCATAAGATCAGTTCAGGTCTCTGAGGGAGAATAATCCTGTCAGCAGAACTTAGAAGAGTACAGTCATGATTAAAGACGCATATACAGAAGTCAGGGTATTCCTCCATGGGGAATCCACTTCAGTAACTTAATCTCAAGCCTTGGCACCTGTGAAATAACCACCTGCCAGGGGAAGCACCCACCTGATTCCAAAGGCTGTGACCATAACCTCAAATGAAAGAAGGGAGACTGGAGCCTCAGAGGACTCACACTCAAAGGAAACTACAGTTCCAGGGAACAGTGAGCACGACAGGCCCTGTAAACAAGACACTAATTCCAGCAGACATCCGAGGTGGTGAGATTGCTTTAGGTCCCACCACTACACCATGCGTGTCAACCTAAATAAACCTAGGAGGCAACCATCGAGCAAAAGTCTTTTAGTTGAAGACAATGAATTGCAATTTTAGGCACACAGGTTTGGGTAACAACTGAAATAGTGTTCCACTAGGGTGTAAAAACTAGGTCTTTTAAAGGTTCGGGATGGGGAACACATGTATACCTGTGGCGGATTCATTTTGATATTTGGCAAAACTAATACAATTATGTAAAGTTTAAAACTAAAATAAAATTAGAAAAAAAAAATAAAGGCAAAGGAAGGAATTTTGCATTGCAAAGAATTTTGACTGGCATTGGACACATAAGCTAGTCTTGGCTAAACACAACCGGAGTGCTAAAGGGAGATAGAAGACCATTTTTGGTACAAGCTATAGGTGTTCTTGCAGAATCCTTGGAATATTTGTAATATGGCCCTTTTCAAAAGTTTGTGGTTCCACCCGGGAGGGTGGGGGGTGTGGATTGTCCACTTTGTTAATCTCTTCCCAGCTCCATTTTAAAACCCCTTGACATAAATTGAGGCAGGAGGCAGATGGGAACATCCCCCTCAAGGGTAAAGCAATTGGAAATTCATTTTCTATTGACTGAAACTCCAAGCCAATATCAGGGCAATTAAGTGAGGAAGCTAGGCCCTGGCCAGACCATATATTTCTAGTTCTAGATGTCAGGAGACTGCCCTGAGCACATATGCACAGAATAGGCCCCTTGGAGGCCAAAGGGGAGTTATGCCATGGGGTATTCCACCCAGACCCCTTTTGCTAAAATATATCTTGGCTAAGAGATGTGTGTACACACATGAGAGGATCCTGAGATATATCAAATATGGACTATGATCCAGGCAAATCAAAAGATTGGCCAAAGGAAACCAGGAATCCCCCATAAAAATAATTCAAACTGCCACTAGGGCATGACTCAAGGATGCTCCCTTTGAGTCTGCCCCTGGATCTATCCATATGTACTATACTCTTTTTCCTCCTAATAAATACTCTGCTTGGTTTGCTACTTTCCATTTTTATGGGAATTTTTTATTGCAAAGCTGAAGGGCCAGGGCCCTTGTCACTGATCACTAGTCTAGTTGCTAGGAACTGGTGTTTTCATGACCCAGCCCAGTCTCTGGCTGCGAACCCAAGCCCTGCTTCAAGCCCTTGAAGACAGAGGCCACTCAAGATCAAAATGACTCCATTTTATTTCAAATTTCAAAGCTATTTAAAAGGAACAAATACCAGCTGTCTGTAATTCCTTTTTGGGACTGAAAGGAGGGACAAGTGAAGTAAGTTCAGTTGCTCAGTCGTGTCTGACTCTTTGCGACCCCATGGACTGCAGCACGCCAGGCCTCCCTGTCCATCACCAACCACCAGAGCTTACTCAAACTCATGTCCATCGAGTTAGTGATGCCATACCTTCATCTCATCCTCTGACGTCCCCTTTTCCTCCCGTCTTCAATCTTTCCCAGCATCAGGGTCTTTTCCAATAAGTCAGTTCTTTGCATCAGGTGACATAGTGAAGTAAATTTGAGGACAGGTAAATAGTTATCTCACTTTTGAACATCTTAGTTTGTGTGACAGATGTAGTCTAGATGTTGAAAAATCAAGTTGAATTACAGACCTATAGCTCTGAAAAATGCCTGAGCTACTGCTATAAATTTGGAAATTGTAGGCTTATTATATGGGGGAAAAAAGTTTCCAGTAATAATGAGATCAAGAGTTTGGCAAGAAGTGTCATGCATAACATGGAAAGAGAAATTCTTCCAGTTTTTCAGACCCTTTTGATAATGAAAGAATAAGCCACCTTAGAAGTTGCATGCGATTTCTTCATTTTATACAGATTGAACTCTAGAGTTGATTGTATTTATTGAGTCATGCAGAAAGATAATACTGGGCTAAAGATAAAGTTTTCAGAACCTTTTGTGTTTATCATTACTGTTAACCCCTATAATAATTTCTTATCTAACTTCTACATATCATAAATCAAGTGTTTTTCGGCATATTGCCTTTTTATTATCAGTCATAAAGATATAAAACAACTAAGAGATCAGTGTGTTAGGTGGATCAGAAACATGCTTATTGAAGTTATTCCTCAAAAGATTTGACTCAAACATCATTTACCAAAGAAATTGTCCTCTGTAATTCCTGGGATTAAATCACCTCCCATATGGGTATCACCTCCCATAGTCACTACTATTTTTCCCTGCTGGCCACTATTATTTGTTACATTTATTCTAATTACACCTCACTGATGTTGGGTCCTCCTTGGCTCTCTGAGGGCAGGGGCTTTGGTTCACCACCTCCAGCATCTAGCCAAATGGCTGATACATTGTAAGCACTTCTTACATGGATTAATTTTAGCTTGTGATTTCTTCTGTGTATGCCTGTTCACAGCACCAATTGTGTTGCTGTTCACACTGCCTGCACTGTTCGTTGAACCCTGCGTAGGCAAAGTGTGAGCTAAGAGGCGGGAAGAAGACACACGGAGCCACAGGAACTGCAGGCAGGTTATTCTCTCCTGGCTGGCATGGCAGCTGGAATACAGCCTCTCTCCTGGCTGGTGCTGCAGCTGTAGCAACAGCCATAACATAACCATAACAGCCCAAACATAACCTCGTACTCCAATGCAGCTCCAGGGCAGCAGCAGCCAGGGCCTTCACGGTGAAGCTCCTACAGGCGTTTCGCACAAAAGCAGATCCTGATGCAGCGAGTAGCTCCTGATACGCATGCACGGTGCTACAAATGCACTCAGGGGTTACGTAGTCATCTTTTACAAAATGTGGGGTGAGAGAGCCTGTACAGGCCACCTTGGCTAATTTGCTCTCCCCCAACATTGTGTGTCATTAATGAAAATAGAATCTGGTAGCCCATTACTATCATGTGTCTTAAAATATTCACTTGCCCTTGTATCTTTTTTCCCTTTTGATATTTAGTTTTTATCCAGGGCTTGACTTCCCCCAAATTAAAGAATTTGTTTTTCCATGTAATCCTTGGATTATTTCACTTCTGAGGCCTATAATTTTTCTCATTTAGTACAAATCACCCTAGGAAGAAAGGTAAAATATTCCGTAGCATTTCTATACCCTGGAGGAGGGCATACAACCCACCCCATATTCTTGCTTGGAGAATTCCATGGGCAGAGGAGTCTGGTGGGTTACAGTCCATGGGGTCACAAAGAGCAGGACACGATTGAAGCAATTTACCACGTAAGCACACACGCACAGCATTTTTATATTAGGTGAAACAGCATCAGGAGAACAAGTAAGGAGGGAGAACTCAAAGGTGGAAAGAATAACTTCTCTCCTCAGACCTGAGTAGAGCGTAAAAATGTTCAACCAAAGGAGGGTAGGCAAAATTTTCCTCAGGTGTCCTAATCAGAAAAAGTCATTAGTGGAAGGCAGATTGTACTGGAGGAAGAACTGGGTTGGCAGGTAGAAGGCACTGGAGAGGAATCCCTTGGGCACCCTAGATACCCTAAGATCCAGAAGATACCAACTGAAGGGGAGATGACTTGAATCCCTCTGTCACAGAAAGTATGTATTTGAGGAGATGCAGAGAAGACAATGGCAGGAGGGGGTATTTGAAATGTAGAGTCTGTACCCAGCACACGCCGGTGTTGAATCCTGACTCCAATCCCTACCAGATCATCGTGACATTAATATTTAATTTCTTTAAAAACCCCAGGTAAGTTTCCATGAGGTGGTCATTCTACCTTTGTAAAACAGTGCTGACACCATGAAGTACTCAAGCAGAAAAGACAACAAGAACTAGAAAGCACTCTGTAACATTTAGCTACTATTAAAATTGTTAATCAATGCTGATAATTGTTACTATCCCTCACATGATGGCAAAAGAGAGCTTTCTGATTCTGTGCTTTTCAACCACCAAGTTTAGAATTATGAAAGAAGAATTTCAAATTCCACTTGCTAATGTGGAAAGAAGGTATGATATTCCACTGCATCATACTCTCACAGGATTTTGCATAGTGAGCAGTTCTGTGTTGGTGCCGGTATGGTCACTGCCAGGAGCTGAGAGGAGGTCAGCACTGACAAAGTCACTAGATTGCAAGCACAGTAAATTCACTCCCCATCCCAAAGGACTGGTGAATATGCAAAAGTCTGTGCATTAAAGCAGATAGATTATATTAGCGGCACCTTGGGCTTTCCTTTTTTCTGCTTGAAAGACACAAGTAACTAATCATATGCAATTTTCAGTTTGCTTTCTCAGTTTTACTTCTTTATCAGGAGATACCAGTTTATTCTGTTTGTTTATGGCTACTTTCCAGAATTTCTGAAGTTATTTTGATTTCTAATGCGGTCTGTCTTCCAAGGTGTTACCCATTCCACCCAACTTGATCTAATCAACACTTTGTAACCATGTGCTTTTTATGGAGTCTTGTTATGCCAAAGAAGTGAGAAAACTGAAAAAGCTTCCTGAATATCAGACGGATCTATGATCATAATGTGTATTCAAATTTTGCAAGACTGTCTTCAAAAGGATAAGTTTCTTTGAGAA
This sequence comes from Bos grunniens, assembly GCF_055505025.1. Taxonomy (NCBI): domain Eukaryota; kingdom Metazoa; phylum Chordata; class Mammalia; order Artiodactyla; family Bovidae; genus Bos; species Bos grunniens. Next base: position 8,975,756 of record NC_141176.1, on the reverse strand, counting down.
CAGTGAAGCATGAAGCACTCTAGAAGCACTGAGAAAAATCTGTTTTTTTTCCAAGCAAAACTGTGCTGCTGCTGCTGCTTCTGCTACTGCTAAGTCGCTTCAGTCGTGTCCAACTCTGTGCGACCCCATAGACGGCAGTCCACCAGGCTCCCCCATCCCTGGGATTCTCCAGGCAAGAACACTGGAGTGGGTTGCCATTTCCTTCTCCAATGCATGAAAGTGAAAAGTGGAAGTGAAGTCGCTCAGTCGTGTCCGACTCTTCGTGACCCCATGGACTGCAGCCTACCAGGCTCCTCTGTCCATGGGATTTTCCAAGCAAGAGTACTGGAGTGGGATACCATTGCATTCTCTGAAGCAAAACTGTATCATTGAGTAAATAAGTCAGCTACAAATAATTTAATTTTTGTTTCAAAGTATTTAACAATGCTTAAAACCTTAACATTTAATGAATATATACATATATATGCAAACATATACGTAGTCACATATATACTTAGAAAATATGTGCATATATTTTAATTCAAAATTTAAAGAATATTTGTGATAATGTGTGAGTGTGTGATGTGTGTGTGTATGTGTATGTGTACATTTTACTCTAGCCTCTAAGTATCCACCAAAGGTAAAACACTCTTCTTCATACCCTCTTTCTCTCTCTCTTAAAGCACCAGACAGAGGAAGAATAATGTAACAGAAGGACACACCAACTTTAGACTCAACCATGTCTCCCTTCAAATATTGACTTTCACTCTTATTAGCTGAACGATCTTTATCAAATTATTTAACTTCTCTTTGATTGTCTTATCTACATATGGGGATGGCAATAAAGTTTCTCATGAGGTTGTCTGAAAAATTAATTAGACAATATATCCACAGTGCCAGGGACATGACATGTACTTAAAACATAGAAACTATAATTATCATTAGGAAAAAAAAATTAACATTTCTGGAGAATTTGCATAAGCTTGCCATTTGGCAAAATTACAAATTCATGGTCTTATAAAACTAATCACAATATTTCTCAGTTAAAACAGAAACAAAGTCACACCTAGTCAATCAATTTCCAGACATAACACTTTATTTGAATTGAAAGAGAGTGTAAGTCTACAATTGCAATACAATATTTTTCGGTTTTACTTTTTCCCCATAAATAATGATTATTATTTTGATTATATTTACATAAAGTAGGTGATTATTCTAGTGTGATTTAAGATGTAAAATAACCCAAAGATTTCTTCTACCTAAAATTTTTGCCCATAGTATCATTGTTTGAGATTAAACATTATTTCAAATGAAATTTAGTATATAAAATACATAAAACAGCAACTGGTTAGGATCCACAATAATATTGGCATGGAAATAAGTTTAACAGATCATTTCTAAATGTTTCCTAGGTTGGAAATCATGGTGAAGGTATAATGACTTTTATTGTTGGGGAAGTGGCTAGAGGATGAGGTACCATTGATACTGACACTCAGTAATCCCTGTGGGTGAGAATGGTTAACTGCATGTTTCAAAATGATGAATAAGCCAAATGATCTAAAGAAAAGCACTAACAATGCAGAATGTACCCTTCATCTCTATATACAAAACCTCCACATGATCTTGCTAATTATGACATACTGATAAGACATAGATCAACAACTACAGCAACAAGTAGAACGATATGTCATATTGATAAAACCACAGACAGGTATTTTTGGTCAGGAAAGATAGGTAATTTTGGCCAGGTGAAAACCAAACATATTGATGTAAGACATCACATTTCAAAATATGAAAATGAACTTTATATACAAGTCAACAGCTCTTTGGTAAGAAGTAAAGCTTTTGACCTTAAGGCCAAGGAACTCAGCCAGAGTAGTATATGAATACATGCAGCTGGAATGCCATATTTTCTGATATAGAATACACTGATATCTATATCATACAATCTTGACTGACTTCAGATGGCTATGTTTTTAAGTGAATCCTGGAATCAGAGCTCAAAATTCTCCAAGCCAGGCTTCAGCAATACGTGAAACGTGAACTTCCAAATGTTCAAGATGGTTTTACAAAAGGCAGAGGAACCAGAGATCAAATTGCCAACATCCACTGAATCATCGAAAAAGCAAGAGAGTTCCAGAGAAACATCTATTTCTGCTTTATTGACTATGCCAAAGCCTTTGACTGTGGGTCACAATAAACTGGAAAATTCTGAAAAAGATGAGAATACCAGACCACCTGACCTGCCTCTTGAGAAACCTATATGCAGATCAGGAAGGAACAGTTAGAACTGGACATGGAACAAAGACTGGTTCCAAATAGGAAAAGGAGTACGTCAAAGCTGTATATTGTCACCCTGTTTATTTAACTTATATGCAGAGTACATCATGAGAAATGCTGGGCTGGAAGAAGCACAAGCTGGAATCAAGATTGCCGGGAGAAATATCAATAACCTCAGATATGCAGATGACACCATCTTTATGGCAGAAAGTGAAGAGGAATTAAAAAGCCTCTTGATGAAAGTGAAAGTGGAGAGTGAAAAAGTTAGCTTAAAGCTCAACATTCAGAAAACGAAGATCATGGCATCCGGTCCCATCACTTCATGGGAAATAGATGGGGAAACAGTGGAAACAGTGTCAGACTTTATTATTTTGGGCTCCAAAATCACTGCAGATGGTGACTGCAGCCATGAAATTAAAAGATGCTTACTCCTTGGAAGAAAAGTTATGACCAACCTAGATAGCATACTGAAAAGCAGAGACATTACTTTGCCAACAAAAGTCCGTCTAGTCAAGGCTATGGTTTTTCCTGTGGTCATGTATGGATGTGAGAGTTGGACTGTGAAGAAAACTGAGCACTGAAGAATTGATGCTTTTGAACTGTGGTGTTGGAGAAGACTCTTGAGAGTTCCTTGAACTGCAAGGAGATCCAACCAGTCCATTCTGAAGATCAGCCCTGGGTTTTCTTTGGAAGGAATGATGCTAAAGCTGAAACTCCAGTACTTTGGCCACCTCATGCGAAGAGTTGACTCATAGGAAAAGACTCTGATGCTGGGAGGGATTGGAGGCAGGAGGAGAAGGGGACGAGAGAGGATGAAATGGCTGGATGGCATCACGGACTCGATGGATGTGAGTCTGGTTGAACTCCGGGAGTTGGTGATGGACAGGGAGGCCTGGCGTGCTGCGATTCATGGGGTCACAAAGAGTCGGACACGACTGAGCAACCAAACTAAACTGAACTGAACTGAACTAGAATGAAAGTAAGTTAGTAAAATTACCGTTATATTGTTAGGATGGGCTTCCCTAGTGACTCAGAAGGCAAAATGTCTGCCTGCAATGTGGGAAACCCGGGTTCAATCCCCGGATTGGGAAGGTCCTCAGAGAAGGAAATATCTAAAGACTTATGTCAGAATCAGCACTGGAATAATAATTAGAATTAGAATAATAATAAAATGTTAAAATATCTCATTTAAATGCAGGATTTAGCACCTTCAAAAATTAGTTTTGATATAAAAACATCAGTTTTACATTGAATATAATTATATTTTTGTCTAGAGCACAAATGATTATTTAATGTATCAAAGTATTAAGTATTTATTATTACTCAATATTAATAAGTTGTACATTCAGTTCAGTTCAGTCGCTCATTATGTCCGAATCTTTGTGACCCCATGAATTGCAGCATGCCAGGCCTCCCTGTCCATCACCAACTCCCGGAGTTCACTCAGACTCACGCCCATGGAGTCAGTGATGCCATCCAGCCATCTCATCCTCTCTCGTCCCCTTCTCCTGCCCCCAATCCCTCCCAGCATCAGAGTCTTTTTCTATGAGTCAACTCTTTGCATGAGGTGGCCAAAATATTGGAGTTTCAGCTTTAGCATCATTCCTTCCAAAGAAAACCCTGGGCTGATCTTCAGAATGGACTGGTTGGATCTCCTTGCAGTCCAAGGGACTCTCAAGAGTCTTTTCCAACACCACAGTTCAAAAGCATCAATTCTTTGGTGCTCAGCTTTCTTCACAGTCCTATTCTCACATCCATACATGACCACTGGGAAAACCATAGCTTTGACTAGATGGACCTTTGTTGAGTACAGAGAGGAATTGAGTATTCTACTCCTTATCCAAAAGATACATGGAAACCAAATAATATATGTTCCACTATTATAAATAACAATGTAGCAAAAGTGTCTGTGTAAAAATCTTTGTCCTTTGAATTATTTACTTAGGACAAATTATCAAATTGTGTTGAGGCCAAAGGCCTGGCTAACAATTGAATTTCTTATTTTATATAGCTAAATAGTTCTCTAAAAATAGTGTATTAATGTATAATCTCCCAGCCACATATGACTTCACCTGCAGTTTACATTCAACTCATTCTTGACCCTTGCTAGAGCTTGCTTTTTTGTGTGTATATGTCTTTAACAACTTTAATTGCTGTGTCTCTCCTAAACACCTTTTCTCTGTCAATAGCTATCCTTAAATCTTATCATCTTAAAAACAGAACCCTGTTACAGCTAATCCAACTTTCCTTTTTCAAACATGGAACATGTATCTTCTTAACTTACTGTCTGTAATTCCTCACTTCTCTAAAATCTCAATTCAAGTCATTTCTAAGGCATGAAATATCTTAAATGCTCTAAAATACTTTCATTCTTGCTTTGATTTCTTAGTGAGAGTTGAGTCTCTTAATCACTTGTTTCTACTTGAAATATTTCCTTATTTGTGATTTGGAGTCTTTTGGCTCCCGGTTTAAGAAGTAATGATTAGGGAATGTTTGTCAAAAATTTGAAAAGGTATTGTTCACTCACTCAAAAGATTGTTCAAATCTTTGTTTTCCCATGGACTGCAGCATGCCAGGCCTCCCTATCCTTCACTGTCTTTATTCAAATTAATATTCTGGGCGTGATCTACAAGTAATTAATACTAATTATCTTCTCAGTTGGAACATTGTCTCCTACTGTTTATATATAGGTGGTTTGTAAACAGCATATGCTGAAATGCTGTAGCATCAATGTTCCTCAAACTGTGTGTTGCAGAAAACTAATAAGCCATGCTATATTAAATGATGTTTTATAAAGGACTCATCAAATAAATTTATGGAATGCTGAGCTAAAAAATAGAAGCAGATTTCTTTTTCTTTGGGAGTGAACTGGGTCTTTAATATACAAACACTCAACTTATTATTTAGCTTTTTCTTTTCCTAATTTGAAAGTGTAACCCTTATTGTGTGAAACTCATTGTAATTATATACTTAGTAATGACTCAGGCAACCAAGTTTTGCAAACACTGTTTAGAAGACAGAAGAAATTGCGTACACGTAGATTCATATTCTAATCTAGTTTATTCTTCTGGCTTTATAATCTTTGGAAAATACATTTAACTGTTTAAAATTTCAAGTTAGTTTCTTTGAAGGAAAGATAATAAGGACTATATTAAAATATAGTTGGGCAGGCTGAATTTGTTTATAAAATGAGATATATAGACTCTGGTGACCCCCATGGACTGTAGCCCTCCAGGCTTCCCCATCCCTAGGATTTTCCAGGCATGAATACTGGAGTGGGTTGCCATTTTCTTCTCCAGGGGATCTTCCCGACCCAGGCATCAAACCCTTGTCTCCTGCACTGAAAGCAGATCCTTTACCAACTCCTAGGGAAATCCCTATATACTAAGAATTGGATACAATTACAGTACAAATATAGTCTCTACAGTTAATAAAATGAAAACTATTTCAAAACTGAGCATCTTAACATCAGGAATTCATGAACCCTCACAAATCTTAGGAATAATAATAATCAAAAACATAAATTAACATCTATTCCATTTAGAAGAATAGTAAGAAGTATTTTGGGGACATAGAGAACATGGGATTTATTTTTCCTGGCTGTCTTACTGAATGGTTATAGAGCAAGTATAAGAAGAAAAAGAGAAATGGAGAAATGAATAGACACCACTATTCTCACATTCAGGCAATGCTGACTATGCTTTCCTCTATTAACAAGGTAATGATTTCCAAAACTGCTTTTTTAACTTAAGAAGTTCTTATTGAAAACAATCTTATCACTACATGTATAAGGCAATGCTGGCCCAAGTAAAGCAAGTAATATGCCTATAGCCACACTCACTCACCTGTTTGGTTTGAAAAAACACGACGCAAAGAACAAAGTTACAATCCCACAGTATTCAAGGCCCAGTCACAATCATTCTCTAGTCTACACATTTAGGTTTACCTCCACTCGCTTCTTTATACTGCTTTTTAAAAGCATCTGTGCTGCTGCTACTGCTAAGTCACTTCAGTCGTGTCCGACTCTGTGCGACCCCATAGATGGCAGCCCACCAGGCTCCACCGTCCCTGGGATTCTCCAGGCAAGAACACTGGAGTGGGTTGCCATTTCCTTCTCCAATGCATGAAAGTGAAAAGTGAAAGTGAAATCGCTCAGTCGTGTCCGACTCTTAGCGACCCCATGGACTGCAGCCTACCACGCTCCTCCGTCCATGGGGTTTTCCAGGCAAGAGTATTGAAGTGGGCTGCCACTGTATTTAGGTATAAATGACATGCAATGAACTATACACATTTTAAGAATACCATTTAATAACTTTTTATTTAAGTAGAAACCTGTAAAACCAATCAAGAGAATTCCAGAAAAGCATCTACTTCTGCTTCATTGACTATTCTTAAGCCTTTGACTGTGTGGATCACAACAAACTGTGGAAAATTCTTAAAGTGATGGGAATACCAGACCACCTTAACTGACTCCTGAGAAATTTGTATGTAGATCAAGAAGCAACACTTAGAACTGGACATGAGGTATCAGCCTGGTTCCAAAGTGAGAAAGGAGTATGTCAAGGCTGCATATCGTCACCTTGCTTATTTAACATGATGCAGAGTACATCATGTGAAACGACAGGCTGGATGAAGCACCAGCTGGAATCAAGATTGCTGGGAGAAATATTAATAACCTCAGATATACAGATGATGCCAACTTTATGGCAGAAAGGGAGGAGGAACTAGAAAGCCTCTTGAGGAAAGTGAAAGAGGAGGGTGAAAAAGCTGGCTTAAAACCCAACATTGATTCATGTTGATGATTGACAGAAAACAACAAAACTCTATAAAGCAACTATCCTTCAACTTTAAAAAATAAATAAATTAGGAAAACAGAAGGGAAAAAAAATTAAAAAAACAAACACTAAGATCATGGCATCTGGTCCCATCACTTCATGGCAAATAGATGTGGAAACAGTGACAGACTTTATTATTTTGGGCTCCAAAATCACTGCAGATAGTGGCTGCAGCCATGAAATTAAAAGATGCTTGCTCCTTGGAAGAAAAGTTATGACCAACTTAGACAGCATATTAAAAAGTAGAGAAATTACTTTGCCAAAAAAGGCCCATCTAGTCAAAGCTATGATTTTTCCAGTAGTCATGTATGGATGTGAGAGTTGGACTATAAAGAAAGCTGAGCACCGAAAACTGATGCTTTTCAACTGTGGTGTTAGAGAAGACTCTTGAGAGTCTCTAGGACAGCAAGGAGATCCAACCAGTCCATCCTAAAGGAAATCAGTCCTGAATATTCATTGGAAGGACTGATGCTGATGCTGAAACTCCAATAATTTGGCCTCCTGATGCGAAGAGCTGACTCATTTGAAAAGACCCTGATGCTGGGAAAGATTGAAGGCAGGAGGAGACGGGGATCACAGGGGATCAGATGGTTGGTTGGCATCACCAAATCAATGGACATGAGTTTGAGCAAGCTCCAGGAGTTGACAATGGACAGGGAGGCCTGGCATGCTGCAGTCCATGGGGTTGCAAAGAGTTGGACAGGACTGAGGAACTTAACTGAACTGAGAACTACATTTGCTATGATATTTTTTGTTTGAAGGTTTTCATTTTACATTTCTTATTGTGCAAGTATGCTGCAGATGAATTTTTTTAACTTTGGATATCTTTTAAAAGTTTTGTTCTTTTTTTCCCCTCCTGGGCAGAAAAAAATGCCATTATATTGATAATTAAAAAAAAATTGTTTGGTTTTAACTTCAAGCTCACGTTGTTTTGTTTTGTTTTTAATTTTATTTTTTTTAACTTTACAATATTGTATTGGTTTTGCCATGTATCAACATGAATCTGCCACAGGTATACACGTGTTCCCTATCCTGAACCCACCTCCCTCCTCCCTGCCCATACCATCCCTCTGGATTGTCCCAGTGCACCAGCCCCAAGCATCCAGTATCGTGCATCAAACCTGGACTGGCGAAAACTGGATCAGGAAGAAACAAAAAATCTTAACAGACCCATCACAAGCACGGAAATTGAAACTGTAATCAGAAATCTTCCTGCAAACAAAAGCCCAGGTCTAGATGGCTTCACAGCTGAATTCTACCAAAAATTTAGAGAAAAGCTAACACCTATCCTACTCAAACTCTTCCAGAAAATTGCAGAGGAAGGTAAACTTCCAAACTCATTCTATGAGGCCACCATCACCCTAATACCAAAACCTGACAAAGATGCCACAAAAAAGGAAAACTACAGGCCACTATCACTGATGAACATAGGTGCAAAAATCCTTAACAAAATTCTAGTAATCAGAATCCAACAACACATTAAAAAGATCATACACCATGACCAAGTGGGTTTTCTCCCAGCGATGCAAAGATTTTTCAATATCTGCAAATCAATCAATGTAATACACCACATTAACAAATTGAAAAATAAAAACCATATGATTATCTCAATAAATGCAGAGAGAGCCTTTGACAAAATTCAACACCCATTTATGATAAAAACTCTCCAGAAAGCAGGAATACAAGGAAAATGCTGCTGCTGCTGCTAAGTTGCTTCAGTCGTGTCCGACTCTTTGCGACCCGACAGACGGCAGCCCACCAGGCTCCCCGGTCCCTGGGACTCTCCAGGCAAGAACACTGGAGTGGGTTGCCATTTCCTTCTCCAATGCATGAAAGTGAAAAGTGAAAGTGAAGTCGCTCAGTCGTGTCCGACTCTTTGCGACCCCATGGACTGCAGCCCACCAGGCTCCTCCATCCATGGGATTTTCAGGCAAGAGTACTGGAGTGGGGTGCCATCCCCTTCTCTGTAGAAGGAACATACCTCAACATAATAAAAGCTATACATGGCAAACCCACAGCAAACATTATCCTCAATGGTGAAAAACTGAAAGCATTTCCCCTAAAGTCAGGAACAAGACAAGGGTGCCCACTCTCAGCACTACTATTCAACATAGTTTTGGAATTTTGGCTCACGTTGTTTTGAATGATAAATATGAAAATTGTCCTCATCCTCATCTTTTCCATTTGTATCTAGTGTGTCTTTTTTTTTTTCTGGCTTCTTTAGTGATTAAAAAAAATCGCTGATTTAAGACTATCTGAATATTATGAAACTAAATCACTTTCTTCATGTATCTTGTGATTTAGATTCATGGTGCTTCTTGAATCAGTGCTTTTAAAGATTTTTTTTTTCTTTAACTTTGGAAACATTTCAGCTACTATGTATTCAAATATATCTTCTATTTCTCCCTCCTAATTTCATGTGTGATGCTTGAAGTCATCTCACAGATCACTAAAAGCTCTATCCATTTATTACTATTTTGTTTAACCCTCTGTATTTTGTTTTGGAAAGGCTCTACTGATATGTTTTCAAGATCACTATCATTCCTTCTTTTATGTCTATTTGACTGTAAATTTTATCTAATATATGTTTCATCCCAGAGATAAAAAATTTTATATCTTTTATGTAGCAACTTAGCATGTCTAATCTTTCCTCTAACTTCTAAAACAGGTGAAAGAGTTACAATAACAGAGTTAATGTATTTGTCTATTAATCCTATCTTCTGTGTAAATTTTGGTCTGTATCAATAGACTTGACTTTCTCTTCATTATAAATGATAGTTTACTTCTTTGCATGCCTTCTGATTTTTGATTGGATGCTACTAGTTTTGATTTTACTTAATTGTGCACTGGACATTTTTGTATTGCTAATATTCAGGAATATATATATATATATATGTATATACACACACACACACACACACACACACACACACACACATTCCTTTGTCTTGGGATTCAATCAAATTACCTGGAAACAGTCTGACCTTTGTAAGTCTTGCTTTTCATTTTTATTAGTTTTCATCTAGGGCTAATTTTTCCTGTTCTGTAAGTAATATCATTTTGATTATACACTGCTGTGAGAATTATGAGATTCTTCACTGCAATGAAAGGAATAGCACTTCCCCAATTTTGTGTCACTGCTAGAAATTGTGACATTGAAGGTTTGTTTGTTTTTTCCTCAGTATCAGACAGTTTCTTCACATGCATGCAGTGATCAGGGCTGTGCTGGCTCCTCAAAGAGAACTCTGAAGATCTCAGGTTTCTCTATGTATGAAGCTCTCTTTTCTATAGTGTTCTGCTCTGATTATCCTAGCCTCTTTAGTCTCACCAGATTCTCAGCCCCATCTTTCTATTCGTGGAGCCAGAGAGGCTCTGCTTTGATTGATGTTTCCTTTATGGGGACCTGGGATTACATATTGCAAACTGGGGCAATCATGGGTCTCAGAACATTTGTTTTATGTCTCTCAGGCATCAGTGTTACTTTGTTCCTTTATGTTTAGTGCCTTAAGAACTATTTTTTCTTCATTTATTTTGGTTATATATTTTTCAGTCTGGAGGATAATTTCTATGCTTGTAAATTCATCCAAAAGTACAGGTATCCCTTATAGCTTAGAATCCTGTCGAAAGAAACTCATAGTCCATTTCTTAAGTATGCCATGTTCATACATGTTGTGGTTATTGTTCAGTCACCAAGTCATGTCAGAGTTTTTGCAACCCCAAGGACTGCAACATGCCAGGCTCCCTTGTCCTTTCGCATCATACACATATGATGTATATATTTGTTCACATATGCTGTGCTATGCTTAGTCGCTCAGTCGCGTCTGACTCTTTGTGACCCCATGGACTGCAGCCTGCCAGGCTCCTCTGTCCATGGGGATTCTCCAGGCAAGAATACTGGAGTGGGTTGTCATGCCTTCCTCCAGGGGATCTTCCCAGTCCAGGGATCAAACCCAGATCTTCTGCATTTCAGGCGGATTCTTTACCAACTGAGCTGCCAGGGTAGCCCCTGTTCACATATACCTACATATATCCTATACCTTCATCAATATATACCTTTTTATACACCCTTGCTGTCTTCTCTATCTGATCAACATCTACTGAATTTTCAAACCACATTCCAATTCTTTGATTGCTTTTTCTAATTGTACTCAGGCAAAGTTGTTCTTTTCCCCACCCCCACCCCCGCCTATACAACACTTTACTTATCACTTCACTGTAACCCTAATATACTAATATACTTAATTTTTTCAAATTATTCAAATTTGAATAATAATTTCAAATTATTCAAATTCAAATTATTCAAATTATTTCAAATTTTTCAAAATATACTAATATATTTAAATTTTTCAAATAAGCTGTGTCCAGCTATATTGGGCATTCAGTATATAATATAATGCCTAACCCATTAAAGGAATTCAGTCAAACTTGTTGACTGAATAATACACCCAAAGCACTGTGTCTCTTCTCTGCAATCAAGAGCACAAAGAGTTAGCTTTAGAAAGGGAAACAGACTAGATGCTGGTATGTACTTCAAAGACTCCTTTAAGTTTGAATTTGTTATATTCATTATTGGTAAAGAGAAGTCGAATATGCCCCTTTTATCTACAAAAGTTATAATTTCTCACTGAGATTTTCCTGTTAAAATGTTTGTCTTATTTTCATATTTTGTTTTTATTTCTGGTATAGAGAAAATTTCCATAATTTATACAACTATCAAAAATATATATATCCTTATTTATTAAAGATGTTTCAAGCTCAAATATAAATGCATTATCATATTGTATTATAGTTTATACCATAAAATATTAGATTATTAATCAATGAGGAATTGTAAAAATATGTTGGTTAACAAGTAAAAATAGTCTTTAAGGGCATGATATATCAGCACTGTGACAAAATAAAGGAGAAAGCAGATATTGGATGAAACTGTCACAAAAAAAGTAAGAAAACGTCCTGACCTATGATTCCAGTCTCTCTATTCACTGCTGCAGTGTCGAGCAAATCATGCCACGTCACTCAGATGGCCGCTTGTGTTTAGCAGTATTGTGAATATTGGCTCTCTCTAGATATTTACTGTCTACATTCTTTTGTTCTTTGAGTTACATTTTCCTCCCAATATTTTCAGATTTTAAAAATAGAATCACCTGGTCCTTGATCACCCTATCACCTATTTGTATTTAGTAGGTATTCAGGTATCATTTCAAAAACACCACCAGCAAGCCTGATGAAGCCCGGCTGGAAATAAGTGTTTGGAAACACTGACTAAGGTCATACTCTGATGCGTAAGTATGATGAGTCCCCTACATACAGACCTTCAAGTTGGTAACTTTCAAAGTTGCTAACCTGCATTCAGATGTCCAATCACATTCATGTGCATGCCAATATCATGTGCATACATCCTTTACAAGTGGTTGCGCTTTTGCATACTTCACTGTACAGAATTGTATGGAATACAGTGTTGTGTTCTATGCTGTATAGAGTACAGTGCCTTGATTTCAAGTCCAGGATGTTGGGAGCAAGCAAAAGAAGAGCAATGATATAGCTGGTACTACTGTACTTGTCAAAGTTCTGTACTGTAGAAATAAACATGTTTTCTTTATTTTTGTGCTTGTTTATTTTGTATGTATTACTTGTGTGAAAAGTATTACAAACCTATTATAGTACAGTTCTATATAGCCCAATGTATTAGTTGGGTTCCTAGGTTAACTTTGTTGGACTTACAAACAAATCAAACTTAGGAACCCACTCTCAGAATGGAACTTGCTCATATGTAGGGGACTTACAGTACAAAAGGGCCTACAGCAAAATTCTGGGAACTTTCCCCACCAAGTAAGTGAGATTTGGTCTTGGTTTCCTTGTTAACTCAAAATTAAGCTATTACTCACTTCTGCATGCCTCTTAACCTTTGTCTCCAGCCTTGCATACTATGTCGGGCCAGCTAATGTCTGTAATGATGGAGTATTTACAACTGAGAACTTTCTGCCTGTGCAGGAGACAACATAAGTGTATGAGGAAGGGTATTTCATGTTTAGAGATTATACCCTTTAGGAGCTTTGTGTCTCAACCATGAATATACGTCTGCTATTTATTTTATTCTTGAAAATAAAACTTACACAAATTGCTATAGTTACCCACTGAAATTGAACCACTTCTCACCTGCATGATTCGAGGACAAACTCTTTCAATAAAACAATAGATGGGGCAGTTTTTATGCTGGCAGGCCTCTGTGTTTACTATAGATTTTCCCCCCCTCAGAAAGGAGTTCATACCTCTCTCTGCTGAAACTGCCATAGCCTGGCCTTGTGATGCTTCCTGTTCATGCTTGCTATCAGAGAAGTTTTAGATGGTAGGGCAGATTCTGCTGCTACAATCTCACTAGAACCTTCAGTGTTTAGTAAACTATATGGCAGTTTGAATTCTCAGCAGACTGATTTTGTGTGTGTGTGTGATTAAAGGAAACCATCACAGTCATTTCCTGTGGGTTGGAAATCACAGAAATTAGGAAGAAAAAAACTAGAAAGACCAATACAAAGGAACACCAAAGCATCTCCACAAACAGAGAGCAGAGGGCTCCCTGGGTGGCAGGCCCATGGACATCTACATGTAAAGGGATGAGGTCCGGGCTCCAGGCTGCCCAAGGCTCAGCTCTTGGGTTGAGCTGGGAATAGAACTCCCTGTCCCTCCTCAGCCTCTCTGGATCCTGAAGATTAGGGTTAGGATTACTGTTAGGCCCTCCTAATCTGTAATTGCATAACAGGGTATGTAATGGCAGTCAGATCTTTGCCCCTCCTCTGACTTCTGCTCTTTCTCCCACTTCTTGTCCTCTGTGCTCTCACAGAGCATTTAGTCACAAAACTAATTGCCAGTAAAGTGCAAATATTGCGTAACATTCTCTGTCCTTCATTCTCTCTCCTATCTAGAATGTAGATGCAGTGGCTTTAGCCCCAGCAGTTATTTTGTTCTTTTTGGAAAATAATCATGGCAGGAATGGTGAAAGTAGCAATTAACTGGATTTCTTGTACCTTTGTGAAACTCACAGAAGTCCTGGATTGCTTACCTCTGACCGTATATTGTGAGATAATAAAATCTTATGTGTTTAGGCCACTGCTAACCTGAGTTAGCATGCAGTTGAACCTAATCCTCACTGGTACCCTGGGTTACCACCTCAGTTTGCCTTCTGCCAATTCTTAGCTCTTTATAAGGAATATAATTTAGCATAATACTTTCTGTCAAAGGTTTGGTGATTATTGTGACGGCTTTGGCCACTACTATTGCAATTACTGTTACCATTCTTTGGGTTGACTTCCTCTGCCTTCACTAATGTAATAACTCACAGATATTTATATAGAAATTACTCTACACTGCATTTCCAGGCAATGATGTGCTGGGTGAGGGATCTCAGATAAGCAGCAGGGGAAGAAGATTTTGAGCTCCTCAAACATATGCTTGGAACACAAAGGCTGGGCCTGGCTGGGGGTGGGAACCATTCTCATTTGCTAAAAGAAGATATCGAGGCACCAGAAGGGAAGTGGAACGTTTATTGGCCACAGACTTGTCTGATGTCGCAGTATATTCCTGACAGCCCATGTGTTCACAGATTCAAAGCTGATTCTATGCACTGGTGCTAGTTAAGGTTATTCTAAGCCCTTTGGTGACAGAGGCTAAGTGGGAAGTGGTAGCTGTGATGTCAAGCTTTGTAGGAGCTTTTTCTAGAATCCCAGGGTCTCAAATGCAATAAACTGACTAGCTGAGCTTGTATCTGGAGCACTGATTGTTGCTACAGATATGGCCAAGGAGACATTATTCAATCCCACAGCAAGTATCAAATATGTCATGTGGCCAGGATGTAGGAGTTACAGGTCAGTGCAAAGAGGCAAGACCCTTGGAGGCCTAGAAAGTGTGTAAATCAGCTGAGCCTTCAGTAACTTGTGACAACATGGGAATGCCTTGACAACTGCTGCGGTCTATATAACAATGATGATTAATTAGAAGAACTTCATGCTGGAAAATGGGAGATAGCATTCTAGTACTTTCTCTGTTATTATCTCATGATGGAACTTTAAGATTACTTATCACCTCTAGGCATTGCTTTCCTCTTCTGTAGGTTGAATGTGTCACACTAGATTATAACTAAGGCCCATTTCCTCTCTAAAAGTACATTTCTTGTAGAGTGAATTTAGATAAGGATTTAGTTCCTGCCTGTGTCCACACTGGAAAATATAAGTTATTCAGTACAAGCAGCCAGATCTTGTATACACAGCCAGAATGGGATGTCCATTCCAGGAACATGTTTTGATAGGCTTAGTATGACTATCGTATATAATGATATAGTTCAAGGCTGCACATTTTAAGCACTCAGCTGGGAAGATGCCAGTGTCATAAGTGACACACATTTTGACCTTGTGAGAGGAAGAGGTTGAAAAACAAACTGAAGTGACTCTACGGGTCAGGAGGCATTACTGAGTCATTTTCCACACCAGCCAACAGAAATTACTAGGCAGAGCTTCTCTTGTACTTGAACACAGTTTCTAGCATAATGTCTAGAGATTTAAAATGGAAATGTACCAGTCATTATAGATGAGCAACAACTAAGCCAAAATCACCAACCTCAGATTTTTCTTGAGCTGTCAGTAGGAACAGCCATCAACATTCATTCTATTTGTCTTCAAATGATTTCTACTTGTCTGTATTCTTGTTATTAACCAGCAGAATTCTAACAATACAGGCTAAATGCCATAGGCTACTAAAAATCATTTGTATCCATTGTATATTTCAATGACAGGAATATCAACATCCTCAGTTTCTTCCCTGACTCTATGGAGCAACAATCTCTTTGATTCAGTTAAAGGGACTTAGAGATTTGTTCTTTCTTCAACAGTACACAAGTGGATGGTGAAAGTGAAAGTGTTAATCTCTCAGCGGTGTCCAAGTCTTCGTGACCCCATGGACTGTAGCCTGCCAGGCTCTTCTGTCCATGGAATTCTCCAGGCAAGAATACTGGAGTGGGTAGCCATTCCCTTCTCCAGAGGATCTTCCCAACCCCCGGACGGTAGGTCCCCTCATCTATTCACAGCCTTTTTTTACATTTTAGCCATAATCTCAATTAAGAACATGGAGAATCTACTCATAGAAAAGACACTAGAAATTATATAAATATTCTTAAAGCATAAGTCTTAGTTGCCAGCAGACTTAAAGTAAGTGGTGGGTGTGGGTAGGATCTTGGTGACAAAAGTCACGTGAGGTTTGAGATTTAGTGCAGGATTTTACCTCTATAGGTAAAAGTCGACTGTTTTAGTAATGTTTGTTTGTGAGTAAATTGTTTATATATTTTAGTTCTCTCCCTAAAAGTACAATCTGTGATATAATAATATCACAAATATACTGGCCAAAAAGTATACAGGGATACCTCATTTTATTGTTTTATCACCCTTCAGAGATATAGCATTTTTTACAAATTGAAGTTTTGGGGTAATCCTGAATTGAGCAAATCTACTGGTGCCTGTTTTTCCAAAAACATTTGCTCACTTCAGGTCTCTATGTCACATTTTGGTAATTTTTGTAATATTTCACTTTTTTACTATGATTAAAGTTGTTATAGTGATCTGTGAGCAGTGATCTTCATTGTAACTATTGCAAGATGATTATGACTCCCTGAAGGCTCATATGATGGTTAGCATTTTTTTAACTATAAAGTATTTTTTAATTAAGGTATGTACATTTTTAGACATAATGCTATTTCATACTTAATAAACTGTCAGTCAGTCAGTAAGTTCAGTCACTCAGTCGTGTCTGACTCTTTGCGACCCCATGAATTGCTGCACGCCAGGCCTCCCTGTCCATCACCAACTCCCAGAGTTCACTCAAAGTCACGTCCATCGAGTCAGTGATGCTATCCAGCCATCTCATCCTCTGTAACTTTTATATGCCCTGGGAAGGCAAAAAATTCATATGACTAGCTTTATTGCAGTATTCACTTTATCACAGTGGTCTGGAACCAAATCCACAATATCTCCAAAGTATGCTTGTATTAGTAAAGACTATTTCAGAGTACTAATTCCACTACTTTCTAGCTGAATGAACATGTGACCATCAATCTATTCCTAAATTTTTCCCTTTGTAAAATGGGGATTCTGTCACTATCAATTTCATAGAATGATCAGGTGGAATACATAAAATAAGATATGATACACTTAGTATAGTGTCTGAAAGTAACAACACTCATTTGCCAATTTATAATTATTATACACAGTCTACTTAGATTAGCCCTGGGAAGTTTCATGGAGGGTACATACTCAGATTTTGACTCACAAATCCTAGAGAATAAGACAGTGTGTGTGACAAGAATGAAAAGGAAAATAAGAAAAGTTCAAGAAGAAATTATGTAGACAATTTTGCTTATGAATATCTAAGTCATATGATACAGGCCCTGGTTGTCCAGTCACTAAGTCATGTCTGACTTTTTGAGATCCCATGGACTGCAGCTTGCCAGGCTTCCCTGGCCATCACTGTCTCACAGAGTTTGCTGAAACTCATGTCCATTGTGTTGATGATGTCATCCAACCATCTCATCCTCTGTTGGCCCCTTCTCTTTCTGCCCTCAGTCTTTCCGAACATGAGGGTCTTTGCCAATGTGCTGGCTTTTCGCATCAGGTGGCCAGAGTAATGGAGCTTCAGCTTCAGATTCAGTCCTTCCAGTGAATATTCAGGGTTGATTTTCTTTAGGATTGATTAGTTTGATCTTCTTGCTATCCAAAGGACTCTCAGGAGTCTTCCCTAGTGCCACAGTTAAAAAGCTTTAATTCTTTGGCTCTCAGCTTTCTTTAGGTCCAACTCTTACATTAGCACATGACTACTGGAAAAACCATAGCTTTGACTATCGGACCTCTGTTGGCAAAGTGATGTCTCTGATTTACAATAAGCTCTCTAGGTTTGTTATAACTTTTCTTTCAGGGAGCGAGCATCTTTTAATTTCATTGCTGCAGTCACCATCTGCAGTGATTTTGGACCTCAGGAAAATAAAGTTTGTCACTATTTCCATTGTTTCCCTATTTGCCATGAAGTGATGGAACTGGATGCCACAATCTTAATTTTTTAATATTGAGATTTAAGCCAGCACTTTCACACTCCTGTTTCACCTCTTTAGTTCCTCTTCACTTTCTGCCTTGAGGGCAGTGTCATCTGCATATCTGAGGTTATTGATATTTCTCCCAGCAGTCTTGATTCCAGCTTGTTCTTCATCCAGCCTGTTATTTCACCTGATATACTCTGCATATAAATTAAATAAGCAGAGTGACAATATACACCCTTGACATACTCCTTTCCAAATTGGAACCAGTCTATTGTTCCATGTCTGGTTCTAACTGTTGCTTCTTGACCTGCATACAAGTTTTTTAGGAGCCAGGTAAGGTTGTCTGGATGGAGAAGGCAATGGTAACACACTCCAGTACTCTTGCCTGGAAAATCCCATGGATGGAGGAGCCTGGTAGGCTGCAGTCCATGGTGACACTAGGAGTCGGACACAACTGAGCGACTTCACTTCCACTTTTCACTTTCATGCATTGGAGAAGGAAATGGCAACCCACTCCAGTGTTCTTGCCTGGAGAATCCCAGGGACGGGGGAGCCTAGTGGGCTTCCGTCTCTGGGGTCACACAGAGTCAGACACGACTGAAGTGACTTGGCAGCAGCAGCAAGGTTGTCTGGAATTCCCAACTTTTTAAGAATTTTTCCACAGTTTATTGTGATCCACACAGTCAAAAGCTTTAACATAGTCAATGAAGCAGAAGTAGATGTTTTTCTGGAATGCCCTTGCTTTTTCTATGATCCAACAGATGTTGACAATTTGATCTCTGGTTTCTGCCAATTCTAAATCTAGTTGATACAGCTTGGAATTCCTGGTTCACATACTTTTGAAGCTGCACTTAAAGGATTTTGAACATTACCTAGCTAGCATTGCCTTTTTGGGGGATTGGAAATAAAACTGGCATTTTCCTGTCCTGTGGCCACTGCTGAGATTTCCAAATTTGCTGGCATATTGTGTGCAGGACTTCAACAGCATCATCTTTTAGGATTTGAAATAGCTCAGCTGGAATTCCATCACCTTCACTAGCTTTGTTTGTAGTAATTTTCCATAAGACTCACTTGACTTCGCACTCCAGGAAGTATAGCTCTAGCTGAGTGATCACACCATCGTGGTTATCTGGGTCACTAAGGCATTTTTTGCATGGGTTTTCTGTGTATTCTCCCCACCTCTTCTTAGTACCTTCTGCTTCTGTTTGGTCCATACCATTTCTGTTCTTTATTGTGCCCATACTTGAATGAAATTTTCCTTGGTATCTCTAATCTACTGGAAGCGATCTCTGTTCTTTCTCATTCTACTGTTTTCCTCTATTTCTTTGCATTGTTCCCTTAAGAAGGCTTTCATATGTCTCCTTGTTATTCTTTAGAAATCTGTATTCAGATGGGTATATCTTTCCTTTTCTTCTTTGTCTTTTGCTTCTCTCCTTTTCTCAGTATTAGTAAGGCCTCCACAGACAACCATTTTGCCTTGTTGCATTTCTTTTTCTTGGGGATGGTTTTGGTCACAGTCTTCTGTACAATGTTATGAATCCCTGTCCATAGTTCTTCAGGCACTCTGTCAGATCTGTTTCCTTGAATTTATTTGTCACTCCCACCATGCAATCATAAGGGATTTTATATAAGCTATACCCTAATAGCCTAGTGGTTTTCCCTACTTTCTTCGATTTAAGTCTGAACTTGGAAATAAGGAGTTCATGATCTGAGCCACAGTCAGCCCCCATTCTTATTTTTCATGACTGCACAGAGTTTCTCCACTTTTGGCTGCAAAGAATATAATCAGTATGATTTCACTATTGACCATCTGGTGATGTCCATGTGTAGAGCCGTCTCTTGTGTTGTTGGAAGAGGCTGTCTGCTATGACCAGTGTGTTCTCTTGTACTAACTTTACCTTTTAAGAAAACCTCTTTAGGAGGAAGTCTCACTAGTCCTTTTCTTTCCCTCCCAGCTTAAATCAGCTGCTTTTTCCTTTTTCTTTTTTTTATTTTTTTACTTTTGAAATATGTTTTTTAAGTGTTACTTTCCATTTACAGTTAATTCACAATATTGGCTATATCCCCCATGTTGTACAGTTCATCCTTAAGCCTACATTACACCCAATTGTTTGTACTTCTCACACCCCATCCCAATATCATCCCTTCCCTCCACATGTGTAGACACTAGTTTGTTCTCTGTATCTGTGAGTCTGCTTCTTTATTTGCTATATTCATGAGTTTGCTGTATTTTTTAGCTCCCTTTATTGCTTATTATGTACTGCAGCAACCTGGTCTTCCATATATAAAAGCACTTATTACTATGCACTGTATTGCTAACATTCAACACTCAAAATACTAAGCTCATGGCATCAGCCCCATCACTTCATGGCAAATAGATGGGGAAACAATGGAAGTGGTGATATACTTTATTTTGGGGGCTCTAAAATTACTGCACTTGGTGACTTCAGCCATGAAATTAAAAGACACTTGCTACTTGGAAGAAAAGCTATGACCAACCTAGACAACATATTAAAAAGCAGAGACATTACCTTGCCAACAAAGGTTAGTCTAGTCAAAGCTATGGTTTTTACAGTGATCATATATGGATGTGAGAGTTGGACTATAAAGAAAGCTGATCATGAAAGAATTGATACGTTTGAACTGTGGTGTTGGAGAAGACTCTTGAGAGTCCCTTGGACTGCAAGGAGATCCAACCAGTCAATCCTAAAGGAAATCAGTCCTGAATATTCATTGCTAGGAATGATGCTGAAGCTGAACCTCCAATGCTTTGGCCACTTGATGTGAAGAACTGACTCCTTGGAAAAGACCCTGATGCTGGGAAATATTGAAGGTGAGAGGAGAAGGGATGACAGTGGCTGAGATGGTCAGATGACATCACCGACTTGATGGATGTGAATTTGAGCAAGCTCCAGGAATTGGCAATGGACAGGGAAGCCTTGAGTGCTGCAGTCCATGGTTTCCCAAAGATTTGGACACAACTGAGTGACTGAACTGAATTGTATTGCTGAACTTACATTTCTGTTGTTGTTTTTTCTGCAGTAAAATGTAACCGCCAGTTAAGGGAAGTCAAGGATAATATTTTGTCACCAGAAGGGCATACCTAGCATATACTTAATTCTCAATATTTGTATTCAAAATGACAGCTCCATTTCTCATCTGTAAAAGCAGAATTACATTACTTCATGAACTTCAAATTCCCTTAGTTTTAACATTGTAATAAGATGCTAGTAACAGTCATAATGATCTCTTGAATTAACGTAGATGTTCTTTTTTTTTAATGTAATCATAGCTAAAATACATGTTATTGCAACATGGCTAATTATAATGAAAAATATGAAAAAACTCACTAAAAAGATTTAAGAAGAAGGGGGCACAATTAAAAACTTTTAACTTCCTTTCTGTCACAGATTCAAATAACATGTATTTTATTACTTAAACATTGCTGATATCTGAAGCTAACTCCATAGATATGAATGATATACATGTTATTGTTTTCTGTATTATCAACAGAAAACACAAAATGCCCTGCAGTATTCAGAAACAGACCAGGAAAATTACTCTAATTGTTCCAAAATGTAAGTGCTTGCTTCTTATTGACTGGATATGTTTATGTTTCATGTGTTACATTGGGCATAAAGGCACAAATCTTAACTTAGAGGCATGTCTGTGACTTATATGAAAATACAAGTTCACATTAACATTCAGAAAGTGTTTAAACTTTATTGTGTATAGAAAATTCTTCCAGATAAAATAGGAAGTGTATTCACTCAAAGACATTATATAAATAACATCACTGTGCTTTTTAAACAATGTATACTTTAAAATATTTAAGTATATTACATTCAGGAGAATGAAATGGCAACCCACTTCAGTATTCTTGTCTGTAGAATCCTGTGGACAGAGGAGCCTAGTGGGCTGCTGTTCATGGGGTCACACAGAGTTGGACATGACAGAAGTGACCTAGCATTCATGCATGCATTGGAGAAGGAAATGGCAACCCACTCCAGTGTTCTTGCCTGGAGAATCCCAGGGACAGAGGAGCCTGGTGGGCTGCCGTCTGTGGGGTCGCACGGACTTGGAAATGACTGAAGCGACTTAGCAGCAGTAGCAGCATGTTATATACATGTCTATCTGTGTATACAATATGTGCTCACTTGCTCAACTGTGCACAACTCTTTGTGACCCCATGGACAGTAGGCCACCGGGCTCCTCTGTCTATGGAATTTTCCAGACAAAAATACATGAGTGGGTTGCTATTTCCCTCTCCAAGGGATCTTCTTGACCCAAGGAACAAACCCAAGTCTCCTGTATCTTCTGCACTGACAGCTGAATTATTTACCACTTGCCATCTGCTAAGCCCATGTACATAATAAGTACTGTTATAATATTTTTAAAATAAGTTGCGCTCAATAAATTTTAAAGGATATTTTAAAACTTTAGAGCAAGACCATACAATAGAAATACAATGGCAGCTCTAAATAATTTTCTATTATCTTAATTGTGAAAAGTCAAAAGAATTAGGTGAAATAATACATTATCAGTGAAATGTACATTCAATTAAAATTATTAATAATATATGATATATTCCTTTTTTATACACTAACTCATTGAACTCCAGTGTATACTTTATCCCTACACTACATCATAATTCAGGCAAGCCACACTAGAATGCTTGATATTAATGTGGCTAGTAGCTACCATATTGGATTATGTAACCCTAGAGAATACTGGCACCCCACTCCAGTACTCTTGCCTGGAAAATCCCATGGATGGAGGAGCCTGGTGGGCTGCAGCCCATGGTGTAGCTAAGAGTCAGACATGACTGAGCAACTTCACTTTCACTTTTCACTTTCATGCACTGGAGAAGGACATGGCAACCCACTCCAGTGTTCTTGCCTGGAGAATCCCAGGGATGGGGGAGCCTGGTGGGCTGCCGTCTATGGGATTGCACAGAGTTGGACACGACTGAAGCGAATTAGCAGCAGTAGCAGCAGCAGAGAATACTACTGTGTATAATTATATAGTAGCAGTAACAACCAGTTTATCCAAATATCTATCATCTATCTATCTATGTGCTAAGTAGCTTCAGTTGTCTCTGACTCTTAGTGACCCTATGAACCACAGCCCTACAGCCTCCTGTCCATGGGCTTCTCAGGACAAGAATACTGGAGTGGGTTGCCATGCCCTCCTCCAGAGCTTCTTCCTGACCCACTATCTATCTATACTATGGTATGTAAAATGCAAGCAATTAAAGTAACATTAAGAAGCTGTTTTCTGAAAGAAGATTTATAAATAACACTACAAATTCTAAATTTTCCAAGTGTATTTTCTCTATTAGGGCTTCCGTGATGGCTCAGTGGTAAAGAATCTGCCTGCGATACAGGAGATGCAGGTCTGATCCCCAGGTCAGGAAGATCCCCTGGAGAAGGAAATGGCAACCCACTCCAGTGTTCTTGCCTAGGAAATCCTGTGGACAGAGGAGCCTGACAGTCCATGGGGTCACAAAAGAGTCAGACAAAACTTAGTGATTAACAAACAATAACAAATGACAACCCATTAATGTATTAAATATTAAGATAATAGGACATAATGAAGGTCATAGGATAATAAGATTGATAATTGCAGACCCTTACTACACCACTTTTTTTTGTTTTTTGGTGTTAGAGAAGGTCTTGTAAGTCTTCATAGAACTGTTCAACCTCAGATTCTTTGGCATTAGTGATTAGGAAATATTAAAAATCAGAGACATTGCTTTGCCAACAAAGGTCCATACAGTGAAAGGTATGGTTTTTCCGGTAGTTATGTATGGTGTGACAATTGGACTATAAAGACAGCTGAGCTCCAAAGAATTGATGCTTTTGAACTGTGGTGTTGGAGAAGACTCTTGAGAGTCCCTTGGACTGCAAGGAGATCAAACCAGTCCATCCTAAAGGAGATCAGTCCTGAATATTCATTGGAAGGACTGATGCTGAAGCTGAAACTCCAATACTTTGGTCACCTGATGCAAAGAACTGACTCCTTGGAAAAGACCCTGATCCTGGGAAATATTGGAAGAGGGAGGAGATGTAAACAACAGAGGATGAGATGGTTGGATGGCATCACCAACTTGATGGACATGAGTTTGAGCAAGATCTGGAGTTGGTTATGGACAGGGTAGACCGGTGTGCTGCCATCCATGGAGTTGCAAAGAGTTAGACACGACTGAGCGAACTGAGAATGAGAACTGGTTTTTTAACTTTATCTTAAGTAACTTGAATGTGGAAATTTTCCCTAGACTTATCAATTTGTATTTGGCAGTTTTACTGTATGATTTGATAATTTCATGCTTGTATATATTAAGAAATGATTGAATTATTACCATTGTGTGTGTGTGTGTGTGTGTGTGTGCCTGTGTGTGTGTGTGGTGAGAACATGTAAGATCTACAGTATGCACAGATTTCAAGCATGTGATACAGTATTTTTAACTGTGGTCACCATGATGTACACTAAGCTCTCAGAACTTATTTATCTCAGAACTTATTTATCTCATAACTGGAAGCTTATACCCGTTGACCAGTACCTGTCCATTTTTCCCAGCCCCTTCTACTTCTGGTAATGTCCATTCTACTCCCTTCTCTCTGTAATCGTTGTTTCTCTGGGACTTCTTGGGGCAGACCCTTCCTCTAATCCCTTGCTTTACCTCCTCTCTGAAGTAGGTAAATAATAGTATCTGATGTCCATTTCCTGAGCTAATTTACAGATACTAAAATCTCCACCAAATGAAAGAAATTAACTACTTGATGACCATGAGCATGTTGCCCGCAGACATAAGAGTTTAAGGATTGATATTGTATGACAGGGTCCTTTTTTTGTCATCGTTAGGTAATCAGAAAATTGTACACAGACTGCTCACACAACCGGGGACTCCCCTCCCACACATTGCCTTTAAAAATGTTTTATTGAAATCCAATAGGAATTTCAAGCTTTTTGAGAATTAACTATCAGAAATTCCTTTATGGGGTCCTACACTAAACTTTGCATTCTCATCACCACAACTTGGTATTAGTAGATTGGCTTTAGTGTATGTGGGCTGCTGTTCAGCTGTTCAGTGCTCAGTTGCTCAGTCATGTCTGACTCTTTGCGACCCCATGGACTACAGCATGTCAGGCTTCCCTATCCTTCACCATCTACTGGAGCTTGCTCAAATGCATGTTCACTGAGTCAACGATGACATCCAACCATCTCATCCTCTGTCATTACCTTCTCCTCCTGCCTTCAATCTTTCCCAGCATCAGGGCATTCTCCAGTGAATCAGTTCTTCGCATCAGGTGGCCAAAGTATTGGAGTTTCAGCTTCAGTATCAGTCCCTCCAATGAATATTCCAGATTGATTTCCTTTAGTATTGACTGGCTTCATCTCCTTGCTGTCCAAGGGACTCTCAAGAGTCTTCTCCAACACCACAGTTCAAAAGTATCAATTTTTCAGCACTCAGCCTTCTTTATGATCCAACTCTCACATCCATACTTGACTACTGGAAAAACCATAGCTTTGACTAGACGAACTTTTGTTGGCAAAGTAATGTCTCTCCTTTTTAATATGCTGTCTAGGCTGGTCATAGCTTTTTTTTTTTTTCAAGAAACAAGAGTCTTATAATTTCATGGCTACATTCACCATCTGCAGTGATCTTGGAGCCCAAGTAAATAAATGTGGGTTGATGAAATTAAGTTTTTGCTCAGTAACTTTTCTATGCGTTTGGCTTTATAGATTCCACATAAACTGACACCATACAATATTTTTCTCTTTTTATCAATTTTTTTTTTTTTTTTGCTACTTGTTTGTTGTAAGAGCACACTATACAATTTGGATACTAACTTCTAAGATTGTGTCCAAACATTTTTACTTAAGTTTTAAAGTTGATTTTCCATTTAGTTTGGGTGATGGAAAACTTTTACATAACTCATAAAAGCTTCAGCATATGAATCCACCTTTTCAATTGTACATTTCATTAAATCTAAGTCTAGATCTAGTATTTTTAACAAAATGTTCCTGTCCAAATTGAGTATTACAAATGTAAAATATACACCTGCAATGATAAAAGTTATTTGATAGATTGCTAATAATTTTTATATTACTTATACAGTAAAATGATATTTTATATATATACAGTGTTAAATATAATGAATTATCAAAATTAATTTCCTCTGATTTCTTTATTTGTGTAATGTGGCTCCTAGGAGGGGCTTCTCTTGTGGCTCAGCTGGTAAAGAATCCACCTGCAATTCAGGAGACCTAGGTTTGATCCCTGGGTTGGGAAGATCCCCTGGAGATGGGAAAGGTTATCCACTCCTGTATTCTGGGCTGGGGAATTCCATGGACTGTGTAGCGGCTTCTATATACAATGGCTTCTAGAATATTTACACTGATATATATGGTTCACTGACATATATCTGACAGAATGTGTTCCACTGGAGAAGGCAATGGCAAACCACTTCAGTGTTCTTGCCTTGAGAACCCCATGAACAGTATGAAAAGGCAAAATGATAGGATACTGAAAGAGGAACTCCCCAAGTCAGTAGGTGCCCAATATGCTACTGGAGATCAGTGGAGAAATGACTCCAGAAAGAATGAAGGGATGGAGCCAAAGCAAAAACAATACCCAGTCGTGGATGTGACTGGTGATAGAAGCAAGGTCCAGTGCTGTAAAGATCAATGTTGCATAGGAACCTGGAATGTTAGGTCCATGAATCAAGGCAAATTGGAAGTGGTCAAACAGGAGATGGCAAAGTGAATGTCGACATTCTAGGAATCAGCGAACCAAGATGGACTGGAATGGGTGAATTTAACTCAGATGATCATTATATCTACTACTATGGGCAGGAATCCCTTAGAAGAAATGGAGTAGCCATCATGGTCAACAAAAGAATCCAAAATGCAGTACTTGGATGCAATCTCAAAAATGACAGAATGATCTTTGTTCGTTTCCAAGGCAAACCATTCAATATCACAGTAATCCAAGTCTATGCCCCAACCAGTAACACTGAAGAAGCTGAAGTTGAACAGTTCTATGAAGACCTATGAAACCTTTTAGAACTAATACCTAAAAAAAGATGTCATTTTCATTATTGGGGCTGGAATGCAAAAGTAGGAAGTCAAGAAACATCTGGAGTAAAGGGAGATTTAGCCTTGGAGTACAGAATGAAGCAGGACAAAGGCTAATAGAGTTTTGCCAAGAGAATGCACTGGTCATAGCAAACACCCTCTTCCAACAACACAAGAGAAGACTCTACACATGGACATGACCAGATGGTCTATACCAAAATCAGATTGATTATATTCTTTGCAGCCAAAGATGGAGAAGCTCTATACAGTCAGCAAAAACAAGACCAGGAGCTGACTGTGGCTCAGATTATGACTCCTCATTGCCAAATTCATACTTAAATTGAAGAAAGTGGGGAAAACCACTAGACCACACAGGTATGACCTAAATCAAATCCCTTATGATTATACAGTGGAAATGAGTAATAGATTTAAGGGTCTAGATCTAATAGAGTGCCCGATGAACTATGGACAGAGGTTTGTGACATTGTACAGGAGACAGGGAACAAGATCATCCCCATGGAAAAGAAATGCAAAAAAGCAAAATGGCTGTCTGGGGAGGCCTTACAAATACCTGTGAGAAGCGAAGAGAAAGCAAAAGAGAAAAGGCAAGATATAAGCATCTGAATACAGAGTACCAAAAAATAGCAAGAAGAGATAAGAAAGCCTTCCTCAGCGATCAGTGCAAAGAAATAGAGAAAACAACAGAATGGGGAAGACTAGAGATCTCTTCAAGAAAATTAGAGATACCAAAGGAACATTTCATGCAAAGATGGGCTCGATAAAGGACAGAAATGGTATGGACCTAACAGAAGCAGAAGATATTAAGAAGAGATGGCATGAATACACAGAAGAACTGTACAAAAAAGATCTTCATGACCCAGATAATCACAATGGTGTGATCACTGACCTAGAGCCAGACATCTTGGAATGTGAAGTCAAGCAGGCCTTAGAAAGCATCACTATGAACAAAGCTAGTGGAGGTGATGGAATTCCAGTTGAGTTATTTCAAATCCTGAAAAATGGTGCTGTGAAAGTGCTACACTCCATATGCCAGCAAATTTGGAAATCTCATCAGTGGCCACAGGACTGGAAAAGGTCAGTTTTCATTCCAATCCCAAAGAAAGGCAATGCCAAAGAATGCTCAAACTATTGCACAATTGCACTCATCTCACATGCTAGTAAAGTAATGCTCAAAATTCTCCAAGCCAGGCTTCAGCAGTACATGAATCGTGAACCTCCAGATGTTCAAGCTGGTTTTAGAAAAGGCAGAGTAACCAGAGATCAAATTGCCAACATCTGCTGGATCATTGAAAAAGCGAGAGAGTTCCAGAAAAACATCTATTTCTTCTTTATTGACTATGCCAAAGCCTTTTACTGTGTGGATCACAATGAACTGTGGAAAATTCTGAAAGAGATGGGAATACCAGACCACCTGATCTGCCTCTTGAGAAATCTGTATGCAGGTCAGGAAGCAACAGTTAGAACTGGAAATGGAACAACAGACTAGTTCCAAATAGGAAAAGGAGTTCGTCAAGGCTGTATATTGTCACCCTGCTTATTTAACTTATATGCATAGTACATCATGAGAAATGCTGGGCTGGAAGAAGCACAAGCTGGAATCAAGACTGCCGGGAGAAATATCAATAACCTCAGATATGCAGATGACACCACCCTTATGGCAGAAAGTGAAGAGAGACTTAACAGCCTCTTGATGAAAGTGAAAGAAGAGAGTGAAAAAGTTGGCTTAAAGCTTAACATTCAGAAAACGAAGATCATGGCACCTGGCCCCATCACTTCATTGGAAATATATGGGGAAACAGTGGAAACAGTGTGAGACTTTATTTTTGGGGCTCCAAAATCACTGTGGATGGTTATTGCAACTGTGAAATTAAAAGACACATACTCCTTGGAAGGAAAATTATGACCAACCTAGATAGCATATTTAAAAGTAGAGACATTACTTTGCCAACAAAGGTCAATCTAGTCAAGGCTATGGTTTTTCCAGTGGTCATGTATGGATGTGAGAGTTGGATTGTGAAGAAAGCTAAGCTCCAAAGAATTGGTGCTTTTGAACTGTGGTATTGGAGAAGACTCTTGAGAGTCCCGTGGACTGCAAGGAGATCCAACCAGTCCATTCTGAAGATCAGTCCTTGGTGTTCTTTGGAAGGAATGAGGTTAAAGCTGAAATTCCAGTACTTTGGCCACCTCATGCGAAGAGTTGACTCATTGGAAAAGACTCTGATGCTGGGAGGGATTGGGGGCAGGAGGGGAAGGGACGACAGAGGATGAGATGGCTGGATGGCATCACTGACTCGATGGACGTGAGTTTGAGGTAACTCCGGGAGGTGGTGATGGACAGGAAGGCCTGGCATGCTGCAATTCATGGGGTCAGAAAGAGTCGGACATGACTGAGCGACTGAACTGAACTGAACTGAACTGAATGTGGTTCACATTCTAGCTCTAATGGACAGCACTGACAAGGGCATTATCATCCTTTTCATAAATACTTATTTCTCAGCAAACTGTGATAGAACCTCTGGAGGGAAGGATATTTTTTCCAAGACAGAATTGTCTTGAAAAAGCACTAACTCAGGGCACTGTTTTGTGTTAAATTATTTAGTTAAATGAAAATATCAATAAAACTAATTCATACAATGCCATGTACATAAAGCAGTGACATATATTTAACATGAAAATCAGATTACTATTAATGGCTGATAATTACAACACACTTAAGCAATAAATTCAGAAATCATTGCTTACATTAAGCCTTATTAGAAATAGAGACATAATGTATCATGGATCAACACACATTTTATCTACAGTTATTGTTAAAAACTTTTCATGAATTGTTCCGTTGGTATCTCTGAATTTCTTGAAGAGATTTCTAGTCTTTCCCATTCTATTGTTTGCCTCTATTTCTTTGTATTGATCACTGAGGAAGGCTTTCTTATCTTTCCTTCTTTGTAAGGAACAAAGCTATTGTAAGTTACAAAGCTATTCTTTGTAACTCTGCATTCAAATGGGCATATCTTTCCTTTCCTTTAGTTTCTCTTCTTTTCTCAGCTATTTGTAAGGCCTTGTCAGACAACCATTTTGCCTTTTTGCATTTCTTTTTCTTGGGGATGGTCTTGATCACTGCCTCCTGAACAATGTCACAAACTTTCATCCATAGTTCTTCAGGCATTCTATCTAT
This sequence comes from Bos grunniens, assembly GCF_055505025.1. NCBI lineage: Eukaryota > Metazoa > Chordata > Mammalia > Artiodactyla > Bovidae > Bos > Bos grunniens. Next base: position 8,945,317 of record NC_141176.1, on the reverse strand, counting down.
CAGATCTAATTCCTTGAATCTATTCATCACTTCCACTGTATGATCATAAGGGATTTTATTTAGGTCATACCTTAATGGTCTAGTCACCCCACTCCAATATTCTTGCCTGGAAAAACCCAGGGATGGAGGAGCCTGGTGGGCTGCTGTCTATGGGGTCGCACAGAGTCAGACATGACTGAAGCGACTTAGCAGCAGCAGCAGCAGAATGGTCTAGTGGTTTTCCCTACATTATTCAATTTAAGTCTGAATTTGGCAATAAGGAGTTCATGATTTGAGCCACAGTCAGCTCCCAGTCTTGTGTTTGCTAACTGTATACAGCTTCTCCACTTTTGGCTGCAAAGAATATAATCAGTCTGATTTTGCTATTGACTGTCTGGTGATGCCCATGTGTAGAATCTTCTCTACATTTCATGTAAAGATGGGCACAATAAAGGACAGAAATGGTATGGACCTAACAGAAGCAGAAGATATTAAGAAGGGGTGGCAAGAATATACAGAGGAACTGTACAAAAAATCTTCATGACCCAGATAATCACGATGGTGTGATCACTCAGCGAGAGACAGACATCTTGAAATGTGAAGTCAAATAGGCCTAAGGAAGCATCACTAAAAAAACAAAGCTAGTGGAGGTGATGGAATTCCAGTTGAGTGATTTCAAATCCTAAAAGATGATGCTATGAAAGTACTACACTCAATATATAAGCAAATCTGAAAACTCAGCAGTGGTCACAGAACTGGAAAAGGTCAGCTTTAATTCGAATCCCAAAGAAAGACAATGCCAAAGTATGTTCAAACTACTGCACAATTGCACTCATCTAACACACTAGCAAAGTAATGCTCAAATTTCTTCAAGCGAAGCTTCAACAGTATATGAACCATGAACTTCCAGATGTTCAAGCTGGTTTTAGAAAAGGCAGAGGAACCAGAGATCAAATTGCCAACATCAGTTGGGTCATTAAAAGCAAGATAGTTCCAGAAAAACCTCTATTTTTGCTTTATTGACTATACCAAAGCCTGTGACTGTGTGGATCACAACAAACTGTGAAAAATTCTTAAAGAGATGGGAATACTAGCCCACCTGATCTGCCTCCTAAGAAATTTGTATGCAGATCAAGAAGCAACAGTTAGAGCTGGACATGGAACTACAGATTGGTTCCAAATAGGGAAAGGAGTAGGTCAAGGCTGTGTATTGTCACCCTGTTTATTTAACTTACATGCAGAGTACATAAGAAATGCCAGTCTGGATGAAGCACAAGCTGGAATCAAGATTGCTGGGAGAAATTTCAATATCCTCAGATATGCAGATGACACCACCCTTATGGCAGAAAGCAAAGAAGAACTAAAGAGCCTCTTGATGAAAGTGAAAGGAGAGTGAAATTGTTGGCTTAAAGCTTAACATTCAAAAAACAAAGATCATGGCATCCATTCCCATCACTTCACGGCAGATAGATGGGGAAAAAATGGAGACAGTGAGAGACATTATTTTGGGGGGCTCCAAAATCACTGCAGATGATGACTGTAGCCATGAAGTTAAAAGACCCTTGCTCCTTGGAAGAAAAGTTATGACCAACCTAGACAGTATATTAAAAAACAGAGACATTACTTTGCCAACAAAGGTCCATCTAGTCAAAGCTATGGTTTTTCCAGTAATCATGTATGGGTGTAAGAGTTGGACTATAAAGAAAGTGGATCATGGAAGAATTGATGCTTTTGAACTGTGATGTTGGAGAAGACCCTTGAGAGCCCCTTGGACTGCAAGGAGATCAAACCAGTCCATCTTAAAGGAAATCAGTCCTTAGTATTCATTGGAAGGACTGATGCTGAAGCTGAAACTCCAATACTTTGGCCACATGATGTGAAGAACTGACTCATTGAAAAAGACCCTGATGTTGGGAAAGATTGAAGGCAGGAGGAGAAGGGGACGACACAGGATAAGATGGTTTGATGGCTTCACCAGCACATTGGACATAAGTTTGAGTAGGCTCTGGGAGTTGGTGATGGACAGGGAAGCCTGGTGTGCTGCAGTCCATGGGGTTGCAAGAGTTGGGCACTACTGAGTGAGTGAACTGAACTGATTGTTAAAATGCTTCATGCCTATTTCTTTCTTATTTTCAAGGGGGGAAAATAACTACAAAAATCTTACTATGACAACATAGCTTGCAGTATGTAACCACAGTCTGATAATAATAATATGATGTCAAATATAATGTAAGAGATATCAATAATCAATGTTTATTTAAAGCTACCAAAATTACAATATGTGCACTGCATTGTGGTTGGCTATTGGGAAAAAAAATGAAAGGAAGGCATGACTTCTGAAAGACAGACAGTTAAAGCCAAACTAATGTTTCATGTTTTATTGGAAATGTTGTGGGAAATATTTTCTGCTAGAAGATTGAAGAAAGAATGGACTTTGGACCGGGGTTTTGTTCTTATCACAGACATAATCCATATCTACAACTTTTATAAGTTCAACATGCTGTCATATTTAATGTGTGAAGTATATTTAATGTTTTATTTCAGTGCTTCTCAAAGTGTTTATGGACGTCCCCTAAAGACCCTTCATATGGTCCCTGAAGTCCTTTTTCTGATTTACATATCTGTGTGAGCCCCGATTATCTTCAATAGCAAAACCTGAAATTGCATTTCACAACAGATTACATGCAGAAACTGATACAGGAACCCAGCTGTGTACAATCAAAGGAGGCATTAGAAACATCTCTTTTTAGAAGTAATACTGTGCCAGTTCTGATTTTTTGTTTGGAAAACATTTTTCATAAATGTTTTATTTTACTTTAATTTCTTGGAATATATCTTAGTGAAACTCTAAGAAAAATGTTTCAAATACACAAGCACACAAATAGTCACATGGCAGGTATTTGACAGGAGAACACTGAATCCAATGGGAAGTTAAAAGAAAAGGGTCAGAATATGGAGCACTGAATTTGATTTTCCTTTTAACATATGCCTTTTTCCTAAATGTCCTATAATTCTCCTATATTAATAAAACTTCTGCAGTTTTTTTATCTCCCATTCACAATTCAATGTACTATATTAATATTATTAATAATAATAAGACTTCTAGTTTCACAAAAACTTCTCCAAAAAAGCCCTAGTAGAGTCTTCACTTGGAGAAGGAAATGGCAACCCACTCCAGTGTTCTTGCCTGGAGAATCCCAGGGACGGGGTAGCCTGGTGGGCTGCCATCTGTGGGGTCACACAGAGTCGGACACAACTGAAGCAACTTAGCAGCAGCAGCAGAGTCTTCACTGAGAATTACTTTCCGTCATTTAAAGTATTATGTCATTCTGGTTTCACACTCTCACCTCTACTTTTCTCTCATCTCAAATATCTCCAACAGATTGACCTCTCTCTGGCTCTCATTTCCACTGGCCGCTGCTACTCATGTCATCAAGGAGTCTCTCTTACACCCAGGCATGATTCTTTAAATTCAGTTTACATGCTCTGACACTCTTACACATTCCTCAGCTTTTCCCTGGATTGTAGATAAAGAACAAGGTCCTTAAACTGATTTGCAAAGACCCTACAGGATATATCCTCTGACTTCTCCTTTATCATCTAGGCATGCTTGTTCTCTCACCCACTGACTTTCCAGCAGCTTCCGGCATGTGCCCTTGTCTTTATCACCGTGGAGATTTTGCACATGCCAGATCCTTCCTTGAGTGGGTTTACTCTAGTGCACTCATGTGATTACTTACCTCCTTCTTTTGCTTTGGATAGCAGCTGAAGCCTGATTTATTTTGGATACCTTCTCAGTCCTCCAGACGAGGTTGTTTTCCTTGGCTAAACTTTCCAACAGAATCGTGTTTCCTGTTCCCTGTTGCCCTCCCCTTTTAGAGAGTTGCTCATCCCATCATTTTATAATAAGTTATGCAACATATGATTAACATCTACTTAAATTATGTACGTAAATGTTTGTCTAAATTTAATTTGTATTCACATTATTTGATTTATAGCTAATAGAATTCTAATTCTTTTGAGAATCAGTAGTTTGTTCAGGTTTTGATTCCTAGTGAAAAACACACAGTAGGGGCATAGGAAGCATTTTTGAGTCTCTATTAGTTATAAAGTGTGAACTTCATCCCCCAAACAAATGAAAATTAATTACTTAAAATGCTTTCTTTTGGAAAATTGGAAATATTTTCACTTCTGGCTATGGGGATCATTGTAACTTATTGCCGTGATCGTAGCTGGGGGCATTAGAAGAAGAAAAATAGAAACTGACACGAGGATTGATAGATTTGTGGTTTTCCTCCAATTTTCCAAATGATAAGTAAACCTAACTGAGTTATATTGAAAGTTAGTTTTAACATAAAGTCATTTCTTAACTAAGATAAACACTTTACCGAACACTTAGAGTGTTATGTCATATCAACATTATCAAGATTTCCTAAACGAACAAGAAAAGAATAATTTGAAATGCATACTCCAAATGCTCCTTTCTCTTTGTGCGTGCAAGAATATTTATGTGTTTTACTTCATCTAATTTCACTTTGCCTTAATATTGCCTTTTGGAATAGGGCTTTTTTTGTGAAAATCAACCCTCTCCTCTTTTTTTCCCTTAATTTGCTGTTGCTTACCTTTTACTCCCATGGCACAATTAAAAGGCCAATGAGGTGAGCAGAGGAAATGCATTAGGGCTATAGAGAAGTCCTCAAAAGAGACAGAGATACACGAAAAATTGATTTGTTTTCATAAGGTGCAAGTGATTGGGGAATATGATAAAAATACAGACTTGATAGAGTATACACTTACAGATCATATAAAAGTACGCTCCCATTAACAACATCAGCTTTATCAGAGTTTCAGTGCTTTGGGCTCCCTTTGATTTTCTGAATTTTAACAAGCGTAAATTAAATTTCCATTTGATCACTACCATGGACACAAAATGTTAAAAATCTTCATGGACAACATGATGTTCAGAAACTTTGAATCCGCTCTTGGGTAAAACTGACTATCCTCCAGTCCCCACACGAAAGTCTTTATTGTTGCTCAACGTGCCAAAAATATTAATGAAACCTTTAGAAATAGCAAACCGCATGCATATGTAAGGGGAACCTGAAACTGTTTAGCACTTGTAACATCTGAATGTTTACGGAGATAAAAAAATATCTCCTAGGAAATATGTAGCCTACATAGCGAGGCTTTAACTGAAGCAGTTAGACTTCATCAACAGATGGGATCACAGCCGTTTCTGTTTCAGGACACGGTGTCATTCTGAATGTGTCACAGCGCTATTGCAGTTTCTTCCCAGCAGCCCACTCCCATCAGTCATTCACCTTCTGGTATATCAGGGTTTCATTAGCGCTTAACTATTTGACCTTGTGCTGGGTGCAAGTCAACAGGTAGTTCATAACCCTTTGCTGTCAGAATTAGCATTCATGATACGACTTAAACTGTGGTGCAAATTTAGAGTTCATTATTAAATGAGGCATATGTTACTACACTTATGACTGATTCAGTCTAGTTATTTTTAGTTTGACCTTTTCTGTATTCATCAAATCGGTTTTGAAATAGACATTGAGATACCCTTTACAGTTCGTTATAAAAATTTCTATGGCTGTTATTTCATGTGGAGTTTTCCAGATTCTCAGTAGTTCCATAATAAATGTTACACTTCAGTTTAAATAAAAATGAAGTAAGCATGCATCCTTAGGATACTAATGATCTTTTCCTCAACTCAGCAGCAGCTTCACTCTCCAAGTATAACTGGATTTGAAAGGATACACCTTCCCTTAGGTATGAAAAGTGACAAAAGCAGAACTAAGAAGAACAATTTATATTATGGATTATTTAAATTATTAATTCCTTTCTGACCCTCTCTACTCTTCTCCCATTAGTCAAACATTGAAACATATCAAACATAAAATTCTAGATAATATTCAGCATAAGAAATTGCAAACTTTTCTCATTAACTGTAGCTAAAACACATGTTAATAATTTAATTTGGGATTTCAAAAGCCCAGTTTCTAGAAATCACTACTGGGGCAAGAAAAGAAGACTGTAAAGAACTTTATTTCATCAAGGATAGAGTCTAAGGTGGCTTCCAGGTGGTACTAGCCATAAAGAATCTGCCTGCCACTGCAGGTAGACAAAAGAGACACAAGTTCGATCCCTGAGTTGGGAAGATCTCCCAGAGGAGGGCATGGCAACTGGCTCTAGTATTCTTGCTTGAAGAATCCCATGGACAGAGGAGCCTGGCAGGCTACAGTTCATGGGGTTACACAGAGTCAGATACGTCTGAAGCCATCTAGCAGACACGCATGGAGTCTAAGGACAACAGGAGTAAAAACAAATTGAAGTGTATAAGGGGCTCACAAGTACACAGTAGAGGAGAAAGACACACATTTAACAGAAATTAAGTCAGGAGATACAAATCTTAAAGGGTGTTTTTGGTCTTCTGTCATCCTTACTGAGATTCACTGCTGATGCTATTGGAAATGAGTGGAATTTTCCACTGATTCTCTTAAAAATTTTATAGATGTACACATGCTTAGCACAGATGATATGTAACAAGCTTATAGACACTTAACTATCTTACTACTTTTTCCTTTTTTACTATCATCCTACAACAATTTTAATATTATAGTATAAATTTTATGCCTATTTAGTAAATGAACTAAAGAGTGATGTTTGTAACCTGCAGAGAGTCAGGTGGCCCTGGGAAGTTTTCTTTTTTTTTCCAGATGCTGTAGGTGAGTTCTTTAAATAGTAGAGCATACAACATTTCAATAGGCAGTTTTTCCTATAATATTTTAATGACTCCATGTCATTGTTGGCTTGCTGAAGTAGGATCACGAGCTAAATGTTACTAAGAGGTCAGTATTGTGCCCTTGCTGTGCCTTCATTTGCAGTCAGTGATGTATTCTCTGATTTTAAACTTGCCAGCTTTTCTTGCATTTTAGATAACGCATTGTCTATTAAGTTGGAAACATACACATAAGGACTTAATTTCTTATCAGTTCAGATGCCTTAAAAGACAGTAAGTCTGGAAAAAGAGTAGCAGTGAAATAAAACATCCAAGAACTGAATTCCTGTGAACTGATTTGGGAGGGTTAAAGGGTAATCACAGAAGTGATTTAAATCTATATGCTTTTAAGAGTGTATGTATTTTTCACCACTCAATTCTCCATTTTTATTTCTCTTTGCAATGCTCACTATATAATATCTCTTCTGTTATTCTTCTTATTCATCCATGATGCAAGCTTCCAGAGAACCATGTGTATCTAATCAGTCACTCGGTCATGCCACTCTGCCACCCTATGGACTGTTGCCCACAAGGCTCCTCTGTCCATGGGATTCTTCAGGCAAGAGTATTAGAGCCACTTGCCATGCCCTCCTCCAGGGGATCTTCCTGACGCTGGGGTAAACATGAGTCTCTGCATCTCCCTGCATTGGCCGGTGGATTCATTACACTGAGCCATCTGAGAAACTCTCCAGAGACCTACAAGTACTTAAATCTTACTGTTAAAGGTCTACTCTTTGGAATGCCACACATTTGCAGTCAAGACATTTACCTGCCCTCTTAAGACATTTACCTACCCTACCTTCATTTTAAGCTCTTAGCAAAAGATTAGGTTTTGACATAACCCAAGAATTTAAAGAACCTACTGCAGTGCAGGAGACCTGGATTCAATTATTGAGTCAGAAAGATCCCCTAGAGAACCCCCTCAGTATTCTTGCCTGGAGAATACCATGGATAGAGGGGTCTGGTGGGCTACAGTCCATGGATTTGCCAAGAGTCAGACACGACTGAAGTGACATAGCATGCACACATGTAAGACTTTAAAAAGTGGGCTGAGAATAGGCTTAGATAAGAGGTTCAAAAGCAACTTCAGTTTCAGATACCATACTTGGCAAAGAATAACTCAAGTACCAAGAGGGTGAGGCACATGATATAATTAACATACTAAAAGCTAACAAGTTTTGAGATTATTATTCAGGGAATTAACAACCTAATTTCAGTAGAGACAGAAATATTTTTATTTTTGTTTTTTTTTTCAGAAATATTTTTAAACTATATTACTCTTCTCTTTGCCTTGTTTATACTTCTAACCTAATGATGACATTAAGTATATATGCTTGTTTTTTGGATATGTGTGAATGAAGTTAAAAAGAATAATGATAAATAATTTATTTTATATGACTGCCTTATAGTTTCTCTTCCTCTCCTACTTACATTACCTATGTATTACATGTTTAATGATAGTCAATGTTCTCTTTCATGTTGAAATATAATTTTAGAATAAAATATATTAAAACATTGATATTAGATTGACATTTTTATATTGACAGATTGTTAAAAACTCTAGCAATTCACTGTTTACCTAAAGATTTAAAGAATAATGTTTAATAGTTTGATTTCAAAAGTAGTGGTTGAGAGAAATTTGTCAGAATTTTTAGCAGCTTCCAATTTTTTGATTATTCATTTGGTATATGAGAAATATTTTGTACTTTGAAAGTATATTTTTCCTTGAACACTCATGTTCATTCATTGCAATGAATAGCCAAAATGTGGAGACAAACTAAAAGTCCATCAATGGATAAATAGATAAAGAAAATATGGAGCCTACATACAATGGAATATTATTCAGCTTTAAAAAAAGAAGGAAAGTGTGTCAACACAACATGGGTGAAAGTTAAAGGCATCATGCTAAGTGAAATAACCTCACACAAAACTCTATTCTTAATTTTTAAATAAATTATTATTTTCATCAATTAATCTGATTCATTTACTTCATTTAGTTTCTATGACAAATAATGTAATCAAAATATAAAATTATAAAATTATGGCAATATATCAAAACATGATATGCTAGACTAGAAATTCAAGTCTTTCCCAAACTTTGCCAAATGCAATGCAATAAATGCAGTGTCAACAAACATATACATGCTTTTTTTATTCCTTCTAAAATCTGCTTATTTCCATCATCTAACTAGAAATTTTATATAGAGCACTGTAATTTTGCTTCTCTCTCTTTAATTAGTCTGATTTTAATCACAAAAATATAAAAGCAGGAAAAGAAATTACCTAAATGTGTTTTAATATTTTGTAATTATGAAAAATATAAATTGAGTGAAAGAAAGTGAAGTTGCTCAGTCATGTCCGACTCTTTGTGACTCCATGGCCTGTAGCTTGCCAGGCTCCTCTGTCCTTGGGATTTTCCAGGCAAGAGTACCAGAGTGGGTTGTCATTTCCTTCTCCAGAGGCTCTTCCTGACCCAGGGATTGAACCCAGGTCTCCTGCATTATAGGTAGACGCTTTACTGTCTGAGCCACCAGCGAAGTCTATTATACAATTTAGGTGCATGATAAAATAAAGGTAAATGGTTATATTTGCACATGTTCAATAATTATTTAACTTGTATGACTGAAATTACAATAATGATTTATTATTAAATGTGCTTATTTTTATTTTTAATACCTTTTTAATTTCCTTTCCTCAATTTACTTTTTTTTGGGTAGAGAAAGTTGATGACTGCAAAAGTTGTAGCATAACTAGTCTGTATATTTGATATATATAGAAAAGAAGATTTAAATAAAAATATGCAGTGGATTTTGATTCAGAGATTAATTTTGAAAAAAATGTACAATGTAGTTAGATATATAAACATAGCTAATGTATATGCAATATGATTGTCCTTGTCTCTCAAATTAAAAATGAAATAGTGCTAAACAAGGCTTGTATGAGGTTTAAATGAGACAATATTGCATGTCTAACATGAAGTTTGTTTATTTCATTTTTTTCTTTCTAAAAGCAAATATTTGATTCAATGATTTGGAACTCAGAGTACCATTGCTCATATAAAATGTAGAATAAGGATCATCACTTTTCATTTCAGATTTCCCATAGATAAAAGGTGACAACGGAGAGGGCGCTGGCACCCCACTCCAGTACTCTTGCCTGGAAAATCCCATGGACGGAGGAGCCTGGTAGGCTGCGGTTCATGGGGTCCCTAAGAGTCGGACACGACTGAGCGACTTCACTTTCACTTTTCACCTTCATGCATCGGAGAAGGAAATGGCAACCCACTCCCATGTTCTTGCCTGGAGAATCTTAGGGACGGCGGAGCCTGGTGGGTTGCAGTCTTTGGGGTCGCTGAGAGTCGGACACGACTGAAGCGACTTAGCAGCAGCAGCAGCAGCAGCAAAAGGTGACAAAAAGTTAAGTATTGCAATTCTCTAATCCATTACATAAAAATTACTGCTGTAGAAAATAATTTTCAATTTATATGATGCACAGGTTACATTTGTTTGTTTACATTTTACTTTTATCATTCATTTGCAGGGGTTCTGTGTGGATCACTGTCTATATGATGTGATAATGAATGAATATTAATAAATCATAAATTCTATATGTTTGTAAAACAAAGTACTTAATCACATTTTTTACATTCAAATTTAGTAATTATTTCACTGAAAAATTTAAAAAGATTCCAGATTCTGATTCTTAAGTTATCCCTCTTCTTACACAGATTGCTGCTAAATCAAGGATTTTGTAAGAACAAGCTTTACATGAACTTCACTTATGTTCATGAATCAATTTACCATGTCATTAAGTTTACTAATCACAACTTCACTTATTATTGTTAATTATTAATATGATTTTTAAATAATGCTAAATCTTTTAATATAAATAACAATGTAATATAACATGAGTTATGAGGTAGGCCTTTGCCCATTGGAAACTAGTTGGAGAATTTTAGCAATTGTGAAATAGAAAGAGCCTGGTCCCTGAATGCATACTGAGACCACTACACCCTTCCTAGAATGTCTGCTCCCAGGCTGTCTGTCACATGTGAAAACATGCATATACTCTGCTATTGCCATAGTAAACTAATATTCTCTTTGGTAACCCGTATTCCTGAAATATCTATCTCTACTTCTTCTGTCAAGACGTTCTTTTTTTTTTTTTTGTATTCAAACAGTATATCAGATAGCCATTACAAAAGAAAAACAAACCAAAAAAAAACACACAAATAAATAACCCCAAACCCTTTAAATTCAATGGCTTTAAAAACCCCAAGTCATTTAATTCTCACTTACCTTCAGATTTGCAGGCAATCGACTTATCTAACTTAGCTAACCTGTGTTGCCCTGTTTATCTCAGCTAAACCCGCTTGCTCCTGGGGATTGGCTCTTCCAGGATACATTCAGCTGGCTCCCTTATATTCTTCACGGAGTGATGGTAGATTCTATAAAAGAGCAAGGCCAGTTGTACAAACACATTTCAAGTATCTATTTGTGTTAGATCTATTAACATCCCGTTTGTGTTACTGAAAATCATTATCAAAGGAGTGAGGGGAAGAAAGTAGACTTTTGTGAGTAATAATTCAACTTCTTTAGAGTCTTTACGTTAATATGAGACGTGATTAAGTTTACAACATGCATGCAATAAAGAGAGCCTCCTCAGAGCTTCAGGTATTTCCAATAAGACCCCTACCCTGGCTTCCAAACATCGAGGAGAAAAGAATATGTCCCAGGGTGTTTCGTCATCTTTGCCAGAACTCCTCACCACTTCTTATACCTCTAAAAAGGTCATTTGTGTTACTATGACAATCTGATTGAGGCTGCGAAGAAGAATATCATTTTACCCTTTCTCAGAAGAGTCATTTCTAAACATCTTGTGATTAGATACCCTGATAACATTTGTTAGAGGCTGTTTTCAACTGATGTTTGTATGGTAAACAGATACACTATCCTGTATATGCATCCCACTCATGTTGCTGTATTGCTCTTCATCCTGTTGACTATGCCAGTTGTCTCACTGATCCTGTTCCTGATGCCAGTTGTCTCACTGTTCCTCAGTGTGCCCACTGTTCACTGAACCCAGGGTAGGCAAGGCACGAGCTAAGAGGTTGGAAGAAGATGCAAGGAGCTGTGGGAGCTGCAGACATGCTTATTCTTTCCTCTCATGGCTGACCCAATGGACACAAGCATGCCACAGCAATAATGGCACCACTTTAAGTGGAGCTCATATATACACTCGGAGAAGGCAATGGCAACCCACTCCAGTGTTCTTGCCTGGAGAATCCCAGGGACGGGGGAAGCCTGGTGGGCTGCCATCTATGGGGTCGCACATGTCGGACATGACTGAAGTGACTTAGCAGCAGCAGCATATACACACTTAGCCCACAAAGTAGCCGGTGACCAAGACAGTACCACAGTGCTGTAAGTGATCTCAGCTGTTACATAATCATTATTCACAAAACACGGGGCAAGAAAGAGCAAGAGACCTTGGGGTGAGAGAGCCTGACCAGGCCATCTGGGCGAATTTGCTCTTTCCCTACATATACCAAGTTGTCTGTCTTGGAAGATAGATACTACGTTCCGTTCTCAAACAGACAGTAGATCTACTTATTGACCAGGTGTAGAAGTAACCAGTATAATGATTTTTCCAGGGAAGATCAGGCAGGTTAACTTGTAGCCATATCTAAAGGATTTGCTTTCTTTAAGATGGCTGTTCCTTAGTCATGATATAAACACAGTACAAGCGCGTGTGCCACATGGGTCACTCTTGTCACACTCAGGAGTCTTGTGGGATGAGAGACACCAGCGTGAACAAGAAGGGCTTGCTGCTTGCTGGACGGTGAGTGATGAAGCTCTTTGCTTTGATGCAGGAATCTAAAGTGTTCTGCCAGCATCTATGGAACAGTGACAGGGTAACTTGCTAGCTGACAAATCAAAGAGCCTTCATACTTCACATGCCCTTTATCTTGGTTTATATCAATTACCAAGATAAACTAGGTCTCACAGGTTATTCCGATTCTCGTTTCCTTGAAGTCAAGTACATGCCCCTTACTAATCTACTTCTCATTTCTTCTGAGCTCTCAAAACACTTCTCCTATGCCCTTAGAAATGCTCCTGCATGTGTGCTAAGTCACTTCAGTCGTGTCTCTGTGACTCAATGGAATGTATTTCACCAGTCTCCTCAGACAAAGGGATTCTCCAGGCAAGAATACTGGAGTGGGTTGCCATGCCCCTCTCCAGGGGACCTTCCCTAGAAATGCTCCTAGTCCATAGAAAGTCCATCATGTTCTGAACCCCTTCTCTGAATGTTCTTTACTCTCTTGCTCTGACTCCTATCTCTATTTTGAGGATGCTACTTATCTCTAGTCGGAGCTGATTTTTTTTTTTTCCCCCACAACATGGAGCTAGAAATAGTGTGGAGATATTCCATTCTTATTGCTGTTTCCATGCAATTTCCTATTTTTCTCCCCTTCCCAATGCATAAAAAAGAAGTCACCCTCAAATATTATGTCACCAAATGAAACCAACTGCTACCTCTGTTTTTCTAAACCTGCTTTACCTCTCTTTTTTTTTAAAAAAATTAAGATATAATTTTCATCTTTTGTACCAATTTTGAGTGTACATATCAATGATTTTTAATAATCACTTAGTAGATTTTCTGTCATGCAATATTACCATAATTAAGTTTTAGAACATTTTATTACTCTCATAAATTGCTAGTTAATAGTTAATGGCCTTGATGCATGGCAGAGGCCAACATAATATTGTAGAAATTTTCCTCCAATAAAAAAAATTTAAAAATCAAACAAAAATTAGTTAATGTCCTTTCCTATTCCAGCCTCAGTCTACCAGTAATCTATTTTCTGTCTGTATACATTCACATTTTCTAGGCATTTCCTACAAATGGAATTATAGACTACACAATCTGTTCTATATTCTTACAATTTACCTAATGTTTCTCAGGTTTATACAAGTAGTAGCATGTTAGTATTTCATTCCTTTCATTGATGAATAGTATTCCATTGTATAGATGTACACACTTTCTTGATCAAATTACCAGTTTATGGGCATATGAACTATTTCTATATATTGGTTATTATGAGTCACTCTACTATCTATATTTGCTTTCAAGTCTTCATGTAGACTGAATACTTTCATTTCTCTTGTTTAAAAATGTAGGAGTGGAATTGCTTGGTAACTATATTCTTCATATTTTAAGAAACTGCCAAGATCTTTTTCAAAGTATCTGTATCACTTTTCAGTCCAACAAGGGATAGAGTCGAGTTCCATTTTATCACATCAATGTGTGTTATTATCTCTCATTTTTTATGGTAGCCATTCTGATGTGTGTGGACGGTTATCTCATTGTGGTTTTAGTTACCTCTCCTTTTGGGAGTCTTTTTTAAATTCATTTTACTTTCCTTTGTTCTCTGTAGCTTTTAGATTCTACTTATTATTTTACCAAAACCTTTTCAATAAACCTATTAAGTTTTTAGAGTTTATAAATACACATAGATGATTTTTTCAATAGCCAGGTCTCTCTGTAACTAGATCTTCTGTTCTCTAAGTTTATAAGCTCAGTTTCATGAATCTGCTGTGTGCCTCTTTTCTATTCCAGTTTACCTGTTAAAGGGCTCCAAATCTACTATTTTGACCCTGTCAAAATCTTTTGCCCTTTAATGCCGCTTGTCTCCTTCATGTACTCCTGTCCTTTCTTAACTAGTTTTGACTTTAGAGTTTGGAATTTTAACATGTGTTTTAAAGTATCAATTCACTTATCACTGCCATGCTTTCTTTTATACTTCCCCATTTTTAAAATCAATTTTCTACCTACTCCTGAATTCAATTGTTGCTGAAGACAATCACAATCCTGTTTACTGGCTTTATTTAAATTTCTTGATGAGTAGCATCAAGTGAGCCCTTCGCCCTGCAGAGGTCATTGCCCGCGTTTCCCTAGGTCATTCATTATCCTGCTGTTTTCCATCTCATCCTCTCACCTCACAGCTGCAATAGACTTCTGCCCCAGTCTCACTTCCAGCTGATGACTTCACTTCTGGAAGGAGAAGCAGTCACACATAGCATTTCCTCACCTTGCTTGTGAACCACATGTTCTGTGTTCCTGACTATTGTCGCAAGTGAAAAGTGTGTAGTCTTATTAAAAATAACTTCTCCACTTGTGCATATGTTCCCATCCCTTTCACAAGGTGATAATTCCATCCGTTTTCCCTCTATTCCTTAAAAATTTCCCCTATCTTCAGTTAATCCCCTTACATTTGATAATGCTATACATTTTCTCTTTTGGTTTCCCAGGTGGCACTCGTGGTAAAGAACCCACCTGCCAACATAAGAGACAGACAAAGATGTGCATTTGATCCTTGGGTTGGGAAGATCCCCTGGAGGAGGGCATGAGAACCCACTCCAGTATTCTTGCCTGGAGAATCCCATGGACAGAGGAGCCTGTTGGGTTACAGTCCATGGGGTTGCACAGAGTTGGATATGACTGAAGCAACCTAGGATGCACACATTCCTTCTTTATAAACAGAAGAGAAAACTAACAACCTTCTCTTGATACATCTTGCTAAAGCTACTGTCTTTTATACCTAAACATTCCTTGAATGAGCTATGCACACTCACTGACTATAATGCTTTCTTTCCTCTTTCCTCTTTATTGTAGCTTTTTTTTTTTAAAGTATACTTGATTTACAATGCTGTGTTAGTTTATGGTGTGTAGCAAAGTATTTCAGTGTATATGTGTGTATATATATATATATAGTTTTTCATATTCTTTATCATTGCAAGTTATTAAATATTGAATCTAGTTTCCTGTTCTAGATAGTAGGTCCTAAAAATAGAGTCCCCATCAAGTCAGTTCAGTCACTCAGTTGTGTCTGACTCTTTGCAACCCCATGACTACAGCACGCCAGGCTTCCTTGTCCATCACCAACTCCCAGAGTTTGCTCAAACTCATGTCCGTCGAGTCAGTGATGCCATCCAACCATCTCATCCTCTCTTGCCCTCCTCCTTCCTTCAGTCTTTCTCAGTATCAGGGTCTTTTCCAATGATTTAGTTATTTGCGTCAGGTGGCCAAAGTATTGGAGCTTCAGTTTCAGTACCAGTCCTTCTGATGAATATTACCTCAGTCATTTCAAAGAATGTTCCTTCCAGTGAATGTTGGAAGAGTCACCATATGATCCGACAGTCCCACTCCTGGACATATATTGGGAGAAAATTCTAATTTGAAAAGAAACATGCACCGTAACATTCATAGCAATGCTATTTACAACAGCCAAGACATGGGAGCAACCTAAATGTCTATCAACATATGGATACATAAAAAGTGATACACACATACAATGTAATATTACTCAGCCATAAAAAGAATTAAATAATGCCATTTACAGTAACATGGATGGACCTAGAAAATATTATACTAAGTGAAGTAAGCCAGACAAAGGCAAAGGACAAATATCACAATATCAATTCTCTGTGGGATCTAAAAAAATGACACAAACGGTCATTCCTCTTTTCTTGAACTCACTTCACTGAAGTTTTTCCTCTCAACAATCTATGGAAAGTATACATGCCAAGACCCCCGGGGATCCACATATTCCTAAGTCCAATGCTTATGTCTTTGTTAGTGTTATTGTCATTTAATAATGCCTTTTAGGAAGAGAAACAAATGTCTAGCTCTAAGTATATGCCAATTTTCATGGTACATACTTCACCCATGGCCAATCACAAACTTCCAGCCCAAGGCCAGTGAGTAGAGTGTGGAGTGCGTGTAACTGACTCTCATTCGGGCAGGAGAGGGCTCACCAGCCCCCAGTGGCGTGGTCACAGTGGATGTCGTGTCTGCAGCACTTGATGCAACTAATCACTCAGAATTTCTCACTCAACAGTGCTTTTCAGGAAAATCGCTCTCTTCTGGTGTTCCTCCCATGAGAATATGACTTACTCCTTCTTAGTCTCTCTTGTTGAACTTGCTCAGACCTTTGACTTCTGAGTGTTGGAGTTCCCTGTTAGTTCTTTTCCATGGCTATTCTAACTTTAAGATCTCATCAAAGCCCTTGAAGTTAAATACCCTCTGTAATTAGAATACCCTGTCAGAATTTCCCTCAGAATGTGTGAGTGTTGTTGAGTCACCCAGTCATGTCTGACTCTTTGCAACCCAGTGGACTGCAGCACGTCAGGCCCGTGTGAATGCGTGTATCCAGTTATGAACTCAGTATCTTCCCCTGGGTAGTTAAAACTGAACACATCCAATGTTAAACTCTATGCATTTCTCTTCCAAACCTGCTCTAACCAGAATATTTTTGCCTCTTCCAGTTCCTTGGTCCAGTGTCTGGATATCATTGCTGTCTGTTTCCCACATCTACCTTCTGCTTCTCTCGTGCCCACATCAGCAATCCTGTCATCTTTGCCTTTGGATCACTAAGCATCTCTACATGCAGAACGGACTGCACCTCACTGTCTCCATCACAACGCTCCTGTCCCAAGTCATCATTATATTCTACATTCATTACTTCAATGTGCCTTTCAGTTTTACCGCTTTTACCTTTTCCTCCATAATAAAAACAGAAACTACTCAAAAAAAAGAAATAAAGACCAAAGTGTTCATTAGAATAGTACATCCTGTTACATCACTGTTCTATTGAGATCTTTAAAATGGCTCTGAAGCTCATTCAAATTAGTTTTTACATTGCTCTACAAATTTCTCTGTGACATGACCCTCTCAGTCTGGAAACCTCCCTTGCTTTCACTCTCTCTTCCACTCACTCAGCTCCAATCAAATCAGCTCTTTGTTGCTCAAAACGTACTCTCATTTTAGGGCCTGAAATTTCTTCCCCTCTACATCCCGTGATTCACGTGCTTGCTTCCATAAGATTTTTTCTCAAATGTCAGATTCTCAGTGACACATTCCCTGACCACAATTTAAAATTTCCACACATCCCTACCGCAACACTTGACACTTTCTAATATAGCATACAACACACAACCACACACACATGTGCATGCATGCATACATAATTTAAAATAATTTCTGTTTCATTCTACCCAAATATAAGTACTAGATCATCAGATATGTTTTATTTTTATTCTTTTATTCACTGATGTATCCTGAGCATCTAGAAAAATACCTGGACTTTGTAACATAATATAGGAACTCACAAAAAATTGGCTGAGGCACTAAAATAAGAATAATTTACCACCTATTAATCACTAGCTATGTTTCAAGCACTTTGATCAATGCTATGGTTATTATCTTATGTGATTGTTACAAATAAATAGTGTATAGTATAGGGGTTTAATTTTAGTTCTGTCTGCCTATCCACAAACATACAATAAAAATGTGTTCCTTGACCTTCCATAATTTTATATTAGCTTATTCACTAGTCCCATATGATCATTTCTGTTTGTGTTTATAATTGTCTTATTTTACTACATATTCTGAAATTTCAATTAATTTTAATTCTGGGATAAATAGACCAAGTTGATTTTCATGGGGCTAGTCAGTTTTCATCAAGTTTAATATAATCTCACCCTTAAAGTCTCCCTGCATAGGCAAGAATAGCTCTCTCTGAGACTCAATATCTCAGCAGTTTAATATTTCAACACCAAGCATTGATTTAATTTTCAGGCCCATCTATCCTGAAAAGATGAATATTTGTCTAAACTTTAAATCTTCTAATTCAGAAATCCATCCCAGATATTCTTCAAAGTAGAGGTCAAAAAGCGCTGTAATTTCTAGGGACTGCAAATCTGGGATGCTTTTAATTTTTATTTCTTTTTTAATTGGCTGATATCTGCAAACTTGATATTGTTTTCATTAGCTCCTCTGTATGTACGTTGGGGAGAAGCATATTAAGAGAAGATAAAATTTGAGTTTGCAAATCTCTCTGGCTATACAGAAGTAGAAGACCTTATGGTCTAGCATTGCTTAAAAGCTATAGTTCCTTGAATCCAAGGTTAAACAAAGTTTAATGGAAAAAATATATTACTATTTTTTTCATGACTCAAAAGTTATGGTTTTTAATTATAATCATTTATAATATTGGAGAAAATATGGTTTAATAAAAAACCAAAATTTTTGCTTTGTTTGTGTGTTGTTAATCATGCATATTTCAAGAGCTTATGTTACTTCCTGGAAGAAAAACATGTTCTTAGAGAAGTTGATTCTTCCAGGCTGCAAGATATATGTTTGTAACATTGCTGAACATTCTATTAACTGGCTAGAAGGGGAAAATAATATATAAATACAGGGAAAGTAAATTAATGTGGAAGAGAATATAGAGAAAGAAGAGAAAATCTGAAGGTAAGAAGAGAAAATGGGAATGGGATACAGGACCAAGGTAACACAATCCTTATAACAAATTTTTCTCCAATCCTCTCCCCTTTGAATCTATGCTTTTCTCTTTCTCTATGCACAGCTTTTAACCTTAAGAGGATGACACAAAATATATTTCCAGAGAAACTGCCATTAAACAAGTCATACATTACAAAACCCAAGCTAAAAATAAGGAAAACAACAACACATAGACTTTTACAACAAAGGAGCTTACACAATTATTGTTTTATATTCTCTTGCTGTGAATGGACAAAATGAAGAGCAAAATTTCATGGGCAATGGTGATATAAACAGAGGTAATGCAAAGTGGAATGGATAATAAAGGATGTAGCCGGAAGAAAAGGCAATAGTAGAAACCAAGTCCACAGAATACTGCAGGGAAGGGGAGAGGGAGAAGGACTTACTGAAATGTAATATGGCAAACATTAATAGGTCACAGGCCAATGATTTGTAAGAGATTATGTTGAAAGTTAAATTAGCTCTGACTTCCTAATTCCTGTAATTCCTGTAACATGAATTCATTTTAAATTTGATTAAATGTTTCATTGGCTCATTCTTCATATAATCATTTATTCATTATTTATTAATTAATTCAAGATATATTCTTAAACAACACAAAAAACACTTTCATAAACCAGGTACTTGGCTAAATATGGGAGGCATGAATGGAAAAAACAGAAGAGATTCTGGTTCACATGTAAGTAAGTAAATACATAAATAAATTCACATAACCATAAAAGTTATAAAGAAATGAATTATGTATTCATATTGAAAGAAATTAGAGATGGATAACACTTTAAATAGGATATTCTTAGAAGCCAAAACTGCTGAGTTTTTATTTTATTTTTACATTAACCTTCTTAAGCCAGGACTTATGATAAATGGTAACTACAAATGTGCAAAAAGATAAAAATGAAAAAAACCTGACTTCGATCAATATTAATTCAAATGTAACAATTTTTACCACCTACCACTTGGAGCTGGATGGAGAGAATTGGCCACCTGTATTCAAAACCTCTGTGACAGGTGTAAAAAAAAAAGAAAATTCTTCAGAACAATATTTAGAATGATGTAAAATTAGCTTGTGCGTGTTACATAATAAAATTCTTTTGCAATTTAAATTAATATTTTTATATTGTAGCATATCTCTTTATTTCACTGAGAGTATTCATTATGATATATAATATTGATAATTTTATGGCTGGCTGCTTAAGTATGTTCATAATGCTGTTTTTAAATCCTAGAAATTTTCTTAGAGGAATTATATAAAAACAAGTATAATTTCTAAAGTATGAAAACATTCAAAAGTGACATTGGGAAATTATGCTGAGGAAAGGGGGAAAAAAGAGGAATCTTTGGATTCACATTTTTTAGAAATACAAGAAAATCTATTATGAAGAAGAAGAAAATTTGGAATCAAGCTTTGGTGTGTTTTTAAGGTAACCTAGGCTTTGGTTAGCGAAAAAAAAAAGAGTTTACCTATCATAAGGCACAGTTTCTAAGTTTTTGCACTAGAGTATACAGTTATTAAAGTTGCTATTATTTACAACTTTAACTTTCCTTTTCCTTAAATACTTAGATTAAAAAATCACTTTGCCTAAATATGTTCTTTAACATCAGGCAGCCATGTCCTCACCACCCTTATCATAACTATTGTTCCTATTTAAAGTCACATAAGTGTTATCTGTGGGCAAGAATCCCTTAGAAGAAATGGAGTAGCCCTTATAGTCAAAAAAGAGTATGAAATGCAGTACTTGGGTGCAATCTCAAAAGCAACAGAATGACTTTTGTTCGTTACCAAGGCAAGCCATTCAATATCACAACAATCCAAGTCTCAAAGTCTATGCCCCAACCCCTAATGCTAGAGATGCTGAAGTTGAACAGTTCTATGAAGACCTACAAGACCTTCTAGTACTAACACCCAAAAAAGGTGTCCTTTTCATCACAGGGGACTGGAATGCAAAAGTAGGGAGTCAGACATACCTGGAGTAACAGGCAAACTTGGTCTTGGAGTACAGAATGAAACAGGGCAAAGACTAACAGAGTTTGTCAAGAAAATGCACTGGTCATAGCAAACACCCTCTTCCAACAACACAAGAGAAGACTCTACACATGGACATCACCAGATGGTCAACACCAAAATCAGATTGATTATATCCTTTGCAGCCAAAGATAGAGAAGCTCTATATAGTCAGCAAAAACAAGATGGGAAGCTGACTGGCTCAGATCACAAACTCCTTATAGTCAAATTCAGATTTAAACCGAAGAAAGTAGGGAAAATCTCTAGATCACTCATGTATGACCTAAATCAAATCCCTTATGATCACACAGTGGAAGTGACAAATAAATTCAAGGGATTAGAGATGATAGAAAGAGTGCCTGAAGAACTATGGACAAACATTCCTGACATTGTACAGGAGGCAGGGATCAAGACTATACCCAAAAGAAACAGAAATGAAAAGTGATTGTCTGAGGAGGCCTTACAAATAGCTGAGAAAAGAATCAAAAGGCAAAGGAGAAAAAGAAAGGTATACTCATTTAAATGCAGAGTCCCAAAGAATAGCAATGAGAGATAAGAAAGCCTTCCTCAGTGATCAGTGCAAAGAAATAGAGTAAAACAATAGAATGGGAAAGACTAGAGACCTCTTCAAAGAAATTAGAGATTCCAAGGGAATATTTCATGCAAAGATGTTTACAACAAAGGACAGATATGGTATGGACCTAAGAGAAGTAGAAGATATTAAGAAGTGGCAAGAATGCACAGGACTATACAAAAAAAAATCGTCATGGTCCAGATAGTCAAAATGGCTAGATTAATCCCCTATAGCCAGCAATCGTGGAATGTGAGGTCGAGTGGGTCTTAGAAGCATCACTACAAACAAAGTTAGTGAAGGTGATGGAATTCCAGTTGAGCTTAATCAAATCCTAAAATATGATGCTGTGAAAGTGCTGCACTCCATATGCCAGCAAATCTGGAAAACTCAGCAGTGGCCACAGGACTGGAAAAGTCAGTTTTCCTTCCAATCCCAAAGAAAGGCAATGCCAAAGAATGTTCAAACTACCGCACATTTGCACTCATCTCACACACTAGTAAAGTAATGCTCAAAATTCTCCAAGCCAGGCTTCAACAGTATGTGAACCATGGACTTCCAGATGCTCAAACTGGATTTAGAAAAGGCAGAGGAACCAGAGATCAACTTGCCAACATCCATTGGATCATTGAAAAAGCAGGAGAATACCAGAACAAACATCTACTTTTGCATTATTGATTACGCCAAAGCCTTGACTGTGTAGATCACAACAAACCATGGAAAATTCTGAAAGAGATGGGAATACCAGACCACCTGATCTGCCTCCTGAGAAATCTGCATGCAGGTCAAGAAGCAACAATTAGAAATGGACATGGAACAACAGACTGGTTCCAAATTGGGAAAGGAGTATGTCAAGGCTGTATATTGTCACCCTGCTTACTTAACTTATATGCAGAGTACATCATAAGAAACACTGGGCTGGATGAAGCACAAGCTGGAATCAAGCATGCCAGGAGAAATATCAATAACCTCAGATATGCAGATGATACCACCCTTACGGCAGAAAGTGAAGAAGAACTAAAGAGCCTCTTGATGAAAGTGAAAGAGGAAAGTGAAAAAGTTGGCTTAAACCTCAACATTCAAAAACTGAAGATCATGGCTTCTGGTCCCATCACTTCATTGCAAATAGATGGGGAAACAGTGGAAACAGTGACAGACTTTATTTTTTGCAGGGTTGTGGGGGGGGAGTGGGGGGGTTCCAAAATCACTGCAGATGGTGACTGCAGCCTTGAAATTCAAAGATGCTTGCTCCTTAGAAGATAATCTTTTACCAACCTAGACAGCATATTAAAAAGCAGAGACATTACTTTGCTGACAAAGGTCCATCTTGTCAAAGCTGTTTTTTCTAGTAGTCATGTATGTATGTGAGAGGTGGACTATAAAGAAAACTGATCACAGAAGAATTGATGCTTTTGACCTGTGGTGTTGGAGAAGTCTCTTCAAAGTCCCTTGGACTTCAAGATCAAACCAGTCAATCCTAAAGAAAATCAGTCCTGAATGTTCATTGGAAGGACTGATGCTGAAGCTGAAACTCCAATACTTCAGCCACCTGATGTGAAGAACTGACTCATTGGAAAAGACGCTGATGCTGGGAAGATTGAAGGCAGGAGAAGAAGGGGACGACAGAGGATGAGATGGTTGTATGGCATCACTGACTCAATGACATGAATTTGAGCAAGCTCCGGGAGTTGGTGATGGACAAGGAAGCCTGGCATGCTGCAGTCCATGGAGTCCCAAAGAATCAGACAGGACTGAGCAACTGAACTGAACTGAAGTGTTATTTATTTGTTCTCTTTTTACACTTATTGAGTCTTTGGACTACTAAATATACATCTATTGTAAAGCTCAAGTTTTCACTGTCGGTTGTGGTGAAAATTCAGATTATGCTGTTAATTGCTTTGAAGATGAAGATGACATCCTATAAGTGTATGTTTTAAATCTTGACAAAGATTGTGCTAATGGTAAAGAACTCACCAGATAATGCAGGAGATATAAGAGATGTGGGTTCAGTTCCTGGGTTGGGAAGATCATCGGGAGTAGGGCATGGCAACCCACTGCAATACTCTTGCCTGGAGAATTCCATGGACAGAGGAGCCTGGTGGGCTATAGTCCATAGGGATGCAGAGAGCTGGACACAACTGAAATGACTTAGCCTGCAAGTGTCCAGTACTTAGTGAGTCTGTGCTGTCTGCTCTTAAGATAAGCAATGAGTATTCCTATACTCATGGATTAGAATGTATTTGTTAGAATGAGTAAGCCTCTATTGCCTTTCATGGAAGTTAAAATAATGAGATAAGGGACAGGTGGAGGAAATCTGTAAGTCTGGTTTTTTAAAGATGGTTATCAGCTAAGTTGGAAAAGTTTTAATAGGGAAAGGTACAGGCAGAAATGCAGAAGTGTACTTTTTCCCTTCTTTTACACATTTTTAAATTAAAAAAATGAGAAAATATTTGGAACTCTTGGGTATTTTGTGAACGATAGTTTTTTTCTGTGGATTGGGCAACAGATGGTCAAAATATGATGAGGTATCTATATGCTAGGAGAGCTGGTTTGTGATGAAATCAAATCTACAGTTAAAAAGAAATGAAAGCTTCCACGTTAAATTTGAAAAAGAATGATATTCTCCTGAATCTAATATGCTGTCTGTAGTCAAATAGGCCACATCTTGAATACTAGTTCTAACAGTGAGAGATTCCCAAATAAATAAGATCTGAATAAATTTTTGAAAAATACTCAAGATACTTAGACAAATTTCTATAGGTTGCTGAGTAATCCATTTTTTGTCCTTTATCTCTTTCCTTATCTGTAGTAATTCACTTGATCTTAGCCAAAATACTGAGAAGCGATTCTCTGGTAATTCAGAACCAAAATAAATTGAATAAATTTCTTGCTATTGTCCAGATTGCAATAGAAACACTGGCTTCTCTTAAAAGTTTTTTTGTTTTCTGTTGAAGGAGGAAAAAGCACACGAGTCACTGAGGCTTATGTTTCATGGAAGACAGGCAATTTAAATCAATATTGATAGCGAGTGTAGTGGCTCTGGGTGCTTTAAATTCTACTTTCTATATCCTGTCTTTGCAAGTCTACTTTTACTTTTAAGAAATGATTAGATCTAAGGCAGTCCTGTGTCCATTTGGAGATGGATCTATATGTGTCCCTGAGGGCTGAACTGAGGTCTGTAGAAATCATACCTTCAACCCAAGGTACGATGCCTTTTGTGACAGATGCTTTGAAGTCTTCCCTCAATCTTTCTTTAAAGAGAAAAAGTTCAAACACTTTTTTTTTCTTTATTCAGAGTTGAGTTTAAAAGTTTACCTGATCATAAGATGGGAAGTAGGAAAAATTATTTTTTTTCCTAATGACACTGGTTTCTCTTTGAAGTCCAGCTTCTAGACAAGTCACATCAATATCAAAGAATCCATAAGCAGATTCAGTAAAGCTCAGATTGGAAATACTGGGATAAGTCAGTTTTCTGTCTCGGAGCTTATAAAACAGCAAAATCCTGAAGGTGCATAGTATTTTAATTAACAATAGCCTAATTGTATTTCTGTTACTAGCATTTTTAAATACATATTTTATAGGCCAAGATATTTAGTTGGAAAGAAACCAGATTGTCCCATAAACTAAAGCCTTTGATCCTTGGTTTCTCTTATTTTTTTCTAAAGCCTGCAGATGTGAGTCAAGCTCTTCTACTTCCAGGAAACATGAAATCTAGAAGCAGAAATCAGCCTTTCTGAAGGACTCTAATGCCAAATTGTACTAACAACTTTTAGTATTGGTCAGTTTGTTTATATTTGAAAAACCTAAAATAAAATTTCAACTTATTAAAATTCCAATATGTACTATTTAAGATTTGCTGCAACCTTTTAGAAGATATTACTGCATATGTGTGTGTTCATATTCAGTCATGTCCTACTCTTTGTGACCCCATGGACTGTAGCCCGCCAGGCTCCTCCGTCCATGGGATTTTCCAGGCAAGAATACTGGAGTGGGCTGCCATTTCCTTCTCCAGGTTATCTTCCCAACCTAGGGATTGAACCCATGTCTCTGTGCCTCCTGAATTGGCAGGTGGATTCTTTACCACTGCACCCCCTGGCCCTATTGTCAATGGGTAAACCCATGTGCACCAATGATTAGAAAGAAAATTTCAAGGTCTTAAAGTTAACAATTGAAATTTGAACCAAATATAGTTTAACTCAAATGTTGACATTGTTTCCACAATACAATGACTTTCTCAAGCAACTTTAGTTTTCTATCCATATGTTTTCTTTGAGTTTTCTCAGCCTGTCTTACTGGTATTTTCTTCATATTGATGTGACATAGCAAAAGCTTTAAAATTGGCTTCAAAAAATAAAAGTTAAAATATTGGCACAAAACACTTGACGAATGGTGAGATAAAAGTGTGTGGATGTCTGTATCTCAACAAAGGCAATGAGAACACTGGTAAAATATGTCAAAAAAAAAAAAAAAAACCTTTTTCAGAACCTTATTATTTAACCAAAACCTTGCAGTAATTCTTTCATAATCTAGTCAAGAAAATCAGGTAAATCTGGGTAAGAAATCAAGCTTTGTGTCATTTATATTTGCTCTAGTCCCATCCCTCTTGCCCCTAGGCTCTGTGGCAGTCTTAAAAACCAGCAGCCTAGCAGCTCCTAAATGGAACAGAATATTTTTGGATTTCCCTCAAAAATCTAATCCCCTGAAATTTGTCACTATTTGATCTGTCTAGCAGCTCCTTGGAACTGCTTATGGGACTTTTTTTACCTCAGAGATCACTAAATGAAGAAAACCCTAACTCCCGGGCATTTGTAAAAAACACAATCAGTGGAGTTCCTTCACCTTTTCAGGGTGTGTCTTAGCACTAACAGTTGGGACCAACCTAGATAGCATATTTAACAGCAGAGACATTTCTTTGCCAACTAGGTCCGTCTAGTCAAGGCTATGGATTTTCCTGTGGTCATGTATGGATGTGAGAGTTGGACTGTGAAGAAAGCTGAGCACCCAAGAATTGATGGTTTTGAAGTGTGGTGTTGCAGAAGACTCTTGAGAGTCCCTTGGACTGCAAGGAGATCCACCCAGTCCATTCTGAAGGAGATGAGCCCTGGGATTTCTTTGGAAGGACTGATGCTGAGGCTGAAACTAGAATACTTTGGCCACCTCATGGGAAGAGTTGACTCATTGGAAAAGACTCTGATGCTGGGAGGGATTGGGGGCAGGAGGAGAAGGGGACAACAGAGGATGAGATGGCTGGATGGCATCACTGACTCGATGGACGTGATTTTGAGTGAACTCCGGGAGCTGGTGATGGACAGGGAGGTCTGGCGTGCTGCGGTTCATGGGGTCGCAAAGAGTCGGACGTGACTGAGCGACTGAACAGAACTGAACAGTTGGGACAAACATAAGCTGGTCAAAACTATAAAAGGAAAATTTTGAGAATGAGATATCTATCAAAGGCTTTGAAAGGCTCCAACAATATCCAAAGATACATAAACTCATTCATATGTGTGGGTCTGTATACATTCTCAGGAAAGACCAAAAATATTCAAACTGCTCACCTCTGACTGATCTTGAAGCTGTGTACAAGTAGAAAGTCATGGCTGAGACAGAGTAGTATCTGCCTGCCTGGGTGTTGAAGGCATGACTCAACACACATCGAACCCCTTAGAAAATGGTGGGAGACCTATTGGTTCAGGGAATTTTCCTAAAAGATCTATCTAGTCTTTCATGAACAAGTAACCTAACTGAACAGTGACTTCACTGGCCACCTTCAAACAAAAATACACTTTTTAGAGCTAGTTTAGTAATGACAATAAACAAGCAAACAGATGGAAAAAACAACTGACCCTAGGTGTGATCAAATGTGATTTCCAGAATATATTATAAACTTTTATGAGTTTATAATGTATCAAATTGTAATTTGTATGTTGATCACAGTACAAAGGCTGAGGAAGAAATGGAGCTATATGGGAACAGAGTTTTTGTATACTATTAAAATTTACTTAATCAAAATAGATTATTTTAAGACACAATGGTACTTGTAGTTTCTAGGAGAACCACTAAAATGTAACTCCAAAGAATACATTAAAAGACAGAGCAAAGGCCCTAAAATGCAATACTGAGAATTTTTTATTTAACACAAAATAGGATAGTGATAGATGAAGAATGGGTGAATAAAAACCATGGAAAGACATTTTAAAAAAAGAGCAAAAAATAGCAAAATAGGATACTTCATACCTTATCAGCAAATATATTAAAAATAAGAGAATTGAAATTACAATATAAAAGTGGAGATAGGTAGAAAAATAAAAAATAAATGCACCAAGCATATGATATTTATGCTGGGAAATACTTCTTATTTAAAGACATCAATAGGTTAACAGTAGAAAGAAAGAAAAGATTGATCATGAAACAAATGAGAAGAGAGCATGAGTCACTGTGACATTAGACAAAATGGACACTAAGGCAAAAGTTCTTACTAAAGATAAAGAAGAAATTTTATGCTAATGAACGGTCAATCCTTCACGAAGATATAATGATTATAATTACATATTCACCTATCAACAAACTGCTGAAAATCTGATAGAATTGAAAAGAGAGAAATAGACAATTCATCAATAATGGTTGGATACTTTAACATACATCTTCCAATAATAGAGAAAATAACTAGGCAAAATAAAGAAATACAAGACTTTAATGGCACAATCAGCCAACTTGAAGAACAGATATCTTTAATACATCAACTAATGACAGAATACAGATTTTTCTTGAGAATACATGAAATAGTCTTCAGGATAGACTGTATGCTAGGCCAACAAATTTAAGTAATTATGCAAAGATTGAAATTATATGAAGTATATTTTCTGGGAAAAGCATAACTAAATGAGAAATCTCTAAGGGAAAGAAATTCAGGAAACTCATCCATATTTGGAGATAAAACTGATACCCTATAGTGTAGGATTCATGCTCTCAGAAGATTTACCTTTGGGACCAGGGACCAGGCTTGATCACTCAAGAGATTTTGTGTAACAGAGCTTTATTAAAGTGAAAAAGGGACAGAGAAACCTTCTGACACAGACATCATAAGGGGGATGGAGAATGTCCCCCTTGTTAGTCTCAGCAAGGGTGCTATATACTTTTCAATTGATATTAACAATAAATCAAAAGAATGTCTCAAGGTTCTAAAGATCTTACTAGATCCACTCCCACAATTTACATTTTAAGATGACAGATTAGTCAGAGGGTTTCAAGAAGGAAAAACTCAAGCAGGATACATTGTTGTTGTATAATCATTCAGTTCAGTTCAGTTCAGTCGTTCAGTCGTGTCCGAGTCCTTGCGACCCCATGAATCGCAGCACACCAGGCCTCCCTGTCCATTACCAACTCCCAGAGTTCACTGAGACTCACATCCATCGAGTCAGTGATGCCATCCAGCCATCTCATCCTCTGTCATCCCCTTCTCCTCCTGCCCCCAATCCCTCCCAGCATCAGAGTCTTTTCCAATGAGTCAAATCTTCACATGAGGTGGCCAAAGTACTGGAGTTTCAGCTTTAGCATCAGTCCTTCCAAAGAAATCCCAGGGCTGATCTCCTTCTGAATGGACTGGTTGGATCTCCTTGCAGTCCAAGGGACTCTCAAGAGTCTTCTTCAACACCACAGTTCAAAAGCATCAATTCTTGGGTGCTCAGCCTTCTTCACAGTCCAACTCTCACATCCATACATGACCACAGGAAAATCCATAGCCTTGACTAGACGGACCTTTGTTGGCAAAGTGATGTCTCTGCTTTTGAATATGCTATCTAGGTTGGTCATAACTTTCCTTCCAAGGAGTTAGCGTCTTTTAATTTCATGGCTGCAGTCACCATCTGCAGTGATTTTGGAGCCCAAAAAAATAAAGTCTGACAGTATAATCCTTAGTATAGAGTTTAAGCTGAGTTGTTTTGTTGTGTAGTCATCAGCTCCAGGCTTAAAGAAAAAAGCATTTTATGTGACTAAGACTAAGGAATGTAGAAAAAAGACGTTTGCCCTTTACTCCTCCTTGAGAATTCCTGACCCCTATCTCCTCCTTGAGAGCCCCAGACCCCTTTCTCCTCCTCAGGGGCCCCAGACTTCTTATCAAGCTGCCTAGGAACTGACTCTTTCAAAACGACACTCTCCCTAACCCGTTAATGTTTTCCAGGGGTCATGGTAGTGTGATAAGGTAATGGGTATGAGATTCTTTTTTTCAGTTGATGAAAGTATTCCAAAATAAGATAGTGGTGATGACTACACAACTCTGTGAATATTCTAAAAAATCACTGAGTTGTACAAATCAAAAAGGTAAATTTTATGTTATATAAGCTATATCTTAATTACATACATTTGTTGTCTAGTCGATCAGTTGTGTTTTATTTTATGACCCAATGGGCTGCACCCTTCAGTCTCCTTTGTCCATGGGATTCTGACCCAGGGATCTAAGGGATATCCCCTGCAATTCTCATGCATTCTCATGCATTCTCCTTACTGCTGAGCCACAGGGGAATCCCCAATAACATTTAGATAGAGGATAGATAAACAGAGAGATGATAGATAAAGATAGATACATAGATGGATAAGATAGACTGAACATTTATGAACCATGCAATCCTGAAATACAACCTGTCTAAAATTCATTTTCCTTGGCCATAAAGTGGAAGCTTTAATTTCTCCTATTAACTCAGAGAATTGTCATGATAGGTCTATACAAAGATCCTTTGCAAGTTGTGACACCGACCTACAAAAATTTTAAGCTATTATGTTTGACCAACCTACCAAATACAAACTGTCATATTTTCACTTGCATGCTTGTTTTTCTTATGGTATGAGTTGTACTCATGCATCGTTTGTCTTGGGAAAATTTAAATATGTTTTCTTTGAATTTGTCATGAAACTGAAAATAATACCTGTGTCAGATCTTTTCAAATGGATATCTTGATTAATGGATATTTATTGAGTTTCTGTTTTAGATAATAAGTAAGAAATGGACTTTCAGGGCTATAAATAAACATAAAATGCTCTTTCTGAATTCAAATATAAGATTTTATATGTATACATATACCTTTATACATATACTTATATACACACAAATAAACATAGGTATAGATATATGAAGAGCACAAAAATAAGCACCATGATATTCAAAAAAGCTTACACAGTTTATTTATGTAAAAATTCTTACAAATATTTTAGAGCTTTTCTGAATATAGAAACTATTCACAGAGCTACATTAAAATTCCTAATTTTCCATTCACTTGATTGGCAAAACAATAAAAAGTTCCATGATACTAAATATTGATAATTAAGTAGAGCACTGGGGAATCATAAACTCTATTAGTGAGCATATGGTTTTGCACAACTAATTTGAAAAAACAATTTTGCTTTATCTATTAAGCTTGCTGACATAGTTCCTCTGATTTTGCAAGTACATTTTTTGGTATATACCCTAAAGAAAATTTTCATATTATCATAAGTTTACATGTGCATATATTTTTATAGCAATATTTGTATAATAACAAAATATTAATAAACTCCTTAATATGAGTATTAAATATTGGGCTTCAATTGGCGGTTCCCCCCACCACCACCCCCAATGGCTCAGCTAGTAAAGAATCTACGGCAATGTGGGAGACCTGGGTTGGGAAGATACCCTGGACAAGGGAAAGACTACCCACTCCTGTATTCTGGCCCGGAGAATTCCATGGAACTGTATAGTCCATGGGGTTGCAAAGAGTCGGACAAGACTGAGCGAGTTTCACTTTCTTCACTTTCTTTCTTTAAATTGGTGCCGTGGAAAATAGATACAACTGAGCACTCATAATGCTCAGACTCCTAAGAAAAGAAACATTTTTGGAGGGTGGTGGTGGTACAGTAGAGTAGCATCTTAGAGAGCGTCTTTCACAATTTAGGTGACTCCCAAGAACTGGGTAGCTGGATATGTGAGATTTATACTAACTGCTTCTTCTATTGTCGGCCTTTGCTGTGTTGATTACCTTCTAGCCTTTTAATCTCTTATCGTGGACCTTAGGTGATTTCAACACACACTTTTGGATCAGGAATTGCTGTAATCCTGACTGTATCCAGATCTCTGTATATTTATACTCATTGTCTTTCTGTTCTGCCTTCAGAAGGTCCCAATTACTAACTGCTTTCTTCATCTCAAAGTTAATTCAGTAAGCAGCATTGAATCAAATGTTCTGTCAGTAAGATTTATTTATTCCTAA
Organism: Bos grunniens; assembly: GCF_055505025.1. Taxonomy (NCBI): domain Eukaryota; kingdom Metazoa; phylum Chordata; class Mammalia; order Artiodactyla; family Bovidae; genus Bos; species Bos grunniens. The sequence continues at coordinate 8,913,374 of NC_141176.1, read as the reverse complement.
ATTTCACTCATCAGAATAATAGACTCTTTCTTTATTACTTCAATTAATTTACTGTGATAACAAAAGCACATCAGTATTCTTGAAAATATAAGTGTAAATAGTGTAAATTTATCTAATGCAGTAACTCAAAATCATATACTTTGATATATTTTGTTTAATCTTGACAGTAATCTTTCAAAGACAGCTCTCCCATACACTGCTGCAGATTCTTATTCAAGTGCATTTTTTTTAAACTTTTAATTTTGTATTGGAAGATAGCCAATTAATAATATTGTGATAGTTTCAGGTTGACAGGTGTATTATTTATACTAATTAAGCTGTAGCTCTGTGTTCATTTTTTCCTTGAAGTATATTTAATACAGATTATAATAATTAATATTTAATAGATATATGCTCCTGCTTTTGAGATATTTATCACTTATATTATCTGAACATAAGTCAAGCTATGCCTCTGGAAATTATTAAAGTATTCTATAAAATATGAAAATGCAAGATAAATTGTTTTCTTACCAAAAAAAAATATTGATTTATTTCCTTAAAGATCAAATAAATAAACAGGTTTTGAAGATCAGGTATTTGCTTTTTGTTTTGTCTGACTTCTTAGGGTCCTTTCTGTGACTTTATTTTGAGATAATCCAATCTTTAATCTCATTTGCTGTTCCTACCATGTCTCATAAATATACCTAACCATATGACTCTACCTGTCCCATAACCTGTCTGTATAAATGTGACATTCCTTAATCTCTTTGTCCCATAGTGAATCTTGGAGATTAAAGAAATAAATGGAATGCAGTTTAGAGATTATTCTATTCTGACTGTATGCACACCTTAGTACACTATTAAAGCCGAAGAGTTTTTTTTTTTCCAAACATTCTTTGATCTACCTGTCAAACTTAATTTGTGTCAATTATACTGCTGTTTATATATGCTTTTAAAGTGGAGAATCCTACAGCACATTTTAGTTTTTCAAGACTTGCTTTTCTTCAAGGCAAAGTGTTTTTCTAGATTATTTGCTTTTTAACCACTGAAAGCTATGATATTTCAACCCCTACATTATATGAATACAAATGCAGCTTTTAAACATATTATTGCTTCCTGATATCTTGCCTTTGTAGCCTCTTTCTGTCCTGAGGATACAGTCCTCGATGGGTTTTTCTCAGCATAACACCAGTAATTCTCAAAAGAAGCAGGATTTCTGAGAAGCATAAGATATTATTCTCCATGAAGAACACTTGATAAGAACTCCTTCCATTTGTGATTGGAAAAAGTAAAAGGATTATTTTTGGTCTGAAGTATCACCCATTCACGTGTCAAAAGAGACCACTGCTGTCTGCATTAGTCAATTTTTTTGGAGCCATCTGCCCACACTGTGGGAAATAGTACAGCCAGAATGAGCACTGCAGGTACCTGAGAAAATGCCAGAAGTGGTCTTAGTCAAGATAATTCATTGGCTGGGTAAGAGAGAATTCCCTGCCTCAAAGGAGATAGAAACTGAAAACTAAGAAAAGTTGCCCTTTAAAAGAGTGTACAATTTCCCAGAATTCTTGTACATGTTTTTTGGTCCATAGGATTTGCATCTCTCTTTTCAGTCTCAGTAAACACTGTTCTGTTTTGCTACCTCCCTTGAGTAGCAAACCCTTCTATCTGATGGAAAGAACTAAAGATCCTTCAGCAAATGAACACTCGATGTATCTCTAATTAAACTGACTACGTAATAAGAGCAAAGCAAATGGTGAGGAAAAGTACATTATATCTCTTTTAGGCTTGTTGCCTGAGTTTACTAACTGCAATATGTTTCCTTTTAGTCTTTTAATATATGCATTTATTTTCATAACCACTTAAAGAAATAGCTATGCTGACTAATTAAAAATATTATTAGCTGTAAAACTTATATATATATTGGTTATGTTTGCCATTACCCTCAATTTAGCCCTATATTTTAATTACTCAACATTTCTGAAAGGAAATATATGTTAGCATATTTAAAGAGCTTCTTCCCAGAATTAATGATTCCATTTAATTTAGTAGCTTGAAAGGGTATGTCATCACAAATATTAATCAGTCAATCTAAGAAAGAAATGGAAAATTTTGTTGGAACCAACCTGAGAATTATAACCCAGGAAAAAATCCTTCAGAAAATTCTGAAGACTGTTCCACCTGGGACAGGTCAAGGCACAGTTATGCAAGTTTTTGAGACAAAAGGTTTTACATCAAAGAAATGAACTGACAGTTTACAAAGTTCAACAAGGCAAGTAATGGGTTATTGTAACCCCTTATCCAATTGGGAAAGGAATGTTATCTCTTATGTTATATTGCTGGGGCCAGGTAAGTACATATTCCTCTGTCTTCTAAGGGAAACTGATTAACGGAAAATATAGATGCACTATGCAAAAAAAAAAAAAAAAAAAAGAAGAAGAAGAGGAAGAAGAAAAAGAAGGTGGTAGTGGCTCAAATGAATTTTATGTTTAAAAATTTTGTTTTGTTTTGCCTCAAAAATAACTTTATTTCATGAGTATCTTAGTGTCATTAATTTCTATTAAAATAGCTCAGCAAGTGATAATATGTCAGTTTGAGCCTTATACATACTTTTATCTTAAGATTATATTAGCAGCTAGACTACTTTTGAGTTCATTGAAATTGAATACATTAAAAGGCATTAAAAGATGAAAACTACAGGCCAATAACACTGATGAATATACATGCAAAAATCCTCAACAAAATTCTAGCAAACAGAATTCAACAACACATTAAAAAGCTCAAACACCATGATCAAGTTGGGTTTATTCCAGGGATCCAAGAATACTTCAATATATTTAAATCAATCAATGTGATATACCATATTAACAAATTGAAAGATAAAAACCATATGATAATCTCAATAGATGAAGAAAAAGCCTTTGACAAAGTTCAGCACATTTATGATTAAAACTCTTCAAAAAATGGGCATAGAAGGACCCTACCTCAACATAGTAAAGGCCATACATGATAAGCCCACAGCAAACATTATTAGTGGTGAAAAACTGAAAGCAGTCCCCCTAAGATAAGGAACAAGGCAAGGGTGTCCACTCTCACCACTATTATTCAACATAGTTTTGCAAGTCCTAGCTGCAGTAATCAGAGAAGAAAAAGAAATAAAAGGAATCCAGACTGGAAAGAAGTAAAGCTCTCACTGTTTGCAGATGACATGATACTATATATAGAAAATCATAAAGATACTATCAGAAAATTACTAGAGCTAATCAGTGAACCTAGCAAAGTCACAGGATACAAAATCAATACACAGAAATCACTTGCATTCCTATTTACTAACAATGAAAAATCAGAAAGAGAAATTAAGGAATCAATCCCATTCACCATTGCAACAAAAATAATAAAATATCTAGAAATAAACCCACCTACCCTTGTGGCTCAGTTGGTAAAGAATCTGCCTGCAATGTGGGAGACCTGGGTGTGATCCCTGGGTTAGAAATATCCCCTGGAGAAGGGAATGGCTACCCACTCCAGTGTTCTGGCCTGGAGAATACCATGGACTGTATAGACCAAGGGGTTGCAAATAATCAGACACGATTGAGCGATTTTCACTTCATTCAAGGAGACAAAAAAACTGTATACACTCAAGGAGACAAAAGAAAATTATAAGACACTGATGAAAGAAATCAAAGATGACATAAACAGATGGAGAGATATTCCACGTTCCTGGGTAGGAAGAATCAATATTGTGAAAATGACTACACTCCCAAATGCAATCTACAGATTTAATGCAATTCCTATCAAATTACCAACGAGCCCAAAAGTAGTCTAGCTACTAATACGGAAAAAGATAGAAAGCCCAGAAATAAACCCATGCACCTATGGGTACCTTAGTTTTGACATAGGAGGCAAGAATATACAATGGGACAAAGACAGCCTCTTCAAAAGTGGTGCTGGGAAAATTGGACAGCTACATGTAAAAGAATGAAACTAGAACACTTCCTAACACCATACAAAAAGATAAACTCAAAGTGGATAAAAGACTTAAGACCAGAAACTATAAAACTCTTAGAGGAAAACATAGGCAGAACACTCAGTGACATAAATCGAAACAAGATCCTCTGTGACCCACCTCCTAGAGTAATGGAAATAAAAACAAAAGTAAGCAAGTGGGACCTGGTTAAACTCAAAAGCTTTTGCATAACAAAGGAAAATATAAGCAAGGTGAAAAGACAACCCTCAGAATGGGAGAAAATAATAGCAAATGAAAAAACTGACAAAAGATCAATTTCTAAAATATACAAGCAACTCATACAACTCAATGTCAGAAAAACAAACAACCCAATCAAAAAGTGGGGAAAAAAAACCTAAACAGATGTTTATCCAAAGAAGACATATAGATGACTAACAAACATCAAAAGATGTTCAACATCATTCATTATTAGAGAAATGTAAATCGACACTACAATGAAATATCACCTCACACAAGTCAGAATGGCCATCATCAAAAAGTCTACAAACAATAAATGCTAGAGAGGCTGTGGAGAAAAGGGAAGCCTCTGGGACTGTTGGTGGGAATATAAACTGATACAGCCACTGTGGAAGAAGTTATGGAGTTTCCTTAAAAACTAGGAATACAACCACCATATGACCCAGCAATGCTAGTCCTAGGCATATACCCTGAGGAAAACAAAATTGAAAAAGACACATGTACCCTAATGGTCATTGCAGCACTCTTTACAATAGGTAGACCGTGGAAGCAACCTAGATGTCCATTGACAGATGAATGGATAAAGAAGTTGTGGTGGAATGTTACTCAGCCATAAAAAGGAACACATTTGAGTCAATTTTAACTGATGAACCTAGAGCCCATTATACAAAGTAAGTCAGAAAGAGAGAGATAAATATCATATACTAACACTTATTTATGGACTCTAGAAAGATGATACCAAATAATTTATTTTCAGGGCAGCAATGGAGAAACAGACTTATGGACATGGGGAGAGGGGAGAGGAGGGGAGGGTGAGATGTATGGAGAGAGTAACATGGAAACTTACATTACCATGTATAAAATAGATAGCCAATGGGAATTTGCTGTATGGCTCAGGAAACCCAAACAGGGGCTCTGTATCAACCTAGAGGGGTGGGATGGGGAGGGAGGTAGATGGGAGGGAGGTTCAAGAGGGAGGGGATATATGTATACCTATGGCTGATTCATGTTGAGGTTTGACAGAAAACAACAAAATTCTATAATTCATTTATTCTTCCATTAAAAAATAAATAATAAAAAAAGGTATTGGGTATACATTTGTTAAGTGGTTTACTCCCTCCTTTATGCTTTAAGAATAAAAGCTTATTGTTACAGTACTTTTTTCCTTTGTACTTTCTATGTCTATGTAGTACTTGGGGAATGAAAAGAAATTGCATGAAAAAAAAAATAAATAAAGCACACTATTCTCTATATCTTGTACTTACTGCAGCTGAATAGCCCATAACAATTCACTGAAAATATTGTAGAGGTTTTCAAGAAATAAACACAACTATGTTTAATGTGTTTAAGCTATGACAAACCTAGACAGTGTGTTGAAAAGCAGAGACATTACTCTGCCAACGAAGGTCCGTATAGTCAATGCTATGGTCTTCCCAATGGTCATGTACAGTTGTGAGAACTGGACTGTAAAGAAGGCAGAACCAAAGAATTGATGCCTTCAAACTGTGGTGCTGGATAAGACTCCTGAAAGTCTCTTGGACAGCAAGGAGGTCAACCCAGTCAATCTAAAGGAAAATCAACCCTGAATACTTGGAAGGTTTAATGCTGAAGCTGAAGCTCCAGTATTTTGATTATCTGATGCAATAAGGTAATGAGATGACTCACTGGAAAATCCCTGATGCTGGGAAAGATTGAGGGTAGAAGAAGAGAGCATCAGAGGATGAGATGGCTGGATGGCATCACTGATGCAATGGACATGAACTTGGGCAAACTTCAGGAAATGATGAGGGACAGAGAGGCCTGGCATGCTGCAGTCCATGGGGTAGTAAAGAGTAGGACAAGACTGGGTGACTGAACAAAAAGAACATATTTAATATGTATTTCCTGATAGGTTATCATTTCTGTATAATGGAGAGGATATCACTCTCAGCAAATAAAATATCGGATGATTTTCTTGGTTAATGGGCAATTGCACTGAATAAATTTTACAATAAAATAGTGTACATGTAATGTTAAATATTTAGTTTGCCATTGTTTTGGGAAAATAAGTGACTCAAGGTGTTCAGTATTAGTTAAAGGGTTGTATAAAATTAATGGAAATTTGATTTTTCTTCAAATCTTTGTATCAATGGATTTAATTTACATATAAATATATCTTATATGGGCTTCCCAGCTGGCACTAGTGGTAAAGAACCTGCCTGCCAATGCAGGAGAAGTAAGAGATGTGGGTTTGATTGCTGGGTAGGGAAGATCCCCTGCAGCAGGGCACAGCAACCCTCTCCAGTATTCTTGCCTGGAAAATTCCCACAGACAGAAGAGCCTGGTGGGCTACAGTCCATAGGGTCACAGAGAGTTGGACATGACTGAAGCAACATAGCATATCTTAATATACATCATACTATATATAATGTATAGTGTTTATGGATCAACTAATATATAGAAACATAATCTGCAAATAATCCTAAGGGTGTTATTTATCCTAGCTGGAGGAGTTTGGCTGGAAAAAATTTCCATTTAAAAGTGTTTTTTCAGCATGTCTCACTACTGAAAAGATTTTACTAGATCCTGAACCAAGAGTAAGCAAGGTCTGAATGATCTATTCAATTGTACCAGGGTCATCTGTTTCAGAAAACATTTATCCCTTTCTATTGTCAGGAATTGCTATTTACTCTTAAACTCACGAAAATTAGAGATGACCTTTCTCATATAATCGCTATACTTAGGAAAAGTGGTAAGATATTGATTCCAAGGAATGAATACTCTTTCCATGTATACATCCAGCCTGGTCCATGGCAGAAGATATAATGTCTCAATTTTGATTATTAGGGCATAATATCTATAATTATGAGGTTATTCTTTGTATAAAATTTGATATGGGAAAACATTTTTTATCAAAACATTCGTAAAGATGATAGTTGGGTATCAGTCCTTACAGCAGGTTGAATAATATTTCCCTAAAATTCGTGTCTATCCAGAACTTCATAATGTGAACTTATTTAGAAATAGGAACTTTGCAGATATAATTCATGAAAGGGTTAGTGTGAGCCCTAAATCCAATGTAAGCACTCTTACAACAGAGAGAAAGGACACACGGAGACACAAAGAAGAAGATCATGGGGAGATGGGGGCAGAGATTAAAGTGATGCAGCTACAAACCAAGGTGTTTTAAGGATTACTGGGGGCCACCAAAAGCTACAAAGGGGCAAGTAAGTAGTTTTCTAGGATTTTTTTTTTCCCCCTAGAGACTTCATAGATGCTGTGGCCCTGCCAATACCTTGATTTCAGACTTATAGCATCCAGAACCACATAAATTTCTGTCGTTTTATGCCACCAGATTTTGGTAGCTTGTTATGGCAGTACCTGAAAATTAAATATTCAGCATTATGGAGGTTTTGATGTCCTAGTGTCTGTTGTAAATCATCTGTTCTGGGTGAACTACATATTTCCATCTACAGCACTTCAGCAATATACTGAGTCCTAACTCCACCAATCTCCACAGTAACATGGTTACAGCAATTTCTTTTTGCTTTCACTGAGTTTTCATATTTATGGGATCAATTTCCTTAATTATAATATATCCAAAGAAGAAAATTGTTGTTATTCAGTCACTAAGTCACATGTGACTCTTTGCAACCCTATGGACTTCTGTACACCAGGCTTCCCTGTCCTCCACTATATCCTGGAGTTTGCTGAAGTTCATGTCCATTGAGTTGGTGGTGTTATCTAACCATCTCATCCTCTGCCACCTTCTTCTCCTTTTGCCTTAAATCTTTCTCAGCTTCAGGGTCTTTTCCAATGAGTTGAGTCTTCGCATCTATTAGAGCTTTAACTGTAGCATCAGCCGTACCAATGAATAGTCAGGGTTGATTCCTTTAGGATTGACTGGTTTGATTTCCTTGCAGTCCAAGGGACTCTCAAGAAAAAGAAGAAAAAGAAAGCCCTAAATCCATCTTTTTACTCCACAATGGCCTCTAGCTAATACTTATAGCTATAAAATTTTGTCTATACCAATTGTCTGCAGTTTACTTCTTCCTATTCCCTTTATTTGCTAAATTGGATTTTTCTTTTTTCTTCTTCCCATTCCACCAAAACAACTTTTTTTTTTTTTTTTTTTTTAGGAGAAGCATCACATTGTCAAATCTGCTAATAAATTCTTGGTATGTATTTCTTGCCCTCTCAACACCATTTAACAAATTTGAATATCACCTTAAATACATCACTAACTATTTTAATCACAGTCTCCACTTCCTTTTACCTATCTTCTTATCCCAAACACTCATTTTCCTAACCTCTAAATGGTGGAGTGTCTCAAGCCTCAATCCTCACACCTCTTTTCTTCATTATCTATCATCTTTGTTCATAATAATACCATTCTGTTTCAAAGCTTTAAAATGATCTTTGAAATTTAATTATCTAACCTGAACTGAACTGATTATAAATGAATAACCAAATAAATGAGTTCTTGAGGTATTTTTAAAAGACCCTGATGCTGGGAAAGATTGAGGGCAGGAGGAGAAGGGGATGACAGAGGATGAGATGCTTGGATGGCATCACCAACTCAATGGACATGAGTTTGGGTAAACTCTGGGAGTTGGTGATGGACAGGGAGGCCTGGAGTCACAAAAAGTCAGACATGACTGAGTGACTGAACTGAACTGAAATGAAATAAATGAGTTCTTGAGGTATAACCGAAAACACTATAATTAACATTAAGGCTACACATTCAGATTCCTAACTAATAAGTACATAAACAGATGCCTGGCCATAATTTGCTAAATTCCTGAATGTATTCATGTGTATTGACACGAAGAAAAGAAATAAAGGATAGTTTTGAGATTCCATATGTCTTACAGAATTCATTTAACTGTGGCTGACAGTTGAATTCTAAAAAAAATCTGTTTCTTTCTCAGGTTTACAATGCAAACTGTTATAGGAACACATTTCCCAATTTTCTGAAGTGTAGGCCAATGAAATACAGCTAAATCCTTACATAAGGTGAAGAATAAATCCTCTCCTCTTTCTTCCTCATTTCTGCTGCCTTGAGGAAAGGCACAATACCTTGAAAATTTGTACCCATTTTAACCCAGGAGGTGGCCTTGAGGATGAGGCCACGAATGACTCCCCAGAAAGAATGAAGGAAACTTTGTCTCAAGCAAACTCATTGAGTCATCATTCCAACCTCTAACCACTTCCCCCCCTGATACGTTTGTGTCACTGTCTTTATGTCTCCAGTATTTTAATCCAATCCTAAGCTTAATTGATATTTTGCTTCCTTTTGAAAGATAAATGCTTAAAAAGAAATGACTTGAAAATGGAATTTGGCTTAAAAAGGATTTGAGGCATTGAGGAAAGTGATGGCAGATTTTATAGATTAAAAAGCTAGAAAGCTTTACCAATCTGATAAAATATTTAACCGGTAATTTCCTATATCTTGGACATCTTGCTTTATATCTATCACTAAGAGTAAAAATTAAAATAATGAAATTTCATGTATGTTGGCATTCTGATGTATGTTGATGTAGTCTTACAGTAAAGACCTATGAGGTAGATAAAGTCAGACTGAAGTCAGATCTTCAAACAGAAGTGAATAAGTTAAGGGAATCCTACATATAGATTGCAAATTAAGTGACTGAATAGTCTTTAATTTGTAATTTTGAAAGCTGAGAAACTTTTGGTCTTCTGTTCCTTAAATTAAACACTTTACAACTGGTGGTACTGAAATCACAACTTTAGGAAAATATTAGTGACAACAACATAAAGGTCGTAAGTTGTTTGAGAAAGAAAGTGGTAGATGCGTTTTTCATTGACGCTTATTGTTTTAAATATTTAAAGACAGCTAAACTTTTGTTTTTGAAGGCTAGATTTAAAAGCTGAATATACAGGCAAGTAACTAAATGATGATGTTCAAGCTTGAAACCTGTTATATTATAGAGAAAATAAACTTTACAATTCTGTAGGATTAGGACTTTTGGAGAAAATTTTACTGAAACTTAGGGCCTGTGCTCCCTAGAAGTTAATTTATACCTGATTAGCTAATGAAGAAAGGCTTCCCTGGTGACTTGGCTATAAGAATCTACCTACTAATGCAGAAGACTCTAGAGACATGTGGTTCTTTCCGTGAGTTGAAAAGATCCCCTGGACAAAGAAATGGAAACCTACTCCAGTATTCCTGCCTGTCAAGTCCTATGGACAGAGGAAGCTGGCAGGTTCCAGTCCATGGAGTTGAAAAACAGTGGGACATGACTTAACCAACGAAATAACAAAACTGCATCTAATGGGGATTCCAGAGAGATTTATTTAATTTTAGAGGAAAATTTCAAGGGAGGATAAGACTTGGGACTATGAGATACTATGGATTAAAAAGCTGGATATACTTGTCTATTCTTTCTTCTGGAGACGTTTACTTACAATCCAAAGAATCGCAATAACAACTCAGGATTATTTCTGTTATGTTTCCAAGGAGACTCTTGCAGATAGGGAGAGGGGAAAACTGATTTTCTCCACACTTAGATTAATTTTATTGGGGTTTCTTTTCTATGGTACAGAACTTATATATGGAGAGTAACAACTGACTTTTATTGCCTTGGAGTAAGAATCTGGGCACAAAGAAACCACATAGTTATTATTTGTCAATTATTTACAATGTGTAAATAATAATCTACTTCACACCAGAAACCTTGTGTTTGCATCCACTAGTAATATTAACAATGATACTAAAACTTGAAATCACACCTTATAAAACGTTTGACTGTCAAATACATCTATGGAGTTGAAAAACAGCAGACAGACTAGAAACGTGTTGGGTTTTTGAAGCCATTATGATGAAAAGAAACCCCAGCCTGAAAAGAAATGGACCAAGCCTATTAGATATTTAACAGAGCACAAGATTTCCTAATTCTGTTTAATAAGTTTCCTGCTACAACTGTGAGGCCCCCATGCAATATATCCTCTCCAATGTCCAACTCAGCTACGGGCCAAAGAATAAAGACCAAGCAAGTCCTTCCCTGTAATAGGAGGAGAAGCTACAGAATGAGATAACACATTATTTCCACCTATAATACACTCTGGTACATAGAATCTCTACTATCCCTGCCCAGGAACTTAATTTGTAGGGACAGCTTTGTTTTCTTTTTTTTCCTTTCTATGTGAGTATTTAACTATGGCTATTATCTTTATTTTCCATTATGTCAAGTGCAGGTTAGCATTTATTTTACAGGTTTTTGTACCACAAATAGCCACATAAAGACCAATGGATAGATCCTTAGTAGACTCAGAGATGATAGAATTTAACCTGTATACAGTAATGTTTTTTTTTTGGTTGTTGTTTTTTGTTTTTTTCTTAAGGAAGACAATTGTCTGTTTATATAGATAGCTACATATTTATCAATATTTATGTAGCCAAGAGAGTAAATTATGAAAACAGTGCTAGTTTCTTATTTCTACATTACTGAGTTTCCTTTTTATTAAGAGAAAATTAATTGTGTTTGGGGCAGGACTGGAATTTTGTTTATGTTTTCCAGTCTGCTTTGAAGATAAGTACATATATATGTAATTAAGTACCACCAATAAGACATGGACATAAGTTTTTGTTTGGCTTTATGAAAGCTAGATTATAGGAAGGTGTAAATGCTTTGTTTCTTTTATTAATGAGACAAAGAAAAGGTGATCAGTATGAAGATATGGTAAAGGAAAGACCAAGGGCTTAAAAAATAAAATATTTCAGGACTTTTAATTAGTTCAGGTTAACAGAAGTATTTGGGGAAAAGAGTAAGTGTAGGATTGACAAATGATAACCAGTAATAAATTGAATAGAGAATAAAAACACAGTAGAAAGGTCAGTAAAAATGAGTTGATTTTTGAAAGTATAAACAACATTGACAAGTCTTTAACTGAGCTAAGAAAAAGAGAACACTCAAGTAAAGTTAGAAATGAAAAAGGACATATTAAAACTGATACCATAGAAATACAGATGACAAGAGACCTTAATGAAGAATTATAAACCAGTGAACTAAATATTCCAATTACAATGTAATAGTATATTGGATAAACAGGCAAGGCTCAACTATATGCTGACAAATTTTGCAAAGCATAACATTTTGACATGCATATTCTAAGAGTTATAAAGTATAACAAAGGTAATAGAATAGCCAACATAATCTTGAGCAAGAACAACAAAATTAGAAGACTCATACTTCCTGATTAAAAAAAATTACTATGCAGCTATAATAATCAATACAGTATGAAATTTTTATAAGTATAAACAAATAGGTCAACAGATATGTAGGACAAAGGAACAGTACAGCAGAAGAATCTGGATATATGCAAGTACCTACAGAATCAAATGATTTTTGAGAAAAGTACAAGACAATTCTATTGAGAAAAATAATCTTTTCAACAAATGGGTTTGGTTCATAAGATGTTAATATTCCATAAGCTTCACACAACTTCTGGAGAGTGAGCTAAAATAAGAGCCATCTATTATATAAAGCACATCCATAGTTTCCTTTATGCCTTATGAGAGCTCCTAATTCAGTTTCATTACCCACAATTCCCTTCTTTAATTTTGTTTCAACTGTGTCCCTTAATTTCCACAGCAATTCACTATGCATATCTATATAGGAGCACTGCATTTTAAAGCATCTATGGTTGCCAGGAATTTTCTGTGTACTTCCACTGATGTAAATACGTATGATTTGTGAGACTGAAGAAGCCTTCTGCTATATGCCTCCATAAATAAGCCAATAGTGGTAAAGCTCAGTGTCACCTTATCTTGTTCGAGTAAGAAATGAGAAACTAGTGGAAAGGGAACAACTGGAGTAACTAGAAGTGTCAGCCTAAGCAGATAAATTATTGAGTGGCATGTGTGACTAACCCCATTAGTGGTTAAAGCATTGTCTAAAACAAACGCCAAGGTCATACTCAAGAGTACTTGTTGGCTTAATAAAGTAGCTTCTTCTAAGAACCAGGAGGACATTCTGTCTGAGAAGCAGTGTAACGCCCCACTAACTGAGGAACGATTCAAGCAAATGTGGACATTTCAACTAAATAAAATATATCGATGTTAAAATTGCAATCATAATGAATATGTAAAGGAACAAGGGTAGGTTAATAATAACATCTTACAGACTAAGCCTTGCACTGTATGTCTCCATAAATGAGTTAATGGTATAAACATATATACATATATCCTCAGTGATAAAGCTCAGTGTCACTAAGGACAAATGACAAGGGTACACAGAAAGGCAAGCATCCCAACACCAACAGCAAATGCAGGGGCGCAGGAATGCCTAAGAGCAAGGGACCGCTGCATCATGGGTAATAAATCAAGCTGGCCTGATTGGCATGTATAATGTGACAACAATGGTCTCCACAAACATGAAACGATGAAGAAAACAAAAAGCAGCACAGGTGGTGGGGAGTGGCAGGCAAGAAGTAGCTGCACTAAGGTCATAGAGTTCTTTTGATGGGGTATTTTTGAATTAGAAAAACCTTTCTTGCCCCATGAGACAATAAAATATTGTATTTTGTTTTGTTTACTACTTCAGTTTCTCATGCAAAAAAGTCAGAGAACTCTTAAGTTGGTATATTTGATTTAGAAATTATAAAAATAAAACACTATTTTATATGTTGGAGAAAAACAAAATATTTAAGCTTCCATTTTTGAGCATATATATATTTTTAACTTCATTGAAGTTTGAAATTCAACACATGGATTAGGTTTTCTTTTTTTTTTTTTGTATGGAGATAGTAGGCATTCAAATTTAAATTTATACTTAAAGATATGTATATCATATACAGTCATAAATATAGGTTTTTACATGCATATGTCTAAAATGTGTTACAGGCATATGTAAGTTTTGGTTAACAGCACTGGAAAACACTGTCTAATTTTGCTTGTAGTCTTATCTCCAATGGGATTCTTGTTTTGCTTGTCACCTCTTGTAGCTTGTACTAAGTGAGAAGATAGAATCACCGATTAACTTCTAGGTGTTTTCACTTAGGAGTAGACTGTAAACATAAAGGATGTTTTCGAGGTTTTTAAAGGTATTTTTCTACAGTTTATAAGAACCTGTGTCACTTTTATTTCCTGCTAAACTTTTTATATCAGAAAAAATGTTTCTTATTTTAATAACAACTGAAATTAGTTTGAATAAAAAGCTAATTAAATGTTCACAATGAAAATCCAGTTTTAGTAAACCACAACACAGCACACCTTCACATTTGAAAATGTTAATGAGATTCACTGTCATTATTAACAATAGTTTATTTAAAATATCATTATTTTAGGGTCAGACAAGTCAAAGGAAGCATAAAAATATTTACTAATATCTAAATCAAATAACACTAGCAAATTAGCTTTTTTATCACCTAAAATTTCTTATGCTAGGGAACCTAAATGTGTTAGAGATTCAAAATTGGGATTCAGTCAACTCTCTGAAAACCTCCTATTATTCTAACATAATGGAACAATAGCAGTCTGTTGTTGAGCTCCATTTTAAATGGTACATCTATTATTATACTAATGATTACAAACCATATGGTGTAACCAATAGGACTGTCTTTAAATACACTAATTACATCAAGTGCAGGCAATAAAACAGGTGCTAAAACAATGTTCACACACACTTTTTCATTTACAGCTCCACAGAAGACCTTTAGCACAGAGCCTGAAATTCCAATCTATTTCCATACGCTCCCATTCGACATTTAAAGATCCTGCATAACTATCCAGTCAACACCAATTAAAACAATAAACATCCTATTTGTTAGCAAACCTCCAAATATTTCTTAACCAATGATAAATGGATCTTGGGCTCCAAAGTCACTGCAAATGGTGATTAAAGCCTTGAAATTAAAAGACACTTGCTTCTTGGAAGAAAGCTATGACCAACCTAGAGAGCATATTAAAAAGCAGAGACGTTACTTTGCTGACAAAAGCCTGTCTAGTCAAAGCTATGGTTTTTCCAGTAGTCATGTATGGATGTGAGAGTTGGACTATAAAGAAAGCTGAGTGCCGAAGAATTGATGCTTTTGTGTGGTGTTAGAGAAGACTCTTGAAAGTCCCTTGGACTGTAAGGAGATCAAACTAGTCAATTCTAAAGGAAATCAGTCCTGAATATTCATTGTGAGGATTGATGCTAAAGCTGAAACATCAATACTTTGGCCACCTGATGTGAAGAACTGACTCATTTGAAAAGACCCTGATGCTGGAAAGATTGAAGGCAGGAGGAGAACGGGACAACAGAGGATAAAATGGTTGAATGATATCATCAACTTGGTGAACATGAGTTTGAACAAGCTCTGGGAGTTGGTGATGGACAGGGAAGACTGGCATGCTGCAACCTGTGGGGGTCACAGAATCAGACAGGACTGAGCAACTGAACTGAACTGAAATGGATGAGAGAAGAGCAATCTAAAGCAATTAATGTTAATTTTCATCGCTAATTCTAAAGCCAATATTACCTATAATAGTTTGTGTCACTCTACATTTAAAGAGTATCCAATGTCTAATATATTAGAATAATATGTAAAATAATCAATGTGCTATGCTTAGTCTCTCAGTCATGTCTGACTCTTTACAATCCCATGGACTGTACCCTGCCAGGGTCCTCTGTCCATGGGGACTGTCCAGGCAAGAATCCTGGAGTGGGTTGCCATGCCCTCCTCCGGGAGATCTTCCTAACCCAGGTATCAAACCCAGGTCCACCACATTGCAGGTGGATTCTCTGCCATCTGAGCCACCAGGGGAGCCCTTATTAAAATAACATCTTATTAATAATAAGAGGGCTTTTATTGAAATAAGCAACAAGAAGAAATAATAATGTTAAGAAAGGCAGGGGCATAGGGCTATGTCATGGTCTTGTTTACCATCATTCAGGTGATATTGAATAAGCAAATGTACATAAATATTTAGCGCTTTCCTCTATAAAGAGCACAGATTGACTCAGGCCATTTCTCAGGTCTTCTCCATTTTTAAAAGTTTTTTTTTTTTTTGTGGTAAATTGACAAGACACTCTATTTGACCAAATCTTAGTCAGTTTCCGTTAAGCCATTCTCTTTAGGAAGCCTTGACCTCGGTCCCTATCCTTACCAGGCCTGCATAGCCCAGTTATAGCAATAGTCCTGCTAGGTCTGTTTAGAAAGAAATATTATACCCTTGATATCTGATCAATTTTAATATCTGATTAAATTCTTCATCCCCTTCATGCTATCTGATCACATCTGTCCACCCAAAGCTGAATCCTGCTAGATCAATTTAGCATGAATCCTCACTATCTCTGATGTATTCTCTTAAAAATTTTCCATCCAACCCTCACCTCCTCCCCAACCACCAACCTATTCCTTGGCTGTAGATCATCACTTGTTATTGTTGTGTTTGGAGTTGAGTATGATCATATTTTTCACATCTATCAACATGGTTCCAAATGAAATTTTTCTTTACCATTTAACTAATGTCAGAATATTTTTAAAAATAGAGTTGGAAATAAGATTCTTTAGCACAAATGCCAAATTCTCCCAAATTGATGGGTGAACCTGGGATCAGAGAGCTTGGGGTCACAGGCCAGTCTAAGAAGATTCTAGTCTTAATATTTATTACCTCTAAGTTTTGAGAAAATTATCCAATGTCTTTTTATCATAGTTTCCTCACATATTTAATGGTTGGTTTGATAACAACAAGCTCATAGAGCTGTTTTGAGGATTAAGTGAGATTAGCCTTGTAACCTGTGCTGAACCATTGCTTGATACAGAGTTGATACCAAATAAATGCAAGCTATTATTATAATAAAATAATTACATTATGAGTACAAATGCACTAAAGTATGTACACATATAAATATATTTCAAAAGAAAATGAAAAACCATAAAGATGAGAATAAAAAATATTAGAAAAGAGAAATTATAGAATATACAGTATCTTTGTTAAATAGTCAATATTTATACAAACGCTTATCCAAATTCATATATATATATATATATATACATAAATCTACTTTAAAAATCCTTAATTTTCACCAGCAGAGTATTTAAAATGAAACATATATAGTCCAGAATGCAAAACATATATATGCCTACATGTGTATTTTGAAGAATTAGCAAACAAATTGCCTCTTTGCAAATTAATGACTCATATGTGAGTAGCTAGAATGAAAATTGGGTCTCAAATTACTAGTGTTTAATGAGATAATAACTTGAACAAGAGAGTAAGTAGTAACCAGCATGTTGGGGAATAGGAGAGCGCAGTTTATCAAAAATCTCTATTACAGGATATATTTGTTTATTTAGGCTGAAATGACATGATGTGGAGGAGGTTGTGGGGCTCCTGGCAAAGAGATGGACTCTGTGAGTGCACCTAGTCTCATGTTCATGGCCTGCATGCATTCCTGCAGGCTTTGCTTCTGGACATGATGGGGCCTCCCGCATGGCTTCTTTCACACGCAGAGCCTCAGCATCCCTCCTTTTAGACCTGTCTGACATTGACCTCTTCACAATGAGAAATGAGATAATCGCCATGTCAAAAGAATATTCATGGAGAATTCATTTAGCTGAAACATTAAGTTACTCAAATGAAGCTCCAGGATCATATGAGGATATTGGAAGTGACTGCCAAGCTTTAGAAATTTCCAGTTGGTCAGATGTCAGTTAACACGAAGAAGCAGGTTCAATGAACTTGCACAATGCCTTGAAATCACTCTATGCAAGGCCGCAGCAGGAGACCCTTCACTCTCTTTTAGCCATATTCTCAATCAGCAGGTAATATCATCAGAGCACCGCCAGTAAATTCCTCATCTTTTCCCTCTCTTCCTTCCTTCCTCGTTCTTCTTTCCTTCCAATCCCTGCAAATACTTGCTTATAACTCTTCAGTAACCTCTGTGAAAGTTGTTCTCTGTTTAATTTCACAATATTATCTATAAACTGCTTTCTACCATGTTATGATTCACTGCCATATGAACTTCTGTTTATATCTTGAAAAAATAAATTAGAGTCTTTGTATTTTTTATTGTCTGTCTTGAATAGTTTTCCCCCAGAAGTTTGTTTGGTTGACAACGTTTTATAATTTAGAACTCAATTTAAATTTCACCTTTTCACAGAAACCTTATTTTTTCCCCAGCTTTATTGAAATATAATTAACACAAAGGCCTTATGTTAATGTTCACTGGAGGTAAGTTCATAAAATCAGAGCATAAAAATAGTGAAAGTATGTAATTTATCATGTTCTCTATCATATAACCAATGCCTCTGACAGTGCCTGATAGCTCAGATGGTAAAGAATCTTTCTGTAATGCAGAAGACCCGGGTTCAATCCCTAGGTCAGGAATATCTCCTGGAGAAGGAAATGGCAACCCACTCCAATATTCTTGCCTGAGAAATCCCATGGACAGAGGAGCCTGATGGGCTCAAACAGTCAAACACAAATGAGCGACTAACACACACACACACACACACATTTATTGTAGTTATTCAATGATTATTTACTACATAAGTGGATATTTTTCTCCCATGCTTTCAGTAGCACTGAAAATACATTGGTTAAAAATTCAAAAGTAAAGCTTGTAGTTGAATTATATATATGTATATGTGTGTGTGTGTGTGTGTGTGTGTGTGTGTGTGTGTATGCTCATGTTCATGCTCAGTTGCTGCTGCTGCTAAGTTGCTTCAGTCGTGTCCAACTCTGTGCCACCCCATAGACGGCAGCCCACCAGGTTCCCCTGTCCCTGGGATTCTCCAGGCAAGAACACTGGAGTGGGTTGCCATTTCCTTCTCCAATGAATGAAAGTGAAAAGTGAAAATGAAGTTGCTCAGTCATGTCTAACTCCTAGCAACCGCATGGACTGCAGCCTACCAGGCTCCTCCATCCATGGGATTTTCCAGGCAAGAGTATTGGAGTGGGGTGCCATTGCCTTCTCCGTTCAGTTGCTGAGTCGTGTCCAACTCTTGCTATCCCATGGACTGTAGCCCTTCAAGCTTCTCTGTCCATGGAATTTCCCAAGAAAGAATACTGGAGTAGGTTGCCATTTCCTTCTCCAGGATATGTATATATACATAAATATATATATGCACACACATATATATCAGATTATGCTTATGTACAAAAGTAATAAATATAATAAAATACATAGAATGATACTAATAACAAATTTTGAGAGAGTATAGAGACAGAAGTCAGACTGAAACGAGTAGAGGAGTGAAGGTAGGAAAGTAGAGAGTGCATTAAACTAGTCTTTTCCAAAGTTTGGCCTTGAAGGAAGGTGAAGAATGTAGAGGGTTGAGGAAGGGAGAAACTGGGATAATAATGCTGTTTTCTTAGACTTGTATTTAGCATCCTTTATTTTTCAAACAATAAATATTTATAATTATTGTTTTCTTAGAAATGTTATAGCTCTGCTGCTGCTGCTAAGTCACTTCAGTCGTGTCCGACTCTATGTGACCCCATAGACAGCAGCCCACCAGGCTCCCCCATCCCTGGGATTCTCCAGGCAAGAATACTGGAGTGGGTTGCCATTTCCTTCTCTAATGCATGAAAGTGAAGTCGCTCAGTCGTGTCCAACTCTTAGCAACCCCATGGACTGCAGCCTACCAGGCTCCTCCGCCCATGGGATTTTCCAGGGAAGAGTCCTGGAGTGGGGTGCCAGCTCAGTCATGTCCAGCTCTTGGACTGAGACCTGCCAGGCTCCAGTGTCCATGGAATACTTCAGGCAAGAATACTGGTGTGGGTTGCCATTTTCTTTTCCAGGGCAAAAATGGACAGAAAACCTAAAGAAATATCTCTCCAAAGGAGACATTCAAATAGCCAGAAAGCACATGAAAAATGCTCAACATCACTAAATATTAGAACAATCCAAATCAAAACTACAATGAAATGTCACCTCACACCAGTCAGAGTGGCCATCTTAAAAATATCTACAAATGATAAATGCTAAAAAGGGTGTGTAGAAAAGAATACCTTACTAGACTGTTGATGCGAATGTAAATTAGTACTCTCCAGGGAACAGTTTGAAGTTTCCCTAAGAAACTAAAAATGGAATTACAATACAATCCAGCAATTCCATTCTTAGGCAAATACCTAGGAAAGATAAAAACTCTAGTTTGAGGAGATACATGCATTACCATGTTCATAGCAGCACTGTTTACAATAGCCAAGACACGGAAGTAACCTCAATGTCCACAAATGGATGAATCAATAGAGAAGACGTGGTGTATGTACACAATAGAATATCACTCAGCCATATAAAAGAATGAAGGAATGTCATTTGCAGAAACATGGAGAAACAAAAATTCCCATGTTAAGTAAAGAAAGTCAGACAGAGAAAGAGAGATATCATATGATATCACTTCTATGTGGAATCTAAAAAAATAAATAAACAAAAAGAGAACAGATACAAACGAACTTATTTACACAATAGACTCACAGGCATAGAAAACCAACTTCTGGTTACCAAAGAGGAAGAGGGATGGAGGACAAATTAGGAATTTGGCATTAACACATACACACTACTATATATAAAATAGAGAAACAACAACACCTAATATGTAGCAGAGGGAACTATATTCAATATATTGTAATAATCTATAAAGGAAAAGAATTTAAAAATATATATATATCTGTACATGCTAAGTTGCTTCAGTCATCTCCAACTCTCTGCAATCCTATGGACCATATCCCACCAACCTTCTTTGTCCATGAGATTCTCTAGGCAAGAATATTGGAGTGGGTTGCCATGCCCTCCTCCACGGGATCTTCCTGATCCAGGAATTGAATCCACATCTCTTATGTGCCGTGTGTTGGCAGGTGCATTCTTTACCATTAGTGTCACATGGGAGCCCACCTATATCTATATCTATACCTATATCTATACATCTGAATCACTTTTCTGTACACCCGAAACATTGTAAATCAACTGTACTTCATTAAAGGAAAAATAGTTGGAGGAACAGAGAAATTTGACAATAGAGCCTTAAGCCATAGAGGGACTTAAGGATTCTTGATAAGTAATCTCATGATTCTTCAGCTGATCAATATCACCATCAAGGACCTAAGTAATTTCTATTATTCCTAATTTTCTCCTCTACTATTCTTAAATCTTTGGCCTTTTGTTCTTTTGCAACTGGTCAACATATGACTTCTAAAGATCTAGAATCATACTCATTTTCAGGGCAGAAGGAAAAGGAAAAATCAGCACTCTATCATTTATAAGGAAGCAAATATCTTCTCAAGCCTAACATATACTTCCATGGAGATACTGGTGAGAATTTTGTCACACAACAATTCCTAATTATAAGTAAACCTAGATAAATGAGTGGCATTTCCAGCTTCTTGTTTATTGTGAAAATAAGCAAAGGAAAAAGTGCTGAATGCTAAGAAAATCTGCAACAGCCATGTAATAGAAAAATATTCGCAGAATGGGAAAATAACAGCTGGAGAAATAGAAAATGAATATCTTAACTATAAAAGGACTTCTGCACAACATTGTAAATCAGCTATTCAGTTTGGTTCAGTTCAGTCGCTCAGTCGTGTTCAACTCTTTGTGACCCAGTGGACTGCAGCACGCCAGGCCTCCCTGTCCATCACCGCTCCTGGAGTTTACTCAAACTCATGCTCATTGTCAGTGATGACATCCAGCCATCTCATCCTCTGCCGTCCCCTTTTCCTCCTGCCTTCAATCTTTCCCAGCATCAGGGTCTTTTCAAATGAGTCAGTTGTTCTCATCAGGTGGCCAAAGTATTGGCGTTTCAGCTTCAACATCAGTCCTTCCAATGAATATTTGGAACTGATTTCCCTTAGGATGGACTGGTTGGATCTCCTTGCAGTCCAAGGGACTCTCGAGAGTCTTTTCCAACCCCACAGTTCAAAAGTATCAGTTCAGCTTTCTTCATAGTCCAACTCGCACATCCATACATGACTACTAGAAAAACCATGGCCTTGACAAGGCGGACTTTGGTTGGCAAAGTAAAGTCTTTGCTTTTTAATATAATATCATATATGAAACGAGTCGCCAGTCCAGGTTCCATGCACGATACTGGATGCTTGGGGCTGGTGCACTGGGACGACCCAAAGGGATGGTATGGGGAGGGAGGAGTGAGGACGGTTCAGGATGGGGAACATGTGTATACCTGTGGCAGATTCATGTTGGTATATGGCAAAACCGATACAATATTGTAAAGTTAAAAAATAAAATAAAATAATTAAAAAAATATACCATCTAGTTTGGTCATAACTTTTCTTCCAAGGAGTAAGCATCTTTTAATTTTATGGTTGCAGTCACCATCTGCAGTGATTTTGGAGCCCCCCAAAATAAAGTCTGTCATTGTTTCCACAGTTTCCCCATGTATTTCCCATGAAGTGATGGGACCCGATGCCATGATCTTAGTCTTCTGGATGTTGAATTTTAAGCCAACTTTTTCACTCTCCTCTTTCACTTTCATCAAGAGGCTCTTTAGTTTTTCACTTTCTGCCATAAGGGTGGTGTCATCTATTTATCTGAGATTATTGATATTTCTCCTGGAAATCTTAATTCCTGCCTGTGCTTCATCCAACCCAGTGTTTCTTATGATGTACTCTGCAAATAAGTTGAGTAAGCAGGGTGACGATATACAGCCTTAATGTACTCCTTTCCCTATTTGGAGCCAGTCTGTTGTTCCATGTCCAGTTCTAACTGTTGCTTCCTGACCTATAATTAGTAAAATAAAATTTAAAAAGAACTTCTGAAACACTTTTTCCTATTGGATAACAATTCTCAAAAAGACTTGTATGTGGAATTCTAGTTAATATGTTTCACATGCATAACATACTATTCAAAAATTGGTATTATTTTGGAAATTTATAAAAATTTTGAGGGCAGTCACTAAGATATAGTAGCCAAACAACTTCCAGTTCAAAATGATCAGTCTTTTTCAACAGTGATGGTTAGTTACATTTAACACTACACCTTCTGAACTCTTAGATTTGTGTCAGGATCTTTCTTTCTTTCACTTTCTAGATATTATACTTTATGTTTTATATGTTCCTTGAATTATTTCATGCTTATTCATTTTTTTCTCATCAATGATATTGATTCCTTGTAGAAGTTTTTTTTTATCATTTATGCCTAAAATTTTCTTTCATGCTCCTAAGACACTTTATTAATCTGTCAGCAACTGAAGAAGTGATTGATTTAATTAACGAGCAAGTCTAACATGATATAGCACATTTTAATTAATTTATATGGGAGCAATGGAGTTTGAAAAGCATGTTTCCATTATCCAAAGAAACATGAAATAACAATGCAAAATCCAAGGAATAAACACATATTGTATTTTACATATTAAATTACCTGACAGATGGTATGTTATAAATAATCTTGGACTTGCTACCAAAATGTGTATGTGTATGTGTGTGTATTCAGTCATGTCTGATTCTTTGCAACCACATAGACTGTAGCCCTTCAGGATCCTTTGTCCACAAAATTTTCCAGATAACAATACTGGATCTGGTTGCCATTTCCTACTCCAGGGGATCTTCCCAACCCAGGGAACTAACTTGCATCTCTAGAGTGTCATGCATTGGTGGGTACATTTTTTAATACTAGCACCACCTGTTACCAGAATACCAGCACACAATTCTGTGTTTCTGGGTCAACAATCAAAAGAAAGTGACCTCAAAGACCACTGCCTGCTTCATGAATTTTTATGCATATATTGGCCACCAGTTTGTGAAATGTCCTATAAGATTGATTTTTATCTCACTGATGTGATCTAATTAGGTTTGCTGTGGCTGCAGTTAGATAAATTGCTTAGGCATATTTTAATATATCTGCTGGTACACTGGTAAACCAGATCTCTTAAAAGACAGCAAAAATTTTGACTTGCTTTACTTGCCATTTTCTGTGGTAAAAAAAATTCCAGATATAACCAAACTATGAATAATTTAACAGTGAGCTTCCCAAAGTGCTGACTATTGAGAAGTGGCTCATGGATGGAGGAAACTGGTGGGCTACAGTTGGTGGGGTCACAAAGAGGAGGACACGACTGAGCAACTAACACCTTCAGTTCCGTGTTTCTCCAGTCAGTGCTTGCCAGATTCAACTCAGATGCAGTTCAAGTTCATTAACCAATATGGTCACTTAGACTTCACAAGTTCTACAGGAAACAATTTGATAAAACTATCCATTTGTAAACATATCCTTTATTGTTTAATTGCTAAGTCATGTCTGACTCTTTTGCAACCCATGGGCTATAGTCTTCCAGGCTCCTCTGTCCATGAGATTTGACACGCAAGAATACTGGAGTGGGTTGCCATTTCCTTCTCCAGCGGATCTTTCTGACTCAGAGATCCAACCTGTCTCCTGCATTGGCAGGACATTCTTTGCCACTGAGCCACCAGGAAAGTCCATGTACTACTTTTCAGAAAAAATTGAACTCCTTAGAGACCAGAATCACAGACATAGAGTGTATGTGGGTTCAGAAGGCAGACACAGAGCTACAGGAGATTATTTCTAGACCTTGAAACATACTGGAATTCTTTTCTGGATTTTAAAATGTCTGAGAGATGCTAATCATGCTCTTTTTTGTAACAGAAAGTCTACAACTGCTATGTTAAGCCTGCTTCACCTCTGTATTTTGAAAGTAACCGATTTGTTTTTTAGATTCGCAAGTATATAGAATAAAAAGGAAATTTGATACAGGAAGGACTTTAACTGAAATCTCATCCACACATGATTTAAATAACATTTGGAATTTTTAAGCTGATAATACTTTGATGATATTTTGACTTTTAGTTGATGTTGTAATATAGCACATTTAGGTAATTAACTGGTTTTATTAATTATTCTAAAGGGGCAGTAATAAAGACAACGTGGCTTTGGTGTCAAATAAATAGGTCATTAAAACAACCACAGAAATAGACCTACATATATAAGGACAGCAGATTTTTGCAAAGTTGTAAAGGCAATGTGTGGGATATGAATGCAATTTTCTACAAATGATTCGGGATCAGTTGGATATTTTTATATGAAAATTAAACTTTAACCCACACTGTATGCTATATTAAAAAAAAAAAAAGACTCTAGGTCATTTCAGAGAGGGCTGATGGAACCAAATCCCAGAGCTCTTAACACTGTGACCAAAGATTGAGTTCTCCATTGCATATTGTAGTCACTTGATGGTGTTATGTTTCCTGTTGGAGATACAAGCCATTATTTCTATGATTGATGATGTGGGAATGTAAAAATAAGTGTAAATGTCTTCCAAGTTAAAAAAAAGACTCAAATGTATCACAGACCAAAATATATCACAGATCAAAATGTAAAATATAAATTTTAATCTTCTAAAATAAGACATAGGAAAACAAAATCTTTTGACTTAAAATATGTGAAGATTTCTTAAACACAAACCAAAAATAAGATCCTGAAAAGTACAAATTGATAAATTGAGCCTCAACAAAATTAAACACTTCTGCTCATGAAAGACACTATTAAGAGAATGATAAAACAAACCACAGATTGGCAAGAAATATTTGAAACTCTTACATTTGATAGAAAATTTCATTCAGAGTGTTTAAATTCTCTCAAAACTCAGTAAAAAAATTGAAAACTCAAGTAAAAATATTTTAAAAAATTTGAAAAGATATTTCACCAAAAAGATACAGAGATGTCTAGGAAGCACATAAAACAGTATTCATCATCACCAGTGACTGTGAGTACATTAAATAATACACACTAAAATTCTAACACACAGCTATTAGAATGACTAAAATTAAAAATAGTAACCATACAATATGCTGGAAAGGACATGGAGAAACTAGATCTCTTATAAACTGCTTACATAAGTATATGATGGTGGTAGTGTCTGACTAAGTGGTATCTAACTCTTACAACCCCATGGACTGAGGCAGACCAGGCTCCTCTGTCCTGGCAATAGTACTGGAGTGGGTTGCCATTTCCTCTTCCAGGAAATCTTCCAGACTCTGAGATTGAACCCATGTCTCTTGCATCTCCTGCATTAGCAGGTGGGTTCTTTCCTCTGAGCCACCAAGGAAGACCAAGCACATGATGTGCCTGAGTTTAAGTCACTTCAGTCATGTCCAGCTCTTTGTAACCGTATGGACCATAATCCATCAGGCTCCTCTGTCTGTTGGATTCTCCAGGAATGAATACTAGGGTGGGTGGCCATGCCATCTTCCAGAAAATCTTCCCAATCCAGGGACTGAACCCAGGCCTCCTGCATTTCCTGCATTGGCAGGTGGATTCTTTATCACCAGCACCAACCAGGAAGCCCTAAGTATATAATATAACTGCTTAAAAAACGCTTTGACAGTTTCTTAAGATGTCTACATACATTTTATTAGTTTTATTAAAATTTATTTACTTTATTAAAATATCTACATATATACACACTCCATGTTATCCTTCTATATTCCCTTGGTCCATACGTATAGACATGTGTATGAAGGTTCATAGAAACTTCATTTCCTCTGTTTCTATGAGTGAAACTTATTTATTTATTATTTTTAGTGGTACCATACAGTATTTTTTCTTTATCTGATTTATTTCACTTAGCATAATGCCCTCTAGTTCTATTCACGTTGTTAAAAATCTTAGATTTTCCTTTTTCTTCATGGTTAAATAGCATTCCATCTATCATCTATCTATCTATATATATATATATTTATCACATTGTCTTTATTCATCTGCTAATGGACTCATATTATTTCCATATCTTTGTTGTTGGGAATATGTAGATGACACCACCCTTATGGCAGAAAGTGAAGAAGAACGAAAGAGCCTCTTGATGAAAGTGAAAGAGGAGAGTGAAAAAATTGGCTTAAATTCAACATTCAGAAAACTAAGATCATGGCATCTGGTCCCATCACTTCATGGCAAATAGATGAGGAAGAAATGGAAAATGTTTGCTAATAGGTAAACATATAAACAAACTGTTTTGCCCTATACAATGGAATACTGTTACTGAACCCAAGTTTGGATACTCACAGCTCATAAGCCAATAATTTGAAAGGCTAGCGTTGGTAGAAAATTATAACATTTTAGTCAGAAAAACCAGCAATGTGTGGAGAAGATGCCCTCATATTCAGAGACCAACTCCAAAGATTCTTCTCAGCCATGTCAGTTTTTTAAGAGAAAAATTGGGGGAAGATTCTCCTTGAATCATCCAGGCAGCAGGTTGGGTTCTGCATCCTTCTCTATTGTGTGCAGACTGGCTGACTCTTCACATGTTATCTTGACCAAGAGATCTTCCTGCAGGATTGCTAAAGACCTATTGGGGTCGCCAGCTAGTCATTTTTTAACTGCTAATTCTTCTTTTTTTATCTAGGAAAATGAATAAATAGTTTAGACAAGGCATGATATGCATTCAGGAGAGCATAAGTCAAGAATCAGTCTCCATTGCTTAGTGATCTCATCCCTATAAATAGGTTTTTTTTAAGGTTAGAGGGGGCTTCCCAGGTGGCACCTGTGCAGGAGATGTAAGAGACGTGGATTCAATGGACATGACTGAAATGACTTAGCACGCAAGCACACAGGTTAGAGGGAAACAGAAATGGGCAAACAGGTGAGAGCTGGACTATAAAGAAAGCTGAGCACTGAAGAATTGATGCTTTTGAACTGTGGTGTTGGAGAAAACTCTTGAGCGTCCCTTGGACTGCAAGGAGATCCAACCAGTCCATCCTAAAGGAAATCGGTCCTGAATACTCACTGGAAGGATTGATATTGGAGCTGAAACTCCAATACTTTGGCCACCTATTGCAAAGAACTGACTCATTTGAAAAGACCCTGATGCTGGGAAGGATTGAAGGCAGGAGGAGAAGAGGATGATAGAGGATGAGATGGTTGGATGGCATCACCGACTGGATGGACATGAGTTTGAGCAAGCTCCAGGAGTTTGTGATGGACAGGGAAGCCTGGGGTGCTGCAGTCCATGGGGTCACAAAGAGTCGGACCCGACTGACTGACTGAACTGAACTGAAGGGAAATAAGCAAAAATATTGGTAATATACAATCCCATTTATGTAAATATATGAAAATGCCAATTAACCCACAGTGACAGAAAGCATCTAAGTGGTTGCCTTAGGATGAGGTGGAGAGAATGTTAGGTGGCACGGGGAAGGGAGTTATAAAGGAGACAGAAAAAAGCTTTTTCTTTCAAACTATATATGCTTTTAAATATGTGTATTTTGATGTCTATCAGTTATCCTCAATAAAATGTATTTCTTCTCAGAATAATATCATGAGCAGTGCCAAAAAAATCCCAGTCAAGCAAGAGAAGCATGTGCAGGAGTCAAACAGTGATGGCTGTCTGGTAAGGCAGGAAGATGTGCAGAGCTGAGCAAATAGAAATGAAGATGAGGCTGAGTGAATTACTGAGTTTAGGCTGGAGATGAACAGTGCTCCAAAAGAGGGCTTCAGCTGCACTATATGCCTATGAAACCCAGTTTTGTGTATGTTTTTTTCTTTTTCAGAATGTGATTTTGTGAACTTCATTTTGTCTAGTCTGTTTCATCATTTCTATGCCTTAATTAAACTAACCTACTGGCTTCAGATTGTCCCAGTGCTATTGAGTGACATTTTCAAACTTAGAATTCAACTGGATTCTGTTGAGGAACTGGTGGGCACTGGGTCAGAACAGTTCTGCCGAATTTCTACATATTATGTGATATAACCCTTGATCTGCTTAAGATCTCACCTTGAAAGTAGATTGGTTTTTCTCCTTCTATCACATACTCTTAGAACTCATTTTCATCTCAATTTCTCCTCAGGATTTAAGTTCTTGTTATCTAAATATAAATACAACATGCTGCTGCTGCTGCTGCTGCTGCTAAGTCGCTTCAGTTGTGTCTGACTCTGTGCAACCCCATAGACGGCAGCCCACCAGGCTCCCCTGTCCCTGGGATTCTCCAGGCAAGAACACTGGAGTGGGTTGCCATTTCCTTCTCCAATGCATGATAGTGAAAAATTAAAGTGAAATCACTCAGTCGTGTCCGACTCTTAGTGACCCCATGGACTGCAGCCTGCCAGGGTCCTCCATCCATATATATTGGGATTTTCCAGGCAAGAGTACTGGAGTGGGGTGCCATTGCCTTCTCTAATACAACATGAAAAGGATGCAATTTTGCAGCTTAATATGACCATACTTCTAGCTAGCATACAATTACAAATCTCTTTATGACTGTGAAACATATATGCGTTTCTTAGGATATATCTTTATTTCATTATGAACCAGTAATTATCTAATTTGTGTTTTTCACCTTTAGTAATATTCTATCAAACCTTGTTTCTGTTTCATTTTACCCACACAATATATATGTATACTCTGAATTATCTTTCCAAGCACATTACAACTAGTAAGTTTCATACTGTAGTTCAGTTTTGCATTTGCTATTAGCTGGAAATATTTTTTCCATGTATTGACAGTTATACTCGAGACACTTACTTCAATGAAAAATTTTTCAACTATGATTTATTGAAAATATATTGTGGAGACCCAAGAGTGATAGTAATTATAAATGGACTTGTAATGAAAAATGGGGAAAAGTATGCATGAGCTAACAGCTAATGAGTTTGTAATTGTATTTATGTTACTGTGTCCTAATATGAACATGCGATTAATGAGAAACAATAGCTGTGATCATCGATGTTATGGAGCCATTGGAATGAAGTGACTGCATTGAAAAAAGATTTTTTTTTTTGTGAAGAAAACACAAATGCAAAAAGGAACATGGTCTTAATGGAACCTATAATACAGAGCTAATGGAAAAGATTGGTTGTATATTTAATGACACTAGAATTGCTATAGTATTCATTTTTAATAATTTAAAAATTTGATAAAACAAATATATATATACATATAAACATGGTTGTTACTTAACATTGCTAAAGGAGTATGTATTTATTATCTAACAAATTATACCAAAGAGTTAAATGCTTTTTATTTAAATTTTATCATGTAAAATTGTGTTTTTGCCTCTAATGCTTTTATTGGGTGTGTCCTTATTTTCCAGTAGCACACAATTAGTTACCAACTTTTCCTTATTTTGTCTCCTAAGTAACAGGTGTAGATAATGTGATTTATTAAAAAAAAAAAAAAGCAACAACTAAACTGGAAAAATAGGTGATTTTTATAAAAAGAGTAAATGACTTACAAAAGCATAATAACAATGAACAAAGCTAAAAATGAAAAATACCTGGACTTCAGCAATTAAAGAAATGCTAATTAGATCACTGAGATATTTTCATGACTTAATATTCCTGAAATGTAGATCACTGAGACATTTTCATTATTTAATATTTCCAAAGTGATATTTGAATAAGAAAACATGTAGATAAGTGATCCATCTCAGTTTTGTTAGTAAGAGGATAATCCTTATTTAAAAAGTCAGTTATGGAATAGGTACAATGCTGTTTTACAATACAAACTTATCTTTCTAAGAAATTTCCTATTATCAAAAACTCTGATGTAAATAGAGCAAATGGATAAAAAGAGGTTGAGAAAAAGAGAATTTTAAACACTTTAGTTTCTAAGCACTTTCTTCCCAGTGAAATCATTATTTTTTATAAATACAATATAACAAAGTTATTTTTCTTCCAGAAATTGCAACAATAAATGTACTTTTTATATTTGGACACTTCTGTCTGGGAGTATTAACATGACTGAGCAAGTCCAGAGTTTAATAATATTTTCCTTTTTATTAAAAGAATTTGTTTTCCCATCATCACCAGTGTTATCATTGGCAACACATCAAACATCCATTCTTAAAATCCTAACAACTCTTATCTCATGTGTATAATAAATAATATATGTTATTGGAGCAGCAAGGGTTTTTCTATAATATTAATTCATGATGATTGCTATATATAGGCTATATTTATGCTCTTGAGTAGGAGTACAAAAATAGTGTAATATAGTACTTAATATTCACACTATTGTGGAAATGTATTGGAGAAAGCCCATATTGAAATTTATTATCCTGCTCATATATTTTTATACACTGGTACCATTTCTGAGTATTCATTCTAATCATATAGCCATACATATATTCAGGAAATGTATTACAAACTTAATTAATATTCTTAAAAATATTTTGTTGAGCACATTTTTCCCTTGCTTGACATGGAGAGAATAGAAATAAGTAAATCTTTAAGAAAAAAGTTGTTAAAATTATAGTGTGTTATGCAGTGTGACACATTATCATATTCATTAAATTTTATTTTTATGAGCATATATTTGACATTATAGATTTTATAAATTTTTGTAATATATTGAAAATTGTGATTCAAAATAAATAAATTATACACTTTTTAATACATATTAATTATCATATATAGTGGTTTATATAATTATATCAATAGGTATTAGAGCCAAGTACACAAAAAAAGAGTGAAATAATACATACCAAACTGTCAACACTAAATGATTATAACATGACTATGAATTATAGAAATACTCATTTTTTTATATTTTTCCAACTCTTTCAAAATATTTTATAATAAGTGTATATATTACTTTAGCAATTAAAATTACATATAAGTAAATCTTACACACACACATATATATACATATACATATACATATATATATATATATTTACATCCTTTAAATCATCAGCAAATATTTATGTGGAATCCATTATATTTTAATAGAATCGGATACTAAAGCTCCATTTCTTGTTATTTGTTATTTTGAGAGGGATTTTAATGTGTTTCAGTTCAGTCGCTCAGTCGTGTCCAACTCTTTGTGACTCCATGGACTGCAGCATGCCAGGCCTCCCTGTCCATCACCAACTCCTGGAGTTTACCCAAACTCATGTCCATTGAGTCTTTGGTGCCATTCAACCATCTCATCGTCTGTTGTCCCCTGCTTCTCCTGCCTTCAATCTTTCCCAACATCAGAGTCTTTTCAAATGAGTCAGCTCTTTGCATCAGATGGCCAAAGAATTGGAGTTTCAGTTTCAACATTAGTCCTTCCAATGAACACATAGGACTTATCTCCTTTAGGATGGACTGGCTGTGTTTCAGTTTAATTTTATTTTTTATTGACAACATAATCTTCCCACAAATAATTAACCTATTTACTTATAGCTTACTTTATTTTTAACTGAAGGATAGTTGCTTTACAGTATTGTGTTGGTTTCTACCAAACATCAAAATAAGCTACTTATTAAATATCTTTCTTCTATTGGCATTTTCAATCGTCTCCATAGGCATCTAGACCAATTGGACTTACTGAATACGTACAGGATACTCCACCCAAACATAGCAGTATATGCGTTTTTTCAAGTGCATACAGGATAGATCACATGCTAGGTCAAGAAGAAGTCTCAACCAATTTAAGGGGATAAAATAATATCATACATTTTTTTTATGACTGAAATAATATGAAACTAGAAATCGATGACAGAAAGAAAAAGTGAGAAAACCCAACATGTGAAAACTAAAAGCACGGTACTAAAAAACCAATGCTTCAATGAAGAAACCAAAATGGAAATCAGAAAATAGCCCAAAACAAATGAAAATAGAAACAAAAGCTTTCCAAAATATGTGGGATAAGACGAAAACAATTCTAAATGAGAAGTTTATAGAAATACAGGTTTACCTCTAGAAACAAATGAAAAAAATCTCAAATAACCAAACCTACCATGTAAAGGAAGTAAAAAAGTAACAAAGCCCAAAGTTAGTAAAATTAAGAAAATATTATAATAAAATCAAAGAGAAAATAAATAAAAACAAGGAAAAAAATAGAAAAGATCAATAAAATTAAGAACATTTTTTTTCTTAAATAAACAAAACTGATAAACTTTTATCCAGGCTAAAGAGGAAAAAAAGAGAGAATACTCAATAATAAAAAACACAATAATAAAAACAGTCCAAATAATAGAAAAAAAAAGAGAAGAAATAACAACAAATATTACAGAGATACGAATCATGAGAATATTACAAGCCATTACATGCCAACAATATGGACAACCTAGAAGAATTGGAAAAATTTCTAAAAACATATAACCTTCCATGGCTGATTCAGGAAGAAATAGACAAACTGAATTGACCAATTATAAATAGTGAAATAGAAATTGCAATAAATAAACTCCCAGCAAAGAAAAGTCCAAGACTTGATGACTTCACAGGGGAATTCTACTAAACATATAAAGAAGAACTAATTCTCATCCATCCCAAAGTATTTCAAAATATTTAAAAAAAGAACATGCCTAAATGTATCTTATGTGGCCATCATTACTCTCATACCAAAACCAAAAAAAGACATTCCAAAAAGAAAATTGCAGGCCAATAAATCTAATGAATATGGATACAAAAATCCCCAACAAAATATTGGCAAGCTGAATTAAAAAATATATGAAAAACATCATTAAATCAACTAGAATTAGTTCCAGGGATGCAAAGACATCTCAGTATCACAAATCAACATGTGATACATCACATTAACACAGGAAAGGATAAAAATTATATGATCATCTCAATAGACCTCCCCCAAGAAAAACATTTCACAAAAATTCAACATCCATTCATAATAAAAACTCTCTCAAAGTTGTTACAGAAAGAATATATTTCAACATACCAAAAGCCACTTATGATAAACTCAGAGCTAACAGCATAGTCAATAGTAGAAGGCTAAAAATTTTCCTGTAAAATTAGGAACAATACAACAATGCTTATTCTCAACATTTCTATTTAACATGCTAATGGAACTCCTAGTCACACAAATCAGACAAGAAAAAGAAATGAAATATCCAAATTGAAATGGAGGAATGCACAAAACAAAAAATCATTATTTGCAAATGAAACAACACTTGATATAAAAATCTCTGAAGTCTACACATATCACACAACTATCAGAACTAATAAAACTTAATTCAGTAAATTTTCAGGATATAAGATTTATATATAAAACTCTGTTGCTTGTCTATCCACTAATAGTGAGCTATCAAAAAAAAAATTCAAAAAAAAGCAACCCTGTTTACAAT
This sequence comes from Bos grunniens, assembly GCF_055505025.1. NCBI lineage: Eukaryota > Metazoa > Chordata > Mammalia > Artiodactyla > Bovidae > Bos > Bos grunniens. The sequence continues at coordinate 8,879,232 of NC_141176.1, read as the reverse complement.
TGCATCAAAAAGAATAAAATCCCTAGGAATAAACTTAACCATGGTGGTGAAAATACTATACTCTGAAAACTATAAGACATTGATGAAAGAAATTGAAGACAATAAAAGTAAATGAAATTTCAGTTCAGTTCAGTTGCTCAGTCGTGTCCAACTCTTTGCAACCCCATGAACCACAGCAGGCCAAGCCTCCCTGTCCATCACCAACTCCTGAAGCTTGCTCAAGCTCATGTCCATCGAGTCTGTGAGGCTATCCAACCATCTCATCCTCTGTCATCCCCTTCTCCTCCTGCCCCTCTTTCCCAACATCAGGGTCTCTTCTAATGAGTTAGCTCTTCCCATCAGGTGGCCAAAGTATTAGAGTTTCAGCTTCAACACCAGTCCTTCCAATGAACACCCAGAACTGATCTCCTTTAGGATGGACTGGTTGGATCTCCTTGTAGTCCAAGGGAGTCTCAAGAGTCTTCTCCAATACCACAGTTCAAAAGCATCAATTCTTCCATGCTCAGCTTTCTTTACAGTCTGACTCTTATATCCATACATGACCACTGGAAAAACCATAGCCTTGACTAGACAGACCTTTGTTGGCAAAGTAATGTCTCTGCTTTTAAATATGTTGTCTAGGTTGGTCATAACTTTCTTTCCAAGGAGTAAGCATCTTTTAATTTCATGGATGCAATGACCATCTGCAGTGATTTTGGAGCCCCCCCAAATAAAGTCTGTCACTGAATCCTCTGTTTACCCATCTATTTTCCATGAATGATGGGACTGGATGCCATGATCTTCGTTTTCTTAATGTTGAACTTTAAGCCAACTTTTTCACTCTCCTCTTTCACTTTCATCAAGGGGCTCTTTAGTTCCTCTTCACTTTCTGCCATAAAGGTGGTGTCATCTGTATATCTGAGGTTTTTGGTATTTCTCCCAGCAATCTTGATTCCATCTTGTGCTTCTTCCAGCCCAGCATTTCTCATGATGTAGTGTGCATGTAAGTTAAATCAGCAGGGTAATAAATGAAAATATATTCCATTTGTGGGTTGGAAGAATTAATATTGCTAAACCATCCATACTACCCAAAGCAATCTACAGATTTAATTCCAAATACTCATGACGTTTTTCATAGAACTAGAACAGATAATCTTAAAATTTGCCCTTTATGGAACACAAGAGACCCCAAATAGCTGAAACAATCTTGAGACAAAATAAATAAATAAAGCTAAAGATAAATCACTGGTTGGAATATATATTGGTACATTCACTATGGAAAATAATATAAAAGTTCAAATAAGTAAAAATAGAACTGTAATATGATTCAGCAATTCCACTCCTGGGTATATATGTGAAGAAAATGAAAACACTAATTGAAGCAGTGCATGCACCTCAGAGTTCAAGGCAGCATTACTTATAATAACCAAGATAATTAAAACAACCTTAAGTGTCCATCAAAGATGAATGGATAAAGATGACATGGTATATATATAAACAATGAAATACTTGTCAGCTATTAAAAAAGAACAAAATTTTGTCATTTGCAACAACATGGATGGTCTTGGAGGGCATTATGCTAAAGTGAAATAAGTCAGAGAAAGACAAATGCAATATGGTATCACTTATATGTGGGAATCTAAAACATACCAGAAACTAGTGAATATGACAAAAATGAAACAGACTTACAGATAGAGATAACAAACTAGTAGTTACCAGTTTGGAGAGGAGAGACAACATAATGATGGGGGAGTGGGAGGTACGAACTATTGGTTAGAAGAGAGACTACAAGAATGCCTTGTTCAACAAGGGGAATATAGTCAGTACTTTGTAACCACTGCATATGGAGTGCAATCTTTAAAAACTGCATGAAAAATTTTTAAAAAATAAGTTTAAAGTAGAAAACAGCACAAATATTTAGAGTTGAAACAGGTAGATACATGGTTAATTTAGTTGTCTAAGTAAAAGATGATTATATGGGTCCTACCTCAGATTGACTCAATAACATTTCTATGAACATGAACAAAATGAATTAATAAGCATACAGAGTATGCCTGGACCTTTCTTGATAATTTGCAAGAACATTTTTTGGCCAGCATTCTAATGTCAGTTTACACAGAATTTCAAAGTAGTTATCAGCTACTGATCATTTCTCAAAGCCATTGACAGTTCTTATTGACCTTTTATGCCTTGTAACTCAATGGACAAAAATCATTAATAAGCTAACCTCTAAGAACTTAATACATGTGTTGATGATCTCACTGTACTGCACCTAAACTCTCAGGAGAGTCAGAATCAGGACAGAGAGTTTCAGGATGAATCAAGTAACAATCGATCAAATGCAAATCAGAGATTCATTCCCGCTTTTCTCCAGAGCTTTACACTTATTTTCTACACAGTGGTTTATCACAATTTTGCTTATTAGCTCATTTTTCTATTTAATGTGGTACAATACATATGCAATATCTTATATAACAATGATATGGGGTTGTTTTTTCACCATCTACCAATAACCTAATTGACCATTCACTCTGCAATGTACTTATAGACAGACACCAAATAGAAAATGACATCACGTTGAAATATGTTCTCTAATATTTGATTGACAAAATGAAAAGCACTTTAGAGAAAATCAAGCTCCTTTAGTCACATAGGACTATGTTTTCTCAAAAAATTCCTTTAATTGTTTCACCAAGATTAAAAGCTGACATATTTGACTGTGAAGGGGCTTATGGCTCAGTGCATGGATATTTCAAAACTCTAGCAGTTTTAAAATATTTTCATTTCCAGGACTCAATGGAGTAGAAAAATCATTGGAATAAAGCTGTAAAAAATCAATATTGATAATAATGTTATACAGGTCCTTAACAACGTATTTTGAGATTTTTTTCAACCTAATAATTTTATAGTCAGGAACCTTGGAAGGCACTATTGGGTCACCCTCATTTACCTATTCTTCCATGGGGAGAGTACAGTAGCAAATTTTGGAAAATAGTCCCATTAGCAGTGATATTTCTTTGATTCAACTTCATGTAGAAGTAGAAAGATTTTCTATTCAAATAGAATCTGCTTTAGAATCTCAAACTTCAAAAGTAAAGGGTGTTTCTCTCTCTACCGAGCTGGCTTTTAAACCATATGTATCTGATATTAAAAGTAGATAGAGTATCTGTAATTTGGTTCTTTCTCAGGGTGATCCCTTCAAATGTAATAACATTCAATAGAAAAGCTAAAATGGATGAGGAACTCCTGAAAGGTCTACATTCCAACACTAGGTGGTTGAAAATTTTCCACTGAACAAAGCCAGAATATCAACAGGCAACATTTCTATTACTGAATTTTTCAACTTTTTAAATTAATTTTTTATGGTAGGCTCACACTGAGGGACACTATAAAAATTACAGTGAAGTTCCTATTTACTCTAGGAGCATTCTGTATGAAGTCTTATGATAAAATTTCCTTCTGAACTCAGATTTAGTAATAATTGTACTTGAAAAATTTATATACTGTGTGACTCATTACCTCTTTTATAGTCCTTTCCTCTATGACTTAAAAAGCATTGAGGCAACTGTGTCTTGCTTTGTCAGGCCCACAGAGCAAGACCACACAGCATTCACTAAAGTGCTTAGTTTACCGTTGGTTTCATCTTATTTGACCAGTTAGAAATTATCAAGTAATTTTTGCCTGATTATCAGTAACTTCTGGCAGTAAGAGGTGAGCAGGGGTTTGGAATATCTGGCTTGTTGTTTAGTCGTTAAGTTATATCCAACTCTGCAATGCCATCGACTTGTAGCCTGCCAGGTTCTTCTGCCCATGGGATTTCCTAGGCAAAGATATTGGAGTGGGCTGCCATTTACTTCTCCAGAGAATCTTCTAACCCAACGATGGAACCTGCATCTCCTATATTGGAGGCAGATTCTTTACCACTGAGCCACCTGGGAAGCTCAACATCTGGTTATAGAACATAGATTTCTGTTCCCTTTCCATGGTGGAATGTGTCTACATTTCCTGTCTCCTATTATCTTCTAGGGCCACGTAAGTGCATTTGGGACAAGAAATTGTGAACAAAAAATGAAGTGTACTACTTCAAAGCCTGTACCCACCTATGATTCCTCATTCCCTCTCTTTTTAGTCTTAGCAATATATTAAAATTCAGGATGACTGAGAGCTACACATTGAAGATGGCATGTTTTCTGAATGACTCTACTGAGCATTTCCTTACCCTGACCACTGCAACAACCAATTGATAGTGATATGAGCAAATATAAACTATTGTGGCAAATCACTGAAATTTTAGGGAATAGTTATGTCATCAGCCATAGTTGCCTTAGCTGTATGGAATTGGGATACTACTACTTCCAAAAACTGTCCCATGTTATTTAGTGGCAAAATACTTGGTAAAGTGGACCAAGGTTACATGTGGACTGCAGTATATTTTTACTCTTGAGAGAGAGGGAGTATGAAATAGATGCTTCAGGAAGAAACTACAAGGCTCAAGGCTATCTGATGATCAAAGAAGTGGACCGATGCAGAGAGATATCTTTCCACCAAGACTTTTGCTTTCCTTTATGGTTTATAGTATTGTCCAGCATAGAACAATATTCTATTCTCCTTGATCCTTTATGGGGCTCTGTAATGATGCTTGATCAATGACATATGGACCAGATTGATCACATCTAAGTCTAGCTCCTCTTCTTTGATCATGGAAATCTTAGAAGGCAAATACTGAAAAGGGTAGAGAATCCTTTGCTCTTGGTTACAAATAAAGCTCTGCTGTGTTTATACACTGGAACTTGAAGGTTTACCTTTGATAGCAGCTACCATTACCTCTGACATTTCCTAATCCATAAGCCCACTACCAGGGAATATGTTACAATGAAAGTTAATCATCGACTGAATTCTGTGAAATGTACAAAGTTCATTAGCAAGGACGTGCATAAGCAGACACATCACCTGTCTTTATAAACTGTCCTCAGGCATTTTGACAAATACCTCGGATAAAAGATTGATTACAGGCAGACAAAACAGTATTCTCAGGGTAGAATCAGCCAATACTCTTCTTGAGGCTTCCCAAGTCTTCAAGTTTGTCACTGCAAATTATCTGGTTTCTTTATTGCCAGGCAGTTATTCATTCTCATACCATCTGAATTCTCAGTTTATAACTAGGCCAGCAATTCACACATAAAGCCCATAAAATTGATTGTGTATCATCTTCTCACCTTTCCAATATTCTCCTGAAATGGAATTTTGAACTTGTAAGTCTTTGCTCTTTCCTAAGCTTTCAGCTCAGTTCAGTTGTTCAGTCTCTCAGTCATATCTGATCTTTGCAACCCCATTAAATAGATAACTTATCTATATTCAATTATATTTCATGATTTCTCTCTTACTATTTAGTGAGAAAATAATTCTTCAGAAGCTTGCCCCATCTGTGCCTCAAACCTTCACCTTGGTCATGTCTTTTCGATGAGACCTAGCATCTATCACTGGCCATAAGACTTCATTGAGGTTTTGTCCTCTCAGAAAAAGTGAAATTTTTCTCTACACGTATGGTTATATAGCAACATATTAAGTCACATTTTATGAACCATTTTGAGAAAAATTTGCCATTTGTATCAAAATGCTTACATACAAGCTACCTTTTTAAAATGTGTTTCCTGCTCGCCTACCTTAGAATATAGATACCTAAAAACTTAACCTTTTTGTTAATAATTCACAAGTGGGCTTCCCAGGAGGCTCAGTGGTGAATAATCCATCTGCCAAGTGGGAAACATGGATTTGATCCCTGGGTTTGGAAGATCCCCTGGTGTAGGAAATGGCAACTTACTCCAGTATTCTTACCTGGAAATCCCATGGACAGAGGAGCCTGGCCAGCTATAGTCCACAGGTTCCAGAGTCTGACAGGACTTAGCAACTAAACAACAACAAATAATTCACAAGTGTGTAGTATTTGATTCCCCTCCTCCCCTTTACCCTCAAATATATGGACAGTGTTATATTTTAGTTGTGGGTCAGTGCTAACAGTTGTGCATCTACGAATAATTTGACCTGGATTCTAGATTTTTTTTTCTTTAATAGCTCAGTGATATTAGGAAAATTCTTCAGCTCAGAGGCTGTCAGTTTCTCTAATGCTAAAATGAAGTGAGTGATATATTCAAAATTAAATGGTAAATCTTGTTGAGCTACAAAATGTACTATCTAGTATTAGGATAAATCTGTGCTGAACTCACCATATACTTGTTAAATAAAAAAACGATCCAGGCAAAAGTTAAAGAGGCTAAGATAGATTTTATTATGGAAAAAAATATTGCCTTGGGGGAAAAGAGACTCCAGAATAAAACTGGGTTAAATTCTTAATTGAATTGATTTGATGGAATGCAAAAGGAGAAGGGGCTGGCAGAGGATAAGCCAGTTAGATAGCATCACCAAGTCAATGGGCATGAATTTGACCAAACTCCAGGAGATAATGAAGGACAGACAGGGCAGGCTGGATAACAAAACAACAAAATTCAAAATATCGGGCTTATTCTGAATAGAATATCTGGGGATTTGCAGTCAAGTGGCAAACATGGAGATGTGGGTAATTGGTGAACGGAAAATTAATAAGAGGACACATCAGGTCTGGAAGGATTCCAGCTTAAGTTACCAAACAGAACTCTTGCTGAAAGCAGGCAAGAATGATCAGATATCATCTGGGGGTTAGTGGATATTGGGCCTGTGATCAGATGTATAGAGTGGGGACTTTAAGCTAATATAGTAGGATTCTTGCTAAAACTGGATTCTGTAAGAAGTATATATATGAGTCTTGTTAGCAAGAGGGTTCAGGGGATCTGACTAAAGTTTGATCAAACAAAGTATCTGTAGTCATACCCTGGAATTCACTATTTTTCTGTTTGTTTGTCTTAACAGGTCTCTGTAATCTGAACAATACTTCTTTGTTTTAGGATACCTCTTTCTCATGAACTATCAGAAGATGAAATATTCTGATTATTGAAGCTCCTCATTGTTAATAATCAAAGTTCTCATGATTATCATGCACAAGCACTCTGCTAAGTGTGCTTGTATCTTTCAGAATAGCCATCTTCTGATGCAATATCCCCAATTCTCACTGTTCTGCAAAATTAGAAACTTATTTCTTGCTTACGCCATATGTCCACCGAAGGTTGACTGTAATTCTGCTCTGCATCACCTTCACTCTGGTATCCAGCTGATGGAACACTACTGTCTGAAGTATTTTCAATCTGTGGAAGAGGAAAAAAAGAGATGTAATGTGAAATCACATGATGCTTCTCAAGACTCGTGTCCATGTGTTATACACATCACTTGTGCAGGCTAAAGCAAACCTATGTCATCGCCTGGTATCACCCAGGAGGGGAAGTAAATCTTCCTTATCATGGAAGCATCCAGTATCTGTGGAAAATAGTGCAGTTCAGCAAAGTGTGCTTAAATATATCATTTATATAAACTTGAATTCAGGACTGGTAGCGATAGGGCCCAGCAGGGATCTCATTGATACGTCGACCTCGCAAACAAAGAATAAATCATAGTGATCTGTGGGACTGACCAAATTGACCACAAGCCATCCTGCTATCTCACTGGCGCCTATCTTCTCAAAGCTGCAAGGCCACCAGATTCCAGACCTCTGGCTACGTGACCATCCCTTCAGAGACTTTTTCATTGGTGGGGTCCGAGAAAGACTCCATCAGAAAGGGAGAACGCTGATTCTCCTTAAGAGCCAGTCACCCTCTCTTTTCCCTCTAATAAATTCCCTTTTCTTTCCTGACTGCCCGGCTCACTCTCTTTTTCTCTGCACTCACCTTACAGATAGTAGGGATTTTTCTCTTTTGAATATGGGGACAAGAACTTCATAGACGCAAAACTGTTAAATTTTAAAAACCTGCATTTAAAGGAAGACATAGGTCAATGGTTTTCAAAGCCCATGTTCTTAACTTGTAGTCAGTTGGTCAAATTTTTACATTGGTCATATTCTTTTATAAAAATCTCCTAAAAATGAAGCCTGGCCTGCTGCAGTCTCTGGGGTTGCAGAGAGTCGGACATGACTGAGTGACCGAACTGAACTTAAAAATGAAAAAGAAAGAGTTGTATATTGGTGATGCTGATAAAGATATAGAGAACACCGTATTAGCAATGAAGATTGTCATCTTCAGTTGGTAAAGCTGTTGTTTCATTAATGTCAGTGCCCTATATGAATTTTAAGCATTTTTTTAATGGAGAACTTTTATAGCGATTCAGTTTTAAACTTTGGACTTTGCTGTATTATTTTCTTAGCCATGGATGTGGAGGGGCACTGATGCAAAGTCAAAGAAATGAAGTGAGGAGAAAGGGAGGGGCAAGCATGGCACTTTTGCTCACACAGAAATTGAAAATTTAACAGTTGATTAGCCATTAGAGTGTTTTGGTGGTTCCCCTGTGTTTTACACTCCTCTCTGCTTAATTAATGACTTAGTCTGCCTTGTAATCTGGCTTCCTTTGATTATTAACACAGTAGCACTGTTTATTAAAGAAGAAACACAGGGAAGTGGATGCAAAAGAGCATTGGTCAGTATCTCACCCACGTTTGAATGCCTGATAATGTTTCTTTGATTCACATGGAGATATCATTCTGTATTTAACATGGACCATGGTTGATAGATTGGTATACAATACGGATACTAAACTTTGTTACTCTGGAATTTCCTTACAAATTTAGAATAGTTTTAGAAAAATGTTATTTTTAAGTTCCATCAGTTCAGTTGCTCAGTCGTGTCTGACTAAGCATACCATGGACTGCAGCACACCAGGCCTCCGTGACCATCACTGACTCCAGGGGCTTGCTCAAGCTCATATCCGTCGAAGCGGTGATGCCATCCAGCCACCTCATCCTCTGTTGTCCCCTTCTCTTCCTGCCTTCAATCTTTCCCAGCATCAGAGTCTTTCCCCATGAATTTGTTCTTCACATCAGGTGGCCAAAATAATGGAGTTTCAGCTTCATCATCAGTCCTTCCAATGAATATTCAGGACTGATTTCCTTTAGGATGGACTGGTTCGATCTCCTAGAAGTCCAAGGGACTCTCAAGAGTCTTCTCCAACACCACAGTTCAAAAGCATCAATTCTTCGGCACTCAGCTTTCTTTATGGTCCAACCCTCACATCCATACATAACTACTGGAAAAGCCATAGCTTTGACTAGACAGACATTTGTTGGCCAAGTAATGTCTCTGCTTTTTAAAATGCTATCAAAGTTGGTCATAGCCTTTCTTCCAAAGAGCAAGCATCTTAATTTCATGGCTGCAGTCATCAACTGCAATGATTTTGGAGCCCAAGAAAATAAAGTCTGTCACTGTTTCCTTTGTTTCCTCATCTATTTGCCATGAATGATGGGACTGGATGTCATGATCTTCGTGTTTTGAATGTTGAGTTTAAAGCTAGCTTTTGCACTTTCCTTTTTTACTTTCAGCAAGTGGCTCTTTAGTTCCTTTTCACTTTTGGCCATAAGGGTGGTGTCATCTGCAAATCTGAGGTTATTGATATTTCTTCTGGAAATCTTGATTCCAGCTTGTGCTTCACCCAGCCTGGCATTTTGCATGATGTACTCTGCATATACATTAAATAGGCAGGGTGATAATATACAGCCTTGACGTACTCATTTCCCAATTTGGAACCAGTCCGTGGTTCCATGTCCAGTTAGAGCATAAACTATATCAAGTTCCTTGAGTCAGGGTTTCCACACAGGGATATATAATCATTGATATAGAACAAGTGAGCTTTATATCAACCACTCTCAAACACCCAGGTAAAACAGTCCAGCATCTATTTAAGAAAACAAAGCATAATTGAAATTGGTTGCTGCTGCTGTATTATTGAATTGTATTTACTGATTTTTCTAACTCTTTCTGTGTCTACAATTTCACTGTTATTAATCGAGGAAAATAAGACTTGAAAACTCTGTTTATCTCCCTTTCTGTCTCTGGTTTTGGAGTCTACAGTAAAGTCTGTTGAACTTATTTATTTTATTTTTTCAGTTATATTTTTACAAGACACAATATTCACATATTTAGAAGTTCTACATTAGATTTAGCTTGTCCTTCAAAACTGGATTAGAGAGAGATGCCAACACATATGGTAACTCCTGGAACAGTTTGTAGTTTGAACAACCTACAGGAAACCATGAAAGCCACATTTCCTGTCAGTATTGTGAAGCCAAAATCTCTGTTTGGAAATTAACTTTAACATGTACCTAAAAATCTGTGCAAAAACCCATTTAGTGATCTTATATAGTTTTAGAGGTGACATATCCTGAGTGACATTCCAATAAAAGCTACCTAAATCTTGATTGCATTTTAATGAGAAAAAATGATTTTGAGTTCTACTTTGTGTTTTTTAAAAGCATACTATTTTTACAATTTTTAAATTCCACTCTAAATCAAAATTAATCTCAGTTTCTTGTCTCTTGATAGTGTTGTCTGTGTGTTCCCTTTGTGTTCACTATTCTTCAAAGATAAGATTATTTGAAATGTCTCCCCTTGATATACCTTTCAGTTTTTTTGTGTGCAATCTGTATTTATATAAAAAATTTTGCAGCCTTTTCATTATTCGACATTAGTTACAGAATAAACCAGTAAGCCTGCCTAGTGATCAATGCAAAGAAATAGGGGAATACAATAGACTGGGAAAGACTAGAGACATGTCCAAAAAAATTAGGGATACCAAGGGACTCTTTCATGCAAAGAGGGGCACACTAAAGGACAGAAATGGTATGGACCTAAGAGAAATAGAAGATATTAAAAAGAGGTGGCAAGAACACACAGAAGAACTATGCAAAAAAGGTCTTCATGATCCAGAAAATCACAATGGTGTGATCACTCATCTAGAGCCAGACTGGAGCCTGGAATGTGAAGTCAAGTGGGCCTTAGGAAGCATCACTACGAATAAAGTTAGTGGAGATGATGGAATTGCAGTTGAGCTACTTCAAATCCTAAAAGATGATGCTGTGAAAGTGGTGCACTCTACATGCCAGCCAATATGGAAAATGCAGCAGTGGCCACAAGACTGGAAAAGGTCAGTTTTCATTCCAATCCCAAAGAAAGGCAATGCCAAAGAATGCTCAAACTACTGCACAATTGCACTCATCTTAAATGCTGGCAAAGTAATGATCAAAATTCTCCAAGCCAGGCTTCAACAGTACGTGAACAGTGAACTTCCAGATGTTCAAGCTGGATTCAGAAAAGGCAGAGGAACCAGAGATCAAATTGCCAACATCTGTTGAATCATTGAAAAAGCAAGAGAGTTCCAGAAAAACATCTATTTCTGCTTTATTGACTATGCCAAAGCCTTTGACTATATGAATCACCACACATTGTGGAAAATTCTGAAAGAGTTGGGAATATCAGACCACCTGATCTGCCTCTTGAAAAATCTGTATGCAGGTCAAGAAGCAACAAGTAGAACTGGACATGGAACAACAGACTGGTACCAAATAAGGAAAGGACTACGTCAAGGCTGTATATTGTCACCCTGCTTATTTAACTTTTTTGCAGAGGACATCATGAGAAATGCTGGGCTGGATGAAGCATAAGCTGGAATCAAGCATGCCAGGAGAAATATCAATAACCTCAGATATGCAGATGACATCACCCTTATGGCAGAAAGTGAAGAAGAACTAAAGAGCCTGCTGATGGAAGTGAAAGAGGGGAGTGAAAAAGTTGGCTTAAAGCTCAACAGTCAGAAAACTAAGATTATGGCATCTGGTCCCATTACTTCATGGCAAATTGATGGGGAAACAGCGGAAACAGTGACAGACTTTATTTTTTTGGGCTCCAAATTCACTGCAGATGGTGACTGAAGCCATGAAGTTAAAAGACACTCTTTGGAATAAAAGTTATGACCATTCTAGACAACATATTAAAAAGCAGAGACATTACTTTCTAATAAAGGTCTGTCAAGTCAAGGCTCTAATTATTCCAGTAGTCATGTATGGATGTTGGATTATAAGAGTTGGATTATAAGAAAGCTGAGCATCGAAGAACTGATGCTGTTGAACTGTGGTGTTGGAGAAGACTCTTAAGAGTCCCTTGGACTGCAAGGAGATCTTACCAGTCCATCCTAAATGAGATCAGTCCTGAGTGTTCATTGGAAGGACTGATGCTGAAGCTGAAACTCCGATACTTTGGCAACCTGATTCGAAGAGCTGACTCATTTGAAAAGATGATGATACTAGGAATGATTGAAGATGGGAGGAGAAGATGCTGGGAAAGATTGAAGGTGGGAGAAAGGGATGACAGAGGATGAGATGGTTGGATGACATCACTGGCTCAATGGACATGAGTTTGAGTAAACTCTGGGAGTTGGTGATGGACAGGGAGGCCTGGTGTGCTTCAGTCTATGGGGTCACAAAGAGTCAAACATGACTGAGTGACTGAACTGAACTGAACTGAAACCAGTAACATGCTAAATAAAGTTTTTAGCATGCACACTATATGAACTCTCTGTGTGACTAGGTCCTTTGAATTATAAGAAGGAACACAGTTGATAAGAAACTATAGCAAATTTCTGCAGCCTGAAAGCTTCTGGCTGTTAAGAATTGGCACTTCAAAGAATCTACGACAACAAAGATGGTGACAGCTAAGTGTGTATCATGAGGAGAGGTTACAGCAAACAAACGTCTCCTTTGATGCAAATTTGGTTTTCTAAAGACATTAATTATTACTGGATGGAATTTTCAAAGGGTGTTCTACAAACCCTGCTTGAGAAATTGTTCCGCGGCATTACTCCAAAGACTGTGTTCATGTATTAAAAAAAAAAAAAGGTTCTTTTTTTCACTTTTAAATGGTTGATTATGGCTATAGGTATGTTCCATTTCTATAACATGCGGGAAGGATAACATGTCAAGTTGGCCCAGAGTATAATCTATTATGCCATGACGGATGCTTTCAGTCATCCAGTTAATGTGCTTAAAAGAAGATTCTCTACACTTCGGATAAGCTACTCACTTCATTGCTCTTACATTCCCAGGGCTCAGCTATTCAGCACAAATACTGTCTTCCTGTCTTTCCCACTCAGTCCACAGTTTCATGTCAGAAACCTGGGTAGTTGCATAACTTAGCATGTCTCTTGTCATTGTTAGTTTTCTCCAGGAAAGAATTGGTTATCTCATTTTTCTTCTTATCCAGTAAACTGCGAACCTGAAAGTATGAGCCTACCAGGATTTTTTCCTCAAACTTGATCTCCTTTTCCCTTTAATACTCAGAACAAGCAGTGAGGGGCAGTACTAGACATGGAAATTAAACATGAAGATGTCTACCTGCCATGAAAGTAAATGAATAGAAGCTAACAAGTCAAGGAGCAACACTAATTCAGGAATCCAATGAGAATTTCCTTCAATTTTAGGGGAAAAAAAATATCTTTTGTTTACTTTGCTTGCTTGCCTGTGTACTCAGTTGTGTCCAGCTCTTTGTGACCTCAACCTCCTTAAATATACAGTAGATATCCCACAGGTCTAAAGATGCAAGGGAAAACACTAAACAGTGTACTTAGAATTACAAGGTAGTTGTCAAATCCTCATGCTTCTTACTATTGGACAACTGTTTATAGTACTTCATGACTGAATTGATAGGAAAAAATAAAACAACCACAGGTTAATGATCTATCTGGTTAGTATCAGAATGTCTCTAACATAGATAACACTGTCAAACTTAGCATTATTAATGGACAATTGTGAGAGAGGTATTAATGACTAAAGCCACAATTTGGATAAGATATTTGGAAAAGCTTTAGAAAGAAACATCAGCCCAATCACACCTTCACACTCTAATAAGGATGAAACTTTTAGAAATGATGTATCTCCATTAAGCTGACATCTTGTCCTTCACTTTGGCCAAAACACAAATAAGGCTACTTCAGTTCAGTTCAGTTCAGTTCAGTCACTCAGTCGTGTCAGACTCGCGACCCCATGAATCGCAACACGCCAGGCCTCCTTGTCCATCACCAACTCCCGGAGTTCACTCAGACTCACGTCCATCAAGTCAGTGATGCCATCCAGCCATCTCACCCTCTGTCGTCCCCTTCTCCTCCTGCCCCTAATCCCTCCCAGCATCAGAGTCTTTTCCAATAAGTCAACTCTTCGCATGAGGTGGCCAAAGTACTGGAGTTTCAGCTTTAACATCATTCCTTCCAAAGAAATCCCAGGGCTGATCTCCTTCAATAGCTAAAAATGGGAGTTAATTTACCTTTATCACCCTGAGACACTGGATTCTTGATATCGTTAGCTGTATTTATGATGAGTCAAACCATCTTTTTGTAAGTGTATAACAAAATTATTCACATCACTTGCTGAAATGTTTACATATACATGTGCACATATGCTTGTTTGATGCAAAAATATCCGTATGCTTCTTATAGTGGCATACTGAGACATAAAGACGAATTGGATGTGAATCCAGCCATCAGAAGACACATATTTTATGTTTAATCCAAAACATTAAACTAGATTCTATATTTAACAGCCAACAAAGTGGATAAATATTTACCATGAATATGGTAGAAAATAGATTAGTATATATATGTTAATAAGTATAGATACACATTCGTGAGATCATCATTAACATCCTAATAACTACTTTAGGTGAAAGTAACAACACATATTTAACACAGGAAAAAACTTGAATGTATAATCAATATATTTATAAATATTGACATTAGCAATCAAATAAATAACTTTAAGCTAGTTAGACTATCTTTTGCATTTTATTTTTGCAAAGATGTGAAATAAATGATGATATAAATAATTAGGAAATTTTAAAAAAGCATTTTCACATGATACTGGTGGGAGTGAAAGTTAGTCCAATTGGGGGAGAGTAATTTGTCAATATTTATGCAAGAATCTTTACTATTTTTATGACTTTTATCCCACTTTTATCACATTTTATTTTATTCTAATAATTTATTCCAAGGAAATTGATAGAGTTGGACATTGACATATATGTGAAAGTGTGCAAAATAATATTGCTTCTAATAATAAATACTCTAAAAATGAAGTTTTCAAATATTGCATTTGTTAGGCAAGATTTGGGCAGGAAAACAGTTACATTTAGAATTAGTTAGCCAGCAGATGTCATAATTAATATTTAGGTACATTACAGTGTTAATTTGATTTGTTATTGCTCATGGAAGTATAAGACATTTATTTCACTACTTCTGCTTTGAGCTTTTGCAGGCATTATCACACAATGGTGTTCATGCTACTAAGTCAAAAACTTACTGGGTTTGAGGAAGTGAAGCAGAGTACATACATGAAAAATTGGGGTCAGGTAAGTGATGGGGCTAGAACTTAGGTAGACAGCCAGGAACCAAGAAGATACATATCACACAGAAATCAGAGCAAAATGGGTACCGAGAGTATTCTGGGCATTGACAGGAAATGAGAAATAGGTGAAGTCAAGGAGAAGAATAAGCTCTGGGACCCATAAATAAAGACAAGCATCACAACTAAGGTGATTTTCTATTGCAGCCTTACTGAACTTTAAGCTTCTTGAAAGCAAGGACCATCTTTTATCCCAATGCTTAGTAGAATGACTGGAAATAATGGGTGTTCAAAAGTAGAAATGAGGTAATGGACTTTTTACCCTTTAACCCTGAGGCACCTACTCTGGAGTTTTTCAGCTACTTAATTGATAAAACAATTCCCAAACCAAAATAAGCAAATAATTGCATAAGCGTATTTTGTTTGAATGAAAGGCAGGAATGAGTATTTTATTTATTTTACACATGAAGGTAGATACTCTGGATTAAAAAGCATCTTAATGAATATTGTTGTATCGTGATCTTACTGTGAATTACGCCTTTACTATTGCATTTGGTATCAATGTTGTGTGCATCTGTTTATGTGTTCATCTCCCCAGCCACACAGTGGGAGCCTTCTAGGCTTGGAATATTTATATCCGTCATTACATTCTCAAGTCTTTATTGATACCTCCCACTGTTTTTAAACCAACCTGTGTGTTTTTCCCTTTTGTATCACCACTCCTTCCCTTGTCTGCCCCATGTTTTAGGCAGAGTCAACTCCACACTCTAAGGATTTACCTGTGTCCTGTGCTTGAACAACATTTTCATTTTAGGAGTAGCCCACGACCAAAAATTAGATGTGGTCAGTGAAAATAAATCTTGGAGATGGTTGCTAGAATTTTTAGATTAAAAAAAAATTATTTTCCTTTGAACTTCAGACTGTAAATGATGTAAGCTCAATTCACACAACATAGAGAAATCCTACATGAGAATGATATAATAGAGAAGAAAGTAAAATGGGAAGATGGAGGGAGGGAGAGAGAGAGAGGCTTGATGCTAATATTAATAGCATTAAAACTCTGCCTAAAATCAATCCAGATCTTCTCAGTTATATGAGGCAATACATTTCTTTTTTATACTTAAGTCTGAACTGAATATATATTGCCTCCAAATGAGAAAATTATCAAAAATTCACTAGTAAAAACTAAGAGCAGCTATAGAGATATTATTGGGAAATTGGGAACATTGGGATCTAGCCTCAATAGGTATTATAGTATAATTGTATAAATATCAATGCCCTTGAGTATAATAATCATAGGGTGGATGTATAAATCAATGCCTTAGCAAATACATGCTGAAATATTTATGGATAAAGCATCATAAAATCTGTAGCTTTTATTTTTAAATGGATCAGCAAAATATGTATTTATATCTATACAGAGAGATAAAACAGACATGGAAAAATGTTAACAATTAGTGACTGCAGGTTGGAGAAGGCCATGACAACCCACTCCAGTACTCTTGGCTGGAAAATCCCATGGACAGAGGAGCCTGTTGGGCTGCCGTCTATGGGGTCGCACGGAGTCGGACACTACTGATGCGACTTAGCAGCAGCAGCAGCAGTGACCGCAGGTACATGATGGATGTGTGTTGTGAAAATGAACAGGGAGACCTATGTCAAAACGGAGTCTGGAAGCCAAGAAGGAAGGGACCTCAAGCACGTATCACTAACCACAGTTTACTGACCTCAGTGGGAAGAAAGATGATTGCCTTCTTCTGACCCAGCAACAAGCTGCCTACTGCTTGCAGCTCTAACAGATAAGCCACAGCCTTTCCCACTTCCCTCTTAAAACCCAGTAAAATCTGACCTTCCCTTGGTCTCTTTAGATTTGCCTATGATTTGCCATAGTTTGTGTGTTCCAAATTACAATTCTTCTGCTATTCTCAAATAAACTCATTTTGGCTAGGGACTTTTTTATTAAATTTTTAAGGTCAACAATGTCCACTGACTACTCTACTGACTTTCAGTGCTCGTCACTTCTTGAAATAAAATCTGAGGGGAAAACACACAGAGAAATAATTCTAGAGTACACAATTGCTTTATAATTGATGCTCAGCAAAACACATTCCTTTGCAATTTTTTGCAAAATTTTATAAATCCCTTCATTCACTTGAAATAATCTAATCTTGGGGTTCCCTGGTAGCTCAGCTGGTAAAGAATCCGCCTGCAATGTCTGACTAACCCAGGTTCAATCTCTGGGTTGGGAATTTCCCCTAGAAGAGGGCATGGCAAACCACTCCAGTATTCTTTCTTGGAGAATTGCCTCGGACAGAGGAGCCAGGTGGGCTACATCCATGGGCTTGTGTAGAGTTGGACACAACTGAGCAGTGAAGCACAGCACAGCATAATCAAATCTTAGCCAAATTAACATTATAATAACTTTTAAAAACATTGATACCTGCACAGAGATCAATCTGTGAAATAGCTTCTACATTTGGGATGTGAAACTGAGTTATACATAACAGAAAGAATCAACTTGTCAGGTTGGATTCACAGTAATCAGAGATCTTACCCAGGACCAACCTTTACTGATCATTTTGAGTGTATACAGGATACGTTTGGAGGTTTGAGACCATCAACACTTTTCAGTAGGCCTTTTATTGCCACATTCATATGTGCTCCATCCAGATTAATATGCTATGATTCTAAGTAATATAAATGGCTGATTTATGTACATAAAATGGAGACATTTCACTCCTGAAACATATTTTACACTAAGATAGTTACATAGTTACACGACTTCTTCCAGGGAGCTATGCATATAAATCTTCACATTTAAGATTTGGTTGCCATAAGCAAAACTAGACAAACTACTCACATCTTGCTAACAGCATTACATAAATAAAGGGTCATTGATGAATAAATTAATATGTTAGCCAAGAAGTCTATCTTTAGCATGTTTACAGGGAGATTTGTCGTACATATCTTCCTTCTTTCTTTCTCCTGGGCACATGAACCCTTATTAAAGAGCTGATCATGTTTTCCACAGAATCTCAATTTCCTCTCCCATCCTGAAGACTCCCATGTCAATTACCCACATTGGTGTCTGTTGATCTATATCCTGGAACCAACATTTGGTTTCCACCGTGGGATAACACTGGCAGCTGTGCGGGGGGCTGGAGAGAGCTACCTTTGCAAATTCCCACTCCTTATGGTGTGGAGGGGAAAGAGCTGAAAGGATTTCTGTCTCTCAGAGTGAGGGGTGGAGCTTGGCAGGAAGTGAAACAGTGGATGTGCAGTCCTAAAAGGGACTTGCAGTGCTAGAGAGAAGAATACCAAATGTCCAGAGCTGATTACTGGAGGGAAATTAGTTCATGTGGATGCAGAAGATACAGGGGCATGAACAGCACATAGATGAAAGGAGGTAAGCTGCACTTCATCAAAAGCCAACCAGAAAACAAAACAAAACAAAACTCTCCTCTTCATCCTAGAAACTGAAAGCAGCTCAAGAACTAAGGACGTAAAAGAAGAGAGGATTGTGAAATGACTATTCACCTTTGAAAGACTGAATTGTATATCCTGAATTCCCTGAAATAATACTCATTTAGAGTGTTAAATAAGTGTTAGCCGCTCAGTTGTGCCCAACTCTTTGCGACCCCATGGACTACAGCCCACCAGACTCCCCTGTCTATGAGATTTTCCAGTCAAGGATACTGGAGTGAGTTGCCATTTCCTTCTCCAGGGGATCTTCCCAACCCAGGGATTGAACTTGGGTCTTCCGCACTGCAGGCAAATTCTTTCCTGACTGAGCTACAAGGGAAGCCCATTTGGAGTAAGAAAACACATTAAGTTGATTAAAATATGTTGTCCACTATTTGGAGAGTTAAGGCTGGGTTAGAGACAAGATTTGAGCAATAAAACAGTAGTTCTTTCACTACGCATGAGTCTAACGAACTCATAAATTTCATGTCCTCCGAAAGTACGTATTTCTACATTTTTGTTATTGAAAGCAGAAATGGTTTGTACACTGTAATAGAGCATTGAGAAACCAGGACTCACGGATACAATCAGAAAGCATCTTTATTTTTCTCTCAGGTTGTCTATTAAAACTGTGTTCAGTGATAAATTTCTTCCTTTGCCCTTTGTTTGAAAACTCAGTCATTCTCCTGCGTTTTGGCTTACTTACTCCCACAATAAAAGGTCATATAGTTGCACTAAAAAAACAACAACAAACAAAACAAAAAAACCAGCATATTTTCATCTCAGATGTTACTTGCATCTGCTTATTAATGATGATGAAACTCACTTAATTGAAGATGAAATCTACATGATCTTTGACGGACATGTCACTTGCTAGCTTCTTGTGGAAGGACAGGATGGAGTTCTCCTTCTTCTCAAGATTTCCCACCTTCTCATCCACTTAACTAAAATTTGTGGTGTGGCTAGGTTGAAGTAGTTGAGGGAGGGGAGTTAGAGCAACATGGAAGTTGTCACCTTATGTTGCCATAAACAAGCTTTGTCCTTTCAGGCCCTGCTACATGTTCTTATTCCTGAGAGTTGTTCATTTTACTTTCACATGCTGTAGGAGTACATGGTCGGAGAAGACAATGGCACCCCATTCCAGTACTCTTGCCTGGAAAATCCCATGGACAGAGGAGCCTAGTGGGCTACAGTCCATGGGGTCGCTAATAGTTGGACATGACTGAGTGACTTCACTTTCACTTTTCACTTTCATGCATTGGAGAAGGAAATGGCAACCCACTCCAGTGTTCTTGCCTGGAGAATCCCAGGGACAGAGGAGCCTGGTGGGCTTCCGTGTATGGGGTCGCACAGAGTCGGACACGACTGATGTGACTTAGCAGCAGCAGCAGCAGGAGTACATGGTATTTGCAGTAGCAGCATGTCTTCTCCACGTACCTGTCTAATCTACTAGCCACTCCACTTCTCTTGTTTCCTGTCTCTAGATTTCCCAGGTAGGAGGCACAAACAAGTCTATGTAATGAAGCAGAGATGTATCAAAGTCCTCCTTTCTCTTCATTGAGTAACATTCCACTAATCCCACTTTGTACCATTGGAAGATAGGGCCTCACAGTACTGCCTTTTCAAAAAAAAAAAAACAAAAACAAAAAAAAAACCCCTTATAGAATAGCCTGTCTCTTTTTAACCACCCTCCTTTTTTTAATCTGTCAGGTGGATAAGGGGGAAGGAGTCAATCATCAATTTTGGCTTATCTTCCCCTTTAAAAAAACTAAGATAGTCAATATTGTGTTTTGTATTCAATATTGATTGTATTTCTGCTGTACCCAAAACTGAGACTGAACAAGCTTAATATTTATATACTGGGTGTCTGTCTATCCATCATCTATCCATCTATCTATCATTTATTTTCTATCTACCTACCTATATATTCACTATTTATCTTTTATATTATAGTGTATGTTGGTGGTTTAGAACAAATTCACTTGCATTCAAAAAACAAATTCTCATTTTCCATGTCCATACTTAAGAATTCAGATAAATGCCTATTTCTTCATGTATAAAATGACCAAAATTTGATTCATTATCTTTATTTTTTATTTATTTATTTTTTAATTTAATTTAATTTTATCTTTAGATTTCCTGCCCAGTCTGATATTTTAAGTCCTTTGCCCCTTGCTTCTACCCTGGGTCCTTTTCAGAGCAAGTGGGTAGGTATATAAATTGTGTCCTAGGTATAAAATTCTATCTTTAACAGTATGACAAGACATACAAATAAGTCTCAGTATTGAGTGTGGATAAGCCACACTGGGCTTTCTTCAATTTTCATATCGTGTCTACCAGCTCACTGCTGGTGCCAAGTTGCAGACACCTTACTACATGGAAAGCAATATATGTGTGAATGTGAATAGTTGAGAATTAAAATGAAGAGAAGTGGCTGAGGATTCAAGATGAGAGTTAACAAACAAACAAAAAAAAACAAGACTGCAGGAGAGTTATACCCATCAGATCTCAAAATTATACTCTGCAAAAGGACTTACACATGCACATTTGCTTCCTAGTACTGTTTAAGTAAAGGAAGTACATTTAAAAAACAAAAGGAAAGTGACAAAGACATCTCACAAGGTTGAATAACAATAAGATAAATAAGCACCCTTGGTGCTTAGAAAACAAAGATGGTTCCTATCCCAGAATAGGACTTGTCCCTTTCACATAAAGCAGAGACATGATTCTTTCATGCACTCCCATTGTTGAATTCTATGTTTATATGTTCTGGAGGAATTTTAAAATGAACTGTTTTTCTTTCTACTTATTTCAAAGTATGATTGTCCAAATAGCAAGCTCAAGAACTCTAATCTTTAAAAAATTGCAAAACATGTACATTTTTTGTTTCCTCATCTGTCTTGAAACATGAGTATAGCTTGAAGGTCACATTTTTTTAAAAAATGAATTTGCCTTTTTAAAGTTTCCTTGGAATCCTCAATTCTAAAAATGATTAGACCTATTTATTTAATACCTCAGCTTTTCTTAGACAATTAATGTCAACGAGGCTATTTCATGGATTTTGCCACTTGGACCTACGTATCCTGTTTAGTGGTTTGCACTCTATAATTATTAAAGGTATATTGTTTTTGATTTTCTGTTTTTCGTCACTGGCCTCATTGCCTTCCATTGCTCTAGAGAGAGTACCACCATCAACTACAGTCATTAGCTAATGATCCATTGTCTCTTAAAGGCAAGATTAGAAACACAGAGATGTTCATGCTGAGCAAGTGAGAAGTGAATACCTAACACATTATGAAAATGAAATAAAGGGAAAAATCCAATTAGATACTCTTGGTAGGGGTCAAAAGGAGTAAGGGTATTCATTGGTTCTAACAAATTCACAGTGTCAATGTGCCATAGAAGAAAAGTATAATGCGCAGTAGAGAGCCACATATTTATGAAATGAGTCACTGAACAATTTCTGCAAGTTGCCACCAAACAAAATGCAAATTACAGGCAATGGCTTAATTCCAAGTCAGTTTTAGTCTTTAGTCAAGCTATCTCTGTATTGCTCAGCACACTAATTTCAGTATCAAAAAAATGAACAGAAACAATACCAATCTTTGCAGGTTTTGCCAGAATGTTCTGTTGGCAAAGATTCACAGATCCTTCTATTTAGTGTTCAGTTTCTAGAATTAATTTAATGAGGCAAGAAGTCAAAAGCACTAAAGAATCTTCTAATTGGGGTTTGAGCTGAATAGTTGATATTGAATACTTTTTGTGTTACTGAATAGTTGTACTTTTTCCTCATTATACATTTATAATCTTATTCACAACCCTATCTCAGACCATGGTGTAATTATTCTTTACAGCTTTAATTATACTGAACATAACACTGCATAATGTTGACATGAGGTCTTTAATTTTAGATCTGTGACTTGTGCACATAGCTTCCAGAATTAATAGTATAAAATGTACCCAGTTGCCCAATTATTTAAGTAGATGTGATAGTTTAAACAAGCAGGAAGAAGACTGGTGACAACATTTTATTATTTAATGTTGCAGCTTTCACATTCTTTGTTTTTAAAGTTAGAGTCACTTTATAAAAGTCTTTAACAGCTTTTAAATGATAACTTAAATGTTTTAAATTTCTTCTTTTTTATTTTTCTTATTGATTACATCACTTTGCAATACAAAATCTAGTTAAATTCTAATGTAATTTTCTTGCATGTACCTCTCAGAGCATTATCAATCATACCATATGTCTTATCACATTTTGTAGCTCTAAAAAACATGTTGCATGTGGGCTTATGTGTTACAAGTAGTGTTTTTATAGAGTCATCTGATACTTTAGTAGGATGTATTTAGTTTCTAATTTTAGAAAGCTCAAAAATTCAAAAGGTAGGAAAATGACTATGAAGTAGAAGAGTGACCAGAGAATAAGGCTGAAAATAGGAGGGAATAATGTCATATAAGATAGGGAAGACTGAGCTAGACATATTTAGATGACTACAAGATTTTGGTACCAAAAGTGGTTGTAAAAGAACAGAATTTTAAGCATGAGTTTTCTGAATTGGTTCTGAAATTTGTGGCATTATATCTTCAGTGTTATCAGATTTAGAGATTCTTATGACTCTGCTTCTAGTAGTAAAGAGAGTACTGAGGGCTTGTAGCATTAACTATTTGGAAGAATTCCAAAGCATCTTCATTCAATACTCAATCAATCACTTAAAGGATCAGGATGCTGAATCTATACAGTACTTTCAAACATTTTTTTAAAACAAATGATTATAATAAGTGTTCCTAGTGTTCTTGGACAAATTGGAGAAAGGAAAGGAACTAATGATTTAAATTTGCAATTCAAGCATGCATGACAGCTGACAAGTGTTAGTCACTTTGTCATATACAACTCCTTGTGACCCCATGGACTATAGCCCACCAGGCTCCTCTCTCCATGGAATTATCCATGTAAGAAGACTGGAGTGGCTTGCCATTTCCTTCTCCAGCGATCTTCCCAACCCAGGGATCAAACCCATCTCTCCCACATTGCAGGCAGACTCCCTACTGACTGAGATACCAGAGAAGACCCTCAAGCATGCATGCTGCTGCTGCTAAGTCGCGTCAGTCATGTCCGACTCTGTACGATCCCATAGACGGCAGCCCACCAGGCTTCCCCATCCCTGGGATTCTCCAGGCAAGAACACTGGAGTGGGTTGCCATTTCCTTCTCCAATGCACGAAAGTGAAAAGTAAAAGTGAAGTCGCTCATTCGTGTTCGACTCTAGCGACCCCAGGGACTGCAGCCTACCAGGCTCCTCCATCCATGGGATTTTCCAGGCAAGAGTGGGGTGCCAGATGTCCTGAAATTTCCTACATGGGACCTGAAGTAGACCCTTATCTGCTATAGTCTCATGACTGAGATTGCTAAAAATCAAATACAGAATCTGATTCTGAACAGACACAACAGAATGCAGTAGCTTGCAGTAAGCACTTGCTGGAAGTGCGACCTTAATTTCCTGACTAAGAATTGAACCGATTGCCTGGGTGGAAACCAGAACTTTTAACTGCTAGTTCACAGGGACCAGGAGCTAGAATATAACTCCCCAGTACTTGTCTGCCTTGAAAGGAGAAATCAGACAAAGAGATGGAAGGTATAGAGGAAAGTGGAAGTATTCATTAGAAAAACAGAGTATATGTAGAAAAACGCTTGGACAAAGACAGCGAGTCTCGGGTCATGACTTTGGAAAGTTTAAACCTTTGTAAGGGGGCAGTCTTCCAGGTCTTTGTGTTCTTCTTGGTCAATCATCTTGCATTGCCCCCCTCCCAATCAAATGTGTTTCAACACCTTCCCCTGGGTGTACATGCACCCCTCAGTCAAGACGGATTTCATGGCAAAGGTATCTGGGAGGGAAATAGCAAGACTCACTACAGTCACCTTTATTTTTGACCCTGTAAAGACCTTTGTGTATGTGTAGTGTCTCCTTTGCCCCAAGGATGAGAAATGTATGACCTCTTGATCTTCTAACAGGGTTTAATTCCTCTCTATTCCTGCAAAGGTCCAGTTATCCACCCTATTCCTGTTGTTATTTTTTATATCGAAGGGCATATCTCAAAATGTAGACAGGAGTCTCGTCATAAAGGCATAGCCCCGAATCCATTTGTCTTTTGTCTCAAGAAATATAAATAGGACACTGGTAGTGAATGTCCAGAGAAGGCAATGGCACCCCACTCCAGTACTCTTGCCTGGAAAATCTCATGGACAGAGGAGCCTGGTGGGCTGCCGTTCGTGGGGTCGCTAAGAGTCGGACATGACTGAGCGACTTCACTTTTCACTTTCATGCATTGGAGAAGGAAATGGCAACCCACTATAGTGTTCTTTCCTGGAGAATCCCAGGGACAGGGGAGCCTGATGGGCTGCCGTCTATGGGGTCGCACAGAGTTGGACACTACTGAAGCGACTTAGCAGCAGCAGCAGCAGCAGCAGCAGTGAATGTCCAGACTGAAGCCTGTCTTTTTCTTACTCCAGGAAATGTGAAGAGGAGGCCAGTTTTAAATGTCTAGCCTGGAGCCCACCTATGTCCTGCCTCAATTTCTGAAACTGTTTGAATTGAACTTCCAGTCTTACTTCTAAAGTAAAGAGGTTAATTAAGAAAGAATGGTGTCTTGTAAATTGGGATGGGCAGAGTGTCCTCACACTCTGGTGAAGCTCTGATGAACTCTTCAATTCAGCTGAATCTTCTTTTCCAGTGGAAAAGGACTGTCCCCCCAAGTGGGGGTGGCTCCCCCTCTGAGGGGACTGGCTTTACATTACCCGATGAGACTCAAATGTTTTCACTGAAGCAGTTGTCATGTAAGACAATGATGATTGCCCTCAGAACCCATCTCCACAAACCCTTCTCTGCTTCCAGATCCATAACTGGATTTAGTCCAAAGAGACTCATAAAGACAAGGAAGAAAATATGACCCAGAAGTAATTGTGCTTCACTCCCAAAGGACTACTTGACCTTTCTAAGTTATACAAGCAGAAGTTCAGAGAACTTATGTGGGGATGAAGATTGAGGGTGTGAAAGATGGTGGAGGAAATATAAAGTTGGATCCGGTTAAAGTTATTGAGTTTGGATCACTAGGAAGAGAGTCTGTATTTGATGTTGTAACTCAGGAATTAAGAGGGTTCTAATTGTTTGGATTGTTGGCTGGAACATGGACCAAAAAGTGCCTCACAGTGAGTCTTCCAGTAACACCAGACCCATCCGGTTTAATGTAGAGGAAAGGATTCAATGACTTAAGCAGATTAGAATGTTACAGCAGATTTGTCATTTAAGACCTGTACTCAGTCACACTGAGAGGATCCAGAAGACATTTGTTTCACTGATACTGAGAGAAATAAATTTGATAGGGGGCCACTGGCATTCTTGAAGACCCCTTGGTCCCCCTTCTCTCTAGTTATAAAAGATCTTACAAAAGGAACTGCTGACACTGAATTGGGAAATTTAAGTGCAACAGAAATAATAAAATCTTGGGATGTCAAGGTCCATGTGGTGGCACTCAACAACCACAAGACGCTCTTCTTGGGCAGAAGAATAAACGTAGCAATCAGAATAGTCTGACTTGCATGGACTTACTGGAGCTGGCTAGTTGATTGATCACAGTGTTCCTAGAAGTGAAATAGGAAGCATACTATATTCTTACTTGATCTGAGTAGCCTACTAAATCCTTATTTGATCTGTATAAGCAGAAAAGTTTTAAGTCAAGTAAACAAGTTGGTCTGAATCATAAAAAGCAGAGAGCCACAGTCCCTTAATCAATTCCCAAACCTGAGCCAGTTTACAGACCTAGAACTCTCTGAATGAAAGAGAAGCTGGGACCCCTTGAGGAGTGACCTCAGTACTCTACAAGAAGTCTATACTGTTAATTTTTTCCCCAGCTTCTCCAAAAGGACCTAGGATAACTGTTCATTGGGTAAAATGAAAATAAATAAATAAATAAACCATGTCCTTTAGGGGTTACTGGACACTGACCATGAACTGAGACTAATTCTAGGAGATGCAAAATATTCCTGTGGCCCATCAGTCAGAGTAGGGATTTATAGAGGGTAAGTGGTCAGTGAAGTTTTAACTCAGGGTCACCTCACAGTGGGAGAAGGAAATGGCAACCTGGTCCAATATTCTTGCCTGGAGAACCCCATGGACAGAGGAGCCTAGTGGGCTACAGTCCATGGGATTGTGAAGAGTTGGACACGACTGAGCAACTAAACCAGCACCACCTCACAGTGGGTAAAGTGGGTCCTTGTACATCCTTTAGTTATTCCCCAAATTCCAGAATGCACAATTCTGGAATCTCAGTAGCTGACAGAACCTTCACTTTGGTTTCTTGACCTATAGATTAAAGATTATCATGGTAGAAAAAGCTAATGGGAAACCACTAGAGATTTCTTTAACTAGGGGAATAGTAAACCAAAAGGAATACCGCATTCTTGGTGGGACTGCCAGATTCCCGTCACTATGAAGAACCTTAAGGATTAGGGGTGGATATTCTCCCTACATCCTTAATCACTCCGCTTGTTTTACCTGTGCAGAATACAGATGAATATCAGAAAATAATGGTGGATTATTAAAAACTGAATCAAAGTGGTGACTGTAATTGCTGGTGTTGTACCAGATATGGATTCATGGCTTGAGAAAATTAATTTATCCCCTGATATTTAGTATGAGTCTATTGATATAAGTGACTATCTTTTTCTCTCTCTGTCCATAAAGATCAACAGACACATTTTGGTTTTAATCAATAGTGGCCAGCAACACACAATAACTGTCCCATCTCGAGGGATATCAACCCTCTAGTGCTATGTCATAATTTAGTTTTCAGGAATCTTGATAGCCTTTCCTTCCATGAGAAATCTCACTGATTCATTACATTAATAACAGGCTGATTGGCTGTAGAGAGCAAGAAGTAGCAACTTCTCTAACTTATTGGAAAGATAAATATGTGCCAGAAGGTAGGAAATAAACTCAACAGTAATTCAGGGTTCTTTTACCTCAGGAACGTTTGGAGATGGAAGTGTTGGTGTGGGTCATGCTAAGATGTCTCTTCTAAGGTGAAGCATAAGTTGTTACACCTATTCCTCTTATAATCAAAATAAGGGGCACAGTGGATTTGAGAGACAACATATTTTTCATTTGGTGCATTACTCTGACCAATTTACTGAGTGACTTGAAAAGCTGTTTGGGGTGGAACCCAGAATAAAAGAAGGTTCTGCAATAGGTTCAGGTTTCTGTGTGACCTACCCTGCTGCTTTGGCTGTATGATCCGGCAGCTCCTAAGGCACGTGAAGTGTCCATGGCAGACAGAGATGCTGAGTGGAGACTTTGGAAAGCCCTTGTAGGTAAATCACAGGGCAAACTCTTTAATTTTGAAGCAAAGTCCTGACCTTGTCTATGGATACCTATTCTCCTTTTAATATATAGCTCTAGTTTATCTACTGCTGCTGCTGCTGCTGCTGCTGCTGCTAAGTCGCTTCAGTCGTGTCCGACTTTGTGTGACCCCATAGACGGAAGCCCACCAGGCTCCCCCGTCCCTGGGATTCTCTAGGCAAGAACACTGGAGTGGGCCGCCATTTCCTTCTCCAATGCATGAAAGGGAAAAGTGAAAGTGAAGTCACTCAGTCATGTCTGACTCTTAGTGACCCCATGGACTGCAGCCTACCAGGCTCCGCCATCCATGGGATTTTCCAGGCAAAAGTACTGGAGTGGGGTGCCATTGCCTTCTCCAGTATATCTACTAGGCTTTAGTAAAGACTGGAGACTCAATCATGGAGTACAAGCTGCTATGCAATCTGAGCTGCCCACCATGTCAGATTGTTATCTGACCCACCAAGCCATAAACTGGGCAGGGGCAGGTATATTCCATCATCAGATAGAAGTGGCATATACATGATTGGGTCCCAGCAAGTCTTGAAGGCATCTGAAGTTATGTAAAGATGGGGCCCACATGCTCATGACCCATATTTCTGCTCTACTGTCCTATTTCTTTCAGCCTCCACCTATGACTGCATTGGGAATTCTCCACACTCAAGAGAAGATTTGAACCAGGTAGACAGATGGTTCGGCATGAAATTCGGGTGCCACTCTGAAGTGGATAGCTTTAGCACAGTAGCCACTTTCTGGGACAACCTTGAGGACAATGATGAAGGAAAATTCTTGAAGTAGACAGAACTTAACAGCAGTGCAACTGATTGGAAGGAGAAATGGCCAGATGTGTGATTTATACCACAATGAGTGGGCTGTGGCCATTGGTTTGGCTGATGGTTGGCAATTTGGATGAAATACGGCTGGAAACTTTGTGACTCCAAAATCTGGGTAAGAAGTGTGAGGAACCTCTCTGAATAGGCAAAAAATGCAAAGATATTTGTGTCCCATATGAATGTTCACCAATGGGTGACATTAGCAAAGAAAATAAATAAATAAATAAATAAATAAATAGGGCTTCCAAGGTGGTGCAGCGGTAAAGAATCTGCCTGCAAATGCGGGAGACATAAAAGGTGTGGGTTCAATCCCTCGGTTGGGAAGATGCCCTGGAGAAGGAAATGGCAACCCACTCCAGTATTCTTGCCTGGAGAATCTCATTGACACAGGAGCCTGGATGGCTGTAGTTGGGTATGACTCACAACCCAACTCACAAAGAGTCGGGTATAACTGATGTGACTTAGCATGAATGCACTTGTTAATAATTAATGGGGTAGAATGACTGGTTTTGTGAATACCACTCAACCTTTTTCCCCAGCTATGCCTATCATCACCTAATGAGCTCATGCTCATTGAATTCACCAGTCTTACAATGTTCCACTCCATACTAAAGCACCAAGTTTGATAGAATGGTGAAATGGTCTTTTGATGGGTCATTCATAGCTGCCAGCTGAGTGAGAACACATTGCAGGGCTTGGGCAATATTATCTAAATATTTGATATGATCTGAATCAACACCCACCATTTGGTGCTATTTCTCCCAAGAATTATAGTTCCAGGAATCAAGAAGCAGGAACAGAAGCTCTAGTGACCAACTAGAAAAATTTCTGTTTCCTGTGCTAGCAACCTCATGCTGTGCTGAAAGAACCACAAGTTAAATTGGTAGTGGTGGATAATGAAGTAACAGGAAAACTGATTCAGATATAAGTTTTTCATGACCAAAAAACAAAACAAACAAACAAAACAGTGGTGGAGAAGCAAATGATGGATGAGAAGTAAATGAACAAACACATTTAAAACTTTTGTTTTATTTTTACCATTTTTATTTTTAAGTCAAGGTCATTTCATATTCTCTGAACAATTATGAAAATATTTTTTCTTCTTTGAGGTTATTGCATTACAGTTAATACATGTGTTAACAGACTTAAGAGAATGTTGAAATACTGCAAAACTGGAAGTTATATAAAAAGCTTTCCTAAAATACATGTCTACCCACTGCTGAAAGTCATGAGTGCCCCATTCCATGGTTTGGAAGGACTATATTTCACCATTAAGGCAAGTAACTTCCACTTATGTTTTATTTGCTTTAATCTAGGAAAAAATGATTTTAATGCCGATATTTACGTGCATTGCCTGTTTTCAATTATTTCTTTTCCTTAGTTAGTAAAGCTACAAAATAACTTTTTCAATTTAGACTGGTGGTATTGTGCATGACTTAGCTAAGAGATAAATGCGTCGCTGAGAGATTTGACTTGTGTTGACAAAGGAAAAGACGCATAGCAGGGGGCACTTTAGACACATTAGCTGTGACTGAATCATATTACTTCCACACTACACAAGTAAACACTTTCTTACTGCTTGACTGAGTGGGTTATCACCTTAGTGTCTTTTGCCAAAAATAAGAACAAGGAAGCTGATAAATTTTTAATTATGTCTCTGTTAAAACATGCTTTAATTTGGCTTTGGTAAACAGAAAAAAACAAAACAAAACAAAACAAAAAAACTTCACCAGCTAAATTGAAAATGTCTTCCAAAAGTAAATCTTTTTCCGGTATATTTTATTGCATTTGCTTGTTTCTTTGTGTTTGGTGGCATGTGTCCCTGGGTCCCTGTGTGCCTGTGCGTGCGTTTTGACTTTTCCCTTTATGAAAGTTAGTAGAGACACATGGCATAGATTCTGATGACAGTCATAATGTAATTTTTGAGATTACGATGTTAAGTTGGAGTGGCTGAAATTGTCACTTGGACACATTTCACCCAAGGTACTGCTTTGATAATTTTTCAGAAGGACTTACATTTTCAGAAAGTGAAATTATATTTGCTCAAAGCAACCACACTGTTGGGAATAATAGAAAACAACAGTGTCAAATCTTAGGTCTCAAATCCTTAGATGGAAAAGTCCATGCAAATTTTTGAAATGATTAGTATTGTGGTAAGCATTAGTTAATTAAAATTGTGTGACATTGGTGTGTTTTTATTGCTTTATAGTAATAGAATGGAAAATTAAATAACACATTGAATAGTTATAATATGTCAAGAACCTTACATACTCTAAGAATCACACTTAACAGACGAATAAATTAATGATCGAAGAGCTTAGGTAACAGGTTAAAAGTTTAATAAGTCTTCCTCTCAAGTGATGAGAAAATTTAAACCAACTTTTCCATTACACCATGATGCCTTCTGATATTTGAGTTAACTTCCAGTACTGTAGAAATGGCAGGAAGTCACTTTAGAAGCTCAGTCATTACAAGCAAATGTATGAAATATCTTTCCCCTTTTGCCTTTCACAATTGCCAAATCCAACATAACATTGCTTTCTTAAGTTGCACAAGTTCTGCTGTCTAACTTACTAGAAATCCTAAGGATTAAATATGCATCTCTTCTCCTAGTGATGTTCTAAATCAGTACAGAGATCAGTCACAGGGGAGGTGAGAGAGCAAATATCTAGCAAGGGAAAATGACCACTTCTCTTTTCTGAATGTTACATTAGAATATGAGATTAACTCAGGATCAAAACTCCCTTTAACTTTTTCAGATGAGTTTTTAAAAAATTTTAAAGCATATTTTCTCAATGTTTTCTGATGGCTATTTCAAACAAATGAAGAATTTGAGAATTTTTACAATGGATGTCCATACACCAAACACTGCAATTCTCCCTTCAACATTTCACCATGCTTGTTTTATTAATATCACAGAAATTCCCTTTATCCGTTCTTCTATCCCTACACCATCCAACTTTTTTTGATGAATTTTAAAGAAAATTGCAGATGTTAGTCCTCTGCCTCCTGAGTCTTTTATAACGTATCAGATCAGATCAGTCACTCAGTCGTGTCCGACTCTTTGTGACCCCATGAATCACAGCACGCCAGGCCTCCCTGTCCATCACCAGCTCCCGGAGTTCACTCAAACTCACGTCCATAGAGTCAGTGATGCCATCCAGCCATCTCACCCTCTGTCGTTCCCTTCTCCTCTTGCCCCCAATCCCCGCTAGCATCAGAGTCTTTTCCAATGAGTCAACTCTTCACATGAGGTGGCCAGAGTACTGGAGTTTCAGCTTTAGCATCATTCCTTCCAAAGAAATCCCAGGGCTGATCTCCTTCAGAATGGATTGGGTGGATCTCCTTGCAGTCCAAGGGACTCTCAAGAGTCTTCTCCAACACCACAGTTCAAAAGCATCAATTCTTTGGCGCTTAGCCTTCTTCACAGTCCAACTCTCACATCCATACATGACCACTGGAAAAACCATAGCCTTGACTAGACAGACCTTTGTTGGCAAGGTAATGTCTCTGCTTTTGAATATGCTATCTAGTTTGGTCATAACTTTCCTTCCAAGGAGTAAGCGTCTTTTAATTTCATGGCTGCAGTCACCATCTGTAGTGATTTTGGAACCCAGAAAAATAAAAATCTGACACTGTTTCCACTGTTTCCCCATCTATTTGCCATGAAGTGATGGGACCAGATGCAAAGATCTTCGTTTTCTGAATGTTGAGCTTTAAGCCAACTTTTTAACTCTCCACTTTCACTTTCATCAAGGGGCTTTTTAGTTCCTCTTGACTTTCTGCCCTAAGGGTGGTGTCATCTGCATATCTGAGGTTATTGATATTTCTCCCAGCAATCTTGATAGTATCATTAACAATTTCACTCTCCTATTTTATGAACAATAAAATGAAGAAATTTTATAAACATATGCTGGTTTTGACAAAGTAGAACTGGATTGTGCATACAACCTACCTAACACCAAGTACTATGTAGAACCTAGACCATTACTCCTATCTTGGAAGGACTGTTCATCCCTCTAACTACTAAGTTCCTGCCCCTAATCCATTGTATGCAACCACTGTGCTCATTTTTTTTTTTCCTGCCATATATTAGTTTCATTTGTCCTAAAGCTTCATAAGTGAAATCATTATAGCATGACTCTTGGGTAAGTCTTCTTTCAAACAGCATAATGTCTTATTTTCCTTTTATAAGTATAGCATTTGATTTATACCACTGCCACTCAGAATATTTTACTTGTATTGTCCTAAATTATTGAGAATTAGGTTCTTTTCTCTGTAGATAAACTGAGAGTATTAATTTCAAGCAGTACAGAAATGTTACTATTGCCTCTTTCAAATCTGAAAGTTCTTCAATTTGATATTTATTTATATTTTCATAATCATAAACTTCATTCACTTTTAGTCACTGATGTTGCAGTCACGTGAACTGTTCTTACTTTCCATCTTCCCTTTCCCCCTCTCCATTTCCTTAGTCTTTCGTTCTTTAAAGCTCAGATGACTTGCTTCTTCAGTTAACCCCTTCTGATTCTAAAGGAACACATGTATACCTGTGGTGGATTCATTTTGATATATGGCAAAACCAATACAATATTGTAAAGTTAAATAATAAAATAAATTAAAAAAAATAAACTAAAGCATGCTTGAGATTAAACAGTGAAATACAATCTTCTTAATGACATTCACTTGCTAAATTTTGAAAATCAGGAAATATTTTTTTCTGATCATCTTGATACTTAAAAATAGATGTTAAGGAAATGTTAACAGTGTCTCTTCTACAACATTAGTTGATGCAGTTGGTTGTCTGCTCCAATCCTCTGTGCTGTAGGGGTTGATACCTTCCTCTGCTGTTCAAGGTATTGGCTGCTGAGAGCTCACAGCCGTGGTCTGGAGAATTTTTCAGGATCAAAGAGTACAGTCTCCCCTGGAGATTCCTGAGAGGCTACAACTTTTCTAGATGGTATATCATAACCAATTGACATGAAAAAGTATGACCCTCTTATACCAAGTAGACCTCTCCCAAATGTACCATTCATTCCTGGAGTTCAACATAGGATCAAGTATAGGCTAGGTTTTTGAAATCATTTTTTGTTTAGCTTTTCCTTTCATCCTGTCTCCTCACAGGATTCTCCTAAAGGCATAGCCTCAACAAATCACTTTAGTGAATCTCATTAAAATTTCTTTAGCTCTCTGGGAACCCAAATTACCTTTCCCAGTACCAAATTGCCTTATTTCCCAGTACCCTATTATGAGTCAGCAGTTGACAAGAATGGATTAGCTTAAATTTGTACTCTTTTTTTAGAACTTTTGTGAATATTTTTGTAATGGATAATTCTTTATGTAATTAGTCTTTTAAAAATCAGGATGGGGAACACATGTACACCCATGGCGGATTCAAGTCAATGTATGCAAAACCAATACAATATTTATTGTAAACTAAAATAAATAAATAAAAGATAAAAATTATAAATGTGAAGATGTGTATATGTTATTTATAATTTTCATTTTCTTTGTTACATTGTTTTTCCTCTTTAAAATGTTAATATTTGTCTGGTTTTTGATTGTACTTACCAAGGTTTTCTCTTCTTTTTGATGACATTTGCCAGAGTTTTCAAATTTTGCTAATTAGAAAGTATTTTTTAAATTTCAAACCAATTTATTTATTTAATGCCATTTCCCCCCTTTCTTTTATCAGTTATATTTTGTTTAACTTTGTTTTTTCTAGTCAAAGTTATTGCTTATTTTATTTCTTTCTAGT
Source organism: Bos grunniens (assembly GCF_055505025.1). NCBI lineage: Eukaryota > Metazoa > Chordata > Mammalia > Artiodactyla > Bovidae > Bos > Bos grunniens. The sequence continues at coordinate 8,844,520 of NC_141176.1, read as the reverse complement.
TTATTATTGAAGACATTTTATGTATGATTTTACTTTTCAGTAGAGTTTTGCTTATTCCTCTATGTTTAACAAATATTGTTTTCCTCAGTTTTGATTGTTAAAAAAAGTTTAAAGGGTTTTGTGTTGTGTTTGTTTGCTTTCTTTTTTTTTTTTCCTTAAGAGATAGGAAACTTTGTTTCTTAATATTTTAACTTGGGAGGGAAAGGGAAGTCGCTCAGTTGTGTCTGACTCTTCGCGATCCCATGGACTGCAGCCTACCAGGCTCCTCCGTCCGTGGGATTTTCTGGAGTGGGGTGCCATCGCCTTCTAACTTGTGAGAGTATTGTGCGATTTTTTCTTTTTAATTTCGTTTTCTAGGTACACACACGTCCCCTCCCTCCTGAACCTCCCTCCCATCTCTTTCCCCATCCCACTCTTCTAGATTGTCATAGAGCTTCTGTTTGAGTTCCCTGAGTCACACAGCAAATTCCCATTGGCTATGTATTTTACATATGGTATTGTAAGTTTCCATGTTACTCTCTCCAGACATCTCACCCTCTCCTTTCTCCCCTCCACCCATGTCCATAGGTTTGCTGTCTATGTCTGTTTCTCCATTGCTGCCCTGCAAATAAATTAATCAGTATCATCTTTCTAGATTCCATATATGTGTCTATACAATATTTATATTTCTATTTCTGACTTATTTCACTCTATATAATATTTTTAAATATCTTTCTTAATTACTTTGTATACAATTTTTAATTTCTTAGTGTTTGATATCTTTTATAGATGATATAAGTGCACCTGGAAAAAGTATATGTATATATATATATAAGTGATATATAAAAATATAATTTTCAGCTTTGGAATTTTGTCTATTTTTTATTTATATCATCTCTCAGAAATCCAGAGTATAGTGCTCACTATACTAAATAGTGAAGTGTTTACTATTTCTTCTTATATTTATAATATATATATTGGCTGCAACTCATAACTTGTGGTATCTAAGTGAGATCCCTGACCAGAGACTGAATTCAGGGCCATGGCAGTAAAAGTACCCAGTCCTAACCCCTGGATCACCAGGGAATTCCCTAAAGCAAATTGATTTTATGCATTATGAAACAATAACAAATAGCAAGCCATTAAATTGGTTCAGAGATTGCTACATATTACTCTGACATAGTCTGGAAAATTCTTTCATTATGCTATGTTGGGGAGAAAATGTAAAATTTTCGTATAAATTTTAAAGGAATCCATGACCTCGAATAATTTAGGAACAACTTAAAAAATATATCTTCTTGAATTTATAGCTATTTCTAAGGTAAAAAATGAAAGAAAACAGAAATTTCTTCATGTAGCTCTCCCTAAAATTATTTCTGAAAATTCTTCCTTTTGTATTTAGTATTTTTGTTAATATATTTTATATCATTTGATTATCAAATCTTTGTTTTATATTTTATCTATTAATATCAAAAGGCCATTTCTCTGTTATATTAAAAAAATTTATACTGAACAGAGTTAAATAGGCAAGGAAGACTTTATTCAAGACTACTGCAGTAGGGGAGAGAGACTGAACTCAAGTTTCTTGAAATGAAGGGTGGAGGATTTCTTAGATGTTGGGGTGAGATAATGGGAAAGTGTTGTGGGACACTAGGGGAGGAGGTGTTCAATTGAGAGGGTAACAGGCAGAAAGGCCAGGGGTCTCCAAATGGAGGAAATAGTCTGCAAGTGTTAGACATTTTTCTCTCTCTTAAGTGGCAGGAGGAAACAAACTACTGTGTTGCCATCATGACACTTGGTTTCACCTGAAGTTAACTATTCTCAAACCTTGAGATAACCAATGCATATTTCTTATGGAAATATTTGTCTTAAGCTATGTTAATGTATTATGCATTTACCCCAAACTCTTGTCTTCAAGTTGGTTCTGCCAAATGGCTCAGAACCTACTTGACAAACCAGTATGTTATACTCAGATATTGTTCCCCTAGTCTATGTAAGCTGCAGTCACCATCTGCAGTGATTTTGGACACGCATGGATGTAAGAGTTGGACTGTGAAGCGCCGAAGAATTGATGCTTTTGAACTGTGGTGTTGGAGAAGACTCTTGAGAGTCCCTTGGACTGCAAGGACATCCAACCAGTCCATTCTGAAGGAGATCAGTCCTGGGATTTCTTTGGAAGGAATGATGCTAAAGCTGAAACTCCAGTACTTTGGCCACCTCATGCGAAGAGTTGACTCATTGGAGAAGACTCTGATGCTGGGAGGGATTGGGGGCAGGAGGAGAAGAGGACGACAGAGGATGAGATGGCTGGATGGCATCACTGACTCGATGGACGTGAGTCTGAGTGAACTCCGGGAGATGGTGATGGACAGGGAGGCCTGGCGTGCTGCGATTCACGGGGTCGCAAAGAGTTGGACACGACTGAGTGACTGAACTGAACTGAACCGAATCTATGGAAACAAAACTATTTGTATGGTGATTTGCCCTTCTTCAAGATTCAAGTTAATCATTTTATGGCCCAGGATGAACCATTTGGTGCCAAGATTATCCAAAAATGCCTCTAATGAGTGAGGGGTCTGGTGCCATTCTGAGTTTTAAGACATTCCTTTCTTTTATTAACAGACTGCTGCTGCTGCTGCTGCTGCTGTTAAGTCACGTCAGTAGTGTCCGACTCTGTGCGACCCCATAGATGGCACCCAACAGGCTCCTCTGTCCCTGGGATTCTCCAGGCAAGAATACTAGAGTGGGCTGCCATTTCCTTCTCCAATGCATGAAAGTGAAAAGTGAAAGTGAAGTCTCTCAGTCGTGTCCGACTCTTAGCAACCCCATGGACTGCAGCCTATCATGCTTCTCCATCGATGGGATTCTCCAGGCAAGAGTACTGGAGTGGGTTGCCATTGCCTTCTCCGTAACAGACTGCTAGTGACTATATAACATCCAGCTGAAGACTAGCAGGGGGGTACTCTTTCTGCCCCCTTATGATGCCTATCAGAAGCTATCTCTATCTCCTTTATACTTTAATAAAACTTTATTACACAAAAGCTCTGAGCCATCAAGCCTCATCTCTGGCCCCAGACTGATTTCTTCTCCTCCTGGGCCAAGAATCCTGGAGTGTTTGCAAGGTTCAGCAACAACCTTTCACAATGTAACCAGGGCATTTGCATTTGCCAATTTTCTCTGTAGAATCTAGACTCCTACCTTCCCACAGACACTGAAAAATGATAAGTTGGTCTCCTTTATGATTATGTTTCAGAGGTTTTTATGTTTTCAGGTTTTTGAGAAAGGCATTCTTAGGTTGCTAAAGAGACTAGGAGAAAGTTGACATATCAAAGTGCTAGAGAAAGAATTCATAATTGAAAGTTTTCTAAAGTAAAAGCTCTAAGAAAAGGGAGTCAGAGGCTTTTAGTCTAAGAAAGAAGCATGTCTGAAGTTTACTCAAATTCAGGGGAAATTAAGGCCCTTTTGGTCAGTCTCCGTTATCCTCCAGGAAACCAGTTTCTGTTAGAAGTCTGCAGCATTCTTTATGAGTTCACTATCAGATATTACTTTCAGTCTGGTAGCCACTACAGCATCACTGTAAGAAATTCCAGTTTATTCACACTGCCCTGCTTTTGCTTTCCAGAGTGGCTGCAGGCTTCCCCTTGTTTTATGTTCTGCTTTTTTTTTTTTTTTTTTTTGAAGGGAGATGTGGACACATAAGTGTTAGCCAGTAGTGTTAACCATTTTCATTGTAGAATCACAGTGTTTTAAGTGATGGTTAGAAATCAGTTAAGACAACCTTCATATTTTATAAATGAGGAAGTTGAAGCCTAGAGAATGAAAGTAGTTTGTCTGAGATTCCAAAACTAGTTAGGAAAGGAGCTAGGAAGTTAAATTTTGTCTTCTAACGCCTTTAATTACATTGGCTTACCCTCATTGCTACTTTTAGCCTACACTCAATATTTGCTCTTCAGTTGACTTCTCCTTCATTTTCTCTTCTCTTCCTGAAATGTGTTGTGATATTTAATTGATTAGTTCTTACAAATTGAAACACACAACTATGAAAAATCATCCCTATCTAATTTTGCCTCTTTTATGAACAGTGCATAATTGAACTACTTGCTTTGCTCTGGAGGTATACTTGATCATTTTGCCTGGGAACCAGTAGTTATGAGGAGCTTTAGATAATTTGGAAAATGAATGGTTTAATAGGAGTGTTGTATTTTTATATATTGTAATAACTTTAGCATAATGTTATTAATAGCAAAATTGTTGTATTTTTCAGAAAATGAGTTTCAGAGGATCAGTTTATTAAAATGTCAAGATTTCTAATAACTTCACATTGTATGTTCATATTACTTCTTAGCTACATAAGAATGAGTAAATTTTGCTATTATAACAGATATTTTTAACAGTATGCAATTATGAGTGTAATTGATGACATTAGGTATCTTACAAAATATAGCAAAGTGATTTCTAGAATGAGAAAGACTATTTGAAGATATATCTAAACTTTATAAAATGCCAACAGTTATCAAAAGGGGAATTTCTTTTAAAATAAAAGTCTTTATAAATAAATACTTCATTGTATGTATTTATTTAAAGAAAATTGTGAAGATAATTGCTGATTCTTTACTAGATTGTAGTAAAACAAGCAGCTTGGAAGGAATTGTAAACACATTGAATTTATGGGGCTTTAAATGTTTTTATTCCTGTTTGTCCAGGCTTGCCTTCAATTTGTGATGAAATGGCAGTTATATAGGGTTGAATGGACTATTCATTTCCATCTAAGAAAAACCTTCCTGGATAACTCTTAGTGTGGACATGGTTTTAAATTTTAGACGGTATGTTTTAAAAATTGGATTTTATATGTAGTCTTCACATCATCAAGAAACTGTGCAAGGAATTACAGTAAAAGAGAAAGGCATTTAATATCAAAGACAAATTGGAATTTATTTTTAATTTTTACCTGGATTATAAGAAGAAACAGTGAGGTTTTTCTGTGGGGAAAACCACAGCAGCAAAACTAAGTAAATTAAAATTATTTTTCATTTAAGAAAGACCATGTACATGTGTCACAATAAAGAGATGATGTTAAATGTCACATAAACTTAGTATCTTACAAGTGTATATATGTATTTCTCAAAGTATGCGTGTGTATCTTTATGTATGTATGTATTTACCTGCTTAAAAACATGTTTACATGCTGTAGCACATTCCTAAGGATTTCTAGTGACTTTATTACAATTAGCTACAGTTAAATTTTCTTTTTTTGTTGTTGTTGGAAAAAATATTTTTTTAAATTTTATTTTATTTTTAAACTTTACAATATTGTATTGGTTTTGTCAAATATTGAAATGAATCTGCCACAGGTATATATGTGTTCCCCATCCTGAACTCTCCTCCCTCCTCCCTCCCCATACCATCCCTCTGGGTCGTCCCAGTGCACCAGCCCCAAGCATCCAGTATCGTGCATCGAACCTGGACTGAACTGAAAATTAACCTTTACTTAGGTCCTTGATGACTTAGACCTTTATCATGATCAAAAAATTTGAATAAAATTGCTTATTTTTTCTTAGAAATCTGTTTTCATCCTGCAATTTCAAAAGAGTACAGTGAATTTAATATTATAGACAAAATTTCTTATATCCTAGCAAAGGATGACTAAATTATGAATAACTAACTTGGTTTACAAATGTATTTTGTACTGAAAAATCCACAATTTCTGTGATATTTTCCCATTTTTTTTTGGTTAAATCATAGCTGTGTATTTTACTAAATCTGTCCTATCTTCTATGAATAGTGTAATGCCAATAAAATGAATGCATTATATTGATAAAGAAATTTGTCTATAATATAGTAGATTGAAAAATATTTCTGAGAAAATTAGAGATATTGAACATATATTTTTATTAAATTGATAAAATATACTTAATATATTTCATTATTTTAAAATATCTGAATACTAACATATACTCCTTTTGCCCCAATTAATAAAACAGTCTAAGGTTTTAAAATGTTTAATTATATTAAAATACAAAAAAGTAAAACTTTATATAAGAATAATAAAATACTTATTTCTTCATCCATCAGTGTATATTCATCCTGACAAGATTTCACAACCCCAAACATCCACCCCCATGAGATTGCAATGAAAGAATTCTTAAATGTTTCAAATCAATTTTGGTACTCTTACTGTTTGCTAATTCAGGAAAAAATATATATATATATGATAAAATACTGTTTATAATAAATGGTATGGATCATGCTTTTTTGTCTACTAAAATACTTCTAATATCTTTATGATGGGTGGGTAATCTTATAGTTAAAAGTGGCTATTCAATGATTTTCACAAGCTTTTCAGAAAAACACATTAAAAGGAAATCTATCATATATTTATGTATTTATTAAAATTTCTCAAGCAAAAGTAATGATTGACAAAGTAAGTGCATTGTTTATTTTAGCATCAGTTATGTTTAGAATTTACATGCACATGAATTGTCTAATAACTTGTGATTTATACTAGAAAACCAATCTAATCTAAAAAACCAGCATATTAAACTACAAACATGTATTTAATTTTTCACTATTAGCTAATCAACAGTCATTGAATAGACTAATTTTAAGTAACTTATTATAGATGTAGTTTATATTATTATAATTGTCTGAAAGTATAATCTTATTACTCTTTCATTTTTCTATCTTTTCTTTAATTCTATATATCTTACCAACAATATTTTCGATTTTTATTACATGGTATGATGCTTTTTAATACTGTCCAATCTATTCTAATAACATTCATTTATTATTAAAATTAATTAGCTAAATAATACTGAATATTCCTTTCAGGGAAAACCTAGATATTCTTTTCAAAATTTATTTTATTGAGATAAAATTCACTTTATATCATAGTATTAGTTTTAGGTGTATAGCATAATGATTTGATATACATATATATATTATGAAATAATGACAAAAAGTCTAAATAATGTTCAACACACTACATAATTACACATTTTTCTTTTTCTTGTGATAAAAAATCTAGGGATTTACTTTTATAGCAATTTTAAAATAAATACCATAGTATTATTAACTAGGCTAGGGTTACAGTTGTACATTACAGGATTTATTTATTCTACATGTGGAGATCAATACATTTTGAGTACCTTAACTCACTGAAAAACCACTTCTGGCTATACATATATATATATATATATATATATATATATATATATATATATCATGATATATATATACATAATTTTTTTTGCTGTATCAAAATTTATTTGTTGTTCAGATTCCACATTTAAATGAGATCATATGGTATTTGTCTTTCTGTGTCTTGCTTTTCAACTTATCATAAAGTCTTTAAGGATAATCAATGTTGTCACAAGTAGCAGGATTTCCTTCTTTGTTATCACTGAATAGTATTTTATTGCATGTATATACCACATTTTCTTTATTCCTTCATCCATCAATGGACAGTTACTTTGTTTCCTTGTCTTGGCTGTTGTAAATAATGTTGCAATAAACATAGGGGGCTACTGTTTGGAGTTAGAGTTTCCAACATTCTTTTATCTTGGATTGTTAGACAGTCTCAGTTCAGTTCAGTGGCTCAGTCATGTCTGACTCTTTGCGACCCCATGAACTGCAGCATGACAGGAGAAGGCAATGGCACCCCACTCCAGTACTTTTGCCTGGAGAATCCCATGGATGGAGGAGCCTGGTGGGCTGCAGTTCATGGGGTCGCTAGAGTCAGACACGACTGAGCGACTTCACTTTCACTTTTCACTTTCATGCATTGGAGAAGGAAATGGCAACCCACTCCAGTGTTCTTGCCGGGAGAATCCCAGGGATGAGAAGCCTGGTTGGCTGCCATCTATGGGGTCGCACAGAGTTGGACATGACTGAAGCGACGCAGCAGCAGCAGCAGCAGGCCTCCCTGTCCATTACAAACTCCCGGAGTTCACTCAGACTCACGTCCATCACGTCAGTGATGCCATCCAGCCATCTCATCCTCTGTCGTCCCCTTCTCTTCCTGCCCCCAATCCCTCCCAGCATCAGAGTCTTTTCCAATGAGTCAACTCTTCCCATGAGGTTGCCAAAGTACTGGAATTTCAGCTTTAGCGTCAGTCCTTCCAAAGAAAACCCAGGGCTGATCTCCTTCAGAATGGACTGGTTGGATCTCCTTGCAGTCCAAGGGACTCTCAAGAGTCTTCTCCAACACCACAGTTCAAAAGCATCAATCCTTCGGCACTCAGCTTTCTTCACAGTCCAACTCTCACATCCACACATGACCACTGGAAAAACCATAACCTTGACTAGACAGACCTTTGTTGGCAAAGTAATGTCTCTGCTTTTGAATATGCTATCTAGGTTGGTCATAACTTTCCTTCCAAGGAGTAAGCATCTTTTAAATTCATGGCTGCAATCACCATCTGCAGTGACTTTGCAGCCCCCCAAAATAAGGGGCTGACACTGTTTCCACTGTTTCCCCATCTATTTGCCATGAAGTGATGGGACCAGATGCCATGATCTTAGTTTTCTGAATGTTGAGCTTTAAGCCAACTTTTTCACTCTCCTCTTTCACTTTCATCAAGAGGCTTTTGAGTTCCTCTTCACTTTCTACCATAATGGTGGTGTCATCCGCATATCTGAGGTTATTGATATTTCTCCTGGCAATCTTGATTCCAGCTTGTGCTTCTTCTAGCCCAGTTTAACAAACTGAATAGTAAAAGCGTTTACTGAATTGAAGAACACCTATATAAGGTAATACGAATCCATATCATTACTTAGTAAAGTATGCCATTTCATATTCAGGTCTAAACTTACTATCAAGATGATTTTCCATTCTCCAGTCTTCTTTACCTTGACATAACTCTATGTCTATATTTTTATTTTCATTTCCCTTGAAATCACTATCTTCTGGGATGATGGCTATCTTTCTCTATTCCTATTAAAGATTCATACAGTTAATGCTATGTTTTATCCAGTAGTCATGTACGGATGTGAGAGTTACACCATAAAGAGGACTGAATACCGAAGAACTGAAGCTTTCAAATTGTGGTGCTGGAGAAGACTCTTTAGTCTTTGGACAGCAAGGAGATCAAACCAGTCAATTCTAAAGGACATCAACCCTGAATATTCATTGGAAGGACTGATGCTGAAGCTGAAGCTCCAATATTTGGCCACCTGATGTGAAGAGCTGCTCACTGGAAAAGGCCCTGATGCTGGAAAAGATTGAAGGCAAGAGGAGGAGACGATGGCAAAGGATGAGATGATCAGATAGCATCACCAACTCAGTGGATGTGAATTTGAGCAAACTCCAGGACATAGTGAAGGACAGAGAAACCTGGTGTGCTGGAAACCATGGGGTTGCCAAGAGCTGGACATGACTTAGTGACTGACCAACAATACTGGAATGAAAAATGAACATAGTTAAGCTCCAAATAAAATATTTAAGAAACTATTGTTGACTCCTTCATTAAACAATTCTCTCATTTCCTCGTTTTCCTTCCAAAATTTATCCTATTCCTTAAAAAAAAAAGGTCTACTTATGTCCTCCCTTATAAGAAATTCCAACTTGCAAAATCATGTTTTTTTGCAATCTTTGCAATCTTTGGTAAGAAAGCTTGCAATCTTTCTTATCTTTTTTTTGTTTTGTTTTTAATTCTCACACTCTATTTTTAACATTTTATTTTGAATAAAAGTAGTATAGACACTTGGCTGGATGCAAAGAAATGCACAGAAAATACAGCATTTTCACACCTTCCCTTCTTACACCTTATAATGCAATATGAAAATCGACAGACTTACTTTGGTTTAATCTATAGAAGCTTCCCATGTGGCTCAGTGGTAAAGAATCCACCTGCAGTGAAGGAGATGGAGACAGAGGCAGGTTCAGTCCCCGGGTAGAGAAGATCCATAGAGGAGGTCATGGGAATCCACTCCAGTATTCTTACATTTAAAAAAAAAAAAAAAAATTCCATAGACAGAGGAGCCTGGCAGGGTGCAGTCCATAGTGTTGCATAGAGTTGGACAAACTGAAGGGACTGATCACCTAGAAGCTTGCACAGATCTTAGTAAATTACACCATTTATATATGCACTCCTGTGTGTGTGTGTGTGTGTGTGTTGTTCTATGCATTTGGCTTATATCTAGCCTTGCATTATGACTACCACAGTCAAAATACTCATACAATCACAAAACGCTTCTGCCACCTCTTCATAACCACATTCACTCCCTGCACTTCCCCATCAAATGCTGGCATCCATTAGCTCACAAGCTTCTTCATAAATATTTGTTTTACAAATGTTACATACATGGAATTCTTCCATATGTATCCTTTTGAGAGTGGCTTTTTTACACTTCAATTCAGTCGCTCAGTCGTGTCGATTCTTTGAGACCCCATGGACTGCAGCATGCCAGGCCTCCCTGTCCATCGCCAACTCCCGGAGTTTACTTTAACTCATTTCCATTGAGTCGGTGATGCCATCCAACCATCTCACCCTCTGTCGTCCCTTTCACCTCCAACCTTCAATCTTTCCCAGCATCAGAGTCTTTTCCAATGAGTCAGCTCTTCACATCAGGTGGCCAAAATATTGGAGTTTCAGCTTCAACATCAGTCCTAATGAACACTCAGGACTGATTTCCTTTAGGATGAACTGGTTGGATCTGCTTGCAGTCCAAAGGACTCTCGAATCTTCTCCAACACTACAATTGAAAAGCATCAATTTTTCAGTGCTCAGCTTTGTTAATGGTCCAACTCTCACATCCATACATGACTGTTGGAAAAATCTTAGCTTTGACTAGATGGACTTTTGTCAGCAATGTAGTGTTTCTGCTTTTAAATACGCTGTCTAGTTAGGTCATACCTTTTTTTCCCAAGGATCAATCATCTTTGAATTGCATAGCAGTCACCATCTGCAGTGATTTTGGAGCCCAAGAAAATAAAGTCTATCACTGTTTCCATTGTTTCCCCATCTGTTTGTCTTGAAGTGATGGGAACAGATTCCATACTGTTAGTTTTTTGTATATTGAATTTTAAGCCAGTTTTTTCACTCTCCTCTTTCACATTCATTGAGATTCTCTCTAGTTTCTCTTTGCTTTCTGCCATAAGGGTGGTGTCATCTTCATATCTGAGGTTATTGATATTTCTTCCTGCAATTTCGATCCCATCTTGTGCTTCATCTCGCCCGGTATTCTGCATGATGTACTCTGCATATAAGTTAAATAAACAGGGTGACAATATACAGCCTTGAAATACTCCTTTCCCGTTTTGGAACTAGTCCATTGTTCCATGCCCAATCCTAACTGTTGCTTCCTGACTTGCATATAGATTTCTCAGGAGGCAGGTGCGGTGGTCTGGTATTGCCTCTTTAAGAATTTTCCACAGTTTGTTGTGATTCACACAGTCAAAGGTTTAATGTAGTCAATGAAGAAGTAGATGTTTTTCTGGAATTCTCTTGCTTTTTCTATTATCCAACAGATGTTGGCAATTTGATCTCTGGTTCCTCTGCCTTTTCTAAATCCAGCTTGAACATCTGGAAGTTCTCATTTCACGTACTGCTGTTAGATTTAGCTTCTAGAGTATCTATGCTTTCTGCACTTCCACCCATACTGTATGAGTGATCTGTTTTTGCTACGGTACTGCCTACATTAGGAATTGTTATTTTTCATTAAATCCATTCTGATAATATATAGTTATATTTCATGATGGTTTTAATTTTATTTATGTAATATCTAATGTTATGAGCAACTTTTACAGGGTTATTTTCCTTATGTATATACTGTCCAGTGAAACCTCCATGCATATTTTTCCCATTTATAATTGGAAAATTTATGTTTTTGAGTTTTGAAAATTATTCACATATTCCATATATAAGGCTTTTTTCAAATATGTGATTTGTTAATATTTCCTCTCAATCTCCCATTTGCTTTTTCACTTTTTTGACAGAATCATTCACTGACCAAACACATCACATTTTAATGAGTGAATTCTAAATTTCATTCACTCATATGTCTGCCCCTCTACCAAAATCATACTGTCTTGGTTTCTATAAGTCAGACCTTAGCCACATGAAGGATGATTCTTCCCACTTATAATTATTTTTAAAAATTGTTTTGAGTATTTTAGGAATTTTCCCTTTATTCTCTTTTTTGTTTTTTTTTAAAAAAACCTTTTTTTTTTTTCTATAAAACTTGACCTGCCACATGGTTACTATTTCTAGCACAAAGTCAAAATCCTTCTCTGCTCTCATATAATCCTTTGTCTTTTATACTATTCTTTCCTTCTTTCCTATCAAATTACTTTTCATCTTCATCTTATTGCTAAAGTGTAAACCACTGAACATTTGTTCATTCCATAATTTCCTGTTGTGATTTTAATTCACCTCCAAGCAAATGTGAACTCATGAGTTAGCCACTTCAATGGTACACTGATGGATAGAACATTTCACTAAAACAGAGTTTCTGTCTGTCTTGCTTGATTGAGCTCTAGTCTTAAGTAATATCTATTTCTTTACTTATTCTCCATTACCACAGCTATTGAGTGGCCCAGAAAAGGATCATAAAATGGAAGGCTAAAGAGGGAAGGGATATATATGTATGTGTGAGTGTGTATATCTATATCTACATATATGATTATGACTGATTGTAAGATATATCCAAGATGGTGGAGTAGAAGGATGTGTGCTCATCTTCTCAGGTGAGAAGTCCAAAATTACAACTTGCTGCTGAGCAACAGTCGACAGGAGAATGTTGGATCCCACATTTTGTGGATCCCACCACAAAAAGATATCTCACATCCAAAAGCAAAGGAGAAGCCCCAAGAAGATTGTAGGAGCAGCTAAATCATATTTAGAATGAAACCTCATACCCACCAGAGATGCTTGGAGGGCTCAAACGAAACCTTGTCCACACCAGGAGAACCCACAGAGATTGAGCCAGACCTACTTTTGAGTGTCTTAGTGTCTCTTGTGGAGGTATGGGTCAGCAGTGGCCTGACGCAGAATAGGGGCTCTGGATGCAGACATGGGTATGGCATAAGCCCTCTTGGAGGGGCTCACCATTACCCCACCAGAGAGCTGCCGGAACTTACAAAGAACTGGGGATACAGAGTCCTGGAGGGCACAAACAAAACCTTGTGTGCAACAGAACCCAGGAGAAAGGAGCAGTGACCCACCAAGAGACTGACCCAGACTTGCCCAGGAGTGTCCAGGGGTATCTGGCAGAGGCATGGATTGGTGGTGGCCAGCTGTAGGGTCAGGGGCACTGAGTGTGGCAGTGTGTGCATGGGACCTTTTGAAGGAGGCCACCATTATCTTCATTACCTCCACCATAGTTTGGCCTCAGGTCAAACAACAGGGAGGGAACACAGCCCATCAACAGAAAATTGGATTAAATATTTAGTGAGCATGACCCCACCCATCAGAACAAGATCCAGTTTCCCCCACAGTCAGTCTCTCCCATCAGGAAGATGCCTCCATAAGCCTCTTAGCCTTCTTCATTAGAGGGAAGACAGAATGATAACCACAATCACAGAAATCTAATCAAACTGATCGCATGGACCACATCCTTTTCTAACTCAATGAAACTATGAGCCATGCCGTGTAGGGCCACCCAAGATGGATGGGTCATGGTCGAGGGCTCTGACAAAATGTGGTCCACTGGAGAAGGGAATGGCAAACCACTTCAGCATTCCTGCCTTGAGAACCCCATGAACAGTATAAATAGGCAAAAAGAAAGGACACTGAAAGATGGACTCCCCAGGTCGGTAGTTGCCCAATATACTACTGGAGATCAGTGGAGAAGCAACTCCAGAAAGACTGAAGAGATAGAGCCAAAGAAAAACAAAACCCAGTTGTGGATATGACTGGTGATGGAAATAAAGAGCAATGTTGCATAGGAACCTGGAATATTAGGTCCACCAATCAAGTTAAATTATAAGTGGTCAAACAAGAGATGGCACGAGTAAACATCGACATTTTAGGAATCTGTGAACTAAAATGGACTGGAATGGAGAAATAACTGAGAAGACCATTATATCTACTACTGTGGGCAAGAATGCCTTAGAAGAAATGGAGTGGAGTAGGTCTCAAAGTCAACAAAAGAGTCCAAAATGCAGTACTTGGGTGCAATCTAAAAAATGACTGAATGATCTCTGTTGGTTTCCAAGGCAAACCATTCAATATCACACTAATTCAAGTCTATGCCCCAACCAGTAATGCTGAAGAAGCTGAAATTGAATGGTTCTATGAAAACCTACAAGACCTTTTAGAACTAACACCCTAAAGTTATCCTTTAAAGATATCCTAAAGATATCCTTTTCATTATAGGGAACTGGAATGAAAAAATAGGAAATCAAGAGATACCTGGTTTAACAGGCAAAATTGGCATTGGAGTACAGAATGAAGCAGGGCAAAGGTTAAAAGAATTATGTCAACAGAATACACTGGTCATAAGAAAACACCCTCTTCCAACAACACAAGAGAAGACTCTACACATGGACATGACCAGATAGATGGTCAATACTGAAATCAAATTGATTATATTCTTTGCAGCCAAAGACAAACTCTATTCAGTCAGCAAACATAAGACTATGAGGTGACTGTGGTTCAGATCATGAACTCTTTATTGCCAAATTTAAACTTAAATTGAAGAAAGTAGGGAAAACCACTAGACTGTCCAGTTATGACTTAAATCAAATCGCTTATGATTATACAATGGAAGTGACACATAGATTCAAAGGATTAGATCTGATAGACAGAGTGCCTGAAGAACTATGGATGGAAGTTCATGACACTGTACAAGAGGCAGTGATCAAGACCATCCCCAAGATAAAGAAATGCAAAAAATCAAAATGGTTGTGTTAAGAGGCCTTACAAATACCTGAGAAAAGAGAAGCAAATGGCAAAGGAGAAAAGGAAAGATATATCCATTTGAATGCAGGATTTCAAAGATGAGCAAGAAGAGATAAGAAAGCCTTCCTCAGTGATCAATGTAAAGAAATAGAGGAAAACAGTAGAATGGGAAAGACTAGAGATCTGTTTAGGAAAATTAAGAGATAGCAAGGGAACATTTCATACAAAGATGGGCACAATACAGGACAGAAATAGTATGGACCCAAGAGAAGAAGAAGATATTAAGAAGAAGTGGCAAAAATACACAGAACTGCACAAAAAGACCTTCATGGTCTAGATGACCAGCATGGTGTGATCACTCATCTAGAACCAGAAATCTTGGAATGTGATGTCAAGTGGGCCTTAGGAATTATCTCTATGAATAAAGCAAGAGGAGGCGATGGAATTCCAGTTGAGCTATTTTAAATCCTCAAAGATGATGCTGTGAAAGTGCTGTACTCAATATGCCAGCAAAATTAGAAAACTCAGGAGTGGCCATAGGACTGGAAAATGTCAGTTTTCATTCCAATCCCAAAGAAAGGCAATGCTAAAGAATATTCAAATTATGCACGATCGCACTCATATCACATGCTAGCTAAGTAATGCTCAAAATTCTCCATGTCAGGCTTCAACAATACGTGAACTGTGACTTCCAGATGTTCAAGCTAGATTTAGAAAAGGTGGAGGAACTAGAGATCAAGTTGCCAGCATCCATTGGATCATCGAAAAAGCGAGAAAGTTCCCCACAAAACATCTACTTCTGCTTTATTGAATATGCCAAAGCCTTAGACTGTGTGGATCATGACCAGCCGCAGAAAAATCTTAGAGTTGGGAATACCAGACCACCTGATTTGCCTCCTGAGAAATCTGTATGCAGGTCAGGAAGCATCAGTTAGAACTGGACATGAAACAACAGACGGGCCAAATCAGAAAAGGAGTATTTTGAGGCTGTATATTGTCACCCTGCTTATTTAACTCATATTCAGAGTACATCATGTGAAGTGCAGGGATGTATGAAGCACAAGCTGGAATCAAAATTACTGGGAGATATATCAATAACCTCAGATATGCAGATGATATCACCCTTATGGCAGAAAGTGAAGAAGAACTAAAGACCTTCTTGATGAAGATGAAAGAGGAGAATGAAAAAGACTGGCTTAAAACTCAACATTCAGAAAAATATAAGATCACGGCATCCGGTCCCATCACTTCATGACAAATAGATGGGGAAACAGTGGGAGGCTTTATTTTTTAGGCTTCAAAATCACTGCAGTTGGACACCAAAGCCATGAAATTAAAGGATGCTTGCCCCTTGGAAGAAAAGCTATGACCAACTTAGAGAGCATATTAAAAAGCAGAGACAGTACTTTGCAACAAACATCTGTCTAGTAAAAGCTATGTTTTTTCCAGTAGTCATGTATGGATATAAGAGTTGGACTACAAAGAAAACTGATCATGGAAGAATTGATGCTTTTGAACCCTGATGTCGGAGAATCTCTTGAGAGTCCCTTGGACTGCAAGGAGATCCAACCAGTCATTCCTAAAGGAAATCAATCCTGAATATTTGTTGGAAGGACTGATGCTGAAGCTGAAACTCCAATACTTTGGCCACCTGATGCAAAGGACTGACTTATTTGTAAAGACCCTGATGCTGGGAAAGATTGAATATGAGAGGAAAAGGGGACAACAGAGGATGAGAAGGGTGACTGGCTTTACTGACTCGATGGACTGAGTTTTTGAACTGAACTGAACTGAACTGATGACTGATTAGCTTTACTATATGGTAGAGAATACCACAACATTGTAAAGCAGTTAACTTCCAATTAAGAAAGTAATCATAAAGTAATTTATATCCCTTCATTCCTATGTTTCTTGTATTCATCTTATATTGATTTATTGTGAACTTATCACTACAGAGTTTTCACAATGTCTCTTTAGTCTTCTCTACTTTGTAGGTTCTCTCACCTCTTATTTTTCCTGAGATCTAAGTTGCTGATATCATTTCCTTAACTCCCTTATCTCCATCTTAAAATGATTTCTATTTGCTTTCACAGCCTTGTTTCTGCATTCCCCACCCCTGTATCTAAGAGGGAATTATTCACTTTATTCCTTTTCAAGCTAAAGTTTCCTACCTTGAGTTTGAATCCCAAGGATATCAAATATATGTAATAGGGTATCTTCCCATTTAAAATTGCATACAATGTTTTTTTATTGTTTCAGCTTAAAAATCAAATTTTAGTGCACTCCACATTAAGAAAAAGTGATTAGTTATACATTTTATTTCATTGATTCATGACTCTCTACCATATTTATATATATGATGCAATGTCTATACTAAAATCTCTAAATAACTGATTAAAGCATTAACAGCAAATTATCCATCTTGCTGAATTATCTCTAATCTTATGTTGTACCTTCTCTTCTTTCATAAACTATTCTTATTTGTTCCAGGAATTTCATATATTTTTATTGTTTTCTTATGTGTAATGTTCTTTCTTTGTACCTTTTTGAAACTCTTTTATACTTCCTCCGAGTAGTCCACAGATCCTATAAGTAATAGTTTTTCCCTAAAGTCTGTTCTCAGGCTTATTTTGTTTGTTTGTTTGCTGTAGTAGTTTCTATGACCTCATATTACCCTTATTTAGATGAAATAATTTTCAAATATTACTGGTTTATCTCACCATTACAGTTGCATATTTTCATCATCCTGTTTTGAAGATCTCTCATTTATATGACTGCCCTTCCAAAATCTACTCTCATAATTCTTGCTCAATTTGTGTCCATAACTTTTCTGTTATCAGCATCTTTATTTAATTTTTGTTGTGTATAAGATTATTAAAATATTTTCTTGTTCACTCATCTTTGCAATCTAGATCTCTCTTTAATATATTCTGATAGATGATTCATCTTTTGCTTATTGTCACATTACTTATCCAAAATTCACCAATCATTTCTCACTGCCTATAATTTATAAATTTTCATTTTGTGATTCAAGAATATTGAGGGTGCTTTCTTTTTATTCCCCTTAACTATTTCTCCATAAGACCTGAAGGATTCAGAAGAAAATATAAAGGAAGCAAAAACTCAAGACAAACTAACTAAAAAGTAATTCAAGATTAATCTTACTGATCTCTGGAATCAGACTGTTTATATTTTCAATATCTGCTCTATCACTAACTTGAAACAAATTGTATCTCAGTTTCCTTATCTGGAAAATTAGGGGACTAATTGTATTTGCTGCATAGAATGTTAAAGGGTTTCAGGGGAAACTGTGGGAAAAGATCTTTGCACAGTTTCTGACACACAGTAAGCAATTAGTAATATGAATCATTTCTCATTTTAATGCCACTGTATCATTGAAAGGGTTGGAGGGGTTTTATTCTTGCATATAACCAGGTATTTTCAGAAGCACTTAAGGATGTGTACAAAGAGAACATTATTAAATTTTACTTTACTACAATTTTAAAGAACAATTGTGAACATCATGTAACATGCTATAATATTTTTTATTGTTAATTGTATTTTTTATTCTGAGACCAACATTTATGAAATTTGGATTTGTCTTTAGGTTTCTATTTGACTCTTATTCCTATAGTATAAGATATATATGATGAAATTTATTTTATTTTTAATCTATTGTTTTCACATATATTGAAGACATATGTCAGGTCATTGATTTATAAACTTTTTCTTGAATTCTTATTTTTTATCCAAATATTATCAAAGCTCAAATATTCTTTCTGTACATTATCTATCACTGAATTAATATAAACTTGAATTAATATCCAGATGATAAGTGACTCCATCACATACACTGTCATATAAAGATCTATTTGATAGCCTTTCTCCCTGGATTATCTTCTATTTTCCAAATAATTTACACTGCATCAAAAATTTTATCAGTACTTTCTGGTTGTATGGGTATTTTAAACTGAACATACTTTGAGAGTATTTTTTTAGTTTTCAGCCTACCTTGAATTTTTTTTTCATTCAACTGGAAGAACAAATGCTACTGGATTTTCTAATTGATTTATTTACTTTAACACTTTCATTCTCTCTTTGGCTCATACACACATTGTGATAATATATGTAAATCAGAACTGCAGAACAGTCGGAGGCAAACTTCGCATCAGATACTTATGAGAATTAAATAAATAGAATATTTAACACAGAAAATGCCACATAAAGAACACAATAGGACATGCCTGTTACAGGAAAATAACTTGATTATTAAAATACCGTTCAGTTGCAAGTATCTTTATTATTTTTTCATGAGTATTTTTTGAACAATCTTTTAAGAAAAATAATTAAATTGTAATTTCTGGACTTCAAGGCAACTATTTTACTACAAAATTGTTAACAATTTAACCCCTAAAGTACTTACAGTAATCATGTATGTAGATGGATAAGATAAGCATCAATTTTTTCCTACAGCTTTTTTCATGACAAATATTGGAAACTATGTAATAATGATAGTGGAGATAAATTATGCCATGAACATGTTTCTATACATTTATAATAATCTTCCTCCTGAAATATTTGGTTATATAATAAAAGTAAAAGTAAGAATAAACCAGCTTATTATGTTAAGCTTCATGAAATACCTGAAAAGTAAAAAGGAAAGACTTTGTACGATATTATCACTTCATGGCCATTGTCTCATATGAAAAGAGATTTCAACTGAATTTTTCAATTGAAAGTCACAAGACTATAAACTAAATAATAATAGAACATACACACCAAATTTTAAGGATTTAAGAGCCCAGGACAGTGATATACAACATAATCACTTACAAAATAATGTCTACCTAATTAATTAAGTGAATAAAATCCTTCAGCAACCTGAGCACATTTGCAATTTCATATGTAAATGTGTGAAACAGGCATTCATATTCCACGTTTCTGTGATTTGCTGACACACACACACATTCTTTCTACTCATTGTTCATGGTAAATTATCACATTCAATTTTGTATAATTTCATATAAAGTACTTTTACATAAATGTCTAGTTATAAAATAGATTTATTTATCATAAAATAAGAATAATTGTACAGTTCACATGACCTTTCTAAATGTAAGAGAAAGTAGTAACTTTTGTGTTGGTTAAATGATTGTTCTCTTTATCTTCCATTAAAATAAATTATGACATTGGGAAAATATAACAAAAGTAGTGTTGTTGCTGATATTTTTTTTAATATTTTTTCAATTACAAAATAATGGGAGCTACCTAAAGTATCAAACTAATGAGATTGGCTGACACCAAAGCTTAAGGAAACATATGCAATGCTGTACTATTCGTATATAAGAAAGAATGTTGTTGTTGCTGTTTAACCACTAAGTTGTGTCCAACTCTTTTGCAAGCGGATAGACGGTAGCTCACCAGGCTTCTCTGTTCATGGGATTTCCCAAGCAAGGATACTGGAGTGAGTTGCCGTTTCCTTCTCCAGGGGATCTTCCTGACCCAGGGATTGAATCTATATGTCCTGCATTGGCATATGGATTTTTTTTTTAACCACTGAGCCACATGGGAAGCCCTAATAAGGAATGAGGAAAATTTATGTGAGCTTCTATAGGAAGTTTCCCAGCATATTTCGTTAAATGAAATCCAAAAAAATCCAATTAAAAAAAAATGCAATGTGGTTCTCTGTGTAAAATATTAAGGGAAATAAATAAAATAATGTATGTGTTTTGTGTATGACTATATATATTTTCAAAAAGATACAAAGAGGGAATAAACCAAAATTAATGAAACTGATTTCCAGTGTAGTAAAAGAGAATGGAATGAAAGAGGGAACAAATAATTTTTTGAAGTATTACTTTTCTTATCCTTTTGACTTTAAGGAATGTGTACTGTCCCACATAAAATAAATTAATCAACAGAGATAGGAGGGATAAAAAGCCTTAAAATTTAATATAAATAGAAACAAATGAACCCAAACCCATTTCAAATGAATTATGTAACCATACTGAAAATGGAACATAATCTAAGCCAAGTAACTTTTTGACACAATGCTTGAACTGTACAATTTAATCTAACAAAGAAAACAAAAATTGTTCCATTTTAGTAGGATTATTTGTATGTCATATATTTTACAGTACAGATATGTTCATAGAGAAAGAGAGACAGAGAGAGAGAGACTGTGAACTAGGAATGCTCTCTGCCGTATCAGTGAGCAAAGGATGTTCTGGCCTTCATTCCATCAGCCTCTACACCCACAGTGGTGCACCCTAAGGGGACTCGGGATGGGAAAGCAAAGGATACTGGCCTTAGAAAACTGATGTGCAAAGCGAAGGAATGATTTTAAGGACCCCAGACTCTTGGATCTTTCCATACTTAGAAATTCACTAACATGATGTCTGGTTTTCTTTAATTAACAATAACTTTTTGATGTTCCGACTACTTGGTCTTTGTTGCAAAACTCCTGTAGACCCTGGCTTTTTTCTTTACCCCTTCAGAGTAGTTCCCCAGAACTATTCTGAGAGACCATGTCCCTGACTTGAAGTCCTCAAAAGCCTGCCAAATTAACATACTTCTCAACATTTAGGTTCTACATTTTTTTTTTCAGTCAACAAAACCAAGAATACAATAACTCAAATGTGGCAAAATACTAAACTTGGGTGAAGTGAATGAGTCGATCTGGGAGTTAGCTACTTTATTATTAATAATTTTCTAAAATTTAAATTTAGTTTGGAATAAAAAGTTTGATGAGTTTAATAAAAATACCAGCAATGATGACATTGTAACTTGAGTACTTCTTTTTTCAGCCTTTTAGATCAGAGTCCTTTCCAACAAACTGAGAAATAAAGACTGGAATACCTCAAATTTGGGTAAAATATAACCTTTATTACCAATAAACATAATATTGGCATATATGACTGCCAACTAAAAATTGGCACGTTTTGTCTACTGCGACAATGACTGAGTCACAAGAAGCTCCTGCAACCATGATCTTCGACACACCGTGAAAGGAGTTCAAGGTGGAAATCAGGAATGCGGCACTCTGTGTTTGAGGAAACACGGAACAGGTCTTCCGACAGATGTTTTCAGGAGAAGATTTTATAAGCCCAATTCTTCCATCTCTTCAATTCTAGAAAGGCACTAAAATCATTAACAGAGACTTTTTCATGACTAGCAGCAACCTCCATGAGGCTAACAGTAGCTTTCTCCAAAAATATGGGCTTGACTGCATGTACCCCCTTCACCAAAACTGCATATGTTTTGACCTTCCTGTCACCTCTTTGGAGCAGTTTCTCAGAGCTCTCTGAAATGCTGTCTCCTGGGCTATAATCCTCATTTTGTCCCAAATAAAACTTAGCTCAGAAATTTCACATTGTGTTTTTTTTTTTAGTCAAAATGGTTTATGTCATGAAACAAAATGGATTTTCTAATAAATCAGGTTTGAATGTTGAGTTTGTGGTCAATCAGATTTATCACTCATCATTTTTGAATTCAAAATTCTATCAAGGCAGACTTGATTCCACCTTCATAAATCAGTCCTCAATATCAACCCCTATTCATCTAGTTTTTTGTTGAAATCTTATATATAAATAGGTGTTAAGATTTCAAAAATGCTGAAAGGAGGAGTGTATTAATAAATTCCCAAGTCATTATGTATGCAAATTTGAAAATAATTTCCTATTTTGTTCTCCATACTAAATTATGCCAAGTACATAGCTACTGAAATTTAGAAAAAAAATGGAAACATATACATGAAGCAAAAGTTCCAAATATCTGAGGTTTGTTTTTTTTTTCCATCAATAACATCTCAAGAAAAAATAAAGTAAAAAAAATCATACAATATTTGGACACAAAATCTGAAACCAGTTTCAGCAAAGCAAATTTCAAGATCTATTTTTCCAATTTGTTTTTGTGCTATATCCAGTAGAGGGGTACAAAATGCCTGGGTGGGGGTAGTTTGTTAGTTTGTTCAGGGTATAAGGGATTTTATTCAATCAATTAGATACTTTGCTTCACTTGTTATGAGTAAAAGGAGTTTTAAAAGCATAGACAATTACTACAGCACTGGACTGAACACCCTCAACATTTAGAAAACAATCTACATAAATTTGGATAAAAATTATATTCCTAAAACCCAGAGTAAGATGTCAGTGACTCAGTGGTGTGTGAGCGGGTAGGGCATAAATTGTGAAAATATTCTTGGTTTTAGTCTTGTCAGGATACTATTGAGTATATGCCACTGGCTCAGAATTGATAACCTGTACACTAAAGTCCCCTAAAACTTTGGAAAAAATCTCTCTCAGCAAGATGCTAATTTTGCCATTACCATATCTGAGAACACATGCACCTATCCCCACTGCTTTCTCTTTGAGAGTGGCATTGAGACAGTGACAATGGCAATGCCTTATTAAAACAAATTTATTTGTGGTAACTATTTAATTTTTTTTTCCTTATTCAATCCTTCTGTCTTAGTCAGTCTGGCTGCTTTTAAAAAAAGTGCCATTGATTGGGTGGCTTGTAAACAGAAATTTATTTCTTAAAGTTTTGGATCCTGGGAGTTCATCTGAGTGACAGCATGGTCAGTTCTGGTAAATGCCTTCAGGGTTGCTGGTTATCAGGCCTTCTTGTATATTCATATGATGGAAAAAGACAGTGAGAGAGCTCTCTGGGGTCCCTGTGATAAGGGCACTAATCTCAGTCATGAGGGATGCACCCTTGTGGCCTAATTACTTCTGAAAGGCCCCACCTCCTAATACCATCACCTTGGAGTGAGAATATGGGGAGCATACAAATAATTCAGTTCATTGCAACCTTCTAAGCTTCTTAATTTCCAGGTGGTCTCTGACATTTCTTCAAAGCATTGAATATGTACTTTATCTACTCATGTAACATTGAAGAACTCCTCTTTGTAGGCATTTATAGTCTTAGGCTAACTGAGGGCTGTTTACAGTCCCATTCCTAATATTCACAGGGTCTGGGAGAAGAGTACAAGAATAATTTCACATACCATTTCTCTAAGGCTTCTTCTCATCCCACAAGTTTGAGCTTAGCAATTTTCCCTGATCGTGTGCACCTCCATGACCCACCTCAGGTTGTACCCTAAGAATATCATATTTTATGTTCTTCAAAGGAAATTAAAGTGGAAAGTAAAGTCACAGATGTGAATTTCTTTGAATTTAAGGAATGTAAGCCAAAACATGGGCTACAGACCAAGCCAGTTTCTTACCCTTCAAACTTTCCTCTGTCCATCCAACAATCCACCTTTTATTCCAGTACCAGTTTGCATTTACCACTGGGTTATGCCTTAGATTTAAGAATATGTGTATCTGTCACCTTGAATTTTCTGGAAGAAGGATATAAGGAAAGACTGTACACTCCTTAAAAGTAGGTACAGGACAATTTGGTCAGGATATTCTGAGGACCTGAATATGTTTGTGTGTATCTTGTGAAGGGCTGGATTGTGGGCTATAAGTAGAATTACCTGTTCCCTGGGTTTAAAGGTGATTTGGACTGCAACATTACTTTTTGCTATGACATATATTATATCTAAGAAACCTCACCTTCTGAGGTAGTTATTTCCCTCTGTAAACAAATGCAGAGCTAACTTGAGCCCACTTGTAAAACCCATCGAACACATGTGCCCAAATACTTGAAGATAGAAATATCGTGCCACACTGCGATGCCTAAAAGACATGTCTACTGAAAACCATTTTCCCTGGCTTCAGCTGCCTCTGTACATCAAGATCTTCCCAACCTGCTGTTGTTTAGTCACTCAGTTGTGTCCAACTCTTTCATGACCCCCACGGATTGTAGTTCCCCAGGCTTCTCTGTCCATGGGATTTTCAGGCAAGAGTACTGAAGAAGGTTGCCATTTCCTTCACCAGGAGATCTTCCTGACCAGGCATCAAACCCACATCTCTTGCATCTCCTGCCTTGACAGGCGGGTTCTTTACCAGTGCGCCACCTGGGGAAGCCCCCTTCCCAACCTACTATCTGCAACATAATTCACTTCCCCCTCTCACATAGTAATGTTTATGCCTGGTTCTGTAAAATCAACCTTGTAAAGTTGAAAGTTGCATCTTAAATCTCCTATAATGTGGTCATGACCATCTATGCAGATGTACACATTTTGCTTTCCAAAGCTAAGTAAGCTACCATCTGCTGAGGCACCTTACTTAGCCAAAAAATTCACCCCTGTCAATGGTCAAGGGATCCTCTGTACATTTTCTTGAGGCACAAATGGCCCCACATCCTGGCTGAATCCTGCAACTTCGCAGTAGGACCTGCGTGTACATTCCTCTCTTCGGTGAATTCCAGTACTTCCAATAAACAAAGCTGGCATAAGCTTTAGTGACTGACAAGGTCAATATAGCATGTGATCTATGACTTACAGCCATTTGTCTAAATACCAATAATAAATGAGGCACTCACCTGAGGCAAGCTCAGTCTAATGACCCATTTTAAACCTTTAGAAACTATCAAGATCAAAGCTCTTGGATGACATACCATAGTCAAAGACCTTAGTCACATGAGAAAAATGAGCCTTTCCATTTATATCTTGTTCAATATATTTTTACCTTCCTTGTCTATTCCTGAGACTCACAGAGTGAGGGCCCAGGCTGCCCATGGTTAGCTTGCCCTTCTGAAGTCACCGTTTAGAAAGTTTGCCCTCCCACTCCTCACCTCCACCTTCAGGGAGGAAGTGTGAAACAGAAGGCAGATTTTTTTTTTTTAAATAAAGGTCTCTTTAGTATTCTGGTATAAAACATCAGGTCTTAGATGCAAGCTACCCCTCAGAAGAAATTATAAAATGTTACATTTTTCAGAAAATCAAACCAAACAAAGGAAAAACACTTGGCAGGAAGCTGAACAGTTAGTTGGTGGAAGGGGTGGGTGAGGGCAAGAAAAAAATAAAAACTAAACATCGTCATTTAACACAATCTTATAACCTCCAGCTTGCTAAAATTTCTGCTTTCTGATTATATATCTCTGTAGGTCAATTTGAAAGAAAACACTAATTGGTGCATTTAACCTAATAGAAGCTATATCATGACCTTGTACAAGATAGGTATTCCTGTTGACAAGAATATTCACCAGAGATTTTATAAACAAATTGTTGCTTGGCTTCCTGTATCTCTGAATCTCTCTCATATATGCCGATTAATCAATTGTAAGACTTCTTAACAAAGCAGTATTTCATTATTTATTTTTGAAATTTTAGCATACATAAGTAATTTAATTTTAAATTGTCCTTTATATCTAACTAATGAACTTTATGTGAATTCATCCCATTTATTTACTATAATAAATGCCACATGTACTAGCCAACAAAGTACTTTTTAACATGTACAGAATGCATATCTTTCATGAAACATTTGCCCTTTTAAAGATCAGCATTAAACCATTAGGATGGTACTATGATAAGATATTTCTTATATCTTTTATTACACTACTGACTTGGTCATTCATAAACCAGATAGATAGATATATAGACAGATCTTTTTTTTTAGTTAAATGAATTCTAACTTTGCTATTAACTTATAAAGAAACTTTTTATTTTATTTGCCCTAAAGCTACTATGGAAGCAGAATTCAGTTAAGTCCTAATCTGAGGTCTGACAATAACTTGATATATAAATTTAGACAAATTGCTTAATTTCCCTGGGCTCCATTTTTTTCCCACTGTAATGATTTCTCAGCCCATTTCAATTCTAACTCCATATGCACTTATTGTTAATAGGCAGGTCATTTTTGGAGCAAAACTCTGGGGGTTTAAAGCAATGGATCTTGTTTGAGGGTCATACACTCAGGACAAATTCAATAACACTCTCTGATCTTCAGTTTTATTATTTTCAAAATACTATTGTCAATGATATTATCTCTTTCAAAGAATCAAAGGGAGGATCCAGTAAAATAAGATTACATAAAATCATTTTGTACCTGCAGGACAAAGCTTAACTATAAAATACTACTTTAATTCCAAGAAATAAGTTCCATACTTCAAAAGTTTGGTGTCCAGTATTTTATTTATTTTAGCCTTAATCTTTACCCTATCAGAAATATTTATAATGTGTATTATGTGTTGTATATTTACAATATATATTTTTTCTCCCCTTCATTTCTGATGTTATATTCTTTGTTCTCCAAGGTTGTTCCTCTGTCCTCCTGATCATCTTTGAGCCATGGTTTTGAAATTTATTAAAGAGTTCCATGACTTTGTATGAATAAATAGAACAATAAAGTTACTCTTTTGACATGGAACTAAACAGTAATTTCTATTCTGTTTCATACACTCCTCCTAATGGTGAAATGCTTCCTCTTGATGACTTAGATGTCTCCTGTCCCTAATTAGGGGTGGATCACCAGCTTAGTTACCCTTCATGATCTTGTAGGCAAATGTTCATCTATTTCTAAACATTTCCAAACAGAAGTAAAATACATATGTTGTTGGCTGGCATTTATTATATGCCTGGATTGTCCATAGATGTCAAGATGAAGTTTCCTAAATTGTTACTGATATTTAGTGGAGGCAGGGCTGGGGCAGAATGGGTCACTTATTATAGTTGATCACAATTCAAAACCGAATGCTGGGTCTTGTCTATATTCTCAGAAAGCAATTTATATATTCTTTGTGTTTCTTTTGTTTGGGGTCTGAAAGAAGCAATGTGTTTTTACCAGAAATTTTCACTGATCAGCAAAGATCAGTCCTACTCTCTCCCTTTTGTCCAAGTGGCTTCCCTGGCAGCTCAGATGGTAATCTGCCTGCAGTGCAGGAGATGTGGGTTCAATCCCTGGGTAGGAAATATCCCCTAGAGGAGGAAATAGCAACCCACTCCAGTATCTCCTAGGGAGAATTCTACGGACTGAGGAGTCTGGCAGTCTATAGTCCATAGTGTTGCAAAGAATCGGACATGGCTAAGCAGCTTACACTTTTCACTTTAATAGCATTGAACCTTATCTGCAGTATTTTTTATCTCTACAGCCTTCTTGAATAACATCTTATTCTTGACTATGATATCTCTGCTCTGTATTCTCAGAATTAAATTTAAGTCTTATCCTTTATATATGGAATCTGAAAAGAAATTATACAAATGAACTTACTTCAAAACAGAAAGAGACTCACAGACTTAGAAAGTCTATGATTGCCAGAAAGAAGGATCCAGGGAAGGGGGAGTTAGGGAGTTTGGGATGGACATGTACACACCGCTATGTTTTTAATAGATAAACAACAAGGGCATGCTGTATAGCACAGGGAACTCTGCTCAATGTTATGTGGCAGCCTGGATGGGAGGGGAATTTCGGGGAGAATAGATGCATGTATATATATGGCTAAGTCCCTTTGCTGTTCACCTGAAACCATCACAACATTGTTAATCAATTATATTCTGATATCAAATATAAAGTTAAAAAAAGCAGTCTTGTTTGTTAATAGCCTGGAATGAAATCTCTCTATTTCATCATGAAGTTTTTGGTAGACCAATAATTTTGTGAGTTTTCTTTTTCTTTTTTATCTTTAACTAGGTTCAGTTTTCTTTTCTTGAGATGTAGATTTCTTTATATTCTTTCACCATCATAAATAACATTGTTCTTGAAGATAATTTTCTACAATGACCAAACTGAATTATGAGAGGCATATAGTACACTTACCTATAGATTTACAGTCCATTCTTATCATTCAAAAAATTCAAAGAATATATTAAGCTCTTGAATTGTGCTTTAAAGAAATTAATAACACAAGAATATATACACACCTTGTGTATATCAGCATGTCCCCCCCAATGCATCTCAGTTTTTCATTTAGTGAATCAAACCATGCTTTCTATGCAACATAATTGTACTCAAAAGTGATGTCAACATTAATTTTTATAATAAAAATAGTATTATCTTCTGAAATTAAAAAAAGATAAAGTAAAATATAATTGCCCAATGATACTTCTTGTTACACATTGTATTACGACTTTAGTATGGATTGAAATATAGCATTTTTATGTGAAAAGCTGTTATTAGATTGAGAGATCAGAATCAGCACTCTTTACAATTAAGAAAACATGACTGGAGTAAAGGAAATATAAATTTCTGATTCAATGTCAATGATGGATTGATAATGCATATTCAAAGCATCAGCCAAGATGATGGAGTAGGAAAACCTGAGTATACTTCCCCTGGGGTGCACATCAAAATTATAATTATCAGGTTCCAAAGAATAGCAAGGAGAGATAAGAAAGCCTTCCTCAGTGATCAATGCAAAGAAATAGAAGAAAACAATAGAATGGGAAAGTCTAGAGATCACTTCAAGAACATTAGAGATACCAACAGAAAATTTCATGCAAAGATGGGCTCAATAAAGGACAGAAATGGTAGGGACCTAACAGAAGCAGAATATATTAAGAAGAGGTGGCAAGAAAACACAGAAGAACTATACAAAAAGGATCTTCATGACCCAAATAATCATGATGGTGTGATCACTCACCTAGAGTCAGACATCCTGGAATGTGAAGTCAAGTGGGCCTTAGGAAGCATCACTATGAACAAAGCTAGTGAAGGTGATGGAATTCCAGTTGAGCTATTTCAAATCCTAAAAGATGATGCTGTGAAAGTGCTGCACTCTATATGCTAGCAAATTTGGAAAACTCAGCAGTGGCCACAGGACTGGAAAAGGTCAGTTTTCATTCCAATCCCAAAGAAAGGCAATGCCAAAGAATGCTCAAACTACAGCACAATTGCACTCATCTCACACACTAGTAAAGTAATGCTCAACATTCTCCAAGCCAGGCTTCAGCAGTGCATGAACTGTGAACTTTGAGATGTTCAAGCTAGTTTTAGAAAAGGCAGAGGAACCAGAGATCAAATTGCCAACATCTGATGGATCTTCGAAAAAGCAAAAGAATTCCAGAGAATCATCTATTTCTGCTTTATTGACTATGCCAAAGCCTTTGACTGTGTGTATCACAATAAACTGTGGAGAATTCTGAAAGAGATGGGCATACCAGACATCTGACCTGCCTCTTAATAAACCTGTATGCAGGTCAGGAAGGAACAGTTAGAACTGGACATGGAACAACAAACAGCCTGGTTCACAATAGGAAAAGGAGCACGTCAAGGCTTTATATTGTCACCTTGCTTATTTAACTTCTATCCAGAGTACCTCATGAGAAACGTTGGGCTAGAGGAAGCACAAGCTGGAATCAAGATTGCTGGCTTGAATATCAACCTCAGATATGCAGATGACACCACACTTATGGTAGAAAGTGAAGAAGAACTAAAGAGCCTCTTGATGAAGGTGAAGGAGGGGAGTGAAAAAGTTGGCTTAAAGCTCAACATTCAGAAAACTAAGATCATGGCATCCAGTCCCATCACTTCATGGCAAATATATGGGGAAACAGTGGAAACAGTGTCAGACTTTATTTTTTGGGCTCCAAAATCACTGCAGATGGTGATTGCAGCCATGAAATTAAAAGACGCTTACTCCTTGGAAGGAAAGTTATGACCAACCCAGACAGCATATTAAAAAGCAGAGACATTACTCTGCCAACAAAGGTCCATCTAGTCAAGACTATGGTTTTTCCTGTGGTCATGTATGGATGTGAGAGTTGGACTGTGAAGAAAGCTGAGCACTGAAGAATTGATGCTTTTGAACTGTGGTGTTGGAGAAGACTCTTGAGAGTCCCTTGGACTCCAAGGAGATACAACCAGTCCATCCTAAAGGAAATCAATCCTGAATATTCACTGGGAGGACTTATGCTGATGCTGAAGCTGAAACTCCAATACTTTGTTCACCTGATGCGAAGAGCTGACTCACTGGAAAAGACCCTGATGCTGGGAAAGATTGAGGCCAGGAGGAGAAGGGGACAACAGAGGATGAGATGGTTGGATGGCATCACTGACTCAATGGACATGGGTTTGGGTGAACTCCAGGGGTTGGTGATGGACAGGGAGGCCTGGCATCTGCGGTTCATGTGGTCTCAGAGAGTCAGACACAACTGAGCGACTGAAGTGAACTGAAATGAGAAGCTATCAATGAGAATGACCTTAACACTAGCAGAAAGAATTTTCCTTAAGTAAACTTATAAAGAAGGAGCAACAGAGAGAGAAGTAAGAGGGTGGAGGTGTGGTATCATCACAGCCCACATCCTTGACTATGAAACTCACAAATGGAAAGAGACTCAAAATTGCAGAGGTTCTCTCCAAGGAGTCAAGAGTCTGAGTTCTGCCTTATGTTCCCCTCCTCAAGGTTTCTGCACCAGGAAGATAAGCCCTCCAAATACCAGTCTTTGAAGGCTAGCAGAGCTTGCACATAAGAGAGCTGGAGGGCTGTGGAAAACAGAGACTGTGGTCTTATAGGGCATGTGTAAAACTTTGTATTCTGTGAGAGGCAGCACAGAAGCAGTAGTGTGAATGGAGACTGGGTAAGACTCACTTACTAAGCCTGCAGAGCCCCACAGAGAGGCAGGAGTCAACGGGGACTCTTGGAGACACACTCTGGCTGCACCCATCTTGGGGAGCTCATTTTACCATGAGGACACTGGTGTGGGCAAGCGCCATTTTGAAGTCCTCTCTCTAGTCTGTGAGCACTCAAGCCCAATCACTATTGGAGGGTTAGCACCGGCCCTGGAACAACAAGTCCCTGGCCAGTCCGACCAATAGGCAAGTGCCAGCACTGAGACCCCTACTCCCTGCAGCCAGCCATCCCAAGACACAGCATCAGTCATGAGCAGACCAGCAACAAGGATCCCCAGTTTCCCCAGTTGTAACTGTTCCTTCCTGACCTGCATACAGGTTTATTAAAAGGCAGGTCAGGAACAAGCCCAGGATCCCCAGGTTCTGTAGCCAGCTTCCCAAGTACCAGGCCACACTCACTGAGATGGCACCTAACCAGGTCTCACGAACCTCACAGCCAGTCTCCTCAGGACTCAGCCCTGCCCCCTAGAGTCTGGTAGTCTTACACAAGTCGGGGTCTGTCACGCCACTGGGCCAGAGATCAGCTCTTCCTAAAGGCATACCCACAGAGTTTAGGACCGCCACAACAGGAAGGCACGCTCAGTCCACGCTGGGCGTGGGTGGGGCATGCCAGATTATATAGGTCTGGTTATCAGAAGGAAGTGTACTGCTGGCTTCCTAAGTCATCTCCAACATAAAGCCACTTCTACAAGATCAGAATACAAAACAATCTACCTCATACATACAAATAAATACAGATAATCAAGAAAAATGAGATTACAAAGAAATATGTTTCAAGAAAAGAAATAAAGATAAAAGCCAAATTGCTATATTTAGTTCTTTTTTATATTTTCTAACTATCATTGTGTTTATCCATTCTCCTCCTGAGTTCATTGAGCAACTTATATTCATTAGGTTGAACTCAAGTACAAGTAAGTAAATGGGGCTATATCAAGCTAAAACACTTTTGCACAGTGAAGAAAACTACCAACAAATTGAAAAATCAACCTATTGCCTGGGAGAAGATATTTGCAAATGATATATCTGATAAGGGGTTGATATCCATAATATATAAAGAACTCATACAACTCAATAGCAAGAAAACAACCCAATTTTTATTTTTTTAATTTAATTTTATTTAACTTTACAATATTGTATTGGTTTTGCCATATATCAAAATGAATCTGCCACAGGTATACATGTGTTCCCCATCCTGAACCCTCCTCCCTCCTCCCTCCCAGTACCATCCGGGGATGTGAATGGGTATTTTTTCCAAAAAAACACATAGATGGCCAACACACATATAAAAGGTGCTCAACATCGCTAATCATCAGGGAAATGCAAATCAAAACCGCAATGAGCTATCACCCCACACCTGTAAAAATGGCTGTTACTAAAATGCCAACCAATAATAGGCATCGGCAAGGATGTGGAGAAAGGGATCCTTCATGTGTGGTTGGTGGGAATGTAAACTCGTGCAGCCACGATGGAAAACAGGATGGAGATTCCACACAAAAAAAATAGAACTATTGTATGATTTAGCAATTCCACTTCTGGTTACTTTACTGAAAAAAACAAAAACACTAAATTGAAAAGATATATGCACCCTATGTTCACTGCAACATTATTCACAATAATGAAGACATGAAAACAACATTAGTGCCTTTCAATAGAAGAATAAATAAAGAGGAGGTGCTAGTACAAGGGAATACAACTCAGCCATAAAAAAAGAGTGAAATCTTACTATTTATGAAACCATGAAGACCTAGAGGATATCAAGATAAGTGAAACAGGTCAGATAGGAAAAGACAAATTGCATGGTTTTTTTTTTTTTTTTTTACTTATATGTGGGATCTGAAAAGCAAAAAAAAAAAAAAAAAAGTGAGCAAAGCCTACAAAACAGAATGAGAGGCATAGATACAGAGAACAAACAGGTATCTGCCAGAAAGGAGGGAATAAAATGGTGAGGGAAAAGAAGACATACAAATTTCCAGTTATGAAATAAATGTCACAATGATGAAATGCACTGCCTGGGTAATAGAGTCGATAATAATGTAATATCTTATAATGACAGATCATAACTAGGCTCACAGTGATCATTTTGTGACATAAGGAAGTAACAAATAACCATGTAGTACACCAGGAACTAATACAGCCTTTACAGCATAGTACAATTACACTTCACAAACAAAAGCTCATAGAAAACGAGTTCAGATTTTTGGTTATCAGCAGTGGGGGACTGGCAGAGAGGAAATTGAATGAAGCCAGTCAAAAGATATCAACTTCCAGCTACAAGATAAATAAATACTAGGGATGGAATGACAACATGATTAATATAATTGACACTGCTGTGTGTTCTGTATGAAAGTTGTGAAAGAGACTAAATCCTGAGTTCTCATTATAAGGAAAAAAGTAGTATTTTTTCATATTCATTTATTTTGTATCTATATAAGATGATGAATGTTCATGAAATAATTGTGTGAGTCATTCCATGATTTATCTATGTCAAAACATTATGCCATATATCTTAAACATTAGCAATCATAGTTATATATGATAATGCAAATTATATTTCAATAAAACTGAAAGAAATACATTCATCCTTAATTCATATAGTCATATCTTTTTAACAAATATTTCCACCGTTACTGAGGTGTGGTAGATCAATATGATTACGCATAGCTAAAGAGTATAATATTATGGTTTGCCATATGCATACTTTGAAAAATGATTACCACAATCATGTTAACTTATGAATTCATCATCTCACATAATTCATTTTCATCTGTGTATGTGGTGAGATGCTTAAGTGTTACTCTCTTAACAACACAAGTATGCAACACAACAAGTACGCAACACAGGTGTTATTAATGACAGCTCCTAGTCTGTATATTTGATTTCCGGAACCTAATATCTGAACGTTTATATTCTTAGATCAGCATCTCCCCATCTTCCACACCCGCTAAGCACTGGTAACCACCATTCTATTTTCTGATTCTGAGTTTGACTTTGTCTTTTTCTGTATATTCCACATAGAAGATCACATAGTATTTGTCTTTCCTCTGAATTATTTCACTTTGATTCAACCATAAGGACATATTCCATGTATATATACACCACTTCTTTTTCATTTATTTAGCTGGTTGTCTATTGTGAATAATGCTTCAATGCACATGAGAATGCAGATATCTCTTCAAGATATTGGTTTCTTTTCCTTCGGACTCAGAGGTGGGATTTCTCAATCATATGGTAATTCTATTTATGTTTCTTTTTCTATATATTTTTTTTAATTTCATAATTTTTTATTTATTTTTTTTTTACTTTTAAATTTTATTTTATTTTTAAACTTTACATAATTGTATTAGTTTTGCCAAATATCAAAATGAATCCGCCAAAGGCATACATCCGTTCTGGTTTCTATAATGACTGAATCAACTTACCTTCTCACAGCAGGATACAAGGGTTTCCCTTGCTTCCTATCCTCACGATCACTTGTTATTCATTGTCTTTTTAATAAAAGTCATCCTAATAGCTGTGAAGTAATATCTCATTGTGGTCTTGATTGGTGTTTGCCTGATGATTAATGACTTTGAGCATCTTTTCATCTACCCACTGGCGTTAGTATATCTTTGGTAAAATGTCTATTCAGGACAAGTGTTATTTTTAGTTGGGTTAGTATTTTGCTATTAAGTTGTATGGATTCCTTATATGTTTTGAATATTAACTTTTTATCACATAAATGGCTTGCAAATATTTTCTCCCATACCGTTTAACTTTACTGATGCTTTGCCTTTCCTTTGCAGAGCTTTATAATTAGATGTAGTCTCAATTATTTTTGCTTTTGTTGCCTGTGTTTTGGATTTCACATTCAAACAATTTTGCCAAAGACCAAAGTTAAGGAGCACTTTCCCTATGTTTTCTTCTAGGAGTTTTATGGTGACAGGTCTTCCATTTACCTCTAATTTCTTCTTAATTTTTGAGAGTACTATAAGTTAGGAGCCCAGTTTCATTCATTTGCATGGTGGATATCCAGTTTTCTCAACACTTCTTATTGAAGATACTACCTTTTTCCTACTTTGTGTTTTGGTATTCTTGCCAAAGATTAGTTGGCTATATACACTGTGCTTATATCTGAGTTCTCTATTGTATTTCATTGGTCATATATTGTGTTTCATTGATCATGTGAACCCACATATGTCTGGTATAATGTTCAATGCAGCCTGTTTCGGTTCTTCTGATGTCATAATATTGCTTGAAATCAAGGAAATGTGATGCCTCCAGCTTTATTCATTGTTCTTATTTTTCAGAATTTTTTTGGCATTTGGGGATTTTTTGATGTGTTTCTATAGAAATTTTAGGAATCCTTTTTAATTTCTACAAAAAAGTACCCTTGGAATTTTGATAAAGATTGCATTCAATCTGCAGATTGCTTTAGGTGATATCAGAGAAGGCAATTGCACCCCACTCCAGTACTCTTGCCTGGAAAATCCCATGGACGGAGGGCCTGTATAGTCCATGGGGTCACTAAGAGTCAGACACGACTGAGCGACTTCACTTTAGGTTATATGGACATTTTAATAATTTTAGTTCTTCTAATCCAAGACCACGGAATATCTTTCCATGGAATAGAGTACTGTATATAAGACACAGGGAGCACTGGGGGATTCTCATTGCCAGTTGCTGGTAATCCATAAGCAAGATAATTCCAGTGGCTTGCTGCTGGGCTTTCTGATGGAGTCCAAAGTGTAGTTAGGAGGATCTGAGTCCCTTTGATAACATATGAGAGCCTTAGCTCCTGTTCTCCCAGCTTCTTCTTGCCATCCACTCCAAGTCTATAGAACACCTCAGTATTCTGAAGGGGGTGAGAAAGAAGTAAGCCTCTTTAATAGCATCCCCTAGAGCTGGTAAAGCTTGGTACTCACCATGTGCTTTCTCTTCCTTTCATTTGCAGAAATAGTGGGCTGAGATCTCTCTTGGAACTGAGCAGTGAAACTTGGGGGAAATGTGACTGGGGTAGAGTGAACCTATTTTTCTTACCCTCTTCAATGTGTCAGATTTCAAAGTTTTGTCTCTTGAAGTTCAGGATTGAACTTCTCTGTTGAATTCTTGGACTGCCACACATGCATTCTAATCAGTGGGTGATTGTCAGAATCGGTGGGAGGAAGGTGGCAGGAAACTTCTCTTCCATCATGTGATGGTTCCTCATCATTCTAAGCAAGACAGTAAGCAAAGCATTATCAGTCTGAAAAACACAAAGAGGAGTTAGAAATGGATCCTGTCTTCAGCATGTGTGCAGCCCTGTGTAATTGGTGCACATTTACAAAGGGAAAAATAATATAAAAGCAAAGAGAAAAATTGTTAAAACAGCAGAATTCAGAGGAGAATTTACTGAAAAGTTAACTTGACACAGCAGTTTGACATGACACATTTCTTATATTTTATGATTTGTTATTTCAAAAACCTAGTAAGAGGTTCAGTCCAAAAGAATATTCTGTAAGTACAAGATGAATCGATGGCATACCAATATTTGTGCACCAAAGTACTTTCCCTTTCTTTTTCTTGCTGAAATTTCTAATCATGTATTCTGTTTCTTTACTCTAGATCCAGCATTATACTCATCAAATTTGGGGACTAATGAAACTGCACTGTCTTGATGAGATGCAATTGTTACTATTCAAGTCTTAGTATGTTCAACTTCTTAAAATAATGCAGTTATATGTCACAAATCTAGGTCTAAATTTAGGTGTAAATTTCTTTTCCAATAAAATAACTCTCAACTACAAGTCCTTTGATGGTATATCACCCTTGAAAATACATAAGCCTAGGCATTCTTCCCCACCTTTCACTTAACTTTAAGACCAGTCTGCAAAATCACACAACAGCTGCCTTAGTAATCCCCTTACCAACATCCTTTAACCCTCCACACAATTGTGATTTTGAGGGGTCACATCCCTCAAATCCCATTTCATGTCATATCCCATATCAAATCAAACATGGGTCTTTATTGACAGAGTGAAAATGCCAATACATGTTTTGCTTTGCAACACAAAGTTCTTCTCATGTGACCATTTTTATCTTATTTTCCTCCCACTGCCCACAACTATTCAAGCCACATCTAACTTCAAAATCCTCATTCCTGTTTTTCTAAGGAAGCGTCAAGCATTAGCCGTATGCAAGTAAAATGAAGGGCTGGGAAGATACTTGGGCAATTTTGATTTATATAGTTAACATTTTTATAAAGAGCAGACATTTAAAACTCTAATAGAATACATGTGTGTGTGCATTCTCAGTCTTTGCAACCTGATGGACTGCAACCCACTGGGCTCCTTTGTCCATGGAATTTTCCAGGCAAGAATAGTGGAATGGGTTGCCATTTCCTTCTCCAGGGGATGGTCTTGACCCAGGGATCAAACCTGTGTCTCCTGCATTGGCAGGCAGGTTCTTAGCCACTGCGTCACCTGGGAAGCCCTAATAGAATATATAGGGAGAGGAAAAGAAAGTTTTGATGGCTTTAATTGCTTGATAAATATTTTTTCATTGACATCAACTTGTTATTGAGGATATTTTATTCTTCCTTGGTTCTTTAAAATTGAATGTATTATGACATGTTGTATCAAAAGAATAATGTTGAAGCTGTAAAGATCACAATTGGGCAATAATGTTTACAAGAAACCTTATAAATTTTAATAAATGAACTTTTCAGGAAGTTGTCAATAGCAAAACTTTTAGGTAATAAATCCAGTAATTCATTTAATAACATATATTTGTCTATCTCTATCTACACACTTTTGTATAATTTATTCATTTCACATCATATATCTGTCAATTATCTATTGCCATGTACACACTTTTGTATACCTTAATTTACAATTAGGCATTTAGAAATGTTATTGAACACAGCTATTATAGGACTGTTTACTAAAAGCATTGCTTTTATCTAAATTTTAAAATAGTTTATGAGCAACGTTATTTTTACCATACAAACAGCATCTTCACAAAATGTACAGGATAGGCACAAATGTATGCATATATACAGAGAGAAAAAAAAATAAAAACTGTCCTAAATAACATGCTTGTTGGAATGCTCAAGGCTTGCTTTTCAAATTATGCATAATATCACAAAGCAAGGGGGAAACCCTGTCATTTTAGCTATGGAGTTCAAACACGCTAATGAGTACATACTTTGGCATAAATGTGGTTAGAAATGTACTGTGTCAAAGAGATTGATCTCCATAATAGTTAATGAATCTGAAATGAAGAATAGAAGATACAGTGTCATAGATCCAATTGTATTACTTGGAATTATATTCGCCCTTGGCAAAGCAGCTTGTTTATTGGTGCTCATTATAGCTGATACAGTATTGTAGACTACTTTAATCTAAAAACAAAGGTTATCAAAGATCATAACGTAATGCAGGCATGAGTTTTCACAACACTTCAACATGCTTTTATTACTGACTATAATACAGCAATACATGTAGTGTAAGTATTAGCATTACAATTATATTAGCAACACCTTACCTGTAGTTTTAGTGTCAAAAGAAATTATATTTAGTCAAGCTTGGATAATGGTGCAGCTAAAAGCAGCATTGAAAAATCAACACGGAATGCATGGCAAACATTTGAAAACACAGAATGGATTTATTATTCATATTGAATACAACTATTTCATAGTACCAGTGGAAAGAATACACAAAACAGCATGACATGCCAAAGACTACTTTTGTTTTAATATTAATTTACTGGAAATGCTTTTAGCTTAAGGGATCTTGGGAAGGAGGTGGCAGACTGCTGCACCAAACTATAATGGTCTATAAACTTAACAGTTTAAAATGTATTGGTTCTTTCATACAGAGATATTTAAAAGGCAATAATTTCATTATAAAAGTTATATTGAGCCATCCTTAAGTGAAGCTTAGACATTGTAAATATTTTTACATGATTTGCCTACCCATTAGACATATTTAATTGCATGGTATTTTAAAACTGAGCAGTCATTTTACATTGTATTTAGAAAAGGTGGTGATCTCTGGTTATATTAAAAGGCCACTTTTCACCTCAGCAGTGTCAGAGTGTATAAATAAGCTATTAAAGAGAAATCATGAATATTTTGCCAAAAATAATAAATTACATATATTGAATGAATATGTTTTTTGTTTTCATTATAAAGCAAATGAAATTTTCCCAAGTTTTATAAACTGTTTCATTTATGACATTGAGATTACTTTATTCATTTCATCAAATACTTATAAAATTATGTTTGACTAGCATATTTGATGCAATATTCCCCAGCATTTACTAAAATACTTAGGAAAACACAGAACAAAATGTACCTAAATAAAAATGTAGCCTATTAAGGACACTTACTTTAAAGTGAGAGTAATGATATTAGTTTAAAAACAAAGTCTATTTAGGCAAAAGCAAGCTAAATGAAATTTTCATCATCTCAGGATGATGAAAGAGATTTAAAAATAAGATGAAATTGAATACTGCAGAAAAGAATAGCAAAGCAGTTTTTACTATACTAAGAATTTATGGGAAAATATAATTGTAAAAATAAAAGTTACAGGACACAATTTTATAAAACCATCTGACATGCTATGAGAAGCAAAAAGACATGCATGGTTGCTACAAGGAGAGAAGAGATTACTGAGAGAGAAAGCAAATGAAAAACAAACGGAAAACAGAATGCATTTCAAAGACAGAGTGTTAGATAAAAAAAGGCAATTGGCTGAACTAAGTTAAAGACTGCAAATTTAAAACCCAGTAGCAAATTTATTTCTTCCAGCCCAGCGTTTCTCATGATGTACTCTGCATAGAAGTTAAATAAGCAGGGTGACAATATACAGCCTTGACGTACTCCTTTTCTAATTTGGAACCAGTCTTTTGTTCCATGTCCAGTTCTAACTGTTGCTTCCTGAACTGCATACAGATTTCTCAAGAGGCAGATCAGGTGGTCTGGTATTCCCATCTCTTTCAGATTTTTCCACAGTTTATTGTGATCCAAACAGTCAAAGGCTTTGGCATAGTCAATAAAGCAGAAATAGATGTTTTTCTGGAACTCTCTTGCTTTTTCCATGATCCAGCAGATATTGGCAATTTGGTCTCTGTTTCCTCTGCCTACTAAAACCAGCTTGAACATCTGGAATTTCACGGTTCACATATTGCTGAAGCCTGGCTTGGAGAATTTTGAGCATTACTTTACTAGCGTGTGAGATGAGTGCAATTGTGTGGTAGTTTGAGCATTCTTTAGCATTGCCTTCCTTTGGGATTGGAATGAAAACTGACCTTTTCCAGTCCTGTGGCCACTGCTGAGTTTTCCAAAATTGCTGGCATATTGAGTGCAGCACTTTCACATCATCATCTTTCAGGATTTGAAATCGCTCAACTGGAATTCCATCACTTCCACTAGCTTTATTCATAGTGATGCTTTCTAAGGCCCACTTGACTTCACATTCCAGGATGTCTGGTTCTAGATGAGTGATCACACCACTGTGGTTATCTGGGTCGTGAAGATCTTTCTTGTATAGTTCTTCTGTGTATTCTTTCCACCTCTCCCTAATATATTCTGCTTCTGTTAGGTCCATACCATTTCTGTTAGATCCATACCATTTCTGTCCTTTATTGGGCCCACATTGGGAACATGAAATGTTCCTTTGGGATCTCTAATTTTCTTGAAGAGATCTCTAGTCTTTCCCATTCTGTTGTTTTCCTCTATTTCTTTGCATTGATCCCTGAGGAAGGCTTTCTCATCTCTCCTTGCTATTCTTTGGAACTCTGCATTCAAATGCTTGTATCTTTCCTTTTCTCCTTTGCTTTTCACTTCTTTTCACATCTATTTGTAAGTCCTCCCCAGACAGCCATTTTGCTTTTTTGCATTTCTTTTTTCTTGGGGATGGTCTTTATCCCTGTCTTCTGTACAATGTCATGAACCTCCATCGATAGTTCATCAGGCACTCTGTCTGTCAGATCTAGTCCCTTAAATCTATTTCTCACTTCTACTATATAATCATAAGGGATTTGATTTAGGTCATACCTGAATGGTCTAGTGGTTTCCCCAACTTTCTTCAATTTAAGTCTGAATTTGGCAATAAGGAGTTCATGATCTGAGCCACAGTCAGCTCCTGGTCT
This sequence comes from Bos grunniens, assembly GCF_055505025.1. Classification (NCBI taxonomy): domain Eukaryota; kingdom Metazoa; phylum Chordata; class Mammalia; order Artiodactyla; family Bovidae; genus Bos; species Bos grunniens. The sequence continues at coordinate 8,803,134 of NC_141176.1, read as the reverse complement.
TGTTTCTGCTGATTGTATAGAGCTTTTCCATCTTTGGCTGCAAAGAATATAATCAATCCAATTTCGGTGTTGACCATCTGGTGATGTCCATGTGTAGAGTCTTCTCTTGCATTGTTGGGAGAGGGTGTTTGCTATGACCAGTGCGTTCTCTTGGCAAAACAAGCTGGAATCAAGATTGCTGGGAGAAATATCAATAACCTCAGATATGCAGATGTCACCATCCTTATGGAAGTGAATGAAGTGGAATTAAAAAGCCTCTTGATATAAGTGTAAGAGGAGAGTGAAAAAGTTGGCTTAAAACTATATTCAGAAAATTAAGATCATGGCTTCTAGTCCTATCACTTCATGGGAAATAGATGGGGAAACAATGGAAACAGTGTCAGTCTTTACTTTTTGGGCTCCAAAATCACTGCAGATGTTGATTGCAGCCATGAAATTAAAAGATGCTTATTCCTTGGAAGGAAATTTATGACCAACCTAGATAGCATGTTAAAAAGCAGAGATATTACTTTGCCAACAAAGGTCCGTCTAGTCAAGGCTATAGTTTTTCCAGTGGTCATGTATAGATGTGAGAGTTGGACTGTGAAGAAAGCTGAGCATGGAATAATTGATACTTTTGAAGTGTGGTGTTGGAGAAGACTCTTGAGAGTCCCTTCGACTGCAAGGAGATCCAACCAGTCCATTCTAAAAGAGACCAGTCATGGGTGTTCATTGGAAGGACTGATGCTGAGGCCAAAACTCCAATACTTTGGTCACCTCATGTGAAGAGTTGACTCATTGGAAAAGACCCTGATGCTGGGAGGGATTGGGGGCAGGAGGGGATGACAGAGGATGAGATGGCTGGATGGCATCACTGACTTAATGCACATGAGTTTGGGTGAACTCTGGGAGTTGGTGATGGACAGAGAGGCCTGGCGTGCTGCAATTCATGGGTTCACAAAGAGTCAGACACAACTGAGCGAGTGAACTGAACTGAACTGAGCAGGTTTGTTAATGTTTCACACTGAGGGAGGAGAAAGCAGAAATGAAAGTGAAATTGAATACTGATCTGAAGAATAGGTCAAGACAAACTGCTACAATGCAGGAAACCTAAACTAAAATGATGAAAATAACAAGACAATATATAGGGAAGAAAGAGTGAATTAAAATCAGCTTTATTTAAAGAAGAAACAAAATTTTAAAAAGTAACAAATGTAAAGACATAATTAAAAATACTTTAATGGGTTAAAATACAAATGTTAATATATGTTTATATAAATATATAACACTTTGACAACACAGATTCAAAGTATACAGCATTTAAGCAAAGTAAATAAAAACAGACATATAAATCAAATGAGTGGAATTTTCAATTAGGCGAATTTACATATTTTACTATTTGGGTAAACATCCTACAAACATCAAGCATCCAACTATGCAAAAATACAGGAGTTAATTGGTGGAAAGAAAAATAAAAGGACATAAAATACCAGCTACAGTTTAAAAAAAAAGTCAGGCAGAACTCATTAATCTCCTTTACAATTGTAAATGAAAGATAATGTGATTTTGTGAACAAAAATACAATCGTAAACAAGAATCCTCATATGATTTAATTTGTTGAATATATATAGAAACCACTTCCAAACACGCATGATCATAACAAACAAGAATAGAAAAATAAACACAGTGTTTTTCTTTTTTTACATGGAAGAGACTCAAATGATATTGTTCAAAGGTATTCCAGGAAAAAAAAGGTTACAAAATACGTTTTCAAAATCTACAAAAAATATTGTTCAGATTTATTTTGAGGTACCCATTGGAATTTGTGGAGAGATGGAGAGCAGGGAATTCAGTAAGTATATCTGGTGTCTGGAAGGAGAGAGATTACTGGTGTCACAGCTAATGACGGTCGTTCAAACTATAAGAATGAATGAGTTTCAGCAGGGAGGACTTTTAATTATAGGTTCCTGATTGGTGGGTCTTGGTATTATTGTGCTTGAGAAGGGTTTCCAGGTAGCTCTGAAATATTTTTAGCATTGTTACTCAGAGGACCTGGACCAGCTCAACATCTGGAGAGTTAGGAAGCTGTTTGCACTGACACTTTGACCCCACTCCCAGAAATGGAACACTAACATTTAGATACTGGGCACTTCACCACACAGAAGCAAGTAAAACAGAACAAAAAAGGTATATGCACGGGGCTAAGAAAAAGAGATTGCTCTGTTTCTTAAAATATCAAATAATTTTGGATTACCATGTGATTGTTAACTGTGCTCTCTCAGATATAAACCCGTAAGTCACTTTTAAGTGCTTTAAAATGGTGGAAAAAATATGATAACTAAATATCAGCTTTTCTGCTAGGCAGTTTGATACAAATGAAAAGAGTACGATGCAGTGGTAGTGACTCAGTGTCAAGAGAAGGGGAGGAGTGAGAGCACATTTACATTTGAAGAAAGAGAAAGCGAAGAGCAACTGGTTTACAACAGAAAGAAGAAAAGATTATGGATGGAGCAAGATTTCTGGAACGAATGCAGATATGAGATTACCTAAAAGAGGAAAAAAAAAAAAATGTGACTATGGGATTTTCCTCTATAAAGAAAGAAGCAATGCCATCTGCTTCCAGGGAGAAGGAAACATTTAGTACAAGGGATCTCAGGAAGAATAGTGGAAACTGGAAATAGTGATCTCAAGAAAAGAGTTGCCTATTAAAGACTCATTACCTTGTCAAAGAGCTGACTTTGAAATTATGAATTTGTAATGGTATAAAATATACTGTGAACACTAGGAATGTCAACAGCATTTATCTATTTCATCTGAAATTAAACGTTGCTATGAAAATCTTATGTTGTATTACATTGAACAAGCCTTTTTTCCCTCCTTCATATTTACTTTATTTTTTAATGAGAGAATGGGAAATTTTGTCAAATATATTTAAAAATCTATTGAAATGATCATGATGTTTTTCTTTAACTTATGTGTGTTCATCTTATAAACATGATTCCTAAATCCAAAGCATCTATGCTTTCTAAGTATAAGCTTCACTTACAATTAAATTGGAAAGAGGGAGAGGAGGAGTAGCAAGAGAGAAAAAAAAAAGAGAAAGAGAAATGTTGTGTTAAATGTTGTGTGTGCCTCATTTCATCAGATCTTCACTGCATGTACTTGTCACTGTTATTTCTATATTCAAATTAGGCCCTTATGATCATCAAATGATAGAAATGAAGATCATTTCGAGTTGTTGGCTATGTTTGTGAGTCATTTAATTCCTCTTTTGTGTAGTACCCAGCTATGCTGTATACTTCATATTGAATATTTGGCATAATGTGAAAAATGTCAAATTCTTTAGCAGTTCTGAGTCAAAGAGCAGCCAGTTTCAGTCAAATCATATGGTGGTTGGTGGTTTAGTCGCCAAGTTGTGTCTGACCCTTGTGACCTCATGGGCTGTAGTCCAACAGGCTCCCCTGTCCCTGGGATTTTCCAGGCAAGAATACCGAAATGGGTTGCCTCTTCCTTCTCCAGGGGATCTTCCCAACCCAGGGTTCGAAATTGCATCATTTACACCTCCTACATTGACAGGCAGGTTTTCTGTTTGTTTGTTTTTGTCTTTTTTAACAATAGCACCACCTGGGAAACCTCCCAAAACATGTGTCCCACTATAATTTCCCCTCATTTAAAACATATAAATAAGCCACAATGTCAGAATATTGTTTTAACACATTTTATATTTTTATTTGTTTACATAGCTTGTTCTCAGGAATGCATTCAGTTCCGTTCAGTCACTCGGTCGTGTCCTACTCTTGCGACCCTGTGAACTGCAGCACGCAGTCTTCCCTGTACATCACCCACACCTGGAGCTTACTCAAGCTCACGTCCATTGAGTCGGTGATGCCATCCAACCAACTCATCCTCTGTCAACCCCTTCTCCTCCTGCCTTCAATCTTTCCCAGCATCGGGATTTTTTCAAATGAGTCAATTCTTCATATCAGGTAGCCAAAGTATTGGAGCTTCAGCTTCAACATCAGTCCTTCCGATAAATATTAGGAATGATTTCTTTAGGATGGACTGGTTGGATCTTCTTGCTGTCCAAGGGACCCTCAAGAGTCTTCTCCAACACCACAGTTTAAAAACATCAATTCTTTGGCACTCAGCTTTCTTTATAGTCCAGTTCTCATATCCATACATGACCACTGGCAAAACATAGCTTTGACTAGACAGAATTTTGTTGGCAAAGTGATGTCTCTGTTTTTTAATATGCTGTCTAGGTTGGTCATAACTTTTCTTCCAAGGAGCAAGCGTCATTTAGTTTCATGGCTGCAGTCACCATCTGCAGGGATTTTGGAGCCCACCCAAAATAAAGTCTGTCACTGTTTCCATTGTTTCCCCATTTATTTGCCATGAAGTGGTGGGACTGGATGCCATGATCTTAGTTTTCTGAATGTCGAGCTTTAAGCCAACTTTTTCACTCTCCTCTTTCACTTTTGCCAAGAGGCACTAGTTCTCTGCTTTCTGCCATAAGTGTGGTGGGCAGTTATTGCTATTTCTCCTAGCAATCTTGATTCCAGCTTGTGCTTCCCACAGCCCAGTGCTTCACATGATATAGTCTGCATATAAGTTAAATAAGCAGGGTGACAATATACAAACGGAGGTACTCCTTTCCCAATTTGGAACCAGTCTGTTGTTCCATGTCCAGTTCTAACTGTTGCTTCTTGACCTGCATACAAATTTCTCAGAAGGCAGGTAAGGTGATCTGTATTCCCATCTCCTGAAGAATTTTCCACAGTTTATTGTGATCCACACAGTCAGTCTTTGACATAGTCAGTAAGGCAGAAGTAGATGTTTTACTGTAACTCTCTCACAACAGATGTTGGCAATTTGATCTCTGGTTCCTCTGCCTTTTCTAAATCCAGCTTGAACATCTGGAACTCATGGTTCACATACTGTTGAAGCCTGGCTTGGAGAATTTTGAGAATAACTTTGCTATTATGTGAGATGAGTGCAATTGTGTGGCAGTTTGAGTATTCTTTTTTATTGCTTTTCTTTGGGATTGGAATGAAAACTGATCTTTTCCAGTCCTGTGACCACTGCTGAGTCTTCCAAATTTGCTGGCATACTGAGTGCAGCACTTGGACAGCATCATCTTTTAGGATTTGAAATAGCTCAACAGGAATTCCATTACCTCCAATCACTTTATTCATAGTGATGCTTGCAAAGCCTCACTTGACTTGACATTCCAGTATGTCTGGCTCTAGGTGAGTGACCACACCACTGTGATTATCTGGGTCATGAAGATCCATGTGTAGCTCTTCTGTGTATTCTTGCCACCTTTTCTTAACATCTTCTGCTTCTGTTAGGTACATACCATTTCTGTGCTTTATCATGCCCATCTTTGCATGAAATGTTCCCTTGGTATCTCTAATTTTCTTGAAGAGATTTCTAGTCTTTCCCATTCTATTGTTTTCCTCTATTTCTTTGCACTTCTTATCATTCCTTGCTATTCTTTGGAACTCTCCATTCAAGTGGATATATCTTTGCTTTTCTCCTTTGCCTTTCACTTCTCTTCTTTTCACCACTATTTGTAAGGCCTCCTCAGACAACCATTTTGCCTTTTTGCATTTCTTTTTCTCAGAGATGGTCTTGATCACTGCCTCCTGTGCAATGTCATGAACCTCCATCCATAGTTCTTCAGGCACTCTGTCTATCAGATCTAATCCCTTGAATCTATTTGTCACTTCCATTGTATAGTCTTAAGGGATTTGATTAAGGTCATAACTGAATGGTCTAATGGTTTTCCCTACTTTCTTTAATTTAAATCCTGACTTGTCAATAAGGAGTTCATAATCTATGCCACAGTCCACTCCCAGTCTTGTTTTTACTGACTATATAGAGCTTCTCCATCTTTGGCCACAAAGAATATAATCAATTTAATTTCACTGTTGACCATCTGGTGATGTCCATGTGTAGAGTCTTCTCTTGTGTTGTTGGAAGAGGGTATTTGTTATGACCAGTGTATTCTCTTGGCAAAGCTCTATTAGCCTTTGCCCTGCTTTATTCTGTACTACAAGGACAAATTTGCCTGTTACTCCAGGTATTTCTTGACTTCCTACTTTTGCATTCCAGTCCCCTATAATTAAAAGGACATCTTTTTTTGAGTGTTCATTCTAGAAGGTCTTATATGTCTTCATAGAACCATTCAACTTCAGCTTCTTCAGTGTTGCTGGTTGGGGCACAGGCTTGAATTACTGTGATATTGAATGGTTTGCCTTGGAAATGAACAGAGATCATTCTGTCATTTTTGAAGCTGCATCCAAGTACTGCCTTTGGACTCTTTTGTTGACTATGATCGCTACTCCAGATCTTCTAAGGGATTCTTGCCCACAGTAGTAGATATAATGGTCATCTGATTTAAATTCACCCATGGCAGTCCATTTTATTTCACTGATTCCTAAAATGTTGATGTTCACTCTTACCACCTCTTGTTTGACCACTTCCAATTTGCCTTGATTCATAGACCTGGCATTCCAGGTTCGTATGCACTATCGTTCTTTACACCATCAGACTAACCTCCATCACCAGTCACATCCACATGCTCCAGAATGCATGCTCCAGAGGTAATTTCTATAGTGCAAAGCTTGCAAAAAATGATTGATTTTTTTCTGACTTGGAGATCGATTAGGAGGAATAGAGTATTACAACAAAATATCCTGATTTTTAACATATCCTACGGTTTATTTAGACAGTGAAGCATATTTTCAAGCATAGAACTCTTGGGGGGTGGAAATGCCTCTCTTTAAATTTAAATTTTATGTTTTTTTCCTTTTATTTTTCAGCACAGCATTTAATTTGGATTTTCTTATAACTCCCCTGAGATAAAAATTTTATAGGCAGCAAGGAAGAGGAGGCTGAAAATAAATGTCATTGCTCACAGAAATAATGGATTTACAAGAAATAAAAACAGTTTGATATCATTTATTTTTTGTTTTCTTTGACTATTTGATATCTTGTCACTTCTGAAAATAATTGAGTCTAGCTGCCCATGCTGAGTGTACCCCATAGCTACAACTACTTTGAGATAAGTCTATGCTTATATTTCCTTCATTATTTTCGTAAAATTCATCCAGTGCTTTTGAAATAGATTGATGGAAAGTACTCCCTTCTTATTTGAATATTGTATTTCTTTTTAATCTAGGGCTTCATTTATGCAATTTTGTTGAAAATCAATGTCTAAGTGAACTGACTTTATTCTTACTTGAAGTGGAATGTAGACATTTTGGATATAAACTGAGTCAAAATCAACTACAGCATGAATTGCACTGGCTGTAGTCATAGCAACAGAAGATAAAACCTCTTGTATATAGATTGGCACATAAAAGTTTTTCTTCTATAATCTTAGACATTTCCAGTGCTGGTTTATAATAAATGTTAGAAACAAAAATCAATCAATTTGGTCACTATAATTCACTATATTTCAAACAACATGGTTTATAATAATGACATAAAAGTAATTAAAATACCATTAAAAAAATTTTCAGATTCATGGATGTTTTGGTTACCAGCATATTTCATTATCTACCATGATGACAAAAACAGGTGTATGAACCTTCTGTGATTTTCATGAAAATATATTGATGTGCATCTCAAAAGACCTAGAGTTTAGAGCTTCTTGACTGGACAAGCCAAAGTTGCTACATTGTCCCCTTTATCAAACCTCTGATACAGGATTTATTTTTGCTAAGTCATTTTTCATACTGCAAAATAACTTTTTTTCATGATCAAAGTATCACATCTACAGATATATTTCTATGGTGTGAAATTCCTTAACTACACACATGACCATAGTCATAAAATGACACAGAGGCAAATTTGTGGATGCTTCTCCCCAAATCAGCTTCCATTTGTTACCTGGGAGTGCGTCTCCGTTGACTGGCAATGCAAGTAGCTGCATTCTGGAGTCTCCTCTGTTTAAAAAATTGTCTGGCACTAAGTATCATGCCTATTCTAGTCTAATTTCTTTGGATTTGACATTCTTCTTCGGAGCTCTGATAGAGAGGACATTAGTGTTTCTTTAAATTTGGCAAAGTATGACACTAGTAAAACTAGTTTCTGATAAACTTTTTCAATAGTAGAAATAGGTGTATGGGGAATTGGTGAGAGTTTGAACATTTAAATCAGAGAAAAAAAGAGCATAGATATAAATAGTACACAGAACGTCACTGACACAGTTTTCTACTGAAATTTCACTTTGAAAGCCTCTCCATTGGTCGTACAAATTAAATCAAGTATCTCTTTGGCCTTTAAAGTAGTATTGATTTTTATGTAAAATCTTCATTTTCTGTGAAAAATATTATAGTATTGCCTATTTACAAGAAAAAAAATAGTTGAATTTGCTTTAAAGAATGATCACAAACCTATACAGATGACAATATGCATCTTTGTATAACTATATAGATTTTATAGATATATACATATACTCAAATATATATATATATATATGCCCACACACATATGTATATATACCTCTTATCATAATGCTCCTTCTCTCATGCCTGAAAGGTTAGAAAATTATTAGCAAGGAAATCTATTTCCTACAAGGAACGTAACAGTAAACCTTTATAGAAGGACAGATTAAACTGAAATGTAAAATTTCTCATTTGTTTCAAAGTTATTGGCATATAAACTTTGAAAGTGCATGACACATATCTTCTTCTTTCTGACATGACAGCCCTTTGTAGAACACAGGAATCATTGAAATAACTGCTTCAACATCTCATTCAGGGGCTCACAATTCTTCCATCGTATGCCTTTGTCATTTCTTGGGCCTCAGAATCAATGCTAGATCATTTGCGTCCAACAGGATAAGCAAAGAAGTATAGAGAGTCATAAAGAGGTATTAAACCCTGGTATAAAAGCGATGCCTTACTTTGTTGCTGTTTAGCCAATAAGTCATCTCCAATTCTTCTCAACTCCATGGACTGCAGCATGCCAGGCTCCTCTGTCCTTCACTATCTCCTGGAATTTTCTCAAACTCATGTCTATTGAGTCAGTGATGATATCTAACTATCTAATCCTCTGTCACCTCCCTCTCCTCTGCTTTCAATCTTTCCCAACATAAGGGTTTTTTTTTTTTTTTTTAATGAGTCAGCTCTTTGTATCAGTTAACCAAATTATTGGAGCTTCAGTATCAGCAACAAATCTTCCCATGAATTTTCAGGATTGATTTCCTTTAAGATTGACTGGCTTGATCTCCTTGCAGTCCAAGTAATTCTCAAGAGTCTCCTCCAGTACCACAATTAGAAAGCATCAGTTCCTCAGCTCTTAGCCTTCTGTATAGTTCAACTGTCATGACTACTGGATAAACTATAGCTTTGACTGTATGGACCTTTGTTTGCAAAATGATGTCTCTACTTTTTAATATGCTGTCTGATGCTTTAGTTTTGCATCCATATTGCATTAGACTGATCTCAGTCACCTGGTCTCAAATGCTAAGTCACTTCAGTCGTGTCCGACTCTGTGCAACCCCATAGACGGCAGCCCACCAGGCTCCACCATCCCTGGGATTCTTCAGGCAAGAACACTGGAGTGGGTTGCCATTTCCTTCTCCAATGCATGAAAGTGAAAAGTGAAAGTGAAGTCGTTCAGTCGTGTCAGACTCTTAGTGACCACATGGACTGCAGCCCACCAGGCTCCTCCATCCATGGGATTTTCCAGGCGAGAGTACTGGAGTGGGTTGCCATTGCCTTCTCCGTGGTCTCAACTAACAACAGCAAAAAAGCTGGAAACTGTTGTCTAAGGCCTACAAGAAGGAAAAGGAAAAAAAAAAAAAAAAAAACTGATTAAGTAGAGTTGTGTCTCTGTCAAAGCCTTATATTCCAGCAATGAGTAATTTTTTAAACCTTCCTCTTGCACACAGAACACACACATGCTTCTCCAAAGAACAGAACTCAAAATCTCACTTGGTCACTGCAACTCCAATTCCAAAATGTCAGAGTCTTTGTCACTACGTGTATACATGAACTGTGTGGTCTAAGAGTATCATTATTATCAAGTATAGATAAACTACTTGGTCATCATCATACTCTTATAGTCTACTTGATTAGCACACACACCCACATATATACACATACACAAAAATATGCGAAGAACAATGTTAATGTTGGCCCCTTTAACAGTATTTATACACACATATATCACATATTTGTGTTTCCCAGGTGGGGCTAGTGGTAAAGAATCCACCTGGCAATGCAGGAAACATAAGAGATGCTGGGTCAGTCCCTGGGTAGGGAAGATTCCCTGGAGGAGGGCAAGGCAACCTACTCCAGTATTCTTGTCTAGAGAATTCCATGGACAGAGGAAACTGGAGGGCTGCAGTCCATAGGGTCGCCTAGAGTTGGACATGACTAAAGTCAATTAGCACATTTATATATTTCTATCTAGATCTACATCTGTGTATAGTACAAAATTTATATATTTATATGCATATATTATATATACATTTCTATGTGTATGCAGAAAGTTATATAAATATAAATATTAAATATTTGTATATATATGTGTGTGTATATATATATATATACACACATTCAAATATTCTTATTTGAGGCAAAATTTACAGGGAATAAAATGTACAGATCTAAGAGTACAATCATTTGTGGAATTTGTATAAAAGCATATCACTACTTCTATTAACTTATTGAATAGCTTCATTATCCTAAAAAAGTGTCTTCATTCCACATTCTACTCAGTCCCTAGTATTAGCTCTTTTCCAGGTAACCACTATTCTCCTTCCTATCCTTGGACATTAGTTTGCTTATTTCTGATTTTCACATATAAAAGAAATTAAACAGTATATATTTATTTGTATCTGGATTCTTTCATTTAAAATGGTGTCTTTATATAAAGTCATGTTACTATTGTGTTATGTTGTAGATACAGTCAACTTGTATCATTTTCAAAAATTAATAGAGCAGTATGAATTATATTATAATACATACTCTTTGCAATTTTAAAAATACAGCTTCCAGGTGATAAACAACTGGTTTATTTACAGTTATTATTATTATTATTTAAGGGGAATAAATACACTTGTGTAAGTTTTTGTGGAATTTCATTTGGGGAAATAAATTCCTTGATTTATAAGACAGATGGTTCTTAAATTTTATACAAATCTGCCAAAATCTGTCCAGAGTAATTGTACCAGATAAATCTCTATTAGCAATTTAGAAGAATTTCATTTGTTCTACATATTTTCCACTATTATATGGTTATTTACCTTCTTTCTTTCTGGTAAAATGAAATTATATCTTATGGCAGGTTTTTTTTTTCCTGCAATTTAATGATACCTAATGATATTGGATAGCTTTCCATCTATTTATTGACAGTGTCTATTCAAGACATGTCTATTCAAGAATTTGCCAATTGAGGTGTACATGTTTTTCTTTTCATTATTGATTTCAGAATCAATATTCTACATATTAATTCTTGATTTAAACTATTTGCTGCATATAAGGATGGTGAATATTTTCTCTTAATTCCATTACTTGTCTTTTTCAAAATATTTTACTTTTAGAGCATTGTTAGATTAACAAGAAAATTGAGAGGAAGGTACAAAAATTTCTCAGACTTGATTTCTTCATACATGCATAACTTCCCTCATTGTCAACATCTTGACAATGGAGCCCAAATTCATTGGAAGGGCTGATGCTAAAGCTGAAGCTCCAATACTTTGGTCACCTGATGTGAAGAGTTGTCTCACTGGAAAAGACTCTGATGCTGGGAAAAAGATTGAAGGCAAAAGGAGAGGTAGTAGAAGAGGATGAGATTGCTAGATAGCATCACCAATTCTATGGACATGAATTTGAGCAAATTCCAGGAGATAATGAGGGACAGGAAGGCTGGAGTATTGCAGTCCATGGAATTACAAAGAGTCAGATATGATTTAGCGACTGAATATCAACAACACATAATGAAATTGAATAGTTATACATATTATTTGACTTTTTCTGAGTCTATGGGAACTTCTTACTAGAACAGGAGCTATACAATTTTTTGTACATATAAATAAGTTGCAAGTTATTGTGCAAGAAAGCCATATAATAGACTTCTGGATTGCTATCAGCATATATTCAAAATGATAATCATCAGCACATTAGCTTATTAAGTGCTTGCAGTCTAATAATTTGAGCATTTAAGAATAATTGGATAATGATTTTATATCATGTCACTTAACTGAATTTGTTAACTAGTTTCAAAAGTTTTTGACTGAGTCTTTATTATTTTTATATATAAGATCATAGAGACAATTTTACTTCTTTATTTCTGGTTTGAGTGATTTTATATTTTTTATTTTTCTTGCTTGATTCCTGTAGCTAGAACTTAAAGTCTAAGAATGGTGTGAGTAGACCTGATCTTAGAAGGAAAGCCTTAACAATTTCAACATTACCTATTATATTTACTGTGGGTTTGTTATATATGGCCTGTATTATGTTGAGGTATGTTCCTTTGATATTCAGTTTGCTGAAATTTGCAAAGAAAGAATTTCATATGTAGTCAAATGCTTTTTATGCATCTATAGAGATGATAATAGTATTTTCATCTATTAAAATGACATATCACATCTATTAATTTATATATTTTGAATGATCTTTGATTTCAAGGAATAAATCTTACTTGATAATGGTGTATGATGTCATTAATATGTTGCTGAGTTTTGTTGCTAATATTTTGTTGAGATTTTTTGCATTTAAATTCATTAGGAATATTGATCTTATTTTTATTTTCTTGTAATTTCAGACTTTTGCATGAGGTTATTGCTGGTCTCATAAAATAAATTTGATAATGTTCCTTCCTCTTCAAATTTTGGAAGAATTTGAGAAAAATCATTCACAAGTAAAGCCATGTGGTCCTGGGATGTCTTTGTTGGGAAGTTTTAAATTCCTGATTCAGTCTCTTTACTCTTTATTGTATTTCTAAGCACTAAAAACAAACAGTCATAAAGAGAAATCAAGAAAAATCCCTTTTATAGTTGCATGAAAAAGAATAAAATACTTAAGGATAAATTTCATTAAGGAAGTGAAAGGTCTATGCAATAAAAACCATAAAGATTTTGACAGAAATTGAAGAATATGCAAATGGAAGTGTATTCCACGTTCATTGATCAGAAAAAATAATATTGTTAAAATGTCTATACATATACATATATGGGATATTATTTATGAAATATTGCCAGCTATGAGAAAGAAAGAAATCCTAACATTGTATACAATGTAAATTAAACTTGCGGGCATTAGGATAAGTGAAATAAGTCAGACAGAGAAGACAAATGTTTGATTTATTTTATGTGTGGAATTTAAAAAGATAAATTCATAGAAACAGGGAGTAGAACGGTGGTTACCATGGGGTTAGGTCATGGGAAAATTGGGGAGATGTTGGTCAAAAGGTACACAGTCATTATAGAAGAAGTGTACTTTTTGGGGATCTAATGTACAGCATGGTGATTATAGTAAACAGTACTGTAAAACATACTTGAAAGTTTCTGAGACTAGATCTTAAATGTTATTGTCATAAAAATGAAATAATAATGCAATAAAATAAGATGTTAGCTAGATTATATTGTAATCATATTGTAAGATAAAAGTTTATCAGGTCAGCAGAGTTATAAGTCAATTATATCTAAACAATAAAAAGGAGAAACTGAAAATATTCTTTAGCCTAACTTAAGAGTTCTTTTTGGAGAAGGTGATGGCACCCCACTCCAGTACTCTTGCATGGAAAATCCTATGGACGGAGGAGCCTGGTAGGCTGCAGTCCATGGGGTCTCAAAGAGTCGGACACGACTGAGCGATTTCACTTTTCACTTTCATGCATTGGAGAAGGAAATGGCAACCCACTCCAGTGTTCTTGCCTGGAGAATCCCAGGGATGGGGGAGCCTGGTGGGCTGCCGTCTATGGGGTCACACAGAGTCAGACACGACTGAAGTGACTTAGCAGCAAGAGTTCTTTTATGTAGGTGATTTGTCATATAAAATGATAATAACAACACCTACTCTGTAAGGATCATTTTGAAGATTAAATCATGCAAACACATGTAGAACACTTAGAATAGTTTGTCATCTATTGAAGACCAAGGGCTTCCCTCGTGGCTCAGATGATATAGAACCTGCTTGCAATGCAGGAGACCCAGGTTTGATCCTTAGGTTTGGAAGATTCCCTGGAGGAGGAAATGGCTAATCCACTCCAGTATTCTTGCCTGGAGATTTCCGAGGACAGAGGAGCCTGGTGGGCTACAGTCCATAGGGTCGCATAGAGTTGGACATGACTGAGCAATTAACACTTTCACTTATTGAAGACCAAAGACTGCCTACTGTTACTATTATTACTGGGGAAAATGAGGTATAGTTATATCTTAGAGTGATTGTCATGGAGTAAAAACTAAATTGGAAAGTAGTAGACATTAGCAACAATTAACATTAAAACGTAAGCATGATAATTTTGTCCAGTGATGAAAAATTATGGTTAAGGAAATGCCATTGAAATGGAAAAGAGGAAAAGAGTAGCCTATCAGGCTCCTCTGTCTGTGGTATTTTCCTATCAAGAATACTGGACTGGGTCGCTGTGCCCTCCTCCAGGGTATCTTCCCTACCCAAAGTTCAAACCTATGTCTACTGAATCTTCTGCATTGCAGGGATGTTCTTTACCCACTGAGCCACCAGGAAAGTCCTTTAAATCTTGGTAATCACTGAATATAGTAAACCAGGAAATTTGTTAAAGATGGCCCTAAGTCTCTTAAGTTGTCTACCTGTATATACAATGATACCAGCAAAAATGATAGGTAATAAAGAATGAAATAGAAAGGTAATATGTTCCAATTTTAATATGTTGGGTTTGAGTAACTTTAGAATAACCATATGCTAGTGTCAATTAGGAGTCGGACATGACTGAAGCGACTTAGCATGCATGCATGCATTGGAGAAGGAAATGGCAACCCACTCCAGTATTCTTGCCTGGAGAATCCCAGGGACGGAGGAGCCTGGAAGGCTGCAGTCTATGGGATCACACAGTCAGACATGACTGAAGCAACTTAGCAGCAGCAGCAGCAGTAGCAGTGTCAATTCTTAGCAAGTAACTCTTGAAAATGATATTAGGAGAAAAATCTAGGTTTTTTGTCTATTAAAAATGGTTAATCAATGTGCTAAGCATCAAAATTGATACCTTGAAACTGTGGTGCTGGAGAAAACTCTTGAGAGTCCCTTGGAGAGCAGGGAGATCAAACCAGTCAATCCTAAAGGAAATCAACCCTGAACCTTCATTGGGAGGACTGATGCTGAAGCTGAAGCTCCAGTACTTTGGCCACCTGATGCAAAGACCCAGCTCATTAGAAAAGACCCTGATGCTGGGAAAGATTGAAGGCAGGAGGAGAAGAGGATGACAAAGGATAAGATGGCATCACTGACTCAATGGACATGAATTTGAACAAACTCCAGGAGATAGTGAAGGACCAGAAAGCATGGTGTGCTGCAGTCCATAGGGTCACATAGAGTCAGACACGACTGAGTGACTGAACAACAACAAACCAATGTGCCAGATTATTTCTTCTTCAAAATCCATGAGATTAATTATTCTCAGTACAACTACAGACTTGTTTCCATTACACATATATGGCTATTCATTTTAAATTTGAGAACAACTGGTATTAAAGAAAGAGTAAGAGAAAGGTATAGAAAAACTGTGGAAATAATCAAGAGATAAGAAAAAGATAGAAAATAAAACACACACCCAGAGTTAAGGGAGAGAGAGAAATTCAGGGAAGGACCTTGAGGAAGATACTAAGACCAAA
This sequence comes from Bos grunniens, assembly GCF_055505025.1. NCBI lineage: Eukaryota > Metazoa > Chordata > Mammalia > Artiodactyla > Bovidae > Bos > Bos grunniens. The sequence continues at coordinate 8,787,326 of NC_141176.1, read as the reverse complement.
TATAGAGTGCAGATAAAAAGGAACCACAGAGAGCAAGATACAAAATGGATTTGGAAATGAACTTTAGTTACAATCATTACATTTTAGTGAATCGCATTGTCACTTTTGAAAGAGATTAGAGAAAGTCACTCAGTTGTGTCTGACTTTTTGAGACAGCATGGACTATATAGTCCGTGGAATTCTCTAGGCCAAAATATTGGAGTATGTAGCCTTTCCCTTATCCAGGGGATTTTCCCTACCCAGGGGATCCAGGGGATTTTCCCTACCCAGGGATCAAACCCAGTTCTCCTGCATCACAGGCAAATTTTTTACCAACTGAGCCACAAGGGAAGCCCAAGTATATTGGAGTGGGTAGCCTGTTCCTTCTCCAGCAGATCTTCCCGACATAGGAATTGAACTGGGGTCTCCTGCATTGCCGGTAGATTCTTTACCTACTGAGCTATCAGGGAAGCCCAAATATAAATAAATAGTGATTAACTATTTAATTATTGCTGATAGCTCTTTAACTGTTTAACTGTGTGTGTTAAAGTCACTTCAGTCCCATCCAACTCTTTGTCTGACTCCTCTGTCTATGGGATTATCCAGGCAGGAATGCTGGAGTGGGGATATCTATATGTTTAGAAATATGCTGAAGAATGTAGTGAAACAAATATCTTATCAAGTGTATTTTGGAATTATCATATCAGTGTCGAAATATTTTGTCACTATAAACTGGTTTTATTAAACCAGAGATTTTAATTTGGTTCTTGTCTATCTTGTCCACTTCACCTCTTTGTAGTAGTTAATATGATTAGAATTGTGCTTATACACACAAAAAATAATTTTGAACCACCTCCATAAAAATACAAGAGTTTTAATCTGTTTGAAAGTGAAAGTGAAAGTTGCTCAGTTGTGTCTGACTCTTTGTGACCATTGGCTACACAGTCCTTGGACTTCTCCAGGCCAGAATACTGGAGTGGGTAGCCTTTCCCTTCTACAGGGATCTTCCCAATCTAGGGATCAAACCCAGGTCTCCCACATTGCAGGTGGATTCTTCAGCAGCTGAGTCACAATCTGTTTATATGAGATAAAACCAGGATAACAAATAATTCTAGCTATGGATCACATCATTTCACAAAAACTATTTGATATCAGTTTGATATCAAAACCCATACGCACATACACAAACATACATAAACACATTCCTTCACCATGATAAAAAACTCAAACTAAATATTTGACTAAATGAATTGAACTGTTTTAATATTTTGATAGCAATTTTACCCATGCTAGTGCACAGTTCATGTTCTCTGTTTGGAGTAGAACGTATAATTTTCTTAATAATTAATTAATGGAGGCTAATTCATTGTAAACTCTAAACAGATAAAGTACTAGATATATCTTTCAGTATTAATAAAGTACTGTTCTCATATAATTAAGATTCTGATGACTGACAGCATTCAGACCCTCTCCTGCTGTAATTAATGTCCTTTTCATTTTCTAAAGCCTACTTTGCATTATTCATATGGGGAATTAAAGTGAATAGCACAAATGGACATTTTAACAGCAGCCAAAAATCAGGATTTGTGACTTACAATGTGATAGCTGTTCTGAGTTCCTAATCCATTTACCCTGAGGAGTCAAAGAATAGCCTAATACTCTGTATGTAAGCCACTTTGTTTATAGTTCTACAAATATTTAAGAAGATAACCATTTTTCCATTTGAAACTACAAAAAAGGACATCGATAATTAATGACTGTGGTTGAGCATGGGGAGGTTGCTGAGTATTATTGGAATGGAATGAATTAAAGAATTTAAGCAGGGTGCTTTTATGCTCATTTGGATGATGGTGTTTTGTGCTTCCTACATGCTCTATTTTGGTTTACAACTGAGTACATTTAGCTACCTAATGTCTTTTATGAAATAAGGTGAGATATTAATAAACACATAAACATAAACAAAAACTATTAAAGAAATGTGTTTTGTTTTGGGGGAAGATTAAACATTATAAAACACAAACCAATTATGACTTCAACAGGGACTTCCAATTCTTAAATCTGTCTTTGTTTTCAAGAATATTCCCATTATATTTCCATTTTATTTCTTTGTAGTTGCTATCTAGGAACAAAAGCAGTAAAAACGCTAGCCCTATGTATATAAATAAATTAAACAAACACATAAAAATAAGCATAATAAGGAAAAATAGTTGAAAAGAAGAATAACACAAATATATCAATAATTAAGGAGATTGTGAATAGCCAACATTTTATGCTTACACTGACTTCAAAGCTTCATTCTCCCTGCCTTTTATTTTGGCTGCAAACATTTATTTTCACATTCTTCGGGTTATGAGTATCCCAATAAAACTAACTTCTCAGATGCCAATAAATTGAGTTTCAGTTTTTAAAGAATTCTTCTTAGGGACTATGGAGATACTAAATTTTTTACTCTAACATTATAAAACTATTACAATATCATCTAAAATAACTCCATATTTTAAAAAATCAAGGATAGCATAACATTTGTATAACTTGTCAATAAGCTATATCTTGTTAATATGAAATTATTAAAGAGAAAATTTTGAACTAAGGGCTAAGGATTTAGCGTATACAATGGACAGGGAAGCCTGGCGTGCTGCAGTTCCCTGGGGTCTCAAAGAATTGGACATAACTGAGCAACTGAACTGAACTGAATAACTTTACATTATGAAAAAAAGCACTCAGATGATGTGTAAAATAACCTGGTTTCTAATCCTAGCCCCTGAAATATCTTGTTGGTGTTAGTTCTTGAGTTGATTGTTCATCAGTACTACTCAGCAATTATATGTGATGGGGGCGTATATAAGTGATGAATAAGCATAAATATCATTATTAACATGACTAAAACATTATGCTTGACATTATTTTATGTTTTCTTACTCTTTATCATTGTGTCCCAGACAGGTGGAAAGCTTAGTTCATGTCAGGTCTAGGGAAGGATTGTCATGATGATTTTACATGGCCTTCACTCAGGAGGCAGCTGACACTGTATCCTCTATCCTTGACTTCCCAGGATATCTTTGTCTTAGAGAACAGTGTTCCCTTTCCATCAGCATTCCCTCTGCCCCAAACACCCACTTTAGTCAGTACTCCTTTAGGACTCAGTAAAAGAGAAGCATATGCTCCTTTTATGGGAAATGTATGGGCTTAAAGCACTATTTCTTATAGTCAAGTTTAGGAATCAAATAGATAATCACAGAGTCTCTAAGTTTTTATGTTAAACTTAAAAATCAGTTTGTAGCATTTAAAATGTGACATATATACACAAAAATATATATTGTGTATATATATATGTGTGTGTGTGTGTGTGTGTGTGTGTGTATACTTTCATCATTCATTCAGTTTGCAGCAATTAAAACGTGATACATAGGCTTCCCTTGTGGTGCAGTGGGAAAGAATCCCCTTGCCAAAGCAGGAAGTACAAAAGACACAGGTTTGATTAATGGATTGGGAATATCCCCTGGAGCATGAAATGGCAACCCACTCCAGTATTCTTTCCTGAAAAATTCCATGGATAGAGAAGCCTGGTGGGCTATAGTCTTTGGGTGCAAAATGGTGGACATGACTGAGCATGCGCACAGAAGTATGAAATGTATATATAAACATTTACATTTATGTAAATATACATATAAAAACTTCTATCCTCTTTTTATTTATCCCACTTCGACTATACACATTCATCTTTCTGTCCTTAATATAAAGTTCTTCTAAAAGATTTTGGTAATACCATGGAAGTCTAACTTTTTTTTTTGTCTTTTTTTACACAAAACATGAAGATATTAGCTGCCTTGAATTATATAAAAAAATTGAAATCTGACACAGTCAATGGTATGCTGAACTTATTTCTTGATCTGTTGAACTTAAGCACTTTATAGATCCACTGCTTCAAATCAACAATTTAAATATTTACATATATAGAACAAAATGCCTATTTTGAGGATACTAGTATTGATTATAACATCAGAGTCATCAAGTTAGAGGTCTCCAGGAGAAATAGTGCGAAAAAAAGAAAAAAAAAAAAAGGTGAATCTGTTGCCTAAAAATAGTAGCTTTGAGCCAAATCACAATTTCAAAAGATAATAAATATAACTCTTCAATGATTATTTTATAAATATCTAAAATTTTTCAAAACTTACATTTAATCATTATATAAAATCTCACTTTAATGACTACTAAAGCTTGCTCAATGAATTTACTATGTTTATTCTAAATTTGGACTTCCCTGGTGGCTCAGATGGTAAAGAATCTGCCTGCACTACAGGAGACCCAGGTTCAATCCTTGGGTCAGGAAGATCCCCTGGAGAAGTGAATGGCAACCCACTCCAGTGTTCTTGCCTGGAGAATACCAAGGACAGAAGAGGCTGGCAGTCTACAGTCCATGGGGTCGAAAAGAGCTGGACACAACTGAACAACTCTTTACCATTTCATTCTCAATTTACTGTCCTTTTTTAAATTGTAGAACCCACTTTTAACTCATAGGATTTATTGAATACTCTGTGCTAGTTATACTCTGAAGTTCCTAGAACTTCATAATGAGAAAATCAGACAAAAATTCTTCCACAGAAAATAGCCTGAGAGATTTAGGATTAATATGCTGGAGTTTGCTAGTGGAGGTAAATTGCTATTGTAAGTATGTGAGAAACTTGGGTGAGGTGTTTACATTTAGATATCATTGGTTATGACAAAAAAATGAGAGAAAAAGGTAAAGTTATCTCCAAGCAAGTTGTCCCCTTCACATTTGGTGAGGCAAGAAAGAGTAACTCAAACACGTCTGAGAAGGAACATCAGATAATTGGACAAAAATCAGGAATATATATTTTCATTGTTCATTCAAAAGAGGAACATTTTTCTAGTAATACTATTTACCAGAACAAGCATCTAAAAAAACTGAGAAGAATCTGAAAGAAGGGTTAGAGAATGAATAAGTCAGAGGAAAAAGGTTTTGAGAAGCCTGTCTATAAAGAGGAACAGAGAAAGTAGGCTGTGTTTGAAGTAAAGATGTGGCAGAGTGAGTGCCACTCAGTCACACCCCACCATTGGCAATTCCATGGACTGTAGCCCGCCAGGCTCCTCTGTCCATGGGATTCTCCAGGCAAGAACACTGGAGTGGGTTGTCATTCCCTTCTCTAGGGCATCTTCCCAACCCAGGGATCAAACTGGGGTCTCCTGCACTGTAGGCAGAGTCTTCACTATCTCAACCACCAAGGAAACCCTAATGTGGAGAAGCCCTAATGTGATTCAGTGCAATCAATGATGAGTTCACCAATGAGGAAAAGTCCCTGAAAAAATAAAAAGGGTACGGCCAGTGGGAAGGGCAGCCAAGATAAAGGTGGGGACATGGGAAGTACGGACTATTGGGTGTGAGAGAGGCACAAGGGTGTGTTGTACAGCATGGGCCATCTAGCCAATACATTGTAATAGCTAAATGCAAAGCAACTTTTAAAACTGTATAAAAACTTAATTTAAAAAAAATTAAAAATAAAAAGGCTATGGCATCCAGGATACACTGTAGTGACTAATTTTTGATAGAAAGAGGATAAATCTCATCATAGAAATGGAAGAAAACAGTAGGAGCACAGATTAGTAGTCTACTGTATTTATGGATAAATATATTTATATGGTTTCTGTCCATTCATGGCTGTTTCAGCCATTAGCTGAAAGTGAAGTGGTGAAAGGGAATGAAAGATTTGGAAAGAGAAAAAGTGATATTAACTATCCCTTGGGGAATGTGAAAGTGATTTTATAGCTATTTATCAAAGAAATGGAGTACATTGCTGAGCCAGCTAAAGGTTTATCTGATCTTGCAGATCCTGAATTCAAACGGATCCAGTCTGCATAGGAGGTCACTTTTTTCCAGCCATGCTTAGTCCCTACCTCCCTATTTCCTACCGTAGGAAACAAAAGAAGGATAGAGGAAAAATAAATCTGAGATAATTTTTTTATAGTGAATTTATGAAAGGTCATGGATATATTAATTTCCTTGGGGTTGCCATAACAAATTGCCACAAATGAGTAGATTACCACAAGAGAAATGCTCTCTTACAGATGTCTAAAAGTTCTAGGAAAGAATCTTCCCAATTTCTGGTGGCCTCAGATGTTCCTTTGTCCGTGTTAGCATAGTTCCGATCTCTGTCTCCTTTTTCCAAGGGCATTCTTCCCTCTGTGGATATGTCTAAATCTACCTCTCTTTCCTCTTATTAAGATTCCAGTCATTGGATTTAGGTTCTACCTAACTCCAAGGAGACTTTATATTTACACCCTTAACTGATATATCTGCAAAGATGCCTTTAAAAATAATCATAGACAGTCATTTCACTATGGCCTAGAGATAATTATTTTCAAAATTAGCTGAAATTGAAAATCTCAAATGCAAGCATTAAGGGGTCATCAGAAAGAAGAAAGAGGAAGTTCTAACTGGTACAGAAATATTTAGCCTTCACTGAGGTTATGAGCAGATCTTTCAATATTACTGGAATGAAATGGAAAAAAGAATGAGTATTATAGGCAATTTTGGAGACGGATGGTGAAAGTTTGAGAATGAGCTCATTTAATGTCATTTTTAAAAATTGTGCTACACAAATATGTGCTGAACTTGAGGCAACGATTTTGAGCTCTGAGAATGAAAGAAATGTTTAAAATTGAGAGTGAACATTAAGAAATACTGCAAGAGTTTGAAGAGAAAAATTACAAAAGAAAAAAAAATACCATGGGTCAGGATTTTGGTTTAATAAAATTAGTGACCATGCTCTTAAACACAATTCTCTAATGTCTCCTAAAGCCAATATATGTAATGTATAGGTTTTTATATGCCAGATGTTTTACATCTATTATTATTGAATCTCACTAAGACTCTTTAACTTTGGTACAGTTATTTTTACACAGGAAGATTTTAAGACAATGTTAAGATTCACTGCATTGCACACTTTGAAAGATAGTCTACCATATTTTATTTTATATCAAGAAGTAGCAAAATTAGAATTATGTACCTTTAAGAAATATACTATTATTTGGAAAAATACTAGGGCTTGCTTCATTAAAAATGAAGATTAAAATCTATTAAAAATAGAAAATAACTGGGGCAAAAATCCTTAGAAATAATTTTCTCAGATTAATTTTCTTGCCACCATAAGACAATATACTTCATACAGATTTGTTTCGTCCATACACTAATTTGCTTTTATCACTGAACCTCTTTCTACCACTTGAATATAAACTGCTAGATTTTGCTTAATATGATAATTTAAATGTCTTTTTCTTTTTAATTACCTGCAAGAGAAGGTGAGCCAGAACAATTTTATGCTTCATATGGTGTTCATAATTTGGCATACTACAATCATGAAAAGACCAAAAGCATGGAGTTTAAACAGATGTCTAACTTGTACAGGTCCATAATACATTGGCAGCTTTTTCATCATGAACTCTGAGGCATCCTGATTTCAGTTAGGTGGAAGAAAAGACAGGCCTGATAAATGTCTAGGAGGAAAAAAATAAATCAGTGCAGCTGTGACCCAGGTCAGAATTATTCTTAATATTCACAATTAATTTCTGGAGAACAGCTTGTATACAGCATTACCAGCTGCTTTTTAAACAAATATGTGCACATTTTGGCAACCATAGATTTAGTAATTTGCTCTACTCACATGAAAACCAAAAGGTGAACTCATTTTGCACCCTTTGCTTTTTTTTCTAGTTTCCTTTATAGTGATAATGCTTTTCATTGTATGAATTACAAGTGCAAGTAAATTAAGAATGATGTGATTGACATTTGAGCTATGAATGAGCATTGTTCAAGTTAGGATACATGTCTTAATTAAAATGTTGGTGAATGGTAAAGATAGACCTCTCAGTGACTTTCTTTTCTTTTTTGTTCTGAATCATTGTAGAGATACTTTCATTTTTGCTAATCTGTTTATGTACTTTGCCTAAAGTGTAGATATCGAATTAGATTATATTAGTTTAGATTCAGTCTGCAATGACTTGAAACACTTGTGTGTGTGTGTGTGTGTCTCCTTTACAGAGATGAATGGTTGAAAGCAGCCCGTGTGTATCTCCTATGCAAGGTGACACCCCTCTCTCCTACCGAATCTCTTTTAGGATTGTTTTGTATAGATTCCTGTCCAAGGGCTGAAGGATGAATTACATGACCTTTCGACATCAATTCCATCTGCATGCAGTCTTCTAACACTAAAAGATACACTAATTAAGAAAATTCAATAGTATCGTGTGAGTATTAGTTAAATGTGTTCAAAGGTGAGGGGGCAGTATTAAAATTCTATAAAACCAGAACTGTGGGGAAATACAGACTTTGTTTTTGCACCTTATCAATTACAACCAGGGTTTACTTAAAAGATCCAATGTTTTCGAGTTTGATTTATAAAAATGACTATATGAATGTATACATAGGGTTACTGAAATGCAGGTTCAAATATCTGACATCACATATATCATTTTGTGAATTTGGTGCTTAAAATGAATACAGATTATGACCCTCTTTTCTAAAATAGATTTGAGAAGATCAAGAACTAAATAATGTGAGAAGAATAGGGGAGAATTCCTCAGGATTATACTAAAAAATCTAGTGTAACAGTTGAATAATAACCAATTTTTATTTTGAGCGCTTGTATACTCAAAGAAATAATGGAAAGGACCCACTCAAAAATCATATTTTATTCATTGAAAAATAAGTTCTACTATTAATTAAATCAATCTATAGATTTTTATAACTGTTGCTTTTTTGTGAAGGTAAATATTTTTCAAATACCTTTTTTTAAAATTTATTTGTAATATATATAGCCTCTGTTATTTCAGGGATGACTGGGGGAAATTAGGAATTGATTTTCTTTAAAATTCACATATATCCAAGTAGTGCCTTAATTTGCTGGTGTTGCCATATGAAATGCCACAAGCTAACTGGTTTAAACAGCAGAAATTTATCTCCTCACAATTCTAGAAACATGAAATCCCAGGATCAAGGTAGAAGCAGGGTTTAATTTATTTTAAAGCCTTTCTCTTTGGCTTGTATATGTCCATCTTCTCCCTGAGTCTTCTCCCTACTTCTCTAAGTCTCACTGTGCTTGTCTGTGTCCAATCTCTTCTTATAAGAATGCTAGTCAGATTGAATTAAGGTCCCCCCATATGACATCATGTAATTGTCTCCTTAAAGACCCTTGATCCAAATACAGTCACTTTCTGAACTACTGGGGGACTAGACTTCAGCCTATGAATTGGCGAGGGAGGCATGATTTATCCCATAGCATATGCCTCACTATGATTATAAATGTGTTGTATTTTTCAAAATTTATTTATTTCTGATTGCATTGGGTCTTCTTCATTCCTGCACGGGGTGGGGATACTCTTTAGTTGTGATGTGTGGGCTTCTCACTGCAGTGGTTTCCTTGTTGCAGTGCATGCACTCTAGAGCATAGACTCTAGCTGTGGAGCATTCACTTAGTTTTCCCTAGGCATATGGAATCTTCCTGAAATAGGGCTTGAACCAATGTCCCCTGCATTGGCAGGCAAATTATTTACCACTAAGCTACAAGGGAAACCCAGTATGTTCTTTTTTTTTTGCCTTACAAAGAAATTGTCTTTGCAATACTCAACAATATTGTACATGAGACAGCATAGGACACACTTGAAGATTTGTGTATTAATCATTATGAAATATTGATTTTATCCTTTTCTAATATCTTGATCTTCAATTAAACTGAAGACTATTGCTATCAATGCTTTTTTTTGTAGTTTATATTCATTTGCCTGCTACTTTACCGTTACATGACATTCAGTGATGCTGTGTTATTCTTTTCTTGTTGCTGTTGTTCAGTTGCTCAGTCATGTCTGAATCTTTATAACTCCATGGACTGCAACATGCCAGGCTTTCCTACCCTTCACTATCTCCCAGAGTTTGCTCAAACTCATGTCTACCAAGCTGATGATGCCATCCATCCATCTCATGCTCTGCTTCCCTCTTCTCCTCCCACCTTCAGTCTTTCACAGCATCAGGGTCTTTTCCTGAATATTCGTTGGAAGACTTGATACTGAAGATGAAGCTCTAATACGCTGGCCACCTGATTCGAAGAGCCAATCCATTAGAAAAGACCCATACTTAGCCCGACCCAGAGACATCTGATATAGTCAATTCCTACTCAGTTCAGTCCAGTTCAGTCTCTCAGTCGTATCCAACTACTTGTAACCAGGGAATGCAGTAAGCCAGGCCCCTCTGTCCATCATCAACTCCCAGAGCATACTCAAGCTCATGTCCACCAAGGTGGTGATGCCATCCAACCATCTCATCCTCTGTTTTCCCCTTTTCCTTCCACCTTCAATCTTACCCAGAATCAGGATCTTTTCAAATGAGTCAGTTCTTCTCATCAGGTGGCCAAAGGACTGGAATTTCAGCTTCAGCATCAGTCCTTCCAATGAATACCCAGGACTGTTTTCCTTTTGGATTGACTGGTTTGATCTCCTTGCAGTCCAAGGGGCTCTCAAGAGTCTTCTCCAAAGCCACAGTTTAAAGGCAGCAATTCTTTGGAGCTCAGATTTCTTCATAATCCAACTCTCACATCCATACATGATTACTGGAAAAACCATAGCTTTGACTATATGGACCTTTATTGGCAGAGTAATGTCTCTGATTTTTAATATGCTGTCTAGGTTTGGCATAGCTTTTCTTCCAAGGAGTAAGCATCTTTTAATTTCATGGCTGCAAGCACCATCTGCAGTGATTTTGGAGCCCCCCCAAATAAAATTTCTCACTGTTTCCACTGTTTCCCCATCTATTTGCCATGGAGTGATGGGACCAGATGCCATGATTTTTGTTTTCTGAATGTTGAGTTTTAAGCCAACGTTTTCACTCACCTCTTTTACTTTCATCAAGAGGCTCTTCAGTTCTTCTTCACTTTCTGCCATAAGGGTGGTGCCATCTGCATTTCTAGGTTATTGATATCTCTCCCAGAAATCTTGATTCCAGCTTATGCTTCATCCACCCCAGCATTTCTCATGATGTATTCTGCATATAAGTTAAATAAACAGGGTGACAATACACAGCTTTGACTACTCCTCTCCCTATTTGGACCAGTCTGGTGTTCCATGTCCAGCTCTAACTGTTACTACTTGACTTTCATACAGATTTCTCAGGAGGCAGGTCAGGTGGTCTGGTATTCCCATCTCTTTCAGAATTTTCCACAGTTTGTTGTGATCTACACAGTCAAAGGCTTTGACATAGTTAATAAAGCAGAAATAGTTGTCATTCTGGACCTCTCTTGCTTTTTCAATAATCCAGTGGCTGTTGGCAATTTGATCTCTGGTTCCTTTGCCTTTTGTAAATCCAACTTGAACATCTGGAAGTCATGGTTCACATACTGCTGAAGGATGGCTTGGAGAATTTTTGAGCATTACTTTGTTGTGTGTAAGATGAGTGTAATTGTGAGGTAGTTTGAACATTCTTTGGCACTGCCTTTCTTTGAGATTGGAATGAAAACTGACCTTTTTCAGTCCTGTAGCCACTGCTGAGTTTTCCAAATTTGCTGGCATATTGACTGCAGCGTTTTCACAGCATCATCTTTTAAGATTTAAATAGATTGACTGGAGTTCCATCACCTCCATTAGCTTTATTCATAGTGATGCTTCCTAAGGCCTACTTGACTTCACATTCCAGGATGTCTGGCCCTAGGTGAGTGATCACACCATCATGGTTATGTGGGTCATGAAGATCTTTTTTGTATAGCTCTTCTTGCCACCTCTTCTTAATATCTTCTATTAGTTCCATACAATTTCTGTCCTTTATTGAGCCCATCTTTGCATGAAATGTTCCCTTGGTGTCTCTAATTTCCTTGAGGAGATCTCGAGTCTTTCCCATTCTATTGTTTTCCTCTATTTCTTTGCATTGTTCACTGAGAAATTCTTTCTTATCTCTCCTTGATCTTCTTTGCAACTCTCATTCAGATGTGTATATCTTTCCTTTTCCTCTTTGCCTTAGAATCTCTTCTTTTCTAGCTACACATAAGGCCTTCACAGACAACCATTTTGCTGTTTTGAATTTATTTTGGGGGGAGATGGTCTTGATCACTGTCTCCTGTGCAGTGTCATGAACCTCCATCCATAGTTCTTCAGGCACTTCGTCACTTCCATTGTATAATCATAATGGATTTGATTTAGGTCTTACCTGAATGATCTAGTGATTTTCCTTACTTTATTCAATCTAAGTCTGAATTTGGCAATAAAGAGTTCATGATCTGAGCCACAGTCAGCTCCCCATCTTGTTTTTGATAACTGTATAGAGCTTTTCCATCTTTGGTTGCAAAGAATATAATCAATCTGATTTCAGTATTGACCATCTGGTGATGTCCATGTGTAGAGTCATCTCTTGTGTTGTTGGAAGAAGGAGATCTCTATGATCAGTGCATTCTCTTGGCAAAACTCTATTAGCCTTTGCCCTACTTCATTTTGTGTTACAAGGCCAAATTTGCCTGTTACTCCAGGTGTTTCTTGACTTCCTACTTTTGCATTCCAGTCCCCTATAACAAAAAGGACATCTTTTTTTGATGTTAGTTCTAGAAGGTCTTGTAGGTCTTCATAGAACTGTTCAACTTAAGCTTCTTCAGCATTACTGGTCAGGGCATAGACTTGGATTACTGTAATGTTGAATTGTTTGCCTTGGAAATGAACAGAGAGATCATTCTGTCATTTTTGAGATTGCATCCAAGTACTGCATTTCAGAATCATTTGTTGACTGTGAGGGCTACTCCATTTCTTTTAAGGGATTCTTGCCCACAGTTCAGTTCAGTTCAGTCGCTCAGTCATGTCTGACTCTTTGTGACCCCATGAGTCGCAGCCCGCCAGGCCTCCCTGTCCATCACCAACTCCCAGAGTTCACCCAGACTCACGTCCATCTAGTCAGTGATGCCATCCAGCCATCTCATCCTCTGTCATCTCCTTCTACTTCTGCCCCCAATCCCTCCCAGCATCAGAGTCTTTTCCAATGAGTCAACTCTTCGCATGAGGTGGCCAAAGTACTGGAGTTTCAGCTTTAGCATCATTCCTTCCAAAGAAATCCCAGGGCTGATCTCCTTCAGAATGGCCTGGTTGAATCTCCTTGCAGTCCAAGGGACTCTCAAGAGTATTCTCCAACACCACAGTTCAAAAGCATCAACTCTTCGGTGCTTAGCCTTCTTCACACTCCAACTCTCACATCCAAACATGACCACTGGAAAAACCATACCCTTGACTAGACGAACCTTTGTTGGCAAAGTAATGTCTCTACTTTTAAATATGCTATCTAGGTTGGTCATAACTTTTCTTCCAAGGAGTAAGCGTCTTTTAATTTCATGGCTGCAATCACCATCTGCAGTGATTTTGGAGCCCCCAAAAATAAAGTCTGACACTGTTTCCACTGTTTTCCCATCTATTTCCCATGAAGTGATGGGACCGGATGCCATGATCTTCATTTTCTGAATGTTGAGCTTTAAGCCAACTTTTTCACTTTCACTTTCATCAAGAGGCTTTTTAGTTCCTCTTCACTTTTTGTCATAAGAGTGGTGTCATCTGCATAACTGAGGTTATTGATATTACTCCCGGCAATCTTGATTCCAGCTTGTGTTTCTTCCAATCCAGCATTTCTCATGATGTACTCTGCATAGAAGTTAAATAAACAGGGTGACATTATATAGCCTTGATGTACTCCTTTTCCTATTTGGAACCAGTCTGTTGTTCTATGTCCAGTTCTAACTGTTGCTTCCTGACCTGCATACAAATTTCTCAAGAGCCAGGCCAGGTAGTCTGGTTTTCCCATCTCTTTCAGAATTTTCCACAGTTTATTGTGATCCACATAGTCAAAGGCTTTGGCATAGTCAATAAAGCAGAAATAGATGTTTTTCTGGAACTCTTTTGCTTTTTCCATGATCCTGCAGATGTTGGCAATTTGATCTCTGGTTCCTCTGCCTTTTCTAAAACCAGCTTGAACATCAGGAAGTTCACGGTTCACATATTGCTGAAGGCTGGTTGGAGAATTTTGAGCATTACTTTACTAGCATGTGAGATGAGTGCAATTGTGCGGTAGTAGATATAATGGTCATCTGAGTTAAATTCACCCATTGCAGTCCATTTTACTTCACTGATTCCTAAAATGTGGATGTTCACCCTTGCCATCTCCTGTTTGACCACTTCCAATTTACCTTGATTCATGGACCTAACATTTCAGGTTCCTATGCAATATTGTTGTTTATAGCATTGGACTTTACTCCCACCACCAGTCACACCCACAACTGAGTGTTGTTTTTGTTTGACTCTGTCTCTTCATTCTTTCTGGAGTTATTTCTCCACTCTTCTTCAGTAGCGTATTGGGCACCTACCGAGCTGGGGAGTTCATCTTTCAGTGTCCTATATTTTTCCTCCACTTCCTACTATCTAATAACTTTTCTCAATCTTCTCCCTCACCATACCCATGAAGGACCTCCTTTTCATTCTCAGTTTTTCCAAGTTCTTTGCCTAGAATTTGTGTATAGTGCTTCTTCTTGCTGTAATGAAGTTCTACAGCTTGTGACTCAATTGTCCAGGTCTAACCTTTAAATTTTCAGGTTGTATTGTTTCTCTTCACAATAGCATTCTGTGACTTTGCTTTCTGTTATGCTACCAGCTTTTTTTTTTTTTTTTTAATTCCAGTCATTCTGTCAAATTACCATCCCTTATTTCTTTCACAGGCCACCTCAGCATTGAAATTTCCTCTCTGTCTTGTTACTTCTATATTAATACTTTTCAATAGAGAGTTGTACAGTAATTGAAGTGTTCTATCTGCATTGTCCAGTACCGTAGCCACTAGCCATGTGTGTCTATTGAGCACTTGAATGTAGCCATTGAGACTGTTGAACTAAATGATTAATTTCATTAAATATCAGTTCATTCAAATTTAAAATTATGTAGTCACATGTGTCTGGTGGATTCTATATTGGGCAGCACAATTCTGTCTCCTCCATTAAATGCAAAATTCCAGAATAACAGGAAATTTTTCTGTGATAAGGGCTCATCTACCTTTATAACATAGTACTTAGAATGTTCATACTTAATGATAACATATATAATGGTATATGTATATAAAATATTTGTTTATATTACATTTATATAATGATAAGTATATAAAGTATTTGTAGAGTTAATAAATGAATAGATGAATAAATAATAGTACTATGTAATCTATTTATATTCATTGTTGTTTTTCTTATCTTATCTTTGACCATCTTTCTTCTTTCCCCTCTCCTGGCTTCAGTTCGATTGATCAAATCTTCATTATTTGTTTTAATCTTATACATTTGGATATTCAAATTGCAATCGTAATATATTTTAAATTATTAGTAATTAATATCAGACACGTCTATGAGTTCTTCACTTTTCTTACCTTGTCTGATGCTCACAATAGCCCCATGAATTGAGCTTCTTCATTACCCCCATTATATAGACAGGGAACCTAAGGCATAAGGCATTGAATTCACGTGCACAAATGACTTATGTCATAAATGAGGGATGAGGTCTTACTCTATAGCACAAGGAACTATATTCAGTATCCTGTGATAAACCATATTGGAAAAGCATATTTAAAAATACATATATATGTATTACTGAATCACTTTGCTGTACAGTAGAAACTAACACAACTTTTAAAATCAACTATATTTTTATTAAAAAACGAATATGTATATGTATATATACATACATATATATATATATGATTAAAAAAGTGAGGGAAGGTGGTTTCAAAGGTTATTTTCCATCAGTTTTACATTGCTTCTAAATTTGTAAGCATTCTTATTATGCTAGTAGCTATCCTTAAATTAAAAAATTTGAAATTATATTTACTATTATGTGAAGTTGCTCAGTCGTGTCTGACTCTTTGCAACCCCAAGGACTGTAGCCTATCAGGCTCCTCCTTCCATGGGATTTTCCAGGCAATAGTACTGGATTGGGTTGCCATTTCCTTCTCTAGGGGATCTTCCCAACCCAGGGATTGAACCTGGGTCTCCCGTATTGTAGACAGATGCTTTACCATCTGAACCTATATTGAAATATAAATACTAAGAATCACATGCTGCAACTGAGTCCACATGCTCCAACGAAAAGTTTTGCATGCTGCATTGAAAAATAGAAGATCCCACCAGTTTCAAGTAAGACCCAGCATAGCCAAATAAAAATAAATAATAAGAAAAAAGAATTGAGTATTAAAAAAATATGTCTGTATGGCACTTTCCTTTCTAGCAGTTTCTATATTTTACCATCAGCATTACCCCAGGTTGACAGTTGTGCTGTACAGTTTGGATTTGGAAAGAGTTGAAAGGACAGTTGTCTCTTTTCAATAATTCCTGGCTTCACCAGGCAAGACCCTAAAGGAATTTCAGAACCAGCTAAGCCACAGGCTACAACTGTGGGCTCTTTCTTTTCCATACAGGTACTATCAATTCAGGAGACCATAAAAGATGCAGGTTCAATCCCTGGGTCAGGAAGATCCCCTGGAGGAGGGCATGGAAACACTTTCCACTATTCTTTCCTGGAGAATCCTATGGACAGAGGAGCCTGGCTGGCTACAATCCATAGGCATAGGGTTGCAATGAGTTGGATGTGACTGAAGCGACTTAGCACACATGCATGAACAGCTACTTCAAATACCAAAATGCAACAGGACACAATGCTTTTTTCTCATCATGTTTCCTTCACACTTCCATACTGACTAACTGATAAATAGGTAAAGCAAATGTAATATATAGTTATACAAATTATTAATGTTACAGATTTATCTATAGTCAACAGGAAAACTAATTGCTCTATAGAAACAAAACTAAGTAAATAAATTAAAACTCTTATGCCTAGAAATACATATTTATACACAACCCAAATCCATCTTTTGGCTCTGTTTGCATTTTTGACTTGTCTTTCTGGAACTATCTGTGTCAAAGAACTGCCTACAGTCATTCCCAAATTAGACTTGCTTTTCCGCTCTTTATTTACATGTCATTTATGGCATTTAAACTCAAGTTTGGAGCTTGCATCCTTGAAACCTGTGCATTTATTTCTTTGTAATGACCCTAAAGCTAGCTGATTCTCTTCCAAATGTCCAGAAAATATGTTTCTGTGATCAAAATTATAGAAAGAACCAAATGTCTACTTTCTATTATAAAAACCAGTTGGTATTAATATGACCTTCACACTTCTTATTTTATTATGCAAGCCTCTTTCACCTCAGATGGAGTTTATTTCTAAAGCACTATGTGTTAAATAGTAATATATTTCAGTTTTTTCTTTAACATTTTACTCCCAAGATGTATAGATACATAAATAAAAATAGGAAAATATGTAAATTCAAATTCTGATAGAATTAAGGCAAAAACAATACCTTAAAATTTAATACCCAAAACAATAGAAAGTGTAAGTGAATATTTTTTGGACCTGGTATGGAAGGGATTTCAAAGTAAAATGTATAAGAAAAGTTTCATAATTTGACTTCATTGAAGTAAAACACACTTAACAATTGTATAGATTACAAACTGGGAAAGATTTAAACAGGCACAACCAAGAAAAATATACATATGAGGATTACATAAATAATTTGCAAAAATCAATAAAAAATCACAAAAAAATAGGGAAGAAAAATAATACTAACAGATAGTTCAAAGTCTGGGAACCACATATGACCAGCTAACATACAGAAAGATGTCTAAACTGTAATCATAAATTCCATTGTCTCTTTTTATTCTTTTATTTAATTTTTTTCAGCACTGTATAATGTGGTCACATTCCTTTATGAATCTTTTCTTTTCTGGCTTATAGTCCATGCTCAATCACACTCCTTTACTTGTCAGGCACATTTCTTCATGTTACAACCTCCTGCTGATTCTTAGTTCAACAGTTTCATGTAACAAACTTGCTAATACACCTTTGTATCTCAAGTGTTGACTCAAGAATGATAGGAAATGAAAAAAGATAAAGCCTTTTTTCTCCTTGTCCTTGAAGTGCTTATGATCTAGTAAAGAAGACAGACACATCACAGCTAATTTTTAGCATCAACCTTCTCACTCAATGATTCCATCTTACTAATATGATATATAACCTCCTCTCTGAAACCTCCTCAGAGTTAGCTTGTCAGCTGTCACAGACAATCTAGGTCCTATGGGTACCATGATGACTTTGTTATCTGCTTTTTGTGGGCAGAAATGAAATTTCATATGGTCTAAGAAGAGGATAACCAATGGAACATATCATAAAATTTATGTTATACATTCTATAATGAAAATAATAAAAATGCATAGAATTTTAATGCAAATAAAATCAATGGGAGAAACTTTCAAAAGGAAACAGCAGGGGAACTATATGATGGTCAAAATGGATATATTGGTAAAGACACTTATTAGAAAAAGGAGAAACATGATTCAATGTTTATTTTGATGTATGTAGAGAAATTAAGGCTGTGATTTGGCTCCAAAGAGGTCTTTGGCATTATAAACTTTGTTTCAAATCAACTAGAAATCATGAGCAAAGAACTGGTCACAATTTTAATAAAAAAGCATGTTTAGGGTATATAATGCTAATGTAGGTGGCTATTGCACATGTAAATTATATCACCTGCATTTAAAGAACTACAGTATTGTGAGAAAAAACATAGCTATATAACATAGTATCAAAAGTGCAAGAAGTTAAGAGAGATGAGTGAGAGATCATACTGATAGTTACAAGGTTTTTCTCTAATTGGAGGAGTATTTGTGTGTGACTCTGCTTTAGTTCGGAGAAGGCGATGGCACCCCACTCCAGTACTCTTGCCTGGAAAATCCCATGGATGGAGGAGCCTGGTGGGCTGCAGTCCATGGGGTCGCGAAGAGTCAGACGTGACTGAGCAACTTCCCTTCACTTTCATGCATTGGAGAAGGAAATGGCAACCCATTCCAGTGCTCTTGCCTGGAGAATCCCAGGGACGGTGGAGCCTGGTGGGCTGCCGTCAGTGGGGTCACACAGAGTTGGACACGACTGAAGTGACTTAGCAGCAGCAGCAGCAGCAGCTACTGCTTTAGTTCTTATATAAAATGAGACATTTTGTAATCTCTTGTAATTTATAATGCTGCTGAAAATTTATGCGTAGCCAAGTGAAGTCTCAGAAATCATCAAACTTTAGTATTTGTCTAAATTCTTTAGTTTTGGTGAGTGGCATAAATGTACAGCATGGATAACGATAGACTAATCTCACTATTATATTGGTTGGCAGATAATAGTCTGAAGGATTTGGACAGAAATATTAAAAAAAAAAAGACTCCCTCAAAACTAGCAATTATGTATGCTACAAAAATTGAACATAAGTAACCTGAAATCTGACCTTATTTTTATGTTAATTTATTCAAACATTTTAAAAGTTCATTCAAAAATATCTATGCTATGAGGGCTTAGTATTTCCTGGGTTTAATGCTAGTGACTATGTGTGGACAGTGATAGACATTTCCACTTCAAAAAGCTCAGAGTTCAGTGCAAGAAAAAGACATGTGAATAGATGGTAGCCTGAAGGGAAAAACAGTAGTGCATATACTAGAAGGGTGACCTCTGGGAAAGAAACGGTCTTCACACCTGTGGTAATATTAGAGGTAGCCTCCAAGTGGCTCACTGATAAAGAATCTGCCTGTCAGCGTAGGAGACGTGGGTTCAATCCTTGGATTGTGAAGATCCCCTGGGGTAGGAAATGGCAACCCACCGCAGTATTCTTGCCTGAAGAACCCCTTGGACAGAGGAGCCTGGTGGGCTACAGTCGACGGGGTTGAGAGCAGTCAAACATGGCTGAGCACCATGCTGTGTCATTAAGGCTGATCATGATACTGAATTGATGTGAAGAACAGCATTTCAGGCGATTTGCTTCCAACCCAACCCTACCATAGCCCACAACGGTTAAGAATACTTGATTTCCAGTCATTGCTCTACTCCTTAATCCTGGATTCTTTTTTTAGTGCTAAATCTCATCACAAAGTCAAGTTTCTATGAGTAGCTTGATGGAGCTGACTGTCTCTCAAGATCACGATGTAAAACTTTCCATGATTTGAATCCACTTATTTTAACTAACTCACTCCTATGTTTCCATTATTTTTGTATTTTTCCATATACTTTTATGCCTATTAATATCAGAGCTGAGTTTTCCATTATGGACACAGTTTCCTAATGGTCCCACTGATGCACAAATCAATTAACAGTGTCCTGGTGACAAATTTCATGAAGTCCCATAAAACCAATTTAATGCTTTTCTTCATAAACTTTGAATCACATTTATTTGTCCATATTGCCTAGATACCCTTTTAGTACTTATTTACATCCTTCTTTGTCCTAAGCCCTGTAACTAGTGCTATTTTTTCTCTTTTTTTCCCTTGAATTTCAGTCTTCTTACTGTACATAAATATGCTATATATATGTATATATTTTTTCTTTATGATTAATGTACTTCTTCAATTTATATTAACAGATCATTCACAGTATGCCAAGTAATCATGAATTGTATTACAATTGTATCCATGCCCACAAAATTAATCTTGGTAGCATAAACAAAATGCATTTTACAATGCCATTAACTTTCCACTCTCTTTGGTGACTTTAAGATGAGACATTATTTACAGAACATTTTTAATGCCTGATGGTAACTTTATTCTCTGAATTGAAGGTGAAATTTTTATTTCTGAAGATTTAAAAACTAGTTAAGAAAAACTTGAAAAAAGGAAGAGACAGTGTGTACATAAACGTTTTGCTTTTCTCAAGGAATTCGAAGTTTAATTAAAGTAAGTCGATCCACCATTATTTTTAATCTCTTAATCAGGTGCTATTTGCATTTTTTCAATTTGAATATGCCTATATCTTTTAAGCTAATGAACTGTATAGTTACAACTAGTCTGCAATGCTAAAAAGGCTGACTTTCCAAATCATCAGGACGGTTTGGGTAACATAAGTCAATTTAATTTGTGTAAAGTAGATCTCCCTATCAGGGTTTTTTGCTGCAGGTCTTTTAATTTCCCTATAGGTTTTCAACTCCATGATGATTTTTTGTAATTAAGAGTTATGTATCTAATGACATGAGGCTTGTGAGGTAAAGTGCTGCTGCCTACACTGCTAACAGCAAACTAAGAGCACGCTCTGAAAGGCTGCATTTCCCAGTTGAAACCATAGGACTCTAAGCTTTCCTCTGCAGTAAACGTGCCACGCTATTAGACTTGTAATTTTTCTGGTTCATAAGCAAAGGTGTGCACTCAACAGACTCCAGAAACAATCCCATAGTGTTGAAAGATTTCAGATACTAAGGAAAACTATACAAAGTTTAAGACTATAGTTAAATTGAGGCACTTTTCAGTTGCTACAAGGTGCTACAAGCTACAAGTTGCTTTTATTTCATAGGTAAAATAGTAAATAATAATAATAATAAAAATCTAATAAAATAAAACAATGCTTCAAAGTAACCAGACTATTACTGAGGAGATGTGAGATGGTGGATCTCCTATAGGAGCAACCTCATTGTGAAGATGTTCACTATGACTTGTAGCTAAAATATATGACGTTTATGCTCAACATTTTAAAATAATTCTGAGTTTTGGATCATTTACAGTTTGGATCATTTGAATCATTGCTTAGTGATTCTACCAGACATGAAAATTACTTATTAATCATTTGGAGGTTTATATTGTGAGAAGGTTGAAATAAATGTAAAATAATAGTTTTAATTCTTTAGGTGACACAACAATATGTGCTTCAGAGGACCTGACAATTTCAGTGGCACTTGGATAAAAATGATGACTACTCAACTTTTCAGGCAGTCTCACTGATCCTTAATAAAATTGTGAATGACATGAGCTTTATTTCAGCTGAGTTTGTAATTGACCTCTGCTTTAGACAGAAGGTGGTCTTCTCTTCTCTCTTGGCTGCACACATGCAGCTACTCAATGTACAGGCAGAAAGGCAAATTCTATCTTTCTCTACTTCCTCTAAAAAATGATTTTTGTTTTTGTCCTCATTCCTTCAGTGTTCATATTTATGGCAGTTTATATGGTACAATTATACCTGCTAATTTGCTCAGTGTGAGAAAACTTCTTTGAAATACAGAAATGATCAAAGTTTACTCAAGAAGTGAATGGTCTTTACATATTAATGAAACAACCCCCTGCAACACCCCAGTCTAGATAGCGTCCCTTGGGAATTCTACAAAATTTTGGAAGAAATCATAAAAAATTATACGCAGAATCTTTCAAAATATAAAACAAGAGAATAATACCTAATTTAATCCATGAGTCAAGAATCACTGCTACCCTGCTATAAAAACAAAAGACACTAAAAATGAAAGACAGAAAGAGAGAAAACAATCATTGCAATGAATGCAGGAAGAGCATTTGAAAGAAATTCACTCTTTCATGATAAAAAAAAAAATAGCTATGTAAAAATAGGAAATTCCTCAAGAAGGTAAAGGCATCTATAAAGAGTTTTAAATTAGCATAATTTTTAATAGTGTAAGAATGTATGCCTTCTCCCAAAGACTGGGAAAAGGAGAAACACAGACACACACAATACTTATAAACCTAACCAGTGTAACTGAATGAAAAATAAATAAGCAAATGAAAATTCATCAAAATTAAAAACTGCTTTCTCTTCAAAGGACAATGTTTTGAGCATCAAAAAAGCCAGCCATATACTGGGAGACTATACTTGAAAATCACATAACTGATAGAGGATCATATCCAGATTATATAAAGAATTCTTACTAATCAATAATAAGAAGAAAAACAACTCAATAAATAAACATGGGTGAAAGGTTTGACCAGACATCCACCAAGGAAGATATACAAAAGGTATAATCACTAAAAAGCTGCTCAAAACTGTTAGTCATTAAGAAAATGAAAATTAAAGCTATAATGAAATACCATTACTCTCACCTGAATGGCTAAACTTACAAACACTAACAATATCAAATTCTGGTAAGTTTAAGGTTGTGAAGCACCTGGAATTCTTGAACATTGCTGGTCCAAAAAAAAAAAAGTATAAGCACATTGTAAAAAAATGTTTTCACATTTTTTTTATAAAGTTAAGCACACACTGACCTTCCCTGGTGACTCAGTGGTAAAGAATCCACCTGGCAATGCAAGATACTTGGGTTCAATCCCTGGATCAGGACGATCCCCTGGAGAAGGAAATAGCAACCCACTCGAGTATCCTTGCCTGGGAAATCTCATAAACAAAGGAGCCTGGTAGGCTACAGTCCATGGGGTTGCAAAGAGTCAGGGTTGCAAAGAGTCAGACACAGCTAAACAACAACAAAATCACACACTCACCACGTGATCCAATAATTGTACTCCTAAATATTTGTGTGTGCTGTGTGCTTAGTCATCCAGTAGTGTCTGACTCTGCAACCACATGGACTGAAGCCTTCCAGGCTCCTCTGTTCTTGGGGATTCTCCAGGCAAAAACACTGGAGTGTATTATCATGTCCTCCTCCATGGGATCTTCCCAACCCAGGGATCAAAACCGGGTCTCCCTCATTGCAAGCAGACCTACACAAGTGCTCATAGAAATATTATTAAAATTGTAAAGAACCAATGTCTACCAACTGCTGAACCTATAAATAATTTGTGTACTGTCCCTGCAATGGATTACTCAGAAATTTAAGAATACACTAACAAGGCACACAGAAACATGAGTAAACCTCAAAAGCATTATACTAAGTGAAAGAAGTCACTTAACAACAGACCATATGCATATAAAACAACATATTAGACATTCTAGGAAAGGCAAAATAATAATGATAGATAACATCAGTATTATCACAGGCCAGGTGGTATGGGGAAGAACTAAATTCCAACAAGCAAAAGGGAATTTTATGAATGGTAACAATATTTTGTCTCATTATTTCCATAGTTGGTACAGGATGGTATTAAAAAAAAAAACTGATGTATTTTGCACTTACATTTGATATATTTGATACATAAATAAAACCAAATGACCAAAAACCAAGAAGCAGAAAGTGGCAGTTTAATTCAGTTACTGTTGTCAAACAATCAAATCACTAAAAATGAGAAAGAATGACTTGTTTTTTCATTCAATGCCATAGAAGTATATGCTTTATGTATTGTTACATTAAGAAAACAAAGTATGTATAGAATATAATTTACTTGTGTTTTAAAAATAAGAAGTATCTGGGTGAGTATGAAAATTATTATCAAATATGTGTAGATAGCATGTCAAAAATTTCTCTAAAATGTATTTCATGATGAGGGGAAAATAGGGCATTTTACTTCTTATTGCACAAAATTCATTTCTATGTGATTTTGGTTTAAATAATGAATGTATTTTAAAATAATTATAATATATTTTAGAAGATGAATTTGTATTATTATAACAAAAATCAGATTATTCTTTTTAAGTAACACAAAATGTGAGGCACTCTAAAATTGATGAAAATTATCAATAAGTTAGTAGATGTCCATAGGTGGATTCTAGTCTTGGAAATTTCCCTAAACTTTAAATTCATCAAATCCTTCCTTGGGAAAAACTAGTGTTATGATATACTATTTACATATAACTATTAGTTTAAATATGATACATTACATATTAAAATTCTCATCCAAAATGTTCCATTCCTTCTTATTTCTCTTCCACGTATTTTAATATTTTGTCACATCATCTCAATAGAAATACAAGGGTTATTAATAGAAATGGAATAGTTGAAAAATGTACCAGAAGTATTTTCAATTTCTTCAACTCACAGACATGGCCAAGTATCATTGCTGGAAACCTTCCACAGAGGTGAAGATTAGTTCTACTGGTTTATAAAGATTTTTCTCCATACTGCCCTATTTATCCTCATAATACACTAGTGAGACAACACTGGTTGTTCAAAACAAAAGCTTTTAACTCAGCTTCATTTGTATGTGACAAAATTCTCAATTAGTCTTAGTTCTCAATCAGTTCAGTTCAACTCAGTCACTCAGTCATGCCCGACTCTTTGTGACCCCATGGACTTCAGCACACCAGCCCTCCCTGTCCATCAACTCCCAGAGTTTACTCAAACTCATGTCCATTGAGTCAGCGATGTCATCCAACCATTTCAACCTCTATTGTTCCCTGTTCCACCCACCTTCAATATTTCCCAGCATCAGGCTCTTTTCAAATGAGTCAGTTCTTTGCATCAGGTGGTCAAAGTATTGGAGTTTAGGTATCAGTCCTTTCAATGATTATTCAGGACTGATTTCCTTTAGGATGGACTTGTTGGATCTCCTTGCAGTCCAAGGGACTCAAGAGTCTTCTCCAACTCCACAGTTCAAAAGCATCAATCCTTCAGTGCTCAGCTTTCTTTATAGTCCAAATCTCATATCCATACATGACAACTGGAAAAACCATAGTTTTGACTAGGCGGACCTTTGTTGGCAAAGTAATGTCTCTGCTTTTTAATATGCTGTCTGGTTTGGTCATAACTTTTCTTCCAAGGAGCAAGAGTCTTTTAATTTCATGGTTGCAGTCACCATCTGCAGTGATTTTGGAGCCCAAAGAAATAAAGTCTGTCACTGTTGCCATTGTTTCCCCATCTATTTGCCATGAAGTGATGGGACCAGATGCCATGATCTTAGTTTACCGAATTTGAGTTTTAAGCCAACTTTTTCACTCTCTTCTTTCACTTTCAACAAGAGGCTCTTTAGTTCTTCAGTTTCTGCCATAAGGGTGGTGTCATCTGCATCTCTGAGGTTATTGATATTTCTTCTGGCAATCTTGATTTCAGCTTGTGCTTCATCCAGTCCAGTATTTCTCATGATGTACTCTGCATATAACAAGTTAAATAAGCAGGGTAACAATATACAGCCTTGACTACTCCTTTCCTGATTTGGAACCAGACTTTTGTTCCATGTCCAGTTCTAACTGCTGCTTCTTGACCTGCATACATGTTTCTCAGAAGGCAGGTCAGGTGGTCTGGTATTCCCATCTCTTGAATAATTTTCCACAGTTTGTTGTGATCCACATAGTCAAAGGCTTTGGCATAGTCAATAAAACAGAAGTAGATGTTTTTCTGGAGCTCTTTGGCTTTTTTGATGATCCAACAGATGTTGGAAATTTGATCTCTGGTACCTCTGCCTTTTCTAAATCCAGCTTGAATGTCTGGAATTTCATGGTTCACATACTGCTGAAGCCTGGCTTGGAGAATTTTGAGCATTACTTTACTGGTGTGTGAGATGAGTACAATTGTGCGGTAGTTTGAGCATTCTTTGGCATTGCTTTTCTTTGGCACTGGTATGAAAACTGACCTTTTCCAGTCCTGTGGCCACTGATGAGCTTTCCAAATTTGCTGGCATATTGAGTGCAGCACTTTCACAGCATCATCTTTTAGGATTTGAAATAACTCAACTGCAATTTTATCGCCTGCACTAGCTTTGTTCATCGTGATGTTTCCTAAGGCCCACTTGATTCTGCATTCCAGGATATCTGACTCTAGGTGAGTCATCACACCATCGTGGTTATCTGGGTCATGGAGATTTTTTGTATAGTTCTTTTTATTCTAGCTATCTTTTCTTAATATCTTCTGTTAGGTCCATACTATTTCTGTCCTTTATTGTGCCCATCTTTGCATGAAAATTCCCTTGGTATCTCTAATTTTCTTGAAGAGGGCTCTAGTCTTTCCCATTCTATTGTTTTCCTCTATGTATTTGCATTGATCACTGAGGAAGGCTTTCTTATCTCTCTTTGCTATTCTTTGAAACTCTGCATTCAAATGGTTCTCAGTAATAACTTATAAAGTGTTACCATGTGGCACAGTTAAAGACCCTGCCTGCCATTGCAGGAGATACAAGATATGCTGATTTTATCCCTGGGTCAGGAAGATTCCCTGGAAAAGGAAATGGTAACCCACTCCAGTATTCCTGTCTGGGAACCACCATGGACAGAGGAGCCTGATGGTTCACAGTCCATGGGGTCGCAAAGAGTCAGACACAACGGAGCACTCACACCACCACCAGTAACTTATAAGCACAAAGTAATTTTCTTTCTACAAATCACCAAATGTCCCTGTCTAAAATACAATAATCTCCACTTACCTATTAGACAGACACAATTAACTTTTCTGAAGGAATTTAAATACCTCTGCAAAAATTTTTCAAAAGAAGAACTTTGTATTTTCTACACTTCACTTTTTTCCTTCAACGAATATTAGATAATGAAATTCTCATGCTTTATCATTATTATTTTCATCTGTTTTAAAATATCTATTGTGAACAATTGCTTTCATGTTTTTCTGTTACTTTCTCTTACCCAGGATTTGAACCCAGGTCTCCTGGATTGCAGGCAGGTTCCTTACCGACTAAGCTATGAGGGAAGTCCTCTCTTCTATTACTCATTCTCTTACATAAACATTGCCCATAAAACAGATTGCATAATTTCAAGAAATTTGTGTCCAGGAAATTCTGTAGTTTTGGAGGCACTTTCATAATTCTAGAATATTATTTAATATCACTTTAGGTAGAATAAATATCACTCCTTCTTACGTTTAGCTCTTACTTCTTCTTTTACTGGTATTTTTAACCATCTTTTATTTGTCCAAGCCTATGTTATTTCCTGCCTTTAATCTATCACCATTCTATATAACTATTTTATAAAAATATTATTATATTTGAACAATTGAAATTCATTTACTCAGAATAAATTAGTTTAGCACTGAAAAAGAAAGATAAATATGGATAAATATTTTAGAGATGGTTTTTTCTCAGCATAATAAATTAGGTTTTCACAAAACTAGCAATACTAATTATAGTTGTTTATTGATGCTTAAACTTCTTGTTTTTTCCTATTGTTAATAGCCAAGTATTCTATACAACCCCCAAAGCTCAACGTTTTTAGTCAGATATTCATCTAAATTATCTTGTCTTTTATTTCAATACCTTGAAAATTTTGGGTCCTATTTCCAAATTTCCTCTTGCCTCAAAGACCTTATTGTACTATTTGTTTACTCTGGCTAAACTTTACTTTGTACTGAGTTAGAATCCAATTCGAACTTTTACTTAAGTGAAAGAAACACAAAAGTTTGAAGCAGTTAATTTTACAAGTTATTTTTGATTCAAAAGCAACCCAAGTGACTAAGCTCAATTTGCATGCCTAAGGTGTAACTTTTATATAGAAGTAAAGTCAATTTTAATTTTTCCCTTTTCATTTGATTATGCTTAAAATCTCCAGAATTTTCATTGAGAATTTGGTAACTGTTTTAGCATCCTTTTAATTAAATTTTGGTTTCAATTAAAAAATACTTGTATTGACAAATACTTTGTTTCACCATTTTGCCCAGGTATATTACTCTGCTTCCCTCTCTAGGAAAAGTCAAATATTTGTTGTAGAATTATACTATCACTCTATGGCTTTGAATTGTATCATTCAAATAGTTTTGATCATGAAAATTATCTAAATATGTACATCCTGGCAAAAATACATAACTATTTTACTTGGCCTTTAAATTCAAACAATATTTAATGACATTCAATAAAAAAGATAAAAGAATAGTTTATAGAAATGTGTACACATATATACATGTAAAATAATTTTAATGAAAACTTTACATTTTTAAATTTGAATCACCAATATATACAAAATAGAAATTATATAAAGATCTTCAGCAGGACTTCCCAGGTGGTGCTAGTGGTAAAGAACCCACCTGCAGGAGAGGCAGTCCTAAGATGGTGGAAGAATAGAATGGGGAGACCACTTTCTCCCCGACAAATTCATCAAAAGATCACTGGAATGCTGAGCAAATCCCACAAAACAACCTCTGAACCCTGGCAGAGGACACCAGACACCAAGAAAGGCAGCCCATTGTCTTGGAAAGGAGGTAGAACAAAATATAAAAGATAAAAGGATAAAAGAGTTAGGGATAGAGACCCATCCTGGGGAGGGAGTCTTAAAAGAGAAGTTTCCAAACACCAGGAAGCCCTCTCACTGGCAGGTTTGTGGGGAGTTTTGGAATCTCAGAGGGCAACATAACCAGGGGGAAAAATAAATAAATAAATAAAACCCACAGATTTCTTGCTTAATGGCAACTCCCAGCGGAGAAGTAGCCCAGACATTCGCATCCACCACCAGCAAGAGGGGCACTGAACAGGGAGGTGCGGGCTGCATTGCTTAGGGCAAGGACTAGGCCTGAATGCCCTGAGGGCAATCTGAGGGAGCTAACGTGAGATAGCAATCCAGACTGGGATAGCCAGAGACAGGGAATAAAAAAAAAGAGAGAGAATTACCCCTGAAAAGCCCTAAATTAAGGCACTGCAGGGCCCGCTCACAGAACAAAGGACTGAGTGAATACCAGAGGAGACCTAGCTGGCTGGGGACTTTTCCATCCGCAGAGGCAGGGAGACAGGCAGTAGCCAGAGCTGGAAAGGGGCAAACTTGGCCTTAGAGATGGCATCCTCTACCAAACTGCAAGCAGGCTTCTAGTAGCTAACCAAGACTTCCTGGGATTCCCTGACGGTTGACATCCACTGGGAGGGTTGCTGCCAGAGATCAGCTCCCCAGAAGACACACAGCACACCTGAGAGGGCACGCCTGCTGCCACGCAGGAATTCAAGTGGCTGGCAGGGAGGTGATAAGATGCACCACACCTAAGGAGAGTGTGCTCGCCAAGCACCTGGTTGCCTGAGCTGCTCGGACCTGGGAAGAACACAAAATGTAGGCTGAACTGAGTCTGTGCCTTTGTGGAGTACCCAAGAACCTGAACTTTAGTGGCTTAGACCTGGGAAGAGCACGCAACTCAGGGCCTGCTCCCTGCAGAGCAACCTGAAGCCTGAGCAGTGTAGACTAGAAAAGCATACACGCCTCGAATGAGCACAAACCCAGTGTGGCCAAGACACTGCAAGCACTCCTCACACATGCCTGTGATATTTGTTTGCAGTGTTCCTCACTACCCACAGCACCACTGAACAAGTGAGCCTAAATAAGTGACCACCTTCACCTCCTTGTGTCAGGGCAGAAATTAGACACTGAAGAGATCTGCAAACAGAAGAAGCCAAAATAAACAGAGGGAACCACCTTGGAAGTGACAATTGCAACAGATTAAAACCCTGTAGGAAACACTGACTACATTGGAAAGGACCTATAGATCTTGAGAAGTATAAACTGGAACAAGGAACTATCTGAAACTGAACTGACTCCACTGCCCACAACAGTTCCAGAGAAATTTCTAGATATATTTTTACTATTATCATTTTTTTAATTTAATTTTTTTTTATTTTTAAATTTTCTATTACTCCTTTAATTTTCATTTTTATAACCTACTATTACCTTGCAAAAAAAAGACCCTATTTTTAAAGCAAACTTCATATATATTTTTTATAATTTTTGTGATTTTGTCTTGTTTTTTTAATACTGTATTTTTGAGAGTGTAACATCTACTTTAGATTTTTAATCCTTGCTTTGGTATTTGTTATCAAATTTGTACCATTAAGAATCCAATCTTCAGTATCCATTTTTACTTAAGAGTGTGATTACTGGCTTGATTGCTCTCTCTCCCTTTTGACTCTCCTTTTTCTTCCCCAGATCACCTCTATCTCCTTCCTGCCCCTTCTCTACTCTTCCCAACCCTGTGAATCTCTATGTGTTTTCCGGGCTGTGGAGAACACAGGCAACTGATTACTGCCTAGATCTGTCTCTCCCCTTTTGATTCCCCCTCTTCTCCTCCTGGTCACCTCTATCTCCCTCTTCCCTCTTCTCTTCTCCATGTAACTCTGTGAACCTCTCTGGGTGTCCCTCACTGTGGAGAATCTTTTCACCATTAACCTAGATGTTTTATTATCGGTGCTGTATGGATGGAGAAGTTTTGAGGCTTCCATAAGAATAAGGCTGAAAACCAGAGGCGGGAGGATTAAACCCAAAATGTGAGACACCAGAGAACTCCTGACTACAGAGAACATTAATTGATAAGAGATCATCCAAAAGCCTCCATACCTACACTCAAACGAAGCACCACCAAAGAGCCAACGAGTTCCAGAGCAAGACATACCACACAAATTCTCCAGCAACACAGGATCATAGCCCTGAGCTTCAAAATAAAGGCCGCCCAAAGTCACACCAAACCCATAGACATCTCAAAACTCACTACTGGACACTTTATTGTACCCCAGAGAGAAGAAATCCAGCTCCACCCACCAGGACACCGACACAAGCTTCCCTAACCAGGAAACCTTGACAAGCCACTCGTCCAACTCCACCCACAGGGAGGAACCTCCACAATAAAGAGGAACCACAAACTGCCAGAATAGAGAAAGGCCATCCTAATGAGAGAGTTATTTCCTAGGCAGGTTGATAGGGAGTCTAGGGGTCCCCAAGGAGAGAGGGGTCGGGAATTCTTAAGGAGGAAGAAAGGACAAACTTTTTTTCTTTCTCCACATTCCTTAGGATTATATAACAATAATGTATCCTGCCTAAGGACAGTCTTTGGATTCAACCGTCTGTGATCTTAAAATGTTAATTATAGGAGTAGACCTGGTCTTTATAAGGATGTATCTTGCCTGAGGACAGTGTTAGCTTAAAATGTAAATTATGGGAGTAGGTCTGATGAGGTCTTTACAACCTCCAGACATTCTTTGGATTGTATAACCTCATTGTTAACACTAGCAAGCGGGTACTCTTTCTGCTCCCTTCTGATGCCTATGTCAGAAGCTTTCTCTATCTCCTTTATACTTTAATAAAACTTTATTACACAAAAGCTCCGAGTGATCAAGCCTCGTCTCTGGCCCTGGCTTGAATTCTTCTCCTCCGGGGGCCAAGAATCCTGATGTATTCACGTGATTCAACAACAACCTTTCATCTTGGGGGCTCATCCAGGATCCTTCAGGACAAGGTAAGGATGCTTGGAGCTTTAGTTCTTTGTTCTCTTAGCCAACATGTTTTCTGCTGTGCTTTACTAACTCTACCGTGTGCTTGTGTGAATGAATGGCATGCCCTGTGTGAAGCAAGTAAGGAGCCCTGCTCTGCGGTCCACGGTGATCTCACAGGGCTTATGGCAGAAACCTGTCGGGGCGTTATACCGACCTGCCAATGCCAAGAGGCACCCAATGTCTCCTTTGGGAACCGACCAGAAATGGGCAAAGCGTGTGGACGGAACTCTCCTTTCTTGGTCAAACTTTTCGGTCTCTTTGACCATTTCATAACTCCTTGGGAATTAGAAGTACTAACCTAGTCTATCGGATCATAGACTTTCAAGGGACTTGTGATCTATACTGTTATTGTGTACTGTGGCTTAGGTCCCAGACTTAGATTGGTAGCCAATAAAGTGCCTAGCCTCGCTAGGAATCGAAAGTTCAGAAGCTAGATGGAGCTCTAGCTCCAAGAACATCTCTGAGGTTAAAGGTTACTCAGATTGGGACTGCAATGGGTTTTTTCCTTTGGTAACGCCAGCTCTTAGTAGATCAGAGGAGGCTGTTATACTGGTGTGGTGATACTTGGAAAGAACATATCAGTTTTATGTTCGTGTCGGTCTTATTGTAGTCAGGAAATACTCAGGGTCATGCACAGGCACTCAGGTGATGAATGTTTCCCACAGAGGTCTTAGCTTGGGAGGCATTCCGGAAGGTTACTCTGACTCACCCTGGGTGACATCAGAGGCAAGCAAGGTTAAAGGTGAAGAGCTGGACGTCAAATAGGGATGCTATCAAGTCTACCCCGGTACATCCCCACCCCATCTCGGTGGTAGAACCGGGAGGGACGAGTACGGCACCTGCGTCGGTAAGGGACAGACTAAGTCCGACCAGGAAGGAAAAGCTTTTGGTGTAAGGTCTGTCTACACCCCCATGTAGAGCAGGGAGGGACGCCTCCGGTAGAAAAATGGCCTTGGTCGCTTTTTTTCTCTCTTACAAATGGGAGCTAACAATTCCAGCCTCACTCCTTTGAACTGTATCCTGAAAAACTGGGATAGATTTGATCCCCAGGGCTTAAAGAAGACACACCTGGTCTTCCTATGTGATACTGCATGGCCACGGTATCTATTGGAGGATGGCAAACAGTGGCCAGTTGGAGGGTCTCTTAAGTATAATACTGTTCTACAATTAGACCGGTTCTGTAAGGAACAAGGGAAATGGGTAGAAGTAGCGTATGTGTTGCCCTTTTTCTCTCTGCGAAATATGCCAGACTTGTGTCCTAAGGGTATAGATTTGGGCGTGAAACCTTCAGGTCCCTCCTGTCCTCTCACTTTGCCCCTGTACCGGGGACTCCAAACTGGGATTCAAACTGCCCACATGGAGGTCCAAACAACTCCTGTCTCAGTACGACCTCAGACTACTCTGGTTTCAGTAGAAACTCAGACCATCGAAGTAAGAGATGAGATGGAGGACAGGAGACAAAGAGAAGAGAAAAAACAGGTTTCTCCAATCTATCCCTGGGATCATAAGCACAGAGCAGCCAAAGAGACTGAGGAACAGCCACACAAGCTGTTGCCTCTTTATGAAACACCCACCAGGAGAAATAATCAGTCTGTGAGAGTTAATAAGCCTTTCTCTTATCAAGAAATACAAAGAATCAAGGAGGATCTGGGAGACTATTTAGAGGACCCAGAAAAAGATATTATAGCTTTTAAAGGTGTTACTCTGCTTTATGACCTCACTTTATGACCATCACTTGTGATGTATATCTTGGGACAAACGCTGACTCCCGAGTCAAAGACTCGAGTTTTGGGAAAAGCGGTTGCTTATGGAGATGAATGGCTTGGTAATGAAGCAGTAGGGAAGAGGGAGAATGAGATAGCGGCCCTCCCCACTGGGAATCAGGCGGTCCCAACTATAGAACCAGACTGGGACTACAACACAGCTAAAGGAAGATGGGATCAGAGTCATTTTGTTAGATGTATTCTTGAAGGACTTAGGCAGGCGCGTTCTAAGCCTTTAAACTATGGCAAATTGGCAGACATAGAACAGGAGGAGAAGGAAGCTCCTGGTAAATTCCTAGATAGACTGAGAGAAGGCCTTCGCAGATTCACTGAGATTGATCCCGAAAGTGAAGTGTGAAAAGTGATCTTAAAGGATAGATTTCTCACTCAGTTGGCTCCAGATACCCGCTGTAAGCTATTAAAACAGACGTATGGAACAAATCAGTCTTCAGATACTCTGTTACAACTGGCTCAGACAGTCTACTATGGTAGGGAATATGAGGAAAAGAAAGAAAGGCAAAAAAAGAGAAAGGAAAAGGTGGAAGCCTTCGCCATGGCTATGAAAAACTTTCTTAAACAGCCTGAGAAAAATGCCCAGAGGGACCCAGGTGAAAAGGGATGGGCTTGCTATTACTGTGGAAAGGAGGGGCACCTCAAGTGGGATTGCCCTCAGGCATCTAAGCCACCCCCTGCTCCATGTCTGGTCTGCAAAGGACCACACTGGAAGAGAGACTGCCCCCAGAGGTGTAGGTCTCTGGGGTCGGACTCTCAAGACAATCAGGACTGAAGGTGCCCAGGGGTCCCCACACAAGCTCCCGTCCTAATTACACCTGAGGAACCCCAGGTATTAATAATTGTGGGGGGCCAATCCTTCGATTTCCTTTTAGATACTGGGGCAACTTATTCTGTGCTTACTGAAGCCCCTGGCTCACTTTCTTCCTGATCCGCTTTCATAATGGGACTGTCTGGACGAGCCAAAAGGTATTATTTCAATTATTCTTTATCTTGCAACTGGGATTCTGTGCTGTTTTCACACGAGTTTCTGATTGTGTCAGAATCTCCCTCACCCTTTTTGGGAAGGGATATACTGAGCAAGGTCCATGCTTCTGTTTTCATGAATACGGAGCCCTTCCTTTCTCTCCCTTTAGTTGAACAAAATGTAAATCCTAGATGGAAAATCTGTGGGTCGAGCACAAAATGCTATTCCTGTAGTTGTTTAGCTCAAAGACCCACACGTATTTCCACATAAGAAGCAGTATCCACTGAAACCTAGTTAAGGAAGGATTAAAACCCATCACTGAAAATTTAAAGGAGCAGGGACTATTAATTCCCTGTAACAGTCCTTGCAACACTCCTATTTTGGGTATAAAGAAATCGAATGGTAAATGGAGACTAGTTCAAGATTTACAAATAATAAATGAGGCTGTAGTTCCTTTACACCCCGTGGTGCCTAATTCTTATACTCTATTGTCTGAAATTCCTGAATGGGCCAAATATTTCTCAGTAATTGATTTAAAGGATGTTTTCTATTCAGTGCCTTTGGTGGAAGAAAGTCAATTTCTATTTGCCTTTGAAGACCCTACGCAGCCAGCTTCTCAGTTAACCTGAACAGTTTTGCCCCAGAGATTTTGTGACAGTCCTCACTTATTCGGACAGTTTGTCACGGGATCTACAAAACTTTAATAGCTCTGAAGCAGTGGTGTTACAATATGTAGATGATATTTTGCTCTGTGCTGAGACAGAGGAAGCTTGTTCGTGAGCCTCAGAAGATTTCTTAAACTTTCTGGCAGACTGTGGTTACAAGGCATCAAGAGAAAAGGCTCAGCTTTGTCAACAAAGATATCTGGGCCTAATCATATCAAAAGGGACTATGGCCATAGGCCCTGAGAGAATTAAACCTATACTAAATCACCCCCTACCTATGACTTTAAGACAACTGAGAGGATTTTTGGGAATCACAGGTTACTGTCGCATTTGGATTCCGGGTTACGGGGAACTTGCCCGGCCTTTATATAAACTTATAGCTGAAACTCAGCAGGCCCAAACCGACAAACTGGTTTAGTCTCCAGAAACTCAAAAAGCTTTTAAGGTTCTTCAGACTGCTCTCCTGCAAGCTCCAGCTCTGAGCTTCCCACAGGGTCAGAATTTAATTTGTTTGTCACTGAATGAAAAGGTGTGGCATTGGGAGTTTTGACACAACCCCGAGGGCCTCACCAGCAACCTATTGCTTATCTAAGCAGAGAATTAGATGTAGGTTCATGTGGGTGGCCCACTGCCTAAGAGTAATTGGGGCAGCGGCTTTATTAGCACCTGAAGCTTTAAAAATAATTAATGGACGAAACCTTACTGTACTGACTTCTCATGATGTGAGTGGAATCTTAAATTCTAAGGTTAATATTTGGATGACAGACTGTAGGTTTCTTAAGTATCAGTCATTGTTGTTAGAAGGACCAGTAACTAAGCTTAAAGTTTGTGAAAATTTAAATCCTGCCACTTTCCTTCCTGAGAAGGAAAATGAAACACCTGATCACGATTGTTCTCAATTCCTAACTTTAAACTGTGCAGCTCGGGAGGATCTAAAGGATACCCCATTAGACAATCCTGACATGGAAGTATTTACAGACGGCAGTTCTTTTGCTCAGGATGGAAAGCATAAAGCAGGTTACGCCGTGGTGACTGCTGAACAGGTTTTGGAAGCAAAATCTCTCCCCCAGGGAACCAGTGCTCAGTTAACAGAGCTTGTGGCTCTGACCTGAGCTCTAGAGTTAAGCAAAGGGCAGCGGATGGGCCTGATAATCTATGTGAGTCTACTTCTGCTGACTCCAAAAATCCTGAGTCTACTGTTTGATCCTCAAGACAATGCCTTCCTGTCCTGGGCTCACTCCTACGCTGCATTCCACAATCGGTCTAACTGCTGGGTCTGCGGGGCACTCCCCTCTTCATCAGTGGAAGGCTTCCAGTGGTGGACATCCCCACTTCCAGGAAAAGACTTTCTCTAAGTCTGTGAATACCTTCGACAACAATCACATGCGACGCCTCTTCTTCATCTGATGACATTTACCAACCCTAAAATGGACTGGTGAAACACTTTGCACTTTAACTATGGACATATGTGACTTTTAATTTTGATTCTGATTGTTTTGTTTTTGCTGTTTGCCCCCTGCATCTGTAATTTGTTTCTAGCTGCATGAAAGCTTTTAAGTTACAAATGGTTGCTCAAACTCCTGCTACTGCTGTAGCTTCCTCCAACTACTATTTGGGGCCCCTGGATCAGATATCCTCAATATGAGGATTAGGAGAATATGTTGCCTCACCAATTTAGGGACAACACCCCTTGTCAGCTCGGAAGCAGTTATGGAATGAGAACGATGCCCCTTTTCCCTAGGCAACATAATTCTCCTAAAAGAAAAGGGGGGAATGAGAGAGTCATTTCCTAGGCAGGTTGATAGGGAGTCTAGGGGTCCCCAAGGAGAGAGGGGTCGGGAATTCTCAAGGAAGAGGAAGAAATGACAAACTTTTTTTCTTTCTCCACATTTCTTAAGATTATATAACAATAATGTATCCTGCCTAAGGACAGTCTTTGGATTCAACCTTCTGTGATCTTAAAATGTTAATTATAGGAGTAGACCTGGTCTTTACAAGGATGTATCTTGCCTGAGGACAGTGTTACCTTAAAATGTAAATTATGGGAGTAGGTCTGATGAGGTCTTTACAACCTCCAGACATTCTTTGGATTGTATAACCTCATTGTTAACACTAGCAAGCGGGTACTCCTTCTGATGCCTATGTCAGAAGCTTTCTCTATCTCCTTTATACTTTAATAAAACTTTATTACACAAAAGCTCCGAGTGATCAAGCCTCGTCTCTGGCCCCGGATTGAATTCTTCTCCTCCAGGGGCCAAGAATCCCGGTGTATTCGCATGATTCAACAACAACCTTTCACTAAACACAGCAATGTAAACAAGATGAAAAGGCAGAGAAATACTCATCAGGTAAAGGAACATGATAAATGCCCACCAAACCAAACAAAAGAGGAGGAGATAGGGAGTCTGCTTGAGAAAGAATTCAGAATAATGATTGTAAAAATGATACAAAATCTTGAAAACAAAATGGAGTTACAGATAAATAGCCTGGAGACAAAGATTGAGAAGATGCAAGAAATGTTTAACAAGGACTTAGAAGAAATAAAAAAGAGTGAATCAATAATGAATAATGCAATAAATAAGATCAAAAACACTCTGGAGGGAACCAACAGTAGAATAATCAAGGCAGAAGATAGGATAAGTGAGGTAGAAGATAGAATGGTAGAAATAAATTAGGTAGAGAGGAAATAAGAAAAAATAATTAAAAGAAATGAGGACAACCTCAGGGACTTCTGGGACAATGTTAAATGCCCCAACATGATGTCCCAGAAGAAGAAGACAAAAAGAAAGGCCATGAGAAAATACTTGAGGAGACAATAGCTGAAAAATTTCCTAAAATAGGAAAGGAAATAGTCACCCAAGTCCAAGAAACCCAGAGAGTCCCAAACAAGATAAATCCAAGGCGAAACACCCCAAGACACATATTAATCAAGCTAACAAAGATCAAGCACAAAGAACAAATATTAAAAACAGCAAGGGGAAAACAAGAAATAACACACAAGGGGATTCCCATAAAGATAACAACTGATCTTTCAATAGAAACTCTTCAGGCCAGAAGGGAATGGCAGGACATACTTAAAGTGATGAAAGAGAAAAACATACAACCCGGATTACTATACCCAGCAAGGATCTCATTCAAATATGAAGGAGAAATCAGAGGCTTTATAGACAAGCAAAAGCTGAGAGAATTCAGCACCACCAAAGCAGCTCTTCAACAAATGCTAAAGGATCTCCTTTAGATAGGAAACACAGAAAGGGTGTATAAACTTGAGCCCAAAACAACAAAGTAAATGGCAAAGGGATCATACTTATTAATAATTACCTTAAATGTAAATGGGTTGAATGCCCCAGCCAAAAGACTGGCTGAATGGATAAAAAAAAAA
The DNA here is from genome assembly GCF_055505025.1 of Bos grunniens. Lineage (NCBI taxonomy): Eukaryota > Metazoa > Chordata > Mammalia > Artiodactyla > Bovidae > Bos > Bos grunniens. The sequence continues at coordinate 8,748,645 of NC_141176.1, read as the reverse complement.
AAAAAAAAAAAAAATAGCAAGACCCCTATATATGCTGTCTACAAGAGACACACCTCAAAACAAGGGATACATACAGACTGAAAGTGAAGGGCTGGAAAAAGATATTTCATGGAAATGGAGACCAAAAAAAAAAAAAAAAAGCAGAGGTAGCAGTACTCATATCAGATAAAATAGACTTTAAAATAAAGTCTTTGAAAAGAGACAAAGAAGGACACTACATAAAGATCAAAGGATCAACCCAAGAAGAAGATATAACAATTATAAATATATATGCACCCAACATAGAAGCACCAGAATATATAAGGGAAATGCTAACAAGAATGAAAGGGGAAATTAACAATAACACAATAATAGTGGGAGACTTTAATACCCCATTCACACCTATAGATAGATCAGTTAAACAGAAAATTAACAAGGAAGCACAAACTTTAAATGATACAGTAGACCAGCTAGACCCAATTGATATCTCTAGGACATTTCACCCCAAAACAATGAACTTCACCTTTTTCTCAAGCGCACACAGAACCTTCTCCAGGATAGATCACATCCTGGGCCATAAATCTAGCCTTGGTAGATTCAAAAAAATTGAAATCATTTCAACCATCTTTTCTGACCACAATACAGTAAGATTAGATGTCAATTACGGGGGGGGGGGGGGGACAAACTATTAAAAGTTCCAACATATGGAGGCTAAACAACACGCTTCTGAATAACCCACAAATCACAGAAGAAATTAAAAAAAAGAAATAAAAATATTCATAGAAACAAATGAAAATGAAAACACAACAACCCAAAGCCTATGGGACTCCGTAAAAGCAGTGCTAAGGGGAAGGTTCATAGCAATAAAGGCATACCTCAAGAAACAAGAAAAAATGTCAAATAAATAACCTAACTCTACACCTAAAGCAACTAGAAAAGGAAGAAATGAATAACCCTAGGGTTAGTAGAAAGAAAGAAATCTTAAAAATTATGGCAGAAATAAATGCAAAAGAAACAAAAGAGACCATAGCAAAAATCAACAAAGCTAAAAGTTTGTTCTTTGAGAAGATAAATAAAATTGACAAACCATTAGCCAGACTCATCAAGAAAGAAAGGAAGAAGAATCAAATAAAAAAAAATTAGAAATGAAAATTGAGAAAACATAACACAGAAATACAAAAGATCATAAGCAACTACTATCAGCAACTTTATGCCAATAAAATGGACAACTTGGAAGAAACGGACAAATTCTTAGAAAGTATAACTTTCCAAAATTGAACCAGGAAGAAATAGAAAATCTTAACAGGCCCATCACAAGCACAGAAATCAAAACTATAATCAGATATCTGCCAGCAAACAAAAGCCCAGGACCAGATGGCTTCACAGCTGAATTCTACCAAAAATTTAGAGAAGAGCTAACACCTATCTTACAGACTCTTCCAGAAAATTGCAGAGGAAGGTAAACTTCCAAACTCATTCAATGAGGCCACCATTACCCTAATACCAAAACCAGACAAAGATGCCACAAAGAAAGAAAACTACAGACTAATATCACTGATGAACATAGATGAAAAAATCCTTAACAAAATTCTAGCAAACAGAATCCAACAACATATTAAAAAGATCATACATCATGACCAAGCAGGCTTTATCCCAAGAATGCAAGGATTCTTCAATATCCACAAATCAATCAATGTAATACACCACATTAACAAACTGAAAGATAAAAGCCATATGATTATCTCAATAGATACATAGAAAGCCTTTGACAAAATTTTACATCCATTTATGATAAAAACTCTTCAGAAACAGGAATAGAAGGAACATACCTCAACATAATAAAAGCTATATATGACAAACCCAGAGCAAACATTATCCTCAGTGGTGAAAAATTGAAAGCATTTCCCCTAAAGTCAGGAACAAGACAAGGATGCCCACTCTCACCACTAATATTCAACAAGTTTTGGAAGTTTTGGCCACAGCAATCAGAGCAGAAAAAGAAATAAAAGGAATCCATATTTGAAAAGAAGAAGTAAAGCTCTCACTTTTTGCAGGTGACATGATCCTCTACGTAGAAAACCCTAAAGACTCCACCAGAAAATTACTAGAGCTAATCAATGAATATAGTAAAGATTCAGGATACAAAATCAACACACAGAAATCCCTTGCATTCTTATACACTACTAATGAGAAAATAGAAAGAGAAATTAAGGAAACAATTCCATTCACTGTTGCAACGAAAAGAATAAAACACTTAGGAATATATCTACCTAAAGAAACAAAGACCTATATATAGAAAACTATATAACACTGGTGAAAGAAATGAGAGGACACTAATAGATGGAGAAATATACCATGTTCATGGATTGAAAGAATCAATATAATGAAAATGAGTATACTATCCAATCTATAGATTCAATGCAATCCCTATCAAGCTACCAATGGTGTTTTTCACAGAACTAGAACAAATAATTTCACAATTTGTATGGAAGTACAAAAAAAACTCAAATAGCCAAAGCAGTCTTGAGAAAGAAGAATGGAACTGGAGGAATCAACCTGCCCGCCTTTAGGTTATACTACAAAGCTACAGTCATCAAGACAGTATGGTACTGGCACAAAGACAGAAATATAGATCAATGGAACAAAATAGAAAGCCAAGAGATAAATCCATGCACGTATGGATACCTTATCTTTGACAAAGGAGGCAAGAATATACAATGGGGGAAGGACAATCTCTTTAACAAGTGGTGCTGGGAAAACTGGTCAACCACTTGTAAAAGAATGAAACTAGAACACTTTATAACACCATACACAAAAATAAACTCAAAATGAATTAAAGATCTAAATCTGAGACCAGAAACTATAAGACTCCTAGAGGAGAACATAGGCAAAACACTCTCCGACATAAATCGCAGCAGGATCCTCTATGACCCACCTCCCAGAATATTGGAAATAAAAACAAAGATAAACAAATGGGAACTAATTAAACTTAAAAGCTTTTGCACAACGAAGGAAACTATAAGCAAGGTGAAAAGACAGCCTTCAGAATGGGAGAAAATTACATCAAATGAAGCAACTGACCAAGAATTAATCTCAAAAATACACAAGCAACTCCTGCAGCTCTACTCCAGAAAAATAAATGACCCAATCAAAAAATGGGCCAAAGAACTAAATAGACATTTTTCCAAGGGAGTCATACAGATGGCTAACAGACACATGAAAAGATGCTCAACATCACTCATTATCAGAGAAATGCAAATCAAAACCACGGTGAGTCACCATCTCACATTGGTCAGAATGGCTGCTATCCAAAAATCTACAAGCAATAACTGCTGGAAAGGATGTGGAGAAAAGGGAACCCTCTTACAGTGTTGGTGGGAATGAAAACTAGTACAGCCACTATGGAGAACAATGTGAAGATTCCTTTAAAAAACTGGAAATAGAACTGCCACATGACACAGCAATCCCACTGCTGGGCATACACACAGAGGAAACCAGAATTGAAAGAGACACATGTACCCCAATGTTCATCAGAGCATTGTTTACAATAGCCAGGATGTGGAAGCAACCTAGATGTCCATCAGCAGATGAATGGATAAGAAAGCTGTGTTACATATACATAATGGAATATTACTCAGTCATTAATAAGAATACATTTGAATCATTTCTAATGAGGTGGATGAAACTGTAGCCTATTATACAGAGTGAAGTAAGTCAGAAAGAAAAATACCAACACAGCATACTAACACATATATGTGGAATTTAGAAAGATGGTAATGATAACCCTATATGTGGGACAGTGAAGGAAACACAGATGCATAGAACAGTCTATTGGACTCTGTGGGAGAGGGCAAGGGTGGGATGACCTAAAAGAATAGCACTGAAACATGTATATTATCATATGTGCAATGTATTGCCAGTCTAGGCTGGATGCGAGACAGGGTGCTCAGGGCTGGTGCACTGGGATGATCCAGAGGGATGGAATGGGGAGGGTGGTGGGAGGGGGGTTCAGGATGGGGAACACATGTACATCCATGGCTGATTCATGTCAATGTATGGCAAAAACCACTACAATATTGTAAAGTAATTAGCCTCCAATTAAAATAAATAAATAAAACGAACTCACCTGCAAATGCTGATCTGAGTGGCAGGTTCAATCTTTGGATTGGGAAGATCCCTTGGAGGAGGGCAGGGCAACCCACTTTAGTATTCTTGTCTGGAGAATCCCAAGGACAGAGGACCCTTGTGGGCTATAGTCCATGGGTTTGCAAAGAGTTGGACATGACTGAAATGACTTAGTATGCACACACACATAGATCTTCAGCACATCTGTTACTGAGTCCAAACTCATTCTGCTTACTACAGGACAGGCCAATAAATTGGGAGAAGGGTTGTTGGAGCAAGGAATAACGTCTATATTCAGAAAAACCAGCAGCCAGAAAGACAGACTAACGTCTTAGAGAACGATCTTTCAGTTCAGTTCAGTCTCTCAGTTGCATCCAACTCTTTGCGACTCCATGGAGGGCAACACGCCAGGCCTCCCTGTCCATCACCAATTCCCAGAGTCCACGCAAACCCAAGTCTATTGAGTCGGTGATGCATTCCAACCATCTCAATCTGTGTTGTCCCATTCTCCCCTCACCTTCAATCTTTCCCAGCATCACAGTCTTTGCCAGTGAGTCAGTTCTTCACATCAGGTGGCCAAAGTACTGGAGTTTCAGTTTCAGCATCAGTCCTTCCAATGAACACTCAGGACTGGTCTCCTTTAGGATGGACTGGTTGGATCTCCTTGCAGTCCAAGGGACTCTCAAGAGACTTCTCCGACACCACAGTTCAAAAGCATCAATTCTTCAGCGCTCAGCCTTCTTTATAGTCCAACTCTCACATCCATACATGGTAAAGAACCATCATTACCAACTTAAAAATCAGCTTCTTTTATCCTAAACGGGAAGGAGATGTGTTTGATTGCTGTAAATTTCTTGGTGTCAGAATCCTTTGTTCTTGCATCTGTCCACTTAGTTCAGGTCATGATGTTCCTGCAAACTTCCAACAAGTTAAATGCTATTCTGTTCTGCAATTCTTTGTCTCTATATGAATGGAAGAGTGTTATACCTATACAGGTCAGAGTCTAGAAAATGGTCTACCTTGTGTGTTTCAAGCTATAGGAGCATTCTTTAACAGAAGATGAAGAGGTAGTATAGCTAAGCACTGGCAACAGAAGAGCACACGGGTTAAAGTGAAAGAACTATATCTGCCACGGAATAGGGTTTGTTTTATCATATTACACATCCAAGCCTCCTAGTTTCTGTTTAAAATTCCATTATTTCTGATACAGATATACTTTCAGGTTCAATAAATTACTTCACTGCAATATATTGAAAATTATTTTACATGTTGAGTATATGAACATGACATAGCAAAACACTGTGTGTTGCACTCAGATTTTTTAAAGAATGGCCATGTATGCAAACATATTTATGTTTTATGTATGCAAGTTTTACCTGACATGTTTGGATTAGAACTTTTTGAACATAAATGTCGTCCACATTTTTTATTACTAATATTCTTTAGCTGAAATTTTAAAGTGAGTTTTTATTCTATTTTCTAAAGTTTCCTAGCTAATAACTATCTTCAAGAATTTTAGTGATAGTCATCTTTATAACTGATTTTCATAGACTTGGGACTACTTTTCAATTAGACTAAAAGTCAACTGGCTTTCAGCCTATTTGTACATAATATATTATAGGCATAATTAATATATCCTAAGTTGCTTTGTAGATGCTTCAAGGTAGGGAATCTTTTTTTGGTCTACTTTAAACTGTGAAGTATGTGGGCATGACTACATGATGATTATTTTTTCCAGAAAGATACCAGAATATTTCAAGCATAGTGGTCCATCTATGAGTGAAATGGTCCTTTTTGATATATTTTTAATACATATTTTTATATATATTTCCATGGTTAAAAAAAAAATCCCAAACTTTAACAATTGAATTAATATTACAAAATTTAACAAATTCTTATAAACTTCCAAAATCTTAAAATGTTAGAGATTATAGCTAAGAATTACTTAACCAAACATTTACTGAATATCTACTATATACTAAGCACCATTTTGACATGCATGGTAAAGCTATGTGAAACCTCATTCTTTGGCTGCTTTCTCTCTGGTGAGTAAAAATATCTTTCTTAAAAAATGCTATTCAAGTGGAGATGAGTGATGTAGATAAAATAGAATAAGGTAATGTAAGAAGCATCACTGACTCAATAGATATGAATTTGAGGAAACTCCAGGAGATAGTGAAGGACTGGCACACTGCAGTCTACGGGGTCACAAAGAGTTGGCCATTTTTAGATAGAAATTCTACAAAGTTCAAGATGTTAAAGATGTGATAAGATAGTACAAAAAAAAGAAAAAAAGCCAATATACAGGGCGCATGAGAGTAGTTGTATTGGATGCTTTGGGAAATATAGGACAATATGATGCAAGCTCTCTCTTGTGCAAAAGGGCATGGCATTTCAATTTTATGCAAATAGTAACAGGATATCCTAGGTGATAGGATAATGATTATTTGATGCAACAGCTACCATGAGAGTTGCCACTCACTAACCCAAATTTACAAACTATTAGATTCAGTGCCAAACTACAGTAGAGTAACTTGATATTCTACTACAGTTGCTCTGCTGCTGCTGCTAAGTACCTTCAGTCATGTCCGACTCTGTGTGACCCCATGGACTGCAGCGTACCAGGCTTCTCCATCCATGGGATTCTCCAGGCAAGAACACTGGAATGGGTTGCCATTTCCTTCTCCAACTACAGTTGCTCAGACATACAAATAAGTTTGAAAATAACTATATTCCCATATTATCTTCTGTTAAAATGAAGTAGGGCAAAGGCTAAGAACGTTTTGCCAAGAGAATACACTGGACACAGCAAACACCCTATCCCAACAACATAAGACACAACTCTACACATGAACATCACCAGATGGTCAATAATGAAATCTCTTATGATTATACAGCGGAAGTGACAAACAGATTCAAGGGATTAGATGTAATAGACAGAGTGCCTGAACAACTATGGATGGAGCTTTGTGACATTGTACAGGAGGCAGTGATCAAGACCATCCCCAAGAAAAAGAAATGCAAAAAGGCAAAATGGTTGTCTGACAAGTCTGTAAAGATAGCTGAGAAAAGAAGAGAAGTGAAAGGCAAAGGAGAAAAGGAAAGATATACCCATCTGATTGCAGAGCTCCAAAGAAGAGAAAGGAGAGATAAGAAAGACTCCCTTAGTTAAAAATGCAAAGAAATAGAGGAAAATGATAGGATGGGAAAGAATTGAAATCTCCTCAAGGAAATTAGAGATTCCAAGGGAACATTTCATGCCAAAATGGGACAATAAAGGACAGAAATTTTATGGACCTAACAGAAGCAGAAGATGTTAAGAAAAGGTGGTGAGAATAAACAGAAGAACTGTACAAAAAAGATTTTCATGACCCAGATAATCACGATGATGTGATCACTCACGTAGAGCTAGACATACTGGAATGTGAAGTCAAGCAGGCCTTAGAAAGCATCACTGCAACCAAAGCTAGTGGAGATGATGGAATTCCAGCTTAGCTACTTCTAATCCTAAAAGATGATGCTGTAAAAGTGTTGCATTCAATATGCCAGCAAATTTGGAAAACTCAGCAGTGGCCACAGGCCTGGTAAAGGTCAGTTTTCATTCCAATGCCAAAGAAAGGCAATGCCAAAAAATGTTTGAACTACTGCACAATTGCACTCATCTCACATGCTAGCAAAGCAATGCTCAAAATTCAAGCCAGGCTTCAACAGTAGGTGAACTGAGAACTTCCAGATGTTCAAGTTGGATTTAGAAAAGGCAGAGGAACCAGAGATCAAATTTCCAACATCCACTGGATCATCAAAAAAGCACGAGAATTACAGAAAAACGTCTACTTCTTCTTTATTGACAACACCTATTCCTTTTACTGTGTGGATCAGAATAAACTGTGGAAAATTCTTAATGAGATGGGAATAACACCTTACCTGCCTCATGAAAAATCTGTATGCAGCTCAAGAAGCAACAGTTAGAACTGGATACATGGCAATAGACTGGTTCTGTATCAGAAAAGGAGTAGTCAAGGCTATATATATATTGTCACCCTGCTTATTGAACTTATATGCAGAATACATCATGCGAAATTCTCAGCTGGATGAAGCATTAGCTGGAATCAAGATTGCCAGGAGAAAGATAAACAGTCTCACATACTCAGATGACAACACCTTATGGCAAAAAGTGAAGAGAAACTAAAGAGCCTCTTCATGAAAGTGAAAGAGGAGAGTGAAAATGCTGGTCTAAAACTCAGCATTTAGAAAATTAAGATCATGGCATCTGGTCCCATCAAGTTCATGGCAAAAGATGGGGAATCTTTGGAAACAGTGACAGATTTTATTTTCTTGGACTCCAATATCACTCCAGATGGTGAGTACAGTCATGATATCCAAATATGCTTGCTCCTTGGAAGAAAAGCTATGCCGAACCTACACAGCATATCAAAAAGCAGAGACATTGCTTTGCCAACAATGGTCCATCTAGTCAAATCTATGGTTTTTCCAGTAGCATGTATGGGTGTGACAGTTAAACTATAAAGAAAGCTGAGAGCTGAAAAATTGATGATTTTGAACTCTGGTTTTGGAGAAGACTCTTGAGAGGCCCTTGGACTGCAAGGAGACCAAACCAGTCAATCCTAAAGGAAATCAGTCCTTGAATATTCATTGGAAGGACTGATGCTGAAACTGAAACTCCAATACTTTGGCCACCTGATGTGAATAATGGACTCATTGGAAAAGGCCCTGACGCTGGGAAAGATTGAAGGCAGAAGGAGAAGGGGATGATAGAGGATGAGATGGTTGAAATGTATCACCTACTTGATGGACTTGAGTTTGAGCAATCTCTGCTACTTGATAGACAAGGAAGCCGGAGTGCTACAGTCCATGGGGTCACAAATAGTCAGGCATGAGTGAGCAACTGAACTGATCTGAAATGATTTGATATTTATCACTTTTTCAATAGAATATCTTTATTTAAAATGAATATTATATTTATTGTGTCGGTCCATATTTTTTACCTTACTTAACGACTTCACTTTCACTTTTCACTTTCATGCATTGGAGAAGGAAATGGCAACCGACCCCAGTGTTCTTGCAAGGAGAGTCCCAGGGACCGGGGAGCCTGTTGGGCTGCCGTCTATGGGGTCGCACAGAGTTGGACACGACTGAAACGACTTAGCAGCAGTAGCAGCAGCAGCAGCATAATCTTTTGCTATACTGTGTAGTCATGAAGGTACAATAAAAGTTGGCTCCAATATCGTGTCTTGATCTTACAGATAGTGTTCATTTCCTCATTTGATGACTGTTGGACAAAAACAAAGATTCTGAAATGATTAAATATTAATAGCAGACATGAAATGCTCTTGCATCATCATCGTTTCAATATTTGCAACTTGCTGTAGAAAAATTATTTAGATCTTTAAGTTATTTACTTACTGTTTGGTTGCTACATTTCTTACTAGTGCTTTTATTTACATGGGAAAAAGAAAATACCAAAAGAAAAATATTAATTAAAGAATTAGTCTAACCAGCATACCCTAAATCTAAGAGTTCAGTTATTATGGAATTTTTAAGGCAAGTACTGCTCTGGTTAATTAGCTAAGTGAAAGTCAACTCTTTGCTGCCCTGCTTGCAAAGACAACCTAAACTTTCTGTTTATTTTTCAATAATTCACATTTAATGTAATTACTGATATGGTCAAATTTTAAACTATTAGCTTGATTTATTTTTTCTGTCTCTTTCTTTCTCTTTTCTTCTTTCTCTGCCTTTTTTTTTATTAACTACTTTAAAATAATTTAGTTTATTTCCTTTTTTGACATTAGATATAACCCTTTGCTTTTTTAAAAACTGATGTTTTTGGACTTCCCTGGTGGCTCAGATGGTAAAGCATCTGTCTACAATGTGAGATACCTGTGTTCGATCCCTGGGTTTGGAAGATTCCCTGGAGAAGGAATGGCAACCCACTCCAGTACTCTTGCCTTGAAAAACTTGGTTCAGGCTACTATCCATGGGGTCTCAAAGAGTCGGGCACAACTGAGCAACTTCACTTTCTTTTCTTTCTTTTTTTCTGTAGAGTGGATTTATAACTTCTGTTAGTTTCTACTGAACAAAAAAATGACTTAGGTATACATATATACACATTTTTTAATATATTATTTTCCATTATGGTTTATCACAGGTCATTAAATATACTTCCTTGTGCTGTACAGTGGACCTCATTTATATCCATTCTATGTATAATAGTCTGCATGTGATAGCTCCAAACTTGCAGTCCATATCTCCCCCACATCCCTTCCACTTGGCAACCACAAATCTCTTCTCTAGGTCTGCATAGCTCTTTTTAAAAACCTTTTATTTTGTATTGGAATCTATTTGATATATATTTGATTAGCAATGTTGTGGTATCAATAGCTTCAGGTTTACAGCAAAGTGATTCAGATATACATATACATGTATCCTTTTTAGATTCTTTTCAATTTAGATTATTATATAATAGTGAGCAGAGTTCCCAGTGCTATACAGTAGGTCTTTGTCATCAATTTTAGGTATAGTAGTGTGTACATGTTAATCCCACATTCCCTAACAATCCCACCCCCCCACCATTCTCTCCTGATAACCATAAGTTCCTTCTCTAAGTCTATGAGTCTGTTTCCATTCTGTAAGTAAGTTCATTTGGCCATGAAGTACATGAAAAGATGTTCAACATGGCTAATTATTAGAGGAATGCAAATCAAAATTACCATAAGATATCTCCACACACCAGTCAGAATGATTAAAAATCCACAAATAAATACTGGAGAGGGTGTGGAGAGAAGGGAACCCTCCTACACTGCTGTTGGGAAAGTAAATTAATACTGTCATTATAGAAAACAGGATGGAAGTTCCTTGAAAAAATAAAAATAGAACTACCACGTGATCCAACAATCCCAATCCTTGGCATATATCCAGAGAAAACTATAATTCAAAAAGATATTTTACTGCAGTGCTGTTTACAGTAACCAAAGCATGTAAGCAACCTCAATGTCTATAGACAGTGAAATGGATAAAGAAGATGTGATACATTTATACAATCGATATTACACAGCCATTAAAAGGAATAAAATAATGTCATTTGCAGCAACATGGATGAACCTGATTATTGTCATACTGAGTGAAGTAAATCAGACAGAGATAGAGAAATATGGTATTATATTGCTTATATGTGTATTCTAAAAAGAAATCATACAAACTCTTTGCTCTTTTTTTCTTTAGAACTGGGAGTATGGAACTTTAACTCATCACAATCTGCCATCAAGTAAGAACCATAAAATAATATCATTTTCCTTCTTCTGACCATTGTGGTATTGTTGTTGGGCATTTTATTTTTGGAGATTCTAGGAGATAACTAGTGGAAATAGACTTCTGTTTTGTGATGACTCTCCAACTGTAATACATCAATAAATTATATTATATGCAGGCATTATTCTGGAAAGTAAAATATTTTCTCCAGAGTTTTTCTGGCTTATAATTTGTCTAAGATTACCATTAGTCAGATGTAGGGCATTATTTATAATTTATTTCAGGTATTCAGTGCTTATAGAAATGGAGTTAATATATCTCTGAATTACAAGCCAATCACTTTACAAATCTCTTTTGAGAGAAAGTTGTCTTCTGAACTATTCCAGAAAGTTAGGTTTGTTTAAGCTTATAGACTGGATTATTTTCCTATTGATAAAGTTATATTTTGTTATTTGTTTATTAATATTTATGTCCATCACAATTATATACACACAAAACCATTTGATACAATTTTCAGGGAGATTAATAACAGCAGACACGATCAACAAACTAAATGGGAAAAAAAGTACTATATCAGAATTTAATGATCTTTCTCTTGCCATGTTGAACAGAGGCTACATGCTCTTATCTTCAAGCTTGAGCCCGACACATATTCAAATAGAGAATCTAAAGATTTGTTGATAGAAGAAAAGTGGTTCCCTGTTTGCATTGAGAATAAGCCTTGGGTGCTTTAATATAAGATGTTTGCTTACATAAAATGTTTATCTTATAATAGATTGCTTGTCCTACCTCGACCCTGAAATTCAACTCTAAAACAAATTTTGTTATGCAGGACTCTCACACAAAACTGCTTACACATCTATCATTGTCCTCTACAAGGCAAGCTTTGAGTCTGTACTATATTTATTATGCAAATTCTTTTGAAATCTGTAGTGCAGGTGTCTCATGCCTTTCAAAATCAGTTTGCATATTAAATGTAGTATAGAAAATGATGGCCCACAAACTTTAGCTGCTTGATTTTAATGAGAGAGTGTAGAATAAAATGCTTTGGGTATTCAGAATAATTCACACACAATGGGAATAATTAATGGGAAATACTCTAGCACACAATTTGTTTCAAACTATACAAGTTGAAGAAAGCATCTGTTACCCAAACATGTTTTCCTCAATTGTTTCATTTTATTTGAAAAATATCTGAACAAGACAAATATGTGTAACCCTTTCTAGAAGGATATTTGTGGGACTGACTGACTTTTTTTTTTAATTTACTTTTATTAAGTTAAAAAAAATTGCCTCAGGATGACAAATATACTTTTCTGATGACTGTATAATGAGAATGGACAAATGCTTTATGAAAATATTCATCAGAAAACTAATCGCTGGAGCATTATTTTTTAAGTAGAATGAATTTAAATAAGTTATAAATCAGCAAATAAATTGATGCATAATTTGAAGCATTTCAGAAATGGAATATTTTAGTGCCTGTTTTTATGATGATAGCTGAATTATAGGACCACAGTATGAAAATTTATTTATAAAATACTTGCAAGTAATGGGAAGAGTGATAAATAGTTAGAGCATGGGGATTTTAAGGGCAGTGAAAATATTCTGTATGATATCACAAGGCTGGATACTTTTCATTTTATATCTCTCAAAAATCCAAAGACTATACAAGAGTAAACACTAACCATCAAAATTTTGGTGATTATGATGTATCAATGTAGGTTTATCAATTTAAGCAAATGTCCTACCCTGGTGGGGGATGTTGATAATAGTTGAGACTGTACTTGTTCTGAGGGAAGAGAGGATATAGACAAAATTTCTGTAACTTCCTTTGAATTTTGCTGTAAACCTAAAACTGCTTCTAAAAAAATTGTCTTTTTAAAAATCACTTCCAGATAATGTTTAAATACCACTTACAAAGATGACAGAGAACTTCCAGTTTCAGCTCCAATATTTAAAGAGCTTATATGTTATCACTCCATTTTTTCAAGAATAAATAGTAAAATAACCTGAAAATCAGTGACTTTTCTTGGATCAATATGAAAATTGAAATTTCAGGGAAGCTGCACCCTAAAATTTGGAGAGACAGGCAAATCCAGAGAATTACAGTCAGAGATCAAATTACCTGGAGCAGGAGACAATGAGGCAATTAACTGCTAAGAACACTAATACTGCTGACAAATTGCTACAGGCTGAGAGAAAGTGAGAAAGTGTTACTGAGTCCAAGCTTGTTCTGCTCACTGCACAACAGGCCAGTAAATTGAAAGACAAGTTGTTGGGGGGAAGGAATAGGTATTTTAGTGGGAAAGCCACCAGATTGACAAGACAGTGGACCATCTTTCCTGGGTTTGGATGCTAGTTTCTTTCATGCAACAAAGGGGGAGGTGAGGAAGTAAAGTTAAAAGGTGAAAAGTTGTTGCAAGTATTTCCTGGTTCCAGCCAGAGTCCAGAGAAGATATGCTTGTTTCTTCTTTCCTGTTCTAATTATTTGACAAGATCTTTCAAATCTATTGGGCTTCCCAGGTAGCTCTAGTGGTAAAGAACTCACTTAACAATTCAGGAGACATAAGAGATGTGGGTTGGATCCTTGTGTCAGAAAAATCCACTGGAGGAGGGCATGGCAACACACTCCAGTATTGCCTGGAGAATGACATGAACAAAGGAGCCTGGTTGGGCTACAGTCCATGGGGAGGCAAAGAGTCAGACACAACTGGGGCAATTTAACACTAAAAATTCATTTAATCCTTGCCACAAACTTTGAAGATAGAAAACATCATATCTGCTTTTTACAGATATCAGAGAAAAGTAGAAGAGAGTAAATGCTCAAAATTGTACAGCTAATAAATTATGAAAATGTGATTTGAGCCTAAATTAAGGAGAAATGTAGGGAACATTATTCTGTGTCCTTCTAAGTTTGCTTTGAAACATGGATTGGGTTATAGAGTTGAAAAAACAGAACAGCTAAGTAACTCTTTCTGAAATAGGTATAAGGCTCCATCTCTGTGTGTGCTTAGTCGCTCAGTCATGTACAACTCTTTGCAACCCTATGGACTGCAGACCACCAATCTCCTCTTCCCATGGGGATTCTTCAGGCAATAATGCTGGAGTGGCTTGCTATGCCCTCCTGCAGCAGATCTTTCCAACTCATGGATCGTACCCAGGTCACCAGCTTTTCAGTCAGATTCTTTACAGTCTGAGCCACCAAGGAAGCCCAAGAATACTGGAGTGGGTAGCTTATCCTTTCTCCAAGAGAGTTTCCTGATCCAGGAATCAAACTTGGGTCTCCTGCATTGCGGGCTGATTCTTTACCAGCTAAGCTTGCAGGGAAGCCCAGGCTCCATCAGTGGGACATAAATCTGAAATTTCTGAAACAGATGGACACTACAAGGATTCCCAGGCAGCAGTGGAAAATCTTTAACACTCAAAGAATGAGTGACAGTTTTAAGTAGCCTGTAGCTTTGTGAAGGTTAGATGGATAGCTGGAATGGCTAATAGGTATGAGGGCCATCTTTCTCTATCAGAAGAATCAGGAGCAACACAGAGGCTGTCAAGACTTATCACATTGGACACCGTGACAGAATTCTGACTCATGTGAGAACAAGGCACAGAATCAGAAGACATATGACATGTATTATTAATAAAGATGAAACCCTTAGCTCAATGATATAAGAAGTGGGGCCAGACTGTGGTAGGAAACTTTTTAGCAAGTTAAAATTAGGAACTGTAAAAACCCCCATTGTAATGATGGAAATGTGGGAAGTCATGATGATGAGGGATATGACAGCTATCCTAAGTATAAAAGTTCCCACTCAATGGTCACACATTCCATGTCAGAAATTATATAAGCATTAAAATATTTCTTTCCACTTAACTTTTACAAACATCACTTCTTCTTAAGAGTTAGAAAGACAATCTGAAAAAAAAAAAAAAAGATCTATCTGATCAAGTCCGTGTTTAAAAAACTTTTCCTAATAAATTGCGATAAAATATTAAAGCATTAGAGAAAATGGCTCTTATCTATAAGATTGTAATGAGGAAGATAAATTTAGAATTAAAGATTTTATCAATTGATAATAATGTGATCAAGTCAGCTTATGAAGATCAAGAAGCTCAGGTACAAAAGGAGAATTCTTGACTTATTCAAACCAATTATATAAAAAGTACATTTAAAAATATTTATGTATGAAAAAGTGTTCTACATTATGTGTTAGGGGAATACAGAATAAAATAACTGTCAAATTCTTCAGTTCAGTTCACTTCAGTCACTCACTTGTGTCTGACTCTTTGTGACCCCACCTACTGCACTATGCCAGGCTTTCCTGTCCATCAGCAACTTCCAGGGCTTGCTCAAACTCACGTCTATCGAGTAGGTGATACATTTCAACCATCTCATCCTCTGTCGTCCCTTTCTGCTCCCACCTTCAGTCTTTCCCAGCATCAGGGTCTTTTCCAATGAGTCAGTTCTTTGCATCAGGTTGCCAAAGTATTGGAGCTTCAGCTTCAGCATCAGTCCTTCCAATGAATATTCAAGGACTGAATTCCTTTAGGATTGACTGGTTTGGTCTCCTTGCAGTCCAAGGGCCTCTCAAGAGTCTTCTCCAACACCACAGTTCAAAAGGATCAATTCTTCAGCGCTCAGCTTTCTTTATAGTCCAACTCTCACATCCATACATGAATACTGGAAAAAGCAGAACTTTGCTTTGGCTAGAGACATTTGTTGGTAAAGTAAGGTCTCTGCTTTTTAATATGCTATCTAGGTTGGGCATAGCTTTTCTTCTAAGGAGCCTTTTAATTACAGGGCTGCAGTCACCATCTTCAGTGATTTTGGAGCCCCCACCCCCAAAAAATAAAGTCTGTCACTGTTTCCATTGCTTCCCCATCTATTTGCCATGAAGTGATGGGAAAGGATGCCATGATCTTAGTTTTCTGAATGTTGAGTTTAAGCTAACTGTTTCACTCTCCTCTTTCACTTTCATCAAGAGGCTCTTTAGTTCTTCTTTGCTTTCTTCCATAAGGGTGGTGTCACCTGCATATGGGAGGTTATCGATATTTCTCCCGAAAATCTTGATTCCAACTTGTGCTTCATCCAGCATGGCATTTCACATGATGTAGTCTTCATATAAGTTACATAAGCAGGTTGACAATATACAGCCTTGACTACTCCTTTCCCAATTTGGACCAGTCTGTTGTTCCATGTCCAGCTTTAACTGTTGCTTATTGACTTGCATACAGATTTCCCACGAGGCAGGCAATGTGTTCTGGTATTCCCATCTCCTTAAACATTTTCCACAGTTTTTTATGACCCACACAGTCAAAGGCATAGGCGTAGTCGGTAAGCAGAAGTGGATGTTCCAGTGGATGTTGTCAATTTGATCTCTGGTTCCTCTGCCTTTTCTAAATCCAGCTTGAACATTTGGAGGTTCATGATCATTGAAGCCCATCTTGGAGGATTTTGAGTATTTCTTTGCTAATGTGTGAGATGAGTGCAATTGTGTGGTAGTATGAACATTATTTGTTATTGCCTTTCTTTGGGATTGGAATGGAAACTGACCTTTTCCAGTCCTGTAGCCAGTGCTAAGTTTTCCAAATATGCTGACATATCGAGTGAAGCACTTGGACAGCATCATCTTAGCGGATTTGAAATAGCTCAGCTGGAATTCCATTACCTCCACTAGCTTTGTTCATAATGATGCTTCCTAAGGCCCTCTACTTCACATTAAAAGATGTCTGGCTCTAGGGGAGTGATCACACCATCATGGTTGTCTGGGTTGTGAAGATCTTTTTTGTATAGTGCTTCTGGGTATTCTTGCCAGTTCTTCTTAATATCTTTGTTTCTGTTAGGCCCATACCACTTCTGTCCTTTATTGGGTCCATCTTTGCATGAAATGTTCCCTTGGTATCTCTAATTGTCTTGAAGAGATCTCTAGTGTTTTCCATTCTATTGTTTTCCTCTATTTCTTTGCATTGATCACTGAAGAAGGCTGTCTTCTCTCTCCTTGCTATTCTTTGGAACTCTGCATTCAGATGGGTGTATCTTTTCTTTTCTAATTTGCCTTTTCCTTCTCTTGTTTTTTCAGCTATTTGTAAGGCCTCCTCAGGAAACCATTTTTCCATTATGCACTTCTTTTTATTGAGGATGGTCTTGATCACTGCATCCTGTACAATGTTAGAAACCACTGTCCATAGTTTCTCATGCACACTCTATCAGATCTAATCCCTTGAATGTATTTGTCACTTCCACTCTATAATCATAAGGGATTTGATTTAGGTCATACCTGAATAGTCTAGTGGTTTTCCCTACTTTTTTCAATTTAAGTCTGAATTTGGCAATTTGGAGTTCATGATCTGAGCCAAAGTCAGCTCCTGGTCTTATTTTTGCTGACTGTATAGTGCTTCTCCATCTTTGGCTGCAAAGGATATAAAAAATCTGATTTCCTTGGTGACCATCTGCTCATGTCCATGTGTAGTCTTCTCTTGTGTTTTTGGAAGAGAGTGTGTGCTATGACCAATGCATTCTCTTGGATAAAATCTGTTAGCTTTTGACCTGCTTCTTTCTGTACTCCAATTCTAAATTTGCCTGTTACTCCAGGTATTTTTTGACTTCCTACTTTTGAATTCTAGTCCCCTATAATGAAAAGGATATCTTTTTTCAGTATTAGTCCTAGAAGGTCTTCATAGAACAGTTCAACTTCAGCTTCTTCAGCTTTACTGGTTGGAGCCTAGATTTGGGTTACTGTGATAGTGAAAGGTTTGGATTACTGTGATAGGAAATGAACAGAGATCATTCTGTTGTTTTTGAGACTGCATGCAAGTACTGCATTTCAGATTCTTTTGTTGACTATGAGGGCTACTCCATTTCTTCTAAGCAACTCTTGCCCACAGTAGTAGATATAATGGTCATCTGAGTCAGATTTCCCAATCCAGTCCATTTTATTTCACTGATTCCTAAAATGTTAATACTCACTCTTGCCGTCTCCTGTTTGACCACATTCAATATACCTTGATTCATGAACCTAACATTCCAGGTTCCTATGCAATATTGTTCTTTACAGCATTGGCCTTACATCCATTACCAGTCACACCCACAACTGGGTGTTGGTTTTGCTTTGGATCCATCTCTTCATTCTTTCTGGAGTTATTACTCCATTCTTCTCCAGTGACATATTGCGCACCTACCGACCTGGGGAATTTAACTTCTAGTGTCCTATCTTTTTGCCTTTTCTTACTGTTCATGTGGTTCTCAAGGCAAGAATACTGAAATGGTTTAAGGCAATGGCACCCGACTCTAGTACTCTTGCCTGGAAAATCCCATGGATGGAGGAGCCTGGTAGGCTGCAGTCCATGGGGTCACTACAAGTCGGACACGACTGAGTGACTTCACTTTGACTTTTCACTTTCATGCATTGGAGAAGGACATGGCAACCCATTCCAGTGTTCTTGCCTCGAGAATCCCAGGGATGGGGGAGCCTGGTGGGCTGCCGTCTATGGGGTCACACAGAGTCGGACACAACTGAAGCGACTTAGCAGCAGCAGTAGCAGTCCCATTCCCTTATCCAGGGGACCACATTTTGTCAGAACTCTCCACCATTACCTGTCCGTCTAGGGTGGCCCTACACAGCTCATGATTTCATTGAACTAAACAAGGCTGTGGTCCATGTGATCAGTTTGATTAGGTTTCTGTGATTGTGGTTTTCATTCTCTGTGCCTTTTGATGGATAAGGATAAGAGGTTTATGGAAGCTTCTTGATGAGAGAGCCTGACTGTGGGGGAAACTGAGTTTTGTTCTGATGGATGGGACCATGCTCAGTAAATCTTTAATCCAATTTTCTTTTGATGGGTGGGGTTATTTGACCTGAGTCAATACTCTGGTGAAGGTAAGGAAGATAATGGCAACCTCTTTCAAAAGGTTCTGTGCATGCATTGCTGTACTCAGGGCCCTCAACCCTGCACCAGGCCACTGCCGACCCACACCTTTCCTGGACATTCATGGGCAAATCTGGGTCAGTCTCTTGTGGGATCACTGCCCCTTTCTCCTAGGTCCTGGTGCACACAAGGTTTTATTTGTGCCCACCAAGAGTCTGTTTCTCCAGGCCTGTTTAAGCTCTGGCAGCTCTATGGTTGGGTTAATGGTGACCTCCAACTATTAGAAAAGCCAAAATCCAGAACACTGACAAAACCAAATGCTGTTGAGAATGTGAAGCAACAGGAGCTCTCAATCAATTGCTCTCCAAAAGTCAACATTCTACTTGAGGGTGGGGGATAATGAACACAATAATAAAATATGGAAGAGTAAAATAAAACAAGGTGAACTTAGAAAAAACTTGGAGAGACATAAAATTTAGATAAATTAGTGACAGTAATCTCCTCATAGAAGGGGCTATTTCAGTTGAATCCTGAGAGAGTGGGAGAAAACTATCAGGCATCTAAGAATATTGGGAATGTGTTGAAAAATGCAATAATTTTGAGGAGGAGATGAGATGAGTAATCTACTGAGACAGACAGAAGTCCTGTATCTAGTGTCTATTCATCTCATTTTGTTTTTCATGTTTATTATAGCTTATTTTATTTCATAATTATATTAGAAGGCAAAGCAGATCTACCATTTAATTTCAATTCTAATAGAATGCTTCTTTCTCTGAAAACTAGCATTGAACAAGATAACAATTTGATATGATATTTTTCAATAAACATTATACTTATTCCCCTCTGTTTCACAGTACTTTCAGGTGTGCTTTAAAATCCAAATCATAGTTTCCTACCAGATTTTTGGCTTAATGATGTTATGATAGTGTTGAGAGAAGGAATCTGGTGTGCAGATGAGTCTCTGCCCATGGCATAGTCTCTGATTAGGTAAAGCTGCTGCAGTCCATGGGGTCGCTAGGAGTCAGACACCACTGAGCGACTTCCCGTTCACTTTCACTTTCATTCATTGGAGAAGGAAATGGCAACCCACTCCAGTGTTCTTGCCTGGAGAATCCCAGGGACGGGGAGCCTGGTGGGCTGCCGTCTCTGGGGTTGCACAGAGTCGGACATGACTGAAGCGGACATAACTGAATCGACTTAGCAGCAGCAGCCATTAAAAAGCTGCAAAAGAGAGAGAGAGAGAGACTCAGCCAGACCTGCCTTTGAGTGTTTGAGTGTCTCCTGAGGAGGTATGGGTCAGCAGTGCACTGCCACAGGGGCAGGGGCTCTGGGTGCAGCAGACCTGGCTGTGGCATAAGCCCACTTGGAGGAGTTCTCCATCAACCCCAACATAGAACCACCAGAATTTACAAAGAACTTGGGAAACAGACTCTTGGAGGGCACAAACAAAACCTTGTGCACACCAGGACCCGGAAGAAAAGGGCAGTGACCCTACAAGAGACTGATCCAAACTTGCCCGTTAGTGTCCGAGAGTCTCCAGTGGAGGCATGGATTGGAGGTGGCCTGCTGCAAGGTCAGGGGCACTGAGTGCAGCAGTGCATGCATAGAATTTTTTGAAGGAGGTTGCCATTATCTTTATTACCTCCACCATAGTTTGGTCTCAGGTCAAAAAACAGGAGGGAACACAGGCTGGCCAATCAACAGAAAATTGGATTAAAGATTTATTGAATATGAGCATGGTGACTGCAGCCATGAAATTAAAAGAGGCTTGCTCGTTGGAAGAAAAGCTATGACCAATCTAGACAGCTTATTAAAAAGCAGAGACATTATCTTGCCAACAAAGTTCCATCTAGCCAAAGCTATGGTTTTTCCAGTAGTCATGTAGAATGTGAGAGGTGGACTATAAAGAAAGCCGAGGGTCAAAGAATTGATGCTTTTGAACTGTGGTGTTGGAGAAGACTCTTGAGAGTCTCTTGGACAGAAGGAGATCCAACCAGTCCATCCTAAAGGAAATCAGTCCTGAATATTCATTGGAAGGCTGATGCTGAAGCTGAAACTCCAATACTTTAACCAACTGATGTGAAGAAGTGACTCATTGGAAAAGATCCTCATGCTGGGAAAGATTGAAAGTGGGAAGAGAAGGGAACGGCAGAGGATGAGATGGTTGGATGGCATCACTGACTCAGTGGACATGATTTTGGGTAAACTCTGGGAGTTGGTGATGGACAGGGAAGCCACAGGTGCTGCAGTGCATGGGGTTGCAAAGAGTCAGACACAACTGAGTGACCTAACTGAACTGAGCATGGGTCTGCCCATCAGAATAAAACCCAGTTTTTCCCACAGTAAGTCTCTCCCATCAGGTAGCCTCCATAAGCCTATAATCCTTATCCTTCAGAGGGCAGACAGAATGAAAATAAAAATCACAGAAAACTAATCAAACTGATCACATGGACCACAGCCATGTCTAATTCAATGAAACCATGAGCCATGCCATGTGGAGCCACTCAAGAAGGATGGGTCATGGTGGAGATTTCTGACAAAATGTGGTCCACTGGAGAAGGGAATGGCAAACCACTTCAGTATTCTTGCCTTGAGAACCCCAAGAACAGTATGAAAAGGCAAAAAGGTATGACACTGAAAGATGAACTCTCCAGGTCAGTGGGTGCCCAGTACGCTACTGGAGAAGAGTGGAGAAATAACTCCAGAAAAAATGAAGAGACAGAGTCAAAGCAAAAACAACACCCAGTTGTTGATGTGACAGGTCATGGAAGTAAGTCTGCTGTAAGGAACAATATTGCATAGGAACCTGAAATGTTAGGTCCATGAATCAAGGTAAATTGGAAGTGGTTAAGCAGGAGATGGCAAGAGTGAACATCGTTTTATGAATCAGTGAACTAAAAGAGATTGGAATGGGTAAATTTAACTCAGATGACTATTATATCTACTACTGTGGGCAAGAATCCCTTAGAAGAAATGGAGTAGTCCTCATAGTTAACAAAAAACTCCAAAATGCAGTTCTTAGGTGAAGTCTCAAAAAGGACAGAATGATCTGTTCGTTTTCAAGGCAAACCATCCAGTATCACAGCAATCCAAGTCTATGCCCCAACCATTAATGCTAGTGAAGCTGAAGTTGAACAGTTCTCTGAAGACCTACAAGACCTTCTACAACTAACACTGAAAAAAAAAAAGATGTCCTTTTCATTATAGGAGACTGGAATGCAAAAGTAGGAAGTCAAGAGATACCTGAAGTAACAGGCAAATTTGGCCTTGGAGTACAAAATGAATCAGAGAAAAGGCTAACAGAGTTTTGCCAAGAGAATGCATTGGTCATAGCAAGCATCCTTTTCCAACAACACAGGAGGAGATTCTACACATGGACATCACCAGATGGTCAAC
This sequence comes from Bos grunniens, assembly GCF_055505025.1. Classification (NCBI taxonomy): domain Eukaryota; kingdom Metazoa; phylum Chordata; class Mammalia; order Artiodactyla; family Bovidae; genus Bos; species Bos grunniens. The sequence goes on along the minus strand of NC_141176.1, from coordinate 8,726,013 downwards.
ACTGAAATCAGATTGATATTATTCTTTGCAACCAGAGATGGAGCAATACATTTGCTGACTCTATACAGTCAGCAAAAACAAGACCAGGAACTTACAGTGGCTTAGATCTTGAACTTATTTTTCCAATATTCAGACTTAAATGAAAAAATAGGAAAACCACTAGACCATTCAGGTATGACCTAAATGAAATCCCTTGTTATTATACAGTGGATGTGACAAATAGATTCAAGGGTTAGTTCTGATAGACAGAACGCTTGAAGAATTATGGACAGAGGTTCCTGAAATTGTACAGGAGGCAGTGATCAAGAACATCCCCAATGAAAAGAAGTGCAAAAAGGCAAAATGGTAGTCTGAGGAGGCTTTACAAATAGCTGAAAAAAGAAGAGAAGGGAAAGGCAAATTAGAAAAGGAAAGATACACCCATCTGAATGCAGAGTCCCAAAGAACAGCAAGGAGAGATAAGAAAGCCTCCATCAGTGATCAATGCAAAGAAATAGAGGAAAATAATAGAATGGAAAAGACTAAAGATCGCTTCAAGAAAATGAGAGATACCAAGGGGAAATTTCATACAAAGATGGGCTCGATAAAGGACAGAAATGGTATGGACCTAACAGAAGCATAAGATATTAAGAAGAACTGGCAAGAATACCCAAGAAGCACTATATAAAAAAAATCTTCATGACCCATATAATCACGATGGTGTGATCACTCACCTAGAGTCAGGCATCCTGGAATATTAAGTCAAGTGGGCCATAGGAAGCATCACTACTAACAAAGCTAGTGAAGGTGATGGAATTCTAGCTGAGCTATTTCAAATCTTCAAAGATGATGCTGTGAAAGTGCACTCAGTATGCCGGGAAATTTAGAAAGCTCAGTAGTGGCCTCAGGACTGGAAAAGGTCAGATTTCATTCCAATCCCAAAGAAAGGCAATGCCAAAGAATGTTCAAATTACCTCACAATTGCACTCATCTCAAGCTCAAAATTCTCCAAGCCAGTCTTCAATAGTATGTGAACTGTGAACTCTCAGATGTTCAAACTATATTTAGAAAAGGCAGAGGAACCAGAGATTAAATTGCCAACATCCATTGGATAATCGAAAAAGCAAGAGAGTTTTTTTTTTTTAATTTTATTTTTAAACTTTACATAATTGTATTAGTTTGCCAAATATCAAAGAAAACATCTACTTCTGCTTTATTGACTATGCCAAAGCCTTTGACTTTGTGGATCACAACAAACTGTGGAAAATTCTTAGGAATGGGAATATCAGACCACCTGACTTGCCTCCTGAGAAATCTGTATGCAGGTCAAGAAGCAACAGCTAGAGCTGGACATGAAACAACAGACTGTTTCCAAATTGGAAAAGAAGTAGCCAAGGCTGTATATTGTCACCCTGCTTATGTAACTTATATAAAGACTACATCACAGGATGCTTGGGGCTTGTGCACTGGGATGACCCAGAGGTATGGTACGGGGAGGGAGGTGGGAGAGGTGTTCAGGATGGGGAGCACGTGTACACCCGTGGCAGATTCATGTTGATGTATGGCAAAACCAATATGATATTGTAAAGTAATTAGCCCCCAATTAAATAAATTTAAATTAAAAAAAAAAAAAAAAGACTACATCATGCAAAATGCCATGCTGGATGAAGCAGAAGCTGGAATCAAGATTGTCCAGAGAAATATCAATAACCTCAGATATGCAAATGACAGCACCATTATGGTAGAAAGTGAAGAACTAAAGAACCTCTTGATGAAAGTGAAAGTGGAGAGTGAAAAGCTGCCTTAAAACTCAACATTCACAAAAGTAAAATGGCATCTGGTCCCATCATTTCATGGCAAATGGATGGGGAAACAATGGAAACAGTGTAAGATTTTATTTTCTTGGGCTCCATAATCACTGCAGATGGTGACTGCAGCCATGAAATTAAAAGATGCTTGCTCCTTGAAAGAAAAGCTATGAGAGCCTAGATGGCATATTAAAAAGCAGAGACAATACTTTGCCAAAAATGGTCCATCTGATCAAAGCTATATTTTCCCAGTAGTCATGTATGGTTGTGAGGGTTGGACTATAAAGAAAGCTGAGTGCAAAGAATTGATGTTTTTGAACTGTGGTGTTGGAGAAGACTCTTGAGAGTCCCTTGGACTGCCAAGAGATCAAACCAATCAGCCCCAAAGGAAATCAGTCCTCAATATTCACTGGAAGGACTGATGCTGAAACTCCAATACTTTGACCACCTGATGCTAACAACTGACTCATTGGAAAATACCTCAATGCTGGGAAATTTGAAGGCAGGAAGAGAAGGGAAGGGCAGAGGATGAGATGGTTGGATGGTATCACTGACTTGATGAACATGAGTTTGTGTAAGCTCCAGGAGTTGGTGATGGACAAGGAAGCCTGATGTTTGCAGTCAATATGGTCACAAATATTCAGATAGTACTGAGTGACTGAACTGACTGACTGAGCTTTTTAAATGTATTCTTTAGGGTAATATCTGATTCATGTATTTACTCATTTTCCCCATACGATGATCCAGTTTTGTAACATACCTGTGCTTATCATCATTCAAGTATAATTTGCTTCTCTCGTGTAGAATGACTTGCTATCAAGATTCTAGGAAAAATAAATTCCTCATTAGCCTGCATTATCATTCCCTATCTCTCATATTCTGCTATTATCAATGATCTTTTTCAGTCTTTGTCTACTTTGACCTAACTACAGCTTTTGGTAAGATTGACCAGTATATCACATTTTTGTCTGAACTTTTCCTCCTTTTAATCTTATGGCATGGCCGTCTTTTTTATTTCCTCTTGCTCTCTGATTACCTCTTCTATCTTGTTCAGTGTCTTTTATTACATCACACTACACACAGTGTTTCCATGGTTTCTCTTGTCCAGCATCTTGCCTATCTAATTTGATTCTGTCTTGATGATCTCAAACACACCATGGCTTTATCTATCTTCTTTCTGTATATGATTCTTTTCTTCTAAAATGTAAGCTTCACTAGGACATAGGTGTGTGTGTATGTATGAATGCACTTGTGTTTTCCATTCATATGTCCCAGCAACAATGCCTGTCACAGATATAATAGGTATCCAATACTTAAGTGTTCCTGAAATAACTTCTAAGTATACAATCCCAAGAAATCTCTAAGTTTAATATGTGTTATGATAACCTACAGTGTTTAGGTGGCATATCATCAAGTCTAATACTAAAAGATTTCTGTTTATTGGTTTGATCTAAGACAAGAAATGTTCATGTCTAGGTTCTTTGGTGACAGATGTAATTCTTGCTTTTAGAAACACTGGATTAGACAAGTATGTTTAACTGCTATGAAATATCTGTTGCTGAGTATACTATTAATACTTTTAATATTTTTAATTTAATACTTTTCTTTTAAATGTTTACTCTTCTGTTTCTAAGAATGTAGTCTCTATTATGTTTTTCCTGCTTTAAAAACACCTATAATTCTCGTGTATACTTAACAGTTAAGATTTTTCCCATGTATGTTCCTTCTATTGAGCTCTTTTCTTCCCCCTCCACTGCCATTTAACAATTTCAAGAACTTAAAGTATGATCTTGATTTATCTTCTTAGTTTAATGCTTTAAATAAAAGGTGTTATTACTACATGGACAATACCATTGTTTTTATTCAGTTGCTCAGTTGTGTCTGACTTTTTGCAACCCCATGGACTGCAGCAGGCCAGGCTTCCCTGTCCTTCAACATTTCCCAGAGTCTGCTAAAACTCATGTTCATTGAGTTGGTGATGCCATCCAACCATCTCATCCTCTGTTGCCCCCTTCCCCCAATATCATATCCTCCAAGAATTTGAAAATAAAGATTAAGCCTGAGCAAACATGAATTTAGAATGAGAATAAATGTAAAAATAAACAAAACATACTGAATAGATTTATGACCTAAATGTTATTTTATAAATCTTTGTATTATATGATATTGCTTTCCATCAAATTATATTATATTGTTTTTAATATCTTATCAACAAAGGTCCATATATAGTCCAAGTCATGGTTTATCCAGTAGTACTTGTTTTTTCAGTAGGTAGGGGTGTGAGAGTTGGACCGTAAAGAAGGCTGAGCACCAAAGAATTGATGCTTTGACCTTTGGTGCTTGAGAAGACTCTTGAGAGTCCCTTGGACAGCAAAGAGATCAAACCAGTCAATCTTCTAGAAAATTAACCCTGAATATTCATTGGAACAACTGATGCTGAAGATGAAGCTCCAATACTTTGGCCACCTGATGAGAAAAGCCAACTAATTAGAAAAGACCCTGATGCTGGAAAAGATTGAGGGCAGAAGCAGAAGGGAGCGACAGAGGATGAGATGGTTGGATGGTATCATCGGCTCAATGGATATGCATTTGAGCAAACTCTGGGAAATAATGAAGAATAGGGAAGCCTGGCATGCTGCAGTTCATGGGGTCACAAAAAGTTGGACATGACTGAGCAACTGACTACAAAAATCTTAGTATTTATTGAGAATATACACACATAAGAGAGCAATTTAAGTACTTTGGGGTTATTTGTATTATACATGTTAAAAGATTATGTATTATAACATTTTAGAAATTTGAAGGAAAGGAAAATGTATCAGATCAGATCAGATCAGATCAGTCGCTCAGTCGTGTCCGACTCCTTGCGACTCCATGAATTGCAGCACGCCAGGCCTCCCTGTCCATCACCAACTCCCGGAGTTCACTGAGACTCATGTCCATCGAGTCAGTGATGCCATCCAGCCATCTCATCCTCTGTCGTCCCCTTCTCCTCCTGCCCCCAATCCCTCCCAGCATCAGAGTCTTTTCCAATGAGTCAACTCTTTGCATGAGGTGGCCAAAGGACTGGAGTTTCAGCTTTAGCGTCATTCCTTCCAAAGAAATCTCAGGGCTGATCTCCTTCAGAATGGACTGGTTGGATCTTCTTGCAGTCCAAGGGACTCTCAAGAGTCTTCTCCAACACCATAGTTCAAAAGTATCAATTCTTCAGCGCTCAGCCTTCTTCACAGTCCAACTCTCACATCCATACATGACCACAGGAAAAACCATAGCCTTGACTAGACGAACCTTTGTTGGCCAAGTGATGTCTCTGCTTTTGAATATGCTATCTAGGTTGGTCATAACTTTCCTTCCAAGGAGTAAGCGTCTTTTAATTTCACGGCTGCAGTCACCATCTGGAGTGATTTTGGAGCCCAGAAAAATAAAGTCTGACACTGTTTCCGCATCTATTTCCCATGAAGTTGGGACGGGATGCCATGATCTTCGTTTTCTGAATGTTGAGCTTTAGTTAAGGGGAAGACTGTTCTAAGTTTTAACAATTATATAGACAAATAATCATAGAAATAAACTTTTGTGTTTGTGTGTACTTGTGCATATGTGTGTGATATTGCATATTTGTGAAAGCAAATGTTTAGATGATAGCTCAATTATAAGAATAATTTTCTATTCTTGATGAAATAATGCCTGCCTTTATTATGTCACATAAAACTCTGTATTTTTATTGTAGGGTTTAAATTCAATCTCTTTTTGCTGTCTTTCCCTAGAGATTCAAATTTTTTTCTTATACCTAACCAAAAACTTTTGTATATATTACAGGGAATCAATCAATCAGTAAGAAGTGAACAGTAGTAGATATTTATAGAACAATACAGTTATATTTAGAAGCAATTTTAGTTCTTTTTGAGTACTAATTCTATTATAAATAGTAATATTTCAGCTTAATTTTGAAAAATGCTCAGTATATAAATACTTTAATTTAGTTTCATTCTTATTCTGAAGCAACAGATGCGTAAAATAAAGTACAATTTTTAGATTCAAGCTTTAAGTGATTTTAGCAATGATTGTTTCATTTGCTATTATACTAATTCCATTTGTTAGCTATACATTTAAAATGTAGACAAATATCAGTACATAAGGAATTTAATAACAAAATAGTTTGAAATTTTCATAGGGTAATATTTTTTAAAATATGTGATTATGATTTATTTTTCTCTCTTTTTTCTTAGATTTTCCCAGGAAGTGTTACCTTTTTGGACATCTTAAGACATCTGTGATGCTGAGGATGTGAAAAGTGGAAAGATAGGTATAGCAGAAGTTAAACATTTGTATTTTAAAGACTAATTTTAATTTTTACATTGAGATCAGAGTTTTAACCCACGTTTCCTGAGAAAGATAATTATTTCCTAAATTTTATATTTCCTTGAATGTCAGTGAAAATATAGTAAATAAGTCTGGTGTACTTGATCATATCATTTTAAAAATAGCTTATACAATGTCTTTTCTTCTATAGAAAACATCTTTTCTATAGAAAAATGTCTTTTTCTTCTGTGGTAGAATCAACAATAGATATGGCATTTAAAAACAGTGCAACTGTACAGCTTTAAAGTCCTGATTTGTTAGTGTAACTGTCTTTGTGGCATAATGTTCTACTGCTTATGATGCCATTTTGTCCAATCACTAGAAAAGCTTTGGCTTTAACATTAGTTCAGCAGAAATAGACAAAATCACTTAGTGAAAGTTCATGTCATAGGCTCTGCCAAGTATCTGTCCTTTCTGATCCAGCCTATTATGGAATGCTTTAGGAAAACAGAAACAGATGGTACCATGTTCAGATATGGTTTGCGATCCTCTCATTCTGTATACTTTCTGGAGAGAAGTGGTTAAAATGTTGAGAGTGATTCTAGGCAAAAAAGTGTAAGATCTTAAGAAATGTATAAAAATAAGTTTGGGATGAGAATAAATTCAGTAGAAGAGAATATTTATGGTCTGAATTTACCTCTAGCTGGCAACTCTTGGCTTCTGGTTTTGTATCATACACAGCATGGACTTTCCAATGTAGGTAGGAACTTTATTCTACAATTCTGTGGGATAAGGCTATCTTTATTCTTCTGTTTTCTAACATTGAGACAGGTACAGGGAGTGCCAGTATGATAAGGTGCCTTATTAACAGCCCACCATGTTCATATTATAAAGGACATCAGGAATCTGGCTATGTCACCTTGTTGCTTAGAACTCATGAGTGTCTCTGTATTACCTTCAAGGATAGATTTCAACTCCCTTTTCCTGGATAGGAAACTCAGAATAGTGGTCTGTCTATTTCCCTTCCCACCATGTCATGGCACCCATTTAATCATTCCAAACATTGAAGTTTGTGGCTCTCATGCCTCTTCTAATTGCGCCTTTAATTTTTCAACTTCACTAGTTTTGTTCTCTTCTGGAAAACTTCTCCCCTCCTCTTCACTTGGCTAATTTTCTTTCAACTTTCAGAAAACTCAAGAACCACCTCTTCCAGGAAGCCTTACCTAAGTTCCCAAGTTGATTGCAGAAGGCTTCCCATCCTTTTGCTCCCCAAATAAATTCACTCCTGAACAGGCCCAAAATTGCTCTTGATGAAAATAGCTTCATTAGAGCCAAGCATATTTACATTTCTTAACAAGAGAAGACAACAAGAAAGCTTGGGTTCATATAACAGATAATACTGATGCTGTAAAATCCCAGAATACCTGAATATGTTCTAGTTCACACATGAAAGGAGGGCACACATTTAATTGTTGTTGGTAACAGTCCAGTGGGGTATGCAGCAAACAACTAGAATCCAGAATTGCCATCTGCTCTCAAGGAGGTTATGTGACAGTTGGTTGCTGAGGACCATTCCAGTGGGTATCAAAGTGGTGAAGTAGTCACAGTATTCAGGGCAAGCCAGGAAAATGAGAAGGAGTAGAAAAATGTGATTTATATTTCCAAGCTGTAGAAACTCCAACAATAGCTCCAGTGGAGTCTCAGGGAAAATAATTTGACCCAACTGAGTTGAGGGGGAATAGAGCCAACATAAAACCAGCCATCCAGAACTTCTAAACCAACAGTCCCCAAACTTTTTGGCACCAGGGCCTGGGTTTGTGGAAGACACTTTTTCCACAAACCAGGGATGGTTTGGGGGTGACCCAAATGTATTACATTTATTGTGTGCTTTATTTTATTAAGAGTACATTGTGATACATAATGAAATAATTACACAACTCACCACAGTGCAGAATCAGTGGGAGCCCTGAACTTGTTTTCTTGCAACTAGACAGTCCCATCTGGGAGTGATGGGAGACACTGACACACAAACTATGTTGCTTGTGTCCAGTCGACTCCATAATCTTGTTTTGGTTGCTGTCACTGCAGAAAACCCTGCTTCACAAATATAGGATGTTGGAAATGGAAGTGGGCTTTTCAGTGATTTTGTGACAGTCTCAGGATATTCAGCTTTTATTTTAATCCAGAATATGTGGAGATTTGGAGCTGTCTCAAATACACTTTTAAGGCCACCATCACTTGTCATCTCAAGTAATTGATCCCATTCTAGCACAGTTAAAAGTGGATTCACCTCGCTTATTCACAAATGTCTCAAGAATCCCTTGCTTCCCAGTTTGGGTGCCTTTTGTAGTTAAGAAGTAATGCTCAAACTCTTTTGAAAGCTGAGATAGATGATTATGCACCAGCTAGGAGAAAGTAGGCCCTGGATCAGTATCTTTCAAACCCCTGCTAATGTTTAAAACATGCCAAAAATCCAAGTGTTCACTCATCATCCCCATAATTCCAATTTGACTTTAATGCAGGGACTTCATCCACTGACTTGAACACAGTTGTTATTCTTTCCTGAAGTGACAGATTGAGTTTGTTGCAAGTAACAGTAACAAAGTTTTGCAACTCATTCTATGTGTCTGAAATGCCCTGCTAGTGGTGACTTTTTTTTTTTTTTAAGAAATCTCTGGAGCATCCCTTGTAACTCAAAAACTCTGGCCAGTGACCTACATTTAGAAAACCGTCTCATTTCCATGTATAAGAGAACATATGTGTGCTCTGCATCTGTCTCCTCACAAAGTTGCACAAACAGACTTGAGTTAAGGATAGGTACTTTAATATGGTTGATCATTTTGTTACCAAGTCCAAACTTGTCCTGCTTGCTGCATGACAGGCCAATAAATCTGAGGAATGAGCTGTTGAGGCAAGGAATATAACTTTATTCAGAAAGCCAGCTGACCAAGAAGATGACAGACAAATGTCTCAAAATAATAATCTTACCTGGGTCTCTGGATGTCAGGTTCTTTTACAGAACAAAGATGGGGAGAGGTAAGGAAGTAAAACAAAACAAATAAAAAATAGCAAACCTTGGGAAGGGGAAGTGTTAATTTCTTCCTTCCTGCCATCCACAGGTGGATAGGGTTCTGAATAAAGACACTTCAGTTTAATACTCTGACAAAGGGTCAGAGTTCCCTGAGGCAGGCCTTTATGTATAAACGGTATTCTTTTAGTAAACAAAAGCAGTGGGAAAGAAAGGTTAAAGTTAAACAAATAGACTCAATATTGAGTCAGAATTGACTCTTCCCCACAACAATTTTAATCAATCATATCCTTCAAAACACTGTTAAATTCAGGTGACATTTTTAGGCTAGCCAGCATTTCTCTATGGATAACAGTGCATAGACTCACATTCAGAAGCTTCCTCTTCTACCCAAGCAGGGACACCAGAAAGCCATCCAGTCGTGGCAGCTGCTCTGTCTATACATACACTGCCACAAAATGACCAGTCTCATTTTCCTGGTATGTAATCATTCACAGGCTTACACGGTTCGGCAGCTGTGGTGTTGGTTAACAAGAGTGCACATAACATACCCTCAAGCACATCTTCCTGAAAAATATATCTCACAAAAATAAGCATTGTTTCCTTGTTGTCAACATCCGTACACTTGTCAACCTGGAGTGCAGACCACGGTAACTCATTAATCCTGTCTAATAATTGTGGCTCAGTATCCTCTGTTATTTAATCAATTTGACTAATTATGGTGCTAATCAAAAGAGGAACTCATGCCACCTTTTCAACCGTAGCCTCTCCTACTCCTACAAATTTATGATGAATGTCATTAGCAGCAGTCAGCTATACATCACTGAGTGTAAAGGGATTCTTAGCTTTAGCACTGTGGTTCAGTTCAGTTCAGTTCAGTCACTCAGTCATGTCCGACTCTTTGCGACCCCATGAATCACAACACGCCAGGCCTCCCTGTCCATCACCAACTCCCGGAGTTCACTCAAACTCATATCCATCGAGTCAGTGATGCCATCCAGCCATCTCACCCTCTGTCGTCCCCTTCTCCTCCTGCCCCCAATCCCTCCCAGCATCAGAGTCTTTTCCAATGAGTCAACTCTTCGCATCAGGTGGCCAAAGGACTGGAGTTTCAGCTTTAGCATCATTCCTTCCAAAGAAATCCCAGGGCTGATCTCCTTCAGAATGGGGTTGGATCTCCTTGCAGTCCAAGGGACTCTCAAGAGTCTTCTCCAACACCACAGTTCAAAAGCATCAATTCTTCTGTGCTCAGCCTTCTTCACAGTCCAACTCTCACATCCATACATGATCACTGGAAAAACCATAGCCTTGACTAGACGGACCTTTGTTGGCAAAGTAATGTCTCTGCTTTTGAATATGCTGTCTAGGTTGGTCATAACTTTCCTTGCAAGGAGTAAGCGTCTTTTAATTTCATGGCTGCAGTCACCATCTGCAGTGATTTTGGAGCCCCCAAAAATAAAGTCTGACACTGTTTCCACTGTTCCCCCATCTATTTCCCATGAAGTGATGAGACCGGATGCCATGATCTTCCTTTTCTGAATGTTGAGCTTTAAGCCAACTTTTTCACTCTCCTCTTTCACTTTCATCAAGAGGCTTTTGAGTTCCTCTTCACTTTCTGCCATAAGGGTGGTGTCATCTGCATATCTGAGGTTAATGATATTTGTCCCGGCAATCTTGATTACAGCTTGTGTTTCTTCCAGTCCAGCGTTTCTCATGATGTACTCTGCATAGAAATTATATAAGCAGGGTGACGATACACAGCCTTGATGTACTTCTTTTCCTATTTGGAACCAGTCTGTTGTTCCATGTCCAGTTCTAGCTGCTGCTTCCTGACCTGCATACAGATTTCTCAAGAGGCAGGTCTGGTGGTCTGGTATTCGCATCTCTTTCAGAGTTTTCCACAGTTTATTGTGATCCACACAGTCAAAGGCTTTAGCATAGTCAATAAAGCAGAAATAGATGTTTTTCTGGAACTCTCCTGCTTTTTCTATGATCCAATGGATGTATGCAATTTGATCTCTGGTTCCTCTGCCTTTTCTAAAACCAGCTTGAACATCAGGAAATTCACACTTCACGTATTACTGAAGCCTGGCTTGGAGAATTTTGAGCATTACTTTACTAGCATGTGAGATGAGTGCAATTGTGCGGTAGTTTGAGCATTTGGAATGAAAACTGACCTTTTCCAGTCCTCTGGCCACTGCTGAGTTTTCCAAATTTGCTGGCATATTGAGTGCTTTTTGTTAGTCACTAAGAATGATGCTCTCAGTACAGACACATCTGATAAAAGTGGTTCCGTTCAGTTCAGTTCAGTCACTCAGTCGTGTCTGACTCTTTGCTACCCCATAAACTGCAGCACACCATGCTTCCTGTCCATCACCAACTCCAGGAGCTTACTCAAACTCATGTCCATTGAGTCAGTGATGCCATCCGGCCATCTCATCCTCTGTCGTCCCCTTCTCCTCCTGCTTTCAATCTCTCCCAATGACTCAGTTCTTCATATCAGGTGGCCAAAGTATTGAAGTTTCATCTTCAACATCAGTCCTTCCAGTGAATATTCAGGACTGATTTCCTTTAGGATTGACTGGCCCAATCAATCCAAGGGACTCTCAGGAGTCTTCTCCAACACCACAGTTCAAAAGCGTCATCAATTCTTTGGTGCTCAGCTTTGTAAATGGTCCAACACTCACACCCATAAATGACGACAAAAAAAACCCATATCTTTGACTAAACGGACCTTTGTCGGCAAAGTAATGTCTCTGTTTTTTAATATACTATCTAGGTTGGTCATAACTTTTCTTCCAAGGAGCATGCATCTTTTAATTTCATGGCTGCAGTCACCATCTGCAGTGATTTTGGAGCCCCAAAATTGCTTCTGTTCTCCTTGTTCACATTTATTCTTCTGGAAAATTCCAAAGGCTTGTCTTTTAATGCAGGATGCTTGGTCCTCACATGGCAAAACAGTTTTGAAGCTTACATGGCTTTGTTGGATACCCACAAATAGTTGTCTTATATTATACAAAGCAGGCTTGGAGAATGTGACTCACTTGTTGCAATGAACCCATAATTTAGGTAGGTCTTTGGTATTTTCTTTTAAATGCAACTTTTTTTCCAATGTCTTATCCTTTGGTCTTTCCCCTTTTTCAAAGAAGCTCTCTAATGATATTTATTTTTTACTCATTTTAGCTAGGGTTAGCTTGAGAGCCTACCAAAACTGTGACTGCAAGAAGTGCATAGTTTGAGAATGAGCCATGTATGAAAGTGGTAAATAAAATAACGTGTAGGCCACTCTCAGACTAAATTAAGTGCTGGATTCTGATTTAAAACCTGCCACCAGATGCCCCTTTATTGTCACATGTCACTCACTGATAATCTTTTAAGATGAGTACGCAAGCAATTGATTAATTATGGTCTCTGTGCAGTCAAACCTCTTTGCTAATGATAATCTGTATTTGCAGAAGCTTCCAAGTGTTAACATCACCATCTCAGTTTCATCTCAGATCAGCAGGCATTAGATTCTAGATCCCTTGCATGTGCAGTTCATAGTAGGGTTCATGCTCCTCTGAAAATCTAACGCCACATTGATCTGTCAGGAGGAGAAGTTTAAGTGGTGATGAGAGCAATGGGGAGCAGCTGCAAATACAGATGAAGCTTTGTTCACTTGCCTGCCTCTCACCTTCTCCTGTGTGGCCTGGCTCTGAACAGGCCATAGACCAGTACCTGTCCATGGCTCAGGGGTTGGCCCCTGTTCTAAACCATCAATTTCAGGAGAATGAGCAGTAGCAGGTGAAAAGACTATTGCTGCAGATACCACAGGAATTGAAAGACAATGCTAACACCCAATGTGAAATCTAAAATGATAGTCACTTTTTTGCCACCACCCCACCTTGGACGTTGTGCAAGCCCTCCTTCCACATATATCATTGTCAGGAAGAAAGAGAAAGGGGAGGATGCCGGAAAGCCTGGAGATTTAAATAAATGAAACTGGATTACTCAAGGAGAAGAGATTATTAAAATTGAAATGTGATTACTGGATTGATCTCAATTTAGCATTTTAGTTCGATACTAATAAATAAGATGAGAACCTCAAAAGGACTACAGTTGATTATGGAAAAAAATATGTTACATTTTCTTTATACTTCTGGATGGAGAATCAGTGGATGTAGATTCTAGTGTATAATAAACCTTTAATTGATATGTGTGTGTATTTCTCTTATGAATTTATGTCACTTGGAAAGGATTGAACATTTCATATATACTGTGAATATCTCTTGCTAGATTAAAATAACTAGAATTAAAAACCTACATATGTCTAAATTCAAATACTGCAAACAGGAAAAGTCTTAATTTGTATTTATATATTGAAAATCTCTTTAATTTTAGTGAAAACATATTCACACTCCATCCCTCAAAATTATCAGCTCTGTTATTCTTAAATAATGTCATTATTAGCAAAGTAATACATTTTATAAGTTAAGACATAATTCACAATAACTTTAGTTTTTAATAATGCTTTATTATTTATTTCACAAAAATCATGATTACTCTTTTTATTCTTCTTTACCTTTGAAGAAAATATTTAATATTATGCATAAAATAAACTGAAAACTATATAAATATAATGTTCCAGACAAAATCATTGCAGTATATTTTTAGGTTTTATACTACTTTGGGGCATAAATGATTTATACTACTCTTACTATTCATTATCTCTTGTAGCTTTCCATATTTTACTTGAGATAAGTGTTTCAAAATTTGATATGATTTCTCATTTTAGTGAAAACACAAATAATTTTTGTGGCATCTCCACTTTCTCTTTATTCTTATAAACTAAAAGGTAAAAATGTCTCTTGTTACTATGAAATAATTAATAATAAAAAGGCATTTTTAAGAGTTTCATTTTCTAGAATAAACTGTTCAATTTTCCATCTTATCTTAATAACCCTTTGTTAAAAATTATACAGACAATAGGCATTGAAGTGTTAATTATCTATAGATTGTAATAGGAATTGAGGATTATTATTTTTATAATTAAACCTTATATTTTTATTTGCTATGTGAGAGTTTTAAATGATGATGCTTTAAAACTCTAAGATATAAAATGAAGAAATTTAATGAATATGTAAAAATATAATCCTAATTTATTATTTTTTAAATAGGGCATGGAAATTAATATCAACAGATTTTACTTTGAACGAGTGTATGAACTTATGAGAACTTTCAAAAATAGTAAGGCATATCTCATCTAAGAGTTAATCTAATTTAAGAAGTGCTCATTATATTTTAAATGTAAAAATATAATATTTCCTTTATCAAAGGAAATGACACCTAGAGAGACGGAGGTGTTAGCAGGGTATACTATGGTGGACATCAGTACACAATAATATTGCCTTGTCTATCACTAATTCTTATCCTCAGATGACACAGATACGCTTGGAGGAATGCAGTTCCTTGTTCAAAGTCCCACATATAAAACCAGTGGGAGCAAGAGGTAAAGCAGATGGTCTGGTTCCAAAACCTGTACTCCTCACTACTATACTGATAACTTCCCTTTGATGTATGAAACTCCCTCTTATGGAAGTGAATGATAGGGATCTACAAGTCATAATTTCCTCAGGAAAGGATGACCCAAACATTACAATAACTGATCAATGAAGAGACAGCCAATTAACCAAAGGCATTATTTCAGCAATAGTTGACATTACTGAGGTGGTAAAGACACAGTCTTACTAACAGCTTCCAATTTTGTGGAGTATAAATTAGAAACATAGAATACGTACATCCAAATGTAAAGAATAGTATTCAACTCATGCAAGTATACAGATTATCAACCCTGATGTACTAGACTGTAAGGAAGTCACAGCCACCAAGATCTAGGGTCAGACAGAAGGAAAATAAAAGTTGTTAAAAATCTGGAAAAGGTTCATGGCAGAAATAATCCTTAAAATTGAATTTTATCTTTTCATAAAATGAAATCATTGGTCATTCTTATTATAAGAATTTTCATTTCTTTTTAAAAAAGTTATTTTATGCCCATTGACCATTTCTTTATAGATAACAAGCTTGATTTGTTACTTGTTTTATTTTTAGACATTTTATTTTTAAAATTTAATGAAAAACTAAGAAGATAGTACACAAAGTTCCCATACACCTCATCTCCCATTTTCACACCTTGTTTCCCCAATTATTAATATCTAGAAGTAATATAACTTGTTAAAATGGATTAATGAATATTGGAAATTAAGAGTAACTAAAGTATATAATTTACATTGTTTCACTCTGTTTGATCTGCCTCTTGAGAAATTTGTATGCAGGTCAGGAAGCAACAGTTAGAACTGGACATGGAACAAGAAACTGGTTCCAAATAGGAAAAGGAGTACGTCAAGGCTGTATATCGTCACCCTGCTTATTTAACTTCTATGCAGAGTACATCATGAGAAATGCTGGACTAGAAGAAACACAAGCTGGAATCAAGATTGCCAGGATAAATATCAATAACCTCAGATATGCAGATGACACCACCCTTATGGCAGAAAGTGAAGAGGAACTCAAAAGCCTCTTGATGAAAGTGAAAGAGGAGAGTGCAAAAGTTGGCTTAAAGCTCAACATTCAGAAAACGAAGATCATGGCATCCGGTCCCATCGCTTCATGGGAAATAGATGGGGAAACAGTGGAAACAGTGTCAGACTTTATTTTTTTGGGCTCCAAAATCACTGCAGATGGTGACTGCAGCCATGAAATTAAAAGACGCTTACTCCTTAGAAGGAAAGTTATGACCAACCTAGATAGCATATTCAAAAGCAGAGACATTACTTTGCAAACAAAGGTCCGTCTAGTCAAAGCTATGGTTTTTCCTGTGGTCATGTATGGATGTGAGAGTTGCACTGTGAAGAAGGCTGAGCGCCAAAGAATTGATGCTTTTGAAGTGTGGTGTTGGAGAAGACTCTTGAGAGTCCCTTGGACTGCAAGGAGATCCAACCAGTCCATTCTGAAGGAGATCAACCCTGGGATTTCTTTGGAATGAATGATGCTGAAGCTGAAACTCCAGTACTTTGGCCACCTCATGGGAAGAGTTGACTCATTGGAAAAGACTCTGATGCTGGGAGGGATTGGGGGCAAGAGGAGAAGGGGATGACAGAGGATGAGATGGCTGGATGGCATCACTGACTTGATGAACGTGAGTCTCAGTGAACTCTGGGAGTTGGTGATGGACAGGGAGGCCTGGCGTGCTGCAATTCATGGGGTCGCAAAGAGTCGGACACGACTGAGCGACTGATCTGATCTGATCTGATAGGTCTTGATAACTGCATACTGTTATATACACATCATTACAGTGTGATACAGAATAGTTTTACAATTCTGTATAATCTAAACATTTCCTCTTTATCTATTCTCTCTCCTTCCTCCTTCAACCCAACCCCTTAGTAATCATGGATATTTGTACTGTCTTCACAGTTTTCTCCTTTCCAGAATGTGATACATACAGCTGGAATCACACAGTTGATGGCCTTGTCAGACTAGCTTGTTTCAGTTAGCAATGTACACATGAGTGTCTGGGTTCCCAGGTGGCGCTAGTGGTAAAGAACCCGCCTGCCAATGCAGGACACACAAGAGACATGGGTTCAACCCCTGGGTCAGGGAGATCCCTGGAGAAGGAAATGGCACCCCGCTCCAGCATTTTTGCCTGGAAAACTCAATAGACAAAAGAGCCTGGCAGGCTACAATCAATGGGATTGGAAAAGAGTCAGGCATGACTGTGGGACTGAGCATTTGAGTGTTTAATTCTGCTTTTCATGGCTTTTCGTGGCTTATTTCTTTTTATTGCTGAATAATATTTCATTTTTCATACATACAATATACCAGAGTTTATCTATTTACCTATTGATGAGTAGCTTGGTTGCTTCTAGTTGGCAATTATAAATAAAACTGCCGTAAATGTCTGTGTGTAAGTTTTTGTATGTTGTTGTTTAGTTGCTAAGTCATGTCCTGCTCTTCGTGACCCACTTTTGTGTGAGATATCCCAGGTGAGAATATTGTAGTGGGTTGTCAGTTTCTTCTCCAGGGATCTTCCTGACCCAGGAATTGAGCCTGCATCTCTTGCATTGGCAAGTGGATTTTTCTACTGCTGAACCCCACCAAGGAAGCCTGAGATTTTTGTGTAGTTATCAACAGAATTGGGTAAATACCTAAGAGGAGATTTGCTAGATCATATGGTAAGACTATGTCTAGATTTTTAGAGACTGTTGAACACTTGCAAAACAACTGCATCATTTTGAATTTCTACCAGCATCGAAGGCATAATGGAATTCCATGATATACTCTCCAGCACCTTATATTGTCAGGTTTTCCTATATAAGATGTTCAAATAGGTGTACAATGTTATCTCATTTTTGCAACTTCCTAATGCCATGAAGTTGTGCATCACTTTATATGCTAATTTTCACTAATTTATCTTCTTTGATATGAAGTCTCCTTATTTATTTTGCTCATTTTTGAATTAAATTGTTTATTTCTTTCTTTTCTTTTTGCTTTTTGAGGGTTATTTGTATATTTTAGTTACTAGTCCTTTATCACATCTTTGTTTCTTAAATATTTTCTCCCATTAAGTAATTTATCACAATGCTCTTAACATCTTAGTCTTTCACATAGGAGCTTTTAATTTTAATAAAAACTTAATATTTTTATTGCAAGTGGGCATTATATATGATTCCATTTTATCCCCTCTTAGCATGCTAATTTTACTTTCATTTTATTGTCTTTAGTAGTTACCCTAGATTTGCAATAGACCTTTACAACTAATTTAAATCCACTTTCAAATAGCACTCTAACATATTACATGGAGAGTAGCACTAATTTATGACAGATTATTTCCAATTCTTCCCTCCTATCTATTATAACAAGCGACTTAGCACACACATTCATCTTTTGTAACAGTGTTGTCATTTATTTTATTTAGTATTTATTATTTCTTAATCACTCAGTACATTGTTGCTATTGTTACTTTGAACACTTATTTTTTTTTCTATTAGGTTAATAAAAATGAGAAAAAAAACATGTTTTATTCACCTTTGCTTATTCTTTGAGGTACTTCCTCTTTGTGTATATCCAATGTGTATGCTATGTACTTATGCTATGTAATTTTCCTTCTCTCTGAAGAATTTCTCTTAACATTTCTAGTAAGGTAAGTCTACTGGCCATAAATTCCTTCAATATTTGTCTATGAAAGTATGTCTCCTCTTTTGAAGGATTTGTTGTTGTTTAGTCACTCAGTTGTGCCTGACTCTGCAACCCCATGGACTGCAGCATGCCAAGCCTCCCTATCCGTCAACACCTCCCGGAGTTTACTCAAACTCATGTCCATTGGGTCAGTGATGGCATTCAACCATCTCATCCTTTGTCATCCCCTTCTTCTCCTGTCCTGAATCTTTCCTAGCATCAGGGTCTTTTCAAATAAGTCAGTTCTTTGCATTAGGTAGCCAAATTATTGGAGTTTCAGCTTCAGCATCAGTCCTTTCAATGAATACTCAGGACTGATCTCCTTTAGGATGGATTGGTTGGATCTCCTTGCAGTCCAAGGGACTCTCAAGAGTCTTCTCCAACACCACAGTCAAATTCTTCGGCACTCAGCCTTCTTTATAGTTCAACTCTCACATCCATGCATGACTACTGGAAAAAACATAGCTTTGACTAGACTGAAGCCACTTCAGTATTCTTGCCTTGAGAACCCCATGAACAATATGATTATTATCCTAGTTTCTACCTAAAATACATGTTAAGGGGTTTTTAACCCCAGTTTCACTCAAGATATTTTCCTTTCTTTTTGGAGTTTGAATATTGTATGCTTAGGTATTGGTTTCTTCATATTTTCCTGGTTCGTATTCTCTGAGCTATCTTGATTTATGGTTTGGTGACTGTTACTCATTTTGAAAAGATTTTAGATGTTGTAACTGCAAATGTTTCTGTTGCTTTTCTTTTTCTTCTTTGTTTAGTATCCTCACTAAGTATATATTATACAACTTTCAATTGTCTTATAGTGCTTGGATATCATTGTTCAATTCTCCCATTATTTTTGTCTCTTTGAATCTCAGATTGGAAAGTCTATATTGCCCAGTTTTCAAGCCTGCTGATTCATTCCTTGGCTGTGCCCAGGTGACAGATGAGTCCATCAAAGTCATTTTTAATTTCTGTAACAATGGTGTTGCTGTTGTTTAAATATCTGGATTTATTTTTGATTAGTTGTAACTATTCCTTTTTGGTTTCTAACTTTATATATTTTGATCCTCTCTTTTTCTTGATGAGTCTAGTTGATGGAATGTCAGTTTTGTATCTTTTTAGAAAACTAACTCTTTGTCTTATTTATCTTTTGTAGTTTAAAGACCTATTTCATTTTTTCTACTTTGATATTTATCTTACCTTTTACTAGCTTCAGTTCAGTTCAGTTCAGTCACTCAGTCGTGTCCGACTCTTTGATCCCATGAATTGCAGCACGCCAGGCCTCCCTGTCCATCACCAACTCCTGGAGTTCACTCAGACTCACATCCTTCGAGTCAGTGATGCCATCCAGCCATCTCATCCTCTGTCGTCCCCTTCTCCTTCTGCCCCCAATCCCTCCCAGCAACAGAGTCTTTTCCAATGAGTCAACTCTTCGCATGAGGTGGCCAAAGTACTGGAGTTTCAGCTTTAGCATCATTCCTTACAAAGAAATTCCATGGCTGATCTCCTTCAGAAGGGACTGGTTGGATCTCCTTGCAGTCCAAAGGACTCTCAAGAGTCTTCTCCAACACCACAGTTCAAAAGCATCAATTCTTCAGCACTCAGCCTTCACAGTCCAACTCTCACATCCATACATGACCACAGGAAAAACCAAAGCCTTGACTAGACGGACTTCTGTTGGCAAAGTGATATTTCTGCTTTTGAATATGCTATCTAGGTTGGACATAACTTTTCTTCCAAAGAGTAAGCGTCTTTTAATTTCATGGCTGCAGTCACCATCTGCAGTGATTTTGGAGACCCAAAAAATAAAGTCTGACACTGTTTCCCCATCTATTTCCCATGAAGTGATAGGACCGGATGCCATGATCTTCATTTTCTGAATGTTGAGCTTTAAGCCAACTTTTCCACTCTCCACTTTCAGTTTCATCAAGAGGCTTTTGAGTTCCTCTTCACTTTCTGCCATAAGGGTAGTGTCATCTGCATATCTGAGGTTATTGATATTTGTCCCGGCAATCTTGATTCCAGCTTGTGTTTCTTCCAGTCCAGCGTTTCTCATGATGTACTCTGCATAGAAGTTAAATAAGCAGGGTGATGATATACAGCCTTGACGTACTCCTTTTCCTATTTGGAACCAGTCTGTTGTTCCATGTCCAGTTCTAACTGTTGCTTCCTGATCTACATACAGATTTCTCAAGAAGCAGGTCAGGTGGTCTGGTATTCCCATCTCTTAAAGAATTTTCCACAGTTTATTGTGATCCACACAGTCAAAGGCTTTGGCATAATCAATAAAGCAGAAATGGATGTTTTTCTGGAAGTCTCTTGCTTTTCCCATGATCCAGCAGATGTTGACAATTTGATCTCTCGTTCCTCTGCCTTTTCTAAAACCAGCTTGAACATCAGGAAGTTCATGGTTCACATATTGCTGAAGCCTGGCTTAGAGAATTTTGAGCATTACTTTACTAGCGTGTGAGATGAGTGCAATTGTGTGGTAGTTTGAGCATTCTTTGGCATTGGCTTTCTTTGGGATTAGAATGAAAATTGACCTTTTCCAGTCCTGTGGCCACTGCTGAGTTTTCCAAAGTTGCTGGCATATTGAGTGCAGCACTTTCACAGCATCATCTTCCAAGAATTGAAATAGCTCAACTGGAATTCCATCACCTCCAGTAGCTTTGTTTGTAGTGATGCTCTTTAAGGCCCACTTGATTTCACATTCCAGGATGTCTGGCTGTAGGTCAGTGATCACACCATCGTGATATCTGGGTCCTGAAGATCTTTTTTGTACAGTTCTGTGTATTCTTGCCACCTCTTCTTGATATCTTCTGCTTCTGTTAGGTCCATACCATTTCTGTCCTTTATCGAGCCCATCTTTGCATGAAATGTTCCCTTGGTATCTCTAATTTTCTTGAAGAGATCTCTAGTCTTTCCCTTTCTGTTGTTTTCCTCTATTTCTTTGCATTGATCGCTGAGGAAGGCTTTCTTAGGGCTTTTTATGTTTTTCTAATTCTCTTCAGTGTAAGCTTAGGTGGTTTATTTAAGAATTTTTTTTCTTCTGTATTGAGGTTCACTTTATTGTGATCACCTATTAGAACTGCTTTTGCTGTGACTCATAGATTTTGGATCATTGTGTTTTCATTTTCATTTGCCTCTAGGTATTTTTAAATTTCCTTTGTTTCCTTCACTACTGACCTATTGGTTTTTAGCACCATATTGTTTAGCCTCCACATTTTTTTGTGTTGTTTTGCAGTGTTAAATATGTACTTGATTATATATATATATATATATATATATATATATATATACACATACTCACTTGATTTCTAGTTTCATAGATTTGTGGTGGAAAATATGCTTGAAATGATCAAACTTTTTAAATTTACTGAAACTTACTTTGTGTTTTTTTCTATCCTGGAGAATGGGTCATACGCCTTTGAATGTTATGCTATTGTGCTGCTTTTGAATGGAATACTCTATGTATATAAACTTATCTAATCCAACATGTCATTTAAGTTCAGGGTTTTCTTATTGATTTTCTATCTGGATGAACTGTCCATTGATGTAAGTGGGGTATTTGAGTCCCTACTATTATTCTGATACCCCGTGTTTCTTCATATTTGTTAATATGTAGGTGCTCCTATGTTGGGTGTGTATATATTTATTTGCAGCTGTTATATATTCTTCTTGAATCAATCCTTTTATCATTATGCAATGTCTTCTTTTGTCTTTTGTGTTATAGTCTTTGTTTCAAAGTCTACTTCGTAGGATATAAATACTACTACTCCAGCTATCTGTTTGCATTTTCATGAAATGTCTTTTTCCATCCCCTCACCTGCAGCTTATGTTAGTTTTGAGCTAAAGTGAGTTTCTTTTAGGCAGTATATATGTGGTTCCTCTGTTTGTGTCCATTCCACCACTTCATGTTTTCTAATTGGAACATTTAAAATCTATTTACTTTTTAAGCAATTATTTATAGGTATATGCTTATTGTGATTTTGTTAATTATTTTCAGGTTGTTTTAGAATTTCATTTTTTGTCTCTTTAGTTTCTTTTACTCCCTTTGTTATTTGATGAATTTATTTAGTGTTATGTTTGGATTCTTTTCTTCTTTTTTTTAGCATGTGTGTTTATTACCGGTTTTTGGTTTGTGGCTACCACGGGGTTTATATACAGTATCTTATGTATATATACACATACATATGTATATTGCTTTAATTTGTTGAACTCTTAAATTCTGGTAGATCAGCTGGTAAGGAATCCACCTGCAATGCAGGAGAGCCCTGGTTTGAAACCTGGGTTGGGAAGATCCCCTGAAGAAAGGATGGGCTACCCACTCCAGTGTTCTTGGGCTTCCTTGGCTCAGATGGTAAAGAATCCCCCTGCAATGCTGGAGACCTAGGTTTTATCCCTGAGTTGGGAAGATCCCCTGGAGATGGGCATGGCAACCCATTCAAGTTTGGTTGCCTGGAGAAACTCCACGGACAGAGGAGCTTGGCGGGTTACAGTGCATAGTGTCGCAAAATGCTGGACACAACTGAATGACTAAGAATACACGCTTAAGTTCTAAAACATGCTATCAGTCCTGTATTTTCACTCCCCTTCACTATTTTTACTGTTTTTTTTTTTTTTACATCATACTTTACATATTTTTGTATTAGTTTTAGTCTATAACTACTTATTATGGATATACATTATTTTATTCCTTTTCTCTTTTAATCTTCCTACTGGTTTTATAAGTGATCTACATTTGCTGTGTATTTTCTTTAATAATACAATTTTTCTTTTTGTTATTTTCATGTTTCCCATCATGGTCTTTTCTGCTCAGAGAAATCCCTTGGATATTTCTTGTGGAGACAATTTAGTAGTACTGAACACTTTTAGCTTTTGTTTGTCTTTAGAATTTATTTCTCCTTAAAATCTGAATGATAACCTTGCTGGGTATTTTTTATTTGTTTGTTCACTTGTTCGTTTTGATTGTAGCCTTTTTCCTTTTATCACTTTAAATACACTTTGCAACTCTCTTCTCATCTGTGAAGTATCTGCTGCAAAATCAGCTGGTAATTTTAAGAGTTCCATTGTATATATCTAGTTGCTTCCATCTTTCTGCTTTTAGTGGCCTCTTTTTATTTTTGTTTTATTATTAATATTATTGTTGTTATTTGTTTTATTATTATTATTATTTTTAAATTTTTTCCAGTTTAATTCAAAGGGTCTTTGTTTGGGCCTCTTTGGATTAATCTTATTTGGAATTCTATGTGTATTCTGGACCTTTCTGTTTTCTTTCCCAGGTTTGGAAATTTTTTGGCTTTTATTTCTTTGAATGTTTTCTCTGCCACTTTCTCTCTTTTTGTACTGGGAGCCTTATAAAGCAGTAGTTTGTACATTTGATGTTGCCTCAGAGGACTCAAACTGTCCTCCTTTTTTAATCCCTGTTTTATTTTTTGTTGTTGTTGTTCAGCTTGAGTGATTTCTGTTTGTCTGTCTTCCAGTCACTGATCCATTCTTCAAAATGTTTAATCTAATTTTGAATCCTTCTTGTGTATATTTATTTCAATTATTATTTTCTTCAGCTTTGTTTGATTCTTCCTTATATTTTCTAACTCTGTTAATCTTTTTATTGTGCTCATCCATTCTTATACTGAGTTTGTTGAGCATCTTTATGATCATTACCTTGAACTCTTTATTGGTATAGATTGTTTATCACCACTTCACTTGTTTCTTCTTCTGGGGCTTTATCTTATTCCTTACTTTGGAACATATTATTTTGCCACTTAACTTTGCCTGGTTCTCTGTGTTGTTTGTATGTATTAGGTTAGTTGGTTACATTTCCCAGTTTGAAGAAGTAGAGGCATATAAAAGATGTCGTATAGGTCCTAGTAACATACTCCCCTCTGGTCACCAGAGCTTATAATCTAAAACTGACCTTGTGTGGGCTGGGTTGGGCCCTCTGTTGTGGTAGGGCTGAATACCATGGTGTGTTGGTAGCTGGGTCTAATCCTTGGCCTGGTAGACTTTCATATTCTGCCTTGTGCAGAGACTACCAGTCTCTGGTGACCAAGACCTTACTAAGGAGAAGTTGGTTGCCTTGCCTGAGGAGTCCTGGGACTGGTGGTAACCTGCTTTTGGGTAAGACCAGTTCTAGTGTGGCTGGCTGTAGGGCCCAGGATTTCTGGAGTTAGTTTCTGCCAGTTGGTTGACAGTGTTGAGTCCTGGCATGTCTCGGTGCAGGATCTGAGTGATTCCGGGGTTAATGCCAGCCCATAAGTGGGTGGGATGATGGTCTCCATGGGAGACTATGGGTCTAGGTTCCTGGGAATAGTGCTGGCTTATTGGTAGATGTGGCCATAGTCTTGAAAATTCCTGGGACTGTTATCTTGCTGGGAGTAGGGTCTATCATGAAAAAAAAAAAAAAAAAAAAAAACTGGTTATGAGACCTGGAGGAAGGGCTGATGCCATTCTCATGGTGGGAAGAATTGGATCTCCAGAAGACTGACTACTTGTGTCTTGGGGTCCTGGGATTAGCTGGTGTGCAAGGTTATGTCCTGGTGCTAGTAGTGAAGAAGAAAAGAGAAAGTGTTAGTCACTTAGTCTGTCTGACTCTTTGCCACCCCATGAACTGTAGCCCACCAGGCTCCTCTGTCCATGGAATTCTCCAGAAAAGAATACTGGAGTGAGTTGCCATTCTGTCTCCAGGGGATCTTCTCAAGCCAGGAATCAAACCCATGGCTCCCACTTTGGAGGCAGACTCTTTACCATCTGAACCACCAGGAAAGTCAGAGAGAGGAGTCCAAATGGCCCTTGCCATGAGCTATCAGTGCCTGCAGGGTAGAACAAGCTCCAAAAATGGTTACCACCTCATGGTTTGTACCAGGGACCTCCTGCCTCTCTGAGATCAAGCAGGTCTGGTTTAGGACCTTTAAAATTGCTGTCTCTGTGCTGGGTTTCAGAGTTTGTTAGAACTTCCTTGTCCCTTTCAAGAGTGGAATATCTTTTGTACTCTGAGTTTCAAGGCAAACCCTGTTGGCCCTCAAAGTCAGGACATTCCAGCGTTCTGAGGACTCATTTGATGCAAGACTCATTTGGGGAAGGACTCCAGAGCTACAAGTCAATGTGGGGCTCAAATTCTCACTTCTTGGGGACAACTTTTACAATTCTGGTTACCTTCTTGTTTGTGAGTTGCCTACCCCTGAATGTGGGTTTTGAGTATACCATATCTCTGCTGCTCCTACCCATTTTGCTGTGGTTCCTTCTTTATACCTTCAGTTATGGAAAATCTTGTGTTAGATTTCAGAATAATAATTGCTCTATAACTTTTATTTTTAATGTGACTGAGGGAGGAGATGAGTTCAGGGTCTTCTAATTCTACCTTCTTGACCAAACTTCCTTAATTTTGATCAATCACAGTTATTTTAAGTTCTCTGTTTACCAATTCAAAAATATGTGGTTTATCTGAGTCTGGTTTTAACGTTTGCTTTACTTCTTCACTCTGAATTTTCTCTCTCTCTCTTTTTTTTTTTTTTGCTTAATTTTCAGCATGCTTTGTAATTTTCTGTTGAATGTTCAACAAGATGTATCAGGTATTAGGAACTGACATTATTTGACATTCAGTGTGGATTTACATGTTAATTTGGCTAGGAATCGGGCCTTATTTCCTGTTTTCTATAGCTGTACATGTCAGAAATTTCATTTTCTCTAATTTCCTTGTTTGTATGCTTTTGCCTGTTTATTTGTTTACTTGTTTATTTTAACTCTTGTTTTAGGTTTCTTTAAGAAACTCTGCTAGTGGCTGTGTCTTTTACTGTTTTAGTTGCAATTCACTGCAATTTTCCTTAAGCTTACTGATGTGATAAAGTTTTGAGAAAGAGAAGAAAAGTGTTCTATACTGATTAAATCTCAGTTTTTTAGTGGACTTTCACTTTAATCTTTAAACTTGTTTCTTATCTTTTCTTCTCTCCTTAAGTTAGATAGAAAGTCCAATTTGGAGTTTACTAATTATCCTTCCCCAGGTCATAAAAAGTCTTTGGTAATGTTGATATCCTTGGAAGTCAAGCTCCGGTTATTAAAAAAAAAAAGAAGAAAGAAAAAAACTTTAGTGTATTTTAAAGTGACTTTGTTGCTTTCACTGCTAAACAATAGAAGATTTTCTTGCAACCTAGTGCAGGAGAATATGGTGACCAAATCCAAAATGGTTTAGGGATTTCTATAAGATTGGTTCCCGTAGTTTTTTTTGTTTTGTTTTGTATTATATTGTTATTAGGCATCCCAGGTGGCTTTAGTGTTAAATAATCCACTAACTAGTGCAGGAGACAAGAGATGCAGGTTTGATTCCTGGGGCAGGAAGATCCCCTGGAGGACGGCAAGGCAACCCAGTCTGGATTTCTTCCCTGGAGAATCCCATGGACAGAGGAGCCTAACAGGCTATGGTCCATAGGGTTGCAAAGAGTCAGACAGAACTGAAACGACTTAGCACATACTCATGAATATTGTTATTAAGACTTTATTTTTTTTTGGAGTAGCTTTAGGTTAGTAGCAATTTGAAGGGCATTATGGAGATTTCCCATACAACCTTACGCCCACATATCCCTAGACTCCCCCATTACTAATATATCCTATCAGTGTGGGACATTTGTTACAGCTGAAAAGCCTAAACAGACATATAATCACCCAGTGTCCATATCTATATTACAGTTAACTCTTGTTGCTGTAATTCTAAGAATTTGAACAAACACATCCAATTTTATGATATTATACAGAATATTTTCACCCCTAAAAGTCATCTGTACTCTGCCTATTCATTTCTCCCCCAACCAAACCTCTGAAAGTCAGTACTCTTTTTTCTGTCTCCATACTTTTGTCTTTCCCAAGGTGTCTTACCTTGGGGTCATATAGCAAATAGCCTTTTCAGATAAATTCTTTCACTTAGTAATATGCATTTAAGTTTCTTCCATGTCTTTTCAAGGCTTGTTAGTTCATTTTTTGTACCAAATAATATCCAATTGTCCAGATATATCACAGTTTATACATGCATTTACCTACTAATAGACACTTTGATTGTTTCCAAGTTTTAGCAATTATAAATTAAGTTGTTATAAATGCCCTCCTACAGATTTTTGTGTGGAAATATTTCAAAGTTTGTATAAATACTAAATAGCATAATTGATGGATGTTATGGAAAGAGTTTGTTTAGTTTTGTAAAAGCCCACCTGTCCCAAAACTGTCTTCCCAACTGTTTGCACTCTCATAAATGAATAAGAGTTTCTATTGCCTCATATCCTTACCAGCATTTGATATTATCAGTGTTTGCATTTTTTCCATTTCAACATACACATAGTATTATTTCATTGTTGTATTACTTTACATTTTCTTGATGATATATAAAATGAAACAATTTTTAATGTGTTTATTTTCTATCTGTAAATATTCCCTAGTGAGATGTCTATAATGTCTTCAGTCTTTTAAAAAATAAGGTTGTTTGTTTTCTTATTGTTCAATTCTAAGAATTCTTTGTATATTTTGGGTTACATTCCTTTATCAGATATGTCTTTTGCAAATATTTTCTCCCAGTATGTGACTCTCTTCTCAGTTTCTTGAGCATAAGTTTTCAATTTTAATGAAATACAATCTACTAAATAGTTATTTCATAGATCATATCTTTTCTTTTGCATCTAAAAAGCCATTGCCATATCCAAGGTCTTCTATTATCTTGAAATAGTTTTATAGACTTTCATTTTACTTTAGGTCTGTTATCTATTTTGAGTTAAAGTTTGTGAAAGATAAGGTTGGTGTTTAGATTATCATTATTGTTATTATTTGTTGTGTGGATGTCCACTTGCTCTAATACCATTTTGAGAAGACTACTTTTATTCTATTGTATTGCCTTTGCTTATTTTTCAAAGATTATTAGACTATATTTTTGTGGTCTTTTTTTCAAGGCTCTCTGCTCTACTATGTTGATCTCTTTGTCTCTTCTTTTATACACCACACTTTCTTGCTCATGGTAGCTTAGTAGTAAGTCTAGAAATCATTATTGGTCAGGGCACAGACTTGGATTACCATTATATTGAATGGTTTGCCTTGGAAATGTACAGAGATCATTCTGTCATTTTGAGATTGCATCCAAGTACTGCATTTCAGATTCTTTTGTTGACTATGATGGCTATTCCATTTCTTCTAAGAGATTTTTGCCCAAAGTAGTAGATATAATGGCCATCTGAGTTAAATTCACCCATTCCTGTCCATTTTAGTTCGCTGATTCCTAAAATGTCAATGTTCACTCCTGTTTGACCACTTTCAATTTAACTTGATTCATGGACCTAACATTCCATATTCCTATGCAATATTGCTCTTTATAATACCAGATTTAAATTCCATCACTAGTCACAACCACAAATGAGTGCTGTTTGTGTTTTGACTCTGCCTGTTCATTCTTTCTGGAGTTATTTGTCCACTGATCTCCAGTAGCATATTGGGCACCTATCGACCTGGGGAGTTCATCTTTCAGTGTCCTATCTTTTTACGTTTCATACTGTTCATGGAGTTCTCAAGGCAAAAATACTAAAGTGGTTTGCCATTCCCTTCTCTAGAGGACCACGTTTTTTCAGAACTCTCTACCATGACCCATCCATCTTGGGTGGCCCTACTCGGCATGGCTCATAGTTTCATTGTGTTAGACAAGACTGTGGTCCATGTGATCACATTAGTTAGTTTTCTGTGATTGTGTTTTTCAATCTGTCTGCCCTCTGATGGAGAAAGATAAGAGGTTATGAAAGATTCCTGATGGGAGAAACTGACTGAGGGGGAAACTGGGTCTGTTCTGATGGGCGGGGCCATGCTTAGTAATTCTTTAATCCAGTTTTCTGTTAATGAGGGGGGTTATATTCCCTCCCTGTTATTTTACCTGAGGCAAAACTATGGTGGAGGTAACGAAGATAATGGTGACCTCCTTCAAAAGACCCCATGCACACACTGCTATACTCAGTGCCCTCGAATGTGTTGCAGGCACGGCCAACCCACACTTCCATGAGACTATTAGAAGCTCACGGGCAAGTCTGGGTCAGTCTCTTTTGGGGTCACTACTCCTTTTCCTGGGTCCTGGTGTGCACAAGGTTCTGTTTGTGCCCCCCAAGAGTCTGTTTCCCAGTCCCGTGTAAGTTCTGGCACCTCTATGGTGGGGATAATGGCGACCTCCTCCAAGAGAGCTTATGCCATAACCAGATCTACTGCATCGAGAGCCCCTGCCCCTTCAGTCGTCCACTGCTGACCCGCACCTCCTCAGGAGACACTCAAATACAATCTGTCTCAGTCTCTGTGGGGTCTCTGGGTCCTGGAGCACACAAGGTATGTTTGAGCACACTGAGCATGTCTGGAAGGCATGGGGTTTGATTCAAAACGTGATTTCACCCCTCCTACTATCTTGCTGGGGCTTCTACTTTGCCTTAGGATGTGGGGTATCTCCTCACAGTCGTTCCAGAGCTGTGCAACTGCCACTCAAGCACCACACAGCCACCATTCTCGTAGATTCTATGAAGACTTACAAGACCTTCTAGAACTAATATTCAAAAAAGATGTTCTTTTCATTATACGGGACCAGAATGCAAAAGTAGGAAGTCAAGAGACACCTAGAGTAACAGACAAATTTGACCTTGGAGTACAGAATGATTTAGAGCAAAGGCTAATAGAGTTTTGCCAAGAAAACACACTGGCCATAGCAAACACCCTCTTTCACAACACAAGAGATGATTCTACACTTGGACATCACCATATGGTTAATACCGAAATTGGGCTGATTATATCCTTTGCAACCAGAGATGGAGAAGCTGTATACAGTCAGCAAAAATAAGACAGGGAGCTGAATGTGGCTCAGATCATGAACTCCATATTGCCAAATTCAGTCTTAAATTGAGGAAAGTAGGAAAAATCACTAGACCATTCAGGTATGACCTAAATCAAATCCTTTATGAATATACAGTGGAAATGATAAATAGATTCAAGGGATTAGATCTGATGGGCAGAGTGCCTGAAGAACTATGAACAGAGGTCCATGACGTTGTACAGGAAGCAGTGATCAAGGACATCCTCAAGGTAAAGAAAACAAAAGGTAAAATGGTTGTCTGAGGAGGCCTTAAAAATAGCTCTGAAAAGAAGAGAAGTGAAAGGCAAAAGAGAAAAAGAAAGATATACCCATTTGAAGGCAGAGTTCCAAAGAAAAGCAAGAAGAGATAAGAAAGCCTTCCTCAGTGATCAATGCAAACAAAGAGAGGAAAATAATAGAATGGGAAAGACTAGAGATCTTGTCAAGAAAATTAGAGATACCAAGGGAAATTTCATGCAAAGTTTGGCACAATAAGGGACAGAAATGATATGGAGCTAACAGAAACAGAAGATATTAAGATGTGGCTAGAATACACAGAAGCACTCTTTAAAAAAAGATCTTCAAGACCCAGATAATCACAATGATGTGATCACTTGGCTAGAGCTAGACATCCTGGAATGTGAAGTCAGGTGGGCCTTAGGAAGTATCACCACGAACAAAGCTACTGGAGGTGATGGAATTCTAGTTGAGCTATTTCAAACCCTAAATGATGATACTGTAAAAGTGCTGCACTCTATATGCCAGCAAATTTGGAAAACTCAGCAGTGGCCACAGGAGTGGAAAAGGTCAGTTTGAAAAAAATCTCAAAGAAAAGCAATGCCAAAGAAAGCTCAAATTACCACACAATTGCACTTATCTCACACGCTAGCAAAGTGATGCTCAAAATTCTCCATACTAGGCTTCAACAGTACATGAACCGTGAACTTCCAGATGTTCAAGCTGGATTTAGAAAAGGAAGAGGAACCAGAAATCACATGCCAACATCTGCTGGATCATCAAAAAAGCAAGACAGTTTCAGAAAAAAAAAAAAATCTACTTCTGCTTTATTGACTATGACAAAGCCTTTGACTGTATGAATCATAACAAACTGTGAAAAATTCTTCAAGAGATGGGAATACCAGACCACCTGACCTGCCTCCTGAGAAATATGTATGCAGGTCAGGAAGCAACAGTTAGAACCAGACATGGAACAACAGAATGGTTCCCAATTGGGGAAGGAGTACATGAAGGGTTTATATTGTCATCCTGCTTTTTTAACTTATATGCAGAGTGCAACATGAGAAATGCTGGACTGGATGAAACACAAGCTGGAATCAAGATCACAGGGAGAAATATCAGTAACTTCAGATAAGCATATGGAGCCACAGTTATGGCAAAAAGAGAAGAAAAACTAAACAGCTTCTTTATGAAAGTGAAAGAGGTGAGTGAAAATGTTGGCTTAAAAATCAACATTCAGAAAACTGAGGTCATGGAATCTGGTCCCATCACTTCATGGCAAATTGATGGGTAAACAGTGGAAATAGTGAGAGGCTTTATTTTTGGGGGGCTCCAAAATCACTGAAGATGGTGACTACAGCCATGAAATTAAAAGACCCTTGCTCCTTGGAAAAGTTATGACCAACCTAGACAGCATATTAAAAAGCAGAGACATTACTTTGCCAACAAAGGTCCATCTAGTCAAAGCTATGCTTTTTCCAGTAGTCATGTATAGATGTGAGAGTTGGACTGTGAAGAAGGCTGAGCGCTGGAGAACTGATGCTTTTGAACTGCGGTATTGGAGAATGCCTTGTGTTGCTTGAGAGTCCCTTGGGCTGCAAGGAGATCCAACCAGTCCATCCTAAAGAAAATCAATCCTGAATATTCATTGGAAGGACTGATACTAAAGCTGAAACTTCAATACCTTGGCCACATTATGTGAAGAACTGACTCATTTGAAAAGATCCTGATGCTGGGAAAGATTGAAGGAAAAAGGAAAAGCAGACGACATAGGATGAGATGGTTGGATGGCATCACTGACTCAATGGACATGAGTTTGAGTAAGCTCCAGTAGTTGGTGATGGACAGGGAGGCCTGGTGTGCTGCAGTCCATAGGTGACAAAGATTTGGACATGACTGAGAGACTGAACTGAACTGAAGTCTATACATCAGGAAGTATCAGTCCTTCGATTTTCTTCTTCTTCAATATTGTTTTTGGTATTCTGCATCTTTCTCCTTATCATATGTAAATTTAGGGTCCCTTTGTCAATATTCACATAACAACCTGCTATGTTACTGAGAATTTCCACATTTGCAAGCTGGATTTAGAAAACGCAGAGGAACCAAGGATCAATTGCCAACATCTGTTGGATCATAGAAAAAAACAAGATAACTCAAGAAAATGAAAAAAAACCTGCTTCATTAACTATGGTATATCCTTTAACCGTGTAGATAACAACAAACTGTGGAAAATACTTAAAGAGATCAGATAAGATCAGTCGCTCAGTCGTGTCCGACTCTTTTTGACCCCATGAATCACAGCATGCCAGGCCTCCCTGTCCATCACCAACTCCCGGAGTTCACTTGGACTCACGTCCATCGAGTCAGTGATGCCATCCAGCCATCTCATCCTCTGTCGTCCCCTTCTCCTCCTGCCCCCAATCCCTCCCAGCATCAGTCTTTTCCAGTGAGTCAACACTTCACATGAGGTGGCCAAAGTACTGGAGTTTCAGCTTTAGCATCATTCCTTCCAAAGAAATCCCAGGGCTGATCTCCTTCAGAATGGACTGATTGGATCTCCTTGCAGTCCAAGGGACTCTCAAGAGTCTTCTCCAACACTACAGTTCAAAAGCATCAATTCTTCGGTGCTCAGCCTTCTGGGAATACCAAACCATCTTACCTGCCTCCTGAGAAACCTGTATGTAGGTCAAGAAGCAACAGAACCAGGTATGAAACAACGGACTGATTCTAGCTTTGGAAACTAATTTGTCATGCTGCTTGTTTTTCACCCTGCTTATTTAACTTATATGCATAGTACATTAGGCAAAATGCTGGGCTGGATGAAGCACAAGTTGGAATCAACATTAGTAGGGGAAACATCAACAATCTCAGATATGCAGATGACACCACCTTTATGGCAAAAAGTGAAGAGGAATTAATGAGGTTCTTGTTCAAGGTGAAAGAGGAGAATGAAAAAACTAGCTTAAAACTCAACATGCAAAAACTGAAGGTCATGGCATCCCGTCCCATTTTATCATGGCAAATAGATGTGGAAACAATGTTAACAGTGACAGACTTTATTTTCTTGGGCTCCCAAATCACTGTGGATGGTGACTGCAGTCATAAAATTAAAAGACACTTGCTCCTTGGAAGAAAAGCTCTGGTAAATCTAGACAGCATATTAAAAAGCAGAGACATTTCCCTGTCAACAAAGGTCCATCTAGTCAAAGCTATGGTTTATCCAGTAGTATGTACAGATGTGTGATTTGGACCATAAATAAAACTGAGCACTGACAAATTGATGCTTTCAAACTGTGGTGTTCAAGAAGACTCTTGATAGTCCCTTGGACTGCAAAGAGATCATATAGTCAATTCTTAAGGAAATCAACCCTGAATATTTATTGGAAAGACTGATACTGAGGCTGAAGCTTCAATATTTTTGCCACCTGATGTGAAGAGACAACTCATTGGAAAAGACCCTGATGCTGGGAAAGATTGAGAGCAGGAGGAGAAGGTGATGACAGAAGATGAAATGGTTGTAATGCATCACTGACTCAGTGGACATGAATTTGAACAAACTCCAGGAGATGGTGAAGGAAGCCTGGCATGCTGCAGTCCATGGGGTCGCACATAGTCGGACACGACAGCAACTGAACAGCAACAATGACTGCTGGGATTAGAGTGAAGTGCAATTGAATCTATACAAAAAATTGGAAGTACTGCCACTTTGAGAATATTTAATTTTTGTTCATGAACATGGAATATATTTTCATTAATTCAGTTTTTTTATTTATTGAAATTCAGTAGTTTTTTTTTTCAGATGTATTGTGTACCTATTTTGGACCTATTGTGAACCTATATTTATGCCTGAGTATTTTTGGATGGTGTTAATGCAAATAGCATTGTGCTTTTTATTTTAAAATTAATTTGCTCATTTTTGAGAATATTGGAAATAAAAGCAAAAATAAACAAATGGGACCTAATTAAACTTAAAAACTTCTGCACAACAAAGGAAATTATAAGCAAGGTGAAAAGACAGCCTTCAGAATGGGAGAAAATAATAGCAAATGAAGCAACTGACAAACAACTAATCTCAAAAATATACAAGCAACTCCTACAGCTCAATTCCAGAAAAATAAATGACCCAATCAAAAAATGGGCCAAAGAACTAAATAGACATTTCTCCAAAAGACATACAGATGGCTAACAAACACATGAAAAGGTGCTCAACATCACTCATTATCAGAGAAATGCAAATCAAAACCACTATGAGGTACCATTTCACACCAGTCAGAATGGCTGCGATCCAAAAGTCTACAAGCAATAAATGCTGGAGAGGGTGTGGAGAAAAGGGAACCCTCTTACACTGTTGGTGGAAATGCAAACTAGTACAGCCACTATGGAGAACAGTGTGGAGATTCCTTAAAAAACTGGAAATTGAACTGCCTTATGACCAAGCCATCCCACTGCTGGGCATACACACTGAGGAAACCAGAAGGGAAAGAGACATGTGCACCCCAATGTTCATCCCAGCACTGTTTATAATAGCCAGGACATGGAAGCAACCTAGATGTCCATCAGCAGATGAATGGATAAGAAAGCAGTGGTACATATACACAATGGAGTATTACCCAGTCATTAAAAAGAATACATTTGAATCAGTTCTAATGAGGTGGATGAAACTGGAGCCTATTATACAGAGTGAAGTAAACCAGAAAGAAAAAGACCAATACAGTATACTAACGCATATATATATGGAATTTAGAAAGATGGTAACAATAAC
Source organism: Bos grunniens (assembly GCF_055505025.1). Taxonomy (NCBI): domain Eukaryota; kingdom Metazoa; phylum Chordata; class Mammalia; order Artiodactyla; family Bovidae; genus Bos; species Bos grunniens. The sequence continues at coordinate 8,690,845 of NC_141176.1, read as the reverse complement.
CCTGTATATGAGACAGCAAAAGAGACACTGATATATAGAATGGTCTTTTGGACTCTGTGGGAAAGGGAGAGGGTGGGATGATTTGTGAGAATGGCATTGAAATATGTATAATATCATATATGAAACAAGTCGCCAGTCCAGGTTCGATGCACAATACTGGATTCTTGGGGCTGGTGCACTGGGACGACTCAGATGGATGGTATGGGGAAGGAGGAGGGAGGAGGGTTCAGGATGGGGAACACATGTATATCTGTGACAGATTCATTTTGATATATAGCAAAACCAATACAATATTGTAAAGTTAAAAAATAAAATTAAATAAAAAATAAAAAAAATAAAATTAATTTGCTCATTTTTAATATATTTTTATCTATACTCTTCTTATAAGCATTTATCAGTTCCAGGACTTGATTGTTGTTTTTATATATTCTACATTAGTGATCTTGTTGTCTGTGAACAATAAAAGTCTACTTTTTTCACCAATTTGTGTACTCCTGATTTCCCTCCCTTTTCTTATTGTATTAGCTAGAAATTCTATTGAAATGCTGAAAAAAATTATGAGAAAATACATCCTTTTCTTGTATCTGGTTCTAGTGGGAAAGATCTGACATCTCACGAGTAAGTTTGATGTTAGCTATACTTTTTTTTTCTTTTTTGTAACTATTCTTTATCAAGTTGAGGAAGCTCCCCTCTATTTCTACATTATTAAGAGTTTTTATCATGAATGAATGATGTGTTTCTGTCAACTGCTTTCACTATATATTTGTGTGTGTGTGTGTGTGTATGTGTGTGTGTGTGTGTGTGTGTGTATGCAGTCGTGTCTGGTTCTTTGGGACCCCGTGGACTCTAGCCTTCCAGGCTCCTATATCCATTGAGTTTTCCAGGCGATGCGATATACATTAATATGCATATGGTGGGGTTTTTTTTTAAAGCTTATTTATGTGTTGGATTACAAGAGCTGATCTTCAAATATTGAAATAACCTTGTATTCCTGGAATAATCTACTTGGTTGTGGATGTTTTCTTTTCACATTATTGAATTTGAACTAGTATTATTTTTTTAAGGAGTTTTGCATCTCTTGTGATGAGATATATTGGTCTGTAGTTTTCTTATAATATCTTTGGGGAGTTTGGGTGTTTCTCCATTTTTAATAATTTCACAGAATACAGAATTCCAGGTTGGTAGCATTTTCTTTTTTTTTTTCTCAGCACTTCAATTATTTCACTCCACTCTCCTATTGTTTGCAAGGATTCTGAGAAGTTTGATGTGATTCTTATCATTGTTCCCATCTGGTTGAAATGAGCCCCCTACCAACATTCCATGGCTGCTAACTGGATCATTTTATCTTTGATTTTCTATAATTTGAAAAAGATATGCCTAGGTGTGGTATTTTAGGCTTTTATTTGGCATGGTGTTCTTTGAGCTTCCTGGATCTGTGGTTTGGAATCTGACAGAAATGTGAGGATATTCTCAACCATTGCTATTCATGTATTTCTTTTTTTCTGTTCACTCTTCTGTTTGTAGTAGTCCTAGTTATGAGTAAGTTACACTTTTTTTTTTTTTTTTCCAGTACCACAATGCTTCTCCTTGTATATTCTGTTCAATCAGTCTTTGTTCTTTTAGCTTTTTGGTTTCAAGTATTCTGTTGATAAGTGCTCTAGCTCAGATCTTCTTTCCTTAGCTGTGTCCAGCTTTCTAGTAAGCCCATCAAAGGCATTCTTCAATTCTGTTTTTAATCTCTAACATTTTTGTTTGTTTGCTTTTATTCATTCTTAGGATTTCTATCTCTCTGCTTACACTGATCTGCTGTTCTTCTATGCTGTTTATTTTATCCATTAAAGACTCTGATAATACCACAGCAGGTTAGGCTCCGGTAACTAATTTTCCCAGAGGGTAGGCTTTATTGAGAACTGTTGCCTGATTATATATATATATATATATATATATATATAATATATACATATATTTATATATATATTTATATAATATATGTATTTATATATATAATATATATTATATATTATATAAATATATAAATATAATATATATTTATTATAAATATATAAATATATAAAATAAATATATATTTATTATATATATATATATATATATAAAATCAGGAAACAGTTCTCAATAAAGCCTACCCTCTGGGAAAATTAGTTACCGGAGCCTAACCTGCTGTGGTATTATCAGAGTATGGTATTATTACATATTATATAATATATATATAAATGCTTTCTTTCCTCCTCTCTCTGACAGAGTCAAAATGGATTTTTCTTTGATATTGAATTTAAGAAACTGTTCAAGGTCTTAGTGATAAATTTCATAATATTCCGGGGGTTTCCCTCTTTGACTAGGTCCCTCTGGAGTTTTTAACTCTCAATATTGTCTACACTGAGCTTCCAGCAATTTGTCAACTTCAGTTCAAGTTTTCCTTTCCTGGTATTGGTTCCTGTGGTGGTTTTGAGTTCTGTATCCACCTGTCTTTCTCTCCAGTATTGCAGGCAGCAGTTTGACCTCCATTCTTCCCTCTCTTACAGATTTAAGAAGTGTTGTTGATAATTCAGTCTGCTTAGCTTTTTCACTTGTTATTAGGTGGAGTGGCAACTTATAAGTACCTTAAACATGGACTGGAAGCCTCCCCGGTAGTTTTTAACTCAAGATCGCCCACACTCAGTGTTCAACAGTTCTTCAAAGCTTTACTTTAAGTATTCCTACTGGCTCTAATGTCATCTGTTTCAGTTAATGTGATCTTGGCTGTAATTTCCTTTATTTATCTGTCTCTCAAGATTTTGAGGTGGCAGTTTGTCCTGCTATCTCAGTTCTCTGATGGATCTGAGAATAGATAAGTACCTGCATATGTAATGTAAACAAGCATTGCTTAAGTTGTTCTTTGACTCTGTTGAAGAAGAACCACTTGAGGAGCTTTTAAAAATTACTCAAGATGCATGCCAGACCAATTCAACCAGTGAGAGTTGAATTTCTGAGAGTGAGACCCAGGAATTTATATATATATAACCTTACTGGTGATTGCTGTGCCAGCTCAGGATTGAGATCCTGGCAGGGTGTCTAGACTAAGGTGCCTGAGTTGGAATCATGCCTCTTGAGCTTACTATCAATATGCAGCTAGACAAACCAGTGAATCTCTTCTTTGGAATAAGGGAATCATATCTGTCTCATAGTTTTGTTCCTGGCGTGCAGTAAGTGTTATATATGTGCTCACTATTTTTTTGTTTTTAATATTATTATTCCAGCTGTGGACAGTAAATTGAACCTTAGCAGTGATCCAGGAATTTTCTGTGTTCCACCCTAATGATACACAGTTCTTCCCCATTTCCAAAAGGGATACTTAGCTTGAATATTTTATTTACTACTGGTTTTTTTAAAATTTTAGAATCTTCTTACTTTTCTTTATAGTAGTATTATATTTGCATACCTAAGCAATAAATTGCATTGTTTTCATGTCTAAAAATTTCTGAAAAAAAATAAAAATTTCTGAAGATACAATCATACTATAGGTATTCTTTTGTAGTATGTTTGTTTAATCTGCTTGTATTTTTCTATTGACTAACACTACCACAAGTACCTGCAGTTCATTCATTTAAAGTATTAAATAAATTACATTTTATGAACATGCCACAATTAGTGTATCCATTATATTATTATCGAGCATTTATTTTCTTTCTATTTATTTTGTTGTTGTTATTGAAAACAATGGTATTAAAATGTCTTGAACATATAATAGTACATGTTCACAGGAAATTTCTTTAGAGGACATACCTAAGAGTGAAATTCTTGAGTTATAAATTATGCGTAGAGTTGAGGTTCAATCCCTGGTTTGGGAAGGTCCTATGAAGAAGGGAATGGATACCCACTCCAGTATTCCTGCCTGGAGAATTCCATGGACAGAGGGCCTGGAGATCATGGGGTTTGCAAAGAGTTGGACACGACTGAGTGACTAATACAAACAAGACAAAATTGTTTAGCATATTGATTTTACAAATTTGCTATTCAGTGTGGATGAATGTAAACATTCCTCCACATTCATATTGTCACTTGACACAATTTAAAAATTTGTGTCACACTGATGGATATGAATTATTATATTCATTCTTTTTTAAGTACCTATTGAAGTCATTTGACCATTTTCTATTGTAAGATTCTTCTTTTTCTTTACTTTAGAAGGTCTTTTGAAATAAATATTGAATATCAAGTCTTTTCTAGTTATATCTGTAGTAAGTATCTTCTAGTTTATGGATTGCTGTTTCATTTTCTACAGGGTCTATTTGTTAAAAAAGAAGTTATTTCCTTAGATCAGTCTCCAAATGCAAAAGAAGAACAAAAATAAACAAATGAGATCTAATGGAACTTAAGAGCTTTTGCACAACAGAGTGAAAGTTGCTCAGTTGTGTCCAACTCTTTGAGGTCCCTTGGACATGTATATGGTCATGGAATTCTCCAGGCCAGAATACTGGAGTGGGAAGCCTTTCCCTCCTCCAAGGGATCTTCCCAACCAAGGGATTGAACCCAGGTCTTCTGCATTGCAGGCAGACTCTACCAGCTGAGCCACAAGATAAGGCCAAGAATACTGGAGTGGATAGCCTATCCCTTCTCCAGCAGATCTTCCTGACCCAGGAATCGAATCAAGGTCTCCTGTATTACAGGTGGATTATTTGCTAACTGAACTATCAGAGAAGCTACAAAAACCATCAACAAAACAAAAATACAGCCTACAGGATGGGAGAAAATACTTGCAAACAATAAGATTGACAAGAGGTTAATTTCCAAGATATACAAACAGTTCATACAACTCAATATCAAAAAACAAACAAACAAACAACCTCATCAAAAGATGAGCAGAAGACTTAAATAGATGTTTTTCCAAAGAAGACATACAAATGGCCAACAAGCACACAAAAAGATTCTCAACGTCTCTGATAGAGGCATGCAAATCCAAATGCCCATGAGATATCACCTTACACTGGTCAGAATGACCATCATTAAAAAGTCTATAAATAAATGCTGGAGAGCATGTGGAGAAAAGAAAATTTTCCTCCACTGTTCAAGGAGATATAAATTGGTGTTGCCCTTATGGAAAAACAGAATGTAGATTTCTTTAAAAACTAAAAATGGAACTATCATATGATATAGCAATCCCACTCCTGGGATTCTAATCCCGTATCTGGAAAAGAGGAAAACTATATTTCATAAAGATATGTGTATCCCAATGTTCACAGCTATTTTTGCTATTGCTATTGCTAAGTCACTTGAGTGGTGTCCGACTCTGTGTGACCGCATAGACGGCAGCCCACCAGGCTTCCCTGTCCCTGGGATCCTCCAGGCAAGAACACTGGAGTGGGTTGCCATTTCCTTCTCCAATGCATGAAAGTGAAAAGTGAAAGTGAAGTCGCTCTGTCGTGTCCGAACCTCAGCGACCCCATGGACTGAAGCCTTCCAGACTCCTCTGTCTGTGGGATTTTCCAGGCAAGAGTACTGGAGTGGGGTGCCATTGCCTTCTCCGATGTTCACAGCAGCACTATTTAAACAGCCAAGACCTTGAAGTAACCTAATTATTCATGAACAGATGCTTAAGGAAGAGGTAGAATATATATAAGTATAAATATAAAAATATATAATGGAACACTACTCTGCCATATAAAAGAACAGGATATTGCCATTCGCAGCAAAATGAGTGGACATAGAGAATATCATACTAAGTTTAGTAAGTCAGACATAGAATGATAAATAGGACATAGTATCTCTTATATGTGAAACCTAAAAAACGATGTAAATGAGCTTGTATACAAAAAAGAAATAGACTCACAGGCATAGAAAACAAAGGTATAGTTACCAAAGGGAAAAGAAAAAGAGGGATATATTAAGAAAATGGGATTAACTGATGCATACTACTATGTATGAAATAGATAAGCAAGAAGAATTTACTGTATAATACAGGGCTGCTGCTAAGTCGCTTCAGTCGTGTCCAACTCTTTGCGACCCTAAAGACGGCAGCCCACCAGGCTTCCCCCTACCCGGGATTCTCCAGGCAAGAACACTGGAGTGGGTTGCCATTGCCTTCTCCAATGCATGAAAATGAAAAGTGAAAGTGAGCTCGCTCAGTCGTGTTCGACTCTAGCGACCCCATGGACTGCAGCCTACCAGGCTCCTCCGTCCACGGGATTTTCTAGGCAAAAGTACTGGAGTGGGGTGCCATTGCCTTTTCCGTATAACACAGGGAACAATATTCAAAATCTTGTAGTAACTTATAATGGAATATAATCTGAAAAATTGCATATATATGTGCATATATATATATACATACATATATACATCTGACTCATTTTGCTGTGCACCTGAAACTAACACAATGTTGTAAATCAGATATACTTCAATAAAAATCTTCCTAAATCTTAATTTAATACAATTTGTCAAAATTTTCTCCATATTTTATGTTTCCTGAGTACATCTTATTCAAAAATTAAGACACTTTTTAAACAAAGTCTGATGTTATTCCCTTAAAACTACACTGTGAAGTTTTTCCTCTGTAATGCTTTTTTAAACATTTGATAAGTTTTCTTTTTTACATTTCAATCTTTAAGTTACCTTAAATGATTATTTTTTGTATATGGTTTAAAATAGAAGTCCAATTACATGTATTGTTTATATAACTAAATATTTTATTATTTTAATAGCTCATCAATTTTCTTACCAATCTGTATACTCAGTTTGTGGTAAATCAAGTTTTCTTATATGTATTTCCTCCAGTGAATATTCTGTTTCATCGATCTATGCTTGCACCAACACCAATTGCCTTTACTACTATTTTATGCCTTGATGTCTAGTGAAGATATATCCCCCACCCCCTGCCTGCTTTTTCTTTAACTGTACTTTGGTGAAGTGTGGTACATCTTTTCAGAGAGGTGCTCACATTAATGAAGGCCCTTACATGTTTTTCATATGGAAAGGAGAAATAGTCTTCTCGAATTTTTATGATAATTCTGAAATAACAGGAAACTTGTCCATATTTATTTCTGCCTCAAAATTTGCCTTTAGCTTTGCTTCTTCAGGGTAAATTTAAATTAGTTTCTTAACTTGTTCACTCTTGTCTGATGTTTAGTTTGTCGGTATAGTTTACTTCTGCTTTTCACATCTTTGCTATTGTAGAAATAATGTACATATATCCTCAAGGTTCTTCCTGTCATTTATATAAAAAAGAAGTTTAAATTGACTGAGTAATATATATTTAGTTACACTTCCTGAAGCAATATTTAGATGACTGCAACTTACTTTGCACATTAAAAGGTACATTTGGTAATTCGTCACTAGAGTAGACACATTTTAAAATAAGGATGCAGTCAACATTTTTCTTAAAATAATGCATATTTGTTTGAGAAGGATGAATATACTGCTGAGTATAAAACAATGGCTATGTTACGTTTTGCTGTATTCTGTGGTTTAATTCATTCTGTGTGTGCTCAGTCATGTCCAACTTTTTGCAATCCCATGGACTGTAGCCCACCAGGCTCCCCTATCCATGGGGTTTTCCAGGCAAAAATACTGGAGCAGGTTGCCATTTCCTTCCCCAGGGAATCTTCCTGAGCCAGGGATCGAACCCTCATCTTCTGTATCTCCTGCATTGGCATACAGGCTCTTTACCAGTTGAACCACCAGATAATTTGAGTAATATGTAATTTATTTAACATTAAATTAAAACTAATTTTGTAAATTAAAAACAAATTTATAAACTATAGACAGAAAAATAAACATTTTATATTTCTAATACCTATGTTTATAGGACTATAACAATAGACATGACTTCAATATTTAGGCACAACACTAATATAGATTAAGTGTATGTATGTGATGTGATGTCTATAATGTATGACAGTAAAAACCGCATTCAACACATATTTGCTGAACATGTAATATGTACCAAGACATGAGTTTTCCTTCATTTAGGGTAAAATATGTACCTGACAAACTTAGATAGTCCCAAATTGTTGTTACTTAGTTGCTAAGCTATGTCTGACTCTTTTGTGACTCCAAGGACTGTGGCCCACCAGGCTCCTCTGTCCATGGGATTTCCTAGGCAACGATACTGAAGTAGCTTGCCATTTCTTTCTCCTGGGGACCTTCCAACCCAGGGATCATTGGCAGGCAGATTCTTTACCACTGAGCCACCTGGGAAGCCCACCCGCAAGTTAATGAAGGATAATAGATCCAATATAATGAACATCCTGTAGAGTAATCCATGCTAAAATAAAGGTAAAAGCAAAATATTATATAAGTATAAAGAACAGAATAATAATACACAAATTCAGAAGATTCTTCCCCAAATTTATGAAGTTTATGTCAAAAAACTCTTTTAGCTAAAAATTTAGGAATTTTTCAGCTAGTGAAAGATAACTGTTTACATACATTGAATATTCCAGTCTCATATGCTCCAGAATGCTTGTGCAATTTTAGTTCTATTCAGGAATAAAAATGGAAATTTCATACATGTTACTCAGAAATTTGAATTTAAAATTTAAGCTCAGAATAGGTTTTATGGATTTCCAATTTTTCTGCATTGAACACATTTGTTCTGAATATCTTATTATAAATACACTCCTTTATAGTTCAGTTAGCATAGGAAATTTGTTTTATAAAGCACACATATATACACACATATATATTTTAATATCATATACACACATAATATATGCATATACATGCATTTTTACATAATATCCTTATATATTTTCTGCACCATGCGTGATTATGAAATATTCCTTAAGAGAATACAATGGTCTAGAGGTGGTTTGAAATTACTCAACTTGAAAAATATGTTTAAAATAATAATGTATTTGCTGATCTAGGAACTGTGATGGATATAAACATAGGTTTACTTACTAGAACTATAAAATTATAATTGTGTATGTGTTATCTGTGGATGTGAACAGAAAGCAGTTAATACTAGAGAAAGTATGTAAATGATAACAGCAAAAAATCATAAGAGGTTACTGGATACTAGGCATTTTGTATAATTTATTTTGTCTGAGTTTCATAATAATGCTATTATTATCATTCACATTTTATAGAAGAGAATTTTGAAAAACAAACCAAGTAGTATGTCCAAAATAAAGTCCTGTGGCTAGTAAATGCCTGAATCTGAGCTCAAACACAGACAATGTGACTCCAAAGTCAGTGTGCTTAACTAAAAAGAGAGATAAAAAGAGGGAAAGACACACACACACACACACACACAGAATATTAATATAGTCTCAGGCTGAGTATATATAGAACTTTGTGGCTGATATTGTAACAAAAAATCAGGGGGAAATGGACAAGGTTTGTCAATTTGTCTTAAGGTTTCAAGGTGGATGAAAAATAGTGATGATATTAACAGAAATTGAATTATTAGAAAACAAAGTTTGGGGACAGAAGGTTTGATTGTGTATCATTTTGGCTTGGAAATTCATCTAAGTAAAATTAGAAATATAAAAGGAAAATTGAGGTCAGTGTACCAATTTGGAAGTTTTATCAGATACACATTTCTAGTTTTGTGTGCTAAGTCACTTCAGTTGTGTACGACTCTTTGTGAGCCCATGGACTGCAGTACTCCAGGCTCCTCTGTCCATGGGATTCTCCAGGCAAGAATACTGGAGTGGGTTAAGACAATATATAACATGAAAAGTGTTGCATACAGTTCCAGAAAGTTGACCAAAGCTATTATATTCCAAAGCAAAAGGATAATAGCTTTCTCCAATACAAAAGTACCATCTGCTATTATTCTGTGTGCTTTGATGACTCTTAGTTATTGCCTTCCGTGTTCCTTTCAGAATTCTCATGCCAGCATTACTCGGTTCATCATATATCTAAATAGACAACCAATAATCTACTTTGGTTTTAATTTGAATACCTGCTCTTTATACCTTAGACAGTATATATCACAACTTTTAGAAGCTTCATTCATCAAGATAAACACTTTTTCTCTTACATGCTCATATTGCCTATTAAGAGAGAGATTTAACACCTTGGATGTCATGCAATGATAAAGGGATAATAGTTCTTATTTTTACCTATCCACCACCATTAAATAGCCTCCCAGTAGGCTCTAGTGGTAAAGAATCTGCCTGCCAATGCAGGGGATGCAGGTTTCATCCCTGGGTTGGGAAGGTTCCCTGGAGAGGACATGGCAACCTACTCCAGTATTCTTGCCTAGAGAATCCCATGGACAGGGGAGCATGGTGGGCTTCAATTTATAGGGTTTCACAAAGTTTAACACAGCTGAAGTGACTTAGCACACATGCATCACCAAATATTCTTAACAACAACCAGATCTTCTCATTCAATAAATTAATGGCATTTGGTGCCGCTAGAGTTGGAAAGATATTTGTTTTTCAGTCACTCAGTCATGTCTGACTCTTTGCGACCCCATGGACTGCAGTACACCAGGCTTTCCTGTCCTTCACTATCTTCCAGAGTTTGCTCAAACTCATTTCTTTTGAGTTGGTGATGACATATAACCATCTCATCCTCTGTCATCCACTTCTTCTCCTGTCCTCAATCCTTCCCAGAATCAGGGTTCTTTCCAATGAGTCAGCTCTTAGCATAAGATGGCCAAAGTATTGGGGTTTCAGCTTCAGTATCAGTCCTTCCAATGAATATTCAGGATTGGTTTTCTTTAAAATTTAATGGTTTGATCTCCTTGCTGCCCAAAGCACTCTCAAGAGTTCTTCAGCACCACAGTTCAAAGGCATCGATTCCTCACCTCTCAACCTTTTTATTGTCCAGATCTCACATCATACATGACTACTGGAAAAATCATAGTGTTAACTATACATATATTTGTAAGCAAAGTAAAGTCTCTGCTTTTTAATATGCCGTCTACTTTTGTCATTGCTTTTCTTCCAAGGAGCAAGGATCTTTTAATTTCACGGCTGCATTCACCATCCACAGTGATTTTGGAGCCCAACAAAATAAAATCTGTTGCTGTTTCCATTGTTTCCCCATATATTTGCCACAAAGTGATGGGACCAGATGTCATGATCTTAGTTTTCTGAATATTGAGTTTTAAGCCAGCTTTTTCACTCTCCTCTTTCACCTTCAACAAGAGGCTTTTTAATTCCTTTTTGCTTTCTGCCGTAATAGTGGTGTCATCTGCATATCTGAGATTATTGATCTTTCTCCTGGTAATCTTGATTCCAGCTTGTGCTTCAATCAGCCTGGCATTTCACATGATGTAGTCTACATATAAGTCAAATAAGCAGGGTGAAAATATACAACCTCTTTGTACTCCTTTCCCAATTTTGAACCAGTCCATTGTTTCATGTCTGGTTCTAACTGTTGCTCCTTGACCTGCATACAGGTTTCTCAGGATGCAGGTAAGGTGGTCTGGTATTCCCATCACTTTAAGTATTTTCCACAGTTTGTTGTGAAACACACTGTCAAAGGCTTTAGCATAGTCAATGGAGCAGAAGTAGATGGAAAGATATAGCTGATTATAAATCATACGTGGGTGTTTTGATATAATTTTGTTTAACGTCCTTTATTAGTTTTGAAAGCAAACACAATTTACAGAAGTATGGGTTTACTAAGGGAGAATTGAATTTTCTCTGAATATTCAAAGTAGGACACTAACAGTTTAAGACAAGTCTAGATTCTTGTAAACTGTATATTTAATACAATAAAGCCAAGTTGATACACATTATGGCATAAATTTTAATCATATAGCAGCAGTCCCCAACCTTTTTGGCACCAATAATTAGTTTTGTGGAAGACGATTTTTTCCATGAATGGTGTGGTGGGGGATGGTTGGGGATGATTCAAGTGCACTACTTTTATCTCTGGTGCTTCACTTCGTGCTGTATGGCCTGGTTCCTGTCTGTGGCTCAGAAGCTGGTGAGCACTGCCATACAGGATGAGGAAGAGAACTTTTTTCGAATGTTAAGAATTTAGCTAAGCTATCCCATCGCATTGCATCCATTTTGTAGTGACCTTCAGTTCAGTTCAGTCAGTTCAGTCACTCAGTCATGTCCGACTCTTTGCGACCCCGTGAATCACAGCACGCTGGGTCTACCTGTCCATCACCAACTCCCGGAGTTCACTCAAACTCAGGTCCATTGAATCAGTGATGCCATCCAACCATCTCATTCTCTATCGTGCCCTTCTCCTCCTGCTCCCAATCCCTCCCAGCATCAGACTCTTTTCCAATGAGTCAACTCTTCCCATGAGGTGGCCAAAGTACTGGAGTTTCAGCTTTGGCATCATTCCTTCCAAAGAAATCCCAGGGCTGATCTCCTTCAGAATGGACTGGTTGAATCTCCTTGCAGTCCAAGGGACTCTCAAGAGTCTTCTCCAACACCACAGTTTAAAAGCATCAATTCTTCAGTGCTCAGCTTTCTTCACAGTCCAACTCTCACATCCATACATGACCACTGAAATGACCTTAAAATGGCACTAATCCATGCAGGTGAATGGCTGAGATAGCAGCCCACAGAGTCATAAGAAAATTTAAGTTTCTGCTATGACTTCCCCAATTGCCCTTGTGATCAACAGTCTCTCCTGCCTCCCAGCAATCACATGACTAACAGATTTTTTAGATTAAAACCCCATGGAGCTTACCAAACCTCAATCTTTGGTTTAAATAGCCCAATCTGACCTTATTCTGGAAACCCAAAAACACTCCACTTATGAACCCTAATAAACTTTTTCTGCACTCTGCCTGGAATACCTCCTGTGGCCCCTCAAAATGTGCCAGTCACTTCCTTTGGGACCTATGAGTAGTAGAATTCTCTATTTTAGCTTCTCTTGTGGTCTGTTGTTGAACTAAAGACCCTCACCAGGCACCCTGGGTTCTAGTTGATGTACTAATTTGACAGATTGATAACACTGAATCTCAGGGGTAAGTCAGTAGAAGAAGAAAACTACAGATTAGAACTGATTGCCCTTGATGATTTGCTCATGTTAAAAGTCCAGAAGTCCAGTGAGAAGAAGGTAGAAATTCTCACCTTGGCTTGGAAGACTCTGACCACATTGTGTGTGATACTTGCTTCCACCACAAACACTAAGGATGCTATTAACCCCTGTAATCAGTGCATTGGCCAGGGAGCCAGGTCCAAGGTAAAAGAGCAACAAGGGAGTAGCAAGCGAAGGTTTTTGAACATCTTGAAAAAGGGTGTGAGTGAAAAGAGATGAATTTAAAGGGTTTTGTGTAGAGAAATTTTTAAACTTGATGATGTAAATAATGAGAATCAGTTGAAACCCACATGCCCAGTCATCTCTTGATCTGTTTTATTTTTTATGCAAACCATTCAAGCTGCTATAAAAATAAACTATGTTGAGGTAAGAATGGAGATTGAGAGGCAAATGAGAGACTAGTTACTAGTCCCTAGTAACGGTTCATTTTAGTGATGAGGGTGGATTTGACCATGGCTGAAAAATAAAATATAAGTATTAAGAAACATGAACTATATGAGAGAAAAAAATGGAAAAGACAATGCAAGGGTTGTGGGCTATTAACAGAAGGATGATCAACAAGTCAAAGTTTTAAGTCAAAGCATGTGAGTGTGTGGTGTTGAAATGTGTTGAGATGAACTCATAAAGCTGCCAGAGTTTATGCTACTAAATATCTAACTCCGATAACTAAATTCCTTTACTTTTTTATTTTTATGCCCATTCAGTTTCTTCCCATGTAGGTTGTCTATAGGGAAAACAAATTAGTATTTAGGCAAACATGAAAGCCTGACCTACCTTCTGTAATATCTCTCACTGTAAATTAATTAATTGCCTCTCTGGGTTATACACTTTGTGTTTTGTAGTTTCAATCAGTGAAAGTCATCCCTTAAATTTCCAGTCAACAATGTGAACTGACAAGTCTTATATTTTAGTGCCCACAGGTAGCATCACACATTCAGCAAAGTAAAAGGTACCTTGCAGAACCAACTACTTGGAGTAACCACTGTTTTATTTCCATTCAAATTTCTGTATGTATCTGCCTGTGCTACACTATGCAAAAAACATGAAATGCATATTCTGGTCAAGAACAACCTCTAACATCCTTCCGTGGAAACTAATGCAGGGTGCACTCAACTGCCACAACAAATAAAGCATTTGAAAACTAATATCACAGTCAATTTGAATCCTCCTAACTACCATAAATTCTTGAGGCCTTATTTCAGTATTTATTTCAGCAGAATATTGATTGTCTTACCTCCCAATCATAGTGGATTCCTTTCTCTCTCACTGTCCTCCACTGTGCTGTGTTGCTGGAACAATTCTGGAATAAGCCACTTTGCCAGCAAGTTGTCTTCTTAATCCCTGAAGGCACTGAAGTTCTTCTGGAGATGATTGTTAGTTCAAACATATAAAAATGTTGGCTTTTCAAAAGGTTCCCATTATTTATTAGCTTGAAAAATCTACTAAAGCCCCACTGCTTCAGTAAAGCAGAAAACATTTGTCAACCATCCATGGCAATCCCTTATCTGCAGTTTCCTGTCTGGAGTTTAAAAAAAAAAAAAAACTAGGTTCAAACCTAATCCAGTGAAACAACTCTTTAAGCAACCTTACTGAGCCTACCTCAATTTTCGAGAGTAAACTCAATGTAAAGAGAGGAAAAAGCATTTTCACTTTAAGGTATGCTATCCTCAAGGAAATATATTAGAGACTGAAAAGTGTATTATAATTTATTTAAAATTGCTTTGTCCTGCCCATTGTAATGTAATATATATATATATATATACATTTTTTTGCCTTGGTTTTAATACACTGTGTCTACACTCAAGTTATAATTTGAGGTATTCTAATTAGCATCACCAATCTCAGAAATAGTTTTGTTAATATTTGAGAGACTAATTGGGAATTTATGGCCCCAGGCTGCATAAAATAGCTATAGAATGCTATAAATGTTCATCACCGGCAATCCTAGTAGGTGTTAACATACAGAGATTGACTAGCAATACCATAACATGTGTAGAGGTGTATGAATGTTATGTAAGAATATGACACTCCCTGCAGTTTTACATACTGCAATGGCCCCTGAGGCCAAGAACTCCATCCAATCCAGTATCCCACCACTAAGATGAAGGAGCTATACATTTATTCAACTAGAAATGTAGTAAATAATGCAACAAAAATGACAAGGTTTTTCTTTGATTGCTGATAAAGTTTACTTATGTGGTAAAAATTGGTCTTAAACTTTCTTTTATTGTATCAAATAACCAAGTCACATGGGTAGCTCAGCTGATAAAGAATCTGCCTGCCCTTCAGGAGACCTCGGTTAGATCCCTGGGTCAGGATCCCTGACCCACTCCAGTATTCTAGGGCTTCCCTGGTGGCTCACATGGTAAAGAATCTGCCCACAATGCAGAGACCTGGGTTTGATCCCTGGGTTGGGAAGCTCCCCTGGAGGAGGGCATGACAACCCACTCCAGTATTCTTGCCTGGATAATCCCCATGAACAGAGGAGCCTGTTGGGCTATAGTTCACAAGGTCACGCAGAGTAGGACATGACTGAGCGACTAAGCAAAGGCACAGCACATGGCTATGAAAGTGGGGGACAAAAAATATTTGCTTCCTCTAAAACATAAGGCTACAAAGGCTGAGTAAGGGCATGATAAGGAAAAGAAGTTAAAATAACATTTGTTTGGTAAAAACTATTATGACCAACCTAGATAGCATATTGAAAAGCAGAGACATTGCTTTGCCAACAAAGGTCCATCTAGTCAAGGCTATGGTTTTTCCAGTCGTCATGTATGGATGTGAGTTGGACTGTGAAGAAAGCTGAATGCCAAAGAATTGATGCTTTTGAACTGTGGTGTTGGAGAAGACTCTTGAGAGTCCCTTGGACTGCAAAGAGATCCAACCAGTCCATCCTAAAAGAGATCAGTCCTGGATGTTCATTGGAAGGACTGATGCTGAAGCTGAAACTCCAGTACTTTGGCCACCTCATGTGAAGAGTTGACCCATTGGAAAAAGACCCTGATGCTGGGAGGGATTGGGGGCAGGAGGAGAAGGGGACGACAGAGGATGAGATGGCTGGATGGCATCACCAACTCAATGGACGTGAGTTTGAGTGAACTCTGGGAGTTGGTGATGGACAGGGAGGCCTGGAGTGCTGCAATTCATGGGGTTGCAAAGAGTTGGACATGACTGAGCGACTGAACTGAACTGAAGGATAAATATATCATTTCTTAATACTAAACAGATACAGTAAATATTTTCTGGCATCACACACTACACTAGAAATTGTTGATAACTTTAACATTTAAACAGGTCTTCAAGTAGAGCTGGGGATAGGATTGTAGAGCGCTCAGGAAAATAAACAACAAATAAGAAGAGATATTAGATGTGTTTAGATATATAAAAATATTTTGATCAAATAAAAATGAAACAGTAGCCAGCTCAATACTAAATATATGCATAAATTGAGTGATTTTCTGTAGACAGAGTTAAAGGAAAAAATTTATCTTTCAACATTTAAAAAAAGTGATCTTGAGTTATACCTTTGAGTTCAAAGAATGAATGGAATTTTCTTCTAGTATGTGAAGGACTATAGTACACTGGGAGAAAAGAAATATCTGACTAAAGGGAAGGGACAAGGAGTGAAGAAAAGGTTCAGAAAAGCTCAAGAAGCTTTTGTTAATGTTTTTGGCCTATGGTTAGGCATGTTAATGGTCATCTGAGTTAAAGTCACCCTTTCCAATCCATCTTAGTTCACTGATTCCTAGAATGTCAATGTTCACTCTTGCCATCTCCTGTTTGACCACTTTCAATTTGCCTTGATTCATGGACCTAATATTCCAGGTCCTTATGCAATATTGCTCTTTACAGCATCGAACCTTGCTTCTATCACCAGTCACATCCACAACTGGGTGTTATTTTTGCTTTGGCTCCATCCCTTCATTCTTTCTGGAGTTATTTCTCCACTGATCTCCAGTAGCATATTGGGCACCTACCGACCCAGGGAGTTCATCTTTCAGTGTCCTATCTTTTTGCCTTTTCATACTGTTCATGGGTTCTCAAGGTAGGAATACTGAAGTGATTTGCCATTCCCTTCTCCAGTGGACCACATTCTTTCAGATCTCTCCACCATGATCCGTCCATCTTGGGGGCCCCATATGGCTTGGCTTAGTTTCATTGAGTTAGACAAGCCTGTGGTTCATGTTCAGATTCGCTAGTTGTCTGATTGTGTTTTCAGCCTGTCTGCCCCCTGATGCCCTCTCTCAGCGCCTACCCTCTTACTTAGGTTTCTGTTACCTTGGACGTGGGGTTTCTTTCACAGCTGCTCCAGCAAAGTGCAGCCACTGCTCCTTACCTTAAACATGGGGTAGCTTCTCTCAGCCACCGCCCCTGACCTTGGACATGGGTTGCTTTCTTTCCACAAATATCTGTGAAAAGAAGAGAAGCAAAAAGCAAAGGAGAAAAGAAAAGATATACCCAGTTGAATGCAGAGTTCCATAGAATAGCAAGGAGAGATAAGAAAGCCTTCCTCAGTGGTCAATGCAAAGAAATAGAGGAAACCAATAGAATGGGAAAGACTAGAGATCTCCTCAAGAAAATTAGAGATACCAAAGGAATATTTCATGGAAAGATGGGCTCAATAAAGGACAGAAATGGTAGGGACCTAAAAGAAGTAGAAGATAGTAAGAAGAGGTGTCAAGAATACATAGAAGAACTGTACAAAAAAGATCTTCAAAAAAGATAATCACTATGGTGTGATTACTCACCTAGAGCCAGACATCCTGGAAAGTGATGTCAAGTGGGCCTTAGGAAGCATCACTATGAACAAAGCTAGTGGAGGTGATGGAATTTCAGTTGAGCTATTTCAAATACTGAAAGATGATGCTGTGAAAGTGCTGCACTCAATATGCCAGCAAATTTGGAAAGCTCAGCAGTGGCCACGGGACTGGAAAAGGTCAGTTTTCATTCCAGTCCCAAAGAAAGGCAATGCCAAAGAATGCTCAAACTACTGCACAATTGGACTCATCTCACATGCTAGTAAAGTAATGCTCAAAATTCTCCAAGCCAGGCTTCAGCAGTATGTGAACCGTGAACTTCCATATGTTCAAGCTGGTTTTAGAAAAGGCAGAAGAACCAGAGACCAAATTGCCAACACTTGCTGGATCATTGGAAAAGCAAGAGAGTTCCAGAAAAACATCTATTTCTGCTTTATTGACTATGCCAAAGCCTTTGAGTGTGTGGGTCACAATAAACTGTGGAAAATTCTGAAAGAGATGAGAATACCAGACCACCTGACCTGCCTCTTGAGAAACCTGTATGCAGGTCAGGAAGGAACAGTTAGAACTGGACATGGAACAACAGACTGGTTTCAAATAGCAAAAGGACTACACCAAGGCTGTATACTGCCACTCTGCTTATTTAACTTATATGCAGGGTGCATCATGAGAAACGCTGGGCTGGAGAAAGCACAAGCTGGAATGAAGATTGCTGGGAGAAATATCAATAACCTCATATATGCAGATGACACCACCCTTATGGAAGAAAGTGAAGAAGAACTAAAGAGCCTCTTTATGAAAGTGAAAGAAGAGAGTTAAAAAGTTGGCTTAAAACTCAGCATTCAGAAAACTAAGATCATGGCATCTGGTCCCATCACTTCATGGCAAATAGATGGGGAAGCAGTGGAAACAGTGGCTGACTTTATTTTTCTGGGCTCCAAAATCACTGCAGATGGTGATTGCAGCCATGAAATTAAAAGACACTTACTCCTTGGAAAGAAACTTATGACCAACCTAGATAGCATATTCAAAAGCAGAGACATTACTTTGTCAACAAAGATCTGTCTAGTCAAGGCAATGGTTTTTCCGATAGTCATATATGGATGTGAGAGTTGAATTATAAAGAAAGCTGTGTGCTGAAGAATTGATGCTATTGAACTGTGGTGTTAGAAAATACTCTTGAGAGTCCCTTGGCCTGCAAGGAGATCCAACCAGTCCATCCTAAAGAGATCAGTCCTGGGTGTTCATTGGAAGGACTGATGTTGAATCTGAAACTCCAATACTTTTCCCACCTGATGTAAAGAGCTGACTCATTTGTAAAGACCCTGATGTTGGGAAAGATTGAGGGCAGGAGCAGAAGGGGATAACAGAGGATGAGATGATTGGATGGCATCACCGACTAAATGGACATGGGTTTGGGTGTACTCTGGGAGTTGGTGATGGACAGGGAGGCTTGGCATGCTTTGTTTCATAGGGTTGCAAAGAGTCGGACAAGACTGAGTGACTGAACTGAACTGAACTAGGCATCTTAATAAGGCGGTGGGAGAGATAACTTTTAGAGACTCTCCAGATGCTACTGTGAAGGCTAGTGAATATAAAGTATAATAAATAAGAGAGAAATACCTTAATTATTTTTAATACATCAATGATATCTCTATTAGAATACATTAGATGGTTCTTATTAGCAAAAATTGCTTCCTTCCTTTGCTTAATAAGCAACTGACAGACATAAAATAAATATCATTTTTATTTTCATGTTCCCATAGCTAAAGGCACTGTCTTAACTACTGAGAGCATATTATCTTTGGTTTCTAATGCAATTATTCATGTAAACTTAGTTATTATAGATACATTTATTAAAATTAACACAGAACTGGAATATGATTAAGCAACACATATCATTTGGATTTTATAAATGCTTTTATAAAAGTACTGAACAATAATAATGAAGATTAAACATCAACATACATATTTAAGAGGAATAAATGTCTTAAAAGGAAACACTTTTGTTTTAAATGTTGGGAATTCTAAATAGTGAATGCCATTACTATTATTACTAATTTGGTAGAAAACCCTTTGCATGCATGCTAAGTTACTTCAGTCATGTCCAACTCTGTGTGACCCTAGGGACCTTAGCCTGACAGGCTCCTCTGTCCATGGGATTCTCCAGGCAAGAATACTGGAATGGATTGCTGTGCTGTCCTCCAGGGGATCTTCCCTCCTTAAGGATCAAACCTATGTCTTTTATGTTTCTAGCATTGGCAGGCGGGTTCTTTACCATTAGCATCACCTGGGAAGCCCAAGATAACCCTGTATATACATATAATATGTTGTTTAATTTTTGTATATTTTTATTAAAATATTTTGCTTATACCGATTTGTTTCAAAAAGTTAGCTTTCATTACCTCATTATAAAATGAGTTCAAGGTGGGGAGAATGAGAAAATAAAAATAACAGTGGTGAAAATAAAAGCCATATATAAGACTTAAATTATTAAACATAATGATTTCATGTATACTAAATTTGGATTTACAGATTTGTCCTTTGAAGGGAAAATCAAAAAAAGCTAAGTTTATTAGTTTAATTCAAAATGACATGAGATTAAAAGCAACAATTACAGCAACAAAAAATAGTTTCTCAGGAGAAATGTATTATTTTTGGTAAGAAAATATGATTATATTTTTCTTAGAGTTTTCTGTAAATAAGTACTGAATATCTCACTTATATCAGCCTGTAAATTAAACCATTTGCATTTTATAAAATAAATTCTGTTAGTGGTCAATAATTATCTAAATATTCAATTTGCTGAACTGGCAAGAAAGTGGAATGAATTATATATCTTTTGTGCATATGTCCTTAAAAATTATTAATCTCAGCTGAGATTTTGATAAATAATAACTGGTCATAAGATTGATTCTATTTTAAAAATTGAAAATCTTAGCTGATTCCTTTTTATTCATTAATTTTAATGTTTTTTATTTTTATTGAAGAATAGTTGGTTTACTGTATTATATTAGTTTTAGGAGTATAGTACAGTGATTCAAGATTTTTATGGATTATGTTTCATATAGATTTATAAAATACTGGCTACATTCCCTGTGTATGCATTACATCTTTTAACTTATTGATTTTATAAATATTAGTTTATGCCTCCTAATCCCCTTCACCTATCTTGCCCCTCCCCTTTCTATTAATTAATTTTGAGCTCTATATCTGTGATTCTGTTTCTGTTATTTGTTCACTATTTTAACTCCACATATAAGTGAAAACATATGGTATTTTTCTTTCACTGTCAAACTTATTTTACTAAATATAATACTCTCCTGATCAATACATATTGTGGCAAATGGCAAAATTTCATTCTTTTTTTATGGCTGAGTAATACCCGGAAGTATAAATTTACCACATCTTCTTTATCCATTCATCTTTTGATGGATGATTAGCTTGTTTTCATATCTTGGCTGTTGTAAGTAATGATGCTATAGATATTGGGGTGCATATATCTTTTCAAATTAGTGTTTCAAAAATTTTTTTTGATGTATACCCAGAACTAGAATTGCTGGGTTGTATGGTGTTTCTACTTTTAATTTTTTGAGAAGACTCCATACTGTTTTCCATAAAGGCATAGCAATTTATAGGCCCACCAACATTGTACCATGGTTCCTGTTTCTCCACATCCTTGCCAACACTTGTTATTTCATTTCTTGTTAGAATGATAACCATTCTGACACTTGGGAGGTGATATCTTATTGTTGTTTAAACTTGCAGGTCCTTGATGATTAATGATGTTGAGCATCTTTTCATGTGTCTAATGGTCATCTGTATTAAATCAGTTGTACCTCTCCTTTTTCACTTCTAATTTTCTTTATTCAGACCCTCTCCTTTTTAATTAATTAGTCTTATGAAGGCTTATTAATTTTATCTTTAAAAAATGTCCTAGTCTTATTAATCTTTTTTATTGATTTTGTTTTGAAAAATAGTTGCAAATTTTTCTCAAGGACATAGCAAACCAAAGGCAATGGCACCCCACTCCAGTACTCCTGACTGGAAAATCCCATGGATAGAGGAGCCTGGAAGGCTGTGGTCCATGGAGTCCCTGAGGGTCGGACACGACTGAGCGACTTTACTTTCACTTTTCACTTTCATGCATTGGAGAAGGAAATGGAAACCCACTCCAGTGTTCTTGCCTGGAGAATCCCAGGGACGGGGGAGCCTGGTGGGCTCCCGTCTATGGGGTCACACAGAGTCGGACACGACTGAAGTGACTTAGCAGCAGCAGCAGCAGCAGCTATGTCATATGAGAATTACCTCACCAGTTCTCTGCATTAAAATTTTGCAACTTTGCATCTCAGTAGAGGGAAAGAATGCATCATTATCATTTAATTTTGGGTTTATTTAAGTGTCATAATGTTATCAGCCATTGTAAGATAGTCATGTATTTCCTGTAGATAACTTATTACTGTCATATATATTTTTTCTTTTTAAAAAATTTTATTTAATTGGAGGCTATTTATTTTACAATATTCTGGTGCTTTTTGCCACACATTGACATGAATCAGCCACAGGTGTGCATATGTCCCTGAGTACTGAAAACCCCTCCCTCCCACCTTCTTCCCCATCCCATCCCTCTGAGTAGATCCAGTGCACTGGCTTTGAGTGCCCTGCCTCGTGCATAAAACTTGTACTGGTCATCTGTTTCACATACAGTAATATATTTGTTTCAAAGCTATTCTGTCAAATCATCTGGCCCTTGGCTTCTTCCACAGAGTCCAAATATCTGTTCTTTATATCTGTGTCTCTTTTGCTGTCTTGCATATATGATCATCGTTACCATCTTTCTAAATTCCATATATATGTGTTAATATACTGTATTGGTGCTTTTCTTTCTGACTTACTTCACTCTGTATAATAGGCTACAGCTTCATCCACCTCATTAGAACTGACTCTAATGTGTTCTTTTTTATAGTTGAGTAATATTCCATTGTGTATATGTATCACAGTTTATCCATTCATCTGCCAACGGACATCTAGGTTGCTTCCATGTCCTGGCTATTGTAAACAGTGCTGCAATGAACATTGAGGTATATGTGTCTCTTTAAATTCTGGTTTCTCCAGTGTGTATGCCCAGCAGTGGGATTGCTGGGTCATATGGAAGCTCTATTTCCAGGTTTTTAAGGAATCTCCACACTGTTCTCCATAGCGGCTGTACCAGTTTGCATTCCCACCGACAGTATAAGAGGGTTCCCTTTTCTCCACACCCTCTCCAGCATTTATTGTTTGTAGACTTTTTGATGGCAGCCATTCTGACTGGTGTGAGTTGGTACCTCATAGTGGCTTTGATATTTATTTGTCTCATAATGAATGACGTTGAGCATCTTTTCATGTGTTCGTTAGCTATCTGTATGTCTTCTTTGGAGAAACGTTTGTCTAGGGCTTTGGTCCATTTTTTGATTGGGTCATTTATTTTTCTAGTATTGAATAGCATGAGCTGCCTGCATAATTGGGAGGTAATTCTTTGTCAGTTGTTTCAGTTGCTAATACCTTCTCCCAATGTGAAGGTTGCCTTTTCACCTTGCTTGTAGTTTCCTTCGTTGTGCAAAAGCTTTTAAGCTTAATTAGATCCCATTTGTTTATTTTTACTTTTATTTTCATTACACTGGGAGGTGAGTCATAGAGGATGTTGCCATGATTTATGCCAGAGAGGGCTCTAGGTTATGTCTAGAGGAAACTCCTAGGTTTCCTCTAGGAGTTTCATAGTTTCTGGTCTTAAATTTAGATCTTTAATTGATTTTGAGGTTATTTTTGTGTTAGAAAGTGTTCTAGTTTCATTCTTTTACACATAGTTGACTAATTTTTCCAGCACCACTTATTGAAGAGGCTGCCTTGTCTCCATTGTATATTGTTGCCTCCTTTGTCAAAGATAAGGTGTCCATAGATGTGTGGATTCATCTCTGGACCTTCTATTTTTTTCCACTGATTTACATTTCTGTCTTTGTGCCAATACCATATTGTCTTGGTGACTGTAGCTTTGTACTATAGTCTGAAGTCAGGCAGGTTGATTCCTTTAGTTCCATTCTTCTTTCTCAAGATTGCTTTAGCTATTCCTGTTTTGTTGTGTTTCCATACATATTGTGAAATTATTTGTTCTAGTTTTGTAAAAAGTACCATTGGTAGTTTGATAGAGATTGCATTGAATCTACAGATTGCTTTGGGTAGTGTACTCATTTTCACTATATTGATTCTTCTGACCCATGAACATGGTACATTTCTCCATCTATTTCTGCCATCTTTGGTTTCTTTCATCAGTGTTTTACAGTTTTCTATATATAGGTCTTTTGTTTCTTTAGATAAATTTATTCCTAAGTATTTTATTCTTTTTGTTTCAATGGTGAATGGGATTTTATCCTTAATTTATCTTTATGTTTTCTCATTGTTAGTGGAATGCAAGGGATTTCTGTGTATTAATTTTACATCCTGAAACTTTACTATATTCATTGATTAACTCTACTAATTTTCTGGTGTCTTTAGGGTTTTCTATGTAGAGGATGATGCCATCTGTAAATAGTGAGAGTTTTACCTCTTTTCCAATTTGCATTCCTTTTATTTCTTTTTCTTCTCTGATTGCTATGGTTAGGACTCCAAAACTATGTTGAATAGTAGTGGTGAGAGTGAGCACCCTTGTTTTATCCCTGACTTTACAGGAAATGCTTTCCATTTTTTGCCATTGAGGATGTTTGCTGGAGTGGGTTGCCATTTCCTTCTTCAGGGGGTTTGTCATATATGGCTTTTATTATGTTGAGGTATGTTCCTTCTATCCCTGTTTTCTGGAGAGTTTTTATCATAAATGGATGTTGAATTT
The DNA here is from genome assembly GCF_055505025.1 of Bos grunniens. NCBI lineage: Eukaryota > Metazoa > Chordata > Mammalia > Artiodactyla > Bovidae > Bos > Bos grunniens. The sequence continues at coordinate 8,666,269 of NC_141176.1, read as the reverse complement.
TGTCAAAGTCTTTCTCTGCATCTATTGAGATAATCAAATGGTTTTTATTTTTCAGTATCCCTGGTGCCTCAGATGGTAAAGCATCTGCCTACAATGCGGGAGACCCAGGTTCAATCCCTGGGTCAGGAAGATCCTCTGGAGAAGGAAATGGCAACCCACTCCAGTACTCTTGCCTGGAAAATCCCATGGATGGAGGAGCATGGTAGGCTACAGTCCATGGGGTCACAAAGAGTGGGACATGACTGAGCGACTTCACTTTCACTTTGTTAATATGGTACATCACAAGATAAAAGCCCATCTGATCATGATATATGATCTTTTAATATGTTGTTGGATTCTGTTTGCTAGAATTTTGTTGAGGATTTTTGCATCTATGTTCATCAGTGATACTGTAGTTTTCTTGTGTGTGTGTGTGTGTGTGTGGCATCTTTGTCTGGTTTGGTATTAGGGTGATGGTGGCCTCATAGAATGAGTTTTGGTGTTTACCTTCCTCTGCAATTTTCTGGAAAACTTTGAGTAGGATGGCTGTTAACTCTTCTCTAAATTTTTGGTAGAATTCACCAATGAAGCCTGCACTTTTGTTTGTTGGAAGATTTTTTATTACAGTTTCAGTTTCTGTGCTTGTGATGGGTCTCTTAAGATTTTCTATTTCTTCCTGGTTCAGTTTTGGAAGGTTATACTTTTCTAATAATTTGTTCATTTTTTCCAAGTTGTAAATTTTATTGACATATTGTTGCTGATAGTAGTATTTTATGATCATCTGTATTTCTGTGTTGCCTGTTGTGATTTCTCCATTTTCATTTTTAATTTTGTTGATTTGATTCTTCTTTCTTTCTTTCTTGATGAGTCTGGCTAATGGTCTGTCTATATTATTTATCTTCTCAAAGAAAAAGCTTTTGATTTTGTTAATTTATGTTATAGTCTCCTTTGTTTCTTTTTCATTTATTTCTGCTCTGAATTTTATGATTTCTTTCCTTCTACTAACTTTGAGGTTCTCATTTCTTCTTTTCCTAGTTGCTTTAGATGTAAAGTTAGGTTATTTATTTGATGTTTCTCTTGTTTTTTGGAGGTAAGCTTGTATTGCTATGAATCTTCCTCTTAGCACTGCTTTTACTGAACCCCATAGGTTTTGGGTGGCTGTTTTCATTTTCATTTGTTTCTATGAATATTTTGATTTCCTTTTTAATTTTTTCTGTGACCTGTTGGTTGATCAAAAGCATGTTGGTTAGCCTCCATATGTTTGTATTTTTAATAGTTCTTTTTTTTCCCCCTGTAGTTGACATCTAATCTTACCGCATTGCGATCAGAAAATACACTTGAAAATTTAAAAGTTTTTTTTGAATTTACCAATGCTAGATTTATGGCTGATGATGTGGTCTATCCTGGAGCATGTTCTGTGTGCACTTGAGAAAAAGGTGAACTTCATTGTTTTTGGGTGAAATGCCTTACAGATAACATTTAGGTCTAACCTGACAATTGTATCATTTAAAGCTTATGTCTCCTTGCTAATTTTCTGTTTGGTTGATCTATCCATAGGTGTGAGTGGGATATTAAAGTCTCCCACGGTAATTGTGTTACTGTTAATTTCCCTTTTCATACTTGTTAGCATTTGTCTTACATATCAAGATGCTATGTTGGGTGCGTATATATTTATAATTGTCATATATTCTTCTTGTATTGATCCTTTGATCATTATGTAGTGTCCTTCTTTGTCTCTTTTCATGGTCTTTATTTCAAATTTTATTTTATCTTCTATGAGTGTTGCTACTCCTGCTATCTTTTGGTCTCCATTTGCATTAAATATCTTTTTCAAGCCCTTCACTTTCAGTCTGTATATATCCCTTATTACTGTCATATACATATTTTCTATTGGAGTGTCAATTGCTTAATTTATTCATAAGTATTTTAAATCATTAAATGTTTTCTGTTTATCTTGTTAATGAACTGCTAGCTATAATACTTACTATAATTTTATATTTAAATATTTCATTCCTACTTTATTTCATTGCAATATGAGAATATAAAAATGCTCAAATTTTTATTGCATAAATTTTTTACATGAATAAAGTATTTTCTTAAATTTGTTTAAGTATGTTTTATTATTTGTGATGACATATTGATGGTGCTTTAGTGAGAGTTTCTGAAGTGAAACTTCAAATTTGTTTTTTATTTATTTTAAATCTATTTCTACTTCTAATTGAAATATAGTTGATTTACAACATTGTGTTAATCTCAGGGTACATCACAATGGATTTTTTAAATTATTATTATTATTTTTTCACAGGTTATAGTCCATTATAGGCTATTGCAAAATAGTGGATATAATTCCCTGTGATATACAGTAAATCCTTGTTGTTTATCTATCTTCTATATAATAGTTTGTAACAGTTAATCCATACTCCTAATTTATTTCTGCAGCCCTCCATCTCTGTTTTGGTAAATGTAAGGCCGTTTTCTATGTCTATGAATCTGTTTACATTTTGTATATATATTAACTTGCATTACTTTTTAGATGATACATATAAATAATGTCATGTAGTATTTGTCTTTCTCTGATTTATATCATTGAGCATAGTATTCTCTGGCTCCATTCTATATATATATATATATATATATATATATATATATATTTGTGGCTTAATAATATTCTATCATATATAAATATTTCACATCTTCTTAAACCGATCATCTGTTAAATGACATTTGGATTGTTTCTATGTTGTGGCTATTGTAAATAGTGTTGCTATCATTATTGGGGTGCATGTATTTTTTCAAGTTAGAGTTTTTATCTCTTACAAATATATTCCCAGAAGTCTGATTGCTGGATCACTTGGTAGCTTTTTACTCTTTTAAGAAACATGCTTAAGGTTTTCCACTGTGGCTATACAAATTTACATTCCCATGAACAGTGTATGAGGGTTCCCTTTTCTCCACACCTTCTCTAGAATTTACTTGTACACACTTGGGTGATAGACATTTGGGCAGGTGTGAGGTGATATCTCATTGGGTTTTGGTTTGCATTTCTTTAGTCGTTAGTGACATGGAACATCTTTTCTTGTGTCTGTTGACCATTTGTGTGTCTTCTCTGGAAAAAAACGTCCATTTATGTCTTCTCATTTTTAAAATTTTTTTGACTGATAAGGTGTTAATATCCTAAATATACAAGAAATTCAATTTTATTTTTCAACAAATACCTGAACTTTGTTAAAAGTATCAAATAGTATCAATGATTTTATACTAAAAAATACAAAACCCTTGGCTGATTCACACCTCTGAAATAGAATGGATTTAAGTTTTATAAACTGTTTCTCCTTAGTGTTTATCTCTGTATAATACATAATACACTTTACTTAATTCATGCTGCTGCTAAGTAATTTCAGTCGTGTCCGACTCTGTGGGACCCCATAGACGGCAGCCCACCAGGCTCCCCCGTCCCTGGGATTCTCCAGGCAAGAACACTGGAGTGGGTTGCCATTTCCTTCTCCAATACATGAAAGTGAAAAGTGAAAATGAAGTCGCTCAGTCGTATCTGACCCTCAGCGGCCCCATGGACTGCAGTCTTTCAGGCTCCTCCATCCATGGGATTTTCCAGGCAAGAGTACTGGAGTGGGGTGCCATTGCCTTCTCCGACTTAATTCATAAATTGAGTTAATTTTATCTTTCATGTATCACTGTCCATGCTTTCTTTTTGTTTTCATTTTGCTGTCTTTTTTATGTTTTAATTTAATTATTTTGTTATATCACTTCTGAGAATGGATATTTTTTTTTTTTCCTGGCAATAGATAACTTTATTCCATTTACACTTATAAAAACTACATTGTTTAATCTTTGGTTTGATCTTCCTTTTTATATTCTTTCTTTTTGATGTTTTTCTTTTGATTTTTCCTATTTCACGATCCTGTATTCTACTCAATTAAGGTAACTAAATCACTGCAACAAGTGAATCTAAAGGTATAGCTCAACAACATATTAAAGGCTTATTTCTTGATGCTCTAAAATCACCATATTTAACACATTTTAAATTGTGCATCTCCAACACTAGAATGAAATTTCCAAATAGAAAACATTTTTCTTATCCTCTTAAACTGTTATAAAACTATATATATATATATATATATATATATATATATATATATATATCAGATCAGATCAGTCGCTCAGTTGTGTCCAACTCTTTGTGACCCCATGAATTGCAAAACGCCAGGCCTCCCTGTCCATCAGCAACTCCCGGAGTTCACTTGGACTCATGTCCATTGAGTCAGTGATGCCATCCAGCCATCTCATCCTCTGTCGTCCTCTTCTCCTCCTGCCCCCAATCCCTCCCAGTATCAAGAGTCTTTTCCAATGAGTCAACTCTTCACATGAGGTGGCCAAAGTACTGGAGTTTCAGCTTTAGCATCATTCCTTCCAAAGAAATCCCAGGGCTGATCTCCTTCAGAATGGCCTCGTTGAATCTCCTTGCAGTCCAAGGGACTCTCAAGAGTCTTCCCCAACACCACAGTTCAAAAGCATCAATTCTTCGGCGCTTAGCCTTCTTCACACTCCAACTCTCACATCCAAACATGACCACAGGAAAAACCATAGCCTTGACTAGAGGAACCTTTGTTGGCAAAGTAATGTCTCTGCTTTTGAATATGCTATCTAGGTTGGTCAAAACTTTCCTTCCAAGGAGTAAGCGTCTTTTAATTTCATGGCCGCAGTCACCATCTGCAGTGATTTTGGAGCCCAGAAAAATAAAGTCTGATACTGTTTCCACTGTTTCCCCATCTATTTCCCATGATGGGACCGGATGCCATGATCTTCGTTTTCAGAATGTTGAACTTTAAGCCAACTTTTTCACTCTCCTCTTTCATCAAGAGGCTTTTTAGTTCCTCTTCACTTTCTGCCATAAGGGTGGTGTCATCTGCATATCTGAGGTTATTGATATTTCTCCCGGCAATCTTGATTCCAGCTTGTGTTTCTTCCAGTCCAGCATTTTTCATGATGTACTCTGCATAGAAGTTAAATAAACAGGGTGACAATATACAGCCTTGACGTACTCCTTTTCGAATTTGGAACCAGTCTGTTGTTCCATGTCCAGTTCTAACTGTTGCTTCCTGACCTGCATACAAATTTCTCAAGAGGCAGATCAGGTGGTCTGGTATTCCCATCTCTGTCAGAATTTTCCACATTTAGCACTGGTGTTTATTTTCTCACTAAAATTTTCAAATTGTTTTTTGTTTAGTAATATGTTTAAGCATTTCCCTTTTTCCTAACTTGTCCATTTACCTTTGTGTCGTCTGCTCTTTATGATTACATTTTATCATTAGAATTTTCTTTTCTTGCCTTTTTTATTTGTTTGTTTTACATGAATAACTTTCTTTATCTAACTGGATCAAGTATAATTGTGCTTTTCAATAGAATCTTGTACAAAAACCTTGTCTGTCTTACAAAATTCATATTTAACGACTCGTCTCTTGTTTAGTAGTTTTTTTGCTACGGTGTTTTGAAATAGGAGAGCAGATAGACTATTTTGACTCAAGAATTCAAGTATTTCACTCTATGATAAGTCCAATTTCAGAGAAAAAATACAAGACTGACACTAAAATAAGGCTAAAATTATATTTTTACTATAGGTTGACATGGCCACCCCAACTCTGTGATTTTATTTCCAAAATTTCTTCCCATTGTTCACTTGGCACCATCCGGTTTTGTCTTCTTGAGTTTCCCCATAACAAATCAAGCACATTCTCACTCAAGAACACTTGTATCTAATGTTTTCTCTACTTGGAATGACTTTGAACAAAATATCCATGTAGGTGTTTGCTTCTTCACTTCATTCAAGTCTCTGCTCAAATGACATTTCAGCAGAAAGGCTTTCTACAACACTTTTTCTTAAACAAGCATCCCCAGTCTATTATCATTCATCCCACTTTACTTATAATCACAGCACTGATTATCGCAGACACATAGTTTATTGTCTGATTGTTTCACCAAAACACAACACCTAAATTTTAGTCATGGTTTTGTAAATTTCTGCTTCCCCAGAATCTCATTTAATGTCCATCCAATGAATGAATGTTGGCTACATGAGTGAATCGAAGCAATAATGCAACAACAATATATGATGGATGTTCAACAATGCTCATCAATACCCTCCGTCCCAGCCAAATACTCTAGATACTTACATAGATAGTGAATATTTAATACTAGAAAGCTTATTCAAAATCATAGTACCCAAACTGCATAGGCCATTTAAGGTAAGGATGTTTTCAATACCTTCTAATGCCTGCTGCTACTGCTGCTGCTGCTAAGTCGCTTCAGTCGTGTCCAACTCTGTGCGACCCCATAGACGGCAGCCCACCAGGCTTCCCCATCCCTGGGATTCCCCAGGCAAGAACGCTGGAGTAGGTTGCCATTTCCTTCTCCAATGCTTGAAAGTAAAAAGTGAAAGTGAAGTCGCTCAGTCGTATCTGACTCTTAGCGACCCCATGGACTGCAGCCTACTAGGCTCCTTCGTCCGTGGATTTTCCAGGCAAGAGTACTGGAGTGGGGTGCCATTGCCCTCTCTGTCCTAATGCCTAGATGTTGTTATTATTGTTATCTAGACACTAAGTCACGTCCAACACTTTTACCAGTCTATGGATTGTAGCTTGCCATGCTCCTTTGTCCATGGGATTCCCCAAGCAAAAATATTGGAGTGGGTTGCTATTCCTCCTCTACAGAATCTTCCCAACCCTGGGATTGAACTGGCATCTCCTGAAATGTAGGTGGATTCTTTAGTGCTGAGCCACAAGGGGAGCCCCAATGCCTAGATACAAAACATCCTAAAATGCTGGGGATATAACCATAAGTAAAGCACAGTTCCTATATTCAGGGAACTCTCAACCTAGGGAAATAGGTGAGATATGTGCAGATATATTCCAAATTGTGTAAAGTTTATGCCACACAGCATTGTCTTTGAGGTATGAGATCATGATTCATTTCATATCAAATTTCCTCAGCAAGATTAGTATGAAAAAACCCACATTGTCATTATATGTATACTTTATTTATTGACATCCTTCTTATTTATTGATTTGCTTTTATTTTGAGACCTACATCTAATTATAATTCCCCAGCAAGGGCTAAACTTCTTACATAGAGCAAGTTAAAATTCTTGTTCTATACATACTAAGCCAGCAATTTCTGCCTACAGTTTTAGATATAAAATAAATTGGTTGTTTCCTGAATGCTTGAATATGGATATTTTTGCTCTATGTCCTTGTTATTAGGCCAAACCTTTCAAAGTACATTTTGGAAATCAGAAAAAAATGTAGGCAACATTTTACTTTAAAAGCCATTAGAGTCATGTGTTTTACATTGGAATTAATATAAAACTATTCAGTTTCTACTCCAACTCACCCACCTCTAAGAACAGCATTTATTATAATGCAAATTGCCACTGTTGAAATACATCTTTTCACCTTCATAAAGTTAAAATCATTAAGTATTCATTTTTTAAAATGCAGTATCTCTGTGCCAGCCATTTAGGTAGTACCAGCACTAGGCTACTAACACTGCTATATTTACTGTAATTGAATTTCTCAAGAATAGCAAGCTGTTAGGACTATTAAGTGCCCAATCAGAAACTTCCCATATGTCTCAATTAAAATGTGGCAGCTACACAGGATAAATAAATATGTATGCCTTTAAGCCATACAGAACACTATGATTTTTGCTGCAAAATGAATAATTTAGAAATAAAGACTTTATCAAAAATATGCACCTATGTATTTTATTCTTCGAAAATTTTCATGATTATGTCACTTATCTTCCTGAAGTAAAGCCAATTCAAGACTAATTGAGTTAGAGGTTTATTTTTATTAATTGTTCTTAGCAAGTGTTAGGAGAAGGAAATGGCAACCCACTCCAGTATTCTTGCCTGGAGAATCCTGTGGACAGAGGAGCCTGGTGAGCTGCTGTCCATGGAGTCACACAGAACTGGACACAACTGAAGCAACTTAGCATGCATGCATGTATTGGAGAAGGAAATAGCGATCCACTCCAGTATTCTTGCCTGGAGAATTCCAGGGACAGAGGAGCCTGGTGGGCTGCTGTCTATGTGCTTGCACAGGGTCAGACACAACTGAAGTGACTCAGCAACAGCAGCAGCAGCAGCAAGTATTAAATATTCTATACATTTAAATGATAATTAAGACTCATGACAGTATTGACACATATATATTGAATTGAAATTGTAAATTATATTTATCTGATAGTGTTCTGGTTTGGCTTGATTGTTTTAAGGAGGAAAGCAAACACACCATGCACAGCAAGTTTATTTTTTGTTATTTGATTTTTGGTTTTCAAAAAATCATTTTTTTCCCACCAGTCTTGAATCTTCATTTTTAATTATTTTCTAAAGAAAGAGAATTTCCTACTGACCAAAAGCTGATTTTATGTGTGAATGGAGATGTATGCATTTGTGTGAAAACACATTTTCAGTTTTTAGGGTTTTTACTATTTCTGATTTACAAATAGATCTATTGTTTTTAGTATATGTACATGGAAGCATGTGCATGTATGTTTAATAGCTACTTATAAAGTGAGTATAATAGATTTCTCTAACATTAAGCTTACTAAAGAATTGGTTATGCTCTTTTCAAAAGTGAAATGACTTTCACAGTTAGGTTATTGCTATAGTGCAACAAAAATGCATAAAAGTAAAATTCACAGTCTTAGTGGTTACAATCACTGTATGTGAAAATTAGAATTCTTTTTCTATTACATTTGTGCAGGAACCAAACGAATAGGCATTTAGAGACACTTAATGGAAATGTGTCCACAGAGGCATCGTTTTGTTCAGTTTACAGATTGATATTTCAGAGTTTAATTATAAATATCTCTAAACTAATACATATTTAATCTGTGAAGTACTTGGCATGTGGTTGCACATTTAAAATTCTAGGAATCTCAAAGTAACAAGAATATCAAAATATTTGTGTGGGAGAGTTTCTGCATTCTGTATAAGCATTTTCTCATTTAAGAGTTTTATTCTCACCTGTCAGAAGTGTGGTTTTGGTCTATTATATAATATTTGATGTCATGTCTATGATGGCACTCTTTGGATTTTCTCAATGTATGCTTTTCAACATTTTATAGATTTTTTTTTCTCCTGAATTTAACCTTGAATTTAGAATAATGTACATTTTGGTCAGAGATTAATCTGTTTTGAAAGTGAATTTATGCCTCCACAAACATTTCCTTTGACAAGCTTACAGTAACATCTTCTCTAACATTGTTCAAGACCACAATTAATTATTTTTCTTATGATTAATTTATCAATACATAATTAATTTTATGTGTTTATGTATATTTTATGCACTTATTTTAAAAATGTATTGTGAGCAGGCTATGTGCCAGTCTAAGGCACTGGGCATTGTATATTAGCAAGTTTGAAATTCCCCTGTGGAATTTGCAATTAATTAAGAAGACAAGCAGGTAAAGAAGCAAATGAGGTGCAATACTAGAGACAAGAGCAAGGAGAAGTGGTAGTGTAGCATATGTTCTTTAGGTTGGGCCCTCAGGATCACTTTCTTTGAGGAAATGATAATTAAATGACAACAATAAAGATTTCTATTATTAGATCTGTGCAAAAAGCAGAAGAAATGCAACTCCAGGCAGAAAGAAAGGAGTGAGAAAGGCCCTGAAACAGGAAAGAATGCATTTTTTGCCATCAAATAAAATCTCAGTATGAACAAAAACCAGAGTGATTTCACTCACTGCTGACCCAGCATGGTGTCCATTACTGAAGATTTACTGAACATTTAATAAATATCTGTTGAATGAAATTTAAATAAACTTGGTAACGCTTCAAAGCTCGTCAGCATAATCACTTCCTTTAACATTTGAAGAGAAGAGACATTTTAGATTTAAGAAAATGTACTTATGAGTCCCAAGTGGTGCTAGTGGTAAAGAACCTGCCCACCAATGCAGGAGACATAAGAGATGCTAGTTTGATCCCTGGGTCAGGAAGACCCCCTGGAGGAGGGCATGGCAATCCACTCCAGTATTCTTGACTGGACAACCCCAAGGACAGAGGAGCCTGGCGAGCTACAGTCCATAGAGTTGCAAAGGGTCAGACATGACCAAAGCGACTTAGCAAGCACTTGGGATAAACGCCATTGTAATTGTTTCCAATTTGGACCTTGAGTAGAGAAAAAATACTTTTAACATTATTAAAAGTATTATACTAGTCTATAAAATAACTTTACATTAATCTATGCATATTTACTGCTGTATACTTACTAATCTAAGCTTTTTACATCATTCTCCTTCTTTAGTTCAGTTCAGTTCAGTCGCTCAGTCGTGTCCGACTTTTTGCTACCCCATGGACTGCAGCACGCCAGGCTTCCCTGTCCATCACTATAGAGTTTCCTCAAGCTCATGTCCATTGAGTCTATGATGCCATTCAACCATTTCATCCTCTGTCGTCACCTTCTCCTCTTACTTTCAATCTTTCCCAGCATCGGGGTCGTTTTCAAAGAGTCAGCTCTTTGCATCAGGTGGCCAAAGTATTGGAGCTTCAGCTTCAGCATCAGTTCCTCCATTCTCCTTCTTATGAGCAATCATTTCAATGTGCCATTCGTGTATCAGTCTTTCTTGTATCATTGGAAATTATGTATTGCTATTTTGAAATTGATTTTTATTTTTATGGATACTACACTGTTACAGGACTCATTCTGCTTCTTCTTTTACAAGCTAAGTCTATATTTTAAACAGCTGTATGGAGGATGTTTATTACCAAACCAGCAACCCAAATGCTGGGTTGGCAGGATCTTCAGCAGAGAAAGCATTGTTCTCGAGACAGCCAATTGAGAGCGGAAGAACAAATCTCAAACAGACCTCTGAAAGTTAAAGGGCTTGGGGTATTTGTGGGATAAAACTGAGGCATGGGGGTCATGGGGAAAGGTAATATGAGATAAGAAAAAGGTGAGGTAGTCATCTTTCTATGAAAGTTCAACTAAGCTACAGTCTTCTTTATGGGGCATAGTCAGAAAACGGTGGAAGCAGCATGCTCTGAGCGGGTAGTTTTGGCCCTCTGACATCAAAAGATCAGACACGCATGTATGCCCAGTTGGAGTATGGGTGGTCCCAACCAATCTTAATTGGTCTGGGATTGAACCGGACTCAAGATCCTGAAAAAAGACTGAGGCAAGCATCTTATTGTATACGCTGCATGAAGCTTGGAAGATATGCAAATTTTTACAAACTTGATCAGTTAGAGCAGGTTATACTTCTTTATTAAGTAATTTATAGATTAGTGGATCTAAGTGATGCCTACGCTTGGTTTCAGTATTGTTGACATATGACAAACTGCGTCTGTTAAAATATACAACTGAATGAACATATCTATCAACCCCAAAGCTTCCTTGTGTGCCACTGTAATTAATGATTTCCTTTGTTATTCTCTCATTTCTAGGCATCCATCTCCTTTCTATCATAGTAGGTTAGTTTGCAATTTTTAGAATTTTATTTAAACTGAACCACACAGCATGAACTCATTTTTTTCTTGATGACTTTCACTCAGTTTAATTCCTTTGAAATAAACACATATTGTTGAATACATCTGAAGCTTATTTCTTTCATTGGTACCAATAGTCAGTTGTATGAACATCCCCCTTTGTTGATCCATTCAACTATTGGTGGTCATTTGAGTTATTTCCAGTTTTTGTTAATAGAATTAACTTGCATGTGTACAAATGTCTACTTTTGTTCAATGATTACTTTGAAATAAAACAACTGGGTTATATGTTAGATATATGCTTAAATTTTTAAGACTCTTTCAAACTATTTTTCCAAATGGTTATACTGTATTAAAATCCTATAAGCACTGTATGTGAGCGCTGAATGCTCCAAATCCTCCCCTAACATGCCACACTTGGTAAAGATTTTAAATTTTATCTCTTTGTTTTATGTTAGTTTAGGTAGTCGGATTACATTATCAATTTAATTTCAATTTCCTTAGTGTCTAATAACATTAATTAACATCTTGAACTTTAAAAAAAAATCCAAATGTCTTCTTTAACAAAGTGTTCATTAAAATGTACTGCTTTTTAAAAATTCTGCTCATTGTTTAACAATAGATCTCTTTGTCTTCTTATAACTGAGTGAAAAATTCCTCCACAAGCTACTTACAAGTCTTTGTTGGATATATGTTCTGAGAATATTATATTGACTGTCCATTATCATTTAACATCATTCATTATTTCATTTTTCATTATCTTAGCAGTGTATTTTGAGGAACAAGGTTTTATTTTTATGAAGTCAAATTTGTTAATTTTTCTTGTCTTTTTTTTTTGAGAAGTAATTAAGAAACATTTTCCAGACTCAAAATCACTATGATATTCTCCTGCCTAACATATAGAAATTTTAGCATTTTATTTTGTTATTTATTTCTCATTTATTTCAACTTAACTTTGAATTTGGTATTAGGAAAAGATTTACTACTTAGCTTATGGCTATTCAAGTTTTCTAGCACAATGTGTTTTAATTTTATTCTTTCACTATTGAATTGCCTTGGTAACATTTTTGAAAATGAACTGATCACATAACTGTGGGTTTCTATTCAGACTTTGACTCAGATACTAAAGAATATGCCTGCAATGCAGGAGACCCAGATTTGATCCTTGGATCATGAAGATACCCTGTAGGAGGAAATGACAACCCACTCCAGTATTCTTGCCTGAATAATTCCATGGACAGAGGAGCCTGGAGGGCTACAGTCCATGGAATCGCAAAGAGTCAGACACAACAGAGTGACTAACATTCACTTTTAGATCACTTGGTTCACTGTTAAGTACATTTATGTTTACCAAAACAAACAACAACAACAGATAAAAACCCACTGTTTTGATAACTGTAAGTTGAAAGAAAATAAGTCTTGAATGTGGTGATATAATTCCTTCACTATTTTTCTTCTTTTTCAAAGCTTTGTTGGCTAACATGTGTGTGTGTATGGTGTTAGTCACTCAGTTGTGTCTGACTGTTTGTGACCCCATGGACTGTAGCCCTCCAGGCTCCTCTGTCCATGGAATTCTCCAGGCAAGAATACTGGAGCATTTGCCATTTTCTTCTCCAGGGGATCTTCCCGATCCAGAGATTGAACCCGGGTCTCCCGCATTGCAGGCAGACTCTTTACTGACTGAGCCAGTTTAATTCTTTTTATTCTATTCAGTTTCAGAATTTGCTTCTTAATTTAGGCAAAACAAAAAACCCAATCCTTTGTCTCTTATAATCTGAAATATCTCTCTGTGTATCCAAGACCAGTCCATATCCAGATTAGGTATGGGTAGGAGAGCACTGTCATTCTCTGAAGACCTATGTGTTTTTTGTTTTGCTTCTTTTTTTAAATTTAGTTAATCAGAATTTCTGATTCAATGTTTCTTTGCTAGTTCCACAGAAAACTATGATTTTTGTTTTGTTGTACTTTTGGCTGCCATATGAAAGCAGGTGTCTTATGCAACTGTAGAAACATCTGGGCCCATGCTGTTTTACTCTTTAATACCTACTTGTTTAGACAAATTTTCTATTATTTCATGTGCCAATTTTATGCCTTATTTATTTATTTTTCAGAAATCTTTTTACTTTTCCCCAGTTTTCAAGTTGACTAATACATACAGGGAGTCCTCATTTTGCATGCTTCTGACACTCACAAATTTCACTTATCAGGGCTTAGTAATACTAGTCCCCCCAGCAACATGGTTCAAATTTCAGTTACTATGGTTTATTAACTCTGAATAGTGATATAAAGAATGAACTATGCTGCTAGCTCTTTAATTCACATACTACTACATAAATAGTGCCTATCATCATTAGTGAACAACCTTCATTTCCTTTCAAATCTGTCAGTGATTGGTGATTATACATTTATTCATTTCTGAAACAGACAATAAAGGAGGTAGTTGTGTGAACTCTGTGGTTCCCAGGAATAAACCCAAATGGCATTTTACACAATGGATAATCAAAAGAGGAAGTTGGCCAAAAAAGAAGTGCAGCAGAAGCATGGAAAATGATAAATGCTAAAACTTAAATCTGAATGGAATGTAAATGGAGTTGTTATAAAAGTAATAGTTTGATAATGGAAATATTGACACTGCCACCATTCCAGAAACTAGATATATAGAAAGAAGAAGTTAATCAGAAATAAATTTCTTCCATAAAGGAGAAAAATGATTATGGCTAAACGATAAGATGTTTTAGAAGAGACACCATAGAAAGCTTCATACTAAAGAAACTCAGAGATAGTTCACAATATAGAAAATGAAAAGGGTAAAGTGTTGGAAGCTGATCCAAACTTACAAATGAGCATGAAAATTTGCCAAAGCATAGAAAAAATAGTTTCTCATATCATAGGTTTTGCAATGAGAATTAGAAAGTTAACAATAATCAGAATTCTTTGCATAACTTTTCCCAAAGGAGTTTTCTCAACGTTTATACTATTTGAAATTACAATGTATGAAAATATATTAACTGTTCTATTTGTATATTTTTCTGTATATTTATAATTGACCATAAGAGACTTTTAAACTTTTGACAGTACTTTGAAATGTCATAGGACTATTGTAAATTTCTCCATTGATTACTAAAATTACTTCGTATGGTTTCAGCTTGCAGTCATTTTTATGACCCTGCACTATTGTGCAAAGTAAGCATTGTCAATATTTATTCAACATAAACTTTTATTCTTTTAAACCTCTGTCGTTTATACCTATTTATTATTTTTTATGTATTTCATTTTTGCATCTTTTTCTTCTGATAGCAATTTTCAGCTCTATAGATGTTTATTTTTAAAGAATCAATCACTGATTTTGTTTTTAGTCTCTATTTCTTGTTTGTTTTTAATTTCTATAATTATTTCTTTTTTTTCATTTTTTATCTTCCTCTTTGGGTTTTAACTATTACTCTTTTGACAAAGTTTTAAAATTACTTGTGTAATTCATTTGCTTTCAGTTTTTCTTATTTCCTAATGAAGCACCTGTTAAACTGCCTTTTACCTAGTAGAAATTTAATGAATATATTTTCAGATGTTACTGAATTAATATTTCCATTCTCTTTGCATATTCTTTTTCTTATTTTTTTTTAACTGAGGTGAGCTGAAAGTCTAAAAGTTGGGAATCTTTATAGGATCCCAGTGAATCTTAAGAAACATTAGTAGCTATTTTTTACTCATGCTTGTGACACTAACTGTATAATATTGAGAAAATCACATCACTCCTTGGATCTCAGGGTTTTTTGCAAATCTAATCTAAATGGTTGATGTAACTTCTTTTCCTCTGAAGTTGCATGTTCACTTTGAAGTCAAGAGCTGTGCTGGATATTTTAACCATAAATTTTGCAAAGTTTTCTGGGTCCCAGTGCACACAAGGTTTTGTGTGTGTGTACCAGGACCCAATGACCCCAGAGAAACTGAGCCAGACCTCCCTTTGAGTGTTTGAGTGTCTCCTGCAGAGGCATGGGTCAGCAGTGGCCTGCTGTGGAGACAGGGGCTCTGGCTGCAGCACACCTGTGTCATATAGTGTGGCATAAGCCCTCTTGGAGGAGGTCGCCATTAGCTCTACCACACAGTTGCTGAGTGGATGACCCGCAAACTGCACAAAAATTATACCAAATAAATTCTTGCACTGTTAAGAAGGTTCTAGGACACACAACAGATTTCCCAACCTGGGGATCTGGCAAAGGGACTGAGAACCCCCAAGAAATGCGAGTTTGGAGGCCACTGGGATTTGATTGTGGAACTTCCACAGGACTGGGGAGACAGACTCTTGGAGGGCACAAACAAAACCTTGTGTGCACCAGGAGCAAGGAGAAAGAAGCAGTGACCACACAAGAGACTGACCCAGACTTGCCTATGAGTGTCCAGTAGTCTCTGGTGGAAGTGTGGGTTGACAATGGCATGCTGTGGGGTCAGGGGCACTGAACAAGTCCTTTTGAAGAAAGTTTCAAGTCTCAAGTCAAAAAACAGGGAGGGAGCACAGGCCCACTCATCAATAGAAAACTGGACTAAAGATTTACTGAGCATGGCTTGCCCATCAGAACAAGAGCCAGCTTCTCTAACAGTCAGTCTCTCCCATCAGGAAGCTTCCATAAGCCTTTTATCCTTACCCATCAGGGGGAAGATAGAATGAAAAACACAATCACAGAAATCTAACCAAACTGATCACATGGACCACAGCCTTGTCAAATTCACTCAAACTATGAGCCATGCCAGTAAAGGCCACCCAAGATAGACAGGTCATGGTTGAGAATTCTGATGAAATGTGGTCCACTGGAGAAGGGAATGGCAAACCACTTCAGTATTCTTGCCTTGAGAACGCCATAAACAGTAGGAAAAGGCAACAATATATGAAAATGAAAGATGAACTCTCCAGGTTGGTAGGTGCCCAATATGCTACTGGATAAGAGTGGAGAAATAACTCCAAAAAGAATGAAGAGATGGAGCCAAAAATAAAACAATATCCAGCTGTGGATGTGACTTGTGATGGAAGAAAAGTCTGATTCTATAAGAATAATATTGCATGAGAACCTGGTGTGCTAGGTCCATGAATCAAGGTAAACTGGGAGTGGTCAAACAAGAGACGGCAAGAGTGAACATCAACATTTTAGGAATCAGTGAACTAAAATGGACTGAAATGGGTGAATTTAATTTAGGTGTCCATTATATCTACTACTGTGGGCAAGAATCCCATAGAAGAAATGGAGTAGCCATCATAGTCAACAAAAGAACCTGAAATATAGTACTTGGATGCAGTCTCAAAAACGACAGAATGATCTCTGTTCCTGTCCAAGGCAAGCCAATCAATATCACAGTAATCCAAGCCTATGCCCCAACAAGTAATGCTAAAGAAACTGAAGTTGAATGGTTATATGAAGACCTACAAGACCTTCCATAACTAACACCAAAAATGATTTCATTTTCATAATGGGGTAGGAAGTCAAGAGATACCTGGAGTAACAGATAAATTTGACCTTGGAGTGAAAAATGAACCAGGGCAAAAGCAAACAGAGCTTTGCCAAAGACCGTACTGGTGATAGCAAACACCCTCTTCCAACAATACAAGAGGCAATTCCACAGATGAAAGTCACCAGATAGTCAATACCAAAATCAGATTGATTGTATCATTTGCAGCTGAAGATGGTGAAGCTCTATACAGTCAGCAAAAGGAAGACTGGTAGTTGATTGGGACTCAGATCATGAACTCCTTATTCCAATATTCATACTTAAAATTCAATAAAGCTGGGAAAACCATTAGACATTAAGGCATGACCTAAATCAAATCCCTTATGATTATACAGTAGAAGTGACAAATGGATTCAAGGAATTAGATTTGATAGCCAGAGTGCCTGAAAAATTATGGATGGAGGTTCATGACAATGTACAGCAGGCAGTGATTAAGACCATTCCTAAGAAAAAGAAATGCAAAAGGCAAGATGGTTATCTTATAAATAGCTGAGGAAAGAAGAGATGCTAAAGACATAGAGAAGGAAAGATATATCCCTATGAATGCAGAGTTCCAAAGAATAGCAAGGAGAGATAAGAAAGCCTTCGTCAGTGATCAAGGCAAAAAAATACAGGAAACAAAAGAATGGTAAACATTAGAAATCTCTTCAAGAAAATTAGAGATACCAAGGGAACATTTCATGCAAAGAGGGACACAATAAAGGACAGAAATGCTATGGATGAACAGAAGCAAAGATATAAAGAAGAGGTGGCAAGAATACACAGAACCGTAACTATACAAAAAGGATCTTCATGACTCAGATAACCACAATGGTGTGATCACTCACCTAGAGTCAAACATATGGAATGTAAAGTCAAGTGGGCCTTAGGAAGTATCACTATGAACAAAGCTAGTGCAGGTGATGGAATTCCAGCTGACCTAGTTCAAACCTTCAAAGATAATGCTGTGAAAGTACTGCATTCAATATGCTAGCAAATGTGGAAAGCTCAGCAGTGATCAAAGGACTGAAAAAGGTCAGTTTTTATTCTAATCCCAAAGAATGCTCAAACTACCACACAGTTGCACTTATCTCACATGCTAGCAAAGTAATGCTCAAAATTCTCCAAGCCAGGCTTTCAGTTCAGTCACTCAGTCATGTCTGACTCTTTGCTACCCCATGAATTGCAGCACGCCAGGCCTCCCTGTCCATCACCATCTCCCAGAGTTCACTAAAACACGTCCATCGAGTCAGTGATGCCATCCAGCCATATCATCCTCTGTCATCCCCTTCTCCTCCTGCCCGCAATTGCTCCCAGCATCAGAGCCTTTTCCAAAGAGTCAACCCTTCGCATGAGGTGGCCAAAGTACAGGAGTTTCAGCTTTAGCGTAATTCCTTCCAAAGAACACCCAGGACTGATCTCCTTTAGGATGGACTGCTTGGATCTCCTTGCAGTCCAAGGGACTCTCAAGAGTCTTCTCCAACACCACAGTTCAAAAGCATCAATTCGGCGCTCAGTTTTCCTCACAGTTCAACTCTCACATCCACGCATGACCACTGGAAAAGCCATCGCCTTGACTAGACGGACCTTTGTTGGCAAAGTAATGTCTCTGCTTTTGAATATGCTATCTAGGTTGGTCATAACTTTCCTTCCAAGGAGTAACCGTCTTTTAATTTCATGGCTGCAGTCACCATCTGCAGTGATTTTGGAAAGTACATAAGCTCTGAACTTCCAAACGTTCAAGTTGGATTTAGAAAAGGCAGAGGAAGTGGAGACCAAACTGCCTATATCCACTGGATCATAGAAAAAGTAAGAGAGTTCCAGAAAAACATTTACTTCTACTTTATTGACTATGCCAAAGCCTTTGTGTGGATCACAACATACTGTGGAAAATTCTTAAAGAGATGGGAATACCAGACCACCTGACCTGCTTCCTGAGAAATCTGTATAGAAGTCAAGAAACAAAAAGAGTTAAAACCAAGCATGAAACAACAGATTATTTTAACACTGGGAAAGGAGTATGTCAAGGCTGTATATTGTAACCCTGTTTATTTAACTTATATGTTGAATATATCATGAAAATTCTGGACTGAATGAAGCAGTGTGTGTGAAAGTTATTCAGTCATGTCTGACACTTTGCTATACAGTCCATGGAATTCTCTAGGGCAGAATACTGGAGTGGATAGCCTTTCCCTCCTACAGGGGATTTTCCCAACCTAGGATCAAACTCAGATCTCCTGCATTGGAGCCAGATTCTTTATCAGCTGAGATGGAGCAGAAGCTGGAATCAAAATTGCCAAGAGAAATATCAATAACCTTGGATATTCAGATGACACCACCCATATGGAAGAAAATGAAGAGGACCTGAAGAGCTTATTGATGAAAGTGAAAGAGTAGAGTGAAAAAGTTGGCTTAAAACTCAACATTCAAAAAACTAAGATCATAGCATCCAGTCCCATCACTTTATTTCAAATAGATGGGAAAACAATGGAAACAGTGACAGACTATTTTCTTGGGCTCAAAAATTACTGCAGATATGAACTTAAAAGACTCTTGTTCCTTGGAAGAAAAGTTATGACCAACTTGCTGCTGCTGCTGCTAAGTTGCTTCTGTCGTGTCCGACTCTGTGTGGCCCCATAGACAGCAGCACACCAGGCTCTCCCGTCCCTGGGATTCTCCAGGCAAGAACACTGGAGTGGGTTGCCATTTCCGTCTCCAATGCATGAAAGTGAAAAGTGAAAGTGAAGTCACTCAATGACCAACTTAGACATCATATTAAAAAGCAGAGACATTACTTTGTCCACAAAGGTCCATCTAGTCGAAGCTATGGTTTTTCCCGGAGTCATGTTTGGATGTGAGAGTTGGACTCTAAAGAAGGGTGAGTGCCAAAGAATTGATGCTTCTGAAATGTGGTGTTGGAGAAGACTCTCGAGAGTTCCTTGGACTGCAAGGAGATCCAACTAGTCAATCCTAAAGGAAATCAGTACTGAATATTCATTGGAAGGACAGATGCTACAGCTGAAAGTCCAATACTTTGACCACCTGTTGGGAGGTGCTTACTCTTTGGAACAGACCCTGATGCTGGGAGGGATTGAAGGCAGAAGGACAAGGGGACAATAGAGGATGAGATGGTTGGATGGCATCACTAACTCAATGGATGAGTTTTAGCAAGCACCAGGAATTGGTGATGGACATAGAAGCCTGACATGCTACAGTCCATGGGGTTGCAAAGAATCATACATGACTGAGCATGTGAACTGAACTGAATATAAATGATTCAATAGTGTAATTCTTTCTCCCTGAAGTTACATGTTCACTTTGAAGTCAAGAACTGTGCAACATCATTTAACCATATTTTTTAGAGTTAAACATCAGTTTTAATTCCTCTGAAACATACGGTTAATTTTCTAGATTTTTATTCTTTCATATCACCAATCTTTAATTTCCCCTTTATGTTAGAAAAATGCTTTGGAATTAAATGTACTCCCTTTGAGAAGTTTGCAGTCAGTATTTCATACAAGAAACAGAAAACATTTTAGGTATTTCCCTTGAAAGGAAATCAATATATGGGACTTAAAAGCACTAGAAGTGTAGACAAAAGAGGTCAAAGTCATAGAGCTGCACTTCACAGGTGAGAATGCCCCTCTGCTACTGCATTGACTGCAGCAGCTCTGCGTCTGGATGGTCTCAGAGTCTGCAATGCTGAGTCTGAATGCCTTAACTACTCATTTCTCCTGGCTGTGTTACTTAAAGATCCAGCAGCAAGGTGGACTCCCACTCTTCCTGTCTTCAGTAAATTAGCGAAATAAATAAGTGAATTAATCGATTTATTTTCAGAACCTTAGCTCCAATAGATACTAAGAAACATTGCTTTTATAGTTCCCTTCTTCCCTAAATAGCCGAAAGCAGAATGAGAAAACTTAATGTATTTGTTACGCAATTGTATCTAACAAGATTGTCAAATAAACAGGGAGGCTTTATTCCATTGTATATGGCTAATTTGTTTGAAAATTTCAGTGGGCATCTCTTTAAAATATAAAAAGGAAAATAGTTCAGAAGGTAACTAGCAGTGGGAAAAGACAGCCTTAGTGAATTGATTAATATCTCAATATATATACATACATGTATGTATATACATATGGATTTTACAGATGAGTGTGCTTTTAAGATGATTGACAGTCAGTGGATATAAACTCAAGTATAGTATTTCATAATTATCCACAAAAGTCTAGTGGCTGGATATAGCTCAGAATTTAGTACTTAGAGCTTGTATCAATAGAAATGTTATTGAAAGAATTTTTGCTGGATCTTACTTTAACTCAACTAACATGATTAGAATTTGAAAGGGAAGATTTGTAATTTTCTCAACTATATTGGTTATTTATAGTGGTGATTTTTTTTAAGAACACACAAAAAAGTCTTAAACATAATCTGAATAATCAGTGGGCATTATGTTTTGGGTTTTGGAACTGGGAGCATAGCCAATTGGGGTGGAATTTTAATAACTGCTTTGCTACTTTTACTGTTTACTTTAAGCAAATTTTTCATAAAAAGAGCTGGATTGACAGTCTCTGTGATCAAAGTCCTCTTTTTATCAACTGAACAGATACAGCACAGGGAGTAAAAATTTCCCATCAGCCCAAACCACCACTCTGGAGATTTTACCTATGAAGGATGAGAGGCGATTTCAAGCTTTGCTTTTGTCTTTTTTTCCTGGGAGGATTCCTCTTTCAGTGGCACTCACACAGGCAAAAATGTTTTTTGAATTAACAATGCCAGATAGATTTCATTTGCTTTGAGCATTTTTTCCATTACAACTTAACATATCATATTTGGGAAATATTTCAGAATGAATTTTGTATTTTAAACTTAATAATATGTTTATAAGCTTATGTTTTCATTTTGCTAATTAATGAAGTCAAGAAAATTTAGGTACTTCTCTAAAATCAAAGGCAAATTAATTGTAGTGCTCAAGTAAATATTCATAGATTCTGATCATATAATGCAATAGCAAGCAAGAGAATCGGCAATGGATTTGTAGTATCTTATCATGTTTGTACACCACATTTAATCTGATCATCAAAACCACTATAATAAGAGTCTTAAGGTGAATCAGATAAGAAACTAACATTCAAAGGATCAAAGGAATCATGTTATATATATGTGTGTATATACGTATATATATATATATATATATTTCATTACTAACAAAGATGTGGAATGTTATTTTGTAATTTTTAAGAAACAAATTTCTAGGAGGAGCCAAGATGGCGGAGGAGTAGGACGGGGAGAACACTTTCTCCCCCACAAATTCATCAAAAGAGCATTTAAACGTTGAGTAAATTCCACAAAACAACTTCTGAATGCCGGCAGAGGACATCAGGCACCCAGAAAAGCAACCCAACTCTTCGAAAGGAGGTAGGAAAAAATATTAAAAACAAACAAAAAAAAAGAGACAAAAGAGGGAGGGACGGAGTTCCGTCCCAGGAAGGGAATCTTAAAAAGAGAGAAGTTTCCAAACATCAGGAAACCTTCTCACTGCCGAATCTGTGCCGAGCTTTGGAAGCACAGAGGGCAACATAACAGGGAGAAAAAATAAACAAACAATTTAAAACTCGCAGATTGCGAGCCCTACGGTAACTCCCCCAGCAGAGAAGCAGCGCAGACGCCTGCATCCGCCATTAGCAAACCGGGGCTGGGCAGGGAGGCGCGGCGTGGGCTGCATCTCTGAGAGTAAGAATCTGGCCTGAATACCCTGAACGCTATCCGAGTGAAATAATTTGGGCTAGCAAACCAGACTGTGGGATACCTACCACGCGAAAAGCCAGCCCTAACCTAAGACCGCCAGGCCCGCGCACGGAACAAAGGACTGAACAGAGATAGCCGGCTGCAGACCTTCCCCCTCCGGTGACAGGCAGCCAGAGCCGGAAGGGGGCAATCGCAGCCCCAGAGAGACATTATCTATGAAATTGTAAGCAAGCTTCTTTGCTAACTAAAACTTCTTGGGGGTCTGGACGGTCAACATCTGCCTGAGAAGGTGCGCCGGTTTTACAGCCAGATAACCGAGTGGCGGGGAGGCGATAAGTCGCAGCATTGGCGCTCGCCTGGGAAGAGCAAATTGGCGCTCGGACCTGGGAAGAGCACAAAACGCAGGCCCAACTGAGTCTGCGCCTCTGAGGACTACCCGAGTGCCTGAACCTGAGCGGCTTGGACCTGGGAGGTGCATGCAGCCCAGGGCCAGCCTCGGATTGTTCCCGGCAGAACAACCTAGAGTCCGAGCAGTGTGGACAGGGAGGCTACACGCCCCGTGAGTGGGGGCAGACCCAGGGTGGCTGAGGCACTGCGAGCCCACGCCAGTGTTATTTGTTTGCAGCATCTCTCCCTCCATCCCCACAGCGCGACTGAACAAGTAAGCCTAAAAAAAAAAAAAAAAGAAAAAAGTGTCCTCCACCGTGCCCTTTGAGTGAGGGCGGAAACCAGATACTGAAGAGACTAGCAAACAGAAGAAGATATAACAGAGGGAAACGCCTTGGAAGCTACAGGCAATAGATCAAAACCCTGTGGTTACTACGGACTACATAGGAAGGGGCCTATAGATCTTGAGAAATATAAATCTGACCAAGGAACTAGCCAAAAATGAACTGAACCCACAACACCCATAAAAAAAAAAAAAAAAAAAAAAAAAGTCCTAGATATATTTTTATTATTTTTACGATCATTCTTTCTTTTTTTTTTTTTAACTAAAAAAAAAAAAATTTTTTTTAAGTCCTCTATTGTTCCTTTAATTTTCACTTTTATAACCTATTACTTTGCAAAAAAAAAAAAAAAAAAGAGACCCTATTTTTTTCTTCTTCAGCAAACTTCATATATATATATTTTATAATTTTTTGACCTTGTTTTTTTTTGTTTGTTTGTTTGTTTTTGTTTTTTTCTTCTTTTCTTTAACATTGTATTTTTGAAATTCCAAACTCTACTCTAGATTTTTAATTTTCGCTTTTTGGTATATGTTATCAATTTTGTACCTATAGTTTTTTTTTATATAATTTCTGTGACTTTTTTTTTTCTTTTTTTTTTCTTCTTCTCTGTTTCTTTCTCTTCTTCTTTTATATAACATTGTATATCTGAAATTCCAAACTTTACTCTAGATTTTTAATTTATGCTTTTTGGTATTTGATATCAATTTTGTACCTGTATTTTCTTTATAATTTTTGTGACATTGTTCGTATTTGTTTGTTTGTTTTCTCTCTTTATTTTTCTTCTTCTTTTTTTTTTTTTTTTAACATTGTATTTTTGAAATTCCAAACTTTACTCTAGATTTTTAATTTTTGCTTTCTGGTATTAGTTATCAATTTTGTACCTGTACTTTCTTTATAATTTTCGCGACCTTGTTTGTTTTTGTTTGTTCGTTTTTTCTCTCTTTCTTTTCCTTCTTCTTTTCTTTAACATCGTATTTTTGAAATTCCAAACTCTACTCTAGATTTTTAATTTTCGCTTTCTGGTATTAGTTATCAATTTTGTACCTGTACTTTCTTTATAATTTTCACGACCTTGTTTGTTTTTGTTTGTTCGTTCTTTCTCTCTTTCTTTTCCTTCTTCTTTTCTTTAACATCGTATTTTTGAAATTCCAAACTCTACTCTAGATTTTTGATTTTTGCTTTTATGTATTTGTTACCAATTTTGTACCTTTAAGGACCCAATCTTCAGGACCCATTTTTCACTAGGGAGTGAGATTACTGGCTTGACTGCTCTCTCTCCCTTTGGACCCTCCTTTTTCTCCACCAGGTCGCCTGTGTCTCCTCCCTAACCCCTCTCTACTCTACCCAACTCTGTGAATTTCTGTGTGTTCCAGATGGTGGAGAACACTTAGGGAACTGATTACTGGCTGGATCTGTCTCCCTCCTTTTCATTCCCCCCTTTTATCCTTCTGGCCACCTCTGTTACCTTCCTCCTTCTTCTCTTCTCTGTATAACCCCGTGAACATCTCTGAGTGGTCCAGTTGTGGAGTGCACATAAGGAAGTGACTACTGGCTAGCCCACTCTCTCCACTATTGATTCACCTCATCTCATTTGGGTCACCTCTAACTCCCTCCTCCCTCTTCTCTTCTCCATGTAACCCTGTGAACCTCTCTGAGTGACCCTCACTGTAGAGAAACTTATCATCTTTAATGTAGATGTTTTATCAATGGTGCTGTATAGAAGGAGAAGTTTTGAAACTACTGTAAAAATAAGACCGATAATTGGAAGCAGGAGACTTAAGTCCAAACCCTGACTCCAGGGAACTCCTGACTCCAAGGAACATTCATTGACAGGAGCTCATCAAATGCCTCCATACCGACACTGAAACCAAGCACCACACAAGGGCCAATAAGTTCCAGGGCAAGTCATACCAAGCAAATTCTCCAGCAACAAAGGAACACAGCCCTGAGCTTCAAGATACAGGCTGCCCAAAGTCACCCCAAAACTATAGACATCTCATAACTCATTACTGGACATTTCATTGCACTCCAGAGAGAAGAAATACAGCTCCACCCACCAGAACACCGACACAAGCTTCCCTAACCAGGAAACCTTGACAAGCCACCTGTACAAACCCACACACAGTGAGGAAACGCCATAATAAAGAGAACTCCACAAACTGCCAGAATACAGAAAGGACACCCCAAACTCAGCAATTTAAACAAGATGAAGAGACAGAGGAATACTCAGCAGATAAAGGAACAGGATAAATGCCCACCAAACCAAACAAAAGAGGAAGAGATAGGGAATCTACCTGATAAAGAATTCCGAATAATGATAGTGAAATTGATCCAAAATCTTGAAACTAAAATGGAATCACAGATAAATAGCCTGGAGACAAGGATTGAGAAGATGCAAGAAAGGTTTAACAAGGACCTAGAAGAAATAAAAAAGAGTCAATATATAATGAATAATGCAATAAGTGAAATTAAAAACACTCTGGAGGCAACAAATAGTAGAATAACAGAGGCAGAAGACAGGATTAGTGAATTAGAAGATAGAATGGTAGAAATAAATGAATCAGAGAGAATAAAAGAAAAACGAATTAAAAGAAATGAGGACAATCTCAGAGACCTCCAGGACAATATTAAACGCTACAACATTCGAATCATAGGGGTTCCAGAAGAAGAAGACAAAAAGAAAGACCATGAGAAAATACTTGAGGAGATAATAGTGGAAAACTTCCCTAAAATGGGGAAGGAAATAATCACCCAAGTCCAAGAAACCCAGAGAGTCCCAAACAGGATAAACCCAAGGAGAAACACCCCAAGACACATATTAATCAAATTAACAAAGATCAAACACAAAGAACAAATATTAAAAGCAGCAAGGGAAAAACAACAAATAACACACAAGGGAATTCCCATAAGGATAACAGCTGATCTTTCAATAGAAACTCTTCAAGCCAGGAGGGAATGGCAAGACATACTTAAAATGATGAAAGAAAATAACCTACAGCCCAGATTATTGTACCCAGCAAGGATCTCATTCAAGTATGAAGGAGAAATCAAAAGCTTTTCAGACAAGCAAAAGCTGAGAGAATTCTGCACCACCAAACCAGCTCTCCAACAAATACTAAAGGATATTCTCTAGACAGGAAACACAAAAACGGTGTATAAATTCGAACCCCAAACAATAAAGTAAATGGCAACGGGAACATACTTATCAGTAATTACCTTAAATGTAAATGGGTTGAATGCCCCAACCAAAAGACAAAGACTGGCTGAATGGATACAAAAACAAGACCCCTACATATGTTGTCTACAAGAGACCCACCTCAAAACAGGGGACACATACAGACTGAAAGTGAAGGGCTGGAAAAAGATTTTCCATGCAAATAGGGACCAAAAGAAAGCAGGAGTAGCAATACTCATATCAGATAAAATAGACTTTAAAACAAAGGCTGTGAAAAGAGACAAAGAAGGTCACTACATAATGATCAAAGGATCAATCCAAGAAGAAGATATAACAATTATAAATATATATGCACCCAACACGGGAGCACCACAGTACGTAAGACAAATGCTAACAAGTATGAAAGGAGAAATTAACAATAACACAATAATAGTGGGAGATTTTAATACCCCACTTACACCTATGGATAGATCAACTAAACAGAAAATTAACAAGGAAACACAAACTTTAAACGATACAATAGACCAGTTAGACCTAATTGATATCTATAGGTCATTTCATCCCAAAACAATGAATTTCACCTTTTTCTCAAGCGCACATGGAACCTTCTCCAGGATAGATCACATCCTGGGCCATAAAGCTAGCCTTGGTAAATTCAAAAAAATAGAAATCATTCCAAGCATCTTTTCTGACCACAATGCAGTAAGATTAGATCTCAATTACAGGAGAAAAACTATTAAAAATTCCAACATATGGAGGCTGAACAACACGCTGCTGAATAACCAACAAATCACAGAAGAAATCAAAAAAGAAATCAAAATTTGCATAGAAACGAATGAAAATGAAAACACAACAACCCAAAACCTGTGGGACACGGTAAAAGCAGTCCTAAGGGGAAAGTTCATAGCAATACAGGCACACCTCAAGAAACAAGAAAAAAGTCAAATAAATAACCTAACTCTACACCT
The DNA here is from genome assembly GCF_055505025.1 of Bos grunniens. NCBI lineage: Eukaryota > Metazoa > Chordata > Mammalia > Artiodactyla > Bovidae > Bos > Bos grunniens. Next base: position 8,638,690 of record NC_141176.1, on the reverse strand, counting down.
AAAGCAACTAGAAAAAGAAGAAATGAAGAACCCCAGGGTTAGTAGAAGGAAAGAAATCTTAAAAATTAGAGCAGAAATAAATGCAAAAGAAACAAAAGAGACCATAGCAAAAATCAACAAAACCAAAAGCTGGTTCTTTGAAAGGATAAATAAAATTGACAAACCATTAGCCAGACTCATCAAGAAACAAAGGGAGAAAAATCAAATCAACAAAATTAGAAACGAAAATGGAGAGATCACAACAGACAACACAGAAATACAAAGGATCATAAGAGACTACTATCAACAATTATATGCCAATAAAATGGACAACGTGGAAGAAATGGACAAATTCTTAGAAAAGTACAACTTTCCAAAACTGGACCAGGAAAAAATAGAAAATCTTAACAGACCCATCACAAGCATGGAAATTGAAACTGTAATCAAAAATCTTCCAGCAAACAAAAGCCCCGGTCCAGACGGCTTCACAGCTGAATTCTACCAAAAATTTAGAGAAGAGCTAACACCTATCCTGCTCAAACTCTTCCAGAAAATTGCAGAGGAAGGTAAACTTCCAAACTCATTCTATGAGGCCACCATCACCCTAATACCAAAACCTGACAAAGATGCCACAAGAAAAGAAAACTACAGGCCAATATCACTGATGAACATAGATGCAAAAATCCTTAACAAAATTCTAGCAATCAGAATCCAACAACACATTAAAAAGATCATACACCATGATCAAGTGGGCTTTATCCCAGGGATGCAAAGATTCTTCAATATCCGCAAATCAATCAATGTAATACACCACATTAACAAATTGAAAAATAAAAACCATATGATTATCTCAATAGATGCAGAGAAAGCCTTTGACAAAATTCAACATCCATTTATGATAAAAACTCTCCAGAAAGCAGGAATAGAAGGAACATACCTCAACATAATAAAAGCTATATATGACAAACCCACTGCAAACATTATCCTCAATGGTGAAAAATTGAAAGCATTTCCTCTAAAGTCAGGAACAAGACAAGGGTGCCCACTTTCACCATTACTATTCAACATAGTTTTGGAAGTTTTGGCCACAGCAATCAGAGCAGAAAAAGAAATAAAAGGAATCCAAATTGGAAAAGAAGAAGTAAAACTCTCACTATTTGCAGATGACATGATCCTCTACATAGAAAACCCTAAAGAGTCCACCAGAAAATTACTAGAAATAATCAATGACTACAGTAAAGTTGCAGGATATAAAATCAACACACAGAAATCCCTGGCATTCCTATACACTAATAATGAGAAAACAGAAAGAGAAATTAAGGAAACAATTCCATTCACCATTTCAATGGAAAGAATAAAATACTTAGGAATATATCTACCTAAAGAAACTAAAGACCTATATATAGAAAACTATAAAACACTGGTGAAAGAAATCAAAGAGGACACTAATAGATGGAGAAATATACCATGTTCATGGATTGGAAGAATCAATATAGTGAAAATGAGTATACTACCCAAAGCAATTTATAGATTCAACGCAATCCCTATCAAGCTACCAACAGTATTCTTCACAGAGCTAGAACAAATAATTTCACAATTTGTATGGAAATACAAAAAACCTCGAATAGCCAAAGCGATCTTGAGAAAGAAGAATGGAACTGGAGGAATCAACCTACCTGACTTCAGGCTCTACTACAAAGCCACAGTTATCAAGACAGTATGGTACTGGCACAAAGACAGAAATATTGATCAATGGAATAAAATAGAAAGCCCAGAGATAAATCCACGCACATATGGACACCTTATCTTCGACAAAGGAGGCAAGAATATACAATGGATTAAAGACAATCTCTTTAACAAGTGGTGCTGGGAAATCTGGTCAACCACTTGTAAAAGAATGAAACTGGACCACTTTCTAACACCATACACAAAAATAAACTCAAAATGGATTAAAGATCTAAATGTAAGACCAGAAACTATAAAACTCCTAGAGGAGAACATAGGCAAAACACTCTCCGACATACATCACAGCAGGATCCTCTATGACCCACCTCCCAGAATATTGGAAATAAAAGCAAAAATAAACAAATGGGACCTAATTAACCTTAAAAGCTTCTGCACATCAAAGGAAACTATTAGCAAGGTGAAAAGACAGCCTTCAGAATGGGAGAAAATAATAGCAAATGAAGCAACCGACAAACAACTAATCTCAAAAATATACAAGCAACTCCTACAGCTCAACTCCAGAAAAATAAATGACCCAATCAAAAAATGGGCCAAAGAACTAAATAGACATTTCTCCAAAAAAGACATAGAGATGGCTAACAAACACATGAAAAGATGCTCAACATCACTCATTATCAGAGAAATGCAAATCAAAACCACTATGAGGTACCATTTCACACCAGTCAGAATGGCTGCGATCCAAAAGTCTACAAATAATAAATGCTGGAGAGGGTGTGGAGAAAAGGGAACCCTCTTACACTGTTGGTGGGAATGCAAACTAGTACAGCCACTATGGAGAACAGTGTGGAGATTCCTTAAAAAACTGGAAATAGAACTGCCTTATGATCCAGCAACCCCACTGCTGGGCATACACACTGAGGAAACCAGAAGGGAAAGACACACGTGTACCCCAATGTTCATCGCAGCACTGTTTATAATAGCCAAGACATGGAAGCAACCTAGATGTCCATCAGCAGATGAATGGATAAGAAAGCTGTGGTACATATACACAATGGAGTATTACTCAGCCATTAAAAAGAATACATTTGAATCAGTTCTAATGAGGTGGATGAAACTGGAGCCTATTATACAGAGTGAAGTAAGCCAGAAGGAAAAACATAAATACAGTATACTAACGCATATATATGGAATTTAGAAAGATGGTAACAATAACCTGGTGTACGAGACAGCAAAAGAGACACTGATGTATAGAACAGTCTTATGGACTCTGTGGGGGAGGGAGAGGGTGGGAAGATTCGGGAGAATGGCAGTGAAACATGTAAAGTATCGTGTGGGAAGCGAGTTGCCAGTCCAGGTTCGATGCATGATGCTGGATGCTTGGGGCTGGTGCACTGGGACGGCCCGGAGGGATGGTGTGGGGAGGGAGGAGGGAGGGGGGTTCGGGATGGGGAACACGTGTATACCTGTGGCGGATTCATTTTGATATTTGGCAAAACTAATACAATTATGTAAAGTTTAAAAATAAAATAAAATTGGAAGAAAAAAAAAAAAATCTGATAACCCTCATGATAAACTAATGTGGGCTCTGTCCAGCTAACTAACTTGTTCAACAGTTTTGTTAACAATGTTGTAGAGAGTACAGAGAAATAAATGACAATTTGAGTTTTGGAAAGGTGACCTTAAGCCTTCTCACAATAGTCACTGCTGAGTGAGAGAGGGTGGTTGTTAAGCTACTACTAATTTATGACAATAAAACTCTGTTCTCTACATTTATAAAAGAAAAAAACATAAATAAGCATTTTGTTGAGAAGAGGGGAACATTTACTTCCCACTCTTTCAGGAATAAGATTTCTGGTCTGTATTCTCCCTTCTTTGCTTAGCAGAAAAGGAATGACATGTGACTGTAAAGTCTGGGGAAGACACTGGGCCATGTGGCTCAGCCTCTCCTGGATTTTCCTTTTTTCTGATCTGCCCTTGCAGGCAAAGTATGAAGTGGTACATTCCACCCAAGAGCAGGTAAGCAAGTTGACTGCAGTTCTACAGTCCTCTTATCTAGTGTGTCTACTCAGTATTTCTCTTATTAGTTTTCCACTCAAGAAGAAAAAAGGGTGTTCTTTTTGAACTCAACTTTTAACAATGATGGCCATTCTCAAACTGATTTCCAAAGAATTCTAACTACTAGAACAGAGAATTTTTGGAAAGAGGCAGCCTCCATTTGGATTACAAAGACAGACTCTTCCTGCTGGAATAGAATCTAATTCATAAAATATTAATTTTATCTGGCTGGATCAAGAGAAGCAAGCAGGAAACAAAATACAAATTCTGCTAAGGGACTAGAGGAAAATGAACAGAGGAGAGATGTGGAGGAAGATGGAGAGAAAAAGTTCCTACACATTTTGCTGGATGACATATGATCCTATCAGAGCCCTGAGAGCTAATGAAATGTGTGAAACAGATATGAGAATCTATGTACTTTCCACTAATCCAATATCAAAGAGATATTCGTAAATGTAAAAGAATGCCACTTTTCTATGTTTGGTTTTATTTCTCCTAAGGAAAATGATCTGTTAATATGCAATGAGTTTATTATTATTGTTTTTAAATAAATTAAAAATGTTTTAGAAAAAAAAAAAAAAAAAGAAACAAATTTCTGAATTTAGAGTGTATTTTACTGCTGATGACCTGTCACAATTAATTGATAGCATATATTATTTCTCAGTAGCAAGGAAAGCATCACTTACCACACATGGTGTTTGATTAGATTACATGAAATGCAAAGACTAGCATTACTTTCATTCTATAGACAAAGAAAATGAGGGTAAAAGAAGGGAAGCAAGTTTTTTCAAGCAATTTCTGCAAATTAAGAAATCATATGGCCTGAATCTGGGTTAATCTAGGTTAATCTAATTCTAAGTCCCTCCTTATACAAACATGATTAAGAATACTGAGTGTGACAAAAAAGTCAAAATAAAATTGGAGAAATTCAAAATAGGTATAACTACAATGCAATGCAGGAGACCCCAGTTCGATTCCTGGGTTGGGAAGATCCCCTGGAGAAGGGAAAGGCTACCCATTCCAGTATTCTGGCCTGGAGAATTCCATGGACTGTATAGTCCATGGGGTCACAAAGAGTTGGACATGATTGAGTGACTTTCACTTTCACAACCCTAATATGCTGCAGATAAAGCTGCATGAGGCCAGACAAAATTACTGATTTTTAAAGTTTGAGATATGTATATATGTGTATGTATATATATATATATATATATAAATGATTATGTAGATTTTGACTGTATATACATGTATGAAGAGACTTGAAGAGATTTACTCCTTTAATCAGGGTGCATTAGAGTAGGAGTCAAAATTCACCATTTAGAACCAGATACTAATAATTATTTTAGGACAAATGCTTATACTATGATTTTTCAGCATTTATAATATACATAGATATTATTCTCCTGAAAAAGTAGTTTAGAGATGATGGGGGTATTTTTTTTCTAAGTCTTCTGCACTTGTCAGAATGTTTCTGAATAATTTCAAACATATAATACTGTAAGTATTAGTTGTACAGTAATGCAGGGAGGATGATAGCAAAGGTAGAGATCCAAGACATCCTAAATTCTATACAATAAAAATAAATTTAAATACTATATCTACTCTAAAGGATAATACTAGAAGAGGTATAGTGCATTGGGTGCAGCAAGGCAAAGACAGAAGCCTGGGAACACCCATATTTTAATATTTGTGAAGCTCTGATTCATGCTGTCCCCACTGAAGATCATCATCTCCTTGGAGGGAGGGATAATGCCAGTGGTTTTAACCCCTGTTGTGACTCTATAAATCCCACTGTTACTCTAACTCCTAGAAGACTGCCTGTCAGCATTGTTACTGTTTGCCTATCAAATGGATTAATTAATTAAGATAGGTACTTTTGAAACTCTAGTATTAAGCATATAAAGCACAGCCACTCCCAGGGTACAAAGTACCAAGTAGAAATGCTTCGCAGCATACTTTGAAACAATCAACTCCTTTGAGCAGTACTGTTAGATGACAGAGACTTCCAGGGTGCAAGTCTCAAAGACATTGAAGGTACCTGTGGTTTATATTAAGGTTTTTGTATGGAATCTGTTCAGTTGAGATAAACACGTTTCTTAAACAAGTTCCTATTCAACTAATATTCACTGAGTTCCTAAAGCATGTGGCAAGCACTTGGCAAGCTTTTGGTACAGTGTACAAAAAAAATCACACACAACACTTGAAAGTGAAAAGTGAAAGTGTTGGTTGCTCAGTCATGTCCAACTCTTTGCGACCCCATGGACCACCGGGCTCCTGTGTCCATGGGATTTCCCAGGCAAGAATACTGGAGTGGGTTGCCATTTCCTTCTCGGGAGCACCTACACACATCAGCTGTAAACTTTAAAGTCAAATGGGGATCACAGATTAGCTAAACTTTTGTGACTTCACTTTTCTTTATTTCTTTTTTTTTTTTAAACCGATTGTTAATTTAGGCATCTGAGGTGGGGCATCCCACCTCCAGCTTCTGCTTTTGCAGACCAAGGGGTCACCCGCGGGTAGGGTAGGCTGGGGTGAGGCTGGCTGTGAAACGCAGAACTCGGGTGGTGGAGGGAACTGGTGGGGCCTAGAGACAAATAGGGGTCCCAGGACAATGAGGACCGCTGAACAGCCCGGAGGTCCCCTCCGGATAGTGATCAGGAATGCCCAGCAGCCCTGAAACTGGCACGCGGGTCCTTGCCCTGTTCCCCGAGTTTCAAGGAACGTACCCACCAGCCAGCAGGGGTGTGGTTGACCAGGGCCGCTTCCCATCACCCCTAACTGCTGTTTATTCCTTGGAGTCTGATGCACATGCAAGGACAGTCTCCTCCGTCCTTCCACTGGGTCTCAGCAGAAGCTCGGCCAGACAGGGTGGCTCAAGGCCTGAGCGGACGCGAGGCTGAGGTCCAAGGTCCAGAGTCCTCCCGACTTGGGCTTTGGTTAGTGGTGGGGAACTGGAAGCGGTTCTGACCAACGGGTCCACGTGGGAGGTAGTCCAGGCCCGGAACCCAGAGCAGGTGAATGCTCCCCTCCCATAGGCGTCCTTGCACCGAAAGGCCACTTTTCATTGGCTCGGGTGCCTCCGCAGGGCCTTGGCTGCTGTGAAAGTAGGGAATGAACTCAGGCTTCTCTTTCTCCATTTGAGCAGTGGCATGGAGACCAGACCCACGTTCTGGAAATCATCCCTGAGCACGAAGCATGCCTGCCTTCCAGCCAGGACCACGGTAAGGAGCCCATCTGCCTGCCTTCACCTTCTCTGTTCCCGAGGTCGGGTGACACAAGGAACGCGTTTAAAGCAGGAAAATTAACTTCGCAAGTAAACCAGGTTTCTTTCGAGGTTATATATAGATCATATAGATTGTATAGGGCTTAGCTGGTGGCTCAGAGGGTCAACAATCTGCCTGTAATGCAGGAGACCTGGGTTGGATCCCTGGGTTGGGAAGATCCCCTGGAGAAGGGAATGACAACCCACTCCAGTATTCTTGCTGGAGAAACATATGGACAGAGAAGCCTGGTGGGCTACAGTTCATGGGTTCACAAAGAATCTGAGGTAACTGAGTGACTAACACTTTCACTTTCTCATAGATTATATGAAACTTTTATATATATATATTCATCAGTAATGTTAAAGGTATACTCTAGAAGATATGTTTCTGGAGCAATCTGAAGACTATTTACACTGAATATAGAATTTGGAAAAAAAAATGATTTGGGTTGACAGGTTTTTTTTGTTATTGTTTTTCTTCTACCATTTGAAATTTCTTGTACCACTTTTTTGACCTCCACTGTTTGAAGAATGATGCTGTATTTCTAATGGTTTTCCTTTGTGACATTTTTTCAGATTCTTTTTTTTTTTTTTTGTCTTTAGTTTTCAGAAGTTTAATTATAATGCATATTAGCATGGATTCCTTTGGGTTTACTCAGTTTAAGGTCCATCATAACTTGTTGAGCTTCCCCTGTGGCTCAGTGGTAAAGAATTTGCTTGCAAGGCAAGAGATTCTGGTTTGATCCCTGGGTCTGGAAAATTCCCCTGTAGGAGGGCATAGCAACCCACTCCAGTATTCTTTCCTAGAGAATCCTGTGGACTGAGGAGCCTGGAAGGCTACAGTCCATAGAGTCACAAAGAGATTAACAGGATTGAAGTGACTGAGCATGTATAAATTGTTAGAACTTTAACTTTGAATATCCTGCTATGTTTCAGATGTTTTCAGCCATTATTTGGGTACTTTTTCAGTCCTGTAGGTTTTCTTCTTTCTAAGACCTTGAAGACATACATGTTCTGATTTTGTTGCAGTTCCAAACATCCCTAAGTCTTTGTTCTTTTTTTTTTTTTTTTAATTTAAGTGTATTTACTCTCTCATTCAGATTGGATAATATCTATTATTCAGTCTTCCACTCACTTCCTTCTGTCTGCTCCATTCTGATGTTAACCCTGTCTACTGAATTTTTGTTGTTGTATTCTTGAGTTTTAAAGTTTTTATTTGGTTCTACTCATATCTTCTATGTCTTTGAACAGACTTGCTGAAGCTTTCTGTTTTTTCATTTGTTTCCATTGTATTCGTAATTGCTAATTGAAGCATTTTTATCATGGTTGTTAAAAATCTAATTTTAAATTGGATTTAGGTTTTAAATTAGATTTAACATCTGTGCCATCTTGATGTTGACATCTGTTGATTTTTTTTTCTCATTTAAACTGAGGTTTTCCTGACTCTTAGTATGATGAAAGATTTATCAGTTGAATCCTGGCCATTTTTATATTTTATCTGAGACTCTGAATCTTCTATAAAACTTCTATTTTAGGTGGCTTTCTTTAATGATTCTCTGGCAGGGGAAAGAGGGATTTCACCTCATTATTTCCAGGTGAATGTAGAAATCTGAGTTTCCTACTCAGTCCCTGGTGACATCTGAAATGGGGAGAAGGGGTTTCTAGTTAATGCAGAAGGGAGGGCTGGAAGTCCACGTCACTGCCATGGTCCCCACCAATAGCGCTGTAAGCAAGCTCATGATGAGCCATCAGGAATGAAATTGCTAACCCTCTACTTGGCATTTACTCGCACCATCTATGCAGGGGTATTGGTATGTGCTGCCCCAGGCTCTCCAGGGTGGAAGTTTGGGCTCTGTAATCAGTTGTTGCTAGTATAGTGAGTGTGGGGCTCGTGTTTTCTGTTTTACTCCAGTCGATTAGACTGGTTGTTGTCTACAAGTTTTCTGCCTTGTTAGGTTGTCCCTTTCATTGTTTGTTTTTTTTTTTAACCTAGAGAGAGCACATTTTTGTTGGCTTTTTAGTGTGTGTGCTTATTGGTATTTCCAGACTGCTAGTTTTTCAGTTCCCAGTTTTGCATATAAGAGACAAAAGACAAAAAGGAATTGGTCAATGTGTGATCATGTAGTTCCTCAGGTCCCAGTTTGCTTGATGGTCTGCCTTTTTAAAATTTTTATACTTTGAAGAATATTTTTATTTTGTTTTATTATAATCCCTATTGTTTTTAGTTGTGCTAGGCGGGAGGAGTAGTGAGAATTATATTCCATCTTACACTTCTTGAAAGTGAAAGATAGAGTATACTATGATCGTAATTGTGATAATGATGATGATGATTTTTGGTTTTACTCTCATATTTAATGCTTTTTGGATTATCCCTTATTTGATGAATTGCTTGTGATGCTTCTAGGCTGATTTTCCCTGTTTCTTGACTTTATTTTTGACTTAGAAATTTCCTACTTGCAACTTTTTTGACCTTTGGTGGAATTAAAATACTTTGGAATTGTCCATTTTTCTAGATTATTGATTGAACAATTTGACAAGTCAGAATATATTTCTACTATATACTGTTAAAACTATTTTATATGCTATTTTATTGTACATGCTGCATATATTTTCAGAAGGATTTTATAAATTTCATTCCTAATGTTTATATAAATATTTATGACTTTGTTTTTATTATAATACCTACATTTTATTTGCTAATTTAGAAACATTTTTGTCTACAGTGTTTTATTTGTAAGTAATAGGCAGCATGCGATAACAGAAGCACTGTTGTAGAACAGAGCTGAACCAAGTTCTGAATTGAAGTCAATTTTGCCACCAATTTAATATCTTAATATCTGTCATGAACAAAACCTCACACCTTATCTATTCTCTAGCATCTTTATCTTTAACATGTCCACGGGATTGCCCAAAAAAGAACACTGGTGTGGCTTGCCATTTCCTCCTCCAGGAAATCTTCCTGACTCAGGGATCAAACCCACGTCTCCTGTGCCTCCTGCATTGGCAGGTGGATTCTTTACCACTGAGCCATCTGGAAAGCCCCAAACCTTCAGACAATAAGGTTATTTGATCTAAAACTACAGCAAAATGACAAAGCAAAATTATTTTTAGAAACCTAAGGAACTATGCTTTAACTGTATTTCTGAATCATATGAAAAATAAAACAGAGACCTATTAACTCCAACAGCACTTATAGAATATTTCTGTCTTTGTCAAGTTTGTAGTTAATTTTCATTGTGGATTTTCCTTTGACATATATGTCTTTTATTACTTTAAATATTTTTATTATTTTTAGAAGAATAGCTGTTTAAATGGTTATATTTGAAGCATTATCTTTTGCATTTCCTTTTTTTCTTTTATTTATTTTTAATTGGTAGGTAAGTGCTTTACAATATTATGTTGGTTTCTGCCATATATTAACCTAAATCAGCCATAGGTATACATATGTCCCCTCCCTCTCTAACCTCCCTCCCACCTCCCAACCCACCTCATCTGTCTAGGTAAGCGGTGTAGATATACTCAGCCATAAAAAGAAATACATTTGAGTCAATTCTAATGAGTGGATGAACCTAGAGCTTATTACATAGACTGAAGTTAAGTTGGAAAGAGAAAAAAGAAATACCATATGTGAACACATATATATGGAATCTAGGAAGATGGGACTGGTGGACCTGTTTGCAGGGCAGCAGTGCAGATGCAGACATAGAGAACAGACTTGTGGACCCAGTGAGGGAAGTAGAGGGTGGGACGAGTTGAGAGAGAAGCATGGAAACAGATACATTGCCATCTGTAAAATTAAATAGCCAGTGGGAATTTCCTGTATGATACAGGGAGCTCAAATCCGCTGCTCTGAAGTGCTATGTCTTTACAAATTTTGGTACACAGTGGAGAGATTTCTTCCAGCCTAGCTTACATTTTTATCACTGCTAGGTGCAATCAGTCAATACATTTGAAATCCCAGTTATCAGATTCCCCCACTTAGGTCTTGACTATGCCCAAATATTGTTATTTTAATTTTCCTTTTCTTCTGTGATATAGGTCTAGATACCTAAGAGTAGTCAATTGTTATTCCATTTTATTTATTTGTGGTCTAGAACAATTATATCTGTTTTTGAAGAGAATATGTCTCACTGCTTGTCACGAATTTAAAATAAAAGATTAGCTTAAGAAAAGAAATATGCTTATGTGATTTTATATCATTAGATCATGTTTAGGAACCTTTGGTCAGTACTGCCTGCCCCTTTGTATCTTATAATTGTGAAAAATGTGAACTAATCTTTAAACGACTGGGCAAAATTGATGGATTTAGCTTTTATTTATAGATATACTTTCTGTGTAAGTTCTACATAATTAAATTATTTTTGAATGAAATAGAATTTCAGTGAAATTTTATTCTATTATACACACATTATTTATTACACAGATTGTTCTAAGCTCTAAACCAAAGCTTTGGACACGTTCAATGTAAGTATTATAAGTTGCCAAGAGTAAACCCAGAAGAGCAAGAGGAGAAGGGAATGACAGAGGATGAGATGGTTGGATGGCATCACTGACTGGATGAACATGAGCAGGCTCCGGGAGTTGGTGATGGACAGGGAATCCTGGTGTGCTACAGTCCATGGTGTTGCAAATAGTCAGACATGACTGAGAGACTGAAATAAACTGAACTGAAACCCAGAAGAACACCTAAATTTATTTGGATATCTCTGAGGGAGGCTGTGAGCAGGGGACGCTCCTAGGGAGAAGTAAAATATAAGTTAATACTTGAAGAGTAAATTGGGATTATTGAAATAGGGGAGCAGGTGATGAGCTCACAACTGTCACAACTGTTTCTTCATCTGCAGAAACATTATCCTCATCAAAATCATGGGTGTCTGAAGGTTAGAAGAGTCACTTTTCTCTTACTACATATTTCCAAACCACAGTGCGATCCTTGTTTCCTAATAATTCCTACCTCTATGAAACACTTAACGTGGGGTATGCAAATATTTCCCATAAATAAAAACTCCTTATCTCCCGTAAATAAAAATTCCTTATCTCCCGTAAATAAAACTCCTCTAAGGCACGAGATTCTAGGAGACATTCTAATCTATCATCTGAACACATGATTACACACTAAGAAGTCTAATCCATGAAAACAAGTTGCTCTGAAGAATGAAATCATTGCCCTTAAACTAATCAGAGCTATATTCTCCAGGAAGGGAAGCACTCTTGAAAGGGTTAATGTGTGGAGGAGCTACTCATAGACTGATCACAAAGGATAGTCCATTTCAAGATGCTACAAATACCCTTCCTTTCTTCTCCTCAACAGTTTCTTCTTAATTTAGTGATATTTAAAATAATTTCATCTTCAGTTTTGTTCTTCAGAATTTGGACATGGTTTTATTTTTCCCCTTAATTGTATTTTATTAGAGAAAAAAAAAAGAACATTTTATATGCTTTTTTTCTACAGGAACGATTCTTTTGAGAACTTTACCGATCTCTTTTTTTGTTGTTGTTTTGATTCTGACTCGTTAGTTTCTCAATAACTTCTTTTTAGTAAGCTGCCTCATTTATAGAATCTTGTAAATGTCAACAACATCAACTACACAAATAAATACCTTTGAACTCCTTCAGGACCTCCTTTTCTATAGTTGGTTCTGATTGCTAAGCTAACTTTGCATTGATCTGTTTTCCCTTCCTTTTAAACTCCCTCTTCTGCTAGTCACTACCTCTGTTTACCCACTCAGCTACTAACTCCCTTTCACTTTAAACTTCTTTTTATTAGGACTCATGCAGAGTCTGCCATGTTCTCATGCTGTCTCTCAGTAGCTGGCCTCTCAGAGCTTCAGATTATTGATCATTCTGCACATCAGAAATTAAGTTAAAATTCCTCTGCTTCACTGTGCTATTATTCATGTTAGGTTTCAATTCAGCATTTCCAACTGTGTTTCACTATATGGAAAGTATTATCTATATTAATTTGTGGACTATTTATTAGTAACTAATATACTTAAAATGAGCCCATAGAGTTTAAGTGTTCAACTAGTCTTGAATATATCACTGTATAATTTAAAGATTAGGATATATGCAGAAATGTTAAGTGATTTGAAGTAAGTTTGAGTAGTGAAAGTTTGTGAAAAGATAGAAAATACATCAGGTTTTGTAACTCCTGATTTAAAAAGTTTTTCAGTTTACTATAATATATCAGTACATGTATTTATTGAGTGTGGCCATGAAATTAAAAGACGCTTACTCCTTGGGAGGAAAGTTATGACCAACCTAGATAGCATATTCAAAAGCAGAGACATTACTTCGCCAACAAAGGTCCGTCTAGTCAAGGCTATGGTTTTTCCAGTGGTCATGTATGGATGTGAGAGTTGGACTGTGAAGAAAGCTGAGCACGAAAAAATTGATGCTTTTGAACTGTGGTGTTGGAGAAGACTCTTGAGAGTCCCTTGGACTGCAAGGAGATCCAACCAGTCCCTTTGAAAGGAGATCAGTCCTGGGTGTTCTTTGGAAGGAATGATGCTAAAGCTGAAACTCCAGTACTTTGGCCACCTCATGTAAAGAGTTGACACATTGGAAAAGACTCTGATGCTGGGAGGGATTAGGGGCAGGAGGAAAAGGGGACAACAGAGGATGAGATGGCTGGATGGCATCACTGACTCGATGGACGTGAGTTTGAGTGAACTCCGGGAGTTGGTGATGGACAGGGAGGCCTGGAGTGCTGCCATTCATGGGGTCGCAAAGAGTCGGACACGACTGAGTGACTGAACTGAACTGAACTGACCACTGTTTTATAATATAAGTATTTAAAGCTTTTGTATCCATACAGTCATTTTTTAAACAGAAAAAATATTTAGATTTTGGTATTATCCCCCTAACAGTAGTCCTATGATACAATGAAAGCTGTACTTTCATTTTCAAATAGTACCTCAATATCAGACAATATTAGTAATAGGTTACTGATATGTATGGGCTTTCCAGGTAGCACAGTGGTAACGAATACACTTGCCAGTGCAGAAGACACAAGAGGCATGAGTATGATCCTTGGGTTGGGAAGATCCCCTGGAGTAAGAAATGGCAACCTACTCCAGTATTCTTGCTTGGAAAATTCCATGGACAGAGGAGCCTGGTAGTATACAGTCCATGGGGTCACAGAGTCAGACAAGGTTGAGCACACACACACACACACACACACACACACACAAGCTTATATTTTTACATGGTGATCTAAATTATTTTTTCTTGCTTTTTCCTGACTTTGGAAACTGTAAAAGTCACTATGTTTTATTTTATAGTCATTTTCACAGATACCCTGAATTGCTTAGACTCCTCTCAATCTCAAGCTCCTTGATTTGAAAAATGAGTTCCAGAAACTTCCTCATAGTGAAAGAATAAACAATTAAAAACACTAGAATACTGCTATGTGGTTTTCAGACCCTGAAATCCCCAACTTGTTGGATTTATTTAGATTTTACTGGAAAATTTCTAGGGCCAATACTTATTTAAAGAGGAAAAAATGAAATTTCTTAATATGTACAATTTATACTATAAAACTTTGATTTCAGTTCTAGTTTTACTAAAGAAAATTTTCGTCTATTCTAAAAGCAATTCCCTATTGATATCTCAAAATGAGTAAGTATCTCCCTGTCAATATTTTCTTTTCTTTTTATTTGTCTCTCCATGTTTCTAGGACTGAATCTTTGAATCATTCTAGCGAATGTGTTAAGGTTTCAAATCACATCCTTTTGCTTCAGCTACCCACAAAATGACAGCATTCTAGTTTGTATTTGAAGTATTTCTCTGTGAAGAATGTTATAATCTACACATTCTGGTGGAACTCTACAAAGGCAGTGGCATGGCTGTTGACATTTACCATGCTCTGAAATACTGTCTTATACAGGAATAGACTTCCTACAAGCATATATTTTTGGAACAACTCCTTCCAAATTCAAAATATTAGTACTCTTTATTTCTTTCATCTCTTAGAACTTAAATGGAATTGAGCAATAACAAATTTGTCATAAAAACATTCCACATAATTTTAAATTATGTATTTTACAAAAGTGTTATTTTTGAAAAGTATTCTCTTTTTTTATGGCCATCCTGGCATTGAATGTATAAAATATAATTTTAAATATTCAGTCTGTTTGAAAATGTATATTGAACCATTCAGTCAAATCTCCTATAAGTAGCATATCTTTACATAACTATATGTGCATATATTAATTACAATTGTTAGAATATAATATTATTTTTGTAGATGTAGGCTTTTTCCTTCATCAGGGATAAATAGTTATAGAATCATGACTACTGAAATTGAAACTCATAATTTTAAATTCAGTTAAAGCCCAAAATTTTGTATCAGTTATGCACTTTTAGATAATTAAAAAAGAACAAGTTATATTTAAACTGTTTCATTCTTTTCAAAAGAACAAAATTTCTCAATCCAAGAAGAAGATATAGCATTTATAATATATATGCACCCAACATACGAGCGCCTAAATACATAAGACAAATGTTAATAGGCATAAAAAGAGAAATCAACAGTAACACAATAATAGTAGGGACTTTAACACCTCACTTTCATCAATGGACAGATTATCCAGAGAAAAAATCAATAAGGAAGCACAAGCCTTAGACCAGATAGACTTCAGTTCAGTCGCTCAGTCATGTCTGACTCTTTCCGACCCCATGAACCACAGCACGCCAGGCCTTTCTGTCCATCACCAACTCCTGGAGTCCACCCAAACCCATGCCCATCAAGTCAGTGATGCCATCCAACCATCTCATTCTCTGTCATCCCCTTCTCCTCCTGCTCTCAGTCTTTCCCAGCATCAGGGTCATTTCAAATGAGTCAGCTCTTTGCATCAGGTGGCCAAAGTATTGGAGTTTCAGCTTCAACATCAGTACTTCTAATGAACACCCAGGACTGCTCTCCTTTAGGGTGGACTGGTTGGATCTCGTTGCAGTCCAAGGGATTCTCAAGAGTCTTGTCCAACACCACAGTTCAAAAGCATCAATTCTTCTGCGCTCAGCTTTCTTTATATTCCAACTCACATATCTATACATGACCACTGGAAAAACCATAGCCTTGACTAGATGGACATTTGTTGGCAAAGTAATATCTCTGCTTTTTAATATGCTGTCTAGGTTGGTCATAACTTTCTTTCCAAGGAGTAAATGTCTTCTAATTTCATGCCTGCAATCACCATATGCAGTGATTTTGGAGCCCAGAAAAATAAAGGTAGCCACTGTTGCTACTGTTCCCCTATCTACTTTCCAGGAAGTGATGGGACTGGATGCCATAATCTTAGTTTTCTAAATGTTGAGCTTTAAGCCAATTTTCACTCTCCTCTTTCACTTTCATCAAGAGGCTCTTTCGTTCTTCTTCACTTTCTGCCATACGGGTGGTGTCATCTGCATATCTGAGGTTATTGATATTTCTTTTGGCAATCTTGATTCCAGCTTGTGCTTCCTCCAGACCAGGGTTTCTCATGATGTACACTGCATATAATTTAAATAAACAGGGTGACAATATACAGCCTTGATGTACTCCTTTTCCTATTTGGAACCAGTCTGTTGTTCCATGTCCAATTCTAACTGTTGCTTCCTGACCTGCATACAGGTTTCTCAAGAGGCAGGTCAGATGGTCTAGTATTCCCATCTGTTTCAGAATTTTCCACAGTTTACTGTGATCCATACAGTCAAAGTCTTTGGCATAGTCAATAAAGCAGAAATAGATGTTTTCCTGGAACTCTTTTATTTTTCCATGATCCAGAGGATGTTGGCAATTTGATCTCTGATTCCTCCACCTTTTCTAAAACCAGCTTGAACATCAGGAAGTCCACGGTTCACGTATTCCTGAAGCCTGGCCTGGAGAATTGTAAGCATCACTTTAGTAGCGTGTGAGATGAGTGGAATTGTGCAGTAGTTTGAACATTCTTTGGCATTGCCTTTCTTTGGGATTGGAATGAAAACTGACGTGGCCACTTCTGAGTTTTCCAAATTCGCTGGTATATTGAGTGCAGCACTTTAACAGCATCATCTCCCAGGATTTGAAATAGCTCAGCTGGAATTCCATCACCTCCACTAGGTTTGTTCGTAGTGATGCTTCCTAAGGCCCACTTGGCTTCACATTCCAGGATGTCTGGCTCTAGGTGAGTGATCACACCATCGTGATTATTTGGGTCATGAAGATCTTTTTTGTGCAGTTCTTCTGTGTATTCTTGTCACCTCTTCTTAATATCTTCTGCTTCTGTTAGGTCCCTACCACTTCTGTCCTTTATTGAACCCATCTTTGCATGAAATATTCCCTTGGTATCTCAGATTTTTTTGAAGGAATCTCTAGTCTTCCCTATTCTATTGTTTTCCTCTATTTCTTTCCATTGATCACTGAGGAAGGCTTTCTTATTGCTCCTTGCTATTCTTTGGAACTCTGCATTCAAATGGGTATATCTTTCCCTTTCTCCTTTGCTTTTCACTTCTCTTGTTTTCACAGCTATTTGTAATGCCTCCATAGACAGCCATTTTGCTTTTTTTGCTATTCTTTTTTTTGGGGATAGTCTTGATTCCTGTCTCCTGTACAGTGTCACGAATATCCACCCGTAGTTCATCAGGCACTCTATCTATCAGATCTAGGCCCTTAAATCTATTTCTCACTTCCACTGTATAGTCATAAAGGATTTGATTTAGATCATACCTGAATGGTCTAGTGGTTTTCTTTAATTTAAGTCTGAATTTGGCAATAAGGAGTTCATGATCTGAGCCACAGTTAGTTCCCAGTCTTGTTGTTGCTGATGTATAGAGTTTCTCCATCTTTGGATGCAAAGAATAAAATCAATCTGATTTCAGTGTTGACCATCTGGTGATGTCCATGTGTAGAGTCTTGTGTTGTTGGAAGAGGATGTTTGCTATGACCAGTGCGTTCGCTCAGCAGAACTCCATTAGCCTTTGCCCTGCTTCATTCCATATTCCACAGCCAAATTTGCCTGTTACTCCAGGTGTTTCTTGACTTCCTACTTTTGCATTCCTGTCCCCTATATGAAAAGGACATATTTTTTTGGTGTTAGTTGTGGAAGGTCTTTTAGGTCTTCATAGAATTGTTCAACTTCAGCTTCTTCAGTGTTACTGCTTGGGGGTATAGACTTGGATTATCATGATATTGAAAGGTTTGCCTTGGAAATGAACAGAGATCATTCTGTCGTTTTTGAGTTTGCATCCAAGAACTGCATTTCGGACTCTTTTGTTGACTATGATGGCTACTCAATTTCTTCTAAGGGATTCCTGTCCATAGTAGTAGATATAATAGTCATCTGAGTTAAATTCACCCATTCCAGTCCATCTTAGTTCGCTAATTCCTAGAATGTCGATGTTCACTCTTGCCATCTGCTATTTGACCACTTCCAATTTTCCTTGATTCATGGACCTAACATTCCACGTTCCTATACAATATTGCTCTTTACAGCATCAGACCTTGCTTCTATCACCAGTCCCACCCACAACTGGGTGTTGTTTTTGCTTTGGTTCCATCCCTTCATTCTTCCTGCAGTTATTTCTCCACTGATCTCCAGTAGCATATTGGGCACCTACTGACCTGGGGAGTTCATCTTTCAGTGTCGTATCTTTTTGCCTTTTCATAGTCTTCATAGGGTTCTCAAGGCAAGAATACTGAAGTGGTTTGCCTTTTCCTTCTCCAGTGGACCAGATTCTGTCAGGCCTCTCCACCATGAGCCATCCATCTTGGACCTATGGCATGGCTTAGTTTCATTGATTTAGACAAGGCAGTGGTCCATGTGATCAGATTGGACAGTTGTCTGTGGTTGTGGTTTCAGTTGGTCTGCCCTTTTTGGCCCTCTCTCTGTGCCTACCGTCTTACTTGGGTTTCTCTTACCTTGGATGTGGGGTACCTATTCATGGCTGATTTATATCTATAAACATTCCATTCCAAAGCAGCAGAACACATTTTCTTCTCAAGTACACATGGAACATTCTCCAGGATAGATCACATCTTGGGTCACAAATCAAGCATTGGTAAAAAAAAAAATTTAAGAAAACTGAAATTATATCATCTTTTCAGACCACAATACTGTGAGAATAGAAATTGATTACAGGAAAGAAAAAAACAAAAACTTGTAAAAAGCACAATCACAAATATAAAGAACAAAGTTTTGGATTATGGGGGGAGAAGGCAAGGGTGGGACTATATGAGAGGATAGCATTGAAACATGTATATTACCATATGTAAAACAAATGATAGTGCAAGTTCAATGCATGAAGCAGGGCACTTAAAGCTGGTGCTCTGGGGCAAACCAAGGGATGTGGTGCAGAGGGAGTTGGGAAGGGTGTTCAGGATTTTGGGACACATGCACACCCATAGCTGATTCATGTTGATGTATGGCAATACCCACCACAATACTGTAAAGTAATTAACCTCCAATTAAAATAAATAAAATAATTTTAAAAAATCACCTGGAAGCAAAGCAATATATTACTAAATAACCAATGGATCACTGAAGAAATCGAGGAGGAAATTGCAAAAATATCCAGACACAAATGACAAGTACACGACAATCCAAAAATCTATGAGATGCAGCAAGAACAGTTCTAAAAGTGAAGTTGATAGTAATACAATCTTATATCAGGAAGCAAGAAAAATCTCAAATAAATAACCTAGCCTTAGACGTAAAGCAGGTAGAGAAAGAGGAACAAACAGAACCTAAACTTAGTAGAAAGAAAAAAAAAATCATAAAGGTCAGAGCAGAAATAAAAAGAGAACTGAAAAAAAAAAAAAAACAATAGCAACGATCAATGAAACTGAAAGCTAATTCTTTGAGAAGATAAACAAATGGTAAACTTTTAGCCAGATTTACCAAGAAAAAAGGAAGAGAACTCAAATCAATAAAATTAGAAATGAAAGAGGAGTTACAATTGACAGCACAGAAATATAAATAATCACAAGAAACTACCATAAGCAACTGTATACCAATAAAATGGAACCTAGAAAAATGGACTAATTCTTAGAAAGGTACAATTTCCCAAGACTGAACCAGGAGAAAAGAGAAAATAAGAACAGACCAGTCAGAAATAATGAAATTGAAAGTGCAATTTAAAAAGCTTCCAACAAACAAAAGTTCAGGACCAGAAGGCATCACAGGTGAATTCCATCAAACATTTGGGGAAAAAACACCTAGCCTTCTTCAACTATTCTGAAAGAAAAAAAAAAAATGCAGAAGAAGGAGCATTCCCAAGCTCATTCTATGATGTGATCATCACCCTGATACCAAAACCAGATAAAGATAACACACACACACAAAGAAAGAAAATTAGAGGACAGCAACACAGATGATCATAGATTCAAAAATCCTTAAGAAAATATCATAATCCAACAACACATTTAAAACATCATGCACCAAGATCAAGTGGGATTTATCCCAGGGATGCAAAGATCCTTCAACTTATGCAAATCAATCAATTATAGACAAAATGAAGAATATATTAAGAAAATGAAAAATAAAAGATATATGGTCACCTAAATAGATGTAGGAAAAGCTTTTGATAAAATTCAACACCCATTTGTGGTAAAATTTCTCCATAGAGTGCACATAGAAGGAATATACTTCAACATAATAAAGGCCATATAGAGCAAATGCATAAAATGCATAGCAAAAATCTTTCTCAACAGTGAAAGATGGAAAGCATTTCCTCTAGGATCAGAAATAAGAGAAGGATGTCCTCTGTCTCCACATTTATTCAGCATAATTTTTGAAGTCCTAGTTATGGCAATCAGAGAATAAAAACAGATAAAAGGAATGCAAATTGGAAAAAGAAAAAAGAAGTAAAACTGTCACTGCTTGCAGATGACATGATATTATACACAGAAAATCCTTAAGATACTACCAGAAAGCTACTAGAGCTCATAAAAGAATTTGGTAAAGTTGCAAGTAAACAAAATTTATACACAGAAATTACTTGCATTCCTATACACTAAAAATGAAAGATCAAAAAGAGAAATTAAGAAAGCAATACCATTTACCACCAATCATGAAGAATAAAATAACTAGGAATAAATCTACCTAAGGAAGCAAAAGACCTGCACTTAGAAAACTATAAGATAATAATAAAAGAAATTAAAGATGATACAAGCAGATGGAGAGATATACAATGTTCTTGGATTGGAAGAATCAATGTTGTCAAAATAGCTATACAACTCAAAGTAATCTATAGATTCAGTTCAATCCCTATCAAATTACCAATAGCATTTTTCACAGAATTAGAACAAAAAGTTTACAATTTGTGTGGAAATATAAAAGATCCAAAATATCCAAAGCAATCTTAAGAAAGAAAACAGAGCTGGAGGAATCAGTCTCCCTGACTTCAGACTATACTACAAAGCTGTAGCCATAAGAACAGCATGGCACTGGCACAAAAACAGACGTACAGATAAATGGAATAGGAGAGAAAGTCCAGAGATAAATCCACACACCTATGGTCACATAATACATTACAGAGAGAAAATAATATACAATGGATAATAAACATTGTCTTCAATAAGTGTGCTGGGAAAAATAGACAGATACATATAAAAGAATGAAATTAAAACATTCTCTAACACCAAAAGCAAAAATAAACTCAAAATGGACTGAAGACCTGAATGTAAGGTCAGACATTATAAAACAGATGAAAACATAGGCAGAACATTCTTTGACATACTTTTCAGGAAGATAATTTGATCTATCTCCTAGAGTAATGAAAATGAAAACAAAAGTATATAAATGGCTCCTAATTAAATTTAAAAGCTTTTGCACAGAAAAGGAAATCATTAACAAAACAAAAAACAAACAAACAAACAAAAAACCTAACAGAGTGGGAGAAAATATTTGCAAGCCAAGTGATCAACAAGGAATTAATCTCCAAAATATACAAATGACTCAAACAGTTCAATATTAAAAAAAAAAAAAAACACCAACCCTATAAAAATTAGTGGAAAGTCTAAATAGACACTTCTCCAAAGACATACAGATGGCTAAAAAGCACATGAAAATATGCCCAACATCAATAATTATTAGAGAAATCCAAATCAAAACCATAAAGTAATGTCAATTCATACTTCCAATAATCACCATCATCAAAAAATCTACAAACAATGAATGCTAGAAAGGCTGTGGAGAAAAGGGAATGCACCTACACTTTTGGTGGGAATGCAAATTGGCATGGCCACTCTGGAGGACAGTATGAAGGTTCCTTAAAAAATTAAAAATAAAGCTATGACATGATCCAACAGACCCATTCCTGGGCACATATCCAGATATAGCCATATTTGAAAATATATATGTACTCAGTGTTCACTGAAGCATTATTTGCAATAGCCAGGACATAGAAGCAACCTACATGTCTACTGACAGAGCCATGGATAAAGAAGATGTGGTACATATATACAATGGAATATTACTTAGCCATAAAAATGAAATAATGTAACTTGCACTAATATAGAGGGACACAAAAATTGTCATGCCTAGTGAAATAAGTCAGACTAATTTCAAAGTCATATGACATTTCTATATGTGGAATGTAAAAAATATATACACAGAGGAGCTTCAGAAGATGGCGGAGGAGTAGGACAGAGAGAACACTTTCTCCCCCACAAATTCATCAAAAGAGCATTTAAACGTCGAGTAAATTCCACAAAACAACTTCTGAATGCCGGCAGAGGACATCAGGCACCCAGAAAAGCAATCCAACTCTTCGAAAGGAGGTAGGAAAAAATAAAAAAATATAAAAGACAAAAAAAGAGACAAAAGAGGGAGGGACGGAGCTCCGACCCGGGAAGGGAGTCTTAAAAAGAGAGAAGTTTCCAAACACCAGGAAACCTTCTCACTGCCGAATCTGTGCCGAGCTTTGGAAGCACAGAGGGCAACATAACAGGAAGAAAAAATAAATAAACAATTAAAACTCGAAGATTGCGAGTCCTACGGTAACTCCCCCAGTGGAGAAGCAGCGCAGACGCCTGCAGGCGCCATTAACAAGCGGGGGCTGGGCAGGGAGGCGCAGCGCGGGCTGCATCGCTTAGAGTAAGAATCTGGCCTGAATACCCTGAGCACTATCTGAGTGAAATAATTTGGGCTAACAAACCAGACTGTGGGATATCTACTACGCGAAAAGCCAGCCCCAACCTAAGACCACCAGGCCCGCGCACGGAACAAAGAATTGAACAGAGATAGCCGGCTGCAGACCTTCCCCCTCCGGTGATAGGCAGCCAGAGCCGGAAGGGGGCAATCGCAGCCCCAGAGAGACATTATCTATAAAACTGTAAGCAGGCTTCTTTGCTAACTAAAACTTCTTGGGGGTCTGGACGGTTAACATCTGCCTAAGAAGGTGCGCCGGTTTTGCGCCCAGATAACCGAGTGGCGGGGAGGCGATAAGTCGCAGCATTGGCGCTCGCCAAACACCTCATCACTTGAGCTGCTCGGACCTGGGAAGAGCACAATACTCAGGCCCAACTGAGTCTGCGCCTCTGAGGACTATCCGAGTGCCTGAACCTGAGCGGCTTGGACCTGGGAGGTACATGCAACCCAGGGCCAGCCTCGGATTGTTCCCGGCGGAACAACCTAGAGCCCGAGCAGTGTGGGCAGGGAGGCTACACGCGTAGTGAGCGGGGGCAGACCCAGTGTGGCTGAGGCACTGCGAGCGCACGCCAGTGTTATTTGCTTGCAGCATCCCTCCCTCCCTCCCCACAGCGCGACTGAACAAAGAGAAGAAATACAGTTCCACCCATCAGAACACTGACACAAGCTTCCCTAACCAGGAAACCTTGACAAGCCACCTGTACAAACCCACACACAGTGAGGAATAGCCACAATAAAGAGAACTCCACAAACTGCCAGAATACAGAAAGGACACCCCATACTCAGCAATTTAAACAAGATGAAGAGACAGAGGAATAGCCAGCAGATAAAGGAACAGGATAAATGCCCACCAAACCAAACAAAAGAGGAAGAGATAGGGAATCTACCTGATAAAGAATTCCGAATAATGATAGTGAAATTGATCCAAAATCTAGAAATTAAAATGGAATCACAGATAAATAGCTTGGAGACAAGGATTGAGAAGATGCAAGAAAGGTTTAACAAGGACCTAGAAGAAATAAAAAAGAGTCAATATACAATGAATAATGCAATAAATGAAATTAAAAACACTCTGGAGGCAACAAATAGTAGAATAACAGAGGCAGAAGATAGGATTAGTGAATTAGAAGATAGAATGGTAGAAATAAATGAATCAGAGAGAATAAAAGAAAAACGAATTAAAAGAAATGAGGACAATCTCAGAGACCTCCAGGACAATATTAAACGCTACAACATTCGAATCATAGGGGTTCCAGAAGAAGAAGACAAAAAGAAAGACCATGAGAAAATACTTGAGGAGATAATAGTTGAAAACTTCCCTAAACTGGGGAAGGAAATAATCACCCAAGTCCAAGAAACCCAGAGAATCCCAAACAGGATAAACCCAAGGCGAAACACCCCAAGACACATATTACTCAAATTAACAAAGATCAAACACAAAGAACAAATATTAAAAGCAGCAAGGGAAAAACAACAAATAACACACAAGGGAATTCCCATAAGGATAACAGCTGATCTTTCAATAGAAACTCTTCAAGCCAGGAGGGAATGGCAAGACATACTTAAAATGATGAAAGAAAATAACCTACAGCCCAGATTATTGTACCCAGCAAGGATTTCATTCAAGTATGAAGGAGAAATCAAAAGCTTCTCAGATAAGCAAAAGCTGAGAGAATTCTGCACCACCAAACCAGCTCTACAACAAATACTAAAGGATATTCTCTAGACAGGAAACACAAAAATGGTGTATAAATTCGAACCCCAAACAATAAAGTAAATGGCAACGGGATCATACTTATCAGTAATTACCTTAAACGTAAATGGGTTGAATGCCCCAACCAAAAGACAAAGACTGGCTGAATGGATACAAAAACAAGACCCCTACATATGTTGTCTACAGGAGACCCACCTCAAAACAGGGGACACATACAGACTGAAAGTGAAGGGCTGGAAAAAGATTTTCCATGCAAATAGGGACCAAAAGAAAGCAGGAGTAGCAATACTCATATCAGATAAAATAGACTTTAAAACAAAGGCTGTGAAAAGAGACAAAGAAGGTCACTACATAATGATCAAAGGATCAATCCAAGAAGAAGATATAACAATTATAAATATATATGCACCCAACACGGGAGCATCGCAGTATGTAAGACAAATGCTAACAAGTATGAAAGGAGAAATTAACAATAACACAATAATAGTGGGAGACTTTAATACCCCACTCACACCTATGGATAGATCAACTAAACAGAAAATTAATAAGGAAACACAAACTTTAAACGATACAATAGACCAGTTAGACCTAATTGATATCTATAGGACATTTCATCCCAAAACAATGAATTTCACCTTTTTCTCAAGCGCACATGGAACCTTCTCCAGGATAGATCACATCCTGGGCCATAAAGCTAGCCTTGGTAAATTCAAAAAAATAGAAATCATTCCAAGCATCTTTTCTGACCACAATGCAGTAAGATTAGATCTCAATTACAGGAGAAAAACTATTAAAAATTCCAACATATGGAGGCTGAACAACACGCTGCTGAATAACCAACAAATCACAGAAGAAATCAAAAAAGAAATCAAAATTTGCATAGAAACGAATGAAAATGAAAACACAACAACCCAAAACCTGTGGGACACAGTAAAAGCAGTCCTAAGGGGAAAGTTCATAGCAATACAGGCACACCTCAAGAAACAAGAAAAAAGTCAAATAAATAACCTAACTCTACACCTCAAACAACTAGAAAAGGAAGAAATGAAGAACCCCAGGGTTAGTAGAAGGAAAGAAATCTTAAAAATTAGAGCAGAAATAAATGCAAAAGAAACAAAAGAGACCATAGCAAAAATCAACAAAGCCAAAAGCTGGTTCTTTGAAAGGATAAATAAAATTGACAAACCATTAGCCAGACTCATCAAGAAACAAAGGGAGAAAAATCAAATCAATAAAATTAGAAATGACAGTGGAGAGATCACAACAGACAACATAGAAATACAAAGGATCATAAGAGACTATTATCAACAATTATATGCCAATAAAATGGACAACGAGGAAGAAATGGACAAATTCTTAGAAAAGTACAACTTTCCAAAACTCGACCAGGAAGAAATAGAAAACCTTAACAGACACATCACAAGCATGGAAATTGAAACTGTAATCAAAAATCTTCCAGCAAACAAAAGCCCAGGTCCAGACGGCTTCACAGCTGAATTCTACCAAAAATTTAGAGAAGAGCTAACACCTATCCTGCTCAAACTCTTCCAGAAAATTGCAGAGGAAGGTAAACTTCCAAACTCATTCTATGAGGCCACCATCACCCTAATACCAAAACCTGACAAAGATGCCACAAAAAAAGAAAACTATAGGCCAATATCACTGATGAACATAGATGCAAAAATCCTAAACAAAATTCTAGCAATCAGAATCCAACAACACATTAAAAAGATCATACACCATGACCAAGTGGGCTTTATCCCAGGGATGCAAGGATTCTTCAATATCCGCAAATCAATCAATGTAATACACCACATTAACAAATTGAAAAACAAAAACCATATGATTATCTCAATAGATGCAGAGAAAGCCTTTGACAAAATTCAACACCCATTTATGATAAAAACTCTCCAGAAAGCAGGAATAGAAGGAACATACCTCAACATAATAAAAGCTATATATGACAAACCCACAGCAAACATTATCCTCAATGGTGAAAAATTGAAAGCATTTCCTCTAAAGTCAGGAACAAAACAAGGGTGCCCACTTTCACCATTACTATTCAACATAGTTTTGGAAGTTTTGGCTACAGCAATCAGAGCAGAAAAAGAAATAAAAGGAATCCAAATTGGAAAAGAAGAAGTAAAACTCTCACTATTTGCAGATGACATGATCCTCTACATAGAAAACCCTAAAGACTCCACCAGAAAATTACTAGAACTAATCAATGATTATAGTAAAGTTGCAGGATATAAAATCAACACACAGAAATCCCTTGCATTCCTATACACTAATAATGAGAAAACAGAAAGAGAAATTAAGGAAACAATTCCATTCACCATTGCAACGAAGAGAATAAAATATTTAGGAATATATCTACCTAAAGAAACTAAAGACCTATATATAGAAAACTATAAAACTCTGGTGAAAGAAATTAAAGAGGACACTAATAGATGGAGAAATATACCATGTTCATGGATTGGAAGAATCAATATAGTGAAAATGAGTATACTACCCAAAGCAATTTATAGATTCAATGCAATCCCTATCAAGCTACCAACAGTATTCTTCACAGAGCTAGAACAAATAATTTCACAATTTGTCTGGAAATACAAAAAACCTCGAATAGCCAAAGCGATCTTGAGAAAGAAAAATGGAACTGGAGGAATCAACCTACCTGACTTCAGGCTCTACTACAAAGCCACAGTTATCAAGACAGTATGGTACTGGCACAAAGACAGAAATATAGATCAATGGAACAAAATAGAAAGCCCAGAGATAAATCCACGCACATATGGACACCTTATCTTTGACAAAGGAGGCAAGAATATACAGTGGATTAAAGACAATCTCTTTAACAAGTGGTGCTGGGAAATCTGGTCAACCACTTGTAAAAGAATGAAACTAGAACTCTTTCTAACACCATATACAAAAATAAACTCAAAATGGATTAAAGATCTCAACATAAGACCAGAAACTATAAAACTCCTAGAGGAGAACATAGGCAAAACACTCTCTGACATACATCACAGCAGGATCCTCTATGACCCACCTCCCAGAATATTGGAAATAAAAGCAAAAATAAACAAATGGGACCTAATTAAACTTAAAAGCTTCTGCACATCAAAGGAAACTATTAGCAAGGTGAAAAGACAGCCTTCAGAATGGGAGAAAATAATAGCAAATGAAGCAACCGACAAACAACTAATCTCAAAAATATACAAGCAACTCCTACAGCTCAACTCCAGAAAAATAAATGACCCAATCAAAAAATGGGCCAAAGATCTAAATAGACATTTCTCCAAAGAAGACATACAGATGGCTAACAAACACTTGAAAAGATGTTCAACATCACTCTTTATCAGAGAAATGCAAATCAAAACCACTATGAGGTACCATTTCACACCAGTCAGAATGGCTGCGATCCAAAAGTCTACAAATAATAAATGCTGGAGAGGGTGTGGAGAAAAGGGAACCCTCTTACACTGTTGGTGGGAATGCAAATTAGTACAGCCACTATGGAGAACAGTGTGGAGATTCCTTAAAAAACTGGAAATAGAACTGCCTTATGATCCAGCAATCCCACTGCTGGGCATACACACTGAGGAAACCAGAAGGGAAAGAGACACGTGTACCCCAATGTTCATCGCAGCACTGTTTATAATAGCCAGGACATGGAAGCAACCTAGATGTCCATCAGCAGATGAATGGATAAGAAAGCTGTGGTACATATACACAATGGAGTATTACTCAGCCATTAAAAAGAATACATTTGAATCAGTTCTAATGAGGTGGATGAAACTGGAGACTATTATACAGAGTGAAGTAAGCCAGAAGGAAAAACATAAATACAGTATACTAACGCATGTATATGGAATTTAGAAAGATGGTAACGATAACCCTGTGTACGAGACAGCAAAAGAGACACTGATGTATAGAACAGTCTTATGGACTCTGTGGGAGAGGGTGGGAAGATTTGGGAGAATGTCATTGAAAAATGTGAAATGTCATGTATGAAACGAGATGCCAGTCCAGGTTCAGTGCACGATGCTGGATGCTTGGGGCTGGTGCGCTGGGAAGGCCCAGGGGGATGGTATGGGGAGGTTGGGAGGGAGGAGGGTTCAGGATGGGGAGCATGTGATTTTTTTTTAAATAAAATTAAAAAAAAAATATATATATATATACACAAATGATCCTATTTACAAAACAGAAATATAGTCATCAATGTAGAAAACAAACTTATAGTTACCAGTGGGGAAAGGGGGGGGGAGGGATAAATTGGGAGAATGAGAATGACATACACATACTATTATATATAAAGTCAATAACTAATAAGAACCCACTATATAGTGAACCCAGGGAACACTATGCAATATTTTATAATGACCTATATGGGAATTGAATCTAAAAAATAGTGGATATATGTATACATATAATTGATTCAAATTATAACTGATAACAACAGATGGGTTCCAAATCAGGAAAGGAGTACATTAAGGCTATATATTGTCACCCTGCTTATTTAACTTACATGCAGAGTAGTACATCATGAGAAATGCCAGGCTATATGAAGCACAAGCTGGAATCAAGATTGCCATAAGAAATACCAATAACCACAGATATTCAGATGACACCACCCTTATGGCAGAAAGCAATGAACTAAAGAGCCTTTTAATGAAAGTTGAAGAGGAGAGTGAAAAAGTTAGCTTGAAACTCAACATTCAAAAAACTAAGATCATGGCATCTGGTCCCATCACTTCATGGCAAATAGATGGGGGAAACAATGGAAACATGAGAGACTTAATTTTTTTGGACTCCAAAATCACTGCAGATGGTGACTGTAGCCATGAAATTAAAAGATGCTTGCTCCTTGGAAGAAAAGCTATGACCAGTACAGACATCATATTAGAAAGCACAGACATTACTTTGCCAACAAAGGTTCGTCTAGTCAAAGCTATGGTTTTTCCAGTAGTCATGTATGGATGTGAGAGTTGAACTGTAAAGAAAGCTGAGTGTCAAAGAATTGATGCTTTTTTTTTTTTTTGCATGTAGATTTTATTGTTATTTTATTTTTTTAATTGGAGGCTAATTACTTTACAATATTGTGGTGTTTTTTGCCTTACACTCACATGAATCAGCCATGGGTGTACATGTATTCCCCATCCTGACCGTGCTTTTGAACTGTGGTGTTGAAGATGCTTGAGATTCCCTTGGATTGCAAGGAGATCCAACCAGTCCATCCTAAAGGAAATCAGTCCTGCCTGAATATTCATTGGAAGGACTGATGCTGAAACTGAATCTCCAATACTTTGGCCACATGATGTGAGGAACTGACTCACTGGAAAAGATGCTGATGCTGGGAAAGATTGAGGACAGGAAGAGAGGGGGATAACAGAGGATATATAGTTGGATGGCATTACTGACTCGATGGTCATGAGTTTGAGTAAACTCTGGGAGTTGGACAGGGAAGCCTGGCTTGCTGCAGTCCATGGGATCTCAAAGAGTTGGACATAACTGATTGAATGAACTGATCTGACAACTGATTCACCTTGCTGGACAGCTAATTCACCTTGCTGTATAGCAGAAACTAACACACCATCGAAAATCAGCTGTATCCAATAAAATAATTGAAAAATTAAATAGTAAAAGAGCAAAATTTGTGCAAAGATTTGTACAAACATGATAATTAAGAAGCAAAGTGCTCTCGTTTATAAAATAAGCTGTGAATACTTTTCAGAATTCATCTCCCAGCATCATTAAGATCTTCTGGGAACTGGTTAGAAATGCAAAATATCTTGCCCCCGCCCCAGACCTAGTGAATTGAAATCTGTTATTGGGTCCCAACACTCTGATTTAACAAGTCCTGCAGGTGATTCTTAGGCAGCACAAATTGAGAACCAAAGTCTTAATAAGTCAGCTCTTAATGAGAAAGTAAACTATTCTCCAAGAGTATATAAGAATCAACAGAGATTTCATTTAGAATGTAAAATAGCTTGAAGAAAAATAATAAATAAAATCAGAGGGGAAAAGGTTGAGTTTATCTTCATTTTTCATGAAAAGTCCTTTAGAAATTCCAAACATGTTTAGTTTTCTCTAGTCCTTATGAACAAATAATTGTGATGAAATTCATGATGAGAATTTGAATTTTGGACCTCACATGGTAGTCTATGTTTGTTGAATATCATGACTTCAATCATTGGATCAGGTTATGCATAATTATTGATGGCCAGTTTTACTATTCATATGTAAATACACAAATTTAAAAAATTGTGGAAATGAATATTTAGCAATTGGCTCCTCAATGAAAATTTTGAAATGGGATTTATTTTCTTGGCTTTGTTAGCATTGAATATATTAGCCCTGCTCTAATAAAACTTGAATTTTCTCTCTCTGCTTACTGAATGAGCTGTTTAAAAGGCAAAGATCAAGAGCTTTGCTTAGTAAACAAGAACAAACTTACAGCAGGTGTTGCTAGCCTGATACTCAAGTTTCATAGGGAAACAAACCAGAAACACATTAATGGAAGCAAGAATGTGAAAATCATATGTTCAGATGTATTACCTTTTGTGGCTATTTTTAAAGAAACTCATAGACCTTTGAGGATAATTTTTATACTTTGGCCTTGATCTTATAAAATAAATCTATTTATCTTATTTAGGTCTGATATTATCCTACTAAGTACTGTGAAATCTACATAAAGAACAGATATGTACATAAAGTCTACATGAAAGACAGATATATTTAATTCAATGCCTTCTCACAGAAATCATTAAAAGCAGTTAGTAGAGTTGATCATCAAATTGACCAAAGCCTCCATCAGCAATGGAGGAAATTGCAGTGTGGGGCACACTAGTGTAGGAGTCTAATTTTTTATTAAGTAAACATTTATTGTTAACTATCTATAAGCTAGAGCATTGTTCTCAATGTGTAGCGCCCATTAAGGCAGCACTGAAATCACCTATAAATTTATTAAAACTGGTAAGTCACAGATGTGCAACTCTAGTCCTACTAAATGCTGGTGGGATTATTAAAATCACCTCTAGATGGTTCCAATAAATATTACAGCTTCAGAATTACCATCCCAAAGCTAAGCATTATATTAGTTATCAAGTGTACCCAAGTAGAAAGGAAAGATGGGAGAAAGGGAGAGAAGGAATAAAGAGTGAAAGATAGGTGGTTAGATGGATAGAAAGCAATTAGATTTCTACTCTCAATTCAGTCATAGTCAAAGAGAAGAGACAGATTGCCAATTAATGTAAATTTACAGATTTCAAGAAGGATACATACCAGGTGCTTTAAGGATACTTTGGGACTCGTTGACAACTTATAGCAGAGAAAGCTATAAGTGAGAGAAAGCTTGTAAAGGGGATTTCCAGTACATTTCAGGTAAGGCCCTATCTCTGTCTTTATTCACTTCACTCCTTTGCTGCCTCTAGTTTAGATTATTTTTCTACATTTGGTGTGATAAATAAGTTATGCTTTCTGATTACTTAGTACTGGAAGTGGTGTTTGTCAGCATTGGAAGGATAATATAATCAAAGGCAATTAGGTGGATATTTTTATGTTTCAAAAACATTAATTTATGAATTACTTTTTATTTTCAAGTAATAGTGTATTTAATTGATTTTATTTAATTTGTTAGGTCAAATAAGAGAAGAGGCATGGAAATATCATCTTGTTCTCTGGCTATTAGGCCTAGTAAAAGAGAAGACGATATACATTCTCTCACCATGGTATGTAGTGTATCATGGTATCTTCCCTTCATCCACATACTTTTTTCCTACACAATTTTCTCAAATTCACTAAAATTTTTACCAGGGTGGGGGACTTTAGTGTCTATTTGTTTCATAAGATTGTAGTAAAGATAAAAACAAAACATTACACACAAAACATTTTTAAGATAAAACAGGAATAAAATAATTTATCGTTAGAGATGGAGATACCATAATGATTCATATAGCCTAATGTTTTTCTTTAGTACTCAACGTAAATTATATGGACTCTGTTCAGTTCAGTTCAGTTGCTCAGTCATATCTGACTGTTTGCGACCCCATGGACTGCAGCATGCCAGGCTTCCCTGTCCATCACCAACTCCCGGAGCTTCTGTAGAAGATACAGACACAAAAGGAAGATGACCATATGAAAATGGTGGAAGAGACTGGAGTGATGCCTCTCCATATTCAGGACGGCCGAGGGTTGCCTGCGCTCACTCATATAAGAGAGACATGAAACTGATTCTCCTTCAGAGCCTCTGAGAAAAAGCAACCCTATTGATACCTTGATTTTAGTCTTCGGCTCTTCAGATTTGAGGGAGTGTATGTCTATTATTTTAAGCTCCCAAATTTGTCACAGTTCATGACAGGAGCCCTAGAAAATTATATACCTGGTATGAGAGATGTACTTCTTTTAAAAACCTCCCCTGTCCTTCTGCCATTGGCCATCAATACATTTTTGAGAATGTAAATTGACATTGTACACTTATACATTGTATGCTTATACATTAAAAAAAACTTACCAGAATCTCTGTTGCAAAATTATTGGTAGGAAACCTTTACCCTCAACTTTAGAATCAACTAAATTTGATTGACCTATGTGCGGTTCAGTGAAAAACAAAAACCATTATAGGTACTTTCTACAGAAGAGATCTATGGCGTTAGATGCTCACAAAATTTTTAGGAGTGTTGAGGCAGCAGATTCTAGTCTGAAACGCATTGACTAACCCTAATACAGCTGAACAATAATCTGCTAGCAGAGCAAATACTCTGAAGCAGCCTCTTGGATTACGATTGAAGTGAAATCTTCACCGCTCTAACACTTGCTTCTCAATAGCAAGGCAGCTGGAGAGCAGAACCAATGGTTTTGATGTAAGGTGCAAGCATGCATGCTAAAAGTCACTTCAGTCATGCCCAACTCTTTGAGACCCCATGCACTACAGCACACCAGGCTTCTGCATCCATGGGATTCTCCAGGCAGGGATACTAGAGTGATGAAAGCATAGGCAAAAGTCTTGGCCTTACCTCTGGCTTTTTAATCGATTATGAATACATCTGTTTGGCAAAACAAAGTCATATGCAGAATTCTAGCTACAGGAAATTTTATAAATTGTATATTTCAGATTCCTAATATTTAGAAGAGCTTCACATTGGCTTTAAAGCTCTGCTGTTACCATCTTGAAATTCCTAATAATGACTGAACAATTTTGCATCGGGCCCCTTAAATTATGTGGTGGATTCTGTTAACCCTGTATAGTGATCAGACATGTTGCCAGGATCTGCTATTGCAAGGAAATTGGTTAGGGCTTTTATTTACTGTTTGACTCTTTCAATCCCAATTCCAAGGATTCTATTATTTTATTGTTGTGTCTAATTTTCATTTTTACTGAAGTATAATTGACTTCAGTTCAGTTCAGTCGCTCAGTCGTGTCCGACTCTTTGCGACCCCATGAATCCAGCACGCCAGGCCTCCCTGTCCATCACCAACTCCCGGAGTTCACTCAGACTCATGTCCATCGAGTCAATGATGCCATCCAGACATCTCATCCTCTGTCGTCCCCTTCTTCTCCTGCCCCCAATCCCTCCCAGCATCAGAGTCTTTTCCAATGAGTCAACTCTTCAAATGAGGTGGCCAAAGTAATGGAGTTTCAGCTTCAGCATCAGTCCTTCCAAAGAAATCCCAGGGCTGATCTCCTTCAGAATGGACTGGTTGGATCTCCTTGCAGACCAAGGGACTCTCAAGAGTCTTCTCCAACACCACAGTTCAAAAGCATCAATTCTTCAGTGCTCAGCTTTCTTCACAGTCCAACTCTCACATCCATACAGGACTCCTGGAAAAACCATAGCCTTGACTAGACGGACCTTTGTTGGCAAAGTAATGTCTCTGCTTTTCAATATGCTATCTAGGTTATTCATAACTTTCCTTCCAAGGAGTAAGCGTCTTTTAATTTAATGGCTGCAGTCACCATCTGCAGTGATTTTGGAGCCCAGAAAAATAAAGTCTGACACTGTTTCCACTGTTTCCCCATCTATTTCCCATGAAGTGATGGAACCGAATGCCATGATCTTCATTTTCTGAATGTTGAGCTTTAAGCCAACTTTTTCACTCTCCTCTTTCACTTTCATCAAGAGGCTTTTGAGTTCCTCTTCACTTTCTGCCGTAAGGGTGGTGTCATCTGCATATATGAGGTTATTGATATTTCTCCCAGCAATCTTCATTCCGGATCGTGCTTCTTCCAGCCCAGCATTTCTCATGATGTACCCTGCATATAAGTTAAACAAGCAGGGTGACAATATATAGCTTTGATGTACTTCTTTTCCTATTTGGAACCAGTCTGTTGTTCCATGTCCAGTTCTACCTGTTGCTTCCTGACCTGCATACAGGTTTCTCAAGAGGCAGGTCAGGTGGTCTGCTATTCCCATCTCTTTCAGAATTTGCCACAGTTTATTGTGATCCACACAGTCAAAGGCTTTGGCATAGTCAATAAAGCAGAAATAGATGTTTTTCTGGAACTCTCTTGCTTTTTCGATGATCCAGAGAATGTTGGCAATTTGATCTCTGATTCCTCTGCCTTTTATAAAACCAGCTTGAACATCTGGAAGTTCATGGTTCACGTATTGCTGAAGCCTGGCTTGGAGAATTTTGAGCATTACTTTACTAGCATGTGAGATGAGTACAATTGTGCAGTAGTTTGAGCATTCTTTGGCATTGCCTTTCTTTGGGATTGGAATGAAAACTGACCTTTTCCAGTCCTGTGGCCACTGCTGCATTTTCCAAATTTGCTGGCGTATTGAGTGCAGCACTTTCACAGCATCATCTTTCGGGATTTGAAAGAGCTCAACTGGAATTCCATCACGTCCACTAGCTTTGTTTGTAGTGATGCTGTTATGTTAATTTCTAATGTACAGCAAAGTGTTATATATATATATGTATGTATGCATATATGTTATATATGTGTATACATATGTTATATATGTATATATATGTTACATATATGTTATATGTGTATGTATATATATTCTTTTTCGTATTCTTTTCCATTGTGGTTTATCATAGGATATTGAATATAGTTCCCAATGTGATACAGTATGACCTTGTTTATCCATCCTATATCTACTAGTTTATGCCTGCTAATCTCTAACTCCATCTCTCCCACCTCTATTAGTTCTATTGTGATGTCAGCTCCAGAATCCTGACTCTTGGCTCTCACAGTATGTTGCATCTTTCCAGATTCCTAGACTTGGAGCTCTGCCAACATCCACGTGTGACCATTCTCTAGAGTTCCATGATTCTTCTAATATGGCAAGACTTCTACTTGCATGTATTTTCAAACTCTCCCAATGCTGAAGTGTTCCTGCCTGTTCCAGACTTTTTTTTTCTCTCACATACTCAATTTCACTTGAAATTCATCCCACTTTAGTATATAGACAGATATGTTGTGCATTGACTCACTAGCATAGTTTTTCTACCACCAGGTAAGCAAGATTATCATGCACTTAAGCTAGCATTACCATACAGCTTTCCTTAAATTTATATCTTTAAAAATGATGTTTTGTGTGTTAGAACTGTGTAATAGAAGGCCATTTGTAATCTGGTGTATACTGATTATACAGTAAATATACTGATTATGGAAGACAGAGACCTTGGTTCACACCCCAGTTCTGGGGTTAACTACCTATGAGACCTCTGGATATTTCTTTCTCCTTGTCTCTCGACATATAAATTAGAAGGGCTATACTAAATAGCCTATAAGTTCCTTTCCAACTCAGATTTTTTCTTTCTATAAATACAATAACATGTATAGGTAGTCCCATAGATTTTGTTATTAAAAAATGCTATTTTTCTTCTAATGGTGCACCATGGATACAGGGAAATGACTACTGGTAATCAAAGGTAGCATGCTGTTTCCTTCTATATTGCAATCATGATAAATTAAAAAGTTAATTTTAACTGGAGTAAAAACTGTTTTTTTATGACAAAAAAAAAAAAAACCTAGTGCTAGCTTCTCAATATTCAAACAAACTGATATTGAGACCTGCTGCTTTGTTGAGATTTGACTAGTCAATTTCCGCAGAAATGGAGAGATCTAAATAAAGGGGGGGGGGCTGATTAAAATAAAAGGAAATAAAGGATGAGAATGGTTGAAGATTAAATTGACAAAATTATTTTTTAGATGCTTTACCCCACGCCACTGTATCCTTTGGGTGTTAAGCAATACTATCAAAGGTGTTGCTATAACAACACTAATTAATTATAGTAGGCTTTTATGCATTGTAGCTTAGAGCCAGTTCATGAGTTTTTTATTATATGTCACGCAAAATGTGGCAAAAATGCTTATGCTGAAGTGTCTAGAGATAGAAGGTGATATGCAAGTCACCACTTAGTAACTGCTTTAACCTATGCCTGGGCTAAGTTATGTGCATAATATCCTTTTGGTTGTAAGCATATGGCAGGGCCATCAGAGTTAATGAAGCTTAGAGTGTACATGGACTGTGGACATTCTTTGAAGTCAAAGGAAAATTGTGATAAAGGACAGATTTGTGAAACCCGGATTACCACTAGTACTGAATTAGAGGGCTGAAAAAAATCATGTCTGTCAATGTGCTTATGACAATTATTCCCAGGGATACTAAAATGACTATAGCAACCATCTGACAGTGAGATGAAATCCAATGTAAGCAATAAAGAATCTGTGATATATACGTACTAGGAAGATGTCCAAGACAGTAAATAAAACTAGAGTACCCATATGTATGT
Organism: Bos grunniens; assembly: GCF_055505025.1. Classification (NCBI taxonomy): domain Eukaryota; kingdom Metazoa; phylum Chordata; class Mammalia; order Artiodactyla; family Bovidae; genus Bos; species Bos grunniens. Next base: position 8,601,135 of record NC_141176.1, on the reverse strand, counting down.
GTATTACCTTTGGATGTTGCAAAAATGTCATTGTCATTGTCTTAGTTACTGAATTCATCTCTTCTTTCCCTTGCCCCAAATACAGCATTTTTCCAAAGCTTCTTACAGTAATTGCTACAGTGAAATGCCAATGCACTAAAATCCAAGTTCTTTATCTTGGGGATATATTATTATCCCCAAGCTATTACAAATTCTGAAGAAAGCTTAAAAAGAACTATTCACTTCAAAATCATTAAAAATCTTGAGCTAAATTAATTTCTAAAAGATGTCTATTTGTCCTTTAGGTGGAGAGAGTTGGTGAAATGGGATAGTAGATCTTTAAGCAATTTACTAGGTGAGGAGAAATTTGAACTCTCAGCTATGATTAAAAAGACAACAGTAACAGCAGCAAAAACAAAAATAAACCATCTTGTAGTGTGGGTTGCAGAGAAGCAAACATTTGGAAGGCAAGGTGGATGCTCCCCATTTAGCTGTGTCGAACCTGATTGTCATGTCCCTGCATCCGGCCGCCAGCTGTGAAAGGGACTGCCAGCAAATCTGATTCCCCTGCAGACATAGCAGCAGCTGTAATGCCACCTGTGTAAGGAGATGAGTCTGAGAGTCGAGAGAATTACACTGACCTCAGGCTAGTTTTGTCTTTCTCTAATTTCTGCACGACTGTCAGATTTGAAAAAGAAAATCACCACCTTCTGATATTGTCTCATCAGACCCCTCAGTGCTCTGGAGGGCACTGGGTAGCAATCAGAAGCATATGAATACCAAGCAGCACATCAGTGAGAAGGACATGAGCTCTTTGGTATTTTTAGATAAATTTAAATTAGACGACGGATACAGAATGGACTCAAGAAGAGAGGTGCTAACAAGGAATGAAAGTGACTAAGTCTCTAATGGTGGAGTTCATCATCATTTAACCTTAGGGAATCTGTGATTATTAGTCAAGGGTTCCCGGGAAAAGTCTGTTTTAAGCCAACAAAGGAAGGACAACAAGTAATTTGTTTTCTTGATGTGAAATAGGAGATTGCTGCAGGACTTTAAGGAATTAGAATAGAATATTTGGAACAAGAATAATATATATACAAATACAGCAAGGAGTCGACATAGGCTAATATTAACTTAAAAGAGAGTCAAGAAAGTTAAATGAGTTTGTGATGATGAAATAATACATGGAAGCAATATTGTAATAAACATTTTCAAGATTAGCTAATAGAAAGATTAATAGGGAAAGGGAAATGAAAATAAAAAGTGTCATCTTAACACTATGAGAATAATTATACAGTCATTATTGCAGCCAAATTCCCACTGGTTTCAGTGGGGGCTTTGGAGAGAACTAGAAGACATATGCTTCAGTAGCGTACCTAGAATTGCAAAGTTTATTTAAGGGATAAATGTAGAAAAATCTAGGAGGTAATAATTGATAGATTTTTTAAAAAATACGCCATGCCTGTATTTTTTAGAAAGCAACCTTTTAAAAGAACTGATACAGAGATCTTATTTCACAATTGGCATGTTTAAGCTGAGTACATTTGTATGTATCACTAACTTTTATCAATTCATCAGGAATCTGGGTCTCTCAGCACAATTCCTCCATCCATCTTTGCTGTGAAACTGGAAATGGATTTGTTTAAATTATTGGGCTTTTAATTTGCCACATTTTGTCTCCTGTCTGAGAAGCCTGTTTATTTTCAGGCAGCTGCATATGTTGGCGTGATTGATGAGAGCCGCCACAGTCAAGCAAGCAGCCCTGGGCAGCCAGTTTACCCTTCCCTGCTAGGGTTTCAGCTGCCAGTTGCCCCCATTCTGTGACAGCTTCTCCTTCTCCTCACCTTGTCATCAAGCCAAGATTGTACACTGTGGGAGTACAGGTAAGCATCTGCCTCCATAATCATTGCCAACAGCTCTCCATTATCAACTGCCAGGGGTGCTTCAAAGCAATGTGGAGCTCTTTCTCTTGACACGGAGACCAAGTGTTTTTATATCTAAAAAAAAAAAAAAAAAAAAAAAAAACCTCTGCCTTAGCTGACCAGGGAACTTCACATTTAAGTTGTATTTAATTGCATCACACATCACTATAATATTAAAAAGCAGGTCAGATCATCCCCAATCCTACCCCCACCCCCTGCAGGTATTCCAGATTACTCTATGCAAAGACTTGTCAGTCTAGATAGAATTTTTTTCTGATTAATACATTTCCATATACTCAAAAAATTAAAGGAATTTGTCAAATATTTTTACCCCAGCATAGTGTAAATTAAATTTACCTATGAATGTAAATTGTCCTGTAACATCTGTCTTTCTGTTTGAACAGCAACAATATGTGTGGATCAAAACCAAATGAGAAAGAGAACTTGTTAGCGTAAAGCAGCATTAAAGTGAATTCCGCTGTTTTGGTTTTTAACTGCCTGATAATAAACATTTTGTTGTTAAAGGATCTGTTATTATAATGCAATATTTATTGTAGCAAAGGAAATGGCAGCCCATTCCAGTATTCTTTCCTGGGAAATCCCATTGACAGAGGAGCTTGGTGGGCTACTGTCCATGGGGTTGCATAGAGGGGGCACAACTGAGCAACTAAACACCAACAATATTTATTGAGAGTCTGATAATCTAGAAACTTCATGGACTATCATTATAACTCTTCTTTCTAAAAGGAACTAAATTTCTATAGTAATATATGTTATCAAATTTATTTATGCATGTGACTTTTTATATGAAGAATATGGTATATAGTTTTGACAAAAATATATGTTTATCACAATAACAATGATTTGCTTCAAGGCAGTTAAAGAGGAAATGTTATACATTGGTTACTAAGATCCAAGACTTTCACGGAAATAATTCCACTCAAATCCAGGGTTGGTACATACCAGCTGCAAGATGCTCTTGGATGAGTTATTTAACTTCATGGAACATAGGTTTTCTTATTTTCAGCTGATGATAAGGAAATTTACCTTTTCTGGCTGTTCTGAGAACTGAATATGAAAATATGTGTAAAGCTCTTAGTCTATGTATGACACATGGTTATTAAAGAAGTGACTGAAAGACATAAGACTCATTACTAATCGGTTCTGAGACAGTCATGATCCACACTCTTGGAGGCTTGTAGCAGTTCAAGTTGACTAAATGCCTGTACATAAAAGCTATAGCATATACATAGAGTGGTGGAGGACAGCAGTTTTTTTCTGTTAATTTTTGTCCTGATATATAATTGCTTAACCCAATTTAGCAAGTCAGAGAAACTAGTTTGATTTGTTCCCTCTATAAAGACAATATTCAAGGTCTGTTCAAGCTTCTGTTTATGTAATGACTCACTTTGGTGATCTTGATACATAGTTAGGATCGTTACTTTCCTAATGTCTACTTTTCTTATGTGTAAAATGACCCAACTACTTTTACAGATTACACCTGCTGTTGCCAAGCTTCATCTCTCCTGTCTTGAGAAACTATCAGAACACTCTCTGTTTGTGGAATTGTTCATGGATTTAGCCAATTATAATATTTTTCCTCATAAATGATCATTTTGAATAAATTATTCAACACAACTTATTCTCAGTTTCTTGATAATTCTAATGGGCATCAGTGAAATAATCCATGGAAAACATTTGGCATAGAACTTTATTCATTGCTTGTTTACAATTATTATTATTATTATTATTGTCACTATAATTGCTTTCTTATATTAAAGTTCAACTGAAATTGGAAAATTGGCCTTGTAATGTTAGGTTAATGTGAAAAATTACATTTTAAGTCAATTTGGGTTTAAAAAGTTATTGGTTGCCAGATCATTAATAAAAGCTTGAAGTGAAGAACCCTTATATAATCTGGCTCATGTTTCTCTCACCCTGAATCCCAAAAGATAGACAACTGTATTTGTACAGACAACTGTATAGATAGAAAGACAACTGCACAGATAAAGCCCCACCAGGGGCTACAGTTCCCTTCATTTATCTGTATTTTTTTTCGGGGAAACACCTACTAGGATGAGCATGTGATCACAATTAACAGCAAAGAGTAAAAGATGCTCTAATGGTAAGAAAATCATCCATTTCCTTCTTTTTTTATTCTGGTCACAAATTATTGTCATGACTATGATTACTAGTCACATTGGTTTAGAAGTAGTCCATCAACAATATCATAAAAAAACAGCATACAGGTCACAAATAATATAATCTCATTTTAACTCAAGCTCCGATGTTAGCAGAATACTTAAGAAGTGACAGAGACCAAAGGAACATGGATGGATACAAAATGACTAGGTTACTTTGCATCATAACCTCAAGGTGGACAGGTCTTTGAATACTCACAGCAGGAAGCTGCGCCAGTATCCAGCAGGATAACAAATGGGTGTCACACATGAGTGGGATGGCAGAAGGACAGTATTCAGACAATATTTGCTGTCAATTTTTAACCTAGTAAGATAAGCACTGAAGCAATATAAATGTCAGAGATTCTTAGGTTAACACAGAAGAATATGTGAAATTTTTTTGTAAGTAAAAAATGACTGAGAAAGACTGGAACAGTTGATGCAATAAAGCATGAAAAAGGCAGATGGACTAAAGGATGAGGTGGAAATATTTTGCCTTTTATTTTCAATTGACAAGATAAAATTATTCATTTGGTAAGCCCAATTATCTGCAAAACATGTATATTTCCTCAACACTGGAATATATCTTTTTCCCCATGGACTTTAAGACAGAGATTATCATAATGTTATATATAACACAGTAATATGATCATTATTATCCATTGTCCTTCAGGAGAAAAATGAAATTAATGCATGAAAAATAGCCGTGCTGTGCTGTGCTTAGTCGCTCAGTTGTGTCTGACTCTTTGTGACCCTATGAACTGCAGCCTGCCAGGCTCCCTGTCCATGGGGATTCTCTGAGCAAGAATACTGAAGTGGGTTGCCATACCCTCCTTGAAAAATAGCTATTATCATAAAAATGTAATAAATGCTGGTCAGCAATGAGTCAACATATGAGAATTTAATTCTTAAATAATTTAGTGATTTGGGGTCAGTGACTTAATTTCCTGTGTTCTTCAATTTACGTATAAGGTAAATTGTGTTAAGTATAATATTCTTCTTCATATCCTATTATGGGTTAATGATTGTTTTTATTAAATGTCATCAATCTATATGAAAACATATTTTCTTATATCAACTCACAATATAATTTTTATTTTAGGCATGAAATTGCAATTGTACCTATAGTGTGTTGTTGAAAAAGATTATATGTGCATCCCAATAGGGTTTCAAGGACAGAGAATGTATTAATAAATTACCTTTCATGAGCAATGGGGGTAGAGTCAAATATCAGCTGTTTCTGAGCCAAATAATCAAATAACTAACTTATTTTCCTGGCACAATCTTATGTGATGTGTGTTAGTCATTCAGTTGTGTCTGACTTTTTTGACTCTGTGGGCTGTAGCCTGCCAGTCTCCTCTGTCCATGGAATTCTCCAGGCAAGAATACTGAAGTAAGTTGCAATTTCCTTCTCCAGAGGATCTTCTCGACTCAGGGATCAAACACGTTGTCTCCTGCCTTGCAGGCAGATTTTTTACCAGTGAGCCATCAGGGAAGCCCAAACATGTGGGCAATTGTGATAGCTTATGTGATAGCTTATGTATTGTGACAGCTTATGTGATAGCTGTTTGCATTTATTCTTTTTTTTTTTTTTTAATTAGTCCTATTCTGTGACTCATTTGAAAAGACCCTGAAGTTGGGAAAGATTGAAGGCAGGAGAAGGGAACGACAGAGGATGAGATGGTTGGATGGCATCACCAACTCAATGGACATGAGTTTGGGTAAATTCCGGGAGTTGGTGATGGACAGGGAGGCCTGGTTCATGGGGTCACAAAGAGTCGAACACGACTGAGCGAATGAACTGAACTGATTCTGTGACAGTTATAACTGACTGCGCTCAGCTCATTTCTTATCTTATTAAATTGGAGCTTAATCCTATGAACAGATTGCACTGAGAAGAAACTGACAATATTAACCTATTACTAACTTTAAGCTTTCTTGTTCCATTTAGATAGACTGACCACCTTTGTTGTAGGAAATTAGCCTTTCTTTGCTTGAAAACACTGTGATAATCTCTCCTGATGCAAACACTTGCAAGAGAGTAGAAATTCTTCTTAAGACCCCAAGAAATCACCCCTTATTTCTTCTTGACCCATAAACAGTCAGATATCAACACGAATGTAAGGAAATAGCTCCAGGGAGAATTCTCTAAACCTCTTCAGAGTGATACATTATCTCTAACTTCCATTGCCTTCACTATTCAAAAATGCTCCTCACTTAGAAAGGAGGGCCATGTAGAAGCATGCAAATATTCATGGAAAATACTGTCCAACAGTTTATTACAAAGAACAGCAAGGACACACTGGTAACTGGTTACAATTTTGCCCCAGTGTACCTAATTAATCATCATCTCCCAAGCTAGGTATACTGTTGCAGTTGTATACTTGCTGTACTATCTTTCTTGGCTGAAACACTTTTTCCACTGTCATCTGTGGACACATGTAATGCAGTAACGTGGTATTCTACACAACTTTGCTTCTAGCCAAGGGAATTATTTCACAGAAGTATAGCAATGGCTTAAAGAAATGGAATTAACTGGTTTTACCATAAAACCCATATCCAGATAAATTTGCCCTAATAGATAGTTGGGATGGCTTGATGAAGACTTGGTTATAGCACAGTTTAGGAGATGACAGTGCTTCCCAGGTGGCACTAGCAGTGAGGAATCTGCAAGCAGGAGACATAAGAGACACAGGTTCGATCCCTGGGTTGGGAAGATCCCCTGGAGGAGAAAATGGCAATCCACTCCAGTGTTCTTGCCTGGAGAATGCCATGGACAGGGGAGCCTGGTGGCTACAGTCCATAGGGTCACAAAGAGTTGGACATGACTGAGAAACTAACATACACACACACACACACACACACACACACACACAGGAGATAATACTCTGAAAGGATGGTTTCCTGTCTTACAGTTTGTAATACATGTTTTTCAGCAGAAAGTTTTATAAATATATAGTGTTTCCATCCATAACTAGTATATCTTGGTTCTGGAATCAAGGGATAGAAGTGGGAGTAGTTTTTTTCATCACTATACCTAAGAATCCATTCATAGAACTTTTGATCCTTATTTGACAGCTTTTTTTTTTCCTCTGTTGGTTTGAAAACTTTTCCAAGAAAAGTTCAGTTTCCAAGCTTCCAAGGAAGTTTCCACAAACTGACAATGTTTCACTGAATTTGAAGATAAGACTACCACTGGTCTTTGTGGTTTTCTTACATCAGTCACTAAATGAACAGACAGGAAGGAGTTATTTTACTCAATGGGATGAGTGATTCCCTTTACTGATAAGAAATTCAGATATTGCAAGGAGAAATTGGCAAATTAGTATATGAGTTACCTAGGATTTTTTCTAGGATATTTGTTAACACTCCCATGCCTAATCATAAAGAGCAACCACAAAATGCAGGATATTTCAGGACTCAGCTCTTCAGAAGGAAAATTTGGAGGCATTTCACCAGGCAAAGCACACCAGCTTAGATTATTGCTGAGAACGAGTTAAATAGAAAAAAGCAGTAAAAGGAATACAGTATGATACCAACTATGACTCTATGCTCAATTACGTTAAAGATGAATAACTTTGTATAATTGCCTGTGTATATATGTATGGCTTAAATCATCAGCTCTTCATAGCAAAATCAGGCTTCAACTAAAGAAAGCAGGGAAAAACACTAGACCAGTCAGGTACAACCTAAATCAAATCCCCTATGAGTATACAGCAGAAGTGACAAATTCAAGGGATGGATCTAGTAAACAGAGTGATTGAAGAACTATGGACAGAGATATTGTACAGGACACAATGAACAAAGCCATCCCAAAGAAAAACAAATGCAAGAAGGCAAAGTGGCTTTCTGAGTAGGTTTTATAAATAACTGAGAAAAGCAGACAAGAGAAAAGGAAGGGAGAAAGGGAAAGGTATACCCAATGAATTTGGACTTCCATAGAATAGCAAAGAGAAAGAAGGCCTTCTTCAATGAACAGTGCAAGGAAATAGAGGGAAACAATAGAAAGGGAAAGACTAGAGATCTCTTTAAGAAAATTGGAAATATCAAAGGAACATTTGACCTGAAGATGGGCACAATAAAGGACAGCTATGGTACAGACTTAATAGAAGCAGAGGAGATCAAGAGGCGATGGCAAGAATACACAGAATTGTACACTGTAAAATATATATGTATCTTAATGACCTGGATAACCACAATGGTGTGGCCAGTCACCCAGAGCCAGACATTCTGGAGTGTGAAATCATATGGGCCTTAGGAAGAACTTCTGTCAATAAAGCTAGTGGAGGTGATGGAATTCCAGCAGAGCTATTTAAAATCCTAAAAGATGATGCTATTAAAGTGTTTCACTCAATATGTCAGCAAATTTGGAAAACCCAGCAGTGCCCACAGGACTGGAAAATGTCAATCTTTATCCCAGTTCCCAAGAAGGGAAGTACTAAAGAATATTCAAAGTACTAAACAATTGCACTCATCTCCCACACTAGTCAGGTTATGCTCAAAATCCTTCAAGCCAGGATTCAGCCTTACATGAACTGAGAACTTCCAGATGTTCAAGCTGGGTTTAAAAAAAGCACAGGAACCAAGACATAATTGCCAACAGATTCTGGATGATAGAGAAAGCAAAGGAATTCCAGAAAAACATCTGCCTCTGTTTCATTGACTACACTAAAGCCTTTGGCTGTGTGACTCATAATGAACTGTGGAAAACTCTTAAAGAGATGGGAATACCAGACCATCTTACCTGTCTCTTGGGAAACCTGTTAGAACCTTATATGGAACAAGTGACTGGTTCAAAATTGAGAAAGAAGTACAACAAAGCTATTTATTATTACCCTGTTAACTTATATGCAGAAAATCATGTGAAATGCCAAGGCAGATGAGTTTCAAGGTGAAGTCAAGATTGCCAGGAGAAATATCAACAACCTCAGATATGCAGACAAAATCACTTTAATGTCAGAAAGCAAAGAGAACTAAAGAACTTCTTGAAGAACTTCTTAAAAAGCCAAATTAAAATTTAAATTAAAGAAAAAAAAAAAAAAAAACTAAGATCATGGCATTTGGTCCCATCACTTCATGGCAAATAGAAAGGGAAAAGGTGGAAAGTGTGATGGAATTCCTCTTGTTAGGCTCTGAAATCAGTGTGGATTGTGACTTCAGCCATGAAATTTAGATGACTGCTTCTTGGAAGGGAAGCTATAGCAATCCTAGATAACATATTAAAAAGCAAATACATCAATTTGCCAAGCTAGTCCATATAGTCAAGGCTATGGTCTTTTCATTACTAATGTATGGACCATAAAGAAGACTGAGTGCCAAAGAATTGATGTATTTGAGCTGTGGTGCTGGAGAAGATGCTTGAGAGTCCCTTGGGCAGCAAGATCAAATGTCAGTCCTAAAGGAAACCAACTCTGAATACTCATTGGATAGACTGATGCTGAAGCTGAAGCTCCAATGCTTTGGCCACCTGATGTGAAGGTCCAACTCATTAGAAAAGACCCTGATGCTGGGAAAGACTGAAGGCAGAAGGAGAAAAGGGGGACAGAGGATGAGATGGTTGGATGGCATCGTCGATGCAATGGACACGAACTTGGGAAAACTCCAGGAGATGGTGTGGAACAGCAAGACCTGATGTGCTACAGTCCGTGGGGTCACAAAGAGTGGAACATGACTTGGAACTGAACAACAACAATGTATGTAAATATATTTTTATATATTATTTATGTTCTTCATTTATCTCCTTCCTTTATTATTTTACATACATACAATTGGATATTAAAATTACTCTTTAAAGAAGAGAATATTCAGTCTTCTCATTTTGGGGAAGAGATAAGAACTCCATTTGTATAAATGATAGCAAATGATATGCTTTGCTTAGTGGGAACAAGAGTGATTTTATTATGTTGAAATTCAAATATGAATATAAGTGTACATAAAGAAGCTAAATAGCAAACACGGTGGACTATAACAGTTATCAAATTATTACCTCTGTGTTCCACATTCCCTTTCCTTTGACCTGTTATTTGATAATTAAGTTGTACCCTGTGTATAGTCAGGCCATTCAAGATGGCTGTACTCTTGCTCTGTCTTCACTCCCTGCTTGACCACTGCCTGCTTTATCTACACCCTACTCACTTGACTGACTTTCCTACATACTTGCCCCAGGCTCCAGCTAATGATTGTTCTCAACAGGGCAGTGAGAACTAACCTCTGTTAGTTTCCCTGATAACCAATGAACAAACTGACATAAAGTCCTCCTAAAACTTGGAGTCTCCCCCTCTCCCAGGAGTAAAGAGTGCCACCATGCCCTGCCATTCATTGCACAAGGTAGGGTATTGTTCCAAGACCTTGCTTCAGACATGCCAGACCCCCTGTCCATTGGTGTCCTTTTTGCTGACTCTGGGCTTTTTCCTTCAGTTCTTGAAGCTGAGCAAGCAAAGGGGCCTATAGGCCTGTAAGGTGCAGCCCAACACCTGTAAAAAATGTGATGTTATATGTTGTCAATGGAGGGAACTGGGGAACAAAGCAGCAGTAGGAACTACTCTTCTTGTCTTCAGTCAGTTCAATTCAGTCACTCAGTCGTGTCTGAGTCTTTGTGACCCCATGGACTGCAACATGCCAAGCCTCCCTGCCCATCACCAACTGGAGTTTACTCAAACTCATGTCCATTGAGTCGATGATACCATCCAACTACCTCATTCTCTGCCTTCCCCTTCTCCTCCCACCTTCAATCTTTCCCAACATCAGGGGCTTATCAAATGAGTCAGCTCTTCACATCAGGTGGCCAAAGTATTGGAGTTTCAGCTTCAGCATCAGTTCTTCCAATGAATATTCAGGACTGATCTCCTTTAGGATGGACTGATTAGATCTCCTTGCAGTCTAAGGGATTCTCAAGAGTCTTCTCCAACACTACAGTTCAAAAGCATGAATTCATTGGCACTCAGCTTTCTTTATAGTCTTAACTCTCACATCCATACATGACCACTGGAAAAACTGTAACATTGACTAGATGGACCTTTGTTGGAAAAGTAATGTCTCTGCTTTTTATTATGCTGTCTAGATTGGTCATTAGAGAAGGCAATAGCAACCCACTCCAGTACTCTTGCCTGGAAAATCCCATGGGTGGAGGAGCCTGGTAGGCTGCAGTCCATGGGGTTGTGAAGAGTTGGACACGACTGAGCAACTTCACTTTAACTTTTCACTTTCATGCATTGGAGAAGGAAAAGGCAACTCACTCCAGTGTTCTTGCCTGCAGCATCCCAGGGATGGGGGAGCCTGTTGTGCTGCCATCCATGGGGTCACACAGAGTCAGACACTACAGAAGTGACTTAGCAGCAGCAGCAGGTTGGTCATAGCTTTTCTTCCAAGGAGCAAGCATCTTTTAATTTCATGGCTTTAGTCACCATCTGCAGTGATTTTAGAGCCCCCCAAAATAAAGTCTGACACTGTTTCCACTGTTTCCCCATCTACTTTCCATGAAGTGATGGGACCAGATGCCATGACCTTCATTTTCTGAATGTTGAGTTGAAGCCAACTTTTTCACTCTCCTCTTTCACTTTCATCAAGAGGCTTTTGAGTTCCTCTTCACTTTCTGCCATAAGATGGTGTCATCTGCATATCTGAGGTTATTAATATTTCTCTCAGCAATCTTTATTCTAGCTTGTGCTTCTTCCAGCCCAGCGTTTCTCATGATGTACTCTGCATATAAGTTAAATAAGCAGGGTGACAATATACAGCCTTGACGTACTCCTTTTCCTATTTGGAACCAGTCTGTTGTTCCACGTCCAGTTCTAACTGTCGCTTCCTGACCTGCATACAGACTTTTCAAGGCAGATCAGGTGGTCTGGTATTCTCATCTTTCAGAATTTTTCACAGTTCATTGTGATACACAAAGTCAAAGGCTTTACCATAGTCAACAAAGCATAAATAGATGTTTTTCTGGAACTCTCTTGTTTTTTTGATGATCCAACAGATTTTGACAATTTGGTTTTTAGTTCCTCTGCTTTTTCTAAATCCAGCTTGAACATCTGGCAATTAGTGGTTCATGTACTGTTGAAGCCTGGCTTGGAAAATTTTGAGCATTACTTTGCTAGAATGTGAGATGAGTGCAATTGTGCGGTAGTTTGAGCATTCTTTGGCATTGCCTTTCTTTGGGATTGGAATGAAAACTGACCTTTTCCAGTCCTGTGGCCACTGCTGAGTTTTCCAAATTTGCTGGCATATTGAGTGCAGCACTTTCACAGCATCATCTTTCAGGATTTGTAATAGCTCAACTGGAATTCCATCACCTCCACTAGCTTTGTTTGTAGTGATGCTTTCTAAGGCCCACCTGGCTTCGTATTCCAGGATGTCTGGCTCTAGGTGAGTCATCACACCATTCCTGGTCCTGGTGTGTTGCTTTTCCCTCCTATGTCATATCCACCAACAAAAGTCTGAGATCCTTATTGAGTTTCCCTAGCACTCCAGCAATTCTTCCTTTTGACCTGCTCTTACATTTCTGTCTTGGAGTTCTGTACTTTACAGAGGTTTAATCACACCCTAAAATATGATCTACATCCATGTTTTTGATTCTTAGTCCTAGAGGAAGTAGAAACTTTGTATATAGGCTATTCCTGTATTCCTTAGAGGTCTTTTATTTACTTTATTAGGCTTTCTTTTTGTGGATGACAACAATTTGTGTTGGTTGTTTAGTCACTAAGTTATGTCTGACTCTTTGTGACCCCATGTACTATAACCCAGCAGGCTCCTCTGTCTTTGGGATTTTCCAGTCAAGAATAGTTAAGTAGGGTGCCATTTCTTTCTCTAGCGGATCCTTCTGATCCAGGGATCGAACCCACATATCTTGCATTGACAGGTAGATTCTTAACCACAAAGACACCAGGGAAGCTCCTGACAAATTTATAAGGAAGTAATTCTTTAAATTCAGTTTTTTAAATTACTGGTGCAATTATTGTCTCCTTACTTATTGCTCATTATTCTTAAGGAACAGATTATATAAAAAATCTTAAATTAATAATTAAACATATTATTGTTTATCAATTCTATTATATAAGCTGTTTCTCCAATAGTCAAGACCCCACTTTATTTCCCAATTTATCTATGACTAATTTTCAATTAAAGTAATCTGATCATGAATGCTATGTCAGTTAATTCTCTTAGATTAATTTATTTCAAGTTTAGTCACATTATACATATACATGTGAAAATTTTGTTCTTTTTTAGAACATAATGAATTTTCATTAATTGTTTTTGACTTATTATAATACCTGAATCATTTATTTCAATCAGTATAGTTTTGAGAAAAATGGTGTTATTGATTTTTCCCTATATTCATTGGGAATTAGTATATTGTTTTGCTTACAGATATACAAGTTCTATTGTTTTTCTTTTTCATATAAATGTATGAAAACTGTCTTGTTGTTGTGCTTAAATCAACAACAACAATATATTCAATAAAACCAAGGAAACATCTTAATTCTTTTTTCCCATATGTGTATATAGCTAAATTTTTAAAAGCATTATTGCTTAAAATAAATTCCACATGGATCAATCATTTTAAAATAAAACCATAGAAATATCAAAGCAAAATCAGTGTTCTTATAAGTCAAACATAATTGTATTCCAGAAATCGTAAAAGAAATATTAATACATTTAACAGCTTTTAAAATGTTATATAAACTGATCATAGACAAGATCCTTGAAGGAATAAACAGAAAAAAAAAAAAAGACTTTTAACTTACAAGACAACCCCATGACTAATACTCTATTCTAATATATACAAATACCTTACAAATCACTAAGAAAAATACAAAAAAAAAAAAAGCTTAAAATAGGAAAACATCAGTCCTAAAAATACACACAAATTGATTATAAATGTTAATATATGAAAAATTGCTTAGATTCACTAATAATTAGATAAATGTAAGTTTAAAATAAGAACATTTTTTATTTTGGAAAAAAAAACTAATTCTTTGTATTACATAGTTTAAATTTGTAAAAAATGAGATTTATCTTATTTAACTAGATAATATAGAGGACAGCTTTTCAACTATTATTAATTATAAATGTAAATACTCTTGCAGCAACAAATATTCACTGAGGAATTTAGCCTATAATTTTGCTTCTAAATAGGAAGATATATGAATAAAAATCTTGAAATATTATTGATAAAAGAGAAAATTTCATCTCAAACACACATGTCTATAATCGTTCATTTCATTATGTTATCTCTCATATTTAATTTTTTTATGTGTTTCTTCTATCAAACACATTATCTGGGATTTATATAACAGTGTTGTATAACTGTTGTATAACAGTCTTACCATCTTTCCAAAATGGTAACCACTGGCCAAATATGCCTATTGAACACTCTACATGTGGCTACTGCTACTGAGGAACTTTTAAGTTTTAAATTGATTTAATATTAGTTAATGTGTATTTAAATGTAAAAAAGCCACATGTGGCTTAGGAAATCTTATTGGGCGGTGCAGTTTGAGACAAGTTTTGTTTCCTTTCTTAGATATATAAATTAGCCACCAATATATGTTAAAATAATGTCTCAAATATGTTCCACCTGAGCTTTTTCTTTTTATACTGATGGTTTCCTTTCAGTTTTTCACCTGTTTTGCTGCACCGTCTTTCCACGGGAACCCATGTCATTGCACCTGACCCAAAGGACAGATAAGATGTTTATAAAATGTAGGTCTTAGTTTGTTATTTCTGTGTTTCAAGCATTCATCTCTTTAAAGCCATCAATATTTTGGCCCAAGATTCTCTCTCTTAGCCTCATGCTCCTGAAACATTATCAAACTATCAGATTATTTCCAGACATATCAGTCCACTAAAATTGTCTTCTTAAAAATCACCTTTATTTCTATGTCTCCATGACTTTGCACATTCTAATGCTTTGTTTTTTTTTTCCTCCCTCTGGGATGCTTTCTTCCACACAATTTTACTTATATTTATCCAATTCTTTTCTTTCTTTCTTTCCTTTATTATTATTTTTTTTTTAAGAGTAAGCTCATTCTTACCTGTAAATGTCCCTGGTTCTACAAGAAAACCTGTTAGTGATCTCTCTGCATTACGTCCAGTCATTACCCCAGTGATATATAGGAAATTAACAAATAAGTATAGTCATAACTGAAAGCTCAGTAGTGCATGCAAGAACTCACAATACAGGACACATTTCTTCAGTGTTGAGAACTACCTGGGAGAAAACCTCTGAAAACTGACAAGAATTGCTGAAAATTAAGAAAGGTTTCAAATTTTATTGCTTGAGTTGTTTATTTGGGTACTTTATTTTCACTGCCTGTTTACAATTTCTTTGACAATAACAATGTTGGGAGATAGATTTTAACTAGAAGTGATTGCAACTGCCTAGGAATAATGAGGGGCTTCCCTAGTGGCTCAGATGGTAAAGAGTCTGCCTGAAATGTGGTAGACCTGGGTTCAGTCCCTGGGTTGGAAAGATTCCCTGGAGAAGGGAATGGCTACCCCACTCCAGTGGGATTCTGGAGAATCCCATGGACAGAGGACCTGTACAGTCCACAGGGTCACGATGAGTTGGACATGGCTGAGCAACTAACCCTCACAAGGACATAAGGAATGGAGTATCATTCTTCCCCTTACCTGCCTTTGAGTAGTACCTTTGTACTTTTTTTTCCCCCCATTAATAGTAAGCTGGAGGGGATTGGGGGCAGGAGGAGAAGGGGACGACAGAGGATGAGATGTCTGGATGGCATCACTGACTCGATGGATGTGAGTCTCAGTGAACTCCGGGAGCTGGTGATGGACAAGGAGGCCTGGCGTGCTGCGATTCATGGGGTTGCAAAGAGTCGAACACGACTGAGTGACTGATCTGATCTGATAGTAAGCTGACATTGGTGAGTCCAGGAAAATTATCTTCTCTCACGTCTCATCTCGAGGACAGATAATAAGTGCCACTCACTATGAACATATCCCAAAGACAAACCCAATACTACATACATGTCTTTGTGAAACCATCTTTTAATCATTCTGACTAAATATTTTTTCTTTGCCTTGCAAGTCTGTGTTAATTAAGAAAACCAGCCCTGTGTGAATCCCCACAGAATATAAGGCATGTCTGGTATGTTATCCTGCACTCTTTTTTCCAGTCAAGTAGTTCAAACTTTGTCCTGTTTTTGGTTGCTAATTTTTCTGTCACCCCAACCTCACCATTATTTTTCCTGTCATAGTAGGATTCACTGGTTTGATCTCCTTGCAGGCCAAAGGACTCTCAAGAGTCTTCTCCAGCACCACAGTTTGAAAACATCAATTCTTTGGCACTCAGTCTTTATACGGTCTTTTTACTCAGTCTCACATCCATACATGACTCCTAGAAAAACCATAGCTTTGACTAGATGGACCTTTGTTAGCTTTGACTAGATGGACCTTTTGTCTCTGTTTTCTAATATGCTGTCTAGGTTGGTCATAACTTTTCTTCCAAGGAACAAGCATATTTTAATTTCATGGCCACAGGCACCATCTGCAGTGATTTTGGAGCCTAAGTAAATGAAGTCTGTCACTGTTTCCATTGTTTCCCCATCTATTTGCATGAAGTGATGGGACCAGATGCCAATAATATTTAATATAATTAAAACAAAATAATATTGATAAACTACATTTATTGCATATTTACCATGTTCAAAACACTATTCTAAGCATTTATTTTAACCCATATGATTTGATGTTCAAAGTGGTTATTGATAACTTACTCAAAAGAGTTTTGAAGAGTCTTGTTAAGTAAGGGCTGATTTTATTACAGATAAAAATTTTACTATACAAAACTTTATTTATAATTTCTATTTATACATTATTTATATATATATATTATGTAATATAAATTATACAAAGATTATAATATGTTTATCATATATGTTCTTAATATATATAATATAATATGTACAAAGATTATGAGTGAAACTGAACTCTGAGTGGACTCACCCTAGGGTAACCCCCAATGTGTCAAATTCTTGTATAAGCTCATCCCCTTGAGGGTGGATGGAAATTTTGACTTGCTTCTGACAAGCAGAGTATAACAAAGGGAATGGTATGTCACTCCCATGATTAAATTACAATGCACATATGAAACTCCATCTTGCCAGATTGTCTAAGGGTTATTCTCCTGCTGACCTCAGAGAACTAAACAGAGATGTGAAAATGCTGATGGAAATTCCCTCCTGGCAGGGAAGTGCAGGCAGTTTCTTGGACATGGTGATGACCGACAGCCACAACCAGTGAAAACTGGGGCCTTGGTTCCATAATCATAAGGAAGTACATTCTGCTAACCATGTGAATGAGCTTGGAAGAAAATACTTCCAGAATCCATCCTCCACATGAGAAAGCAACTGATACCGTTTTGCATCTTTGTGAGTTCTGAACAGAATACTTGAACAAGCTGTGCTTGGACTCCTAACCTATGGAAACTGCTAGATAATAAATAGGTGTTTTAAGCCACTACATTTCTGGCAACTTGCTACACAAAATACTAGTATGAGTACTATGTCAAGAGTAAATAAATAAATAAATAAATAAATAAATTTTGACATTTTTGCAGTCTTCAGTAAGCTGAATGATTTTCTTTTATAAATTCTCAAATATATGTTATCACAATTTTTAAGTTGACTAATAATTTTGAAATATTTAGGTTGTTGATGAACTTTGCTTAAATAAACAGAACCGTTTCTATCACTTTTTTCCAATATTAAATAACTGTATATTGAAAAATCTCCTCTACCCAGATTTCAATTTACAGTCCCTTTATAAGTGTATGATTGAAGCGCAAGAAAATTCTCAACTTTATGTGCTCCAATACATTCCATTTAACAGAACATGGGGTAATGTTTATCATTTTTTAATTAAAAAGTGCTAGAGAGATGACATAATGGAAGATGATCAGATCATCCAGAAAGTGACTTTCATGAGACTTTAGTGTCCTATTGATAACTTGCTATTTTTCCCTTACCTAGTAGAGATTTATTATTAATGTTAAAATTCTGATTTTTTGATGTATTCTGAATAACATAACCTACATACTTGATATAAAATAGAAATGATCTCCCCTCCCTAATAATGCATAATCTGCCATTAGAAGCAACTTAGTCACTTGATGAAATTAAATATCAACTAATACAACATTTCTGTATTGTATAAAATGATCAATTTAAAAAATTTTACAAATGTGTTATATACCTATTTGCATTTTTGATCTATTATACTCAGTGAGAATCTCATCTTTGCTGAGCTTTCTGTTCATGCCTATTTTACATATTTTCCTTGTTATCTCAATATCTTGAGTCATAAAAGTGTGCATAATGGGAATAATTGCTCTTAAGCTTACATACTCTTCATTTCACAGTGTGTTTAAAAGACTCAGTCTAAAGAGTGACTTCTTTTTTTTTTTCTATGAAGTAACTACCAATTCAACAAGGTGTTTATTGGTGGCAACAGAGTCCATTAGCATAATCCCCCAGGACCTGCACTGCTATGCTGAAAAATTCTGCATTGGAAGACCATCCCAGGGAATAAAAATAGAATCTCTTTTCAGAGTCATTACCCTCAGCAATTAAAGCTGTTAAAAGTAGAAAACACTCATATTTTCAAGTTTTTTCACCAGATGATGAGGTTTTAAAAAATAGGGTGTAAATAAGAAGGTGACAGTTGAATTTTTTACTCACTTAACAAATAAATTTCTAGACTGATTTGTACATTTAAGAGTAACTCTAATATAAATTTTTCAATTTTAAAATGCTTGTTTTATAATAGCTGCATTCTGTTACCAAGGCACATGCCTAAATTCTAAAGACTCGTTTAGTTTGAAATTATAAAATACAAATTAAAATTATTCTGCTAATACTAGCAAATAAAATGATATAACTGCAGAATTTCTGACAGGTAGATTTCAAGGGAAAATATTTTAGGGTCAAAGAATGAACCTAAACCATATGAAAGCTCTTTAGCATACAAAGGGGATATAAAAGTTAAGTGTATATATATATATTAGAATAACAATTTTGCTTGGGGCTGGTGCACTGGGACCAGAGGGAGGGTATGGGGAGGGAGGAGGGAGGAGGGTTCAGGATGGGGAACACAGGTATACCTGTGGCAGATTCATTTCGATATTTGGCAAAACTAATACAGTATTGTAAAGTTTAAAAATAAAATAAAATTTAAAAAAATATAAAGCAAATTTCATAGTTTTTTGAAATGAGAAATTGATAAATATACCAACATGATGCGAGGTTTTGAAAATACCTCATTAGTTCAGTTCAGTTGAGTTCAGTCGCTCAGTCATGTCCAACTCTTTGCAACCCCATGAATCGCAGCACGCCAGGCCTCCCTGTCTATCAACAACTCCCGGAGTTCACTGAGACTCATGTCCATCGAGTCAGTGATGCCATCCAGCCATCTCATCCTCTGTCCTCCCCTTCTCCTCCTGCCCCAATCCCTCCAAGCATCAGAGTCTTTTCCAATGAGTCAACTCTTCACATGAGGTGGCCAAAGTACTGGAGTTTCAGCTTTAGCATGATTCCTTCCAAAGAAATCCCAGGGCTGATATCCTTCAGAATGGACTGGTTGGATCTCCTTGCAGTCCAAGGGACTCTCAAGAGTCTTCTCCAACCCCACACTTCAAAAGCATCAATTCTTCAGTGTTCAGCCTTCTTCACAGTCCAACTCTCACATCCATACATGATCACTGGAAAAACCATAGCCTTGACTAGACGGACCTTTGTTGGCAAAGTAATGTCTCTGCTTTTCAATATACTATCTAAGTTGGTCACAACTTTCATTCCAAGGAGTAAGCGTCTTTTAATTTCATGGCTGCAGTCACCATCTGCAGTAATTTTGCAGCCCCAAAAAATAAAGTCTGACACTGTTTCAACTGTTTCCCCATCTATTTCCCATGAAGTGATGGGACCAGATGCCATGATCTTCGTGTTCTGAATGTTGAGCTTTAAGCCAACTTTTTCACTCTCCACTTTCACTTTCATCAAGAGGCTTTTGAGTTCCTCTTCACTTTCTGCCATAAGGGTGGTGTCATCTGCATATCTGAGGTTATTGATATTTCTCCCAGCAATCTTGATTCCAGCTTGTGTTTCTTCCAGTCCAGCATTTCTCATGATGTACTCTGTGTATAAGTTAAATAAACAGGGTGACAATATACAGCCTTGACGTACTCCTTTTCCTATTTGGAACCAGTCTGTTGTTCCATGTCCAGTTCTAACTGTTGCTTCCTGACCTGCATACAAATTTCTCAAGAGGCAGATCAGGTGGTCTGGTATTCCCATCTTTTTCAGAATTTTCCACAGTTTATTGTGATCCACACAGTCAAAGGCTTTGGCATAGTCAATAAAGCAGAAATAGATGTTTTTCTGGAACTCTTTTGCTTTTTCCATGATCCAGCAGATGTTGGCAATTTGATCTCTGGTTCATCTGCCTTTTCTAAAACCAGCTTGAACACTGGAAGTTCATGGTTCACATATTGCTGAAGCCTGGCTTGGAGAATTTTGAGCATTACTTTACTAGTGTGTGAGATGAGTGCAATTGTATGGTAGTTTGAACATTCTCTGGCATTGCCTTTCTTTAGGATTGGAATGAAAACTCACCTTTTCCACTCCTGTGGCCACTGCTGAGTTTTCCAAATTTGCTGGCATATTGAGTGCAGCACTTTCACAGCATCATCTTTCAGGGTTTGAAATAGCTCAACTGGAATTCTATCATTTCCACTAGCTTTGTTCGTAGTGATGCTTTCTAAGGCCCACTTGACTTCACATTCCAGGATGTCTGGCTCTAGGTCAGTGATCACACCATCGTGATTATCTTGGTTGTGAAGTTCTTTTTTGTACAGTTCTGCTGTGTATTCTTGCCATCTCTTCTTAATATCTTCTGCTTCTGTTAGGTCCATACCCTTTCTGTCCTTTATTGAGCCCATCTTTGCATGAAATGTTCCTTTGGTATCTCTGATTTTCTTGAAGAGATCTCTAGTCTTTCCCATTCTGTTGTTTTCCTCTATTTCTTTGCATTGATCGCTGAAGAAGGCTTTCTTATCTCTTCTTGCTATTCTTTTGAATTCTGCATTTTGATGCTTATATCTTTCCTTTTCTCCTTTGCTTTTCGCTTTTCTTCTTTTCACAGCTATTTGTAAGGCCTCCCCAGACAGCCATTTTGCTTTTTTGCACTTCTTTTCCATGGGGATGGTCTTGATCCCTGTCTCCTGTACAATGTCACGAACCTCATTCCATAGTTTATCAGGCACTCTATCTATCAGATCTAGGCCCTTAAATCTATTTCTCACTTCCACTGTATTATCATAAGGGATTTGATTTAGGTCATACTTGAATGGTCTAGTGGTTTTCCCTACCTTCTTCAATTTAAGTCTGAATTTTATTGATAAATTTTTAAAACAAAACAACAGGAAATATAAGATATATATAACATATTCATTAATAATTGATCTCTTGACATGTGTCCACTGGAGCATACATTTTCAAGTGCATGTAAGACATTTATAAAAGTTGATCTACGTGTTACAGTATAAAACTAAACATAAAAAATTTTGGCTTAACAGATTTCAAGTCAATTAATTAGTGTTACTGAGTCCATACTACAACCAGACAAGCATTTGAATAAAAAAAGATAGCCAGTCAGCCAAACAACCCTTATCATGTATCCTAAAAACATTTTCACCACTCAGCCAAAAATTACAAGGTGCACAGAAATAGGAGAAAAAACACAGTCTGAAAAGACAAAGAAAATTTTAGAAGCAGAATGAGATATAACACATATGTCAGGAAGATCAGATGAGAAATGTGAAATGGATATGTGTAATATGTTAGAAAAAAGGTCCATCTAGTCAAAGCTATGGTTTTTCCAGTGGTCATGTATGGATGTGAGAGTTGCACTATGAAGAAAGCTAAGCCATGAAGAATTGGTGCTTTTGAAGTGTGGTGTTTGAGAAGAGTCTTGAGAGTCCCTTGGACTGCAAGGAGATCCAACTAGTCCATTCTGAAGGAGATCAGCCCTGGGATTTCTTTGGAAGGAATGATGCTAAAGCTGAAACTCCAGTACTTTGGCCACCTCATGCGAAGAGCTGACTCATTGGAAAAGACTTTGATGCTGGGAGGGATTGGGGGCAGGAGGAGAAGAGGACGACAGAGGATGAGATGGCTGGATGGCATCACTGAATCGATGGACATGAGTCTGAGTGAACTCCGGGATTTTGTGATGGATAGGAAGGCCTGGCGTGCTGCGATTCATGGGGTCACAAAGAGTCGGACATGACTGAGTGACTGAACTGAACTGAACTGAATATGTTAGATTTTTCTAATTGAAAAAATGGAAAAAATGTATGATCAGATGGTTTCAACATGGAGATGGAAACTAAGTGAAAAACTTAAAAATTATAGAAATCAGAAAAACAGAAGAGAAGTAAATAATGCCTTTGAGTTGTTCATCTTGTACCCTGGAAAACTGAGAAAATTATCAGTGAGTATGAAGATAGATCAACAGAAAATTAAAAGCTTAGGTTGTACATTTAAATTTTTTTTTTTCCTTTATTTCTCATGTGTTCCCCATCCTGAACCCTCCTCCCTCCTCCCTCCCCATACCATCCCTCTGGGTCGTCCCAGTGCACCAGCCCCAAGCATCCAGCATCGTGCATTGAACCTGGACTGGCATCTCGTTTCATACATGACATTTCACATGTTTCAATGCCATTCTCCCAAATCTTCCCACCCTCTGCCTCTCCCACAGAGTCCATAAGTCTGTTCTATACATCAGTGTCTCTTTTGCTGTCTCGTATACAGGGTTATCGTTACCATCTTTCTAAATTCCATATATATGCGTTAGTATACTGTATTGGTGTTTTTCCTTCTGGCTTACTTCACTCTGTATAATAGGCTCCAGTTTCATCCACCTCATTAGAACTGATTCAAATGTATTCTTTTTAATGGCTGAGTAATACTCCGTTGTGTATATGTACCACAGCTTTCTTATCCATTCATCTGCTGATGGACATCTAGGTTGCTTCCATGTCCTGGCTATTATAAACAGTGCTGGGATGAACACTGGGGTACACGTGTCTCTTTCCCTTCTGGTTTCCTCAGTGTGTATGCCCAGCAGTGGGATTGCTGGATCATAAGGCAGTTCTATTTCCAGTTTTTTAAGGAATCTCCACACTGTTCTCCACAGTGGCTGGACTAGTTTGCATTCCCACCAACAGTGTAAGAGGGTTCCCTTTTCTCCACATCCTCTCCAGCATTTATTATTTGTAGACTTTTGGATCGCAGCCATTCTGACTGGTGTGAAATGGTATCTCATAGTGTTTTTGATTTGCATTTCTCTGATAATGAGTGATGTTGAGCATCTTTTCATGTGTTTGTTAGCCATCTGTATGTCTTCTTTGGAGAAATGTCTATTTAGATCTTTGGCCCACATTTAAAATTTTGAGATTAGAAGTTGAAATAAATAAATAAATCTCTGGCATTTTCACATCTTTTTGATATTTTCAATCATATTGTCATTAGGAAACTACAAATGTATTTTCTTGTTAGTATATTTTATTATTTTAAATGAAGTACTATTTCCTCCAGGATATGAGCTGGAAACAGGTTTGAAGGAACTCAATTCAATCAGTAGTGTTGTTAAGTTTGATGGCATACAGAGAAATATGCAGTTGAACTTGACAGGTAGTGAGTTCCATGGGTATAAATAATCATTAGGCTGTGTCATCATCAAGATATTGTGGTCATTTTATAATTATAGATACAATTTATTACTCTCCATTTCAACTATCTGCCTGGCAGAGTTGGGTAGGTATTATATTTTAACTCTCAACAAATATAATCAATAGGTTTTATTTCTTTGTTTTTCAGAAGCAGCAGATTGTAGCACAATATCACACAGGTGCAAGTAGCTGGGCCAGGATTTGATAGTTATCTGAGACTTTGACAACTATTTCCCAAACATTTCTGTCAAGACAAAAGCAAAATGAACGTAGTCTCAGTGATGCCGTATATGTTAATTTAATCGCTCTTTCGGCCAAAGTTCTAGTCAAGACCATTGTAACAAATGAAAGGGCTGTGTGTCGGTTATGTGGTTTTGTTTAAAAAGCAGACATATAAAAAAAAATAAAAATAAAAAGCAGACATAGATGTCGTTAAAATTAAAATCTGAGCTGATTGTATTCTGCTTCATTAGACAAGGACATATAATTGCTGAAAGGCGATTAGCACAGATGATTTTTTTTTAAGTGTGCAACAGATATTTGGTGGTTACAAAGTTAGAAAATAAGTGAGCCACCCCTTAAATAGGATGGGATTCAAACAGTAGAAATACTTATTTAAAGGTACATTAAAATATGACTTATTATTTCAAATAAGGCATTAACATTTTTAATATTTAGAAGTTCAAGCTAATAAGAATAGGCATTCATTTATCTGTTTAATAATTCACCTACAGAAATGATGAAATGGCATTTTAAATAGGTTGTGGATTTTGGAATTGAATCTATGTTGTTTTGCTAGTGGTAAGGAATCCGCCTGTCAATGCATGAGATGCAAGTGACGCAGGTTCCATCCCAGCATCAGGAAGATACCCTGGGGCAGGAAACAGTATCCTACTTCAGTATTCTTCCCTGCAAAGTTCCACGGGCCTAGGAGTCTGGCAGGCTACATTACATGGTACAACAAAGAGTTGGACTCGACTGAGCAACTGAACACACACAAACACGCGCACGTGCATTGTTTTAACTTTGTAATGTTAGTCTTTTTATTTAAATATTAAACTGATTTTTAAAAAAATCTTTGGGGATAGGATAAGAATGCAATTCATCACAAAGATATATGTATAATTATATAATTTCAATTTCCTGAAATCTAAGCCAGATTTAATGAGAGATATGCATGTAGTGGGGCTTCCCATGTGGCTCGGTGGGTAAAGTACCTGCCCGCAATACAGGAGATGCAGGAGATACTGGTTTGATTCCTGGGTTGGGAAGATCACCTGCAGGAGGGTTTAGCAACTCACTTCAGTATTTTTGCCTGGAGAATCCCATGGACAGAGGAGCCTGGTGGGCCACTGTCCATAGGTTGCAAAGACTCGGACACGAGTGAAGTAACTGAACACGCATGCATGTAGGTAAGTAGAAAGCATCGCAATGTTTGAGGTGGTGCTGTCATATTAATCATCTATTTTGTAAGTACTTAAAATTTATTTTAAAGTTATTATTACTCTAATTCATCTATAATTTCTACAATTACCTTATTTATAATTAGGGCATCAAAAACCCAATTAAGGTCCCAATTAAAGGCTAAGACTGGCTGGTTTCCAACTTTTGAATTGAAAATGAGACAGGGTTTGGCTTCTTAAAGCCCCTTCTTAAAGTGGCTGCTAAGACCTGAAGGCCTTCCTTCAGGTTACAAATAATGAAGAATCTGAACAAATGTGCCAGTAATTCAAGTAGGGACATGACGGTCTAATATTAATGACAGTTCCTTCATTCATTAATGAAATGCATAGGTTTTTTAAAAAAGTACCTATTTCCTGTGCCTTGTTTTGTTACTTGGAAATACTTAATATTTTCTGACTTTAATTTCTGATAGTGGTATGTTCAGATCTCTTTATATATGGTCTGATTTTCTTGAGTTATACTTTTATTAGCTCATCATCATCACCCCTTTAAATATCCTGAGAATACTAGAATTCCAAACAGACTCCATCTATCTCAATTTTACTCTGTAAATTTACTCCAAGCATTACATAAGCTTTGTATTATGTGCTAGGTAACAAGAGCTATTGAATTTTTAAAAAATACTGAGCAAAAAGAAAATTTATTTATTTGCCAATTTTTAGTAGTCCTCAGCAATCAAATTAAAATGGCAAAGGGATATAAAATAGGTGTTTATTATACCACCCTATTTGCCGGAAGCTATTTTCAGTGGCCTTATCTCTATAAACACCTGAAATAAAGCATCGTGAAACTATAGAAGATACATTACATGATCATGGGGACAGATCATTTGCAAAAGCTTTATGAAAACTCATTTTGGGAACAAAGAATGTCACAAAACTGAGCACAAATAGTCAAATAATAAAATATATTATAGAAATGAGAAATATACCTATGTCTTTCTGAATAATTTAAATGTAATATGTTGAATCAAACTGGATTTCTTTCATCACCATAAGTAGAAATCATATATGAATTTCTTAAGAGGAGTTTACTTGGATCACACTGAAGTGTTCATTCAAAGTGAAGACTGATCTGAGTGACTGTGATCTGTGTGCCTCTTCTGCATAGACAGTTTACAGTTTTTCACGCTAAGGTTCATAGCATATGTAAATAATAAGGTTTATATGTATGTATGTTCTTATAAGGGCTTCTCAGGTGGCACTAGTGGTAAAGAACCTGCATGCCAATGCAGGAGACATAAGAGATGCAGGTTCTATCCCGGGTAGGAGAGATTCCCTGGATAAGGGCATAGCAACCCATGCTGGTGTTCTTGCCTGGGGATTCCCATGGACAGAGGAGCCTGAAGTGCTACAGTTAATGAAGTCACAAAAAGTCAGACAAGACTGAAGAGACTTAGCACCTGGGCATACATTTATACATATATATATATATATATATATATATATATATATATATGATCAGATCAGATCAGATCAGATCAGTTGCTCAGTCGTGTCTGACTCTTTGCTACCCCATGAATCACAGCACGCCAGGCCTCCCTGTCCGTCACCAATTCCCAGAGTTCACTCAGACTCATGTCCATCAAGTCAGTGATGCCATCCAGCCATCTCATCCTCTGTCCTCCCTTTCTCCTCTTGCCCCCAATCCCTCCCAGGATCAGAGTCTTTTTCAATGAGTCAACTCTTCACATGAGGTGGCCAAAGTACCAGAGTTTCAGCTTTAGCATCATTCCATCCAAAGAAATCCCAGGGCTGATCTCCTTCAGAATGGACTGGGTGGATGTCCTTGCAGTCCAAGGGACTCTCAAGAGTCTTCTCCAACACCACACTTCAAAAGCATCAATTCTTCAGTGCTCAGCCTTCTTCACAGTCCAACTCTCACATCCATACATGACCACAGGAAAAACCATAGCCTTGACTAGATGAACCTTTGTTGGCAAAGTAATGTCTCTGCTTTTCAATATGCTATCTAGGTTGGTTATAACTTTCCTTCCAAGGAGTAAGCGTCTTTTAATTTCATGGCTGCAGTCACCATCTGCAGTGATTTTGGAGCCCAGAAAAATAAAGTATGACACTGTTTCCCCACCTATTTCCCATGAAGTGATGGGACCAGATGCCATGATCTTCATTTTCTGAATGTTGAGCTTTAAGCCAACTTTTTCACTCTCCTCTTTCACTTTCATCAAGAGGCTTTTGAGTTCCTCTTCACTTTCTGCCATAAGGGTGGTGTCATCTGCATATCTGAGGTTATTGATATTTCTCCCAGCAATCTTGATTCCAGCTTGTGTTTCTTCCAGTCCAGTGTTTCTCATGATGTACTCTGCATATAAGTTAAATAAACAGGGTGACAATATACAGCCTTGACGTACTCCTTTTCCTGTTTGGAACCAGTCTGTTGTTCCATGTCCAGTTCTAACTGTTGCTTCCTGACCTGCATACAAATTTCTCAAGAGGCAGATCAGGTGTTCTGGTATTCCCATCTCTTTCAGAATTTTCCACAGTTTATTGTGATCCACACAGTCAAATATATATATGTATAAATATCAGAGAAGCCGATGGCACCCCACTCCAGTACTCTTTCCTGGAAAATCCCATGGACAGAGGAGCCTGGTGGGCAGCAGTTCATGGGGTCGTGAAGA
Source organism: Bos grunniens (assembly GCF_055505025.1). Lineage (NCBI taxonomy): Eukaryota > Metazoa > Chordata > Mammalia > Artiodactyla > Bovidae > Bos > Bos grunniens. The sequence goes on along the minus strand of NC_141176.1, from coordinate 8,573,205 downwards.
GTCGGACACGACTGAACGACTTCACTTTCACTTTTCACTCTCATGCATTGGAGAAGGAAATGGCAACCCACTCCAGTGTTCTTGCCTGGAGAATCCCAGGTCTCCAGCCCACAGAGCCTGGTGAGCTGCCGTCTATGGGGTCTCACAGAGTCGGACACGACTGAAGTGACTTAGCAGCAGTAGCATGTATAAATATATGTGTATATACATATATATATATATGTGTGTATATATATGTGTGTGTGTGTGTGTGATAAGAAGGCAATGGCACCCCACTCCAGTACTCTTGCCTGGAAAATCCCATGGATGGAGGAGCCTGGTAGACTGCAGTCCATGGGGTGGCTAGGAGTCGGACACAACTGAGCAACTTCACTTTCACTTTTCACTTTCATGCATTGGAGAAGGAAATGGCACCCCACTCCTGTGTTCTTGCCTGGAGAATCCCAGGGATGGGGGAGCCTGGTGGGCTGCCATCTATGGGGTCGCACATAGTCGGACACGACTGAAGCGACTTAGCAGCAGCAGATGTTTAGATAGATAGTCTAAGACTGAGTTCAAAGCTAGCTAAATACAGTATCAAGAGCTATTTTTGAAAGAACTGTGAATAATATAGCAAAATAATGTCATTAACTTTTCATTATATTTAGACAATTGATTCAGAAACACCTTCAAAATGTATGTAGCCAAAAACTTCTCTAAGGCATCTAAAAGCCAACATTTGATGCATAGCTTTAAGATACAAGTTAATTAAAGCACAGGGACATATCTGTTTTATGGAAGCATAATGTCCTGCAATCTTACTTGGAATCCAAGTTAATTGTCCAAGAAGGACTAACATTTTAAAAGTGGAATGTGAAGCTACATTATATAAGTTTGAATGTGTGTTCTGGATATAGTCACCTTGAATTTAAATGTTAAAAACATGAAGTCTATGCCTATCATTGTATTTTTGCTCCAGGATATAAAATGAATTGATTTAACCATGGATCATTTAAGTTCTGTAATTCATCGTAACTAATTTAATATTACTCATCTTATCAAAAAGAGAATTTTGAATGGTAAGAGAATATAATGTTTGAGATTCTAGTTACAAGATTGCACACTGCCTCAGTATGAGGCTGCTTAAACATTGTCATAATTTAGAGAAGCCATTTAATTACTCTGTTCTACAAATTTAGTTGTAAATAGAAGTATAATTAGCACCCAGTCCCTACTTGTTTTGTGGATTCAACTATATACATGTGTATATAGAACTGTATACTTGTGTATATGTGTACCACTGGACTCCCTGTCATGTGGTACATTGTATATAAATGTATATATATGTGTGTGTTGCTCAGATGTGTCCAACTCTTCGTGACCCCATGGACTGAAGCCCACCATGCTCCTCTGTCCATGGAATTCTCCAGGGAAGAATAGTGGAGTGGATTGCCATGCGCTTCTCCACGGGATCTTCCCAACTCAGGGACTGAACCCAGGTTTCATGCATTGCAGGCAGATTCTTTACTGTTTGAGTTACCTGGGAAGCCCTACATGTATGTATAATTATTACTATTACTCTTAGTTTATTTTTTAATTTAATATTGCATATAAATAAATTCATCTCTAAAGGAATTTAAATTTCTATTGCCAAGAATACTGTGGATGGAAGGTGAAGAGACAATAGCTGCAATAATAAACTGTGAAGCACAGGAGCACAACAGAAGTGTTCAATAAGAGACAGTCATCCTTCTTACGGAGAAGGCAATGGCACCCCACTCCAGCACTCTTGCCTGGAAAATCCCATGGACAGAGGAGCCTGGTGGGCCGCAGTCCATGGGGTCGCTGAGTCGGACAAGACTCGGCGATTTCACTTTCACTTTTCACTTTCATGCATTGGAGAAGGAAATGGCAACCCACTCCAGTGTTCTTGCCTGGAGAATCTCAGGGATGGCAGAGCCTGGTGGGCTGCTGTCTATGGGGTCACACAGAGTCGGACACAACTGAAGCGACTTAGCAGCAGCAGCAGCAGCAGAATCCTTCTCAAAGATTAAGACAAGCAGTGTCAACAAATAACTTTGAGGAAAAATGTGAGCAAAGCACTCACATGAAAGTTTTCTGAGCATAACTGTCAACAAAGTGAAACAGTGAAATTCTGGGTAAGCAAGGCAAGTGTATGAGCGGGAGTATTAAAAGCAGGCAACTGAGAATAACTTCAAAGGACTCCATTTGGAGACTGAAACCAATGATAATTTTTGTATTCATAAGGATCTTTGCAAATAATATTAAAATATTTGAAAATCTCCAGTAATATATCCTGTTTATATATGTGGATAATATTCTACATGAATTCTCAAGTATATATGTGGCAATGGATGTTTAGTATATAGTAAAGAAAATATGTAACTATACAGAATTAAAATATTGATAAGAGCTATAATAATTTTTGTCAAGCATTAGGCAGATTCTTTACCAGCTGACCCACAAGGGAAGCCCAAGAATACTGGAGCAGGTAGCCTATCCCTTCTCCAGCAGATCTTCGAACCGGGGTCTCCTGAAATGCAGGCAGATTCTTTACCAAAAATTCCAACTGAGCTATCAGGGAAGCCTCAGTTTTGTTTTTTTTTTTAGGACTGTGATAAACATGTTACAGGAAATATCTCATTTTTCTGTCTATAAAGTCTTATACAGTATGGAGTTCCCCTGGTGGCTCAAGATCGTAAAGAATCTGCCTGCAGTGCAGGAGACCAAGGTGTGATCCCTGGGTCAGGAAGATCCCCTGGAGAAGAGAATGGCAACCCACTCCAGTATTCTTGCCTGGAGAATCTTATGGACAGAGGAGCCTGGAGGGCTACAGTCCATGGGGTTGCAAAGAGTCGGACACAAATGAGTGACTAACACTTATACAGTAAGGACACTGCATATTTCTTCTTGAGTCAACTTTATTCACCTAATTTATATACCATAAAGCAATGGCAACCCACTCCAGTACTCTTGCCTGGCAAATCCCATGGACGGAGGAGCCTGGTAGGCTGCAGTCCATGAGGTCGCTAGGAGTCAGACACGTCTGAGCGACTTCACTTTCACTTTTCACTTTCCTGTATTGGAGAAGGAAATGGCAACCCACTCCAGTGTTCTTGCCTGGATAATTCCAGGGATGGGGGAGCCTTGTGGGCTGCCATCTCTGGGGTCATACAGAGTCGGACACAACTGAAGTGACTTAGCAGCAGCACATACCATAAAACTCACCCTTTTAAAATGGATAGCTCCATGTTATTAAAAGCATGAATAAATGAGCAATCAGTACAGCTGTTAACCTATAACTTCTATTTACTAGCAATAAAAATGTGATTAAGTAGCACCCAAAATATGCAATATTTTGTTGACTAATATAGTTAAATGTGTATAAGACCTGTGTACTGAAAACTACAAAACATTGTTTAGAGAAGCAAAAGTAAGCTTAAGTGAATTGATTTTTCCATGCTTGTAGGTCAGTGGAATCCATATTGCTATACTCCTTGCTTAACTCTGACAAAGTAGTGCAATTTTGGTCATAAGGAGAAATGAATCTTTGAAAAAAAATTTTTGCCCTGAAGGTGGAGTCAGCCTTTGTGTCTGCATGACCCCACTGATTGGTCAAGACATTTCCATGATTTCCAACAGTTTTAGGATAATTTCTGCAGCCTTGTGGTGTTGTATCATTTAGCTTCCTTGAGCCACAGTTATTATTTTTCTTAATGCCTTAGATACTCCATGGCAAATGTTACTTTGAAAAGCTCACTTAGCTCTTCAGGCCACTAAAGCAGTCATTTGTGTTTCTACCACTGTTCTGTGAGTGACAGCCACACCTCTTTGAGTCCCAAAGAGAATATACCTCACTGGGTGACTGTTACACTACAAGGGTGGATGGCCTCTCTATTATTAGTTCCTGGTGAAATAGTAAATTGCTGAGTAAGCTTAATTTTTTAGCATTTCTTTATTGCAATGGTGTAGAAGTCTCATTCCTTTTGAAGATGAAACTTTAATATTAAAATTGATTTTGGGTATGGATCTACAACAAAATAAAAAAAATTCCTTTTATGTGCAGCAAAAATGGCTAAATGTTACACTCACAGGTTTTTCATATTGTAGGAAATGCATGAAATATCCTTAGTGATAGGGAAAGGGCCTCTGGGACCTTAGATGTCAGTTATAAAAGACAGATTGTTATGCTTATAAATTTGTCTCTCCTGGAAGTGACATCCAAGGTCCCAGAGCCTTTTTTTTTCCATTCACGGAGGATTTTTTATGCAATTCCTACAGCATACTGTATTCCATTCTTTACAAGAAATGTTCAACCATTCATATTACAGAGACAGGCAGACACCTTGCCTGCTGCTAAAGAATGGGAGGAAGAAGTTTGAAGGGAGGGCAAAATGTAGCATTCCTACTAACGTTAAAAAAGCACAAATGTTTAATTACAAACAAAAGTTACTTGCTATGTGACTACATTCAAGTGTGAGTACATGTGGTGTATCTAATTTAAAATAAAAAACGAATAATGTTCTGAATGATCTGAGATCATTTTTTTTATAAAAGTGCTTTGAGCTAGTTAGCTTTTAATAATTTCAAAAAAGCAAAGTAATTTTTTTGTCTCAATGCCTTTGTGGCTTTGTGTTAATAATCAATAGCATTAGTTACTCAGTTGTGTCCAACTCTTTGCAGCCCCATGGGTTGTAGCCCGCCAGGCTCCTCTGTCCATGGGATTCTCCAGGCAGCAATACTGTAGTGTGGGGTCGTTTTCTTCTCCAGAAGATCTTTCCAATCCAGAAATCTAACCCAGGACTCCTAGACTGCAGGCAGATTCTGTACCATCTGAACCACAGGGAAGCCATCAATTAATAATCAATACATGATATCTTTGAATTTCAAATATAATTAATATATAATCATAAGTCTCCACACCAGTGTAACAGGTAAACATAAAACTGATTATTGTTTTTGGCATAATCATTACATTGAAGATTAGTCAACCAATTTTGTTGGGGGGGAATTCCAGTGTACTCAAATCTATACCTTTTGTCTTAATAAAATGCAGTCTTTATCTCCTGTGTCTCTATAAGAAAAACTTGGTTGGGTCATCAAAGAAGTTTCTGATTTGAAGGATACACATGGCCTCAAATGCTGTATTCATTCATTCATAATGTAAAATATGTTTATTTATTGGCCCATTTATCTATGATTTCATATAATACCCAAAATATTTTAAAGTATATTTTCTGATTATCAAAGTCTATTAACAATGAGTTCTTGCCAATGGTCATAAGTTATGCACTTAGGGCTTCCCTGGTGGCTCACCTGGTAAAGAATCCTCCTGCAATGTGGGAGACCTGGGTTTGATCCCTGGTTGCGAAGATCCCCTGGAGAAGGGAAAGGCTACCCACTCCAGTATTCTGGCCTGGAGAATCCCATGGACTGTGTAGTCCCTGGGATCACAAACATCAGACATAACTGAGTGACTTTCACCACCACTGAACAATGAGTAAAATGTAGGTAAAAATGGGGCTGACAGGGCTTACTCTGCTTATGACATTTTTCAAATAAAAATTATGATTGATGACTTCCAATTATATCTATTGTTTCATACAAGAGATTTATTGGGAAAGCTCCAATAGAAGCTATAAATTATAAAGGATATTTAGCAAAATAAATTATTAATTATTATCATTTTCAGTATTATAATGAGAAAATTACCTTTTGCTTCAGGTATTTTTATTAGTGGAATTTATTTGAAAATGAGTTGATAATTAGATACTTGGATTTTCATCTTTCATTATCTAGAAAGAGGAGCAATAATACTAATTAAATGGTGAATACTAAAGGATGTCAGGATTCTAACTAGGAAATTTGACCAAGGGTCTCTGGGAGAATATTTTTCTTTTGATTTTGTTGACTATACTTATTTGTATGTTAAAGGTATTTGAATGAACAAATTTTCTTGCTTCATTTCTTTATTTTGTCTTGTATAGGTTTTCTTCTGTGTACAGAGTAGTTATTGTATTTCCATGACTGCCTTCTTCTCTCAACTCTTTTTTTTTTTAATAAACTATTAATCATATAAACATTAGCTTTGGAAAACATTTATACTCAACTTCAAAATACTGATTTTCTGCATTTCATAGCAGTTTTTTCTGAGAAGGGACATTGTCATTTTTCGCTGGCTTCCATAACTTTTCTGCCTCACACAATACTATAGTTTCATGCTGTTTTCCGTCTGGGGCTGTGTTATACCCTGTGGCTATTTTCTCATCACCTCTCTAAGGCTCATATTTTTCTCTTTTGCTTAAACTCACATCCAGATGAGGGTGTTTCTAAAGATATTTTACTAAATTATTTTTATTTTTATTTGCTTCCAACCTTAACAGTTTCAACCACTTTCATGACCTTAACAATCATTGCAATATTGATGACTTGTAAACATTTATTGTGAACTCCTCATCCAGCATCTTTGACAACTTTCAAAACTGCATACCTAGGTGCAATCGCAGCCTGTGAATATACTCATGCTAACTCAAACTCAATGACTCCTATAATGAACCTATCATCTGTAATCCAAAGTTGATATTTTTATTATTATTTAACCATTTATATCAATAATCACTTGGATACAGTCCTAATCAAGCCACAATCCTATTTAAATCCCAGCCCAATCCCATCACAAAGCACTACTGATTATTTTTCTTTGTAAAATCAAAGCTATTATTCATATTTTTCTGCCAATAATAAATCCAGACTCACATCAGCTTGCTTCTCCAAAGTCATGCCTACTCTGAAACACTGTTATACAAATACTTTATATACAACTAGCAGATTAATTTATAAAAGACGTTAGTTCCTTAGTTTTGCTGTGGTTCATTCCCCGCCACCCCTCCACTGCCGTTGTTATCTTATCTATTTCTAGGCTGCAAAAACATAATTCTATAAGCTATGATGTAGATAATCAATGTCTGCCTCAGTGATTTTAACACTACTTTTATAAACCACTACTGCAATGTGGGTAGTGATATTCACAAAATCAAGGATGGTATTATAAAGCAACATAATTAATGAGGCTTGTTTTACATGATAGAGTGACAGTGCCTAAAACTTTTAATTATATTGGCACAGTGAGTGACAGGTGATGGTCAACAGCTCCAGATACAAAAATCTTGACTTAGATGGCTGTAAATTATAACATGGAAAATGGGCAAAATGTTTTAGATAGGTAGGATGAAATGAATGAAAGAAATGAATGAAAGAAAGCTTTGATTGACAGATTGTGAATTGAATGCTTAATTTATATAGCACTCTTATGCTTTTTGATTCAAGATACCACAATAGCACTTCTAAACGTGGGAAATTTCTGAGCTTATGAATATTGGAGAAAGCAGAGGATTTTATCCTATGAATAAGTTGAACATGTCAAATAATGATAATAGAAATGATATTGTTGGAAAGAAGCTAATACTAATTGAGTCTTATGTACTGGAAATATGTTAAGAGAAGTTTGTATTAATTAAATAATTGAATCTTATCTGTAGCCCTCATAGGTAGTTGCTATTATTCCTAGTTTGTGGATAAAGAAAATGAAGTACAGTATGCAACTGACTCCCTCAACTCACAGAGCTTATGGGTGGTAAAGAATTTCAATACCAGTTCTCAAGTGCTATTCTCCATTCTTATTAAAACATTACTTTTCTACCCTCCTTACAGGTAGAGTGATGGCTCCATCAATCAAATACACCCACCATGAATTTTCACTTGTGAATTAATAATAAAGAGAAAGATGATTGTAATCAATATTCTATAAAGAAGAATGGTGGATTTTCTGCAACAAGAGTGGCAAAATAGCTTGATTCTTAAATATCTCCTTTAGAAGCAAAAATATTTATGGAATATGAAGAATGAAATATTTGCATATTTCACAAAAGGCTAGCTTAATTTGCATAAATTTAATAATTCTAAGTCTGGCAAGCTGAATTTACTTTTGACACACTACAATAGAGTCACAGTCCTTTGCCAACTTCCAGATGTCAGATCATAGACTCAGAGTCCTTTCAATAAATGGAAGGACAAGTACCCTTGAGGAAGACATCTAAATTGATCTTAAGCACTATAAACACAGCTTATGATCATAAGCACTGAATCATTACTACTTTTCCTGAGAAAGTCTGAATACAGGGAAAGAAAAAAATAGTCAGACCTTATGAAGATTTTTGTAAACTACTTCCTATGCATCTTGAGTGCCACTACAGTTCACCAAACAGAGCAGCGTTTGATGGGCAGCAGACAATAAATGGATTTGTAGCGTAAGTTCTACCCAAGGTAAGATACAATAAGGTTTCCAAAATGTACTTATTTCTTTAGTTTCTGTGTATATTCTTTGACTAGCTATGCTTCACAACTGCCACGATCCTTGTAATTTGTCCATGATCTATGAAGGGAATTTGAGCCCATGTGCAAGAAGCAAGGGGGAAACTTTTAGAATGTTCTCTCTCTGCCCCAAAAGCTGCCTCAGGAGAATTACAGAGAGCTGCTGCTATCAAAGTTGTGAATGCGAGAGTGGCAATTTTTGTTTCAGCCTTACTGAACTTTACAATTCAGTGAAGAAGACCTAAGTAGCAAAGTTAGGCCAGCTGTTGTATTTTATGTCATAGTTTAGTACACAGACTTAAATATTTCACCAGACTCTAAAAGTCACGTCTGAAATATGTGGAATAGTGGGAAGCTGAGTTAAGAGGATTATATCAATAATTGAAGGTTTACAACAATCCCTACCTTCTTTACAAAATAATTAGTTACCTTTTGAAAAACACCTCTTGAATCGCTGTTGAATACAATGGAGAAACACTTGACCTTTGGCCTTCTAGTTATTTATAAATTTGGGAGAGTCCAATAACATTGCATTGTTCAGTGATAGTGGCATATGTTAGATTAGCTAGGAAATCTCTAATGCACAATTAACACAAGAAGTTGTTTTATACTTCCTGTATGTTGATTTCAGCTATACTGCCACCTAAATCATTTGTCTTTTGTTATATTCTTAATATTACATTTTCTCTAGATTAATAATTCTGAAGTTCTTTTTCAGAGGGATCTGCACAATATTCTGGCACAAGCCAGGAGTAATCCTGAAGAATGATAAAGAAAATCCTCTTACTGGATGAAATTCTCATAATATATGCTTCATTCAGGAAACATGATCCAAAGTAAAAATGTACATTGATTCATGGACTATAGCTGACAAATGGCCAGGAGGTAAAGAATTTGGAAGGAACTGTCACAAAGAAATGAGTGTATAAATAGATAGACCTCTTCTTAGGCCAAAAATTTAGAGATATTTGTCTTCTGAGAATAGACACCATAAAGACTCCTACTTACTAATTATGCAGAGGCACATGTGATAATGGATTTATACTTCTAGATTAGAAAAGCATTCAAAACTAAAAAATAAGAAAACAACTCAATTAAAAAATAGGCAAAGCATCTGAACAAATATTTGGCTCAAGAAGATACATGGAGGTCAAATAACACATAAATGTCCAACATCATTAGTCATTTGCAAAATGTAAATTAGCAAAATAATGAGATAGTATTGTACATCTATTATATTGCTAAAATAATAATTTTTAAAAAAGACTCCCAATCTAAGTACTGGAGCGGTTATAGAGTGACTGGAAATCTCATACACTGATAGTTGGAATGCAAAATATTACTACAATTTTTTTGCTTGGAAGTTTCTGTAAAAATTTAAAATTGCAATTAACATGCAGTGTAGCCATGCTAGCTCTAAGTATTTATCAATGGGAAATGAAATTATAAATGCACATAAAAACATATACAGTGATGTTTCTAGTAGCTTTATATATAATACCCCAAAACTTCAGAGATCCATTCATAGATCCATGGAGAGAAAAATTGTGGTATTGAAACTTTCATACAAATAATATTATCCAGAAACACTAAGGAAGGAATTGAACCACTGAAATGCATAACTAAATGACTGGATACCAAAGTAATGATGCTGGATGAAAGAAGTCCAAATTAATTATGCGGGTTGAATAAAGACCAAAAACAGTGCATTTGAAGGATTTTTTTTTTATAGAACTCAAGAAAATTCAAAATTTATTCCTCTTAAGCAGAAAGCATATTAGTAATTACCTGAAAATAGAGAATGGGCTTCAGGGAATCAAAAATGGACACACCAAAAATTTGAGGGGTAACGGATAAGCTCATTACCTTGTTTAAATCATTTAAAATATTCTGTGAAATAACTAATTTTAAGTAAATTTAACTCAGTAGAGAGAACTTTACAGAAGAGTTGCAACAATAGGACAAAGACTTCCCATATACACTATACCTAGTTTCTCTCATTATTAACATCTTAATATGATAAATTTGCTAAAATAAATGAACCAATAGCTTATAATTAAGTTCATACTCATTTTATATCTTCTTAGTTTTTTTTCCTTAATATCTTTGTTCCAGGATCTTACCCAGGATAGTACATCATCCTTTACTTGGAATGACAGTTAGAGATTGCCTAACCTAACCTTCTATTTTAAAATTTAGAATAAAAAAACAAACAACTATGGTTCTGCACTCTGCTGGGGTTCTAGGGTACCTTCACCCATGCTGTGATATGAGTAGGAGAAATAATGACTGTTTTCATTCACATTCTGAAAGCATCAGATCAGATCAGATCAGTCGCTCAGTCGTGTCCAACTCTTTGTGACCCCATGAATCGCAGCATGCCAGGCCTCCCTGTCCACACCAACTCCCGGAGTTCACTCAGACTCACGTCCATCGAGTCAGCGATGCCATCCAGCCATCTCATTCTCTGTCGTCTCCTTCCCCTCCTGCCCCCAATCCCTCCCAGCATCAGAGTCTTTTCCAATGAGTCAACTCTTCACATGAGGTGGCCCAAGTACTGGAGTTTCAGCTTTAGCATCATTCCTTCCAAAGAAATCCCAGGGTTGATCTCCAGAATGGACTGGTTGGATCTCCTTGCAGTCCAAGGGACTCTCAAGAGTCTTCTCCAACACCACAGTTCAAAAGCATCAATTCTTCAGTGCTCAGCCTTCTTCACAGTCCAACTCTCACATCCATACATGACCACAGGAAAAACCATAGCCTTGACTAGATGGACCTTTGTTGGCAAAGTAATGTCTCTGCTTTTGAATATGCTATCTAGGTTTGTCATAACTTTCCTTCCAAGGAGTAAGCATCTTTTAATTTCATGGCTGCAGTCACCATCTGCAGTGATTTTGGAGCCCAGAAAAATAAAGTCTGACACTGTTTCCCCATCTATTTCCCATGAAGTGATGGGACTGGATGCCATGATCTTCGTGTTCTGAATGTTGAGCTTTAAGCCAACTTTTTCCCTCTCCACTTTCACTTTCATCAAGAGGCTTTTGAGTTCCTCTTCACTTTCTGCCATAAGGGTGGTGTCATCTGCATATCTGAGGTTATTGATATTTCTCCCAGCAATCTTGATTCCAGTTTGTGTTTATTCCAGTCCAGCATTTCTCATGATATACTCTGCATATAAGTTAAATAAACGGGGTGACAATATACAGCCTTGACGAACTCCTTTTCCTATTTGGAACCAGTCTGTTGTTCCATGTCCAGTTCTAACTGTTGCTTCCTGACCTGCATACAAATTTCTCAAGAGGCAGATCAGGTGGTCTGGTATTCCCATCTCTTTCAGAATTTTCCACAGTTTATTGTGATCCACACAGTCAAAGGCTTTGGCATAGTCAATAAAGCAGAAATAGACGTTTTTCTGGAACTCTCTTGCTTTTTCTATGATCCAGTCATTTCCTTGACATTTGAAATATTTTAAAGTAAATTTATCCTTGAAAAGAAGTCACTTACAATAGTCAGTTGTAACAATCGCTAATTACGTAATGAACAACATTCCAAGTTACTAGTTACTAGCCTGTAACTGTGTTTCTGTCCTTGATCAGAGGAAAACAAGATATAAGACCAACCAGGAAAACAGCTCAGGGTACTGCAGTAACTGATTCTTATTTGTGTGCTGAAGTTGTATCCATTCCTGTTCCTGAAACATGGACCAAATGGCACGTTGATAATTATTATATGTGTAATGTATTCCTTTGTTTTTCAGTTGCCCAGTGCTGTCGGACTCTTCGCTACCCATGGACTGCAGCACACCAGGCCTCTCTGTCCCTCACCATCTCACGAAATTTGCCCAAGTTCCCAAGTTCATGTTCATTGCCTTGGTGATACCATCCAGCCACCTCATCCTCTGACACTCTCTTTTTCTTCTTCCCTGAGTCTTCCCAGGATCAGGGTCTTTTCCAGTGAGTCAGCTCTTCTCACCAAATGGCCAAAATACTGGAGCTTCAGCTTCAGCATCAGTCCTTTCAATAAATATTCAGGGTTGATATTTAGGATGGACTGGTTGGATCTCCTTGCAGTCCAATGGACTCTCGGGAGTCTTCTACAGTACCACAGTTCAAAAGCATCAATACTTTGGTGCTCTGCCTTCTTTATGATATATATATATATATATATATATATATATAGAGAGAGAGAGAGAGAGAGAGAGAGAGAGAGAGAGAGAGAGCTCTCACAAGTCTATGTGACCACTGGAAAGACCATACTCTTGACGATCCAGACTTTTGTTGCAAAGTGATGTCTTTGCTTTTCAACACACTGTCTATGTTTGTCATAGCTTTCCTGCCAAGAAGCAATCATCTTCTGATTTCATGCCTGCAGTCACCATCCCAGTGATTTTAGAGCCCAAGAAGAGGAAATTGGTTACTGTTTCCACCTTTTCCCCTTCTATTTGCCATGAAATGATGGGACCAGAGGCCATAATTTTAGATTTTTTAATATTTAGTTTTGAGCTGGCTTTTTCACTCTTGCCCTTCACCCTCATCAAAAGATGCTTTGGTTCCTCTTCACTTTCTTCCATGAGAGTGGTATCACCCACGTATCTGAGGTTGTTGATGTTTGTCCCACCTATCTTGATACAAGCTTATAACTCATCCAGCCTGTCACTCCTCATGATGTGCTCAGCATATAGGTTAACTAAACAGGGTGAAATTAACAGCTTTGTTGTACTCCTTTCTCAATCCTGAACCAGGTCGTTGTTCCATATGGGGTTCTAAATGTCGCTTCTTGACCCACATGCAGGTTTCTCAGGAGACAGGCAAGACGGTTTGGTATTCCCATCTCTTTAAGAGTTTTCCACAGTCTGTTATGATCTTTACAGTCAAAGACTTTGGTGTAGTCGATGAAACAGAGGGAGATGTTTTTCTGGAATTTTCTTGCTTTCTCCATTATCCAGCAAATGTTTTCAATTTGATCTCTGGTTCCTCTGCCTTTTGTAAACCCAGTTTGGATATCTGGAAGTTCTTGGTTCATATAATACTGAAGCCTAGCATGCAAGATTTTGAGCATGACCTTACTAATGGCAACACACTCCAGTATTCTTGCCTGAAAAATCCCATGGACGGAGGAGCATGATAGGCTACAGTCCATGGGGTCGCAAAGGGTTGGACATGACTGAGCGTCTTCACTTCATGTACTAGCATGGGACAGGAGTTCAATTGTCCCGTGGTTTGAATATTCTTTCATACTGCCCTTCTTCAGAATTGGAATGAGGCTGACTTTTTCAGTCCTGCGGCCACTCCTGTGTTTTCCAAATTTGCTGACATATTGAGTGTAGTACTTTGATACATCATCTTTTAGGGTTATAAATAGCTCTACTGGAGTTCCATCTCATCCACTAGCTTTACTGACAGCAATGCTTTCTAAGGCTCACTTGACCTCGCACTACAGAAGGTCTGGCTCTGGGTGAGTGATCACATCATGTGGTTATCTGGTTCAAGATCTTTTCTGTACTGTTCTTCCATGTATTCTTTCCAACTCTTCTTGATCTCTTCTGCTTCTACTAGGTCTCTACTGTTTCTGTCCTTTATTGTGCCCATCTTTGGGTGAAATATTCCCTCAATATTTCCAATTTTCCTGAAAATCTCCTATAAAAGGAGAATTAGAGGGTACTGCATATAAAAACTTTTGTCTAATTTTCTAGCTGTAAAATATATGCTGCTCTTTCCCTGAAGTATTACCTTATCTTGTTCACCTCTTGCTATCAATTGCCACTACTGGTCTAACTATAAATTGTGCTGTTTTACTTATTTCTTGTTAATATAAAAAATAGAATCACTTCCATTTGTCAAGATATTTCCTCTTTTTTAAACAAAGATTTCCTTCCTAATATTGTGAGTAATTGGGATCTTAATATACATTAAGGCCCTCTGTTTCTTTGTTGCTTGCTATTCAAGTTTAATTTTAAGAGCTTCACATGAACATTCTTTAAATGCATTCCTTATTTTAATTTCACATATGTTAGAAGTGCCTAACACTGCATTGCTTATGTTTAAAGCTTTTTTTGTTTAATTCATCAATAATCATATGTTCCTTTTCTAAGTCAATTATGCTACTTCCTCTTTTCATTAATTATGTTCTCCAATATAGGGAAGCCATAATCTTTCTTTTTTATTGAAATACAGTTGATCTACAATATTATGTTAGTTTGCAGTATACAGCATAATGGTTCAGTGTTTTTTGTAGATTATACTCTAAAGTTATAAGGAATGATGTCTATATTTCCCTGTGCTGTATAATACATCACTGTTGTTCATCTATTTTATAAATAGTAGTCTGCATCCCTGAATCTGATGCCCTTATCCTCCCACTCCCCCCTTCCCTCTCCCCCTTGGTATCCATTTGTTTGTTTTCTGTATCTGTGACTGTTTATCTGTCTTTTATGAACATTCATGTTGTTTGGAGTTTTTTCTTTTGTTTTCTATTTTTTTTTAGATTTCACATATAAGTGATAACATATAGTGTTTGTCTTTCTCTGTCTTATTTCACTAAGCATAATAACCTCTAGGTCCATCCATGTTGTTGTGAATGGCAAATTTAACTCTTTTTACGCTTGAGTAATAACCCACTATAAATGTATACATCTCTTCTTTTGGAATTCATCTGTTGATGGACATTTGGGTCGCTTCTATATTTTACCTATTGTGAATAATGCTGTTACAAATATTAGGGTACATATATCTTTTCAAATTAGTGTTTTGTTTTCTTCAGCCATATACACAGCAGTAGAATTGATGGATAATATGTGAGCTCTATTTTTAGTATTTTGAGGGACCTATATAGACTTTTCCATAGTAGTTGCACCAATTTATATTCCAACAGTGTACAAGGGTTCCCTTTTCCCAATATCTTTTCCAACATTTGTTATCTTTTGGAGGATAGTCATTCTGACGGGTGTAAGATGATATCTCATTTTGATTTGCATTTTTCTTATAATTAGCAGCGTTGACTATGTTTTCATGTGCCTGTTTGTCATTTGTATGTCTCCTTTGGGGAAAAAAATGTCTATTCTGGTATTCTACTCATTTTAAAAATCAGGTTATTAATTTTTTTGTTATTGAGTTGCATCAGCCATCTATATATAGATTTTTAATGCAATATACAAACTTTACTTAACAAAATAACACATAAAGTAAAACAGGCACTTGCTCATTTATGTGAGAAACACACTTACTGCTGCTGCTAATTTGCTTCAGTTGTGTCCAACTCTGTGTGACCCCACAGATGGCAGCCCACCAGGCTCTCCCATCCCTGGGATTCTCCAGGCAAGAACACTGGATCGGGTTGCCATTTCCTTCTCCAATGTATGAAAGTGAAAAGTGAAAGTGAAGTTGCTCAGTTGTGTCCGACTCTTCGAGACCACATGGACTGCAGCTTACCAGGCTCCTCCAATCATGGGATTTTCCAGGCAAGAGTACTGGAGTGGGTTGCCATTGCCTTCTCTGAACACAGATACACACACACACACACACACACACGTGTGTGTGTGTGTGTGTGTGTGTATATATATATATATATATATATATAATTTCTGGAAGAGAGCATAGGGAGAACACTCTTTGACATAAATTGTAGAAATATATTTTTTATCTAACTCTTAAAGCAAAAGAAATAAAAACAAAAATGAAAAATAAACAAATGGGACTTAGTTAAACTTAAAGGCTCTTGCTCAGTAAAGGAAATCATTCACAAAATGAGAAGACAAGTTACTGAAAGGGGGAAAATATTTCCAATGATATTATCCACAGTAGCTTATTATATAATATAAACTCATGTATGTATGTGTGTTTAGTTGCTCAGTCATGTCTGACTTTTTGCAACCCCATGGACAGTAGCTCACCAGGCTCCTCTGTTCTTGGGATTCTCCAGGCAAGAAGACTGGAGTGGGTTACCATTCCCTTCTCCAGCGGGTCTTCCTGACCCAGAGATCAAACCCACGCCTCTTATGTCTGGAGCAGTGGCAGGTGGGTTATTTACCTCTAGTGCCACCTGGGAAGCCTTTTAATTGACTACTGATAGTTATGTATTTATTGCCATTTCATTGCTTGTTTCTCTTTTTACATTTTTGTAGTTCTTCTCTGTACATTTCTTTTTTTCTCTTCCCTAGTGTTTTGATGATTTTATTCAGTACTATGCTTGTATTCCTTTATTTTTAGTATTTGTGTATCTATTGTAGGTTTTTGACTTTTTTATTAAATTGAGGTTCATATATGTTGACTTACAGTTAAATCTACTAGTTTAAACCTTGTAATCATTTAGGTTCAAACACATTTTAAAAGATCTACAAGATTATTACTTCATGTCATAGCCTTTTCTTTTCCACTTAGATAAAACTAATTTAACTTTTTTTTTTTTTTTTTTTTTTTTAGTATAGGTTCAGTATTGGTAAGGTCTTTTAGTTTTGCTTCTCAGGAAAGGTATTTGTTTTCCATTATTCTGTCTTCCAGATAATTTATGTTGTCTATTTAGTCCTTCTAGTTTGTTTCTTTTTTTACTTTAGATATATTCTCCAGTTCTTCCTGCATATTTTTTAAAATATTTTTTACTTTCTTATTAAAATTCTCACTGTGTTAATCTATTCATTTCCATAATTCAGTTACTGTTCTTATTACTAGTGCTTTGAATTCTTTATCTGGTAAATTGTTTATTTCTGTCATTATATTTTTCAGGATTTGACTAGTTCTCTGTCTTCTTTTGCTTAACTTTCTCTGTCTCTGTGAACACAGGTGATTTTTTATTTTTACCCATTGTGGTCTTGAAATTGTGGCCTTATGAGGGAGTGTCCCTGTATGAGCTGTGTGTGCCCACTGCCTTGGTGGGAGAGCTGGACCGGTGTGAACACAGTAACGTCTTTTCCTCAGTGTGCTGGCAAGCTATCTCTTGGGTAGGATGTGGGGACTGAGACAGAGGGTCTAGAGCTGGAGCTGGGTCTGAGGTGTGAATCCAAGCTGGGTCACCTCCCTTTAAGTGTGTGCTCTCCCCTCTCCCAGCTCTGGGACCCTTGACCCAGTGGCGGTCGGTGGTGAACCAGGAGGGGCCAGTGTGGTCTGTCATCCTGTGATGGCACAGGCTGAGGAAGCCTGACCACAGACAGAGGTCCAGTCTGCCTCCAACCTTCCGTCCGTGTAAGTGGCAGCAACGACAGCCCCCACACTGCTCAGACACAGCCTTGGGCCTGAGTCTTCCTCGTCTGGCACAGCCAACCGCAGCGCCCAGTCTCCGCCAGCCCTCTCTCTGTGGACAAGGGCTGTGGGGGTTCTCAGCATGCATACGGGTGGACACTCTCAGAGACTGGGACTGTCACCGACATGCTGCCTAAGTGACGGCCACCCCAGCCCACACAGACGCCACCCCTGGTCTGAGACATCTCTGTGTCCCCCAGCTGAGCTCTCTCTCTCTCTGGTCAATGCTGCCCTTTGTCTAGTGTGAAGGCGTGATGTGAAGTAAGCAGAGCTGGAGCAGTCAGTCACTTGACTCAGGCTGGGCCACATTCCAGCCCTCCCCACTTCTTTAGGAGCATTTGCACTCCTGCGAGTGGAGTCTAGGCTTCCCAGAGCCCTCCTGTCAGACCCAATGACCCTTCGACTGGCCAGAGGGACTTGTCTTCACAGGACTGGTGAGCTCATTATAAGGCTTGAGTCACACCCTCTGTGGGAGAGACCTCCACCTCTGTGATCTCCCTGAGTCCCCACCCCAGAGTCACAGGGTCCAATGTGACCCCTTCTCTTCCCAGCCTACTCAATTCTCCTCATTTTCCCACAGGTTTGTTCGTATAGGAGCTTTTCTAATAGTTTCCAGTTCACTTTCAGTGAGATTTTTTCCATGTGTATATGCATTTTTGATGCACTCTTGGAGGAGGTGTGTCCCACATCTTACTCTGCCATCTGTTTCAACTGTATAATCTTTTTACAAGTATTTGCACATACATTGACACAATGTTTCCAAAGTGTATGCCATGCTCTTTGATGCCATTTATGTGTATAACTACTGAACCTCAAATTGTATAATTGTATCAATCCCCTCACTTTTGAATGTCACCCCTTTAATTGTACCCTAATTGTAGTTTGTATGAGAAATACTGTACTGATAATTTTTTTTTTTTATTGTTTAACCTATTGAATGTATAGCACCACCATTTTAAATAATTCTTTTCACTTACAAGTGGTCAATTTATTCCCTAACTTCACTTGCAATCTCACACACTTTGATCAAATAAAATTTGTTGCAGCTGATTTCTCACCCACAGGGGTCAGGCACACTTTAAACATTTTGCACAGTGACCATCAATTGCTTTTCATCTACAAAGCATTTTATCAACATTGACTTAGGAAGTGTGTATTACCAAGATTATTTATTCATAGATATCCAAATATAAAACTTAGACTGGCATAATCTATGTTGGAAAATTGCTGAAAGACCAAACACTATGTCTGAAAATATAAAAATATCCAAGTAGCAAAATTGTTGCTGTTCAGTCTCTCAGTCATGTCCGTTTGCGACCTCATGGACTACAGCACACCAGGTTTCCCTGTCCTTCACTGTCTCCTGGAGCTTGCTTAAACTCCTGTCCATTAAGTCAGTGATGCCATTCAACCATCTCATCCTCTGTCATCCCCTTCTCCTCCTGCCTTCAATCTTTCCCAGCATCAGAGTGTTTTCTAAAGAGTTGACTCTTCACATCTGGTAGAAAAATATAAATCAGGAAACATAAGTGTTTTTGAAACATGTAAATGATTACATCGTTCATTTTTCACTGTCTAACATCATTATGAAAATGAAAGTCACTCAGTCATCACAACTCTTTGTGATCCCATGGACTATACAGTCCATGGAATTCTCCAGGCCAAAATACTGTAATGGGTAACCTTTCCCTTCTCCAGGGGATCGTCCCAACCCAGGGATGGAACCTAGGTCTGCTGCATTGCAGGTAGATTCTTTACCAACTGAACCACATCATTATCAGTTCAGTTCAGTAGCTTAGTCATGTCTGACTCTTTGTGACTCCAGGGACTGCATCAAGCCAGGCTTCCCTGTCCATCACCAACTTCTGGAGCTTACTCAAACTCATGTACATCAAGTTGGTGATGCCATCCAACCACCTCATCCTCTGCAGTTCCCTTCTCCTCCTGCCTTCAATCTTTCCCAGAATCAGGGTCTTTTCCAATGAGTCATTTCTTCACATTAGGTGGCCAAAGTATTGGAGTTTCAGCTTCAGCATCAGTCCTTCCAATGAATATTCAGGACTGATTTCCTTTAGGATGGGCTGGTTGTATCTCCTTGCAGTCCCATAATTATAGGAGTGTCTTTATCAAACTGAAGCATTTTGTTGTAATTTACATGCAGACCAATTCATGATAATTGAAAGGAAAAAATTCTCAAGCAGAATAAAAGGCATATACATCTGTTATATTTTATCTGATTCAGGCTATTTTGGGGAGATAATTTTCCTTGTATCTTTTGGGTTTCTGAATGGTTTTGTTAACCATGTTCTAGACTATGTTCCCAAGGATATTTGTATTATAAACAGCCTTGGATAATGAAAATGGCGAGTCCCTACAGGGAAGAGAATGGATTTACTTCCTGAAGAAGAAACTAAAGCTAATGCTTACAAAGTTTGTCAGTAGCCTCCCTTATAAGATTGGTGTTTTCCTAAGGTTAAGCTTCCTCTGTTGTTTCACAAACTGCTGTGGGTACAGAATCATTTAGACCTCTGTACTTAGACCACAGGTCTTGGGTAGTGAGGGAAATTGATGTGAACTTGAAGCTTATGCTTCCTGCTGTGCTTTGAGTAATACATTGCTTTGTCTCTGCTTCAGAAGTCTTGTGGTTTCTGTCAATATCTATAAAACACTGGCCAGCTAAATTGTTAGCTTGTGAGTAGGGTAAAGTCTCAGACCCTTCACCATTCCCAACTATAAATGGATATGTTTCAAGAATCTCCTTGACTATACCAAAAATAAGTCTTGCCATGACTTTTTTCAGAAGCAAAACTAGGCTATAAATAGAAATGTGCTGTTCATTTTTTTAAATGAAGGGAAGAAAAGAAATAAAAGAAAATAAAAAGAAAAGAAAAGAAAAATAATGAAAGTAAAAGAACAAAATACTTTTCATTTGTTATTTAATCAGTAAACAAAACTAAGAAGCATCTATTCCATTCTAAGCATTCTTCAAGATAATACCATAGAGAACAGAGTAGATATGGTACCATGTTTATGGAGTATACTTTCCTGTTATACATAAGGAAAAATCAGCAAAAACCATTGTTAATGATGACATGTAACATGGTAGAAATGAAGGTGATTGGAGCAGATGTAGTTAAGGGAAGGCTACATTACATGAGTGATGAAAAATTCCTTATTTACTCTGAGAGATTTAATCTGAGAGCATGATTTAGTGAAAGAAGTCCCTGGATTCCAGCGGTGAATCTAATATTTATTAGTTTGGGAATATCTCTGCAAAAAGATAAAAACTGTCATACCAATTGATATCTTCTCTAATTGTAAAACTGACATATTAAAACATATTTTGATATTGTAGAACACACAATAAAGGTTTGATATTACTAGTATTATTTATGCTACCAGATTCTGTTCACAGATTTTTTTCAGGTAAACTAAATGTTGACATGCCCATGTTTTGTTTTTGCTTTTATGTCTTGGATATGTTTTACAAATATCAATGTGCTTCCCTTATATTATAAGTTATAGTGGCCAAAGACAAGCTGACCTTGAAATTAAAGAGCTTCTTTGTGTTTTAGCTTAGACATCACTTTTTCGTTTGCTAATGCTTGCTATCCTTCTTGAAAAACTGAAAAAAAAAAAAAAAAGGAGAGGGAGAGGGTTATATAATTGCATTTTAGCTAAGTGGAATTAGGGTTATATAGGAATTATTTTCTGTAGTATATGAATTAGAACTTTTAAAATGAAGATATCTATTTAATCGTACCAAAAGGTTCTAAATTACTTTGCATATCCTCAAATCACAAAACCATAAATGCAGAGATCTCATAGTCTCAGGTTCAAATACAGAAACTTATTTCTTATAAATTGGATACAATTTGAATTTTCATTCTTGACCATAAATGAGATTATTAGAGAGGAAAAACTTGCATTTTAACTTTGGATTTAATACAATTGATATATTATAGATTAAAAATTGTGAAAATTTTAAGGGTTACATAAAATTTTCCTTGTTGAAAATACAAATTCAATTTGCTCATATTAGAGATAAGGACAATACAGCAAAATTAAATAGCTAAATTATTTTCTAATGATCACAAGATTGATCAAGTTAAAGTGAGATTTAGAAGTTTGGCTTTCTTTTTCCTTGTCCAGGCCATTCTGACTAGTCCTTACTTCACTGATGTGATGCTTGTATGTTATATATCCAAACACCTTTGGTGCTTATTGATTTCAGATTTCTAGGCCCTCAATGATATGCTGACTTTGAATTTGGATAATAAGGCTTAGCAATATGCATTTTGATAAGACTTTTTCAGGTCCTTATGTATACTTGAAATCTATACAACCACTGAATAATTAATACAGTGAAAATGAAGTGCCAGGGCTATTAGAATTATCTGAAATTATAATTTATATAAATTAAACAACTAATACATAAGCAATTGATTTTTTGAGAATTCATTGGTAAACTTCTCTTTATCTTGCAATTAAAATTCATTTTGGGTCAATAAGTTTTCTCTCAAGGTATGCACAAAATGTTGCAAATGTAATGAAATGTGTATACACACATACATACATACCCTTGAAGAGCCCAAATAATAATATTCTATGTAGTGATAAGTAAAAACCTATAATAAATAGTAAATAACTATATGAAAGAGCTTGATAATCATTTATTTTAAAAGTTATACTTCCATTTATCATTTTTTTTAATATTTTATTCTTTAATCAGCTTCTAGAAACTTATTTTGAAACTCAAAGCCAAAAGTTTGCTGTGACTTCATTTTATACTCTCTTCTCCAGGGCAATGGCCCTCAGCCTGTTTTTTTTTTTATTTGTTTGTTTTTGTTTTTAATTGACATATAATTTCTATACAGTGAATTTCTGATAAAATTTTTTGTTTACAGTTGGATAAATTAGATTAGCTTTAATGATGAAAGTGAAACTAAAACTACTGAGATGCAAAATATGCCAAATAATATTTTAAAACAATATCTTGGATTATAAGGAACAAAGAAGAACTCTGTGAAGTTAAATTATTATGTTCTTGTTAGTTGTAATTGCAAAATATGAGAAGAAGAAAAGTTATTGTCATGATGGGAACTTAAACACAAGAAACAGCAAAAGAACAACCCAAATGTAGTTGACAAAAAGCCAGGGTAATAATTGCAGCTTAAAACTAATTGTGAAAAGAAAACTAAGAACTAGAATTCTGCATTTTGGTCAAATTGCTGTTTCTATAAGTCAACTTTACTACTGTAAATTAGGATAATGTCATATCATTCAACAAATATTAATAGGACCTATGTGTTAGATATTATCCTATTTTCTATCTATATACTAGAGGAAAAACATGATGAATATAAAGTATTTAGAAATTCCTGGCATATAGAAAGCATTCAATAAATCATGTTAAATATGATTGTGCAAATAACAAAAATCAAACGTAAGAAAGGCCTCTCTAGAGGCGCTGTGAAGTGAAGTGAAGTCGTTCAGTCGTGTCCGACTCTTTGCGACCCCGTCGACTATAGCCCAGCAGGCCCCTCTGTCCATGGGATTCTCCAGGCAAGAATACTGGAGTGGGTTGCCATTTCCTTCTCCAGGGGATCTTCCTGACCCAGGGATTGAACCCAGGTCTCCCGCATTGCAGGCAGACGCTTTAACCTCTGAGCCACCAGGGAAGCCCTGGTACTGTATAACTATATAAAGAGGTGCTGTGTAACTATATAAAGATATACAGTACAAGGAAAGAGGGCAGGGGCATAATGATCTGAAATGGGGTTCTGAGAAAACAGAACCCCATTTATTATTTTATGTTAGAAATTATTTTATTTTTTAATAATAATAACATAATTATATATGTTATATTATTATTATTTTATATTATTATGTATAACATAATTATATATGTTATATTATTATAATAAATAATAATAATAACGTAAATTATTTTATGTTATTTTATGTTAGAAACCCAAGTAGTATGTGTAGGGTAGAATGGGGAGAAAAATAAGGACAGCAGATCTAGCCCTTCTTAAAGGTTATAATTAAAGCTATCCTGTCCTAAAGTATCTATTTATGTGTGTGTGTGTGTGAGGATTGAAGATTCAGGAAGAAGCTGCAGTCATGAACAGAGAATGAGATGAGGCAATTTGACAGTCAGTCCATGGACTAGAGATCAGGCAGAGAGAAAAATCTGAAAGAGCAAATCACACTGACATTTTGGGTGTTCTGTCACTCCAGGGATACACAGGACCTCAAAAGTTACCCCGGAGGTCTTTGATCTTGATCTTAGTATTGGTTGGAAGGTGTTGGAGAAGGTCATCAAAAGGCTGTGACCTTGGATTGACCCAAGAACTGGACTCAGGCAGTTGGAGGTTCCTTGCCCCTCCCCCATCCTTGGAAAGTGCACTCTGCCCGCCATTCCCACTCCAGGAGCTGTTCCAGGGACATAGATTGGAGAGGATAAGGCTGAAGGTTGAAGCCATTTGAATTGCTTATGTGACAAAATCTAGTCCTCTGTATAATCTTTTAAAATTTTGGCAGGCAGTGTGAAGACCTACTTATCTTGTGGTGCCCATGACACATCCTGTGTATAAGTTCCTTTGCTTCTTAAACCTGTTGCTTGTCAATCTGGAGTGATTGGATTCTGTATCCAGTCTTTACTTGCTTTCCACATACGGGGGCCAGTTTCAGATTTCAACCTTGAACACTCCAGTTTGGGGACCAACAGCAGGACACAAATCTTAACCCAGACTGCGGATAATAGAAGGACTGGGATTTCTCAAGTGTTTCCACTGTGAATGAACTCTTAGGGGACTCCATTTCATGTGGACACTCTTCAAGGTACTGAGATCAATTTGGATCAGGGTGGTTCCCTCAGTGGATTTACTCAACTTAAGGCATTAGTAAGAATACAAAAGATTCTATAAATTTTTCAATTTCTTATTTACCAACTCAGGTATTACATATTTATTGGGAATCTATGATCTTTATCCATAATGATAGGTTTTCTCTTTTTCAATTTGCACAACAAATTGGAATGGTGAAAAAACATAAGTACCTTTACACTAATTTAAGACTTTATTCCCAACAGATGACGTTTCCTGGGGGAAAGAGGAGTGGTTACCAAGGTGTGAATGTTGCCTCTACTATTCCTTCTCATCACTTGGTTGTTAGTATGTCTTCACACTTTACAGTAAAATACACAATTTAATAATCAGGGAAACATCTGGCTAATATAAGGATTATTTATGAAAGAGAAAAGAGTATTTTAGAGATAGGCAGAATTTGACAGAAGGAAAGATGTAGCTTCATACTTTTATATAAAGAAGATTCAGAGTAAAGACACAAGTGAAATTGCAGAGGCTAACTCATTGTTTTACCAGGCATCCCCCCATCTCTAGTTTCTTACAAGATCCAAGTTGGACTGAGTGCTCATATAGCGCCATGAAATTCAAAGGTAGCATTTATATATCTGCATTCTAGAAAAAGCCATCATAGTGTTAGTGGAAGGGAGTCTAGAGACCCCTCTTCCCATTGGCCTTGGTTCTTGGTAAGGATACAAAGAAGAATCTGAGGTCTTACTTGTTGCAAGAGAGTTTATTGAAGCTAAAGAGAGAACAGAGAGCCTATCTCAAGAGAGAAGTAGACCAGGCCAAGGAAAGCAATGGCTCTGGAGGGCTGTGATATAGAGTTTTTAAGGCAAAGTTTTTTGCATAATCCAGGAGATCATTGGCTGACAGTCTTTTTTTTTTTTTTTTAATTTTATTTTTAAACTTTACATAATTGTATTAGTTTTGCCAAATATCAAAATGAATCCGCCACAGGTATACATGTGTTCCCCATCCTGAACCCTCCTCCCTCCTCCCTCCCCATACCATCCCTCTGGGTCGTCCCAGTGCACTAGCCCCAAGCATCCAGTATTGTGTATCGAACCTGGACTGGCATCTCATTTCATACATGATATTTCACATATTTCAATACCATTCTCCCAAATCTTCCCACCCTCTCCCTCTCCTATAGAGTCCATAAGACTGTTCTATACATCAGTGTCTCTTTTGCTGTCTCGTACACAGGGTTATTGTTACCATCTTTCTAAATTCCATATATATGTGTTAGTATACTGTATTGGTGTTTGACAGTCTTAACTGAGAGCTGCAGGTTATATAACAAGAGGCTCTGCTGTATATGTCCTTTCCATAATTCAGTCTGTTATAATTAGATGCATGTGTTCATGGAATATTTATGAGCATTTAATGAGCCCAATGGCCACCAAGCTTATGTAAGGACATGATAGTGTGAGGTGTGTGCATGTGTCAGAGAGGGGACAATTGCCCACAGGGGGATTTTTCTGATCTTTTGAGCATTTCGAGTACTGACAGGGCTGTGTTTGGGACAAGACTGGTAAATAGCTTGACGGGATTAGGCAGCTACTGGACGTTTAGTCAATGGGGCTGCCTCTCATTGCTCATGGCTAATTTCCTGCTTAACAACAGCAGGTACTGTTTCTGTCTTTTTTTTTTTTCTTTTCTTATATCCCTAGTGCCTAGACACTTGCCTTGAAATCAAAGAGGGACTCAGTAAATATTTGTTCATTGTTAAAAGAATCTCAGCTTAATCAAAAATAGTTAACTTTTATTATTTTCAGATTGTCATTTGCTCATTTAATCTGTGTTCTTACCTCTTGAGAGGGAGTTTGGAAAGAAAGAAGATAGGCATAATATGATATGTCTAATCATGCTCTCTCTCTATTTAGGGGATGTGAATCAAATTTGAATTTCACACTCCTTTCCTAATGTTACCTACTCTGACCTTGGACTGCTTGCCATGTGACAGGCCAATAAATTGAGAGATGAGCTGTTAAGGCAAGGAATACTGATTTTATTCAGAAAACCAGGAGACCAAGGAGATGGTGGACTACTGTCTCAAAGAATCATCTTCCTCAGATTTGGGTGCTAGCTTCATTTATAAAAACAAAGGCCAGGGAAGGTGAGGATGTAATGTAAAAAAGGCAACACATTATTTCAAATATTTCCTGGTTCTAGTCAGACTCCAGAGAGAATGTATTCATTCTTCTTTACTGTAGCCATGCACAGATGGGCCTGGTCAGGATGTTTCCTGTAAACTTTAGCAAAAATATTTTAGCTTAACACTCAGGCATGGGAGGCAGAGTTCCCTAAAATGGGCTATTTTGTATATTCTAAGCTATAGGCAACATGCTTCTCAAGTGGTGATAATGATAAAGAACTCACCTGCCAATGCAGGAGACATAAGATGTGCGTTTGAACCCTGGATTGGGAAGATCCCCTGGAGGAGGGCATGGCAACCCACTCCGGTATTCTTGCCTGGAAAATCCCATGGGCAGAGGAGCCTGGTGGGCTACAGTCCATAGGGTTCCATAGAGTCAGACACAACTGAAGCAACTTAGCACGCACACATGCACACAAGCTAAAGGCAACATCCATTTGTGATTAACCTGTAGTAAAAACAATAAACAGAACACAAAGTTTAAAGTAAAAGAAGCAGATCAAGCATGGAATCAGATCTGTTCTTCCCTATTACTCAAGGCATGTTGCCTATCCTGTCCTCCATATGAACACAAAATTCTGTCAATAACTGTGGTAATGGTACATGTTTGGATATGACCTTCAGATTAAGTATCAATACCATTTCATCCATGTAGCACATTTTCATGTTGTAAGGGTTGTAGACTAAGTATCAATATCATCCCATCCAGGTAGCACATTTTCAGGTTGTGAGGGTTGTTCCTCTTTTCCTGAGATTTCTAGAACCTGTTCCAATATGTGGCTGCCAAACATTACATAGATGGAATATTTTAAACAAGTTTCCCTAGTTTTAAAGTTTTTTATTGGAGCTACTAACCTTTTCAAAACTGAATATCAAAGAGCATTTCATCTGTGGGAGAGGAATTTTTCACATGCTTTTATACACTCTAAAAATATAAACTTAAGCTGTGGTGTAATAATGATGTGTACTGTATCACTTTGTGTATTACTATTCTGGGATATATGCACATTTGCATGAGGGTGTATAGAAGATGGTTAGTATAAAAACATAAACAGAGTAGGCGGGTGACACCAAAGCATAAATGAAAAAAAAAAATTAATGGAAATGTTTTGCACTTGGTATTCTACTTTGGACACTCGATTTAGGTGACAATCACAGGACTTGAATTCGAGATGGAAAGAGATTTTACTGGCAGCAAATTTCAGAAGTAATTGTGTGGGCTGCTTAGAGCAGTCACCAGGTCCCTTTCCTGACTAGACTGCTGATGAGAAGGCTCAGGTACCTTGTTCTCGCCTACAAACCACTTCCTTTTAACTCCCTGTCAGTTCAGAGAAATTCATAAGATTTGATCCACTTTTGAATATGAATAGAGCTCTTTATAATCTTTAGTGAGATTTATATTAAGTCAGAACTCTCTATAAGGATTTTTTTTTCCCTTTTTGTTGTACGTGGTCTTTTTGTCTTACAAGAGTTTTAACTCTTAAAACTCACTCTCTCACTAAATTCTTGACTCTGGTGTAATAATCACAAATGTTTTTGAAAAGTGTCAGCAGAATGTAACATGTCTTATTTGTAATTTGCCTTAGATGCCCCTTGGAAAGTTTTAATTATGACAACTAATAATTTTCTCTACTCTGAAACAAAAATGTATGTGTATGTGTAAGTGAATTTTTAATTGGAAAGACATTTCCATTTGTTTCTGTATGAAGACTATTTCCAATTCCATTTAAGTGAAAATTTGTAACTCTGAAAACTTTCAGAACTAAATAGCTAATTAATTGTGCTTATGTTACCAGGTCAAGAGGGAACTAGTTACTTTTGATAATTTTGGAGTTTAAAAATGAGGTGTTATAATCTATTGTCACCAATGGAAAGATTAGTGTTTATTTGATGATACAGTCATCATCAAAGTATTATTTGAAAGAGTAGTGATTATGCTTAAGGCTAAATGCCTACATATTTACAAATTTTAAGCCAAACTGATAGACATCAAGACACTTAATCTTCATCATCAGATGAGATCACAGGTAAAACAAACAAGCAAACAAAAAAACTGCATAATGCTTCCTGTCCTTTCCTTCAGTTTGATACTCAGGATCTAGGAATAGTAAGATCTTTACTGAGCTCAGAACACAGAGCTGATAGAATAGACTGGAAATGTTGCCACTATAGAGTCTCAATAAGAAGCCAGGATATTTCATTTTAAAATTTACTCTAAAGGGTATGTGAAAACAACATTAAGAGGAAACTTTTGAATGCTACAATGTTGATTCCATCTCTTTTAAATAGGGTTTTCATTCATATTATATGTCATTTCTTTCATGTTATTTCATTCATATTATATGTAATTAAGCATATTATATGCATTTTCTTAATAATTTGAACAGTAATAACTATAATAGTTATACATACAGCATTTCATGTAGCATTTTCACTGAATTATTCAATGCGATAAAAAGATATTAGGTTCCAGGTAAAAAGGGATTAGTAAAGTAAACCCTCAAATTTCAAAGAGTTAACAACTTAACCTGGGAGTTATTGTTGTTCACTTGCTCAGTCGTGTCCAACTTTTTGCGACCCCACAAACTGCAGCCTGCCAGGCTTCACTGTCCTTCACTGTCTCCTGGAGTTTGCTCAAATTCCTGTCCTCTGTGTCTATGATGCTACCCAACCTTCTCATCCTCTGTCACCCCTTCTCCGCTTATGCTCAATTTTTCCCTAACCTGGAAGATATATATGTAAATATAGAAACATAACACAGCTTGGTAAATCTCATGATGGTACCATGAGCAAACTTCAGGAGGTGGTGGAGGACAGAGGAGCCTGGCGTGCTACAGTCCACGGGGTCATAAAGAGCTGGACATGACTTAGGAACTGAACAAGCACACACCCGTGTCACGAGAGCATAGGTCAAGCAAGAACTCAATATATTATTTCTGGAGAATATTGCTTATTTTATGTGACCCTAATATGACAACAATTCCCCAAGGGCTATTCAGGGACTTTTCTCCATATTATCCTCTTTTTCTCTCATGACTTTAAATGTTGTCTAGACAGCAATTCTCTCACATCAGCACTAAAACATGGTTAAGTCTCTCTTTCCCTAAAACTCACACACACACAAATGTAAACTCAACTTCATGCTCAGCTACTTTGGCACCTCTTTCCTTTTATTCCCACTTCTTATTATTGATTTCTATACTTTCTCTAATTTTCCACATCACTCATTCACTCCTCAATCTCCTCACTATGGCTTTTGGTGCCTGGTATTTTAAGAAGCTGAAGCTTTCACCAAAAACAAAGCAAACATACAAATGAAAACAACAATGAAAAAGGAGCTTTGAAAGGATAAGCAATTTGTACAAAGTTAAATCAATAGTAGAAGTGTAGGGTCTCTGAATTCTAAAGTACCTCAGAAATTAATTTATGTATTTAATAAAAAATCATATTTAACATCAATCTATTGCAGCTAATTAAATAAAAATCGTGTTTTCAACATATAGCTCTTTGTTTTTTGTTCACTAACATACAAAAACATACATGTAGAAAACCTCATATGCTTTTAAAATTTAACAACACTGATAATTTAAAACATGTCAATAAGAATCATGTTAGTAACCCTGTATAGAGCTGTCAATTACTTTATATCACCCTTAAATTCAGGTCCACATTTCTTTCAGTGACATAGTGCGTGTGCATGCTAAGTAGATTTAGTCATATCTGACTCTGTGTGACCCTATGGACAGTGGTTCACAAGACTCCTCTGTCCATGGGATTCTCCAAACAAGAATACTGAAGTGGGTTGCCATGCCCTCCTCCAGGGGATCTTCCCAACCCAGGGGTCGAACCTGCACCTCTTATGTTTCCTGCATTGGGAGATGGGTTCTTTATCACTAGCACCACCTGGAAAGTCCTCAATGACATAGGGGACTTTTTGTGGCTCTGCCTGCTGTCTGTCTCTCTCAGACCAAAAGAAGAGAAGGAATACAAGGTGAAGTCCAAGGTATATGGAGCCTGAACTGACTCCACGTGGAAGAGATTTCTTAGCCTCTGTGATCACACAAAGAGCCACCTAGGAAACAAGTTCACACAAGTGATGAAAAAAGAGGAATTGACTCAGATATTAGAATTTCAAGGGATTTTGTGTAACCCCCCAGGGTGATATTCTATTTTGATATGTTGATAAAGTTGTGATAGAAGCTTTCCAGATTCATTAAATATGATTCAAAGACAGTGAGGGCAACAGTGTGACTGCACCTAATGCTCTCTGAGGGCAGGGCAATTTCTAACATATTTGTTTATTTTTCTTTTTATTTTCATTACTGTAGAAAGTGGAACCAAAAAAAAAAAATGTTGTGATTTATGTCAAAGAGTGTTCTGCATATATTTTCTTCTAAGAGTTGTGTAGTATCTGGCCTTACATTTATGTCTTTAATTCATTTTGAGTTTTGTGTATGATATTAGTGAAAGTGAAAGATTGAGTTGCTCAGTCATGTCCTACTCTTTGTGACCCATGGAATGTAGCCTGCCAGTCCATGGAATTCTCCAAGCAAGAATACTGGAGTGGTTAGCCATTAGCTTCCCCAGGGGACCTTCCTGACCCAAGGGTTGAACCCAGGTCTCCTGCATTGCAGGTGGATTCTTTACCATTTGAGCCACCAGGGAGTCTTCTAATTTCATTCTTTTACATATAGCTGCCCAGTTTTCCCAGCCCCACTTATTGAAGAGATCATCTTTTCTCCATTGTACATTCTTGCCTCCTCTGTCATAGATTAGGTGGCTGTAGGTACATCGGTTTATCTCTGGGCTTTCTATCCTGTCCCATTGATCTATGCTTCTTTCTTTCTTTTTTTTGGTGCCACTCCACACTGTTTTGATGACTGTAGTAAACTCTGAAGTCATGAAGCCTGATTCCTTCACCTCTATTCTTCTTTCACAAGATCGCTTTCACTATTTGAAGTCTTTTGTATTTCCATACAAATTGTAAAAGTTTCACTCTAATTCTGTGGAAAATGCCCTTTGTAATTTGATAGGGAATGCATTTAATCTGTAGATTGCTTTGGGTAATATAGGTATTTTTACAATATTAGTCAATTTCTAACATAGCAAACATTAAATAAACATTTTTTGAAGATGAATAAGCAAATGAATTAATAAAAATTAATTGAGGAATTGATGCTTTTGAATGGTGGTGTTGGAGAAGACTCTTGAGAGTCCCTTGGGCTGCAAGGAGATCCAACTAGTCCATCCTAAAGAAGATCAGTCCTAGATGTTCATTGGAAGGACTAATGTTGAAGCTGAAACTCCAATACTTTGACCACCTGATGTGAAGAGCTGACTCATTGGAAAAGACCCTGATACTGGGAAAGATTGAGGGCAGGAGGAGAAGGGGACGGCAGAGGATGAGATGGTTGGATGGCATCACCGACACAATGGACATGGGTTTGGGTGGACTCCAGGAGTTGGTGATGGACAGGGAGGCCTGGCGTGCTGCAATTCATGGGGTCGCCAAGAGTTCGACACGACTGAGCTACTGAACTGAACTGAACTGAATGATATCTTTTGAAATAAATTCAGTTAATTTGTATGTGTTAGTCACTCAGTCATGTATGACTCTTTGTGACTCCGTGAACTGTATGCCAGGGCTCTTCTGTCCATGGAATTCTCCAGGAAAGAATACTGGAGTATGTTACCATTCTTTTCTCCTGGTGATCTTCCCGACCCAGGAATCAAACTCAGGTCTCCCACATTGCAGGCACATTCTTTACCATTTGAGCCACCCAGGAAGCCCTCAGTTAATTTGGGTGCTCACGAAAGTACAGTTCAGATCAGATCAGATCAGTCGCTCAGTTAGTGTAGGTAATTTAAATTGTACTTAAATGTATTGCACTGTTCAACACCCAATCTTTAGTTGCTGTTTATCATTTTTTTTAATCTTATAAAGAATTATTATGGATTGTTTTGGATAACCATTAAGTAAAGAATGCTGATGAGACAATTAAAAAAATATCACAAATTATCTAAATTAGATGAGGTACTTTTCAAAATAATTTAAGAAAAGTAATTTGCCTTTTAGTTTTTGTATATTTTAACACCCTTATTAGACTATCGTTTTGAAGCTGCAAAGCTATTTAAACTAGTTATGTTCAGTTTAGGTTTCTTCCATGATCTTTCCTTGATATTACATCTTTTAGTTTAGTGTGAAGTTTTCAATGAGAGTTGGAATTAAGGATACATCAGGTATGCAGAAATACCAATGGAAAAGTCATCCCACAGGTAAGATTGACAGCTGAAAAAAAGGATGAATAAATGACAGTTTTTCATTGAACCTGTCTACTTTCCTCAAGCTATTTTACTGAGAGTAAGATAAAAAAAAATCTATTTAAAAAGGAATATTTTCTATGATTTGTGTTCATTACAAAAATGATCGTCAAACATAGTAACAAAAATAGTACTTCTGGGTAAATGCATATGAAACTGGTTTGTAAAGGTAATAAAAAAATAGAAAAGGATAAACAGGGTACCTGTGAAAGACAGATTTAAAAGAGCACTTGATTTGATAATGACAGTATGGATTCAGATTTTATGATACATTAAAATATCTTTAGATTCACCTTACACAGAAAACTATAATTTCTCAATTACTGTAGAAATATATCCTAACTTTTACATGTTTTTAATAAATATGTCTTAAAGTCTCATGCAGTTAAAATTAACTGCATGATTTTAATTTATCATCCTAATCAGCATTGCTAAATGCTGTTAATATTTTAAAATATTCATTCGTTGAGTTCATATTTTACTTATTGTTGTGATTCAGATTATAAAAATAATTATAGAGAATATTGTGGTAAGTTGATATTTACTCAATAGTGCAGGCACCCCTAGTGGCTCAGATAGAAAAGAATCTGCCTGGAATGTGGGAGACCCAGGTTCAATTCCTGGGTCTGGAAGATCCCCTGAACAAGGAAATGGCAACCCACTCCTGTATTCTTGCCTGGAAAATTCCATGAATAGAGGAACCTGACAGGCTACAGTCCATGGGGTCACAAAGAGTTGGACATGACTGAGCTTAACTAATAATAATATAGGGTACTCTTCTTCTTATTCTAGAACAAACTTGTGAACTTGGGCATTGGTTTGCAAGTAAGAAAACTGAATGCTATAATAAGTAATAAGAAAAGGAACTAGAAATGAGATCTGAATTTAGAGATCATGAATTTTCAAATATAGCAGGTTGGAAGGGATCCTTAGTATGCATGAACTTGATGGTCAATAAACCAGTTTGGTTTATAGTTCTGTCATGAATTAACCAATCTCTTTAAATATTGGGTCCTTCATTTGTAAAATAATAATACTGATTTGAACATCCTGTCATTTCTAAAATGATTCCATTTGGCTGGAACCCTACCATCTTCATGAACCACTATTGGGTGTGAAGGCATTCAGTACATCAGCACATTTCCCTACTTAAGTTTCAGATCAACTTAACCAAATAGGGTAAATGAAGAACAAAATATCCTCTTTATAATTTGTGAAGCTTATATTGGAGAATGTGATATATATTTATGGGAAAATAGACACAGATGAGGGGAGTAAAAAGCAGCACTAGTGGTAAAGAATCTTCCTGCCAATGCAGGAAACATGAGTTGTGGGTTCAATCCCTGGGTTGGAAAGGTCCTCTGGAGGAGGGTGTGGCAAACTACTACAGTACTCTTGCCTGGAAAATCCTATGTACAGAGATTGGTGAGCTACAGTCCATAGGGTTGCAGAGTCATTCACGATTGAAGCAACTTAGCATGAACACAGACATACGTGAACACTCCAAGATAAGACAGATTATCCACTGGTAGGCACAATGAATTGAACCAGCCTTCCCCATTTTAAGAAGCATAATCTGTTCCTTTGTTATTTATGTAACTGAGCAACACTGCAAAACATATTTTCTCTTCTCAAAGGTCAGTTTCTAAGGGGACAAAATGGAATAAGGGGTAAAGTCTTATATGATTGGAAATTCACTTTCTTATACTCAGCAATTAGATGACTTCCTCCACCTCTGATGGAGAGAAGTGAAGTGTAAAAATAAAGCCAAAGATCCAACATTGATATACATTCTTACTCTTGAAATTTCAACCATGAAGTGTTTTCCACTTTATATTTTGCTTAATTGGATCTTAAATTATACATAGAGCTAAAATCTAAATAATTTTATACTAGAATTCACAGAAGAGAATAAAAAACACTGACTTTTAAAAAATCTGATTACGGGCCCTTGCTTTACCTGTTTACTTATTGAGGCTTGGGTTTATCCTATAGTCATTTTTATTAAATGCTAAAATCATCAAGGTCTCTCTTATCTGATTTGAAACATTGTTTTCTTCACTATAATTAGCTAACATCTATAGCAAATTTGGAAAACTCAGCAGCGGCCACAGGACTGGAAAAGGTCCGTTTTCATTCCAATCCCAAAGAAAGGCAATGCCAAAGAATGTTCAAACTACCACACAACTGCACTCATCTCACACGCTAGTAAAGTAATGCTTAAAATTCTCCAAGCTAGGCTTCAGCAATATGTGAACCATGAACTTCCTGATGTTCAAGCTGGTTTTAGAAAAGGCAGAGGAACCAGAGATCAAATTGCCAACATCCGCTGGATCATGGAAAAAGCAAGAGAGTTCCAGAAAAACATCTATTTCTGCTTTATTGACTATGCCAAAGCCTTTGACTGTGTGGATCACAATAAACTGTGGAAAATTCTGAAAGAGACGGGAATACCAGACCACCTGATCTGCCTCTTGAGAAATTTGTATGCAGGTCAGGAAGCAACAGTTAGAACTGGACATGGAACAACAGACTGGTTCCAAATAGGAAAAGGAGTATGTCAAGGCTGTATATTGTCACCCTGTTTATTTAACTTATATGCAGAGTAAGTACATCATGAGAAATGCTGGACTGGAAGAAACACAAGCTGGAATCAAGATTTCCAGGAGAAATGTCAATAACCTCAGACATGCAGATAACACCACCCTTATGGCAGAAAGTGAAGAGGAACTAAAAAGCCTCTTGATGAAGGTGAAAGTGGAGAGTGAAAAAGTTGGCTGAAAGCTCAACATTCAGAAAATGAAGATCATGGCATCTGGTCCCATCACTTCATGGGAAATAGGTGGGGAAACAGTGGAAACAGTGTCAGACTTTATTTTTCTGGGCTCCAAAATCACTACAGATGGTGACTGCAGCCATGAAATTAAAAGATGCTTACTCCTTGGAAGGAAAGTTATGACCAACCTAGATAGCATATTCAAAAGCAGAGACATTACTTTGCCAACAAAGGTTCGTCTAGTCAAGGTTAAGGTTTTTCCTGTGGTCATGTATGGATGTGAGAGTTGGACTGTGAAGAAGGCTGAGTGCCGAAGAATTGATGCTTTTGAACTGTGGTGTTGGAGAAGACTCTTGAGAGTCCCTTGGACTGCAAGGAGATCCAACCAGTCCATTCTGAAGGAGATCAGCCCTGGGATTTCTTTGGAAGGAATGATACTAAAGCTGAAACTCCAGTACTTTGGCCACCTCATGCGAAGGGCTGATTCATTGGAAAAGACTCTGATGCTGGGAGGGATTGCGGGCAAGAGGAGAAGGGGACGACAGAGGATGAGATGGCTGGATGGCATCACTGACTTGATGGACATGATTCTGAGTGAACTCCAGGAGTTGGTGATGGACAGGGAGGCCTGGCGTGCTGCGATTCATGGGGTCACAAAGAGTTGGACATGACTGAGCGACTGATCTGATCTGATCTGATATCACTGAAAAGGATAAATTGTTTTACATTTATGATGTTCAAATGTCTTCTCTGGTGCCTATCAGATTTCAAAAGTTAATAAATTTACTCAGCCATTAAAAAGAATATGTTTGAATCGGTTCTGGTGAGGTAGATGAAACTGGAGCCTATTATACAGAGTGAAGTAAGCCAGAAAGAAAAACACCAATACAGTATACTAACGCATATATATGGAATTTAGAAAGATGATAACAATAACCCTGTATACGAGACAGCAAGAGAGACACTAATGTATAGAACAGTCTTTTGGACTCTGTGGGAGAGGGAGAGGGTGAGATGATTTGGGAGAATGGCATTTAAACATGTATAATATCATATATGAAACGAATCACCAGTCCAGGTTCGATGCATCATACTGGATGCTTAGGGCTGGTGCACTGGGACGACCCAGAGGGATGGTATGGAGAGGGAGGAGGGAAGAGGGTTCAGGATGGGGAACACATGTATACCTGTGGCGGATTCATTTTGATATATGGCAAAACCAATACAATATTGTAAAGTTAAAAAATTAAAATAAAATAAAAGATTTACATTATGGAAAAAAAAAGTTAATAATCTACTAGATTTGTCTAGACTTTTGCAGATATATTTTTATGAGTTTTATAGATTTTTCTTTGTTGTGGTTCAGTCACTAAGTCGTGTCTGATTCTGCAAACCCCATGGATTGATTGCAGCATGCCAGGATTCCCTTTCTTTCATCATCTCCCAGAGTTTGCTCAAATTCAAGTCCATTGAGTCGGTGATGCCATCCAACCATCTTACCCTCTGACACTCCCTCTCCTCCTGCCTTCAGTCATTCCCATCAGCAGGGTCTTTTTCAATGAGTTGTCTCTTTGCATATGGTGGTCAAAGTATTGGAGCTTTAGCTTCAGCATCAGTCCTTCTAGTGAATATTCAGCATTGATTTCTTTTAGGATTGACTGGATTATTGGTCTCCTTGCAGTTCAAAGGACTCTCTCTCAAGAGTCTTCTCTAGCACCACAGTTCAAAGGCATCAATTCTTCGGCACTCAGCCTTTTTTATTGTCTGGCTCTCACATCCATACAAGACTACTGGAATAACCATAGCTTTGACTATACTGACCTTTGTTGGCAAAGTGATATCTGCTTTTTAGTATGCTGTCTAGGTTTGTCATTGCTTTTCTTCCAAGGAGCAAGAGTCTTTTAATTTCACGGCTGCAGTCACCATCCACAGTGATTTTGGAGCCCAAGCAAATAAATTCTGTCCCTTTATTTTTCTTTACATGCATGCTAAATCCTTCCTTTTATGCATATAGAGATATATTATAGGTTTCAAGGAAAAGTATGTAAGTTCTATCTCCCTGATCAATTCTGATTCTTTACTAAACTGTGGAAGATTCTAATATCTTACTCATTGCCTATCATTAATTGTTTGTTTGTTTTTTGTAGACCAGAATCTAAGAACCAAGTCATTATCTTTTTTATTTATTAGCTCTTTAGAATAAAATCACAATACAATGTTAGGACTGAAATTATATGCTGCACATTTGTTGTTCTCTGATATTAACCTTTAAAATCTCATAGTCTTTTACCTAATATGAGACAACAAAATGCTGTTCACTCTGAAATCTTTGCTACTGAAAAAAAAATAAAAATATGAGTGGTAGAGTAAATCAAGGGAAATTATTTAGGAGGACAAATATAATTATTAGGGATTTGAGAATAATTATACTTCCATAAACACATTTCAATCTGAGGGTAGAAAAAGTGTAAATAACAAAGAAATAAATAATTTTCTAGAAATACAGCATTTTTCTAATAAAATATTTATTTACCATATATAATCTATTAATCACTGTGCCAGGCACTGGGTTTAGTATGTATGAAATTTGGTCTCCCACTTCAAGATACAGGAAGTAGTCACTTGAAATAACAATTTATGTAGTGAACTCAAAATTCTAACAGGAATACTCAGAATGCTACTGGACTCAGGGGAAAGATACTTATTCCTATCTGATTTGTCATGGTAGGAAAGAGAGAAGAAAATTCAATCAAAACTTGCTAGAATAGAAACATAAAGTGAAATTCAAAGAAACTTAAAGAATGACTATCTGGGCTAGCTAACCAGAGAATACTTTACATATATACTACAATGAGTAACCAAGAGTATAACTCAAATAAATAGAGTACTTTTAATATCAGACATTAAAAACAAATAAGATGTACTTATTGAACACAGATTTAACAAAAGGAAAAATGAATATAGTATCAATCATCTTTGGCCACCTATTCCTCCACTGCTGAGCTGTTCTCTTTTATTGTGGTATGGTTAGTAATTAATTTTATATAAACTATAATTCTTGGACCATAGTTTCAAATCACTGAATCTTATTTTTCAGTACCTTGGTTGTTATTAAGGAGAGAGTCAGAGATGATTTGGGGCTACTCCAAATTTGCAGAGATTTGCACCTATGATTCGTTCCAGAAATTATGCAGTTTTAGCCTTTCAGTTTATGTCTTGGATGCACTTAGAGATTTAGAGTTGTTGTTTTTTTTTTTTTTTTTTTTTTTTTTTTGCGTAAGGATGAGCTAATATTTCACTCTTCCCTCGTGAAAACATCTCTGTGTTCCATTTCTTGAAAATATTTCCCTTTTCCAGGTGAATTTGTTTCCCACTTTTCTTGAAAATCTCTGAAAATATATAATTAGTCTTTTTCTAGGCTCTATTCTGTTCCTTTTGCCTGTCTTTGTCCTTTTATCAGTACCATGCTGTTTTGATTAGTATAGCTTTGTAATAATGCTTGAAAATCAAATTATGTAAACCCTTTCCAATTTGTTTTTATTTATAATTTCATTGTCTAATCGATAAACATTTTTATAAAAATTATAATTAGTTCATCAATCCTCACATTAAAAAAAAAATTCTTCCAAAATTTTTATTCTGATTACAGAAACCTATTGATCAATTTGGGGAAAATTTATGTTTTAACTACATTGACTCTCTAATTTGTTAAATATGGTATGCTCCTCTACTTATTTCAATTTTCAATAATTCTTCTGACCAAGGTATTGAGGCTTCAGAATCAATACTTCCAATGAATATTCAGAGTTAATTTCCTTTAAGTTTGATGGGTTTCCAGTCAAATATATTTGAGAATCCCTAAATTGAAAACAAATTGTGACATAAAGTAGTTTAAAGAATAACGACCTTGAGTTATATGTTCCTGTGACCTTATGGTTCTTAACATTTATCTCTAAAAATCAATTTTTCTTCAACTGAAAAAAATCATTGCAATAAATATAATTCAGTAGTAAAACAAATATTTTCTATTTTCCTTTTAAAAGTGCTAAACCATTTAATGATATTTCACTTGCTTCCTTTGGTTTCCATTCAGAGGAGTTTTACACTGGATGTATTTGCATTTCTAAGCTTCCAAACTTTAGATAAAGCAGTTGTCATTTTAAAATCAGTTATGTTTTCTATTGTTCACATATACTTTTTTGTTATTTTGTCACTCAGTTAAATTTAGAGGTACTTACTCTCAAGACCATCTGAATCAAAAGCACTGACCTTTTCTTTTTCACTTCCCTTATTTTTTTCAGACAGGTAATTGAAAAACATTAGAGTTAGAAAAGGGGAAATTTCCTATTCTCACATAGTTCATTAAATATCTAACATTTTAGCTTTATTTATGAAACATAAGTTTTTTAAAAAATAATTTAGTTTTATAGACTAGATAAAGTTTATGCAATATGATAGCTATAAATCCAGATTTTACGCATGGAGGTCACAGCACATACATACACACATAAACACACATTTATACTCTGTGCACATACACATTATCACCAAGATGACCGGTACCACCATTTTTTTGTAAATGTAAATGCAACTCAGTATTCTAGATATTTAGTGATTTCAGAGAATAAGGTTAATCAAATATTGGATTTAGGTCTGCTTATCTTATAGAGTGCAGGTTCTGAAGGCAAGGAATAAGCCAAAGTTAGCAGCTTGCTACTGTTTCATCTCTCAACCAGACTGTGGACTTCACTCTGCATGTTTGACCTTTCGTCTCATTCGTTACATCTACAATTAGTGTGGTTCAGTGCCCTTCTTGTCACTAGCTGCTAATGAGATTTCAAGTCATCTTTAAAACTAGCTTAAATGCATCAGTGTCATTTGATGTCATTTTTTGATCTGCTTTAGTATTATACCTGTTAAAGGAACACACAGATTGATGTTTGGCACAGATGTCAATCAGACATCTGATGTTTTGCTCTTGTTAAACTTTAATATATTTTTTATGTGATTTGTGGCAGGTGAGGTTTTTTTATATTCTCATCATTTCATTCTGTTTTTGTGTACTTGAAGGATAATTGCTTTATAATGTATATTCTACCCTACAACAACAAGAATCAGTCATAGCTATACACACACACACACACACATATAATATATATATATATATATATATATATATATATACACACACACATATAATTTCCCCAACACTTGAGACTCCTTCCCACCTCTCCATCCCAACCCTCTAGGTTGTCATGTCACAGAGTGCCAGGGTAAGCTTTTTATTAGATAGCAGCGTCCTACTAGCTATTTACTTTACACATGGTACTGTATATGTGTCAATGCCACTCTGTCATCTTTTTGATATTAACATCAGTCTCATTCATAAAACTTTGAGATAGGTTGCCTCTATATTGAGAGTCAAAGTCATTTTGAATTATCCCTAAATCAAAAATGATAGTAATGCCCAAACTAGATGCTATCTGGCAAATGATATGAATTTTCAAGTCCCTCAATATATTCACATATTTGCAGTTTTTCAAAGCAATAAAATGTATTATATTTTATGAATTATAAAACATAAGATATGTATAATTTGTCTACAGCCAGATATCCTGGAATGCAAAGTCATATGGGCCTTAGGAAGCATCACTGCGAACAAAGCTAGTGGAGGTGATGGAATTCCAGTTAAGCTATTTCAAATTGTAAAAGATGATTGTTTAAAGTGCACTCAATATGTTAGTAGATTTGGAAAACTCAGCAGTGGCCACAGGACTGGAAAAGGTCAGTTTTCATTCTAATCCCAAAGAAAGGCAATGCTGAAGAATGCTCAAAATATGCACGCATATGATCATCTCACACACTAGCAAAGGGATGCTCAAAATTCTCCAAGCCAGGCTTCAGCAGTATGTGAAATGTGAGCTTCCAGATGTTCAAGCTGGTTTTAGAAAAGGCAGATGAACCAGAGATCAAATTGCCAACATCTGCTGGATCATGGAAAAAGCAAGAGAGTCCCAGAACAACATCTATTTCTGCTTTATTGACCAGGCCAAAGCCTTTGACTGTGTTGATCACAACTTACTGTGGAAAATTCTTCAACAGATAGGAATACCAGACTACCTTAACTGGCTCCTGAAAAATCTGTATGCAGGTCAAAAAGCAGCAGTTAGAACCAGACATGGGACAACGGACTGGTTCTAAATTGGGAAAGGACTACATAAAGGTTGTATGTTTTCACCTTGCTTATTTAACTTATATGCAGAGTACATCATGAGAAATGCTTGGCTGGATGAAGCACAAGCTGGAATCAAGATTTTCAGGAGAAATATCGATAACCTCAGATATGCAGATGACACCACCCTTATGGCAGAAAGTGAAGAGGAACTAAAGAGCCTCTTGATGAAGGTGAAAGAGGAGAGTGAAAAAAACTGGCTTAAAACTCAACATTCAAAAAATGAAAATCATGGCATCTGGTTCTGTTACTTCGTGGTAAGTAGATGGGGAAACAATGGAAAGAGTAATATACTTTATTTAGGGGGGCTCCAAAATCACTGCAAATGGTGACTGGAACCATGAAATTAAAAAAAAACACTTGCTCCCTGGAAGAAAAGCTATGACCAACCTAGACAGCATATTAAAAAGCAGAGACATTACTTTGCCAACAAAGGTCTGTTTAGTCAAAGCTATGGTTTTTTCCAGTAGTCATATATGTGTGTGAGACTATAAAGAAAGCTGGGTGCCAAAGAACTGAAGCTTTTGAACTGTGGTGTTGGAGAAGACTCTTGAGAGTCCCTTGGACTGCAAGGAGATTAAACCAGTCCATCGTAAAGGAAATCAGTCCTGAATATACATTCAAAGGACTGATGCTGATTCTGAAACTCCAATACTTTGGCCAACTGATGCGAATAACTGAATCACTGTAAAAAACCCTGCTGCTGGGAATGATTGAAGGCAGGAGGAGAAGGAGACAACAGAGGATGAGATGGTTGGATGTCATCACTGACTTGATGGATATGAGTTTGAGTAAGCTCCAGAAGTTGGTGGTGGACTGGGAACCCTGGCGTGCTGCAGCCCATGAGTTACTAAAGAGTCAGACATGGTATGAGCAAATGAACTGAACTGAACTGAAGTAAAGTTGAAACAAAAGAGATATGTACCTATAGTGTATTGTAGGATTATTTTACAAAAAAAAATATTAGAAATGCCCTTTTTTCAAAAATATGGTTGTTGTTACAGAAGTCTGTACATATCTAATGGGTTCTTTTCTGTAATCAGGAAAAATATGGTTTATTATCTTAAAATTAATGAGAATAAGTGCTTGAATTCTGGAAAGTCAAAAGAAACAATTCAGAACTATCACTAGTATGTATGTATCTATTCAGTGATAAAGACAATGTATGTTATTAATATAGTAAGATAAATCAAAAGAATGCATAACTGCCTGCATAACTCTCAAATTTTAGAGTTGATTCTTCTATGGTTATTTGACCTTTCTGACTATCAGTACTTATCCTGGCCAAATTGGCTGGGGTTAAAGTGAACTATTTTTGAAAAATGTGATTTTCATTTTAGCACTCCTTAAATGCTAACTTATGCTACATCTTTTATTACTTAAGTTATTTGTTGTGTTTGTTTTATAGTCAATATTTCAAGAATGAATACATAACATGATTAATTTGTAGACAGAGAAAACCTTACAAAAGCATAATAAGGATAATACACTTGTATTTTTTTACACATCTGAGAACTATAATCGACAAACATAACCACATATTTTTGTATGGTAATACCTAATGGTATTACCTAGGTAATACCTAGGTAAGAGCCTATGGTTCTTAATTAGATGTTATAAATATAGCAAAGAATTTGCTCATGATACAAGCTATAAGCTCAGTTCAGTCACTCATACGTGTCCGACTTTTTGTGACCCCATGTACTGCAGCAGGCCAGACTTCCCAGTCTATCACCAACTCCCAGAGCATGCTCACACTCATGTCCATCGAGTCAGTGATGCCATCCAACCATCTCATCCTCTGTCGTCCACTTCTCCTCCTGCCCCCAATCTTTCACAGCAGGGTCTTTTCCAATGAGTCAGTTCTTCCCATCAGGTGGCCAAAGTATTGGAGCTTCAGCTTCAGCATCAGGCCTTCCAATGAATATTCAGGACCAATTTCCTTTAGGATGGACTGGTTGTATCTCCTTGCAGTCCAAAGGACTCTCAAGAGTCTTCTCCCACACCACAGTTCAA
The DNA here is from genome assembly GCF_055505025.1 of Bos grunniens. Lineage (NCBI taxonomy): Eukaryota > Metazoa > Chordata > Mammalia > Artiodactyla > Bovidae > Bos > Bos grunniens. The sequence continues at coordinate 8,529,230 of NC_141176.1, read as the reverse complement.
AAGCATCAATTCTTTGGCTCTCAGGTTACTTTATGGTCCAACTCTCACATCTGTATATGACTAATGGAAAAACCATAGCTTTGACTAGACGGATCTTTGCTGGCAAAGTACTGTCTCTGCTATTTACTATGCTAAATCAGTCAAAGCTTTTCTTCCAAGGAGCAAGCATCCTTTAATTTCATGGTTGCAGTCACCATGTGAAGTGATTTTGGAGCCCCCCAAAATAAAGTCTGTCACTGTTTCCATTATTTCTCTATCTATTGCCATGAAGTGATGAGACCAGATGCCATGATCTTGTTTTTCTGAATGTTGAGCTTTAAGCCAAGTTTTTCACTCTCCTCTTTCATTTTTATCAAGAAGCTCTTCAGTCCCTCTTCAATTTCTGCCATAAGGGTAGTGTCATCTGGATATCTGAGGCTGTAGATATTTCTCCTGATAAACTTGATTCCAGCTTGTGCTTCATCCAGCCCAGCATTTCACATGATGTACTCTGCATATAAGTTAAACAAGCAGGGTGACAATATAAGTCTTGACATACTCCTTTACCACTTTGGAACTGGTCCATATTCCATGTCCAGTTCTAACTGTTGCTTCTCTACCTGCATACAGATTTCTGAGGAGGCAGGTACAGTGGTCTGGTATTCTCATCTCTTGAAAAATTTCCCACAGTTTGTTGTGATCCACACAGTCAAAGTCTTTGAAATAGTCAATAAAACAGAAATTGATATTTTTCTGGAAACCAAAGGAGCACATATAGTTTTAATCTATGTGATGATACAACCTAAATCAGGGGTTGGCAAACTATGGCCATTTGCCACACCTAGCTTTTTGCATAGCCCCAAAAGGCAAGAATAGAGTTTATACTTTTAAATGCTTAAAAAATAAATCAGAGGAAAAAAATCTTTTGTGATATGTAAGAATGATATGAAGTTCAAATTTTCTGTCTGTAAATAAAGTTTTACTGAGATACAACTGCAATCAACATGTACATGTTTTCTATGACTGCTTCTTTTCTACAGCTATTGAGCTGAGTAAGACAGTGCCCGCTATGTCCTGAAAATCTTAACGTTTTCACTACCTGGACCTTTATAAGAACAATTTGTTCATCCCTGCAACTAAAGTTAGTTTGAAGGTGCAATAGATTTTCTTCCATAAGAAATGCATGATAATTCTGACCAGAGCGTATTCTTGATGTCCCACCTTGCTTTTTCATGTGACATGTAAGTCTGCATCCTATCTTTGTTATTAAGTCTTTGTCTTGTATATGCACTTACTATGGGCCAATGTGCTCAAAGAAATAAACTTTTTAATCTGTTTCTTGAAAGTTTTGCATCTTCTCAGCTGAGGTTGTGTGGTGTTGTCATTTTCCACTTTTCTAACTGAAGCCCTCTGTTTAAAACAGTGTTATTTTCAGTCGTTTTTTTTTTTTTTTTTCTTTCTACAATAGCTTCTGATTGCTCAATGACAATAGGAGTTGTGTTTTTAAGTAGCTTGAATAAAATGAGTCTTTTTTTTAGTATATGTGCTGCCGAAGCGAGCACTAAAATGAGTCTTTTTGTTTGGCATATTAATTTCAAACTGTTCACTGTCCTTTGACGTCTCAAAGTATCATGGAAATTTCTCCTAGAAACTTAGCTAATGGGTATTATTGTTTGACCCCGACATGACTAATATTGATAATTTTGCATGTCTATTATGCACACCAGATATTTTTTTCACAAACATTGCTTTCAGAAAAATAGTTCTAAAAAGACATATTCAAAGATGTACTATACTCTGCCAGAAGCCTTAAAAGCAAACTCAACTGCAAGTAATGCAACATAGGAACATATATTGATAGAAAACCCTGGGTATGCAAGTGGATACAAAAGAGTCAATGTTATTTTACTACCTGCACTCAAAATCTTTATAAGAGTTAGATAATTCAACCATTTTCTTTTCTAGGAGCAGGGTATGTGTGTGTGCGAGTGTGTGTATTTGTCGTGAACATGATCTATCTCCAAAACCTCATACAAGTCAAAGTCATGCATATTGTTTTCTTATTGACTGATGGAGCTTTAAACATGAAATGTCAGTGTGACAGAAAAGCCACTGTTATCTGAGAGAAATCTAATGCTTTCCTATTTTCTACCCAAATATATTTTCACTTATGTTACATTGCAGAAAATGTTTTCCTATTAATTTACTATAGTAAACTTCCCCTAGCATCAAAAACACATCTTGTCTTTCCTCTAATTTTCATAGTATTTTCCTAGCAAGATAACTGTGTATTTATATTAAAATGTCAATTAAAATAATTTATTCAAAAATTTCTTTGTGAAGAAACCAAGTATAACAATCCATTCAATATTCCTGATCCTTGTATATTTTAACTGATGGACATTCATGTGGTTTTAACACTTGAATTCTGAAAACCAACCACAAATAAGATGTTCATGTTTTCTTATGTGATTAAGAAATTGCATGTTTTAATTGTGTTTTATATTTGAATGTCCTGGCGGCCATTAAGATTAAACATATATTTAAATTAAATAGCAAACATTTGCAATATAATGCTTATTCTATTTAAAAAGTAGTCATATCCCAAAACATTTGAAATCTGATTATTTTCTTGCAATTGTTGTTTTCACTCCATAAATATTGTAGTGGTAGTTTGTAAAAGTAATATTTTATAGTGCTAGTATTTCTTTTAGTTTCTGTTGTTTTACTGAGAAATTTTACTGTAAAAGCGTGTTTATTCAGAGAATTCCATTGCTCAAGATCTGGCTAAATACATTTTGTGATAGTTCCCTGTCTTGTATCCAAATTTTTAAATATAATTACTACTATTTATGATGTCTCATAATCAGATAGGGTAGCTGTGTGACCCATACTTTTCAGATTATTATAATATAAAGTACTTAAAGGAGATGTGTCATAGGTTTCTGGTGTGCTCATTTCAATAATTAGACATCTTAAACTCATTATACCATTTGGGAATAATATCAGCCCAGTTAGCGTCAATTATCAGTAAAGTGATGTTTTGTTGGCAGTCAAGAATGCAAGAGAAATATGAACTTTGGTACATTGGTAATGCGAAAAATAATTCTAGGACTTCTACTTGTGGGAAGATATTGGGTAGACACACTTCTTAGTCGTCTTCTACTTCTTTAATGTTTTAAGGACTTCCCTGGTGCCTCAGCTGGTAATGAGTCTGCCTGCCAATTCAGGAGACACAAGAGACATGGGTTTGATCCCAGGGTCAAGAAGATCTATTGGAGAAGGAAATGGCAACCCAATCCAGTATTCTTGTCTGGAAAATTCCATGAACAGAGGAGCCTGACAGGTCCATGGAGTCGCAAAGAGCTGGACACAGCTACTAAACATATTTGTAAAGTGACATGAAAGAATGGAATCTCTTTTCTTTCCCTTATTTCATGTTTGTTTTCTGCTCACTTACTATTATATTACACTTCTGTAACTTAATCCAGTAATAACAGACAAAATAGTATTTGAAAGCTAGAGCTCTGTGTTCTTACCTTTGATTAAATAATGTATTGGGGGATTTTCTTATGTTCTGCAGGGAGTTTTTCTTTAGCTTTTCTGACATACACTTTGAAATTTACCTCCTGAAGAGGAGAGGACACTGTCTTTAATCCTGGAACTTAAGAAAAAATAATAACACACACATCATATATATGTATTTCCCATTCTAGTTCATCCCTGCCTAGTTAAATATTAATAAATACAAATAATAATGTTTTTTTCAGTTGTGGCCACAGTTCTATTCCTGTGCTGTGTTCTGCTTTGCCAACTAGTAGGGTTAATAATTTCCAGCTACCCACAGTGGCAACATGCTTGCTAAAGCATCTTTAATTGATTGGTGTTTCCTATTTTATTCTTCCAATCTTCATCCTGTGTTCCCTTAATCTCCTCCTAAATATACTGCTTGCATTCATACATCCTTGTTTTAAGGTCTGTATCTGAAGGGTTGGAAAGTATGATTGTTGCCATTTTCAAATTTCTGTTTATATGGTACTCATTTAACAGTACTAGGTACTTTATTCTCATGGGTCCCATCATAGAAATGTCTCCAATTTAAAGCATGGTGAAGTTATTTAACACCTAAAGCTGACCAGTAAAAACAGCAAGCAGATTCCTATAGGCAGGAGCATTTGCAGGGACATATGGAAAACTATTTACATTGGTCACCGAGGAAGGCTTTCCTATCTTTTCTTGCTATTCCTTGAAATTTTGCATTCAGATGGGTATATATTTCCTTTTCTCCTTTACCTTTAGCTTCTCTTCTCTCAGCTATTTGTAAGCCCTCCTCAGACGACCATTTTGACTTTTTGCATTTCTTTTTCTTGGAGATGGTCTTGATCACTTCCTCCTGTACGATGTCAAGAAATGCCGTCAACAGTTCTCCAGACACTCCACCTATCAGATCTAATCCCTTGAATCTATTTCTCACTTCCACTGTATAATCATAAGGAATTTGATTTAGGTCATACCTGAATGGTCTAGTGGTTTTCCCTACTTTCTTCAATTTAAGTCTGAATTGTGCAATAAGGAGTTCATGATCTGAGCCACAGTCAGCTCCCAGTCTTGTTTTTGCTGACTGTATAGAGTGTCTCCATCTTTGGCTGCAAAGAATACAACCAATCTGATTTCAGTGTTGACCATCTGGTGATGGCCATGTGTAGAGTCATCTTTTGTGGTGTTGAAAGAGTTTGTTTGCTATGAACAGTGCAGTCTCTTGGCAAAACTTTGTTCACCTTTGCCCTGCTTCATTTGGTACTCCAAGGCCAAATTTGCCTGTTACTCCAGGTATCTCTTGACTTCCTACTTTTGCATTCCAGGCCCCCTAATGAAAAAAAAAATATCTTTTTTCAGTGTTAGTTATAGAAGGTCTTGTAGGTCTTCATAGAATTATTCAAATTCAGCTTCTTCAGCATTATTGATTGGGGTATAGGTTTGGATTACTGTGATATTGAATGGTTTGCCTTGGAAATGAACAGAGGTCATTCTGTCATTTTTGAGATTGCACCCAAGTACTGCATTTCAGACTCTTGTTGACTGTGATGGCTACTCCATTTCTTCTAAGGGATTCTTGCCCACTGTAGTAGATATAATGGTCTTCTGAATTAAATTCACCCATCCCATTCCATTTTAGTTCACTGATTCCTAAAATGTCGATGTTCACTCTTGCCATCTCCTGTTTGACCACTTCCAATTTACCTGATTCATGAACCTAATGTTCCAGGTTCCTATGAAGTATTGCTCTTTATAGCACCACACTTTACTTCCATCACTAGTCACATCCACAACTGGGCATTGTTTTCGATTTGGTTCCATCTCTTCATTCTTTCTGGAGTTATTTCTCCACTTTTCTCCAAAGTATATTGGGTACCTACCAACCTGGGGAGTTCATCTTTAGTGTCATATATTTTTGCCTTTTCATACAGTTCATGGGGTTCTCAAGGCAAGAATACTGAAGTGGTTTGCCATTTCCTTCTCCAGTGGACCACACTTTGGCAAAACTCTCCACCATGATTGGTTCATCTTGGGCAGCCCTACACAGCATGGCTCATAGTTTCATTGAGTTAGACAAGGCTGTGGTCCATTCAATCAGTTTGATTAGTTTCTGTCATTGTGTTTTTCATTCCATCTTCCATCTGATGGATAAGGTTAAGGGGCTTATGGAAGCTTGCTGATGGGAGTGACTGCAGTATGTAATGGTGCAGACCAAAGAGAAGCAGAAGATATTAAGAGGAGATGGCAAGGATACACAGAAGAACTACACAAAAAAGATATTAATAACCCAGATTACCATGATGGCATGATTATTCACCTAGAGCCATTCTGGAATGTGAAGTCAAGTGAGCTTTAGGAAGCATCACTACAAACAAAGCTAGTGGAGGTGATGGAATTCCAGTTGAGCTATTGCAAATCCTCAAAGATGATGCTGTCCAAGGGCTGCACTGAATATGCCAACTAATTTGGAAAATGCAGCAGTGGGCCCAGGACTGGAAAAGATCAGTTTTCATTCCAATCCCAAAGAATGACACTGTTAAAGAATGTTCAAACTTACCACACAATTACATTCATCTCACATGCTAGCAAAGTAATGCTCAAAATTCTCCAAGCCTGTCTTCAACAGTACATGAACCATGCAATTCCAGATGTTCAAGGAGGATTTAGGAAAGACAGAAGAACCAGAGATAAAACTGCCAGCATCTGTTGGATGAACAAAAAAGCAAGAGAGTTCCAGAAAATCATCTACTTCTGCTTTTTTGACTATTCCAAAGTCTTGGCTGTATGGATTACAACAAACTATGGAAAATTCTTCAAGAGATGGGAATATCAGACCACCTGACCTGTCTCCTGAGGCATCTGTATGTGGGGCAAGGGGTAGCAGTTTCATACGGACATGTAATAACAGACTGGTTCCAAATTGGGAAAGGAATACGTCAATGCTGTGTATTGTCACACTGCTTATTTAACTTATGTGCAGAGTACATCATGCTAAATGCCGGGCTGGATGAAGCATAAGCTGGAATCAGGTTTGTTGGGAGAAATATCCATAACCTCAGATACTCACATGACATCACCCTTACAGCAGAAAGTGAAGGGGAACTAAAGAGCCTCCTGATGAAAGTGAAAGTGGAGAGTGAAAAAGCTGACTTAAAGATCAACATTCAGAACACTAAGATCATGGCATCCCGTCCCATCGCTTCATGGCAAATAGCTGGGGAAACAGTGAAAAGAGTGACCGACTTTAATTTGGGAGGCTCCAAAATCACTGCAGATGATGACTGAAGCCATGAAATAAAAAGATGCTTACTCCTTGGAAGAAAAGTTATGACCAACCTAGATAGCATATTAAAAAACAGAGACATTACTTTGCCAACAAAGGTCCATCTAGTCAAGGCTATGGTTTTTCCAATAGTCATGTATGGATGTGAAAGTTGGGCTATAACGTAGGCTGAGGATCAAAGAACTGATGCTTTTGAACTGTGGTGTTGGAGAAGACTCTTAAGAGTCCCTTTGACTGCAAGGAGATCCAACAAGTCCATCCTAAAGGAGATCAGTCTTGAATGTTCATTGGAAGGACTGATGTTTAAGCTGAAACTCCAATACTTTGGCCACCTGATGCAAAGAACTGACTCATTTTAAAAGACACTGATGCTAGGAAAGGTTGAAGGCAGGAGGAGAAGGGGATGACAGAGGATGAGATGGTTGTATGGCATAACCAACTCAATGTTCATAAGTTTGTTTAAACTCTGGGAGTTGATGATGGACAGGGAGGCCTGATGTGCTGCAGTGCATGGGGTCACAAAGAGTCGGACATGACTGAGTGAATGAACTGAAGTGAACTGAGTCAAAGCCATGGTTTTTCCAGTAGTCATGTATGTATGTGAGAGTTGGACCATAAAGAAAGCTGAGTTCTGAAGAACTGATGTTTTTGAACTATTGTGCTGGAGAAGATTCTTGTGATTCCCTTAGACTTCAAGGTGATCCAACCAGTCAATCCTCAAGGAAATCAGTCCTGAATATTCATTTTATGGACTGAAACTCCATTTTATGAAGCTGAAACTCCAATACTTTGGCCACCTGAGGTGAAGAACTGACTCTTTGGAAAAGACCCCAATGCTAGAAAAGTTTGAAGGCAGGAGGAGAAGGGGATGAGAGAGGATGAAATGGTTGGATGGCATCAGCAACTCGATGGACTTGAGTTTGAGCAAGCTCTGGGTGTTGATGATGAATAGGGAAGCCTCGTGTGCTGCGGTCCATGGGGTTGCAAAGAGTTGGACATTACTAAGCAACTGAACTAAACTGATGGAAAATTCTAAACAGGAGGAATAGAAATTTTATTCAGATGCATAAGTCATGGGCACACATAATATATCTTTTCTGTGAAGGTATAGTCCACTTGTCACTGTGATTCCTTCAAGTAGATAATACAATAACAGTGAAAATTCATAGCATCAAATTGTGAAAAACAATCATTTCTCAGATGTAGTCCAAATCTACCCAGTAGAGGCTTATTTGAATGCGTTACCATCTTGTAGCCCTGGTTTGAATTAATTTGTTACCAGCTCGACCTGGTATAACTCTAATCCTATATCTATAACATCTGCTTGAGGGTGGCTTTGGTATGGAGGGAGCCAGGGCTAATATCTAATTTGGCTCTGCATCCTTGCTAAATACCACATATTCATAGTATCCATGTCTGCTATAAAATGGTCAGTAAGCATTATAAAGAGAGCAACAGAGCTCCAAATTAGCAGCTTTAGAAATATATACCTATTAAGCTTTTATTCCAGTGCATATTCTCACACATACACGCACACACATACACATGCACACACACACACATATATATGTGTGTGTGTGTGTGCATAGCACACATGTAGATGATATATAATCTTATACAAAAACTTAATTAATCCTTCATGTTGATCATAGAAACATACTCTCCCATATGTGTATTTGTCAAAACTTATTTTGAGAGACAAATGCCCTATGATGTCATTTATATGTCAAATCTAAAATATGGGCATTTATACTGAGAAAATCACAATTCTAAAAAATACAGTGGACACAGTGGGGAAAGGAGATGGAGGGAGGGACAAACTGAGAGAGTAGCACTGACACACGTACACTATCACCGTAAGATGGAGAGTTAATGAGCAGTTGCTGCACAACACAGGGAGCACACCTGCAGCTCTGTGATGAGTAAGAGGGGTATAATGGGGGGAGTAGGGAGGCCCAGAAGTGAGGGGGTATTTGTATAATTACAGCTGATTCGATTGTTGTATAGCAGAAACTAATACAACATTGTAAAACAAATTTCTCCCAATTAAAAAAAAATTTTTTTAAATCAAAGTAAGAAAAGCATTACTAAAAGCAAAAAAAAAAAAGAGAGAGAGAGAGAGAGAGAAAATATGACACAAATGAACTTATCTACAAAACAGAAACAAACTCAAACATAGAGAAGAGCGTTCTGCTTATCAAGGTGGTGGGGTGTCAAGGAGCGATGGGGTAGGAGTTAGGGATTAGCAGATGTGAATTATTTTGTACAGAAAGGATAAGCAGTAAGGTCCTATCATATAATGCAATGAACTATATTCAGTATCTGTGATAAATCATAATAGAAAAGAACATTTCAAAATGTATATATGTATATGTATTTAAACTGTAGAATATAGTTTACATTTTGTAAATCAACCCTACAGTAAAAAAAAAATAATAATAATAATTCTCAACACTGTTAAAAGCAGTCTCCCTTAGCCTATCAAATTCTGACACAAAAGATTTGTTTTTGCAGATGTTCTACAGTGCTCATTAGGTGTCAAAATCACACTATCAGATCAAGGAATCAAGGCTGAAGGAAGTAAAAGTGTGGCCCAAAGTCTAACCTGTTGTTCTACGTGAATTTCACATCCTCTCAGGACTTTTCCTTGATGGCTCAGTGGGTAAAGAATCTGCCTACAATTTAGGGGACATAAGAGACATGGGTTCGATCCCTGGGCTTGGGAAGATGCCTAAACGAGGAAATGGTAACCTGCTCCTGGGTTCTTGCCTGAAGAATCTGATGGACAGAGGAGACTGGTGGGCTCCAGTCCAAAGGGTCGGGTCTCAAAGACCTGGCACAATTGAGCATGAGCACAAAAGCACAGGACTTTGGCCTGTATTTCCAAATCGCATTACTCACATAAACTTCCTAAAGTGGATTCAAGTTGATTCACAAATGAAAGAGGTTCAAACATTTCTAGTGTAAACTTGACATCCCTTAAAACAAAACAAATTTCAGCAGTAATTTAAACTACTTGAAATCAAAAACAAAACAAAACAAACCAACAAACAAAACAATGCTGCTGAAAAGGTGTCCTAATTAGTCCAAGTATGCTCAAAGAGCCACGTGAATTGTCCTCTGTGATGACTGCCATTGTACAAAGACAAACAGGAACATCTTGGCACTTCAGTGATCAGAGAGACACAACTAAAGAAATGCTGTCTTTTTATTTTTCGCCTTCATTTGGATTTTTGTAGAACCAGCCATCTGTTTACTTTTCTTATTACAAACAAAATAAATACCTTTCTCATTCAGTCCCATGTTACTTCCATCCAGAGTTTCAATAGACACTTTAATCTGAAAGTGGCCTTTGAAGAAACCACATATCTAGTGAAATGCTCCAGCCCTTTTCAGAAATAGTCTCAGAATTTTTGTAAATGTCAAAGGAGACCCACAAATCTCAAACAGTTGCCAACACCAGAATATCTCTGAATGTCACAGTGATGCTCAGCACAAGCCTACCATACAGGGCTTTTGTGCGAGTGTCAAATTCTGTCAGACTCATCTTAAAGAAACATAGCATTTTAAGAGAGGGTTCAAGAGGTTTAGGGTGAAAAAATATTCGTGTTGTGCATGGATTAACAGTTATTGCAGTTGGCCATCATCAGGGTGAATAGAGGCACATTACTGCATTTCAATTTATAAGCAAGTTTTTAAATAATTGTATTTTTTCCCACAAAGCTATGATTAACCACATTCCAATGCTCCATATGTAAGTAACCAGCTATTTCCATTTTATTTTAAGCCACTGATGCTTTTTTGACATTTTACTTAGTGACATGGGTTAATTGAAAATTTATCAAGAGATTTCTGCAACTGGGATACATTATGTTACTATAGCAGCAAGTTAAGGGTTTCCCTGATGGTTCAAAAAAGTAGAGAATCTCCCTGCAATTCAGGAGACCTTGGTTTGATCCCTGGGTCAGGAAGAATCCCTGTAGAAGAAAATGGCAACCCATTGCAATATTCTTACCTGGAAAATTACATGAACAGAGGAGCCTGGATGGCTGGCTATAGGCCATGGAGTTGCAAACAGTCAAACATGACAAAGTGACTAACTCTTTAACTTTCATAGCAGCAAGTTAGTATTTCTAAGAAAATGTGTGGGCCCTGATATTACTCCCTAGCATAATATGACAAATTTAATACACGGCACCATTTTACCACTCAGATATGTAGAATTTCACAAGAAATCATAAGAAAATAATAGCTTTTTATTTGAATTGAATACTAGAAAGTATACTTTTTGGAAAATGCTTTTACTTATTTATATTTAATTAAGGTTTTTCTTTGGGCCACATATATTTTCTCTTGCTTGCAGGTTTTATTTAATTAAATCTTTTCAGTTTTTTCTATAAGTATTTATTAAATTGACATGGCTTTCAGAAAGGCCATATTTTATATGAGATATGAATAGTATTTTGGTTATTTCTTTTGACTCTTTATGACTACTAGTTATTGCCAAAGAATTGATGCTTTTGAACTGTGCTGTTGGAGAAGACTCTTGAGAGTCCCTTGGACTGCAAGGAGATCAAACTGGTCAATCCTAAAGGAAATCAACCCTGAATATTCCTTAGAAGGACTGATGCTGAAGCTGAAGCTCCAATACTTTGGCCTCCTGATGAAAAGAGGTGGCTCATTAGAAAAGACCCTGAGGCCGGGAAAGGTTAATGACAGGAGGAGAAGGGGATGACAGAGAACAAGATGGTTGGATGGCATCACTGACTCGATGGACAGGAGTCTGAGCAAGCTCCAGAAGATGGTGAAGGACAGGAAAGCCTGGCATGCTGCAGTCCATGGGGTTGCAAAGAGTTTGACATGACTGGGCGACTGAACAACAACTGCATTAATAGCATCAATTTAATGGAAGAATAAAGTCAAAGAGTTATTTCTTAAGGCAGCTTTTTTGTTGTTGTTGTTATAAAGCAGGCAGTGATTTGGGAAGATGCTCAAAACTCATATACTGAATTTGTTTTTTGGCATTTAATATCATTGAGCTTTTAAAAGGTTCTTTTTAAATGATGTATAATTAGCTCAGTGATATTCATCGTTTAAATGATTCATAAATATTAACACATTGGTCTTCAAAAGTATACTCTTGTAAATTTAAAAGACCATAACACTGAACCAGTGACCCAATATTTTATTTTATCAAAATGGAAAGATTTTGAACATGTTAATTAGGCAATGACCATTTTTTTTTTAATAAAACAGGAGATAAAGTGCATATAAAGAGGAGCTGTTTTTAGTTTCACAAAACTTAAAGTTGAAATTTCATCAGTTATTTCTAAACATGTGTGTGTGCTCAGATGCTTCAGTCATGTTTGAGTCTTTGTCACCCCGTGGATGGTAGCCTGCCAGAATCCTGTGTCCATGGAATCCTCCAGGCAAGAATACTGGAGTGGGTTGCCATGCCTTCCTCCAGGGGTTCTTCCCAACTTAGGGATTGAATCTGCATCTCTTATATCTTCTGCATTAGCAGGTGAGTTCTTTACCTCTAGAACCAACTGGGAAGCCCATCTTTAAACACAACCTTTAGTGAATTTCACCTTTTTCTCAAGCGCACATGGAACCTTCTCCAGGATAGATCACATCCTGGGCCATAAAGCTAGCCTTGGTAAATTCAAAAAAATAGAAATCATTCCAAGCATTTTTTCTGACCACAATGCAGTAAGATTAGATCTCAATTACAGGAGAAAAACTATTAAAAATTCCAACATATGGAGGCTGAACAACACGCCGCTGAATAACCAACAAATCACGGAGGAAATCAAAAAAGAAATCAAAATTTGCATAGAAACGAATGAAAATGAAAACACAACAACCCAAAACCTGTGGGACACGGTAAAAGCAGTCCTAAGGGGAAAGTTCACAGCAACACAGGCACACCTCAAGAAACAAGAAAAAAGTCAAATAAACAACCTAACTCTACACCTAAAGCAACTAGAAAAGGAAGAAATGAAGAACCCCAGGGTTAGTAGAAGGAAAGAAATCTTAAAAATTAGAGCAGAAATAAATGCAAAAGAAACAAAAGAGACCATAGCAAAAATCAACAAAACCAAAAGCTGGTTCTTTGAAAGGATAAATAAAATTGACAAAACATTAGCCAGACTCATCAAGAAACAAAGGGAGAACAATCAAATCAACAAAATTAAAAACGAAAATGGAGAGATCCCAACAGACAACACAGAAATACAAAGGGTCATAAGAGACTACTATCAACAATTATATGCCAATAAAATGGACAACGTGGAAGAAATGGACAAATTCTTAGAAAAGTACAACTTTCCAAAACTGGACCAGGAAGAAATAGAAAATCTTAACAGACCCATCACAAGCACGGAAATTGAAACTGTAATCAAAAATCTTCCAGCAAACAAAAGCCCAGGTCCAGACGGCTTCACAGCTGAATTCTACCAAAAATTTAGAGAAGAGCTAACACCTATCCTGCTCAAACTCTTCCAAAAAATTGCAGAGGAAGGTAAACTTCCAAACTCATTCTATGAGGCCACCATCACCCTAATACCAAAACCTGACAAAGATCCCACAAAAAAAGAAAACTACAGGCCAATATCACTGATGAACATAGATGCAAAAATCCTTAACAAAATTCTAGCAATCAGAATCCAACAACACATTAAAAACATCACACACCATGACCAAGTGGGCTTTATCCGAGGGATGCAAGGATTCTTCAATATCCGCAAATCAATCAATGTAATACACCACATTAACAAATTGAAAAATAAAAACCATATGATTATCTCAATAGATGCAGAGAAAGCCTTTGACAAAATTCAACATCCATTTATGATAAAAACTCTCCAGAAAGCAGGAATAGAAGGAACATACCTCAACATAATAAAAGCTATATATGACAAACCCACAGCAAACATTATCCTCAATGGTGAAAAATTGAAAGCATTTCCTCTAAAGTCAGGAACAAGACAAGGGTGCCCACTTTCACCATTACTATTCAACATAGTTTTGGAAGTTTTGGCCACAGCAATCAGAGCAGAAAAAGAAATAAAAGGAATCCAAATGGGAAAAGAAGAAGTAAAACTCTCACTATTTGCAGATGACATGATCCTCTACATAGAAAACCCTAAAGATTCCACCAGAAAATTACTAGAACTAATCAATGACTATAGTAAAGTTGCAGGATATAAAATCAACGCACAGAAATCCCTTGCATTCCTATACACTAATAATGAGAAAACTGAAAGAGAAATTAAGGAAACAATTCCATTCACCATTGCAACAGAAAGAATAAAATACTTAGGAATATATCTACCTAAAGAAACTAAAGACCTATATATAGAAAACTATAAAACACTGGTGAAAGAAATCAAAGAGGACACTAATAGATGGAGAAATATACCATGTTCATGGATTGGAAGAATCAATATAGTGAAAATGAGTATACTACCCAAAGCAATTTATAGATTCAATGCAATCCCTATCAAACTACCAACAGTATTCTTCACAGAGCTAGAACAAATAATTTCACAATTTGTATGGAAATACAAAAAACCTCGAATAGCCAAAGCGATCTTGAGAAAGAAGAATGGAACTGGAGGAATCAACCTACCTGACTTCAGGCTCTACTACAAAGCCACAGTTATCAAGACAGTATGGTACTGGCACAAAGACAGAAATATTGATCAATGGAATAAAATAGAAAGCCCAGAGATAAATCCACGCACATATGGACACCTTATCTTTGACAAAGGAGGCAAGAATATACAATGGATTAAAGACAATCTCTTTAACAAGTGGTGCTGGGAAATCTGGTCAACCACTTGTAAAAGAATGAAACTAGACCACTTTCTAACACCATACACAAAAATAAACTCAAAATGGATTAAAGATCTAAACGTAAGACCAGAAACTATAAAACTCCTAGAGGAGAACATAGGCAAAACACTCTCCGACATACATCACAGCAGGATCCTCTATGACCCACCTCCCAGAATATTGGAAATAAAATTAAAAATAAACAAATGGGACCTAATTAACCTTAAAAGCTTCTGCACATCAAAGGAAACTATTAGCAAGGTGAAAAGACAGCCTTCAGAATGGGAGAAAATAATAGCAAATGAAGCAACTGACAAACAACTAATCTCAAAAATATACAAGCAACTCCTACAGCTCAACTCCAGAAAAATAAACGACCCAATCAATAAATGGTCCAAAGAACTAAATAGACATTTCTCCAAAGAAGACATACAGATGGCTAACAAACACATGAAAAGATGCTCAACATCACTCATTATCAGAGAAATGCAAATCAAAACCACTATGAGGTACCATTTCACACCATTCAGAATGGCTGCGATCCAAAAGTCTACAAATAATAACTGCTGGAGAGGGTGTGGAGAAAAGGGAACCCTCTTACACTGTTGGTGGGAATGCAAACTAGTACAGCCACTATGGAGAACAGTGTGGAGATTCCTTAAAAAACTGGAAATAGAACTGCCTTATGATCCAGCAATCCCACTGCTCGGCATACACACTGAGGAAACCAGAAGGGAAAGAGACACGTGTACCCCAATGTTCATCGCAGCACTGTTTATAATAGCCAGGACATGGAAGCAACCTAGATGTCCATCAGCAGATGAATGGATAAGAAAGCTGTGGTACATATACACAATGGAGTATCACTCAGCCATTAAAAAGAATACATTTGAATCAGTTCTAATGAGGTGGATGAAACTGGAGCCTATTATACAGAGTGAAGTAAGCCAGAAGGAAAAACATAAATACAGTATATTAACGCATATATATGGAATTTAGAAAGATGGTAACCATAACCCGGTGTACGAGACAGCAAAAGAGACACTGATGTACAGAACAGTCTTATGGACTCTGTGGGAGAGGGAGAGGGAGAGGGTGAGAAGATTTGGGAGAATGATATTGAAACATGTAAAACTTCATGTAAGAAACGAGTTGCCAGTCCAGGTTTGATGCACGATACTGGATGCTTGGTGCTAGTGCACTGGGACGACCCAGAGGGATGGTATGGGGAGGGAGGAGGGAGGAGGGTTCAGGATGGGGAACACATGTATACCTGTGGCGGATTCATTTTGATATTTGGCAAAACTAATACAATTATGTAAAGTTTAAAAATAAAATAAAACTAAAAAAAAATTAAAAAAAAAGAAAAAACTCTCTAAAAAAAATAAACATAACCTTTAGCTATTTCTAGCTGAATGTCAAAGGGAAAAGAAAATGAAATATGACTCATAAAGTTTTTAATAAGTTTAAGCACAATAGATCATCTTTCCAGATTACCAGTTTTAAATATTTTATTCTGTATACATGTGCTTTAAAGAAAGGAAAGAAAGAAAATGAAAGTGAAGTCGTTCAGTCATGTCCAACTCTTTGTGACACTATGGACTGTAGCCTTCCAGGCTCTTCTATCCATGGGATTTTCCAGGCAGGAGTCCTGGAGTGAGTCACCATTTCCTTCTTCAGGAGATCTTCCTGACCCAGGGATTGAACCTGGGTCTCCTGCATTGTTATCGTCTGAGCTGCCAGGGAAGATCCAAATATTAGTCACTCAGTCCTGTCCGACTCTTCGTGACCCTGTGGACTGTAGCCTGCCAGGCTCCACTGTCCATGGAATCCTCCAGGCAAGAGTACTGGAGTAGATTGCCATTCCCTTCTCCAGGGGATCTTCTCAACCCAGGGATCAAATCTGGGTCTCCTGCATTTCAGGCAGATTCTTTATCATCTGAGCCACCAGGGAAGCCCCATGTGTTTTAGTTAATATTAAATGGATATTTATACTAAACACTCACTGTTATTTGAGTGGTCTGTTATGTTCATGTATTTGGTGGGCACATATTTATAAAGCTGACATAGCTATTGAGCATCTTCATCAGTTCAGTTCAGTCACTCAGTTGTGTCCCTCTCTTTATGACCCATGGACTGCAGCACGCCAGATTCCCTATCTTTCACCAACTCTCGGAGCTTGCTCAAACTCATGTCCATGGAGTCAGTGATGACATCCAACCATCTCATCCTATGTCATCCCCTTCTCCTCCTGCCTTCAATATTTCCTAGCAGCAGAGTCTTTTCCAATGAGTCAGTTCTTCGGATCAGGTGGCCAAAGAAGCTTCATCATCAGTCCTTCCAATGAATATTCAGGGTTGATTTCCTTTAGGATTGACTGGTTTTATCTCCTTGAAGTCTAAGGGACTCTCAAAAGGCCTCTCCAACACCACATTTTGAAAGTATCAATTATTTGCCATTCAGATTTCTTTATGGTCCAATTCTCATATCTCCCTTGATAGCTCAGTTGGTAAAGAATCTGCCTGCAATGCAGGAGACCCTGATTTGATTACTGGGTTGGGAAGATCAGTGGAGAAGGGACAGACTACCCACTTTGGTATTCTTGGGCTTCCCTTGTGGCTTAGCTGATTAAGAATCTGCGTGCAATGTGGGAGACCTAGGTTCAATCCTTAGGTTGGAAAGATCCTCTGGAGAAGGAAAAGGTTACCCACTCCAGTATTCTGGCATGGAGAATTCCATGGACTGTACAGAAAGAATCTGGTCACAAAGAATCGGACACAACTAAATGACTTTCACTTTCATTCACAGCCATACATGACTACTGGGAAAACCATAGTTTTGACTAGATGGACCTTTGTCAGCAAAGTAATGTCTCTGCTTTTTAACATGCTGTCTAGGTTGGTCAGAGCTTTTCTTCTAAGAAGCAAGCATCTTTTAATTTAATGACTGCAGTCACCATCTATAGCAATTTTGGAGGCCAATAAAATTACGTCTGTCACTGTTTCCATTGTTTCTTCATCTATTTGCCATGAAGTAATGGGACAGTATGCCATGATCTTTGTTTTCTGAATGTTGAGTGTTAAGCCAACTTTTTCACTCTCCTCTTTCACTTTCATCAAGAGGCTTTTAGTTCTTCTTCACTTTCTGCCATAAGGGTGGTGTCATCTGCATATGTGAGTTTACCAATATTTCTCCTGGCAATCTTGATTCCAGCTTGTGCTTCATCCAGCCCAACATTATCATAGAAATCCATAGATCCTAATTTTTGTTATCACCACACACTCAAACTTTTTATATCTTAAATACGGGTGTTGGTTAAAATTTCTTTGTTGAATTTCCAATATATTCTCTGAAATTTTGCCTTTTGTTTCTTGGTACCTCTATCCAAACTTCTCATTTAAAATTTTATTTTATGTCATACTATACAGTAATTCCACTCCTAGATATTCCTGTGAAGAATATGAAAACACTAATTCAAAGGGATATATACACTCCAATGTTCATTGTTCATTGCAGCATTATTTGTAATAGCTGAGATATGAAAGCAATCTAGTGTCCATCTACAGATGAATGGATGATGTATATATATATATATATATGTATATATATATATACGTATATGTATACGTATATATAATGGAACATTATCCAGCTGTTAAAAAAAGAAGGAAATCTTTCCATTTGCAGCATCATGGATGGCTCTGGAGGAAATAATTATGCAAAGTAGAATAATTCAGACAGAGAAAGACAGATACTGTTTCCATTTATATTTGGAATCTAAAAAATAAAACAAATGAACAAATAGAATAAGACAGAAACAGACTAACAGAAGCAGAGAACAAACTAGTGGTTGCCAAAATAAAGGCAATGGGGAGGGGGTGCAAAATAGGTCAAGGGGATTGTCATACAAACTACCAGTTATGCATGGAATAAGGAATATAGTTACTAAT
This sequence comes from Bos grunniens, assembly GCF_055505025.1. Lineage (NCBI taxonomy): Eukaryota > Metazoa > Chordata > Mammalia > Artiodactyla > Bovidae > Bos > Bos grunniens. Next base: position 8,510,642 of record NC_141176.1, on the reverse strand, counting down.
ATTATAGCAACTTTGTATAGTCAGTATGTTGTACACATAAAACTAATATATAGAACTAGCATTATGTCAGCTATATCTCAATACAAATAAAAGTATGTGCTATTACAAAGATATTGGCCCACTAAAGGAAATGGACTCATTGAAAAGACCCTGATGCTGGGAAAGATCGAAGGCAGGAGGAGACAGGGACTGCAGAGGATGAGATGGTTAGATAGCATCACTGACTCAATAGACATGAGTTTGGGTAAACTCTGGGAGTTACTGATGGACAGGGAGGCCTGACGTGCTGTAGTCCATAAAGTTGCAAAGAGTCGGACATGACTGAGTGACTGAACTGAACTGAAAAGCGATGGAATAAAGAACTTATAAAATTCTCATGATGTTTATCTAAAAAATATTTTGGTAAATTTACTTGAGAGATATTTTGGCAAATTTACCAGTAGACATGTACAGATGTGAGAGCTGGACAATATAAAAGGCTGAGCATCAAAGAATTAATGCCTTCAAACTGGTCCTGGAGAGGGTTCTTGAGACAGGAAGGAGATCAAACCAGTCTATCCTAAAGGATATCAACCCAGAATATTCATTGGAAGGACTGATGCTGAAGCTCAAATACTTTGACCACCTGATGTGAAGAGCTGATTCATTGGAAGAAAAACCCTGATGCTGGGAAGGATTGAAGGCAGGAGGAGAAGGGGATGACAGAGAATGAGCTAGTTGGATGGAATCACTGACTCAATGGACATGACTTTGAGCAAACTCTGGGAGATGGTGAAGGACAGAGAAGCCTGATGTGGTGCAGTCCATGGAGTTGCAAAGTGTTGGACACAACTGGACAAGTGAACAACAATTTGAGAAAAATAAAGAAAGGAATAGAAAGAGTAACAAAATCAGAGTAGTAAAGAATAACAGGGGCTTCCCTGGTGTCTCAGATGGTAAAAAATCTGCCTTCAATCTTAGATACCTAGGTTCGATCTCTGGATTGGGTGGATCCCTTCGAGAAGGGAATGGTAACCCACTCTAATATTCTTCCCTGGAGAATTCCATGGACAGAGGAGCCTAGTAGTAGGCTATAGTCAATGGGGTCATAAAGAGCTGGACAGGACTGAGTGACTAACACACACACACACAAAGAATAACAACACAAAGAGCTGAATTATTGTAGTCTCACACTTTGTACTGATTCAATCATTTATTGGTCTATTCTTAGTTAACACTTCAAAAATGAATCAGAAATTGTCTTCCTGGCTGATAATTGTCCCAACTGATGCATAATAGAGATAAGAATGAGGTTAAATCTAAGATATTATTCTATGCATTATATTTAGTGAAAGTCAAGTTCACTCATATTTTCAGATGATGAGAAAAACTCATTTAATTACCTCAGTACAGAGAATAACACTGGCATACACACACACATAACAAATTTACTTGATAAGTCAGTAAAATAAAGTAGATGACTATGAGTATGATAAAGGTGAAAGTGAAAGTAAAATGAAAGAAGCTGTCATGTCCGACTCTTTGCAACCTCACGGAGTATATGATCCATGGAGTTCTCCAGGCCAGAATACTGGAGTGGGTAGCCTTTCCCTTCTCCGGGGGATCTTCCCAACCCAGGGATTGAACCCAGGTCTCCCGTATTCCAGGCGGATTCTTTACCAGCTGAGCCACAATTTTTGGAAAAATATGATTCTGCATAAATTCCTATTTAAAACAAAAGATAGATAATTTGTGCTCTAGAACCTAGACTCTTAAACCAATCTGGCTCAGGAAAAGAGTGTTTTTCAATATAAATTCTTTCTTTTATTCAAAGTGGTTAGCTAACATATTTTCTCTACTAGTTTGAATTCAACAAGTTCTGGATTCTTGGAGCATTTTCAGAATCTTGCAGAGGAGAAACAGCTCTTCCTGATTAGAAGGCTGATAAAATATAACTCAAGCTTCCTAATTGTTTGCTAATTAAGTGTGAATATGTCTGACTTTTTTATGCAGTGTAGGAAGATGAGGTAACATTAAATATGGAAGAACAGCAGTTGTAAAATATTATAAGATATACAGTTGTTTGTTCAAATCTTGAAATAATCTTAATAATAAGGATTGCATAGATGACTGCCTAAGCAAAACCTTGAAAACTTCTGCCTTAAAATTGATCCCATAATTGGAATAAGACAGTCAGATATTTTGCATTCAGTGCTTTAGCTTGAAGGCTTAAAAAGAGCTTCAAAATATTTGTTGATTGGTTTCTGGTAACACTTTTGAGATTGCCCCCAAGTACTTCATTTCAGATTCTTTTGTGACTATGAGGGCTACTCCATTTCTTCTAAGGGATTCTTTCCAAAGTAGTAGATATAATGGTCATCTAGATTAAAATCTCCTGATCCAGTCCATTTTAGTTCACTGATTTCTAAAATGTCAACTTTCACTCTTGCCATCTCCTGTTTGACCACTTCCAATTTGCCTTGATTCATGGACCTAACATTCCAGGTTCCTATGCAATATTGTTCTTTACAGCATCGGACTTTACTTCCATCACCAGTCACATCCACAACTAGACCTTGTTTTCGGTTTGGCTCTGTCTCTTCATTCCTTTTGGAGTTATTTCTCCACTATTCTCCAGTAGCATGTTGGGCACCTACCCACCTGGGGAGTTCATCTTTCAGTGATTTGTCTTTTTGCCTTTTCATACTGTTTATGGGGTTCTCAAGGAAATACTGAAGCTGTTTGTCATTCCCTTCTTCAGTGGACCACATTTTGTAAGAACTCTCCAATAACCCATCCCTCATGGATGCCTCTCCATGGTATGGCTCATAGTTTCATTGATTTACACAAGGTTGTGGTCTATGTGATTAGTTTGATTAGTTTTCTGTGATCGTGGTTTTCATTCTGTCTGCCCTCTGATGGATAAGGATAATAGGTTTATGGAAGCTTCCTGATGGGAGAGACTGACTGTGGGGGAAACTAGGTCTTGTTCTGATGGGCAAGACCAAACTCAGTAATTCTTTAATCCAATTTTCTGTTGATGGATGGGGATGTATTCCCTCCATCTTGTTTGACCTGAAAACAAACTATGGTAGGGGTAATGAAGATAATGGTGACCTTCTGAAGTTGAAAGTTCTATAAATACCTACAAGACCTTATATAATTAACAAACACCAAAAAAAAAAAAAAGATGTACTTTTCATCATAGTGGACTGGAATAAAAAAGTAGGAAGTCAAGAGATACCTGGAGTAACAGGCAAGTTTGGCCTTGGAGTACAAAATGAAGCAGGGAAAAGGTGAACAGAGTTTTGCCAAGAGAATGCACTGGTCATAGCAAACACCCTCTCCCAACAGCACGAGAGACAACTCTACACATGGACATCTCCACATGGTCAGTATAGAAATCAGATTGATTATATTCTTTGCAGCTGAAGATGGAGAAGCTCTATACAGTTAGCAAACACAAGACTGGGAGCTGACTCTGGCTCAGATCATGAACTCCATATAGCCAAATTCAGAATTAAATTGAAGAAAGTACGGAAAACCACTAGACCATTCAGATATACCTAACTCAAATCCCTTATGATTATAGAGTGGAAGTGACAAATAGATTCAAGGGATTAGATTTTATACATAGTGTGCCTGAAGAACTATGGACAGATGTTCATAATATTGTACAGAAGGCAGTGACCGAGATCATCCTCAAGAAAAAGAAATGCAGAAAGGCAAAATGTTTGTCTGAGGAGGCCTTACAAATAGCTGAGAAAATAAGAGAAACTAAAGGCAAAGGAGAAAAGGAAAGATATGCCCATCTGAATGCAGAGTTCCAAAGAATAGTAAGGAGAGATAAGAAAGGCTTCCCAGTGATCAATGTAAATAGAGGAAAATGAAAGAATGTGGAAAACTAGAGATCTCTTCAAGAAAATTAGAGATACCAAGGGAAGATTTCATGCAAAGATGGGCACAATACAGGACAGAAGTGGTATGGACCTAACAAAAGCAGAAGATATTAAGAAGAGGTGGAAAGAATACACAGAAGAACAAAACAAAGAATATCTTAATGACCCAGTTAACCACAATGGTGTGATCACTCACCTAGAGTCAAATGGGTCTGAGGAAGCATCACTATGAGCAAAACTAGTGGACGTGATGGAATACTGGTTGAGCTATTTCAAATCCTCAAAGATGATGCTGTCCAAGTGCTACACTCAATATGCCAGCAAATTTGGAAAACTCAGCAGTGGCCACAGGACTGGAAAAGGTCAGTTTTCATTCCAATCCCAAAGAAAGACAATGCCAAACAATGTTCAAACTATCACATAATTGTACTCATCTCACATGCTAGCAAAGTAATCTCAAAAATTTCCAAGCCAGGATTCAACATATCAAGAACTTTGATATGTTCAAGTTGGATTTAGAAAAGGCAGAAGAACCAGAGATCAAACTGCTAACATCCGCTGGATCATTAAAAAAGCAAGAAAGTTCCAGAAAAACATCCACTTCTGCTTTATTGATTATGCCAAAGCCTTTGACTGTGTGGATCACCACAAGCTGTTTTAAATTTTTAGAGATGGGAATACCATGCCACCTTATGTGCCTCCTGAGAAATCTGTATGCAGGTCAAGAAACAACAGTTAGAACCAAACATGGAATGAGGGATTGGATTTCAAATTGGGAAAGGAGTACATCAAGGCTGTATATTGTCACTCTGCTTATTTAACTTATATGCAGAGTACATAATGTGAAATGCTTGCCTGGATGAAGGACAAGCTGGAATTAAGATTGCCAGGAGAAATATCAATAACCTCAGATATGCAGAAGAAACCAACTTTCTTCTTGGAAGAAAGTGAAGAGGAACTAAAGAACTTTTTGATGAGAGTGAAAGAGAAGAGTGAAAAAGCTGGCTTAAAACTCAACATTCAAAAAACTAAGATAATGGCATCTGGTCCCATCCTTTCATGGCAAATAGATGGGGACACAGTGATAGTAGTCACAGACATTATTTTCCTGGGCTCCAAAATCACTGCAGATAGTGACTGCAGCCATAAAATTAAAAGACACTTGCTCCTTGGAAGAAAAGCCCTGACCAACTTAGACAGCATATTAAAAAGCAGAGACATTATGGACAAAGGTTCACCTAGTCAAAGCTATTATTTTTCCAGTAGTCATATGTGAATGTGAGTTGGACTAAAAAGAAAGCTGAGTGCAGAAGCATTAATGTTTTTTAACTGTGGTATTGGAGAAGACACTTGAGGGTCCCATGGACAGCAAGGAGATCCAACCAGTCCATCCTAAAGGAAATCAGTCTTGAATATTAATTTGAAGGACTGATGATGAAGCTGGAGCTCCACAACTTTGGCCACCTGTTGTGAAGAACTGACTCATTGGAAAAGACCCTGAATTTGGGAAAGATTGAAGGCAGGAAGAGAAGTGGATAACAGAGGGTGAGCTAGTTGGATGGCATCAGTGACTCGATGGACATGAGTTTGAGTAGGCTCCAGGAGTTGTTAAAGGACAGGGAAGCCTGGAGTGCTGCAGTCCATGGGGTGGCAAAGACTTGGACACAACTAAGTGACGAGCTGAACTGAACTTCTGGTAACATGGAGACAGGAGTGGCCTATAGTAAATGAAGTTGAAGTGCTAGTACTCCCTTAATATATTAAAGAAGAAGGCTTCCAAAAACAAGAGTATTGGAGTGCTAGAGTGTTGTTGTTTAGTTGCAAAATCATGTCTGAATCTTTTTGACCCCGTAGGCACATTAGGCTCCCCTATCCTTCACTATCTACAGGAGTTTGCTCAAATCCATGTACACTGAATCACTGATGATATATAACAATCTCATCCTCTGACATCCCTTTCTTCTCCTGCCTTCAATCTTTCCCAGCATCAGGGTCTTTTCCACTGAGTCAGCTCTTTGCATCAGGCGACTTAAGTATTGGAGTTTCAGTTTCATCATCAGTCCTTCCAATGAATATTTAGGGTTGATTTCCTTAGGATTGATTGGTTGGATCTCCTTGCAGTCCAAGGGACTCTCAAGAATCTTTTCCAGCATCACAATTTGAAAGCAACCATTTTTTGGCTCTCAGCCTTCTTTATGGTACAAGTCTTACATCTGTACCTGACTACTGGAAAAATCATAGCTTTGACTAAGTGAAAGTCTTTCAGTTGTGTTGGACTCTTTGTGACCCCATGGACTATACCATCCACAGAATTCTCCAGGTCAGAATACTGAAGTGAGTGGCTGTTCCCTTCTTCAGGGATCTTCTCAACTCAGGGATGGAACTCAGGTTCCATCCCCCACATTGCAGGTGGATTGTTTATCAGCTGAGCCACCTGGGAAGCCCTTTGACTAGATGGATCTTTGTCATCAAAGTGATGTCTCTGCTTTTTAATATGCTGTCTAGGTTTGTCATAGCTCTCCTTCCAAGGAGCAAGCATATTTTAATTTAATGACTTCAGTCACCATCCATAGTGTTTCTGGAGTGTTACAGCAAATTTATCTTATAAGTCCTGTTCACTCACCCTGCAAGGTGCAGAAGGATACACTTTTCAACATGACTCTGAGAAATAAATTTTCCATCCTACAGTCCATCAAGTGTTCTGTGGTTGTTTGTCTCTGTCTTAGAAATTGGTGTGAGAACTATTAGCATCAATCCTGAATCCCTAATGCGATGTGGATAATGAGATCCCAGGTTACCAGGGCCAAGTGGCATCACTTAATTGCAAAGACAATGTGAATGCATTTGTTTGACCCACAGAAGAGACAAAGAGACTCTTGTCAGGATAGTCTGACTCACAGAGACCTAAGGAATAGACTAGATGCTCATGATGTCTACTGATTATAACTAGATGTGTGTTTGGCAGAGGTGTGTTTTTCATCACTCAGTCATGTCTGACTCTTTGAGACCCCATTGACTGTAGCCAGTCAGGCTCCTCTGTCCATAGGATTTTCCAGGCAAGAATACTGGAGTGGTTTGCCACTTCCTCCTACCAGTGATCATCCCAACTCAGGAACAAAACCCAATTCTCCTGTGTTTCAAGCAGAATCTTTATTGTCTGAGCCACCTGGGAAACCCACATAGATAGGTAGGTAGTTTATTAAATTTTTACTTGACTTGAACAGGTGAAGAAGTTCTATGTATACTGGACATAAGTTTAATTTGAATAGCCAAAGAAGAGTAGCAACTCTTCAGTGATTTGCTGAGACTTGAGCCAGTCTATAGCCCCAGATCACCTTGAATATGGGGAAGCTGGATCCCCATAAGGAAAGACACTATTACAACTGGTACAAATTTATATCGTCTTTCCTCCAGCCTTTCCTAAAATAACATAGAGCCAAGTACCAGCCTAACTATACATTTGTTGTGCTGATGTGCTCAGTCCTGTCTGACTCTTTGTGACCCCATGGACTGTAGCCCGCCATGTTCCTCTGTCCTTGGAATTTTCCAGGCAAGAATACTGGAGTGGGTTTCCATTTCCTTCTCCATATACATTTGTTAGAGAGAAGTAATCAGACTTTGGGGGGAGTTGTTGAACACTGGCCCTGTACTAACACACATTCTTAAAACCTCAAAACATCATTGTGGTTGTCCAGTCATAATACGTGCTTAAAGAGGTCAAGTGATTGGTGAGGTTTTAAGTAATGTGTGGACACCTCACAGTGGTCCCAGTGGCTCTCCAAATACATCCACTGATTATTTCGACATTTCTTTCATCTATAAATGGAATAAAAATAGCAACTGGCAGAATCCTCACACTGGCCCTCTGACCCATGTGATTAGCTCCCTTTTGGTAAGAAAGAGCAAGTGGAAACAACTAAAATCACCTTTTTGTGTATTTTAGTCACTCAGTCATGTCCACCTCTTTGACTATAGCCCACCATGACTGTCCACCCCATGGACTATAGCCCACCATGCTTCTCTGTTCATGGGATTCTCCAGGCAAGAATACTGAAGTGGGTTGCCATTCTCTTCTTCAGGGGATCTTCCTGACCCAAGAATCAAACCCTGATCTCTTGCATTGCAGGCAGATTCTTTACAGTCTGAGCTATGAGGGACTTTAAAACCACCTTTACCTACCAAATATTAATCAAAATCAATGCCATATTTCTGCAGGGATTGCAGAGGTTAGTGCTACTATCAAGGACTTAAAAGATACAAGGATGGTGATTTCTACCACATCTCCACTCAACTTGCCTATTTGGCTTGCACAGAAAATGTGGATCTTCAAAAATTGAAGAGTACGGTACCACACAATTGCACTCATCTCACATGATAGTAAAGTAATGCTCAAAATTCTCCAAGCCAGGCTTCAGCAATACATGAACCGTGAACTTCCTGATGTTCAAGCTGGTTTTAGAAAAGGCAGAGGGACCAGAGATCAAATTGCCAACATCTGCTGGATCATGGAAAAAGCAAGAGAGTTCCAGAAAAACATCTATTTCTGCTTCATTGACTATGCCAAAGACTTTGACTGTGTGGATCACAATAAACTGTGGGAAATTCTGAAAGAGATGGGAATACCAAACCACCTGATCTGCCTCTTGAGAAATCTGTATGCAGGTCAGGAAGCAACAGTTAGAACTGGACATGGAACAACAGACTGGTTCCAAATAGGAAAAAGGAGTATGTCAAGGCTGTATATTATCACCCTGCTTATTTACCTTATATGCAGAGTACATCATGAGAAACCCTGGACTGGAAGAAACACAAACTGGAATCAAGATTGCCAGGAGAAATATCAGTAACCTCAGATATGCAGATGACACCACCCTTATGGCAGGAAGTGAAGAGGAACTAAAGAACCTCTTGATGAAAGTGAAAGTGGAGAGTGAAAAAGTTGGCTGAAAGCTCAACATTCAGGAAACGAAGATCATGGCATTCAGTCCCATCACTTCATGGGAAATAGATTGGGAAACAGTGGAAACAGTGTCAGACTTTATTTTTCTGGGCTCCAAAATCACTGCAGATGGTGACTGCAGCCATGAAATTAAAAGATGCTTACTCCTTGGAAGGAAAGTTATGATCAACCTAGATAGCATATTCAAAAGCAGAGACATTACTTTGCCAACAAAGGTCCGTCTAATCAAGGCTACAGTTTTTCCTGTGGTCATGTATGGATGTGAGGGTTGGACTGTGAAGAAGGCTGAGTGCTGAAGAATTGATGCTTTTGAACTGTGGTGTTGGAGAAGACTCTTGAGAGTCCCTTGGACTGTAAGGAGATCAACCAGTCCATTCTGAAGGAGGTCAGCCCTGGGATTTCTTTGGAGGGAATGATGCTGAAGCTGAAACTCCAGTCCTTTGGCCACCTCATGCGAAGAGTTGACTCATTGGAAAAGACTCTGATTCTGGGAGGGATAGGGGGCAGGAGGAGAAGGGGATGACAGTGGATGAGATGGCTGGATGGCATCACAGACTCGATGGACGTGAGTCTAAGTGAATTCCACGAGTTGGTGATGGACAGGGAGGCCTGGCGTGCTGTGATTCATGGGGCTGCAAAGAGTCGGACATGACTGAGTGACTGAAGTGAACTGAACTGAAACGTAATAATGTGGTGTTTCAAATCTCATTTGCCATTCTAGATGGTTCTATCACTTGAACAAATGAACACACCCTTGTTATCTGGTGTGCAATTGGTCATTTTTTGAAATTAATTTTTATAATAACCTTTAACAGAAATAGTTTTATTTTTCAGCTGACATTTAGTAATACAATTTTTCTATCCTATTTCAAGGGTATAGCAACTCTCTAGCCCTGTGTCATAATTTAGTTCATAGAGGGAACCTGGTTGCCTTTCCTTTCCACAAGATATTGTGATGATCCATTACAGTGATGCTATTAGGCTGATTGAATTGGTGATACTAAGAAGCAATTGGCTTTCCTAGTGGCTCTGATGGTAAAGAATGCTCCTGGGTTGGGAAGATTTCTTGGAGAAGAGAGTGACAACCCACTCCAGTATTCTTGTCTGGAGAATTCCATGGACAGAAGAGCGTGGAGGGCTACAGTCCATGGGATCACAAAGAGTCAGACATAATTGAGTGACTTACACTTTCAAGGCATCCCTTGTGGCTTGGATGGTAAAGAATCTGCCTGCGATGCAGGAGACCTCGGTTTGATCCCTGGATTGGGAAGATCCCCTAGAGAAGGGAATGGCAACCCACTCTAGTATTCTTACTTGAAGAATCCCATGGACAGAGGAGCCTGGAGAGTACAATCCATGGTGTCTCAAACTGAACTACTAACAGTTTCACTTTTTTAATGTTTTCGTCCCAGGTAGCAATTAGTTTAGGTGTATTGGTAAGATATTTTTGCATCAAAGTGTGGAAAATAAACCCCTTCAAAATCCAAGGACCTTTCCATCTCATCAACATTTCTTGGAGCACAGTGGTCTGAAGCTTATTGGGTATTCCTTCCAATGTGAAGAATAAGTTGCTGGACCAGGTCCTTCCTAAAATCAAAATAGAGCAACCCCTGAAGCTACTAGTTTGACAGTGTTCCAGAGTGAGAGAAAGTTCTGCAACAGGTCCAGGCTGCTCTGCAAGCTCCATGTTCTTTATAACTCAGCTACTAAAACAAGTTAATATTTGAGAATGATCATAAAGATATAATTCATTCTAAATCTTATTATTCAAAGAATTATGGTTTTTTGTGGTGTTAGTCTGTTTATGCTTAATGCTTCTCTATTTAAAGAGATGGTTGCTCAGGGTTGGTGCACTGGGATGACCCTGATGGATGGGATGGGGAGGGAGGTGGGAGGGGGGTTCAGGACAGGGGACACATGTACACCCAGGGCTGATTCATGTCAACCTATGGCAAAAACCACCACAATATTGTAAAATAATTGGCCTCCAATTAAAATAAATACATTTGAAAAATAAAATAAAAAGTGCCCAATAAAAAAAAGAGATGGTTAAAAATGTGTACTGATATATAAATGTTGCTTTTTTTCTACATATTCTACCTTATCATAGGCAAGTGTCTTTATGCTTTTTTATGACTATACACAAATGAATGACAATTGCTTTCTACATTGCTATCTAAAATTTAAAAGTAGACTGCATTGAAACACTGCTCAATTTTTCCTTGACATAGGTCCTGATAAAAGAAATGTTTTTGACCTTGATAATGACCTTTTCTTGCTGTCAGTCTTTCTTGAAGCATTATTGTTTACTGGCATTCAACCACATGCCAGCAAACATGTATAATTTTGTGTGGTTTTCCTCTTGGTTCTCTATTTTCCTATCACTCTATGTCCCAAATAGATTTGTTCCTGGACTTTACATTTGGGCCTCAATTCTCCCCAACAATAATATTTTCATTCCTATTTCATTTCAGTCTCTCTGCTTTCCTAGAAAATGATTTTGCTCTTTTATCATCTCTTTTACCACTCACCATCTCTGCTTCCATTGTTATTCTCAGCTGATGAATTTACACTCTAGTTCAAGAAAAGAACTTGAAATGGTTTTTCCCCCTCTATCTCAATTCATATACACTGCCATGCTTGTTGTTACCAAAGAACTGTCCAGTCTCTGGTCAGCATCCACAAGAGTGTCTGTGGGCACTTCAGCATTCTGTAGTAAGAAAGAGAGGAGAAAAACTCAGAAAAGAAAGTGGAGAGGGAGTGTCTAGTGAAGTGGGAAGAATAAACATGATAGTGTATATCCTCAGAAACACAGTAAAGAAATACTTTAAGTATAGAAATATTTATCTAAGAAAAAGTATAGAGTACCAAGAACCCTTGAGACATTGAATTAATAACTGAGGAGACATTCAATTTGACAAAAGTAGGTATCTCTGATAAGACAGCCTAATGAATGTTAAGAGTAGATAAAAAATAAGGTAGATAGTGATGAAATCAGAGAAGGCAATGGCAACCCACTCCAGTACTCTTGCCTGGAAAGTCCCATGGATGGAGGAGCGTGGTGGGCTGCAGTCCTTGGGGTCGTTAAGAGTCAGACACGACCGAGTGACTTCCCTTTCACGTTTCACTTTCACACATTGAAGAAGGAAATGGCAACCCACTCCAGTGTTATTCCCTGGAGAATCTCAGGGACGGGTGAGCCTGGTGGGTTGCTGTCTATGGAGTCGCACAGAGTCAGACACAACTGAAGCGACCTGGCAGCAGCAGCAGCAGCAGTGATGAAATAAAGACAATTTATATGAACTTTTTATAAAATTTTGGTATAAAATATATAAAGATGAGAAAGAAAGAATAAAGAACAGAGAAAAGGGAAGATAGATAGAAGAATGGAAGGGGACATTGTATAAAATGATTTTTTTAGAGAAGAAAAAAGCCACAGAGTGTCAGCATAGTGACAAGAAATGGAAGCTAATAGCAATAGAAAAAAAAAAAAAAGATAAGGCAGAAAGGTAAAAATGTGATGAGGGAAAAAATACTTGAAAATAATAAGGTGAGTGAGATCAAGTGCTCCAATGGAGCCACTAATTTTTGTTCTTGTCATCCACCACTGCAAACTTACTCTCTGGAAAGAGTATTATACTTGAAATTGCATTATATCTCAGGTTTGTGAATCAGACATTGGAGCAGGCCTGGGTTGGGTGTTGCTCTAATGTTCAGAGATGTTGACTAGGTCCGTTGATAATACTTATCTGGCAGATAGGAAGATTTGTGAGAGTAAAAGGGCTTTTGCCTCATATTTGGTGTTTTGGCAGAGTGGGCTAAGAGGCTAAGTTTAGTCAGGACTATTGACCAAAGTTCCGTGTAGAATCAAAGCTCTTACACATTTTTCAAAGACCTCAAAGGAACAGGGCCAACAGAGTCTCTGCAGAGCTACAAAGCATTTTATGACCTACCCTAAAGGGCACAGAATTTCATTCTGCTTAGAACCTATCGTCTAAGAAAGTTCCTGTGTCCAATCAGGTTCAAGGGAAGGGAAATCAGAGTTCACTTGTTAGAGAGAAACACGGCTAATAATGTAGAATGTTTTAAACTACTAAGACCTTATACAGAGGAAGAGAAAGTCCACCCATTTGCTGTTGATGAAATTAATACATTATTGATATTTATGTTTAAATTGAATTAATGGATAAATTATATTTGATATGTATGGAGTATTAACTCATTGTATCTTTTAGCAAACATTTTCTTTTCCAAATTAGCATTCATTTTTGAAATATTTCAAAACTAAAACAAGATATGAGGATTGAGCTGAAACTATATATACTTCATCTGCCACACAACCTCATCCTTTTTTAGAGTTCCTTTTAAGTTCCACAGTGGTGTGTTTGTGTGTGTGCACTCATGTACACACATCTGTAAGTTGGTGAAAGAAGCAATTGTGGATGTAAAGAGAGAGGTGTGGTCTGGACAACTGAAAATACTGGAAAGGGAGTAGTACCAAATGACAAGTGCAACTGGCCAAAGTTATCAAGAGAAATCTTAAGTGAGGAAGAGAAGAGTGAAGGGAAAACCGCAAGCCATAGCAATGCTATTACTATCTGGAAATTAACATGTGGGAAATTAACTGGGATGCTTGACAGAACTACAACCAAGTTAGGTGATCTAATGAGATACATCTTTATAAGAAAGGTAGGATGAACAGTCTGGTATTACCATCATTCCAACTTGAAATTTGTAAAATGGTTTGATGACAGTTAAATAAACACAATACTTTATGTCTGTTAAAATAAAATCAAGGAACCTTGCTTCCTTTAAAGTGAAAGACCTTGAAATTATACAGCATATCCATTAAAATCGCTAATTTTGAACTAAAAAATAAATTAGATCATTAAATTAGATTTTTCAAAAATCAAGAAGCCATAAACATCCAAAAAGAAATTTTGATGTGAATCTAAGAAAGCACTGAAAGAATTTAAAATATATGACTTTCTCACCAAACTACAGATTAGTTTTTTCTGTTGCTGTTTGCATCCCATCTGTGAACAATGTGAGGAAATACAGCTGCTGCCAAATTAAGGACTCTTCATCCTGATTTGCATCTTTATTTCGCCAGAGAAATGATAGAGGGATTAAAAAAAAACTAAAACAGATGTCATTGAGAATGACCATCTTCTACAATCCAAGTAGGACTCATAAAATTAGTAAAACAAAATTAGAGTAGTATATTCTTATTTGACTAAATCACTCCAAGAATATACACGTGTGCATATCGAAGGGCTATTTCCATCTAAACATCTGACTGTATGCATGTGTAAGTGTTGTCTTCTAAAGTATAACTATCAAGATATCAAAGAGATCCTGACTATGCTTTCTAAAAAACAATTAATACAGGAAACTGATAAAATAAACCCAAAGATGGATCCTTCTGCTTCTAACATTTCACCAAAACCTTTCCTATTAGTAGAAGCCCTAATTGAAGCAGATCTTTCTTTTACAAAGAGCACCTTTTTGCTCAAAAATATTTGAGAACTCCACATTAAATGTATATATACTGTAGGACAATTTTTTAACTTGATTCCAAAAGCCACTGCAGTGAGGAGTTAATGTATTATCTCATTTTCCACCATCTCACCGTTTTACTTTGCCGTATCACCCTCTCACTTTTGACTCCTGTCATTCTTTGTGCTCCAGTGCTCTTCTCCTGCTTTTTCCTTTCAAACTACTCATCATTCAAAGGTCAACTCAAATGCCACATCTGTGTGCATGCCTCCAATTTTTTACGTCTTGTCAAAATTCACATTTTTTCTTCTGATTGTGACAACTTTCTTGTATTTATTCCTTGCATTAATAACATTTAGATAATCTGTCTTCTATTTTTAATTCTGTTGATCTACTCTAATAGCAAAAATAAGTGCAAATATTTAAAATATATCCTATCTGCTTGCTTATACGTGGACACTCAATACATATTTAATGCATCAAATACATGTATTCATAAGGAATAACTGTTATCTATACAAAAATTATTTATTTAAGAGCAGATGCAGAGACGACTGCATTGAAAATGGGAGAAACTTTACTAAATTTATTTTAACTAAATGTAGAATGTAGGACATTTACAATCAGGCCTTACTTCCACAAATATATTTTGATGATGTACATTTTATCTTAAGCATTTTCCCTTAATTCATTTCTTGATTTCAGACTATTACATATTTCATTGCCAATTCGATTTATCTAATATGAATACAAATAAATATTTGTATTATTTTCAAAGTTTCAAACTTGGGATTTTTATATTTTATAATTTAGAATGCATTCTAAATTATATTTTGTTCTAGGTAAGAAATATGGGCATTAATCTCAAACGAGATGGTTGTAAAAAGTATTGGGAGAGATTCTTAGAGTCTTTCTACATTAGTTTGGAGTAGGTTTCAAAGAAAATATTTTAAATGTTTATAATGATGGTATATTGGTTAAAATAAATGCACAGATTATTAGAAAGACAATAGAATATTCTATATGATTTGTCATGCATTTCCACATTGCTTTTCATGGCATGCCTATTAAACCTGCTTGCATTTTTGTTTCTCTAACTTGTTAGCACACTCAATTTTGTGTTTGATACAGTGATACATAGGGTGCTTTGTTTCAAAAATGATTTTTTTTTTGGAAAGTTTTTTAGGAAAATGAGTAAAGTTAAGAGTGCATCTTTCTTTGAATTATTTTCAATGATAATGATACTTCTGGAAATGCTAAGAATTTCAAATTTTAGTGTTCTACAACAGGTAATACATTTTAGGAAACAGCAATTACAAACGCTTCAGGTTTTTGTTGCATTTTTGGTTTTGTGACAAATACCTGAAGGCAATAAGATTGGGGACTCCAATGGCTGGAAATATTAATGACTAATAACCAGTTCCTGTGAGAGTTTTCCTTAACTGTTAAAATAAAATGTTTTATCATTTGTAGTAACATATACTAATATAATAAAGTAATAAACATAATACCTGGATATATAATTATTTTAGAAAAGAAATAATCTTAAATTTAGAATATAATACATATGATTTCAAATACTATAAAATAAAAGTATGCCTACTATGATAAAATTTAATTCAGTTCAGTTCAGTCACTCAGTCATGTCCGACTCTTTGCAACCCCATGGACCACAGCACAGCAGGCCTCCCTGTCCATCACCAACTCCAGGAGTCTCCTCAAACTTATGACCATTGAGTGATGCCATTCAACCATCTCATCCTCTTTCGTACCCTTCTCCTCCCACCTTCAATCTTTCCCAGCATCAGGGTCTTTTCAAATGAGTCAGTTCTTTGCATCAGGTGACCAAAGTATTGCGGTTTCAGCTTCAAAATCAGTCCTTCCAATGAATATTCAGGAGTGATTTCCTTTAGGATGGACCAGTTGGAAATTTAATTAGATACTAAAATAACCTAAATGGCCAGGTGCTTGACAATCACTACACTCAAAAGAACCATCTATAATTTATTTCTCCCCACCTGGTCACTCTCCAAAAGATGTATCCTGCAATTGGATTCCCAGTGTTTCAGACTGTGCACTTCACTTATTGTTCTTATTGCTGTTCTAACTACTTCAGTAATTTCAGGGAGTAAAATGATATATTATAATTTTTTTTTCTTGACAACGTTTCACTGAGTGTTACTTTTCCATTACAACATTTAAAAAAATATTAATTTGCATGAAGAGAACTTTTACATAAGCCTTTACATGAATTACAGTTTTACATGAAATACATTTTAGATGAAAAGTTTATATACAGATAATTTGAAACCTCATTATTGAAATGACATGCCTGTAAGTACATTACATTGTTTCAGATATAATGTAATCCATGTTGGTCCATTGTTTCTTATGTGAATTGGTGTGGTATTTCAAATCTTGAATTCTACAAAAAACTTAAAGTGAAACATTTTATTTTCCCTATTAAATCCACAAAATTAAACTTTTTAAACATTATTCAATAGTTTAGTACTATCCAAGCTCATAATAGACAAGACAATTGAGCCGCATAGCAAAATATTGTCATAAATGAACGATGTGTAAGACATTATGCTGTGCATTCCATAGGACTCAAAGATGAAAACCACGTGATTGCTTCTCTCCCAGAGTTTAGGATACAGTAAAGGGTATCAGTCACTGAAGCACTGATGTAATCAGTAAATTTGGCCACAGATCCAGAGTGGGCAGACCATTGAAGGTAATCTGGTATGGGGATCAGAAAATGTCTCAGAAAGAGGAGAGTGATGTCAAGGAGAAGATCAGTTTCCGTTGTTAGAGAAAAAGGTATTGAAAATTTCAGCTGAACTGTTTTAAAAAATTAAACACTTATCAGTACCCATACACACACACAGAAACACATTCTGCTGTTGTTTAGTCGTTCAATCATGTCCAACTCTTTTGTGATGCAATGGACCGTAGCCTGCCAGTCTCCTTTGTCCGTGGGATTACTCAGGCAAGAATACTGGATTGGATTGCCATTTCCTACTCCAGGGGCTATTCCCAACCCAAGGATTAAACCTCCATCTCCTGTATTGCAGGTGGAATACTTACCCCTGAGCCAGTCTGTTATATTCCCTATATATATACATAGCTAAATATTAGAGTTTGAAATATTATTTACAACTATTAGATCATAATTATATAATAAATTATAGAGCACTTGGCAATTAGATATGAAAGTAACAAGAACTAAAGAATTAAGTAAAATTAAGGAAAAACTTACTTATCTTCCTAGGGCTTATGTTTGAGACATAGATTGAAGTGACTGAAACAGAATGCTACAAAAAGTAAAAGAATTATCTCACTAAATGACCCCATTCAGTTCAATCTAGTCACTCAGTCATGTCCAACTCTTTTCCAATGAGTCAGTTATTGGAGTTTCAGCTTCAGCATCAGTCCTTCCAATGAATATTCAGGATTAATTGATTGGATCACCTTGAAGTCCAAGGGGTTCACAAGAGTCTTCTCCAACACAATAGTTCAAAAACATCAATTCTTCAGAGTTCAGCTTTCTTTATGGTCCAACTCTCACATCCATACATGACTACTGGGAAAACCATGGCTTTGACTTAGTTAAGTTCAGTTCAGTGGCTCAGTTGTGTCTGACTCTTTGTGACCCCATGGACTGCAGCATGCCACGCCTCCCTGTCCATCACCAATTCCTAGAGTTTATTCAAACACACGTCCATTGAGTCAGTCATGCCATCCAACCATTTCATCCTCTGCTGTTCCCTTCTCCTCCTGCCTTCAATCTTTCCCAGCATTAGAGTCTTTTCCTATGAGTCAGCTCTTCGCATCAGCTGGCCAAAGTATTGGAGTTTCAGCTTCAACATCAGTCCTGCCAATGAATATTCAGGACTGATTTCCTTTAGGATTGCCTGGTTTGATCTCCCTGCAGTCCAAGGGACTCTCAAGAGAATTCTCCAACAACACAGTTCAAAAGCATCAATTCTTCAATGTTCAGCTTTCTTTATGGACCAAAACTCATATCCACACATGACTACTGGAAAACAATAGCTTTGACTAGATGGACCTTTGTTGGCAAAGTGATGTCTCTGTTTCTTAATATACTGTCTAGATTTGTCATAGCTTTTCTTCCAAGGAGCCAGCATCTTTTAATTTCATGGCTTCAGTAACCATCTGCAGTGATTTTGGAGCCCATGAAAATGATGCCTGTCACTGTTTCCATTATTTCCCCATCTATTTGCCATGAAGTGATGGAACCGGATGCCATGATCTTCCTTTTTTGAATGTTGAGTTTTAAGCCAGCTTTTTCACTCTCCTCTTTCACTTCCATCAAGAGGCTCTCTAGTCCACTTCACTTTCTGCCATAAGGGTGATGTCATCTGGATATCTGAGGTTACTGATACTTGTCCTGGGAATCTTGATTCCAGCTTGTGCTTCATCCAGCCTACCATTTTGCATTACGTACTCTGAATACAAGTTAAATAAGCAGGGTGACAATATACAGCCTTGATATACTCTGTTCCCAATTTTGAACCAGTCTGTTGTTCCATGTCTGGTTCTAACTGTTGTTTTTGATCTGCATACAGGTTTCACAGGAGGCAGGTAAAAGTGTTGTTAAAGTGTTGTGCTCTATATGACAGCAGATTTGGAAAACTCAGCAGTGGCCACAGGACTGGAAAAGGTCAATTTTCATTCCATCCCAAAGAAAGGCAATGCCAAATAATGTTCAAACTACCACAAAATTGTACTCATCTCACACACTAGAAAAGTAATGCTTAAAATTCTCCAGGTTAGGCTTCAACAGTACATGAATGGAGAACTTCCAGATTTTCAAGCTGGCTTTAGATAAGGCAGAGGAGCCAGATACCAAATTGTCAACATCCATTGGATCATAAAAAGCAAGAGAATTCCAGAAATGCCCCCATAGGGAGTGCACATCTTTAGCACAATCAAGACAGTAGTTTCTGTAAAAGTTTGGCACCATATTCAGCAATTCAGGTAAAGAAATTGTCATAAAATAAACAAGCAGGATCATGTATTTATTTATCTATTGCAAATTCTTTTATTCAAAGCTTTTATTGTGAGAACTAAGCATCAGGAATGGTGTGCTAAGCATAGAATATACCATGGTCAGGAAGACAGAGACTCATGTTGCTGTCATGATCACTTAAAGCACAGTGGAAGAAATGACATTTTATAGCAAATTATAATAAGGATGATGAAAGGTATGACCATGTAGGTAAGTAGAAAGGAAGGAAGGAAAACCCACCTGACTTAGAAAGTTTTCTGTAGTAGCTAAACATCAGCTGACATCTTCAGCAGGATTTGCATTTTGCCAGATAATGAAAAAGCCAATGCTGATCAAGCATGGCTTACCCATGGAGAGCAAAACACTCACACAAATCCCATAAAGATGGATTCTAGAGAATGAAGAGAGAATATCCAGAAGGGAATCTGTGGAAATTTCCAGAAATGAGATCCTCCATTCCCTTATAAGAAAGGGAATCACCAAAGGGTTTTAAGTATTAAAGCAAAATAATCTTCTGTGTGTCTGTAAAACCTTGAAAAGCTTTCATAAATACTTATAAGGAGTTGGGAAGAGCCTGGATTCTTGAGCTAGCATCCTCAGCATTCACTCAGAGGTGTCTGACTCTTTGCAATCCCATGGACTATAGCCCACCAGGCTTCTCTATGCATGGAATTTCCCAGGCAAGAATACTGGAGTGAGTATTTCTTTCTCCAGACTCTCTTCCTAATCCAGGGATTGAACCCAGGTTTCCCACATTGCAGGCAGATTCTTTAAGGTCTGAGTCACCTGGAAAACCCAACATCCTCAAGCTGGAGCTAAAAGTTCCAGGCTCTGGTTAAGGTTATGCTAAATGCAACAAAGCTAATACACTCCCTCTATATTAAAGTCTCTTCTTCCTTGTTTAAGAAAAATGGAAAAAAAAATTTGCTGAGCTTATTTCTGAATCAGTGAAGGGAAACTCCAGCTAGGAAGAAAAGAAATGGGACTGATGTATCCTCACTTTTCCTGCCTTTAAAAGTCTCAGTAAGAATCAAAGATAAGAGTTCAGCTTACAGCCATCATACAAATAACTTTAGGTCAGCTCAACCTTAATCTGCTAAAGCTTTCTGTGGAAACTGGAAGCTTTCTGTGGAAATGGCAACCCACGCTGGTATTCTTGCCTTGAAAATCCAATGGGCAGAGGTGAACTACAGTTCATGGGGCAGCAAAGAGTCAGACATGGCAGAGCGCGCGTGCACGCGTGCACACACACACACACACACATCTTGAGATCAGGGGACTGAGCTCTGAGCATAATTCACAAACTTCATTTCAGGAACTGTGCCAGAACCAACTTGGCCTTTTGGAGCTCCTGAGCAGCTAGGGCAGGACAGACATGAATCTGTATCCAAAAGATGTTGTCTTTTCACAGTTTAGAAAATAAGATCAGGGAGAAAAAATTAAGAAATTTGTCAAGACTGATAGAGACTCAAAGAAAAGCTTTGGCCTCCCTTCACTTCTTCTTAGCTAGATGCATCACACCTGTGTTAATTTACTTTTTTTTTTTTTAGATTACATGGGAGAGTAGCTCAGCTCTGTTCAGGCCGTCTCGGCTGGGGTGTGGAGGTGGGGCTGGATTCCATCATTCAACATCAGAGAGATGTCTAAGAAATCTAAACTCCTGAGCCTTCTGCCATTTATGCTTCAAAGTCCCTTCCCAGTTTGGGGGAAGGGATGTTTGGGGCATCCAGTTCCACTATTAGGAATTCCAACACGGGCTATTAGGATACTAGGTATAGAAGAATGCACCTGAATGAATAAATGTGGCTTGCCTCTGCATCTCAGAAAGAAAGGGGAGAATGTATTTTAAAAATCACTGGATGCATTATAGGAAATAGCTTAAGAGGAAAAAAAAGGTATCCAAGAAAATAATTTAGGAAAAAAATTCAAATAGTTGATGCAGACCATGACGCTCACAGGAAGCTCTAATACTTTGACCACTTGATGGGGAGAGCCAATTCATGGAAAAGAAGAGGGTGACAGAGGATGAGATGGTTGGATGGCATCATCAACTCAATGGACATGAATCTGAGCAAACTCTGGGAGATAGTGGAGGTCAGAGGAGCTCGGTTTGTCACCGTTTATGGGATCCCAAAGAGTCACACATGACTTAGTGACTGAACAACAAAAGGAACAGAATAGACTCCTTCCTGATTTCAAACTCCATGTTAATGATCCATTGAAACTTGATCTTTATTTTTCATTTTCATTCACTTCTCTAGAAACACTGACTTGTATTCTGTCTCCTTTGGTCATAGCCATAAATCTGCTGTGGTCAAAAATTAAAAACTTCAAATTCTAGCTATCAAGAATCTCACTCTGTTGACATCACCAGTCATTTTTCCATTTCACTTATTTTTTGTATTTTTGCCTGACTTCAGTGATCCTCCAAACCCACCAAGACTGCAATATCTAAAGACAAAAAATTGAGATTGAGAAGAACATGTCTTAATAGCCAGCTTTCACACTGTATCTTTCTAGTCCACTCACTCTCTCCCCTCATATACATGTTTATTTCATGAAAGCTTCCAATTCCCCTCACCTATTCAGTCTATAGTATTGTTTCCTAGTTGATTTACAATGAAAACAAAGCCTAGAAAATTTCTATGACTATTTTTCACCAAATGGACTCACCTGTCTCCTTCTGTGACTGTACACTCTGTCTTCTTTTCTACTGCTTTTGTCTCTGGCACCAATCTATGGCCAATCATCCACTTGTGAACTAGATTCCATCTCCTTTCACCTACTTAGAGTCATTAACTTCAGTAACCTATCTGTTCCACTTCTGTATCAATTTTTCTCTTGTTGAATCACCCTCATCATAAATACAAATATTCTCTTCAGTTCAGTTGCTCAGTCATATCCGACTCTTTGTGACCTCATAGATTACAGCATGCCAGGCCTCCCTGTCCATCACCAACTCCCAGAGCTTACTCAAATTCATGTCCATTGAGTCGGTGATGCCATCCAACCATCTCATCCTCTCTCATCCCCTCACCTTCTGCCTTCAATCTTTCCCAGCATCAGGGTCTTTTCCAATGAGTCAGTTCTTTGCATCAGGTGGCCAAAGTATTGGAGTTTCATCATCTTCAGCATCAGTCCTTCCAATGATATACAGTTATTTTAAGAAAACCATTTTCTAATTTTACATTCCTCTCCAGTTTTCACCTCTGTTCTTCTTTATCGTAAAATTTTACAAAATGTTGACTATAGTAATTATTTTAAATCTCTTATATTTTGTTCTCTTTTGGAGCCAATAAAATAAATCTTTTATCTCCATTTTTTATCAAAAATACTCTTGTTGGATCTTAATAATCACTTCTTTCCTAAATCAAATAAGTATCTCCCATTCTTAAAAAAACATTTTGCATATTGTAAGGCATCATGTGCTCCTAGTTTGCTTCATATTCACTGGTTTCATTCTTGGTTTTTCATATTTTCCTAACAGCTCTCCCGCCAGGGCTTTGTGCTTGCATATTCTTACTTCAAGAGGAGGAACAGAAAAAGACTATGTGTCACCTCATCAAAGAAGGTCTTGCTGCATCCTTGTTAAATGCTTTGAATATTTGGCAATATAATTCATGTCTTACTGCAACTTTTAGGGACAAAGAAGGTTAAAGATAATCTTATAAACGGACAGAGATCATGAATTTATACCGGCATAAGGTTACTAAAAGTTATTATAATAAATGAATCTTTTGCATCAGCAGCAAAGATTGCTAGCAGACACTCTGGAAAAACTTAAATAGGGCTTTTTACTTTTCAATATATTCTACATCAAGATATGATTAACCAAAAGCTGGAACAGCAAAAGAGGCAACTGGAAGCAAGTGATATCTATAGCAAACATTGATAGTGAATATACAAGACACTTTCTGGTATTTCAGAGTGCCCATAATGACACATCTGAAGACAAAAATTCTGCCCAACACTGCATGATTTCTTTATTTATATGTAACACATTATGAAGATGTCCAGAATGTATCCACTGGAATCCTGCAGATTAGATTTTAAATGTCTGAACTTTATAATAGCAAATCAAAATAAAATTCTGATAAGGTAAACACTTGACCAGCATGTTGATTTTTACATTGAAGATTACTATGTGTGAGGCTCTACGATGTTGATTTCTTGATCGAAAACCTTCCAAATGCTAATAAAAATAGAGTATGCATAGAGAATGCTTGCAGATTAACTAGGACTGGCTGTGGATACCTACCATCTGGTGTTACAAAACATGGGTGGATTAGTTATAACAGCAGAGAGAATGAAATGCTTTACATAATCAGATGGTAAAATGGCAATAATGATCAGTGCACATAATTGAAGTACAGTGTGGGATAGACAGAATTCTGGCGGCAGAAACCAAAGAAAGAGCTAGAGTAATTCTATCATTGGCAAGCTCCCCAGTTAATATTGTTGGGACATTACAGTGCCCAAGTGGGAACAGCATGTACTTTATTCTATTGGAAAGTTAGAATTTAGACATGAGATTGTTTCTTTTCTGTTTTTATATAACTAATTCTAGGATTTGTTGGCAAGTCAAATATTACACTGCTGCTGCTGCTGCTGCTGCTGCTGCTGCTGCTAAGTCGCTTCAGTTGTGTCCGACTCTGTGCAACCCCATAGACAGCAGCCCACTACAATTTGTAAAAAGTAAAGCAATAAATTCATTTTCAGACTCTTCTATGATTGTATAGAATGATATAACTTAAATGATAGGAAATGCAAACAGAGAAATAAACAATGAAGAACAATGGATGGATTTAAGATACTTAAGAATTTGGGGAAATTAACATTTAATGACATAATCAAAAGAAAGGAAAAAAAATCGCTAGTGCGGGGGCAAAGTAGGATGCTTTATATTTCTAAGAAAGGTATACGTAGAGAAATATTTGAACCAATCAACAAAGGTTGGGATTTCTAGGAAAATGAAGACAATATAGATATTAACACATATATACACACAGAGAAAAGACAATTTTACAGATTAAGATACAATTAGGAATTAAATTTCTTTTAATTTATAAAATCATTTGTTAATAAATTATACATAGATTTATACTTTATAAGTCAGGCATATCCATAAAAACACACACATGCATATATATATATATATATATATATACATACATACATGTGTGCACTCTTAATCACTCAGTTGTGTCCAACTCTTTGCAACCTCATGAACAGTAGCCTACCAGGCTCCTCTGTTCATGGGATTTTTCCAGGCAAAAATACTGGAGTGGGTTGCCATTTCTTTCTCCAGAGGATATTCCCAGTCCAGGGATCAAACTTGCTCCTTCTGTGTCTCCTGCATTGGCAGGTGGATTCTTTATTCTCTGTACACACACACACACACACACACACACACATACTGTTTGTTTAGTCGCTCAGTCATGTCTGACTCTTTGCGACCCTATGGACTGTAGCCCATCAGGCTCCTCTGTCCATGGGATTTCAAAAGCAAAAATATTGGAGTGGGTTGCCATTTCCTTCTCCTATATATATAACCAAAATAATTTGAGTTATTAAAGATGTATATAGACACAGAAATGAGAGAGGAAAATTGGCCATGAGGATATTTGAGTAAATTAGTTATAACCCTAGGAAACAGAAAAAATGAATAATTGGTTATGAAATGTAGTCAATGAAAGGTAATTGTGATCACAGGTACAAAAAAAAATTGGCTATTGTTTCTGATAGCAACTTCAAATAATCAAGTCACTTCAAATAATATGATTTGTAGTGAATAAAGAAAAATGGTCTCATGTTTCACTATTAAAAGAATGTATGAATTAGCTAAAACATCATTTTGTTAAGTAGCATCTTAAGGAATTTATCTTAAGGGAAATAAACAATTAAAAATAAATTCAAGTGGTTCAGGCAGTTGAACTTGTATCCAAAGCTATGCAGGTTCTTCTAAAAATTGGAAAAATGTTCATTTTTTAAAATGCATTGTTATTTAACTTTTAAAAACAAAGATGTTTAAGGTGTGAGGAGACAGCTTTAGGCAGTTGGTTTTGAAGGACTGGAACAAAGAACTCTTGAAGAATTTCAGATCTCCAATTTATGAAGGGGAGTAGAGCATAGATGCTGAAGTCATATCAGAATAAGAACTCAAAATAGTTCATTATAAATATAAGTGCTTTAGGTAAATTTTGAGGTGAATATAAAGGCAAATTACATACTATATAGGGATAGAGAAACAGAAGAGACAAAGCAGAAGGCAATCTGGAAGGTTTTCAATGGTGATGGTCAATACTCATTAAGGGATTTTCACAAACATGCCAGATTTGTGAAGGATATGAGTCTATTTTTTAGGACCATGACCACACAGACTTGCCACGCATGCCCTCTTCAAAATGGCCAGATCCATGACTCACTTTCTAATATGCTCTGTTTGGTGAAGTGGTTTTCTGAATAGTTTTTGGTATTAACACCTCTATCAACACATGTGTGCACTTGAGTGTGTGTGTGTGTGTGCACGCACACACACACACATACACACACTCTTTCTAACTTGAGTCCCAGCAGCTGAATTACCTGAGTTGAGAGGGAATTAATCTCCTTTATCGATGGTAAATGTGATTTGCATGTACAAGGTACTTTCACAGCAGCATCTAGACTAGTGTTTGACTAAGTAACTGAGTGCCATAATCCAGTCAAGTGTGACCTCCCATCACAGGATGATTTCTTCTATCTTTTCTATTAGGAACCTATTGGAGTATTAACAAACTTTTTTTAAGAAGAGCCAGCAAATTGTGATGTAGTTAAAAGATTTGTGTAGAACATATAAGGCAAACACAAAAATACACAGCACGTGCCAGGGAAGGCAGGGTACTCATAATTGCTAACTTGTTCTTATCCATCTGCTACGTGCTGGACAATGAAAATCACATGCAAGTGCTCTGTCTCAAGAAAATTACATTTTAAGGGGACAATAGAGATCAAACTCCGCCTACCTTAAAAATTATTTGAGCAAGATATTTTCAGCCAGACAGTCACTGGAAGTGTAGATAAGACAGGCAAAATGCTGTAAACTACCTGGAGATATCTAAACATATGCACACTAGAAAAAGAAAAAAAAAAACAAAGACTTGTCTATAGAAAAGTGATCATGAATGGAGGAATGAGAAGAACCTTCTCTCCCAGAGCCAAAAGCTTCATGTTTTGCAAAGATAAGAACAAACTCAAATGGTATGATGTCAGTATAGTGTGCTATATCAACATCTCACTTGAACCTATCTGCTTTGTCATGGTAATCTTCTAAACTAAAGAATCTATCATCAAAATGGTACATTTCTTGTCTTGGCACTGCAGCCATTAATGCCTTGTTGATCAATAATATCTTCCTACTGTGACTTTAAGGGGTCATTTGAGTTTGCCAAAATGATATTTGAAATGTCCCTGAATCTTTGACATGTCTATCTTTTGCCTTTGTAAAGAGAACAGTTTTAATTTAATTCACATTTTATTTTCTTCAGAATGTTCTAGATATGGTTCCCCATTTGGGGGGCATTGAATGACACCCAGTAAAACTGGCTTGATTTATCTCTTTGTGTGTAGATTTTTGTCTTGATTCTACATTAAGCTATCCCAGTCTCTGGAGTTTTGAAATACATAGATACTATGGAAGTTCATTTCTAATTGTTAGAGTCATTGCATAGTAATGGCTACATTAAAAAAAAAAAAAAAATCCCAAGGTAAAGGACAGGCAGCCTATAGTGTTTTTTCAAATTTGTGATTTTAAACATTTTTCACAAATCTGCAAGATTTCTCTGGAGTATTTTCCACTCAGTTTTTAGCTCTTATGACATTGCAGTAATTTACTCTAATTCCATTATATCAAAGGCTGTTAGTACTATTATCTGGTATTTGTTGCTTTCTATTCTTCATTCCACTTGATTTTTTTGGTCACTTTTCTCTGCCAGAAGCATGCATCATAGTTACTGGAAATAAGTTATCTTCTTCAATTTCACTGTCTTTTCCATTTAATAGAATTGATCAACCTATCTGCAAGGACACTCTTTCTATTACCACAGATCACCCATGCTGCTGCATTTACTTTAATGACAAGACCACTGAATTGCCCATCCAGCACCATGTAACAGATTTTCAAGGACATAGAGAGTTTGCTTGATATCTTTTAGGATATGTGTTGTGCTGTGCTTGATCACTCAGTTGTGTCTAAAGCTTTGCAACCCCATGAACTGTAGCATTCCAGGTTCCTCTGTCTATGGAGATTCTTCAGGCAAGAATACTGGAGTGGGTTGCCATGCTGTCCTCCAGGGGATCTCCCAACCCAGGGATCAAACCCAGGTCTGCCACATTGAAGGCAGATTATTCACACTCTAAGCCACCAGGGAAGCCCAGGATATGTACTGCTGCCAAGTCACTTCAGTCGTGTCCGACTCTGTGCGACCCCATGGACTGCAGCCTACCAGGCTTCTCCGTCCATGGGATTCTCCAGGCAAGAACACTGGAGTGGGTTGCCATTTCCTTCTCCAATGCATGAAAGTGGAAAGTGAAAGTGAAGTCACTCAGTCGTGTCTGACTCTTAGCGACACCATGGACTGCAGCCTACCAGGCTCCTGCATCCATGGGATTTTCCGGGCAACAGTACTGGAGTGGGGTGCCATTGCCTTCTCCCAGGATATGTACTACCTCTTAAGATTTATTCTGTTGTTGATCCCAAATTCAAAACATTTGCCAGACAAGCTTTTTAGGATCTCCTTTGAGGCTATGAGAGGGACTATATTTCAAAGAATATTTTTTATTTTGATTTTTTATTCTTTTGGTGACTCTTGATGGCTTTGATAGTGAAGATGAAATAAAATAGCACTACAGTGACTCCCAGGTGGCTGATTACATCCACAGTAGCCTGCAACTCCTGGGCAGTGGCAGTTCCAGGCAGCAAGTAGCAGCAGTGAGGCTGCAGACACTCAGCTCCTGGGTGTCCTCCAAAATTGGCTCAAGCCTTCCCTGGATCTACTCCCCAGCCACTCCAGCAGGGCCTTTGCCTCGACACCCAGCACATGTTGACTGACACCTGATGGCCAGTGGTTTATACGCTCAACAAGGACCAGCAGTGGAACAACTGGGACATTGGGCATGCCATCCAGCTACACTGAGCAGCTGAAGGGTATGTTTCTGCTACTCCAGTTCAGTTCAGTTTAGTTGCTCAGTCATGCCTGGCTCTTTGTGACCCCATGAGCTGCAGCACACCAGGCCTTTCTGTCCATCACCAACTCCCGGAGTTACCTCAAACTCATGTCCATTGAGTCGGTGATGCCATCCAGTCTTTTCATCCTCTGTCATCCCCTTCTCCTCCTGCCCCCAATCCCTCCCAGCATCAGGGTCTTTTCCAATGAGTCAACTCTTCGAATGAGGTGGCCAAAGTATTGGAGTTTCAGCTTCAGCATCAGTCATTCCAATGAATACCCAGGATTGATCTCCTTTAGAATGGACTGGTTGGACCTCCTTTCAGTCCAAGGGACTCTCAAGAGTCTTCTCCAACACCACAGTTCAAAAGCATAAAGTCTCCTGCTACTTAGCACCTGACAAAATGTGATCCACTGGAGAACAGAATGGCAAATGACTTCAGTATGCTTGCCTTGAAAAGTACATGAACAGTGTGTAAAGGCAAAAAATATACGACACTGAAAGATGAAACCCCCATGTCAGTAGGTGTCCAATATACTACTGTGGAATAACAGAGAAATAGTTAGAATAAGAATGAAGAGGCTGAGCCAGAGCAGAAATGGCCACCAGTTGTGGTTGTATCTAGTAGTGGAAGTAAAGTTTGATGCTATAAAGAAATATATTGCATAGGAACCTGGAATGTTAGGTTCATGAATTAAGGTAAATTCAATGTGGTCAAATAGGAGAAGGCAAGAGTGAAAATCAACATTTTTGGAATAAATGAATTAAATGGATGGGAATGGGAAATTTTAATTCAGATGACCATTATATCTACTACTGTGGGCAAGAATCCTTCAGAAGAAACAAAGTAGACCACAGAGTCAACTAAAGAGTCTGAAATGTAGTACTTGCATGCAATCTCAAAAATGAGTGAGATCTCAATTCATTTCCAAGGCAAACCATTCCACATTACAGTAATTCAGTCTATGACCTAACCACTAATGCTGAAGAAGCTGAAGTGGAAAAATTCTATAAAGACCTACAAGAAATCATAGAGAAAACAAACAACAACAACAACAACAAATTGTCGTTTTCCTTATAGGGGACTGGAATGCAAAAGTAGGAAGTCAAGAGATACCTGGAGTAACAGACAAGTTTGGCTTTGGAGTACAAAATGAAAAATGGCAAAGGCTAACAGTTTTGGCAGATGAATGCAATAGTAATAGCAAATACTCTCTTCCAACAACACAACAGACATGGGCTTCACCAGATGGTCAGTACTGAAATCAGAATGATAATATTCTTTGCAGCCAAAAGTGAAGAAGCTCTATCAGCTCAGTTCAGTCACTCTGTCATGTCCAACTCTTCGCTACCTCAGGAACTTCAGCAAGTCAGGCCTCCTTGTCCATCACCAACTCCCTGACCTTGCTCAAACTCAAATCAATGGAGTCGGTGATGTCATCCAACAATTTCGTCCTCTGTCATCCCCTTCTCCTCCTGCCTTCAACCTTTCCCAGCATCGGGGTATTTTCCAATGAGTCAGCTCTTTGCATCAGGTGACCAAAGTACTGGAGTTTCAGTATCAGTCCTTCCAATGAATATTCAGGACTGATTTCCCTTAGGATTGATTGGTTTGATCTCGTCACAGTCCAAGGGACTCTCAAGAGTTTTCTCCAACACCACAGTTCAAAAGCATCAATTCTTCAGCCCTCAGCTTTCTTTATAGTCCAACTCTCACATCCATATATGACTACTGGAAAAACTATAGCTTTGACTAGATGGATGTTTGTCAGAAAAGTAGTATCTCTGGTTTTTAATATGCTGTCTAGTTTAGTCATATATATATATTTTTTTTTTCCAAGGAGTAAGCACCTTTTATTTTTTATTTTATTTTATTTTTAAACTTTACATAATTGTATTAGTTTTGCCAAGTGGCTACAGTCACTATCTGCAGTGATTTTGGAGACCAAGAAAATAAAGTCTGTCACTGTTTCCATTGTTTCCCCATCTATTTGACATGAAGTGATGGGACCAAATGCTATGATTTTAGTTTTCTGAATGTTTAGTTTTAAACCAACTTTTTCACTCTCTTCTTTCACTTCCATCAAGAGATTCTTTAGTTCTTCTTCACTTTTTGCCGTAAAGGTGGTATCACCTGCATATCTAAGGTTATTGCTATTTCTCCTGGCAATTTTGATTCCAGCTGTGCTTCATCCAGCCCAGTGTTTCTCATGATGTATTCTGCATATAAGTTAAATTAGCAGGGTGACAGTATACATCCTTGATGTACTCCTTTACCAATTTGAAACCAGTCCATTGTTCCATGTCTGGTTCTAGCTGTTGCTTCTTGACCTGCATACAGATTTCTCAGGAGGCAGGTCAGGTGGTCTGGTATTCCCATCTCTTAAAGCATTTTCCACAGTTGTTGTGATCCACATAGTCAAAGGCTTTGGCACAATCTATAAAGCAGAAGTAGATATTTTTCTAGAACTCTCTTGCTTTTTCAATAATCCAGCTGATATTAGCAATTTGATCTGTGGTTCCTCTGCCTTTTCTAAACCAAACTTAAACATATTGAAGTTTTCAGTTCATCTGTTGAATGTTGGCCTGGAAAATTTTGAGCATTACTTTGCTAGCATCTGAGATGAGTGCAATTATGTGGTAATTTGAACATTCTTTGGCATTGCCTTTCTTTGATATTGGAAGGAAAACTGATCTTTTCCAGTCCTGTGGCCACTGCTGCATTTTTTAAATTTGCTGGCATATTGATTGCAGCATTCACAGCATTTTCTTTGAGGATTTGAAATAGCTCAACTGGAATTCCATCACCTTCACTAGGTTTGTAGATAGAGATGCTTCCTTATGCCCACTTGACTTTGTATTCCAGGATGTCTGGCTCTAGGTGAGTGATCACAAAATTGTGGTTATCTGGTCATGAAGATCTTTTTTTGTATAGTTCTTCTGTGTATAACTGCCACCTCTTCTCAATATCTTCTACTTGTGTTAGGTCCATACCACTTCTGCCCTTTATTGTGCCCATCTTTGCTTGAAAATTCCCTTGTTATCTCTAATTTTCGTGAAGATATCTCTAGTCTTTTCCATTCTATTGTTTTCCTCTATGTATTTGCATTGCTCACTGAGGAAGGCTTTATCTCTCCTTGTTATTCTTTGGGACTCTGCATTCAGATGGGTATATCTTTCCTTTGCTCCTGTGCCTTTAGCTTCTCTTCTTTACTCAGCTATTTGTAAGGCTTTCTCAGACAGCCATTTTGCATTTTTGCATTTCTTTTCTTGGGGATGATCTTGATCACTGCTTCATGCACAATGTCACAAACCTATGTCCATAGTTCTTCAGGCACTCTGTCCTTCAAATTTAATCCCTTGATTCTATTTGTCACTTCCTGTAGATAATGACAAGGGATTCGATTTAGGCCATACCTGAATGACCTAGTGATTTTGCCTACTGTCTTCAATTTGAGCCTGAATTTTGCAATAAAAAGCTGATGATCTGAGCCACAGTAAGTTGCCAGTCTTATTTTTGCTGTCTGTATAGAGCTTCTCCATTTTTGGCTTCAAATAATATAATCAATCTGATTTTGGTATTGACCATCTGGTGATGACCATGTGTAGAGCCGTCACTTGTGTTGTTGGAAAAATGTGTCTGCTATGACCAGTGAATTTTCTTGGAAAAACACTGTTAGCCTTTGCTGTGCTATGTTTTGTACTCCAAGGTCAAATTTACCTGTTAATCCAGGTATATCTTGACTTCCTGTTTTTGCATTCCAATCCTTTATAATGAGAAGGCCATCTCTTTTTGGTAATAGTTCTAGAAGGTCTTGAGGTCTTTATAGAACCATTCAACTTCAGCTTCTTCAGCATTAGTGGTTGGAGCATAGACTTGGGTTACTGTGATTTTGAATGGTTTCCCTGGAAATGAACAAATGGAGAAATGCTATATACTCAGCAAAAAGCAAGACTGGGAGCTGACTGTGATTCAGATCATCAGCTTCTTATTGTGAAATTCAGGCTCAAATTTAAAAAAGTAGAGAAAACCACTAGGTTACTCAGGTATGGCTTAAATCCAATCCCTTGCAATTTTATAGTGAAGGTGATTAATAGATTCAAGTGATTACATCTGATAGACTGAGTGCTTGAAGAAGTATAGACGGAGGTTCATAACACTGTACAGTAGGTGCTGACCAAAACCATCACTAAGAAAAAGAAATATAAGAAGGCAAGTGAAAGATATGCCCAACCTAATACAGAGTTCCAGAGAATAGCTAGGAGAGATCAGAAAGCCTTCCTAACTGAGCAATTAAAATAAATAAAAGAAGATCATAGAATGGGAAAAGCTAGAGATCGTTTTAAGAAAATTAGAGATACCAAGGGAATATCTCATGTAAAGATAGGCACAATAAATGACAAACTTGGCAAAGACATAACAGAAGTAGAAGAGATTAAGAAGATGTGGCAAGAATACACAGAAGAACTGTACAAAAGATCTTGTAATGACCCAGAGAACCACGATGGTGTGCTTGCTAACTGGAGCCAGACATCCTGGAGTGTGAAATCAGGTGGCTGTTAGAAAGCCTCACTACAAACAAAGCTAGTGGAGGTGGTGGAATTCCAGCTGAGGTATTTCAAATCCTCAAAGATGATGCTGTGAAACTGCTGTGGTCAATATGGCAGCAAATTTGGAAAACTCAGCAGTGGCCACAGAACTGGAAAAGGTCAGCTTTCATCCCAATCCCAAAGAAAGGCAATGCCAAATGCTGTTCAAATTACCATACAATTGTAGTCATTTTACATGCTAGAAAGATTATACTCAAAATCCTTCAAATTAGGCTTCAGCAGCACATGAACTGAGACCTTCTAATCTAAAAGCTGGATTTAGAAAAGGCAGAGGAACCAGGGATCTAACTGCCAATATATACTGGATCATAGAAATGGCAAGTAAATTTTTTTTTTCTAAAAATCTTCTGCTTCATTGACTACACTAAAGAGTAGAACATGCTTCGAAATATTCTTAAAGAGATGGGAATGCCAGACCACATTGTCTGTCTCCTTTTCCTGTATGCAGAAAAAGGAGCAAGAGTTAGAACTGAACATGGAACAACAAACTGGTTCGAAATTGAAACAGAAGTATGTCAAGGCTGTATTTAACTTGCATACAGAGTGCATCATATGAAATGATGGGCTGGATGACTTACAAACTGTAATCAAGTTTGCCAGGGAAACTATTAACAATCTCAAATATGCAGATGATACTACTCTAGTGCAGACAGTGAAGGAGCTCTAAGGAGCCTCTTGATGAAGGTGAAAGAGAAGAATGAAAAAGTTGGCTTAAAACCCAACATTAAAAAAAAAAATAAAAGATCATGGCCTCCAAATCTATCACTTCATAGCAAACAGATGGTGGAAAAGTGGAAACAGTGTCAGTTTCATTTTCTTTGGCTCCAAAATCAATACAGACATTGACTGCAGCCATAAAATTAAAAGGCACTCGATCCTTGGAAGAATAGTTATGACAAACTTAGACAGTGTATTAAAAAGCAGAGACATCACTTTGCTGACAAAGTTCTGTATAGTGAAAGCTATGGTTTTCCAGTAGTCATGTATGGATGTGAAAGTTGGACCATAAAGAAGGTTGATCTCTGAAGAACTGATGCTTTTGAACTGTGGTGCTGGAAAAGACTCTTGAGAGTCCCTTGGAGAGCAGTGATATGAAAACAACCAATCCTAATGGAAATCAACCCTGAATATTCATTGGAAGGACTGATGTTGAAGCTGAAGCTCCAATACTTTGGCCACCTGATGCAAAGAACTGACTCATTGGAAAAGACCCTGATGCTGGGAAAGATTGAGGGCAGGAGGAGAAGGGGTCAACAGAGGATGAGATGGTTGGATGGTATACTGACTCAGTGGACTTAAGTTTGTGCAAACTCAGGGAGATAATGGAGGACAGCAAAGCCTGGCTTGTTGCAATTCATGGGGTTGCAGAGTCAGATATAACTCAGTGACTGATCAACACCCATAACAACAAATAATTGAGAAAAAACCTGCCTGCAATCCAGGAGACCAGGGTTTGATCCCTGGGATTGGGAAGATATCCTGAAGAAAGGAATGGTTACCCACTCCAGTCTTCTTGCCTGGAGAATCTGATGGACAAAGACAGCTGGCAGGCTCCATGCCATGGTGTCACAAAGAGTTAGACAGGACTGAGTGACTAACACTTTCACTTTCTCATTTATTCATAGTTATTAAAAATCTGTACTTTATATGTTTATTTGCTTGTTTATTTATGTATTATCCCTTTCTTTATATAGACTGAAAATTCCAGGAAAATAGACTATTATTTTATCCCTGATAACCTGCATTACATTTTCTATATTCGAGGCATCCAATGAAAGTTAAATGAGGAAAAAAAAAGAAAGTTAAATGAGATATTGGAATATTATATCTCTGAAATTACTTTATTATATATTTCCACAACAGATATAAGAACACAGTTTAACAATTTATCTTACTGTTTACAGTAAAAATTATCTGTTTTTGAAAATGTCTTGAGATTTCTGAATCATAATTATTTATAAAGTTAATTAAGTAGACTTTAACTACAACAAAAATATAGACAAGTAATGGGAGTTTGAAAAAAAGAAAAGCTTTATGAAACAGTAAACTATACATTACTATGTCAAGCTGTATAGATCCAATATTGTGCCTAATTGTTCTTTGCCTAGTGATTGGTTTGTCTTCAGCACTGTTTTTCTCATGCTGATAACATTTCAGTTCAGTTCAGTCGCTCAGTCGTGTCTGACATTTAAGAGTACATTTTAAATTTTCTGTGAAGAGAAGTTAGCAAGATGACAAAAGAGAAGTTTCAGCCCTCATCTTCCTGACAGTGAAACCAAATTTTACACCCACCCTTAGGATAAGAGTACCTATGTAGGAGTCCAGAAATACAGTAAAGAGGTCCCAACACTCCGCTGGAACGAATAATCCTAGAATGCACACACTGAAGAGGGTAAGAAGGACAGTTTTACTTTACTTGCATCATATATCCCCTGAAACATCAGAGCTCAGTACCAAGACAGACCTCCTCAGCTCCTGATTTCTCCCAAAGCAAAGTCAAAGTGTAGTGAACTCTCAGTTCTGCCATTTGTTTGGGATGCCGTAACACACTTGTGAGCAAAAATGGAAATGCAACACATCTAATCTTATGGTGTGGAGCAAAACTAGTTCTAGGAGAAAAATTTATAAAAATAACTGCCTACATGACGAAAAAGAGGACTTCAACTAAGCAACCTAACTTTGTACCTCAAGATATCAGAGGATAAAAGAACAATCTAAGTTCAAAGTTAGCAGCAGAGAGGAAATATTAAAGATTACTGCATAAACAAGTGAAGTGAAGTGGAGAATAGGAAAGCAGCAGAAAAAGATCAGTTGATCTAAGAAGTGTTCTTTTAAAGAAAGAAAATTAACAAAACTTTAGCTACAATAAGTAGTAAAATGAGACAGCTAAAAATATGTTATATAAATTACACTTATAAAAATTATTAAAGAAGAGACAATAAGGGACTATAAGAGATTACTATGAATGAGTGTATGCCAATGAAATGAATGACCTAGTAAAAGTGTACACATTTCTAGAAATATATAATTTACCAATTTAAGTCATTAAAAAAAGAAAATCTGAACAGGCCAATAAAGGTAAGATTGAATTGATAATCAAAAAACCCGAGAAGATAAAACTGAGGACCAGACGCTGTGCATATGTGCTCAGTCATATCCAATTCTTTGTGATCCCATGGACTTTAGCCTTCCAGGCTCTTTTGTCCATGGAATTTTCCAGGCAAGAATACTGGAGCAGATGGCATCATGACTGAATTCTACCAAACATTCAAAAGACATTAACACCAATACTCATATTCTTCCAAAAAAGAAAAGAGGAAGGCATAATTCTAAACTCATTTTATGAGACCAGCAGTATACTCTGATATTAAAGGCCAGATAAGGACACCACTGGAAATCAGAGACCATTATCCCTGATGAATACAGATGCAAAATTTTTCAACAAAATATATTTAACCAAGCCAGTGACAGATCTGAATACTAGAAACTATTAAAAAAAATTGTGAAAGAAATTTAAAAAGACACAAATAAAGGGAAAGACATCCTGTATTCATAGATTAGAAGAATTACATTGACCATGGAAAGGAGCAGTGACCCCCACAA
This sequence comes from Bos grunniens, assembly GCF_055505025.1. Lineage (NCBI taxonomy): Eukaryota > Metazoa > Chordata > Mammalia > Artiodactyla > Bovidae > Bos > Bos grunniens. Next base: position 8,473,852 of record NC_141176.1, on the reverse strand, counting down.
AATATGGAGCCAGACTTGCCTGTGAGTGTTTGAGGGTCTCCTCCCAAGACATGGTCTAGCAGTTACCTGCCTCAGGGACAGGGACGCTAGCAGCAGTAGTCCTGGGAGGTGTGGTATGTGGCTTAAGTCCTCTTGGAGGAGGTCACGGTTACTGGAGAACAACTATACCAAAGAGGTTCTCCCACTGTTGTGAAAGTTTTAGGTCCCACAACAGACTTCCCAACCTGGGGACAGATAATCCCCAGGAAATCTGACTTTGAAGATCAGGGGAATTTGATTACAGAACTTCCACAGGACTGATGAAACAGACTCTTGGAGGGCACAAACAAAACCTTGTGCACACAAGGACCCAGGAGAAAGGAGCAGTGACTCCAGAAGCCAGATTTGCCTGTGAGTGTTTCAGAGTCTCCAGCAGAGGAATGGGTCAACAGTGGCCTGCTGTGGAGTCAGAGGCTCTGGCAGCAGCAGTCCTAGGAGAAGCAGTATTCTGTTGTAAGTCCTTTTGGAGAAGATCACCATTATTCCTACCATAGTTAGGCCTCCAAATTACAGAGAGGGATCATAGCCCCACCTATCAGCAGAAAATTCGATTAAGATTTACTGAGCATGGCCCCACCGACCAGAGCAAGACCTAGTTTTCCTTAGAGCCAGTCCTTCCCATCAGGAAGCGGGCACAAGCCTCTTATACTCATCCATCGAGGGCAGACAGAATGAACACCACAGCCACAGAAAACTAACTAAAATGATCATAGGGATCACAGCTTTGTGTAACTTAATGAAACTATGAGAAATGCCATGCAGAGCTGCCCAAGTCAGAGGAGTCATGATGGAGAGTTCTGACAAAATGTGGTCCACTGAAGATGGGGATAGCAAATCATATCAGCATTCTTGCCTTGAGAACTCCATGAATGGTATGAAAAGGCCAAATAGATATAACACTGAAAGATGAATCCCTCAGGTTGGTAGATGTCCGGTATACTACTGGAAAACAGTGGAGAAATAGCTCCAGTAAGAATAAAGTGGCTGAACCAAAGTGGAAACAACACCCCGTTGTGGATGTGACTGGTGGTGAGAGTGAATTTGATGCTGTAAAGAACAATATTGCATAGGAATATGGAATATTACATCCACAAATCAAGGTAAATTGGAAGTGATCAAATAGAGATGGCAAGAGTGAACATCGGCATTTTAGGAATCAGGGAATTAAATGGAACGGGATGGACAAATTTAATTCAGTTGACCACTATATCTACTACTGTGGGCAAGAATCCCTTAGAAGAAACTGAGTAGCCTTCAGAGTCAACAATAGAGTCCAAAATGTAGTACTTGGGTGCAATCTCGGAAACAGCAGAATGACTTCAGTTAGTTTCCAAGTTTAACCATTCAATATCACAAAAATGCAAGTCTATGCCCAAGCACTAATGGCAAAAAAGCAGAAGACCTACAAGAACTTCTAGAACTAACACCACATAAAGATGTCATTTTCATCATAGGGGACAGGAACAAAAAAGTATGAAGTCAAGAGACACCTGGAATAACAGGCAAGTTTGGCCTTGGAGTACAGAATGAAGCAGAACAAAGGTTAACATATTTGCCAAGAGAACAAAATGGTCATAGCAAGCACCCACTTCCAACAACACAAGAGATGACTCTACACCTGGACATCACCAGATGGTCAATACCTGAATCACATAGATTATATTCTAGCCAAAGGTGGAGAAGCTTTATATAGTCAGCAAAAATAAAAATGAGAGCTGACTGTGGCTCAGATGATGAACACTTTAGGAGTACATCAAGGCTGTATATTGTCGCTCTACTTATTTAAATTCTATCCAGAGAACATCATCCAAAATTCTGGGCTGCATGAAGCACAAGCTAGAATCAAGATTGCCAGTAGAAATATCAATAACCTCAAATATGCAGATGACATCACCCTAATGACAGAAAGAAAAGGAACTAAAAGCCTCTTGATGAAGGTGAAAGAGAAGAGTGAAAAAGCTAGCTTAAAACCCAACATTCAAAAACTAAGATCATGGTATCCGGTTCCATCACTTCATGGCAAATAGATGGGGAAACAATGGAAACAGTGACAGACTTTATTTTCTTGGACCCAAAATCACTGAGGATAGAGACTGCAGCCATCAAAATAAAAGACAATTTCTCAGGAGGGGGGGATGATTTGGGATAATGGCATTAAAACATGTATAATATGATATAAGAAGTGAATCTCCAGTCCAGGTTCGATGCAGGATACAGGAAGCTAGGGGCTGGTGCACTGGGATGACCCAGAGGGATGGTATGGGGAGGGAGGCGGGAGGGGGCTTCAGGATGGGGAACACGTGTACACCCGTGGCAGATGCATGTTGATGTATGGCAAAACCAATGCAATATTGTAAAGTAAAAAAAAAAATAATAATAAAAAGACAATTTCTCCTTGGAAGAAAAGCTATGGCAAATCTGGACAGTGTATTAAAAAGCAGAGACATCACTTTGCTGACAAAGTTCCATATAGTCAAAACTATGGTTTTTCCAGTAGTCATGTATGGAAGTGAGAATTGGATCATACAGAAGGCTGATCACCAAGAACTGATGCTTTTGAACTGTGGTGCTGGATAAGACACTTGATAGTTCCTTGGACAGCAAGGAGATTAATGCAGTCAATCCTAAAGAAATCAACTCTGAAAATTCTTTGGAAGGACTGATGCTGAAGCTGAAACTCCAATACTTTGGCTACCTAATGTGAAGAACTGACTCATTGGAAAAGACCCTGATGTTGAGAAAGATCGAGGGCAGGAGAAGAAGGGGGCAACAGAGGATGAGATGTTTGGATGGCATCATCTAATCAATGGACATGAATTTGAGCAAACTCCAGACAATACTGAAGGACAGAAAAGTATGGCTTGCTGCAGTTCATGGGGTCATAGAGTTGGACATTATTGAGCAAATGAACAACAACAGATTCAATGCAATTTCTATCAAAATACTAATGAAATTTTTCCACAGAAATAGGAAGTAAATCATAAAATTTCATACAGAACTACAAAAAATGTCAAATAGTCAAAGTATTTTTTGCAAAGGACACATAGAATGAGACATTGCACTTCCTAGTTTTATTTACTTATTTTTATTTTTTATTAATTTATTTATTTTAATTGGAGGTTAATTACTTTACAATATTGTAGTGGTTTTAAAATATACCACAAAACTGTACAGTGGTAGCATAATAATAGACACACAGACCAGTGGAATAGGATAGAGGGCCATAACATATTGACATGTTTACAGTCAAATGATTACTACAAGGATGTCAGGAGTAAACAATGGGTTTGGGATAGTCTCTTCAATAAATAGTATTGGAAGACTGGATATCCATATGTAGAAGAATGAAATTGGACCCTTATCTCACACCATATACAAAGATTTACTCAAAACAGATTAAAAACTTAAACATATGACCTAAAACTACTAAAAGAAAACATAATAAAAAATATTGACATTGGTCTGGGCAATGATTTTTTTATAAGACCCCCAAAACACAGGCAACAAAAGCAAGTACACACAGATGGAGTTGCTTCACACTAAAAGCTTGTGCACAGCAAAAGAAAAAAATTAACAGAATGAATAGACAACTTATAGAATGGTGGAAAGTATTTGCAGTCATATGTCTGATAATAGGTTGGTAAATATCCAAAATATATAAGGAAATTAACTATATAGGAAAAACAAACAAATCTACAAAATTATGATCTAATTGAAGATTGAGGAAGGACCTGAGTCAACATTTTTCATAAGACACACGAATGTCCAACAGGTATATAATAAAGTGTTCAAAATCATTATTCCCAGGAAAATGCAAATCAAAACCACAATGAGATATTGCCTCATACCTATTAGAATGGAAATTATCACAAAAAAGATGATGAACATTGGTTCAGATGTGGAGAAAAGGCAACCCTTGTACAGTGTAAATGGGGATATAAATTGGTATTGTTATTATTGAAAGTAATATGGAGTTTCCTCAAAAAGTTAATTGTACTTGTGTTTTTGCATGAGTTTTCCAGTAGTGGCTGAAGTGTCTTGAGGAAGTCTTAGGAGTGTCCTGAGGAAGAAAGAATAGATATAGTTAAACTTTAGTTCTCACAGTTATAACATCTAGCTGTGTGACCTTTTGCAATTCACTTAACATCTCTGGTACTTTAAAATCTAGTCAAGTAAGAGAAAATAATCCCAGATTCATCTCTTACAACTATTGCTGTATTTGTATGGCATTTGATTCGACTTGTTAAAGTTCTTAATAAGGTTCTTGACAAAAACACAAATGTAAAATTCAAAGGTGTTTTCCTTGTTCGTCATGTATTCTCACCTCTCCTATGAAGTACTATTAAAAATAGTACTTTAAAAAAAAAATCCCATTTTAAAATCTCACCTCATGTTTTATAACATTCCCAAAGGCCTAAAAGTGATCTGGAGGTTTCTTTTATTGTCTTCTCCTTTGAAAGCATGTTGTCCCCTACTTTCCTTTAACACATACTCCATCATATTTTGATTTATCCATTCATAAGACAGTTCCCACCTGAAAATCATAGCTGCATCTTATAAGGTATACTGTCACATGATAAAATTACTGTGAATGTCTGATATTCTAACACTATCTGGAACATATTAGTGTTCAATTTAAAATGCTTAGGTGAGTAAATGAAACAATTTTTGTTGCTGCTGTTCAGTTGCTCAGACGTGTTTGACTCTTTGGAACTTCATGGACTGCAGCAGGCCAGACTTTCTTGTCCTTCACTGTCTCCCTGAGTTTGCTCAAATTCATGTCCACTGAGTTGATGATGATATCGAACCATCTCATCCTCTGTCGCTCCTCCTCCTGCTCTCAATTTTTCCCAGCATCATGGTCTTTTCCAATGAGTCACCTCTTCACATCAGGTGGCCAAATTATTGGAGCTTGAGCTTCAGCATCTGTCCTTCCAATGAATATTCAGAGTTGATTTTCTTGGATTGGTCAAACTCCTTGCAGTCCAAAGGACTCTCAAGAGTCTTCTCCATCACAATTTGAAAACATCGATTCTTTGGTGTTCAGCCTTCTTTATGGTCCAACTTTAGCATCCATACATGACTACTGGAAAAACCATAGCTTTGACTATATGGACCTTGGTTGACAAAGTGATGTCTTTGTTTTTTTAATATGCTGTCTAGGTTTGTCATAGCTTTTCTTCCAAGGAGTAGTCATCTTTTAATTTTACAGCTGCAGCCACTGTCTGCAGTGATTTTGGATCCCAAGAAAATGAAATCTGTCACTGCTTCCACTTTTTCCCCTTCTATTTGCCATGAGGTAATAGGACCAATTGTTATGATCTTAGTTTTTTGAATGTTCAGTTTCAGATGAGTTTTTCACTCTCCTCTTTCAACCTCATTAGGAGGTGCTTTAGTTCCTCTTTACATTCTGCATATCTGAAGTTGTTGATATTTCTCCCAGAAAATTTGATTCCAGATTGTGATTCATCCAGCCCAGTATTTTGCATAATGTACTCTGAATTTAAGTTAAATAAGCAGGTGACAATATACAACTTTGTCATACTTCTTCCCTAATTTTGAACCACTCCTTTCCCATTTGTTCCATGTAAGTTTCTAGCTGCTGCTTCTTGACCTGCATGCAGGTTTCTCAGGTAACATGTAAGGTGGTCTGGTATATACCATATCTTTAAGAACTTTCCACAGTTGAAGTGAACTAAATATATATATAATTCTATGACTGAATATTTATATTTTTGTGACATTAAAAATATACTGTTCAAAAAATTTTAAAAAGATAAATTAGCATTTTCATGCAGCTATAAAAAACACATTAATCATTTTAACTCTTTTATCAATGAGTAAACCATGCAGATTTTATAACCATTTTAAAAACAAAGTCAAAGAATAGACATATTTATAGACCATGGATATAAGAGTATATGTACAAAAGCTGTATATATCATGCTTTTCTATAAATAAGGATGATTATTCTTCCACAAGACATATTCTGTATAGAATGTTTTTTGCATCTTTATTGGTATCTACAACTTCTTGTTGTTCCATCGTTCAGTCATATCTGACTCTTCGGGACCCTATGGATGGCAGCATGCCAGGCCTCTCTGTCCCTCAACATCTCCTGAAGTTTGCCCAAGTTCAAGTCCATTGCATCCGTGATGTCATCCAGGCATATCATCCTCTGATGACCTTCTTCTCCTGTCCTCAATCTTTTACAACATCAAGGCCTTTTCCAGTGAGTTAGCTCTTTGAATCAGATGACCAAAATACTGGAGTTTCAACTTCAACATCAGTCCTTCCAACGAGTATTCAGGGTTGATTTTGCTTAAGATTGACTAGTTTGATCTTGTTGCTCTCCAGGGGACTCTGGAGTCTTCTCCAGCACCATAGTTCAAAGGCATTAATTCTTTGGTGCCCTACTTTCTTTACCATCCAACCCTCACAACCGCATGTGGCAACTGGGCCACCATAACCTTGACTCTATGGACTTTTGTTGGCAGAATAACTTCTCTGATTTTCAGCACACTGTCTCAGTTTGTGATAACTTGCTGACCAAGAATCAAATGTCTTCTGATTTCAAGGCTGCAGTCATCATCCACAGTGATTTTAGAGCCCATGAAGAGGAAATCTGTCACTCCAGTTCAGTGCAGTTCAGTCACTCAGTCATGCCTGCCCCTTTGCGACCCAATGGACCACAGCACGCCAGGCCTCCCTGTCCATCACCAACTCCCAGAGTTTTCTCAAACATCATGTCCATTGATGCCATCCAATCATCTCATCCTCTGTCATCCCCTTCTCCTCCTGCCTTCAATCTTTCCCAGTATCAGGGTCTTTTCAAATGATTGACTCATTCTTCACATCAGGTGGCCAAATTATTGGAGTTTCAGCTTCAACATCAGTCCTTCCAATGAATATTCAGGGCTGATTTCCTTTAGGATGGACTGGTTGGATCTCCTTGCAGTCCAAGGGACTCTCAAGAGTCTTCTCCAACACCACAGTTGGAAAGCATCAATTCTTTGGTGCTCAGATTTCTTTATGGTCCAACTCTCACATCTGTACATGACTACTGGGAAAACTTAGCCTTGACTAGACAGACCTATGTTGGCAAAGTTATGTCTCTGCTTTTTAATATGCTGTCTAGGTAGGTGGTAACTTTTCTTCCAAGCATCTCTTAATTTCATGGCTACAGTCACAATCTGCAGTGATTTTGGAGCCCAAAAACAGTCTGTCACTGTTTCCACTGTTTCCCCATCTATTTGCCATGAAGTGATGGGAACAGACACCACATGATCTTAGTTTTCTGAAGGTTGAGGTTTAATCCAATTTTTTCACTCTCCCCTTTCACTTTCATCAAGAGGTTCTTTAGTTCTTCTTCACCTTCTGACATAAGGGTGAGGTCATCTGCGTATCTGAGGTTATTGATATTTCTCCCGGCAATCTTGATTCCATCTTGTGTTTCATCCAGCCCAGCATTTCTCATGATGTACTCTGTGTAGAAGTTAAATAAGCAGGGTGACAATATACAGCCTTGACGTACTCCTTTCCCTATTTGAAACCAGTCTGTTGTTCCATGTCCAGTTCTAACTGTTGCTTCTTGACCTGCATATAGATTTCTCAAGAGACAGGTCAGGTGGTCTGGTATTCCCATCTCTTTAAAAATTTCCCACAGTTTGCTGTGATTCACACAGTCAAAGGCTTAGATGTAATCAGTAAAGCAGAAACAGACGCTTTTCTGGAACTCTCTTGCTTTTTAAATGATCCAGCAGATGTTAGTAATTTGATCTCTGGTTCCTCTGCTGGTTACTCTGCCTTTTTTTAAAATTAGCTTTAACATCTGGAAATTGTTGAAACAGCTTGAACATGTGAAATCTGTCACTATTTCCACATTTTCCCCCTCTAGTAGCTGTGAAGTAATGGGGCCAGGGGCCATGATTTTAGGGTTTTTGTTTGTTTGTTTGTTTGTTTTGTTTGTTTTATTTTATTTAGTTTTAAGCCATTTTTTCACTCTCTTCCTTCAAGCTCATCAAGAGGCTCTTTATTTCCTTTTTGCTTTCTGCTATTAGAGTGGTATCATCTGTATATCTGAGGCTGTTGATGTGTCTCCCACCTATCTTGATTCCAGCTTATAACTCATCCAACCTGGCATTTCTTATGATGTGCTTGCTGCTGCTGCTGCTGCTGCTAAGTCACTTCAGTCATGTCCGACTCTGTGCAGCCCCATAGACGGCAGCCCACCAGGCTCCCCCGTCCCTGGGATTCTCCAGGCAAGAACACTGGAGTGGGTTGCCATTTCCTTCTCCAATGATGTGCTTAGTGTATACATTAAACAAACATGGTGACAGCAGACAGCCCTGTCGTACTCCTTTCTTAATCCTGAACCAATCAGTTGTTCCATACAGGGTTCTAACTGTGGCTTCTTGACTTACATATAGATTTCTCTGAAGACAGGTAAGTTGGTCTAGTATTCCCATCTCTTTAAGCACTTTCCACAGTTTATTATGATCCACAAAGGCTTTGGTGTAGTCAATGAAACAGAGAAAGATGTTTTTTTTTCTGGAACCCTAGCTTTCTCTATAATCCAGCAAATGTTGGAATTTGATCTCTGGTTCCTCTTCCTTTTATAAATCCAGTTTGAACAATCTGGAAGTTCTTGGTTCACATAATGCTGATGAGTAGCATGCAAGATTTTAAGCCATGATCTTACTAGCATGGGAGATGAGTGCAATCATTTGGTGATTAGCAAATTCTTGGTACTACCCTTCTTAGGAATTGGGATGACAATTGCCTTTTTCCAGACCAGTGGCCACTGCCTGGCTTTCCAGATTTGCTGATATATTGAATGATGATCCTTTAGGGTTTTGAATGGTTCTACTGGAATTCTGTCACATTCACTAGCTTTATTAACAGCAGTGCTTCCTAAGGCACACTTGACTTTGCCCTCCAGAATGTCTGGCTCTGGGTAGCTGACCACATCACTGTAGTCATCCAGTTCATCTGGATCTTTTTAATACAGTTCTTCCATGTATTCTTTTCATCTCTTCTTGATCCTTGTAGCATTTACTGGGTCTTTACAGTTTATGTTCTTTATTTTGCCCATCTTTGGGCCAAATGTTCCCTTGATATTTCCAATTTTCTTGAAGTGATCTCTAGTCTTTCCCCTTCTGTTGTTTTCTTCTAGTTTTATACACTCTTCATTGAAGAAGGCCTTCTTGTCTCTGCATGCTGTTCCTAGGAAATCTGCATTTAGTTGAATATACCTTCCCCTTTCTCCTTTGTTTTTCACTTCTCTTCTTTCTTTAGCTCTTTATCTACAATTTACATAATTGTAAAGATAGCTCCCATATAATCAACATATGGTTTTCCATTGAGCCTTTAATTCTTCCCTACAAAGTAAAAGTTGTAAAACTTGGAGAGAATAGCTGATATTTTTTCTTCTCTAAAGCAAAACTAATACAATTATGTAAGGTTTAAAAATAAAATAAAATTAATTAAAAAAAAAAGCAAAAAAAAAAAAAAAAGCAAAAGATTGGTGAATTTTAACTGAAGGGAAATCAAATATCCCTGGCTTTGTTGATAGACAGCTTTTCTGTGTATAGTGCATTGGAATAATTATTTGAGAAAAATTTGTATGATATGATTTTGCAGGTAATGCCAGTAAGGTCAGTGTCAGCTTAAATTATCTATGGTTTGATATCTGTCAGCCAAATTAGTGCTGCCTAGGAGGGAAGCTTAACCTAAGCATCAACTCTTCAGGAAGTTTTTCCTTTATAAATCAGCAATTCTCTCCATCCTCCTTTCTTCTTTACAAGGCTAAGAGTTTTAGTGCCCCTTTAGGCCTACTGTCTTGCCAGTTGCTTTATATACTTTTGTAGCTAACTGAATGTGATAGATTATGAGGAATTAGAATTCAGTGGCATATATGAGGAAGCATAATTTTATACACATTAATACTCTGCGGGTGTGCAACTAAAAATAAAATTTCAGCACATGTAGGACACATAGCCTCTCTGAATATACCATTTTTATCATACTGAAATATGTGTAATGTTTTATTAAAAGGGAATCTAGAATGGATCTCTACTGAAGTGTAACCTGATCACAGGATCCATAGTTGAAGGATATTAGGCAGGTGAAGGGTAGAACTAAGCAGATTTGTGTTCATACAGTTCTGAGGGCCACTCCTTAAATGCTGAGCAAAGATGGACATTAAAGAACACTTTAAAAGTCTGCCATGTTTTCAAAGTATTCCATGAAACTGGAAGTTTTAAATATTGTCTGTCAGTTCAGGAGAGACTACTGAATAATCATAACATAAATTCTATTTATAATTCTTGATTTCATTCTCTATGTAATTGGCACCCAGGGAAAAGTATCCCATTTCAAGAGAGAACATTCTGCAAGGTATGTGGTTAGCTGAGTCGCTCTAGCTGAAGTGCCCTCAGGATCCACTACAGTCTGTTAACTGAGGTCCTTAAAGGCAGCGTCAGTCCTGAGAATGATGATTTATTGTGGTCTGACTATCTCTTTCTAAGGTAGAAATATCTTCATAGCAGTACCCCTTTCTACTTAGGGACATTCTCAGAGTTGAACTCTTAATATAATTTGAGGCCTTTCCTAACAAAACCACTTTCCTTCTGCCTCTCCTTTACAAATGTCAGGCTCGAGGAATGGTCCTTAGACTTTCCATGCCTAATCCTTGCTCCTTTTCTTTTCACTCAATAAATGTTTTCCAATTCAGCCAAACACAGAGTAGACTATCTACAAATATAAGGTAATATTCATATAATTACTACATGTACACATACAAATACACACACATATATGTATGTATATTTATATTTTTATTTAAACCTTAATGAGATTATGTAGAGGCTGCTGTATGATGTGGAAGTGACTGTCTGCATTATGCAAATGAAAATATTTCACACTCAGAAATGTATAGACAAGTGTCTGCATTTGCAAGGTAAAGGATAAGTGGCTGTATTTTTAAGATTCAATTACCATATGCTATTACATGTTTTGGAGAATTTTAATAGGTTCTCTCCAACACATAAAATTTCTTTGCTTTTTAAATGAAAATGAAAATAGATTAAATTATAAGTATAATTTTCCATCAGTCTCTCAATAAAAGAAACAAAACAAGACATTTACATGAATAGTGGCTCATGAGTGGATGAAGGCAAAGCAAACAGAGTCAGAGATGACAGTGACTTTACATAAGAGTAAAGTCACAGAAGACCAGGGGAAGGAGAGTATAGCTTTGTATAGTCTGGAGGTTGTGGATAGATAAAGACTTAGATTGTCCTTCCAATTACTCTCTGTAATTATTTGATTACCAGTTGGAGCAGAGACTAGAGAACAGGATTATCTTGAAAGAATACCACTTCCAACCTGTTCCTTTTCCCAATTCTTATCTTTCTGTGAAAATATGGAAAGAACAGAAAATAGCTGGAACATTTACATCTCAAGTGTTTACAAAGATACTACAGTGAAATGATGACTTTGTACTGTTCATATTTCCAGAATGTTCTATAGCTTGAAAGTTGTATAAATTGGTACATGATTTTGGGCTTGAGTTGCATAGCTTGAATTTTTTTAGTATATTATGTGTTCAAATAAGAGCCCATGCAAGAATGAAGACCACTGTTTCCTAGTTAAAGTGGGAGAACATTGCAAAATGTTTAAAATCTTCTGGAATAATTGAATAACATATGTGAAACTTTAATAAAAATTATGAAGGAGAAAATTCCTTTTCACCAGTTCTCATTCTGGTTCTCTACATTAGTCTTCTTCAGGTTTTCAAAAATTCTTCCATACTCAATTTGCCTAATGCTGTTTTTATTACCAACACAGATCTTCTCTTTACCTATATGTCCTTCCATATTCTCTCTACCTGTTGAATTTCTTCTCATCCGCATGTACTAATCCTCATGCCACTCCCTAACACTCTCTTTCGCCTATTACAGTTTACTCTTTATTATTATCATTAGACTAAAAATATTCAAGGGCATGTCTTTTTCTTCTTGTTTCTCCAATATGTGACATATAAGAGTCAGCAAATTCTCACATAGGCATATAATTACTTTATAAACTGTCACTGTTCTAAATTTCCAACCTAACCATTCAATTATCTGTCATGCAGACTCTGATTCATTCAGACTGGTCTCTTCACCATGCAAAATGTATCTGAATATAATTATTTAAAAACATGGGCTAATTCAAAATAATCAAGCAATAAAATCGCTTGCACTCTTCTCTCCAAGACTACTCTTTTTATTGCTTCCTCACCTCTTCATGGGATTCCCTGGTGGCTCAGATGGTAAAGAGTATGCCTGAAATGTAAGAGATCTGGGTTCAGTCCCTGGGTCAGGAAGATACCCTGGAGAAGAAAATGACAATACACTCCAGTTTTCTTGCCTGGAAAATCTCATGGAAGGAGGAGCCTGGCAGGCTACAGTCCATGGGGTCACAAAGAGTCTGACATGACTGAGCGACTTCACACTTTCACTTTGACTTCTTCATATGTTTTTCCTCAGTGGTAAAGGTAACTTTCACCTTATTCATGAACTTCTGCTTTCTAGTCCAGATCATATTGATAATCTTTTACTTATGATCTCACAGTGCTTATTGTTTATATAAGGTTATATTTTTATCATTCTTGTATTATTAATTTTGTTGTGCTGATCTTGATAGTAACATGTTCTTGATTTGTGTGTGTGGCAACTAAATTACAAACAAGAAACATATGTACAACATTTTGATCAAGGACACTGACTTAATTTAAGGGTAGATGGTTGGTAGGGATCAGGAGAATAAGGACATTTGTTCCTAATGAAGAAACTAAATAGGCAAACCAGCAGCAGAGGGCAAAGGATGAAGAGGACATTTGGGTTTTGGCTGGGGAAGCCAAGAGCATGTGGAGAAACTCTTGGCAGTGGAAGAATCATCAAAGCTTCCTGTGCAGTTTAACTCCATGTGAGCAATTTACAATAAAGTGTGGAAGGAAGAAGAGAAATGACTAGCCAAGGGGCCATGAGGAAGCAAAAACAAGTCAGCAGCATGAATTATTTTGCCAGTGAAAATGCTTATCCTTTGAAGAAATTCAGCATTGATAGCAACAACAGCACTGATGCTAAGAGTAGAATGCTCTACCTTGTCACTTGAAATCTATAGGCAGGAAATCAGAAGGAGATTGCCATGGATACGTTCTTTAATCTGCACAGTGGAAAGTGCATACATAAAATTTAGAGCAACTCAAGCAACTTCAAAATGATGGAGTGCTAAGTGGCATGTGTGAATGTGGGAGAGATGGCATTATGGGCCAATCCCAATAAGTCATTTTTGTTTAATTACACTGTTTGTATATGCTCAGATTAGTGTCACCAAAGAAAATGCTTGAATATATTTGGAAATATTTGGAAAAAAAAATGTTAAAGCTAATTTTCCATGTGGACATTAACTTCCCAACTATATTGTAAGCTATATTGTCATTTGCTTTTGTTCTTGCTTTCGTTCTCATTTGGTAAATAGGTAATGTAAATGTAAAATACCAGAGGTTTTATTTATTTTTTTCTTGGGCGTGGGGGGAGTTAAGGAATGTTGTTCGTTTGTTGTTGTTTTATTTTTTGCCCCAGCTCTATTCATGCCTAATGATGTGGCTGGATAATTTACAATGAAAAAGTGATTATAGATATTATCTGCATTCATTAGATTATTTTTAGTAAAATGAGACAATTTATACAGAAATACTTTAAAATATACAAATTATAAGAATCTGTGAACTTTCTGTTTCTCACAACAGTTAGTATATTCTCATTTAGATTGTGGGATATGAGGCAAAGACTATTGAATAACAGATAAGAAAGAGAGAGGTAAATGTGATAGCCAAAGGAACATAACCGTTGGAGACAAACAGGCTACTTGAGATAACTAGGAATGACCAACACTAATGCAGAGTCCGTGTTCTGAATACTACATCTTTTGAGATACTGAAATGTTATTATACTGTTTTTCTAAGTGACTAATGAAGAAGGAAATGGCAACCCACTCCAGTATTCTTGCCTGGAGAATCCCATGGACAGAGGAGCCTGCACAGTCCATGGGGTCGCAAAGAGCTGGACATGATTTAGCGACTAAACCACCACTAAGTGACTAAACTTCTAAGAATTGTACCGCTATAGCCAAACTAAAATGAAATACTGCAGCCAAAAAGATATTATTGCATAGACCAAAATGCAAACATATTTGACTGAAGCACTGTCCTAGTAAATAATGATGTCCTGGTAAGTGACTAAATGTGTGTGTGTGTTAGTCATTCAGTCGTGTCCAACCCTTTGTGACCCCATGATCCGTAGCTCGCCAGGCTCCTCTGTCTACAGAATTCTCCAGGCAAGAATACTGGTTGTCATTCCCCTCTCCGAGGGAGCTTTCCAAACCACGGATCAAACCTGGGTCTCCTATATTGTAGGCAGATTCTTTACAGTCTAAGCCATGAGGGAAGGCTCCTAAATGACTAAATAAACATTCTTGAAGACCAACTGATATCTTTGTAAGTGTATTTGGGGGAGAAGAGAGTTAAATGATCAAAATTAAACTATTTTTTCCAAGAGTTTTCTTCTCCACAAATAGGAATTTCAGACTAAATTGTTGATAATGAGCATTTAATGTACATTTAATATGTACAAATTCTTTCTTTTGATTAAAGCTGACTAAATTCTTACTCTCTAAGATCCTTACTAATGAGTCACGAAAAAACCTCAGTTAATAATCAACATAATAGTGCAGCTGAATATCCTGATAATTTTTTGTTGTTGTTTTTTTGCATGATCACAAGGCCTATTAAATCTAGTGACAGCATATCTAAATTTGATTTCAAGTAGCTGCTGGCCTCTTCCACAGTATGGGCAATGCCATCCATTCTTCTAGAAAAGGTTATGTTATCAACAATCAATTACATTTTATGATAAAATGTATCAATTTTATTCACATATAATGAAATTTCTTCATGCATTCTGAAATTCTGAAGTACCTTGTAGGTATGAGGCCTATAGCTTCCCGAGATCATGAGACTTACATTAGCTTAGACCATAAAATTTACTATATTTTCAAAAAGTGCATTATTTATTGAGTGACAATATATGTTATCAGCTTTTCTGGATCACTGTTTGTCACACAGATATTTGACTTTCTGAAGTGATTTATTTTATATAAATTTATAAATTGTATGTTCTCTTCTGCTGTTGTCAAGTATTGAAACTCTGGGGTGCAGCATTATTAAAAACCTGCATTTTATTTTGCCAGCAATTTGTATCCCAAGTTACTGACAAGTCTCAAAACAGATTAACATATGCAGTCATTCACTGAGCACATAACAGGAAATGAATTAGATTAAACATGGCAGGCTATGTTCCACTCTTAAAATTTATAAATTGACTAATAATAGTTACCACAATCTAGGAGAAGACTCTTGATAGTCCCCTGGACTGCAAGGAGATCCAACCAGTCCATCCTAAAGGAGATCAGTCCTGGGTGTTCTTTGGAAGGAATGATGCTAAAGCTGAAACTCCAGTACTTTGGCCACCTCATACGAAGAGTTGACTCATTGGAAAAGACTCTGATGCTGGGAGGGATAGGGGGCAGGAGGAGAAGGGGACCACAGAGGATGAGATGGCTGGATGGCATCACCGCCTCGATGGACATGAGTTTGAGTGAACTCTGGGAGTTGGTGATGGACAGGGAGGCCTGGCGTGCTGCAATTCATGGGGTTGCAAAGAGTTGGACATGACTGAGCGACTGAACTGAACTGACTGAGGCAAGCTAGAATTCCCAAGGACGGGAAAAAAGGGAGAAAAAACAAACTTCATTGACATTGCAAGATAAGGTTACTTGTGACAGAATTAGGCATTTCAAGTAGAAGAAACCTAATTTACTCCCTAAATCTTTAACTCGAAAGAGTGACCACAATCCACTTAGATGATCAATTAAGGATTTTCAGTCAGTAATCCCAACACATCACTGAAATACAATACATTTAAGTTTCCTTTTAGCTATTATCTTTTCCTTTTGCCACCAATGTTTAAAACATAAGTGTTTCTTTGGTATTTTAGGTAAGAGATGGTCAAATATTTAACTTTCTATTCAGTTCTGTATGCTACTAAAAAGTTGCTTAACTGCTTAGAATTTTCATTAACAGTGTCAAAAATAGTTTGATGAATAGATACATATTATATTTCATATGCAGAACAAGAATTCCAATGGATGGAGATTATAATTCTTTCAATAAAAATAAGCTAGGCAAAAATTAAGAACATGTACTCAAGTAAAAAATAAATAGACCATTTGATTAGTGAGGATAAGGTTATCAAATTCAAAACCATTTGAGTCATTAAATCAGAAATTTCATGATGATATTGAAAATGGTACTTGCTTGGGTATTAAAGATAATTAAACATAGATTGACTGTTTTATGGTATTCCCTGACATTCATCCAGAATTTGCATCAGGTAAAGTTCATGAAAAAAAAAATTCCAACCTATTAGACTTCTATTATATGCAACTATTTGTCTCTGTCTTGATTACATAAATATTTTGAGACTTCGTTGCATCATTTCAGTTCTTAAAAATAAAGTGTTGATTATTCATTAAAGTAAAAAAAGAAAAAAAAAACTCTAAGTATGCCACAGTGGTTCAGACAGTATAGAATCTGTCTGAAATGCAGGAGACCCAGGTTTGATCCCTGAGTCTGAAAGATCTCCTGGAGAAGGCAATGGCAACCCACCCTGGTATTCTTGCCTGGAGAATTCCATGGACAGAGGAGGCTGGTGTGCTACAGTCCATGGAGTGGCAGAGTCAGACATAACTGAGCAATTAACACACACTAACTTAATTTTGTAGGTATAATTCTATCTGGATCAAAGTTGCTTTGGGTGAGCATGTAATACAGTAACAATTTAATGAACTGCATATATAGACTATACTGATAAGATAACAATCTTTCCCATCATTCACCTCCCAATATTCTCTACAAAGCCTTAATGTGTATAGTACTTTTGCTTCTGTTCCATTAGAGAGGCTGCTATGCCAAGCTGGCTGGCCTATTCTTCTCTAGGTAAACTCATGTTGCTCAGATTGCATTTTAAATAAAAAAAATAGTATTACTACACACACACACACACACACAAGGCAATGTGCCTTGGTAAAGATTCAATTTGTTGGGTTTCTGTATAATTAGGGGTGAGTAGCCTGACTGTCTGCTCTGGATAATAAAATTTACAACATTTTGCTAGATGGAGATTACAGAAAAATTATTGTTCTAAAAAAATTAAAATTCTTAATTGTCCATGACTTTTTGATATTCATTTTTTTCCTCCTGCCTGGAACATATATGTGAGGTCTGTGGCACAGCAGCAATAATGTGAGCATGAGGGTAAAAGCCAGAGCTTGAAGAAGGCAAAGTGAAAAGAAAGCAGGAAATTGCATCCCTTTTGTGATAATGGGACAACTGCATAGATTTTAGACTACCTACTTACAGGCTCATATTTTGTGGGAAAAATGAAACCTCTTCTTGACCAAGCAACTCTAGCAGTGGTTCTATAATGTGTACCCTAACCCACACCATTATGAGGTCTAATTCCATTGGGGAGTAAACATTGACTGCTAATATCTAAAAAATTCCAATTGTACCTTGAACAATAATCATCGTAAAAATTGAACTGAGCACCCACTTGTTGAATAAGGTGTTGAGACTAAGAGAAGAAAGAGCAATGGGATTGTGAATTAACTACTAATGGTGGGTCCTGACTTTTGGATTCTAAAGCATTTTTAGCAAGACCTGTGAAAGTAAAGAAGAATTTTTTTTTCCCCTGCAAGACATCAAACATGGCATATCAAAGCCATCTTGAAAAAATGAAGTTGCAATAGCTTTATATTTATTTCCTCTCAGATTCTTTTGGAACTTCAAAGATAAATCTAACCTCAGACCCAAAGAGTTTTGCTAATATCTAGGTCCTCTTGCTCTCATATAAAATAGTTTTCCTTATGTGGAAACCTTTCATTCTTGCCAAAAATGTCCATTAAACAGAGAGTAACTTTCCTGTGTCCTGGGAATGTAAGCAAAGTCAAAGTTTTTAGAGAAATAGAGGCAGAAAATTGAGGAAAATGCTTTTTTGATGCTCCTGCATCAATCTCCTCTTATAATAAAAAAATATAAACCCTTATCTCATTTATAAGGATCTTAATGATTCTCAGCATTAGAACATCAGCATCAACAGAGGTGTGCATTAATTTTTATGTTTTTATAAGTAGAAGAATTTAAAATGTGTTCAGTTATATCAACTCCAGACAACAAAGGCTAAGATACTCTTGGATCTACATAGAACTATGTGACAGACCATGTAAAAGAAACTGGTTGTCAAATGTAACCCCAGCATTCCCATGAGAATTCATCACTGCAAAAAGTGTAAAAAGAAATATTTTGGATATTTCCAAAGAAAAACTAAATTTCATAATGTTAACCATACACAGGAATGACTTCTTCAAAGTATAAAGTCCTCTTTAAAATGCTTAACGTGTGATGAAATATGCTGTGTATAATATTAATGGTAATACTTATTACCCAGACATGCTTCTTCATGATCTGGAAACACAGTTCATATCCTCAATGTATACAAGAACCAGTATTGGAGATTCACTCAAAGCAAATGGACTCAAAACAAGGAAAGTGTTCCCCAGAAGGTATTTCAGGGGAATTTCACTCAAATTTGGATATTACAAATAACAGCACACACATGTACACACACACACATCTTTTTTAAAAAAAAAAATTCACATCTGTGAATATTGGCCATTATTTCTAACCTTAAATAATCTTGTAGGTTTCTTTTTTAAAACCTACAAAGACAGTATATTCCTGGACAATCAGCACATCTTTTTATAGTTTCTACACAATGTCCCAGTCTCCTCTGTTCTCTATAGTTCCATGCTTCTGTTCCTTTAAGATGTAATTCTGAGCTGGTCAAATCCAAGAGGAAATCAAATGGCAGCATCAGGTTACTACTGGTTAGAAGCACTGATGGAAATTCTAATTAGAGCTAAGCATTTAATTTTCTTTTTATCCCTCTCACTTCAAGTATCACCACATTTCTCAAATGACTTGCATTTTTTTTTTAATAACTAAAAATAGCTATCCACAAAAGACGAATTTGGCCTCAAATCTCCAAAATCGGATTCTGGACAAGATATATTATAATGTTCCATTTTATAAGAGAGAGAGAGAGAGACCCATCTTTATAAATAAGTGATACTCTGTGCTCTGCAGTGTAACTGTATTGAAAATGCTACCAATCTAAAAGGATCTCACTGGCTTGAAAACCAGTTTACATTGATTTTTTATATGTACTGAATTCCATGAAAATATCTCCTGAAAACACTATTAACTTCCCATATTCTAGCCTTGAAAATATCATACAGTAAATAAACTTAAAAAAAATCCTCTTTAGGCTTCTGTGGTATTTACATTTTAGCATCTTGTACTATTTTCTAACACAGTGACTTTTTGTTTGTTTGTTTTTTCCCAAACCTCAAGATTATCATATTTTTCATAAAATATTAATATGTATGCCTTTTTTCTGTACTGGTCAGCATGGACTAGCTACATACTGTATTTAGTATAGAATGCTTTTCTCAAACAGCTTTTGAGGTGAATATACGTTTTTTGGCTGTAAGTTTGAAAGAAAAGAGGAGACAATCAGATTTGTTCAGGTGACAAAGTATTAT
Source organism: Bos grunniens (assembly GCF_055505025.1). Lineage (NCBI taxonomy): Eukaryota > Metazoa > Chordata > Mammalia > Artiodactyla > Bovidae > Bos > Bos grunniens. The sequence goes on along the minus strand of NC_141176.1, from coordinate 8,454,043 downwards.
TGTAAAGATACCCAGAAAAGCAAGAAAGCACAAAAAATTGGCTCAGTCAGTTGCAAAATCAGAATAGAGTGCAATTACTTTACTTCAGGCTACAGTAAAAATCCCAAATATGCCACAACATTTCTCTTTTCTTTATTCTGCTATGGATTCGGATTCCCTTTTCTCTGACTCTCTACTTATTTTGTTGCTTCAGACTTAAGCTAGGGTTTCTGCTGGTTGCAGTTTCTACATTGTGCATCTTGGTTTATGCTCTTCCTACCAGCTTTGTTGTTTGTGTGTCACGTTGACACACCCTCACAATGAAAAATGGATTACTTCTTACTTTAGAGCATCTTTCTTAAGAACTGGCATCTGACCACTGGGCCAACCTCTACATCAGCCAATAGCTTGCCTTTGGCTCGCAAGGCTGTCTTTTGTCCATGGCTGGTGAACACTGTGATTAGTTGAGCAAAAGTACATGGGTGTCTGTGAAATAAGCTCCAGCAGAATCACATAGAAATGGCAAGTGGCTAATAGATCCTCTGAGGATTCCTGATCTTTTTTTCCAGAAATAGTTCCTCTTAAATTTAAAAAATACTGTTCACTTTTGCAAATGTTGTCATAGGATGGACAATATAAGATATTATTGGTGAAATTCCATATGCTTCTTCAGAAACATCAAAATAATCTTGATATCTATTAGCAATAACATTGTCAATTCATACATCATTTGAAATCCCCTGAGTGTATTGTGTGGTGTATTATTTAAAAGGGTTAATTTTTATAATATGTCCAATAAATATGCTCCATTTAACTCTCCAATATATTGTGACAGAAACAAAAGTAAATGCAAACTGTGAATATCAATGGTATTAAAGAAAAAAAGTTAAAAGATTAAAAAATGAAAGCTATTTCATTGTAGAACATAAGTTTACTCTATTCCACATTCAGTAATTTCCTGTTTTATAAAACTTTATTAATGTTCTAAGCTCCCTTATATTTAGACATTGATAACTTTATCAATAGCAAAATGAAAAACTTAAATTTCATAGTAGTCAATTGTGCAGAAAGATACATTGGTATAACTTTATTAAAATGAGCTGATTGTTTTAATGAAGCAATTATGCACACCAAAATAATAAAAAATTGACAACTACTATTTTAAATAATCTGATTTTTTAATGGAAAGACAAAGTCAATATCAGAAGTTTTATTTCAAAAAAAATCAGCTCTGAGGCTATTATATTTTGAAAAAAATGCATATGAAACCAAGAAAAACCAAAAATAATTCAGTTTTAAGAATTAAGCTTTACTGATCTTTATTTCAGACATTTTCCTACATTGAAATGCTAAGTGAAGTCTTTTTCAATGAAAAAAAAAACTAAGGAATATACATTTATTTTTTAAAATACTGACTCTATAAGCAAATAGAGTACACTCTAATACAAAAATCTGTGCAAAAACTCAGATACTCCTCTGGGGCTGTAGATTAGTGTCTTAACAACACAGGTAATTGGATTTATTTGTAATCACTTTTCTACTAACAAAACCATTCCTTAAACACTTTTGGAAGCATCTTTATATCTTTCAAAAAATATATTAGTGAACTTTTTAACAGCTTAAAAATTAAACATAATTTATTTACATTCAATTCAGTTCAATTAAGTCCAGTTTCTCAGTCATGTCCGACTCTTTGCGAATCGCAGCACACCAGGCCTCCCTGTCCATCACCAACTCCTGGAGTTTACACAAACTCATGTCCATCGAGTTGGTGATGCCATCAAGCTATCTCATCCTTTGTTGTCCCCTTCCACTCCTGCCCCCAATTTCTCCCAGCATCAGAGTCTTTTCCAGTGAGTCAACTCTTCGCATGAGGTGGCCAAAGTACTGGAGTTTCAGCTTTAGCATCATTCCTTCCAAAGAAACCCCAGGGCTGATCTCCTTCAGAATGGACTGGTTGGACCTCCTTGCAGTCCAAGGACTCTCAAGAGTCTTCTCCAACACCACAGTTCAAAAGCATCAATTCTTCCACGCTCAGCTTTCTTCACAGTTCAACTCTCACATCCATACATGACCACTGGAAAAACCATAGCCTTGACTAGACGGACCTCTGTTAGCAAAATAATAATTGTGCTTTTTTATACACTGTCTAGGTTGGTCATAACTTTCCTTCCAAGGATTGTTTTTTAATTTCATGGCTGCAATCAACATCTGCAGTGATTTTGGAGCCCCCCAAAATAAAATCTGACACCATTTCCCCATCTATTTGCCATGAAGTGATAGGACCAGATGCCATGATCTTAGTTTTCTGAATGTTGAGCTTTAAGCCAACTTTTTTACTCTCCTCTTTCACTTTCATCAAGAAGCTCTTTAGTTCTTCTTCACTTTATGCCATAAGGGTGGTGTCATCTGCATATCTGAGGTAATTGATATTTCTCCTGGCAATCTTCATTCCAGATTGTGCTTCTTCCAGTCCAGCATTTCTCATGATGTTCTCTACATAGAAGTTAAATTAGAAGGGTGACAATATACAGCCTTGACACTCTCCTTTTCCTATTTGGAACCAGTCTGTTGTTCCATGTCCAGTTCTAACTGTTGCTTCCTGACCTGCATACAGATTTCTCAAGAGGCAGGTCAGGTGGTCTGGTATTCCCATCTCCTTCAGAATTTGCCACAGTTTATTGTGATCCACACAGTCAAAGGCTTTGACATAGTCAATAAAGCAGAAATAGATGTTTTTCTGGAACTCTCTTGCTTTCTCAATGATTCAGCAGATGTTGGCAATTTGATCTCTGGTTCCTCTGCCTTTTCTAAAACCAGCTTGAACATCTGGAAGTTCACAGTTCACATATTGCTGAAGCCTGGCTTGGAGAATTTTGAGCATTACTTTACTAGCGTGTGAAATGAGTGCAAGTGTACGGTAGTTTGAGCATTCTTTGACATTGCCTTTCTTTGGGATTGGAATGAAAACTGACCTTTTCTAGTCCTGTGGCCACTGCTGAGTTTTCCAAATTTGCTGGCATACTGAGTGCAGCACTTTCACAGCATCATCTTTCAGGATTTGAAATAGCTCAACTGGAATGCCATCACCTCCACTAGCTTTGTTCATAGTGATGCTTCCTAAGGCCCACTTGACTTCACATTCCAGGATGTCTGGCTCTGGGTGAGTGATCACACCATTGTGATTATCTGGGTTGTGAAGATCTTTTTTGTACAGTTCTTCTGTGCATTCTTGCTACCTCTTAATATCTTCTCCTTCTGTTAGCTCCATACCATTTGTGTTCTGTATCGAGCCCATCTTTGCATGAAATATTCCCTTGATATCTCTAATTTTCTTGATCTCTAGTCTTTCCCATTCTGTTGTTTTACTCTATTTATTTGCATTGACCACTGAGGAAGGCTTTCTTATCTCTTCTTATCTCTTATCATCTCTTATCTCTTCTTATATCCTCTTATCTCTTTGGAGATCTGTATTCAGATGCTAATATCTTTCCTTTTCTCCTTTGCTTTTCGCTTCTCTTCTTTTCATAGCTGTTTGTAAGGCCTGCTCAGACAGCCATCTTGCTCTTTTGCATTTCTTTTCCATGGGGATGGTCTTGATCCCTGTCTCCTGTACAATGTCACGAACCTCCACCCATAGTTCTTCAGGCACTCTGTCTATCACATCTAGTCCCTTAAATCTATTTCTCATTTCCACTGTATAATCATAAAGGATATGATTTAGGTCATACCTGAATGGTCTAGTGTTTTTCCCTAGTTTATTCAATTTAAGTCTGAATTTGGCAATAAGGAGTTCATGATCTGAGCCACAGTCAGCTCCTGGTCTTGTTTTTGCTGACTGTATAGAGCTTCTCCATCTTTGGCTGCAAAGATTATAATCAGTCTGATTTCGGTATTGACCATCTGGTGATGTCCATGTGGAGAGTCTTCTCTTCTGTTGTTGGAAGAGGGTGTTTGCTATGACCAGTGTGTTCTCTTGGAAAAACTCTTTTAGCCTTTCTCCTGCTTCATTTTGTACTCCAAGGCCAAATTTGCCTTTTACTCCTGGTGTTTCTTGATTTCCTACTTTTGCATTCCAGTCCCCTATAATGTAAAGGACATCTTTTTTGGGTGTTAGTTCTAAGATGTCTTGTAGGTCTTCATGGAACCATTCAATTTCAGCTTCTTCAGCATTACTCTTTGGGGAATAGCCTTGGATTGCCATGATATTGAATGGTTTGCCTTGGAAATGAACAGAGATCATTCTGTCATTTTTGAGATTGCATCCAAGTACTGCATTTCAGACTCTTTTGTTGACCATGATGGCTACTCCATTTCTTCTAAGGGATTCCTGCCTGCAATAGTAGATATAATGGTCATATGAGTTAAATTCACCCATTTTAGTTTGCTGATTCCCAGAATGTCAATGTTCACTCTTGTCATCTCCTGTTTGACCACTTCCAATTTGCCTTGATTCATTGTCCTGACATTCCAGGTTCCTATGCAATATTGCTCTTTACAGCATCAGATCTTCCTTCTATCACCGGTCACATCCACAGCTGGGTATTCTTTTTGCTTTGGCTCCATCCCTTCATTCTTTCTGGAGTTATTTCTCCACTGACCTCCAGTAGCATATTGGGCACCTACCGACCTGGGGAGTTCCTCTTTCAGTATCCTATCATGTTGTATTTTCATACTGTTCATGGGGTTCTCAAGGCAAGAATACTGAAGTGGTTTGCCATTCCCTTCTCCCGTCGACCACATTCTTTCAGACCTCTCCACCATGACCCATCCATCTTGGGTGGCCCCACACGGCATGGCTTAATTTCATTGAGTTAGACAAGGCTGTGGTCCATGTTATAAGATTGGCCAGTTTTCTGTGATTATGATTTCAGTGTGTCTGCCCTCTGATGCCCTCTCACAACACTTACCATCTTACTTGGGTTTCTCTTAACTGGATGTGGGGTATCTCTTCACGGGTCCTCCAGCAAATCTCAGCCGTTGTTCCTTACCTTGGACGAGGGGTATCCCCTCATGGCCACCCCTCCTGACCTTTAATGTGGAATAGCTTCTAGAGGAAACCAATAAGCAGATTACAAAAAATAACATAATGTATTTTTATGTTCCCATTATTTTACATAAAATATCCCCAAATAATTTGCCTTGACAAATAAAGTTAGTATTCACTATGGATTTAATAAGAATATTATTTCTCTTCCCACTATTATTGAGGCCTCAACTCTTTTCAAATATACCTTACAATGAACTGTGCAAATAAATAAATGAATGAATGAATGAAAAAAAATAAAGAACAAAACTAGAAATCAACAGAAGTCACATAGACAACTATATTTCATTTGTGTCTGAGAGCAACTTAAAATCAGTAAGTCTATTTTATGTTCAGACCCCAGAGACCAGCATGGACTTGACAAATTTTAAACATTTAATACATATTTAAAATGATAAAGGAATAGATAGCAGAATTCAATCTCCTAATATTAGTATTTTTATCTCAATAAAATTAGAATTTTAAATAAAGTGGTTTAAGGAAGAAAACTTAACCATATCAAGTGTTTATTGAATTCATTTGCCATTGAACTGGTATTAGATTTTAAAATGTAATTAGGTTTACAATGGGATTAAGCAGGAAATGTTGGCTTTAATTTACTGTAAGGTTACTATCCTTCACATTGCAAATAAGATAACTGTCTTTCAACTTTAATTGAGTATGACTGATTATTCTTTATCAAGTCAAATCACTTTCTTTTAGCATGATGTCATTATTTTTATATGACAAGATAGATAATAGTTTGCCATGTTTTCAGTCAATAGATTATGGCTAGGCTGGAAAAAGTCCATTTATTCCAACCTTTAAAAGAGACAAGTGGGATTTTTCTTGCAACTAGGATGATAAAAAAGAAATCTTTAGTTCCAAGTATACTGTCTAGCTTAAGAAGTGAATTAACACTTTTAACACCTCAAATTTATCAACTAAAATGTAACATGAAAACAGAACTGTAAATTTTTATGAAATTGTTATTTGTTATTTTAGTTTTGTTCAAAACTATTGGAAAAAGTAAATTTATATTCTTTAGAAGCATGAATTGGCTTTGACTAATCTATTAAAATAATTATATATATATATAAACATATTCATATATGGATAATAGAATCATTTAACTGTACACTACAAGCTAATACAACTGCAATAAAAAAGGATCATTTTGAATTAAAAAAAAAAACTAATAAACTTTCAGAAAAGTGAAGTAACCATATTCATCTTTGCACTTTTTCCCTCAAAAATTGTTGAAACATATATTTGTCAATATTAATATTAATATATTGGCACATTTGCTTTCTCCTCACTCAATATAGACACACACATGCATCTTATAATGCCATTATTATTTGTTTACTGATTTGAAGTTATCTGCAGTCATCACAGTCCCAAACCACTACATCTCATAGGATTCATGAGGAATTTCAATACAGATGCAATCATATTACTTAATATAAAATCCATGTTAAAATATTGCCAATTTTCATGGTGATTTGTGGAATTTTTAAAAATTAGGTTGAATTTTACAAACAGGATGCATAATAATTAAATTTTACTTAATAAGATATTTTGCCTAGAGAAAGAGTTTGAGTTCTTTAAATTCTACAAGAAAGTTTCCAGACTTTGGAATACAGCTATATGCTTATTATATTCAAAGGTGTCCTGCATTGTACTATATCCCCATGTAGTTCCCAATGACTTAGTCTCAGATGTCTTAGACTCTCCTGTTCTTAAGTATGTAGGTTCTGTGTCTTGTATGTTTACAAACTGGAAGTATTTGATCTGGGAAGATTCTGGCTCTAACATGGGTTAAGAACTTGTTAAATTTTGGGAGAGTTTGTCTCTAGTGAAAAACAAGAAGAGTCATTCCACTGCCCACATATTTGTAATTGATAGAGAAAACATTCTTTAAACTCCTTTGAGATATCTTTGTACCTTCATCTCATAGAAAATTATATGAGGAAAAATTTATAACACTTAAAATAAGCAAGTATAGTATCCATCTACTGAGAGTCTCATAGTTTCCATGTTTACTAATAACTGAGAATAAGAGGAATAAGGATACTGCATAAACTGCCTGTGCTACAGTTCAGTTCAGTCACTCAGTCACGTAAACCTTTTGATACCCAGTGGACCGCAGCAGGCTAGACTTCCCTGTCCATCACCAACTCCCGGGATTGCTCAAACTCCTGTCCATCCAGTTGGTGATGCCATTCAACCATCTCATCCTCTGTCATCCCCTTCTCCTCCAGCCTTCAATCTTTCCCAGCATCGGGGTCTTTTCCAATAAGTTAGTTCTTCGCATCAGTTGGCCAAAGTATTGGAGTTTCAGCTTCAGCATCAACCCTTCCAATGACCATTCAGGATTGACTTCCTTTAGAATTGTCTGGTTGGGTCTCCTTGCAATCCAAGGGACTCTCAAGAGGCTTCTCTATCACCACAGTTCAAAAGTATCAGTCCTTTGGCACTCAGCTTTCGTTATGGTCCAACTCTCACATCCATGCATGACTACTGGAAAAAACTGTAGCTTTGACTAGATGGACCTTTGTCAGCAAAGTAATGTCTCACAATGTTTGGGGACATTGTGAAATTCTTTTAAAATCTCCAAAAGTTCAAAAATGTTTTAAAACATTCAATGGGATATAAATATTTTCAGGGTATTTTCATTCTTTATTTTTCTTCATCCATTTGACTTTTCTATCTATTGTTTTTCTGATAAGCAATTAGGAGTTTATTTTTATTTATTTTTTATTTAAATTTATTTATTTTAATTAGAGGCTAATTACTTTACAATATTGTATTCGTTTTGCCATACATCAACATTGGGAGTTTAAATTGGTTTACAAAAACATAATAACTCTTCCATACATTAAGTGTACTCTTTTGAAACTATTTATGGTGGATGGGAGAAGGAAATGGCAATCAACTCCAGTGTTCTTGGCTGGAAAATCCCATGGATGGGTGAGCCTGGTGGACTATAGTCCATGGGGTCACCAAGAGTTATCAATGTATAATACATAATATATCTAGGTATGATATCTAATTCACAGTATGTTTTAATAATTGATGCTATTAGTCAATTTGTTATTTATTTACAGGTACATTTTTTTTTTCAAAATGTGACATGATTAAATGTAAAGCAGCTTCACTTAGATTATTAATGTATATTTCTATTATTTAATTGTGCTGATTTTGTAAGGCGAAAAGGAAAAAAAAAAAAACTTTCCTATTTAGGTCTAAGAAAAAAGTGTTTCCTCCTCTAATGCTAAATGACACAGGTTGAAAAATAGAAATGATATTTTAGCATGTGCTAGCTGCATCTAATATGATTTTCTGTCAACACAGAAACCATGAGTTGTATGTTTTAAAGACTGCAGTCAAATTGTTTTCTTCAGTAAATAGAAGCTGGATTTCGTGGTGTGTCAAAATGATGCTATCTGAGAAACAATGAAATTTTGCACCAAAACAACACAAAAATTGCCAGTCATTAGATGCATTGCTATAGCTTACTTCGAATTTGAAGAAGCAACATTGAAATGCAGGGTGTAAGTCTATGGTTTGTAAATATGGAAATGCTGCATGGCTCTTGTAGGAATAGAGACTTGCATCAGGACATAACTGTTACCTGAGGGACAGCCAGAATTATCTATATCATTATCGATGGCATACTCAAAATATTTTAAAATAATGAAATATAAAATTATATTTTAGAAATACACATAAAGCTCAGGCTCTCAGAGACAGAGAATGAATTGATGGTTCCAAAGGAATGGGGTAGGGAAAAATGAGTGAAGATGTTCAAAACACACACACTTGTAGTCATACAATACATAAGTCAAGCATATAAGATGTGATGATTACAATGAATACTGTATTGTGCATTTGAAAGTTGCTAAGATCTTAAAAATTCCCACCTCAAGAAAAAATTATTTAATTGATGATGGATCTTAACTAGACTTATTGTGGTGATGATTTACTCTCTCCATAGGATTTCCTGGGCTCTTCTGTATGTGGGATTCTCCAGGCAAGAGTACTGGAATGGGTTGCCATTTCCTTCTCCAGGGGATCTTCCTGATCCAGGGATCAAACTCTTGTCTCATGTCTCCTGCATTGGCGGTGGGTTCTTTACCTCTTTACCACTAGCACCATATGGTGCTATATATACATATATATATGGGATTCTCTGGTGGCTCAGATGGTAAGGAGTCTGCCTGCAGTGTGGGAGACCTGGGTTCCATCCCTGGGTCGGGAAGATCCCTTGGAAAAGAAAATAGCAACCCACTCCAGTATTCTTGCTGGAAAAAATCCCATGGACAGGGGAGCCTGGTGGGCTATAGTCCATAGGTTTGCAAAGAGTTGGACACAGCTGAGCTATATATATATACATATAATATACATATATTATATGTATATACATATATAATATACATGTAATATACATACATATACTGGAGAAGGCAATGGCAACACACTCCAGTATTCTTGCCTGGAAAATCCCATGATTGGAGGAGCCTGCTAGGCTGCAGTCCATGGGGTCACTAAGAGTTGGGCATGACTGAGCAACTTCACCTTCACTTTTCACTTTCATGCATTGGAGAAGGAAATGGCAACCCATTCCATTGTTCTTGCCTGGAGAATCCCAGGGACAGGGACGGGGGAGCCTGGTGGGTTGCCATCTCTGGGGTTGCACAGAGTTGGACACAACTGAAGCGACTTAGCAGCAGTACATACATATATATGTACCTTATATATATATGTATGTACATACATATAATCTTTAGGTCATACACCAGAAATTGTTGTATGTCAAAAGGAAAATAAAGCTCAGGCTCTATGAGATCTAGTATAATTAATAGTATTTGAGAATGATAATTACAATGAGACATAAATTACTCACTGAGTTGGATAATATGACTCATAGACTACCTGAAAGTGTCTTCTGAATTTGATCAATAATTCACTTAGGGAAGATAAATGCAGAAAATGATTTTTTAAAGTATTCCCAGGAAGGTCAATGATTTGAACTTATTCTGACAGTCTGTCTTTGACCTTCTTTGGCATATCATGCTTACTATGCATGCCCTTTAAAGATCTGTTTAAGTGAATGAATTTACACATTCCTCTGAGAAATGTTATTGATTTTTCCAAAAACAAAGCAAAATAAACAAAAAAGAATTAACATCCACCAGCAATTAAATTTAGAGTGTGTGATTTTTATACCTCTGTATCCTTTCTGAATGAAAAACTGAGCTAAAGAGATTCTGGAATTGTCCTCAAGTACAGATCTCTTATAGAGGATTGCAAAGTCTAATTACATTCCTGTTTAGAATGCTTCAGGATTGAACATTAAATTTAACCTAGATTAAAGTGGCTTTCCCAGATAAATGATATCACTTATCTCCAGTTACTGGTAATGTTTGTGTTTACTATTTAAACCTTGGTAAACTGGGGCTTGGAGAAGGCAATGGCACCCCACTCCAGTACTCTTGCCTGGAAAATCCCATGGGCGGAGGAGCCTGGTAGGCTGCAGTCCATAGGGTCGCTAAGAGTAGGAAACCACTGACTGACTTCACCTTCACTTTTCACTTTCATGCATTGGAGAAGGAAATGGCAACCCACTCCAGTGTTCTTGCCTGGAGAATCCCAGGAACAAGGGAGCCTGGTGGGCTGCCGTCTATGGGGTTGCACAGAGTCGGACACGACTGAAGCGACTTAGCAGCAGCAGCAGCAGCAAACTGGGACTGTTACAGACACTGTGAGATATTGCATACCAAAGCAAGATACATAGGTACATGTGATGGCTTTTTTAACAAAGCAGTGCAAACATAAATATTTGGTTTATATGAACTTCATTTGGTTGTTTCTTTTGAAATTTAACTTATTACAAGTTCTTTCTCTGAAAGTGAATATTCTCCTAAAGCATTTTTACATCTCTGTCAATTTCAATCCTATCCACTTTCTTATGACCCCTAATTTGTATATAGTCAATGTAATGACCACAAAGTTCTCCTGAATTTCTTTGCCCGAGCACCTATTTTATGAAGGCTTAAGCAGACCAGAGAGATAAAGTCCCATAGCTATGCAGTGTTAAAGCCAGGACTGAGGCACCTATTTCTGACTCTGAGCTCTCCTAACTGACAACCCTTGGGAAGGTAGCAGAAAATTCTATAGCAGATACCAACTCTCTCAGACTACAGGGACTGCTATGTTTTTTCCATCGGCCTCACTTTTTATTTTCATTCTCCAGAATGGATCCCTTAATTTGCCTTTGACTAGACCTACACATTTTCTGTTATGATATATTGGATTAAGAGATTTTATGCTTTACACTATTAAATGTACTTGCTTGAATTTAAGTTTTTAGAGAAAGCTGTTGTTCAAGTAGTGCATTGCCAGGTGAAAGAATAAATTATCTTCTCTAATTTACAAAATTTCTACTCAGCATTGCATATGAAACAGCTGCCTAGTTCATTGTCCTGATGAAATAATATTTTACCAAAAAGAAAGTGAGAGTGAAGACTCAGTTGTGTTATACTCAGTTGTGTCTAACTATTTGCAAACACAGGGACTGTAGCCTACTCCAGTCCTCCTTCCATGGGATTTTCCAGTTAAGAGTACTGGAGTAGGTTGCCATTTCTTTCTCCAACCCAGGGATTAAACTCAGGTCTCCCAAATTGCAGGCAGACGCGTTACCTTCTGAGCCACCAGGGAAACCAAATGGTATTTACAAGTCAGTCAGTCAGTCAGTTCAGGCACTCTGTTGTGTCTGACTCTTTGAAACCCAAGGACTGCAGCACACTGGCTTCCCTGTCCATCACCAACACCAGGAGCTTGCTCAAACTCATGTCCATGGAGTCAGTGCTGCCATCCAAACATCTCATCCTCTGTCGTCCCCTTCTCTTGCCTTAAATCTTTCACAGCATCACGGTCTTTTCCAATGAATCACTTCTGTGCATCAGATGGCCAAAGTATTGGAGTTTCAGCTTCACCAACAGTCATTCCAATGAATATTCAGGACTGATTTCTTTTAGGATGCATGAGTTGGATCTCCTTGCTATCCAAGGGACTCTCAAGAGTCTTCTCCAATACCACAGTTCAAAAGCATCAATTCTTCAGCGCTCAGCTTTCTTTAGAGTACAATACTGACATGCATACATGACTACTGGAAAAACCATAGCTTGGACTAGATGGACATTTGTTGGCAAAATAATGTCTCTGCTTTTTAACATGTTCTCTAGGTTGATCGTAGATTTTCTTGCAAAGAGCAAGTATTTTTTAATTTCATGGCTGCAGGCAACATCTGCAGTAATTTTGGAGCCACAAAAAATAGTCTGTCACTGTTTCCATTGTTTCCCCATCTATTTGCCATGAAGTGATGGGACCGGAACACCAGACCATCTGACCTGCCTCTTGAGAAAACTATATGCAGGTAAGGAAGCAACAGTTAGAACTGGACATGGAAAGACAGACTGGTTCCAAATAGGAAAAGGAGAGTGTCAAGGCTGTATATTGTCACCCTGCTTATTTAACTTATATGCAGAATACATCATGAGAAACACTGGACTGGAAGAAGCACAAGCTGGAATTAAGATTGCTGGGGCAAATATCAATAACCTCAGGTATGCAGATGATATCACCCTTTTGGCAGAAAGTGAAGAGGAACTAAAGAGCCTCTTGATGAAAGTGAAAGAGGAGAGTGAAAAAATTGGCTTAAACCTCAACATTCAGAAAACGAGGATCATGTCATCTGGCCCCATCACTTCATGGCAAATAGACAGGGAAACAGTGGGAACAGTGTCAGACTTTATTTTTGGGAGCTCCAAAATCACTGCAGATGGTGATTGCACCCATGAAATTAAAAGATGCTTACTCCTTGGAAGGATAGCATATTCAAAAGCAGAGACATTACTTTGCCAACAAAGGTCTTTATAATCAAGACTATGGTTTTTCCAGTGGTCATGTATGGATGTGAGAGTTGGACTGTGAAGAAAGCTGAGCGCTGAAGAACTGATGCTTTTGAACTGTCGTGTTGGAGAAGACTCTTAAGAGTCCCTTGGACTGCAAGGAGGTCCAACCAGTCCATTCTAAAGGAGACCAGTCCTGGGTGTTCTTTGGAAGGACTGATGCTGAAGCTGAAACTCCAATACTCTGGCCACCTCATGCAAAGAGTGGACATTGGAAAAGACTCTGATGCTGGGAGGGATTGGGGGCAGGAGGAGAAGGGGATGACAGAGGATGAGATGGCTGGATGGCATCACCGACTCGATGGACATGAGTTTGAACTCCTGGAGTTGGTGTTGGACAGGGAGGCCTGGCATGCTGTGATTCATGGGGTTGCAAAGAGTCCGACGCCATTGAATGACTGAACTGAACTGAACTGATGGGACTGGATGCCATGATCTTTTTTTTCTAAATGTTGAGTTTTAAGCCAAATTTTTCACTCTCCTCATTCGCTTTCATCAAGAGGCTCTAATTCTTTTTTACTTTCTGCCATAAGGGTGGTATCATGTGTGAATCTGAGGACATTGATGTTCTCCCAACCATCTTGATTCCAGCTTGTGTTTTATCCAGTCTTGCATTTCTCATGATGTGCTCTGCATATAAGTTAATAAGCAGGGTGACAATATACAGCCTTGACATACTCCTTTCCCAATTTGTAACCAGTCTGTTGTCCCATGCCCAGTTCCAATTGTTGCTTCCTGTCCTGCATACAGACTTTTCAGAGGCACGTCAGGTGGTCTGGTATTACAGTAGCCTAAGAATTTTCCACCATGTCTTGTGATTCAGACAGTCAAAGGCTTTGGGATAGTCAATAAAGCAGAAATAGATGATCTTCTTGAATTCTCTTGCTTTTTTGATGATCCAACAGATGTTGGCAATTTGATCTCTGGTTCCTCTGCCTTTTCTAAATCCAACTTGAACATCTGGAAGTTCTCAGTTCATCTACTGTTGAAGCCTGGCTTGGAGAATTTTGACCATTACTTTGCTAGCATGTGAGATGAGTGGAATTGTGTGGTAGTTTGCACATTCTTTGGCATTGCCTTTCTTTGGGATTGGAATGAAACCTGACCTTTTCCAGTCCTGTGGCCACTGCTGAGTTTTCCAAATTTGCTGGCATATTGAGTGCAGCACTTTCACAGCATCATGTTTGAAGATTTGAAATAGCTCAACTGGAATTCCATCACCTCCACTAGCATTGTTCATAATGATGCTTCCTAAAGGCCCCTTGACTTCATTTCCAGGATGTCTGGCTCTAGGTGAGTGATCACACCACCGTGGTTATCTGAGTCATGGAGATTTTTTTTGCATAGTTCTTCTGTGTATTTTTACCACCTCTTCTTAATGTTTTGCTTCTGTTGCTGCTGCTGCTAAGTCGCTTCAGTCGTGTCCGACTCTGTGCTACCCCATAGATGGCAGTCCACCCGCTCTCCCATCGCTGGGATTCTATTAGGTCCATACAATTACTGTCCTTTATTATGCCCATCTTTGAATGCAATCTTCCATTCGTATCTCTAATTTTCTTGAAGAGATCTCTAGTCTTCACCATTTTGTTGTTTTCCTCTATTTATTTGCATTGATCCCCGAGGAAGGCTTTCTTATCTCTCCTTGCTATTCTTTGCAACTCTGCACTCAAATGGGTATATCTTTCCTTCTATTTTTTTGGCTTTTGCTTCTCTTCTCAGCTATTTATAAATCCTCCTCAGACAACCAGTTTTCCTTTTTACATTTCTTTTCTCTGGGTTTGTCTTGATCACTGCCTCCTGTACAATATCATGAACTGTCAAGAATCCACAGTTCTTCAAGCACTATATCAGATCTAATCCCTTGAATATATTTGCCACTTCCACCGTATAATTATAAGAGGTTTGATTAGGTCATACCTGGATGGTCCAGTGGTTTTCCCCTTTCTTCAATTTAAGTCAATTTTTCAGTAAGGATGTAACTTTATTACATCAAAATAGCAGAATAGAAGGACATGTGCTCATTTTCTCCTACAAGAACTCCAAATTTACAACTCACTCTTGAACAACCATTGACATGAAAATGTTGGATCCCACCAAAAAAAATATACCCAATTTCCAAGGGCAATGGAGAAGCTCCAGAAAGATGATGGGGAGGGCAAAATCATATTTAGAATAAAACCCTACACCTGCAGAGATGCCCAGAGGTCTCAAACAAAATCTTGTGTGCACCAGGAGAACTACCCAGAGAGTGAGCCAGACCTGCCTTCAAGTGTATGAGTGTCTCCTGCAGAGGTACAGGTCAGCAGTGGCCTGCCATAGTGGCAGGGGCTCTGGAAGCAGTGGTCCTGGGTGTGGCATAATCCCTGTTGCAGGAGGTCACCATTAACCCCACCATAGAGCTTCCAAGTACATGACCCACAGACTGCAAAACTATTAAACCAAAGAAAATATCACACTCTTAAGAAAGTTATAAAAAAAAAAAAAGAAAGAAAGAAAGAAAGAAAAGAAAGTTTTAGGACCCACAGCAGATTTCCAAACCTGGGGATCTGGCAAAGGGACTGAGAACCTCCAGGCAATTCGAATTTGGAGGACAGTGGGATTTGACTATGGAACTTACACAGAACTCGGGAAACAGACTCTTGGAGGGCACAAACAAAACCTTGTGTGCACCAGGACCCAGAAAAAAAGAGCAATGACCCCAAAAGAGACTGACCCAGACTTACCTTGAGTATCCAGGAGTCTCCGGCAAAGGTGTGGATCGGCCATGGCCTGCTGTCGGCTCAGGGGCACTAAGTGCAACAGTGTGCGGACCGGAACTTTTGAAGGAGGTCATCATTATCTTCACTACCTCCATCATATTTTGGTCTCAGGTCAAACAACAGGGAGGCAACACAGTGCCGCCCATCAACAGAAATTTGGGTTAAAGATTTACTGAGCATGGCCCCACATATCAGAACATGACCCAGTTTCTCCCACAGTCAGTCTCTCCTATCAGGAAATGTCCATAAGTCCCTTATCCTAAACCCTCATATAGAATGAAAACCACAATCACAGAAAACTAACCAAACTGATCACATAGACCATGGCCTTGTCTAACTCAATGAAACTATGAGCCATGCCATGTAGGGCCACCCAAGCTGGACGGGTCATGGTGGAGAGTTCTGACAAAGCGTGGCCCACTGGAGAAGGCAACAGCAAAACCACTGCAGTATTCTTGCATTGAGAACTCCATATACAGTATAAAAAGGCAGAAAGATATGAACCTGAAAGATAAACTTCCCATGCCAGTAGGTGCCCAATACATTACTGGAAAAGAGTGGAGAAATAACTCTAGAACGAATGAAGAGATGGAGCCAAAGCAAAAAAAACAAACATACAAAAAAACAAAAAAAAAAACAAAAAACCAAACAAACAAACAATTGTGGTGTGACTGTCAATGGAAGCAAAGTTCAATGCTGTAAGGAACAATATTGTATAGGAACCTGGAATGTTTGGTCCATGAATCAAGGTAAATTGGAAGTGGTCTAACAGGAAATGGCAAGGGTGAACAAAGACATTTTAGGAATCAGCAAACTAAAATGGACTGGAATGGGTGAATTTATTTCAGATACCCATTAGATCTACTACTCAGGGCAAGAATCCCTTAGAAGAAACGGAGTAGCCATCACAATAACAAGAGTCTGAAATGCAGTAGTTGGTTCAGTTCAGTTTAATTCAGTCCATTCACTCAGTCATGTCCGACTCTTTGCAACCCCATGAATCACAGCATGCCAGGCCTCCCTGTCCATCACCAACTCCTTGAGTTCACTCAAACTCATGTCCATCAAGTCAGTGATGCCATCCAGCCATCTCATCCTCTGTTGTCCCCTTCCTCTCCTGCCCGCAATCCCTCCCAGCATCAGAGTCTTTTCCAATGAGTCAACTCTTCGCATGAAGTGGACAAAGTATTGGACTATCAACTTCAGCATCAGTCCTTCCAATGAACACCCAGGACTGGTCTCCTTTCGGATGGACTGGTTGGATATACTTGCAGTGCAAGGGACTCGCAAGAGTCTTCTCCAACACCACAGTTTAAAAGCATCCATTCTTCGGTGCTCAGCTTTCACACAATCCAACTCTCACAACCATACGTGACCACTGGAAAAACCATACCCTTGACTAGAAGGACCTTTGTTGGCAAAGTAATGTCTCTGCTTTTGAATATGCTATCTAGGTTGGTCATAATAATTTCAGGGGTGCAATCACCATCTGCAGTGATTTTGAAGCTCAAAAAAAGATAAAGTCTGACACTGTTTCCCTGTCTACTTCCCATGAAGTGATGGGACTGAATGCCATGATCATAGTTTTCTGAATGTTGAGTTTTAAGCCAACTTTTTCACTCTCCTCTTTCACTTTCATCAAGAGGCTTTTAGTTTCTCTTTACTTACTGCCATAAGGGTGGTGTCATCTGCATATCTGAGGTTATTGATATTTGTCTCAGCAATCTTGATTCCAGTTTGTGCTTCTTCCATCCCAGCGCTTCTCATGATGTACTCTGCATAGAAGTTAAATAAGCAGGGTGACAATATACAGCCTTGACACTCTCCTTTTCCTATTTGGAACCTGTCTGTTGTTCCATGTCCAGTTCTAACTGTTGCTTCCTGACCTGCATATAGTTTTCTCAAGAGGCAGATCAGGTGGTCTGGTATTCCCATCTCTTTCAGAATTTCCCACAGTTTATTGTGATCCACACAGTCAAAGGCTTTGGCATAGTCAATAAAGCAGAAATAGATGTTTTTCTGGAACTCTCTTGCTTTTTCAATCATCCAGTGGATGTTGGCAATTTGATCTCTGGTTCCTCTGCCTTTTCTAAAACCAGCTTGAACATCTGGAAGTTCACGGTTCACGTATTGCTGAAGCCTGGCTTGGAGAATTTTGAGCATTACTTTCCTAGCATGGGAGATGAGTGCAAGTGTGTGGTAGTTTGAGCATTCTTTGACATTGCCTTTCTTTGGGATTGGAATGAAAACTGACCTTTTCCAGTCCTGTGGCCACTACTGAGTTTTCCAAATTTGCTGGCATATTGAGTGCAGCACTTTCACAGCCTCATGTTTGAGGAATTGAAATAGCTCAACTGGAAATCCATCACCTCCACTATCTTTATTTATAGTGATGCTTTCTAAGGCCCACTTGACTTCACATTGCAGGATGTCTGGCTCTAGGTGAGTGATCACACCATCGTGATTATCTGGGTCATGTAGGTCTTTTTTGTACAGTTCTTCTGTGTATTCTTGCCACCTCTTCTTAATATCTTCTGCTTCTGTTAGGTCCATAACATTTCTGTCCTTTATTGAGCCCATTTTTGTATGAGATGTTTCCTTGGTTTCTCTTATTTTTTTGAAGAGATCACTAGTCTTTCCCATTCTGTTGTTTTTCTCTATTTCTTTGCATTGATCGCTGAGGAAGGCTTTCTTATTTTTCTTTGTTATTCTTTGGAACTCTGCATTCAGATGCTTATATCTTTCCTTTTCTCCTTTGCTTTTCGCTTCTCTTCTTTTCACAGCTATTTGTAAGGCCTCCCCAGACAGCCATTTTCCTTTTTACATTTCTTTTCCATGGGGATGGTCTTGATCCCTGTCTCCTGTACAATGTCACAAATCTCCATCCATAGTTCATCAGGCACTCTGTCTATAGATCTAGTTCTTAAATCTATTTGTCACTTCCACTGTATAATCATAAGGGATTTGATTTAGGTCATACCTGAATGGTTTAGTTGTTTTCCCTAGTTTAGTCAATTTAAGTCTGAATTTGGCAATAAGGAGTTCATGATCTGAGCCACAGTCAGCTCCCAGTCTTGTTTTTGCTGACTGTATAGAGCATCTCCATCTTTGGCTTCAAAGAATATAATCAATCTGATTTCGGTGTTGACCATCTGGTGATGTCCATGTGGAGAGTCTTCTCTTGTGTTGTTGGAAGAGGGTGTTTGCTATGACCAGTGAGTTCTCTTGGCAAATCTCTATTAGCCTTTGCCCTGCTTCTTTCCGTACTCCAAGGGCAAATTTGCCTGCTACTCCAGGCGTTTCTTGACTTCCTACTTTTGCATTCCAGTCTCCTATAATGAAAAAGACATCTTTTTTGGGTATTAGTTCTAAAAGGTCTTGTATGTCTTCGTAGAACCTTTAAATGTCAGCTTCTTCAGCGTTACTGGTTGGGGCATAGACTTGGATTACCGTGATATTGAATGGTTTGCCTTGGAAATGAACAGAGATCATTCTGTCGTTTTTGAGATTGCATCCAAGTACTGCATTTCGGACTCTTTTGTTGACCATGATGACTACTCCATTTCTTCTGAGGGATTCCTGCTCACAGTAGTAGATATAATGGTCATCTGAGTTAAATTCACCCATTCTAGTCCATTTTAGTTCACTGATTCCCAGAATGTCAACATTCACTCTTGCCCTCTCTTGTTTGACCACTTCCAATTTGCCTTGATTCATGGACCTGACATTCCAGGTTCCCGTACAATGTTGCTCTTTGCAGCATCAAACTTTGCTTCTATCTCCAATCACATCTACAACTGGGTATTGTATTTGCTTTGGCTCCATCCCTTCATTCTTTCTGGAGTTATTTCTCCTCTGATCTCCAGTAGCATATTGGACACCTACTGACGTGGGGAGTTCCTCTTTCAGTATTCTATCATTTTGCCTTTTCATACTGTTCATGGGATTCTCAAGGCAAGAATACTGAAGTGCTTTGCCATTCCCTTCTTCAGTGGACCACGTTCTGTCAGACCTCTCCACCATGACCCATCCGTCTTGGGTGGCCCCACATGGCATGGCTTAGTTCGTTGAGTTAGACAAGGCTGTGGTCCATGTGATCAAATTGGCTAGCTTTCTGTGATTATGGTTTCAATGTGTCTGTCCTTTGATAACCTCTCACAACACCTACCATCTTACTTGGGTTTCTCTTACCTTGAACGTGGGGTATCTCTTCACAGCTGCTCCAACAAACCACAGCCGCTGCTCCATACCTTGGGCGAGTTGCCTCTCCTGACCTTTTACATGGATTAGCTCCTCTCGGCTGCCGCTCCTTGGATGTGGGGTTGCTCCTCTTGGCCTCTGCCACTGACCTCCAGTGTGTGATAGCTCCCCTCGGCCCCCTTCCCTGACCTCGGGCGTGGGGTTGCTCCTCTCGGCCACCACTGCTGACCTCCAGTGTGGGGTAGCTCCCCTTGGCCGCAGCCCCTGACCTTCACTGTGTGGTAGCTCCCCTCGGCCGCCGCCTTGACCTTGGACATGGGGTAGCTCCTCTCGGCTGCTCCTGGCTGTGCCATTGTAGCCTGGTGCTCTTGGTACTTGGATGCAATCTCAAAAACAACAGAATGATCTCTGTTCGTTTCCAAGGCAAATCATTCAATATCACAGTAATCCAAGACTATGCCCCATCCAGTAAAGCTGAAGAAGCTTAAGTTGAACAGTTCTATGAAGACCTACAAGACCTTCTAGAACTAACACTCAAAAAAGATATTCTTTCATTATAAGGGGCTGGAATGTAGAAGTAGGAAGTCAAAAGATACCTGGAGTAACAGGCAAGTTTTGCCTTGGAGTACAAAATGAAGCAGGGCAAAATTTAACAGAATTTTTTCCAAGAGAACACACTGGTCATAGTAAACACCCTCTTCCACCAACACAGGAGAAGACTCTGCACATGGACATCACCAGTTGTTCAATATCGAAAATAAGTTGAATATATTCTTTGCAGTCAAAATGTAGAAGTTCTGTACAGTCAACAAAAATAAGACTGGGAGCTGACTGTGGCTCATATCATGAATTTCTTATTGCAAAATTCAGACAAATTGAATTTAATTTAAGACTTAAATTTCCCTACATTCTTAAATCGAAGAATGTAGGGAAATCCACTAGACCATTCAGGTATTTGTCACATGTTAATTTAATACTCAGATTTATGTTGAACAATTCTGGACACTGCACTAAACACTGTAATGGTTCTAAGTTTAACCTCCTTTGTATAGAAAATAAAAAAAAAATCTTAATAAAGCATCTATCTTGTACCTTTGAGTTCATTTGTTATATTCCAAATAATATGTAATATTTAATTATGTAGTGCAATAAGATAAATTCTCTTCTTAAACTCCCAAAGTGTTTTGTACTGGTTTTGTAATAACCACCATTTGTCTGATAGTCTCTGAATGTCTGTTTCTTAAAATAAAGGTAAACTTATGAATTATTCCTTTATATCCAATGAAGTATCAGATAATGCTAGGCATATTATTGCTTTTCAATTAACATTTCTTTAGTTGCACTGATTGATATAAAGGCATTTTTTATATTGTTAAATATTGCTTAGAAATTCTTACATTTGGGGTATAAGCTGCATCATTACTTTGGTTTCTGACATTTAAAATAGAGTAACATCTGCTCATCTGACATATAAGACCCTAACAAATAAAACAGACTTTCACCAATAGAAAAGGGTGAAAAAAATCCTGCAAGGAGTATCATATAGATATTGCTAATTTATAGAATTGTGATTTCTAAGGAAGGCTTCCCTGGTGGCTCATACGGTAAAGAATCCTCCTGCAATGTCAGAGACCTGGGTTCGATCCTTGGGTTGGGAAGATCCCCTGAAGGAGGGCATGCCAACCCACTCCAGTATTCTTGCCTGGAGAATCCCCATGGACAGAGGTGCCTGGCGGGCTACAGTCCATGGGGTCACAAAGAGTTGGTCATGACTGAGCAACTCAGCAGAGCACAACACACTAGCAAACAAAGACGGCACTTTCTAATAAGCCAGTGTACTATCTCTTTGAGTAATAGATGTCTCTGCTATGTCATGTGCAATTAATAGAAATAAAATATTAAAAATACAAATAAGTTTTTTACATATAAACTCAATTTAAAAGCTTGAGTTCTAGCTGCTTATTAGTAAAACAAATAATTGTAACACTTTACTGACCTTAAGTTGTATTATTTAATCAGTAATTATGGGTTGGTGTTATTCATTACAATATAATAGGAAAAAGCTTGGTTTATGTGTATAATATTAAATAAAGGAGGTAACCTAGGAATGAAAGATCATAGAGATTCAAGTACAGATTCTTTTTGGAATTTATTTCTGATTTTCTATATAAAATATACCAAAGTACAGGCTACAAATCACACCTCAAGTGATCCATCACTCACATCATTATCTGCCCTCCTTCTCTAGAGTATAAAATAATAATATTTTTATTTAATAACAGTATATAACTTAAGTATTGACCACAGAAAACAAGTTGAGTTACATAAATAAAATCAGAAGCAAGATAACAGCTTGCGCATTGCTTTAGGCTACTGACAACTGGCATTTGATGTGATGGATAATGACATACACTTTCTGATCTCTTTTCCTCTTCCACAGTATCTATCTATGTTAAAAAAAATACAAATTATTATAAATGGTTTTGTCCAATGTAAAATGATTCAAAGAATTTTGATAAAATTTAGATTTTAATTATAGACAGATGATCCCTAACAGTTATCACAGGAGCTGATATAATTGATACTTTATATTCCAACATCTGTTCTTGCCCAGGTGTTCTCTAGGAAGCTCAAAATTTTAGTGAGAAACTCTCCTTGCAAAACTGATTTTCCACAAATTTTGATATTTCCGGACTAACCAGTAGAGTGTAACACCCATCTGCTTTATTACACTTTATCTGCTGTTACACAAGAGCCAGTGAGAGTACTGATAGTATTTCATGTACTCTTGCATCTGCAGAGTTAAACACACTACAGTCACTGCTAGACATCACATGCTAGTGGGTAAGACCACTCTGTGACCTTGATCAATCTGCTTAGCACCTCTGTACTTCAGTTCTCTTATTTATTTAAAATAAAATGCAAAAAAAAAAAACCAAACATACTTGATTATCATGCCATCTAAAGCAATGTTTAAGAGCACAGTCACTCCACCCAAAGCCTAGGTTTTATATCTCCCATCCTGCTACTCACAAATTTCATAATCTTGGATAATTTATTGTCACCCAAGATCTGATTTTCATGATGAGGTAATTATGAAGATTAACGGAGTCCATGCTTATAAAGCAGTTAGGATGCTCCCTCCCTCATAGTATGTACCCAATAAATGAGCAGAGCTGACATAAGTAGAATCAACAAAAGCATCAGGTATAATCTTGACTGCAATAAATGTAAGGTATTGGTATTCCCTTTTCCTATCTCATAATTCTGCTGTATTTAAGAATAGTACTACTTTCCTCTTCGCTTGACAGATAATGAAAGCAGGGAGCAAAATTATGAAACCAAATTGATTTCTGTCACTTTTTATCTCATTTTCTTTAGATGGAAAATGAAAAAAATATTGTAACTAAATTATTTTATGAAGATTACATGGGTTTATTTAAAGTTTGTAGCAAAGACCTTGGTATCATTCAGGATTCAATAAATGCTAGCTGTTATTATTACTGGTATTATTATTGACATTATGCACTGATATTTCTGGAAGACTTTGCAAATATAATATATTATTAGTAAGAAAACAAAAACAGAGCCTAATCATTTGTACATACACACAATCTTTCATATCTGTTTGCCGATTGTTCCATATAAAGTTTTCCTCTGAGTCTCCTCCAACTATAGCCTAACAGCTGAGGATTTCTTCCAGGCTTCCTTCAGATGCTTCATAGCAAAATAGCTGTAAGAAAAAGTAACACTTCTCCTGATAAACTGGCTCTTCTTGCAATATATATCTGTCATGTAGGCATGATAATCTGAGTGAAGGAAACAGAAGACAGAAGAGGACAGAAAACTCCATTATGCTGCATTATGAATATTATTTTTAACATTGTTATCATGATCATCATAGAAATATCATCATCACTATTTTATCCTTTTTTCTAAATCAGTTAAATGTCGGTCTATACCTGGGACCTGTTTCCTCTGTCTCATTTCTCCCATTGAGGATCTCATTCTGTCTCATAGATATAAATATTATCTATATGCCAATGAATCCAAAATTGTAGCATTTTCTTAGACATTTTAACTTCATGCCAAAATAGAAGGTTATATCTATTAAGTATCTTTGTGCTTAGCAACGGAAACTCATATTTGAAAAGCAGATGTACTTTGGCTGACTTTTCTCTTGGAAGCCTAATAATCTCAAAAGCTGAAACATAATATGTCCAGGACAGATTTCTGAAATCTTACACTATTGCTAACACCTTCCACTCATGGTTTTATATCCAAGCATTAACGTAGTAACTCTGAAAATCACTCATGATTCTCTTCTTCACTTAACACTCCACATAACCATAAATTTACCAACATAGTTTTTGATCAATTTTTTAAAACATTTTTCTGTACAATTACTGCTTCCCTTGTGGCTCATCAGCCTGCAATGCAGGAGACCCGGTTTAAACCCCTAGGTGAGGAAGACTTCCTGGAGAAGGAAATGGCAATTTACTCCAGTATTCTTACCTGGAGAATTCAGTGGACAGAGGAGACAGGTGGGCCACAGCCCATGGGGTTGCAAACAGTTGGGCACAGCTGAGCGTTTAACACTGCTACTTTTATAGTACAAGCTGCTGTCATGTTTCTTGCACTAATTCAAAGACTTCCTAACTTGTCTCCTTTTCTTTCCCACAGAAGCCTTAGCAATTCTTTAAAAACAAGTCAATCTATGTCACTCTTCTGCTTAATTCCCTCTATTTAATTCCCATCTCATTTATAATAAAATGTAAATGTTAACCAAGATCTACAAGATACCATATAATCTGTACCCTAAATAGTAGATCCCTAGGGCAGGAAGATCCCCTGGAGAAGGGCATGGTGACCCAGTCCAGTATTTTAATAGAGAATTCCATGGACAGAGGAGCCTTGAGGGCTACAGTTCATAGGGTTGCAAAGAGTCAGACATGACTTAACACACGTGTATGCACATAGTTGATTAACAACGTTGTGTTAGTTTCAATTGTACAGCAAAGTGATTCAATTATACGTAAATATGTAGTTATTATCTTTTAAATCCCTTTCCCACTTAGGTTGTTATGGAATATAGAGCAGAGCTGCTGGTGCTATGCAGTTTGTCCTTTTTGGTTACCTATTTTAAACACAGTGATGTCTACATGCCAATTTCAAATTCTCAGTATTTTTGTCTGTTGTCTGTTTAGCCTCTATGTTCTCCCAGTAGAATAAAATCTCCATGATGAAAGAGTTCTCTTTTTTTTGCTAAATTCTGTATAATACTAACTAGAATAATTTTTAAAACATTATACATGCTTAATAAATATTTTATTAAGATAATAAAATTTTATTAAATAAATAGTATAATTTTAATTTATAATTTATAAACATAATATAATTTAAATATAATTATAAATAATTATAATATAAATAATTATAATAGAATATATTATAAATTTTAATATAAGATATAATTTTACTTTAATATAATATAATTTTAATATAAATATGAATTTTATAATATAAAATTTATATTATAAAAACTTTATAATATAAATTTTAATTTATAATTTATTATCTTATAATTTATACTTATAAGATAATATAATTTTATTAAATTTTGTTAAATAAATAATATTTTTTAATATTAATAAATATTTTATTTAATTAAAGTCTGCCACTTTTATTTTGTCAACCATCAGCGTTGAACTACAATGAAGCTCTATGGTCCTGGGAAACAGACAGTAGAAGAGTCCTCTCACTTTTTCATGTTCTGTGAAACAGTGGATGCAAAGAACCATTCTTCCCTGTAGGACTTACATAACTCAGGGATGCCTTTCTGTTTACCAATGAAAAGATCAGACACAGACCCTTCTTATTTCTTGCCTCATAATGATCTCTGAATTTTTTGTCTCCACTAATCAATTGGAAGAAAATGCCCATCCGACTGACTTGCTTCTATCTTTCCACAGACTCCTGAACTTTGACCCATCCTTAGCCTGTGCCATGCTAAGTGTCTTTACAACCTGTCACTAAACAAGCTTTCCTTATTGGCTCCATCCAGAGGATACCTCAGGGTAAAACATTCTAAGATCTACTGTCCTGTTGCACCATCTCTACTCTTTCATTCTGCTTCTCCACATGCTATCCCATTTCCTCACTCATTTTTCTTTCTGGTTTTGTTTACTCCTTTACTTATATCTGTTTTTTTTTTTTTTTTTATTCTTCCCTATAAAATAAAAATCCCTTTTCAACCTGATTTTGGAGGCACTTCTAGATATCAGAATCAAGGTGTAATCCCTTTGAACAAATTCTCTCCTTAACTAAATCCATTTTTTTAAAAATTGGAATATAGTTGCTTTACAATTGTTGTGTTAGATTCTGCTTTATGATGAAGAAAACCGAATTTATGTATACATATATCCTCTTTTTTTTTTTTGACATGGCATGCCATCATTTCATGGCTAGGCCACTCTGCACATAACTCTCTAGAATTCATTCTACACACATTCATTTAATATGTGTAAATTAACATACCTTTTCCAAAGTAACATAAATTAAGTCATGTAATTCCCCTGTTGAAAACTGTCCAATGACTTCCATTGAATCCAAATCTTTCAGATGCTACATAAAGTTCTAAATCATTCCCTCTAGCTCTCTTACAGAGTTCTTCCTTCTTTCCCATCCTTCTGTGATAATGGTTTCTTAATCCTTGTGGAAGTGTTTGAACACATAGTCACATTCAGATCAGATCAGTCACTCAGTCTTGTCCGACTCTTTGCGACCCCAGGAATCGCAGCACGTCAGTTCTCCCTGTCCATCACCAACTCCTGGAGTTCACTCAGACTCACGTCCATCAAGTCAGTGATGCCATCCAGCCATCTCAACCTCTGTAATCCCCTTCTCCTCCTGCCCCCAATCCCTCCCAGCATCAGAGTCTTTTCCAATGAGTCAACTCTTTGCATGAGGTGGCTAAAGTACTGGAGTTTCAGCTTTAGCATCATTCCTTTCAAAGAAATCCCAGGGCTGATCTCCTTCAGAATGGACTGGTTGGATCTCCTTGCAGTCCAAGGGACTCTCAAGAGTCTTCTCCAACACCACAGTTCAAAAGCATCAATTCTTCAGCACTCAGCCTTCTTCACAGTCCAACCCTCACATCCATACATGACCACAGGAAAAACCATAGCCTTAACTAGATGAATCTTTGTTGGCAAAGTAATGTCTCTGCTTTTGACTATGCTATCTTGGTTGGTCATAACTTTCCTTCAAAGGAGCAAGCGTCTTTTAATATTATGGCTGCAGTCACCATCTGCAGTGATTTTGGAGCCCAGAAAAATAAAGTCTGACACTGTTTTCACTGTTTCCCCATCTATTTCCCATGAAGTGATGGGACCAGATGCCATGATCTTCGTGTTCTGAATGTTGAGCTTTAAGCCAACTTTTTCACGCTCCACTTTCACTTTCATCAAGAGGCTTTTTAGTTCCTCCTCACTTTCTGCCATAAGGGTGGTGTCATCTGCATATCTGAGGTTATTGATATTTCTCCCGGCAATCTTGATTCCAGCTTGTGTTTCTTCTAGTCCAGCGTTTCTCATGATGTATTCTGCATATAAGTTAAATAAACAGGGTGACAATATGCAACCTTGATGAACTCTTTTTCCTATTTGGAACCAGTCTGTTGTTCCATGTCCAGTTCTAACTCTTGCTTCCTGACCTGCATACAGATTTCTCAACAGCCAGGTCAGGTGGTCTGGTATTCCCATCTCTTTCAGAATTTTCTACAGTTTATTGTGATCCACACAGTTAATGCTTTGGCATAGTCAATAAAGCAGAAATAGATGCTTTTCTGGAACTCTCTTGCTTTTTCCATGATCCAGCGGATGTTGGCAATTTGATCTCTGGTTCCTCTGCCTTTTCTAAAACTAGATTGAACTTCAGGAAGTTCACAGTTCACATATTGCTGAAGCCTGGCTTAGAGAATTTTGAGCATTACTTTACTAGCGTGTGAGATGAGTGCAACTGTGCGGTATTTTGAGCTTTCTTTGGCATTGCCTTTCTTTGGGATTGAAATGAAAACTGACCTTTTCCAGTCCTGTGGCCACTGCTGAGTTTTCCAAATTTGCTGGCATATTGAGTGCAGCACTTTCACAGCATCATCTTTCAGGACCTGGAATAGCTCAACTGGAATTCCATCATCTGCACTAGCTTTGTTCATAGTGATGCTTTCTAAGGCCCACTTGACTTCACACTCCAGGATGTCTGGCTCTAGGTGAGTGATCACACCATCGCGATTATCTGGGTCATGAAGATCTTTTTTGTGTAGTTCTTCTGTGTATTCTTGCCACCTCTTCTTAATATCTTCTGTTTGGTTAGGTCCATACCATTTCTGTGCTTTATCGAGCCCATCTTTGCATGAAATGTTCCTTTGGTATCTCTGATTTTCTTGAAGAGATCCCTAGGCTTTTCCATTCTGTTGTTTTCCTCTATTTCTTTGCATTGATCTCTGAAGAAGGCTTTCTTATCTCTTACTATTCTTTGAAACTCTGCATTCAGATGTTTATATCTTTCCTTTTCTCCTTTGCTTTTCGCTTCTCTTCTATTCACAGCTATTTTTAAGGCCTCCCCAGACAGCCATTTTGCTTTTTTGCATTTCTTTTCCATGGGAATGGTCTTGATCCCTGTCTCCTGTACAATGTCATGAACCTCATTCCATAGTTCATCAGGCACTCTAGCTATCAGATCTAGGCCCTTAAATCTATTTCTCACTTCCACTGTATAATCATAAGTGATTTGATTTAGGTCATATCTGAATGGTCTAGTGGTTTTCTCTACTGTCTTCAAGTTAAGTCTGAATTTGGCAATAAGGAGTTCATGGTCTGCGCCACAGTCAGCTCCTGGTCTTGTTTTTGCTGACTGTATAGAGCTTCTCCATCTTTGGCTGCAAAGAATATAATTAATCTGATTTCAGTGTTGACCATCTGGTGATGTCCATGTATAGAGCCTTCTCTTGTGTTGTTGGAAGAGGGTGTTTATTATGATCAGTGCATTTTCTTGGCAAAACTCTATCAGTCTTTGCCCTGCTTCATTCTGTATTCCAAGGCCAAATTTGTCTGTTACTCCAGGTGTTTCTTGACTTCCTACTTTTGCATTCCAGTCCCATATAATGAAAAGGAATCTTTTTTGGGTGTTAGTTCTAAAAGGTCTTGTAGGTCTTCATAGAACCATTCAACTTCAGCTTCTTCCGCATTACTGATTGGGGCATAGGCTTGGATTACTGTGATATTGAATGGTTTGCCTCGGAAACGAACAGAGGTCATTCTGTCATTTTTGAAATTGCATCCAAGTACTGCATTTTGGCCTCTTTTGTTGATCATGATGGCCACTCCATTTCTTCTGATGGATTCCTGCCCACAGTAGTAGATATAATGGTCATCTGAGTTAAATTCACCCATTCCAGTCCACATCAGTTCGCTGATTCCTAGAATGTCGACATTCACTCTTGCCATCTCTTGTTTGACCACTTCCAATTTGCCTTGATTCATGGACCTGATGTTCCAGGTTCCTATTCAATATTGCTCTTTACAGCATCAGACCTTGCTTCTATCACCAGTCACATCCACAGCTGGGTATTCTTTTTGCTTTGGCTCCATCCCTTCATTCTTTCTGGAGTTATTTCTCCACTGATCTCCAGTAGCATATTGGGCACCTACTGCCCTGGGGAGTTTCTCTTTCAGTATCCTATCATTTTGCCTTTTCACACTGTTCATGGGTTTCTCAAGGCAAGAATACTGAAGTGGTTTGCCATTCCGTTCTCCAGTGGACCACATTCTGTCAGATCTCTCCACCATGACCCGCCCATCTTGGGTTGCCCCAAGGGCATGGCTTGGTTTCATTGAGTTAGACAAGGCTGTGGTCCTAGTGTGATTAGATTGACTAGTTTTCAGTGAGTATGGTTTCAGTGTGTTTGCCCTCTGATGCCCTCTTGCAACACCTACCGTCTTTCTTGGCTTTCTCTTACCTTGGGCATGGGGTATCACTCCACGGCTGCTCCAGCAAAGCGCAGCCACTGCTCCTTACCTTGGACGAGGGATATCTCCTCACCGCCGCCCTTCCTGACCTTCAACATGGGATAGCTCCTCCAGGCCCTCTTGCCCCCGCGCAGCCATGGCTCCTTGGACGTGAGGTTCGTCCTCTCGGCCACCACCCCTGGCCTCAGGCGTGGGTTGCTCCTCCCGGCCGCCGCCCCTGGCCTTGGGTGTAGGGATGTGGGGTAGCTCCTCTCGCCCGCTGCCCTTGATCTCGGGCTTAGGGGCATGGGTAGCTCCTCCCAGCCGCCGCCCCTGACCTCGGATGCTGGGTGTCTCCTCTCGGCCGCCCACCCTGACCTCAGACGTGGGGTAGCTCCTTTTGGGTGCCGCCCTCGGGCATGGGGTCCTCTCACCTTCTGCCCCTGACCTTGGATGTGGGGTGGCTCCTCTCGGCCGTGCTTAGCGCGCTGGTGGCAGCTGTCTGCACTTAATAGTTTTTAAATATTTTTGTTCTCTTTCAGTTGGTGTTGGGATTGGGAGATAAGTTACTTGTGGATTCTCAATTTATAAGAGTATTCAAATATCAGTACAATGTTAATTTAAATACTTCTGATTGGGGTAGAAAAATCACTTTCAAAAAATTTTTTTGAAAGTAAGCAGTTTTAAAATACAAATGAATATTTAAAAATGTAACAATAGTTATCAAATACTATACTAATTAATTCTTCACATTTCCATTTATTTATCACAACAACCTATGATTTAGATACCATTATTTTCATCATTTTTAAGTGGAAAAACGAAGGATCAAGGATCAAGAAGATTAAGTAAGCTAAACATGAATGTAAAGCAAGTTATAGAGATTTTATCATATAAGCTGGTGCACTTCGAATTCAGTCTTCAGAAAACAATATTTTCCCCAATATATCAGAGAATCTAAATTAAGAAAATTAAGAGCAAGGTAATTGGAACAAATTTAATTATAATGTCATAATTTTTTGATATTTATTAAAGATTTAACATTATTCTAGACATTTGAGCAGGTAGCATACTTATTATGGGGCTTCCACGGTGACTCAATGGTAAGGCATCCACCTGCAATGCAGGAGACCATCTACAATGAAGGAGACATGGGTTTGACCCCAGGTTAGGAAGATACCCTGAAGAAGGAAACCCACTCCAGTATTCTGGCCTCAGAAATCCCATGGACAGAGTAGCCTGGAGGGCTACAGTCCATGATCACAATGAGTTGGACACAACTTAGAGACTAAACCATCATAGTTATCATGGCTATTATTTATTTGAATTCTTAAAGATATTTTTGAGATGAAAGTAAAATTATGACTAGTATGCTTTGGGGTCATTAATTTTGCAGTGTTTTGAAATATGCTGTCAGTAAAAAACAATGAATTTTCATGGAAGGACTCATAAGGGTTCAGGCAATATTTATGTTTCTAATAGCAATCTCAAGTCAAATATATGGAAAACAAAATTTAATTCTATAAAGCTAGAGAGATATATTAGTCATACAATTTATTTAAAAAGAATATAATTTATAGTAATTTCCTATAATTTATACAACAAATATGTGAAAATTTTAATGCAAATAGCTGTCAGAAAAGACTGCTTTTTCAGAACTTATAATTAGAGTTTCAACAATTTTGACATTATAATGTAACTAGGTGCAAATTTTTTTGCTTAGTTTATAAAGAAATCTTATAATGTATCTTTCATTTAATTACATAGACTATGTGCATTAAAATGTAAGTCTACAGATGTTCATGAGAAAATGTAATGCAAAATCAGCATTAATCAAAGTGCTGCAATATGGGCTATTAAATAAATAATGAATATTTTCTGACTATTGAAAAGGATAGCTTAATGGTGCATTTTTTGGCCTTGGAAACATGTTTACTAAATATTCTCAAGGAAAAAAAAGAAACGGATGCACAATGACCACATACCTTATATGTGATGTCTATATTTGTATTGTATATGAGAAGCTGATTAATAATTATGATCATATCCCTGTCATATAGTAAATACCAGTCTCTGTTGATAACATGGTCACCTAATTTCTAATCCACAGAAATGTAGCTTATCCACAATTGTAATGTTTTCTGTTATAATCATAAGTTATGTGTAAATACTAACTATAATATTACAAAAAATACTGAAATGAACATTATTAGGCAACAAACTTGATCATTAAAAGTATTTGTGTTGTTTTAACAATGGGAAATGGTTGATTTTCTCTAATATTTAAGAATGCAACTACTGATAGCAATATGTATTTAATCAAGGCTGTACTTGCTTTAAAAGTAGATTTTCTAATAAAAGGCTAAATAGACATTTATCCAAATAAGACATACAGATGGCTAACAAACACATGAAAAGATGCTCAACATCACTCATTATCGGAGAAATGCACATCAAAACCACAATGAGGTACCATTTCACGCCAGTCAGAATGGCTGCAATCCAAAAGTCTACAAGCAATAAATACTGGAAAGGGTGTGGAGAAAAGGGAACACTCTTACACTGTTGGTGGGAATGCAAACTAGTACAGCCACTATGGAGAACAGTGTGTAGATTCTTTAAAAAACTGGAAATATAACTGCCTATGACCCAGCAATCCCACTGCTGTGCATATACACAGAGGAAACCAGAATTGAAAGAGACAAGTGTACCCCCAATGTTCATCGCAGCACTGTTTATAATAGCCAGGATGTGGAAGAAATCTAGATGGTAGTCCATCAGCAGATGAATGGATAAGAAAGCTTTGGTACATATACACAATGGAGTATTACTCAGCTATTAAAAAGAATACATTTGAACCAGTTCTAATGACGTGGATGAAACTGGGGCTGATTATACAGAGTGAAGCAAGCCAGAAGGAAAAACACCAATACAGTATACTAATGCATATATATGGAATTTAGAAAGATGGTAATGATAACCCTGTATGCAAGACAGCAAAAGAGACACAGATGTATAGAACAGTCTTTTGGACTCTGTGGGAGAGGGAGATGGTGGGATGATTTGGGAGAATGACATTGTAACATGTACAATATCATATATGAAATGAATCGCCAGTCCAGGTTTGATGCAGGATACAGGGTGCTTGGGGCTGGTACACTGGGATGACCAGAGGGATGGTATAGGGAGGGAGGTGGGAGGGGGGTTCAGGATTGGGAACATGTGTACACCTGTGGCGGATTCATGGTGATGTATGGCAAAACCAATACAATATTGTAAAGCAATTAGCCTCCAATTAAAATAAATACATTAAAAAATGTTTTAGACCTTTTGTTCTTCTTTTGTTTTTTTATAAGAGCCAGAAGTGAAACCTCATGGTCATTGCCCTGAGAAGGACCCATAGCTGTGTGTGCTTACATCACTTCCACTGAGTGCTGCTCATCCCACATCATCTTGGGAGGTGGCAGTGTCTTTAGGATAATTTTTATTCTGTTTTTAATTTTTCATTGTGTATTACTGACAACAAATGAAAAACAAAAACAACAAATATGACATAAATGCACATTCAGATCAGATCAGTCGCTCAGTCGCGTCCGACTCTTTGAGACCCCATGAATTGCAGCATGCCAGGCCTCCCTGTCCATCACCAACTCCCAGAGTTCACTCAGACTGATGTCCATCAAATCAGTGATGCCATCCAGCCATCTCATCCTCTTTCGTCCCCTTCTCCTCTAGCCCCCAATCCCTCCCAGCGTCAGAGTCTTTTCCAATGAGTCAACTCTTTGCATGAGGTGGCCAAAGTACTGGAGTTTCAGCTTCAGCATCATTCCCTCCAAAGAAATCCCAGGGCTGATCTCCTTCAGAATGGACTGGCTGGATCTCCTTGCAGTCCAAGGGACTCTCAAGAGTCCTTTCCAAAACCCCAGTTCAAAAGCATCAGTTCTTCGGCGCTCAGCCTTCTTCACAGTCCAACTCTCACATCCATACACGACCACAGGAATAACCATAGCCTTGACTAGACGAAGCTTTGTTGGCAAAGTAATGTCTCTGCTTTTGAATATGCTATCTAAGTTGGTCATAACTATCCTTCCAAAGAGTAAGCGTCTTTTAATTTCTTGGCTGCAGTCACCATCTGTAGTGATTTTGGAGCCCAGAAAAATAAAGTCTGACTCTGTTTCCACTGTTTCCCCATCTATTTCCCATGAAGTGATGGGACCGGATACCATGATCTTCGTTTTCTGACTGTTGAGCTTTAAGCCAATTTTTTCACTCTCTACTTTCACTTTCATCAGGAAGCTTTTGAGTTTCTCTTCACTTTCTGCCATAAGGGTGGTGTCATTTGCATATCTGAGGTTATTGATATTTCTCCCAGCAATCTTGATTCCAGCTTGTGTTTCTTCCAGTCCAGCGTTTCTCATGATGTACTCTTCATAAAAGTTAAATAAACAGGGTGACAATATACAGCCTTGACAAACTCCTTTTCCTATTTGGAAGCAGTCTGTTGTTCCATGTCCAGTTCTAACTGTTGCTTCCTGACCTGCATACAGATTTCTCAACAGCCAGGTCAGGTGGTCTGGTATTCCCATCTTTTTCAGAATTTTCCACAGATTATTGTGATCCATACAGTCAAAGGCTTTGGCATACTCAATAAAGCAGAAATAGATGCTTTTCTGGAACTCTCTTGCTTTTTCCATGATCCAGCGGATGTTGGCAATTTGATCTCTGATTCCTCTGCCTTTTATAAAACCAGCTTGAACATCAGGAAGTTCATGGTTCACGTATTGCTGAAGCCTGGCTTGGAGAATTTTGAGCATTACTTTACTAGCGTGTGAGATGAGTGCCATTGTGCAGTAGTTTGATCATTCTTTGGCATTGCCTTTCTTTGGAATTGGAATGAAAACTGACATTTTCCAGTCCTGTGGCCACTGCTGAATTGTCCAAATTTGCTGGCATATTGAGTGCAGCACTTTCACAGCATCATCTTTCAGGACCTGGAATAGCTCAACTGGAATTCCATCACCTGCACTAGCTTTGTTCATAGTGATGCTTTCTAAGGCCCACTTGACTTCACATTCCAGGATGTCTGGCTCTAGGTGAGTGATCACACCATCGTGATTATCTTGGTCATGAAAATCTTTTTTGTACAGTTCTTCTGTGTATTCTTGCCATCTCTTCTAAATATCTTCTGCTTCTGTTAGGTCCATACCATTTCTGTCTTTTATCAAGCCCATCTTTGCATGAAATGTTCCTTTGGTATCTCTGAGTTTCTTGAAGAGATCCCTAGTCTTTCCCATTGTGTTGTTTTCCTCTATTTTTTTGCATTGATCCATGAAGAAGGCTTTCTTATGTCTCCTTGCTATTCTTTGGAACTCTGCATTCAGATGTTTATATCTTTCCTTTTTCTCTTTTGCTTTTCGCTTCTCTTCTTTTCACAGCTATTTGTAAGGCCTCCCCAGACAGCCATTTGCTTTTTTTCATTTCTTTTCCATGGGATGGTCTTGATCCCTGTCTCCTGTACAATGTCATGAACCTCATTCCATAGTTCATCAGGCACTCTACCTATCAGATCTAGGCCCTTAAATCTATTTCTCACTTCCACTGTATAATCAAAGGGATTTGATTTAGGGTGGTCCACTGGAGAAGGGAATGGCAAACCACTTCAGTATTCTTGCCTTGAGAACCCCATGAACAGTATGAAAATGCAAAATGATAGGATACTGAAAGAGAAACTCCCCAGGGTAGTAGGTGCCCAATATGCTACTGGAGATCAGTGGAGAAACAACTCCAGAAAGAATGAAGGGATGGAGCCAAAGCAAAAAGAATACCCAGCTGTAGATGTGACTGGTGATAGAAGCAAGGTCTAATGCTGTAAAGAGCAATATTGCATAGGAACCTGGAACGTCAGGTCCATGAATCAAGGCAAATTGAAAGTGGTCAAACAGAAGATAGCAAGAGTGAACGTTGACATTCTGGGAATCAGTGAACTAAAATGGACTGGAATGGGTGAATTTAACTCAGATGACCATTATGTCTACTACTGTGGGCAGGAATCCATCAGAAGAAATGGAGTGGCCATCATGGTCAACAAAAGAGTCCAAAATGCAGTACTTGGATGCAATCTCAAAAATGACAGAATGATCTCTGTTCATTTCCAAGGCAAACCATTCTATATAATGGCAACCCAAGGCTATGCCCCAAACAGTAATACTGAAGAAGCTGAAATTGAATGCTTCTATGAAGACCTACAAGACCTTTTAGAACACCCAAAAAAGATGTCCTTTACATTATAGGGGACTGAAATGCAAAAGTAGGAAGTCAAGAAACACCTGGAGTAACAGGCAAATTTGGCCTTGGAATATGGAAGACTGATAGAGTTTTGCCAAGAAAGTGCACTGGTCATAACAAACACCCTGTTGCAACAACACATGAGAAGACTCTATACATGGACATCACCAGATGGTCAACACCGAAATCAGATTGATTATATTCTTTGCAGCCAAAGATGGAGAAGCTCTATACAGTCAGCAAAAACAAGATCAGGAGCTGACTGTGGCTCAGACCATGAACTCCTTATTGCCAAATTCAGACTGAAATTGAAGAAAGTAGGAAAAACTACTAGACCATTCAGGTATGACTTAAATGCACATTCACCAACTACTAATTTTATCAAAGTATATCATATGGTTAACTCCTTATATTTTAAGAACTAAATATACAGTTATTTCAATTTTTGGTGTTTTCTATTTTTCCAGTCTTACCGGTGATTTTTTTTTTTTTTTTTGCTGTTTTTAAAATCAAGCAAAACTTATAATCCCTTCAAAAACACCAATGCTCAACCAGATATAGCATCTGCTATATTACCTTGTGCATACCACACTAAGGAGAACATGTATTAGCTTATTATTCTCTGATCGGTCTATGAAACTGATTAAAGTTATATTTTTCTGATTCAGGGGTCAGAACTAGCATAGTCCTGCAGGTAAACAAAAGGGGAAATTTGTGCACTAAGGTTGACTCCTTAGAGCACAGAGTTTAACCTATTAAATTTTACCAAGATCATGCTTCCTACAGTATATCAAGCGGGAATTGAATCATGGTAACAAAAGTTGTTGAACTTAAAATTCTTAGGTACTCTAATTTGAAAGGAAGTTTCAAATTGTCTTATGATTTCTTTGATGATTTTAATGAAAATATACAAATGTAAAAAAAGAAACAAAAAAAACTGTTACTATTTTGTCAAATTTTGTCTTTGCCAAATTTTTTCTCTGCTTCCTTCAGGGGACCCAATTCAGATTATGTTAGACTTTAACTCTGTCCAACATTTCTAACCTGCTTTTCTATTTTTTTTTTTTTAACCTTCAATTAAAAAAAAAATCTTATTTTTGTATTTTCTATTTTTTAAAATTTTGATGATTTATATTTGTCTAGAAAACCATTTCATTCTCTTTCAGTTTCCTCCCATCCCCATTCTCTGCCTGTATATTGGTAATTTCGGAAGTCAGGTTGCTATGTTAGGTTTTTGAAACCTAAGAGCTAGTTTTTAGATTTTTGTACATTTTAATTAATAATTTTGGGTTTTGTGTTCTATAATATTAACTACTTGCCTTTCTTTGGTGTTATTCTAATGTTCTTTTTAGAGCTTAGACATTTGAGCTTGTACATAAAACATCATAATTTTAGGAATATGAATATATTTGTATATTAACTTTTTAATGACTTCATATTTTGTTTCTTAATTTATTTATTTTTAACTGGAGGATAATTGCTTTAGTATATTATATTGGTTTCTGCCATATATCAATGTAAATCAGCCATAGGTATACTCATGTCCTCTCCCTCCTGAACCTCTTCCTGCCTCCCACTCCACCCCACCCCACCCCTCTAAGTTCTCACAGAGCAAAAGGTTTGAGTTCTCTGCATCATACAGCAAATTCCCACTGGCCATCTATTTTACATATGGTAATGTACCTGTTTCAACATATACATTCAGCTACTCTCTGAATTCCCCCTCTCTTTCCCCAACTGTGTCCACAAGTCTGTTCTTATGTCTGTCTCTCCATTGCTGCCCTGCAAATAGGTTCATCAGAACCATCTTTCTAGAATCCATATATATGCATTAATATATGATCTTTGTTTCCTTCTTTCCCACTTACTTCACTCTGTATAATAGGCTCTAGGTTCATCCACCTCATTAGAACTGACTCAAATAGGTTCCTTTTTAATGACTGAGTAATAATATTTCATTGCATACATGTACCACACATTTTTATGCATTCTTCTGTCAATGGACATCTAAGTTGCACCCACACGTTAGTTATTGCAAATAGTGCTGCAATGTACATTTTGCATAGAAACACAAAAGACCCTAAATAGCCAAAGCATTCTTGAGAAAGAAAGATGGAGCTGGAGAAATCAACCTTCCTGACTTCAAACTATACTACAAAGCTACAGTCATCAAGACAGTATGATACTGGCACAAAAAGAAAAACATAGACCAATAGAACAAGACAGAAGTCTCAGAGATAAACTCAGACACATATGGGCATGTTATCTTTGACAATGGAGGCAAAAATACACAGTGGAGAAAAGACAGCCTCTTCAATAAGTGGTGCTGGAAAAACTGGACAGCTACATGGAAAAGAATGAAACTGGAACACCTCCTAACACCATACACAAAAATAAACTCAAATGGATTAAAGACTTAAATGTAAGGCCAGGAAACTGTAAAACACTTAGAGTACCCTTCTTGACATATGTCACAGCAATATCCTCTATGACCCACCTCCTAGAATAATGGAAATAAAAAAAAAATAAACAAGTGGAACCTAATTAAACTTAAAATCTTTTGCACAGCAAAGGAAACTAAAAACCAGGTAAAACAAAAACCCTCACAATGGGAGAAAATAAGAGCAAATAACTGACAAAGGATTAATCTCCAAAATATACAAGCAACTCTTGAAGTCCATAGTTTTTTAGTATGATTTATTTTGAAATATATTGTCATTTTTATTGTGCTATGAATGTGTTACATAGAATTTGGTTGTATATTTCCAAACTTCCATTATTTTGTTTTTCACTAAGTGGAATGCTTTCTCACTAAGATGAATGCATAAAAATGTGTGGTACACATATGTAATGAAATATTACTCAGTTGTAAAAAGGAACCTATTTGAGTCAATTCTAATGAGGTGGATGAACCCAGAGCCTGTGATACAGAGTGAAGCAGTTTTATGTGTTTTAAAAGTGTGAAAATATACAAAATATAAATATAGAAAATCTTGATTCTACCTTTATATGCATCCACCTCATCCTTTTACTCTCTCTGTATGCTGCTGCTGCTGCTGCTGCTAAGTCGCCTCAGTCGTGTCCAACTCTGTGCGACCCCATAGATGGCAGCCCACCAGGCTCCCCCGACCCTGGGATTCTCCAGGCAAGAACACTGGAGTGGGTTGCCATTTCCTTCTCCAATGCATGAAAGTGAAAAGTGAAAGTGAAGTTGCTCAGTCGTGTCCAACTCTTCGTGACCGCATGGACTGCATGCAGCCTTCCAGGCTCCTCTGCCCATGGGATTTTCCAGGCAAGAGTACTGTATAGATTTGTTTTATTATTTTGTACATATTTTCTAGCATATCTTTATACACATTTTTGAAAATATATTCTTACTTTCCTCTTTATTACACAGAAGATAAAATCATGTATCCACTATCTTACATCTTGATT
The DNA here is from genome assembly GCF_055505025.1 of Bos grunniens. Lineage (NCBI taxonomy): Eukaryota > Metazoa > Chordata > Mammalia > Artiodactyla > Bovidae > Bos > Bos grunniens. Next base: position 8,414,376 of record NC_141176.1, on the reverse strand, counting down.
TTTCCACTTTATGTATCCTAGAATTAGTTAACCATACACAGAGATATTTCTCACTATTTTTAATAGAGCTGTGTGATATTTTATAATAAAGATAATCAGAGTTTAGCTGATGGCAACATGAATTGCTTCCAATCTTATGCTCTAACAAAAAAGTGAAAATTCCTATTAATTTTTATTATAATACTGTATTCTAATCATGAGCAGGAAAGTATGTAGGATTTATCTCATGAATATGATCTCTGATCATGAAAACCTCTGTAATGTGAGTAAATATGACTAGATCTCCCTTCCTTCTTAGACAATTTTCCATTTCCCCCACAGTGAATGACTGTGCCCCAACAGCTTGATTATTTATAGCATTTTGACAAAGTTTGTATTTTTATTGTCACGTAGAAGATGTACTTCACTGTAAAACTGTTGAGAGAAGCTGTGCATCTCTGGAAAGGGCTACACTTTTATTTTTCTTTGAATCTTGTTTTCATATGTTTTACCTTTAAAATGATCATTGTTTCCTCCTTAGGTTAGTAATTGTTTTATACTCAAAAGGAGATTAACCGTATGTTTGTGATACATGTTGTAAATATTTTGTCAGTTTTGTATTTTTACAATAGCTTTGCTTGTACTGTATTTGTCAGGCAGGATTTTTTTCTTGTTGTATTAGCTTTATACCATTAATTTATTACATTTTGCTTTTATTGTTTCTTGGATTTTATTCATAATCAGAATGCTTTTCCCTTCTCTCAGTTTTAAGGGATTCATCATGATTTCTTCTAGTAACTGTAATATTTCATTTTGTACATTCAGTTTGATAATAGTTTGTAGTTTACCCTACTTGGATGGTATGAAGAATTATCCTAATTTGTCTTTTTTCCCCCCATAGTTAATACATAGTCTTTCCTGATGTATTAAATAGCAATATTCCCACTCGTTTGAGAATTCAATATATGCAAAAATTCTTATAGTTATTTGAAATTATTTATATCCTTATATTGTGTACCATTGGTCTATTGCTATATGTATGTACCTCCACACCTTTTAATACCTTTAAGTTTTTAATGGTCGGAGAAGGCAATGGCACCCCACTCCAGTACTCTAGCCTGGAAAATCCCATGGATGGAGGAGCCTGGTGGGGTGCAGTCCTTGGGGTCGCTAAGAGTCAGACAGGACTGAAGCGACTTCACTTTCACTTTTCACTTTCATGTATTGGAGAAGGAAATGGCAACCCACTCCAGTGTTCTTGCCTGGAGAATCCCAGGGACGGGGGAGCCTGGTGGGCTGCAGTCTATGGGGTCGCACAGAGTTGGACAGGACTGAAGCGACTTAGCAGCAGCAGCAGCAGTTTTTAATGGTACTTGTTATAATTGCAGAAGCAATTACTCCCTCATTGTTTCCGTTCTTCAAAGTTTTGGTAACATTACTTGTTTTGGGCATGTATATGTGTGTATGTATGTATTTAGGTTTGTTTCCATATAAAGTTTAGGATCAGAATGATTGAAGGAAGTGATTCACAGAAAGAATTGCAACCTTAACTACATTCAGGAAATTAGAAAGGTATGTTCCCAAGTGTTGACATTAGGATGGTGCTACCTCAGCCATTAAAAAAAAAAAAAAAAGATTGGAAAGTAAAATTAACTTTGGTTCCAGGAATAATTACTTTTTTTTTTTTTTAACCAAGGCTAAGGTAGCCACCACCAGAACTGATTGTCCAGAGCCATATTGCCCTTGCTATAACCCACACTGCAGGATGGGCACTTCCTGTGCTGCTTCTTCAACTGATTCAGTCCTGACAAGTCTGTACAAATGTATCTGATTAACAAAATCTGCTCCCACTCTGTAACTCCAACCCCAAAGGAATCCAAGTACAGTTAATATTTTTCTATCTCTGAAACAGAGGAAGGTACACTGTCAAAAAGATAACTGAAATAGTAAATCAGCTCTATCTCACAATGTTGTCTGCTCATTTCACTCTTTGGGCACCTGAACATGCTTATTTTAAAGCCTTCATTAGACAGATTCATAAAGATAACTTCATTCAGGTAAGATACTAGTCCTGATTATTCACTTGCTATCTTTCATGACATTAGCTCTTTACAAAAATAATGTGTTCTTTAGTTTCTGTAAGCAGTGCAGTTTTGAGTGGGTAGTTTTTTATAGCAGTGTTTTTCTCTCTCCCACTGCAGCTATCCCCTTGCTTTGCATATCTACTCTTAGTTTCCAAAAACTTATACAATGATTCCATATTTATACTTGTGCCCCTCAGATGATGTTAAGGCTCTCAGAGATGCAGTTACCAATGGAAAAGACACTGGCTGGGTGCTTCTCCATTTATTTCTGGCTCCTCACCTGCAGCTTCCCAAAATCTGTGACTGTAGCTGGTTGCCAGTGATAAACTTCAGGTTCTTTGATGATTCCTAGCCACCAGCTTCAAGAAGTGAGTTTTGGAACCCCTTAAAACTTAGAGAAAATGTCATCCACATTAATATGCTTCATTTGTACTTCTTTTCCTCATTTTTCTCTGGACTGAGAGCTCAGCTAGTACACAGTGAACAAAGCTCACTGCTCTGAGTTTCTGTCAGCTTTCCAGTACTCAAAAACATTTTTTTTTTTCTGAAGACCATATATGCATTTTTTGTTGTCTCTGTATTTTGTCTATTTTTGCTATTTGTTTAGAGCAGAGAGCCTACATATGTGGAGACATGAACTCAGTATACCATTATTAGTCCAGAGAACTAGATTTGAGATAAAAATATTTCAATGCAAGGCAAACATTTAATACTAGCTTTTTTCTATCCCACCTATGCATCCTACTAGGTTTTAAAGCTTTTTGAAATATTCTTTGATGCCTTTCTGATTTTATGAAGGAAAGTGTTTTTTGTTTTTTGTTTTCTTTAAAGGTTACTGTGCAATAACTTTACAAACTGATATCCGGCTCTGTGAGTAATCTGAACAAGAAATAAAGTTGATGCCATATATTCTTTTCTAAGATATTTTGTAGATCTGGTGATGTTGGTGGATATTGCTCTTTAGAATGGTTGTCTTGTTTGTACATGCGCAGCATTACAAGCTGAGATGTTGATCTAATAATAACAGAGAAAGACTGCAGAGATTGAAGGACATACTTAAAATGAATGGAACACTCAGAAGCAGAAACTCATGCCTATGTCCTCTGAAAAGAAAACCACTAAAAAGCAAGCCAGTAATTTCTGATCAATCTTAAATCTCAATTTGTCATGCTAAACTAATGCCTCTTTTCCCCTTAACCAAATTAACTTAATTTTTTTTCATTCATAGGGCAGGACTTGAGAGTTCTATTAAGCAGGGGGAAAAAAAAAAAACACCTGCTAAGTAAATAGAGCAGCTCTCCCACTCTAGGAGTAACCAGGGATTTGACTTGTTTAAGCTTAAATGATAAAACAAATAGTTGCCAAATCAAACAAGAAACTTGTATTGTAATAGACTTTCCCCTAAAGTATTTCTTACTACAAACCTAAATTGCTGATATTTCATGGAACTTTTCTTATTAACTTTTCCCAGACAATCCTCCATGTAACTACAGATGCCTGAAAAATTCTGATTATCTCCCTCTATATGTGTGTTTGTGTGTGCTTAATCCATTACATTGCTTTTGAAGAAAATGCATTATTTCTTTATATATAATTTTATTTATGGCTTCAATAAACATTAAAAATAAACTTGAAAAATTATGCCATTGTTATGATAGTTTAAAAATATATCTATTGTCCTGAATGAATTATTGATCTACATAAAAGTGTTTTGAAGAGTGCAAACCATAGGCTTAAAGTTTGCTTAGAATTTCTGATCCAACACTTATTTAGACTTTATATGAATCACTCATCTCTAAGTTTTAATATTCTCTTTTATCTAATAAGATAAATGGGATTAATAAGAACACATTCACAAGATTGTTGTAAGAATTATTGCAAAGTATCTAGCGTAGTTTATAGTGAGTTGACCATATGTCCCAGGTTTTCACTGGAAAATCTGGATTAACACCTAAATGTTAATTTACTCTCAAAATGTCAGTTGGACTATAAAGTCTAATATCAATATACATTAGTTTATTGAATCTCAGTAATCTTTTAAAAATAACTGGTGCATTTCTGTGACCGGTTTATCGTGTATGCTTGGCCATAAAATAAGTCATTTTCATCTTTGGATGTTTCTCTGGATGCTGACCTTAATTATGAAAGCAGAAAAGGTGAAGATTTTGACACAAAGGATCATCAAGTTAAATAATTCAGACCAAAGAATGGTTTTGTTTTTATCATTGCTCTTACATTATTCCTTTTTTTTTTTTTTTGGAGAACAAGAAACTAAAGATATTTTGGAAACGAGTTTAGAGTATAGTAAGGCAGAATATGAAACTACTGTGGAATGAAAGCATCAGGATAGATAGGATTGAGGCAGAAGATAGATGGGGCCCTGGGGCAAACATGTGAAGTTTGTTCTCTGTAGACCTATACTTTAAGACAAAAAGAGCAGGCAATTAAAGGAGGAGGTTGATCCCTGCTCAAACAGAAGATGAAATCAGGAGAGCTTCCCAATTACATGTGCACAGAAAGGCCCCTTGGAGGTCAAAAAGAGAGTGATGCTAAATGAAGCTAACTAGCCATATGGCTCTTTGGTAGAATCCATCATGTCTAGGAGATGTGTAGGCATACATGGGAGGTTCCTCAGATATACCAAATCTGGACTCTGAACCAGACAAATCAAAATGACTGGCCAAAGGAAACCTGAAAGAAATGCCACACATAAGTGATTTAAACTGCCATGAGTGTGCAACTCTCTCTCTGAGTGTACCCATGTATCTATCCCGAGGTACCATACTTTTTTAACCTCCTCCTAAATACTTTGTTTCACTACTTTCCATCTTTGTGGGAAGTCTTTTCTGCATAACTGAAGATCTAGGCTCTTGTTGCTCACCTCTGGTTTATTGGTTAGGATTTAGGGCTCTCATCATTGTGACTCGACCTCAGTCTCTGGCCTGGAACTGAAGACATGCTTCAAGTTGCTGCAGGCCGAGGCCACCAAAGATTGGGACCTTAACAAAGACCAAATCCTGGAATTATCCTTGCTGCCATGGCATCCTGGATTCAAATTTGAATAACACATAGGTCTGCAGAGGCTCATGCTGATGTCTCAACAACATCTGATTAACTTTTGGAGTTAGTCGAACAAGACCAAAAGTTCTGTACATTGTCTTCACAACTGTAGGCGCTTTTGAATTTATATTCATGAAAATGGAGTTTCAATGGCTACTCATGAACTGTGTGGCTGCAAATATCAGGAAAGTGTTGCATTAGATGAATCTTACCAGTTCACTTCTTATTCTTGAGACATCATTTATTTCTTATAAAAGTGTATGAACCTCGGGACTGGTGTTCTTTGGAATTATCTCTGTCTATTGCTCTTATTCTTGAAGAGTAATTTAACTAAGTTTTAACTTTTGGGTCACATTATGTTTTCTGAAAATATTTCTGATATTTGTCCGTTTGTGGAGCAAGCATGTTACCATGAAGAAGTCAGAACCAAGCCTGGTTTATCCTTCCTGTCATTGACATAAAGATTTGGTTGGCTGTCTTTGGGATTCTTTATCTTCAAGTCAATTAACTGCCCAAGCCATGTGTTACTATGTCTTGAGCTGCATTATGATTTTCTTGAACACCTAGTCAAAAGATTTGTCTTTCTTCACTTTAGGTACATCATACTGAATTACATATTTGACTGTTTCATTTTTTCTATTGCACAGATATGTTAAATATTCATCTTTTGGATAATTTTTGTTCTTTTGTAACTGCAAATTTCTTTCTAAATTTTACAAACTTTCTGCTCGTTATGAAAATTTGGTCAGTTCTCTCCTGTCATATATGTAACAATTTTTTGTTAAATCTGTCATTATTTTCTTTGTATATTCTTTTAATGAGACCTTATTTTCTCTAATGTTAATTTTTCTTCCTTGCTTTGTATCTATGTGTTCATTTATTCTCCTTACCTTGCATTACCATTTCTTTCTAGAACTTTTTCTTTCTATATCTTTATAAAATGGAGGTTTTATAACATTGTTTAGTCACTAAGTCATGCCCTACTCATTGGCAACCCCATGGACTGTTGCCCGCCAGGCTCCTCTGTCCAGGGGATTTCTCTGGAAAGAAAACTGGAGTGGGTTGCCATTTCTTTCACCAGAGGATCTTTCTGACTCAGGGATCAAACATGCACCTCCTGCATTGGCAGGCAGATGAAATGCCTGGGAATCCCAAACATAAAGGGTATTTCTTTATTAACATATTTAATTTTCTATAGCAATATATGTATATGTTTTTTGCTTCCTCCCTGTGAAAATCTTTTCAGCGTGTGTGTGTGTGTGTGTGTGTGCGCGTGCATGTGTGCATGCAAAAGTTTGGTGTAGTTTGTTTTCATGTTATTTCATGATTATTTAGTTTTTATATCTTCTGCTTACACATTTTTAGTATTACTGTGTGGTTATAAAGCCTCTTGATGAAAGTGAAAATGGAGAGTGAAAAAGTTGGCTTAAAGCTCAACATTCAGAAAACGAAGATCATGGCATCCTGTCCCATCACTGCATGGGAAATAAATGGGGAAACAGTGGAAACAGTGTCAGACTTTATTTTTCTGGGCTCCAAAATCACTGCAGATGGTGACTGCAGCCATGAAATTAAAAGACGCTTACTCCTTGGAGGGAAAGTTATGACCAACCCAGATAGCATATTCAAAAGCAGAGACATTACTTTGCCAACAAAGGTCCGTCTAGTCAAGGCTATGGTTTTTCCTGTGGTCATGTATGGATGTGAGAGTTGGACTGTGAAGAAGGCTGAGTGCCGAAGAATTGATGCTTTTGAACTGTGGTGTTGGAGAAGACTCTTGAGAGTCCCTTGGACTGCAAGGAGATCCAACCAGTCCATTCTGAAGGAGATCAGCCCTGGGATTTCTTTGGAGGGAATGATGCTGAAGCTGAAACTCCAGTACTTTGGCCACCTCATGCAAAGAGTTGACTCATTGGAAAAGACTCTGATGCTGGGAGGGATTGGAGGCAGGAGGAGAAGGGGATGACAGAGGATGAGATGGCTGGATGGCATTACGTACTCGATGGACGTGAGTCTGAGCGACCTCCGGGAGTTGGTGATGGACAGGGAGGCCTGGCATGCTGCAATTCATGGGGTCGCAAAAAGTCGGACACGACTGAGCGACTTAACTGAACTGACTGATATTATTTTTTACTCATTTGCTTGTAGATTTTAAATAAACATAGATATTCTTGAATCTTCATGTTTAAAAGAATATATGAGGAAGGACTTGGGTGAGTGAAAATTGTTTCTTTTTTAATTAATTCAATTGATTTACAATGTTGTTTTGGTTTTTTCACCAAAAAAAGGTACAGATGGCCAATAAATGTGAAAAGATGCTCAACATCACTAACCATTTGAGGGAAGGTGGAAAAATAAATTTCAAAATAGTTGCTACATTGAGTTTTATGATAATTTGCTGTGGAAAATTTCTTATCAACAATCTATCCTAGGAATATAACTCTGTTCTAGGAGTATAGACCTTACCTAGAACACAGAAAGATATTACATCCGACAGGTCTATGCTATTTTTGCATCTGTGTTTGTGTATGTGTGTAGGTATATCACCTCATCTGCTTCTTTCAATCTGTCAGAATCAACATTTAACTATGATTCACACACAATTTCTTCTCCACTTCCACTCATCCTTAGCATGAATTTTATGGAACAATACCTACTTGATTTGTTTACACTTAGTCAAGCCTCCTCTCTTCTTTATTCTGTCAAAAATAGGTATCAAGATGCTTCCTATAATCTCAAAACAAGTTATTAATTTATTTCACAATAGAAGTTTTTTGTTCAGCCTGCTGGGCAGTTAAGTATTAATTTAAAAAGCTAGAAATATTCAAAACCTATACATTCAACCACCTCCCGAAAAAATGCCCCTTGAACCTCTCCATGAGAATAGCTTCTGAGAACTTACAACATTTTGCTTGCTAAACATGCCTGCATACTCGTGGCCTTGGGCCAAGCCAGGTAGTTAATAGCACTAGTATACTCAATGGCAAGGCCCTTGAGCCACATTGCATTATTCTGAACTCTGGAAGGGATAGCTGCTGAGGACTGAGGGACCAAAGTCAGTCATCAGGCACTAGATGCTTATGTAACCAAATCTCAATAAATCCTGGACACCAAGGCTCAGGTCAGTTTCCTTTGTCAGCAATGTGGCTATTGCACATTATTTTTGAAAATATTAAGTATGGTCCATATGACTTCAACGGGAGAAGATGAATGGAAGCTTGTACCTGTTTTCTCTCTGACTTTATCCCATGCATCTTTTACCACTGAAAGTTTTAATCTGTATCTTTTGACTGTAATAAACTGTAACTGCGAGTACAACAGTTCTTTGAGTTATAAGAGCATTTCTAGTGAATCATTGATCCCGAGGAAATTCTTGGGGAGCTGTCATATACCTGCTGTGCAGGCTCACCACTTTGATGCATGTACTCCACCATGTCCACCTGAGACAGCAGAGAACTCTTCCCAACTGACCTGGTTTGGCTGTACTTGGTGGCCTTTCTTCAGATAATATTGTTCTAATGTGATCTGTTTCATTGTCAATATTATGTTGCTGTTGTTTACATGCTGTTTTCATGCTACATTTGGATAATTTTAGAGAGACAAAGTTTATAAGGGAAACTTATACTTGAAACATGGAAAAACAGACTAGTTCCAAATAGGAAAAGGAGTATGCCAAGGGTGTATATTGTCACCCTGCTTATTTAACTTCTATGCAGAGTACATCATGAGAAATGCTGGGCTAGATGAAGCACAAGATGGAATCAAGATTGCTGGGAGAAATATCAATAACCCTGGATATGCAGATGACACCACCCTTATGGCAGAAAGTGAAGAGGAACTAAAGAGCCTCTTCATGAAAGTGAAAGAGGAGAGTGAAAAACTTGGTTTAAAGTTCAACATTCAGAAAACTAAGATCATGGCATCCGGTCCCATCACTTCATGGCAAATAGATAGGGAAACCATGGAAACAGTAACAGACTTTATTTTGGGGGGGCTCAAAATCACTGCAAATAGTGATTGCAGCCATGAAATTAAAAGATGCTTACTCCTTGGAAGGAAAGTTATGACCAACCTAGACAGCATATTAAAAAGCAGAGACATTACTTTGCCAACAAAGGTCCATCTAGTCAAGGCTATGGTTTTTCTAGTAGTCATGTATACATGTGAGAATTGGACTATAAAGAAAGCTGAGCACTGAAGAATTGAAGCTTTTGAACTGTGGTGTTGGAGAAGACTCTTGAGAGTCCCTTGGACTGTAAGGAGATCCAACCAGTCCATCCTAAAGGAGATCAGTGCTGAGTGTTCATTGGAAGGACTGATGTTGAAGCTGAAACTCCAATACTTTGACCATCTGATTGCTAAGAACTGACTCATTTGAAAACACTCTGATGCTGGGAAGGATTGAAGGCAGGAGAAGAAGGGGACAACATAGGATGAGATGGTTGGATGTCATCACCGACTCAATGGACATGGGTTTGGGTGAACTCCGGGAGTTGGTGATGGACAGGGAGGCCTGGTGTGCTGCGGTTCATGGGATCACAAGGAGCTGGACATGACTGAGCTACTGAACTGAACTGAACTGATACTTGAAAATAAGAAACTTATTGCTTCACATGTATAATTTTATGATGAAAATCCTGGTATTCACAATATAGTTGTAAAAACATTTTCCATTCAAAAAGTTGGGTGATAATCCATCATCCCTCAAATAATTCTTAAAATTGTGACACAATTTCTCAAATTTATATAGAAATCTACCAAAAAGCAATGTGGTGTTCATGACACATGTATTCCAATAAAGTCACTAGGAATGTTGTCTCTGACGTCAAACTACTAATTTAAAAATTTTAGTTGTGCCACATGATGACTCTGTAAAATTTGTTGTTGTTCAGTCACTCAGTCATGTCCTCTTCTTTGCAACCTCATGGACTGCAGCATGCCAGGCTTCCCTGTCCATCACTTCCTGCCCTAACTTCCCTGTCTGGAGTGTGCTCAAACTCATGTCCACTGAGTTGGTGATGGTATCCAATCATCTCATCATTTATCCTACACTTCTCTTCCTGCCTTCAATCTTTCCCAGCATCAGTCTTTTCCAGTGAGTCAGATCTTCACATCAGGTGGCCAATGTATTGGAATTTCATCTTCAGCATCAATCCTTCCAGTGAATATTCAGTGTTGATGTCCTTTAGGGTTGGCTGCTTTGATATCCTTGCAATCCAAGGAACTCTCAAGAGTCTTCTCCAACACCACAGTTCAAAAGCATCAATTCTTCAGTGCTCAGCCTTGGATACACTTAATCCTCTTTATGCTCCAGATCAGATCAGATCAGATCAGTCGCTCAGTCATGTCCAACTCTTTGCGACCCCATGAATCGCAGCACGCCAGGCCTCCCTGTCCGTCACGGACTCCCGGAGTTCACTCAGACTCATGTCCATAGAGTCAGTGATGCCATCCAGCCATTTCATCCTCTGTCGTCCCCTTCTCTTCTTGCCCCCAATCCCTCCCAGCATCAGAGTCTTTTCCAATGAGTCAACTCTTCGCATGAGGTGGCCAAAGGACTGGAGTTTCAGCTTCAGCATCATTCCCTCCAAAGAAATCCCAGGGCTGATCTCCTTCAGAATGGACTGGTTGGATCTCCTTGCAGTCCAAGGGACTCTCAAGAGTCTTCTCCAACACCACAGTTCAAAAGCATCAATTCTTCGGCACTCAGCCTTCTTCACAGTCCAACTCTCACATCCATACATGACCACAGGAAAAACCATAGCCTTGACTAGACGAACCTTTGATGGCAAAATAATGTCTCTGCTTTTGAATATGCTATCTAAGTTGGTCATAACTTCCATTCCAAGGAGTAAGCGTCTTTTAATTTCATGGCTGCAATCACCATCTGCAGTGATTTTGGAGCCCAGAAAAATAAAGTCTGACACTGTTTCCACTGTTTCCCATGAAGTGATGGGGCCAGATGCCATGATGATCTTCGTTTTCTGAATGTTGAGCTTTAAGCCAACTTTTTCACTCTCCACTTTCACCTTCATCAAGAGGCTTTTTAGCTCCTCTTCACTTTCTGCCATAAGGGTGGTGTCATCTGCATATCTGAGGTTATTGATATTTCTCCTGGCAATCTTGATTCCAGCTTGTGTTTCTTCCAGTCCTGCGTTTCTCATGATGTACTCTGCATATAAGTTAAATAAACAGGGTGACAATATACAGCCTTGACGTACTCCTTTTCCTATTTGGAACCAGTCTGTTGTTCCATGTCCAGTTCTAACTGTTGCTTCCTGACCTGCATACAAATTTCTTAAGAGGCAGATCAGGTGGTCTGGTATTCTCATCTCTTTCAGAATTTTCCACTGTTTGTGGTGATCCACACAGTCAAAGGCTTTGGCATAGTCAATAAAGCAGAAATAGATGTTTTTCTGGAACTCTTTTGCTTTTTCCATGATCCAGCGGAAGTTGGCAATTTGATCTCTGGTTCCTCTGCCTTATGCTCCATTTTTTTTTTAAGTTTAATTGAAATATTGTTGATTTACAATGTTGTTTGTTTCAGATGTATTACATCAAAGTGATTCAATTATACATGTGTATATATCTATATTTTTCAGATGTTTCCCTTATTGGTTGTTACAAAATATTGAGTATAGTCTCATGTGCTATGTAGTAGGTCTTTATTGATTATCTATTAATATACAGTAGTGTTGATATGTTAATCAAAACTTCATAGCTTATCCTCCCTCCTCTTTTCCCCTTTGGTAACCATAGCTTGTCTTCTATGTCTGTGAATCTATTTCTGGTTTGTATGTGAGTTTATTTGTATCATTTTTAAGATTCCACATATAAGCAATAACTTACTTCATTTAGTATGATAAGCTGTAGGTCCATCCATGTTACTGAAAATAACATGATTTCTGTTTTATGACTAATAGTCCCTTATATTTTCATACTTCAGTTTTTTTATTTGACTGTCCAATACTAATTGGGTCCAAATCATAGATGCTTTGAATTTGTTTGATTAATGGGACTAAATAAAATGGTATATGTAAAAGTACTTAGAAGAGATACTAGCATAGATTCTCAGGAAATATTAATTTCTAGTAAGGAAACTAATGAAATTTTATTAATGAAATCTTTATTAGTTTTTACTGAAACAGAGTTGCTTTACAACATTGTGTTTGTTTCTTTTTTTTTTTTTTTTTTTATAATTTTATTTTTAAAAAAAAAATCACATGCTCCCCATCCTGAACCCTCCTCCCTCCAAACCTCCCCATACCATCCCCCTGGGCCTTCCCAGCGCACCAGCCCCAAGCATCCAGCATCGTGCACTGAACCTGGACTGGCATCTCGTTTCATACATGACATTTCACATGTTTCAATGACATTCTCCCAAATCTTCCCACCCTCTCCCACAGAGTCCATAAGACTGTTCTATACATCAGTGTCTCTTTTGCTGTCTCGTACACAGGGTTATCGTTACCATCTTTCTAAATTCCATAAACATGCGTTAGTATACTGTATTTATGTTTTTCCTTCTGGCTTACTTCACTCTGTATAATAGTCTCCAGTTTCATCCACCTCATTAGAACTGATTCAAATGTATTCTTTTTAATGGCTGAGTAATACTCCATTGTGTATATGTACCACAGCTTTCTTATCCATTCATCTGCTGATAGACATCTAGGTTGCTTCCATGTCCTGGCTATTATAAACAGTGCTGCGATGAACATTGGGGTACACGTGTCTCTTTCCCTTCTGGTTTCCTCAGTGTGTATGCCCAGCAGTGGGATTGCTGGATCATAAGGCAGTTCTATTTCCAGTTTTTTAAGGAATCTCCACACTGTTCTCCATAGTGGCTGTACTAATTTGCATTCCCACCAACAGTGTAAGAGGGTTCCCTTTTCTCCACACCCTCTCCAGCATTTATTATTTGTAGACTTTTGGATCGCAGCCATTCTGACTGGTGTGAAATGGTACCTCATAGTGGTTTTGATTTGCATTTCTCTGATAAAGAGTGATGTTGAACATCTTTTCAAGTGTTTGTTAGCCATCTGTATGTCTTCTTTGGAGAAATGTCTATTTAGATCTTTGGCCCATTTTTTGATTGGGTCATTTATTTTTCTGGAGTTGAGCTGTAGGAGTTGCTTGTATATTTTTGAGATTAGTTGTTTGTCGGTTGTTTCATTTGCTATTATTTTCTCCCATTCTGAAGGCTGTCTTTTCACCTTGCTAATAGTTTCCTTTGATGTGCAGAAGCTTTTAAGTTTAATTAGGTCCCATTTGTTTGAATCAGCTATATACATATGTGTATATATACACACATATGTATATATACACAGATATACATAAACATATATCTGTATACATAAATATATGTATATATATATATATATAAATACATATGTGTGTGTGTGTATATATATATATATATATATATATATATATATATATATATTCCCTCTTTTCTGGATTTCTTCCCATTCAGGTCACAATAGAGAACTGAGTAGAGTTCTCTGAGCTATACTGTAGATTCTCATTAGTGATTTATTTTATACATATTAGGATATATATATAAATCCCAATCCCCAAATCACCCCAAAATTTTTAATCTGAAGCAAGCCATTCATGAAGCTATCTAATTCAAATAATGTTGTCTTTTAGAAGAAGACATATTTCCATAACTATAGAATATAAACATTTGATGAAAATGGTTTTACCGTAGTAAGTTAAGGGTGTTAGTTTCTCAGTCATGTCTGTCTCTTTGCCAACTCATGGACTGTCAGGCTCCTCTGTCCTTGGACTTCTCCAGGCAAGGATACTGGAGTGCGTTGCCATGCCCTTCTCCAGATGATCATCTGGACACAGGGCTTGAACTCAGGTGTTCCACATTTCAGACAGTTTTTTTTTTTTTTTTTTAACCCACTGAGTCACCAGTTAGATTCTCTCAAAATAGTTCATTAACAGATTATTATGTTGCAGTTTACAAAGTCAATTTCTGAAGCATATATTTCAATTAATCATAATGCCAAAGTATTATTTTATTGGGAAGAAAACAAAGAAGAGAAAAGTTTAGAAGCTTAAAACTAAATAAAAGAGGCAGTTAAGTATACCAAAAATGACCACATTCTCTGAAAGTCCTATTTCCTTCCACAACTCTTATTTTATTATGATCATAATAATTGTGATGCAGTTGAGTCTAGTAGATACGTAAGAGGTTTAATTTAACAAGTAAAATGTCCTAAGCTATAGAAGGCCTGTGATTATTAAGGACAGGACAGTGATTTCTAGTCAAACTCAAACAATAGCCTTGGAATAAGTCACATTTTCAGAATAAAGCCCAAATTGTTAAAGAATTAAATATTTTAAAGACCTAAATAGGTTGGTTTTGTGCATTGTATAGGTTTTATATATATAACTATTGGGATCACACTTAGCCTATTCATTTTAACTGATCAGTGCTGTAACGATCATAGCTCCTGAAGCAAACAAACAAAAAACACCAAGTTGAATCAGCCAAGATGTACATAGATTCCACAAGATCTCTGAAGATACAAGTGTATATTAAATGCAGTAAAATTAGGCTTCAATGATGATGGTCACAGTCTCTCATGGAATCACACTCAGTGGGAATACCTAATCACAATGTACAAGCATAGTTTTTCTGTTTTCTTTCCCCTGAATTCCTAATTAAAGAAAAAAAAAAAAGCTCCTGTCATTAATGTACAGTTGTAGTTATATATAGAAAAAAACAAAAAATAAATAACACATACAAAAAAGTCAATATTCTTTGTCCGTCATTTATTGACACATAAAATTGTAAAAACCTCCATTATTCTAATATGTATGTTATGTTTAGTCACAATAACTAAGGTCATAAATATAAGATTTTTGTTCATTCAATGGTCATCTATGAAAAGGGATGTTTCTTTTGGAGACAGAGATATGAACAAGTGATATGCATTACTCTCAAAGAGCATACAGGTTGCCTATGAAGAAAACCACATGATTGACCAAATATAGTTAATTGTTGTAGGCTTTAAAACAGAAATTTTGTTGGTACAGGGAGTACTAACAGGGAGAAAGTAGGAAATTTTATTTTAAGGGATTAAGAATTCATAAATATGGTGATAAGTGAGGCTATTCTTTGTCAACAAAGGTCCATCTAGTCAAGACTATGGTTTATACAGTGGTCATATATGGATGTGAGATTTGGACTATAAAGAAAGCTGAGCACCGAAGAATTGATGCTTTTGAACTGTGATGTTGGAGAAGACTCTTGAGAGTCCCTTGGACTGCAAAAAGATCCAACCAGTCCATCCTAAAGGAGATCAGTCCTGAATATTCATTGGAAGAACTGATGCTGAAGCTGAAACTCCAATACTTTGGCCACCTGATGCAAAGAGCTGACTAATTTGAAAAAACCCTAATGCTGGCAAAGATTGAGGACAGGAGGAGAAGGGGACAACATAGGATAAAATGGTTGGATGGCATCATCGACTCGATGGACATGGGTTTGGGTGGACTCTGGGAGTTGGTGATGGACAGCGAGGCCTGGCATGCTGTAGTTCATGAAGTCTCAAAGGGTGAGACACAACTGAGCCACTGACTGAACTGAACTGAGGCTATTCTTAAAAGATAATAAATAATCTTGACTACTCAGCAAAATAAATATCAAAGATATCATATGTTCCTCCTGGGACATAAGGAACAAAGAATCTGGTAAAATTTTGCACCCAAAGGTATACATTTTAAGTGAAAAATAACTACCATTATAACAATTACCTTGAGAAATTCTAATTGATGTGAAATTTTATTCCTCTTAAATGGCTTACTTAAAATTTCCCAATATAGCAAATGATAGTAGAATTTATTATTCTGATGTCACTGTGCTTACGTGCTAAGTCACTTCAGTTGTGTCTGGCTCTTTGTGACCATATGGGCTGTAGCCCGCCAAGTTCCTCTGTCCATGGCGATTCTCCAGGCAATAAAACTAGAGTGGGTTGTCATGTCCTCCTCAGGGGATCTTCCTGACCCAGGGATCAAGCCTGCATCTTTTACATCTCCTGCATTGGCAGATGGGTTATTTACCACTAACACCACCGGGGAAGCCCAATGGTGTCACTAAGACTCTCTCAAACACTCATGATATAAGAGCAAAAACTAGAATCTAAAATCCTGGTTGGGAACTCATATATGAAGTAGATAGAGACTTTTTTTCCTTTAAAGAAAAAGGAAAAACACTTACGAAGTATAGAAGTTAGGACACAGAACAGAATATACATTTACTTAGAATTATGAGTTTAAAAAATCCACGAAATAAATAACAGTTTAAAAATACCCAGATAAATTTAGACTTGTTATTGAATTTACAGAGTAGTAATAGTTATCTATATTAAAAAAAACATAATGCCAATAGTTTTATGTGCTATTCCATATTACAGTACAATATTCTCTATGTACACACCTTCAAGTTGAGAACTTTCTAAGAGGCGAACGCACACTCCATCATCAGATGTAAGTGACCTTGCAGCTCGCCTCCCACCTTCTACTGACAATCCTTCAGGTCTACCACCGCCCACCTCTTCTCCCACTTCCAGTCAGTAACTCTACTCGTCAGCTCCTGTTTGACAGCTGCTGTACTATACTACTGTACTTTTCAAGGTACTGTACTATAAGTTTATTATATGTTATTTGCTGTGTATTATTTGTGTGAAAAGTAGTATATCGTACACCCACTCCAGTGTTCTTGCCTGGAGAATCCCAGGGACGGGGGAGCCTGGTGGACTGCCGTCTACGGGGTCGCAAAGAGTCGGACACGACTGAAGCAGCAGCATCAGTATATCCTACATTACAGTACCATATAGCTGACTGTGTTATTTGGGTAACTAAGCTAACTTTGCTGGACTACTGAACAAATCAGAGTTATGAACACTCCCTCAGTATGGAACTCATTCATATGTGGGAGACTTATTGTAATATCAAAGACAGAAAACTATTTGTGTAGGCAAAAGTCTTTAAAATCAATTTAGCCAAGTAAATTTTCTTTTTAAATTATATTAAATATGTAATTTCCAGCAAAAGACAAGGTCTTGGGGCAACTCTTAATTTAGGATTTCAGAATAAGATTATTTGAGCTACACATTATGAATAGAAAGATATTCTACATTAATGTGGGGTATATAAATACTGAATCAAGGGAATTTGTATTATATTTTTAAAATACCTCTTCTGAACTCTATTTAGTTACGTAGAATTGATATGCTGAATATACCTGCAAGCCTTTTGGCACTGATGATAATTCCATTTCAAGGATACAATAGGCTAATGCCTCACATAACAGTGGGGCAAAGGATTAGAGTCTTATTGGAGATTATACATTTGTCATTTGTGTGCATTTAGTTCAAATAATGTGCAAAAGGAGTACAATGTAAATGCTCATATATTGTGAATGGTTTGTACTGGAAGTATGGTTTAAGTGTTAATATAATCTGTTTTATGCATGGGTGCCTACTTTGTGTTAAAAATGGCATACAATTATTTCAGTCATTTATGACAGCCAGTCACATAATTTAATTACAATTTTCAGCCTGCTGCTGCTAGTAACTCACTTCAGTCGTTTCCAACTCTGTGTGACCCCATAGACGGCAGCCCATCAGGCTCCCCCGTCCCTGGGATGCTCCAGGCAAGAACACTGGAGTGGGTTGCCATTTCCTTCTCCAATGCATGAGAGTGAAAAGTGAAAGGGAAGTCACTCAGTCGTGTCCGACTCTTAGCGACCCCATGGACTGCAGCACTCCAGGCTCTTCCGTCCATGGGATTTTCCAGGCAAGAGTACTCGAGTGGGGTGCCATTGCCTTCTCCACAATTTTCAGCTTAAATAGCATTAATAGCAATTGATAATTTGAACTGCATCCCTACCTCCCTCTCACCTACAACTCCCTCTAGGACTAAGCCTGTTCTTTGCCCAATATCTTTCTATATGATTTAAAGTTATCATTGTTGCCCCAGCCTCTGGCTCCCACCTTTCTATAAGGACAATTCCAGGAGTCACCTAAATTGTTGCTCTGCTCCCACACTTCACAGAGCAGCCAAAATATGCATTTAAACACATAAATTACATCTGCCACTCCTCTGCTTAAAGCTTGCCAAAGGATTCCTGATAAAGCATTAATATAATTCAAAAGTTTTCTTTAATGTGATCTCCATTCTGTTAATTCTCCAAGTTCATCTTTTCCTCTAATCCTCATACTGTTCTCCATCCCTCCGCACTTCCTTGCTATTTCTTAATATTACGCAACATAATCCCTCTTTTGCAGCTTTTGTGGGTTGTTTCCACATCCCCAAACAATCTTCACCCAGATCTTCATGAAGCATAACTTATAACTTTGATCAATTTTCACCTAAAGGATTGGAATTTCAGACAACAGCATCTAAATGATCCAGTGAGACATGCTTTACTCTGTTCTCCAGTACATTATTCAGCTTTGTTTTCTTCCCTAGAACTTGTCACTTTTTGGAATCCTTGATTTTAATTAGTTATTAATTTATTTAGTGCTTATTATTTATTGTCTTGAATATGACTGATCACTTTTTCTCTTTTTCTTAGTGGATGATAAAGATGTATTGAATTGAACAAATGAATAAATATGTTACACTTTACAAAAGCTGGTAAATATTTTCCATTTTCCCAAATTATAATATCCTATTCTGATAAAGGAAATCCACTAAACCAGGTACTATGAATTAACCTAAATATTTTACTTTATTTTGGTTTTATTTTAGAAAAAAGAAACAGATTTTGAAACTTCCCTTTAAAACTCTTTCTATACACACACTCACATAATACATTCTTTGATTTACAGGTCATAAAAAATGTTCCTATATTATATGCTGCATACTGATTTAACATTAAGTTTTAAATATATTAACAATAAATATATATTAATGCATTAATAACTTTTGTTATTATAATTACATTAAAGTTTTAATCATCATAAAATTATTATCACTGCCAATATCAGCAGGAAGGGAATAGAATTATTAACTGCTAAAAATACTTTCAACATAGGTAAATAGAAAATCACTTTTATTGAAATGTGTCTGTTTCTCTGAAAAGGGTGTTGAACTTGAAGACATTTGATTTCATGCTGAATTCCTTGAAGTAGTCCACTCATTTAACTGGCTAACCACACACCAACTAAAGGCCTTGAGTAAGTAGTGTTTTTCTGTTTATTTCTCTCTAAAATGGACATAGAAATCTCACACTTTCAGAGTTATATAATAGAATTTGAGTGATAGTACCCACGCAACAGAAGCACTCAGTATGTGTTTTTGTTCTCATTTGTTTTTCAGATTCATGTGTAGCTATCAACCAGTTAAGAGCTCTGAATAAAATTATTTGAGCTGAACGCTGTGAATCAAAGATTCAAATACAATGCCAGAGGACTTGTATTATGTTTTTAAACACGTTCCCTGAGCCCTGTTTTGTTGTGTAGAACTAATTTGCTATCACATCTCACCAAGATTATTGTGGTATTCATCCATCTGGTTTTTCTACTTATTCTCTTGTTCCTCAATAATCTGTTCCCACTCTCCCCCAGCCCCCTACATTTAAGTGATTATTGTAAAGGAGAAATGTGATCATGTCACTCCTAAAGAAAGTTTTAGTGACTTGAAACTTATCTTAGAATACATTTATATTCCTTACCCTAGCCTAAGGTACCTTGTCTAGGTACATGCTGTTACATTAAAAAATGAATGAACAACAAGGACCTACTGTATAACACAGGTAACTGTTCAGTGCTATGTAGCAGGCTGGCTGGGAGGGGAGTTTGGGGGAGAATGGATACATGTATGTGTATGGATGAATCCCTTTATTATTCACCTGAAACTATAACAAGATTGTTAATAGGCTACACTCCAATATAAAATAAAAAGTTTAATGAAAAATAAAATAAAATCCCCTCTCTCCAACTTCAGTTTACATTAATCTAAAGATCATCCTCTATCAGCCACATGCTCAGTCACTCAGTCATATCTGACTCTTCATGACCCTGTGGACTGTAGCCTGCCAGATTCCTCGGCCCATGGGATTTCCTAGGCAAAAGTACTGGATTGGGTTGCCATTTCCTTCTCCAGGGGATTGACTAGTGTCTCTAGCATCTCCTGAATTGCAGGCAGTTTCTTTACCAGCTGAGACATCAGGGAAACCCCGTATCAGCCATGGTGGTGGTGGTGGTTTAGTCACTGAGTCGTTTCCGACTCTTGCAACCCGGTGGACTGTAGCCCTCCAGTTTTCTCTGTCCATAGGATTCTCCAGGCAAGAATACTGGAGTGAGCTGCCATTTCCTTCTCCACTATTGGCCATGATTTACATGCTATTTCTTAAACACATCAAGCCCTTTTCTATCTTTACATCTTTTGCTCTTAATGCATTTTCTTCTTAGAATGATCATATTTTAGCAGCTCATATCTGCATCTTAATATTCTTCAGTTTTGTTGTTGTTTTAGTCACTAAGTCATGTCTGACTCTTTTGCAACCCTGTGAACTATAGCCTTCCAGGCTCCTCTGTCCATGGGATTTCCCAGGCAAAGATACTGAAGTGGATTGCCATTTCCTCCTCCAGGGGATCTTTCTGACCAAGGGATCAAACCCTTGTCTCCTGCATTGAAAGGCAGTTTCTTTACCACTGAGCCACCAGGGAAGCTCATTCTTCAGTTTACTGCTGCTACTGCTACTGCTAAGTCGCTTCAGTCGTGTCCGACTTTGTGCAACCCCATAGAGGGCAGCCCACCAGGCTCCCCCGTCCCTGGGGTTCTCCAGGCAAGAACAACGGAGTGGGTTGTCATTTCCTTCTCCAATGGGTGAAAGTGAAAAGTGAAAGTGAAGTTGCTCAGTCGTGTCTGACTCTAGCAACCCCATGGACTGCAGCCTACCAGGCTCCTCTGTCCATGGGATTTTCCAGGCAAAAGTACTGGAGTGGGGTGCCATTGCCTTCTCCAATTTAGATGAGAGTAAAATGAGAACACAAAAAGTGCTTTTTATTCTCCTTTTACTTTTATTTGTTGACGGATTTTGTTTGTTTATTGCTTTGCTCTTTGTTTTCTAAAGGGGTAGTTGAGCTATCCCATTTCTTTTTTTTTTTTTTTAACTTTAAAATTCTTAAGAAATGCTGTCCTGGTATGGTTTATTGTACAAGAGTGCTCTGAGGCTTGTCGCTGAAACAGTCAAGTTTAGTTCTGGCTTGGCATTCTCCATCTCTTCCTTAGATCTCTTTTCCATGGTTTCTTGTAATGTTTTGCTTTGGTTCTGAAAACTTAGCCACAACCTAGTTTTTCACCCTTCCAAAAATTCTGAGCCAGCCAATATTCTTTTTCTAAAAGTTCGCTTCTGTTGCTTTACAATGAAGAATCCTGATTCTTCTAACATACGTAGCAAACACAGGTCTGTCTCCCCAGGTACTCTCTATTCTAATATACGATATATTTCTTTGAAAGCAAATATCACATTTCTTTAATTGTTAACTGAGTATAAGTTTCAGATTATAAACTCAGCTGCTCCTGAATGGTAATTTTGTCTAATGATTACTAGATTTCTACCACAAGCTTAACTGTGCTAAGGAGAGATAATTTCAGTACAATGAAGGGGAAACCAAGTCATTTGAATTCTTTATTGCTCAGTGTGCATATTTCCTACCCACTTTCTTCCCACTGTTGATCTAAATTCCTGTACATTTGCGGAGAGGAGAAATGCATAGCATAATTCTCAGGTGAGCTCAGTGAGTCAAGAATCCCCCTGCAATTCAGGAGATGCAGCTTCAATCCCTAGATCAGGAAGATCCCCTGGAGGAGGGCATGGCAATCAACTATAGTATTCTTGCCTGGACAATCCCATGGACTGAGGAGCCTGTCGGGCTACAGTCATAGGGTTGCAGAGTTGGCCATGACTGAATCGACTGAGCACACATACACATGGAGATAGAGGGAGTGCCTTGGAAGGTAATAAGCATGATAATTTATGGGATCCTAGAGACAGAGTCTTGTCTCCCTAACTCCCTAAACTTGTCCTAACGCCTACATTTTTCTGGACTTCTTCTTCATCCTTCCAATTTAATTTTTTTTTCAATCATCAAATATTTATTAAGAATGCATGTTTTCTACAAGCTGATATATTTTAAGTTTTTTTTGTTGTTGTTGTTTTGTTTTTATTTTATTTTTTTTTAAATTTTATTTTATTTTTAAACTTTACATTATTGTATTAGTTTTGCCAAATATCGAAATGAATCCGCCACAGGTATACATGTGTTCCCCATCCTGAACCCTCCTCCCTCCCTTATTTTACTTATAATAGAGAGTCTGATTTACATTGTCCTGTAGTTTTCCCCCTTTTAAAGTTTGTTAGAACCTGGGACCTTCAGAATTGGACTTCAAAAAGCTTAGCCTTTGCAAATGCAAAATATAAGCATTTTACCTCTGTCAGAAGTTTTGAAATATTCCTTTTGAAATTGATATTAAGAATTGACTCTGGATTTCCCCTTGACATTTCTTCTGATGCTTTCCTTCCCTGAGATTCTAAGAGTGGTGTGTGCATAGTAATGTGGGATAGAAGAGTCATGTTGGAAATGGTGTGAAAGGGACAACCTGTAGGCTAATTATTTATAATACAATCTACTTGAAATTATCTTGTTACTTATTTTGTGTATTTCACTCCACTCCATTGTAAACAAGAAGTAGTTCCTTGATTTATTCATTAAACTACCTCCATTATATCACCTGTCACTTACTCTTAGTCCAAATTTCATAGAAAAAAAAAATCACTATGGTTGAATTATTTGTTTCTAAGTAGATCAGTTTTAATTTTGTCTATATCTAATTCTAGAAAATAGCTTGGGAAAAAGTACCAAATCCAATAGAGTTTTATTCATTGCAAGCTAATAATTAGCTTATTAACTTAATTCAAACTGTCAGCTTTAGTGCACAATATTTTGGCAGAATTAGATGATAATCATATTGAGAGAAGGCCTCCATGCTCCATTCAAGCGAGTTCTTCTGGACCTGATGTTTCCCATTTTGGAAATTTATTATCAATTCAATCTATTTAATAGATATAAGCCTATTCATATGTTCCATTTTTTCTTGTATATATTTTGATAGTGTGCCTTTCAAGGAACTGCTCTATTTCATTTAGATTATCAAATTTGTGGACATAGAATTGCTCATAATATTCCACTGAATATAATTTTAATTTCCATGAGTTCTATAGTAATGTTTCTTCTTTCATTTCTGATAATAGTAATTGATGTTCTCTCTCTGTTTTCCTTAGTTGGCCTGGCTAGATGGTCATCTATTTTATTGACCTTTTCAAGAATTAGATTTTGGTTTTGTTGACTTTCTCTATTGATTTAGTATTTTCAATTTCATTGATTTATGCTCTCCCCTTCAGCTTACTTTAGATTTAGTTTGCTCTTCTTTTTCTAGTTAAGTATGGTGGAAGCTTAGATTATTAATTTTTAGATCTTTCTTCTAATATATACATTCAATAATATAGTTTTCAAAAGGCACTGTTTTTACTGTATCCCATGAGATTTAGTAAGTCATGCTTTCATTCTTATTAAGTCAAATATTTTAAAAGATTCTTTTGAAATTTCTTCTTTAATCATATGTTATTTAAAAGTGTGTTGTTTAATCAAGTATTTTAGTATTTTCCACCTATCTTTCTTTTGTTGTTTAGTAGTTCAATTCCATTGTGATCTGAGAATAGATATTATAATGTTTCTATCCAGTTTAATTCATTAAGATATAATTTATGGCCCCAAATATGGTCTATCTTGATGAATATTCTTTTTATGAGCTTGAGAAGAATACACATTCTCCTCTATGGGTAAAGTGCTTCTTCATCTGACTTTTATCAGAATTTTTTACTTTGATTTTCTATAGTTCTATTATGATATGACCAGAAGTAGTTTTATTTTATTTTTTTACATTTATTCTGCTTTGTGTTTTCTGATCTGTAGTTTATTGTCTGACATTATTTGGGAAAATTCTCAGTGCTGTTATATCAAATATTTCTTTTGTTCTTTCTTGCTTTAATTTCTTTCTGACATTCCCATTAGGTGTATGTTATTCCTTTAGTAGTTGTCTCACAGTTCTTATATATGTTGTTTTATTTTCTTCTCAGTGCTTTTTCTCTTTGACTTTCAGTGTTGACAGTTCCTATTGAGTTATCTTCAGGGTCAGAGATTCTTTCATCAGCTGTGTTCAGTTTAATAAGCCCTCTATTAATATTAATTATTAATAGCTATTAAGGAAATTTCAGTTATAATGGTTTTTATGTCTAACATTTCATCTTGGCTTTTTCTTAGAATTCTTGTCTGTCTGCTTACTTGCCCATCTGTTCTTGTATGCTGTCTACTTTTGCACAAGAGCATTAGCATATGAATCATGGTTGTTTTAAATTTCCAGTTTGATAATTCCAGCTCCCCTGTCATACCTAACTACATATATGCTTGCTCTGTCTCTTCAAACTATTTTTTGATCTTTAGTTCGCCTTATACTTTTTCTTCATAATCAGACAGATAAACTGGGTAAAAGAACTGTTGTAATTATGACTTAAGTAATGTGATAGCAATGGGTCAGGGAGTCTGTGTTTCTGGAGTGTTAATTTCAGAAGTGCCTCTCTATACCCCCTCCCTCTTATCTGGGACAGGATGGCTAGAGTGGACTGGAATGGGTATTTTCTTTCTTCCATGTAGAGGGCTAGAGAGAGTTGGAATTGGGTATATCCCTTGCTCTCCATGGAGTGCCAGCATTAACTAAATTATGTGTTTACTTTCCCTTATGCCAAAGCCTTTGACTCTATGGATCACAACAAACTGTGGAAAATTCTTAACGAGATGGGAATACCAGACCACCTGATCTGCCTCTTGAGAAATCTGTAAGCAGGTCAAGAAGCAACAGTTAGAACTAGACATGGAACAACAGACTGGTTAAAAATCAGGAAAGGAGTACCACAAGGCTGTATATAGTCACCCTGCTTATTTAACTTGTATGCAGAGTACATCAAGAGAAATGCTGGAATGAATGAAGCACAACCTGGAGTCAAGACTGCTGGGAGAAATATCAGTAACCTAAGATATGCAGATGACACCACACTTATGGCAGAAAGTGAAGAAGAACTAAAGAGCCTCTTAATGAAAGTAAAAGAGGAGAGTGAAAAAGTTGACTTAACACATGTATACCTGTGGCGGATACATTTTGATATTTGGCAAAACTAATACAATTTGTAAAGTTTAAAAATAAAATAAAATTAATTAAAAAAGAAAAAGTTGACTTAAAACTCAACATTTAGAAAACCAAGATCATGGCATCTGGTCCCATCACTTCATGGCAAATAGATAGGGAAACAATGGAAGCAGTGACAGACTATTTTTTGGGGCTCCGAAATCACTGCAAATGGTGACTGCAGTGATGAAATTAAAAGACACTTGCTCCTTGGAAGAGAAGTTATGACCAACCTATGCAGCATATTAAAAAGCAGAGACTTTATTTTGCTGGCAAAGGTCTGTCTAGTCCAAACTATAGTTTTTCCAGTAGTCGTGTACAGATATGAGAATTGGACTATAAAGAAAGCAGAGCACCAAAGAATTGATGCTTTTGAACTGTGGTGTTGAGAATACTCTTGAGAGTCCCTTGGACTGCAAAGAGATATATCCAGTCCATCCCTAATGAAATCAATCCTGAATATTCACTGGAAGGACTGATGGCTGAAACACCAATACTTTGGCCACCTGATGAGAAGAACTGACTCATTTGAAAAGACCCTGATGCTGGGAAAGATTGTAGGCCAGAGAGGAAGGGGACGACAGAGGATGAGATGGTTGGATGGCATCACCGATTCGATGGACATGAGTTTGAGTAAATTCTGGGAGTTGGTGATGGACAGGGAGGCCTGGCGTGCTGCAGTCCAGGGGGTTGCAAAGAGTTGAACAGGACTGAGCAACTGAACTGAGCTGCAATGAGTTAGGCTCTGATAAAATCCTACAGATTTGACTCTATTTAAATAGTTTCACCTGAGGACAGATTTAAGGACTACAGAATGCCTTGGTATATTTCAAGATGTCTCCCTTCCCTCACCCCTGCAGGAAATATGAGGGAATTTTTATCTGAGAAACTGCTAGCACTATGGAGGTAAAGCTTACAAACTTATGTGGGCTCCAGCAACAATGACTGGGTCCCTGTGCAACTGATAATCTCTCAGAATTGTCTGTCCTGAACCTCCAGTAATTCCTCAATCTGCATTTCAGTTTTTCCTACCCTAATACTGGCTCCAGAAGAGTCCTCTGTCCCAGTGATTTTTGATTCTCTGTGTTTGCCTGTCTGTCTTTCCAGTTTGGAAGATAATGATATGCCTTACGGTTTCACTTCCCTTCTTGATCTCTCAGGTACATTTTTCAGTTTGCTTAGATTTTTCATTATTACTAAGATGTATTGGCAACTTCTATGTGCTGAAATCAGAAATCAAAAGTTGCTGAGGTTTTTTTTTTTTTTTATCTTTTTTGCTGCAGTAAAATTTTTGTCATTTATTTTTAATACTTTTTTATTTAGTACTTTATTTGATCTGACTAGTATATGACCATAAATTCTTAAATTTGCTATAGAGAAATCTATCAAATTTTTATATCTGTGTACTATTTGCAAACTCTCTAAGATATGAAGATATTGCTCTATGTCACTTTCTATGATTTTTTCTGCTTTTAATATCATGATCTACAATTCAACTTGAATCTATTTTTAAGTATGGGGTGGGACTCAAGTTTGGATAATAAAATAAATATATTATTTATAGATGTCAGTTAAATTATCACCATTAATTAAAAAATGATTCATTTGTCACTTCTTCTATCATACTATAATTAAATATAAATATGCTGCTGCTACTGCTGCTAAGTCGCTTCAGTCATGTCCGACTCTTTGAAACCCCAGAGACGGCAGCCTACCAGGCTCCTCTGTCCCTGGGATTCTCCAGGCAAGAACACTGGAGTGGGTTGCCATTTCCTTCTCCAATGCATGAGAGTGAAAAGTGAAAGTGAAGTCACTCAGTTGTGTCCAACTCTTCATGACCCCATGGACTGCAGCCCACCAGGCTCCTCCGTCCATGGGATTTTCCAGGCTAGAGTACTGGAGTGGGGTGCCATTGCCATCTCCTTAAATATAAATATATATGAGGATATATTGCTGGATTTTTTTGTTTGTTTGTTTGATTTAGTTGCCCATTAAGTTTGAGCCAATATCAAATTGTCTCATTGTATTTTTATGATATATTTTGAGATACTGTATGGTATACTCTTCCTCTTCAAGGTTTTTGTCTACTCTAGTCCTTTTATGTTTTCATATAAATGTTACAATCAACTTGATAAACAGTTTTTTTGAGAGATTATGAGATCTTTATAAATAAATTTGACAAAAATTCATTTTTATAGTGTTTTCATTAATGAATATGTGATACCTTCCATTTATTTAGTCTTTGAATTATCTTAATTGTGTTTTAGAACTTCTGAATTAGTGATATTACTGGAACAAAGACTCTGTGGGAGAGGGAGAGGGTGGGAAGATTTGGGAGAATGGCATTGAAACATGTAAAATATCATGTATGAAACGAGATGCCAGTCCAGGTTCAATGCACGATACTGGATGCTTGGGGCTGGTGCACTGGGACGACCCAGAGGGGTGGTATGGGGAGGGAGGAGGGAGGAGGGTTCAGGATGGGGAACACATGTATACCTGTGGTGGATTCATTTGGATATTTGGCAAAACTAATACAATTATGTAAAGTTTAAAAATAAAATAAAATTAATTAAAAAAAAAAGACTATAGTTTTAATCCCTTGTCATTTCCTTCTTCTATTTTACTATCAAAGCTGTACTGGCTTAGTTAAGTTATATTCTTTTTTATTATTCTCTGACAGTTAATCTTTAATTTATGCAACTTTTCCTAGAATATCTTCCTAGAATAAGATTCAAAGGAAAAAACATCTGGGCATGGAATTCAATTGTAGGGAAGAGTTTAATATAAATTCAATTTTATTTAGTAGTTTATTTTTTTAATATTTATACTTTCTGTTTATTCTTATGAGTTTCAATTGTTCTGGATTAAGTTTTTTCATTTCTTTTAAATTTTCAAGCTTATTGGAAAGAATGCCAATAGCCTTTTTGAAATTTCTAGTGTATGTAGTAATGCTCTCATTTTCATATATTAATATTATTTACTTGTGCTTTTGTTATTGATCTTTCTTCAAAAGACTGTGAATCTTAATCATCTCAAAAGTAAATTTTTGTTATGATCACATTATTTTTTCTCTTAAATTAATTTATGCACTAATTTGTATTATTTAATGTGGGGACCTGGGTTTGATCCGTGGCTTAGAAAGATCCCCTGGAGAAGGGCTAGGCCACCCACTCCATTATTCTGGCCTGGAGAATTCCATGGACTGTATAGTCCATGGGGTCTCAAAGAGTCAGACATGACTGAGTGACTTTCACTCATATATGGTTATATCTTAGCACTGTGCATTATTTTTGACTGCCATATATTTTGTTTTAATGATTGCATCAATATTTGGAGTCTATGCTTTGCTTCTGGCAGATATTGGACTAGAGAGGCTAATATTTAATTCATTTAGAAATTTAATAAAATAATAATACAAAACTAGACTTTAGTCCCTATGAATATTTAATTTTTTCTTTTATTTTTTCCTTTTGTTTACCTTACCCTCACAGTGTATTGCTATGGAAACTGAATTTAAATCATGGGATCGGATATCAGATTTTTATCTTAAGATTATGATTCTTTCAATATTTTCTAAATAGACATTCTATGGCTCTTGCTGCTTTATTCAGAATTGTCAGATACTGCTAATGCACACCCTAATATTGGTCTAACTTCCTTAGGTTTTATTCTTCTCATAGCCCCATAAACTCTCATATTTTTGCTGTTGGCTCACTGAAATTTATAGGACAATATTTTTATTTTTATAAAGCTTTTCTACTCATTATCAGTAGACGAGTTAGTCTGGACCAACAAGTTCACCATTATCAAGTATATTTTTCATCATGTTCAGTTTCTCTTTATTTCTCTATTTACATATGTCAATATTCCCATAAATGAAACACTGCCTTTATTATTATTATTATCCAGGCCTACATTTGACAAATTATATCAGTTGTGTTTTATTCAGAAAATATATTTG
This sequence comes from Bos grunniens, assembly GCF_055505025.1. Taxonomy (NCBI): domain Eukaryota; kingdom Metazoa; phylum Chordata; class Mammalia; order Artiodactyla; family Bovidae; genus Bos; species Bos grunniens. The sequence goes on along the minus strand of NC_141176.1, from coordinate 8,385,018 downwards.
TATTATCTTTGATACTAAAAAATATTTTGTTGTGTATTGAATTATAAGTTTCCAGTTATTTTCTTAAAACTTACCTTCTGAGTTGAGTAATTATTACTGAGATGATGACTATCTAATCATGGCTTTCTTCATGAAACTATCTCATCAGTTTTAGAACAGTCTCGATATAGCTTCTTCCACTTTCCTCTCCTCTTGGAGCTTGAATTGCATGTATATTATGCCTTCTTTTTGTTTCTTTAAACTTTTTATATTATACTTTTATATATTTTCTTCATATGCTGCTCTGTGATTGATCTTGATCTTTCACTGTAACCTATCTCCCACTATTTGTTGTTCAGTCACTAAGTTGTATCTGACTCTTTGTGACCCCATGAACTGCAGTACACTGGGCTTCCCTGTCCTTCACTACCTCCTGGAGTTTGCTCAAAATCATCTCCATTGAGTTGATGATGTCATCCAATCATCTCTTCCTCTGTCACCCCCTTCTCCTCCTGCATCAAGGGTCCTACATCTTTCGCAGCATCAAGGTCATTTCCAATCAGTTGGCACTTCACATCAGGTGGTCAAAGTGTTGGAGTTTCAGTTTCAGCATCAGTCCTTCCAATGAATATTCAGGGGTGATTTCTTTTTGGATTGACTGGTTGGATCTCTTTGCAGTCCAAGGGACTCTCAAGAGTCTTCTCCAGCACCACAGTTCAAAAACATCAGTTCTTTGGCAGTCAGCCTTCTATATGATTCAACTCTCACATCCATACATGACTACTGGAAAAATCATAGCTTTGACTATATGAACCTTTGTTGGCAAAGTGATGTCTCTGTTTTTAACATGCTCTCTAGTTTATCTTCCACTATTAATTCTCTTTACAACTCAAACATGTAATTAGAAGCACTTATTGATTTCTTATTTTGAGTTATATATCATTTCATTCAAGATTACCCTATTTTTATAGATTATAGTCTGGGTTTATTATTTTACCATTTTAAATATTTTTTTCTAAAACAACTTTTGTTTTAAATTAGAAAACCTCCAGATGATAGTAATAATTATAAATGTCAGATTTATTAATGTCAACCTCTGTTTCTCTGTTGTCTTGGCTTGGTAATCTTCAGTAGAAGGATGATTAAATTTATATATAATTGCTTGTTAATATCCAAAATTAAATTATTCCTTAATTGATTTTAATGCAAAATTTTATTTATTGAATCTCAACCATTTGATAATGTCTTTATTAATTCAAAAACACTTTTCAGCCTTTTTTTAAATATAGTAAGGAGGAGATGATGCTAGAGGAGCAGATGCTAGAAATTCAGAAATAGAATTCATGATATCTTTTCTCAACAATTTTAAAGTTAATGGTCATAGAAAGAAATTACACAAGGTGTTACCATACATTTTGATAAGTGCTATGCAAATAAAGACTCTAAGGACTAAGAAAGAATTACAAAAGTATTCTAAGTCAGCCAGCAGCTGCTAGGGAATGCTCTCCTAAGGAGTTAATTAGAACTGATAGTTGAATAACTAGGAGCAAGCCATGTAAGGAAAAGTTAGTGACGATGCATGTATGGTAATTCGTCAGAAAGAGGAAAGTGTTAGATACCAAGTTAAATCAAATGACAACTTTTTTGTGAGATGGACTGAAGGAACCGATGACACAAGTCAAGGGAACATTATGACATATGAAGTGATTTAGATATTTATGAATATAATATAGAATCATCAAGAATTTTTGAGAGAGAAATATCAAAGTCTCACCTTGATTTTAAAGTATAAACTTCAAAAGACCAATTGGTATGTATAAAATTATTAGATTAGTGGCAGTACCTCAGATTATAACCATTGACACTGCATAATATTTAGGAGATGAATTACAGACTAATTTGTGTCAGGTTTGACAAAAAATGTAGAAAAGATATTGAGAATGATTTCTTAAGAGGTGAATAGAATACTGTGTGCCTCAAAGAAATGGAAATTTGGTGAAAGAAATAGATTTGGAAAGCATGGGAAAGAAATTAACTTGAATTTGATTTCAAATGAGTTATTGAGTTCAGTCAGCCCTCAACATATGAATGAGTTCTGTTCTCAGAGTGCATTTCTAAGTCCAACTTACTAATAATTCCAACAAAGTTAGCTTAGGTACCCCACTAAGACAATTACCTATGTATTAATAGTACTGTATTATAATAGGTTTAGAAGACTTCTCACACAAATATTACATAAAAACAAAAAATTGAAGATTTTTAATCTTATGGTATACTTAGCATAGTGTCCTCAAGGTCCATCCATGTTTTTGCAAGTGTCAGGATTTTCTTCTTTTTATGACTGAATATTATTAGACTGTGTGTGTATGTGTGTGTGTGTGTGTGTATAATATTATTACTATACATATCTGCCCTTCATGGACCATAGTCTTGTTCTGACAAAGGGGCCTTCATAACTTAATGAAGTTATGAGTCATGCTGTGCAGGGCCACTCAAGAAAGATGGGTCATAGTGAAAAATTCTAACAAAGTATGATCCACTGGAGAAGGAAATGGCAACCCACTCCAGCGTCCTTGCCTGAAGAAACCCATGGACAGTAGGGAAAGGCAAAAAGATAGAAAGATGGGCCTAAACATGAGCCCCCCAGTTTGGAAGGTGTCCAGCATGTTACTGGGGAAGAGCAGAGGACAATTACTGATAGCTCCAATAAGAAAGAAGTGGCTAGGCCAAAGCAGGAATGACTTTCAGTTGTGGATGTGTCTGTTGTAGAAAGTAAAGTGCCCTGCTGTAAAGAACAATATTGCATAGGAACATTAAATGTTATGTACATTCAATCAAAGTAAGTTCAACATGGTCTAGGAGGAGATGGCAAGAGTAAACATCAATATCTTAGGAATTAAAATGGATGAAAATGGGAAAATTTAATTCATATGATCATTTTATCTACTCTTGTGGGCAATAATCCATTACAAGAAATGGAGGAGCCCTCATTGTCAACAAAAAGAGTCCACAATGCAGTCCTTGGGTGCAGTCTCAAAAAACAAAGAATAATTTTAGCTCATTTCCAAGGCAAATCATTCAACATCACAGTAATTCGTCTATGCCCCAACCACCGATGTGGAAGAAGGTGAAGTTGACCAGCTCTATGCTGCTGCTACTGCTAAGTCGCTTCAGTCGTGTCCAACTCTGTGCGACCCCATAGACCGCAGCCCACCAGGCTCCCCCATCTCTAGGATTCTCCAGGCAAGAACACTGGAGTGGGTTGCCATTTCCTTCTCTAATGCATGAAAGTGAAAGTGAAGTCGTTCAGTTGTGTCCAACTCTTTGTGACCCCATGGACTGCAGCCTACCAGACTCCTCCGTCCATGGGATTTTCCAGGCAAGAGTACTGGAGTGGGTTGCCATTGTCTTCTCCATGACCAGCTCTATAAAGACCTATAAAACTTTCTAGAACTAACACCAAAACAAACAAACAAACAAATGCACTTTACATCATAGGGGATTGGAATGCAAAAGAAGAAAGTCAAGACATACCCAGAATAACAGACAAGTTTAGCCTTGGAGTACAAAAGAAATCAGGGCAAAAGCTAGCAGAGTTTATTAATATATATTATATATATATATTAATATATATAATATATATATATCTTGCTGGACATAGCAAGTATCTTTTCCAACAGCTGAAGACATGGACATCTACCACAGACATCACCAGATTGTCACTACTGAAATCAGATTGATTATGTTCTTTGGAGCCAAACCTGAAGAAGCACTATACAGTCAGTAAAACAAGACCTAGAGCTGACTGTGGCTCAGATGATGAATGCCTTACTGCAAAATTCAGACTTAAACTGAAGAAAGAAGGGAAACAATTAGGCCATTCATGTATGACCTAAATCAAATCCCTTATGATTATACAGTGGAGATTTTAGGGATTAGATATGGTAGACAGAGTGCTTGAAGAACTATGGACAGAGATTCATAACATTGTATAGGAGGGAGTGACCAAAACTATTACCCAAGAAAAAGAAATACAAGAAGACAAAATGGTTATCTGAGGAGGGTTTACAAATAGCTGAGGAAAGAAGAGAATCAAAAAGCAAAGGAAAAGGGGAAAGATATATACTACTGAAGGCAGAATGCCAGAAAATAAGAAGGAAAGATAAAAAAGCATTCTTAAATGAGCACTGCAAAGTAAGAGAGGAAGACAATAGAATGGGAAAGACTGGAGATCTCTTCAAGAAGATTGGAGAGATCAAGGGGACATTTCATTTAAAGATGAGCACAATAGTGGACAGAAATGGTAAAGAGCTAACAGAGGCAAAAGAGATTAAGAATATACAGAAAACTATACAAGAAAGGTCTTAATGACCTGGATAACCACGATGGGATGGTCTCACTCACATAGACCTAAACATTCTGGAGTGTGAAGTCTTTTGGGCCTTAGGAAACATTACTATGAACAAAGCTAGTGAAGGTGAGAGCATTACAACTGACTATTTAAAATCCTAAAATATGATGCTATTAAAGTGCTGCACTCAATATGCCAGCTGATTTAGAAAACTAAGCAGTGACCACCAGACTGGATAAGGTCAGTTTTCATTCCAATCTTAGATAAGGGTGATACCAAAGAATATTTAAACTACCACACAATTGCACTCATTTCACATGCTAGCAAGATTATGCTCAAAATCCTTAAAGTTAGGCTTCAGCAGTATTTGAACTTCCAGATGTACAAGCTGGGTTTAGAAAAGGCAGAGGAACCAGAGGTCAAATTGCCAAAATTCATTGGATAATTGAGAAAACAAGGGAGCTCAAGAAAAAAAAAAATCTACTTCTGCTTCATTGACTATGCTAAAGCCTTTAACTATGTAGTGCTGCTGCTAAGTCGCTTTAGTCATGTCTGACTCCTGGTGACCCCATGGACTGCAGCCCACCAGGCTCCTCCGTCCATGGGATTTTCCAGGCAAGAGTACTGGAGTGGGTTGCCACTGCCTATGTGGATGACCACAAATGGTAGAAAATTCTTAAAAGGGATGGGAGTGCCAGACCACCTTACTTGCCTTCTGAGAAGCCTGAATGCAGGTCAAGAAGCGACAATTAGAACCAGATGTGGAAAAAAAATGATTGGTTCAAAAGTGAGAAGAGAGTATGACAAGGCTGTATATTGTCACCCTGCTTATTTAGCTTAAATGAGGAGTACACCATGCAAAATGCCAGGCTAAATGAATCACAAGCTAGAATCCAGATTTCTGGAAGAAATATCGGCAATCTCACGTATGCAGATGATAGCACTCTAATGGGAGAAAGGGAAGAGAAAATAAAGAGCCTATGGAAGGTGAAAGAGGAGAATTAAAAAAGCTGACTTGAAACTCAACATTAAACTATATATATAGGATTAGAGCATCTGGTCTCATCAATTCATGGCAAATAGAAGGTGGTATACCAGAAGCAGTGACAGCTTTTATTTTCTTGGGCTGCAAAATCATTAGTGATTGATTTTTCAATTATTGATTGAATGAATCAATCATTGAATGAATCAATGATTCATTAGCTGACTGCAGCCATGAAATTAAAAGACACTTGCTACTTGAAAGGAAAGCTATGACAAACCTAGACAGCCTATTAAAAAGCAGAGACATCACTATGCCTACAAAGGTTCATATAGTCAAAGCTATGTTTTTTTTCCAGTTGTCATGTGTACAGATGGGATAGTTGGACTATAAAGAAGCCTGGCTGCAGAAAAATTTATACTTTTAATTTGTGGTGCTTGAAAATGCTCTTGAGAGTCCCTTGGACCACAAGGATATTAATCCAATCAACCCTTAAGGATATCTCCCCTGAATATTCACTGGATGGACTGTTGGTTAAGCTCCAATACTTTGGCCCCCTTATGGGAAGAGCTGACTTCATTGTAAAAGACCTTGATGCTGGGAAAGACTGATGGCAGAAGGAGAAGGGAGTGACAGATGATGAGATGATTGCATGGCATCACTGATTCAACGGGCATGAATTTGAACAAACTCCAGGAGACAGTGGAAGACAGAGGAGCCTGGTATACTTCAATCCATGGAGTCACAAGGAGTTGAACATGGCTTAGCAACTGAACAAAACAAGACTTTGAAAAGTACAGTAGTACAGTACAACAGCTGACATTAACGACCTGGCAAGAACAGTTACTGACCAGAGGAGATACAGGAAGTAGAAAATGGAAGAGCTGAAGGATCATCAGAATTAGAGATGGAGTGCAAGCTGCAATTTCACTCATGCCTGATGCTAATGACACAGGTTTTGGTTCCTTCCTGGATTCAATTCTATCTACCCCCTTGAAAAAATTATCCAGTGATGTCTAGGTAGTAGCTCTTTATATCATAAGTGACATGTTAGCACTAGATTAAATTCTGAACCACTGCTGCAACCTTCATATAGTAGTAGGTCTATGTTAGGATCCTGGGCCTGAAAAACGAACAGTGCTTCCTCAAATAACATCTTTTTGCTATCTCCTGCATGATGAGTCTCTTTGGTTCTTCGTTTATTTCTTCTTCCCCTTATCTCTTCTTCCCCTTATCTCTTCATTCTTTCTCTGGGCCTCCAATTCCATGAGGTCTTCATTGTAAGCTCCTGTGTTGCACAGCAGGGAGTTCAATGAAGTTGTCCTCTTGCAGATCTATCTTCAGCTTGTACACAAAAGCACAACCACTTGTAAAGAAACCTCACTTGTGACAATGTATGTCAGAAATAAGAATTAACAGAAGTGATTGGACATGAGTCTTCACATTCGCGTCTTCAAAAGTTCACAGCTTGAAGTTTGCTATGTAGGTAACTTACTGTATATGTTAAACTGGAGATCAGAATATTCTTGTTTCAAATCATCTGGCTTAGTAGTTTAAATAGGAAGCATAATTGGTTTCAAATGAATAATACTATAAAATTACAAGAAACTCTCATAATGTAGAAAAATAATTAGCCCAATTCCAGAGCAGCCTAGTTAATGTTTGTCACTTAGATATACAAATAAATGTCTGTGTAGATAGACATCAGGCTTTCGTTTTCTTTGCTTTCATCCTTTATTCATTATTTCAACACTCTCTTTTTCTATTTTATGTATATAATCAGAATTAAGGGAGCAAAAGATAAAATATGGCATGGAATCCTTATTTTGCTAACTGACCCTCGAGAGCAATGGAGACATAAGGATTTACTGAGCTTCATGGAAAATTCTATATTGCCAAACCAAAGGATTGCACTGAGTGTATCTTTTGTTTTGGAAGTCTTTTGTTGCTTAAACTGTTGCATTTACTTAGCAATAACATGAATATTAAAGTGTAATGGTAGAGATTTTGCAATTTTGATTTGATATTACATATTTCCTTCATTCTCCATGTTATTTTTTAATTTAATTCTACATGTAGTGTTCCATTAATGTCGTGTGCTCAAATGGTACCTTGAGAGATAATGGTATCTTTTGATTATGTCATTCACAGGCAAAATTTTATTTTATATTCTCAAGTCCATTTTATAAATAGCTTAATGTTTCAATGATATTGCTCCTCTTATCAATGATGATGCCTTATCTATCCTTTAAATAGTAAGTGAGGAATGAATACTGAACTAAAGACACTAATATGAACATGACTGTTGAAACAAAAAGAAAACAAGAATGCTGACAAATATAAAAGAGGGGATTCAAAACTTCTGTGAAACAAATAATGCTCAATTTATATCAGTTGTTGAGAAAAAAAAAAATCACTTACCAGTAGTAACCTGTCGTTACCATGAAACTACACATCATAGGAATGTAAATAGTCAATCTCTAAATCTGATAAATGTGTTTTAATTCACTGAAGCATTTTCCCTCCATATTTTATTTCAAGTCTTTATTGTTATCTGAAGGGCTTTTTGTAGATAATGCCAATAAATCCCCTTGAGAACCTGTGGAGAAATTTGAATGTGTTGTTATGATGTTTTTATTATTCTAGTGTTCCAGTGTGTATATGTTTCATGTTGTGTAGATCACATATTTCTAAAAAAATAAAAACTGAATTGATCCACTTGCTAAGTTGCTTCAGTCATATCCAACTCTTGTGACCCTATGGACTCCTCTATCTATGGGATTCTCCTGCCATGCTTCTCTATCTATGAGATTCTCCAGGCAAGAATTACTGGAGGAGGTTGCCATGCCCTCCTCCAGGGGATCTTCCCAACCCAGGGATCAAACCTACATCTCTTGTGTCTCCTATATTGGTAGTTGGGTTCTTTACCACTAATGCCACCTGAGAAACCCTGAAATGACCCACAGCCTGGGTTAATGCTTATAGCTATTATATCATTTATTGAATATTGACCTACTGGCCAGAATCTGTCTGTATGCATGATGGCATGATTTTGATCATTATAGCTTGTAAGGAATATCTAAAAATTAAAATTGCAGGAACAATTTTTTGTGAAGAGGAGATTTTAAGATCATATTGAATGCTGAGGATAAAAAGTATGTCAACACTATTCTTTGCTGAATCAATTCATCACAACGTGGTAACTTTAATCACACAAGTGGTAATGGAGCTCATGATATTACAGGAGCTCAAAGCAGGGATATGACATGGTTTAGGATGTCGGCAAATGTGGGCATAAAAACTGACTTGAGAACTGCTGTGTAAAATGAACTACTTATTTCAAGAAGGAGAATAAAATGTATTAGAACAATTAATAAATGTAAAACAAGACCCTCAGATTTTATTTATTGTGGACAGCATGAGTTTGCCAAAACTAAAACTATCTTAGTTCATACCAGACCATAATGAAGATAATAAATTCATGCTTTTACACAATGGTCCTTTCTTTTGGAATTTTATGATCAGCCCTTGGGCATTAATATTTATTGGCAAATAACAGGAGAACATACAATTACTAAAAGTTCTTGAAAATATGTCATATGAGAAATTAAGAAACACACTGTGCTGAAGTGATAAAATGGAAGATCTTGAGACTATATAATACACATTTTAAATATGATAATAGTTACTTTATTGACATAGGAAAAAACAGACTTTAATAACTTATCGAAGGCTGACCAGTCACTATTGTTACAAAAATACTGCTTTTGGCTCAATGACAATTTTTCAGTACAATTTACATAGTGTGAAACACACACATCTTAAGTGTACAATTTGCGTTTTACACTCATGTCCCAAACCCATTTATCAAGATACAGAACATTTTCCTTATGCCAGAAGATTACATCATGACCACTGTTAAACCACTGTTCTAATTAGATGAGATGGTATTATTTTTTTTAACTTACATTTTATATTGAGCCATATCACATGTACTATTTTGTGTTAAGAACTTTTTGTACACAAGAGTATTCATTTTTGTTTTTGCATAGAGTAACATTACATGAATCTATAATTTTTGTTTATCATTTTGTCCTGGTTCCCTATTTCTGTGACTTTCACAAAACTATAAATACTGTTTCTAACAGTGCTGAGACTGACCGTGTTTGGCTGGGCAGTGATCACTCAGGGTTTCTCCTGCAATCACAGGTTGAAGCTGGGGCTGGATTCCCCAGATGCCTCAGTCCCATGATTGGCAGCTGATGCTGGATATTGGCTGGATTATTAGCTGGGAGTGTCAACCAGTGTCAACAGATGGTTTTTCCATGTAGTTAACTTAGGCTTCTTATATCACCATGACTGGGTTCTATAAAAGTGTGTATCAAGAGAGAATGTTCCAAAATGCTGAAAGATAAGCTGCAAGTCTTATGAACCAGCGTCAGAAACCACAAAGTTTCACAACTGATGTATTCCAGCAGTCAATGAGAAATTACAAGAGCAACACAAACTCAAGAGAGGGGACAACATAAGGAAGTGCCCAACAGGAGGTATGGTTAGTTGGGCAGTTCTCTTCGGGAAAAACTACCACATCACTCTGGTACTCATGAAAATGTGGGTTATTTTCACTCCTTGCCTATTATTACTAAATCTTCTAGGAAGATTATTATGCAAGTCTTCTGAGGAACATATATATATTATTTCTCTTAGATACCTCCCTAGAAGTGGATGGCATAGAGATGACATAGTTATGCTTAGAAGAAATGTCAAGCTGCCAGCTTGATGAACAAAGAGGTGGGCAAGAGGAGAAAACAAGGCGGTTGAGAGGAGGAAACCCAAGAATGCAGTTCAATGTGGTGTGACACTGAGGGACTGAGGATGTGCCAAGAGTAAATTCTGGAAAGAAGCGGTTTATTATATTAAGATTTTTAAATCTCATAAAGACAGTGAGGGACACTGAAAGGTTTTAAGCAGAGAAATGACAGTTTTGAATTTTTGAAAACTCAACGCTGGTCAAATTGTGGAAAATGGTATGAACTTATAAATAAAAGAAGATATTTTAGATCCCTGTAGCAAAGTGGTGGTGTCCATAGAGACGAATGATGTGATGATTTGAGATATATTTTGGAAACCACATTGATAGGACTTATTTTTGGATTGGGAGCAATGAGTGAGCCTAAGTCAAGTCTGTGACTAAGTCAATGGGGGATTAGTGGTGCATCTTTCTGAGATGGGAACAGCACCGAGGACCTAGTATGGGAGTAAATAAAACAATTTAATATTCAAACTGCTGCATTTCAGTTAGTGGTATGAGTAGATGCTTCTTGCAGGGAGTTAGATCCATGGATTTTGAGCTCATGTGAAAAATCTGAGTTGGAAAAATACATTTGGGAATTAGCAGCCTCAGACTATGTTCAGATGGATCTTGTGGTATGAGAAGCTTACAGTACTTAATAACTTATCCTTAGAATTATGTTTCCTGGAATTGAAACTTGGAGCACTTCATTCTAGATGAATGTTCTAGGGCAAGTAATGTAATATTGCTTTGTCTCACTTATATGTAAATGGTAGATAATAATTTCTATCTTTTACAGTTACAGTAGATAGTTACACATAAAGGGCATTGAAAATTTTCAAGTTCAAAGCAAGTGTTCTGTGAACACTGGTTCTTACTATTCTTTTTTTTATATTTTATTTTTTAACTTTACAATATGGTATTGGTTTTGCCATATATCAACATGAATCTGCCACAGGTATACACGTGTTTCCCATCCTGAACCCTCCTCCCTCCTCCCTCCCCGTACCATCCCTCTGGGTCATCCCAAGCATCCAGTATCGTGCATCGAACCTGGACTGGCGACTCTTTTCATATATGATATTATACATGTTTCAATGCCATTCTCCCAAATCATCGCACCATCTCCCTCTCCCACAAAGTCCAAAAGACTGTTCTATACATCACTGTCTCTTTTGCAGTCTCATATACATGGTTATTGTTACCGTCTTTCTAAATTCCATATATATGTGTTAGTATACTGTATTGGTGTTTTTCTTTCTGGCTTACTTCACTCTGTATAATCGGCTCCAGTTTCATCCACCTCATTAGAACTGATTCAAATGTATTCTTTTTAATGGCTGAGTAATACTCCATTGTGTATATGTACCACTGCTTTCTTATCCATTCATCTGCTGATGGACATCTAGGTTGCTTCCATGTCCTGGCTATTATAAACGGTGCTGCATTGAACATTGGGGTACACGTGTCTGTTTCAATTCTGGTTTCCTCAGTGTGTATGCCCAGCAGTGGGATGGCTGGGTCATAAGGCAGTTCTATTTCCAGTTTTTTAAGGAATCTCCACACTGTTCTCCATAGTGGCTGTACTAGTTTGCATTCCCACCAACAGTGTAAGAGGATTCCCTTTTCTCCACACCCTCTCCAGCATTTATTGCTTGTAGACTTTCGGGTCGCAGCCATTCTGACTGGCGTAAAATGGTACCTCATAGTAGTTTTGATTTGCATTTCTCTGATAATGAGTGATGTTGAGCATCTTTTCATGTGTTTGTTATATTAGCAGTATTGCTACAGATAAAATTGCAAAAGGAAATTAGTTGGTTATATAATCTCATTTACAGAAAAAGCATAGGAAAAGACCCAAAAGAGACTGAGTAAAAGCAAGAGAGGAATCCAGGGAGCAGAAAGAAAGAAGAAAAGCATGGATTATAAAGATGGATTATGTAAGAAAGAAAATAGAAAGGGTTATTTAAGACTGAGGAAATCCCATGAGAGAAACCTGTAGTCATAAATTAGCTTATAAAATGAAAGTACTTATACCTAATATACATCACTAGAGGGATGAATATCTTTCTTAAATTTGGAAATTAAAAAAAAAAAAAGAAAAAAGTTATGTATGTAGGTTAATGTCAAGAGAGTATATGGTGAAGCATAACATTTTCTCTACGTTGCATGTTTTTTTCTAAGTAAATTTAAAATTGTTTTTGAGTGACTGGATTATACCTACACAAGGCAGAGTATTTTACAATAGCTGGTAGTGGAGATGATTTTTTCCAAATGAGGAACTTCTATATTTCATCTTTAAATCAGTCCATCACGGTATGAATGGGAATCAAATCCACTTAAATATGTCAGCATGAACATATGCTTCCTATTTTAGGTGTATAAAGAGACTATTGTTATTCTTTTGAGAAAAATCCTGCTGTGAAGTTTTCTGTATATGTTTTAGAAGCATACAGGGCATGCTGCCAGCACCGTTGTATTTCAAAGCCTGATTCCCTTTGTAAATGCTATAACTAGCCATGTTAATGGGCTTGGGGTGGATATGGATGTTGAGGGTGTTGCACAGATAATAACGGGGCTCTGATGAATTAAGTCTATGTGTTCCTGTGGGGTGATGGAAATAGAATAGAATCATAATGAAATTTCAAACCTGCAGCTGTATTTCACCTAAAACATTCTGCTCATAGAATCCTTCTCTTCCTCAGGCTTCTAACTAGCAGAGAGGAATGTAGAAGATAAGCTTCTCTGAGACAGAAAATCTAATTTTCACTGAATAAAGTTATCCATATGTATAGATAGATACAAAAAATAAACATTTTGCTTTTAAGATAGTTAAATATCTTACTTAGCAAAAATTTGTCTAACAGGATGCTACACAGATTTTAGCATGTGTAATGATCCTTTTAATGTGGAGAGAATTACGTGGAGTAGTATCTGACTTGTTTTCCAGGCAAAATACCTAAATGTTCTTGGCTAATTCTTATGTGCTCTTTCATAATAAAAACTAGTAAACATTTCTTTCATCTCCTGATAATTTAATATTTGTAATACAATGTATGAGGACTAGGTGAGGGATTTAGCTTAAAGTTACCCAAAGAATAAAATGCCATGGATTGAAATATTTAAAATAAATATTGATCACAGCCTAAATAGAAATTCCATTATGAAATGTCAAAATCACCTCCCACCATAAGAACACACTCTTAGATAAACTGGCTGGTTCTATGATTACTCCAAGTCCTTTACTCCCTTTGCTGGAGGGATTTGTCCCTTCTTATTTATTTAAAATTCCCACATGACCCAGACTCCTTACCCTATTGTCAAGTTTTTCCATATGACATTCTCTAGCCAATAAACAGTAAAGGAAGTAATTTATGTCAGTTCCCTGGGTTGGGAGGATCCCCTGGAGAAGGGAAAGGCTACCCACTCTAGTATTCTGGCCTGCAGAACTCCATGGACTGTATAGTCTATGGGGTCGCAAAATGTCGGACATGACTGATTGACTTTCACTTTCATTTTCCAAGAAGACTCTTAAGCCATGTATGTTTCTCCCAATTCTCTTCAATGTACTCTCTACTCCATGAACTTCGTGACCAAGTGGCTGCTCCTTATTCACTCTGGCACCTCCTGGATCCAGACATGAAAACATCACACACAGGAAGAGCAGAGCCCCAGCTGGTACATAAGCAAGAACAGAACTTTACTGTCATAAGGCAATGAGACTTCTCTCTACTGCAGAGCTGACTGATACAGTAAGATTTGTGAAAGATGCTCTTGTATTTTCTTAAAGTCAATCAATAAGGAATTTAAGATGAGCAGCAAGTATTTCTTGGCACCCCACTCCAGTACTTTTGCCTAGAAAATCCCATGGAGGGAGGAGCCTGGTAGGCTGCAGTCCATGGGGTCGCTAGAGTCGGACACGACTGAGAGTCTTCACTTTCACTTTTCACTTTCATGCTTTGGAGAAGGAAATGGCAACCCACTCCAGTGTTATTGCCTGGAGAATCCCAGGGATGGGGAAGCCTGGTGGGCTGCTGTCTGTGGGGTTGCACAGAGTCGGACACGACTGAAGGGACTTAGCAGCAGCAGCAGCAGCAGCAGCAGCAAGTATTTCACCATAAGCTTCTCTAAGGTAGTGATTGAATTCAATTTATATTGAATTCTCAAGGTATAATATGAAGCATAACAAATATTCAGTAATCAATAATTATCCACTGACTGATGGAATGATGAATGAATGAGTGAATAATGATTATTGATTAATTATAGATTCAGAAATAGGTATATTATGTCAGGTCCTGGAGATTCAGTTAAAAAAATGAATACCCCCAACAGATCATATGAGGCTCCAGGAAAATTTTATGAGACTATATGCTGGAAAAAATACAAGAATTAAATTAAGAGATCATGAATCTAACTCATGGGTATAATGAGAGACTATTAGAAAGGATATAAAGAAGAATTTCCAAACCCAGCACCTTCTTGCAATTTCCCTCTGCTACAGGAATGGTATATTCCTCATGGGGCTGCTTCAGGATTTCTTAAAGAATTCAGTTCAGTTCAGTCGTGTCCGACTCTTTGCAACCCATGAATTGCAGCACGCCAGGCCTCCCTGTCCATCACCAACTCCCAGAATTTACCCAAATCCATGTCCATCGAGTCGGTGATACCATCCAGTCATCTCATCCTCTGTCATCCGCCTTTTTCTCCTGCCCCCAATCCCTCCGAGCATGAGAGTCTTTTCCAATGAGTCGACTCTTAGCATGAGGTGGCCAAAGTACTAGAGTTTCAGCTTTAGCATCATTCCTTCCAAAGAACACACAAAACTGATCTCCTTCAGAATGGACTGGTTGGATCTCCATGCAGTCCAATGGACTCTCAAGAGTCTTTTCCAACAGCACAGTTCAAAAGCATCAATTCTTCGGTGCTCAGCTTTCTTCACAGTCCAACTCTCACATCCATACATGACTACTGGAAAAACCATAGCCTTGCCTAGATGGACCTTTGTTGGCAAAGTAATGTCTCTGCTTTTGAATATACTATCTAGGCTGGTCATAAATTTCCTTCCAAGGAGTAAGCATCTTTTAATTTCATGGATGCAATCACCATCTGTAGTGATTTAGGAGCCCCAAAAAATAAAGTTGGACACTGTTTCCACTGTTTCCCCATCTATTTCCCATGAAGTGATGGGACAAGATGCCATGATCTTCGTTTTCTGAATGTTGAGCTTTAAGCCAACTTTTTCACTCTCCACTTTCACTTTCATCAAGAGGCTTTTTAGTTCCTCTTCACTTTCTGCCATAAGGGTGGTGTCATCTGCATATCTGAGGTTGCTGATATTTCTGCTGGCAATCTTCATTGCAGCTTGTGCTTCTTCCAGCCCAGCGTTTCTCATGATATACTCTGCATAGAAGTTAAATGAACAGGGTGACAATATACAGCCTTGACACTCTCCTTTTCCTATTTGGAACCAGTCTGTTGTTCCATGTCCAGTTCTAACTGTTGCTTCCTGACCTGCATACAGATTTCTCAATAGCCAGGTCAGGTGGTCTGGTATTCCCATCTCTTTCAGAATTTTCCACAGTTTATTGTGATCCACACAGTCAAAGGATTTGGCATAGTCAATAAAGCAGAAATAGATGTTTTTCTGGAACTCTCTTGCTTTTTCCATGATCCAGTGGATGTTGGCAATTTGATCTCTGGTTCCTCTGCCTTTTCTAAAACCAGCTTGGACATTTGGAAGTTCACGGTTCATATAGTGCTGAAGCCTGGCTTGGAGAATTTTGAGCATTACTTTACTAGCGTGTGAGATGAGTGCAATTGTGCAGTAGTTTGAGCATTCTTTGGCATTGCCTTTCTTTGGGATTGGAGTGAAAACTCACCTTTTCCACTCCTGTGGCCACTGCTGAGTTTTCCAAATTTGCTGGCATATTGAGTGCAGCACTCTCACAGCATCATCTTCAAGGATTTGAAATAGCTCAAGTGGAATTCCATTACTTCCAGTAGCTTTATTTGTAATGATGCTTTCTAAGGCCCACTTGATTTCACATTCCAGGATGTCTGGCTCTAGGTCAGTGATCACACCATCGTGATTATCTGGGTCATGAAGATCTTTTTTGTACAGTTCTTCTGTGTATTCTTGCCACCTCTTCTTAATATCTTCTGTTTCTGTTAGGTCCATACCATTTCTGTCCTTTATCAAGCCCATCTTTGCATGAAATGTTCCCTCGGTATCTCTCATTTTTTTGAAGAGGTCTCTAGTCTTTCCCATTCTGTTGTTTTCCTCTATTTCTTTGCATTGATCTCTTAGGAAGGCTTTCTTATCTCTTCTTGCTATTCTTTGGAACTCTGCATTCAGATGCTAATATCTTTCCTTTTCTCCTTTGCTTTTCACTTCTCTTCTTTTCACAGCTATTTGTAAGGCCTCCCCAGACAGCCATTTTGCTTTTTTGCATTTCTTTTCCATGGAGATGGTCTTTATCCGTGTCTCCAGTACAATGTCACGAACCTCAGTCGATAGTTCTTCAGGCACTCTGTCTATCAGATCTAGGCCCTTAAATCTATTTCTCACTTCCACTGTATAATCGTAAGGGATTTAATTTAGGTCATACCTGAATGGTCCAGTGGTTTTCCCTACTTTCTTCAGTTTAAGTCTGAATTTGGCAATAAGGGGTTCATGATCTGAGCCACAGTCAGCTCCCAGTCTTAAACAATTAGGCCTTTCAATTTGAAATTGTACAACACCCAATTAAACTTGAACCTTTAAAATACCTGTTTCTTAGCATCAGAAGAATATCATCCTTTTTTCCTTTTTTCATTTTCCTAAAGTGTCTGTTATTATTTGTGAACTCTAATAGTAAAAATAATGGGCATGAAAATAGCCCATAAATTACATATAATAAATGCAAAATGTTTTCTGATTGCTGCATTAAAAATATATGTTGATTCCTTGTACACATTGTAACTTTAATATAAATGATATAATCTTAACAAAATCCTATTTTTTACATCAAGATATTTTCACTTTTTTTTTTTTTTTACTCAATCAAATGTGTTGAAAACCATATCATTACCCATGTTTTCTGCATTAAATGAATATGGGAATGTTCACTCAGCTGAATGGCTAGAGCTATGCAAAACATTGTCTTGCATCCCAATAAAATGTCTCTGCATTTTTGAGCTACATTATCTGCTTCAGTAAATGCTGACATTGTGCTTGGTTTTTCACTCTAAGTTGTCAGCTGCAGGGAAACCCAGATTAAACTATCCAAACTACAAAGCAGGGAAAATAATTAAAGCTGTCTGACACTAGACTTACCATGTAGTCTTTAATTTGTGAAATGGTAAATATTAGCCTCTTCCTTGATCTCTACCATCTAGAATTCCCAGTGGAGAAAGCAATTGGCTTCATTCGTAAAGCTTCTCTGAAGACAGGCAAGCTGTAAAAATACACTACTTCATCAGAATTCTTTAGACATTTTCATGTGTACACACTTCATTGATTATCAGTTTTTTGATGAGGCTTGCTGGAGTTTAGAAGGCTCCCTGGAAAAAGATTCTTGTTCTCTGGGAAATGAAATCATGGTCTGTTAGCTTGGAAACAACAAAATAGTGAGGAAGTAAAGAGAGTAATAGATTTTGCATGTGGTGTTTAGCAACCAGCTTTAGCATCAGCTAATAGACTGGTGAGGATTTCCTGAGAAATAATTCTGCCATAAATTTGAGTGTGAAAATTTTCATTATGTGTTTTTCACCTGTATTTACATTATATGTAAGAGATCAGATCAGATCAGATCAGTTGCTCAGTCGTGTCCGACTCTTTGCGACCCGATGAATCCCAGCACGCCAGGCCTCCCTGTCCAGCACCAACTCCTGGAGTTCACTGAGACTCACGTCCATCGAGTCAGTGATGCCATCCAGCCATCTCATCCTCTGTCGTCCCCTTCTCCTCTTGCCCCCAATCCCTCCCAGCATCAGAGTCTTTTCCAATGAGTCAACTCTTTGCATGAGGTGGCCAAAGTACTGGAGTTTCAGCTTTAGATCATTCCTTCCAAAGAAATCCCAGGGCTGATCTCCTTCAGAATGGAGAGATGTTCAAGCTGGTTTTAGAAAAGGCAGAGGAACCAGAGATCAAATTGCCAACATCCTCTGGATCATGGAAAAAGCAAGAGAGTTCCAGAAAAGCATCTATTTCTGCTTTATTGACTATGCCAAAACCTTTGACTGTGTGGATCACAATAAACTGTGGGAAATCCTGAAAGAGATGGGAATACCAGGCCACCTGACCTTTTGAGAAATTTGTATGCAGGTCAGGAAGCAACAGTTAAAACTGGACATGGAACAACAGACTGGTTCCAAATAGGAAAAGGAGTACGTCAAGGCTGTATATGTAAGAGAAGTTCATCTCAAATATATTCACAAAATCATCAATATTAATTGCTATAATATTTTTGTTATTTGCAAATAAAAATTATGGAAGTGTAAACACAGGGTCCCTTTAAATTGTTAATAACTATAGGACACAGTAGCCGAACACTCAGATATAAAAGCAAGGTCCAATAGAAATCACATATTCTGTAGGTAAGGGGAAAAAAAAAAAAAAAAGATCAGTCATAAAGTAGTTTTTGGAGTAGTCATAACCAACTCTCTGTAAATCACAGCATAACTTTAATGTAACTTCACTGAGACACAGATACTTGCATCTCCTCAGTGTGATTATTGTGCACAGAATGTGCAGTAGTAAAGTTAAAGTAATATGAAATGCATGTTCTTTTCTTCTAGGCTTATCCACTCTAACTCTGCTACCAAATAAATGCTTTATGCTTCTCTCCTTTTATTTCCTTTAAAGGTGTAATCTATTGCATTACAATGCTATGATTAATATAAAATCTCTTGTTGCAAAAAAAATACTGTGATTATTTTGTAAAACCTAGCAAAATTGAATTATATAGATATGTAAATCTTGCTGTTTATAAAAATTGATTACATCTATCTCTTATCCTGAACCATTAGTGAAATGATATAAATTGAGTCTCTTGATGGCATAAATTATTTCTATAGAGGATATACAATAAAGAACAGAAGTATAATTCTTGGAAATTTGGGAAGAAAACATACTCATAAGATGATTAGTTTAAAGAAGCCATAAAATAAAGTATATATTTACAATATTTTTCATTATATCTTAAAATGGTAATGATACACCTTAGTTTTAAAATAGAAGTAATGACCAATAAAAATTTAAACATGGTAACATGGTTTTATCTTAAAGAATAGAAGCAAGTTACTTAAAGCTGTCTCTTTTTTATTTTTGATTCTATATATGGCTTGATTAATTTTTCAATTACAACCTTATGGACTCATTTCATTTGTTACTCCACTTAGCCAGCATCTTTTAGAATATGCTCAAGCTTTTATTTCCTCTTCATGTAAATGTATTTCAAATTTGCTAGTGCAGGTTAATTAATCTACATTGAAAATATATTTGTGTTCTAATGTTTCTGTTGTGACATTGGAATATATATGAAGAGCCAGATTTATATCTTTATTGTATGTGTTTGCCACACATGAAATAGTAATCAGTAAAGAAAATTTAAATGTAAACAAAGGCAATGTACACCTTGACTTAGAAGTGCTTTTATTGTAATAAATTATTTTCTGTATTATTGCATTTATCATATATATTTCTACTTAAGATTTTGATCTTTTGAACATTTTCTTTGTTTTAGCTCTTAATATGAAGTTATATCCAGACACAAATGTGTAACAACAAAATATTAATGGCTTTCACTATGTGCATATTTTGATGGACCAGAGATCATTTGATGTCCACAAGATGATTGATCTCTGAACTCACCTCACCCTCCTCTCCCTGATCCTGTGTCCACAAGACCACTCTCTAGATCTGAGTCTCTATTCCTGCCCTACAAATAGGTTGATCAGGACCATTTTACTAGGTTCCATATATATACATAGATAATGTGATATTTATTTTTATCTTTCTGACTTACTTCATTCTGTGTGACAGACTCTAGGTCCTTTCATGTCACTAAAAATGACCCAACTTCATTCCTTTTTATGACTGAGTGATATAGAAAGAGTGAAAGTCGACATTCTAGCAATCAGTGAATTAAAATGGACTGGAATGGGTGAATTTACCTCAGATGACCATTATATCTACTACTGTGGGCAGGAATACCTTAGAAGAAAAGGAGTACCCATCATGGTCAACAAAAGAGTCCGAAATGCAGTACTTGGAGGTAATCTCAAAAATGACAGAATGATCTCTCTTCATTTCCAAGGGAAACCATTCAATATCACAGTATTCGAAGTCTATGCCCCAACCAGTAACGCTGAAGAAGCTGAAGTATGAAGACCTACAAGACCTTTTAGAACTAACACCCAAAAAAGATGTCCTTTTCATTATAGGGGACTGGAATGCAAAAGTAGGAAATCAAAAAACACCTGGAGTAACAGGCAAATTTGGCCTTGGAATACAGAATGAAGCAGGGCAAAGACTAATAGAGTTTTGCCAAGAAAATGCACTGGTCATAACAAACACCTTCTTCCAACAAAACAAGAGAGAACTCTACATATGGACATCGCCAGATAATCAACACTGATTGTCAGATTGATTATATTCTTTGCAGCCAAAGATGGAGAAGCTCTATACAGTTAACAAAAACAAGACCGGGAACTGACTGTGGCTCAGACCATGAACTCCTTATTGCCAAATTCAGACTTAAATTGAAGAAAGTAGGGAAAACCACTAGACCATTCAGGTATGACCTAAATCAAATCCCTTATGCTTATAGAGTGGAAGTGAGAAATAGATTTAAGGGACTAGATCTGATAGATAGAGTGCCTGATGAACTATAGAATGAGGTTTGTGATGTTGTACAGGAGACAGGGATCAAGAGCATCTCCATGGAAAAGAAATGCAAAAAAGCAAAATGGCTGTCTGGGGAGGCCTTACAAATAGCTGTGAAAAGAAGAGAAGTGAAAAGCAAAGGAGAAAAGGAAAGATATTAGCATCTGAATGCAGAGTTCCAAAGAATAGCAAGAAGAGATAAGAAAGCCTTCCTAAGAGATCAATGCAAAGAAATAGAGGAAAACAACAGAACAGGAAAGACTAGAGATCTCTTCAAGAAAATGAGAGGTACCAAGGGAATAATTTCATGCAAAGATGAGCTCGATAAAGGACAGAAATGGTATGGACCTAACAGAAGCATGAGATATTAAGAAGAGGTGGCAGGAATACACAGAAGAATTGTACAAAAAACATCTTCATGACCCAGATAATCACGATGGTGTGATCACTGACCTAGAGCCAGACATCCTGGAATGTGAAGTCAAGTAGGCCTTAGAAAGCATCACTATGAACAAAGCTAGTGGAGGTAATGGATTTACAGTTGAGCTATTTCAAATCCTGAAAGATGATGCTGTGAAAGTGCTGCACTCAATATGCCAGCAAATTTGGACAACTCAGCAGTGGCCACAGGACTGGAAAAGGTCAGTTTTCACTCCAATCCCAAAGAAACACAATGCCAAAGAATGCTCAAACGACCGCACAGTTGTACTCATCTCACACGCTAGTAAAGTAATGCTCAAAATTCTCCAAGCCAGGCTTCAGCAATACATGAACTGTGAACTTCCAGTTGTTCAAGCTGGTTTTAGAAAAGAAAGAGGAACCAGAAATCAAATTGCCAACATCCACTGGATCACCAAAAAAGCAAGAAAGTTTCAGAAAATCATCTATTTCTGCTTTTTTGACTATGCCAAAGCCTTTGACTGTGTGGATCACAATAAACTGTGGGAAATTCTGAAAGAGATGGGAATACCAGACTACCTGACCTGCCTCTTGAGAAACCTCTATGCAGGGCAGGAAGCAACAGTTAGAACTGGACTTGGAACAACCGACTGGTTCCAAATAGTAAAAGGAGTACATCAAGGCTGTATATTGTCACCTTGTTATTTAAATTTTATGCAGAGTACATCATGAGAAACGCTGGACTGGAAGAAGCACAAGCTGGAATCAAGATTGCTGGGAGAAATATCAATAAACTCAGATATGCAGATAACACCACCCTTATGGCAGAAAGTGAAGAGGAACTCAAAAGCCTCTTGTTGAAAGTGAAAGTGGAGAGTGAAAAAGTTGGCTTAAAGCTCAACATTCAGAAAATGAAGATCATGGCATCCTGTCCCATCACTTCATGGGAAATAGATGAGGAAACAGTGGAAACAGTGTCAGACTTTATTTTTTTGGGCTCCCAAATCACTGCAGATGGTGATTGCAGCCATGAAATTAAAGACACTTACTCCTTGGAAGGAAATTTATGACCAACCTAGATAGTATATTGAAAAGCAGAGACATTACTTTGCCAA
The DNA here is from genome assembly GCF_055505025.1 of Bos grunniens. Classification (NCBI taxonomy): domain Eukaryota; kingdom Metazoa; phylum Chordata; class Mammalia; order Artiodactyla; family Bovidae; genus Bos; species Bos grunniens. The sequence continues at coordinate 8,362,530 of NC_141176.1, read as the reverse complement.
CAAAGGTCCGTGTAGTCAAGGTTATGGTTTTTCCAGTGGTCATGTATGGATGTGAGAGTTGGACTCTGAAGAAGGCTGAGTGCTGAAGAATTGATGCTTTTGAACTGTGGTTTTGGAGAAGACTCTTGAGAGTCCGTTGGACTGCAAGGAGATCCAACCAGTCCATTCTGAAGGAGATCAGTTTTGGGTGTTCTTTGGAAGGAATGATGCTAAAGCTGAAACTCTAGTACTTTGGCTACCTCATGCGAAGAGTTGACTCATTGGAGAAACTCTGATGCTGGGAGGTTTTGGGGGCAGGAGCCGAAGTGGACGACAGAGGATGAGATGGCTGGATGGCATCACTGACTCGATGGACGTGAGTCTTTGTGAACTCTGGGTGTTGATGATGGACAGGGAGGCCTGGCGTGCGCATGCTACAAATCATGGAGTTGCCAAAAGTTGGACATGACTGAGCGCCTGAACTGAAGTGAACTGAATATTCCATTGTATGTATGTACACTTTTTCTTCATCCTTTCATTTGTTGATGGACATCTGGGTTGTTTCCATGTCTTGGATATTGTAAATAATGCTTCAGTGAATATCGGGGTACATGAGTCTTTTTGAATTATGATTTTCTCAAGGTATATGCCCAGTAGTGGTATTGCTTGATCATATAGTAGTTTATGTTTCATTTTTAAAGGACCTCCATACTGTTCTCTAAAGTTTTTGTTAATATACATTTCCACCAACAGTACAAGAGAGTTCCCTTTTCACTACACCCTCTTCAGTATTTATTGTTTGTAGACCTACTGATGATGGTCATTCTGACAGGTGTGAGGTGTTACCTCATTGCAGTTTTGATTTGCATTTTCCTAATAATTAGTCATCTTTAGAATTTTCAGTTCCGTTTAGTTCAGTCACTCAGTTGTGTCCAGCTCTTTGCGATACCATGGACTGCAGCATGCCAGGTTTCCTCATCCATCGCCAGCTCCCAGAGCTTACTTAGCATCTTTTCATGTGTCTATTTGTTGCTGTTGTTGTTCAGTCATGAAGTCATGTCCCACTCTTTGCAATCCCATGAAATGCAGCATGCCAGGCTTCCCTGTCCATCACCAACTCCTGGAACTTGCTCAAACTCATGTCCAACCAGTTGGTGATGTCACCCAACCATCTCTGTCATCCCCTTCTCCTCCTGCCTTCAATTTTTCTCAGAATCAGGGTCTTTTCAAATGAATCAGCTATTCACATCAGGTGGCCAAAATATTGGAGCTTCAGCTTCAGCATTAGTCCTTCCAGTGAATGTTCAGGACTGATTTCCTTTCGGATTGACAGGTTGGATCTCCTTGCAGTCCAAGGGACTTTTAAGAGTCTTCTCCAACACCACAGTTCAAAAGCATCAGTTCTTCGGTTCTCAACCTTCTTTTTGATCCAATTCTCACATCCATACACAACTACTGCAAAAAATCTTAGTTTTGACTATATGGACCTTTGTTGGCAAAGGGATGTCTCTGCTTTTTAAAACAATTCTGGCTTTGATATAGTTATTCTTCTAAGGAGCAAGCATCCTTTAATTTTGTGGCTGCATTCACCATTCACATTGATTTTGGAGCCCAAGAAAATAAAATCTGACATTGTTTCCACATTTTCCCCATCTATTTGCTGTGAAGTGATAGGACCAGATGCCATATCTTAGATTTTTGAATGTTGAGTTTTAAGCTAGCTTTTTCACTCTCCTCTTTCACCTTCATCGAGGGGCCCGTTAATTCTTCACTCTCTGCCATTAAAGTGGTATCATCTGCATATCTGAAGTTGTTGATATTTCTCACAGTAATGTTGATTCCAGCTTGCAGTTCATCTAGCCTAGCATTTCTCATGATATACTCTGCATATAACTTAAATAAGCAGGGTGACAATATACAACCTCGAGGTACTCCTTTCCCAGTTTTCATCCAGTCCATTGTTCCATGTCTGGTTGTGTCTATTAGCTCTCCATATATCTACTTTGGTGAAATATCTAATTAGATCTTCTGCCCCATTTTTTATTGTTTTGTTTTGTTGTTGTTGTTATTATTGTTTGCTTGTTTGTTTTTAATATCCAGCTGTCTGAGCAGTCAATATCATTTAAAACCACTGTTGCCTTATTTATTTTTCATCTGGAGGTTCTGTCCATTAATGTATGTGAAGTGTTAAAATCCCTTACTATTATTATACTGTTGTCAGTTTCTCTCTTTATATCTGTTAATATCTGCTTTGTATATTTAAATGTTCCTGTATTGGGTGTATATGCATTAATGAGTTTAATGCCCACTGCTTGTACTGATCACCTTATCATTATATAATAACTTTCTTTGTCTTTTGCTATAAACTGTCTTTTAAAGTCTATTTTGCCTGATATGAATATTGCTACCGAGACTTTCTGGTTGTTTTTTTTTTTTTTTTACATAAAATAGCTTCCACCTCCTCATTTTCAGTCTGAGTGTGTCTTTATTTCTGAAGTGAGACTCTTGTAAGCAATATATCTATATACACATGTATATTATCTTTACATGCATAATTTATATTATATTCTTTACTGTCTGAGCCACTTGGAAAACTATGTGTGTGTGTGTGTGTGTGTGTGCGCGTGCGCGCACGCACATGTGTATACATGGGACTTCCCCTGTGACTAAGTGGAAAAGAATCCGCCTGCAATGCAGGAGATGCAGGAGACATGGTTCAATCCCTTGGTCAGGAAGATCTCGGGAGAAGGAAATGGCACCCACTCCCATATTCTTGTCTGGAAAATTCTACGGGCAGAGGAGCCTGGTGGCCTGCAGGCCATAGGGTTTCAAAGAGTCAGACACGACTGAAGCAACTGAGTACATATATCTATATCTATATCTATATATGTATGTGTATATATATATATATATATATAGAGAGAGAGAGAGAGAGAGAGAGAGATAAAGGAGAGAGAGTATTTTTTTTTCCAATGAGACACTCATTGGAAAATGTTTCTTGTTTGGAGAATTTAGTATATTGACATTTAAAGTAATTATTGTTAGGTATATAAAAATGAGAAGACAGAGGGATTTGTCTCTTTAAGTTTTAATTGTGATGTGTCTTTAGTGTGAAGCTGTTTTGGTTCATGTTGTTTAGGACAATCTTTGCTTCCTGTACCTAAAAAACTCTTCCCTTCTTACAGTTTAGGAATATTTTCGTCATAATTCTGTTAAGTACATTTTTGATCCCTTTTCTCTTTTATCTCCTTTGGGACCTCTAATTATAGGGGTGACGGTACACAATGGTGTTATCCTAGACATTCCTCAAACTATTCTCTTTTAATTTGTTTTTATTTTTGCTATTCTGATTGAATGATTAGTATCATTTCATCTTTCAGATCACTTATGCATTTTTCTGTATCATCTGTTCTGCTGTCTATTCCTTCCAATGTGTTTTTCATTTCAGTTATAATATTCCCCTGATGGGGTCCAGCCCCAGTGGATCCAGGGAATTCGAAGTGGGGACGGCGTCAGCGAGGATCAGGAAACAATTGCTTAATTAAACATTAATTAAGGATATAAAAAGTGCTGAAATAAGGATAGCTCAGCGAAGAAATTCAGTGGAGAAAAGAGGCTGAATAACTTGGCTTACATGGAAAGCTAATAAAATTCCAAACTAAGGAATTTGCATCACCTACATAGGTCGCAGGTGTCCTCCCATTCTCCCGAAGGAGAGGAGACACTAAGGCCCCCTTGTCAGATCTTAGAAGCCCAGGCATAGTTAGTAGGCTTGACGAGCCTCCATGCCCCAGAAGAAAATTCAGCCAGAAGGTGAGATAAAGAATGGCATGGGGAGACCAAGCTTCGGTGAACAAGGCCCGCACTTTATTTTCCAAAGTAGTTTTTGTACCTTAAGTTAGGCATAGAGGATAAAGGGGGAAGGGGTAGAGTCAACAGTAAGCCAGGCTTTCTGCCTGCAAACTTATCATATGCAAAAGTTTAGGTGATTTACATCATCTTCTGGCCCAGAGGCCTTTTAAGACCCTTTCTTCAGAAAACTTATTTTTCTCTAAAGGTGATTAGTCAGGCGCACCCTCCAAAAGAATTGGATAAAGTGGCATTCCTATAGGGCAAAGTGTGGTGGGCTATAACAAGAAAAATAATTAACTCAAGGGTCCAAGGTTACAAACATTAAAGCTACTACTTACATTCCTATACACCAATTACATTAATCAATATACTGCCAGGGACACAGTAGGTAAGGGATATGGAAACTTAGCAGCAAAGACTGGCCCAACAAGTGAAAAACCCTGCACCAATACAATTTATAATCAATCTTTTAACTGCTCAAAGGAATCTTTATTTAGACACTTTAGAACATCTCATGACTTATTTGGTTGGGAGGCTCTGAACAATCACATGTGGCCAGAAGAATCTATTCAGGCAGGCTAGAGGACTTCCAAAGGAGTTTGTAGGTTGAAACACTCTTGTCACACCCAGGAACTTTATTAACTGGAGCTGTAAGTTAACTCTTTTTCAGACAGAGGTGGTGGGGGACAGCCCCCCATAAAGTCAGAGGTGTAGGTGAGAGCACAAAGCAGTAAAGTAGGCAGACTCTGGTTTTGGGGGTAGATGCTCGAGAATATCCAGGGAGACTCCTGAGGCTTGATCCCGCCTTTGTGTATGCCGAGCCTCCTTCCTCATGACCTTTGCCACGGGTGGAGTTCCTCACGCTGGCTCCTGGCATTCCCCAGTTATGACTGATACTTTTTTATATATGTTTCAGTCATCTCATCCTCTGTAGTCACCTTTTCCTCCTTCCCCCAATCCCTCCCAGCATCAGAGTCTTTTCCAATGAGTCAACACTTCACATGAGGTGGCCAAAGTACTGGAGTTTCAGCTTTAGCATCATTCCTTCCAAAGAACACCCAGAACCGATCTTTAGGATGGACTGATTGGATCTCTTTGCAGCCCAAGGGACTCTCAAGAGTCTTCTCCAATAGCACAGTTCAAAAGGATCAATTCTTCGGTGCTCAGCTTTCTTCACAGTACAACTCTCACATCTATACACGACCACAGGAAAAACCATAGCCTTGACTAGACAGACCTCTGTTGGCAAAGTAATGTCTCTGCTTTTGAATACGCTATCTAGGTTGGTTGTAACTTTCCTTCCAAGGAATAAGCATCTTTTAATTTCATGGCTGCAATCACCATCTGCAGTGATTTTGCCCCCCCCCCAAAAAAAATAAGGTCTGACACTGTTTCCACTGTTTCCCCATCTATCTCCCATGAAGTGATGCAACCAGATGCCATGATCTTCGTTTTCTGAATGTTGAGCTTTAAGCCAACTTTTTCACTCTCCTCTTTCACTTTCATCAAGAAGCTTTTTAGTTCCTCTTCATTTTCTGCCATAAGGGTTGTGTCATCTACATATCTGAGGTTATTGACATCTCCCAGCAATCTTGATTCCAGCTTGTGCTTCTTCCAGCCCAGCGTTTCTCATGATGTACTCTGCATATAAGTTAAATAAGCAGGGTGACAATATACAGCCTTGACATACTCCTGTTCCTATTGGGAGCCAGTCTGTTGTTCCATGTCCAGTTCTAACTGTTGTTTTCTGCCCTGCATAGAGGTTTCTCAAGAGGCAGGTCAGGTGGTCTGGTATTCCCATCTCTTTCAGAATTTTCCACAGTTTATTGTGATCCACACAGTCAAAGGATTTGGCATACTCAATAAAGCAGAAATAGATGTTTTTCTGGAACTCTCTTGCTTTTTCCATGATCCAGTGGATGTTGGCAATTTGATCTCTGGTTCCTCTGCCTTTTCTAAAACCAGCTTGAACATTTGGAAGTTCACGGTTCATATAGTGCTGAAGCCTGGCTTGGAGAATTTTGAGCATTACTTTACTAGCGTGTGAGATGAGTGCAATTGTGCAGTAGTTTGAGCATTCTTTGGCATTGCCTTTCTTTGGGATTGGAGTGAAAACTGACCTTTTCCAGTCCTGTGGCCAATGCTGAGTCTTCCAAATTTGCTGGCATATTGAGTGCAGCACTTTCACAGCATCAGCTTTCAGGATTTGAAATAGCTCAACTGCAAATCCATCACCTCCACTAGCTTTGTTCATAGTGATGCTTTCTAAGGCCCACTTGACTTCACATTCCAGGATTTCTGGCTCTAGGTGAGTGATCATGCCATCCTGATTATCTGGGTCATGAAGATCTTTTTTTGGTACACGTCTTCTGTGTATTCTTGCCACCTCATCTTAATATCTTCTGCTTCTGTTAGGTCCATGCCATTTCTGTTCTTTATCGAGCCCATCTTTGCATGAAATGTTTCCTTGGTATCTCTCATTTTCTTGAAGAGTTCTCTAGTCTTTTCCATTCTATTGTTTTCCTCTATTTCTTTGCATTGATTGCTGAGGAGGTCTTTCTTATCTCTTCTTGCTATTCTTTGGAACTGCATTCAGATGCTAACATCTTTCCTTTTCTCCTTTGTTTTTCGCCTCTCTTCTTTTCACAGCTATTTGTAAGGCCTCCCCAGACAGCTTTTTTGGATTTTTTTGCATTTTTGCTTTTTTTTGCATTTCTTTTCTATGGGGTTACTTCTTAAAATTTTCATTGTGTTTATCTATCCTCATTAAGTCAATTAACATTCTTACTACTAAACCTTTCAACTCTTTATCTGGCAAATTGCTTATTTTTGTTTTATATTTTACCATTTCTTTCTTGCTCTTTCAATTGAGACACAATCTTTCTGTCTTCTCATTTTAATTTATTTCTCTGTTTCTACAGTGGCTGACTTTATTTTGGGGGGCTCCAAAATCAGTGCAGATGGTGACTGCAGCCATGAAAATAAAAGACACTTTCTCCTTAAAAGGAAAGTTATGCCCAACCTAGACAGCCTATTAAAAAGCAGAGATATTACTTTGCCAACAAAGATCCATCTAGTCAAGGCTATGGTTTTTCCAGTGGTCATATATGGGTGTGAAAGTTGTACTATAAAGAAAGTTGAGTGTTGATGAATTGATGCTTTTGAACTGTGGTGTTGGAGAAGACTGACTCACTTGAAAAGACCTTGATGCTGGGAAAGATTGAAGGCAGGAAAAGTGGACTACAGAAGATGAGATGGTTGGATGGCATCACCAACTCAATGGATATGAGTTTGAGTAAACTCCACGAGTTAGTGATAGTCAGGGAGGCCTGGTGTGCTGCAGTCCATGGGGTAACAGAGTCAGACATGACTGAGAGACTGAACAGAGCTGAACTGAACAAAATTAAGTGAAACAGTTACCTATTGCAGTCTTGAATGAGTGTTCTTGCCTGGGAGCATCCTTGTACAGTCTATACATGCCCAGTGGGAGAACTGGATTTAACATGAATGCATGCCATATCTTTCATCAGGCTATGCTGTCAGTTATCGCCTTGGGGAGAGGTAGGGTTGGAAATGGAGGGATTAGGGCCAGAGTCACATGTGAGGTGGAGCTTCTCCTCTGCTCAGTGGCTATGAGTCAGGTGATGACCTATCGAGGGTAATGTCAGTTTCCAGGTTGCTGGAGCAGAAACCCTGAGGTTGAGTGTGATCTGGTTCAGTTTTTCTTGAGTGTAAGCACTCCCTTCCTTTGCAGCATCAACTCCTTTGCCCCAGAGTGGAGCCATGCTGGACCAAGAGGGCCTGGTGTGGGCACTTGGCAAGGGCCAGGGTCTGAATTTTGGCTATTTAACCACTGACAGATATCTGGACTTTTTGTGACCCACCAGCCATGTAAGCACCAGCAGTATCTGCCCCATCCTTGCTCAGGCTTTCACTTTGAGTCACCTCATCATCTCATGGCTGAGATCTATCCTCAGCTGTGGCAGCCCTCACTCCAGTGTAAAGCTGTGATGTGAGGCAAGCAGGACTGGAGCCTTCCCTCACAGGCAGGGACATGCACTTCAGCAAGAGGCCCTTAGTCCAGGCTTCTCATAAACCCTCCTGTTAGACCCACCAGCCCACCAGTCAGACAAGGGGACTTATTTTCACTGTATCCCTCTCAAGGACTGGGGAGACCAATAGGTAGCTTGAACAACTCATTCTCCAAGGAGACTCTCCATCCCACCTTTGTTATCTCCTTTTTCCTCTGCATCATTCTCGGGGGCATAGTTGTTTTTCCTTCCCTTCCGCTTCCATTCTACTCACTTTCAGATATTTTTGCCAGCATTTTTGCACAAAAGTCTTTATGCCAGTCTCCAGTTAGCTTTTGGTGAGAATTCCTCCATACATGGAGACTTTTTTTTTTGTGATGTTTTGTTTGGGGGAGGTGAGTTCCATCTTCTACTCATTACCTTGATCCAAGTTCTGAAACTCTTATTTAGAATTATTTAGCTTCTGTATTAAAAGGACAATTTTCTAAAAACATGTGTTCTCATATTGCACTCCATTTTCAATGTCTCTCGCCCCTCAATATTTTAAATACATTTTTGCATTCCTCTTAGACATTTTCTTATTCAATCTCACATTATACATATTTATACATCAATATTTTATTTCTCATCAACTTGCAACTTTTTAAGAATGGTGTAAATTTGGAACTAAATGATTGTAGTGATACAAATGATGAGCATTATGAAGATTTGAGACATAAAATAACTTGGATCATTTCATGTACATTCTCATTTCTTTGCTTTACATTTTCAACTATACAAAAAATAATTTGTGTTGATGTTCAAAAAGTCAAGTATTACTTGACAATGGCATAGAGAGTAGCAGCAATGAACAAAGTAAACTACTATGATTCATAAAATTTTCTGCTTGTGATTTTCAAAATTTATTGTTTGATTGGCACTAAAAAGCTACAACTATTGAATTAAGACAATTAAAAATCTTCTGCATGTATATTATAACAGAGAAGAAGAAGAGGTTGGAATTGATGCATAATATAAAGAAGTACAATCTATATTAAAAATGTTTCCCAAGAAGTGTTGTCTTTATATATTTAATCTTAAAATTAGTAGACATGAGGTGTATTATAAAAGTCATCTTAATTGTATTATTCTATTTATTGAATTTTAATAAACTTATTATTAAAGATATTTTAGTATATATACATTTATTAAAATATATGAATTTTAAACTTATACATAAATATCTATTATTTTTAAGTAAATGTTTTCATTTGTATTTCTTATGTAACAATTAAATATTAGATATTAGGAAATTAACATATTAATTTGAAACACTATATTGCGTCCACATATAGATTTTAACATTTTCATATGTATTGTCCCACAATTTTTTGAGTGATAATGACATATTCAAATGCATTCAAAACACTTCATATGTGTAAGATTTTTTTTATTCTCACAACAGCATTAATTTCATTTTTCAGATTAAGCAACATAGAATAAGAACATTTCCAATATGTTTCTTTACGGAACCACCTAATAAATGCCAAAATTTTTGGATACAAATTGAGATATGTTTATTGTCCAAAATTATGAAAGATGTAGGCTTCCCAGGTAAATACCTAGTGGGAAAGAATCTGCCTGCCAATGCAGGAGACACGAGAGACCCATGTTCAATCCCTGTATCTGGAAGATCCCCTGGAGTAGAAAATGCAACTCACTCCAGCATTCTTGCCTGGAAAATATCATGGACAGAGGAGGCCATCAGGCTATAGTGCAAAGGATCACAGAGAGTCTGACATGACTTAGCAACTAAGCACATGCACAGTCAAGACATTATACATACATGCAGACATACACACACAGATGACTTAATGCGAATATGATTACCATTATGGCTTTCTGACTCTATGCTATGCCCGCATGGACCATGAATATTTATATATATATATCATGTGGGATTCTGTGTGTGTGTGTATATATATATATATACACACATACATACATACAGGGATTATGTGTATATATATATATATATATACAGAATATATATATATATATATATATATACAGAATATATATATATAGAAAGAGACAATAGAAAGAAAATATCTTTCATTTCTATGTTTAAAATAAATTTACATGAACTATGATTGCTATAGAATTATTTATACACTCTTGGTATTTAAGTGGCAAAAATATGTCAATATTACAAAATTACTTGTGGTTTTGAGTTTCCCATTTGAGAGAATATAATGCATGTTCAGAAAAAATCAATTAGATGGACTATTCTTTCCATTTGTGTATATATGTCAGGTGTCTGATACATGATAATGAATTAAAAAAACACAGATATTGAGTAAGAAGCAAAAGACTTTACATCTTGATCTTAAAATAAAAATGAATTCCAATGTTTGTTTGAAAGAAACAAATTCTAATATAATAAACTAACTGTGTAAGAAAGTTATGGTTTATTATACTCTACCTTCATAACAACACAATTTAATTATAAATTGTAATCTTTACTGTTGAATTAGTACTAATAATACACATGAAATTTATATAAAATATTATATATTATTACTTATGGGTATGAATTAAAGCATATACATATAATTTGTATTCTTGTAAAATAGAAAGTGTAATAATATGTCAAAACAGCTGCTAAAGAAACTTGCATTCATCTAGTTAATTGACTGTTATTTTGGGGGGGAAAGCAGAAAATTTTATTATGCATGCAGTTTTGATGCTACTTGGAAATGAATAAAGTAGTAGAAACGTGATTTGTTTCTATAGTTTTAAATTTTAAAGTGTTATTTACATGCTAGGTGGCTTTGACTGAAAATAATTTTAGATAATTGTACAATAAATAAATATAAAACTATAATTTCATGGATGCTATTTCAAATACAATTAACATAAAATAATTATGAATATCTTTACAAAGTTAACACAGCAAGTCAGGCATAGTTATCTGCAAATGTCACACTGTTATTTTCTTATTTTGTTAATGAAAATCAATTTAAACTATGCTACACAAAAAAATGCATGGGCATTTGAAAATTTCTATTACCTGAAGAATGTTTATAAACATTTACTTAATTTGAAAGCCTTTTGTTTTTACTTAGAAATGTCATCCGTTTGTTGAAAAAAAGTTAAAACAGATATTTAAACAAGTATTTTCATTTTTTTGTGTTTACTTTTTATACTTTCCCTCACAATTTTACCTTAGGGATCACAAATTCCACAGTCATTTCAAGAAGCTGAAGCACATGCTGGCATAGTTATTCCTTGCTTAAGATCTATTACAAGTGATTTTTTTTCTATTTTTAAAAACAATACAGTATATTCTTGTGATATGTGTCTTATAAACTATCTTATAAATTAAAAAAAAATTACTAGGTTGAACACTCCAGTATACTCTAGTTATGTGTTTTCTTCCTTTTATTTGTGCATGGCTGTGTGATTTTGTAGAACAGAGCATGAGACACTTCTATACTTCCCCATACATATTATTACATCTGTATATATGCATACCTGACACATAATATTAATAGAATCTTTGTAGGTAAGTGGGAGTGTAATTGATCATCATAGTGTGCATTTGTAAACATTATAAAAGTGTTACAAAAGAAGGGGAGATCATTCAATCTGGTATAATCAAATAAAACTTCATGAAATAACTGAAACAAAGACAACTTTGGAAAACAGTTGAAATATGAGTAAACAAAGAAATAAATATGTGAAATGAATGAACATATAGCAGAAGAAAGAAATTGTAACTAGAACATCTCTTCCTTAATATTTGGAGAATGGAATTCTTTCTAAAGAAGTCACTTTGTACAGAAAACCTGGGTAAATAATAATAAAATTGTAAATCTTACAATGGAAGGCCTCTAAAGCAAAGTAAAATAGTTTAATCATTTTCTGGTAGGTGATCAAATTCACTAAATAAACTATTCAATCATAAGTGTCAAATTCTAAAAGCAGTGGCTCCAGAAAATTATCTAAGACAGTTAAAAGTAATTTAAGTCAGATCTATCTGAGGGAGTTTAAACTTGAAATGGGGAGAATCTCCATTAGAACAGTAATGGATATGAACATCAAATTGAATCACGTGGAGGACAATTGGAAAACATAGCTCAAAACCCCAAATTAAATAATTCATGGCAGTTTGAATTGGGAAATGAGAAAAATAAATGAATCAAATTATATAAAATCTATAAGGTAGCTCACTGTGGAAACCGTGGTGATAGTGGGCCAAAAAACAATAGATGTTAATATTCAAATACATCAAATTATTTTTTTAACTTTTTAATTGAACCACCAGGAGTGTTCCTCATCATTATTCACAGTGAACTTACTGTGTGTGGAGAACTTCCAGGGTACCAAGCCTTGTGTCAAGAACTTTAGGAGTCTTAGTCTCTCTTGAGCCTCTTCACGGTCCAGTGAGGTCGATGCCATTAAGACCTGTTTAGTAGAGAAGGAAATGGCAACCCACTCCAGTATTCTTTCCTGGAGAATCCCATGGACAGAGGAGCCTGGCAGGCTATAGTCCCATGGGGTCGCAATAGTCAGACACGACTTAGTGACTAAACTACCACCACCGCCACATGGACATATCGAGAAATGCACAGATCGTAAGTATATAATTGAATGAGCAAATGCATTTGTTTGCCACCTTGCTCAAGTAACGTTACCGAACTACACAGGCTTCTGGCCACATCAATTAACAATATCTTCTTTCTCCCTGAAAGTAACCACTGTCCTAACTTCAATACTATAGCCTGATTTGCCTGTTACTGAACATTATATAAATGAATGAATATATTATTTGTGTTTGGCTTATTTCAATCAATATTATGTTAATAAGATTCAGCCATATTGTTACAGGTAACTATAGTTATTTATTTTTTATCATTATGTAGTATCCCCACTGTATATAGATACTGCAAGATACTTTCCCAATTTACTTTTGATCCATATTATCTGTTTGAGAGTTTTATACAATATTTTTCTATGAATATTTTTATACAAATTTGTTGGTGCACTTGTGTATCCTTTTATAAAATTGCTGAGTCATTTGGGCACATGCATGTTTCAATTTAATTATGTCAAATAGTATTCCAAAATCCTTGTAGCAATTTGTACTTCATATCTATATAGTATAAGAATTCCACTTTCCTTTTGAAATGCATTTATCTTACTAAATATTTATTTCTGAGACAGTTATAGGTATTTTCAAGTCTAGGTGCCAACAATATAAATAGTCCGTGGTTATCAGTACCTAGTGAGATTCATCTACTTCTGTAGTAAGCTTGAACAAAATGTAAAAGAAAAAAAAATATATATATATATAAGTACCTGATACATTTTTAAAATTTAAGTCTTTACAGTTGAATGACACCCTAATACTTAGTGAAAACTTTCTACCACTGAGCTTTGCAAAGCATTAAAAATGTAGTTGCCCAGAAGTTCACAGAATTGAAGGAAGTTGTAAAGAGCTTTGGATCACCAATGCAGCCTTTCATACATGAAATCTGAGAAGGCTTTTGTGGGCTGGATGTAAGAGGGAATTAATTTGGGGAAATTCCAGAGGTTAAGACCAGATGAGCTGTTTCACTTCCTCTGGACTTGCTGACTGTTGATGAATGGTTGAGAAGTTTTTGTTTATTAGCTTTGCAAGAAACTTCATAAAAGTTCTGTTTTTCTAAGGAAAAATTTTTCTAAGAAAAAATTTCTAGTCTTTTTCTAAGAAAAATACTAAAAAAAAAATGCACAATATGAGTTATATTTCACACCACAAATAGCTTGCTTGTCATTTAGCAATGTGGATTCTTCTAAATGATAGTTTATTTAGATAAAATGAGATTTTTAGCTCAGAGAATCAGGAATTGGTTATCACAGAACTCTAATGAGACTGAGGGGGGTAAATAAATAGTATACAGCATATCATCATGTTCTCTACTACTTAATCTAAAAACTATAAATATATAGTAAGACTCATGACTTTAATATAAAAGTCAATGGTTATTGTTACTTAGGGGGAAAAGGCACTGGTTTCAAAATGCCAGCAATTAGACATCTGCACTGGTGAGATACTAAGGAAAATATTGTTAAATTCCATAGAAGACAACACTTAGAAAAATATAACTAGTAAATCTCTATATATGTGCAGTAAAATTACCATAAAATTAATCTTAAATAGATGATTATGATAACCTGTGATCTTGCCATAATAATTTTATGAGAAATATACTGCAAGTTCTAATGTCATATATTTTAAGAAATTTGTTTAGAAACTGCAATTAAATAATCCAGAAATAATTAATTCAGAAGACAACCCATTAAATTATAACCCTCCCCACTGGTTAACTTAGTGCCAAATGTGTTGTTTAATTTATCATTTCTTAGTATTTTTAGAGGGCCTGAAGGCAGAGAATGAAGTAGTAATAAATAGGGAATAGTGGATAATTAGAGAAGGAAATGTGGAACAAAATTACTAAGGGCTTTAGGTGAAGTTCATTATTACTATTTAATAGTGCCCAAGAGCATTCGATCAAATTATGGATCAAGTTTAAAAGTGCGCTGAATGAAATCCTTGTGGAGGAGAGTTTCTAGCTTTTTTCCTTTAGGATTCAACTTAGTGTTATAAAATATACTCAAAATCTGTCTCACAAATCATGTTTTGACCAAGCCTTACAGAGAACCACTTGGGGGAATCGTGTTTTATACTGGGGGTCAAGGCACACATATTATTAATAGGATAAGAGAAATTATTTTAAAAAATGGAAACAATGAGAGAGAAAACTAACCTAAGCACCTAAGTTTAGTTGGCAGTGGGCTGTCTGCCACACAAACTGTGACTATTACATGATTAAGCAGTAAGACACTTCAGGGGTTACTGGTTAAGTGACATATTTTAAGTACAGCCCTAAGGCCATTTAATGTGTGAGGAAATCTTGTTTTTCTAACTGTACAGATTCCTCTTTTCTTTTGGCTCACCCTAGAGCATCATATTATCATTATTAAACTTTTAACAGGTACAAATGCATAATTTATTTGTTTTTCTTTTTTTTTTTCTCTAATTTTATTTTATTTTTAAACTTTACATAATTGTATTAGTTTTGCCAAATTGTTTTATTTCATTACCATAGTCATGATTGTGCAACCTATGAATGCTAACCAGTCCATGTATTACAGAGGTATTCCTCCCAATTTCTTAAGTATAGCCAGTTTATTTAGGTAATGAGTTGGAGATGTGCAGTTTCTCTATATGCTGCACCAAACTAGGGAATGGAAATTTGTAACCTGTTTCAACTATATGCTGCAGACTAAGTAACACGATGGGACATTCTACTGGGACTAATAATAACAATATTAATATTAACAATAGCATGTGCTTATTTCTTGAATTCTAAGAAATCTATGCCTTATTCATGTACAGCTTGACTTCATGTCTATCATGGTGCTAAGTAACAGAGACTAAGACCAAATTTCAACATATTTTGCCTATGGAGGAAATAAATAACACTATTTCAAGTTTCTTCTATATTAATGGTAGCTACACTATTGAATACATTTTTTAAAATCTATGAAAATGATTTCATTGTTGTTGTCTAACCTGTGCCAAAAAAATAGATTTTGGTGGCTTATTTTATAAGAGTAGTATTTTGGGGCACAAATATTCAAAGCAAAAAAGAGAAAAGATTTGATAATGACATTTAATGAGTAGAAAAATCTCCCAGGTAAATTATCCAACTTTATAAATCACTTATTAGTTGATAACTAGTACTATCTCAATATGATTCAGTCACTATTTCTAAACTATTCCCCTTGGACTAGGCACTGTGTGCTAGAATCTGAGGATATGGTTAATAAGTCTTAAACTCTGTGGGTCTAAAACAACTAGAAAAGGGAGCTACCTACTCATCTATTTATAAATTACATGTCCTTCAAAAGATATCCACAAAGAGATCATGAAAGACCAAAGTAAAAGAAGACTTTACTGAAGAGTTATCATTTGACACAGACCTTCAAGTATTTGGTGTAGATTTCTCCTCACTGAGATAGGAGATCAGAGGTTCTAAAACACAGCACTAGAAATGGCACAGCTTATTTATGACAGCAGTGAGCAGTCCAGTTACTGATAGAGATTGAGTAGTGGATGAAATAAAAGCTGTGCCCTCTTACATGATTTTTAAGTCCAATGCTAAACTAATCAAAAGTGTCCATTCATAATGGGATGTTATGGAATAATTTTGAAAAGAGAATGGTGAGGCTTATTTTCCTTTCCTAAAAAAAAAAAAATTATAAAAAATGGGTTATAGGTAAAAAGGGATGGACTTAAAGAATTATCATATAAATAAGAATATGACTATATTAAATCAGAAAAAAATAAGTACTTAAAATATAATTATTTGGAGGGAAATAAGAACCATCAAAAAGAGACTGATAGATGTTTATTGCATTGTATTTAAGATATAGATAATTACAATTTGTAGTGAATTTATAGAATCTATGCACAAGAATTAAATGTGCCTAGGCTAGTGCCAACAAAGGTCTGTCTAGTCAAGGCTATGGTTTTCCAGTGATCATGTATGGATGTAAGAGTTGGACTGTGAAGAAAGCTGATTGCCGAAGAATTGATGGAGGTGCTGGAGAAGATGCTTGTGACTGCAAGGAGATCCAACCAGTCCATTCTAAAGGAGACCAATCCTGGGTGTTCATTGGGAGGAAGGACTGATGTTCAGGCTGAAACTCCAGTACTTTGGCCACCTCATGCGAAGAGTTGACTCATTGGAAAAGACCCTGATGCTGGGAGGGATTTGGGGCAGGAGGAGAAGGGGACGACAGAGGATGAGATGGCTGGATGGCATCACCAACTCGATGCACATGACTTTGAGTGAACTCCGGAAGTTGGTGATGGACAGGGAGGCCTGGCGTGCTGCGATTCACGGGGTCACAAAGAGTTGGACACAACTGAGCTGAACTGACTGAACTGAACTGAGGGTAGTGGGACATTAGGCCGGCTAATAAGGATGATTGTTGGTTTGAAATGGAAGGTATGAGTGGACTGGCACACCGTTTATTATGAATGGGAAAACTAGTTATGAGCAGCTTTGGAGGGCATGAGGGTAGTAAAGTTTGAAATCATTGACCTGAGGTACTTGTTTTGTTGTTTAGTCACCAAGTCATGTCTGAATCTTGTGCACCCGATGGACTCTAGCTACCAGGATCCTCTATCCATGGAATTTCCCAACCAAGAATTGTCGGGGTCCTGCCCCGGCTGATCTAGGGTATTCGAAGCGGGGACGGCGTCGGCGACCTATTTATTTAAATATTTTATCAAAGATATAAAGAGTAATAGGATGAGGATAGCTCAGTAGGAAAATTCAGTGGAGAAAAGAAGCTGAGTAGCTTGGTTTACGCGGGAGACCAATAAAACTTCAAGACAAGAAGCTTGCACCACTTACGTAGGCCGCAGGCGTCCTTCCATTCTCCCAAAGGAGAGGAGACACTGAGGCCTCCCCGGTCGGATCTTAGAAGCCCAGGCATAATTAGTAAGCATGGTGGGTTCCGCGCTCCAGATGGAGACTCAGCCAGAGTGAAAGAGAGACATGGGGAGACCAGTATTTCGAGAAATTGATCCCAATTCTTTATTTTCCAGAGTCTGTTTTTATACACTGAGATGTTATACAAAAGTCATGTGGGGACAGCAGTCCTGACTTTTATTAAAGTCAGGTGCTTCACACAGATATATACAGAGGTCTTAGGGGTGTTACATCATCTTCTGGCCAGGGGGGCCTGCTGACAATTTACGACCCTCTCCTTGTGACAGTGGTCAGTCAACCAGGACACTTATTTCTCCAGGGGTGATTATTCTTAAAACAGACGCCACCCAAATAAAGTTACATTCCTATAGGGTGAGGGTGTAGTGGGTTTTAGTTAAGGAAAGAATTTACTTAGCCTAAGGTCTAACGTGATTAATATCAAAGGTTAATACTTATTTCTTCTATATACTCATTAATGTGTGTAAGGGCAGGGGGTGTGGAGTCTTAGCAGTAAACATTGGCTCAACAAATGAAAAACCCTTCACCAATACAATTTCTAATTAGCCCATTATACTTATACTAATAGTTTTCTAACTTCTCTAAAGAACCTGTTTTTTAGAAGGTTTAAAGCATCTCGTGCCTCTCATGGTTGGGAGGCTGTGAGCAATCACATGTGGCCGGACAAGCCTGTCAGGCAGGCTAGAGAACCTTCAGAGGAGTTTGTAGGTTGAAACACTCTTGTCACGCCCAGAAGTTTTTATTAACTGGAGCTCTAAGTTAACTCCTTCTCCAAAAGAGGTGGTGGGGGACAGCCCCCCGTAAAGTCAGAGGTGTAGGGGAGAGCACAAAGTAGTAAAGTAGGCAGGCTCTGGTTATGGGGGTAGATGCTCGAGAATTTCCAGGGGGACTCCTGAGGCTTGATCCCGCCTTTGCGTATGTCGAGCCTCCTTCCTCATGACCTTTGCCATGGGCAGAGTACCTCACGCTGGCCCCCAACAAAGAATATTGGAGTAGGTTGCCATTTCCTATGCCAGAGGATCTTCCCAACTCAAGGATCAAACCCAAGTCTCCTACAGTGCAGACCAATTATTTACCACTGAGCCACCAAGAAGCTCTGAGGAGCTTGTTAGTTATTTAGATAAAGGTGACAGGTAGATGCTTCACTGATTTGGGGTCTGAAAGAGCTTATGAAATATACCATGCCTGAACAAAATATCTTGAGAACCATGATGTGAGTGTATGTGTGTGTGTGTGTGTGTTGTCTGTGTGTGTATTAACTACATTTATGATCAAGATCTTAAGAATAGATGAGGTTCTCTATAGTGAGGAGAGAATAAAACATGGATTGAGAAGCAACCCTCCCTGAGGTTCTCAGATGTTAGATTTTACAGGTGGAGTAAAGGATGAAATATCAATAAAAGAAACTGTTGATGAGGTATATGCAAGCTAAGAAAATGGATATATCATGAAAGAGAGAATGGCCAAACTTTCCAAATGCTGAATTGGACAAGGATATTTAGCAACATGGAGATCATTGTAAACCTGAAAAGAGATTCAGTAGAGCTTTGGTAATGAAAATCACCTTGGAATTACTTGCTAAATAAATGAGAACGTGTAGATAGCGAGTGTAGATAGTATTGTCCAATTTTTTGGGATAAGATGAATAACAGGAAATTAGAATGGTGGCTGGAGCAGACAATTGAAACTTTATAATGTTCATCCATAATGTGCATCCCACATAAATTCAAAATCAATTTAGAGATAGACACAGAAGTCAAACAAGTGGAATCATAATTATTGTGAAACATATTATTGATAAAGTTTTGCTTGGTTATGTGAGCAAACTATGCTGACCAATGGACTTGGCTAACATGCTCTGCCCCATTTCACCCTCCAAAAAGGTTAAACATTGAAACAGAGTTCCTGAGGGTCAGTTTTAATTTTCTCTGCAGACACCCTTACCCAAAACAGTTGCTGGGTCCCAGTAGGAGTTGGGTGGGATAGCCCATGTGCTCACAGTCAGTAATCAGGAAAGCAGAACACAGACAAGCTATTAGAAATACTATTCACAGTAAATATCCGTGGCCACATCCACACTGAGTATTGGATGCTTTTACCTGCTAGTTAAAAATTTTGATCATCCAGCATTCAGCTATTGCCTTTGGGAGCAAAAAAACCCAAAAGTCCAACTTGGCTGCTTTCAAAACAAAAACTACAGCTTCATATGTAATTATGCTGGTTCCCAAAAAAGGCAGAGTAGAACTTTCCTCCAGAAAACACAGAGCACATTAACTCCAATTCCATCATGCATCCAAGGTTGAAAATCTATTATCCATCCAAAATATCTCTAGCCATGTTCTTCAATTAGTTTGTTCAGATGTCTCCAAAGAGATGAATGATACTAACTATTGCAGCACCAGCAATACAGCAGTATCCCTCATTTGAGTAGATGTTTTATTACCCTGAAGGAGGGAAAATATATTTCTCTGTCTTCCTTTGCTACTGATTCTTAGTTTTTTCAATATGTCTCGCCTTTCTAGCACAATCAGTCTACAATCCATGGGGACACACTTGTAGTTCTACAAAGTCACTCTTATGGACCTATTTCAGTGAAAACGACTATACACTGGGGGAACTGTGGAATGTTTCCACAAAGGAAGGAAAGTTATAGAATTTGGGAAAAGTGGCAAGTAGGTGAAACCTAACTGAAGCTGGGTTCGATACGCTGAAAACAGAAATGGACTTTGTGTAACAGGGTAAACGTGAAGTCTAGATTGGAAAGTAGATGCAAGATCCTGTTTTCATGGAAACAACAAAATTGTCCAGAATACTATTATCTGCATCACAGGACCTGGATTGAAAATTGAGGCTGGACTCTGTAGTAAATGATGTAGATACCCAGGCAGGAGTGGCATGCTTCACTCTTCTATACTTTCAAACCACAGTGTTTCTGATGGCATGATTTCCAGGGGACAGCATTTTTCAATAATTAAGAAATCAGTAGTCACTAAAGAAGGTAGTTGTTATGACACTTTACAGCTGCAGCTATCCTTGGAGACATACTGTTTCATGTTAACTTTGAGTTGGCCTTGTCTGTTATCCTAGCCTGATGAGTGAGAGAGCCAATTATAACTTTATCAGTATGTGCTAATTTTAATTTTCTCATTACTGATTTGTTACATATCAAGATCTCTTTATTTGCCATTTTTCTTAGTCTCGAATGGTCTTGGCTCACATCCTCACATGTGTCATCCCCCTTTATTTGTGTCAAATTTCATTGCCAGTGCTGTCTTTTCATCCTGTCTAAAATTTCAGCGTTTCCCCTGGAAACTTATTATCTCCTTCTCTGCATTACTTTTCTTCTTAGTCCTTATCACTGTTCATTTACCTACTACAGAAAGCAGCTTCTAAAGTGGCCCCCAAAGATGCCTCGCATCCTGGTATTCTTTACCTGGTGTAATCTCTCCTTTCCATGTAGGCAGGATTTAATGACTCATTCCTAACAAAGAAAATATAAGAACCAATGGAATGCAGCTTTGAACATTATTTCCCCAAAAATGGTAGCTTCCAAAAAAAAAAAAAAGGTAGCTTCCACCTCTTCCTTTCAGAGGAAAGCAAGCTGCTATTTTGTGAATCACCCAGTGGTCAGGTTTATATGGCAAGGAAAGATGCCTCCAGCCAACAGCCAATAGTCTGTGAAAGATCTTGCTAGTGCATTTTCTGACTGTGGCTGGGAATGAGAAGTTGTTATCTGCCTTATGAAAGATTTTGAGTCAGAAGCATCCTGAGTAGCTGCAACTGAATTTGTGACCCACAGATACTGTGCAATAGAAATTATTTAAGTGATTTTCTTTTGGCATAATTAATTCTAAAGATAACTGTTGACACTTAGCTTGATTATCACTTCACCAACTAGAATGCATCCTCACTCAAGGATGCAGTGATTTTGACTTTTCTTTGTTGCTTAGAACTAGGAATGGCATTATAATTGCATATTAATGTATACTCATAAGGTGTCCCAAATTTGGTATCCTGATAAGGAAGTAGACTGTGAGGTCTTAAAATACCAAGCTTATAATTTACACAAGGGTCACTTGTCTAATGACATAAGGATTATTTTCCAAAGAAAATCTTATTGACAATAGGTACAGAGAAAAGAATGGCCTGGAAATTAGCATGTCCTTTTGAAACATGTGAGCCACATTAAATATGGTGGATAATATTTTGCTTCTTGTCTAAATGAAGATATATACAACACAAGAGTTCATCAGCTCTACTTCATTTCTCTGAGGTTACTTAAAAGAAGAAGACTTAAACAAATTTTGTACTATCAGTTTGTGTTCCGTCACTCAGTGTGTCCAACTCTTTGCGACCCAATGGCTTGTTGCACACCAGGCTTCTCTGTCCTTCACCAACTCCCGTAGCTTGCTCAGACTCATGTCTATTGAGTCTATGAGGCCATCCAACCATCTCATCCTCTGTCGTCCCTTCTCCTCCTGTCCTCAATCTTTCCAAGCATCAGGGTCTTTTCTAGTGAGTCAGCTCTTTGCATCAGATGGCCAAAGTATTGGAGCTTCAGCTTCAACATCAGTCTTTCCAATGAATATTCAGAGCTGATTTCCTTAAGGATTGACAAATTTGATCTCCTTGCAGTCCAAGGGGCTCTGAAGAGTCTTCTCTAACACTACAAGTCAAAAGCATCAATTCTTCAATGTTCAGCTTTCTTAATGGTCCAACTCTCACATCTATAATATGACTACAGAAAAAAACATAACTTTGACTATACAGACATTTCCTGTCAAAGTGCTGCCTCTGCATTTTCATATAGTCTACTTTTGTCACAACTTTTCTTGCAACGGGAAAGCATCATTAATTTCATGGCTGCAGTCACCATCCACAGTGATTGATACATATAGCAATTTAATAAGTATACAGTCCTGAGGAACCACAGCATGTATCCATTGGCTACTGGATTCTGGCTCAATATGCCAATACTAAAGAAACTGGTTTCATAAATGGATATATACTATTAAAGTAGCATGTATTTTTGAAATTATAACAATTTTCCCTATTCCAGTTCTGGTCACTCCAGAACTCTTATTAATTAAGTTTCTGTATGTGTGGGGAATAGTTTCTAGGACCTTCTCTCTATAGCTGCTAAGTCAATTCAGTTGTGTCCAACTCTGTAAAACCCCATAGACGGCAGCCCACCAGGCTCCCCCATCCTTGGGATTCTCCAGACATGAAAACTGGAATGGGTTGCCATTTCCTTCTCCAATGCATGAAAGTGAAAAGTGAAAGTGAAGTCCCTCAGTCGTATCCAACCCTCAGCGACCCCATGGACTGCAGCATTCCAGGCTCCTCCGTTCACGGGATTTTCCTGGCAAGAGTACTGAAGTGGGATGCCATTGCCTTCTCCTCTGTCAATCAGATCAGATCAGTCGCTCAGTCGTGTCTGACTCTTTGCAACCCCATGAATCGCAGCACACCAGGCTTCCCTGTCCATCACCAACTTCCGAAGTTCACAGAGACTCACGTGCATCGAGTCAATGATGCCATCCAGCCATCTCATCCTCTGTCGTTCCCTTCTCCTCTTGCCCCCAATCCCTCCCAGCATCAGAGTCTTTTCCAATGAGTCAACTCTTCGCATGAGGTGGACAAAGTACTAGAGTTTCAGCTTTAGCATCATTCCTTCCAAAGAAATCCCAGGGCTGATCTCCTTCAGAATGGACTGGTTGGATCTCCTTGCAGTCCAAGGGACTCTCAAGAGCCTTCTCCAACACCACAGTTCAAAAGCATCAGTTCTTCGGCGCTCAGCCTTCTTCACAGTCCAACTCTCACATCCATACATGACCACAGGAAAAACCATAGCCCTGACTAGACGAATATTTGTGGCAAAGTAATGTCTCTGCTTTTGAATATGCTATCTAGGTTGGTCATAACTTTCCTTCCAAGGAGCAAGTGTCTTTTAATTTCATGGCTGCAGTCACCATCTGCAGTGATTTTGGAGCCCAGAAAAATAAAGTCTGACACTATTTCCACTGTTCCCTCGTCTATTTACCATGAAGTGATGGGACTGGACGCCATGATCTTCGTTTTCTGAATGTTGAGCTTTAAGCCAACTTTTTCACTCTCCACTTTTCACCCTCATCAAGAGGCTTTTTAGTTCCTCTTCACTTTCTGCCATAAGGGTGATGTCATCTGCTTATCTGAGGTTATTGATATTTCTCCCAGCAATCTTGATTCCAGCTTGTGTTTCTTCCAGCCCAGCGTTTCTCATGATGTACTCTGCATATAAGTTAAATAAGCAAGGTGACAATATACAGCCTTGACATACTCTGTTTCCTATTTGGAACCAGTCTGTTGTTCCATGTCCAGTTCTAACTGTTGCTTCCTGACCTGCATACAAATTTCTCAAGAGGTAGATCAGGTGGTCTGGTACTCCCATCTTTTTCAGAATTTTCCACAGTTTATTGTGATCCTCACAGTCAAAGGCTTTGGCAGAGTCAATAAAGCAGAAATAGATGTATTTCTGGAACTCTCTTGCTTTTTCCATGATCCAGCAGATGTTGGCAATTTGATCTCTGGTTCCTATGCCTTTTCTTTTTTTTTCCTCTGCCTTTTCTAAATCCAGCTTGAACATCAGGAAGTTCACGGTTCACATATTGCTGAAGCCTGGCTTGGAGAATTTTGAGCATTACTTTACTAGCGTGTGAGATGAGTGCAACTGTGTGGTAGTTTGAGCATTCTTTGGCATTGCTTTTCTTTGGGATTGGAATGAAAACTGGCCTTTTCCAGTCCTGTGGCCACTGCTGAGTTTCCCAAATTTGCTGGCATATTGAGTGCAGAACTTTCACAGCATCATCTTTCAGGATTTGGAATAGCTCAACCGGAATTCTATCACCTCCACTAGCTTTGTTCGTAGTGATGCTTTCTAAGGCCCACCTGACTTCACATTCCAGGATGTCTGGCTCTAGGTCAGTGATCACACCACTGTGATTATCTGGGCCGTGAAGATCTTTTTTGTACAGTTCTTCTGTGTATTCTTGCCACCTCTTCCTAATATCTTCTGCTTCTGTTAGGTCCATACCATTCTGTCCTTTATTGAGACCATCTTTGCATGAAATGTTCCTTTGGTATCTCTGATTTTCTTGAAGAGATCTCTAGTCTTTCCCATTCTGTTGTTTTCCTCTATTTCTTTGCACTGATTGCTGAGGAAGGCTTTCTTATCTCTTCTTGCTTTTCTTTGTAACTCTGCACTCAGATGTTTATATCTTTCCTTTTCTCCTTTGCTTTTCACTTCTCTTCTTTTCACAGCTATTTTTAAGGCCTCCCCAGACAGCCATTTTGCTTTTTTGCATTTCTTTTCCGTGGGGATGGTCTTGATTCCTGTCTCCTGTACAATGTCACGAACCTCATTCCATAGCTCATCAGGCTATCTATCAGATCTAGGCCCTTAAACCTATTTCTCACTTACCTGAATGGTCTAGTGGTTTTCTCTACTTTCTTCATGTTAAGTCTGAATTTGGCAATAAGGAGTTCATGGTCTGAGCCACAGTCAGGTCCTGGTCTTGTTTTTGCTGACTGTATAGAGCTTCTCCACCTTTGGCTGCAAAGAATATAATCAATCCGGTGTCGGTGTTGACCATCTGGTGATGTCCATGTGTAGAGTCTTCTCTTGTGTTGTTGGAAGAGGGTGTTTTTTATGACCAGTGCACTTTCTTGGCAAAACTCTATTAGTCTTTGCCCTGCTTCACTGCATATTCCAGGGCCAAATTTGCCTGTTACTTCAGGTGTTTCTTGACTTCCTACTTTTGCATTCCAGTCCCCTATAATGAAAAGGACATCTTTTTTGGGTGTTCTAAAAGGTCATGTAGGTCTTCATAGAACCGTTCAACTTCAGCTTCTTCAGCGTTACTGGTTGGGGCAAAGACTTGGAATACTGTTACATTGAATGGTTTTCCTTGGAAACGAACAGAGATCATTCTGTCGTTTTTGAGATTGCATCCCAGTACTGTATTTCAGACTCTTTTGTTGACCATGATGGCTACTCCATTTCTGCCCACATTAGTAGATACAGTGGTCATCTGAGTTAAATTCGTCTATTCCAGTCCATTTCAGTTCGCTGGTTCCTAGAATGTTGACGTTCACTCTTGCCATCTCTTGTTTGACCACTTCCAATTTGCCTTGATTCATGGACCTGACATTCCAGGTTCCTATGCAATATTGCTCTTTACAGCATCGGACCTTGCTTCTATCACCAGTCACATCCACAACTGGGTATTCTTTTTTCTTTGGCTCCATCCCTTCATTCTTTCTGGAGTTATTTCTCCACTGATCTCCAGTAGCATATTGGGCACCTACTGCCCTGGGGAGTTTCTCTTTTAGTATCCTATCATTTTGCTTTTTCATACTGTTCATGGGGTTCTCAAGGCAAGAATACTGAAGTGGTTTGCCACTCCCTTCTCCAGTGAACCACATTCTGTCAGATCTCTCCACCATGACCCGCCCATCTTGGGTTGCCCCACATACATGGCTTAGTTTCATTGAGTTAGACAAAGCTGTGGTCCTAGTGTGATTAGATTGACTAGTTTTCTTTGAGTTTGGTTTCTGTGTGTCTGCCCTCTGATGCCCTCTTGCAACACCTACCATCTTACTTGGGTTTCTCTTACCTTGGGCATGGGGTATCTCTTCACGACTGCTCCAGTAAAGTGCAGCCAATGCTCCTTATCTTGTACGAGGGGTATCTCCTCACCGCCACCCTTCCTGACCTTCAATGTGGCATAGCTCCTCTAGGCCCTCCTGTGCCCACGCAGCCTCGGCATGGGGTTGGTCCTCCTGGCCACAGCCCCTGACTACGGGCATGGGGGTGTGGGCTAGGTCCTCCCGCCTGCCACCCCTGGCCTCGGGCTTAAGGGCGTGGGGTATCTCCTCCTGGCCACCGCCCCTAACCTTTCAGGCGGCTGCGATGGCTGCGCTAAGCGCGGCGAGAGGAACTACCCCACGTCTGAGGTCAGGGGCAGAAGCTGGGAGGACCCCATTCCTGAAGGGCGGCAGCCAAGTGGAGTTACCGCACGTCCGAGGTCAGGGGCAGCGGCCGAGAGTGCCAGACTGTGATGGCGCAGGAACGGCTGAGAGGAGCTACCCCACATCAGAGGTCAGGGGTGGGGGGGGGCAGCCGAGAGGAGATACCTTCTCTCTATAGAATTATTTACTTTTGCTATCTCTGTCCAAATACATATGCTATCTTGAAAACTCTACCTTCATGTAAAAATCTTAATAATTTACACATTCTTGGGTGTAAGTTCACTGGAAAAGGTTTGTTGATCATGAATTTCATCGACATGAATCTAGAGATAAGTCGAAAAGAAAAAAAAATCTTTAAAATGTTGAGTCCAACCTTATGTAAATTTCTTGCACATATTTATTTATAGACACTATATTTTTGTTATTACTGTATCATTTTAAAAAATATATATTCTTTATTCTTTATTAGTAGTGAATAAATTTGAAAATGACAATAATGTCCTTTATAAAAAGAAATTTTTAATTTCGATGTAACTAAATTTATTGTTTTGCCTTGTAATTTGTTCTGTAAAAGTTTTATGCCAGAAGTTTCTTTTCTGCCTCTAAGACACTAAAGTTTTTCTTAATTTTCCTTATTAACTTTGTGGTTTAGCCTTCAAAATTAAATATTCAGTCAATCTAGGTTCCATCCTTGTGTGACACATTTGATTAAGTTTCTTTTTCTCTACATAAAGAGCTAGGTTTCCTGATGCAATCTACTGAAATTCTCTTTCTTAAATGATTTATGGCAACACTTTAATGTATATGAGAAGGCTATCTATAAATGGTCGGTTTTCAGCTTTCTATTCTTTCAATTGGTTTATTAGTGTGTTGTCAAGCATGCTAAATCTTAAAACATATGGCATGCTATAGTATACTATAGCATGTCTTATATTAGCTTCTTTTAAAAATATCTACTGGGCTCTTTGTGTATTCTTAAACTTCTCTATATATTTATTAACAATTTTCAAGTTTCTCAAAAACAAAAATTATTGAAATTAGAACTCCATAAAATTTACATAAATTTAAAACATAGGCAACAGAATTGAACAGAATTGAATATGTCTAACAGAAAAAAAATTTACTTAGAATATACAAAAAATTCTTCAAATTAACAGTAAAGACACCAAAACTTACCAAGGCTAGGTTATGGCC
Organism: Bos grunniens; assembly: GCF_055505025.1. Lineage (NCBI taxonomy): Eukaryota > Metazoa > Chordata > Mammalia > Artiodactyla > Bovidae > Bos > Bos grunniens. The sequence goes on along the minus strand of NC_141176.1, from coordinate 8,334,914 downwards.
CAGGATGTGATCTATCCTGGAGAAGGTTTCTCAAGGTTTCACCTTGAGAAAAAGGTGAAATTCATTGTTTTGGGATGAAGTGTCCTATAGATATCAATTAGGTCTAACTGGTCTATTGTATCGTTTAACGTTTGTGTTTCCTTGTTAATTTTCTGTTTAGTTGATCTATCCATAGGTGTGAGTGGGGTATTAAAGTCTCCCACTATTATTGTGTTATTGTTAATTTCTCCTTTCATACTTGTTAGCATTTGTCTTACATACTGCAGTGCTCCTGTGTTGGGTGCATATATATTTATAATTGTTATATCTTCTTCTTGGATTGATCCTTTGATCATTATGTAGTGACCTTCTTTGTCTCTTTTCACAGCCTTTGTTTTAAAGTCTTTCCTTATGGCAGAAAGTGAAGAGGAACTAAAAAGCCTCTTGATGAAAGTGAAAGAGGAGTGTGAAAAAGTTGGCTTAAAGCTCAACATTCAGAAAATGAAGATCGTGGCATCCGGTCCCATTACTTCATGGGAAATAGATGGGGAAACAGTGGAAACAGTGTCAGACTTTATTTTTTTGGGCTCCAAAATGACTGCAGATGGCAACTGCAGCTATGAAATTAAAAGACGCTTACTTTAAAGGAGAAAAACTATTAAAAATTCCAATATGGAGGCTGAACAACACGCTGCTGAATAACCAACAAATCACAGAAGAAATCAAAAAAGAAATCAAAATTTGCGTAGAAACGAATGAAAATGAAAACACAACAACCCAAAACCTGTGGGACACAGTAAAAGCAGTCCTAAGGGGAAAGTTCATAGCAATAGAGGCACACCTCAAGAAACAAGAAAAAAGTCAAATAAATAACCTAACTCTACGCCAAAAGCAACTAAAAAAGGAAGAAATGAAGAACCCCAGGTTTAATAGAAGGAAAGAAACCTTAAAAATTAGAGCAGAAATAAATGCAAAAGAAACAAAAGAGACCATAGCAAAAATCAACAAAACCAAAAGCTGGTTCTTTGAAAGGATAAATAAAATTGACAAACCATTAGCCAGACTCATCAAGAAACAAAGGGAGAACAATCAAATCAATAAAATTAGAAACAAAAATAGAGAGATCACAACAGACAACACAGAAATACAAAGGATCATAAGAGACTACTATATGCCAATAAAATGGACAATGTGGAAGAAATGGACAAATTCTTAGAAAAGTACAACTTTCCAAAACTTGACCAGGAAGAAATAGAAAATCTTAACAGACCCATCACAAGCACGGAAATTGAAACTGTAATCAAAAATCTTCCAGCAAACAAAAGCCCAGGTCCAGACGGCTTCACAGCTGAATTCTACCAAAAATTTAGAGAAGAGCTAACACCTATCCTGCTCAAACTCTTCCAGAAAATTGCAGAGGAAGGTAAACTTCCAAACTCATTCTATGAGGCCACCATCACCCTAATACCAAAACCTGACAAAGATCCCACAAAAAAAGAAAACCAGGCCAATATCACTGATGAACATAGATGCAAAAATCCTTAACTAAATTCTAGCAACCAGAATCCAACAACACATTAAAAAGATCATACACCATGACCAAGTGGGCTTTATCCCAGGGATGCAAGGATTCTTCAATATCCGCAAATCAATCAATGTAATACACCACATTAACAAATTGAAAAATAAAAACCATATGATTATCTCAATAGATGCAGAGAAAGCCTTTGACAAAATTCAACATCCATTTATGATAAAAACTCTCCAGAAAGCAGGAATAGAAGGAACATACCTCAATATAATAAAAGCTATATATGACAAACCCACAGCAAACATTATCCTCAATGGTGAAAAATTGAAAGCATTTCCTCTAAAGTCAGGAACACGACAAGGGTGCCCACTTTCACCATTACTATTCAACATAGTTTTGGAAGTTTTGGCCACAGCAATCAGAGCAGAAAAAGAAATAAAAGGAATCCAAATTGGAAAAGAAGAAGTAAAACTCTCACTATTTGCAGATGACATGATCCTCTACATAGAAAACCCTAAAGACTCCACCAGAAAATTACTAGAAATAATCAATGACTATAGTAAAGTTGCAGGATATAAAATCAACACACAGAAATCCCTTGCATTCCTATACACTAATAATGAGAAAACAGAAAGAGAAATTAAGGAAACAATTCCATTCACCATTGCAACGGAAAGAATAAAATACTTAGGAATATATCTACCTAAAGAAACTAAAGACCTATATATAGAAAACTATAAAACACTGGTGAAAGAAATCAAAGAGGACACTAATAGATGGAGAAATATACCATGTTCATGGATTGGAAGAATCAATATAGTGAAAATGAGTATATTACCCAAAGCAGTTTATAGATTCAATGCAATCCCTATCAAGCGACCAACAGTGTTCTTCACAGAGCTAGAACAAATAATTTCACAATTTGCATGGAAATACAAAAAACCTCGAATAGCCAAAGCTATCTTGAGAAAGAAGAATGGAACTGGAGGAATCAACCTACCTGACTTCAGGCTCTACTATAAAGCCACAGTTATCAAGACAGTATGGTACTGGCACAAAGACAGAAATATAGATCAATGGAACAAAATAGAAAGCCCAGAGATAAATCCATGCACATATGGACACCTTATCTTTGACAAAGGAGGCAAAAATATACAATGGATTAAAGACAATCTCTTTAACAAGTGGTGCTGGGAAAACTGGTCAACCACTTGTAAAAGAATGAAACTAGACCACTTTCTAACACCATACACAAAAATAAACTCAAAATGGATTAAAGATCTCAATGTAAGACCAGAAACTATAAAACTCCTAGAGGAGAACATAGGCAAAACACTCTCAGACATACATCACAGCAGGATCCTCTATGACCCACCTCCCAGAATATTGGAAATAAAAGCAAAAATAAACAAATGGGACCTAATTAACCTTAAAAGCTTCTGCACATCAAAGGAAACTATTAGCAAGGTGAAAAGACAGCCTTCAGAATGGGAGAAAATAATAGCAAATGAAGCAATTGACAAACAACTAATCTCAAAAATATACAAGCAACTCCTACAGGTCAACTCCAAAAAAATAAATGACTCAATCAAAAAATGGGCCAAGGAACTAAATAGACATTTCTCCAAAGAAGACATACAGATGGCTAACAAACACATGAAAAGATGCTCAACATCACTCATTATCAGAGAAATGCAAATCAAAACCACTATGAGGTACCATTTCACACCAGTCAGAATGGCTGCAATCCAAAAGTCTACAAATAATAAATGCTGGAGAGGGTGTGGAGAAAAGGGAACCCTCTTACACTGTTGGTGGGAATGCAAACTAGTTTAGCCACTATGGAGAACAGTGTGGAGATTCCTTAAAAAACTGGAAATAGAACTGCCTTATGATCCAGCAATCCCACTGCTGGGCATACACACTGAGGAAACCAGAAGGGAAAGAGACACGTGTACCCCAATGTTCATCGCAGCACTGTTTATAATATCCAGGACATGGAAGCAACCTAGATGTCTATCAGCAGATGAATGGATAAGAAAGCTATGGTACACATACACAATGGAGTATTACTCAGCCATTAAAAAGAATACATTTGAATCAGTTCTAATAAGGTGGATGAAACTGGAGCCTATTATACAGAGTGAAGTAAGCCAGAAGGAAAAACATAAATACAGTATACTAACGCATATATATGGAATTTAGAAAGATGGTAACAATAACCCGGTGTACGAGACAGCAAAAGAGACACTGATGTATAGAACAGTCTTATGGACTCTGTGGGAGAGGGAGAGGGTGGAAAGATTTGGGAGAATGGCATTGAAACATGTAAAATATCATGTAAGAAACGAGTTGCCAATCTAGGTTCGATGCACGGGGCTAGTGCACTGGGATGACCCAGAGGGATGGTATGGGGGGGGAGGAGGGAGGAGGGTTCAGGATGGGGAATACATGTATACCTGTGTCAGAATCATTTTGATATTTGGCAAAACTAATACAATTATGTAAAGTTTAAAAATAAAATTAAAAAAAAAAAAAACCCTCACTGATGCAAAAAAAAAAAAAAAAGACACCAAAACTATAATAGAAAGTGAATAAACAGTGTATATAGGCCCTTTACAGAAAGAAACCAAAGGAGTCACTAAGCATATGAAAAAGTGCTCAAAATCATTGGCATTTAGAAATAGTGATTAAAGCAAACCTGGGATATCATTTTATACCTCAATTACTGTCGAATTAGAGTACTTTATAATTCCAAGTGTTAATAGGATTGTGTGAAATTGTAAAATCCCCTTGATCACAGGGAGATCTTTGAAACTCTCCCAGAAATCCAAATATGATAGTTTATGCTCAGCACAAAGTAAGTGTTCAGTTGTGGTTCAGTTGGTAAGTCATCTCTGACTCTTTGAAACTCCGTAGATTACATGGGGCTTCTCTGTCCTCCACTCTCTCCCTGAGTTTGCTCAAATTCATCTCCACTGAGTCATATTAACTATGTCTTCCTCTGCTGCCCCCTATTGTGTCTAGCTTATGAAAAAGTACATTGTAAGAGAACATGTCAACTTGAACAATAATGCAACTATTAAATTACCTTGCTCAATAAGGGTAATAAGGCAAGCCAATATCTTAGATTTCCTAAAATTGTATCAGGATAAATTATTGATGCATACCTTAAACAGATATAAGGATATGTATATAATTAACTTTTTATAGACATAAACAATTTGAAGCATGTGCACAATGAATAAATAGTACGTATGAAATCTATTGGGATGTTTTTATAACCACTGAGGGAAATGACCAACAAGAAAAAACACAGATTTAAATCTCTTAACTCTGGTACCTTTTTTTTTTCTTTTCTTTTCTCTGACTTTTTCCTTTCACTAGTTATTAACTTTATACAATTCAATATCACTTAAAATTTCTATTTAACCAAAACTAATTTTACACTCCATAATATAATATATTATTTTTACATGTACATCAGCAAAACTCAATTAACTTATTTTAAAGTACACAAAAAATATCTTCTTTCTTCAACATGATAGACATCCATGTCATTATATAGCGTGCAAGGGACAGCAAGGAAATGAATATGAAATCAAAGTACGGATCAGAGTGATCCTGACTCCAGAGGAAAAATGGACATGCTAAGAGGACAACAACTAGCACAGTTGAAAGGAACTATGCAAAAATCAAAGCAAGTAATACATTTCGCTAGATACAACGAGCCCTTGTTATCAGTAAATGAATTGAAATCTCTGTTTTTCTTTGGGGATAAGACTAGAAAATGAAAATGACAAGAGGCAAATGAAAGGTAGTATAGTAAAAAAGAGTGACTCTGCAGTTTCTTGTAATGAATTCCATTTTATTTCAGTGAATTTGTTCATGGGGTTTCAGTAAATTGTTTCATTTCAAAAAATTTTATACAATTACTGTGCTACCAAACTCCACAAGTAATATAATGATTTCCCCTAGTGCACAGAATCATTTCAAAGATTTTTTTTTTGTTTTTTAGTTATTTCTTAAGCTAACAGAAGTAGATAGGCCAAGCACATGCTATCATCAGAAAAATCTACAATGCACTTAAAAAGTTAAATAAGAAAGATCTAAATAAAGAACAAAAAGTGTGAACAAAAATCTAGTTCTTCTTATTCTAAATGCTGCATTGCTGCCATAACTACATTCTGACATGACAATATTAGAAAACTGGTAGCAGTCTAGGTAAAATCTAAAATAAATGATATTTAAATTTTCATGTCTAGTAAAAGAACAGTTTATCACACTAAATCTGTTATCTTCTGACAGTGTTGGTGATATGCTATGAAGCAGTCCAAAACAAATGATGACCCTGTGTGTTTAATAAACATATATTTGGCCTTAGAAGAGTTCTAGAATTATATCCCAGAGAAGGCAATGACACACCACTCCAGTACTCTTGCCTGGAAAATCCCATGGACGGAGGAGCCTGATAGGCTGCAGCCCGTGGGGTCGCGAAGAGTCGGACACGACTGAGCCACTTGACTTTCACTTTTCACTTTCATGCATTGGAGAAGGAAATGGCAACCCACTGCAGTGTTCTTGCCTGGAGAATCCTGGGGATGGGAGAGCCTGGTTGGCTGCCGTCTATGGGGTCACACAGAGTTGGACACAACTGAAGCGACCTAGCAGCAGCAGCAGCAGAATTGTATCATTATTTGTGAGACAAATACAAACTAAATTATGGTATAACATATCTGGGATTCCCTGATAGCTCAGTTAGTAAAGAATCTTCCTGCAATGCAAAAGACCCCAGTTCAATTTCTGGGTCAAGAAGATCCACTGGAGAAGGGATAGGCTACCCACTCCAGCATTCTTGGACTTCCCTGGTGGCTCAGATGGTTAAAAAAAAAAAAAAAAAAAAATCTGCCTGCAATGCAGGAGACCTGAGTTCAGTCCCTGGATTGGGAAGATCTGAAGAAGGGAAAGGCTACCCATTCCAGTATTCTGGCCTGGAGAATTCCATGGACTATATAGAACATGGGGTTGCAAAGAGTCGGACATGACTGAGCAACTTTCACTTTCATAACGTGTCAAACATCACTTCTTGTAAATACAGAATTAAAAGATTTTGGTTTTTTAGCAAAAGAAGATTGAAATTGGGGAGGAGACAGTTCTAGCAAAAAGGCAAGACACTCAGAAATAAATTTTGAATGTACCAGCATATAAAACTGGAAGACAGTTTTTCTACAAACAAGAAATGCATTCTTAGAAATGACCCTGTGAGATTAAAAAAAAAAAAAAGTCCTACCATGGCTTTTATTACAGATGGTTTATTTATTTTTCAGTATAGTCCATATATTAATCTATTATACTTGCTCAACTTTAAAACAAGAAAAAATCAAATAATAATATGTTATATCTTGTTCTAATTATTTTTCATTTTTTTTACAAAGTTAAAGAAAATGGGGAACAATGATGCAATACAATGAAATCTCTACAAACTGAATGTATTTTTTGTAAGCTTATTTTGCATATATATGTACTTAGCTATTTTAACAATTTTGCATATATATATACTTAGCTATCTTAACAAAATTTAATAAATTTTGTGGTACAAATTCCATTCATTATATTGTGCAACAATCATCACTATCTATTCCTAAAATTTTTAATTACTTTAACAAAAACTCTGGAGTGAATAAACAATAACAAATAGACACCACTTAACAAAATAACATGTTATTCTTGCACGGGTACTTTGCTAAGCTTCTTTACATCATTACAGTTTTTGTGTATATGCTACTGAAGCAAACACTGGCATGTGTTTGTTTGTTTGTTTTTCCTCAAAATAATTCCCCTTTAGAACTTCAGAAAATCCACCAAATGGAATGATAGCATTCTGTTCAGTTACTACTAGGAATAATTTGAATTTTTTATTTAAAACCTGCCTCTTGTCTCCTTGATGGTCACCTTCTGAATAGAGCTGTTTCTACAAAAATCCAGTACCACAAAATGGCATCTATCCAGGTCAGACAGCTCAAGTCCTTGCTCTGTAACAACGATGACAAATTTAATGGATACAAATTAATATGTATTCAGTATCAGTTCAGTCACTCAGTCGTGTCTGACTCTTTGCGACCCCACGAATCACAGCACGCCAGGCCTCCCTGTCCATCACCAACTCCCGGAGTTTACTCAAACTCATGTGCATCAAGTCAGTGATGCCATCCAGCCATCTCATCCTCTGTCATCCCCTTCTCCTCCTGCCCCAAATCCCTCCAGCATCAGAGTCTTTTCCAATGAGTCAACTCTTCACATGAGGTGGCCAAAGTACTGGAGTTTCAGCTTCAGTATCAGTCCTTCCAAAGAACACTCAGGACTGATCTCCTTTAGGATGGACTGGTTGGATCTCCTTGCATTCCAAAGGATTCTCAAGAGTCTTCTCCAACACCACAGTTCAAAAGCATCAATTTTTCGTTGCTCAGATTTCTTCACAGTCCAACTCTCACATCCATACATGACCACTGGAAAAACCATAGCCTTGACTAGACAGATCTTTGTTGGGAAAGCAATACCTTTGTTTTTCAATATGCTATCTAGGTTGGTTATAACTTTCCTTCCAAGGAGTAAGCGTCTTTTAATTTCATGCCTGCAATCACAATCTGCAGTGATTTTGGAGCCCCCAAAAATAAAGTCTGACACTGTTTCCACTGTTTCCCCATCTATCTGCCATGAAGTGATGGGACCAGATGCCATGATCTTAGTTTTCTGAATGTTGAACTTTAAGCCAACTTTTTCACTCTCCCCCCTTCACTTTCATCAAGAGGCTCTTCAGTTCCTCTTCACTATCTGTCAGAAGGGTGGTGTTATCTGCATATCTGAGGTTACTGATATTTCTCCCAGCAAGCTTGACTCCAGCTTGTGCTTCCTACAGCCCAGCGTTTCTCATGATGTACTCTGCATAAAAGTTAAATAAGCAGGGTGACAATATACAGCCTTGATGTACTCCTTTTCCTATTTGGAACCAGTCTGTTGTTCCATGTCCAGTTCTCACAGTTGCTTCCTGACCTGCATAGAGGTTTCTCAAGAGGCAGGTCAGGTGGTCTGGTATTCCCATCTCTTTCAGAATTTTCCACAGTTTATTGTGATCCACACAGTCAAAGGCTTCGGCATAGTCAATAAAGCAGAAATAGATGTTTTTCTGGAACTCTCTTGCTTTTTCCATGACCCAGCGGATCTTGGCAATTTGATCTCTGGTTCCTCTGCCTTTTCTAAAACCAGCTTGAACGTCTGGAAGTTCACGGTTCACATATTGCTGAAGCCTGGCTTGGAGACTTTTGAGCATTACTTTACTAGCGTGTGAGATGAGTGCAATTGTGCGGTAGTTTGAGCATTCTTTGGCTGCCTTTCTTTGGGATTGGATGAAAACTGACCTTTTCCAGTCCTGTGGCCACTGCTGAGTTTTCCAAATTTGCTGGCATATTGAGTGCAGCACTTTCACAGCATCATGTTTGAGGATTTGAAATAGCTTAAATGGAATTCCATCACCTCCAGTAGCTTAGTTCATAGTGATGCTTTCTAAGGCCCACTTGACTTTACATTTCAGGATGTCTGGCTCTAGGTGAGTGATCACACCGTCGTGATTATCTGGGTCATGAAGATCTTTTTTGTGCAGTTCTTCCGTGTATTCTTGCCACCTCTTCTTAATATCTTCTGCTTCTGTTAGGTCCATACCATTTCTGTCCTTTATTGAGACCATCTTTGCATGAAATGTTCCCTTGGTATCTCTAATTTTCTTGAAGACATCTCTAGACTTTCCCATTCTGTTGTTTCCTCTCTTTCTTTGCATGATCACTGTTGGATGGCTTTCTTATCTCTCCTTGATATTCTCTGGAACTCTGCATTCAGATGCTTATATCTTTCCTTTTCTCCTTTGCTTTTCGCTTCTCTTCTTTTCACAGATATTTGTAAGGCCTCCTCAGACAGCTATTTTGCTTTTTTGCCTTTCTTTTGCATGGGGATGGTCTTGATCCCTGTCTCCTGTACAATGTCAAGAACCTCTGTCCATAGTTCATTAGGCACTCTGTCTATCAGATCTAGCCCCTTAAATCTATTTCTCACTTCCATTGTATAATCATAAAGGATTTGATTTAGGTCATACCTGAATGGTCCAGTGATTTTCCACATTTTCTTCAATTTAAGTCTGAATTTGGCAATAAGGAGTTCATGGTCTGAGCCACAGTCAGCTCCCAATCTTGTTTTTGTTGACTATATAGAGCTTCTCCATCTTTGGCTGCAAAGAATATAATCATTCTGATTTCTGTGTTGACCATCTGGTGATGTCCATGTATAGCATCTTCTCTTGTGTTTTTGGAAGAGGGTGTTTGCTATGACCAGTGTGTTCTCTTGGCAAAACTCTATTAGACTTGGCCGTGCTTCATTCTGTACTACAAGGCCAAATTTGCCTGTTACTCCAGGTGTTTCTTGACTTCGTACTTTTGCATTCCAGTCCATTATAATGTAAAGGACATCTATTTTGTGTGTGTTAGTTCTAAAAGTTCTTGTAGGTCTTCATAGAACCATTCAACTTCAGCTTCTTCAGCATTACTGGTTGGGGCATAGGCTTGGATCACTGTAATTGAATGGTTTTGCCTTGGAAACGAACAGAGATCATTCTGTCATTTTTGAGATTGCATCCAAGTACTGCATTTAGGACTCTTTTGTTGACCATGATGTATTAGTTAGGTGCATTTTGTTATTTGAACCACAGAAAATTTTCAACATTGAACTATGAAAATACATAGTTTTTTAAAAATTTCATGACATTTTTTCCTTCACAAATTATTGTTTTCTTCCATTCTTTTTCATTACATTGGAAAACCGTAATTGTAATATACACATATATTTTGTGGCACACACATGTATATGCGTGTGTATGTTAGTCACTCAATCATGTCCCACCCTTTGCAACACCGTGAACTCTAGCCCACCAGGCTCCTCTATTCATGGGATTTTCCAGGCAAGGACACTGGAGTGGGATGCCATTTCCTTCTCCAAGAGGTACTATTATAAATATATAAAATTTATTTATATCTACATATAGTATTTTTTACTGTTCCTGGATAATTCATCTTTTTAATATTTATATATGTCTCATTTTGCATTTTGTCACTCAAGATTAATTTCTTAAAGTTGATGTATGATGATATATCTTTATGGAATGTATGGACATGAGACATAATTTATCCACTAGTCAAGTTATGGGTATCTAAGTTGTTTTTACTGTTGAAAAATTTATATACACAATATCATATGTGTGTATATAAAAATATTGAAATATTCACACATATATGTATGCCTATAATAAACATCTATCTATATATATTAAAATATATAATCAAAAATAAAAAAGCTAAAATTATATTTGAGGAAATATGTTTCAAAGCTAAACAGAAAGATAAATATGGAAAATGTAAGTAATCTGATTTATAGATTGAAACCTATTCAGAAGCTCTAGAAGACTGAATGGGAAATATTGGGAGAAAAAAAGATTAAAGAAATAATAGAAAAAATGTTCAGATATGAAAACCACATATTTGTTTCTAAAGGTTATACTCAATAATCAAAATGAAAAAAAAATAATCAAAACGAAAAGCAAACTATCTAGAAGATCAGATCAGATCAGATCAGTCGCTCAGTCGTGTCCAACTCTTTGCGACCCCATGAATTGCAGCACGCCAGGTCTCCCTGTCCATCACCAACTCCCGGAGTTCACTCAGACTCACATCCATCTAGTCAGTGATGCCATCCAGCCATCTCATCCTCTGTCATCCCCTTCTCCTCTTGCCCCCAATCCCTCCGAGCATCAGAGTCTTTTCCAATGAGTCAACTCTTCGCATGAGGTGGACAAAGTAGTGGAGTTTCAGTTTCAGCATCATTTCTTCCAAAGAAATCCCAGAGCTAATCTCCTTCAGAAGGGACTGGTTGGATCTCCTTGCAGTCCAAGGGATTCTCAAGAGTCTTCTCCAACACCACAGTTCAAAAGCATCAATTCTTCGGCACTCAGCCTTCTTCACAGTCCAACTCTTACATCCATACATGACCACAGGAAAAACCATAGCCTTGACTACACGAACCTTTGTTGGCAAAGTAATGTCTCTGCTTTTGAATATGCTAACTAGGTTGGTCATAACTTTCCTTCCAAGGAGTAAGCGTCTTTTAATTTCATGGCTGAAGTCACCATCTGCAGTGATTTTGGAGCCCAGAAAAATAAAGTTGACACTATATCCACTGTTTCCCCATCTATTTGCCATGAAGTGATAAGACCGGATGCCATGATCTTCATTTTCTGAATGTTGAGCTTTAAGCCGACTTTTTCACTCTCCACTTTCACTTTCATCAAGAGGCTTTTGAGTTCCTCTTCACTTTCTGCCATAAGGGTACTGTCATCTGCACATCTGAGGTTATTGATATTTCTCCTGGCAATCTTGATTCCAGCTTGTGTTTCTTCTAGTCCAGCGTTTCTCATGATGTACTCTGCATAGAAGTTAAATAAACAGGGTGACAGTATACAGCCTTGATGTACTCCTTTTCCTATTTGGAACAGTCTGTTGTTCCACGTCCAGTTCTAACTGTTGCATCCTGACCTGCATACAAATTTCGCAAGAGGCAGATCAGGTGGTTTGGTATTCCCATCTCTTTCAGAATTGTCCACAGTTTATTGTGATCCACACAGTCAAAGGCTTTGGCATAGTCAATAAAGCAGAAATAGATGTTTTTCTGGAACTCTCTTGCTTTTTCCATGATCCAGCAGATGTTGGCAATTTGATCTCTGGTCCCTCTGCCCTTTCTAAAACTAGCTTGAACATCTGGAAGTTCATGGTTCACATATTGCTGAAGCCTGGCTTAGAGAATTTTGAGCATTACTTTACTAGCGTGTGAGATGAGTGCAATTGTGCGGTAGTTTGAGCATTCTTTGGCATTGCCTTTCTTTGGGATTGGAATGAAAACTGACCTTTTCCAGTCCTCTCGCCACTGCTGAGTTTTCCAAATTTGCTGGCATATTGGGTGCAGCACTTTCACAGCATATCTTTGAGGATTTGAAATAGCTCAACTGGAATTCTATCACATCCACTAGCTTTGTTCGTAGTGATGTTTTCTAAGGCCCACTTGACTTTACATTCCAGGATGTCTGGCTCTAGGTGAGTGATCACACCATCGTGATTATCTGGGTCGTGAAGATCTTTTTTGTACAGTTCTTTTGTGTATTCTTGCCACCTCTTCTTAATTTCTTCTGCTTCTCTTAGGTTCATACCATTTCTATCATTTATCGAGCCCATCTTTGCATGAAATGTTCCTTTGGTATCTCTGATTTTCTTGAAGAGATCTCTAGTCTTTCCCATTCTGTTGTTTTCCTCTATTTCTTTGCATTGATCGCTGAAGAAGGCTTTCTTATGTCTTCTTGCTATTCTTTGGAACTCTGCATTCAGATGTTTATATCTTTCTTTTTCTCCTTTGCTTTTCGCTTCTCTTCTTTTCACAGCTATTTTTAAGGCCTCCCCAGACAGCCATTTTGCTTTTTTGCATTTCTTTTCCATGGGGATGATCTTGATCCCTGTCTCCTGTACAATGACACGAACCTCATTCCATAGTTCATCAGGCACTCTATCAGATCTAGCCCCTTAAATCTATTTCTCACTTCTACTGTATAATCATAAGGGGTTTGATTTAGGTCATACCTGAATGATCTAGTGGTTTTCCCTACTTTCTTCAATTTAAGTCTGAATTTGGCAATAAGGAGTTCATGGTCTGAGCCACAGTCAGGCCCCAATCTTGTTTTTGCTGACTGTATAGAGCTTCTCCATCTTTGGCTGCAAAGAATATAATCAATCTGGTGTCAGTATTGACCATCTCGTGATGTCCATGTAGAAAGCTCTCTTTATATTTTAAACACCAACAATAAAGGGACCTTAAAAACTTGCTGAATGGTATAAAACCAAGTCATTTACAAAAGAAAAGTGAATTTAAGTCAGACTTTCTCCTGGGAATGGCAGTTTCCTTGTTCATGTACCTTGTCCATGTTTTGTCACCCAGTGGGCCAGTTAATACTGGGCCTTGGGCTTGCAACACTTTCTTTTCAAGAGCTAAGAAACCCATGTAGCCTGTTCTCAGATTATCACTTTAGGAATGAATATCTTAGCCTGTTTCAGGCTAAAAGGATGCTCGCTTTTTCTTTGCTTGAAGTATGCACTACATATGACCCCTGGCCAACAGTTCTATCTGCCTTTAACAAGGAGGGCACATATATACAAATTGCCCTATGTTCTCCAAGAGAAATCTGCTGGCCTTGAGGCTCCTATGTACACTCCTGAAGCTGATCTTATTCTGTCTCTTCTCTCTACCAATAAGCATCATTCCATCCACTGCTTGACTGTGTTGAGTTCTTCTTAATGAATCTCATACCAAGGTGCAGTGGGCAAAAGTGTTTAGAGTCCTCTTCTTGGGACCAGTGATCTGTGCACAATAATCTCCTCAACACTTTCCAGGAGCAAAATTGGGTAGTGGTAGAAAATGGGACACTAATATCAAAGTTCCTACTTTTATTTTATTATGGTTTTAGGGAAAATGTATATATTAGTGAACTAAAAATGAAAAATTATAAGTGTAACACAGGAAATTTTAATAGTAGAAAAGAAAATATAGGACAAATACAGGATGGCATATATTTATCTTAAAATATGGAGAGTTATGAGATATGTTAAATGTTTGTTGCTTTAAAAAAACATATGTTTGAGCCTAATATCCAATAAAAAATGTTATAACCATCAGAAATACAACTAAAAGAACAAATAATTTATTTACTAGGTCAAAGGAACAGTGTACATCATTTAATGCCTCATTGTCTAAAGTCATTAAGATTGTGCACCTAATTTGACTCATTCCAGTATATGTGGGGAGGGGGTTTCTCCACACGACTCAGAAAATGTTAGTCACCAGTTGAGTGTCCAACAATCCAACCTAATTTTGACACTATCTGCCTGAAGATAGCCTCAGATCCATCAGTTAAGGACTCAGTCGCACGAGTCTGACCTTTACCTCCACTTTGGGTACCAATTGCAAGTCCAGGTTGTTACCTGTGCTTCTGTACCATCGGGCTATGGATTGAAGGTTACAGTGACCTCCTCTTTGGGTTCCATAAATTTGTTTGCAGAACTCAGAGAAATATTTTACTCAATTCAGAAACAACCCCATGGACGTTCACTTAGGGCAAAGTATGGGGAAAAGGCAAGGAGATTCCATACCTTTTCTGAATGCACCACTCTCTCCTAATGTCCTTGGATTCATCAACCTGGAAGCTCTCCAAATCCCATCCTTTTTAATTTTTATGGAAACTCTATTACATAGTCATGATTGCTTGATTAAATAAATGGCTATTAAGGATTAACCCAATTCCCAGCCCCTCTCCCCTCCCAGAAGATCATGGGGTGCAAATGAAAGTGCCAATCCATTGCCATCACTGGGTCCCTGGGTGATGAGCACCCATCCTTAGGTGTGGCCCAAAGCTCACTTCATGACAAAGGACGTTATAGCTTTAATCATTTAGGAAATCCCAAGGGTTTTAGTCTCTCTGTGCCAGAAGCACAGATGAAAACCATATATATATATATATATATATATATATATATGAATCAGAATAGTGCACTTGTTAAAGCAAAAGTTAGGTACAAATATTTTACAGAACACAGTTGTTAATACGTATAACTATTTTACAGAGTTATTGACATAAGTACGAGAAAATAAGTGAAAAGAATTAAAAGAGGTAGATTCTGATGAATCACGCTGTGTTTGGGAACCAAAAAAGACCTGATATTGACTTTTCATTGTAATTTCTTTTGTCATTTTTATGTCATACCATAAGCATTTGTACTTGGAGAAACATGTAATTAACATAAAACTAATGGAGGAAAAATGTATACCAATTGACCTGAAATCCAGGAAAATTATGTGAAGCTTCTATGGACAGAGGAGCCTGGAGAGCTACAGTCCTTGGGGTCGCAGAGTCTTACACGACTCACAAAAAAAGTATTAGGTCTATCAATCTAACAGCAGTCAAGAATACTACCAAATCACCATGAAACTCACTATTTAAATTCCATCACTTTTAATTTCTCAACATTTATGTTTTTAAATTTTGTTCTTTTAAGTGCTATAGCAACTTATACTGGGGTCAAACTTAAAGTAAAGCTACTTAAACTATATGGAAATTGTTTTATACAAGAGCCCACTCTTTACATATCTTTCTTTAGCTTTATTCTAATTTCATTCTTTTGAACATAGCTGACCAGTTTTCCCAGCACCACTTGTTGAAGAGACTGTCTTTTCTCCATTGTAAGTTTTTCCCTCTTTGTCAAAGACAAGGTGTCCATAAGTGTGTACATTTCTCTCTGGTCTTTCTATCTTGTTCCATTTGTCTATATTTCTGTCTTTGTGCCAGTACCATACTGTATTGATGACAATAGCTTTGCAGTTTAAATATATATGTGTGTGTGTGTGTATATATATATATATATATAGTTAAGTGTTTATATGGTGATAAGCTCAAAGATTACTAAAACGAGTTTTTGCTTTGAAAAAGTGTAGTATATTTTTCATACTAACACTTTCTTAATATTCAATATCCATTTAAGCTACCTGCTTTAAAATAAAGCACTTTACTTAGTAATAAATTTAAAGCCATTCTTCATATGTCTATTTAATCATGTGTTATTTCATATCATGAAAGTTTGCTGATTTTCATATGGTACACAATATGTCCTCTGAATGAGGTTTATGTCTAGAAGTGGAAAATATATACTGTAATAATGAAACATGTAATATTCAGTATCTTCTTTGGTAAACATGACCCAAACATTAAATCTTGAATTGCAACATTCTAAAATGCTTCCTATTTATTTACTGCTTTACTATCATTTTGTTCTGATTTCTTTATAACTTTATAACTTTCCTTAAGGTTGACTCCTCTCAAATTCCTACATCTACCCCCACCTTAGCATTATGTGAATACATTCATTTATTTTTCTTATCAGGCCTTTGCTTTTCAGTCTCCTCCTCTGCCTATACTCATACCCCAGAAAACCACTTTTCCTTAAAATCAGTCACAAGTATCAGCTATTTTCAAGTGATGAGCTGTAACACCTTCCAACCCCCAATTTTCAGACTTTCTTACATAACTCAGATTCACCCTCAACAACATTAAGTTCCTCTCCACTCCATTTTAGCAATATAGTTGCCAAGACACTTGCAAAGACCTTAATGTGCTCCATTTGTGAAATTTGAATTGTGGATTTGTACTTTCTGACTAATCCATCATTTCAGGGGCATCATTCTGCTTCATAATATACGGGAAATTGAATGGGTTTTGAAGTTTATATATGAGTTTTACACTTACTATGTGAGCTTCTGAATAAAATGTAAACTCTTAAACCTTACTTTCCTCTTATTTGAAATTAAAAAAATAAATGCTATTTATCCCACAAAAGTTCTTTCAGATGTGTGTTTAAATATATCTTGGACTATACTATATTCATTTTCATTATTGCAGAAAGCAGTTGATTAGATGTTTCTTTACTTTGAAAAAAGAAGTTTCAAAAAGATGGAAGTATTACTTTTGACTCCACACTCCAGGTGTATCTGTATATTACATCATATTTATGTCCTTCATTACTATTCCAGAGAAAGAGTATTCTTCCATTTCATGACTATCTCATTTTTTTTGTTTCTTTTTGCTTATAAGTGACTAGTATCAAGACCATCAATGCTTTCAATTGCATTATTATTCCCTCACCAGTTTGTGATATAAGATGAATAGAGTTAACAGCCAATTAAAATCAAGGAGGGCATGAATGGAAGATGTCCAATCCTTGTGACATAGATAATTATTGACATCTGTGACCCTACAGAGATAATCACGTTTTGACATTTTATTACATTTGCTTTTTTTTTTTTAAGTAGATGTTATCAATACAAAATATAGCCAATAGTTATTTCTGGGGCTAATTCTATAATTATTAAAATTATTGTTTGAAGAAAGAAGCTAATAAACTATACATATAACAATTGAATAATTTGTCACCAACATGACTGTAACTTATCGTGTCATTTTGTCATGGTTGTCAGAAGAGAATGGGAACCCAGAAAATAAATTAGTAGCTTTATATTTTGAGGGTAAGTCAAGCAACTTCATTACAAGATGATCATAAGAAATTTTACATGATTAACATGATAAATTAAATGGGAAATTTGGTAATAAATTTTCATTGCATCAAGTTATTTTTAAATTTTTAATTGAAGGAAAATTGAGAGCTGGACAAGGAAAAACTGACTAGGATAAAATTGGGGAAAGAGTACCTCAAGGCTGTATATTGTCACCCTGCTTCTTTAACTTATATGCAGAGTACATCATGTGAAATGCCAGGCCGGATGAAGCTCAAACTGTAATCAAGATTGCCAGGAGAAATATTATAACTTCAGATATGCAGATGACACCACCTTAAAGGCAGAAAGTGAAGAAGAACTAAAGAGCCTTTTGATGAAGGTGGAAGAGGAGAGGGAAAAACCTGCCTTAAAACTCAGCATTCAAAAAATGAAGATCATGGCATCCAGTCCCATCACTTCATGGCAAATAGTTGGGGAAACAATGGAAACAGGTGACAGACTTTATTTTCTTGCACTCCAGAATCCCTGAGGACAGTGACTGCAGCCAAGAAATTAATAGATGCTGGCTCCTTGGAAGAAAGGCTGTGACAAACTTGGATTGTGTGTTAAAAAAAACAGAGACATCACTTTGCCAATAAAGGTCTGTATAGTCAAAGGTATGGTTTTTCCAGTAGTCATGTAAGGATGTGAGAGTTGGACCATAAAGAAGGCTGAGCACTGAAGAACTGATGCCTTTGAACTGTGGTGTTGGAGAAGACTCTTGAGAGTCCCTTGGACTGCAAGGAGATCAATCCTGCCAATCCTGAAGGAAATCAGCTCTCAATATTCATTGACAGGACCAATGCTGAGGCTCCAATAATTTGTGCCCCTGATGTGAACGGCCAACTCATTGGAAAAACCCTTAATGCTGGGCAAGATTGAAGGCAGGAAGAGAAAGGGAAGACAGAGGCTGAGATGGTTGCATGGGATTATCAACTCAATGGAGATGAATTTGAGCAAACTCTGGGAGATAGTGAAGGATAGGGAAGGCTGGTGTGCAACAGTCCATGGGGTCGCAAAGAGTTGGATATGACTGAGTTACTGAAAAACAATTGCTTTGCAATATTGTGTTCATTTCTTCTATATATCAACATGAATCAGCCATAGGTATACATATATCCCCTCTCTCTTGAACCTCCCTCCCACCCCATCTTATCCCTCTAAGTTGTCACAGAGCCCCTGTTTGAGTTCCCTGAGTCATACAGCAAATTCCTATGGCTATCTTGTTTACATATGGTAGTATGTATGTTTCCATGCAACTCCCTCCGTTTGTCCCACCCTCTCCTTCCCCCTTGCCCTGTGTCCACAAGTCTGTTCTCTGTATCTGTATCCCTACTGCTTCCCTGCAAGTAGGTTCATCAATACCATCTTTCTGTATTCCATATGTATGCATTTATTTGTGATATTTGTTTTTCTCTTTCTGACTAGCTTCACTCTGTATAATAGCTTCTAAGTTCGTCCACCTCATTACAACTGACTCAAAAACATTCCTTTTAATGTCTGAGCATTATCCCATTATATGTATATGTACCACGACTTCTGTATCCATTCATCTGTAGATGGACATCTAGGTTGCGTCCATGTCCTAGCTATTTTAAATTTTTAAATAGTGCTGCAATGGACATTGTGTTACATGTTTTTTTTTTTTTTTAATTATGATTTCCTCATAGTGGGATTGTTGGATCATATGGTAATTTTATTCCTAGTTTTTTTTTTTTTTTTTAAGAAATCTCCATACTATCTTCCACAGTGGCTTCATCAATTTACATTCCCATCAACAGTGCAAGGGTGTTCCCTTTTCAGCATACTCTCTCCAGCATTTATTGATTATAGATTTTTTGAAGATGGTCATCCTGATTGGTGTGAGGTGATATCTCTTTGTAGCTTTGATTTGCACTTCTCTAATAAGAGATGTTGAGCATTTTTTCATGTGTTCATTAGCCATCTGTATATCTTTGGGGAAATGTCTGTTTAAGTCTTCTACCAACTTTTTGATTGGGTTGCTTGTTTTTCTGGTATTGATTTATATAAGCCACTTGCATATTTTAATAATGTAATTAATGCCAACCTCAATCCATAGACTAGTCTAAAATACTATTTTTTTTTTTGCTAAATTTTAAAAATTATTTTTACTTCATTTAAAATACGAGCTCATCCTCAAGGATGTTGGTTGGACTTTGCAATATAGCTTTAAACAAAGAAACACATGATTTTTGGTGCTTTAGCTGGAAATTTGTCTCTAAATGTGTCTTCCACTTCTACAACACACAATTTTCCAATATGTTCTTCAGCTACTAAAGCTGAATATAGAAAGACAACAGATTTTCATTTTATATTGTCACATTTAATTTAAGTCTTAACTGAAACTCTGACATACACATCAATAATTATTTGTTTCTATTTAAAAGTAAGCAGACTTCAAAAGACTTTTTTCTTCTTTCTTTTGATTAAAAGGATTCAGTGTTTTCTCATGCAATTTTTGTGTGCCACCAATGTAGCACCCTTTTTTTTTTTTTGGCAAGAAATAGATACTACTACTTGGGATAGGTAAAACAAGAGATTGATGAAAGGCTCTAATAAAAAAAAAAAAAAAAGAATATTTGCATAGACATCCAAAATAATTTAGAATCCTTGCCTTGCTTTAATAGTTCAGACAAACCAAGCTGAAATCAGAAAAAATAAAAAGATTGGGGAAACATAGGGATGGTTGCTACAACCCCAGGTGTGTGCAAAATATACATACTTTGGATGTTATAAGCCTTTATAAGTCTTAATTATTTTTTAATATTTACTTATGAATATCCTGTTTCATACAATTTAAAATTGTTGAAAATTTATCATATGTGGCTTTCTATAATTATTTTAATTTATTTGAAATTATGTGTGATTGCTATAGTAACATGTATGTATTTGACTAGCAATTGGGTAATGATTAGCTTACATTACTAGTAGATTAAGATTTATTTTACTGCAATTTTGAGGAAAATAAACAAAGGTCAATCATTATTGATAGGGTACTTCCCTGGTGGCTCAAACGGTAAAGCATATGCCTACAGTGAGGTAGACCCGGGTTCGATCCCTGTGTCGGAAAGATCCCTGGAGAAGGAAATGGCAACGCACCCCCAGTACTCTTGCCTGGAAAATCCCATGGACGGAAGAGCCTGATAGGCTACAGTCCATAGCGTCGCAAAGAGTCGGACATGACTGAGCAACTTCACTTTCTTTACTTAATCATCATTGGTGAAGTAAACTTGATGCCATAAATCTCAGCCTACCTGGAACTCTCCAGAATGAATGAATAGGTTGATGGCTGAGTGAAACATTAAGCAAGGCAGATTCACATTAGTAAAGATGTGAATCTTTACTAATCTTTTAAGAACACAAGAATTTTAACCTGGTGAAGTGAAAGTCGCTCAGTCGTGTCTGATTCTTTGCGACCTCATGGACTATGCAGTCCATGGAATTCTGCAGGTCAGAATACCGGAATTGGTAGCCTTTCCCTTCTCCAGGGGATGTTCCCAACCCAGGGATCGAACCCAGGTCTCCTGCACTGCAGTTGATTCTTTACCGACTGAACCAAAAGGGAAGCCCAAGGACCCTCACAAAAACCCACATTGGAAAGCAATATTTCCACTGAAATAAAATGAAGAAAAAATTAATCTTCTTAATGTAGCACTTTTATACAATTTAACTGGTTCATTAAATATTTTCACTTTATATCAACATTGTGTTCTTTTCTTTATTTTTTTAAATAGACATACAGTCAGAGAATGTTGTTTCTAGAGATGCTTGTTACATCACCCCCTAGTTTTACTCTAGGTGGCGCTAATGGTAAAGAACCTACCTGCCAATGCAAGAGACACCAGTTGGATCCCTGAATCAGGAAGATCTCCTGGAGTAGGAAATCATTAGTTTTCCTGCCTGGGAAATTCTGTGGACAGAGGAGCCTGGTGGGCTACAGTCCATGGCATCACATAGAGTCAGATAAGACAGAGTGATGGACACACACACACTCAAGCCAATGGACCAGTTTTATTCTAGATTAATAAATATGCTGTCTTTCATTATATCTAATTCATTATCATATGTTTGTGCTAGTATCAGCATCAAAATGATTAATCTATAGTTATTAGGATTGGGGAAAGTAGTGGTATTTTCTGCCTTAAAAAAATTCTTGAAGCTCTAATAATCGTTTTCAATATGTTTCTGTAGAGGAAATTTGATAAATTAGTTTTTGTGTAATATACACAATGCTTGCTTAATTTATAGTCACTTCATTTTAATAGAGACTGTTTAGGTTCCCAGTCCTCAG
This sequence comes from Bos grunniens, assembly GCF_055505025.1. Classification (NCBI taxonomy): domain Eukaryota; kingdom Metazoa; phylum Chordata; class Mammalia; order Artiodactyla; family Bovidae; genus Bos; species Bos grunniens. The sequence goes on along the minus strand of NC_141176.1, from coordinate 8,312,856 downwards.
TCAATGTTAGGCTATAAAATCCTTACTGTTAGCTTGGCTCAGTGTCCATGGAAATAAATCCCAGATTCCACAATAGCAACAGGATTTAAATGGTACTCTTCCTACAGTGTGTCACATTGGACTAAGTAATATTCTGTAACATAAGAGAAAAAAAAAAAAAACTGAAGTACAAGACTACTCAAATCCATGTTTAAAAGGACAGAATTCAATTTATGCTGAAAATATAACAGTAACTCATTTCCAAATGACATAAAGAAAGCAGCAGGCATCAGATAAGTTTATTGCTATTTGTGTGAACTGTCAGGAAAAAAGAGAATTATCCAGTTGAGCATACTGAGAGACTTATTATCACATACAAATCACAAAATTCAATACAGAAAAGCAGTCAGGATCATATAACCCCCCAAAAAACAGCTGAAAGGAAGGAAAATGTTTGCCTTCTATCCAGACTAGTTGAATTTTAAGGGACTTATATCAAATGCTCTTCATCATTACACTCATACGAATGCATTCACATATACAGATAATCAATTGCCAATGATGTAAGGTTAAATATGTTAAATTATGGCAGACTAAAATGGTCATATTTTAATTTCTCTGATCACAATCTTTAAGGATTTCCTTTGTTTGTTAGGTTAAAAAGCAATAGACAAAACAAACAAAGTATGTCATTAGAGGACTTCAAGTTTCAGATTCAACCTTTTTTTTTTCCTAATCTTTCAAAATTAATGATCACTCAATGTGTATGGATCAGTTATTTTCTTTTTTCAGCTACACCACACAGGTTTTAATCCCTGACCAAAGATGAATTTCAGACCTCTTGCATTGGGAGGCAGAGTGTTAACCACTGAACCACTCAGGAAGTACCTGAATTAATAACTTTATTGAAAGTCTATGTAAAGACAGCTTTAGAATTCAAATACAGTTAATATTAGTTGAGGGCCAACCATGTCCTAGGGTAGGCATTATAAACATCACTGTTCTCATAACAAGTCTACAAAATCAGAATGTTTCAACCACTGAAACCCTAGAAGAAAGGAAAAGAAAATAATCCTTGCATCTCCTAAGTTATTTTTTCTTTGTCTTAAGTTCCTTTGCCTTTTGCTTTCAACCATAATTAATTTTCAGATTATTACATTACTCACAAGAAATCTAACAGTGCTCCCCAGGTGGTGCTAGTGTTAAGAACCTACCGTCCAATGCAAGAGATGTAAGAGACACAGGTTTAATCCCTGGGTCAGAAAGGTCCCCTGGAGGAGGGCATGGCAACACATTCCAATATTCTTGCCTGGAGAATCCCATGGACAGAGGAGCCTTTAGGCAACAGTCTATAGTGTCGCAAAGAGTGGTACTTGACTGAAGCAACTAAGCACAAACACAAGAAATCTAATAAAATCTATTCTTATAAATTTTAGAGATGGTGACTTCTTTTCTATATGAATCTCTGAAGTAAAATTCAATGAAAGTAATTTTTAAAAGATATTCATTTGTAATAATTATACTTGAACTCTCCATAAGGAATAATTTAGTTCCATGAAAGTTGGCTTCTTTGATCATTTTCAAATGGAATCTTTTATTTAAACTAAACTCAATCAAACTCATCATGAATACTGAGATTGATTTTTGAGGCCACAAATGTAAATAGCAATCCTGTTACAGTTCTTGAACAGTTGAAGTTTCTTTTGCATTTCAACGTATAAGTTAATTGTTTATGTAGAAAATCATAATCAAAGGGAAAATTAAAATATTTCATCTATGATAAAAATAAATTTTACAATTAAATCTAAAAAAAAAAAAACTGGAAGAAAATAGCATTAAATAGGACAGCATTCTACTCTTTAACATCTACTTCTTCTTCATTGACTGTGCTAAAGCTCTGACTGCATGCATCACAAAAAGCTGTGGAAAATTCTTCAAAAGTTGGGAATACCTGACCACCTTATCTGCCTCCTGAGAAATCTGTGTGCAGGTCAAGAAGCAACAGTTAGAACCAGATATGGAATAACGGACTGGTTCCAAATTGGGAAAGGTTTACATTAAGGTTGTCAACCTCTTTATTTAGCTTATATGCAGAGTACCTCATGCAAAATGCCAGACTGGATGAAGCACGAGCTGGAATTAAGATTGAAGGAAGAAAAATCAATAACCTCAGACATGCAGATGAAACCACCCTCACAGAAAGCGAAGAAGAACTGAAGAGCCTCGTGTTGAAAGTAAAAGAGGAGAGTGAAAAAAGCTGGCTAAAAACTCAATGTTCAAAAAACTAAGATCATGGCATCTGCTCCCATCACTTCATGACAAGTAGATAAGGAAACAATGGAAAAAGTGAGAGACTTCATTTTCTTGGGCTCCAAAATCACTGCAGATGGTGACTGCAGCCATGACATTAAAAGATGCTTGCTCCTTGGAAGTAAATCTGTAACAAAATTTGACACCATATTAAAAAGCAGAGACATTACTTTGCCAACAAATGTCCATCTAGTCAAAGCTATGGTTTTTCCAGTAGTCATGTACAGATATGAGAGTTGGACTATAAAGTAAGCTGAGCCCCAAAGAATTGATGCTTTTGAACTGTGGTGTTGGAGAAGATGCTTGAGAGTCCCTTGGACTGCAAGGAGATCCAACCAGTCTATCTTAAAGGAAATCAATCCTGAATATTCATTGGAAGGACTGATGATGCAGCTGAAACTCCAATATTATGGCCTCTCGATGCAAAGGATTGACTCATTAGAGAAGACCATGATTCTGGGAAAGATTGAGGGAAGGAGGAGAAGGGGACAACAGAGGATGAAAGAGTTGGGTGGTATCACCAACTCAGTGGGCATGAGTTTGAGCAAACTCCAGGAGTCTATGATGGACAACGAAGCCTGGCGTGCTGCAGTCCATGGAGTTGTGAAGAGTAGGACATAACTGAGAGACTGAACTGAACTACTGTTTGAAAGTTAACATTTTATGTAAAATACTTTTGATTTTATAGAAATTACGAGTATTACAGTATATTTGCTATTTTGTGATTGATGGTTCTGTTGATTGCTTCATATTTTTTATAAACTACTTGACTCAGTGTTATCACTTTATGCAATTAGTAGAAAAAAGTGTCATCTGTATCTAAGGCAAAATTCATATTTTTCCCATTTTCTCAGATAAAATAAAATTTCAGCCTTAATGAGTAACTATATGAAATGCTGATTTATGTATGAATATAAGCATTCTAATAACAATCTGAAGTAACTACTTAAAGAATATCAGATAAAATGTTGTTTTGTTCAGTTGCCCAGTTCAGTTGAGTTCAGTTGCTCAGTCGTGTCCAACTCTTTGTGACCCCATGAATCACAGCATACCAGGCCACCCTGTCCATCACCAACTCCTGGAGTTTACTCAAACTCATGTCCATCAAGTTGGTGATACCATCCAGCCATCTCATCCTCTGTAGTCCCTTCTTCTCCTGCCCCCAGTCCCTCCCAGCATCAGGGTCTTTACCAATGAATCAACTCTTCTCACGAGGTGGCCAAAGTATTGGAGTTCAGAGTTCAGTTCAGTTTCCCAATCATGTCCAATTCTTTGTGACCCCATGGACTGGAGCACACCAGCCTCCTTGCCCCTCACCATCTCCTGAATTTTGCCCAAGCTCATGTCCATTGCATTGGTGATGCCATCCAGCCATCTCATCCTCTGATACCCTCTTCTTCTGCCCTCAATGTTTCCCAGAATCAGGGACTTTTCCAAAGAATCACCTCTTCGTATCAGATGAAAAAAATACTAGAGTTTCAGCTTCAGCATCAATCCTTCAAAAATGTATTCAGAATTGATTTCCCTTCAGATTGACTGGTTTGATCTCTTTGCTGTCCAAGGGATTCTCAGGAGTCTTCTCTAGTCCCACAATTCAAAGGCATCAGTTCTTCAGTGCTCTCCTTTATTTACCGTCCAGCCCTCACAACATTACGTGACCACTGGCAGGACCATAGCCTTGACTCTGAGGACTATGAGAAAATCTAGAACTGGCAAATATGATCGTGAAAAGATCCTCCACATATATCATTAAGGAAAGGAAGATTAAAACAATAATAAGATCCCATGACACAACTATTAGAATGGACAAAATCTCAATGACCACGGGCAACACCAAATGCTAAGGAGAATGTGGAGCAGCTGAAACTCTCATTTTCTACTGGTGGGAATGCAAAATGGTATAGCCACTTTGGAAAGCAGCTTGATTTTTTTTTTAATTAAACAAATCCAACAATTGTATTCCCTGTTATTTAACCAAATAGTTATAAATACATATCCATGAAAAATCTGCCAAGGATGTTATTATTCATGATTTCCAAAACTTGAAAGAAACCAAAATGCCCTCCAGTAATGGATAAGTAAACTGGTACATCCAGATAATGGAATTTTATTCAGCACTCAAAAGATATGAGCTATGAAGCCAAGAAAAGACAGAAAATTATATGATTATTACTAAGTGAAAGAGGCGAATCTTAGAAGGTTCAATACTTTATGATTCCAACTACCTGACATTCTGGCAAAAACATAACCCTGGAGATTTAAAAAAAATGAGTGGCTGTAGGGGATGGGGAGACACGAATAGGCAGAGTACAGGGGATATTTTAGTGTAGTGAAATTATTTTGCATAATATTTAATGTTTTGTCCAAACCTATAGAATGTACATTCCTTCATAGATCAAATTACCATACTGTTAGGTTCATTTCACATGCTAACAAGGTCATGTTTATCATTCTTCAGGCTAGGTTTCAGCAGTAGGTGAACTGTGAATTACCAAGTGTACAAGCTGGCTTTAGAAAAGACAGAGGAATAAGCAATCAAGTTGCCAACATTCATTGATTTATGGAGAAAGCAAGGGAGTTCCAGAAAACATCTACTTCTGCTTCATTGACAACGCTGAAGACTTTGACTGTGTGGATCACAACAAACCATGGGAAATTCTTAAAGACAGGAGTACAAGGTCACTTTTTCTGTCCCCTGAGAAAACTGTATGCAGGTCAAGAAGCAACAGCTAGAACTGGACATGGAACAACTGACTGGTTGCAGTTGGGAAATGGTGTATATTGTCACTCTGCTTACTTAACTTCTATGCAGATTATATCATGTGAAATGCTGGCATAGATGAATCACAAGCTGGAATCAAGATTGCCAGGAGAAATATCAACATTTGGACATGCAACTGATACCACTCGAATGGCAGAAAGTGAAGAGGAACCAAATAGCCTCTTGATGAGTGTGAAAGACAAGAGTGAAAAAGCTGGCTTGAAATTCAACATTAAAACGCTTTGATCATGGCTTCTGGTCCCATCACTTCATGGAAAATAGAAGGGAGAAAATGGAACCAGTGACAGATTTTATTTACTTTGGCTCCAAAACCACTGCAGACACTAACTGCAGCCATGAAATTAAAAGACTCTTATTCCTTGGAAGAAAAGCTTTGACAAATCTAGACAGTGTATTAAAAAATAGAGACGTCTCCTTGCTGACAAACATCCATATAGTCAAAGCTATGTTTTTTTGTTTGTTTGTTTTTTGTTTTTTGCAGTAGTCATGTAAGAATTTGAGAGTTCATCCATAAATAAGGCTGACTTCCCAAGAATTGATGCTTTCAAATTGCAGTGCTGGAGAACTGAAATCCCCTTGGATTGCAAGGAGATCAAACCAGTTAATCCTAAAGGAAATCAACCCTGAATATTCACTGGAAGGACTGATGCTGAAGCTGAAGCTCCAACACTTTGACCACCTGATGCGAAAAACTGACTCATTAGAAAAGACCGTGATGCTGGGAAGAATTGAAGTCACTGGAAGGGGTTGACAGAGAATGAGATGGTTGAATGGCCTCACCAACTCAATGGGCATGAGTTTGAGCAAGCTCCCAGAATTTGATGTTGGACCCGGAAGCCTGGTGTGCTGCAGTCCATGGGATCACAAAGAGTCAGATATGAATGAGCCACTGAACTGAACTGAACTGATGCAGGTATGGAGGTAGTGGGTGTGTGGGAAGTCTCTTACCTTCATCTCAGTTCTAATTGTAAATATAAAACTGCTCTATAAAAATCTTTAAATTTAAAAACATATTTTTATATTTCAATAAAAGAAAAATTTCTTCCTGACTTTACCAGCTAACTAAATTAATAGCACTCACCTTCTCTGGAAGATCTAACACCTGTGAGTTTACTGTGTGAAGAATATTGAGCATAGAATTATGGTTCACCTTATCTAGGATGTGTTCTGAACTGAATCTACTAGAGCTCAAAAAGTTCTGAAAAAAAAAGTAAATAAGATAAAAAAAGAAGTTGGCAATAACTTTGTGTATCTTCATGAATTTTTTCCCTCTGATGAGTCATATTTAATTTGTCAGGTACTCTTCACTTAGTAGCTGAACAGACATATAATAGAAAATAGTAAAGTTTCTGAAGGATGGAAAAGCAAAAGAAATTTTATTTTTCAAAATCAAGAATGAGACATAGCTTTGCATTTATTAAATATTCATGTCCTTTCCTAGAAACATAAATAGAAAGCTATTCTCCAATATTCAACATACTCACACACTTTATCATAATTTATGATAAAAACACATCCTTAAATTATATAGACTTTTAAAATGACTTTTAAATAAAAAATGCAAGTTTTGCCTGTTATTGCTTTCCGAACTCTCACTGGAATTCCCTTAAATATCCTGCCACTAACTTAAAATATGTCCAAATCTGACATTTGCCATCCTTTTATATTTTTTCCCAATCCCAGTCCCTAAGACAATACCTGACATTTGGTGTTTGTGGTTTTAGATAATCTATTGTATAATTTATAGTATCCAGATTTTGTTTAATAAATATTTAAAATATAAGCTATTATTAAAATGTGGGACACTTTGATTGACATTGCCTATTCATTTAAAATATGATGGCATCTTCTTCGAAAGACTGCACTCCTTTTAGAATCAACTCATTTTCCAGGTAACATTTTCTTGCATGTTATCATTTATGGGCTTCTTTGATTATAATGGTAATCTAGCATAATTAATAGTACAGCTGATTACTACTTGCTGTACCATCTTTGACTTGGCTATCCCCAGGTACTTTTCAAATTTTGCATTACCTATACAGTCCTAGTAGTGTATGGAAAATGCCACACCTGCAGACAGTTACCTTAAGGAGTTTTCAAGTCTGTTCTCCACAAACTGCTAGCTGAAATCAATTGACAGAGATCTCTCATTTCTTTGGGTTTGAAATGTGTCACTGCAAGCAATTGTTCTATTTGCTGTTAAGTACTTTCTTTGTGGAACTCAGCACTGCTTATTGACATCCTTTCCTTGGGTAAATTCTGCACTTCAAGCAGATCTCTTGTCAGTAAGTAGGTTCATGATTTAGCTTCATCGCACATTTTTTTTTTTTTAAGTATGTGAAGCATTTTAAAAGTTAATGCTCAAGGTTAATACAAATATTTAGGTCATTTAAGATATAAAGCTGAGAAAGATGTCATCATAATGACTGTAGGAAATAATGTATCTGATATTCAAACTTCATGCAGTATTTCATCGTGAATCTAATCATAGCAACATTTTACCCAAAATAATAAGCAAATATAAATTTCTGCCTTAATAACTAAATAAATGAAATAGCAGACTGTATTTTATATGAATTATAACCAGGAGATCTCAACAATGTAGAGATGAATAACCCATCGTGTAGATGTTATAAGCCTCTCTTTTGTTAATTTCTGTATAGTTCACTAAGAAGTGAAAAGGTCCTGTGGTCAGTAAGGTGCAACCTTACGATAGCCACAGAACTTAAGTGTGGCGTCTGAGCTTGTTTTGTGTTTGCATGCTTGGGCTTCCAGGTGGTACTAATGGTAAAGAACACAGCTGCCAGTGCAGGAGACATAAGAGACATGGGTTCAATACCTGGGTCAGGAAGATCCGCTTAAGGAGGGTATGGCAACCACACTCCAGTATTCTTGCCTAGAGAATCCCATGAACAGAGGAGTCTGCTGGGCTATGGTCCATAGGGTCACAAAGAGTTGGACACAACTGAAGCAGCTTCATGCAGGCAGGAGCTTGAAGCAATTAAAATAAGTATCAAGAAATGAATAAATATTTAAAAAATAAAATTTTGTACTATACACCTGCAATTTTTAATGCTACTGTGTTACATTTATTTGAATAACTATTATTTTTGTTGGACAGAGGAATAAAGTTTCAATAAAGACTGCAGGACAATATGTTTAGCCTCATATGGTTGGAGTATGCAAAGAAAAAGTAACAAACCTCATCAGCTCTGGTTTCATTATAATATTAAGCTGGGTTTCCAGTTCAACACTAAATAGAATATTGTATCTGGGAGTATAAGATTGGGGATTAAGAAACAGTGAAAAAAAAGCTATTTAAATGGAAGAAGAGGTCTGTATTATAAGAAATGAAAAGCCATGCATGAGTTTTATTTTTTAAAGATGTAATAAAAATTTTGCTTCACTAATTTCACTGAAAAGCTCAAATTAAATATATGTACAATTACACAATAATGTCTAAAATTTCTAATATAGTAAAAATTACATTTTTAAGATGGATTCATTTTGATATTTGGCAAAACTAATACAATTATGTAAAGTTTAAAAATAAAATAAAATTAAAAAAATAATAAAAAATAAAATAAAATAAAATTGAAAAGAGAATTTAAAAAAAAATAAAAATAAAGATCATATCAATTCCATTTGCTCCATCAAAAAAAAATAAAAAATAAAAAGTTTCTGTAATATAAATGTTGCTTTTTTCCCCTGTCATGATGCACTAATATTTACTCTGAAAACAAGATTTTATTATTATTATACCATTCCTGCATTTAAAAATATTAATGGAAAGATTTGGATGAAGAGATAGCAGAAATAAAAGAAAGTTTTACTATTAATTTTTTTGGTGTGTGAGCCACCAGAAGAACAAAAAACAAACAAAAAAAATGTTTATACAACCATGCTTTTATTTCTTAAGTTGAATTTATAAATTAGATTTTTAGGACCTCAGATTTTGACAGCTTATACTTCATTATGATTCTAGTAAAATTTGAAAAGATGTTATTTATATTGTTGTGAAATATGTGATACTGTGGTTCTTATTTCTTATTTAGTGTAAGATTGATCGATAAGACTATGTTAAAATCATTTCAATTAATTTGAGAAATGGAAATTTTAAAACTAAAACATATCTTCACATTTGTGGTGTAGAGATGACATTTTAAGATAATCTTATACCAAGCAAATTGAATTTAGGAGAGAAATCAGTCCTATGATTTTCAGAAGGCAATAATACCAGATGGATCCTATTGATTATTTGAAAGAAAGATTTGAGTTTTAGCCATAAAAAATTTTTAATTATATGACAATATAAACCCTCTTAATTTTTCTTGGTATACAATATATATATTTATATAATAAATAAATTGATTATGAAGAAGGTAAATCATTAATTAAATATCAAATATATCTATCATCACCTCACTTATAGATATATTGTCAATCAGTATCAGAATCACCTTTCCTTCATCAGCTTTTCTCAGAGATATTTCTCTCTGGTGTATGTGTGCATTTGTTTATATTGGGTATCTGCATGTTAAAAGAGGAAAACACTATTTATATATGTAAATAGGCATCTAAATGTGTATATCATATAATGAGTGTAAATATAGAATTGTATGTTTATATATGTCAATGTGGCATATATGTGTATGTGTAAATATTTATGCATATATGTATTTTATATCTATGTTTATTTATATAATTAAGAATGCACCACACAGATTTATCATATTCCAGAAATGATAGATTTGCAGAAAACATATGATATACTGAAAGTCTAAAAAAGGGATTATCTGTAGAATATAAAGGAAAACTGAATCAGTATATGAAAAGATGTTCCCAACTGCTAAAATCAAACACAAATTCAATCCTCAATAAAACAGAATTTTATTACTTACTACTTCTCAGATTTAAAAATTTGTCCACAAAGAGTAAGAATTGATGTGTATATAGAACATTTAAAACTGGTTGGTACAATTAAAACTTTTATACTTTCTATATCTACTTTAAGAGAAAGTTAGAAATAGTAAAGTGAAGAGGTTCACATCCTTTGACACAGCAAATTTGGCTCTTATTGATATATTCAAGAAGTACTTATGTACATGAGCAAATAACATATACAAAAATAATATTTGCACTTGCAAATGCTGAAAATAACCCCAATATTTACCATCTGGATAATGGATTTATAAATATCTATTTATTTGAATAAAATAATGCAGTACAGAAGTGAAAATTAATAGAAACTATATATACTTGGATAAATGTTACAAAGATAATGATTTAAAAATGATGCATTGTGATACCATGGAGATGACATTTAAAACTTTTGCAATTAATAAAATGTATAACATAATATAAACATACATAATAAACTATGGGTGTTATGAACTCTTCTTTCAAGATGATGCTTTCTTCTGAGTGAGAGAGAAGAAAGGAATTTGATTATGGAATGAAACATAAGAAAAAAAAATATATCACCTCACTCTAGAGAGTTTTGGTTATGAAAACATTCATTATATTATTTCTGTTGTATTTTGGCATATCAAAAGTGTGTCTTTTAATAAAAAAGAAGAGAGTGGGGGAATCTTCCCCATTAAACGTACAAAGAAGACATTTTGACAATGAATAAAATATAAAAAGGTTGTGGAGAACAAATTTGACAGGTTTCACAATACATTTGTTACAGGAAAAAATGATAAAAATAGAAAAAGAAAATTTGAAAGAAAAAAGAAAAAAATGAGACTAAAAATAAAGAGTATATACATGGTATGCATATATATATATAAGCATATATATACAGTGTATAATAAATATATTGTTCTGAATGAATTTAAGCAGAAATATGATGTAAAAGCTATAGAAGGAGTATAGAAACTAAAATGTATATAATGGTATCAATGATATCAGTTAATTTTTTAGGAGTGTGGTTTTTGGCCTAAACTTTACAGTTCCATGTTCAACTCTTCTGTACAAGCTATACAAAGTCATTTTGAGATTCCAAAATTTAGGAAATACGTTTAACAATATCCTTTCTAGCATTGCTATACAGAAGAAGATTAATTGAGTAAACATACACACATACAAATGCACACTTGATAATCAGAAATTTATCGTATAACCTCTTTTAGACATTTTAGTATTTCAGATAGCTTGATGGTAATTTTTTAAGAGTTTTGTGAATTATATACAAAATTGGAAAGTGGCTTCAGAGCTAGAATGTTAAGTCATGGGAGGATAAACTGAATGGAAATCCAAGGTGAAGAGAAAAGGTGGGGAAGTAGCTTAAAAGGACCTCATGAGGGATCTTGTGTTCTAGGCTAAGGTTTGGACTCTACAGCATTAAGAGCTAAAAGATGCCCATAAGTTGTTCTGGACGAGACACATACATATTGGGGCATACCATATTTTCATGAAATTATCTCACTTAGTGTTTGCCTCAATGGGTAAGTGAGATATATGTGTAAGTATTATTTTATGGCACCAAATATTTTGAGGTAGTAAAAAAAAACTGTGGAAAATATGACAGAAATTTGTGTAAAAATGAGTCATTGCTGATGAAACATATACTCAACATCACATTTAATCAAAGGTGAATCAAGAGACTTCACAGGTGGCACTACTGGTAGAGAATCCACCTATAAAAGCAGGAGCCACAGGGGACAAGCATTCGACTCCTGGGTTGGGAAAATTCCATGGAGGAGGAAATAGAAACCCATTCCAGTATTTTTGCTGGGAAAATCCTTTGGACAGAGAAGCCTGGCAGGTAGCTTCTACAACCCATGGAGTCACAAAGAATCAGACATGACCGAGCATCTGGGCATACCCACACATACACAAGAGAGGGAACATCACAGGGAGTAAGAGCATGAGGCCTTTGCAGGATCTAGGTTAAGGGAGAGGCCAGAGGAAGGATGGGTCAAAGTGACTTCTGGGTGTGATGATGTAGGATATTTCAGATCCTTATCCTTAAGTTCTTAGTCTCTCAGTCACATTCAACTCTTTGCAACCCCATGGACTGTAGCCTCCAGGCTCCTCTGTCCATGGAATTTTCCAGGCAAGAATATTGGAGTGGCTTACCACTTCCTACTCCAGGGCATCTTCTCGACCCAGGAATTGAACCTGGGTCTTTTGCATTGCAGGTAGAATCTTTACCACTAGAGCCACCTGGGAAGCCATCTTTATAATTAAGGTAGAAGTAAAAGTTCTATTTACTATAACCTATTGATAGACCAAGCTCTGTGTTGGAATTACAAGGAAAGTTTTGGGCTTTCACTAGAACTTTGATTCATTTCCTTACAATTATGCTTCCTACAAAAGAACCACTTAAACTGAGCAACAAAACTCACAGTAAAGGAAAATAGTAAATGATGTTACAACAGTTTGAGATATGGGCATATGGCTAATTCTCAAATTAAAAGATTATAAGGAAGCTGCATTTCTAACATTTGGGAAAAGAAATATTATTCCAGACAAATATATATTTCTGTAAGAGCTTATATCTTAATAATAGACAAAAATAGTACTTGCTATTTCTGGCAGCAAATTAAGTGGGTACTTAATTCATTTAATCAAAATTTTCATCTGCAAACATGATTTTATGGTAGGGAATATGGCTTCTTAAAGATCCTTGCAATATTTCTTTGAACATTCCTGTTTAATACAAATATCTGCAAAGGACGTATGTTAATGAGTTTCCTTAAGTTTCTATAAATAGATAAATCAAAGAGGTTTATTCATCTGTTGTACTTACTTTATGAAGAAATATTTTAGAGCTAAAGCCAATTAAATTTTCAGTAGCTTATCATAGAAATTGTTTGAGGCAGAAGGCCACTCTGTGATGACTTTGCTAAGGGAGTGCTTAGAATATTTCCAACAGAGTTCTATTACCTGGATTACTATCACTGTGTTAAACCATGGATCAGGGTAATGCATTTTTTTTTTTTTGAGTACTTTAATTGTTCCTTAACTCAATTATATTAATATTTTAATTTTCATTCCACTAATTTACTACATACTAATTTCAAGAATTTCTTTTGTTCAGAAGATGCCCAGTGCTGTAACAGGGTTACTTAATTTCTCCTTAAAAAAAGAGATTGAGAATCAGCCTTTTCTAAACAGATGCTGCTTTCTCCAATATATTTCTCAGTCACAATCATGTTTACTGTTAACAATCAAGTTATTACTTTTATTTCTTTATAGCTATAGTTAGCATAAGATAAAACACTATATGTAATTTTTTCATAAATCAAACTGTTATGAAACAAGTGTGCCCCATGTAAGCATTCGCCAAGCTATTGTAGAACATCATCTATTGGGTATGCTGGGATGTAGTTTAGGTGGTAGCTATTTCTCAAAATCTTTGTTGTGAACTTCAGCAGATAGAAAAGAGTGATGAGTAAAAATGGAAATATTCTACAAAAGTGTGACATTCATATATCTAGACCACTATTTCTTAAAGTGAAGAAATAGAGGACAAGTGGAAACCATAAGCTAACATGACACATAGTTCCACATAATAGTGCAAAGACCTGATCTGAGTTACTTCTATTTGTTTCCCTGGCATTGTCATTGAATTTCTCATATTCACATCATTATGCATACATTGCTAGGAAAAATCTATTAATCCAGGGCATCAATACAAAAAACCAAATAAATTACTGTCACTTTTTCCTTTACAATGTCATATAAGCCTGTCTTGTAATGGGTAATAATTTATATAAAAATAGTTTCAGTAGAAATGATCTGTGATGCTATGGATACACTTATCTATGTTCAAGTATTAAAGTAAAACACACAAATATGTGTCTTATTTCAAATTTCTAAAACAAAGGAGGCTAACTCTGTTACGAATTCTTGTTCCTCACCCTTTATTTTCTTTTTCTACTGTGGTAAAACACTAAAAATAAGTTCTACCCTCTTACATTTGTAAGTGTACAATAGAGTGTGGTCAACTCTACGCACTATATTTGTGTACAGCAGTGCTCTAGAATGTATTTCTTTTCCATCACTGAAATTTCACAGCATACATGTAGAACAACTCCATATTTCCTCTCCACAAGCCCTGGAAACCACCATTCTACTCCCTGCTTCCATGAGCTTGACTATTTTAGATATCTCATATAAGTGGAATCATACAATATTTCCTTCTGTGACTGACATTTCACTTAATATACATTCTCCAAGTTCATCCCTGTTGTTGCATTTGGCAAGACTTTCTTTTCCTTAAAACTGAATAATGTTTCATTGCATGTCTATACCACATTTTCTTTATCCGTTTATCTGAGAATAGACATTAGGTTGCTTCCATTGTTTTTACTGTGGCCTACAGATTTATGAAAAAGTGCTCAACACCTATTATCAGGGAAATGCAAATCAAAGTCACAATCAGAGATCAACTCATACTTGCCAGTGTGGCTATCATCAAAAAACAAAAGGTAAATATTGGCAAGGATGTGGAGAAACTGGAAGATTTGCACACTGTTGGTGCCAATTCAAAATTGGCACTTGCCATCTGCCTCTGCAAGGATTAAATCACATGCCGCTGCAGTCCCTGACCTTCAACACCCCTGAAATGTGTTCAGGGTGGAGAGCAGGAATGAAGCACCCTGCATTCTGGGAAAAACTGACAAACAGATTTTTCAGATACTTAGATACTTTCAGAAAAAGATTCTATGAGCCCAATTCTTGCATCTCCTCATATCTAGAAAAGCACTAAAATTGTTGCTGGAGACATCTGCTCCTTGTCACTAGCAGTGACCTTCAGGAAACTAGCAGCAGCCTTCTGCCAAGCTGTGTGCTTGATTGCACGTGGCCCTGCCTTCATCCAAATCATATGCACACTGACCTTCCCTCCTTCCTCTAAGGATCGGTTTCTCAGAGCTATCTGAAATGCTATCTCCTGAGTTATAATCCTCATTTTGCCCTCCACAATCTTAATGCACAACTCTTATGTTGTGCTTTTTTTTTAAAATGTCAACAGTGAGAATGTAAAATGGTGTAGCTAGTATGGAAAACAGTATGAAAGGATCACAAAAAATTAGAGGCTTCCCCAGTGGCTCAGTGGTGAAGAATCTGCCTGCCAATGCAGGAGACACTGGTTTGACCCTTAATCAGTGAAGATCCCACATGCCACAGAGCAACTAAGCCCACTAACCACAACGAGTGAAGCCTGTGCATGCTAGAGCCTGTGCTCAGCAGTGAGGAAAGCCACTGTAATGAGAAGCCCGAGCACCTCAACAAAGATTGGCCCTGCGCACCGCAAACAGAGCAAAGGCCACACAGCAACAAAGACGCAGCACAGCCACAAATACATAAACACAATTATTGGAAAAGAAGATAGGACTGCTTTATGATTCTGCAATCTTACTTCTGGGTCTATATCCAAAGCAATTGAAACCAGTATCTCAAAGAGATATCTGTACCCCTATGTTTATGACAAAGCTTATACTTTTTAATGAAATAATTAAGATATTACCATTAAGACGGTGCATGTTAGTGATTAGAGTTATTCAACTTCATATTTATTTGCTTATAATTTAATAATGAAGTCTTAAACTGATTGATTCTAGGGCAGAATGGGTCATAGTTGCCTCAAGTGCCTTCGTTTGTTCCTATGTTTTGGAGGTGTTGTGGGGGTGTGAGGGGGTTATTATATTAATAAGTTTAAAGCATCAGGGATTTGCCTTAGGCCTTAATGGGTATACTGAATATAAAGACGTTGAATGTGAAAGTGAAACTGTTAGTCTTTCTGTGGTGTCTGACTCCTTGTGACCCCATGGACTGTAGTCCACCAGGCTCCTCTGTCCATGGAATTCTCCAGACAAGAATACTGGACTGGGTAGCCATTACCTTCTCCAGAGGATTTTCCTGACTCATGGAATGAAGCTGAGTCTCCTGCTTTGCAGGCACGTTCTTTACCATCTGAGCCACCAAGGAAGCCCATAAATTTATATATATATATATAAAATTATAGTATATATTTTCTTATGGAGAAATTTTATGATATAAATTATATAAAATTTTGTATATATAAATGTACCATAAAATATATATTTATGACATTTTAATGAAATTTGATTACATATATCATAAACTTTCTACATAGAAATATAAATGTAATCCATCTGTTAAGTAAACATATTGAATCAAATAATACATTACTATTTTGTGCATTATAGAATAACTACCTAGGGCTTGCTAGAGGGAATTTATCTATTTCTGAGAGTATAGACTTTGACCAGGAATAGAAGATCCTAATTTGGAACAGTAAAAAATGCACATCATTTCAGGCTATAAATTCCTTTCTTGTATATCAGAATGTTTCTAAGTTTTCTTCCTTTGTAGGGAAACAAATGACTTGCAGATTAAATACCTTCAGGTACATTAATAAGGACTTCCCTGGTGGTTCAGATGGCAAGGAATCTGCCTGCAATGTAGGGGACTCAGATTCCTTTCCTGGGTCAGGAAGATCACCTGAAGAAGGAAATGGTAACCTACTCAAACATCCTTGCCTAGGAAATTCCAAGGATGGAAAAGCCTGGTAGGCTACAGTCCATGTGGTCACTAAAGAGTCAAGCACAACTTAGCAATTAAACAAAAACAAACATTAATAATTATGGATATACTTCTTACAAATTTACTTATCGAGTAGATATTTTCCAAACTGTTATATGTATTTTTATTTGTTGAGTAAATACACAAAACTTACATTACTTAGAAAAAAATAGGCCTAAACATTCCTTATGCTGTCACAACAGTAGAAGGAGGTTTCCTTTCTCTGTTGTATTGGTATTTATACTCCTGTGTGGATGTTATACCCAGGGAGCAAAGATAGACAGTTTTCAGAAGGAAATGTCAACACAATCCCTGGTCTATATTAATTGTAAGAGACTGTGACAGTATCTAGATTTTATTTCTCCTAGAAGTATAAGAAAAAAATTAAAAAGAAGATAGCATCATCTGTTGAAAGAGAGCCAGCATCATAGATAAGAGACAAAAATCTCCTATGAATTTCCTCCAGAAGTTGAAGTGTTATTGAATTCCTATGACTTACAGAATATATGCAAAGTAAGTGACAGACACAGATGTTCCCCACTTTCTTAAACTTTAAAACCCATATCATTTTTGAGGTAAAGGCAACTCAGTATCTTTCAATTCCATGCCCAAATCGCAATGAATCCACAAAGGACTTAGCCATTTCTGACTTTACTGTAGTCATTAATTTGTCACATGGTCTCATTCATAAACAGGACTAAGAACTGACATTTTTTTCCTGCGTCCTCAGTATTTTTTAAATAATTGTGATGATAAATGTGTCATTGTCAGTAATATTTATGAGGTGTTCTGTTATAAGAACATCAGTTCAGTTCAGTTGCTCTGTTATAAGAACATCAGTTCAGTTCAGTTGCTCAGTCGTGTCTGACTCTTTGTGATCCCATTGACTGTAGTACATGAGGCCTCCCTGTCCAACACCAACTCCTGGAGCTTGCTCAAACTCATGTCCACTGAGTCAGTGATGTCATTCAACCATCTCATCCTCTGTCATCCCCTTCTCCTCCTGCCTTCAATCTTTCCCAGCATCAGAGTGTTTTCAGACGAATCAATTCTTCACATCAGATGGCCAAACTATTGAAGTTTCAGCTTCAACATCAGCCCTTCCAATGAATATTCAAGTCTGATTTCCTTTAGGATGGACTGATTGAATCTCCTTGTAGTCTAAGGGGCTCTCAAGAGTCTTCTCCAACACTACAGTTCAAAAGCATCAATTCTTCGGTGCTCAGCCTTCTTCACAGTCCAACTCTCACATCCATAAATGAGTACAGGAAAAATCATAGCTTTGACTAGACAGACCTTCGTTGGCAAAGTAATGTCTCTGCTTTTCAATATGCTGTCTAGGTTGGTCATAACTTTTCTTCAAAGGAACAAGCGTCTTTTAATTTCATGGCTGCAGTCACTATCTGCAGTGATTTTGGAGCCCAAGAAAATTAAATCTGTTACTGTTTCCCCACCTATTTGCCATGAATGGTAATTCTAGATGCCATGATCTTTGTTTTCTGAATGTTGAGTTTTAAGTCAACTTTTCCACTGTCCTCTTTCAAATTCATCAAGAGGCTCTTTAGTTCTTCTGCACTTTCCACCATAAGGCTGGTGTTATATGCATATCTGAGGTTACTGATATTTCTCCCAGCAATCTTGATTCAAGCTTGTGCTTCATTCAGCCCAGCATTTCTCATGATGTACACTCCATATAAGTTAAATAAGCAGGGTGACAATATACAGCCTTGACATACTCCTTTCTCTATTTGGAAGAGCATAAGGATGCATATAACATATGTCTGAATATTGAAAGAAAACACTTACCAATGTATTTTGATTGTGACAATGCTAAGCTACCTGAGGTATGTGCTCTTGAAAGAGAGCAAGCGTTCAGGAATTTCCCCAGCTTCTTATGTTCTGAGAAAATATTTAATTCAAAGAATTGTGTTCCCTAGGATTAGAGAAATTCGTGTTTACCTATGACAAGGCAAGACACAGACCACCCAAATTCTTTGTAGATTAGGTGATTAGTTGAATTGTTTTTATTCACCAACTTCCACAAAATACCTGCAAATTTAGCTTGATAAAAGTTTGGTTAAACCTGTTTTCTTCCCTTCAGGCTCCTCAACATTGAATAATCTCAGTCTGGGTCAGTAGTGGAATATGGAGAAACTCCTCCTTAAAGGTACTCTTGACAATAGGCTGACCTCAGGGAAATAATTTTCCTACTCAACTGTCAGACCATGCCCCCGCACCCCCTACTCCCCAATGCCTGGTTCTTTTTAGCTCCATTTATGACTCATTAAGGGCTTCCCTGTTGGCTCAGACAGTAAAGAATCAGCTGGCAATGTGGGAGGCTCGGGTTTTATCCCTGGGTCGGGAAGATCCTTTGGAGAAAGGAATTGCTACCCATCCCTGGAGAAAGGCATAGCTATCCGCTCCAATATTCTTGCCTGGAAAATTCCATGGACAGTGGAGTCTGGTGGGTGACAAGACTATGGGGTCCCAAAGAGCTGGACAGGACTGAGCAATTAATACTTTCACTTTTGACTCCCTATAAAAGAAAATTCCTTTCTGCCTGACTCCTGACACTCTTGCAGATCTTATTGTCAGAGCACTCTCCCTACTGCATCCCACCCCCCTCCCCCACTACAGTGACAATATTTTAAAGTCTCACTTTACCTAACTCTAGATTTGGAACATTTGACATTCTCTTTCTCATAGAATATCTTTTTGGTGATTATTTTGAATCAGGACCTGCACTTATTTTCAAGATGAAATTTGGAGACTCACATTAAGTCTGAAATCTAGTTTCATATCAATATTAAACCAAACAATTCTTTTGATATCTTTATTTAAAGATATCCAGTTATTGACATTGGTGGTTATGGAGTAAATATGATATCTGTGAGACATACAAAAGGGAAATTTTTATTTGATAAATCTGTAAGGGCTCTTGAGGTTATCTGGTCAGAACAACTACTGTGTAATTGTACACAAATGGGAACATTTCTTACTTAAATGAAAGACTGAGTCAAATAAAAGAAAAATAAATAATGAATTTGTATTTATGATCTCCCCTGATACAGCTGGATAGGTAATCTATATGTACACATAGTATATACCACCCATGCACCTAATGTATACGTACATACATATGTATATGTAAACCCCAATATAATTTTATTTTGACATAGGGACCTTAAAGAGGTAATGAAGGGTAACTGAGATCATATAAGTAGGCCCTAATCCAATCTGACTAATGTCCTTGTAAAAAGAGGAAAAGATACCAAAAAAGACACCCTGTGAGTCCACAGGGAAAAGGTCACAAAAGGCACGGTCAGAAGGCAGTCGTCTGCAAACTAAGACGAGAGGCTTCAAAAGAAATCAAAAGTGCCAACACTTTGATGTTGGACTGCCAAGTTCCAGAGTGTAAAAAATAAATTTCTGTCGTTTACACCACCCAGTGTGTGCTATTCTGTTATGTAGTGATACAGTACCTCCCTGGACTCTTAAACTTGAGGTAAACTGTCATTCAGCACTGTTTGTGAAATAAGTCTGCTCTTTTTTTTTTTTTTTTGCAAGAAACTCTATCTAGGCTTAATCAGAATTTTTGTTCTGATAGGAATGGGAGAAGCAGCATCATTTGGTACTATGGTTTTAGTAGCACATTGGGCTGTGCTCTGCTGTGCTAAGTCATTTCAGTCATATCCAACTCTTTGCGACCCTATGGACTTGTAGCTGGCCAGGCTCCTCTCCTAATGGGATTCTGCAGACAAGAATATTGGAGTGGGTTTCCATGCCCTGTTTCGGGGGATCTTCACGACCCAGGGATGGAATCCACATCTCTTGCATCTCCTGCATCAGCAGGCAGGTTCTTTACCACTAGAGCCACTTGGGAAGCCCCCTGTATCACATTGCCAACATTCAAATACTAGTGTTACCATTGTTTACTGGATGGCTTGCAGTAGATCAATCTCACTGTGCCTCAGTCCTGCATATGTAAAATGGTTATAATAATAGTACCTAATCCATAAGATGATTATAAACATTTAGGAGATGATACCTCTTAAGAGCTTAGAGCACACTATTCCTGGCATTCAAAGTTTCCTCTCTTAATTTTAATTCTTCATCCTTTCTTTCTCCTTCTCCTTTTTTGTTTGTTTCTGTTTCCTTTTCCTGTACCCCTTCCAAGGATTTCCATCATTACAGTCTCAGTTTAAGCAGATGGCCATTATGCTTTGAAAGTTAAAGTAAGTGCTCTTTATTTTTAACATAAATTTCCAATAAGTTGTCATCATAGAAATAAAAGCAGATAGGAAATGTCCCCCTTAACACTGTTTGCCTTAAACCTGCACAGTACTGTATGTCAACGATGTATCAATAAAGTGGGAAAAAAGGAAAACTTAAAAAATATTCCAGTCAACTATGAATCATAAAAAGCATATCACTTTGGTAAAGATTGAAAACTTAGTAATAAAAATACCCTCCCTAACTCACTGGTAACTCAGCAGAAAAGGAATAAATTTTCCTATTTTATTTTTCTTATGATATAGCATAAAAGGAAAATAAGCAAATATGCAGTATTGGCATTTGGTACACTTTTATCTCCAGGAAATACTGCCTCCTCAACAGCTTCAATGTAAGATGTTAGCACTGTCTTTATAAAAATTACTAATGGCTACAGACTTTTTCACCAGAATCACATCCAGAGAGCTACATCTAATATTATGAGTTATATTTTTGCAGTCAGACCAGTGCTGTGGATTAATAGACAGCCTAAAGAAGACAAAGGTCATGTATTAATTTGCACCAGATGAAAACTACATGCACTCAGAAATCTTCCTTGGCAACACCTATCTGAAGGTTGTCACTGAATTTTGCTACTCAGCAGGAAGCTGTCACAGAATTTATTAATAGACAAGAATCAGAGAAGTAGATCAAAAATCTCAGCATGTCCTTTGGAAGGCCAACATTCTGACATCCGTGTTATATTAAACTCCAGACGAAGCTAAAGGTTTACAGGATGGTGCCACATGCTCCTACATGCAAGAAACTGAGATTTGCCATCAGAGCCCTATCTTCTAGGAATTTTCTCAGAGAGCTATAGATAATATTAAGTGGTAAGGCAGCATCAGCTGTAAAGACATTACTAATTAGAGTTCAATGTTAATGTTTCTAAGTTTGCTGAGCTGGAAAAGATAAAAAAGAAATTTGATGAAAAGATACAAGCTGTGGTAAACTCTGAGAAGCAAAACAGAAGAGGTGTGTGTACAGCAGGACAAGGGAAGTAATATATGTTTGTTGTTGACAGAAAATTTGGACAGAAGCTGTTATTGTGGAGCATGTGGAAATGGGGTGGTTTCCTTTCAGTAAAGAAATACACACAAAAAGATAAACCAAACCTTCAAAGCTAAACTAAACATGTTTATACCCCTAGCTACAAGCCAAAATGCAATCAGTGAGTAATACTGTTGTTAAACAGAGTATAGCTTTCAATCATACATAAGATAGCTTCAGTTCAATTAGATTCAGATAAAAGTTACACTGGTAGAAATAGCATATTTCAATACTAATATAAAATTAGATACAAGAACATTAAATTGTAATTAAATTATTTAAAGTTTTTTTTTTTTGCTTTTAATTATTACCAACTAGGCAATATTTTGATTATTACCAAGTAGTCAATGAATAGTATGAAAAGGCAAAAAGATATAACACTGAAAGATGAACACCCCAGGTCAGCAGGAGCCCAATATGCTCTTGGAGAAGAATGGAAAAATAGCTCCAGAAAGAATGAAGAGGCTGAGCCAAAGCACAAACAACACCCAGTTGTGGAGTGACTGGTGATGGAAGTAAATGCTAAAAGATGCTAAAAGAACAATATTGTATAGGAATCTGGAATGTTAGGTCAATGAATCAAGGAAAATTGGAAGTGGTCAAACAAGAGATGGGAAAAATGAACATTGAATTTTAAGAATCAGTGAACTAAAATGTACTGGACTGGGTGAAATTAATTCAGATGACCATTTTATCTACTACCATGGGTGAGACTCCCTTAGAAGAAATGGAGTAGCCATCATAGTCAACAAGAGTCCAAAATGCAGTACTTGGATGCAATCTCATAAACACCATAATGATCTCTGTTCTTTTCCAAGGCAAACCATTCAATATCACGGCAATCCAAGTCTATGCCCTGACCACTAAGGCTGAAAAGCTGAAGTTGAACGATTCTGTGAAGACCTACAAGAACTTCTAGAGCTAACACTCAAAAAAGATGTACTTTTCATCATAGGGGGCTGGAATGCAAAACTAGGAAGTCAAGAGATACCTGGAGGAACAGGCAAGTTTGACCTTGGAGTACAAATTGAAGCAGGTCAAAGTCTAACAGTTTTGCCAAGAGAACACACCAGTCATAGCAAACACCCTCTTCCAACAACACAAGAGATGACTCTACACATGGACACCACCAGATGGTCAATAGCAAAATCAGATTGATTATATTCTTTGCAGTCAAAGATGGACAAGTTCTATATAGTCAGCAAAAACAAGACTGGGAGCTGACTGTGGCTCAGATCAGGAACCCCTTATTGCTAAATTCAGACTTAAATTGAAGAAAGTAGGGAAAACCACTGGACCATTCAGATATGACCTAAATCAAATCCCTTACAATTTTACAGTGGAAGTGACAAGAAGATTCAAGAGGTTAGATCTCATAGAGAGAGTGCCTGAAGACCTATGGACAGAGGTTCATAATATTATACAGGAAGTGGCAATCAAAACCATTCCCATGAAGAAGAAATGCAAAAAGGCAAAATGGTTGTCTGAGGAGGCCTTACAAATAGCTGAGAAAAGAAGAGAAGCAAAAGGCAAAGAAGAAAAAGAAAGAAATACACATCTGAATGCAGAGTTCCAAAGAACAGCAAGGAGAGATAAGAAAATCTTCCTCAGTGATCAGTGCAAAGAAATAGAGGAAAACAATAGAATAGGAAAATCAAGAGATTCCTTCAAGAAAATTAGAGATAACAAGGGAACATTTTGTGCAAAGATGGACACAATAAAGGACAGAAACATTATGGACCTAGAAGAAATAAAAGATATTAAATAGAGATAGCAAGAATACATGAAAGAACTATACAAAAAGATCTTAATGACCAAAATAACCATGATGGTGTGATCACCGACCTAGAGCTAAACATCCTGGACTATGAAGTCAAGTGGGATTTAGGAAGCATCACTATGAACAAAGCTAGTGGAGGGGATGGAATTCCAGTTGAGTTATTTCAAATCCTAAAAGATGATGCTGTGAAAGTGCTATACTTAATATGCCAGCAAATTTGGAAACTCAGCAGTGACCACAGGACTGAAAAGGCCAGCTTTCATTTCAATCCCAAAGAAAGGCAATGCCAAAGAATGTTCAAACTACTGCACAATTTCACTTATCTCACATACCAGTAAAGTAATGCTCAAAATCCCCCAAGCTAGACTTCAACAGTACCTGAACCAAGAACTTCCAGATGTTTAAACTGGATTTAGAAAAGGCAGAGGAACCAGAGATCAAATTGCCAACATCCGCTGGATCACAGAAAAAGGAAGAGAATCCAGAAAAAACATCTACTTCTGCTCTATTGACTGTGCTAAAGCCTTTGACTGTGTGGATCACAACAAACTGGAAAATTCTTATAGAGATGGGAATACCTGACCACCTTCCCTACTTCCTGAGAAATCTATATGCAGGTCAAGAAGCAACAGTTAGAACTAGACATCGAACAGTGGACTGGTTTTATATTGGGAAAGGAGTATGTCAAGGTTATATATGGTCACCCTGCTTATTTAACATATATGAAAAATACATCATGTGAAATTTTGGGCTGGATGAAGCACAAGCTGGAATCAAGATTGCCAGGAGAAATATTAGTAACATCAGATATGCATATGACACCACCCTTATGGCAGAAAGTGAAGAAGAACTAAAGATCTTCTTGATGAAAGTGAAAGAGGAGAGTGAAAAAGCTGGCTTAAAACTCAGCACACACACAAAAAAGATCATGACATCCAATCCCATCATTTCATGGCATGGATGGGGAAACAGTGGAAACAGTGGGAGATTTTATTTTCTTGGCCTCCAAAATCAATCATGGCTGCTGATTGTGACTGAAGCCATGAAATCAAAAGACACTTGCCCCTTGGAAGAAAAGGTATGAGAAACTTAGACAACATATTAAAAAGCAAAGACATTATTTTACTGACCAAGGTCCACCAGTCAAAGCTATGGTTTCTCCAGTCCTCATGTATATTTGTGTGACCTGGACCATAAAGCTGAATGTAGAAGAATTGATTCTTTTGAACTCTGGTATTGTAGAAGACTCTTGAGAGTCCCTTGGACTGCAAGGAGATCAAACCAGTCCATCCTAAAGGAATTCAACCCAAATACTCACTGAAAGTACTGGTGTTTATGTTGAAGCTCCAGTACTTTGGCCACCTGATGTGAAGAACTAACTCATTTGAAAAGACCCTGATGCTGGGAAAGGTCGAAGGCAGGAGGAGAAGGGGATGACAGAAGATAAGATGTTTGGATGGCATCACTGACATAATGGACATGAGTTTGAGCTAACTCTGGAGTTAGTGATGGACAGTAAGCCTGAGGTGCTACAGCCCATGAGGTCACAAAGAGTTAGACATGACTGAGTGTCTGAACTGAACTAAATTGAGACAATTTGGTCCAAGCTTCCCTAGTGACTCTGGCAAAGAAACCATCTGTGATTCAGGAGACCTGGGTTTGATCCCTGGTTTGGGAAAATACCCTGGAGAAGAGAATGGCTAACCTTTCCAGTAGTTTTGGCTGGGAAACCCCATGGACAGGGATCTAGAGGGCTACAGTCCTTTGGGTCGCAGAGACAGACACGACTGAGTGACTAACACACACACACAGCCAATATCGGTAAGTAGTTTTTTTGACATATGGCAGTTAAAACCGGTATCAGTTCTTATATTAAGTATGTGCTTTGTGCTCATTTGTGTCATGCTCTCTGCGACCCCATGGACTGTAGCCTGCCAGACTGTGCTGCCTACGGAATTTTCCAGGCAAGAATACTGGAGTGGGTTGCCAATTCCTTGTCCAGTTGATCTTCCCTACCCCGAGACAAAGTCTACATCTCTTGTGTCTCCTGCACTGGCAGAGGAATTCTTTACCATTAGCGCCACATTGGAAGCCTTACATTAAGTATAATCACATTCAAATATTTTGAAGAAATTTGAAGGGTCTATTTTGTGAGTGACTTACTTGGCCAAACTTGAAAGTGGTGTTCTGCTTTTCTTTTTCCTTTTTTTTTTTTTTTGCTTTGATATTTTCAGTAATGTAAAGATTTTGAAGAAAATGAAAAGATTAAAATGCTATCAGTTTATAAGATAATGTTTAGGAAATAATAAAACTACAACATACTCAAAACGTCTTTACCTTGTTTTGAATCAGAAATATAGGGAAGGTGTTGAATCTCTCATTTATTTTATAATTTTAGACTTTCTATTTGTAATCTGATTCTATCATAAATTCATATTAAAATGTCCAAATTTGTATAAGTACACTTTCTAAATGATCAATATGGTGGTTTAACATCACAGAATTTTAAGTTATAAAATACCCTCATTGCCACATCCTTTTTTCTCTTTATTAGCTGTACTCTAGGCAAAAAAAAAAAAAAAAATCTTCTCTGGATTTCTGTACTTCTAATTTACAGTTCCTATATTCCTAAGAAAGCATGTAGCAAAAATTGATGTATGGAGTTATTGTATAAAATAAAAAGCCAGCAAAAACAGGGTGTTCAACAGATGTAATTTTTATTCTTCTTATCCTATTTCTTGATTTTTTAAATTACTTTTTTTGCAAAATGAAATTAAAATAACAGGAATACAAAATATAAAGAGAGAAACTTTCTACAATTTGATTTGATAATCAGTGTGAACTGTTCATTTATATTTAGTTTTTTACATATTTACAGTGATAAAGATAACTTTTTATATTTCATATCTTAGCATTTTAGAATGCATAATTCTTTATTTGGGGATAGTCCATTAGAAAGAAAACAAACCTTAAGTTTTGCTTCTTAAGAAGCATGGTGAGTATAATTTCAAATCTTACCCTATGCACATACAGTAAGCTTGTTTTGTGGTTGTTATTGCATAATTGTTCATTTTAGCTTAAAAAAAAAAAAAAAAGTCCACTCTGTATAACTTTCTATGTAATCAACATTTTCTGTTGGATTTAATCACTGGTCATGTATCACATCTTTAGGTATATAAATTATTTTCCCCAGTTATACTCCCACTATTAATAATATTAATTATTAACAACTAGAAATAACGAGCCAAAATGCTTTTCCTTTGACTTGTGATTTTCTGGATTCTTTGACCTCTGTCTGGCTGCCTTTTTGGAGGCAGATTTTATATTCTATGATTTGTGAATCTAAGACCTTGATTTTCAGATTTGATCATTACTTCTACATTGTAATTTTATTGTAAACTGTTACTACTGCAATTCTGAGGTCTATCCACAGTCATTTTTGCCTGCACACACACATGTACATCATTCTGATTCCTTGAAAAAAGTATTTAATATCTAATTTTAGTATGAACAAAGACAAATATGTGTACTTGTTAAAACACTAGTGCAGTGATTTATTAAAGACTTTACCACAGTTATATGGATTGTTTTCTTTGGTGGTATATTTTATAACAAAAAGATAATCAATGAATAATTAAAATACTATTTTAGATATCTGTCAGCTACAGAACAAAGTAGATACAGGGAAGTACAATTAATTTATAGCCTCCAGGCTCTTTTGTGCTTTATCAATATTTCTTACTTGATATGACAAAAAACTTAGAACTGTTTGGAATTCAAATAAAGAAAACCAACATTAGCCTAAGGAAAAGGGGATAATTTATTATGAGAATATGGAGAAATCTCATAAAAACAGGAGGAACAAAAATTGACCTCAGCAAGAATTACAATGAGATCATCAGATTCACTTCGGCCTTCCCTTTGCCTCTCTAGTCTTTTCTTTTACATTGTTTGGGTAATGTCTTTGTTTAGTGAATTCATCTTTCTTCAGATCAATAGGAAGAAAACATTGATGCCAATAACTCTTAATATATTACTTTTGTGGTCACCTGTTGCTGGGCTCTGATTAACCAAGCTCATAGAGAATTATCTGTGAATAGCTAGCTAATATCAGGCATATTCACATGGTTTACACTACAAATCTAGTTATGGAAGCCTTTTAAAAGTTAGGTCATTGAAAAGTTTATAGAAGCTGAGTCCAGAAATGTAAAACTAGAACTTAAATCTTGCAGATAAGCACAGTAATAGTGGAAAAAACCTTGATTGATTTGAATATGTTACATTGTCATTTTCTTTGCAGGTATCCAAACTGGTAATTTAAACATAATTTTGTAATTATAACACATCATTATTTTATTGCCAAACCAGATTCACCTAAAGTACTCACAATATAAGTAACAGGATGTCAAAAAGGATCAAATATTGACAACTTCTTGTGATGTAACTAACATATTGTCTAATATTACAATGTATACATTATCAGATATTACATAAATAATCATTAAAATAGCTAATATTACCAGGAATTAATATATAATCTACTCTTTGAACATCAATTATATGTATACATACTATAGACAAGGTACTAATCTAAGAACTGCAAATGCAACATTGAACAGAATAGATAAAACTAATAATATTGTAGCAAAGTTTTAATATTTATTAATTTTATTTTGATCTAAACATTATTACACCTATTCTTAAAAAAAATGTAATTGTATTTTCACTTATTGATGTGCCTGGGCTCCTTTCTTAACCATTAAATATATTGTTCTGGTGCCACAAAAGCATTCAAATTCTTAGAAATATATATACATATATATATATATATAACAAATGAAAATGAGAATCAGCAGTCTTGAGAGTTGATAGTGTAGATTTTTTTCATGATATATAAAAGATAAAATATTAAGAGTCATAGACTTCTACGTCAAAACTGTTATTGAGTTACACTAAAGTGTTTTAAAGTTTATGTATCATATAAATATGAGCTCTTGATCATTCATCTTGAAATGTCAATCAGCTTGTACTTTCAATGAAGCATATTTCTGTTGATAACCACTGAGGCTCTGCTTTTGGAAAAGATAAATATGAGGAGCTTTATCAAAGGAACAAAAGGGCAAAGGAAGGGTGACTTTGCTCTTTACTTCAGATAGGACATGCTTTTCCTTCTGCCCTTGGATATTGTTGCTCCTAGTTATCAGAGCTGGGGCTTCCCTGATAGCTCAGTTGGTAAAGAATCCTCCTGCAATATAGGAGACCCCGGTTCAATTCCTGGGTTGGGAAGATTGGCTGGAGCAGGGATAGGCTACACACTCCAGTATTCTTGGGCTCCCCTGTGGCTCACCTGGTGAAGAATCTGTCTTCAATGCAGGAGACTTGGGTTCGATCCCTGGGTTGGGAAGATCCCCTGGAGAAGGGAAAGGCTACCCACACCAGTACTCTGGCCTGGAGAATTCTATGGACTGTATAATCCATGGGGTTGCAGAGTCCAACACCACTGAGCGACTTTCACTTTCACATCAGACCTTAGTATGTGCACTGGGACCATGTTTTCCCTTTCCTCTACTCAGGCTCCCACATTCCTGGCCTTAAACCATTGGCCTTCCTATTTTCCAGCTTGCTGATGATGGACTGGCTTCAGAACCTCTTCAATTACTTGAGCCAATTCCCATGATAAATCTTTTCATATGTATAAATGAAAATATGTATATATTTCTTTGGAGAACTCTGACTAACACAAAGCTGTTTCGTTCAACTATATTATCATGGTTTTCCGCTTGCTGGATCCATCATATACTGATAGATGTGTGTTAAAATATCCAACTCTAATGGTAGATTTACGTTATTTCCTACAGTTCTGTCAGTTCTTACTTGATGTATTTTAATATCTTAAGAGTTGTTATGTCTTCTTGAAGACTGACTCTTCTTCATCAATATGTAACACCTTTATTTAAACCTGAAAATTTTTCCATGCTCTGAAGTCAGCTTTGTAATAAATAATGTACTCCAGTTTTTTTTTTAATTTGTGTTAATACGTATTACTCTACCCTTTTACTTTTTTACTTTTTATTTTTTAAATATAAATTTATTTATTTTAATTGGAGGTTAATTACTTTACAATATTGTACTGGTTTTGCCATACATCAACATGAATCTGCCACAGGTTTCACGTTTGTCTTTATATGTAAGGTGGACTTCGTTTAGAAAGCATATTGAGTTGTTTGTTTGTTTGTCTTACCAGTTCTCTCAGTTTCTACTTTTAATAGGTAAATTCAGAGCATTCACATTGAAAGTGATTCATTGATATAGTTGGACTTATAAGTCTGCAGACTTATAGACCTTTTTCTATAAATACGTTCTAGTCACTAAACTTTTTCATTGTTTATCTTCCCCTCTTTTTTTTAACCTCCCCTGGTTTTAACTAAGCACTTGATATGATCCAATTTTCTCTCCTCTTTTATCATGTTAATTTTACTTTAATGTTTGTCCTAGATTCTAGATTTCAGAGTATAGATACACAACTCATCCATGTCTACTTTTCAGTAGCACTGAACTTCTTTATAGTATGTCAGAGTATTCTCAACTTCATTCTCCAATTCCTTATAATTATCACTGATTTGTAAGTTATAATTAATCAATACATTATTACTGGTAAAGTGAAAAGTTATCCATTAGATCTCTTACAGAAAAATGAACATTTTTATCTTCATATATTCCTTCCCTTAAAAAAATTCTAAAATTCTAAATCAGAATGTTCCATTGTGATTATTTCAAAATTTTGTTAGCTTTTTTTCAGTAAAAATAAACATAAGCTGGAAAAAATTATCCTAACCTCACTATCAAGATGATATTTTTTGTTGTCAAGCATTTTTCCCTCAATCTGCCAGTGGTAGGTTTGGCTTTCTTAAGCTTTCAACATTACAGCAAGAAAAAGGATAGAGGGTATTTTAGGTTATAGAATTTTAACAGAATTTATTGGAATTAAGAAGACTACTGCTTAATGATTACAGGTAGAGCTGCATTTTGAATACAGTTTGAAAGGATGGTTTTTAATAAAAATTGATTTTTAAAAATCATATTAAGAAAGAGCATCTCTTCAGCCTTATAATGGAATAGCACTTCCCTAGTGGCTCAGTGGTAGAGAATCAACCTGCAAATGCAGAAGACGTGGGTTTGATCCCTGGGTCAGGAAGATCCCCTGGAGGAGGAAAAGGCAAAACACTCCAGTATTCTTGTCTGGAAAATCGCATGAACAGAGAAGCCTGGTGAGTTATAGTCCATGAGGTCACAGAGTTGAATATGACTTTGCAACTAAACAACAGCACAGCTGGTAAACAACAGAATAGTGCTTTAAGCCAGTACTTATTCAAAGCCTTTGATCCCATATTCTTTCCTCTTAGACTGTGCAGAAAGTGAAAGCTTAGATTTTGTTTTTGTGGGGTAGGGGAGAGCTTCCCGGGTGCACAAGTGGTAAGAATCTGCCTGTCAATACAGAAGACATAGGTTTGATCCCTGGGTCAGGAAGATTCCCTGGAGTAGGAAACGGCAACCCACTCCAGTGTTCTTGCCTGGAAAATACCATGGACAGAAGAGTTTGTTGGGTTACAGTCCATGGGGTCGTTTGCAACTGAGGACAACAGCAAATATTAGAATAGACAGATGTCAATTACACTGTTTTTATACTTAGCAAAGTGTAAGGATAAAATTATAAGTCAAAAGCTAATTTGTTATAAATACATATAAAGGTGTATATATAGCCAAAGTGTAAAAAAGACTCTAGAAGTGGAACCACAGGCAATTTTACTTCAAGTAAAATTAGGCACCTGTATATAAGTTTCCAACTACACTGGACCTCTGTGATAAAAATAAGTAATAATCATTATAAACTTAATGTAAAAGAAGCATGCTTTATACTCTTAGGCAAATAAAATAAAGTTGAAAATATAATTTGTAAAGATTTGTTGCATTTGTTGCATAAAAATATCTGTTTTTGTCCAATGTAAAAATATTTATCTTCATTAGAATACTAACTCCATTTAGATTTATTGTGCATGTGTGCATGCTAAGTCACTTCAGTCATGTCTGACTCTTTGTGACCCCA
The DNA here is from genome assembly GCF_055505025.1 of Bos grunniens. NCBI lineage: Eukaryota > Metazoa > Chordata > Mammalia > Artiodactyla > Bovidae > Bos > Bos grunniens. The sequence continues at coordinate 8,281,020 of NC_141176.1, read as the reverse complement.
TGGACAGTATAGCCCACCAGGTCCCTCTGTTTATGGGGTTCTGTAGGCAAGAATACTGGGCTGTGTTGCCATACCCTACTCCAGGCAACTTCCTAACCCAGGGATCAAATCCACGTCTCTTATGTCTCCTGCTTTGTCAGGTAGTCTTTTTACCACCAGTGCTACCTAGGAAGCCCAGGTTTATTGTAGTGACAGCAATTAATTTCTCCCATCTTATTTTGTGTTATTTTCCTATACCATTTTTTTTAATGTGGACTTTTTTTTTTCTGGAGGGGGGCTCTTATTTTACAAACTTTCTCTATTTGAAGTTTATATACTCATCATACTTGCGTATATGATAATAATATGAATACTCATTCTGAACACACTTTAATATTATTTAACACTTTATTGCCCACTGTGAGCTAAAAATGCCACCTTCTATATCAGTAAACAAATGATATGGTAGCCATCAAGTGACAGCCACCCCAAGATGGAGAGAACTCAGGATGGATGCAAGATGCCCCCCAATCTAGTAGTTAGCCTCCGCAGCCACCTCTGATGGTAAACCCTGAGGAGATTCAGGATGCAAAGCCCAGGACACTGACCCCAGAGAGCTGAGGGGCATATCAAAGGAATGACTTCAGTGAGCCCAGACTTTTTATCTTCCCATACATAGAAAAGTACTAAATTCCTTAACTTGAGATATTTGGCTTTCTTTAATTAACACTAAACTTTAGAGGTACTGACTACCTAGTCTTAGCTGCAAAAACTTTTATATATCCTGGCTCCCCTCCAACCCTGTGCCCCTGCCTCTTTGTAGGAATTACCTGAGATTTAGTGCTCCAAGCTTATTCTCAGTTTTGACCACTGAATAAAACAGAGCTCTAAGTGTTAGTTTGTGCTTTTTTTTTTTCTTTTCTTTCTTTCTTTCTTTTTTTTTTCCCAGTGAACACCAGCTTAACTCTAAAAATCTTCCAAAACATTTGAAATTTGAAAATCTTAAACATTTGAAATTCATTCCCATTAAATACTATTATCGTCATGTATTTTAGATCTACTTTACTTTGTAAATTCATGCTTTAAAAAAATAAAACTATTAGATTTAGATATATTTATATTAATTTCCTGTGTTCCTCTAATCACCCAACTTCAATTTGGCATCATTTTCTGCAGTTTCTTATACAGCATTTTTAATTTCCCTTAGTAAAAGTTTGTTGAGGGTTAACTCTGCTTTGATATTGAGCTATGTTATGATCACACTTGATCCTTAAATGATATGGTTAGGTATAACATTCTAGACAAACTGCACATTTCCACTTTCTTACAAGGTGATTAAATTATGTCATTGGCTTCCAATATTACTCCTAAAATTGGATATCAAATATTATTTTTGCACATTTCAAGTTAATCTACCATTGATTCCTGCTATTTTTGAGACTATCTGTTTGTCTTCAGTGATTTGAATAATTCCCTTTGTATGTGTTGGTCTAGATTTCTTCTTATTAATATGATTTGGGTTCACTGGGTGCTGTGTTATACATTTTTCTGTTTCATCAACTCTGGGAAATTCTTGGCTTACGTATCTTCCAGTAATATCTGTGACAATAAATTTTTATGTTTTTCCACAACTTTTGTTTCCATGTTATTTTCCTGGCCTCTGAAGATCCTTCATATTTTTCATTTTAGTCTCTCTGATGCATTCTGGATTGTTTGTATAAATTAATCCTTTAGTTTACTAGTGTCTTAAAATGTCAATTTGTGGTTAAACTCATACATTGGATTTGAGTTTTCAGTTACTTTATTTTTGTATTTTATTTATGAAACTTCATTTTGGTTCTTCTGAAAATTGCCTATATATGTTTCAGTTCCTATTATTACTGAACTGTTTAATTATGTATTAACAATTACTTTGTCTGAACTCTTTTTCAAGTCTTATTCTACTGTGGGTGTTTTTTGTTTGTTTCTGGTTGTTTACATGTATTTTGCAATTTGAGTATGTGTGTGTGAAAGAGGGAGAGAGAGGTGTTAATCTCCCCTAGTATGTTAACTATAGGGAATTTATGAGGCCTAAAATTCATGAGACTCTGTCCTGAGAAAATCTACGTTTGATTCTCCCAGGTTTATCAAGAAACTGAAGTTCTGGGACCATTTTTAACAAAATTATCAGTTCAGTGTTTTTTGGAGCACATTATGTGGTATTTACTTATAGTTCCTACAACACTGATGATATTTCCATCTGAAGAAACCTGCCTAATATAGTGTTCTCCTATTATGTTACATTACTTTAGTAGGTTTTGAACCCTGTGAGACCATAAAAATCGGCATTTACCATTCACTTGGCCTAGAAAACACCTTCAAGGCAAAGGAGACTTATAAATGAGTAAAGTGAGACTCAGAGTTAAGAGCATTTAGAGTTTGAACAAAATGAGTTGTGTGTTCTTTGGTTGGAAAGCCAAACAGTAATCTAGATAAATTGCTGAAACTAGCACTGCAAAAGCATCACAATACATGTTTATAAAGGGTATACCATTGTCTTAATGTTTATAGTAAAAATTGTTATTTTCTCAGTGTGTATTCAACATGCAAATTATTCTTATGACAAGTGGAGAATAATAAAGCAAAACTTCCATAGGCCAAACATAAAGTCACTAGACCTGAGAATAGAATATGTATATAGCTAGGAATCAGGAAACAATGGCATTTATTTCTATGAAGGACAAGGGAAATAATTTCTTCAGAGTAATGGATTACAAGAAGCCATTTACTGATTATAGTAAAGAAATACTCAACACTTGATAGGGTGTTGTACTGTTATTGTTAAAATAAATTATATTGTAGAAACTGAAATTTTAAAATGAATGTTAATACATGAAAATCAGAAGAAATTTCAAAATGGGTCATACATAATGTGAAAAACATAAAAGAGCATCATTATCGGGACCTGTGAAGCACCTGGAAAAGTTCAAGGCTGGTGGAATCAGGAATAGTTTGATCCTGGAGCCACATTTAACTAAAGGTTTTACAAAGCCCTTAGTAGGAAAGAATTAAAAAACTAATAATACTTCTGTATTTAATTCATCTATACTTTAAAAGATATCTAGATTATTTTCCATGTTTTTCATTCAAAAATTTTAGGTTGTTGACTTTATAAAAATTTAGAGCTAAAGATTCTTCTCTTTTATTGATACTTAAATATGGGGTAGAGATTAACTGATTTCACTTGTGTTGTTGGAAGAGGGTGTTTGCTATTACCAGCGCATTCTCTTGGCAAAACTCAGTTAGCCTTTGACAACCAGATGGTCAATACCGAAATCAGATTGGTTATATTATTTGCAGCCAAAGATGGAGATGCGCTATACAGTTAGCAAAAGCAAGACCAGGAGCTGACTGTGGCTCACATCTTGAACTATTTATTGCCAAATTCAGACTTTAGTTGAAGAAGGTAGGGAAAACCACAAGACCATTCATATGTGACCTAAATCAAATCCCTTACACTTGTACAGTGGAAATGACAAATAGATTAAAGGGATTAGATCTGATAGACAGAGTTCCTGAAGAACTATGGACAGAGATTCATGACATTGTACAGGAGGCAGTGATCAAGACAATCCTTAAGAAAAAGAAATGCAAAAGGGCACAATGATTGTCCAAGGAGGCCTTACAAATAGCTGTGAAAAGAAAAGACAAGAAAGGCAAAAGAAAAATGGAAAGATATACCCATTTGAATTCAGAGTTCCAAAGAATAGTGAGGAGATATAAGAAAATCTTCCTCAGTGATAAATGCAAAGAAATAGAGGAAAACAATAGAACGAGATAGCCTAGAGATCTCTTCAATAAAATTAGAGATACCAAGGGAGCATTTCATGCAAAGATGGGCTCAATAAAGGACAGAAATTGCATGGACCTAACAGAAGCAGAAGATACTAAGAAGAGACGGCAAGAATACATAGAAGAACTATGCAAAAAAGATGATAATGACCCAGGTAACCATGATGGTGTGATCACTCAAATATAGCCAGACATCCTGGAGTGTGAAGTCAAGTGGGCCTTAGGAATTATCACTAAGAACAAAGCTAGTGGATGTGATGGAATTCCAGTTGAGCTATTTCAAATACTCAAAGATACACTGTTAAAGTGCTGCACTCAATATGCCAGCAAATTTGGAAAACTCAGCAGTGGCCACAGGACTGGAAAAGATCAGGTTTCATTCCAATCCCAAAGAAAAGCAATGTCAAAGAATGTGCAAACTACATCACAATTGCACTCATCTTACATGCTAGCAAAGTAATGGTCAAAATTCTCCAAACCAGGCTTCAACAGTATGTGAATCATGAACTTCTACACGTTCAAGCTGGATTTAGAAAAGGCAGAGGAACCAGAGATCAAATTGCCAACATCCGTTTGATAATCAAAAAAGCAAAAGAGTTCCAGAAAAACATCTACTTCTACTTTACTGACTACACCAAAGCCTTTAACTGTGTGGATCACAACAATCCGTGTGTGAAAAATTCTTCAAGAGATGGGAATACCAGAGCACTTGACCCGCCTCGTGAGAAATCTGTATGCAGGTCAAGAAGCAACAGTCAGAACTGGACTTGGAACAACAGACTGGTTTCAAATTGGGAAAGGAGTAAGGCAAGGCTGTATATGGTCACCCTGCCTATTTATCTTAAATGTAGAGTACATCATGCAAATGCTGGGCTAGCTGAAGCACAAGCTTGAATCAAGATTGCTGGGAGTAATATCAAAAACCTCAGATATGCGGATGACACCACCCTTATGGCAGAAAGTGAAGAAGAGCTAAAGAGCTTCTTGATGAAAGTGAAAGAGGAGAATGAAAAAGTTGGTTTAAAACTCAACATTCAGAAAACTAAGATCATGACATCTGGTCCCATCACTTCATGGCAAATAATAGATGGGGGAAAAAATGGAAGCAGTGACAGATCTTATTTTTTGGGGCTCCAAAATCACTGCAGATGGTGCCTGCAGCCATGAAGTTAAAACACACTTACTCCTTGGAAGAAATGTTATAACCAAGCTAGTCAGTATATTAAAAAGCAGAGACATTACTTTGCCAACAAAGATCTATCTAGTCAAAGCTTTGGATTTTCCCGTAGTCATGTATGGATGGGAGAGTTGGACTATAAAGAAAGCTAAGTACCAAATAATTGATGCTTTTGAACTGTGGTGTTGGAAAAAACTCTTGAGAGTCCCTTGGACTGCAAGGAGGTCCAACCAGTCCATCCTAAAGGAAATCAGCACTGAATAATCGGTGGAAGGACTGAAGCTTAAACTGCAATACTTTGGCCACCTGATGCGAAAAACTGACTCATTTGAGAAGACCCTTATGCTGGGAAACATTGAAAGTGGGAGTAGAAGGGGATGACAGAGGATGCGATGGTTGGAAGGCATCACTGATTCAATGGACTGGAGTTTGATGGACAGGGAAGACTGGCTTGCTGCAGTCCAGGGGGTCAACAAAGATTTGGACATGCCTGAGAGACTGAACTGAACTGATTTGATAATCTATTAAAATATATGTATTCTAGGGCATTCCCTTGGTCCAATGGCTAAGAGTCTGCACTCCCAATGCAGGGTACCTGGGTTTAATCTTTAATCAGATAGCAAGATTCCACATGCTACAATCAAGAGTTTGCATGTATTAACTATAAGATCCCATGAACTGCATCTGAAACCAAGTGTAGCCAAATAATTTTTTTTTTTAAGAAAAGAAAAGATTAAGAAAATATATCTGTGGGTGGAACAACACCTACTGAATACCGTCTGTATACTAGAAGAATACCGCAGACTTTCAAAAAAGAAAGCTAATCTCCCTAGAATGAGTATGAGTGCCTTTTGGATTCTTGTCTGTTGAGCATTATTTTTACTGTTTATCTTCAGGTTTTGTCTGTTCATTCTTTTTTGTCTGTATGTTTGTTTCATTTCTTATTTCTATATTTTCTTTCTTTTCCCTTTGGCTTTTCTCTCTCTCTCTCTCTCTCTCTCTCTCTCTCTTTTTCCTTTTCCTCTATCTCTTTCTTCCTCTTTCTTTTCTGTGTTTTGTGGCTTGTGGAGATTTAGTCCTACAATAAGAGTTTGAGCCTGAACCTCTGAGGTCAGACACCTGAGTCCTGGGTGTTGGACCTCCAGAGAACTCAAAATCTAGTGAGACATTAATTAGAAAGAACTCTCCAAAAGGCATTCAGCTCAACACTAGGACCATGCCCCAACCAAAGACCAGCAAACTCTAATGCTGATGCCTCATGCCAAATCAACAACAAAACAGCAACACAATACCGTCCATTACCAGACAGGGCCCTTCCGAGAGACCAGATCCAGCTTTACCTATCAGAACGCAGACACTGGCTCCCTCAACCAGGAAACCTTCATGAGGCACTGGTCCAACTCATCAACTGGGCAAAACTCTACAAATAAGAAGAACTACAACTTGTAGGCTGCAGAGAGGAGACCACAAGCACAGTACATTAAATGAGATGAAAAGACATAAACATGCAATAGATGAAGAACCATGGTAAAAATCCACAAGACCAAACAAATTAAGAGAATACAGACAGTCTACCAGAAAAAGAATTCAGAGTATAGATAGCAATGATGATCCAACATCTTGGAAATAAAATGGAGGCACAGAAATATACTGGAGGCACATATTAAGAAGATATAGGAAATTTACAACCAAAGTCTATAAGAAATAAAGAATAAACAATTAGCAATGAACAATACAATCAGTTCAGTTCAGTTCACTCGCTCAGTCATTACCAACTCTTTGTGACCCCATGAATTGCAGCATGCCAGGCCTCCATGTCCATCACCAACTCCAAGATTTTACTCAAACTCATGTTCATTGAGTCGGTGATGCCATCCAGCCACCTCATGCTCTGTCGTCCCCTTCTCCTCTTGCCCCCAATCCCTCCCAGTATCGGGGTCTTTTCCAATGAGTCAACTCTTCCCATGAGCTGGCCAAAGTATTGGAGTTTCAGCTTTAGCATTCAGGACTGATCTCCTTTAGATGGACTGCTTGGATCTCCTTGCAGTCCAAGGGACTCTCAAGAGTCTTTGCCAACACCACAGTTCAAAAGCATCAATTCTTCAGCACTCAGCTTTCTTCACAGTCCAACTCTCACATCCATACATGACCACTGGAAAAACCATAGTCTTGACTAGATGAACCTTTGTTGGCAAAGTAATGTCTCTGCTTTTGAATATGCTATCTAGGTTGGTCATAACTTTACTTCCAAGGAGTAAGCATCTTTTAATTTCATGGCTGCAATCATCATCTGCAGTGATTTTGGAACCCCCCGCCCCCTCAAAAAAAAAGTCAGCCACTGTTTCCCCGTCTATTTCCCATGAAGTGATGGGACCAGATGCCATGATCTTAGATGTCTGAATGTTGAGCTTTAAGCCAACTTCTTCACTCTCCTCCTTCACTTTCATCAAGAGGCTTTTTAGTTCCTCTTCACTTTCTGCCATAAGGGTGGTGTCGTCTGTGTATCTGAGGTTATTGATATTTCTCCTGGCAATCTTGATTCCAGCTTGTGCTCTTCCAGTCCAGCGTTTCTCATGATGTACTCTGCATAGAAGTTAAATAAACAAGGTGACAATATACAGCCTTGACGTACACCTTTTCCTATTTGGAACCAGTCTGTTGGTTCCATGTCCAGTTCTAACTGTTGCTTCCTGACCTGCATACAGGTTTCTCAAGAGGCAGATCAGGTGGTCTGGTATTCCCATCTCTTTCAGAATTTTCCACAGTTTATTGTGATCCACACACTCAAAGGCTTTGGCATAGTCAATAAAGCAGAAATAGATGTTTTTCTGGAACTCTCTTGCTTTTTCCATGATCCAGCAGATATTGGCAATTTGATTTCTGGTTCCTCTGCCTTTTCTCAAACCAGCTTGAACATCTGAAATATCATGGTTCATGTAGTGTAGAAGCCTGGCTTGGAGAATTTTGAGCATTACTTTACTGGCGTGTTTGATGACTGCAATTGTGCAGTAGTTTGAGCATTCTTTGACATTGCCTTTCTTTGGGATTGGAATGAAAACTGACCTTTTCCAGTCCTGTGGCCACTGCTGAGTTTTCCAAATTTGCTGGCATATTGAGTGCAGCACTTTCACAGCATATCTTTGAGGATTTGAAATAGCTCAACTGGAATTCAATCATCTCCACTAGCTTTTTTCATAGTGATTCTTTCTAAGGCCCACTTGACTTCACATTCCAGGATGTCTGACTCTAGGTCAGTGATCACACCATCGTGATTATCTTGGTCTTGACGATCTTTTTTGTACATTTCTTCTGTGTATTCTTGCCACCTCTTCTTAATATCTTCTGCTTCTGTTAGGTCCATACCATACTTTATCAAGCCCGTCTTTGCATGAAATGTTCCATTGGTATCTCTCATTTTCTTGAAGAGATCTCTAGTCTTTCCCATTCTGTTGTTTCCTCTCTTTCTTTGCATTGATTGCTGAAGATGGCTTTCTTATCTCTCCTTGTTATTCTTTGGAACTCTGCATTCAGATGCTTATATCTTTCCTTTTCTCCTCTGCTTTTCGCTTCTCTTCTTTTCACAGCTATTTGTAAGGCCTCTCCAGACAGCCATTTTGCTTTTTTGCCGTTCTTTTGCATGGGGATGGTCTTGATTCCTGTCTCCTGTACAATGTTAAGAATCTCTGTCAATAGTTCATCAGGCACTCTGTCTATCAGATCTAGTCCCTTAAATCTATATCTCACTTCCACTGTATAATAAGGGATTTGATTTAGGTCATACCTGAATGGTCTAGTGGTTTTCCCTTCTTTCTTCAATTTAAGTCTGATTTTGGCAATAAGGAGTTCATGATCTGAGCCACAGTCAACTCCCAGTCTTGTTTTTGCTCACTATATAGAGCTTCTCCATCTTTGGCTGCAAAGAATATAAACAATCTGATTTTGGTGTTGACCATCTGGTGATGTCCATATGTACAGTCTTCTCTTGTGCTCTTGGAAGAGGGTGTTTGCTATGACCAGGGCGTTCTCTTGGCAAAATTCTATTAGCCTTTGCCCTGCTTCATTCCATATTCCAAGGGCAAATTTGCCTGTTACTCCAGGTGTTTCTTGACTTTCTACTTTTGCATTCCAGTCCCCTATAATGAAAAGGACATCTTTTTTGGGTGTTAGTTCTAAAAAGTCTTGTAGGTCTTCATAGAACCATTCAACTTCAGCTTCTTCAGTGTTACTGGTTGGGCAATAGGCTTGGATCATCGTGATATTGAATTGTTTGCCTTGGAAACAAAGAGTTGATTCTGTAATTTTTGAGATTGCATCCAAGTGCTGCATTTCGAACTCTTTTGTTGACCATGATGGCTACTCCATTTCTTCTAAGGGATTCCTGCCTGCAGAGGTAGATATAATGGTCATCTGAGTTAAATTCACCCTTTCCAGTCCTTTTTAGTTCTCTGATTGCTAGAATGTTGACGTTCACTCTTGGCATCTCCTGTTTGACCACTTCCAATTTGACCATGGTGGGCTGTGTGCTCCCTGAGTAACAGGAAGAATGGGAGCAGGAAGAAGTGCAGACTGTTTGAGTCTAAGACATGGAAGCCAGTGTATACCTCGGTGCTGGATGAAACTCTCTATTGTATTTAAGTGCTGTATCTACAATCATCCTGGCTGGGACTGCTGCAGAATCATCAAGAAGTGGTGCTTTGAAAATTTTCATAAAAGAGAGCAGCAGCGCTATATAAGGAGCGGTGGCTGTGCGGGTGCAGGAGGGCCTAGAGGAGCCACTGCACGTTCAAGGTCAGGAAGGGCGGTCGTGAGGAGAATCCCCTCGTCTAAGGTAAGGAGCAGCAGCTGCGCTTTGCTGGAGCAGCCGTGAAGAGATATCCCACGTCCAAGGTAAGAGAAACCCAAGTAAGACGGTAGGTTTTGCTAGAAGGCATCAGAGGGCAGACACACTGAAATCATAATCACAGAAGACTAACCAATCTGATTACATGGACCACAGCCTTGTCTAACTCAATAAAACTGAGCTATGCTGTGTGGGGCCACCCAAGGTGGGTGGGTCATGGTGGAGAGGCCTGACAGAAGGTGGTCCACTGGAGAAGGGAATGGCAAACCACTTCAGTATTCTTGCCTTGAGAACCCCGTGAATAGTATGAAAAGGCAAAATGATAGGATACTGAAAGAGGAACTCCCCAGGCCAGTAGGTACCCAATATGCTACTGGAGATCAGTGGAGAAATCACTCCAGAAAGAATGAAGGGAAGGAGCCAAAACACAAACAATACCCAGTTGTGGATGTGACTGGTGATAGAAGCAAGGTCTGATGCTGTAAAGAGCAGTACTGCATAGGAACAATACAATAGCTGATATTAAAAATACACTAGAAGGAAACAATAGCAGAAAAACTGAGGCAGAAGAATGAATGCATGAACTGGAAGACAGAATAATGGAAATAACTGAAGCAGAGAAAAGAAAGTGAATGAAAAGAAATTAAGACAGTCTCAAAGACATCTTAGACAATGTTAATCACATCAACATTTGAATTACATGGGTCCCAGAAGAAGAAGAGGAAAATAAAGGGTATGAGAAAATATTCAAGAAGACTATAGACAAAAACTGCCCTTAACATGGGAAAGGAAATAGCCATCTACATCCAGGAAGCCTAGATAGTCCCATACAGGATAAACTCAAAGAGATACATACCAAGACATATATTAGTTAAACTAATGAAAATTAAACACAAAGAAAAATATTAAAAACAGGAAGAGAAAAGCAACAAATAATGTATAAGGGGGTCACCCTACAGCTAACAACTGATTTTGCAACAGAAATTTTGCCAGATAGAAGGAAGTGTCAGGATATACTTAAAGTGATGACAGGGAAAAAAAAAAAAAAAACCTGCAATCAAGATTAATCAGCAAGGATATCATTCAGATTTGATGGAGAAATCAAAAGCTTTACAAATAAGCAAAAGTTAAAAGAATTCACCACCACAAAATCAGCTTTACGACAAATACTAAAGGAACTTTAGACAAGAAATATAAGATAAAAAACAGAACCCACAAAAAACTAAAACAATAAAGTAAATAGTAATAGGTTCATGCTGCTGCTGCTGCTAAGTCGCTTCAGTCTTGTCTGACTCTGTGCGACCCCATAGATGGCAGCCCACCAGGCTCCTCCGTCCCTGGGATTCTCCAGGCAAGAACACTGGAGTGGGTTGCCATTTCCTCCTCCAATGCATGAAAGTGAAAAGTCAAAGTGAAGTCGTTCAGTCGTGTCTGACTCCTAGCGACCCCGTGGACTGCAGCCTACCAGGCTCCTCCGTCGGACACATAAAGACTCAAAGTGAGGGGCTGGACAAAGACATTCCAAGCAAATGGAAATTTAAAAAAAAAAAAGTGGAAATAGCAATACTCATATCAGATAAAATAGGTTTCAAGATAAATTTCATTACACAAGCAAGGAAGGACACAACATAATGGTGAAGAGATCAATCCAAAAGAAGATATATTAATTATAAGACAGTAAAGAATCTGCCTGCAATATGGGAGACCTAAATTTGATCCCTCAGTTGGGAAGATCCCTTGAAGGAGGGCATGGTGACCCACTTCAGTATTCTTCCCTGGAGAATCCCCATGGACAGAGGAGCCTGGCAGGCTACAGTCTATGTGGTAGCAAAGAGTCAGACATGACTGAGCAGCTAAGGACATAACTAATGAACACAGATGCAAAAATTCTGAGCAAAATTCTAACAAACAGAATCCAACAACACATTAAAAGGGTCATACACAATGATCAAGTGGAGTTTATCCCAGGGATGCAAGGATTCTTCAATAAATGCAAATCAATAAATATGATACACCATATTAACAAATTGAAAGATAAAAGCCATACTGTCATCTCAACTGACACAGAGAAAGTTTTCAACAAAATTCAACAGCCATTTATGATAAAAAAACTCCCCAGAGAGTAGGCATAGAAGGAACGTATATTGATATGCTGCTGCTCCTGCTGCTAAGTCACTTCAGTCGTGTCTGACTCTGTGCCACCCCATAGACGGCAGCCTACCAGGCTCCCCCGTCCCTGGGATTCTCCAGGCAAGATCACTGGAGTGGTTTGCCATTTCCTTCTCCAGTGCATGAAAGTGAAAAGTGAAAGTAGGAAGTCACTTGGTCGTGTCTGACTCTCAGTGACCCCCTGGACTGCAGCCCACCAGGCTCCTCCGTCCATGGGATTTTCCAGGCAAGAGTACTGGAGTGGGTTGCCATTGCCTTCTCCAGTATATTAGCATAGTAAATACCATATATGAACAAACCTACAGCAAACATTATTCTCAACACTGAAAAACTGAAGATATTTCATCTATGACCATGAACAAGACAAGAGTGTCCATTTTTATTCAGTATAGTGTCTTATTCAATATAGTTTTGGAAGTCCTACTTATGGCAATCAGAGAGGAAAAACAACTATATAAAAGGAATCCAGATTGGATGACATGATACTATACATAGAAAATCCAAAAATGCCACCAGAAAATTATTCTTACTAGAGCTAATCAACAAAAGGGTTTTGGAATATGCAATTAATACTCAAAATCCCCTGCATCTTATACACTAATTTTTTTCTGAAAAATCAGAAAGAAAAATTAAGGAAACAATCCCATCCATCACTGCAAGAAAAGAGCAAAATACTTAGGAGTAAACCTATATAAAGAGACAAAGGGCCTGTATGCAGCACTGATGAAAGGAATCAAAGAAGGCTCAATGTACTTGGACTGGAAGAAACAATATGATGAAAATACTTATACTACTCAAAACAATATGCAGACTCAATGCAATCCCTACTGCCAGTGGTATTTTTCACTAGAACTAGAACAAAAAAATTTACAATTTGTACAAAAGACCCCAAATAGCCAAAGCAATCTTGAGAAAGTAAAACAGAACTGCAAAATAATTCTTCCTGACTTCAGAATATACTACCAAGCTATAGACATCAAGACAGTGTGGTACTGGCACAAAAACAGAAATATACACCAATGAAACAAGAAAGAAAGTCCAAAGATAAACTCACACACTTAATGCAAATTTTATCTGTAACAAATGAGGCAAAAAAATTGATGGAGAAAAGACAGCCTCTTCAGTAAGTGGTGTTGGGAAAACTGAATAGCTACATGTAAAAGAATGAAGTTAGAGCACTTTCTAACACTAAAAGTAAAAAATAAACTAAAAATGGATTAAAGACTTAAATATAAGGCCAGAAAGTATAAAACACTTAGAGGAAATAATAAGCAGTACACTCTTTGACATAAATGACAGGAAGATCTTCTTTGGTCCACTCCCTATAATAGTGGAAATAAAACAAAAAATATATTAGACCTAATTAAACTCCAAAGCTTTTGTATAGTAAAGGAAACAAAAATCAAGACTAAAAGACAACCCTCAGAATAAGAGAAAGTGGCTTACAAAGGATTAATCTCCAAAATATATAAGCAGCTCATGCAACTCAATATTAGATAAAAGGGATAGCTCGATCAAAAAATGAGCAAAGACCTAAACATTTTCTCCCAGGAAGACAGAAAGACAGCCAATAAACACATTAGTAGATGCTCAAAGTCTCTTATTACTAGAGAAATGCAAGTTAAAACTACAACTACCAAACAATTGAACTCATCTCACATGCTAGTAAAGTAATGCTTAAAATTCTCCAAGCCAGGCTTCAGCAATATGTGAACCGTGAACTTCCTGATGTTCAAGCTGGTTTTAGAAAAGGCAGAGGAACCAGAGATCAAATTGCCAACATCCACTGGATCATGGAAAAAGCAAGAGAGTTCCAGAAAAACATCTATTTCTGCTTTATTGACTATACCAAAGCCTTTGAGTGTGTGGATCACAATAAACTGTGGAAAATTCTGAAAGAGATGGGAATACCAAACCACCTGATCTGCCTTTTGAGATATTTGTATGCAGGTCAGGAAGCAACAGTTAGAACTGGACATGGAACAACAGACTGGTTCCAAATAGGAAAAGGAGTATGTCAAGGCTGTATATTGTCACCCTGTTTATTTAACGTATATGCAGAGTACATCATGAGAAACGCTGGACTGGAAGAAACACAAGCTAGAATCAAGATTGCTGGGAGAAATATCAATAACCTCAGATATGCAGGTGACACAACCCTTATGGCAGAAAGTGAAGAGGAACTCAAAAGCCTCTTGATGAAGGTGAAACTGGAGAGTGAAAAAGTCGGCTTAAAGCTCAACATTCAGAAAACAAAGATCATGGCATCCGATCCAATCACTTCATGGGAAATAGATGGGGAAACAGTGGAAACAGTGTCAGACTTTATTTTTCTGGGCTCCAAAATCACTACAGATGGTGTCTGCAGCCATGAAATTAAAGGATGTTTATTCCTTGGAAGAAAAGTTATGACCAACCTAGATAGCATATTCAAAGGCAGAGACATTATTTTGCCAACAAAGGTTCGTCTAGTCAAGGCTATGGTTTTTCCAGTGGTCATGTATGGATGTGAGAGTTGGACTGTGAAGAAGGCTGAGCGCCGAAGAATTGATGCTTTTGAACTGTGGTGTTGGAGAAGACTCTTGAGAGTCCCTTGGACTGCAAGGAGATCCAACCAGTCCTTTCTGAAGGAGATCAGCCCTGAGATTTCTTTGGAAGGACTGATGCTAAAGCTGAAACTCCAGTACTTTGGCCACCTCATGCGAAGAGTTGACTCATTGGAAAAGACTCTGATGCTGGGAGGGATTGGGGGCAGAAGCAGAAGGGGATGACAGAGGATGAGATGGCTGGATGGCATCACTGACTTGATGGACGTGAGTCTTTGTGAACTCCAGGAGTTGGTGATGGACAGGGAGGCCTGGCATGCTGCGATTCATGGGGTAGCAAAGAGTCGGACACGACTGAGCGACTGATCTGATCTGATCTGATCTGAGGTGTTACTTTATACCAGTGAGCATGGCCATCATCAAAAACTATGAATAAAAAATACTGGAGAGGATAAAGAGAAAGGAAATTCTATTGCACTGTTGGTGGGAATGTAAACTGATACAGCCAATATGTAGAACTATATGGAGATTCCTTAACAAATGAGGAAAGAAACTCTCATAGGACTGAGCAATTCTACTACTGGGCATATGCACGGAGAAAACCACAATTTGAAAGGACTCAGGCACTCTAAAGTTTTTTGTAGCTCTATTTACCATAAGTTCAGTTCAGTCTCTCAGTCGTTTCTGACTCTTTGCGACCCCATGGACTGCAGCATGCCAGGCCTCCCTGTCCTCCCTGTACATCACCAACTCCTGGAATTACTCAAACTCATGTCCATTGAGTCAGTGATACCATCCAACCATCTCATCCTCTGTCATCCCCTTCTCCTCCTGCCTTCAATCTTTCCCAGCATCAGGGTCTTTTCAAATTAGTTAGCTCTTCGCATCAGGTGGCCAAAGAATTAGAGTTTCAGTTTAGCATCAATCCCTGCAATGAATAGTAAGGACTGATTTCCTTTAGGATGGACTGTTTGGATCTCCTTGCAGTCCAGGGACTCTCAAAAGTCTTCTCCAACACCACAGTTCAAAAACATCAATTCTTCAGTGTTCAGCTTTCTTTATAGTCCAACTCTCACATCTATACATGATTACTAGAAAAACCATAGCCTTGACTAGATGGACCTTTTTTGGCAAAGTAACGTCTCTGTTTTTTAATATGCTGTCTACATTGGTCATAACTATTTACTATAGCCAAGACATTAAAGAAATGTAGATGTCCATCAACAGATGAATGAATTTAGCAACTGTAGTGTGTGTATGCTGTGTGTTCTCAGGCTCTTAGTCATGTTCCACTCTTTGCAACCCCAGGCAAGAATACCAGAATGGATTGCCATTTCCTACTATGGAGAATCTTTTGACCCAGGGATCAAACCCATGTCTCTTGCATTGGCAGGAGTATTCTTTATCAGTTGTGCCACCTGGGAAGTCCCATGGTACATATATACAATTAAATATTACTCAGTTGTAAAAAGGGGCAAATTTGAGTCAGTTGTAGTGACCTGGATGAACCTAGAGCCTGTTATACAGACTGAAGTATATCAGACAGAGAATAATGCATATATATGGAATCTAGAAAAATAATCCTGATGACCCAATTTACAGAGAAGGAATAGAGATTATAGACATAGGGAATGGTCTGGTGGGCACAGCAGGGAAAGTTGAGCATAGGACAAATTGAGAAAGTAGCACTGACATATCTATTTTACACTATCATGTGTAAAATAGATAACTAACGGGAAGCTTCTGTATAACACAGGGAACTCAACCTATTGTTCTGTGAAGACCTAGATGGGTGGGATGGAGGGGGTGGGAGACTCAAGAGGAGGGGGATATGTATATACATACATACATATATATATATATATATATATGATTATGACTGATTCACATTGATGTACAGAAGAGACCACCACAACATTGTAAAGCAATAATCCCCGAATAAAAAATTAACAAATAAAATGGACAAATGAAGAATTATGTAAATTCATAAGTGTACTGCTTTGAATGTTTGTCATTGATTACAGTAAATAATGCTTACAATAAAAAAAAAAGATAATACACATAAAATTTATATGTTCTTTCAACTGAATGCATCTGTTATGTAGCTAATCAGACATAAGCAGATCCCACCTCGTTCTGGCAGGGATTATCTTTCCCTCTCTTTCCTGGATACTGGTAATCAGAGCACACCCAGAGTGCCTCATTCTTCTAGCCAAGGACCATGGCTAAGTTTCCAATCTTATTAGGACCAAACAAGATAAAACCACCAAAACAAGGACCAAACAAGATAAAACCACCGAAACAAGCTGTCACAAGTGTGCCAAGATTAAAAGTGACTCAAAGTAACTTGGGACCCATTTTGCCATATATATAATAAATTAGCATTGTGGCCTAACCTCCCCAGTCTGGGTTATGCTTGGGTGCTTGTAGGTAAGCACCTGCACACTAGGAGAAAAGTTGTATAACCTAAAACTGTCAATCAACTTGTCATTCAAATGATGTAGGACAGGGGAAGAGGCTGCCACACTCTAAAATACCAAACCCAACCTCATTGTGGGGTTGCTTTTTGACTTCTAGATAGCCCATTATCATCTTTTCTCAAGAGTGTACTCTTGCTTTGCTTAATAAAACTCATGTTGTTTGAAACTGTTCGATGTTTCTTGTCTAATTTTTTCCTTTAAGAATATAAGAACAGAGGAAATCATTGTCCTACCAGTAACACATGTATATGTGCATATATATACTAATTTAAGAATTCCCACACTGTAGGAATGCCCACACTGTTAGGGCAATATGACTTCCACCTGACACAGTAGTCAAGGCAGTAAAAGAAGTATCACCTCACCCTCATAGTATGTGGTCTCAATGAGGATGGTTTTCATCTGGCTGTCATATCTGTTATACATTATCTAGTTTAGAAATGACAGTGCTTTCATTATGATACATGTACTGTGTGGTCTGGTCCAGTACTTACACTATATCACAATGTTTTATAAGATTTAAAGATTTGGTTGGAAAGAAACACAAAGACACTCAGATAGCTAAAAGATAGAGTTTTGTTTCTTTTTTTTCTTACTTATAGGTCGGGGAAACAGTGGAAATAGTGTCAGACTTTATTTTTCTGGGCTCCAAAATCACTACAGATGGTGACTACAACCATGAAATTAAAAGACACTTACTCCTTGGAAGGAAAGTTATGACCAACCTAGATAGCATATTCAAAAGCAGAGACATTACTTTGCCAACAAAGGTTCGTCTAGCCAAGGCTATGGTTTTTCCAGTGGTCATGTATGGATATGAGAGTTGGACTGTGAAGAAAGCTGAGCACTGAAGAATTGATGTTTTTGAACTGTGGTGTTGGAGAAGACTCTTGAGAGTCCCTTGGACTGCAAGGAGATCCAACCAGTCCATTCTGAAGGAGATCAGCCCTGGGATTTCTTTGGAAGGAATGATGCTAAAGCTGAAACTCCAGTACTTTGGCCACCTCATGCGAAGAGTTGACTCATTGGAAAAGACTCTGATGCTGGGAGGGATTGGGGGCAGAAGGAGAAGGGGACGACAGAGGATGAGATGGCTGGATGGCATCACTGACTCAATGGATGTTGAGTCTGAGTGAACTCTGGGAGTTGGTGATGGACAGGGAGGCCTGGCATCCTGCGATTCATGGAGTCACAAAGAGTCGGACACGACTGAGCAACTGATCTGATCTGACAGGTCCAAAACAAATAAGACTGCCAGACAAGGTGACATAGTGGATCGAGCCAGAGGACAGGATAATAACAAGCTGGAGTTGTCGGGAGCAGCTTACATTACACAAACAGGGTCTATGTTTACTAGTTTGAATAATTTCCTGGGATCTAGAACATAGGAGATATATCCTAAGTGGCTGATACCTGGGCCTGGTGCTAATACTGGCCCTGGAGTGTGAGAGGCTGATCAGAAAAGTGGATGATGTGTGAACTTAATTTGCTCCTCAAGAAAAGGAACTGTTAGGCCACTAGCTAGGATTAATCAAAAGACAACTTAGTATTTTAGCTCGCATACTGTTCTTTATATTTCTAACTGAAATTATTTTTCTTGCACTATCAAATTCTTGGAATAGATTTTATAGCTTATATACAGTGAATCCTGTTTAAGACACTTGTTAAAATTTTTTTCAATTTTCATGGAACACCCTGAAGCTACCTAAGTGACCTGACTTCTTGACAGACATGGAGGATTATGAGTGACATGCCATGTGCCTTTTTCACTGTTTAGGTAAGGAACACTGTCACGTACTTCAAAGTCTGTGGTAAAAACACGTCACTATTATTGTTCAGTAGCTCAGTCGAGTCTGATTCTTTATGACCCCATGGACTGCAGCACACCAGACTTCCGTGTCCTTCACCATCTACCAGCATTTGCTCAAACTCATGTCCATTGACATCCAACCATTTCATCCTGTGTTGTCTCCTTTAACATAGGACAATGTTCTTCTGCCTTCAATCTTTCCCAGCATCAGGGTCTTTTCCAATGAGTTGGTTCTTTGCAGAAGGTGGCCAAAGTACTAGAGTTTCAGCTTCAACATCAGTCCTTCCAATGAATATTGAGGATTGATATACTTTAGGTTTGATTGGTTTAATCTCATTGCTGTCCAGGGAGTCTCAAGAGTCTTTTCCAGCACCACATTTCAAAGGCATCAGTTCTTCCATACTCAGCCTTTTTTATTGTCTAACTCTCACAGCTGTACATGACTACTGGAAAAACCATAGCTTTGACTGTACAGACCTTTGCTGTAAAGTAATGTCTCTGCTTTTCAATAAGCTGTCTAGGTTTGTCATAGCTTTTCTTCCAAGGAGAAAGTGTCTTTTAATTTCATGGCTGTAGTCACCAACTGCAGTGATTTTGGAGCCCTAAAAAATAAAGTCTGTCACTGTTTCCATTATTTCCCCATCTATTTGCCACGAAGTGATGGGATGGGATGCCATGATTTTCATTTTTTTGAATGTTGAGTTTTAAACCAGCTTTTTCACTATTAAAAGGCTCTCAAATATCATTCTGATCCATATTGAGCTTTGTATTGCATGTGAATAGAAGTGACTAGAACTTCTGTTTGTCTCCTCCTTTAACTTCTTATTTACATAACACGTGGACCCATCCCATGAGAGAAACTAAATCAAATTGGGAATTGGATAACATGAATTTCACTTTTTACAGATTTAGATATTTCTGCAATTCTAAACTAAATTCTAGAATAAAAATGTAAATATAATCTACATTTGTTCTAAGAAGAGTGATGGATGACAGAAACAATAGAAAACAAAAAATCTCTCCTTTTTTCAAAAGGTATCACATTTTTATACTGTGATAACAGTTCTAAGATAAGATCATTGTGAAAAGGCTGCACAATGGATTTTAGGTCAATTTAAGAGTTGACAGGAGGCTATACCATTCATACATAGGCAAAATCATCTCTAGATGTTATTTGAAGATATCATATTTTCACAGTAGTGAATCCAGTTCAAACATTGGAACTATTCAACAGATCTCTTGAATGACCTCTCAGATGTTGAAAAATGCCTAAGAAAATCTTTCTTCCATTTATACTTACTGGGAGAAGTTAATGAACATATCCTCTCTTTTTCCAAATGCTATGATTCCTATGAAAACTGCATATTATAGAGAATGTGTGTGTGTGTGTGTGCTAAGTTGCTTCAGTAGTGTCTGACTCTTTGGCACCGTATGGACCTTAGCTTGTCAGGCTTCTCTGTCCATGGGATTCTCCAGGCAAAAATACTGTAGTGGGTTTCCATGCCCCTCTCCAGGAGGTCTTCCAAACCCAGCTATTGAACCCATGTCTTTTATGTCTCCTGCGTTAGGCAGGCAGCACCTTCTCACTAGTGCCACTTGGGAAGCCCCAAATCTTCATTCTCTTTGCTTGAAAATTAAAGGATGTGAGCTCAATCATCATAACAGTTTCCAACCTATCCTAAAATTCTGTGAGATTGTGGTTTATTCATTGATATAAGATAAACTTCTTGAGAGTCATCACCAACTTATATTCAGTAGCTAAAACTTTCCTCCAAAAAACTTTCCTAAAGCATTTTCCAGTTCCATTTAAGAAACCAGGGAAACAGACTTTTCAATCATCTTTGTAAAATATGTTCTTATTCATTTCTGAAACTGCACAAAAATTGATTTTCTTTGTCCTCAAATGTGTGTTAAAAAGATACTTGGATTTTTTTTTTTTTTTTTTGGTATGTGGTGATAAACAGGAAATTTATCCCTGTTTTGGACCTTCCCTAGTGGCTCAGACAGTAATGAATCTGCCTGTGATGAAGGAGACCTTCAGGAGACCCAGGTTCAATCCTTGAGTCAGGAAGATCCTCTGGATAAGGGGATGGCAACACACTTCAGTATTCTTGCCTGGAGAATTCCATGGACAGAGGAGCCTTGTGGGCTACAGTTCAAGGGGTGCTGAGATTCATGGGGTCACAAAAAGTCGGACATGACTGAGCTACTGAACTGAGCTGAAAATCACAACACTTCACCATATCACAATAGGTCCTCTGCTTCTGATCACTAGGACTATTTTTGGTGGATCTTTGCTTATAATTGTGGATAGCCTTGTTCTTCAAATATAGAAGTATATTCCCACCTCAAGCCTTATCTCTTTGCTATCTATTTACTGTTTTAAGAAATTATTCTTTCAGCATGTGGGGAAGGTGGGCACCAGAACTGGAGTCCGTATTTTATATCCTTCTCACCAAGATCCTTTCCAGAAAGTGGATGGTGTGGAGAAAGTAGTAATGGGTCACTCATGGGACTTGAGGATGTATCTGCTTACCAAAAACACTAAGGAAATATTTCAATATTTTATCAACTGGCCTTACTGCTTCATTTTAGTATATATGTAGTCACTTGACTACAAGAGTCTCAGTAACTAGAATATATGATTATTGAAAGGATGAACTGAATTCCACTACTTGCTTTACACTCTGTACTCTTTATACTCTTTAACCAATATAATGTTTACCATTTATGGAATGCAAAATAAACATGCACATAATTAGTGTTCCAAATTTTTCTTGCTTATTACCTCATGTACAAATTAAGAATGATCCTTCATCAAACATTGTTACCATCTAATGCTCAAGATTAAATACAGAGAATTACAAAAGATCATGATTCACTCAATCAGTTGTTCTATTCTTTGCTGTTATCAAATTCCATTACTGTCAATCAATATAGCTTAATATAGTGAGACAAAAGTAAAACAACAGTAACCCTTAATAGTATTTACATTAATGTTTGTATTTATATGGTGACAGTTTCCCTTAAATTAATATTTAAGTGAAGAATGCAACTTTAGAAATTCTGTACATAATATACACATATAATTGTATTTATTCAGTTATATTTTACTTCATTTTATACCTCTTTTTTCAAACATCACTATTTCAAATACGTGTTCATTTTCTGCATTCTATTTTTAGTAGCTTCAAGTAAGCCTGGTAACATCTTCTAAAAGAGAAAAACAACTGTATCATAGTACATCATATATAATGAAAGTCCACAATGGAAACATTGTATGTTTTATTTCTTAATTAAGAAATTTGAATCAATTAAATGAAAATTAGAAATCGTAAAAATTAGGATATTACTGCATACTAAGCAATCTGTAGACATTGTCTTCTTTCTGATTAATAATTTTTATATTTAAAAGTTCTTTTCCCTGTCGTTCAGGGGTTTTCTTTTCTATTTTAGCCAAGGAGATAGCTTGTAGATTCTACAAGTTGGTCTTGAGTATGTACTGTGTGCTTCGTTGCTCAGCCAAGCCTGATTCTCTGTGGTCCCACGGACTGTAGCCTGCCAGGTTCTTCTGTCCATAGGATTTCCCAGACAAGAATACTGGAGTGGGTTGTCATGCTGTCCTCCAGGGATTCTTCTCAAACCAGGGATCGAGCCTGTGTCTCTTGTGTCTCCTGCATTGGCATGCAGATTCTTTCCCACTAGTGCCACCTACGTAGACGCTATTGAAACTCAGGTCCAACTGCAGCTCGGCACTCAAAAATCAATACTGGAGAGGAGAGGTTGGTGGAAAGAAAAATTTGCTTTATTCCAGAGAAGGGCAACTTGGGGAGAAGGCAGACTCATGCCTTATTGTCTACTCCCCACTGACAACCAGGGGACACAAGCTTTTAAAGGGCATTTCAAGGATGTATAAGTGGAGATAGGGGCTGCATGTAGAAACAGCACAGTCAGGTCTGACAGTCATCTTGAAATTGGTCATTGGTGGCCTGATCAGCATCCTGATTGTGTTGAGTACAATTAATCTTCAGTTTCAGGTTGGTGTGTTCCCTTTTTTTTTGAGGCCAGTTCTTAGAATTGTGGATTTCCCTGATGGCTCAGTTGGTAAAGAATATGCCTGCAATGCAAGAGACCTTGGTTAGATCCCTGGGTTGAGAAGATCCCCTGATGAAGGGAAAGGTTACCCACTCAAGTATTCTGACCTGGAGAAATCCACAGCCTTCATAGTCCATGGGATTGCAAAGAGTTTGACATGACTGAGCGACTTTCACTTTTTTTTTTTTTTCTCTTAGAATTGTGTCAGCTATGTCATAGCTACAATCTGCTTATCATGTAGTTAGGTTCTTCCACCTGGTGGGGGTTTCAATATCTACAAAACAGGTCAAAGTATATTATCTATAGCCTTTAGAGAAGGAAATAAAGGTCCTTGACTTTATTTAATTACTATTGTCATTTAGACTTGCTTGACTGTTTTCCCTTCCTTTCCACATTTTCACACTTCTCTGATTAAATTTATTCTTTGACTAAAGTTTTTCTACAGATAAAAGGCAAACAGAAAATATGGGGGTTGGGGTTCTGTCCTGGGAATTCCCCGTAGGGTCTTGATCCATATCATAGTTAAACATCTACAAAGATTACTTTCTTCATACTCTAATATGCAGGGGTAATGGTATATACTAAATAAATAAAAGAATTTATGAATAATATGTTGATATGATGTTACATTGCATTTAAAATAACATTTCTACTTGAGCATGTTAGAGAGTCGAAATTATTTTTGCATCATATTTTTATGCCAATTAAAAAACATATTGAAATCACTGAGAGTAAACTGAAATTTTTATTGGAAGCCTTAAAAATTATGATTTTTAATTCATACTGAGTTTACAGATAAAATCTTTAAATACTTGGAAACTGCTAGTTTAAAGGTAAAAATGCAAAATATGTTCTAACAAATTCATGAATCAATTTGCATCACTGAACTCTAAGCAAAGGTTCAGAGAAATCCCTTGAATACAGTGGTGGTAACATTCCACAGGGATTTTTTTTTATTTTTTTATTTTATCTTAAAGAACATTTTACTTTAGTAGTATCATTTTGTACTTGTACTTTTAGCATATTTAACTTTAGAAGAAGTGAAAAAGTATTTAAATCTATTACCTATTATCTGTATTAACTTGGAAACTTTTATTTGTATTAAATTGAATCATTTTCATCACAGACATTTGCAATGAAAATCAATGTACAACATTAGAAAATTGTTTATTTTAAAAGTAATCATTGTACATCTTTAAAAAATAAATAAAAAAAAATGAAGTACCTCATTAATTTGAATAAAACCTGACATATTTGTTATCACTTTCCTTTAGATAAGTCTTATATAGATTAAAAGATAAGTAACAGTTACTCAAACTAGGGTAAAAATATGAAAAATTCTATCATCTATCTAGCTTCCTGTTTCCATAATGCCATCTAACCATAATATGCAGCTACCATGTATTTAAAGCACCTGTTTACCACAGAAAATAAAATCCTACTCAGAAATAAAAGACTCAAAGTTAAACTTTCAAAATGCATCATTACTGGCTATATTTCATGAAAAGTGACTTACAATTTCTACCCTGGAAAATGCGTACTTCATTTGTCTTCACTTAGTTCTCTTGTATCTAAGAGTCATGTTTTGTAGATTAAATTTTATGTAAAACAGAAATATGACCCTGAACATTCAACAGTGTATGGCCATAACACTTACAATGCTAAGTGCCTTTTTTATCTCATGCAATGATTTTTTTTTTTTTTTTGGTAAAGTCCAAATGAAAAGAAGAAACAAGAAACAACAGGAAAAAAATACCTTTAAAGACAAGTGGGAAAACAGCCTTAATCGCTATTAAAATATTATCATCATTTTGCACAAAAACAGTTATTCCAAGGTTAAAGAATATTTATGGGAGGTGAGAAATTATTAGGCATTTCTCCTCCATATTCATGTAAATGATTTGTCAGTATTCTTCCAAAAAGAGAATATAAAATGTCCTTGCCAGGTCAACATTTTAACATAACAAATATGATTTTTTAAATCACGAATTTGGTACACATTACTTTCAATAATTTAACTGCCCCAGTACTGGTCAATGAAAATCAGATGTTATTTTATTTTTTGTCTCCATTAGGTCATGTAAGCACCAGTTCTAGGATTCTCAGAAGTTAAGATGTGAGGTTCATATAGATCATCTTGCCAAAAGATACTGATAGTGAATTCTGAGATGCATGCTGAATTCAAAAATAGAGGTGACTTTCTGTTCAGTTCAGTTCAGTTCAGTAGCTCAGACCTGTCCGACTCTCTGGGACCCCATGAATCGCAGCACGCCAGGCCTCCCTGTCCATCACCAACTCCCGGAGTTCACTGAGACTCACGTCCATCGAGTCAGTGGTGCCGTCCTTGGAATGGGTGAATTGAACTCAGATGACCATTATATCTACTACTGTGGGCAGGAATCCCTTAGAAGAAATGGAGTAGCCATCATGGTCAACAAAGAGAGGTGACTTTACCCACCAATTTTCAGATTACTTTCCAGCAGTATGAATGGATTCAGTCAAACATTTATACTCACAAGTTTATTTGGCAGAATGCAATATTATAATTGATTATATATACAAAAAGAATACAAGGACTGGTAATTGGAAAAAACCGAGTAAGTAAACACTCATTTTTTCATAAACACTGTTTCTCACAATAGCTCATGTCACTAAAGACTAAAGAACATTAATTTGTCATTAGATTTTATAATTTATCAAATTTAAATAGGGATGATCAATCAATATTAGCTCACACCTTTTTTTTCCACCCTGAAAATGACCTTGAAGTATTCACCAGCTAGGGGTATTTCACCTACATTAAATCACCAAAGAAACCAAGGTCAAAAGAAAGTCAGTGAAAGTCTCACACCCTCGCATGCCACTCTTTGCAGTTGATGAATAGCTTCAATTTTCTCAGTTCCATGGCAAAGAGAACTGGAGCAGTTCTGTGGAGATCCATAAGAAGCTGGCTGAAGCCAGATGAAAAATGACATTTCTTGTACTGTTATTGGCAAGGTTAAAGCTTTTCACAAATAAAAAGCTTAAGGTTTTCTCAGAATTCAGTTTAGTTTCTGAGTCATATTGTCTTGGTGAATTGGACATTTGGGGAAACTTTATGAAGTGTTAACTACATTTGGAGATAACTGAAAATAAATCCTAAATATCTTTAGAGCAACAAATATACTGTACTGCACCTTTCTGAGGTTTAGCATATGTGTTGACTTAGTAGAGGTACAAAATCACAATTTTTTTCTCATGCAACCGGTTGTTGTGAAGATCATACTAGATGCAGAGGTATGTATGAAAATATTTAAATGGCAATGAAATTGATATAAATTCAAACTTATCTAATTAAAAAATAAAGAATTTGAATCTCAGTCTTGAAAATGAATAACAACTCTTTTTACTTAAGCAACTCATTTCTTAGAGCCTAAGTTCCTGCTCTACAAAGTTACAGATTTTGAATAATTTTTTGCAATGTTCTTTCCAGAACATTTCTCTAAAATGTGTTTGAAGGAAAAAAAAAATCTTACTAGGGCATTTCAGGATGTTGCCATAAGGAGGGTGGTTTTCCCCTCCAGCTTACGTGGTACTTAGCTCATGAAATTTTGAGGACTTCAAGTCACAGAAACTGGTCAAAGAATGTCCTATTCTGCACATGTTTCTCTATCTAGTTCAATAGTCAACTCTTACCCATTTATCTACTGATGAGGTGAATTTCCATTCAAAGGTATGAATACCTCTGAAACTTGACTTTCTCAACACTAGCCTAGGTCTCTAGTTTAAAGTGGGCTTCCCTGGTTGTTCAAACCATAAAGAAACTGCCTGCAAAGTGGGAGACCTGGGTTCAATCCCTGGGTTGAGAAGATCCCCTGAAGAAGGGAAAGGCTACCCACTGCAGTACTCTTGCCTGGAGAATTCCATGGACAGAGGAGCCTGGTGGACTACAGTCTATTAAGTAACAAAAGGGTCTGACATGACTGAGCAACCAAGCACAGTACAGCATAGTTCAAAGGATGATGCTTTCTGTCTTTTTTGCCCTATACTCAAGAGCAGAACTGGTAACATGCCCATTTGCAACTTCCTTAACTTAGTAGCCATTGATGATAGCCGATTTCATTCTTCAATGAAAGAAAGAAGCATAAAGAAGTATGATTCTTGAACTGAAAGAATTCCCATAGAAAAGTGGCAGAACATTACATGTATCATGGATATTTGGAGATGTGTTATAGTATATTTTTGATTTAAAAAAAATCACAATTATTATTTTATTCAGAAAAATAAGGAACACTCATATTGGTGGTGTTGAAAATGGCTCTGAACAAGGGAAAGATTCCTAAAATACTCCAGCAGAGTGAGTAAAAAAATAAATAATTTATTTGTGTTTATGTATTTTTGTAAAATTGTTGCAATGTTGGAGCACAGTTAATTTTTTTTGTTTGTTTCCATTTCTATATATATATATTTTACTTCATAAACCATAATTTTAACTACTTTTAAAACTTTAAAATAAGATGTGGTGCTTTAGACTTATTTAGGGCATTTCAAACTAAGAAAGTAAACTTAGGTTTGAGTTATTATTTAATATTCACAACAAATTCAGGTTTTGAAGTTAACTTGCTTCTTTTTTTACCTCTATGTTTAATGTATAATTTTAGATTTAGAAGATTATATTGGCTACCTAGTATTAGTAATAACTACTTTCTATTTTTTAATCATCAATCATAGCTGTCATAGACTAACTTTTTTTAATGTTTGAAGGATTAGTAATTAAACTTAAAAAGTTTAATTAAGTGTATACAGACTGGTTTTCAAAATTATGTGACCTTTGATATCATTCCCTATAAATAATATTTCAGATCAAATAGACATTTCAATAACATAATGCTTATGGATCAACTATTCTAAATTAGGACTGGAGCTTGAGGCTTTCACATGCTAATTAGTATTCAGAGAGGTGAACCAGCAGATTCATGCCTTTGCCATGCTGACTCTGATTAGGGCCACAGTCTTTAATTAGGAGCACAGTATCACACTAACAAGTTGCTCCCTATCACAGAAACTGCAAAAGAAACCTGGAGATTGGAGTCAGAGATTATTTTTTAATATTAGATATCAAACAATTGAATAGAGGACCAGACATAGGAGATTAAAGTCAGTGATTATTTCTTAATATTAAATACTGAACAACTGATGAAATGACCAGATCCAGGAAAATGGAAAATTTCATTAAAATGGAAATTAATTGTACTATATTTGATTATTAATTTGATAAAATGCTAATTATTTATTCATATCCAGGATAGTTTAAAAGTTACATTTTTATTTACTCTTATAATGATGTTCAGAGTACATGATAGACTGCAGCTTTCATACCTCTGTTCCCCCAAAATATATCTGCATCAAAATGTTATTTATTACTTAAGGACATCAATTGCCTAAATATTAAAAATAAAATTCTTTATTCATATTTATAAATATATTATTTATTTATAAGCATTTGTTTACATTTTAACTTAAAATTCTCAAATTGTACTTTATAATCCTATGTGTCTCCTATTAATTAAAAAAACAAAAATATAAGGAAAAAATTAATTTTAAGATAAATTTTGCTTTACTGTTTTCTTTAATGCCCTCATGGTATCAAGTTTTCATGTCATATTTTAGAGGATATCAAGCAAATATTTTTGTTCTTATTAGTGAGGTTTCATTTTCCTATTTTAATTAGATTGTAACTCATACATACACACAATTATGTTCTTACCAGATCCCTCTCCAGTAACCAGGAAAAATACTGACCAGCTCTTTACTATTCAGAAAGAATAGATATTTGAGTGTTTTGTGGAGGAACAAAACTAGGATCTTTCTTGTGTTTTTCATTAATCTTTTTCTTTGTTTGCTTTTTCTGATGGATATTTAAATCTGGTACTCATTATTTTCACCACTAAAGCCTTTTCCTAAATTTTTCTACAAAAACATAAATTCACTGTTTTTATATATTTTTTAGATGAAAGACAAAGTTACTTTTTAAAATGTTCAATCAATGTATTAATTCTTTCTCTAGCTAGGAAACACTAAGAGGAATATTTTTATTCAACATGATTTTCCTGTGGGAGGACCACAAAGCATTTTTTAAAATTACATTAATAGCTAATATTTCAAATCTGACTCCCATTTGACAACAAAATTGGTATATCCAGAATGGGATGCTAAATATGATATTCAAATTAAAACTCTGCTAGCGAGTCACCATGGTTCTGATACTCTCACCACCAGGAGGCCAGTTATTATCAAGTGGGTTTACTT
The DNA here is from genome assembly GCF_055505025.1 of Bos grunniens. Classification (NCBI taxonomy): domain Eukaryota; kingdom Metazoa; phylum Chordata; class Mammalia; order Artiodactyla; family Bovidae; genus Bos; species Bos grunniens. The sequence continues at coordinate 8,251,805 of NC_141176.1, read as the reverse complement.
AAAGTTTCAATTAACTAAAGAGGGTCACGGGTTATGGGCAAAAAAAGAACTAATCAAATCCTCAGATTCATCTATCCTGCCAAAGCAACTGTACCACTGAGTAGCGCTTTGTACTAATTATTCCATACCTACGGCTGCCCACAGGGCTTTTATAAACCACGCTCTTGACCTAGTTCACTGAAAGATGGCCAAACCTGGTCTTCAAACTTGTCTTGTGGGCAGATAAATGGAACTGTTAATCTCACTTCAATATCTCTCATCATTTCCACAAACATCAGGGTCACCAGAGACCTCTCATCTGTTTACATGGTACACCTTTCTCTTTTTGTTTTTATGTGTGTTGGGATGGGGTCTCCCCCTGTGGCTCAACAGTGAAGAATCTGCCTATAATGCGGGAGATCAAGGAGACATGGGTTTGATCCCTACGTCAGGAAGATCTCCTGGAGGAGCACACGGCAACCCACTCCAGTATTTTTGCTTGGAGAATCCCATGGACAGAGAAGCCAGGCAGTCTACAGTCTGTAGTGTGGCAAAGAGTAAAACACATCCAAAGCGACTTGCTTGGATACATCCAGAGCAAACTTGCATGTATGTTGGGATGGAAGGTGGGAATGGGAGTGTCTTATTCCTGAGTTAAAATTAGTATGTGTTGCAACCATAACCTCTTTTCCATAAGTACATGTGCTCAAGAAACCCCTTTCTTGTATAACGGGTATTTAAACTGCACCAGGAAACTCCTTCAAACCCCATTCCACACTCAGTAAAGTCAAAATATGCCTTCCTTTTTTTCCCAGATGCTAAGGTCTTTTTCGACAATAAGTGTGAATGAGGACATTTGTCACTCCTAGAAAGAGGGCCACTGTGAGTGACATATACTAATGTGCTTGGGAGAGGAGGTGCCATAAAACCACAACTGTCTCTCCATATGCAGCACACCTGGCGTCTTTTCCAAAAAGGAAAATTGCAGAGATGTAATATAATTTTGCCATGAAAGAAATCCAAAGCTATTAAACCAGAGGTCTGTGTCCAAATCATTTAGACAATGAAAACTTCTCTTCTGTTTGTAGAATATCACACTTTAATTGTCTTACTACTAGAATTTTATATGTTTATTTCCAAGTAAATTGCTTGGTATATAATCTAATTGGAGGCACAATGCATTAAGATTTCAGAATCTTGTTTTCAGGATGATTCCTTGGCTACATTCTGATGTTTTGAGGTAAATTAGTATTTTCACTTCTTGTATTCTTAAAAATTACCGAACAGACTGAAGAAAATATTCAGATCTATTACTCTATGAAAATAAAAATGTATGAACTGAAAACTTTTGCTGTGTAAAATAAATAATGTGAGCATGAAATTCATTAATTTTAACTTAAATATGTAATTAAAATATAGAGAATTACTGTATCATCAAATATCTAAAATGAGGGTAGTTCAAGTATGAGATCATGCTAGATGAAGCAAGAAGAAGCACAGAGTAATGTTGAAGTAACTTTATAATAGTTAACTCCCAAATATTCATTTTAGAATTGTTGCTACTAGAGAACAAAAAGGTTAAATAACTTGTCTTATTAACAAAGCTCATCATCTGAACCACCAAAACTAGAACTGGTATTCTGATATATTTTCAACATCATCTTTAATCAAAAGTATGCTATGTACTCTAAACCACACAAGAAAAAAAGTAAAATGTAGACTTGTATTTAAAAATAACAGTTTAGTAAAACCTGTATAACTGATTTGTCATCCAGACGTATTTCTGCATTTTAAAAATTTCTTTAGAGTTTCCAGACAGCATTCAGCATCAGAAAGTGACTCAGAAGAGAGCAAAGACTGCTCAGCAGACTCTATCTTACGAGCACATTATTGCTAAAGTAGTTAATTCATAAAGCAGATCCAGGCGTCAAATTTCCCTATTTTCATTACAATCTTATACCACACTAAATCACTTGTTATACTTTTTTTTTGTCTCTTTTGGTAAATATTTATATGAAAGATACTTAATAATATACATCCGTAGAAAGAAAGACCTCTGTTACCAAAAGGTGATTCAGCAAAGATTGAATACAGCAAAATCCATTCAAAATTAGCCAATGGTGAGTATAGAAATGGCTCTGAAGAGAAACACATCAAAAACTAGGATCAGAAGAAGCAGCAGCAATCAGAATATATATCTTTGCTTCATTGGTAAATCCCCATGTTTTGTCTATGTCTTGTTTCTTCACAGTATCAAAATACAACTGTGAACACTAAACCTCCTTTTCCCTCCTCAGCATAACAAAGCTGATCATCTTGGCCACCTGGTCTGCTTAATCTCCTGGTCTGTGTGTTCCCAAAGGAAGATTTACAAGGTACAAAAGAAGAAGAAAGTACATCTTCTGCTGTTTCTCCTTATCTTTGATCTTTAACTTTAGCTGTCTTCACACCCTGGATGCCAATAAAGTGAACCAAAGCGTAAGGAAAAGGGAAGGAGCATATTATCACCTGTGGAGATTTACAAGGAAAGTAAGAGAGTAACTACCAGGACGTCCTGTATTTCTCTAACCCACTCTCTGTACACAATGTGGACTTAAAATGTGACCAATCCTAGTCACTGGTCTCAGGTTTCGTGATGCTCATACGTCTAATCTAGTTAATTTCTTTCTTTCTTTCTTTCTTTTTTTTTTTAATAAAATAAGCTTGGAGAAAAACATAGTATTAAAACTCAGCTGTACTAATGGGAACTGACTGGTGGGTGACAACGCCTAGCAGGGTACTGGATGTCCAGGGCTAACTGAAAAGCATGACCAGCATGTACTGCTTTTTCTTGCTTCAAGAGCTATGAGGGCATGCATGGCAAGAGGAAGAGTCAGTTCCAATTACAGCTTCCTGTTTTGTACTGGTCTCCCGAAAAATTTGTGAAGTGACATGTTTTTTTGAGATGGGGTTCTGCTGTAGCTGTAAATTGATCCCAAGAATATATAATAATCTATTTATTCATTCTGAGTTGAATGAATTTTACATTATTCTTTTACATTATTTCTATTTTTTTGTAAGTGCTTTGGATATGATAAATTTGAGTTGTAGTGTATCTAGATAAAAATGTCAATTGGATAGTTGGTTTGAACTTCTGTAAGTCAGTACTGAAGTCTGTTCTAGTAATTTCTTTCTCCAAATACATGATCATGTATGATTAATAACACTATTCCAAATATTTAAACATTATTTAAAATGCTGGTAAATATATTTCAGACTAATGCTTAGCAATAGCAAATAAAAATGTATCAGTTCAGTTCAGTTCAGTCGCTCAGTCGTGTCCGAGTCTTTGTGACCCCATGAATCACAGCACGCCAGGCATCCCTGTCCGGAGTTCACTAACTCCCGGAGTTTACTCAGACTCACATCCATCGAGTCGGTGATGCCATCCAGCCATCTCATCCTCTGTCATCCCCTTCTCCTCCTACCCCCAATCCCTTCCAGTATCAGAGTCTTTTCCAATGAGTCAACTCTTTGCATGAGGTGACCAAAGTACTGGAGTTTCAGCCTTAGCATCAGTCCTTCCACAGAACACCCAGGACTGATCTCCTTCAGAATGGACTGATTGGATCTCCTTGCAGTCCAAGTGACTCTCAAGAGTCTTCTCCAACACCACAGTTCAAAAGCATCAATTCTTTGGTGCTCAGCTTTCTTCACAGTCCAACTCTCACATCCATACATGACCACTGGAAAAACCATAGCCTTGACTAGAGGAACCTTTGTTGGCAAAGTAATGTCTCTGCTTTTAAATATGCTATCTAGGTTGGTCATAGCTTTTCTTCCAAGGAGTAAATGTCTTTTAATTTCATGGCTGCAATCACCATCTGCAGTGATTTTGGAGCACCCAAAAATAAAGTCTGACACTGTTTCCACTCTTTCCCCATCTATTTCCCATGAAGTGATGGGACCAGATGCCATGATCTTAGTTTTCTGAATGTTGAGCTTTAAGTGACCTTTAAGCCAACTTTTTCACTCTCCACTTTCACTTTCATCAAGAGGCTTTTTAGTTCCTATTCACTTTCTGCCATGAGGGTGATGTCATCTGCATATCTGAGGTTATTAATATTTCTCCTGGCAATCTTGATTCCAGCTTGTGCTTTCTCCAGCCCAGAGTTTTTCATGATGTACTCTGCATATAAGTTAAATAAGTAGGGTGACGATATACAGCCTTGACGTACTCCTTTTCCTATTTGGAACCAGTCTGTTGTTCCATGTCCAGTTCTAACTGTTGCTTCCTGACCTGCGTAGAGGTTTCTCAAGAGGCAGGTCAGGTGATCTGGTATTCCCACCTCTTTCAGAATTTTCCACAGTTTATTGTGATCCACACAGTCAAAGGCTTTGGCATAGTCAATAAAGCAGAAATAGATGTTTTTCTGGAACTCTCTTGCTTTTTCGATGATCCAGCGAATGTTGGCAATTTGATCTCTGGTTCCTCTGCCTTTTCTAAATCCAGCTTGAACATCTGGAAGTTCACGGTTCACGTATTACTGAAGTCAGGCTTGGAGAATTTTGAGCATTACCTTACTAGTGTGTGAGATAAGCGCAATTGTGTGGTAGTTTGAGCATTCTTTGGCATTGCCTTTCTTTGGGATTGGAATGAAAACTGACCTTTTCCAGTCCTGTGGCCACTGCTGAGTTTTCCAAATGTGCTGGCATATGGAGTGCAGCACTTTCACATCATCATCTTTCAGGATTTGAAATAGTTCAACTGGAATGCCATCACCTCCACTAGCTTTGTTCGTAGTGATGCTTTCTAAGGCCTACTTGACTTCACATTCCAGGATGTCAGGCTCTAAGTGAGTGATCACACTATCGTGATTATCTTGGTCATGAAGATCTTTTTTTGAACAGTTCTTCTGTGTATTCTTGCCACCTCTTCTTAATATCTTCTGCTTCTGTTAGGTCCATACCATTTCTGTCCTTTACAGAGCCCATCTTTGTGTAACATACTTCAAAGTATTGCGGCAATATTATTAACATGTGCATGCTAAGTCACTTCAGTCATGTCCGACCTGAGGCCCCATAGACTGCAGCCTACCAGGCTCCTCTGTCCCTGGGATTCTCCAGGCAAGAATACTGGAGTGGGTTGCCATGCCCTCTTCCAGGGGATCTTCCCAACCCAGGGACCAAACTTGCATCTCTTATGTCTCCTGCATTGGCAGGTGTGTTCTTTACCACCACCACCACCTGGGAAGCCCATTATTAATATGAATGCCATGTAAATTAAACAAGTAAAGGGCCACATTTTAAAGGCTCTGTGTGGTATATTCCTGTATATTTCATAGGTACACAATTCCATAAATCCTGAATAAAGGCAACATTCAGCAAAATGGCCCTTGATATGTTCATAAGAGTTAGGGACTTCCCTGATGGTCCAGTATCTATAACTCTGCACTCCCAGTTCAAGGACCTGGGTTTGATTTCTGGTGAGAAAACTATATCCCATATGCTGCAACTAAGAGTCTGCATGCTACAACTAAAGATCCTGCCCCAGTGAAGATCTAAGACCCACCTGCTGCAACTAACACCTGACACAATCAAAAGATGGGAGTGATGGAGGGAGGGAGGAAGAAACAAAATATTAAAACAGCACATCTTTAAATCAATAATAGTTATAAAAATAGAAAAAAAAACTTTAAAACTGACTAGAAACTGACATGTAGGAATTGACATTTCAGATTGGCTTCATCTAATCTACTAATTAAATAATTAGTTAGTCCCCCTGAAAATAATTAGAATCACGTAGCAAAGTGCAGAGAGTTCATCTGCCTTCTGAAATAGACAAAGTGTCAAGGAATTGTCTTCTGCATCATTAATTGTGCAAATAAATAACAACCGTGCCTAGATTATAGCAACCACTGATTTACAAGAGATCAGGGGCTAAAATAATTCCAGTAAATCATCAGTAGCAAGGTAAGAAAAAAGACAGATAGCACACTATCACAAAGAGTTTGATGTGACACCACCTTTTATAATCAGCTTTAGATGGCATTCTTCATTGATGACAGCAAGTTATCACTGCCTATAAAGGAGTTTAAAAGTAAATAAAATAACTTTGAAATATTCACCTACAAAAATTGTTAAACAAATGACAAAAGTAAATGAAATGAAAATCCTTCTTTTATCCATCTCAGACTTCTCATTCTTTACATCAATAATATTCATTTATTCTTTAGCTCAAAAATCTCTTTCTCAGAGCTTCCTGGACACCCTAAGCTAAAATAAGTCCTAGTCATAACTATTTTAACCAGGATATTTCTTAAACAATGTTAAATAATTTTATTCATTTAATACATCAGTGGAAATGAATGAATTTGCAAAGGGGAACACTATACCAAAAGAGCATAGAGTTATTTAGTTAATATTTAATTTTCCTTTTTTTCCAAATAAAATAATTTTTACCAAAATGACAATGTGAGGATAAATGACAGAATAGTGATAACTTTTGATTTTTACTTTTAAAATACAATAAAATGTGAAAGTGTGAAAATATTAGTTACTCAGTTGTGTCTGACTCTGTGATTCCATGGACTATGGCCCACCAGTCTCCTCTGTCCATGGAATTCTCCAGCAAGAAGACTGGAGCAGGTAACCATTCCCTTCTAAAGGGAATCTTCCCTACCCAGGAATCAAACCTGGGCTTCCTGCTTTACAAGCAAATTATTTACCATCTGAGCCACCAGAGACATTCAATATAATAAAATATTACACATAGAATACTTACAAGAGTATAATAATAATTTCATACTTGAATAATTTATACTTGAGTATTGAGAATCCCAATACAGTGGTATTGTTCCTGTCATGTTAACAGAAGGCCTTAATATACATTGACCCATATTTCCAAGCAGTTATTATATTAGCTAATGCTTTTTTAACACTTGCTACTTGGCAGATGCAATCTTTAGTGCTATATATGAATTATTTCACTTAAGCCTAATCAAACTTATGAGGTAAATACAATATTAACCCCATTTTGAAGATAAAGAGATTGAGAATGAGTAGAGTTACTTGTCTGAAGTCATTTTAAATAAAATGAACTGCAATTATATTTCTCTTAGTTAAGCAATATAGTTTCCTATTAATGTTTGATTCATCTTTATTTTTATATTTTTATTATTTCATGAGGCTATTACCAAGATACCTAATATTAAACTATTGTGTGTGCTTGGTTGCTCAGTCAGTCATGTCCTACTCTTTGTGACCCCATGGACTGTATCCTGTCAAGCTTCTCTCTTCATGGAATTTTCCAGGCAAGAATACTGCAGTGGGTTGCCATTTCCCACTGCAGGTGATCGTCCCTACTCTGAGACTGAACCTATGTTTCTTGCATTGGCAAGAAGATTCTTTACTACTGCACCACCTTGAAGTCTATTAAACTATTATGCTCTATTAAGCTTCATTTAAATAATGATTTTTATGGTTTTTAATTGGGTTAGTTTTCTATCTCTGCATGGAAAATGACCATTAATTTAGCAGCTTAGAACAATATCCATTTATTAACTCACAGTTTTATATCAGAAATCTGTACAGATTCAACTGAGTTGTGTGTTGAGGTTTTCACAAAACAAATCCAAGTGTTTGTCAGGCTGGGATCTTATCTATGGTATCATGGATGAATCTACCTACAAGATCATTCTGTCTGTTTCAGAAAATTCACTAAGCCAACAAGTTAGTTCAGTTAATTTGACGTCTTCTATTTGTGTTTGCTAAATCTAACAACCCTAAATATTGTGATATGAAGGGCTGATAGCATTTAGTTGCATATTGGCAAGCCACAACTCACATTTGTTATTCTGGCTTGTGCTAAGTTAAGGGGTTCTGGGAAAAGTCTGTTCAAAGGCACTGCCCTCTGACTTCTCAGCTTATTGCTGCTTTTGAAACACAGAAATTGTCAACTGGATCCTACTTTGACTCACACGCACTTTTTGAAATAATAAAATACATAAACAGTTTCTGAGTTTGGAACATCATTCTTGCCTACACTGAAATTATCAGTCTTCATCTTGCAAATCACTGGTAATTTCAGCAGCAGTCAAATGGGTAATTAGGGAAAATTCAGTTTCAGACCCTTTCAATATCATTTTACAAATATGTCTTTAAAGTTCCTCAGACTTCATCACTAATTCACCCTGACAACTTGCTACCTCCTCAGACCAGTAAACAGATTGATTAATGTTTCCAAGTGATTTCAACTGAGATATAATATTGAATGTACAAAAATAGTGTGTCGATGAATTTCCTCTAAAGTACATTATATCTGGGTATATTACATATTTCATCATGTACTGGGAATTCAGTTGAAAAGCACAGAGAACACACTGAAAATATATATTTTCTCCATAGCAGAAGTGCTCCATTCCAGAAATACACAGTTGAGAGAAAGTCTAAAACAGCGAGTATCAAGTAGAGCACACTGACTTTCTGCCGGCATTCACAATGAAGAGGCAAGAGCAATTTACAAGCAGTAGCATCAAAGCAAAAAGCCGAGTTAACAAATGAAATCAGGGAGCCTTTCCCCATGAAATTGGGGGCAAGAAGCTAGGCTTTGCTTGTTTTGGCTGTTTCATTTCTGTATATATCTACTCATTTGCTTTACACAGTCTCTGTGCAGAAGCCAGAGGTTTGCTCACTTAAGTGTGAGGTGGGACTTGATTCTCTCAGGTTGCTGCCACTTCCAAATGTCTCCCATGGGGAATTGGTTATGCCAGTTTCGATCTAGACTTAGTTAAAAATGCTCTAAAATGGAAAAATAAAATGTCGCAACACTAGGTTAAAAAAAAACAAAAACAACTTTGCTTAAATCATTCATGATGTATTAGGAACTAAGGAAATAAGACATTATTTACAAAACTTGGATCTCTTGACTTATTACTCAGGCCTCCTGTTTGGAAATGGCTGGAATCTTCTTGGACTATTTCGAATCTTAAAGTGTTCAGTTGAGTTTAGTTGCTCAGTCATGTCCAACTCTTTGCAACCCTATGGACTGCAGCACACCAGGCTTCCCAGTCCCCCACCAACTCCCGGAGCTTGCTCAAACTCATCCATCGAGTCAGTGATGCCATCCAACCATCTCATCCTCTGCAGTTCCCTTCTCCTCCTGCCTTCAGTCTTCCCCAGCATCAGGGCCTTTTCCAATGAATCAGTTCTTCACATCAGGTGGCCAAAGTATTGGAGTTTCAGCCTCAGCATCAGTCCTTCCAAAGAAATCCCAGGGCTGATCTCCTTCAGAATGGACTGGGTGGATCTCCTTGCAGTCCAAGGGACTCTCAAGAGTCTTCTCCAACACCACAGTTCAAAAGCATCAATTCTGCTGTGCTCAGCTTTCTTTATAGTTTTAAGAAACTCCATACATGACTCACATCCATACATGACTACTGGAAAAGCCATAGCTTTGACTAGACATTACTTTGTTGGCAAAGTAATGTCTCTGTTTTTTAATATGATGTCTATGTTGCTCATAGCTTTTCTTCCAAGGAGCAAGTTCTTGATTTCATGGCTGTAGTCACCATCTGAAGTGATTTTGAAGTTCAAGAAAATAGTCTCTCACTGTTTCCACTGTTTCCCCATCTGTTTGCCATGAAGTGATGGGAGCAGATGCCATGATCTTAGCTTTTTGAATGTTGAGTTTTAAGCCAGTTTTTTCACTTCCCTCTTTCACTTTTTTCAGGAGGCTCTTTAGTTCTTCTTTGCTTTCTATCATAAGGGTATTGTCATCTGCATGTCTAAGGTTATTGTTATTTTTCCCAGCAGTCTTGATTCCAGCTTGTGCTTCATCCAGTCCAACATTTCACACAATGTACTCTGCATATAAGTTAAATAAGCAAGGTGACAATATACAGCCGTGATGTACTCCTTTCCCAATTTGGAACCAGTTTGTTAATTCTATGTCCAGTTCTAAATGTTGCTTCTTGACCTGCATACAGATTTCTCAGGAAGCAGGTAAGGTGGTCTGGTATTCCCATCTCTTGACGAATTTTCCACAGTTTGCTTTGATCCACACAGTCAAAGGCTTTGGCATAGTCAATAAAGCAGAAATAGATGCTTTTCCGGAGCTCTCTTGCTTTTTTGATGATCCAGGTGATATTTGCAGTTTGATCTCTGGTTCCTCTTAAAGTGTACTTACCTTATACTCTTGGAATTTCTTTATATCACTTGGAAGCCAATTTTATATATTCTCTAATATTTTCTTTTGTTACAGAAATTTAAAATCTTCACATTTCTAAAAGAATAATTTACATTTCCTATTTATTTGTCATATGTTTAAAGACAGGATCTTTTCATGTTACACAGAACTGTAGTTAAAAATTTGTCTTCATCTCTCTAATGCAGTGTCATCACACACACCATTCACTCACATTCAAAAGAGCTTCCTAACCTCTTGTTACTTAACTGAAAAACTAAGAATACATAGAATATTATTTGCCTCCATCTGTAAGTGGTACAAATACATACACTGGACTGTGTATCAAATTTTTATGTCTTCCTTTTTAAGTTTTACAGCCCCTCTTTTACTTCCATCCTGCCTTTTTCCTATCTGTTAACATCTCTAGATTTACCAAGTAAAATTATTTCTAATCTAAATTGATATGCCTAGGCCCTAAAAATAATGAAAATACATACTTTCCCACCCATTTATAGTGACTCCATAAGAGAGTATTTAAGATAGGGTTTTAAAGTTGTTTTTTATTTTAACTATTTATTTCTTTTTTTTAAATTTTATTTTATTTTTAAACTTTACATAACTGTATTAGCTTTGCCAAATATCAAAATGAATCCATCACAGGTATACATGTGCTCCCCATCCTGAACCCTCCTCCCTCCTCCCTCCCCATACCATCCCTCTGGGTCGTCCCAGTGCACTAGCCCCAAGCATTTATTTCTTAAAATATTTTGCTTTGATTTCCTTATTAGACTCCAATCACTAAAAAGGAACCAGTTTCACCCAAGTCATCTGTGTATGCAATTTCAAAATTCTCTGTTTTTATCTGAACAAGAAAGGAAATAACAGATTTTGAGACACAATACATACACTCTGTAAAGATGAAGCTATTTTCCAAGTTAAATTATACTTTTTTTATATAAATATAATCAATTTTCTCAACACATTTATTTGCTAAATATTTGGAAAATAAAAATTTCACTTCAAGCCCCTTCCCAGGGAGCTTTTCAATGCCTCCTTAAGTAGCATTCTGCTTTAAATTTTCTGCTTTGCATTAATATATTAATAATAAATTTTATCTGTGTATCTTGTCTGAACCAGACCCACTGAGCACTGAGGATGCAATGAAGGCAATGACATACTAGAGCCTTTTTTAGAAAATCACATCATACTAGATATAATAGAAGAGTAAACTAGAAATTAAAGTAGGAAAAAGTGTAATGTAAGTGGAATGTTATACCACACAGTTATCTTCTGCATGTGTTCATTTAATATTCATTGTGTGGGACACACAGATTCTGTGAACAGAGAAGAGAGGAAAGAGAATATTACGCTTTAATATTGGAACTAAATATGATCAGTATGAAGAATCAAAAATTTTCCAGATTAAATGTGAATATCCTTTCCTTGTGTTATAAAATTATCAGTAGACAAATGGCAGGCAGCAAAAACAGCTGTTCAAGTATACATGACATTGGTTAATTGATTCTCTAAGTAAATTAAGACTATTAGTGCATGATTCAGAATGCTTTTCATGTTTTAACAATTCAAGTTTTCCATGCCTCCATAGTTAACAATTAAGAAAATAGCCTTCAGAAACTTGGGATTGTGATCAACGTTGTTTTCCCCAGATGGCCAGAATTAATTCAATAATGAAAATGAAAGAACTCTGTATTTTCATAATTCTTGAATAATTTTTAGAAGAAAGTACTGCATACATAGGATTTTAAACAATTAATTTTAATGAAAAACTGACTTGACCTGATTTAGAAAAGAAATTTGCTATATTCCATTTCTGGTTCAATTATAAAGAATTAATTTTAATGATTTCATGCAAAATTTAATATTCTGAGTGAGCCTTGAAATCATACACTTTTGGATTTCTTTATTAAATAGGGATCATTACAAATTTGTATAAACATAGAATCATTTTTAAAGTTTTAAACAGCAAAAATTCTTACCACTCAAAAATATTAATAAATATTAATAGAGATTATAATAATTAATAAATATTAATGAACATTAATATCATGATTTACAATAAAAGATTAAGTAAACTTCAGAAATCCATTAGTACTGTTTTAGTTAAGTGTTGGAATATATAAGAGACAAAAAGAAGTAATATAAGGAAATGATTACTTGTTACTGGTCAATAAAGTTATTATTGATGTTACAATTTAACATCTAAAATGTTTACATACTTATTTGGGCATTGATAGCATTTTGAAACAAGAAACCTTTCAAATACTTTTTTCTGTAGATATGATACAAACTGGATTTTACAAAAAATATGGGAAAGTATAAGATGCCACATAATATGTTTATAGATAACTTTAGAAACTTTAAAAAAAATTAGTTTTTTTCATTCAAAAATCATTCCCTATCCATTTTATCCTGAAATATTATATTTTTTTCAAAAATGTTTTCTTTTTTTTTAATTAAAGGATAATTCTTTACAGTATTTTGTTGTTTTCTGTCAAACCTCAGCATGAATCAACTATAGCTATACATATATCCCCTCCCTTTTGACTCTCCCTCCCATCTCCCACCACATCCCAACCCTCTAGATTGATGCAGAACTCCTGTTTGAGTTTCCTGAGCCATACAGCAAATTCCCATTGGCTATTCATTTTGCATATGGTAGTATAAATTTCAGTGTTACTCTTCCCATACATATCACCCTCTCCTGCTCTCTCCCAATGTCAATAAGTCTATTCTCTATGTCTGCTTCTCCACTGCTGCCCTGTAAATAAATTTTTCAGTATTCTTTTGTTAGATTCCATATGTATGTGTTAGAATATGATATTTATCTTTCTCTTTCTGACTCACTTCATTCTGTATAGTAGGTTCTGGGTTCATCCAGCACATCAGAACTGACTCAAAATGTACTCCTTTTTATGGCTGAGTAATATTCCATTGTATATACGTACAATGACTTCATCTGTTCAACTGTCGATGGACATCTAGGTTGCTTCCATGGTCTAGCTATTGTAAATAGTGCTGCAGTGAACAATGGGATACGTGTGTCTTTTTCAACTCTGGTTTTCTCAGGGTGTAGGCCTACAAGTGGGATTGCTGGATCATATGTTGGTTTTATTCCTAGCTTTATAAGGAATCTCCATATCGTCTTCCATAGTGGCTGTATCAATTTACATTCCCACCAACAGTGCAAGAGCATTCCCTTTTATCCACATCCTCTCCAGCATTTATTGCTTGTAGACTCTTTGAGGATGGCCATTCTGCCTGGTATAAGGTGATATATCATTGTATTTTTTTTTTTTTTTGGTTTGCATTTATCTATTAATGAGCAATGTTGAGCATCTTTTTATGTGTTTGTTAGCCATATGTAACTCTTTGGAAAAATGTCTGTTTAGGTATTTTCCCCACTTTTTGATTAGGTTGTTTGTTTTTCTGGCATTGAGTTATATGAGCTGCTTGTGTATTTTGGAAAATAATCCTTTGTTAATTGCTTCAATTGCTATTATTTTCTCCCATTCTGAGGGTTGTCTTTGTTTATATATATAAATTTATTTACGAGGGTTGTCTTTTCACCTTGCTTATAGTTTCCTTTGCTGTGCAAAAGCTTTTAAGTTTAATCAGGTTCCACTTGTTTAATTTTGTTTTTATTACTCTTACTCTAGGAGGTGAGTTATAGAGGATCTTGTTTTAATTTATGTCATGGAGTGTTCTGTTTTCCTCTAAGATTTTTATACTTTCTGGTCTTCATTTAGGTCTTTAATCCATTTTGAGTTTACCTTTGTGTATAGTGTTAGGAACTGTTCTAATTTCATTCTTTTACATGTAACTGTCCAATTTTCCCAGTACCATTTACTGAAGAGGCTGTCTTTGCCCCATTATATATTCTTGCTTCATTTGTCAAAAATAAGATACTCATAAGTGCATGGGCTTATTTCTGGGCTTTCTATCTCATTCCATTGGTCTATATTTCTGGTTTTGTTCCAGGACCATACTGTCTTGATGACGGTAGCTTTGTAGTACAATCTGAAGTCAGGAAGATTGATTACTCCAGCTCCATTCTTCCTTCGCAAGACTGCTTTGGCTATTTGGGGTTGTAGGAGACAGGAAGAATAAAAGAAAAGCAGGCCCCTGCAAGGGCTGCAAAAGAAATTTATCATTATTAATAAACTGGATGCTATAAGGCATGAGACTTGGAACAAGTCTAGAGGGAACAGTTCATAATCTTGAAAACAAGATATGATCCTGGGGTCGGAAAACCCCAGACTGTATCTCAACTGGTGTCTCAGAGTCACATGTTTTACGTATCTGGTAGAAAATCTATAGATAAGTATATTAGCCTTAGGTACTGATTTGTTATTGATTACTGTTTCCTAATTAGTCAATGGTTGATGATCATTTTGTTTTTTTGGCCCTGAAGGGCACATGAGTTACAGTGTAAATCCCGCGTATTTTTCATTCACGACTAAAAGTATAATGAAGCTGGCTTGGATTCCGTTTTGGCACCTTCACCTTGGAGTGGTGTTGGTCCCCTGATCCTCACTTATCTCTGAATTCTTGTGTCTCGTTTCTCATTCTCTTGCCATATCCCACTTTTGGAAATCCTTCTTGTTGAGTGGTCTCTACAGGGGTCATCTGTGTTTCCATATGAATTGTGAAATTTTTTCTTCTACTTCTGTGAAAAGTGCCATTCATAATTTGATAGGGATCACATTGAATCTGTAGATTGTGTTTGGTAGTATAGTCATTTTCACAATATTGATTCTTCCTACCCAGGAACATGGGATGTCGTCTTTGATTTCTTTCATCGGTGTCTTAATAATTTTCTGTGTACAGTTCTTTTGTCTCCTTAGGTAAGTTTATTCCTAGATATTTAATTCTTTTTGTTGCAATGGTGAATGAGATTGATTCCTTAATTTCTCTTTTTGATTTTTCATTGTTAGTATATAGAAATGCAAGTAATCTCTGTGTATTGATTTTGTATCCTGCAACTTTGCTAAATTCACTGATTAGCTCTAGTAATTTTCTGACCCTATATTTAGGGTTTTATATGTACTGTATCATATCATCTGCAAATAGTGAGAACTTCTTCTTTTCTGATCTGGATTTCTTTTATTTCTTTTTCTTCTCTGATTGTTGTAGCTAGGACTTCCAGAACTATGTTGAATAATGGTGGGGAAAGTAGACACCTTTGTCTTGCTCCTTATCTTAGGGAAATTCATTCAGTTTTCCACCATTGAGAGTAATGTTTGCTGTAGGCTTATCATATATGGTCTTTACTGTGTTGAAGTAGGTTCCTTCTATGCCCATTTTTTGAAGAGTTTTAATCATAAATGGCTGTTGAATTTTGTCAAAGGCTTTTTCTGCATCTATTCAGATTATCAAATGATTTATATCTTTCAATTTTTTGATACGGTTTATTACATTGATGGAGAATTCTTGAATCCCTGAAATAAACCCAACTTGATCATGGTGTATGAGATTTTTGATGTGTTACTGAATACTGTATGCTAAAAATTTTGTTGAGGATTTTTGCATCTATGTTCATCAGTGATATTGGCCTGTAATTTTCTCTTTTTGTGTTCTCTTTGCCTGGTTTTGGTATCAGGGTGGCCTCATAGAATGAGTTGGGAAGTGTTCCTTCTGAAATTTTTTGAAAGAGTTTTAGAAGCATCAGATCAGATCAGATCAGATCAGTCACTCAGTCGTGTCTGATTCTTTGCGACCCCATGAATCGCAGCACACCAGGCCTCCCTGCCCATCACCAACTCCCAGAGTTCACTGAGACTCACGTCCATGGAGTCAGTGATGCCATCCAGCCATCTCATCCTCTGTAGTCCCCTTCTCCTCCTGCCCACAATCCCTCCCAGCATCAGAGTCTTTTCCAATGAGTCAACTCTTCAAATGAGGTTGCCAAAGTACTGGAGTTTCAGCTTTAGCATCATTCCTTCCAAAGAAATCCCAGGGCCGATCTCCTTCAGAATGGACTGGTTGGATCTCCTTGCAGTCCAAGGGACTCTCAAGAGTCTTCTCCAACACCACAGTTCAAAAGCATCAATTCTTCGGCGCTCAGCCTTCTTCACAGTCCAACTCTCACATCCATACATGACCACAGGAAAAACCATAGCTTTGACTAGACGAATCTTTGTTGGCAAAGTAATGTCTCTGCTTTTGAATATGCTATCTAGGTTGGTCATAACTTTCCTTCCAAGGGGTAAGCATCTTTTAATTTCATGGCTGCAGTCACCATCTGCAGTGATTTTGGATCCCAGAAAAATAAAGTCTGACACTGTTTCCAGTGTTTCCCCATCTATTTCCCATGAAGCATAGGCATTAGCTTTTCTCTAAATGTTTGATAGAATTCTCCTGTGAAGCCATCTGGTCCTGGGCTTTTGTGTTTTGGGAGAGTTTTGATCACAGCTTCAATTTCAGTGCTTGTAATTGGGTTGTTCATAATTTCTATTTCTTCCTGGTTCAGTCTTGGAAGATTGAACTTTTCTAAGAATCAGTCCATTTCATCCAGGTTATCTATTTTATTGCTTTATAGTTGTTCATAATAGTCTCTTATAATCCTTTTTATTTCTGCATTGTCTGTTGCAACCTCTTCTTTTTAATTTTTAATTTTGTTGATTTGATTCTTCTATCTTTTTTCCTTGTTGAGTCTGGCTAAATGCTTGTCAATTTTGTTTATCTTCTCAAAAAACCAGCTTTAAGTTTTATTAATCTTTACTATCGGTTCTTTCATTTCTTTTTCATTTATTTCTGAACAGATCTTTTTGATTTGTTTCATTCTACTAATTTTTGAGTTTTTTGTTCTTCTTTTTCCAGTTGTTTTAGGTGTAAAGTTAAGTTGTCTATTCAACGATTTTCTTGTTTCTTGAGGTAGGATTGTATTTCTATAAACTTACCTCCTTGAACTACTTCGCTGCATCCCACAGGTTTTGATTTGTCATGTTTTCATTGTAATTTGTTTCTAGAAGTTTTTTATTTCCCATTTGATTTTTTTCAGTGACCTGTTAGTTATTTAGAAACACGTTGTTTTTTCTCCATGTGTTTGTGTTTCTTACAGTTTTTTTTTTTTTCTTGTAATTGACATCTAGTCTCATAGCACTGTGGTCAGAGAAGATGCTTGATATGAATTTCAATTTTCTTAAATTCATTGAGGTTTGATTTGTGATTCAAGATGTGGTCTTTCCTGGAGAATGTTCCATGTGCATTTGAGAAGAAGGTTTATTCTTCTGCATTTGGATGGAATGTCCAAAGATATCAATGAGCTCCATCTCATTTAATGTATCATTTAAGGCTTATGTTTCCTTATTCATTTTCTGTTTTGACAATCTGTCCTTTGGTGTGAGTGGGGTGTTAAAGTGTCCTACTATTTTTGTGTTACTGTCAATTTCTTCCTTTATGTCTGTTAGTGTTTGCTTATGTATTGAGGTACTCCTGTGTTGGGTGCATAGATATTTACAATTGTCATATCTTCCTCTTGGATTGATCCCTTGATCACTATTTAGCGTCCTTTCTTATCTCTTGTAATCTTTTTTAAGGTCTATTTTGTCTGATATGAGGATTGGTAGTCCAGCTTTCTTTTCATTCAGATTTGCATGGAATATATTTTTCCATCCTCTCACTTTCAGTCTATATGTGTCTTTGGGTCTGAATTGGGTTCTTATAGACAATATATATATGGGTCTTGTTTTTGTATCCATTTAGCCAGTCTGTGTCTTTTGGTTGAAACATTTAATTCATTTACATTTAAAGTAATTATTGATATATATTTTCCTATTGCCATTTTCTTAATTGGGGTTGATTTTATAGATCTTTTTTTTTCTTCTCTTATATTTCTTGACTAGATAATTACCTTTAACATTTGTTGTAAAACTGGTTTGGTGGTACTGAATTCTCTTAAATTTTGCTTAAATTCTCTTAAATTTTGCTTGTCTGAAAAGCTTTTTATTTCTTCCCCAGTTTTGAATGAGATCCTTGCTGGGTACTGTAATCTTGGCTGTAGATTTTTCCCCTTCAGTACTTTAAATATATCCTGCCATTCCCTTGTGGCCTGCAGAGTTTTTGCTAAAAGATCAGCTGTTAAGTGTATGGGGTTTCCCATGTATGTTGCTTGTTGCTTCTCCCTTGATGCTTTTAATATCCTTCTTTGTGTTGAGTCTTTGTTAGTTTAATTAGTATGTGTCTTGGCATGTTTCTCCTTGGGTTTATCCTATATGGGACTCTTTGGGCCTCTTGGATTTGCTTGACCATTTCCTTTTCCTTGTTGGGGAAATTTTCAACTATAATCTCTTCAAAAATTTTCTTATACTCTTTATTTTTCCATTCTTCTGAGACCACTATAATTCAAATGTTGGTGCATTTGATATCATCCTAAAGGTCTCCCTTTTCCATATTGGTGAAATTTTCAACTATAATCTCTTCAAAAATTTTCTCATACCCTTTAATTTTCTCTTCTTCTTCTGGGACCCCTATACCTTGAATGTTGGTTCATTTGACATTGCCCCAGAGGTCTCTGAGACTATTCTCAGTTATTTTCATTATTTTTACATTATTCTGCTCTTCAGAAGTTATTTCCACCATTTTATCTTCCAGCTCACTGATTCATTCTTCTGCTTCAGATATTCTGCTATCGATTCCTTCTAGAGTATTTTTAATTTCAGTAATTGTGTTATTTGTCTATGTTTATTCTTTATTTATTCTATGTATTTGTTAATTGATTCTTTCATTTTCTACATTTTGTTTTCAAGGTTTTTGATCATCTTTACTATCATTTTTCTGAATAATTTTTCAGGTAGTTTGCTTATTTCCTTTTCATTTATTCAGACTTTTGTTTTTCAGTTTTTTCCTTCATTTATGTAGTATTTCTTGGCCTTTTCTTTTCTTTCTTTCTTTTTTTTTTTTTGACATTGTTTTTGAGTTCTCCTTTTCCAATGCTTCAAGTGTGAATTTTTTCTTCCTTTTGGTTTCTGCCCTCCTAAGGGTTGGTCCAGTGATTTGTGTAAGCTTCGTATAGGGTGAGATTTGTGCTGAGTTTTTGATTGTTTGCTTGTTTTTCCTCTAATGTGCAAGGTTGAGTGATTTGGTAATCCTGTCTACTGATGATTGGGTTTGTATTTTTGTTTTGTTTGTTGTTTATATATTATTTCTAATGACTAGCTCAAAATAAAAGTATGTTTCATCTCCTAAATGTGAAATTTATCTTGAAACAAATTTAGGATAAATTAAATCTTGATTATTTTAGCACAAATTTCTGGATTATTTTGTACAACAAAACCTCTGTGTCTGTTTAATGTGTATTGTTTGCCCTATTTGAAATCTACATTTTCTGTAATTGCTCATGAGTACTTTTGAATTTTTAGAAACACAGAATCAGATAGAGCATCTAATCCAAAGAAGAAAAAAGAAGGAAAACCATGATAGCTTCTTATTAATAGAACTTTGAAACTTTCTAATCCAGATAAGAACCAAGTTTAATCATCAGTAATATTAGCAAAAAGAGCCCTAAGATTAAAATACTTGAATTTGACCCTAAAAACACTAACTTTGTGACTAAAAGTAACATTGAAAATGTTATTTGCAAAATAGAGATTACAATCTACTCACTGAATTATTTGAAAGATCAATTAAGATTATATATGTGAAATTAATTTCTCAAATGTGATAGATTGTACAATTGGTCATTGTGACCTTAAGGGCAGTTAGAGGATAGAAGTGGCCTTTGCTAATTGGATCATTTCATATACACTCTTTTCCTTTTTATCCCTATCAAGTCTGAATTTCATGTCCTTCATTATTTGCTGCGTTACATTATGTTTCTAAAAATACATATATTAATATTTTATGATAATTGCAACTTTTAAATAAATATATAAAATAAAGCATTTGGAAAAATCTAAAGAAGGGTGGAGAAGGGGCTTCCATAACTCAGTGAACTATGAGCCATGCCATGTCATGCATGGCCACTCAAGATGGATGGGTCATAGTGAAGAGTTCTGACAAAACGTGGTCCACTGCACGAGGGAAAGACAAACCACTCCACTTTTATTGCTGTGAGGACCCCATGAACAATATGAAAAGGCCAAAAGATACAACACCAGAAGATGAGCCCCCCAGGTCTGACGATGTCTAATATGCTACCAGGGCAGTTATTATTAGCCCCAGAAAGAATGAAGTGGCTGGGCCAAAGTGGAAATGATACTCAGTTGTGGATGTGTCTGGTGGTGAAAGCAAAGTCCAATGCTGTAAAGAACAATATTGCATGAGAACCTAGAATGTTAGGTTCATGAATTAAGGTAAACTGGACATGGTCAAGCAGAAGATGACAAGAGTGAACATTGACATCTTAGGAATCAGTGACCTAAAATGGATGGGAATGGGTGAATTTACTTCACATGACCACTATACCTACTACTGTGGGCAAGAAGCCATTAGAAGAAATGGAGTAGCCTTCATAGTCAACAAGCCTGAAGTGCAGTATTTGGATGCAATCTCAAAATTGTGGTTCATTTCCAAAGCAAACCATTCAATATCATATTAATCCAAGCCTATGCCCCAACCACTAAGGTCAGAGAAGTTGAAGTTGAAGAGTTCTATGTAGACCTACACAAACCCTTCTAGAACTAACACTAAAAAAAAAAAAAAAAAAAGTCCTATTCATTATAGGGAGTTGAAATGCAAAAGCGGGCAGTCAAGAGATACCTGGCATAACAGGCAAGTTTTACCTTGGAGCACAAAATGAAATAAGGCAAAGGCTAACAGAGTTTTCTCAAGAGAACACTCTTGTCATAGCAAACATCATCTTCCAAAAGCATAAGAGACAACTCTAAGCATGGACATCACCAGATGGTTAATATTGAATTTATTATTTTCTTTGTAACTGAGAATGGAGAAGCTCTATACAGTCAGCAAAAACAAAACCTAGAGCTGACTGGGTCAGATCATGAGCTCCTTATTTCAAAATTGAGGCTTGAATTGAAGAAACTAGGGAAAATCATTATGTTATTCAGATATGAGTTAAATCAAAGACTTTGTGATTATACAGTGAAGGTGATGAATAGATTTAAGGGATTAGATCTGGTAGACAGAGTGGCTTAAGAACTGTAAACAGAGATTCATAACACTGTACAGGAGACAGTGACCAAAACCATCTCAAAACCATAAATGCAAGAAGGCAAAGTGGCTATCTGAGGAGGCTTTACAAATAGCTGAGGAAAGGAGAGAAGATAAAAGCTACAGAGAAAAGGAAAGATATACACAACTGAATGCTGAGATCCAGAGAATAGCAAAGAGAGCTAAGAAAGTGAAACTGAAAGTCACTCAGTCCTGTCCAACTCTTTGCGACCCCATGGCCTATTCAGTCCATGGAATTCTCCAGGCCAGAATACTGGAGTGGGTAGCCTTTCCTTTCTCCAGGGGATCTTCACAGCCCAGGGATCTAACCAGGGTCTCTTGCACTGCAGGAGATTTGTTACCAACTGAGCTATGAACGTCCTTAAATGAAGACATGAAGGAAAATGATAGAATTATAAAGACTAGAGATCTCCTCAAGAAAATTGGAGAAATCAAAAGAACATTTCATGCAAGGATTGGCATGATAAATAAAGAAGTAGTAAGGACCTACGAAAAGCAGAGACATTAAGATTAAGAAGAGGTGACAAGAATACACAGAAGAACTATACAAAAATGCCTCAATTACTAGGATAACCATGATGATGTGGTCAATGACGTACAGCCAAACATCTTAGTGTGTGAAGTCAAATGGGCCTTAGGAAGCACTATTGCAAACAAAGTTAGTGTTAGTGATGGAATTCCATGAGAGCTATTTAGACTCATAAAATATGATGCTGTTAAAGTGTTGCACTTAATATGTAAGCAAATTTGGAAAACAGCAGTGGCCACAGGACTGGAAAATTCAGTTTTTACTCCAATCTCAAAGAAGGGCAGTGCCAAAGAATGCTCAACTACCAGAAAATTGCACTCATTTTGCATCCTAGTAAGGTTAAGCTCAAAATCCTTCAGCTAGGCATCAGCACTATGTGAATTGAGAACTTCAAGATGAACAAGCTGGGTTTAGAAAAGGCAGAAGAATCAGGGATCAAATTGCCAGTATCTATTGGGCCAGAGAAAAAGCAAATGAATTCCAGAAAACAACAACAACAACATCAACTTCTGCTTCATTGACTATGCTACTGGGTGGATCACAAGAAGTTGTGGGAAATTTATAGAGATGGGAATATCAGACCACCATACCTGTCTCCTGAGAAATCTGCACGCGGGTAAGGAGAAACAGTTAGAACCTTACATGTAACAACCGACTGGTTCTAAACTGGGAAAGCAGTACAAGAAGGCTGTATATTCTGACCCTGTTTGTTTAACTTATACGCAGGGTACATCATGAGAAGAGCTGGCCTGACTGAATTATAATCTGGAATCAAGACTGCTGGGAGAAATATCAACAACCTCAGATATGCAGTTGATACTTTAAAAATGGAAGAAAGTGAAGTGTAACTAAAGACTAATACAATTACGTAAAATTTAAAAATAAAAAAAAAAAAAAAGACTCTCTTGATGAGGGTGAAAGGGAGAGTGAAAAAGCTGACTTTTATAAAAAAAAAAAAACAAAAAACCACTAAGTTCACAGCATGCAGTTCAATCACTTCATGGCAAGTAGAAGGGGAAAAAGTGGAAATAGATTTTATTCTCCTGGGCTTCAAGATCACTGTGAACATTGGCTGCAGCCATGAAATAAAAGACACTTGCTCCTTGGAAGAAAAGCTATGACAAATCCAAGTAGTGTATTAAAAAAACAAAGACATCACTTTGCCAACAAATGTCAATATATGTAAAGTTATGGTTTTTCCAGTAATCATGTACAAATGTAAGAGCTGGACCATAAAGTAGATTGAGAGCTGAAGAACTAGTGCTTTTGAATTGTGGTGTTGGAGAAGACTCTTGAGAGTTCCTTGGGCTGAAAGGAGATCAAACCAGTCAATAATAAAGGAAATCAACCCTGAATAGTTATTTGAATATATACATATATATATATATATATATATTATCAACCAATTATATTTAAAGTCTTCACAACTATTGACAAGAAATGATTTCCAGAAAAAAAAATTATACTGTTTAGTATATCCTTGCTTAGCAGCTTTAATTTAATTGAATAAATGAGAATGAAGAGACAGAGTATTATGTATCTACCATTATTTTTGGTAAAACAATTCAAATCTCTGCCGACCCCTTCTCCTTTTGCCTTCAATCTTTTCCTGCATCAAAGCCTTTTCCAATGAGTCAGCTCTTTTCATAAAGTGACAAAAAGATTGTCACTTCAGCTTCAGCATCAGTCCTTGAAATATTTCCAGGGGTCAAACCCACATCTCTTATGACTCCTGTATTTGCAGTCAGGTTCTTTACCACTAGAGAAACCTGGGAAGCCCAATATCTCCTTGAATCAGGAAGATCCCCCAGAGGATGGCATGGCAACCCACTCCAGTATTCTTGCTTGGGGAATGCCATGGACAGAAGAGCCTGGTGTGCTACAGCCCATAGGGTGGCAAAGAGTCTGACATGACTGAAGTGACTTAGCATGCATGCACGCATACACACACACACACACACACACATACACATACACGCTTATATCTTCTATGTTTGACCCCAGGTGTTCTCTAAATTCTATAAATTTTTCAAATTAAGATATATGGCAATTTTACATATGCACTGGGTCAGTCGCTTTGAAATATTTCTCAACATAAAGCCCCCTTATGCAGGTATTACTCTTTTTCTCTACTCCTCTTAATTTAAAAAAAAAGAAAGAAAGAAAGAAAAATATCCTTGATATATTTCTCAGTGTTTTCTGTCTCAAATTTTTTCTTCCTTTTTTTTTTCTGTTGAATTTATTCTTAACAGGATTTCAAATCCACATATACACTAAAATAACACAAATCTTTTTATTCCAGTGGTTACTTTTTATTCCTCCTCTTATCTAAACCATAAGTAGTATTTTTTCAGTCTGTGGTTGCTGTGGAATCAGCACCTAAGAGAAATCTACACTGGGGATAATAATGTACAAATATTCATTTTTCACTTGGTGATTTAAGGCATGACCCAGGAAGAGATTACCAAGCCAACCACGATGAAGAAAAGAGATCTTTGAGTACTGTGGCCTGGATAATCTCAAATTTAAAGGCCTCAGGTTATAAGAATTGATGAAAAAATACAATAAACAAAGCAGCCTGAAATCTAGGAGGAAGACCAAAAAACATCTCTGAGAAAGAATAATGTTGCTGATAGTTCTGTAAGAAGAGAACTGACATTTGACCACTGGGTTTAATATTGTGAAGACCATTGCAAAAGGTCAAAATAGGATGAGAAGAAAAATTGAAAAAAGTGAGTAAAAAAAAAAATTCTGAAGATTTTTGTGATTGTAAATAGGGAAACAGGGAAGAAGTTGAAGAAGGTAGAGATGTCAAGAGAAGTTTTGCCTTTGCTGTTGTCTCCTGGCTCTTTAAATACCGCAAACATAGCAGTGTGCTTTCATGCTGATGGATGGAATAGGTAAAATCAATAGTGAAACAGAGAGATTAAAAAATTGTTACTGTGGTGTTTTGATATCCTTGGATAAGGGACAAGAAATGTAATCTAGCAACACATGGAAAACTCACTGGACTTAACCTTGTAGCACAGGGGGATCGTGAGTAATAATTGATAGGAAGGAAGAGTGCATAAGAACTGATGCTATGGTGAGTAAAAATACACATGTTATTTGATTCAAGGTTAATAATTAAAAAAAAAAAAACAAAAAAAACAAGTCAAAGTACAATATGACCCCAAACTGAATTAGGGATTGGGCTAATATATAAAATGCTCTAGGAAGATGATTCATGGTTGCAAACATATATGTGAGCATGTGTGCACGTGTGTGTGTGGAGATTTTGTTTAGCTTTGCTCCTCTCCTGACCCCAAACTTTCTCCCAATATTGATAAAATTAATAGTATGTTTGGTTACATTCCTAAAATATCAGCAATAGGCTGTTCCCTTAGGACTAATACTAGCAAGACATTCTATGACACAAATCTCTTCCCCAGGAATTTGGTATTGCCAGCAGAGGAGCATGTCAATAAATTTTATTTATTTTTAAATAAATAAATTTTATGTATTTTAAATAAATAAAATTTTATTTTTAATAAAATGTATTGCTTAGGGTTTTTAAAAGGAAAAGTCATGTAAAATAAGAAATTACAGGTAATTTTTTAATTTATTTAGTGATAAGGACCAAGATAAAAATGCACTGATGATTTCATTGGGAGTTATTATTAGTATAGTATTAGAGAAAGAAGAAGATAAGGAATAGTATTTTTATGTTGAATAATAGCTTTCATTTACCTGAAACCTAGTGTATGATTATTGTCAATGACACATGGGATTTAAAATGTGGAATATTATGGTTTTCCAGTGAGTTGTTTAGTCAGCATGAGGCTGCAGTAATCATCACACGCTTCAAAGAAGAGACTCTGTATTTTTGCATATCAAAAGCACAACCTCCTTTCTCTAAGGTTCAAAAATACCCAGTTCTGATGTGTTGGGATTCTCAGAATGTCATAAGAGATGTGTATTATAAATTTTCATCCTTTCTAAGGATCATCTCAGAATAATTCACCTTCCCTCCTGCATGATAATACCAAAGACAGCTAAGTATCACAATCATGTTCCCTTCGAATAAGAGAATGAGTGGTAATTGGGATCTCAGACAATGAGCAGAATCTGTCTTGATTTTGATTTGTAGATGATGAAGTGAAAAAGAAAAAGTGACAGTCTACATTTTAAACAAGAACTTATTCAGAACAGATTTACAAAGTCAATCCTCATGCATTTCTAGTAGAATGGGGAGCTTAATAATACAAATATTTTACCCACCTACCTCTTATTTTAAATATAATACTTTTTTGAGATAAAGTAAACTACTTTAGGTTTGAGTTATCTGTTTTGGGGAAAAAGATAAAAGTCTGTGGTCTAAGAGAAAATTTCAGAGTTAATTTTGAAAAGCAGATCTGTGTGTTTACCATTTTTCTTGATGTTTATAGTCTGGCTACAGTTACTGGTAAACATGCCATCACTTAGAAGGTGAACCTCTTTTTTACAGTCTGTCTTCCAGGTCTATGATGTGAACTGGATGTCTCATGTTCACCTGTCTGGTGGATTTTGAGATAATTTAGCCTCCTTAATTGTGCCTGTCTTTCTTACTACTGTTTCTCTTTGAAACATTTTGCAAATGTCCATTTTCCTGTATTGACTCAACATTTGTTCAAGCCTTGGAGTCTTTTCCAAAAGATTGACACAGTTGAGAACACTATCACCCTCTGTAATCCCTTCCTGTTTGAAGTCTCACACCCAGAACTTAGCTCTGATATATTTCACATCCAAACATTTCATGCAGGGCTTTTCTAAGTTATACAAACTTCAGTTTGAAGCTGATATCCAGAAATTGTGATAAAGCTTTGCACATTGCCTCCTTAAATAAGACCTCCAGTGTGTTTGTCACTCAGTCATGTCCAACTGTTTGTGACCCTAGCCCACCAGGCTCTTCTCTCCACGGAATTCTCCAGGCAAGAATATTGCAGTGAGTTGCCCTTCCCTTCTCCAAAACCTTAAGACTACACTGAATTTGCCCACTTCCCCAACTGTGTCACTGAGTTCACTATCTTTTGCCCTTCTAATTTAAATGTGTCATTTTTTCATCCTTGATTTTGCATCTGTTCATCCTTCTGGAAAGTAGTTCAACTTCTTCTTAAATTATAGTAAAAAATTATTTTTCAAGATGGAATGTACATAAAATTTACAGGTTTAACAAGCTCTGACTTTTCCTGGCAGCTTTAATTTATCTCCTCTCTGTGTTCAGCTGTACTTTTAAAGTGGTGACCCCTGATACATGGTACTTGCTCCGTTTGCTTCTCTGCCTCCCCCACTAGACAGTAAATATCTGGTTGAGAGAGGCTGACTTACTCATCTTTGCATCTATTGTGCCCTGTGCTTAGCTCATAGGAAGTGCTCAGTAAGAGAATGAATGAATGAAAGGATAAGTGCATACATGAATGAATGTGCTTATCCACCTCCTCTCCTCTCCTCTCATAGCTAATAGATAATGAAAACAAAAGATTTGGAGGTAAGTAAAAAGGCCAAGACATTGAATCAGTGCTCTAACTGGCATAAACCTAGGCTTATTGATTGCCACTTGACTGATCGTTTATTCATACTCTTCTATTAAAAATACCATTAACTTTTCATCAAGCATTGTGCTGTTGAATAGCATTGTTAATAGCATGGATAAATAGCATTGTTCTATTTATCTTATGAAATATATTTTACTTAACATCCATTTATGGTGAACAAGATAGTAATATTCCTTTTATCAGATGGAGACTCTGAGGCTGGAAGAGGTAACATTCATGAATTTGTTTCCTAATTAGTAGAAAGCTCTGACTTCAAACATAGGCTTTCTGATTCCAAATCTGCCTCTTTGTCACTGTTTTATATTGTCTCTCCAGAAGTCAGTCTTTTGTGTTATTGTGCATAACAAAACGTGTCAGATTTTCTCTTTCTCCTGGACTCACAAATAACAACACTGATTTATGTATTTATTAACAATAGTGTTTATTTTATCAATCACACGATAGGCATTATTTGTACCACCAGGGTGTATCATGATTTTCATATGCTACACTTGCTGAAAATGGAAATGTACCTTTCTTTATAATAACCTGTCAACTATGAAAATCAGTTTTGCATCAATTTGATAGCAAGGCCACACAAGCGAGAAAGCTTCATGCTCAGGCATTTCAGTACATAAGTTACTATGTGTGCTGCCATTTTCAATAATATCAATAATTCTTATTGCTAGTGAAGTAGCACATAAGTTGTTTTTAGATAATGATAGTATTTTCAGGCAATATTCCAATTTTTGTGCTTTGAAAGTGAGCATTGCTGGTTCCCTATAACACATGCCAGTGTCCTCACCGCATTGGTTCTGTGAACCAGTGTGCCTGCGTTCTCATTTACTTGCCCTTACCTTACTGCTGCTCTTGCTCATAAAAAACCATTTCCAAGTCAGTTGCTTTTCTATCTAATAGCATCTTTGTTGTGGATTATAGTAAATGATTTAGCTCGCTGACTCTATGCTTGGTGGAACATCCTCAGGCTTATTTTGAGCTAAGCAAGATTTTACTAGATGGTCTTTGAATTCAAAGGCTGCTTTTGGCAACTCCAGGAAGAATAGTGCTGATGATTTAGAAAACTGTAGCTTTATAAATGACCACTTTCCAGCGGCAGGAAATTAATGGCAGACGAGTGGTAAATAGGTCCATTTCATTTTATTCCCAACCTGCATGTATTCTAAGGAAATGGTTATAGCCTGGGAGAAGAGAACAAGGGAAAGTTTGTAAGATGATGGAAACTTTATTGCTACATTGACAAAAAAAAAAAAAAAAAATCTCATGTACCATTGGTTAAAATTATCAATTTTATAAGTAATCTAATTTTATTGTTTTCTTAGAAAATCAAGATTATGGGATAAAATCCTAGGCAAGCCTGTTGGGCAGGTAGCATAAGCAAGAAATATACCTGTGCTGATTTAAACCACTGGTGTTTGGAGTGTATTACTTTAGAAGGTTTAAGGAAGTTGTTTGACCTTGGTATTAGTCCAAGAAATTGGACTTTCTTTTCCCAACAATATTCCTATTGCTGAACACTGGGGCAACTCGAAACATTGTTACTCTATACGACTGAGATGAAATCAGAATGAGGTAACATTTGGAATAAAGTTATATTTTGTTGTTTGTGTTTTGTTTTATCTAAAAAGCCTTAAGAAATAAATTTCTACAGACTTGCTTAACAGTTTTACATCATTTCTAAGCTTACCTGTAAACATGGTTGAGGTTGTCATATATAATCAATATACAGATATTCCAAATAAAAGTAGACTAAAATCTGCGTTTCTTTGATCTGGAATATGCACTGTCAAAACTTAAAGAGCCAAATGTCTCTAGAAGTCTGTGATATTGATTTGATTAAGAATTTATGCTATTATAGGAGCCTCAAAGAAATATGTAGAACCACATTGGTTTAACTCTATAGCTTTAAAATACTGGCCAGCATGAAAACACAGTTCATTGTGTTCAACGGAATAAATATTTATTACAAAATTTGAGTGGTATATTGTAACGAATTGGGGCAAGGCAATTAGTTATAAGGTCTATGAAAAGTTATTACCTTAGCCTTTGGGGTCTGAATCAATAGTCCTTTGCTCAATCATAACTGAAGTCAGGATGGGGGACACATGTACATCCATAGCTGATTCATGTCAATATATGGCAAAAACCACTACAATATTGTAAAGTAATTAGCCTCCAATTTAAAAAAAACAAAAACAAAAAAACTGAAGTCAATGAAATGAAAGGCTACAGAATTGAGTGTGAGATATTAACATAGGGACCATTTTAGCTGCTAACTAACAAGGTAATGCTTTAGAAAGAGGATGATTTATCACTACATGAAGAATTCCTGAATCAGTTATGTGACATTATACAGTCTCTATTCCCTAGCTGATGCATTGATTAAGTATGATAACAAAGCTGTGGGTTGTCTTGTTGGTGATACAGTCCAATATTATCTTAATTATCCTTCATTATGAATGCTGCTAGGCTAAGGCTAGAACGTGGCTGAGTTGTGAGGATGGTGTTAAATAGTCCATCACCATTATAATAAGGCAAAGGACACGTTTCAACAGAGTAGATAAGACAAGAGCTTTCATTTTTTTCATGGAATGAAAACAAAATTCTTTCTGAGTTTACATGAATGTATATAGTAATATACATGAAGAGTAATTTTATTAATTCATTTTTAAGTCTGAATTTAGTTTTCTTAGTATTATCATGCAGATACATAGCTTTTTCTCATGTACTTTTATTCCAAAATAACTAAATTTACTTAAAGATTAGTAAATT
The DNA here is from genome assembly GCF_055505025.1 of Bos grunniens. Taxonomy (NCBI): domain Eukaryota; kingdom Metazoa; phylum Chordata; class Mammalia; order Artiodactyla; family Bovidae; genus Bos; species Bos grunniens. Next base: position 8,221,639 of record NC_141176.1, on the reverse strand, counting down.
CTCTGTTGTTTTATTAAATTGAACACTGATTCCATTTAATTCACTGGTGTCTTCGGTTTCACTAGAGATATATGTCCTGCAAAATTCATTTGGTATGGCGTCAATTTTATTTAATTAAATAAATTTATTAAATATTAAAAATTATTTAATTTTTCAATGAATGGCCATTCAGACATGAAAGATAATGGATCAACAAGTGAAATTTCTCTCTCCCCTCCAAATGTATTATTCACAATGTACACTGCTTTTGTTTCAGCCTTAAAACTAATATGTATACAATTAATCATTTTTCTGTTTTGAAGAACTGGAACTAAAATTATTTTTCCTAAACTGATTTTTCTAGATATCAAGATGCTATACACACTTTCAATTTTTAAGTCTTTCTTTACACAAATAAACACACTAGATCAGATGTTACATCACTATGTTTTTTTTGAGCTGTAAGCCATTGCCAGAAAATTTTACAGAACTTTCTAAAGTGGCCTGCTTTTAATCATGATATGATTTTTCCCCTAAGATGTTTGGAGATTCTAAAATATTTAACATATTTAAAATTATCTCAATGTTTATTTTCCTATTGCCTCTAGGTCTATTTTGCTTCCTCATATTGAATAAAAACTATCAAGTATAAAATCTTTCCATCTCTTCCTCTGATGGGGGTATACACACACACACACACACACACACACATGCACACACATACACACACAATACCTCTCTTTTAGGTTCTGTTTAATTTGTATTATGAGGACCAGCATGGACTTCCTAATTTTCAAGTATGTTTTCCTCAGTTCTCATAATTAAGGACATCAGCAACTCCCTACTCTTGGTCATCTTCCTTCAAAAAAATCTCTCTCCTTTGGCTCCTGTGGGTTCATTTTACACTTTGTCATAACTCTAAAATCAATATTATGGCTTTAAAGTTGTTTATTTTCCTCCCATTGTTGTGGCTTTATTGAACATTTTAATTTATTCAACCAACATGGATTTATTGAATAGCTGTCAAATACATGGGTCAGCAGGTAGAGGATTCACCTGCCAATGCAAGGATTGCAAGAGATGCAGGTTTGATCCCTGGGTCAGGAAGATGGCCTCGAGTGGAAATGCCAAGCCCTCCAGTATTCTTGCCTGGAGAATTCCATGGACAGAGGAACCTGGCGAGCTACAGTTCATAGAGTCACACAGAGTCAGACATGAGAGGGTGACTGAGCACATGAAGAAGAGTACACAAATACATAGAAATACCATGAATGAACGTTAAGTGTGTCAAATGCTTTTTCTGTGTTTCTTGAGATGATCAAGTGCTTTTCCTTTAAGTTGTTGATATGATAGTTTGCACTAGTCGTTTTTCTTTTTTATTGGAGTATAGTTGCTTTACAATGTGTTAGTTTCTACTCTACAGCATAATGAATCAGCCATATGAATACATGTATCTCCTCCCTTTTGGGCTTCCACCCCATTCAGGTCACCACAGGGCCTTAAGTATAGTTCCCTGTGGTATGTTCATATTAGTTATCTATGTACATAGTATCAATAGAGCATATGTGTCAATCTCAATCTGCTTTGATTACTGAACAAGTTTGAAATTCTGGAATAAACCCTACTTGTCATGATGTAGTTTCTTTTCTGTATGTTTTATATATATTTGGCTAATGACTGGTGAATAATTTGGCATTCATACTCATGAGGGTTATCTGTAGCTTGTGTTTCTTGTAATGTCTTTATTAATTTGGTTATTCAGATAATACTGGATGCACAATGAGTTGGGCAGTGTTCCCTCCTGTTCTTTTTCAGGAAGAGATGGTATTACTTTGGTATTTTTTTTAATGTTTGATACAATTTACCCAGGAAACATCTTATATCTGATGCTTTATTTATTGAAAGATATAATTACAAATTCACTTTCTTTAAAAAGATTACATTTCTTTCCCCCAGCTTTATTGTGGTATAGGCAAAAATTGAATATACTTAAGGTATACAATGTGATGTTCTTACATACATATACATTGTAAAATGTTTACAACATTCAAGCTAGTTAAAATATCCATCAGTTTCCATAGTACCTTTTTTGTGAGAACAATTAAGTTCTACTCAGCCAATTTCATGTGTACAATGAAGCGTGGTTAATGACAATCATCATGATGTAGTACATCATATCTTCAGAAGTTCCTCCTGTGTATCTAAATCTTTTCTGTATGTTACTAAATATATTTTGCTAAAATACATTTATTTTAGATATTAACCAAAAAATATGTATTTAGGTTGTATGCCCATTTTTAAATCAGGTTGTTTGTTTTCCTGTCTGTTGTTGTTGCTTATTTATTTTGAATATGAACTGCTAAAGAGATACTTGGCTTGCCAATATTTTCCTATTACATACTTGACTTTTTTTTTTCTTTTTGCCCTTTGACCAATATTTTCCCCATTTTTTTCACCCTCTAGACCCTGGTAAGCAACATCCTACTCTCTGCTTCTTAGTCTTACTTTTGTATATTCCACATCTAGGTGAGAATAAACAGTATTTGTCTCTCTGTGTCTGACTTATTTCAGTTGGTGTAATGATAACCAGTTTTATCCATTTTGCCACAATATGCAATCAACTACTGTTGAGCCTTAAGAAAGAGGTAAACTTAATTATGTGTATATAAATATATATAGACTATATACACATATGTGCAAATATTTTCCCATCACATAGGTTGTTTCTTTGTCGGGTTTTTTTTTTTTTTTTTTTTTTGCTATACAGAAATGTTGTTGTTGTTCAGTTGCTAAGCTGTGTCTGACTCTTTGGGACCCATGGACATGTTTCCTCTGTCCTCCACTGTCTCTCAGAGTTCACTCAATTTCATATCCATTGAGCAATGCTATCTAACCATCTCATCTCCTGCCACCTCCTTCTTCTTTTGCCTTCAATCTTTCCCAGCCTCAGGGTTGTTTTCCAATGAGTCAGCTCTTCACATAAGGTGGACAAAGTATTGGACCTTCAGCAACAGTCCTTCTGATGAATATTCAGGGTTGATTTCCTTTAGGATTGGCTGGTTTGGTCTCCTTGCTGTTCAAGGGATTCTCAAGAGTCACCACAATTGGAAAGCATCAATTTTTTGGTGTTCAACCTCCTTTTTGGACCAACTCTTACATCCATACATGACTACAGGAGAAACCATAGCTTTGACTATATGGACCTTTGTTACCAAAGTGATGTCTCTGCTTTTTAATATGCTGTATAGGTTGGTCATAGCTTTTCTTCCAAGGAGCATATCTTTTAATTTCATGGCTGCAATGATTTTGGAGCCCAAGAAAACACAATGTGTTATGCCACTTTTACCCCTTCTATTAATATTCACCATGAAGTAATGGGACTGGATGTCATGATATTAGTTTTTGAATGTTGAGTTTTAAGCTATCTTTTCCACTTTCCTTTTTCACCTTCAATAAGAGACCATTGTTTTCACTTTCTGCCAGGATAGTGGTAACAACTGCATATTTGAGGTTACTGATATTTCTCCCAGGAGTCTTGATTGCAGCTTGTGATTCATCCAGCATGGCGTTTCTCATGATGCACTCTGCATATAAATTAAATAAGCAGGGTAACAAAATGCAGACTTGATGTACTCTTTTCCCAATCTTGAACCATCCCTTTTTCCATGTCTAGTTCTAACTTTTTCTTCTTGACCTGCATACAGGTTTCTTGGGAGACTGGTAAGATGATGTGGCACTTCCATCTCTTTAAGAATTTTCCATGGTTTGTTGTGATCCACACAATTAAAGCTTTAGTGCTGTAAGTGAAATAGAAGTATATGTTTTTCTGGAATCCCTTTGCTTTCTCCATGATCCAATGATTGTTGGCACTTTGACCTCTGGTCCCTCTGCCTCTTTGAAGCCAAGTTATATATACGGAATTTCTCAGTTCATGTACTGCTAAAGCCTACCTTGAGGATTTGGACAATAACTTTGCTAGTATGTGAAATGAGCACAATTGTATGGTAATTTGAACAGTGTTTGGCATTGCCCTTCTTTGCAATTGGAATGAAAGCTGACTTTTTTCAATCCTGTGGCCACTGCTGAAATTTTTAGTTCAATGCACTTTGATTTGCCAATGTTAGTTTTCACTGCATATACTTCCGAGATTATATACAAAAGGTACGACAAAAGGATTTTTTCTTATAATTTCTTCTAGCAGTTTGCAGCTTCAGCTCTTCTTTAAGTATTGAATATATAGACAGCTCCTTTTTTTTCTTAATTTAATGTTAATAAAGTTCCTGTATCACTGTTTTACAGGTGGACAGACAGTTTTTCCAATACTATTTATTGAAGAAACTCTTCTTTCCTAATTGTGCATGCGTTGTATAATAGGATTATCTTTATTATATGTTGGTCAGTTCAGTCCAGTTTAGTAGCTCAGTCATGTCTGACTCTTATGACCCCATGGACTGCAGCACTCCAGGCTCCCTGTCCATCACCAACTCCCAGACTTGCTCAAACTCATGTCCATTGAGTTGGTGATGCCATCCAACCATCTCATCCTCTGTTGTCCCCTTCTCCTCCAGCCTTCATTCTTTCCCAGCATCAAAGTCTTTTCCAATGAGTCAGTTCATTGCATCAGGTGGCCAAAGTATTGGAGCTTCATCATCAGTCCTTCCAATGAATATTCAGGACTGACTTACTTCAGGATTGACTGGTTTGGTCTTCTTCATGTCCAATGGGCTCTTGAAAGTCCTCTCCACCTCCACAGTTCAGAAACATTAATTCTTTGGTGCTCAGCTTTCTTAATGGTCCAACTTTCACATCCATACATAACTACTGCAAAAACCATAGCTTTACATATACAGACACATTTTGGTAAAGTAATGTCTCTACTTTTTAATAGGCTGTCTAGGTTGGTCATAGCATTTCTTCCAAGGAGCAAGAGTCTTTTAATTTCATGGCTGGAGTCATCATTTGCAATGATTGTGGAGCCCAAGAAAATAATCACTGTTTCCATTGTTTCCCCATTTATTTGCCAGGAAGTGGTGGGACCAGATGCCATAATCTTAACTTTTTGAATGTTGAGTTTTAAACCAGCTTTTACTGATTCCTCTTTCACCTTCATCAAGAGGTTCTTCAGTTCCTCTTCACTTTCCTCCATAAGGGCATTGTCCTCTGCATATCTGAGGTCATTGTTATTTCTCCTGGAAGTCTAGAATCCAGCTTGTGCTTCATCCAGCCCTGCATTCTGCACAATGTACTCTGCATATAACCAAGGTCACAAAATACAGCATATCTGAGGTTACTGATATTTCTCCTGGCAATCTCTTGGTCCATGTCAATTCTAACTGTTGCTTCTTGACCTGCACACAGATTCCTCAGGAGGCAGGTAAAGTGGTCTGTAACTCCCATCTCTCTAAGAATTTTCCATAGTTTGTTGTGATCCACACAGTCAGAGGATTTAGCATAGTCAATGAAGCAGAAGTAGATGTTTTTCTGGAATTCTCTTGACTTTTCCATGATCCAGTGGATGTTGGCAATTTGATCTCTGGTTCCTCTGAGTTTTCTAAATCCAGTTTGAACATCTAGGAGTTCTTGGTTCACATACTATTGAAGTCTACCTTGGAAAATTTTTGATCATTATTTTGCTAAGGTGTGAGATGAGCACAATTGTGTTGCAGTTTGAACATTCTTTGGCATTGCCCTTCTTTGGAATTAGAATGAAAATGGACATTTTCCAGTCCTGTGGCCAGTGCTGAGTTTTTCAAATTTGCTGGCATATTGAGTGCAGCACTTTAACAGCATCATCTTTTAAGATTTGAAATAGCTCAGCTGGAATTCCATCACCTGCCCTAGCTTTATTCATAGTGATTCATCCTAAGGCCCACCTAACTTTGCACTCCTGGATGTCTAGCTCTAGGTGAGTGATCATACCATCATGGTTATCTATTTTTTTTTTAATTTTGAGATTGGTCTATTTCAGTTAAATTATGGAATTTGTGTGCATATATACTTTATATTAACCCCTAGTTATCTTTTTAATGATTTGGGGATCTCGGATAATATTTCTTTTTTTCATTCTTGTTCAATTTGACTGAAGTTGTATCACTTTTATTAACTTTTTGTTAAAAAGAGTAATATCTGGATTCATTGGTGTTCTCTACTGTTTTTCTGTTTTCAGTTTCACTGCCTTGTACTATTAAACTTATACCCTTCTTTCTGCTTGATTTGTTTTATTTTGCTCTTTTCACTCATGATAAGTACTGTGGAAATGTACATTACTGATTTAAGTAAGAACTTTTGTCTATACTTATATAAGCATTTGATGCTATATATGTATCTCTATGCACTACTTTGGGTGCTTCTGACAATTTTTATGTGCAGTGTTTCATATTTTATTCAATTCAGACTGTATTTTAGATTTTTTTTAGAGATTCTATCATTGACACATGTACTATTTATGATTATTACATTTTCCAAATATTGAAAAGTTTTGGCATTTTCAATATATTTAGTTATATCTTAAATTGTATGATCTGAGAAAATTCTTTGTATTATTTGTATTCCTTTAAATTTGTAAAAGGGTTTTTTTATGTGTCCAGCTATGTAAGCTGTTTTGGTGACTGTTCCATGCACACTTGAGAAAAATGTATATTCTGCTGTTGGGTAGAATATTCCATTAGGCAATAAAGTAACTTGATAAATATTGTTTTTCAGCTCACCTATACATTGCCATTTTTCTGCCAACTTTTATTAGTTACCTAAAAAGTAGTGTTGGATGTTGAAATATATTTATTCATTGTTTGTTTCTTCTTTCATTCCTTGTTTCACATGTTAGAAATTCTTTTGTGAAGATAAACATTAGCATTTTATGTTTGTTAGCTAATGTATACTTTGTCATTTTAAAATATTTACTTTATGTCTAATAATATTTCTTCTTCTGAAGTCTACTCTGGTACAGATACTGCAATTCTAGTTTTATTTGGCTTTGTATCTGTGTTGTGTTCTCTGTCTATACATTTTAATACGTTTATGCCTTTTTATTGAGATATAATCTAGACAAAATTCATCTAATTAATCATACAATTCAGCCTTTTTAGTGTGTTCACAAAGTTTTGCAACCTTCACAACTACCTAATTCCAGAATATTCTGATCGACCCAAAATAAATTTCATACACATTAGCAGTTAATCCAGTAGCCTACTTTCTGTATCCATTAATTTGCCAGATTCTGTATATTTTCTATAAACAAACTTATATAGCCTTGTAGCTGGCTTCTTTTGCTTAACATAATTTTTTCAAAGTTCTTTCACAGTTTGGGATGTATTAGTTCTCAATTACTTTTAATGCCTGCATAATATTCCATGTGTATTTTTTGGTGTGTGTATACATACACATAATTGCTTATCTATTCATTAATTAAAATTTGAGTTTTTCTCCCCTATTTTGCTACTTTAAACAATATTTTATAGACTTTTGAGTACAAATTTATGTGTGAGGCTGTGCTTTTAGTTCTCTGGGGTATATAACTAAAAAGGGAATTGCAGGTTTTTATTGTAACTCTATGCTTAACTTATTGAAGAACTGCACGCTATTTATCAAATCAACTGCACGATTTTACTTCCAAATTTCAAGTCATCATAATTCCAATTTCCCCACACCCTTTTTATTATCTGTAGTTTTCCTTTTTTAAATTTATTGCAGTTTTAAATTGATTAGGGCTATCATGGTAGGAGTGAAGTGGTATGTCATTATATTTTTGCTTTACATTTCCCTCATGACTACAGGTGCTGAGTACTCATGTCTTTGTTGGTCATTTGTATATCTTCTTCGGGGAACTATGTATTAAAGTTCTTTGCCCAGTTTTGGTTGGATATTTGCTTTTTGGTCGAGTTTTTAGAGTTCTTTACATATATTGAAAATAAGGTATTTATTAGATATATGATTTACAGATATTTCCACACATTGTAGGTGTAGCTTCTCAATTTCTTGATAGTGTTCTTTGAATCACAAAAGCTTTTTATATGCATAACGTCTAGTTTCTTTTTTTTTTTTTTTGCAGAGTGGGAAAGGGGTTGCTATGCTTTAAGAATCATATCTAAGAAAGCATCATCTAAACTAAAGCCACAAAGATTTACATTTATATACTTTCTTCTAATAGTTTTTCACTGTGCTATCTTACAAATGTAAAGTCTTTGATCCATACTGAGTTACTTTTTATTTGTTGTGAAATAAAACTACAACTTCTTTCTTTTTACATCTGGATATACAGTTGGTCTAGCACTATTTGTTGAAAAAACTATTCTTTCCCCATTGAATTGTCTTTGCAGTTTTATTGAAAATCAGCTAACCATAGATATATGAGTTTATTTCTGGACTTTCAGTTCTATACCATGGACTGATATGTCTATTTTTTTATGCCAGTAAAACACTATATTATTGTACCTTTTGCAGAGGTTTTGAAATCAGAAATTTTTAGTCCTCTTAGTTTGTTCTTATTCTTCAAGATGGTTTTATTTATTCTGGGATGTTTTCTTAACATGTAAATCATAGGATTAACATGTCAATGATAGGGTTAATTTGTCAGTTTCTGCAGGAAATCCTACTGCAGTATTGACAAGAATGGCAATGAATTTGGGGAGTATTTATTTTATTAATAAGATGCTATACAGTGATTGATACTTGTATATTCACTCAACCTTGAGTCTTTCAGATAATCTTACTAGGTCATGATGTATAATCCTTTCTGCTATATTGTGGGATCTGACTTGTTACTATTTTTTGAGAATTTTGTGTACTTTTTCATGAAAACGTCATCTATAATTTAAAGATTTTGTGATATCTTTGCCTGACTTTGCTATCAGAGTAATGCGGGCCTAATAAATTGAGTTAAAAATGTTTTCTCCTCTTTCTAAATTATTTTCTTCTTAAGAATTTGAAATAATTGGCCTTAAATTCTTTTTAAAATTTTTAATTGGAGCATATTGGCATGCCATCCTATTGCAGGGACCATGATAATCTTCTTTGCATTATTCCAATTTTAGTGTATGTGCTGCCAAAGAGAGAATGAGCTTAATTCGTTTTTGAAGAATTGAAGTTGAATTCTTCAGTTGAAGCCGTCATCACTATCAGGTCTTAGATTTTTCTTTTTTTTGCAGAAACTTTAAAAATTGCTAATTCATTCTCTTTGCTCATTAGAATTCTATTCAGATTTTCTATTCCTTGTTGAGTCTGTTTCAGTATTTTTCTAGGAGTTGGGAGTGTGACTATCACTTCAAGATATTCACTTTGTTTCACTTGATATATGCCCAAAAGGGGAATGACTGGGTCATACAGTTCAGCTCAATTCAGTTCAGCCACTCAGTCATGTCCGACTCTTTGGGACCCCATGGACTGCAGCATGCCAGATTCCCAGTCCATCACCAACTCCCGAAGCTTGCTCAAATTCCTGTCCATCAAGTTGGTGATGTTATCCAACCATCTCATCCTCTGCTGTCCCCTTCTCCTTCTGCCTTCAATCTTTCCCAGCATCAGGGTCTTTGCTAATAAGTCAGTTCTTCAGGTCAGGAGGCCAAAGTATTGGAGTTTCAGCTTCAGCATGAGTCTTTCCAATAAATATTCAGGACCATTTAGGATGGACTGATTTCCTTTAGGATTGACTGATTGGATCTCCTTGCAGTCCAAGGGACTCTCAAGAGTCTACTCCAACACCACAGCTCAAAAGCATCAATTCTTTGGTGCTCAGCTTTCCTTATAGGCCAACTCTCATATCCATACATGACTACTGAAAAAACCATACCTTTGACAAGAAGGATCTTTGCTGGCAAAGCAATATCTCTGCTTCTTAATATGCTGTTGAGGTTGTCAGAGCTTTTCTTCCAAAGAGCAAGTGTCTTTTGATTTCATGGCTGCAGATTTCACCATCTGCAGTGATTTTGGAGCCCTAGAAAATAAAGTCTGTTACTGTTTCCATTGTTTCCCCAACTATTTGCCAGGAAACGATGGGACCGGATGCCATGATCCTATGCTTTGAATGCTGAGTTGTAAGCCAGCTTTTTCACTCTCATCAAGAGGCTCTTTAGTTCCTCTTCAGTTTCTGCCATAAGGGTGGTATCATCTGTATATCTGACATTATTGATACTTCTCCCAGCAATGTTGATTCCAGCTGTGCTTCATCCAACCCAGCATTTCTCATGATATACTCTGAATATAGGTTAAATAAGCAAGGTGACAATATACATCCTTGATGTACTCCTTTCCCAATTTGGAACCAGTCTGTTGTTCCAAGTCTAGTTCTGACTGTTGCTTCTTGACCTGCATACAGGTTTATCATGAGGCAAGTAAGGTGGTCTGGCATTCCCAAAACTTGAAGAATTTTCCACAGTTTTTTTCCGATGTGTACAGTACACAGTTTTTTTCTGTGTACAGAGGCTTTGGTGTAATCAGTGAAGAAAAAGTATGTTTTTCTGGAATTCTCTTGCTTTTCTATGATTAAGTGGATGTTGGCAATTTGATCTCTGGTTCTTCTGCCTTTTCTAAATCCAGGTTGAACATCTGGAAGTTCTTGGTTCATGTACTGTTGAAGCCTGGCTTGAAGAATTTTGGTCATTTCTTTGCTAGTGTGTTAGATGATGAATGCAATTGTGCAGTAGTTTGAACATTCTTTGGCATTGCCCTTCTTTGGGATTGAATGAAAACTGACCTTTTCCAATCCTGTGGCCACTGTTGAGTTTTCCCAATTTCCTGGCATATTGAGTGCAGCACTTTCACAGCATCATCTTTTAGGATTTGAAATAGCTTAACTAGAATTCCATCATCTCCATTATCATTGTTCTTAGTGATGCTTCCCAAGGCCCACTTGACTTTTTATTCCAGGATATCTGGCTCTAGATGAGAGATCACACTATCGTAGGTATCTGGGTCATGAAGATATTTTTGTACAGTTCCTATGTGTAATCTTATATTCATATGGTAGTTCTATCTTTAATTATTTGAGGAAACTCCATGTTATTTTCTTCAGTGGCTGTCCCAATGTACATCCCCACCAACAGTATACAAGGATTCCCTTTTCTCCACATCTTTGCCAGAACTTATTATCTCTTGTTTTTTTGATGATAACCATTCTGACAGGTGTAAGATGATATTTCATTTGACATATACATTGATGTATATGTCAAACATCTTTTCATATACCTGTTGGCCATTTGTATATCATTTTTGTTCAAGTTCTGTGCCCAAGTTACAATTGTATTATTTGTGCATTTTTTTAACTATTTAGTTGCATTCATTTCTTATATAGTATGTATACTAACTCTTATTTATAGCTTGAAAATATTTGTTTGGTATTCTTTAGGTTGCTTTTCATTCTGTTGACTTTTTCTTTTGTTTTTGTTTTTTCTGAAATTTTTAGTTTGATATAGACCCACTTATTTATTTTCTATTTTGTTGGTGTTTTTATTGTTACAGCCACATCATATTTGAAGAAGCAGTTACCTCTTCCAATCTTTACTGACTAGATACAGGGAAGAAATACCTTTTGTCAGTCCTGTTAGAGATTCTCATGCTTTCTCAGATCTTTTCTAAGATACAATTCTCTGCACTTCTTGTTCCTGCTTATGGGGATGTCCTTTAGATTTTATGCCTTCATCTTCCTGCAAAAGCAGATGGAACACTGACAGCTTTCTCTTGCTTTCCCTAGGGAAGTGAGGGATACTCAAGTGTATGTGGTTTCACCCGGTTTCACAGAGTTGGGTCAGCTTTCTGCATGTGCTCAGTAGCTGTCTGCAAAGGCTGGCTCTTGCTGCCACTGGAGAGTGCACACAAGAAGCCAGCCATGGAGTTGAGGGGGAAGGAGTGTGAGTTGAAAGGAACATTGGGGTTACCTGTAGGCCTATTAGTGGGATTCAAGGTGAGGCCTCCCCAGCAGTTCTTGGGCATACTTACTGATGCAGTCTGCAAAATGCCTTAGTAGGATCTGTGGGATCTCCAGTATCTGTGGTTCTCCCAGGCTTTCCAATCCTAGCTGTGCTACACACTTCATATTTTTAATGGGATGAGAAAGTAGTGGATCTCTTTGACAGCATCCTGTGCAACTGGGGAAACTGGGTTCACTCTCACCTGCTGAAGAAATCACAGCCAATAAGGTCTTGCTTAGCACTGAGCCATGCTGCCTTAGGGGAGGGGAGACTTGGGTAAAAACTGTTTCTCTTACCCTCTCAAATGTATCCAATCTCAGACTTCTTGCTCTACTGGCCTCCTGGAATTCCATGGCAATTTCTCCACTGGCTTTCTGAATTCTGCAAAGTCTTCTTCCAACCATGGTGATTGTCAAGATTGGTGTTCTTTGGTGGGAAAATGGTAGAAAACTCTTTATTTCACCAGCATGATAAAGTCTTATATGTTTACAAAAACATCCTTTAAGGTTTGCTTATCTGATATTTATTTTAATTTAAGCTATTTCACCACTGATAATTAACATTATATAAAGATTATAAGATTACATAACTTTATACCTTGCTTAAAACAATTATTTGTAACCATAGCATGTCTAGTTTTGTTTTTAAATTGTATTTTAAATAAAAGTGTACTTTAAATCAAAGTTTAACATCTTTGCTAATTATCTAATGTTTCAAAATTTGTAAGTTCAAAACAAACCTTTCTGATGCTGCCTCTATTTTACAAAAGTATTTTTAAGTTTTTATATTTAAAAACAATTTTAATATATTTAAAAATTTAACATATTTAATATATATTTCACATAGGAGATATATATAATAAATTCTGCATGTTATATAATTTATTGATTATACAAAAGAATATTTTTAGCTTTGAATATAAAGCAATTTATAACACATACACATACGTACTCACACACAAGTGCACATTTACCCTAAACTTCAAAAGAATAATTTCAGGACTATTATTAAGTAGAAAAATACTAATGCTTGTGAAGAGGCTATAACAAGGACTAATAAGCGTGAGGTAAATGCATGCTATTTTTATTAATAGCAGAAGTGTTTATGCACATATATTTTAAAATATGATTGTGAATTAATGGCATATGCCCCAAAGAAGTGTTAGTAATTATCACTCATTTGTGTTGACTGAGAATAGTGAATGAGCAGGCAGGAATAGGATGCAAATTATATGCTCTTCTACTGTCCCTACTTTCAGAACTTTATTCATTTTTTTCATTTTACAGTCACTGATGCCTTTGATAGTTACCCAATTTCATTAGTTATTCCTACATTGTTAGTGTTTCTGTTTTCTTTCTTTTATCCTGTTATTTATACTTAAAGTAATTTACATATTTTAGTATTAAATTTATTTGCAGAATCTTAGTCAGCTATTTATACAGATGTTTGTTTCATTTTTATTTGAAATTCTTGATTGAAAATTATTTTCAGAGAACAAAAAACTAAATAATTGAATTAACATGTTGAAAGAACTCATATTATAGAAAGTGAATACCTGAAACTAAACTAATACTAGTTAAAAAAAAAAAAAAAACAAACAGAACTTTGGAAAGTTTAATACATTTAAAACTGGGTATGGGGGTAGGAAAGAAGAAAAAATATTTCTTCAGCTTTTATTTATTCTAACAGTCACATTTGTGCTTCACTATGAAGCTGCTTTTACAGTAGAACAGATTCATTAAGGAACCAGTTATTTCCAAACAAAATCAGAGTAAAAGTGGAAATCCTTCCAGATCAGGTTTTCCTTCTGAGGAAGTTTTTTTTTTTTTTTTGGTTGGGGGGAGGCACGGGGGAAATCAACATATAAGAAAAAGAAACACCCTTCCTCAGATACTTAAACTTCAGCCACTAATGGATAATGGGATGAGCACAATTTGTTTAAAGCACTTTTTTTCTCAGGCCAAAGGAAACAGCTAAGCAATGACCTGGGTAATTTTTAAATTACATTTTAATACTAAGCAACAATAACTTGCCTACAGATCATTTAAACTAGACAACTAAGCAAAACTTTTCTGCACTTAAAATAGTACCTGACACAAGGGAGGTCCTGATAAATGCATCTCAAGTTCCTAACTACTCAATATATACTTTCCATGTCACAACCTAAGTAGGAGGTTTTGTCATTCATTATTATTGGAGTCATTGCACTGCTATACTGTTTCTGACATGAAAATGACTCAAACAGACAAAGCAGTCTGATCTTCTGAGTTTAATCAGCATCATTGTGGAATCTGTCTACATCTGAAAGTGACATGGCACCACTTCAAGTAAGAATTTTTTATAACCTAGTATGGCTGGAAGGGATCTCTACCTAAAAAAATGATTGCTACTATGTTTGCAGGTCTCAGCCTCTTGCTACCATTAAGTAAATAACAATTCCCTTTTTCAAAATGTTGCTGTGAAAGTTAAAACTTAGGAAAACTTAAAAATAAGAAAGGAAATTCCATAACTCAGAGACACTGTTGATAAGTCACAGATTTTGGTATGCAATCAACTCCTCATTCACATGTATTTGTGGAATTAACTTGTATAGATCAGAAATGAGACTAAGTGAGGCTGACCTGGGGCAGAGGCAACAGCCTTCCAGGTACTCAGATCACACTAGCTTTCTGTTGCTGACACTGGTCAGAATCCTCTGCTGCCACGTGGAGTTCTGGGCAATGAGGCTGCTGGTAGCGCCTAGGAGTACTGTTGGGTTTGGGACATATTTGAGTCCCTGATCTGTCACTAACTACAACTGTGACCTGGGACAAGTTACTTAAATGTCTTAGTTTATTTTCTCAGAGGGCATATTAGCTTAATAAAGACTTAAGATCTATGTAATCATAGATTTGTCATGATTACACTAAACATTAATATATAGTCTTTAACTGTAAATTACTACTACTGTTATTAGTAGTAATATTGATTCATGATTTACATAAGACATAGAATCACTTTGGATAAAGAACAAATCCAGTTTAACATGCAAAACCTGCACAAAGTTATCCTAATCTTGTTTACTTTTATGTACTATATTATTTTATATTTAATATTTTTTATTTCAACTAAAATTTTCTAGTGATATTTGATTCATAATATTTATTATACATCTATTAATGTCTCATAACCCAAGATATGTAAAGTTATATTCTAGAATAAACTGTATTTTATACTAGGAGTCAAAGTATGAGAACATGTGTTGGAAATAACATTTCAAGAAAGATAAGAGTAGTTAATTTCAAGTATTTAGAGATAAATGATAACACACTGTTAGTAAAGAGTGTAGTGATAAAAAAAAAAGTGATTGATTTGTCAAAAGATGACAACTTGTTGTCAGAACAAGCAATAACAAAGACAGTGAGAACAGTGAACATGGAGTATGCACTACTATGAAAGTATCTCTGGTAATAGAGGACCCTTCCCTGGCTTTTCAGGTCCACTTACAAAGTTTAGTGAGAGAAAGGCTACTGGGAAAACTCTAGACTTTTGTCACTCACATTGATGGAAGCTTATGCAATTGAAATTTAACCTTTAAACCTAACTTTTATACAGTACACTATTGTTGCTGTTCGGTCACTCAGTCAGATCTGACTGTTTGGACCCCACGGACTAAAGCCTTCCAGGATTCCCTGTCTTTCACCATCTCCCAGAACTTGCTCAAACCAATGTCCATTGAGTTAGTGATACCATCCAATCATCTCATCCTCTGTCATCCCCTTCTCCTCTTGCCCTCAGTCTTTCTCAGCATCAGGGTCATTTCCAATGAGTCACATCAGGTGGCTGAAGTATTGAAATTTAAGCTTCAGCATCAGTCCTTCCAATGAGTATTCAGGGCTGTTTTCCATTAGAAATGACTGGTTGGATCTCCTTGCAGTCCAAAGAACTCTCAAGAGTCTTCTCTAATACCACAGTTCAAAAGCATCAATTCTTCAGTGCTCAACCTTCATTATAGTTCAACTCTCACATCGTTATACACTATAATACATTAAAATTAAATATGTTTAACATATCAGTGAAGAAATTCAGTTGAATACACACACGTGTACACACATGCAATCACAACACACATTTGGACTTATTTTTTCTTTATTTTTAATTTACACTTACCAATAAATGTAAGCATTTCTTCCATAATCATATTTTATTCATTATTTTAGTAACATATACAGGTAAATGTATCATAATGTATTTACCCAAAACCTATTGTTTCTTATTCACCTTTTTCTAGTTCTTTAATGTTAATACAGTGATATCATGCCTTTCTGTAAGGTAAAATTTTGTGAAGAATAAAGATTTTATTCTAAGAATAATTCTTAAAAATAATTCCAGGGTCAATTGAAAATAAAGTTCTGATCAATTTTTTACCTAATCTTGGCATTATCCTTAATTGAATATTTATTTACTCATTTATATGATTAAGGCCAGTTTGAATAGCACTTATAGCAAATTCTACATATATATTGGGCATCACATGCATATACAAGGGGAAAAGAAAGAAGGAAGGAAGGAAAGAAGGGCCGTATGGGAGAAAGAAAGGGAGGGAGAAGAGGGGCAGGAGGAAAGAAGGGAGGATTCTGATGATGGATAATTAATAAGCAACATGTAACTGTTGGACTCTAATTGCAATCTCAGAACAAATATTGGTTCTTTGAATAGGACCAAAGATCTGATTACATGTCACTATATTAACTGTCAGTTGAGATACATGTTCTTAGAGAATAATGTGATTCTTACTTATAATGACATAAAAAAGAAATGATAATTTTTAAATAGGACACAATTTTTCAGTCATTATTGAAATGATTATGAAGAAAAGATATTATTAAGACTATTGATACTACTTTTAATGCTAAAAATACAACTTATTTTAAAATAAAAATTAAATAGTGAATTTTTCTTAAATGGAAAGTAAGAAGTGTTCTAGTGTTTCTCTATTGTGTCTTACCATGGTTCATACCTTGTGATAATGGGGAAAAAAGCAAACAGCCCAGGAGTAAAGTTAAAACAATGAAAAATCTTGCCTTGATTATTTAAATTAAATGTATTATGTTGTATAAAGTTAAAACTTTGTAAGAAAGTGCAAGATGATTTGAAAGGATTATATGTAGATATTGTTTAAAATAACTGCTTACATTTTAGCAGTGTGATGCTTTATGGAACATTTGAAGCAAATTTCTGATACCATATATTTCACTTTCATGGGCTTTTCAGGTGGAAGTGAAGTGATGTGAAAGTCGCTCAGCCATGTCCAACTCTTTGTGACCCTATAGACTATATAGTCTATGGGTTTCATTAGGCTGGAATACTGGAGTGGATAGCCTTTCCCTTCTCCAGGGAGTCTTCCCAACCCAGGGATCGAACCCAGGTCTCCCGCACTTGCTGGTGGATTCTTTAGCAGCAGAGCCACAAGGAAAGCCCAAGAACACTGGAGTGAGTACCCTATCCCTTCTCCAGTGGACCTTCCCAACCCAGGAATGGAGGCTCTCCTGCATTGCAGGCGGATTCTTTACCAAATGAGCTATGGAGCTAGTGGTAAAGAGTTTGCCTGCCAATGCAGGAGACATAAGAGCCGTATGTTCTATCCCTGTGTTGGGAAGATTACCCTGGAGGAGGGCGTGGCAACCCACTCCAGTATTTTTGCCAGGAGAATCCCATGGGCAAAGGAGCCTAGCAGGCTGTGATTCACAGGATTGTAAAGAGTCAGACATAACAGAAGCAACTTATGCATTTTACTTTTGTTTATTGTTATGTTATTTTGCTTAGGATTGATTTTATGAAAATTGGCACTGATTGTTAACAGTAAGTTTATAATTTGCTTTTTAGTTATATGGGGCTCCAAATGATGATGTGTGTTAATTCAGGTGCAATAATCTGATAGTGAAAGGATACAGAATGGAAAAATAAAATAGTGGCCTTATGCTCTTTGTGTACATTATTTATAAACATAATTTGAAAAGTCTGATTTCTTCTTTATTGCCCCGTTCAGAAAAACTGTTTAAAAAGAGTTAAGCATCTTAAGGGAAATGTATTTTTGTTCTTTACCAAAATCAGATTAGTTTTAAGGCAATTATTCACCACACTTTAATAAAATTGTTACAAAAATATCTAACCAGCATATGTATTGCATTTCTTATGTTCAAAAGATCACTTCAGCAGCAAGGAAAGAAAATTGCTTGTTTTGTTTCAATTGCATCAATCAACAAAGTCAAATTCTGATAGAAATTTACTATTTATCCTATCACAAAAAACTTTGGAAGATTAATACCACTTGCTGCTGCTGCTGCTAAGTCACTTCAGTCGTGGCCGACTCTGTGCGACCCCATAGACGGCAGCCCACCAGGCTCCCCTGTCCCCGGGATTCTCCAGACAAGAACACTTAATAAGCCTCAATAAAGGTAGGCTCCTATACCCATGAAGTTGTATCAGGCAGTGATAGCTGCAAACCCTTTCTCCAGCAGAACAGATGTGGAAAATAGATCCCCACAAAATTAAAAAAAAATCAGTTTCATATCCTGATATCAGTAGATTAATTCCAGATTTGCTTCCAGTTCAAAACAATTTGGGAGTGCTCTGGTATCTTCAATAACATCAGATTATTTATTAAGATGAATCATGGAGTGAAAGTCTCCTTCCTTCTTTCACTGTTGTTACAAGCTGCTCAATGAAGCTGAACGGTAACGAACTATGAATAGCAAAACAAATACAAAGGATTTGTACTTGATTAAAACAAATCTGTGGCAACCAGAAACAAAATGCAATACAAAAATATTATACCTTTGGATATGTAAAACCATGTCACTGAAAAACTCATGGCTATCCCATAAAAGAAACTTTATATCTGCGGTGTTTTCATGTATCAGAATATCACACATCTGGGCATAAATGTTACTGTCCTGCATAATCTGCAATTCAAAATTAATTATTTCTGTTATATGTATATTTTAGACTTCTGTGGTACTGTGACTCTTTTCTGTGGTAAACAATAAAATAAAATTCATTAAAAAGAAGCTTCAAATTCCGGGTCTAGTGAATGTTTCATCCGATTATTTTCTCACACTCTATTTTTTCAGTATGCAATATGTAGTGTGATGCATTAAAAAATGTAATATCCATATGAAAGTTATGAAATATAATAAAATGAGCACATGTGAACTCTCATATTTAAAAATTAGGTATCCCATGACCTTGAAACTACTTGTATGTTTCTGTTATCATCCTGTCTCTCTCATAAATTTTGTCTCTAACTTTTCCTTACTTACATTTTGACATTTTCAATTTGATCTAATTTCAAAATTACAGAAAATTTCACAGAGGGTTACAGAGAATTCATATGTATTCTTTAACTAGTTTTGTATATTGCTTACATGTTCTCTTTTTTGCTTACATATGCATGCATATCATCCTAAATAAACCATCTGAGAATAAATTATTGACATTGTGTATACCATTAATCCTATATGCTCAGTGTGTCTTTCTTAAGAATAAGGACATTCTCTTAAATATCTACTGAGCAATTATCAAAAGCAGAAAATAATATTGAAACAAAACTACAATTAAATTCAGCCTATACCCAAATGTAATCAAGCACCTCAACAATGCATTTTATGATAATTTTCTTCTTTTAATTATAAATTGAGTCCTGAATCACTTTTTATATTTAGGTGTCTGTTCTGCTTAATTTCCTAACCTTGTATTTTTGTTTTGTTTTGTTTTTAGTATAGGCCAGTTATTTTGTAGACTACCTCTTAATTTGTTTCATCTTGATTAGATTTAATAATGTGTATATTTGTTAGGAGTTTCATAAAAGTAGTGTCTTTCTCAGTATCTCATATCAAGATGCATTAAATAGTATTTTATTTCAGTGGTACTTTTCAATATGTTTTAAAGTTTGTACCTAGTAGTTTCTAATGTACAATTACATTTACCCCTATTTAATTAATAAATATTTGGGGGGAAGATACTTTGAGCATCTTTTTTCTCACTTCAATTTTATACCATGTATTGATGTTTTTATAACTCCTTTAATATTAACTTCTATGTTTATTATTTACCATTGTACTACAAGGAAGAACATTCTTTCTCCCATTTATTCCTTTAATCATGCATATAGTAATCTCATGGGTACTTACTTTTTTCAGGGATAATAAATAACTATCAGTGTTCAATGCTCAAGGTCTTCCACAATTGGCAACTCAGAACCACTGCAGACTAGCTCCTGTTATGGCCATGTTAACAGTATTATCTGAGAACTCTCTTGCTTTCTGGAATAGCATGATTTTTCAGGCTGATTTGCTATGTTTTCTGACTCAACGCTGGAATCAGTATTTCCTCCAATGACTTTTAATTCTTTCAATAGAGGATGTTACTTAGAAACTGAATTATGAATCCCGGGTCCTCTCATTGTTACTCACATGACACTGCTTCTAGAAAAAAACTTGAGTGTGACCTCTCTCTCTCTCCCTCACACATATACACAGACTCACTTCTTAATGATACCTCCATTTTCAATCAAAAAGTACACAATATCTTTTAGACTTTCCCTATTACATATTTATAACTTCCTTCTCTAACAGCAAGAAACCAGGAGCCCTTTGCTCTTAATATATTTCTCATTAACTCAAAGCTAAGAATTGCAGAAGGTACTTTCAGTTCAGTTCAGTTCAGTAGCACAGTCGTGCCCGACTCTTTGGGATCCCATGAATTGCAGCACGCGAGCGGAGAAGGCAATGGCACCCCACTCCAGTACTCTTGCCTGGAAAATACCATGGATGGAAGAGCCTGGTAGGCTGCAGTCCATGGAGTCGCTAGGAGTCGGACACGACTGAGCCACTTCACTTTCATTTTTCACGTTCATGCATTGGAGAAGGAAACGGCAACCCACTCCAGTGTTCTTGCCTGGAGAACCCCAGGGACGGGGGAGCCGGTGGGCTGCCGTCTCTGGGGTCGTGCAGAGTCGGACACAATTGAAGCAATTTAGCAGCAGCAGCAGCAGGCCTCCCTGTCCATCACCAACTTACGGAGTTCACTCAAACTCACGCCCGTAGAGTCGGTGATGCCATCCAGCCATCTCATCCTCTGTCGTCCCCTTCTCCTCCGGCCCCCAATTCCCCCAAAATCACTGTAGGTGGTGATTGCAGCCATGAAATTAAAAGACCCTTACTCCTTGGAAGGAAAGTTATGACCAACCCAGATAGCATATTCAAAAGCAGAGACATTACTTTGCCAACAAAGGTCCATCTAGTCAAGGCCATGGTTTTTCCAGTGGTCATGTATGGATGTGAGAGTTGGACTGTGAAGAAAGCTGAGCGCTGAAGAATTGATGCTTTTGAACTGTGGTGTTGGAGAAGACTCTTGAGAGTCCCTTGGACTGCAAGGAGATCCAACCAATCCATTCTAAAGATCAGTCCTGGGTGTTCTTTGGAAAAAATGATGCTAAAGCTGAAACTCCAGTACTCTGGCCACCTCATGCAAATAGTTGACTCATTGGAAAAGAAGGTACTTTAAACAATGTTTAATTCATATAACTATGTAAAAAAGGACTACATGCTAGTATTAAATATTTGTTTATAAATCTTTTTTGGATAACTTTTGCACAAACTACAGCAAAAGGTGTATTAAGCTGTATATTAAGCTCAGGATCAATGAACTTTAATAAATGCATACATGCCTGTAACCCACAACCTTTTTAAGATAACAGTTTGGTTCACACGTGTAAGTGATATAATCATATTATAGTATGCAAACATATCAAAATAACAAAATGTGCATCTTAAACATACATAATGTTAGATAACTAATCTACTTTTTTTATACAGAGTTTTTACATATGCCCATACCATAAAATTTCCCAGGCTGATTCCACATGAAAGGAGTTGCTTCTGTGTTTTTTTGTTGTTGTTGTTATTTGTTTGTTTATTTTAACCAAAGACATTGCTTTTCACTCTTTCAGATTTTCATATAAATAGAAACATCCAGCAAGTAGTTTTAAATATCTTATTTTTTTCTTTTTTTACTGTGAGATTTACCCAACCTGCTACATGCATCAGTAGTTTAGTGTTTTATTTTATTGCTGAATATTAATATACTATGATTGCTCTATCAAATTTTCTGTTAATAGCTTTTGAATTGCTTACCATGTGGGGTTCTTATAAATATAAATTTTCTAGTCTTTAAATGGTCAACAGTGAATTCCTATGACCAACAGACTCTTGGGCATATGGTAGGTAAATGTTTGATTTTGTAAAAATCTGATAGAATTTTCCAGTTTGTCATATTTCCTTCCTTCAGCAATGCTTGAAACTATTGGTGTTTTATAGGCTCAATGTATTTGCTGCAGTCAATCACATTTTAGCCATTCAGGTAGAAAAATGGTACCTCATAGAGATTAGCTTGCATTTCCCTAATGATGGTAGCAACACTAAGCACGTTTTTATTTTATTTACTGTGTATATTTTCCATTATGAAGTCAATTCAAATATTTTGCTGCCAATTTTGTATTTTTTTGTACTGAGTTGTAAAAAAATTAAATATATATCTGGGTACATTTTGTTCTTCATATATATTATAATATTTTACTGTTGTTGTTATTTAGTCACTAAGTCATATCTGATTCTTTGTTACCCCATGGACTGTAGCCCACCAGGATCCCCTGTTCATGGGATTTCCCAGGCAAAAATACTGGAGTGTGTTGCTCCGCCCTCCTCCAGGGGATCTTTCCAACCCTGGGATCGAACCTGAATCTCCTGTGTCTTCTGCACTGCAGACAGATTCTTTACTGCTGAGACACTGGCGAAGTCCATATCTATCTATCTATATAGTATATAGCCCATATATATTTTTTATCACATATATTTTCATTGAATATTTTACCTCATTTTGTAGGTGGCCTGGGCTGGAAGAAGCACACACTGGAGTCAAGATTGCCAGGAGAAATATCAATAACCTCAGATATGCAGATGACACCACCCTTATGGCAGAAAGTGAAGAGGAACTAAAAAGCTTCTTGATGAAGATGAAAGAGGAGAGTGAAAAAGTTGGCTTAAAGCTCAACATTCAGAAAACTAAGATCATGGCATCTGGTCTCATCACTTCATGGGAAATAGATGGAGAAACAGTGGAAACAGTGTCAGACTTTATTTTTTGTGGCTCCAAAATCACTGCAGAGGGTGATTGCAGCCATGAAATTAAAAGACGCTTACTCCTTGGAGGGAAAGTTATGACCAACCCAGATAGCATATTCAAAAGCAGAGACATTACTTTGCCAACAAAGGTCCATCTAGTCAAGGCTATGGTTTTTCCTGTGGTCATGTATGGATGTGAAAGTTGGACTATAAAGAAAGCTGAGCACTGAAGAGTTGATGCTTTTGAACTGTGGTATTAGCAAAGACTCTTGAGAGTCCCTTGGACTGCAAGGAGATCCAACCAGTCCATTCTAAAGGAGATCAGTCCTGGATGTTCATTGGAAAGACTGATGCTAAAGCTGAAACTCCAGTACTTTGGCTTACCTCATGTGAAGAGTTGACTCGTTGGAAAAAACCCTGATATGGGAGGGATTGGGGGCAGGAGGAGAAGGGGACGACAGAGGATGAGATTGCTGGATGGCATCACCGACTCGATGGACATGAGTTTGAGTAAACTCTGGGAGTTGGTGATGGACAGGGAGGCCTGGTGTGCTGCGATTCACTGGGTCGCAAAGAGTGGGACACGACTGAGTGACTGAACTGAACTGAACTAATGGCTGATTCATGTTGAGGTTTGACAGAAAACTACACAATTCTGTAAAGCCATTATTCTTCAATTAAAAGACAAATAAACTTAAAATAAGATATCTATACATTTATCTCTGTCTTCTCCTTTTGGGACTCCACAATGTTTACACTGGTTCACTTGATAGTATCCATAACACCTGTAGACTTTCATCACTCGCTTTTATTCATTTTGTCTTTTATCCTTGGTTAATTTCAAATGACCTGTTTTCAATTTCACTGATTTTTTCTTCTGCTTAATTGAATCTGCTATTGAAATTATTAAGATTTTCAGTTCAGTCCCTATATTCTTCAGCTTTAGGATATATTTTTGGTTTTTTTTTTTTTTTTTAATGTTTTAAGGTTTCTATTTGTCCTCTGAGCTGTTAGGATGAAGAAGGGCATGGCTAAAGCCATGTGTGCTGGTGGATGGGGCTGAAATCAGGTCTGTAGTTTATTTAGCAGAGCTTTCGCTACATCTGTGGGAAGGCTGGACTGCCTCTGGGACCACAGTCAGCTCCATGGTTGGTAGTTTTGCCACTGGAGGTGCAGTTCATTGTGACCCTTGATGTGTCTGTTGTAAGATGGGGTTGCCTCCAGTTCATCTGGCAGGTATGGGAGTGGCTGGGCCAGAAGGTAGTTTATGCTTCTGAATTTGCAGTCAAGTTCACTGTTGGCAGGCCTATTATTTGAGGCATGGCCAGGCATGGTTGTCACTAGATCTCTAGGCTCTGTGACTGCCTCTGAGTCCATAGTGAAGTCCCACTTGGTGAATCTGTTACTAGAGGCACAGGCGACTATGGTTCCTGCCCAGCCCTGGAGCTGAAAAGACTGGTAGTGGGACAGGAGGCATGTCTACAGGATAATGTTGCTAAGCTGAGGTCTGCTGGCTGGTCTGAGGTTGACATATCTGCTAACAGGGACAAAATCTTGCCTCCTCAAAGCAGCTTTTCTTGATCTTGGGATCCTCTAAGTTTCACAATGGCTTATCTGGACCCAAAAGCTTCCACAAAGCTTCTACACATTCCACTGGCATGTGTAGATTTTTAAATAAGTGTTTCTGTATGAGGATGAGCACTCAGGACCTCCTATTTCACTATCTTGCTGATGTCACCCTTTGGGGAAGTTTGTTTATTTCTTTTTTAAATTTACATTTCACTTTATGTTTTCTTCACCCAGCAGTAACCCACCTGTAATGCAGGAGATGCAAAAGATGTGGGTTTAAACTCTTGATCAGGAAGTTCCCTTAGAGGAGGAAATGGCAACCCACTCCAGTATTCTTGCATGACCAGACTAAATGTGATGGTATATTTGGACTTCTATTTAACAAACAAATTATATAGTATCAAATTTTGGTGTTACAAATTTTCCAAATATACTGTTCATTTCAAATGTTAATTTACTACTCTGGATCATTTGAATTTCTTTATTTTAGCATCAGCATGTCAGTTTCTATTATAAAGGCCTTCTGGATTGTGTTTTATAGTTTTTAGTGAAATAGTCTTGTATGCTCTTTGTTAAATTCTAATAAAATCAGTGTATGTTTATAAATGCAATTGCAAATGAATTTTTTAATTTAAAAAATCTAGTTTTCTTTTTTCTTTATTTTTTTATTTTTTAACTTTACAATATTGTATTGGTTTTGCCATATATCAACATGAATCTGCCACAGGTATACACGTGTTCCCCATCCTGAACCCTCACCAGAACAAATAAAAATCTAGTTTTCAATTGTTTGTTGCTAGTATATATAACTACAATAAGATATATATATATATATATATATATATATACTTTATATCCTGCTGTTTGCTAAATTCACTTATTTAAAGTTAATTTATAGAATTCTACAGATTTTTATATAGACCATCTCATTCAGTTTCTTCTATCTTTATGATTTGTTTCCCTTATTTGTCTTATTGCAATGGCTAAGGCCTGTAGTATAATGTTGAAATGATATATTGAAATCGTATAACCTTGTATTCTTCATCGTAGGAAGACAGTGTTAGATACTTCACATTTAACATGATACTAGATGTAGACATTTAGATGAATGAAAGGCAGAGGAACCAGGGATCAAATTGCCAACATGTGTTGGAACATAGAAAAAGCAAGGGAATTCCAGGAAAACATCTACTTCTGCTTTATTGACTATGACGAAAGCCTTTGACTGGGTGGATCACAACAAATTGTGGAAAATTCTTCAAGAGATGGGAATACCAGACTACCTTCCCTACCTCCTGAGAAACCTGTATGCAGATAAGAAGCAACAGTTAGAACCAGACATGGAACAACGGGCTGATTCAAAATTGGAAAGGAGTAGGTCAAGGCTTATTTAACTTATATGCAGAGTATATCATGAGAAATGCTGGGCTGGATGAAGCACAAGTTGGAATCAAGATTGCAGGGAGAAATATCAATAACCCCGGATATGCACTTGACACCATCCTAAAGATAGAAAGTGAAGAGGAAATAAGGAGCCACTTTATAGAGGTGAAAGAGAAGATTGAAAATGCTGGCTTAAAATCAAACTTTCAAAAAAAGAAGATCGTGGTATCCAGTCCCATTACTTCATGGCAATAGGTGGGGAAACAGTGACAAATTTTTATTTTCTTGGACTCCAAAATCACTGCAGATGATGAATTCAGCCATGAAATTAAAAGATGCTTGTTCATTGGGAGAAAAGCTATGATAAACATAGACAGTATATTAAAAAAAAAAAAAAGAGAGAAATCACTTTGTTGACAAAGGTCCGTATAGTCAAAATTATGTGTTTTTTTTTTTTTTCCCCCAGTAATCATGTATGGATGTGAGAGGATGAAGAAGGCTGAGCACTGAAGAATCGATGCCTTTGAACTGTGGTGTTGGAGAGACTCTTGAGAGTCCCTTGGGCTGCAAGGAGATTAAACCAGTCAGTCCTAAAGGAAATCAACCCTGAATATCATTGGAAGGACTGATACTGAACTGAAGCTCCAATACTTTTGCAAACTGATGTGAAGAACTGACTCATTGGAAAAGACCCCCAATGCTGGGAAAGATTGAAGGTGAGAGAAGAAGGGGATAACAGAGGATGAGATGGTTGGATGGAATCCCTGATTGAATGGACATGAGTTTGAGCAGACTCCGGGAGACAGTGAAGAACAGGGAATCCTGGCGTGCTGCAGTCCAGGGGTCATAAAGAGTCAGACAAAACTGAGGAACTGAATAACAACAAGGAGGGGTTTTCAGCTTGAGGAAGTTTTGCTATTCTCTAAATTTGCTTAGAATTTAGAATTTGCTAAGAATTTATAGTCTATGGGGTCGCAAAGAGTTGGGCAAGACTGAGTGACTTTTACTTTATATCTTCAGTGGCTTTTTAATGTTTTCAAATATGGACAATTTTTCTCTTCCATCCTTTTCAATGACAAAATCATATGTTTCTTCTCCATGATCCTGTTAATATGGTAAATTTCTTACATTGTTTAAATATATTTATAAGTTTTAGAGATACTACTCTGCAAGTTTATTTTCTTTTTTTATTTTTTTTAATTTAATTTTATTTAACTTTACAATATTGTATTGGTTTTGCCATATATCAAAATGAATCTGCCACAGGTATACATGTGTTCCCCATCCTGAACCCTACTCCCTCCTCCCTCCCCATACCATCCCTCTGGGTCGTCCCAGTGCACCAGCCCCAAGCATCCAGCATCGTGCATTGAACCTGGACTGGCAACTAGTTTCATGTATGATATTATACATATTTCAATGCCACTCTCCCAAATCGTCCCACCCTCTCCCTCTCCCACAGAGTCCAAAAGACTGTTCTGTACATCAGTGTCTCTTTTGCTGTCTCGTATACAGGGTTATTGTTACCATCTTTCTAAATTCCATATGTATATGTTAGTATACTGTATTGGTGTTTTTCTTTCTGGCTTACTTCACTCTGTATAATAGCCTCCAGTTTCATCCACCCCATTAGAACTGATTCAAATGTATTCTTTTAATGGCTGAGTAATACTCCATTGTGTATATGTACCACTGCTTTCTTATCCATTCATCTGCTGATGGACATCTAGGTTGCTTCCATGTCCTGGCTATTATAAACAGTGCTGCAATGAACATTGGGGTACACATGTCTCTTTCAGTTCTGGTTTCCTCAGTGTGTATGCCGAGCAGTGGGATTGCTGGATCATAAGGCAGTTCTATTTCCAGTTTTTTAAGGAATCTCCCCACTGTTCTCCATAGTGGCTGTACTAGTTTGCATTCCCACCAACAGTGTAAGAGGGTTCCCTTTTCTCCACACCCTCTCCAGCATTTATTGCTTGTAGACTTTTGGATCGCAGCCATTCTGACTGGTGTGAAATGGTACCTCATAGTGGTTTTGATTTGCATTTCTCTGATAATGAGTGATGTTGAGCATCTTTTCATGTGTTTGTTAGCCATCTGTATGTCTTTTTTGGAGAAATGTCTATTTAGTTCTTTGGTCCATTTTTTGATTGGGTCATTTATTTTTCTGGAGTTGAGCTGTAGGACTTGCTTGTATATTTTTGAGATTAGTTGTTTGTTGCTTCATTTGCTATTATTTTCTCCCATTCTAAAGGCTCTCTTTTAACCTTGCTTATAATTTCCTTTGTTGTGCAGAAGCTTTTAAGTTTAATTAGGTCCCATTTGTTTATTTTTGCTTTTATTTCCAATATTCTGGGAGGTGGGTCATAGAGGATCCTGCTGTGGTGTATGTTGGAGAGTGTTTTGCCTATGTTCTCCTCTAGGAGTTTTATAGTTTCTGGTCTTACGTTGAGATCTTTAATCCATTTTGAGTTTATTTTTGTGTATGGTGTTAGAAAATGCTCTAGTTTCATTCTTTTACAAGTGGTTGACCAGTTTTCCCAGCACCACTTGTTAAAGAGATTGTCTTTAATCCATTGTATATTCTTGCCTCCTTTGTCAAAGATAAGGTGTCCATATGTGCATGGATTTATCTCTGGGCTTTCTATTTTGTTCCACTGATCTATATTTAAGTCTTTGTGACAGTAACATATTGTCTTGATGACTGTGGCTTTGTAGTAGAGCCTGAAGTCAGGCAGGTTGATTCCTCCAGATCCATTCTGCTTTCTCAAGACAGCTTTGGCTATTCGAGGTTTTTTGTATTACCATAGAAATTGTGAAATTATTTGTTCTAGCTCTGTGAAGAATACCATGGTAGCTTGATAAAGATTGCATTGAATCTATAAATTGCTTTGAGTAGTATACTCATTTTCACTATATTGATTCTCATTTTCTTATAATGTGTTTATACAGTTTGAGGTATCAAGAGTCCTTGGATTCCTGTTCCAATATTTTTATTGTCTTGCCATCACCATGTTGAATCTTTTGTCTACTAAGTAAATGTCTTATTTAAATGTCTTATTTTCTCTTTCTGTACACGTGTAGCAATTTTGATTGTATATTGTAAGTTTAGAATGATACCTTGTAGAGGATCTGAATTTTGTTCGTTTTCTTTAAAGAATGTTGACTTTTGTTCTAAGAAGAAGACTGTCCTGATTCAAATTCCAAACTCTATTTACTCTGCTGTTGCTGCTGCTAAGTCACGTGAGTCGTGTCGGACTCTGTACGACCCCATAGACGGCAGCCCACCAGGCTCCCCCGACCCTGGGATTCTCCAGGCAAGAACACTGGAGTGGGTTGCCATTTCTTTCTCCAGTGAATGAAAGTGAAAAGTGAAAGTGAAATCAGTCATGTCCAACTCTTCGAGACCCCAGCAACTCTGCTGCTAAGTCACTTCAGTCGTGTGGGACTCTGTGAGACCCCATAGACGGCAGCCCACCAGGCTCCCCCATCCCTGGGATTCTCCAAGCAAGAACACTGGAGTGGGTTGCCATTTCTTTCTCCAATGCATGAAAGTAAAGAGTCAAAGTGAAGTTGCTCAGTCGTGTCTGACTCTTAGCAACCCCATGGACTGCAGCCTACCAGGCTCCTCTGTCCATGGGATTTTCCAGGCAATGGGTATCAAATGAAATCTCCAGTATCTGCAGCCTTCCATCTCTTGCTTTCCAATGGGCCTGTTGAAGTCTTCTCCGTACAAGCGAAGTTCAAGGGCGAGCCAGGCTTTTGAATGGTGTTTAGTTGGAGATTTTGAGGTCTCCCCTTCTCAAAGCTGTCTCCTTTTCACAAGATTTTGCCTCAAATTTCCAGCCACTTCAGCAGTCTTAGATTCTGTCCTTCAATTTCCAAAACCTGCTAAATTGAAACTTTCTTGTTGAGCTTCACTAACCTAATATCTTATGGGTGGAAAGTGTCCTTGGGAAAAATGGACCCTCATAAACAAACAAACAAACAAAAAAATACTGCTATTTCTCTGTTTAATAATTTGATTGGCTTCCCATCTCCCTTCATTTTTTTCAATCTTCAATTGTTTCAAATAATGTAAGAATATTTTCCAGATGTTTAGTTTTTAGCTGTTGAAAAGTTAGTAATATATGCTAAATATCATATACAGAAGTAAATCATCCATCAAGTAATTTTATTCTTTATTTGGTTTTAAGATTACTTCAAATCGTCCTTGTAATACAAAAATAAATAAATAAATAAAAGTGTGTCCGTCTTCTATATACGCATATATAATACATACCCCTATATAATACATATTGTATATGTTATGTTTACATGCATTCTTTTGTAAATAGAATAGCTTATAATTTTAAGTAATATTTTGAGCTATGTATAATTATGATCCTTTATTGACAAATAACAGAATTTATTTTAGAACAGAAAAGTTAGTTTCTCAAAATCACTATTAAGTAGCAGAAACAGAATTCCAAATAGATCTGACAAAATCCTCTATCCATCCAAGTCTTAATTGAGATTGTTATACTTCATGCATGAGTGCATACTAAGTGACTTCAGTTGTGTCTGACTTTTTGTGACCCTATAGACTGTAGCCTACCAGGCTCCTCTGTCCATTGCCAAAACACTGGAGTGTGTTGCCATGCCCTCCTACAGGGGATCTTCTAGAATCAGGGATTGAACCCTTGTCTCCTGACTTTGCAGACAGATTCTTTACCACTTGCATCACCTGAGAAGACATGGTATACTTCATAGATAAGAAAATTAAATACTCTCAAATATATATTTTGTTAATAATTAAACATATTTGCAGAATGACTTAATGTTTCTTGAATTTCATGAATTGCATTGCAATAATAAGTATGGCTGGAAAATAACTGTCACAACCTGAGAAAAGTTACATTGTATACTGAGAATTTTTAATTGAAAAAAAAAATCTTTCTTAAAGTAATTTTCAATCACCTATTATGAAGAAAAACCTTATTATCTATTCTAAAATGTGAAACTCAGCTCTGTAGTGGCTTCAATGATTCACAAGTGTTCTGAGAAGAACTATATCCCTGTCTTGATTAAATAAATGCCCCGCTTCTCTCAGATAAAGTTAGAAAATGAAATACTTGGAGAATATTCTTCTACATGGATTAGAAATTCAAAATCCACACAACATATTCCATACACCAGGGAAAGTGCCTCTGTCTTTCATGTCTGATTCTCTAAGCCTGGCACATTGCCCAGAATTTGTTAGAAATCGTGTTGTGTGGATAAAAAACTATTGTTAGTAGCTGAAATGGAAATTAACCCCTTGTCATCATTGTCACATACATTGACGCTCATTTTTCAACTCTAATCTATTTACCATATAGATACTAGGAGCTTCTGGGCAACTGAAACAATAGGATTCATGGTCTCGAGGTCATCTAAAAGTTTAGTTTGTTTTAGATGGTTTATACTTAGAATTTCTATATACTCTAAAATCTACAACTTAAATGATGCATACCTTTAAGTCACAAATCATGAAAAGTAGGGAAAACAGATAATGAAATGCTAAAGGGTCTTCACATAATAGCTGATTCCTGTTATTTATTTCCTAGTTTTTGCAAAATGCTGATAGCAAATAAATAAAGAATATGGATTAGTACAAATACATTAGTAAGAATAGTTTACACTGAGCTTTCTTTTCAACTATTATTTAGGTATGGATAATAGAAAGCAAGAGAATTCCAGAAAAAAAAAATCTACTTCTGTTTCATTGACTATGCTAACACCTTTGGCTATGTGGATCACAACAAACTGTGGAAAATTCCTTAAGAAATGGGAATACCAGACCACCTGCCCTTTCCACTGAGAAACCTGTATGCAGACAAGAAGCAACCATTTGAACCGGACATGGAACAATAGACTGGTTTAAATTGGGAAATGAGTGTGTCAAGACTTTATATTGTCACCCTGTTTATTTAACTTATATGTAGAATACATCATGCAAAATACCAGGCTTGAGGAAGCACAAGCTGGAATGAAGATCATGACATCCAAACCTGTCACTTCATGGCAAATAGATGGAAACAGTGACAGACTTCATTTTTGGGGGGCTCCAAAAATCACTGCGGGTGGTGTCTGTAGCCATGAAATTAAAAGACGCTTGCTCCTTGGGAGAAAAGCTATGACAAACATAAACAGAATATTAAAAAGCAGAGACATTACTTTGTCAACAAGTGTTCATCTTGTCAAAGCTATGACTTTTTCCAGTAGTCATGTATGGATATGAGAGTTGGACCAAAAGGAAGCTGAGCACCAAAGAATTGATGCTTTTGAACTGTGGTGTTGAAGAAGACTCTTGAGAGTCCCTTGGACTGCAAGGAGATCCAACCAGTCCATCCTGAAGGAAATCAGTCCTGGGTGTTCTTTGGAAGGACTGATGCTGAAGCTGAAACTCCAATACTTTGGGCACCTGATGTGAAGAACTGACAGATTGGAAAAGACCCTGATGCTGGCAAAGATTGATGGCAAGAGGAGAAGGAGATGACAGAGGATGAGATGGTTTGATGGCATTATTGACTCAATGGACATGAGTTTGAGCAAGCTCTGGGAGTTGGTGATGGACAAGGAATCCTGGCCTGCTGCAGTCCATGCGGTCTCAAAGATTCGGACACGACTGAATGAGTGAACTAATTATACCTTTGAAATGCTGCTACCTTAAGATCCACAAACTTAACTGTCATAAAAGGAAATAGAAGGTTTTGACTCAATTCAGTTATTTTACTATTTTTCAAATGGTTTCATTTGCATTTAAACATTTAGTAATGCGATGCTGTGTAAATTAAAAATAAAAATAATAATGGCTAAAAATCAAGGGCACTGCACTGCAGCAATAGCTATTGACTTAATAACTACTCATCTCTTTTGCAATCACCTATATCCAATCTCAAATTAGAATGAGGATATAATGAGTTACACATAGAGACAGATCAGTCCGGGAAGGGTTTCAGTCGTATTAAGAGTGAAGCTTAAATTGTAAAATCTATCAAACACAGCATGCTTTCTGGAATTTAACAATCAGCTCTGGGCTCTTAGGGACAGAGGCAAAGTGCCCAAAAGAAACTGCAGATCAGATAAAAAAATGTATATCTCTATTTGTGATATACTTGGAAACATACACAGATGGGAGTGTCTGTTTTAATATTCTACTAATATGAATAAGCCATGTTCCTTTTGAGAAGTAGCTTATTAAGGAGTATATTTTGCTTTTTGAGGCATAGAATTTTTATGTCACTGATGATCTCCATCTCACCTTGTAGAAATTGGCCAATTGCAACACCTGTCCTCTATTTCCTACAACAGAAATAACAAAAACCTATATTTTTTTTCAAACAAAGGTATTCTGTTTTCTGTGTTCCCTCCATGGATAAATTGTAGAAATGTTATAGAATTTTCAGTGGACTGTGATATTAAAAATACTATATTTAAATGAAACTTTAATCTCAACATCATTAAAAATCAGTAGTAATTCTAATTGCAAAATATAAACTGGATAAGAGTATGTTGATTTAATCTGCCTCTCTTTCACTTGATATATTTCTAGATCCGTCTCCTAATGTGCCATATATTCTCTTATCGAAATCACCTGTACACAGCGAGGACATATTCCTTTGGTTGCTTTTAGTTGGTCTTTTACAAGCTGAAGTTCCCTGTATACAGCATTAGAGTTAAATATGTTTTCTATAAAATGAAACATACATCTGACATGAAAAATTCCATGATTATTTCTATTAGAATATTTACTTTCTTTTAGAATATCATAAACTACTGAGATATATATACTCACATATGTTGCATTCATGCTTACACACACACACACACACACACACATACACACACTTAGAGATTATAAACTATTTCAAGTGAGTTTAAAAAAATAGCTAATGTTCAAATAACACCTCTACAGTAATATTATCCATTGCTATGTTAAAAAATTTCCCTCAGATAAGATTCTATACATTTTTATTCACATTATTTATGTAAAATAGAAAACAGTTTTAAAATCCTTTTAGATAATAATTTCCATCTGAACATTTCTTTCATATCACCCTGAGAAAATAGATAATTTTATTGCATCACTAACTCTTGGGGAAAGAGAAAAAGGCACTTTAAAAATAAGAAATGAGCACATCCAGTTCTTAACTTCCTTCTTAGATTCTGTTTAAATAATAGTAATGCAATTGATAATTAAAATTAACATGTAACTATAGACTCATATAAACAAAGACACAGGAGAAGGAACATGAGCCCAAAGAGAATTCATCAGTTTCCTGGAGGTAGAAAGACTGTGGATGTCTGTTTAATGGATATTTCTTTGAGAGGAAGCATCAGATTATCCAATTAAAAATGAAAGCTGATCTGACAAGCATAAACCCAGATACCTTCAAACTCAGGGCTGAAAGTTATGAACAAGGAAAGGGCTCAACGACCCAGAAGGACTGATTAATTGCCTGTTCCAGGGACACAAGTGAGTTCTTGACTCCCAGTTTGAAAGCAACCAATAGTATCAAAATAATAAAAAAGATAGAGGGGCAGAGATGGCAGGATATGAGCATTGTAACTGAGATAAATCTGCATTCTTCTGTGCTGGAAAGAAGTGAAACTATTTTAGGGTGGTACACAGAAAGAGAAGAATAAACATACTATTCAGAGAATGAAAAGGGAAGAATTAATAACAGATGGTATTAAAAATAGACTTAAAAGTAGTATTTTTTAGAATATGAGAATAGAAACTTGCTTCTCTTTCAGAATCCTCACTTAAGTTGAATGCTACTTTAATGTGTTTCTTTTTAAAACATGGATCCTCCATGTGTACTGTATAAGAAGGAAGTCAAATCTTATTCCTCTGCAAGTCCAGGGAGTACGAAAAATATCATTTCAGATTTCATAAACAAAAATATTTATGATAAGGCTATATTGCCAATATAATACTTTTATATTTAAAAAAGTCTTTTTTATGCTATTAAAATGTATTCACTTAATAATCAAAAATTTTCATAGATATAGTACAATATTGTTCTGAACCCTGGAATGCCTATAGGACATTGAGACGAGGAACTTTCCCTGTAGTCTATACAGACAGATAAGGAATAATAAGTAAAAATTGATAATAGCAGATTTTATTGTTGACTATTTATTAATTGCCAACAGCTTTAAATGCTTTATGTAAATTGATTTTTCTTATCACTTTCAGATGAGGAAAACAGACTGAGAGATCACATGACTTATTTAAGTTCCCACAAGAATTAGAATTGCTTCCAGACAACTTGTATTTAACTAGTGGAGTTACAAGAGTTAATTCTCTCCCAGTTATGAAAGAATTGGATGATTATGATTGCATTTTATGAGAAGCAATTCCCTTGCTTTTTCTTCAGATCTTCCCTGATCCGGATACCATGTTGCATACATACCATCACTCTTCCATGTAGCCACTCTTGCCTAAATTGCCTCTTTTATAAAAGAGTGAGGATAACTATCTCTTAAGATTATTAAAAGTTGTGTGGTCTAATATATATTTATAGTGCTTACGAGAAAGTATAGCATAGAGATATTAGTGGTGTTATTTTTATTACTGTTAATATTACCAGCAGCCAGTTCATCTGCTATAACATCTGTTCCAATGCTGGAGGAAGCATCAGTTGCCTTTAACCCATTCACATGCTGTATCTAACTCCAATGTTGCTTCTTTAAGCACAACTCTTGCTTCACACGGTATCCTAAGAACCTAACTACCCTGTAAGATGTGAGTTAATTGTTGGTATAACTCCTTATAAATTTTGCTTTTCATTTCCTTGCATCTTTGTGATGTGTAGTACCACGTGCTCAAATACCAGCTCCAGTATAAGGGACTAGCTACTCCCTGCGTGTGTTCTCAGTCGCTAAATCGTGTCTCTTTGCGACCGCAGGGACTAGAGCCTGACAGGCTCCTCTGTCCAGGGAATTTTGCAGGCAAGAATACTGGGGCAGGTGGCCGTTTTCTACTCCAGGGGATCTTCCCCACCCAGGGATCAAACCCGCATTTCTGGCATCACCTGCATTGGCAGGCGGATTCTTTACCACTGTGCCACCTGGGAAGCCCGTTAAACTATTATGTTCTATTAAGTTTCACTGAACTAATGATTTTTAATTATGTTATTTTTCTATCTCTGCATGGAAAATGACCACAAGTTTAGCAGCTTAAAACAATAGCCATTTATTAACTCACAGTTATAAAATCTCCCTCAGACAGTTACATAAAACAGTGCAAAACCAGACATAAGTCTTACAATCCAAAATACATTCAATAAATTCCACTAAACAAAGGGAAATAGTTACGATATGAAGCCATATAAGACTAATCCCTGAGAAAGAGTGTTCAAAGCTGATTGGAAGAGTAAGCCAGCCTCAATTTATCCTTGAAATTCAGGCATTGTTGGTGACTTATCTAGTTCCTGCAGTGGATAATGTGGGCATGTCAAAGGAGATGTAGGTAAGGTGGCAGAATGGACCTTTTCAAAATGATAATTTCTTTCATAGAATTGAAGCAGTATAAACACCTACCTGTCTCCTCAGCTGTACTATTTCTATTTCAAGAACAAAACCATATTTTAATGACCTTTGTATGCTTCTACTAAGATAGTATAAGGCACTTAAAAAACAAATTATCTTGAATGAATACAATTGGGTGGTTAGAGGATACTGGGTAGATTTCAATTCTGAAAGCACACAATTACTTTTGGAAAAATAGCAGATATCAAATTAAATCATCAAATTATAGATCCACCTAAAAAAACACTGGGCTGAAAAATTCCTGTGCATATAATATATCCTTTCAAAACATTCATTGATGTTGTCTATCACAGACAGAACTTTAATAAATACATTTAGGGGTGTTCTTTAAATTAGCCATGCAGAAAACATGTTTAGCAATGGTTTCATATGTACTATGGTGAAAAATAATGATAATAATATTTTTTCTGTAGAATCATTTTGTAGAGATGTGACTCCCTTTCCACCATTTTGTACAAAGGTAATAATTATCTTGTGTCTCCCTATATTAGGCAAGGACAGATATAATAACTTTTGAGGATGGTTGTGACAATAATAATAGGTGATGCTGATTATTGATTATGGCCAAGGAAATAATTTGTTTTATTTTTGACTACCGATGGGGTTGGAAAAGGAAATGGCAACCTACTCCAGTATTGTTGACTGGAAAATCCCATGGACAGAGGAGGCTGGTGGGCTACAATCCATGGGGTCACAAGAGTTGTACATAGCTTAGTGACAGAGCATCAAATGAGATACACTTATTATTCTTTTTTAATATGCCAAGAGACTAACATTCAGAATTTAGGTAACTTACCCAGTGTCCTAGTGGAATGTACATTCTTTAAATACAGATTTCTTTTTCAAAAAGTTACTGTTGCATCATAAGTGCCTAGCATAGTGTATGAACATGGCAGAATTATTAAAAAAAAAATTGGATTGAATTTTGCCAAATAGTGCCAAAATACAACACCTTTTTTTTTAAATTTTACAATATTGTATTGGTTTTGCCATATATCAACATGAATCTGCCACAGGTATACACATGTTCCCCATCCTGAACCTTCCTCCCTCCTCCCTCCCCATACCATCCCTCTGGGTTGTCCCAGTGCACCAGCCCCAAGCATCCAGTATCGTGCATCGAACCTGGACTGGTGACTCGTTTCATATATGATATTACACATGTTTCAAAGCTGTTCTCCCAAATCATCCCACCCTCTCCCTCTCCCACAGAGTCCAAAAGACTGTTCTGTACATCAGTGTCTCTTTTGCTGTCTTGTATACAGGGTTATTGTTACCATCTTTCTAAATTCCACTGCTGGGCATACACACTGAGGAAACCAGAATTGAAAGAGACACGTGTACCCCAGTGTTCATCGCAGCACTGTTTATAACACTCTTACTACTGAATATTTTATTTTTTTTACTTTAATTTTGCTCTTAATTGTTGTAATATACTGCTTCTTTTTATCATAAAAGATCACCTTGACCTGAGCATGGCTATGTATATGTTTATTAGGAAGTCTATTTAAGAGATTGGACTGCAAGGAGATCCAACCAGTCCATTCTGAAGAAGATCAGCCCTGGGATTTCTTGGAAGGAATGATGCTAAAGCTGAAACTTCAGTACTTTGGCCACCTCATGCGGAGAGTTGACTCATTGGAAAAGACTCTGATGCTGGGAGGGATTGGGGGCAGGAGGAGAAGGGGACGACAGAGGATGAGATGGCTGGATGGCATCACAGACTCGATGAATGGGAGTCTGGGTGAACTCCGGGAGTTGGTGATGGACAGGGAGGCCTGGCGTGCTGCGATTCATGGGGTTGCAAAGAGTCGGACACGACTGAGCGACTGAACTGAACTGAATGAACTGATGGCTTGAAAATCTCTCTCTGTATAGAAAAATGTATATCTCTTTTCATTTATGCTTTCAATGCTTCTGTCTGTCATCCTGCCACAGAAAACAATCAAGATATCTTTTTAAGCTGATTTCTATACTATTGTCTGCTTTTGCTAAGTACCTCATTTGGAAAATCCATTCAGTTTCAAAATTAGTTCTCTAAATCTGCAAAACACAGATGAACTCATATTTGGATTCTTATTTGTTGGTTGTTATAAAATGCACATGTATGTTTCAAAGAGAATTAATCCTATAACATGTACAAATACTTTTCAAAGAGGGTTAATCCTTTTTGTCAGGGAGTTTCAAAGGCCTTTGTGAGAACATATATAACTTTAATTCTGATAATGATTTATTCTGCATAGACCAAGTACAACAGGTCTGCCAATGCACTGAAATCAATTAACCAGTTATTAAAATGATATTTCAAAGAAAAGCCTGTGTAATGCAGGTTGAGCATAATACGTCTAAATTCCTGAATTTAACAAAATACAATACACAAAAGCTTTCATCATGTATTCACATACAGGAATGCAACTCCATGACTCCTAACGTAGAGCATTTTCACAACATATATTTTCCTCTTTTTTTTTTTAGAGTTTTGGTATTATCCAACTTTGTAAACTAACATTTCTCCCTAGGTTTTTCTTTTCTGGTGCCAAAACAACAAAGCTTCCACTCAAAGTGAAGCGTCAAAACTCCAGGACTTTCAGCACTGGATCTCAGTTTCACAGGCAGGAGCAAAAAGCACAGTAGGATAGGTTCTGCATGCACTGTCGTTTTTACGGTTTCAGATGTGGTGGCCAGCAGGACTGTAACATTAAAAATGCAAGTTGTATTAATGATGGTCCACAAGGAAGAGGGATGAAAGGTTACTTTGAATTGTCTTTGAAGAATATAGATAGCTGGAATAGCCTTTGATACTAAGAATCAGTACTAGTCTTCTCAAATCAAGGACAACTGTCCTCCAAAACAGAAGGGAACGAAAAAATAGATATTGATGAGTAGCTCAAGCAGGGCAGGAAGAGGAGGAAATAGTTATAGCTCAGGTGTTTAGATAGCTGTGGGAAAGTGTGATTAAAAGTGGACAACCCTTCTTTTGGTGGGGAAAAAAAAAAAAAAAAACATAAAACAGTGGATATTCTTTACTTGTCAAATGCAAAAGGATTGACAAAAATCATTAAATGTGCCTTCTGGCTAGTTTGCTGGCAACTGCAAGCTGTTCTCCCCAGATATCCAGTTATGTGTTTCTTTTACTAAACTCACTAAAGTATTCACCACTTAGCAATTTTATTATTCAAATTGGCTGGAGGGAGTTTCATTAAAAACAGTCAAGCGACATAGAACAACAGCAAAAAAATCAAATTAGATAACTTTCATATGTCCTAGCATATATAAGTAGATTAGTTGGGAATGATCAATTTGGTTTCCAAATATTTTTAGGCAAGAACAGAGATTTCCAGTGAAAGGTGAACATTTAATAAAAGACTATATTTTAGATTTCCAAGGAACACGCAGTAACAATATTATCTGTAAGCAAATAAAATTTTATATTACAATAATAATAGCTAACAATTACACAATGTACACTATATAGGATCGTTTATACCTCGAAATGCATGTAATCCTCACCATAACTCAGTGAGACAAACACTCTTTGATCAACATTTTGTAGATGACTGTTGAAACACAGATTGCTTAGGTAATGTTTTCCCCTATATTCATAAACAGTTAGAAGAAAGCTAGGATTTTAAAGCAGGATGCCTTGATTAAAAATATATATATATATATATGCTCTTTCCCAACATGTTATGTGCATTTTCTGTTTAGTGGATTTCTGCAAGCACTTACAGTATCACAAAATCTATTCCTTCAAAAGAATCAGAATCCTTGTAATTCTCTTATCTGCTTTAATTTTAATTGCGTGCCCATGTCCAAACACAGAAGCACTAAAACAGTGTTGCATATTTTTTTATATGCATAAAGACCTATTTAAGGGCCTAATTTAAGTCCAAAATCTGTAATGTTAATAACTCTTAAATGTGTGTCCTGAATAAATACCAAGTAATAATACTAACTTTTAAAGTACATAAGCATATATAAGTATCTTTTGATTATTATGACACAGTAATTCTCTTCAATGGGAAAAGGCTAACATTTTAGCGTAAAAAAAAAAAAAAAAAAAAACACAAAAACTGCTGTAGAATGTATCTTCTGGTATATAATTCTAAAATATAATTCTGGGCCACTAGAGTGTGACATATGAACAATGGTGTCTATAATGCATTAATCATGCATAATATGCATTCAACAAAGTGTTTCTACACAGGTGGCTCTAGTGGTAGAGGATAAATCTGCCAATGCAAGAGACTCAAGAGAAGTAGGTTCAGTCACTGGGTTGGGAAGATCCCCTGGAGTAGGAAATGTCAACCCACTCTAGTATCTTGTCTGGAAAACTTCATGGGCAGAAGAGCCTGGCAGGCTACTGTTCACAAGGCTGTAAAGAGTCGGACACCACTGAGTGATTGGACACACACACAAGTGTTAACTGAAACAAAAAATGAAGCAGCTTTGCAAAACTGCGGTTTGTTGTAACAATTAGAGATGCACAGAGATGATATTTATACATTAATGACACGAAAGTCTAATTATCCAGTAGACTAAGCAGGACACTCCTTTGGGGATGGGATGCTGCCCAGAATGGAGG
Source organism: Bos grunniens (assembly GCF_055505025.1). Lineage (NCBI taxonomy): Eukaryota > Metazoa > Chordata > Mammalia > Artiodactyla > Bovidae > Bos > Bos grunniens. Next base: position 8,180,480 of record NC_141176.1, on the reverse strand, counting down.
TCGAGCTCAAGCAGGGAATGGAGGGTATCTCTGCAGAAAACAGGTGGCAGTGGAGATGGAAGGTTGGTCGATAAAGGGCGTTAATCAAATACATAAATATATTAAAGATAATTAAAGTAGGTTTCTTAGGAATAGATAAGGAAGCCAGATACAAAAAGGGAGAAAGCTAGAAATTATAGAGTTAAATTGTATACATCAGGGTGAAGATTTGCAGTGTTCAGTTGAATAGATTAGATAGATAGAGGATAGAGACTTAATTCTCTGTGTAAATATCTGTATGTGTTTCTGAGTCTAAGCTTGTACTGCTTGCTGCACAATGCACCAATAAATGAAGAGATGAATATTTGGAGCAAGGAATAGAGACTTTACTTGGCCAGCAGACTGAGAAGATGACAAACTAGTGTTCCAAAGAGTCATCTTCTCTGAGTTAGAATCCAGGCTTCTTTTATTTATTTATTTATTTTTTCTTCAGTGAGTATGTTATTAGTATACTTTAAAAGTGTCAGACACTGTCTAAAGAGCTAGGGTAATGACATGAACATGATAGAGAAGATCTCTAACACCCTGTGGAGAAGATAAGAAATACACAAACATATTATTTCCTCTGATCCTTTAAGCTGACCTAATGCCCTTCTGAGTTAATACAGATAACAAATTCTCTCAAACTAGTTTAAGTTGGATACTGTCATTTGAAACCAAAAAAATGTTGACATATGTGTATATTTTTCACCAATTGTAATATGTTGAAGATTATAATGACTGCACTGTGTATCTCCAGAGGTTTTGATAAAGGCTGAATAAGAAATTGCACCACAATGAATGGCTATGTCTTTTATTTTAAAAAAAGATAGTACTTTCATCAAAGTAACAATAATATTTGTTTACTGAGCCTTTTGCTTATTATAAATCTAAAACATGACTAAATACATTCAGGTCATGCATTTTTCAAATCGATAGAGGATCACAAGAGTGGCTGCCTGGTAAGTAAAGAGAATCATTTTTCTATCTTCCAATTCTTAAGGTCCCTTTCCTTTCAACTTCAGACTGTCTCAGTTTGGGATGGTCTGGGAGATTCTGGACCTTATTGTTCCATGGTTATTTTGTTTTAATTTTCATACTAAAAACACCCCCTCCCAGGATTTTTGAATCTGTTTTCAATTGGCACTAATATTATCTCTTCCTATGGTAATATCCTCCATCTGAAGCAAGCCAGCCTCAGTCTATCTAGCTTCATCTTTCCCACCTCTGTGGTGTTAGATGAACTTTAGGCTACATAATTTCTTCAAAGGTTAAATTGGGTACCTACTCACCCATGGAGCCACCTTGGACTTCTTTGTCTCAATGAATTTTCTACTCTCAACAGTCATTGTATCTCCCTACTCTATTAGCATTTTCCAGATTATTTTCCATGGGATTTTATTAGTTGTGAATGGGGTTAACTGCCCAAATATATGTAGGAAATGCTCCGTCTTGCATTTGGAAATCCATGATGCACATGTGTGTTAAAGATTCTGAGATGCCTTATAATTAGCACACATTTCTTTAAAGTTAACTAAGTTATCCATAGTTTATTGATCATAGAACATCCCATTTTTCTCTTACCCAGTGTACATATTAACATCTCTCTTTTTTCCTCTTTTTCTCTACTCAGTATATATATTAGCATCATTTAGAATCCAAGTTAGGGAGTATTAAATCATACAGAGACTCTCTGATTATTTCATGGATATTTGTTTTGTTTCTTAATTCAATTCCCAAGCTTAGTAAGGGTGAGGGATGCTTCACATTTCTCTTCTGATTTTTAACAGTGGTTAGTTCACTGGTTAAATGCAGCATGTAATTAGCTGATTATAATTGATTACCGAAAGCATGAAGTAGCATTTTATTGATTGAACAGAGATATGTTATGGAATGATTCAGACTTGGAATTTATATCAAAATTGACCACTAATTAGTCACATTGCTTTAGGTAAATGACCTAATATTTATGATAACCACTTAGTCATCTATAGAATGGGGAATCTATTTATATCACTCTTGCTGTTGTTGTTCTGTCATGCAGTCGTGTGTGACTCTTTGTGACCCTGTGGACTGCAGCATGCCAGACCTCCCTGTTCCTTACCATTTCCTGAAGTTTGCCCAAGTTCACGTCTATTGCATTGGTGATGCCATCTAGCCATCTCATCCTCTGATGCTCTCTTCTTCTTCTGTCCTCAATCTTTTCCAGCATCAGGACTTTTTCAGTGAGTCAGCTGTTCGCATCAGATGACTGAAGTACTGGAGTTTCAACTTCAGTATCAGTCCTTCCAATGAGTATTCAGGGTTGATTTCCCTTAAGATTGACTGACTGGTTTGATCTCCTTGCAGTCCGAGTGACTCCAGTAGTCTTCCCAGCACCTTAGCTTGAGGTGGAGCAAGGAATAGAGACTTTACTTGGCCAGCAGACTGAGAAGATGACAAACTAGTGTTCCAAAGAGTCATCTTCTCTGAGTTAGAATCCAGGCTTCTTTTATACTAACAGGGGAGAGTATGCCTGGTTGTTTCATTCTTAGGGCCAGAATCCTTTGTTTTTGTATCTGTCCGTGTGAGTCTGGTCACAATGTTCCTATAACCTCCAGCAAGATAAATGGTATTCTTTGTTCTGCAAATTTTAATTTCTGGATGAATCAAAAGTGTTATATCTTTAAAGATCAGAACCTAGAGAATAGGGTATCCTGTATATTTCAGAATGTAGGCAACATTTTTTTTATGAAAGGTGCATAGCTAGCATAAATAAGCACAGGCCACAGAGCACAATGATCATATCTAGATCATGGTTTTTGACTTCTAAATGTCATTTTCATCTAAAAGAAACCAAAGCTTCTTATTGAAGTGACTAATTCTAAGGTTGGCTCATGTAAAGTGCAAAATGAATCTAGGACACCTTGTTGTCGTTAAAAATAAAGTGGTCAAAGACATATGGGAGCATTTCAAAAGAACAGCAGAGCCAACTTGCAAGAGGTTCTCCCACTGACCTTGTCTGAAAGAATTTTGACGTCAAAATCAACGACGACAATAATGGATTCTAGTACATGGAGTAAAAGAGAAAGCCATGGGTACCATATAGATATCAATAAATGAATAAATGCATTGAAAGTATGACTGGGAATGAAAAATGTTTATGATATGAATGTAACCTCCCACTGAATTCATATTCATTTCAATGGGGAAAATATCAATATGGTAGAGAAACCTGACAGATATCACCTTAATCAAGTGATTAAGATGAATATCATCAGTAACTGGACAAATTAAAATCATATGTCACTGCATCAGGTGTGGTAAGAACACAGTGTCTCTCCTGTCATATTCTTTACAACGATTCATGAATCAAATCACAAGGAAACATCTGATTATTCCAGATTGAGGGGCAATTTATAAAATGATGGCCTCTGCTTTTCAGAAGTGTCAGGATCAGACAAGAAAAGACTAAAGACTGCTTGAGGGAAATTATGGAAACAGGAAGAACTTTTTACTATGTATGATTCTGAACTAAGTTGTTTTCTTATACAAATATTAGCATTACAAATGGCAAAACTTTAATGAAGTCTGAAGATTAGATGGTAGTAATGTATAGATGCTAATTTTTTGATTTTCAGGGTTGTTTTGTAGTAACAGAAAAATACTTCGTTTTTAGTAAAAAAATATATATATATATTTAAGTCCACAACTTACTGTCACATGATTCTTTGTACTTCTAACTCCTACATAATTTTGTGTTTAAAAAAACAGATTTGCAATGAGTTTTACATTTTATTTTTTATAAATTATCAGAGTAGAAGCCTTACTAAGCATGATCCTACAAATGTACGAAGGGTAATATTTAAAGACCATTGACAAATAGATGAGTTTTGTTTTGGTTATTAAATACTTTTCAAGAGGGTTATTGTTGCCTTTGTATAATCCATAATCACCCAGTGCCTTCCAGATATAATGCTCTGTCATACACATGTGATACCTCAGTCAGGAATTCTCTAAGATATTTAGTGTGAAATATGGCTTTGTCTTGTAAATATTCCCTGATCTGGCCTTGTCCACATGAGACACTACTGCTAGGTAAGTCCAAAATGTCTGTTAATTTCCCAAACATCCTTATCAAACTTTAATGCAATTAACTTTAATGTAATTAAAAAAAAACTTTAATGCAATTAACTGTTCAATTGTGTTTCCAATTAAAATGTTAGTTTCATAAGGCTAGAGTATTGAATGATTGATGAGCAGTGTTTCAGTGGATGTTTTATTCTGTATATTTCTAAATATATGTATAACAAGAACAAAGGCAAGTACCTACGACAGGGAAAAAGAAGTCTGCATTTACTTCCCTCATTTTAGATTCTTTTCAAAAAGAAGAATTGTCAAATTTATGAAATTCCAAAATTATTTTTGCTTTTTTGGTTTGCTTAATTATTCATATTTTAAAATGCATCTTAAACAGTTTTTTTATGAAAACAATGCTGTGCTGTATTAAACAATCAACAGTGAAAATGTGGGGTTCAGTTTATTTCCTACTTTGTTATAAAAATTTATCATACTTAATGCCCCAGTTAAATCCACCCTTATAATTTAGTAATAATACTATTTTCTCTTCCTCTATTAATTTTCATTATAAATATATTATTGCACTTTCATTTATTGTTCTAATGACATTAGATATTACTTCCTGCCCATTTTCCTTTGTAAAATGAGGATGTCTCTATTCCTCTACTTCTCAACCTCTTCATTCTGTTATCTCCCAACTACTATCTTTTGTACTTCTATATATTCATACTTAATAATCTACATTCTTTTGTAAACAGGTTGAAATCACCTTTGTTTTGTGTATTGTGAAAGCTGGGAATTCAAATGTGTATACAAAGATGACATGTTAAATATAAATGAACTGAGACAGAAATTGGAAAGATTGGCCACCAGAAATTAAGCTTTTCAATTGATTACTATTATTTGACATATGTACTATTACATAAAAATATATTAGTTTATGCCATAAAAATAATAAAATTATAAAATTATAACATAATAGTGAATATTGCATATACTATTACATATACTATTGTTCAAATCTATGTCTCTTTTTATTTAATTCCAGATCCTGGGTTCTCTTTTTATACCAATAAATATCAAAGTCATTCTTATACTCTGGGTTGTAGTATGAAATAAGTCAGCTTTGAATCACTTAACATGGAAGAATATTTTATTATATTCAGTTTTATAGTAGAATACAGCTGTTCACCAATGTAAGTGCTTCCAAAGATGGATATAATCTTTCACAATGGTTTTTATATTTACAGTAACATGTCCCAAGGTATTTGTAAAGTTTTAATATATGAGCATTATAATATTTAATTTTCAGTGTCAAATTTTATTTTAGTTAAGTAAATTCCATTTGAAGTTCCTCATTCATACCATCAATATTCAATGAGAGAGGTGAACTGAACAATGTTAGTTTTTTTTCATAAGGTAGCAAATAGATATCATTTCTAAAATTCAGTCTTTAATTCCCACAATTTATAAAGATACAAGTCAGAATCATACTTTCATTTCTGAAAACTTATATATGCATAGAAAATAGAGTCAGATTAATCTTTAACGGAGGAGATTCCCAAAGAAACTATTTCATTAAGGAAAAAGTGATTTATATAACTTGTGTATATACTTTGTAGCAATTGTTTGGATATATTCAAAATGGATAGACAGATTTTATGCAAAAAGACACAGATCTTAAATTTTAACTCCGCTTTTACAGTAAACTAAAGCACGTGTTTTCACTATATAACAGGGACCTTCATTTTTCAATGGTTGAAAAAGAACCCGCAAATATTATTTTAAACTACCATTCTCTTGTAATAATGAACCATGTTCTAAATATAATATACCTTGTTGTTTGTTTAGTCATTAAGTCATGTCTGACTCTCTTGTGACCACATGGACTGTAACCCTCCAGGTTCCTTTGTCCATGGGATTTCCCAGGCAAGATACTAGAGTGGCTTGCCATTTCCTCTTCAAAGGGATCATCCCAACCCAGAGAAGCAATGAGATTTCTCTGACCCTTTAAAGGAATGTAGCACTGTTAATTATTATATTCAAGGACTTTTATTCAATTTGAAAATTTCTAACATGAAATAGTTGCTTGTTAATAGCACAAATGTATTTATAATCTGAATTCTTGAAAAATGTCAAATTGTATTTAAATTGCTTAGCTAAAATTACATTGTTTTCCACAGCTAGAAGACCATCTAGAGCTGCTATCTGGTAGCATAGACACTAGCCACATATGGCTGTTTTAATTTAAACTAAAGTTAGCTAAATTAACAATCATTTCCTCAGTCACACTAACCACATGTCAAATACCCAGTAGTCACATGTAGTCGGTAGCAAATTTCTTAAGATCACGGATGTAGAATGTATCCATTATCTAAAAAAGCCGTGTTGCCCAGTGTTGATTCACAATAGGGGTTGGTAAACATTTTCTATAAAAGGCCAAATACTAACTATTTCAGGCTTTGTGTTCTCTGATACAATTAGTCAATTCTGTGATTGTAGCAGGAAAATAGCCTGTCTTGCTCACCATACACAATAGATGAACAAACATGTGTGGCTATCTTCAAATAAAACTTTATACAGTAAAGCAGGTTAGGCAAGATTTGGCATGTGGGCTATTTTTTGCTTACTCTTAATCTCTATTAACATTTATTTTGATTAATCTACAGAAAGACTTTCTGGTATTCTCTTGTTTTTTTGATTACCCGACTGATGTTGGCAATTGATCTCTGGTTCCTCTGCCTTTTCTAAATTCAGTTTGAACATCTGGAAGTTCACGGTTCACGTACTGCTAAAGCTGGACTTGGAGAGTTTAAAGCATTGCTTTGCTAGTGTGTGAGATGAGAGAAATTGTGAAGTAGTGTGAATTTTCTTTGCCATTACCTTTCTTTGGGATTGGAATAAAAACTGACCTTTCCTGGTCCTGTGGCCTCAGCTGAGCTTTCCAAAGTTGCTGGCATATCATGGAAAAAGCAAGAGAGTTCCAGAAAAACATCTATTTCTGCCTTATTGACTATGCCAAAGCCTTTGACTGTGTGAATCACAATAAACTGGAAAATTCTGAAAGAGATGGGAATACCAGACCACCTGATCTGCCTCTTGAGAAATTTGTATGCAGGTCAGGAAGCAACAGTTAGGACTGGACATGGAACAACAGACTGGTTCCAAATAGGAAAAGGAGTACGTCAAGGCTGTATATTGTCACCCTGTTTATTTAACTTATATGCCGAGTACATCATAAGAAACGCTGGGCTGGAAGAAGCACAAGCTGGAATCAAGATTGCTGGGAGAAATATCAATAAGCTCAGATATGCAGATGACACCACCCTTATGACAGAAAGTGAAGAGGAACTAAAAAGCCTCTTAATGAAAGTGAAAGTGGAGAGTGAAAAAGTTGGCTTAAAGCTCAACATTCAGAAAACGAAGATCATGGCATCCGGTCCCATCACTTCATGGGAAATAGATGGGGAAACAGTGGAAACAGTATCAGACTTTATTTTTTTGGGCCCCAAAATCACTGCAGATGGTGACTGCAGCCATGAAATTAAAAGACGCTTACTCCTTGGAAGGAAAGTTATGACAAACCTAGAGAGCATATTGAAAAGCAGAGAAATTACTTTGCCAACAAAAGTCCATCTAGTCAAGGCTATGGTTTTTCCTGTGGTCATGTATGGATGTGAGAGTTGGACTATAAGGAAAGCTGAGCACCGAAGAATTGATGCTTTTGAACTGTGGTGTTGGAGAAGACTCTTGAGAGTCCCTTGGACTGCAAGGAGATCCAATCAGTCAATCCTAAATGAAATTCATTGGAAGGACTGATGCTGAAGCTGAAACTCCAATAGTTTGGCCCCCTGATTCAAGGAACTGACTCGCTGGGGGAAAAAAAAAAAAGAAACACTCTGATGTTGGGAAAGATTGAAGGCAGGAAGAGAAGGGGACAACAGAGGATGAGATGGTTGGATGTCATCACTGACTTAATGGATATGAGTTTGAGCTAGCTTCAGGAGTTGGTGATGGACAGGGAAGCCTGGGATGCCACAGCCCATGGGGTCAGAAAGAGTCAGCCACAACTGAGCAACTGAACTGACTGAATGAACTGAGAGATTTAACTAAATTTCCAAATATGTGTGTCATGTCAAAATATTGAGTATTTGTGGCATCATATACAGTAGGTTTTTAATCACATAAAATTTTGTTAAGTCATTCAGTCATGCCTGACACTTCAGCCTCATGGACTGAAGCATGTCAGGCCTTCCTCTTCTTCTTTTCAGTTTACTCAAAATCATATCCATTGAATTCACAAAGTCTTCCAACCATATCATCCTCTGTTCTCCCTTTCTCCAATCACCTTCATCTTTCCCAGCACCAGGGTCTTTTCCAATGAGTCAGCTCTTCACATCAGGTGTCCAAAGATTTGGAGCCTCAAGAAAATTATAATATTACATATTATAGCCATATGGAATTTTTAGATATGTATAGCCATCAGGTAGAGTAGGAAAGGCTTCAGTTCAGTTCAGTTCATTTCAGTCGCTCAGTCGTGTCTGACTCTTTGCAACCCCATGAATCGCAGCATGCCAGGCCTCCCTGTCCATCACCAACTCCTGAAGTCTACCCAAACCCATGTCCATCGAGTCAGTGATGCCATCCAGCCATGTCATCCTCTGTCATCTCCTTCTCCTTCTGACCCCAATCCTTCCCAGCATTAGGGTATTTTCCAATGAGTCAACTCTTCACATGAGGTAGCCAAAGTATTGGAGTTTCAGCTTCAACATCAGTCCTTCCAATGAATACCCAGGACTGATCTCCTTTAGGATGGACTGGTTGGATCTTCTTGCAGTCCAAGGGACTCTCAAGAGTCTTCTCCAACACCACAGTTCAAAAGCATCAATTCTTTGGCACTCAGCTTTTTTCACTGTCCAACTCTCACATCCATACATGACTACTGGAAAAACCATAGCCTTGTCTAGACAGACATTTGTTGGCAAAGTAATGTCTCTGCTTTAATATATGCTATCTAGGTTGGTCATAACTTTCCTTCCAAGGAGTAAGCGTCTTTTAATTTCATGGCTGCAATCACCATCTGCAGTGATTTTGGAGCCCCCCAAAATAAAGTCTGTTAGTGTTATCACTGTTTCCCCATCTATTTCCCATGAAGTGATGGGACCAGATGCCATGATCTTCGTTTTCTGAATGTTGAGCTCTAAGCCAACTTTTTCACTCTCCTCCTTCACTTTCATTAAAAGGCTTTTTAGTTCCTCTTCACTTTCTGTCATAAGGGTGGTGTCATCTGCATATCTGAGGTTACTGATATTTCTCCCGGCAATCTTGATTCCAGTTTGTGCTTCTTTCCAGCATTTCTCATGATGTACTCTGCATAGAAGTTAAATAAGCAGGGTAACAATATACAGCCTTGACACACTCCTTTTCCTATTTGGAACCAGTCTGTTGTCCCATATCCAGTTCTAATTATTGCTTCCTGACCTGCATACAGGTCATTCTCAAGAGACAGGTCAGGTGGTCTGGTATCCCCATCACTTTCAGAATTTTCCACAGTTTATTGTGATCCCCACAGTCAAAGTTTTTGGCATAATCAATAAAGCAGAAATAGATGTTTTTCTGGAACTCTCTTGGTTTTTCGATGATCCAGATGATGTTGGCAATTTGACTTCTGGTTCCTCTGCCTTTTGTAAAACCAGCTTGAACATCTGGAAGTTCATGGTTCACGTATTGCTGAAGCCTGGCTTGGAGAATTTTGAGTATTAATTTACTAGCCTGTGAGATGAGTGCAGTTGTGCAGTAGATTGAGCATTCTTTGGCATTGCCTTAATTTGGGATTGGAAATGCTTCAATTACTTTTTATTTTTTCCACCAGTATTCACTAGGAAGTTTTTATCCACATTTTCCAAAGATAGGGTTTAGACAGCTTGCCATTTGACTTAACAAACATGTATATAGAACAACTGATTTTGCTATTCCCAATGGACATCTTTCCTACACTCAACATTTACTTAAAAGTTTTCTATTAATATACAAATGAATTTTATTACAGTCAGTTCAGTTCAGCCACTCAGTCGTGTCTGACTTTTGTGACCCCAAGGAGTGCAGCACACCAGGCTTTCCTGTCTTTCACCAACTCCCAGAGTTTACTCAAACTCATGTCCATCAAGTCGTTGATGCCACCCAACCATCTCATCCTCTGTCGTGCTGTTCTCCTCCTGCCTTCAATCTTTCCCAGCATCAGGGTTTCTTCCAGTGAGTCAGTTCCTTGCATCAGGTGGCCAAATTATTGGAGTTTCAGCTTTAGCATCATTCCTTCCAAAGAACACCAACACCACAGTTCAAAAGCATCAATTCTTCAGCACTCAGCTTCCTTTGTAGTCAAACTCTCATATCCACATATGACTACTGGAAAAACCAGAGCTTTGACTAGACAGACTTTTGTCAGCAAAGTAATGTCTCTACTTTTTAATATGCTGTCTAGATTGGTAATGGTTTTTCTTCCAAAGATCAAGTGCTTTTTAATTTCAAGGCTATAGTCAGCATCTTCAGTGATTTTCCAGGGCAAGAAAATAAAGTCTGTCACTGTTTCCATATCTATTTGCCATGAAGTGATGGGACTGGATGCCATGAACTTAGTTTTTTGAATGTTAAGTTTAAAGCCAACTTTTTCACCCTCCTCTTTCACCTTCATCAAGAGGTTATTTGGTTTCTGCCATAAGGGTGGTGTCATCTGCATATCTATGGTTATTGATATTTCTTCTAGCAATCTTGATTCCAGCTTTTGTTTCATACAGGCTGACGTTTTGCATGGTGTACTCTGCCTAGAATCTAAATAAGCAGGCTGACAGTATACAGCCTTGACATACTCCTTTCCCAATTTGGAAGCAGTCTTTCATTCCACGTCTGATTCTAACTGTTGCTTCCTGACCTGCATACAGATTTCTCAGGAGGCAGGTCAGGTGGTCTGGTTTTCATATCTCTTGAATAATTTCCCACAGATTGTTGTGATCCACACAGTCAAATGCTTTGGTGTAGTCAATAAAGCAAGAGTAGATTTTTTTTTTGGAACTCTGTTGCATTTTCAATGATCCAACTGATGCTGAAATTTGAACTCTGGTTCCTCTGCCTTTTCTAAATCCAGCTTGAACATCTGGAATTTCACAGTTCATGTACTATTGAAGCCCACCTTGGAGAATTTTGAGCATTATATTGCTAGTGTGTTAAATGAGTGCAATTGTGCCGTAGTTTGAACATTCTTTGGCATTGCCTTTCTTTGGGGTAAGAATGAAAACTGACCTTTTCCAGTCCTGTGGCCACCATTGAGTTTTCCAAATTTGCTGACATGTTGACTGTGGCACTTTCACAGTATCATCTTTTAGGATTTGAAAAAACTCTACTGGAATTCCATCACCTCCACTAGATTTGTTTGTAGTGATGCTTCATAAGGCACACTTGACTTCACATTCCAGGATGTCTGGCTCTAGGTGAGTGATCACACCCTTGTGATTATCTGGTTCGTGAAGTTTTTTTTTTTTTTTGTATAGTTCTTCTGTGTATTCTTGAGACCTCTTCTGAATATCTTCTGCTTCTGTTAGGTCCATAATATTTCTGTCCTTTATTGAGACCGTATTTGCATGACATGTTTCCTTGGTATCTCTAATTTTCTTGAAGAGATCTCTGGTCTTTCCCATTCTACTGTTTTCCTCTATTTCTTTGCATTGATCGCTGAGGAAGGCTTTCTTATCTCTCCTTGCTATTCTTTGGAACTCTGCATTCAGATACTTATATCTTTCCTTTTCTCCTTTGCTTTTTGCTTCTCTTCTTTTCTCGGCTATTTTTAAGGCCTCCTCAGACAGCCATTTTGCTTTTTTGTATTTCTTTTCCATGGGGATGGTCTTGATCCTTGTCTCCTGTACAGTGTCACGAACCTCTGTCCATAGTTCTTCAGGCACTCTGTCTATCAGATCTAACCTCTTGAATCTATTTATCACTTCCACTGTATGATCATAAGGGATTTGATTTAGGTCATACCTGAATGATCTAGTGGTTTTCCCCGCTTTCTTCAATTTAAGTCTGAATTTGGCAATAAGGAGCTCATGATCTGAGCCACAGTCAGCTCCTGGTCTTGCTTTTGCTGACTGTATAGAGCTTCTCTGTCTTTGGGTGCAAAGAATATAATCAATCTGATTTAAGTGTTGACCATCTGGTGATGTCTATGTGTAGAGTCTTCTCTTGTATTTTTGGAAGAGCATGTATGCTATGACCACTGAGTTCTCTTGGCCAAACTCTGCTAGCCTCTTCCTTGCTTCATTCTGTACTCCAAGCCCAAATTTGCCTGTTACTGCAGGTATTTCTTGACTTCCTACTTTTGGATACCAGTCACCTATAATGAAAAGGACACCTTTTGGGGGGTGTTAGTTCTAGAAGGTCTTGTAAGTCTTCACAAAACTGTTCAACTTCAACTTCTTCAGCATTACTGATTTGGGCATAGACTTGGATTACTGTGATATTGAATGGTTTGCCTTGGAAATGAACAGAGATCTTTCTGTCATTTTTGAGATTGCATCCAAGTGCTGCATTCTGGACTCTTTGGTTGACTATGATGACTCTTCCATTTCTTCTAAGGAATTCTGTCCCACAGTAGTAGATATAATGGTTATTTGAGTTAAATTCACCCATTCCAGTCCATTTTAGTTCACTGATCCTTAAAATGTCAATATTAATTCTTGCTCTCTCCTGTTAGACCACGTCAAATTTGCCTTGATTCATGGATCTAACATTCCAGGTCTCTATGCCTCTTAGAATAAGGAAAGTAAAAACAAAAATAAGCAAATCAAGCTTAGTTAAAGATTTAGCCTGGCAAAGGAAATCATAAACAAGATGAAAAAACGCATAGAATGGGTGAAAATGTTTTTAAAATGAAGCAACAAACAGAAGATTAATCTCCAGAATATAGAAACAACTCATGAAGCTTAATATCAAAAAATCAAACAATACAATCAAAAAGTCATCAGAAGATGTAAACATTCAGTTTACCAAAGAAGAAACACAGATGGCCAAGGAGTACCTGAAAAGATGCTCAATATTGCTGATTACTGGAGAAATGAAAATCAAAATTATGATGAGGCATTTCCTCACACTGGTCAGAATAGCCATTATCAAAAAATCTATAAATAATAATTAATGTAGAGAGTGTGGAGAAAAGGAAAGCTTCTTGCACTATTGGTGGGAATGTAAATTGTTACAGCCACTATGGAGAACAGTATGAAGGTTTCTTAAAAATCTAAACATGGAACTACCATATGACACAGCAGTCTCACTATTGCACATATACCCTGAGAAAACCACAGTACAAAATATACATGTACCCCAATGTTCATTGTGGCACTATTGACAACAGTCAGGGCATGGAAGCAACCTAAATGTCAGTTGAGAAGTGAACGGATAAAGATTATTTGGTACATATAAGCAATGGAATATTACCCAGTCATGAAAAGGAACAAAATTGGGTATTTACAGTGATGTGGATGAACCTAGAGTCTGTCATACAGAGTGAAGAAATTCAGAAAGAGAAAAACAAATACTATATATTAACACATATATATGTTACCTAGAATAATAGCACAAAAGAACTTATTTGCACGGTAGAAAAATACACAGACATACAGAAAGGACATTTGAACACAGTTAGGGAAGGAGATGGTGGGATGAACTGAGAGAATAGCACTGACATATATACATTACCATTTATAATATAGATAGCCAGTGAGAAGCTGCTGTATAGCACAGAGAGTTCAGCTAGGTATTCTGTGATGACCTACAGTGTTGGGATTTGGGGTTTGGATGGAGACTGAGAGGGAAAGTGTATATGTATACATATACCTGACTCAATTCATTGTAGAGCAGACACTGATACAACATTGCAAAGCAATTATACTCCATTAAAAGAATAAGATCAGAAATATTCTAACAAGGCCTGCTTATACAAAATTTTCTGCCCCAACTTCTAGTCTGTGATGATAAGAGTTACTTTTCTTCTGATACAAGGATGACATCTTCCATATGGGAATTTTATCTCACAAATAAAAGGAGTATGCTTCTATATCTTGGCTATTAAATAATTCTGGCACGAAGATAGGGATGAATGTATCTTTTGGAATTAGTGTTTTTGTTTTTTCTGGATATAAACCCAGGAGTGGACATGCTCGACCATACAGTAGTTTTGTTTTAGCTTTCTTTTTTTTTCTTTTGAGAAAGCTCCATAGTGCTTTCCACAGTGGTTGCACCAATTTATATTCCCACTAACAATGTACAAAGATTCCCTTTTCTCCACATACTTGCCAACACTTGCTATTTGTAGAATTTGATGATAGCCATTCTGATAGCTATGAGGTGTTATCACATTGCTGTTTTGATTTCATTTCTCTAATAATTAGCAATGCTGAGCATCTTTTTATGTGCCTGTTAGCCATCTGTGTATCTTCCTTGGAAAAATATCTGTTCAGGTCTTCTGCTCATTTTTTCAAGTTGATTTTTTATTTGATTTTGTGTTATACAAGCTGTTTACATATTTTGTATATTAACCTCTTGTCAGTCATATAGCCAAGTGTCCATCAACAGATGAATGGACCTGGGGTATACACACACATACATACACATACACATGTCTATAGGCTTCATAGGCTCTAGTGGTAAAGAATCATCCTGCCAATGCAGGAGATACAGGAGACATGCGTTCGATCACGGGGTCAGGAAGATTCCTTGAAGTAGGAAATGTCAACCCAATTCAATATTCCTGCCTGGAAAATCCAATGGAGCCCGGTGGGCTACAGTCCATGGGAAAGAGTTGGAACTTGCAAAGAGTTGGAAACAACTTAGGAACTGAGTAAACAGCACACGCACACAAACACACAGACACACACACACACACAACTCAGCCATAAAAAAGAATGAAATTCTGCCATTTGAAGCAACATAAATGGACCTAGAGAATATTATGCTTAATGAAATTAATCAGACTAATACTCTATGTTATCAGAGAAAGACAAATACTGTATAATATCAATTATATGATGAATTTGAAAGGCAAAGAAAGAAAGGTGCATAGCAAAAGAGAAACAAACTCACAGATATAGAAAACAAACTAGTCTTTACAAGTAGAAAGAGCAAAGGGGAAAGGGATGTGTTAGTAGTATAGAATTAAGAAATACAAACTACTGATGCTATGTACAAAATAGATAAGAAACAAGACTATATTGCATACAGGGAATCCTAGCCATGATCCGGTAATAACTTTGAATGGAGTATAATCTGTAAAAATACCGAATCACTGTGCTATACACCTGAAACTAATGTGATATTGTAAATAAAATGTACTTCAATTAAAAAGGTGGGAGGGGAGGTAAAGTCAGAATTCCTTCTTGTATCTGTTGTTCTTTTTAAAGGTGCCTTTAGTTCAAAATAGTTTTTATGCCAAAATGGCATGTTTGGGGTGATATATTCTGGTTTCTTTCACTGTTGATATCTAGTTTTTACTTGAAAGCCAATTAATGCCAGCTGATTAAGTCATTTTCTTTGACTGCTTTGAGTTTTGATTATTATTCCCAGAGTATTCCCAAAGGCCTCATCAGATTTCTGAAATTATTCTTTGTTTACAAAATCAACTTTTATCCAGTCAATTCCACCTTGTTGATCCCATCTTCTGGAGAAGCAATGGCACCTCACTTCAGTACTCTTGCCTGGAAAATCCCATGGACAGAGGAGCCTGGTGGGCTGCAGTCCATGGGGTCGCACAGAGTCGGACACTACTGAAGCGACTTAGCAGCAGCAGCAGCAGCAGCAACCCCATCTTCACTGATTTATTTATTTATTTTTTTAAATGGGGGCAACTGAAGAAACTCATACATAACACTTTTGTGTTTTGACATTTTTTGTTCCTTTGTCTTTCCCCTTTCAGGTGAATTTTCTTATTTTACAGAGCATGTCCAAAGTAACTTGTTAAGAATTCCAGTCAGAGCCTTTAGCACATGGCAAAGCTCACTAGACAAATTATATCAGCCTGCTTTTAATTCCTTTATAAGAAATCTTTCATTGTTGCTTTTGTTACAAAGGTAAGGATATATTCTTTCTGAGTTTAGAAGAACATCATCATTCCTAATTTCAATTTCAAAGCGATGTATCTTGAAATTTTTTTTTTCCCTAACATATGTGTTGAGTGAAGCTTTCAATCTGGTTTTGAATTGTTGTTTGCTTTTTGTAAATTATGACTTCTCACTGTGCATGTGTCTGCTATTATGAATCAGGCCTCTGTAATTGTTTTCTCTCAAATTTTGTCCTATTATATTATTTCCTCACTTTGTGATATTTTCCTATATTTTTATTTCAGACATTCTATTGATTTTTTTAAATTTTTTTAAATATAAAGTTATTTATTTTAATTGGAGGTTTTTATATTTCCAAAAGCCTGTTGCTGTTTTTGGAATATTTCTTTCAAGTAGCTTTCTATTGTTGTATCATTGATGCAACATTCAATTAAAGTGTTTCTTGCTGATAGGCTCTGTTCTTTAAATTAATTGCTTTCTTAGGGGTCATATTTTGTGTTTTTATTTTCTTTTTTGTTTATCTGGCTGTTGTTCTTATTGCTAGGCTTATTTAAATATTTAAAGAGCATGGTCTGTTTATTTACATTGAGGAAAACAATCATAGAAAGATGATTAAGAGCCTAAATTATGGGATTGGGTTTTTCAGTTGGGAGGCTTCCTTTGCAGTTTAATGTGAAAAACCAGAGAATCAGCAGTTCAACAGTGGAATGCCTAAATGCCCAAAGAGAATGACATTTTTCTAGAACACTAGTGAAACCATGTTCCTCAGATTGGGACTTGAACCCACAGTCTGAAACTCAAGCCTGGAAAAAAAAAAAAAAACAGAATGGAAATTGAATCCATAGAATTTTAACTGAGATCACACTCCTGGTCTCATGAGGCTCAGGTTCTTGATGTCTCATCACAAAGAATTCTGTGAGCAACATAGTGATAGGTAAGAAGTGGATTTATTTGGAGAGATACACACTCCACAGATAGAGTGTGGGCCACATCAGAAGAGAGTCATCTCAGGGTATGGGGTTGTCAGTTTTTATAGGGTAGCTAATTTCATAGGCTAATGACTGAGGAGGAGTATTCCACCTATTTTGGGGAAGGGGTGGAGTTTCTCAGGGCCACTGTCCTGTTTGAACTGTCATGGCACCCTTGCTCATGTCATTTAGTGTGCTGGTTATGTTACAATGAGCATATACTGAGGCTCCAGGTCTAGTAGAAGTCTCGTTCACCATCTTTGACCTAGATGATTTTAACCAGTTTATGTCTTGTTCTTAGGCTATGCCATTCTTGTAAAGGTTGTAGCCTGCCCCTTTCCTTCCTGTTTCACTAAGTGCTCATGTTTTTCTAGCCAATTGTTATTTTTATATTTAATTTAATTGTATTTATTTATTTATTTTTAGGATTTACCACTCTCATCAACCCATGCTTTGGAGGTGATAAATTATTGAAGGAAATATATTAAATGTATAAATATGCATGTGTATGTTGGGGGTAGTTGTCAGTGAATCTTCTTTTATTTTCCCCCATTTCACACATCTGCTTCTATATACATAAGTCTTCTAATATCTGGTTGATATGGTGTTCTAAATAGATAATGTATTTCTATTTCTGCTTCAGTCCCTCTGATCTATAGTTTAAGCTGCATCTTTCTTTTCCTGTTTATTAGTTACTAACCATCAACAGTTGTTGAAATCTGTTATCTGTTAATGCCACTATCTCCCAATTCCTTCTGTCCTTGTATTCTTTTACTTATAGATGGTAAACAGCAGGAGAAAAAACAGAAAATTTTAGTCCTTCAATCTTATAGCTTATAACCTCAATATCTTCTAAGTTTTTCTCTAGGTTCAGCATAAAAAATATCAGCAAGAAATCTATATTCTCCAAAAAATTAATTGATCATATTATTTTATATCTAAGAAACCTTTATCACATGAAATTTACTAGAATGTTTTGATTTGTTCGTGTGTGTGCTTAGACATTCAGTCATGTCCAACTCTTTGCAACCCCATGGACTGTAGCCCACCAGGCTCCTCTGTTCATGGGGATTGCTGTATCTTGAGAAACTGTACACAATGCATGAATTCTAAGTTCCAATCTAGAATATAAGAGACAATATTAGGGATCTATTTCTTAATGTGCAAACTATTAAGGAAATCATATTTATCTTCTTGAAATGTAATGCATGCATGCTAAGTCGCTTCAGTCATGTCTGACTCTGTGCAGCCCTATGGACAGCAGCCCCCAGGCTCCTCTGTCCACAGGATTCTCTAGGCAAGAATACTGGAGTGGGTTGCCATTAACTAACGCAATGTATATGGTAACTTGATGGCTCAATGGTAAAGAATCCGCCTATAATGCAGGAGACACAGGAGATGCAATTTTGATCCCTGGATCAGGAAGATCCTCTGGAGGAGGAAATGGCAACCCACTCCAGTATTCTTGCCTGGAAAATTCCATGAGCAGAAAAGCCTGATGGGCTACAGCACATGGGGTTGAAAAGAGTTGGACATGACTGAGCACACATACACATACACACACATTTGATAACTTTCCTGGTATGCTCTCTAGCAAAATGAAAGATTAAACAACTCAAAACTACTGTTACAGTCTTTCAGTTATAAAATATATCTGCAGATTTTAAGGAGAAATTAAATACTTACTTGCAAAGTTCATTCAGAGATAGATCCTTCACTGTGTGTAGATACAAACAAATATCCTTAGATCCTTTCATCTCATGATATCTCCAGTTCTATAGAAACTATCCCATACTATCCCACAACACAGATCTTCACTGTAACATCTGGCACTGATTGAAAATATTATCAGAGAATAGAAAACAAATTATTTTTATAGAGAGATATAGGATATCTTACACTGTAATGACTATTTGATGTGTATGACGTGTGTATGTTGAGATGTAGGAGAAATTTATGTTGCAAACATCTTAGGAATGCACAAAAATTGATTTGAATCTACCCAAATAGCTTCTTTATATGAAAGGCTTTAGAAAAATGAGAAAAAGAACCATTTATAGCAACATGAAGATCCAACCAGTCCATCCTAAAGGAAATCAGTCCTGAATATTCATTGGAAGGACTGATGCTGAAGCTGAAACTCCAATACTTTGGCCATCTGATGTGAAGAACTGACTCATTGGAAAAGACCCTGATGCTGGCAGAGATTGAAGGCAGGAGGAAAAGGAGATGACAGAGGATGAGATGGTTGGATGGCATCACCGACTCAATAGACATGAGTTTGAGTAAAGTCTGGGACTTGGTGATGGACAGGGAGGCCTGGCATGCTGCAGTCCATGGGGTCACAAAGAGTTGGACACGACTGAGCAACTGAACTGAACTGAACTGATAGCAACATGAATAGACTTGAGTTTAACAAGAATATTCGATTAGCTATTATTTCAGTTTCATCCAACATGCTGGATAATTATATTATAGCAGGACTTTGATAAAAGCAGTATGTAAGGCTTTGCTATGAAATATTTACCAAAGTCCTGACTTAGCACTTTTAAATATTTATAACAATTCCACATATCAAGAAATATTGAAGTATAAAAGTACTTGCTTTAGTGTGAATATGTAAAAGAAAGAATAAAGACATGAAGTGGAATGAAGGGCAACATTTATTTCAATATTTTTAACTGCTGAGGAGGTGAAGGTTTGAAATTTAAGCTTGCAATCACACACTACACCATAAGTCTTTGGATGGCTTACCATGCCTGAAACTTTTCTTCTTGAATGCTTGTGGTGTGTTGAATCTAACTGAGACTTATTCTATTACACAAAACATGGCTAAACAGGTATACTCTATAGGGTTATTAAATATTTCATATATATAAATTACAGGGGCACAGGCTATTAAATGGTTTCTAAACAATTACTATTGTTACATCTATTGTTAAAAGGCATTATTATAAGAAACATCTTTATTGTTTCACTTAACAACTAGTTAGTGATCCTTGTTTTATGCCCAGTATAAGTTTAGGTGCCAGAGATTCCACTGTGCATGGGAAAGGTATGGTCAAGCCAAAATAGAGCTGGCATCATATTCAACTGCAGGCAGTGAAGCAGATCAATTGCAAATTTACAGTTTTTGTTGTGCTAGAAAGTAAAAATGCTATTGCCTAGAATGGATGTTGGGAAGCCCATTGTGTAATAGGTTTGCCAAAGGAGGATTCTCAACAAGGATATATTTACTCTGGGATTTCTGGAATGAAGAGTCAGCTACATAGAGAGTAAAGGGAAGAAAGTTACAGACTTACGGAAAAACAAGTTCAACTTCACTGAAGCTCTTCAGCCCCTCAAATTTTCTCTCTTCTAGGAACTGTTGAGAGAACAGTGTACCTGAATCACTCACAGTAAAGGAAGAACATAATGAATTTGAGTAAGAGTGCACAGACCAGATCAAGGAATATCTTACACATTTTCATAAAGAATTTTTAATTTTTTTCAAGTTCAGTGAAAAGTTATTTAATTGTGGAGATCACAGGACTGATCTCCATATTTATGTTTTAAAATATTGTTTAGCTTCTGGGTCAAGAAAGAATAGGAGAAAGGAACAGTGACAGAGTAGTTCAGGATTAAAAGTGGTATAATTTAGCTTAGCAAAATGACAGAAAAGATGGAGCGATGTGAGCACATTTGAAATACTTTTGTGTAGAAGAAGTAGCTTAACATTTAGACTTATAATCATATATCACACCATGTGGCTCTGATAACGGATCAGGAAAATCAAAACATATGTAAGTAATTGCAGAAGACTCCAATAAGAGTTCTGGTTTTTTCCACTAGGTGAAAAACCAGACAGGAAATGCTAGATGAAGAATAGATTAAAAGAAGGAAATAAAAGTTTTTAACATGGTTATGCTAATTCGAATTTCCTAGAAAGCATACAAATAGTCAAAATAGGCAGATGGATACATGAGTTTTGAAAATTCAGGAAAGGTCTGGGATGTAAATACTGACTTAAAATTATCAACATTTAGTCAACTTTTATAAACATACATATAAATAATGTTACTAAGGGATAAAATATATAGAGAGAAATTGTATTCATATTATAGCCTTTGACTGTGTGGATTACAATAAACTGGAAACTTCTTCAAGAGATGGGAATACCAGAACACCTGATCTGCCTCTTGAGAAACCTATATGCAGGTCAGGAAGCAACAGTTAGAACTGGACATGGAACAACAGACGGGTTCCAAAGAGAAAAAGGAGTATGTCAAGGCTGCATATTGTCACCCTGCTTATTTAACTTATATGCAGAGTACATCATGCGAAACTCTGGGCTGGAAGAAGCACAAACTGGACTCAGGATTGCTGGGAGAAATATCAATAACCTCAGATATGCAGATGACACCACCCTTATGGCAGAAAGTGAAGAGGAACTAAAGAGCCTCTTGATGAAAGAGAAAGAGGAGAGTGAAAAAGTTGGCTTAAAGCTCAACATTCAGAAAACAAAGATCATGGCATCCAGTCCCATCACTTCATGGGAAATAGATGGGGAAACAGTGGTAACAGTGTCTGACTTTATCTTTTTGGGCTACAAATTCACTGCAGATGGTGACTGCAGCCATGAAATTAAAAGACGCTTACTCCCTGGAAGGAAAGTTATGACCAACCTAGGTAGAATAGTAAAAAGCAGAGACATTACTTTGCCAACAAAGGTCCATCTAGTCAAGGCTATGGTTTTTCCTGTGGTCATGTATGGATGTGAGAGTTGAACTGTGAAGAAGGCTGAGCACTGAAGAATTGATGCTTTTGAACTGTGGTGTTGGAGAAGACTCTTGAGAGTCCCTTGGACTGAAAGGAGATTCAACCAGTCCATCCTAAAGGAGGTCAGTCCTGGGTGTTCATTGGAAGGTCTGATGCTAAAGCTGAAACTCCAATACTTTGGCCACCTGATATGAAGAGTTGACTCATTGGAAAAGACCCTGATGCTGGGAGGGATTGGGGGCAGGAGGAGAAGGGGACGACAGAGGATGAGATGGTTGGATGGCATCACTGACTCAATGGACATGAGTTTGAGTGAACTCTGGGAGTTGGTGATGGACAGGGAGGCCTGGCATGCTGCGATTCATGGGGTCGCAAAGAGTTGGACATGACTGAGCGACTGAACTGAACTGAACTGAACTATAGCCTTAAACCTTGAAATAGAATAGAAGGGTAAGAACTCAGCAAAAGACACTTGAAAGTTTGTCTGTGAGTTAGGAAATTGAATGGGGTAGTAGAAGTCAAGAGGGAGAATATTATTTCAAAACTAGTCAATAAATCTAAAAGTTAGTTATTTAAAGATAGAGTAGTGTGTTTATTTAAACATTCCATAAAGAAATGTGAATCTAAATTGTATTCTATGCTAGAGATTCTTCAGGCACCAGAGAAACAATAGTGAACAAAATGAACAAACATTTTTAAAATTATAGAGACAATATTCTGGAGAAGAAAGACAGACAAGACATAAGACAAATATGAAATGTGTAAGACATATGGCATGTTAGAAAGTGTTTATCTCCAAGACTAAAAATACAGAAGGGAAGGGGTTTGAAAACCTAGAGCAGAATTTATCAAATTTGGATGCTTTGTACCTTTATAACTGGAAGCGTGAGCATTTTTTGTGACTTTAAGGAGAACAACTTTGGTGGAAGAATCGTGATGAAGGTCTGATTGCAAAAGATTGATGAGTGACAGAAAGAAGAAGAAATTGGTAAAACAAGGGTAGATCATTCTTCCAGGAACTTTAATTGTGAGTGAAGAATAATCTAGGACTACAGGTGGAAGGGAAAGTGGGGTCAAAAGAGGGTCTATGGATTAAGGCTATATATATATATATATTTAGTTATTCATTAGTGATATCATGTTTGCCTGTTGAGATGTATGCTCCAGTAGAGATTGACAATTTAGGGAAAGATGCAGAGATACAGCAGAATCTATAAAGGAAAGAATAAAGGAAATAACTTTTAACAAGAAAGACACCTGATCCATATTAATAAAAAAAGAATTGGAACAAATGAATGAGATTATAAAGGTTTATGATTTCATGTTGAAAAGATGATGCAATATAATCGTCTGAGGACTGTAATCAAAAAGAGAGTTTATGTAGCTGCCAAAGGATAGTTAAATTCAATAGATATTGGGAGATTGTGGTTGACACGTATACATTTTTTCTTGTAGTTGCTGTTTTGTATAAAGTAGATGAGTAATGAGAACATACTGTATAGCACAGGGAGCTCTACTTAATGCACTGTGGTGACCTGAATGGTAGGGAAGTCCAAAAAGACGAGACACATGTATATGGGTAATGTATTCATTTTGCGGTACGGTAGAAATTAACACAATATTGTGAAGCAGCTATACTTCAATACAATTTTTAAAAATAGTGGAATTAAAAGTTGAATCCATTGAAAGTCTAGACAAAGATGGTGAGAACGCTTTCAAATGCATGATATATTAATCAATCTTGAGTTATAAACTAAGCAAAAATAATTATAGTGAATGAAATGTCTTCATGAGGTGAATATTCGAGGCAAGGATATTCAAGGTCACTGAGATGGGAGAAAAGGATATGTACATCAGAGATCAAGATGTTTGGAAATAAAATTCAATAAGTAACTGAAAAGAAAGGGAATGTTAGATTCTTCTCAAAGCAAGTATACTGGATATTGTTTGTTTGTTTGTTTTTTTTTCTAATTTTATTTTATTTTTAAACTTTACATAATTGTATTAGTTTTGCCAAATAAATATATGTTTTCAAGTCAGTTTTTGTAATGAACTTTCCATTTCTCCTAACCTGCTACCCTGCAGTACCGTAATTTAAGTAACAAATATTTTGACATCCAATTGACTGGGTGAAAGGTGTCAGATTAGAAAGTAAAAGTAGTCTTTAAGGTTTCCTGGCTTTCACTACCAAAAGTTGAAGAGTTCAGACAGAATTTTTTGTTGGGTAGGTAAGAAGGAGAAAGAACAAGGTTAAATTCTTGAAGGACTAAGTACAAGGCTTTCTTCATTTACGAAAGGAGATTCCCTCAGGCTTGGTGGAAGGGAGTCAAATGTGTGGCTCCGGAAGGGAAACAGACCTACTTAAGGAGAAGGATTCAAGGTGATAAGATGATAAGGATTCAAGGTGATAAACACGGAAGTTTTCTGTGGCTCTAGCACAATGCAAGAAGCACCATGTGAAGCAACAAATAAAACCTCAGCAGCAGGTATGGACAGGTGTGCATATGCTTCCCCATATTCTTGACAGGAAATATTTTTCTTGGAGCATGATACAACACTGGAGGGTGGAGTTGAAAAAAAAAGCCAATATTCTGCATTTCATCAGCTGCACAGAATGGTAATTCAGATGTCAAACTGGGTTAACACAGAAAAAAATTAAAAAAAAAACAAACTTTTTGTGCATTCTTTATTTTGTGGCTTAATATTCAAAACTTCATTAATATATCTTCCTTCCCTCCTGTTTGGGATGTCCCAGATGGCACAGTGGTAAAGAATCTGCCTGCCAATGCAGATGAAAGAGGCATGGGTTCAATTCCTGGGTCAGGAAGATCCCCTGAAGTAGGAAATGACAACCCATTCCAGTATTCTTGCCTGGAAAGTTCTATGGAAAGAAGAGCCTGACAGGCTATATTTAGTCTATGGAGCCGCAAAGAGTGGGACTCAACTGGGCAAGTATGCACCACCATTAGTCTGAAGCTGGGTAACCTGGATAAAGGCTATTCTTCATTCTCCCTCTCAGAGGTAATTTATTTACAGACGCAGCAAGGCTGAAATGCATGCAGACTGTATAGGGCAGGCTATGGAAATTGAGAGAAGTCTCACTTCCTTCTTCTGTTTAGAAGGGCATTCACAAAGAATTGTTATTACACCATTAATGGGAACAAATGTAGCCATTAGGGTACACTGAAACAAACAAACAAACAAATATATTAAGAAAGTAGCTCTCTAGGGAAAGTGAATCTACAAGAGATGCTATTTTTGCTCTCTCAAAACTTTGGTGAAAAATGTGAAAACAGAATGTCCTCAAAAACCCAAACCGAGAATTATTCAAAAGAAACTTGACTCATCAGAGCACAGCAAGATCATTATACGCTATTGTAGGAGAGAATTCATTCCAAAAGGAGAAGGAAAAACTTAGAAAAGTTCAACAATGGAGTACAAGATTGTGAAGAAGGCTTTAATTTTTAAATGAACTTTTAGTTTTAGCTTAGAGAAATCTTAAATAGGGCCACTCTATAGGGGCCAGTCATTCCTGATAATGTCCTCAACTCTGGATATTTCAATACTCAAGTAGTAGTTAGATTATCATCTGTCTGTGAAGTTGGATTTTCAGTTAAACATTGAAAGTCTATTAATCATAGATAATGCTCCCAAAATATAATCGTGAAATGGAGAGCAATTTGCTCAGTGTGGAAGGAAAGAAACACTTCCTTATGTAAACATTTTATTATCAGCCCGTTGGTTTTTCTTCTTACTAAAAGCTTTTGGGGTTTAGAATTTTAGCATTTCTAAGTCTGCAAAATAGATGTGGCTATGGAACATCATATAAATACTATTTAATAGAGCATGTGCCTGTGAGTTATGTTACATTAAATACTATTTCTTCCTGACAGAGTCTATGTAAAAGAAAAAGTGATAAATGGAGTTGGTAAAGATTAAGTGAATGTATATTTTATTTTGTTATATTAATAGGAAGTTCTATCTCACCTCCTTTAATCAGGTAGGTGAAAAGTTACCAATACAGTCTAGATCATATTCTTCTTAACATGTATACATACACAGAGCAAGACCGTCAGAGGTAGGGGTCATGGAAGTTATCTTAGATACTGCATACCACAAACCCCAAAGTTTAGAAGCTGTCCAAATAAAAAAGAATATGGTATATTGGGGCCATGGACTATAAGGCATAATATTAATAGGAATTATTATTATCTTTAATTTCTGCCAGCGACTGGTAGAAATATACTTTCAGATAATATGCTCTGAGAAACAGACTTTAACATAATGTACTTTAAGTATATTATCTTATTTAATTCTCACAATAATCCTATTAATTGAATGACTTTATTAACATAATCAGGGAAAAAAATACACCAATGTAGTGTCAGAGATTGGATTATTCTTCTTTTCCCTTGTATTATGAATATATGCCCTCAGGCTTTGACTTGGAACATTTTAATGCCTCCCAGTGGAGAGGTGGAGTGTATTTCTACACCCACTGACTTTGAGCTGGGCTATGTGATTCTTTTATCCAGCAGTATGTGGGAAGAAGTGGTAGTGTACCAGTTCTAAGCAGAGGTTTTCAACAACATCACCTATATTTCCTTGATCCTGTTGAACTCCTGCACTCAGCCAGAGTACCAGAAAGAAATATATATAAAGCAGACTTGCACACAATGCAGGTGTTGGCGTCAAGCACAGCTGAACCTAGCTGAGAAGAGCCATAGACATAGCCCAGCTATAGAACCAGGATCTGTGTTTCTGAGCCATTGAGATTTTGAGGTCATTTATTGAAGAAGAAAAGGTTGCTGAATACAGCAGTCAGTAACTCAACCAGTTACAGAACTAGTAAGTAGAAGAACTTGGGTTTGACCTCTGGCTGGCTGACTCCAGAGCCCCTGTTGGAAAATACAATGTTCATTTGTGTCTAGCTTCAGTAAAAATGTGCTTCCCTGGTGTCTCAGACAGGAAAGAATCTGCCTGCAATGCAGAAGACCCAGATTCCATCCCTGGGTTGAGAAGATTCCCTAGAGGAATGGCAGCCCAGTCAAATACTTTTGCCTGGGAAATCCCATGGACAGAGGAGCCTGGCTGGCTACAGTAAAAATAAAATTTAGAGATTATTTATTTGAATAGGTTTCCATTAATTTGGCCATCATTCAAATGTATATTAAGAACCTAAACATTGCCCATCCATGCAATTCCAAAAAAAGGAAAAGGAAAAATCATTTTCCCTGCCTTCAGAAAGTCAAAGAACATGGTGTTGAATTACCCCCTTTTCATGTACTAACTCATAAATCTAAGACTACATTAATAATCCAAAAGTACTATTCAAACTTCCTTGGAGTTAATTCCATGGAGAAAAGTGAAGGTTAATTAGAAACTAGTTTATTGCTTGATATTTTTTTTTTTAAATAAAAGTTAGCTTTACCTGGAGTTCAGGGTTCAGTTAACAGCATATAAAAAGCAGAGACATTACTTTGCCAACAAAGGTCCATCTAGTCAAGGCTATGGTTTTTCCAGTGGTCATGTATAGATGTGAGAGTTGGAGTATAAAGAAAGCTGAGTGTCGAAGAATTGATGCTTTTGAACTGTGGTGTTGGAGAAGACTCTTGAGAGTCCCTTGGACTGCAAGGAGATCCAACCAGTCCATCTTAAAGGAGATCAGTCCTGGGTGTTCATTGGAAGGACTGATGCTGAAGCTGAAACTCCAGTACTTTGGCCACCTGATGTGAAGAGCTGACTCATTGGAAAAGACCCTGATGCTGGGAAAGATTGAAGGCAGGAGGAGAAGGGGACGACAGAGGATAAGATGGTTGGATGGCATCACCGACTCAATGGAATTGGGTTTGGGTGGACTCCAGGAGTTGGTGATGGACAGGGAAGCCTGGCATGCTGTGGTTCATGGGGTTGCAAAGAGTCGGACATGACTGAGCAACTGAACTGAACTGAGGTTAGCAGATCAGGTGCCCTAAATAATAGTAAATATCATTTGGTTTATTGCTTAATGGTGTCATGAATGTATTGAGCTTTATAAATATTATTTCATCTGATACACTCATTTATTAGGTGAGGAATGTGAGGTATAGCATTGTTATGCAGTATAAACCCGTTATTCATTGGTATATCATAAAGTATAACGTCAATTAATCTAACCCCAAAGACTACCCATTTCTCTACTTTCTACAATGCTGAAGAAGAAGGAACTCATTCTTTACCACATCAAGATGTCCCCAAAGGTCCCAAGGAAATTCACTGAGATTGGAAAACCTAGTACTTCTTTATGATTCATCAAACACTACAGTACCTGCCCTTTTCCATAATATAGTTATTATAGTTTTAAAATTACAACTGGAAATGTTAGTATTCTCTAAGAAATCACAAAACTTGTTCCTGAAATAGAATCAGAGAATATTTTATCCATTAAAGAAGGTCTATATAATCTTGAATATTTCATCTTAATATTTTTTTCTGGTCTAAAAGCTATGTCTAACATAATTATTTCAACTTCTTAGAGAAAAACATATATAAGTATTACTGTCTGAATCAAGCATGTAAATTATAGTGGGTCAGGAATTCCCTGGCAGTCCAGGGGATAAGACTCTGCTCTCTCACTGCTGAGGGAGAGGGTTCAATCCCTGATTGAGGAACTAAGATTGCAACCAGGAATGGTTAATTTTGAATTCACATTGAATCTGCTGTGTGACTTTAACCCTTATCTTGCCCATTTTTGTTATTATAGGCTTACATAATGGCCTACTTCAGAGAGATAACCTGACTCTGCCCACTGGTGAAGGACTGTGACATTCTTAAATTCTTTGTGTGGCAAATGGCTCTAGGTCCCTCTTAAGCTGCTTTCCAGTGTGGCCCAGAAATGTACATTCAGGGAAGCCAGAATCACAGATAGAAGTGGCATCTTTGATTGTTAATATGACAGGAGATATTCCATTTCACATAACCCAGGAAATGACTATAAGGAAGTGAAACTAAAACATCACCCTGCCTGAGGCTTGCCATTCTAGGGGACATTTGCAAGGACTGAATAATCTTTTTTTGTTTGTTTGTTTCCTCATCTCCCCCCATATCTGATCCATAAAAGAATCTGGCCACCAGACCAAGGACAAGATGGTTATTTTGAGGTGCTAGCCTGCCATCTTCTCAGTCACTGGATCCCAAATAATGGCCCTTCCTTGTCTCAACATCTTGACTTGGGTTTATTGACCTATCTTGCAGCAGCAAGAGTGACCTTGGAGATTATATATATATATATATATATATATGTAATTGTTACATATATATATGTTTGAAATGCAGAATATTAATGCATTTATGAGACAAAATTCAGGAGTCCCATAGGAGATGTTTTAGTACAGAAAATCTAGTATCAAATTAGCATAGGAACAATTAACAAGAGAATGTAGTTACCCTGGACTTTTTACTGGCTACTCACACAAATGGTTGCATGCTCTTTGATGCTTAGGATGTCATTAGTCAACACAGTGGAGGAATTTGTCTTTTAGTGATCTTTTCATAAAATTATGAAATAAAATATGTGTTGTTGTTATTGTTTTAAATCTCTCTCCCTTTCCCTATTTCCTTATGGAAAAAAATTACCCTATAAATATCTCCTACAGATTTTTGAACCTATTCACAATTGGCTAGGCCCTGATTAGTTAAGTTTTAACTCATTGTAGTTAAGTTTTACATGAGTGTCTGATAACAGCTGAAGCAGAACCTATTTTTTTTTAATCATTTCAAAATCAAGACTTAAAAATATTCTAGACATGAAGATATTAGGTAGTTAGAATAGGAAAAAGGAGTCCAGAATGGCAATGGCTAAAAATAAGGAAGGAAAAACCCACAAAAATAGATCAAAGGAAGGTCCGAGGACAGGAGTGAGGACCTCAGATAGAACAAACAGCACTCCTGGCTAGCCCAATTTACACAGGGCAGGCCCAGGGGGAGGAGAAAAACACATAAAAAGAGGAGCCAGAATGCTGGGGGTGTCTTTCTCTGCTCTTCGCGTCTTTTGGGTTGGCATGCCCTCATGCCTCAAGGATGTATTTTCCTTTATTTTCTAAATAAAACAGAGCTGTAACATGGAGCTGTAACACTGACCCATCTGAGAGCTGTAATGCTGGTCCATCACTTCAAATTTTTGCTGTGACGAGACAGAACCGAGGAAATTACAAACCTCCGACAAAGGCAAGGTGGTTGTGTGAGGAGGCTTTACAAATAGCTAAAGCAAGAAGAGAAGTGTAAAGCAAGGGAGAAAGGGAAAGGTACATCCAACCTAATGCAGAGTTCCAAAGATTAGCAAGGAGAGACAAGAAGGCCTTCTTCAATGAACAATGTCTAGAAATAGAAGACAATAACAGAAATGGTAAGAAAAGAGATCTCTTCAAGAAAATTGGAAATATCAAAGGAATATTTCATCCAAAGATGGACACAATAAGGAACAGAAATGGTAAAGATCTAATAGAAGCAAAAGAGATCAAGAAGAGATAGAAAGAATACACAGACAAACTGTATAAAAAAGATCTTAATGGCCCAGATAATTGCAATGGTGTAGTCTCTCCCTCAGAGCCAGACATTCTGGAGTGTGAAGTCAAGTGGGCCTTAGGAAGCACTGATGCCAGTGAAGCTGGTGGAGGTGGTGGAATTCCAACACAGCTATTTAAAATCCTAAAAGATGATGCTATTAAAGTGTTGCACTCAATATGTCAGCAAATTTGGAAAACTAGGCAGTGGCAACAGGACTGAAAAAGGCCAATCCTGATCCCAATTCCCAATAAGGGCAGTACTAAAGAATGTTCAAATCACTGAACACTTGCACTCATCTCCCATGCTGGTTCGGTTATGCTCAAAATCCTCCAAGCTAGGCTTCAGCATTTCAAGAACCAAGAAATTCCAGATCTTCAAACTGTGTTTAGAAAAGGCAGAGGAACCAGAGATAAAATTGCCAACATTTAATGAATCATAGAGAAAGCAAGAGAATTCCTGAAAACCACCTACCTCTGTTTCATTGACTATGTCAAAGCTTTTGACTGTGTGAACTAGAAGCCTTCATCTTAGTTTTGTTTTGTTTTTAATGCTGACATTTAAGCCGAGTTTTTCACTCTCTTCCTTCAACTTAATCAAGTACAATCCACATAAATTGTGAAAAATTCTTAAAGAGATGGGGTCTTACCTGTCTCTTGAGAAACCAGTATGTGGATCAAGAGGCAACAGTTAGAACACTGTAAGGAACAACTTACTGGTTCAGGATTGAGAAAGCAGTACGACAAGGCTGTTTATTGTCACCCTGTTTATTTAATTTATACACAGAACATATCATATGAAATGCTGGGCTGGATAAGTTATTAGCTGAAATCAAGATTGCTGGGGGAAACAACAAGGTATGCTGATGATACCACTACAAAGGCAGAAGTTGAAGAGGGGCTAAAGACCCTCTTTATGAGCGTGAAGGAAGAGAGTGAAAAATCTGGCTTAAAAGTCAATATTAAAAAACAAACAAAAACTAGGATCATGACTTCTGGTCCCATCACGTCATGGTAAATAGAAGGTGAAAAGTTGGAAGCAGTGACAGATTTCCTCTTCTCAGGCTCTAAAATAACTGCAGATGGTGACTGAAGTAATGAAAGTAAAAGACAACTGCTTCTTGTGTGGAAAGCTATGACAAAATTCAGTGTGTTAAAAAAGCAAAGATGTCATTTTGCTGACATAGTTCTGTATACTCAAGGCTGTGGTCATTCCAGTAGTCATGTACAGATGTGAGAGCTGGACAGTAAGGAAGGCTGAGAGCCAAAGAACTGATGCTTTCAAACTATGGTGCTGGAGAAGACTCTTAAGAGTCCCTTGTAAAGCAAGGAGATCAAATCAATCTTAAAGTTTATCAACCCTGAATACTATGATGCTGAAGCTGAAGCTCCAATACTTTGGCCACCTGATGGAAGAGCTGACTCATTGGAAAAGCTCCTGATGCTGGGAAAGATCGAAGTCATAAGATGAAGAGGATGACAGAGGATGAGATGGTTGGATGGCATCAATTCATTGGGCATGAACTTAGGTAAATTCCAAGAGGTGGTGAGGGATAAAAAAGCCTGGTGTGCTGCAGTTCATGGGGTCCCAAAGAGTCAGACACGATTTGGAAACTGAACAACAACATGTGGAATTTAGAAAGATGGTAACGATAACCCTGTATGTGAGACAGCAAAAGAGACACAGATGTATTGAACAGTCTTTTGGACTCTGTGGGAGAGGGCAAGGGTGGGATGACATGGGAGAATGGCATTGAAACATGTAAATTATCATATGTGAAATGAATTGTCAGTCAATGTTCGATGCATAATATAGGGTGCTCAGGGCTGGTGTACTGGGATGATCCAGAGGGATGGGCTGGGGAGGGTGGTGGGAGGGGCTTCAGGATGGGAAACTCATGTACACTCATGGCAGATTGAAGTCAATATATGGCAAAACCAATACAATATTGTAAAGTAAATAAATAAATCAATTAATTAAAAAAAGAGATTCTCATAGTCAAAGAAAAATTAAAAAAAAAAACAGGTGAGGTCCACATAAAGGATATTCTCTAGACAGGAAACACAAAAATGGTGTATAAATTCGAACCCCAAACAATAAAGTAAATGGCAACGGGATCATACTTATCAGTAATTACCTTAAACATAAATGGGTTGAATGCCCCAACCAAAAGACAAAGACTGGCTGAATGGATACAAAAACAAGACCCCTACATATGTTGTCTACAGGAGACCCACCTCAAAACAGGGGACACATACAGACTGAAAGTGAAGGGCTGGAAAAAGATTTTCCATGCAAATAGGGACCAAAAGAAAGCAGGAATAGCAATACTCATATCAGATAAAATAGACTTTAAAACAAAGGCTGTGAAAAGAGACAAAGAAGGTCACTACATAATGATCAAAGGATCAATCCAAGAAGAAGATATAACAATTATAAATATATATGCACCCAACACGGGAGCACCGCAGTATGTAAGACAAATGCTAACAAGTATGAAAGGAGAAATTAACAATAACACAATAATAGTGGGAGACTTTAATACCCCACTCACACCGATGGATAGATCAACTAAACAGAAAATTAACAAGGAAACACAAACTTTAAACGATACAATAGACCAGTTAGACCTAATTGATATCTATAGGACATTTCATCCCAAAACAATGAATTTCACCTTTTTCTCAAGCGCACATGGAACCTTCTCCAGGATAGATCACATCCTGGGCCATAAAGCTAGCCTTGGTAAATTCAAAAAAATAGAAATCATTCCAAGCATCTTTTCTGACCACAATGCAGTAAGATTAGATCTCAATTACAGGAGAAAAACTATTAAAAATTCCAACATATGGAGGCTGAACAACACGCTGCTGAATAACCAACAAATCACAGAAGAAATCAAAAAAGAAATCAAAATTTGCATAGAAACGAATGAAAATGAAAACACAACAACCCAAAACCTGTGGGACACAGTAAAAGCAGTCCTAAGGGGAAAGTTCATAGCAATACAGGCACACCTCAAGAAACAAGAAAAAAGTCAAATAAATAACCTAACTCTACACTTAAAGCAACTAGAAAAGGAAGAAATGAAGAACCCCAGGGTTAGTAGAAGGAAAGAAATCTTAAAAATTAGAGCAGAAATAAATGCAAAAGAAACAAAAGAGACCATAGCAAAAATCAACAAAGCCAAAAGCTGGTTCTTTGAAAGGATAAATAAAATTGACAAACCATTAGCCAGACTCATCAAGAAACAAAGGGAGAAAAATCAAATCAATAAAATTAGAAATGACAGTGGAGAGATCACAACAGACAACATAGAAATACAAAGGATCATAAGAGACTATTATCAACAATTATATGCCAATAAAATGGACAACGAGGAAGAAATGGACAAATTCTTAGAAAAGTACAACTTTCCAAAACTCGACCAGGAAGAAATAGAAAACCTTAACAGACCCATCACAAGCATGGAAATTGAAACTGTAATCAAAAATCTTCCAGCAAACAAAAGCCCAGGTCCAGACGGCTTCACAGCTGAATTCTACCAAAAATTTAGAGAAGAGCTAACACCTATCCTGCTCAAACTCTTCCAGAAAATTGCAGAGGAAGGTAAACTTCCAAACTCATTCTATGAGGCCACCATCACCCTAATACCAAAACCTGACAAAGATGCCACAAAAAAAGAAAACTATAGGCCAATATCACTGATGAACATAGATGCAAAAATCCTAAACAAAATTCTAGCAATCAGAATACAACAACACATTAAAAAGATCATACACCATGACCAAGTGGGCTTTATCCCAGGGATGCAAGGATTCTTCAATATCCGCAAATCAATCAATGTAATACACCACATTAACAAATTGAGAAACAAAAACCATATGATTATCTCAATAGATGCAGAGAAAGCCTTTGACAAAATTCAACACCCATTTATGATAAAAACTCTCCAGAAAGCAGGAATAGAAGGAACATACCTCAACATAATAAAAGCTATATATGACAAACCCACAGCAAACATTATCCTCAATGGTGAAAAATTGAAAGCATTTCCTCTAAAGTCAGGAACAAGACAAGGGTGCCCACTTTCACCATTACTATTCAACATAGTTTTGGAAGTTTTGGCTACAGCAATCAGAGCAGAAAAAGAAATAAAAGGAATCCAAATTGGAAAAGAAGAAGTAAAACTCTCACTATTTGCAGATGACATGATCCTCTACATAGAAAACCCTAAAGACTCCACCAGAAAATTACTAGAACTAATCAATGATTATAGTAAAGTTGCAGGATATAAAATCAACACACAGAAATCCCTTGTATTCCTATACACTAATAATGAGAAAACAGAAAGAGAAATTAAGGAAACAATTCCATTCACCATTGCAACGAAAAGAACAAAATACTTAGGAATATATCTACCTAAAGAAACTAAAGACCTATATATAGAAAACTATAAAACACTGGTGAAAGAAATCAAAGAGGACACTAATAGATGGAGAAATATACCATGTTCATGGATTGGAAGAATCAATATAGTGAAAATGAGTATACTACCCAAAGCAATTTATAGATTCAATGCAATCCCGATCAAGCTACCAACAGTATTCTTCACAGAGCTAGAACAAATAATTTCACAATTTGTATGGAAATACAAAAAACCTCGAATAGCCAAAGCGATCTTGAGAAAGAAAAATGGAACTGGAGGAATCAACCTACCTGACTTCAGGCTCTACTACAAAGCCACATATCATTAATCTTTCTTTAAAATCAAGTTTATATGTATTATTAATCTGAATCTAGGATCTAGTAAAACAATTTCTAAAGTAATTTACTTCTCTTTGAAGGTGTTCATATACACATGTATATTTCAAATATGTCTGCTCTGTGATGAGTGACATTACAGAGGATTACTTACTACACCCCTGATTGTAACTATTGGAGACAATTTTTTTTTCTTTTATGAAGATGCTGCAATTAATTATCTGAGAGAGCTTTGTAAGTTAACTGGATAGCTATTCACCTTTACATTTATATAGAAAATAAATATATGACTTCCTTTTTGAATTCAAGTGAAATGTTTTACCCTTCAATGTCTTCCCTCATCTGATTATGTTGTTCCTGTGTCTGTTATGCTTTGCCCTTATATTTATCTTTGGTTAATACATTACTTCAAGCAACCATCTTGACAGGGATTTCGTTCCTTTTTCTCTCTCCCTAACTTTATATAACTGCAATTGTATATAGTACTAGGGTTTATTTTTCTTAACTTCTTCATTCACTATTTTGGAATTTATTATTATTATTTTTTAGTAAGTTGATAGTGTCTAATCTTTCCTGGATAATTCTTATTTTTATTTATTCTACATAAGAGTATGGACTTCCCTGATGGCTCAGATAAAGAAACTACCTACAATGTGGGAGACCTGGCTTTGATTCCTGGGTTGGGAAGATCCCCTGGAGAAGGGAACAGCCACCCACTTCAGTATTCTGGCCTGGAAAATTCCATGTAGAAAAGACCCTGACAGGATATAGTCCATGGGGTCACAAAGAGTCAGACATGACTGAGTGACTTTCACATCACATAAGAATATAGAGGAGAATGATGAACTTAAACGTATCTGTTTTTCAGCACCTTTCATTAGCCTTTATTATGTGCCACATACTTACCTAAAAAGTGTCAGACATACTTACCAGTAAAGTGGTAAATAAAAACAACAAAACTTGCTTTTATGGAGTTCAGTCTGAGTGGGGAAAGCATAATATAAACAAACATGAATCCTGAAAAATAACATACTATTTTAAAGATAAATTTCTGGGTATATCTGATTAATATATTCTTATATTCTGATTATATCTCTTTTTATCTCTTTACATGCCAAAAATTTGTAACATCATTTTCTACAGGAAAATACCAAACAGGATTCATTCCTTTAATATAATTGTTCAACATTTTTCAATCATTGACAATTTATAAAGATGTCTTTAATTTTAGAGCTTATAGTAGAAGCTGAATAGCTTCTTTGAAGTCTTAGATGACACGAAAGATAATAATACGTCAGATGTTTGCAAATATTTTCCATAAAGCAGAGAGCAAATATTTCAGACTTTGTGTTCCATGTGGTCTCTGATACAACTACTAAATTCTGCCATTGCAGTGCAAACATGCCATAGACAATACTTAAATTAATGAATGTGGCTGTGTTCCACTAAAATATTATTTATAAAAGCAGACAAAAGGCCAGATTTCCCCCTAGGGCCATATTTTGTTAACTGCTGATATATATTAATTAGTTCTCTATGGTAATCTGTTTTATAAAACATATTACTTGCATAGTCAACAAAATCACTAAGCTATTTAACTGGATTAAAAAATAATAATAGTTTTTCTCCTAACCATTCTGCTTAGTTTTCAGGTTGCTTCTGATTCATGGTGTAATGGTTTATAAGAAAGACCTGAAATTAACAGTCTGGATTCGAATCCCAACACTATAACTTTATAAAATACGTTACCTCAGGCATGCATGTATTTACTTTAAGCTGTGATTCTTTTTAGTTATTCAGTGATGATAATAAAATATGTATCAATGGTATTTTTTGAGAGATAATTCACATAAATAGTGGAAATTGCTAAATTCAGCAATTGCAAAATAATAAGTACTTTACTAACACAAAGTATTCTTTTTGTAGAGTTATTAACTTTAACCTATTTTAGGAATAATGGTCGTAATGTGATTGCTATTCAGAAGAATGTAGAGAAATTATAGGCTATAAGGAAAATCTTTCTGAAAAAGCAAAACTGAATGAAAACCATTTTTTTTTTTTTTTAATTATACCAATGATTGAAAACTGAAAAAGTTTGGGAAGAAAAGTTTTTGAAGATATCAAGTTCCAAACGTTTATTTTATATTCTAAAAGGTCAAAGTGAAAGTTGCACAGTCGTGTCTGACTCTGCAACTCCATGGATTATACAGTCCATGGAATTTTCCAGACTAGAACACTGGAGTGGATAGCCTTTCCTTTCCCCAGCAGATTTTCCTGACCCAGGAATCGAACCAGAGTCTCCCGCATTGCAGGCGGATTCTTTACCAACTGAGCTATCAGGGAAGCCCAAAAGATCAAAACACTGTTGCATTTTTTCCTCATGATTTCTGATTATTACAGTTTATTTTCTATCTAATCTTTGTTAAAAAATATGTTTGCCTAAAAAGAAAACAGCAAAGGTCACATTCTTGAAATATCATTTCACAATAACCAGTGATTGCATGGAATTAAAATCACTAATGAGCAGAAATTACAAACAGACTAGGAAATGAATGTGTAATTGAATAATCTCTCAATTTTCTCAGTGAACAGGTTGGATGATTTTATATTCATGGGGTTCTGAGGAAAATTTAACTTATCTTTAGTTTTTAAAAATTATTTTACTTTGCTAACATTCATACCAGTGGAGTAGAAAGCACAGTCATTGAAATATCTTTGACACTCCTGGCATTTGATATACTGTAAAAGAGGTTCTGTCAAAGCAATATGTGTGCAGACTACTGGTGCTTTTTCTTATGATGAATATAACACAAAACCCTGATGATGTGTTCTGTTAATAAAGTGAAACTTCCAACAGCAGATCAATACCAGGGATGAGTATCAGTGTTGAAGTATTCACTAATGGCTGTTCTAGGTCCCAGGGCAGTTGAAGAAGAGCAAATTGTATCTTAATAAGAGTTACAGGTCAGTAATGACATTGAAATACAGAGCATAATGTAGAGAGTTTCAAAGTCATTTTTATCACGAAATTCAATCACTAAAATTTTATAGGATTGATGGAATCTTAGAGTCTAAAGTATCTTGCTTCATGTCCAATATGTTACCACATAATGAGGTAAAAACTGATTATAAATAATTTAATTGTTTTACAGTTTGATTTGGCAGTAGAGTTTCTACAGTGCATAATTCCAAGGAACATTTTCACATCAGAGTTCATATAAATGCTATTTATTATTAAACTAGGGGTGAAATCTGCATAGACCTCAGTATCTTCTATTAGTCTAGTGATGTGCTTAGAGGTATGCAATACAGAAGCCATGTTTGGCTGAAAAATTAAGAAAACCTCAGTTAAATATTGCTTACATCTGATATGAATTCAATTTTATTTAAAAAAAAAACTAAGTATATAGCTACAATGCACTATGATTAATCCAATCATCAGAGATGTTCCTTCAATCTTATTGCTTTGCCCTACCTAACACATGGCATTGATCTTATTGTCCAAGGTGTCTGCTTGTTTCAGGCATCTTGAACACATTGCAGCAAGCAGGAAGAAAAATTTCATGCTTTTCTTTTTTAAGAAGATATTTCATACAGCACTCCTATTTAAATCCCATTGGCAAGATGTAGTCATAAGATCACAATAGGATTTAAAGGTAATTGAGAAATTGTGTCATTATCCTAGGTGACCATTCAGAATGTACCTGTGTATATATCAGAGGTTCTAACAATAAAAAATAAAAAGAAAACAAACATGGAGAAGAAATTAGCACTCTTTCCTACAGTTATCATAACCCACATATTGACATTTAGTGAAAGATCATCAACTAAGTATTATGGAAAACATATATGTTATCATATATTAGAAAGTCAGACACTCCAAAAATATCTGATTCAGGATTAAAATGCTTTAATATAAAACATTTAACATAGAAAAGTTTAGAAAATCAGTAACCAAAATACATATTTTGCTTTACTTTTATAAATGTTCTTCATAGGTTTAAAAAAATATTTCTAAGTATTATTATTAACTAAATTACAGTAATATTAGATAATGGATTATTGAGACAGTGGAGAGTAAAAGCATAGAAACATTCAGCTATAAGATGAATAAATTCTGAGAGCCTAATGTATAACATGGAGAAAGCAATGGCAACCCACTTCAGTACTCTTGCTTGGAAAATCCCATGGATGGAGGAGCCTGGTAGACTGCAGTCCGTGGAGTCGCTAAGAATCAGACATGACTGAGCGACTTCATTTTCACTTTTCACTTTCATGTATTGGAGAAGGAACTGAAAACCCACTCCAGCGTTCTTGCCTGGAGAATCCCAGGGAAGGGGGAGCCTGGTGGGCTGCCGTCTATGGGGTCGCACAGGGTCGGACATGACTGAAGCAACTTAGCAGCAGCAGCAGCAATGTACAACAAGGTAACTATAGTCACCTAGTTATATAATTGATAACACTATATTATATAGTTGAAATTTACTGCAATAGTACAATTAAAATTAAAAAGAAATGAATATGTGTTAATTCAGTGAGGAATCTTTTCATAAGGCATACGCATATCCAATCATCATGTAGTACACTTCAAACATACTAGAACTTCAATAACCTGAAACAAAAGACAGTAGGTTACTGAAAATATAATTGACATATGACTGGGCTTCCCTGGTGGCTCAGAGGTTAAAGCATCTGCCTGCAATGTGGGACACCTGGGTTCAATCCCTGGGTGGGGAAGATCCCCTGGAGAAGGAAATGGCAACCCACTCCAGTATTCTTGCCTGGAGAATCCCATGGACGGAGGAGCCTGGTGGGCTACAGTCCACAAAGAGTTGGACACGACTGAGCGACTTCACTTCACTTCATGAAGGGAATCCCTGTAGGAGGGCATGACAATCCACTCCAGTAGCCTTGCCTGGAAAATCCCATGGGACGAGGACTCTGGATAACTACGGTCCATGGGGTTGCAAAGAATCAGACATGACTGAAGCAACACATGCACACACACATGAAGGGAATATAATAAAAGCTAACAAAATAAATTGTGTAAATTAAATGTTTTAGGCTTCAAGATGTAGCTCCCAAAATTGACTGCTTATTGGGACTATGTGAAATTCTTTTAAAAGAGTAGAATTTTTAAAAAGCATAGAATTACACCTGTCCCTTCTGCTCCTGTAACATTAGTAAACATTTCATCATATGAATACAACTATAAGAGAATCTTAGAAATGTAACTTAAGCCATGTGCCCAGGAAGAAAGGAAATAATGAATTTTGTTTGACAGCCAGCAGTCTCTACAGGCTTATTCTTTGAGCAATACCAAAATACCCATGGCCTGTGTGCCTTAGGTTTACATTGTAAAATCAGTCATGCAATGGAGATGGAATTATTCTTAGATAAATTAACCTTAAGTCATGGTAGGCCAGTTCTCACTGAAGCACTCAGGCTGTTTCAGGGAAGGCTGGACATCTCCAAAGAAATTGGGGAAATATTAGGAACAAAAAATGTGTCAGGTAAGAGTGCCCACTTTAATAGGAATGGCAGGTAGCAATTATATTGATTATCTGCACATGCTTAAGAATATACAGATAGTATTTTTATAGTATTCAAAACTATAAAAATAATTACCTTGTCACTTCCTTGAAACAGACAGGAAACATGCAATTTTAGAGACCCTCTATAATAATAACAAGAGGAATCTCTTAGCTCTGCCATCCAAAATATTTGTTGAGACCAATGGGATCCAAAATCTTATAGAAAACAAACTACATTTTACTTCATTAGTTTATCCTTTTTAAAAGTTTCTATTCTTGTCTCCTCAACTCTACTCATATTTTCTTATTGTGCATTTTTATTTTCTTCATAGTAATAATTTCTATCTGAGGTAACCTCAGTTCTTTGTTTGCGTTTATCATCTGTTTCCTTTACTAGAATATTTGTCTTATGTGAGTATACTACTGTCTTCATCAGTTGGAATATGTCTGAACCATAAGAAATAGTTCTTGAATTAGTAAATGAATGGATAAGTGAATGAATTGTCATAAAAACAGATGGCTGAAGTGTCTCATGGATGGATAGGTAGATATGTAGATAGAAAAATATTCAACATTAATTTTAGAATGGAAAGCACTTGACAGAACTAAAAGTCTGAATGTTAAAAATGGGTGCAAGTGTAGTGGAATAGATTTTTTAGGTTATGGTGAATCAAGAGATAAACTCTATTCCTAAATTAATATATCTGAGGAAACTCTGTTATAGAAAAAAGTAGAATCTTACATCATCTGGATTATTTCAGGTTTTAGTAAATTATAAAAAACTGTTATGACTAACAGGATATTGTTTAAAATGAAGTGACAAATAGTTCTGATCAATTGAGGCACATAGCAACTTAATCTAATCTCCCAAAGGAGGGATGCTATCTTTATTATAAGGCTCAATGAGGAGTATGGGAATAAAAATGGGTGGCAAAAATACTTTTTCTCAGTTAATGTTTCCTCTATGCCTGCTTGCATGGGGTTTACTTTCTGATGGCACAGTAAGACAGTTCACTTCTTGGAGGCTTATCCATTCTAAAGCAAACCTCTAGGATTCAAACATATTCAAATTCACCT
This sequence comes from Bos grunniens, assembly GCF_055505025.1. Classification (NCBI taxonomy): domain Eukaryota; kingdom Metazoa; phylum Chordata; class Mammalia; order Artiodactyla; family Bovidae; genus Bos; species Bos grunniens. The sequence goes on along the minus strand of NC_141176.1, from coordinate 8,138,660 downwards.
CAGCAGTTCCTCTTAGTCACACTCCAGGGTATTACTTTAACAGAATTTAAATCTCCACTCTTTAATGACAGCTCAAGCAATTAACATCTCCTAAAGGGAATCTAAATGCAAACAGCTTATGCAAAGCTATATCCCTGAAGGGGACTTTAAGCACCTAACCCCTAAGGAATAACTTATGCAAACAAGTATCAGTTGAAGTAGTTTACCCTTAATAAATATTTATTCAAACTAATGCCCTCAAGCAAATTCTCAATTCTAGATATCACGCTACACACACACACACACACACACTTTTGCATATATATATATATATGTATACACACACATACACACACATAAATGCACATCCTAAATTTTCTTCAGATAGAATAAAGAAAACAGGATGAAAAATAGGTTTAAACTCAAATATATCTTTATCTTTTACTGGAGTATTAAACACATGCATAGCAAGAATTTCACAGAATTTATTTTTATATGGTTATATACAGATTTTAAACTGTATATACATACACACAATTTTTCACATTGACATATGGCAACAAACACCACTGAAAGCATTTCTTGTCACTCCTTTACAAAGTATATATTTGACTTGATCAGTGATTACTCTAGGTTTGCTTCAATTCATTGGAAGTGTAGAGAAAAACATTAATTCATCAAAATTATTTTATAGGATTTAAAATCCAACTTTGGTAATGTGATGCTATTATGCAGGCATTATGCAGGTATTATGAAGATATTATGCAGGTGGGGGCTTCCCCTGGTAAATTAGCTGGTAAAGAATCCACCTTCAATGCAGGAGACCCAGGTTTGATTCCTGGGTCAGGAAGATCCTCTGGGGATCTAGGCTACCCACTGCAGTATTCTGGACTGGAGAACACCATGGGCTCTATAGTACACAGGATATCAAAGAGTCAGACAAGATGGTGAATTTCCCTTTCACTTTCATTATGTAGGTAAAGATAGAAATTGAAATCAGTAGTTGCTATCTATTCTTCAGTTACTTTTTTAATGGAAATGGAGGAGTATTAAAGATATACATAAGTTCAAAAGCAGAAATTAAGAAAAGATAGCACTTAAAAATTAATTTGATATCTGAGTATAAAATTGGAATAAATCTTGAGAGTTCCAACAACTGGTATACATGAAATCATATCATAATAAGCAAAAATTGAACCTTAGGAAAAATATTAATTTGAAATCGTTTCAGAAATGGGGTCCTTCCTATAGCACAACAGTGGGTGCCTGAATTATCTGAGGGAACACTTGTTCTGACAAAGCAAGATAATTTACTGGGGAGAGGCACCCGGGAGGAGAGCAGGTGAGTAAGGTAACCTACCAGCGCTGCTTGGCCACAAGGGTCACCATCTTACATTTTACAGTGGTGAGATTAGTTCCTGGTGGTCTCTGTTCAGTCATTCTGATTCAGGGTCCTTCTTGGTGGCACATGCATTTCTCAGTCAAGATGGATCCAGCTAGAAGGATTCTGGGGACTGGTAGGACATATGGATTGAGGTCTCTTTTGGACCTTTCTCAAATTTTTCTGCATGCTGGTGTTTTGTTAATTCTGTGTTTGTTACTAGGACCTCCTATTGTTAAGATAGTTAAGTAAGAAGCTACTATCTTTCTTGGCCAGGGTGGGCAGTTTCAGTCTATATCTCCCCTAACAAATTTGGCATTAAAAATGTAAACTATTAAGTAACAACTGTGTTACAACTGAATGCTACAGTTTAACACCTGTATAAATTATTAATTTTTCACAAAAAGATTAATCAATTTGAAGGATAATATTACTAGATTTTTATCTGTTGAATGTCTATGTCATTGAACTCAAGTTCATGTGCTCAACATACAGTGAAGGCAAAAAGCCTAAAACATCAGAGTCTGGAGATGAAGAGATTTATTGCAAGGGCCAGACAGAGAAAATGAGTGGCTCATGCTCAAAAGACCAAAACTCCCCCAATGGTTTTTCAAGGAAGAATTTTTAAAGACAGAAGCTGGGTGAGGGCTGGAGGGTATGTGACTGTCTTCTGATGGGTTGATGTGTGAAGTTTCAGGATCTTAATCATCTGGCTTCTGGTTCCCAATGAGTCTGGGATTCAGTGCTTGTGTTCAGCCTGAAGTTACCATCCCCTACCTGAGTCAGGTCCCAGCTCCTAAAGAACTCAGAGGGCTTCCTTGGTGGCTCAGTGGTAAAGGACCACCTGTGATTACAGAAGACACAGGTGTGATCCCTGATCTGGGAAGATCCCACATGCTATGGAGTAACTAAGAGCCTGTGTACCACAACTATTGAGCCTGTGCCCTAAGGCCCTTGAGCCACAACTACTGAAGCCTGTGTGCTCTAGATCCTGTGCTCAATAAGAAGCCACCACAATGAGAAGCCTGTGCATAGCAACTGGAGAGTTGCTCCAACTTGCCACAACTAGAGAAAAACCCATGCAGCAACGAAAACCCAGCACAGCCAAAAATATATATATATATATATTTTTTTTTTTTTTTTTTAAAGAAGGACTCAGAGATATACATAAGATTGTTGTGTATATCCCTTGAGGGTAAACTCAAACTTTGCTTTATCACTACACTATTGTTTCTTGACTGTTTTCTCCTTGCTTCTGCTTTCCCTCACTTCCCCAATTGGTAGCTGAATCTGCCGTTTAGAATTCAGAAAAGGTTCTACGAGGCTGCAATATTTTTCTGCAAACAGGAAACTGGGACTCAGAGGGACTTTCATAACTGGAAGGGCCTCACAGGGCCCTGTTCAGCTTCGTACATAAATACATCTTTTAATTACTAATGTTAGGTAGGTAGAATAGGGAAAAGGAGTCCAAATGGCAGTGGCTAAAAGAAAAGGAAGGGAAAAGCCTGCGAAAATAGAAGAAAGTAAGGTCAAAGGAAGGTCCAAGGACCAGAGTGAAGACTTCAGGTAGAACAAACAGCACTCCTGGCTAAGCCCAATTTGCATAGGGCAGGCCCAGGTGGAGGAAAAAACATATAAAAGGAGGAGCCAAAGCGCTTTCTCTCTATTTCTCCCATGTGTGTGTGCTCTTTCTCTCTCTCTCCTTCTCTCCCTCTTTCTCTCTCCTCTCCCTCTCCCTCTCTCTCTCTCCTTCCCCCGCATGCTCTTCCACTCTCTTCTCTTCAAGTCTTTGGGTTGGCATGCCCTCGCACTTTGAGGATGGATTCTCCTGCTATTTTCTAAATAAAATAGAGCTGTAACACTGATTTGCCTAAGAGCTGTAACACGGTTTGTCCAAGACCCAAGAGCTGTGACGTGCCAAGGGCTTTAATGTCCGTCACTCCAAATCTTTGTTGTGATGAGACAAAGAACCAAGAAACATACACTCGTGTGGCACTAAGAATATTTTAGATATGATAATAATAGAAGTATAGCATATTCATGGTAAAGAATAAAATAATAGAATTCTCTAGGCTTCCCGTTTTGTTTTATTATTATTTTTCAGTTGTTTTAAGAACTTTTTTTGTGTTTTTCTTTTCCCACTAGTTAACATCACCAACTTTGTTTTAATCCATTTGCAGGAATTGTTGGGGAGAAACATTTTCTCTCTATCCATCTAGCTTCTTGCTGACCTAACAATTAACATGAGATAGATTAACAAAAGAAAAATCAAACAAAGTTTAATAATATGTATACATGGAAAATACCCAGAAACACTGATTAACTCCCAAAAATGGTAGAAACCCTCCACTTAAATACTATTTTCAATTAAAGACAAAAGAGGATGTTGGAGGTCTGAAACTTCTAGGGGAGACAAAGGAAATTCACATGAAGACAAAAAGTAAATATTTGGTTAAGAAATGTTTCCTGGGCCAGGCAGAGACAGTGAGACACAGGAAGGAATTTTAATAAAAATACTTTCATAGGTTCTGCCCTGTCAACCACACCTAGTTCTTACTATAACTATTTATGGTGATCTTTCTTTAATAGTTATTGTTTGTTTATTAAGTCATGTTTGGCTTTTTCGTAACCCAATGTACTATATCCCACCAGGCTCCTCTGTCTGTGAGATTTTCCAGGCAAGAATACTGGAGTGGGTTGCCATTTCCTTCTCCAGAAGATCTTCCTGATCCAAGGATTGAACCTATGTCTCCTGCACTGGCAGACAGATTCTTTACCATCATAAAAGTGGATTCTTACGACTCTAATAGGTCCTGAGTCTACATTATTTAGGCAGCCAAAAGGAGAGGGCAAAGTTTCTTCCTGAATCTTTTGGGCCTTGATTGCTTTCAGCTTTAAATAATCAGTATGCCAAAGAGACATTATGGGGTGGTAAATTGTGTTTTCCTACACAATCATGCCTTAAGGAAAACGTATTAAGATGAATCTATTACAACTTGCACTACTTTGGAAATCTCATGTAGATATTCTGGCCAGTACCCTAGATTACAATTTCCTATCATGCTTATGCAGATATGTGTGAGTAAATTAACAAGATGGGGCCACTCAGGTTCTCTCACCCCATGTTCTCATGCCCTCCCAAAGGCCGTTCTGTAAACAGTAACTTCGCACGGTTATGTAATGGCTGAGATCACTTGTAGCACTGCGAATGTGCATTTCTTAGTCACAGTGAGATGGGAATCCAAGTTCTTGTCCATGGAACCAAAGAATGGAATCCAGGAAAATGTAAGCACTCACGGTAGTAAGCGAATCAGTTCAGTTCAGTCGCTCAATAGTGTCCGACTCTTTGTAACCCAATGGACTGCAGTCAGGCTTCCCCGTCAATCGAATAGGATTTATTAAAGTAAACTAAGTAGTTAAAGTATGGCAGTAAGATTTATAAAAGAGGAGGAAAGTACAAAGCTCTCAGCATAGACCCCAAGAAGGGGTAAACAGTCCCCCCAAAGTGGACTTACAGCAGTTTTTATATCCTTCCTTAAATCACATTATTTCTAATCAATCAATTTAGAGATCAAGACACTTTACATCCTTATGGCTTCTCTTGATCCTTGGATTAAGTCACCACCCTTTTTCATGCCCTCTGGGCATTTTACCAAAGACCAGATGTACGGGTTTAAGATTAATGATCACCAGTTGTTTTTACCTCAAGTATCCATTCAGTTCAATTCAGTTCAGTCGCTCAGTCATGTTGGACTCTTTGCTACCCCATGAATTGTAGCACGCCAGGCCTCCCTGTCCATCATCAACTCCTGGAGTTCACCCAAACCCATGTCCCTCAAGTTGGTGATGCCATGCAGCCATCTCATCCTCTGTCGCCCCCTTCTCTTCTGCCCCCATCCCCTCCCAGCATCAGGGTCTTTACCAATGAGTCAACTCTTCACGTGAGGTGGCCAAAGTATTGGAGTTTCAGCTTCAGCATCAGTCCTTTCAATGAACACAAAGGACTGATCTCTTTTAGGATGGACTGGTTGGATCTCCATGCAGTCCAAGGGACTCTCAAGAGTCTTCTCCAACACCACAGTTCAAAAGCATCAGTTCTTCGGCACTCAGCTTTCTTCACCGTCCAACTCTCACATCCATACATGACCACTGGAAAAACCAGAGCCTTGACTAGACAGACTTTTGTTGGCAAAGTAATGTCTCTGCTTTTCAATATACTATCTAGGTTGGTCATAACTTTCCTTTCAAGGAGTAAGCATCTTTCAATTTCATAGCTGCAGGCTTCATCTGCAGTGATTTTGGAGTCCAACAAAATAAAGTCTGATACTGTTTCCCCTGTTTCCCCATCTATTTCACATGAAATGATGACACCAGATGCCATGATCTTCGTTTTCTGAATGTCAAGCTTTAAGCCAACTTTTTCACTCTCCATTTTCACTTTCATCAAGAGGCTTTTTAGTTCCTCTTCACTTTCTGCCATAAGGGTGGTGTCATCTGCATATCTGAGGTTACTGACATTTCTCCTGGCAATCTTGATTCCAGCTTGTGCTTCTTCCAGCCCAGCTTTCTCATGATGTACTCTGCATATAAGTTAAATAAGCAGGGTGACAATATACGGCCTTGACATACCCCTTTCCCTATTTGGAACCAGTCTGTTGTTCCATGTCCAGCTCTAACTGTTGTTTCCTGCCCTGCATATAGGTTTTTCAGGAGGTAGGTCAGGTGGTCTGGTATTTCCATCTCTCTCAGAATTGTTCTCAATTTATTGTGATCCACACAGTCAACGACTTGGCTTAGTCAATAAAGCAGAAATAAATGTTTTTCTGGAACTCTCTTGCTTTTTTGATGATCCAGCAGATCTTGGCAATTTGATCTCTGGTTCCTCTGCCTTTTCTAAGACCAGACTTAAATTGAAGAAAGTGGTGAAAATCACTAGACCATTCAGGTATGACCTAAATCAAATCCCTTATGATTATACAGTGGAAGTGAGAAATAGATTTAAGGGACTAGATCTGATACACAGAGTGCCTGATGAACTATGGACAGAGGTTTATGACATTGTACAGGAGACAGGGATCAAGACCATCCCCATGGAAAAGAAATGATAAAAAGCAAAATGGCTGTCTGAGGAGGCCTCAAGTATATGGAATAGAATTTAATTACTGCCCTTCTCCATATCTGGGTGCTGATATTTTATGAGACTAAAGACATATTCCAGGAATTCAGGACAATGTAGTGGGATGTTTACAGAAAACAAGACCAAGGTCTGAGTTCTACACTGACTGCCTAGTAATTTCTACCTCACTAGGCTACTTTGTAGGGCTATGTCTGTATTAGCTTCACCTGGAAAAGCCCTGAAGAGTTGTATGCAATTATGCTGTGTTATGGGCTGAAACTCCAGTACTTTGGCCACCTCATGCGAAGAGTTGACTCATTGGAAAAGACTCTGATGCTGGGAGGGATTGGGGGCAGGAGGAGAAGGGGAAGACAGAGGATGAGATGGCTGGATGGCATCACTGACTCGATGGACGTGAGTCTCAGTGAACTCCGGGAGTTGGTGATGGACAGGGAGGCCTGGCGTGCTGTGATTCATGGGGTCGCAAAGGGTTGGACACGACTGAGCGACTGATCTGATCTGATCTGATGCTGTGTTATTGACAGCTTACAGTAAATTCAGATTTGTAATCTCTGAAGAAGAAGATTTAGCTTTGGGACCAGAGACCAGGCTTGATCACTCAAGAACTTTTGTATAGCAGAGTTTTATTAAACTACAAAAAGCACAGAAATAACTTCTGACATTCACATCAGAAGGGGTATGGAGAGTGCCCCCCCTTGTTAGTCTTAACAAGAGAACTGTATACTTTTTCAGTTGGTTATTATAGTAAGTCAAAAGAATGTCTCAAGGTTGTAAAGGTCTTACCCGCTGCTGCTGCTGCTAAGTCGCTTCAGTCGTGTCCGACTCTGTGCGACCCCATAGACGGCAGCCCACCAGGCTCCGCCGTCCCTGGGATTCTCCAGGCAAGAACACTGGAGTGGGTTTCCATTTCCTTCTCCAATGCATGAAAGTGAAAAGTGAAAGTGATTTCGCTCAGTCGTGTCCGAATCTAGCGACCCCATGGACTGCAGCCTACCAGGCTCCTCCTTCAATGGGATTTTCCAGGCAAAAGTACTGGAGTGGGGTGCCATTGCCTTCTCCCCAAAGGTCTTACCAGACACCCACAATTTACATTTTAAGTTAATGGGATTAGAACTAACAATATAAAGATCCTACCAGGCTCCCTCCCAAAATATACATTTTAAGATGACAGAGTTAGAAGATTCTTCTAAGAAGGAGAAATATGTCCTCAAGCAGAATACATTGTTGTTATGTAATCATTGGTACAGAGTTTAAGATGAATTGTTCTGTTGTGTAATCATCAGCTCTAGGCTTAAAGAAAAACGTTTCATGTGACTAAGAAATATAGAAAAGAAAAAAAAAAATCTGTCTTTTTCTCCTCCTGAGAGACACAAACCCCTTTTGCCTCCCCTTACCCCTCCCCTCCTCCTCCTTATACACCCCTCCCCCTCCTCCTCCCCCTTCCTCCCCTACCGCCCCTCAGCGACCTTGGACTTCTTATCAACCTACCTAAGAATTGACTCTCATTATTCAGAAAACTAAGATCATGACATCTGGGCCCATCACTTCATGGCAAATAAATAGGGAAACAGTGGAAACAATGGCTGACTTTATTTTTCTGGACTCCAAAATCACTGCAGATGGTGATTGCAACCATGAAATTAAAAGACCCTTACTCCTTGGAAGGAAAGTTATGACCAACCTAGACAGCATATTAAAAATCAGAGACATTACTTTGCCAACAAAGGTCTGTCTAGTCAAGGCTATGGTTTTTCCAGTGGTCATGTATGGATGTGAAAGTTGGACTGTGAAGAAAGCTGAGCTCTGAAGAACTGATGCTTTTGAACTGTGGTGTTGGAGAAGACTCTTAGAGTCACTTGGACTTCAGGGAGATCCAACCAGTCCATCCTAAAGGAGATCAGTTCTTGGTTTTCATTGGAAGGACTGATGTTGAAGCTGAAACTCCAATACTTTGGCCACCTGATGCGAAGAGCTTACTCATTTGAAAAGACCCTGATGCTGGGAAAAATTGAAGTTGGGAGGAGAAGGGGATGACAGAGGATGGGATGGTTGGATGGCATCACTGACTCGATGGACATGAGTCTTAGCAAGCTCCAGCAGTTGGTGATGGAAAGGGAGGCCTGGCGTGCTGTTGTCCATGGGATCTGAAAGAGTCAGACAGGACCGAGTGACTGAACTGAACTATGTTACATCTGTAACTATGAAAGCTGTGCCAGCCAGGAGAGAATAACATGTCTGCATTTCCTATGGGTCCTCACATTTTCTTCCAGCCTCTTAGTCACGCCTTGCCTACTTGGGCTTCAGTAAACAGTGCACACAGTGGGATACAGTGAGACAGTTGGTGTCACAAGCAGTATCAGCAATACAATATGTAACTCAAAATTTCCAGAAAATATTTCTGTATTTTTTACAGACTATTAAGTCATAATTCTATATATACCCCATTCAATTCATTTATGTTCTTTTTAGATTTCTACCATTTAGTCTAACATTTCCGAATGGACCTTTGATAAAGTCTCCTACTAAAGCCAGTTATTAAATAAGGAAAACTTTGACAAAATGTAAAGAAAAATTTGTTTTCTTCTTTCTTGCTCTTTCTCTCCTAAAACATGTGGGCTCTTCATCAGAGGAATACATCATTTTTCACTTGGCTAAGACTTTCAACTGTGATTAGTATGATCCTTTCAACAAGTTTCATTATACCTTCAAGGAATTTTACAAAGCATCCAAAAAACTATGCATTCTCATCTCCATTTCTTATAAACATTGTGTAATGTCTTTGCTAACTAATTTTTTAAAAAGCAGAAAATTCAGGCACTTCCAAATTATTTTTTTAAGAACTCTTAAATAGAGAGTGAAATAAAGTATGTGCATTTTTTAATCAATATTTCACATATGTGAAAGATCTATAATTCACAGATGTCACAGTTTTAAGTAAGTTATATGCAGGTGCATTCTATGATTAAAATAATGCCGAAAGCTCTAAGAATTGTGAAAAGATTTATTTTTGTCCTGTACACTTTAACTCTGTTTCAGTTCATTTTCAATTGTTTTTTCCTGGAGCTATTTACTTATTGATTGGATAGTGTTTTGTTGGCAGGATAAACTGTATGAGAAAGAGATTTCATATACTGTACAAGAATTTGACACAACTGTTTTCTCTTCTGCACTACTAACAGAATATAGCATTGGATCAGAACTTGATTCCTAGTGGAACTAAAATAGTAAGACTAGAATTGTAGTCATCAAACCAGTGATACAGAACTGTCCCATCACATCCATTTATTGTTGTTGTTGTTTTAAAATAAAAGATTACCACTCAACCACTCTTCACAGCCTGTGGTGATTTATGGAGCATCAATATTTGTTTGATATTAATAATTTTCAAATGTATTCAGTTATACTTTTGATGGCCAACTCATAGTCTTTTCAGTACCTCATTGATTAGCCCTCTTTATCATCCTTTCATCCGGTTTCATTCTGTCCTCTGAATTTTCTGTTTAAGGCCTAAGCTTTTAATTTTCTGCTTTCAATATTGCACATTGTGCCCTTAAGAATACAGCTGACAAAGCAGATGGGGGGACATTGGACATCTATGGGGACAGATCTATGCAGTAGAATGCTTAGAATGACCACAAGCAACTAATTAGATCCCCTGGGGGGAGTGTAATGCCCTTGAAATACTTTTGTATCCTTGTGATTTTAAAATGTTTAGAACAGAACTCTGACCCTTGTTAAAGCTAACTTTGAATATGTATCCACTACTTTTGAGAGTATATTTTACAGAAATGAGAATTGGATAGGTCAGGTTGAGCAGGATTTAATATCACAGTTAAGGGTGAATTTTTAATTTATCTTAGTTTATCCTCATTTAATCAATTTCATATCTACTTCATAGCCTAAAAAATTAACCTTTTGAAAGCCAAATGCATCATTTTATAAAGCCTGTTAAATCATGTTGATTACTAAGGTCTGCATGATCTTAAAATGTGTTTACTCTGATTGCTTTGATGGCTTGTATCTTAAAGTAAATTGTAGCCTAAATATTTTTCTATTCTATCATTACATATACATTTAAACTTTATCCTCTATATCATTGTGTGGAAATGAAAAGAGAACACAATGAAGGACTAGGTGTGGGGCAAAACATGTTGTCTAATGAATCTTTAATTCTGATAGGAAGAAAACTGGATCTGACCTATACATCACTGTCTGTTCTTCCCTGGTTTACTAGTCAAATAAGTTGTATTGTTTTCTTTGTTATGGAGCAAACTGGGGAAGGAGGTCATGAGTTTTTCTACCATTGAATCTTTATGCACAAATAAAGACTATCAGGAGTAAATAATTAATTACTCCCCTACCAAAAAAAAAAGAAAGAAAGAAACAAAGAAAAATCCTTTCAAATTTCTCAGAGCTGATTCAAAGTAGGTACTTGAATAACCAGATCTGGGTTGAAAAAAGAATCTACAAGAATAAATCACAAATGAAGACAGCTTAGAATTTCTCTAAGTTTAGGAAGATGGAAAGTAGAACCATAACAAGAACTGTTGAGGTGGTTATAAATGCAGATTTCTGACTTCCATGTGCAAGCTTGAAGATAATGTTTCCATAGACCATTGCTTCCTCCTACTCCACTAACACAGAGCATTTGTCTTTAGAGTAGGGCATTATAGAAAAATTATAAAAAGTGAATGGTTGTGTAGTATTGATTAATGTTTAAGTAACAATTTAACCCATTAAATATTGAATTAATATAATATTACAAATCTAAACTAAATGATAGATAAAGTAAGATGGAGAAAGATCCAGATATTAGCACCAATCTGATCCAGGTGATGAGAATACAAAATTTATTATTCTTCCTGAAAGAGAGGTGATTCATCCTATCTTTTGGCCTTCTTTTTTTTTTTTTTTTTCCATCTAAGTAGCAGTGAAATAAATGCTCTCATATGGCTCCCTTAGACTGCTGGATTACTTAGCAGCATGTATTATTAAAAATAGAATGAGCTGGAACTGAATGGTTCAGTGACACTGAATGATGAACAAGAAGTCAACTAATATATAAATGTGGTGGTTATATTTTACAGAATGTCCAACTATACACAAATGCATTAATCTTGAGAAAAGTTTAAATATGTTTCCATATACAGGAAAGACTAAAACTCTAAGAGCTTATTTTCAGGGTGGTACTAACAATTGCAAGAACATAAATTGATTAAAAGCACTTACCCTGGTATTTGACAGATGCCTCCTCCAGAGGCTCCTGGACACTAATGGGCAAGTCTGGGTCAATCTCTTATGGGATCACTGCTCCTGTCTCCTGGGTCCTGGTGAGCACAAGGTTTTATTGTGCTCTCCAGGAGTCTATTTCCCAGTGCTGTTTAAGTTCTGGAAGCTCTAAGGTGGGGTTAATGATGACCTCCTCCAGGAGGGCTTATGCCATACCCAGGTCTGCTGCATCAGAGCCCCTTTCCCTGAGGCAGAAAATTGCTGACCCCTACCTGCACAAGACCTAACAGAAGCAGAAGATATTAAGAAGAGGTGGCAAGAATACACAGAAGAACTGTACAAAAAAGATCTTCACGACCCAGATAATCACTATGGTGTGATCACTGACCTAGAGCCAGACATCCTGGAATGTGAAGTCAAGTGGGCATCAGAAAGCATCACTACGAACGAAGCTAGTGGAGGTGATGGAATTCCACTGGAGCTATTTCAAATCCTGAAAGATGATGCTGTGAAAGTGCTGTGCTCAATATACCAGCAAAATTGGAAAACTCAACAGTGGCAACAGGACTGGAAAAGGTCGGTTTTCTTTCCAATCCCAAAGAAAGGCAATGCCAAAGAATGCTCAAACTACCGCACAATTGCACTCCTCTCATATGCTAGTAAAGTAATGCTCAAAATTCTCCAAGCCAGGCTTCAGCAATATGCGAACCGTGAACTTCCAGATGTTCAAGCTCGTTTTAGAAAAGGCAGAGGAACCAGAGACCAAATTGCCAACATCCGCTGGATCATGGAAAAAGCAAGAGAGTTCCAGAAAAACATCTATTTCTGCTTTATTGACTATGCCAAAGCCTTTGACTGTGTGGATTACAATAAACTGTGGAAAATTCTGAAAGAGATGGGAATACCAGACCACCTGATCTGCCTCTTGAGAAGTCTGTATGCAGGTCAGGAAGCAACAGTTGGAACTGGACATGGAACAACAGACTGGTTTCAAATAGGAAAAGGAGTACTTCAAGGCTGTGTATTGTCACCGGGCTTATTTAACTTCTATGCAGAGTACATCATGAGAAACGCAGGACTGGAAGAAACACAAGCTGGAATCAAGATTGCCGGGAGAAATATCAATAACCTCAGATATGCAGATAACACCACCCTTATGGCAGAAAGTGAAGAGGAACTGAAAAGCCTATTGATGAAGGTGAAGGAGGAGAGTGAAAAAGTTGGCTTAAAGCTCAACATTCAGAAATGAACATCATGGCATCCGGTCCCAACACTTCATGGGAAATAGATGGGGAAACAGTGGATGAGATGGCTGGATGGCATCACCGACTCGATGGACATGAGTCTGAGTGAACTCCGGAAGTTGGTGATGGACAGGGAGGCCTGGCATGCTGCGATTCATGGGGTCGCAAAGAGTTGGACACGACTGAGGGACTGAACTGAACTGAACCTGCACAGGAGACTCTCAAACATAATTCTGTTCAGTGTCTTAGGGGTCTCTAGGTCCTGGTGCACATAAGGTTTGTTTGAGCCTTCTGAGCATCTCTGGCAGGTATGGGAATTGATTCTATACGTGATTTCACCCCTCCTACTGTCTTTCTGGTGCTTCTCTGTTTTGGACATGGGGTGTCTCCTCAAAGTCGCTCCCTTGCTACAACCACCATTCCAGCACTGCACAGCTGCCACTTCCAGTTCAGTGTTCTTGCCTTGAGAACCCCATGAAGACTACGAAAAAGCAAAAAGTTAGGACACTGAAAAATGAACTCCCCAGGTCGGTATAGGTGCCCAACATGTTACTGGAGATCAGTGGAGAAATAACTCCAGAAAGAATGAAGAGATGGAGTCAAAGCAAAAACAACACTGAGCTGTGGATATAACTAGTGATGGAAGAAAAGTCTGATGCTGTAAAGAGCAATATTGCATAGGATCCTGGAATGTTATATCAATAAATCAAGGTAATTGGCAGAGATCAAACAGGAGATGGCAAGAGTGGACATCAACATTTTAGGAATCAGTGAACTAAAATGGACTGGAATGAGTGAATCTAATCTATTACTTTGGGCAAGAATCCCTTAGAAGAAATGCAGTAGTCATCACAGTCAACAAAACAGTCCAAAATACAATCTCAAAAATGACAGAAAGATCTCTGTTCATTTCCAAGGCAAACCACTCAATATCACAGTAATCCAAGTCTATGCCCAGACCAGTATTACTGAAGAAGCTGAGGTTGGATGGTTCTATGAGGACCTACAGACTTTCTAGAACTAATACCCCCAAAAAAGTCCTTTGCATTATAGGGAACTGGAATGCAAAAGTAGGAAGTGAAGAAATACCTTGAATAACAGGCAAATTTGGCTTTGGAGTACAGAATGAAGCAGGGCAAAGGCTAACAGTTTTGTCAAGAGAACACACTGGTCATAGCAAACACCCTCTTCCAACAACACAAGAGAAGACTCTACACATGGACAATACTAGATGGTCAATACAAAATCAGATTGATTTTAATTTTGCAGCCAAAGATGGAGAAGCTCTATACAGTCAGCAAAAAGAAGACTGGGAGCTGATTGTCACTCAGATCACGAACTCCTTATTGCCAAATCCAGACTTAAATTGAAGAAAGTAGGGAAAACCACTAGACCATTCAGGTACGACTGAATCAAATCCCCTATGATTATACAGTGGAAGTGACAAATATATTCAAGAGATTAAATCCGATAGACAGAGTGCCTTAAGAACTATGGACAGAGGTTTGTGACATTGTATAGGAGGCAGGGATAAAGACCATCCCCAAGAAAAAGAAGAGCAAAAAGGCAAAAAGGTTGTCCGAGGAGGCGTTACAAATAGCTGTGAAAAGAAGAGAAGTGAAAAGCAAAGGAGAAAAGAAATATATATATATATATATATATATATATATATATATATATATATATCCATTCGAATGCAGAGTTTCAATGAATAGCAAGGAGAGATAAGAAAGCCTTCTTCAGTTATCAGTGCAAAAATAGAGGAAAACAATAGAATGGGAAAGGCTAGAGGTCTCTTCAAGAAAATTAGAGATACCAGGGGACTATTTCATGCAAAGATGGGCATAATAAAGGACAGAAATTGTATGGACCAAATAGAAGCAGAAGATATTAAGAAGAGATGGCAAGAATACACAGAAAAAACTATACAAAAAAGATATTCAGGACCCAGATAATCATGATGGTATGATCATTCACCTTGAGCCAGCCATCCTAGAATTTGAAGTCAAGTGGACCTTAGGAAGCTCACTACAAACAAAGCTAGTAGAGGTGATGGAATTCCAGTTGAGCTATTTCAAATCCTAAAAGATGATGCTGTGAAAGTGCCACACTCAATATGTCAACAAATTTGGAAAACTCAACAGTGGCTACAGGACTGGATAACGTCAGTTTTCATTCCAATCTCAAAGAAAGGCAATGCCAAGAATTCTACCACACAGTTGCACTCATCTCACACGCTAGTAAAGTAACGTTCAAAATTCTTCAAGCCAGGCTTCAACAGTACGTGAACAATGAACTTCCAGATGTTCAAGCTGGATTTAGAAAAGGCAAAGGAACCAGAGTGGAGAAGGAAATGGCAACCCACCCCAGTACTCTTGACTGGAAAATCCCATCGATGGAGGAGACTGGTAGGCTACAGTCCATGGGGTCGTGAAGACTTGGACACGACTGAGCAACTTCACTTTCACTTTTCACTTTCATGCATTGGAGAAGGAAATGGCAACCCACTCCACTCTTCTTGCCTGGAGAATCCCAGGGACAGAGGAGCCTGGCGGGCTGCTGTCTATAAGATCACATGGAGTCAGACACGACTGAAGTGACTTAGCAGCACCAGCAGCAGAGGAACCAGAGATCAAATTGCCAACATCTGTTGGATCGTGGAAAAAGCAAGACAGTTCCAGAAAAACATCTACTTCTTCTATATTGACTACACCAAAGCCTTTGACTGTGTGGATCACAACAAACCATGGAAAATTCTTCAAGACACATGAATACCAGACCACCTGACCTGCCTCTTGAAAAATCTGTATGCAGGTCAGGAACCAACAGTTAGAACTGGGCATGGAACAACAGACTGATTCCAAATAGTGAAAGGAGTAGGTCAAGCCTGTATATTATCACCCGGCTTACTTACTTATATGCAGAGCACATCACGAGAAATGCTCAGCTGGATAAACACAAGCTGGAATCAAGATTGCTGGGTGAAATATCAACAACCTCAAATATGCAGATGATACCATTCTTATGGCAGAAAGTGAAGAAGAACTAAAGAGCCTCTTGATTAAAGTGAAAGAGGAGAGTGAAAAAGTTGGCTTAAATCTCAACATTCAGAAAACTAAGATCATGGCATCTGGGCCCATCACTTCATGGCAGATAGATGGGGAAACAGTGGAAACAGTGGCTGATTTTATTTTGGGGGGCTCCAAAATCACTGCAGATGGTGACTGCAGCCATGAAATTAAAAGATGCTTACTCCTTGGAAGGAAAGTTATGACTAACCTAGAAAGCATATTAAACAGCAGAGACATTACTTTGCCAACAAAGGTCCATCTAGTCAAGACTATGGTTTTTCCAGTAGTCATGTGAGAGTTAGACTATAAAGAAAGCTGAGTACTGAATAATTGATGCTTTTGAACTGTGGTATTGGAGAAAACTCTTGAGAGTCCATTGGATTGCAAGGAGATCCAACCAGTCCATCCTAAAGGAGATCGGTCCTGGGTGTTCATTGGAAGGACTGATGTTGAAGCTGAAACTCCAATTCTTCGGCCACCTGTTGCGAATAGCTGACTCATTAGAAAAGACCCTGATGCTAGGAAAGTTTGAGGGCAGGAGGAGAAGGGGATGACAGAGGATGAGATTGTTGGATGGCATCTCTGACTCAATGGACATGGGTTTAGGTAGACTCCGGCAATTGGTGATGGACAGGAAGGCCTGGCATGCTGCATTCATGGGGCACAGAGTCAGACATGACTGAGCGACTTAACTAAACTCTTCTGCTTCTTGGAAGAAAAATTATGACCAACCTAGACAGCATATTAAAAAGCTGAGACATTATTTTCCCAGCAAAGACCTGCCTAATCAAAGCTATGGTTTTTCCAGTAGTCATGTATGGATGTGAGAGTTGGACTATAAAGAAAGCTGAGTGCCAATAAATTGATGCTTTTGAACTGTGGTGTGGAAGAAGACTCTTGAGAGTCTGAATCCCTTGGACTGCAAGGAGATCCAACCAGTCCATCCTATGGGAAATCAGTCCTGAATATTCACAGAAAGAATTGATGCTGATGCTGTAACTCCAATATTTTGGCCACCTGATCTGAAGAATTAACTCATTTGATAAGACCCTAATGCTGGGAAAGATTGAAGGCAGGAGGAGAAGGGAACTACAAAGGATGAGATGATTGAATGGCATCATCGACTCGATGGATATAACTTGAGTAAATTCTGGGAGTTGGTGATGGACAGGGAGGACTGGTCTTTTGCAGTCCATGGGATCACAAAAAGTCATACATGACTGAGTGACTGAATTGAACTGAAGGAAATAAAACACGTTAGTTATAATTATTGTATTCTAGTTTTAATTGTTATTAATAATATTTGATTGAGTACAGAACCTTTAATAAAAATTTCAGTTTTGAAGGGAACTGTTTAACAATTATAAGTGAATAGGTAGCTTGAAGTAGATTAGAATCTGAAGTGAAACTTTCTTTGGTATCAAATATGTGTTATTCAAGGCCAGGTGTAAATGTTTTAACTACTCCACTGCAATTTGTTTAGTTATTTCCTTTTCTAACAAAATCATACCCAAGAAATAATCAAGGTACATTTTATTATATGTTTTGTCTTCCTTCAAGTTATGTTAAGAGCAAAAATATATATTTTTTTAAACTAGAAAAGACAATCTAACCACATTAATATATTCATTTGTTGCTCAGAACCATTCATTATTTCCTGAAGGCTTTGGGGTCAAAGTCCCAGTTCTTCAGTATAGTATGCAATGTTTGCCATACCATGGCCCTAGCCTCTCTTCAAATTTATTTTCTCAAATCCCATTTCCAGCCCACTATACATATCCTCAAACATAAACAAACATGGCATGTCTTCATCTCACTGACATTATTGCATTTCTCTAAACATAATAAATAGGTTCAGACCTTCAAGGTTTTGTATATTCTGTTCATACTCTTAGAATCTTGCCTTTTCACCCTTAAACTACAGACTCTTTCCTATTTAACAAAACAGCAGTGATGAAGCAACAATACGAAACAAAAATTATAACTTGAAATTTGATGGAAATACATTTTTGATTATTTGGAGGATGACATAAACATACTTACCTGACTCGTGAGAAAGCTGTATGCAGGTCCAGAAGCAACAGTTAGAACTGGACATGGTTGGAATCGTGGAATTACTGGTTCTAAATCAGGAAAAGTGTACATCAAGACTATATATTGTCACCCTGCTTATTTAACTTACATGCAGAGTACATCATGAAAATGCCTGGCTGGTAAGCACATACTGGAATCAAGATTGCTGGAAGAAATATCAGTAACCTCAGATATGCAGGTGACACCACACTTATGGCAGAAAGCAAAGAGGAGCTAAAGAGCCTCTTGATGAAAGTGAAAGAGGAGAGTGAAAAAGTTTTCCTACAACTCCACATTAAGAAAACTAAGATCTGGTCCCATCACTTCATGGCAAATAGATGGGGAAACAATGGAAACAGTGACAGAATTATTTTGGGGGGCCCCAAAATCACTGCAGATGTTGACTGCAGCTGTGAAATTAAAAGATGCTTGTTCCGTGGAAGAAAAGCTATGACCAACTTAGACAGAGACATTACTTTGCCAACAGAGGTCTGTCTAATCAAAGATATGTTTTTTTCCAGTAGTCATATATGGATGTGAGAGTTGGACCATAAAGAATGCTGAGTACTGAAGAACTGATGCTTTTGAACTGCGGTGTTGGAGAAGACTCTTGAACTGCAAGGAGATCTAACCAGTCAATCTTGAAGGAGATCAGTCCTGAATATTCACTGGAAGAAATGTTGCTGAAGCTGAATCTCCAATACTTTGGCCGCCTGATGCAAAGAACTGACTCATTGGAAGAGACTCTGATGCTGGGAAAGATTTACGGTAGGAGAAGAGGACAACAGAGGATGAGATGGTTGGATGGCATCACCGACTTGATGGGAATGAATTTGAGCAAGCTTCAGAAGTTGGTGATGGACAGGGGAGCCTGTCATGCAACCATGGGGTCGCAAAGAGTCCTGTGTCCATGAGGTCACAGAGACTGAGCTACTGAACTGATAAACATACTACAAGAAGCCAAAAATTGGCTAAAATTTAAAAGAATAATAATATCTGGTCCAAATCCTTTCTTTCTCTGTAATATGTTGCTGATTTTTTAATATTTATGTTCACAAAGAAGGATATAATGTAGGAGAAGTTGAAAGTGTGTCATGATTCAATAATCTGATTATCAAAGTGTATTTCCTTCTTTCAAATAGAGTACTTTATGAAAGACTTTTCTGCCACCACCCTTTGGCTTCAATTTCATAAATTTAATGCAATAGTCTAAGTTGCTTCTTCAGTTATTTTAAAATTAACATCAAACAATTTGATTACATATAAATAAGTATGAGATAAATGAATATCACTATAAAGATAAACTTTCCTTACATATATCTTCTTGTGCATTTTGAAATACAGATAAATTTTATTCTTCTAATAGTAGAGAATAAATCTTAGAAGCCACTGTATTTTTGAGATATTGAGGAAATACAACCTTGAATAAATCTCTGTATTATATTGAAAGTTTATTACCAATATATCACAGGATTTTTTTTAATGTTTTTCTCCTGATTACTATGATTTTTTTGGTATATTTCAAGATTACCACTGTAATCATATTTGTATAACTGCTCCAGAGAAATGACATAGTGACAAAATTTAGCTTTTCAGTTCAGTTCAGTCACTCAGTCGTGTCCAACTCTTTGCGACCCCATGAATCACTGCACACCAGGCCTCTCTGTCCATCACCAACTCCTGGAGTTCACTCAAACTCATGTCCATCGAGTTGGTTATGCCATCCAGCCATCTCATCCTCTGTTGTCCTCTTCTCCTCCTGCCCCCAATCCCTCCCAGCATCAGAATCTTTTCCAATGAGTCAACTCTTCGCATGATGTGGCCAAAGTACTGGAGTTTCAGCTTTAGCAACATTCCTTCCAAAGAACACCCAAAACAAAAAACCCAAAAAACAAAAAGTACACATGCAGAAAATATGATCTGAGAATTGGTAAATAAAATTTTAATTATACAAAAATCAGCTCTTCTCATCCTCCTGCTGATAGTAACCACCATGCTAAAAAATTGTCATTTATGTCAACAGTATTATTAATATTTATGTCAATGACTCCAAATCAGTTTACATTCCTTACTACACTGGTCTAATGCTCAAAGAAATGATACATTGTATGCTTGTTCTTAGATATACTTATTTCATTTAAATGATATTTGTTGATATAATTATTTGGATATACACTGACTGAAGCTATTTAAGTGCTAGAGCAAGGTGATAGTGCTCATGAATTCCACTTCCCTTAAGTGAAGTGTATTCTTTGGATTGAATCTATTTAAGGCATTTCTCTACATTCACAATCAGAGAAGACAATGGTGACCCACTCCAGTACTCTTGCCTGGAAAATCCCATGGATTGAAGAGCTTGGTACGCTGTAGTTCATGGGGTCAGGAACATTCAGACACGACTGAGCCACTTCACTTTCATTTTTCACTTTCATGCGTTGAAGAAGGAACTGGCAATCCACTCCAGTGTTCTTGCCTGGAGAATCCCAGGGACGGGGGAGTCTGGGGTCACACAGAGTAGGGCACGACAGCAGCAGCTACATTCACAATAGTATGTAGAGCAGATACAATCTATGTACAATATGAGATCATCTCTGATCATTTCTGCTTTGTACTCTTTCTTTGTACTGTTTTTTTTTCCCCAGTTTATTTATTTTTTATTGAAGTATAATTGCTTTACAGAATTTTCCTGTTTTCTGTCAAACCTCAACATGAATCAGCCATAGGTATATATATGTCCCCTTCCTTTTGACCCTCCCCATCCCACCCCTCCAGGCTGACAAAGAGCCCCTGTTTCAGTTTCCTGAGGCATACAGCAAATTCCCCTTGGATATCTATTTTACATATAGTAATATAAGTTTCCTTGTTACTGTTTTCAAGCATTTAACCCCATCCTCCTCTCTCTCCATGTCCATAAGTCTATTCTTTATGTCTGTTTCTCCATTGCTTCCCTGTAAATAAATTCTTCAGTACCATTTTTTTTTTCTAGATTCGTATATATGCATTAGAATATGGTATTTATCTTTCTCTTTCTTACTCACTTCACTCTGTATAATAGGTTCAAGGTTCATCCACCTCATATGAACTGATTCAAATGCATTCCTTTTTATGGCTGAGTAACATTCCATTGTGTAAATGTCTCACAACTTTTTTATTCATTCATCTATCGATGGACATCTAGGTTGCTTCCACGTTCTAGCTATTGTAAATAGTGGTGCAATGAACAATGGGATACATGTGTCTTTCAATTTTGGTTTCCTCAGGATAGATACCTGGAGTGGGATTGCTGGTTCATATGGTGGTTTTATTCCTACTTTTTTTTTTAAGGAATCCCCATACCATCTTCCTTAGTGGCTGTATCAATTTAAATTCATATCAACAGTGCAAGAGTGTTCCCTATTCTCTACACCCTCTCCAGCATATATTTTTTGTAGACTTTTTGATTGGTGTGAGGTGATATCTCATTGTAGTTTTGATTTGCATTTCTCTCATGTCTGACTCTTTGTGACCCTATGAACTGTAGCCTACCAGGCTCCTCCTTCCATGGAATTTTCCAGTCAAGGGTACAGGAGTGGTTTGTCATTTCCTTCTCAGGAGATTTTCAACCCAGGGATCAAACCTGGGTCTCCTGCATTACAGGCAGACACTTTGCCATCTGAGCCTCCTGGGAAGCCCAGTAATGAATGATGTTGAGCATCTTTTCATGTGTTTGTTAGCCATCTGTATGTCTTCTTCAGTGAAATGTCTGTTTAGGTCTTTTTCCCACTTTTTGATTCTGTTGTTTGTTTTTCTGTCATTGAGTAGTATGAGCTGCTTGTATATTTTGAAAATTAATCCTTTGTCAGTTGTTTCATTTTCTATTATTTTCTCCCATTCTGAGGGTTGTCTTTTCACTTTGCTTATAGTTTCCTTTGCTGTGCAAAAGCTTTTAAGTTTAAACAGGTCCCATTTGTTTACTTTTGTCTTTATTACCCTTACTGTAGGAAGTGGGTCATAGAGGATCTTGCTTTGATTTATGTCATTGAGTGTTCTGCCTATGTTTTTCTGTAAGAGTTTTATAATTTCTGGTCTTACATTTAGGTCTTTAATCCATTTTGAGTTTATCTTTGTGTGGACGTGAGTCTCAGTGAACTCCGGGAGTTGGTGATGGACAGGGAGGCCTGGCGTGCTATGATTCATGGGGTCACAGAGAGTCGGACAGGACTGAGCGACTGATCTGATCTGATCTGATGATGTTAGGAAATGTTCTAATTTCATTCTTTTACATGTAGCTGTCCAATTTACCCAGCACCATTTATTGAAGAGGCTGTCCTTTCCTCATTGTATATTCTTGCCTCCTTTGTCAAAAATAAGGTACCCATAGATGCATGGGTTTATTTCTGGGCTTTCTTTTTCCCTTTGTCTGTATTTCTATTGTTGTGCCAGTACCATACTGACTCAATGACTGTAGCTTTGTAGTATAATCTGAAGTCAGGAAGGTTGATTCCTCCAGCTCCATTCTTATTTCTCAAGACTGCTTTGGCTATTCAGGGTCTTCTGTGTTTCCATATGAATTGTGAAATTTTTTGTTCTGTGAAAAATGCCATTGGTAATTTGATAGGGATCACATTGAATCTGTAGGTTGCATTTGGTGGTATAGTCATTTTCACAATATTGATTCTTCCTATGCAGGAACATGAAATATCTTTCCATCTGTTTCATTAGTGTCATAATTTTCCATGTACAGCTCTTTTTTCTCCTTAGGTAACTTTATTCCTAGATATTTAATTCTTTTTGTTGCAATAGTGAATATGATTGATTACCTAATTTCTCTTTCTGATTTTTCATTGTTATTTTATAGAAATGAAAGTGATTTCTTGTATTGATTTTGTATCCTGAAACTTTTCTAAATTCACTCATTGGCTCTAGTAATTTTCTGACCCTATCTTTAGGGTTTTCTATGTACAGTATCATGTCATCTGCTAAAAGTGAGAGCTTTATTTCTTCTTTTTCAGTCTGGATTCCTTTTATTTATTTTTCTTCTCTGATTGCTGTAGCTAGGACTTCCAGAATTATGTTGAATAATAGTGGTGAAAGTGGGCACCATTGTCTTTTTCCTGAACTTAGAGGGAATGCTTTCAGTTTTTCACCATTGAAAATAATGCTTGCTGTAGGGTTATCATATATGGCCTTTACTATGTTGAGGTAGGTTCCTTCTATGCCCATCTTTTGAAGAGTTTGAATCACAAATGGGTGCTGAATTTTGTCAAAGGCTTTTTCTTCATCTACTGAGATTATTATATGGTTTATATCTTTCAATTTGTTAATATGGTGTATCACATTGATTGATTTGCATATACTGAAGAAACCTTGCATCCCTGGAATAAGCCAAATTTGATCATGGTGCATGAGCTTTTTGATGTGTTGCTGAATTCTGTGTGCTAAGATTTTGTTGAGGAGTCTTGCATCTATGTTCATCAGTGATATTGGCCTGCAGTTTTCCTTTTTTGTGTGTTGTGTTTGTCTGTTTTTTATATCAGGGTGATGGTATCCTAGTAGAATGAGTTCGGAAGTATTCCTTCCTCAGCAATTTTTTGAAAGAGTTTTAGAAGAATAGTCATTAACTCTTCTGTAAATGTTTGATAGAATTCTCCTGTGAAACCATGTGGTCCTGAGCTTTTGCTTTTTGGGAAATCTTTAATCACAACTTTAATTTCAGTGCTTGTATTTGGGTTGTTCATAATTTCTATTTCTTCCTGGTTCAGTCTTGGAAGATTGAACTTTTCTAAGAATCTGTTCATTTTTTCCAGGTTATCTATTTTATTGCCATGTAGTTGTACACAATAGTTTCTTAGAATCCTTTGTATTTCTGCATTATCTGTTGTGACCTCTCCTTTTTTATTTCTAATTTTGTTGATTTGATTCTTCTCTATTTTTTTCTTGATGAGTCAGCCTAAGGGTTTGTCATTTTTTTTTTTTTTGTCTCAAAGAACCATCTTTTAGTTTTATTAATATTTACTATTTCTTCTCCATTTATTTCTGCTCATATCTTTATGATTTCTTTCTTTCCACAAACTTTGGGATTTTTTTTGTTCTTCTTTTTCCATTTGTTTTAGGTGTAACATTAGGCTGTCTATTCGATGTTTTTATTGTTTCTTGAGGTAGGATTGTATCGCTATAAAATTCCCTCTATGGAGTGTTTCATAGGTTTTGAGTTGTGTTTTCATTGTTAGTTGTTTCTATATATATTTTTTTTTCCTTTTGATTTCTTCAGTAACCTGTTGGTTATTTAGAAACCTGTTGTTAAATCTCCATGTGTTTGTGTTTCTTACAGTTTTTTTCTTGTAACTGATATCTAGTCTCATAGTGTTGTGGTCAGAGAAGATACTTGGTATGATTTCAATTTTCTTAAATTTATTGAGGTTTGATTTGTGACCCAAGATGTGGTCTATCCTAGAGAATGTTTCACGTGCACTTGAGAAGAAGGTGTATCTTTCTGCATTTGAATGGAATGTCCTGAAGGTATCAATGAGATCTATCACATCTAATGTATCATTTAAGACTTTCCTTATTAATTTTCTGTTTTGACGATCTGTCCATTGGTGTGAGTGTGGTATTAAAGTCCCCTAGTATTATTGTGTTACTGTCAATGTCTCCTTTTATGTCTGTAATTGTTTGTCTTATGTACTGAGGTGCTCCTATGTTAGGTGCATAGATATTTATAATTGTTATGTCTTTCTCTTGGATTGATTCTTGGATCATTATAGGTGTCCTTCCTTATCTCTTTTAATCATCTTTATTTTAAGGTCTATTTTGTCTGATATGAGATTGCTACTTCAGCTTTCTTTTGCTTCCCATTTGCATGAAATATTTTTTTTTTCCATCCTTTCACTTTCAGTCCTTTTTTGTCTTGAGGTCTGGAGTAGATTTCTTATAGAGAGCATATTTATGGGTCTTGTTTTTGTATCGATTCAGCCAGACTTTGGCTTTTGGTTGGAGCATTTAATCCATTTACATTTAAAGTGAGTATTGATATATATGTTCCTATTGCCATTTTCTAATTGTTTGGGTTGATTTTTTTCCTTTTTTTTTTCTTTCTTTTTTTTGTTCTGGGGTTGTAGATCTTTTTATTTTTCTTTTTTTGTTCTGGCATTGTACATCTTTTTTCTTCTGTTGTATGTCTTGACTATTTAAGTCCGTTTAACATTTGTTGTAAAGCTGGTTTGGTGGTACTGAATTCTCTTAACTTTTTCTTGTCTGAAAAGCTTTTTATTTCTCCATCCATTTTGAATGAGATCCTTGTCAGGTACAGTAATCTTGGTTGTAAATTTTTCCCTTTCAATATTTTAAATATATCCTTCCATATTCTTCAGGTCTGAAGAGTTTCTGCTGAAAAAAAATCAGTTTTTTTTTTAAGTTTTTTTAAGCATAAGGGATTTTGCTTGTATATTACTTATTGCTTCTGTCTTGCTGCTTTTTAATATCCTTTCTTTGTGTTTAGTCTTTGTTAGTTTGATTAGTATGTGTATTGCCATGTTTCCCCTTAGGTTTATTCTGTATGGGACTCTGTGTGCCTCTTGGACTTGATTGACCATTTCTTTTTCCATACTGGGGAAATTTTCAACTATAATCTCTTCAAAAAAATTTCTCATACAGTTTCTTTTTCTCCTCTTCTTCTTGGATCTCTGTAATTAAAATGTTGTACCCTTGATATAGTCCCAGAGGTCTCTGAGAGTGACCTCAGTTCTTTTCATTCTTTTTACTTTATTCTGCTCCTCAGAAGTTATTTCCACCATTTTATCTTCCAGTTCACTGATTCGTTCTTCTGCTTCTGATATTCTGCTACTGATTCATTCTAGAGTATTTTTAATTTCTGTAATTGTGTTGTTTGTCTCTATATGTTTATTCTTTAATCCTTCTGAGTCTTTATAATTGATTCTTTCATTTTCTCCATT
The DNA here is from genome assembly GCF_055505025.1 of Bos grunniens. Taxonomy (NCBI): domain Eukaryota; kingdom Metazoa; phylum Chordata; class Mammalia; order Artiodactyla; family Bovidae; genus Bos; species Bos grunniens. The sequence continues at coordinate 8,112,615 of NC_141176.1, read as the reverse complement.
TTGTCTTCAAGGTTTTTGATAATCTTTACTATCAGAATTCTCAATTCTTTTTCAGGTAATTTTCCTTTTTCCTCTTCATGCATTTGGACTTCTGTGCTTCTAATTTGTTCCCTCATTTGTGCAGTATTTCTCTCCCTTTTCACTTTTTTTTTTTTTTAACTATTGTGTTTGAGGTCTCCTTTTCCAAGGCTTCAAGGAAAGTTGAATTATTTCCTTTAAGAAGGGTTAATTCTTTTCACCTTTTAGTTACTGCCTTCCTACGGTTGGTCCAGTCGTTTGTTTGAGCTTCATATAGGGTGAGACTTGTGCTGAGGTTTTTTTGTTTGTTTGTTTGTTAGTTTGTTTGTTTTTCCTCTGATGGGTAAGGCTGTTCGAGGTGGTAATCCTGTCTGCTGATGATTGGGTTTATATTTTTATTTTGCTTGTTGTTTAGATGAGGTGTCCTGCACAGGTTGCTACTAGTGGTTATGTGATGCCGGGTCTTGTTCAAGTGGTTTCCTTCGTGTGAATTCTCACTATTTGATACTTCCTAGGGTTAGTTCTCTCATAGTCTAGGATCTTGGAGTCAGTGCTTCCACTCCAAAGGCTCAGGGCTTGATCTCTGGTCAGGAATGAAGATTCCACAAATGGTTTGTTATGGCATTAACTGAGATTAAAACAAATATCCAAAATTGAGAAACCAAAGATGAACCCCAGATAAATGACAGTTACAAAATCAGGTAAATAATAATTAAAATAATGGAATATGCACATATACGTATACATCCATGAACAAAGTGAAAACAGTCCAACAAAAATAAAGTACAGTAGATTGATCTGACTAACAAAGGAAATAAAAGAATATATTTACCAGTTAAGAAAAAAACTAAATTAAACACAAAGTGGAAAACATAGCTAAAGCAAGGTGCCAAGTGGAGAATAAAGCAATGAAAACAAAACTGGCAAATATGTTGAGAGGTTAAAAGAAAGAATAGATATGCAAAGTTAAAATGAGATAGATGAAGTTGATTTATATACATTAAAGATTAGTTGCAAGGGGGAAAACAGTCGGGAAGGCAAATAAAGGAATACATATAGAAAAAAATGTACTAGGTTTAAAAAATTAAAATGATAAAAAAGAGAAAAAACATAAGAAGAAAGTAAAAATGGGGAAAAAAGGGAAAACTCCACATAACTGCATAAGCTCAATGTAAAGGCAGAGTTTACAACAACAATAGAAAATGTGACTGAATATACACATATATATATTCACCCATTAGCAAAATCAAAAGAGTTTAACAAAAATAAAGTACAGTAGATTGATCCAGCCAACAAAGGAAATCAAAAATTATATCTATCGGAACATAACTAATTAAAGCACCAACTGGAAAACAAAACTAAAGCAAGGTGCCAATTGGGGAATAAAGCAATGAAAATAAAACTAACAAATATGTTGAGAGGAAAGGAGAGAAAGAAAAGAAAATAGATATGCAAAGTTAAATAGAGGTAAATAAAGAAAATTTATATACATAAAAATTAACTTCAAGGGGAAAAGAACAGTAGGAAAAGCAAACAAAGGAATAAATATAGAAAAAATAATAATAGGTTTTAAAAATTAAAAATTAAAATTAAAAAAAGAGGAAAAGAAAAAAAGAAAAAAAAAAAAAAAGAGAGAGAGGAAAACTCCAAGAACTGCAAAAGCCCATCGCAGAGGCAGAGGTTTATGATAACAATAAAAAATGTGACTGGGGAAAAAAATAAAAAGCCCAAAAGCTTAATTGTGTTTCTTAATGGCAATAAAATTGACAACTACAATAGAGGGGGTAAAAAAGGAAAAAAAAGAAGAAGAAATCCAGAAGAATCTACAGAACAAGTCAAAACATAAGAATAATAAATGTTTTTCTTGAGTCACTGCTGTCAGAGTCCTTTCTATCTCTGGTTGTCACAATCCACCTCACCTCCCTAGGATGACCTCCAACACTGCTGATCTCTGGACCTGTTGTGGGGGTAGCTCAGATTCTAATCTGGCCCTATTCCTGTATGTTCTTGCCTCCAATGTCCACAGCTATAAGGGCTAGTGTCTTTTCTTTTATGGGAGCTCTCAATGACCTTGTATATATTCCATAGACACAGAGTTTGCCTAGTTGATGATGTGGATTTACTCTGCAGCTTTTACAGCTGTTGGGAAGGTTTTGGGTCTTCTTCCTTAGCCACACTGCTCCTGGGTTTCATTTGTGGTTTTATTTCCCCCTGAACATGTGGGTCGTATAATGGGGTTTGCTCTGAGGCTGCCATGGAGGCCTTGGGTTTGCCCGTGTGAGGGCCAGGTGTGGAGGTGGGGCTGCTGATGGGGTCGCAGGGGTTCTGGCTGCACCAGGTACTCAGGGTGTTGGCAGCTAGGGCAGCAGGAAATATAGTCCTGTAGAAGGGTATGGCAACCAGTCTTGGCCAAGACACCCCAGTATTCTTGCCTGGAGAATCCCTTTCTGACAGAGAAGCCTGGCAGGCCACAGTCTACAGGGCCACAAAGAGTTGGAAATGACCAAAGTGACCCTGTGTGTATAAAGGCAAGATTTTTTTTTTTTTTTTTTACCTGTGGCAGCTCTGCCCCAGTGAGAGTTGAGCGTGAAGGTTGTGCAGCTTCTTGGCTTGCAGGGACCCTAGTGGCACCAAGTGTGCCGGGACATGGACTGCCTCTGCCCCAAGAGTCATGGCCCTATCAGAGTCTTTTTAAAGCTTCTTGTAGCTGGCGATCAGAATGCCTCTTTGGCCAGTCTTTCTCCATAGCTCCTCCTATTCAGGCACTTAGGGGCCTCTGTTGCCTGGGGTCCTTCTCTGTTGTTCTGCACTTCTGGCACATTGAGGGGGCCCCCCTGGCTGGGGTCCTGCTCTGTAGATTGGCGCATCAGTTGCTTAAAGGAGCACCCTGGGTGAGGCCTTACTCTGTACAGTGTGGCAGGCATTTGATGGATCAGCCTCTCTACTGTTCAGCTGCCAATGCTGCTGTGTGGGGAGTAAAAGGCTATGGTGAAGGCTCCACCCCCTACACGTGACTCTGACTCAGCAGTATCCCTTGCTTCCATGGCTGCCTGGCTTCTCTCCGCAGACAATTCCCATCACAATCTCCTCCCTCACATCCCATCAATCTGTCTCCCTGCAGTCAACAGTGGCCCTCACCCTTGGATTGCTCCATAATCCCTTAACTCCAGCTCCCAGCTGCTGCCCCTCCCAAGAGACCAGCTCCTGCCTGGGGTATGTATGGCTGCTACAAGGACTGTTTGATTCTCATTCCATTTAGTCTGCCACAGATGAGCTGTTTCACTCTCAGCCTTAAATATTTCTTCTCTGATTCAGACAATTAGCCTGCTATGGGGATCGGACCCCTACTTCAGTTCTCCCAACCACTGAGGACAGTTCCAGTCCTACTAACACTCCTGTTTTTTCCCCTAGTTCCTTCATCCTACGGAGTCTTGCCTGGCTCTATATATTCTTTTCCACTGGTCAGGTACTTCTGCCTACTCTCAGCTGGTGTTCTGCATGCACTTCTGTGTCTGAAGGTGTATTCCTGATGTATCCATGAAGAGAGATGTTCTCCGTGCCCACCTACTCCTCCACCATCTTGTTCTCTCCCACTCTTTCTGTTTAACAAGAGGATTTGAAACAAACTAAGGAAATGGCAACCCACTCCAGTGTTCTTTCCTGGAGAATCCCAGGGATGGGGGGGCCTGGTGGGCTGCCGTCTCTGGGGTCGCTCAGAGTCGGACATGACTGAAGCGACTTAGCAGCAGCAGCAGCAGCAGCAGCAGACAGTTTCCTGGGATTCCTCAGTGGCTCAGTGGTAAAGAATACACCTGCAATGCAGGAGGCACAGGAGATGAGGGTTCAATCCCTGGGTCAGAAAGATCCCCTGGAGGAGGGCATGGCAACCCACTCCAGTATTCTAGCCTGGAGAAGCCCAAGGACAGAGGATCCTGGAGGGCTATAGCCCATAGGGTCGCAAAGAGTTGGACAGGACTGAATTAACTTAGCATGCATGCACCCAGACAGCTCCCTATTATTTGATTATGCGCGTATTTTCCAAGTTAAAAAAAAAATGTTACCTAGGGTGGAAAAGTAAATATTTTCTACTTTGAGAAGAAAGATTATCAATGATTAAAGTTTATTTTTAACTAGATGACTACCAATTCTTTTTCTAATCCAATACAAGCTTCAGTTCAGTTCAGTTCAGTCTCTCAGTCATGTCTGACTCTTTGCGACCCCATGAATCGCAGCATGCCAGGCCTCTCTGTCCATCACCAACTCCCAGAGTTCACTCAGACTCACGTCCATCAAGTCAGTGATGACATCCAGCCATCTCATCCTCTGTTGTCCCCTTCTCCTCCTGCCCCCAATCCCTCCCAGCATCAGAGTCTTTTCCAATGAGTCAACTCTTCGCATGACGTGGCCAAAGTACTGGAGTTTCAGCTTTAGCATCATTCCTTCCAAAGAAATCCCAGGGCTGATCTCCTTCAGAATGGACTGCTTGGATCTCCTTGCAGTCCAAGGGACTCTCAATATAAGTTTAGCATTCCATTATACTGATATAAATTACATATATTTTTTGTATTCTTAAAGGTAACAACTAACTTGGATTTATAAATTTAGCTTACTTGAAGTTTGTTACAAGAGGGAAAAAATTTTTACCACTTAGTATAATGAAATTAGTGACATGAATAGGGTAGATGGTAATAGCAATTTATAACGTCTGTAGCAGGTATCAGTGTCTTAGCTTCTCTCTCTAAGTCGCTTAAGTCGTGTCCGATTCTGTGCGACCCCATAGACGGCAGCCCACCAGGCTCCGCCATCCCTGGGATTTTCCAGGCAAGAACACTGAAGTGGGTTGCCATTTCCTTCTCCAATGCATGAAAGTGAAAAGTGAAAGGGAAGTCGCTCAGTCGTATCCGACTCTTAGCGACCTCATGGACTGCAGCCTACCAGGCTCCTCTGTCCATGGGATTTTCCAGGCAAGAGTACTGGAGTGGGGTGCCATTGCCTTCTCCGGTCTTAGCTTAGTACATTCTAAAATATATTCAGTTCAGTGCAATTATTCAGTCATGTCTGATTCTTTGTGACCCAATGGACCATAGCATGCCAGGCTTCACAGCACTTCACCAACCCCTGGAGCTTGCTCAAACTCATGTCCATCGAAGCAGTGGTGCCATCCAACTTCATGTTTTGTTTTTCCCTTCTCTTCCTGCTTTCAATCTTTCTGAGCATCAGGGTCTTTTCCAATCAGTCAGTTCTTCACATAGGGTGCCAAAGTATTGGAGCTTCAGCTTCAGCATCAGTCCTTCCAATGAATATTCAGGACTGATTTCCCTTAAGATTGACTGGTTTGATCTCCTGGCTGACAAAGAGACTCTCAACAGTCTTCTCCAATGACAAGTTTAAAAGTGTTAGTTCTTTGGTGCTTCGCCTTCCTTATAGTCCAACTCTCACATCCATACATGATCACTGGGAAAACCATAGCTTTGACTAGATGGATCTTTATCAGCAAAGGATTGTCTCTGCTTTTTAGTATGGTGTCATGTTTTGTCATAACTTTTCTTCCAAGGAGCAAGTGTCTTTTAATTTTATGGCTACAGTCGCCATCTGCAGTGATTTTTGAGCCTAAGAAAATGAAATGTGTGACTGTTTCCATTGTTTCCCCATTTATTTGCCATGAAGTGATGGGGCAGGATGCCATGATCTTCGTTTTTTGAATGCTGAGTTTTAAGTCAGCATTTTCACTCTCCTCTTGCACTTTCATCAAGAGACTCTTTAGTTCCTCTTCCCTTTCTGCCATAAAGGTGGTGTCACCTGTATATCTGAGGTTATTGATATTCCTCCCTCCAATCTTGATTTTAGCTTGTTCTTCATCCAGCCCAGCGTTTCTCTTGATGTACTCTGCATATAAGTTAAATAAGCAGGGTGACAGTATACAGCTTTGATGTACTTCTTTCCCTATTTGGAACCAGTCCATTGTTCCATGTCAGGTTCTAATGGTTGCTTCTTGACCTGTATACAGATTTCTCAGGAGGTAGATAAGATGGTCTGGTATTTTCATCTCTTTAAGAATTTTTCAGTTTGTTGTGATCAACACAGTCAAAGGCTTTGGCATAGTCAATGAAGTAAAAGTGGATGTTCTTCTGTAACTCTTTTGCTTTTTCTATGATACAGTGGATGCTGGCAATTGGATATCTTGTTCCTCTGCCTTTTGTAAATCCAGCTTAAACATCTGGAAGTTCTCAGTTCATGTACTGTTGAAGCCTAGCTTGGAGAATTTTCAGCATTAGTTTGCTAGCATGTGAGATGACTGTAATTGTGTGGTAGTTTGAACATTTTTTGACATTGCCTTTCTTTGGGATTGGAATTAAAAGTGACCTTTTCCAGTCCTGTGGCCACTGATGAGTTTTTCAAATTTGCTGACATACTGAATGCAGAACTTTACAGCATCATGTTTTAGGAAATGAAATAGCTCAGCTGGAATTCCAGCACCTCCACTAGCTTTGTTTGTAGTGATGCTTCCTAATGCCCACTCAATTTCTCACTCTAGGATGTCTGGTATACATGAGTAATCATATCATCGTAGTTATGTGGGTCATGAAGATCTTTTTTGTATAGTTCTTCTGTGTATTCTTACCAGCTCTTCTTAATATCTTCTGATTCTGTTAGTTCCATTTCATTTCTGTCCTTTATTGTGCCCATTTTTGCATGAAATGTTCCCTTGGTATCTCAATTTTTTTTTAATGAGATCTCTAGTCTTTCCCATTCTATTATTTTCCTCTATTTCTTGAATTGGAAGATTTTCTTATCTTTCCTTGCTATTCTTTGGAACTCTGCGTTCAGATTTATTTATCTTAAATTTTCTCCTTTGCATTTTGTTTCTATTCATTTTTTCAGCAATTTGTAAGGCCTCCTCAGACAGCCATTTTGCCTTTTTGCATTTCTATTTCTTGGGGATGGTTCTGATCCCTGCTTACTGTACAATGTCATGAACCTCCATTCATAGTTCTTCAGGCACTATATCTATCAGATCTAACCCCTTGAATATATTTGTCACTTTCACTGTATAATGTTCATAGCTTTGATTCAGGTCATATCTGAATGGTCTAGTGGTTTTCCCTACTTTTTAATGTAAGTGTGAATTTGGCAATAAGGAGTTCATGCTCTGAGCCACAGTCAGCTCCCAGTTTTGTTTTCACTGACTGTACAGAGCTTCTCCATCTTTGGCTGCAAAGAATATAATCAATCTGATTTCAGTGTTGGCCATCTGGTGATGTCCATGTGTAGAGTCTTCTCTTGTGTTGTTGGAAGAGGGTGTTTGCTATGACCAGTGTGTTCTCTTGGCAAAACTCTATCAGCCTTTGCCCTGCTTCATTCTGTACTCCAAGACTAAATTTGTCTTGGAGTTAGGAGAAGGTGTTAGGAGAAGCTGTTATAGAACAATGAATAGTTCTGTGACATTGGTCAGGTTGCCTAAGTTTTCTAGGCTATTGTCACATTCAGAATGGAAGTTTGTACTACATTATTTCTCTGAGTCTTCCAACTTTAAATAGTTGCTATTTACTATTAACCCCTTTTTTCTACTGTAGTTTGGACATTGCACAAGAAATGTGATTTAACTTTTGTTGTTTTGTTGCTATATTATATATGATTCTTTGCAACCACATGGACTATAATCCACCAGCTTCCTCTGTCCATGGGATATCCCAGCCAAGAATACTGGAGTGGGTTGCCATTTCTTTCTCCAGGGGATCTTTCCCCACGCCCAGGGATCAAACCGGCGCAGGCCTGATTTGACTATATGAAGCTGAATTTAATTTGGTTGAAGCATTGAGTAAGTATGATTAAAATTATCCAATTAGATTTAAATAATTGTAAGGAATATTTAGAAAATAACCATGATTTTAAACAGTTCATATTTTTATTCATGTCAAAAGTAAATTGAGTAGTAAATATCAATATATTTTAAAATCTTTTGTTTCATCCTCTACCAACTGTATGTACTTTTGAAGCCTCAACTGAATTTAACTCATCAAAAGGAACTGACATGTATTTTCATACATATAGAATATCTTTCTGCATGAAGGAATCATCAACAATGCTGAATACTTTTGATTGGTAAGACATAACTTCTAAATTCAAGCCCTAAAAATGTCAGTGATGATTTTTGCAGTTTGGGTATTTTTTTTTTCTCTCTCCCATTTCTAAAGGCTGGCAATTAGGTTAGGGAATGAAACTATAAAAGAGTAAATTAAGATGAACACTCCCCACTAAAGTTTCTTTTTTTTTTTTTATTGTACTTAAATATAGTAAATTAAACACATAAAAAAAAAAAAAAAACTTAAGAGGTGTATATAGATGTTTCCATAAATCAACTATCCTACCCATATTCTGACATGTGGATATGTTATAGTTGTTACCTCTAATTCTGATTTTGTACATATGGGTACACAACTCATGGTGTCCTTGAGCATAACTGAGATTTATATTACAAATCCATTGACAAATATTTTCATATTTTATCATATGATTTTATTAAATGTTTTTCAAAGAATCCAGACTTCCCAGCAGAATACCAGCAATATACATAACAGGAATTTTTAAATGCTTATACTGTGAAAGTGAAAGTCACTCAGTCATTTCTGATTCTTTGAGACCCCATGGATAGCCATTCCTTCCCTGAGCCAAGGGAATCTTCTTGGCTCAGGGATCGAACCAGGGTCTCCTCATGGCAGGCTAATTCTTTACCATCCGAGCCATCAAGGAAGCCCAAGACACTGGAGTTGGTAGCCTGCCCCTTCTTCAGGGGATCTTCCCTACCCAGGGATTAAACTGGGGTCTCCTACATTGCAGGTGGATTCTTCATCAGCTGAGATATTTAGAAGAACAATATAATTAGTACCTCTTCTTCATGTTCTCCTTTGTTGTTTGGTTTTTAATGTGAGGAATTTTTTTTTTTTTTCCCCAAACAAGGCTGTCAGTGATGGAAAAGATTGATGAATCTGTGTATTTATCCTGGGTTAATTATAAAAAGGTTATCTTGTTATTTGTGGTTGACTGTAAGTACAATCTACCTGTGTCTGCTGGCCAAAAGACAAATTGATTATGCAGTGATCCTGTTTTCACCATATTTCTAAATTGTCCATCAAGAATTAATGATTTTGTTGGGTTATTATTTTTGAAAAAAATTAGAAATTTCTATGTTCAAATAAGCTGCTACCATATCCACACCATTGTTTATTATGCTTTGCTATTGCCTCCAAAAGAAAGACAGAGAGACTGAGAATCTCCTTGAAAATTCAGCTCCTTGAAAATTCTAGTGAAATACTTCCTTTTGATCTATGTGTTATATTAAATATAGACTATCTCATGTTATTTTCTAGGATTTCAAGTTACTGTGCTTAGCAGGGATATGATAAAACAACTCTTCAATATGACTTTCAAATGAATTCTCTTATTTTTAAACCAAAACCCTTTTCTCACTGCAGATTAGACGTTGAAGCTTTGCTATGGGAATAAAATGGGCTTTGAGGTCAAATACAGTGGTGACATATGACAATTTAAAATTTTCTCTTTTGTACATATAGAATTATAATACCTATTTTCAGTCATTACTGTGAAGAATTTATTGGATGTTATTAAGGGTTCTTTAGTGGAATTTTATCACCTCTAAATATTTGTCCATGAATGTAGTATCATTCTGATTGTTAAGTAATATAACTTTTCAACTTGAGTTGACTCTGCTGTTCTATTCTAAACAAGTATTCAGACATCTAACAGTTTCCAAGCAGAAAAGAAAGAGCATAGCACTACCACTAGACGGATGTTGAGAGACAAAAGACTCTAAGGAAGAAGCTAATAAACCCAACAGATTAAACTCCATTCAAGAGATATAAAACTACTGACTTGCAGTTATTTGCAGAGTGAAATAATTGATTAAAAGCATCAAAGAAGTGCTGAAGACAATGCAGGGTGGCTCTCAATATGTAAAAAAAAAAAAAAAAAAAATCTTAGGGAATAAGAAGAACTTAAGAAACTCCAAATTCTGAGATCCTCACTGGAAGGACAAACAGACCTAAGAGGAAGTGCATGAGGATATAAACATTAGTATACAGTAACATAAATATTTGGGAATAAAAACAAGTCATGTGAAAGTTTCAGAGATGTTTACTATCCAAAGGTAATATAAGGTGTATATTAGTAGACGGTGAAAAATTACATGGAAGAAATTATGGAGGCCTTTCAAACCAGATAAATTTTATCTTTATATATGACACTGCCCTTATGGCAGAAATTGAAGAACTAAAGAGCCTCTTGATGAAGGTGAAAGAGGAGAGATAAAAAGCTGGCTTAAAACTCAACAGTCATAAAATGAAGATCATGACATCCAGTCCCATCGCTTCATGGCAATTAGATGGCGAAATAATGGAAACAGTGACAGACTTTATTTTTTTGGTGGGGGGGCTCCAAAATCACTGCAGATGGTGACTGCAGCCATGAAATTAAAAGATGCTTACTCTTTGGAAGAAAAGTTATGACCAACCTAGACAGCATATTAAAAAGCAGAGACATTACTTTGCCAACAAAGGTCAATCTAGTCAAGGCTATGATTTTTCCAGTAGTCATGTATGGATGTGAGAGTTGGACTACAAAGAAAGCTGAGTGCTGAAGAATTCATGCTTTTGAACTGTGGTGTTGGAGAAAATTCTTGAGAGTCACTTGGACAGCAAGGAGATCCAACCAGTCCATCCTAAAGGAAATCAGTTCTGAATATTCGTTGGAAGGACTGATACTGAAGCTGAAACTCCGATACTTTGGCCACCTGATGTGAAGAGCTGACTCATTTGAAAAGACCCTGATGCTGGGGAAGTTTGAGGGCAGAGGGAGAAGGGGACGACAGAGGATGAGATGGTTGGATGGCATCACTGACTCGAAGGGCATGAGTTTGAGCAAGCTCTGGTAGATGGTGAAGGACAGGGAAGCCTGGCGTGCTGCAGTCCATGGGGTCACAAAGAGTTAGACATGACTGAGCAACTGAACAATAACAAACAAATTCTGTCAGGTAATACGGCAGAAAGCCAATAATATTAAGTCCATATAGTATAATAACTGAGGTCATGGACCAGGGTGGTAACAGACACCAAGGGATAAGTATAAAATATTCATGTGATAGATAAAATTAATTTAGGTAGCAATGAAAACTGATATTTCATTGTATTATAGCTTGGGAGTGTGAAAACAGTAATGTTTAAGAATAGACAAAATTAAATATGAGGTAATTTGAGAGAATACAATGTTAACTTTGGTGTGAACTGTTAAGCAACTTGAATGAGTTTCAAATGAAAATGTTTATTAACTAGATCAGTGAATTAATTCATGTGTAAACTTCTCTAAGATAGAAAAACACTGGAAAGAAATATACTCAAATACTATTTTTCTTTCACATTTTCCTTGATTAAGTATTATTTTTAAATTGAGGTGGTTAACCAGACGAACTGTCTAGGTAACTAATTAACATTTTATATATGTTTGGTTCAAGTTTAGGAATGATTTGAAGTGAATAAGCTATGATTAGATATTGCTATTTTGAGATTTTCACCAAAACCTCGGTTCTTTTCAGGAGCAATCATGATGTTATATATATATATATATATATATATATATATATATATATATATATATATGTTTTAATATATATAATAGTGTATATATGATATGATATTCACATACATGATATTTTAAATAAAAATGACAATATGAGTGTTGCTCTAGATAACTTTTCTGACGTTAAATTATTACCACTTAATATTGAGTCTGAATACCTTATGTATGCATGGATGATAAAAATTTATATGTGTTCTGTGTATAGATATAAAAAATAGATAACATGATCTATATCTTCTAAATTCCCACACAGTTCTCACATTCAAACACTAATCAGTTTGTAGCAGCAAGTGGTGAAATTACTGAGAGCAAAGCAGAGAGGTAGGTATAATTTTGACTTTGAGTGGATGAGAGACATCTGTGAAATCTTTGTATTTTGTGCATATTTTCACAGGGCCTGACATGATTAAAAGAATATTATTCTAAGTGAACAATAAGAACAAATTCATTTTATGGAGGGAGAAAGTAGTTTATAAAATAAAAGCAAATTAATATTCTGAAATTAAAATGGATTGTCTAATAAAAAAAAAAGCCAGTCTGTATATTTAATAGAAATTTCCTTTACTTTCTAGTAACAACAATCAAAAAAATACAGGAACTCAGCCATACATATACATGTATCTCCCTTTGCTGTTGACCCAAAACTATCACAACACTGTTAATCAACCTGGTAGCTCAGCTGGTAAAGGATCTGCCTGCAGTGCAGGAGAACCAGGCTCAATTCCTGGGACTGGAAGACTCCTTGGAAAAGGATGAGGCTACCCACTCCTGTATTCTTGGGTTTCCCTGGTGGCTCAGCTAGTAAAGGATCTGCCTTCAATGTGGGAGACCTGGGTTCAATCCCTGGGTTGGAAAGATCCCCTGGAGGAGAGCATGGCAACCCACTCCAGTATTCTTGCCTGGAGAATCCCCATGGATGGAGGAGCCTGGTAGGCTACAGTCCATGGAGTTGTAAAGAGTCAGACATGACTGAGTGACTAAGTATGAGCATAGCACATACCCCAATACAAAATGAAAGTTTGTAAGTGTGGAAAAAGGAACTAAGAAAGGAAGAAAAACAGAGGAACTTAAAATATATACACTGACTTCTCTCATGTAAAAGAAATCAAGAAATATGCATTGCAGATCTGATACAATAACTCCTTATTTCCAGGGACAAATATTCTATTCCATTTTTGTTCTATTGTTCTTAACCCAAGACTCTATTTTCAGGTTTGTCTCATGATCCTTTTAGATCCTAAGAGGAAAGCAAGAAGTGTGGAGAGCAAACAGGTTCATATATGAGCTATGTTTAAGATTCTAAGGAGCGTATTCAACATTCCCACACAGTAAATGCTGTTTTTAACATATTGGCAAGACTTTTTTTTTACATAGCCACATTAACCTTTAAAATTGACTAGGAACACTTTAAAGCTGTTTACTTTGCCACCTGAATAAAATGAGAGTCTGTTTCTAAGGGAGGGGAAAAAAAAGAAAGAAAGAATTTATTTGGATAAAGAACTAGCAATCTTTACCATGCGATTTTTGGGAATCCACTATAAATCCTGAAATATAAAAATCCATAAATATTTATGAATGAAATATATACATATATATATATATGTTACACATGAAAAGATGCTCAACATCACTCATTATCAGAGAAATGCAAATCAAAACCACTATGAGGTACCATTTCACACCAGTCAGAATGGCTGCGATCCAAAAGTCTACAAATAATAAATGCTAGAGAGGGTGTGGAGAAAAGGGAACCCTCTTACACTGTTGGTGGGAATGCAAACTAGTACAGCCACTATGGAGAACAGTGTGGAGATTCCTTAAAAAACTGGAAATAGAACTGCCTTATGATCCAGCAATCCCACTGCTGGGCATACACACTGAGGAAACCAGAAGGGAAAGAGCCACGTGTACCCCAATGTTCATCGCAGCACTGTTTATAATAGCCAGGACATGGAAGCAACCTAGATGTCCATCAGCAGAGGAGTGGATGAGAAAGCTGTGGTACATATACACAATGGAGTATTACTCAGCCATTAAAAAGAATACATTTGAATCAGTTCTAATGAGGTGGATGAAACTGGAGCCTATTATACAGAGTGAAGTAAGCCAGAAGGAAAAACATAAATACAGTATACTAACGCATATATATGGAATTTAGAAAGATGGAAACAATAACCCTGTGTACGAGACAGCAAAAGAGACACTGATGTATAGAACAGTCTTATGGACTCTGTGGGAGAGGGAGAGGGTGGGAAGATTTGGGAGAATGACATTGAAACATGTAAAATATCATGTAAGAAACGAGTTGCCAGTCCAGGTTCGATACACGATACTGGATGCTTGGGGCTAGTGCACTGGGACGACCCAGAGGGATGGTATGGGGAGGGAGGAGGGGGGAGGGTTCAGGATGGGGAACACATGTATACCTGTGGCGGATTCATTTTGATATTTGGCAAAACTAATACAATTATGTAAAGTTTAAAAATAAAATAAAATAAAATTTTAAAAAAATGTATGAGAATGTATACTGTGTCATTAGGTGTAATGTTAAGAAATAGGAAGAGTTCATGAACTAGAAGAAATTTGCTTTCACTCAGTAGTCAACCCACTATTTTTCAATTAAGGGATCAATATGATGACAACCTGATGCCACTATCAGCTTGATCAGCTCCCCTTTACAGAGACAATGGCTAGTAAAGGAATGGCAATTACTGACCACGTGATTCATTTGGTAGCTATTAATAGTAAGTACAGTGTACTGCATAGTTAGTGCAAGAGGTTTATTAAGAGTGTAGAAGCTGCATCATAAGACTTATACATTGGTCTTTAAAATTCTGTGGAAAATGAAAAGTGAAGTTAGTAACTGATATTACCAGAACACTGCTTTTTATTGTATGTTTTTTAAGATATACTTTATGTGGGCTATTTTAAAAGTCTTTATTGAATTTATTACAATATTGCTTCTGTTTTACGTTTTGGGGTTTGGGGGCATTTTTTTGGCCGTGAGGCACGTGGGATCTTAGCTTCCTGACCAGGGATCAAACACACACCCTCTATATTGGAAAATGAAATCTTAACCAGTGGACCAAAAAGGAAGTTCTGAAAACACTGTTTTTAAAATGTTCTTGTATATTTCCCTTTACCAGAGATTGTTATATCACCACATGTTTTGGGTTCCTGTCTATTGCTGTTTTGTTTCTACTTGAAGGACTTTAGCATATCTTATAGAACAGTGTAGTGGTATTGAACTACCTTTTCTTTCATTTACCTAGGAACGTCTAAATTTTTCCTTCATTTTAAAGGACAGTTTTGCTAAATATAGTATTCTAAGTTGACAGGAATTTTTTAATTTGCTTTTATTTTTTGTTTGTTTCTTTTTTGCTTTTGAAGTACACACTCACTGCCTTCTGGCCTCAAGGTTTCTGACAAGACGTTGGCTTATAAATTTATTGGAGGCCTCTCTTATGTGATGAATCAGTTCTATGTTGGTACTTTCAAAATTCTCTGTCTTTGAATTTCAAAAGTTTGATTATAATGTGTCTCAGGGTGGATCTCTGGGACTATTCTACTTGGGATTCATTGAATTTCTTGGATTTGTGGATTAAAGCATTCAATCAGATTAAGGTATCTTCAGCCATTATTAATTCAATTTAATCTTTTTGCTCTTTCTATCTTCTCCTTCTGGGACTTGCATAGTGCATATCTTTACTCAGAAGAAAATTGATTTGAGCTCTTGAAACTTAGAGAGACAAAGGTTTAGAAAAGTCAGGTGAGCTGAAGAGTCCCAGAGTGAGATATGAATGCAAAAACATGTAGATTATTTGAAATACACTAGCAGGAATAGTTGCCCATTCCTCCCTGTTTCTTCTCTAATTCTGTGCAGTGAAGTCCAGGTTATAAAAGATCCTATTACTCATTCTCCACCCATACCAACATCTCTAGAAATATATATATATAAATATAAATATATATATATATATAAATATATATATATATATATATATATATATATATATATATATATATATAAATCAGGTGAATAAAGGAGATCCCAGTCTAAAGAAATTATGGACTGTGTGTAATGTCACAGGATATCCTGTGTGAGTGCTGAAGGATTTTGTACCCTAACTTATAGGATCTCAAAGCATGATACTTAATTCATGTAAAGGAAAAATCTATTGAGCAGTTGTTCCCACCAATACACACAAACCTATAATAACTCAAGTGAAGTGAAGTGAAAGTTGCCAAGTCATGTCCAACTCTTTGCGACCCCATGGACTATATATACAGTCCATGGAATTCTCTAGGCCAGAATACTGGCATGGGTAGCCTTTCCCTTCTTCAGGGGGTCTTCCCAACACAGAGATTGAACCCAGGTTCTCCCTCACTGCAGGTGGATTATTTACCAACTGAGCCACAAGGGAAGCCCAAGAAAACAGGAATGGGTAGCCTATCCCTTCTCCAGAGGGCCTTCCCAACCCAGGAATTGAACCTGGGTCTCCTGCATCACAGCTCTTTACCAACTGAGCTATCACAAGATGGATTTCTAAATATACAACAGATATCATCAGAAAATTGTTCATATAGAATGCTCAGACACTATTGTGATGCCCTTGAAAGGAAAAATTGTCTTTGGAAGTATATATCCCATAGACAAGTAAAACTTCTCAGATTGGTTGTAACCTGAAGTAACTTTATTTTATGAGGGTATGATGGAGAAATATATTAAATTAGAAAAGATCTTCTATTTAGAAGCTCAAAGAAGAGAATACTGCAGTTGTAATAAGTTATGAGGATATGTCTGTTCTTGTCAAGGCTTTTCTTTTTCCTGAAAATTCTAATTCTATTATAGTAGTTTTTTATTTAATTCTTTTTATTGGTTGTTGGGGGCCAGCGTGAGGCACTCCGCCCATGGCAAAGGTCATGAGGAAGGAGGCTCAACATATGCAAAGGCGGGAAGAAGCCTCAGGAGTCCCCCTGGAAATCCTTGAGCATCTACCCCCATAACCAGAGCCTGCCTATTTTACTACTTTATGCTCTCACCTACACCTCTGACTTTACGGGGGGCTGTCCCCCACCACCTCTTTCAGAGAAGGAGTTAACTTAGAGCTCCAGTTAATAATAATTCCTGGGCGTGATAGGAGTGTTTCAACCTACAAACTCCTCTGAAGGTTCTCTGGCCTGCCTGACAGGCTCATCCGGCCACATGTGATTGCTCACAGCCTCCCAACCGTGAGAAGCACGAGATGCTTTAAACCTTCTAAAAACAGGTTCCTTAGAAAAGTTAGAAAACTATAAGTATAGTGGGCTGATTAGAAATTGTATTGGTGAAGGGTTTTTCATTTGTTGAGCCAATGTTTGTTGCTAAGTCTCCACATCTCCTGCCCTTATACATATTAATGAATAAAGAGAAGAAATAAGTATTAACCTTTGATATTAATCACGTTGGACCTTGGGCTAAGTAAATTCTTTCCTTAATTAAAACCCACTACACCCTCACTTTATAGGAATGTAACTTTATTTGGGTGGAGTCTGTTTTAAGAATAATCACCCTTGGAGGAAAAAGTGTTCTGGTTGACTGACCACTGTCATAAGGAGACGGTCATAAATTGTCAGCAGGCCCCCCTGGCCAGAAGATGAGGTAACACCCCTAAGACCTCTGTATACATTTGTATGAAGCACCTGACTTTAATAAAAGTTAGGACTGCTGTCCCCACATGACTTTTGTATAACATCTCAGTGTATAAAAACAGACTCTGGAAAATAAAGAATTGGGATCAGTTCCTCGAAATACTGGTCTCCCCATGTCTCTCTCTCTCTCTCTCAAATTCTGGCTGAGTCTCCATCTGGAGCGCGGAACCCGCCATACTTACTAATTATGCCTGGTCTTCTAAGATCCGACCGGGGAAGCCTGTGTCTCCTCTCCTTCAGGAGAATGGAAGGACGCCTGCGGACTACGTAAGTGGTGCAAGCTTCTTGTCTTGAAGTTTTATTGGTCTCCCGCGTAAACCAAGCTACTCAGCCTCTTTTCTCCACTGAATTTTCCTACTGAGCTATCCTCATTCTATTACTCTTTGTATCTTTGATGAATATTTAAATAGGCATCGAAGCCGTCTCCCCTTCGAATACCCTGGATCAGCCAGTGCTGGACCCCGGCAGGAGGCGCCCGAGACAGGCATTTCGAAGGTAAGTCCCCAACCCTATTCCCCCAGTGTTGAGCTTTCGGGACGGATAGGACCCCACTTAGGGTGCTGCAGACCCCCCTGTAGAATAGACAGGGCGAGAGGAGTAGGAAGTGTTGAAAGTGTTGAAGAGTTAGAGAGAAAAAACGGATTCTAAAAAGGCTGACAAAAAAGGCCTAATCTTTTGATAGCTAAAAGCAAAATCTTTTACTATACTTAACTTTCTGACATAGGTAACACTGAAACTAAAAACGCCAACTCTTTATACAAGTAATCTTGAAACTGTTGAAGAGGGTACTGTTAATTTCGATACATGGGTGAAGGTAAAAAAAAAAAAAAAAAAAAAACTTATCCTGTAAATATGATTAAAAATGTTCTGGAACCCCGTCATGAGGCTGTGGGATAACCTATGGGAGAGGCTATAGATGTGGATGGTAGTGGGTCTCCACCTTCTGTGCAGATCATTTTTTCTGCCATTGATGAAGAAAAGGAGGGAGACTGTGCTCTACCTCCTGAGGAGTGAGAGGGCTTACAGGATGCTGCGGCCGGGCACCCTGGCGAGCCCCCTCTTCCTCTACACAAACCTTTAAAAAATTATCCAACAATTTCTGATTTAAGGTGACTACCCCACCTCCACTTGCACCTCTCAGGCCTAGGAATTCTCCAGTTTACAGCCAAAGCCTCCCAGAGCATTGCCTAAGGCTGAAAAATATAAAAAAAAGTTTTCTTTTTAAAGAAAGGAGCTTTTAAAAAATACACAATATACGGAGCCTGCTCCTTGCAGAAAAACCCCCTCAGGGGGGCTTCACCCAAGCAAAAAAAAAAAAAAAAAAGAGAGAGAGAGAGAAAAATAAAAAGAAAAAAGGAAAGAAAATAGAGAAAGATCTAAAGATAGAGAAAGAACTAAAGAGTGAAAAGGAGAGAGGAACAGAGGAGGAAGGAATCAGGGAATGCAGCAAGATAGAAAAAGGAAAAAAGGAAGTTAAAAAAAGAGATACAGAGAGAAAGAGAGGGAGGAGGGAAGAAAAATTTAGAGAGAAAGAGGGTAAAAGGAAAGAAACAAAGGAAAGAGAAGGTAGCGAGAAGGGAAGGGGGAGAGAAAAGTGAGAAAGGCAGGAAGAGAGGGAGAGAGAGAGAAAGTAAGGAAGAAGGGAGAATGAAAGAGAGAAACAGGAAGGAAATGATAGAAAGTAAAAGAGAGGAGAAGAGGAAGGAAAAAAGATAGAGTGAGGGAAAGAAAACTTGAGAAAGATTTAAAGAGAAGAAGGAAGAAAAATGAGCAGAGGAGAGAGGAGAGGACTTACAGGACACTGTGGCCAGGTGCCCTGGTGAGCTCCCTCCCTCTCTACCCAAACCTTTAAAAAAACCTACCCACCACTTTCTGATTTAAGGCGATTGCTGCCGCCTCCATTTGCGCCTTCTAGGGCCCAAGAGTTCCCTACTTTGTCCCCAAAGCCTCTCAAAGTGTTGCCTAAGCCTGAGGAAGATAAAAAGTTTTTTAAACAGTGGAGCTTTTAAAACAGACTGCGTGCACAATATGCAGAGCATGTTCCTTGGAGAAAACCCCTTCAGGGGGCTCTCACCCAGGCTAACAGAAAAGCGGAACCGTAAGGGGATTTAGCAACAATATTAACCCCTGACGAGCCGGTTACTCCAATTCCAATGGGAGTGGCTGGCCCCCTACCTGAGGGCATTGTAGGACTTGTGCTAGGGTGTAGCTCGCTTTCTTCAAAAAAAAAAAAAAAAAAAAAAAGAGAGAGAGAGAGAAAGGAAATAAAATAAGAGAGAAAAGAAAATTTTGGTGGTGCATGGTATAGTAGATTCTGATTATATTGAAAAATTAAAGTTTTGACATCGCCGCCTTCCAAAACTGTGCAAATCAATAAAGGTCAAAGAGTAACACAGTTTTTGCTTTTACCTCACTATCAGACAATAAAAAAACTTGACTTCTCAAGCTAAGAGCCACAGAGTGTTTAAATCTAGTGATCTAGCCTTTTGGGTGCAGGAAATTACAGCTTCTAAGCCTTAAAAAATTTTTTTTAATTCAAGAAAATAAAATGTCAGAGCTATTAGACACAAGAACAGACGTCTCTTAACATTGCTGGGAAAGACTGGCCCAGTTCCTGGCCCAAATGAGTTGGTGAGATTAGAGAAAGTGGTATGCAGGGTGGAAATGCTGTAGAGAAAAAGGTGAGGGAAAGTTTAAAACCTTGAAGAGTAGTGAGTTCCCCATTGCTGGAGGTATTCAAGCAAAGATTAGATGGTTGCTTGTCATCTAAAAAGCTATAGACCAGATTTAGGTTACAAAACAATAACTGGAGAAGCTTATAAAGATGTTGTGCAACACCTCTTTACTTGCTTCTCATATTTAGGTCTGCCAAAAGTTTTGAAAACTGCTCCTTTAAAGCTGCAGAGAGATTGTTACTAACTTTAAATAATTTCCAAAAATTATTAGGGGACATTAATTGGATACGCCCACATTTAAAACTGACTACTGCAGATTTAAAGCCTTTGTTTGATTACTTAAAAAGCGATCCTAATTCCAGTTCTAAGAGAAAGTTGACTAATGAGACAGAGTAGGCTCTTGTTAAAGTAGATGAGACTTTAAATGATCAGTTAATTAAGATTAATATTACCAAAAGATGAAATTAAATTATTCTTGCCACAAAACATATACCTACAGGGTGCTTGTGACAAAAAGGCCCATTGGTTCCATCTACCAGTGACTCCAAGAAAAATAGTTTTATCTTATCCCAGCTTGGTGGCACAATTAATTATAAAAGGAGGAAAAAAGAAGTGTGGAACTTTTTAGAAAAGAAGTAGCAAATATAGTAATTCCATTCAATAAGGATCAACTGCAAGTCTTTTACAATATAGTGATGATTGGCAAGTTGCCCTGATACATTTCAGGGATCAAATTTTATTTCATTTGCCCTCAAGCCCCCACAGTAGTTAAAAGTTCAAAAATGTTAGACTGGCAGTTTGAGGATACCTGTGGAACTTTCCAACCCTATGTAGTTCCTATGCTCCCCTTTACCCTATGGGGGAGGGATGTGCTATCTCAAATAGGAGATGCTCAGAGAATAGTTTTCTCAATTTCTTAGTTATCAAAAGGCGGTACAATTAACAATACTTTATATATTGTTATAAATACATAATATAATTAAATTTGCCTAATTATAGTTTGCCTAATTAGATATGGGTATAAATACAATATAATAAAGGTATACCTAATTCTATTTATAGATCTATACTTAATTAATTTGTATATGAATTAATATGTATAATATATATGCATATTATATATATACTGTATAATTAAATGTATATTGCAGTAATATAATGTGTGTGTGGCTCATATTAATTGGTATGGATTGATGTGCTGTGATGATATATGTTCTATATACTGTATAATTATGTGTGTGTGACATGTATTATTGCAGTACATTGTTTCGTGTTGGTATTAGCTGTGTATGTGTTGTATTGCTGTAATATATATTAATTAATATATTAATTATAAAGATTAATTCAAGTATATTGATTTATATATTATATGTCAATGAGTTTATACTTGTTGCCATATATAAATACATTTTGCATTTAGGCATATCTGTATACCAAAATGAGATAAGGAGGTTATACATTTATTATTTAAATTAATACAGAAACCTGAACATTAGACCTAAATTAACATCTCCCTAAATTTATGTTGTTAAAATGTAAATTTAAAAAATTTAAAAAATTAAATTGACAACTGCTTGACAATTCCTTTGCCATTAAACCCCCATAAGTGTAATTGGGGTAGCCAGACAAAAAATTGGTTTTATGGCAAAACGGCCCCCTACAGTGGGTCCCTCTCCCCGCCCAAACTAAAAAAGTAGCAGCTTCTTATCCAGGATTGATAACTACTTTGATATTAAAGGAAAAAAGCGGAACATTAAGTTATTTGGTAAAGAGCCATCAGAAATTGTAATTCCATATAATAAGGAACAACTTGATGCTCTTCTAATGTTTGATGAAAATTGACAGATTGCTATAGGAAACTATTTTGGTCAAATTTTTACATCATTTACCCTCCAATGTTTTGTTAAATTTTATATCTAGACACCCAGTTATTTTCCCTGTTAGATACAAACAGTTCCCTATTCCAGATGCCAAAAATTTTGTATAAAATTTCAAATAAAACATAACACGGGCATCCCTTATTATCCCCAGAGACAAGCTATAGTAGATAGAGCACACCAAATATTAAAAATACAAATTCAAAAAATTAAAGCAAGGGGAATTTAAGTATAGTTCCCCCCATCAGATCTTACAACATGCTCTCTTTGTAATAAATAACTAAATGCTGATTCGTCCGGAACAACAAATACAAAGCTGTTGGTAAAATGGAAGGACCTCCTCTCCGGACAATGGAAGGGTCCTGACCCATTATTAACTAGCAGCCGAGGATGTGCTTGTATTTTTCCACAGGACGCAGATTCTCCAATTTAGATCCCGGACAGGCTGATTCGCCATGTTGCAGTCCTCCAGACATCCGGTTCCCCCATTGCTTTGGTCACAAAAGAGGAGGGGTACTCCTCTGCCCCTGCCGCCGCTGCCGCACGTCGGGAGCTGCAGGCCGGACCAGCCTGGCTGCCGGGACCCAGAGCACAGCGCTCGCAGCCGGTAGCCCCACCAGCGTCTGTCTGTGCTCGCTTGGCCGCTGCTGAGCCCGAGGCCTCGCTGAGGCCAGTTCAGCAAGGGAGCGGGGGCTGCGGCGCCTGGCAGGTAAGGCAAGATAAACATCGAGATCCCAGCGAGACTGACAGGGCTGCTGCAGCGCGAACTCCAACCAGAAAATAATTCTACTTATTCTGTTTTAGCTTGTCTACCCTCACCTTATGTTTTTCTTTTTACTAATGACTCCAAAAAACTCAATGTATGTATAAATTATTCAGGTGGACCTAATATAGTAACTTGTGAACAATGTATGCTTTCATCTTGTTTAAACCCTCAATGTAATGTTTGCTCCTTTGTGGTGTTGCAACACCCACCCTATCTTATGGTGCCTATATGATAGCTATGGTCTTGCTGTGTTACAACAACTACAGAATTTAATGCAATTGCGACGGTTTGTGGGCTTACTTATTTTAGAAATATCAGCTTTAATAACTGCAATTACTTCTGTTACTGTGGCAGCAATATCATTGACTCAACAAGTGCATACTGCCCAATATGTTGATACCATGTCTAAAAATGTTTCTCTAACTCTAACAACACAGGAAGCTATAGATAGAAAGTTGGAAATGAGGGTAGATGCCTTGGAAGAGACAATAATGCATATTGGGACTGAGTTACAGGCTTTAAAGGTGAAAGTGGCTTTGACATGCCACGCTGATTACAGGTGGATATGCATGACATCTTTGAAGGTAAACGAGACAGATTATGAATGGGAAAAGATTAAAAATCATATCTCAGGTATTTGGAATAGTTCTGATATTGACCTGGACTTAGGGAAATTTCATAATCAGATACAGACCTTGGAACACTCTTGACTGGATTTTACCGCCGCTGGAGCAGCTAATGACTTTTTTCATACCTTCTCTAACTTTATTTCTGGAAAAAATATTCTGTCTAATATCCCTAGTTATGCTGTCATTGGTGCTCTAATCCTACTTCTCATAATCATTCTTCCTTATATTGTCAGGATTTTCGGCAGAGCATTCGGAAGCTCGTGATTGAGCTACATCTGGCTGTTTTAAGAAATAAAAAAGGGGGAGATGTTGGGGGCCTACTTGAGGCACTCCGCCCATGGCAAAGGTCATGAGGAAGGAGGCTCGTCATAAGCAAAGGCGGGATCAAGCCTCAGGAGTCCCCGTGGAAATCCTCGAGCATCTACCCCCATAACCAGAGCCTGCCTACTTTACTACTTTATGCTCTCACCTACACCTCTGACTTTACGGGGGGCTGTCCCCCACCACCTCTTTCAGAGAAGGGGTTAACTTAGAGTTCCAGTTAATAATAATTCCTGGGCGTGATAGGAGTGTTTCAACCTACAAACTCCTCTGAAGGTTCTCTGGCCTGCCTGACAGGCTCGTCCAGCCACATGTGATTGCTCACAGCCTCCCAACCGTGAGAAGCACGAGATGCTTTAAACCTTCTAAAAACAGGTTCCTTAGAAAAGTTAGAAAACTATAAGTATAGTGGGCTGATTAGAAATTGTATTGGTGAAGGGTTTTTCATTTGTTGAGCCAATGTTTGTTGCTGAGTCTCCACATCTCCTGCCCTTATACACATTAATGAATATATAGAAGAAATAAGTATTAACCTTTGATATTAATCACATTGGACCTTGGGCTAAGTAAATTCTTTCCTTAATTAAAACCCACTACATCCTCACCCTATAGGAATGTAACTTTATTTGGGTAGCGTCTGTTTTAAGAATAATCACCCTTGGAGAAAAAAGTGTTCTGGTTGACTGATCACTGTCACAAGGAGAAGGTCATAAATTGTCAGCAGGCCCCCCTGGCCAGAAGATGAGGTAACACCCCTAAGACCTCTGTATACATTTGTATGAAGCACCTGACTTTAATAAAAGTTAGGACTGCTGTCCCCACGTGACTTTTGTATAACATCTCAGTGTATAAAAACAGACTCTGGAAAATAAAGAATTGGGATCAGTTCCTCGAAATACTGGTCTCCCCATGTCTCTCTCTCTCAAATTCTGGCTGAGTCTCCATCTGGAGCACGGAACACACCATACTTACTAATTAGGCCTGGGCTTCTAAGATCCGACCGGGGAGGCCTCAGTGTCTCCTCTCCTTTGGGAGAACGGAAGGATGCCTGCGGCCTACGTAAATGGTGCAAGCTTCTTGTCTTGAAGTTTTATTGGTCTCCCGCATAAACCAAGCTCCTCAGCCTCTTTTCTCCACTGAATTTTCCTACTGAGCTATCCTCATTCTATTACTCTTTATATCTTTGATAAATATTTAAATAGTTGCTGAAGCCATCTCCCCTTCGAGTACCCTGGATCAGCTGGTGCTGGACCCCAGCAATTGGTGGCAATCTTTCTTCTGAATTTCTATGCATCTTTGTCTACTCTGACTGGTTACTCACTAGGACAGCTACTAACCTGCCCTTCTGAATCCATTTTCACTATTTTCTACATTGTTCCCTTAGTTTGTGGATCATTTGCCTTTATTGTCTTTATTTTTCTTGGTTTCTTAACTTTTTTTATTTTTATCAATGGGGATAAACATCATTTAAACCCAGTTAAATTCGCAAGATAGTGTGGGTTGGCAGTATATTTTCTGAGTTCATATGTGTCTAAATATTTCTTAAAATTTTTCCATCATGCTTTAATAATTCAACTGAGTATGGAAATTCTACTACAATTAGGTATTCTTCTACTGTTTTCTCAAATAGTACATGTATGCTTTTTTGCTTACTTTTCTGGCACTTTGATTATCATAGAAAATAAATTGAATAACCCATTGTGTAGGTCTGTGCAAAATAAGACTTCAGTCAACCTTCATCTGCTTCAATTTTTAGAGTGATAAAAGTAAACTAATGACAAAATAGCTTATGATCGATCTCAGTTGTTCAGTCATGTCTGATTTTTTGCAACCCTATGGACAGTAGCCCACCCGTCGCCCCTGTCCATGGGATTTTCCAAGTGAAATACTAGATTTGGTTGCCATTTTCTTCTCTGGGGGACTCAGGGATGGAACCCACATCTCTTAATATCTCTTGCACTAACAGGCAGATTCTTAAAGACTAGCACCACCTAGGAACATCTCAGCTTATGATCCAGTGACTCTAAATGATTATGTTAGTTTGCCATTCTAAGACCTTGAAAATAGGTAATTCTGCCTATGGAAACATGTTAAAGAATTCACATGTCTAATCTGTTTATCTTGTGTCAGTAGCCATTATTCAATGCATAAGTAATCCACCAAATCTTTACTTAACACCTACTTTGTGCATTACATCATGTTAATTGCTGTCTCTGTAACTCAGAGGGAATTATGTTCATCTATACTAACAGTAGGAACACAATTTAACAAACTCACTGGCTTAATCAGTCTTTGTTCAAAAAATTATTTTTGTTCTCCTTTAAGTTCTCCAAAATTACTGACTGATGCACTTGATGCACTAAGAAATAATAATGAATCCCTTTTCTCATGACCCCAATTCCAACCTATTGAGCTGTCGGCTCTTATGAGTAAATTGTTTTTCTCTCTAAGCCACTATATGCCAGATACAATTGTTTCTATAATTTTGTTTTTAATTGAATATTTGTACAGGTAAGAATTTAAATTGCAAATAGAATCATTGTTATCTTGAAAACTAAATTGAACACTTTGCAAAACTCTTTGAGTGTGAAAGGCTAAAATATTACTGTCTTATTGAGTGTTGTAGATTAAAAAAAATTAAAATGATAGATGACTCTTTATGGTATTACTTATGGGAAAAAAAACCCACAAAGCTCTCAAATGAGAACACTCTCTGCAATGTAAGATCATATATAGTGAATGCACTTTTATATCATTTAATATAAAATAAAATGTGTGAATCTTTATGTGTTATTTATAACTTCATGCTTTCACTGATATTTTTGATTAATTGACCAAGTTGTGCTTATGACACTGATGATTAAGATGAATTTTGTTGTAATTTACCAAATTAAGTTAGAATATTTTCCTTCTGTACGTTCATATCACCACACAAGCACTAAATATTTGAACACCTACTACATTCAACATGATGTATTATGTGCAAGTGGAGGAATGAGCCAGGAATATTAATAATCTAAAAAAAATATTTGCTTTTGAAAACAGATTTACTTTATCTAAATTTCCCAATTGTTGCTTGCATTTACAATTCACTGAGCTATTGGATAGACAGATAGATAACAGAGATGCAGATGAGTCATAGGATGTTTAAATCATTCTCAGTGTTAGAATACTCAGTCTACAAAAACAAATCTATTTAAGAGAAAAAATGCTACTATAAAATTCCGTATCTTAAAATATAATACTAAGCCCTGTCTCCTTGGTTTGCATTATTTGAAAGGTTTTATACATAATCATGGAAAAGGCAATGGCACCCCACTCCAGTACTCTTGCCTGGAAAATCCCATGGATGGAGGAGCGTGGAAGGCTGCAGTCCATGGGGTCGCTGAGGGTCGGGCACGACTGAGCGACTTCACTTTCACTTTTCACTTTCCTGCATTGAAGAAAGAAATGGCAACCCACTCCAGTGTTCTTGCCTGGGGAATCGCAGGGACGGGGGAGTCTGGTGGGCTGCCGTCTATGGGGTCGCACAGAGTCGGACACAACTGAAGTAACTTAGCAGCAGCAGCCTTGGTTTGCATTTGGCTGCCCACATGGTCGTCCCTCTGCTTGTGTGTACCTCTGATGTCTCGCTGCATGTCCAAATTTCCTCTTATAAGGACATCAGGCAGCTTGGATCCATGCCTGCCCAGACGGTTTAATTTTTATTTAATCACCTATTTAAAGGTTATATTTCCAAATAGTTACATTCTGAGCCAATAGGTTAGGATTTTCAACATATGAATTTTGAGCAGACATAAGTCAGCCCATGACAGTAGCATGCATAGCATTTTAACTACTCTGTAGGTGCAGTGAGATCACAGTAGAAGGAGCTGAACTACAAGACTACAGGTACAGAAAGAATAATATTTAGATTAGGAATACTAAATTGTCCATTGCAATCTTTCTAAGAAAAAGGGTCATTTCAGTCCCTGGAAACTTAAATCAGATTCAGATTATAGGAGGCTTTAAATGTATTTTAAAAGGATTCAGAATATATTACGTGTGCGAAGAAGAGTCAGGTGTGATTTCTGTTCAAGAAAGGATATTCACAGCTGTGTTTTGGCAAGAAGCTTTGACCTTTAGAGAATGATAAATTGAAAGGAGGTGGAGAAAATAATAGTAAAAGTTGAAGAAGTATTGCTAAAATTATATGAGTTAATAAAGGCCTCAAGATTAATATCTAATAAACAAAAGGGAGAAAAAATTAGAATCATTTTGAAACACTAATATGACCTATTGAATGTGAATGTATACAAGAAGTATCAAACATAATTGAAATTTTAAATCTTGATTAAGTTGGAGTATGTGATAGCTAACTGATAAGGAATTCTGAAATAAGTGAGGAACACATTGGATTCAAATTTTAGTGTATTGAATTTGAGCTTTTGATTGGGCACCTGAAGAAATGACAGAATTATATGTGTTTGTTTACTAATATAAACACAAATAATGGAAACAGAGACAAAAAAAGATATATGCATGAATGCACAGAAAATAGTTTTGTGTTTTCTTGAAAAGGGCAGATGATTGAAAAGTAGAAGGCAATAACTGGAGAGGTTTAATTTTCAGTATATTCTAGGTCATTAAATTTTCAAAGCAAGCATTATTCAATAATGATATATTTTATATTAATGTTCTACCTTAGATTTTAGTAAGAAACATACAGAGAAAGGCTTGAGCTGATAAGTTTTGGAAATCTCTGATGTTGAGTAAGAAGACAGCATGTTTATGAGCTGAATTTTTAGAAATGTTCCACTTGAATTTGACCAAAGCAAGTTTGTATAAGTCATGGAAATGGAGAAACATGGAGGACAGGTGATTGAAAGATCAGGAACATCTAGAGTCATTGAATCCTAGGTAGAAAAAAAAAAAATATCCAGGAGAGAACAAACATTTCAATTTAGAGCTGGAGACAAAATAAACAGGATATGTATTGTGAGGAACATATGCAATTTCTTGACAGTGATGTAAGCTTTAGGAGAACGATGTGAACAGAAGTCAGTGTGACTGACATAAGGAGTGAACATAAACTGAAAGAGTAAATGTTTTAATTTTGAATATCAGTTTGAAATAGTTTGACAGTAAGTTCAGTTCAGTTCAGTCACTCAGTCGTGTCCGACTCTTTGCGACCTCATGGACTGCAGCACGCCAGGCCTTCCTGTCCATCATCAATTCCCAGAGTTTACCCAAACTCATGTCCATTGAGTTGATGATACCATTCAATGATCTCATCCTCTGTCATCCCCTTCTCCTCCAACCTTCAATCTTTCCCAGCATCAGGGTCTTTTCAAATGAATCCATTCTTTGCATCAGTTGGCCAAAGTATTGGAGTTTCAGCTTCAGCATCAGTCCTTCCAATGAACAGCCAGGACTGATCTCTTTTAGGATAGACTGGTTGGATCTCCTTGGAGTCCAAGGGATTCTTAAAAGTTTTCTCCAACACCACAGTTCAAAAGTATTGATGCTTTGGCACTCAGCTTTCTTTATAGTCCAACTCTCACATCCATATATGACTACTGGAAAAACCATAGCCTTGACTGCTGCTGCTAAGTTGCTTCAGTCGTGTCCAACTCTGTGCAACCCCATAGATGGCAGCCCACCAGTCTCCCCCGTCCATTGGATTCTCCAGGCAAGAACACTAGAATGGGTTGCCATTTCCTTCTCCAATGCATGAAAGTGAAAAGTGAAAGTGAAGTCGCTTAGCCGTGTCCAACTCTGTGTCCAACATCTACCTCATAGATGGTAGCCCAACAGGCTCCTCTGTCCATGGGATTTTCCAGGCAAGAGTACTGGAGTGGGTGCCATTGCCTTCTCTATAGCCTTGACTAGATGGACCTTTGTTGGCAAAGTAATGTCTCTGCTTTTTAATATGCTGTCTAGTTTGGTCATAACTTTCCTTCCAAGGAGTAAGTGCCTTAATTTCATGGCTGCAGTCACCATATGCAGTGATTTTGAAGCCCCAAAAATAAAGTATGCCACTGTTTCCACTGTTTCCCCATCTATTTGCCCTGAAGTGATGGGACAAGATGCCATGGTCTTAGTTTTCTCAATGTTGAGTTTTAAGCCAACTTTTTAACTCTCCTCTTTCACTTTTATCTAGAGGCTCTTTAGCTCCCCTTCACTTTCAACCACAAAGGTGGTGTCATCTATATATCTGAAATTATTTATATTTCTTCCAGCAATTTTGATTCCAGCTTGTTCTTCATCCAGCCCAACTTTTCTCATGATATACTCTGCATGTAAGTTAAATAAGTAGGGTGACAATACACAGCCTTGACCCACTCCTTTCCTGATTTGGAACCAGTCTGTTGTTCCATGTGCAGTTCTAACTGTTGCTTCTTTGCCTGGATACAGATTTCTCAAGAGGCAAATAGGTGATCTGGTATTCTCATGTCTTGAAGAATTTTCCACAATTTGCTGGGATACACACAGTCAAAGGCTTTGGCTTAGTTAATAAAGCAGAAGTAGATGTTTTTCTGGAACTCTCTTGCTTTCTCAATGATCCAATTGATGTTGGCAATTTGATCTCTGGTTCCTCTGCCTTCTCTAAATCCAGCTTGAACATCTGGAAGTTCATGGTTCATGTACTGCTGAAGCCTTGCTTGGAGAATTTTGAACATTACTTTGCTAGAGTGTGAGATGAGTGCAATACAGTAGAATAGGGGATATCACGTTGGACTCAAACCCCATATCCCCCAGTGATGTTCAGAGTGCTCAAACATACCTTGTGTGCACCAGGACCCAGAGACCCCACAGAGACTGAGACAGAACTGTGTTTCGGTGTCTCCTGAGGAGGTATGGGTCAGCAGTGGGCTGCTGCAGGTACCGGGGCTCTGGGTTCAGTAGACCTGGGTGTGGCATAAGCCCTCTTGGAGGAGATCACCATTAATCCACCATAGAGCAGCCAGAACTTACACAGGACTGGGGAAACAGTCTCTTGGAGGGGACAAACAGAAACTTGTGTGCACCAGGACCCAGGAGAAAGGAACAGTGACCCCACAAGAGACTGACCCAGACTTGCCCGTGAGTGTCCAGCATTCTCCGGTGGAGGCATGTGTCAGAGGTGGCATGCTGCAGCTTTGGGGGCACTGAGTGTAGCAGTGCATGCATAGAACATTTTGAAGGAGGTCCCCATTATTTTCATTATCTCCACCATAGCTTGGCCTCAGGTCAAATAACAGGGAGGAAAGCCCTAGCACTTCAACAGAAAATTGGATTAGAGATTTGCTGAGCATGGCCCCGCCCATCAAAACAAGACCTAGACTCCCCCACAGTCTCTCCCATCAGGAAGCTTCCATAAGCCTCTTATCCTTCTTCATCAGAAGGCAGACAGACTGAAAACCAAAATCACAGAAAACTAACCAATCTGATCACATAGACCACAGCCTTGTCTAACTCAATGAAACTATGAATCATGCCATGTAGGGCCACCCAAGATGGACTGGTCATTATGAAGAGTTCTGACAAAATGTGGCCCACTGGTGAAGGGAAGAGC
The DNA here is from genome assembly GCF_055505025.1 of Bos grunniens. Taxonomy (NCBI): domain Eukaryota; kingdom Metazoa; phylum Chordata; class Mammalia; order Artiodactyla; family Bovidae; genus Bos; species Bos grunniens. The sequence goes on along the minus strand of NC_141176.1, from coordinate 8,081,452 downwards.
AAACCACTTCTTTCCTGGATAACCCCTTGAACAGTATGAAATGGCAAAAAGATAGACACTGAAACATGAACTCCCTAGATCAATAGGTGAGGTTCATGACATTGTACAGGAGACAGGGATCAAGACCATCCCCATGGAAAAGAAATGCAAAAAAGCAAAATGGCTATCTGGGGAGGCCTTACAAATAGCTGTGAAAAGAAGAGAAGTGAAAAGCAAAGGAGAAAAGGAAAGATATAAACATCTGAATGCAGAGTTCCAAAGAATAGCAAGAAGAGATAAGAAAGCCTTCTTCAGTGATCAGTGCAAAGAAATAGAGGAAAACAACAGAATGGGAAAGACTAGAAATCTCTTCAAGAAAATCAGAGATACCAAAGGAACATTTCATGCAAATATGGGCTCAATAAAGGACAGAAATGGTATGGACCTAACAGAAGCAGAAGATATTAAGAAGAGATCGCAAGAATACACAGAAGAACTGTACAAAAAAGATCTTCATGACCCAGATAATCACAATGCTGTGATCACTGACCTAGAGCCAGACATCCTGGAATGTGAAGTCAATTGGGCCTTAGAAAGCATCACTATGAACAAAGCTACTGGAGGTGATGGAATTCCAGTTGAGCTATTCCAAATCCTGAAAGATTATACTGTGAAAGTGCTGCACTCAATATGCCAGCAAATTTGGAAAACTCAGCAGTGGCCACAGGACTGGAAAAGGTCAGTTTTCATTCCAATCCCAAAGAAAGGTAATGCCAAAGAATGCTCAAACTACTGCACAATTGCACTCATCACACGCTAGTAAAGTAATGCTCAAAATTCTCCAAGCCAGGATTCAGCAATATGTGAACCGTGAACTTCCTGATGTTCAAGCTGGTTTTAGAAAAGGCAGAGGAACCAGAGACCAAATTGCCAACATCTGCTGGATCATCGAAAAAGTAAGAGAGTTCCAGAAAAACATCTATTTCTGCTTTATTGACTATGCCAAAGCCTTTGACTGTGTGGATCACAATAAACTGTGTAAAATTCTGAAAGAGATGGGAATACCAGACCACCTGACCTGCCTCTTGAGAAATTTGTATGCAGGTCAGGAAGCAACAGTTAGAACTGGACATGTAAAAACAGACTGGTTCCAAATAGGAAAAGGAGTACGTCAAGGCTGTATATTGTCACCCTGCTTATTTAACTTATATGCAGAGTACATCATGAGAAATGCTGGACTGGAAGAAACACAAGCTGGAATCAAGATTGCCGGGATAAATATCAATAACCTCAGATATGCAGATGACACCACCCTTATGGCAGAAACTGAAGAGGAACTAAAAAGCCTCTTGATGAAAGTAAAAGTGGAGAGTGAATAAGTTGGCTTAAAGCTCAACATTCAGAAAATGAAGATCATGGCATCCAGTCCCATCATTCATGGGAAATAGATGGGGAAACAGTGGAAACGGTGTCAGACTTTATTTTTCTGGGCTCTAAAATCACTACAGATGGTGACTGCAGCCATGAAATTAAAAGATGCTTACTCCTTGGAAGGAAAGTTATGACCAACCTAGATAGCATGTTCAAAAGCAGAGACATTACTTTGCCAACAAAGTTTCATCTAGTCAAGGCTATGGTTTTTCCTGTGGTCATGTATGGATGTGAGAGTTGGACTGTGAAGAAGGCTGAGGGCTGAAGAATTAATGCTTTTGAACTGTGGTATTGGAGAAGACTCTTGAGAGTCCCTTGGACTGCAACGAGATCCAACCAGTCCATTCTGAAGGAGATCAGCCCTGAGATTTCTTTGGAAGGAATGATGCTAAAGCTGAAACTCCAGTATTTTGGCCACCTCATGCGAAGAGTTGACTCATTGGAAAAGACTCTGATGCTGGGAGGGATTGGGGCAGGAGGAGAAGGGGGCGACAGAGGATGAGATGACTGGATGGCATCACTGACTCGAAGGACGTGAGTCTGAGTGAACTCCGGGCGTTGGTGATGGACAGGGAGGCCTGGCGTGCTGTGATTCATGGGGTCGCAAAGAGTCGGACATGACTGACTGACTGACCTGATCTGATCTGATTTGATGTACTCAGTGGAGATCAGTGGAGAAATAACTCCAGAGACAATGAAGAGACAGAGCCAAAGCAAAAACAACTCCCAGCTGTGGATGTGACTGTTGATGGAAGCAAGGCCCAATGCTGTAAAGAGCAGTATTGCATAGGACCTTGGAATGTTAGGTCCATGAATCAAGGCAAATTGGAAGTGGTCAAACAGAAGATAGCAAGAGTGAACATCGACAGACATTCTAGGAATCAGTGAACTAAGATGGACTGGAATGGGTGAATTTAACTCAGATGACCATTATATCTACTTCTGTGGAGAAGAATCCCTTAGTAGAAATGGAGTAGCCATCATAGTCAACAAAAGTGCCCAAAATTCACTACTTGGATGCCATCTCAAAAACCACAGAATGATCTCTGTTCGCTTCCAAGGCAAACCATTCCATATCACTCTAATCCAAGTCTATGCCCTGACAAATAACAGTTCTATTAAGACCGACAAGACCTTCTAGAACTAACACCCCAAAAAGATGTCCTTTTCATTATAGGGGACTGGAATGCAAAAGTGGGAAGTCAAGAAATACCTGGAGTAAGAGACAAAATTGGCCTTGGAGTTCACTGGTAAAGCAAGCATCAAATACAGAATGAATATGTTCAGTAGTAGAACAAGGTCGTAGAAAGGCTTTTCTTCACCTCCTATCACTTCATTAATAAAGAATTTGAATTTTATCATTTACAGGGTGAGAGGAGAGCCAGATCAGAATGAATGCAATCATTATTCCTGTTTTACATATTTTTTGTGTGTGTCAGAGTTCTGTATATTTTCTATTGGTGCTGTAAATAAAGGAAAAAATACCATAAAGCAGTGGCTCGACACAACACAAATTTATTATCTCACAGTTCTGAAGGTCAGAAGCTTGAAATGGGTCTTAAAGGGCTAAAATCAAGGTATTGGCAGAGCTGCCTTTTCCAGCTTTTGAAGACAAATGAGTTTCCCATGTTTGGAGCCATATATCTCTGACTTCTTCTTCCCTCCTCACATAACCTTCTCTGCGTCTCATCCTCCTTTGTCCCTCTTAAAAGGATCATTGTGCTTACACTCTTCTCATTTAAGTAATCCAGATTAATTTTAATTTGTTACATCAGCAAAATCCCTTTTTGCCAAGTAAGGGAACATATTCACAGGTAGAGAAATTTGTATGAAAACATCTTTAGGAAGGCCATTATTCTGTCTACTGTTTGTCCCAACAAAACTATTAATTCTATGTAACTATGAAATCCAGTGTTTCAAAATAAATCTGAGAACATCTAAATTCATTCATATAGCAGACTGAAATGTTTATCCTCATCAAGCGTTTGGCATCTATATTGATGGTTTATTCAAACTGATTAAAGATGATGTATTAAACTCTTTAATTTACAGTTTTATGAGCTAGTTAACACTTGGGACCCATTACCCATCATTTTTTTTTTTTTTTTTGAAACCATGGAATAGTTCCAAAGTGAAGCTTTCCCTAATTAAAAAAAAAAAAAAAAAAAAAAACCCTATATATAGACATGAACCAATTGGAACAGAGGGAATAAAATAACACTACAGTTGTGATGACTTTAATTTTCATATATTTAAATTAATCAACTTTAATATTTTATTGATGTGAATCTCTTTTGGTATACTTTAAAAAAATTCTCAATGTAGTTTACATTTGAAACATTATATAAAAGATATATACAGACTTGTGAGGAAGGCAATGCACCCCACTCCAGCACTCTTGCCTGGAAAATCTCATGGACAGAGGAGCCTGGTGGGCTGCAGTCCATGGGGTCGGACACTACTGAGTGACTTCACTTTCACTTTTTACTTTCATGCATTGGAGAAGGAAATGGCAACCCACTGCAGTGTTCTTGCCTGGAGAATTCCAGGGACGGGGGAGCCTGGTGGGCTGCCGACTCTGGGGTCGCACAGAGTCGGACACGACTTAAGCGACTTAGCAGCAGCAGCAGCATACAGGCTTGTATAGATTTAGTGGATTCTGAGGAACTATATCCTATGTTCACTTGGAAGTATTCCACACACATATGATGAAATTACCCATCACTTGAATTAATGACTCATCCTTACACTCATGAGCAAATATCAGTTTCTTACTCATTCATCTTGATTTGTAGATAACAGCATGTATCATGGCAATATTTAACTAATGGTGTTTTCCACATATTCCAAATATTCTTCCTTACATATCAAGATGTCAAATTTACATTTTTGTTAAAATATAGAATAATAGAAATTTATCATCCACTGCTTTCCAGTTGGCTTCATTATCTTCTGATCAAGATCCCTGGCTTTCTTTCCTTTTTTATGCTCATAAGTATAGAGTAAGGAGGATAGACTGTCCAGAGCTATTGCCTCTTAATGATATTACACTCCAGTGGCCAACATCTACATACATATTGTACTTCAAGATGCATAGAAACACTGGAAGGATAATAACCAACAAAGAAAAAAATAATGGCAGGAAAGTCTTTCTTAGTGTGCTATTTTACTGCCACTTGGATATAAATTTACCCACAGAGTTTAGATTCAAATTTTAATGTCCTCTATTCAAAGTCAGCAGCAGTGAATTTTTCTTTTTGAGACTTGAAGCTTATAGTGAAGGCTGGAGAACTATCATTAAGAGCAAATAGAGTTGAATGTTTATTAATGTCGGACTTTAAAATAACCACGGACAACATAGGACACAGCAGGTCTCAAGCAAACTCCAGTAACTCATAGCTCCCGTTTACACTCCTGCATGGGTCAGGGGAAAAACAGAAAGGCTATTCAGAGCTTTTTGGTAAGTCAGTGGATAGAAAAACAAATATTTTAAAGCTGTCAGCTTTGTCAATGTCTTTTAAGGTATGCATTATGAAAATTCTATTCCAATGCACTTGTAAAAAGGTTGAACACTTTCCAGCACAAACAAGCCTTGATAATTCCTGTGGAGTTCTGCTCATTCTTCCGGAAAAACACAGAACACTGTAGAGGACAGACATGGCCTGCTTGTCTCCATGGGTCTGTCATTCGTGATGTGACAACGGTTCCTGGCTTTTTGAGTACCTGTGAGAGACAAAACCATGAAACTTTTTTATTTTTAAAATTTTGCAGTTTGAGCATATTTACCAAATAAGAGCAATGTAATGGAATTCTACTGATTACACTATTGGCAGAGTTTATGATGAGTTTTAATACCTTCTAAGAGGTCATTCACTGGAAAAGCTGGGAGGCTGTTAAAATTATCCATCAATCCACGTTCATTCAACGTATGTACAAAGCACTGATACGCTGTTGATGAATGAGAATGATGCTATTGATAACAGCTACTTGATTTTTGTTCTGCCTGCTATTCACCTATCTTAGTTCCAAGGATGAAATACATGATAAGCATTTTTAAAACTTCTTGTAAGAAAAATGAAGCTTTCTAACTGGAAAATACTTTTTATCTGCAGTTCACCCAGAGTATAAATTCACTGCTTTTACTGTTTTGTTTTGTTTTGTGTTGGGGGGGGGGAGCTTGGCTTCTATTTGTTCCACATTTATGTATGTATGCATAAAAATGTACAGAGTTCATAGAAAATTATTTTTCAGGCTGCAATTTCCGTATTAATATGACATTTTAAACCTTAGATTATCTAAATTTTTTAGTCTATTTACCAAACAACTCTAGAGCACATTTCCATTTTCTACAACTTTTCTCTAGCCATAATTTCATTATCTTTTCACTAATCAGCAGGAAATACACAGGAAGTTATAGAAAGAAATGAATGAGGAGTAAAGTTTCCATATGCCTTTAAACCCTGGGTATGCATTATTTTCATTCATGCTTTACCATGTACTCTCAAACGTTTAGACCTTCAAGTCTTTTTTTTAAAGACTATGCCCCCAGTTATGCAGATGGAGATTTTGTTGGCAGAAAACCAAGTAGACTATGATCATTTATGTTGCTACCTCACAAAAATATTTCAACCCAACCATTACATATATGAGTTTATCAGTTGTATTTCTTATTAATGCCCAGACACAATTAGTGATCAATTACTATTAAAAATACACATATCATGCATGCCTGTGAAGTTTTACCTGTGCTGAAATATAAAAATTTTCCATTCCTAATAAACTAGCCAGGAATCACTTGGTAAGATGAAATTTTATTGTGAAAAATTGGAGAATGCACATATTTCCCTCATCCTTAACATAAAAATTGCATCATTGAGATACTTGTTTATAAAAAAGTAACTTGTTCTTCAATATATTTTGCAAAAAGTGGGTGTTTTGTTTGATTGTATTTTGTTTTATTGTATAACTGGTCATCCCTATAATAAGTTTCTCCTTATGAGTTCTGAAATTCTTCAGTTTCTTGGTATTTTTTGAGCCTATTCATGTTATTAGATGCTCAAGATTGTATTTGTCAGGTATGTTCATGTCAATTTATACAACCTTGCATACTCTTACATTATGATATAGATGCAGCTCTGCCAAAAGGTGAGGTCACACTCCTCATTCTACTTGAAACTGAAGAAAGGTCATGGCTGCCTCACCCAGTATTATGTGACAGGGAGTAATACTGCATGATTTCTGAAGCTGGAAGGTTATAAAAGGTGATATTGCTTTTGCTTATTTTTTGTCTCTCTGTGTACAGTTTTTATGGACCCATCCATCATGTTGCTTGTAGTAGAAGCTACATGGAGTGTCCATACATATTACTCCAACTAAAGTAACAATGCCTTCAGCTAACAAATATCTAAATAATAAGACTTCAGGTAATTGCAGTCTGCCACGCCAAGTCTCCCAGAGAAGATACTAGGCACTGTGGAGCAGAAAAAGAGGAATGTGCCCTGTCAGTTCAGTTCAGTTCAGTTCAGTCGCTCAGTCGTGTCCGACACTTTGCGACCCCATGAATTGCAGCACGCCAGGCCTCCCTGTCCATCACCAAATCCCGGAGTTCACTCAGATTCATGTCCATCAAGTCAGTGATGACATCCAGCCATCTCATCCTCTGTAGTCTCCTTCTCCTCCTGCCCCCAATCCCTCCCAGCATCAGAATCTTTTCCAATGAGTCAACTCTTCGCATGAGGTGGCCAAAGTACTGGAGTTTTAGCTTTAGCATCATTCCTTCCAAAGAAATCCCAGGGCTGATCTCCTTCAGAATGGACTGGTTGGATCTCCTTGCAGTCCAAGGGACTCTCAAGAGTCTTCTCCAACACCACAGTTCAAAAGCATCAATTCTTCGGCGCTCAGCCTTCTTCACAGTCCAACTCTCACATCCATACATGACCACAGGAAAAACCATAGCCTTGACTAGACAAACCTTTGATGGCATAGTAATGTCTCTGCTTTTGAATATGCTGTCTAGGTTGGTCATAACTTTCCTTCCAAGGAGTAAGCGTCTTTTAATTTCATGGCTGCAGTCACCATCTGCAGTGATTTTGGAGCCACAAAAAATAAAGTCTGACACTGTTTCCACTGTTTCCCCATCTATTTCCCATGAAGTGATGGGACCGGATGCCGTGATCTTTGTTTTCTGAATGTTGAGCTTTAAGCCAACTTTTTCACACTCCACTTTCAGTTTCATCAAGAGGCTTTTTAGTTCCTCTTCACTTTCTGCCATAAGGGTGGTGTCATCTGCATATCTGAGCCTGAAATCTATAGAAATCACTAGATTATTGCTCTTAAATACATTTAAGGTTAATCTGTTATATAGTTAATAAATAACTAATATAGATCATCTTTGTTATGCAGATACAAGTATAATGCTTCCACAAAAGTAAATGAACAATCAAAGTCTAAAATTTGTGTTAGTGATGGTTATTGCCATCTTAAGTGGCAGTTGAGATGAACTTGAAGAAAATATTAGCAGAAGTATATACTTGAAGCTCCTGTGTTAATATGTAGTGGTAGAAAATTAAAACAACAGAATCAACAACAATGCATTTCCTGAAGTAATAAAAGAGAAAATGCACCAAATAAAGTAGATATATTGAAGTTATTTGTTTCTTCTAAGTGACTATAGTAAAATGAGAACACAGATAAGTTAAAGAATGGGTGAGCAAACAAGGCAGCCACGGCTTTCTGGGTCTGAAATGATTTTTTTTTGTTTTTCTGATTCCTGGACTTTTCAGATGATAAATCATGCTAAACTTATAAAATGGCTACTGAGTTAATCTTACATCAAAGGCATTATTAAGAGCAATAATATGAAGATGAAGCTTACATTGTGATTATAAAACTAATTAAGAACCCAAAGTTTTAAACTGGTGTCTCCAATAGAAAATAAATGTTTCTAAAAATCTTAGTGGTGTTATCCTACAGAAGCCTTATAGGAAATCCAATGTACAAAAGAGTATTCCACCCAAATTTTTATGTGTGTGTGTGTGTGTTTAGCAAAAAGAAATCCATGTAAGTTCCATAGAAAACACACAAAGTTTTTAAGAGAATTATATTGACAGAAATACAGCCAGATCAGAATCAAAAGGTAGAGATAGTGTAACATACAAATATGCCTTTGGAGTCCAAATGACAAAATCCAGAAACAGGCGAAGAGAAATAGTTGTACACATTGGCCATTTTTTGTGGAGATGTAATAAGTGACTCATAAAGTAGCCAAAAAACTAGAATGTGTATCAAACAGCTGTGTCAAATCATTTCCAGGAAATAGGACTCAATCCTAATCAAGTAATCAGCAAGCATCATGTGCTCAGCTAAATTTCATAATCTTTACCGACTGGTAACATCTGTGTATGCCTTCAGTTTTCTCCCTTATTGAATAGTGGTTTCCGTGGCAATTATATCGTGTCTGCATAACCGTTGTATATTGGGTATGAGAGGGTGGGGTGCAATCACTTTTCCCTTAATTTTATGGGTCTTCAGAATGCAAAGAAACGTATTTGAAGACCTTTGTTCCAGGAACTGCTGCACAGGAGCTTTAGCTGCATCCGATCCTCATTTATATAAGATCCTGGACAATGAGTGGATATTATGATGAGAAGCAATCTTGGGGTTTTTGTGGAAGAGAATGAGTTGGAATTATTTATACTTTTGTGGCCTGAAAATTAAACCACAGTAACATGATATATCCGATCCCACATGCTTATAGTGTGATGTTGACAGGCTTCTGTTTAGAGGGACGGACGACTCTGCTTCTTTCCAGTGAGCGTGGACAGATCTGTGCAACTGTCTATGCAATGGAATGTGGTGGAAGTGATTCTCTTCAGCTTCCAAAGTTTGAACAACAACAAAAATATTGTTTCTCTTTGCCCATTCTCACCGTGGACACTGCTCTAGGGACATTTTCAACATATTTTAAGGAAGTCTAGGCTACTGAAGTGACTTAGCAGCAGCAGCAGCAGGCTAAATAGAGAGATGTGTGATTATTTCTGACCAGCTCTTGTCCCAGCCCAAAGTGAATGCCCACCACCAGCTGTGTGAATGAATGAATGGTCAGATGCTATTATCCACCATGTTCTGATTCCTCCATCCAAGGCCTTATATATTGACAGTATCTGTGCTTTCCTCTGCTTTATTTTTGATCCACAAAAAGAATAAGTGCTAATAAATTAATATTTTTGTTTTATGCTAATAATATTAGGGATAAATTGTTACGTAATAATAATGACTAATAGAGTGTTCTAGATTGTATAACCAGAATAATGTATTATAGAACTTAAGGTACTGAATGGCCAAGTTTCAAGAAATTTCCTCTTATGCATTTTTAGATATTGTTAAATAAAAATGTGTTCAAAGTATATTACAAAATTAAAATTAGAATTATTTTAAAAGGAATAGATTTCTAACAAAAATATATAGCTAAAATATATGAAGTTTGGGATTTTTTTTCTTAAAAAATTTCACATTTTCTACAAGAGAACTGTTTTAGGTGCTTTCTAAGAAAATTTTCATTTAAATATGCCTTTCTTTTTTTTTAAATACCTTATTATTTTTTCTTTTTTTAATTATAGTTGTATAATATAGCTTACAGGTGTACAATATAGTGATTCAAAAATTTTAAAGGTCATACTCAATTTATAGTTATTGCAAAATATTGACTATATTCTCTATATTGTAACAATATATCCTTGTAGCTTATTTTATATCTATTTCTACCTCTTACTCCCCTACCCTTCTATTTACTCCCATTCCTCCTCCCTACTGTTAACCACTAGTTTATTCTCTGTAGCTATAAGTCTGTTTACTTTTTGTTATGGTAATTAGTTTCCCTGTATTTTTAAAGATTCTACATATAAGTGGTATCATGCAGTATTTGTCTTTCTCTGAATTATTTAATTTACTGTAATACCCTACAGGTTCATCCATGTTGCTGCAAATGGAAAAATTGCATTATGTTTATGGCTGAGTAGTATTCCATTGTACAGATATATATATACATAAAACTTTTTTATCCAGTCATCTGTTGATAGATGTTTAAGTTGCTTCCTTATCATGCAACTGCAAATAATGCTGCTATAAACATTGGAATACATGCATCTTTTAAAATTATTGTTCCTGTTTTTGTTTTTCCCTAATATTATTATTATTATATAATATTTTAACCTAATAATTCCAGGTGTGGAATTGCTGGATCATATGGTAGTCCTATTTTTAATTTTTTGAAAGAGCTTTGTGCTGTTTTCTACAGTCAATGCTCCAATTTACACTTCCACTAACAATGCATGAAGGCTTCATTTTCTTTGCATCCTCACCATTTGTTGTTTGGGTTCTTTTTGATATTAGCCATTCTGATATTTGTGAGGTGATGTCTCATTGTGAGTTTGATTTGCATTTCCCTAATGATTAGCAGTGTTGAGTATCTTTTCAAGTGTGTATTGGCCATCTGCTTGTCCTTTTTGAAAAAAATGTCTAATCAGTTCTTCTGCCCATATTTTAACTTTTTTTTTTTTTTTTGGTGTTGAGTTATATAAACTATTTCTATATGAGGGTATTAACCCCTTATTAGTCACATCATTTCTAATTCTTTCATTTTGTAGGTTGTCTTTATCTTTGGTCAAAAACTTCCTTTGCTGTGCAAAAGCTTTTAAGTTTAATTAGGTCCATTTGTTTAGTTTTGCTTTTGTTTCTTCTGCTTTAGGAAATGAACCCTCCCAAAAAAGTATTGCTGCAATTTACGCTACAGTGTTCTGACTATGATTTCCTCTTTAATTCATTCAGACTGTTTTTTGTAAATGGTGATAGAAATGTTTTGATTGTATTCTGTTACATTTAGCCACCCAGTTTTCCCAGCATCACTAATTGAAGAGATAGATTTTTTTTTTTCTCCATTGCCTCCTTTTTCATGTACTAATTGACCATAAGTTCATGGTTTAATTTCTGATCTTTCTATCCCATTCCATTGATCTATATGTCTAGTTTGTGCCATAGTGTTTTGATGACTGTAGCTTTGTAATGAAGTCTAAAGTCATAGAGAAACATACTCCTGCTCTGTTTTTCTTCTTTATGATTGCTTTGGCTATTTATAATTGTGTTTCCACACAATTATAAAATTATTTGTTATAGTTCTGTGAAAAATGCTATTGATATTTAGATAGGGATTGCTTGGGCAGTATGGTTATTTTGACAATATTGATCATTTCAATCCAAAAACACAGTACATATCCATATGTTCCTGTCATGCAATATTTCTTTCATCAATGTTAATGTTTTCTAAGTAGAGGTCTTTTGCCTCCTTAGGTAGATTTATTCCTAAGTATTTTTTTCTTTTCAATATGATGATAAATGGGATTGTTTCCTTAATTTCTCTTTTTGATAGTTCATTGTTAGTGTGTAGAAGTGTAACAGATTTCTGTTTATTATTTTTGTATCCTGCAACTTTATCAGATTCTTTGATGAGCTTTAATAGTTTTTAGGTGGTGTCTCTAGGATTTTCTATGTATAACAATAGGTCTTAGGTGAACGAACAATGACAGTTTTACTTCTTTCTTTCCAATTTGGGCTTATTTTACTTATTTTTATTTTCTGATTGTTGTGGCTAGGACTTCCAAAACTGTGTTGATTAAAATTGATAAAAGTGAGCATTCTTGTCTTGTTCCTGATCCTAGAGGAAACACTTGCAGGCTTTCATTGTTGAGTAAGAAGTTAGCTGTGTTTGTCATATATGGCCTTTATTATGTTGAGGTATGTTCACTCTGTGTCTGCTTTCTGCAAAGTTTTTAATCACAAAATGGATGTTGAATTTTGTCACATGCTCTTTCTGTATCTATTGAAATGATTGTATTATCAAAACATGTAAATTTGCAGCACTTGATCCAGAAAATGGTATATAAATTACAGAAAATGAACTTTTCAAAGATAAAATATAGAGGGAGAAGTTAAAAAAAAAAGTCCAAAATTATTAACCCAATATATTTACTGTTGACATGAGATGTACAATCTTATAAATTTGCATTTTATTGTAAGATCTATATTGTTATATAATTGCTGTGTTGCACTAAAGATCAACTATAAAGTCATCGAAATAAGATGATTTAGTTACTGTCTATCCAAAAATATTGTCTACTATTTTTCAGTATAGCATTTGTCTCAAGATATTATTTTAAAAGACAATTATTTTAAAATGACAATTTGTTAACACAATTGCTCTCTATTTAGATGTGCAATATGCTGTATTTTTTTACACATATGCATCTAGTTTTTCCAAATGGAGAGATCCACAAGATTAGTTTGATTATAAAACAATGAGAATCATGGTTTTAAATTTGATAGACAATGCACTTTCATGCCAGAAAACCCTAAGTTTCAAATAACAGCTTTCTGTTTATGATAAATGAGACTTTAGAATAACATGTCACATGTTTAAGCCTCAATTTCTTCATGGGCATAAGAAAATAATAGCAAAATAATTCCAGATTTCTGAATTTTTAAGAATTAAATGAGTGCATGTATAATGCAAGTCTTATAGTAAACATGCAATCATTTACTGCTATTACTTTTGATAGGAATCCATTTGATTCTTCAGAAGGTAGTGCTGAGGGATGAAGAAGCCTGGGATTCTGTAGTTGCTGACTGGTCAATATCAATCCTAACATTTTAAGCTTCCAATACTAGAAAGAGAAGTTACATCAAACATTTTTAATTGAGCACTTTAGCCCAAGAATTACTTGCTAATTGCATAATCACTAATTTTGGTTAGATGAGGATGAAATTTGTTAAAAGACTTCTCTAAGAAGGAGGCAGCCATCTTCTAGGAACCATAGGAGAGGTTCAATCTATTTATTTGATTACTGTGGTAATTAGACCTACCTCACTGGACCACTTTCTAAGCTACTCCGTATTTATCCACCCTTCCCTCCAATGTTCTTTACTAAGTTTATCTGTGAAAAACTGTCACCAAATCCCAGAGTGCCTACAATTCATGTTCTTTTTAGCTACTTTTACTCAAGTAAATATTTGCTTACATTATAGTCTAAAGAATGCTCAGTCTAGTACTTAAGATTAAAGACAATGTTGCCATGAAGATGATTTGCATTTTCAAATTCTGTTTTTATAAGGCATTTTGGGGTTTAAGACTCATTCAGAAGAAAGGTAAATTCACTCTGAGTCCTCATTAGGGATTCCTAAACAGATAACTGGGTTGTTCTGACCTTGGGCAAGTGAAGTTACCATAAGCAATTGGGACATTTACTTCTACTTGTCATTTGGGGTCACTGGCTGCTATTGTAAGGGTGATGTGCTCTGGGAACGCAAGCCACACAATTTAGAGGGGCTACTGGGCAAGCCGGGGATGAGCATGAGTTTCTGCCTCAGAGGAATCCTTCTTGTGTGTCACTTTTGCCAGCGGCTGAGATCTGTAATAGGACTTGAATAAGAGAGATAATTGGAATGGGAAAAAGGGAAGGAGAAAAAAGGTAAAATAAATTAAACAAAGTGTTTTATTCTGAAAGTCAAATTTATATCCTGTGTGTGGTTTCTTTCCTCCTACCTTGCCATGCTTACTTTTCCTAATTACAAATGATATCACATTTTCCATTTTCTCAAACAGGTCGAGTGCCTATACCTTTGGGATCTGCTGGATTCCATTGTTAATAGACACAGAATCAGAGAACATGCTTTTAAAGAAAAAAGGTGTCATCTAATGACAGCAAGAACACATTAACATGAACAATTGAGAAAGATATTTTGAATTATTTATTGTATTTGACACGTGCTTATTGAGATTTTATTATATTTTACATTTAAGGAACATTATGTAGTTGTTTTAAACAATAGAAAGATAGCAGTTTAAGTTTATAATTATAAATTTTATGTAAAGGTATACATATATGTACAGAGATAAGATGTGTGATGATAAGCTGGTATAAATAATATCAAGATATTCAAATTATTACAATACTTACTGTATTTCATTTTAATTTTATTTTTTTATGTTTAATTGTCCATAAAATATTTTTATTTTAATATGGCAAAAATTTAATATGCTACAAGGACATAGAAGTAGCTTTAAAAATGGTTGTTAAATGAACACTATAAATTAGCAGTTATCATTCCCACTCCTGAAAGAAAATTTGCACATAAAATGTTTTAAAATGTAACAGAATGGTAATCTGTTAATACAGTGAAGTTTCCTAAAAATATACATCTCTCCCTCTCTCACTTTCCCTGTCTTCTCTCTCACACATGCACACACCACATGCTAATATGCATGACAAGGCTTCTCCTGTTAACTTAGTCTTCACATGATGCAAGTGTATGACTTATAACGCAATTTCATTAAAAATAAATCTATACTAGTTACTGAAAAAAAGCCAATTTTATTTTAGTTTCCTAATTTCTATAGTTAGTATGCTGCTGCTGCTACTGCTTCTAAGTCGCTTCAGTCGTGTCCGACTCTGTGCAACCCCAGAGACAGCAGCCCACCAGGCTCCCCCATTCCTGTGATTCTCCAGGGAAGAGCACTGGAGTGGATTGCCGGTTCCTTCTCCAATGCATGAAAGTGAAAAGTGACAGTGAAGTTGCCCAGTCGTGTCTGACTCTTAGCGATCCAATGGACTATAGCCCACCATCCATGGGATTTTCCAGGCAAGAATACTGGAGTTGGGTGCCAATGCTTTCTCCAATAGTTAGTGTAGTCCCTAATAATTCTAATTAGATATTGAAAATTTTACTGTGTGATTTTACCCAAGTACTTAATGTTTATTTTCTAAGATGCTGCTACGTGGGGATAAAAATTATTTTCTCTCCTTAGTTTGTAGAGTGTTTTTGGTATTCTCTTCCCTCTATTTAAAAATTCACTCTTTGTTTAGATAGTATCAAAGTAGATATTGATATTTCAAATATTAAATATATAAAAATAGGATAAGAAAATTATTTCACCATCATTTCTTTTGTTGGCCTTTGTAATTTTAATTCATCTTTTTTTGCTTCTTTTAATTTGTGTTGAATGATAATTAAACAAAAAGCAGGAATTTTCAATTATTATGTTTCAAGGAAAATATGCCAAAATTTAAATAGAAAATTATCATTATGACCAACTCTATAGATCTGACCACTCAGAACTATAATGATCATGATTTCAACAATGCTAACATTATTAAGTGGTTTATCCTACCTCCATTAACTGTACAGCTGTTCTAAATAAGGCAATCATTTTATATTTTAGTACAACCAATAAGTGGTTCTGCTAAAATAACTAAAAATAGATAAGTAAAAAAGATTTTGTTATAAGCAATTACTAATAATGAGAGTGAATATCATTTACCTGATATCAATTTTTGACCTAATAATTTTAACTTTATTTATTTAAATCTTCACAATGTGTGTACATTACAGATAAAGAAGTTTAGAGAAATTAAATAATCTGATTAAATACAAGTAAACAAGTCAGGATTCAAATGTAGGTTTGTCTCCTGAATTGTGTATGAAAATTAAATGTTTAGTATTAGGGGAAGATAAAAATGTCAACAAGACTTTAGTCAATCTAACCAGGAAAAAATACAGAAAATCAAAAAAGATTAGACATGACAAGGACAAACATCAAAACTAAGTACATGAAAAAATACTCATAGAGGTTTTCACACAACTTTGTGTAAATACCTCTGAAAATCTTCATTAAATGGATAATTTTATAGAAAATGACAACTTACAGACAATAATTCTAGTCTATAAATCTAAAAAAGATCAAAACACAAGGGAAATTAAAGAAAAAAAATAGCTAAAGCGATCAATGGCAAAAGCCACCTGGCCCAGACATTTTCAAAGGGTCATTTTGTCACTGCTTTAAAAGTTAAATAATAGTGTGCTACTCTAACTTCTTTAGAGCATAGATACAAAATTTAAAGTTTCCAAATTCTTTTAGATAAATAACTGGAGTATTTATCTTTAAACATAAAAATATTGCATCACAAAAGGCCAATTTCACTTAAGAATCCAGTAACATTTTTAGAAATATACATTTGTACAAGCAGATGCTGGTTCTTGGGCCACTATGTATATTTAACATTGTAACCATATACTTATTTTACATTTCAATATAAGAAACTTTTCTTTAAAAAATCTGCTTACAGTTTGAAATCTAAAGTATATAAATGAGTATTTGTATAGTCACTGCTTAGGACAGCTAATGGAAAAATTATTTCAAATGTCTTCAAACACTCAAAGTTACCCAAAGGACAACAGAAACAAATTAAAGCAAAAGGAAAATCTTAACTTGATCTTAGTCATGAAGTTGGAAATAGTGTCGGTATTGTTATTTTAAGATCATTATGTTTACAGATAGTGTTAGATTGTAACTAATAAAGTTGCATTTGTATAGCATGGTAAAGCAAATAATTATGTTGATGGTGCTGAGGACCAGATTTTTGAATAGGATAAATTAGAAATAGCTATAAATGGTTAAGTCCATCCCTGACTCAAAGGACATGAGTTTGAGCAAACTCTGGGAGATAGTGAAGGACAGGGAAGTCTGGCATGCTGTACTCCATGAGGTTGCAAAGAGTCTTGACATGCCTGAGTGACTGAACAATAACAATAGCAACAAGGGTCTTTGTTGACCAAAATTGAATTGGAAGTATGAATTCATGATGACTTTATCTCATAAAGATTATTAATTTATTAGTTCTTCTTTCTAATGGAAAGGACTAGATCTCAGGATCAACCTAGTTAATATGAACATTATTAGTTCGTAGGCTGTGATCTCTGAGAAGCGTTTCTCCAAGCAGGATTTCAGGGCTGCTTGTACAGTGCTGGTTACAGAACCTAGGCAGAATACATGCAAGATCTGTCATGCCAGAAAATATGGTAGTTTCCAAAATTAACAAATAGTATTTCAAAACGATGTGGGAACCAACTTGAAGATGTTGTCTTTGATCAAATAAAAAATGTGAGCCTCATAAGACTAACAACTGTAAAGTATTAAAATACATCAAATGTGATTAATATCATAGGTTCATAAAGATAAAATAGCAACAATGATAACAATTCAATGGACAAAGTTGCAGTAAGTAACCTGTTAAGTAAATAACCTATGAATTTGAAAGTTGGCAAGAAAAGGGACAACTCAAGCGTTTAGCCTGTCTTTCCATGTGAATTCCTATTTGATGAGGAAAATACATTGGAAAGGTGACAGAATATGCCACCTCCAAATATGACACTTTAACATGAGGATAATTTTGAGCTAAAAGCACTTGAAAAGTCGCAGATGCAAGAAAGAACTCAGACCTTCCCTTTTCTCCCTGAAAGCAAGACATAAACCTCCCATGTAAAAGTTACCCTCCCTAAAATGGGAAGATATGGTTATATGGCAATATATTTCTGAGTTAAGAACATATGATACATAGAACTTGCTTTAAAATAATGTGAAAATTGAGAAATAGTAAGTGTATAGATAAACCAAAATTGCATATAAGTTGATGATTGCTTAAGTTTGACAGAATTTATGGATTTATGAAACCTGACAGGATTTATGAAAATGACTCTACTTTCTTAGATGTAGAATATTCTATAATAAAAAAAATACCCAGTATGAATGTTTTAATCCTCACAATTTTGATGTATGCATTATTATCTCAAATATAAAATTATCCTAATTAGAAGTCATATAATACAGTTCTCTTCTTATAGATAAGGAAAAAGTTTTAAAATTTACAAACCTTGTTTAGACTATATGTGTATTCTAAGACAGGCTTAAATAAGGGTCCAGTTTTTCTGGCTCTTATGACATAATGATTTTTATATACTAAAGGTACTTAGTGTTCTATACATCAGTGTCTCTTTTGCTGTCTCGTACACAGGGTTATTGTTATCATCTTTCTAAATTCCATATATATGTGTTAGTATACTGTATTGGTGTTTTTCTTTCTGGCTAACTTCACTCTGTATAATAGGCTCCAGTTTCATCCACCTCATTAGAACTGACTCAAATGTATTCTTTTTAATGGCTGAGTAATACTCCATTGTATATATATACCACAGTTTTCTTATCCATTCATCTGCTGATGGACATCTAGGTTGATATATAGAACAGTCTTTTGGACTCTGTGGGAGAGGGAGAGGGTGGGATGATTTGGGAGAATGGCATTGAAATATGTATAATATCATATATGAAACGAGTAGCCAGTCCAGGTTTGATGCATGATACTGGATGCTTGGGGCTGGTGCACTGGGACGACCCAGAGGGATGGCATGGGGAGGGAGGAGGGAGGAGGGTTCAGGATGGGGAACACATGTATACCTGTGGCAGATTCATTTTGATATATGGTAAAACCAATACAATATTGTAAAGTTAAATAAAATAAAATTAAATTAAAATAAATAAATAAAGGTACTAAGTGTTTAGTTGTGCTGATAAAAAAGTATCTTTATAAAAGTAAATTAAAAACAAATTTTTATAAGCATACTGCTATATAACTAGTTTGTTATTTTAAAATATTTCCCACTTATGATTATATTTTATATAGGATACTCTAAATGCAGATTCTTTTAGTTTCTAGGGTAAAATAAGTGGAAAGGAGTAAAATAAGTGGAAAGGAGAAAAATAATCTGGACTGAGCACAGTGTAAAGCAACTGTTTTGTTGTTGTTGTTGTTTATCCAGATAACACCTATTAGGAGTAGTAGGTGACATTTTGAGACAAAAGGTTCATTAGGACTTATTATACAGCTATTATTTGCACACAAAATATTCATCACCATATAATTTAGTGTGGCTCAAGTGATATATATATATATATATATAGGAACACTCTTTGACATTTAAATAGATTTCAGTGTTTGATAAAAACCTTATGTTAGTCACTCAGCTGTGTACAGCTCTGCGACCCCATGGATTGTAGCCTGGCAGACTATTCTGTCAATGGAATTCTCCAGGCAAGAATACTGGAGTGGTTTTCCTATTCCCTTCTCCAGGAGATCTTCCCAACCCATGGATCGAACCTGGGTCTCCCACATTGCAGGATATATGATCTAGGGACACTCCTCATGAGGCCTAAGTTACTTCTTCTATTGTGACTGGGCCAAATTGCTATAGATAAGTTTGTAGCCAGGGCTGGTCTCCAGCCAGCTGGCCTTCTAGAACCTGCTTTGTGCGGAGACTACTGGTGAGCAAGGACAGGTCCTGGCATGGCTGGTTTCATGACCTGCTGCTGCTGCTGTTAAGTCGCTTCAGTTGTGTCCAACTCTGTGCGACCCCATAGCCGGCAGCCAACCAGGCTCCCCCATCTCTGGGATTCTCCAGGCAAGAACACTGGAGTGGGTTGCCAGTTCCTTCTCCAATGCATGAAAGTGAAAAGTGAAAGTGAAGTCGCTCAGTCGTGTCTGACTATTAGTGACCCCATGGACTGCAGCCCACCAGGCTCCTCCATCCATGGGATTTTCCAGGCAAGAGTACTGGAGTGGCGTGCCATTGCCTTCTCCGAGGTTTCATGACCTAGGTAGCCCCAAAGCAGATTGTGTCCCACTGGTTGGCAGTGCTGGGACCCAGGGAGACTGACTACAATGTCTGAGCTTAGTGCTTGAGTCAACTTACTAGCAGCCTGGGCTGGAGACAAGAAAATTCAAGGGTTGTGCTGACCTGCTGGTGGGTGGGGCAGGGTGCTCTAAGAATGGCTGATTTCTTTGTTTTGGGGTCCTGGAACTGATGTTAACAGACTAAATTGAGAGGCTGGGTCCCAGCATTAACTCTACACAACACTCCAAAATGGTGCTTGCCAGTACTATGTCCTCCTCACTGGTCAAGCTCCCCCAATGGCTACCACCAATGTCTATGTCCCAAAGGCAAGTCCAATTGACATCTTGCCTCTTGGGGAGGCTTCTCCAAAATCATCAAGTGAGTCTGTCACTGGTTCCTTCTAAATTATTGCCTCTGAGTGGGTTCTGGATCACATGAGATTTTTGCATTTTGATTTTTCTTCTCTTTATGAAGGGAGTCTCAGTTTCCTACAGCAATCCAGCTCCCCTGCATGCAAGTTTTACTGATCCTCAAAGGCAGACATTCTGGGGGCTGTTTTTCATGATGTAGGACTCTTAGGTTGGGGACTCCGATGTGGGGCTCAGAGCCTTGCTCCTTGAGGAGGACCTCTGTTATTGTTGTCATCGTTTCATTTATAGGTTACCCAGCTGATATTGTGGGTTGGATCTTCACTGTACCCAGTCTCCACCCACCCTATCCATCTTGTTGTGGCTCCTTTATATCTTTAGTTGTGGCATAAGAAGTCAAGTGGGCCTTACTAAGCATCACTATGAATAAAGCCAGTGGAGGTGATGGAATTCCAGTTAAGCTATTTCAATACTAAAATATGATACTGTGAAAGTGCTGCACTCAATATGTCAGTAAATTTGGAAAACTAAGCAGTGGCCATAGGACTGATAAATGTCAGTTTTCATTCCAATCCCAAGAAAGGTAATGCCAAAGGATGTTCAAACTACCACACAATTGCACTTATCTCACATGTGAATAAAGTAATGCTCAAAATTCTCCAAGCCAGGCTTCAACAGTACATGAACCATGAACTACCAGATGTTCAAGCTGGATTTAGAAAAGGCAGAGGAACCAGAGATCAATTGCCAACTCCATGGGATCACTGAAAAAGCAAGAGAGTTCCAGAAAAACATCTTCTTCTGCTTTTATTGACTTTGCCAAAGCCTGTGACTGTGTGGATCACAAAAAACTGGAAAATTCTTTAAGAGATGGGAGTATCAGACCACCTTACTGCCTCCTGAGAAATCTGTATGCAGGTCAAGAAGCGACAATTAGAACTGGACATGGAACACCATACTGGTTCCATATCAGGAAAGGAGTATGTCAAGGCTGTACATTGTCACCCTGCTTATTTATCTTATATGCGGAGGATATCATGAGAAATGCTAGGCTGGATGAAGCACACGCTGGAGTCAAGATTGCAGGGAGAAATATCAATAATATCAGATAACCCGATGACACCACCTTTATGGCAGAAAACAAAGAAGAACTAAGGAGGCTTTTGATGAAAGTAAAGAAGATTGAAAAGTTGGCTTAAAACTCAACATTCAGAAAACAAAGATCGTGGCGTCTGGTCCCATCACTTCATGGCAAATAGACGGAGAAACAGTGGAAACAGTGACAGACTTTATTTTCTTGGGCTCCTTAATCAATGCGGTGGTGACCATAGCCATGAAATTAGAAGACGCTTGCTCCTTGGAAGAAAAATTATGGCCAACCTAGATGACATATTAAAATGCAGAGACATTACTTTGGCAACAAAGGTCCATCTAGTCAAAGCTATGGTTTTTACAGTGGTGGTCATGGTGTTTTAGTCGCTAAGTCATGTCCAACTCTTGAGACCCCATGGACTGTAGCCTGCCAGGTACCTCTGTTCATGGGATTCTCCAGGCAGGAATACTGGAGTGAGTTGCCACTTGCTTCTACAGGGAATGTTCCCTACCCAGGAATCAAACCTAGGTCTCCTGTATTGGATGTAATTTATTTTTCACTTAGTACAAGGAAAGTCAAAGTTATGGTTTTTCCAGTAGCAATGTATGGATATGAGAGTTGAACTATAAAGAAAACTGAGCACTGAAGAATTGATGCTTTTGAACTGTCATGTTGGAGAAGACTTTTGAGAGTCCTTTGGACTGCAAGGAGATCCAACCAGTCAACCCTAAAGGAGATCAGTCCTGGGTGTTCATTGGAAGGACTGATGCTGAAGCTGAAACTCCAATACTTTGGCCACCTGATGTGAAGAACTGACTCCTTGGAAAAGACCCTGATGCTGGGAAAGACTGAAGGCAGAAGGAGAAGGGAATGACAGAGGATGAAATGTTTGGATTGCATCACCGACTTAATGGACATGAGTTTGAGCAAGCTCCGGGAGTTGGTAATGTACAGGGAAGCCTGGCGTGCTGCAGTCCATGGGGTCCCAAAGAGTCAGACATGCCTGAGTGACTGAACTGAACTGAATTGTGGAGATCTTTTCTCCTAGTCCTCACTTTGTTCTCACTGGTAGTTGCTTTGTAAATAATTACAATTCTTTTGTATCTGTGGAAGCGTGTGAGCTTAGGGTCTTCCGGGCTTCCCAGGTGGCACTAGTGGTAAAGAACCTGCCTGCCAATGCAGGAGATGTAAGAGATGGGTGTTTGATCCCTGGTTTGGGAAGATCCCTTGGAGTGGAAATGGCAACCCACTACAGTATTCTTGCCTGGATAATCTGTGGACAGAGGAGCCTGGCAGGCCACAGTTCCTCGGTTGTAAAGAGTTGGACACAAATGAAGTGACTGAGCACACAGGCAGGGTCTACTTACTTCACCATCTTGCTCCTCTCTCTGTATGGTTATCAGCTTAAGTTAGATGGTGTATTTTATTTTACCAACAAGTTTCTTGAAATTGTATCTTTTTCTTCAGATACCACTTTTTTTCAAAAAATTGAAGATTATATAATTAGTTTATTAAAAAATGAACTACTGATAATTGAGAATTTACTTCATCAACTATTTTTTTATGTGTCTATCTAAAAATCTCTTTAGAGTTTTATCCAGTTATCTTCACTTCATCTTTTAGACCATGTTTAGACACCTAGTTCTCCTACAGTGGAAAGCAGACTGGTTCCAATTTAATAAGTCTGATTACAATCAGACTTCAAATTTACTAGTTAATAATGTTGATGCTTACTTAAGTTTGTTTCTCTGATGTTTGTTTTTTTACACCTTTACATAATTATTGAGAATTAAATATTATAAATATTTTCCCCAGATGTGAATGGATTGCTACACATAACCCAAGTGGAAATAGCCACAACACAGCAATTCTGACCAGATATAAATGCATTTTTGAAAGCTAATTTATTTCACCTTTTCAAATTACCTAAATAAAAAACAATGTTTGTGATAAAACATTGGAATAAGGAAAAATGTAGGAAAAAGAGAAATACATTTTAGGGATTTGGAATTGGAGAAATAGTAATGTTTTCTGTTTTCACATTTCTTGTCTTCTTGCTGTGAGAATATAGGAATTAGAAATTGAATCACGGTAGTTCCCTGTGCTAAAAATAAGGGTCCATTTCAGATTCTATGCACATTCTTTACTTGAAGTCACTGTTTGACAGATGTCTTGTGTCTTTATATAATACGACTTTAGGTTTCAGAGAATTACTGAGAGTGTTGCACAGTCATTGGAGGCCAGTAGATCCCTGTTTGCTTTCACGGTCTACTATGGACTGGTTATGAGTCTTGAGATGTACCTTTAAACATTCTGAGACCATTTTCATGTCTGTACAAAAGGAATAGCAATCCCTAATCAGAGGAGTTACTGTAAAAATACCAGGTTCATAGTATATTTTTATAAAATATATTTTTTGAAGTTTTAATTTTTGTTATAAATATATCTTGACTCTATCCGTTTCTCAGAGCCACTTTTAAGTTATGAGTGGAATTTATGATTCTGTGGCTTGAATTGGTAGCCACAGTTCAAGCCACAATTCCTTTATAGGATTACTTGTGTTAACTCCACACAACTTAAGCAATTTACACAAATTTGTGTAAGACAACTTACACAAATAATTTTCTTTTTAAAAAAATAAGTAATTCCAAAATAAGTTCTTAAAAAACTTTCCAGTAGAATACACATTTTCTTTGTTGCTAAAAATATGAAATTCTTATGAGTAATGTTTCTGTAAACAAAGTCCCTATAAGTGAAAAACTTTATATATACGATTAGTTTCATCTTTTTCTATTTTGATATTAATTGCTACTGACCATTTATCATATATCCACTGGCCAAAGAGTTAATGATCCATAAAAGAGTTAAGTGCAGTAGTGTATGCTTCTGTTTAGACGTACTTAATGGTAAATCATTTGGTGATGTGTGAAGATAAGAATATCTTTCAAATTCTGTATAAGTAATCACTTAAGGAAATGGCAACCCACTCCAGTGCTCTTGCCTGGAGAATCCCAGGGACGGGGGAGCCTGGTGGGCTGCCGTCTCTGGGGTCACACAGAGTCGAACAGGACTGAAGCAACTTAGCAGCAGTAGCAGCAAACTAGTTTGCAGTTTCAAGTTTTCATGTATATTGAGCTATATTTACTTAGATATAAATATAGATACACATCTTTTAGAAGGACACATCTGTATATTAAACAAAGGCATTATAATCATAGGAATATTTCTTTGATTGTGTATGTGTGTGCTCATGCATGAGCATCTGTGTGTGTATGTGAATTTTAGTAAGTCAAATCTGCCATATGATGATCAACTCAATTTTCTGAAATTGTATAGACATAGCTAAATGTTAACCATCATGACTATAATCACAGGAAATAGTCTCCATAATTGTATTTAGTGGGAATTTCACCTGTTTTATAGTCCCATGATTTTCCTCATCCATGCATTGACTGTTATAAGAATTTCCCTGCTATGCGAACAGTTATTAAATGCTTGCTTCTTTCAACATTCTTTTCAAGGTAAAATGATGGATTGGAGGAAATTTAAGTCATGTTTCCTGTTATTGAAGAACTTTAACTACAACAGGTAATGCTTAAGTATTGTAAATATAATCTGCAGAGTACACTGGAGGCAGTTACTACAATTTAACCAATAAAATCTTTATGAAGACAGGAAAATCATGAAAGAATATTCCATTTTCTGCAATATATATCCATTGTATGTAAAAAGGAATCAGATGGATTGAAAGAATTTTACCTAGGTTTTAAATTCATAGTCTTCTAGGTTTAACCTAGAGAAATTACATTCAGGTCAGTCCAGTTGCTCAGTCATATCCGACTCTTTGTGACACCATGGTCTGCAGCACACCAGAGCTTTGTTGGCAAAGAAATGTATCTTTTTATTTTTAATTTAAAAAAAACAGAGAAATTGCATTGGATGGAGTTAAATCACATGGAAAATTTTATTCAAGACCATTGCAATACGTGAAAGACCCTGAATTCCCCTGAAAGACAAGGAATTTTAAAAGCACTGGGGTTAGCTAATAGGGAAGTATGAAGGGTTTTAGGTGGGAGGTTGTTCTGTCTGTTAAGGCAATCTGTGTTTATTAATTGGCACTTATTGAAGTAAGGCTCCTATTCTTCCACAGAGAAAGGAAGATAGGCACTCTATCTTTCTTGATGCTTATATTTCAAAGAAAAGTCTCCCAGATTCTCGCAAAAGACTATCCTGGGTTGTAGAAAACTTTTCTCTCAAAGGAACAGAGAAAGAATTTACAGCTGCAAGGTCTCTAGGGTTGATGCTCTAAGAATAATAAAGTGACCTAAGTCAGGAAGAAAACTATCTAAAATTTAATCAAGTTGAGTGAAAAATTAGGCTGTCTTGGTTAATGATGTACAGAAGAATTCTATCAATCTGTCTATGCATCTGCCTATCTATCTGCTGTGCTGTGCTTAGTCATTCAGTCGGCTCCAACACTTGTGACCCCACAGACTGTAGTTTGCCAGGCTCCTCTGTCCATGGGGATCCTCCAGCAAGAATATTCCCCTCCTCCAGAAGAACTTGCAGACCCAGGAATCCATCTGGGGTCTCCTGAATGTCAAGCGGATTCTTTACCAGCTGAGCTACCAAGGAAGTCTGTCTATCTATCTATAGGTATCTATCTACTGGTCTGTATAGAATTCAAAGGATACAACTTTTAAAAAATCAAGCAAAAAATTTATTAAAAGTATATAAACTATAATGGACATTTAAAATAATTCTTCATATCGTACCTTTTTAATTCATTCAGAAAACCAATCTTTTATCTGAAGATTATACAAAATTGGAAGCAAAACAAATTACTCATAAGTCTGATTATTTTCCCACTCTTATGGCTCTGCACTACAAAATGAATTTCTAGAGAAAAAAAAACTTCCAACCACTTCAAGAAATAACTTCAACTTGTTATCATGGTATGTATATTATTGGGAAATAATACCAACCATCCAGCCGGTAGGACAAAGGTGTTTGCAATTCCTTGCAATTTTGTGGATCCCCCATGTCTTCAAAAGTTTTGGTCCGTACTGGCTTTTATCTCTTTAGGTATATATGGTAAAAAGATTATTCCTATTTAAAAACCTCATTTCAACATCAATTCTTTCTCAAAAACATTGCTGAGTTATAC
The DNA here is from genome assembly GCF_055505025.1 of Bos grunniens. NCBI lineage: Eukaryota > Metazoa > Chordata > Mammalia > Artiodactyla > Bovidae > Bos > Bos grunniens. The sequence continues at coordinate 8,054,862 of NC_141176.1, read as the reverse complement.
TACTATATATATAGAACATCATTCTTTTTCTCTGTGTTAACATTGTACCCTCTGTATCTAATTCTCTTGTTACACTGATTACATTATGTGTTTACAAGAGCTGCTTCTTTGAGGGTAGTGATCATCTATTATTTATCTTCTAATCCACAGCAACTGGTAGAGTAGCAAACATTTAACATCCATTAAATACTTACAGGATGGATGAATGAATTAATAAATCATTAGCAGTTAATATGAAGAACAAATGGAAAAAATATATGAAATATTTGAAATTATATCTTATGTGGTAATGCATTTATAAAAACATAAGCAGTGGTACAATTTCAGCCACTATTGTGATTTATCTGTATATATTTCCTCATGGATTCAACCTGGGAAAATAATTATAGAAAGCAAATACAGGGATCTTAATGATGAATGAGGGAATAAAAGTCAAAATAAGAATCTCTCTCGAGATAGCTCAATTGGTAAAGAATCCACCTGCAATGCTGGAGACCCTGGTTCAATTCCTGGGTCGGGAAGATCCTCTGGAGAAGGGATGGGCAAGCTGCTCCAGTATTCCTGGGCTTCCCTTGTGGCTCAGCTGGCAAAGAATCTGCCTGCAATGTGGGAGACCTGGGTTTGATCCCTGGATTGGGAAGATCCCCTGGAGAAGGGAAAGGCTACCCACTCCAGTATTCTGGCCTAGGGAATTCCATGGACTGTATAGTCCATGGGGTCACAAAGAGTCGGACATGACTGAGCAACTTTCACTTTCACTAGAGAAACTACAAAGCACGAGAATTAAAAATCCTGGGAGATTTCTAATTGGGAAGAAAACTGTTAGGACATTACTCAGTGTAACATTTTATAAATTAATTCAGTCAAGTCTAAAAAGTATGTAATTCTTATATACCTTGGCAGTATCACTCAAATGCAGAGGTAAAGGAAAGCAAGACCTGAGACTATCCTGCAATGAGTATGAAGTTGTCAAGTGGAGTACTTCCTACCACACTAGAGGACATTGAGAGAAAATATATTGTCATTCCTGAAGGAATGAACCAGAAAATGCATCTTTTTAGATTTTGCTAACTCCAGAGCAGACTCACTGGAAAAGACTTTGTTGCTGGGAAACACTGAGGGCAGGAAGAGAAACAGACAACAGAGGATGAGATAGTTGGACGGCATCACTGACTCCATAGACATGAGTTTGAGCAAAATCCAATAGAGAGTGAAGGACAGGGAATCTGGCAGGCTGCTGCAGTTCATGGGTTGCAAAGAGTTGGACACAACTTAGTGACTGAACAACAACACCAGCTTCAATTCCCAAGCTCAGTAAGAGGGATAATATAACTCATCCTTGCTTTCTTATTGCTTTTGAACAATGTTATCATTATCACACATGCCAATACTAGCAAACAAAGAAGAAAATTAATATCAACATCAAAAGCCTATATCATGTTTGATAGATTTCATTTCAAAATCATAGCTACAGTCTTTAAAATGCCTATAGAGCACATTCTAAAAGACCTTTAAGGTTAACATCAGCATACCTAACATTAATATTTTATGCTGTTTGCTATTTTCCAGTTGTCATGCAAGTTATGTTTTTAATCCATTGTGTATTCACTTATGAAACACTTGCTCATTTCAACTTTTCTCCTTTACTCTGCATTTCATGACTACTTTCCTTCTCCAGCCTTCAACTAACCTCTTGCAATGCCCATTCTATGATCGGTCTACACTATATCCATAACCCCATTCTCGGAATAGTTCCTTTACCTTATTACTTTAAATAAAATCTGACCAGGGGATTCTCTCGTGGTCAGGATTCAGAGCTTTCATTGTCATGGCCCAGGTTTGATTCCTGGCTGGGAAACTGAGATCCTGCACGCTATTTGGTGTGACAAAAAAAAAAAAAAAACAACAACCTTACCATTTCCAGAGGACACTGCTTCTTCCCTAATCACCAAGTGAAATATTGCTTTATTCAAATCCTTAACAATTAGGAGCAAGAGTAGAGATGTCTTTGATACTCTCTTCTGCTTCCTTATCATTTCTCCTCTACCCAGTATATAAAGAAAAATATATTTTTAGCACCTTATCAATATTGGATTATCAACTTCCCAACCTATATATCATTGTTAACTGGAGTATGGATGACACATCAAATCCTGACAATAGTGTTGTTGCATGTGATGTTCATCAATAATCCTTGAATGCCCTGGTCTGTGGGTTTTGGCAGCGAGGATTTCTTACATCATGTTTTCCAATAACTTTCTCCTCACCATCCTCACTAACTGATTACAGTAATCATAAATTTTGTTTTTCTTCAAAAATAGTGTCACCAATCTATAATTTAAACACCAAAGTATGCAGGCACACCTCCTTTCCTGCATTCCCATTGGCTTACTCAAGTACTCCATATCACCTTTTCTTCTTCTGTATTATACTGAAAAACTTTGACTTTCCTTATTTAATCTTTCTGTGGTGTTTATTCCCAACATCATCTAGCAAATACTGCATGATTTATCTTTTCAAATGCTCCTGTGGATGATTTCATTTTATTATATCTCTGATGTCATATCACATGCACCTGCCAAAATTCTGACCATGTAAAAAACAGTGAAGGGCATAAGAATTTTGTTTTGAAGAAGTCAGACTACCTGTGTTCCTATTTAAGATTAATTATAATTTGGAGAAATATTCAAACCTTTGTAGGCCTCAGTTTGTTCAACCACCAAGTGATAATATTAATAATAAGGGTAGATTCTTCATAGAACTACTATAAAAAGAAATAATTCAGTAAAAGCTTTTTACCATGGTGTCTGCAAAGCATCTCATAGTTTCTGCTATCACCATCATTATTGTTATTATTTTTAGTTTTGTCCACTTTGTCCTTCCATGTGATAAAATAGAGCCACAGTTTGAATTTATAATCATTTTAAATTTATGGTAATTTAACTGTTTTTTCAATGATAATCACAATGTTATGATATTTCTTTTTTAATATATTTTTAATTGGAGGATAATTGCTTTACATATAATCTTGTTTTAGTTTCTGCCATACAACAATGCAAATCAGCCATAAGTATACATATATTTCTTTTTTTTTTTAATCTTGTCATCTAAAGGATACTGGTTTTCTAATTCTCTGTACTGTCCTAATTGCCCTTGTTATTGTACCACTAACGCTGCCCCTTTTCATTCTCATAACCTTATATTTTATTTTAAAATATAAATATAAACCAATATGTGAGAACATCCTTTTCTCTCACCATGAAATCACCAAACCTGTAAGAATAAACACAAATTTCATGATATCACTAGATTTGGTTAAAAACAATCTTTTCTCCTCTGCTATCAGTTGCAAGATGCCACTGAACATTTCCATTCTGCCCTTTACTCCACCCTGACAGAGTAGCACAGTACCTGAAAAATAGGATTGCTATGCTATGCTATGCTAAGTCACTTCAGTCGTGTCCAGCTCTGTGTGACCCCATAGACGGCAGCCCACCAGGCTCCCCCGTCCCTGGAATTCTCCAGGCAAGAATACTGGAGTGGGTGAAAAATAGGATTATGACCATTTAAATAAGTAGGAATTTAATTTATATGATTCTTTACAATCTTAGAAAACAACAAAAATTTTTATAGCTCTTGTGGACTGAATTGTGTCCCTCCAAAATGCATATGTTGAAGTCCTAATTCTTTTCTTAATTAATTAATTCTAATCAAAGGCTAATTACTTTACAATATTGTAGTGGTTTTTGCCATACATTGACGTGAATCAGCCATGGGTGTACATGTACCCCCCATATTGAACTCCCTCCCACCTCCCTCCCTATCCCCTCCCTCAAGGTTGCCTCAGTGCACCAGCCCTGAGCACCCTGTCTCATGCATCGAACCTGGACTGGTCATCTATTTCACATATGTTAATATACATGTTTCATTACTATTCTCTCAGTGGCATTTCTGGCAGTTCTATTTCCAGTTTTTTAAGGAATCTTCACATTGTTCTCCATAGTGGCTGTACTAGTTTGCATTCCCGCCAACAGTATAAGAGGATTCCCTTTTCTCCACACCCTCTCCAGCATTTATTGCTTGTAGACTTTTGGATAGCAGCCATTCTGACCAGTGTGAGATGGTATCTTATTGTGGTTTTGATTTGCATTTCTCTGATAATGAGTGATGTTGATCCTCTTTTCATGTGTTTGTTAGCCATCTGTATGTCTTCTTTGGGGAAATGTCTGTTTAGTTCTTTGGCCCATTTTTTAATTGGATCACTTATATTTCTGGTATTGAGCTGCTTGTATATTTTTCAGATTAATTCTTTGTCAGGTGCTTCATTTGCTATTTTTTTCTCCCATTCTGAAGGCTGTCTTTTCACTGTGCTTATGGTTTCCTTAGTTGTGCAAAAGCCTTTAAGTTTAATGAGGACCCATTTGTTTATTTTTGCTTTTATTTCCATTACTCTGGGGGATGGATCACAGAGGATCCTGCTGTGATATGTCAGAGTTTGTTTTGCCTATGTTCTCCTTTAGGAATTTTATAGTTTCTGGTCTTACATTTAGATCATTGATCCATTTTGAGCTTATTTTTGTATATGGTGTTAGAAAGTGTTCTAATTTCATTCATTTACAGGCGGTTGACCAGTTTTCCCAGCACCACTTGTTAAAGAGATTGTCTTTAATTAATTGTATATTCTAGCCTCCTTTGTCAAAGTTAAGGTGTCCATAGGTGCATGAGTTTATCTAGGGGCTTTCTATTTTGTTCCATTGATCTATATTTCTATCTTTGTGCCAGTACCATACTGTCTTGATGACTGTAGCTTTCTAGTATAGTCTGAAGTCAGGCAGATTGATTCCTCCAATTCCATTCTTCTTTCTCAAGATTGATTTGGCTATTTGAGGGTTTTTTTGTTGTTGTTTTGTTTTTTTGTTGTTGTTGTTTTGTATTTCTATACAAATTGTGAAATTACTTGTTCTAGTTCTGTGAAAAATATCATTGGTAGCTTGATAGGGATTGAATTGAATCTATAGATTGCTTTGGGTAGTATACTCATTTTCACTATATTGATTCTTCTGATCCGTGAACATGGTATATTTCTCCATCAATTTGGGTCATCTTTGATTTCTTTCATCAGTGTTTTACAGCTTTCTATATAGAGGTCTTTTGTTTCTTTAAGTAGATTTATTCCTAAGTATTTTATTTTTGTCATCACAATGGTGAATGAAATTGTTTCCTTAAGTTCTCTTTCTGTTTTCTCATTGTTAATGTATAGGAATGAAAGGAATTTCTGTGTGTTAATTTTATGTCCTGTAACTTTACTATATTCATTGATTGCCTCTAGTAATTTTCTGGTGGTGTCTTTAGGGTTTTCTATGTAGAGGATCATATCATCTGCAAACAGTGAGAGTTTTGCTTCTTTTTTAATCTGGATTCCTTTTATTTCTTTTTCTTCTCAAATTGCTGTGGCTAAAACTTCCAAAACTATGTTGAATAGTACTGGTGGAAGCTCTAATTCTTAACTGGACTATATTTAGAAATAGAGCCTGTGTGCATGTGTGGTTAGTCACTTCAGACATGTCCAACTCTCTGAGTCCCCATGGACCATGGCCTGCCAGGCTCCTCTGTCCATGGGGATTCTCCAGGCAATAATACTGGAGTCATTTGCCATTTCCTTCTCTAGAAATACTTACCTGGTGCCTCAGACAGTAAAGCATCTGCCTACAATGTAGGAGACCCCTGGGTCGGGAAGATCCTCTGGAGAAGGAAATGGCAACCCAGTCCAGTACTCTTGTCTGGAAAATCCCATGGACAGAGGAGCGTGATAGCCTACAGTGAAACTTTGTCAGCAAAGTGATGTCTTTGCTTTTTAATATGCTGTCTATGTGTGTCATTGCTTTTCTTCCAAGGAGCAAGTTTGTTTTTTTGTTTTTTAATTTAATAACTGTAGTCACCATCTGCAGTGATTTTGGAGCCCAAGAAAAGAAAGTCTCTCACTGTTTCCATTGTTTCCCCATCTACTTAAGGTGAAGTGACGGGACCAGATGCCATGATCTTCATTTTTTGAATGTTGAGTTTTAAGTCCGTTTTGTTTTTTTTTTTTTCCTCTCTCTCTCTCTCCTCTCTCAGTTTCATAAAGAGGCTCTTTAGTTCCACTTCTCTTTGTGCCATAAGGGTGGTGTCACCGGAATATCTGAAGCTATTGATATTCCTCCTAGAAATCTTGATTCCAGCTTGTGTTTCATCCAGCCTGGCATTTTGCATGATGTACTTTTCATATAAGTTAAATAAGCAGGGTAGCAATCTACAGTCTTGACATACTCCTTTCCCAATTTAAAACCAGTGTGCTGTTCCATGTCTGGTTTTAACTGTTGCTTCTTGACCTCCATACAAATTTCTTCAGGCAGGTAAGGTGGTCTGGTAATCCCATTTCTTAACAATTTTCCAAGTTTGTTGTGATCCACACAGTCAAAGGCTTTCAGGTCAGGTGCTCAATCATGTCTGACTCTTGGTGACCCCATGAATTGCAGCATGCCAGCAGGCCTCCCTGTCCATCACCATCTTCCGGAGTTCACTCAAACTCACGTCCATCGAGTCAGTGACGTCATCCAGCCATCTCATCCTCTGTCGTCCCCTTTTCCTCCTGCCCCCAATCCCTCCCAGCATCAGAGTCTTTTCCAATGAGTCAACTCTTCCCATGAGGTGGCCAAAGTACTGGAGTTTCAGCTTTAGCATCAGTCCTTCCAAAGAACACCCAGGACTGATCTCCTTTAGAATGGACTGGTTGGATCTCCTTGCAGTCCAAGGGATTCTCAAGAGTCTTCTCCAACACCACAGTTCAAAAGCATCAATTCTTTGGCTCTCAGTTTTCTTCACAGTCCAACTCTCACATCCATACATGACCACTGGAAAAGTAATATCTCTGCTTTTCAATAGGCTATCTAAGTTGGTCATAACTTTCTTTCCAAGGAGTATGCATCTTTTAATTTCATGGCTGCAATCACCATCTTCAGTGATTTTGGAGCCCCCCAAAACAAAGTCTAACACTGTTTCCACTGTTTCCCCATCTATTTCCCATGAAGTGATGGGACCAGATGCCATGATCTTAGTTTTCTGAATGTTGAGCTTTAAGCCAACTTTTTTACTCTCCTCTTTCACTTTCATCAAGAGGCTTTTTAGTTCCTCTTCACTTTGTGCCATAAGAGTGGTGTCATCTGCATATCTGAGGTTATTGATATTTCTCCCGGCAATCTTGATTCCAGCTTGTGCTTCTTCCAGCCCAGTGTTTCTCATGATGTACTCTGCATATAAGTTAAATAAGCAGGGTGACAGTATACAGCCTTGACAACTCCTTTTCCTATTTGGAACCAGTCTGTTGTTGCATAGTAAATAAATACAGATTTGCTCCCAAATCAAAGGATGATTTTGGAGAAGTGTGGAGATGAGTTTTCCATGTAAGACCTCAAATGCTAATTTTTTTTAAATCAAAACGCAATTGTTTCATATTTTTTAACATCCTGTATGAATTTTTTATTTTCTTGCTTTATTGAAATTTTGAGGATCTCTATCACTATATATTCTTTCAATAGAAGTGTTAATAGTGAATTCCCCTGTTCTCAGAGAGAAAGCAGTCAGTACTTCATTATTACATTTGTTTTTCCATGTACTTTCCCTTGTATGGCTAAGATTTTTTCTCCCATTGATAACAGGTACTGGCTTATTTGTGAAGTTCTTCTGTGTTGCTGATCACAAATTTCCATTTATATGTTAATGTTGCAAATTATGACATTTTAAAATGATTATCTTTTATTTAATAATAATCTCTATTTTATCATCATATTTTATTCTTGTTATATATTATTGATTTTTTTTTAAGTTTTTCTTCTATGTTCATAAGAGCTTATCACATGGTTTCATCCTGAGTTTTGGAAAGAGCTTTTCAGCTTTTGGTAAGAAGGTTGTGTTGGCTACATACAACTAGCTTTTCTTTGCTAAATATTGGAAAAACTTTAAAGAAGTCATTCCAGTTTTTTCTCAAAAATAAAGAAAAATCTGTGGAATATCATCAGGATCTGAGATTTTATTTTTAGTTTTTTAAATTATAGATATATTTTAATAAGATATATAACAAATCAAAGTTAGATTAAGTGAGTTTTTATTAAAAAACAAACAAACAAAACACTTTTGTTAAAAAGCAGAGACATTACTTTTCCAACAAAGGTCTGTCTAGTCAATACTATGGTTTTCCAGTAGTCATCTATAGATGTGAGAGTTGAACTATAAAGAAAGCTGTGCACCAAAGAATTGATGCTTTTGGACTATGGTATTGAAGAAGACTCTTGAGAGTCCCTTGGACTGCAAGGAGATCCAACTAGTTCATCCTAAAGGAAACCAATCTTGAATATGCATTGGAAGGACTGATGCTGAAGCTGAAACTCCAGTACTTTGGCCACCTTAATCGAAGAACTGACTCATTTGAAAAGACCTTGATGCTGGGAAAGATTGAAGGCAGGAGGAGAAGGGGACAACAGAGGATGAGATGGTTGGATGCCATCACTGACTCGATGGACGTGAGTTTGAGTGAACTCAGGGAGTTGGTGATGGACAGGGAGACCTGGAGTGCTGCAGTGCATGGAGTCACAAAGAATTGGACACAACTGAGCATCTGAGCTGAACTGAGTGAGTTTTAAGGTCTTTGAGTAATTTGTTTACATGGTTTCAAGTTTACTGTCAAACATTATAAACAATATTATTGTTTTCATGTCTATGGTCTTTGATGATGATCATTTGGGTTCTCTCTTTTTTTGATCAGACTTTAAAGGTGTTTATCAATTTGATACATTATTATTGTCATTTTTCTTGATTGCATTTTATTTGTAAATTTCATTGATTTTTTTCTTTTAAAGCCATTGTTTGTTTTCTTTATGTTCTTTTGTTTGATTGTTTTCTTTTTAGAGTTTTTTTTTTTTTTAGACTGAAGCTTAAAGACTGTACATTTATTCAAAATCATAATAATTAAAGATAATAGTGAGTTGACTACTCCAATTTTTCTGTTCATTAAGGGATAGGTAACTCACACAAAATATGCATGTTACTTACAAAAGTATTGCAAAGTACAATTACCCTACCTGCTATAAGAATTAGTATAAAATTTCTAATTTATTTTATATCTCATTTAATTATTTTATATCTCGTTTAAGAAAACATGAAATGAAGCTTTTTCTCATTCCATATAAAAATGATAAAAGATCAATGAAGATATAACTTATCCAAGTGTCCATGGATTCTATACTGCAGATTCAAAATGTAAAACAGATGCTGTGCTGAGAACCTGCATTGAAAAGATATCAAACATCTGGATTTGAGTTTGGTAAATCAAGACCTACATTACAAAAGTGTGAGTAATGGCTCAATTTAGAAGACAAAAAAATGCAACAGTTGAAAAAAACAAAAAGGAATTATAGTTCTCTAGAGAATTCTTTATTGACTGGTTGATGAGATAGTATGAAAATTGCAAGAAAGCTTTGAGTGAAATAATTATCTTTAAATAGAGAGAGGCCATCCTGCAAGTAGAAACCTTTTTTTTTTTCTCTTGACGTTTGAACACTTTTTCCTATTTGAAGTAAAAATAAAGCAGAGTTGTCAAAGAGTATAGCTTTTTTAAAAAGGTTAGTCTCTTAATTCTTAGCTTTAGTACTTTTCAAAAGATATATATGTATAAATATATCTCATATGCATTTTGTATAACACATGAATAACTTTACATAACACAGTAAGATATAGATTGGGAGTAATATGTCTCAATATTAATTAAGGAAAATTTAAAATTCTCATATGATGACAGTTAATAATATATTATGAAATATGAAACCAATTACAACATCATGAGAATTTTACATACATAGAACTAGTATAAATTACTTGTGACCCACTTTTAAAATATGCAACACTATATATATTGCCATATGGGATATACTGAGAGACACATTTATTTACAGTAAACGGTATCATGAGAGTGATATTTGAGGAAGTGTTTGATTAGAAACAACATCATGTCTTTGAAAGAAACTTGCAGATTTTTAAAGGAAGGGAAAGCAACCAGCTGGTAGTCCAAGATTATCCAGTAATATTTTCTTCATTTTTAACAAATGGCTCTGAAAAAGCATAGTTTCCCCTTACTTTGGTACTTTGCTTTATTTCAATGGGTACAACCATAAAAATGCAGGCAGTAATATGAACTGTTTATCAATTTATTAATGTTAACTTGAAATAATATATTTATTATCCATACCATATACCATCTTAATCTCGTTTCCTTAAAGCAATATCTATATAGTTGCTTTATATAATTATTGGCTTAAAATGTATCACAATGCAAAGAAATAAAGGAAAACAATAAAATGGGAAAGACTAGAGATCTCTTCAAGAAAATTAGGGATACCAAGGGAACATTTTATGCATAGATGGGCTCAATAAAGGACAGAAATGGTAGAGACCTAACAAAAGCAGAAGATATTAAGAAGAGGTGACAAGAATACACAGAACAATACAAGAAAGATCTTCATGACCAGACAACCACGATGGTGTGATCACTCACTTAGAGCCAGACATCCTAGAATGTTAAGTCAAGTGGGCCTTGGGAAGCATCACTATGAACAAAAGTGGAGGTGATGGAATTCCAGTTGAGCTATTTCATTTCCTAAAAATGATGCTGTGAAAGTGCTGCATTCAATATGCCAGCAAATTTGGAAAACTCAGCAGTGGCCACAGGAATGGAAAAGATCACTTTTCATTCCAATCCCTAAGAAAGGCAATGCCAAAGAATGTTCAAACTACTGCACAACTGCACACATCTCACAAGCCAGCAAAGTAATGCTCAAAATTCTCCAAGCCAGGCTTTAACAGTATATGAAGTGTGAACTACCAGATGTTCAAGCTGGATTTAGAAAAGGCACAGGAAGCAGAGATCAAATTGCCAACATCTGTTGGATCATTGAAAAAGCAAGAGAGTTCCAGAAAAACATCTATTTCTGCTTTATTGACTATGCCAAAGCCTTTGACTGTGTTGATCCCAACAAACTGGAAAATTCTTCAAGAGACAGGACTACCAGACCAGACTGCCTCCTGAGAAATCTGTATGCAGGCCAAGAAGCAACATTTAGAAATGGACATGTAACAGACTGGTTCCAAATAGGAAAAGGAGTATGTTAAGGTTGTATATTGTCACCCTGCTTATTTAACTTATATGAAGAGTACATCATGCGAAATACCAGGCTGCATGAAGCACAGTTGAAATCAAGGTTGTGGGGGGAAAATATCAATAACCTCAGATATGCAGATGACACCACCCTTATGGCAGAAAGTGAAGAGGAACTAAAGAGCCTCTTGATGAAAATGAAAGAGGACAGTGAAAAAGTTGGTTTAAAACTCAATATTCAGAAAACTAAGAGCATGGCATATGGTCCCATCACTTCATGGCAAATAGATAGGAAAACAGTGGGAATAGTGACAGACTTTACTTTTGGGGCTGCAAAATCACTGCAGATGGTGATTGCAGCCATGAAATTAAAAGATGCTTGCTCCTTGGAAGGAAAGCTATGATCAATCTAGACAGCATATTAAAAAGCAGAGACATTACTTTGCCAACAAAGGTCCATTTAGCCACAGCTATGGTTTTTCCAGTATCCGTGTATGAATGTGAGATTTGGACTATAAAGAAACCTGAGTGCTAAAGAATTGATGCTTTTGAACTGTGGTGTTGGAGAAGATTCTTGATAGTCCCTTGGACTGCAAGAAGATCGAACTAGTCCATCCTAAAGGAAACCAGTCCTGAATATTCATTGGAAGGACTGATGTTGAAGCTGAAACTCCAATACTTTGGCTACCTGATGCAAAGACCTGACTCATTAGAAAAGACCCTGATGCTGGGAAAGATTGAAGGCAGGAGGAGAAGAGGACAACAGAGGATGAGATGGTTGGATGGCATCACCGACTCAATGGACATGAGTTTGAGTAAGCTCCAAGAGTTGGTGATGAACTGGGAAGCCTGGTGTGCTGCAGTACATGGGGTCGCAATGAGTCGGACATGACTGAGCAACTGAACTGAACTAAACTGAACTGATCTGATGCCATTAAAACTCTTTTAGTTGCACATTATAATAACTGGCATAAGAATATGCTTTCCAAGTTTCCAGTTATAAAATAAATAAGATGTAGCACAGTGACTAGAGCAAAAATTAGTCCAAAAAGTGAAAGTGTTTAGTTGCTTAGTCATGTCTGACTCTGAAATCCAGTGGACTGTAGTCCATCAGGCTCCTCTGTCCATGGGAATCTCCAGGAGAGAATACTGGAGTGGGTAGCCATTCCCTTCTCCCAGAGATTTTTCTGGCCCAGGGATAGAACCCACGCCTCCTGCATTGCAGATTCTTTACCACCTGAGCCACTAAGGAAACCCATAGCCAAGAATACTGTATTGCATATTTGAAAATGAATGAAAGTAGATTTTTAAAATTTTTATTAATGAAAAAGAAAAAAATTATGCATGGTGGTACTGTTAATTGTTTATGTATGATTATAATGATTTATTGTTGATTGTTTTGTACTATATTTATCTCTCTCTCTATATATATATATACATATATATAGATAGATAGATATAAGTGAGTATCAAATTATTACACTATACATCTGAAACAACAACACCTGATCCAGATAATTGTGTCAGAAATCATAGATTAAATGAACATTCGATTTGGATAGGCACTCAGTTCAGTTCAGTTCAGTTCACTCGCTCAGTCGTGTCCAACTGTTTGTGATCCCATGAATCACAGCACACCAGGCCTCTGTGTCCATCACCAACTCCCGGAGTTCACCCAGACTCACATCCATCGAGTCAGTGATGCCATCCATCCATCTCATTCTCTGTCATCCCCTTCTCCTCCTGCCCCCAATCCCTCCCAGCATCAGAGTCTTTTCCAATGAGTCAACTCTTCGCATGAGGTGGCCAAAGTACTGGAGTTTCAGCTTTAGCATCATTCCTTCCAAAGTAATCCCAGGGCTCATCTCCTTCAGAATGCACTGGTTGGATCTCCTTGCAGTCCAAGGGACTCTCAAGAGTCTTCTCCAATACCACAGTTCAAAAGCATCATTTCTTCAGTGCTCAGCCTTCTTCACAGTCCAACTCTCACATCCATACACGACCACAGGAAAAACCATAGCCTTGACTAGACTGACCTTTGTTGGCAAAGTAATGTCTCTGCTTTTGAATATGCTATGTAGGTTAGTCATAACTTTCCTTCCAAGGAGTAAGCATCTTTTAATTTCATGGCTGCAGTCACCATCTGTAGTGATTTTGGAGCCCCCAAAAATAAAGTCTGACACTGTTTCCATTGTTTCCCCATCTATTTGCCATGAAGTGATGGGACCAGATGCCATGATCTTTGTTTTCTGAATGTTGAGCTTTAAGCCAACTTTCTCACTTTCCTCTTTCACTTTCATCAAGAGGCTTTTTAGTTCCTCTTCACTTTCTGCCATAAGGGTGGTGTCATCTGCATATCTGAGGTTATTGAGATTTCTCCTGGCAATCTTGATTCCAGCTTGTGTTTCTTCCAGTCCAGTGTTTCTCGTGATGTACTCTGCATATAAGTTAAATAAGCAGGGTGACAATATACAGCCTTGATGTACTCCTTTTCCTATTTGGAACCAGTCTGTTGTTCCACGTCCAGTTCTAACTGTTGCTTCCTGACCTGCATACAGATATCTCAAGAGGCAGGTCAGGTGGTCTGGTATTCCCATCTCTTTCAGAATTTTCCACACTCTATTGTGATCAAGTTTGTGATATGCCTGAAATTTGACTATATGTGATGGAAAAACAAATACCTTCCCATAAGCCTGCCCCTTCACCTACATCTCCCCACAGAAATAAAATGTGATTCCTAAGTTTGTAAAGAAAAATGTTTTAGAGTCCAAGGCCAGTTTTCATTTTACTAGTTTCTTCTTGGGCAAGTTCCTAACATTCTGGGAAAGTTATTTACCATCTCTATATTTTCTTGTTTTTATCTGTAAAGATGAAACCAATTATGGAATCTGTTTCATAGGACTGCTTTAAGGATCAAACAACATTGGGCTTGACAATTATTTTAAGAACTGAACAACTGTTCAATGTTTTTAATGGTCTACTTTAAAAGACTGTATATTAAAAAAATGGTCTCTATCATGTAACATAATGATTGTCCATTATTTAATACCATTTAGCGGCTCTTCGACTTGAAATCCTTGCTCTTTCAGTTTCTGGCTGGTTTCCTTGGTGAAATCATATAACTTCTCCTGTTATTGTGATGATTCAATTACCTGATTATGTATGCTGCTGCTGCTGCTAAGTTGCTTCAGTCGTGTCCGACTCTCTGCGACCCCATAGACAGCAGCCCACCAGACTCCCCCTCCCTGGGATTCTCCAGGCAAGAACACTGGAGTGGGTTGCCATTTCCTTCTCCAATGCATGAAAGTGAAAAGTGAAAGTGAAGTTTCTCAGTCATGTCTGACTATTAGCAACCCCGTGGACTGCAGCCTACCAGGCTCCTCCATCCATGGGATTTTCCAAGTAACAGTACTGGAGTGGGGTGCCGTTGCCTTCTCCATGATTATATATAAAACCTTCCAAATAATGCTTTAGAGATACATATATATTATAAATAATATATATAATATATTATATAAACATATATAAATCATTGTATTTATATAATATAATATATAAATATATAACTATTTTATAATATATTATATTATATTTATATAGTATAATATTTATAATATATAAATTATATTGATATAATATAATATAATATATAGATATATAACTATTTATATATAATATAAATATATATTTATTGGATACATATTTATAATATATTATATTATATATTTATATTATATAATATATTCTATAAATTATATTTACATATTATATATATTATATCAATATAATTTATATATATATATTTATTGGATATATATCCAATATATATTTTTAACAGAGTATGTTATATAACATATATATATGTTATATATATATAACGTATATATATTATCATACTCTGTTAAAAGTATATATATCTTTATACATACTTACATACTCTGTTATATATATATATGTTATATAACATAGAATGTAAGTATATATAAAGATATATATACTTTTAACAGAGTACGATAATATCAGAATGTTGATATTGATAATAATATAATAGCTTCCTCTTGGACTGGATAATAATTATAATAGCTTCCTTTGGACTATAAGGAGATCAAACCAGTCAATCCATAGGAAATCAACTCTGAATATTCATTGGAAGGACTGATGATGAAGCTGAAGCTCCAATACTTTTGCCACCTAATGCGAAGAACAGACTCATTGGAAAAGACCCTGATACTGGGAAAGATTGAAGGCAAGAAGACAAGTGAGTGGCAGAGGATGAAATGGTTTGATAGCATCACTTACTCAATGGGCAAGAATTTTAGCCAATTCCTGGCATCGTGCAGTCTGTGAGGTTGTAAAGGGTCAGACACAAATTAACACCTGAACAACAACAACAACATATTAGCTTCAGCTTGAACGCTAATTCACTGCTTAAACCTGAGAAGACATTTTTTTTTTTTCTGTATTTTAGTACTCCTTCCTTGTGCTAAAGAAGAGACAAGGGGAAAAAAAAATAAAAACCCTGGTACCATAATGCTCAGGGGCTTCCCACGTGGTGCTATTGATAAAGAACTTGCCTGCCAATGCAGGAGACATACGAGACACAGGTTCAGTCCCTGGGTGAGAAAGGTCCCCTGGAGAAGGTTATGGCAATCCACTCCAGTACTCTTGCCTGGAGAATCCCACGGACAGAGGAGCCTGGTGGGCTACAGTCCATGGGGTCACAAAGAGTTGGACACTAGTGAAGTGACTTAGTGTGCATGCCCCTTAATGCTAAAAAATTCTATGGTCTACTGTATCAGCTTTTTGTACAGCAACGTCTATTAAGGCAACTTGACAGTGAGACCATGGTTCATTAACATGTCTCAACCAATTATAAATTATGCTATATCAAATATCTTACTGCTGCTGCTGCTGCTGCTGCTAAGTCTCTTCAGTTGTGTCTGACCCTGTGCAACCCCACAGACAGCAGCCCACCAGGCTTCCCCATCCCTGGGATTCTCCAGGCAAGAACACTGGAGTGGGTTGCCATTTCCTTCTCCAATCCATGAAAGTGAAAAGTGAAAGTGAAGTCACTCAGTTGTGTCCGACTCTTCACAAGTCCATGGACTACAGCCCATCAGGCTCCTCTGTTCATGGGATTTTCCAGGCAAGAGTACTAAAGTGAGTTAAAACAGAAGCTTGTGAGCATTTATAAAAACAAATCAAAGGAAAGGATTTACTTCCATGGGAATTTGCTGTATGACTCAGGGAATTCAAACAGGGGCTCTTTAACAACCTGAAGGGATAGGGTGCGTAAGGAGATGGTCTATAAAGCAGTTGTCCTTCAATTAAGAATAAAGTGGCAAAAAAGGGATTTCCTGATCATAAAGTCAGCCTTACTCATTTTGACTTCATGTATGCTTCCTTGAATGAGAGACAGAAATACAGTTAATAACAGTGAAATTAAAGTAGAATTTATCCCCATTATTAGCACGATCACAAAGAAACAAGTGCCATCTGTGAATTACTGATTAAAATAGAAAAAAATGCATAAGTTGTTATTATAAATTTTATCCTATCCAAATGCATGGAAATGTCCATGTATCTGTTCAGGGTCCTGGAGAACTGCTGTCTTTCCTTCAGCAATCTGATGCAGACTAATTGAGAGCCGAACCTTCAGGCAGCATCTGAGAAAGTCAGGACATTGCATATGGAGTCCACCCATAATAAAGGAGAAGCCAAGACTGAGGTGGTTTTGCTCACCCACTCTACACTGAGCCTGAGGGAATAGGCAATAGGGGTATTTTGCATCTCATCAGAAGCACTTCTTTGTTTTTGTGTAGTCCTGGGGATCATGAAAACTGAACCCTGTAAACTCCCAGAGCTAGACGATTTGGAAACCAGTCCTACAAGTCCAATGGCTCAGCAGTCATGAATTCCCCCACCAGTGAAGGAGCTGCAGGAGATTCGGAGCTATTTGATCCTTATGTCAGGAAGATCCCCTGGAGGAGGCAATGGCAAACCATTCCAGTTTTCTGGCCTGGCAAATTTCATCGACAGGGAGCCTGGTGGGCTACAGTCCAAAGAGTTGCAAAAGAGTTGGATACTATTGAGCACACACAGGCACAGATGCCTATTAAGTCCTAGCCCTGGCAATTAAGGTGGCAGATGTGTGGACACATTTTTGACAAGGAGAAGGTAAAGTCCTGGTTTTGCTTTTAGTACCACCTGTGGGCAAACAGAAAGGATCCAACCCACCAGGTCTATAAGGCTCCTGGGGGGAACCTAGACACCTTCCATAGGCAGGCTGATTAGAAGCCAGAAGCTTAGGTAGCAGCAGTGAAGTCAAATATCTTCCAGGGAGATACTGGGAGATTGATGTTTTTACCTGTTCCTCTCTGCACTGAGCCCAGGTGTATAGTCTTGAAGATGATTTTGTGACTGTTTAAAGTCAGTTATTTTTGCTATAATGGTACTATAAGTCTCTTGAATGCAAACTCTGTTGTTTGGCAGTGCTAATGATTTGTGGGGGATTTTTCCCAGGTAGCTCAGTGATACAGAATTCACCTAATGCAGGGGCCACAGGAGATGTGAGTTCAATCCCTGGGTCAGGAAGATCCCCTGAAGGAGGAAATGGCAATCTGTTTTTGCCTGGAAAAATTCCATGGACAGAGGAGACTTGTGGGCTACAATCCATGGGTTCCCACAGAGTCAGACATGAATAAGCACACAAATAAAAAAATATGAACCCTTCAGGTAGTTTTAGATAGCTAGTCAGACATGAGCAGGCCCTGCCCCATTCTGGTAAGGGTCATTTTTCCCTCTCACTTGGACACTGGTAGTCCAGCATATCCAGAGATCCTCTCTCTTTTAATCAAGGATGTGCTTAGTTGTTCAGATGTCTCGTCAAAGACCACTACTAATTCCCCAGTGTTATCAGATTGAAGCAAGATGGAACCACCAGCACAGGTTGGCACAGGCTCACCAAGACCTAAAAGTTGACTCAAAGTCACCTAGGGTCAATAATGCAATAATTATGTTAAATTAGCAATGTGGTTATCCTCTCCTTGTGGGTGCTTATGTGTATACGCCTGCATACCAAAGGAAAGGTTTGTTGTTGTTGTTCAGTCCCTAAGTCGTGTCCCCCAGGCCTCCCTACCCTTCACTATTTCCCGAAGTTTTCTCGAATTCATTTCCGCCGAGTTGGTGATGCTATCTAACCATCTCATCCTCTGTCACCCCCTTTTCCTCCTGCCCTCCATGTTTCCCAACATCAAGGTCTTTTCCAGTGAGTCAGCTCTTCACATTAGGAAGGACTGCCACCTCTCTGTAAAACTTAAGTCTACTCTCACTGCTGCTGCTTCTCTCATCCTTTCTTAAGAGTGCACCTTTGCCTCTCTAAATAAAACTCCTGCAACTTGAAACTGCTGTATGTCTCATCTAAATCACCATTCAACCAGGAACAGTAGCCACCAGAAGCATTGGGACCTAGATGTGTGGACAAGCTCCTTTGAAGGAACTGCTAGCAACTTGGTTTTGTTGTTTGGGTGAGCGAAGTGGAGATGGTGCAGAAAGCAATCCCTAGCTCATTTATGCTCTGGTGATAATTCTAGTCAGCCCCTAGATGAAGGCTACTTAGAAGCCAGACATCTTCTAAGTAGCCAGCACCTGGGAAATAAGGCCATCATACCCTATCAGACTCCTTCTGGGGGAAAACAGAGAGACTGGCATTTTTGTCTGTTCCCCCGGCACTGAGCCTGGAGCAAAAGCCATGCTCGTGTTTAACAAAGCCTCTTTGTTTACTATAGTCCTATGGGACTTGTGAATGTAAACCTCACTGGCTATTAGAGCTGGGTGATTTGGAGGTCTGTCCCTTTGGTGGCAGCCTTAACAGAGTGGGGTGCTAGTTTGACTTGAAATGTTTCCTACTCATGGAGAGGCTAGAAGTTGAGGGTTTCCTCCCAATTGTAAGTGAAATTGAGTGCCACTAAAACTGAATCCGGGCTTCCCAGGTGGTTCAGGGGAAAGAGTGTCTGCAGTGCAGGAGACATGAGTTCAGTCCCTGGATCCAGAAGATCCCCTGGAGAAGGAAATGGCAACCCATCCCAGTATCCTTGCCAGGGAAATCCCATGGACAGAGAAGACTGGAGGCCAACAGTCCATGGAGTGAGCAAAGAGTTGGACACAACTTATTGACTAATAACAGCAACGACAAAACTGAACTGCTTTGTCAACTTTATGATTATTCTCTCTATCCAAAACTTTATTCCTTTCTCATCGCACCCTTCTTCTCGTCAGGACTGAAGAGTATCTAATTAAAGAGGGGGCTGAAACCAAGCAGGACTTGCAGGGCCTTCCCAGGTACAAAAGTTCCTCCATGTCCCCCATTTCTTATTTGTAGAAAAAACACTTTAGTCTATTGGGCCTTCCTGGTATTCAAAAGAGAAGACTCAAGCAGTTAATGATTAGAACCATGGAGGCACAGTACTCCTAGTTTCTGCTGAAGGGACATAGGCAACAACCTGATCCATATATTTCAGTTGTTCAGCAGAAACTAAGACCGTCTGCCATGGAGGAAGACTACATTCTGACCATTAGCATGCAGGTCCCAAACTGCTAGAACTAGAAGATGGGTAATTGAGATTCCTGAAACTTCACCCCGTTACCTCACTACCAACCAGTCAGAAGAAAGTCCACAAGCTGAGCAGACCTCCTAGGACCCTCTCCCTTTCTTGGCTTCCTACAAATAAATGCTACACTTTCCTTTACCACAGTCTAGTATCAGCAGATTGCCTCTGATGCATATCGGGAAACAGACTCAAGCTTGGTTCAGCAACATAAGGTGCTGAGTTGGGACTGGAGTTTATGGTGGAGAATGTGTCTCAGGCTTTCACATCCATTTTAATATCGCATTTTCTCAGTTGCCCAATATGTAGGAGTCATTCTATTGGTTCTGGATTTCTCTCAGAGGAAATTGACCCATTGTAGCTGTATATGTGGTAGGAGAAGGGAAATTCAGAAGCCTCCCATGTGACCATGTTGGTAACATCTGTTCTTAACTACTATACCACTCATACATAAATGTGTATTTTACCATTCCTCTAAGAATTCTTCAAGATCATTCTAAAAATAATAATTTTTAAAAGACACCAAGTAGAGCCAACTTATCATAAAAGACCCTGATGCTGGGAAAGATTGAGGGCAGGAGGACAAGGGGGTGGCAGAGGATGAGATAGTTAGATAGCATCACCGACTCAATGAACATGAATTTGAGTAAACTCCAGGAGATAGTGGAGGACAGAGGAGCCTGACATGCTACAGTCTATGGGTTCGCAGTTGGCAAAGAGTCAGACACGACTTAGAGACTGACCACCACCACCAAACAACAAATAGAGCATGTGTATCTAAACAGACATAAGCTTTTTCTTGTCTTTCAAAATTAAGTTTAGATGAAGAAGCCTATTTTTCAAATGCATACCTTAAATTGTTCTGAAAAAGGATATTGACCACTTAAATTGGGCAAAAGAAAATTGAACACTTATGCATCAACGACAATTATAACCCTTTATTGAAGTTTACTTATATAAGAGATCCATGCTAGATATTTTTTATCGACTCATTAAATATGTTTTAATTTTATACTTATAAATTTAAGGAATAGATTTCCTTTCTCATGTAGAGTGCTTGGGGGAATTACAGAGTAATAAGATAGTCTTTGAAGAAAAGTTAATTTAAGAAATTAAATTACCCAGTACAATAAAGTTCACATTAAGTGACATTTAAGCAATACAACAAAGTATTTAAGGTGGCATGTAGTTATTGTAAATTAATTTCCACTCTGGTTATTTCATTAATTTATCTTGTTTAGCAAAATAACAGCAATACACCAGAGAAGTGCTAAAAACTTTGTCATTGATTGATTGATTGATATTTTAGCTAAATTGCAGTTTTTAACACCATTATATACTTGCTGTATTTGTATTAGATTTTGTTTGCATGAGGCTGTTTCATAATAATTTGATAAATAAACAGTAGCTTTAAATCTAAATGGGGTTTATTACTTTGCCTAGGATATATTCATTTCCATTCACATTCCTTTTTTTTTTTTTTTTAAATCCCAGACAAGTTGTTGCAGGATAAATTCATGGTGGCCTGTTTCATAAATATGACTCTGTGTATCAGTATGCAATAGTGTCTTAAATCAATGCATTTTCCAAAGCAGTGTAAACCTATGAAATTAAATAAATTAATATTAAATTTAACAAAATGATGGATCTTGGCAAACAAAATAAAATCACAATATTTTTACCCTTTGTGAACATATTTTTTCAACTCAAGCATATCAATTTTACCTGTCATATGTCTGGGTTTCTTTTTCCCTATCATTTACAGTTGCTATTTAAGTAAACAAGCATTTGGAGAAATGTTAGAGCAATCATGGTATCTCGCATATAAGGAAGAAAAGTTGGAATGAGATGGTGGTGTGAGTCTGAGTAGCTCATTCTTCTTCTGGATGTGCTGGTGCTTGTGCACTCAGTCACGTCTGACTCTTCACAACCCCATGAGCCCCTCTGTCCATGGAATTTTCCAGGCAAGAATACTGGAGCTGGTTGTCATTTCTTTATCTAGGGGATCTTCCTGATTCAAGGATATTAAATCCATGTCTCTTGCATCTCTTGCATTGGCAGGTGGGATCTTTACCAGCTGAGCCCCCAGGGAAGCCTTTCCTGATGATATCATACAATAAAAGAAAAATTCCTTAAACTACATCTTAAGTGAATCTAGGAGACTTGGATCATTAAAACCATAATACAAAAAGACACATGCACTCCAATGTTTATTGCAGCACTATTTACAATAGCCAGGAAATGGAAATAACCTAAAAGTCCATTGACAGATAAATGCATAAAGAAGATGTGTGAGATATATATATATATATATATATATATATATATATATATATATAATGGAACTTTATTTTTCTATAAAAGGAAATGCAATTCAGTCATTTTTGGAGATGTAGAGCCAGAGGAGCCTGGTGGGCTGCTGTCTATGGGGTCGTGCAGAGTCGGACACGACTGAAGCAACTCAGCAGCAGTAGCAGCTGGACCTAGTCTGTCATACAGAATTAAACAAGAGGAAAAATTAGTAACATATATATGTGAAATCTAGAAGAACAGTACAGATGAACCTATTTGCAAGGCAGGGATAGAGGTGGAGATGTGGAGAATGGACACGTGAACATAGGGGAGAAAAGACATGGGATGAATTGGGAGATTAGGATTGAGGGATGTGCATGGCTGTAGAGTTAGTTGCTCAGTCATGTCCAACTCTTTGTGACCCCATGGACTGTAGCCTGCCAGGCTCCTCTATCCATGGAATTCTCCAGAAAAGAATGCTGGAGTGGGTGATTAGAAGGACTGATGCTGAAGCTGGAGCTCCAACAATTTGGCCACCTGATATGAAGAGTCAACTCATTGGAAAAGACCCTGATGCTGGGAAAGACTGAAAGCAGGAGGAGAAGGGGACCACAGAGGATCAGAATGTTGGATGGTATCACTGACTCAATGGACAGGAGTTTGAGCAAGCTCCAGGAGATAGTGAAGGACAGGAAAGCCTGTTGTGCTGTAATCGTGGGGATGCAAATAGTCAGACATGACTTAGCTACTGAACAACAATAGCTAGCTGTGGTAGATCCTGAAATCAATATCAAACTGAGAGAGTAGCTTTGAAACATATATATTACCATGTGTAAAACAGATAGCTAGTGAGAAGTTTCTGTATACACAGGGAGCTCAACCCTGTGGTCTGTGATGACCTACAGGCATGGGATGCGGGGTGGTAGGGAGGTTCAAGAGGGAGAAGGCATATGTATACTCAGTACTAATTCACGCTGTTATACAGCAGAAACCAACACAACAGTTATCCTCCAGTTATCCTTATTTTTAAAAATACGTTTAAAAAAATACTATGTACACACACATGTATCTTTTTGAAACAACATATCCAATTAGGAGAGCAGTTAAAGAATTAATTTTTCAGAGGTTTTAGAATTGGATAAACAATAAAAAGAAAGAGAGAGAAAGAAAAAAAGGAGATAAGGGAGGAATGAAGCAAAGAGGAAGGGAGGGAAGGAAGCAAAAATAAATCACTTCATTCCATGAAAATAATTTGTATATGGAAAGAATATCCAAATATATGAGGGTCCACAAATAATGAAATATATGCTAATTTGCTATGGTGAAAGATATTTTAATTCAAATATTAGATTAATTAAATCTAATATAGCAACCAAAATAATAGAAACCAAATCAAATGTTGCTATGTTTTTGTAAACCAGACAACAAATCTCTGAGAACTGCAAATTACTTGTAGAAATACCTTAAAGTACTTAATGTAATTCAAAATATATTTCTTGATAACAACCATGTGCGAAAAAAATGTTTTAAACTGGGGGGATAAAAAAATTAATGAGCCATATTCTTCCCACTGGTGAAAGCTAACATCCATTAAAAGAAAAACAGCATTTGAAAAGATGTTTTTAACATAGCATATACTAAGAGTTTTGAAGAATACTTTAAAGTAATCAGATGGTGAACAGTGAGAACTGGAAGCATGAAATTAGAAGTTGGAAATGACATGAGTGCAGAGGATGGTAAATAATTCTGTTACTGGAGTCAGAAGATAAAGAAAGCAGGGTAGTTAGGTAGGACGGTGGAAGATATTTTTCAAGCAATGAAAGCTGCTGAAAAGTGGATGATGGTACTATTAGCATATCAACTTTACAAGAGAAATTGTAATGTTTGACCCTAGAAAAGTTATTTCATTAATATATCTGTGTAATAACCAAGAAGTAAATTCAATTGGAATTTCACTCTAGGCATTTGATGCCAGAGAGATTAATTTGGCTTAAAGAAATAGATATGGGGTCATCAACATACAGAACTGCTTCATACTTTTTTCTCCTACTTAATTCTCAAGATATACCTATAAATTAGGCACTAGCATCTTTATTTGACAGATGAGAGCCAATCCTTGAAATATGAAGTGATACATACAAAGTCACACAGCTAGTTAAATGAAGCACTGGGATTTTCCACTCCAGGTTACTGTTTCCAATCTCATATTCATTCTCTTAGCAAGACTACCTATCCAGATAGAGGAGATGATGTATTGTTTCATAGAGTTAATGTGGGAATTAAACTATTCAGCATCAGAAAAACATTCTATGAATTTATTTAAATATTAATAGATTTAGAGAGAGCCTCAATTCTACTTCATCCCCACTTTCTGGTTGAAGTGATTCTATAAAATTACTACACTTTCAATTGATAATAGATTATGGCATTACCTTAACTACAAAACTGAATAAAACATTTTCTCACTTTCCAGCAAAATGTTTTTGATGATGTATGTTAACACCTAGATATAAAAGCAGGCTTTCAGTTTAAGTCTTACATATAATGAAGCATTTTGAAAAGAAAGCAAAATCAACCCACCTGGATCTATATACAATCTGTATTTCCCCAGGGTCACACAGTTTCAGTGTCTTTTAAACCTACTTACATTTGTATAATGTAATCCTGTCTATGGTGGATTGAGAAAATACAGGATCTAGAGCATATGTAACCTGATAGATGTAAAAAAGTTGAATTGAGGATAGGAAATGGGTGGTCACCATTTAATAACATAGTCATTTGAAAGAATTATCACTAAAATTTGAATTGTATTTTCCTATATAACTACTATTATACAAGTATTATGTACTGTCTCAGTATTGTGCCCTCAGTATTAACACCTAGAGTTAACTATTTAATGGTACAAATTTATTTCCAATGAGAGCGTCACAGTGTGTAAAATATTGCTATGTATGTTTTGTTCTTCATGGATTTATTTTTTATAAATTTAAAGTAAGTATTAGCAGCAAATTTAAACAATTACGAATAAAGATTCTAAGAAGTCTAATGATTTCGTGAAAAGATAAACATTTTTCATTGTTTTTTTTTTCTTCATTCCCTTTTTTCCTATTTTTATTCTTTTAGGTATTTTTATTTCTAATACTTCTGCAAAATTAATTCTAACTGCTTCTGTTTATTTGACATATCATACAGAATATGTCACTTGCAGATCCATTACTTTTGTGTCTGAGTATGCCTTCTGAGTATATTTTGTCTTGGTATAGCTTAAATATTGCAATTAAGTTGAATTTTCTCTTTAATCTGTTTCTGATAGTGATGAATTATTAGTATATCAACACAGCAACGGTATACCAGTATAATGCATTATCAAATACAACGGAGTGCTGATATTTTGTTCAAATAATGGAGAGGGAGGTACAGGTACTGTTTCTGAGTAGTTTTGAGTTAATTATTGACATAAATGAGAGTGTGGCCTGCAAGGGTAAAAAGACAACACCAAACATTTTTCTATTTAATTCTCAGGGACTAATATATTTTGCCAATTGGTTTAGAAGTGAAAAGTAAAACAAATTCTATAATGAAAATTTAGCCTGGAAACTGCAGAGTAAAACAGAATTGACATTGAGAGTGACCTCTATTGTGTTTAAACTTCTTCACTTCCTAGGACAGTGAACTTCCTGACAAACAGTCAGACCTTAAGCACGCAATGATCTTATCTTTCAAATTATAATTTATTTTACTAATATTATCATTGATTTGACATGCTCTTGGTGACAATGCCTAATTTATTTTGAAATTCAAATGACGTTAATGGAGGACATAAGAGTTTGATGTTTACCAAAATGGATCATAGGTTAAAAGAAAGTTGAGATAGGCTCATGTGAACATACATTGGAACTTTAATTATAGAATGACTATCAAAACTTTAATACAGCAATATCTTTCTCAGTTAGTTACTGACTGCGAAAGATACATATGAACTGTGCAATTGATTAGTTTTGACATTTAATGCATATAAATACAAAAAGGGGGGTGAGGAAGTGCTGAGAGGTTGTCCAAAATTCTCAAAATATCCTTGTGTATTTTATATTCAGATTTTCAGAGTGAGAAGTTAGCTTTTTCTCATCTCTTCTTTTTCATTTACAAATGACAATATATAGTAATTTTATAATTCATCTTTTAAAATTCCAGAATTTTGTTGACTTCCAGAATACTTGACTTATTTGGTATGCTTTCAGTCATGTTCATAGAATGCTAAATTATCAACTGAAATGGACACATTGACTCATATTTTCAAATGAAAGAGAGTTTATAGATACATGCTTTATTCTGAGGCATTGCACCTTAAGGTCAAAATAAGTATAGTTAACTTAGAATGCTGTGTTAGCTTCAGGTATACTGTAAAGTGATTCAGTTATGTATAAATGTATCTGAGGAAGCTGAAGAAGTATATATATACACACACACACACACATATATATATATATCATAGATTATTACAAGACATTGAATATATTGCCCTGTGCTATACACTAAGTCCTTATTTTCATGTATTTTACACATAGTAGTGTGTATATGCTAATCTCAAAGTTCTAGCTTATCTCTCCTCTCCCTCTACTATCCCCTCTGACAACCATAAGTTTATTTTCTATGTCTGTGAGTTTATTTCTGATTTGCAAATAAGTTCATTTATATCACTATTTTAGGTTCCACATATAACTGATATCATATGATCTTATATCAGGAAGCCTGAATGTCTTGAATTAACTTTGCTCTTTATATTTACAATCATGGCTTCCTGGTAAAAATGTCAAGATTTTAAAACACAAGAACATTTGCATTAAAAATTTGTATGATTACAAGGAAAACCCTTTCAAAATTACATTTATGCATGGTATACAAAACAAAAATGCAATACTATTATTTATACCCTGATCTAAGTTGGAGAATTAAGCACAGTATAAATATATTTAATCATATTGATGACTATAAGAATAATTTAAGCGTATGGTATTAAATGGATTTGATTTTGGTATATTTAATTATTCTTTAGAAAGTCATGCTTACTTGAATCTATGTTTTAAAAATTCATAATAATATCAGTCCCTTAGTTATAATCTGAAATCATGCAATACCTATGTCTATGATTAATGGTCGTTATTTTATTGTAATTTTTGTTGGGTTCTAAGAACCTCGAGAAATAGCACAAATAGATAAAAGCATTAAAATGATATTCAAATAATGTTTTGAATTATGACCATGTTAAGGCTATTTATAAAAATGCCTTTAATACCTGGTTTACTTATTTCAATTTCAGAATTTGGCTGCACAGAACTTTCCCTGTATAGCCCCAGACTTTATGTTTCCCTATTTTGCTTAACAAGCTTTATTTATGAAACTTAAATTCTCAGAAAATAAACCAGTAAATTAATCTTTTCATATTAGTTTTACTTTCTATGTGGTATATCAATAAAACAAATGTACTTTATATATGTACTTAAATAACTACTGAAATTCGTTTCAGCATGAGCTTCATAAATTCTATAATAAAGACTGACATGTTGGCCGTGGTTTAGTCACTAAGTCATGTCCCATTCTTGTGAGCCCATGAACTGTAGCTCTCCAGGCTCTTGTGTCCATGGGATTTCCCAGGCAAGAATACTGGAGTGGGTTGTCATTTCCTCTCCAGAGGATCTTCCTGACCCAGGGATCAAAACTGGGTCTGCATTAAAGGCAGAATCCTGCACTGCACACAGATTCTTTACCAAATGAGCCACCAGGGAAGTACAATAAAGACTGACATGCTTTAAATTGACTAAAAATTATTTCTATAGCAGTTTTGAACTTTCCTGGATATTCATACCTAAAATGGTTTTATGTGTATTGTTTCACCCATTGTTCTTTCTCAGATGAACTTTGTGAAAAGTTAAACTTGATTTTTTTCTATGAATAGCTAATTACATTGCTTTTTATGTATAGGAAGCTTTATGTTATGTATAATGAAGTGGATTATTTTTCTCCACTTTTATCCTGCCACTATCAGTGATTCTTAAATGATTCTAACTAATGTATTTTCAATTTCATAACTTTTCATTTGAACTAAAATCAACCATATTATAAAATATAAATAAATATGTTTGAGTATGTATATTAACCATATTAACAAAAATAATCTGGCACAAAGTTGTAAGTAAAAGAAATAAGGATCTCTGGTGTTTATTGAGTTGTCAATGAAACAAATACTTACTAATTTCATTCACCAAGTAAGCCATGTGTAGCAAATCTGAATATTCATATATTTAAAGGAAAATTTAGACACAGTAAAATGCAGGAAAGTCTCAAAATTTTGCTGATGTGTTCAACTGAGTATATAAAATAATTGAGCTACACATCCATGGACTGTATCCCACCAGGCTCCTCTGTCCATAGGGAATCTCCAGGTAAGAATACTGAAGTGTGTTGCTGTTCCCTTCTTCAAGGGATCTTTCTAACCCAGGGATTGGACCCAGGTCTCCCTGTTTGCATCAGGATTCTTTACCATCTGAGTCACCAGGGAAGCCCAAAGAGAATCAATACGTGTACATAAAAAGAAATCTAAAAATATTTTGAAAATTAGGAAAGTATACTATCTCGGTGATTTCAAGGTAAAAATTATATTAAAACCAAATATAGAAATCATTAACCACTGAGAAAACAATTAACACTTTGCTTAGAATTATTTTTTTTACCAAAATTAACATTAATGAAGTGGTAGAAAATAATTTCCACTCTTTAATAAACAAAGGACAAGTATCGAATGTATATTAAGCACTTCTATAAGAAATGAAGAAGAAAACAGACAAAAAAGTCAGAAAAAATGTCAACAAAATACAAAATACTTTGACACTTTCCAAAAGAAATATAAATGGACACTACATTAGAAAGTACTCAATCTTATTAAACATGAGATAAAAATTAGAATCACAGAGATATTCTCTAAGATTCACTTTGGGATTACAGGAAAATAAAAACTGGATAATATTAAGTATTAGTGATCTCAAGAAACATAAATATATTTTATACACCTTAAGAAGTGTAATCCTCCAAGTAATATGGAAAAAAAGATGGTATTATCTAGAAAAGCTGAAACATCTCCTAGGACTTTGCCTACTAAATATTAATATATACCCTAGAGAAGCTCATGTATATGAGTAGCAGAATCCATGCACAATGATGTTTATACAGACTTGACATGAAAAAGCCCCAAACTGGAACCTAGAAGCTCATCAACCATCAACTGTGAAATAAAATGATAAAATGAGATGCACTCTGTAATGATTAATTCTAGACCAATGCTAAGGATCCTATGCAACATTATAGCTTGATCTAACAAACACAGTGAATGATAAAAGCAATCTAGGGATAATATTCTCCCCACTAATCAAGTCATAGAAAACATGATAAGCAAAATAAAATGTATCCCTTAGGGACATAGACTTATGTAATAGAATGAAAAAGGAAATCAAAGATGAGTTATTTAAAAGTCAATATAGTCATTGTTTCCAGACTGAAGGTAGAAGTGATGACATTGAGGGATCTTTGGAAGACTTCTAGAATATAGGTAGGGCTTCCTGGGTGTCTCAGTTGGTAAAGAACCTGCCCACCAATGCGGGAGATGCAAGAGATGAGGGTTCAATCCCCGGCTCAGGAAGATCCCCTGGAGAAGGAAATAGCAACACACTCTAGTATTCTTGCCATGAAAATCTCATGGACAGAGAAGCCTGGTGGGCTACAGTCCATAGGGTTGCGAATAACTGGACATGACTGAGTACACAGACACACACACACACAGAACATAGGTAAGGTTCTATTTATAGATTTGACTAAATGGTTTATAATTATTTATTGGATAGTATATATATGGTCTATGCACTTTTGTTGCCTACATATTGTTTCACAATAAAGAAGGAACAAAACCACAGATGTCATAAGATTGTTGTGATAATGAGAATTGCATGTGCTGACACATGACAATTAGTTTAGTGATTGACATATTTTAAGAAAATATTTAGTCACTACTTTGTTACTGTTATGAGTAATAGTGATGGTGGCTACAGTTGCTTACATTTGGAGAAACTGAATTTTGTTAAAGCATTCAAACAGAGAAGATAACGTGATTCAGAAGTTGTGAAGTGAAGTCGCTCTGTTGTGTCCGACTCTTTGCAACCCCATGTACTGTAGCCTACCAGGCTCCTCTGTCCATGGGATTTTCCAGGCAACAGTACTGGAGTGGATTGCCATTTCCTTCTCCAGGGGATCCTCCCTACCCAGGGATTGAACCCGGGTCTCTTGCGTTGTAGACAGATGCTTAACCATCTGAGCCACCAGGGAAGTCCCTTCAGAAGTTGTGGACTATGTTTAATAGGCATATAATTTTTCTATTTATCTATGCTTTCAACAATTATCATTACCTCTTACATGCAAGGCATCTTTTTTAGTGAAACAGGTACAAGTAGATAGCCATGCCATATGCGACCAGGATCCATGTTCTTATGAAGCTTATATTTCATTGGAAGAAATGCAATTTTAAACAAGTAAATCAACATTTAGAAAATATACTATGAGGAGCACTATGTGAGAAATGAAACTGAAATACCAGATAGAAAGCACCCAAAATAATGCTAAAGTCTGCATA
The DNA here is from genome assembly GCF_055505025.1 of Bos grunniens. Classification (NCBI taxonomy): domain Eukaryota; kingdom Metazoa; phylum Chordata; class Mammalia; order Artiodactyla; family Bovidae; genus Bos; species Bos grunniens. Next base: position 8,024,108 of record NC_141176.1, on the reverse strand, counting down.
TAAGGAGTAACCAAATGGATATATAAACTGATAATATTTAATCAATTCTAAATATGAAAGCCATTTTAACAGGTTGACACAGGATTATCTTCATCACATGTCAAAATTTTTAATAAACTATGGTATTTAATACTGGTCTAAGACTAGGTAAAGAGATCAATTAAAAAGAAAACACTCTAGAGAATTTAGTCAGTCACAATAAATAAATGAGGTTGCTTGCAGATTATAGAGAAAAAGACACACTTTCCAATAGATTGTACTGAGAATTGGATAGTAATTACATAAAAATAACATAGGGCTCCCATTTCATGAAGTGCACTTAATCAGATTCACCTGCTTGAATATTTCTGGGACAGACATATTTCTTGTTTTGTCCACAGATAGACTTCAGGTGCTCAAAATGGTTCTAGGTTTAAGGCAGGCAGTTAATAAATATTTGCTAAATAAATGAGAGGAACTAAGGAATATCATAAAATTTAAAATATGTATCCACTTAATTCAACAATTACATTTCTAAAAGTTTATGTTTTAAAAGTAGATTTGCTTCAGAGGGATTCAATGTATTTACAAAACAAATGTGATCTTAAAATTGTAAACAACTTATTTGTTCATCATTGAGTAAAGCTTAAATAAACTCTGACAAATAAATATAATGAACCATTTTTAAACTATTAAAATCCATTTAAATCAATATATACCTGCCTGAAACACTATTTATGATAGTTTCTGTTAAGAGAAAAATGCAATTGTGTAGCATTATATTTTATAAAAAAAACCTTTATTAAAATCAAGATTTTCTTTATTTCTAGTAATCACACATTAATGCATGTGAAAACATATGAAAAATATACACCAAAATATTTATGATGATAACATGATCTTCAACATAAATTTTGGTTTACAAATGTTTAAATTTATTACATGGTCAATTAGAATACTTTGAAAGCCAAAATATTAGTTTTATATTTGGAGCTCTAAAGCTATTTTAAAAGTCAACATGGATATACTTTTATAGAAAAAATAAATTAAATAATAGGGTTTAATTTCTTATTTGTAACTTACTATTCTTAAAAGGGGCTCCCCTGGTGGTGCTAGTGGAAAAACCCCATCTGCCAATATAGGAGATGGAAGAGATGTGTGTTTAATCCCTGGAACACAAGTAAAAAATTCTCATTAGAATATATCTAAAAAAATCTCATTTTGATTCATTTCTCGCTTTGATAAAATTAAACATATAAAGAAAATATTTGCAAATGAAGTGATCAACAAGAAATTAATCTCTAATATACACAGTTCATACAGCTCTATGTCAAGAAAAAACCAAATCAAAAAATGGGCAGAAGATCTAAATAGATATTTCTCCGAAGAAGATTTACACTTGGCCAAAAAGCACATGAAAAGATGCTCAACATCAGTAACTATCAGAGAAATGAAAATCAAAACCACCACTCAGAATGGCCAACATCAAAAAGTCTACAATGAATGCTGAACAGGGTGTGGGGAAAAAGGAACCTTCTTGCACTGTTTGTGGGATTGTAACTTGGTATGAACATTCTGTTCACTATGCAGAACAGAATGGAAGTTTCTTAAAAATCTAAAAATAGAGCTACCATATGAGCCAGCTATCCCACTCCTGGGCATATATGTGGAGAAAACCATAATTTGAAAGGATACATGGACCCCAATGTTCATAGCAGCACTGATTACTATGGCCAAGACGTAGAAGCAACATAAATGTCCATCAACAGCAGAATAATAAAGAAGATGTTATATTTATGTATGATGGAATATTACTCAGCCATAAAAAAGGATGAAATAATGTCATGTGCACCAACACGTATGGAGCTAGAGATTATCTTACGAGTGAAGTAAGTTAGATAGAAAAAGACAAAATATCAATTATATGTGGAATATAAGAAATGGTACAAATGAATTTATTTACAAAAGAAAAATAGAGTCACAGATGTAGAAAACAAAATTATGGTTATGAGGGAAGGGAGAGAGGGATAACTGGAAGATTGGGATTGACTTATAGACACACTACTATATATCAAATAGATAAATAATAATTATCTACTGTAAAGCACAGGGAATTCTACTCAATACTCAGTAATAACCTATATGGGAAATAATCCAAAACAGAATGGCTATATGAATATGCATAACTGATTCACTTTGCTGTACAGCAGAAACTAACACATTTCGAATCAACCGTGTGCTCACAAAATTTTGTTTTAAAAAGTACAAATTCTTATTAGCATATATACTATTAAAAATTTAATTTCTTTTTCTCTTTGGTCATATCAAACATGATCTTTCAGATTAAAAAGTACAGGAACTTGAAAGAAATGTATTTATTTATGTAAAAATTTATGACAACTTGCAATTAGCTCCTTTTTGGAGCTATTTTAGTTTAAAATTACACTTCACTGTAGCATTTGTCATAAGATGGAGCTTGGACATACAAATTAATATAACAGTTTCTTAGTGCAAATTTGGAGCTAAAACATCTAACAGAAGTTGTACTATTCAAAAGCAGATTATTCACAATCATCCACTAATTTTACTTTAAAAATATTTTCTCTGGATCATTCTATACGACCCCCTTGCATAAGAATAGCTCTGCCTGATATTATAGGATTTCACATACTACTATGCTTTTTCTTTGTTGGAGGCCTTTTGCATTCAAGATAAATTTAATTCTTAAATTTACTTATCACTGCTTTCATTCATTTTTCTCTTGAGTTTATTGAGTGTCTTTTTTTTTATTATTACCTTGAATTTTGCATCGGGTAGCTTGTTCATCGCCACTTTGTTTAGTTCTCCTTCAGTTTTATCCTGTTTCTTCTTTTAGAAACCATTTCTGTCACCTGATTTTGTCTAATTCTGTGTTCTTATTTATACGTATGAGTTAGGTTGGTTACATTTCCTGATCTTGGCAAAATGGCCTTGTGTAGGAGACATTCTATGGCGTTCAGGAGCACACCCTTCTTTGGTCATCAGAGTTGTGTGATCTAGGGGCTGTTCACTGTGGGGGTTCTTTTATTGTGGTGGGACTGGCCCCTGTCTGCTGGGCTACCAGTTATTTCTTCATGTGGCGCTTACTTGCTCACTGGTCAGCGTGGTCAGGTACTCCAACAGCTGCCCCTGGGGTGCTGAGGTGTCGTGGGGCTCGTGCCAGCCTTCTGGCTAGTTGTCAGGGTCCCATGGAGCTAGCTTGGCCCAAGTGTTTGTGGACTGACATTCAATGGCTAATGGGTAGGCAACCCAGAGGTACTGATAGGTTAGAGAGAGGGCTCCAGAATGGTGCTTGCTAGTACCAGTGTCCTTGTAGTAATAAAAGGTCCCCAAAGTGACTGCCACCATTGCCTATGCACCTGAGAGTACCAGTTGTCTTTTACCTTTCCAGGAGGTTCTCCAAGATCAGCAAGTGGGTCTGTCCCAGGCCTTTTTTCAAATTTCTGCCTTTGTACTGGGCCCCAAAGCATGCAAGAATTTTGTATGCAGCCTTTAAAAGAGAAGTCTTTCTTTTGTATAGCCCTTAAACTTCCCCATACACCAACCCCACTAGCCTTCCAAGCCAGAGATTCTGGAGGTTCATCTTGCCCATGAGCACTATCAGGCTGAGGAACCCAGTGTGGAGCACAGGTCCCTTGCTTCTTGGGAGACAACTTTGCCGTTGTGATTCTCCTGCTGATGGGTCACCTATCCAGGAGTTTGAGTCTTGACTGTACCATGCCTGCCCTTCCTACCCATCTTTTTATAGTTCTTTCTTTATAAGTCTAATTATAAAAAAATAATTTTTGCTGGTCTTCAGGTCATTCTTGTTGATGCTCGGTAAACAGTTGCGATTTTGGTGTGGCTATTGAAGGAACCGTGCTTGGGATCTTCCTAACCACCATTTTGGCTATACCCTATATTTTATATTTAAAACAAGGCAATGAAAAACGCAAATTGTGGTGATAATATATGATATTGATAAATGAAATTACAAAATACGGCTTAATTTTGAGTTGATTTCTGGGCATGGGGTGGGGTGAGGATGGGACTGTTACCTTTTTTTGATGATGAGGGCTGTTAGCAGTTAAGAAAAAATGGGACTATAAAACATTTCCTTGTTTGAATTCATTCCATTTTGAAAGTATATTTCAATTATTTCATGCTTCTCTAATCTCTATTTTGAATAGATAAATTATTTAAATCCCTGGGAGCATGATCAATAACACACAGGAGCCATCTGTCGGGAGTAGAGATGGCATAAAAGAGGTTAGATTCATGCACTGAGTCACACAGGTATTGAAGGCTGACTCTTGCCAAATGGAAGACCTGAACAAAAAGATGGAGCTGGGCAGCAGCTACAGCACACGGGCAAACTGTTTTTTCTGTACATTCAAAAATAACTACTTAGTATGGATTGGACATTTCCATACATATAAGAATACATTTACTCTCTCCCAATTTGTATGATAAACAAATACAAACATCCCATCCCCAGAGGCCATCCCCTGAATAATGGCAGTTTGTCCTTTTTCTGTTCTTGGAATGATATAACCTCATAAAATTTATAGTTGTTTGGCATAAGTAGCCCTATATAGCCAACATGTGAAGTGCAGTGAGATACTGATTTAAGAAAAAAACAATGTAGTGTGCAACTTCCAAAAAGTAAAAAATGAATTTTAAATAAAAATACATAAAAATTTTATAAACAATACAAATCTAGATATATTAATGAAATAGCAAATTTAAAACAAATAAATTGACAAGTAAAATAACTGCAGGGTATTGTCAAAATTGATTTTTTTTTAAAGTTCCAGTAACATACTAAGCATAGGAAATAAACTAAAAGTAAATATAAGATCAAAAAATTCAAAATAAATCATGGAGGAAATACTTAAGATAAATTCTAACTACAGAAAGGTAACTACAGAAAGCTAGGAAAAAATATATGGACTATAGACTAAGAAAAAAAAAATTGCTTGAGATAATGAACACCAGTACATGGTGATAAAATATATTGGTTACTAAATATAATTAGCTTTAACCACAATAGATGTGTATCACCGAATACAGTAGGCTCCCTTCTCTCTCTTTCTCAGCACCCTCTCCTCTGAACTGTTAGCTGCTCAGTCGTGTTCGACTCTTTGCGACTCCTTGGACTCTAGCCCACCAGGCACCTGTGTCCAATGGGATTCTCCAGACAGGAATACTGGAGTGGTTTGCCATTTCCTTCTCCATGGTATCTTCCCAACCCCAGGGATCAAACCCAAGTCTGTCACATTGTAGGCAGTTTCTTTACTGACCGAGCCACCAGGACTAGTCATTGGTAAAGTTACAAATAGTTGATAGGTCAGATAAAAATTACTAAGAAAATACATGATTTGAACAACACAATGAACTTGATCTAATGGTCATTCACACAATTATGTAGTAATTAGAAAAATTAAGTTCTTTTAAATTATATCTGGAAAAAAAATAAATTATATCTGGGATACTTGTGAAAAAAACAGCCTCTGTGCCAGTTAACGAGTCATCAGATTTCCAAACGTCAGTTTATACAATCCAAATTTTCTGAGCACTACTAAAAATAGAACACAACAAATGTTTAGAAAATAATTTAAAAGACTCTTAAATGTAAGTAAAATGTTATCAGTTATGAGATAGACATATGAGAATTCATAATGGACATTAAAGTTAACCAGAACTAAGAATTAAAAAAAAAAAAGAATTCTAAGAAATTTGTATAGAAGCAACTAGCACACTACTTGAAGGGATCAATGTAGTCTTAAATACCTAAATTCAAAAAAGAGAGAAAGCTAATTTTAAATGCCTTGCCGACAATGTAGCCTGCAGAGTAAGGGTGGGTGGTGATGGAAATAAGTTAAATAGTAAAAAGAAAATAGCAATTATTTTGCCTTTATTTAAGAGATGTGTGCATGTGTGCTCAGTCATGTCTGATTCTGCGACCCCATGGACCATAACTCACCAGGCTCCTCTGCCCATGGAATTTTCCAGGCAAGAATACTGGAGTGGGTTGTCATTTCCTACTCCAGAGGGCCTTCCTGACCCAGGGATCAAACAGATGTCCCTGACCCAGGGATCGAACCCATGTCTCTTGCATCTCCTGCATTGGCAAGTGGATCCTTTACCCCTAACACCACCTGGTAAACCCTTAAAATAACAATTAAATGATGAGAAATTAATGAAAGAAAGCACAAGCCAAGAAACAAACAAAAATATAAGAATAGTTTATTAGTTGGAAAGTAAATTTGGGAAAATTCATTTGCAAAGGGAAAACGAATGAAATACACCAAATGAAAAGTGGCACATAGTATTAATTATTGAATTAAATATAATTAAATATGCTATAAGATAGGATCCAGATGATCTATTATATGTCATAAATTTAAGTATTAAAATAAAAATTTTATAGAAATAAAACTTTTAAAAATAAACTAAAAAAAGTAGCAAAACCTCTGAACAGTACAAAAAGTATAAAAATATACATGTAAATCTGCTGCTGCTGCTGCTACTAAGTCACTTCAGTCGTGTCCGACTCTGTGCAACCCCATAGACGGCAGCCCACCAGGCTCCCCCGTCCCTGGGATTCTCCAGGCAAGAACACTGGAGTGGGTTGCCATTTCTTTCTCCAAGTGCCAAATATGAAAAGATTCCCTATGGGCTGAGTGCTATACACAAATAAAATCTGTCACCAATTCAAAAACAATTTAAGGTATTTTTCTTCTGCTTTTTATATTTTTGAACTTTATATATAAATTGAAAGCTTTCAGTTCCATATCTTGTGAATGTAAGTGTGTGTAATCATCAAAATCAAGATTAGAGATTTTTACTTCACCACAGAAAGTTGACTCATGTTCTTCACAATTATATCTTCATAAGTTACGTAGATTTAACCTAAACAGAGGGCTTCAAGCAAGAAGAAATTAGTAGGTCAGGATCTGAGTGTTCAAGAAAAGGAAAAAGAATGTTTTTGTGGAATCCAGAGAAGAAACAGGAAATGCCTAGCTATGTCAAACGGTGCACAAACAAGATATCTAAGCATGGTTTTGAATTTTAACAAGAAAGTCACTGATGATTATTTGAGCAACAGTGTCAATGAAATGAAGGGTGGAAATAGTTACCAAAAAAAAAAAAAGATAAAAGAAAAGCCAGTATGTATACATGCCATTTAAGATGTTGTAGTATGAAAGGAAATAGAAAAAGGCAGATAGGATATGAAGATCCAAACCTTTCCTGATCATGCCTCAGCTCTTGCCTAGTTCTGATTTCTTAGTACTCTATTGCCTACACTAGAATTTTCTACCTACTTGTGCCTACTCCAGCTTCTGAACATGATTAATTAAATACATGCAATAATGCTGACTTGTGTAACTTTAAATTGTTAGTCACTTGCCAAAAGTGAGCACTATGTAACTTGGAATTCATGATTTGGTCTTCTAGTCCACTCACTCACCTGTTTCATAGAAAAACAATAAAAAACAAAGTCCTTACATGATAACTTTTTTTGTGTTATCCAAGTTACAGTATACCTAAGTATCAAAAGGAAAGTTCTGCTGCTGCTGCTGCTGCTAAGTCGCTTCAGTCGTGTCCGACTCTGTGCGACCCCATAGATGGCAGCCCACCAGGCTCCCCCATCCCTGGGACTCTCCAGGCAAGAACACCGGAGTGGGTTGCCATTTCCTTCTCCAATGCATGAAAGTGAAAAGTGAAAGTGAAGTCACTCAGTCGTGTCCGACTCTTTGCGACCCCATCGACTGCAGCCTACCAGGCTCCTCCATCCATGGGATTTTCCAGGCAAGAGTACTGGAGTGGGGTGCCATTGCCTTCTCCAAAAGGAAAGTTCAAGGTCATGTAAATTGTTACATTTGTGGTTAAGTTTGGTGGAGCAGCATTCATTCTGACCTCTCTCTCCTGTCTTGTTTTCTGCATTGTAAATTCTACCTGCATCCCTTCCCTGAAAAACAGCTCTTCTCATCACTTCAGGGCATGTGTCTGGCTCTTCAGTGGTCCTCAGCTGCCTGCACTGTGGCCTGGAAATTCAAAGCAGTAAACTGACACAGATAGGCTCGGTTTCTTTGCTTTTCATATTTCAGGAGTCACTGTCTTTCATGCCCTTATGTCCAGTGTCTTGCAAACCATTGTTACATATTTTTTCTCTGCTTTGTGATTACTTCCACTGAAAAAGTAAATCTAGCTTCTGTTACTCCATCTTGTTCAAAACATGAAAATGTAAAGTATGCAGGTTTTTGAACACAGAATTTTTCTGCCTGTGATAAAAATATTGGTGAAATCACCAATGCATGATTTGGAAATGAAGGAAAACTCAGTTTCATATGATAGATTATAAACCCTAATGAGATAACACAAACACACAAATAAAATATTAGTTCATTGGTGAGTCTTTCAAAGCTTTAGAATTTCTGGGAAGTTCTTAGGTAACAGATCAGTATCAAAAGATGTGATCATTACAAGCACCTTCAAACAATGCAAAATTTATCTTTTGTAAACTGTGCTTTGTGTAAACAAAGTTTTCCAAATCATGAACTTCATAATTCTTCCCTCAGTATATGTCACACATTAATATACCCCCTTATTTTGTTGTTATTGTTGTTCATATTTGTATTTGCTATTATTGATTGTGAGATTGCTCACGGGTTGGATTCTGCCCTCTGTATCTATTTCCAAAGGTTGAGGGAATACTCAAAATGTTCCTTTTATTGAATTATATTTAATGAGTAATTGAACTGCAGTCTGTAGGGATAAGTTTTGAGGATTACAAGACAGTGAATGCTGTAATGTGTAGGATGCCTTTTAAATTTTCTTATCTGGAGTCAATCCCCCTGAACAATTCTGAAAATAGTCCATATCAATGTTCTTTATGTCAATAATTCAAGAGAAACTATTGTGTTTTTGTTGATGTTAACATAGTCTGACATTTTAAAATATGCATTAAATACTAAGAACAAAAGGCAAAATAATCAGAATTTTTAAGTAACAAGTAACCAAAAGGAAAATGTATGTAGTTCTATGTATGTATGTGTATGTATATGTATATGAAATAAATTCTAAGAAAATCAGCTATAGATGAGTTTTAAATTAAATCTAGGTTCTTGAATGTACTATAAATGACAATGCCATATATAAATATATTACCAACAATGTACGTTACAAAGATACGATTATACATTGTGTACAATGACAATTTTGAATTTTTCAGTGCTCATTACACTTAGAAATGTTGAAATTATCTTTACTGCAAAGTAAAAAATAATATTTAATGCAGAAAAAATGTGTCTTGAATAACTTTATCATCCTTATATTTAAAGAAGAATTCAAATAAATTGAACCAACATATATGGATACATAATAGGATGTAGGTGGTGATTCTACTGAAAAGATAAACAATTAGAAAGTTATTTAGAATGTTTATAATTTTGCTCTAATGAAACTTCTGCTTATGGTTTGGCCTTTTTTTTCTGATGAGCAGCTTTTCATGTATGAATGATTCTATATTTTCTCATCATTGCAGCTATTTTCAGAACTGAATTCATTTTTAATGATAATTTACTTTGCTCAGTATATTGAAATGATTACCATACCTTGAATGATTTTTAGCACTTTAAGTACATTTTTTTTCTAAAAAGCTCTTTCTGAGTTTTTTATTTTTATTTTTTAAAATATTCTGGTAAAGTAAATAATACTTTGCAATCAGCTTAGCATAAAACACATTTGCTACTAAAATTGTTGATGTATATCAACATTATACATAAAACATTTGAATTCCCCAAAACAATATTCTGCATTTTAGAGATTAAGAAAGCAAAATAATACATTTTTCTATTAAAGCAATATTCCTAATTGACACAAGTATCTTCCTTCTATACTACATAAATAAACAGTTATTTTAACATGTAGAAATGTATTTTAGCCAAGTAAATACTTAAACCATTTTAGATACTTTCATTATTGGTAATGGTAGTGCTATCATTATCGTTTTTTATTTTTTAATCATCATTATGTTCTAGTAAATAAAATATTTTAAAGTGTTTTATTATGATATTACTTCAAGTTAATTTATATCAAAAATGAGTTGTAGTTCACATAATCCTTTTAATATTTTTTATCATAACACAGCATTACTACTTGTAATTCTCTGATACTGCAAGTATTAGAATAAGACTATGTATTTTATAACTAATGAATAATATCATTAAATATTCTGTTGCAGGTATCTTAAATATTATTACACATATCTAAGCCACTTTTAAAACTTAGATTAAAAATGTATACTAAGTTAGATGTACATTTTGTGGATAATTAATATTTGAATTAATAGAATTATATATTTTAAAAGATTTTAAGTGCATATGAGTGTGCACAAGCAATTTCATATGAGTTAATATACTTGAGTCAAATATGTCCATAACACTTAGAAAATAAGTGAACCGCAGCAGATTTTAATCATTGCATATTATACTATTCAGAGCTTTTTATGTAAAAGGCAGTGTTTTGGGGATTTGCATATTATAAATTGTGTAAAACTTACCTCAGGACTTGGAATGCTTTTGGTCTTCTTTTTAAAATAAGATAATTAGGGCATGGAGATTTTGCCCAAGGAAATTGTGTTTTCATCTTGTTTCATGGTGACTCAGTCAGTGAAGAGTCTGCTTGCAATGGGGGAGACCTGGGTTCAATCCCTGGGTCAAGAAGATCCCCTGGAGAAGGAAATCGCAACCCACTCCAGTACTCTCACCTAAGAAATCCCATGGGCCAAGGAGCCTGGTGGGCTTCTAGTCCATGAGGTCGCAAAGAGTTGGATACTACTTGACGACTAAACCACAACAAAATAACCTACAACACACTCTTTAAACCCAATATACAATCCAGAACTCAGAAGAAACAGTTGTACTCCAATCAGAGAAGTAACAAATCTCTTTAACACAGAAGAGACCGTCAACTTCCTCAACCTTGCTGGAACAGCAGAAGAAGGAGAAGCTGCATTATGGGGTAAGAAGAGAACTGCTGAACCTTTAAGGACTTTTAAAAGTTTGAGGGTTTGCCAGTGTGATGGTTTAGAGACATCTGGAGCCCCAGATGTAAAGAGAGTCTGTATTCACTAAGTTTTCTATGCAGACCTTTATCAAGGACTCATAAGAAAGTTGAGGGGAAGAGTAAGAGTTGAGAGCGATCCCTCATTTGGAGCCTAGAGAAGTTTGAACATTGGTCATAAGTGCCTCCAGGAGCTCCAGGTCTCCTTCAGCCTCCAATGTAGGAGGAATAGGTTATTTGAGAAAGAAATGCCCCAAAGCACAGACACAAGCAGGAAGGTCCAGGAAGCTGAACATACCATCCCGGCACTGGAGATGTTACATGGAGTATGAGACAAATCTTCTTGCCGATGAGCAAGGCGGAGGGATGCAGGGAAGAGCCCACATCCCAGGGCGCCAGGGCCAGGCTGCTAAAGCTGAAGGAAGTGCTGAAGAACTGAGCAAAGCTGCCGGTTTCTCAGATCAACTCTCAATTACTAACCTCAAATTCTACATGAAGCAAAATCATCATCCAAAAATAAAAGTGACATCAAAACTTTTTCAGACAGATTCAGTGCTGAAAGCCCATTGTCAGTTAGCCAGCACGTCCTCAGTAAATTGTCAAAGATGATATTTGAGCTGAAAGAAAATTAAGCTGAGGGAAAACTATAGGGATGAGGAATACATAAAAGTATAATATGCCTGTAAATGTAAAGGGCTTTCCAATATCAAGACATTCAGTTCAGTTTAGTTCAGTCGCTCAGTCATGTCCAACTCTTTGTTACCCCATGAATTCCAGCAAGCCAGGCCTCCCTGTCCATCACCAACTCCCGGAGTTCACCCAAACCCACGTCCCTGATGCCATCCAGCCATCTCATCCTCTGTAGTCCCCTTCTCCTCCTGCCCCCAATCCCTCCCAGAATCAGAGTCTTTTCCAATGAGTCAACTCTTCGCATGAGGTGGCCAAAGTACTGGAGTTTCAGCTTTAGCATCATTCCTTCCAAAGTACACCCAGGGCTGATCTCCTTCAGAATGGACTGGTTGGATCTCCTTGCAGTCCAAGGGACTCTCAAGAGTCTTATCAAACATCACAGTTCAAAAGCATCAATTCTTTGGTGCTCAGCTTTCTTCACAGTCCAACTCTCATATTCATACATAACCACTGGAAAAGCCATAGCCTTGGCTAGATGGACCTTTGTTGGCAAAGTAAAATCTCTACTTTTCAATATGCTATCTAGGTTGATCATAACTTTTTTCCAAGGAGTAAGCATCTTTTAATTTCATGGCTACAGTCACCATCTGCAGTGATTTTGGAGCCCCCCAAAATGAAGACTGACACTGTTTCCATTGTTTCCCCATCTATTTCCCATGAAGTGATGGGACCGGATGCTATGATCTTTGTTTTCTGAATGTTGAGTTTTAAGCCAACTTTTTCATTCTCCTCTTTCACTTTCATCAAGAGGCTTTTTAGTTCCTCTTCACTTTCTGTAATAAGGGTGGTGTCATCTGCATATCTGAAGTTATTGATATTTCTCCCGGCAATCTTGATTCCAGCTTGTGCTTCTTCCAGCCCAGCATTTCTCATGATGTACTCTGCATATAAGTTAAGTAAGCAGGGTGACAATATACAACCTTGACGTACTCCTTTTCCTATTTGGAACCAGTCTGTTGTTCTATGTCCAGTTCTAACTGTTGCTTCCTGACCTGCATTTAGGTTTCTCAAGAAGTCTGGTATTCCCATCTCTTTCAGAATTTTCCACCCCTGTAAAAGATTATCCATTTTACTGAGTATAAGTGATAACAATGCAATGTGGTCTCATAGCATCAATCAGTTCAGTTCAGTCGCTCAGTTGTGTCCGACTCTTTGCAACCCCATGATTCGCAGCATGCCAGGCCTCCCTGTCCATCACCAACTCCCGGAGTTCACAAAGACTCACGTCCATCGAGTCAGGGATGCCATCCAGCCATCTCATCCTCTGTCGTCCTCTTCTCCTCCTGCCCCCAATCCCTCCCAGCATCAGTCTTTTCCAATGAGTCAACACTTTGCATGAGGTGCCCAAAGTACTGGAGTTTCAGCTTTAGCATCATTCCTTCCAAAGAAATCCCAGGACTGATCTCCTTCAGAATGGACTGGCTGGATCTCATAGCATATGTGCATATAAAATAATTGACAATAAGAGCACAGTGTATGTCAGGAATAATTGGGAACATATCTTTGTAAAATTCTCACGTTATTTGAGAGGTAAAATATTTTTTAAGACAACTGTCCTGAGCTTAGATGTACATTGTGATATTGAGAAATCACTAAAAACAGCACAATTAGACATAACTAGATCAACAGAGGAAAAAGTAGAAATAAAGCAAATGCTTGACTCATTGAAATTAAGGGAGGAGATGAGAAACAAAGAGTAGATGGAAAAATAGAAACAACCTCAGATTGTTCAACGGATATGAAATATAGCCCTCTGTATTTGTAGGTTTCACACTATGGATTCAGCCAACTGAAGATGGAATGTCAATCCAATGTCTGTTGAATCCATGGATACAAACTGAGGAGAGGCCTGGGGTCTACACGTTGTACTACAACATTTTATATAAGGGACTTGAGCTTTCTCAGGTTTTCATATCCACCTGTGCTCCTGAAACAAATCCTCCAGAGATAATGAGGATTTTAGATATTACTCTGTCAACAAACCTAGACAGTATGTTGTAAAGCAGAGATATTACTCTATGGATTGCATATTAAACACTCTGAAGCAAAGACAGATGTTGTTATAACTCAATGCCCTTCAAAAGAATTTATCTTTACAACTAAATACACAAATATATATTGAAAGTAAAAATGTGAAAAAAATACATATTGTTTAGTCTTGATGACTAGAAAATAGGTATGACTATGTTAATATTACCATTCTCTACTTCAAAACAAAGAGCTTAAGGAAGAGATAAAGGACATATCAATCCTATTAAACTGGCAAATTCCAGTGGAGGATGCACACCATCTTCACTTGATTAGTGGTGTTTTACCAATTCAACCAAGAAAACTCAAATCTTGAACTATATTTGGCTATCTTCCATGGGCATTTTCCTAAAACAAGTTTTAAAAATAATATCTATCCTCAAAGATTAATAAAATCTTCATCTTTGGACTTCCCTGGCAGTCCAGTGGTTAAGATTTTGTGCTTCTTACAAGCAACTCCTACAGCTCAACTCCAGAAAAATAAATGACCCAATCAAAAAATGGGCCAAAGAACTAAATAGACATTTCTCCAAAGAAGACATACAGATGGCTAACAAACACATGAAAAGATGCTCAACATCACTCATTATCAGAGAAATGCAAATCAAGACCACTATGAGGTACCATTTCACACCAGTCAGAATGGCTGCGATCCAAAAGTCTACAAATAATAAATGCTGGAGAGGGTGTGGAGAAAAGGGAACCCTCTTACACTGTTGGTGGGAATGCAAACTAGTACAGCCACTATGGAGAACAGTGGGGAGATTCCTTAAAAAACTGGAAATAGAACTGCCTTATGATCCAGCAATTCCACTGCTGGGCATACACACTGAGGAAACCAGAAGGGAAAGAGCCACGTGTACCCCAATGTTCATCGCAGCCCTGTTTATAATAGCCAGGACATGGAAGCAACCTAGATGTCCATCAGCAGATGAATGGATAAGAAAGCAGTGGTACATATACACAATGGAGTATTACTCAGCCATTAAAAAGAATACATTTGAATCAGTTCTAATGAGGTGGATGAAACTGGAGCCTATTATACAGAGTGAAGTAAGCCAGAAGGAAAAACATAAATACAGTATACTAACGCATATATATGGAATTTAGAAAGATGGTAACAATAACCCTTTGTATGAGACAGCAAAAGAGACACTGATGTATAGAACAGTCTTATGGACTCTGTGGGAGAGGGAGAGGGTGGGAAGATTTGGGAGAATGGCATTGAAACATGTAAAATATCATGTATGAAATGAGATGCCAGTCCAGGTTCAATGCACGATACTGGATGCTTGGAGCTAGAGCACTGGGATGACCCAGAGGAACGGTATGGGGAGGGAGGAGGGAGGAGGGTTCAGGATGGGGAACACATGTATACCTGTGATGGATTCATTTTGATATTTGGCAAAACTAATACAATTATGTAAAGTTTAAAAATAAAATAAAATAAAATAAAAAGATTTTGTGCTTCAAATGCAGACATTGAGTTCCATCCCAGATGGAGAAAATTCCCACATGCTGCGTGGTGGGTCCAAAAAGCTAAAATATATATATATATATATATATATATATATATATATATATATATGAAGGCAATGGCACCCCACTCCAGTACTCTTGCCTGGAAAATTCCATGGATGGAGGAGCCTGGTAGGCTGCAGTCCATGGGGTCGCTGAGGGTCGGACATGACTGAGCGACTTTGCTTTTACTTTTCACTTTCCTGCATTGGAGAAGGAAATGGCAACCCACTCCAGTGTTCTTGCCTGGAGAATCCCAGGGACGGGGGAGCCTGGTGGGCTGCCGTCTATGAGGTCGCACAGAGTCAGACACGATGAAGTGACTGAGCATAGCGTATATATATATATAAAATCTCCATTTTTTAGCCTCAGAAACTGCATGTAGCTTATTAAAAACCATGTTCCTTTTTTGATCCTTTTTATTTTTTGGTAAAATATAACTTCTAACCACAAAAGAGGTATGCTGCTGTAGAATTTTCTATTTATTTCCTCATTTGTACCTTAATTTGCAATCCTCACTTTCATTTTCTCACATTTTAGTGTTTATTGTAATATGAGAACCTGGTTAGTAAATAATCTGAGGCCCACCTCTTAACATTCAGATTAATGAAGTTAGTGATGGAATCCAAAATTGCATATTTTTTTCTTCTTTTAAGTTTCCCCTTGTGATTTTGATGCAAGTGAGCCAAGAGTTAAATTCAGAGAAATGCTATTTTAGTGTTTTCTGTTTTGTTGTCTGCCAGAGTGAGTTTCCTCCAGAACTTGGGTTCTATTTCATTCATTATCACTCAAGTAGATAGTAGCTCTCAAACCTGTATATTAGTTGTCATTCTTTTTCCTAGTGGAAAGAGATACTCTATATGCTAAGTGTGAGACACATGGAAGTTATCAGAAGAGCACTCTAAACAATTCTAGTAAGGAAAGATGTGATGCAATAATCATATAAATACATATTAGTGTGGGTCATATAAAGGTGCGATTGTTATAGTTGGCCATGCTTAAGGATATTTGAAAGTTATATTACAAAATAAAACGATGTGTCAAACTATGTGTAAGTGGTATATGAGAGATGAACACATGTATACCTGTGGCGGATTCATTTCGATATTTGGCAAAACTAATACAATATTGTAAAGTTTAAAAATAAAATAAAATTTAAAAATAAATAAATAAATATTGTTCCCTGTGCTATATAAAAAAAAAAAAAAAAGAATGAGGAGAGAAGCCAGATATTGTGTCTTTATAGAAGAGTATTCTAAAGAAACATTGTAGTTAGAGACAGCAAGATAGATAGCTTTCTTGGTAATTTTGTGACAATGTTTGTTTTCTTAGTAATTTTTCTGATTGTCTTCCTTTGAAAAATATTGAGATCACTTGCTGTGCTGATTGATCATCTGATTCCTGTCGGATGTGGTCAGACCAATGTGAATGAGTAAAACGATTGGGGCAAGGATCCAGTAGACTAACCTATTAGATTTTTGAAACTCCTGTGATGCATCTTTACTACCATGTTGAAGGCTGGCTTTAGAGCCCTGAGATCTTAAAATTGCATACCTTCCATGTAACAAAAGAGTAACTATTCATTTTATCTAGATATTTTTGGAAAAAGTAAAGCTGATTTTTAGCCTTTTTTAAAGCACCTGTGTGTGCGTGCTACGTTGCTTCAGCTGTATCTGACTCTTTGCAACCCCGTGGACTCTAGCCCGCCAGGATTCTCTGTCCACTGGATTCTCTGGGCAAGAATACTGGAGCTGGTTGCCATGCCCTCCTCCAGGGGATCTTCCCAACCCAGGGATTGAACCCAAGTCTCCTATATCTCCTGCCTTCACAGGCAGATTTGTTACCACTAGCACTATAGGGGAAGCCCCTTTTAAAGCATATTATTACCTAAAATATATAACAGTAGAGTCAATAATTACTTGACTCTTCTTTTTCCACACATAGATAAGAAAACTCTGAAACCAAATGATTCCAAGCCAGGAAAGCAGAATGATACCATTCATAATTTACCCATCACTTGACTAGATGCCACACTCTTTCCTGTTTGAGGTGTTTGGAATTAATTTCGCCACTGGTGTAGACTGGAGACGGAAATCATCCAAGCCTGAAGCAGATATGGTCTTTCTAATCCAAGGAGGATGGATCTACTCTATGTCTAAAGTACTGTAAGACATTTGCATTTCTTCTGATTAGCCAACTCCTAATTCCACATCTCTCACACTTGTTTTTCATAACAGTATGTAGTTCTTTTACAATTCACATTTCCACTCTCCTATTGAAAGATATCCTAACATTTATGTATAGTTTGATATCCTTCTTGCATTTTTGAAGTAGTTCCAGATCATATCAGAAAGTAGAAACAGATAAAAATTGTATTTTCAGTTGACAAAGTAACTATTGAAAGGCATTGTCTTTAAAATGGAAATTTAAGGGGCATATTAGAGTGTATCAAGAAACAAATAGAGAAAATAAATGCCCACCTGAAGTAGTAACAAAGAATCAGTCAGAAGCTGTATTTTATTATTTTTTTAATGAGCCATCAGTTATCAGAGGAAGCAAAAAGACCACTGATATTAAAATGCAAATTAACAGCATAAAATATTGATGTTTCTCCAAAGTTTCCTCAAGGTGATGTTTACCCTTTCTAAGTCTTTCAATTATTTGATTAAACTTTTAAAAATTATTTATTAAAAGTAATTTTAATGCTTAAAAGTAATTCTGCCAGCAATACAAATATTAAAAAATATACAATATAGTGATGATTTTTGCAGTTTAATTTTGTTGTTTAAGAAATAATACTCTATTGTCTCCAATATGGTATTTGCAGGGAAATGCTAATAAATACAAGCCTGAATTATTTTCATCCATCTCAAATTTTACTAAAAGTAAAGAAATTATAAATAATACAGTGGACTTGCTAAAAATGTAGTATTCTAAATATTAAAAAAGTAGATGCTAAATGCAGTGTATTTCTATCTGATCCTGTATGATCACTCCCAAATGGCTACTCCCAAATGGAATATGTTATATCTGCAACTCATATATATTCTCATGCAAGTAAAGTTAGTATGCATCACTGGTTAAAGGGGTTAGAACAAAACTAGAATTTCATGTGTGATTAAAATAAGTATATTTAAATTAATTTTATAGGAACAGTTAATGATATGCTGCTAAAGTTTTTATATTTATAATTTTAAATATCAGTTGAGTTCAATTCAGTTCAGTTGCTCAGTCATGTCCGACTCTTTGCGACCCCATGAATCGCAGCACGACAGGCCTCCCTGTCCATCACCAACTCCCGGAGTTCACTCAGACTCACATCCATCGAGTCGGTGATGCCATCCAGCCATCTCATCCTCTGTCTTCCCCTTTTCCTCCTGCCCCCAATCCGTCCCAGCATCAGAGTCTTTTCCAATGAGTCAACTCTTCGCATGAGGTGTCCAAAGTACTGGAGTTTCAGCTTTAGCATCATTCCTTCCAAAGAACACCCAGGGCTGATCTCCTTCAGAATGGACTGGTTGGATCTCCTTGCAGTTCAAGGGACTCTCAAGAGTCTTCTCCAACTCCTAGTTCAAAAGCATCAATTCTTCAGTGCTCAGCCTTCTTCACAGTCCAACTCTCACATCCTTACATGACCACAGGAAAAACCATAGCCTTGACTAGATGGACATTTGTTGGTAAAGTAATGTCTCTGCTTTCCAATATGCTATCCAGGTTGGTCATAACTTTTCTTCCAAGGAGTACATGTCTTTTAATTTCATGGCTGCAGTCACCATCTGCAGTGATTTTGGAGCCCAAAAAAATAAAGTCTGACACTGTTTCCACTGTTTCCCCATCTATTTCCCGTGAAGTGATGGGACCAGATGCCATGATCTTCATTTTCTGAATGTTGAGTTTTAAACCAACTTTTTCACTCTCCTCTTTCACCTTCATCAAGAGGCTTTTTAGTTCCTCTTCACTTTCTGCCGTAAGGGTGGTGTCATCTGCATATCTGAGGTTATTGATATTTCTCCTGGCAATCTTGATTCCAGCTTGTGCTTCTTCCAGCCCAGCATTTCTCATTATGTACTATGCATATAAGTTAAATAAGCAGGGTGACGATATACAGCCTTGACGTACTCCTCTTCATATTTGGAACCAGTCTGTTGTTCCATGTCCAGTTCTAAATGTTGCTTCCTGATCTGCATACAAATTTCTCAAGAGGCAGGTCAGGCCTTACAAATAGCTGTGAAAAAAAGAGAAGAGAAAAGCAAAGGAGAAAAGGAAAGATATAAGCACCTGAATGCAGAGATCCAAATAGCACGAAGAGATAAGAAAGCCTTCCTCAGCGATCAATGCAAAGAAATAGAGGAAAACAACAGAATGGGAAAGACTAGAAATCTCTTCAAGAAAATTAGCGATACTAAGGGAACATTTCATGCAAAGATGGGCTCGATAAGGGACAAAAATGGTAGGGACCTAACAGAAGCAGAAGATATTAAGAAGAGGTGGCAAGAATACACAGAACTATACAAATAAGATCTTCACGACCCAGATAATCACGATGGTGTGATCACTGACCTAGAGCCAGACATCCTGGAATCTGAAGTCAAGTGGGCCTTAGAAAGCATCACTATGAACAAAGCTAGTGGAGGTGATGGAATTCCACTGGATCTATTTCAAATCCTGAAAGATGATGCTGTGAAAGTGCTGTGCTCAATATGCCAGCAATTTGAAAAACTCAGCAGTGGCCACAGGACTGGAAAAGCTCAGTTTTCATTCCAATCCCAAAGAAAGGCAATACCAAAGAATGCTAATACTACCGCACAATTGCACTCATCTCACAGGCTAGTAACGTAATGCTCAAAATTCTCCAAGCCAGGCTTCAGCAATAAGTGAACTGTGTAATTTCAGATGTTCAAGCTGGTTTTAGAAAAGGCAGAGGAACCAGAGACCAAATTGCCAACATCCGCTGGATCATGGAAAAAGCAAGAGAGTTCCAGAAAAACATCTATTTCTGCTTTTTTGACTATGCCAAAGCCTTTGACTGTGTGGATCACAATAAACTGTGGAAAATTTTAAATATAATATCCCTCAAATGAATAAATTTCCCTCATGGTTTATTAAATTATGCATTTCTGTGAAAAGTGTTCACAGGTCAAAAATGGTTGGGAAAAGTTAATCTGGATGGGATTATTATATCATGGTAACAAAGTATTACTTGGGTATTATCAAATGTAAAGTACTAAGTTTTCATGCCCATTGTTGAAGACTGCTATCCATTCACATAATATTTCTAGCTTTAAGAAGGCAGACATTGTATCAAAAACAACTACAGCCATTTGCTTGAGCTTTCACTGATGAGATTTAAATAGGTTCTTTCTTGGAAATACAGATTTAGAACAGAATAATGAAAGTATTATATGAAAGTTGTAATAAAAATCAATTAATCTGCACTAGTTCTTAGTGTATTCTATTTAACACATAAGAATATGACTTATTCTAGTATTTTGCCTCAGTAATGTTGTCATTACACCATGTTTTCTTCTTTTAAGCAAATACTAATATTTTTGCTTTTTAATGTTTTATATTAAACAGAGTAAGTTGCTCTGCTGTTTTGACCCTTCCAAGATTTCTCATAGATAATGGAGAGGATGGAGAGGAACTAGATTCTCAATGACAATGGTTCAGTGAATGCCACAGGAGGGTAATTTGCATGGAAATGACATTTTCTGGCAGCCTACAAAAGTAACAGAAAGAGAAAAGGAAACAACCTATCTTTGTACTGATGACAGTTTTCATAATGAGTCTGGAAACAATAAAAATCTAATGAGCTTCGGTAATATTATAAACTGCTTTTGATTTCTACGGAGGCTTTTCAAGTCGACATGGGAATAACTAAAGAAATTCTGTTTGAAACACTTCAATTCAACTAAGGATTGATGGAAAAGAGTTAATTTATGTTAACTGTGTATTTGACCATCATTAATGAAGCAAATATGTTGACAGAATATTTCATTCTCAAATTGTTCATTTCAATCACTCAGTGTCCTACTCTTTGCGACTCCATGGACTGCAGCATGCCAGGCTTCCCTGTTCATCACCAACTCCCGGAGTTTACTCAAACTCATGTCCATTGAACTGGTGATGCCATGCAACCGTCTCAATCTCATCCTCTGTCTTCCCCTTCTCCTCCTGCCTTCAATCTTTCCCAGCAACAGGATTTTTCAATGAGTCAGTTCTTCCCATCAGGTGGCCAAAGGATTGGCATTTCAGTTTCAACATCAGTCCTTCCAATGAACATTTGGGACTGATTTCCTTTAGGATGGACTGGTTAGATCTCCTTGCAGTCCAAAGGATGCTCAAGAGTCTTCTCCAACACCATAGTTCAAAAGCATCAATTTTTCGGTGTTTAGGTTTCTTTTTGTCCAGCTCTCACATCCATACATGAATACTGGAAAAACCATAGCTTTGACTAGATGGACCTTTGTTGACAAAGTAGTTTCTACTTTTGAATATGCTTTCTAGGTTGGTCATAATTTTTCTTCCAAGGAGCAAGCATCTTTTAATTTTATGTCTGCAGTTAGCATCTGCAGTGATTTGGGAGCCCAGAAAAATAAAATCTGTCACTCTTTCCCCAGCTATTTGCCATGAAGTGATGGGACCAGATGTCGTGATCTTAGTTTCCTGAATGTGGAGTTTTAAGCCAACTTTTTCTCTCTCCTCTTTCACTTTCATCAAGAGGCTCTTTAGTTCTTCTTCCCTTTCTGCCCTAAGGGTGGTATCATCTGCATATCTGAGGTTATTGATATTTCTCCCGGCAATCTTGATTCCAGCTTGTGCTTCATCCAGCCCAGTGGTTCTCATGATGCCCTCTGCATTTGAGTTAAATAACCAGAGTGACAATATACAGCCTTGATATATTCCTTTCCCTATTTGGAACCTGTCTGTTGTTCCATGTCCAGTTCTAACTATTGCTTCCTGATCTGCATGCTGATTTCTCAAGAAGCAGGTCAGGTGGTCTGGTACTCCCATCTCTTGAAGAATTTTCCAGTTTGTTGTGATTCACACAGTCAAAGGCTTTGGCACAGTCAATAAAGCAGAAGTAGATGTTTTCCGGCACTCTCTTGCTTTTTCAATAACCCAACAGATGTTGACAATTTGATCTCTGATTCCTCTGCCTTTTCTAAATCCAGCTTGAATACCTGGAAGTTCATGGTTCATACACTGTTCAAGCCTGGCTTGGAGAATTTTGAGCATTACTTTACTAGAATGTGAGATGAGTGCAATTGTGCAATAGTTTGAACATTCTTTGACATTGCCTTTCTTTGGGATTGAAATGAAATCTGACTTTTTCCAGTCCTGTGGCCACTGCTGAGTTTTCCAAATTGCTGGCACATTCACTTTCACAGATCATCTTTTAAGATTTGAAATAGCTTGACTGGGGTTCCATCACTTCCACTAGCTTTGTTCATAGTGATACTTCCTAAGGCCCACTTGACTTCACATTCCAGGATGTCTGGCTCTAGGGGAGTGATCATACCTTCATGACTATCTGAATATGAAGATCTTTTTTGTATAGTTCTTCTGTTTATTCTTGCCACCTCTTCTTAATATCTTCTGCTTCTGTTAGGTCCATACCATTTCTGTCCTTTATCGAGCCCCTCTTTGCATGAAAAGTCCCCTTGGTATCTTTAATTTTCTAGAAGAGATCTCTAGTCTTTCCCATTCTGTTGTTTTCCTCTATTTCTTTGCACTGATCACTGAGGAAGACTTTCTTATCTCTTCTTGCTAATCTTTGGAGCTCTGCATTCAGATGCTTATATCTTTCCTTTTCATCTTTGCTTTTGGTTCTCTTCTTTTCACAGCTATTTGTAAGTCCTCCTCAGACAGCCTTTTTGCCTTTGTTTTTCTTGGGGATGATCTTGATCCCTGCCTCCTGTACAAGGTCACGAACCTCTATCCATAGTTCTTCAGGCACTCTGTCTATCAGATCTAATTCCTCGAATCTATTTCTCACTTCCACTGTGTAATCATAAGGGATTTTATTTAGGTCATATTTGAATGGTCTAGTAGTTTTCCCTACTTTCTTGAATTTAAGTCTGAATTTGGCAATAAGGAGTTCATGATCTGAACCACAGTCAGCTCCTGGTCTTATTTTTGCTGACTCTATAGAGCTTCACCATCTTTGACTGCAAAGAATATAATCAATCTGACTTCGGTGTTGACCATTTGGTGATGTCCACGTGTAGAGTCTTCTTTTGTGTTGTTGGAAGACAGTGTTTGCTATGACCAGTGCATTCTCTTGGCAGAACTCTATTAACCTTTGCCCTGCTTCATTCTGTACTCCAAGGCCAAATTTTCCTGTTACTCCAGGTGTTTCTTGACTTCCTACTTTTGCATTCCAGTCCCCTGTATGGAAAGGACATCTTATTTGAGTGTTAATTCTATAAGATCTTGTAGGTCTTATAGAACCATTCAACGTCAGCTTCCTCTGCATTACTGGTAGGGACATAGACTTGGATTACCATGATATTTAATGGTTTGCTGGGAAAAGAACAGAGATCATCCTGTGGTTTTTGAGATTGCATCCAAGTACAGCATTTCAGCGGAGAAGGCAATGGCACCCCACTCCAGTACTCTTGCCTGGAAAATCCCATGGATGGAGGAGCCTGGTAGGTTGCAGTCCATGCGGTCACTAAGAGTCGGACATGACTGAGCGACTTCACTTTCACTTTTCACTTTCATGCATTGGAGAAGGAAATGGCAACCCACTCCAGTATTCTTGCCTGGAGAATCCCAGGGACGGGGAGCCTGGTGGGCTGCTGTCTATGGGGTTGCACAGAGTCGGACACGACTGAAGCGACTTAGCAGCAGCAGCAGCACAGCATTTCAGACTCTTTTGTTGACTATGATGGCTACTCCATTTCTTCTGAGGGATTCCTGCCCACAGTAGTAGGTATCAAGGTCATCTGAGTTAAATTCACCTATTCCAGTCCATCTTAGTTTGCTGATTCCTAGAATGTCAATGGTCACTCTTGCCATGTCCTGTTTGACCACTTCCAATTTGCCTTGATTCACGGACACAACATTCCAGGTTCCTATGCAGTATTGCTTTTTACAGCATCAGACTTTACTTCCATCACCAGTCACATCCACAACTGGGTGTTGTTTTTGCTTTGACTCCGTCTCTTCAGTTTTTCTGGAGTTAGTACGCCACTGATCTCCAGTAGCATATTGCACATCTACCGACCTGGGGAGGTCATCTTTCGGTGTTCTGTCTTTTTGCCTTTTCATACTGTTCATGGGGTTCTCAAGGCAGGAATACTGAAGTGGTTTGCCATTCCCTTCTCCAGTTATTCCCTCTCCCTTTCTCCCTGTTATTTACCTGGGCCAAACTATGGTGGAGCAATGAAGATAATGGTGACCTCCTTCAAAAGGTCCCATGCAGTCACTGCTACACTCAGTACCTCGAACCCTGCAGCAGGCCAGTGCCAACCCACATCTCTGCTGGAGACTCCTGGACACTCTCGGGCAAGTCTGGGTCAGTCTCTTGTGGGGTCATTGCTCCTTTCTCCTGGGTCCTGGTGCACAAGTTTCTGTTTGTGCCCTCCAAGAGTCTATTTCCCAGTCCTGTGTAAGTTCTGGTAGCTCTATGGTGGGCTTAATGGTGACCTCCTCCAAGAGGGCTTATGCCACACCCAGGTCTATTGCACCCAGAACCCCTGTCCTTGTGGCAGGCCACTGCTGAGCCATACCTCCACAGGAGATGCTCCCAGTTCTGTCTCAGTCTCTGTGGGGTCTCTGGGACCTGGTGCACACAAGGTTTGTTTGAGCCCTCTGAGCATTTCTGATTGGTATGTGGTTTGATTCTAAATGTGATTTCACCTCTCCTACCATTTTTGCTAGGGCTTCTCTGCCTTTGAATGTGGGGTATCCCTTCTTGGTTGTTCCACAACAGTGCAGCTGCTGCTTTAGTGCCATGCATTAAATTTTATATTAGTTCAGATGATTCTCTCATGTACTCTCACTCTACATATTTATATACATGTACATGTATATGTCTGTTTTTTTCACCAATGTGCATACAGGTAGATATAATTGTCATGGTCCACGTGCAGCTTGAAAAAGGATTTCTAGACGTGAGACAGAATGAGAGTATAAAATTTGTTAGAGCAGGAACTTTTAGAACAGCAGGCTAGCTCAAGGGAGAGCTGAGCTCTTTTGTGCGCTAGCAGGCAATTTTTATAGTTTCAAGATAGAGAAAATTCCTACTGAAATGGTGGCATTAGGTGATTGGTTAGGATGATATAGGATGGATAATAGGGTAGGGTATTTTACCTAGTATGGGGTCAAGGAACTGGCCGGTTTAAATCTGGAGGCTCGTGGCAACAGTTGCTATGGGGCTTGGTCAGTTTCAGAGATTTTTATCCTGTGACATTGGTACAGGCTCAACACCTGTTACCTTGGCATAAAAGTGAAAGTGAAGTCTCTCCGTCCTTTCTGATTCATTGCTACCACATCGAGTGTAGCCCACCAGGCTTCTCTGTCCATGGAATTTTCAAAGGCAAGAGTACCACAGTGGGTTGCCATTTCCTTCTCTAGGGGATTTTCCCAACCCAAGGATGGAACCTGGGTCCCCTGCATTGCAGGCAGAGTCTTTACCCTCTGAGACACCAAGGAAGCCCTTGGTATAGGGCTCCACAATGATTTTATTTTAAAAATAGACAGTGGTGTTGACAGCATGGAGAAGCAAATTTATAAAAAAAACTTTCTGGAAGAAACATGAAATCTTTCAAAAATTTTTCAAAACTTAAAAGTTTATATTGGTATGCATTCCAATATATTATTAATAAGTATTAGTTAGGATTAAGAAATCTGTGATGTGCTGATTTTTTAATAAATATTTTTGCTCACCTAAAGATTTTTCTGAGTTTCCAAAATTTCAAGCCTCTGTTTTTGTCTCATTGCTGATTTATTTTTCAGCCATATGGAAACGGAATACATTAATTTTTTCTATAAATTAAAAGCTTTCAGATGGTATAACTTCATCCCTTGCATCACCTTTAGCTTTATTTATAAGTAGAAACATATTTATGTATCCTCATATATAAAAATTATATATACAAAGACATGCAAAAAAGAAAAAATGGCTGTCTAAGGAGGCCTTACAAATAGCTGTGAAAAGAAGAGAAGTGAAAAGCAAAGGAGAAAAGGAAAGATATTAGCATCTGAATGCAGAGTTCCAAAGAACAGCAAGGAGAAATAAGAAAGCCTTCCTCAGGGATCAATGTAAAGAAATAGAGGAAAACAACAGAATGGGAAAGACTAGAAATCTCTTCAAGAAAATTAGAGATACCAAGGGAACATTTCATGCAAAGATGGGCTCGATAAAGGACAGAAATGGTATGGACCTAACAGAAGCAGAAGATATTAAGAAGAGGTGGCAAGAATACACAGAAGAACTGTACAAAAAAGATCTTCATGACCCAGATAATACCTATATATTTTATAGGTGTTTATACATATATATATACACACACACACACACACACACACACACATATATACATATATATATTTATAGGTATTCAAAGGACAAATTTTGTTTTTAAACCAAGGACATCAAACTGAAACCAGAATGGAATTCTTGCCATTAAAGTCTATATATCAGTATTTAATGTACTCACTTGTGCTAAACATCTGTTATGAACTTTAACTTATTGGAAAGCTTCATAAGGTTTGAAAAGCTAAGGAAGAAAGACCAGTTGATGTGGTATTTTGTCTTGTAATGAGAAAAGGGACACTGGCAACATTAGTCCATCAGTATGCTGATGACACTCAGCCCAACTCTGCCTCTGATCTGACACAGATGGTGTTTTGCCAGCTTTCTGTTGTGTCTTGCTGTTAGGGATGCAGATTAAAACAAACTGACCAAGCGGCAGTCCAAACAAGAAAGAATCCTGATAGGCAAGAGAAATCATCTGGAGTGTGTACAAAGAGCAGTCTCTTAGTTATTTTTCTGTCTTTTTACTGAAGCCTGTTGTCTCAGACTTCTTTGATCTACAATACTATCAGTTAACACCAGTGGTTCAAATCAAGTTGTATATAATTTACAATTTCCAAGTCTATTTGAAAAAAACCCAGAGGAGGAATTCTATATGTACTTGCTCTTCAAATAGTTCCTAGTAATAAAATTAATAGTCTATATATCCGATATGCAGGGGGATCATGTGGCTATTATACTATGTTTTGCTATGAGAGCAAATTAAAAGCAATAAAATAATGAAACTTTTGATATTGCATACTATTTGATATTAAAGAGTGGGTTATGTTATGAACTTTAATCTGAAATATTTCTAAATATCTTGCTTTGTTGTTTAGCTTCTCTATCATGTTCGACTCTTTGGGGTTGAAGAGTCATGTGACCCCATAGACTGTATAGCAAAATGGGCTCCTCTATCTACAGTATTTTCCAGGCAAGAATACTGGAGTGAGTACACATTTCCTCCTTCAGGGCAACTTCCTGACGCAGGAATCAAATCCTAGTCTTCCATGGCTCCTGCATTCACAAACAGATTCTTTACCACTGAGCCACCTGTCTCAATCACTTGCTAATTTTACAGCCTAGGAAATGGGTTGATTAAGCACCTGGAAACCAAATCTTTGACACGTAAACTTCTCAAGAGATAAGACCACTATCTCCCAATTCCAATGGGAGAGTGAGAGCTTAACTTTGATGGTAGCAATTATCAGATACAGAGCCCAAATCACAGAGGAAAAAGATTTGCAAACTCAGTGTTCTTTACATAGCCTTTTGATTAACCTTGCCCCTAAAGTCCTTCGATATTCTCTCACTATCTCACCCTAATGGGCCTGGCTTCATTGGTGGCCCACAATGCAGGAGACCTGGGATTGATTCCTGGGTTGGGAAGATTCTCTGGAGAAGGGCATAATAACCCACTCCAGTATTTTTGCTTGAAGAATTCTACAGACAGAGGAGCCTGGTGGGCAATCCATGAGTGTAAAAGAGTTGGATGAGACTGACACTTCCACTTTTCATCCTAATGTTTAATGCAGGTTGGATCTGAGAGGGTAACAGGCAGGAAGGCCAGGGGTCTCCAAATGGAGGAAAGAGCCTGCAAGGATCAGACATTTTTATCTCTCTTAAGCTTCAGGAGAAAACAAACTAGTGATACTTTTTTCCTTCTCTATACATATTTAAAAGGAGTTTTCTCTTAAAATACTGTTTAGCCATAATGACACCTGGTTTCACCTGAAGTTAACTATTCTCAAACTTTGAGATAACCAATGCATATTTCTTATGGAAATGTTTGTCCTCAGTTCAGTTCAGTTCAGTCAGTCAGTCGTGTCCGACTCTTTGCGACCCCATGAATCACAGCATGCCAGGCCTCCCTGTCCATCACCAACTCCCGGAGTTCACTCAGACTCACGTCCATTGAGTCAGTGATGCCATCCAGCCATCTCATCCTCTGTCGTCCCTTTCTCCTCCTGCCCCCAATCCCTCCCAGCATCAGAGTCTTTTCCAATGAGTCAACTCTTCGCATGAGGTGGCCAAAATACTGGAGTTTCAGCTTTAGCATCATTCCTTCCAAAGAACACCCAGGGCTGATCTCCTTTAGAATGGACTGGTTGGATCTCCTTGCAGTTCAAGGGACTCTCAAGAGTCTTCTCCAACACCACAGTTCAAAAGCATCAATTCTTCGGTGCTCAGCTTTCTTCACAGTCCAACTCTCACATCCATACATGACCACAGGAAAAACTGTAGCCTTGAATAGATGGACCATTGTTGACAAAGTAATGTCTCTGCTTTTCAATATGCTATCTAAGTTGGTCATAACTTTTCTTCCAAGGACTAAGTGTCTTTTAATTTCATGGCTGCAGTCACCATCTGCAGTGATTTTGGAGCCCCCCAAAATAAAGTCTGACACTGTTTCCACTGTTTCCCTATCTATTTTGCATGAAGTGATGGGACCAGATGCCATGATCTTCATTTTCTGAGTGTTGAGCTTTAAGCCAACTTTTTCATTCTCCTCTTTCACTTTCATCAAGAGGCTTTTTAGTTCCTCTTCACTTTCTGCCATAAGGGTGGTGTCATCTGCATATCTGAGGTTATTGAGATTTCTCCCAGGAAACTTGATTCCAGCTTGTGCTTCTTCCAGTCCAGCGTTTCTCATGATGTACTCTGCATAGAAGTTAAATAAGCAGGGTGACAATATACAGCCTTGACGAACTCCTTTTCCTATTTGGAACCAGTCTGTTTTTCCATGTCCAGTTCTAACTGTTGGTTCCTGCCTGCATACAGATTTCTCAAGAGGCAGGTCAGGTGGTCTGGTATTCCCATCTTTCAGAATTTTCCACAGTTTATTGTGATCCACACCATCAAAGGCTTTGGCATAGTCAAAAAAGCAGAAATAGATGTTTTTCTGGAACTCTCTTGCTTTTTCCATGATCCAGCAGATGTTGGCAATTTGATCTCTGGTTCCTCTGCCTTTTCTAAAACCAACTTGAACATCTGGAAGTTCATGGTTCACATATTGCTGAAGCCTGGCTTGGAGAATTTTGAGCATTACTTTACTAGTGTGTGAGATGAGTGAAATTGTGTGGTAGTTTGAGCATTCTTTGGCATTGCCTTTTTCTGGGATTGGAATGAAAACTGACCTTTTCCAGTCCTGTGGCTACTGCTGAGTTTTCCAAATTTGCTGGCATATTGAGCACAGCACTTTCACAGCATCATCTTTCAGGATTTGGAATAGCTCAACTGGAATTCCATCACCACCACTAGCTTTGTTTGTAGTGATGCTTTCTAAGGCATCTTTGTTTGTCTTAAGCTATTTTAATATACTATGCATTTATCCCAGACTCTGTCTTCAAGTCGTTTCCACCTAATGGCTCAGAACCTACTTGACAAACCAGTATGTTATACTCAGATATTGTTCCCTTAGTCTATGTAAATGAAACTGTTTGTATGGTAATCTGCCCTTCTACAAGATTCAAGTTAATAATTTTATTGCCTGGGATGAATCATCTGGTGTCAAGATTATCTCAAAATGCATCATATGGGTGATGGGCCTGGTGCCATTCTGAGTTTTAAGACACTCCTTTCTTCATTAACAGACTGCTGGTGACTATATAACATCCAGTTGAAGACTAGCAGGGGTGTACTCTTTCTGCCCCCTTCTGATGCCTATGTCAGAAGCTTTCTCTATCTCTTTTATACTTTATTACACAAAAGCTCTGAGTGATCAAGCCTCGTTTCTGGCCCCGGATTGAATTCTTCTCCGGAGGCCAAGCATCCCGACATCTTTGTGTCATTCAACAACAGCCTTTCAGATCCCTGGTTGGGGAAGATCCCCTGGAGAAGGGACTTGGCAACCCACACCAGTATTCTTTCTGGAGAATCCCCATGGACAGAGGAGCCTGGAGGGCTATAGTCTACAGGGTTGCAAAGATCAGGACATGACCATAGCAACTGAGCACAGACACACAAACCCCAGTGGACCTTAACTTCTCTCACCTGTTGTGATAATTTAAATTGAATCTTTTTATTCTGTTTCTGTCTGATTCCAAATTTTATTTGATAGTCCTCATCTTTTTGTGAGTATGTATTCTGGCCCTGGGAGGTGGGGGGAACTCATTCTTATTTTCCCAGTTATTGCCTTAAGTTCCTGCACTTAAGTATCTAGTTAATTCTTTTTGCCCATCCTATACTCACATTCCCCAATTTTGCTCACAATTTCCCCCTAATGCTGCCATTATCCGGCCTTATTATATGAAATCCTGTTACTCTTTGACAGTCTTGTCAAATTGAAGCAGGATTTAATTGCCTCTTTTCCCACTTCTGAGGGTAAAGCAATTGAAGATTCATTTCCCATGGACTGAAACTCCAAGATGAGAATAGCAGGACAATTCAAGGAAGAGACTGGGCCCTGTCATACCACATATTTCTCATTCTCAGAGTCAGGAGAGCTCCCCAACCACACATGCACAGAAATACTCCTTGAAAGTCAAAGAGGAGTGATGCTAAGCTACCCACAGGCCTTTGTAGAAGGATCCATTTTGGCTAAGACATGCATGCACACACATGGGAGTATCCTAGGGTCTACAAAATATGGGCTGTGAACCAGGCAAATCAAAATGATTCACCAAAGTAAACCGTAATTGAAACTGCCTTGAGGGTGTGACTCAGCAACTCAAGGACTCACCCTCTGAGTCTGTCCATGTGTCTGTGGACACATACTGTGCTCTTTTTCTCTTAATAAATACTTTACTTGCTTACTACTTTCTGTCTTGTGAAAATTCCTTTCTGCAAAGCCAAAGGGTCAGAGCCCTTGCCACTGACCACTGGTCTAGTTGCTAAGATCTGGTGCTTTCACTGCTGGGACCTGGCCTCTGTCTCTGGTTGGGAGCCCAGAGGTTCACTCCAAACCATTGCAGGCCAAAGTTCCTGGAGATCAAAATAATGTCTACACCATGAAACATTATACCACTTTGTTTACTGTTGTTGTTGTTCAGTTGCTAAGTTGTGTCCAACTTTGTGATCCCATGACCTGTAGCACACCATACTTCTCCTGTCCTTCACTGTCTCACTGATCTCCTGAGTCAGTGATACTACCTAACCATTTCATCCTCCCCCACCCTCTTCTCCTTTTGAATTCATTCTTCCCCAGCATCAGGCTATTTTCCAGTGAGTCAGCTCTTAGTATCAGGTAGGCAAAGTATTGGAGTTTCAGCTTCAGTATCAGTACTTCCAATGAATACTCAGGGTTGATTTCCTTTAGGATGGACTGGTGTGATCTCCTTGCGGTTTAAGGAACTCTCAAGAGTCTTTTCCAGTACCACAATTTGAAAGCATCAATTCTTTGGTGCTCAGTTTTCTTTATGGTCCAACTCTCACATCCGTACATGACTACTGGAAAAACAATAGCTTTGACCATGTGGGCCTTTGTTAGCAAAGTGATATCTCTGCTTTTTACTAAGCTGTCTAGGTGGTTTCTCATAGCTTTCCTTACAAGGAGCAACTGTCTTAATTTCATGGCTGCAGTCACCATCCACAGTGATTTTGGAGCCCAAGAAAATAAAGTCTGCAACTCTTTCTACTTTTCCCCCTTCTGTTTGCCATGAAGTGATGGGACTGGATGCCATGATCTTAGTTTTTTGAATGTTGAGTTTTAAGCCAACTTTTTCACTCTCCTTCATCCTTATCAAGAAGCTCTCTCGTTCCTCTTCACTTTCTGCCATTAGAGTTGTATCATTCTTATGTCTGAGGTTGTTGATATTTCTCCTGATGATTTTGATTCCAGCCCGTGATTCATCCAGCCTAGTATTTTGCATAATATACTCTGCATACTATTTCATTTATTTAAAAGTGATGTTCCTTGTCTGAATTCTTATTGTTCATTTTCTACTTCTCTCACAACTTAGTGTTGTATATAGTGCACTATATCTATATATAACTTTGATATTACATAATGTCATATGTATGTATTTTAGAAACATGTTAAAGGCATATATATGTATTGTGACAAATTATATATGCAATGTCAATGTCACTTATCATTTAGGTGCTTTAAGTGAATGAATTTGCTTTTTACTTTGAATTTGTCTGTTTATGAAATTAATATATATGTCTATAAATATGCATTACATGTCATGTGTAAATATATATAAACACATCTTACATACATATATAAAAATGATAATAAGTGGAAACTCCTATGGCAATAATTTCATATATATATATATATATATATATATATATATATACTTGAATTCCAGATTAAGAGAGTGATATATATATTTTAATTGTTCTCAAATTTAAGAGAGAATGTTCCACTTCTCCTACTAATCATATTATCTTCACCTTAACAGAAAGTACATATGCTTTTCAGATTATCTGAAACTGGGAGAAATATGTAATCCAACAGCAACACCATCAGTAAATGATCTCCTTAGTCTATAATAACAATTGCAAAGGGAAACTTTTTTTTATAAATAAAGTTGTAATGCAAAAAAAAAATTATATCTATTCATTTATGTTCTGTCTATGGCTTCTTTTCTACTACAAGGAGAGAATTGAGTGCAACAGAAAGTTTTATTTATTTTTTTTAAATTTTTTTTTTCCAACAGAAAGTTTTAAACCTACCAAATAAAATATTCACTGCCTGGCTCTATACAGGTTTAAAAAAGAAGGTTAAATGACACCTGTTCTTAACTAAAATGGACAAGGGGTAAAGTAAATAAAGTTTTAGCTATCTGCATTGTGGCAGATATGTAGATTTATGATAAGCTAATATGAAAAAATACTGAGACTTTAGTTGTCCATAAATTCAATATAATTCAAGGTGTGTAATGTGCTCACTCCACCTGTAAATACAGCTTTAAGTTACATTACTGTAATGAACTATTGGTTTTTTTAATCAGGAAAGCTTCCTCTGGTGGATTAGATCAGATGTTGGCAAACTATTGCCTGAAGATCAAATTCAGCATGCAGTTTGTTTTTATATAACATAAAAATAATATAAAAATATTTAATTGATTATTTAACAATATAACACAAAACAAAGAATACATTACAAAGATCTTTATAAGCAGCAAAATCTAACACATTTATTAAACTACTTTTTACAGAAAATAATCACGGATAAAACTGTCTTTAGAAATGTGCTTGTGTTCTGTATTAGACAAATAGGATTTTGGAAAACAAACAAACAAACATGTAAGTACACAATGCAAAAGACAAGTTAAGTTTCTCCTAAAAAAATAAAAAAACAAATAAAAGATTAATGAAAGTGAAGCTACTTCATTTGTAGAAGAGATTGTTTAGTGAAATGTGGTTCTTGACTTCTTTTCTTTGCAGATCTTTCCTGCAGACAGGAATACCTACTATTTTGTTGTTTATAGAGCAAAATTAAAAGACAGTTGTTTCTTGGAAGAAAAGCTATGACAAACCTAGACAGCATATTAAAAAGCAGAAACATTACTTGCCAACAAAGGTCTCTCTATTCAAACGTATGTTTTTTTCCAGTAGTCATGTATGGATGTGACAGTTGGACTATAAAGAAAGCCGAGCACCGAAGAACTGATGTTTTTAAACTGTGGTGTCGGAGAAGACTCTTGAGAGTCCCTTGGACTGCAAGGAGATCAAACCAGTCCATCCTAAAGGAGATCAGACCTAAATATACATTGGAAGGACTGATGCTGAAGCTGAAACTCCAATACTTTGGCCACCTGATGCGAAGAACTAACTCATTGGAAAAGACCCTGATGTTGGGAAAGATTAAAGGCAGGAGTAGACTGGGATGACAGAGGATGAGATGATTGGATGGCATCACCAACTCGATGGACATGAGTTTAAACAAGCTCTGGGAGTTGGCGATGGACAGGGAAGCCAGGTGTGCTGGGTCTCAAAGAGTCAGACATAACTGAGCAGCTGAACTAAACTGAACTGAACAGAGCAAAACTGGAAGGTGGAGACAAATGTTTAGACATCACAAGTATTCAGACTTTCAAGATATAAGATATCTCTTGATATCACTTACAAATTATAGAGTGCTTTCCATAATAAAATGACTAAATAGGATAAAATAGTGTAACAGTATAAAATAGCCTATTTAGAGTGAAAGGGAATTAAGGACTCTAAATGCAGTTTTATTACATTTTTTTTTTAGAGAACACTTTACATTTCCTGAATATTGTTATTTTATCCTTAGATTTTTATTATTATTTTATAAAGAATGCTCTTCATTAACTAAATGTAAATATAAACTTTATTTCTTAATTTTTGTACTTTTATTTGCATCTGTGAGATGTGACTTCTTATTTCCATATCAGAAGTTTTATCTGAAATGCCTGGATTTTTGACCATTTCTCATTTTTTATAACTGATCACTAAAATTCTGCCTGGAACCCTTTGCTTATAGTTGGAGCTTGTTCTTCTGGAGCATGTTCTAGTTGTGATGCTGTATTTGAAATCAAGAAAGTTAGTATTGTTAGGACTTTTTCTTTATGTTCTTCAGATATCTCCAGAACACTCTTCCTATCCTCAGCATGTAAATTATAGGTCTATCTTTCAGAAAGCTCATACATGAAGATTAGAGTTTTTAAAGTTTGGTATCAAATTAAATATTTAACTGGCCTGGCCATCCTCTACATTTAGGGTTGTCTGAGGATTTGATTCTTAATCTCCCCTGCCACAAAACTTCAAAGATGGTGTAAGTACACAAAATACAAGGCAAATCAGGGCTCTGCTCAGATATTACATACCAATCCAAGCAACTGTGCCTGGTTTCAGATAGCATTTATTAAGGACGAGGTAATTGATAAATAATCTGTAATTGGCAAGTAGCCCACCAGGCTCCTCTGTCTTCCACTGTCTCTGAGTTTGCCCAGATTCATGTTCATTGCTATCTAACCATCTTAAGTGTCTTCTAATTTCATGGCTACAGTCACTGTCTGCAGTGATTTTGGAGTGCAAGAAAATAAAATCTGTCATTGATTTCACTTTTTTCCCTTCTACTTGCTATGAAGTGATGGGAGTGAATGCCACGATCTTAGTTTTTTGAATATTGAATTTTAAGCCAGGTTTTTCCACTCTCCTCTTTCACCCTCATCAACAGACTCTTTAGTTCCTCTTCACTTTCTGCCATTAGAGTGGTATCATCTGTGTATCTGGGATTGTTGATATTTCTCCCAGCAATCTTGATCTTACCTTGTGATTCATCCAGTCCAGCATTTTTCATGATGTACTCTGCATAAAAGTCAAATGAGCACAGTGACACTATACAGCCTTGATGTACTCCTTTCCCAATTTTGAACAAGTCCATTGTTTTATGTCCAATTCTAACTGTTTCTTCTTGACCTACATACACGTTTCTCAGGAGACAGGAAAGATGATCTGGTACTCCCATTTATTTAAGACTATTCAGTTTGTTGTGATGCACACAGTAAAAAGCTTTCACACTGTCAGTGAAGCAGAAGTAGAAGTTATTTTGAAACTCCCTTGTTTTCTCCATGATCCAACGGATGTTGGCAATTTGATCTCTCGTTCCTCTTCTCTTCTAAACTCAGCTTGTACATCCGGAAGTTGTGAGTTTATGCTGCTGATGCCTAGCTTGAAGGATTTTGAACATTACTTTGCTGGCATGTGAAATAAGAAAAATTGTATGGCAGTTTGAGCATTCTTTGGCATTGCCCTTCTTTTACATTGGAATGAAAACTGATCTTTTCCAGTCCTGTGGCCACTGCTGAGTTTTCCAAATTTGCTGGCATATTGAGTGCAGCACTTTAACAGCATCATCTTTAGGATTTGAAATAGGTCAACTGGAATTCCATCACCTCCATTAAATTTGTTCCTCACAATGCTTCTTGAGGCCCACTTGACCTCACACTCCAGGATGTTCAGCTCTTAGTGAGTGACCACACCGTTGTGGCTATTTGGGTCATTAAGACCTTTCTTTTATAGTTCTTCTATGTATAGCTTTATTACATTGTGGCCGTGTTCCTTTCTTTCACTTTTTTTCTCAAAATAAACCATCAGATCATATTTACATGCACAATCACAGTTAGACAAAGTGCCAGAATAGGGGAGGAGGTCCACCCTAGACTTGAGTAGTTGCTTAACCAATTCTATCTAATGCCACATTCACTTTATTTTTAGGTGCAGCTAATATTGCCAATTTTGGAATCCCTGGGTACATTTATTATATCAGTTGGTTTGTTTTTTGCTTTACATTCTCCTGGTTTTGTATTCAGCTCAATAGCTACTTCTCAGTTACCACCTGTCCGTCAGACTATGACTTCCAAAATTTTGATTTTGATCTTATTTTTCCTCTCTCATTTTATTGT
This sequence comes from Bos grunniens, assembly GCF_055505025.1. NCBI lineage: Eukaryota > Metazoa > Chordata > Mammalia > Artiodactyla > Bovidae > Bos > Bos grunniens. The sequence goes on along the minus strand of NC_141176.1, from coordinate 7,986,959 downwards.
TTGATATTTTGTTTTAAAATATATTTACTATCCTTTTGAAGTATAGATTCTTTATACATTTGTTCCATACATCTCTTTGTTAGGCTAGGAAAACCTATAGAGTGTTCCACCTAATGATTTAAATTCATAAAATAAAATATACAGGAATATAACGGAAAACAACTGCATTAAAAATGGATATACAAATATATTAAACAACCATTTTAATATAAGAATGAATATGTCTCCAGTCATACATTAAATAAAAATAGAGTTACCATTGTAAAATGTATCATAATTTGGTAATAATCAGTAAAATCTAAATTTTTATGTCTCTAATAGGTAAAATGTGACATAAAACTACTTGTGATTTTTAATGATAATAAAGCCATAAAGTGAAAAATGAAAAGTTGGTGATGGACAGGGAGGCCTGGCATGCTGCAGTCCATGCGGTTGCAAAGAGTCGGACATGACTGAGCAACCGAACTGAACTGAAAGCCGTAAAATTGCTAATGCTAGGATGTTTGTTGCCTGCCCATGTAATTGAAGGAAAGTTCATTTTCCGTTATAGATAACTTAAAATAAATATATGCATTTGAGTTTAAATTCATTCAAACTCAGGTAGCCTGGCTATGGATTCCTGATTTAAAGGGTCTTTAAGAATGGAGAAACTAAATCTGTGTTTCAGTGTTCCACCTTAAACTAGAAGCATCATAACTTAAATCCATGGAAATAAAAACAATTTTCCACAATAATAATTGTTGAAAACACACTAAAAATGCTGGGAATAATTCATCATCTCTATGTGATGTTTCACCACACTTCTTAAGAAAAAAGTGTATAATATAAATATATATAATGGGCAATATATATTATTATGAATGTGTTCATGCAGGCAGAAGGCTACCAGAATAAAGATGCAGTGCTGATACTTAAACTGAATTGAAATATATTCTTGTTATTAAAAAAGGTCATGCTTCAGTTGTTGAGGTAAGTGGGATGAGAAAAGAAAACATGTTTTGAGGTTGTGATCACTCACTCTGTGGAACTTCTAATGTAATACATCAAGGGGCATGGAGTATGATTTGCTGGTGCATGAATATTTCCAAATATGTGGGAGAAAGAGTTCTCTGAACACTTGCTAGTATTTTTGTGCTTTGGGGAGCAGAATCTTTTTGAGCTCAAATACTATAGTCCTGCATATTATTCTTGTCTACTCGACTCTTTGTATGCTTAAAAAGTTTTATGTGTGTGTGTGTGTGTGTGCGTGTGCGTGTGTGTGTGTGTATTATTAAGTATCTGAAATGTTTTATGAAAATCTGCAGTTTTAGGAGGGATAGAAACATATGGGGAAGTCTGGTTCAGCAAAAATGTATAGTCTAGCTTGTCTCTGCTCATTTATGTCAAGCAAAACTAAAATTCTGGAAATAAAATAACCAGCAAACAAAGGTTGTGAAGTGGTGTGAAGCTGAACTGATTTCACACTCCATTGTTTAGTCACTAAGTCTTGTCCAACTCTTTTTGACCCCATGGACTGCAGCACCTCTGTCTTCCCTGTCCTTCGCCATCTCCTGGAACTTGCTCAAATTCATGTCTATTGAGTCAGTAATGCCATCCAACCATCTCGTCCTCTGTCGTCCCCTTCTCCTCCTGCCTTGAATCTTTCCCAGCATCAGGGTCTTTTCCAAAGAGTCAACTCTTTACATCACATGCCCAAAATATTGGAGCTTCAGCTTCAGCACCAGTCCTTCCAATGAATATTCACTGACATCCCATAACTGAACGAAAAACACAACTGCAAGTTGTTTTATGACTTCTATGCACATGTTGTCCCATGTGATGATCCTGACTCAGAGTGATCTCATGCAATATAAAATAAATAATCTCACTTAATCTCTTGATCAAATGAGAGTTCTTGGACAATAGAGGAGCCTGACACAACTATTCCCACTAAAAATGAGTGACCAGGTGAAATATTTTTCTCTTCTGCTGGCTCACTCACACTTCCCTACTTGACTAAGAGTTGATGGGTGGCACTGGCAAGAATTCTACCACAACAAATTTCCCTTTGTCCCCCCTATGTTGGAGGTGTCCATGTTGTAACTGGAGATACCAAGGCCACAAGGAGCACTGGTAGGGAAGAGCCCATCACAAGCAGCTGTCATGAAAGTACTATTCCTGTCCCATTTCATGGGTCTGGGTAAGAAGACCAGGACCCTCCTATCATGAATGTATGCTAAGTTGCTTCAGTCATGTCCAACTCTTTGCTACTCTGCCCATGGGATGCTCTGGGCAAGAACACTGGAGGGGGCTGCCATGCCCTCCTCCAGGGATCAAACTCGCATCTCCTACATTTCATGCGTTTCATGTGGATTCTTTAACCCTGAGCCACAGGCGAAGCCTCCTTGCCACTGTAACTGTGGACAAAGAATGCCACCTGCCATATCAGTAAACAAAGGATATGAGGTCATCAAGCCAATGTGCACCTTAAGGGGATTCAGGATGGACAGAAAATATTGAGATAGTTGAGGTGTATGTCAAAGGAGTACTTTCATTAAGCCAAGACTCTTGTATCTTCCCTTTCTTAGAAAAGGGGTAAATTCGTTAACTTTAGATGTCTAGTTTTTTTTCTTTAATTAACAGTAACTTTTTGAAGATCATGGCATCTGGTCCCATCACTTCATGGGAAATAGATAGGGAAACAGTGGAAACAATGTCAGACTTTATTTTTGGGGGCTCCAAAATCACTGCAGATAGTGACTGCAGCCATGAAATTAAGAGATGCTTACTCCTTGGAAGGAAAGTTATGACCAAGCTAGATAGCATATTCAAAAGCAGAGACATTACTTTGCCAACAAAGGTTCGTCTAGTCAAGGCCATGGTTTTTCCTGTGGTCATGTATGGATGTGAGAGTTGGACTGTGAAGAAGGCTGAGCGCTGAAGAATTGATGCTTTTGGACTGTGGTGTTGGAGAAGACTCTCGAGAGTCCCTTGGACTGCAAGGAGATCCAACCAGTCCATTCTAAAGGAGATCAGCCCTGGGTGTTCTTTGGAAGGAATGATGCTAAAGCTGAAACTCCAGTCCTTTGGCCACCTCATGCGAAGAGTTGACACAGTGGAAAAGACCCTGATGCTGGGAGGGATTGGGGGCAGGAGGAGAAGGGGACAATAGAGGATGAGATGGCTGGATGGCATCACCAACTCAATGGACATGAGTTTGAGTGAACTCCAGGAGTTGGTGATGGACAGGGAGGCCTGACATGCTGCGATTCATAAGTTCTCCAAGAGTCGGACACGACTGAGCGACTGAACTGAACTGAACCTTTTGATGCTTCAGTTACCTGTTTTTTGCTTTGCTTTGTGTGTTTGTTTGCTTTGCAAAAACTTGTATATATCCTGGCCTCTCACTTACCTCTCCAAAATAGCCTCTCAGAACTATCCGAGAGTCTATATTCCATGTTTAAGTCCTCAGTAAGTCTTCCAAATAAAACATAATTTTAGATTGGACATATTTTTCAGTTGAATCATTCTCTTTGCCCCTTAAGTCCTGAAACATTTTATCTCCCACTGCTTAAGGTTTCTATTACTGCTAAAATAAGTTACCATAAATTTAGTGCTCTGAAACCATGAAACATTTATTTTTTTACATGTCTGGAAGTCAGAGATCCTAATGTAAGCCTGTTGGCAGTACCATATTCCTTCTGGAGGTTCTAGGAGACAATCCTTCTCTAGCTTTCCAACTTCCAGACTCAATCTGTATTTCTCCCTTCCGCTACAAATTGTGTGACTCCAACCTCTGTCTCTGTCTCCACATAGCATTCTCTGATGGTCTTTCCTCCTTTTATATCTTATAGAGACCCTTGTAATTATATTTGCTGTTGTTTAGTAGCTCAGTTGTGTCTGACTTTTTGTGACCTCATGGACTGTAGCCCACCAGGCTACTCTCTCAGTGGAATACTCCAGAAAAGAATACTGGAGTGGGTTGCCATTCCCTCTCCAGGGCATCTTCCTAACCCAGGGATCAAAACTGAGTGTCCTGCATTGCATGTAGATTCTTTAACATCTGAGCCACAAGGGAAGCTGGGTATATGGGAATCCTAGTTCCTTGACAAGAGATCAAATCAAAGTCCCCTGCTTTGGAAGCATGGAATCTTAACCACTGGACCACCAGGGAATTCCCTACAGCCCAAAGGATCCAGAATAATCTTTTCACCTCAAAATTCTTAATCACAACAAAAAGTCCCCTTTGTCATGTATTGTAACGTATTCACATGTCCAGAGATTAGGATGTAGTTGTCTTGGGATATTGTGCCTACTATAGTCTGCCTTTGGTCTCTGATTTTCATATGTTCTCCATGTGTAAACTATATTCATCCCACCCCAAAATTTCTGTAAGTCTAAACTCACTACAGCATCATTTCAAACTCCAAAATCTCATCTATACTTTATCAGCTCCAAAGTCCCAAATGCCATCATCTAGATATAAGGGAGGATCTGACTATAATCCCTCCTGAGACAGAATTCCTTTCCATCTGTAAACCCCAGAAACTCAAGAAACAAGTTAACTGCTCTTAAAAAAGTGTAGGTCAGACAAAACATTTAAAAGCACAACCGTTTTAAAGAGGAAAAAAGGAAAAAAAAAAAAAAAACAGAGAGAGAGAGAAATATTATCAGAAAATTTGAAAGTCAGCCTGACAATCCCCATCAGGTTTTAAGCCCTGAGAAGAACCATTTCTAATTCATAGTCCTGTCTTCACGCTTTTGGTTCAACCCTCAGAGTCATCCTTCTTTTACATGAAAAGTAGCATGGGCTTTCATCTGAGTAGTTTTATTAGCCATCAACTTACCTGTAGAATTTTGGGAGTTTGCCAGCCTTACTTTATTTTGTCCTGTCCTCGTCCCTCTCCAACCAAGCTGGCTATGTTCCCACTGTTACAGCATTCACAAGAACATTTTGGGTCACACATGTATGTCTCAGTAAATCATTTAATTAGATAAAAAGCTGGTCCACAGATCATTCCTAGATAATCTCATCTTTGTTTCTGGCTTTTATTTGAGAGGAATCTGCAAATGGGATGCCTAATCTCTTCAAAGAACCTTCAGTGCAACAGGACATTTTGTCCCTTTTGAAGCACTCTCAAAAAACGGTGCAATCTACGTATCTCTGTCTGGTTACAGATAGTGCTTATTGCTGCTAAGTCGCTTCAGTCGTGTCCGACTCTGTGCAACCCCCTAGATGGCAGCCAACATGCAATTGATAAATAAACTATAATTGATGAGTACTGATAATTGATGAGATGCAGCTCTGCTTGGAAACAGAAGCTTGTTATGTACCTCTGAAGGGGACATGACAATCAGGTGGTGTCTCCAAAGCATGGCTTCTTTAATCAATCTTCTAATTTTAGCATCTTTTGAAATCAGGATAAGTGAGGTTCTCCAGACATCAAAACCCCTGATTCCTATTTTCTTAACAGCTCTTCCTTAATTCATTTCTTTCATATTATAGTGAAAGCAGTAAGAGTAAATCAGGCTTCATCTTAAACACTGCTTAAAATATTTATGGCTAATCATCCTGTATATCATTGAAAAATTCTTCTTTTTATGTAACTCTAAGACACGGTTCAGCTAAGCTTTTTACCATTACAAAACAAACAAAATTTTTTTTTCTTCCTTTCCAATAGCATGGTCCCCATTTTCTTCTGAATCCTCATCTGCAGTCTTTTTAATACCCATTTTTAATGATTAGCAGCAACCTCTATATAACAGTTCAGATATTCTCTAACATGTTTTCTCTTCCATGATCTTTACTTCTGAGCTCTCAGCAGCAGGGACCTTAATATCCATGCTTGTTCAGATAGTCTGTTTTTCATTAACTAAATTTTCTCTAGGAAAATATAACTTGTATCTATTATTTTCTACACTTTCACTAACTATTCACTCACTAGCATATCCATATTTCTACTAAGAGTCTCTTCAAGGAAATCGAGGTGTTTTTGTTTGTTTCTTTTGTTTTTAATCATGTTCCTTACAATTCTTTCAGCCTCAACTCATTACCCAATATCAAAGCCACTTACACATTTTTAGTCTTTGTAATAGCAGTATCCCACATCATTAGCCATTGATGCTACAAAATTACCAAAATACTGTGGTTTAGAACAATTCAAATTTGTTATCTTACTATTTTTGGGTCACAAATGTTAAAATCATAGTAAGTGCATGGCTACATTCCTTTTGGAGGCTCTAGGGAATAACATGGGGCTTCCTAGAGAGTACGGTGGTAAAGAATCCATCTGCCAATGCAGGAGATGCAAGAGATGCAGGCTCAATTGACCCCTGTGTTGGGAAGATTCCCTGAAGGAGGGAATGGCAACCCATTCTAGGATTCTTATCCTGGAAATACCGTGGACACAGAAGACTGGTATGTTACAGTCCATGGGGTCAAAAAGAGTTGGACACAGATGAGTAACTGAGCACACAAACACACACACACACACACACACACACACACGGAAGGATTATTTTCTTGCCTTTTTCAGGTTCTAGAGGACACCTGAAATTCTTGGCTTGTGACTCTCTTCTGTTTCAAAGTTTACCACTCCAGTTCTTTTTCTGTTGTGTATCCTCTGACTCTCTGTCTCCCTTTTCAGTTGTTTAAGAATTCTGATGATTACATGGACCTACTCATATCATCCAAGATATTTTTCTCATCTCACTACCCATGACCTCAGTTCAGTTCAGTCGCTCAGTCCTGTCCGACTCTTTGAGACCCCATGGACTGCAGCTTGCCAGGCCTCCCTGTTCATCACTGACTCCTGGAGTGTTTTCAAACTCATGTTCATGGAGTCGGTGATGCCGTCCAACCATCTCATTCTCTGTTGTCCTCTTCTCCTCCTGCCTTTAATCTTTTCCAGCATTAGGGTCTTTTCCAATGAGTCAGTTCTTTGCAACAGGTGGCCAAGGTATTGGAGCTTCACCTTCAGCATCAGTCCTTCCAATGAATATTCAGGACTGATTGCCTCTAGGATTGACTGGTTTGATCTCTTTGCAGTCCAAGGGATTCTCAAGAGTCTTCTCCAACATTACAGTTCAGAAGCATCAATACTTTTTTGGCACTCAGCTTTCTTTATGGTCCCATAACTTAGTCACATCTTTAAAATCCCTTTTCAATGTATTATGCTCACAGGTTTCAGTAGTTAGGACATTAACATCTTTTAGGGGCCGTTTTTCTGCCTACCATAACCACCTAGAAACCTTGGACAGTTTGGCCTGGAGAAAACCCCCTCTCCATATAACTGAAGAAATTAAAGATAACCTGGCAATGTCTCTAAAGATGAAAATATTTTTGGAATTAAGAACATAAGAGTTAGACAGGACATGCATGTTAAACCTAAATAGAGTGAATTCTTACAAAAATAAAATATTTGAATAAGACCCAAGTCAAATGATTCAATAAACAAAATGTTCATGCTATCATAAAAAATCACTCGTCTTTCTAAGCAACTGGAAAAAAATCACAATAGTTGTCAACACCAAGGATGAATCAGATCTGGGATGTATGTGACAAGTGTTTTAAAGAAGTCATTTTTAAGATTTTTCAACAATAAAGATTCTCCTGAAACAAAAATAAAACTCAGCAAATTCATATGTTGTAAAAAATGTAAATTATAGAAAAAAATACAAAATTTTACTAAATTTTTACTATGAAAATTTTCCAAAATCGGTTCAGTAGTAGTCTGGAAATGACATAGATAGGGTCAGTAAACTTGTGGAAAGGTAAATATAATTCACATAATCTGAAAAAATATGGAACCTAAAAAATGAACAAAGCTTTAAGAGCAATTTGTTAACAGCAAAATGTGCACCATTGGTATCATCAGAGTCAGGAGAAGAGAAGGAGAATATACAACATGAAAGGGGGTCTGAAGAAATAATTGCTGAAGACATCCCACATTTAGAGAAATAACTCATAGATTCTAAACATCCAACAAACCCTAAAGTGATAAAATCAAAATAATTCCAGCCCAGATATATCATAATTCAATGTTTAAAACTAAAGACAAAAAATTTTGGAAAGCAGCCAGAAGGAAATGCCACATTACTTATAGGGGGATATTAATTTGAGTAGTTCCTATTAAGAATTACAGAAGCAGAAAGAAGTTGCAAAATCTCTTTCAAATGCTGAATGTAAAGTTCTGTTTACCTTTAATTCTTTATTTTTTGAAACTATCCTTCAGGAGTGACAGAGAAATCAAGATATTTTTAAAGGAAGATAAACTTTATACATATACATACACACACACACACAGATATATATATATATATATATATATATATATATATATATATAAAACAGACCTGTTCTTAAAGATTCACTAACTCAAAGCCTTGAAAATAAGAATCACAATATTCACAGTAGGATCTGGGACTTTGTATCCTTTTCTCTTTAGAAAGGAGTTCTGTTTCTTTGGAAAAGTAGTTCTGTCTCCTCCTCCCACAGCCTTTATGGAAGAGGTAGCACAGTCAATTTATGTAATACTCACCTTGGCAAATGTAGTCTGCTTTAGTTAAATATGATTTTCAGATTATGTTACTGAAAGACAAGTCTAAACAGATAAAAATAATAGAATAATCTGTCAAGGCAGGCTTTAAGTTTTCAGTGACTGTGCCACTCAGCATAAGCTAACATTTCTTTAGCTAAACACAGCATTTCCTTGAAATCAAGGATAATGGGATGGTATTTGAGTACTCTCCATAATGCTTTTGATTAAGAATTAATTTACTCAAGACTTTGAGTTTCTTACCTATGATATCTAAGATTTTATTTCATACGTTAAAATTAGTGAAGCAATGATCAGATTGAGTATAGCATATTGTTTTAATCTCTACTTAACATGTTTTACAATTATTTACAAACTGAAGGAAATCAAAAGGAACTGCTCATTGACTGACCAATCTCCTTGTGTGCATTGGTTAACTGCTATAACAAGCGAATCCCAGATCTAAGTGAAATAATGAAACAAAATGTTTGTTTTATTTAGATCAAAACCGAGGAAAATGTTTCTGATCAGGTAGCTCCCCTAAGAAGCCCTCTTTCAAGTAGGAGTGAAGGTCACTTGCTGATGTCATGTTGTACCTCTGTGATTCTGGGGCTTCTGGTTGACCCCAATATCATTGAGTAATGAAGTCAGAAAGAAGAGAGCATAAGGAAATCAAACAATACAATTAACTGGAACCTGGAATTGACACATTATATCAGACAAACCTAAGTCTGTGGCCACATCTATGAGATATGAAAAATGAGGAGATAAAATATGTTTTCTGTATGGCAGCCAGTTTCCAGGAAAAGGTTCTTATCATGGAAGGGAAATGAATCTGTAGTGTTACTCAGTAATCTAGTTGTTCAATTCAGTTCAGTCTGTCAGCCGTGTCCAACTCTTTGTGACCCCATGGACTGCAGCACATCTGGCCTCCCTGTCCATCGCCAACTCCCAGAGCTTGTTTAAACTCATGTCCATCGAGTTGGTGATGCCATCCAATCATCTCATCCTCTGTCATCCCAGTCTACTCCTGCCTTTAAGCTTTCCCAACATCAGGGTCTTTTCCAGTGAGTTAGTTCTTTGCATCAGGTGGCCAAAGTATTGGAGTTTCAGCTTCAGTATTAGTCCTACTAATGAATATTCAGGACTGATTTCTTTAGGATTGACTGGTTTGATCTCCTTGCAATTTAAGAGTCTCCCAGGAGTCTTCTCTGACACTACAGTTCAAAAGTATAAATTCTTTGGTGCTCAGCTTTCTTTATAGTCCAAACCTCCAGTTCAAAATTTCTGTTGTAAACTAAAACATAAACTCAGGAATTTGGCTCTCAGGACTATGCGATACTATTCTGTCATTCACAAAGATAAGATAATACACACATCATATTTTATAACACAGTAAATATAATAATGCTTCCCTGGTGCTCAGATTACAAATAATCTACGTGCAATGTGGGAGACCTGAGTTCGATCTTTGGGTTGGGAAGATCCCCTGGAGGAGGGCATGACTACTCACTCCAGTAATCTTGCCTGGAGAATCCCCATGGACAGAGGAGCCTGGTGAGCCATTGTCCATGGTGTTGCAAAGAGTCAGACACAACTGAGCGACTAAGCACAGCACAGCACATATATAATAATATATAGTACAAGTATACGTTGGAGATATTGCAGGTTTAATTCCAGATCACTACACTAAAACAAATATCATAATAAATACATTCATATGAATTTTGTGTATTCCCAGGGCATGTAAAAGTTATGTTTACATTATTGTGAAATCTACTATGTGTGCAATAGCATTATATCTAAAACAAGCAATGTACATACCTTAATTAAAAACACTTGATTGCTAAAAACACTGTCATCTGAGCCTTCAGTGAGCTATAATCTTTTTGTAGTAGCATTAGCAAAAGTCACTAATTGCAGATCACCATAACAAATATAATAATAATGAAAACATTTGGAATATTATGAGAATTACCAAAATGTGAGACAGAGACAGAAAGTGAGCTGTTGGAAAATGTCCATCTGTAGATTTGAACAATGTGTGATTATCACAAACCTTGGATGCCAAGGGAAGGGAGGAGGGAGGAGGATTCAGGATGGGGAACGCGGGTATAACTGTGGCAGATTCATTTTGATATTTGGCAAAACTAATACAATATTGTAAAGTTTAAAAATAAAATAAAATTAAAAAAAAAACAAGCACAATATCTGTGAAGTGGAAAAGAAAATCACAATATGCCTGTATATGTGTGTATAAATAGTGTAGTATAATGGTATTTGGTGTTTACTAGGATTTCAGTAAAGATAGGGTATTATTTTACTATTAAATAAAAAAATCAATAAAAGAAATCATCTCAACCAGTATAAAACGATGATTCATTAAAAGGATATAGGATATCTTATAGAACACAAAGGTGAAGATGAAATATGCCTATGATGAGTGAAAAGAAAGCAGAGGAAAAGAAATTGTAAAATAGAAACAAATGGAAATTCCAAGACTAGGGCTTCCCTGTGGCTCTGATGGTAAATAAAATATACCAGATTTTAAAAAATGATAATAATAATTCACTGGATAAGTTTAACAGCATACTATATGGCAAAGAACAAAAGTGAATTTTAAAGTAGGGCTATAGAATGTTTAATTTTTCAAATGGTAACATGGTTAAGAATATTAAGGAGGGTTATTTTAGAAAGTAATAGACATGAGGCAATTAGTAGCTTATTTGGAAAATGTCCAATTAAATCAACCTATAAGCAAATGCTTTAAATAATATGTATAAATATGGTTTTATTTAATTTGTCACTACAATGACATATTTCAATCTTCCCTCCGTATCTTTGATGATGACTTTCTTTTTTATATATTTTATAAAAATGTGGAAAGTAAAATTTTCTTAGCTCCAAATTTAAATTGATTTAAGATAGGAAACCCAAAAGTATTATTTTTTAAAGGGAACCCTCTTACACTGTTGGTGGGCATGCAAACTAGTACAGCCACTATGGAGAACAGTGTGGAGATTCCTTAAAAAACTGGAAATAGAATTGCCATATGACCCAGCAATCCCTCTGCTGGGCATACACATCGAGGAAACCAGAATTGAAAGAGACACATGTACCCCAATGTTCATCGCAGCCCTGTTTATAATAGCCAGGACATGGAAGCAACCTAGATGTCCATCAGCAGATGAATGGATAAGAAAGCTGTGGTACATATACACAATGGAGTATTACTCAGCCATTAAAAAGAATACATTTGAATCAGTTCTAATGAGGTAGATGAAACTGGAGCCTATTATACAGAGTGAAGTAAGCCAGAAGGAAAAACACCAATACAGTATACTAACGCATATATATGGAATTTAGAAAGATGGTAACAATAACCCTTTGTACGAGACAGCAAAAGAGACACTGATGTATAGAACAGTCTTATGGACTCTGTGGGAGAGGGAGAGGGTGGGAAGATTTGGGAGAATGGCATTGAAACATGTAAAATATCATGTATGAAATGAGATGCCAGTCCAGGTTCAATGCACGATACTGGATGCTTGGGGCTAGTGCACTGGGACGACCCAGAGGGATGGTATGGGGAGGGAGGAGGGTTCAGGATGGGGAGCACATGTATACCTGTGGTGGATTCATTTTGATATTTTGCAAAACTAATACAATTATGTAAAGTTTAAAAATAAAATAAAATTAAAAAAAAAAAAGAAAGAGACACATGTACCCCAATGTTCATCGCAGCCCTGTTTATAATAGCCAGGACATGGAAGCAACCTAGATGTCCATCAGCAGATGAATGGATAAGAAAGCTATGGTACATATACACAATGGAGTATTACTCAACCAATAAAAAGAATACATTTGAATCAGTTCTAATGAGGTGGATGAAACTGGCGCCTATTATACAGAGTGAAGTAAGCCAAAAGTATTTTGTAAGAGGAAAACACTGGATATAACACACAACATATTCTGAGAGATACCCAGGAAAGAACTTTGTCCATTGGATTTTTATTGCAATATACCTTAATAATGCTAAAGGTTATAACAAGTAAGAAAGACACGTGTGCATGCATGCTAAGTCCCTCCAGTCATGTCTGGCTCTTTGAGACTCCTCTGTCCATGGGGTCTTCAGGCAGAGAAACTGGAGTTGGTTGTCATTCCCTCCACCAGGGGAATCTTCCTGACCCAGGAATAAACCTGCACCTCCTGAGTTTCAGGCAGATTCTTTACTGCTGAGCCCCAGGAAAGCCTGAAGCAAGAAAGACAATATGATTTAAGAGTTTGTTGTTTACAGAACTCTAATCATAGGCATTTGTGATCATATACTGATATTTAGTTTGTGTCAAGCTTCAAGAAGGAAACATATGAACATACATAAACAAACACATACATATATAGATGCATATACAAACATCAATTCAAGATTTTGAAATAAAATTTCTAATTTTATCTAGATAGTAGCAAAGACTTTAGTAACACCTATATACTAAAACTTTATACACACAATATAAATGTATACATACCTCAAATTTGATGCTTCCCTGGTAGCTCAGATGGTAAAGAATCTGCCTGCAATGCAGGAGACCTGGGTTCCATCCCTGGGTCAGTAAGATCTGCTGGAGAAGGGAATGGAAACCCACTCCAGTATCATTGCCTGGACAATCTCAGACAGAGGAGCCTGGCGGGCTACAGTCCATGGGGTCGCAGAATCAGACATGACTGAGCAACTAACAATTCTACTTCCACACCTCAAATTTACACTTAAAAGTTGAAGAAAACTGACCATAGCATTTATTTGATAAGAAAATTAAGAAATGTGTAATACTTAAAACTTTATAATGAAATTAGAATATTTGAATTTGATTCTTATACAATATTAGAAAAATCTTTGGGGCATATAAACAGAATTTCCTCCATAAAGCTTACCATTTCTGTAATCAAAATCAAGATGATAATCTCACAGCACAGTTTACAATGTCTAGGACTGGAAAGAAGCCTAGATGTCCATCGACAGAAGAATGGATAAAAAAGTTGTGGTACATATATGCAATGGAATATTACTCAGTGGTGAAAATGTACACATTTGAATCAGATTTAATAAAGTGGATGACCCTAGAACGTATTATACAGAGTGAAGTAAGTAAGAAAGAGAAAAACAAATATCATATATTAATGCATATATATATATATATATATATGGAACCTAGAAAGATGGTACTGATGAAGCTGTTTTCAGGATGGCAATACAGATGTAGACCTAGAGGACAGATTTGTGGCCACAGTTGGGGAAGGAGAGGGTGGACAAGCTGATAGAATAGCATTGAAACAGACACATTTCCATATGTAGCACTAGATGGTCAGTGGGAACCCGCTGTGTGACACAGGGAGCTCACACCCCGTGCTCTTTGTCAACTTAGAGGGGTGGTGTGAAGTGCGAAGAGGCAGGGAAGTGCAAGACAGGGAAATAAGTAGACACACAGCTGATTCATGTTGGTGCATGGCAGAAACCAATACAACATTTTAAAGCAATTACCTCCAATTAAAAATAAATAAATTAAAAAGAAAATCAAGATGATAATCTGAATGCCTAAGATTTAAGTCATCTTCTTAGTAAACAGTGGAGAGGATTCATATTTTTAAGAAAATAAATTTGAGATTCAATGGGAAGATAAAAATTTTAAATCACTTTATTGACATTCCAAAAAGCTTTGTATATTAACTGTATATGACTTGATGGGTTTGTAGATATGTATATCTGTGAAAGGGCTTCCCTGGTAGTTCAGCTGGTAAAGAATCTACCTGCAGTGTAGGAGATCCTGATTCAATTCCTGGGTCAGGAAAATTCCCTGGAGAAATGATCAGCTTACTCATTCCAGTAATCTTGGTCTTCCCTGGTGGCTCAGATGGTAAAGAATCTGCCTGCAAAGTGGGAGACCTGGGTTTTATCCTGGGTTGGGAAGCTCAAGAGTCAGATATGACTAAGCACAGCATATCTGCAAAAACATCCTCAGAATCTGTGCCACAAACATATCCATCATCTCCAAAAGTTTGCTCTCATCTTCTTTACTATTATTTTAATTTTATGAGAAGAACATACCATAAGATCTATTTTCTTAGGAGGTTTTTGGGTGTAAGTCACTCAGTTGTCTCTGAATATTTGTGACCCCATGAACTGTAACCCACCAGGCTCCTCTGTCCATGGAATTCTCTAGGCAAGAATACTGGAGTAGGTTGATATTTCCTTCTCTACTGGAGTAGTTTGATATTTCCTTCTCTAGCAAAACTTCCCAACCCAGGGATCAGTCCACAAGGTTGCAAAACAGTCAGACATAACTGAACAACTAAACAACAGCAAAACCTGGGAGTAGAGATCTTTCTTTGAGCTCCTGCTTTCAATTTCTTCAAATGTATACTCATAAGTGAGACTGCTGGGTCACATAGTAATTCTATTTTTAATGTTTTGGGGAATCTCTATATGTTTTCCTTAGAAGTTGCACTGATTTACATTCCCATCAACAGTATACAAAGTTTCTCTTTATGCCATATTCTTACTATACTTACTTTTTTTCTTTTTATGTTTGAATAATGAACATACTAAAAGATGTAAGGTGGTATCTCATTGTGATTTTGATCTGTATTTCCCAGACTCTCACTGCTGATTGGTGATGTGGAGCATACTTTATATATCTGTTGGCCATTTGTATTGACATTTCTTTGAAGAAATGTCTTTTCAGGGCCTTTGCACACTTTTAAATGAGGTTTTCTTTTGCTACTGAGTTGCATGAGTTCCTTACCAATGTTAGATTTTAACCCTTATATAAGATACATGCCTTGCAAATATTTTCTCCCACTTTGTTTTTTCATTGTGTTGCTTGTTTTTTTTTTTTTTTCTATTCAGAAACTTTCTAGTTCCCGGTTGTCTAATTTTTCATTTGCTGCCATCAGTATCAGATGGCAAATTTTAAGTTATTTTAAATATACATACCGGAAAATAGATGCCAGCATTAAAAGGGATGAGGAATGAAATAAAAGCAAAATTTGATATAAAATACAGAGGAATAAGAAAAAATAAAGTGCAAAATAACTGTACTACAGAGGTAATATAAAAGCAGTAACCATTTTTGTTTCAGAAGAAAAAAGCAAAAGGAGTTCTGGAAAGTACTTCGTGCATTGAAGATTTTGTGATCATTTGGAGATAGGTAGCCTTGGAGAAGGCAATGGCACCCCATTCCAGTACTCTTGAAATATTTTTAGGAAATATTTTCATGTACATAAGATGACATTTATATTTTTAAGACAATTGAAAGTGTTACTGAGGTAAAGACAAAGGAAAAAATGAAGAAGCTCTGTAAGAGCATAATAAAAAGCCCAAATGCATTATAATGTGTGGTGTAGGTGTTTTGTAGTTGTTTAGTTCCTGTTATGTCCAATTCTTTATAATCCCATGGACTGTAGCCTGCCAGGCTCCTCTGTCTATGGGATTTTCCAGGCAAGAATACTGGAGTGGCTTTCCATTTCCTTCTCCAGGGAATCTTTCTTACACAGGGATGGAACCCACTTCTCCTGCATCGGCAGGTGAATTCTGCTGAGCCACTCAGGAGGCAGACACTAATGCTTAATATTTAAGGAAAAGAATGTGAAAAGATAAGCCTGATGGGACAAGTAGCATTGAGCTTTGTTGGAGCCTTGTTTAATATGTGAAACATTAAATTTTATTCAATTTGTGATAAGAGCAATATACCTGTAGAGAGGAATAAAATGAACCATTTGGCTGTAATATGAGAATTTAAGGTATATAGCACTGAAATTAGAACAGAATAAATGTATGGCAATAATGACATATACATGCTTGCATGTTTAGTAAATAAATGCATCAGTAAAGCATGAATATGTGATAAAACATTGTTTTTACGAAATTAAATCATATATCTTAGCTTTCAGTTCAGCTCAGTTCAGTTCAGTCACTCAGTCTTGTCCGACTCTTTGTGACCTCATGGACTGCAGCACACCAGTATTTCCTGTCCATCACCAACATCTTAGCTTTATTTTTTTTTAATTTTTAAACTTATTATTTTCTTAAAGATATAATAAATAAAAATGTTTGGTTTTCAGGTAAGGAATCTGAACCTCAGAAAATCTGGGTGACTAAACATGCAAGCATGTATGTATCACTATTGATGTATGATTATTCTGTTCTAATTTCGGTGTTATATCCCTTCAATTCTTCTCTTATGTTATAACAATAGTCTCTCAGGGACTTTTTATTATAAACAAACCAACTGGTGTTGCATATAGAGAATACATGCAAACATTTTCAATTGTTAATGGTATGCATGAGTAGATAAAGGAATAACTTATGATAAATATTCTTGAACAGTAATACAAAAATGAAAGGAAAAAGCCTGGAGAATAAAAACTGACTTCTTTCTTGATTTCTGGAGGGAGATCACAGATCAAGTTCCTTTTCCTTCCCACTGGTAGGGTTCCTCAGTGTGATGGATCGCTCCAATTCCAAGTCATATGACAGCAAGGAGAGCAACCCTGAGCTGCTCAGTGGTGAAGGCAGTGCCATGTATTTACAACCAGCACTGCAGGGGAGCAGAGACTTTCCTTTTTATATATCACTTATAAGTTGGTACTCTCCACCAAGCAGTAGTGTTTAAAACTTAATGAGGATGAAAAATTGTGTGTATACTCCAGTGTATACCTGTGTGTATGAGTTAAGTGTATGTTTAACATTGGATGTTCATATTAATAAGCAGTTGACAGGGGCAAAAATTCAAGCACAGGAATACATTTTTATGTTTTTCATCTATTTATTTGCAAACTTTGTATATTGAGAATAAAAAATCAGGAAAAATGATTTATTTAAGTGTCCTGAGATTATAGCACATTCTTGCACTCTAAATACATGATATTCTAAGTACTCTGGCTGTTGTCCACAGTTGGCAAATTTTGTAGGGAAAACTATGAGATTCTCAGTTAAAATTTTGAATTTCAGATACAATGTAGATGAATTTTAGTATAAGTATGTCTCAAGTGTTTTGTGGGAAAAGTTATACTAAGAAAATATTCATTGTTTATCTGAAATTCAAATTTAACTGAGAATCCTGTATTTTATCTGGCAACCCTAATATTATCTATACCAGATTTCATTCTCCTAAAGAATCATTTTGTGGAAAATGTGAATTATTTCAATGTGTATATATGATTATAGAAAAAATACTTAGATGGATTAAGTAGATCTTTGAGAATGAGAAAGCTTTTTTTTTTCTTTCCTGCCACTTTATTTCAGTAAAGTCAAGCAGCGAACAATGTTCTGTAAAGGTCAATTGGCAACTATACCATCTGCTCTGGGTCCCTAGAATAAATTTCCTGCTGGGGCCTTGCTACATGTGAGCACATGTTGTTTTCACAAAGACCAAAATCTTACATTGTATTCTTGCTTGATCCCTGCTGTGGATGCTGGCTTAACAGCATCAGTAACGCTGTTTCTGGACGTTCATTATGCTGATTGCTGTCAATCCCAGGAATGAAGATTCTATCAAGTTAAAACAACATGAAATGCTGGAAATATGGATGAACAGATAATACCCCCGGATTACTTTTACAAGACTTGTTTATCCATGTTCTGGGTTATGGGAAAATTGGCTCTTAAAAGCTCCCAGTAACCCCTTTCAATGGCAACCCATTCCAGTACTCTTGCCTGGAAAATCCCATGGACGGAGGGGCCTGGTAGGCTGCAGTCCATGGGGTCGCTAGGAGTCGGACACGACTGAGTGACTTCACTTTCACTTTTCACTTTCATGCATTGGAGAAGGAAATGACAACCCACTCCAGTGTTCTTGTTTGGAGAATCCCAAGGATGGGGAGCCTGGTGGGCTGCTGTCTATGGGGTCGCAGAGTCGGATACGACTGAAGCGACTTAGCAGCAGCAACCCCTTTCCCTAGAGAATTGCCCCTGGAAGATTGAAATACCTCAAAAGACATGAGTCGTCTATTGTTCCACTCACCCACAGTCAGTGAGTAATGGATAATAGGCTGAAAAATATTAATATCTCAAGGTGGGACAAGTTGTGATCCAGTTAATACTTCTGATCTCCGTACGAATTTAAGTTAAGACTAAACTTCAGTTGAAACCACAAATTTGCTTGGCTTTTTCTCCTGCTCTTTTCTCACATATTTCACCAGAGAACTCTACCTCAATAAACAACTTATGCATATATCATCATCTCAAATTCTGCTTCTGGGCAGCTCAAATCAGGACAATATTCTAGTGTCAGAAAGGAAACTATTTAGATAAAATCAAATGGCTAGGTCAAAGAATTATGTGTTGAATATAAAACCACATGGAAAAACCATGGGAAAAACTGTACATCATCAATACTAACTACACTCCCTAGCGCCTCTGTATCATCTAGTCTACTGTTCATCCCTTCTAGTTTATTTTTTTATACTTTGATTATAGTATTCTTCATATCTGTTTGATTTTATTTGTGTTCTGTCTTTGCTACATGCTTCTAATTTATCAATGTATTCATCTCATCTTCTCCCAAGTGTTTTGAACATCTTTATGAAGCTGAAGCTCCAATACTTTGGCTACCTGATGTAAAGAGCTGACTCATTGGAACAGAACCTGATGCTGGGAAAAACTGAGGGCAGGAGGAGAAGACGGAGAAAGGATGAGATGGTTGGATGACATCTCGACTCAGTGGACAAGAGTTTGAGCAAACTCTGGAACATAGTGAAGTAGAGGGAAGCCTAGCATGCTACAGTCCATGGGGTCTCAGCAGAGCTGGACACAATTCAGTGACTGAACAAAAACAATTTTCTCAAGTAGATTACTTATCTCTATTTTATTTAGCTCTTCTTCTGGGGATTTAACTTTATTTCTTTTCTTTGGGACATATTCCTCTGTTTCCTTGTTTTGCCTTATTTGCTGTTTTTATTTCGATGTATTTTTGGTACCTTGGTTACCTCTTGGAGAAGTGACTTTTTGTAGGAAACTTAATATGTGTTCCAGAAGCACACTCCCCTCTGGTCACCAGAGCTGTGTTCTCTAGTGGTGTCACCTACATGGGCTGAGTGGGTCTTTCTGTTTTAGCAAACTGACTACTCTGACTGGTTTCCTAGTCATGGCTAGCCCTTGACTGGACTGGTTGCCAGGTCTTGCCTGGTGGGCAGGGCTGGCCATGAGATAGCTAACTGCAGAACCCTGGGGTTCCCAGTTCTAGTGTTTGCTCGCTGGTGGGTCGTACTTGCTCCTGACATGCCTGACTGTGGGGTCTGGGATGTCCTAAAGCTGTTATCCACTGTTGTTGGGTGGGGCTAGATCCTTGGGAAGTTGGCTCAGGTGTACAAGGTGTCTCAGAGCTGATATCAACCTGCAGGCCAGCTGGTCTGGGGCCCAGGGAGTGCCCAGGCTAATGCCAGCCTGCTGGTGTTGGAGCCAGCTCCTGGCATCTTTGGCTGTCGAGTCCTGGAGATCCCAGAGCTGATGTAGACCTGCTGGTAATTAAGGTTGAGCTCTGACGTCTGGCTTGAGGGTTGGGATGGGTGGTGGTCCTGCGGCTAGCGCTTGTGTACTGATTTATGGGGCCAGGTCCTGGCAGGGTAGTGGGCTCAGCATGTCTTAAGACAACTGTCCTTCCAGTTGATGGGGACTTTGTCTCCACATGGCTGGCCGTTTGTCTTCAGGAATCCCAGTACTGCTGTTGACTGGCTCAGGATTGGGGCCAGGTCCTGGCTCTAATAAGCTAAAGGGAGGATTCCAAAATGATGCCTGCCAGCACCAATGTACTTCCGGAAGAATGAGCTCCCCAAACTGTCCACGGCCAGTGTCTATGTCCCCAAGGTGAGTTCAAGTTGCCTCTTGCCTGTCCAGGAAGCTCTCTAAGGTCAACAGGTGGGTCTGACCCAGGATCTTATCAATGTACTGCTTCTGCCCTGCATCTCAGAGCATGTGAGATTTCGTGTGTGCCCTTTAAGTGTGGGGTCTCTGTGTCCCATGGCCCCCTGGCTTTCCCTAAAGTAAGCCCTGCTGGACTTCAATACCAGATATTCTTAGAGCCCATTTCCTGGGTGAAGAAACTGTGAGCTGGGTAGCCTCATATGACTCTCCATTCCTTGAGGAGATTCTCCACAATTGTCATTATTCTCCTATCTCTGATCACTCATCTGGGGTGACCATACTGCATCACCATCCACCTACCCATATCATCAAGGTTCCTTATTTATATTTTTAGTTGTAAAAGATATTTTTTGCTAGTCTTCTGGTCCTTCTGATTAATAGTTGCTCTGTATATACTTGTGATTTTGGTATACCAGGGTGGGGAGGTGAGCTCAGAGTCCTCTTACTCCACTGTCTTGGCTGCAGACAAGATCCAATAAATAAGGAAGCACTGTGTCCAATAATGAAATTAATCTGTGGGAACAACTTTAAGATAATACAACAATGTCTACATAAGGAGGCAAGGGTGAGAAGTGCTGAGTGCCTTCACATACAAATTTAGGAAAACAAGAGTCAAAGTTACCGACTGTATTTAAACACTCTTTCATGTTCAAGATGTTGATAACTATATTCATATAAGAGATTTGATAAGGGCTCAAATATGCAACTGCTTTCATTTGATAAAAATATGTTGCCTCCTTATAATCCTTTTATGGAAATATTTACATAGATGACAGTACATTGTACTGACATTTTATATTGTTAAATTTTTAAAAAAATCTCAAATCTTATCTGCATTCAGAGAAGTAAACAGTATATTTTTGCTGCTCACTTCTTAATAATTTAACCTGGTCACATCTGACAAAAAGATTGAAGTTACTACAAGCCACTTTAACATATTTAATCCAAGATAATCACGATAGTGTTTATCCATCGTGATTGTCTTTAGAGCAAGATAATCACAATGCTGTGATCACTCACCTAGAGCCAGACATCCCAGTTTGTGAAGTCCAGTGGGCCTTAGAAAGCATCACTACGAACAAAGCTAGTGGAGGTGATGGAATTCCAGTTGAGCTATTTCAAATCCTGAAAGATGATGCTGTGAAAGTGTTGCACTCAAAATGCCAACAAATTTGGAAAACTCAGCAGCAGCCACAGGACTGGAAAAGATCTGTTTTCATTCCAATCCCAAAGAAAGGCAATGCCAAAGAATGCTCAAACTATCACACAATTGCACTCATCTCACACGCTAGTAAAGTAATGCTCAAAATTTGGACTCTGTGGGAGAGGGAGAGGATGTGATGATTTGGGAGAATCACATTGAAACATGTATAATATCATATATGTAACAAATCGCCAGTCCAGGTTCGATGCAGGATACTGGATGCTTGGGGCTGTTGCACTGGTATGACCCAGAGGGATGGTACGGGGAGGGAGGTGGGAGGGGGGTTCAGGATGGGGAACATGTGTACACCCATGGCAGATTCATGTTGATGTATGGCAAAACCAATACAATATTGTAAAGTAAAAAAAAAATTAAAAAAATAGGAAAAAAAAAATTCTCCAAGCCATGCTTCAGCAATATGTGAACCATGAACTTCCAGATGTTCAAGCTGGTTTTAGAAAAGGCAGATACTGGTTTCTTGGGGCTGGTGCACTGGGACGATCCAGAGGGATAGTACGGGGACGCAGGAGGGAGAAGGATTTGGGATGGGGAACACGTGTATACCTGTGGTGGATTCACGTTGATGTATGGCAAAACCAATACAATATTGTAAAGTAATTAACCTCCAATTAAAATAAACAAATTTATATTAAAAAAAAAGAAAAGGCAGAGGAATGAGAGATCAAATTGCCAACATCTGCTGGATCATGGAGAAAGCATGAGAGTTCCAGAAAAACATCTATTTCTGATTTATTGAGTATGCAAAAGCCTTTGACTGTGTGGATCACAATAAACTGTGGAAAATTCTGAAAGTGATGGGAATACCAGACCACCTGACCTGCCTCCTGAGAAATATGTATGCAGGTTAGGAAGCAACATATGAGCCTTGGACTCTCCGTTCCTTGAGGAGATTCTCCACAAATTTTAATTATTCTCCTATCTCTGATCACTCATTTGGGGTGACCATACTGCATCACCACCCACCTACCCATGTCATTGAGGTTCCTTATTTATATTTTTAGTTGTAGAAGATATTTTCTGCTAGTCTTCTGGTCATTCTCATTAATAGTTGCTCTGTATATACTTGTGATTTTGGTATACCAGTGTCGGGAGGTGAACTGGACATGGAACAACAGACTGGTTCCAAATAGGAAAAGGAGTACATCAAGGCTGTATATTGTCACCCTGCTTATTTAACTTCTATGCAGAGTACATCATGAGAAACGCTGGGCTGGAGGAAGCACAAGCTTGAATCAAGATTGCCGGGAGAATATGCAGATGACAGATATGCAGATGACACCACCCTTGTGGCAGAAAGTGAAGAGGAAATAAAAAAACCTCTTGATGAAAGTGAAACATATTTACAGTATCTCTTATTGCAGAAAAATAGTATGTTCACTTCTTAAGATATGCAAGATACTGATATAAAGTCCATTTTGAAGATATATTTTTGCCTATGACTTCCCTGTAGTGAAATATCATAGTTAAAAAGAATGGATTTTTGATGTTTGTTATTTTCTTTTTGCAATTAGCTAAGCTAAAAACACTCAAAACACAATCTTTTTCCAGACTTTTGTGTTCTTACACAGATATACATTTTCAAATATAATATTACTGACTTCCTAACTGCGTAAATATGAAATATAAATGAGATTGTAATTCACTTCTGAACACTCTTTTTAAATCAATATTTTCTAACAGGAAAGTTTGGAACAAAACTAAATCATAAAAATAAAATGACAATCTTTCCCATCCATTTTTGTTAAAGGTACCAAATCTGCCTAAGAGAATAGTGCCATATATAAAGAAAATAAAAGCGAGACAAAAGTCATAGAACCTTGAAGGAATAGCTATAGAAAAACAAATCATCCCCATACTAAACACATGCAATTTTAGTAATAGATCATTGAATTATGAATCGTGTCTCACCTTACTGTGTTGTACTGCATAGATGTATGTTTTTTTTCTGCTATTTCTTTTTTTTTTTTTTTCATACTTCAATCCTTTATTACTCTTAAAGACTATTTTTTTTTTAGAGCAGTTTTAGGTTCACAGCAAAATTGAGAGGAAGCATACGGATTGCTTATACACTCCCTGCCCCCACACATGCATAGCCTCCTCCATATCAACACCCGCCCCCCACCAGAATGGTACATCTGTTAAAGTGCAAAAACCTACACTGACACCTCATAATGACCCAAAGTTCATAGTTTGTATTGTAATTCACTCTTGGTATTGTACATTCTATTGGTTTGGACAAATGTATAATGACATATATACATCAATATCATATCATTAAACGATATTTCATGGGTAGATGTACCACTGTTTATCCACTCACCTACGGAAGGACATTTTGGTTACTTCTAACTTTTGTCAATTATGAATAATCCTGCTATAAATAATCCCTATGCAGATTTTTGTGTGAACATAAGCTTTCAATTCCTTTGAATAATTACCAAGAAGCATGAATGCTAGGTAACATGTGTATCTATTCTTCAGTGAAGTGTCTGTTGAAGTCTTTGGCCAATTTTAAAACTGGATCATCTTCTTATTGTTGAGTTTTAAGAGTTCTTTGTATATTTTGGATTAATCCTCTGTCAGATGTGTCTTTTGCAAATATTTTTTCTCAGTTTGTGGTTTCCTCATTCTCTTGGCATTATTTTTTTACAGAGCAGAAGTTATTAATTTTAATGAAGTTCAATATCAATTCTTTCAAGATCTGTGCTTTGGTGTTGTATTTAAAGTCATTGCTCTATCCAAGGTAATCTAGTTTTTCTTCTATGTTATTCTTTATAATTTTACATTTAGGTCTTTGATTCATTTTCAGTTAATCTTTGTGATGGGTGTAAAGGCTTGTATCTATATTCACTCCTTTGCATTTATTATTTTTTTTCCCGTTCCAGATGCTTTTATTTTATTATTTTATTTTATTTTATTTTTAAACTTTACAATATTGTATTAGTTTTGCCAAATATCGAAATGAATCCGCCACAGGTATACCCACGTTCCCCATCCTAAACCCTCCTCCCTCCTCCCTCCCCTACCCTCCGTCTGGGTCGTCCCAGTGCACCAGCCCCAAGCATCCAGTACCGTGCATTGAACCTGGGCTGGCAACTCGTTTCATACATGATATTATACATGTTTCAATGCTATTCTCCCAAATCTCCCCACCCTCTCCCTCTCCCACAGAGTCCATAAGACTGATCTATACATCGGTGTCTCTTTTGCAGTCTCGTACACAGGGTTATTGTTACCATCTTTCTAAATTCCATATATATGCGTTAGTATACTGTATTGGTGTTTTGCTTTCTGGCTTACTTCACTCTGTATAATAGGTTCCAGTTTCATCCATCTCATTAGAACTGATTCAAATGTATTCTTTTTAATGGCTGAGTAATACTCCACTGTGTATATGTACCACAGCTTTCTTATCCATTCATCTGCTGATGGGCATCTAGGTTGCTTCCATGTCCTGGCTATTATAAACAGTGCTGCGATGAACATTGGGGTACACGTGTCTCTTTCCCTTCTGGTTTCCTCAGTGTGTATGCCCAGCAGTGGGATTGCTGGATCATAAGGCAGTTCTATTTCCAGTTTTTTAAGGAATCTCCACACTGTTCTCCATAGGGGCTGTACTAGTTTGCATCTGCTATTTCTTAAATTTTATTCTTAGGCAAAATATCTGGTTAACCTTTGAAAACTGACAACTCAGCCAGGCAATTAACTTGTGCCCATATAACCTGAACACAACATATTGCCAACATCTACCTCTGCCAGTTCTTAATAGCAAACCCACTTTGGCTAGACCTTGACAAACCTGGATGAATGAGTTATATAAGGCCTCAGGAGGATCAACAAATCAGCCTTTTCATGTTTTGCAAAGGTTGGGATCCCATATGTAATTATTTCAATCTGCCTAGATAACTGTTAACCACCACTACCCCTCTTCCACCACAAACATTTTCCTGGTTTCATCTATTGCATAGAAAAAGTGCAGATAGCTTTAAGGTTGGGATTCTTTGTGATCTGCTGAGTGTGCATGTCAACAGAATAAATGCCTCATGGTATCTTCCATGATCAATTCTTAAGAGATGACTGCGGTCATTTAACAATAACTAAAATTGGACTTCCCTGGTGGCTCATCTCTAAAGAATCTGTCCTCAAGGCAGGATACACAGGAGATGTGGGTTCAATCCCCGGGTCAGGAAGCTCCCCTGGAGAAGGAAATGGCAACCCACTTCAGTATTCTTACTTGGGAAATCCCATGGACAGAAGAACCGGGTGGACTGCAGTCCATGAGATTACACAAGAGTCAGACAGAACTTAGTGACTAAACAACAATCAGTATTCTTGCCTGAGAAATCCCATGGGCAGAGGAGCCTAGTGGATTACAGTCCATGAAGCTTCACAAGGGTTGCACACTACTTAGTGACTAAACAGAAACAACAACATTGTCTGAAGTTATCCCAAAAGCCATTAGTCAGGATACAATGCTGTTCATATGAGCCCCAGATGTCCATTCTATTCTAACAGAACAATTTCTTCCTTGGTGCCTAGTGGTTTCAACATTTGCTTTGAGCTTTCAATTAGGTGAGGAAATTAAATACATTTTAATAATAATTTTCAATTGCTTCTCCAAAAATAGGGCATGACTTGATTTTTTTTTCCTGAAAATGAATTTGTTTGGGGCAGAAAATATTGCATGTAATCAAACACAATTATGGCAACAAAACCCACCATACAAAAATAAAGTGTAGAACTATACAATACTCCAGCCCAAAGGAGAACAAATTCTAAATCTCCTACTTGGCTCCGACTGCAGCTTCACTCTCCAAGGAAGATTTATGACTTCACTTGGGACTGCATTACCAGGCACTGAGGGAACTTTCCTTAGGAAGGGGAACATGTATCTAAGTCATGACAGAGTTCTGACAGATTTTCTCCTAGAAAGGATGGGAAGATTGAGAGTTACCTTAAATCCCCTTAAGACTCTTTTGATGGGAAGCAGTGAAGCAAGTTTAAGGTAATGTCATTTTCTGCTGCTTTATCAGTACTATCTAAGATAAATTTCACCTTCTAAGCTGCAATATATCAATGATTTTAGAAGTAGTACAACAATTGGTCCTAGAAAGAAAGTTGTTCGAATTGCTTTGTTGAAACTAATTGTTTTCCTGGTATTATAAAATTTAGATAAGTTGTAATTTTCTCAGTGTGATTTAAATAATTTTATAACAAGAAACAACTTTAAGGGGTCCCAGGTTGCCTGATTTTTAACACATTCTGTAGCTAAAAGGCAAAACTACTTAAATATTAATTCTGCAATGTCATTCATAGACTAGATTTGAGAAAATATACTTCAGATACTACTACTGAATCCTCCTTGAATATGCTTCATGTTAATTACTTGCTTTAATAAAGGTTATGAGTGGATGTCTTAGAAGTAAAACTCAACAGAAAAAAAATTCTTTTATGCTTTTCTACACTTATTTTCTTTTATCATTTTGTCTTTACAGTTCTATTATTTTGTGCTTTTTAACTGGCTATGATAATGGAGCAGAATGTTAAAAAGGTATGCCTTGGTTCAATGTCAGGTAATAATAACCATCTCTGGTAATGACCAACATAGAAGCTAAATATTAACCATTTCCAAATTTTCCTTTTTGACTTTGCTGGTGGTAATCTAATAAGATGTCAATGTAAAAGTATCTTAATATTCATGCCCACAATTACATGAATATTCAAGAGTCCTCATGCTCCTAACACAAAACAACAGCTAATATAAAGGGAGTCTTACCTTGGATTTTACCCTTATATATTCTGAAGTGTGTAGGTATTTCAAAGTAAAGTATTCTCTTGTGTATAATACATCTAGTTCAATTTCAAAATCTTTGACAATGGCTAAATGTAGTTGAATAAGTAATGTATAGTGCGTTAACCTTCACAGTAAATGTTCTTGTTTTGTGAGTTTAGTCATAATGGGCTTTTACAAACGTTGACTATTTCTGCTTAATAATTATTTTCTTTCAGAGTCATTTAAATATGTGCTTTTCCTTTCACTTTTGTTTAAATAAAAGAATGGTCACCATGAAATATTTTAAGCCATCCTCCCACTCTATTTCTGTTTAGTTTTTTGCCTTTTTTGTATATTTATTAATATTATTTTTAATCAATGATGTACCAATATTAAAGATCTTCTCAAAATGGTCAAATATCACAATTTTTATTAATAATTAATTTTTCAAGGCAAAACATTTGCACTCCCAAATCTGATATTACCATTCTGTGGAATGATTTTACTAAAACTTCAGTGTCAAATACAGAGAATTGGCTTATATTCTACTCCTTTGTGGTTCAGATGGCAAAGAACCTGCCTGCAATGCAGGAGATCAGGATTTGATCCCTGGGTCAGGAAGACCCCCTGGAGAAGGGAATGGCAACCCACTCCAATATTCTTGCCTGGACAAATCCATGGACAGAGGAGCCTGGGGATTTGCAGAGTCAGACATGACTGAATCACTAACACTTTAACTTTTCACTTCACACTCAGTAATGCAAAATTCTGTTTTAAGTGTATATTAAATCATTCTCTTCTTCTCCACACATAAATTATTCTTGGTATTGCTGCTCCATCTCCCCTTTTATGTATCTTTTTTCATTAGTCTTTTTTTCAGACTAATTAATATTAGACTTTCTGTCTTTTGAAACTCCCTCTCCCACAAATTTTCAGTAAAATGTTCACTGATTGCTTTATTAGTCTGTATCCTGCTGGTATCAGTGACCAAAGTTCAACTCCATGTAGATAAAACAAAAGGCAATTTAATTGGTTCAGATAGCTTGGGAATCCAGGAAATATACCTGTAATCAAGCACTGTGAGACCCTTCCATTCAAAGAATGTCATTTTTCACCTTAAGTTCTGCTTTTTCTGGCTTCACTGTTCTGGTTTTTTCTCACAGTAGAGCGAATTATTTGTGTGAGCAAATATCTCTGGCCAGACCAACAAGAGATCAAAGCATATTTTTATCTATAAACTTTAACAAATAAATATGCTGTAAGTTAGGTATCTCTGACATTTTATTATTAGATATTGAGTTAACTGTTATTTTTAAAATCTACAGCTAGTTCATTTGCATAGACTTTGCAGAAACTTGGTTTAATAGATTTTTCAGAGGAGATTTCCTTAGCCAGAAGAAAAATTTCCTGTTAGTTTGTTCTTTTTCTCTTATTTTCAATAGTCATTAATTTGAAAAATGAGGAGTTAACAACTTACAACTCTATAGGATGATTATGATTAAGATACTCCCTCATATGCAGGTGAGGGTCTATAAGTGGCCTACTTTTAACTAGTAGAAAACAGAAAATGTACAACACAGTTCAATTCCCTCTTTCCGTCTTACATTTTCCCTAAAGCCTGACTGTGTTGCATAGAACTAGTGATATGACTCACCATTTCTGAACCCATAAAGCCCTAAGTAATTCCAACTTAAGATATTAATAGCAATATAATAATAATATAAATAACTCACAGATAGAGGACAGTTCAGAGTTTATGCAATGAGATTACTTTATTTGAAATAAAATTTTATTTTTTAATTTGATGTCAAAATGTGTCAACGATTAGAAATTGGGCAAGATACGAAATCAAAGCTGGAGACAGAACACCATACTCCTTTATGCCATCATACATCTTCATAGTAGCTTAAAATAGGCATTTTATAGTTTTAAACCCATTTATAGAATGAGAAACATCATTTCAGAAAATATTTAAGGATTATTATTACGTGCCATGCACTGTTTGCAGTGTTAAATAATAATGAAAAAGTTGAAATGTGCCATTCTCTATCACTCAGAATGAACAAGCAAAGGGGGAAAATGTATAGTATGTATACATTAAAAATTACATATCAGACAAGATTACAAACTCAGTTCTAGAGAGACATTGCAAGAGGCATCATATGACAATATTTGGTCAGCTTAAAGGATAGATATGAATTTTCATAATATGACAGCAAAATTAATATTCCTAGATCTTTGGTAATAAAACTACTAAAAGAAAATAACACTTCCAAAAGTTTAGCTCTCAGTACTATATCACTTTTGTGTGTCATTTTGTGATGAGGTGACTTTGATCATGCTGAGATGTGATGAGAGTTTGCTCTCCAGCATGACATTCCTGGGGTATAATCTCTACTTCAACCTACAGAAAGAAGAGATCCTTGGCATGATCATAAAACTGTCCTTTGTGTATATGTTTTTAACACTAAAATGTATATATTTCCAGACTTCTATAATGGCCTTAGCATAATATTATCACTTATAATACTATCACTCACCAATGAAAGGTAGGAAATCTTCTTTTTAGATCTGTATAAGCTTACGTTTTGTTTCATATGATTTTTGGTACTATATGTGTGCAATTTAAATAATAGTGGTAAAATAGACACATGTACAAGCCATCTAAGCTAAAAAAAAATACATTTTTTGCCAAAACCTCATTGCTCACACCTCTTTCTCTCTGTCCGTTACTTATAGAAGACCTCTCCTATTACATTTGTAATAATCTTCCCTTTACTTCATGTCTTTATCTCTCACGCGTGCACTGACAGATAACACGGTTTACTTATTCTTATGTTTTTGTGACTTACAGTCACATTTTTGAGATAGATTGATGTGAATTCAGGTGACTGTATTAATTTTTATGCTTGTGTAATTAATACTGCATGTTTTGGTGACATTTGTATTTTTTATTTTATTATTGATGCTCATTGGGTCATATCCAGCTTGGGGCTATTATGAAAAATGCTGCTATGAAAAATCTGCTGCACATCACTTGGTGCATACATATGGGAAATTCTGTTGGGTATATACTCGGGAGTAAAAATGTTAGATGCAGGGTATGTGCACATATAAAATTTACAAGGTAATGCCAAACTGTTTTGTAAAGCACTTATAAAAATAATTGCTATAAACTGTCATTGATGCATGGGTATACATTCACACTCTATATTTTGTGTTACTCTTTCTGGTTCAACTGATTTCTACCTTTATTCCCTATATTCCTATAAACAAGGATTTAAATGTCATTATTTTATTAGATTCAGGTAAATTATTTTGGTGGGACTGCCACAGAGATGTTACCATGTACTTCACCTTACAACATTTCAAATATTGCATAATGTCAGAATTTCAATGTTCATGATGCTTAAGTTTGATCATTTTGTTAAGATCATGGCTCAAGTTGTCTCCATGTTACAAGAACATTTTTGTATTTAGATAATATCTGGAAGACATATTGAAGCAATATGAATCACTTTTTAGCAGCTATTTTCTTGGGAGTTTTATAATCACAATTTTCTAATTCAATAATTTCTTTCATATGTATTAGCCAGCAACATTTAAGTCTCCTAGTGTCTCTATGGTAAGAATCCATCTGCAATGCAGGAGCCCAGGAGATGCAGGTTGGATCCCTGGGTCAGGAAGATTCCATGGAGAAGGGAATGGCAACCCATTCCAGTATTCTTGTCTGGAGAATCTCTTGGGCAGAGGAACCTGCTGTGCCACAGTCCATGGGGTCACAAAGATTTGGACATGACTGAGCATGTGATGGCAATGGCACCCCACTCCAGTACTCTTGCCTGGAAAATCCAATGGATGCAGGAGCCTGGTAGGCTGCAGTCCATGGGGTCGCTAAGAGTCCGACATGACTGAGCGACTTCACTTTCACTCTTCCCTTTCATGCATTGGAGAAGGAAATGGCAACCCACGCCAGTGTTCTTGGCTTGAGAATCCCAGGGACGGGGGAACCTGGTGGGCTGTGGTTTATGGGATCACACAGAGTCGGACAGAACTGAAGCAACTTAGCGGCGACGGTGGCGGAACATGTGATGGACGGATGGATGTCCTTCTCAGGCCCTTTGGTTCATGCTACACAAGTTCACTATTGTTTCTGCTTTCACAGTTATGAAATCATTTATTCATTTTCTGAAAAATCTTGCCCTTAATGTGAATATTTCTAGCTATGTAGGTCGTTTTCGTAATTTGCCATATTCTGCATGTGGACATGATGGAACAATCATGGACTATGTACATGCTAGACACATACATATTATCAACACTTTTGCATTTCCTCTTGTTCAGTTCAGTTCAGTCACTCAGTCGTGTCTGACTCTTTGCAACCCCATGAATCACAGCATGCCAGGCCTCCCTGTCCATCACCAACTCCCAGAGTTCACTCAGACTCACGTCCATCCACTCAGTGATGCCATGCAGCCATCTCATCCTCTGTCTTCCCCTTCTCCTCCTGCCCCTAATCCCTCCCAGCATCAGGGTCTTTTCCAATGAGTCAACTCTTCGCATGAGGTGGCCAAAGTACTGGAGTTTCAGCTTTAGCATCATTCCTTCCAAAGAAATCCCAGGGCTGATCTCCTTCAGAATGGACTGGTTGGATCTCCTTGCAGTCCAAGGGACTGGCTGCAGTCATCATCTGTAGTGATTTCGGAGCCCAAAAATAAAGTCTGACACTGTTTCCACTGTTTCCCCATCTATTTCCCGTGAAGTGATGGTACCAGATACCATGATCTTCATTTTTTTAATGTTGAGCTTTCAGCCAACTTTTTCACTCTCAACTTTCACTTTCATCAAGAAGATTTTTAGTTCCTCTTCACTTTCTGCAATAAGGGTGGTGTCATCTGCATATCTGAGGTGATTGATATTTCTCCCAGCAATCTTGATTCCAGCTTGTGCTTCTTCCAGTCCAGCGTTTCTCATGATGTACTCTGCATATAAGTTAAATAAGCAGGATGACAATGTACACCCTTGACGTACTCCTTTTCCTATTTGGAACCAGTCTTTTGTTCCATGTCCAGTTCTAACTGTTGCTTCCTAAGCTGCATACAGATTTCTCAAGAGGCAGGTCAGGTGGTCTGGTATTCCCATCTCTTTCAGAATTTTCCAGTTTATTGTGATCCACACAGTCAAAGGCTTTGGCATAGTCAGTAAAGCAGAAATAGATGTTTTTCTGGAATTCTCTTGCTTTTTCCATGATCCAGCAGATGTTGGCAATTTGATCTCTGGTTCCTCTGCCTTTTCTAAAACCAACTTGATCATCAGGAAGTTCATGGTTCACGTATTGCTGAAGCTTGGCTTGGAGAATTTGACCATTACTTAACTAGCATGTGAGATGGGTACAATTGTGCGGTAGTTTGAACGTTCTTTGGCATTGCCTTTCTTTGGGATTGCAATGAAAACTGACCTTTTCCAGTCCTGTGGCCACTGCTGAGTTTTCCAAATTTGCTGGCATATTGAGTGCAGTGCTTTCACAGCATCATCTTTCAGGATTTGAAATAGTTCACCTGGAATTCCATCACCTCCACTAACTTTGTTCTATTCTCATCAACTTTAATTTCTAAGCTTCCAATGAAAGTTTTTATGTCTGATGTTTACAAGTCATTAATCATATTTTTTAAATCACAAAATAGTCATTTGAACTGATTCAATTGTACATTTTAAGCAGCAAATGAGAATAATTTTCTTGAAAGAGATTCTTTTTTGGAATAATAATCTGTCAAATAGGAAGACTTTTGTGTGAACATAAAAATTCTCATGACTTTAAACCATATGAAAATTAAGTATCTGAGTAAGATTATGTTATGGCAGGGAGTAAAATCTAATATATGATTAGTAAAGTCTGGGTTTCATTATCAAATATTCTGTACAGACTCCTTTTCTATCCTTACAAGGAAATTTATGCTTTTCATGACTCATAAAATGTTTCTGGATTTTTAGAAGACTCTATTAAAATTTACAGATATTTTGTTTCTAATGTTTATAAAACTGAGAACTATTTATGTTTGAAAACTGAAAGTGAATATGTTAGTTGCCCAGTTGTGTCCATTCTTTGCAACCCCATGGACTGCCAGGCTCCTCTGCCCATGGGATTCTCCAGGCAAGACTGCTGGAGTGAATTGTCATTCCCTTCTCCATGGGATCTTCCCAACCCAGGGATGAAACACGGATGTGGCTCAGCTGGTAAAGAATCCACCTGCAATTAGGGAAACCTGGGTTCAACCCCTGGGTTGGGAAGATCCCCTGGAGAAGGGAAAGGCTACCCACTCCAGTATTATGGCCTTGAGAATTCTATGGACTATATAGTACATGAGGTCACAAAGAGTTTGACATGACTGAGTGACTTTCACTTCCCTATTTACTGACTGAGCCACACCTTATTTATATCTAGTGGGATGATAATCACATTAATAATAGTTAACATGAATGTAGAATATATTGTATGTCAGCCATTGTTGTATGTCTCTTCTTTCCTTTGAATCCTTTACATGATAGACAATGGCAGTTACAAAACTGACAATAAATGGTTAACAGCAAGTCTGCAATTTTCCTTTCATTTTATAATTGGGCTAAAATAAAGGTGATGTGTTCTAGAAGTTCACAATAATCTATTCCAATGGCAACCCACTCCAGTGTTCTTGCCTGGAGAATCCCAGGGACGGGGGAGCCTGGTGGGCTGCCGTCTATGGGGTCGCACAGAGTCGGGCACGACTGAAGCGACTTAGCAGCAGCAGCATTCCAAACTTTACCTGCGCTGGCTAATGATGGAACTAGAACTCACACGAGTGTTTTTGCTAGCTGGGGAGTTCTTATGTTTGGAAAGATTTCATCAGAATATGCTATGCTTAGTCTGTTTAGAACACTTTGTTAACAAACTTGAAATCATGGAATTTTGAAGCATGTTTCGTAGCAAATACCACATTAGCTATGCAACTATCTGATTATAAAGTGGAGATATGTCAAGGTTGAACATTTCTCTTTTAAGTCATAGTGATAAAGTTAGAAGCTAGATTTTCAGTATATTAATTGTGGCTTGAGGGTATCCTAAAAGGCAGGACAGGAAATGTAAAGGCATTTCCAGACTCCGCCCTGCTCCTCCTGAGTATTCTTTAGTCATTATTCACAGGTAATGGTAAAGTTTGATTCTGGGTAAAATTTCTCATTTGTGATAGTTTGATGTTCTAATGATTTGTGTTATCCATGAATGCTGCATTTTTGCCTAAAAACTCTGTATAATCTGAATTTTTCTACCTCAATTTTTCTGGTAAACAGGGTTTTACTATTTTGTTTTAATCCAATTGCTATGTAAACAGAAAAAAACATAGTTGTTGAAAATATTTACATTGTATAAAATGCAGATATATTTAGAAAGGATGAGAGATAATTTATAATTTACTTAGTTGTTTTCTAGAGAGATAAGCTGCTGCTGCTGCTAAGTAGCTTCAGTCGTGTCCGACTCTGTGTGACCCCATAGACGGCAGCCCACCAGGCTCTCCTGTCCCTGGGATTCTCCAGGCAAGAACACTGGAGTGGGTTGCCAGTTCCTTTTCCAATGCATGAAAGGGAAAAGTGAAAGTGAAGTCGCTCAGTGTGTCCCACTCTTAGTGACCCCATGGACTGCAGCCTACCAGGCTCCTCCATCCATGGGATTTTCCAGGCAAGAGTACTGGAGTGGAGTGCCATTGCCTTCTCCAAGAGAGATAAGCAGGCTGTTACTAACTCTCAATATATAATACCAGTATAAGTACAGTCTTAACTAGGAACCATTTTGTATTTCTGTTTTAATCACTTTAAATAATAATTGTTATGCCTCATTCATTATCAAGTAGGATTTGCAAACCCTCTTTCCTGATCCCTCACTATTTTAGCAACCCAGGGGCTTTATGGCAATCTCAACCTATCGAGGTTCAGAGTGTTCAAAAATGAATACATAAAATTACAATATAGCTTGTCACAAAGCATGAGCACCTGATGCCATTGATGAGGAACAGGTGAGTGTCTATCCAGGCATGTGTGATGCCCCAGCAGGGATTACTTCAGTTAAATATCAATGTCACTGCCATTACAGATGAGTGTAACAAGAGCAAAAGACACACACACACTCACTAGAGAAATTTAAGTCATCAGAACTCAATCAGATTTGCAGGGGAATTGGTTCAATTTGTCCGGATTATCCAAAGTGAGCGGAAGTAGCCTCAGAAATAGATCAAGAAAGCTTGACCTTTGTTGTCACACTGAAATGTTCAATTCCTGCAGAGGCCATTATTCTTTGGAATTTTCTCCTGGTGAGTGAAAGAGCACATCTTTTTAGGAGGATTAGAGAATGAAATTTATTATAAAAAATGCTGCATATCTTTATACTTAGTATATAGCTTCTTGAACTAAGAAGTTAGAGTATTTTAATGAAGAAAAATATGCAAGGTAAATATTTGATTTAATCACAAATGTAAACACGCCTAATTGAAGGGAGAGAGGAGGAAAGTGAGACAGGAGAAATGAAAAGCAACAGAAGCAGGGGGAGAGGAAGAGGGTGGGGGAGAAGAGAGAAAGAATAAGAATGGCCTATTTAAATATATTCTTATTCTTAAAATACTCCAAAATGGTATGATCTGTACATATGTAGAGGTGTTTTTGCAATTATAGCAGCTTAATGTAGGCAAACTTAAGGCATGTTTTAGTACTAAAATACCACTGAACAACACAGAACGTCAGCAACTGTTCACACTGAATGATGTAGATAATTAATCTAATTTTTCCTCAGCTTCATTCTGTGTTCTATTAGTTTTCTTATTCAAACTTCCAAGTCACAAATCTAATTTAAAACCTCTTAACTAGTCTAACACATAATGTGTTCTATCTGCGTTCAGTGTCTAGCAGTGAACAGCGAATGAAACTAGAATACTAATTTGCTTCAGTGTGCAAAATATTCAATAATCAAATAATAAAACCCCAGATCCAGCACTTCTTAATGACATGACCAAATGAGTCCAATGCCTTGAAATGTGAGTGTAATTAAAAAAATTAAACAAAGAGGAATACAATGATGTAAAAAAAAGAGGAAACATCAAGCTAACCAGTACAATGCAGGCAATATCCTGAGCTTCTCTCCAACTGTCCCTAATCAAGGTAAAAAGACTTTACAGTTAGCAAGACACGTTTGATTAACAACTTGGCTTACTAGTTTTGCTATTTTAGTACTGCTTATTCCTTATAGTCTCTCTCTTTTTCCTTCCTGCCTATCAATGCATACACATAGGCAGTTGCATGCATGCTTGCTAAGTTGCTTCAGTCGGGTAGACTCTTTGTGACCCAGTGAACTGTAGCCCACCAGATTCCTTTGTCCATGGAATTCTCCAGGCAAGAATATTGGAGTGGCTTGCTATGCCTGTCCTGCAGGGGATTTTCCTGACCCAGGGATTGAATCCAGATCAGATCACTCGCTCAGTCATGTCCGACTCTTTGCGACCCCATGAATCACAGCATGCCAGGCCTCCCTGTCCATCACCAACTCCCGGAGTTCACTCAGACTCATGTCCATCAAGTCAATGAGGCCATCCAGCCATCTCATCCACTGTCGTCCCCTTTTCCTCCTGCCCACAATCCCTCCGAGCATCAGAATCTTTTCCAATGAGTCAACTTTTCGCATGAGGTGGCCAAAGTACTGGACAGCTTTAGCATCATTCCTTCCAAAGAAATCCCAGGGCTGATCTCCTTCAGAATGGACTGGTTGGATCTCCTTGCAGTCCAAGGGACTCTCAAGAGTCTTCTCCAACACCACAGTTCATAAGCATCAATTCTTCGGTGCTCAGCCTTCTTCACAGTCCAACCCTCACATCCATGCATGACCACAGGAAAAACCATAGCCTTGACAAGACAAACCTTTGTTGGCAAAGTAATGTCTCTGCTTTTGAATATGCTATCTAGGTTGGTCATAACTTTCCTTCCAAGGAGTAAGCATCTTTTAATTTCATGGCTGCAGTCATCATCTGTAGTAATTTTGGAGCCCAGAAAAATAAAGTCTGACACTGTTTCCACTGTTTCCCCATTTATTTCCCATGAAGTGGTGGGACCAGATGCCATGATCTTCATTTTTTGAATGTTGAGCTTTAAGCCAACTTTTTCACTCTCCACTTTCACTTTCATCAAGAGGCTTTTTAGTTCCTCTTCACTTTCTCCCATAAGGGTGGTGTCATCTGCATATCTGAGGTTATTGATATTCCTCCCAGCAATCTTGATTCCAGCTTGTGTTTCTTCCAGTCCAGCATTTCTCATGATGTAGTCTGCATATAAGTTAAATAAGCAGGGTGACAATATACAGCCTTGACACTCTCCTTTTCCTATTTGGAACCTGTCTGTTGTTCCATGTCCAGTTCTAACTGTTGCTTCCTAAGCTGCATACAGATTTCTCAAGAGGCAGGTCAGGTGGTCTGGTATTCCCCTCTCTTTCAGAATTTTCCAGTTTATTGTGATCCACACAGTCAAAGGTTTTGGCATAGTCAGTAAAGCAGAAATAGATGTTTTTCTGGAATTCTCTTGCTTTTTCCATGATCCAGCGGATGTTGGTAATTTGATCTCTGGTTCCTCTGCCTTTTCTAAAACCAACTTGATCATCAGGAAGTTCATGGTTCACGTATTGCTGAAGCCTGGCTTGGAGAATTTTGAGCATTACTTTACTAGCGTGTGAGATGAGTGCAACTGTGCGGTAGTTTGAGCATTCTTTGGCATTGCCTTTTTTTGGGATTGGAACAAAAACTGACCTTTTCCAGTCCTGTGGCCACTGCTGAGTTTTCCAAATTTGCTGGCATATTGAGCACAGCACTTTCACAATATCATCTTTCAGGATTTGGAATAGCTCAACTGGAATTCCATTACCTCCACTAGCTTTGTTCGTAGTGATGCTTTTTAAGGCCCACTTGACTTCACATTCCAGGATGTCTGGCTCTAGGTCAGTGGTCACACCATCGTGATTATCTGGGTCATGAAGATCTTTTTTGTACAGTTCTTCTGTGTATTCTTGCCATCTCTTCTTAATACCTTCTGCTTCTTTTAGGTCCATACCATTTCTGTCCTTTATCGAGCTCATCTTTGCATGAAATGTTCCCTTCGTATCTCTGATTTTCTTGAAGAGATCCCTAGTCTTTCCCATTCTGTTTTCCTCTATTTCTTTGCATTGATCATTGAAGAAGGCTTTCTTATCTCTTCTTGCTATTCTTTGGAACTCTGCATTCAGATGTTTATATCTTTCCTTTTCTCCTTTGCTTTTCACTTCTCTTCTTTTGACAGCTATTTGTAAGGCCTCCCCAGACAGCCATTTTGCTTTTTTGCATTTCTTTTCTATGGGAATGGTCTTGATCCCTGTCTCCTGTACAATGTCATGAACCTCACTCCATAGTTCACCAGGCAGTCTATCTATCAGATCTAGGCCCTTAAATCTATTTCTCACTTCCACTGTATAATCATAAGGGATTTGATTTAGGTCATACCTGAATGGTCTAGTGGTTTTTCCTACTTTCTTCAATTTAAGTCTGAATTTGAATTGATTGAATTGATGGGATTGAATCCACATCTCTTAAATCTCCTGCATTGCTAGTTCTTTACCACTAGCGTTACCTGGAAAGCCCCATACAGTTACCAATACTTAGATTAAATATTTGAAATTATCTTCCATTGACTGTGTATAAAAGTCTGTATTACATTTTTCATTGGAGGGAGAAACTTTCCTTTTCTTTTCCCTTCCTCTATTTACATCCCCTTTGTACAATAAAGATTTTTTGGATATATGCTCTTGAATTTGAAGTAAAAAAAAAAAAAAAACACACATTTCAGAAAATGAATAGGATATGTCAGAAAAATTAACTGTGTACTGAGTGATTAAACTATTTTGCGTAAGAATGTCATTTCTATTTTGTTTAAATGTAATGTAATTTACCAGACCATAAAGAACTCCTTAGATGAAATGGCTGTTTTCCAGGCAATGCTACTCTGTTGCTGATTGCAATATATTCTGACATCTATGACAGTTTTATAATTCTTCTATTCTGTGCTCTGAAGTGTCCTTACTTTGCTGAAGGCTTTCTCCTGGGAAAAGGCATGAAAATTTTATAGACTTAAAGGACAATAAACAGTTTGATAGGAAAACAGTATTATCACGTGAAGCAATTGTGTTGATAATTTGTTTTAATATGGTAAAGTATTTCAAAAGACCTTTCCTGGTTTAGAGAAGATGTTTTACACATGTGACTATTCTAAGTGAAACATAAAAATGAAAATTATGAAAAAGAAATGACTCACCATATCTTTGATAGACTCTTGTGTCCAATGCAAAACATCTTAGAATAAGGAATATATTATGTGGACTGTTTGAAATACTATATGTCAGAATTTACAGTGAATATGAGTACAATAATTTCAATAAAGAGCATCTTAAGCTAAACAACATAGATATATGCTTTATACAATATTTTATTGTAAACAATGATTAAAGATTTTCATTGCTTTCAAAATACTCTCAAAACATGTTCAGTTAATAATATCTGAATGACATTTTTAGGGACTCATGAATTGCTTGTGATTAATACTATCACAAGTAATTATCACTACTTCTTTGATAAAAGCAAAATATAGAAAGCAAATTCCTATTTAGAATGTGTTATATTAAATAGCTATAAAGAAACAGACACAGAACAAAACAATCTGGCCAACAATATCTAAATGACTGAGTCACAGGAATTTACAATTCTACCAAACAGAGCACAAATGAATGGATGTGTGTGTGCATACTCATATTGAAATAAGTTATGGAACATATTCACAGATACACAGATATTCTTGTGTTCTTCATGTATAAACCAATGGAAAGTATTTTAGCTGGATTAATGTTCAGTGTAAGGAAAGCCATCTTAAGTGATATTTTTTTAGAATTCATAATCAGTTAATAAATATTTGATTATATACTGAAGTAAAAAAATCCAAATACATTTTATGAATATGGAGCTTTAGGTTTTTAACTTTTTCATTACAGAAGCACAAATTAAGCTTAAATAGAAATGAGGAGCCATCCCAATAAGTTATTTTAATCAGGAATTACTTTTTGCACAATAAATAGAATGCATGAAACCTAAGATAAAGAGAAAAGGTATTATAATTGTTGATTTATTTATTGAGCCATAACTTTAAAGTTTTATATATATATACTGTGCTGTGCTTAGTCGCTCAGATTTGTCTGACACTTTGCAACTCCATGGACTGTAGCCCACCAGGCTCCTCTATCCATGGGAATTCTCCAGGCAAGAATACTGGAGTGGCTGCCATGCCCTCTTCTAAGGGATCTTCCCAATCCAAGGATTGAACCCTAGTCTCCTGCATTGCAGGTAGATTCTTTACCATCTGAGACACCAGGGAAGCCCAGGAATACTGGAGTGGGTAGCCTATCCCTTCCTGGGTATTTCTGACCCAGGAATCAAACTGGGGTCTCCTGCATTGCAGGCAGATACTTTACCAGGTACCAGGGAATCCGATAGATGTACTATTGCAACTCAGTGAAATGAAGTGTTTATATAAATACTTGTGTTTGTATATTGGATAAAGTTACTTTTTCACGAGCAGCTCACTAAATTGAAAAGGGAAAATATAATCCATTTTATGGCAAAATGGCAAAGTTACAAATATATAAATGTTGGATATACTAATTGGATTTTATTCTTTTTTGCATCTTTTTAAAATTAAAGGCTTCTATTTTTTGGAAAGGATGGCACTGTCTAACAACACTAGCATTTTTTTTACAGCATTTATTAGTTTCAATATTTAGGATTGAGAGACCAGAACATAGCTATAATTCATAAATTGCAATAAAATTCCTTGTAGACTTAAAGGGATTTATTTGTTAAATCTCTAGTTGTATTATCTATGTTATTTCTGGGTCTGTTTGACTTTCCTATTTATTTATTTGTTTTTATTGATTATGGATCACATTCTACTGCTTTTTCTCATGTGCAAGAAATTTTGATTACATGTTAGACTTTATGAATATTAGGTTTTAAGAATCTAAATATTTTAATGAGTGTGGAAATTTATTTCTGGAGTGAGTTAAGTTACTTAGAAAAGAATTTATATATTTTTTAACATATATTTTTGTTTTGTTAGAGTCTAAAATAGTTTCTACTCTTAGGCATGGACCTTTTGGAGTCTCTTCAGAATGTTGCAAGTTTTCATACCAGAATTCTTCTTTTATGAACAACTTAACATTTGACTCATCAATCTCACTTTTATATATTCAAGAACAATAAAAAATGCATGTCCAAAAGACCTGTACTTGGATACTCATAATGCTTAATTCACTTGTCATAATCTGGAAATAAAACAGATCAGTTAATTAACAAATAAACAAAAGAACGTGTATCTGTAGAGTTAAGTACTATGAAATAAAAGTTCGCTCAATAAACATAAGAATATAAATATATGTCAAAAAGCATTAAACTGAGTGAAAGAAGTCAGGCACAAACTATACAAAACTGTATGATATCTTTACATGCATTTTCATAAGAGGCAAACTTACCTAGCATAACAGAAAGATGAGAGGACATCTAGGGGTGAGATTTTCAGGAACTGACTGTGAAGGGACAGAGGGTTTATTATGGGAAATGGAAGTATTCCCTGGTGGCTCAGATGGTAAAGAATGCCTGCAATGTGGAAGACCCAGATTTGATCTCTGGGTTGGCCAATACTCTTGCCTGGAGAATTCCATGGACAGAGGAGCCTGGAGGGTACAGTCCATGGGGTCACAAAGAGTCAGACAGGACTGAGCAAGTAACACTTTCCCTGCTTAGTGTCGTGATTATGGTGATGTTCATATGGGTGTCAACATTTGTCCAAACTAAAAAACAGTAGAATTGAGGAGAAGGCAATGGCATCCCACTCCAGTACTCTTGCCTGGAAAATCCCATGGATTGAGGAGCCTGGTAGGCTGCAGTCCATGGGGTTGCTAAGAGTCGGACATGACTAAGCGACTTCACTTTCACTTTTCACTTTCATGCATTGGAGAAGGAAATGGCAACCCACTCCAATGTTCTTGCCTGGAGAATCCCAGGGATGGGGGAGCCTGGTGGGCTGTCGTCTCTGGGGTCGCACAGAGTCGGACATGTTAGAGAACAAACTGCTTCAAAAAAATAAACAAGCTTAAAAGGAGCCAATGAAAAAGAATCTGGAAAAGTAATATACTATTGGATACATTTACACAACTTCATAATTATGCAACAATCTTTTCTCCCTATGTATAATTCCCTAAATTATTTCCCAGCCCACTCTCTCCAAAGGTGAAAAATAAAATAATCAATAAAAACAAGCATACTTGTCTTAGTTTCACAATCATGCAAAACTATATTAAATATATTTTTATCTTATAATTTTTATATTTTTATTAAGGAGTCCGGTAAATGGCCACAGAACTAGGAGAAGAATGAATAGAAACTATTTATGAAAGGTGAAATAAAACTCCTATTTTCTTTTCAGTTCAGTTCAGTTGCTCAGTTGTGTCCGACTATTTGAGACCCCATGGACTGCAGCACGCCAGGCTTCCCTGTCATCATCAACTCCCAGAGCTTAAACTCATACCCAGCAAGTTGGTGATGCTATCCAACCATCTCACCCTCTATTGTCCCTTTTTTCTCCTGCCTTCAATCTTTGCCAGCATCAGGGTCTTCTCCAATGAGTCAGTTCTTCACATCAGGTGGCCAAATTATTGGAGTTTCAGCTTCAGCATCAGTCCTTCCAATGAGTGTTAAGGATTAATTTCCTTTAGGATTGACTGCTTGGATCTCCTTGTAGTCCAAGGGACTCTCAAGAATCCTCAAAAGCATTAATTCTTCAGCCTTTAGCTTCTTTTCCATGTATATCAATCAGCAAGAGAACACATTTAGAATCAAGAAAGTAATTATTACTACTAAGAATATAAGCTATTAAAACTATACAATATATACTGAGAGCATTCTGTAGATTGGCCAATATGATAAACATTTTTCATCTATTAAAATATTTTATTTCCTTAGCCACATTTGATAGCTAATAGTCATCCATTTTACAGGTTATTGGAATGAAGTCATGAGGTCGAGTTATCAGAAAAGTCCAGACAACACACAGCCAGACTTATACTCCTAAGCCTAGAAAGTATCAGTTAACTTTAATAACTGAGAAGAAAAGGAGTCAAATGAAATTTACTATTGTAGCTGAATAAATTTAGTATTTCTTTATAAGGAAGTATATATCTCTGAGTTTATTTAAATAAAAATGTGTATAATGCATTATGTATAATGTTTAGGATATAAGTTTAGAAAAAGAAGAGAAGATATTTAACCAATTTTTTACTATGTAATCATTTAAATATGAAAATTTAGAAGTCTCTGCCACTATCAATTTTCTTGTATGTCTGTGTGTGTGC
Organism: Bos grunniens; assembly: GCF_055505025.1. Classification (NCBI taxonomy): domain Eukaryota; kingdom Metazoa; phylum Chordata; class Mammalia; order Artiodactyla; family Bovidae; genus Bos; species Bos grunniens. Next base: position 7,943,048 of record NC_141176.1, on the reverse strand, counting down.
TCCTTGCTTGAATCCTTACAATTGATCCCAGTGAATTACTAATTAAAGAATAGAATTATATTGTTGACATCTAATATTATATGCTACAGTCATACAATATAGTGATTCACAATTTTTGAAGGTTAACTCTATGTAGTCATGATAAAACGTTGGCTATATTCCTCATGTTGTACAATGTATCTCTGTAATTTATTTTCTACAAATAGTTTGTACCTCTTAATCTTCTACCCCTACATTTCCCCTTCCCACTTCCTTCTTCCCTCTGGTAACCATTAGTGTGTTTTTAGTGATAGCCAAGAGCTAAAAGCTGTATATTTATCTATGACAAGGGAAATAGGTAAGAAAAATTGCATATAAATACAATAAATAGATTATAGTAGGAATACTCACTCCAGTATTTGTGTCTGGGAAATTCCATGGAAAGAGGAGCCTAGTGGGCTGTAGTCCATAGGGTTGCAAAGAATCAGACATTACTGAGCACGCATGTGCACACACGTGCGCGCACACACACACACACACAGAGTAATTAGAAGCAGTAACTCAAAGCAAATTTTTTTGTTAAAATTATTAATAATAAAGGTAAATAAAGGAATTAGGAAATACTGGATCTGATGTATATCTGGATCTGATCTCTGTACTATCTTTTCCATTTTTTTGTACGCTTATTTTGAAAAAAGTTATTATTAATAGAAAGTTAAAAATGCACCATATAATATCTATCTTAAAAGCAAATGCAGGCCATCTTAATAAAAAGAATGCTTCATAGTATTAACATGACAGTAGCATTTAATATCTAGCTATGGTCTTAAGAGCTTGTATCAATTTCTATTCATATTGATTTTTTTATATTTATATATGTAACATATGGATATGCTTCTGTGCTTTTCTAATTACTTATTAAAAATTAGTTAGTAAAAAAGATATTTTAAAGATTAAGTGATTCAAATAAGTTAGGTTAAAACTCCAAAGTTAAATGTTGTGGATCAGTGATCAGTGATCTAAGATTTTCTTCATTTTCAGGCCTTGGGACATCTGGACTAAATGAGGAGCAGCAATGGTCAGCCTTGGCTGCTGCTGCTGCTAAGTCGCTTCAGTCATGTCTGATTCTGTGCGACCCCATAGATGGCAGCTCAAATTTCATGTTGATATTTTTATTTATTCTGAAAATGTTAATGAAGAATTACACAGTTTCACTTCTCCTCTGTGTTTATACATAGAATTAAGAAAAAAAAAAATAGCATACCTGCTCTTTAACTCAGATCTTTATGTAGAACGCATCTATAGTGCTATTGCTGTATAACTGCTTGCCAAAATATCTGTTAATGTAAAACAGAGACACTTTTAAGATGGTTTATGATTGATATACTGTGTCATATCTCAATTATCTCCCTACATGTCCATTAATCCCAATGTTTGAAGCAAATAGTGTCATGCCTGACTCTTTGTGACCCTATGGACTACAACCTGCCAGTCTCCTCTATCCATGGGACTCTCCAGGCAAGAATACAGGAGTGGGTTGCCATGCCCTACTCCAGAGGAACTTTCTGACCCAGGGATGGAATCCGCACCGCTTAATGTTCCCTGCATTGACAGTCAGGTTCTTTACCACTAAGCCACCGGGGAAGCTCTTTAATCTACTAGGTGAATACAGATTATAAAGGTTCTTTGATGCTATGATTTGGCATAAATTATAGCTCAGGTAATCAAATACACCTGACACAAAATCACAAGTAGCATTTTTCACCAGAGAAGAAAGGAGTCCTTTTTATTAACAGGAGTTTTTGCAAGAGGTCTCAGAAGGGATTTCACCATTAATATCCCTTTTAACTAGTCTCTATGTTATCAAGGGAAGGAAGAAAACAGACATGTTTGAAGATTGAAGAAGATATTATGTAATGAAATTTTCTTCCTTAGCATGGTATAAATTATGTCATCACTAAAGTGTATTTCTCCCTTTCTGACTGCCAAATAGTTCTTGCCTCTCCCTTGGTACCTTTGAAGCCTCAAAGGCCAGAGAAATTAGAAACATCACATGCTGTCTTTACTATGTTATTTCTATTCTTATATTAAAAAAAAACAATGCCGTTTTTTCTTTATTATGTGTCTAAATGAATTTTATAATGATTAAGATATGTTTTAATAATCAAATCATCCAAGCTAGTGATGGTTCAAATGCTGACTGTTTGATCTTGTCAGCTTTCCAGAATGTCTTGAAAAATGAACAGCACATTTTCAGGTCATTATAGCAGAGATTTTAGGTTGATGGCATGATATTTTATCTTCAAATGGAGAAAATGCCCAAGAGTAAGCAATTTTCAAAATGTATAGCCCAACAAAGATAGGAACATATGAAAGAATTGTTACACTGAACTATGATGAATAGTTTCTAGTTTTTCTGATTAATGGACTGTTCAAAAAGATGTGCTTCTGGGAGCATTGAGTTTAAAATTAAATGTGAGGAATTCCTGAGTTCTAATTTCGTATCTTCAAACAGTATGACTCTGTAATTTATGCAAGCTGTGATGGATTTTTTTTAAAGTAGCATTTAAGATGAGCAGTGTAAATTTCACAGGAGAATAGCTGTAAATTTACTGTGTTCATTAGTTCATAGAGGTAACTGAAAAGGGAAAATGAAGTCAACTATTTGTTTGGCATCCTGTCCATACAGCAGTTAAAAACTTTAAAAAAAATGTCCACCCTAAGTGTTTCTCATATATGAGCAGTATTTCAACTTAATGCCACATTATAAAACCCTTGCAGAGAATCTCAAAACTTTATGTGATTAATTACTCTTTAAAAATATCAGCGGGCTTTGGTAATATTTGAAGCCCATATTTATAAAATAAAGGTACAAACAATCTTGACTATTCATTTACTATGTATATCTGTATTAAAAAAAGAGTCTTGTTAGAACTGCTGTCTTGGAAGTCTTAAGATGTATCTTTTTAAATTTAAAAAGAATACTAAAATAAGTATATTTATATATTTTTTAAAATCTACAAAGAAATTAAAACATGCAACACATAGTTTCATTCCATTAAGACCTAATGGAATGAAAATCAATAACAACAAAAAGAATTTGTCATGACATATGACAATGAATGAATGAATCCAAGACTCAATGAATCCAAGACTCAATCTTTATGAAGAAATGACTGCTGACTTCTTGACTAAATTAAGAGACAAAACATAATTATCATTCAAATTAAAAAGGATACTTCAGTAGATGGAATTTCAAATAACAAAATGGAAGTTGTGCTAAAGATAATTTACAGAAACTATTTAAAAATCTGAATAGACCCAAACCAAATAAGGAAAACATACTGAGAAGCCACACAATCTTTCCTTATAAAACAGAAAGAAAGAAAGAAAGAATTGAACACATATATACACACATTAAAATACTCAGATTGTTTAATACAGTTTGATAGAAAACCATTACATTTCTTTTTTTTTAATTTTATTTTATTTTTAAACTTTACAATATTGTATTGATTTTACCAAATACCGAAATGAATCCGCCACAGGTATACCTGTGTTCCCCATCCTGAACCCTCCTCCATCCTCCCTCCGCATACCATCCCTCTGGGTCATCCCAGTGTACCAGCCCCAAGCATCCCGTATCGTGCATCGAACCTGGACTGGTGACTCGTTTCATACATGATATTATACATGTTTCAATGACATTCTCCCAAATTATCCCACCCTCTCCCTCTCCCACAGAGTCCATAAGATTGTTCTAAACATCAGTGTCTCTTTTGCTGTCTCGTACAAAGGGTTATTGTTACCATCTTTCTAAATTCCGTATATATGCATTAGTATACTGTATTGGTATTTTTCTTTCTGGCTTACTTCACTCTGTATAACAGGCTACAGTTTCATCCACCTCATTAGAACTGATTCAATGTATTCTTTTTGATGGCTGAGTAATACTCCACTGTGTATATGTACCACTGCTTTCTTATCCATTCATCTGCTGATGGACATCTAGGTTGCTTTCATGTCCTGGCTATTATAAATAGTGCTGCGATGAACATTGGGGTACACGTGTCTCATTCCCTTCTGGTTTCCTCAGTGTGTATGCCCAGCAGTGGGATTGCTGGGTCATATGGCAGTTCTATTTCCAGTTTTTTAAGGATTCTCCACACTGTTCTCCATAGTGGCTGTACTAGTTTGCATTCCCACCAATAGTGTAAGAGGGTTCCCTTTTCTCCACACCCTCTCCAGCATTTATTGCTTGTAGACTTTTGGATTGCAGCCATTCTGACTGACATGAAATGGTACCTCATAGTGGTTTTGATTTGCATTTCTCTGATAATGAGCTGAGCATCTTTTCATGTGTTTGTTAGCCATCTGTATGTCTTCTTTGGAGAAATGTCTATTTAGTTCTTTGGCCCATTTTTTGACTGGGTCATTTATTTTTCTGGAATTGAGCTGTAGGAGTTGCTCGTATATTTTTGAGATTAATTGTTTGTCAGTTGCTTCATTTGCTATTATTTTCTCCCATTCTGAAGGCTGTCTTTTCACCTTGCTTGTAGTTTCCTTTTTTGTGCAGAAGCTTTTAAGTTTAATTAGGTCCTATTTGTTTATTTTTGCTTTTATTTCTAATATTCTGGGAGGTGGGTCATAGAGGATCCTGCTCTGATGTATGTTGGAGAGTGTTTTGCCTATGTTCTCCTCTAGGAGTTTTATAGTTTCCGGTCTTACATTTAGATCATTGATCCATTTTGAGTTTATTTTTGTGTATGGTGTTAGAAAGTGTTATAGTTTCATTCTTTTACAAGTGATTGACCAGTTTTCCCAGCACCACTTGTTAAAGAGATTGTCTTTAATCCATTGTATATTCTTGCCTCCTTTGTCAAAGATAAGGTGTCCATATGTGCGTGGATTTATCTCTGGGCTTTCTATTTTGTTCCATTGATCTATATTTCTCTCTTTGTGCCAGTACCATACTGTCTTGATGACTGAATAACCTAACTCTACACCTAAAGCAACTAGAAAAGGAAGAAATGAAGAACCCCAGGGTTAGTAGAAGGAAAGAAATCTTAAAAATTAGGGCAGAAATAAATGCAAAAGAAACAAAAGAGACCATAGCAAAAATCAACAAAGCCAAAAGCTGGTTCTTTCAAGGGATAAATAAAATTGACAAACCATTAGCCAGACTCATCAAGAAACAAAGGGAGAAAAATTGAATCAATAAAATTAGAAATGAAAATGGAGAGATCACAACAGACAACACAGAAATACAAAGGATCATAAGAGACTACTATCAACAATTATATGCCAATAAAATGGACAACGTGGAAGAAATGGACAAATTCTTAGAAAAGTACAACTTTCCAAAACTCGACCAGGAAGAAATAGAAAATCTTAACAGACCCATCACAAGCACGGAAATTGAAACTGTAATCAAAAATCTTCCAGCAAACCAAATCCCAGGTCCGGACGGCTTCACAGCTGAATTCTACCAAAAATTTAGAGAAGAGCTAACACCTATCCTACTCAAACTCTTCCAGAAAATTGCAGAGGAAGGTAAACTTCCAAACTCATTCTATGAGGCCACCATCACCCTAATACCAAAATCTGACAAAGATCCCACAAAAAAAGAAAACTACAGGCCAATATCACTGATGAACATAGATGCAAAAATCCTTAACAAAATTCTAGCAATCAGAATCCAACAACACATTAAAAAGATCATACACCATGACCAAGTGGGCTTTATCCCAGGGATGCAAGGATTCTTCATTAAATTTCTTAAATACCATACATGAGTTACTTAATAATTTGATAGGAAAAAAAGTAATCCCAGTCATAATAATATTAAAAAATAACAGAGTTTAGGAAAATGATAGTAATAACTTCAGCCTTTTAACTCTGTGCAAGTCTGACCTAAAATCAGACAGAGCCATTAAACAGCAAGACCTGAATTCATCAACAGTGTTCACACTAAATTAAGTGGCAAGCCATCCAAAGTAACATTCCAAAGAGCTTGTTGGGGACAAATCAGCAGCTACAAGATACAGGTGTTATTCATGTCTGAACAAAGGAGAGCAGAGAGAGGTGAGAGAGGGCTTGGCAGACCAGAGACCTGGGGACCCCCACCTAGAGAGTAGGGAGTGGTTTTGCCTACTGCAATAGCATCTGATAGCCAAGTTTGTGTCAGGGACTAGTGGAGCAGTTTAGCTTCTAGAATGCCTTAATTCTTAATTGACAGAACTCTTTTCCGTTGCAGAAACTCTGTGTAAGGAGACTGTGTTGGGCAGTAAACAAAACTGAGCATAATAGTAAAAACAGACACAAAACAAAAAGACCAGAAAGAATAGCGGACAAGGAGACAGAGCCAAGCAATTCGATTTTGGAACATTTGGTCTGTGGACAACCTCTACATTTGGGGACATTACAGTAAAAAAAAACAAGGCTTCATAGTTTATGCCAGTGGTTAAGAACCCACCTGCCAATGCAGGAGACTTAAGAGATGCGGCTTCAATTCCTGGGTCAGGAAGATGCCCTGGAGAAGGACATGGTAATCCACTCTAGTATTCTTGCCAGGAAATCCCGTGGACAGGGGAATCTGGCAGGCTACAGTCCACAGGATCACAAAGAGTTGGATATTACTGAGCAACTAAGCACACACAGTAAACATGTGATTGAATAATATATTCTGTGAAATTAGAATAGCTATTCTGAAAAAAAATGCATTTTAAATACTGAAGAAAACTAGTTTCACATGTAAAATTAAACAACAGTAAAGTATTGAGGTCAAATCCTCCTGCATGTTTAAATTTCCTTGTTTGCTTGTTTTAACCAAATAGAACAACATTACTTCATATAGGATGTGAAGACTTGCCAAAAAAACAGATCTGCTCACACAACAGATTTAAAATTAGCTTCTATAGCAAATGAGTGAAGATGTTAATAAAATTACTTAAGAAAACATGAGATAACACACAAAAGAAAGAATCAAAAAAGAAAAAGAAAAAGACTCAGGAATGAGATAACAGTTCAGGAAAGAATTAAATCAAATATATCTCTATCTAGAAAGCAGTCAGAAAGAAATTTAGTTTAATTTTATTTTATTATTTATTATTAATGAGCAAAATAAAATTTATAATTGTATTTGTCTCATATATGGTCTGCTCATATATGATCCATTCTTTTGCTAACTGGTATTGAGTTGAAAAATGATGCCAAGGACCTTTGAACTTTTATGGACTGGCCTAACATTTATTTTTCAATATTATAAGCACTTCTGATATTTAGTTACTTGACATTGCTTCTCAATATTCTTCAGTAAGAAATGAAGAAGAATGTGGGCATAGTTATTTCTGTACAATCTGAAGGGTAGGTTATTGACACATCACTCTGGCAAAGGATCCTTACTAGATTTTTCATCATACGTATTGAGTGAGGTATATGAAATCCTATAAGAAGCTTTGATACAAACTAAAATTGCTAAGTTGCTAAAATTACAAACATCCCTCTATATAGACTAAATGTAAAGTATATTTCTGGGAGACGATTGGAGTGAAGATTGCTGGGAGAAATATCAATAACCTCATATATGCAGATGACACCACCCTTATGCCGAAAGCAAAGAAGAAATAAAGAGCCTCTTGATGAAAGTAAAAGAGGAGAGTGAAAAAGCTGGTTTAAAACTCAATATTCAAAAAACTGTAAAGTAATTAACCTCCAATTAAAATAAATAAATTTACATTAAAATATAAAAATATTTAACTAAGAAAGAAAAAACTATAAATAACTTTCTTGGACCAAAACAAAACAAATCAAAACAAAACAAAAAACTGAGATCATGGCACCTGGTCCCATCATTTCATGGCAGATAAATGGTGAGACAATGGAAACAGTGACAGACTTTATTTTCTTGGGCTCCACAATCACTGTAGATGGTGGCTGCAGCCATGAAATCAAAAGATGCTTACTCATTGGAAGAAAAGCTATGGTAAACCTAGACAGTATATTAAAAGCAGAGATATTACTTTGCCAATAAAGGTCCGTCTTGTCAAAGCTATGGTTTTTCCAGTAGTCATGTATGGATGTGGGAACTGGACCATAAAGTAAGCTGAGCACCAAACAATTGATGCTTTTGAACTGTGGTGTTGGAGAAGACTTTTGAGAGTCCCTTGGACTGCAAGGGGATCAAACTAGTCAATTGTAAAGGAAATCAGTCCTGAATATTCATTGGAAGGACTGATGCTGAAGCTGAAGTCTCAATATTTTGGGCACCTGATGTGAAGAACTGACTCATTGGAGAAGACTGATGCTGGGAAAGATTAAAGGCAGGTGGAGAAGGGGACAACTGAGGATGAGATGGTTGGATGGCATCACTGACTCAATGGACATGAGTTTGAGCAAGCTCCAGGAGTTTGTGAGGGACAGGGAAGCCTGGCATGTTGTAGTCCGTGGGGTTGCAAAGAGTCGGACATGACTGAATGAATGAACTGACTGACTGTAAGGGTATTTAAATTTAAATTTTATTTAAAGCTTAATATTTTTATCTCAAATGATATGGGTTTTTTTTTTTTGACAATTTGATCATACAACTGATTTCAATAGATACAAATCTAAAATACCTGAAAATAGATTTTTAATAGGTCTTTGTGTTAATTTCTGAACTGTGATATAAATATAGAAAGAGAATGAATTACTCCTGTGGCTGCATCTTGAATTGACAGGAGAGTTTGCACTGGTTTTAAACTTTGAACTGATTATTACCAAAAAGATCATATTGAAATATCAATAAGCACAATCATTGCATTTTATTTCTAATTCCTCCACTTGGTGAGCTATGATTCCAAGTTAAATCTGAAGAGAAATAACATTACTTCTCATGAGTGTAATCCAACTACTTCATCCTTATAATATATGCTGCTGCTGCTGCTAAGTCTCTTCAGTCCTGTCTGACTCTGTGTGACCCCATAGATGGCAGCCCATTGGGCTCCCCTGTCCCTGGGATTCTCCAGGCAAGAACACTGGAGTGGGTTGCCATTTCCTTCTCCAATTCATGAAAGTGAAAAGTGAAAGAGAAGTCGCTCAGTCATGTCCGACTCTTAGCGACCCCATGGACGGCAGCCTACCAGTCTCCTCTGTCCATGGGATTTTTCCAGGCAAGAGTACTGGAGCGGGGTGCCATTGCCTTCTCCGCTTATAGTATATATATTAGTTATAAATATCTGCTGAAGAAGGTCAGTTGTAGTGACCTTATGTTAAGCTTTTCTGCATGATTTTGAAAGTTGTGACTTGCTAGTGTCTGTTTCTATATGCTTAACTACAATCAATTATATGTATTTTTGTTCTATTCATGGGGTTCTCCCTTTCTCCTGTGGACCACATTTTGTAAAAACTCTCTCCACCATGACCCGTCTGTCTTAGGTGGCCCTGCATGGCATGGCTCAAAGCTATACAAGGCTGTGATTCATGTGATCATTTTGGTTTAGCTTTCTATGATTGTGTTTTTTGTTCCAGAGACTGGGTGATTATGGTTCTTATTTCTTCTGTCTGCCCTCTGATGGATGAGAATAAGAGGCTTGTGCAAGCTTCTTCATGGGAGGGACTGGCTGTGGGGAAAACTGGATCTTGCCTCGGTGAACAGGGCCAAACTCAGTAAATATTTAATCTGATTGTCTGCTGATGGATGGAGCTCTGCTCCCTCTCTGTTAGATGTTTTACCTGAGGCAACCCAGTTTTGAGGTCTATAATCTCTATCATTCTGATGACTTCCAAAAGGAATTATGCCAACCTGGCCTCCTAGGACTACGAACAAAACTAGTGGAGGTGATGGAATTCCAGTTGAGCTATTCCAAATCCTGAAAGACGATGCTGTGAAAGTGCTGAACTCAATATGCCAGCAATTTTGGAAAACTCAGCAGTGGCCACAGGACTGGAAAAGGTCAGTTTGCATTCCAATCCCAAAGAAAGGCAATGCCAAAGAATGCTCAAACTACCACACAATTTCACTCATCTCACACGCTAGTAAAGTAATGCTCAAAATTCTCCAAGCCAGGCTTCAGCAATACGTGAATCGTGAACTTCCTGGTGTTCAAGCTGGATTTAGAAAAGGCAGAGGAACCAGAGATCAAATTGCCAGCATCTGCTGGATCATGGAAAAAGCAAGAGAGTTCCAGAAAAACATCTATTTCTGCTTTATTGACTATGATAAGGCCTTTGACTGTGTGGATCACAATAAACTGTGGAAAATTCTGAAAGAGATGGGAATACGAGAACACCTGATCTGCCTCTTGAGAAATTTGTGTGCAGGTCAGGAAGCAACAGTTAGAACTGGACATGGAACAACAGACTGGTTCCAAATAGGAAAAGGAGTTCATCAAGGCTGTATATTGTCACCCTGTTTATTTAACTTCTATGCAGAATACATCATGAGAAACGCTGGACTGGAAGAAGCACAAGCTGGAATCAAGATTGCCGGGAGATATATCAATAACCTCAGATATGCAGATGACACCACCCTTATGGCAGAAAGTGAAGAGGAACTCAAAAGCCTCTTGATGAAAGTGAAAGAGGAGAGTGAAAAAGTTGGCTTAAAGCTCAACATTCAGAAAACGAAGATCATGGCATCCAGTCCCATCACTTCATGGAAAATAGATGGGGAAACAGTGGAAACAGTGTCAGACTTTATTTTTCTGGGCTCCAAAATCACTGCAGATGGTGACTGCAGCCATGAAATTAAAAGACGCTTACTCCTTGGAAGGGAAGTTATGCCCAACCTAGATGGCATATTCGAAAGCACAGACATTACTTTGCCAACAAAGGTCTGTCTAGTCAAGGCTATGGTTTTTCCTGTGGTCATGTATGGATGTGAGGGTTGGACTGTGAAGAAGGCTGAGTGCTGAAGAATTGATGCTTTTGAACTGTGGTGTTGGAGAAGACTCTTGAGAGTCCCTTGGACTGCAAGGAGATCCAACCAGTCCATTCTGAAGGAGATCAGCCCTGGGATTTCTTTGGAAGGAACGATACTAAAGCTGAAACTCCAGTACTTTGGCCATGTCATGCGAAGAGCTGACTCATTGGAAAAGACTCTGATGCTGGGACGGATTGGGGGCAGGAGGAGAAGGGGACGACAGAGGATCAGATGGCTGGATGGCATCACTGAGTGGATGGACGTGAGTCTGAGTGAACTCCGGGAGTTGGTGATAGACAGGGAGGTCTGGCGTGCTACGATTCATGGGGTCACAAAGAGTCGGACACGACTGAGCAACTGATGTGATCTGGCCTCCTAGGACAACTGCTGTCAGTGCCTCTGTCCCCATGGTAGGTCACAGCTGATACATGTCTCTGCAGAAGACCCTCAAACACTCACAAGTAGGTCTGCTTCAGTCTCTTGTGGGGTCATCAGTCCTTTCTCTTGGTATGCACTAGGTTTTCTTTTTGCCTTCCAAGAGTCTCTTTCTTCCCCAGTCCTATGGAAGTTCTGTTATTAAATCCTGCTGACCTTCAAAGTCAGATTCCCAGTCCCTTTGCTGAATCCCCAGGTTGGGAAGTCTGATGTGATGCCTAGAACTTTCCCAAGAGTGCAATAATTTCTTTGGTATTATTAAACTCTAGTTTATGGGTATACATCCAACAGGTATGGATTTTATTTTATTGTGCCCCTCCTACCATCTCATTGCAGCTTATCCTTTGTCCTTGAACATACGGTATCTTTTATTTGGTGGATTCCAACATCCTACTGTAGATGGTTGTTCAACAGCTAGTTGCATGAACAGCCCCATGAAAAGTATGGAAGGCAAAAATATTTGCCATCAGAAGATGAGCCCCCCAGCCAAAGGTTGGTAGGTGCCCACTATACTACTGGGGAAGAGCAGAGAAATAGCTCCAGAAAGAATGAAGAAGCTGGGTCAATGCAGAAATAACACTCAGTTGTGGATGTGTCTGGTGATGAAAGTAAAGTCTGATGCTATAAAGGTCAATATTGCATAGGAACCTGGAATACTTGGTCCAGGAATAAAGGTAAACTGGACATGGTCTAGCAGGATATGACAAGACTGAAAATCGACACTTTAGGAATTAGTGAACTAAAGTGGACAGGAATGGACTAATTTAATTAAGATGACCATTGTATCTACTACTGTGGTGAGAATTCCTTAGAAGAAATGGAGTAGCCCTCACACTTAACAAGAGACTGAAGTGCAGAACTTGGGTGAAATCTCAAAAATAACTGAATGATCTTGGTTTGTTTCCAAGGCAAACCATTCAACATCACAATAATTCAAGTTTATGTCCCAAACACTAGTGTCAAGAAGCTTAATTTGAATGGTTCTGTGAAGACCTACAAGACCTTATAGAACTAACATCAGAAATTTATGTCCTTTTCATCATAGGGGTTTGGAATACAAAAGTAGGAAGTCAAGAAACATATGGAGTAACAGGAAAGTTTGACCTTGGAGAACAAAATGAAGCAGGGCAAAGGTTAAGAGACTTTTGCCAAGAGAACATATTGATCATGGCAAGAACCCTAGTCCAACAACACAAGAGATGACTCTACACATAGACATCCTTAGATGGTCAACACCAAAAATAACTTGATTGTATTTTTTGAAGCTGAAGATAGAGAAGCTCTATACAGACAGAAAAAACAAGACTGGGAGCTGACTGTGGCTCAGATCATCAGCTCCTTATTGCAAAATTCAGGCTTAAACTGAAGAAAGTAGAGAAAACCACTAGATCATTCAGGTATGACATGCATCATAAAACAACAAATCCCTTATTAATATACAGCAGAAGTGACAAATAGATTCAAGGGATTAGATCTGATAGACAGAGAACCTGAAGATCTATAGATGGAGGTTCGTAACATTGTACAGGTAGTGGTAACAAAAATCATCCCCAAGAAAAAGAAATGCAAGAAAGTAAAGTGGAATTCTGAGGAGGCATTACAAATAGGTGAGAATAGAAGAGAAGTGAAAGGCTAAGGAGAAAAGGGAAGCTATATCCAATTGAATGCTTAGTTCTAAAGAATAGCAAAGAGATAAGAAAATTTCTTAAATGGACAGTGCACTAGAGGAAAACAAGAGAATAGGAAAGACTAGATATCTTGTTAAGAAAATTAGAGATACTAAGAGAATATTAGTTTTAATTAATATTAATTAATTAATATTATTTTCATTAGTCTCAATGAAACTAAGCCATGCCCATTGGGCAACCCAAGACGGGCAGGTCATGGTGGAGAGATCTGACAGAATGTGGTCCACTGGAGACGGGAATGGCAAATCACTTCAGTATTCTTGCCTTGAGAACCCCATGAACAGTATGAAGAGGCAAAATGATAGGATAGTGAATGAGGAACTCCCCAGGTCAGTAGGTGCCCAATATGCTACTGGAGATCAGTGGAGAAATAACTCCAGAAAGAATAAAGGGATGGAGCCAAAGCAAAAACAATACCCAGCTGTGGATGTGACTGGTGATAAAAGCAAGGTCCGATGCTGTTAAGAGCAATATTGCATAGGAACCTGGAATGTCAGGTCCATGAATCAAAGCAAATTGGAAGTGGTCAAGCAAGAGATGGCAAGAGTGAATGTCGACATTCTAGGAATCAACGAACTCAAATGGACTGGATGGGTGAATTTAACTCAGATGACCATTATATCTACTACTGTGGGCATAAATCCCTCAGAAGAAATGGAGTAGCCATCATGGTCAACAGAAAAGTCCAAAATGCAGTACTTAGATGCAATCTCAAAAAAGACAGAATGATCTCTGTTCGTTTCCAAGGCAAACCATTCAATATCACAGTAATCCAAGTCTATGCCCCAACCAGTAACACTGAAGAAGCTGGCGTTTAATGGTTCTATGAACACCTACAAGATCTTTTAGAACTAACACCTCCAAAATATGTCCTTTTCATTACAGGGGACTGGAATGCACAAGTAGGAAGTCAAGAAACACCTGGAGTAACAGGCAAATTTGGCCTTGGAATATGGAATGAAGCAGGGCAAACACTAATAGAGTTTTGCCAAGAAAATGCACTGGTCATAGTAAACACCCTCTTCCAACAACACAAGAGAAGACTCTACACATGGGCATCACCAGATGGTCAGCACCGAAATCAGATTGGTTATATTCTTTGCAGCTGAAGATGGAGAAGTTCTGTACAGTCAACAAAAACAAAAAAAAAAACATCATCTGAGCTGACTGTGGTTCAGATCATGAACTCCTTATTGCCAAATTCAGACTTAAATTGAAGAAAGTAGGGAAAACCACTAGACCATTCAGATATGATCTAAATTAAATCCCTTATGATTATACAGTGGAAGTGAGAAATAGATTTAAGGGACTAGATCTGATAGACCGAGTGCCTGATGAATTATGGACTGAGGTTCAAGACATTGTACAGGAGACAGGGATCAAGACCGTCCCCATGGAAAATAAATGCAAAAAAAGCAAAATGTCTGTCCGGGGACGCCTTACAAATAGCTGTGAAAAGAAGAGAAGCAAAAAGCAAAGGAGAAAAGGAAAGATATAAGCATCTGAATGCAGAGTTCCAAAGAATAGCAAGAAGAGATAAGAAAGCCATCCTCAGCAATCAATGCAAAGAAATAGAGGAAAACAACAGAATGGAAAAGACTAGAGATCTCTTCAAGAAAATGAGAGATACCAAGGGAACATTTCATGCAAACATGGGCTCGATAAAGGACAGAAATTGTATGGACCTAACAGAAGCAGAAGATATTCAGAAGAGGTGGCAAGAATACACAGAAGAACTGTACAAAAAAGATCGTCACGACTCAGATAATCACGATGGTGTGATCACTCATCTAGAGCCAGACATCCTGGAATGTGAAGTCAAGTGGGCATCAGAAAGCATCACTACGAACAAAGCTAGTGGAGGTGATGGAATTTCAGTTGAGCTATTCCAAATCCTGAAAGATGATGCTGTGAAAGTGCTGAACTCAATATGCCAGCAATTTTGGAAAACTCAGCAGTGGCCACAGGACTGGAAAAGGTCAGTTTGCATTCCAATCCCAAAGAAAGGCAATGCCTAAGAATGCTCAAACTACCACACAATTGCACTCATCTCACACACTGATAAAGTAATGCTCAAAATTCTCCAAGCCAGGCTTCAGCAATATGTGAACCATGAACTTCCTGATGTTCAAGCTGGTTTTAGAAAAGGCAGAGGAACCAGAGATCAAATTGCCAACATCTGCTGGATCATGGAAAAAGCAAGAGAGTTCCAGAAAAACATCTATTTCTGCTTTATTGACTATGATAAAGCCTTTGACTGTGTGGATCACAATAAACTGTGGAAAATTCTGAAAGAGATGGGAATACCAGACCACCTGACCTGCCTCTTGAGAAATCTGTATGCAGGTCAGGAAGCAACAGTTACAACTGGACATGGAACAACAGACTGGTTCCAAATAGGAAAAGGAGTACGTCAAGGCTGTATATTGTCACCCTGCTTATTTAACTTCTATGCAGAGTACATTATGAGAAACGCTGGACTGGAAGAAATACAAGCTGGAATCAAGATTGCCGGGAGAAATATCAATAACCTCAGATATGCTGATGACACCACCCTTAGGGCAGAAAGTGAAGAGGAACTCAAAAGCCTCTTGAGGAAAGTGAAAGTGGAGAGTGGAAAAGTTGGCTTAAAGCTCAACATTCAGAAAACGAAGATCATGGCATCCGGTCCCATCACTTCATGGGAAATGAATGGGGAAACAGTGGAAACAGTGTCAGACTTTATTGTTCTGGGCTCCAAAATCACTGCAGATGGTGACTGCAGCCATGAAATTAAAAGATGCTTACTCCTTGGAAGGAAAGTTATGACCAACCTAGATAGCATATTCAAAAGCAGAGACATTACTTTGCCAACAATGGTCCATCTAGTCAGAGATGTATATGGTTTTTCCTGTGGTCATGTATGGATGTGAGAGTTGGACTGTGAAGAAGGCTGAGCACTGAAGAATTGATGCTTTTGAGCTGTGGTGTTGGAGAAGACTCTTGAGAGTCCCTTGGACTGCAAGATCCAACCAGTCCATTCTGAAGGAGATCAGCCCTGGGATTTCTTTGGAAGGGATGATACTAAAGCTGAAACTCCAGTACTTTGGCCACATCATGTGAAGAGTTGACTCATTGGAAAAGACTCTAATGCTGGGAGGGATTGCAGGCAGAAAAAGAAGGGACGACAGAGGATGAGATGGCTGGATGACATCACCAACTCCATGGACATGAATCTGGGTGAACTCTGGGAATTGGTGATGGACAGGGAGGCCTGGTGTGCTGGGATTCATGGGGTCGCAAAGAGTCGGGCACGACTAAGCCAATGAACTGAAGGGAATATTTCATGCAAAGATGTGCACAAAAAGTAACAGAAGTGGCAAGGACATAACATAAGCAGAAGAAATTGAAAAGTGATGGCAAGAATACACAAAAGGACTATGCTAAAATGGTCTTTAATACCTGCATAATCACAGTGGTGTAGTCACTCCCCTTCAGCCAGACGATCTGGAGTGTGAAGTCAGTGGAGCCTTAAGGAACATTAATAAGAACAAAGCTAATGAAGGTGATGGAATTCCAACTGACCTACTTCAAATTCTAAAAGATGATGCTGTTAAAGCACTGCATTCAATACATCAGCAAATTTGGAATATCCATCAGTGGTCACAGGACTGGAAAAGGTCAGTTTTTATTCCAAGCTCAAAGAAAGAGAATTCCAAAGATTGTTCAAACTACCATACAATTGTACTCATTTCACAGGCTTGCAAAATAATGTTCTAAGTCCTCCAACCTAGGCTTCAACAGTACGTGAACCAAAAAATTCCAGATATACAAGCTGTATTTAGAGAATATAGAGGAATCAGAGATCAAATTGCCAATATCCATCGGATCATAGAAAAAGAAAAAATACCCCCCCACACACAATATCTACTTCTGCTTCAATGACTATGCTGAAGCCTTTGACTCGCATTCATGTTCGACTCTTTGTGACCCCATGAAGTAGAGTTCCAGGCCCCTCTGTCCATGGAATTTTCTTGGCAAGAATACTGGAATGGGTAAGCATTCCTTTCTCCAAGGGATCTTCCCAAGCCAGGGATCAAACTTAGGTATCCCATATTGCAGACAGATTCTTTACCATCTGGGCCACCGGGGAACCCCTTTGACTGTGTGGATTACAACAAACTATGGAAAATTCTTAAAGAGATGGAATTCCAGACCACCTTACCTGTTCCCCCTCCACAAGAAACCTATAAGCAAGACAACAGGCAACAGTTAGAACCAGACATGAATCAACTGACTGGTTCAATATTGGGAAAGGCGTATGACAAATCTGTACATTGTCACCCTGTTTATTTATATGCAGAGTTAAATGCCAGGCTGAGTGACACACAGGCTGGAATCAAGTATGCAAGGAGAAATATTAACAACCTCAGATATGCAGAAGTTATCGCTCAAATGACAGAAAGTGAAGAGAAACTAATGAGCTTCTTGATGAGAGTGAAAGAAGAGAGTGACATAGCTGGCTTAAAATTTGGGAGAATGGTGCTGAAACATGTATTCATATAATACCATATATGAAACAAATCACCAGTCCAAGTTTGATGCATGATACAAGATGCTTGGGGCTGGTGCACTGGGATGACCCAGAGGGAGGTGGGAGGGGGGGTTCAGGATGGGGAACACGTGTATATCCATGGCGGACTCATGTTGATGTATGGCAAAACCAATACAATATTGTAAAGTAATTAGCCTCCAATTAAAATAAATAAATTAAAAAAAATCAAGATTCGAAAAAACTAAGATCATGGCATCTGGTCCCATCACTTTATGGCAAATAGAAGGGAAAAAAGTAGAAACCGTGGCAGACTTCACTTTCTTGGGCTCCAAAATTAGTTTGGACGGTGACTGTATCATGAAATAAAAAGATGTATGATTCCTGGAAGAAAAGCTTTGGCAAATTTAGACAGCATATTAAAAAGCAGAGACATCGTTTTACTGACATAGGTCCTTATAGTCAAAGCCATGGTTTTTCCAGTAGTCAAGTATGAATGTGAGAATTATACCATAAATAAGGCTGGGCACCAAAGAATGATGCTTTTCAAGTGTGGTGTTGGATAAAACTCCTGAAAGTCCCTTGGACAGGAAGGAGATCAAAACAGTCAATCCTAAAGGAAATCAATCCTGAATATTCATTGGAAGGACTGATGCTGAAGCTGAAGCTCCAATACTTTGGCCACCTGATGCAAAGGCCCAACTCATGGAAAAGAAGCTGATGCTGGGAAAGTTTGAGGGCAGGAGGACAACACAGTGATAGAGGAAGAGACAGTGAAGGACAGGGAAGCCTGGCATGCTGCATGCAGTCCATGGTGTTGGAAAGAGTGGAACACAACCTAGCTACTTAACAACAATTTTTGTTCTGAGGAAGGAAAATAAATGTTTCAGGAAAATTCTGATTAGTTTTATTTTAGATACATAGTGTTTAACTCCAGTTTTCTCTGTCACAAGGGAAAAACAACTGCACATATTCATTACATACACACACAAACACATACACACATATGTGTGTGTATTTAAATCTGTTGCCTAGGTGTAATTTTTTGGAGGAAAGAAATATTAATTACAAGACAGCCAAATTACTATTTCAATACTATACAAACTAAATGTGCTACTGATAACATTAATACAAATCCCTTTCTTTCAAGCAAAGTAGACATAGAGTAAAACCTTGTATTAACATTAATAACTTCTAAAAAAAATCCTAAAAAGGCAATGAGCTTAAAAGAAAACCATTTTAGTTTTTAGTCACATGGAGTAATTCTGTTATATTCAGACTAAGTAACTTTGGAACATAGAGGATTATTTTGAAAAAGTAAAAATTTGAAAGGTAAAACATTGTCCATAATTTGACCATGGTTCTGAAGAAGTTAAATTAAAGAAAGTGTACACCATATCTAGTTGATCACAAAGAAAAATTACTATTGTTTAGTAATATATAAAGAGATAAGTCTACATAACTGATATTCTGATTTTGGTTTTGTTTAGTTAGCTCTCAGCCCATTATAACACTTAGAAACAGATAATGAACATTATAGTTCTCATTTTCTTTTTTTTTTTCCTCTTTTTCTTTTTCTTTATTTATTTTTTTACTTTACAATATTGTATTGGTTTTGCCATACATCAACATGAATCTGCCATGGGTGTACACGTGTTCCCAACCCTGAACCCCCCTCCCACCTCCCTCCCCATACCATCCCTCTGGGTCATCCCAGTGCACCAGCCACAAGCTTCCTGTATCCTGCATCGAACCTGGACTGGTGATTCGTTTCTTATGATATACATGTTTCAATGCCATTCTCACAAATCATCCCCCTGCCTTCTTCTCCCACAGAGTTCTATACAACTGTGTCTCTTTTGCTGTCTCGCATACAGGGTTATTGTTACCATCTTTCTAAATTCCATATATATGCGTTAGTATACTGTATTGGTGTTTTTCTTTCTGGCTTACTTCACTCTGTATAATCGGTTCCAGTTTCATCCACCTCATTAGAACTGATTCAAATGTATTCTTTTTAATGGCTGAGTAATACTTCATTGTGTATATGTACCACAGCTTTCTTATCCATTCATCTGCTGATGGACATCTAGGTTGCTTCCATGTCCTGGCTATTATAAACAATGCTGCGATGAACATTGGGGTACACGTGTCTCTTTCAATTCTGGTTTCCTCGGTGTGTATGCCCAGCAGTGGGATTGCTGGGTCATATGGCAGTTCTATTTCCAGTTTTTTAAGGAATCTCCACACTGTTCTCCATAGTGGCTGTACTAGTTTGCATTCCCACCAACAGTGTAGGAGGGTTCCCTTTTCTCCACACCCTCTCCAGCATTTATTACTTGTAGACTTTTCGATTGCAGCCATTCTGACTGGCGTGAAACGGTACCTCATAGTGGTTTTGATTTGCATTTCTCTGATAATGAGTGATGTTGAGCATCTTTTCATGTGTTTGTTAGCCATCTGTATATCTTCTTTGGAGAAATGTCTATTTAGTTCTTTGGCCCATTTTTTGATTGGGTCGTTTATTTTTCTGGAATTGAGCTGCAGGAGTTGCTTGTATATTTTTGAGATTAGTTGTTTGTCAGTTGCTTCATTTGCTATTAATTTCTCTCATTCTGAAGGCTGTCTTTTCACCTTCCTTATGATTTCTTTTGTTGTGCAGTAAACACCTCAGAAACAATCTTGAATGATTTAATTAATGAAGATTTGCAATCGAGATAATATAGGGAATCTTTATGGCATTCCCTACATTCTGGGACATTTCTAGTAAAAGATAAAATAGGTTAAATCTTATTAGTTATTGATCTATCAATGGATATTTTGATCAGATCTCTCGTGTTCTACCAGGAGACAGCTAAAGCAAACTCTCTTGCAATTTACCGTAGCTAAGCAAAGCTATACCAATTACAGGAATTTGGATAAGTTTTAGATGGCAGAAATAAGACAGAAAGCATCTTGTTCATGGTAGCTAACTCAGATCCCCAAATGAAGGTGTTTGTAGAAGCTAAACTGTCGATTCACATGTGTTTACACATATGAGGAAGTTGTGGCAGTGGCCATAGTGATGCTACAGTGATTGCAGTTACTTCTTAGATATAGAAAACAAGTTCACCACTGAGGTCTTAAAAACAAATGTACAGTGTCCACTTGTACTGCTGATCCAGCCTTCAGAAAGTGTTATAGTCACTATATTCAATTATCCATCAGATCAGTCGCTCAGTCGTGTCTGACTCTTTGCAACCCCGTGAACTGCAGCACACCAGTCCTCCCTGTCCATCACCAACTGCTGGAGTCTATCCAAACCCATGTCCATTGAGTCAGTGGTGCCATCTAATCATCTCATCCTCTGCCATCCCCTTCTCCTCCTGCATTCAATCTTTCCAGCATCAGGGTCTTTTCAAGTGAGTCAGCTCTTTGCATCAGGTGGTCAAAGTACTGGCGTTTCAGCTTCAGCAACAGACCTTCCAGTGAACACCTAGGACTGATCTCAATTAGGATGGACTGGTTGGATCCCCTTGCAGTCCAAGGGACTCTCAAGAGTCTTCTCCAATACCACAGTTCAAAAGCATCAATTCTTTGGTGCTCAGCTTTCTTTATAGTCTAACTCTCCCTTTCATATATGGCTACTGGAAACATCATAGCCTTGACTAGATAGACCTTTGTTGATAAATATCTCTGCTTTTTAATATGCTGTCTAGGTTGGTCATAGCTTTTCTTCCAAGGAGTAAGCATCTTTTAATTTCATGGCTGCAATCACCATCTGCAGTGATTTTGGAGCCCAGAAAAATAAAGTCAGCCACTGTTTCCACTGTTTCCCCATCTATTTGCCATGAAATGATGGGACCGGATGCCATGATCTTAGTTTTCTGAATATTGAGCTTTAAGTCAACTTCTTCACTCTCCTCTTTCACTTTCATCAAGAGGCTCTTTAGTTCTTCTTCACGTTCTGCCATAAGGGTGGTGTCATCTGTAATCTGAAGTTATTGATATTCCTCCCAGCAATCTTGATTCCAGCTTGTGCTTTCTCCAGCCCAGCATTTCTCATGATGTACTCTGCATATAAGTTAAGTAAGCAGGCTGCCCTGATGTACTCCTTTTCCTATTTGGAACCAGTCTGTTGTTCCACGTCCAGTTCTAACTGTTGCTTCCTGACCTGCATCTATGTTTCTCAAGAGACAGGTCGGCATCTCTTTAAAATGAAAAAAGAGGCCATGTTGTTGTTGTTCTGTCAATAGTTAAGTTCAGTTCAGTCGCTCAGTCGTGTCCGACTCTTTGCAACCCCATGGACTGCAACATGCCAGCCTCCCTGTCCATCACCAGCTCCAGGAGTTTACCCAAACTCATGTCCATTGAATTAGTGATGCCATCCAACCATCTCATCCTGTGTCATCCCCTTCTCCCACCCTCAGTCTTTCCCAGCATCAGGGTCTTTTCAAATGAGTCAGCTCTTCACATCAGGTGGCCAAAGTATTGGAGTTTTAGCTTCAGCATCAGTCCTTCCAATGAATTTTCAGGACTGATTTCCTTTAGGATGGACTGGATGGATCTCCTTGCAGTAAAAAGGACTCTCAAGAGTCTTCTCCAACATCACAGTTCAAACCCATCAATTCTTCTGTGCTCAGCTTTCTTTATAGTCCAACTCTCACATCTTACCTGACTACTGGAAAAAACATAGCCTTGACAGACTGACCTTTGTTGGCAAAGTAATGTGTCTGCTTTTTAAATATGCTGTCTGGGTTGGTCATAGCTTTTCTTCCAAGGCATAAGCATCTTTTAATTTCATGGCTGCAGTCACCATCTGCAGTGATTTTGGAGCCCAAGAATATAAAATCTTTCACTGTTTCCATTGTCTCCTCATCTATTTGCCATGAAGTGATGGGACTGGATACCATGATCTTAGTTTTTTTGAATGTTGAGTTTTAAGCCAACTTTTTCACGCTCTTCTTTCACTTTCATCAAGAGGATCTTTAGTTCTTCTTTACTTTCTGCCATAAGGGTGGTGTCATCTGTAATCTGAAGTTATTGATATTTATCCCAGAAATCTTGATTCCAGGTTTTGCTTTCTCCAGCCCAGCTTTTCTCATGATGTACTCTGCATGTAAGTTAAGTAAGCAGTCCTCCCTGATGTACTCCTTTTCCTATTTGGAACCAGTCTGTTGTTCGATGTCAAGTTCTAACTGTTGCTTCCTGACCTGCATACAGATTTCTCAAGAGACAGTTTGGGTGGTCTGGTATCCCCATCTCTTGAAGAATTTTTCACACTTTGTTGTGATCCACACAGTCAGAGGCTTTGGCATAGTCAATAAAGCAGCAGTAGGTGTTTTTCTAGAACTATCTTGCTTTTTCAATGATCCAGCACATGTTGACAATTTATCTCTGGTTTCTCTGCCTTTTCTAAAACCAGCTGAAACATCTGGAAGTTCACGGTTCACATATTGCTGAAGCCTGGGTTGTAGAATTTTGAGGATTACTTTGCTAGCATGTGAGATGAGTGCAATTGTGCGATAGTTTGAGCATTCTTTGGTGTTGCCTTTCTTTGGGATTAGAATGAAAATTGACCTTTTCCAGTCCTGTAGCCACTGTTGAGTATTCCAAATTTGCTGGCATACTAAGTGCAGCATTTTCACAGCATCATCCTTTAGGATTTGAAAGGCTCAGCTGAATTCCATCACTTCCTCTAGCTTTGTTCATAGTGATGCTTCCTAAAGCCCACTTGACTTCACATTCCAGGATGTCTGAGTCTAGGTGAGTGATCACACCATCGTGATTATCTGGGTCGTGAAGATCTTTTTTGTACAGTTCTTCTGTGTATTCTTGCCACCTCTTCTTAATATCTTCTGCTTCTGTTACTAATTTGGTTTCTGTTCAGTCACTTAGTCACTTCTTTTCAGTCACTAAGTTGTGTCAAATTCTTTGTAACCCTATGGACTGCAGCTCACCATGCTGCTCTGTTCTCCACTGTCTCCTGAAGTTTGCTCAAATTCATGTCCATTGAGTGTCTGGCCATATTGTATACAAAATCTTGCTTCTTTGCTTTATTTGGAGATGCATATTTATAGCAATATTATGAACAACAGAACACCATATTTCTTAAATTTCCCCTGTAACAATGTAAGTATCATAAAACCTGTTATATCAGTGGGCTATGAATTTTATTCATAATACAACAGACAAATAAACTGAATGTGCCCAGGATTTACCTTTACTAAAATGAGATAAAACATAAATAAAAAGTGAATAATACAGAAAAGTATACATTCTAATACAAAATATATCTTAGTTATCAACCATTTTATTATTTTATGATTAAAGCCACTTAGTTAAAAAGCTTTTTCACATGCAATTGAGATGCTTTTCTATATAAAATTTGAAGACAACAGATGCATACATTTATGTATTATACATGTATATGTGATATGAAAATATATACTTTCATATGTGCATATTTTTCATTTTTACTTTTTCACAATATGTCATAGAAAATGATCCATTTCAAGATGGTCAATTTATTGCTTAGAAGTGCTGCATAGTAGTCTCGGATATGAATCTATAGCCATGGTCTACAGACTTTTATACAAATGGTCAGCTACTAAATGTTTTAGAATTTCTGGTTTAAATGGTCCGTGTCATGGCTACTCAAAAACATCATTGTAGTGTGAAAACAGTCATAAACAGTATGTAAGTAAATTGACGTGGTGTGTTTCAATACAGTGTTATGTATACAAGCAGGCAGGATGTAGATGTCCAAATCATATCTATACCATTAGTTTGATAGATCTCTCCTTGATGGTCACTTTTACCCTTTCTGAATAATTTGAAATTACAAACAGACTTGCAATAAATATATTTATGTATGCACCATATTTTGACAGATACTATTCACACATGATTTAAAATAAATTTATGGAAGCATTAATTTCCTTTTCATTGAGGATCATCAATTTATATTTAAGCAACTCCAATACAGTACATGAAAATATCATATCTAGTTGTATTTAAAAAATATGTTCCTCTTTTAATCAATGAAATTGAACACAATTTCATTAATTGGTGTCATTTATCTTTTTGTTTAATTTATTTTATTTTTAACTTTACAATATTGTATTGGTTTTGCATATATCAACATGAATCTGCCACAAGTATACACGTGTTCCCCATCCTGAACCCTCCTCCCTCCTCCCTCCCCTTACAATCCCTCTGGGTCGTCCCAGTGCACCAGCCCCAAGCATCCAGTATCGTGCATCGAACCTGGACTGGTGACTCATTTCATAGATGATATTATACATGTTTCAATGCCATTCACTCAAATCATCCCACTCTCTCCCTCTCCCACACAGTCCAAAAGACTGTTCTATACATCAGTGTCTCTTTTGCTGTCTCGTATACAGGGTTATTGTTACCATCTTTCTAAATTCCATATATATGCGTTAGTATACTGTATTGGTGTTTTGCTTTCTGGCTTACTTCACTCTGTATAATCAGTTCCAGTTTCATCCACCTCATTAGAACTGATTCAAATGTATTCTTTTTAATGGCTGAGTAATACTCCATTGTGTATATGTACCACAGCTTTCTTATCCATTCATCTGCTGATGGACATCTAGGTTGCTTCCATGTCCTGGCTATTATAAACAATGCTGCGATGAACACTGGGGTACATGTGTCTCATTCCCTTCTGGTATCCTCACTGTGTATGCCCAGCAGTGGGATTCCTGGATCATAAGGTAGTTCTATCTCCAGTTTTTTAAGGAATCTCCACACTGTTCTCCATAGTGGTTGTACTAGTTTGCATTTCTACCAACAGTGTAAGAGGGTTCCCTTTTCTCCACACCCTCTCCAACATTTATTGTTTGTAGACTTTTCGATTGCAGCCATTCTGACTGGCGTGAAACGGTACCTCATAGTGGTTTTGATTTGCATTTCTCTGATAATGAGTGATGTTGAGCATCTTTTCATGTGTTTTTTAGCCATCTGTATTTATCTTTACCTTCAGTTCAGTTCAGTTGCTCACTCATATCCGATTCTTTGCAATCCCATGAATTGCAGCATGCCAGGCCTCCCTGTCCATCACCAACTCCTGGAATTCACCCAAACTCAGGTCCATCGAGTCAGTGATGCCATCCAGCCATCTCATCCTCTGTCGTCCCCTTCTCCTCCTGCCCCCAATCCCTCCCAGCATCAGGGTCTCTTCCAATGAGTCAACTCTTCGCATGAGGTGGCAAAAGTACTGGAGTTTCAGCTTTAGCATCAGTCCTTCCAAGGAAATTCCAGGGCTGATCTCCTTCAGAATGGACTGGTTGGATCTCCTTGCAGTCCAAGGGACTCTCAAGAGTCTTCTCCAACACCACAGTTCAAAAGCATCAATTCTTCAGCACTCAGCCTTCTTCACAGTCCAACTCTCACATCCATACATGACCACAGGAAAAACCATAGCCTTGACTATATGCACCTTTGTTGGCAAAGTAATGTCTCTGCTTTTGAAAATGCTATCTAGGTTGGTCATAACTTTCCTTCCAAGGAGTAAGCATCTTTTAATTTCATGGCTTCAGTCACCATCTGCAGTGATTTTGGAGCCCAGAACAATAAAGTCTGACACTGTTTCCACTGTTTGCACTATTTCCCCATCTATTTCCCATGAAGTGATGGGACCGGATGCCATGATCTTCGTTTTCTGAACGTTGAGCTTTAAGCCAACTTTTTCACTCTCCCCTTTCACTTTCATCAAGAGGCTCTTAAATTCCTCTTCACTTTCTGCCATAAGGGTGGTGCCATCTGCATATTTGAGGTTTTGGTATTTCTCCCGGCAATCTTGATTCCAGCTTGTGTTTCTTCCAGCCCAGCGTTTCTCGTGATGTACTCTGCATATAAGTTATTTAAGCAGGGTAACAATATACAGCCTTGACGTACTCCTTTTCCTATTTGGAACCAGTCTGTTGTTCCATGTCCAGTTCTAACTGTTGCTTCCTGACCTGCATACAGATTTCTCAAGAGGCAGGTCAAGTGGTCTGGTATTCCCATATCTTTCAGAATTTTCCATGGTTTATTGTGATCCACACAGTCAAAGGCTTTGGCTTAGTCAATAAAGCAGAAACAGATTTTCTTTTTTTTTTTTCCGGAACTCTTTTGCTTTTTCAATGATCCAGCGGATGTTGGCAATTTGATCTCTGGTTCTTCTGCCTTTTCTAAAACCAGCTTGAACATCAGGAAGTTCATGGTTCATGTATCGCTGAAACCTGGCTTGGAGAATTGTACATATATATCCTTTGCTTATCTTTCTGAACACAGTTCACCATTATGTTGTCTATTTTGCCTTGAAAAGGAACAGAGGTCATTCTATTGTTTTTGAGTTTGCACCCAAGGACTTCATTTTGCATTCTTTTGTTGACTATGAGGGCTACTCCATTTCTTCTAAGGGATTCTTGCCCACATTAGTAGATAAATAAAGGTCATCGGAATTAAATTCATCCATTCCAGTCCATTTTAGTTCACTGATTCCTACAATGTTGACATTCAGTCTTGCCATCTCCTGTTTGACCACTTCCAATTTATCTTGATTCATGAATCTAACATTCCAGGTTCCTATGCAATATTGTTCTTTACAGAATTGGACCTTGCTTCCATCACCAGTCCCATCCACAACTGGGCATTGTTTTTGCTTTGGCTTCTTCTTTTCAGTCTTTCTGGAGTTATTTCTCCACTGATCTCCAGTAGCATATTGGGCACCTACCGACCTGGGTAGTTCATCTTTCAGTGTCCTGTCTTTTTGCCTTTTCATACTGTTCATGGGGTTCTCAAGGCAAGAATTCTGAAGTGATTTGCCATTCCCTTCTCCAGTGGACCAACTTTTGTCAGAACTCTCCACCAATATTTTCTTTAAAATTTTATTTAAAATGAGTTTACATTGGGTACATTTAGGAAAAATAATTCTGAAAAATCTTTTAATGGATTGCCCTGAGGGGACAGTAAATTTTCCCTGTGAATAGAGGCCAAGCAGTTCCTATGCTTAAAAGAATAGCAATATAATATGTATTTACACTGGCACTAATGGTTTCACTGGCTTCTTAGGGAACTGGAAATTGTTCACTTGGTGACACAAGTAACTGGCTTTATAGAAGAAAGGACAAATCAACTAAATACTCAAGTATGACACCAGCTAGAATTGAACACATTGCGTGATGGTACAGCTGTACAGGAAGAAATGGCTTTCTCCCTGATCTAGTGGCTTTTATGTGGTGCTCCTTCTCATTAAACTCAAAGAACTGAGCCAGTGAATAAATGTATGATTTTTTTTTCATCATGACACTCTTATACTTTTGCAACATGCTCCAAAACATGGACTGTCCTTTGAAGGCCTTAGTTCTTAAAGGACCAATAATTCCACATGCAAATAGTATTCCCTCTGAACTTGAAACTGTGACTAGTCTTGTTCAGCTTTATGTTTTTTCTTCATACCCTGCTATAACAGTGAAGTAAAAGGGTTAATAAACCTATCACGGTCATTGATTCTGATGATCAGTGGGAAATAGTTTCAACAACACTTTCTTCTTTTCACAAATAAAGAAACTGAAGCTGATCATGTGCTTAGTTGCTCAGCCAAGTCTGACTCTTTGTGACCCCATGAACTTAGCCCATCGGGCTCCTCTGTCCATGGGGATTCTCCAGGCAAGAATACTGGAGTGGGTTGCCATGCTTTTCTCCAGGGTATCTCCCAACCCAGGGATTGAACCCAAGTCTCCTGAATTGCAGGCAGATTCTTTACTGTCTGAACCAACAGCGAAGCCCGAAGCTGGTCACATCCAGTAAAAATTTTTCTACAGAAGTGATTTCATTGTTTAGTAAATAACTTGCATCACAAGTAATAATTTAAACAGATAATATCATATTTTGGAGACAGAAAATTGCAGCGACTTCAGCAAATTAGATATATGTTAAATAAAGTTTTACTAATTCTCAGTCTAATTGTTTCTACTTCATGCTCCACTTTATCTAGGATTCAGTTAAGACCACACATATTTAGAACTAAAAAATTTTGAACTGTCATCCTGAATAATTTTTTGAATTTTTAAAAAGAAACTTATCATAACTTATCAAAAACTGGGAGCATAATTTTATATCACTTTATTATTGCTTAGGAATATGGACTGGACTAAGCATTAAAATCTTCTTTAATACAGTGTTTCATAAAATACAATTTTAAATAACTTATGTATTAAACATAAGCAATATTAAAAACAAAAATATAAAACATTTTAAAAAGAGGTTCTCTAACCTATCAGATTTGCAAACTTTTATTTGACTAAAAAATGTGTGCAGAACTACTGTTTTGGGCAATAGTAAACTTTCCTTCTGAGTGTCTTTTAAAATAATATCTTAGAATAATTAGTTTTGCTATTCTATTTGAATACTATAATTTAAGCATATATTATATAGTTTAAGAATATAAATCATCTGCTCACTTTTTTTTAGCACACAGCATTTACTATTAAAAGGCATTTGTGTCATCTAGAGCACAAAGTAGATGAATGTTGGAGAAACAGCACATCTATGAGGCACATTGCCATGACAAGTCATTTATTATGAATCTTTATATTTGATATGTATTTATTGGTAAGATGTGCAAATGAGTATATGTTGATAATTTTGCCTGTACTGCACCTAATATTATTAAAATTATTCAGAATAATTTTATCTTCATCTGGATAAATAAAATCCAAAGGAATGGGACAAATGGGAAAAAAGTGATACTACCTTTTTAAATTTTATATATATTATGACTGTCAGTACTTTTACCTAGTGCTCATCCATTTTCTTTCAAAATTGTTAATTTTCAATAATTATTTTAACTAATCTAAACTTCTAGAAATTAAAAAAAAAAGGTTACTTTGAAGAAATTCTCTAGGTGATTAAAATTGGAAAGGATAGAAAACAAATAGAAAAAGTATCTTTTTTTGCTGTCACTGAAACAAAGGTGTAATGAGCAAGATATTCACAATTCTGCTTTCCTTCCTCCAATGTATTCAGGATTGAGAAGCTGAGAAACAATAGAAAGTAGAAGTTAAATGGCTGAGAAAATTAACAAATTTCCAATATTTTCAACATACTGAGCAACACAAATGGAGTTCAGGCCAATGGAGACAGAGAGACGTGATAAACAATCAAGTTCCACTTGTGACCGCAAAGGGCTACAGTTTAAGACAAACCAGAAATAAACCAGATCTCACACAGATTACAGTGTAGGTTCACATCAATTCAATGTCTGATTTGGTTGAGATTGTCTATCCCTAAAATACTCTAGGTCAAAGTCAGAAGTAAATTCTGTTAAAAAAATAAAACATTATTTTTATTTAGAACAGTGATCCCCAGCTTTTTGCACCAGGAAGGGTTTTATGGCAGACAATTTTTCCACAGACTGTGTGTGTGTGTGTGTTGTGTGTGTGTGTGGTGGGGGTGGTTTCAGGATGATCCAAGTGCATTACATTTATTGTGCACTTTATTTCTAAAGGGGTTCCCTAGTACCACAGACTATAAATAATCTGCCTGCAATGCAAGAGACCCAGATTCAATCTCTGGGTGGGGAAGGACCACCAGAAAAGGAAATGGCAACCTACTCCAGTATTCTTGCCTAGAGAATTTCATGGACAGAAGAGCCTGGTGGACTACAGTCCTTGGGGTCACAAAGATTCAGACATGACTGAGTGACTAAGAGAAAGTTTATTTCTAATATTATTAAACTGTGACTTAATGAAATAATTATACAACTCACCATAGTGGGCTTCCCTGGTGGCACAGATGGTAAAGAATCTTCCTGTAATACAGGAGACCCAGGTTTGAACCCTGGGTTGAGAAGATCCACTGGAGAAGGGAATGGCTACTCAGTCCAGTATTCTTGCCTGGAAAATCCCATTCACAGAGGAGCCTGGCAGGCTACAGTCCATGGGGTTGCAAAGAGTCGGACATGACTGAGAAACTAACACTTTCACACGTAGGGCAGAATCACTGGGAGCCCTGAGTTGTTTTCCTGCAACTAGACAGTCTCACCTGGGGTATTGGAGACAGTGGCAACTGCTCCCCAGTGCTGACCTCACCACCTCAGCTCCATCTCAGATTATCAGGCAGTACATTCTCTTAAGGAACATACAACCTAGCTCCCTCATATGTGTAGCTCACAGTAGAGGTCATGCTCCTGTAAAAGAGCAATCTAATGTCATTGCTGATGTAACAGGAGGTGAAACTCAGGCAGTAATGCTAGCAATAGGAAGCACTTGTCAATAGAACTGAACCTTTGCTAACTCACCTGCCTCTCACCTCCTGCTCTGTGGCCTGGTGTACCCTGATCTAGAATACCAAATTATCTTTAAACATTTTAAATACAGCATTGAACATTCAACAAAAAATGAATAGGCATAAAATTAGGCAAAAACACATGATCAGAACTCTGAACACTGCAGGACTAAGTTTTCACTGCACTGTGACTCCCATGCATGGGTTCATAGTCACTCACTCATGTCCAGTTCTTGATGACCTTATGGACTGTAGTCTGACAGGCTCCTCTGTCCTTGAAATTTTCCAGGCAAGAATACTGGACAAGGTTTCCATTTCTTTCTCTAAGGGGTTTTCCTGACCCAGGGACCTAACCCACATCTTCTGCATCTCCTACGTTGGCAGGGGAATTCTTTACCACTGTGCCACCTGGGAAACCATGATTAACACTATAAGCTCTGAAAGTAATAATGGAAACAACTACTAGAATGAAGTTGAAATAATCATATTTTGGAAGGAGGTGATAACTTAGACTAGAAGAATGATATGAGATTATTTTACCATTTTTCCAGCATATTGCCTGAATAAAATACAGTATAGAAAACTTTGATATAACAATTAGCCTTTCCAGACTGATCAACCTGATGATAAAATTAAGAAAGACTGAGGATACTGGAAAGTGAGGAAGGAATCACAGGAAAAACATAAAAAGAGAGAGAACAAAAGGGGAAGAGGCTCATATTGTGTGTATAAACTCTTCTTAATCATTGACTGTCCCTTGAACCATTTATATACAGTTCAAACTACAAATGAATCCAGTCAAGGAATTTGAGAAGCCATTTAAGAGATACAGATTAATGTTTTGGTCAAATCAGGGTATATCAAAAATTGTTTGATATAAAATAACAGCAATGAGATAATCAGGTAAGTGTGACATTTTCTCAAGACAATTCTAAACACAGAGACATCAATATTAAACTAGCTTAAATGTTGGAATTAGGAAAAAATAATTTAAGCACTTCTTATTACTACCTGTGAAAAAAGGAATGCTTGCACACTATAGATTGATAGATATTTCAGCTGACAAGCAGGAAAGTAATGGTAGCTACAGAGCCAAAAATAAATACAATATGATTTATATGAGAAGTATAAGAATTGATGCTTTTGAACTGTGGTGTTGGAGAAGACTTTTGAGAGTCCCTTGGACTGCAAGGAGACCAAACCAGTCCATCCTGAAGGAGATCAGTCCTGGGTGTTCATTGGAAGGACTGATGTTGAAGCTGAAACTCTAATACTTTGACCACCTGATGGGAAGAGCTGACTCATTGGAAAAGACCCTGATGCTGGGACAGATTGAAGGCGGGAGGAGAAGGGGACGACAGAGGATGAGATGGTTGGATGGCATCACCAACTCAATGGACATGGGTTTGGGTAAACTCCAGGAGTTTGTGATTGACAGGGAGGCCTGGCCTGCTGAGGTTCATGGGGTCTTAAAGAGTCAGACATGACTGAGAGACTGAACTGAAGTAAATAAAAGTAGATATCACCTGCAACTACAATAAGTAGTTAAGGGTAACATAAAGTAAAAAGATGGGCTTCCTTGTTAGCTCATCAAGTAAAGAATCTGCCTGCAATGTGGGAGATCTCAGTTCGATTTCTGAGTGGAAGGTCTCCTGGAGAAGGGGTGGGCTATACACTACAATATTTATGGGCTTCCCTGGTGACTCAGATGATAAAGAATCTGCCTGCAGTGTTGGAGACTTGAGTTCAGTCCCTGGGTTGGGAAGATCCCCTGGAGGAGGGCAGGGGAACCCACACCAGCATTCTTGCCTGGAGAATCCCCTTTGACAGAGGAGCTTGGTGGGCTAGTCAGGAGCTAGTCCAAGATTTAGATGCAACTAAGCACAGCACAGCAAAGTAAAAAGATGTAAAATATGACATCAAAAAAAAATTAAGTGAAAGTAAAAATAAACTTCTAGAATGCATTCATACTTAATTATGATTAATACATTTTAATCAGCTTAAAATAGGTAAATACATATATAAGTTGATATGTATAATTCTGATAGTAATCACAAAATAAAAATCTATAATAGAGTCCCAAAATAAAGGGTCAATCAACAGAGAAATGAATAAAGAATATGGCATATGTACACAATGGAGTATTACTCAACCATAGGGTAGAATGAAATTCTGCCACTTACAGCAATGTGGATGGTATTACACTGAGTTGAAAAGACACAAAAAGACACTGTGTGATGTCATTTATATGTGGAATCTAAAAAATAAAGCAAACTAGTAAATATAACAAAAAATAAACAGATTCACAGACACAGAGAACAAACTAGTGGTCAACAATGGTATGAGAGAAAGAGGGAGTGGTGAGACTAAAGTAAAATAAATGAGAAAGAAGTGCAAAATAAATAAGCTACAAGAATATATCATACAGCACAGAGAACATAGCCAACATTTTACAATAACCGTATTTGGATTATAACTTAAAAATTTTGAATCACTATGTTGTATATCTTAAATTTATATAGCATTGTAAATCAGCTATACATCAATAAAAATAAATTAAAAATTAAGGCAGACTCATGTTGATGTATGGCAAAACCAATACAATATTGTAAAGTAGAAAAAAAAATCATACAAGCTTATTTTCAGATGCAGACACATCTTGATTACTCAAATGAAGGAGACACATAGAATATACCAAAGAATGGATAATTCTCAAGCCATTTATAGAGTGATACAATGATGGATAAAAATTATGAGACATGAACTCTTGGTTAATTAAAATTTTTGCTGAATAAAAAAATTTTAAAAACCTGTTTTCACTTTGAAAAAAAAAAAAAAACAAAACTGACCATAATACTTTTAAAGCAATCTGCAGATTCGACGTAATACCCATCAAAATACTCAGGAATTTTTCACAATACTAGAACTAATAATCCTAAAATTCTTATGGAACCCCAAAAGCAATATTGAAAAAAAAGTATGAATATTCATTGGAACGATTAATGCTAAAGCTGAAACTCCAATACTTTGGCCACCTGATGCGAAGAGCTGACTCATTTGAAAAGATCCTGATGCTGGGAAAGATTGAAGGCAGGAGGAGAAGGGGACAACAGAGAATGAGATGGTTGGATGGCATCACTGACTCAATGGACATGAGTCTGAGTAAGCTCCAGGACTTGGTGATGGACAGGGAGACCTGGTGTGCTGCAGCCCATGGGGTCACAAAGAATCGGACACAGCTGAGTGAGTGAACTGAACTGAACTGAACTGATGTTAACACTGGTAGACCATGAATAATTATGGTATATATGGAAATCCCTAAGTCAATCATATTAAAAATAAAATATTTGACTGAAAAGATGAAGATTTATCACTTCTGAAATTGTATGTGTAATACCTAATTTGAAATAGCATGTTCATGGATTGAAAGACAAAACAGTGAAATATCAAATCTCTACAATATTATATATTGATTCAATCATAATTCTATTAAGTTTATTTTTTAAAATGACAAGCAGCATATAAAATTCATATGGAAATGAAAATAAAATCACCACAATAATTCTATAAAAGGACGAAATTGAAACATATAATACATACTAAACTAACCCAAAGGTTATTCAGTTCAGTTCAGTCGCTCAGTTAAGACAGTATAGTTGTAGTGTAAGAAATGATATATTTGCCAGTGGAACAGAAAAGACTGCCAAGATACAAATCTATATTATTACAGTCACTTGAGTTTTGACAATGTAGTCAGTTGGGAAGGGAACATGTTTTCAAGTGACAGAGAATTACTAGATATCAATATTGGGGGAAAAAGTGAACATCAGCTTCTACCTCATGCTGTTGAAAAATGAATTTGCATTGTTCCACAGACTTAAAGGTAAAATGCTATACCTTTAAAGTTTTTATTGAAAACCTTTAGACAACACTTTTGTGTCTTTAGATGGGTATGTGAAGCTGACAGGAAAGATTAGACAACAAGAATACAAAATAAAATTGATGAATACATTTTTATTAACCATAACAGTTGATTATCAAAATACAACATTAAGTAAATGAATAGGCAAGTTGCAGACTGGGAAAAATATTCATGGATCACATCTCACAAAGACTAGTATTCAAGTTGTAGAAAGACTGTCTACAACTCAATAAAAAAAGAAAGATAAGTCAATTCAATGAAAATGAGTAAATAAAATTCATCAGATACACATTAAAGAAGACATACAAAATAGCCAATACATACATGGGTTTCTCAACATCATTTGTCATTATGAAAATGCAAATTTAAATCATCAGTAGATATCATTACATATCTATGAGAATGGCTAAATTTGAAAACAACAGCACTCATGGACCTTTACAAATAGAGCTCTATTTATCTGTGAATTATATGAGCATATACTTAGAATTCCATTTTGATTTATCGAATGTGTTATGTGCCTCTTCACACAAATTTTTTAGTTGTTCCCTATACACTATATATACACAACTGACCATTCTATTGGTGTTCTCTTGTCACCATTCAAGTTAAGAATAGGAACCTCATTGCTCTTTATATCTCTTTCTGCCTCTCTCTTTATAATATGATTGTCTTACACATCTCCTGTACATGCATTCACTTAGCACCACATTACATAGTGTTAAAATTTTTGCTTTAATCAACATACATAACTTAAAAAACACAAAAGAAAGACTGTCTATTTTATTCATCCATGTTTTTTTTTTTTTTTACTGTATTCTTTTCTCATTCCTGATGTTCCAAGGTTTCATCTTTTAGCATTTCTCTTCTGCTTAAAGAATTTTCTGAAGCCCTTCTTTCATAGAGGTGTGCCTGTAATAAATTGTTTCTGTTTCTTTTCATGTGAAAATCCCTTGATTTCTGCTTCATTCTTGAAGGGTATTTTCAGTGAGTGTAAATGAAGAATGTAAAGAAATAGAGGAAAATAACAGAATCAGAAAGACTAGAGATCTCTTTGAGAAAATTACAGATATCAAGGGAATATTTCATGCAAGGATTGCCATGATAAAGGACAGATAAGAACTTAACTGAAGACTGAAGCAGAAGACATTAAGAAGAGGAGGCCAGAATACACAGAAGAATTATACAAGAAAGGTCTTAACGACCTGGATAACCACAATGGTGTGGTCACTCACCTAGAGTCAGACATCTTGGAGTTTGAAGTCAAGTGGACCTTAGGAAGCATCGCTACTGATAAAACTAGTAGAGGCTATGGAACTCCAGCTGAGCCATTTCAAATCCTAAAAGATGGTGCTGTTAAAGTGTTGCACTCAATATGTTAGTGAATTTGGAAAACTCAGTAGTGGCCATAGGACTAGAAAAAGTCAGATTTCATTCCAATCCCCAAAAAAGGGCAGTGCCAACAAATATTCATATAACTTTACAGTTGTGCTCTTTTCACATACTTGCAAGATTATGCTCAAAATCCCTCAAGCTAGACTTCAGCAGTAGGTGAACCAAGAACTTCTAGATGTACAAGCTAGATGTTGAAGAGGCAGAGGAACCAGAAATCAAATTGTCAACATTCATTGGGTCATGAAGAAAGGAAGGGAATTCCAGAAAAATACATACTTCCACTTTATTGACTATGTGAAAGCCTTTGACTCTGTAGATCACAACAAACTTTGGAAAATTCTTAAAGATGGGAATATCAGACCACCTTACATGTCTCCTGAGAAACCTGTATACAGATCAAGAAGCAACATTTAGAATCTTACATGGAACTATGGACTACCTCAAAATTGAGAAAGGAGTATGAGAAGGCTGTATATTTTTATTCTGATTATTTAACTTGTATATACAGTACATTAGGAAAAATTGTGGGCTGGATGAATCTCAAGCTGGAATCAAGACTGCAGATAGAAATGTCAACATCAGATATGTAGATGACACCACTTTAATGGCAGAAAGCTAAGAGGCACTAAAGAGCCTCTTGATGAAAGTGAAAAAAACTGGTTTAAAACTCAACATTCAAAAAAACAAGATCATGGCATATGGTCCCGATACTTCACGGCAAATAGACAGGGGAAAAGTGGAAGCAGGGACAACTTCTATTTCTTTGGGCTTCAAAATCACTTTACAGTGACTGCAGCCATGAAATTAAAAGACACTTGCCTTTTGGAAGGAAAGCAATGATAAACCTAAGCAGTAGATTAAAAAGCAGAGACATCACTTTGCCAACAGATTTCCCCACAGACAAAGCTCTGGTTTTTCCAATAGTCATGTAAGGATGTGAGGGTTGGACCATAAAGAAGGCTGAAAACTGAAGAATTGGTGCTTTTGTATTATGGTGCTGGAGAAGACTCCTGAGAGTACCTTGGAATGCACAAGATCAAGCCAGTGTCTGACTCTAGTGACCTCATGGATTGCAGCCTACCAGGCTCCTCCATCCATGGGATTTTCTAGGCAAAAGTACTGGAGTGGGGTGCCATTGCCTTCTCCATACAAAAGGAAATCAACCCTGAATACTCACTGGTAGGACTGATGCTGAAACCGAAACTCCATACTCTGGCCACCTGATGTGAATAGCTGACTCATTGGAAAAGACACTGATGATGGGAAAGATTGAGGGCAAAAGGAGAAGAGGATGACAGAGGATGAGATGATTTGATACCATCACTGACTCAACAGACATGGATTTGAGCAAACTCCAGGAGCTAGTGGAGGACAAAGGAGCCTTGTGTGCTACAGTCCATGGGCTTGCAAAGAGTTGGACATGACTTAGAACAAAAGTAATGTGGGTAAACAGTGATTTTCTTATGATACATGAAAAATAGCATTGCTTATCAATTATTTTGTGCATCCCTGGTTTCTGATGCAGAATATGCTATTATTCAAATTATTTTTATTCTATAGGTAAATGATCTCTATTGATGTTTTTGAAATACAGTCTTCATATGTGGTTTTCAGAAAGTGGTTATGATGTATCTTGAAGTGGCTTGTTTGATTTTATACTATTTAGACTAAATCAATCTCTTGAACCTATAAGTTTCTGTCTTTTGCAAACTTTGGAAAAATTTCTGCCATTATTTCTTAAAGTGCTTTTATAGTTCTTCCTCCTTTTACCTCCCCTGCCAGAAAAACTCAGATGAATCACCATTAAGTCTTCTGTTATTCTCCTATGAGACTTTGTTCACTTTCTTCAGCCTAGTTTTTCTATGCTGTTGAAACCACATAGATTTATTATTTCTCCTTCGGTTTCACTGGGATTTTTATGATTGTTTTTGCTAATCTTCCACTTGTTCACCTCCATTCTCCTGTTGAATTCAACCTTGAGCTTTTTATTTCGGTTATGGCATTTTCATCTTTAATAGTTCTATTTAGGTGTTAATATATTCAATTTCTCTGAAGAGGCTCTGTATTTCATTTCTTTAAAACTTGCATTTATTAGAAATATGTTATAATTGCTCATTGAAGAGTTTTTATAATGGCTGTATTAAAATATTTTTTCAGATATCTCTAATATCTTTGTTATCTCAGTCTTATCATCAATCAATTCTCTATTTTCAAATCCAATGTGAGGTATCCTCAGTCCTTGTTATGATAATTGATTTCGACTGGAGCTTTAACATTTTTGTATTATGTTATTTGACTTTGAAACTTGTTTAAATTTTCTGTTCTAACTGATCTATTCTGATACTGTTCTGGCAGCGGAGTCAATTGCTTGCACTGCTGACTGGTAAGAGAAATCCAGGTTGCAAACTAAGTCTCTGTACATACTAAGGGTGGGGAGGAGGAGGTGGAGGAAGCTTCTTGTTATTGCTAGGCTGAGGTAAGGTGGAAGTCATAGCCATTTAGATCCTCGGAATACAGTGCACCTTTTCAATCCCCCTTTAAATGTGTCATTTCTAGATTTTCTAAAACTTTTTTTTATCAAGACTCTTGTTTGCCCCAACTAGCATTTCTACCTCAAGCAGCTATGATATTAAGGAATTGCCCCTGAATGTTTTCTATGAAGTCCTTGCACATAGGGCTTCTCAGTGAAAGAACTCAGACACCAATACAGTTAAACTTTGTGTTGGGAACTTCTCCAGGAATCTGTCAACTGGGTCAGATAGTGAAAATTTCTGGAGACGGGCTTTTGGAGAAGCTCCAAGGCTCTTCCGCCCTCCCTAGTGACTGCTAAGTTCCTAGTTTTGATGGCTATCCATGTTACAAAGCTGCTAGATTCAAGGCTACATGAGGATATGGAAATGTGAATAGGGAAAGTTAAAACACAAAGATTTTTGTATTAATTTTTGGTATTATGGTTTAGTCATTTTTTTTAATAACCACACTCTCAGTGTACCTATGGTTAGTTTATAGAGTTCTAAAAAGTTCATTTTGGCAGTTTTTGCCAGTATTCTGACTACGTTAAAGGACTAGGATATATTCTACAGCCCTTTCTCCACCAGTCCAAAGTGTTTTCAAGCTTATTGTTTTAAACACCAAATTTGAGGGATGTTTGTTTTGTAGCAACCATAAAACCATTATTTAGGGGGTGTAAGAGAAATTCAGAAAAATGAAACATGATGCATTTTAAAGCCTACATATATTACTATATTTTAGGGGAAATTATATTGAGCAACTTGCTAACTTTTTATTTTTTATTTTTTGAATTCTGATAACTGAACATTGGTAAAAGTATTTGCTGACTTTGTACAGTTTTTTTCTTTTCTATCTTTGTTCTTCTGTTTCTGTTCAGTAGACTTTATTAATCAACATTGCCCACCATATAATTAGAAAGCCATTTATATCAAAAGAATATACTTTTGATTATTGTAAAATGAAAAGATGTTCCTCTGTTGATTACATTTGTTTTTGGTTTTATTCTGCTTTCCCCCTTAGGCCACTATCAATGACAAATTCATTTTAGCCAAGAGGCACAAATATAACATTTTATCATGAAATATATGAGTGGGTATACATTATGAAAAAATGTTATCAAAAGTTCATATAAAGTATAGATACTTATATTTATGGTGGCTCTATAACATAAGTGGCATTATCATCATTAATTTATTAACTGCTTATTTGACATGAAACTCTAAAAGTGACTAATGATAGAAATAAAAATTCATTATTCAACAATTACACAAATATGTAAAAAAGCCTAGTTTTAGAAACATATATCATTTAGGTTATAATGTATTTGTGGCTGAGTTTCCAAAAAGCAATAAATTGATGTATTTCATTTTGGGGCTTATTAATATATTTCTTTTGAGATGGAGGAATAAAATGATAGGAGGTAAGTTAACTGATGTTGTGTATTCAGATCATCACATCCTTTATTTTAAGGAGAAGACATACATATATATTCTTGTGAAGAAGGGCATGTTCTGTTTACGAAGGGAACTGAAAATCAGATTTCCACTGTTTCTACCTCTAATCTCGGAAAAGGCAATGGCAATCCACTCCAGTACTCTTGCCTGGAAAATCCCATGGATGGAGGAGCCTGGTAGGCTGCAGTCCATGTGGTCGCTAAGAGTCGGACACGACTGAGCGACTTCTCTTTCACTTTCCACTTTCATGCATTGGAGAAGGAAATGGCAACCCACTCCAGTGCTCTTGCCTGGAGAGTTCCAGGGATGGCGGAGCCTGGTGTGCTGCCATCTATGGGGTCGTACAGAGTCGGACACAACTGAAGCGACTTAGCAGCAGCAGCTACCTCTAATATTTTTAACCATAATTTATGTCTTTCATTATACAATACAATAAAGGTAAGGGTTGATTTGGATTTTTAATATTTTTATATAGAAAATTATCTGATCTTAGAAATGATTAAAGTTCTATCATGAAACATTACAGTGTCCACTGGTAACTTATTAAACACAGGATGCTATATATATATTTCTTTTCAATGGAGTAGGAAAATTCTGCAAGAGATCAACTACCAGACCACCTGACCTGCTTCTTGAGAAACCTATATGCAGGTCAGGAAGCAACAGTTAGAACTGGACATGGAACAACAGACTGGTACCAAATAGGAAAAGGAGTACATCAAGACTGCATATTGTCACCCTGCTTATTTAACTTATATGAAGAATACATCATGAGAAACGCTGGGCTGGAAGAAGCACAAGCTGGAATCAAGATTGCCGGGAGAAATATCAATGACCTCAGATATGCAGATGACACCACCCTTATGGCAGAAAGTGAAGAAGAACTAAAGAGCCGCTTGATGAAAGTGAAAGAGAAGAGTGAAAAAGTTGGCTTAAAGCTCAACATTCAGAAAAGTAAAATCATGGCATCTGGTCCCATCATTCATGGGAAATAGATGGGGAAACAGTGGAAACAGTGTCAGACTTTATTTTTGGGGGGCTCCAAAATCACTGCAGATGGTGATTGCAGCCATGACATTAAAAGATGCTTACTCCTTGGAGGAAAGTTATGACCAACCTAGATAGCATATTGAAGGTCCATCTAGTCAAGCCTATGGTTTTTCCGGTAGTCATGTATGGATGTGAGAATTGGACTGTGAAGAGAGCTGAGCACCGAAGAGTTGATGCTTTTGAACTGTGGTGTTGGAGAAGACTCTTGAGAGTCCCTTGGACTGCAAGGAGATCCAACCAGTCTATTCTGAAGGAGATCAGCCCTGGGATTTCTTTGGAAGGAATGATGCTAAAGCTGAAACTCCAGTACTTTGGCCACCTCATGTGAAGAGTTACTCATTGGAAAAGACTCTGATGCTGGGAGGGATCAGGGTCAGGAGGAGAAGGGAATGACAGAGGATGAGATGGCTGGATGGCACCATTGACTCGATGGACGTGAGTTTGAGTCAATTCCGGTAGATGGTGATGGACAGGGAGGCCTGGTGTGCTGCGATTCATGGGGTCGCAAAGAGTCAGACACGACTGAGCGACTGAACTGCACTGAATATATACATTGGAAAAAGGGAAAGTCTGAAAATGTAATAGGTAAATTTCATGGAGCAGCATAACTTTCACACATTGGATTAATGACAACATGAGAAATGGAAAAATATTGTATGTAGATAAACATCACTATAAAATAATTAAATGTATAAACTATACACTCTCTATATGTGATTGTAACTGATATTCTATACTAATGTGTTAATAATATAAAAAAATTACTATTTAATATAGGGAAGCTTACTGAGCAATCTTAACTTTCCTGTACCAAAAAATGTTTTATAATATAAGGTCTATTTAAAATTTTAAAATTCATGCTCACTTTTAACTTTCACCTGTAAAATATTGTTAAAATGCTGGAAAATTATTAGATGTTAATACAATGCATTATCACTTTTCATCATTTTTTGTAATGTATTAATTAAGCAATATTTTTTCTTTTTACATTGAATTCATACCTTCACAAGCCAATAAGTTTAATGAATAAAAGCTGAGAAAATATTTTGAATATCTGACAATCTTAATGTCTAGGTTCATGATGATTCAAAATGAAATACCAATAAATTTACTTTGAATGTCATGAATCAGATATTCAATATTGAAAATATAATGCCAACTACATTATAGTAACTTATATTGATTTAAATGTTTCCATTTTTTCCAATATTCATTTATTTTAGTTATATATGCATCATAAAACATAATGTTTGTGAATAAATAGGTTATTATTTAGATGGACACTTAAGAATGCACCCTGGTGAAAGCAACAAACAAAATAGAAACAGTATAATATCTTTAATGTGCTTAATCATTGATATTTGAAGCTTAGAGTTAGGATATAGAAGAGCAACAGCATTGAGTAGATTAAAATCCAAATAGGAAGCCAAGCCATCATCTAGCTGAGTTCATGACTCTTATTGTTATTTAGTAACTAAGTCCTGTCAACTCTTCTGCAGCCCCATGGACTGTAACCCAACATGCTCTTCTGTCCATGGGATTTCCCAGGCAAGAATACTGAAGTGGGTTGCCATTTCTTTCTCCAAGGTATCTTCTAGATACAGGGATTGAACTTGAGTCTCCTGCATTAGTGGGTGGGTTCTTTACCACGGAGCCACCAGGAACACTTAATGACTGCTTATTATTTTAAACTTTGTAAGATTTGAACCAACATGGAGCCTAAAATGATATTACTTTAACCTCCCCCAAAATAATTTTCTATCTTTTGAGAAATGAGTAATTATGACTCCAGAATATAGTATGGGAAAATTCCCATTTAAAAAATATAATTAATTGCATATTATATGTATTATTTTTTACATTTATCATAATTCTCCTTATTTGCCATGAAAACTCTACTTTGCCAATTGAGTAATATGAGATAATGAAATTTCATGCATTTAAAAATTGTGTATTTTAAAGTAGGTCTTGAAAGAAGTTTGCCTTTGTTAAGTGCCTGTTAATGAAAATCATTGATTAGATATTGTATATGGAAAGCATTTGATACCATCAGCCAAAGGAAAACACTATTATTAAGTCTATCATGTCTTCTAGCTTTAGATTGCATTTCCTCTTCTTCCCCTTCTTCTCCTTTCTCTTCTTTTTCCCCCTTTTCCCCTTCTCCTCTATTCCCTCTGCATCCCCTTCTTCCTCCTCTTCCTCTGTCTTCTACTCTTCTCCTCTTGCTCCTCCACCTCTTCTCATTCTCCTTCTTCTTCACCTTGCTCTCCTCTCCTCCTCTTGAATCTGCTTGTTCTGCTTTATATTTCTTAACTCAATTTGAAATTTTTAGTAATTTTTTTTATGCCATGGACTTATTTATACACATAATTATATCAAGATTTTTCAGCACTTGAATATGTTTCAATAACATTTCAGTATATATGGAAGTGATATTAGTCAATTAGAATTTTAAAATATAAATTATTTATTACAGGATGAATCAGGATTTTTTCTTCAATTAATCATCAAATGAGGAACTGAAACTAAAATTCAACAAAGGATAATTACAAGTTGTGAAATACACGCTATATATATGTGTGTGTGTGTTAGCACTGATATAAAATGGAAGTAATAATTAAGTATAAACACCAAATTGAATATAACAAAGATAAATAGTTGGAACTTCAACAAATTTCTCTTTACAAATGCAGCTATAGACATTACCTTTCACTGTAACTACATAAAATTTATAAATTTATTGAAAAAATAGTACTTTCTTTAAGTTAAAAAAACATACAATTAATACTTATTATACCATGACATTCAATCAGTCATTTAGTCATTCAACAAGAATTGAAATACTTTTATTTATTCCAGATATCTCTGAAAAGTAGAAGTTATCATAGGAGCCAATAGAAAAAATGTATTCTGTCTCATAGAACTTGAATTTCAGTGAATAATTTTTGTATATATCTGATTTTCATAGCATGTTCTAAAACTTTGAGAAGGTGTAAAACTTGTCAGTTGCCTTTAACAAGCCTGGTGCTCTGTGATGACCTAGAGGGGTGGGATGGAAAAAGAGGAGGGAGGCTCAACAGGGATATGAAATATTTATAATTATGGCTTACTTGCATTGTTATAGGGCAGAATCCAATATAACATTGCAATTTTTCTCCAATAAAAATTTTAAAAA
Source organism: Bos grunniens (assembly GCF_055505025.1). NCBI lineage: Eukaryota > Metazoa > Chordata > Mammalia > Artiodactyla > Bovidae > Bos > Bos grunniens. The sequence continues at coordinate 7,898,727 of NC_141176.1, read as the reverse complement.
ATTTATAAGCTTACATGTAACTATATTCCTATTTTATCTGCATGACCAACATTCTGTCTCTACAATTTCCTCGCTTGTCTCACTTGAGAGTACTATGCCAGCTTCATTAATTCATTCTTTCATTAACTCATTTATTCAATAAACGATCATCATATTCATAAGAAATCATCATTTCTTCTTTTTCACATGTTTGGCACTAGAATAATAAGCTGTGGCTGTCTCTTTGAAGAACTTACAGGCTATTAAAGCAGTCAAAGTATTAAATACATATATGCAGAATTTATTTGTCCTTTAAGGCACTATTTTCTTCTGATTTAATCTCAGATTTCAATATTTTAACCCCTTAAAAATTAAGAAACATGAACATTCTATCATGGAAAATAAGGTTTCACTTCAAGGTTTACCAAGATATGCATTTCATCTCTTTTATATCCCCGAAGACAAGACAGTGATTGATACACAGGTCATTGCTCAGAAAATAATGCTTACTTGGTTAAATAATGATTTAAATAACTTTTTTTATTTGTAAGTAAACTGGATAACAAGAGAGTATTTGGAGGTTATGTCTAGTTGAGAGAATACCACATAAGCCTATGAGGCTGAGATGAAAAGGAAGATAGGAAAACAGACCACTGCTACCATCTTAAAAGAAGTATTTTATCTGAAGCAATACTAGAGACATAGGGGTTTATATAAATACAGTTTTATTGATGTGTCATGCATATATGTTTATAAGATATGCTGGGAGACAAAGAACTAGAAAATGTACTTTCTGTGTATATGAAGAGATCTTAAAAAAAAAAATGGCCTAATGGCCCTTTTAATAACACATTAATGTATAGAATATAATGAGCAAGACTTTCATATTAAAAGGTATGTTAGAAATGGTCATTGACTTTCAAGTCTATGACCTCTGTGCAATATTGTTAAAGGAAGAATGATGAATTAAAATAACAAGGCAAAAAGCTATCTATTGATACATTATCTACACAATCTTATATTTGTGTTTTCAAATTCATCAATAACACCCTACTTTTGAATACAACTTAAACCATTTAAATATGCAAATATAAGGCTAAGCCCTTACATTTCTCTAACCTTAAATGATTTTTATTTACCCACTTTCTTCTTTTTCACATATCTATCAATGCCTGTTAAAAAGTGATTCTTAAAAGTGTACAAAAATCTCATGTGATATAGCATAATTTTCTTTATTCAGGTTTGCACAACAGAGAATTTTCTATACCATCATCTTTGCTGTACAATTGTGAATAAATTCTATTGGTATGTTTGACCACAAAATGTACTTAAAATACTAAGAAAGGAAATTTTGACTGGATAAGAAACAATAATAAAAATAAGAGAAGTGCATCACGTAGACTGGCATATTAGTAAATATGGCTGGTGCGTTTTACGTCAAGTGTCTTTCAAAGGAATAAAAGTCTAGCAAACAAACTTGCACATGTATGGCAACTAAAGACTTTTATCTCTCTTATTCACAAAGAATTCAATCTGCCTTTTAAATCAATTTCCCTTTGGTCAAGGTAAAATATCCTACAGTTTTGCTATCATGAATTCTGGGAAATATCTTTCTTATCATGACTAATAAAGAATACTCTAAAAATTTGCAAATATACATCTCATTTGCCTTTATCTTATGTTTTTCTCTATCAAATATATTCTTAAAAACCTCATTGTTAAAGTATGCATATTAAAAATGTTGCATGGATGTCAGACTGAAGAAGCTGGCTACAGAGTATCTAAGTATAATACAATGTCCCTGAAAGTTTCACTATTCTAAAAATTATAATAATTGTCAAGTTTCCTCCCTGTCTCAGAATAGTGAAAAGACCCACTTTGGTTTTCTCAGATTTTTTTCCTTTTGGTAGGAAATCCCCTCTCTGGATTTCTGTCTCAATTTCTCTTTTCACAATCTGACAAGCCTGAATTGATGGCTGAATAACTCAATTAAAACTTATTTTTTTCCCTGCAGTTTCTCTCTTATTGTTTGAATATTATATAAATGGCTCCTATTAAATGTATGAGCAAAGTGAAATGACTTTGCAGGAGATGAACCTTTGATAGCTAGGGATTAACTTTTCTGTGTTTGCACAAGGAGGTCCCTTTTCATTCTTTATAAGTGGGTTCTAATGATACAGAAACTCCATTTATCATGGTACATTAATTAGACGTGCTATACTCCCTAAGATAAAATGCATAATAAAAGTGTAAAGTGAGATGAAACAACCTTTCCTCTTAAGAATGTCAGGAGCCAGGTTATTCAAACACTGATTGTAGATTTTTCTTTCTTTAACTTTAATAAGGTATTATTACCTTTTAACAAGAGAAATCCTGTTTTTTTTTTTTTTAATCAGATTTATCCTATCCTCTTAATTTTTCAGATTTCTCAGTCAAATACTAGTTAGTTCACTTGCTGATATATAAGAGTATGCTGAACCAACACTTTCACACTTTCTCTTACCATCCATCTTGTGTAAAGACAAAAGGAATATAGTTACCCCATTTGAAAGCACTACATCAAAACTTTTTTTTTTTTTTTTTTTTTTATGATTTCACTGATCATGACCAGTTCCTTCCTACTTTCTCTCTGATAGTTGCTCTGGATTCAGAGTCACTCTGTCTTTCCTCTCAGATGTTCTCATTCATACAGCATAACTATCAGAACAGATACAAAGGTTTCACACATTCCTTAGGCTGTTACCTAACTCCTTTATTTAATTTATATATTAGGAGAAAAGAGTCCTAGGTTAAGACTCAGGATAACGAGATGTTCACTGTAGTTTTGCCACAGACACAATGTTGGACCTATGCTCACATTCTCTGATCTCTACAAGGTATGTGTTCAAGAATCTCAAATATTCTAATAAGCTTTGACAGAAGATTACCACTGAAAAAACTGTAAACCTCAGACATACCTAAAGAGACTAAAACAAAGAGACTATTAAAAAAAAAAAAAAAAAGGCTTGGCACAGCTACAGCAAACAATAAACATAATCTATTACCTAGACAGACAAACATAAAATCTCACACAAAGAGTCTATATACATCAGTTCCTGTTACTCAGTATAACTTGTCCAGCTTTCAAAAAAAAAAAAAAAAATACAAAGTATGCTAAATGTTTAAAAAAAAAATACAGTATAAGGAGAAAATTCAAGCTTTAGGACCAAACTAAAATATGCTGGAGAATTTTGGAATTATTACACCAGAAATTTAAGATAATTACAATTAAGCATAAGACAACTATGCTAAGGGTTTTAAAGGCAAAATGTGGACAACATGCAAGGACGTATGGATAATGAAAGCAGGGAGATGGAGGCTCTAACAAAATACCAAAAGAACATTCTAGAGATGAAAACTACTATAATAGGCATGGACATATCAAAGGAGAGAGTCAGTGAATGTGATGATATGTCAATAGAAACTTCAAAAACTGAAATACAAAGAAAAAAATTTCTTAAAAAGATGGCATATAACTAAGAACTGTGGTATAAAATGAATAAAATCTGTGTATTGGGAATACTAGAAAGAAAGAAAGAATCATTCTCCTGTGTCTTCCTTTCTCCTCTTCTTCTTATTCATTAATTTAATTCATATTATTAATTTAACTAATAAAAATTATAATCACACCCAAATTTGAAATTTGGAACTGTGGATATGCTTCACCAGTAGTTTCAAATTAAATTTATTATTTCATGAAGTAATCTATACATATATAATTTTATCAGTGTGTTTTCTAAAAACTTGTAATAGCTCAATGACTATGTAAGTTAGTTATATCAGGGATTCACATTCGTAAAGTATAACTGACTAATATATAATTAGTTGGGGTAAAGGGGGACATTAGATGATGATGAGAGTCAATTTTAAAAGAAGATAAAGCAATGTCACAAAATAACATCAAGTTAAAATATGCAAAGTAAAAACTGGTAGAACTAATGGGAGAAATAGATTCCACTCTTATACTTTAGATATTTAAAAACCCCTCTAACAGTAATTGACAGAACCAGCAAATAGAAAATCAGTAAGAATATAGTTGAACTGAACATTCTCATAAACCAAATGAATTTTATTGACATTCATAAAACATTCTTTAAACAACAGCAGATTACACATTTATCTCAAACTCACATTGAACATCCACCAAGATGGGCAACATTCTGGGCCATAAAATGTAATCTTATTAAATTTAAAATAAGAGATATGACATAAAGTATGTGTTCAGACCACATGGAATTAAAGTAGAAATTAGTAATAGAGAGATAGATGGAAAATTTCAAAGTATTTTGAGATTAACATCACACTTCTAAATAACACATGATTCAAAAAAGTGTACTAAGGGGAATTTAAAATATTTTTTACCCAATTAATATAAAACTACAACAACTTATCATCACTGCAATGGTGACTGCAGCCATGAAATTAAAAGACGCTTACTCCTTAGAAGGAAAGTTATGACCAACCTAGATAGCATATTGAAAAGCAGAGACATTACTTTGCCAACAAAGGTCCGTCTAGTCAAGGCCATGGTTTTTCCAGTGGTCATGTATGGATGTGAGAGTTGGACTGTAAAGAAAGCTGAGCACCGAAGACTTGATGCTTTTGAACAGTGGTGTTGGAGAAGACTCTTGAGAGTCTCTTGGACTGCAAGGAGATCCAACCAGTCCATTCTAAAGATCACCCTTGGGTGTTCTTTGGAAGGAATGATGCTAAAGCTGAAACTCCAATACTTTGGTCACCTCATGCAAAGAGTTGACTAATTGGAAAAGACTCTGATGCTGGGAGGGATTGGGGGCAGGAGGAGAAGGGGATGACAGAGGATGAGATGGCTGGATGGCATCACTGACTCGATGGACATGAGTTTGAGTGAACTCTGGGAATTGGTGATGGACAGGGAGGCCTGGCATGCTGCGATTAATGGGGTCACAAAGAGTCGGACACAACTGAGCAACTGAACTGAACTGACAATTTATCAAAATTTGTGTGATGCAGCAAAAGTAGTGCATAGAGGAAAATTTACATTATAGAATGCAATATTAAAATGAAAGATCTATAATCAGGAAAGCAAGGTTATGAAAGAAGAAAAAGAAAGGTCAATTAAATCCAGAGAAGCAGGTGAAAATAAATTTTAACAATCAAGGCAGCCATCAAAGTCATTGAAAATAAGGAAACAAAAGAACAACAAAAACAACAAAACCAGAAACTGGTTTGTTATGAGTTTGTGAAACTAGCACTTGTTAAGTGCAGTCTATGGTACCGGGTGATACACTGTTGTAGTTCAAAAACAGAACATAAAAGACTTGAAATAGAGAAGCTTATTACTCATAGGTCCTCGGAGGAGGTATCCAGCATACCTAAGAGGTACACATGAGGAGGTTAAAGCAGAATGCAAAGATAGGACTTGGGACATATATCATATTAAAGTCTGTAGGGAGTATTTTTCAGTTCAGTGGTAAGACTAGACTGGTCAATTCTAACAAAAAGAGCAAGGACTTTGGTAAACCTCATGTGGTCTTGTAAAGAAGAAGGTGTTGGGAGACATGGTAGACTGTTAGTCACAGGAGCTATTGGGAAAATCATATCAGGAACTTTGTGATTTGTGATCCATTTGTGATTGTAGGCTGCTTATGCGTAGCTGTGCTGGAATCAGGGGCTAGTGTCAATGTAAGGGCAATGCAGTCTACTTGGTCAAAAATGGATGCTGAGGCAGCAATACCACGGAGTAGCTGATACTAAGGACAGTATGTGGGTGATAAGGAAATATGTTGCCCAATTCTATGGCCAAAATTTTAATGATTTAGATTAAATGTGCCAATTCATTAAAACATGCAATTTACCAACACTTGCAAAGACAACTAAATCATCTAAATAGGTCTGTTTCTATTAAATAAATTAAATACAGCTAAAAACAATCTAAATCAGAAGGCACCAGACTCAAATGGTTTCACTGGTGAATTCTACCAAATATTAAAGAATAAATGATACCAGTTTTCTATACTATTTTCCAGAAAGTGCAGACAGGGGAAAAGTGTCTAACTCCTTTATGAGGTCAGCATTGCTCTCATACCAAAATTAGACTCAATATTTCATGACAGTAGGTGCCAAAGTTCTCAATAAAATATTAGCAAATCTAATTAAACTATGTATAAAAATAAGTACACACTACAACCTAGTGGGATTTTACCCTAACTGTATGGCTGGTTAAACATTCAAAAATCAATTAAGACTGATATCAGGATTAATAAAACAGAATGAAGCCAAAGGGACACGTCTTCCTACAGACATAAAGTTCTGCCTCATGGAGCTTGCATTCTGGTGGAGTAGATGGGCTGTGAAAGGATAGATGTTTTACCATCAGTGCTGTATAGATGGAGAAGTCCTGAGCCTACTGTAAGAATAAGATGGAAAACCAGAGTCAGGAGGCTTAAGTCCAAAATCTGAGAACTCCAGAGAACTCCTGACTCCAGGGAACACTAATCAATAAGAGCTCATCCAAAAGCCTCCATACCTACACCGAAACCAAGCACCACCCAAGAGCCAACAAGTTCCAGAGCAAGACATACCATGCAAATTCTCCAGCAACACAGGAATATGGCCTTGAACTTCAATATACAGGCTGCCCAAAGTCACACCAAACCCACAGATATCTCAAAACTCAGTACTGACACTTCATTGCACTCCAGAGGAAGAAATCAAGCTCCACCCACCAGAACACCAACACAAGCTTCCCTAACCAGAAAACCTTGACAGGCCACCCATCCAACCCCATCCACAGTGAGGAACCTCCACAATAAAGAGGAACCACCAACTGCCAGAATACAGAAAGGCCACCCCAAACACAACAATATAAACAAGATGAAAAGGCAGAGAAATACTCAGCAGGTAAAGGAACATGATAAATGTCCACCAAACCAAACCAAAGAGGAGGAGATAGGGAGTCTACCTGAAAAAGAATTCAGAATAAGATAGTAAAAATGATCAAAAATCTTGAAAACAAAATGGAGTTACAGATAAATAGTCTGGAGACAAGGGTAGAGAAGATGCAAAAAGTGTTTAACAAGGACCTAGAAGAAATAAAAAAGAGTCAATCTATAATCAATAATGCAATAAATTAGATCAAAAACACTCTGGAGGGAACCAACAGTAGAATAATGGAGGCAGAAGATAGGATAAGAGAGGTAGAAGATAGAATGGTAGAAATAAGTGAAGCAGAGAGGAAAAAAGAAAAAAATAATTAAAAGAAAAGAGGACAACCTCAGAGACCTCTGGGACAATGTTAAACAACCCAACATTCGAATCATAGGAGTCCAAAAAGAAAGACCATGAGAAAATACTTGAGGAGATAATAGTTGAAAACTTCCCTAAAATGGGGAAGGAAATAGTCACCCAAGTCCAAGAAACCCGGAGAGTCCCAAACAGGATAAACCCAAGGCAAAACACCCTAAGACACATATTAATCAAACTAACAAAGATCACACACAAAGAACAAATATTAAAAGCAGCAAGGGAGAAACAACAAATAAAACACAAGGGGATTCCCAAAAGGATAACAGCTGATCTTTCAACAGAAACTCTTCAGACCAGAAGGGAATGGCAGGACATACTTAAAGTGATAAAAGAGAAAAACCTACAACACAAATTATTGTACACAGCGAAAGATCTCATTCAAATATGAAGGAGAAATCAAAGCTTTACAGACAAGCAAAAGCTGAGAGAATTCAGCACCACCAAACCAGCTCTCCAACAAATGCTAAAAGACCTTCTCTAGACAGGAAACACAGAAAGGGTATATAAACTCAAACCCAAAACAACAAAGTAAATGGCACTGGGATCTTACTTATCAATAATTACCTTAAATGTAAATGGGTTGAATGCTCCAACCAAAAGACAAAGACTGGCTGAATGGATATAAAAACAGGACCTCTATTTATGATGTCTACAAGAGACTCACCTCAAAACAAAGGACATATACAGATTGAAAGTGAGGGGCTGGAAAAAAAACATTCCACGCAAATAGAGACCAAAAGAAAGCAGGAGTAGCAATATTCACATTAGATAAAATGACTTTAAAATAAAGACTGTGAGAAGAGACAAAGAAGGGCACTACATAATGATCAAAGGATCAATCTAAGAAGAAGAGAAAACAATTACAACTATATATGCACCCAACATAGGAGCCCCACAATATGTAAGCCAAATACTAACAAGTATGAAAAGGGAAATTAACAATAACAATAATAGTGGGAGACTTTAACACCCCACTCACACCTATGGATAGATCAACTAAACAGAAAATTAATAAGGAAACACAAAGTTTAAATGATACTATGGACCAGTTAGATACAATTGATATCTATAGGACATTTCACCCTCAAACAATGAATTTCACATTTTTCTCAAGCACACATGGAACCTTCTCCAGGATAGATCACATCCTGGGCCATAAATCTAGCCTTGGTAAATTAAAAAAAAAATTGAAATCATTCCAAGTGTCTTTTCTGCCCACAATGCAGTAAGATTAGATCTCTATTACAGGAAAAAAAAATGTTAAAAAGTCCAACATATGAAGGCTGAACAACACGCTGCTGAATAACCAACAAGTCAAGAAAGAAATCAAAATATGAATAGAAATGAATGAAAATTAAAACACAACAACCCCAAACCTATGGGACATTGTAAAAGCAGTGCTAAGGGGAAGGTTCATAGCAATACAGGCTTACCTCAAGAAACAAGAAAAAAGTCAAATAGTCTAATTCTACACCTAAAGCAACTAGAAAAGGAGGAAATGAAGAACCTCAGGGTTAGTAGAAGGAAAGAAATCTTAAAAATTAGGGCAGAAATAAATGCAAAAGAAACAAGAGACCATAGCAAAAATCGACAAAGCCAAAAGCTGGTTCTTTGAGAAGATAAACAAAATTGACAAACCATTAGCCAGACTCATCAAGAAACAAAGGGAGAAGAATCAAATCAAGAAAATTATAAATGAAAATGGACAAATCACAACAGACAGCAAAGAAATACAAAGGATCATAAGAGACTACTGTCAGCAATTATATGCCAATAAAATGAACAACTCAGAAGAAATGGACAGATTCTTAGAAAACTATAACTTTCCAAAACTGAATCAGGAAGAAATAGAAAATCTTAACAGACCCATCACAAGCACAGAAATTTAAACTGTAATCAGAAATCTTCCAGCAAACAAAAGCCCAAGACCAAATGGCTTCAGAGCTGAATTTTAGCAAAAATTTAGAGAAGAGCCAATACTTATTCTATGAAGCCACCATTACCCTAATACCAAAACCAGACAAAGATGTCACAAAAAAAAGAAAACTACAGGCCAATATCACTGATGAACATAGATGCAAAAACCCTTAACAAAATTCTAGCAAACAGAATCCGACAACATATAAAAAAGATCATACATCATGATGAAGTGGGCTTTATCCCAGGGATGCAAGGATTCTTCAATATCTGCAAATCAATCAATGTAATACACCACATTAACAAATAGAAAGATTAAAACCACATGATTATCTCAATAGATGCAGAAAAAGCCTTTGACAAAATTCAACATCCATTTATGATAAAAACCCTCCAGAAAGCAGGAATAGAAGGAAATACATCAACATATAAAAGCTGTATATGACAAACCCACAGCAAACATTATCCTAAATGGTGAAAATTTGAAAGCATTTCCCTTAAAATTAGGAACAAGACAAAGGTGCCCACTCTCACCATTACTATTCAACATAGTTTTGAATGTTTTGGCCACAGCAATCAGAGTAGAAAAAGAAATAAAAGGAATCCAGATTGGAAAAGAAGAAGTAAAATTCTCACTGTTTGCAGATGACATGATCTTCTACATAGATAACCCAAAGACCCCACCAGAAAATTACTAGTGCTAATCAATGAATACAGTAAAGTTGCAGAATATAAAATTAACACCCAGAAATCCCTTGCTTCCTATACACTAACAATGAGAAAACAGAAAGGGAAATTAAAGAAACAATTCCACTCACCATTGCAATGAAAATAATAAAGTACTTAGGAATATATCTACCTAAGGAAACAAAAGACTTATATATAGAAAACTATAAAACACTGGTGAAGGAAATCAAAGAGGACCAGAAATAGATGGAGAAATATACCATGTTCATGGATTAGAATAATCAATATAGTGAAAATGAGTATACTATCCAAAGCAATCTATAGATTCAATGCAATCCCTATCAAGCTACTAATGGTATTTTTCACAGAACCAGAATAAATAATTTCACAATTTGTATGGAAATACAAAAAATGTCAAATAGCCAAAGCAATCTTGAGAAAGAAGAATGGAACTGGAGGAATCAACCTGCCTGACTTCAGGCTCTACTACAAAGCCACAGTCATCAAGACAGTATGGTATTGGCACAAAGACAGAAATATAGAGCATTTGAGCAAAATAGAAAGCCCAGAGATAAATCCACACACCTATGGACACCTTAGCTTTGACAAAGGAGGCAAGAATATACAATGGAGAAAAGACAATCTCTTTAACAAGTGGTGCTGAGAAAACTGGTCAACCACTTGTAAAATAATGAATTAGAACAGTTTCTAACACCACACACAAAAATAAATGCAAAACGGATTGAAGATCTAAATGTAAGACCAGAAACTATAAAACTCCTAGAGGAAAACATAGGCAAAACACTCTCTGACATAAATCACAGCAGGACCCTCTATGATCCACCTCACAGAGTAAAGGAAATAAAAGCAAAAATAAACAAACGGGACCTAATTAAACTTAAAAGCTTTTGCAAAATGAAGGAAACTATAAGCAAAGTGAAAAGATAGCCTTCAGAATGGGAGAAAATAATAGCAAACAAAACTACTGACAAAGAATTAATCTCAAAAATATACAAGCAGCACCTGCAGCTCAATTCCAGAAAAATAAATGACCCAATCAAATAATGCACCAAAGAACTAAATAGACATTTCTCCCAAGAAGACACACAGATGGCTAACAAAGACATGAAATGAGGCTCAACGTCACTCATTAGCAGAGAAATGAAAATCAAAACCACAATGAGGTACCATTTCACACCCGTCAAAATGGCTGCTATCCAAAAGTCTACAAACAATAAATGCTGGAGAGAGTGTGGCAAAAAGGAAATCCTCTTATACTGTTGGTGGCAATGCAAACTAGTACAGCCACTATGGAGAACAGTGTGGAGATTCCTTAAAAAACTGGAAATAGAATTGTCATATGACCCAGCAATCCCATTGCTGGGCATACACACTGAGGAAACCAGAATTGAAAGAGACACATGTACCCCAATATTCATCACAGCACTGTTTACAATAGCTAGGACATGGAAGCAACCTAGATGTCCATCAGCAGATGAATGGGTAAGAAAGTTGTGGTACATATACACAGTAGAATATTACTCAGCCATTAAAAAGAATACATTTGAATCAGTCCTAATGAGGTGGATGAAACTGGAGCCTAATATACAGAGTGAAGTAAGTCAGAAAGAAAAACACCAAAACAGTATACTAATGCATATATATGGAATTTAGAAAGATGGTAACAATAACCCTACATGCAAGACAGCAAAAGAAACACAAATGTATAAAACAGTCTTTTGGACCCTGTGGGAGAAGGTGACGGTGGGATGATTTGAGAGAATAGCATTGAAACATGTATATTATCATATATGAAACACATCGCCAGTCCAGGTTCAATGCATGAGACAGAGTGCTCAGGGCTGGTGCACTGGGATGACCCAGAGGGATGGGATGCGGAGGGAGGTGGGAGGGGGGCCCAGGATGGGGAACACATGTACACCCATGGCTGATTCATGTCAATGTTGGCAAAATCCCCTACAATATTATAAAGTAATTAGCCTCCAATTAAAATAAATAAATTTTTTAAAAAAATTTGAAAAAGAACTGAGATCTTAAAAAATAAAATAAAATTGAGGAAAAAAGGAAACTGAATAAAGAGATTTAATAAGAAAAAATCAATTATTACATTACATCAGATCAGTAGGCTAAAGAAAAAAAAATCATATAATTGCATCAGTACCTACAGAAAAAAACATTTGCTAAAATTGAACTATTCATAATTTTAGAAATCTTAGCAAAATAGTAATAAAAACAAATTTCCTCATGTATAAAATATATCTACAAAGAAGCAATTACTCATATTACACTTAATGGTGAGAAACTAGATGCTTTCTTGCTGAGATCAAGAAAAAGGAAAGGATGCCTCCTTAACCAATTTTACACTTCCATAACCACTTCAACATTCAAAAAACTAAGATCATGGCATCCGGTCCTATCACTTAATGGCAAATAGATGGGGAAAAAATGGAAACTGTGATAAATTTTATTTTCTGAAACTCTTTGTTACCCCATGGACCCCACATACTACAGTGCGCCAGGCTTCCCTGTTCCTCACGATATCCTAGAGCTTGCTCAAACTCATGTCCATTGAGTCAGTGATGTCATCCAACCATCTCATTGTTGTCCCCTTCTCCTCCTGCCTTCAATCTTTCCCAGCATTAGGGTCTTTTTTAATAATGAGGTAGCTCTTTGCATCAGGTGGCCAAACTCAGTGAATATTCAGGACTGATTTCCTTTAGGATTGACTGGTTTGGTCTTGCAGTCCAAGGGACTCTCAAGAGTGTTTTCAAACATCACAGTTCAAGAGCTTCAATTTTCGACACTCAGCTTTCTTTAAAGTCTAACTCTCACATCCATACATGACTACTGGAAAAACCATAGCTTTGACTATATGGACCTTAGCTGGAAAAGTTATGTCTCTGCTTTTTAATATGGTGTCCAGGTTTCTCACAGCTTTTCTTCCAAGGAGCAAGAGTCTTAATTTCATGGCTGCAGTCACTATCTGCAGTGACTTTGGAGTCCAAGAAAATAAAGTCTGTCACTGTTTTCATTGTTTCTCCAGCTACTTGCCATGAAGTGATGGGACCATATGTCATAGTCTCCATTTTTTGAATGTTGAATTTTAAGCCACCTTTTTCACTCTCCTCTTTCACCTTCATCAAAAGGCTGTCTAGTTCCCCTTCCCTTTATGCCATGAGGGTGGTGGTATCTGCATATTTAAGGGTACTGATATTTCTCCCAGCAATCTTGATCCCAGCTTGCGCTTCATCCAGCCTGGAATTTCACATGATGTACTCTGCATAAAAGTTAAATAAGCAGGGTGACAGCATACAGCCTTGATATAGTCCTTTCCCAGTCTGGAACCAGTCCATTGTTCTATGTCTGGTTCTAACTGTTGCTTCCTAACTGTGGGGTCGCACAGAGTTGGACACGGCTGAAGCGACTTAGCAGCAGCAGCAGCAGCAGCAGCAGCAGCAACCTGCATACGGAGAAGGCAATGGCAACCCACTCCAGTACTCTGGCCTGGAAAATCCCACGGACAGAGGAGCCTGGTAGGCTGCAGTTCATGGGGTCGCTAAGAGTGGGAAACGACTGAGCGACTGAGCGACTTCACTTTTCACTTTCATGCATTGGAGAAGGCAATGGCAACCCACTCCAGTACTCTTGCCTGGAGAATCCCATGGACACAGGAGCCTGGTGGGCTGCCGTCTATGGGGTCGCACAGAGTCAGACATGACTGAAGCGACTTAGCAGTAGCAGCAACCTGCATACAGATTTCACAGGAGGCAAGTAAGATGGTCTGGTGTTCCCATCTCTTTAAGAATTTTTCACAGTTTGTTGTGATCCACACAGTCAAAAGCTTTAGCCTAGTCAATGAAGCAGAAGTAAAAGTTATTCTGGAATTCTCTTGCTTTTTCTATGACCTAACGGGTGTTTGTAATTTGATCTCTGGTTCCTCTACCTTTTCTAAATCCGCTTGTACATCTGAAAGTTCTCGGTTCACATATGTTGAAGCCTGACATTGAGAATTTTGAGCATTACTTTCCTAGCGTTTGAAAAGGTGCAATTGTGTGGTAGTTTGAACATTTTTTGGCATTGCCCTTCTTTGGAATTGAAACGAAAACTGACCTTTTCCAGTCCTGTGTCCACTGCTGAATTTTCCAAATTTCCCGGCACATTGAGTGCAGCACTTTAACTGAAGAGGAAAAGTTAAAATTGTAAATAACCTCTTTCTCCTTTTGCCCCTGTAACTCAGCTTGCCCCTTGCAAAGTCTAGATCACGTAGGTCATGTAGTTTCAGAAAGTGGGGACTTGCAATACCAGGAACTGGAGTTTATCTCACTCACCCTTGTCCCGCTCTTTGCAATCGTCCAGCCCCCGCAAACCTGCTTAATCATGTCTGTCCAGGCCAGGCATCCCCCTCCCCATAGTTTAAACCAGTCTATTAACAGCTAGTGTTGCCCACTATGGTCTGTCTATAAAAACTCTGTAACCCTTTGTTTGGGGCTTGGAGTTTGGAGTGTTAACTCCACTTGGACTGCCGGCATAATAAATCTGAGTTCTCCAACTCTCTGAGTGTGGTGCTTGGTTTCTCGAGTACTGGTTTCTTCAACATAACTGCATCAAGATTATATACATTGGAGAATTGCAAGTTAAACAATGAGATATAACTACAATAGAATCTACAACACTGACAATATCAAATGCTGAAAGAGAAATAGAGCAATAGAAAATCTCATTTTTTACTTCTAAGGATGAAAATAATAAAGCCACTTTAGAAGATAATTCAACAGCTTCTTAGAAAAAAGAATAGAAAAATAAAGAAAATCCAACAAATAACTCCTAGATAAATTTATCCAAGTGAGTTAAAAACTTTGTCCACACAAATTATCTTCACACTGATTTTTATAGCAACTTTACTCATATTAATTAAGCACTGGAAGCAACTGAGATTTCCTTTTAAAGGTGAATGGATAAACAAACTGTGGTAATCCATACAATGGGATATGAATTAGTAACAAAAAATGAAGCAGTAAGTGGAGGAAGTTTAAGTACATGTCGTTAAGTAAAAGAAGTCAGACTGAAAAGCCTTCTTATGTGAATCAAAATATATAACATACACAAAAAGGCAAAACTAACTATGGACAGAAGTTCATGACATTGTACAGGAAACAGGGATCAAGACCATCCCCATGGAAAAGAAATGCAAAAAAGCAAAATGGCTGTCTGGAGAGGCCTTACAAACACCTGTGAAAAGAAAAGAAGCGAAAAGCAAAGGAGAAAAAGAAAGATATAGGCATCTGAATGCAGAGTTCGAAAAAATAACAAGGAGAGATAAGAAAGCCTTCCTCAGCGATCAATGCAAAAAACAGAGGAAAAAAACAGAATGGGAAAGACTAGAGATCTCTTCAATAAAATGAGAGATACCAAGGGAACATTTCATGCAATGATGGGCACAATAAAGGACAGAAATTGTATGGACCTAACAGAAGCAAATGTTATTAAGAAGAGGTTGCAAGAATACATAGAAGAACTGTACAAAAAAGATCTTCACAATGAAGACAATCACGATGGTGTGATCACTCACCTAGAGCCAAACATCCTTGAATGTGAAGTCAAGTGGGCCTTAGAAAGCATCACTATGAACAAAGCTAGTGGAGATGATGGAATTCCAGTTGAGCTATTTCAAATCCTGAAAGATGATGCTGTGAAAGTGGTGCACTCCATATGCCAGCAAATTTGGAAAACTCAGCAGTGGCCACAGAACTGGAAAAGGTCAGTTTTCATTCCAATCCCAAACTACTGCACAATTGCACTCATCTCACACGCTAGTAAAGTAATGCTCAAAATTCTCCAAGCTAGGCTTCAGCAGCAAGTGAAGTGAAATTCCAGATGTTCAAGCTGGTTTTAGAAAAGACAGAGGAACCAGAGACTTAACTGCCAACATCCACTGGATCATGAAAAAAGCAAGAGAATTCCAGAAAAACATCTATTTCTGCTTTATTGACTACTCCAAAGCCTTTGGCTGTGTGGATCACAATAAACTGTGGAAAATTCTTCAAGAGACAGATATACCAGACCACCTGACCTGCCCCTTGAGAAACCTATATGCAGGTCAGGAAGCAACAGTTAGAACTGTCATGGAACAACAGACTGGTTGCAAAGAGGAAAAGGAGTACGTCAAGGCTGTATATTGTCATTCTGCTTATTTAACTTATATGAAGAGTACATCATGAGAAACGCTGGGCTGGAAGAAGCACAAGCTGGAATCAAGATTGCTGGGAGAAATATCAATCACCTCAGATATGCAGAGGACACCACCCTTATGGCAGAAAGTGAAGAGGACCTAAAAAGCCTCTTGATGAAAGTGAAAGAGGAGAGTGAAGAAGTTGGCTTAAAGCTCAACATTCAGAAAACGAAGATTGTGGTATCTGGTCCCATCACTTCATGGGAAATAGATAGGGAAACAGGGGAAACAGTGTCAGACTTTATTTTTCTGGGTTCCAATATCACTGCAGATGGTGACTGCAGCCATGAAATTAAAAGACGCTTACTCCTTGGAAGGAAAGTTATGACCAAACTAGATAGCATATTGAAAAGCAGAGACATTATTTGCCAACAATGGTCCATCTAGTCAAGGCTATGGTTTTTCCTGTGGTCATGTATGCATGTGAGAGTTGGACTGTGAAGAAAGCTGAGCACTGAAGAACTGATGCTTTTGAACTGTGGTGTTGGAGAAGACTCTTGAGAGACCTTTGGACTACAAGGAGATCCAACCAGTCCATCCTAAAGGACAACAGTCCTGGTTGTTCATTTGAAGGACTGATGCTGAAACTGAAACTCCAAAACTTTGGCCACCTCATGCAAAGAGTTGACTCATTGGAAAAGACTCTGATGCTGGGAGGGATTGGGGACAAGAGGAAAAGGGGACGACAGAGGATGAGATGGCTGGGTGGCATCGCCAACTCGATGGACATGAGTTTGAGTGAACTCTGGGAGTTGGTGATGGACAGGGAGGCCTGGCGTGCTGCGATTCATGGGGTCTCAAAGAGTCGGACATGACTGACTGGACTGAACTGAACTGAACTGATAGTGACAATAAACATATAGTGTTTGCTAGGAGTTACCTGAGGGTGGTGGTAGTAAATAGAAGGAACATGGGGATTTTTTTAGGGCAACTTATCTATTCTATATGATGCTTGTAATGATAGATACATAACATTATGCTTTTGGTAAAATCGTAAAATATGAAGGGTAAATTCTCATGTAAAGTGTCAGCTTTTGGTGATAAAAAAGCTTCAATATTGTTTCATCATTTGTAACAAATTCACCTGGGCAATAGAAAATGTTAGTATTAGAGGAAACCAAGAGTGGAAGAAGGGAATGCGTGTGTGTGGAAACTTTCTGTTCTTTCTGCTTAATTGTATTGTAAAAGCTAAAACTGCTATACAATGCAGTCTATGAACAACAATAACAGCCTAAATGTGGTAAAAGATTGACATGAAAAATGTGTCAAACACTTAGTATACTCATAAATTAAATTGGTTGTTATAATTAATAAATAACTAGTTGAATGTTTTTGTTGTTCCATCGCTAAGTCATGTCTGACTCTTTGTGATTCTGTAGACTGCCACACACCAGGCTTTCCTGCCCATCTCCTGTAGTTTGCTTGGATTCATGTTCAATGAGTCTGTAATACTGTCTAATCATCTCATCCTCTGCCACTGCCTTCTGCTTTTGGCTTCAGTCTTTCCCAGCATCAGGTGACTCAAGTATTGGAGCTTCAGCTTCAGCATCAGTCCTTCCAGTGAATATTCAGGATTGATTTCCAGGTCTTGTGCACCATGATTCGAGAGCTTCTGTTTTTCAGTGCTCAGCCTTCTTTATAGGTCCAACTCTCACATCTGTACATGACTACTGGAAAAACGATAGCTTTGACTATACAAACCTGTGAAATGAAAATATCTCCTGCCAAATCAATAAACAAGGAATGTCACAGCCATCAGTGATTTCTGGCCTCCAAATGTCAATAAGCGCTCCCAAAACTGATCCAGAAGATGCCACCATCTACCATGGTGACTGCTGAGGACTTCCAGGAAATGCAAGAAACAGCCATCTGCCACATCTGCCAGTCCATAAGGTGAACAAGAAAACAGGATTTGGCCCCAGATAGCTGAGGTGCATATGAAAGGAATTAATTCAGTGAGCTCCAGAGGGTTGCATCTTCCCATATAAAGAGTACTAAATTTCCTTAACTTGATATCTGATCTTGATGTACAGACTGCCTGCTCTCCTTGTTGCAAACTTGAATATAGCCTGATTCCTCCTCCCACCTCCTTGGAGCAGTTTTCTCAGACCTACTAAGATGCTGTTTTCTGAGCTCAGAATCCTAAACATTCCCACCAAATAAAAGAACTCTCTACCTTCAGTTTGTGACTCTATTCTTTAGTTAACAGACTGTAGTTGGCAAAGAGATGCCTCTGTTTAATATACCACCTAGGTTTGTCATAGTTTTCCTTCCAAGGAGCAAGTGTTTTTAATTTCATGGCTGCAAGTTAGCATTTGCAGTGATTTTGGAGCCCAAGAAAATAAAATTGGACACCTTCCAATTTGAGAAATTCATCCTCCAGTGTCATATCTTCTTGCCTTTTCATACTGTTCGTAGGGTTCTTGTGGCAAGAATCCTGGAGTGTTTTGCCAACCCCTCCCACAGTGGACCACGTTTTGTTAGAACTCTTCACTATGACTCATCCATCTTGAGTGGCCCTGCATAGCATGGCTCATAGAGTTATTGAGTTATGTAAACCCCTTTGCCACGACAAATCTGTGATCCATGAAGGGGTTCAATATAATAAAAATAGTTTTATTTATTGCCTAAGTTATTCTTCTAAACAAAAATCTAAAAAATATACATTGGATATATTTTCAGCTCCATTTCCCAGATAAGGAAAATTAAAGTCAAAGTGGTCCTTGACTGAGAATAAGTCCTAGGTTAACTCTTTGATCCAAATTTAGGGCCAGAGCAGAGCTTTTCAGCTCTAACCTCTAGCTTGGATTTAGCAATATAGGTTCATGTCCTTGTTATGGGGAGGAAAATTTGTCTTCTACCCTTTTAGGTTCTTTTGGCTTGTTTAATATTTAAGTTGACAAGAGACAAGGTAAAAGGAGAAAAATAAGTTTCATTTTGTATGTGTAGAATCTTCATACAGCTATGAGAGGTTCCCAGTCAGGCTTCAATCCCATTCTGAACCTACGGAGAAGGTGTCGGGGCCTGGGGCTCCAAAGAGAAGGAAGAAATTCATAGGAAGATGTGAAGAGCAAATGTTTGGTACACAAATGTTTGCCAAGCCTTGCAGAGACAATGGGACACAGAGAGAACCTGGAACAAACAGGCGCTGCCGCGCTCTGCCCTCCAGGCTCACCACACACAGCCCATGCTCTTTGTGGTACTGTCGGGTGATAGTTCTCTCGGGCCACACCTCCTATGAAAATCCCTTTAGGCAGTTAAAGAGGAGGTAAAATCCTTCTTGAATCTATTGGGCCTCGATTATCTATGGTTAGAAGCAAGCCATCTGCCAAAGTGACATGGCTTGGGGCAGCCTGCCCTGAGCAGCACCGCTTGTCAGAACTATGGCTCCCTTCCTCAGATTCTAAAACCAAGGGTCTAACGGTCTTATCCGTGATGTATTCAAAATTAGCTTTGAAAAGAGAGAATGTCTAATTAGGAAGGTGTAAATTGAAGCTGTATCTTTCATATATCATTTAGATATTAGTCATTATAACAATTTAAAGGGCATAACAGTCATTTTTACTGGGTCAAACTCTTTCACGTTTAACATTTTTTTTTTTTTTTTACTTATTCCATATATTTATTTTTTTTAATATATTTCAATTTCAGAATTTTGGAGAACTCAAAAAACTAAGATCCCAAGACTGAGTATCAAAATAATCAAAACTATTTATCAATTGTTACTATTAATAACACAGTGAGTGAAGTCAGTCATGTCTGACACTTTGCGACTCCATGGATTATAGCCTACCAGGCTCCTCCATCCATGGGATTTTCCAGGCAAGAGTACTGGAGTGGGTTGCCTTTTCCTTCTCCTTGTAACATGGTAGTTCCTTGCTTCACTGGTGGCTCAGAAGGTAAAGCGTCTGCCCGTCTGCCCACAATGTGGAGACCCGGGTTCGATTTCTGGGTCGGGAAGATCCCCTGGAGAAGGAAATGGCAATCCACTCCAGCACTCTTGCCTGGAAAATCCCATGGACGGAGGAGCCCGATAGGCTACAGTCCATGGGGTCGCAAAGAGTCAGACATGACTGAGCGACTTCAATTTCACTTTCTTTCACTTTTGTGAGAATGTATGTGCTAAATACGTACATATTAATAGAACACCATATTGATTAAATTTATTTTATTCAATCTGGCTTCAAATGTCTATATTCTTTTAATACATCTTTTCCTCCTTTCTTTTTGCTCTCTTTTATTCTTCCTTTCTCTTTATTCATCTTTTATGCTTTTATTTTTATAATATGAAGAAGGAAATTACTATTTTAAGAGAAATCTTCAACAATGTCAGCCAAAAAAATGTATGCCAGGTCAAAATGAGATAATTGTAATAATTGCATATTAACTTTGTTTTATATATGTCAGACACTATTGTATTTCCATAAATTTATTTATTTCTTCTTATCTAGTATCAATCTTGTGAAACATTTTGTTATTAGTTTTGCACCATGTCAAACACATTTAGAAAAATGTTGGTATTCAAACCCACATAATTTGTTTTCAGATTCTATAATCCTAGTCACAGCAATACACTGTCAAATGAAGACACTTTTCCAATAACAGCAAAACTAACTTACATTTCATATAAAAATATATATATATATCACATATTTTAGATAGTAAATTATCTAAAAGATATTCTACAAACTTTTAGATATGACTGCCTTCTATCTATCTCTTTAATAATGAAAATAAGTAAAAGTGTAGTAAAATCTTAAGCTGTTAAAATAAAAAAATAATATTCAGAACACTTTTATTGATAATGAAAATTTTTGCTATAGCTGTTTGCTTGGGCTTGAGGGGATAAGTTTGAATTATAAAAGAAATGAAGTAGAACTGTCCTTTCATGTCTAGGAAAAGTTTATATACAATGAATTTGATAAATTAGAGAAATTATTTAAAACACTCATAACTGTTAACTACTAAAATACCCAAGTACTGATTCATCAAGTGTGAAATAAAATAATTAAACAGAAATAGTTTTCTTTGTGTTATATTTTCTTCAGGGTAAAGCTGCAGATATAAATGTAACAATTGTGCTAATAATTATACATAAAGCCAAAATCAAGAAGAAATAACGAGTAGCTTACACTAACTAAATAAAAAATTATAACAAATAACTCCATGTCAAGGCTCCAGGGCTGCAATGATTTTAAATTAGAACACAACATTTGCTGGATAGGTTGCTCATTTAACATTCTTAGGATCTGTCAATATGATCACTTTTGTTATGAAACAACCTATTTATTTTGATTAGAATGGAAATCCCCCAATGAAACACTGAAACAGAGGCCAACAATAACACTTGATTAACCAAAAGCCCGGCAAGCTATTGCATATCCTTGAGTACACAAATGGGAAAAGAAACACTTGAAAACATCAATGTCACTGGCAGATTCCACATGCACCCTTTAAAAATAACCAATCTACAAACGTTGAGAAGCTTTCGGTTCAGTTCAGTTCAGTTCAGTTCATTTGCTCAGTTGTGTCTGACCCCACAGACTGCAGCACACCAGGCTTCCCTGTTCATCACCAACTCCCATAGTTTACTCAAACTCATGTCCATTGAATCGCTGATGCCATTCAATCATCTCATCTTCTGTAGTCCCCTTCTCCTCCCGCCTTCAATCTTCCCCAGTATCAGGGTCTTTTCCAATGAGTCAGCTCTTCGCATCAGGTGGCCAAAGTACTGGAGTTTCAACTTCAGCATCAGTCCTTCCAATGAATGTTTAGGACTGATTTCCTTTAGGATGAATTGGTTGGATCTCCTTGCAGTCCAAGGGACTCTCAAAAGTCTCCAACACGACAGTTTAAAAACATCATTTCTTTGGTGCTCAGCTTTCTTTATAGTCCAACTCTCACATCCATACATTACTAGTGGAAAAACCATAGCTTTGAATAGACAGATCTTTGTTGGCATAGTAATGTCACTGCTTTTTAAAATACTGTCCAGGTTGGTCATAACTTTCCTTCCAAGGTACAAGGGTCTTTTAATTTCATGACTGCAGTCACTATCTGCAGTGATTGTCGATCCCCCAAAATAAAGTCTCTCACTGTTTCCATTGTTTCCCCATCTGTTTGCCATGAAATGTTGGGATGGATGCCATGATCTTAGTTTTCTGAATGTTGAATTTTAGCCAACTTTTTCACTGTCCCCTTTCACTTTCATCAAAAGGCTCTTTAGTTCTTCTTCAATTTCTGCCATAAGGGTGGTGTCATCTGCATATCTGAGGTTATTGATATTTCTTCCAGTAACCTTGATTCCAGCTTGTGCTTCATACAGCCCAGCATTTCACATGACACACTCTGTGTAAAATTAAATAAGCAGGGTGACAATATACAGCCTTGATGTACTCCTTTCCCGATTTGGAACAGTCTATTGTTCCATGTCCAGTTCTGTTACTTTCTGACCTGCAGACAGATTTCTCAGGAGGCAGATCAGGTGGTCTTGTATTCCCATCTCTTCAAGAATTTTCCACAGTTTCTTGTGATCCACAGAGTCACAGGGTTTGACCTAGTCAATAAAGCAGAAGTAGATGTTTTTCTGGAATGCTTTCACTTTTTTGATGATCCAACGGATGTTGGCAATTTGATCTCTGGTTCCTCTGCCTTTTCTAAATATAGCTTCAGCACCTGGAAGTTAATGGTTTGTGTGCTGTTGAAGCCTGGCTTGGAGAATTTTCAACATTACTTTGCTAGTGTGTGAGATGAATCAAATTGTGCAGTTGTTTGAGCATTCTCTGGCATTGCCTTTCTTTGGGATTGGAATGAAAACTGACCTTTTCCAGTCCTGTGGCCACTGTTGAGTTTTCCAAATTTGCTGGCATATTGAGTGCAGCACTTTCACAACATCATCTTTTAAGATTTGAAATAGTTCAACTGAAATTCCATCACCTCCACTAGCTTTGTTTGTAGTGATGCTTCATAGGTTCACTTGACTTCATATTCCAGGATATCTGGCTCCAGGTGAGTGATCACACCATTGTGATTATCTGGGTCATAAAGATCTTTTTTGTACATTTCTGTGTATTCTTGCCACCTCTTATTAATGTTTTCTGCTTTTGTTAGGGCCATACAATTTCTGTCCTTTATTGTGCCCATCTTTGCATGAAATGTTCCCTTGATATCTCTAATTTTCTTGAAGAGATCTCTAGTCTTTCCCATTCTATTGTTTTCTTTAATTTCTTTGCATTGATCACTGAGAAAGGCTCTCTTATCTCTCCTTGTTGTTCTTTGGAACTCTGCATTCAGATGGGTATATCTTTCCTTTTTTCCTTTGCTTTTTGCTTCTCTTCACAGCTATTTGAAAGACCTCTTCAGATAACCTTTTTGCCATTTTGCATTTATTTTTCTTGAGGATGGTCTTGATCCCTGCCTCTTGTGCAATGTCACATACCTCCATCCATAGTTCTTCAGGCACTCTTTCAGATCTAATCCCTTGAATCTATTTCTCATTTCCTCTGTATAAGGGATTTGATTTAGGTCATACCTGAATGGTCTAGTGGTTTTCCCTACTTTCTTTAAGTCTGAGTTTGGTGATAAGGTGTTCATGATCTGAGCCACAGTCAGCTCCTAGTCTTGTTTTTGTTGACTGAATAGAGCTTCTCCATCTTTGGCTGCAAAGAATATAATCAATGTGATTTTTGTATTGACCATCTGGTGATGTCCATGTGTAGAGTCTTCTCTTGTGTTGTTGGAAGAGGGTGTTTGCTATGACCAGTGTGTTCTCTTGGGAAAACTCTATTAGTCTTTGCTCTGCTTCATTCTGTACTCCAAGGCCAAATTTACTTGTTACTCCAGGTATTTCTTGACTTCCTACTTTTGCATTCCAGTCCCCTATAATAAAAAGGACATTTTTGGGGGAAGATTTAGGTACAGTCAACTGACTAGGGACATATTTGTAGCTTTTTATATTGTGCATGCAGGATAGAAATTGCAAGTTTTCTATTCTCATTGTGAAATAAACAAATAATTCTTTTTGTGGTGGTCAAATGTCTAATGAGGTTTGAAGGAAATACAACTTGTTGCTTGACATTAGAGAGAAAATGCTTATGGACTTCTCTCATGAAGACTAAAGTTCTTTAGTAGCATATGTACATAGTCAATTCAAGGTGAGAAGTTTCAATATACGTGTTATTTTATTCCCTCAAATCATATACTTTGTGATTATGTACCCAAACAAAATAATTCCAAAATTAATTTGGAGTTTCAAAAAAGGAATTTAGAAACTATATGATTTACATCAACAGTTTAATCCAACAGAGAAATGTTGAGGATATATAAATCAGATATGCTACAGTGAGGAAATAATCATAAATATGATGTTGATGAGTATTGGTCAGATCTTCTTTAAAATGATCTGTTTGATTTTTTCTCATGTTTCTCTCACAATTAGACTAGAATTAGGAGTACTGAAGAATACCACAGAGGTGAAATGCCTTTTCTATATGTCATAACAGAGAAAATATAAATATGACTTACAAATAATGATGTTATATTCGATCACTTAATTAGATATTCAGGTTTGTCTATTTCACTTTTTTTTTTTTAATGCTGTTGGTTTAGTCGCTAAGTCATGTCTGACTTTTGCGCCCCCATGGATTGTAGCCTGCCGGGCTCCTCTGTCCATGGGATTTTCCGGGCAAGAATACTGGAGTGGGTTGCCATTTCCTTTCTCCAGGGGATCCTTTTTTTTTTTTTTTTTAATCCCTCCATATATATTTTATTCTTTAGAAATTAGTCATTAAGTCTAGCTCATTAAAAAGCTCTACCTCTTAGAGAGGGGAGTATCTACCTTTATTATTTGGAATTCTTTTATAAGAAATATTTGTCCATTTCACTTATGTATTTATAAATTCATTTATATCATCATGCTGTTGCTGCTGCTGCTAAGTCACTTCAGTCATGTCCAACACTGTGCGACCCCATAGATGGCAGCCCACCAGGCTCTGCCATCCCTGGGATTCTCCAGGCAAGAACACTGGAGTGGGTTGCCATTTCTTTCTCCAATGCATGAAAGTGAAAAGTGAAAGTGAAGTCCCTCAGTCTTGTCCAACTCTTAGCAACCCCATCGGATTCAGCCTACCAGGCTCCTCCATCCTTGGGATTTTCCAGGCAAGAGTAGTGGAGTGGGGTGCCATTGCCTTCTCCTTATATCATCATAGAATTGTGCATATTTATTTTTTATTTATGTTAGTAGTAGGTAGGATAATGACTCCCCTAATATGTCCAGATCCTAATTTCTAGAACCTGTGAATGTTACTTTATATGGCAAAACAGACGTTGCAGATGTGTTTTAGTTTAAGGAACTTGAGGAGATGTGATTATTCTGAATTATCTTTGTGGGTTTATTCCTCCAATTTCTTAAAAGTAGAATACCTTTTCTTGACTATTGTCAGAGGACGTTAAGACTTAGGCAGAATAGCTACAGGAACACAACTCTGTTGGCTTTGAAATTGGATGAAATAGGCCACTAGTCAAAGAATGTAACTAATCTCAAGAATCTGGAAAAGTCAATGGAAAAGATTCTTCCTTAGAGTCTAAAAATAATTCGACCTTCCCAACACCTCAATTTTCAGCTAATAAACCCTTTGTTGAGTTTTGATGTTCAGAACTATAATATGATTTATATTGGTTTAAGCCTTTAAATTTGTGTTACTACAGTATTCATAGAAAACTAACAGAATGTAATAACCTAATACTAGAAAAATTACTTTACTGCACAAGTTTTTTAAGCTTTGGCCATCAGGAACTCTTTCAAGTTGGACCTTATATTGTTTTCACCTTTCCAACTCTTGGCTTACTGAGAAATCCCCTGCTTTCTGGCAATACAAAGTACTCTAGTTAGGTCAGTCAGCAAAGCTTTGGCCTGCAATGCGGAGACCTGGGTTCAATTCCTGTGTCCGGAAGATCCCCTGGAGGAGGAAATAGCAACCCACTCCAGTATTCTTGCCTGGAGAATCCCATGGACAGAGGAGCCTGGTGGGCTACAGTTTGTGGGATCTCAAGAGTTGGACAGAACTTAGTGCTATCTTTCTTCTTTCTTTCTAGTTTCATCTTACATTTCCCTTTCCTCAGTCCTAGAATCAGCCATTTCTCCATTTTCTTACAGATAGAAACTTGGTTTTCATTCTTGTCCATTTATTTCCTTTTTTTGACAATAATATTTACAGAAAGTACTTTTTTTAGACTTGTCAAATGCTATTCATGAGAGAAAAAGAAATTATCAACTAGAGTACAAAGTTCTCTTTGCCTTTGGCATTGGAATCTCTAGTCAAATCAACATCGTTCCAAAGTTAAATAGGTCAGTTCCTTTCCACCCATGCCCTTCAATGAGATTGTGTCATAAATGCATGAGACTGTTAGATTTATCTGTCACAGTATGGATTGCATCTTGTGATCCTCATTATCAGGTGTGCATATTTAATTTCTGTATGTCAAACTACACTTTTTGTGATGGACAATTGCTTATTGTTTGAGAAATGCAGAGAGTTATCTATTCATCACCCTAATAATCCTACTATGTATTCCTTTTATAGGCAATTAACTATTCTGGAAACTTCTGAATATTTTTTCATCCCTATATTCTTGCATTGTCTAGAATATCATGTGACTGAAAACACAATATGTATCCTTTTGTATCTGTCTTTCTTCTGTTAATAAATTTCATTAAAATTCAGCCATATGTTTCTGTGAAATAATAGTTCAGTGCATTTATAAAAATATTTCTGAATAATATTACCTTAAGTAGTGAAAAGTGAAAGTTGCTCAGTCATGTCTGATTGTTTGTAACCCCATGAACTGTAGCCTGCCCATGGAATTCTCCAGGCAAGAATATTGGAGTGAGTAGCCATTCCTTTCTCCAGGGAATTTTCCTAACCCATGGATAGAATCTGTGTCTCCCACATTGCAGGCAGATTCTTTAACATTTGAGCCACCAACGAAGCCCTAGTGTAGGTACTGTTGTTATTATTCAATCATTAAGCTGTGTCAGACTCTGCAATCCAATGGATTGCAACATTCCAGGAAGTACTGTCCTTCACTATCCAATGGAGTTTGCTCAAATTTATATACATTGAGTGGGTGATGCTATGTAGCAGTCTCATCCTCTGTCGTCCCCTTCTTCTCCTGCCTTCAATCTTTCCCGACTTCAGGCTCTTTTCCTGTAAGTCAGTTCTTTGCATCAGGTGGCCAACGAATTGGAGCTTCAGCATCAGCATCAGTGCTTCCAATGACTATTCAGGACTGATTTCCTTTAGAATTGACTGATTTGATCTCCTTGCTGTCCAAGGGACTCTCAAGAATCTTTTCCAGCACCACAGTTTGAAAGCATCAATTCTTTGGTGCTCAACCTTCTTTATGATCCAATTTTCACATCCGTTCATGACTACTGGAAAAACCAGAGCTTTGATTATATTGACCTTTGTCAGCAAAGTGTTTTCTCTGCCTTTTAATATGCTGTCTAGGTTTACCATAGCTTTTCTTCCAAGGAGAAATGTCTTTTAATTTCATGGTGGCAGTCACCATCCACAGTAATTTTGGAGCCCAAGAAAATAAAATCTATCACTGTTTCTATTTTTTCCTTATCTATTTCCCATGAAGTGATAGCTTTTTGTTAGTTTATTTGTGAAGAATTTTTGTTTGCTTCTAATATGTGATAATTAGGCATGGAGCTGTTATAATCAACCATGTATGGGATTTTTGTTAAATGAATTTCCAATTCATCCCTGTTATATGAGTGCAATCTCTGGGTCATACAATAAGTCTATGTTCAAACTCATGCTGCTGCTGCTGCTAAGTCACTTCAGTCGTGTCCGAATCTGTGGGACCCCATAGACGGCAGCCCACCAGGCTCCCTCATCCCTGGGATTTTCCTGGCAAGAACATTGGAGTGGGTTGCCATTTCCTTCTCTAATGCATGAAAGTTAAAAGTGAAATTGAAGTCGCTCAGTCGTGTCTGATTCTTCGCGACCCCATGGACTGCAGCCTATCAGGCCCCTCCATCCATGGGATTTTCCAGGCAAGAGTGGGGTGCCATTGCCTTCTCCGTGAGACACTATCAAATTGCATTTTTCAAAGAGAATGCATCATTTTGTGTCCCAACAGACATTAATGATAATTTCTGTTGCTCTGCTTCTTCATCAGCATTTGCAGTCACTTCAGTTGAGTCTGACTCTTTGCAACCCCATGGACTGTAGCTTGCCAGGCTCCTCTCTCCATGGGATTTTCCAGGCAAGAATAGTGGAGTGGGTTTCCATGTCCTTCTCCAGGAGATCTTCCCGACCCAGGTATTGAACCCAGGTCTCTACCATTGTAGGAAGATTATTTACTGTCTGGGCCACCGGGGAAGCCCTTCCTATTGTTAGTGCTACATATTTTAATCATTCAAATGGGTGACTATTTGTTGCTACATTGTGGTTTTAATTCACATCTTCATAATGATAAATGATATTAAGCCTATTTTATATAGTTATTTGCTGATATTGCATTTTCTTTAGTAAAATGTTTGTACAGGTATTTTGCCCACTTGTATTATTCTTCTATTTGTTTTCTTATTGATTATTTTGAAGAGAATTTTTTTATATGTGTATGAGTTCATTATTGAATATGAAATTCCAAATTTGTTTTTGTGGTTTGTGACTTTGCTTTTCTTTTTTGTAACAGTGTTTCTTCAAGCAAATGTTTTGTTTTAATTTTTATAAGTTGAAATGTTTGTGGGGTTTTTTTTTATAACATTCACTTAAAAAAATTTATTAGACTTTAAATCTTGCATCTAAAAGTGCATCACCAAAGCCATGGTCACATATACATTCTCTTCTTTGATTTCTACTTAAAGTCTTATAGTGTTGCATTTTACAATTTGTTCTATGGTCCATATGGAATTAATTTTTCTATAGAATGTGAAGTATGTATTGAGGTACATTGTTTTAGTTATGGACACACAAATGTTCCATGACATTTTATTGAAAAGATTATCCTTTTTAAATTGAATTGCCTTTGCATGTTTTCCTCTCACTTAACCAGAGTACTTTTTAATGCTAGCAATTGATTTGAAAAGCCATAGTTTCTGCATAAGCTATTATCATGGGCGTGGGGACGTTTGGTGCTCTCAGAGAAACTATAACAATGCTTGTCATTTAGAGTCCCTTTCTACTTATACAGTTGATAAGCAAGTCAATTTAACAGCCTATTGTCATTTGCTGTCTCACTTTATTTTCACATCATCAAAGAAAATATTAACTTAAATATGTGCTTCCTTTACATGACTTTTTAAAATTATACCACCTGTGTTTATGAATATACACATTTATGTGTGTGAACATGTGTGTTTTTAAACTTCCTTAAACTAATATCAGCAATATTTCATACTTGTTATATTTAAGGGTTTTGTGCCATAGATTCTCAATATCAATAACATAAGTATTTTTCTTTAGTTGTGAAATGAGCAGACTGTTGACTACTCTCTCCCAATAATCTCTGCATCTTGATTGCCATGTTTTTGTGTCATTGATTATGGGTGGAACCTGTGACTTAACTTCTAGCCAACAGGATAAGGCCAAGGTGATGGGAAGTCATTCACTGACTAGATTATACTAGAAATATAAAGTTTTGAGATGTCTCTGGTAAGTTATGTGTTAGAATATTCTGTCTTAACAGGACAGAAATCCTTTGCTGCCTTGAAGAAATAACCTGCCTGTTGTAAGAGGGCTTATGAGAAGATCAAATGGCAAGAAACTATGGTGGTTTCTAGGAGTTTGGCATGAACCCCAGTCAATAGCCAGCAAGAAAATGGGGACCTCAGTCCTACAATCACATGGAGATGATTTCTACCAAGAAAGTGACAGAACTTGAAAGTAGATCTTTTTCCAGTTGAGCTTATGACGAAAACATGATCCAAGAAGCATCTTAATTGCAGCTATCTAATTAATCCAGAAATAGAGAACCCAGCTAAGCCAGGAATGGACTTCTGAACCACCAGGTGTGAGACAACAAATATGTTTCCGTGAGGTGCTTAGTTCT
This sequence comes from Bos grunniens, assembly GCF_055505025.1. Taxonomy (NCBI): domain Eukaryota; kingdom Metazoa; phylum Chordata; class Mammalia; order Artiodactyla; family Bovidae; genus Bos; species Bos grunniens. The sequence continues at coordinate 7,868,507 of NC_141176.1, read as the reverse complement.
TGGTAACTTCTTAATCAGCAATAGAAAGCCAATATAGACTGGTTTATGTAGTTTCTTAGGTTGTATAATGCACAATTATAGGGAATTCCATTCAGTGGTAGTCTAGCTTTATGTGATATACTACCTACACAATTCTAAGTGCTGTTCCCCCATACATTAAATTTCCTTGAGAAGAATGTTCAGGTTTTGCTCCTCTATGTATTCATAATAGTCTACTTATATACATTTTTCCTGAGTTGAAATGAAATTACATGGGTGAATAAAACTGCAATCTATATATAAACTTCTAGCATACTTTATATTTTATTAACTCTTTGATGTTAAAGGGTCTTTAGAGATCATCTGTTCCATTTTTCATGTTTTATAGATAAATAAAACACAGCTTTATTCTATGGCTTATCAAAGGACAAATTCTTAGTTAATGTTGGAGTTGGCAAATATTTCACATATTATGATGCATATTATTCTCTGCCTTATATTCAGTTCAGGTCAGTTCAGTCACTCAGTTGTGTCCAACTCTTTGCGACCCCATGAATTGAGGCATGCCAGGCCTCCCTGTCCATCACCAACTTACGGAGTTCACTCAAACTCACGTCCATAGAGTTGGTGATGCCCTCCAGCCATCTCATCCTCTGTCGTCCCCTTCTCCTCCTGCCCCCAATCCCTCCCAGCATCAGTCTGCTCCAATGAATCAACTCTTCGCATGAGGTGGCCAAAGTACTAGAGTTTCAGCTTCAGCATCATTCCTTCCAAAGAAAACCCAGGACTGATCTCCTTTAGAATGGACTGGTTGGATCTCCTTGCAGTCCAAGGGACTCTCAAGAGTCTTCTCCAACACCATAGTTCAAAAGCATCAATTCTTCAGCGCTCAGCTTTCTTCACAGTCCAACTGTCACATCCGTACATGACTACTGGAAAAATCATAGTCTTGACTAGATATTATCCAGCCAAATTTCCATCATGTATGTATTATAAAATTGTTATTGCATTTTAACAGTGAAAAATAAAAAAAAAACTATGTAAAATATAAAATTTATTCATTTATGAAATATATAAATGTAATAGTTTAAAAAATATGAACTCAGAACAAATGCATGTATTTTGATTAAATATTAATGATTTCCCCCAAATGGTAGACTCACATCTAATGAATTAAATTAGAATACAAACTCTGTAAAAAAAATACAAAATCTTAATGAAGTTTTTTTTTTTTTTTCAATTTATAGGAGTGAGAAGAAAATATTTTCAGCATTTTTTGTGATAAGATATACTGATTACCTTTAATGTTGCTTATCTTTATGAGGAGTTTTTATAGCAAACAACTTGGAAGATAAAGGCAGTGTCTCTCTCCAGAATGGAAAGTGGGCATGCTTACCTTACAGAGCAAAATGTTTGAATTTCCTAAGATCAAGACTTCTCTGTCATTCCATTTAGTGAGTGTACAAGATCCTCTTCATACCACTCCATGGGAATGAAGGCTTCAGAGACTAACTCCCAAAATGCTGATGCTGTTGTCTTTTGCTATTTCTGTTAGTGATAATGTCTTTTTGCTCTGACTAGGAGTTTTGTGTTTTCTGTTACTTTCAAAAAAATGGTAGTAGACCAATTAGTTAGATTGTAAGTAGGAGAATTACAGATCTTTCATAGTTGTTGATGGTAAAAAAAAAAAAGCAAAAGAAAAACCCAAAATGGTGCATTTCCATTTTTTGTTGTTTCCCAAGGAAATTATCAAAATAATAAAATAATACAAAAGGTTAAATAAAACTTTATTATACAATGAAGATGAAATATTAATTTTGCCACTCTTAGGAGTGCTTTTCTCATGGGCATTCTTCTTCAGCATTCATCCAACATACATATTAGTTTATCTTCTAATTTAATGTTCACTATATCAATGAGTCCTTGCTTAGCATATTTCTACTTTTCTATGAGTATATCATAATTAATTTTTTTTCTCTAAGAGTGATCTCTCCTTAATATTATGTGAATTTAAAAGAAAACATTTGCAACAGAGAGGTCCTTTCAATTACTTGCTTTTAAATTTTCAAAATTCTAACAAATACAATGTGTGTTTAATCACACATATTTAGTTTACAAAGTAAAGTTCTCATGAAAAATCCATGTGCTACTCTCATTTCACTAAAGTCAAAATAAAATATAATTGTAAACTTTATTAAAAGTTTCATGCTAGCAAAGTTTAAAACATGTATATATGGTTTAAAAATTGGCAAATTCTACATTTCTTATTCTGACACTAAAGTATTTATCCTGTTTTTTTGTACTTTGAAATGGTTTCCAGGCAAATTCTTTTTGTTTTGTCTCAGAAATTTCCTCAAGAGAGATATTTCTTAAACTACACTAAATTAACATTACCGCTATTTTATGGAAGCCATGATTATTCACTTTATCTTCATTTATCTACTTGTGGTTCTATTGGGAAAGAAACAGTTCATTTTAGAAGGACTTTCTGCCATGATTACAGAGTCCTGCTGTGATGTTTAAAATGTGCACAATTCTACAATATTTGTGAGAATAATCACACTGTTTACATGCAGTGATGATGCTAATGAAACTAGGTCATCATCTTTAAACAAATGTTTAACCCTATTAGCGGAATAAATATTCACTGAAATTATTTGCTAATTGTTTTGTCTGATTCAGATACTACTTGGCATTTGATCATTTATTCATTGTATACATTGTTTTATTCAAACTAAATAATAATTTTCAATTTAAAATATATGTCATCTTATTATGAGTTTTATTAAAATAATAATATTTAAGACCATATAGTCTAGACATCTAGGATTAAATAGCAAAAATATTTCTGAATATAAATTCAGAATTTGTATTTCTGAATATAAATTCAGAATTTATATTTCTGAATATAAATACAAAAATGATTACATTTACATTCTATACTTTCAATTGTTTACTTTTATTTGATAGGCTGTGTTGATTTTTCCAAATTTTTCTCTAGAATTGTACTGCATTTTATCTTAGTTAAAGATTGAATTATTTGTGATACTCAAAAGCACAAGTTTTGAAGTCTTACAAACTGGGGATAAACTTCCAACTTCAGCACATATATTTGGGACATGTCATTTAATCTCTCCAAACCTGATTTCTTTCCTTTAACATAAAAATAATTATATTTATCTGTATACATTATTTTGGAGAAGGCAATGGCACCCCACTCCAGTACTCTTGCCTGGAGAATCCCATGGACACAGGAGCCTGGAAGGCTGCAGTCCGTGGGGTCGCTAAGAGTCGGACACGACTGAACGACTTCACTTTCACTTTTCACTTGCAAGCATTGGAGAAGGAAATGGCAACACACTCCAGTGTTCTTGCCTGGAGACTCCCAGGGATGGGGGAGCCTGGTGGGCTGCCGTCTATGGGGTCGCACAGAGTTGGACACGACTAAAGCAACTTAGCAGCAGCAGCATACACATAATTATTCTGATTAAATAAACTACATACACACACACTTTGCTTATAAAATACAAAGCATTCTATACATGCTTACCCTTTTCATAATAACTATTTTAAACCACTCCCAATAACTGTACATAATATTGTTTAAAATTTCTCACTTTAGATGATTATATGTCATATATCATTTTGAACATTTTAAATATAAAATAAATAGAATATTATAGAAATAAAAATACTGGTTCAAAGCATACTACTTAAGATTCTTAATTAATTGCCTCGGGTTGATATTACCCTCCCATCATGCCACACACAGTACAGTTTTATGCAAACAAAAGAAATTTTCAGTAAAATGACACTGATAAATAATAGCATTCAAAATAGATAATTATCAAGATGTGAGTTAGGGTATGTGTAGAACTGGCCAAATGTCAAAAAATGTGTTGATGACAGAAAATTTTGAAACCATCGGGAATTTTACCTTACCTTCTCATTGAGGAGCTGCACTGTATTTGAATTAATGTTTTGCTACAGAATAACTCAAAGCTTACAATGCTAGAGTTTAACTTTGCTGGAATGTAGCACCATCATGTCACTGATTTTTAAAGCAGAACCCATTCGGTATAGTGCTTTCACAAAGGAATACTATTTCCTATAATTTATTTATTAACAACCTATTAAAATGTATTATCAGTTATATACAAGCAGGTACTTCATTGAAAGAAATAAGGAAATTAGAATGGGCTTTGGTGGTTTTCTTTCAATGGAACTTTTCCCAAAGTTGCTTCATTAAAGTATTTTCTTAAGGGACTTTGTCAGATTTTGGAGGAAATTCAAATGAATAATTGTATTTTATTTGTATTACAGTGTTTTCCACTTTAAAATATATTAAAATGTACTGTGCAATCGTCCTAGGTAATATTTTGTCAGACTTGGAAGCATAACATTTGAATTAACTCATCTCATTATATTAAGGCTACCACCAATGCTACTTTTGATTTTCTAAAATACAATAAAGAAAAAGCAATTGGAAAAAAAAAAAAAGATTCTTAATTAATTATGAAATGTTCTCATAACCTGTAATGATATACAGTTGTATTGATTGTAAGAGAGATTCATCTGTCTGATACATTTGAGTATTAACCTTTAAAAAAATCTTTTTTTTTTTATTTTACAATATTGTATTGGTTTTGCCATACTTCAACATGAATCTGCCATGGGTGTATACATGTTCCCCATCCTGAACCCCCCTCCACCTTCCTCCCCATACCATCACTCTGGGTCATCCCAGTGCATCAGCCCTGAGCATCCTGTATCATGCATTGAACTGGACTGGTGATTCGTTTCATATATGATATTATACATGTTTCAATGCCATTTTCCCAAATCATCCCACCCTCTCCCTCTCCCACAGAGTCCAAAAGACTGTTCTATACACCTGTGTCTCTTTGTTGTCTTGCATACACGGTTATCATCACCATCTTTCTAAAAAAAAAAAAAAAAATCTTTGAAAATTTGAGTGACAATTCATTATTTATATATGCATTTCTTTAATTTCTAATAAGACTGAGATTATGTAATTATTTTGCACATGGAATTTAGTATTCATGAATGAATTTTTAGGTCCTGTGAATACTCTACTTATATAAAAATAAAAATATTACTTTTGCAATATATATTGCAGATAATTTCTCAGATCGTTGATTCTCAGGTGCTAGCTTTTCTTTCTGGTATTTTTAAAGATTTACTTTTATTTTAAGCCATTTATTATTTTATTAACATAACACGCATATGTCATATATAATTGATTAAATATACACATTTTAAAAACAGAAAGAAATATCTCTGAAAACTTTTGCAAAACAAACATAGTAACCCTAATTTCTAGATTTCTTATGAAGTCCAATATTTCCCGAAGGGCAGTTATCCACATTCATATTCATGGTAGATTTATTCATTGGGGAACAGCTCTTCATGTGTCTTACAACTTGGTAAGTCTCAAGTTTCTCAACAGAAACATTGATCAAAAATGTTCCTATAGCACACATCTTTGGAAGACATAATGTCTCCCTCCAGGACAGAGGGCAGAATTTTTTCTTGATTAAGACAATAAAGATAACATTTTTTCCAGAGAAAATATTAGATATGTTTTCCAATATCCTCTACTGTGGCATTTTAAAATTTTTATAATTTTCTATGTTCTCTAGCTAGAGATCTTAATTTCTGTTAGTAGAATAAAGAAGTAAAAAGATAAGATTTTGAAGAATCTCTTGCTTCTACATATCTTTCTAGCTATTCTCCAGAAAATCAAGAGGATTTGACATGTTGAGCAGTTTTTAAAATCCTTCACTCATCCACTTTTTCTTTTTTCTGAAGTCTACTCTCTCTGATTAGGACTGTTAAAGACACCATTAGAATTCTTTTAATTCAGTCTCATCATAGTTCAGCGGCATTGCTGTGAACAGAAATAACAATACCAGATAAAGTTACAGATGGGAATGAAATGTCTATCATCCATTATCATGTGTAATCAATAAAAGATTTAATACAATCTTAAAAAAATGAGTAGCTATTGAGAAGACACCTGCTCTCTGAAATCAATTATTCAACATGTCAAACACTTAATCAGAATAAATGCCAATTTTTTAAAATAATTTTTAATTAGTTCATAGCATAGTTAGAGGAAATTTTTAGCCAGGTGTAATAAATACTAATCAGAATTCATAAACTGTTCATGAGGGGGAAAAAAATTCTGTTTTCCACAATTTTGCTTTTAAGCCCCCTCCAATGAAGTGATAGAATAGTCAACTTCAAATATTCTTAGAGCTTCTTTGCTTTCCATTTACTTACTTTTTGCCAAAGTTTTAAAGGTCTAATTCATTCCCAGTAAATTGGGATAGTTTTCCCTAGTCATCTGTCCAGAAATTTCTGAAATGTCCATTTCTCTGACCAGCACAAGTCATTTTGTCTATAGATTCCCTCCACAATATTACTCGAATTAAATAAACATAAGTTACAAGATCAGCAAAATAAAGGATTGAAGAAAACTGGAATGGGAAAGGGGTGGAGTCATAACTTAGGCAGGTTTGTCAGTGGATTTTGATTTTATAATGTTTTTCTCGATCTATTTTTGACCTGCCAATTATAAATTCTCTGTGTTTCTATCCAGTTTTACTACTTTCTACTTATTTTTGTTAACCAACAATTCCCTGCCACCTGGAAATTTTTGGCTTTTGTGTCACGTAACCTAAATAAACCTGGAACATGTTGATATCACTTACAGAATCATGCCAGTATGTTATCTTTTCATCAATCTACCTGTAACATACAAGTGCACATACATACATATCCAACAACAAAAACAATTTTATTGGAAACATCTTTATAACTATATTCTGCAGGTAGGAAAAGGGAAATACTTCAAAGAAATATTAAGCTCAAAAACCTTTCTACTCATGTATATTTTATAATTTGCAGTGGCTCATAGTAAATCTCCAGATCTCTCATCCTTTCAGCTTCTGACCTCTGTTGCTTTTCTTTTAACTTTTCTTCCCTTTTTTATATTTAACTTTAACTTCTCTTTTTTAATATTCCTTTTTCTTTTAGAAAGCAGTAATAATCTCCTTTCTTGTAAAGGGATTCATTGTCTCCCCAAATTCTATTTTTCTCACCACCACCTGTATATTAACCAATTTTGGTGTGCAAATTTGGGTGGAGTAATAGGCTTACTTTTCTTCTCAATATTATAGGAATAGTATAGTCTCTGACACTCCTTTCAAACATTACCTATATCTATTAAACAAACATAAGTTCCATAGCTATTTTGTTAATTATTGTGATACAAGTATGTATTTATATTTGAAACTACTATTCTAGCTTTCTTTCCACAATGTAAATAATAGTCAATAATTTAATTTATATTTGAACCATTTGATATTCTTTTCTCTTAATTATGAATAACCTTTTTTTTAAAGTATGAAATAAGGACTACTATTAATGAATATAAGATTACTTATTTTGAAGGAAGTATTTAAAGTCTGTTGTATTTCACTTAACTACTTTGAAATAACCTTAGGCATGTGGTTTAAAATATTGTCATGTAAAGTCATATTTTTATTTAAGTTTCATATCATAAATATAGGTTGATTCATCTCTATTTACCATAGAGATGTCAAAATACTTTTCAAAAAATGTGGTTATAGTTTCAAACTAAGGACAGGGCATTTTTTATAAATAAGATTTACATAATAAAGGGCTTCCCAGGTGGTGCTAGTGGTAAAGAATCTGCCTGTCAATGCAGGATACATAAGAGACATGGGTTCAGTCCCTGGGTGAGGAAGATCCCCTGAAGGGATCTTCACCCTTCAGCAACCCACTCCAGTGTTCTGTCCTGGAGAATCCCATGGACAGAGGAGCCTGTTGGGCTATGGTCCAGATGGTCGTGAAGAGTCAAACATGACTGAAGCAGCTTAGCATGTATGCAGTCTATATAACAAAATAGAAATCTTCAAACTACATATGTATATTCCTATAATGTTATATTTGAATCAAAAATTTCTAAACAATATTTCTTAATCAGAATACAATTTTATATGTAATTTTAATAGCTAACTACTTTTCAAGATGTATTGTGTTTTGACATTGACAAGTCGCTCAGTCATGTCTGACTCTTTGCGACCCTATGGACGGTAGCCTACCAGACTCCTCTGTCCATGGGATTTTCCAGGCAAGAGTACTGGAGTGGGTTGCCATTTCCTTCTCCAATTGTGTTTTAGAATAACTTATACAATCAACTTTATTACCAACTTTAAATTTTGTGCTATGGATTGAATGTATGTGCCCCTCCAAAATTAATATGTTGAAGCCCAAGCCACCAGTGTGTCTATATCTGGAGTAAGAAAATAATCAAGGTTAAATGAAATCATAAGAGTGAAGTACTGCTCTGACAGGATTTGTTTCTTAAAAGAAGAGAAACCGGAGTGTGCACTCCTTCTCTCTCTCTCCCTACTAATAAGAGATCATGCAAGTATAAAGCAAGAAGGTGACTGTCTGAAACCTGAAAGCATGTTCTCTTCAGAAATCATCTTTGCTGGCACCTTGGTCTTGGACTTCCAGTCTCTGGAACTGTAAGGAAATAAAGTTTCATTGTTTAACCCACCTATAATATGATATTTCGTTATAACAGCCTGAGAAGACTAAGGTAAGTTTAAACAACTCTTTATATGTACTGCTAAGTCACTTCAGTCGTGCCCGACTCTGTGTGACCCCATAGACGGCAGCCTACCAGGTTCCCCCATCCCTAGGATTCTCCAGGCAACAACACTGGGGTGGGTTGCCATTTCCTTCTCCAATACATGAAAGTGAAAAGTGAAAGTGAAGTCGCTCAGTCGTGTCCGACTCTTAGCGACCCCATGGACTGCAGCCTAGTAGGCTCCTCCATCCATGGGATTTTCCAGGCAAGAGTGCTGGAGTGGGGTGCCATTGCCTTCTCCCTTTATATATACAGTAAAATTAAATTTCTCTATGATCATTTTCCTAATTCAGTTCAGTTCAGTTGCTCAGTCGTGTCCGACTCTGCAACCCCATGAACCGCAGCACGCCAGGCCTCCCTGTCCATCACCAACTCCTGGAATTTACCCAAACTCATGTCCATTGAGTCAGTGATACCATCCAGCCATCTCATCCTCTGTCGGCCCCTTCTCCTCCTGCCTTCAATCTTTCTCAACATCAAGGTCTTTTCAAATGAGTCAGCTCTTCACATCGGGTGGCCAAAATATTGGAGTTTCAGCTTCAACATCAGTCCTTCCTAATTTTCCTAATTAGGGAGCACTTATTGTTGTAGATTTCTTTATGGATCTGTGCATAAAGTAAAGTGTATGATTACTTATGTAAGGTGAAGGACAGGAAAGCCTGGCCTGCTACAGTTTATGGGGTTGTGAAGAATTGGACATGACTTGCTCACTGAACAACAACATGTACAGTGGTAGAAGTAAACCAAAAGTGCATATAAGTTATATGCACATACATTTGTATTAAATAAATATTAGTAGATGTTGACCACAGTAAAGTGGCATCTGGGGAAGATGACTAAGATATTATCCATGTCAGCAAACCAAACATGCATCCATTAGCCTTTTGCACAAAAAAGCCAATGTCCTGATGCAAGGCTGTGGTGAAAGAAAGTACAGTGTTTATGGCAAGACCAAGCAAGGATAACACACAGCTCATGCTCAAAAGACCCAACCTCCCTGATGACTTTCACTGTAGGGTCTTAAAGGCAAGGTGAGGGAGAGGAATGCCTGATTAGCTGGTGTACATCCTTCTGTTTGATGGATGGTGAAGTAACAAGTGAGGTCACAGGGTCAGTATTATCAAAACTCAGGTCTGGGAGATAAGTGCTCATGGTCATTAAACAGTTAGTTATCTTCTTCCAGCTGGTGAGGGTTTTAGTATATCTGCGGAACAACTAAAGATACAGCTCTATAGCTTTGGAAGAGTACCTAAATGTCCTTGGCTTTGTCTTATGGCGAAACTATTACTACTTTGTCTTCCTAGACCGCTTGTCTTGGTTTCTGCACTATCATACTTCTCTCATTAAATTTTCTTTTTAGAATTTACGGTAGAGGCAGGAAGCTATATCCTTTCTACAAACAAGGGGCAGAATTCATGGGGATTTGGTCCAGGAAAACTCCACAGAATCCTGCTCAATTCCATACATGCAAACTTGATAATAAATGCAAGAGTTATTTAGAATATTTTAAAGAAGTGAGTGAAAATTTTGTGAGTGAAAAGTGAGTGCTTTTGGTTGGTGGTTGATCAATATGGTTTTAGTTGAGTTAATAGGCCCAGAGTTATAGAGCAAACTTAAAGTTGAATAAGTCAAAAAGAAATCACATATCCATCTAGGATAAGAAATATTAGAGATTTGACTTTATATATCAATGATAATATGAGATTATTGAGGTATGATAAAACTACAGATGAACTGAAGTGAATGAAAACATGCTGCTGCTGCTGCTAAGTTGCTTCAGTCTTGTCTGACTCTGTGTGACCCCATAGATGGCAGCTAATAGGGAACAAATTAAAAGGGAAGACATGTTGTATGTGTAAAAATAATAAGCAATGCTATATTTTGTTTGGAAAGCACCTTTTTAAACTGTTTTAAATGGAGAAAATTCAATAGAGTTCAATATAAAACCTCATTTGTGAAAAGGATAGGGATCACAAAAGACTGACAAATCTAAGTATATTCCATACAAGATGGACTTATGTAGGAAATGACTACTTGCAATTATATTTAAATACTTTTTTTCAGATTTTTTCTTCAAGACTTTTAAAGAAAAAAAAAAAAAAAAACTGGGATTCTATTACAGTGGATGAAATGTCCATTGTATGAGACACATACATTATCTGAAGATGTTTTTTTCTCGTGTTGATCAGACAAATGTTTTACAGGATAACTTGGACAAGGATTTACAGAAAATAATTATTTTTGAACAACATTGAGTCTTTAACTATTGATATAAAAAGCTATTATACTTTTAGATATACTGTTCTTCAGTAACAATCTATTGCCAGGATTTCAAGTTTATGTTTCTCTGTTACAATCAGATTTTAGGTATGGATTTATACAAATTATTTATTGATGAAAGAGCTTTACATTTACAATAAAATTGGAAATTTGAAAAGAAAAACATTGAAAATGAATATTAAAATAGTAACAAACCTATTGTAAAAAATCGAGGAAGTTTTAGTATTCATTTGTTTAAAAATAACAGAGGAAACAGCTTTAAATCATTGAATCACTTATCCTTAAAACAAAACACTAGCAAATAGAATGCATCTCATACTTAAAAACAGCAGCATAAATATCATCTGAAAAATTTGGGTCAACTTGTAGATATAAATGAGTAAAATTGGATTAGTTCTAAAAACATTGCAAATTACAAATAATTAACAATCCAGAGGTATTCTACAAGTAACAGAGTCAAGCCTTAAAATTAAAAGATTGATAATGCATTCATTATTCTTTATTAAATATACATGCTTCTGTGCTCACTATTCAAAGTACCTAATGAAACTTTAGGTACTTTCATTATTTTTTAGAAGACAATAAAAAATAACAGCTAATTATGTTACAAATGCTGATACTAGAGTTAAAGTTACGTGTAAATGAAATAAGAGCAGAGAACAGGTAAAGAATTTGGAAAATGATGCACAGAATTTGTACCCTTGATCTTGGACACAAAGGATTAAAAATAATTTTATTTAACTAAAGAGCAATGAAAGAGCGTCAAGAAGAAATGAGCTATGCCACTCATGATTGTTCAAGTTATCTTTATGTCTGCTTCTATAATGGATATAAAAAAATCTGCCCTGTGTACCAATTACATACTAAATTTGACTGTCAATTTTTACAGTATTTGTATAGTAAACAGTTGTTTCCCAGTGTCCATTCCCCCTTTTCTCAAGGCAGTAATTTACTCCGTTAATCACCTTTAGAAGCTACAGGGTCTGTGGTAGACATTACTGGCACTCAGCAAGATCTCTCTGGCCAAGAAAATTTTCACTTTGATGTTGCATGAGCCCATGAGACAATTTAACCAATGAAAGATAAGTAAATGGAACATGTAATATTTCTTTACAAATAAAATTAAATGCCAGTACAAACTTATCCATACTCTCTTCATCTGTCAAGACAAACATGAAAGCTGTCTACAGCAGTTGCAATATCTGAGATAGTGAATCTTCTGTGATCCTGGCTCCTATGTGAATAGAATGAGTACAAACTCATTGCCAACAGCCTTTGGATATGTCATGTAAATACAAATTACACTTTTGCTGTATTAAATCCCTAGCATTTTTAAGTTGTTACTGCAGCATTATATATCCTATCCTAAATTTATTTATTTATTTATTTATTTTTTTTTTTGGGCCACGGCTTCCGCCGCAGCTGCTGCTCTGCTCACACCAGGCTCCGCGGGAAGGCACAGCCGCGCACGCCGGGACCTCCGGGACCCCAGCCTCAGACCCCTATCCTAAATTTAAAGGGTCATGATGGCTTCTTTTCCCAGACACTTCCTCTCACTATCATGGCTTAACCATCTATTAGACAAATATATTTAAAGAAGTTTAATTTTGAGAAAAGTGAGGAGAAATAGAATAAAAGTTGAAATGGCATCAAGTGGATAAATATAGGAAAAACTGATGAATTATTTCTACCTCTAAGATCGTATGAGTTCTATCTTTTCCACTAAAAATTGTCAACCTTTCCTTTGATTTAGGAAACTTCCACATAGCTTACCAGTATATCACACCCATGTCTTGTTTTGTTTTGTTTTTTTAAACTATTAACTGGAGAACCATAACTCTGACAGAATCTGGTATTTGAGATAACACACACCTGCATTCAATTACATTGTTATAACCAACATGCCTCATGGTATTCATATATAATACTACCATATTTAATTAAACAACTTTGAATGACTCTCCAAGAGTACTGAGAGGTTTTGCAATATTTCATTTTAAATGTTGCAATTCTAAATTTAGATAGAAACTTGGAATGCTACACTTAGTGTTGATTTCTCAGTTACTCCTCCACATTCAAGATTACTCCTCCACATTCAAGATCACTCCTCTTTTCTAACCATTTTCCTGTCTCAATCCCTATAAGTCATGACCCTTTACCCAATATTTTCCTTTCTTTTCCTTCTATTTCTCATCTCAGGCCTCACTGTCCCTTGACAAGATTACTTCCAAACATCTTTTCAATATTTCACAATCAGCTACTTATTTGAAGGGAACCAATCTGCTTAATAGCCATTCTATATCTTATAGTTAGATAAATTATCCCTCTCTCTACTTAAATCTCATCATTCACTTGCTCTAGGAATCACTACATTCCTCACATAGCTGCTCCTCCTTCATTCCATTTCACACTGCTGCTGCTGCTAAGTCACTTCAGTCGTCTCCGACTCTGTGCGACCCCATAGATGGCAGCCCACCAGGCTCCCCCGACCCTGGGATTCTCCAGGCAAGAACACTGGAGTGGGTTGCCATTTTCTTCTCCAATGCATGAAAGCGAAAAGTGAAAGTGAAGTCATTCAGTCATGTCCGACTCTTCGTGACCCCATGGACTGCTGCCTACTAGGCTCCTCCATCCATGGGATTTTCCAGACAAGAGTACTGGAGTGGGGTGCCATTGCCTTCTCCAATTTCACACTGGATAAACCCAAACATATTTCCAAGTTCAATCTCTATATCTCATTTGTGATATTGGATCAATTATCATACCTATCTCAGCAGGTTAATGTTGTCAATTAATTTATATTTTTGAAGTAATTAGTCCACATAATACAATAATCATTAGTAATTATTAATATTAAAGTTAGCCTAGTCTGCACTGGCACCTGTGAAACTGATTATAGCTGGGGAAAATCACACATTTATGTTGAGTGATCTCTCAGTCAGTTCAGTTCAGTCTCTCAGTCATGTCCGACTCTTTGTGATCCCATGAATTGCAGCACACCAGGCCTCCCTGTCCATCACCAACAAAATCCCAGATAGTAACAACACTGCCTAGCAATCCTATTTTCCTTCACGATGATGTGTACTTGCCCAATTCTACATCTATTTTCATACTGTCTTTTCCCCCCTTAAATCTCCAATATTTTTTCTCACTTCTCACTCTGAGTGGATGCTGTTGCCTTCAGTTCAGTCGCTCAGTCGTGTCTGAGTCTGAGACCCCATGGACTATAGCATTGCAGGATCCATGTCCATCACCAACTCCTGGGACTTACTCAAACTCATGTCCATTAAGTTGCTGATGCCATCCAACTATCTCATCCTCTGTTGTCCTTTTCTCCTCCTGCCTTCAGTCGTTCCAAATATCATGCCCTTTTCCGGTGAGTCAGTTACTCACAACAGGTGGCCAAAGTACTGGGGTTTCAGCTTCAGCATCAGTCCTTCCAATGAATATTCAGGAATGATTTCCTTTATGATGGACTGGTTGAATCTTCTTGCAGTCCAAGGGACTCTTGAGTCTTCTGCAACTCCACAGTTCAAAAGCATCAATTCTTGGTGTTCAGCTTTCTTCATAGTCCAACTGTCACATCCATACATGACCACTGGGGGAGAAAAAAAAAAAAAAAGCTCTGACTAGACAGATCTTTGTCAGCAAAGTAATGTCTCTGCTTTTTTATATGTTGTCTAGGTTGGTGATAGCTTTTCTTCAAAGGAGTAAGTTTAATTTCATGGCTGCAGTCACCTTATGCAGTGATTTTGGAGCCCCAAAAATGAAGTCTATGACTCTTTCTATTGTTTCCCCATCAATTTGCCATGAAGTGATGGGACTGGATGCTATGATCTTATTTTTCTGAATGTTGAATTTTAAGCCAACTTTTTCACTCTCCTCTTTCACTTTCATCAAGAGGCTCTTTAGTTCTTCTTTGCTTTCTGCCATAAAGATGGTGTCATCTGTGTATCTGAGGTTATTGATATTTCTCCCGGCAATGTTGATTCCAGATTGTGCTTCAGTCAGCCCAGCATTTCACATGATGTACTCTGCATATGACTTAAATAAGCAGGGTGACAATATACAGCCTTGACATAATCCTTTGTCAACAAATAGTGCTTTGGTATCTCTAATTTTCTTGAAGAGGTCTCTAGTCTTTCCAATTCTATTGTTTTCCTTTATTCCTTTGCACTGATCACTGAAGAAGGCTTTCTTATCTCTCCTTGCTATTCTTTGGAACTCTGCCTTCAAATGGGTGTATCTTTCCTTTTCTCCTTTGTCTTTAGCTTCTCTTCTTTCCTCAGCTATTTGTAAGGCCTCCTAAGACTACCTAAAATATAGATGTGACAATACGTATATACACAGATATAAACTTGGTTGCTTAGTGATGACCTAATTTTCCTTGAACCAAGTATGTCAAATTACTTTCATCTTATCCACATTTTCTGCCTTCCTTCCTGTTTCTCGTGATTCTCATAAGAAACTTTCCTCTGGAATTCTCTGGTAGCCTAGTGACTAAGAATCTCCCTTGCATACTGGGGGATGTGGGCTTGATCCCTTGTCAGAGAACTAAGATCCCATATACCATGGAGCAACTACTGTGCCCATGTCCTCTGGAGCCTCTGTGCCACAACTAGAGTCCTTGCAATGAGAAATCCTACACTATGAAATGAAGATCCCACATGATTCAGCTGAGACCTGATGCAGCCAAAATGAATAAACTATTAATAAAGAAGCAGTTTTCCGTTTTTCCAAGCTTTAGAATCATATACTTTTATTTTCTCAAGGACATTAGCTCCCATAAATATAATTGCCTCTTCTAAATCACTCTTGCTATGCTCTTTGTTAGAACGATGGCATCAACAAATTTCAAACATTGTACATGTATCTACACAATAACATAAACATGCAGATATACAGTAAAATTTAAATCATTCCTTTGAATGTTTCCAGCTTTCTAGAGGTAAAATCAAGGTCTTAGAAAGTTTCTAATACGGATTTTAAGTCTGAAATGGAGCCAGAAAAAGGATTGGCCTACCTTCAAGTTCACTTAGTTCGTGAACATATAGATATCTTCTCATTACACTTTCAAATGATTTCTAATGTATTTTCAGCTTACTCTGAAAAACTGTCATAGCATTATATTTCCACTAAAATGGGTTGAAAAAAATACCAACACTAAAGAACACATCAAGTTAACCAACCTCTGTTCATGTTTTCCAGCCTCCAAATCCTATTGCTCTGCTCCTGTGTTTCTTGTCCAGGTTTTCTTAAGGCCATTCACTAATCAAAAACAACAGGACTCTTTGTAATGTTTTAGATTTAATTAATTTAGGAAGCTGAAGTTAATTAATGTATTGAATTAACTAATATACTTAATTGACAAACAGAAAATAATTATAAATATTATTAAAATATGCATGTTAATACAGCAAGTAAAGTTTTTCTATCAACAAGTAATTATATTCCATTTTAAAATAGAAATAATTTGAAACCAATTTTCCTGGGGAGATTAAAATACATAGTGAAAATAATATTTCTGCATTCTTCTCAATTTTTCAATTAATTATACCAGAGGTTACAAACTAAAATATCAAGAAAACAAGACAAATAATATAAATTAATAAAATGAGTTGGGGAGGGAGGCTATTTTTAACTAGTGGGCATACGTATTTTCTAGATTAGGCAGCTAATAGTTCACAGTAATTGATTAGTAGCATGAGTGACAGAAGTCCAGTTTTACTATGTAATACATGGATTTTTAACTGAAATACATTTATAAATATTGGTTAATAAATAAATTATTTAAGTCAATATTATCAAAGTCAAATGAAGTTCATTACTGGACCACATGTTGCTAGTTTGCAGTGTCTGCCAATAAAACTTGCATATTAAATAATTATTCATGTGGGTCTCATATAACAGAAAACTAAGCCTGAAATAAACAAATAAAATATATCCCTATCTAAAATGTTTTATTATTGAGAGAAAGATAGTTACAGGTATACAACTCTTATGAAATGTGAATATATTTCTTCAAGCAATGTTTACAGAGAATTTGCTATGTGCTTAACATGGACACTATTAGCATCACCTGTTAGCAATGTGCAAAACAGACAAAATACCTGCACTTATGAAATATATAGTATGACACCTAGAATAATATCCAAATTATATATTTTCAATGATAAAAGCTACTACATAAAAAATATCTAGGGGTTAATAAGCAAGTCTCAGGGAGCTGGTTCAAGGTGATGAGTTAGAAAGACTTACTCTCATCTCTTGTGAGAACACCAGAATTGCAACTGTTGAACAGCCAGGAGGATGCTTTGAACAAGACAAAGAAGAAGCTGGAACAAGATGATAGGAAGGGTGCAATCATGATCAAATCAAGTCCCATACCTGCTGGGTGGGTGACCCACAGACTGGAATACCGTAGCACCAAAGATGTTCTCCCACTGCTTTAAATGTTCTGAGACTTATATCAAGCTTCCCAGCCTGGGGATCTGACAATGGGACTGTGAATCTCCAGGGAATCAAATCTTAAAGGAAGTAGGATTCGATTATAGTACATCCACAGGCCTGGAGGAAACAGAGGCTCCACTCTTGGAGGGCGCAAACAAAACCTTATGCAAACCAAGACCCAGGGGAAAGAGCAGTGACCTCATAGCGGACTGAAGCAGACCTACCTGCTAGTGTTGGAAGGTCTCCTGGGGAGACATGAGTTAGCAGAGGCTTACCACAGGGATGGAGTTCTGGCAGCAGAAGACCTGGATGATGCTGCTTGTTGTAAGTCTTCTTGGAGGACGCCATTAACTCTATCAGAGAGGAGGTAGACCCCAGGACTAGGTCACCTCAGGCCAAACAACTAACAAGTGAAGGCAACTCCACCTATCAGCAGATAATTGAATTAAAGTTTAGAGTATGGACCTGCCCACCAGAGCAGGTCCAGTTTTTTCTTCTTATCAGGAAGCTTACAGAAGCCTCTTAGCCTCATCCACCAGAGGGCAGACAGAAGAGGAAAGAAGAACCACAATCCCACAGATGACTAGAATAAAACAACACTACAAAAAGTCAATCAGGATGAAAAAGCAGAGAGTTATGCTCCAGATGAAGGGACAAGATAAAATCCCAGAAAAACAACTAAAGTGGAGATAGGCAACCTTCCAGAAAAAGAATTCAGAATAAAGATGGTGAAGATGATCCAAGATCTTGGAAACAGAATAGAGAACATGTAAGAAGTGTTTACCAAAGACCTAGAAGAACTAAAAACAAAACAAAACAATAATATATATATATATATATATATATATACACACACACACACACACTAGAAGGAATCAATAGCAGAATGACTGAAACAAAAGACTAGATAAATGACCTGAAGGATAGAATGGTGGAAATTACTGCCTCAGAATAGAATATAGAAGAAATAATGAAAAAAATAAAATAGAAGAAGAAGAAGACTGCCTAAGAGACCTCTGAGACAACATTAAATACACCAACATTCACACTATAGGGGTCTCAGAAGGAGAAGAGAGAGAGAAAGAACCCAAGAAAATATTTGACGAGACAATAGCTGAAAACTTACCTAACATGGGAAAGGAAATAGTCAGCCAAATCCTAGAAGCACAGAGAGTCCCAGGCAGGATACACCCAAGGAGGAATACACTGAGAAACACAGTAATCAAACTGACAAAAATCAAAGACAAAGAAAAAGTATTAAAAGCAACAGGGAAAAATGACAACATACAAGGAAACTCTCAGGTTATCAGCTGATTTTTCAACACAGACTCTACAAGCCAGAAGGGAATGGCAAGATATATTTAAAGTGATGGAAGAGAAGAACCTACAATCAAAAATACTCTACCCAGTAAGATTCTTATTCAGATTTGATGAAGAAATCAAAAGCTTTCCAGACAAGGAACATTTAAGAGAATTTAGTTCAGTTCAGTTCAGTCGCTCAGTTGTGTCCTACTCTTTACGACCCCATGAATCGCAGCACGCCAGGCCTCTCTGTCTGCCGGTAGCCAGAGTGAGGAACTCCGCCCGTGGCAAAGGTCATAACGAAGGAGGCTCCGCATACGCAAAGGCGGGATTGAGCCTCAGGAGTCTCCCCGGAAATTTTCGAGCATCTACCCCCAAAACCAGAGTCTGCCTACTTTCTGCTTTGTGCTCTCACCTACACCTCCGACTTTATGGGGGGCTGTCCCCCACTACCTCTCTCTGAAAAAAGAGTTAACTTACAGCTCTAGTTAATAAAGTTCCTGGACATGACAAGAGTGTTTAAACTGTCTAAATACAGATTCCTTTGAGCAGTTAAAAGATTGATTAGAAATTGTATTGGTGAAGGGTTTTTCACTTGTTGGGCCAATGTTTGCTGCTAAGTTTCCATATCCCTTACCTGCTGTGTCCCTGGCAGTGTATTGATTAATATAATTGGTGTAAGTAGTAGCCTTAATGTTTGTAACCTTGGATCCTTGAGTTAATTCTTTTTCTTGTTATAGCCCACCACACCTTTGCCCTATACACACCTTTGCCCTATAGGAATGCAAATTTATCTAATGCTTTTGGAGGGTGGCGCCTGACTAATCACCTTTAGAGAAAAATAAGTTTTCTGAAGAAAGGGTCTTAAAATGTTAACAGGCCTCCGGGCCAGAAGATGATGCAAATCACCTAAACTTTTGCATATGATAAGTTTGCAGAAAGAAAGCCTGGCTTACTGCTGACTCTACCCCTTCCCCCATTATCCTCTATGCACAACTTAAGGTATAAAAACTACTTTGGAAAATAATGTACGGGCCTTGTTCAACAAAACTTGGTCTCCCCATGTCGTTCTTTCTCTCACCTTCTGGCTGAACTGGAGTGTGGAGGCTCGTCAAGCCTACTAACTATGCCTGGGCTTCTAAGATCTGACCAGGGAGGCCTTAGTGTCTCCTCTCCTTCGGGAGAACGGGAGGATGCCTGTGGCCTATGTAGGTGACGTAAATTCCTTATTTTGGAATTTTATTAGCTTTCCACATAAACCAAGTTATTCAGCCTCTTTTCTCCACTGAATTTTCTCACTGAGCTATCCTTATTTAACCACTCTTTATATCTTTAATTCTATTGTATCCTGATCGCTGAAGCCATCTGTCTTTCAAATTCCCTGGATCCACCAGGGCTGGACCCCGGCACTGTCCATCACCAACTCCTGGAGTTCACTCAGACTCATGTCCATCGAGTCAGTGATGCCATCCAGCCATCTCATCCTCTGTCATCCCCTTCTCCTCCTGCCCCCAATGCCTCCCAGCATCAGTCTTTTCCAATGAGTCAACTCTTCACATGAGGTGGCCAAAGTACTGGAGTTTCAGCTTTAGCATCATTCCTTCCAAAGAAATCCCAGGGCTGATCTCCTTTAGAATGGACTGGTTGGATCTCCTTGCAGTCCAAGGGACTCTCAAGAGTCTTTGCCAACACCACAGTTCAAAAGCATCAAGCACCACCAAACCAGCTTTATGACAAATGCTAAAGGAACTTCACTAGGCAGGGAACACAAGAGAAGGGAAAGACCTACACAAAGTAAAACCAAAATAACCAAAATTAAGAAAATGGTAATAGGATCATGCATATTGTTATTTACCTTAAATGTAAATGGATTAAATGCACCAAGCAAAATACATAGACTGTCTGGGTGGATGAAAACATGTTCAGGCATGCACTTCAACTTAACACATCATTCTACTTATCCACCCAAATTGTAATTATTTTATATTGGTAGGTTAATCATATTTCCATTATGGCTTGAAATTGTAATTATCTTTTATTTTTGTCAAACTATTGATTGTGAAAACTGATAAACATCTTTCACTATTGTGATTATATAACTCTTATTAACTTCATACCATTGTATCTTGATTGGTTAGCAGAAAATAATAGAATTTTATATTGCCAAAACTGTCATTTAATAGAAAAAACTGTAATCATTTTTTAAAATCTAGATGTATATCAGAATTATCTTAGAATTTTCTGTAACGTACAAATGCCCAGGTGTCTCTTTTTTCTTCTAAGCTCCACATATGTTTGTAATGAGAAGTCATGTTTAAAAACAACTGGACTGCATTATGATCTTTTACTTGTACCTAGTTTGTTTACCTTTCTATTTCATATTCAGTGCTCCTAATTCCGGAGAAGGCAATGGCACCCCACTCCAGTACTCTTGCCTGGAAAATCCCATGGATGGAGAAGCCTGGTAGGCTGCAATCCATGGGGTCTTGAAGAGTGGGACGTGACTAAGCAACTTCACTTTCACTTTTCACTTTCATGCATTGGAGAAGGAAATGGCAACCCACTCCAGTGTTCTTGCCTGGAGAATCCCAGAGACAGTGGAGCCTGGTGGGCTGCCATCTACGGGGTCAGAGTCAGACATGACTGAAGCGACTTAGCAGCAGCAGCTCCCAATTCATTTAGATTACATTTTCCAATTTCTCCATCTCTTCTTTTTTATGTTCTTTCTCAAACCTTTATCAAGCATAGGAGAATAACTTTGTATCCATATATTTATATATGGTATGCATAATATAATATTTTATATATATATATATATATATATATTTGAAAACTTATAAACATCTGCCTAGCTAAAAAGTTGACACTTCGATTCCACTTGTTTGACTTGTATGAATAGAATACTGGATTTCTAAAATAAAAAGAGAGATACTCAACAAGCAACAAAGAATATATTAAAAAACAGAGACATTACTTTGCCAACAAAGGTCCGTCTAGTCAAGGGTATGATTTTTCCAGTGGTCATGTATGGATGTGAGAGTTGGACTATAAAGAAAGCTGAGTGCTAAAGAGCTGACGGTCTCAAACTGTGGTGTTGCAGAAGACTCTTGAGAGTCCCTTGGACTGCAAGGAGATCCAACCAGTCAATCCTAAAGGAAATCAGTACTGAATATTCATTGGAAGGATTAATGCTGAAGCTGAAAGTCCAATACTTTGGCCACCTGATGTGAAGAACTGACTCATTGTAAAAGACCCAGATGCTGGGAAAGATTGAAGGCAGGAAGAGAAGGGGACGGCAGAGGATGAGATGGTTGCATGGCATCACCAACTCAATGGACATGAGATTAAACAAGCTCCAGAAGTTGGTGAAGGACAGGGACGCCTGGAGTGCTGCAGCCCATGGGGTCACAAAGAGTCAGACACGACTGAGCGACTGAACAGAACTGAGCAACTGAAAACAAAAGCAGCAAAGGTTTACAGTATAGCACAGGGCACTATAGTCAGTATCTTGTAATAACCTATAATGGAAAATAATCTGAAAAATAATACATGTGTGTATGTATAACTGAATCACTTTGGTGTGTACCTGAGCTACTTTAAGTCAACTATACTTCAATAAAATAAATATATTAAAATCCACATTTTTTTTTAATCTGTGTATTAGTCACTCAGTCATGTCCGATTCTTTGCGACCCCATGGACTGTAGTTCTCCAGGCTCTTTTGTCCATTGGATTCTCCAGGCAAGAATACTGTAAAGGGTGGCCATGTTTCCTCCAGGGGATCTTCCCAACTCAGGATGGCACCTCAGTCTACTGCATTGCAAGCACTCTTTACCATCTGACCCCCCAGAGAATCCCTAAAAAAATGAAAAATCTAGGAATATATATAGAATTCACTAAGAAGGGAGTGAGTGGCTTATAACATTTAAAATGTTGCTTTCTCTCAGGCCAAACTTGATAGATAGCTGCAAAGCATTAAGTGATGTAATATCCAGGTAAAGAACGTTTCAAATAAAATAGACAGCAACTGCAAATACTCCAAGGAGGGAGAGGGCACGCCTTTGTATTAATCATAAAGGAAACTAGTGTGGCCTTAGAAGAGTAGAGAGGGAGAGAAGAATAAAACAAATATCCAGTGAGGTTTTGGCAGAGAGGATGGATGCTAAAGCTTGTTGCATGTGGCTCAGTATTTGTTGTTCAGTTGCTCAGTAGTGTCTGGCTCTTCGCGACCCCATGGACTGCAGCATGCCAGGCTTCCCTGCCCTACATCATCTCCTGAAGCTTGCTCAAACTCATCCACTGAGTCAGTGATGTCATGCAACCATCTCATCCTCTGTTGTCCCTTTCTCCTCCCACCTTCAATCTTTCCCAGCATCAGAGTCTTTTCTGATGAGTCAGTTCTTCTCATCAGGTGGCCAAAGTATTGGAACTTCAGCTTCAGTATCAGTCCTTCCAATGAATATTCAGGATTGATTTCTTTTAGGATGGACTGGTTTGATCTTGCCTGTCCAAGGGACTCTCAAAAGTCTTCTGCAGTACCACAGTTCAAAAGCATTGATTTTTTGGTGTTCAACCTTCTTTATATATTATGAGGTAATAATTGTTATGAAGCAAAATAAAGTTCGGAAGTAGGATGGGGTTAGTGTTTTCTATAAACTTGAGAACACTCTGCTACATACTACACTTTGTTATCCATTAAATATGGTAATCAATAAGCAATCTGATATGAACATTCTCTACTAAGAATAGTTCTGTACTTATCCACCATTTTTGACTTGATATGCATATTTTTTTTTCCTTGACTTACCTGTTTCAGAGGATCCACAGTGGTAAAGAATCCACCTGCCAATATAGGAGATGCAAGAGATGTGAATGTAATCCCTGGGTCAAAAAGATCCCCTGGAGTAGGAAATGACTACCTATTGCAGTCTTCTTGCCTGGGAAATCCTATGGACAGTGGAGCCTTGCAGAATACAGTGCATGTGGTCACAAAAAGTTGGACATGACTGAGCAACTGATCACACACATACAAGCACCCACAACTCTCAGTAAGCCCTCTATTTCATATCTTTCTACTCCTCACTACGTATCACATGTCTCAGTCTACATGACAATAATTTCTGCCTTTTAAATCCTTTTCCCAAATATTGAAAAGTTGATTTTCATCATTGCTTACTTTTAAAGGCCTCTGGTATGTTTTTATATTTCTATTGAAGCATACCATCTCAACTACAAGCTTGGCAGAAAACAGATTCTTCACTCTAAGAAACACAATCTAGAAATATTATTTTTCTGAAATGTATGTGTAACCAGAAAACTTCGGGCTACATCAGCCAGTGAGGGACATTGTGTTACATTTAAATTGATACCACAATGATTATATATTTGAAATAAGGTCTCTGAAAATTTCTAGAAAATATATAACCACTGTATTTCAATGTTCCCCTATTGCCTGCATTTTAACAGATCTGAAGAACTGCAATTCTTCTGCATTGTCAATGCCGTGTCACTGTAATTCCTGAGACCTTTGATCTCTGAGTAGAAACTCAGATAGTTTAATTGTAACCCTGTAATCTGTCTTCACACTTGCTGCAGTCTTCTTTCCAAGCAGGTTTTGATCTTTGTGTTTCCAAATGAAAGCTGAGTCAATTTGTGTGTGAACTGATTGTTTAGTACCACAGAAGTGTTGCTTGTCAGACTGAACCCATTCTGTTAGCTGAGTCTGTCAAATTATATAGAAAATCTCCATGGCACAGTGAATGAGAGTACCCAGTTAATTTTGCAGTAAAAAAGCCTGCATCATTAGTAGTTCCTCAATTACTTCCCTACTCAACAGTACACTGACTTAACTTACATTTGTTTTGTTATAGCTTTAGCAAAACTTTAATCTGAGAGTATGCTAGTTCTCCCAGCAGGTGTTCAGAATGGCTTCTACAAATACCTGAGTGACCTTGTTCATTGTTTTTCTCACCTCATCACAGCATTAAGTAAAGTGACTGTGTTCAGAAAAACTTACAGTGTTTTCAAAAAGTGAATAAGACAAAGAAGCAATCAGTAGGAGGATATATTTTTGGATAGAACCAGAGGTAATTTTGACAAGTGGACAACACTATTCAAATAATAATGTGATATACTGCCACACACACACACAAAAGAAAATGAAATCTTGTTAAGCAAATAGAATATTCCCTTTCACTCGTTCATGTCATGTGTAGACTTACATATCCACATTCAAAACATCGCTGTGATCATGAGGATGTTCTTATTTTTAATTTACTTAGTTTCTCCTTACTTGCTTTCAGGAAATAATTTCACAATATGATCTGGCATCCTTTGATGTTTGCTTCACAAAGCATTTCTGCACAGTGAAGATCATGATGTGTGTGATTTGGTTGCATTCTTTGACTTCAAATGCATGTTTAAAGTTATGTCTCCCATACTCTAGGCACCGTTGAAGTTTTATTTGAGTTCACTTTTGCACAATTTTCCATCCTGATAGAGCCCTATAAGTGAGTTTTGAAGCAGGAGATTCTTCCTGCCAGCTTTCTTTTGTACCTAATAACTCTCAGACTTCAGACTTTAGCTGGACTGACAATTGCCTCTGATCTGTTCATTTTTTAGCAACAGATAAACTGTACTCTTGTTATCTTACATTATTCTATCAAATTAAATGGATGTGGACAACTTATGAATATTAGTAGATTTGCTTTAGTAGTTCAAGAATATCTCTATTCATTAAAAAATGTTCTACATAGCATCAGCCATGTATTGATCTAAGGGTAGAGCAGAATTTTATCTTTCTTTGAATGTAATTAATATTATTAAAATTTAATTAGAAAAAGAAATTAGATACCATTTAAACATTAAAAATAGATTAGACACCATTCTCAAATTTATATATTATTGGAATATAACACCCCTCCATGTGAACATGAAAATTACAACTTAATATGTTATTCTCTGTAATACAAGCTATTGTATGACTCTGGAGCTACATATTAGGAGGTAACATGAGAAAAAGTGTATCTAAGAAGAAAGTTTTTTTTTTTTTTTTTCCCCACACAGCTTTCATTTCATTTATAGGTCTTTTGCCTACATATCTTTTACCCTTACATTTTGGCAAAGTTGAAGAAATTCCATTATCAAAAGAATGGGGAATAAATCATACTCATTTAAGTGATGGTTTCTTTAGAAATTTAGTTTTCATTTTTGATGTTGACCATTTTCCGATTTGGTCTTGACAATTAGTTCTGATATCCTGTGTCTTTAACATTTTCTGTACATAACATTTTCTGTATCTTCTCATCCTTGTTTTGTGTTCAGAGGCAGAGGAAATAAGAGCAGCAATCTATAAAATTCTGTAATAAAAGGACCTTAAGCTGAATATTTGTTAGTTGCATTTATTGACATATACAATAGAAAGCTATTTTAAAGTGTGTTTCTCCCTATACCCATCAGATAACTCCTGAATAATCAGAGATTATGCATAAAGGGAAAAAAAGCCTTATTGGAGATTAAAAATAAGGTATCATCTTTTTTTTTTTTTTTTTCCAATTCCAGTCATCTAAAGGTATTCCTCTTCAGAAACAGTCTTCTCATAAAGAGATATAATAATTAAATAAAACAATGATACAATTAAAAAGCCTAACTTTAAGTAAGTATTGTAATGGATTTATATTCACTAAATTGGAATTGATCCCCAATAAATGCTGATAATTTTACCTTCTCTTTCCATAACTTTGAGTGTAATCCCATGGCAAAGCACAGAGAATGTATTCTCAATTCTTTCTTTTTTACTACTTTATTTTTGGAAAGCAGCTTTAGGTTTACAGCCAAAGTCATAGAATATATAAATAATTCCCATATATCCCTTGCTCACACACATTCAAAGCCTCTTCTTTTATCAGCATCTCCCACCAGAGTGGTACATTTGATAAAATTGGTAAACCCACACAGATTCATGACTATCATCCAAATTCCACAGCTTACATTAGGGTTCACTCTTGGCTATTTTACATTATGTGGATCTAAACAAACAGAATGACATGAATCCACATTATAGTATCATACAAAATATTTTTTTGATCTCTCTGCGTATTGCTTCTTTCCACTTTCACCCCAGCACTGTGAACCATTTATCTTTATTCTGTCTCCATAATTTTGCTTTTACAGGATTTAGTTGGAATATTGTTGTAATCATATATAGGGAGACTTTTCAGATTGCTTTATTTCACTTGAAATATGGATTTAAGATTCTTCCATCCCTTCCATTGCTTGATATTTCATTTACTTTTATTAATAGTGCTGTATCTATTCTCTGTGTGTGCACTGTTCATCCTTTCACTTACTGGGCATTCATCTACAGCAAATCTTGGTTTCTTCCAAGTTTTGGCAATTATAAATAAATCAGCAATAAAAAAACACGTGCAGGTTTTTGTGTGAACATAAATTTTCATGCCCTTTGGGTAAATACCAAGGAGTTTAATTGGTGAATTGTATAATAAGGGGTATCTAATTTGGTAAGAAATCACTAAACTTTCTTTCAAAGTAGATGTACTGTTTTGCATTCCCATCAACAATGAACGGCTTTACAGTTCTTATAGATAGTAAATTGTGATATTGGAAAGAAGAATCTCAAGCTTAAGTTTGGCAAACATATATTCCCCTCTTTAGTTATGATTTATTCTATTAAGCCCCCAATATGATTCGTAATAGGGCTTCCTTGGTGTCTCAGATGGTAAAGAATCTGCCTGCAATACAGGAGACCCGGGTTTGATCCCTGGATCTAGAAGATCCCTGGATGAAGAAATGACAACTTACTCCAGTATTCTTCCCTGGAGAATCCCATGAACAAAGGACCCCAGGCTACAGATCATCGGGTCACAAACAGTCATACAGGACTAACAGACTAATACTTTTACTTTTCACATGAGCCATAACAGAATAAAACATACTTTAAATTAAATAACAGACATTTTTGCAGTAAAAGATATTTTTTTCCTGAAATACTTGCTTTAGTATATTTAGTAATCACTATACACATAACTATTAGTGTCAGCTATAATAATCAGAAACTTTTTAGGTAAAAAGGAAAGATATAAAATACTGTTTGTATAGTTATCCAGTTTGTGTACAAATAACAGACAAATATATGTAAATACATATAAAAATAAAGACATGTAACACAATATTAATCAATTGAATTTTCTTTAGGATTAGCCTGAGCTGATCAAATTTCACATTCATTATATTCCCACCTTGTGTGAAATATTTAAAAGAATACACTATATTATTGTGAAAATAATGAGGTTATGTGAAAAATGAGAAAAGTGACTTTATAGTAAGAACATATTTTGTTGACTTATTCCTTCATAATTTCATTAACCAATACCATATGTTCTTAAAATTTCTTAAAATTTTGTATCAACATAAAAATAACATGACTCGTGTGTGTGTGTGTGTGTGTGTTAGTCGCTCAGTCATATCTCACTCTTTGAAACCCCATGAAAGGTAGCCTGCCAAAGTGAAAGTTGCTCAGTCCAGTCCAACTCTCCTATGTACTATATGGTCCATGGAATTCTTCAGGCCAGAATACTGGAGTAGGTAGTGGTCCCCTTCTCCAGGGGACCTTCCCAACCAAGGGATTGAACCCAAGTCTTCTGTACTGCAGGTAGATTCTTTACCAGCTGAGCCACCAGGAAAGCCTCAAGTTAAATTTGTATGACATATGTCAAAATATTTCAGAAAAATAAAATGTATGATTTAGTTATTAAGCAAAGCTGTAATTTTTGTTGAACATGTCTTTATTACTTTCATAGTACATTTGTTAACTTGGATTTTAAAAAACATACAAAAAGACATATGTAACTATATTGAAATAGATAAACTAATATTTTGAAGTAATGTGACTATCTTTTGTGAATTGATATGTTTGACAGATTGTGGTCCACTGGAGAAGGGAGTGGCAAACCACTTCAGTATTCTTGACTTGAGAACCCCATGAAAAGTATGAAAAGGCAAAATGATAGGATACTGAAAGAGGAGCTCCCCAGGTCAGTAGGTGCCCAATATGCTACTGGAGATCAGTGGAGAAATAACTCCAGAAAGAATGAAGGGATGGAGCCAAAGCAAAAACAATACTCAGTTGTGGAAATGACTGGTGATAGAAGCAAGGTCTGATGCTGTAAAGAACAATATTGCATAGGAACCTGGAATGTCAAGTCCATAAATCAAGGCAAAAGGGAAGTGGGCAAACAGGAGATAGCAAGAGTGAACATCAACATTCTAGGAATGAGCAAACTAAAATGGACTGGAATGGGTGAATTTAACTCAGATGACCATTATATCTACTACTGTGGGCTGGAATCCCTTAGAAGAAATGGATTAGCCATCATGGTCAATCTCAAAAATGACAGAATGGTCTCTGTTCTTTTCCAAGGCAAACCATTCAATATCACAGTAATCCAAGTCTATGCCCCAACCAGTAATGCTGAAGAAGCTGAAGTTGAACGGTTCTATGAAGACCTACAAGACCTTTTAGAATTAACACCCAAAAAAGATGTCCTATTCATTATAGGGGACTGGAATGCAGAAGTAGGAAGTCAAGAAACACCTGGAGTAACAGGCAAATTTGGCCTTGGAATATGGAATGAAGCAGGACAAAGGCTAATAGTGTTTTGCCAAGAGAATGCACTGGTCATAGCAAACACCCTCTTCCAACAATATAAGAGAAGACTCTACACATGGACATCACCAGATGGTCAACACCAAAATCAGATTGATTATATTCTTTGCAGCCAAAGATGGAGAAGCTCTATACAGTCAACAAAAACAAGACCGGGAGCTGACTGTGGCTCAGATCATGAGCTCTTCATTTCCAAATTCAGACTTAAATTGAATAAAGTAGGGAAAACCACTAGACCATTCAAGTATGACCTAAATCAAATCCTTTATGATTATAGAGTGGAAATGAGAAATAGATTTAAGGGACTAGATCTGATAGATAGAGTGCCTGATGAACTATGGACTGAGGTTTGTGAAACGGTACAGGAGACAGGGATCAAGACCATCACCATGGAAAAGAAATGCAGAAAAGCAAAATGGCTGTCTGGGGAGGTCTTAAAAAAAAAAAAAAAACTGTGAAAAGCAAAGGAGAGAGGAAAGATATAAGCATCTGAATGCAGAGTTCCAAAGAATAGCAAGAAGAGATAAGAAAGCCTTCCTCAGCAATCAATGCAAAGAAATAGAGGAAAACAACAGAATGGGAAAGACTAGAGATCTCTTAAAGAAAATGAGAGATACCAAGGGAACATTTCATGCAAAGATGGGCTCGATAAAGGACAGAAATGGTATGGACCTAACAGAAGCAGAAGATATTCAGAAGAGCTGGCAAGAATACAAAGAAGAACTGTACAAAAAAGAGCTTCAGGATCAAGATAATCATGATGGTATGATCACTCACCTAGAACCAGACATCCTGGAATGTGAAGTCAAGTGGGCCTTAGAAAGCATCACTATGAACAAAGCTACTGGAAGTGATGGAATCCCACTAGAGCTATTTCAAATCCTGAAAGATGATGCTGTGAAAGTGCTGCACTCAATATGCCAGCAAATTTGGAAAAACTCAGCAATGGCCACAGGACTGGAAAAAGTCAGTTTTCATTCCAATCCCAACGAAAGGTAATGCCAAAGAATGCTCAAACTACCACACAATTGCACTCATCTCACATGCTACTAAAGTAATGCTCAAAATTCTCCAAGCCAGGCTTCAGCAATATGTGAACCATGAACTTCCAGATGTTCATGCTGGTTTTAGAAAAGGTAGAGGAACCAGAGATCAAATTGCCAACATCTGCTGGGTCATGGAAAAAGCAAGAGATTTCCAGAAAAACATCTATTTCTGCTTTATTGACTATGCCAAAGCCTTTGACTGTGTGGATCACAATAAACTGGAAAATTCTGAAAGAGAGGGGAATACCAGACCACCTGACCTGCCTCTTGAGAAACCTATATGCAGGTCAGGAAGCAACAGTTAGAACTGGTCATGGAACAATAGACAGGTTCCAAATAGGAAAAGGAGTACATCAAGTCTGTATATTGTCACCCTGCTTATTTAACTTATATGCAGAATACATCATGAGAAATGCTGGGCTGTAAGAATCACAAGCTGGAATCAAGATTTCCAGGAGAAAGATCAATAACCTCAGATATGCAGATGGCACCACCCTTATGGCAGAAAGTGAAGAGGAACTAAAAAGCCTCTTGATGAAAGTGAAAGAGGCGAGTGAAAAAGTTGGCTTAAAGCTAAACATACAGCAAATGAAGATCATGGCATCTGGTCCCATCACTTCATGAGAAATAGATGGGGAAACAGTGGAAACAGTGTCAGACTTTATTTTGGGGAGCTCCAAAATCACTACAGATGATGACTGCAGCCATGAAATTAAAAGACGCTTACTCCTTGGAAGAAAAGTTATGACCAACCTAGATAGCATATTGAAAAGCAGACATTACTTTGCCAAAAAGGTCCGTCTAGTCAAGGCTACTGTTTTTCCAGTGGTCATGTACGGATGTTGGAGTTGGACTGTGAAGAAAGCTGAGCGCCAAAGAACTGATGCTTTTGAACTGTGGTGTTGGAGAAGACTCCTGAGAGTCCCTTGCACTGCAAGGAGATCCAACCAGTCCATTCTGAAGGAGATCAGCCCTGGGATTTCTTTGGAGGGAATGACCCTGAAGCTGAAGCTCCAGTACTTTGGCCACCTCATGAGAAGTGTTGACTCACTGGAAAAGACTGATGCTGGGAGGGATATGGGTCAGAAGGAGAAGGGGACGGACAGAGGATGAGATGGCTGGATGGCATCACCGACTCGATGGACGTGAGTTTGAGTGAACTCCGGATTTGGTGATGGACAGGGAGGCCTGGAGTGCTGTGATTCATGGGATCGCAAAGAGAGTCGGACACAACTGAGCGACTGAACTGAACTGAGCTGATGTTTGACAAAAATGTTTTGAGAAAATTTTCCCAAGTTTTCTATTAATCATACAATCTTATACGTTCTTATAGGATAAAATATGAGTGAAATGTTCATTTATTTTACAACTGAGTACTGATTTTCAATCTTTTGTGTATTGTTGCTCTTATCTGAAATAAAATCATAAAAGTTATTTGCTATAAAAATAAAATATGATGTATTGGTAAAACAGTAACCAAGTAGCCAACTTAATTTTACCATATTCCAGAATGCCCTGTATCAAAGCAATACATACAATAATTATTGATTTCCAAATGAAAACAAAATTAGAAATTGTCACTTAAATGCATATGAAATAGAGAAATCCCTAAATATTAAAATTAAAAAAAAGGTTAAAGATAGTTTCCTAAAGGGTAAAAAGTTAGCAAATATATGATTTGCCCTATCTGAGAGAATTTGTCATCTGGATAAAATACCCATGAATTTGTTCGACTCTCTAATAGCAAGAATCAGAGCATAAAATCCAAGAACCCCAATAGGATAAATCAAGTAGACATGACCAGAGGAATAAAAAAAAATTTGGTTGTTTTAGAATTGTAATTTAGATTTGACTATGATCTATATTTTTGCTACTCTGAAATAAAATATGGAAATGCTATAAACAAGTTAAATATAAAATATTGGTACAGGAAATGCTGGATTGTGTGACCCCTACTTTTGTTAACACAGAGAAGTTTGTAACTCAGCATCTTTTTTATAAAAAGTCTCCTTTTCAGTGACAGGAAATGGAGAAGGACACATAAAGTACCAAAACCCTATTTACGTTCCTGTCCCTACATTATTATTACCTTGGGAATATTTTCTTCTTTTTTTTTCTAACTCTGGCTGTAATGAATATTTGTTGTGGATGATTCTATGCAGGTTAACCAGAATTACTAGTGAAAATTCAGAATTTCAAGTTTCTAAGAGTGACACTGACCAGGGTAGAAAATGTATGGAATGATTATTCAAGGCATTCCAAAGGAGATTGCTTAATAACTTATCCCATAACATAAACTCAGGTGTGCCTCATGCTATTACCATCCCTTAATCGTTAAGGATATATTTTCTTTCTTACAAACTAATGGTAATCTCCCTATACCTCTCAGCAACGCTGTAAAGAGAATATGGAATTTTCCTGGAAATTTATTTCTAAACATATTATGTTTTTTTGTTGTTTGTTTGTTTGTTTTTAAACAAATATCTTCAACATCCAGATAAAATTGTATCTGGTTACCTTATTGCTGTTTACATCAAAGTTTAAGAACTTTTATCATTAACAGTACTTCATTTTAATTATTTTATGCTAAATTAAATATCTAAAGGCTTCTCTCATAGCTCGATTGGTAAAGAATCTGCTTGCAATGCAGGAGACCCCAGTTCGATTCCTGGGTCAGAAACATCCGCTGGAGAAGGGATACACTACCAACTCCATTATTCTTGGGCTTCCCTTGTAGCTTAGCTGGTAAAGAATCCTCCTGCAATATGGGAGACCTGGGTTTGATCCCTGGGTTGGGAAGATTCCCTGGAGAAGGGAAAAGCTACTCATTCCAGTATTCTGGCCTGGAGAACTCCATGAACTATATAGTCCGTGTGGTCTCAAAGAGTGGGACACGACTGAGCGACTTTCACTTTCACTTAAATATCTAAAAATCTAACATTTCACAAAAACATATAAAGTAATATCTTTTCTTCATAATTACATGCTGTAGAAGTAAAAAATGTATCAAATTATGCAAACTCTTTCATGGTAGCTATAAACTGAAAATTAAGTAAAGATGAAATAAATGTTGATTGCTATAATGTAAAATAAACCTAATCATTCTTCTTAAATATAGCAATAGAAAAAAATAAATTCCCTAAAATAGGAAGAACTCAGAGTTCTGATTTTTTTAAAAGACAATCTGACCTGAAAACTCTCCAGACTTGAATAATATTAAAAAGACTATATATATTAGCAGTCAGAACCTACCAGATCACTAATTATTCAGTTATTCAACCCAAGTCCTTAGCATCTACTAATTTCTGTTTCTTCTCTCTCCTTGGGCAAACTCTTACATCTCTTTTGAATTTGATTTTTAATGTCACCTCTATACCATAATTTGGTAAGTGTGTTTCTCTCTTAGTGCTTTTCTGAGCTTTAAATATTTCAATATTGATTGCCTATTTTTCAAATGTATTTGTGTACCTAATTCAATCCTAGCACAAACAACTTGATCTCGTCATTTGTAAGAAACTAACTACTTAAGAGGGAATTAAATTTTATTTTTCTTTCATATCTCATACTTGATCTATTACCAAATAGTATCCATTCTACTAGTGATGGAAAACCATTGTCTTTCTGCAAACTATATCGCCATTAGGTTAAACTGAGAAACCACCATAATCTTCTTTCAAGAGTCTATTATATCATAATTGTACATGAGAAAATATATAATAATTCTAAGATATATCACATTTGAAGTGAAATATATTGCCTAGCATATGATTACTTAGGACATATATTTTATTAATACTTATTGCAAATAATCCCCTTGATATTATTAAAATAGAAAAACTATCATGGAAATAAGATAAAAAGAGAGAAAGAAAAATACAAATTGGCCTCAGAGTTTTCTCATTTCATGAAAACTGAGTATGTGCCCTTTAGTGCATGAAGTAATAAAATCACAAGAGAGAAAGATGTGCCAGGTTTTTTTGTTTGTCTGCTTTTCCCCTTTGCTTTTTCTATCTTATTTTGGCCTGGAGCTTTATTTTCTCTGCTTAAGAAGAACTACTGAAGCAAGAAGACTAAAGGGGTTCCAGGGAACCCAGGAGAATCAACAAGGACCAAACTGCTCAGAGCTCAAGACTAGGATTTCAAGTGAAAATTGGTCCAGTGGAAATCACCAAGTAGGAATCAAGTCAGGATTTCACAGTAAATTTCTCTGAGAATGTAAGATGTGGATTTTTCCTTCAACCACATCTGGTTGGCATTTGTAGAACTTCTGAGGACAGAATCATCATGCAAGACAGAAAGGAACTAACTACTTTACTGAATCATGAATAGTTTTACATAGCTGAAACTTCTGAAAAACATGTTTCACTATCAAGAACCAAAATGTTTATATCTTAAATATATGAATGAATGAATGAATGAGTGTTAGTCATTTAGTCATGTCCTACTCTTTGTGACCCAGTGGACTAGCCTGTCATGTTCCTCTGTCCATGGAATTCTCCAGACAAGAATATTGGAGTGAATAGCTGTTCCCTTCTACAGGGGATCCTCCTATAACCCAGGGATTGAACCCAGGTTTCCTTCATTGCAGGTGATTCTTTATCATTTGAGCCACCAGGGAAGCCCCTTAAATATCTACTGCAGTACTAATTTTATTTTAACTTTGAAATAGGTTAAAAAAGAATCTCAGCACCATTCAAAGAGTGTTAGATTTCTAGCAATCCTCCACATAGTACACTTGTTGCACAGTAAGTTTGCAGAAATGTCCGTTTGTTTTTTTTTTTTCTCTCTCACTTCTTCAGCCCACTTAGAGAAGCCTCAAAGTTTCCATGCTCTTACACAAGCCACCCAAGTGTTCAGGACTTTGGCTGTAACCAGGAAGTTACATGAAGTTAACCAGGATACGTGTCTATATTCTGAGTATCTGAAAGGATCTAAACTTGCATTGCCTGAAGTATGCAACACGGCCTCCTCTCTTTGGGTTAGAAGCAGTTACCCCTCTGTTTAGACTATCAAAGTATCTCTTTATCATTTTTAATAGGGGTGATCAATTTCCAGCTGAGCTATTTCAATCCTAAAAGATGATGCTATTAAAGTGCTACACTTAATATGCCAGCAAATTTGGAAAACTCAGCAATGGCATAAGGGCTGGAAAAGGTCAGTTTTCATTCAAATGCTAAAGAAGGCAATGCTAAAGAATATTCAAACTACCATATAATTGTCCTCATTTCACATGCTAGCTAGGTAATGCTCAAAATACTTCAAGGTAGGCTTCAACAGCATGTAAACAAAGAACTTCTCCACGTACAAAATGGATTTAGAAAAGACAGAGGGAAAGTGAAAATGAAAGTTGCTCAGTCTTATCTGACTCTTTGCAACCCCATGGACGATACAGTCCATGCAATTCTTCAGGGCAGAATGCTGGAGTGTATAGCCTTTCCCTTCTCCATGGGATCTTCCTAACCAGGGATCAAACCCATGTCTGCTGCATTGTGGATGGAGTCTTTACCAACTGAGCCACAAGACAGACCAGAGATTAAATTGCCAACATCTGGTGGATCATAGAAAAAGCAACAGAATTCCAGAAAAAAAAAAAAAAATCTACTTCTGCTTCACTGACTGTGCCAAAGCCTTTGACTGTGTGGATCATAGCAAACAGGAAAATTCTTAAAGGGATGGGAATACCAGACCACTTTATGCCTCTAGAGAAACCTGTATGCAGGTCAAGAAGCAACGGTTAGAACCAGACATATAACAAAAGACTAGTTCAAAATTGGGAAAGGAGTACAACAAGAATATATTTCATCACTCTTGTTGCTTAACTTCTATGGAGAGTACATCATTTGGAATGCCAGGCTGGATAAATCACAAGCTGGAATCAAGATTGCTCGGAGAAATATCAATAGCCTCATGTATGCAGATGATACCACTATAAGGAAACTATAATAAAGCTGAAACTCCAATACTTTGGCCACCTGATGCGAAGAACTGACTCATTTGAAAAGACTGATGATGAAAAAGATTGAAGATAGGAATAGAAGGGGACAACAGAGGATGAGATGGTTGGATAGCATCACAGAGTCAATGGACATGAACTTGAGTAAACTCCAGGAGTTGGTGATGGCATGCTGCAGTCCATTGGGTCACAAAGAGTCAGACAATGACTGAGTGACTGAACTGAACCACAATAATGGCAGAAATGAACAGGAACTTTGAGCCTTTTGATGAAGGTGAAAGAGTAGAGTGAGAAAGCTAGCCTAAAGCTCAACATTAAAAAAACTAAGATCACAGTATCTGGTGCCATCACTTCATGACAAACAGATTGGGCAAAAGTGGAAATAGTCACATATTTTATTTTCTTGGACTCCAAAATCATTAGATGGTAACTGAAGCCATGAAATTAAAAGATGCTTTCCCCTTGGAACCTATGACAAACCTAGACAGTGTATTAAAAAGCAGAGACAGCACTTTGCCAACCAAGGCCCTTACAGTCAAAACTATGGTTTTTCCAGTAGTCATGTACAGATGTGAGAGTTGGGCTCTAAAGAAGGCTGAGTGACAAAGAATTGACACCTTCGGTTGATGGTGCTGGAGAAGACTCTTGTCTGTTCCACGGACTGCAAGGAGATCAAACCAGTCAATCCTAAAATAAGTCAGTCTTGAATGTTCACTGGAAGGACTGATGCTGAAGGTGAAACTCCAATACTTTGGCCACCTGATATGAAGAGGCAACTCACTGGAATGACCCTGATGGTGGGAAAGACTGAAAGTAAAATTCAGTTCCGTTCAGTTCAGTCCCTCAGTTATGTCCGACTCTTTGTGACCCCATGAATAGCAGCATACCAGGCCTCCCTGTCCATCACCAATCCAGGAGTTTACTCAAACTCATGTCCATCGAGTCGGTGATGCCATCCAGCCATCTCATCCTCTATCGGCCCCTTCTCCTCCTGCCTCCAGTCCCTCCCAGAATTAGAGTCTTTTCCAATGAGTCAAATCTTTGCATCAGGTGGCCAAAGTATTGGAGTTTCAGCTTTAGCATCAGTTCTTCCAAAGAACACCCAGGACTCATCTCCTTTAGAATGGACTGGTTGGATCTCCTTGCAGTCCAGGGACTCTCAAGAGTCTTCTCCAACACCACAGTTCAAAAGCATCAATTCTTTGGCACTCAGCTTTCTTCACAGTCCAGCTCTTACATCCATACATGAATACTGGAAAAACCATAGCCTTGACTAGTCGGGCCTTTGTTGGCAAAGTAATGTCTCTGCTTTTGAATACGTTGGTCATAACTTTCCTTCCAAGGAATAAGCGTCTTTTAATTTCATGGCTGCCATCACCATCTGTAGTGATTTTGGAGCCCCAGAAAATAAAGTACTGTTTCCACTGTTTCCCCATCTATTTCCCATGAAGTGATGGGACCAGATGCCATGATCTTCGTTTTCTGAATGTTGAGCTTTAAGCCAACTTTTCACTCTCCTCTTTAACTTTCATCAAGAGGTTTTTTAGTTCCTGTTCACTTTCTGCCATAAGGGTGGTGTCATCTGCATCTCTGAGGTTATTGATACTTCTCCTGGCAATCTTGAAAGTAAAATTATAAAGGGGCAAAAGAGGATGAGATGGTTAAACAGCATCACTGACTCAATGGACATGAATCTGAGCAAACTCCTGGATACCGTGGAGGACAAAGGAGGCTGGTATGGTGCAATCCATGGGGTTGCAGAGTTGGTCATGATATAGCGACTGAACAACAGAAGTAATACAGCTCTATTAAAAATGAATGTAACTATTGAAGAATGTTCTAAGTATGGTAGCTAGTATATGGAAGTGGGTATAAATGACATGTTTTTTAATCTACTGAATGTAATCAGGCTCTGCCAAATCTCCACATTCATCTGTAAACTGTATCTTGAGCAGATATCAAAATTATCTGATCACTTAGAGGTTATAAAGAAATAATATTTTTCTAATTAATTTTCCTCCTCCTCCTCCAAAAACACAGCCCAATTCTTATTTTTTTCTGAGACTTTAAATGGTGCAAATGAAAAAGGAAGTTTACATTTAACTTTAAATCACTTTTTGTAGTTTTCCTTTTTAAGGCTAGATTTTTCAAACTTATTGAGGAGATTGAAGAGAGCTGGGAAAAGAAGCATCTTTTTATCCAACTGACACTTGCTTTTTTTACTTTGCTATTTGTGACACTTTGGTTGACATTAATTGTCCATGCATGTCCTTTGTGTGGTGCAATCCAAGATTAACATTTAAGTTCTTTGGAGGACCTGGAGAAATTCTAGCTATGTAGACCTAATTTGACTGAGTCCTTTCATAGGAATGCCCTGAACTTCTGCCCTCAGGTATCCACAGTTCATGCTGTTTGTGTTCATGAATTGCCCATAGTCCTCTGGGAGAAATAACAACAGCTCAAGTTCTACTCACTTCTGGGGTATACACTTACCCTGTTGAAATATCCACTTCTTCTGGCCTAGAAACACACAGTGGACGGTTGGTTTTCCTATTGTTTTTATCCCTGCTCTATATTTCTTCAATTCTCTACTCTGTTGGCTCAGAGATGGGCAAGGGAAATGTTGGCAGTTTTTAAATTTCTTTTTAAAAGATACTTATATGGATCAACTTTATTCAAAGAGAATGCATAGAGATATTGCAGCATGCAGAAATTTCCCCAGTGTTAATCCCTGTGTGAGAGCTTTGTTTGTTTGTTTTAATTTGTTATGAAGAAAAGAATCTACTTATGGTGCATACATGCTAGTTTGCTTCATTTGGGTCCAACTCTTTGTGACCCTATGGATTGTAGTCCACCGGGCTCCTCTGTCCATGGGATTCTCCAGGAAAGAATACTGGAGTGGGTTGCCATGCCCTCCTCTAGGGCATCTTTCCAAGCCAGGGATCAAACGCATGTCTTTTATATCTCCTGCATTGTCAGGTAGGTTCTTTAACACTAGCAGTATCTGGGAAGCCCAGTTTGTTTGTTTGTTTGTTTGTTTTTTCCTTTATTTACTATAAAGAAAATAATCTGTTCATAGTATTAGCCACTTATTTTTTTCTGAGAGTTCTTTGCTTTTTTGCATGCTCCACAATCTATTTTTTCCACGTAAAGATGTGCTCTTTCCTTTCCTAAATTAAGGTCTGGACAGAGGGGTCAGGTAATTTAACAGCTTCATTTTTTTGACAAACTAAAACGTTTCACTTGGGTTTTTTGATCCAAGAGCAACCTTCATAATAAGCATGTTTTAAAGTTGAGTGATATAATCGTGGGCAGGATGACAAACTGCACAATGTTGCGGATTTCAGCAGAAAGTCTTAATGGTGTCTTGTAGTACATTTCCAGAAGTCCTTCCCTAGATCTCCCAGCTCCCTTCTGAGAAGAAGACATAGGTTTTATAGATTACAGTATGCCATGTAGGGGGCTGGGGAGGGTCATACCGTGAAGCTGAGAAACCTAAAGTCTGTTGTGGTTGTTTTAGTGGCTAAGCCATGTCTGACTCTTTTGTGACACAATGGACCATAGCCTGTCAGGCTCCTTCTGTTAATGGGGTTTTCCAGGCAAGAATACTGGAGTGGGCTGCTATTACTTTCTCCAGGGGATCTTCCTGACCCAGGGACTGAACTCGAGTCTCCTGCATTGGCAGGTGGATTCTCTACCATGGAGTCCCCAGGAAAGCCCAGACTATAGGTACCACTACAAAAACTCAACATAAATGTATTTGGGCCCCAAGACAAAAAATTTCTTTCCCCTTTGAGCTGTACTAGTGAATAATTGAGCAAATGCAATAGAAGACCATTGTTTCTTTCCTAGAGCACAGGTTTAAGGGTCATATTCTCAATCTCTTGCTCATCAGTTCTTGGCTCTTCTACCTTTGGATTTGCCCATCCTGGGTGTCTCCAAGGAGGCCCACCCACTTGCCACTAGAAGCTTCTTTATGTTCTTTCTACTTGCATGATCAAACATCTGAGCAATTTCATTTTGAATGAAATGTTTTGGCTTATTCTAAGTCAAAGCCTAAGCATCAGCTGCAAATGTTATGGGAACAAAGATAATAACTGAAGCAGTATCTTCACTCACATATTTCATTAAAAAAAAAAAAAAACACTTTAGTTGCTTGGGTTTCAGTGAAACAGAGTCAAGCACTTGTGATATTCTGAATCAAACACATCAGATTTTTCTTTATTCTCTCAGCTATGATATCCAGGGGCCAGGAATGGGATATGGGAGCCATTGACTGCAAATGACACTGATTTGAACTTATAAATCAGAATGTCATGCTTCCTGGTCTCCAATTTTTAACCCTACAGGAGTCACTGTTTCATCAATTTTTTCTTTGTCATTTTTTAAAACAGTATAATACAAATTCTTTATATTTTCCTGAATGAAGTTTTCAAATAAAGGTTTTCTTTAAACCTTTTATAAAGGTTTGTTTCCGTTTGCCTAAAATTCAGGTGATGAATAAACTTTCAATCTCTCCTTTTGGAGAACATACACACTCACACACATACATATGATGCTAATGGGAGAGCAAACCATGCTTCTCCCCAAATCTTGGACACCAGACCCTGAGCAATTTGACTACACCGCCTGTGAACTTGTGTCTCCCTCACTTCCACACTGGCTCTGGCTTTTTTCCTTCCTGGTATTTTTACAGAGCCTGGAAAATTTGGTAATATGTCTTGCTCACTTTAGTCCTAATGAAATCTGATTTTGACTGGTTATCTGTAAATGTGGGTTAGTTTGGGCATTTCTTTGGTCCCAATTCTGATTCAATAGGAAAGGCATTACTAAATATCTTGCTTTCTTACAATGATCAGTAAGTATTCCAGCTTTTACTCTGGACTAAACTAAATTGAGAGCTTCTTTGGTGACTCTCTCTGTCATGTCTGACTCTGTGACCCCGTTGAGTGTAGTCTTCCAGGCTCCTCTGTCCATGGGATCTAGGAAAGAGTACTGGAGTGGGTTGCCATGCTTTTCTCCAGGGATCTTCCTGACCCAGGGATCAAACCTGGGTCTCTAGCATTGCAGACAGATTCTTTACCATTGGGTTTACCTGCTGGCTCAGATGGTAAAAAATCTGCCTGCAATGCAGGAGACCCAGGTTCAATCCCTAGGTATGGAAGATCCCTGTAGAAGGAAAGAGCAATCCACTCCAGTATTCTTGCCTGGAGAATCTCATGGACAGAAGAGCCTGGGTAGCTACAGTCCAAGGGTCACAGAAAATAAGACAAAATGGAAATGACTTAGCATGCATGCATGAATAGATTATTATATATATATATATATTTAGATACTATATAAATGATATCTACATTGAAATTATGTACCTATATTTTTATATATAGTTAATTTTGTGCTGCACTCAATATGCCAGCAAATTTGGAAAACTCAGCAGTGGCCACAGGACTGGAAAAGGCCAGTTTTCACTCCAATCCCAAAGAAAGGCAATGCCAAAGAATGCTCAAACTACTGCACAGTTGCACTCATCTCACAAGCTAGTAAAGTAATGCTCAAAATTCTCCAAGACAGAATTCAGCAATACGTGAACTGTGAAATTCCAGATGTTCAAGCTGGTTTTAGAAAAGACAGAGGAACCAGAGATCAAATTGCCAACATCCCCTGGATCATCAAAAAAGCGAGAGTTCCAGAAAAACATCTATTTCTGCTTTATTGACAATGCCAAAGCCTTTGACTGTGTGGATCACAATGAACTCTGGAAAATTCTGAAAGAGAGGGGAATACCAGACCACCTGACTTGCCTCTTGAGAAACCTATATGCGGTCAGGAAGCAACAGTTAGAACTGGACATGGAACAACAGACTGGTTCCAAATAACAAAAGGAGTACATCAAGGCTGTATATTGTCACCCTGCTTATTTAACTTATATGCAGAGTACATCATGAGAAACCCTGGACTGGAAGAAACACAAGCTGGAATCAAGATTGCCAGGAGAAATATCAATAACCTCAGATATGCAGATGACACCACCCTTATGGCAGAAAGTGAAGAGGAACTAAAAAGCCTCTTGATGAAAGTGAAAGAGGAGAGTGAAAAAGTTGGCTTAAAGCTCAACATTCAGAAAACGAATTTCATGGAATCTGGTCCCATCATTTCATGGGAAATAGATAGGGAAACAGTAGAAACAGTGTCAGACTTTATTTTTTGGGGCTCCAAAATCACTGCAGATGGTGACTGCAGCCATGAAATTAAAAAACGCTTATTCCTTGGAAGGAAAGTTATGATCAACCTATATAGCATATTGAAAAGCAGAGACATTACTTTGCCAACAAAGGTCCGTCTAGTCAAGGCTACTGTTTTTCCAGTGGTCATGTATGGATGTGAGAGCTGGACTGTGAAGAAAGCTGAGCACTGAAGAATTGATGATTTTAAACTGTTGTGTTAGAGAAGACTCTTGAGAGTCATTTGGAATGCAAGGAGATCCAAACAGTACATTCTGAAGGAGATCAGCCCTGGGTGTTCTTTGGAGGGAATGATGCTAAAGCTGAAGCTCCAGTACTTTGGCCATCTCATGCAAAGAGTTGACTCATTGGAAAAGAGCCTGATGCTGGGAGGGATTGTGGGCTGGGAGGAAAAGGGGACGACAGAGGATGAGATGGCTGGATGGCATCACCAACTCGATGGACGTGAGTTTGAGTGAACTCTGGGAGTTGGTGATGGACAGAAAGGCCTGGTGTGCTGCTCTTCATGGGGTTGCAAAGAGTCGGACATGACTGAGCGACTGAACTGAACTGAATTTTCTTCATGTTGTTGGTTGCTGATTGATCAGAGTGGTGGTTGATAAAGACTGGGTGGTTGTGACAATTTCTTCAAATTAGAAAACAATAAATTTTGCCTCATTAATTGACTTTGTCCTTTTGTAAATTATTTCTCTATAGCACACAGTGCTGTTTGATAGCATATAACCCATGGTAGATCGGTTTCGTTGAAACCCTTTTCTTGAAAATTACAGTCAGTGCTCTCAAAACCTGCTACTTACCATTACTAAGATGAGTAATAGTCTAAATCCTTTGTTGTTATTTCAACAATCTTCACACTGTCTGCACCAGGAGTAGATTCTGTCTCAAAAAACAAACAAAAACACATTTTTATTGCTCATTTATAAGAGGCAACTCCTTATCCATTAAAGTTTTGTTTTGTCATGAGTTTGTATTTAGAAATTTGGTCATATGTTCAGGTTTGACTTGTAATTCTTTTGTGTGTGTGTATGTTTGCTTTGTCTTCCTTATCTACAGTTATTTCCTCCACCATAATTCTGAGCAGTTCAAAATAATCCATAAGGGTTGGAATCAACTTCTTTCAAATCACTGTTAATGTTGATACTGTGACATTTTCTCATGAATGTTTTTAATCACACTGAGAATGGTGAATTGTCTCCATAAGGTTTTCAATTTACTTTGCCTGGATCCATCTAAAGAATCACTACCTATGCCACTTATAGGCATATGAAATTCATTTCTTAAATGATAAAACTTGAAAGGCTAATTACTCCTTAATCTGTGGGCTGCAGAATAGATGCTGAATTAGTAAGAATTAAAGTAAAATCTACTTGTACATC
The DNA here is from genome assembly GCF_055505025.1 of Bos grunniens. Taxonomy (NCBI): domain Eukaryota; kingdom Metazoa; phylum Chordata; class Mammalia; order Artiodactyla; family Bovidae; genus Bos; species Bos grunniens. The sequence goes on along the minus strand of NC_141176.1, from coordinate 7,824,488 downwards.
TCTATCAGAGCTCTTTGATGACCAGGTATCCTGTCAACATACAGTAGTATGTTAGAGATTTTTTTTTTTCCCTTGAGCAGTAGGTTTCAATGGAGAGCTTAAAATATGTGATAAACCATGTTGTCAATAGATGTACTATTATCCAGGGTTTTTTATTCTGCTTATGGATCACAGGAAAGGTAGATTTAGTATAATGCTCAAGGACACTAAGATTTTTGGAATGGTAATAAATGAGTAGTGATACTAGTGGTAAAGAGTCTACCTTCAATGCAAGAGAAGACCTGGGTTGGTTTCCTTAGTTTGGGAAGATCCACTGGAGTAGGACATCACAACTCACTCCAGTATTCTTGCCTGGAGAATCCCATGGACAAAGGAGCCTGGAAGGCTACAGTCCATGGATCCACAGAGAGTTGAACACAATTGAGCAACTAAGCACAAATAAATAGTGTTTTCAAATTAAAGTCACCAACTTCATTAGCAGTCAGGCTGGCCTTTGAAACTTTGAAGCTAGGCATTGCTTTATCCTCTCTAGCTATGAAAGCCCTACATGGAGACTTTTTCTAATATAAAGTAGTTTTATTTACACTGAAAATACATTGCTTAGTGTATTCATCTTAATTATTTTGGCTTGATTGAATAACTTGGTGAGGCTTCTATATGAGTGCTTATTGCTTTACCTTTTACTGTTATTTTTGGAGATGGCTTTTCTTCAATCCCATGAGCCAACCTCTTGCTAGCTTCAAACTTTTCATCTGCAATTTCCTCAGCTATCTCTGCCTTCACACAATTGAAGAGAGTTAGGATCTTGCTTTGGACTGTCTTTGAGTTAAGGGGAATGTTGCATTTGGTTTAATCTATCCACATCACTAAAACTTTCTCCATATCACCAAGAAGGCTGTTTTGCTTTCTTATCATTCAAGTCTTTACTGGAGTAGTACTTTTATTTTTCCTTTGAGAAATTTTCCTTTGCAGTCACAACTTGGCCAGCTGTTGTATGTAAAAGGCCTAGATTTTGGCCTATCTCAGCCTTCAACATGCCTTTATCACTAAACTGAACGCTTTATGGTTTTTCAATTTAAAGTAAGAGATGTATGACTCTTCCTTTCACTTAAAGACCACTGGAGAATTATTAATAGGTCAATTTCAATATTGCTGCATCTCAGGAAGAGGGAGGTCCCAGGAGAGAAAGAAAGTTGGGGAATTGCTGGTAAGTGAGCAGATTGTCCAGAGAAGGCAATGGCATCCCACTCCAGTACTCTTGCCTGGAAAATCCCATGGATGGAGGAGCCTGGTGCACTTCAGTCCATAGGGTCTCTAAGAGTCAGACATGACTAAGCGATTTCACTTTCACTTTTCACTTTCATGCATTGGAGAAGGAACTGGCAACCCACTCCAGTGTTCTTGCCTGAAGAATCCCAGGTACGGGGGAGCCTGGTGGGCTGCTGTCTATGGAGTTCCACAGAGTCGGACACAACTGAAGCGACTTAGCAGCAGCAGCAGTAGCAGCATCAGGAGAAGATTGTCACACACATTTATTAAGTTCAGTGTCATATAGGTCGGAGAAGGCAATGGCACCCCCACTCCAGTATTCTTGCCTGTAAAATCCCATGGATTGAAGAGCCTGGTAGGCTGCAGTCCATGGGGTCACCAAGAATTGGACACGACTGAGTGACTTCACTTTCACTTTTCACTTTCATGCATTGGAGAAGGAAATGGCAACCCACTCCAGTATTCTTGCCTGGAGAACCCCAGGGATGGTGGAGCCTGGTGGGCTGCCATCTATGGGGTCGCACAGAGTCGGACATGACTGAAGTGACTTAGCAGCAGTCTTATAGGTGTGATTCATGACATTTCAAGATAATCAGAATTACTGATTAGAATTACAGTTATAAAAAGATTACTGATCACCATAACAAATATAATAATAATAATAAAAAAGTTTGAACCATTGAGAGTTACCAAATGTGACCATTATCACATGGTCATATGTGATAATGACCATGATATAATACATCATAATATTATATGATATATAATATACCATCATGATATAATATATCATAGATATATATGAGGAAATATTGCTAGAAAAATGGTACCTATAGACCTGCCCTATATAGGGTTGCCACAAACCTTCAATTTGTATAAAATTCATTATCTGTGAACCTCAACAGAGTGAAGCACAATAAAAAAAGATATGACTATATATCAACTTATCACCTGATATTAATACTGCCCAGATCATATATTACCTTTACGTAATAGGGCTTAAGCTCTCTTAATCACAGATATGAAATGGAACAATTACTCAGTTATACTTGAACCAAAAAACTGTGAATTTAGCAACTCAATATTCTGCAAATCTTAATTATACTTGCAGAAATGAAATGATGATTATTTCTATGAGTGGAGATGTTAATACTAACAATGTTCAACGTTTTTTCTAATTTTTTTCTCACAAAATTGAAATGTTACTATAAAATAGGATGTTTCAATGAAATTTGATTAATGAATGATTTTGTATATCACAAGGCGTTATATTTTCCCAGTGTAAGAATCTGTATAGGCCATATGTATATTTCATTGAATTATTCCCAGTGTAACTGTATACTTAAATATCTGAATAGATTATCTTGTGAGATGAGACAGCATGTTCATGTTATGCTATTTTTTCATTCTGTTAAAATTCTGATATTTGAAAAAAATTAGAAGTCATTTGTTTACATGTCTATAAGATGTATTTCTTTATAATCAGAAGCTAGGGTTTTAGTGCAGTATAATTCTGAGTAACACTTTCAGTATTTCTAATTTCTTAATCTCATAAATATATCAATTTTATCATTATATTTAAGGTCCATAGACACAAATTAGAGATATAAGACCTTATTTTTCCTTCCTTTTTTTTAAAATTTTGGATTAACAATTTTCAATACAGTTTATCTATTCAGCTATTTTACATTGTACAGCAGTAATTTTTACCTGAGATAATCTCTTACTTATATATGAAACCTATATATATATGAATAGAATATCTTGATCATCACATTGTAGATTTTCTATATATGATACACTTAAGTAATACTGAATCTATAATTTAAAAAATTATCACCATATAGAGGGGGAACAAATTATAATAAATATGATAAAAAAAAAAGCAAATAACTTAGAAGCAAAGAATATAACCAACCAGTTAGTGAACACTACTTAGGGAAATTTATATTTGCCAAATATTGTTTTGCCACAATAAGGGAAGTCTGGAATAGCTTAATATCAAACATTCATAATATACCTGACTCTATCATCATCTTTTCATATGGCATCAGCTTATTTAAAATCCACAAAAATGTAATGAGGTAGATATTACTGTCTTCTTTTTATAAATGAGGAAACTGAAATGCAAGATAATGTGTAACTTGTCCATGTTTGTATGTAAGAAAAAAGAAATGAGATTCACACCCAGTTTGTCTTCCTCCTGAACCATTGATCAATATTGTCCTTTCACGAGGTGTCCATTCTATTCCTCGTGTGTTTCTATTAATTTTTAAATTGTCTCTTGGTAAGTGAAAAATGGATTATTCTCAAGTTTGAAGATATATAATGAGTTCACCCACAATTCAAACCAAGTCTATTGATTATTCAAACTCACAGAACAAGCTCATGATCTTAGTAGAAGATATATCAAAATAAACACATACAATTGGGAAGAATTGTTTTCATGTCTATTACTACTCTGTTGGATTTACCTAACATTGCAGTGTAATTGTTAGGGAAACAATTATGTCCTAAATTAAAGCAAGAACATTTTATCAAATTGATACTAAACATCAGTTGATTATTTAACTTTATGTAATTCCATTTTTGTTGTTTCTTTGGGAACTCATAGCAAAACTGTATCTTTTACTCTTACTATTATTATATTATAGTAAAAACAACAACAAAGAAAAAACTTTTGTTTTTAGTATATTGAGATTGGGGTTCCCTGGTGGCTCAGACAGTAGAGTCTGCAATGACAGTGACAACTGTGACATAAAGTAGCTTATAGCTTTTTTATTTTCTTATTTACTTTATCTCTTGGATAAAGTGTGCAGAACTTACTAATGTGTATATAGCTTGTAATGCACTGGATCATTTCAATGTGAACCTATGAGAAATGCTGCTGCCCAGTGACCCTATGCTTTCAGTCCAGCAGTAGAATTGACATAGAGCATTTTCTGGGCCTTCTGCAATATCTCTTTCTTTTCCAATTACTCAAATTAAGTTAAGGTTCTTTAGATACATTTCCATGTATCTAAATACATGCAAATAAGTATAAAAAGATTTTTTGATTTTAGATTTCACAGTCCCCAGTTTTAACTATATATAATGAAAATTATATTTTTGTTTTCTAATATGAACATAGAAAGGGGCAACTTTCAGCAGAAAAATAGTTCAGTGTACATACCAGACATGTTTGACTAAAAAGTGAAAATAAAAATTGAGTAAAAGAAGACATATTTCTAATCTATTCATGATACAAAAGCAGCATAAACCAATAAAGCATATTCATCATGTTGTGTGAAGCTTTCTTATTTTTTTATTTCTTTTAACTTCTGCTTTGTGGAATATATATATATATATATATTTAATACGTGAAATGGCAGTTGAAGCTGATATATTTTTGAAGTGCCATTTAAGAGAGAATTTTTGAAATTTAAGCTCTAAATGTGGTTAGCAGGGTGCATGTGACCAGAATAAAGACACTGGTGAACTTTTAGCTCATGATTAAGTTTTTACCTTCTCCCCTTAAATCTCACAATAAATCCTTTTTTCTTTTCATTCTTCTATAATAGTTTTTTTTTTTTTTTTTCTCTTGTTTCTGTAAACACCAGTCACTTGAAATTGAATATCCAGAGATCAGGCATTTTAAGAATATGTCCTACCTTACTAAATTATACTAATATAGGACATTCTAAAGGATGTAAGTTTGTGACCAACCTAGACAGCATATTAAATACAGAGACATCACTTTGCCAAGAAAAGTCCATGTAGTAAAAGCTAAGGTTTTTTCCAAGTAGTCATGTATGGATGTGAGAGTTGGACTATAAAGAAAGCTGAGTGCTGAAGAATTGATGCTTTTGAACTGTGGTGTTGGAGAAGACTCTTGAGAGTCCTTGGACTGCAAGGAGATCCAATCAGTACATCCTAAAGAAGATCAGTCCTGGGTTTTCATTGGAAGGACTGAAGTTGAAGCTGAAACTCCAATACTTTGGTCACCTGATGCAAAGAGCTGACTCATTGGAAAAGTCCCTGATGCTGGGAAAGATTGAAGGCAGGAGGAGAAGGGGACAACAGAGGATGAGATGGTTGGATGGCATCACCGACTCAATGGACATAGGTTTGCGTGGACTCCGGGAGTTGCTGATGGACAGGGAGGCCTGGCATGCTGTGGTTCACGGGGTCACAAAGAGTTGGACATGACTGAGTGACTGAACTGAACTTTTCCATTCAAGGCAAATGTCACCACTAACTACCACTAACTACTAAAGTATTATTACAGGTGTATCTATTCATATAGCAAACATTAAAACCTGTGATTTAGTTGAAATTTTCTTAGTCTCTAAGATTGCTTCTAAAAGTCATGTAAAACTAAATCACTTTCATGACAGATTTATTACGGACAGGTGATATATTAAATCCTTGGAAATTATATTTTACAGTAAAGGTAAATTAAAACCTTAAATGTGTGCCTGGATAAGCCCAGTCTCAGCAAACAGTAATCAGGTAGTGTTTAATTTTCCAATACTAGATAGATTCATCAAGAACCACTGAGCCTCTCTGATAATTTTCCTTATCCCCCATATGTCTGACAGTTGCTTCATTAGAATCAGGTCTCCTTACAATCATAAGGCAAACCACATTTTTATATTACAGATACAGGATGGCATTGCTATCTCAATAGTATAATCTGGAAAAATATATCTGCTGTTTTCTATAATGATATATTTGGTAAGTCAAATATCCTTAAAAGAAAAGTTTACTATAATAAATACAGTCTACTCTTTACATACTTAGATAGTAGATAGAGTTTCATGTGTATACATAAGTTTAAGTTGTTTGTATGGTTCAGTTTAAAATGTATAGATTTACAAAAATATTCAGCTCAAGTACAGTTAATGTATTTTACCAAAAAAAGTTGTTGTCTTGAGCATTACTGAGCCAATAGGACATCAAAATAACACATTCATGATAAACAGATGATTTGCAGTCACCAAATTATGAAAGCAATTTAGGATGGGGTTAGGGGGAAGGAGAGTTAATACGCACTATAGCAGTATAAGTCTTCAAATTACCTTCTGAACAAGGTTGCTGATTGCTCCTTTCATCTCCTCTTTTGACCTTGTGTTCCCCCTAAAAAGAGAATCAATGGAGCATCACAGCTGGCAATTTGATACAAGTTTTTGCACCTACACAATGTATCCTCTGGCTAAATTACATGTTGTTTCCATATATGGACTGCTCTGGTAGCTCAGCTGGTAAAGAATCCACCTGCAATGCAGGAGACCCCTATTTGATTCCTGGGTTGGGAAGATCCACTGCAGAAGGGATAGGCTACCCACTCCAGTATCCATGGACTTTCCTGGTGACTCAGATGGTAAAAAAAATCCACCTGTAATGTGAGAGACCTGGGTTTGACACCTGGGTTGGAAAGATCCCCTGGAGGAGGGCATGGCAACCCATTCTAGTATTCTTACCTAGAGAATCCCCATGGACAGAAATGCCTGGAGGGCTACAGTTCATGAGGTCACAAAAAGTCAGACACAACTGAGCGACTAAGCACAGTACAGCACTACTACAAAGTAGGCTCAGCTGCTCCACCAGTCAATCCCTCAGTAGTTATAATTTCCTCCATATCCACCAATGTTCAAAACCTCCATCACTACGCCCAGCAAATTCTCTGCAGCTGCTTGTGGTTGCTTCCACCACCTCCACTCCCGCTGGCACCAAGCTGGAATTGCTGGCAACATGACTATGTTGATAACCTCTGACACAAATCTGCCTCAGAATCCACTACTCTTATAATGTCCATGGCTGCTACCCTTGTACAAATGTTGATATGCCACCTTTTCAAATGACGGGGGCATTTTTTGTTTCAGTTCAGTTAAGTTCAGTTCAGTTGCTCAGTCGTGTCCGACTCTTTGTGACCCCATGAATCATGGCACGCCAGGCCTCCCTGTGCATCACAACTCCTGGAGTTCACCCAGACTCACGTCCATCCAGTGAGTGATGCCAGCCAGCCATCTCATCCTCTGTCGTCCCCTTCTCCTCCTGCCCCCAATCCCTCCCAGCATCAGAGTCTTTTCCAGTGAGAACTCTTCTCATGAGGTGGCCAAAGTACTGGAGATTCAGCTTCAGCATCATTCCCTCCAAAGAAATCCCAGGGCTGATCTCCTTCAAAATGGACTGGGTGGATCTCCTTGCAGTCCAAGGGACTCTCAAGAGTCTTCTCCAAAACCACAGTTAAAAAACATCAATTTTTCGGCACTCAGCCTTCTTCACAGTCCAACTCTCACATCCATACATGACCACAGGAAAAACCATAGCCTTGACTAGACGAACCTTTGTTGGCAAAGTAATGTCTCTGCTTTTGAATGTGCTATCTAGGTTGGTCACAACTTTCCTTCCAAGGAGTAAGCGTCTTTTAATTTCATGGCTGCAGTCACCATCTGCAGTGATTTTGGAGCCCCAAAAAGTAAAGTCTGACAAGTTTCCACTGTTTCCCCATCTATTTCCTATGAAGTGATGGGACCAGATGCCATGATCTTCATTTTCAGAATGTTGAGCTTTAAGCCAACTTTTTCACTCTCCACTTTCACTTTCATCAAGAGACTTTTTAGTTCCTCTTCACTTTCTGCCATAAGGGTGGTGTCATCTGCATATCTGAGGTTATTGATATTTCTCCTGGCAATCTTGATTCCAGCTTGTGTTTCTTCCAGTCCAGGGTTTCTCATGATGTACTCTGCATATAAGTTAAATAAGCAGGGTGATAATATCCAGCCTTGATGTACTCGTTTTGCTATTTGGAACCAGTCTGTTGTTCTATGTCCAGTTCTAACTGTTGCTTCCTGACCTGCATATAGGTTTCTCAAGAGGCAGGGTAGGTAGTCTGGTATTCCCATCTCTTTCAGAATTTTCCAGAGTTTATTGTGATCCACACTGTCAAAGGCTTTGGCATAGTCAATAAACCAGAAATAGATGTTTTTCTGGAACTCTTTTGCTTTTTTGATGATCCAGCGGATGTTGGCAATTTGATCTCTGGTTCCTCTGCCTTTTCTAAAACCAGCTGAACATCAGGAAGTTCATGGTTCACATATTGCTGAAGCCTGGCTTGGAGAATTTTGAGCATTACTTTAGTAGCATGTGAGATGAGTGCAATTGTGCAGTAGTTTGAGCATTCTTTGGCATTGCCTTTCTTTGGGATTGGAATGAAAACTGACCTTTTCCAGTCCTGTGGCCACTGCTGAGTTTTCCAAATGTGCTGGCATATTGAGTGCAGCACTTTCACAGCATCATCTTTAGGATTTGAAACAGCTCAACTGGAATTCCATCACCTCCACTAGCTTTGTTCGTAGTGATGCTTTCTAAGGCCCACTTGACTTCACATTCCAGGATGTCTGTCTCTAGATGAGTGATCACACCATCATGATTATCTGGGTCGTGAATATCTTTTTTGTACAGTTCTTCTGTGTATTCTTGCCACCTCTTCTGAATATCTTCTGCTTCTGTTAGGTCCATACCATTTCTGTCCTTTATCAAGCCCATCTTTGCATGAAATGTTCCCTTGGTATCTCTCCTTTTCTTGAAGAGATCTCTAGTCTTTCCCATTCTGTTTTTTTCCTCGATTTCTTTGCATTGATCACTGAGGAAGGCTTTCTTATCTCTTCTTGCTAGTCTTTGGAACTCTGCATTCAGATGCTTATATCTTTCCTTTTCTCCTTGGCTTCTCTTCTTTTCACAGCTATTTGTAAGTCCTCCCCAGGCAGCCATTTTGCTTCTTTGCATTTCTTTAGCATCCACAAAAAAAGATCTAATGAATCTTTGGTCATATTTATGATTCTTTAGTTAAAGAACAAGCTGGCAAGGCCAAGATTTCCTACACATCCTGTACAGTCAAGGCGATGCATATTTCTTTCAGTGTCATTCTTCTGGAGAGAAAGCAAATTAGCCAAGATGGAGAGTCAGGCTGTCTTCCCCCATGTTTTGTAAATAATGACTATGTAATAGCTGAGAGCACTTGTAGCACTGTGCATGCCCATCACAAGGTACTCAATGGTCAGGAGCTACTTTATGCTGTCCAGATATATGGGCTCCACCCAAAAGTAGTGGCCTTTCTGTTGCATCACAGCTGTGTCTGCTGGGTCAGCCACAAGAGGAGAGAATACAGCATGTATACTGCTACAGCTGCCACCTCAACTAGGTGAGAATGCTGTTATGGCTGCTGCGCCAACCAGGAGAGAGGTTGCTTTATGCTATGGCTGCTGCATCAGCCAGGAGAGAATACGTGTGTCTGCAGTTCCTACAGCTCCTTGAGTCTTCTTCCAGCCTCTTAGATCACACCTTGCCCACCAGCGAGCAGTGCAAATAGTGTGAAAAAAAGATAACTGGCGCTGTGAGGAGGATGAAGAGCAATACAATTCTGAAAATCAAAATTGATAACTTGTTTCCCGTTGAAAATGTCCAGTCCTCTCGCTGCTACTGCTCTGGTCACTAGAATTGGGCTTTTCCCTAAGAGGAATTTGTGAAGTTTTCTTCATCATCTCTTTAAGATCATTCTCCCTGGGTCCTGGTTCAAGCATATTATCCTTCATGGTGTAAAAAATTCTCCAGGGAATCTGTACCCTTTTGGGGCTCCACAAACACTATGGTCAAGAAATTCATTCCTGATGCATTTGCTTATCCGACTCTTTTGATGTGATGTTCTCAAAGGTAGCTTTCCTGGTGGCTCAGATGGTAAAGCATCTGTCTTCAATGCAGGGGACCCGGGTTTGATCCCTGTGTTGGGAAGATCTCCTGGAGAAGGAAATGGCAACTCACTCCAGTATTCTTGCCTGGAGAATCCCACAGAGGGAGGAGCCTGGTGGGCTACAGTCCATGGGGTCGGGTTGCAAAGAGTCGGACATGACTGAGGACTTCACTTTCACTTTCTCAAAGGTAGAGCTGACATTCCTACAACCAAAAAGATGTATTTGTGATTTCATCAAGAAATCATGAGCAAGTACCTGTATTTCCTTTGGGAAAGGAGCACTAAACATGTTTTGGTAAACTTCCTTCACTGACATACTATCTTGTTCAAATATTCTATATATCTGAGCTTTATATATAATATCAGTATCAGATTCACTTTACCCAATACCTGATATTTGTGGAACTTTAATCTTTTCTCTTTCCTTCATGTCTACCATGCCTCCAGTAGTAGCTAACATGTCCCATCCACATTCTAAGTATCGAACCTGATAACCACTATCAGCATCACCATAAATGATGTAAGGACTATCTTCAGACCATTATGAAAAATTTCTGGCTTCCTTATAGATGAGTACAGCCAAATTTCTCTTATTGGTGCTAATACCAAGGAGACTGGATATTGTTGGCAGAGACGATACTTTGCATTTTCCTTTCTGGCCCTCAAAAACTTTCCTTGACCATGTGAATAAATCTGATTCAAGATCAGCAAGAGGAATGCTGCAAGTTTTAGAAATGTTGTTTGAGTAGAAGACATCAAGTGCATGTTTTTTTTTTTTTTTTTAATCTTTCATAAAATGAACAACACAGTTTTGCAATGGAGCCAAGTGAGTATAACAACAAATAAAATTGATATTTCCTATAATAATTTCTCCCATCTCAAGATCAACAAAACTTTCAATGGGTGGGAGACAACTTTTGCCTCAATTTAAAGGTCATATTTTTCAGTTAATCCCAGTTTTATATTTAGAAAAAAGTTCCTATTAAAAATATTAACTTGGTGGAAATGTTTTTTTTATTTTATTTTATTTAATTTTACAATATTGTACTGGTTTTGCCATATATCAAGATGAATCTGCCACAGGTATACATGTGTTCCCCATCCTGAACCCTCCTCCCTCCTCCCTCCCCATACCATCCCTCTGAGTCGTCCCAGTGCACCAGCCCCAAGCATCCAGTATTGTGCATCGAACCTAGACTGGCGACTTGTTTCATATATGATATTATACATATTTCAATGCCATTCTCCCAAATCATCCCACCCTCTCCCTCTCCCACAGAGTCCAAAAGACTGTTCTATACATCAGTGTCTCTTTTGCTGTCTTGTATACAGGGTTATTGTTACCATCTTTCTAAATTCCATATATATGTGTTAGTATACTGTATTGGTGTTTTTCTTTTTGGCTTACTTCACTCTGTATAATAGGCTCCAGTTTCATCCACCTCATTAGAACTGATTCAAATGTATTCTTTTTAATGGCTGAGTAATACTCCATTGTGTATATGTACCACAGCTTTCTTATCCATTCATCTGCTGATGGACATCTAGGTTGCTTCCATGTCCTGGCTATTATAAACAGTGCTGCAATGAACATTGGGGTACACGTGTTTCTTTCAGTTCTGGTTTCCTCAGTGTGTATGCCGAGCAGTGGGATTGCTGGATCATAAGGCAGTTCTATTTCCAGTTTTTTAAGGATTCTCCACACTGTTCTCCACAGTGGCTGTACTAGTTTGCATTCCCACCAACAGTGTAAGAGGGTTCCCTTTTCTCCACACCCTCTCCAGCATTTATTGCTTGTAGACTTTTGGATGGCAGGCATTCTGACTGGCATGAAATGGTACCTCATAGTGGTTTTGATTTGCTTTTCTCTGATAATGAGTGATGTTGAGCATCTTTTCTTGTGTTTGTAGCTTTCTGTATGTCTTCTTTGGAGAAATATCTATTTAGTTCTTTGGCCCATTTTTTGATTGGGTCATTTATTTTTCTGGAATTGAGCTGTAGGAGTTGCTTGTATATTTTTGAGATTAGTTGTTTGTCTCTTGCTTCATTTGCTATTATTTTCTCCCATTCTGAAGGCTGTCTTTTCACCTTGCTTATAGTTTCCTTTGTTGTGCAGAAGCTTTTAAGTTTAATTAGGTTCCATTTGTTTATTTTTGCTTTTATTTCCAATATTCTGGGAGGTGGGTCATAGAGGATCCTGCTGTGGTGGAAATGGTTTTGACCAAACATCTTCATCTATTTGTCACTCCAGTGATTTTTTCCACCTTATTCAAATTTTTCAAAGCCACATCTGTCACCATGGCAACCACTTTTGTCATAGACACCCCCTGCCTTATCATCAAACTTCCCCTTTAGTCACTTCACAATCACTGAAGGATCTAGACTTGCCTCTTGAATACTGTGAGACTCAAAATACTGTCTGTGTCCTTATCTTTACTAGAACTCTGCCCTGAATTCTCTTTAGAGTGTGTAAGAACCTTGTTAGGCTCATGTTAGGTCCATGTCAAGATAATTTTGAGTGGTTAAACAGGAGATGGCAAGAGTGATCACGGACATTTTAGGAATCAGCAAACTGAAATGGAATGGAATGGGTGACTTTAATTCAGTTCACCATTACATCTACTACTGCGGGCAAGAATCCCTTAGAAGAAATGCAGGAACCTTCATAGTCAACAAAAGAGTCTGAAATGCAGTACTTGGGTGCAATCTCAAAAACGACAGAATGATTTCTGATCTTTTCCAAGGCAAGCCGTTCAGTAGCACAGTAATCCAAGTCTATGCCCTGACCAGTAATGCTGAAGAAGCTGAAGTTGAACAGTTCTGTGAAGACCTACAAGATCTTCTGGAACTAACACTAATGATTTTGAAGCTCAAGAAAATAAAGTCTATCACTGTTTCCATTGTTTCCTCATCTATTTGCCAGGAAGTGATTGGACCAGTTGCCATGATCTTAGTTCTTTTAATGTTGAGTTTTAAGCCAGCTTTTTCACTCTCTTCTTTCACTTCCATCAAGAGGCTCTTTAATTCTTCTTGCTTTTTGCCATAAGGGTGGTGTTATCTGCATATCTGAAGTTATTGATATTTCTCCCAGCAATCTTGATTCCAGCTTGTGCTTCATCCAGCTCAGCATTTTTCATGATGTAATCTGCATATAAGTTAAATAAGCAGGGTAATAATATACAGTCTTGACATATGCCTTTCCCGATTTGAAACCAGTCCATTGTTCCATGTGTGGTTTTATTTGGTGCCTCTTGACCTGCATACAGATTTCTTAGGAGGCAGGGAGAAGGTAGCCTGGTATTCTCATGTCTTTAATAATTTTACTCAGTTTATTGCAATTCATACAGTTAAAGGCTTTGGTTTAGTCAATAAAGCAGAAGTAGATGTTACAGAGTCAGATATGACTGAGTAACTGGACTGAACTGAACCCTGAACTGTCTTTACCATAGATTTATTTACTAATTTCTTCATTCCTTGGGTGAGAAGAAATATAATACCCTTTGTGGTTCTACTTCCTTGACTGATATTATCTGTAGAATTCAGGTATGCCCAAACTGCTGGCCCAGAGGAAGTGAATTTTCTACCATCACAGGATCCATCCATAAAGAGTACAGAGAATTTGGAATCTCCCTCTGCTGATGAGTATGTTTGATTAACAGTAAAGGTGCTCTCATTTGAGAACTGTGGCTCTCTAACATGTATAGAATTTTGTCCCAAAAAATAATGTCTCCAGATATATAACCATGCTTGAAAGAAATGTCTTGGAATAATTTACAATTCAAAAAAAAGATTATGACGTTATCATTCAATGAATATAAGTATGGCTAAAAAAAGTATTTAATAAATGTGTAAGTTAATATTTTATAAATTTTCTAAATAAATTTTAAATTACTTAATCTAAAAAACCTCTTCAAATGTGTTTCATTGATAATTCTCTAATCACAGTATCATTTCTATTAAAGCATTATAAGGTGTATTTCAGTCAGAAAGACTGAGATTTTATAATTTTTTGTTTGTTTGTTTGTTTCTTCTATTCTGAGCTCCAATATGACTTAATTATATATTCTTTGTGATAAGGAGTTAAGTTTTTGGCTGCTAGGCAAAGAATTGTGAATTTCTTAATGGTCTGAATGTAGCATAAAGCCATAATGTAATTGTGCAAAGTGGAAACTATAATTTTAGAGATTGGTTTGGATTTCAATTTTGACTACAAATGGGTTTATGTTGAATATGACATGCAGCTAAAATTACTATAACTATGTGGACTTTGGAGTATATTATATAAATTAATTCACAGATAATGCTTCTTGACATATTCAAGGTTAAATACTGACAAGTGCAGTGCAAACTCTTTACCCTCCTTTTAAGTATTGTAAATAAAATACAACATGTGTAAATGCTACAGGTTAAAAAATTTTCAAACTTTTAAATCTATAAATATTTTTTTTTTGGTTTCAAAATGCAATGAAGAAAATCACAAGTCTAATACAAAAGACATTATTTTATTATCGATCTTTCTTGGATTATGAGCAGATGAAGTATAACCAGTACTTGGTGCTTTTTGTTCCTTTGAAATTGATAAAGGATAATACCATTTAATTTTTAGAATGATCTGATTTTTCAAATTGTTAAAGACTTGTAAAATACATATCCAGGCTATTACCTTCAGATCATATCAGATCAGTTGCTCAGTCATGTCTGACTCTTTGCGACCCCATGAATCGCAGCATGCCAGGCCTCCCTGTCCATCACCAACTCCTGGAGTTCACTGAGACTCACATCCATCGAGTTAGTGATGCCATCCAGCCATCTCATCCTCTGTCGTCCCCTTCTCCTCCTGCCCCCAATCCCTCCCAGCATCAGAGTCTCTTCCAATGAGTCAACTCTTCGCATGAGGTGGCCAAAGTACTGGAGTTTCAGCTTCAGCATCATTCCTTCCAAAGAAATCCCAGGGCTGATCTCCTTCAGAATAGACTGGGTGGATCTCCTTGCAGTCCAAGGGACTCTCAAGAGTCTTCTCCAACACCACAGTTCAAAAACATCAGTTCTTCGGCGCTCAGCCATCTTCACAGTCCAACTTTCACATCCATACATGACCACAGGAAAAACCATAGCCTTGACTAGATGAACTTTTATTGGCAAAGTAATGTCTCTGCTTTTGAATATGCTATCTAGGTTGGTCATAACTTTCCTTCCAAGGAGTAAGCATCTTTTAATTTCATGGCTGCAGTCACCATCTGTAGTGATTTTGGAGCCCAGAAAAATAAAGTCTGACACTGTTTACACTGTTTCCCCATCTATTTCCCATGAAGTGATGGGACCAGATGCCATGATCTTCATTTTCAGAATGTTGAGCTTTAAGCCAACTTTTTCACTCTCCACTTTCACTTTCATCAAGAGGCTTTTGAGTTCCTCTTCACTTTCTGCCATAAGGGTGGTGTCATCTGCATATCTGAGGTTACTGATATTTCTCCCGGCAATCTTGATTCCAGTTTGTGTTTCTTCCAGTCCAGCGTTTCTCATGATGTACTCTGCATAGAAGTTAAATAAGCAGGGTGACAATATACAGACTTGACGAACTCCTTTTCCTATTTGGAACCAGTCTGTTGTTCCATGTCCAGTTCTAACTGTTGCTCCCTGACCTGCATACAAATTTCTCAAGAGGCAGACCAGGTGGTCTGGTATTCCATCTCTCTCAGAATTTTCCAGAGTTTATTGTGATCCACACTGTCAAAGGCTTTGGCATAGTCAATAAAGCAGAAATAGATGTTTTTCTGGAACTCTTTTGCTTTTTCTATGATCCAGCGGATGTTTGCAATTTGATCTCTGGTCCCTCTGCCTTTTCTAAAGCCAGCTTGAACATCAGGAAGTTCACGGTTCACATATTGCTGAAGCCTGGCTTGGAGAATTTTGAACATTACTTTACTAGCGTGTGAGATGAGTGCAATTGTGCGGTAGTTTGAGCATTCTTTGGCATTGCCTTTCTTTGGGATTGGAATGCAAACTGACCTTTTCCAGTCCTGTGGCCACTGCTGAGTTTTCCAAATTTGCTGGCATATTGACTGCAGCACTTTCACAGCATCATCTTTCAGGATTTGGAATAGCTCAACTGGAATTCCATCACCTCCACTAGCTTTGTTCGTAGTGATGCTTTCTAAGGCCCACTTGACTTCACATTCCAGGATGTCTGGCTCTAGGTCAGTGATCACACCATCGTGATTATCTGGGTCATGAAGATCTTTTTTGTACAGTTCTTCTGTGTATTCTTGCCATCTCTTCTTAATATCTTCTGCTTCTGTTAGGTCCATACCATTTCTGTCCTTTATCGAGCTCATCTTTGCATGAAATGTTCCTTTGGTATCTCTGATTTTCTTGAAGAGATCCCTAGTGTTTCCCATTCTGTTGTTTTCCTCTATTTCATTGCATTGATCGCTGAAGAAGGCTTTCTTATCTCTTCTTGCTATTCTTTGGAACTCTGCATTCAGATGTTTTTATCTTTCCTTTTCTCTTTTGCTTTTCGCTTCTCTTCTTTTCACAGCTATTTGTAAGGCTATTACCTTATATATAAAGAAATAGGGATCAAGAAGTTAACTGACTTGCCAGTTCCAAGCTTGCAATATAGTAACAAATTTAATAGAATAAGTTCAGAAGCTTAAATCTTATGTCACTGAAACATTCTGTACAAGATACCACCTTTCCTTTTAAATTGACATTAGTTCACAATAAAGAGATGTTTTACATAGATGCTATTATTCCTTTAATGCAGCCTTCTCTTCTTACCATGATCACACCTTCTGGATTAACTGAGAAAATACAAGATTTCTTCTTTATATTCTGAGTACACAGCTTTCCCAGACTCCACCTTATATGAAATTTTCTACCTCTACCAAAACCGAATGAATAAGAGAAAATTAATTTCTTCTTTTTTCCAGTTATTCAGAAATTGCCCAGAAATAATTAAAGCAGAAGGTTTCATGAGAAGATGAGGCATACGCTCAAAAGTTTTGTGTTTTTGGGAATTTAAGGATTCTTGGTAAAGAATATTTAAGTATGGGAATGTACACTATTTCAACATACAGATTTCCTCTGATGAAACAGAATTCCATGAACAGAGGAGTCTGGTGGGCTATAGTCCATGGGGTCACATAAAGTCAGACATATCTGAGGGACTAACACACACAGAATCTAAAACAAGAGGGGATATTTATGTATATATACATAAGTGATTCACTTTGCTGTACTGCAGAAATTTACACAACATTGTAAATCAACTATACTCCAGTAAAATTTAATTAAAATGTTCAGTTGCTCAGTCGTGTCCAACACTTTGCAGCTCCATGAACCGCAGCATGCTAGGCCTCCCTGTCCATCACCAAATCCTGGAGTTCACCCATCCAACCATGGTGATACCATCCAACCATCTTATCCTCTGTTGTCCACTTCTCTTCCTTCCCTCAATCTTTTCCAGCATCAGAGTCTTTTCAAATGAGTCAGCTCTTTGCATCAGGTGGCCAAAGTATTGGAGTTTCAGCTTCAACTTCCGTCCTTCCAATGAACACCCAGGACTGATCTCCTTTAGGATGGACTGGTTGGATCTCCTTGCAGTCCAAGGAACTCTCAAGAGTCTTCTCCAACACCACAGTTCAAAAGCATCAATTCTTTGGTGCTCAGTTTTCTTTATAGTCCAACTCTCCCATCCATACATGACTACTGGAAAAACCATAGTAATTGGATTAAATATGGTAGTACATGTTAAAAAGACTATTTTCCCCTGATTTTGTATATGCTTCAATATAGCATGATTAAAAATGAATTATCAAAATATTTCATAAGAAAAATGTACTCTGGTAACTACAGAAATTGGCAGATTAACAAATTATTTTTATAATCTTAGAAGAGAAGCTCAAATGAGATAAACTTTAATATGTACTTTAGCTTAATTTTACATTCTGAACCCTAAGTGAAATATCAAAACATTTATCTTTATGATTATTTAAATGGATAGCAAACTTTCCCAAAGCTGTACAGTAAGGGATTTAATTCAGAGAGATTAGTGGTCCCTTGGTCCCTTGAATTGACTAGTTCATTTCCCAAACTTAGATGAAATTTATTTATAAGTCCTCAGGCTTTTATTGTTTAAATTATAAATATCCCCCAAAAAAGCTATTCCCCAAACTAAGTATATAAAAAAATAAATTAGCAGAAACAATACAAGTCTACACATACTTACATTTCTAATTCAGCAGATGATTAGGTACAGGTCCCCATATCTTCACTGAGGCTGAGGTGGATCAGTGAGGAAGTCTTGTAAAGATCTGCATCTTGACAAACTACCATAACTATTTCAAACTATTTTACTATTTTTATTCATAGCCCCATAACTGAAAGCTGTGCCACTAGATTCATATTTTTTAATTATGATTTTCAATCCCTTTAACTTTTTTCACTCCCACAAATAAAAGGAAATGATTTGATTTCCTAGATAATGGCTATGGTGAGTTACTTATATTATCATTATTATACTTATATTAACATTATTAAGATATAACAGATAGGTTTATGCTGGAGAACTCTTTAATATAAGTGATTCCAGGAAATATCTTACCCAGAGCATAGTCACATCCATCAGTTGACTAGCTTCGGAGGTATCATACTGAGATAGTTTTATCAAATTTAGTTATCAAAAATCATACAGTAATGTAGGGTATTGTATTTTCTCTTAATTTGTCTATTTCCTTATGTTTGTCATCCTTTTATATTTTTTCCCAAGTTCCAGCTCTTTTGACTGATTAACTGTTTGATTAAGAGGTTCGATGCACAATACTGGATGCTTGGGGCTAGTGCACTGGGGCGACCCAGAGGGATGGTATGGGGAGGGAGGAGGGAGGAGGGTTCAGGATGGGGAACACATGTATACCTGTGGCGGATTCATTTTGATATTTGGCAAAACTAATACAATTATGTAAAGTTTAAAAATAAAATAAAATTAGAAAAAAAAAAAAGAAAAATCATCAAGCATTTATAGAACCTCAACTGTGTGCTACTCAATATGTTGATGGATTTTTTGAAACATCTCATTTTTTTCAGCTTTACAGTTTTGTGGACTGAAAAATCACTCATCATTTCAAATGAAGAACTTAAAGTTTAAAGAAATAAAGAGTGTTGTTCAAAGTCAAACACGATAAGTTTTAATTATGGTTTTACTCCAGACTTTCTTTCTATAAGTCAATCACATCATAGGCACCTATATTAACTTGGGTGCCTTGATAATTTTTTCATTTATTCTTTATTTCTATACAGCTATATAATCTGCTGTGATATTGCTTGGTTTTTAATTCCTTCTCTCCCCCTTCCTCTCTTCCTCTTTCTTTCTTCTTTTCAACACTACTGATATGATAATAAATTTATCTTCAAAATAAAAATCTTTGGCATGTGACCTTTGGTGAGCATTTAGTGATTTTTATAAGGGATTCTTGAAGCATATATAATATATATATATATATATATATATATATATATATATATATATATATCACAGAAACCTCCTTTCTTGATGAGAAAATAAAATTCCAGAGTTATTTCTACTATCTTAATGTGATTTTTCTGTCTTCTGAGCATTTAACAGAAATATATTGGCTGAATTTTATAAATTGCCTACAGGTGGAGTTAGTATTAATATGCAATTATTATAGGGTAGACAAATATTTTTAAAGTATTAATAGTATTTTTGAGGTCAGACAGAAAGTCTGAATGCCAGTTGCATATGTAGTAAAGATTAAATTTATTTTATAATCTGACAAAGGTCCATATAGTCAAAGCTATGGTTTTTTGAGTAGTCATGTATGGATGGGAGAGTTGGACTATAAGGAAAGCCTAGTGGCAAAGAATTGATGCTTTTGAACTGTGGTGTTGGAGAAGACTCTTGAGAGGCCCTTGGACTGCAAGGAGATCAAACCAATCAATCCTAAAGGAAATCAATCCTGAATATTCATTGGAAGGACTGATGCTGAAGCTCCAATACTTTGGCCACTTGATGTGAAGAACTGACTCATTTGAAAAGACCCTGATGCTGGGAAAGGTTGAAGGCAGAAAGAAAAGGGGATGACAGAGGATGAGATGGTAGCATGGCATCACCAGATTGATGCAAATGAGTTTGAGCAAGCTCCAGGAGCTGGTGATAGACAGGGAAGCCTGGTATGCTGCAGTCAGTGGGGTTGCAAAGAGTCGGACATGAATCAGCAACAGAACTGCACTGGATCTTTCTGTTAAGCACTCACTTATGTTTAATATTGATAAACAATTGTTTTAGATTTTCAGGATTCATGGATTATGTGCTAGCCTGAAAAAGACCATACTATTATGACAATTTACTTAAATTTATATAGATTATATACTGTCTTAGTTCCTGAGGTGCTATAACAAAATACTACAAACTAAGTAGCTTATATACAATAAATATTGATTTCTTACAGTTCTGAGATCAGTGTGCCATCATGTTAAGTGAAACTTTTCATTGGGTCCTTACATGGCAGAAAAAGAAATAAAATGCTAGCCGCTCAGTTGTGCCCAACTCTTTGCAACCCCATGGACGGCAGCTCACCAGGCTCCTCTGGCCTTGAGATTTTCTGGGCAAGAATACTGCAGTGAGTTGCCGTTTTCTTCTCAAGGGGATCTTCCTAACCCAGGGATTGAACCCAGGTTTCCTGCACTGAAGGCAGATTATTTACTGACTGAGCTATGAGGGAGGAAGAGTCCTCGTATTTCTCATAATGTTATTTAAAAAATTCAATCCAATTTACTAGATTTCCACCATCATGACTTAAACTCCTCCCAAAGATCCTACTACCATCACCTTTGAAAGTTAAGATTTCAACACATAAATTTTGATGGCACATAAGCATTCAGACCATAGCAAATAGGCTCAAAACAGCTAGAGGTTTTAAGATTAGAATTTTCATTTGGATTATACTTGGTTGCCTATAGGAAAGTTGTTCTGTTTTATTTTCCTTTTGGTATTTTAATTTAATATACTACCATACATTCTTGATATAGTAGAACTACAATGTTCATAGCAACATTGTTGTGAGATCAGTTAGTTTATATACATACCAGGATTTCAGCCATGTAGAAATTATTTATTCTTTTATAGCAAGATCAGGTTTTGCCTCTCTGTAACAATATGTGCTTCCCTTTTAAGCTCTAAAGGAATCAGTTAATATTAAAAGTCTTTTAAAATGTAATTAGTAAATCCTAAGCACCTAAAATATAAATTTTGTCTGTCTTATTTGTGTTTAATCCCCATCTACTGAGTAGATTTCTGGCACACAGTAAAATTTCAATGAAAATTTACTAAATAAATAATAATTCTGGAGTTTCCAGTTCTGCATGTAAGAAGTTTAGAAGCCAACTCTTTGTTCTACAAGTAAAAGTTAAACAACTGAAAAATCTTCAATTCTTCTAAAATCTCCCAAAGAGATGAGGACACAGGCACAGTAATGCTTACAAGGGAGACCAGATGGACAAATACAGAGAATAGCAACTTAGCAAAGCAGAAATGGGGGGAAACTAACATGGGAACCCATGCCCAAGTAGGAAACCAGAACTGTATTTGCCATATTGCTGGAGGTTAGATATGGAAAGTTCTGAGAGTTAATATTGAATGGGGGAAAAGAAATATACCATGGCTTGCTCTCAGCTAAAACTAGTTCAGCAGAACCTAATCTGCCTGCAGAAGGGTTATCAAATCCTAATTAACTGGGAGAAAGTAAAAAAGCAAACAAACAACTCAAGACCATGGTAGCCAAACTCTCCCACCTAAGGGGAGTAGAAAAAAAAGAAAAAAAAATTAAACATGAGAATTTTACAGTCCAGAGGCAGGGATGGTAAAATAAAGTCTGACACTGTTTCCACTGTTTCCCCATCTATTTCCCATGACGTGATGGGACCAGATGCCATGATCTTCATTTTCAGAATGTTGAGCTTTAAGCCAACTTTTTCACTCTCCTCTTTCACTTTCATCAAGAGGCTTTTTAGTTCCTCTTCACTTTCTGCCATAAGGGTGGTGTCATCTGCATATCTGAGGTTACTGATATTTCTCCTCACTAAAATACTGAGCCTTAATCTCAAGACTCAAAATGCTTCCCCTGTGCCCTCACCAAAACATTAGAGAAGGCCAATTTACACAGTTCCTTTATCCAATCCATCCTGTCTGGCTATCAAGAAAAATTATAAGGTATAACAGAAGGTCTTTACCAATCAGTTGGCTCTTCACATCAGGTGGTCAAAATACTGGAACTTAGCTTCAGGAACAATACTTCCTGAAAAACAGAACTTGAAGGGGCAGAATAAATCAGAATCAAACATAGCAAGGATGTTGAAATTATCCAAAGCATAATTTAAGACAACTGTGATTAATCCCCTTCATGGATCACAAAACCAAAGAGTGTCTCATAACTCAATGAGCTATGAGCCATGCTATGTAGGGCCACCTAAGACAGATGGGTCATACTGAGGAGTTCTGAAAAAAAAAAAAAGTCTACTTCTGCTTTACTGACTACGCTAAAGCCTTTGACTCTGTGGATCACAACAAACTGTGGAAAGTTTTAAAGAGATGAGAAGACCAGACCACCTTACCTGTCTCCTGAGAAATCTGTATGTGGGTCAAGCAGCAAAAGTTAGGATTGGACATGAGACACCTGACTGAGTCAGTATTAGGAAAGGAGTACTTCAAAGATGTATATTGTCACCCTGCTTATTTAACTTATATGCAGAGTTCATCATGCAAACGCTGGGATGGATGAATCAAAAACTGGAATCAAGTTTGTCAGGAGAAAGAGCAAAAACTTCAGATATGCAAATGACCACTCTAATAGTAGAAAGTGAGAAGGAACTGCATAGCCTCTTGATAGGAGTGAAGAGGAGAGTAAAAAAGCTGGCTTGAAACTCAACATTCAAAAAGGTGATTCATAAGGGAGATTTCATCTGCATATCTGAGGTTATTGACATTTGTCCCAGCAATCTTGATTTCAGCTTGTGCCTCATCCAGTCTGGCATTTCATGTGATGTACTCTGCATATAATTTAAACAAGCAGAGTGACAATACACAGTCTTGACATTCCCCTTTCCCAATTTTGAACCAGTTCATTGTTCCATGCTAACTGTTGGTTCTTGACTTGTGTGCAGGTTTCACTGAGGCAGGCAAAGTGGTCTGATATTACTGTCTCTTTAAGAATTTTACAGTTTGTTGTGATCCATACAGTCAAAGGCTTTAGCATAGTCGATGAAGCAGATGTTTTTCTGGAATTCTCCTGATTTTCTATGATCCAATGAATGTAGGCAATGTGATCTCTGGATCATCTCTCTTTTCTAAATCCAGATTTAACATCTGGAAGTTCTCAGTTCATGTACTGTTGAAACCTAACTTGAAGACTTTTGAGCATTACTTTTCTAGCACATGAAATGAGTGAAATTGTGCAGTAGTTTCAGCATTCTTTTGCATTGCTCTTTGCTGGAATTGGAATGAAAATTGTTCTTTTCCAATGCTGTGGCCACTGCTGAGTTTTCCAAATTTGCTGGAAAATTGAGTGTATAACTTTCACAGCGTCATCTTTCAAGATTTGAAATAGCTCAGCTGGAATTCTGTCAACTCCACTAGCTTTGTTCATAGTGATGCTTGCTAAGGCCCACCTGACTGCACTCAAAGATGTGCTGCTCTAGGTGGAGTGATCACACCATCGTGGTTATCTGGGTTATTAAGATCCTCCTCATATAAGTCTTCTGTGTATTCTTGCCACCTCTTTTTAATATCTTCTGCTTCTGTTAGGTCCATATCGAGACAAATATAGACAGCATATTAAAAAGCAGAGACTTTTCTTTGCTTACAAATGATCATATAGTCAAAGCTATGGTTTTCCCAGTAGTCATCTAAGGATGTGAGAGTTGGATCATAATGATGACTGAGTGTGGAAGAATATATGCTTTGGAATTGTGGTGTTGGAGAAGACTCTTGAGAGTCCCTTGGACTGCAAGGAGATCAAATCAGTCAATCCTAAAGGAAACCAGTCCTGAATATTCATTGGAACGACTAATGCTGAAGCTGAAGGTCCAAAACTTTGGCCACCTGATGTGAAGAGTCAACTTATTGGAAAATACCCTAATGCTGAGAAAGATTGAAGGCAAGATGAGAAGGGGGCAGCAGAGGATGAGAAGTTTAGATAGCATCACCGAATCGATAAACATAAATTTGAGCAAGATCCAGGAGATAAGGAAAACAGTGAAGTCTGGCATGCTGCAGTCCATGGAGTCCCAAAGAGTCAGGCAAACTTAGTGACTGAACAAGAACAAGAACAAATGATTAATATGCTAAATGTTCTCTTGGATAAAATAGATGTCATACAATAGCAGATAGGCAAGGTAAACAGAGAGATGGAAACTCAGAGATTAAAAAAAAAAAAAGAAAGAAAGCTAGAAATAAAACTTAGTACAACAGAAATGAGAAAAATATCTGATGACCTTATTAGTAGACTGGTCATAGCTGAGGAAAGAGTCTCTGAGCTTAGGGCTAGGGTATCTCAATAGAAACCTCCCAAATTGGAAAGCAAATAGAATAAAAACTTTACAAAAAAAAAAAAAAAAAAAAAGAAAAGAACATTCAAGTACCGTGGAATAATAATAAAAGGTATATAATATGCATGATGTAAGTGTCAGGACAAAAAGAGAGAAAGAATATTTAAAAGACCAATGAACAGTAATATCTCCAGTATAATGTAAGATACCAAAGCATTAATTCAGAAAGCTCTAGAACATCAGGAGGATAAATGTCAAAAGAACATCCATGTAGGCATGCAATAATCAAATTACAAAAAAAAAATCAAAGATAATGATTCACAGACTCTAACAAACATCTCACAAGGAAGATAAAGAGTTATGAAATAAGTATATGGAAAAATGCTCCACATCATGGATTAAAACAGCTTAAAATCTGGAACACTGACAAAAACAAATGCTGAGGAGAATGTGGAGATATGGTAGCCCTTGGTGGAAATGAAAAAAGGTTCAAATACTTTGGAAGAGAGTTTGACACTTTCTTATAAAAGTCAACAAGGTTTTACCATATAATTCAGCAATTGTGTTCTTTGATGTTTACCCAGAGAGTGTGAAAACGATGTCCACATAAAACCTGCATATGATGTTTACAACAGTTTATTCATATTTGCCAAAACTTAAAGCAATCAAGATGTCCTTAAGTGGATGAATGCATAAATAAATTGTAGTACATATAGATGAAGGAATTTTATTCAGTGCTAAAAGGAAATGAGCTTTCAAGTCACAAAAATTCAAGGATGAACTTAAATGCATATTACTAACCTAAAGAAGCCAATCTCAAAAGACTACAAACTATATGACATTCTGTAAAAGTAGAATTATGAACCCAGAAAAAGATCAGTGTTTGTCAAGAGTCGGGGAGGAGTTGATGAGACAGGATAAATGGGCCAAGAACAGATGATATTTAGGGCAGTAAAAATACTCTGCATGATGTTAGGATGATGAATACATGTCATTATACATTGGTCCAAACCTTTAGAATATACAACACTGAATGAACATTAATGTAAACTATGGACTTTGGGGATTATGATATAGCAGTGTCAGTTTATCAACTGTAATAAATATAATAAATATATCACTCTGGTGGGAGAAGTTGGTAATGGAGGTTAATATACAGGTGTGAGGATGGAGGATATATGGGAAATCTCTGTGTCTTCCTATCAATTTTTCTGTGAACCTAAAACTTTTTTTTAAGTCCTTTAAAATAATAATAATAATACTTTTGAACTGTGTGAATTTCTTTCTGTATCCTACTGCTTACACTCAACAGATAATAATATTCACAGTAATTTAAAAGTGAATATGATGTTGTAAAAGCTAAAAAGATAAATTTGTTATGCTCTCAGATTTAAGCAATTGAAATCAATTGTAAATAAATTCACTTCAGTAAAATATTTAGATATGCATTTAAAATTCACTTTTCCAAAATTATAGATTTATACATTTATAATTATCTCCACTTACAAACATCTGTATGTTTGTAAGATAGAAAAGCAAAAACGTATAAGATAAGATTTAAGCTGTGACTATACGTCCAAACCTTTTGTACCTACTTTCCATAGGAGACTGTGTCCTGCCCACCATATTGCAATGGATTCATTAAGTTGCTGGAACTCATATGTTTGGCCCAAAATATAACCAGCTTTCTTAGCTCCCAGATCAAAGATAAACAATGCCCTCTCTACGGAAGTAAACTTCTATATACTGATACCAGAGTACCAGACCACCTGACCTGCCCCCTGAGAAATCTGTATGCAGGTCAAGAAGCAACAGAACTGGACATGGAACAACAGATTGGTTCCAAAATGGGAAAGGAGTATGTCAAGACTATATGTTGTCACCCTGCTTATTTAACTTATATGCAGAGTACATCATGTGAAATGCCAGGGTGGATGAAGCACAAGCTGGAATCAAGATGGCAGGGAGAACTATCAATAAACTTAGATATGCAGATGACACCACCCTTACGGCAGAAAGCAAAGAACTAAAGAGCCTCTTGATAAAAGAGGAGAGTGAAACAGTTTGCTTAAAACTCATCATTCAGAAAGCTAAGATCATGGCATTCGCTCCCATCACGTAATGGCAAATAGATGGGGAAACAATGGAAACAGTGAGAGACTTTATATTGGGGGGCTCCAAAATCATTGCAGATGTTGTCTGTGGCCATAAAATTAAAAGACACTTGCTCCTTGGAAGAAAAGCTATGACCAACCTGCTGCTGCTGCTGCTAAGTCGCTTCAGTCATGTCCAACTCTGTGCAACCCCATAGACGGCAGCCCACCAGGCTCCCCCATCCCTGGGATTCTCTAGGCAAGAATACTGGAATGGGTTGCCATTTCCTTCTCCAATGCATGAAAGTGAAAAGTCAAGGTGATGTCACTCAGTCGTGTCCGACTCTTAGTGACCCCATGGAATGCAGCCTACCAGGCCCCTCCAACCTAGTTCAGTTAAGTTCAGTTCAGTCACTCAGTCGTGTCCTGCGACCAAACTAGACAGCATATTAAAAAGCAGAGACATTACTTTACCAAAAAATGTCCATCTAGTCAAAGCCATGGTTTTACCAGTAGTCATGTGTGGATGTGAGAGTTGGACTATAAGGAAAGCTGAGTACTGAAGAATTGATGCTTTTGAATGGCGGTGTTGGAGAAGATTTTTGAGAGTTCCTTGAATAGCAAGGAGATCCAACCAGTCCATCCTAAAGGAGATAATTCCTGAATATTCCTTGGAAGGACTGATGCTGAAGCTGAAACTCCAGTACTTTGGCCACCTGATGCGAAGAACTGACTCATTGGAAGAGACCCTGATGATAGTAAAGTTTGAAGGCAGGAGGAGAAGGGGATGATAGAAGATGAGATGGTTGGATGGCATCACTGATGTGATGGACATGAGTTTGAGTAGCCTCTGGGAGTTGGTGATGGACAGGGATGGTTGGCATGCTTCAGTCCATGGGGTTGCAAAGAGTCAGACATAAATGAGTGCCTGAACTGAACTGAACTGAAATTTTAATTTTAACTGGATATGATTCTGGGGATTTACCTATGGGAAAACTTATACCTGAACATTTTATTTATGAACCCTGTTTCACCAGAGATTTCATTAACTAGTTGTTCCCTATCTGTCCATACTGTAAGCACTATATCCTGTATGTCAATACACCATAGACTCCATAGAGCAGATTTTAATACAGAATGAATATTTTTGGACTTTTGATACAAGAATAAAAAATTATGTTGAGATCCTGCCTGTAGGATGGGCTTTAGAATGGGTGCTTTGAGAATATGTCATTGTTTTTTATAGTAGCATTGCTGTATTAAAAATAACAAAATATTAAGTAGTGACAGGAACATAATTGGCATGGTTTAAATTACAGTATTTTTTGTGAGACTCTGGATTAATATACTCTGATTACATGTGGCATTTAATTAAATTATTTTATAAATTTCATTTAAATACTGCATTCTATAAATATCATTAACATAACACTTTCATTCAGATCACCAAATATTTGAGTGATATTTGAGAATTCTGATCATATGCAAAGCCATGTTATCTCTCTATTTTTTTCCTTTAGTTGCAGTAAATCTATAGGGGAAGACATGAGGATAAAATTATCATTTAATTTTGGTAAGTAAAATACTATATATTTGAATGTAGATTTTCAGTGGCAGAGAAAGTGATCAAAGCAGCACATATGGGAAAGGAGACATGGACAGAACATATCTGCAAAAGTATCTAGTACAGGATTCTTAATTGTCTTAATCTGAAATCTTGAGCAAATAGTTTTACAGTTGATCAAGTTCCTTTAATTGTTGAATAATTGACTGACATTTAAAACAGCTAATATTTCTTATCAAGCTTCACTTTATTAAAAAAAAAAAAAACTACTCAAGCTTTTCTTAAGTGATTAGCCTCCAATTAAAATAAATAAATTTATAATAAAAAAAGAATATGGAGATCTTACCAAGTAAGAAATGAAGTCTTAGTGGTAGTATATAAAGAGAGCCCAGCATCAAAGAAACATATCACTGAATTCTACCCCCTGCTAGTTAATACATTCAGATCACAGTATTATTTTCTAAGATCCCAGAGGAAAAAGTAGTATAATTGTCTGAAACATTATGAAAAAATGGAAAAGATGATAGGTGCATTCAGCTACCTACATGAGGAAGACAACACTTTTTTTTTTTTTTTAATTTCATTTATACTAGTTTCTGTTAAGGTAACAACTATCAAAAAGATAAAATACAAATGAGGCATTTTGAAGTGTGATTTCACAATAAAAAATCAGATGACCATGCATTATAGTGATGCTTTTGCTTTTGATCTATTTGGGGGTGTTATAATATATGGCAGGGTCTGATGAGAGTAAAGGTGCTAAAGTATTTCCACTGAAGTAACTGAGATTACAGAGTGAAACTACAAAGTTTTCCCCACCACAAGTGAATTCTCTAATTTGTCTCTAATAATAAATTAAAATATATTTCTCCTCAAGGAATATCTCTTCTTTCTAAATTAAATTTCAAATGAATTTGTTGCAAGCTGATCTTTCTTTTACATTTACAAGCAAACATGGGAGAAGAGGGAATTCATGTAGTGTTAGGTATGCTCATAAACACATTCAGTTAATGTAAAAGGGAATTATTTATCTTTCCTGAAAGTTTTCAAAAACTAATACCCTAAGTAGCTAACCTTGTGTCAACAAGATAGATGAAAATTGAATTGCACACAGAACCTGAGACGTATAAAATACATAAGTGCCATACAATCTACAAATTTCTGCACAAATATATTCTCTTCCAAGAAATGATTTTTGCAAGTCTTTGTTCTTCACTGATATTGCTAGATATTATGACGACATACGAGAAGGGTTATAAGATGTTAAGACATAGAGTTTCAGAAATACGTTTTTTTTTAAAACATCAATCAGTGAAAATATTGACTGCCCACTGTTTAAGAAAGTTAATCCTGAGGATATATAAACCATTAAACCTTGAAAAAAAATATGTCTAAAAAACTGTACTGCTACCCCCATGGGTAGCTATATTTTCCATCTGGGTGAATTGAGCTGTGCAAATTAGAGTGCGATCACAAACCAAGACCAAAATAAATCCAAGTCATGAGGGAAAAGTATCAAACAGGGAGGTTGAGAGAAAAGTAAAAAAGAACCCCTGTCTCTTTTTCCAACTGCTTTCCTATTAGGTTTTCAAAGAAATCTGTGTTGGGCGAGAAACACTTTTATTTTCAGAACCACAGACAGATTTTCTTATATATATGGGAAACAGTGGGGGGTAAAAAAAAAAATGGCCTCAAGGTAGAATGAGCAAGTCAATAGTATCTGAAAAGATGCAATGAATTGGAAAGAATTGTCTATTCTTAAAGCATTTACAAACTTGAATAAGTTAAGTATATCTAAAGAGAAATCATAATTCTTTCTATTTTGGAAATATTTATGAAAATCAAAACTATTTTATTTCATTTTATTTTAAACCAAGGTAAGAGTTACATTTCTTAGGATCATATTTTTGATTATCTATTATGGATAATTATGTTACTTTCTACATTTACCCTATATGTGTGTAAATCACTCAGACATAAGATTTTAATACAGATGACAACATATATGCACTGAGAAAGAATAGGAATATTTACTACTAACATACTAAAACTTTCTACAGAGAAGATGGTTGACTCCCAAGCAGGTCCAAAAATGTTTTGAAAAAGGAGTAAATAAAGGTTGGCTTTGGTTTCTCCAGCATAAATCTCCTGAGAGTGCCCAAAGAGGGAGCACTCAGACTTTCTTACCAACCTGCACAGATCAGTTCAGTTTTATGGCCTGAATGTGATGTACTTTTGTAAATATTTCAAGTATGCTTGAGAAGATGTGTTTTCTGCAGTTGGATGGAAAATTCTGTAAAGTTAGTTTGATCAAGTTAGTCAGTCCATAGTCCTGTTCAGGTCAACTCTGTCCTTCCTGGTTTTCTGTTTGCTTAATCTATAAATTTGTAACAGAGAGGTTTCAAATTCTCCAACTTTTTTGTTGATTCTCTTTTTTTCTTAACATTTTCCCTTTGTGTATTATTTAGTTTTTCATTTTTCTTAAAACTATGTTAATAGCTGTCCTAGAATTTACAATATGTGTGTTTACATAATGTATGTGCACCGGCCCTTCTCACTATAACACTTTCTTTGCAACTGTCAGGACCTCAGCTGAGTTGAGCTAAAAAGAACCTAGCTGACAGATGTCGGAGGAGCCAACTAAAACAACAAGCTAACAAAGGAAAGTCTTTAATCATTTACTGCAATGGGGAATAAGCAAGAGGCTAAAACCAAGGTAGCCCAGCTTCCGCCTTTCCTTTCCCCAGGTGGACCCGCTCAGATGTGGGGACTGGCTCACTGCTGAGAGCCTACGAGAAGGACCCTGAGTCAGGGTTTGGTGGTGGGAGAGGGGGGTTGGGGGTGGGGAGCGGACCGGAGTGGAAAGCACCTGGGACTGAGTCCGAAAGTGCCATGGAGAATGTGAAGAACCTGACTGCTCGGAAGCCTCAGACCCTCCTGCAACCCTCTCCAGAGACTGAAATGCAGGAGTTGTGCACCAAGTCCAGGGTGGGGAAGGCAGCTTTAGCCTGTAAGACATGACAGGCAAAGTCTTTATAATTGACTATAATCAAGTCTGAAGATACACACATTGTTTTTTTATCCCAAAGCCAATCTGGTGTCTCAGATGGTAAAGAATGTGACTGCAATACAAGAGACCCGTGTTCAGTCCCTGGGTTGGGAAGATCCCCTGGAGAAGGGCATGGGAGCCCACTTGAGTATTCTTGCCTGGAGAATCCCCATGGACAGAGGAGCCTGACCCACTACAGTCTGTGGGATCTCAACGAGTCAGGCACAACTGAGTGACTAAGCACAGCAAAATTTCAATTACGCTTAAGCATTTATCTTCACTTCCTCTGTCCCAGAGCTTGTGATATTGCTGCTGCTACTGCTGCTAAGTCGCGTCAGTCGTGTCCGACTCTGTGCGACCCCATAGACGGCAGCCCACCAGGCTCCCCCGTCCCTGGGATTCTCCAGGCAAGAACACTGTAGTGGGTTGCCATTTCCTTCTCCAATACATGAAAGTGAAAAGGGAAAGTGAAGCTGCTCAGTAGTGTCCGACTCTTCGCGACCCCATGGACTGTAGCCCACCAGGCTCCTCCATCCATGGGATTTCCCAGGCAAGAGTACTGGAGTGGGGTGCCATTGCCTTCTCTGATATCAATTACGATAGATTCTACATTCTTGATATGTTGTTACTAGATTGCTTTAAACAGGCAGCTGTCTTTTATATCAGTAGAGAATAAGAAAGAAAGGCTTTATTTTGTTTTCATTTATACCTTTGGCAACCCTCTTTTTTATGTAGATCCAAGTTTCTGACATATCTTTTTTTTTTTTTTTTTTTTTTGCCTAAAGAACTTCCTTTCACATTTCTTGCAGAACAAGTCTGCTAGAAGTATTTCTTTCATTTTTTTCCCCCAAGTCTTTATTTCTTCTTCATTTTTGAAGGATAATTTCACTAGATATAGATTGGATATAGATTTCTAGATTTTTTTTTAACACTAAATGTTTCAACCCACATTCCTTTTTGTTTTTCTGCATGGTTTTTGATGAAAAGCCTGCAGAAAT
Organism: Bos grunniens; assembly: GCF_055505025.1. NCBI lineage: Eukaryota > Metazoa > Chordata > Mammalia > Artiodactyla > Bovidae > Bos > Bos grunniens. The sequence goes on along the minus strand of NC_141176.1, from coordinate 7,792,219 downwards.
CCTTATTCTTATTTATCTTTAAATGAGTATCCTAAATGAAAAAAGAATCTGAAAAAAAAATACATATATTACATGTATAACAGAATCATTTCACTATACACCTGAAACTAGCACAACATTGTTAATCAACTATACTCCAATATAAAATAAAAAGTTAAAATAATGAATATTCTATTTTTCTTTATCTTCCTTCAATAATTTCTCTTTTCCCCCTTGCTGTTTAAATATGGTATACCTACTTGTAGCTTTTTTTTTTTTTTAACACAAATTGGTTTTATTGAATCCTTTTATAGACTGTTTTCTGATGTCTTTCTATCAGTTCTTGAAAACATTTTGCATTTCTACAAACTTGCAGTACACATTGGAGACAATGTCACTGATATTTTCCATAAATCAATAGAACGGGAATGATTCTGACATAAAGAATTGTTTTTTGCTTTTTATTAAGTCTTTCTTGTTGTTCTCTTAGATTATTGAATTTATAGCTTAGTGCCTGTCATCAATTAGCAATTACTCAATTACTCATTTACTAATTACTAATTTCTAACTGGATATATGAATCAAAATATTTCTTCCACACTCTCTCTTTCTGGTATTCCAATTGTATGTTTTGCCTTTTTAATTATTATGATTTTCCCACAGTTCTTGGGTGTTCTGTTCATTATCTTTCCTTATTTAATTTTACTTTTAGTTCATATTTCTCTTTATGTTTCAGTTTGTAAAATTTCTATTACTCTAGCTTCAAGTTCACTTACTGTTTCCTCAGCTATGTAGAATATATTAATGAATCTGTCCAAGGCAATTTCCAGTTCTGTTACTGTATTTTTAATTTCTAAAATTTCCTTTGACACTTTCTTAGTGTTTTCATCTATTACATTATCAACATTTCATCTGTTACAGTAACAACATCTGTCACGTTGTTTACTTTTTTCCTTTTGAACACTTACCTTAGTAATTTTAATGATCTCTTCTGATAATTCCTACATGTGTCATATCTGAGTCTGGCTCTGATTAGTTGCTTTACTTTTTCAGAATATTTTTTCTTGCCTTTTAGCATGCCTTGAATTTTTCTTCTTTCATTGAAGCTGACATGTTATGTAAAGTAATGGGGATTTAAATACCTCAGTGTGAGGATTTATGTTAATCTGGCTAAGAATAGGGCTACGTTAGTGTATGCTGTAGGCCCATGTACAACAGATATCAAATTCCTTTAGAGTCCTTGTATTTGTCTCCATACATTTTAAGGCTTCCCTTTGTACAGATCCTTAAAGAGAGTTTGTGTCTGACATTTCTTTTAGCTACAATTCTTAGTTATAATCCTGGAGGCTCATGGTGTTGTCATAAGAAGTAGGAGGGAATGGTCTATAATTCCGTGATTTTGTCTCTGTCTTTTTACCGACTGTTTCTCAGGTGTGTGGTTTTTCACTAGGATTTCTGCAGCTCTTCCACATGTACAGGTTTTTATCCCCTGATCTCTGTTCCTTTTCACATCTACTCTCCGTAGAAAGTGAAAGCCTTTTCTTCTGTTGAATGTTCCCTCCTTTGGTGAGATAAGGACTGAGACAGAATCACATTTTCACAGTGCACTAAGGTTTAAGAATTTCCCTTTGTGGAGGTTTTTCCCCCTCAAGATTAGAACTTTGATAGGGAGAAGAATCTGGGTTGTTTTCCAAATACTACTTTCCCCCTCACCTTGACCAATGTCACAAAGAAATTTTTCTGACATCCTTTTCATGGGAAACTGCTGAGTATCCTTATATAAAATCCACCATGACAGTACAAGAATTTCTCTTTCTCATACTGCTGCTGCTGCTGCTAAGTCGCGTCAGTCATGTCCGACTCTGTGCGACCCCATAGACTGCAGCCCACCAGGCTCCCCGATCCCTGGGATTCTCCAGGCAAGAACACTGAAGTGGGTTGCCATTTCCAATCTCTAAAATAGACATTTTAGTGACTGCCATCACTATCCTATTGATTCTAGCAGCTTTTGCTGTAGGTAATAAAATTCAGGATCAGTATCTCTCTGAAGATGATTATCTTTCAAAATTTTAGTAATAGTGATTTGTTGAGCTACATCAATGATATACTTATCTGATGAGTCTCAGAAAAGCCTGATTTTCAGTTGGTATATCTTTTTCTTGTCATAAGGATGGCAACAACTTTCAAGCACTTTACTTATCAGATCTGATGCTGTCTATCCTGAAGAATAGCTTTTGATTCAGAAAGTTCAAGCAAGTCCAACTAATTGTGACCAAACAAGAATCATACATCAAACTCACATCACTCCAGACATAGCAGTGCTTCTAGTCAATTTAATTACAAGTCTTTGACTTTCAGATCATTTTGCCCTGGAAAATGTATTATAATAGTAGATATTTTTAATTTAAAATGTATTTTAGCTACAATATGGTAGTTGAACATGGAAGATTGCCTTGGGAAATTAACCATTGTAAAATGCCACTCTTCATATGGTGAAAATGTGTTTCAGGTTTCTCGTAAGTAGTGATAAAGAAGTCTTGGAATAAAAGAAAGTTAAGTGGCTCAGTCATGTCTGACTCTTTGTGATCCTGTGGACTGTAGCCCACCAGGCTCCTCCGTCCGTGGGATTCTCCAGGCAAAAACACTGGGGTGGGTTGCCATTTCCTTCTCCAGGGGATCTTCCCGACCCAGGGATTGAACCCAGGTCTTCCGCATTGCAGGCAGAGGCTTTAACCTCTGAGCCATCAGGGAAACCCCAATAAATAAAACTAGACTGTAAATTATAGCCTGCTTTCAAAAGGTAGATATATCTGAAACCTGAATAAACTTCTATAGATTAATACTAGGATTAAAGTTTTTAAGACAAAACAACAACAAAAAACTTACTTTTTAAATGTGTACTTATTACTTTGATGCTCTGTTTACTTCTATTTATTAAACATATAAGTTTTCACTCCCATAGAGATGGAGCATGGAGGTACACTGTTTATAAGTAAGTGTTGTGCTTGATTGAGGCTTCATTATTTCAAAGAAATCAATAAAGTTTACTGTGGGAAGGGGAAAAAGAAGAAAAAGAGAATAAGAATCAATTGTTTTATAGTGATATGAGTAGCTAAATCAATGGGAATAAGTAATTATATATTAATATTCAGAAAAAGGCAAAATATTTTAGCAATAGTGTCTCCCATTACTCAAAAGCAGAGTTTGGTTTTCATCAATAATTCCCAGTAGAATAAATAACTATACATTCAAAATGAATTGTAGAATGTTATAATCTGTCTTATGTTGATTGTGTGAAAGAAAATCCTTAAAATACAAAGAAGCACTTTCACCAAAATAGTTTTGGTGAGTTATATACATAACATGCCAAGGATGAATTTACTATTTGAGTCACATAATCATCACTGCCGAATTACATGGAGGAGGCATGCGTGACAAATTGCAAGGATAAACTGTGTGATATTTTTTCTTCGTGTTCAGGGATGGAGAGTTTAGTAATATATCCTTCTTATTCCCTCTGTTTTCTCACCGACTTAAATGCCATCCAAGAAAACTAGCTTATTTAGTCTCAGCAGCTTCTGATCTTGCAAGGATTCAAGTTACCGTAAGAGATTATTCTAAAGTAGATTTATTTCTTCCCCAGTGACTGAACTTTCTGAAAATGAACCCCAATTAGGCATGAATCATGTCTCCCAGAAAAGACTGAGTTCCATCCTTGCCTTTCAAGACTTTCAAATAAATAAAATCAGATAGTATAACATTCTCATTCTTCCATCATGCAAATTTCTGAACCTATCTATTTCCTTTTCCAGAAGAGAGAAAGGTGGGGTGTTTTACCAATAGTTCATGCTGAATAATAATTAAAGCTACACATTATATTTGTCTGGGAAGTTCAAACTCAATAAGACAGTGATGGGAAAATTCTCAAGCTAGTTCTTTTAATGGGTTTAATTGAAACATTTCAACTATATGTTAATGTAATTATGGTTTCTACCTCATGGTAGTCCAGATTTTATGCCCCAGTGACTTTTAATTTCAGAGAGTCTAGAGAAATAAGGTTTTTAAGTTGTTGATGATATCAAACACTACAATTTAGTTTCATCTCATTTGTAAAACTATAAGGTTGGATTAAATGCTATTATTATCTCACCATCTATTTCTTTTGTTCCATTAAAGCAATTATATTATGTCTTGTTGAAGAATGAAGATGTGCCTCTATAGCACCAAAATAAACCTTTATTAACAACCTACTATATTCTTATAGCTTACATGTGATTTAAGGAGGAGATAACAAAACAAAGTTGTCATAAATGAAATAGTCCTATCCTTGGGCCATTATGGAGACTGCTGATACTAGCTAACTTATAAAAATATACATTTTTTTAAAAGTCCAAACTTCTGGAAAGACTAATCTTAACCTCTAACCACCTTATAAATACAAACACTGATATTGACTTTCTGGGCAATTAAATCAATCCAATGAAACTGTCCCAAGTAATTTTACCTGAAAGAGAAATAATAGATGATAACTATAATAAAAGCTTAAAATGAGTTGAGGAATTGAGACAAATGATAATAGAATAGGACATATGAAAGAAGACTGAATTTTAGTTGTTTACTCTGTCCTTAAAACATATAGGTAATTTTTAACATGTGGTATTAGCTTTAGACACACTGAGTTTGAAGTAATGGAAGCAATTTTAGTACAGAATTTATAAGCAGAAATAGATATGGAATAGATTGGTATGCAGCTGGTGGTTCAAGATATTTAAATAAGTACATTTGCTTTGCCATCATCATAGAAAATTAAACATATATTTATTGGTCACTCCTCTACATTCATGCAAGAGTCCTTTCTATTCTGTGAACAAATCAGAAATGGGATTGAGGGATTCTGTGCTTGCTATTCCCTCTACAAGGACTGTTACTTCTCAATACTTTTTTTTTTTTTTTGGTGGGGGGTGCAATTTTCTCAGGTTCTTCCATTTTTGGCTCATGTGTCATGAAATACACAACGACCACCTTCATAAAATGTAGATGACATTTGCAGGATGTAAATGTAGTATTGGCAGCTCCATAAATTCTGTTCCCACTCAGACAACCATAATTTGTTTTTAAAAATCACTTCAAAAGGCAAAATTTAGTCTCTGAAAACTATGTTAAGATTTATATGTCTAAGATAATGAGTAAAATAAATGATAAATAAATTGAGAAATATTTATTCTGGAAAATCTCCTACATCTTGATAAAAAGAGTGAAAGTTCTTGCCATTTGACTCAAGACCCACATACTCTCTGCTCCTACATTTATGCTGTAGAACTTTCAGAGCACAATAAGACAGGGCTCCATCTTCATTCAGCACTGATCTCTTTCCAGGAAGAGAGAATGAAAGAGGTGAGGCTTCACTCCTTCACCCACCTTTCATCAGTAGGGCAGAATGCAATGATTTTTCAAGGAATGAAACTGTTAGTCACTCAGTCATGTCCGACTTTTTGCAATCCCACAGACTGTAGCATATGTTCTTCTGTCCATGGAATTCTCCAGGCAAGTACACCCGAGAAGGGGTTGCCACTCCCTTCTCCAGGAGATCTTCCTGACCCTGGGATCAAACTGGGGTCTGCTGTACTACAGAAGGATGCTTTATCATCTGAGCTACCAGGGAAGCTCAAGGAGAGAAGACTGAAGATATTTCACCCTGATTTCTCATGCTTCAGCTTCAGATGAAATAGAGGTTCCATGGTGTATGGAGCAAGTCAAGAATCCCAGACACTATCACTGTATCCAGGGCACTGAAAAGGGTATCACTTCAAGAATAGCAGTCTCTGCTCCTAGGCCTGGAGACTAGTAAAGACATCTTTTCCATAGGGAGAAGCCAACCATAAAAATAACTATGTCTATAGCTCTCCCAGGAACAAACTTCTTTAAGGACAGAGTTTGGGGGAAATTCAATAATATGAATATTGTTGAAAACAATAGCTATATTGGTGATAAACAACTAAGGCGAAGCTGGTAGTTTCATGAGAACCAAAATTGAAACCAGAGAACATTTATAAATTTAACAAAGATAACAAGGAAAAGAAATTACTAGAAGATGAGTTTGGATCAAGTTTTAAATATTGACCTCAAATACTACCCTTGGGAAGGAGCCTGGATTCAACTGTATTAATAAATATATAATACTATAAATTATACCATATTATATATGATGCAGTATATGTTATACATAATACTATGTACTATACTATGTATAATACATTATAAAGTGATTCCTTATTGAGGGCATTTAGAAAATAAACAGCAACAAAACATATGACAAGCAGCAAGCAATTAGTAGATGTAAACAACTGGATGTAAGGGCAACAAGCAGGCACCTTAACAGAACAACTGATGAAAGAGACATTCCAAGAGAATTGTGGAAAAAGCCAATATTATTCTAGAGTAGCTATGCACACATCCACAGCTGAACCTTTTGAAAAGCAACATTGGAGACTCTACACTATGGGGATAATATATACCATTAATACAATCCACTAAATCACTAAAGAATATAAACATGCAAACCACAAGAATAAGCCAAAGAGTTTGTGAGTGATTTCCAGACTTACTTCTAAACATTAATTAAAACATTCATTTTCAACCAAAAATTCATGAGAAATTCAAAGGAACAGGAGAGTATGACCCATAAACAGTGACAAAAGCATGCAACTGAAATTGCCTTTAAGAAAGCAATATTGTAAAGTAATTAGCCTCCAATTAAAATAAATAAATTTAAATTTAAAAAAAGAAAGCATACAAAACATGCTTTGTTCTAGCAGATAAAATACCGACATCACTATTATAAATATATTCAAAAAAACTAAAAGAACCTTTGTGTACAAGTGTATAGAAAGGTATAATGACCATGTTTTATCAAATAGAAAATGTCAGTAAAGAGAAAGAAATATGAAAGAGAACCAAATGGAAATTCTGAAATTTAAAGAGTGTATTTGTGTCAACAGGAGAAAGAAACAGCAAATATGAAAATATATCAATAGAGATTTTGCAAAGTGAATAAAAGAAAGCAATATAACAATTACTCAGAAAACCTCAGAGAAATCTTACCAGATGCAGAGGAGAGAAACAGGAGCAGAAAAAGAAGAATAAATAATAACAGAAAGTTTCCAAAATTATATGAAAATCATTAATCCACACATGAAGGAATCTCAACTAACTCTAAACAGGATAAATGAAAGAGATTCTAGTCTAGACTAATAATAGTAAAAATGTTGAAAGACAAAGAAAAAATCCTGAAACAAGAGAAAAACAACTCATTGAAGGAAGCCACATTAAATTAGCAGCTTATCTCTCACACAAAAAGGAAGCCAGAAGGCATACTAAAAGTAGTGAAAGGAAAAACAAAACCAACCAACCAAACAAAAAACCTTATGTAACCTTATGTAGTGTAAATCACTGTTTCAATAATAATAGAAAAGTAAAGACCTTCCCAAATAAACAGAAATTAAGAAAATGTAACACTAGAAAAGATTCATTAGCCAAAAAAATAAATAAATAAATAAAGTTTAAGAATGAAAAAGTGACACCAGATAGCAATTCAAATCCACATTAAATTCAAATCCACATTACAAATAGAGGACAAGTAAATATGATCGTGGAGATAAGTATAAAACAATATGCTTACATATTTCCACTCTTTCACTTTCACATTTTAAAGGAGTGGGAGTGGGTATTCATCTCACACACTAGCAAAGTAATGTTCAAAACTCTTCAAGCCAGGCTTCAACATTACGTGAACTGTAAATTTACAGATGTTCAAGCTGGATTTAGAAAAGGCAGAGGAATCAGAGACCAAATTGCCAACATCCGCTGGATCATTGAAAAAGTGAGAGTTCCAGAAAAACATTCACTTTTGCTTTATTGACTATGCCAAAGTCTTTGACTATTTGGATCACAACAAACTGTGGAAAATACTTCAAGACATGGGAATACCAGACCACCTGACCTGCCTCCTAAGAAATCTGTATGCAGGTCAAGAAGCAACAGTTAGAACTGGACATGGAACAACAGACTGGTTCCAAATCAGAAAAGAAGTACATCAAGGCCATATATTGTCACCCTACTTATTTAACTTATATGCAGAGTACATCATGAGAAATTCTGGGCTGGATGAAGCAAAAGCTGTAATCAAGATTGCCAGGAGAAATATCAATAACCTCAAATATGCAGATGACATCACCTTTATGTCAGAAAGTGAAGAACTAAAGAGCCTCTTGATGAAAGTGAAAGAGGAGACTGAAAAAGTTGGCTGTAAACTCAACATTCAGAAAACTAAGATCATGGCATCTGGTCCCATCACTTCATGGCAAATATATGGGGAGACAATGGAAACAGTGACACTTTATTTTGGGGGGCTCCAAAATCACTGCAGACGGTGACTGCAGCCATGAAATTAAAAGACATTTGCTGCTTGGAAGAAAAGCTATGACCAATCTAGACAGCATATTAAAAAGCACATACATTACTTTGCCAACAAGGTCTGTCTAGTCAAAGCATTTTTTTCCATCAGTCATGTACAGATATGAGGATTGGACTATAAAGAAAGCTGAGTGCCAAAGAATTGATGCTTCTGAATGTGGTGTTGCAGAAAACTCTTGAGAGTCCCTTGGACACCAAGGAGATTCAACCAGTCCATCCTAAAGGAAATCAGTCCTGAATATTCAATGGAATGACTGATGCTGAAGCTGAAACTCCAATGCTTTGGCCATCTGATGTGAAGAACTGACTCTTGAAAAGACCCTGATGCTGGGAAAGATTGAAAGCAGGAGGAGAAGGGGATGACAGAGGATGAGATGGTTGGATGGCATCACCGACCTAATGGACATGAGTTTGAGTTAGCTCCAGAAGTTGGTGATGGACAAGGAGGCCTGGTGTGCTGCGGGCCATGGGGTCACAAAGAGTCAGACATGACTGAGCGACTGAACTGATTGAACTGATAGTATGGTATGTAACTATGGTATATATCTCAATAAACATACAAACAAAGTAAAAACAAATCAAGTCAACCCTTAACCCCATCATTTTTACTTATTTTGGCTTTTTATTTTGTACTTAAAATAAAAAAAATCCTAGAATGGAGGAGAAAAGATACCTTTTTTGGGAAAGCAGGTATAACTTAAATGAGATTTGGGATGTTGGCTTTCTGATGGAGAGTTTTGCATCATAATAAGATGAGCAGATTCCCTGGTTTTTAGAGTAGGCAATGCATACAGTATATAGATGTGATAAAGTATCATATTTAAATTATGAATTTCACTTCCAGAACAACTCATTCTGTGTCTGTACCATGAAGGGAGGGAGAAGAGAGGAGAAAGAGAAAGATGGGAGGGGAGAGATATAAAATCATATGGTAACATTTGTGGTATCTGGGATAAAAGGTTTGAGACTATTCTTTGTAAGGTTCTTGCATCTGTTTTACAAGTTTGAATCCATTTCAAGTGAAAGTAATAGAAGGAAATAATAAAATGAACACATTAATGAGTAATTTTAATGCATGGAATACATATATGGGACAGAAAATACTAGAGGGAATGTCCATGTTTAAAAGAAAAGTTGGAAAATCGGTAAAAATAAGAAATTACACAAGTGAGAATATTTATCAAATTGAAGACTGCAAAAATTTTTCCAGTACATGAGTTAATCAAAGTCACCAAATTCCACTATGATTTCAAAGAAAACATTTGCAGGTAATACCATGGTAATGTTCATCTGCATTTCTATTTTATCAGCTGAGCCCTTAAGGTGTTTTACACACAGGGATCTAGGGAAAGAGATAAATGAAAGGAAATTCTCTAATACTTCATCAGAGCAGAAATTTATCTGACAAGGGCTCACAAAAAGCAGTATGACCGTGTGATATCTTTTATTTAAAAAGGAATATGACATGAATATTCATAAAAATTGGTTATAAGACATAATTTATCCGTTTTTGTCACGTCATCTATTTAATTAGATTAGTTTTCTGTGATCAGAAATATAAGAAATAGGAGTTTCTTCACATTTTTTAAGAGGCATAGAAGCAAAGATGTAGTCCCTCTCCCTTTTCTTTCTCTGATGAACTCTTAGTCATTTCTTAATATATACCTAGTGTGTCTCTTTCTAAGAGTTTGCTGGTACAATCTGAGTTTTCCATGTTCTGCCCTGCGGTACATCCCTATGTATATCTGTAGTGTACCACATACTGCACTGTGCTGACAACATTCCCGTACTTCTAATTGCAAGGTTTCAATGACAGATAACAGAGATAAGGTCAGACTTTAGAATATGACAGGTGCACAGCAGATATTGAAAGCTTGAGATATGAATGAATAAAAAAAAGTGAATAATTCTAGTGTAATACTCCATTCTTAAGTCTTTAAAACAGTGAAAAATATTAACTGATGATAAATTGAAATGTCCGCTGGCAACATCCCCAAAAGAGTATACGTTATCAACAGCTCAGTACTCCCTTCATTAAACAGCTCTTTTGTTCTGTGAATGAGAGCATACTTGAGTTTTTTAACTTCTCAGAAAAACACCATCCTACTGCATGACGAAGAGACTAAACAATAGCAACAACTTCATCTTACCTTGATTTGTGGTTTTGTTTCTTGGTTTCTGTTGCTCAAATACTGATTTTTTTAAAATGTAAGACAGAGAAAGGCTAGTGGTGTAAAAATAATAATAATAACTGGAATACACTTTAAATATCTTATTGACTTTATTCAGTGATTCATAAATTGGACAGCAACCTAGAAAAACACTCTTAGAAACTGTATGAAATGAGAGAATTTTATACACAGAGGAAGGAACAAAGAAGCCACACTAAGAAAACAAATTGGTTTGTTATGGCAAGGTTAGTTTTCTTTAGGAGAGGGCTGGAGTCTATCCCGCAAATGACACAACCCCTGCTGATTAGGTAATTGATTGGTTTAAGATGCTATTTCCAGGAGACCTGAAACTGCAGTTAGCTTAAGTTTCCGGATATGGGACTTAGAGTAAGAAACTTCATCTGGGGCCTGTCATTTTCTTTTTGCTAATAGTGAGTCATGAAAATTAACTAACTTATGCATTGCTTACCAATTAAGGAATGGAATTTTCTAGAAAGTGATAAAATTTTAATAGATATTAAACTATTATGTCAAGGAAAAAATGGTGCAATTTTTTGAAAACATTTTTTAACTATTCCAAAAAATTGCAGAAGAAGGAATATACCCCAACTCATACTATGAGACCACCAGCAGCTTGATAACAAAATTAGACAAAACATATACCACATAAAAAATAAAACTTCAAACCAATATCACTGATGAACAGAAACACAATAATTCAGTGTAAATTTAATCTCCATTAAGATTTAGAATAAGTAATCATTGGTTAAAAATGCAATTGAATCTTGTTTAAACAACAAACATCTACTGGTAGTCTAGTCATACCTAATAATATTTTCTATCCATGTAAATATCACTGCATTTACATTTCCTAGAGATGAAGGGAACTTAGGATTACTCTTGAGTATTATACTTTTAATCAATAAGGTGGTTTTCCTATGCAGAAAGAAGCTTTATTCATATAGTTATTTTTTAATTTATAACAATTTGTATTGCTTATTGTTAGAAATGTTAGAACCAGGGAGAATCTTGAGGATACAGGTGTTGACTTTATTAATGTGTGATAAATGTGAAAGATGAAATGCCAATATGCTTAATCAGTTCCTAGATGTACGGCTGTTGTTCACACTCAGTCATGTCCAACTCTTTATGACTCCATGGACTGCAGCACACCAGGATTCCCTGTCCATCAACATCTCCCAGAGCTTGCTCAAACTCATGTCTGTTGACATCCAACCATCTCATCCTCTGTTGTTCCTTTTAACAGAGGACAGTGTTCTTCTGCCTTCAATCTTTCCCACCATCAGGGTCTTTTCCAATGAGTTTGCTTTTCGAATCAGGTGCTCAAGTATTGGAGCTTCAAATTCAACATCAGTCCTTCAAATGAATATTCAGCATTGAATTCCTTTAGGATTGAATGGTTTGATTTCCTTGCTGTTCAGGGGACTTCAAGAGTCTTCTCCAGCACAATAGTTCAAAAGCATCAATTCTTCAGTGCTCAGCTTTCTTTATGGTCCTACTCTCACATCTATACATGACAACTGGAGAAAAAATAGCTTTGAATATATGGATCTTTGTTGGCAAAATAATGTCTCTGCTTTTTAATATGCTGTCTAGGTTGGTCTTAGCTCTTCTTCCAAGGAGCAAGTCTCTTTTAATTTCATGGCTGCAGTTACCATCTACAGTGATTTTTGAGCTCAAGAAAATAAAGCCTGTTACTTTTTGCATAGTTTCCCCATCTATTTGTCATGAAGTGATGGGAACATGGATGCCATGATCTTAGTTTTTTGAATGTTGAGTTTTAAGCCAGCTTTTTCACTCTCCATTTTCACTTTCAAGAGGCTCTTATTATCTGCATTTTTGCAGTTTTGGATATTCTCCCAGCAATCTTGATTCAAATAACATAGTGGTTCAAAATTGGGAAAGATGTAATGGCTATGTATTATCACACTGCTCATTTAGCTTTTATGCAGAGTATATAATGTGAAATGTCAGACTGGATGAATCACAAATTGGAATCAAGACTGTGGGAGAATGTCAACAACTGCAAAAATGCAGATGATTCCACTCTAATGGCAGAAAGTGAAGAGGAATTTAAGAGCCTCTTGATGAGGATGAAAGAAGAGAGTAAAAAAGCTGGCTTAAAACTCAACATTCAAAAACTAAGGCCATGACATCTGGTTCCATCACTTTGTGGCAAATAGATGGGAGAAAATGTGGAAACATTAGCATATTTTATTTTCTTGGGCTCTAAAATCACTGAGGATGGTGACTTCAGCCACAAAATTAAATGATGTTTGTTCCTTGGAAGAAAAACTGTGACAAACCTGCACAGCATATTAAAAAACAGAGACATCACTTTACTGACAAAGGTCCATATAGTCAAAGCTCTGCTTTTACAAGTAGTCATGTACAGATGTGAGTTGGACCATAATGAAGTCTTGAAGAATTGTTGCAAATTTTGGTGCTGGAGAAGACTCTTGAGAGTTCCTTGGACTTCAAGGAGATCAATCCAGTCAATCCTAAATGAAATCAATCCTGAAAAGCCTTTAGAAGGACTGATATTGAAGCTGAAGTTCCAGTAATTTGGCCATCTGATGCAAAAAGTGGACTTGTTGGAAAAGACCCTGATGCTGGGAAAGACTGACGGCAGGAGGAGAAGTGGGTGACAGAGGATGAGATGCTTGGATATCATCACCAACTCAATGGACATGAGTTTGAACAAACTCCTGGGGATGGTGAAGGACAGGATAGCTTAGCTTGCTGCAGTCTACGAGGTCACAGAGAGTTGGACACCACTTAGTGACTGAATAACAACAAAGACCATATCATAGAAGGTAATTCTAAAACGTAAATGGTATATTCTATGTGCACAAATATCCACACATATACCCAAAGAGGAAAAATTTCTGGTTATCTACCTCTCATTCATCAGAACATATTAAACTCAAAATAAGCTTTACAGAGTGTTATTTGCATTTCCAGTGATTGCTGCCCAGGTGGTACCAATGATAAAAAACCTGCCTGTCGATGCAGGAGATGTAAGAGATGTGGGTTCTATCTGTGGGTCAGGAAGGTCCCCTAGAGAAGAAAATGAGAACTCACTCTAGAATTTTTTCCTGGAGAATCCCACAGACAATGGACCCTGGCAGGCTCCAGTCCAAGGGGTCGCAAAGAGCTGGACACAACTGAAGCAACTCAGCAGCAGTCCTACATCATTCCTTAAGAAATAGAAAAATCATAAAGAAGAAAAAAAAATATTGTACAGAGTTAATGTTATATAATTTGCTAATCATATCTTCTAACAGTTCTAAATGCATTTCTAGTATTTAAAAGTCTAATTGAGCCTATATTGTTATGGTTAATTAGGGTTTGAGAGAGAATTGACTCTACAGTGATGAATATTCTGTATTTTTATAGGGTTATAGATGATGCTGTGAAAGTGCTGTACTCAATATGCCAGGAATTTTGGAAAACTCAGCAGTGGCCACAGGACTGGAAAAGGTCAGTTTTCATTCCAATCCCAAAGAAAGGAAATGCCAAAGAATGCTCAAACTACTACACAATTGCACTTATCTCACAGGCTCGTAAAGTAATGCTCAAAATTCTCCAAGCCAAGCTTCAGCAATACATGAACCATGAAATTCCAGATGTTCAAACTGGATTTAGAAAAGGCAGAGGAACCAGAGATCAAATTGCCAACATCTGCTGGATCATGGAAAACGCAAGAGAGTTCCAGAAAAACATCTACTTCTGCTTTATTGATTATGCCAAAGCCTTTGACTGTGTGGATCACAATAAACAGGGGAAAATTCTGAAAGAGATGGGAATACCAGACCACCTGACCTGCCTTTTGAGAAACCTATATGCCGGTCAGGAAGCAACAGTTAGAACTAGACAGGGAACAACAGACTGGTTCCAAATAGGAAAAGGAGTAAGTCAAGGCTATAAATTGTCACCCTGTTTATTTAACTTATATGCAGAGTACATCATGAGAAACGCTGGGCTGGATGAAACACAAGCTGGAATCAAGATTGCCGGGAGAAATATCAATAACCTCAGATATGCAGATGACACCACCCTTATGGCAGAAAGTGAAGAGGAACTCAAAAGCCCCTTGATGAAAGTGAAAGTGGAGAGTGAAAAAGTTGGCTTAAAGCTCAACATTCAGAAAACTAAGATCATAGCATCTGGTCCCATCACTTCGTGCCAGATATATGGGGAAACAGCAGAAACAGTAGCTGACTTCATTTTTCTGGGCTCCAAAATGGTTGCAGATGGTGATTGCAGCCATAAAATGAAAAGACATTTACTCCTTGGAAGGAAAGTTATGACCAAAATAGACAGCATATTAAAAAGCAGAGACATTACTTTGCCAACAAAGGTCTGTCTAGTTAAGGCTATGGTTTTTCCAGTAGTCATTTATGGATGTAAGAGTTGGACTGTGAAGAAAGCTGAGTGCTGAATAATTGATGCTTTTGAATAGTGGTGTTGGAGAAGACTCTTGAGAGTCCCTTGGACTGCAAGGAGATCCAACCAATCCATCCTAAAGGAAATCATTCCTGGCTGTTCATTGGAAGGACTGATGCTGAAGCTGGAACTTTGGCCCCCTCATGTGAAGAGTTGACTCATTTCAAAAGACCCTGATCCTGGGAGGGATTGGGGGCAGGAAGAAAAGGGGACAACAGAGGATGAGATGGCTGGATGGCATCACTGATTCGATGGACCTGAGTTTGAGTGAGCTCCAGAAGTTGGTGATGGACAGGGAGGCCTAGCATGCTGTGATTCATTGGGTCACATGACTGAGAGACTGAACTGAACTGAACTGATGGATTAAAAAATTATATCATTTGCCAAAACTAAAAAATATAAAACAAGATCTGAGCAGTTCCCTGTATGCAATTTATGCTTTAATTTTTAACTCCAAAAAAATTACACAGAAGACGTCACAAATTTTCTACTTCCTGACTAAAAAAAGCATACATCAAATTTTAGCAATGAAAGTCCCAGAATTCTTATGTACAAAGACAGGAGTGATAGATTTCTTGTACAGAGTAAATCTCAAAATCTCCTACTTTGTCCCATATTTCAAAAATCAAGGTTTTGTTTAGCAACACTGTACCAATATTTATTCTGTAACATTTTATTCATACACAAATAATTATGTCCCTGATGATGAAAATGTATTTTCTATTAAACCAAACTTCTCTCAATAGTAACAACACAATTATTTAGTCTTTAAATGAAAATGTACACACTCTGATTGTGGTATATTAAAAACACATTTAATAGACACTGGTTGTATATTATTTCAGAACTCAAAAAGATGATAATGGTATAAATAATAAAAGGTAAACCAATTTTTAAATGTTATTACTTTCAACTCTTCTATATTTAAACCCACTAGTGAAAACTCCTCCATGCAAGATATAGTATGACAACATGAAATTAAATTAGAATATGAGATACAGTATAAATGTTTTCAGTTTTGTAAGATTCTTACATTAGGTGTCAAAACAATAAAAGAAAAAATCTTAAATAATGAACAATGTAGATCAAACATGATAAATTGCCTCCCCAAAGAGAATGATAAAAGAAATATAAAATAAATTCCCTCTGAAAATAAAATGTTGAGCATTCAAACAGAAAAAACTGTCAATATCACATAACTTTAATGCCATTTCTGTAATTTTACATATCATTCTGATAGATGGCATATAGTATTTGACATGGCAAGAAATCAAAAGATTCCAGTCTAGAAACTAAAATTGTAATAAAATTTGAGGCCAACTGCCTTGCTGAGCCAGAGTATTTTAGCTTCCAAGAATTCCAACAAGCAAAACTATTCTAGAACTTAATATTTTAATTAAGGAAATATAAATAAATTAGAATTAAGTAAACATTTGCTAATTGGGTCACATTAGTGGAAAGTTAAATTTAAATCAGGCTTCCCTCATAGCTCAGTTGGTAAAGAATTCTACCTGCAATGCATGAGACCTTGGTTTGATTCCAGGGTCAGGAAGATCCACTGGAGAAGGGATAGGTTACCCACTCCAGTATTCTTTGGCTTCCCTTGTGGCTCAGCTGGTAAAGAATCCACCTGCAATGCGAGAGACCTGGGTTTGACCTCTGGGTTAGGAAGATACCCTGGAGAAAGGAAAGGCTACCCACTCCAGTATTCAAAGAGTCAGACTTGACTGAGCCAGTTGCACTTTCAATTTAAATTAGTGCATAATTTGGGTCTTGAAGATGTTATATTATATAAAATTTAAAAACACTATTTTAAAATATTTATTAACGAATCAACAGATGGACAATAAATGGTTAATTGAGAAACTTCTCAAGAGAACTTGAGTAAGCAGATGTTTCAAATAAACACAAAGGCACATGAGTATTTGAGGAGTAACAAAGTGGGAAATGAATCAGATACATATTTGCATTTTTACTTTCCTACTTCATTTTAGTTTTAGGATGTTGTATCTTACCTCAGAGACCATGTTTTTTGATGACATAAAATGGAAATAGCAATGTTTACTTAATGTGACTGATCAAAACAATCAAATGGAAAGTATACAGTTTAAGGCAATACTTGCGTACTCAGTGCAGTTCAGTTCAGTCATGTCCAACTCTTTGCAACATCATGTATCACAGCACGCCAGGCCTCCGTGTACATCACCAACTACCAGAGTTTACCTATACTCATGTCCATTGAGTCAGTGATGTCATCCAACCATCTCATCCTCTGTGATCCCCTTCTCCTCCTGCCCTCAATCCTTCCCAGCACCCGGGTCTTTTCAAATGAGTCAGCTGTTTGCATCAGGTGGCCAAAGTATTGGAGTTTCAGCTTCAACATCAGTCCTTCCAATGAACAGCCAGGACTGATCTCCTTTAGGATGTACTGGTTGGATCCACTTGCAGTCCAAGAGACCCTCAAGAGTCTTCTCCAACACCACAGTTCAAAAGCATCAATTCTTTGGCACTCAGCATTCTTTATAGTCCAAATGTCACATCCATACATGACCACTGGAAAAACCATAGCCTTGACTAGATGGACCTTTGTTGGCAAAGTAATGTCTCTGCTTTTTAATATGCTGCCTAGGTTGGTCATAACTTTCCTTCCAAGGAGTAAGCGTCTTTTCATTTCATGGCTGCAATCACCATCTGCAGTGATTTTGGAGGCCCCCAAAATAAAGTCTGCCACTGTTTCCACTGTTTCCCCATTTATTTGCGTGGGTATGCATCTATGAAGCTTGGGTACTAGTGGTAGATTAATAAATGCTTATTTCCATTACACTTAGTATTTTTTGAAAATGTGTAAGGATCTTTGCAAACATTTTGAATATTATGAATATATTTAAAATGTTTTTCTTCATCATTGTGTTAATGGTGTTTAGTTAAGCATAAATTAAATTAATACAAAAGTAAATCATAGATAAAACAAATCATAGGGAATGGAAAAATTCAGTCAACATAAAAGATATTTATGTAGAATTTGCATATTGGAATTCTATTCCTATATTTTATGATAGTTCTTTGATCAGAAAATGGGATTAAAAGGCCAAAAGATAAATTCACATTTAATTTCAATATTTACATTTAATTCATGGACAAAAATAGCAGAATATCTAATATTAAGCATTACTAAGTGATCTCAAGATACTGCATAATTGCAATTTTGGAGACCCTGGTCATTTATTTCACAATATTTTAATGTTTCCTTTAAATTTACTTCTGATTTATGGTTACAGTAAACTCTGCTTATCAAAATACTTTTGATATAGTAAACAATAATTTGAAACTAACATTTTACACAGATTCACTTGTATGGAAAACTGGTTCAATATGATGCATGTATATAAAATGCACATTTGCTTCAGTTGATTAAAGAATAGAATATAGATTATATATGTTCCTACCACTTTTACTTTCATTTGTAACTGAGATCTCCTGAGTTGTCCAAGAAGTAATATTTAAGTAGAAGAAAAAATATTCAATAGCAAATTCTCATATGTAAAAATGATAGTTTATATTTCCACTGGTGTTTCTCCTGTCCAGATTAGTAATCTCAACTAATCTCTTTTGCTATTAAAAGATATTCTTTAAAGTCGACCTTGAAAGTTCTTATCATAAAATAAAAATAATCTTTTAAGTCTGTATAGTGACAGATGTTAAGTACTAGTATTGAAATGATCACTCTGCAATGTATACACATATCAAGCATTATACGATATGGTGCACTTGAAACTAATATAATTTTTTTGTCAATTACGTCTTAATGAAAATTTTAAAAATAAAGTAATAAAAAAACTTAAAGGCAGTTTGCGTTACAAAGGGAAGTTACTAAATCATCTCAAATCCTCTAAAATTTAATTGTGAATTTACTTTTGTAAGCTATAGACAGAAGTTTTTAAATTCAATTTGTCATTTTCATTTAACAATTTCAAAATTGTAGATTGTGATAATTTTCTAAAAATGCACTAATGTTTGAGGTTCAAGAAGTTCTGATTCTTATATTTCTTTTAGAGAAACAAAGATAATTTTTATTAAAAATGCCTTTTTAAAATTGCTTATTGCAGGACAGAGAAATCCAGAAATACTGTAACAAATATCCAACCTTTTAAAATGTACATATGTACATTTAAATGTACTTTCAAAGTGTTTTCTTGATCCAGAGGGATGGTATGGGGAGGGAGGTGGGAGGGGGGTTCAGGATGGGGAACACGTGTACACCCGTGGCAGATGCATGTTGATATATGGCAAAACCAATACAATATTGTAAAGTAAATAAATAAACATAAATAAAAAAATAAAGTATGATTAAATATGAAATTATTTTATACATTGAAAATAGATTCAATGTGACAAACACGATTGTACCTTTAACCTTCTTTGTCTCACATTGCATACTGAAAATTTTGGTTACAAGCTTCCTTTAACAGACTGTGATATATTTTGCTAGAGTAGAATATATAAAAAAAAAATAACAGAGGTTGGAAAAACAAGTTTAGGTTTTACACATCATGTAGAATGAGTGTAATCATGTCTACTACATTTGCTACTTGAGAGGATTAGTCCTTTACTCATAAAATGATATACTATCTCCACTAGTTCATGTGAATGACAAAAAAGAGAAAATAATTATCCCATGGGGCTTCCCTGGTGGCATAATGGTAAAGAATCCACCTGACCATGTGGGAGGTGAGAGTTGGATCCCAGGGTCAGGAAGATAGCCTGGAGAAGGGAAAGGCAACCCACTCCAGTGCTCTTGTCTAGGAAATGTCATGGTCAGAAAAGCCTAGCAGGTTACAGTCCATGGGGTCTTGAAAGTGTCAGACATGACTTATGACTAAACAACAGCAAAAATCATTGCATATCAAAATGCTTTGCAAATTGAAAATTAATATAAATATGAGGTGGTGTTCTATTTAATGTTGTTGTTCTTTAGTCCCTCAATCATGACCAACTCTTTGCAACCCACCCCATGGATTACAGCATGCAAGGCTTCCCTGCCCTTTACTATCTCTGGGGGTTTGCTCAAAGTCATGTATATTGAGTCGATGATGTCATTCAAACATCTCATCCTCTGTCACTCCCCTCTCCTCATCTTTAATGTATATTTGTAAAAAACATAGCAAAGAAGTGGACTCCACTTTAAACCTAAATATATAGCTGATTTCTAATGCCTCTCTAGGGTAAAGGTTTCTGAATTTGTTCACATTTGATGTTGAAGTTCTTAGCACTAGGAATCCAGTGATCAAGAAATAAGTGGTATAAAGATTCAAACCTGTTGATCTTTCTCAAGTTTCACAGACTTACGTTGAGCAGAATTCAATGCTGTTTATCATTATGTTTTAAGTTCTTTAGGTTTAGTGCTGTTATCAGTTCCTTCTATTTTTGCAAACCAGATGGATACAATTATTAGAATGACTTTGAAACCAGCTAAGTCTTAGGAAAATTGTTAAACTAGTTCCTGCTGTTGTAGAACACAGTACTTGAAACTAAGCAAGACACAGCACTATTCTTACAGTGGATAATTATGGGGCATAATTTTTAAAATGTCATAGAAAAACTGCAATTTTAAAATATGAATACAGAAAATTTGACCTCTTAAATATTATATAAATAGACCACTTAATAGCAAAATAACCATTTCTGCTAGAAGTAAAATAAATGCTAAATGGTATATTTTACTACCTGCTTTCAATTATTCAAAGATGTTTACTGATTATCTGCCTTTGCTTTATGGAAAACTAAGTCAAGTGTCATATAAGACATTTTCCTCCAATTCAATAGGTAATACAAATAAAATCATACTAAAAATGAGGCAAGGGATCTAATAGAAATATATTGAGTTTATATATATGAGCAAAGAGGAGAAACTTCTGCATAATGCATTAAGTTAGCTTCAGTTCAGTTCAGTCGCTCAGTTGTGTCCGACTCTTTGTGACCCCATGAATCGCAGCATGCCAGGCCTCCCTGTCCATTACCAACTCCCAGAGTTCACTGAGACTCACGTCCATCGAGTCAGTGATGCCATCCAGCCATCTCATCCTCTGTCGTCCCCTTCTCCTCCTGCCCTCAATCCCTCCCAGCATCAGAGTCTTTTCCAATGAGTCAACTCTTCGCATGAGGTGGCCAAAGGACTGGAGTTTCAGCTTTAGCATCATTCCTTCCAAAGAAATCCCAGGGCTGATCTCCTTCAGAATGGACTGGTTGGATCTCTTTGCAGTCCAAGGGACTCTCAAGAGTCTTCTCCAACACCACAGTTCAAAGCATCAATTCTTCGGTGCTCAGCCTTCTTCACAGTCCAACTCTCACATCCATACATGACCACAGGAAAAACCATAGCCTTGACTAGACGAACCTTTGTTGGCAAAGTGATGTCTCTGCTTTTCAATATGCTATCTAGGTTGATCATAACTTTTATTCTAAGGAGTAAGTGTGTTTTAATTTCATGGCTGCAGTCTTAAGATAGGTCAAAGGACAAACTATACTAGAAGGAATCAAGGTCTGACATAGCATATATATTAAGAGAAATGTCCTTTAAATCTTTTTTATGATGATTTTAGTCTATTCTGTTAAATTCAAGGAAATTTGACAACACTTTTAGACATATTACACATACAAGAATCACCATTCCAATTTTCAAAAGTGATATATAATGTATTTGATTTTTTATAATTGATCTGAGCTCACAGAAAGTGTTTTCCAATTTTTTTACAGTGTAGAAAAAAATTTTTAAAAATATAATGGATAATTTTAAAAACTACACTGGTAGTCCAGTGATATCATAAAATGGTGGACAAGGCTGATCTTGGACTTGGTTCTTCCACTTTTAGGTTGGCATAAAATTATAGAATCAATTTTGAAATTCTATAATTAAATACAAAATTTATAGCAATCTATTGAGAGGAGTGTTCAATAAACAATCATTAAGCATTAGCAAAAATATATTGTGACATGTGTGAACAAAACACAGACATCCCAAATATATGAAGCACACATTGAAAGAATTGAAAGGAAAAAGTTCTACAGCAATAGTTGGAAATTTCAACATATCACTTTCAATAAAGTTTAGAACATCTAGACAGATGATCAATAAATAATTAAGGGCTTCAACAATATTATAGATGCACTAGGCCTAATAAACATATATAAATTCTTCTAGAAAACAATAGATTTCATGTCCTTATCAATGTACATAGAATGCTCTCCAGAATAGACCAAATTTTAAGCTACAAAACAAGTCTCAATAAATTTTAAAAGATTAAAATCATGCAAAGTATTTTCTAGGATGACAATGGAATAAATCTAGGAACCCACAGAAGAAAAACTAGAAAGTAAACAGGTAATGTGGAAATTAGGGAATGCATCGTTAAACAATGAAGGTTTCAAAGAAGAAATGACACAGAAAATTAGAATGTTGTTCTTTAGTCATTCAGTTGTCTCTGACTTTTTGCAACCCCATGAACTGCACCCTGTCTCTCACCATCTCCCTGGGTTTGTCCAAGTTCATGTCCATTGCATCGGTGATGCCATCCAGCTGCCACATCCTCTGATGCCCTCTTCTCCAGTAAATATTGGCAATTTGATTTCTGGTTCCACTGCCTTTCCTAAAACAAGCTTGGAGAACTGGAAATTCTTGGTTCACGTAATATTGAAGTCTAGCATGCAAGATTTTAAGCATGGCCTTATTAGCATGGGGGATGACTGCAATATTCTGATAGTTTGAACATTCTTTAGTACTATCCTTCTTGGGAATTGGAATGAGGACTGACCTTTTCCAGTCCCGTGCCCACTGCTGGGTTTTCCAGATCTGTGGACATATTGGGAGTGCAGCACTAGATAGCATCATATTTTAGGGTTTTGGATAATTCTATTGGAATTCCATTGCATCCATTAGCTTTATACAGCAGTGCTTCCTAAGGCCCACATGACATCATACTCCTGAAGTTCTGGCTCTGGGTGACTGACCACACCATCATGGTTATCTGGTTCATTAAAATCCTTTTTTGTATAGTTCTTTCATGTATTCTTTGCATCTCTTCTTAATATCTTCTTGTACTTGCTCTCTATCATTTCTGTCATTTATTGTGCCCATCTTTGTGTGAAATTTTCACTTGCTATTAGAATACCTAAAGACAAATGAAAGCATAGCACATCAAAACTTAAGAGATGAAGTAAAGGCAATATTCTATAGGAAATTTAGAGCTGTCGGTTACTTTGGGCTTCCCTGATAGCTCAGTTTGTAAAGAATCCACGAGTAATGCAGGAGAGCCTGGTTAGATTCCTGGGTCAGGAGGATCCCCTGGAGAAGGGATAGGCTACTCCAGTATTCTGGGGCTTTCCTTGTGACTCAGCTGGTAAAAAATCTGCCTGCTATGTGGGAGACATGGGTTCATTCCCTTGGTTGGGAAGATCCCCCGGAGAAGGGAAAGACTACTCACTCCAGTATTCTGGCCCAGAGAATTCCATGGACCGTATTGTCCATGTGGTTGTAAAGAGTCAGACATGACTGGGTGACTTTCACTTCACTTTATGCTTACTTTAAAAAAAGAAAAACAGTAAATCAATAATCTAATTTTATATCTCATGCAACTAGAAAAAGAAGAACCAACTAAATGAAAGCCAAGAGATAAAAGAAAATTATAAAGATTATAAAGAGTTACACAGACAATAGAAGAAAACAGTTAATCAATTATACTGAAAATTGGCTCTTATTGACAAGCCTTTAGCTAAGAAGATGAAGTGAAAACAAAGATTGGAAAACTGCAAACAGAAACTAAAGTGGGGATTTTACTATGGAACTTACAGAAATAAAGAGAATTATAAGAAAATAATGTAACCATTTGTATGTTTACAAATTAAATGAGTTAAATAAATTGGATACATCTCTTGAAATATAGAAGGATCCAGAAGAAATAGAAAATCTCAGAATCTCATAACAACTAAACAAGTTAAATATGCAATCGAATACATCAAACCAAACCAAAGTCCAAGAACAGAGATCTTCACTGGAAAAAGCTACCAAAACCTTAAAGATAAATTTACAACAATCCTTCTCAAATTCATTTAAGAATGAAAAGGAGGAATCACTTTCTAACCCATTCTTTAAAATCAGTATTACCTTGATATCAAGACAGATAAATCACAAGAAAAGAAAATTACATAAAGTCCTTTATGAATATAGTTGTAAAAATCTTCAACAAAATATGTCAAAATAAATTCAACAGCATATTAAAAGGGTTATTAAGCATGACCAAGTATAATTTATCCCAGGAATGCAAGGGTATTTCAACATAAGAATATAATCCATATAATATTCAACATAGATAGAATTAAGGGAAAATACATATGATTATCTAAATTGAGACAGAAAAGGTATTTGATAAAACCCAGCCCCATTTTATGATAAAAACCCAGAAAACTGGGAATAGAAGAGAATTTAAATGTGATAAAGGCATTAATAAAAAAGAAACACATTGATAACATCGTGATCAAATCTGAAAGAATAATAAAAAAAAAAATATTCCCCTAAAATCAAGAATAAGATTGCACTACTCACTTCTACTTCTGCTGTTTAAACTTGTACTTGTTCAGCCAGAACAGTACAGTAGTAAAAGGAATTAAATACTACATAAAAAGGAAATAAATAAGGAAAACTATATCTACTTACAAATTACATGATTCTAGGTATATAGAATATGCTAAAGAATTCACAGGAAAGAAACTAGAGCTAATAAAACAAATTAAAGTAGCAAAGTACAAGATCAACCTGAAAATTTGAATATACCCACACTAAAAAATTGAAAATTATATTAAGTAAAAATTATATTCACAACAGCATCTAAAGATTAGCAAGAGGAAGATTAAATTTAATGAAAGTGATTTAAGCTTGTATAAGGAAAGCTAAAAAACATCATTGAAAGAAATTTAAGAATTTAATCAGTTAGATGGTGAAAAAGGAAGTTGTAGCCCATAGAGAGATAATTTTAGCAAATGCTAATGGATGATGCTGAAGTTGAAGTTCCAATATTTTGGCCACCTGGTGCAAACAGCTGACCCCTTGGAAAAGACCTTGATGCTGGGAAAGGTTGAAGGCATAAAAAAAGGGTGTCAGAGGATGAAATGGTTTGATGGCATCATCAATTCAATTTGACATGAGTTTGGGCAAGCTCCAGGAGATGGTTAGGGACAAGGAGGCCTAACATGCTTCAGTCTATGGGGTCACAAAGAGGTGGACATGACTTGCTGACTGAACAACAGCAACATGGATGAGAATACTGTTATAGGGGCCTGGGAATCTACCTGAGAGTTTCCACTTCCTTAGTGGAGAAAAATATGAGAATAGATACATTGAAGAAGACAAAAATAGTTTTTCCTTATGGTGGTCACACTTCCTCTGGGGCAGCACAGCTCAGTGCCAAGAGATACTTCATGGTCTCTGATTTCACAGGATAAAGTGACAGCAAATTCCAGCTACCCCAGGCTTGTAGGATTTGGCCCAAAGGGTCCCTTTTCATCCAAAGCAGAATACTGATAGGATCAGCATAAATCAGGCTACTCAGTCTGGAGAGAGATAAGATTAGGGAAAGGAGGTGGTGGTCATCACAATTGATCCATGAAACTCAATAACTAGCTTCAGATCCTGATAATTGGTCCAGGGATTCCACCAAGAATATTTCACAAAACCCTGAATGACACTTCAACTGTAGAGGGACTCAACTCTCTGATGACCTACCCCAACTCTTGACAATAAGAAACCTGAAAGTTGGACAGATCTTTTTTGTTATAGGTTGAATTGTGTCTCCTCCAAAATTAATATGTGGGGTGTCCAAATTTCCCATACCTCAGATACTGAATTTACTTGGAAATATTGCAAATGCAGTTAGTTGAGTAGGGTGAGCCCCTGTTCCAATATGACTCCTGCCATAATAAAAAGGAATTTGGATACAGATACATACGTAGCAGGAATATGTCAACATGTAAAATACTTCTCCAGACAAAAATTACCAAAGATGTCCAGTCAACAGAAGCTAAGATAGAGGTACTGAAGTGACTCTTCCTGACAGCCATTAAAAGGGAAAAATATGGCTGACATCCTGATCTTCGAATTCTAACTTCTGAAACTATTCAACAAATACGAGTTGGCTTACCAACGCTTGCAGTCTAAGGCAACATTCAGTCAACTAGATGTAAGAGTTTGCTGGTCCCATTACTTCATGGCAAATAGACGGGGCCACAATGGAAACAGTGAGAGACTTTCTCTTCTTGGGCTCCAAAATCACTGCAGATGGTGACTGCAGCCATGAAATTAAAAGATGCTTGCTCCTTGGAAGAAAAGCTATGGAAAACCTAGGTAGCATATTAAAAAGAGACATTACTTTGACAACAAAGGTCCATCTAATCAAGGCTATGGTTTTTCCAGTTGTCACGCATGGATATGAGAGTTGGACGATAAAAAAGGCTGTTTAGTTCAATTCAATTGTTCAGTCATGTCTGACTCTGTGACCCCATGGACTGCAGCAAGCCAGTCTCCCCTGTCCATCACCAAATCCCAGAGCTTACTCAAATTCATGTCAATCAAGTCGGTGATGCCATCCAACCATCTCATCCTCTGCCATCTCCTTCTCCTCCCAAATTCAATCTTTCCTAGCATCAGAGTCTTTTCAAATGAGTCAGTTCTTCACAGCAGGTGGCCAAAATATTGGAGCTTCAGCTTCAGCATCAGCCCTTCCAATGAATAATCAAGACTGATTTACTTTAGGATAGACTGGCTGGATCTTCTTACAGCCCTTAGGATTTTCAAGAGTCTTCTCTAACACCATGGTTAAAAAACCATCAATTATTTGGCACTTAGCTTTCATTATAGTCCAACTCTCACATCCATACATGACTACTGGAAAAACTATAGCTTTGACTAGATGGACTCTTTTGGCAAAGTAATGTCTCTGCTTTTTAACACGCTGTCCAGATTGGTCATAGCTTTTCTTCCAAGGAGCATGCGTCTTTTAATTTCATGGCTGCAGTCACCATCTGCAGTTATTTTGGAGCCCAAGAAAATATAATCTGTCACTGTATCCATTGTTTCCCTATCTACTTGCATGAAATGATGGGACCAGATGTCATGAACTTCGTTTTTAAAGCGTTGAGTTTAAAGTGACCTTTTTCACTCTCATCTTTCACTTTCATTAAAAGGGTCTTTAGTTCTGCTTCACTTTCTGCCATAAAGGTGGTGCCTTCTGAATATCTGAGGCTATTAATATTTCTCCTGGCAATCTTGATTCCAGCTTGTGCTTCATACAGCCCAACATTTCGCATGATATACTCTGCACATAAGTTAAATAAGCAGGGTGACAATATTCAGCATTGACATACTACTTTTTCTTTTTTGGAACTAGTCTATTGTTCCATGCCCAGTTTTAACTGTTCCTTCTTGATCTTCATACATATTTCTCAGGAGGCAGGTCAAGTGATCTTATATGCCCATTTCTTTAAGATTTTCCACAGTTCCTTGTGATCCACACAGTCAAAGGATTTGGTTTAGTCAATAAAACAGAAGTAAATGTTTTTATGGAACTGTCTTACTTTTTCAGTGATCCAACAGATGCTGGCAATTTGATCTCTGGTTCCTCTGCCTTTTCTAAATCCAGCTTGAACATCTGGAAGTTCATGGTTCACATACTGTTGAAGCCTTTCTTGGAGAATTTTGAGCATTACTTTGCTAGCATATGAGATGAGTGCAATTGTGCAGTAGTTTGAACATTCTTTGGCATTGACTTTCCTTGGGATTGGAATGAAAACTGACCTTTTCCAGTCCTGTGGCCACTGCTGAGTTTTCCAAATTTGCTTGCATATTGAATGTAGCACTTTCACAGCATCGTCTTTAGGATTTGAAATAGCTCAAATGGAATCCCATCACCTCCACTAGCTTTGTTTTAGTGGTACTTCCTATGAGCCACTTGACTTCACATTCCAGGTGTCTGTCTCTAGATGAGTGATCACACCATCATGGTTATCTGGATCATGAAGATCTTTTTCGTATAGTTCTTCTGCATATTCTTGCCACATCTTCTTAATATCTTCTGCTTCTATTAGGTCCATACCATTTCTGTCCTTTATTGTGCCAATCTATGAAAGGTTCCCTTGGTATCTCTAATTTTCTTGAAGAGAACTCTAGTCTTTCCCATTCTATTTTTTTCCTCTATATCTTTGCACTAATCACTGAAGAAGCCTTTCTTATCTCTCCTTGCCATTCTTTGGAACTCTGAATTCAAATGGGTATATGTTTCCTTTTCTTCTTTGCCTTTAGCTTCTCTTCTTTTCTCAGCTATTTGTAAGGCCTCCTCAGACAACCACTTTGCTTTTTTCATTTCTTTTTCTTGGGGATGTTCCTGATCACTCCCTCCTGTAAAATGTCATGAACCTCTGCCATAGTTCTTCAGGCACTCTGACTATCAAATCTAATCGTTTGAATCCATCACTTCCACTTTATAATCATAAGGGATTTTATTGGTCATACCTGAATGGTCTAGTGGTTTTCCCCTAGACTTTCTTCAGTTTAAGTCTGAATTTGGCAACAAGGAGTTCATCATCAGAGCCACAGTCACCTCCTGGTTTTGTGTTTGCTGACTGAATAGAGCTTCTCCATCTTTGTCTGCAAAGAGTATAATCAATCTGACTTTGGTATTGATCATCTGGTGATGTCCATATGTAGAGCCTTCTCCTGTGTTGTTAGAAGAGGGTGTTTCCTACAACCAGTGCATTCTGTTGGCAAAACAATGTTAGACTTTGAGCCTCTTAATTTTGTACTCCAAGGCCACATTTGTCTGTTACTCCAGATATATCTTGACTTCCTACCTATGTATTACAGTCCCTTATTATGAAAGAACATCTTTTTGGTGTTCTAGTTCTAGAAGGCCTTATAGGTTAGAATCATTCAACTTCAGTTTCTTCAGCATTACTGGTCAGAGCATAGACTTGTATTACTGTGATATTGAATGGTTTGCCTTGGAAACAAAGAGAGATCATTCTGTCACTTTTGAAATTGCATCCAAGTACTGCATTTCAGACTCTTTTGTTGATTGTAATGGCTACTCCATTTATTCTAAGGGATTCTTGCCCACAGTAGTAGATACAATGGTCATCTGTGTTAAATTCACCCATTTGGTCCATTTTGGTTCACTGATTCCTAAAATGTCGATGTTCACTCTTGTCATCTCCTGTTTCACCACTTCCCATTTGCCTTGATTCATGGGCCTAACACTCCAGGTTCCTATGCAATATTGCTCTTTACAGCACTGAACTTTACTTCCATTACCAGTCACCTCCAACAACTGGGTGTTGTTTTTGCTTTAGCTCCATCTCTTCATTCTTTTCAAGTTATTTCTCCACTGATCTTCAATAGCATATTGGGCATCTACCAACCTGGGACGTTCATCTTTCAGTGTCACATCTTTTTGCCTTTTCACACTGTTCATGGCAAACCGCTTGAGTATTATTGCCTTGAGAACACTATGAATGGTATAAAAAGAAGGCTGAGCATCAAAGAATTGATGTTTTTGAACTGTGGTGTTAGAGAAAACTCTTGAGAGTCTCTTGGATTGCAACAAAATTAAATGAGTCAATCCTAAAGGAAATTAATCCTGAATATTCATTAGAAGGCTGCTGCTGAAGCTCCAATACTTTGGCCACCTGATCCAAAGAGCTGACTCATTAGAAAAGACCCTGATGCTGGTAAAGATTGAAGGCATGAAGAGAAAGTGATAACGGAGGGTAAGGTGATTTAATGGCATCACCAACTCCATGGACATGAGTTTAATCAAGCTCTGGGAGATGGTGAAGGACAAAAAGTCTTGTGTGCTGCAGTCCATGGGGTCCCAAAGAGTTGTACATCACTGAATAGCTCTTCATTAACAAGATGTAACAGACATACATGGAATGCATGATACATGCATGCTAAGTCACTTCTGTTGTGCCTGTCTCCTTATACCCATATGGACTCTAGCCTCCAGGCTTGTCTGTCCTTAGTATTCTCCAGGCAAGAACACTGGAGTGTCTTCCTCTAGGGAATCCTTCTGACTCAGGGATGGAACCCTAGTCTCTTATATTTCTTGTATTGGTGGGCGAGAACTTTACCACTAGCACCACCGGGGAAGCCCCATACATAGCGTCAGTTCAATTGAGTTCAGTTCCTCAGTTGTGTCTGATTCTTTGTGACCCCGTGAATCACACCATGCCAGGCCTCCCTGTCCATTACCAACTCCCGGAGTTCACTCAAACTCATGTCCATTGATTCTGTGATGCCATCCAGCCATCGCATCCTCTGTCGTCCCCTTCTCCTCCTGCCCCCAATCCCTTCCAGCATCAGAATCTTTTCCAATGAGTCAACTCTTCGCATGAGGTGGCCAAAGGACTGGAGTTTCAGCTTTAGCATCATTCCTTTCAAAGAACACCCAGGACTCATCTCCTTTAGAATGGACTGGTTGGATCTCCTTGCAGTCCAAGGGACACTCACGAGTCTTCTCCAACACCACCATTCAAAAGCATTAATTCTTCAGCGCTCAGCTTTCTTCACAGTCCAACTTTCACATCCATACATGACCACTGGAAAAACCATAGCCTTGACTAGATGGACCTTTGTTGGCAAAGAAATGTCTCTGCTTGTCAATATGCTATCTAGGATGGTCATAACTTTCCTTCCAAATAGTAAGCGTCTTTTAATTTCATGGCTCACAGTCACGATTTTGGAGCCCAAAAAAATAAAGGCTGACCCTGTTTTCACTGTTTCCCCATCTATTTCCCATGAAATGATGGGACCAGATGCCATGATCTTCGTTTTCTGAATGTTGAATACACAGTATACACCCCCCCAATTGCACAGAATATATACCCTTCTTCTGTTCCATTCAGTCATTCAGTCTTGTCCAACTCTTTGTGACCCCATGGACTTCAGCGTACCAGGACTCCCTATCCATCACCAACTCCCAGGGTTTACTCAAACTCATGTCTGGTAAGTCGGTGATGTCATCCAACCATCTCATCCTCTGTCGTCCCCTTCTCCTCCAGCCTTAAATCTTTCCTAGCATCAGGGTCTTTTCCAATGACTCTGCTCTTTGCATAGGTGGCCAAAGTATTGGAATTTCAGCTTCAACATCAGTCCTTGCAATGAACACCCAGGACTGATCTCTTTTAGGATGGACTGGTTGGATCTCCTTGCAGTCCAAGGGACTCTCAAGTGTCTTCTCCAATACCACAGTTCAAAGGCATCAATTCTTTGGTGCTCAACTTTCTTTATAGTCCAACTCTCACATCTATACATGACTGTAGGAAGAAACATAGCCTTGACTAGATGTACATTTGTTGGCAAAGTAATGTCTCTGCTTTTTATTGTGCTGTCTAAGTTGGTCTTTTCTAAGTTTTCTAACTTTTCTTACAATGAGCAAGCATCTTTTTTTTTAAAGTGTTTTTCTTTTTAATTTTAATTTTATTTTTTAACTTTTCAATATTGTACTGGTTTTGCCATATATCAAAATGAATCTGCCACAGGTATACATGTGTTCCTCATCCTGAACCCTCCTCCCTCCTCCCCCCCTTACCATCCCTCTGGGTCATCCCAGTGGACCAGCCCCAAGCATCCAGTATCGTGCATCGAACCTGGACTGGCGACTCGTTTCATATATGATATTATACATGTTTCAATGTCATTCTCCCAAACCATCCCACCCTCTCCCTCTCCCACAGAGTCCAAAAGACTGTTCTATACATCTGTGTCTCTTTTGCTGTCTCATATACAGGGTTATTGTTACCATCTTTCTAAATTCCATATATATGCATTAGTATAGGAAGTCAAGAAACACCTGGAGTAACAGGCAAATTTGGCCTTGGAATACGGAATGAAGCAGAGCAAAGACTAATAGAATTTTGCCAAGAAAATGCACTGGTCATAACAAACACCCTCTTCCAACAACACAAGAGAAGACTCTATACCTGGATGTCACCAGATGGTCAACACCAAAATCAGATTGATTATATTCTTTGCAGTCAAAGATGGAGAAGTTCTACACAGTCAGCAAAAACAAGACCAGGAGCTAACTGTGGCTCAGACCATGAACCCCTTATTGCCAAATTCAGACTTAAATTCAAGAAAGTAGGGAAAACCAATAGACCATTCAGGTATGACCTAAATCAAATCCATTATGATTATACAGTGGAAGTGAGAAATAGATTTAAGGGCCTAGATCTGATAGATAGAGTGCCTAATAAACTATGGAATGAGGTTCGTGACATTGTACAGGAGACAGGGATCAAGATCATCCCCATGGAAAAGAAATGCAAAAAAGCAAAATGGCTGTCTGGGGAGGCCTTAAAAATAGCTATGGAAAGAAGAGAAGTGAAAAGCAAAGCAGCAAAGGAAAGATATAAGCATCTGAATGCAGAGTTCCAAAGAATAGCAAGAAGAGATGAGAAAGCCTTCCTCAGCAATCAATGCAAAGAAATAGAGGAAAACAACAGAATGGGAAAGACTAGAGATCTCTTCAAGAATATCAGAGATACCAAAGGAACATTTCATGCAAAGACGGGCTCGATAAAGGACAGAAATGGTATGGCCTAACAGAAGCAGAAAATATTAAGAAGAGATGGCAAGAATACACAGAAGAACTGTACAAAAAAGATCTTCATGACCCAGCTAATCATGATGGTGTGATCACTAACCTAGAGCCAGACATCCTGGAATGTGAAGTCAAGTGGGCCTGAGAAAGCATCACTGCGAACAAAGCTAGTGAAGGTGATAGAATTCCAGTTGAGCTATTCCAAATCCTGAAAGATGATGCAGTCAATATGCCAGCAAATTTGGAAAACTCAGCAGTGGCCACAGGACTGGAAAAGGTCAGTTTTCATTTCAATCCCAAAGAAAGGCAATGCCAAAGAATGCTCAAACTACCGCACAATTGCACTCATCTCACACGCTAGTAAAGTAATGTTCAAAATTCTCCAAGCCAGGCTTCAGCAATATGTGAACCGTTAACTTCCTGATGTTCAAGCTGGTTTTAGAAAAGGCAGAGGAACCAGAGACCAAATTGCCAACATCCGCTGGATCACGGAAAAAGCAAGAGAGTTCCAGAAAAACATCTATTTCTGCTTTATTGACTATGCCAACGCCTTTGACTGTGTGGATCACAATAAACTGTGGAAAATTCTGAAAGAGATGGGAATACCAGACCACCTGATCTGCCTCTTGAGAAATTTGTATGCAGGTCAGGAAGCAACAGTTAGAACTGGACATGGGACAACAGAGTGGTTCCAAATAGAAAACGGAGTATGTCAAGGCTGTATATTATCACCTTGTTTATTTAACTTATATGCAGAGTACATCATGAGAAAAGCTGGACTGGAAGAAGCACAAGCTGGAATCAAGATTGCCGGAAGAAATATCAATAACCTCAGATATGCAGATGACATCACCCTTATGGCAGAAAGTGAAGAGGAATTAAAAAGCCTCTTGATGAAGGTGAAAGTGGAGAATGAAAAAGTTGGCTTAAAGCTCAAGATTCAGAAAACGAAGATCATGGAATCTGGTCCCATCACTTCATGGGAAATAGACGGGGAAAGAGTGGGAACAGTGTCAGACTTTATTTTTCTGGGCTCCAAAATCACTGCAGATGGTGACTGCAGCCATGACATTAAAAGATGCTTAATCCTTGGAAGGAAAGTTATGACCATCCTAGACAGCATGTTCAAAAGCATAGATATTACTTTGCCAACAAAGGTTCGTCTAGTCAGGGCTATGGTTTTTCCTGTGGTCATGTATGGATGTGAGAGTTGGACTGTGATGAAGGCTGAGCACTGAAGAATTGATGCTTTTGAACTGTGGTGTAGGAGAAGATTCTTTAGAGTCCCTTGGACTGCAAGGAGATCCAACCAGTCCATTCTGAAGGAGATCAGACCTGGGATTTCTTTGGAAGGAATGATGCTAAAGCTGAAACTCCAGTCCTTTGGCCACCTCATGCAAAGAGTTGACTCATTGGAAAAGACTCTGATGCTGGGAGGGATTGGGGGCAGGAGGAGAAGGGGACGACAGAGGATGAGATGGCTGGATGGCATCACTGACTCGATGGACGTTAGTCTGAGTGAACTCCGGGCGTTGGTGATAGACAGGGAGGTCTGGCATGCTGAAATTCATAGGGTCGTAAAGAGTCAAACACGACTAAGCGACTGATCTGATATGATCTGATACTGCATTGGTGTTTTTCTTTCTGGCTTACTTCACTCTGTGTAATAGGCTCCAGTTTCATCCACCTCATTAGAACTGATTCAAATATATTTTTTTAATGGCTGAGTAATACTCCTTTGTGTATATGTACCACAGCTTTCTTATCCATTCATCTGCTGATGGGCATCTAGGTTGCTTCCATGTCCTGGCTATTATAAACAGTGCTGCGATGAACATTGGGGTACACATGTCTCTTTCCTTTCTGGTTTCCTCAGTGTGTATGCCCAGCAGTGGGATTGCTGGATCATATGGCAGTTCTATTTCCAGTTTTTTTAAGGAATCTCCACACTGTTCTCCATAGTGGCTGTACTAGTTTGCATTCCCACCAACAGTGTAAGAGGATTCTCTTTTCTCCACACCTTCTCCAGCATTTATTGCTTGTAGACTTTTGGATCACAGCCATTCTGACTGGTTTGAAATGGTACCTCTTAGTGGTTTTGATTTGCATTTCTCTGATAATGAGTGATGTTGAGCATCTTTTCATGTGTTTGTTAGCCATCTGTATGTCTTCTTTGGAGAAATGTCTATTTAGTTCTTGGGCCCATTTTTTGATTGAGTCATTTATTTTTCTGGAACTGAGCTCTAAGAGTTGCTTGTATATTTTTGAGATTAGTTGTTTGTCAGTTGCTTCATTTATTATTATTTTCAGTGATTTTGGAGCCCAGAAAAATAAAGTCAGCCACTGTTTCCTCTATTTCCCCATCTATATGCCATGAAGTGATGGGATCAGATGCCATGATCTTAGTTTTCTGAATGATATCCAAAAAACATTCTCCAGGACAGATCATATGTTAGGCCACAAAAGAATAATATATTTTGAAAGCTAGAGGATAAACATAAATTATAGAAAAAAATGAAAATAAAATTTAAAAATTAAGAAATATATTTTTAAAAACAACACAATAGCACAAAAAGGAGGGGAAAAAACCAACTATCTCAGTTAATGCAGTAAAACATTTTGACAAAGTATAGCTTGTCTTTATGATAAATAAAATCCAGAAAGCTAAGAGGACCATGATTGAATGAATTTATCAGAAGCTTCCACCACACTGCAAATTGTGTATTAAACAACATTGTGAATATGTAAAATGATATTTTGTTCACTCTGAAATGATTACTCTTATGTTATATTAATTTCACCTCAGTCTAAAAAAGAGGAGATAAAGACCAATATCATATGATAGCACTTATATGTGGAATCTAAAAAAAAATGATACAAATGAACATATTTACAAAGCAGAAATGAACTCAATGACATAGGAAACAAGTCTGTGTGATAGGGAAAGAAGCGAAAGAGGAATAAATAAGCAGCGTGAGATTAACAGATGAACACTGTGTGCATATTAAGTTGCTTCAGTCATGTCTGACTCTTTGTGACCCTATGGACCATAGCCCACCAGGCTCCTGTATTTACAGGATTCTCTAGGAAGAATACTGGAGTGTGTTGCCATGCTTTTCTCCTGGGGGGTCTTCCTGATCCAGGGATTGAACCCCCATTTCTTGTATCTCCTTCAGTGGCAGCCAGATTCTTTACCACTAGCATCATCTGGGAAGCCCAACAGATGCACACTACTATATATAAAGTAAAGAAGAAAGGGCTACTGTATATCACAAGAACTATATTCAGTATTTTATAATAGGGTATTATGGGAAAGACTCTATGTGTATAACTGAAGACTTTGCTATACACCCGAAATTCTCTATACTTCAATTTTTAAAAAATGAGATGAGAATTTACATCTTTGTTCATCAATATTAAGAAATTGGTATGAAGGTCATAAGTGCTGAAGAGTAAAATATTAACCAAACTGGCAAATGCAGTGTAGATGATGCAATGAAATGTAGGAGACTACATATAACAGCTCCTTTTCATTTATACTATTATCATACCTCTTGCCCTTTGGCTTTTATTTGATCTTTTCATTTGGATAAATCAATTTTCTGGGTAAGAGTTCTTTAGGGTACTCATTCTCTCACATATTATATTTATTCTCTCCTCTATCATCTATCATTTTTGTTAATATGCAAGAGGAAAGTCACATTTCCTCTTGGATGATATATTTGAATTATATTAGTTTATGTCTCTGCTAATCAGATACTGAATGCATTGAGCTGGAAATTAAGGGTAATAATATTTCATATTAATTACATAGATTTTGGAATTTACTAGAGGAAACAACACTTATGTCCAAAATAGTAAACGCAGATGAGATGATATGAAATTCTTGCAAAAAAAGTCCGTTAAAATCTTTATTCTATCAAGATAGTCACAATAGGTGAGCATCCCTCTACCTTTTCTATTTGTTTTTATTTGTCTTACTCTTTTTCCTAATGATTATTTTTCTATATTATAAGACATTATGTTGTTATCTTGATGGATGATAGCAAATTTGGGGGAAAAAAAAAAAACACAAAACTTGAAGACATTTAAATGATAGAGTCTTAATGATACTAAGATTGTAAAAATGTCCTCCCCATACTTAGATTTTATAGGACATATAAATTTCTTTCAGAATCTTGGTAGACAACAAATCATCAGTAAAAACATTCCAAGGCCCTCTGATCCAAATTGCCCATTGCCTTCTCAATGCTATATGTAGGATGCAGTATTTGCAATTAGATTCCCAGTTAATTATCATAGAAAATTACATATGTTTTATAATTTTTTCTCTTCTGGGGAATGTGTAAAGTGATAAATTATAATAATGTAGATATATTAAATAAAATAATTTCAGTGAAGGTTTTTTATTTTGTATAAATCTATACAGTGTATGTTTTTGAAGTGTGTAAAAATATGATTTTTACTTATGAAAGCATAGGGAAAATTATATATAATTGGCTCCTAAATTTTTATAATAATTATTTTAATATATTTTATTAGTTAATTACTTAAAGGATGGTAATAAACAATGAAATGGAAATTATAACTTGTCCAAAACATGAAACAAATATAAAAATTCAAGGTATACTTACACTTCACATTTAAGTGGAAATAGGAAATTTAGTTGCACTTTTTTCTCCTTATATGTTAAAATGTATAAATTTTCAGGTGATGTTTTAGGAATAAATCTTATGAGATATTAAATAATTATAGAATTAAAATGTTCATTCCTGCATACTTAGCAAATTATTTCAGGAAACAAAAGCATATTTTCATGAATGACAGCTTATGTCACAAAAATGAACATTTTACCCAACTGGTGAGTAGTTTTCACACTATCAGTATTTTGTTTGTAGGGCTTAAAAGATAATGTTTTTGAATAAGCTATATCTCTCCAACCTCAACATCATTAGAGTAATATACTCCAGAGCAATAAATCTCATATACTGTATGAGTGAACAATGTGAAGAATAGTGCATGTATACATATTCAAATACATACACATAATTATTCTTAGCAGCATTATAGTATTCACAATGATTTTCTTTTTTTCTGCTCAAGATTGACTCATCTAAGCCACTCCTAAATTCCACTGTGTTCCAGTTGTTCTGGTTGTCATTTCCTGCACTAATATTCATTTGCTCTATTTTCATTGACTTCTCCCGTAAGGCTTATGTCAATAGCATGTTCAGAACCTTTATAAAATTCTGACTTAAAGAGATAGATACAAAAACAACAAGCAACTTTTACCACTTGATCTCCTTCTAAGTTTTATACACATTGTCTTTATTTCTTTACCTCCTAGACTCATCTGAATCTAGAACCACAGTTTCCTTATATGGTCATTGTCATTGTTTATGAAAATTAGAATTGAGATGTGTGATTGAACACACACAAAATTGAAATTTCCTGAAGTAAATCTACCCTACCTAAGAATCTATCCATGTACCTGTCCACATACTTCTGGTGACATAGAATTGAGGTTTTTCTTGGGCTGCAAGTGTTAGTAGAAAGAGAAAAAGATCTTTTTAAAATATTAGATAAAGGCCTAAGAAACATCACTGTTGGTGAAAATGAAAATGCTCAATCCTTTTCAAGTTGTTTTTGAACAAGAAAATACTTTTTTTTTTAAAGTATCACAAGACATTGCTTTTATAAAACATAATAAAAGGCAATAATAGAAAAATAAAACTAAAATGAAAGAATAAAAACTTGTGTATTATTGTCAGCAGACATAAAATTTTCCTCTTAAATTGATATAAAAGCATAAAAATTCTACTGTCAGTTCAGTACTTATGTCTTAAACTATGACTGAACAATTGTCCCAACAGCATGGTTCCAAGAACAACTGCTCTATTATAGATAGATCAGAACATGTGTCTATAGATATGCATGTATGTATGTGTGTGTGTATACACACACACAAACACACACACACATATGTGTGTGTGTATATATATATATATATGTATATATATATATATATATATGTATATATATGTATATATATATATATATATATGTTCTTGCCTGGAGAATCCCAGGCACAGGGGAGCCCGGTCGTCTGCTGTCTATGGGGTTGCACAGAGTTGGACACAACTGAAGCAATGCAGCATATATATATATATATTTATATATATATATATATATATATGCAGAATATATATATATATATATATTTCTCACTTGTGGCTGTGTATTGTAATGCAGGATGCAGGGGGACTAAAAAGAAGTATTGATATCTAGGTTCCATTAGTCGGAGACACCGATATCCTGGGTTCAATAATTTATAAAACAAAAAGATGGAAGACCAAAAAGAAAGAGAAGGCCAGCTGCAAAGGTAAATTAAACCTAAGAGACATCTATACAACACTCTACCCTATAACTCAGGAACTCGCATTCTCTGTATAAGGATTTCCTCTTTTTTTTACAACTTTACCAAAATGTGTTATATTATTTCCTGTCTTTTGCTAATAACCATACTACCAAGTGTGAGGTAATATTTTATTGTGTTTTTTTAATGGAATTATATGAAATTTTATGTATGAAACCTTTGAAAATTTCAATGCACTGTAGAATTTTTAAAAATCTCTCACTAAAGTTTTGACTTGCATTTCCCTAATGCTTACAGATACTGGACACTTTTCATAGACTTCTGGATCATTTGCAAGTTTTCTTTGGAGAAATGTCTTTTTAGGTTCTTTGTTCATTTTATTCAAATTATTTATATTTTTATTATTGAATTGAGTGACATTCAATATGTATTTGATATTCAGTTGTTATCAGATAGATGTTTTGCAAATATTTCCTCAGCCATTTCTGTGATTACCACTTCATTTTGCTGATTGTTTCCTTTGCCATGCAAATATTTTTAGTTTCATATAATCTCACTCATTCATTTCACTTTTTTGCCTGTGTTTTTAGTGTCATGACTTAACAATTTTAAACATATTACCAAGAGAATTGAAAGCATATTTCTGTGCAAAATCTGATAATAATTGTTAATATCAACATCGTTCATAAAAACTAAAATACATAAACAACTCAAAAAC
Organism: Bos grunniens; assembly: GCF_055505025.1. Lineage (NCBI taxonomy): Eukaryota > Metazoa > Chordata > Mammalia > Artiodactyla > Bovidae > Bos > Bos grunniens. Next base: position 7,752,391 of record NC_141176.1, on the reverse strand, counting down.
CATCAATGAGTGAATGGAGGAAATAAAATGTAATATTTCCACACAACTGAATATTATTCTGTTATGAAATGGCAAAATACTGCTACATGATCCAACATGGTTGATATTTGAAAACACTATTCTATTCTAGGTGAAGGAAGTCAACAAAGACTACAAATTGAATATACATAAAATAAATGCCCAGAGTAATCAAATACATAAAGGAAGTACATTGGTGGTTGCCGAGTGTAGGGAGGACAGTGGGTATTAAAGGAGTAACTGGTATGGGGTATGGAATTTCTCCTTGGGGTGGTAAAAATATTCTGATTGTAGACAGTGTTGATGTTCACACATCTTTATGAATATATTAAAAAGCACTGAATTGCAAGTTTTTAAAACTCAAGGTTGTGCTCTTTGAATTATACTGCAATTTAAAAATTGAGAAAAGAATGTGAAAAGAAAAAAAAAAACATTGACTGAAAAAGACATTAGAAATAAAATAGGAATCATTTGCAAAAATGAAAACAGAGGAGAATTGTTTAATATACAGAACAACTAACTGCGATATACCTTTTTTATATTACCATCAAAATAAATGAACTTAAAAGACACTTTCAGAGCAATGACAGAAAATTTAATATAGCCACTGATTAGTTTATGTAGAAGAATTGTGGCAAATTTATTTAACTGTGATGAACTTCCAGTTATTCAAGCTGATTTTAGAAAAGGCAGAGGAACAAGAGATCAAGTTGCCAACATCTGCTGGATCATTGAAAAAACAAGGGAGTTCCAGAAAAACATCTATTTCTGTTTTAATGACTATGCCAAAGACTTTGACTGTGTGGACCACAATAAACTGTGGAAAATTCTGAAAGAGATGGGAATACCAGAACACCTGATCTGTCTCTTGAGAAACCTGTATGCAGGTCAGGAAGAAACAGTTAGAACTGGACATGGGACAACAGAGTGGTTCCAAATAGGAAAAGGAGTACGTCAAGGCTGTATATTGTCACACTGTTTATTTAACTTATATGCAGAGTACATCATGAGAAACTCTGGGCTGGATGAAGCACAAGCTGAAATCAAGATTGCCTGGAAAAATGTCAATAACGTCAGATATGCAGATGACACCACCCTTATGGCAGAAAGTGAAGAAGAATGAAAGAGCTTCTTGATGAAAGTGAAAGAGGAGAGTGAAAAGTTGGCTTAAAGCTCAACATTCAGAAAACTAAGATTATGGCATCTGGTCCCATAACTTCATGACAAATAGATGGAGAAACAGTGGAAACAGTGCCAGACTTTATTTTCTTGGACTCCTAAATAACTGCAGAGGGTGACTTCATCCATGAAATAAAAAGATGCTTACTCCTTGGAAGAAAAGTTATGACCAACCTAGACAGCATGTTAAAAGGCAGATACATTACTTTGCCAACAAAGGTCCATCTAGTCAAGGCTATGGTTTTTCCAGTAGTCATGTATGGATGTGAGTGTTGGACTATAAAGAAAGCTAAGCACCAAAGAATTGATGCTTTTGAACTGCAGTGTTGGAGAAGACTCTTGGACTTCAAGGAGATCCAACCAGTCCACCCTAAAGGAAATCAGTCCTGAACATTCATTGGAAGGACTGATGCTGAAGCTGAAACTCCAATACTTTGGCCACCTCATGTGGCCACCTCATGTGAAGAGCTGACTCTTTTTAAAAGACCCTGATGCTGGGAATGATTGTGGTGAGAGGAGAAGGGAATGATAGAGGATGAGATGGTTGCATGGCATCACCTACTCAACGGACATGAGTTTGAGTAAACTGCAGGAACTGGTGATGGACAGGGAGGCCTGATCTGCTGCAGTCCATGGGTCGCAAAGAATCGGACATGACTGAGTGACTGAACAGAACTGAACTGAACTGAAGCATTTGAAAAGCAATCAAATATATTACGACATTTTATCTCCAAACATTTCAATATAAAGCTATAAAATTTGGACACTTTCTTAATAGTTGCAATCTTATTATCAGTTCAGTTCATGGTTCACGTATTGTTGAAGCCTGGCTTGGAGAATTTTGAACATTACTTTCCTGGCATGTGAGATGAGTGCAATTGTGTGGTAGTTTGAGCATTCTTTGGCATTGCCTTTCTTCAGAATTGGGATGAGAACTGACCTTTTCCTGTCTTGTGGCCACTGCTGAGTTTTCCAAATTTGCTGGCTTATTGAGTGCATCACTTTCACAGAATTATCTTTCAGGATTTGAAAGAGCTCGACTGGAATCCCGTCACCTCCACCAGCTTTGTTCATAGTGATGCTTGAAATGCGTACAGAAAGGAAAAAATGATGAATGTTAAAAATTAATAACTTATTAATGTAGAAAATGTATGCATTCATTTTATCACTGTGTCTACTTTTATGGTTTAGATGGTTATAACATGGTATTTTTTAAATGACAAAGTCTATGAAATTTTAGATTGTTAAAGCATGTTAAAATTAAAATTTTACTATACAAAATTTTTCATCATTGACAATTTGTTTATTATTTTAAGACTATGATACTTATTTCTATTAAATAAGTGAGCAATTATCAGTGTGGTTTGGTCATGAAGTTGTGTCTGACTCTTTGCAACCCCATGCACACCAGGGTCCTCTGTCTGTCCTTCATTATCTCCTGAAGTTTGTTCAAATATATATCCTTATATTTGTGATGTTATCTAACCATCTCATCATCTGTCTCCCTCTTCTCATATTGCTTTCTCCTTTTCTCAGCATCAGGGTCTTTTCCAGTGTGCTGTCTCGTCACATGAGGCAGCCAAATTATTGCAGCTTCAACTTTAGCATCAGTTCTTCCAATGAGTGTTCAGAGATTATTTCCTTTAGAATTAACTAATTTGATCTCCTTGCAGTCCAAAGGACTCTCAAGAGTACCGGGAGAAAGGAAGCAGGAGGGTTCAGGATGGGGAACACGTGTATACCTGTGGCAGATTCATGTTGATATATGGCAAAACCAATACAATTTTGTAAAGTTTAAAAAAAAAAAAACTTTCAAAAAAAAAAAAAGTCTTCTCCAACACCTTCTTCAAAAGCATCAATTCTTTGGCACTTGGCCTTCTTTATGATCCAACTCTCACATCCATACACAAGTCTTGGAAGAACCATAGCTTTGCCTATACGGACTTCTGTTGGCAAAGTGACGTCTCTGCTTTTTAATATGCTGTTTATGTTTGTCATAGCTTTCTTCCAAGGAGCAAGCCTCTTTTAATTTCATGGCTGCAGTCAGCATCCACAGTGATTTTGGAGCTGAAGGAAATAAATTATCATTGCCTCTCAAAAGCACAGTAAAAACAAAGTTCAGTAAGTAACCCTCATCTTCACCTTGATCACTCATAAAGCAGATTCAAGAGACATAAATTATGTCTCTTGAAGAAATACAAATTTTAAAACAGATGTCCAGTATTAGGTCGTTGACTTCAATAGCTGATTATCCATACACAGCAATATCATGCTGTTTTATAATGGTTTATATGCCTTAAGATTTTAATACTCTTCATATAGAAATTAATTTTACATGTCTTAGACATATCACTTAAATTTTATGCCTCAGATTTTACACCTGTACATGTGTTAATAACAGAATATCCTAAAGATACAAAAGATATTTAAAGACTAACTGCAGTTATTACTGCCTTATCAGCATCATTTGCCCACATTCTACTAGGTCTCAAAAGTATACATAACTTTCTGGGACTAGCTTTAAAAAAGATTTATAAACGATAAGCTAAGCTTTCCTTTCATCCTGCAGAGTGTTTTTGTTTTAATTAAAATACACTTTTTTAAATGCTACTCTCTCCATTTGAAAACATATGTATGACAGTACCATATGTAAGTTAGATAACCAGTGGGAATTTTCTGTATAGCTCAGGGAACTCCAACTGGGGCTTTTTGACAACCTAGAAGTGTGGGATGGGGTGGGAAGTGGGAAGGAGGTTCAAGAGGGAGGGGACATATGTATACCTATGACTAATTCATGTTGATATATGGCAGAAACCAACACAATATTGTAAAGCAATTATCCTCCAATTCAAAATAGATTTTTTTAAATGCACTAGTTTTACATTTTAAATATCAAAGTTCTGAATCCTTGGAAAATATATTTTCATAAAAATAGATCATTAGATACTATCATGAAATTCTATGCAGAATATTCTATTCAGGAATGTCAAACAATCGAAGAGATGATTACTTCTCTCAAGTGATGAAAAAACCTGTCACCCTTTTCTTTCCGTACCTTTCTCCTGGAATATGGTTATTCTTCTATTAGTTTTTCTTCAAATGACATCAAATATAAATTTTACACATCATCACAATACCTCAGTTATTCATTCTTACAACAGAAAAGGAACTGGGAATATCTGAAATGTTGCCCTTTCCTAGCTCAAGATTTTCAGCCAACATAGAACATTTGTTTTTCACCACATTAAAGATATTCCCATATGGTGTAACAGTTTATTTGCATACAATTTTATAATAACCTAGTATGTTAAAAAAGAGGTTAAGAATTAACCTGGGGTGAGGAGAAGAAAGAAAAATACGTTAGTTACACTTCTGGAAAATTTTGTTTAGGACTAAATTGATCAAATATATTATACATTGATTAAAGTTTTTATCAAGTTATTTCAGTTCAGTTAACTCAGTTGTGTCTGACTTTTTGCAACCCCAAGGACTGCAGCACGCCAGACTACCCTGTATATCACTAGCTCCCAGAGTTTGCTCAGACTCGTCCATTGATTCGGCACAGCCATCCAACCATCTCATCCTCTGTCATCCTCTTCTCCTCCTGACTTCAATGTTTCCCAGCATCAGGGTCTTTTCCAGTGAGTTAGTTCTTCACATCAGGTGGTCAGAATATTGGAGCTTCAGCATCAGTCCTTCCAATGAATATTTAGGACTGACCTTTAGGATGAACTGGTTTGATCTCCTTGCAGTCCAGGGGACTCTTAAGAGTCTCATTCAACACCACAGTTCAAAAGCAATTCTTCAGGTCTCAGCTTTCATCATAGTTCAACTCTCACATCCATACATGACTACTGGAAAAAACATAGCTTTGGATATACAGATCTTTGTTGAATATACAGATCAAATTAATGTCTCTGTTTTTTAATATGCTGTCTAGGTTGGTCATACCTTTTTTTCCAAGGAGTAATCATCTTTTAATTTCATGGCTGCAGTCACCAACTGCAGTGATTTTTGATCCCAAGAAAATAATGTCTCTCACTGTTTCCATTGTTTTCCCATCTATTGGCCATGAAGTGATTGGACTGGATGCCACGATCTTGGGCTTTTGAATGCTGAGTTTTAAGTCAGCTTTTTCAGTCTCATCTTTCAGTTTCATCAAGAGGTTCTTTAGCTCCTCTTCAGCTCCTCTTCACTTTCTGTCATAAGGGTGGTGTCATATGCATATCTGAGGTTATTTCTCCCAGCAATCTTGATTCCAGCTTGTGCTTCATCCAGCCCAGCATTTTTCATGGTCTACCCTACACATAAGTTAAATAAGCCAGAAAACAATATGTAGTCTTGACATACTCTTTCCCAATTTGGAGCAATTCCATTGTTCCATGTCTGGTTCTAACTATTACTTCTTGACCTGCATACATATTTCTCTGGAGGCAGGTAAGGTGGTCTTGTATTTCCATCTCTTGAAGAATTTTCCACAATTTCTTGTGATCCATACAGTCAAAGTTTTTAACATAGTCAATGAAGCAAAAATAGATGTTTTTTTTTTTTTTTCTGGAATTCTCTAGCTTTTTCTGTGATTCAACGGATGTTGGCTATTTGATCTCTATTTCGTCTACTTTTTCTAAATTCACATTTAACATCTGGAAGTTCTTAGTTAATGTATTGTTGAAGTCTAGCTTGGAAAATTTTGAGCATTACTTTGCTAGTATATGAAATGAGTACAATTGTGTGGTAGTTTGAACATTCTTTGGTATTGCCTTTCTTTGGGATTTAAATGAAAACTGACCTTTTCCAGGCCTGTGGCTGAGTTTTCCAAATATTTTGGCATATAAGGTGTAGCACTTTAACAGCATTTTAATCAAGTTATTTAGTACTTTATTTTAACATGGTGGTGTTAATAATACTGAGACAAATACCAAATATGTGGTATGATCACTAAACAATTGAGGCAATAAAATCAGCTGTTTATGTTACATTCAAATAGAGTAAAATCCCCAACCTATGAAGAGTTTTACCTCTCTCCTCTCTCTCTCTCTCTCTCTTCTCATTGGAGAAGGCAATGGTGACCCACTCCACTACTCTTGCCTGGAAAATCCCATGGACGGAGGAGCCTGGTGGGCCGCCATCTATGGGGTTGCACAGAGTCGGACACAACTGAAGCGACTTAGCAGCAGCATATATATAAATATATATGTATATATATACATATATAGTGTGTGTGTGTGTGTGTGTATAACTGTTCATTGTTAAGTCATATCTCACTCTTTGTGACCCCATGGACTACAACATGCCAGACTTTTCTGTCTTTCACACCTCCCAGAGTTTGCTCAAATTCATGTTCATTGAGTCAGTAATGCCTTCACTTAAATGACTAGCCTCTTAGCAGAAAGACTTGTAAACCTGGTTCCTGCTCTCTTTTCATGTAGTCTCAGTATCTCTACACAAGTTCTTTCTACAAGCAATTGAACCTTTCACACGGAAACTGAAAGCTTCAGGAAGGAAGTCTTACAGACTGGTGGGAAGGACATGTGCAGAAATACTGGTACAATGTTCATTCTGCCATAGTTTTCAGGCAAAGCAGTTACAGAGAGCACTCAGATTTAAAGGGAAGAGAAAATGAATACATCATGTGACTGGAGAATCTTCAAAGATACCACTATAGTTTTTGTCAGAGTGACCCATCTATATTTACTGGCATTAATATGATTTTTATGTTCAGTAGAAACAATATCTTGATTTTCCATACAAAACCAGCCACAGAAATCAAAACTCAGTCAAAATCACGTAGAAAAGAATTAGCCAGCAGAGCTCTTCATGTCACTGAATTACAGAATCATAAGGTGTAATAAAATAGTTGCTTTATTTCACCTGCCAAACAAACAAATCAGAGCAGTAGCCAGATTCATGCAAATTTGTTGTTCTTCCATCTTCATTATGAAACTTCTATACTATTATCCACATGACTGGCAACATGCCAGCTATCATATTTGGATCTTGTTACTATGACAGAGAAAAAAGTAAAATTCAGGATGTGCACCTTTCATGATGTTATAAGCAAAATTTTGAAAATATGACTTATCTTCCCCATGTGGTAATATGAGAAAATATTTTTGCATTTCTGCATTTAGGTCTTTTTGACCAAGTTTTGCTGAAACTTCAGAGCTAGGCCAAAAGAGTGAGACTTAACATATTACTTTAAAACAATATAGAGTCCATTTCCCAGGTGGTGCTCCTCTGATACACACCTTAATGGGAGCTCCACAATTTTGACACATCCAAGAGGAAAACAAAACTCAGGGATTCTAGGAAAACTCTATGCCACCTCAAAGAGCATCCAACATAGGAATGGGGAGGCCTGAACAGTCCCCACATGGCATGCTCTGGACAGAATTTGAAGGAAAGTCTTGAGAGCTACAAAGAGTATGAGATGCAGTCAGACCTGGGTTTAAAGACTCATCTTTCATGCAGCATTGCGATCTGTGATATTAATCCCTGAGCCTTTGGGGTAGGAGCACTGACTCCAAGACCCTAGACTGCCAGGGGACTAACCCTTGTGAGTATCAAATAGTGAGAACTCACACAAAGGAAACCACTTGAATATAAGACCTGGCATCATCCAACCACCAGTAGCATCCTGTGCAGAACACCTCATCTAAACAGCAAACAAAACAAAAATACCTAATCACCAGAAGACAGGATTACCACCTCACTCAGCCTTGCCCATCAGAGGAAAAACAAACATACAAAAAAAAAAAAAAAAAAACTACACAAATCTCACCCTATATGAAGCTCATACAAACCACAGGAGCAAACTTAGGAGGGAAGAAGCCAAAAGAAAGAAAGAATTCAACCTTGAAACTTGGGAAAAAGTGACCTCAAACACAATAAGTTAAAAATTAATAATAATGAAAAGGCAGAAAAATACCACACAAATGAAGGAACAAACTAGAAACACAGAAGTCCAAATAGTGAATAGGAAATAGGCAAGCTACCTGAAAAAAATTCAGAATAATGATAGAAAAGATTATCAAAAACCTTGAAAGTAAAATGGAGAAAATGCAAGAAACAATTGACAAAAACCTACAAGAATTAAAGAATAAACATACAGAGCCAAACAACACAATTATTGATATTAAAAATACTCTAGAAGGAATCAATAGCAGAATATCTGAAGAAGAATGAATCAGTGAGTTGGAAGATAAAATGGTGGAAATAACTTCTGAAAAGCAGAATAAAGTAAAAAGTATGAAAAGAACTGAGGATAGTCTCAGAGACCTCTGGGAAAATATCAAATGCATCAACATTCAAATTATATGGGTCCCAGAAGAAGAAGATAAAAAGAAGGGTATGAGAAAATTTTTGAAGAGATTATAGTTGAAAAGTTCCCCAACATGGAAAAGGAAATAGTCAATCAAGTTCAAGAGGGTCAAAGAGTCCCACACAGGATAAATCCAAGGAGAAACACATCAAAACACATACTAATCAAACTAACAAAGTCTAAAAGCAAAGAAAGAATTTTAAAAGCAGCAAGGAAAAAGCAAAAAGTAACATACATGGGTAACCCCATATGCTTAACAACTGATCTTTCAGCAAAAACTCTGCAGGGCAGAAGGGAACAGCAGGATATATTTAAAATACAGAAAGGGAAAAATCTGTAGCCAAGATTACTCTACCTGGCAAGGATCTCATTCAAAATTGATGGAGAAATCAAAAGCTTTTCAGACAAGCAAAAGTTAAGAGAATTCAGTACCAGCAAACCAGCTTTACAACAAAAGTTAAAGGAACTTATATAGTCAAGAAATACAAGAGAAGAAGAAGAAGAAGAAGAAGAAGAAAAAATCAACCCTGAACAATTAAGAAAATGGCAATAGGAACTCATATATCAATGATTACTTTAAATGTAAATGGATAAAATGCTCCAACCAAAAGACATGGACTGGCTGAATGGATACAAAAACAAGACCCATATATATGCTGTCTACAAGAAAACCACTTCAGACCCAAAGACACATATAGACTGACAGTGGGAAGTTGGAAAAATATATTTCAGGCAAATCAGAAGCAAAATAAAGCTTGAGTAGCAATCCTCATATCAGAAAAAATAGATCTTAAAGAATATTACAAGAGCTAAGGAAGGACACTACATAATGATCAGGGATCAATACAAGAGGAAGACGTAGCAATTGTAAATATCTATGCACCCAACATAGGAGCACCTCAATACATAAGACATACACTAACAGACATAAAAAGAGAAATGGTCAGTAGCACAATAATAGTAGAAGACTTTAACACCACACTCACACCAGTGGACATATCATCAAAACAGAAAATGAATAAGGAAGCACAAGTCTTAAATAATACATTAGATGAGATGGATCTCATTGCTACCTTCAGGACGTTCCATCCAAGTACAGAAGAGTATACCTTTTTCTATTTTGGGGGTGTTAGTTCTAGAAAGTCTTATAAGATCTGGTCTTCATAGAACCGTTCAACTTCAGCTTCTTCAGCATTACTGGTTGGGGCATAGACTTGGATTACGGTGATATTGAATGGTTTGCCTTGGGAATGAACAGAGATCATTCTGTCGTTTTTGAGATTGCATCCAAGTAGTGCATTTCGCACTCTTTCGTTGACTATGATGCCTACTCCATTTCTCCTAAGGGATTCCTGCCCACAGTAGTAGATATAATGGTCATCTGAGTTAAATTCGCCCATTCCAGTACATCTTAATTCATGGATTCCTAGAATGTCGATGTTCAATCTTGTCATCTCCTGTTTGACCACTTTCAATTTGCCTTGATTCATGAACCTAACATTCCAGGTTCCTATGCAATATTGCTCTTTACAGCATCGAACCCTGCTTCCATCACCAGTCCCATTCACAACTGGGTGTTGATTTTGCTTATGCTCCATCCCTTCATTCTTTTTGGAGTTATTTCTCCACTGATATCCAGTAGTATATTGGGCAACTACCGACCTGGGGAGTTCATCTTTCAGGGTCCTAACTTTTTGCCTTTTCATACTGTTCATGGGGTTCTCAAGGCAAGAATACTGAAGTGGTTTGCCATTCCCTTCTCCAGTGGACCACATTTTGTCCTTTTCATTATACGGGACTGGAATTCAAAAGTAGGAAGTCAAGGAACACCTGGAGTAACAAGCAAATTTGGACTTGGAGTACAGAATGAAGCAGGGCAAAGGCTAATAGAGTTAGAGTTCTGCCAAGAGAACACACTGGGCATAGCAAACACCCTTTTCCAACAACACAAGAGAAGACTCTACACATGGACATCACCAGATGGTTGACACCGAAATCAGATTAATTATATTTTTTGCAGCCAAAGATGGAGAAGCTCTATACAGTCAGCAAAAACAAGACCAGGAGCTGACTGTGGCTCAGATCATGAACACTCTATTGCCAAATTGAGACTGACATTGAAGGAAGTAGAGAAAACCACTAACCATTCAGGTATGACCTAAATCAAATCCCTTATGACTATACAATGGAAGTGAGAAATAGATTCAAGGGACAAAATCTGATAGAATACCTGATGAACTATGGATGAAGGTTCATGACATTGTACAGGAGGCAGGAATCAAGACCATCCCCAAGAAAAAGAAATTAAAAACAGCAAAATGGCTGACTGAAGAGGCCTTACAAATACCTGCGAAAAGAAGGGAGGCAAAAAGCAAAGGGGAAAAGGAAAAATATACCCATTTGAACGCAGAGTTCCAAAGAATAGCAAGGACAGGTAAGAAAGCCTTTCTCAGAGATCCATGCAAAGAAATAGGGGAAAACAATAGAATGAGAAAGACTAGAGATGTCTTCAAGAGAATTAGAGATACCAAGGGAACATTTCATGCAAAGATGGTCTCAATAAAGGACAGAAATGGTAGGGACCTAACAGAAGCAGAAGATATTAAGAAAAGGTGGCAAGAATACACAGAAGAACTGTACAAAAAAGATCTTAACAACCAAGAGAATCACGAGGGTGTGATTACTCATCTAGAGCCAGACATCCTGGAATGTGGAGTCAAGTGGGCCTTAGAAAGCATCACTATGAACAAAGCTAGTGGAGGTGATGGAATTCCAGTTGAGCTATTTCAAATCCTGAAGATGACACTGTGAAAGTGCTGCTCTCAGTATGTCAGCAAATTTGGAAAACTCAACAGTGGCCACAGGACTGGAAATTGTCAGTTTTCATTCCAATCCCAAAGAAAGGCAATGCCAAGGAATGCTCAAACTACCACACAATTGCACTCATATCACACACTAGTAAAGTAATGCTTAAAATTCTCCAAGCCAGGCTTCAGCAATATATGAACCGTGAACTAACAGATGTTCAATCTGATTTTAGAAAAGGCAGAGAAACCAGAGATCAAATTGCCCATATCAGCAGGATCATCAAAAAGCAAGAGACTTCCAGAAAAACTTTCTGCTTTATTGACTATACCAAAGCCTTTGACTGTTGGATCACAATAAACTGTGGAAAATTCTGAAAGAGATGGGAATACCAGACCACCTGACCTGCCTCTTGAGAAATCTGCATGCAGGTCAGGAAGCAACAGTTAGAACTGGACATGGAACAACAGACTGGTTCCAAATAGGAAAAGGAGTACATCAAAACTGTATATTGTCACCCTGATTATTTAACTTATATGCAGAGTACATCATGAGAAACACTGGTCTGGAGGAATCACAAGCTGGAATCAAGATTGCCAGCAGAAATATCAATAACCTCAGGTATGAAGATGACACCACTCTTATGGCAGAAAGTGAAGAACTAAAGAGCCTCTTGATGAAAGTGAAAGAGGAGCCTGAAAAAGTTGGCTTTAAGCTCAGCATTCAGAAAACTAAAATCATGGCATCTTGTCCCATCACTTCATGGGAAATAGATGGGGAAACAGTGGAAACTGTGGCTGACTTTATTTTTCTGCACTCCAAATTCACTACAGATGGTGATCGAAGCCATGAAATTAAAAGATGCTTACTCCTTGGAAGGAAAGTTATGACCAACCTAGACAGCATATTAAAAAGCAGACACATTATTTTGTCAACAAAGGTCCATCTAGTGAAGCCTGTGGTTTTTCCAGTGGTTATGTATGGATGTGAGAGTTGGACTGTGAAGAAAGCTGAGCGCCGAAGAATTGATGCTTTTGAACTGCGGTGTTGGAGAAGACTCTTGAGAGTCCCTTGGACTGCAAGGAGATCCAACCAGTACATTCTAAAGGTAATCCGTCCGGAGTGTTCATTTGAAGGACTGATGCTGAGCTGAAATTCCAATACTTTGGTGACCTGATACGAAGAGCTGATTCACTGGTAAAGATCCTGATGCTGGGAAAGATTGAGGGCAGGAGAAGAAAGGGACAACAGAGGATGAGATGGTTAGATGGCATCGCTGACTCGATGGACATGGGTTTGGGTGGACTCCTGGAGTTGGTGATGGACAGGGAGGCCTGGCGTGCTTCGTTTCATGGGGTCACGAAGTGTTGGACAAGACTGAATTGAGCTGATACTTCTTCTCAAGTGAACATGGTACGTTCTCCAGTATAGACCACATTCTGGGTCACAAATCATACTTCTGTAAATTTAAGAAAATTTAAATTGTGTCAAGCATCTTCTCTGAACAATAATATGAGACTAGATATCAATTACAAGAAAAAAAATGTGAAAAACACACACAGGTGGAGATTAAACAGTTCCTTTCTAAATAACCAAGTAGTTACTGAAGAAATAAAAAGCAAATTAAAAAAAAATGCTAGAAACAAATGTCAATGAAAACACAACTCAAAACATGGGATGCAGCAAAAGTGGTTCTAAGAAGGAAGTTTATAGCAATACAATTCTATGTCAAGAAACAAGAAAAACATTGAATAGACAACCTAACTTTACGCATAAAACAATTGGAAATATAAGAACAAAAAATCCCAAAATTAGTAGAAGGAAAGAAATCATGAAGATCTTAGCAGAAATAAATGAAAAAAAAAAAAAGAAAGAAAGAAACAATAATAAGGATTAATAAAACTAAAAGCTGTTTCTTTGAGAACTTAAACAAAATTGACAATCCTTAATCCAGACCCATCAAGGAAAAAAAGAGAGAAGAATCAAATAAACAAAATTAGAAATGAAAAAGTAGAGATTACAACAGACAATGCTGACATACAAAGGATTATAAGAGACTATTTTGAACAACAATATGTCAATAAAATGGATAATCTGGAAGAAATGGACAGATTATTAGAAAAGTTCAATCTTCCAAGACAGAAGCAGGAAGAAATAGAAATTATGAACAACCCAATTACAAGCACTGAAATTGAAGCTGTGATCAAAAATCTCCCAAAATACAAAACCCCAGGACCAGGTGGCTTCACAGGAGAATTATATGAAACATTTAGAGAATCTTTAGAGAATGCCTATTCTTCTAAAACTCTTTCAAAAATTACAGTGAGGGAACACTTGCAAATTCATTCTTGAGACCACCATCACTCTAATAACAAAACCAGGCAAGACGACACACAAAAAGAAAACTACAGGCCAATAGCAAACAGAATTCAGCAACATATCAAAAAGCTCATATACCAGGATCAAGTTGGGTTTATTCAAGATATGCAAGCATTGTTTAATATTCACAAATCAATCAATGTGATATACCATATTAGCAAACTGAAAGATTAAAAATCATATGATAGTCTCAATAGGTACAGAAAAAGCCTTTGACAAAATTCACCACCTATTTATGATTAAAACTCTTCAAAAAATGAGTATAGAGGAATGTACCTCAACATAGTAAAGGCCATATATGATAAGTCTACACCAAACATTATTCTCAATGGTAAAAACCTGAAAGCATTCCCCCTAAGATCAGGAACAAGACAAGGTGTTCACTTTCACCACTATATTCAATATAGTTGTGGAAGTCTTAGCTACAGCAATCAGAGAAGAAAAAAATAAATTAAAAAAAAAAAAAAAAAAAGATTTAAGCTCAGAAAAGAAGTAAAGCTCTCTTTGTTTGAAGATGATATTATACTGTACATAAAAAACCCTAAAGATAGTATCAGAAAATTCCTAGAGTTAATCAGTTAATTTAGCAAAGTTGCAGGATACAAAATCAATACACAGAAATCACTTGCATTTCTATATACTAACAATGAAAAATAAGAATGAGATATTAAGGAATCAATCCCATTCACCATTGCAACAAAATAATTAAATATCTAGGAAAAAACTTACCTAAGTAGACAAAAGAACTGTACACAGAAAATTATAAGACATTAATGAAAGAAATCAAAGACAACATAAACAGATGGAGAGATATTCCATGTTCCTGGGTAGGAAGAATCAGTACTGTGAAAATGACTATACTACAAAATGCAATCTACATATTCTGTGCAATCCCTACTGAATTACCAATGGCATTTTTCACAGAAGTAGAACAAAATAATCACAATTCATACAGAAATAAAAAAGACCTAGAATAGGCAATGCAGTCTTGATAAAAAAGAATGGAGCTGGAGAAATCAACTTCCTGATTTCAGATTATACTAAAAAGCTACAGTCACCAGGACAGTATAGCACTGGCACAAAAACACAAATATAGACCAACTGAAAAAGATAGAAACTCAGAAATAAACCCATGAACCTGCAGGGACCTTTTTTTGTTTTGTTTTGTTTTATATATTGCTTATTTTACTTCACAATATTTTTCCATATTAAGTACTCACCTACAACATAATTTTTGATGACATAATTTTTTATAGTATAACATTGTATTTGTCCAGCCTATTGGACACTGTTTCCAAAGACAACAAAACTTTAAAGATGATTTGCATACAGACAGGGCAAGAATGATTCTCAGTTCCCACTTGTTTGCAAGCCAGTGTTCTGGAAATAAGAGAGCGCAGGGTGGCATGCACTGGGTTGCCTAAGGAAGGGTCTAGCAGATTATCCGAGGAAAACAGCTCTTGCCCATCCCATCCTCTGGGCCCGTCTTTTCTTCCTCCCTGAAGGAAGATCAAAGATTTTCACAACCTGCAGATCCTGTGGGTTTTCTTCATTAAATCAGTCAAGTGTTTGCACTTAGGAAAGTCAGGGACACAGGAGTTGAATGGGGAATGAGAAGAATAACTTGACACACTTAATGTAATTATGGAGGGTGAAAATATATTTTTATTTATTCTTTTTTAATTTTATTTTTTAACTTTACAACATTGTATTGGTTTTGCCATATATCAACACAAATCTGCTAGAGGTATACATGTGTTCCCCATCCTGAACCCTCCTCCCTCCCCGTATCATCCCTCTGGGTCATCCTAGTGCACCAGCCCCAAGAACCCAGTATCATGCATCGAACCTGGGCTGGTGACTCATTTCAAAAATGATATTATATGTTTCAATGCCATTCTCCCAAATCATCCCACCCTCTCCCTCTCCCACAGAGTCCAAAAGACTGTTCTATACATCAGTGTTTCTTTTACTGTCTCGTATACAAGGTTATTGTTACCATCTTTCTAAATTCCATATATATGCCTTAGTATACTGTATTGGTGTTTTTCTTTCTGGCTTACCTCACGCTGTATAATAGGCTCCGGTTTCATCCACGTCATTAGAACGGATTCAAATGTATTCTTTTTAATGGCTGAATAATACTCCATTGTGTATATGTACCACTGCTTTCTTATGCATTCATCTGCCGATGGATATCTAGGTTACTTCCATGTCCTGGCTATTATAAACAGTGCTGCAATGAACATTGGGGTACATGTGTCTCTTTCAATTCTGGTTTCCTGCGAGTGTATGCCCAGCAGTGGGATTGCTGGATCGTAAGGCAGTCCTATTTCCAGTTTTTTAAGGAATCTCCATACTGTTCTCTATAGTGGCTGTACTAGTTTGCATTCCCACCAACAGTGGAAGAGGGTTCCTTTTTCTCCACCCTCTCTCCAGCATTTATTGCTTGTAGACTTTTGGATCACAGCATTTTGACTGGCGTGAAATGGTACCTCATTGTGGTTTTGATTTGCATTTCTCTGATAATGAGTGATGTTGAGCATCTTTTAATGTGTTTGTTAGCCATCTGTATGTCTTCTTTGGAGAAATGTCTACTTAGTTCTTTGGCCCTTTTTTTTTATTGGGTTGTTTATTTTTCTGGAATTGAGCTGCAGGTGTTGCTTGTATATTTTTGAGATTAGTTGTTTGTCAGTTGCTTCATTTGCTATTATTTTCTCCCATTCTTAAGGCTGTCTTTTCACCTTGCTTATAGTTTCCTTTGTTGTGCAGAAGCTTTTAAGTTTAATTAGGTCCCATTTGTTTATTTTTGCTTTTATTTCCAGTATTCTGGGAGGTGGGTCATAGAGGATCCTGCTGTTGTGTATGTCGGAGAGTGTTTTGCCTATGTTCTCCTCTGGGAGTTTTATAGTTTCTGTTCTTACATTTAGATCTTTAATCCATTTTGAGTTAATTTTTGTTCATGGTGTTAGAAAGTGTTCTAGTTTCATTCTTTTACAAGTGGTTGACCAGTTTTCCAAGCACCACTTGTTAAAGAGATTGTCTTTAATCTATTGTATATCCTTGCCTCCTTTGTCAAAGATAAGGTGTCCATAGGTGTGTGGGTTTATCTCTGGGCTTTCTATTTTGTTCCATTGATCTATATTTCTGTCTTTGTGCCAGTACCATACTGTCTTGATAACTGTGGCTTTGTAGTACAGCCTGAAGTCAGACAGGTTGATTCCTCCAGTTCCATTCTTTCTCAAGATTGCTTTGGCTATTCGAGGTTTTTTGTATTTCCATACAAATTGTGAAATTATTTGTTCTAGCTCTGTGAAGAATACTTTTGGTAGCTTGATAGAGATTGCATTGAATCCACAAATTGCTTTGGGTAGTATACTCATTTTCACTATATTGATTCTTCCAATCCATGAACATGGTATATTTCTCCATCTATTAGTGTCCTCTTTGATTTCTTTCTCCAGTGTTTTATAGTTTTCTATATATAGGTCTTTAGTTTCTTTAGGTAGATACATTCCTAAGTATTTTATTCTTTCCGTTGCAATGGTGAATGGAATTGTTTCCTAATCTCTCTATTTTCTCATTATTAGTGTATAGGAATGCAAGAGATTTCTGTGTGTTGATTTTATATCCTGCAACTTTACTATATTCATTTATTAGTTTTAGTAATTTTCTGGTGGAGTCTTTAGGGTTTTCTATGTAGAGGATCATGTCATCTGCAAATAGTGAGAGTTTTACTTCTTCTTTTCAAATTTGAATTCCTATTATTTCTTTTTCTGCTCTGATTGCTGTGGCCAAAACTGTGTTGAATAGTAGTGGTGAAAGTGGGCACCCTTGTCTTGTTCCTGACTTTAGAGGAAATGCTTTCAATTTTTCACCATTGAGGATAATGTTTGCTGTGGGTTTGTCATATATAGCTTTTATTATGTTGAAGTATGTTCCTTCTATTCCTGCTTTCTGGAGAGTTCTTATCATAAATGGATGTTGAATTTTTCAAAGGCTTTCTCTGCATCTATTGAGATAATCATATGGTTTTTATTTTTCAATTTGTTAATGTGGTGTATTACATTGATTGATTTGCGGAATTAAAGACTCCTTGCATCCCTGGGATAAAGCCCACTTGGTCATGGTGTATGATCTTTTTAATGTGTTGTTGAATTCTGATTGCTAGAATTTTGTTAAGGATTTTTGCATCTATGTTCATCAGTGATATTGGCCTGTAGTTTTCTTTTTTTGTGGGATCTTTGTCAGGTTTTGGTATTAGGGTGATGGTGGCCTCATAGAATGATTTTGAAAGTTTACCTTCCTCTGCAATTTTCTTTTGCTTGTCTGTAAAGCTTTTGATTTCTCCCTCATATTTGAATGAGATCCTTGCTGGGTACAGTAATCTGGCTGTAGGTTATTTTCTTTCATCACTTTAAGTGTGTCTTGCCATTCCCTCCTGGCTTGAAGTGTTTCTATTGAAAGATCAGCTGTTATCCTTATGGGAATTCCCTTGTGTGATATTTGTTTTCTTCCCCTTGCTGCTTTTAATATTTGTTCTTTGTGTTTGAGCTTTGTTAATTTGATTAATATGTGTCTTGGGGTGTTTTGTCTTGGGTTTATCCTCTTTGGGACTCTCTGGGTTTCTTGGACTTGGGTGATTATTTCCTTCCCCATTTTAGGGAAGTTTTCAACTATTATCTCCTCAAGTATTTTCTAATGATCTTTCTTTTTTGTCTTCTACTTCTGGGACTCCTATGATTCGAATGTTGCAGTGTTTAATATTGTCCTGGAGGTCTCTGAGATTGTCCTCATTTCTTTTAATTCATTTTTCTTTTTTCCTCTCTGATTCATTTATTTCTACCATTCTATCTTCTAATTTACTAATCCTATCTTCTGCCTCTGTTATTCGACTATTTGTTGCCTCCAGAGTGTTTTTGATCTCATTTATTGCATTATATATTGACTTTTTTTTTTATTTCTTCTAGGTCCTTGTTAAATCTTTCTTTCATCTTCTCAACCCTTGTCTCCAGGCTATTTATCTGTGATTCCATTTTGATTTCAAGATTTTGGATCATTTTCACTATCATTACTCAGAATTGTTTTTCCAGAAGATTCCCTATCTCTTCCTCTTTTGTTTGGTTTGATGGTTATTTATCCTGTTCCTTTACCTGCTGGATATTCCTCTGTCTCTTCATCTTGTTTATATTGCTGAGTTTGGGGTGTCCTTTCTGTTTTCTGGCAGTTTGTGGAGTTCTCTTTATTGTGGAATTTCCTCACTGTGTGTGGGTTTGTACAGGTGGCTTGTCAAGGTTTCTTGGTTAGGGAAGCTTGTGTCGGTGCTCTGGTGGGTGGAGCTAGATTTCTTCTCTCTGGATTCCAATGAAGTGTCCAGTAATGAGTTGTGAGATGTCTATGGTTTTGTAGTAACTTTGGGTAGCCTATACTTCAGAGCTCAGGGCTGTGTTCCTGTGTTGCTGGAGAATTTGCGTGGTATGTCTTGTTTCGGAACTTGTTGGCCCTTGGGTGGTGCTTGGTTTCAGTGTACGTATGGAGGCGTTTGATGAGCTCTTGTCGACTAATGTTTCCTGGAGTCAGGTGTTCCCTGGAGTCAGGGTTTGGACTTAAGCCTCCTGCTTCTGGTTTTCAGTCTTATTTTTACAGTAGTCTCAAAACTTCTTCTGTACAGCACCATTGATAAAACATCTAGGTTAAAGATGAAAAGTTTCTCCACAGTGAGGGACACCCAGAGAGGTTCACAGAGTTACATGGAGAAGAGAAGAGGGAAGAGGGAGATAGCAGTGACCTGAATGAGATGAGGTGGAATCAATAGAGGAGAGAGCAGGCTAGCCAGTAATCACTTCCTTATGTGCACTCCACAACTGGACCGCTCAGAGATGTTCACGGAGTTAAACAGAGAAGAGAAGAGGGAGGAAGGAGACAGAGGTGGCCAGGAGGCTAAAAGGGGGAAATGAAAAGGAGAGAGACAGATCCAGACAGTAATCAGTTCCCTAAGTGTTCTCCACTGTCTGGAACACACAGAAATTCACAGAGTTGGGTAGACCAGAGAGAGGTTAGGGAGGAGACACAGGCGACCTGGTGGAGAAAAAGGAGAGTCCAAAGCGGGAGAGAGCAGTCAAGCCAGTAATCTCTCTCCCAAGTAAAAATGGGTACTGAAAATTGGGTTCTTAAAGGTACAAAATTGATAACAAATACCAAAAAGCAAAAGTTAAGAAACTATAGTGGAGTTTGGAATTTCAAGAATACAATGTTAAAGAAAAGAAGAACAGTAAAGAGAAAAAAAAGTCACAAAAATTATATTAAAAAAATATATATATATAGATACAAAATTGATAACAAATACCAAAAAGCAAAACTTAAAAACCTAGAATAGAGTTTGGAATTTCGGAAATACAATGTTAAAGAAAAGCAGAAAAAAAAAAAAAAAGAATGAGAAAAAAAAGTCACAAAAATTATAAAAAATATATATATGAAGTTTGCTTTAAAAAAATACAGTCTGTTTTTTTTTTCCTTTGTGCAAAGTAATAGTAGGTTATAAACGTGAAAATTAAAGGAGTAATAGAGAACTTATAATTTTTTAAAAAATTAAAAAAAAAGAAAGAATGATCATAGAAATAGTAAAAATATATCTAGGACATTCTCTGGTGTTGTTGTGGGTATTGTGCGGTCAGTTCATTTTTGGCTAGTTCCTTGGTCTGGCTTATATTTCTCAAGATCTATAGGCCCCTTCCCATGTAGTCGGTACTAACGACAAGGTTTTAATCTATTGCACCTGTTGCTTCCAAGGCACTTCCCTCTGTTTTAGCTTCTTCTGTTTGCTGGTCTCTTCAGTGTTTGATTTCAGCCCTGACACAAAGGGGGCGGTGGTGGACACTTTTTTTTTTTTTTTTTAGGCTCACTTGTTTAGTCCCACTGTGGGGAGGGAGGGATGCTGCAAACAAATAACACTGGTGTGTGCTCACAGTGCCTCAGCCACACTGGGCCTGCCCCCGCTCACGGCACGTGTACCCTCCCTGCCCATCCTGCTCAGGCTCTAGGTTGCTCCACTGGCAACCATCCAGGGCCGGCCCTGGGCTGCACGCACCTCCCAGGTCTAAGCCGCTCAGGTTCAGGCACTCAGGTAGTCCTCAGAGGCACCGACTTGGTTGGGCCTGTGTTTTGTGTCCTTCCCAGGTCCAAGCAGCCCAGGTGATGAGGTGTTTGGCGAGTGTGGTCACTGCAACTTATCGCCTCCCCACCACTAGGTTTTCTGGGTGTACAACCGGTGCACCTTCTCAGGCGGATGTTGACCATCCAGAACCCCAAGAAGTCTTAGTTAGCAAAGAAGCCTGCTTACAGTTTTGTAGATAATGTCTCTCTGGGGCTGTGATTGGCCCCTTCCGGCTCTGGCTGCCTGTCACCGGAGGGGGATGGTCTGTAGCCAGCTAACTCTGTTCAGTCCTTTGTTCTGTGCATGGGCCTGGAAGTGTCTTAGGTTAGGGCTGGCTTTTCGTGTGATAGATATCCCACAGTCTGGTTTGCTAGCCCAAGTTATTTTGCTCAGATAGCACTCAGGGCAGTCAGGCCAATTCCTTACTCTAAGCGATGCAGCCCGTGCCCCACTGCCCAGCCCCCGCTTGCTAGTGGTGGGTGCAGGTATCTGCACCGCTTCTCCGCTTGGGGAGTTACTGTTAAGCTTGTAATCTGTGGGTTTTAATTGTTTATTTATTTTTCCTCCCTGTTATATTGCCCTCTGTGCTTCCAAGGCTCAGCACAGACTCGGCAGTGAGAGTGTTTACTGGTGTTTGGAAACTTTTCTCTTTTTAAGACTCCCTTTCCAGAACGGAGCTCTGTCCCTCCCTCTTTTGTCTAATTTTTTGTCTTTTATATTTTTTCCTACCTTCTTTCGAAGACAATAGGCTGCTTTTCTGGGTGCCTGATGTCCTCTGCCGGCATTCAGAAGTTGTTTTGTGGAATTTACTCAGTGTTTAAATGTTCTTTTGATGAATTTGTGGGGAAGAAAGTGGTCTCCCAGTCCTATTCCTCCGCCATCTTAGCTCCCCCTCTGTACCTTATTTTTGACAAAGGATGCAAGAATATACAATGGAACAAAGACAGCCTCTTCAATAAGTAGTGCTGGGAAAACTGGACAGCTGCATGTATAATAATGAAATTAGAATACTTCCTAACATCATACAAAAAGATAAACTCAAAATGGAGGAAAGACCTAAATGTAAGACCAGAAACTATAAAACTCCCAGAGGAAAACATAGGCAGAACACTTTGATTTTGATGACATAAATCAAAACAAGATTCTTTATGATCCACATCCTAGTGTAACAGAAATAAAAACAAAAGTAAACAAATGGGACCTGATTAAACTTAAAAGTTTTTGCACAGCAAAGGAAACTGATATGAAATCATAACCCTCAGGATGGGAGCAAATAATAGCAAATGAGACAAGTGACAAAGGACTAATTTCCAAAATATACAAGCAGCTCATACAACTCAATACCAGAAAAACAAACAACTCAGTCAAAAAGTGAGAAAAAGACCTAAACAGTCATTTCTCCAAAGAAGACACACAGATGGCTAACAAACACATGAAAAGATGATCAACATCCCCATTATTAGTAAAATGCAAATCAAAACTGCAATAAGATATTACCTTGCACCAGTCAGAATGGTCATCATCAAAGTCTTCAAACAATAAATGCTGGAGAGGGTGTGGAGAAAAGGGAAAGCTCCTGCAGTGTTGGTGGGAGTGTAAATTGATACAGCCACTATGGAAGATGGTATGGAGATTCCTTAAAAAACTAGAAATAAAATCACCATTTGAACAAGCAATCCCCCTCTTAGGCATAAACCCTGAAGAAGCCAAAATTGAAAAAGACACATGTATCCCATTGTTCATTATAGCACTATTTACAATAGGTAGAACATGAAAGCAACCTAGATGTCCATTGACAGATGAATGGATAATGAAGTTGTGGTACAGATGATAGCTTATGGTGAATGATGTTATATTTGTGATCTCTTAAGAAAAAAATTTAGCATCAGGACCAGGGACCTGACTTGATCACTTGAGAGTTTTGTGTAGCTTTTGTATTGTTTTATTAAAGAAAGAAAAGGGATAGAGAAAGGTTCTGAAATAGACATCAGAAGTGGGTGAAGAGTGCCCCTCTGCTAGTTTTCAGTTCAGTCCAATCTCTGAGTCCTGTCCAACTGTTTGTGACCCCATGAACCGCAGTACACCAGGCCTCCCTGTCCATCACCAACCCTTACAGTCCACCAAAACCCATGTCCATCGAGTCAGTGAAGCCATCCAACGATCTCATCCCCCATCGTTCCCTTTTCCTCCTGCCCTCGATCTTTCCCAGCATCAGGGTTTTTTCAAAAAAGTCAGCTCTTCACATCAGGTGGCCAAAGTATTTGAGTTTCAGCATCAGCATCAGTCTTTCCAATGAATATTCAGGACTGATTTCCTTTAGGATGGACTGGTTGGATTTCCTTGCAGTCCAAGGGACTCTCAAGAGTCTTCTCCAACACCACAGTTCAAAAGAATCAATTCTTTGGTGCTCAGCTTTCTTTATAGTCCAACTCTCATATCCATACATGACCACTGGAAAAACCATAGCCTTGACTAGGCAGACCTTTCTTGACAAAGTACTGTCTCTGCTTTTTAATATGCTGTCTAGGTTGGTCATAACTTTCCTTCCAATGAGTAAGAATCTTTTAATCTCATGGCTTCAATCACCATCTGCAGTGAATTTGGAGACCAGAAAAATAAAGTCAGCCAGTGTTTCCCCATCAATTTGCCATGAAGTGATGGGACTGGATGCCATGATCTTAGTTTTCTGAATGTTGAGCTTTAAGCCAACTTTTTCACTCTCTTCTTTCACTTTCATCAAAAGGCTTTTTAGTTCTTCTTCACTTTCTGCCATAAGGGTGGTGTCATCTGCATATCTGAGGTTATTGATATTTCTCCCGGCAATCTTAATTCTAGCTTGTGCCTCCTCCATTTCAGCATTTCTCATGATGTACTCTGCATATAAGTTAAATAAGCAGGGTGACAATATACAGCCTTGACGAACTCCTTTTCCTATTTGGAACCAGTCTGTAGTTCTATGTCCAGTTCTAACTGTTGCTTCCTGACCTGCATACAGATTTGTCAAGAGGCAGGTCAGGTGATCTGGTATTCCCATCTCTTTCAGAATTTCCCACAGTTTGTTACGATCCACACAGTCAAAGGATTTGGCATAGTTTTAGCAAGCTGTTTTTGTCTTTTAGAAAGCTCTTATCAAATAAGAAAGACACCTCAAGCCTGCTGGAATTTCACCAGGCTTCTCTCCCACAACAAGCATTTTTGAGATAGTATGGCATGAGATGTGTCATTCCCCAACCATAAAAAAGTTGATATGAATACTGATTTGTTGAGCTATTCTCAGCCATATGTTTGAGAAAAGAAAAAAACAAAAATGTTAGGCTTAGGTGGAACTATTTTGAGGAAAGGCAAATTCCAATTCAAATACATAGTTTCATTAATATAGTATAATTAAAACATTTCCACAGAGAAATTTCCTTTTAATTTTGTGTGGAGAAGGAAAAAAATCTCACACTTGTTATCTGTTTTCTCCTGCTGTTGAAGGGAGAGAGAACACTTGCAGCCTGTTTCCTCCCTTTGGAGACCCCTGGCCTTCCTGCCTGTTACCCTCTCACATATACACAATGGAATATTAATCACCCATAAAAGAAGGAACACATCTGAGTCAGTTCTAATGAGGTGGATGAACCTAGAACCTATTATACAGAGTGAAGTAAGTAAAAAAGAGAAAAATAAATATCGTATTCTAATGCATATATATGGAATCTAGAAAAATGGTACTGAAGAATTTATTTTACAGGGCAGCAATGGAGAAATAGACATAGAGAATAGCCTTATGGACATGGGGAAAGGGGAGGAGAGGGTGAGATATATGGAGAGAGTAGCACGGAAACTTACATTACCATAAGTAAAATAGATAGCCAATGTCTCAGGCAACTCAAACAGGGGCTCTGTATCAACCTAGAAGGGTGGAAGGGGGAGAGGGGTGGGAGGGAGGTTCATAAGGGTGAGAAC
This sequence comes from Bos grunniens, assembly GCF_055505025.1. NCBI lineage: Eukaryota > Metazoa > Chordata > Mammalia > Artiodactyla > Bovidae > Bos > Bos grunniens. The sequence goes on along the minus strand of NC_141176.1, from coordinate 7,727,588 downwards.
ATATGTATACCTATGGAGTATATCAAGGCTGTATATTGTCACCCTACTTATTTTAACATATATGCAGAGTACATCATGAGAAATGCTGGACTGCAGGAAGCACAAGCTGGAATCAAGATTGCCAGGAGAAATATCAATAACCTCAGATATGCAGATGACACCAGGCAGAAAGTGAAGAACTAAAGAGCCTCTTGATGAAAGTGAAAGAGGAGAGTGAAAAAATTGGCTTAAAGCTCAACATTCAGAAAACTAAGATCACGGCACCTGGTCCCATCACTTCATGGAAAATAGATGGGGAAACAGTGGAAACAGTGGCTGACTTTATTTTTCTGGGCTCCAAATTCACTGCAGATGGTGACTGCAGCCATGAAATTAAAAGACGCTTACTCCTTGGAAGGAAAGTTATGACCAACCTAGACAGCATATTAAAAAGCAGAGACATTATTTTGCCAACAGAGGTCCGTCTAGTCAAGGCTATGGTTTTTCCAGTGGTCATGTATGGATGTGAGAGTTGGACTATAAAGAAAGCTGAGCACTGAAGAATTGATGCTTTTGAACTGTGGTGTTGGATAAGACTCTTGAGAGCCCCTTGGACTGCAAGGAGATCCAACCAGTCCATCCTGAAGGAAATCAGTCCTGAATATTCATCGGAAAGACTGATGCTGACGCTGAAACTCCAATACTTTGACCACTTGATGTGAAGAGCTGACTCTTTTGAAAAGACCCCGATGCTGGGAAAAATTGAGGGCAGGAGGAGAAGGGGATGACAGAAGATGAGATGGTTGGATGGCATCACCGACTTGATGGACACGGGTTTTGGTGGACTCCGGGAGTTAGTAATGGACAGGGAGGCCTGGTGTGCTTTGGTTCATGGGGTCACAAATAGTCAGACATGACTGAGTGACTGAACTGAACTGAAATGATGGCTGATTCATGTTAAGGTTTGACAGAAAACAACACAATTTTGTAAAACAAGTATCCTTCAATTAGAAAATAAATAAATTAAAAAAAATTCAATATAGATACTCAAGACGCCAGAGAGGTTAACTGCAGATGGCTTTCCAAGTGGCACTAGTGGTAAAGAATCTGTTTGGCAATGCAGGAGGCATTAAGACATAGGTTTGATCCCTGGGTTGTTCTTTCCAGGTAGGAATATGCCAAAATAGAATTTTCTGGGATATGATGTAATAATATATATATATATATATATATATATATATATCTGAGTGGGCTTCTCTGGTAGCTCAGCTGGTGAAAAAAAAAATACACCTGCAGTACAGAAGACCTGGGTTCAGTCCCTGGGTTGGGAAGATCTCCTGGAGGAGGGCATGGCAACCCACTCCTGTATTCTTGTCTGGAGAATCCCATGGACAGAGGAGCCTGTTGGGTTATAGTACATAGGGTCACAAAGAGTTGGACATAACTGAAATGACTTAGCACACATAGATTTGTTTATATTCAAAGATTTTTCAGACCAACAATCATAGAAGCATCACAAATGTGTCTTGAGCACATATCCTCATCTTCTCTCTGCAGATATTTTTTGACACATCAGTGTTCAAGGACAGATTCTGCCCACTAAGTTTCCAAGGTGATTCTCTCAGAAGGGAAGGGTAATTTACTCTACGTAAATACTCCAAATTCAGTTTTTTGAGTGGTTCTATCCTAAAACACAGATCTCTTATATATTTAGTTCTTTTTCTGCCCATTCCAGGGTAAAAAAGTGGGTACAGAAATAACATGAATATTACTTGTTTGTAAGTAAAAATTCAGTTCATTTCAGTCCCTCAGTCCTGTCCAACTCTTTGTAACCCCATGGACTGCAGCACGCCAGGCCTCCCTGTCCATCACCAACTCATGGAGTTTACTCAGACTTATGTCCATTGAGTCAGTGACACCATCCAACCATCTCATCAAAATAGTCTGCTCTATTGCAGAAACCTTGCATGTGAATTCAGAACATTAATTAATATGGATATTGAAAACCTAATGGAAGTGTTAACCAGATATTAGCTAAAAGGTCATATCATGCTCCAAAAGCAACTGAGGTATTTAGCTCAGATGCCAACATAGGCTAAAATTCTATTACTATGTAAAAAGGGGAGCATAATATTAAGGCAAAACTGGCATATTTGATCACAGTAAGAGAATAGATACCTACCACAGTTAGAAACATGATACTTCATTATGACAAAACGATCAATTTAAGCTTTACTCCTGCAATTATATCAATTTATTGCATATCATTGATTCAAACTGTACTTATTCACATTGTTATCTTTTTTTTTATACTTTGTGTATGTATGTGGATTATTTTGATGTGTTTTCCTTCTACTTTCTGGCTTGTCACTGCACCAATTAACAATCTGGTTTCATGAAATAAACCACATTTAGTCAAGACATTTTTGGGTTTTTTTGTTGCTGTTTTGTATTGTTAAACACAATTTACTAAGATTTTATTAAGAATTTTACCATCTATATTTATAAACTATATTTAACTTTAGCTTTATTTTCTCACAATATCTTCATGTGGTTTTAGTATCAGAGTAGTGTTCGCTTCATTGAATGAATTGTCCCTGTGATGGTTGATTTTATGTGTCAAGTTGACCACACTAAGGGATGCCGAGTCCAGTCAACATTATTTCTGGATATATGTGAGTATTTCTGAAAAGGATTTCAGTATTTGATTCAGTAGGCTGAGTGAAGAAATTCACCCTCAGCAATATAGGCTGACATCATTCCATCCCTTGGGACATGAATGGAGTGAAAAAATCTTAAACTGGCAAATTCTCCTTGAGCTGAGCTATCCATCTTCTCTTGCCTTCAGACATTGCAGCTCCTGAATACTGGGCTTTCAAACTTCAGTACTTAACACCAGTGACCCAATTCCCAGGCCTTTGGCCTCAGACTGAATTATAACAAAAGCTTTTCTAGTTTTCCAGTTGTTATTCAGCCTCAAAAATAGCCACATTTTAAAAACTTTTGTGCGTGTGAACATGATCAGATTTATATTTTAAGAAAATATATTATTTAACATGATTATTAGCATTTTTCACACCCATTTAACATTTCAGCTTATACCATGTTTAGTTTCAGAGATTATTAATTGCCTAACAAAACATCATCTCATCTTCCTTAGAGAAGGAAAATCCTGACTTTTAGCTAGGAAACGTATCCCAGACTAAAAGACTATATTGTCCACCTCCTTTACATGTGACTATGTGACAAAGTTATGATTTATTAATTTCAAATAAAAGTATTTTAAGACCTTGGAAAAGCTCCCAAAGGGGGCTGACTCAGTCAGAATGGGTCTTATTTTGTCCTGTTCTCTCACTTTCGTCTTCAGTTATATAATTCAGATATTATGGCTTAGTATCCACTTGGGCTTAAACCATGAAGGTACTTTTGGGGTTGGAAGTCTTTCACCATATATTTCAATTTATTTTTGTTTTTGATTTGTGTTTAGCTGTATCTTTTTTCATCTATTCAAAATCTATGATTTTTCCTTCCAGTTATTCTGCTATATAATTGATACATAACACTGTGTAAGTTTAAGGTATTCATCATAATGATTTGATTTGCATACATCATGAAATGATTGCCACGATAATGGTTCAGTTCAGTTCAGATCAGTCGCTCAGTCATGTGCAAATCTTTGCCACCCCATGAATCACAGCACGCCAGGCCTCCCTGTCCATCAGCAACTCCCGGACTTCACTCAGACTCCTGTCCATTGAGTCAGTGATGCCATCCGGCCATCTCATCCTCTGTCGTCCCCTTCTCCTCCTGCCCCCAATCCCTCCCAGCATCAGAGTCTCTTCCAATGAGTCAACTCTTCGCATGAGGTGCCCAAAGTACTGGAGTTTCAGCTTCAGCATCATTCCCTCCAAAGAAATCCCAGGTCTGATCTCCTTCAGAATGGACTGGTTGGATCTCCTTGCAGTCCAAGGGACTCTCAAGAGTCTTCTCCAACACCATAATTCAAAAGCATCAATTCTTCATTGCTCAGATTTCTTCACAGTACAATAATGCTTAGTTAACCACAATCATCATATACAGATACAGAATAAAATAAATAGAAAACATTTCCTTGTGATGAGAAATCTTACAATTTTGTCTCAACAAATTTCATATATATATATATATATATATATATATATATACACACATAAATGTTAATCATGACCCAGATAATCACGACAGTGTGGTCACTGACCTAGAGCCAGACATACTGGAATGTGAAGTCAAATGGGCCTTAGAAAGCATCACTATGAACAAAGCTAGTGGAGGTGATGGAATTCCAGTTGAGTTATTTCAAATCCTGAAAGATGATGCTGTGAAAGTGCTTCACTCAATATGCCAGCAAATTTGGAAAACTCAGCAGTGGCCACAGGACTGGAAAAGGTCAGTTTTCATTCCAATCCCAAAGAAAGGCAATGCCAAAGAAGGCTCAAACTACTGCACAATTGCACTCCTCTCACATGCAAAAAAAGTAATGCTCAATATTCTCCAAGCCAGGCTTCAGTAATATGTGAACCGTGAACTTCCTGATGTTCAAGCTGGTTTTAGAAAAGGCAGAGGAACCAGAGATTAAATTGCCAACACCACTGGATCGTGGAAAAAGCAAGAGAGTTCCAGAAAAACATCTATTTCTGCTTTATTAACTATGCCAAAGCCTTTGACTGTGTGGATCACAATAAACTGTGGGAAATTCTGAAAGAGATGTTAATACCAGAACACCTGACCTGCCTCTTGAGAAATTTGTATGCAGGTCAGGAAGCAACAGTTAGAACTGGACATGGAACAACAGACTGGTTCCAAATAGGAAAAGGAGTACGTCAAGGCTGTATATTGTCACCCTGCTTATTTAATTTATATGCAGAGTACATCATGAGAAATGCTGGACTGCAAGAAACACAAGCTGGAATCAAGATTGCCAGGAGAAATATCAATAACCTCAGATATGCAGATGACACCACCCTTATGGCAGAAAGTGAAGAGGAACTCAAAAGCCTCTTGATGAAAGTGAAAGTGGAGAGTGAAAAAGTTGGCTGAAAGCTTAACATTCAGAAAACTAAGATCATGGAATCTGGTCCTATCACTTCATGGGAAATAGATGGGGAAACAGTGGAAACAGTGTCAGCCTTTATTTGGGGGGACTCCAAAATCACTGCAGATGGTGACTGCAGCCATGAACCTAAAGACGCTTACTCCTTGGAAGGAAAGTTATGACGAACCTAGATAGTATATTCAAAAGCAGAAACATTACTTTGCCAACAAAGGTCTGTCTAGTCAAGGCTGGGGTTTTTCCTGTGGTCATGTATGGATGTGAGATTTGGACTGTGAAGAAGGCTGAGCACCGACGAATTGATGCTTTTGAACTGTGGTGTTGGAGAAGACTCCTGAGAGTCCCTTGGACTGCAAGGAGATCCAACCAGTCCATTCCGAAGGAGATCAGCCCTGGGATTTCTTTGAGGGAATGATGCTGAAGCTGAAACTCCAGTACTTTGGGCACCTCATGCGAAGAGTTGATTCATTGGAAAAGACTCTGGGAGGGATTGGGGGCAGGAGGAGAAGGGGATGACAGAGGATGAGATGGCTGGATGGCATCACTGACTCAATGGATGTGAGTCTGAGTGAACTCCGGGAGTTGGTGATGGACAGGGAGGCCTGGCGTTCTGCCATTCATGAGGTTGCAAAGAGTCGGACATGACTGAGTGACTGAACTGAACTGAATCCTATTTATCTTATAACTGCAAATTCATACTTTTGACTTTGTTATTGTTGTGCTTTAGTCTCTAACTGTGTTCAACTCTTTTGCAAATCCACCAGGCTCCTCTGTCCGTGGGATTTCCCAAGCAAGAACTCTGAACTAGGTTGCCATTTTCTTCTCCAGGGGTTTGTCCCAGACCCAGGAATCAGCTACCTTCATTCAATTCCCTTATCTCTACCCACTACCTTTGGTAACTTCAAATCTAATCTCTTTTTCTGTTTGTTTGTTTTTTATCCCCTTTTGAAGTGTAGCTGACCTACAACACTGTTTAGTTCTGGTGTACAACCTAGTGATTTAATATTTCTCTACATTTCAAATGATGACCACAGTAAGTCTAAATACAATCTGTCACTATACAAAGATATATAATATCTCTCTCTGTTTCCACACTGTTCATTTCATACCCATGACATTTATTTTGTAATTGGAAGCTTATACCTCTTATTTCTCTCTCACCTGTTCCTCTCATCCTCCTACCCACTCTGCTTTGGCAACCATCTGTTTGTTTTCTATATTTAGAATATATATACACTGTCACCTTTTTTACATATAGCAAAAAAAAAAATAATGAATAAAACAAATAGATTTTTTTTCTACATGTATGAAGGTCCTGAAGTTGTCAAGCCAGTATGATGTTTTCATGGTGTTTTTCATCAACCAAGCTTCAATTATTCTGTGACTTACTACTGAAACCTAGGCTGTCTAGCAGAGTTTATGGAGAGAATGAAGAAAATGTAAAAGTTCTGAATTGTTGTAAATAAGGAAATATTTACTATTAAATACCATTATATTTACTATTATATCAATATATGAGACATTAAAAAAAAAAAAAAACTTAGAACAATGCCAGGCAAATAGTAAGCACCATGTAAGCAATTGTTAAACAAAAATATTGAGAATTTATCTAAGAAACCTACAGTTGTTGTCTTTATAATTGCCATAAATGCAGAGACTGTCTTTCATTTAGGTATTCTAACTGATTTTGGCATGGCTAGTCTAATAAATAATAAAGGAAAGACAAGCACATAGTCTTTGCAGACAATATTTAGCAACTTAATTTCAATACAAAATTTAAAAGTACATGTAAGAAAACTACCTCAAGAAAGAAAAATTGGTAGGTTTAAATAACATCTTCTTTGAAAGATACTGACACTTTGACTTACAGGAGAAAAGCCTTTCTCAGGGAAATGTCTTTGAAGCCATAAATATAATAAACCTAAGCCTTGAAAGGATGTTCACAGTTGTAGCATTTTGGGGGAATAAAAATCTCTGTGTGCAATCTTTCTTTAGCTTATTTTCTATCACAAGCTCAAGCATCCATAAAAATAATGTTAAAACTCTTTTAATTAATTTACTTATAATTTCTTTCAAAAATTTGTTATTCACATTGATAAAAACATTTGCTAAAAACATTCAAAAAATATAATTGTTATTTATAAAGGTATTCATGGTATTTATAAAGATGTTAATTTTTCTAAACTGAAAATACTTCCTAAGTGCCATTTATCATTAATTTTTGTTTATGGTCTGTTAGTCAGTTTCAGTCCAAGTGACAGTGTTCATATCCAAGCCATTTTCAGTTAATTTCTTCGTAAGTTTTTTTGAGACATGGTGTCAAATGATTTATTAAAGCCAACTTATATTACATCAAATGAATTAATAGTAGTTCCTAATTATATCAAATAAGTAAACTATTTTTTCTGACATAGCTTATTTTCCATCCTTTCTTCTACATTGCATTTTATTACACAGCATAGCATTGTTATCTTTTTTCAAAATTTTTATTTTCCTAAATATACAGTTGTTGAAAATAATTTGTGTTGATCATTAACAAAATTTTGCCACTCTCTGTTTGCAAAATCCAATTTTTTTCAGATATTCAAAATTTAGTGAATTTAGGATATTTGCAACCTAGACTAGTTCAAGAGCAAAATTGTAATTGTTATAGTCTAATTATGAAATTCAATTCCACTTGGTGGTGGGAAAAAAATAGCTAAAAGCACATGGGATAATTTGGGCAATATTTCTAAAGGGAAGTATATTGATAATATCCTTAGGAATTTTCCTTGTTTTTTTATATAGGATTTACTACTTTCCTGACTAGAGAGACACGTATACAGATGATTTAAGGTATGCATGTGGTTGCAGTAGTTTTTCTTAAGACCTAGAGGAAAGTTACATAGAAAAAACATACTGAAAAATGCAATTTGAAAAAAGAAAGAAATTGGAACTCTGAAAATAATGTTGAGCCTTTGTTATTGATAATAAAACATTCTGATGTCCAGAATGTTGACACTGCTTAAACTAATTTTATTTGGATTTTTGTTATTAAAGCTGTGTGCATGCTCAGTCGCTCAGTTGTGTCCAACCCTGTCAGTCTCCTCTATCCACGGAATTTTCTGGGCAAGAATATTGAAGTAGGCTGCCATTTCCTCCTCTAGGGGATCTTCCTGACCCAGGAGTCAAGCCTATGTTCCCTGCATTGAAAGGCAGATTTCTTACCATTGTGTCACATGGGAAACCTGATATGAAGCTGACTATATTTTAAATATACTATGGTAAAATATTTTTTACAATAAATTTGTCCTCAGAAATATTATTCTACAAGATAAAAATTTCTCAGAAAAAGTCAAAATCCACAAAGTAAGTTATCTACAATAGCATAACAGTTTTTACTGTGCTTCTCAGTTTCAAAAATCTATAGGTTTAATCATTTTGGAAAACTTTTGTAATATAAAGATCTAATAAAATATTATAAACATTTTTTTTTCTCTTCTTAATTGACAAAGTTGACTTACAGCATTATATTAGGTTTAGGTTTACAATGTAGTAATTTGCTATTTTTACAGATTATACTCAATATAATGTTATAAAATATTTGCGGTACTCTGTATGTTGTAAATTGCTTTCTTGTGACATTTACTTTACACCTGGTAATTTGTACTTCTTAACCCTTCTCACCTATTGTGCCCTTCCCCCCAACGCTCTCCTCTGGCAATCACCAATCTGTTTTTGGTATCTGTGAGTCTATTTGCGTTCCTTTGTTTAATTCCTTGGATTTCACATATAAGTGAAAGCATACAGGTTTTGTCTTTCTCTGTTTATTTCACAATTCATAACACCCTCTAAAGTCATCCGTGTTGTCACAAAGAGTAAAGCTTCATTCATTTCTTACCTCTGAGTAATATTCTATTTATACATATTTATATACATTTGCCTACTAGAGATCCAGGTTTGATCCCTGAGTTGGAAATATCCCTTGGAGGTGGGACTAGCTCCACCTTGGCTCAACTAATCGATGTGGTGTGGTCTTGCTCTTTAGGGCCAAACCTAAGCCATGCAGGACGAGGGATGGGCTTTCCAGGTGAACTTGTCTGCTCTTCTCAGTCTGTCTGCCGGTCCCCTCACCTGTCTTTCCCCCTGCTGGTTGGGGAGGGTGAGGAAGACAGAGGTTGGGTGCAGCCTCTGGCCCTAGCCTTTGGTCTCCTGTCCCCGCCTTGGGCGTCAGTGGGGCCATTGGTCTTCTGACACAGCAGATGCTCTCTTCGCCTTCTCAGCGTGTGCCCCGCTAGCGGCCCTCCCTGCGGTGGGGAGGGCTGTGTCGCTGCCGCGCTGCTTTGAAGTTGGACTTCCCTGGTGGCTCAGACGGTAAAGCATCTGTCTACAATGAGGGAGACCTGGGTTCGATCCCTGCGTCGGGAAGATTCCCTGGAGAAGGAAACGGCAACCCACTTCCAGTACTCTTGCTTAGAAAATCCCATGGACAGAGGAGCTTGGTGCAGGCTACTGTCCATGGGGTCGCAAAAAGTCCGGTACGACTGAGTGACTTCACTTTCTTTCCAGTATTCTTGCCTAGAGAATTCCATGGACAGGGGAACCTGGCAGGCCACAGAGCAAAGTTTGCAGAGTTGAGCATGACTGAGTGGCTAACATTTTGACTTTCACATATACATGTATAATTATATACATGATGTTGAGCATCTTATCATGCTCCTGTTAACCCTCTAAATGTCTTTTTTGGAAAAAAAAAAAAAGATATATATATATATATATATATATATATACACATACATACATATATTCCTTCTTATTCATCTGTTGATATGTAAATCATCTTGGATATGTAAATAATGCTTTAGGATGCATATATCTATTAAAATTAGTGTTCTTATTTTCTTCAGATAAATACCCTGGAGTGGAATTATGGAATTATACAGTACTTCTACTTTTAATTACTTTGAGGAAGGGCCATACTATTTTTATAGTGGCTGCATCAGTTTACAATTCCACCAACGGTGCATGAGTTCATTTTTTTCTCCTCATCTTCAGCAACACATTATTTATTATCTTTTTGCAGGGAGTCATTCTAACCAGTGTGAGATGGTACCTTGTTATAGTTTTGATTTGCATTTCCCTGATAATTAGTGATGTTGAGAATCTTATCATGTGCTTGTTAATGCTCGCTATGTCTTCTTTGGAAAAATACTTTTTCAGGTTCTCTGACCATCTTTTTATTTAGATTGTGTTTCTGTTTTTTTTTTTTTAATACTGAGTTCTTTATATATTTTGGATATTAATTTTTTATCAAACTTATTTTTTGCAAATATCTTCTCTCATTCAGTAGGTAGTCTCTTTTTTTCATTAACGATGATAGAAATAAGTGTAATAAGTAAAAATAATATGCTATTCATTAAAGTTTAATATGCATGTCTATGCTTGTGTTAAATTCTTATAAGCTATATGCTATATGGTCAACAAAAGAGTCTGAAATGCAGTACTTGGATGCAATCTCAAAAACAACAGAATGATTTCTGTTCGTTTCCAAGGCAAACCATTCAATATCACAGTAATCCAAGTCCATGCCCCAACCAGTAACACTGAAGAAGCTGAAGTTGAACAGTTCTATGAAGATCTACAAGACCTTTTAGAACTAACACCCAAAAAAGATGTCCTTTTCATTATAGGGGACTGGAATGCAAAAGTAGGAAGTCAAGAAACACCTGGAGTAACAGGCAAATTTGGCTTTGGAATACGGAATGAAGCAGGGCAAAGACTGGTAGAGTTTTGCCAAGAAAATGCACTGGACATAAAAAAACACCCTCTTCCAAAAACACAAGAGAAGACTCTACACATGGACATCACCAGAAGGTCAACACCGAAATCAGACTGATTATATTCTTTGCAGCCAAAGATTGAGAAGCTCTATACAGTCAGCAAAAACAAGACCAGGAGCTGACTGTGGCTCAGCCCATGAAATCTTTATTGCCAAATTCAGACTTAAATTGAAGAAAGTAGGGAAAACCACTAGACCATTCAGGTATGACCTAAATCAAATCCCTTATGATTATACAGTGGAAGTGAGAAATAGATTTAAGGGCCTAGATCTCGTAGATAGAGTGCCTGATGAACTATGGAATGAGGTTCCTGATATTGTACAGGAGACAGGGATCAAGACCATTCCCATAGAAAAGAAATGCAAAAAAGCAAAATGGCTGTCTAGGGAGGCCTTAAAATAGCTGTGAAAAGAAGAGAAGTGAAAAGCAAAGGAGAAAAGGAAAGATATAAACATCTGAATGCAAGTTCCAAAGAATAGCAAGAAGAGATAAGAAAGCCTTCTTCAGTGATCAATGCAAAGAAATATAGGGAAAACAACAGAATGGGAAAGACGAGAGATCTCTTCAAGAAAATCAGAGATACCAAAGGAACATTTCATGCAAAGATGAGCTCGATAAAGGACAGAAATGGTATGGACCTAACAGAAACAGAAGATATTCAGAAGAGGTGGCAAGAATACACAGAAGAACTGTACAAAAAAGATCTTCACGACCCAGATAATCAGGATGGTGTGATCACTCATCTAGAGACAGACATCCTGGAGTGTGAAGTAAAGTGGGCCTTAGAAAACATCACTACGAACAAAGCTAGTGGAGGTGATAGAATTCCAGTTGAGCTACTCCAAATCTTGAAAGATGATGCTGTGAAAGTGCCGCACTCAATATGCCAGCAAATTTGGAAAACTCAGCAGTGGCCACAGGACTGGAAAAGGTCAGTTTTCATTCCAATCCCAAAGAAAGGCAATGCCAAAGAATGCTCAAACTACCGCACAATTGCACTCATCTCATACGCTAGCAAAGTAATGCTCAAAATTCTCCAAGCTAGGCTTCAGCAATATGTGAACCATGAACTTCCTGATGTTAAAGCTGGTTTTAGAAAAGGCAGAGGAACCAGAGATCAAATTGCCAACATCCTCTGGATCATGGAGAAAGCAAGAGAGTTCCAGAAAAACATCTATTTCTGCTTTATTGACTATGCCAAAGCCTTTGACTGTGTGGATCACAATAAACTGTGGAAAATTCTGAAAGAGATGGGAATACCAGAACACCTGATCTGCCTCTTGAGAAATTTGTATGCAGGTCAGGAAGCGACAGTTAGAACTGGACATGGAACAACAGACTGGTTCCAAATAGGAAAAGGAGTTCGTCAAGGCTGTATGTTGTCACTCTGTTTATTTAACTTATATGCAGAGTACATCATGAGAAAAGCTGGACTGGAAGAAACACAAGCTGGAATCAAGATTGCCAGGAGAAATATCAATAACCTCAGATATGCAGATGACACCACCCTTATGGCAGAAAGTGAAGAGGAACTCAAAAGCCTCTTGATGAAAGTGAAAGTGGAGAGTGAAAAAGTTGGCTGAAAGCTCAACATTCAGAAAACGAAGATCATGGCATCCGGTCCCATCGCTTCATGGGAAATAGATGGGGAAACAGTGGAAACAGTGCCAGACTTTATTGTTCTGGGCTCCAAAATCACTGCAGATGGTGACTTCAGCCATGAAATTAAAAGACGCTTACTCCTTGGAAGGATAGTTATGACAAACCTAGACAGCATATTCAAAAGCAGAGACATTACTTTGCAAACAAAGGTCTGTCTACCTGTGATGGATTCATTTTGATTTTTGGCAAAACTAATACAATTATGTAAAGTTTAAGAATAAAATAAAATTAAAAAAAAAAAAAACTCTTACTGAAAAAAAAAAAGAAATAATCCTTTAAAGAAACAAAAATAATATAGAATTAGAAATCAGAACCATCATTATGATACTTTATATCTTTTTTATGATATTCATTACAACATTGTAAGTTTTATAACTTGATAATTTAATTATATAAGAATGATTGGTTTAAAAAAAAAAAAAAAAACAAAGGTCTAGTCAAGGCTATCGTTTTTCCTGTGGTCATGTATGGATGTGAGAGTTGGACTGTGAAGAAGGCTGAGCGCTGAAGAATTGATGCTTTTGAACTGCGGTGTTGGAGAAGACTCTTGGGGGTCCCTTGGACTGCAAGGAAATCCAACCAGTCCATTCTGAAGGAGATCAGCCCTGGGATTTCTTTGGAAGGAATGATGCTAAAGCTGAAACTCCGGTACTTTGGCCACCTCATGCAAAGAGTTGACTCATTGGAAAAGACTCTGATGCTGGGAGGGATTGGGGGCAGGAGAAGAAGGGGAAGACAGAGGATGAGATGGCTGGATGGCATCACTGACTCGATGGACGTGAGTCTGGTTGAACTCCAGGAGTTGGTAATGGACAGGGAGGCCTGGCATGCTGCGATTCATGGGGTTACAAAGAGTCGGACAGGACTGAGTGACTGATCTGATCTGATCTGATATGCTATATATAATTATATTTATTTACTTATTTTTAAAGTAATTGACTCAAATAAAATTTAAAATTTAGTTTCTTAGCATTATTACAGATTTGTAGTGATCAGTAGCCAAATGTTGCTAGTGACTTCCACATTGCACAACATGTCATACAGCATTTCCATCCCTCCAAAAAATTCCATTGAAAAGCCCTCATCTAATCAAGGATCAGCAGATATGATTCATAGACCACTACCTAATTTTTTAAATAAAATTCTGCTGAGGATCTCTATACCCATTTAAAAATATATGGTTTATGGAAATATTCACACTATATTGACAGAATTAAGTAGTTTCAACAAAAACTATATGGCTTGAAAAGCCTAAAATATTGATAATTAGAATATTTAAAAAACTCTTCATCCATGGTCTACACAATAGTCTAAACAGAGTAAAACATAGCCTAAATATAATAAATACATGTGAGCATTTTTGTAGAGGAAAGAGTGTGGCAAAATCTTTCTTATTGTTGCTAAAATTTTTTAAATATATGTATTTGAATTATAAAATTCATTTTTACTCATCAATATTCAGTCTTACTTATACAAATTAAAACTTCATATTCAGAAGAATATAAAATTTAAAAAAAAATGAACCTCAACTTAAAACTCTAAATACACTATCAGATTATTTGACACTGCTCACACAAAGCTCATTTGTTATGTATTTGAAGAGATTTCATTTCTTTCAAAGGCGTTGTGTCTACCATATGTTCAAAAGATCACTTTTCATAGTGACATCATTACCACTAATACCAACTTAAATCAAATCGTTTCTTGCACCTGCTAAGTTTCCATATCTGTAGAATGCAAATTGATTTGGATGTATAGTTTTATCTTCGTGAGAAAACCTCAAATCTCTTTTGTATCCAGAATGATAAAAAATATCGCATAATTAGAAAAGCTGAATAGAAGTGAAATTGACTTATACCCTCAAATGAAGCATTTTAAGAATTTCTAGAATTACAAGAAATATGCTTCTTCCCCATGAACTCTCATGATTTCGACATCAAGTTTTGCTTAAAAACTAATTTTAAAATATGTTTAGAGGCCAGTGTTTGCATGCACAGTGGGGTTGGAAAGAACCATAATATAAAAGTACGGAAAGAAGTATCATTTGTTTACCATCACTTTAGAAAATATGGTGTACAGCTTAAGAACCCCAGGCTTTCAGTTAAACTTCTGTGTTTTGATTTTTTTGTTTCCATTCCTCTCACGTTCTCAGTGGGCAAATTAGAGCAGTATGTTAAGGTATAAGCTGAGATATGGTAATGAACATACAAAAATTGCAGTGACTTTAGCAAGATAATCTTTCTCAGTTATATAAAATTCTGCAGTTAAAAGCAATTCTGAGCAGACCATATGAATGACAAACCAGCTCAATTCGGGCTTTCACAATAATCTCTCTCTCTCTCTCTCTCTCTCTGTCTCTTTTAATCTGGTGGACATTGCTCCATTTTTTATGGTGAAAATTAGATTATTAAAGTCTGCTTTTCAACCTGCAGACTTGGAAAGAACAATGAGATGGTAAATGATGTCCTTTTCAGCAAGTTTAGAACATCATTGATTATTAAAATACATTGGTTAGGACATAATTAAATGGATATAATTACCTTCAAATAATTGAAGCCTTTGTACCTAACTGTCTAGTTAGGAAAAATAGTATTGGAAAACTGTTGCTTCATGTTTTACATTTTTCTTGTATTTAAATTTTATCTTTTCATGTATTTACTGTGACAAGTAACCATGTAAACCTACACACACCTCTGGAAAAGCACCTGACACAGAGTAAGCCTTTAATAATTCCTATGTCTTTTTTCTATTTGCATAATTCCTTTCTTTTGTGAATTGCTGCAATATATAGATTATAAATAGGAAAATAAATATTTTATGCTGTGAAAGCCCTGCACTTTTTCAGCAAATTTGAAAAACTCAGCAGTGGCCACACACTGGAAAAAGTCAGTTTTCATTCCTATTCGAAAGAAAGGCAATGCCAAAGAATGCTCAAACTACCACACAATTGCATTCATCTCACACGCTAGTAAAGTAATGCTCAAAATTCTCCAAGCCAGGCTTCAGCAGTACGTGAACCACGATCTTACAGATGTTAAAGCTGGTTTTAATAAAGGTAGAGGAACCAGAGATCAAATTGCCAACATCCCCTGGATCGTGGAAAAAACAACAGAGTTCCAGAAAAACATCTATTTCTGTTTTATTGACTATGCCAAAGCCTTTGACTGTGTGGATCAAAATAAACTGTGGAAAATTTTGAAAGAGATGGGAATACCAGACCACCTGTCTTGCCTCTTGAGAGTATATATGTACCCTTCCAGTATGCAGGTCAGGAAGCAACAGTTAGAACTGGACATGGAACAACAGACTGGTTCCAAATAGGAAAAGGAGTATATCAAGGTTGTATATTGTCACCCTGCTTATTTAACTTATATGCAGAGTATATCATGAGAAACTCTAGGCTGGAAGAAGCACAAGCTGGAATCAAGATTGCTGGGAGAAATATCAATAACGTCAGATATGCAGATGACACCACCCTTATGGCAGAAAGTGAAGAAGAACAAAAGACCTTCTTGATGAAAGTGAAAGAAGAGAGTGAAAAAGTTGGCTTAAAGCTCAGCATTCAGAAAACTAAGGTCATGGCATCTGGTCCCATCAGATCAGATCAGATCAGTCACTCAGTTGTGTCCGACTCTTTGCGACCCCATGAATCGCAGCACGCAAGGCCTCCTTGTCCATCCCCAACTCCCGGAATTCACTGAGACTCACGTCCATCGAGTCAGTGATGCCATCCAGCCATCTCATCCTCTGTCATCCCCTTCTCCTCCTGCCCCCACTCCCTCCCAGCATCAGAGTCTTTTCCAATGAGTCAACTCTTTGCATGAGGTGGCCAAAGTACTGGAGTTTCAGCTTTAGCAGCATTCTTTCCAAAAATTCCCAGGGCTGATCTCCTTCAGAATGGACTGGTTGGATCTCCTTGCAGTCCAAGGGACTCTCAAGAGTCTTCTCCATCTCAAGAGTCTGGTCCCATCACTTCACAGCAAATAGATGGGGAAACAGTGGCTGACTTAATTGTTCTGGACTCCAAATTCACTGCGGATGGTGATTGAAGCCATGAAATAAAAAGACTTTTCTTCTCCATGGAAGAAAAGTTGTTACCAACCTAGACAGCATATTAAAAAGCAGAGACATTACTTTGTCAACAAAGGTCTGTCTAGTCAAGGCTATGGTTTTTCCAGTGATCATATATGGATGTGAGAGTTGGACTATAAAGAAAGCTGAGCACTGAAGAATTGATGGTTTTGAACTGTGGTGTTGGAGAAGACTCTTGAGCGTCTCCTGGACTGCAAGGAGATCCAACCAGTCCATCCTAAAGGCAATCAGTCATGGGTGTTCATTGGAGGGACTGATGCTGAAGCTGAAACTCCAATACTTTGGCCACCTGATGTGGAAAGCTGATTCATTTAAAAAGACCTTGATGCTGGGAAAGATTGAAGGTGGGAGGAGAAGGGGACGACAGAGGATAAGATGGTTGGATGACATCACCAACACGATGGACATAGGTTTGGGTGGACTCTGGGAGTTGGTAATGGACAGGGAGGCCTGATGTGCTGTGCCTTATAGGGCCTCAAAGAGTTGGAGATGACTGAGCTACTGAATTGAAGTGATGTATTAAAATTGTATATATTAGTTGTTGTGTTGAAAAAACAATCAATGATAAAAATTAAATAAGTAATAATTTAGGGTGGAATCCCTCACTTGAAGAATATTGTAAAAATTTTATTTCAATGGATTTTTAAATTGGCTTTCCAATATACCACATATGTGGTTTTTGTTAAATATTATATTGTGAAGGAATATAATAAATAGGTTAGGAGAACCATTAAACTATTAAACAAAATAGATAAATGCTTAAGATTCTAGATGAAGATAAAAAATACATAATTTTAATATAATTTTGACAATATGCAAAAATGAGATAAAAATAGAATTTGAATTTCTAAGACAAAGGATAAATGAAAATAAAGTCTAGCATTCTGTTACCAGAAGCTTTATTTAATATATTCATGAAATTTAAATGTAAAATTTATTTTTCTTACTTCAGCACCCATGCCATAGCAGCTTAATTACTCAAGCATCTCCAAGTTCTCATGGTAAAGAGCCAAGTGGGGGGGGGGGAATGTTTCTGGCAGAGGGAATGAAAAAAAACAGTCTTTTTAAAATATATTCCAATAACGTTTTCCATAACAAAGTCCCAATCAGCAATAGTAAAATTTAACCAGAACCATTGGGGGCACGAGGAGAAGGGGACGACAGAGGATGAGATGGCTGCATGGCATCACTGACTCGATGGACGTGAGTCTCAGTGAACTCTGGGAGTTGGTGATGGACAGGGAGGCCTGGCATGCTGCGATTCATGGGATCGCAAAGAGTCGGACACGACTGAGCAACTGAACTGAGCTGATATTTAACCACGGTGAAAGAAAAGTACCCGGTCCAGTATACACTAGCATTTCTGTTTTAACTAAAAGAATAAATAAATGATGAGAAACATTTGTGAAAAGTGGAGCCCAGTAATACAAGTCCTGAGATTTAATCATAAGGTTATAGAACATTACACTTCTGACACGTTACTATCACACCTATAGAGCTTCAGTATAACTGAACTGCAGCCAAAAAAAAAAAAAGACCTTCAAGATGAAGACTCAGTCTAAAGAAGAGGGGTAGTTAGAGAATCAAAGGAACAGGGGAGGAAAATATCAGAACACAAGAGAAGTTTAAGTCTTTGCCACAGTTACAAGAAACACTAAATACAGCTCAACTCCTAGACAGATTAAAATGAGACCTCAATCTCAGTCAAAATGCCAGCAAGCTCTTCTGTGGGTTTAGACAAAAAGAGTCTGAAATTTGTATGGAAGGGCGAAACATTCCCAAATAATGAATACTATATTGAGGAAGAAGAGCAAAGTTGGAGGACTGACACTACTCAACTTCATAGTTTGTAAAAAGCTACCATACTGAAGAGAACTTAGGACGTGCAAATAATATACTAACAGGTCAGTGGAATGAAATAGAGTGCCCAGCAATGTACTGCCCAGTATCTGGTTAAAACAAACACACACACACACACACACACACAAAGAATTCAATAGAAATGGGTATTCCTTTCAATAATAGTACTATTTTTTTTCTTGGAAGTCTACATGCAAGAAATCAATCAACTGATCAATACTTTAAGCCAAGATGTTACAGTGTTCATAAAAAATAACTTGAAACAATAGATTATGGGTTTGATTTTAAATTCAGTATTATAAAACTAATAGAAAAAAAAAGAAAATATCAGGTTACCTTGAGGTTACCACTAACATTTCAGCTACATAACCAAAATGATAATCCATGATATAAAACATCAATAAATGATTTTTATTAAAAGTTAAAACTTCTACTCTGTGAAAGACACTGTTAAAGAAATAAAAAGACAACTAGATATCAAGAGAAATATTTGTAAGTGGGGCTGACATAGATCATATCTCTCTATATATAGGATCCAGCTCCTCAGGCAAGGGAAACAAAAGCAAAATAAATATTAATAAATGTTATTTAATCAAGCAAAAGTTTCTGCAGTGAGGAACTCATCTCTCCCCACCAAAAAACTTATACACCTATTGAAAGAGAGAAGATATTAATATATGTAGATATGTCTGACAAAGTGTTAATAATCAAAATAATTAAAGAACATATATAATCCTACACAAAAAATAACTCATATGTGTAGAGGATTGACATAGGAATCCTTCCAAAGGGGAAAAAAATAATGACAAAAAGCACATGAAAAAATGGTCAACACCACTAATCATCAGGGGAAAACAAAATAAAACCTCAATGAGATATCACTCCTGTCAGAATGGCTATCATGTGAAAGACAAGAAAGTGGACTAGTAAACTATTGGTGGGAGTGTAAATTGGTGTAGTCACTATGGAAAACAGGATAGAGCTTCATCAAAAAAAGTAAAACTAGAAGTAACATGTATGTTTGAGCTCTCTCTTTTTCTTGGTGCTGTGCTAATTTGATTCAGTTTTGTCCAACTCTTTGAGACCTCGTGGACTGTAGCCACCAGGCTCCTCTCTCCAAGCAAGAATACTGCAGTGGGTTGCCAAGCCCTCTTCCAGGGGACCTTTCTGACCCAGAGATTGAATCTCAGCTCTTATGTCACCTGCATTAGCAGACAGGCTCTTTACCACTAGCCCATCTAGGAAGCCCAGAAGTATCAGATGGCTCTGCATTTCACTGCTGGATATATAGCAAAAAAAACAAAATAAAAACAAAAGCATTTAATCATAAAGATATATGCACCCCATGTTCATGACAGTATTAATTACAATAGCCAAGATATGAAAGCAATTTGTCAGTAAACATATGAATGGATAAAAATGAAGTGGTATGGGTGTTTAGATAATGTCTAGACATGTACATGTATATGTATATATAAATGTATATTATATAAATGAATATTATTCATTTTGTTATTACTCATTTATATAATATTCATATGAATAACAACAAAATTTTGCCATTTGTAACCAAGGTGTATAATAAAAAAGCCTTCCTCAGTGATCAATGAAAAGAAATAGAGGAAAAAAAATAGAATGGGAAAGACTAGAAATCTCTTTAAGAAATTTAGAGATACCAAGGGAATATTTCATGCAAAGATGGGCTTGATAAAGGACAGAAATGGTATGGACCTAACAGAAACAGAAGATATTAAGAAGAGGTGGCAAGAATACACAGAAGAACTACACAAAAAAGATCTTCATGACCCAGATAACCACGATGGTGTGATTGCTCATCTAGAGCCAGACATCTTGGAGTGTAAATTCAAATGGGCCTTAGGAAGCATAACTATGAACAAAGCTACTGGAGGTGATGGAATTCCAGTTAGCTATTTCAAATCTCATAATATGATGCTGTGAAAGTGCTGCACTTAATTCATCAGCAAAGTTGTAAAACTCAGCAATGGCGACAGGACTGGAAAAAGTCAGTTTTCGTTCCAATTCCAAAGAAAGGCAATGCCAAAGAATGTTCAAACTACCACACAACTGCACTCATCTCACATACTAACAATGTAATGCTCAAAATTCCCCAAGCTAGGCTTCAACAGTATGTGAACCATGAAATTCTACATGTTCAAGCTGGTTTTAGAAAAGGCGGAGGAACCAGAGATCAAACTGCCAACATCTGTTGGATCACTGAAAAAACAACAGAATTCCAGAAAAACATCTACTTCTGCTTTATTAACTATGCCAAAACCTTTGACTTTGTTGATCACAACAAACTGGAAAATTCATCAAGACATGGGAATACCAGACCACCTGAACTGCCTCCTGAGAAATCTGTATGCAGGTCAAGAAGCAACAGTTAGAGCTGGACATGGAACAACAGACTGGTTCCAAATTGGGAAAGGAGTACATCAAGGCTGTATATTGTCACTCTGCTTATTTAACTTATATGCATAGTACATCATGTGAAATGCTGGGCTGGATGAAGCACAAACTGGAATTAAGATTGCCAGGAGAAATATCAATAACCTCAGACATACAGATAGTGAAGAAGAATTAAAAAGCCTCTTGAGGAGACTGAAAAAGTTGACTTAAAACTCATCATTCAGAAAACAAAGACAATGGCATCTGTTCCTATCACATCATGGCAAATAGATGGGGAAACAATGTAAACAGTGAAAGACTTTATTTTGGGGGGCTCAAAATCGCTGCAGATGGTGACTGCAGCTATGAAATTGAAGGATGCTTGCTCCTTGGAAGAAAAGTTATGACCAACCTAGACAGCATATTAAAAAGTAGAGACATTACTTTGCCAACAAAGGTCCATGTAGTCAAAGCTATGGTTTTTCCATTAGTCATGTATAGATGTGAGAATTGGACTATAAAGAAACCTGAGTGGTGAAGAATTGATGCTTTTGAACTTTGCTGTTGGAGAAGACTCTTGAGAATCCCTTGGACTGTATGCAGATCCAATCAGTCCATCTAAAGGATATTAATCAGTCCTGAATATTCATTAGAAAGACTGACGCTGAAGCTGAAACTCCAATACTTTGGCCACCTGATGCGAAGAACTGACTCATTTGAAAAGATCCTGATTCTAGGAAAGATTGAAGGAGGAGGAGAAGAAGATGACAGAGGATGAGATGGTTGGATGGCATCACCAACTCAATGGACATGAGTTTGAGCAAGCTCCAGGAATTGATGATGGACAGGGAAGTCTGGCGTGCTGCAGTCCATGTATGATTTCACTCATGTGTGGAATGTGAAGAATAAAACAAGTGAACAAAAGTGGCAAAACAAAAATAACCTCGGAGATACAGAGAGAAAATTAGTGGTTTACCAGAGGGGTGAGAGGTGTGGAAATGGGCAAGACAAGTAAAGATGATAAAGAGGTACAATCTACTAAGCATAAAATAACTTACAAATTTGTATTATATATCACAGGGAATCTGGACAGTACTTCATAATAGTGTTATATTATCTATAATCTATAAAAGTATTGAATCATTTTATTTTACATCTGTAATGAATATAACATAGTAAGTCAATCTTGCTTTAATTTTAAAAGCGTAGACAATTATTTTACACCATGAAACCAAAACATGAATACTTTGGAGCAAATCATAAACTAAAATTTAAAACCTCAAACCATAAGATGTCCAAATGAACACACAAGAGAAAAACACAGAGTTAACTAAACATATCAAAAATATTGCCCATAAAAAATATAATAAATTATGCTTCATCAAAATTAAAAAAAAAAATCTGCTATTTGAAAGACAGTTCCGAGATTATGAAAAGATTAGCCACTAACTGGAAATACTTGAAAATCAAATATTCAACTCATGACATGAAAACCACTCATATGAACACTCCTCAAGCTCAATAATAGAACAAATATAAAGAGGGCAAATGGTTAAAGCAGGACTTAACCAGAGAAGACATTTCAGTAGCAACTAAGCACTTGTAAAGATACTCACCATCATGATTCTTTAAGGAAATGCAAACAAATCCCAGACATGCTACTGCCTAACTTTTAGGATAGTTACAATTTTAAAAGACTGACTATACTAAGAGAGCATGTATTTTAAACTCTCACAGATTGCTTAAAGAAATGCAAATTTAAAAAAATGTTGGAGATCAGTTGCATGTTTTAAAAAAATTAAATATATACCTACTATATGATCCAGTCATTCATTTCTAAGCTTATATAAGAGAAATTAAAGCATAGACATACAAAACTTGCATAAAGATAATGTTCATAACAATTCTTTAGTAATAGCCCAATACTGGAAAACAGCCCGATACTGGAAAATGACTGTTAAAACAGTTGATTGGACCAAAAAACTATGGTATACACATATAATGAAGTAATATTTAGCCATAAAAAGGGTGAGCTAATGACACACTACTGCACTGATGAATCTCAAAATAATTTTGCTGAGTGAAAATAAAGAATGCACACTGTATGATTTCATTGATGTAAAATTCTAGAAAATGCAGATGAGTCTATAATGAAAATAAACATGTTAATAATTGCCTTGATGCAGGATAGGGAGGAATTAGAATAGGATATGGGAAGCATTTGAAAAATACAGATGTATTCATTATCTTCCAGGGCTTCTGGATGGTAGAGTCTGATTGCAATGTAGGAGACCCAGGTTCAGTCCCTGGGTCAGGAAGATCCCCTGGAGAATTAATGGCAACCCACTCCAGTATTCTGGCCTGGAAAATCCCAATGATGGAGGAGCCTGGAGGGCTACTGTCCATGGGGTCGGACACAACTGTGCGACTAACATAGACACACATTCATTATCTTGCTTTAGGCACTGATGATTACACTGTGTAAACATATGTCAAACTTTTAAAACTGTACAGTTTTTTCAAGTCATCGTATGTCAAAGTCAACCCCCAAAAAACAGATTGGCATGTAAACCAAAGAAATTTTTCTTAGCAGTATCAAAGTAACCAGTTAAACTATATTTTCATCACCAAATTGTAAAAAACTTCAGGGCATTTTTAACAAATCGGTATATTTATAGATACATATGCTTAAAAATGTGAAATCAAAAAAGGTCAATAATTTTAAAAGTGCCACAACTGAACTAAAATTAATTTAAATTTTAAATTCATGAAATAAAATTACCCAGGATCATTAAAATATGTTCATCAGGAAAGAAACTGATTATGATTGTGTTAGAGAAAACATGAGTTAAATGGTACCTAATTTGGATCTCACATCATAGCTAGGTAAATTAGTTAAATAAAACTTGGAAAAGGTAATGTGTTAATGAAATTGCAGGTGGGTTTTCTACTGCTTAACATTATTAACATTCATGTCATATTGGTACATTCTATCAATACAACAAATAAAGACAAAGAATATGGTTAAACCAAACAAAGCTTTTATTGTCTTCTCTTTGATACAGATATATCTTCAAGTATAATAAATAGAATAATCCATAATATAAACATTTTCTCTAAAATGAGGCTGAAGAGCAGAATATTATGAAGCAAAATAATTTAAATAATGTTTAACAAAAATTCAAGCTCTCTACCAGACATTTTGCTAATGGTTAGGGTGTCAAGCAAATATATATACATCCTGACCTTGAGGATCTGATTTTCTAGTATTTCTCTGAAAGTTATTATATTTTTGAGATATAGATTTATAAAATTTGGATGGTAGGAAATTATAAGCAACTTCAGGAGAACTTCTCAGTTGCAAACCGTATTTTTTTTTCATTTTATTTTTAAAATTTCACTGGAGTATAGTTGATTTACAGTGTTGTGTTAGTTCCAGGTGTACAACAAAGTGAACCATTCATACATACACATTTATCCATTCTTTTTTAGATTCTTTTCCCATATAGGTCATTACAGAGCATTGAGAGAGTTCCCTTTGCTATACCATAGAACAATAGGTCTTTATTATCTATTTTATATATAGTAGTTTCAATCCCAATGTCCAAATTTATCCTTCCCTGCCCCTTTCCCATCTGGTAATCTTAAATTTGTTTTTTCTTTAACTTCTGTGAATCTATTTCTATTTATAAATAAGTTCATTCGTATCTTTTGTTTTTTATATTCCATATATAAATGGGGCTTCCCAGATGGCGCCACTGGTAAAGAATCTGCCTGCCAATGCAGGAGATGTATAAGACAGGGGTTTGATCCTTGGGTCAGGAAGATCTCTTGGAGGAGGAAATAGCAACCCACTCCAGTATTCTTGCCTGGAGAATCCCATGGTCAGATGAGCCTGAAAGACTGTGGTGCATAGGGTCACAGACATGAATGAAGCAACTTAGCATGCACACACACACATATAAATGATAACAAATGATATTTATCTTTCTCCATCTGACTTACTTCACTCACTGTGACAATCTCTAAATCCATTCATGTTGCTGCAAATCGCATTATCCCATTCTTTTTTATGGTTGAATAATATTCCATTGTATATACATACAGAACGTGAATGTGAAGTCGCTCAGTCTGTCTGACTCTTGGCGACCCCATGGACTGTAGCCCACCAGGCTCCTCTGTCCATGTGATTTTCCAGGCAATAGTACTGGAGTGGATTGCCATTTCCTTCTTCAAGGGATCTTCCCAACCCAGGGATCGAACCCAGGTCTCCCACATCGTAGACAGACACTTTACCATCTGAGCCACCAGGGAAGCTGCAAAGTAAATTTGAAGTGTTCTGAAAGATCTCTCAATAAAACGTCCTGAAACAAATACCCAAATAAGAATTAATCATGGTAATTTTTACTTTTTTTTTTCTTTTTTTACTTTATAATAGTAGACAGTAGTCACTTTAGAAAGAGTTAAATTATAGACACTGTTTTACATTCTAATAAAATAAATGACTTGAGGTCATAAGACAGGTAAAAATAATAAACCAAAGATATAACTTTTCTTATTAATATTGATGTTTTGTTATATGAATGTATAGTTACTTGACTTTTTTGAAAGATAGATTTCTAGGGACTGGTAAGATTGCAGTTTCCAACGTGTGTCTTTTTTAAGTTTTCTCAAAGACTGAATTACAATACATAGCTTGAATAATACTGAAGTTGAATATTGTTATTTTTCCCAATTTTAATGCAGCAATTAACTATATATATATTTGAACTGTAAGTTATTTATATTTTTTCAGTATACAAATCCAAAAGGAAATCAGTGAACTGTTGCCTTCTCATTTGTATACTAGAGCTATTCCTTACTGAAAACAACTGTTACAAATTTCGTGTAAAGTATTCCACTAATATTTTATTTATTTACATACAAATCTCTGCTATTTTAAATGTGTACTTTTTCTTATTCTTAATTAGTAAGACTTATTTTTAAATAATTTTAAATTTAGGGAAAATTGAGCAGAGAATTTCCATTTGCTACATGCTAACACTTCAGTACATTTTTCCCTAAAAATAACTCTTAATTTGATATGATTTATGTATTACAATAAAGACACAAATATTTATATGTTACTGCTAATTAAATTCCATAGTTTATAATAGGGTTTGCTCCTTGTGTTTTGCTTTCTATTGGTTTTGACAAATATATAATGTCATGTATCCACACTTATAGGCTTCCCTGATAGCTCAGTTGGTAAAGAATCTACCTGTAATGTTGGAGACCTGTGTTCAATTTCTGGGTTGGGAAGATCTCTTGGAGAAGGAAATGGCAACCCACTCCAGTATTCTTGCTTGGAAAATCCTAAGGGCAGAGGAGGCTGGCAGGCTACAGTCCATAGGGTCACAAGAGTCAGACACAACTCAGTACTGTCTTTCTTTATCCACCATTACATGTCATGCAGAAAAGCTCTGCCTGAAAAACCCCATGTTTCACATAATCAATTCCTTACCTTGATACTATTTCAACTACAGATATTTTTCACTCCCACTGTAGGTTTGCCTTTTTCAGAATATTATATAGCTGGAATCATATAGTCTGTAGTCTTCTCAGGCTGACCTCTTCCATTTAGCAATATATCTTTAGGATCTTTTCATACTTTGTCTTTTCATGGCACAATATATACTTTTTGTTACAGAAAAACATGCCTTGACTGAATTAACCATCATTTTTTCCATTCACCTATGAAAGACGTTTTTGTTGCCTTCAATTACAGGCAGTTATGAAGAAAACTGCAATAAACATCAGTGTATGGACATAAGTTTTCAACTCAATTGGATGAATACCCATGAGTGCTATTTCTGGGTCATATGGTGAGATTATGTTTAGCTTTCTTAAAAAAAAAAAAAAGCTTCCAGCTATCTTCTAAAATGGCTCTGCAATCTTAATTGCAGCTAACAGTTCTTGAGAATTCATTTTGCTCTACATTCTTGCTTCCATTTGGTATTTTCAGGTTTATCAATTTTAATTGTCTTAATAGGTATCACATTGTTTCTATGTAGAATTACTTAAAGGCATACACTATTTATCATTTTCTCATAGGCTTTTTTGTAATCTATATATCCACCTTGATGAAATTTCTGTTCAGATGATTTGCCATTTTCTAACTGTATTTTTTGCTTTGAGTTTTAAGAACTCTGTAAATTTTGGACACATTCTTTATAAATATATATAATTTTATTTATTTATGTTGACTGCTGGGTCTCCACTACTGTGCATGCTTTTCTCTAGTTGTGGAGAGCAGCTGCTACTCTCTAGGTGCATTGCTCAGGCTTCTCACTGCAGTGGCTCCTCTTGTTGTAGAAAATGGGCTCGAGGGTGAGGCGGCTGCAGTAGCTGCAGCATGTAGGTGCAATAGCTGCGCTCCCAGGCTCCAGAGCACAGGCTCAATAGTTGTGGTGTATGGGCTTAGTTGCTTCACTGCATGTGGTATCTTCCCAGACCAGGGATCAAACCTATGTCTTCCACATTGGCAGGCATATTCTTTACAACCAAGGGAGCAGGAATATAGACAGAACTGGAAACATATTCTTTATAAGATATATATTTTATAAATATTTTTCCCAGTTTGTGGCTTATTGTCTTATTCTCTTAGCAGGGCTTGTCACAGAATGGAGGTTTTAATTTTAATGGAGACTAACATCAATTTTTAAATGCATTGTGCTTTTGGCTTATTGCATTTAAACACATTCTCAAACCCAAGGTCACCCATTTTTACCTATATTACTTTTGAGAAGTTTCATAGTTTTGCTTTTTCATTCAGGTATATGATCCATTATAAGTCAATGTTTGTAAAAGATTTAAGGTTTATGTCCAGATTATTTTTTCTTTAAGAAGAGTTACAATTTTTCCATCATCATTTGTAGAAAGGACTATTCTTGCTCCATTGAACTGCCTCTGCCCCTTTATTGCTGAGCTCTCTTTCCTGTTTGATTGATCTATTTGTCTATTTTTTGCTAATACCAAACGGCATTCATTATAGAAGCTTTATGGTCAAGAGATATCAGTCCTACAATTTTGTTCTTTTTAAGAACTGTTTTATCAAATCTAGGTCTTTTGCTTTTCAGCATAAATTTTAGATGCAATTTGTCAATATCTTCAAAATATGTTTCCTAAATGTTGTTTGGAATTGTGTAAATAATAGATTAATTTAGAAGTCTGTGTGCTTGTGCTCAGTCATGTCCAACTCTGCCGACCCCATGGACTGTAGCCCTCCAAGTTCCTCTGTCCACGGAATTTCCAGGCAAGAATACTGCAGGGGATTGCCATTTCCTACTCCAGGGGATCTTACTGATCAAGGGATTAAACCTGAGTTTCTTGTGTCTCCTGCATTGGCAGGTGGATTCTTTACCACTAAGGCCACCTAGTAACTGACCTCTTAACAAATCAAGACTTCTCATCCATGAACAATTTTTAAAATTTTATTTATAGCTATTTTTCATCAGAGTTTTATAAATTTCCAAAAATAATTCTGTTACATATTTTGATAAATTTATAATGGAGTGTATATTTTCTCTTGCTTTACCTATATTTTTATGATAAAATAAATGATACATGTTTCTTATTTCAAATTCCAATTGTTCATTACTAGTATATTGGGAAAAACTGCTTTCCCATTTTAGTCTTATATTCTAACTGTACTATGATGACTTATTAATTCCAGGATTTTTTTTTAGTATTTGGGATTTTCTGCATAGATAATCATATTCTCTGAAAATAATAGCAGTTTACATTCTCCCTTTTCAAAGTGTATACCTCCCCCCATCCACGTTTTGTATTAGTTTTCATGAACTAGAATTTCCAGCAGTGCATTGAATATAAGTATAAGAAAGACCATCCTTGCCTTGTTCTTAAACTTAGGCCAAAAGCATCCAGTTTCTTAACATTTAAATATGTAGCAATTGTAGGGATTTTGTAGATGTACTTTACCAAGTTTAGGAACATCACCTCTATTAGTTTCTTAAGAATTTTTATCATAAGTGGGTCATAAATTTTGACAAATATTTTCTTCTGCACCGGTTGTTAGAATCATTTGATTTTCTTCTTTGGTCTGTGATTGGAAGACCCAGATTGATTTCTGAATATTGACCAGCTTTGGATACCTGGAATTAATCTCAAGTGACATTTATGTATAATTATATTAATACAGTGTGGTTTTAATTTGCTAAAATTTTCTTGATAAATTTTGTATCTGTGTTCTTTAGAACTTTTGCTGTGCAGATTTTCCTTCTGTAATGGCTTATTTGGCTTTGATATTGGGGTTATGTTCACTTCATAGAATGTGTGAAGAAGAATTCCTGCTTCTTCAATCTTCTGGAAAAAAGACTGTAGAGAATTGATGTTATTTATTCTTTAAAAGTTTGGTAGAAACAACCAGTGAAACCATCCAGGAATGATGTTTCAATTTTTGGATAGTTATTACTGCTAATTGAATTTTTAATGGATAAGGGCATATTTAGAATATTTACTTCTTGTGTAAGTTTTGGTATTTTGATCTTTTAGAAATTGGTTTATTTCATCTGTTATTAAATTTGTGGACATATTTGTAGATATTTCCCCCCCCCCTGCTGTTGTTGTTCAGTCATTAAGTATTTTCTGACTTTGAGATCCTATGAACTGCAGCTTGACAGGCCTCCGTGTTCTTCACTGTCTCCTGGAGCTTATTCAATCTCATATCCACTGAGTCAGTGATGCCATGAAACAATCTCATCCTCTGTCATCCCTTTCTCCTCCTGCCTTCAATCTTTCCCAGAATCAGGGTCTTTTCCAGTAAATAGGCTCTTTACATCCAGTAGGCAAACTATTGCAGCTGCAGTTTCAGCATCAGAAGGGAAGTGAAGTGAAAGTTACACAGTCATGTCCAACTCTTGGCAACACCATGGACTATACAGTCTATAGAATTATCCAGCTAGAATATTGGAGTGTGTAGCCTTTCCCTTCTAAGGGGATCTTCCCAAACCTGGGATCAAACCCCAGATCTCTTACATTGCAGGCAATTCTTTACCAGCTGAGCCACAAGGGAAACCCATTACCAGTAAATATTCTGATTTATTTGCTTTAGGATTGGGTGGTATGTCCTTACTGTCCAAGGGATTCTCAAGAGTCTTCTCCAGCACTGTCCATGGGGTTATTACTGGTAACCTTTCTTTCATTTTTAGTAATATGCATCATTCCTCTTTTTTATCGATTAGCCTATCCATATTGTTTATCCATGATATTGATATTTTGAGAAAACTGTATACAGGTCAAGAGGCAAGAATTGGAATTGAACATGGAACAATCGGTTCAGTGCAATTCAGTCACTCAGTCGTGTGACTTTTTGCGACCTCATGAATCGCAGCATGCCAGGTCTCCCTGTCCATCACCAACTCCTGGAGTTTACTCAGACTCACATACATTTAGTCAGTGATGCCATCCAGCCATCTCATCCTCTGTCGTCCCCTTCTCCTCCTGCCCCCAATCCCTCCCAGCATCAGAGTCTTTTCCAATGAGTCAACTCTTCGCATGAGGTGGCCAAAGGACTGGAGTTTCAGCTTTAGCATCATTCCTTCCAAAGAAAACCCAGGGCTGATCTCCTTCAGAATGGACTGGTTGGATCTCCCTGAAGTCCAAGGGACTCTCAAGAGTCTTCTCCAACTCCACAGTTCAAAAGCATCAATTCTTTGGCGCTCAGCCTTCTTCACAGTCCAACTCTCACATCCATACATGACCACAGGAAAAACCATAGCCTTGACTAGATGGACCTTTGTTGGCAAAGTAATGTCTCTGCTTTTGAATATGCTATCTAGGTTGGACATAACTTTCCTTCCAAGGAGTAAGCGTCTTTTAAGTTCATGGCTGAAGTCATCATCTGCAGTGATTTTGGAGCCCAAAAAAAAAAAAGTCTGAGACTGTTTCCACTGTTTCCCCTTCTATTTGCCATGAAGTGATAAGACGGGATGCCATGATCTTTGTTTTCTGAATGTTGAGCTTTCAGCCAATTTTTTCACTCTCCACTTTCACTTTCATCAAGAGGCCTTTTAGTTCCTCATCACTTTCTGCCATAAGGGTGGAGTCATCTGCATATCTGAGGTTATTGATATTTCTCCCAGCAATCTTGATTCCAGCTTGTGCTTCTTCCAGTCCAGCGTTTCTCATGATGTACTCTGCATATAAGTTAAATAAACAGGGTGACAATATACAGCCTTGACGCACTCCTTTTCCTATTTGGAACCAGCCTGTTGTTCCATGTCCAGTTCTAACTGTTGCTTCCTGACCTGCATACAGATTTCTCAAAAGGCAGATCAGGTGGTCTGATATTCCCATCTCTTTCAGAATTTCCCACAGTTTATTGTGATCCACACAGTCAAAGGCTTTGGCATAGTCAATAAAACAGAAATAGATGTTTTTCTGGAACTCTCTTGCTTTTTCCATGATCCAGTGGATGTTGGCAATTTGATCTCTGGTTCCTCTGCCTTTTCTAAAACCAGCTTGAACGTCAGGAAGTTCACAATTCACAGATTGCTGAAGCCTGGCTTGGAGAATTTTGAGCATTACTAGCGCGTGAGATGAGTGCAATTGTGCGGTAGTTTGAGCATTCTTTGGCATTGCCTTTCTTTGGGATTGGAATGAAAACTGACCTTTTCCAGTCCTGTGGCCACTGCTGAGTTTTCCAAATTTGCTGGTGTATTGAGTGCAGCACTTTCACAGCATCATCTTTCATGATTTGAAATAGCTCAACTGGAATTCCATCTCCTCCACTGGATCAAAACTGGGAAAGGAGTACTTCAAGACTGTGTATAGTCACCCTGCTTACTGGGCTGGATGAAGCACAAACTGGAATCAAGACTGAGGGGAGACATATCAATACCTTCAAATACACAGATGATACCACGCTATGGGAGAAAGTAAAGAGCCTCTTGAAGAGGGTGAAAGAGGAGAGTGAAAATGCTGACTTAAAACTCCACATTCAAAAACCTAAAGATCATGACATCTAGTCCCATCTGTTAATGGCAAATAAAAGAGGAAAAAGTGGAAATTGTTACAGATTTTATTTTCTTAGGCTCCAAAATCACTGCAGACAGTGACTGCAGTCATGAAATTAAAAGACACTTGCTCCTTGGAAGGAAAGAAATGACACACTTTTGCTGTTGCTATTGTTCAGTCACTCAGTCCTATCTGACTCTTTGTGACCCCATGGACTGCAGCATGCCAGGCTTCCCAGTCCTTCATAATCTCCCAGAGTTTGCTCAAACTGAGGTCTATTGAGTTGGTGATGCCGTAAAACTATCTCGTCCTATGTTATTCCCTTCTCCTCCTGCCTACAATCTTTCCCAGTATCAGAGTCTTTTCCAGTAAGTCAGCTCTTTAATCAAGTGGCCAAAGTGTTGGAGCTTCAGCTTCAGCATCAGTCCTTCCAATGAATATTCGGAGTTGATTTCCTTTAGAATTGACTGGTTGGATCTCCTTGCAGTCCAAGAGACTCTCAAAAGTCTTCTCCAACACCACAGTTCAAAAGTATCAGTTCTTCGATGCTCAGCCTTCTTTATGGTCCAATTCACATATCTGTACCTGAGTACTGGAAAAAACCATAGCTTTGACTATACAGACCTTTGTATGACAAACCTAGACACCATATGAAACCAAAGACATCATTTGCTGACAAAGATCCGTCTAGTCAAAGCTATGGCTTTTCCAGTAGCCATGTATGGATGTGAGAGCTGGAAAATAAAGAAGGCTGAGTGTTGAAGAATTGATGTTTTTGAAGTGTGGTTTTGGAGAATACTTATGAGAGTCCTTTGGAGAGCATGGAGATCAAACCAGACAATCCTAAGGGAAATCAGTCCTGAATATCCATTGGAAGGTCTGATGCTGAAGCTGAAGCTCCAATACTTTGGCCACCTGATGTGAAGTGTGTACTCATTGGAAAAGATCTTGATGCTTGGAAAGATTGAAGGCAGGAGGAAAAGGGGGCACAGAGAATGAAATATTTAGATAGCATCATGGACTCAATGAAGGTGAGTTAGAGCAAACTCCAGGAGATAGTGAAGGACAGGGAAACCTGGCTTGATGCAGTACATAGGGTCGCAGAGAGTCAGACACAACTTTAAGACTGAACTACAACAACAAATTCATCTTTTGAATAGACAAACTCTTGCATCATTTATTTTCCGTATTTCATAATTTTAATTTTAATCTTGTATTATTTATTTTTTATCCTTACTTTGTGCTTATATCACTGTTTTCTCCATAGTTTTCCAATGTGAGGGCTTAGATTGATGCCCTTAGATTGATGTAATATTTTTATTTATGCTACAGCATGGATACAGGGCTGAAATTTCTCACCAAACATGTTTTTATTACATTCTACAAATTTGACAACTTCTGTGCTCATTTTCATTGAGTTCAAATATTTTAAAATCTCTTTTGACAGTTCCATTTTGATCCATGTATATTTAGAGGTCGCTGTTTAATCTCAAACTACTTTCAGATATATCTACTTCTTTCTATTATTGATAGAGAACAGACTATCCTATATTTATGTTATGCACCTTTTGATCATGATAATGTTAACTGCATTTCCAAACACTGTTCTTTGTTTCAGAAATAAATAAACCATTCCAGCTTTTCTGTTAGCATGGTATATCTTCCTCCATCCCTTGAATTTTAAGCTGTATCTTTATAATCAGAGTGAGCTTCTTATGATACATATAGTTGTATTTTTTGTGTTTTTTTTTTTTTTTTGAAATTTAGGCAGGCAAACTTTGTCTTTTTAATTGGTATATTTAGAACTCTCATATTTATATTAATCGTTAATATATTTGGATTAGAATCCACTATGTGTGTACCTGTTTCTTTTTCCCTTGGTCTTCACTTTATTTTATTTTTATTTTTCTGTCTTCTCTGGTTTGAATTAATAAACCAATGAACACATTTTATAAGATTTCATCTTTTCTCATAGCTTTATCACTTATACATATTTTAATTTTCCATCTTTTCCTGTAGTTTGTGATATGCTTATATAAATAATATAGCTCAACATTCAAATAACACTTCATCTCTTCATTGTTAATACAAGTACCTTATCTAGATTGTTCTCAATTCCTCTTGTCATCGTTTCTAATATTGCTGTCATTTGTTTCATTTATCTATACACTATGATCAAGCAATATATGTTGCTCTTATGACTTGAGAAATAGTTATCTATGTGATCGAGATTAAATAAAATAGATTTTATTTTGTCTTAATTTATTAATTCTTTGACCATGGTCTATTATTTAAAAAAAATTGGAGTATGGTTGGTTTACAATATTGTGTTAGTCTCGGTACTGAAAAGTGATTCAGTTATATGTATATTTTTTTCAGACATTTTTCTATTATACTGTATTATAAGACATTGAATATGTTCCCTGTTCTATACCTAAATCCTTGTTGCTTATCTATTTTATTTGTAGTAG
Organism: Bos grunniens; assembly: GCF_055505025.1. Taxonomy (NCBI): domain Eukaryota; kingdom Metazoa; phylum Chordata; class Mammalia; order Artiodactyla; family Bovidae; genus Bos; species Bos grunniens. Next base: position 7,693,191 of record NC_141176.1, on the reverse strand, counting down.
TTTGTATCTAATAATCCCATATTTCCAATGTATCCATAGTTAATGGATGGCTCCTCCCTTTGGTAGCCATGAGTTTGTTTTCTATGTCTGTGAATATTTCTGTTTTGTATGTAGGTTCACTTGTATTATTTTTTAGATTCCACATATAAGTGGTAGAATATAACATTTGCACTTTTCTCTGTGATTTACTTTTATTAGTGGAACATCCTCTAGATCAATGTATGTTGTTGCAAATGGCAATATACCATTCTTTTTGTGGCTGCGTAATATTTCCTTGTATATACATATTATCTCTTAAGCCAATTACCTAATGATGCACACTTGAGCTTCTTCCATGCTGTGGCTATTGTAAATTATTGCTATGACCATTGGGGGTGCATGTATCTTTTCTAATTAGAGTTTTAATCTTTTCTGAATATGTGCACAGGATTGGGATTGCTGGATCATATGGTAGCTCTATTTTTAATGTTTTAAGAAATCTTCATACTATATTCCAAAGTGATTATACCAGTTTATATTACTACCCACAATGTAGGAGTTTTCTGTTTTCTCTACTCTCTCTCCAGCACTTATTATTTGTAGACATTTTTGATGATAGCCACTTTGACCAAGGTGAGGTGACATCTCATTGTAGTTTTGATTTGCATTTCTCTAATAATGAGTGATACTGAGCATTTTTCACGTGCCTGTTAGCCATCTGTATATTTTCTGTCTGCTTGAAACACAAGAGGATATATTTTTAGATTTTCACAGTGAAAACCTGGTATTGTTCATAGAGGCAAAACCATATAAAGACTGTGTCCCTGGAGATTTAACTCTCAAGAGAGTTTATGCTAGATCTCAAGCAATTTGTCAGATTACAAGTTAGTGTTCTTTTGAGTTACAGAATTCACTAGCTTGTTTCAGGTATGTTAATTTCAGCTATGATTCTCTGTATTTGTCTGTCTCCCCTGCTTTCCATTTGAGGGCCTTTAGTTCTCTATTGAATCTTTAAAAAAGAAGTTCTAGATTTTCTATTTATTAAAATGTTTTCTTGTTTTTAAAATAGAAAGGAAGATTTCCAAACTATTTGCATATTACAACTAAAAGGAGGAATTATATTTTAATTCACATTATCAGCAAACTATATTCCCTAGTGATTGCTTTTATAATTAATATACCATAGGAATTTTTTTTTCATTTTACTCTTGCTTTGTGCTTAATGTTGAAAAGTTCATCAGTTTCTTTAAGTAATATTTATTTTTCTAGTCAGTGGGTTTATAAAGAAAATTTCTTTATAAGTTTTTTCTATAACTATGTAGACCTGGCATATTTAAAATCTGTATTGTTAAAGATAGTTTGGGGGTTAAAATACCTTAAGAATTTCACTCTATACCCAGAGTAAAAGGTAAACAGATTAGAATTCGTGTAAGAAATAAAAAGTATTCTAAATCACACAAAGGATACAGTAGCTATGGTATTAATTTCAGAAGGATGAAACAAAGAGAATAACAAGTGAAACTATAATATATGATAAAGAGTTCCTGAGAATAAATTGGTTGGTTTAGGCAGAACATTGAAAAAAAATTGTATTGATTTTGTATTGAATTGTATTGAATTCAACATTGTATTGAATTGTATTCAATTGTATTGAAAAAAAATCGATACACAAGCTCTATTAATGTCGAATTTTAAAAGCTGTTTGTAAAGTCTACAAGCCCTAAATGAGGTTATTTATGCTAGACCACATCAACAAGCTGGGTCTTAGATACCTAACTAACTCAGCTTCCCTGTGAAATGTAGTCTAAAATAGTCAGAAATTTTCTGATCAGTGTCAGTGAGGTAATCTGAGATGAGGTAACCCACCTAATAAGATTTTTTTTTTAATCCAACCCTAACATGAACAAATTTGAAATAATTCTGTTTTCTGTTGATGACCTACTTACCCTGCCTTCTAAAACCCTTCCATTTCTGTAGCCCTTGGAACTCCCCTCTACTTGTTAGATGGAATATTGCCTAATTCAAGGAATCATTCAGTAAAGCCAATTGGATCCTTTTTTTTTTTTTTTTAGGAATATAGCTCTATTTATTAAAGAATAAGTAACTTAATTAGACTAATCTTCTTCCTTTGGTTTCAAATAGTCCTGATACTGGTCTTAAGATGCTAATTGTCTACACCCTTCATGTATCTTTTTTTTTTTTTTATGTTTTTTTTTTAATTTTTTAAAATTTTATTTTATTTAACTTTACAATATTGTATTGGTTTTGCCATATATCAAAATGAATCTGCCACAGGTATACATGTGTTCCCCATCCTGAACCCTCCTCCCTCCTTCCTCCCCATACCATCCCTCTGAGTCGTCCCAGTGCACCAGCCAATTGGATCCTTGCAGTTTACTCAATTGAAATATGTTTTGGTAACAAAACAGAAAGCAAACAGAGAGAAATGTATAAGAACCAATTTTATTTTTTATGTTTAAAATATTTAATTTAAAATACATTTTATGCATATTTATTCTTTTTGTATTATTAAGCCAGGGCTCTTCTTGGAAGTCATTCAGTATATTCTATACAGCATATGTTTCATATAATTATATAACTTCGATTCACAAATGTAATCTCAATATTTTAATTAATTTAGGTAACACATTCAGGAATTGATTAATAATTAAAGATATCCTGGAACTGTCAGTGGTGTGTGCATGTAGGTAAAGTATGTTGCAGGTACACTATTTACATCATTATCAGGAAGAAATGAGATTATTAAAGTCATACGTCCATTTTCATACTGCTTTACATTTTAGTAAGTCGTTATGGTTAAAAAATATGAACATTTATTAAGCTGCATTAATGTAAGCAATGACAACATTTTATTAGTGGGATATGCTTACACGTTATTTTTGGAGCAGTAAAGTTTAAATAAGCTTTATGGAAAGAAACTTTGCAATGTATGTCAATACTCTTAACAGTGTTCATGTACTGATAACCAACATTTCTGTATTTTTAATCTTTAGGGAGAAAAAAAAAGATGCATGACACAATTAAATGAGAGAGCAACTGTTGTGTTAACTTAATAAGAGAACACAGAAACAATTTATAGGTATAACCATATTGAGTTCAGTTAAATATTATTTATTCAGAGGATAGATTTATTTTTGAAACCCTTTCAAAGGTGTGTATAATGATCAGTATTTCATGTTAAATTTTAAAAAGTAGTGTACAAAACAATAAAACACATATTGCCTATTTTAATACCCCACACTGAAAAAATGAAAATAAAAAAATGTAGAATTTAGAGATATATATTGACATTTCTTCCAGTTTTTGGATCATACAAAAACAAAGGATAGTGTTAGGAGTGCACCGATATATGTCTCTTGATGCACATCTGTGTGAATTTCTTCGGGGTATATATTTAGTAGTGAAATACCACTGTCAAAGGGTATGTCTGTGCTCAAGTTGAGTGCATACTGACAGTTTTCCATCACGGCTATACCATTTTTGTACTGTATTCCTACCAGTAAAGTGTGACCATTCCAATTGCTTTACAACCTTGCCAATACAGTCAATGATATTCAGCTCAGAGTTGTAAATCTACTGATGGTCTTTTCCATTTACATTCCTCTTTTATGGTGTACCATTTCAGAACTGAATTAAAAGTAAACCATATAAAAGCAATATATAATTATATACTGAAGTTTTAACTTCTATAGACCTTTTCCCCAGCTTTTATATTTCTTAGTTTACCCATTCAGAATCCATCACATAAAACAGTTAAGTAAAAAGGTTAGGATTAATTTAAAATGTGTTGTGAAGACAAATTGTTCTATAGATTTAAAATGACACAGGATGAACCACACTGTTCTGTCAAAGGAACTTCCAGATGTGGCGGAGGGAGAGAGGCACTGACTTCAGAAGCCTCTTGTGTCCCTAATGTGCCTGCATCTGTGATGATAACAGTCCTTTATTAATAAGAGTGTTCTTTTCCTTAATTGGAATTTCTTGGCCTGCTGTTCAGCACTTATTCAGAAAAGTTGGCAAGAAAATGTAGTGTCACTTCTGTTTATATCATAAGTACTCTTGTAAATAATTGTATAAAATCTTGCTGCTCACATTTCTTAAATAACAAAGAGAGATTATCAACCCTTGTGAACAGAGCTCATTATCTTTAATCTCTAGTAGAACATATCATAGACGGTTTTGTTTTCTGTGGTGTCCTCTAAAAGAAATGTATCATTGTACGCATACACATATTCATGACTTGCCATTTTTCTGATTCCCCTACATGAGAATTTTCTGAACAATTAATGTGTAATAGTAATATACCATATATGGGGTGTGTCTTCTAGCTTTTCAGTCTGTTCCCAGGGATTTGCATGTCCTTACTTAACATGTTCCTTGTTTCCGTTATTATGCAAGAAATCATGCCTGATTAAGTTCAGACAGTTTGCAAGGCAGGGGGTTTGTGTAATTGCGATCCTGCTCTGCAGGTTTTTACTTAATTGTCATCTCTTTTGAAACTAGATTAAAGGGTTTTTTTTGAGTGTACTGCTCACCTGTTTGTTCATTACATTAATTTAAGTTGTCTTCCCTGCTATTTGTTAAAAACCTGCCACCAGGAGAATTTTGTGAGGTTCTTTTTTTTTTTCTTTCCTGCCTACAGGCATTGTATCAGTTTGTCATATAAGACCATGTGTTCTTATAATAAGTCCTTTTATCCCTAGGTATAACTATGTATACTCTTCTAATCCATGAGGATAAAACTTAAAGTAATTAAAGTATAAATAACTATGTTTGATATTCTCAATAAGAAATGGTATATTCCACTTTTGACTCAAGGTGCTGAAAATCTAAATGTCATCAGATGACTCATTTTTTGTCTCTCAGAAATGGTCAGAAATAAGAAACTTATTATCTGACTTAAAGTTTAATTCTTTATTTGCTATGGACATGGCAATAAATGCCATACATATTAGTTCACTTGTATTATCAATTAAATCTCGTATCTATAATTTCTGTACATGGAAGTTTAAGAATAAAGATGTGACATTAATGTGATTTATTAAAATATTTTATTGTATAATATTTTTAACAATCCCTTCAAAAGACATAATTGAAAAAAGTAGTTAACTTATATGCTGACACCAAAATAACTAGTAAATGCTACAGTTTATATTAAAAACCAATTTTTACATGAGTTTTATGGTTCATGTGGTTGGGCAGCATCACTGACTCTATGGACATGAGTTTGAATAAGCTCTGGTAGTTGGTGATGGGCAGGGAAGCTTGGCCTACTGCAGTCCATGGGGTCACAAAGAGTTGGACATGACTGAGTGACTGAACTGATATTAAAAACTGATTCTGTCTGGTTTTATTTTTGGCACATTCTGTGCTAACTATATATTTTAGCGGCTTTTGAGCTATTACTTGAACCATGGTTGTGAATTAAGGCAAAAAATACTCGGTAGCACACTACAAAAACAATTGCAGACATAGGAAATGTGTTAACTTAGCATGAACAAAGCAAGATAAAGAGAAATGAAATCAATCATTCACAAAGCATGTAATTTTATTATTTTAATAAAATATTAAGTTTTCATGTAAGCAGCATTTTGAAATTTAAAGACTAATACTATTGCCTGCCTATCATATATGAACAGTTTTACACATAACTAAAATGAAGCCTTTTGTGTTAAGCCATCAGTTCAGTTCAGTTCAGTTCAGTGGCTCAGTGGTTTCCGACTCTTCACGACCCTATGAATCGCAGCACGCCAGGCCTCCCTGTCCATCACCAACTCCCGGAGTTCACCCAGACTCACATCCACCGAGTCAGTGATGCCATCCAGCCATCTCATCCTCTGTCGTCCCCTTCTCCTCCTGCCCCCAATCCCTCCCAGCATCAGAGTGTTTTCCAATGAGTCAACTCTTCGCATGAGGTGGCCAAAGGACTGGAGTTTCAGCTTTAGCATCATTCCTTCCAAAGAAATCCCAGGGCTGATCTTCAGAATGGACTGGTTGGATCTCCTTGCAATCCAAAGGACTCTCAAGGGTCTTATCCAACACCACAGTTCAAAAGCATCAATTCTTTGGTGCTCAGCCTTCTTCACAGTCCAACTCTTACATCCATACATGACCACAGGAAAAACCATAGCCTTGACTAGATGGACCTTTGTTGGCAAAGTAATGTTTCTGGTTTTGAAAATGCTATCTAGGTTGGTCATAACTTTCCTTCCAAGGAGTAAGCGTCTTTTAATTTCATGGCTGCAGTCACGATCTGCAGTGATTTTGGAGCCCCCAAAAATAAAGTCTGACACTGTTTCCACTGTTTCCCCATCTATTTCCCATGGAGTTATGGGACCAGATGCCATGATCCTTGTTTTGTGTTAAGCCATATACAAGTTTAAATCTATAGTATTCTTGCAATTATTATCAATTCTTGTTAATAACCTTTTGCAGTATCTCCTAATGAAGCCCTTTGAGCATTGCAGACAAAAATAATTTCATTTTGTAAACTTTATCTACACAACAGAACATCTAAAAAGTTATTCTAAAAAATAATTTGTGACAAATATGTTAGTCAGAAAGATGTTTATCTGTGGACTATAAAACTGGTTGAAAGAAATAGTGTTCCCAAACAAACAAAAAACCTGATAACTTGTTTTCATAAGAGAATACTATAATAATACTAAACTTTGTCTCATAGTCTTAATATGACTGAAAATGTGTACTGTGTTTTCTAAAGAGCAAGAGGCTTGATTCTTCCATTATATTATGATTTCTTTTCATCAAGTGAATAATTTGTTTGAAAATACATGATAATACTGGACAATTTAGTTTTTAATAAGAGAGAAACATTCTTCTACCTGTCTAAAGTGAAAACCATAAAGACTTTTCTCCTTGGAAGGAAAGCTATGATCGACCTAGGTAGCATGTTAAAAAGCAGAGACATTACTTTGTTGACAGATGTCCGTCTAGTCAAAGCTATGGTTTTTCCCGGAGTCATGTATGGATGTGAGAGTTAGAAGAATCGATGCTTTTGAACTTTGATGTTGGAGAAGACTCTTGAGAGTCCCTTGGACTGCAAGGAGTTCTAACCAGTCCATCCTAAAGGAGATCAGTCCTGGGTGTTCATTGGAAGGACTGATGTTGAAGTTGAAACGCCAATACTTTGACCACCTGATGCAAATAACTGACACATTTGAAAAGACCCTGATGCTGGGAAAGGTTGAGGGCAGAAGGAGAAGGGGACGACAGAGGATGAGATGGTTGGATGGCATCACTGACTCTATGGACATGAGTTTGAGTAAACTCCGGGTGTCGGTGATGGACAGGGAGGCCTGGCATGCTATTGTCCATGGGGTCACAAAGAGTCAGACACAACTGAGCAACTGAACCGACTGATAAAGGCCAGACTGCTCAGATTCCTCATAAGACTTTTAAATGTGCAAAACAGGAGTCCAAACCTGGTAGGGCTATAGAAGTTTAGTTCAAAAAATCAGTTTTTCAAATGTCATAAGCACCAAGACAGCGAATTTTGAAGAATCCCAGAGTTAGCAAGATTGGCAGATACTATGCACCTCAAAGCTGAACGAACCAAGGAATGGTTCCAAAAACTGGGGCCCAAAAACCGGGGCTACTCAGTGGGAGCTGAAGGTGAAGAAAAGTCAGTCATTTTTGGATGTGTGTACATGTGTGCTCAGTTGTGTCTGACTCTTTGTGACCTTATTGACTGTAGCCTGCCAGGCTCCTCTGTTCATGGGGTTTCCCAAGCAAGAATACTGGAGTGTATTGCAATTTCCTCCTCCAGGGAATTTTCCTTTCCCATGGGTTATCGTCGGGAGAAATATTCTGGGTTCCTTCTTTCTCTTGTTCCCCAACCTCCTGGCAATGATTTCCATCATTCAGACTTAAAGGAAACTAGTTGGTAAGGGAACCACAGTTTTGTGCTTGTGAAATATGTAGTTGGGTGAAGATATTTAAGAATAGAAAGACAGATGACTTGATAGTCAGGCTCTGCTCATTTTGTTAATCAGCATTATTTTAACTTTTCCATCAATATTTCATAAAGCAAAAAGTTTGTGGTTTCACTAACATGAAGTAATTATTTTTTGCCCACAAAAATATCATCTCAACTTACCCTCTGCTGGGAAAATATAACTAAAAAAAAAAATCTCCTTCAAACCTAGAAAACCTTCCCACAAAAGTAGAAGAGAACAAAAATGTTATTATTGAATAACCATTGAATAGAATGGTTCACATCACAGGAAACTTACTAACACATGGCAAAAACAGGAAGAAATCTCAATATTTTTACAGTTCAAGCAGATACAGCCTGTTACTTACATATTCTCAAGATAAATAATAACTAGTCTTCAATTAAGTTGACTCAACTGTATAACTTGTCACTCATAATTCATCTTAAAAATCATTTGAAAATTGGTGTGGTCATCGATTGGCAAATCTAGTTTATCGATAGAAAAATGAATTCACTTGTTTGTGATGAGGTAGGTTTGCAATTTGGAAAGAAAACCACCTAAATTAATCTCCTACCCACCCCCACCCCCACAGACACTGGGAGGGGGCACGATCTTCCTTGATATTTATATTTCATGGAGTTGATTCCCAGGCCCTTGACAAAAATATCTCTGGGCCTGAAAGCTGGCAAGAGGCTTACAAGAGCTTAACAAGAGTTATAGTCAGTTCAGACACAGAGAAAGAATTTACAATTGCAAATTTTCTAAAAACTATGATTTCTCTTATTTTCAAGTTGAGAATGAAACATTTACTGTTTTTTTGTTGTTGTTGTTTGTTTTTCCCTATCTGTGTATTAGGCTGTGCTGGGTCTTTGTTGCTGCACCTGGGCTTTCTCTAGTTGTGGCAAGTGGGGTCTACTCTTCATTGTGATGTGCAAGCTTCTCATTGCAGTGGCTTCTCTGGTTGCTGAGCACAGGTTCTATGCACTCGGATCTCCGTAGCTGCAGTGTGTGAGCTCAGTAACTGTGACTTGCAGGCTCTAGAGCACAGGCTCAGTACTTGTGGTGCATGGGCTTAGTTGCTCTAGGCATGTGGGACCTTCCCAGACCAGAAAATGAATCCCGTACCCTGCACTGCAAGGTGGACTCTTAACAACCGGACCACCAGGGAAGCCCCCAAACATATTATTTTTAATTCATATTTACCCTTATACCCCAAAGTAAGAGACAAGACACACTGTCCCATCAGTCACTATTGTTGTTATTCAGTTGCTCAGTTGTGTTTGACTCTTTGCAACCCCATGGACTGTGCCATGCCAAGCCTCTCTGTCCCTCACCACTTCCCAGTTACCCAAGTTCATGTTCATTGCATTGGTGATGCCATCCAACCATCTCATCCTCTGTCCTCCCCTTCTTCTCCCACCTTCAATCTTTCCCAGCATCAGGGTCTTTTCAAATGAGTCAGTTCTTCTCATCAGGTGACCAAAGTATTGGAGTTTCAGCTTCAATATCAGTCCTTCCAATGAATGCTCAGGGCTGATTTCCTTTAGGATGGACTGGTTGGATCTCCTTGCTCTCCAAGGGACTCTCAAGAGCTTTTTCCAACACCACAATTCAAAAGCATTAATTCTTCAGCACTCAGCTTTCTTTATAGTCCAACTCTCACATCTGTACATGACTATTGGAAAACCATAGCTTTGACTAGACAGATCTTTGTTGGCAAAGTAATGTCTCTGCTTTTTAATATGCTGTCTAGGTTGTTCATAGCTTTTCTCCCAAGGAGCAAGTGTCTTTTAATTTCATGGCTGTAAGTCACCACCTGCAGTGATTTTGGAGCCCAAGAAAATAACATCCCTCACTGTTTCCATCATTTTCCCATCTATTTCCATTAAATGATGGGACCAGATGCCATGATCTTAGTTTTCTGAATGTTGAGTTTTAAGCTAACTTTTTCACTCTCCTCTTTCAGTTTTATCAAGAGGCTCTTTTGTTCTTCTTCACTTTCTGCCATAAGGGTGGTGTTATCTGTGTATCTGAGGTTATTGATATTTCTCCTGGCAATCTTGATTCCAGCTTGTGCTTCATCCAGTCCAGTGTTTCTCATTATGTACTCTGCATATAAGTTAAATAATCAGGGTAACAATATACAGCCTTGACACACACCTTTTCCCATTTGGAACCAGTCTGTTGTTCCAAGCGCAGTTCTAGCTGTTGTTTCTTGACCTGCATACAGATTACTCAGGAGGCAGGTCAAGTGGTCTGGTATTCCCATTTCTTGAAGAATTTTCCAGTTTGTTGTGATCCACACAGTCAAAGGCTTTGGTGTAGGCAATAAAGCAGAAGTAGATGTTTTTCTGGAACTCTTTTGCTTTTTTGGTGATCCAACGGATGTTGGCAATGTGTACTCTATTATGATAGTAATAATAATAAAGTTGTTGGGTCTTTGTAAAGCTTATTGTGAATGACGCCACCATTCAAAAGGTCTCTGGGATTCCGAGTCTAAGCTCTTAAAGAGGCAGATGGCTTGATCAGATACCACATAGGATAGGAATATATTAATTTATATAAGAATTATAATTTTCCAATCACTATTTAAAAGTATATAAACACCATGTTGTAGCCTTACTTCATTCTGAGATCATCAAGTTACCCAGTGCTTCATTATGAAACTTTCTTCCTGTGTTTTTCAAACTTAAAAAACAAGCTTGCGATTTCACTCCCATGACTCATGTTCTGCTCCAGCTGCTAGTCAGACTGTCCCCATTTTCATCCAAATCTCCCTAAATAGTCTGAATCCCATATTTCCTATTTCTCACCCTCTCATTTACTCACCACTGACAGAGATCTGATTTCTGCCCTTTATGTTAAGATCTCCAAAAGTTTATTTTTGCTAAAATCTTTTTGTTTTCTGAGTATAGCTACCATATTTGACAACAGTTAGTCTCCTTCTGTAGAAGTTTATCCTTTGCTTTCAACCATTAAGCTAGTTTACCTATTAACTAGGTAAGAAGGAAGAAGTATGTCCAACTAACTCTACATATGACGAAGCAAAAAGCTCTAACTCTACTCCCCATCCACCCTTCTTTGCCCCCAGTGACTAATTGTCCTTTATGCATGGCTGGTGTTGCTGTGTACTGACTAACATGATGACATTCTGAAGTTGGGCACTTGGGCTTTAACCGTGGCTCTATCACTTTCTACCACATGTTTAAGAATGTTAAGGAAAAAAACAACAACAGTAACCTGTGTTTCCTTGCTCTCATCTGTAATATGGATAGATATCAGGATAAAACAAAGATAATTTGTTTAACTTTAGCATGCTTCCTAACATAAAATTGCTTTTGATTCATCAGGTTATTGGGGAAGTCAATGATAAACTATCACAGTGCTTGACGTACAGAAAGCAGGGCTGCTAAAGCCATGTGTGCATGGCTTTAAATTATGAAAACTTTTGGAACAGACACATGATTACTGTTGTAAATAACTGTGGTGAATGAGTATGTTGCCTTCAATCCAAACAGAATTCTGCAGTATAAACTACAACGGTGACAGTGGAAATGCTCACTAAAAAAAAAAAAAAAAAAAAAAATTTGGAAACTGATTAACAAAATGGAAAGCAAACAAAGTTGGTACCTGAACAAATTGATTACCAGCATTTTAATCTAAAATTCAGTAACGTATGTGCTTTTTTATTCAGCTCAGAAGTTATCCTCAGATCTTTCTCCTAACTTAGCAGTCCTCATGATTTCATGATTTTCACCAGGGCCATGTTGCAAGTTTACAGTTTAGTTTGCATTGGGTACCACTGTTTCTCCAATTACAACTGCTGTGAAGTTGTTAAAGTAATATATAAACCATACAATTAAAACAAAGTGAAAGATGGCATAATAAGACTAAAATTAGAAGGAAAATTCCAGGAGATAGAGAAGGCCAACAACTTTTATGAAAAAGCCACATATACACACACATAAATATCCATCACTGTAACTTGAAGGCTTACATCTGTGATCTCTCATTTCTGAACAACAGGATAAATCTCTCCTGTATCTCCCTGTACAACCTTTTTTTACAGATCTTGATAAACTACCAGGTCTTCATTTTGTGAAATACTGCTCCAGGGTACACTGACTACAATGTAGCTATTAGCACTTGACTATGGGTTTTAGGAATTGTATTTAGAGCCTTCAATACAATATTGATTTCACTCTTTTATATGTTTATGTTTTGAAATATGAATTTGCTTGGAATTCTAGACAGAGACATTTTAAGTGTTCACATCTTTGGCACACAATTGTCATTTAGGTATGGATTTTCTGTTTGGCAATTTTATGAGAACTGACTTACTACAGAATTAGTGAAGCCAGTCTCTTTACTCAGAAAGAATATGACCTTTGTTGTGTAATTCAAATACTCAAAGTTTTATATACTTATTTTTTTGTTTAATTTTAGTTCTAAGAACTATACGCTCCACGTAGATAATCCTTGATTTCCATCAGTTGATATAAAAAGTGAAAAAAGATATATTTTACTGGTAATAAAAATTAAGGCTTTTAAAACAGTCATAATACTAAGCCAAACTTCTTTCACTTTTAGCTTTTCTTAATTTAACTAATGATGATTTCATGGAGGTGATTAGAAGTCCATATTTTCTGGTGTTATAAGTATGAATTGGGAACAGATTAGCTTTTAAATAAGTGAATAGTTTTATAAACTCTGATTATTTTCAAATGAAATTTGTCAGTATAATGTTTTTTAAACATATAGTGGTTAATATGTTGGTTTGTTTTAATATTTAAAATTATTTCTATGTATCTATTCACAGACATCTCTTTAAATGTAATCATGTATTTCCTTCTGATTACTGAGAGTATGTCTGCTGAAAATAAAATTACACCTGAGTGATTTTCTTGACATTGTTTTAGAGATGCAATTCTTCTATCAATTTCCATAGGAACACTAGAAGAGTGTACTAGATAATGCCTTTCTTTATTTGGAGATTGAATATTCCTGTTTACTATATATCAACCTAGTGACTGAAGTAGAATATCCTTCTGCAGGATGTTCACTGTCATCCAACAAATAATTTATTCACTAAATAAGCCTACAGATTTAATTTACATTAATCTTTGTAGGGATGACCTGCAAATATGGTTCAGTGAAAAGTCACTAAATAGAATATTGCTATTTTCATTTTTTGCCTTATGCTCAGTTTTTGGAAAATAGTTTTATAAACAAATAAGTAAAAATCTTCTATTTGTCATCATTTGCCACAATCCCCTTTTCTGGAATATTTGGCCATTTTTTTCTAGGTCAAAAATAGTTTTCAATGTACCCTTTATGAGAGGAACATACTTTACTACATTTTTATATATTTATATGTAAATAGTGGAGCTTCCCAGGCAGAGATAATGGTAAAGAACACACCTGCCAGTGCAGGAAACCTAAGAGACACAAGTGCGATTCCTGGGTTGGGAAGATGCCTTGGAGAAGGAAGTGGCAATCCACTCCATTATTCTTGCCTGGAGAATGCCATGGACAGAGGAGACTGGTGGGCTACAGTCCATAGGGCTGCAAAGAGACAGGCAGGACTGAAGTGATTTAGTACATACAGGCACACATATGTAAACAGAGCCTGAAATACAACTTTCATAATCCAAAGTGATTGAAAGGCTCTCTTACTTTTTTCACATTCAATTTTGTTTCCTTGTGAGCTTTCTCACACTTCATGGCAAATAGATGGGGAAACAATGTAAACTGATAGACTTTATTTTCTTGGGCTCCACAATTACTGCAGATTGTGATGCACCCATGAAATTAAAAGACACTTGCTCCTTGGAAGAAAAGCTATTACAAACCTGGACAGTGTGTTAAAAAGCAGAGGCATTACTTTGCCAACAAAGGTCCATCTAGTCAAAGCGATGGTTTTTCCAGTAGTCATGTATGGATGTGAGAGTTGGACCATAAAGAAAGCTGAGCCCTAAAGAACTGATGCTTTTGAACTGTGGTGAATGAGAAGATTCTTGAGAGTCCCTTGGACTGCAAAGAGGTCCAACCAGTCAATCATAAAAGAAATCAATCCTGAATATTCATTGAAAAGACTGATGGTAAAGCTGAAGCTCCAATATTTTGGCCACCTGATGCAAAGAACTGACTTATTAGAAAAGACCCTGATGCTGGGAATGATTGAAGGTGGGAGGAGAAGGGGACATCAGAGGATGAGATGGTTGGATGGCATCACTGACCCAATGGACATGAGTTTGAGAAAGCTCCAGCTGTTGGTGGTGGACAGGGAAGCCTGGCATGCTGCAGTTCATGGAGTTGCAAAGAGTCAGATATGATTGACTGAACTGACTGACTGATAATGTGAGCTTTCTCTTTTCTTCTATAAAGTTAAAAGTGAGAAAAAGAAAAAATGCATTTTAAGTATATTTATTTAAAGTATGGAAAAAAAATAAAGTATGGAAAAAATAAATAAGTCACTTAATGCTTTTATCATTAATTGCACTACTAATTTTTATTTTTTTTTTTGGTTCTGGTGTTTTTATTTTATTTTATTTTTAACTTTAAAATATTGTATTGGTTTTGCCATATATCAACATGAATCCACAACAGGCAATACTCATTTTTAAAATGACTATTAATAGTCTACTGAGTCAAGAGTGCAGATTTAATATGTATGAACATGCAAAACCATGCATATCATTGCTGATATTTCTAAGAAGGTGAAGTTTTTGAAAAATCTAAAAAAATACATACCATTTATTGCAGTTGAGTAATTAACATTAAAGTGGGAAGGAGAAAGAAATGAATTTGACCACTTTTCTACACAGTAAAATATATGAATGTTCTTAGTATGCATTGGTTTCCTTATAGCAACCACCGTATCCTGGGATAGCCAGCCACTGCTCTTAGAATAGTGTAACTTAAGTAATGTTATTTAATCCCAATTTGTTAACATCAAAATTATTTAGGACCATCTTAACTGATTTTCTATTTCTTCTCTTTGCAAAATGGATGCTTAGTAAACATGTCTTGCTTGTGAATGATGTCTGGTAAATCAAATTTAAGGGTAAACTTAATTAGATCCACAGATGGTGAAACATAATTGATGATAATATGTTAATACAAGTTGGAAGTAACTGTTTCTAGAACTGTCAACAGTAGGAACAAAATAGCACCATTATCAAGCACTGTACTTAAGTGCTTTGAAGAGTGATGCAGTTAATTTCTAATTTTAGTTCAGACATCCTAAACACAAGAAACTCTGGTTTATGTGAGCTGTTTGTCATCAATAGGATAGGTTTCTTTGTCTTATATTGGTTGTTGGAATAAAAGAAGAAACTCATTTTCATTTGGATAATATATAAGCTATTCTTTTATGAAAACCATCTGTGGCACTGCCTACCACCTGGGCAATGAATAGGATAATACATAATCTTTGCTTTCAGTGATTTAGTATCTGCTGTAATGAAATAACTTTGATTCTGTGTGCCAGTGGTCACCCCTCATTTGTATATGACAAGATGCGTGTGTAAGTATGGAAATAGTACTATTGGATGAAAAATGACCAGAGGAAATCTTTAAGGAAAAAAATATCAAAAAAATGTAAAGTTTTATGTGCAGTGGACTTTGACATTTACTGTAAATTAGAACATGGAACTTTGACTTTGAAATGCAATTAATCAAGTTAGGAAAACCATAGCACACCACAGATTACAAAATAACTAGAACACCAATCTTTTTCAAGAAAAACATAATATTTTGCAATGGAAAAAATTATTAATTTATTGTCACATTTAATTTAAGTATACTATATTCAATTATGTTATTATTATATTAACTACTAATACAATTATAAATAATTCATCTAATATAAAATAATTTATAATTTAGTTATTAAGATTTGTTATTCAAGTATCAATTTCAATTAACAACAATAATGTCTATCATTTTTTACTGTCTAATATAACACACTATTTGTAGCTTTGTTTATGTTGTACTATTTAAGGATACAAATATATGAAATCTACTTTATTATCCTCACATTGTAAGTGAAAAAAAAAAACAACTCAGGGATAAATGAGTAACCTTTTAACGGATACACAAGGGAAACAGAGACTATGATTCAAGTTCAAATCTGTCTGATCAAAGCCCATGTTTTTAAAAGCACCTTGTTTCTAAGGATTTTTCAATATACAGAAAACAATCAATGTAATACACCATATTAACAAATTGAAAGGTAAAATCCATATGATCATCTCAATAGATGCATAAAAAACCTTTGACAAAATTCAACACCTATTAATGATTAAAACTCTTCAAAAAATATGTATGGAAGGAACCTACTTCAACATAATAAAGGCCATATATGATAAACCTACTGTAAACATTATTTCCAATGGTGACAAACTGAAAGCATTCCCCCTAAAATCAGGAACAAGACAAGGGTGTCTACTTTCAGCACTACTATTCAACATAATTCTGGAAGTCATAGCTATAGCAATCAGAGAAGAAAAGGAAAAAAAAAAAAAGGAATCCTGATCGGAAAAATCCCTAAAGATAGTAACAGAAAATCATTAAATTTAGCAAAGTTGCAGGATACAAAATCAATGCAAAAAAAATCACTTGCAAAAATCAGAAAGAGCAATTAAAGAATCAATGCCTTTCATCATTGCAGCAAAAATAATTAAATACCTAGGAAAAAACTTTCCTAAGGAGATGAAAGAACTGTACACAGAAATTATGACACTATTGAAAGAAAGCAAAGATGACATAAACAGAGAGATGTTCCATGTTCCTGGGTAGGAAGAATTGATACTGTGAAAATGATTATAATACCAAAAGCAAACTACAGATTCAATGTGATCCATATCAAATTATCAATGGCATTTTTCACAGAATTAGAACAAAACATTTCACAATTCATATGGAAACACAAAAGACCCCATATAGCCAAAGCACTATTGAGAAAGAAGACTGGAGCTGGAGGAATCAAGCCTCCTGACTTCAGGTCATACTCCAAGCTACAGTCATCAAGACAGTATGATACTGGCACAAAAGCAGAAATATAGACCAATGGAACAAGATAGAAAGGCTAGAAATAAACCCATACACCTATGGATACCTTATTTTTGACAATTGAGGGAAGAGTATACAATGGGACTGACAACCTCTTCAATAAACGGTGCTGGAAAAATTGGACAGCTACAAGAAAAAAATGAAATCAGAATACTTCCTAACACCATACATAAAGATAAACTCAAAATGGATTAAAGATCTAAACGCAAGACAAGAAACTATAAAACTCAGAGGAAAACATATGTAGAACACATAAATCAAAGCAAGATCCTCTATGACCCATCTCCTAGAGTAACAGAAATGAAAACAAAAGTAAACAAGTGGGACCTGATTAAATTTAAAAGCTTTTGCACAGCAAAGGAAACTGTAAGCAAGGTGAAAAGACAACCCTCAGAATGGGAGAAAAATAATAGCAAATGAAACAACTGACAAAGGATTAATTTCCAAAATATACAAACAGCTCATACAGCTCAATGCCAGAAAAACAAACAACCCAATCAAAAAGTGGGAAAAAGACCTAAACAGACATTTCTCCAAGAAGACATACAGACGGCAATGAAAACATGAAAAGATGCTCAACATTGCTCATTATTAGAGAGATACAAATCAAAACTACAATGAGATATCACCTCACATCGGTCAGAATGGCCTTCATCAAAAAGTCTACAAGCAATAAATCCTGGAAAGGGTGTCGAGGAAAGAGAATGCTCTTTCACTGTTTGTGGGAATGTAAATTGATATGGCCACTATGGAAGACAGTATGGAGATTCCTTAAAAAACTAGGAATAAAACCACCATAAGACCTAGCAGTCCCACTCCTTGGCATATACCCTGAGTAAACCAAAATTGAAACAGACACATGTATCCCATTGTTCATTGCAGCACTATTTACAACAGATAGAACATGGAAGCAACCTAGATGGCCATCTACGGATGAATGGATGAGGAAGTTGTGGTATATATGCACAATGGAATATTACTCAGCCATAAAAAGGGATGTGTTTGACTCAGTTCTAATGAAGTGGAATCTATTATACAGAGTGAAGTGAGTCAGAAAGAGAAAGATAAATACCATATTCTAACACATATATATGGAATCTGGAAAAACATTACTGAAGAATTTATTTACAGGGCAACAATGGAGAAACTGATATACAGAATAGACTTATGGACTGGGGAGAGGGGAGGAGAGGGTGAGACGTATAGAAAGAGTAACATGGATACTTACATTACCATATGTAGAATAGATAGCCAATGGAAATTTGCTGTGTGGCTCAGGAAACTCAAACAGGGTCTCTGTATCAACCTAGAGGGATGGGATGGGGAGGGTGATGGGAGGGAGGTTCAAAAGGGAGGGGATATATGTATACCTCTGGCTGATTTGTGTTGAGGTTTGACAGAAAACAGCAAAATTCTGCAAAGCAAATATTCTTCAATAAAAAATAAATTAATAAAAAAAGCACACCTTGTTTCTAGAGAAATTGTGTGTAGCTTCAGTTGAGCTACTAAATACAGTTGTCTAAAATCTGTGACCATGCTTTTAACTACTTTTTTATTAAATTTTATATCTTTCCTTGTTTTGTGGCATAAAATACACAATACATAGTTTTATCTTTTTGCATGGAAGGGACGAAAACAAAAATCTCACCTTTATCTAGTTTATATACCAACATGTACATGCACACCATACATAGAAATAGTGATAAATAAATACTCAAATTAAGCAACAATTTCTTTATAGTCTTTCAATCACTATGGAAGATAAAAACTTAGTTGACTGCTATACTCTTGAAAGGAAAATTTTAGTTTGGCATATAATTCTGTTATTATTCTTCTGGGAATTTTATTGCAAAGGTTGCTGACTTCCTTAGAGAGGATGTTCTTTAATAAAATGTCCTTTTAGCCCTTTCAGAAAGGAATACATAAAAAATTGAGGAATAAAGATCACTTCCAAGAGTAGCTAAAAATCCATATGAATGCAATAAACCTGTGGCCAAACTCTAGTCACAAGGTCTTGATATTTCCCCCATGCTCCCATTTCCTAAATTTCTAGTGGTACATTTTTGTATATTCATGTATATCTGTCTATTTTCTCCAAATGAGACTTCAAAATGTTTGACTGTTTTACTGATTTACTTCTATCTGTTTCCATGGACCAGTCTTAACTGCCTGGAATACTATATTCTTGATACAAATATGACAATATATCTCAGATCAATCTATATAGATGAGCCTATAAAGAATAAATCAAGCCAAATTACATAAATTTTACATTTTTGTTGAAATTGTTACTTTATATTACATTACCATTTGGGTTATTGGATTTATATATATACTTATATGCATATGTTTGTGTGTACATATATATATATTATTTAATGTTTTTGTTATATTGCATCAATCTCTATAAATGGACTCCAAAAAATTTGTCAGATTATTATTTTTCTAAAATAATTTGGTTGGTATATTTATACTGTCATTAGCTTTTTTTAAAAATAAAAGATTCCTTAAAGTAGTTCATAATAATTCAATGTGTTTTAAGAAAAAAATTAGTGCTTCAAAAAGGCTTCTAAAAATTAAAATTATTGGAACTGGGAATATTTTTTAAGATTCTATAGACATTTCTATTAGGTTTACATAGAGCAATAACATGGGAATAGAAATTGTCCATTAATTATATATTCAGTTTGTTCCAAATTATTATACTCTATGAGACTTATATGGGGTTCCCTGATAGCACAGTTTGCAAAGAATCCACCTGCAGTGCAGGAGAACCCCAGATTGATACCTGGGTCAGGAAGATCCACTGGAGAAGGGAAAGACTACCCACTCCAGTATTCTTGGGCTTCCCTTGTGGCTCCGCTGGTAAAGAATCTGCCTGCAATGTGGGAGACTGGGTTCGATCCCTGGGTTGGGAAGATTCCCTGGAGAAGGGAAAGGCTACCCCCTCGAGTATTCTGGCTTGGAGAATTCCACGGACTGTATAGTCCATGGGGTCACAAAGAGCTGAGTGACTTTCACTTTCACGAGTCTCTCTCTTTCTCTCTCTTTATATATATTAATAAACTATAGTAAATAAACAGTAGAAAAAAAGACATGTAAGTAAATGTTGTAGCATCTCTATAATATTAAGACTTTTAAAAATTAAAATAGAGGTTTGATGTCAATAAGATGGACAAATAAGATTTCCCTTGTTCATATTGCTTCTCAAAAACAACCATTTGCCTTCTATCCATGGACACAAGTGCCTTTGTCATAGCTTCGGGATTCAAAGAGGAGATAATGAAACCTGGTGCATTTCAAGACTGGTAAAATCCATTTTGAGAAGGCAGGTTCTCATCCAGGTAGTTGACCCTCTATGTCTGGTCCTGATTTCAAATGCAGACACAGCTATACACTCCTGAGAAGTCATTTATAACTCAGATTGGCTTTGAATCTGTCAGCAGCACCATAAGCCAAGAGACTATGGAGTACTCATGCCCATCTGTGCATCGAGTAACACGTATGCAGACTGCACATATACAGACATTTGTCCTGGCTGTGGACACTGAAGTGGCTCATGAACAGACTCTATTCCACTTGGCATGGTCTTGGAGTTCCTGGAGATAAGCCTGCCAAACTTGGCTATACAGCAGATTATGGTACAGAGACCAGACAGGGGACATTTCTGTCTGTGTTCCCCAAAATACTGAAAGGGCCCTAAATTAGACCTCAGCTCCCTCTTGGCCACAGCATGTAAGCAGGTCTATTGGCATAGGAACTAGGAAGGAGACACTCCTGTCTGCATCCTTGTAAATCCTGAAAGATACCTATATACGACTTCAGTATATGCACAGCCTGAAAGTCTGCCAATGGTCCTGAGGGTTCAGGATACCAGTGAAAAAATCTCCCATCTACACCCCCAGGGGTAGTGAAGAGGCCATACACTAAAAATCAATCTCCTCCCAGCACAAGTCCATGAGCAGGTCTGCTAACCAGGCAGGAGACACTGTGCCCTGGTGACAGCTACATATCTGTCTCCAATTCAGCATAATGGTGATTCTGAGGTCATCGCCAAAGCCTAGGGGACAGATCAAAACAGCATTTATCCATTGAAACCAGCCTTTAAATACTGCAAGAGGTGTTTGCTCCTTTAAACATATAGACAGTAATGGAAGGCTACCAGGATCATGAACAATGGAGCAAATATGACAACACCAAAGGAAATTAATAAAGTTCCAGTAACTGACCTCAAAGAATAGAGACCTATGTTTTGACTGACAAATTACTCAAAACAATCACCTTTTAAAAACTGAATAAAATGCAATAGAACATATAATGACTGAACAAAATCAAGAAAGAAATTCTTGAACAAATTTTAAGTTTTATAATGAAACATTTGATCAGATCAGATCAGTCACTCAGTCGTGTCAGACACTTTGCGACCCCATGAATCGCAGCACGCCAGGCCTCCCTGTCCATCACCAACTCCCGGAATTCACTCAAACTCACGTCCATCGAGTCGGTGATGCCATCCAGCCATCTCATCCTCTGTCGTCCCCTTCTCCTCTTGCCCCCAATCCCTCCCAGCATCAGAGTCTTTTCCAATGAGTCAACACATTGCATGAGGTGGCCAACGTACTGGAGTTTCAGCTTTAGCGTCATTCCTTCCAAAGAAAAACCAGGGCTGATCTCCTTCAGAATGGACTGGTTGGATCCCTTGCAGTCCAAGGGACTCTCAAGAGTCTTCGCCAACACCACAGTTCAAAAGCATCAATTCTTTGGTGCTCAGCCTTCTTCACAGTCCAACTCTCACATCCATACATGACCACAGGAAAAACCATAGCCTTGACTAGACAAACTTTTGTTGGCAAAGTAATGTCTGTGCTTTTGAATATGCTATCTAGGTTGGTCATAATTTTCCGTCCAAGGAGTAAGCGTCTTTTAATTTCATGGCTGCAGTCACCATCTGCAGTGATTTTGGAGCCCAGAAAAATAAAGTCTGACACTATTTCCACTGTTTCCCCATCTATTTCACATGAAGTGATGGGACCAGATGCTATGATCTTCATTTTCTGAATGTTGAGCTTTAAGCCAACTTTTTCACTCTCCACTTTCACTTTCATCAAGAGGCTTTTGAGTTCCTCTTCACTTTCTGCCATAAGGGTGGTGTCATCTGCATATCTGAGGTTATTGATATTTCTCCTGGCAATCTTCATTCCAGCTTGTGCTTCTTCCAGTCCAGCGTTTCTCATGATGTACTCTGCATATAAGTTAAATAAGCAGGGTGACAATATACAGCCTTGATGTACTCCTTTTTCTATTTGGAACCAGTCTGTTGTTCCATGTCCAGTTCTAACTGTTGCTTCCTGATCTGCATACAAATTTCTCAAGAGGCAGATCAGGTGGTCTGGTATTCCCATCTCTTTCAGAATTTTCCACAGTTTGTTATGATCCACACAGTCAAAGGCTTTGGCATAGAAACCATAAAAAAAAAAACAAACAAAAATCCTGGAGTTAAAGAATACAATGACAGAACTAAAAAAACAAAAACAAAAATCAATGCAAAGCTTCAATAACAGACTTGATAATATAGAAGAATGAATCAGCAAAATTGAAGATATTTGAAAATGGATTTGAAATTAATTAGAGGAACCAAAAAAATGAAAGAAAAAGAGTGAGAGAAGCCTACATAAATTATAGAATACCATCAACCAAGCAAATCATCTGTGTCATGGGAGTCCCAGAAGAAGAGACAGAGAAAGAGGCAGGATAATTTTTTAAAGAAATAATAGCTAAATATTTTCAAATCTTGTGAGCACATGAACATCCAAGTACAGGAAGCTAAAAGAACCCCAAGCAAGGTCAACCCAAAGAAGATTGCTCCATAACACAGTACAATAAAATTGTGTTTATTAAAAAAAAAAAAAAAGAAAGTTTAGAACAATAAATGCCTACATTAAAATAAAGATGGTAAATTAAAAAAAAAAAAAACTTTACACTTCAAGAAGTTACAAAGGGAAAAAAAAAATTAAGCCTAAAGTTAGCTGAAGGATAGAAACCATGAAGATTACAGTCCAATAAATAAAATAGACTAAATACAAAATAGAAAAAGAATAATAATAATAAAAAAAAACCAAGAGGTATTCTGAAAGATAAACAAAATTGACAAACTTTTGGTAGACTAACCAAGAAAAAAGAAAAGACTCAAAATTATTATTAAAAAAAAAGGCATTGCAACTGGCACCACAGAAATACAAAGGACCATTAACAGATTACTGTGAATAGTTATATGCAAATAAAGGTGATAACCTAGAAGAATCGGACAAATTCCTAGAAAGATACAATGGACACAGATTGAATCAGAAAGAAACAAGAATCCTGAACATACTAATAACTAAGGACACAGAAGAAGTATTCAGAGACCTCTCAATAAAGAAAAGCCAAGGAGAGATGATTTCACTGGTGAAGTCTGTGAAGCTTTTAAAAAGTACTAATGCCAATCCTACAGGAAGGTTGTGATGTTGGAATTAGAAAGTAGGTGACTGATAGCAGCTCATCAAATTTTTAAAATAAAGTATAACTATATACATATTAAATATACAGAAGAAAAAAATTTATACATTTCAATCATTGATTGAAATTGACTGAAATGTATAAAATTAAATGTGGAAGCAAGTATGATTGAGAGAAATTTAGTCTTAGATTATAGGAAATTCTGCTTAAATAAACTATCATTTCAGTTCAGTTCAGTCACTCAGTAGTCTCCAACACTTTGCATACCACTGCACTGCAGCATTCCAGGCTTCCCTGTCCAACACCAACTCCCAGGGCTTGCTCAAGCTCAAATCCATTGAGTCAGTGATGCCATCCAACCAGCTCATCCTGTCATCCCCTTCTCCTCCTGCCTTCAATCTTTCCCAACATCAGGGTCTTTTCAAATGAGTCAGCTCTTCACATCTGGTGGCCAAAGTATTGAAGCTTCAACTTCAGCATCAGTCCTTCCAATGAATATTCAGGACTGATTTCCTTTATGACTTGGTTGCCTTTTATTTATTTATTTATTTATTTTTAAGGTTTGATCTTCTTGTCGTCCAAGGGACTCTCAAGAGTCTTTTCCAACACCACAATTCAAAAGCATCATTTCTTCGAAGCTCAGCTTTCTTTATGGTGCAACACTACATCCACAGATGACTACTGGACAAACCCTAGCTTTGACTTAGATAGACCTTTGTTGGCAAAGTAATGTCTTTACTTTTTAATATGCTGTCCAGGTTTGTCATAGGTTTTTTTTTTTTTTTTTTTATTACAAAGATCAGGTGTCTTTTAATTTCATGGCTGCAGTCACCATCTGCAGTGATTTTGGAGCCCCAAAAAATAAAGTCTGTCACTGTTTCCATTCATTCCCCAACTATTTTCCATTAAGTGATGGGACCAGATGCCATCATCTTCATTTCTGAATGTTGAGTTTTAAGCCAGCTTTTTCACTCTCCTTTTTCACTGTCATCAAGAGGTTCTTTAGTTCTTCTTCAATTTCTGCCATAAGAGTGGTGTCAGGTGCATATCTGAGGTTTTTGATATTTCTCCCAGCAATCTTGATTACACTTTTTGCTTCATCCAGCCCAGCATTTTGCATGATGTACTCTGTATATAAGTTAAATAAGCAGGGTGACAATATACAGCATGAATGTACTCCTTTCCCGATTTGGAACCAGCCCATTGTTCTATGTCTGGTACTAAGTGTTGCTTCTTGACCTGCATACAGATTTCTCAGGAAACAGGTAAGGTGGTCTGTGTTCCCATCTCTTGAAGAATTTCCCACAGTTTGTTGTGATCCACACAAAGGCTTTGGAGTAGTCAATAAAACAGAAATAGATATTTTCTGGAATTCTCCTGCTTTTTCTGTGATCTAATGGATATTGGCAATTTGATCTCTGATTTTCCTGCCTTTTCTAAATCCAGCTTTAACATCTGGAAATTCTCAGTTTATGAACTGTTGAAGCCTAGCTTGGAGAATGTTAAGCATTACTTTGCTGTGTGTGAGATGAGTGCAATTGCGCAGCAGTTAGAACATTCTTTGGCATTGCCTTTCTTTGGGATTAGAATGAAAACTGATGTCTTCCAGTTCTGTGGCCACTACTGAGTTTTTCAAATATGCTGGCATAGTGAGTGCAGCACTTTAGCAGCAGCATCTTTTAAGATTTGAAATAGCTCACCTGGAATTGCATCACCTACACTAACTTTAATCACAATGATGCTTCCTAAGACCCACTTGACTTTGCACTCCAGAATGTCTGGCTCTAGGTGAATGAACACATCATGATGGTTATCTGAGTCATTAAAATCTGTTTTGTATAGTTCTTCTTTGTATTCTTGCCACCTCTTTTTAGTATCTTCTGCTTCTGTTAGGTCCATACCATTTCTGTCCTTTATTGTGCCCATCTTTTTTTTTTTTTTTTTTATTGTGCCCATCTTTACATGAAATGTTCCCTTGGTATTTCTAATTTTCTTGAAGAGATCACTAGTCTTTCCCATTCTATTCTTTTCCTCTATTTCTTTGCATTGATAACTTAGGAAGGAAGGCTTTCTTATCTCTCCTTGCTATTCTTTGGAACTCTGCATTCAGATGGATATATCTTTCCTTTCCCCCTTTGACTTTCACTCCTCTTTTATCTCAGCAACTTTTAAGCCCTCCTAAGATAACCATTTTGTCTTTTTGCATTCATTTTTGCGGGTATGGTTTTGATCACTGCCTCCTTACAATGTCACGAGCCTCCATCCATACTACTTCAGGCATTCTATCAGATCTAATCCCTGAATCTACTTGTTGCTTCTTTTCTGTAATTGTAAGGGATTTGATTTAGGTCATACTTGAATGGTCTAGTGATTTTCTCTACTATCTTTGATTTATGTCTGAATTTTGCAACAAGGAGTTCATGGTCTAATTGAGCCACAGTCAGATCCTGGCCTTGTTTTAGCTGACTGTACAGTGCTTCTCCATCTTCAGCTGCAAAGAGTATAATCAATCTTATTTTGCTATTGATGTCTATGTATAGAGTTATCTCTTGTTTTACTAATCTGAAAATTGTGTTGCAATTTGCAAATAAACTATCAAATGGCATCAGAAAAAAAAATTCATCTCTCATAAGTGATATCATATGCTATTTTTCTTTGATTTACTTTATTTAATGTGATAATTTCTAGCTCCATCTATATTGCTGTAAATGACATTATTTCATTTTATACATGTACTTCATCTTTACCATTTATCTGGTTATTTATACTTAGTTTGCCTCCATGTCTTGGCTATTGTATACAGTGCGGATATGGACATTAGGCTGCATGTAACTTTTTAAATTAGAATTTTCATCTTTTCTGGATATATACCCAGAATTGAATTCACGAGGTCATATGGTACCTTTATTTTTAGTTACTTTTTTTTTTTTTTAAGTATCTCCATATTGTATTCCATAGTGGCTGCACCAATTTACATTCTCACCAACAGTGTTGGAGGATTCCTTTTTCTCCTTATCGTCTCTAGCATTTATAATTTGTAGACTTTCTGATGATAAAAACTCTCTATAAATTGGGCATAGAAGGAACATACCTCAGCATAATAAAGGTCATATGTGACAACCTCCAGAGAAGGCAATGGCACCCCACTCCAGTACACTTGCCTGGAAAATCCCATGGATGGAGGAGCCTGGTGGGCTGCAGTCCATGGGGTCGCTAGGAGTCAGACACGACTGAGCGACTTCACTTTCACTTTTTCACTTTCATGCATTGGAGAAGGAAATGGCAACCCACTCCAGTGTTCTTGCCTGAAGAATCCCAGGGACGGGGGAGCCTGGTATGCTGCCATCTCTGGGGTCACACAGAGTCGGACACGACTGAAGTGACTTAGCATAGCATAGCATGTGACAACTTCATGACTTTCCAAGTGGTACTAGTGTTTAAGAATCCTCCTGCCAATGTAGGAGACATAAGAGACAAATATTTGATCCCTGGGTCAGGAAAATCCCCTGAAGGAGGCAATGGCAACCCAGTAAAGTAATCTTGCCGGAGAATCCCATAGACAGAAGAGCCTGGTGGGCTTTAGTCCATGGGGTCATGAGGAATCAGACACAAATGAAGTGACTTAGCATGCATGCGTGACAGCCTCACAACTAACATCATATTCAATGCTGTGAAGCTGAAAGCATTTCCTCTAAGATCAGGAACAAGAAAAGAGTGCCCAGTCTTGCCACTTTAGCACATTTATTACAATATATTAGAACACATTTCAACGTATGCTTCTGTAAATTGCAGACGATGATAACATTAATTTTATCTGATTTTTGGCATTATTGACAAAAATGTAAGTACTTTGAAAACAACCCAGAAGATAAGAAGCACTAAAAAATATTAATATATTAGCTAGTCAAGAATTCTGAGATTAATTCAATGACATTTCAAAGCACAAGACTTTCTAATTTACAGGTCACATAATTACGGCAATGACCATAAAAATAATACATTAATTTGGCAACAGAATCTGGAATTAGTCTTTAATAGTACTAACAAAGGATGGTCAACATATAGACATATGTTGGAGATAACTGAGGGTTGGTTGTAGATTACCACATTAAAGCATATACTGCAATAAATAGGGTTCCCTTGGATTTTTTCATCTCCCAGTACATAAAAAGGTACATTTACACTATACTGTAGTCTATTATGTGTGCTATAGTGTTATGCCTATAAAACCAATGTACCTGCCTTAATTAAAAATATTTTATTGCTAAAAAATGATAACCATCATCTGAGGCTGATCGTTTTACAAAAACATCAAAGATCACTAATTATAGACCACCATAACAAATATAATCATAATGAAAAAAAATTAGAATATTATTAAAAAACAACAAAATGTACACAGAGACTCAATGTTAGCAAATGCTGGAAAAATAACACCAATAGACTTTCTCAATGTGTCATTGCCACAGACCTTCAATTAGTACAAAACACAGTATCTGTTAAGCACAACAAAGCACAGTGCAGTGAAATATGGCATGTGTTATACGTGCTGAAAACTTCTGAACACTGATTAAAGAAATTAAATTAAACAAAGGGATAAATTGTCTTCATGGACTGGAAGACTCAATAATCTTGAGTGAATATTTTCAAAACGTTATTTTTTTACAAATTGATTTATAATTACAATACCAACCCAGTCAAAGTTCTATTGTTGTTTAACTAGAAGTGGTAAGTAGGTTCTAAAGTTTGTACATAAAATCCAAGGAACTAAGCAAGCTAATATTTCTGAGAAAAAAAGAAAAGAAAAAATCAAAGATGGAGAATTTAATGTTATGATTTGCTGTATATAAAGTAAGATACTGACCAAGGTAGTTCAATGTTAGCATAAATTTGGAGAGAATAGAGCATAGTAAATAGTTCAGAAATACTTTCAAATATGTAAACTCAAACCAGTTTGCACAAAAGTACTTAGATAAGCAACTGAGAGAAAGTCTAGTCTTTTCAGGGCATGAAACACACACACCCCAGTATTCTTGCCTGGAGAATTGCATGAACAGAGGAGCCTGGCAGGTGGCAGTCCTTGGGCTCACACAGAGTCAGACACCACTGAAGAGCCTTAGCATCCAGGCCCATTAGTCTTTTCTACAGATGATACAAGAACAGCTGATTAACTTATGAGCAGGATAAGTAGAAACAAATCTCAGTTTTTACCTCACATGATAAAAAATAATAAGACAAAATAAATTATATGCTTACATATAAAACCTAAAAATATTCTTAAAAAAAGGAAATCTTGACACTTGGTAATCTAAGGATATTTTTGAAACAAAATATACTGTAAGTAAAAGAAAACTTGATATACTGAAACCCATTTTAAAAATCTGCTGTTAAAACTACTGTTAAGAAAATGAAAAGATAAATAACTGTCAAGATGAACATCTTTCCAAAACATATATCTGATAAAGAATGTATATGTAAAATGTATAGAGCTCTTACAATTAAACAAGAACACAAAGATCTAAATTTATTAAAACTAGACAAAAGATTTAAACAGACACTTCACCAAAAGAGAAAAAAAGATGTCAAAATAAACACATGAAAAAGGTGTTCAAAATAGTTAGCTGTTAGGAAGATAGAACCTTAAACTATAATGAGGCATTATTTTATGTCCACTAGAAGGCTAAAGTTAACAAGAACGAGAGCAATGATATCAAACAAGGTGTAAAATACAATGTGCTCTTGCAAAAGCAGAATCAGTGATCATTCAATATACATCTGGTAGGAATGCAAATGTCACACTCTTGTAAAGGAAATATAATAGGACAGCATTCATTTCTAGGGGGTGCCATGGGTTGGGAGTAGAGAGGAGAGACTTAATTACAAAGATGCTTGATGAAACTTTCTGCAGTGATAAAAAGGTTCTAAATCCCAATTGTGGTGATGACTCCAAAGATTTGGCAAATCTCATGTAGTCATTCAGTCCTGTCCAACTCTTTGGGACCCCATGGATTGTAGCCTACCAGGCTCCTCTATTCATGGAATTCTCCAGGCCAGAATACTGGAGTAGGTCACGATTTCCTTCGCCAGGGAAACTTCCCAACCCAGGGATTGAACCTGCATCCCCAGCATTAGGGGCAGATTATATACTGGGCAGCCACGCTTGCCCATAAATTTAATTGAAATGCATGCATCTATTAAAGGGTGACATTTAAGGCATGTAAATCATACCTTAGTAAGCTTGATTTAAAGCAATGAAAGCAAAGTAAAGGTGTTTTTTTTGGTAAAACAAAAGTTAAGTTTTGTTTTGAGCAGGGCTGACTCCATATCTATTTCCATCTGAAGAAAGTTGATCTCATTTGGAAAAAGTTTTCATTTAAAATATTATAAAGGTAAATATATAGACACATATACATAAATATTGATTGAACTTGACAAGTGGCACAGTGGTAAGCAGTCCACCTGCCAATGCATGAAACAAGAGATGTGAGTTTGATCCCTAAGTTGGGAAGATGCCCTGGGTAGGAAATAGAAACCTGCTTCAGTATTCTTGCTTGGAGAATCCCATGGACAGAGGAGCCTGCCAGGCTACAGTCCATGGGGTTGCAAACAGTTGGATGCGACTGAGCACACACACAAGAGTATTGACTATTTTTTTTAAAAAAGCACTTAGAATTTCTTAAAGAATTCTCTTATGAAATGTCTTAAATAATTTATATGCATAAATAAAATTCATAAAGATGGAGGCACATAAATTAAAAGATCTTAAATTTTAAGATTTTTGAAAGAAATATTCAATAAAAAGATAAAATTAGCATTATTTTATATTGATATAGTGGGAAAATGAACTAGAAAAATGTTTCATTAGGCTGATCATCTTAGGTATTAAAGCCTTATCAATGCTGACATACACTTTGAACTATGGTGAGAATATTTTCATATGTGAGTATATAAAATGTATTTCAAAAATTATTAAGCACAGTCTTTTAATGAGAGCAGAAACAACTCGAGTATCTTAATTACTTAGGGTGCACCCTTGTAATATATTTGCATGCTTATTAGAAAACATTGTTTTGTTTGCTTAGACATGGCCGTTTTTGTGGAACTATATATCGTAGACTAAAATATACCTGAAGAAACAAGAAATATATGAATAGTATCATACTGATTATGATGGTACTATTAAGTGTTAGATGAGTCATGGAAACTTTCCACTGATAAGTAAATTTTCCTTTTAAGCTAATTCAATATTCCCTTATATAATTTTTGGTTTCTGATAAAGTGATTGAGGGTTGAATGAGAATCAACATTCCTGTGTATCTCTCACAAAGTATGCGTTTGCCACAATTAAATACTTTTACTTTTTGAATTGCAAAGTTCTCTATAATTGATAGCAATTAAGGCTATAAAAAAAAAAAAGTATTCTAAGATAAAACTAGTTGAGGTCAATGCATCCAGTTAAAGATCTGGAAAAATGAATCTGAATGGAATAAGAGTTCAAGCATGGTTTTTGATGAATGCTTACATATTACACTCTCAGTAAAGGAAAAACATGTTTTTAATTTGGGACCAGACTCACATTGATTCTTTTGTTGTTCTGATCCTATTCCAGTAACACATTAATGTGCATATCAATATCTGTGCTGGGAAACAGCATCATTTATTTTCTATTTTCTCATATCCTGGCTTTGGCTATTCCCCACTATTTTTGAAAAAAGCACATTTAAAAAAAATCATTTCCTACAGTTTTAAATATTTTTATGGAAATGTTTTAAAAATTTAAAAAAATCCATATGTTTAGTGCTATTCAAATAAAAATGCTATTTTAAATTTATAATTAACATTAACCAGTTTGGGTTTGTGTGTATCATCTCTGAAACTTTAAACTAGCCTTTAATAATGCCTATAAAAGTATTACAACTTATTCTGTGTTCTGGCAATCAAAGACATGGTTCTTAAATTGAAACACTCATAAAAAACTGAGTTGATGTTGAATAAAATCATCTTCTCAATCCACCCATATTTAGCATGCCCGTATGGCACCAAGTATCTTACAGAACTGAGTTTGCTTGAGATATGAGTGGCTTGCATATCTAGTGTGACCAGAGGCAGCAATTTCAGAGGAATAATTCAAATTGTTAACCATAAGAGTAATTAAAACCTGATAAAAGGACTAACATGAGAAATAACCTACAGTATCAGATCAATCTGGTCACCCAAGACCATAAGCATGATGCTGGTGGAGTCAGGTAAAGACAGAGTAATGGAATAACTTTTGTTAGCAATTCAATTTTAATTGAAGTTCTGTAATAATTGAAAGCTCAGTTATATAAAGGTTAGCTATATGATTAAGATTAGCTTTCATGACTTAAATAACAGGTGCTCATACTAACACAAAACATTGGATTTCCAGCTATCGGTGATACAACATGCAATTTTAAATTACTATTATAAACTAATAATCTGCCACATGGTCTTATTCACCAAAATCTTGTGAAGTAAATGAACACAGTCTCTGTATCAGAACTTTATATTATTAAAAAAAAAATATGAACTAGGCCCCATGGTTCATCCAAAGTATACTCTTTTCTGTTAGGACATTTATCTAGTAAGAAATAACTTCAGCATTTGGTCCTACAGGGCACATCTCTTATATTTTATGCCTATTAGTCACTCTCCTCACAAAACACTTTGAAGTAATTGATTCTTTTTCATTCTTTTGCTTAATGGGGCAGATAATGTCACAATAGTGATTCATAGATGTATAAGAAAAAGTCCTTTTTCCAAATGGAAATCTCAGTAAGGGTAAGAAACTGACCAAAGTATGGACAGAGAAAGAGTCTAGACAGTTGCCGAAATAGAGGTTCTTAAGAAATTTACAGAGGAAAATTCATTCATGTTAAGTCTTCATTGCCAAAAATGATTATTTATTTAGATATAGAATAGACTACATCATATTTGGAGAAAAGAGAAATGACAGAGCATAATATACCAGGAAATGTACCTGCATATCAGTAAATTACTGTGACTATATTATTAATATTTGTTTTAGAAATCTGTTAGAATGAAACTGAAATAGTAAGCAAAGCATATTAAAGATACTCATAATTGCTTGTATCATTATGCTGTGTCTGTTTCACACACTAAGCCTAGAACTAGGGATATGTGAACAAATTAAGACAGACATATCCCTGTCCTTATAGAGCTTAAAATCAAAGATGCAAGGACTGGGGATATAGATAGAAATTTGAGGTAGCATTTTGCTGTAGCTCAAAGGCAGAAACATATTTTGATTGAGATTTAAGTGAAAGTGTTAGTTGCTCAGCCCCATCATGTCTGACTCTTTCTGACCCCGTGGATTGTGGCCTAGCAGGCTCCTCTGACCATGGAATTCTCCAGGAAAGACTACTGGAATGAGTAACCATTCCTTTCTCTAGGAGGTCTTCCCAAACCTGGTATTGAACCAGGATCTCTAGCATTGTAGGCAGACTCTACCGTCTGAGCCACCAGGGAAGCCACTGAGATAAGTACTCTTCTAAATTCTCTGCCATGTGATTGGGATTCTATTGTGCACTTACTGTGCATACAGAGTTAGTGTTATACACATGAGAGGTACAGAACTAAATTAGAGTTTTAGAAGTTCATTTTTAACAGTGTTGACAAAAGAATGAAGGGAGATTAGAACAAAGGCAGAAACACCGTTTAAGAAGCAAATGCTTCGTGATAGGTGACATATAAGGGTAAAATCCAAGCCAGTTACAGTAATAAAGGAGAGTGGATTGATTGGAGAAACTGTTTAAAAGTAGAATTAATGTAACATATATATCAAGGTAGCATAGATTTTATTTTCCATGTGTTTTGCTCTGTTTAAAAAGAGAGTGGTCAATACTATCCAGACTAAAAGGAAATGGACACTGCTGGAGATTGTACAAATTATTTCATCTCTTTTGGGAAACAAATTGGTAATAGGTAGGAAGAGTCTTCAAATTATTCATGTTCATTGACATTTGTTCCACTTCTAGAAATCAATCATATAGAAATAACTGCAAATGAAAGGGAAGTGTCTTGCACAAAGGAATTCAATAAAACATTATTTATAATAGCAAAATAAGTGGAAACTACTTAAATGTTCAGTTCAGCAGAGGTAAGTAAATAGTTGTTTTGTGGAATTTTAAAAAATCATGTATGTTAAATAATAAAAATCAAGCTCAAAATTATATGGCCTATGAGATCATAGTGAAAATATGAATAAGAAAAGGAGAAGTTATTTCATTGAAGTTACATATCTTTAGTCTAGACATAAAATCACATTATATATTTTATTTGTAAATTATTTTCAAAATAACTGAATGTGAACATTTATTGTTTGTAGTCAAAGCAAAGTTAGATATACTTCATCATTCTTAGAACATGATAACCGATTGTATGTGGTAATATGATATAAAATTAATAGGTAATAAAAATATATAGCAGATTTCTGGCTTTCTAGCTTGACATATATACTGTAAATAGAAATGCATTTTGGGGGAAGGATGTATGTAAATTTGATAATCATTGTAATTCACAGTATCGATATACTAAAAAGTAATAGATATACATATATATATATATTTAGAACAGAAAGAACTAATTAAACCCTAGCTACTGCTTTTATTCAAATTGATCTTACTGATCTAATTCTATGAAGAATAAAATCATATTTTAGAAAAATCCTGAGTAAAAATTGTGAGGCAGCTTTATTTCATAATAGTCAAATATGAAAATGACCTATATATTCAGAGATAGATGGATGGCTAAAAAATTATGATAAATACATATAATAATATTCAATGCCATATTACTAAATGATATTCAGCAATTAAGAGTCATGATCAACTGACACATGTGACAACATGGATGAATCTCCAAATAAATAAGCTAAGTGAAAGAACTCAGACAAATATCACTTACTTGATATTATTTATATAAAAGTATAGAACATGCAACCTAATTCTTTGTGATAGAATGCAATCGGTGTTTGACTGGGTTCATGATAAAGAAATGGGAAGAATGATTTACAAAAGAATATAAAGTTTGTGGATCATAAACATCAATTCTGCAACTCTAATGAGTTTATGAATGTTTATATAAGTTGACATCTCAAATTTTCTATCACAAATGTCTACAGCTTATTTTCTATAAATTATACCTTGATAAACTGTTAGATATTGAAAAACAATCAAATAAATGTGTGTTCACGGAATGAGCAAGTGTTAACTGACAACCATTTTAAAAACATAAAAAAATCACATACCTAAAAATAAAAACATGAGCCTTAAAATATTACTGAGGAAATTTTAAAATGTTTGAACATATAGAAGAATATACATCTCTCTCTCTCTGTGCAATGTGTGTGTGTGTTATTAATGAAGATTTTTGTGTAATCTGACAATTCAGATAAATAGATGTATAGACAGAAAAGTATAACCAAGATAAATGTTAGGAATAAAAAATCTAGAAGACTTATTTTAACAGGTATAAAATATTTGTGTATTCAATAGTTAAGACTGTATGAAATTGGCACAATTAAACAATGATTGACCGATAAAATAGAATGTACAGTTTACAAACAAACTCTCATAATGCAGTAAGTAAAGGATAACTTTTTAAATAGATGGTGCTGGGTTGACTGGATATCCATTTGGAAAGTAAATTACTCTTGAAACATACCACATACCACATTAAAAATTAATCCTAGATGAACTTTAGTCTTAATATGAAAGAAGATATTTTTATTCATGTGAAAATAATTTTATGATTGCAAATAGAACACACAAATTATTAGCCCAGAGACTGATATTTTGAGTTACATTAACATGGTGTCTCCATTAAAAGACACCATTATAGAAAGAGAGGTTAAGCCTCAAGTCAAAGAGAACATAGGGTATCTGTATCTGATGAAAAGAAAGACTGTGTCCTGAATTTTAAAAAATAACAAACTAATGACAA
Organism: Bos grunniens; assembly: GCF_055505025.1. Lineage (NCBI taxonomy): Eukaryota > Metazoa > Chordata > Mammalia > Artiodactyla > Bovidae > Bos > Bos grunniens. Next base: position 7,657,681 of record NC_141176.1, on the reverse strand, counting down.
AATAATTGATTATCCAATAAGTACGGGTAAAACTTGAAATTTCAGGATAAGGGCATTGAAATCATTAAAGAACACATTAAGAAGTTCAAGTTTATTAATCAGTCAGTCAGTTCAGTTGCTCAATCGTGTCTGACTCTTTGGGACGCCATAGACTGCAGCACACCAGGCTTCCCTGTTTAACATCAAGTCCCAGAGCTTGCCCAGCCTCACGTCCATCCAGTCGGTGATGCCATCCAGCCATTTCATCCTCTGTCAACCCTTCTCCTCTGCCTTCAATCTTTTCCAGTATCAGGGTCTTTCCCAGTGAGTCAGTTCTTCACTTCAGGTGGTCAAAGTATTGGAGTTTCAGCTTCAGCATCAGTCCTTTCAATGAATGTTCAGGGCTGATTTCCTTTAGGATGGACTGGTTTGATCTCCTTGCAGTCCAAAGGACTCTCAAGAGTCTTCTCCAACATCACAGTTCAAAAGCATCTATTCTTTGATGCTCAACTTTCTTTATAGTCCAACTCTCACATCCATACATGACTACTGGAAAAACCATAGCTTTGACTAGACAGATCTTTGTCAGTAATGTTTCTGATTTTTAATATGCTGTCTAGGTTGTTCATAGCTTTTCTTCTGATGGGCAAGCATCTTTTAATTTCATGGCTGCAATCACCATCTGCAGTGATTACAGAGCCCAAGAAAATAAAGTCTGTCACTGTTTACATTGTTTCCCCATTTATTTGCCATTAGGACCAGATGCCATGATCTTCATTTTTTGAATGTTGAGTTTTAAGCCAACTTTTTCACTCTCCTCTTTCACTTTCATCAAGAGGCCCTTTAGTTTTTCTTCACTTTCTGCCATAAGGATGATGTCATCTGTGTATGTGAGGCTATTGATATTTCTTCCAGCAATCTTGATTCCAGTTTGTGCTTTATCCAGCCTGGCATTTCACATGATGTACACTGCATATAAGTTAAATAAGCAGGGTGACAATATACAACCTTGATGTACTCCTTTCACAATTTAGAACCAGTCTGTTGTTCCATGTCTGGTTCTAACTGTTGCTCCTTGACCAGCACACAGGTTTCTCAGGAGTCAGGTCAGGTGGTCTGGTATTCCCATCTCTTGAAGAATTTTCCACAGTTTATTGTGATCCACACAGTCAAAGGCTTTGGCATAGTCAATAAAGCAGAAGTAGATGCTTTTATGGTACTCTCTTGTTTTTTAGATGATCCAACGGATGTGGTGATTTGATCTCTGGTTCCTCTGTCTTTTCTAAATCCAACTTCAACATCTGGATCATGGCTCATGTACCGTTGAAGCCTGGGATGGATATTTTTGAGCATTACTTTGCTGGTGTGTAAGCTGAGTGCAATTGTGCGGTAGTTTGAGCATTCTTTGGCATTGCCTTTCTTTGGAATTGGAATGAAAACTGACCTTTTCCAGTCCTGTAGCCACTGCTGAGTTTTCCATATTTTGCTGGTATATTGAGTGCAGCATTTTAACAGCATCATATTTTAGGATTTGAAGTAGCTCAACAGGAGTTCCATCACCTCCACTAACTTTTTGCATAGTGATGCTTCCTAAGGCCCACTTCTCTTCAGACTCCAGGATGTATGGCTTTACAATGTCTAGTTCATTAATCACTTGTCATTAATTCAATTCATTCATCAGGGAAATGAAAACTGGTATAAATATGTTGGAAAGTTTCTTGGGTAGGCCTACTAAATCATAAAATATTTATATTATTTGATTCAGAAATTTCTTTCTTCCACGTATGCTAGGTAGAATTTTATGCACAAATTTACTAATATATATATATATATACCAGAATTATTATTATAGCATTATTTGTAATAGCCTTATCCTAGAAACATCCTGATTATTTATTAACAGCAGAGTGAAGGATAAGGTGTTAAATATCAGTTCCCCTGGAACACCATAAAATGATGAGAATAACAATCTGTTGCTTCACATGATAATATGATGACTCTCACAAAAAATAAACTTGAGCTAAAAAGGCCAGATAATAAGAACAACATACTATATGATCTCATTTTTATGAAATTTAGAAAAAGTTCATAGTAATTATAATTATTTTAACAGTCACTATATTGTTTATCCTTGGAGAGGGCATCATGGCTTCTGTGGTGCTTGTAATGTTCTGCTTCTTGATCTTCAGTGCTAGTTACAATAAAGTGCTCATTGAGGAAAATCTACTTCTGAAATATGTGCCTTCCTATATTTTATAGTATTGTATACTGTTTAAGTAAAGAGTATATGTAAAATAATTTTCAAACACATAGATTAGTCTTTTCAACAGTTTTGGGTTAAGTATCTTTTTAAGGTCTAAAAATTTTTCATAAAAAACTTGAAAATACATACATTTCAAACAATAGTAAAGCATTCAGCAAAAATTACACATATGTAAAAGATAGATATATACATATGCATATATGGGATTCCCAGAACCTGCCTGCAAATTCAGGAGATGCATTGTGGGTTCGAGAGGGAAGTGGCAACCCACTCCAGTATTCTTGCTTGGAGAAAACCAAGGACAGAAGAGACTGATGGGCTGTAGAACATAGGGCCTCGAACAGTTGGACATGACTGAAACAATAGCACACACGCACTTACACATATATATGTAAACTTCCACAGTTATCACACTATTCAATTGTGTACTTTTCAAAACATGATTGCTTTTGAAAAAGTTTCACTTTGAAATATAATTTCTGAAACATAAATTTTGATTTCTGTTAGGCATGAAATACTTGCACATTTCAGCAGTTCATTTAAATAATTATGACCTTATTTTGGTCAACACTGATGTAAATGTAAATGTGTTATTTGTTATCTCTAATTGCAAAAGTAACTCCATTCTACCCTATGTTGCATTCAAACTTTGTCAACTCAAAGTTCTGTCAGGGAAATTACAGTAACTGTATGCATACACAGTTTTTAAGAACAATAAATTATATCCTTAAAATAAAATCTTGACACAGATCCATGAATATATGTATACTAACCTAACTTTTCAAAATAGAAGATATATATGTATCTATAATGTAACATAAACAAATGTTAGTCTGATCGGTAATTTTATCCTATTTTACATGCAGATGCAATGGTATAAAATAAACAGCCTACATAATTATTTTTGTAGTTTAACATACATTTCTGCTCTACTATGAGCCAATAAAAGTGAACTAGAGAAACATGATCTTTACATTTTTCATAACATATATTCTGAAATAAACAATCTTTGAAAATATGAAGCTTTCAAGTGTCATAAGGAGAGAATAAAATGTATTTTATACCATTCTAACATCTCATGAGGTCTCTCTAAAATACTCATGGTGAAAATAAAATTTATTTTTCATTTTGAAATAATTTACATATGAATCAAATTTCAATATGTTCAAGATGTTTGCCAAACACTTTTAAATCAACAAAAGCAAGTGTAGTAAGATGACCATTTTTCTTTGTTGTTTCTGTTACAAGAGTTTTTGTTACAGGAAATTACGCTCTGTTTCCAGCTAACGATTGGTTTCAAGGAGAATGGGTTTTGCTCAGTTTATTTCTACCCTGGAGAAGTTTCTTATGCATATGTTTAGAAAATAATTGAGAATTCTTGCTGTTTTTTTCCCAGAGATTCTTTTAAGTACACTTCCAAGATCACATTTAGGACATAAGTAGAAATGGCACAATAAGTCTCTTGTGTTACTTACTTAATGGTGAGCAATGCAGTCAACATTTTAACCAATAGAATGATTTAAATATTTCTGGTAGATGAAACTTTGCTGATATTGTTTTCATCTATGAATCATCTGTCTAGTCCTCATCTTATATCATGCTCCCTTTTAAAGTTTGATAGCAAAGCTATAAGTTCCATAGTAACTTATTTTAAAAAAATGTTTTTAATCAAGATATTGTTGCTTTATGAATTAAATAACAATAAAAAGAAAATATAAGCAAAATATCTACTACTTTAACTTTCTGGATTTCTTTTCCTATGGTCCAATAACAAGCCATAAGCATTAAAATGCATTAACTGTTGTTATATGCATGCATGTGTGCTAAGTCACTTCCGTCATGTCCAACTCTTTGCGACCCCATGGACTGTAGCCTGCCAGACTCCTCTGTCCATGGGATTCTCCAGGCAAGAATACTGGATTGGGCTGTCATTTCTTCTTTCATTGATATATGCATATATATCTTTAATTCTATAATTTATGCTGCAAAGAAATACTGTCATAAAATCATCTTGAGTAAATTCATATATATTTCCTTTATAAACATTAACCTCCCACTCAAACAGCATCTGTTATTTGAAATCTCTTTCCAATTTGTTACATCCTTTCATATTTCTCCAGAAATTTAAAATTCACTAAGCTTTCAAAGTCATTGTCTGCAGATATTTTTCTAATAACCATAGCCATAAAGAAGTATTTTCCTCTCCTAAAATGTCATAGTATTTTATCAGTATTTTTACCAAAATATTTAATGCTCAACCATTTATTGAATAATATTTTGAAGTAGACTTACTCTCTTGTTTTTTAAATACACAAAGAGTAGAAATCTGGTTCTACAACTAAATATGATTCCTAAAATATCTTAACATTTGCATTAAGTACTTATTATTGCTCTTAATATATTGAATTAAAAATTCAATGTTTTTATTTTTTTCCTAACAACTACCTACTCAATTCCATTGTTAAAGTATCTACTTGCTTCCAAAGAATATTGAACAAAATGATAACTCAGGGCAGTTCTATATATTTTCTGTCACTTTCTGTTATTAAAATGTATTTTGCATTCTAGTGATTCAATTTCATATTTGATTTTAATATCGCCCCTACACTTAGCATGATTGATTGAGTCAGATCTTCAGTGATTTTGTGTTCAAGATGAACAAATATTTCATTACTCTTCATGTCTATTTCTCTCACACCTTCCTCTTCTTGCTTCCAACTTGATTCCAGTCCTGAAGGTGCAATACCTCCAGCCTACAGAGAGGGCAACTGATCAGAAAATGAGATTTGGCTTCCCAGATGGAACTAGTGGTAAAGAACCCACCTGCCAATGTAGGAGATGCAAGAGATGTGGGTTTGATCACTGGGTTGGGAAGATTCCCCTGGAATATAAAGTGGCAATCCAATTCAGTATTCTTGCCTCAAAATGTCCATGGACAGAAGAGCCTGGAAAGCTACAGTCTATGGAATCACAAAAAGTCAGACAAAACTGAGCAAACACTCACAATGATACTAAAAGCACAATCAGGGTGACTTCAGTGGGGAAAGGAGTGTCTGCCATGTGTCCCTATTGGAATGGCATTAATATCCTTTGCAATTTGGTCATCTTGCCTTCTGCACTGTTTTCTTAAGGTGATATTATCAAAACCAAATCAATCATCCTTGAGAGGCAACTCATGTGGTTTTTGGGTCTCTGACAGCAATTTCAAATAACCATGCATTCTCATGTTTTAGGATTTCTTAAAGTTGCTAAACATCTTCTCATTTTGTGCATCACAGCATTATCAGACTGATGGCAATTTCCAAAAAAAGAATCTCTTTAATATGGGCCTTTGAAAATTGAGTGACTTTGGAGTCATCGTTGGGCAATATCCTATTACTTGCAGATGCAGGGAAAGTGCTTATTAGTGCTTTACACATGCATGCTACATGCTTTTTGTTACCTGTTACAAGAATTAGTGAAAGGTGAAACTCTATTAAATGATCTAACACCATAGATCCAGATTTTGTAGGACTCTGATCATATCCAATTTCATAATCCACAAAATTATGAGTCATATATGAAAGTATTTGATATGATAAAAATTACAACAAACTACACATTATGAAAGGACTGTATTATCACAAGCACAATCAGAGCCATAACAAGAGATATTAACTTTCTGAAAGAATTATAATTTTGATTATAACTTTGCTGATTTTTTTTTACTTTTTTCTACAGAATACAAAAATAATGGAAAAAGATATTTCACAGAGAGAAGAGAAAGAAGATTCAATCTTTTCTTTAGCATGGTTGGTTAATATTGTTTATTAGTGCTGATGACCTAGAGAAATTTCCCACAGCTCTGCAACATAAAGCTGTTGCAAACTCAAACTTCTTCAAGTGTTTCCATTATATGGGTTAATTGATTTCGAGATATTTTAGCTATCTTTTTAAGTAATTTTTAATTTGTTATACTTTTTCACTGTTTTGCTCTCAGCTTCAAATTGGTTTATTATGCATTTTGCATTATGATAACATAAACTGTGTTTTAATTAAAAAAAAGTCAATGTTCACGGTGCCTCTCAAAGTTAAATAATTCTTCAAAGTGAAGATGTTGTCAGTATTCTCTTAAGTGTACAATTCAGAGTTTATGAGTATATTCACAGAATTGCAAACATCACAATCATTATCATTTTGACAATTCAAAAGAAAAAGAGCACTACATGGCCATTATCAATTTACCCCTAATACCTCAACACTTGGAGAAGGAAATGGCAACCCACTCCAGTATTCTTGCCTGGAGAATCCCATGGACAGAGGAGTTTGGTGGGCTACAGTCCACGAGTCGCAAAGAGTCGGACATGACTGAGCAACTTCAGTTTCACTTAAACTACTTTCTGTATTTATAAATTTTCCTTTCATTGCATTGCATATAAACAGAATCATAAAATAAGTGTTTCTTTTTTCTGACTTATTTCTTCTTTCTTAGGCAAAAATGTAACATTTTATTCATCCAGGCATTCACTGATGGAAACATGCATTATTTCTACTTTGGGCCTTTAAGGTGTAATAACACTAAGTCTTAATATATAAGCTTTTCTGGGAACATATATTTTCACTTATGTTGGGAATATACCATGTAGTATAATTGCTAGAACATGCGGTGACTATGTTTAACATGTGTGAACTAAATAACTACCTTGTTTTGGGTATTATTTTCTGCTGTGCAGACCTTACAAACTGTGCGTGCCTTAACTCTTACTTTCATATTCTTCTTTTTCACTTCTAGTTTGGCAGTGTTTAATTCTCACAATGTTCTTTATCTTTTGTTTTATTTTTTCTTTACATATAGTTTGGTGACTGTCATCATTCCATTTCCTATTAATATCCTCATAAATTGACTATCAAGTTTTACTTTCTATTTCATATATAGAAGTTTTTACATTTCAAAGTATGTGATCTTTTTCCTCTCAGTATATGCTTTGTGTCTCAACTAAAATAGTGTCTTCAATTATATTTCAATTTTATATAACCATTAAGTTTTCAAAGTAAGTACATTTAATCAGATAACAACACATAAGGAAGATTTACTAAAATTCCTTTTAAAATTGACAGAATAGTGTATATTGATTTAAAAAATCATGTATTACATTAACTTAGATATATATTTATTCATATACCATAAACTATATATTTTATATACTTATATGATATATATATATATATATATATATACACACACACATGCATATGCTATATATATTGAACAGACCCTTCCAAATGTAAGGCTCTGAAGCTTAAGCTTCATTACCTTCAAGGTAGCTGTGTCTAAAATAATTTTTTCATAAATGGTGACTCCATGTTAGTATAATTTAATACCAGTCAAAAGTTGAAATTTTATCATATTTATTATAAATGTATATAATTCAGATATATAGTAAAGTTATCCATTCACTTATTCATGAGTCTGCCTAAGAAAGAGTAAATTTACACATATTTATGTTCTAAGTGGTAAAAAAAAAATGAGCATAGTGTTGTGTGAAACAAAAAATACCTCATCAAATGGTATATTAAAGAGGGTATAATGTGTTATACAGCTTGCTGTGAAAGTAAAAACATGTGATAAGATAGAAAATAACTGACATGCTTCAAGAGAAGGAAACCAGCAAAGTTTAGACTATACATTGTGAAAATGGCTGCTGGGGTAACATCATATTTAAGCTCATCAAATAAATAGCATATGTATACCTGTGGTGGATTCATTTTGATATTTGGCAAAACTAATACAATTATGTAAAGTTTAAAAATAAAATAAAATTAATTAAAAAAAATAAATAGCATAAATGAATAACAAGCATGCATTACACATATTAATTTACTTAATATTATGATGCTTAAAGTAATGTATTTTGGTGGTGGACTTTGTAACAGCAGAAGAAAACATCCACAGACCTTCTTTTTATCAAAAGAATAATTTCACTAGAGACAACTATAAAAATATGATAATGTATGACAGTGGACATTGTTGTAAGGGAATACACCAAATGGAGAAGCACTCATTCAGTCTACAGCATCACAGTGAGAAGAGCAGGAGCACCTGTGGCCTGTGCGGGAGGCTCCACCTCCTGACTCCCACCCTACCTCAGAGCCATTGAAGCATTAGACGAGGTGCTCTGCTTTGAGTAGATCAGGACAAGAACATGGAAATTCTTACTTCTCAGCTACAGTCTTGTCCAGGTACTATGATTTCAACCTGACAGGGACAGTTTTCTGACATTTTCACCACCCACCATCCCAAACACATGTCACAGAAACTCTACCATCGGCAGATACTGCTAAAAAGATGAAATCTCCTGGGCTGCATCCATCCTCACGAGTCAGAGCTCTACCTCAGCTATGGCAGATTGAGATGCCAAGGGCCCCAATCAGCTTGAACCCAAGCTTGCTTATAGGACAGAGATGTACATGATAGAAGGAAAATCCAAAAGGATCAGGGATCGCTCAGCCATTCTCCATCAAGTGCCTAGTAGGAATAGCTGTATCACTTTTGTAATAGGACGTTTCTGTCCTCAGACAGCAGGGCAGCAAATCTGTCCCAGGTAAGGAGAAGCCATAAAGGCAAAGAGTTTTGCAGCTCTACTTGAAGTGACTACTTCCTGGTGACTCAGCTGGTAAAGAACCTGGCTGTCAATGCAGGAGATGCAAGTAGACGTGGGATTCGATACCTGAGTTGGGAATATCCCCTGAAGAAGGAAATGGCAACACGCACCAGTATTCTTGCCTGGAAAACTCCATAGAGAGAGGAGCCTGATGGGCTATAGTCCACAGGATCTCAAAGAGTCGGACATGACTGAACACGCATGCACACACACCTTGAAGTGACTAACTTGGAGCAAAACGTATAGAATCCCATGCCTAAAGGCATTGTTGGAAAGAATGGAAATACTGGAAGAGAAAAATTTGAATGAATTGGTAGCTCCCTGATATAAGAAGCCAAAAGTTTAATAGACTCGGGCGAGGTGACAGTTATTAAGAATAACCCTCCTGGGAGCCAGCACTGGGAGTTAGAAGAGTTGTGCATGTGAACTGCATCCACTCGGGAGCAATAAAACTGGACACAAGGCAGGTGGGCAAGCATTCCACAAGCTTCACCTGAATCAACAAAAAGCAGAGATTTTAATAGCACAAGAGGCTTAAACAGAACTTCCGACCAAATAGTGACTGAAAATCAACTTCCTCCACCCAGTAGCCATTCTTAGGAAACCAGGTTTAAAAATGAAATCACACGCATCCCTTAGTTTGGAAGGTTGTAGGCATGCCCACATGCTCCTTCTCTTCAATAATGAATGGGTGAAGGAAAACTTTAAACTACTAGTCCCTAGTTGAATGCAGGGCAAAAATGTAAACTTGGTGAACTGCAATGGCAACCTGCAGTTCTAATGTATTTCTCCAAATATATTAGAAACAACTTAACAGGCTAATGGATTTAAACACAATCTTTGATCAGCAAATGGCTTATGAAAACTCAGAGGTGAAAGTTCAGTACATAAGATGAAAGATAAAACCCAAGAGAGAAAAACATAAGCAGGTATACCGGAGGCTGCACACTGCATGAGAAATGCAATCTGCAGAATAAGCTAAGCAGAGTCACTTAAACAAACAGAATGTCTAACCAAAAATGATAATAACAACTACTACCAGAGGTAGGGAAGCAAATGGGGGTTGTTACCAAAAAGTGCTATGTTTTATTATTTAAAAGTCAAGTTTTATAAAACTAAACATTGAGAGATCAAAGCAAATGAACAAAAGAGTAAAAACAGAACAAAGTAAGCATGTGTGAGCCACACATAAGACCTAAAGAACAGGCAATATGAACTGTTTTAAGGAGCCTAAGGGTGGACTTAGGATACACTTATTTCAAGCCAGCTACTTTAAATATGTTCAAAGAACCAAATGAGACATTTTAAAATATAAAGGAAGATATGAGACAACATTGCATCAATTAGAGAGTATCACAAAAGATATTGCCTTTTTTAAAAAAGGGGCCAAATAGAAATTTTATGTTTAAAAAGTATAACAAGTGAAATGAAAAATTCCTAATGTGTCTCAACAATAGATTTTTACTGGAAGAAAAGAACTAGCGAGCCTGAACTTAGTCCAATAGGGAACATGCAATCTGCAAAACAGAGCAAAATGAAAACAAAGGGAACTGCAGAGACATGTAGAACACCATTAATTCCACTAAGATATGAGTAATAGGGATATTTCAAGGAGAGATTAGAGGGAAATTGACAGAAAATAGTGCACAAGGACATAATGGCAATGACTGAAAGCTTCCCTTAAATTGAAGAAAAACATTATTTTACATATACTAAAATCTCAGTAAATTTGAAGAAGGGTAAATGTAAAGATTCAACCCAGAACCATAACAAGCTAAAATGTTAAAAATCAAATTAAAGAAAAACTCTTAAAAGCAGAGAGAGAAAAAAACAGTATATCACTTACTAGAGAAATTCAACCATACCAATTATTACTCAGAAAATAATACAGAAAGGAGCAAAAGGTTAGGCTCCAATGCCTATGATATTCTTTCATAAATAGGTAAGAGTGACTTATCTATAATATGCATGGCACTGACTCACACTGAAAATTGAAAGAGTAGAATCCCGCAAATGCGTAAAGAGAACATATGCCCCCATTTCTGCAAAAAGATGCAGTAGGGTAAAATGGATACATTGAGAACCATCTGATTATTTAATTCATATTCTTTTTATATGCTAAGGGGGTGTTATTGTTTGTATTAATTTAGATAAAACTGATTATATAGCTGATGATATTTACCAGCATGATACTAATATAGAAATTTAGCTAATAATGAACTAAAATAATAAACTCCTTACAGTTTACACTTATTTAATAGCATGAATTTAATGTAAAATGTGTAATTCCTCCTATAATGAGAAATAATTAAAATATATAAAATCTTTTTTCATGGTTTACATTTATACTTTTCATCTCTCTACAGGGAAATTTCAGAGTTTCATTGAAGAAGAAATATGGGCGGTCCTAAGATGGCAGAGGAATACGATGCGGAGACTACTTTCTCCCCCACAAATTCATCAAAAGAACATTTAAACACTGAGTAAATTCCACAAAACAACTTCTCAATGCCGGCAGAGGACATCAGGCACCAAGAAAAGCAGCTTATTTTCTTCGAAATGAGGTAGGAAAAACTATAAAAGACAAAAGAAGTAGGGATGGAGCTGCATTCCAGGAAGGGAGTCTTAAAAAGAGAAAAAAATATAAAAGACAAAAAAAGAGACAAAAGAGGTAGGAATGGAGCTGCGTCCCAGGAAGGGAGTCTTAAAAAGAGAGATGTTTCCAAACACCAGGAAACACTGCTGAGTCTGTAGTGAGCCTTGAAAGCACAGAGGGCAACATAACAGGGAGGAAAAATAAATAAATAATTAAACCCCACAGATTACGAGCCCAACAGTAATTCCCCCAGTGGAGAAGCAGTGCAGATGCCTGCACCCACCACTAGCAAGCAGGGGCTGGGCAGGGAGTCGCGGGCTGCATCGCTTAGAGTAAGGACCCGGCCTGAATGCCCCGAGGGCAATCTGAGCTAACTAACTTGGGCTAGCAAACCAGACTGTGGAATAGCTACCACACGAAAAGCCCTAACCTAAGACACCGCGGGGCCCACGCACAGAACAAAGGACTGAACAGAACTAGCTGGCTGCAGACCATCCCCCTCCGGTGACAGGCAGCCAGAGCCGGAAGCGGCCATTCGCAGCCCCAGAGAGACATTATCTACCAAACTACAAGCAGGCTTCTTTGCTAACTAAGACTTCTTGGGGTTCTGGACGGTCAACATCTGCCTGAGAAGGTGTGCCGGTTGTACACCCAGAAAACCAAGTGGCAGGGATGGGGGAGGCAATAAGTCACAGTGACTGCACTCGCTGAACACCTCATCACCTGAGCTGCTCGGACCTGGGAAGGGCACAAAACTCAGGCCCAACCGAGTATGCACCTCTGAGGACTACCTGAGTGCCTGAACCTGAGCGGCTTAGACCTGGGAGGTGCATGCAGCCCAGGGCCAGCCTCGGACAGTTCCCAGCAGATAAACCTAGAGCCTGAGCAGCATAGGCAGGGAGGGCACACACGCCGTGAGCGGGCACAGGCCAAGTGTGGCTGAGACACTGCGAGCACATGCCAGTGTTATTTGTTTGCGGCGTCCCTCCCTCCCCAGAGCACAACTGAACAAGTGAGACTAAAAAAAGTGTCCACCACTGTCCCCCTTGTGTCAGGATGGAAATCAGACACTGAAGAGACCAGCAAACAGAAGAAGCTAAAACAGAGGGAACCGCCTTGGAAGTGACAGATGCAATAGATTAAAACCCTGTAGTGAGTACTGACTACACAGGAATGGGAAGAGTTGGACACTGCTGAGTGACTAACACTTTGATACCAGCAGCCAAGCCACAGCTCTGTTTTAATATAGGTTCCTTTTGTGCACATATATACACCATGATGAAATAGAGGAATTTTGCCCATAATAGAATTGAGAAAAGAAAGGAGGAGACATTTTTTGTATCATTTAGCAAGTGTTTATTAAGTACCTTAGGTAGAAAGATGTGCTAAGTGCTATGAATAATACAGATAAAAGAACAAACTTTTATTTTGGAAATATGAAAAACCGGATTATTTGAACCAACTATCTCATTTAAAAAGTCTACAAGCAATAAATGCGGGAGAGGGTGTGGAGAAAAGGGAACACTTTTACACTGTTGGTGGGAATGCAAACTAGTACAGCCACTATGGAGAACAGTGTGGAGATTCCTTAAAAAACTGGAACTAGAACTGCCTTATGACCCAGCAATCCCACTGCTGGGCATACACACAGAGAAAATTAGAATTGAAAGAGACAAGTATACCTCGATGTTCATCGCAGCACTGTTTATAATAGCCAGGACATGGAAGCAATCTAGACGTCCATCAGCAGATGAATGGATAAGAAAGCTGTGGTACATATACACAATAGAGTATTACTCAGCCATTAAAAAGAATACATTTTAATCAATTCTAATGAGGTGGATGAAACTGGAGCCTATTATACAGAGTGAAGTAAGCCAGAAAGAAAAACACCAATACAGTATACTAATGCATATATATGGAATTTAGAAAGATGGTAACGACAGCCCTGTGTACGAGACAGCAAAAGAGACACAAATATATAGAACAGTCTTTTGGACTCTGTGGGAGAGGGAGAGGGAGGGATGATTTGGGAGAATGGCATTGAAACATGTATAATATCATATAAGAAACTGCCGGGAGCCGGTGAAGCATTCCACTCATGACAAAGGTCATGAGGAAGGAGGCTCCGCATACGCAAAGGCGGGATTGAGCTTCGGGAGTCCGCCCGGATATTCTCGAGCATTTTCCCCCAAAAAACTAGAGTCTGCCTACTTTATTGCTTTGTGCTCTCACCTCTGACTTTACTGGGGGCTGTCCTCTACCACCATCTCGCTCTCTCTGTCAAAGAGTTAACTTACAGCTCCAATTAATAAAGTTCCTGGGCAATTAGGAGTGTTTAAATCCAAACCCCTCAGATGGCTCTCTAACTCGCCTGACAAGTTTACCCGGACTCCTACAGCTATGCATATGATTGTTTACTGTCTCCCAGCCTCCAGAGGCACGGGAAGCTTAAGATATTCAAATAGCTTAGAGCCTCTCAGAGAGTTAGAAACTGTCAGAATAAGACTAGTAAAGGATTTCATTGATGAGCCAGTGCTTGCTGCCAAGTTTTCACATCCCCTGAATTGTATCCTTGAATATGTATTAATTAATATAGTTGGTATATAGAAAAAATAAGTAGTGGCCTTGGTGTTAGTAACTTTAGACCCTTAAGGTAATAAATTCTTTCCTTTGTTGTAAACCCATTACACATCTGCCCTATAGGAATGCAATTTTATCTTCGGAAGATGGCGCCAAACCTTAAAATAATTACTCTTAGAGAAAATAAGTCTTTGTTGATAAGTCCTTGTCAAGAGTCATAAAATGTTAGTAGGCCTTCTGGCCAGAAGATGATGTAAATCACCTAAACCGTTTGTATATGATAAATTTGCAGGAAAGAAACCCTGGTTTTTGATAAGGATCAAAAACTGCTGACTTTGCATCCCCTATTATCCTCTATGTGTAACTTAGGATATAAAAACCCCTGTTGAAAATAAAGCTACAGGCCTTGCTCACCAGTGCTTGGTCTCCTCATGTCATTCTTTCCTTTAACTTCTGGCTGAAGTCTCCATCTGGAGCGCAGAACCCACCATGCTTACTAATTATGCCTGGGCTTCTAAGACCCACTCGAGAAGGTGTCTAGGGTGAGGCACCTTCCGCTATTCGAGAGGGCGCCTGCGGCCTACGTAAGTGGTGCAAACTTCTTGTCTTGAAGTTTTATTGGTCTCCCGTGTAAACCAAGCTACTCAGCTTCTTTTCTCCACTGAATTTTCCTACTGAACTATCCTCATTCTATTATTCTTTATCTCTCTAATTAGCATATAAATAGTCACCTAGGCCGTCTCTCCTTCGAATACACTGGATCAGCCAGGGCTGGACCCCGGCAAGAAACGAATCACCAGTCCAGGTTCGATATATGATACAGGATGCTTGGGGCTGGTGCACTGGGATGACCCAGAGGGATGGTATGGGAAGGGAGGTGGGAAGGAGGTTCAGGATGGGAAACACATGTACACCTGTGGTGAATTCATGTTGATGTATGGCAAAACCAATAAAATATTTTAAAGTAATTGGCCTCCAATTAAAATAAATAAATTTAAATTAAAAAAAGAAGAAAAATGCACGATGATTTACAAGTGCAACATCTTTTTAAAAAGGAAACAATGATTATCAATATGTAAACAGATCATTTAGTATAGAATTTACCACACAGCAGCCCTGGAAAATTATGTAGGGTAAGTCAAACATTTCAGGGAAGAGTAATATATATATATATATATATATATATATATATATATATATATATATTTGTAATTTAATGAGCATAATTTCAAAATTGATCAATGCTTATAATTTTATATATATACATATATATATATATATATACACCTATATTAAATATTTGGTTTTCAATTGAACTCCATTTAAATGTAATCAGTTCAGTTCAGTTCAGTTGCTCCGTCATGTCCGACTTTTTGTGACCCCATGAATCGCAGCACGCCAGGCATCCCTATCCATCACCAACTCCTGGAGTCCACCCAAACCCATGTCCATTGAGTCGGTGATACCATCCAACCATCTCATCATCTGTCACCCCCTTCTCCTCCTGCCATCAATCTTTCCCAGCATCACGGTCTTTTCAACTGAGTCAGCTCTTCTCATCAGGTGGCCAAAGTACTGGAGTTTCAGCTTCAGCATCAGACCTTCCAATGAATACCAAGGACTGATTTCCTTTAGGATGGACTGCTTGGATCTCCTTGCAGTCAAAGGGACTCTCAAGAGTCTTCTCCAACACCACAGTTCAAAAGCATAAATTCATCAGTGCTCAACTTTCTTTATAGTCGAATTCTTACATCCATACACGACCACTGGAAAAACCATAGCCTTGACTAGATGGACTTTTGTTGGCAAAGTAATGTCTCTACTTTCTAATATGCCGTCTAATTTGGTCATAACTTTCCTTCCAAGGAGTAAGCATCTTTTAATTTCATTGCTGAAATCACCATCTGCAGTGAGTTTGGAGCCCAGAAAAATAAAGTCAGCCCACTGTTTCCCCATCTATTTGCCATGAAGTGATGGGACCAGATGCCATGATCTTAGTTTTCTGAATGTTGAGCTTTAAGCCAACTTTTTCACTCTCTTCTTTCACTTTCATCAAGAGGCTCTTTAGTTCTTCACTTTCTGCCATAAGGGTGGTGTCATCTGCATATCTGAGGTTATTGATATTTCTCCTGGGAATCTTGATTTCAGCTTGTGCTTCCTCCAGCCCAGGGTTTCTCATGATGTACTCTACATATAAGTTAAATAAGCAGAGTGACAATATACAGCCTCGACGTACTCCCTTTCCTATTTGTAACCAGTCTGTTGTTCCACATCCAGTTCTAACTGTTGTTTCCTGACCTGCACACAGGTTTCTCAAAAGGCACGTCAGATGGTCTGGTATGCCCATCTCTTTCAGAATTTTCCAGTTTTTTGTGATCCACACTGTTAAAATATTATAGTTTGACCAAAACCCTACCTTGAGTAATAGCAATATTTCCTTTTTTAT
The DNA here is from genome assembly GCF_055505025.1 of Bos grunniens. Lineage (NCBI taxonomy): Eukaryota > Metazoa > Chordata > Mammalia > Artiodactyla > Bovidae > Bos > Bos grunniens. Next base: position 7,641,173 of record NC_141176.1, on the reverse strand, counting down.
TGTATCATACATGATATTTAATCCAAAAGAAATTACACAGAAGTTAACAAATATTTTACCCTTTTGTCTTTCCTACACAATTTATATATATATCCAATTATCACTTATCAATTATTAAGGAAAAAAGCAAAACTCAATGAATAATATAACTAATGGTTATGCAAAGAAAGTCAACTATGTCTTTCACTATTTGTTTCACTTTTATTATTTTTAAAGAAATTAATAATGAATCATAAAATTTAAATAATTGGGTACCTTTCCTTAAACTTGAATCTTTCCAGATAAGAATGATATTGCTGATAATAAGCTTTCCCAAATGTATGTGGAACATACATTTCTATGTGAAAACATATTTTCCACATAGAAATATTTATTTACATATTTTATGTAAATACATTTTATGGGTGTACATAGAAATACATTTTTACATATTTAAAAATTATATAAAATTTGATGTACCCTTTAATGACTTTAAAAAAATGTGTCCACGTTGTTAATATAATTCTGGTTTTTTTTTTTTTTTTTTTGTACTTTAACCACTGTATAGTGATTCATTCTGTGACAATACATTTTGTTATATTCAAAGTTTGGACACTTAGATTACATATCATAGGAAAAAAATATAACTAATATTAACCCAACTAGAAAAGCGTTACTTTTTCCACATAATGTTCTTCTACAGGGAGTTAATTGCTTGCTAATATTGAATCCATAGCTCATGGATATCAATGCTGAAGGCAGTGTGATTTTTTTTGGTCTTCCCCTTTTAACTGTATTTCAGGAATTGGAACTGCAAACATTGTGATAATTTTGAAGAAAGAGGATGAAAACAGGTTGTATAAATATATAGGCCAGTTGATCTCCTTTTCAGAGTGCTTCCCTGAAACTCTCACCCAGAGTTTTCTACATTAGATTGTTAACCAGTCACATGACATATGGACACTTTTAAAAGCAATGAATGACTGATAATTACTTTTTATTTTTTTATTGAGCACAATAATATCCAAATAAAATAGAGTTTATATTGCTAAGAAAATGAGAATAGATGGCATTTGTAAATTTTCTATGATAAACAATGCCACAATAACATTCTTTTAGGATTATATCTGGGCATATGTATATGTATTTCTAGTGTATGCATAGTAGTATAAACACAAGATTACAGATAGGATGACTAAGTAGCTTATTGCTCAAACTGCAATTATTTTTAGAATAAAAAAGGGAGCTATGAATTATTATGCCAGGAAAACAGGTAAATATTGAGCCTGTTCCATGCAAAACCTATCTTAATTTGATTCATCTTAATCATATAGTATATGCCTCTTTGAATTAACTGGTCATTGCTAAATCACAAAGTAGCATGAACTATGATAAAACCAACAGTATTTGAGCTTTCCCTTTGTTTGCCATCCTAGCCAAAGTGTAAATTTAGACCTAATGTTCAGGCTTTTGGTGTTGTTGTTGTTGTTTTCTGGTATGATCTACAAAAATATACTCATAGCATTAATCAGCATATCCATGGTTATCTGGAATGTTTATGCTTGTTTTCTATTCAAGTCTTTTTTTTTAATTGATGGTTTCAGGGATGAAGCAGACTCTATCTAACCAAATAATATTTTAGGAATGGTGGGATTACATCCTATGTCCATCCCCCTGTAGAGGGATCCTTTGTGAGTATTTTTATAAATTCTGAATTAGTGTTAAAACAATTGCTTTCAGAGGAAATATCAGTGTGATATCATACCTGTACTCCTGGAGATAGCTGCATGTGACTAAGATCTTGCCTGAAAAAATGCTGTGTGAAGCCACTGAGTTCAGTTCAGTTTAGCCACTCAGTAGTTGCCAAATCTTTGCAACCCCATGAACTACAGCATGCCAGGCTTCCCTGTCCATCTCCAACTCCTGAAGCTTGCTCAAACTCATGTCCATTGAGTTGATGATGCCATCTAACCATCTCATCCTCTGTCACCCCCTTCTCTTTCTGCCTTCAATCTTTCCCAGAATCAGGGTCTTTTCTAGTGAGTTAGTTCTTCTCATCAGGTGGCCAAAGTTTTGGAGCCTCAGCTTCAGCATCAGACCTTCCAATGAATGTTCAGGACTGATATTCAGTCCTTTAGGATGGACTGGTTGGATCTCCTCACAGTCCAACATCACAGTTCAAAATCATAAATTCATTGGCATTCAGTTTTCGTAATGGTCCACCTCTCACATCTATACACGACTGCTAGAAAAACCACAGCTTTGACTAGATGAACCTTTGTCGGCAAAGTAATATCTCTGCTGCTTAATATGCTGTCTAAGTTGGTCATAGCTTTCCTTCCTAGTAGCAAGCGTGTTTTAATTTCATGGCTGCAGTCACCATCTGCCTTGATTCTGGAGTCCCCCAAAATAAAGCCTGTCACTGTTTCCACTGTTTCCCCATCTATTTTCCATGAAGTGATGGGTCCAGATGTCATGATCTTAGTATTTTGAATGTTGAGTTTTAAACCAGCTTTTTCACTCTCCTCTTTCATTTTCATCAAGAGGCTTTTTAGTTGTGCTTCGCTTTCTGTCAAAAGGGTGTGTCATCTGCATATCTGAGGTTTTTTATATTTCTCTTGGCAATCTTGATTCCAGCTTGTGCTTCATCCAGCCTGATGTTTCACATGATGTACTCTACATACAAGTTAATAAGCAAGGTGTTAATATACAGCCTTGACATACTCCTTTCCTAATTTGGAACCAGTCCATTTTCCATGTCTGGTTCTAACTGTTGCTTCTTAACTCACATATAGATTTCTCAGGAGATACATCACAATATCTGGGCAAAGATGCATTGCATCACTTTGAAAGTGAAGGTAAATTGCAATTACATTAGTTCCTTATTTCTGCTGTAGCAATTTAATTCCTTCATTCCCTCTGTCACCTTCATTTATCTTAGCCAATAATAAAATATGTTGACAGGTTCTGGGTATTAAGACATATGTTCTCTAGTACTTAATAATCCTACATATCCTATATTATAAGGATTAGAAGCAAACATTTTGCATCTTACTACAGTTTATGTGTATCTTGCCTCCATTTAACTTATAAATTTGAGAAGACTTTGTCTACTGTGTTTTTAGTAGTATTTTAAAGTTACTGTTTTTGTATTTAACCCATTTATGTATTTGTATTTAACCTGTTTATATATGTGCTAACTCTAACTCATAGTAGGATTTTTTTCCTCATGTGTTTTATAGTTTTGGATTGTGAGCTCATTATTTTTAACCACAGTCTAAGGAAAAAAAAAATGTTTCTTTTCATCTCTCAGGGATGATAGTTCTTTTTTCCCCCTTGCTAGCCAGTTCTTTTCAAATTCCTTATTGTCTCTGTACTAATTCCTTTATTTTTCTAGCCAGCTCCTTGCTCAGTATGAAGTCTTTCATGCATGCTAAACATAGATATATATCTCAATTCTAACCTACTTCTCATGTTCAAAGTTTAAATTCCTGTCCCCAGTGAGGCATCAAAACTTAAGCTTCTAAATTCCTCAAATTAACAACCTTCACCATGAAATATTCAGTGTTCTTTTTTTTTTTTTCACTTGATTTTAACTCCTGAGTGTTTTTTCTGTGTTTCCTTGAAAATGTATCTAGTCATTTAATGGAATTTTCTGAAGCATTTTACAATGCTTACAGTAAGAGAGTTTTCAGATTATCTAATCTCTCATATAGTCTTTTATCATAATTTTATGATTTTTTGATGACTTTCTAAAATTAAAAAAAGAACATTATTACTAATACCTGATAGTGAGGCAGTAATTTACCAACTTACTATGTATTATATAATTTACTGCACTATATATATTTTAATGCTCACTGCTTTGTAAAATACAGTATTACTCTAATTTTTTTAATATATGTAAGAAGTCTATATTTATTGACATTCATTGGATATTTTAATTTAGGTAGGCTTGTTTCCACTCATTCAATCATTCATGCATGCACTCATCCATTTATTTTACAATATATACACCGTATAGTGGGAGAGGTGTTTATAAAACAAAAGCAATGGAAACATAATTATCCAATTGTAGTTACAATGATAACTGTGAAAACAGATTGCAGTTTACAGTAAGAGCTTATGGCCATATAAGTGATCAAAGGAGACTTCCAAAGGAAGTCTTTAAACACTGACATAAAATTTGTATAAGTACAGACTATGTTAAAGTTGTGTGCATGTATGTGATGTACAGTGGGTGCTGATGTGTATGTATGTGTGTCTATGGGAGAAAGAGGGAGATAAGGAAGAACATATGTTAGTTTTAGCATGTAAATATAATTTTAGGCTATGAAAAGAAAAGTCACTGATCCACTTATAAAACCATAGAAGGATAATATGGAAGCATATTCCATTACAATAAAGAATCCAGGCTATTGACAAATCATGTGGGACATCATGGGTCATGTTAGAAGCCTTAGAAAAATATTGAGTGATTTTATTATATTGAACATATGGAGAGGGATAGTATGGTTCAAATATTTATTGGCTGTACTAATCCAATATTTTCTGTATTAATGGTTACCTGAGATAAGCACTGTTAAGTATTGTGGTCTTCAAAGCTGATAAGTTGAAAATCCATGCATCCTTAAACATGTGAAAGAATGAAATTCGAATACTACATAACACCATTCAACAAATAAACTCAAAATCGATTCAAGACTAAAATGTAAGCCCAGACACTATGAACTCCTAGAGGAAAGCATAGGCAGAATATTCATTGAAGTAAATTACAGCAAGATCTTTTTTTTTTACTCACCTCCTAGAGTAATGAAAATAAAAACAAAAATAAACAAATGAGACCTATTTAAACTTAAAAGCTTTTGCACAGGAAAGAAAATCACAAACAAGATGAAAAGACAACCCTCAGAATGGGAGGAAATATTTGTAAACAGTGCAACCAACAGGGATTAGTCTCCAAATTTTACAAACAGCTCATGCAGTGGGATATCAAAAATAAGCAAACAACTCAGTAAACAAATGAGCAGTAGACCTAAATAGATATTTCTCAAAAGACATACAGATGGTCAACAAACACATGAAAAGAAGCTCAATATCATTAATTATTAGAGAAATGCAAATCAAAACTTCATATCAGTTAGAATTGCCATCATTAAAAAAAAAAATCTACAAGCAATAACTGCTGAAGTGGATTTGGAGAAAAGGGACTCCTCTTACTTGGTTGAGGGGATGTAAACTGGTACAGCCATTATGAAGAACAGTATGGATGTTCTTTTAAAAAAAATAAAAATAGAACTACCATATGACACAGCAATCTCACTCCAGAGAAAAGCATGATTCAAAAAGATACATACAGCTAAATGTTCATTGCAATCTTATTTACAATATCCAGAGCATGAAACTAATCTAAATGTCCTACAACAGAGGAATGGATAAAGAAGAGGTAGTACATATATATGGGCTTCCCTGGTGGCTCAGATGGCAAAGGAAAAAAAAAAAAAAAAAAGTGCCTTCAATGCAGGAGACCCTGGTTTGATATCTCAGTCTGGAAGATCCTCCAGAGAAGGAAATGGCAACACGCTGTAGTATTCTTGCCTGGAGAATTTCATGGACAGAGGAGCCTATCCGGCTATAGCCCATGGGGTCGCAAAGAGTCAGACACGACTGAGCGAATAACACTTTCACTTTCAGTATATATATACGCTGGAATATTAGCCATAAAACTGAATGAAACTGTGCTTTCTATAGTGATGTGGATGGCCCTAGAAACTGCATGCATGTGTGTTAGTCACTCAGTCGTGTCCATTGCTTTACAACCCCGTGGACTGTAGCCCACTAGGCTCTCCTGTCCATGGAATTTTCAAGGCAAAAATACTCGAGTAAGTTGTCATTCTCTTCTACAGAGGGTCTGCCCAACCCAGGGATAAAACCTGGGTATGCTGCATTGCAGGCAGATTCTTTACCATCTGAGCCACCTGGGAAGACCAGAGAGGCACACTGAATCAGAAAGAGAAAAACAAATGTCATATTGTTTATATGAGGAAAGATTAACATTTTTCTAGATAAAAAAGATTAATTTTTTAATTTTAAAAATTTATGTTTAATTGGAGGATAATTGCTTTACAATATTGTGTTGGTTTCTGCCATATATCAACATTAATCAGCCATGAACTTATTTGTACAGCAGAAAAAGAGACACAGATGTAGAAAACAAATGTATGGATACCAAGGAGAGGGTGGTGTGATAAACTGGGAGATTTGGATTGATATACTCTCATGTATAAAATAGTTAACTAAGCTACTGTACAATACAGGAACTCTACTCAGTGCTCTGTGGTGATCTAAATGGGAAATAATTTTTTTAAAAGGTCTATGAATACATACGCCTGATTCAATTTGTCATGTGGCTGAAATTAACACATTGTAAAGCTACTATACTTCAATACAAATAAATAAAATTAAAAATAATCTGAGAAAGAAAGCAGATATGAAAAAGACATTACAACTTAAAAAAGGTAATGCTTTCAAATGAAATAGTATAGGAAGAAGAAGTGTAAAAATTAGCAGAGAAATTTTGACCAACTATATTGACAGGTCAGGTAATATGTATGAATAACTAGTTCAATTATCAGTTAAGGGCTAGTTAGTTAGCTCCTTCTTTTTCATTAATACAGGCAGTTCTTCAATAAACAGTCTCATATTAGTGTCCTTAGGAACATATATCAATCACAATTTCTCTAGGAGAGACATTTAGAAATGAAATTTAAAGGTCACAGAGTACAAGCATTTTAACTTTCTGGTATAATTAAAATCTCTCCAAAATAATTGAGCCAATATACACTCTAATCACCAATGGCATCTCAGTTTCACAACTTTAAGGACATTGTCTTAAGAAATCAGTGGTGGAGCATCAAAGAAGTTACAATTATATAGTCACAATGACAGCAAAATGGACAGGTACCAATCCATGAACTTGCTAATGTCAAATCAAGGAAGGTAAGATATTTCTATTCTCTTTCACCAAAATCCAAGAACATGGAAAAAAAAAAAAAATCCTAGCTCTCTACTGGAGAAGAGAAAGAAATGGAACTCATGGAAATGGAAGTGAGGTTCTGAAACTACCCATGCATGTGTGTGCGTGTGTGACTTTGTGTGTACACAGTCGTGTCAGACCCCTTGAGATCCTATGGGCTATAGCTTGAAAGTACTTCCACACTATCCCCAATAAGGATTCAGACTTAAAGTAACCAAAGTTGAAAAAAAGAGGTGGCTTAGATATTCCAAGTTTTATAAATGGTCATTTGTATGATACTTTGCCTATGTAGGCCTTGTTGTAAGCAAATAACAAATACCTGAATAAAACCTTAGGATGTGGGTGCTATATATATAACTTTAAAGAGAAAATTGAGATGTATATTTTGTTAAGGATTTTCCAAAGTCACAGAGAATTTTCATCTGAAGAACTGAGAGATTGTTGATGAACCATGCAAAGATGCCGGATTTCTTGGCTCTGGAGGAAAGAATTCAATCCGGGACCAGAGACGAGGCTTGATCTCTCAGAGCTTTTGTGTAATAAAGTTTTCTTAAAGTATAAAGGAGATAGAGAAAGCTTCTGACATAGACATCAGAAAGGGGTAGAAAGAATACCCGATTGCTAGTGTTAGAAATGAAGTCATATACTCTCCAATGAAACAAAAGCATAAATAGATGGCTTTCTGAAAATCCCTTGCTTTTTCCATGACCAGCGGATGTTGGCAATTTGATCTCTGGTTCCTCTGCCTTTTCTAAAACCAGCTTGAACATCTGGAAGTTCATGGCTCACGTACTGCTGAAGCCTGTCTTGGAGAATTTTAAGCATTACTTTACTAGCGTGTGAGATGAGTGCAATCTTGGGGTAGTTTGAGCATTCTTTGGCATTGCCTTTCTTTGGGATTGGAATGAAAACTGACCTTGTCCTGTCCTGTGGCCACTGCTGAGTTTTCCAGATTTGCTGACATATTGAGTGCAGTACTTTCACAGCATCATCTTTCAGGATTTGAAATAGCTCCACTGGAATTCCATCACCTCCACTAGCTTTGTTCATAGTGATGCTTTCTAAGGCCCACTTGACTTCATTCCAGGATATCTGGCTCTAAGTTAGTGATCACACCATCGTGATTATCTGGGTCATGGAGCTCTTTTTTGTACAGTCCTTCTGTGTATTATTGCCACCTCTTCTTAATATCTTCTGCTTCTGTTAGGTCCATACCATTTCTGTCCTTTATCAAGCCCATCTTCGCATGAAATGTTCCCTTGGTATGTCTAATTTTCTTGAAGAGATCTCTAGTCTTTCCCATTCTGTTGTTTTCCTCTCTTTCTTTACATTGATTGCTGAGGAAGGCTTTCTTATCTCTCCTTGCTAATCTTTGGAACTCTGCATTCAGATGCTTATATCTTTCATTTTCTCCTTTGCTTTTGGCTTCTCTTTTCACAGTTATTTGTAAGACCCACCCAGACAGCCATTTTGCTTTTTTGCATTCTTTTCCATGGGGATAGTCTTGATCCCTGTTTCCTGTACAATGTCAAGAACCTCCATCCATAGCTCATCAGGTACTCTGACTATCAGATCTAGTCCCTTAAATCTATTTCTCACTTCCACTGTATAATCATATGGGATTTGATTTAGGTCATACCTGAATGCTCTAGTGGTTTTCCCTACTTTATTCTATTTAAGTCTAAATTTGACAATAAGGAGTTCATGATCTAAGCCACAGTCAGCTAGCAGTCTTGTTTTTGCTAGCTGTATAGAGCTTCTCCATCTTTGGCTGCAAAGAATATGATCCATCTGATTTCGATGTTGACCATCTGATGATACCCGTGTGTAGAGTCTTCTCTTGTGTTTTTGGAAGAGGGTGTTTGCTATGACCAGTGTGTTTTCTTGGCAAAACTCTATTAGCCTTTGACTTGCTTCAATCTGTAGTTCAAGGCCAAGTGTGCCTGTTACTCCAGGTGTTTCTTGACTTCCTACTTTTGCATTCCAGTCCCCTATAATGAAAAGGACATCTTTTGGGGGCATTAGTTCTAAAAGGTCTTATAGATCTTCATAGAACCGTTCAACTTCAGCTTCTTCAGCGTTACTAGTTGGGGTATAGATTTGGATTACCCTCATATTGAATGGTTTGCCTTGGAAACGAACAGAGATTATTCTGTCATTTTTGAGATTGCATCAAAATACTGCATTTCAGACTCTTTTGTTGACCATGATGGCTACTCCATTTATTCAAAGGGATGCCTGCCCACAGTAGTAGATATAATGGTCATCTGAGTTAACTTCACCCATTCCAGTCCATTTAGTTCACTGGTTCCTAGAATGTCTATGTTCACTCTTGCCATCTCCTGTATGACCACTTCCAATTTGCCTTGATTCATGGACCTAACATTTCAGGTTCCTATGCAATATTGCTCTTTACAGCATCAGACCTTGCTTCTGTCACCAGTCACATCCACAACTGGGTATTGTTTTTGCATTGACTCCATCCCACCATTCTTTCTGAAGTTATTTCTCCACTGATCTCCAGTAGCACACTGGACACTTACCAACCTGGGGAGTTCCTCTTTCAGCATCCTATCATTTTTCCCTTTCATACTGTTCATGGGGTTCTCAAGGCAAGAATACTGAAGTGGTTTGCCATTCCCTTCTCCAGTGGACCATATTCTGTCAGACCTCTCCACCATGACCCATCCGTCTTGGGTGGCCCCCCACAGCATGGCTAAGTTTCACTGAGTTAAACAAGGCTGTTGCCTGTGTTATCAGATTGGCTAGTTTTCTGTGATTATGGTTTAGTGTGTCTGCCCTCTTGCAACACCTACCATCTTACTTGGGTTTCTCTTACCTTGGACGTGGGATATCTCTCCATGACTGCTCCAGCAAAGCACAGCCGCTGCTCCTTACCTTAGACGAGGGCTATCTCCTCATGGCTGCCCCTCCTGACCTTGAACATGGAGTAGCTCCTCTTGGCCCTCCTTTGCCTGAGCAGCTGCCGCTCCTTGGACGTGGGGTTGCTCCTCTCGGCCGCCTCCCCTGACTTCGGGCATGGGGTAGTTCCTCTATGCCACCACCTCTGACCTCGGACATGGGATAGCTCATCTTGGCCACTGCCCCTAACCACAGACGTGGGGTAGCTCCTCTTGGCCACTCCTGTGCCCACACAGCCTGGCACTCTCGGTCACACTTCATGGCAAATAGATGGGGTAACAGTGGAAACAGTGTCAGATTTTATTTTTTAGGGCTCCAAAATCACTGCAGATGCTAACTGCAGCCATGAAATTAAAAGACGCTCACTCCTTGGAAGGAAAGTTATAACCAACCTAGATAGCATATTAAAAAGCAGAAACATTGCCAACAAATGTCCGTCTAGTCAAGGCTATGGTTTTTCCAGTGGTCATGTATAGATGTGAGAGTTGGACTGTGAAGAAAGCTGAGCACTGAAGAACTGATGCTTTTGAACTGTGGTGTTGGAGAAGACTCTTGACAGTCCCTTGGACTGCAAGGAGGTCCAACCAGTCCATCCTAAAGGAAACCAGTTCTGGGTGTTCATTGAAAGGACTGATGCTAAAGCTGAAACTCCAATACTTTGGCTACCTCATGGGAAGAGTTGACTCATTGGAAAAGACCCTGATGCTGGGAGGGATTGTGGGCAGGAGGAGAAGGGGACGACAGAGGATGAGATGCCTGGATGGCATCACCAACTCGATGGACATGAGTTTGAGTAAACTCCGGGAGTTAGTGATGGATAGGGAGTCCTGGCATGCTGCAATTCATGGGATCACAGAGAGTCAGACACGACTGAGCGACTGAACTGAACTGAACTGAATGAATCAAAAGAATGTCTGGAGGTTGTAAAGACCTCACCAGACCTATTCCCATAATTTACATTCTAAGATAGCAGGATACATTATTGTTATATAATCCTTGTAAAGACAAGACCTACTCCTATGATCCTGAACAGTGCAGGAGCAGCCAAGAGGAGCTACCCCACATTCGAGGTGTGGGGCAGCGGCTGAGAGGAGTTACCCCACGTTTGAGGCGAGGGGCGGGCAGCTGAGAGGAGCAAACCCCACATCCAAGGAGCGGTGGCTGCAAGGGTGCAAGAGGGCCGAGAGGAGCTACTCCACGTTCAAGGTCAGGAGGGGCGACTTCGTCCAAGGTAAAGAGCAGCAGCTGTGCTTTGCTGGAGCAGCCCTGAAGAGATACCCCATGTACAAGGTAAGAGAAACCCAAGTAAGAATGTAGGTGTTGTGAGAGGTCATCAGAGGGTAGCACACTGAAACCATAATCACAGAAAACTAGCCTATCTGATTACATGGACCACAGCCTTGTCAAACTCAATGAAACTAAGCCATGCCATGTGGGGCCACCCAAGATGAACGGGTCATGGTGGAGAGGTCTGACAGAATGGAAAAGTAATAGGATACTTGACTTATATTGAAGAAAGTAGGGAAAACCAATAGACCATTCAGGTATGACCTAAATCAAATCCCATATGATTATACAGTGAAAGTGAGAAACAGATTTAAGGGACTAGATCTGATAGACAGAGTGCCTGATGAACTATGGATGAAGGTTCGTGACATTGTACAGGAGACAGGGATCAAGGCCATCCCCATGGAAAATGAATGCAAAAAAGCAAAATGGCTGCCTGAGGAGACCTTACAAATAGCTGTGAAAAAAAAGAGAAGCCAAAAGCAAAGGAGAAAATGAAAGATATAAACATCTGAAAGCAGAGCTCCAAAGATGAGAAAGGCTAGATAAAAAAAAGCCTTCCTCAGCAATCAATGCAAAGGAACAGAAGAAAACAACAGAATGAGAAAGACTAGAGATGTCTTCAAGAAAATTGGACATACCAAGGGAACATTTTATGTGAAGATGGGTTCGATAAAGGACAAAAATGGTATGGACCTAACAGAAGCAGAAGATATTAAGAAGAGGTGGCAACAATACACAGAAGAACTGTACAAAAAAAGGCTTCACGACCCAGATAATCATGATGGTGTGATCACTAACGTAGAGCCAGATATCCTGCAATGTGAAGTCAAGTGGGCCTTAGAAAGCATCACTATGAACAAAGCTAGTGGAGGCGATGAATGGCAAATAGCTCCAGTGGAGCTATTTCAAATCCTGAAAGATAATGCCATGAAAGTGCTGCACTCAATAGGACAGCAAATCTGGAAAACTCAGCAGTGGCCACAGGACTGGAAACGATCAGTTTTCATTCCAATCCCAAAGAAAGGCAATTCCAAAGAATGCTCAAACTACCCCAAGATTGCACTCATCTCACACGCTAGTAAAGTAATGCTCAAAATTATCCAAGCCAGGCTTCAGCAGTATGTGAACTGTTAAATTCTACATGTTCAAGCTGGTTTTAGAGAAGGCAGAGGAACCAGAGATCAAATTGCCAACATCTGCTGGATCATTGAAAAAGCAAGAGAGTTCCAGAAAAACATCTATTTCTGCTTTATTGACTATGCCAAAGCCTTTGACTGTGTGGATCACAATTAACTGTGGGAAATTCTGAAAGAGATGGGAATATCAGACCACCTGACCTGCCTCTTGAGAAACCTGTATGCAGGTCAGGAAGCAACAGTTAGAACTGGACATAGAACAACGGACTGGTTCCAAATAGGAAAAGGAGTACATCAAGGCTGTATATTGTCACCCTACTTATTTAACTATGTGTGGAGTACATCATGAGAAACGCTGGGCTGGAAGAAACACAAGCTGGAATCAAAATTGCCAGGAGAAATATCAATAACCTCACATATGTAGATGACACCACCATTATGGCAGAAAGTAAAGAAGGACTAAAAAGCCTCTTGATGAAAGTGAAAGGAGAGAGTGAAAAAGTTGGCTTAAAGTTCAACATTCAGAAAACTAAATTCATGGCATCTGGTCCCATCACTTCATGGGAAATAGATGGGGAAACAGTGGAAACAGTGTCAGACATTATTTTTTGGGCTCCAAAATCACTGCAGATGGTATTGCAGCCATGAAATTAAAAGACGCTTACCCCTTGGAAGGAAAGTTATGACCAACCTAGACAGCATATTAAAAAGCAGAGACACTACTTTTCCACCAATGGTCCATGTAGTCAAGGCTATGGTTTTTCCAGTGGTCATGTATGGATGTGAGAGTTGGACTGTACAGAAAGCTGAGCACCAAAGAATTTATTCTTTAAACTGTGGTGTTGGAGAAGACTCTTGCGAGTCCCTTGGACTGCAAGGAGATACAACCAGTTCATCCTAAAGGACATCAGTCCTGGGTGTTCATTGGAAAGACTGATGCTGCTGCTGAAACTCCGATACTTTGGCCACCTCATATAAAGGGTTGACTCATTGTAAATGACCCTGATGCTGGGAAGGATTGGGGACAGGAGGAGAAGGGGACTACAGAGGATGAGATGGCTGGATGGCATCACTGTGTCGATGGATATGGGTTTGAGTAAACTCTGGGAGTTGGTGATGGACAGGGAGGCCTGGCGTGCTGCGATTCATGGGGTTGCAAAGAGTCGGACATGACTGAGAGACTGAACTGACTGACTCCCATAATTTACATTTTAAGATTACAGGATTAGCCAGAAGATATATTCCAGAGACTATCCTCAGGCAGGATATATTATTGTTATATAAATCTAAGGAATGTAGAGGAAAAAAGTTTGTCCTTTCTTCCTCCTTGAGAATTCCAGCTTCTCTGTTCTTGGGGACCCGTAGACTTCTGATCAACCTGCCCAGGAAATGACTCTCTTAAAACCATGAAAAACCAGCTGTGGAGAACGACTTTCATTAGCACTTGATCTGCATCAATATTTACTTCTTCACCTTGTACTTCTTTGTTATGGAGATGGCTTCTTTCCTTCAGCCTCATGTATCAACTTCTGCTAGCTTCAGACTCCCTCACCTCTCTCAGCCCTCATAGAATTTTAGAGAGGAAGGGCCTGTGCGACCCCATAGATGGCAGCACACCAGGCTCCCCCGTCCCTGGGATTCTCCAGGCAAGAACACTGGAGTGGGTTACCATGGTCTTCTCCAATGCATGAAAATGAAAAAGAAAAGGGAAGTTGCTCAGTTGTGTTCGACCCTTCCTGACCCCATGGACTGCAGCCTACCAGGCTCCTCCACCCATGGGATTTTCCAGGCAAGAGGACTGGAGTGGGTTGCCATTGCCTTCTCTGTATTATCACTCTAGTGTTCAGTAGAGTAAGACTTTTAATTTCCTTTAAGAACTTTTCCTTTGCATTCACAACTTGATTAACTGTTTGGCACAATAGGTATACAATTTGGACTATCTTTGCTTTTGGCATTCCATTCTCACTAAGCTTAATCATTTCTAGTGTAACATTAATTAACTAATTAATGGGCTTCGCTGGTCACTGAGATGATAAAGAATCTGCCTGTATGTGGGAGACTCAGGTTTGATCCCTAGGTTGGAGGATCCCCTGGATAAGGGAAGGGCAAGCCACTCCAATATTCTTGCCTGGAGAATTCCATGGACAGAGGAGCCTGGCCTGCTACAGTCTATGGGATTGCAAAGAGTCAGACATGACTGAATGACTAATATTTAACTTTTATTAATCACTAAAAACATATCTTAGTAAATAGAGTAGGCCAATGAGAGAAAGATGAGGAAATAGCTGGTCAGTCAAGCTGTCAAAACACACATACTTATCAGTTAAGTTCACTGTTTTAAGGGGATGGTTCATAGAGACCCCAAACAATTATAGTAGTAACATCAAAATCATAGATCAGCACACCAAATGCATTAGTAATATATTTGAAATATTGCAGGAATTACCAAAATATGACCCAAAGACAAAAACAGCAAGTACTGTTAGAAATAATGGTGAATACATACTTGCTTCTCACAGGGTTGCTACCAACTTTAAATTTGTTTTAAAAAAAATGCAATATCAATGAAGCAGAGCAAAAGGAGGTGTGATTAAACTAAGTATGCCTATATTCTTCATTACAGCATTAGAGGAGAGAGACAGCATACAAATAATTACTCAGTTCTCATGTATTATTGCTGATTTTAAAAAGCAGTAAACATTAAAATCAATGAAATAAAGCACATAATGAAGCAAAAAACAATAAAATTTTGGTGTGGATATGAAAAGATATGTAAGTTACTTATAATACACATATATGTGTATTTTTTTGTTCAATCACTAAGTTGTGTTTGGCTATTTGTGACCCCATAGACTGCAACATGCCAGATTTCCCTGTCCACTATCTCCCAGAATTGCTCAGACTCATGTCCATTGTGTTAAAGATATGATCCAAACAGCTCATTCTCTCTCACCCTCTTCTCCTCATGTCCTCAATCTTTCCCAGCATCAGAATCTTTTCTAATGAGTTGGCTTTTTACATCAGGTGGCCAAAGTATTGGAGCTTCAGCTTCAGCATCAGTCTTCCCAATTAATATTCAGTGTTGATTTCTTTTAGAATTGACAGGTTTGCTTTTTTTGCTTTCCAAGGTACTCTCAAGAGTCTTCTCCAGCACCGCAGTGTAAAAGCAACGTCCTTCAGAGTCCAGACTTCATTATGGTCTAACTGTCACATTCATACACAACTACTGGAAAAACCATAGCTTTCACTACAAGGACTTTGGTCAGCAAAGTGATGTCTCTGCTTTTAAATGCACTGTCTGGGTTTGTCATAGCCTTTCTTCCAAGGAGCAATCATCTTTTAATTTCATGGCTGAAATTAAAAGTAACCATTTGCAGTGATCATGGAGCCAAGGAAAATAAAATCTGTCACTGTTTCTATTTTTTTCCTATCTATTTGCTATGCAATGATGGGACCAGATACCATGATCTTATTTTTTTGAATTCTGAATTTTAAGCCACCTTTTTCACTCTCCTCTTTCACCTTCATCAAGAAGCTCTTTACCTCCTCCTTACTTTCTGCCATTAGGGTGGCATGTGCATATCTTAGGTTGTCAAAATTTCTCTTGGTATTCTTGATTCCAGCTTGTGATTCATCCAGCCCAGCATTTCAATGTACTCTGCACATAAGTTTAATAAGCAGGGTAAAAATAGAGAGCCTTGGCTTACTCCTTTCCCAGTTTTGAACAAGTCCATTGTTCCATTTCTGGTTCCAACTGTTGCTTCTTGACCTGCATACAGGTTTCTCAGGAGATAGTTAAGGTGGTCTGGTATTCCCAATCTCTTTAAGAATTTTCCACAGTTTGCTGTCTATACATGTGTGTATATATGTATTCATGAGTACGTTTATACTTATGTAGTGCACAATTTGTCTGGGTATATGCAAGGAGAACTAGAAGGAAAATTGTTTTATTATAAACTCCAATGTACACTTTTTGTTTTATTCATTCCCCCTCCACCCCCGCTAATATATCATTGATCAAAATTTAAAGTTGAAATATTTAAAATTATCAAGGAGAAGCCATGGAATTCTAAGAATGAACATAATAAGAAAAGTGGCTAAACCAATTGAGAGAAGACTATTAGTAAATATCGTTCTCAGTGTTGTATAAATGGGGTGACATTCAAAGAGGCCCTTTTGAACTTATTTAATTGGTTAAGTTAGCTGTAGTACCAGCAACAAACACACCTGGAATTTTCATCTGTTTTAAGAAATTCTATGAATAATCACCTGCACCATCTGCTGTTAACCATATGTTGAGGGAGCGAGTGGACACATTGGTACTTTGTTTATTTAACAAAATACTATTTTAAAAATACTGCAAAGCTAGCAACCACATGAATGAAAAAAAAAAAAATGTTTGGAGAATAGCTATCTTTAGCACAGAAAAAAAAAAAAAGGAACAATTTGTATAAGAATAACTTTAAATTATTGCCTAACTTTCAAATGATAATTAGAAGATAAAGCTCATATTGATAGAAAATTGAAGTAATTTATCAGTGGGAAATTTAAAAAAAATTTTTTTAAATAATTGGTAAATTTTAGAGGCGATAGTCTCATGTTGCTTATCTAAAGACTATTACTAAAAATACTATTTTATAATACTTTGTATCAACTCAATCACAAAATTCTCACTTTAATCAATTTATTTTATCTTTTTCAAAATACATTTACATATTTTTGTTTTAGATTAAGGGAAATAATATATGATACATAGTTTGTAATAATGGGAATGCTACCAGCTATTTCCACTGATAAAAAATTGGTAATTTTGGCAAGTATCATTTCTTCATATGAGGATATTCCAACAATATCCTACTGCAGCACTTGGAAAACTGCAAGAAAATTGTCTTCTAATAAGTATGATAAATAAAGATAGCTTTATTTTTTAAAAGAAAAAGATATGTGTAATTTGACTATCAATTGAAATATTTCATAATTTCCTATGTTTTTAATTCCATATTATAGAAAACTTCAAATGATTTACATTATACAAAAGAACTTAGTAATGCACAAGAACCATAAGAAGAAAATAAATTTTTTCCTTCCAAAGGACTAAAAAATTAGCAATAATTTGTTAAAGTGTTTGCATATCTTTCTTAAAGCTATATGTTCCTTGCTTGCTTTAAAAGAAGTAAAAAAAATAATCAATAAAATATGATTTTAAAACAATGGCTTTTAGATTTATTTTTTTACTTTAAAAATATAGAACAGCTTATTTAAGGAGCATATTTATAGGAACTCTAGTGTATGAAATTTTATAAAATTTGTGCCACCTGGCTTCGCTTGTTATTAGTGAGAAGGATCTGTAAAGACATCATTTCAAAACTAACATGATTGAAGAGTGGGCAGATTTGAGTGGCTGAAATTTGCTTTCCAAATTCAAAGTTTCTTTATTATCTTGGCTGCTTATTTCTTCTCCTAAACACAGAAATATGATTCACTTTCCCAACCACAGAAATATGATTTCTTACCCAACCATCCAATCCAAATCTTCTGAATATGGTCACAGATAATCACCTGAATGGCCATTTCCTGGTCACTCTTTTATTCTTTTTATTTGTCATGTTTATGACATATGAATATTTTTTATGCAGGAATATAATATTTGTTCTCTATTTTTTGCACTGCAAGCTCTTGAGTTATGCCTCCCTTTTGTCACCTTTGATCTTTATGGTTAGTTCTGCTTCCTTTTTTCTACTCTTTTAACAGAACCAAAATTCATAGGAACCCAACTGTAATATATTCACTCTAACTTTACAAACTCAAGGGATATTTTCAATCCTATTTATGTCTATGTTTATAACCACTTTCTCTTGGCAATGGTATTCTGAATCCTAAGATAGGTCTCAATATGAATATCTCAATGTGAATTGCAACTCCATCTGAATTTATTATCTACGCTTCAAAATTTATTCTCCCACCTATTTTGTTTTTCAGTAAAAAAAAAAAAAAAAGGAAAGAAAGAGACTGTATCTGTCTCTTTGCATAAAGGTGTTTTCTTATTAACCTATGTATTTGTCTTGTGTCCTTTCAACATGTTTTATATGAAAATAATAATATAAATTTAAAAAATTGCTAAGTGAAAACCCCATGATCCTAAATTTGGCTATAGAATATCATAATGAACCCATTATGGGTTTTTTCTTCAATAAGGATGAGCTGTATTTGTGCTTAGCCATGTCCAGCTGTTTGCAACCCCATGGACTGTGTAGCCCACCAGTCACCTCTGTCCATGGGATTTTCCAGGCAAGAATACTGGAGTGAGTTGCTATTTCCTACTCCAGGGGATCTTCCTGACCTAGGGATCCAACGCACATCTCTTGCATCTCCTACACTGGCAGAAGGATTCTTTACTACTGTGCCCTCTGGGAAACAAAAAAGGCATATTAACCCAGTAAAAATGATAACCTCTGGTGTCTTAATTATGGCATCCAAACATCATTTTCTATTAAAACTAGAAGTCCTAGTAGAAATAGTTTATATTTATGCTGGGATAAAATATTTAGAAGATGAATCTGAAACAAAATCTCACAGTAAGACAAAGACTACTGCATTTGTCTATAAAGAAATTAGGAAGAAGAGCCTCACACTGGTCAAAAGTAGAACAAGTTTCAATAGCAATAGTAACTGTAAGAGATTAGGCCATACCACAGTAAGTCTCAGTGTTTGCAAAGATTCAGAAACAAAATGTACTTTGGACAGCTTGAGATAATGCTAGTGATATTACCAGATATTTGAATACTGATAAATAAAGGTGGGAATGGTAGAAAATCAGGCATTTATCTTCATTGTAATAAACATACTTCAAAGTAACGCAAGAGCTGATGAAAAGAATTATCTTTCCTATGGAGATGGTATAGCTAATAAATGAAAAGTGAATGATATTAGAATATTACCTATTTATAATCTCTAATGAAATACAAGTTCTAAGCAATAATAAATAATGGTGATTTGTATGACATAAACATAGAAAAATAGACTTTGCATACTTTCTCTAAAAAATGCATGATTAAATCTCACCTGCGTCTACCAAATTCTCAAGGTCTAAATGCAACTAAAGGGAAAGCAAAGATGAACATTTTAAATAAATCAATGAACAAGCAAATCCAGAAACTAGGTATGTTATTATATGTTACTTAACAGGCAAATTGCAAAGCAAAAAGGGAGGGAAAGAGAGAAAATAAATGACATTAATAAGAAACAAGTTATGATACTCTAAAAACATAAACACTTTATTGAATACAAGATATAAACTATAAAACAAACACACAGCAAAGATATGTGATTACTGGCTAGATATTTCATGACATTAAAGTATTACTGTTATTTCTTTACATACAATAATGGCATTTTGATACATGAAGATTATCAATATATTTTAAACATAGTTAATGAACTATTTCTATTTGCTTTTAGCATTTTATTTTATATTGGAATGTAATTGATCAATAATGTAATAATACTTTCAGGTGTACAGGAAAGTGATGCAGTTATACATACATAAGATCTATTCTTTTTTCAAATTCTTTTAACATTTGTGTTATTACAGAATACTGAACAGCATTCCCTGTGGTATACCTTTGGTCCTGGGTTTTATCTATTTTAAATACAGCAGTGTTTACACGCCAATTCAAAACTCCCATCTATCCCTTTCCCCCACACTTCAGTTCAGTTCAGTCGTTCAGTCATGTCCGACTCTTTGCGACCCCACGAATCGCAACACGCCAGGCCACTCTGTCCATCACCAACTCCTGGAGTTTACTCAAACTCATGGCCATTGAGTCAGTGATGCCATCCAGCCATCTCATCCTCTGTCGTCCCTTTCTTCTCCTGCCCCTAATTCCTCCCAGCATCAGGGTCTTTTCCAATCAGTCAACTCTTCGCATGAGGTGGCCAAAATATTGGAGTTTCAGTTTCAGCATCAGTCCTTCCAATGAACACCTAGGACTGATCTCCTTTAGGATGGACTGGTTGGACCTCCTTGCAGTCCAAGTGATTCTCAAGTCTTCTCCAACACCATAGTTCAAAAGCATCAATTCTTCAGTGCTCAGCTTTCTTCACTGTCCAACCCTCACATCCATACATGACCACTGGAAAAACCATCCTTGACTAGATGGACCTTTCTTGGCAAAGTAACGTCTCTGCTTTTGAATATGGTATCTAAATTGGCCATAACTTTCCTTCCAAGGAGTAAGTGTCACTTAATTTCATGGCTGAAAGAACAGATAAGAAAGCCTTCTTCAGCGATCAATGCAAAGAAATAGAGGAAAACAACAGAATGGGAAAGACTAGAGATCTCTTCAAGAAGATTAGAGATACCGAGGGAAAATTTCATGCAAAGATGGGCTTGAAAAAGGACAGAAATGGTATGGACCTAACAGAAACAGAAGATAACAAGAAGAAGTGGCAAGAATACACAGAAAAACTGTACAAAAAAGATCTTCATGACCCAGATAATCATGATGGTGTGATCACTGACCTAGAGCCAGACATCCTGGAATATGAAGTCAAGGGGGCCTTAGAAAGCATCACTACGAACAAAGCTAGTGGAGGTGATGGAATTCCAATGGAACTAATTCAAATCCTGAAAGATGATGCTGTGAAAGTGCTGCACTCAATATGCCAGCAAATTTGGAAAACTCAGCAGTGTCCACAGGACTGGAAAAGGTCAGTTTTCATTCCAATCCCAAAGAAAGGCAATTACAAAGAATGCTCAAATTACCACACGACTGCACTCATCTCACATGGTAGTAAAGTAATGCTCATAATTCTCCAAGCCAGGCTTCAGCAATATGTGAAACTCGAACTTCCTGATGCTCAAGCTGGTTTTAGAAAAGGCAGAGGAAACAGAGATCAAATTGCCAACATCTGCTGGATCATGGAAAAAGCAAGAGAGTTCCAGAAAAACATCTATTTCTGCTTTATTGACTATGCCAAAGCCTTTGACTGTGTGGATCACAATAAACTGTGGAAAATTCTGAAAGAGATGGGAATACCAGACCACTTGACCTGCCTCTTGAGAAATCTGTATGCAGGTCAGGAAACAACAGTTAGAACTGGACATGGAACATCAGACTGGTTCCAAATAGGAAAAGGAGTACGTCAAGGCTGTATATTGTCACCCTGCTTATTTAACTTATATGCAGAGTACATCATGAGAAATACTTGACTGGAAGAAGCACAAGCTGGAATCAAGATTGCTGGGAGAAATATCAATAACCTCACATGTGCAGATGACACCACCCTTATGGCAGAAATTGAAGAGGAACTAAAAAGCCTCTTGATGAAAGTGAAAGAGGATATTGAAAAAGTTGGCTTAAAGCTCAACATTCAGAAAACGAAGATCATGGCATCTGGTCCCATTACTTCATGGGAAATAGATGGGGAAACAGTGGAAACTGTGTCAGACTTTGGTTTTGGTCTCCAAAATCACTGCAGATGGTGACTTCGGCCATGAAATTAAAAGACGCTTACTCATTGGAAGGAAAGTTATGTCCAACCTAGATAGCATATTCAAAAGCACAGACATTACTTTGCCAACAAAGGTTCGTCTAGTCAAGGCTATGGTTTTTCCTGTGGTTATGTATGGATGTGAGAGTTGGACTGTGAAGAAGGCTGAGCGCCAAAGAATTGATGCTTTTGAACTGTGGTGCTGGAGAAGACTCTTGAGAGTCCCTTGGACTGCAAGGAGATCCAACCAGTCCATTCTGAAGGAGATCAGCCCTGGATTTCTTTGGAAGGAATGATGCTAAAGCTGAAACTCCTGTACTTTGGCCACCTCATGCGAAGTGTTGACTCATTGGAAAAGACTCTGATTCTGGGAGGGATTGGGGGCAGGAGGAGAAGGGGACGACAGAGGATGAGATGGCTGGATGGCATCACTGACTCGATGGATGTGAGTCTGAGTGACTTCCAGGAGTTGGCGATGGACAGGGAGGCCTGGTGTGCTGCGATTCATGGGGTTGCAGAGTCGGACACGACTGAGTGACTGAACTGAACTGAACTGAGTGATTTTGGAGCCCCCAAAATGAAGTCTGACACTGTTTCCATTGTTTCCCCATGGCCTTGACTAGACGGACCTTTGTTGGCAAAGCAATGTCTCTGCTTTTCAATATTCTGTCTAGGTTGGTCATAACTTTCCTTCCAAGGAGTAAGCGTCTTTTAATTACATGGCTGCAGTCACCATCTGCAGTGATTTTGGAGCCCAAAAAAATAAAGTCTGACACAGTTTCCACTGTTTCCCCATCTATTTCCCATGAAGTGATGGGACCAGATGCCATGATCTTCGTTTTCTGAATGTTGATCTTTCAGCCAGCTTTTTCACTCTCCTCTTTTACTTTCATCAAGAGGCTTTTTAGTTCCTCTTCACTTTCTGCCATAAGGGTGGTGTCATCTGCATATCTGAGGTTATGGATATTTCTTCCAGCAATCTTGATTCCAGCTTGTGCTTCTTCCAGCCCAGCGTCCCCCCACTTTTAATCCCCAATAACATATTTTTCTCTAAGTCTGTGAGAAAAAATAAGTTCATTTGTATCATTTTTTTTTAGATTGTGCATACAAGCTATATCATAACATATTTGTTTTTCTTTTTATGGCTTTCTTCGCTTAGTGTGATAATTTCCAGGTCCATCTATGTTTCTGCAAATGGCATTATTTCATTTTTTCAATTAAGAAAATGACAAGAGTAACATACATATTGACTTTTCCTTATTTTTAAATAGATTAAATGTTCCAGCCAAAATAAATAGACTGGTTGAATGGATACTGACACAAGATCTGTATATATACTGTCTACAAGAGACCCACTTCAGATCTAGGGACACCTACATACTGAAAGTCAGGGAAAGTAGGAAGATATTTCAAGCAAATGGAAAATTGGACTGGACTAAATAGACTAAAATAAAGACGATTACAAGAGACAAAGGAGAATACTACATAATGATCAATCAAAAAAGAATATATAACACTTGTAAATATATTTGTTCCAAACATAGGGCACCCTTGAAATTCAATACTCATTTATGATAAAAAATCTACAGAAAGTGGGAATAGAGGGAACATGACTACTCAAAATGAAGCCCATGTATGATAAACCAAAAGTTAATATCACCCTCAGCTGAGAACATTTCCTCTGAGATCAGGAAGAAGACAAGGTATCCGCTCTCACCACTTTTATTCAACACAATTTTGGAAGCCTTCACCATGGCAATCAGGGATGAAAAAAAAATAAAAGTAATTTAAATTGGAAAAAAAGTAAAACTATTACTTGGTTGCAAATGTCATGATGCTGTACATAGAAAATCCTAAGTATTCTGTAAGAAAAGACTAGAGCTTATCAATGAAGTTGGTAAAGGTGAGTGATACAAAATTAATGCACAGAAATCTGTTGCATTTATATACACTAACAAGAAAAGATCAAAAAGAGAATTTAAAGAAATAATCCCATTTACCACTGTATCATAAAAGAACATCTAGGAATAAACCTACCTAAAGAAACAAAAAACTTGTACTCAGAAAACTATAAGGTGCTGATAAAAGAAACTGAAGATGACACAAACAGATGGAAAGATATATAACATTCTTGGATTAGAAAAATTATCTCAAAATGACTATACTATCCAATATAATCTATAGCATCAATGCAAGCCCTATCAAATCACCAATGGCATTTTTCATAGAACTACCACAAAAAAAAAAAAATCTTAAAACTTGTGTGGAAATATAAAAGACCTTGTATAGACAAAGCAATCTTGAAAAAGGAAAACAGAGCTGGAGAAATCAAGTTTCCTGACTTGTGGTTATACTGTGAAGCTATAGTCATCCAATCAGTATGGTACTGGTGCAACAGAAGAAAATTAATAGTAGAAACAGAGATCCACTAGTGACAGGACAGAAAGCGAAGAGATAAACCCATACATCTATGATCAATTAATTTATGACAAAAGAGGCAAGACTACACAATGGAGGAAAGACATGGTCTCTTCAATAAATGATGCCAGGAATACTGGTTCAGATAAGATCAGATCAGATCAGTCGCTCAGTCGTGTCCGACTCTTTGCGACCCCATGAACTGCAGCACCCCAGGCCTCCCTGTCCATCACCAACTCCCGGAGTTCACCCAGACTCACGTCCATGGAGTCAGTGATGCCATCCAGCCATCTCATCCTCTGTCGTCCCCTTCTCCTCCTGCCCCCAATCCCTCCCAGCATCAGAGTCTTTTCCAATGAGTCAACTTTTCACATGAGGTGGCCAAAGTACTGGAGTTACAGCTTCAGCATCACTCCTTCCAAAGAAATCCCAGGGCTGATCTCCTTCAGAATGGACTGGTTGGATCTCCTTGCAGTCCAAGGAACTCTCAAGAGTCTTCTCCAACACCACAGTTCAAAATCATCAATTCTTCAGTGCTCAGCCTTCTTCACAGTCCAGACCCAGCAATCCCACTCCTGTGTATATATCCAGGGAAAACTATGGTTCAAAAGGATGCATGCACCCTATGTTCATTGAAGCAATTTTTACAATATCCAAGACATGGAAGAAACCTAAATATCCATGGCAGAGGAATGGATATAGAATATAAGGTATATATTCAGTGGAGTATTACTCAGTTTAAAGTTATGCCTGGAGTTTGCTTTAAAATAATCTAAGAGGAGTATGTGAATGATAATTTAAATTAAATATCACTGTTCAAAGTTTGAATGGTAATGGGATTGGGTTGTACTTATCAATAATTACCTTAAATGTAAATGGGTTAAATGCTTCAACCAAAAGACAAAAACTGGCTGAATAGATTGAAAAAAAAGAAAAAAAGACCCCTATATATGCTGCCTACAAGAGACTCACCTCAAATTTAGGGACCCATGCAGACTGAAAGTGAAGGGTTGGAAAAAGACATTTCATGCAAATAGAGGCCAAAGGAAAGCAGGAGTATCAATACTCATATCAGATAAAATATACTTTGAAACAAAGACTGTTATAAGAGACAAAGAAAGATACTACGTAATGATCAAAGGATCAAACCAAGACGAAGATATAACAACTATAAACATACATGCACCCAACAAACGAGCACCTCATTATGTAAAGAAAACGCTAGCAATTATGAAAGGGGAAATTAACAGTAACACAATAATAGTGGAGGACTTTAAACCTGACTCACACTTATGAAGAGATCAACCAAACAGAAAATTAGCAAGGAAATGCAAACTCTAAATGATACAATGAACCAGTTAGACCTGATTGATATCTTTAGGGCATTTCAACCCAAAACAGTGAAATTCATCTTTTTCTCAAGTGCACATGGAATATTCTCCAGGATAGATCACATTCTGGGTCATAAATTTAGCCTTCATAAATTTTTTAAAAAATGAAATAATTTCAAGCATTTTTTTCTGATCACAATGTGGTGAGATTAGATGGCAACTTCGGGGAGTGGGGACTATTAAAACTACACACATATGGAGGTTAAGCAACTCATTTCTGAATAACCAACAGATCAAAGAAGAAATAAAAAAGGAAATCAAAATATGTTTAGAAACTAATGAAAACTCAACAACACAAAACCTATGGGGTGTACTAAAAACAGTGCTAAGAGGTTCATAGCAATACAAGCCTACCTCAAGAAACAAGAGAAACAACAAATAAACAAACTAACAACACATAAATCAACTAGAAGAAAAAGAAAAGAAGAACCTCAAAGTTAGTAGAAGGAAAGAAATAAAAATCAGAGCAGAAATAAGCAAAAAAGAAATGAAGAAGATGATAGCAAAAGTCAACAACACTAAAACCTGGTTTGTTGAGAAGATAAATGAAATAGATAAACCATTAGCCATAGTCATCAAAAAAAAAAAAAAAAAAGGAAGAATCAAAGCAATAAAATTAGAAATGAAAATGGAGAAATCACAACAGAAAACACAGAAATGCAAAAGATCATAAGAGACTACTATAAACAATTATATGCCAATAAAATGGACAACTTGGAAGGAATGGATTACTTTTTTTTTATAATTTTATCATTTATTTATTTTTGGCTATGTAGGTTTTCTCTAGCTGTGACTAGTAGGTTATTTTCCAGTTGTGGTGCATGGGTATCTTATTGTGGTGGCTTCTATTGTTGCAGAGCTGAGCAGTAGGCTACACAGGTTCAGTAGTTGCAGAACATGGGCTGAGTAGCTGTGGCTCCCAGGCTCATGAGCACATGCTCAGTAGTTATAGAGCATGGGTTTATTTGTGCTGCAGCATGTGGGGTCCTTTCAGATCAGGGATTGAACCCATGTCTCTTGCACTGGCAGACGGTTTCTTTATCATTGATCCACCAAGGAAGCCCCAACAGTTTGATTATTGAATGGTGACAAAAACATATGCATTCTTTATAATATGCATTATTCATGCAGTTCTGGAATATTTTATAAAAATCTAAAATAATACACTTTTAGAAGGAAGAAAAATATTTTAAGGGTTATATATATATATATATACATATATATATATATGTATGTCTAAAGAGCTTTGTGAGGGTATTGTATCCAAAGATATTGAAAAATAATAAAAGAAGGCAATTTCTAGAATTTAAAAAAAGCATGATGTTGAAACTAAAATTAAAAATTAAAATTAAAATTAATTTTATTAAATTAATTTTATTAAATTAATTAAAATAAAAATTAAAAATTAAAAAATTCATGTTTTGACTATGATTTTTAAATACACTTCTCAAAGTGAAACTTTTTATTTATAAAGTAAACTGAGGAAATTATTAAAATGTAGAAAAACACAAACATATTTAATATATTATAAGAAAATAACAACAGTAATCACAAACCCAAGAGATTCATCATCTATGTTATAACTATTCTAAAGCAAGAAAAGAAACAAAGTATACAAGGAGGACTATCAAGGAATAAAAAGAAAATAAATTTTCCACTTTTTAATATCTCCATGTTTTTTAATCTCAGGAGGATTTATCTGACTGACTCAAGCTCTAAAACAAAAACAGTATACCTATACATGAATGAACCACAATCATGTGAAACAATATAACTTGTTCATCATTCTCAGATTAAATAATATGAACACACTTACAGTTAAGTCCAATCCATGAGTTTGAGTTACATTTATCTAAAAGTTCAATTCTGAATGTTCTTAAGTGTGAAAACTTAGGAAACTAACTTAATGTCTTTAACCTTTAGATACAAAGGGTATTTATAGAACCTCTTTTGAAGAGTTCTTATGAGATTTAAATGAAAGAATGCAGAAGGAGGGGTTAATATTTCACAGGAAAAACACCCTGGGCTCACGTCTTACCATGAGCACATCAAAACCTCAACTATATACACAGCAACTGTCTCTGGGTGTGACCTGTAGGCTAGCAGAATGGCTCTTCTACAACTAAAATTATAATAGATAGAGTCTGTTAAGCAAGGTGGAGAAATGATCTAGTTGGGATCCACACTCTTGTCAGGTTACCCAGAACAGAGTATCACAGATTCAGGGATCCTCCCTAAAGAGTGATAGGTTTGAACCACATATATAGGCATGCCAACTCTGAGATCTGACACCAAGAAGACAAGATTTTTGACTGATTTGAAAACCAGTGGAACTTACAGAAGGGCTGTGGGAAACTCCACTCTTGAAGGGGGGTGTGCACACAGATTGCTTGCTCCCAGGCCCAGCAGAGAGATAGCAGATTGAAACCTTTCTGGTACTATGGGTTCCCTGCCAGGATGAGCCCAATACAACCACGTCCTTTCATCTTTCATTAGCTCGCACTCCAGTCACTCCTGATAAAGGCCTGGTCCTTGTCAATGTGGAGACTGCCATCACACTGAGAAGAAATTGAGGTAGCTCAGAAATGGAAAATAAAATACTTCAAAGAATAGTAGGCAAGACTATTAATGAAAAAAATATCTAAAAGTAACGTTTTCAATGAAGAGGAAAAGTATTGCTATGAATTTAGAGTATATATGACAGAAAATGGAAATATAGTTTAAAATGCTTGGATTTAAACATTTTTAATAAAATGATAAAAATTATCTTCTTTGCTTAAACGAATTTAATAAAATATTATTGAATTATAGTTTATTTTTTAACATGTGTGTGAACAGAATAATATGAGTAAAATACACTGTATTTTAACTGAAAATTTATACACTACAATAAAACAGTACTAAACCATCTGGTCCCATCACTTCATGGGAAATAGATGGGGAAACAGTGGAAACAGTGTCAGACGTTATATTTTTGGGCTCCAAAATCACTGCAGATGGTGATTTCAGCCATGAAATTAAAAGACGCTTACTCCTTGGAAGGAAAGTTCTGACCAATCTAGACAGCATATTCAAAAGCAGAGACATTACTTTGCCAACAAAGATCCTTCTAGTCTAGTCTATGTTTTTTCCAGTAGTCGTGTATGGATGTGAGAGTTGGACTGTGAAGAAGGCTAAGCGCCGAAGAATCGATGCTTTTGAACTGTGGTGTTGGAGAAGACTCTTGAGAGTCCCTTGGACTGCAAGGAGATCCAACCGGTCCATTCTAAAGGAGATCAGTCCTGGGTTTTCTTTGGAAGGAATGATGCTAAAGCTGAAACTCCAATACTTTGTCCACCTCATGCGAAGAGTTGACTCGTTGGAAAAGACTCTGATGCTAGGAGGGATTGGGGGCCAGAAGAAAAGGGGACGACAGAGGATGAGATGGCTGGATGGCATCACTGACTCGATGGATGTAAGTTTGAGTGAACTCCGGGAATTAGTGATGGACAGGGAGGCCTTGCGTGCTGGAATTCATGGGGTCGCGAAGAGTCGGACACTACTGAGCAACTGAATTGAACTGAACTGAAACCTGAAAAGCTTAAGATTAGTAACATAAATTTGGAATAGAAACCCTAAGAACTCTAATCAAAGTCATTAGAGACACTGGGCCACCATGACTACACCAGCAAATTTTTGAGCCAGCATCTGTTATGATAATATATGTTAAGTGTTGGTTTAAATTATAATATTTTTGAAATATTTCTTATGTATTAGCAGTTAATCATTACATTACCAAATATCTCATCTTAAAAAAAAAAGCTGCAACAATGCTTATTAATTATACAAAATTGTAGTACATGACAGGTACCAATTTCAGTCCTCTAACTCCTAGCTTATTTTATTCACTTGGAATATTTTGAGACAATGAAACTGGTATCCTGACTTTTCTAACTTTCCTAGAGTTTGAATACCACATGGGATAAAGTTTAAACTCTGACCTGACCTATTTATGTAATTTCTGACAAATTCAGAGGAGAATATGGTGCATGGACACTCAAAGGTAAAAACACCAGAGATGTTTGAGATCCATTTCTAAGTCCCAGGAAGTAGTAGTGGTTCAAGCTTCCAAGAGAATTTTTTTGTATACCAAGAAAAGTCTACCCCTAAATATATATTTTTCAAGTACCAATGAGTTTCTGGAAGAAAACAGGAGAATAAATGTTAATAGATGCAACTACACACATTTCTCCCTATTGTAACAAGGTGTCCTTGTGAATGTGCTAAATATTACTTAAGGAAAGGACTTCTCCTTTAGAAGGGATCATTGCGTCTTGGGAATCAACCATTGGAAAAAACTTGGTATCTCCTTAAGACTTCAAGACACAGACCATGGTAACAAGGACATGCTATCATCACCTTGTAAGTAGTTCAGGAAATGCAATGGTAATAGGAATATAGCATCAGAATTACTCTGGAAGAACAACAAAAAATTATCAAATGTGTCATTAAATAGAGATGTCCCAGATTCAAACTAACATGATAGTGATCTACTTATTTCATTTGCAATTTTTTTCTTGAATGTCTAAAATAGCACTTGACATATAGTAACTAATCAAAAAATATTTACTAAAGAAGAGGAATAAATGAATGGATAAGTTTTACTTGGTGCAGTGCAGGGTAAGTCTGAGCTACCTCATCATAGAATGATTCAATAGGATGTTTACAGGCATGAAAAGTATCTGATGGGGGGGTCACCTAAGGAAAAGTGGGCTTATAAAGTCAGAGAATAGCTTGGATAAATGTTAGATACACCTATTCCTATCTGAAGACTTTACAGAGGTTTAAAAATATGGATAAAACTATCCCAACAAATTTTTTACATGGAGGATATTAATTAATGGACATATATACAAATTGCTCTAATTTTTCTCCCAGAAAACTCAAAGAAATAGGGTCAAGGCAATATTCTAGTTAAACATAAAAATTCCTATTTATGTGAGATTTTTAAGTCTTAGAAAAGACAATTTTACATTGTAAACAGTAGTATTGCTCACCACTACCTAAGGGATATTAGTTGTGGGCACTTCATAGGAGAATAGTAAGGTATCTCACATGGACATGTGTAAAATACTTACTGATAGTATTACTTGGAGGAATTTTGATAAAAGGTAGATGTATTATAATTAGGATTAATATGAATGAATGAAATATTAAATTTAAACAATATTTCATACTAGTGTTTTAAATAAACATATAGTTTCTTAATTTGAATAAGTTAAATATGTGAACTTGTGTTTAATATGTTAATTTAAGGAAGATTCACATGTATTTTTACATCTAATTATGTTACCAGTATTATTTCAATTTTGCAGAATAACATTGAGGAATATTATTTTACTGAATTACAAAATGTAATAAAGATGCAAACTCCAAATCTTGATATTGCAGTATGCATTCTCTCCACCTCTAATTACAGCATCTTGCAAAATGTAACAGAACTTGTAAAAATGTGTTTATGTTATGTTAAAGTTTCTATATAAAAATGACAAACAGGCTTTGGAGCTTATTGCATCCAAATGATACTTTACCTTTAATATAACAAGGATTTTTTATTAAACAATGACTCAAAAATGTTTGTTCCCTGACAGTTATGTCTCGGCATGCATCTTAGTATTGAAAATATGAAGATAATTAAGACAAATACTTTTTCTGAAATTCTTATCATCTAAGAAGATATAATAAAAAGGTAAATAAGAGTTCTTAGTTTTGAGATAAAGATGTGCTCAGGTTACAATGGCAACATAGCAAAAGACACTAGCTCAACCAAGGATTTTAAGCAAAGCTTCTACTGGTAAAGCACATCAACATGAGATTGAGAAATTGATAATAGTCTAAGCAGAATTCTAAAACAAATGATGATAACTTGAACACAAGCAAATCGAAAAGGAGACTATAAACAGTTTGATAATATGACAGAATTAAATACAAAGAAAAGAATGCCAGGAAATGACTGAATAAATATAGTATCAGGTCCCTGAAAATATGATGAGTTCTTAATAAGTAACTTTAGCTTTATTTAGGTGATGGTTAGAAAATGAATGAGTATTGAAAACCTTCCAAAGTAATGTCTACTTCTCCCGATTATAAAACCATCTCAATAACAGATGGCTAAGTCTTCTAGAATGCTTCAACTCTAAGTGTATAGAAGCACTTGATTGAAAAAAAAAAAAAATTGTCTTAAGGGACATATGAGGAGGAATGAACAGCTTCATATTGCCTAAACAAGTGTTATCTCAAAGTGAACATCCCTTGAAATCTCACCAAAAGTGGGATCTGCCAGTGCCTTGATCTTGTACTCCCCAGCCTTCAGAACTGCGAGAAATCAATTTTTGTTTGTAAGTCATCTAGTCTGTGGTATTCTGCTATAGCAATTCAACTAAGGCAAAAATGAGCACTGATGAAGTGAGACACTGCTGTAGTTAATATCTAAAATTGTGGAAACAGTTTGTCTTTACATAATAGGAAGATGCTGGAAGATTTTGGAAGTGCATGCTAGAAAAAAAACCTACATTGCCTTGAACACATTAAAAGTAAACCTGATGAAAGGCTGGAATACCTGCTCAGCTGGCTGCCCCTCATCCTGTCTCACCCAGCAGCCTAGCCAATGGAGACAGACTCTTGCTGTGCTGATTAAAAATAAAATAAAAGGAACTATTTATTGCTAAGGGCCATTCTAACGAGATCTCATATGGAAATGAGGAATATGTTATTGGAAACAAAAAGACAAGTAATTTTTGCAATAAAGTTGGCAAAGAAGTTGGCTGAATTGTGTTCATGTTCTAGTATTTCGTGGGAGATAAAACTTGCTAGTGATGAAATTGGATGTTTAGTTGAAGAGATAACTAGTCACATTGCTCAAAATGTTGCTTGGCTCATCCTGGCTGATTACTAGTAAAGTGAGAAAACAGAGAATTATTTTCTCTTATGGTTAAACCTCTGTACATACTTGTGCTTGTGCTTAGTTGCTCAGTTGTGTCTAACTCTTTACAACTCCACAGACTGTAACCCGCCAGGCTCCACTGTCCATGGGGTTTTATAGACAAGAATACTGAAATGGTTTACCATTTCCTTCTCCAGTGAATCTTCCTGACTCAGGGACAGGACCTGCATCTCCTGTGTCTCCTGTACTGGGGCTGATCTATCCAGAAGCCCTCAAATGTTACTGAACAATAATAACTCTGATCCAATTTTTAACTGTGATTCAATTTCACAGAGCCTTTAAGACCTTTAAAGAAACATTGAAGAACCCACCTGCCCTTGGGCATCGTATCATATTTCCCTTATCTTTTTTTTTGTATATAAAAAGGACAGAAATGTCATTGGGGTACTTACCTAAAAACAGGGATTGCTTTTGACCCAGGGAGTATTATAGCCAACTTCTAGACCCTGTGGAACGGGGTCACTAACCATTTGATTTAGGGCTACCAAGAACTTTATTGCAGAAGCCCCTTTAGCCACTTTTGTATCTCATGCAGGGGAAGTGCTCTTGAATTCTCATCACATTCATATCTCTCAGCCAGCTACCTCACCTCCTGTAACTCCTCATGGATCACTGATGGGTCTTACTTAAAAGGCAACAATGGCAAATAGTACTGAGCATGCTACTGAAATTCCTTTTGTTGTTATCAATGCACCACCTTTACCTACTGCTACTTCAGCTCAACAAGCTGAACAGTCTTACATGGGGCTATTCTTTGACCAAGGACAAAACTTCCAACAATTACACTGATAGTGAATATGCTTTCTGAGTAGCTTATGAATTTGAAATGCTGTGGAAGCAACTTGACTTTCTCATTTCCGGTGGAAATACAATTTTATCTATTTTATTTTTAATGTATTTTTAATTGGAGGATAACTGATTTGCAATATTGTTCTGACTTCTTCTCTGGGTCAGGAAGATCCTCTGGAGAAGGGAATGGCAACCCACTCCAATGTTCTTGCCTGGAGAATTCCATGGGCAGAGGAACCAGGAAGGTTAAAGTTCATGGGATTGCAAAGAGTCAGAAATGACTTAGCGACTAACACTTATATTTTGAATATACATTAATGAGAAATACTGTAAAAAGAAGTCATATAATAATTGGCTACATGAGTGATATACATTTTTTACTATCTGTTTAACTAGGATAGGCTTAAAAATACAATTGCTATGACAAAAATTTATGCTAGAATTTAAATATTTTAATTTAGCTTTATAGATGCTATTTTTGTGATTTAGATAGTAATAATTTCTAAATGTTTGACAAACCAAGGATGTGTTATTATATGGTCAGTTGTCAGCTAACAACTCATTTGATAAATTGCACTCCATTGAAATAAGTAATATTCCAGTGATTAGAAGTTAACCAGGGTTTAAAGTTTTACCATGCATATCATAGTTGTATTTTTTTGGGGGGGGAGTTATTATTTATTTTTTTAATATAAATTTATTTATTTTAATTGTGGGCTAATTACTTTACAATATTGTTTTGGTTTTGCCATACATCACCATGAATCTGCCATGGGTGTACATCCTGAACCCCCCTCCCACTTCCCTCCTCCCTATACCATCCCTCTGGGTCATCCCAGTGCACCAGCCCCAAGCATCCTGTATCCTGCATTGAACCTGGACTGGCAATTTGTATTTTTTTTTAGTTTTTATTATTATTATTTTTTTTACTTTACAATATTGTATTGGTTTTGGCACACATCAACATACATCTGCCACGGGTGGACACGTGTTCCCCATCCTGAACCCCCCTCCCACCTCCCTCCCCATACCATCCCTCTGGGTCATCCCAGTGCACCAGCCCCAAGCTTCCTGTATCCTGCATTGAGCCTGGACTGGTGATTCATTTCTTATATGATATTATACATGTTTCGGTGCCATTCTCCCAAATCATCCCCCCACCACAGAGTCCAAAAGACTGTTCTATACACCTGTGTCTCTTTTGCTGTCTCGCATACAGGGTTGTCGTTATTATCTTTCTAAATTCCATATATATGCATTAATATACTGTATTGGTGCTTTTCTTTCTGGCTTACTTCACTCTGTATAATAGGCTCCAGTTTCATCCACCTCATTAGAACTGATTCAAATATATTCTTTTTAATGGCTGAGTAATACTCCATTGTGTATATGTACCACTGCTTTCTTATCCATTCATCTGCTGATGGACATCTAAGTTGCTTCCATGTCCTGGCTATTATAAACAGTGCTGTGATGAACACTGGGGTACACGTGTCTCTTTCAATTCTGGTTTCCTCAGTGTGTATGCCCAGCAGTGGTATTGCTAGGTCATAAGGCAGTTCTATTTCCAGTTTTTTAAGGAATCTTCACAATATTTTTTTTTATTTTACCTTACTATTATTTAAATCACAAAGTCCAAGTAGTCTTAAATATGCTTTAAGGAAAAAAGACAAAAAAGATACGTAGCATACTTCGATCACTAATATTTTACTGTTGACATTTTAAGGATTGTATCCCATTATAAACTTAACATATACTTATGTTGTCATATAATTGTAGTGAAAATATCTTAAAGAAACAGAACTACTTTGGTGGTGGGTGAATAAAATGTTTGACACTACATCTCATAATTTCCTTTTATCACTATCACCGGAGGTTGTGAAGTTATTAGTATCATTGTTGTACAGTCACTCAGTCCTGTCCAAATCTTTTTGACCCCGTGGACTGCAGCACACAGGGCTTCCATGTCCTTCAACATGTCCCAGAGCTTGCTCAAACTCAGGTACATTTAGTCAGTGACGCCATCCAACCATCTTGTCTTCTGTCATCCCCTTCTACTCTTGCCTTCAATCTTTCCCAGCATCATCATTTTTTTCTAATGGGTCAGTTCTTTGCATCAGGTGGCCAAAATACTGAAGATTCAGCTTCAACATTAGTCATTCTTATGAATATTCAGGACTGATTTACTTTAGATTGACTGGTTTGATCTCCTTGCAATCCAAGGGACTCTCAAGAGTCTTCTCCAACACCACAGTTCAAAAGCATCAATTCTTCAGTGCTCAACCTTCTTTATTGTCCACCTCTCACTTCTATACATGACTACTGGAAAAAACCATAGTTTTAACTGGACAGACCTTTGTCCACAAAATAATATCTCTGCTTTTTAATATATTGTCTAAGTTTTTCATAGCTTTCCTTTCGAAGAGCAGGCGTCTTTTAATTTGGTGGCTGTAGTCATCATCCACAGTGATTTTGGAGCCCAAAAAGAAAGTCTGCCACTGCTTCCACTTTTTCCCCTTCTATTTGTCATGAAGTGATGGGAGCAGTTGCCATGATATTAGTTTTCTGAATTTAGAGTTTTAAGTCAGCTTTTTCACTCTCCTTTTTCATCTTCATCAAGAAGCTCTTAGTTCCTCATTGCTTTCTGCCATAAGGAGGGTGTTGTCTGCTATATCTGAGGTTATTGATACTTCTCCCAGTAATCTTGATTCTAGTTTGTGCTTCATCCAGCCTAGCATTTCACATGATGTACTCTGCAAATAGGTTAAATAAACAGAGTGACAATATTCAGCCTTAATGTACTCCTTTCCCAATTTGGAGCTAGTCCATTGTTCCATGTTTGATTCTAACTGTTTCTTCTTGACTTGCATACAGATTACTCAGGAGGCAGATAAGGTAATCTGGTATTCCCATCTCTTTAAGAATTTTTCACAGTTAGTTATGATCCACACAGTCAATGGTTTTAGCATAGTCAATGAAGCAGAAGTGGATGTTCTTCTGGAGTTCTTTTGCTTTTCCTATGATCTTTTGGATGTTGGCAATTTGATCTCTGGCTCCTCTGCCTTTTATAAATTCAGCTTGAACATAAGAAGGTTCTTGGTTCACTTATTGTTGAAGCCTCAAGTTTGAGCATTACTTTGCTAGCGTGTGAGATGAGTGCAATTGTGTGATAGTTTGAACATTCTTCAGCATTGCTTTTCTTTGGGATTGAAATAAAAACTGACCTTTTCCAGTCCTGTGGCATCTTTTGAACTTTCCAAATTTATTAGCGTATTGAGTGCATCACTTTAACAGCATAATATTTTAAGACTTGAAATAGCTTAGTTGGAATTCCATCATCTCCACTAGCTTTGTTTGTAGTGATGCTTCCTAAAGCCCATTTGACTTCACACTCCAAGATGTCTGGCTCTAGGTGGGTGATCACACCATCTTGGTTATCTCAGTCATTAAGATCTTTTTTTATATTATATTACAAATCATTATTAATGTTTTATTTAAAACATTAGTTAATCACTAACTGATATTCATATTATGTGTTTATTTTTTTATTTTGTTATTTTCTTTCCTTGTCTTTATTCTTTATGTTACTTTCTTTAGATTAAATTCTTTTTTTGGTTAACTGGTTGCCATATATATGTACATCATTAATGTTCATATTTTTTTTCTAATACTTGTTTTCCAGACTATAGTTTCCTATCTTAGCACTGTTTGTTTTTTGCAAACACTAGAATAATTATAGAAATAAAAAAAGACTTAAAATGATTTACGTTTCTCTATAAAATATTTACATGTGGCAGTAACCTAGGAGCAATAGTAATTATTATGTATCTAAATCCAGTGACAGAACAGATATCATCCCAAGTTGGACTTGAGCAACACTTTTGGTGTTTCTTGTTTTTTTCCCTACCACTAGGGTTTGGTGGATTATGGTCCCTCTGGCAGGCTAAAGATTCTTACAATTTTTGCCCTCATAGTTTCATGAAGTATGGACAGTCTTCCTTAATATCTCGGATCTTGGCTGACTCTTAATAAGCAAATCACTCTAAGGAAAAAGCACTCCCAACTCTAGAGTCTTTACTCTGTGTTTTCTTTTTATTCAGATGATTGACTTATAAGTGCCCTGAAAATTCTGTCTTAACCTATTGTTATCAAAAAAAAAACAAGTCCCTTTGTGCTATTTTAACAACTTTAGCTTTAAGTAAAAGACTATGAGAGAGCAATAGATCTATATTTTATATAACATGCTTTCAGTTACATCTTGAAAAATGCATAGTAAACTCTTTGCTGTCATGGTTTGCTATAGAGTTTTCAATTATTATCTTAAAAATTGTTATTTTCTTTGTATGATTTGTTGATTTTTTGCATGTATTCATTTAAAGTTTTTAATATAAAGTATTAAAAGAGAATTGATTGGAAAACAAGGAGATCAAACCAGTCAATCCTAAGGGAAATCATTCCTGAATATTCAGTGGAAGGACTAGTTCTGAAGCTAAAACTCTAATCCTTTGGCCACCTGATGTGAAGAGCTGACTCATTGGAAAAAACTCTGATTCTGGGAAAGATTGAGAGCAGGAGGAGGAGGGGATGACAGAGGATGAGACTGTTGGATGGTATCCCTGACTCAGTGGACATGAGTCTGAGCAAACTCTGGGAGATGATGAAGGACAGGGAAGCCTGGCATGCTGCAGTCCATGGGGTCGCAAAGTCATGACTGAGAAAATGAACAAAAGAACTAGTAAAGAAACATGATGCAGCACCAAGAAACTTAAACTGCTCAGTGAATCTTAAATTTCAAAGGTTTTAAAAATGTAACCCAAAATCCATAATTAATTTGCAAGATATCTCTTTACTAAAAGCAACATTTTAAAATTTACAAATTTGATTTATGGTAAAGTATTTTTAGAGCCAACTTATTCAATAACTTTTTTTTTTCAAAGTCCGAGAAGAAATAAAGTTGTTTTACTCCACAGTATATTCATTCATATAGGAATTTTCTTTGTGAAGAATTTTCAGCAAGCATGAATTTACTATATGCTAAATATTTCAAAATACTTTTGATAATATTTAAGCAGATAAAGATTCTCCTTATGAAATATGTTTCAACTTTTTTTATTGTGATCATATGCAAGTAATTTTTTACATGTATTTTCCTTTATTAGTGCATTTGTTCATTGAGCTTTAACACATTGTGTTATTCACCACA
Source organism: Bos grunniens (assembly GCF_055505025.1). Taxonomy (NCBI): domain Eukaryota; kingdom Metazoa; phylum Chordata; class Mammalia; order Artiodactyla; family Bovidae; genus Bos; species Bos grunniens. Next base: position 7,602,535 of record NC_141176.1, on the reverse strand, counting down.
AAGAATTTAGTTTGTCTCAGTCTAATCAAAAGTTGGAGAGTCCTAGGATACCTGCTTTATTGTGTAGCTTTTTAGATCTCATTAACTTCTTCTAATTGACACTGGTACACAATGTATACTTTTTGTGCTGCTATGGCCACAAAACAAATTATTCTACCCTCAGGACTGCTCTGCTACTTCCCACAAACACTCAGGCTAGTTTCTTCTTTTTTAATTGATATTAATTTATCCTGAAATAGTCTTCATCTGGTGCACTAAAGCTGCAGTTTTAATTAGAGCACTGCTAAATCTCCATACTTCTATAATTTAGAATATCATCAGAGACTTTGACATGAAGAAATTACCAAGCTAAGTCAGGTCTTTAATAGCAGATGGCTATATGATTCGACACTTTTCATATTTTTTAATGTTGCAGTAGTCAGCCTTAAATAAAATCAGGATCCATACCTACTTTTGTTAATGTATTTCTCAATATGAAATTGTCCATAGAAATCTCATATGTGAAACATCATTCTGCCCCTTACTTTGTTTTGTTTTGTAACTTTTCAGTATAGTGTGATGATCATTATAAAGCAGTATGTGAAAAGGTGTTTCCCTTTTGGGAAGAGGGAGTTGCAAGTGTTATATCACTTGTTAGATCACAAGTTACGTAACTAGTTCCTATAAATTGATATCAAAATGGTTTTAATGTTTCAGAGAATATTTTGGAACTGTGCAGGATGGCCTATCTGAAATCAATTTTTGAAATTAAAGTTGTTATTTTAAAATTTTACCTTAAAATCTCCACTGTCTAGCAATTTATGCTCTCAATATTACATTTGCTCCTGTGCAATAAGTTCATTGATTTGGTTTTATACTGTTTTTCTTCCTCGTATTTTGAAAGAACTGTACACAAGATCATATCCAAAGAATATAGCAATATGAAAAATGTGTACAGTTGTAAAATATTTTTAATTGTGAGAAACTTTAAATATTCAGAAAGCTCAAAAGCAATGTAAGAAATAAGGGCTCCCCATCCCCTGCTCTCTCTCTGTCTCTCTCCTCTGTTAATGGGGACAGTTATGAACTGCTAGCCCACTTATGAATAAATCCCTCCTTCTTTCTCCTTCTCACACTTGTAACTATTGTTCTGAAGTGTGTTCTTCTTGTGATTAGTTTCTGTGATCTTTTTAATGTGAAATTTACTGCACATACTATGCATTACTATTTACGGTGTTCTAAACTTTACAAAATTTCTATTCTATTCTATCATATTGTATAGCAATTTTACAAATGTCATTCATTACTCAATATTATTATTATGAAATGTAATTCATGTTAATACTCATAAATGTGTTTCACTGTCACCATACAAAAGTGTTACATTGCTAATGCTATGCTAAGTCACTTCAGTCGTATCCGACTCTGTGCGACCTTAGACGGCAGCCCACCAGCCTCCGCTGTCCCTGGGATTCTCCAGGCAAGAACACTGGAGTGGGATGCCATTTCCTTCTCCCATGCATGAAAGTGAAAAGTGAAAGTGAAGTCGCTCAATCGTGTCCAACTCTTAGTGACCCCAGGATTGCAGCCTAACAGGCCCCTCCGTCCATGGGATTTTCCAAGCAAGAGTACTAGAGTGGGGTGCCATTGCCTTATCCAAGTATTACATTAATACTGACTATATTCCCCATGCTGAACGTTTCATCCCCTTGATTTATTTATTTTGTAACTGGGAGCGAATTACACTCTTAGTTTCCCTAACCTATTACACTCAACCTTCCAACCCTTCCTCTCTGGCAACCATTTGTTTGTTGTCTGTATTTATGATCCTATTATGGTTTTGTTATGTTTGCTCATTTATTTTTTATTAAATTCCACATATAAGTGAAATCATACTTTTGTCCTTTTCTGTCTGAATAATTTCCTTAGCATAATACCTCTCAGTTCATCCATGTCACAAATGGCAAGATTTCATTATTTTCTATGCTGATTCACCTATCAACAGACACCTACATTGTTTTCATATCTTGGTTATAGTGAAAAATACTGAAATGCACATAAGGGTACATACATCTTTTCAAGTTAGTGTTTTAGTTTTCTTTGGAAAAATATGCTAAAGTGAAGTTGCTGCATTTTGTGGTAGTTCTGTTTTTAATTTTCCGAAGAACCTCCATACTATTTTCTATAGTGACTATACCAAAATTTACATTTCCACCAATAGAACAGGATGGCTCCCTTTTTTCCACATTCTTGCCAACACTTATTTGTTGCCTTTTTGATAATAGGTATTATGACATGTTTGAGGTGATAGCTCATTGTGGTTTCCATTTTTATTTCCATGATGATTAGAGATGCTAAGCATCTTCTCTTGTCTGTGTTGATCATCTGTATGTATGTGTTCTTTGGAAAGACATCTATCCAGATGATTTGCCCATTTTTAAATCATTTTTTTAACGTTCAGTTGTATAAATTCTTTATGCATTTTAGATATTAACCCTTAATTAGATATATTATTTGTAAATCTCTTTCCCCAGTCAGTAGATAACATTTTCCTTTTGTTGATAGTTTTCTTCTCTGTACAAAAGATTGGTAGTTTGACATAGTCCTATTAGTTTATTTTTCTTCAGTTTCCCTTGAATGAAGAGACAGATCCAAAAAAAAAAAGAAAAACATTGGGAAGACAGATGTCAAAGAATCAAAGAACATATATATATTTTAAGGAGTTTTATGACTTCAGGTTTTACATTTAAATCTTTAATCAATTTTGAGTTCATTTTTTGTATATATTATGAGAGAGTAGTCCAATTTGATTCATTTGCAAATAGCAGCCAGTTTTTGAAATACTATTTATAAAGAGGCTGCTTTTCCCAGCATTATATTTATGACTCATTTATCAGATTGACTATATTATTTATGGGCTTCTTATTCTGTTCATTGATCTATATGTCTGCTTTTATGCCAGTACCATATTATTTTGATTATTTTGTCATGGTTGTTTCAAATCTGGGAGTGTGATAACTCCAGCTTATTTTTTTCCCCTCAAGATTGCTATGGTGTTTGTTGGTCTGTTATGGCTCCATACAAATTTTAGAAAGATTTGTTCCAGTTCTGTGAAAAATGCTATTGGTATTTTGATAGGAATTTCATTAAACCTGTAGATTGCCTTAGGGAGTATTGTCATTTTAACAATATCCAATTCTTTCAGTTCATGAACATGATGTACCTTTCCGCACGTATGTGTCATCTTCAATTCTTCTGTATAGTATCATTCTATCTGAAAACAGTGACCTGTTTTACTTCCCTTCCAATTTGGATTCTTTCAGCTTATTTTTCTCTTCTAATTTCCATGGCTAGGACTTCAAATAGTATATTGAACAACAGTGATGTAGAGTAGGCATCCCTGTCTTACTCCTGATCTTAAAGTGTTTGGAGCTTTCCACTATTGAGCATACTGTTGACTGTACATTTGTCATATGTGCCTTTTATTATGTTGAGGTATGCTTTCTCTGCAACCACTTTGTTGAGAGTTTTTATAATAAATGGATGCTGAAATTTATCAGTAGCTTTTTCTGCCTCTCCAGTGATGATCATATAATTTTTGTTCAATTTGTTAAGGTAGTGTATCACATTGATTAATTTTTGAATATTAACCCATCTTTGCATCAGTGGGTTAATCCCCATATTATCAAGGTGTATAATCCTTTCAATATATTATTGATTTGGTTTGCTAATAATTTGTTGAAGATTTTGCATCTATGTTCATTAGTGATACTGGCTTGTGTCCTTTTCTGGTTTTGGTATCAGGATGATGCTGGCCTAAGGAATGAGTTTGAAAATGTTCCCTCTCTAATTTTGGAGAACAATTTGAGAAGAATAGACATTAATATATTTTAAATATTTGGAATTCATCTGAAATTTTTGTTCTTGTACTTTTGATTTTTAATTTTTTTTAAACTGATTCAGATTTGTTCCCAGTGATTATCTCTTTGATCTGTTCACATTGTCTTAGGAATCTGTTTGATCTGTTCACATTGTATACTTCCAGAAGTTTATCCATTTTTTTCTAGCTTGTTCATTTTACTGGAGAATAAAAATGTTTAGTAATCTCCTATGATTCATTGTATTTCTGTGGGGTCCATTGTAACTTCTTTTCTTTCAGTTCCAGTTTTATTCATTTGAGCTGTCTCTTTTTTTCCTAATGAATCTGACTAAATGTTTATCAATTTTGTGTATCTTTCCAAATAGGCAGCTTTGAAGTTTCATTGATGATTTCTATTTTTTTTTTTTAGTCTCTATTTAAATTGCTTTTGCTCTAATCTTTTCTTCAACTAACTTAGGCCTTTGATTTGTTCTTTTCCTAGTTCCTTACATAAAAAATGGGCTATTTACTTGAAATTTCATTAAGGATTTATTTTTGTTTACCCCATCCTGAGCATGTGCAATGTTATTCATTTGAGAAACTAATCTGACAATACTAGAGAGTGCTTGGCCAATTCCTTAATTGGAGGATTTCCTCACCATCTCAAGCCTTTCCTCATGATATTTGTTTTACATATATACAACTGTCTTCTCTTTCACACTGACATTTTTTCCCTTCTGTATGAAATTTTGCATACTTTTTACCTTAGATATTTTTTTAAATTTAATGATTTCTCTATAAGTATCTTACTTATCAACTCCACGTTTCTATGTCTACACGGTACATTTGAAATTATTTTATACATGGAAACAAATATAATCATCTTTCAACATTTCAGTTAAATAGATAGATACATATCAGTTCAGTTCACTTCAGTTCAGTCGCTCAGTCGTGTCCGACTCTTTGTGACCCCATGAATAGCAGCACGCCAGGCCTCCCTATCCATCACTAACTCCCAGAGTTCACCCAAACTCATGTGCATCCAGTTACTGATGCCATCAAGCCATCTCATCCTCTGTCATCCCCTCTCCTCCTGCCCCTAGTCTCTCCCAGCATCAGAGTCTTTTCCAATGAGTCAACTCTTTGCATGAGGTGGCCAAAGTATTGGAGTTTCAGCTTTAGCATTATTCCTTCCAATGAACACCCAGGACTGATCTCCTTTAGAATGGACTGGTTGGATCTCCTTGCAGTCCAGATTCTCAAGAGTCTTCTCTAACACCACAGTTCAATTCTTCGGTGCTCACTTTTCTTCACAGTCCAACTTTCACATTCATACATGACCACAGGAAAAACCATAACCTTGACTAGATGGACCTTTGTTGGAAAAGTAATGTCTCTGCTTTTGAAAATGCTATCTAGTTTGGTCATAAGTTTCCTTCTAAGGAGTAAGCGTCTTTTAATTTCATGGCTGCAGTCACCATCTGCAGTGCTTTTGGAGCCCCCCAAAATAATTTTGATACTGTTTCCAGTTTCCCCATCTATTTGCCATGAAGTGATGGAACCAGATGCCACGATCTTAGTTTTCTGAATGTTGGGCTTTAAGTCAACTTTTTCACTCTCCTCTTTCACTTTCATCAAGAGGACTTTTAGTTCCTCTTCACTTTCTGCCATAAGGATGATGTCATCTGCATATCTGAGGTTATTGATATTTCTACTTTAAGTATGTAGTAAAAGGCTGAAAAAATATTTCCAGCCCATGTTGAAACATAATGTATCTAGATTAATGGAGCTAAAAAGTCTTATGATTTTGAATTATTTTTTTACTTGTGGTTAATTAAAATTCCATTAGAATTTTTATTTGTTTTTAAAGATCTAGTATGTGTTGGAAAGTGTTCTAAGTGTGCTTCATGAGGGGAAAAAATGTTATTCAACATCCAGAAGCTAAAATGTATTTTGCCATCTATTTAAAACTGTCTTAGTCAATTTAAATTTGAGTCAATACAAATTAAACATTTTCAACTCATACATGGAAACATATATAATCATCTGCCAACATCTCAGTTAAATAGATAGATACATATACTTTAAGTGCCAACTGAAGTCTTATACATAAACACATTAAAAGAGATAATTTTTTAAAAAGTATTTCACTGAGGTAAGGAGAGTATTTTTACTTTGAGTAAAAATAGATTCAAGCTTGTAGCTATTGTTTCTTAGTTTCCTGGATTTGTCTTCTCTTCATATTTATATTTACTTAATATAATATCATAAATTGTCTTTTCCTATTAATAGAGATTATTCATTGTTAATATTATATATATGATCACAAATGGAGTCAAGAAAATTATGCTTATCATTTTATTATGCTAAATATCTATTTATTTTGAGAATATTAGTTCACAATGAAATGTTTTTAATGAATGTTACATTAAGAAATGAAACACATGTACACCCATGGAGGATTCATGTTGATGTATGGCAAAACCAACACAATATTGTAAAGTAATTACCATCCAATTAAAATAAATAAATTTATATTAAAAAAAATAAGGAATGAAGAACCTTTACAGAGTGAAAGAAGAGATTGGAAGGTTTTGAATCCATAAGGCTGGTATATAGTAACAGATAATATATTTAAAACAAAGTCTAAAATTTATTTTCAGAATTTTGAAACAAAAGTATTCAAGAGAAAATTAGAAAAGATTAAGTTAATACTGGTGTATGCATTTGAAAATGAAATTCCCTAATACATTTGTATTAATTTAAAAACATTTGCTATACCCATATTAGAATGCTTAAAATTGCATTATGAAATACAGGTTTTTGTTAGGGAGCTTATTATTCTAGTTTTAGTTATATTTTATTTGCTGAAAAATAATGAAAAATAGTCATCTTGATTTCATAGAAATATTGATTTTTTGAATTCCCCTTTTTGTTAGTTTGTAAAAATGCTTACAAAACATTTTATTTCAATAAATATGTGAATATTATCTTAATTGTTACTGGAAGAATTAACACTGAAAATAGAATTTCTGGGAATAATGTCAAAATTTAGATTAATCACCATAAGCTGATACAATGATATCATTACTTAGAACATCACTCTTTGAAATGGGACAGTTTTAAAAGAGAATAAATTAGTAAGAGTTCAACATGTATTCATTTAATATATCTATCAAAATGTGATCAACAAAATGAACAAGGCTAAACACTGGAGTCCTTTAAAAGATACTAGAAATATTTCATATTTACTTCCTCTTAGTGTCACATTTTAATTTTTCAATCAAATGGATATTCTATTCATGACTGCATTTTATTTTTCTGTGGGTGGTTAATTGAAGTGTCTATGTGTGTGTGTGTGTGTGTGTGTGTGTGTGTGTGTATGTGCACTCAGTTACTTCAGTTGTGTCCAAGTTGTTGCTCCTTTGTCCATGGGATTCTCCAGGCAAGAATACTAGAGTGAGTTGCCATGTGCTCCTCCAGGGCATCTTCCTGACCTAGGGATTGAACCCACATCTCATGCATCTACTGCATTGAGAGCCAGGTTCTTTACCACTAGTGCCACCTTGGAAGCTTATATATATATATATGTGTGTGTGCCTTTTATATATATAAGATATATATATATATCTTGGACAACAGTTTATTATATGAGTGTAACACAATATATTTCTGATTTAATATAGTTTCCTAGAATTTTCACCATGAACATATAAGATTTCTTCCAAACTTTGCAAGAATAGTAAGCTTTGGTGACATCATTTTTCTGAACTCGTAGTAAAGAACATTTAATTTTTTCATTAACAAATAAATGTTGACATTGGGAATTAATATAATATTTTTATAAATGATTTTATTACAGATTTATATTGAAAAACATATTTAAAGAGCAACTCAATCATTTTGTCATGATTCTAATGCATTTCTTCCTTATGTGTCAGATATATGCAATAAAATATATATTGAATAAAATTTTATATATATATACATTAACTTTTCAAGCTTTATTTAATCAATCTTTTGTTTTCATGAATGTCTGGATCCTTACCTTAATCCGAAAGAGTTTGTATTCCTCTAAGATTTACATAGATTTTCTGCCAAGAGGGAGTGAACCACTGGCCACAGGAGGGAAACCTAAATGACTATGTATCCTCAAGGTAAATCTCCTACTCTTTGACTTGCCTGGAGCTAGTATAATTCTAGGGTCTCAGTGGTGAAAAATACCTATATTTCATTTCCAGGTCTCTGAACCACTACAGGAAGGAAAAGACTTCCTTTAAGGCTGCTTACAAAAGAGGGAAGTTCATATAGAGATAACTGATTTTTTAAGCAAAGAAAAAGCAGCTCAGTACTTTGGACTGTAAATATTTGTTCTCATCTGGGAATCATATGGGGCTGGATTTCAAAAATATATATATATTTTTAAAACAATTGTAACTGCTATTCAATATATACAATTAAAGTTATCCAATAATATATATAATATAAAAGAGTCAAAAATAAAAATAAATAAAAGTTTCATTAAGATTTTAGGGACTTCTTTTATTGCCTGACTGCTAGGCTTAAACTATCAAACAAATTTGTTCATTTCTAAATGTCTATGCTTAGGTTCTATGCATAAATTAAATTTTGTGTGGAAGATATAAATTATAGAGCAAATTATTAGATGGTTTGACCATTTGTTTTCTAAACTCAAAATTCAAGGAAAAGAATGAAGCCGAATTTAGGGTTAAAGGCCAGGGATAATTTCCCTTTGTTTTACAAAATTGAAAAGTGTTCAAGAATTATTTAAGACTTTAATATGACATAATCTTTTCCATTATTTTTAGATTTAAATGAAAAGCATAAAGGTCACTCTTTTTTACTGGTCTATTCAGAATAATGAATTCTTTAGGTGTCTTATATTGAGTATGTTATGAGAGAGTTTTGCAGGTGGCTCAATGAAGGTGTAAAAATTCCTGAACGTACTTGGGCAACACTAGAATGAATTCAACATCCAAAGCCCTTGCATTGGTGATGAGACTAAGCTCTTTTATTTTCACTCCAATTTCAGCCTCACCGTTCGGATATTGCCTTATAAAAGCAGTAATGATCTGGGAAGTTTTCCAGATTCATTTATAAGAAAGCAGAAAAGCTCAATTTGAGCTCCATTTTGTAGGGCTCTTCATTCTTTCATTATAACCTGAATCTCTTGTACAGGACTCTCTTTATCCTTTGTGGAGTAAAGGAACCTTCATTGTGTGCATTCTTTTTTCAAGTGAAATGCATTATTTCACACTGGGTATGCAGGAAACAATACAAGTCCTTCACTGAAGATTTACTCTGTGGAAATGCAAGATAGTAACTCAATTTGAGAACAATATGGCTTGCCTTCTTTCAAATGGAGCCAGTCAAGGTGGGCTTTCAAGTTTCCAAACTTAAAAGGTTTCCCTGACATTTCTAAAATTTGCATTGTGAAGTACACAACAAACATAGTAGGGAATTGGAAATGCTTATATGTTCATTTCAGATTACAAATATCGCCACAGCTCAGTTTAATTGCAATTGTCATAGACAATTTGGGGCACTAATGTGGCCACTATGCTTTTGTAACCAGGAGTTGCATTTCAAGGTGCTTCAGGTTGTTCAAAAAAATATTTTCTTCAGTCTTTCACTGTAACTGGATCAATGTTTTGTTTGTCAACTTGGATATTAATCTTATCTAGCTTTTTTTCTGGTTTGAAGACATGTCCTGACACATACCTTCAACTATAGTTTTCCACTTATTTAATCTTTTATCACTGTTCTACTAACATTTCCCATGTCTAAGACCAGAGCAGAAGTGTAGTAACAGGTAAGTGTGTTTTTCAATAAGCATAATCATATCCATAAAATACTTCATAAATAATGTTTCAAATAGGTAAGAGCAAAATGACTAACGTTTGTAGGCAAACATCTTTTGCTCTTTCTACCATTTATTCATTTCTTTTTTCAAAATGAAGTTTTCATTCTGTAATATTAGGATGCTTGTGCTACATGATCTATTTTTATTTCACTGAATTTTCTCAGAAACAGTTTACAGATGACTATAAAAATTAAATACATTTTGAAAACATTTTAACCATAATGGAATTTGATTCTGTACAAAACACATTTCAAAAGTTGTTATGTCTATGGTCCTATTAATAGCATTTAAAAACAACTGATATATGTAACTTTTATTATTCAATGGGTAATATCTTAAGTTATGAGGATTCTTTTCTAAATTTCCTATTTATTACACTGAAGACTTCTTCTTAAGTAAAATCTGTGCAATATTATTTAGTAACATATATTAATGATTTGAATAACAATCTAATACAAATAATTATCTAATTAATTTGTTATCCTTAGAAATCATTTAGCTATTCTGTATATGTCATGTTTATGATCCAGAATATTATTTGCAATAGTTTCACCTGAGACCCCTGTGGGAATTTTCTTCCCTGGGACTTGGAAACAGCTAACCTGAAAGAACAACGGTCGAACAGTCTCTGCAAGGACTGACAACTTTATTTCTGCAGTCAGGCCTTTTTATAGGAGCAAGGAACAAAGAGCTTAGAGCATATGGCCAGCAGAACATATACAAGGCTAAGATATAATCAGTAAAAGATACTTCAAGGACCAGCGTGTTCTTAACGACCCATGTGTTTATCCATGACCCATTTTCTCAAGCAACGTCTTTAATGTTTAATCACTAAATTTTGGCACCAAGCATAGCCAAAGGCAGGAAATGGTTTTCAGCTATCAGTACACAATGCCTGGGTACTTTGGGCCCTTCACCATTTTCCCAAGGACCTTCTCCTTCAAGGCTATTTTGCACAGTGCCTCCCAACATATCCTCCTTTTGTTTCTAGTTTAAGCATGGCAGCTGCTAGTTGGACTCCACTGTGGGAGGCCTGGAGTCTTGAGTAGAGACATCTGTATCCTACAAACAATGACAGAAAAAGCAGAGCAATTAATACATACATAAAAAAGTTGCCTCCTGAAAACCAAGTTCTGGGATCCAGAGAGGATAATGTTTTGGTTAAAATATCATAAAATTGGGTGATATATAATTCCTTAGGTATTTTAACTTGAAAATTAGCAATTTGTTGTTTTAGAAGGTTGATGTCCAAACTTGAGTTATCCATGAGATCCTGAAAATGCACTTTAACTTTGTCCCAAGGATACTCAGTGCCATTATAGGGCATGTTAGTCAGACAGAAAGAAGTAAAATTCCAGTGACAACATATATGTGTTAGGAAAGTAAGTTGCTGTACTTGATCTCCTTGATATTAATTACCACTGTTTGTAATTCATTAATTCGTGTTTGCAATTGCTGATCTATTTGAGCTTGTTGAGTCCAGAGATTATGGGAATCTTTGTGCCAAGCAGTTATAAAATCATGATTCTGTATAGAATTGTGTAGTGCCATACCAAATAGGGTTCCTACTGTAACAATAGATATTAGACTAAGGATGCCAGCAATAATCCATCCTATTATGCACTTTGACCTCCTTAAGCCATATTTGAGCAAAACTGAGAGAAATACAGAGTTGGTCCATGGTTGTTAGGTTAACAGGAAGCCACAATTCAGATCTTTGCTTGACTATTGCAATGTTGACATTATGATATGAAATAGTATGGTTTAAACACGTATACAAGGCACATGCTGTACTGTTAACAATTTTAGCAGAAAGATCCATATCAAAGTTACCCACAATAAACATGTATGGGAGGTGCACACAAGATTGGATATAACCTGTACTATTGTATAAAAAGGTATAGTTTTGAGGTTTTAAGGCTTTCACAGTCCCATACACACTGGCAAAGTGCTCCAGTGCAGCAGGAATCTTCCACACGTGCCATTGCTCAGGTCCCACGGTAGGGACTATGATTCTGGGTCAAGGTGGAGACAATCCTCCAGTATTCCAATTTAACAGTATGTCTTTATCAGTCCAAAAGCTAGTATTGGTCTTATGAAATCCCCACACATTGGACTTATTATACCAGGAACAGTTACGGTTCTTTTCCTGTTCCTCAGAGCAGTTCACAATCTGTGGGGCCCCCAGTCAATGAAATTAAATATAAATTGATTCTGCTGAATGATAGAGATTTTCTCAAACTGTCCCTGACAATCTGACCAATATAGAGATTGAATTGATTGCTTCCTTATCCATGATACAACATCACATATTGGTTCTTCAGGCTGGAAGAGTGAATTAGTATAGTTAACTATTTGTCCAGGATAATGCCTCTCAGAGCCATTTAGCAGGAAGGATGTGGTTGCAAACATTCCTATATGATAGGCAGAACCATTGTGTGCTGAGTAAGCCCACCATTGGGGGAATATAGTTATGCATAAAGGGTGAAATCCGAAACATATGGGTAAAGTTTTGAATCCAATAGAAATATTTATTTTTCTTCCTTCATCTTCTTCATGAATTGGTCTTTGTGTTGACCATGGAGCTGGGAAGTGCAGGCTGTCATTGGTGAATACCACAGGAGCCTTGTTGACCCAATCCAGTATGGACAACAAGGGTGGATTAGGTAGGTATGCCCAGTAAAGATATTCCACACTTACCCCAGAGGAGCAAGAGAGAACAGCTAGCATTGCCAGAAACAGCTTATCTGGAGTCATGGGAGTTCCAGTAACCTTCAGTGTTTGTTCAGCCTGAGGGGTCATTTTTTACCTGAGCCCATGTCAGGTAGGGGTTCAGATGTTGACGTTTTCTCTTTGGCTCCTCTATGGTCATTGACGAGACCCTTCACATCAGCTATGTCACCTGTCGGGGGAGTCCACTCTTGGGGTCCTTCTCAGTAACAGACATGGCGAAGTGGAACCCAGATTTCTTCTCCATCTGCAACTACAAGACTGTAACCTCTGCCTAGGAGTCATAAGATTCCTGGCAACCATTGATTAAACTGTTCATACCATATTGGTGTGTTGACTTCTAACAGTTTCTTACTGTTTTCCTCTGCAAAATGTCTGTCTGCACGAGTATCAGAACTATCTTTTATTACATTTAAAAAATTTAAGGAATAAAGAGTTAAAGATAATAACAATTGAGGGTTCATAGAATAAGAAGTGTATCTTCTCTTCCATATTCCCCCTTTCTGTTTTAATAAATGAGTTTTAAGAGTACGATGGGCTATTTCGATAATTGCTTGACCCTGGGGATTATAGGGTATCCCCGTGATGTGCGTTATATTCCATTGCATTGGAAATGAACGGAACGAGTGAGAGGTAAACGCAGGCCCATTATCTGTTTTTAAGACCAAAGGTATCCCCATAACAGGGAAGGTGAGTAAAAGCACGGAAATGGTGTGTTTGCTGGATTCTGAAGAGACAGGCACTGCCTATATAAAACCTGAAAATGTATCAACTGAGACAAAAAGCAAAGAGAACTTTCCGAAGGAGCAATGAGTGAAGTCAGATTGCCAAAGGGAGTTAGGTTGTTGCCCATGAGGATTAACTCCCAAAACTGTGGTACATAAGGGCAGAGGAGCGCAGACGTCACAGGATTTAATGATATGTCTTGCTTCAGTGAAGGGAATATGGTATTTAGAGTGCAATCTTTTAGCATTGGTATGAAGATTAGCATGTTCGTCAATAGCAGACATAAGACAGGAGCTATGAACCTATCAACAGCATCATTTCCTGCTGCCAGGGGGCCAGGTAAACCTGAATGAGCACGTATATGTGCAGTGAAGAAAGGTTCCGTACGTGATCAAATTAAGGCTTGAGTCCTTGAAAAGAGAATATGTAATTCTTCATCTAGGTTGTATAAAAAGACAGTAACAAAATCGGGGAAAAGGGAAGCAAGGTATTTGGAATCAGTATATACATTGAAAGATAATGGTTGAAGAGACAAAAGAGCATATACAGCATACAATTCAACTCTTTGTACTGAAGAATAGGTAGTGGGTAATTTCTCTTTGATATCAGGGCTGACGATCCCAGCTATGCCTTTCTTGTTGCCATCAATGAAATAGGTAGGTGCATTTGAAATAGGCTTGGAGGCAATGATATTAGTTACTACAAATTTAGTAAATTGTAGGAAGTCCCACAATTTTCCTTTCGGCAAATGGAATGAGATAACGTTCTGAAAATCACTTAACTCTATTTGCATGGTTGTGTTATACTGTAAGGCAATGTGTAATTCCTTTTTTGTCAAGGGGACATGTATTGCATATGAATCAAATCCAGTTAAGGTTTGTACACGGCTCCTTCCTGATACAATTAGCTGCCCTATTTTCTCAATGTATGATAAGATTTTTTTTTAAACTGTTTAGTCTGTAGATATACCCATTCTATCAGGCTGTATTGAGCTATGATTGCAGTAGGTGAATGTTTGGTGGGGAATATATATATAAACAGACGGGTTGGGTATGATCCAGCTGAGTTGTGAAAGCTTGTTGAATGCGTTTTTCAACAAATTTTAATTCTTCTTCCACTTCTTTTGTTAGCTGTCTAGGACTATTAGGGTCAGGAGGTCCCTCTAAAATTTTAAATAAATTTTGTAATGTATAGGTGGGAATGCCAATAGACGGCCAAAGCCAATTAATATCTCCTATCAACTTTTGAAAATCATTTAACGTGCATAGAGAATGTACAGAGATTTGAGTTTTTTGAGGTTTTATCTTAGATTCTTCCATAACATGTCCTAAGTAATTAAAGGGTGCTTTCAATTGAATCTTATCTGACGCAACAAGCAGGCCATGATTTTGAAGAGTGGTAGTGACTTCATCATATAATTGCTGTAAACAGAGTTCAGATTCCATGGAGAGGAGTATATCATCCATACAATGAATTATGAAGGCAGTAGGATATTTATTTCTACTGGGTTGTAATAAAACAGATATGAGATATTGGCAAATGGTAGGAGAGTTCATCATTTCCTGAGGTAAAACCTTCCATTGAAATCTTTTAACAGGAGCCATGTGATTTATAGAAAGAACTGAAAAAGCAAAATGTTTTCTATCTTTAGGATGCAAAGGTATAGTAAAAAAAAAAAAAAGCAGTCTTGTAAATAAATAATAATTACAGACCATCCTTTTGGCACCATGGAAGGGGAGGGCAATCCATGTTGTAAGTGCCCCATAGGAGTTATAGTATTATTAACATTTCCTAAATCTATCAACATTTGCCATTTTCCTGATTTCTTTTTTATTACAAAAACGGGAGAGTTCCATGGGGAAAATGAAGGCTGTATATGATTTTTCTGTAGTTGTTCATTTGCTAATTGTGTGAGAGTTGCCAACTTTTCTTTAGTTAGGGGCCATTGAGGTGTCCATACTGGGGCATCAGATTCCCAATCGAGAGGCAGTGGTGTTAACAATGGCCCCCACTAAATAGGCTCATTTAGAGAGATTGTAGCTTTTGTTTGTTTAAGAAAATCCCTTCCCCACAAATTAATAGGGATACTGGTAATATACGGTTTGATGTAAGCTACAATTTGATCGGGACCATAAGCTTGTAAATAGGATGCACTGACAAAAGTTTGTGTAGCATCAGCCTCACCTATCCCTAACAGTCTGGAAGGAGCCACAGTCTTACCCCATTCAAGGGGCCATTCTTCAATTCTAATAATGGAAATGTCAGCTCCTGTATCCAACATACCTGTGAAATTTTTCCCCATATCTTTAGAGTAAGCATAGGCTTTTGATGTTCCTTTAATAAGGTAGATGGTGCGGCGGTAAGATTGGTGCTACCAAAACCCCCCTGCCTAATTTTAGCAAATGCCCTCAATGGTCTGACGTTTGGCAAAAGTAATAATTGTGCAAAGCGTTCCCCTTTTTGTAGATATACATTTCCTAATTTTACGACATTCACCATGACATGTATCTCTCCTTCATAATCTTCATCCACAACTCCAGTCAGCACTACTAAAACTTTCATTGTACAGCTGCTACGTCCCAAAATTAGTCCAACTGTTCTGGGTGGGATTGGACCGTAATATCCAGTAGGGATTTTATGAGGATTGTATAGTTCTAT
The DNA here is from genome assembly GCF_055505025.1 of Bos grunniens. NCBI lineage: Eukaryota > Metazoa > Chordata > Mammalia > Artiodactyla > Bovidae > Bos > Bos grunniens. Next base: position 7,586,699 of record NC_141176.1, on the reverse strand, counting down.
TAACTCCATGTCATAAGGACTAGGTATATCAATGCAAGCACTCTTAGATGTAGCTGCTTGTAGTGTCATGATGTGAGGTCCTCCTTTTGTAGTGGGGCTGAGGATAGCCCCTTTATTAGTTTCCCTGTTGTTTTTGTTGTACCTCTGTAGTTAATGCATTTCCAACCTTATTGAATTTGGAACAACATTCATTCAACCAATGGAATCCCTTTTTACATTTTGGGCAAATTCCTGGGGGTCTTTTTTTATTAGGAGTAGTAGTATTTTTAGCTGTTTGTACTGGCATGCGGCATTGCTTTTTCATATGGCCAGCCTTCCTGCAGTTAAAACATTTAGCATTGGCAGCCTTTTTCACATTAAAAGTTTCTAGTGCTGCTAATTTTGCTCTATGGGACATAGATCTAATATCTCTACAAGCTTTCAAATATTCCATAAGAGAACCGGTTTCTCGAATTGGTCTAAGCATGGATCGACATTCCTCATTATCATTTTCAAAGGCAAGTTGTTTTAAAATAATATTTTGTAAGGTTTCATCTTTGATAGATTTTTTGACGGCATCCTTTAATTTTCCTATAAATTGGGCATATTCCTCCTCATGTCCCTTGGTAATCTTGACAAATGAACCATCAGAGTTAACACTATCAACCTTTGCCCATGCTCTGCAAGAAATTTCTTTAATGAAATACAACATCTGAGGGGTAATATTAGCTAATTGCACAGTCATATCGGCCATGGCTTCCATTCCAGTGAGTATATCATAGGTTAAATTGGCGGGGTTACCACGAGATTGCTGGTCAATCATCATTTGTCAGGCTTCATCACCAACCCACATTTGCCACTGAAGTACTTGTTGAGGATTTAGAACCATCTTTGCTACTTGAAAAAAAATCGTATGGCATCCAATGATCAGCTCAACCTCTGAGGAATTCTACACAGTAAGGAGAAGTAGGTCTATACAGAGTGCATGCTTTCTTAAAGCTAGACAACATACCAAAATCTAAACCAGCCCAAGCATTCTGGCCTTGGGCAGGTTGATCAAACTGTATTGGGAAAGCGAAAGCGCAAGCAGGCATCTCCCGAGGAGGAGTGAAATGGTTAGTACGAGAAAAGTTAGCAACTGCTGTTACCGGCGGAGCAGAAGGGAAAACCTCAGATTTGGGCTGTCCGTTAAATGAAATGACCTCCGCTCTAAGTGGTTTCGGCTTCGACACATCCTGTATACATACGTCTCCGAGCTGTTTTTCCAGGGATTGTGTCTGATTGAGCATAACATTCTTATATTTCAAAGCACCTTGCGTATCTTGTTCCTCAAGCTCATATTCATGTAAAGATTTAACAGTCTCCACTTCCAGATCAACATTATGCCCTTCAATTTGTTCTATGACAGCCCATATGCGTGACCATGTAACCCACCATTGAGGGGGAATACGGACTCCTTGCCGATATGCTCACAAAACATTATTCTTAACCCTTTTCTTTTCCATATGTCTAGATCGAGTGTCCCCTCCTCTGGGAACCACGGATTATGTTCCAGTAAAATACAATAGAACTTGTTCAACTGATCTCTTGAAACATTAACACCATTTTGTTTCAAAAAGTGATGCATTATAGAAATGAAAGGAATCTTACTGCTATGTTGTCCCATCCTGCTTATCTCTTTCTGCAGGGCTCGCCCCTTTGTTCAGTCTTCCTTCAAGTCCCTGTTCAGGCACCACCTGTGGGAATTTTCTTCCCCGGGACTTGGAAATGGAGAACCTGAAAGAACAATGCTCGGACAGTCTCTGCAAGGACTGACAACTTTATTTCTGCAGTCAAGCCTTTTTATAGGAGCAAGGAAAAAAGAGCTTAGAGCATACGGCCAGCAGAGCATGTACAAGGCTAAGATACAATCAGTAAATGATACTTCAAGGACCAGCGTGTTCTTAACGACCCATGTGTTTATCCATGACCCATTTTCTCAAGCAACGTCTTTAATGTTTAATCACTAAATTTTGGCACCAAGCATAGCCAAAGGCAGGAAATGGTTTTCAGCTCTCAGTAAACAATGCCTGGGTACTTCAGGCCCTTTGCCATTTTCCCAAGGACCTTCTCCTTCAAGGCTATTTTGCACTGTGCCTCCCAACAACCCCAACCTCCAATAACAAATAAACGGCAAAAAAAAGTCTTCATGTAATATTAATCCCTGTGTTATTTGTAATAATTTTTTCATAATTTTTAAAAAATTTTTGCTTTATTCTGAAGTCTTCTATGTCTGAAATTAATGCAGCTACTCCAGCATCTTTTGGTTAGCATTACCATGGTACATGTATTACAATAATTGCAAAAAAAAAAAAACCAAAAAACAAAAAAAACCATGCAGCTACGTGTCCACAAAATATTTCCAAGATTTGTATGGGGAAGATTTAAAAGAAAGAGCTCTGATGAAAGAAATTAAAGATCATCTAAGTAAGTGGAGAGTAATTTTGTGTCCATAAATAGACAATATATTAAAGATGACAATTATTAATAACTTTATTTATAAATCTAAGGCCATTTCATTGAAAATCCAAGCAAGTTGCTTTGCAGCTACCAACAAATAATTTAAAAATTTATATGAAAAAGCAGGAGCTCAGAAATTACCAACAAAATACTGGAAAAGAATAAAATCTGAGGACTGACACTATTCTAATTCTGGACTTATAACAACTCTTTTGTAATTAGACACAATGGTATCAGTGAAAGAATAGACAAATAGATTAATGGAACAAAAAGCAAGCCTGTAGTGTATTTTCAGTCACTCAGTTGTGTCCAACTCTTTGCAGTCATCTGGAATATAGCTCGCCAGGCTCCTCTGTGTATGGGATTTTTCAGGAAAAAATACTGGAGTGAGTTGTCATTTCCACTTCTAGGGGATCTTCCCAACCCAGGGATCAAACTTGCATCTCCAGAGTCTCTTGCATTGGCAAGAGGATTCCTTACTACTGAGCCACCTGGGAAGCCTGTCATGGAATCACATAAATATAGTAAGTTAATTTTTGACAGGAGTAAAGAAAATTTAATGTATGAATGACAGTTTTCTCAACAAATGGTTCTTAAAAATGCCAAAAATTTAACCTAGAGGCAGATGATAGATCACATATCTTTCATGAAAATTAACCCAAAGTGGATCTTAAAATTAAATTTAAAAAATAATAATACTATAACATTTACAGGAAAAAATTCTAGGCAAAAACTGATGTGATTTTTGGTTTGATTATGTGTTTTAGATACAAAATCCAAAATTACAACCTATAAAACAATTGATTTGAGTGTTTATTGAAATGAAAAACCTCTGCTCTGCTGTAGACACTGTTAAGAAAATGTAAGGAGTAGTCACTGACTGGGAGAAATAAAATTGCAAATCATATATAAAAAATCAGTAGATTAGGGACAAGGAGGTGGGGGAGGAAGGAGAGGTGGGATACATGGAGAGAGTAACATGGAAACTTACATTACTATATATAAAATGAATAGCTAATGGAAGTTTGCTGTATGACTCAGGGAACTCAACCAGGGGTCCGTAACAACTTAGAGGGGTGGGAAGGGCAGGAGAAGGGAGGGAGATTCAAGAGGGAAGGGGCGTGTGTATGCCTATGGCTGATTCACATTGATGTTTGGCAGAAACTAACACAATTCTGTACAGCAACTAGTCTTCAATTAAAAAAAAAAAATAAATGTAAAACCTAAAAAAAAAAAAAAGGAAAGAAAAAAATTAGTAGAAAAAATGTACAATATAAACTCACACTTAGGAGTGAAAGTAAATGACACAATTAAAAATGTGGAAATGATTTGGACACTTAATGAAATAGATGTACCAGCAACAGATTAGTATATGAAGAGGTAGTCAATATTATATGCTGTTATGGACACATAGAATCAATATAGTGAAAATGAGTATACTACCCAAAGCAATTTATAGATTCAATGCAATCCCTATCAAGCTACCAACAGTATTCTTCACAGAGCTAGAACAAATAATTTCACAGTTTGTATGGAAATACAAAAAACCTCGAATAGCCAAAGCGATCTTGAGAAAGAAGAATGGAACTGGAGGAATCAACCTACCTGACTTCAGGCTCTACTACAAAGCCACAGTCATCAAGACAGTGTGGTACTGGCACAAAGACAGAAATATAGATCAATGGAACAAAATAGAAAGCCCAGAGATAAATCCATGCACATATGGACACCTTATCTTTGACAAAGGAGGCAAGAATATACAATAGATTAAAGACAATCTCTTTAACAAGTGGTGCTGGGAAATCTGGTCAACCACTTGTAAAAGAATGAAACTAGAACACTTTCTAACACCATACACAAAAATAAACTCAAAATGGATTAAAGATCTAAATGTAAGACCAGAAACTATAAAACTCCTAGAGGAGGACATAAGCAAAACACTCTCTGACATACATCACAGCAGGATCCTCTATGACCCACCTCCCAGAATATTGGAAATAAAAGCAAAAATAAACAAATGGGACCTAATTAACCTTAAAAGCTTCTGCACATCAAAGGAAACCATTAGCAAGGTGAAAAGACAGCCTTCAGAATGGGAGAAAATAATAGCAAATGAAGCAACTGACAAACAACTAATCTCAAAAATATATAAGCAACTCCTACAGCTCAACTCCAGAAAAATAAATAACCCAATCAAAAAATGGGCCAAAGAACTAAATAGACATTTCTCCAACGAAGACATACAGAGGGCTAACAAACACATGAAAAGATGCTCAACATCACTCATTATCAAAGAAATGCAAATCAAAACCACTATGAGGTACCATTTCACACCAGTCAGAATGGCTGTGATCCAAAAGTCTACAAATAATAACTGCTGGAGAGGGTGTGGAGAAAAGGGAACTCTCTTACACTGTTGGTGGGAATGCAAACTAGTACAGCCACTATGGAGAACAGTGTGGAGATTCCTTAAAAAACTGGAAATAGAACTGCCTTATGATCCAGCAATCCCACTGCTGGGTATACACACTGAGGAAACCAGAAGGGAAAGAGACACGTGTACCCCAATGTTCATCGCAGCACTGTTTATAATAGCCAGGACATGGAAGCAACCTAGATGCCCATCAGCAGATGAATGGATAAGAAAGCTGTGGTACATATACACAATGGAGTATTACTCAGCCATTAAAAAGAATACATTTGAATCAGTTCTAATGAGGTGGATGAAACTGGAGCCTATTATACAGAGTGAAGTAAGCCAGAAGGGAAAACACCAATACAGTATACTAACGCATATATATGGAATTTAGAAAGATGGTAACAATAACCCTGTGTACGAGATAGCAAAAGAGACACAGATGTATAGAACAGTCTTATGGACTCTGTGGGAGAGGGAGAGGGTGGGAAGATTTGGGAGAATGGCATTGAAACATGTAAAATATCATGTATGAAACGAGATGCCAGTCCAGGATCGATGCATGATACTGGATGCTTGGGGCTAGAGCACTGGGACGACCCGGAGGGATGGTATGGGGAGGGAGGAGGGAGGAGGGAGGAGGGTTCAGGAATGGAAACACATGTATACCTGTGGCGGATTCATTTTGATATTTGGCAAAACTAATACAATTATGTAAAGTTAAAAAAAAAAAAAAACTACAAAGAGACAGCACAACACACCAATTAAACTGGCTAAAATCCAAAAATGTGACAATACTAAATACCAGCATGAAATCAGAAATAAGACCTCTCCTTCATTCCTGCTGTGAATGAAAAATGGTACAGAGACTTTGGAAGACAGCCTGCCAGCATTTTACAAAGCTAAACATAGTTTTAGCATTTGATCTTGTAATTGTTCTCCTAGATATTTGCCAAATTGATTTCAAAACTTATGACCAAGCAAAAGTCTGTGCAAAAATGTTTTTTAAAACTTTATCATCACCAAAAACTGAAAACAAGATGTCCTTCAATAGATGGATAAACTATGATATTTCTCTTCAGTGGAATATCATTCAGTTATAAAAATGAATCAGCAACCAAGCCACATTGAAAGGCAACCCACTCCAGTACTCTTGCCTGGAAAAGCCCATGGATGGAGGAGTCTGGTAGGCTGCAGTCCATGAGGGCGCTAAAAGTTGGACATGACTGAAGCGACTTAGCAACAGCAGCAGTAACCAAGCCACAAAAATATTGAGGAAACATAATAAAGGCCAAATATTACAAAACCACAGCTAACATTATGATGAAAAGCTAAACTCAATGGTGAAAAGTTAAAAGTTTTTCCTCTAATTTTAGGAAGAAAACAAGGATATGCACTCTTGGAACTTTTGTTCAACACAGTATTAGATGTTTCAGCTACAGAAATCATACATGAAAAGAAAGCAACTAAACTGAAAGAGAAGTGAAACTATCACTATTAACAGATGACATGATACTATATATAGAAAACGCTAAAACTCCACCAGTAAAATGATTAAGATTAATAGTTTAATAAACTTACAAGATAAAACATCAATATACAGAATCTTTTTGCATTTCTATACACTACATACAAACTATGAGAAAAATTCAGAAAACAATCCCATTTAAAATTGCATCAGAAAGAATAAGGAATAGATCTGGTCAACCTGAGGTAAAAGACTTATACCCAGAAAACTATAAGACACTAGTGAAAGACATTGACTACATCACAAATAAATGGGGAGATAGATAAGGAAACAATGGAAACAGTGAGAAACTTTATTATCTTGGGCTCAAACTCACTGCAGAATGTGACTGCAGCCATGAAATTAAGACATTGGCTCCTTGGAAGAAAAGCTATGACCAGCTTAGACAGCATATTAAAAAGAAGAGACATTACTTTGCCAAAAAAAGGTCAAGGCTATGGTTTTTCCAGTAGTCATGTATGGGTGTAAGAGTTGGACTATAAAGAAAGCTGAATGCCAAAGAATTGATGCTTTTGAACTATGGTGTTGGAGAAGACACTTGAACTCCCTTGGACTGCAAGGAGATCCAACCAGTCCATCCTAAAGGAAATCAGTCCTGAACATTCACTGGAAGGATTGAGTCTGAGGCTGAAACTCTAATACTTTGGCAACCTGATGTGAAGAACACTCATTTGAAAAAAAATCCTGATGCTGGGAAAGACTGAAGGCAGGAGGAGAAGGGGACAACAGAGGATGAGATGATTGGATGGCACTGACTTGATGGACATCAGTTTGAGTAAGCTTTGGGAGTTGGTGATGGACAGGGAAGTCTGGCATGCTGCAGTCCATGAGGTCAGAAAGAGTCAGACATGACTGAGCAACTGAAATGACTGATACCGTACTAATGGACCAGAACATTAATATTATTAAAATGTCCATATTACCATAAAGCAAACTACAGATTCAATGCAACTCCTATTGAAATAGCAACAGCATTTTGTTTTCCACAGAACTACACAAAATAATTGAAAAATTCACACTGAACAAACAATAAGATACCCTGAATAATTAAATAATATTAAAAAAGAACAGTGCTGGGTATCACAGTCCATGATTTCAAACTTTGAAACAAAGTTATATTAATCAAAGTAGTATGGAACTGGCACAAAAGATAGACATATGTCTCAATGGAAAAAATAGAGAACCCAGAAATAAACCCATAATTACATGGCTACTTAATTTAGGACAATGAAGTAATAAATACATAGTGAGGAAAATACAATTTCTTCTAAATATTGCAATATATAAAAGAAACAAAGGGGACAAATTTTTTTAACCATATACAAAAATAAAATCAAAATGATGTAAAGATTTAAATGTGAAACCTCAAATGATAAACCCCTGGCTGAAAACACAGGCAGGATACTGATTGACATTGGTCTTAGTAATATTTTTGGATCTACCCTAGGGCAAGGGCAGCACAATAAAAAATAAACAAATTAGATTATATCAAACTAAAAATAAAACACAAGGAAGGAAACTATCAGCGAAAAGAAAAAGCAACATACTGAATGGGAGAGGGTATTGATTATATTTTTTGCAGCCAAAGATGGAGCTCTATACAGTCAGCAAAAACAAGACTGGGAGTTGACTGTGGCTCATATCATGAACTCCTTATTGCCAAATTCAGACTTAAATTGAAGAAAGTAAGGAAAACCACTAGACCATTCAGGTATGACCTAAATCAAATCCCTTATGACTATACAGTGGAAGTGACAAATAAATTCAAGGGACTAGATCTGATAGACAGAATGCCTGAAGAACTACGGACAGAGGTTTGTGGCATTGTACAGGAGACAGTGATAAAGACCATCCACAAGAAAAAGAAATGAAAAAAGGGAAAATAGTTGTCTGAGGAGGCCTTACAAAAAGCTGGGAAAAGAAGAGAAGCTAAAGGTAAAGGAGAAAAGGAAAGATATACCCATTTGAATGCAGAGTTGCAAAGAATAGCAAGGAGAGATAAGAAAGCCTTCCTCAGTGATCAACGTAAAGAAATAGAAGACTAGAGATCTTTTCAAGAAAATTAGAGATACTAAGGGAATATTTCATGCAAAGATGGGCATAATGAAGAACAGAAATTATATGGAACTAACAGAAGCAAAATATATTAAGAGGTGGTAAAAATACACAGAAGATCTATACAAAAACATCTTCATGACCCAGATAACCATGATGGTGTGTTCACTCACCTAGAGTCAGATATCTTGGAGTGTGAAGTAAAATGGGCCTTAGGAAACATCACTATGAACAAAGCTAGTAGAGGTGATGGAATACCGGTTCAGCTACTTCAAATCTTAAAAGATGATACAGTGAAAGTGCTGCATTCAATTTGCCAGCAAATTTGGAAAGCTCAGCAGATGCCACAGGACTGGAAAAGATCAACTTCATTCCAATCCCAAAGAAAGGCAATGCCAAAGAATGTTCAAACTACTGCACAATTGCACTCATCTCACATGCTAACAAAATAATGCTCAAAATTCCCCAAGTGAGTCTTCAACAGTATGTGAACCATGAGCTTCCAGATGTTCAACCTGGATTTAGAAAAGGAAGAGGAACCAGGGATCAAATTGTGACATCCGTTGGATCATAGAAAAAGCAAGTGAGTTCCAGAAAAACATCTATTTCTGCTTTCATGAATATGCCAAAGTCTTTGACTGTGTAGATCACAACAAACTGTTGAAAATTCTTCAAGATATGGGAATACCTGACCACCTTACCTGCCTCCTGAGAAATCTATATGCAGGTCAAGAAGCAACAGTCAGAACCAGACATAAAACAACAGACTGGATCCAAATTGGGACAGAACAAGGCGATATTTTGTCTTAAATAAGGCCTTAAATAAGTCCTGCTTATTTAACTTATATGTAGAGTACATCATGAGAAATGCCAGGCTGGATGAAGCACAAACTGGAATTAAGATTGCTGGGAGAAATATCAATAACCTCAGATACACAGATGACACTACCCTTATAGCAAAAAGTGAAGAGGAACTAAAGATCCTCTTGATTAAAGTGAAAGAGGAGTGGGGAAAAGTTGGCTTAAAACAGAGCATTCGAAAAACTAAGATCATGCCATTCAGTTCCATCACTTCATGGCAAATAAATGAGGAAACAATGGAAACAGTAGCAGACTTTATTTTGGGGGTCTCCGAAAATCACTGCAGATGGTGACTGTAACCATGAAATTAAAAGACGCTTGATCCTTGGAAGAAAAGCTATGACCAAACTAGGCAGCATATTAAAAAGCAGAGACATTACTTTGCCAACAAAAGTCCATCTAGTTAAAGCTATGGTTTTTCCAGTAGTCATGTATGGGTGTGAGTGTTGGACTATAAAGAAAGTTGAGTGCTGACGAATTGGTGATTTTGAACTGTAGTGTTGGAGAAGACTCTTGATAATCCCTTGGACTGCAAGGAGATCAAACCACTCAGTCCTAAAGGAAATCGGTACTGAATATCCTTTGGAAGGACTTATTTTGAAGCTGAAACTCCAATACTTTGGCCACCTGATGTGAAGAATTTACTCATTGGAAAAGTCCCTGATGCTGGGAAATATTGAAGGCAGAGGAGGAGAAGGGGATGACAGAGAATGAGATGTTGGATAGCATCACCGATTCAGTGTACATGAGATTGAGCAAGCTCCAGTGGTTGGTGATGTACAGGGAAGCCTGGTGTGCTGCAGCCCATGGGGTTGCAAAGAGTCGGACACGACTGAGTGACTGAACTGAACTGATGGTCACTGCAGCATTATTCATAATAGTCAAGATTTGGAAATAATCTAAGTGTCCATCAACAGATGATGGCCTCTTGATTTCAAATTCAGTTCTCCTTTCCTCCATTTGTACTCTCCTCTTATCACAGTTGCTAGTATTGATATCATATGTATGTGGTTGACTTCCTCTTTTTACTGTATCTTTGCCTTGACCAGTGAGCTTTCTCATTTGCGATTTTGTTGTTTCTAATCATATCCTCTTAAATATGACTGAGAGCCTTGTTGAGTAGAGTATTCTTGATTGTAGCTTTCATTCTTTCATCACTTTAAACATTTCCTGCCACTTACTTCTGGCCTGAAGAATTGCTGCTGAATACTCAGCTGGCAACATTATGGAAAATCCCTTGAATGTTGTTTGCCATTTTCCCATATAACTTTTAATATTTTTCCATGTATTTAAATTCTGTTAGTTTGACTAATGTGTGTCTTGATGTATTTCTCCATGGGTTTATCCTATGTGGGACAGTTTTAGCTTCCTGGACTTTGGTGACTGTTTCCTTTCCCATGTTAGGGAAATTTTTTACTATATTCTCTTCAAATATCTTCTCAAGACCCCCATTTTTTTTTTCTTTTTCTGTGCCGTCTATAATTCAAATGTTTGTGTATTTAATGTTATCCCAGCAGTCTCTGAGACTGTCCTGATTTGTTTCAATCACTTTTCTTTATTCTTCTCCACAGTGGTGATTTCCACCATTACATCTTCCTGTTCATTCATCCATTCTTCTTCCTTACGTATTCTGCCATTGATTCCTTGTAAGTGTGATCTTCATTTCAGCTATTATATTGTTCATCTATGTTTGTTTGTTTGTTTAGTTCTTCTATGTCTTTGTTAAACATTTCTTATATTTTCCCAATCTATTTTTCCATTGTAAAGACTACAATGAGACAAGAAAGACTACTAAATAAGAATTAAGGGATCAATCCAAGAAGTGATATAATAATTGTAAATACATATGCACCCAACACAGAAGCACATCAGTATATAAGAAAACAAACAATGGAGGGATATGTCATGTTCTTAGATTGGAAAAATCAATATTATCAAAATCACTATACCACCAAATGCAATATACAGATTCAGTAAAATCCTTATCAACGTACCAATGGAATTTTTCACAGAATTAGAACACAAAAGTTTATAATTTATATAAAAACACACAAAAAATTATAAACAGTCAAAGCAATCTTGAGAAAGAAAAAAAAAGAGCTGGAGGAATCAGGATCCCTAACTTCAGACTATACTACAAAGCCACAGTAATCAAAATCTAAGGTATTGAGATAAGTACAGAAATATAAATCAACAGAACAGGATAGACAGTAGAGAGATAAACCCCCACACTTATGGTCATCTAATCTGTGACACAGGAGGCAAGAATATACAATGGAGAAAAGACAACTTGTGCTGGGAAAACTGGATAGCTCTATGTAAAAGAATGAAATTAGAATACTCCCTAACACCATACATATAAAAAGAAACTCTACATGGATTAAAGATCTAAATGTAACACTGGATACTACAAAAAACTCTTAAAGGAAAACATAGGCAGGACACTTTTTGACATAATTTGCAGCAAGATATGTTTCCATCCACATCCTAGAGTAATGAAAATAAAAACAAAAATAAACAAATGCGACTTGTGAAACCTACATTTTTGCACAGCAAAGGAAACCAAACACAAAACAAAAAGACAGCCCTAGGAATGGGAAAAAATATTTTCAAATGAAGCAACCTACAAGGTATTAATCTTCAAAATATGCAAACAGTATAGCACAGTATCAAACAAAACAAAGCAAAATTACCCAATCAAAAAATGAACAGATTTAAATAGACATTTCTCCAAGAATACATAAATATGACTAAAAATTGCAAGACAAGATGCACAGCATCACTAATTATTAGAGAAACAAAATCTCATACTTGTCTGAATGACCGTTATCAAAAAATCTATAAATAATAAATGCTGGAAAGGGTGTGGAAGAAAGGGAAACCTCCTACCCTATAGATGAAAATGTAAATTAGTAGAGTTAAAATCTAAAAATAGAGTTACCAAATGATTCAGAAACCCGACTCCTTGGCATGTATCCAGAAAACCATAATTCAAAAAGGTGTTCATTGTAGTACTATTATACTATTATATAATGTTATAATATATACTATTATATTATTATGCTATTATAGCCAAGACATGAAAGCCACCTAAATGTCTATCAACAGAATAATGGATAAAGAAGATGTGGAACATATATACAATAAAATATTACTCAGCCATAAAAAGAAGGGAATAATGCCATTTGCAGCAACATGTATGGGCATGGAGATTGTCATACTGAATGAAATAAGACAGAGAAAGTCAAATATTATATGATATTTCTTATATGTGGAATCTAAAAAAGATACAAATGAACTTATCTACAAGACAGAAATAGGGCTACAGATGGGGAAAACAAACTTATGGTTACCAGAAGATTAGGGGGAAGAGAGATAAACTGGAGACTAGGATTGGCCCATGCTTGCTCAGTAGCTTCAGTTGTGTCTGACTGTCTGCAACCTGTCAGGCTCTTCTTTCCATGGGATTCTCCAAGCAAGAATACTAGAGGGGGTTGCCACACCCTCCTCTGGTATCTTCTTGATCCAGGGATTGAACTTGAGTCTTTTATGTCTCCTGCATTGGCAGGTGGGTTCTTTACCACCAGTGCCATCTGGGAAGCCTGAATTTACCTATATACAGAACTATATAATGACCTGGTATATAGCACAGGTATCTCTACTCAGTGCTCTATAAAAGCCTATATAGGAAAAGAATTTTAAAAAGACTGGAGATATATATATATATATATATATATGATTTACCTTGCTGTATACATGAAACTGATACAACATTGTAAATCAACTGTTCCCCAAATAAAAATTTTAAAAATAAAAACTTTCAGATTATGATGAACTACTCAAAGTAAATAAGATTATTTTTACCCCTTCATTTTCCTAATAGCTCAAAAACACACTTACACAAAGCAAATATTTGCTCACAATAAATAGAAAGTAAACTAATTTACGATTAACAGAAACACTGAATACAAAAATTTAATATCTTGTGGTTTTTAGAATAATCCTCTACTGAACACATTTACGGGGCATCCTTTAAGTCATCTAGTCCCTCTTCAGGTAAAAGAGTAAACTAATATAAGGATAGACTGTTTTTTGATATTTTGAAGAATTTAGCAAATGCATGGAAATGTCTATGCTAATTTTATCACCACAAATTGTAGGTACTTTACTAAGAATGACAACAAACAGAGCTCTTATTTACATTTTTTTTCTCAGTTTTAAGTCAAAATGCTCTAAGTAGAATTATTTGAAAAGAGATTCCATCATTGTGGATATAATTAAATTTAAAAAAAAGAAAAATAATGGATTGGAAATATCTTATTGTCAATCATATTGTTGTAAACAAAATCCGATTATTTCATAAACATATTCATCCAGCTCAGTAGTATAATGCGGTCACATGGAAATAGCAAATATCTGATTAGAAGCTAAACACTATTCTAAAACAGGAAATTTCTTAAAAAAATATTTCTAGAACAGAAAAGTCTAATGAAATGTTACTATTAATCTCATGATGGACTTACTGACTAGCTGGTAATAATTAATATTAAATAGTAATTTTAGTTTCTCTTATTTTTTCAGTCTAATGAAAAGTATTACATAACATTTTACATAAGTAAGTTTTAACGTGCAAAATTAATATCCTTATTTCTGGAATGTACATCCTGGAAGTTCACTTTTAATGAGAAACTAATATGATCATCCTCAATCATTTTATAATTTTGATTTGTTATTTAATTCACAAAACAGAAAACATGGTGAACATTTTATACTAATATATAATAAACACATAATGTTTTAAATTTTTCATAGGATAAATGCATTGCTACTGCTGCTGCTCCTGCTGCTAAGTCGCTTCAGTTATGTCCGACTCTGTGTGACCCCAGAGACGGCAGCCCACCAGGCTCCCCCATATCTGGGATTCTCCAGGCAAGAACACTGGAGTGGGTTGCCATTTCCTTCTCCAATGCATGAAAGTGAAAAGTGATGCATTAAGTACATATAATAATAACTCTGGAAACAAGGATGAAAATACCTTACTTGATAGGCAAATATAAGCAGAAATTCCATCATTGTGAGTAAAAAAAGGAGAGAGGAAGAGAGTAAAAGAGGGAGAAATGTGAGAGAAAGAGAAACAGACTGATGGAAAGGGGGACCGGTATCAACTTCCCAGGCAAAAATTTACATTGAAGCCTTTAAAGCAATTATAGTAAATAAATACATAAAGATGTCATTCCGTGTTGCTCCTATACTCTACTAGTACTATGAATTTTCTATTGCCTAGTAGTCAAATCTATTTCGATAAAGTTTTGTAAAAACATAATTTTGGCAAAATTTGAATTTATATACTGTAAGAAATAGAACCTGAAGTGGTTCCTTTCCAGGGCAAAGTAGCTGGCCTTGAGTGGAAAATCAGTAACAACATTTTTCCACTCCGAGTTAACTAGTTTTGTCTTGGAAAATTACTGGCTAGCTAGTCTTGCCTAACATCTTACACCTGAAGAGACTCTATGCTAACAGGATGTTTGCTGCTGCTACTGCTGCTAAGTCGTTTCAGTCGTGTCCGACTCCGTGCGACCCCATAGAGGGCAGCCCACCAGGCTCCCCCATGCCTGGGATTCTCCAGGCAAGAACACTGGAGTGGGTTGCCATTTCCTTCTCCAATGCATGAAAGTGAAAAGTGAAAGTGAAGTCGCTCAGTTGTGTCCGACTCTTAACGACCTCATGGACTGCAGCCTACCAGGCTCCTCCATCCATGGAATTTTCCAGGCAAGAGTACTGGAGTGGGGTGCCATTGCCTTCTCCGATTGAGCTCCTAAGTTATTGCTAAGACCCGGGCATAGCTAATTACTTTTTGTTGGGCTGCTTTCAGTCCTGCCTTTACACAGATTAGAAAATGATCTCTTTCCCAGATGTGCTCAGGGTCATTATAATTTCAATTAGGATCGGAGGAGGGGACTGCAGTTTCCCCTCCTGGGTATCTATCACTGGACATGGGAAGCCCTGTTGCATACCTCCGGGCTTCCTTTAAGACCCTAGTATGTTCAGGGTCAGATAAAGTTTGACTAAATATGACCATGATATCTTTTCACATCAAGTCAAAGGCCAAGGTAATATGTTGGAATGTATCTATATATTTGCCTGGGTCATTCGTATAGCTTCCCAGGTCTTGTTTGATCTGTCTTAGTTCTAAGAGGGAGAAGGGCTTATGGACCCAGGTTGGTCTGAATTCTCCTCCAGTTTCAACTAAGGGACATACTCGAGCTGACTTTTGTGGATGTTTAGGCTTTCTCAACTAAAGCCCTCGCTGAGAAATGTGGACTTAAATAATTCACTCCTTAAAAATGACTTTCAATTTCATCCTGAATGTGTGCATCTTTTATTTCTGGGGAAAAAAAAAGGGTTGTATAGAGAGTGAATTTTCAACAGGTGATATATTTTACATGAAATATTTTAAAATAAAAACTTAGAATGATTGGAAAAAAGTTTATCAGATACCTATTATAGCTAAAGGATTCCATTTGTAAAAAGTAAACAAGTGTAATTACAAACACACAGTATCATTACATTAATTTAACCTAAATTATCCACAGTGGTTTTGGATCATACATTTTTATAAAAATGAAGTTAACTGAGCATATCAAAATTAAAGTATAGCAAATGATTCAAATAAAGCTTTGATAAAAATAATTGTTATTTCTTTAATAGTTTTGAAAATATTAAAATTTGGGACCTAAATAAATACAAGTCATTAATTAATGACCTCAGTTACTGATAAACCAAAGAGGAGAAGTGGTCATTTTTGCTACCTCTAGGCACTTACTTCAGTGGCATCTGAATTACCAAAATTGTTAAAATTATTTGATTGAAAATGAAGTTGCAATTAAAAGGAAGACATTCAGCAGCTGGATGATAATATAGCACTCAAAATACATTTATAAATATTATATTTTATTATTATTGTTAATCTCTTAACACGCTTCTCCATGATATCAGGCATCCACTGGATTTCTTGCATTATCTTCTCCACAGATAAGGGTGGACTTTACATATATTTCAAAATGCATGTGAAAGAATATTACTTTGTTGTTAAAAACATTTCATAGCAAAAAAAGTATTGTGCATACGATTTATAATTAAATAACAATTAAACTGTACAAAAAAAATTTTGAACCATCTTTCCATTCAAATGTGAAGTTACTTTGATTTGAAAAAACTTAAGACACATGAAAAGTTAGCCAATTTATGGGTGCACTCTTTCCACATCAAAATCTGGTTCAAAGCTTCCCAAAAGATGGTTTATAGAAATTTGCTTATCCATAAGACCATTCTGGGACGTGTGTGGTGCCCAATATTTTTATTCTAATAATAAAATGCCTTTTTCAGTGTGTTGTAAACTATGGGCAAAATTGCAGGTGACTTAGCACAAATAAAATCTGTGGAAATAAGCTACAATTAGTCTCACTTGTAGTATTCTGTATTAGTATGCACTCATTATAAGAAAAATGTGTTTTACATAAGGTGTCTTTGAGGTGAAATAAAAATTATTAATTTTATTAATACTGACCCTTTCATATTCATCTTGTTAATAGTCTATGAAATAAACTGAAAAGTGTGCACACCACTTATACTAAATTATTTAAATGGAATTGTTCTGTTGAGGAAAAGTATTTGTGAGCTTAATTAAACACTAAACTAAGTGATTTTTTTTCAAATATGATTTTTATGTGAAAATTTTAACTGTCTTAAACATTTCTTTTTTTTTCTTTCTTTTTTTTTTCTTTCTTTTTTTTTTAACTTTTATTTTATTTTTAAACTTTACAATATTGTATTAGTTTTACCAAATATCGAAATGAATCCGCCACAGTTATACCCGCGTTCCCCATCCTGAACCCTCCTCCCTCCTCCCTTCCCTACCCTCTCTCTGGGTCGTCCCAGTGCACCAGCCCCAAGCATCCAGTACTGTGCATCGCTATGGTACATATACACAATGGAGTATTACTCAGCCATTAAAAAGAATACATTTGAATCAGTTCTAATGAGATGGATAAAACTGGAACCTATTATACAGAGTGAAGTAAGCCAGAAAGAAAAACACCATTACAGTATATTAAACATTTCTTAAGAAAATTAATGCTTTCAAAGGTAAACTTTCCAGATTACTATTATTTGAATTTTCTACTGGGATTGGTGATGATATTAATCTTTCATTTTTTAATATTATATAATAAAATGTGTCAAAATTTGAAGAATTTGTGTCACTCTGTAAGTCAACATTTCCCAAATAAGCAATATATATTTGACAAAACCATAATAGCTAAAACTAGAAATTCAGGCTATTCTAATTTTTTTCCTTATTTTAGCATTGATAATTTGTCAGTTTAAAGCAATTTGTTTATTTAATCTGTGGTGTCGAGCTTACTAGCATAAATTTATTAACAACATTTCATGATTATTTGTTTAATATCTATAGAATTCAGTGATTTTCCCAATTCCTGATATTGATAATTTATGTTTTTTTTCTTACATCAAACTAGATAGGTTTTATCAATTTTATTGATCTTAGAAAAAATTTTTTTTCTTCTTTTCTATGTTGATATTTACTGCTATAAGTTTTCTTCCGTGTACTGCACTAGCTGTATTGGCCAAGGTTTTAGTGTGCTATGTTTTCATTTTCTTTTTCAGAATACTTCTAATTTCCCTTTTGACTTCTTTTTTGACTCATGAATGTGTTTTTGTATGTGGTGTTTTGGGGTCTCTTTCTATAGACTGATTTTTTCCTCATTAAGACACATATTTTCTGTTTATTTGCGTATCTTCTGAGCTTTAATAAAATGTCAGGTGTTATAATTTATTACTTTTTGGGTATTGGTTACTTTTATATTCCTTTACATTTTCTTGAGATTGTGTGGGATGCAGTTTAGTAAATTAGTAACTGTTTAATCTTTTCAAGATTTGCCTTTACTTTTTCTTAGCTTGGACCAGATCATCTTTTACTGTAGGGCCAATTTTCTTTCATTCCTAAAGCAATAGCATGCTGAATACTTTAACCAGTGACCCCTGTATTACGATATTTTCCACTTTGACTGCTGGCGGAGAGACACTTCTGTACCTTGTGTGGCTTCATGAGATTGTTCTGCAAGCAGGCTCAAGGATTATCCTCACATTGATTATCTGATCTGTGCTCTGTAAGGACTTCCGAGAACCCTCAGCAGATGTCCGGTACTCTTTCCCTGTGTAGTTTTCTCTTCTTCGGTACTCTGCTTTGTTAATTCTAGCCACCTTGGCCTTTGGCACTTCTGAAACTTCTTTCCTTAACTGAAGACAACCAGCAGGCTCCCCTTTCCTTGGCTGGGATCTGACAAGTCTCCTCAGAGAGTGAACTTATGCAGGTATTGTCGAGTCCTGCTCCAAGGCCACAGGGTCAAGACCTTGTACCAAGAAGACAGAAGCAGAGCCCAGAACCAAGGTCACCTCCAAAGCTGAGGCCCTTTGTATCTATTGCCAAAAGCCCCCTTTATCAGCACCAGCAGGCTTCCTGAACCCAAATTAGGACAGAACGTCCACACTGATATTTACCCTATACTAGCACCCTAACCATTATTTAAATTGTCTTTGTCTTGAGGCTGTAAAAATTGGCTACTCAACCACAAAAACTATTGATTCTCCCTGGTTGTCAGGAGGTAGTCCCAGTGTGCTTGTGGTGCCCACATTATTGCTGCTCTTTGTTCTTAATAAACTCACTCCTTTCTGAAATGTTCTGGGTCTGGAACATCTTCCAATCCACCATCAGACTGCCCCAACAGATATTGGGTTGCCTTATTTGTGTCCATTCATTTAAAGGTTGCTCTCCTCTGCTGTCTCTTTTCAAATGTGTATAAACTGGTTTCATACTGAAAAAGATTTTAGTAATACAGAGTGATACATTGTATTTTGCAACCAATCTTAAAATAAATAAATAAAAACAAAAGTTGCTTGTCTATTTTCAGTGTGTTAGCGAGGAAAAATATCACCCCACTTCTACACCTGGATGTATTAACAAAGAATATTCACAATTGCTAAAAAGTCTATTGGTATACTGCTGCCCTTTCTGCAAAAGACTACAAGTCCCCCCATACTTCAACCAAAGCAAAAAATTTCAACAGATTGACTCCAAAGGCAGGAAGAAAAATTCAGATATCTTCCATCAAGCCAGATATCATTTAAAAGGGAAGAATGTAAAACAATTTCACTCTTATAACTATTTTTGGGGGGAGTACATTTCAATATACCAATTTTGTCAATATAGTGGGCTTCATATTTTTTAATAAGTTCAAAATCATAAGATTTTATATATATATATATATATAAATTTTAAAAAGTTACATATTCCTAGAGTCAATATTTTGAGAATAACTGATCTATTTTATTTTCTTAGACATAATTATCATTTTTACCTACTGGAAGCAAACTCATTACAGTAACTTTCTGTATTTATTTTTTTGTCCTCAATGTAAATGTGTTAAACATTTGTTGTTATTCAGTTGTTAAGTTGTGTTCAATTTTTGCAACCCCATGGACTGCAGCATGTCAGGCTTTCCTGTCCTTCACTGTTTCCAAGTTTGCTCAAACTAATGTCCCTTGAGTTGGTGATGTCATCCAACCATCTCATCCTCTGTCATCCCTTTCTCTTTCTGCCTTCAGTCTTTCCCAGAATCATGGTATTTTCCAATGAGCTGGCTCTTCACATCAGGTTGGCAAAGTATTGGAGCTTCTGCATCAGTCCTTCCAATAAATAATCAGGGTTGATTTCCTTTAGGATGGACTGGTTGGATCTCCTTGCAGTCCAAGGGACTTTCAAGAGTCTTCTCCAACACCACAGTTGGAAAGCTTCAATTCTTCAGCCCCCAGTCTTTTTTTATGGTCCAACTCCCACATATGTACGTGACTACTGAAAAAAAAACATAGCTTTGCCTACATGGACATTTTTTTGGTCTTAAGCATTAGGTTAAGCAGAAAAAAAAATTATATGGAATTGTGTTAACCCCAACATTTGAAGATATCTGTCCATTCTTTAAGTGATTGAGCAAAAGGCTAAAAATTATGTGAAACAGAAACATGTGTGCAATTCCTTTCTTGGGCTACTGAAATGGGTTCTTGCCAGTTAGATTGTTTGTGGGAGGTATGAGTGTGAAGGCAATCCCACTCATTCATACCTGTCCTGAAAAACTCAAGATTCTGCTTCGGTTTGAGCTGCCAGATAGAGGCATCTATACATGACACGCACTTATAACTCTGTCTCTTTCTGAGATTTATATGCAAGCATCATAAAGGGGAAATCCGTTCACAGACAAATGCTCAGGGGCTTGCACAAATCCTTATACCTCTTAAAAGACCTGGTGATAGAATACAGAACAAGGACTCTGTTCTTATTCCCAAGAGCACTGCAATTTATCACTCCCCTATCTGTACTTCTTCAGGAAAGAAATATAGAAATTTCACCTTGGAGGAATTAGCTGAGCTGCTTTTTGTGCATCTGAATATGTGTATGTATTCTGACTCTACAATTTTATTAGTGTGATTCATGAGCAGTCAGTTCTTTACTTTATTTCTTAGTCTTCTGTATCTTCCACTCAAAAAAAGACCTTTAAAAGTCACCTAAAACACCCTGTGGGTCCCTTGAGATCAGTAAATCTCTACTTTTTATCTGATTTGTTACAAAGTTAAAATCTTTCCCTGACAAGTCTAATGCTCTATATAAGAAAATTTTGTCCTTTTTTAAAGGTCTTCCATCAGGATGAGGATCTTGGTTGTATTAATTTAAAATATATCAACATTTGATGCCATCTAAAAGAAAAATTGATTAGCTTTATAGCAAATTTCTATAATGTAATTGTATATAATAAAACATTTATACCTCTGTATCTTTGGTAAAAATTGTCCTAATTTATTAGTTTTACAAAACAAATCTAGCTACTCTATTGTTGCTTAATTTCCTGGTATCACAATCTTAGAAATTCACACAAAAATGCCATTTTCTAAATGTAAAATGAATGAAAAATATTCTTGTAATGAGAAATGTAAATCAACTTAGGCAGTATTTTTAATCAGTATTTTTAATTTTTACATATAAATTGGGCTTCCTTGGTGGCCCAGACAGTAAAGAATCTGCCTGCAATGAGGTATACCTGGGTTCAATCCTTGGGTTGGAAAGATCCCCTGGAGGAAGGTATGGCAACCCACTCCAGTATTCTTGCCTGGAGAATCCCTATGGACAGAGGAGCCTGGCAGGCAACAGTATTTGGGTTTGCAAAGAGTTGGACATGACTGAGTGACTAAGCACACAAGTATAAATTAATATATCTACAGTAAATAGCATAGAAGACAAGTTTAAAATATATTACTAGCACATTTTATCTTTAGTTTTATGGAGGCAACATACAATTTTTTTTTGTGTGTTTGTGTGTGCGTATGTGTGTGTGTGTGTGTGTTTAGATAGATAGTTTGGTATATATTCAGTCAACTCAATTCACCTAATCACAACTTCATGAGAAAAGACAGAGATTAAGTATTACAACACTGTATCCTTTATATCACCAAGAAAAGTACACTGTAAATAGTAGATAGATGACTTTTGATTAATTATAAGACAAATAAACCCATTAAACCTATTAATATATCTGAATTTTATTCCAACTTTCTAACTATATGATTGGAAATTTCATACATGGATAAAGCAGAACAATTTTCACTTCCAGAGTTTTAGAATTTTTATACATTTAGAATGCTTAAGTTTATTTTACCAGGAAAAAAAGCAAGAAATATAAAACTATTAAACATAGCAAAATACTTGTCTGAGAAAAAATACTTTCCCATCTAATAATTTATCTAAACATAATAAAATTTTGCACAGAGTCTGCAAAAGTGACAGCCTAGATGACGTAAAACTTCTCCTAAGACATGTGTCTAAAAAGATACAATAAACATCTGTTTCAATGCACAGATGTGAATAGATACATTTCCAAGAACCATTAACAAAGAAAGTAGTGAAAACTAGAGCAGGAACATATGTGCAATCACATCTAATATGATTTCCATAAAACAAAGATGAAAAAGGCAATGTGCAAATGATAATGTCTATAAATTTTTCATAATTGATGAAAAAAAAGAATCCTTAGATATTGAAATACAATGCACCTAAGCAGGGTAAATAAAATATAACTCACATACAAACATTATAATACACATGCTAAAAAGAGGACTTATAAAGAGACACCAATTAAACTGTGATTGATATATATATATATATATATATATTTCACATTGATCAAATTTTCAACAAAAAATTAGACTTGCAGATGATTACATGTTAGCAAAAAAGACATCACAAAATAATTGGGTATCATTTAATGCTGAGAAAAAATGGGGTGTGCACCTGAATGAAATATTACATTTATAACTAAATCCAGATAAACTTACTTCCTTCTCCTTTCTTATCCAGAAGAAATTATTCTAATGTTAATTACCATGTTTGCAAAGTGTATATATGTGCTGTATTTTGTATGCATTTACCCATGAAATGTCCATTGCTTCATCCATATATCCTTTTGCATTATTCATTACTTACTTTTAAAATCTATCCCATGTACATATACAGGATGTAATATTTATTTAATGTTTATATTTTTATATAGTATTGATACAGGGCAAACAATCAGAGGAAGCATCTTTTAATGCCAGCCATGGCTGGTTTTATCAGTTTAAGGCTAGAATCAAACTTCACAATGTAAAAGTGGAAAAGTAGGGAGTGTAGTGTGGTAACTGCCCAGGAATTTCTTCAAATACTTCGAGAAATTAATAATGAATGTGTGTATTTAGTCAAACAGATTTTTAATGTGGGATGAGGCAGGACTGTACTGGAAGGGGATGCCAGACTGAAGTTCCAGCAATAAGGAGGGAAAACTGATGCCAGGCTACGGGCAGCAACTGACAGATTGCTCTGTGGTTTGGTGGCAGTGCTTTCAGTGATATGAAGCTGAAATTTCTCTTAGTTTACTATTCAGAAAATCCAAAATCCCTTAAAAAGATAGCCAACGGCTCTCTTCCTCTTGTATGGAAGAGTAACTCCAAAGCCTGGGTTACACAGGCCATCTTTCAGGACTGTATTTTTCTTTCTTTCTTTCTTTTTTTTTTTTTCACCACTTTATTCCAGAGGCAGAGAAATATTGCTTGGGGAAGGAAGTCCTATTAAACACTCTTGCTGCAGAACAACGTTCTGTGTCACCCCTATTCTTGGATGACTTTCATCCCAATGTCAAATTAGTGCAGTTCAGTTCAATTGCTCAGTTGAGTGCTGACTCTTTGCCACCCCATAGACTGCAGCACACCAAACCTCCTGTCCATCACCAACTCCCAGAGCTTACTCAAACTCATGTCCATCCAGTTGGTGATGTCATCCTACCATCTCAGCCTCTGTTTCCCCTTCTCCTCCTGCCTTTAATCTTTCCCATCATCAGGATCGCTTGCAATGAGTCAGTTCTTTGCATCAGGTGGCCAAATATTGGAGTTTCAGCTTCAGTATCAGTCCTTCCAATGAATATTCAGGACTGATTTTCTTTAAGATTGACTCGGATTTCCTTGCAGTCCAAGGGACTCTCAAGAGTTTTCTCCAACACTACAGTTCAAAAGCATCAGTTCTTCAGTGCTCAGCTTTCTTTATGGTGAAACTGTAACATCCATACATGACTACTGGAAAAACCATAGCTTTGACTAGACAGACCTTTGTCGGCAAAGTAATGTCTCTGCTTTTTAACATGTGGTCTAGGTCAGTCATAGCTTTTCTTCCAAGGAGCAGGTGTCTTTTAATTCCATGGCTGCAGTCACCTTCTACAGTGATTTTGGAGCCCAAGAAAATAAAGTCTGTCACTATTTCCATTATTTCCCCATCATCTGCCACTCATCATCTGTTACTCATCCAATCTATAAACCAGGAATTATAAAGATTTTCAATAAGTATGATTTATGTCACACTTTCATCAGACAGTAAAGACAAGTGATGAATCAGGAAAAACATTGCAACTATTTTAGAAGGGCCAGAACATCTACAAGGCCATAGAAAACAGTGACTTTGCTTGGCTTCAAGTTACAGTCATCACCAAAATTGGGGTTCAGAAGATACTTTGCCCATGGCTTGTTTACAACAGTTTTAGATTTGAGAAGCTATATAAGGAATCCAGAGAGGTCTTCAACAACTTAATGACTCTCAGTGAGAAGCTGGACTTAGGTCTACAAGACAATAACTTCACTGAACTCCTTGCTGTGCAACCCAAGGAACTTACCTGATGGAACTGGCAGTTCAGAGAAAGGACGATGAGGGCCAAGAGGAAGAATTATCTGAAGAACTGAAGAGATTCATGATTCAGGAAATAGTGAGGAGATGCTCTTCATTTGAGGAGGCACTGTTAGTTTTTGAGCCAGATGACCTGGACTTAGAAAGGCACATGGAGTTTTCAGTAGATGTTCAGAATGCCATCCAGTGTCATCTACAACGAGAGAAAAAGAGCAACTACCAGACACCACCGGATCATTTTTTCAAGAGGGTCGGATTTTTGATTTCAGCAAGGAACCAAAACCTGTGCCGTCAATGTCAAGCATGAGTGAAATTGCAGCTTGCCCTCTGACCCTTGTTGCTGACAGTTCTTCAGTTCTGCCATCCCCCACGTCCTCTCCCTCCTCTATTCAGTTGCCTGTTCACTCACTGCTGTTGCCTGTATGCCAGCTGTTGAACTGTACTACTGTACTTTTCAGGTTAATACTGTAAGGTTAAAAATGCTATATTTTTAATGGTTGTTTTTAACGTATCATTTGTGTGAATATTATAAAACTTACAGTCAAGCACTATATAGCCAATTGTGTTAGTTGGATACCTAGGCTAACTTTTTTCGACTTATGAACAGATTATACTTATGAACACTCTGAGAATGGAATTTATTCATGTGTAGGAGTCTTACTACAGCGTTCATTTCTTCCTTTTTTTTTTTTAATCCTGATACAGTTTATTATTTTCTTTCTAATTTGCCTCATTAGAATTTTCCCAATTAAATTAAAATGAAAAGCATTTTTCATTTTTCTTATTTCAAATAACACGATTCTACATTCCTTAACTAATATTTACAGAATATTTTTGGTAGATGTACTTTCAGGTTGAAGGAGATCTCCTCTATTACTGGGCTGGTAAGAAATGTTATTATGAATAGACAAATTTTATAAAATTCACTTTTAGCATTAGTTGAAATAATTTTAAGCTCTTCCTATTTTAATCTTTGAATGTTATGAACTACTTTGATAAATACTTTTATTGATAAATCTTATGCTTCTGGGATAAACATAGTTTGTTCATGAAATAGAATTTTAGATTTTGTTGCTTAAAATTTTACTTTGATAGTCACCCACTTTTTTTTGTTTTAACCTGTGCTATTCTCATTTAATTTGTGAAAAAGTAATTCTAATTTCATAAGCTAATTTAGAAAATCTTTATCCTTTCTAAAATGATGGAAATTATCTTTCTGGAGTTTTCTTAGAATCCTCATTTAAAACAATCTGAATTGTCTGTGTGCGTACTATTTGCACAATTTTTTTTGTTTTGGAGTTGAAAGATATATTTTTCTCTTTAAGTAGCAAAAAAAAAAAAAACCCTGTAAATAATTAATGTACACAACATGACCAGTTTAGAAATAAGTATACACTTATGAAGGTATCATAACAAATTATGCCATAGACCTATCCATCACTTCCAAAAGATTCTTCTGTTCACCTTACACCTAACAGTTCTAATGTCACTTTAAGTACATTATATCTTCTTGAAATGCTTCTTCTATTACATATATTTTTTCTATAAAAATTATCCATTACCTTTTTTCACATTTATCATGTCACATAACTGTCAGTAATAGTCTTCATTTATATTTTTATTGTTTTTGTTTTTAAAATATTATTTTGAAATTTACATCTGGTATCTGAACAAGATCATTGTGGTGCATTGGCAATGGTTTCTCTTGTTGTGGAGCACAGGCTCTAGGCACATGAGCTTCAGTGGCATGTGGACTCAGTAGTGTGACACAGGCCTTAGAGCTCAGGCTCAGTAGCTGTGGCTCACTGACTTAGTTGCCCTGCCACAGGTGTAATCTTCCCAGACAAGGGATTGAACCCATGTCCCCTGCATTGTCAGAAGGATTCTTATTCCCTGTGCTACCTAGGAAGTGCTTCATGCATATTTTTAAACTGCATTTTTTTCTCTGTAATTCTAATTTTACTTGGATATTCTCCTTTTGGGGAGGAGGGGGACGATATTTCCAATTTTATTTTAAACATTCTTGCTTTAGGTTATGCAACTTTATTGAATTGCTGGTTTAATATTTAGTTCACTAATTTATTAATCAGTAATTTGGGGAGATACTTTTTGCAACTATTTCCAGGTACAGGCACTTAGTTAATGTTTTTCAAGACCAGTGGTAATAAATTAAAAATCAGTTATATAAATAACTCTGAAAAACCCTGAAATATTTGGAAACGGAATAAGTCAGTGCATGATTGAGGCCACTTCTTATCCGGCTACCCTCCTTCACTTGCTCTCCTGACCTGAGCTTCATTGTCCAGAATAAGGCATTCTTGGGCTGCTCCTTGAAAAGAGTAGCAACTGGTGACTATCGTTTTTTTCTTCCCTTCATTAACTAGATTTAGAGAAAGAACACTCTCTCATTATATTATGTTCTTTCTGA
Source organism: Bos grunniens (assembly GCF_055505025.1). Taxonomy (NCBI): domain Eukaryota; kingdom Metazoa; phylum Chordata; class Mammalia; order Artiodactyla; family Bovidae; genus Bos; species Bos grunniens. The sequence continues at coordinate 7,559,605 of NC_141176.1, read as the reverse complement.
AAGGACCCTATAAAGAGCTTCTGTGGTAACTTAGTTAGATGTGTCCTGCTTTTCCCTTTTCCATTTAATAATACCCATCTTTACTATTTTTGGCTTGGTATCATTATAACATTAATATCAAGTGATATATGCTCCTCTTTGGTGCTTAAATATTTAGAATTTTGCATTTTAATCAACTTTCCTCAACATTTGCATACATATTTAAGTGCTGTTATACAGATGGTAACAGTCTGGTGCACATGAAATGGTAAACTATGGATGACTTTTAGATGAGAGATTCAAAGACTTAATAACACTACACTTTACCTTTCTGCACCTGACTTCTTTCATTCACATATTTTTGCATCTCTTTGTGGTAAGCCATTTACTATTTTCAGTCTTTCATTCTGAATAAGTCTCTGGCACTTCCTGAAATTGTCTCTAGCAATTCTTTTGGGTATAGGTTCTACTATGCTAAAATACCCCAACATATGAGATCTCACCTTTTCTGAATGAGTCTTACTCAAAACAAGATTGTGACCTCTGATATAGGCAGGCATATCCATGGAGTCACAGAGTTGGACATGACTGAGTGACTGAACTGAACTGAACTGCATAGTAATTCATAAACCATTCTCTTGCCTGCAAGATAAAAATAAATAGAAATCTTGGGACATATGCATTTCTAAGAGTTTATAGAATATTGATGATACTTTCTGTATGAAATGTAAAGGTTTAAAATGCAGTCTCAATCAGAAAATGATTTCCAATATTTACCTCTGAATATGAGGTAATGTTGAAAAAATGAATCAAGTATCAATACCCTTTACTATTTCTTTAAAAATAGACATGGTGAAGATTCACACATGACTGTCTCAATTATTTAGATAATCATGGAAGATTCACACATGACTGCCTTAATTACTTAGATAATAATTGGTTCAAGATACACACTGCTGCCTGTAAACTCAGAATCATTTCAAATCTACCCCTCAAAAGTAATTCAGAATGGTATTTCTGATCACTCTTATCTTTTTTATTTTTTTTAGTCTTGTTTAGAATTTTTTTTAATTTTATTTTATTTTTAAACTTTACAATATTATATTAGTTTTGCCAAATATCGAAATGAATGCGCCACAGGTATACATGTGTTCCCCATCCTGAACCCTCCTCCCTCTTCACTCCCCATACCATCCCTCTGGGTCGTCCCAGTGCACCAGCCCCAAGCATCCAGTATCGTGCATCGAACCTGGACTGGCGACTCGTTTCATACATGATATTATACATGTTTCAATGCCATTCTCCCAAATCTTCCCACCCTCTCCATCTCCCTCTCCCACAGAGTCCATAAGACTGTTCTATACATCAGCATTTCTTTTGCTGTCTCGTACACAGGGTTATTGTTACCATCTTTCTAAATTCCATATATATGTGTTAGTATAATATATTGGTGTTTTTCTTTCTGGCTTGCTTCACTCTGTATAATAGGCTCCAGTTTCATCTACCTCATTAGAACTGATTCAAATTTATTCTTTTTAATGGTTGAGTAATACTCCATTGTGTATATGTATCACAGCTTTCTTATCCCTTCATCTGCTGATGGACATCTAGGTTGCTTCCATGTCCTGGCTATTATAAACAGCCGCGATGTTCAGCTGCAATGAACACTGGGGTACACGTGTCTCTTTCCCTTCTGGTTTCCTCAGTGTGTATGCCCAGCAGTGGGATTGCTGGATCATAAGGCAGTTCTATTTCCAGTTTTTTAAGGAATCTCCACACTGTTCTTCAGAGTGGCTGTACTAGTTTGCATTCCCACCAACAGTGTAAGAGGGTTCCCTTTTCTCCACACCCTCTCCAGCATTTATTGCTTGTAGACTTTTGGATTGCAGCCATTCTGACTGGCGTGAAATGGTACCTCATAGTTGGAAATACAAAAAACCTCGAATAGCCAAAGCTATCTTGAGAAAGAAGAATCAAACTTGAGGAATCAACCTACCTGACTTCAGGCTCTACTACAAAGCCACAGTTATCAAGACAGTATGGTACTGGCACAAAGACAGAAATATAGATCAATGGAACAAAATAGAAAGCCCAGAGATAAATCCACGCACATATGGACACCTTATCTTTGACAAAGGGGGCAAGAATATACAATGCAGAAAAGACAATCTCTTTAACAAGTGGTGCTGGGAAAACTGGTCAACCACTTATAAAAGAATGAAACTAGAACACTTTCTAACACCATACACAAAAATAAACTCAAAATGGATTAAAGATCTAAACGTAAGACCAGTAACTATAAAACTCATAGAGGAGAACATAGGCAAAATACTCTTATCTTTGATGAGAAAAATGTCTCGACTCCCTTATTATACAATGCGCTGAAGCTTGGTGCTTTTCCCACGATCACTGCACGTTCTAGGGTAGACAAGGGAGAATATTTGAAACAAAGTTTAATATATTTCATTCCAGGAGAGGGACAAGAGAGATGAATATAGAACAGTTTATATGTAATCTTTTTCTCCAATGTCCCTTTCTCTATGAGTTTCGACATATGATTTTGTAGTGTTTCTTAGAATGAAGGAGTTATTTCCCCCACCATTTGCATCTGGAATTAACCCCTGAATTTGCTTTCACCAGTAAAGTAATGAAGAGATGGAAGTAATTATATGTCAGTTTCATACCTGTGCCTCAAGAATTATTGCATGCTTCGTCTTCCTCTCTTGCATTTTTGCCATCCTGAAGAATATGTTCAAAAGTGCTCACTGATTCAGGAGAAGGATGAAAAATACCTGCTGCACTCAATATGCAAGCAAATTTGGAAAACTCAGCAATGGCCACAGGACTGGAAAAGGTCAGTTTTCATTCCAATCCCAAAGAAAGGCAATGCCAAAGAATGCTCAAACTACCACAGAATTACACTCATCTCACACGCTAGTAAAGTAATGCTTAAAATTTTCCAAGCCAGGCTTCAGCAATATGTGAACCGTGAACTTCCTGATGTTCAAGCTGGTTTTAGAAAAAGAAGAGGAGCCAGAGACCAAATTGCCAACATCTGCTGGCTCATGGAAAAAGCAAGAGAGTTCCAGAAAAACATCTATTTCTGCTTTGTTGACTATGACAAAGCCTTTGACTGTGTGGATCACAATAAACTGTGGAAATTCTTCAAGAGATGGGAATACCAGACCACCTGACCTGCCTCTTGACAAACCTATATGCAGGTCAGGAAGTAACAGTTAGAACTGTACATGAAACAACAGACTGGTTCCAAACAGGCAAAGAAGTACGTCAAAGCTGTATATTGTCACCCTCCTTATTTTACTATGCAGAGCACATCATGAGAAACTGTGGGCTGGAAGAAGCACAAGCTGAAGTCAAGATTGCAGGGAGAAATATCAATAACCTCAGATATGCAGATGACACCACCCTTATGACAGAAAGTGAAGAGGAACTAAAAAGCCTCTTGATGACAGTGAAAGAGGAGAGTGAAAAAGTTGGCTTAAAGCTCAACATTCAGACAACGAAGATCATGGCATCTGGTTCCATCACTTCATGGGAAATAGATGGGGAAACAGTGGAAACAGTGTCAGACTTTATTTTTTTGGGCTCCAAAATCACTGCAGATGGTGATTGCAGCCATGAAATTAAAAGACGCTTACTCTATGGAAGGAAAGTTATGACCGATCTTGTGAGCATATTAAAAAGCAGAGACATCACTTTGCCAACAAAGGTCCATCTAGTTAAGGCTATGGTTTTTCCAGTGGTCAAGTATGGGTGTGAGAGTTGGACTGTGAAGAAAGCTGAGTGCAAAGAATTGATGCTTTTGAACTGTGGTGTTGGAGAAGACTCTTTCAAGTCCCTTGGACTGTAAGGAATCCAACCAGTCCATTCTAAAGGAGATTAGTCCTGTGTGTTCATTGTAAGGACTGATACTAAAGCTGAAACTCCAATACTTTGGCCACCTCATGAGAAGAGTTGACCCATTGGAAAAGACCGTGATTTTGGGAAAGATTGAGGGCAGGAGAAGAAGGGGACAACAGAGGATGAGATGGCTGGATTGCATCATCTACTCAATGGACATGAGTTTTAGTAAACTCTGGGAGTTGGTGACGGACAGGAGGCCTGGTTTAGTGCGATCCATGGGCTCTCAAAGAGTCGGACACGACTGAGCAACTGAATTGAACTGAATTGAAGATTCTACTGCTGCTTTTAATTGAAAATTTTTGGCAACACTTACTTGAATTAATTAAACTAACTACTCAAGACTAGTGAAGAAATACAGCCGCTTTTCATTGACTTTTCTGACACAACACTCATAAAAAGCATTTATGTGTACATATTACATTTTAGTAAAGGTTTTAGGGCAATAGGCTTCATGTATACATGGTCTTCAGCATCAAAATCCTTAAAGCTGGAACTATTTTGTAGTCTTTCACTCATTTTGAAAATGGAAAATTTTCATAACCAGTTTACCTAGAGTTTCACCTTCTTATGTGAGTTTGCCATTTAATAAAAGATTAATTTGCCTCGACATTCTCCGACCTCAGTGATACCAGTTCCTCTCTTTATTTCATCACATAGATGGATTAAAACCCCCTCCTACTCCTCAGCTCTAGGTTTATTTTTGTATATAGAAAAAGATGTTTAATGGGATTTTCTGAGCAGGAACATTTAATCAGCATTGCATCAGTTCATATGTAAAAGAACTAGCTAAGTTTGGAAACACAATTTTTTCTTTCTCCCATCCAAGTTTCTTATAGAAGAAAGTGAGCAAAAAACTATTTATCTTCCCTCTGATATAAAGCTATGTATCATTTTTAGAAGGTAGAAGTGTCTTTAATAATTTTTATCGTAATGTAATAATAATTTTCACCCTGTTGTATTAATTTGTATAACTCTTATGGTTATATGAATATTATACATACACACACACCTTCAAAGAAGTAATGTGCATTTGCCAATTTATTATTGAAAAGCTATTGAGATAAAATGAATATTGTGTCAAAACTTAAAGGAAAATCTGCTAAAAAATATTTTATTTTAAATTCACATTAAGTTTGAAATGCCAAATTGATATTTAAAAGTTGAAAAATATTAGATATAGAGTGTATGCCACTGGTACTTGAAAAGCAACTACGCTAAAGTATTAATGTGATCATAATTAGTATATGATGTAATTTAAAGAAGGTAGAATGATGTGTTATCTGATCAAAAAATTTATTTATTTGGCAGCATGGAGTCTTAGTAGCAACATGCAGAATCTTTCATTGCAGTATACAGACTCTAGTAGAGGTGCTGGGGCTCAGTAGGTGCATCGCACACCTTAGGTTTTCTGTGCTATGTGGGATGTTAGCTCCCTGACCAGGGAGCAAACCCACATCCCCAGCATTGCAAGGCACATTCTTAGCCACTAGATTAACAGTGATCCCAGTCAAATTTTATTTTAAAAAAATTTTGTTCTAGTAGCAGCATGAAGACTAATTTGGTGGGAATAAGAATACTCAAGCTTCCTACGTGGAACTAATGGTAAAGAAGCCGCTTGTCAATTCAGTCTAGGCAAGAGATGGGGTTCCAATCCCTGGGTCAGGAGGATCCACTGGAGGATTCTTGCCTGGAGAATCCCATTGACTTAGGAGCCTGGTGAATTACAGTCCATAGGGTCACAAAGAGTCAGAAATGACTGAAGCAACTCAGCATGCACCCATAGGAAGCCTCATTGGATGTCTACTATGTTTACCTAAAAAATAGGATGGCTGATGCAGTGAATATAGATGAGTTACATTTCCCCCTTATCCCTCACCTCTGGGATTAATTGAAACTATATTATATTAGGTTTATATAATATAATATATATATATAGGTTTATATTATAACATATTATATAAGCTATACTATAAGTTTATAATATATTATATAAGCTATAATATATTATATTATATATATTATTATATATAATATTGTGTATAATATATTATATTATTATACATTATTATATATAATATATTATATATATAGGTTTATATTATATATATATAGCTTATATAATATAAGCTAATTAGGAAGAATTTTAGAAAGCAAAATTAATTGATCTTAGATATGGTTTTGATGTTACTTGTGAGGAAGAAATACTAGAAGATTGCTCATGGTTCACACTTAAATATGAACCAATTGGTAGATTGTGATAATTTCTATGTTTCCCATAGATTGAAAACACAATCAATGCTTTTTCACTCAATTGTTTCTGATGGAAATATCAGACACTACAACCCACCTGTATTCATTTTAAGGAAGTATTTCTAACTACCAAATAGAATCCTGGAGACATTGTTTTCTTCTTTTTTTCTGATGTTTTTTATAATGATTTCTGAAACTACAGATTCATGTGTGTAAGTGGGTAGTGTGGTTAGCATATTAGGTCACTTATTCCTGAGAGGGAAAATATAGTAGTTCCACTTTAGATGGGTAATATTCTTGACAAAAAGTGGGACATCCTGGAAGTACTAAATTTCATGCCCTGAAGCATTACCAAATAAGATGAGCAAATCAATGGTGTGCTAACATAAATTTCATCTTGCAGATGATGATTCATATCAGTTATCTGAGTGCCTTTTTTACGGAAATTTTATTTTAAATTAAACTACAGCTGAGACCAAAAGGTATTTTATCCATCTCTGCTAAACTGAGATTTACACCTCAAGAGTTTTCAGTAAAATCCTGTTGATATTAAAACCACATCCAGCCAGACTCCAGGCAAGAACACTGGAGTGAGTTGCCATTTCCTTCTCCAGTGCATGAAAGTGAAAAGTGAAAGGGAAGTCCCTGAGTCGTGTCCGACTCCTAGCGACCCCATGGACTGCAGCCTACCAGGCTCCTCCGTCCATGGGATTTTCCAGGCAAGAGTACTGGAGTGGGGTGCCATTGCCTTCTCCAAATATCTTCTAGTATGTCTCAAATATATAAACCTTTGTCAAATTAATGTATGCTGATATCTCAAGTATTTAAAACTGCTTTAAGGTTCTTCTGTAATATCGTTACCCTGCATTCACAGCTCCATATGTCTACAACACTTGAGTGTAGAATTTTAAGTGCCACTAGTTATGCCTAGTTATAACTATATATATAGTTATATAGCTATATTTTAGAGAATTTGATAAAAAATACAATAAAATATAGAATTCATAGCTACTCTATACAGCAAAATCCCAAGCAATATAATCACATCTCACTATAAGCCTGTGAATAAAGACAAGATTTGTAGTGAACAATAAATTTAGAATCAAGCTACTGAATCAATAGAAAAAAATTCAAAGTATTTCACTTGTGTGACCTAAAAGTAATTTTAGATTTATAAGGTAATATATAAAATATTATCACTCCTTTATAACCTCAGTCTAAATGTCATACTTTGTTGAATGGAGCTTAAACACTGGCTACATCAAAACTGCTCATTGAGGGTTGAAGCAAGAAAGTGTGAATATAAAAAGAATGTTTTTACATTTTGTAGACTAAGATCAAACTTTTAGTTTTGTGACTACTAAAGCTAACAGTATTCTTTCAGTAATATTTCCATCACTTTCATAGAATGAACTTAACTAAATACACAGTGAAGGAAGGACAGGGAAGCCTGGTGTGTTGTAGTCATAGGGTCACAAAGAGTTGGACATGACTGAAAGAAAGAACAACAGCAAACACACAGAGGCACACACCACTCCATAAATTCAGAGCAACAACAAAAAGTTATGTGGGCTGTTTCTAATATTAAGAAAAGTCATACACTCTTAAGTTCATAATTTTAAAAAAATCATTCAATTATAAATTCAAAAATATTATTCACCTTGAATTTTTCATTTTAAAATACTAGGCATTTTTAAAATTTCAGACCCTTCAAAATAGAGGTTATCACTTGAAAACACTTAAAGATTACTTTTGATGGAATCCATAGTCAAACCTTGTGACTTTATCCATCAGATCAGATCAGATCAGTCGCTCAGTCGTGTCCAACTCTTTGCGACCCCATCAATCGCAGCAACCAGGCCTCCCTGTCCATCACCAACTCCCGGAGTTCACTGAGACTCACGTCCATCGAGTCAGTGATGCCATCCAGCCATCTCATCCTCTGTTGTCCCCTTCTCCTCCTGCCCCCAATCTCTCCCAGCATCAGAGTCTTTTCCAATGAGTCAACTCTTCGCATGAGGTGGCCAAAATACTGGAGTTTCAGCTTTAGCATCATTCCTTCCAAAGAAATCCCAGGGCTGATCTCCTTCAGAATGGACTGGGTGGATCTCCTTGCAGTCCAAGGGACTCTCAACAGTCTTCTCCAACACCACAGTTCAAAAGCATCAATTCTTTGGCGCTCAGCCTTCTTCACAGTCCAACTCTCACATCCATACATGACCACTGGGAAAACCATAGCCTTGATTAGACGAGCCTTTGTTGGCAAAGTAATGTCTCTGCTTTTGAATATGCTATCTAGGTTGGTCATAACCTTCCTTCCAAGGAGCAAGCGTCTTTTAATTTCATGGCTGCAGTCACCATCTGCAGTGATTTTGGAGCCCAGAAAAATAAAGCCTGCCACTGTTTCCACTGTTTTCCCATCCATTTCCCACACCATAATTAAATCTCCACCATTATACTGTGAGATCCTTAACAGGAGTATCCTATCTTAATGAGATAACATTGCAGTAATGTTTAAAATTATTATATAATGTTCTTACCACTTGGCAGATGGTTGTAATGTCTGTAGCAAACTTTTAGTAATGACATAAAGTAGAATAAGCATCCTCATTTGTTCTCTAGCATTTTGCAAGTTGTGAAACAGTTTGCTGTGTATAAAATCAGATTGACAATCTCCTTGTAATCTATTTGGCATTCAGTCTTTTTAAAATGTAAATTAATTAACAACACTAAAAATCAAGCTATTTTACTTAAAAAAACATGTATTTTTGTTGCTCTCCAGAAGTCAGAATATTTGGCAAACATGGCCTCACATTCTTGGAGAGTAACAATTCTCTTGAGCAGAGTAGCAGAGCTGCCTATTTATACAAGATGCCACAATTTCCTATTTTACTTCTTATACCTTTTCCTTTACTAATTTATATAATGGAATGGCCCTTGTAGTTCTTTAAGTATGATCTCTATTTCATAATAACTCATATAAGTCATAATACTCTCTTAGATACAATAATAAAATTGCAATATAATATGGAAACAACACACTAGCTTTTATGAATGATGAGAGTGGAGTTGACATCTTAATGTTGTAAAGACTGCTGAAATTATAAGTTTCCAATAAGAGAAATAAATTTGGAGCACAAGGTATTTTCAGGGGAACACAAGAGTCTCATAAAATAAACAATATTCATAAACTTAAATGACTGAAAGTGAAGAGTCAGCCCTATTTTTTTGAAGAGACAGAATCTTAGTTTTCCTTTCTAACACAGGATATTATATTATAAATATTAAGTATTGGTCCCAGATATGAAATGCTTTTAGAGCTCTTATCAGTGAAACTCAAAGAATACTTGAATTACAATCAAACTATATGTACATAGCAGTAAAATGACAATACATTTTGAACAAATTTTACTTATCACCTTAGAATTTTATTTTGGTAACTTCAAGAAAGATTATATAATCCGAGAAGGAAATGGCAACCCACTCTAGTGTTCTTGCCTGGAGAATCCCAAGGATGGGGGAGCCTGGTGGGCTGCCATCTATGGGGTCACACAGAGTCAGACACGACTGAAGCGACTTAGCAGTAGCAGCATTGTACTGTTTATCATAAGAAAGCTAAGCGCCAAAGAATTGATACTTTTGAACTGTGGTGTTAGAGAAGACTCTTGAGAGTCCCTTGGACTGCAAGAAGACCAAACCAGTCCATCCTAAAGGATATCAGTCCTGGGTGTTCATTGGAAGGACTGATGTTGAAGCTGAAACTCCAATACTTTGGCCACCTCATGTGAAAAGCTGACTCATTTGAAAAGACCCTGATGCTGCGAAAGATTGAGGGAAGGAGGAGAAGGGGATGACCGAGGATGAGATGGTTGGATGGCATCGCGGACTCAATGGACATGAGTTTGGGTGAACTCCTGAAGTTGGTGATGGACAGGGAGGCCTGGCTTGCTGCAGTCCATGGGGTCGGAAAGAGTCGAACATGACTGAACAACTGAACTGAACTGAATCTCATGATGAATTGATTTTGAAAGGCTTTTGTAAATGGTGGGGCTTCCCAGATACCTCAGTTGGTAAAGAATCCACTTGAAATGCAGGAGACCCTGGTTCGATTCCTGGGTTGGGAAGATCTGCTGGAGAAGGGTTAGGCTACCCACTCCAGTATTCTTGGGCTTCCCTTCTGGCTCAGCTGGTAAAGAATCCACCGGCAATGAGGGAGACCTGGGTTCAAAATCCCTGGGTTGTGAAGATCCCCTGGAGAAGGGAAAGGCTACACACTCCAGTATTCTGGCCTGGAGAATTCCAATAGGGGTCACAAAGTGTTGGTCATGACTGAGTGACTTTCATTTTCACTTTTTAAATGGCAAAATATGTGGAAAATAATATATTTTAAAAATTGTCTTTAATTTTTTGTACTCAAAGACTTTGATGTATGTATGAAATGAAAACATTATATTTGAAAAAAACAATGAGTGCTCTGTCAATTATAAGGATAAATAAATGCTATCTTAAAGCACCTCAATATTATTTTATACTTCTGCAATTCTTGTTAGATCATATTAGTGAAGATCAATTTTAAAATATTTTTCAATTGAATAGTTTTTAGTTGCATATTCTGTTAGCAGTTCAAAGTTTTTCAGACTTATTTAAACTTAACAATAATTCCAATGGTTATGCAGAAAACACAGAATATGCATGGAATCTTAAAGAGGTCAAACATACATACACTCATGAGATTGCTTCTGAGGATAAATCAATTCAAATTTTCTGGAAAGTAAGATATTAGAATTAAATACCTTAAATATGTCCAGATTTGAATAGAGCAATTTCACTTTCAGGCAATTATTCTATGGATTTTTTTGACCATAAGCTAAACAAATCTAACATTAATAGAGTAAAAGGGAAAAATTAATTGTGAACAATTGCTAAATAATCTAATAACTAGTGATATATATAGACAGTATATCATAAAACAATTAAAATTGGTTTTCAACTATCTTTTGAAATTTTCTCATAATATAATATTAATGAAATGTCATTATTATAACTATACACTTTTAAATTTGATTCACACATATTTGCTGAAATTTCTCATATGGCAGTTACATAATAGGGATATATAAAAAACTAAGTTTTAAAAGGTTATTTTGAATGTCAGTCAGTTAAACTGAGATGGATGACCCTGGAGCCTGTTATACAGACTGAAGTGAGTCAGAAAGATTAAAAAAAAAAATCATATATTAACTCATTATATGTGGAATCTAGAAAAATGATACCGACGAGCCTATTTGCTGGACAGGAATAGGGAAGCACATGTGGAGAAAGCACTTGTGGACACAGAAGGAGAAGGAAGAAGTGGGGTGAACTGAGACAGTAGCACTGAAATGTGTACATTACTGGGGTGAAATAGACAGCTAGTAGGAAGCTGCTGTGTAACACTGGTGCCTCTGCCTGCTGCTCTGAGAGAACTTAGAGAGGTGAGCTGGGGAGTGGAGGGCGGGAAGGCAGCTAAAGAGGGAAGGGATTATATATATACTTTTGCCTGATTCATGTTGTTGCATGGCAGAAACCATGAAACACAACATTGTAAAATAATTAGACTCCAATTAAACATTTAAAAAAAATAATGTGAAAAAGCCCTTTTTTTTAACAGAGCTTTCTAACAAACATATACATATAGTATAAAAATTAAGGAAGTATATGGCATTTTGGAAGAAAGAATGTTCTGTTAATACCTAAATAGGATGACCAGAAAAGATTTCAATGAAAATATAACAAACACACAAAAGAGATGAGGCGTAAATAATAAATATAGTCAACAAACTTGGTTATGGTAAGAAGAGTACGATCTTGACTGGAATAAGCTGGGAATTGGTGGCAGAGGAAGAAATAATCTTTTTGAGGAGTTTTGGATAAGTGGCAGAGAGAATTTCAAGGGAGATGTAGATTCACAGTTTTTTTTTTTTTTTTTTTGCTTTTGTTTTTTATAAAAATTAAGAGCAATTAAAAAAAAAAGACAGCAAAAAGGAAAAAGAAAAAAGATGAAGAGAGAAAGGAATTTTGCTTGAGAGATATTTTTATGTGTCCATATGTTTGCCCAGATATGGGAAAAAAAAGTTTTTACCTAGGATACAAGGCTCAGATGGTAAATGTGGGAATAGTGAATTTGATCCCTGGGTCTGGAAGATCCCCTGGAGAAGACAATGGACACTCCACTCCACTCCACTCCACTCCACTCCCCACTCCACTCTTCTTGCCTGGAGAATCCCACGGACAGAGGAGCCTTGTGGGCTACAGTCCATGGTATCACAAAGAGTCAATCATGACTGAGTGGCTAACACTTTTACAGGAATGTCCATGTACATAAATATGGACAAACTAAAACTGGAAGATCTGGGAAGAATTGACATACTGTTTTACTCATTTTATCCCATTTGTGATGCAAAAACATAAAAATATATAAAAATAGAAAATTGGCTTTTGACTTATCTACTCCCAGAAATAATCTTTATCCTTCCACTAATTAAGTCCACATTTATTGATGGAAGGCATTTATCCTTGATTTATGATTAATGGCTTGTGTAGCTTAAAATGGATTTGATTGTTTTCTTGGCCAGGACTACAAACAGTAGTAACTTATTAATGAGGCATGCATTCTAGAAATTTCCTGAGGAAATTCAAAGATTTATGATAAGATTAATGGAACAGATTTGTTAAATACAAACTATACCAGATCCCGCAAACTATAGCCCTGAAGGGCCAGGAAAGACATTTAGCAAGGCAGTGAAAAATGTAATGGGATTGCAAACATCCTTGGGAATCTCAGTGGTGCATGTTTTTGAATGCTAGAGATAATGATAATGAAGTGGATAGTACATCTTCTATGTAAATTTTTTAGATACAAGATTGATAGAATTCAGTTTGCAACATTTACCATTAGAGGCAAAATGCATAAGATGACCATTACAAGGATCAGGAACAGAGTGGAAACCAGAATATTTTGAGCCAGGTTCTGTGATCAGATCATATCAGATCAGTCTCTCAGTAGTGTCCAACTTTTTGCGACCCCATGAATCGCAGCACGTCAGGCCTCCCTGTCCATCACCAACTCCTGGAGGTCACTCAGACTCACGTCCATCAAGTCAGTGATGCCATCCAGCCATCTCATCCTTTGTCGTCCCCTTCTCCTCCTGCCCCCAATCCCTCCCAGCATCAGAGTCTTTTCCAATGAGTCAACTCTTTGCATGAGGTGGCCAAAGTACTGGAGTTTCAGCTTTAGCATCATTCCTTCCAAAGAAATCCCAGGGCTGATCTCCTTCAGAATGGACTGGGTGGATCTCCTTGCAGTCCAAGGGACTCTCAACAGTCTTCTCCAACACCACAGTTCAAAAGCATCAATTCTTCAGCACTCAGCCTTCTTCACAGTCCAACTCTCACATCCATACATGACCACAGGAAAAACCATAGCCTTGACTAGATGAAACTTTGTTGGCAAAGTAATGTCTCTGGTTTTGAATATGCTATCTAGGTAGGTCATAACTTTCCTTCCAAAGAGTAAGCGTCTTTTAATTTCATGGCTGCAATCACCATCTGCAGTGATTTTGGAGCCCAGAAAAATAAAGTCTGACACTGTTTCCACTGTTTCCCCATCTATTTCCCATGAAGTGATGGGAGCAGATGCCATGATCTTCATTTTCTGAATGTTGAGCTTTAAGCCAACTTTTTCACTCTCCACTTTCACTTTCATGAAGAGGCTTTTTAGTTCCTCTTCACTTTCTGTCATAAAGGTGGTGTCATCTGTTTATCTGGGGTTATTGATATTTCTCCTGGCAATCTTGATTCCAGCTTGTGTTTCTTCCAGTCTAGCATTTCTCATGATAGTGACTAATTAATCAGGAGGACACGAGGAATTAAACATTTCAATTCTCCACTATTTCTTAATCTGTCTATTAATAAGAGTAAAGGATTTTGGTGAACAGAATTTTGACATTAGACAACACAACAAACATTGCTAGGCTCTCAATCAGTTCTGAAACCTAAGCTAAGTCCATGCACCAAGATCCCCTGATTGAAGTGTCTTTCTTGAGAAAACACTGCCTCAGCAAAGTGTTAATACTGTAAATATTTCTCCAAGTATTTTCCAAGGGATCCATGAGCAGCTTCAAAGATGAATGTGTACTGTAAAAGTGAATATACCTAGAATGTTTTAGGGATTATGTGACACAGGTTGTAAATCGACACCAGAACCTGGAGAACCTAAATACTACTATTGTCCTCTGGTCTGAAAGGAGATTTAGGGAGGTCAGGTGGGAAGTTAACTTTTAGCTCCAGTTAATCTCACAATACTCCCCATGGGTGTGCTGAACTACCAGTCGGTAATTTATCCAGCTCTTGACAACATTGAACTAGATAATTATTTTCTGCCAACTGAAAATATTACCATACTAGTATCTTCATCTGTATAGTAAAAGTCATTATATTTGTAAGTATCAGATGGAAACTCTTTTACCTGCTTCACACAACCAAAATACAGAACTTAAAGCAAAAGCACATCCATTGAGTAATTGCAAATTTTAGGATAGTCATCAATATTTAAGTGATGCAAGGTTATAATTTGTATCATTAAAAAAAAAAAATCTCACCTCTAGGAGTAGTATAAAAACCGTATAGTTCTTGGTAAATTATTGCATACATAATCAGGTGATGCCTCAAACTGCAGTTGCCATTTTCATGCATGGAACTTCCAATTATTATTGGAACAAATAGTCATATTCTCTGGCACTGGCATTCAACTTTTGATCTGGAAAGTGCTCTTCCAGAACAATTAATGAAAATGATTGCTAACAGTTTCCCTTTATAGAACAAAGACACTGTCTTAACCCCAAAGTATATTAGTTTTCTTTCTCTGTATCACAATATAATCCAGAGATGGTCTGTTATATTGATGACAGGATATGCTGAGGTATATAATTGACTGAGGAATGATATAAGGCTTTTGAAAATGAAAGGTCTTATAATAGTAGAAAATTTCTAAACGTCAGTTGTCTGAAACTTGCCAAAGGTGCAAAGCAAGTCACTATATCTTAAGCTAAAATCACTACGAAGAAGCACAATAATTGTTAGCCTCTTCTGATTTTAATGGTAATATATTAGATATGAATTATTCCAATTTAATAAATGGGGGGAAAATTACAGCTGGTAGTTGTGAATAGGGCCCAGAACAAAAGAAAGTATAGTCTCAGGCCCAGCTATGTGGACAGGTATTCCTGCAACTTAGGTGTTTTTTTTTTTTTTTTTTTTAACAAGTATAACTCTTTCCTTCTTTCTCTGTCTCTCTCTCTCATTATAGAAAAAGCATTTTACATACGATCTACTTTCTCAAAAATATTTTAAGTATACAATATCATCTTGTTAAAAAATGGGCAGGCTAATGCATTCTGTTTGCTTGGAAACGAACAAAAATCATTCTGTTGTTTTTGACATTGCATCCAAGTACTGCATTTTGGACTCTTTTGTTGACTATGATGGCTACTCCATTTCTTCTAAGGGATTCCTGCCCATAGTAGTAGATATAATGGTCATCTGGGTTAAAATCACCCATTCCAGTCCATCTTAGTTTGCTGATTCCTAGAATGTTGATGTGCACTCTTGCCATCTCCTGTTTGACAACTTCCAATTCTCCTTGATACATGGACTAACATTCCAGGTTCCTATGTAATATTGCTCTTTACAGCATCGAATCTTGCTTCTATCACCAGTCCCATCTGCAACTGGGTGTTGTTATTGCTTTGGCTCTATCCTTTCATTCTTTCTGGAGTTATTTCTCCACTGATCTCCAGTAACATATAGGGCACCTACTGACGTCAGGGGTTCATCTATCAATATCCTATCTTTTTGCCTTTTCATATTGTTCATGGGGTTTTCGAGGCAAGAATACTGAAGTGGTTTCCCATTCCCTTCTCCAATGGACCACATTCTGTCACACCCTCTCCACCATGACCCGTCTGTCTTGGGTGGCCCCATACATAGTCTGTTTTATTGACTATGCCAAAACCTTTGACTGTGCAGATCACAATAAACTGTGGAAAATTCTTAAAGAGATGGGAATACCAGACCACCTGGCATGTCTCTTGAGAAACCTGTATGCAGTTCAGGAAGTAACAGTTAGAACTGGACATGGAACAACAGACTGGTTCCAAATAGGAAAAGGAATACATCAAGGCTGTATATTGTCACCCTGCTTATTTAACTTCTATGCAGAGTACATCATGAGAAATGCGGGACTGGAGAAAGTGCAAGGTGGAATCAAGAATCCCGGGAGAAATATCAACAACCTCAGACATGCAGATGACAAAACCCTTATGGCAGAAAGTGAAGAACTAAAGAGCCACTTGATGAAAGTGAAAGAAGAGAGTGAAAAAGCTGGCTTAAAGCTCAACATTCAGAACACCAAGATTATGGCATCTGGTCCTATCACTTCATGGCAAATATATGGGGAAACAGTGGAAACAGTAGCTGATTTTATTTTTCTGGGCTCCAAAATAATTGTAGATGGTGATTGCAGCCATGAAATTAAAAAACGTTTGCTCCTTGAAACATCAGAAAGAAAGTTATGGCCAATCTTGTGAGCATATTAAAAAGCAGAGACATTACTTTGCCAACAAAGGTCTGTCTAATCAAGGCTATGGTTTTCCCGGTGGTCATGTATGGATGTGAGAGTTGGACTGCAAAGAAAGCTGAGCGCCGAAGAATTGATGCTTTTGAACTGTGGTGTTGGAGAAGACTCTTGAGAGTCCCTTGGACTGTAAGGAGATACAACCAGTCCATCCTAAAGGAGATCAGTCCTGGGTATTCATTGGAGGGACTGATGCTGAAGCTGAAACTCCAATACTTTGGCCACCTCATGCAAAGAGTTGAATCATTGGAAATGACCCTGATGCTGGGAGGGATTGGGGGCAGGAGGAGAAGGGGACGACAGAGGATGAGATGGCTGGATGGCATCACTAACTCAATGGACATGGGTCTGAGTGGTCTCTGGGTGTTGGTAATGGACAGGAAGGCCTGGCGTGCTGTGATTCATGGAGTTGCATAGAGTCAGACATGACTGAGTGACTGAACTGAACTGAACTGAATACATTCTGCATTATTGGAACTTTATACACACTGAATAGCAGTACTACAATGCCCCTTTTCCTAGCCCCTGGAAGCTATTATTCATCTCCCCAGTTTTAAGAGTTTGAATAGTTCCTATCTAATTTATATAAGTGCAACTAGGCAGTATTTGTCTTTCTGTGACTGTGTCACTTAGCACAGTGCCCTACAGATTCATCCATGATATTACATATTGTAGGCTTTCCTTTTTTTTGAAGGGTGAATAAAATCTATTGCAGGTATATAGTACCACATTTTATATATTCATCTGTGGATGGACTTTTACTGTGAATAATGCTGCAGTGAATATGGGTGTACAAATATCTCCTCAAGACCCTGATTTCAAATATTTGGATGAAAACCCAGAAATGGAATAACTGGATAATATGGTAGTTCCAGTTTTAATTTTTTGAGTTATCTCCCTATTATTTTTCATAGGAACTGCACCATTACACTCCCTCCAAGGATATGTAAGGATTATCATTATTTTTGGTAATAGCCATCCTTCAAGCAAAACTTCCCTGGTGGTTCAGATGGTAAAGCATCTGCCTACAATGTGGGAGACCCGGATTTGATCCCTGGATCCGGATGATCCCCTGGAGAAAGAAATGTCAACCCACTCCAGTACTCTTACCTGGAAAAATCCCATGGATGGTGGATCCTGGTAGGCTACAGTCCATGGGGTCACAAAGAGTCAGACATGAGTGACTTCACTTTCACTTTCTTTCATCCTTTGAGCATGAAGTGATATGTCATTGCTTTTTAGATTTGCATTTCCTTGGTGATTAGTGAGGCTGAGTATATTTTCATACACCTGTTTGCCATTTCTATCTTTATCTTAATAGAGTTACTTATTTTACTTTTTTTATTGTTTTGGTATCTGCCTCTTGAGAAACCTATATGCAGATCAGGAAGCAACAGTTAGAAATGTACATGGAACAACAGACTGGTTCCAAATAGGAAAAGGAGTACGTAAAGGCTGTATATTGTCACCCTGCTTATTGCACTCATCTCACACGCTAGTAAAGTAATGCTCAAAATTTTCCAAGCCAGGCTTCAGCAATACGTCAACCATGAACTTCCAGATGTTCAAGCTGGTTTAGAAAAGGCAGAGGAATCAGAGACCAAATTGCCAACACCCGCTGGATCATTGAAAAAGCAAGGGAGTTCCAGAAAAAAACATCTATTTCTGCTTTATTGACTATGCCAAAACCTTTGACTGTGTGGATCACAATAAACTGTGGAAAATTCTTCAAGAGATGGGAATACCAGACCACCTGACCTGCCTCTTGAGAAATCTGTATGCAGGTCAGGAAGCAACAGTTAGAACTGGACATGGAACAACAGACTGGTTCCAAATAGGAAAAGGAGTACGTTGAGGTTATATATTGTCACCCTGCTTATTTAACGTATATGCAGAGTACATCACGTGAAATGCCGGGCTGGAAGAAGCACAAGCAGGAAGCAAGATTGCCGGGAGAAATATCAATAACCTCAGATATGTAGATGACAGCACCCTTATGGCAGAAAGTGAAGAAGAACTAATAAGCCTCTTGATGAAATGAAAGAGGAGAGTGAAAAAGTTGGCTTAAACCTCAACATTCAGAAAACAGAGATCATGGCATCTGGTCCCATCTCTTCATGGCAGATAGACGGGGAAACAGTGGAAACAGTGTCAGACTGAATCTTTTTGGGCTCCAAAAT
This sequence comes from Bos grunniens, assembly GCF_055505025.1. Taxonomy (NCBI): domain Eukaryota; kingdom Metazoa; phylum Chordata; class Mammalia; order Artiodactyla; family Bovidae; genus Bos; species Bos grunniens. Next base: position 7,540,600 of record NC_141176.1, on the reverse strand, counting down.
CACTGCAGATGGTGACTGCAGCCATGAAATTAAAAGACGCTTACTCCTTGGAAGGAAAGTTATGACCAATCTAGATAGCACATTGAAAAGCAGAGATATTACTTTGCCAATTAAGGTCCGTCTAGTCAAGGCTATGGTTTTTCCAGTGGCCATGTATGGATGTGAGAGCAAGACTGTGAAGAAAGATGAGCGCTGAAGAATTGATGCTTTTGAACTGTGGTGTTGGAGAAGACTCTTGAGAGTCCCTTGGACTGCAAGGAGATCCAACCAGTTTATCCTAAAGGAGATCAGTCCTGGGTGTTCATTGGAGGGACTGATGCTGAAGCTGAAACTCCAGTACTTTGGCCACCTCATGCAAAGAGTTGACTCATTGGAAAAGACTCTGATGCTGGGAGGGATTGGGGGCAGGAGGAGAAGGGGACGACAGGGGATGAGATGGCTGGATGGCATCACCGACTCAATGGACATGAGTTTGAGTGAACTCCAGGCGTTGGTGATGGACAGGGAGGCCTGGTGTGCTGTGATTCACGGGGTTGCAAAGAGTCGGACACGACTCTGCGACTGAACTGAGCTGATTGATTGAGTTTTAAGAGTTCTTTATATATTGTAGATATTAACCCCTTATTATATAGATGATTTGCAAATATTTTCTCCCACTTTGTAAATTGCCTTTTGCTTCTACTGCTTGTTTTCTTTTCTGTGCAAAAGTTTTTATTTGATACCATCTCAATTATCTATTTTTGCTTTTGTTCATTGTGCTTCTGGTGTCACATCCAAAAAAATAGTTTTGGTCAAGACAAATGTTATGAAACTTTTCCCTTATGATTTGCTCAAGGAGTTTTTCAGTTCCATGTCTTAGCATTTGATTTTTTAATCCATTTTGGGTTGATTTTTTTGTATATAGAGTAAGAAAAGGGATCAATTTCATTCTTTTATATTTGGATATCCAACTATCCCAATACCATTTAATGAAGAGACTATCTTAACTCCATTGTTTATTCTTAGCATCTTTTCCATTAATTGGATATCTTCATGGTTCTAAATGAATTTTTAGAATTGTTAATGTTATTTTTGCAAAAAAAAAAAAAAGAACAAGTCTTTGGGGTTTCAGTAGGAATTGCATTGAATCTGTAGTATGGACATTTTAACAATATTAAACCTTTCAATCCATGAACATGAATGTTTTTCCATTTATTTGTTTCTTCTGTAATTTCTTTCACCAATGCATGGGTCTTATATGCATCAGTTTCAAAACTATTTGTTAGGTGATCATATTTAAAAAGCAAATAATCAAATACTATTCAGTGGGTATCTTTATGTATTGAGTCAGGCCATGAAACTTGTTCATGTTGTTTTTCTAAGCAATATTCTTTGGAAAACATGCAGCTTTCATGTACTGAGTAATGGGAAAACAAACAAACAAACCAAGAATGTTTAGTATAGCACAGCAAAAAATATGTAATCCTAGCTGTACATGATAAACAGAGTATTATCTGTTCCAATAAGCCATAGGATTTAGTAAGCTATTATTAGCTTATTATCAGTTGTGGTATTATGTATAAGATCAAACATAAACAATTCCAAAAAGCGTGAGCATATTCTGTCAGCAAGATGCTCAGATTTCCAATGTACCTACTCCTCCTCTCAATCCACAAATATGACCATGTATACAATTACTTATAACTAGTTGATGTTAAAATAATAAAACTTGAGAACAGTTTCCAAATGCACTGTATGAAATGTTAGCCCTAGCTAAAAGTAAAGCACTAAAGAATTAGAGCTTCAGTTATGGATAGCTATGAAAGAAAATAAAAAAGGTGAACTATTTCAGTGGCAATAATTTCAGGAAATACTTCTGGTCACCATTCTGTGTGTATGGCCAATGGTATAAATAGGTACTGATTCTTAATAATGAGACACGATTTGGGTAGCAATATGGAATTTAGATGTAAAGTTTTACACTCAGTTTGGAAGAAGGCGATGGCACCCTACTCCAATACTCTTGCCTGGAAAATCCCATGGACGGAGGAGCCTGGTAGGCTGCAGTCCATGGGGTCACTGAGGGTCGGACACAACTGAGCGACTTCACTTTCACTTTTCACTTTCATGCATTGGAGAAGGAAATGGCAACCCACTCCAGTGTTCTTGCCTGGAGAATCCCAGGGATTGGGGAGCCTGGTAGGCTGCCGTCTATGGCGTCACACAGAGTCAGACATGACTGAAATGACTTAGCAGCAGCAGCAGCACACTCAATTCTAATGTGTATGTGGGTTTTTCTCCACACCACCAAGCAATCCTTTGGCATATCAGCTGGGTGTCTTATAATTTAACTCAATCGTACCTTAATCCTGTAGGTAAATGATTAGTCCTATAAGACTGCCTCCCACTTCAGTTGCCAATACAGGCTTACACTTCTGCTTCTGACCAACTGACTATAGATTGGAAGTTCCAGTGACCTTTCTCTTTGGATTTAATTAACGTGCTAGAGAAGCTCACAGAACTCAGAAATATTTTACTTATTGGAGTACTAGTTTATTACACAAGGATATAACCTAGATGCAAGTGATGAATAGGAAGGAGGGAGGTTGTATAACATCTCTGAACATATTACTCTTCTTAAATCTCCATGTGTTCACCAATATGGAAGCTGTACAAACCCTGTTCTTTTGGGTTTTTATAGAGAAAAAACATCTACTTCTGCTTCATTGACTATGCAAAAGCTGTGTGGATCACAACAAACTGTAGAAAATTCTTAAGGAGATGGGAATACTAGACTACCTTACCTGCCTCCTGAGAAACCTGTGTGCAGGTCAAAAAGCAACAGTTAGAACTGGACATGGGACAACAGACTGGTTCCAAATTGGGAAAGGAGTATGTCAAGGCTGTATACTGTCACCCTGTTTATTTAACTTAAATACAGAGTACATCATGTGAAATGCCAGGCTGGATGAATCACAAGTTGGAATCAAGATTTCTGGACAGATATCAAAAACCTCAGATATGCAGAAGATATCATTCTAATGGCAGAAATTGAAGAGGAATTAAAGAGCCTTTTGATCAAAGTCAAAGAGGAGAGTTAAAAAGCTGGCTTAAAACTCAACCGTCACAAAAACTAAGATGGTGGCATCCAGTCCCTTGCTGCTGCTGCTGCTGCTGAGTCACTTCAGTCGTGTCCGACTCTGTGCGATGCCATAGACGGCAGCCCACCAGGCTCCCCCGTCCCTGGGATTCTCCAGGAAAGAACACTGGAGTGGGTTTCCATTTTCTTCTCCAATGCATGAAAGTGAAACGTGAAAGTGAAGTCGCTCAGTTGTGTCCGACCCTCAGTGACCCCATGGACTGCAGCCTTCCAGGCTCCTCCGTCCATGGGATTTTCCAGGCAATAGTACTGGAGTGGGGTGCCATTGCCTTCTCCGATCCAGTCCCTTACTTCATGGCAAATAGATGGGGAAGCAATGGGAAGAATCACAGACTTTATTTTCTTGGGCTCCAGAATCACTGTGGACAGTGACTGCAGGCATGAAATTTAGACATTTGCTCCTTTTGAAGAAAAGCTGTGACAAATCTACACAGTGTATTAAAAAGGAGAGACATCACTTTGCTGACAAAGGTCCATATAGTCAAAGCTATGGTTTTTATAGTAGTCATGTATGGACTTGAGAGTTGGACCATAAAGAAGGTTGCACACTGAAGAACTGATGCTTCAGTGCTTGGCCACCTGATGCTAAGAGCTGACTCATTTGAAAAGACCCTGATATTGGGAAAGATTGAAGGCAGGAGGAGAAGGGGATCACAGAGGATGAGATGGTTAGAAGGCATCACTGACTCAATGGACATGAGTATGGGTAAACTCCAGGAGTTGGTGATGGACAGGGAGGCCTGGAGTGCTGCAGTTCATGGGGTCGCAAAGAGTCAGACACAACTGAGCGACTGAACTGAACTGAAAAATTATATATAATTATAAATATCAAGATAAAATGCACAAAACAAAAATCATGTGGGAAAAATGTTATCCATGCATTATTTTTCTCATCTACTATTAAACATGGAAGCAGAAAAAAATATTAAAATGTTTTCTAAATAAGAAGTAGTAATCCTAAATTCCTTTCTTTGTCACTCTTTTGGTTTTATTAGCCATAAAATATTGCTTGCTTCAGAGTTTACTAATAAATATAGACTGGAGACAAAGGCTGTGTATCTCTAATTAACAGTCATCCCAGAAAACATTTCTTTACTAAGATAATTTTATTTACTCAGATGTTTTATGTAGTGTAGCAATTAAAATCTTTTATGATAAAACTGAAGGCAGTTTCATTTCCTTAAATCATAAGACTGAAAGCAAACATAAAGGCAAATTTATGAAGGGGCCACATTGTCAGATTTACTTTTGTACTATACCTTATAAAACATTATCTTCTTTTTTTTGTGAGAAAAATAAATTGCCTCAATGTTATTGTAGAAAAATTTTATGGATGCTCAAACTCTAAAAGTTTAATGCTGTCTCCTATGCAATGCAGCCATCAATTTTTTCAGTATTTCTAATTAATTGTCATATAAAACTTTTTTCAGTCTTCTGTCTATAAGCTGTTTATATACATCTAGTGTTTTTTTTTTTTCTTTTGCTAAAATATTGTCTCACTTTTCTATCTGCCTTCTCTTTTAGGTAGAGTATTAATAACTAAATCACTGACTCTAGCTGAATATATTCTTAGATTAGCATTAGTCAGATATTTTTTCTATATCAAATGGTGGCAAAATCATCCTAAACTAATGACTGCACACCATGTTGACACATATTTTATTTATCCAACTCTGCACAAACTGACTGAGTATTCCTGACCAGAAACTATCAAATTTAGAGAAAGGGAGAGGTGAAGAGTGGTAGAAGAACTTGACTCAGTTTTGATATTTACTGTTACTTTGTCACTTGACTTTGAAGTTTCTTTTTTTCTCTGCAATATAAGGTTTTAGACTTCAAAGTCAATTTATAAACCCTATTTCTAGCAATGAATTTATGAAAAACTTTAGATGTAGTTGAGAGCAAGAAAGAAATTTGTGAATTTCATAGAAGATACTTCCTTTTTTTATTTTAAAAAATTTATTTATTTTTAATTGGAGAATAATTGTTTTACAATATTGTGTTAGTTTCCACCATAGATTAACATAAATCAGCCATCAATGTGTCCCAGCCCTCCTGAACCTCCCTCCTCCCACCTTCCACCCTATCCCGGCCTTTCGTGCATTTTTAAAAAATTTATTTTATTTTATTTTTTAACTTTACAATATTGTATTGGTTTTGCCATATATCAACATGAATCTGCCACAGGTATACACGTGTTCCCCATCCTGAACCCTCCTCCCTCCCCATACTATCCCTCTGGGTCGTCCCAGTGCACCAGCCCCAGTATCTTGCATCAAACCTGGACTGGTGACTTGTTTCATATATGATATTATACATGTTTCAATGTCATTCTCCCAAATCATCCCACCCTCTCTCTCTCCCACAGAGTCCAAAAGACTGTTCTATACATCAGTGTCTCTTTTGCTGTCTCGCATACAGGGTTCTTGTTACCATCTTTCTAAATTCCATACATATGCGTTAGTACACTGTATTTGTGTTTTTCTTTCTGGCTTACTTCACTTTGTATAATAGACTCCAGTTTCATCTACCTTATTAGAACTGATTCAAATGTATTTTTAATGGCTGAGTAATAATCCACTGTGTATATGTACCACTGCTTTCTTATCCGTTCATCTGCTGATGGACATCTAGGTTGCGTCCATGTCCTGGCTATTATGAACAGTGATGCAATGAATATTGGAGTACACGTGTCTCTTTCAATTCTGGTTTCCTCAGTGTGTATGCCCAGCAGTGGGATTGCTGGGTCATAAGGCAGTTTTATTTCCAGTTTTTTAAGGAATCTCCACACTGTTCTCCATAGTGGCTGTACTAGTTTGCATTCCCACCAACAGTGTAAGAGGGTTCCCTTTTCTCCACACCCTCTCCAGCATTTATGGCTTGTAGACTTTTGGATTGCAGGCATTCTGACTGGCATGAAATGGTACCTCATAGTGGTTTTGATTTGCATTTCTCTGATAATGAGTGATTTTGAGCATCTTTTCATGTGTTTGTTAGCCATCTGTAGGTTTTCTTTGGAGAAATGTCTATTTAGTTCTTGGGCCCATTTTTTGATTGGGTCATTTATTTTTCTGGAATTGAGCTGTAAGAGTTTCTTGTATATTTTTGAGATTAATTCTTTGTCAGTTGCTTCATTTGCTATTATTTTCTCCCATTCTGAAGGCGGTCTTTTCACCTTGCTTATAGTTTCCTTCGTTGTGCAGAAACTTTTAAGTTTAATTAGGTCCCATTCGTTTATTTTTGCTTTTATTTCCAATATTCTGGGAGGTGGGTCATAGAGGATCCTGCTGTGATATATGTTGGAGAGTGTTTTGCCTATGCTCTCCTCTGGGAGTTTTATAGTTTCTGATCTTATGTTTTTTTTTTTTTTTCTAATTTTATTTTATTTTTAAACTTTACATAATTGTATTAGTTTTGCCATATATCAAAATGAATCTGCCACAGGTATACATGTGTTCCCCATCCTGAACCCTCCACCCTCCTCCCTCCCCATACCATCCCTCTGGGTCGTCCCAGTGCACTAGCCCCAAGCATCCAGTATCGTGCATCGAACCTGGACTGGCAACTCGTTTCTTACATGATATTTTACATGTTTCAATGCCTCTTTAATCCATTTTGAGTTTATTTTTGTTCATGGTGTTAGAAAGTGTTCTAGTTTCATTCTTTTGCAAGTGGTTGACCAGTTTTCCCAGAACCACTTGTTAAAGAGATTGTCTTTAATCCATTGTATATTGTTGCCTCCTTTGTCAAAGATACTTTCAAAATATGTTTCTTAGGGGCTTAATAGAAAGCATTGACTTGAAGAGCTTGTAATCTTATTTTTAATTGAATTATTTAAATTTTACTTAAATCCTGAAACCATTAATTATTTAGAAGTTGAGTTGTAAAACCTATATGATTATGGACATGTTTTAAATGTTTCAGCACTATCAAAAGTCCTAAAAAAGGAAAAAATCAACATAGTATTTACTTTGTTGTTATTTTTTCATAAATAAGATACGTATCTATGAAAAGACAAAAGAATCAGTTTTACCTAGCAATAGTAAATTTATTTTTGTGTTTATGTATGGATGTATGTATTATAGTTTCACAATCTGGTGAAGGCCCAGTTGGTTATACATTTGGGAAGACCACATAAATTTGACTCTGAAGTCTTCTCTAGCAGTGGCCAACTCTCAGCTATCTACTTTTTTGTAATCCAAGCATTAGCTTGGAAAGGGGCTGAAATTCCAACTTTCAGTTGTAGAGTCACCACCTCAGTGCAGGCTGGGATCCAGAGACAACTGAGCTGAGATGAATCAGGTCTTTATAGCCTAGGCTAGAGCATTTCCTGGTTCTCCAGGCTCACTCTCCTCTCACCAAGCTTTGCCTAGGCCTGTGTCACAGAATCTTGGTGGGTGTAAGTGGCAATTGAGGGCTTCTTGGTGAAGGCCTGGATATTTCCTGGTGGCTCATAAGGTTAATAGTCTGCCTTCAATCCAGGAGGCCTGGGTTCACTCCCTGGGTGGTGAAGATGCCCTGAAAAGGGAGATTCCTTGGTGGGGTCTTTGGATATCCTTGGTGGCTCAGATGGTAAAGAGTCTGCCTGCAATGTGGGAGACCCTGGGTCAGGAAGATCCCCGGGAGAAGGAAATGGCTACCCTCTCCAGTATTCTTGCCTGGAGAATTCTATGGAGGGAGGAGCCTTGCAGGCTACAGTCCATAGCATCGCAAAGAGTCCAACATGACTGAACAACTTCATTTTCACTTTCTGGTGGAGTCCTGAGACAGTCGGAGATTGTATCATTTTAAGCTTTTTGCAACTATGTGTGTGTAGCCATGCTGAGAATGTAAAAGAGGGTTTCTGCAAGGGAGAAGGAAATGGCAACCCACCCCAGTATTCTTGCCTGGAGAATCCCAGGGACAGAGGAGCATGGTAGGCTGCCGTCTATGGGGTCACACAGAGTTCGACACGACTGAAGCGACCTAGCAGCAGCAGCAGCTAGGGTCACAGGGGTCTCTGGACTTCCTGTGTAAGGCTAGTGTTGGCTTGTGCATGAAGAGGCTTCCTCCTCAGAACTGGGTCCAGTCTTGTTTTAGCTGGGAGACATTAGAGTAGATAGCCCCCAGAGACTGAGATCAATGCTGTGGCCATGGTGACTTTGTGGTTGGGATAGTCATACTGCATTGACTTTATCTTTGCCATAATACTATGCATGGTTCATCTCCTTCTACCAATACCTCCCTCTCTCCTTCAGCATTTTTAACTGAATTAATGAAACCATGACTACTCAGTGAATACTTTTAGATGATCTGTCCTTCTGGTCAATATAATCAGTCACATTCCATTTTACTTATACAAATAAAAGCAATATGAATTTTGCAATCATTTTGCTATTTAATTCTTTTGGAAGGAAAGATAGAGAAAATAAAGTACATGGAAGGAATGAATCATATGCATTGTTAAATTGAATCCACTATATGTTTATACTAGAAATACTATTTTTCCTTGGCATCCTAAGATAAATTATATCTGTATATCATTAATAAGAGCTTCCCAAATGGTTCAGTGGGTTATTTGCCTGCTATGCAGGAGACTCAGGAGACACGGATTGGATCCCTGAGTTTGGAAGATTCCCTGGATGAGGACATATCAACCCACTCCAATATTCTTGCCTGGAGAATCCCATAGACAGAGTAGCCTGGTGCACTGCAGTCCATAGCATCAAAAAGAGTTGGACACAGCTGAAGTGATTGAGAACACATGCATCATTAGTAAAGCTAAATAAAATTTCTTCCCATTAATAAACCTAGGTATTTCTTCTCTGAGTTTTGAAAACTCTATATACTTTCTGAGCATGAAAAAGTAAACCATTGTTGTTATTGATGCCATGTTTTTCAAAGCTTCCAACAGAAAAACACAAACATTGTTAATCTAAATAATGTAATGATACCAATTCTGACTATGGTTTTAAAAAAACAATTTCAAAGATAGAAAGGGCAAAGTGATTTTGTGTAAAAATGTATATAAAGAATATTGGGAGGTATTCAAATGTTTTTAGTATGAAAATAATATTCAAAAAACTCTTCCTTATATCTCTAAGATTTGAGTAAGTAACTAGGCATACTCTTCAAAAATAAGAAATTATTTAAGAATAAGGTTAGTCAAAGAAGTGTAATATCTGTAAACAGAAAACAATAAAAAATTGATGAAAGATGTTGAAGACAACACATAAATGGAAATGTATCCAATGGTCATATATTGGAAGAACTAACACCATTAAAATGGTCATACTAGCCAAAGCAATCTGCAGATTCAGTGAAATCTGTATCAAAAAAACAATAGCATTTTTCACAGAATTCGAAAAAAAATCTAAGATTTATATAGAACTACAAAAAAACAGGAATAGGAAAGCAATCTTGAAGACAAAATTAAAAAGTTGTAACCATCCCACTTCCTGATTTCAAACTATACTACAAAGTTCTAGTAATCAAAACAGTATGATATTGGCAAAAGGATAGATACATATACCAATAAAACAGAATTGAAAACCCAGAAATAAACCTATCAATTAATTTATGACACAAAGTCCATCATATTTTCAAAAATGGACAGCCACATGGTAAAGAACGAAACTGGACTCCTTTCTTACACAATACAGAAAAGAAAAAAAAAAAAAAAAAGAGTTGATATTGTAAAACTCCTAGAACAGAGTTCCTTAGCACCAATTTTGCTAAGTCTTGACAGTTTTGTTTTTAGGTTTGACACCAAAAATTCAAGCAACAACAGTGATATAAACAAGTGGAACTACATTTGATTAAAATGATTTTGAATAGGAAAGAAAATCATCAATAAAATGAAAAGGCAACCTAGAAAATATGATAAAATATTTGGAAACAATGTTTTTTATAAGAGGTTAATATTTGAAATATATCAGAAAGTCATGAAGGTCAATAACACAGTAATAATAATAACCCAATTTCAAAATGGACTAAATACTTAACAGGCATTTTCTGAAAGAAGACATAAAAGTGGTCAACAAAAATATAAACAGGTGCTCAAAACCACTTATTGTGGAAATCAAAATTACAATGAGCTCTCATCTCACACCTATTAAGATGACTATGAACAAAAAGCAAAAGTAACAAAAGTTAGAAAGGATGTTGCTGTTGTTGTTTAGTCACTAAGGCATGACCAACTCTTATGATCCATTGACTGTAGCCTGTCAAGTGTCTCTGTCCATGGGATAAGGACACTGAAGTGGGTTGCCATTTCCTTCTCCAAGGAAAGTATGTGGAAAAATGCAGCTGTGTTTTATACAGAAAAACAAGTTTTATGTTTTGTTTTGTTTTCAGAGATAAACTGTAATTTTAATGAAATGAAAAATGATTTAATAAATACCAGGAATACAAAAACTATTTACATGTATTTTGATTCATATTATGGCAAAAAAAAAAAAAGTTTCACTTTGTTTTCAAGAAAGTATTTGCATTCTTCTAAAAATTCTGTCAAAGTACCTTGACATATCTCTTCTCATTAATATAATTGGTATTTATTTATTTGAAAGTTGGCATGTCTTATCTAAGTATAACCCAGGTCATTTTAAAAGTACAGTGTGTTCTTCAGAAGCTTTTAAATGTGATTTCCTACTAAAAAAATTGAATAATTTTATATAAACTTCATAATTTTAAGTTTTAAATTAATAATTTAAAAAATAATCCAAAATATTAAATCAACCAGAACAGATATGTTTGAATCTTTATACTAACTTGCTAAATTATTCAACATTATCCACCTTATTACTTCTGCAGGAATGACCAGCTACCTGATCAAAGATCAATACATCTAATGAACTATTGATTATTTTCAAAGTCTATCTAAAGACACTTCATTCAAGTTCCTCAGATTCAGTCAAAGTTTAGAATGATTGAAGAAAATTTTCAAAAAGTCTCAAAATTTAGGAGAGTAGGTATAAAATAAATTAGTGATCTATAGAACATTTACTGTGCTCACAGTCTGCAATGACATTATTTCTAAAAAAAAAATTCTAAATGGTTACCACAATAAAATTTCTTGTCTTAGGAACCCTGCCTTTAACAATAAATGCAATTTTGAAAAATAAAGTAGAGCTATATTGTCTTTTATAATTTGAAGAAATTTTATTTCCAGTGTTATCCTCACACTTCTAAAAGTAAAAGTGGGTGTTTATAACTTTTCTCATCACTAGATAAGTTTTTTTTGAGCTCTTTGAGAAGCAGGTGGTGTTATCTTCTCAGCATAAAATGTTGAGGTGTGAATTAGTTATTATTATTGTTTTAACTTACCATCAGATATCCACTATAAATAATCAGTCATTGCTGCAATGTAGATTTATTCCCATGAAGAAGCAAGATGTAGAGCTCTGATGACACTGTGGAAGTCAAAATGTCACTTACAAGAAGAATTTTGTGCTCTTAGGAAAACAAATAAATAAAATCATGCCTCCTATCATGTGTACGTGTTATCAACACTTTGTATTGTCATATTGGCCCTGAATGACAATTTTAACAATTAAGACTGTCCTGTGAGAAATTTAAATTTATCAGTCATGCCCTTAAACCTCTCTTCTGTGTAATGTTTCAGTTGCTTTAGGAAAAATAAAATCTATTCTATTTAGGATTTTTGATTTGATTCGATTATTCTGCAAATATGTTAAGCTAGATGTAAGCTTATTTAATAATAGGCTAGCTTTTGTGTAATCAATAATAATGATGATACATTTCCTGTATCATCCAGGGTGATCTTTGATTCAGTTTCAATTATCTCATAAGTGACTAATATTATAGTGACCATGCATGGTGCAAACAAAATAAGTCAGAATGTATATGTGGTTTCCTTTTTTCTTTTTCTAACCAATAACCAGCCTTTGCAGTGGACTTATTCCATTGCCAATACATATAAATAAGAAATCCATTCCCCATTTACCAAGATATTAACTCATAATGGAATTAGAGGAAACTTGTCTAATCCACATCCTTTAATAAGAATGGAGAATTAAGCTAAGCCTCCAAATACATAATCAGAAATCAACATTCTGTAAAGCAGATGTGACTATATCTCTTTTTGCACAATGATGTGCAAACATAAAACCTACAGGATCACTCTTGATACACAGATGTATTATTTAACAGATAAAGCATCTAGAATCTGAAAATTTATTACTAAATATATGGCTTGCTGTTGTATCTTCTTTTAATGTATATATTGCTGAATGGATTATACTGTGAGGGTATAATCAGAAACAGCTTTGTACTTTCTCAAATGACCTCCAACTAGCTCTGAGACATCTTTTTTCCCACCACTGATGGGACAGTTTTCTGGAGTTAAGAAGACAGCCTACACAGATCATGCCTATCACCTCCTTTAACTGTTTTTCTGGTAACAATCTCATCTAGTTTAAGTGGGAGAGGAAACATACTCATCTTCACAGGGAGTTACGTATTTGTATAAGTTTCCTTTAAAAAAATCTCCTCTTAAGGAACCACTTGGCTTCCCTTATGTAAGTATAATGTAGGAGAGGAAAAGAGGCAATGGGGTAAGTGGGTAAAAGTCCAGAGGGGTGATCTCTGAACAAGTCCTGCAGAGATGGTTTAGCCCCTCTTTGCAGAAAGTACAGGCACGTGGCACTCATATTCTCACCCAAAGATGAGTTATGAGTTTCCATAACTTTGAAAAAGAAGAGAAAATATTGTTTATCATTTTTTACATTAGTATTCTAGGGTCAGTCAGAAGTTTGAATCCAGGTGCAATATTAAGGATAAAAAAGGGAAAATATTTTGCTTTCTCAAAGAATCAGGGTGTGATATTCCTTTAGGTGATCACAATATTCCAGCTCTAAATATTGCTATTTTGTTACCACTTCTGCCCTCAATTACCAGAAATTTTTTTTTTTTTAACTTAAACTGCAATGCATATTGTTGACCACAGTTTTAATTTTCTTTGATCCTAAGTGTCTGCCTATGATGCAGAGCACTCGGGCTAGATCCCTGGATTGGGAAGATCCCCTGGAGAAGGAAATGGGAACCCACTCCAGTATTCTTGCCTGGAAAACCCCATGGACTGAGGAGCCTGGTAGGTCGCAAAGAGTCGGACACAACTGAGCGACTTCATTTTTAACTTTCCAATACCTCACTTACAAAAAGGTGTAATGCCTCACTTATAAAAGATTCCATTCCTTTATAGCACAAGCAAACTACAACTGAAGTATGAGCTAAGTCACTTCAGTCATATCCAACTCTTTGCAACCTTATGGATCAGAGCCCGCCAGGACTATGGTCTATGGAATTCTCTGCCTTTGGAATTCTCCAGGCAAGAATACTGGAGTGGATTGCCATTTCCTCCTCCAGGAGTTCTTCCTGACATGGAAATCTAGCCCTCATCTCTTATGTCTCCTGCATTGGCAAGTGGATTCTTTACCACTCATCTGAAGTGTACAGAGGATAATATTTAAAATGTAACTTGACAGACAAACTCTGTTTAGCCAAGAACCTATTTTAAAAGAATCTTTTTAAAGATTGTATAGGACAATAAGGGCTACTTACATAAAATAGAAAGGCCTTTCATTCAGGAGGAAAATATGTTTTATCTTTTACTTCTCCAATAAGCAGAAAGAACAAAAATGAGCTCAGATATTGCATTATTACTTCCCTCATCAAAGTATTCAAACAAAAAAGATTTGATGAAAATTAAAAAACAATTTTAGTAACTAAATTGACTTTTTTATTATTCCCTGTCCTATGAACTGCTAGACACTGTGGTTGTCCAAACAACTGTGGGTATAAATGTTAAGATATGAAAATAATAATATTAAAAATCAAATAAGTGTCAAATGGTGGTTATATCTTGCAATCACAAAAGGATAAGATGTTCAGGAAAGATATATGGTGATGGTAGAACTGAATTTGAGTGAAAGGGTCAGTTCAGTTGCTCAGTCATGTCTGACTGCTTGCAACCCTATGGACTACAGCATGCCAGGCTTCCCTGTCCATTACCAACTCCTGGAACTTGCTGAAACTCATGCCCATAGAGTTGGTGATGCCATCTGACCATCTGATCCTCTGTTGTCCCCTTCTCCTCCTGCCTTCAGTTTTTCCCAGGATCACGATCTTTCCTAATGAGTCAGCTGTTGGCATAGATGTCAAAGTATTGGGGATTCAGCTTTGTCGTCAGTCCTTCCAATGCATATTAAAGACTGATTTCCTTTATGATTTACTGATTTGATCTCCTTGAAGTCCAAGCGACTCTCGAGTCTTCTCCAATACCACAGTGAAAATGTGCTGCTGCTGCTGCTGCTGCTAAGTCGCTTCAGTTGTGTCTGACTCTGTGCGACCCCATAGACGGCAGCCCACCAGACTGTGCCATCCCTGGGATTCTCCAGGCAAGAACACTGGAGTGGGTTGCCATTGCCTTCTCTGACAGTGAAAGTGTGGGTAAAACTTAAAAAGAGTTCTGAATTTAAAAAGTAATGACTATTTGCAGATGCAGTCCCTGGGGTCGCAAAGACTCTGACAAGAATTAGCAACTGAACAACAAATAGTGATTCACTATTTTTACAGGTTATATTCTATTATACTCCATTAAAAGTTATTACAAGATAATGGATATAACTCACTGTGCTATATGATATATCCTTGTTGTTTACCTAATTTATGCATATAATTTGTATCTCTTAAATCCAAATTCTTACTTTTCCCCTTCCCCTTTCCTTCTCCCTTTTGGTAACCACTGGTTGGTTTTGTATAACTATAGCTGTTTCTGTTTTGAATATACATTCGTTTTTGTTTTGTTTTTATTTTATATGTACAAATAGATTGGGAAATATTGGAAACAATGGCAGACTTTATTTTCTTGGGCTCCAAAATCACTGCAGATGGTGACTGCAGCCACAAAACTAAAAAAAAAAAAAAAAAAAAATCTTGCTCCTTGGAAGAAAAACTATGGCAAACTTAAACAGCATATTAAAAAACAGAGACATTACTTTACCGGCAAAGGTCTGCATAATCAAAGCTATGGTTTTCCAGTAGTCATTTATGCATGGGAGAGTTGAACCATAAAGAAAGCTGAGAGCTGAAGAATTGATGCTTTTGAACTGTAATATTGGAGAAGACTCTTGAGAGTCCCTTGGACTGCAAGGAGATCAAACCAGTCAATCCTAAAGGAAATCAATCCTGAATATTCATTAGAAGGGCTGATCAGATCAGATCAGATCAGTCGCTCAGTCGTGTCTGACTCTTTGCGAACCCATGAATCGCAGCACACCAGGCTTCCCTGTCCATCACCAACTCCCGGAGTTCACTCAGACTCATGTCCATCGAGTCAGTGATGCCATCCAGCCATCTCATCCTCTGTCATCCCCTTCTCCTCCTGCCCCCAATCCCTCCCAGCATCAGAGTCTTTTCCAATGAGTCAACTCTTCGCATGAGGTGGCCAAAGGACTGGAGTTTCAGCTTTAGCATCATTCCTTCCAAAGAAATCCCAGGGCTGATCTCCTTCAGAATGGCCTGGTTGGATCTCCTTGCAGTCCAAGGGACTCTCAAGTGTCTTCTCCAACACCACAGTTCAAAAGCATCAATTCTTTGGTGCTCAGCCTTCTTCACAGTCCAACTCTCACATCCATAGATGACCACAGGAAAAACCATAGCCTTAACTAGATGAACCTTTATTGGCAAAGTAATGTCTCTGCTTTTGAATATGCTATTTAGGTTGGTCATAACTTTCTTTCCAAGGAGTAAGCGTCTTTTAATTTCATGGCTGCAGTCACCATCTGCAGTGATTTTGGAGCCCAGAAAAATAAAGTCTGACACTGTTTCCACTGTTTCCCCATCTATTTCCCATGAAGTGATGGGACCAGATGCCATGATCTTCGTTTTCTGAATGTTGAGCTTTAAGCCAACTTTTTCACTCTCCACTTTCACTTTCATCAAAAGCCTTTTGAGTTCCTCTTCACTTTCTGCCATAAGGGTGGTGTCATCTGCATATCTGAGGTTATTGATATTTCTCCCAGCAATCTTGATTCCAGCTTGTGTTTCTTCCAGTCGAGCATTTCTCATGATGTACTCTGAATATAAGTTAAATAAACAGGGTGACAATATACAGCCTTGATGTACTCCTTTTCCTATTTGGAACCAGTCTGTTGTTCCATGTCCAGTTCTAACTGTTGTTTCCTGACCTGCATACAAATTTCTCAAGAGGCAGATCAACTGATCTGGTATTCCCATCTATTTCAGAATTTTCCACAGTTCATTTCATACGAACAGTATGAAAAGAAGGGCCGATACCAAAGCTCCAATACCTTCCTTGGCCACAGGATTGTAGGAGTCAACTCATTAGAAAAGACTCTGATGCTGGGAAAGATTAAAGTCAGGAAGAGAAAGGGATGACAGAGGATGAGACGGTTGGATGGTATCACTGACTCAATGGACGTGAGTTTGAGTAAACTCCGAAAGATGGTGAAGGACAGGGATGTCTGGCATGCTGCAGTCCATGAGATCACAAAGAGTCTGATATGACTGAGTGACTGAATAATATGTGAGTGAACCATACAGTCTCTTGTCTTTCTCTATCTGACTGATTTCAGAAAGCATAATACTTCCTATATCCATCCACATTCCCTTTTATATCTACCTGAGAAGTCATATTGCATTGTTCCTGCTACAATTGAAAATGAGTTGCCTGTTCAGTACAAGGGAAGGCAATTGTATGTATTTTTTGAAAGGTGAGTGGCAAAGTCAGGGAAGAGCATGAAGAACCAGGTATATTGCAGTGGCCATTTTGGAAAATAAAATCCACTGTACTCCTTTGCTGGGGACCAGCCCCAGCTGATCCAGGGTATTTGAAGGAGAGACGGCCTAGGTGACTATTTATATGCTAATTAGAGATATAGAGAATAATAGAATGAGGATAGCTCAGTAGGAAAATTCAGTGGAGAAAAGAGGCTGAGTAGCTTGGTTTACGCGGGAGACCAATAAAACTTCAAGACAAGAAGTTTGCACCACTTACCTAGGCCGCAGGCGCCCTCTCGAATAGCGGAAGGTGCCTCACCCTAGACACCTTCTCGAGTGGGTCTTAGAAGCCCAGGCATAATTAGTAAGCGTGGTGGGTTCCGCGCTCCAGATGGAGACTCAGCTGGAAGTTAAAGGGAAGAATGACATGGGGAGACCAAGCGTTGGTGAACAAGGCCCGTAGCTTTATTTTTAACAGGGGCTTTTATACCCTAAGTTACACATAGAGGATAATAGGGGATGCAGTCAGCAGTCTTTGATTCTTATCAAAAACCAAGGTTTCTTTCCAGCACATTTATCGTATACAAATGGTTTAGGTGATTTACCTCATCTTCTGGCCAGAAGGCCTACTAACATTTTATGACTCTTGACAAGGACTTATCAACAAAGACTTATTTTCTCTAAGAGTAATTATTTTAAGGTTTGGCGCCATCTTCCAAAGATAAAATTGCATTCCTATAGGGCGGATGTGTAATGGGTTTACAACAAAGAAAATAATTTATTACCTTAAGGGTCTAAAGTTACTAACACCAAGGCCACTACTTATTTTTTCTATATACCAACTATATTAATAAATACATATTCAAGGATACAATTCAGGGGATGTGAAAACTTGGCAGCAAGCATTGGCTCATCAATGAAATCCTTTACTGGTCTTATTCTGACAGTTTCTAACTCTCTGAGAGGCTCTAAGCTATTTGAATATCTTAAGCTTCCCGTGCCTCTGGAGGCTGGGAGACAGTAAACAATCGTATGCATAGCTGCAGGAGTCCGGGTAAACTTGTCAGGCGAGTTAGAGAGCCATCTGAGGGGTTTGGATTTAAACACTCCTAATTGCCCAGGAACTTTATTAATTGGAGCTGTAAGTTAACTCTTTGACAGAGAGAGAGCGAGATGGTGGTAGGGGACAGCCCCCAGTAAAGTCAGAGGTGAGAGCACAAAGCAATAAAGTAGGCAGACTCTGTTTTTTTGGGGGAAAATGCTCAAGAATATCCGGGCGGACTCCTGAGGCTCGATTCCGCCTTTGCGTATGCCGAGCCTCCTTCCTCATGACCTTTGTCACGAGCGGAATGCCTCACCGGCTCCCGGCACTCCTTGCTTAGGAAGAAGTAACTTTCTGTATTATATTATTATAATTGAAATATGATAAGTCTAATAAGAACATAAACATGACTAAAAATGACAACAGAAGCGAATGGTTAATATAGTCTAAGTTTTTTAAATTGTGTACCTACACCAGGGAATTTTGTACAGCTCAGAGTCCTCCACACTGAGCCTCTAGCTATTTTTCAATTATAGTTCAGGCTTTCCTTCTCTAACTTGTTCTTTTGGTGGTTTCAGTTCATGGGTTTCTGCTCCAGTAAGCCATGACTTGTGTGTTTACCTGTTTCTTCAGTTTGGGGGACAGCAATTCACCCAATTTTCTACTCCTCTCTTATACATCCAGGAAAGGTTATTGACTTTTCAGTCTTTTTACTTATAAGGACATAAAAGCAGCTTTCAGGCTTCTTATATGCAGACCCAGAAATCAGAGTCTTCATCATTTAAAAAATTATTTCCATTTATTAATTTTCCTTCATAGCCTTTATCAACACTGGACAAAGTGTTGACATATATATATAATATAAAATGTTTATTTTATATAATATATTTTATGTTGTATTATATGTTATAAAATATGTTATATTATATATATATTAGACATATAACCTTTTGAAATGTTTTTCCTTTACTGTATAAATGTGAAAGTTCAGTGAAAGCAGATATTTTGACATTTATAATTACTACTAATCCTCCAGTACCTATACCAGTGGCTAGCAATTAATACAAGTTCAATAAACATTTGAAGAAGGAAAGTAGAAAAAAAAATCTATTCCCCAATGCCATGGGAAATATCAAACAACAAATAAGCATCATATTTTAAAATAAATGCTGTAATATAATATATATATAATATAAACATATAGTAAGTATACACCTATGTTTGCAAAGTATATGAAGAGTTGGAATTCTTTAAAATATTAAGTGCAGACTAAATATTATTGCCCTTTATATTACATAGACATGCAATCAGTCTGGAACAAGAAATGGAAACCTATTCAAACCAGAGCAACATTGGTAGAAAGATGAACAGGATTCTACTGGAAAGATATGGATGTTTCACAACAACTCAAACCAATGAAAAAGAGCAGTCAGTTTTGCAGGATGCTGAAACAGAACTAAAAAGTAAAAAAAGAAGATAGTAGAAAGAACTGCTGCATAAAAGAACACTTGTTTGTTTTTATATTTATGTTTTCTTACTTAGTGTGGAGTTTGACTTGTTTCAACATAACTTTTTTTCTTTTTTTGTGTGTGTAATTATAGTTTCATCTATCTGGGGCAATAGCACCTAGGTTTATTTTCCTATTTCTCTATTTGAACAAATTTGTTATATCTCAATGAGCAGATGGGATAAAATTGTCCCAGAGAATGGCCCTGATGGGCTAAACCTAAGTTATATACACATGGTCACCTAGTAAGATGGAACAGAGAATTGGGCTATGGCACAGGTTGTATTTATGCTGAGGCAAGCTCCAAAATCACTGAAGATAGCGACTAAAGCCATTAAAAGACACTTGTTCCTTGGAAGAACAGCTATAACAAAGCCAGACAGTATATTAAAAAGAAGAGACATCACTTCGCCAAAAAAGGTCCATGTAGTCATGTACGGATGTAAGTATTGTATCATAAATGCCAACAGTAGTCATGTACGGATGTGAGTGTAGGACCATAAATGCCCACAAAATGATGCTTTTCAATTGTGGTGCTGGAGAAGACTCTTGAGAGTTCCTTGGATTCCAAAGATATCAAACCAGTCAATACTAAAGGACATCAACCCTGAATATTCACTGTAAGGATTGATGCTGAAGCTGAAGCTTCAATTTTTTTTTTTTTTTTTGCCACTTAATGCTAAGAGCTGGTTCATTGGAAAAGACCCTGATGCTGGGAAAGATTGAAGGCAGGAGGAGAAGCTGGCAGCAGAGACTGAGTTAATTAGATGGCATAACTGACTAAATGAACATGAATTCAAGTAAACTTTGGGAGATAGTGAAGGACAGAGGTTTCTGATGTACTGAAGTCTGATGTACTGGGGTTGCAGAGTCAGACAGGACTTAGCAACTGAACAATAACAATAACATTGACAAAGTTTACTTATTTTTATGTGTTTTATTATATTATGGTGAATGGTAAAGATTAGTTAACTTCACTCTTCTCTAAATTCTCTTGTCTGAAGAAAATAGAGCCTTGCATATGACTGCATTATTGGATCTTATCTATTTAATACTCACGAAAGATAGTTTCCTATACTTTCCAGCTTAGTAAAACAAAATACTTTAACTTCTCAAAAAACCTTCAAATACCCATTTTGATCTATCCACAGGTTAAACAAAGTGATTTTTACCTACCACATCTCTCCCAGAAACCAAAATGATGAAATCACTAACAACTTCTCCTTGAAATTTCTTGCCAATTAGTCAGAGCAGCCGGAGAAGGAAATGGCAACCCACTCCAGTGTTCTTGCCTGGAGAATCCCATGGATGGAGAAGCCTGGTAGGCTGTAGTCCATGGGGTCTCACAGAGTCGGAGACGACTGAATCGACTTAGCAACAGCAGCAGCAGCAGCAGTCAGAGCAGCAATAGAGGAGAGAAGATAAGCCAATTAACAAAATTCAATTAAAAAAAAAAAGGTTGATTTATTTTCTTAGAAAATTTGAATAAAATTCTCTAAGACTCATCTTCTTATATATAAAGTGAAGATAATCATATTAATTATACCTGCTTGAAGTATGGAAACTGGTATGTTAAATAAATGTAGGATATAGTTACTACTATGCATTTTGTTAATAACAAAACATTGTTGCTATGTAATTTAATGTCTTTATTTTCATAAATAAAATATGACAGAGGTAAAGCTTTATATATATATATATATACATATATATATTTTTTAAGGAAAATGACAACACGTCCAAAATGGTTATGATTTTACCTAACCACATCTGCACTTTGGCCTTTGTTCAATAATACATTATGTGTAATATGTTTTAGTTACAAAAGCTATTTCTTTCATTAGTAAAAAAGTGACAAGAATAATCAGAATAATTGGTGACTTTTAAGTACTAACTAGGAGCTAGTACTGCTTTCCTTAGCATATTCAAAGTACCTATTTGCTTTTAATTATTAGAACCATGCAAGTAACTATTAAAGCTTTATATCAGTCTCCTATCAAACAGATAGTCCTAGTGACATTATTGCCAGGAAGGGGAATTCAAATTCCATTATCTCCCATTATCTTTCAAGGCATTTTACCTCCTCTACCTCTTTAATTAAGTTAAAATCTGTTTCACTTTCATTAATGATTAAAACTAATTGAGTTTGTTGTTTAATCCTATCTAAAAAGTTTTCTATTGGTTCAATAGGTTGACTTACAAATAGAGTTGCTCTATACACTCTAGTCTGTCATATCAGGACTAGAGTTCATCAATTTTATTATTCTATTTTCTGAATTTATCTCATTGGGAAAATTTCTCACATTCAACTTCTGGAGAATGTAGTTGTTGCATTTTCAGGCAGTGAGAGTTGTTTAACAGTGACAAAACTTAATCTTTGCATTTTGATGAAAAAATTGGCAAAACTTAAATAAAAAATGAAAAAAAAAGCAGTTTCCATTTCTCCAAAGAATAAAGTTTATTGTATGAACGAAGAAAGAGATAAACTATTTTTACTTATTTTGAGCTATAAAAAATAAGACCTCAAAACCAACAAATGCTGTTCCAAATTCACAAGTGATGCTGTTTTACAAATTTTTCAGCTCATGTAGTTCAACCATTGTACTGCAGCCAAGTCTCACTGGAGCTCTTTTAATCTTCTGCAGCCACTGAGAAGATGGCAAGAATATAATCCTCAAAGCAGAGAAGAACTAGGATAAAACACAAGTACCAAACTCACTGGCCTATGGTTCACAGTAGGCTGACAACAACAAACACACTTTTGGGCTTTTTTGCCTTAAGCTCCTTACAAGGTCTGTTATATCTCTGGCAGAAAATATAATTTAGGAACAGTCTAAGGGGGATAAGATATAATTGAGATCTTTGTAAACTTAAATACTGATTTAATTTACTTTCCATGTCTATGGTAGTGTGAATACTATCATAAGATATAGATATAATGTCAGTTTGCAATTGAATACTCAGTTTCATACCCAGTTTTCCTGCCCTGAATGATCATATAGCTTACAGTCATTTGAGATGGATGTGAAGCTTGTGCAATCTTACTACTATGACCATGACTGTAACTATGACTATGTCCTACTCTTTGCAACCCCATGGACTGTAGCCCACCAGGATCCTCTGTCCATGGGCCTTTCCCAGAGGAATACTGGAGTGGGTTGCCATCTCCCCCTCAAGGGGACTAGTTAAGTACATGTAACTAATTAAATAGCTTACATAATGCAATGAAGTGTTAGTGGACTGCATCCATTTCTGCATTCACCTTGATCATTTTAATGTGAGAAAAACTTAATTTCTTTAATTTTAATGTATTTTCCCAAAGAAAGATCACTAAAAATCTTGGTCATGAACATGAATATGCAATAGAAAAAATAAAGAATGGCATTTTCAGTTTGCTAGAAGTATAGCATGTATGATTATGCCTATACTTTATAGGGGAACAAGAGAAAGTGGCTTATAAAAATGTTTTAGACAACGTTATATAGAAATATACTCTAGTGTGGCTGTTTGTAAAAATGTCAAATTTTATCTATTGAGAATGTAAAGGATTTCCTTTAATACTTGTACATGGGAAGGCAGTGCACTAAATGTAATGGTGAGTTTCTACATTGCTCTTCTCTACATCAGTACTATATGATATAAATGAATATTCTATATTATATATTGCAATCTGTTATTATAAATATCAAAGATATATCAAGTCTGATAATAGTGATATTATCAGGAAAAAGCTAATATTAAAATTTTGAAAATGTCATGTAAGGATAGATGCAGCAATAACAGTGACTTTCCAGTTATCATTGTCATTTTAATTTTTGATGAGAGAAATTCAGTGCACTAAATGGATAAATCATTTTTGATGGGAGACAATATTTACCATCCCAAGAAGCCAAGAAAAGCAATGATAGAAGAGCAGAACAAGTGGTGTATATACAACATTTTCATCAAGTGGCAAAATCTTGAGCTTGGTTTTTAGAGTTTATTATTTTTATATAAATTTATTTATTTTAATTGGAGGTTAATTACTTTACAATAATATTGTAGAGTTTATTATTTTTTAAAGATTTTTTGATATAGGCCATTTTTAAAGTCATTATTGAATGTGTCACAACAGTCTTCTGTTTTATGTTTTGGATTTTTCACTGCAAGGCATGGGGATCTTAGCTCCTCGACCAGGGATCAAACACCCACAGCCCTGCATTGGAAGGCCAAGTCTTAACCACTGGACCATCCAGCAAGTTCCAAGAGTTTATTTTGAAAAAGTACTGCTTCTCATATAATTATTGTAAAGGTACATTTACATATAATGATTGTTAGTGATTAAAAAATTAAATACTTGATTGTGATTTAAGCATAAAACACTGTGAATAATCATAGCCTTTAAGCAAAACCATTGTTTTTAGAATGTTTAAGGCTCCCCTTTTGAATATTTAAAAAAATGTATGTTATCAAACTTTTAATACATACAGAAAATTAAAGTTGGACAATTAAAAGACAATTTTTAGCAAGTCAACAATGTAAATTAATTTTTGCAAACAATTATTCAAATGTTACTTCCTGTATTAAACCTATATTCTGATTTGTCATTTTTCTTTCTATTGCAGTTTGATTTAAAATATTTAATTTATGTTTAAGTAGCTTGGCATTATATGTATAAGGGCATATCTAAAATCAGCTTAAGAAATCATTATTAATAAGTAAGTGTTGAAAAATGTAGTCTCTATTATCTGTAGAACCTCATTTTCTGCATTTCTTATGAAATTCTTTGTTAGGTCAGGTAGTGCTCTGGCGTTCACTTTATATTTCTTAGAGCCCATCACAGCTAGATAATTCCCTATGCACCAGTGAATGATGAAAATCCAGAGTTGAATTTTAATATTTCCAGTTCTAAGTAATTCAGTGGAGAGTAAAGATCTACCCTAGATGTACGTTCCTTCAAGCAATGCCACACACTACAGTCATTCAGAAACCTCAGAGGCCAATGGCTCAGCAGTACAAGGCTCAAACTGGCAACATGCCTGCAGCAGCATTAACTTTTGATTTTTGCTGGTGCTTGTTTTCTATTTTTAATATTGCACATAAGTGTCAGAATTCAGATTGTCATATAATGGCAAAACACAAATGCAGTGAGATCCACGGCTCTCCTGCAACCTTTCTTGATTTCCCTTGACCCTCCTTAAGCATGCAACTTATCTCTAAGAACTATGATCAGCACTTAATGATGCCTACACATTTGGAAAGAATGATAAAGTGAAAAGTGAAAAACACTTTGAAAGGATGATCTAACACCATACACAAAAATAAACTCAAAATGGATTAAAGATCCATTTGATACTGGCACAAAGATAGAAAAATAGATCAATGGAACAAAATAGAAAGCCCAGAGATAAATCCATGCCACCTATGGACACCTTATCTTTGACAAAGGAGGCAAGAATATACAATAGAGAAAAGACAATCTCTTTAACAAGTGGTGCTGGGAAAACTGGTCAACCACTTGTAAAAGAATGAAACTAGAACACTTTCTAACATCATACACAAAGATATACTAAAAACAGATTAAATATCTAAATGTAAGACCAGAAACTATAAAACTACTAGAGGAGAACATAGGCAAAACACTCTCCGAAATAAATCACAGCAGGATCCTCTATGACCCACCTTCCAGAATATTGGAAATAAAAGCAAAAATAAACAAATGGGACCTAATTAAAATTAAAAGCTTCTGCACAACAAAGGAAATTATAAGCAACGTGAAAAGACAGCCTTCAGAATGGGAGAAAACAATAGCAAATGAAGCAACTGACAAAGAATTAATCTCAAAAATATACAAGCAACTCATTCAGCTCAATATAAGAAAAAATAAATGACTCAATCAAAAAATGGGGCAAAGAACTAAACAGACATTCCTCCAAATAAGACATACAGATGGCTAACAAACAAGTGAAAAGATGCTCAACATCATTCACTGTCGGAGAATGTAAATCAAAATCACAATGAGGTACCATCTCACGCAGGTCAGAATGATTGCTTTCAAAAAGTCTACAAACAATAAATGCTGGAGAGGGTGTGGAGAAAAGGGAACCTTCTTACACTGTTGGTGGGAATGCAAACTAGTACAGCCACTATGGAGAACAGTGTAGAGATTCTTTAAAAAACTGGAAATAGAACTGCCATATGACCCAGCACCCCACTGCTGGGCATACACAATGGAGAAACCAGAATTGAAAGAGACATATGTACCCCAGTGTTCGTCACAGCACTGTTTACAATACCCAGGACATGGAAGCAACTTAGATGTCCATCAGCAGATGAATGGATAAGAAAGCTGTGGCAAATATACACGATGGAATATTACTCAGCTATTAAAAAGAATGCATTTGAATCAGTTCTAATGAGGTGAATCAAACTGGAGCCTATTATACACAATGAAGTCAGAAAGAAAAACACCAATACAGTATATTAATGCATGTATGTGGAATTTAGAAAGACAGTAATGATGACCCTATACATGAGACAGCAAAAGAAACACAGATATAAAGAATAGACTTTTGAACTCTGTGGGAGAAAGCAAGGGTGGGAGGACTTGAGAGAATAGTGTTGAAACTTTTGTATTACCATATGTGAAACAGGTGACCAGTCCAGTTCAATGCATGAAACAGGGTACTCAAAGCCAGTGCACTGGAACAACCGAGAGGGATGGGATGGGGAGGGAGGTGGGAGGGGTTGCGGGATGGGGGACACATGTATACCCGTGGCTGATTCATGTCAACATAGGGCACAAACCACAACACTATTGTAAAGTAATTAGCCTCCAATTAAAATAAATAAATCAATTTTTTAAAAAGGATGATCTGTAGCAAACAAAGGAGTTATGTAGTTTTCATTCTGTGGCTCTTGTCTACTTGTGCTAGTTGACTGAAGTCCATTTCTAATACTCCTGAAGATTTTGCTGTGAAATCCAAAAGTAAATCAAAATATGGATCCTCAGTCATCTCAGTAATGAAAGGATGAACAAAAGTAAACATTCCTGCAAAAATTATTTGTTTTTTATTAGGCACATTAGACAAAACCAACCAATAATTTATAATTCTATAATATATAATTCAAAATATAATACTCTCTAGCATTGAGAGAAATAGTTCTGGAATGGTAAGCAGAGAGCTATATCTTTAGATGTACTTAAATATGCATAGTTATGAGACATGAAATGTATCAACTTGTCACCCCCATGAACTCAGCTTAAAACAAAACTCTGAAAGATCAAAATAATTGTCTTAATACCTATTTACTAAAATATAAACAATTTTATCATACCAATATTCCTCAGTTTCATGCTTAAAGGTTATTTGCTTTTAATTTAAGATAGTTCTAATTAGCTTAGTATTCAGTTTCAAATCACATAAACATGACACTCAGGAAAATAGCAAGGGAAAGGAAGAAATTCTGAGAGGAAACACACTGTGCCATTAGGAAATGATTGTGGACTGAAAGAAAAAAAGCGGGGGAAACAAAAAATGCAAAAAGCAACAATCTGAGATGATGTTGTGCAGGACTATGTGGCCCCACATTGCAGAGTCAACCTCAAGGCTATATCTGCAGAAATTTAAGCACAATTACATAATTACTTAGTACAACAACAACTTTGAATATTAAGTGGAGACCTCAATACTTTCCCTGAAAAACTTAGAGGACTTTAGTCATGTATGAATGTGAAAGCTGGACTGTGAAGAAAGCTGAGCACCAAAGAACTGATGCTTTTGAACTGTGGTGTTGGAGAAGACTCTTGAGAGTCCCTTGGACTGCAAGGAGATCCAACCAGTCCATTCTAAAGGAGATCAGCCCTAGGATTTCTTTGGAACGAATGATGCTAAAGCTGAAACTCCAGTACTTTGGCCACCTCATGCAAAGAGTTGACTCATTGGAAAAGACTCTGATGCTAGGAGGGATTGGGGGCAGGAGGAGAAGAGAACGACAGAGGATGAGATGGCTGGATGGCATCACCGACTCGATGGACATGAGTTTGAGTGAATTCCGGGAGTTGGTGATGGACAGGGAGGCCTGGCGTGCTGCAGTTCACGGGATCGCAAAGAGTCAGACACGACTGAGTGACTGAACTGAACTGAAGGCTCTCTCAACATATGCATATATGTGTATAATTTATAAAATTTAAATAGGTTTTTTGGTGAATATCATTTAAATTTAAACCAGTATATTGAAGTGCCTAGCTAATAATAAATATTAAATATAAAGTTCTCCAAAGGAAAAAGACAAGAGACGTCTGCCCCAAATTCACTTAGAATGCACTTGTAGAAAAATGGTAGATTTCAAGATGATCTTTTTTGATTTATACACAATAATTTATAAATAAATCCCACTCTTTTATAATTAGAATAATGCATAAAAATACATATGTTGTTTTAAAGCTCATTAGTAGTTGGGACAAACGTAGTAAAAATTTATTGTGCACCTATGCCTTGGCTATTTACTGTTGTTCAGTCGCTCAGTCCTGTCTGACTGTTTCACCGCCATGAACTGCATCATGCCAGGCTTCCCTGCCCTTCATCTCCTGAAGTTTATTCAAACTCAGG
Source organism: Bos grunniens (assembly GCF_055505025.1). NCBI lineage: Eukaryota > Metazoa > Chordata > Mammalia > Artiodactyla > Bovidae > Bos > Bos grunniens. The sequence goes on along the minus strand of NC_141176.1, from coordinate 7,512,581 downwards.
TCTATTGAGTTGGTGATGCCATCCAGCCATCTTGTTCTCCATTGTCCCATTCTCCTCCTACTTTCAGTCTTTCCTAGAATCAAGGTCTTTCCCAGTGACACGTCTCTTCATACAAGGTGGCCAAAGTATTGGAGTGTCAGCTTCAACATCGGTCCTTCCAATGAATATTCAGGGTTGATTTCCTTTAGGATTGACTGGTTGGATCTCCTTGCAGTCCAAGGGACTCTCAAGAGTCTTCTCCAACACCACAGTTCAAAAGCATCAATCCTTCAGTGCTCAGCCTTCATTATGGTCCAGCTCTAACATCCATACATGGCTACTGGAAAAAACATAGCTTTGACTAGATGGACATTTGTTGGCAAAGTGGTATCTCTGTTTTTTAATATGCTATCTAGGTTTGTCATAGCTTTTCTTCCAAGGAGCAAGTGTCTTTTAATTTCAAGGCTGCAGTCACCATCTACAGTGATTTTGGAGCCCAAGAAAATAGTCTGTCACTGTTTCCATTGTTTTCCCACCTACTTGCCATAAGTGATGGGACTGGATGCTATGATGTTAGGTTTTTGAATATTGAGTTTTAAACCAGCTGTTTCACTCTCTTCTTTCACTTTCACCAAGAGGCTCTTTAGTTCCTCTTAGTTTTCTGCCATAAAGATGGTGTCATCTGCATATCTAAGGTTATTGATACTTCTCCCGGCAATCTTGATCCGTTTGTGCTTCATCCAAGACTATATATTGCTTATTTGAGCAGAATATATTATAAGAGATTGTTGTGTGGATGTTTCTGTAGGCAGAAGGATTTCTAAAGGCCTAGAGGCCTAAATTTCTAGTGGCTTAAAATATTCTTTGAAAAAAAATATTCTTCTTTGACATATTAATCATTATAAATTGGTTATTTTCAGAGAACCAGCACATGGGGAATGACTCTGAAAACCAAGTAGAAGCTGATTTTTTGTAAGAAAAGGCAACAAGTTTAACTTTTACTTTGATTGGGTTCTATCCCTGGATAGAGAAGATCCCCCAGAGAAGGGAAAGGCTACCCACTTCAGTATTCTGCCCTGGAGAATTCCATGGACTGTATAGTCCATGGGTTGCAAAGAGTCAGGCAGGACTGAGAGACTTTCACTTTCACTTTATAATTGTAACAGAAATCTTAGTGTACTTGAGTGTCTCACTTCTGTACCTGAAGCAGGAGGATGACCAAATACCTGGAAACTCATCAATGGAGAAGACAATGACTTAATCCTACAATACAATCCTCCTTATTTACTGTGTGTTTTCTTGTAACACCCATGACTAATTGTCTTCTCACTCAACATCCTATTCTATCTTTTGCAGAGGATGGTATTGAAGATACAGGTTTTGGACATTTTGATGAGTTATTCAGTTTTTTTGAATCTCTCCCATATATATGCATTATCAAAATTTGCTTGACTTTCTCCTGTTCATCTGTTTAATGTCAATGTAATTATTAGGCAAGCCAAAGAACATAGAAGTGTAGAGGAAAATTTATTTCTCCCGAACATCTCCATAATGTAACCCTCTGAGTAAAGGCCATCTCCAAATTAGAGTATTTTCAGGGGACCTGTGTTCTGTTTTGATATTAAAGTAGAAGAGAAGAAGAATTGACACAGATGGAGTTATTAAGTACAGGGCAAGATCCTGGGGAAAAAGTGATTGCTTGGGAAATTCCAGTGTTGTGATTAAAATCTCTGTAGCAGAAATTCACCTCATGATTATCTGTTACATATAGGATGCCTGAGGCTGACTTCAGGCATTGTTCAACTAAAGAGAACAAACAATATGATCAAGACTTGTTTGCCAGCTCTTGGTTTTGCTTTACTCTATACACGTATTTCATGTTTTTGTGCTGTAAATAAATGTCTTCTCTGTGGTTAAGGAAGAGAGTCACTAGAAACAGCTTCAAGTGAAGTTACTTCACATTTATAATAATGGATCCTTAAAGGCAAAGGGTAAATTTTTGTGGAAACAGTGACTGATTTTATTTTGGGGGGCTCCAAAATCACTGCAGGTGATGACTGCAGCCATGAAATTAAAAGACACTTACTCCTTGGAAAAAAGTTATGACCAACATAGACAGCATATTAAAAAGCAGAGGCATTACTTTGCCAACAAAAATCCGTCTAGTCAAAGGTATGGATTTTTCCAATAGTCATGTATGGTTGTAAGAGTTGGATTATAAAAGAAAGCTGAGCACCAAAGAATTGATGCTAATGAACTGTAGTGCTGGAGAAGACTCGAGAGTTCCTTGGACTGCAAAGAGATCCAACCAGTCCATCCTAAAGAAAGTCAGTCCTGAATATTCATTGGAAGGACTGATGCTGAAGCTGAAACTCCAATACTTTGGCACCTGATGTGAAGAGCTGACTCATTTGAAAAAACCCTGATGCTGGGAAAGATTCAAGCCAGGAAGAGAAGGGGATGACAGAGGATGAGATGGTCTCATGGCATCACCAACTCAATGGACAGGAGTTTGAGTAAACTCTGGGAGTTGGCGATGGACAGGGAGGCCTGGCATGCTGCCATCCGTGAGGTTGCAAAGAGTCAGACATGACTGAGCAGCTGAACTCAGCTGAACTGAAGTTTTCTTAATTAGCTCTTGCAGAGAAGACTTGGAAAGGGCTTTTGTTAGCCTGACTCAAGTCATATGTCTCTATCTGAATAAATTGTGGTCTTGGGAATATGACACTAAAACAGAACAGGATGCTCTGAGGCTCTCCAGGTACAAATCCTCTCAGAATACCACATCTCTTGTTTGTAAAAAATAGGCTTCATTTAGTCTCCTGGGTCTTGCCTGAGTCAAATAATTGCATATCAGAGAAGGGATGGAAGGCAGAAACAAAGGAGAAGCAATATAATAATAAAAGTGCAGTCATGGAGAAGGTCCTGGTCCTTCTTCAAGGACCATACACAGCAATATATTTGAGTTTTTCTATAGGAACTAACAAAACTCAACATTCAAAAAAAAACTAACATCATGTATCTGGTCCCATTTCATTTCATGGTAATAGAAGGGGAAAAAGTGGAAAGGGTGACAGATTTTATTTTCTTGGGCTCCAAAATCAGTGTGCACAGTGACGGCAGCCACAAAATTCAAAGATACTTGCTCCTTGGAAGGAAAGCTATGACAAACCTAGGCAGAGTTGTTAAAAAACAGAGTTGAAAAACAGACATCACTCTGCCAACAAATGTCCATATATTCAAAGTTTTGGTTTTCCAGTAGCCAGGTACAGATGTGAGAGTTGGACCATAAGGAAGGCTGAGTGTCAAAGAAGTGATGTTTTTGAACTGTTCAGTTCAATTCAGTCACTCAGTCATGTCTGAGTCTTTGTGACCCCATGAATCGCAGCACACCAGGCCTCCCTGTCCTTCACCAACTCCTGGAAGTCACTCAGACTCACATCCATTGAGTCAGTGATGCCATACAGCCATCTCATCCTCTGTCGTCCCCTTCTCCTCCTGCCCCCAATCCCTCCCAGCATCAGAGTCTTTTCCAATGAGTCAACTCTTCGCATGAGGTGGCCAAAGTATTGGAGTTTCAGCTTTAGCATCATTCCTTACAAAGAAATCGCAGGGCTGATCTCCTTTAGAATGGACTGGTTGGATCTCCTTGCAGTCCAAGGGACTCTCAAGAGTCTTCTCCAACACCGCAGTTCAAAAGCATCAATTCTTTGGCACTCAGCCTTCTTCACAGTCCAACTCTCACATCCATACATGACTACAGGAAAAACCATAGCCTTGACTAGATGAACCTTTGTTGGCAAAGTAATGTTTCTGCTTTTGAATATGCTATGTAGGTTGGTCATAACTTTCCTTCCAAGGGGTAAGCATCTTTTAATTTCATGGCTGCAGTCACCATCTGCAGTGATTTTGGAGCCCAGAAAAATAAAGGCTGACTCTGTTTCCACTGTTTCCCCATCTATTTCCCATGAAGTGATCGGACCGGGTGCCATGATCTTCGTTTTCTGAATGTTGAGCTTTCAGCCAACTTTTTCACTCTCCACTTTCACTTTCATCAAGAGGCTTTTGAGTTCCTCTTCGTTACTGGATAAATCTCTCTCTTGAGAGTCCCTTGAACTGCAAAATCAAACCAGTCAGTCCTAAATGAAATCAACCTTGAATATTCATTGGAAGGGCTAATGCTGAAGCTGAAACTCCAATACTTTGGCCACCTGGTGCAAAATGCCAACTCATTGGAAAAAACCCTGATGCTGGGAAACATCAGATGCAAAATGAGAAGAGGGCAGAAGAGGAAATGTTTGGTTAGCATCACTGACTCAATGGATATGAATTTGAGCAAACTCTAAGAGACAGTGAAGGACAGAGAAGTGCTGCAGTCTATGGGGTGGCAAAGAGTCAGACACTACTTAACCACTGAACAACAACAAGAACCAAGGTCACCAGTCAGATGGAGGATGGCAAGTTTAAGCTGAGCACAAGATTTCTGTAGCACCACCCTGTTACCTCACCAACAATCAGATGAAAGTCTGCACACAGTGGAAGATAAAAGGCTCTGATCCCTTGCCTCAAACAGTTCTCCCTTTAAAAACTTTAATAAAAATTAAAAAAATAAAAAATAAAATAAAATAGCAAATGCTGATTGAAAAAAAAAAAACTTTAATAGTTTAGTGGAATCTTCAGAGCTGTTTTTTGGACACAAGTCCTCCTCTCCCCAGGTTGCTGGCCTAATGAATAAAGCAGTCTTTCCTTTTCCAACCAATATTTGCTGCTTGGGTATTGACTTTGACTTTCAGCTATGAGCCTCTGAACCTGAGTATGGTAAACAACATCATTGCTGCTGCTGCTAAGTCACTTCAGTCATGTCTGACTCTGTGCGACCCCATAGATGGCAGCCCACCAGGCTCCGCCGTCCCTGGGATTCTGCAGGCAAGAATGCTGGAGTGGGTTGCCATTTCCTTCTCCAATAAACAACATCATTAGACAGTCTTAAATTAAATGCTCCTGGAATATGTTTAGGAACAGAGTAGCATGACTACAACTGCACCAGGTCTGTATATGAGAGGAGTAATTCTCTGGAAGAAGAAATGCCAGGCATGTTGTATGCAGTTGTATGCAGTTCATGCTCTCTTGGAACAGGGGTCCCCAAGGAAGAAATAAATATTTCAAATAAAAGAAAGGATTTGACACTTTACAGGAGACCACAAACCCTGGTCCTATGAAAACTACTGAGAGATGAATCATGTAAGCCTCAAAATGTATGAAAAAAAAAAAGATTTAAAAACAAATAAAACTGATTTTTATAACAATGAAATCTCTAATAATCAAATTTTACTATGATTGAAACTGAGCAGGACCCTCTGATTCTGTCCAAAAGCTTTTTATTGTTACCTGTGTCTAGTTTGTAGGAAAGGACTTCAACATTCTAGACCTTCCCTGAGTTCCACAGGATAGATTCAAAAGGTTACTAAAAGGAAAAAATGATGAACAGCCAGGAAATAATATGCAATGATAAAATAGGTCCTGGGTCTTTCTCCAGAGATATACAAAACAATATATCTTTAGTCCTTCTGCAGGAACTAAGGCCGCCTCTTGGGTGGAGGATGGTAATTTCAGGCTGAGCACAAAATTTCTGGAAAATCCCCCTGTTACCTAACCACCAATCAATCAGAAGAAAATCACATACCCTGCAACCCTCACTCCACATTTTGCTTATAAAAGCTCTTCCCCCAAAACCATTGGATCTTTTGAATATCAGCTACCCATTCTCTTTCCTTTACCCTGCAATAAGTGCTTCTTTGTTCCAAACTCTGACATTTTGGTTTGGCTTCACTGTGTTTTTTGGGTACATGAACTTGTATTTGGCAACGTGATGACAACCACGTTACTTCTGACTGATATTTATTAAGCACCTATGCTCTGCCTAGCATACTATATAGTTTGTCTCATTCAATTTTTAACAGAAGCTCAATGAGATATATTTATTATTATCTCTATACAGCAAATGGATAAACTGAAACATTTCTAGTTTTATTAACTTGGGTTCACAGCCAGTTTAAAAAAAAAAAAATGAGAGAGAGAGAGTCAAGATTCACAGTCAGATTTTATTTCAAATGTCATGTTCTTAACTAAATAGCCTGTTACATTTTTAGTTCCTCAAAGCAGGAATTGTGCTTTTTAAAATCTGTATGTTCAGTGCCTATAATTTCATCTGGCACACTGTATGTGAATATGTGCTTGTTTAATGACTACATAAATGCGGATGCATCTTCCAACTTGGAAGTCTCAGACTTCCCCTTTTGAACTATTCTCAGCATGAAATTTCATAAGAAGTAAAAAATACTTCCTTCTTACTTATAAACCCATAGAAAGATTGCACCGTAGGTATTTCCCCTGTAAACAATACTAGATTTATTTGTCCATTTTTTCCCAAAATTATGGATTGAGGGATTTCTATAAGTGTCTAGTACTCCTTTGGCTCTTATCACCAAAGAAAAATCTGAGTCAGGAATTCATATTCTAGTGGAAAAAAGAAGATGGATAATAAACAGTGAACATAATATAGAAATAAATTACCTACTATAGTAGAAAACAAATGCTATGGGAAAAATATGACATCAGTTCAGTCATCCAGTCATGTCCGATTCTTTTGAGACCCCATGGACTGCAGCACACCAGGTTTCCCTGTACATCACCAACTCCCGGAGCTTGCTCAAATTCATGTCCATCATGTCAGTAATGCCATCCAACCATCTCATCCTCAGTCCCCTTATCTTCCTGCCTTCAATCTTCCCAGCATCAGAGGCTTTTCAAATGAGTCAGTTCTTCACATCAAGTGGCCAAAGTATTGGAGCTTCAGCTACAGCATCAGTCCTTCCAATGAATATTCAGGACTGATTTCTTTTATGATGGACTAGTTTGATCTCCTTTCTGTCCAAGGGACTCTCAAAACATAGTATAAGACATAATGTAAAGAAAATCTGGCAAGCAGGGGGTTAGAGAAAAGAAGGGAAGTAGTGATACAAAAATAAGCTCTACCACATGAACATGTTTCAGTAATTACCATGAAAAAGCAAATTGACTTTTAATTTAAATTTATTTTTATTTATTTATTCGACTGCTCCAGGTCTCAATTACGGCACATGATATCTTCCATCTTCCTTGCAGCATGCACGATTTCTAGTTCAGTTGTGCAAAATCTTAATTACGGCAAGTAAGATCTAGTTCCCCCACAAGGAGACCAGGTATCAAACCCAGGGCCTCTGCATTAACAGCCTGAAGTCTCAGCCAAAGGACCAGCAGGGAACTCTGAAAGAGTCAATTCTTATAAAATGTGTGTATTTTCTTAATGTTTATTTTAAAATGTTCTTTTAATAATCCCATTTTACTTTAGATTTGAATTTTAACTCATTTTATTATATCAGTGCAAGCATAATAACATATCATGAAAATCTTACGAACTAGAAAATAATTATTATGAACCTAGACTGTAGTACATATAAAAAAACAAGAATTCCACCTAACATTTACATACTAGTGGCTGAGATTTGAACTGTTTAAATAAAGTCAGTTTAAATGTCATTGCACTGGATTGAAAAAAATAAAAAAAGGAACATGTGAATTTTAGCCATTTTTTAAATGTTGGATTCTGATTGATCAAACAGAAAGAAAAAGCATCATTTTTGTTTCCATAAAAAAAGCAAAGTATGTATTTTATTTTCTCATTCTACAGGACTATATACAGAATTAAGAAAAGGATTAATATTTTCACTTCTTGGGGGAATATAGAAACATCACATCATTCATTTACTAAAAAAAATTGACTCAGGAAAACACAAGTTGATTTAATTTAAAAATCTAGTTATAGGCATGTTCTTTTGTTAATTTTCTCAAAGGATGGTAACTGCCAGAGCCCCTTAGTGGTCTGTGGTGTAGGGGCTTCAAAGTACAAATTTGTAATTAACACATAGTTGTTGATCAGGTTCTAAATTGTGTTGGACTCTTTGTGACCCCATCAGCTGCAGCATGCTAGGCTTCTCTGTCCTGCACTATCTCTTGGAGTTTGCTTAAGTTCATGTCCACCGAGGTAGTGATGCTGTCTAACATATAATGATTTTATAAATACAGATATAAACACAACGTTGGAGATCTGATTTAGTTCATTAGTTAAATCACACAAACAAACAAACAAACAAAACATTAAGGAAACTTTAGCCAGATTCTCTGTGATTTCTGAGTTAGTGAAATTTAAATAATTTCTTTTGTGACTTATTTTTATGATGATCATTTTAAACTTAAACCAAGTTTCTTTAAGTGACTTTTTGTATTTTAATATGTGCTCAGTGTCTAGCCTACCACCATGTAACAAAATTCATGTTAGAATTGCAGTTCATATAATTTGGTATCTCTTCACAATCTTAACAATGTCCTTGTTCTAAAGAGCTTTTGATTAAATTTGTGAGGAATATCTGAATGAGTAAATCATTAAAATCTCTATATTCTCAAAAAAAAAAAAAGTATGAGTAAGAATATCATTAAATTTTAGAACTCTGAATTCAAAGATCATCCCCATCACTTACTAATGACTTTTCACCTCATTGAGTTTCATTTTCTTGACCTAGAAAAGAGCAAAATAATACCTAACTCACAAGGGTGTCCTGAGAATTAAATAGGTAATGTAGCTGAAATTGCTTTGTAAATTTCTAGGTATGTCATGACTGAATGGAACTGTTATTTTGCCGACCACGAAGCAAAGTTTTGTCTTTTTTCTTCAAAACCTAGTTCTGGGCATATAGATGTCCTGAAATAAAATTCTATTGAATGCTGAATAAAGGTCCTCTGGCAGGTTAAATTTTATACAAAGTTTTCTGGTAAATGTTTAGCACACACACACACATACATTGTTTTTCAACAATCCACGCATGACATTTCTCTCAGTATAGGATCTATATGGCAAACCAGCAGTTAACCTTAGAGATTAAAGAGGAAAAAAAAAAAGGAAAAAAATAAAAATAGAAAGGTTACTGCAGAGCAGTTGATCCGTTCTGTCAAAATGCCAGCTGTCTCTTGCTCTTTGCTTCTCGGTAATATTAAAGCTTGCTCTTAGGCATCTCTGTCTGTCTCTTCCTCGTCTTCCTTCTCTCTCTTTGTCCCAGTCAACATCCTGGCTGCATTGCTCAATTACTGAACAAATGTAACTTCCCGTCCTCCTCTGTTCAGCCACTTTTTAGCATCATTAACAGATGCTATCATTAAGACCCTTCATGGAAGTCATGAACTAAATATATTATTTGCCCCTCTTACTTTTCATTCTTTTTCAAAAAGATAAGCCATCTGCTTTACACCCCTTCAAATTGCAAGTTTCTTTATAACATCAATATTGCATTTATCTAAATAGCAAATAGATATTTAAGTTCAGAAGTTTAATTTGTATAGAGCTACTTGTTGGTACTGAAATAAATTTGAACATCATAAGCTAGAAGTCAATTTCTGGTCCTAATATGTTTTAATCAATATAAATATAAACAATAAGGCTCATGCTTGCCAAATTTTACCATATGTAATTTTAGTTAAAATGTCCTCTGAAAATATATTGTGGAATGATTATGAAAACACTAAATAAATATTGTATTTATGAAAATTCAGGCATACTAATGTTACAGGAAGGGGGTCCCCTTCCCGGACCTGAAAGTGGATTCTTGTCTAACAAACAGAGATAAGTTGTCCAAAGAGACATACATGCTGACAAAGCAAGAGACTTTCTTGGGAAGGCACACTCACCCAAGATGGATGCCAGTGAGAAGGCTTCTGGGACGTGGTGTCTCTTTTTGACCTTTCCTGAACTCTTTTGGTTAGTGGTGGCTTATCAGTGCTGTGTTCCTTACTAGGACTTCCTGTCACAAAATAACTCATGCAAATGGTGACTATGGTGCCCGGCCAGGGATGGCAGTTTCAGTCAGTGTGCTTCCCCTAACAATAACACTTTGTGGACAATTGGAAATAGTCGTTATCTTTATATTCACATACAAAAAATATCAATGCTACTCGGTAAGAGAGAAAATATCAAGCTGAACTAAAATATAGGACCACAGAATGTAAATATATATTAGGTTATTAAAATAAAGAAAAAAACCTCACTATTTCAGAATTTTTATTTAGATGGCACTAGTCTTTTATATTCCTTTAGTGTAATTGATATACAAAAAAATATTTTAAAAATTATTATTCTTTCACATTAATGCAGTGGGTCCTGAAAACCCACCTTTTTCTACAAAAGTGAGCTAAGAGGTTTGAGGGCTGGGTATAGAAAGAAGAGATTTACCAATTGTTCTTACACTTTTTATTATCATAACCAACCATGCAATAGCTCCAACAAAATGAGAAACTTGAATCTATTCCTCTCAGTGGTAATAAAAAGATAATTTTACTTATATTATCCACTTAGCCCCTGAGTCATGTCCTACTCTTTGTGACCTTATAGACTGTAGTCCACCAAGCTCGCCTGGCCCTAGCATTTTCCTGACAGGAATACTCCAGTGAGTTGCCATTTCCTCCTGCAGGATATTTTCCCAACCCAGGGGTCAAACCCTCATCTCCTGTGTCTCCTGAACTGCAGAATGATTCTTTAAGATCTGCCACCTAGGGAAGCCCATTATCTATTTTTCAGATCAGATCAGTCACTCAGTCATGTCCGACTCTTTTCGACCCCATCAATCGCAGCACGCCAGGCCTCCCTGTCCATCACTAACTCCCGGAGTTCACTGAGATTCATGTCCATCGAGTCAGTGATGCCATCCAGCCATCTCATCCTCTGTCGTCCCCTTCTCCTCCTGCCCCCAGTCCCTCCCAGCATCAGAGTCTTTTCCAATGAGTCAACTCTTCGCATGAGGTGGCCAAAGGACTGGAGTTTCAGCTTTAGCATCATTCCTTCCAAAGAAATCCCAGGGCTGATCTCCTTCAGAATGGACTGGGTGGATCTCCTTGCAGTCCAAGGGACTCTCAAGAGTCTTCTCCAAAATCACACTTCAAAAGCATCAATTCTTCGGCACTCAGCCTTCTTCACAGTCCAACTCTCACATCCATACATGACCACAGGAAAAACCAAAGCCTTGACTAGACGAACCTTTATTGGCAAAGTCATGTCTCTGCTTTTGAATATGCTATCTAGGTTGGTCATAACTTTCCTTCCAAGGATTAAGGGTCTTTTAATTTCATGGCTGCAGTCACCATCTGTAGTGATTCTGGAGCCCAGAAAAATAAAGTCTGACACTGTTTTCACTGTTTCCCCATCTATTTCCCATGAAATGATGGGACCGGATGCCACGATCTTCATTTTCTGAATGTTGAGCTTTAAGCCAACTTTTTCACTCTCCTCTTTCACTTTCATCATGAGCCTTTTTAGTTCCTCTTCACTTTCGGCCATAAAGGTGGTGTCATCTGCATATCTGAGGTTATTGAGATTTCTCCCAGCAATCTTGATTCCAGCTTGTATTTCTTCCAGTCCAGCATTTCTCATGATGTACTCTGCATATAAGTTAAATAAACAGGGTGACAATATACAGCCTTGACGTACTCCTTTTCCTATTTGGAACCAGTCTGTTGTTCCGTGTCCAGTTCTAACTGTTGCTTCGTGACCTGCATACACATATCTCAAGAGGCAGATCAGGTGGTCTGGTATTCCCATCTCTTGAAGAATTTTCCACAGTTTATTGTGATCCACACAGTCAAAGGCTTTGGCATAGTCAATAAGGAAAAAAATAGCAATTCCCCTTTGCCTCTCCTTTCAATGCATTCTCTTTGTCGGTTCTTCCTTTTCTTTTGAAACTATATCTGAGAGGGCCCCAGGGTTTCTTTACACCCTAGGAGTGACCCAGGGCTATGACAGTTCCTAGACTTTGGACTTTAAGCACACTAACAATTCAAAAATATTATCTCCAGGCAAGGCTTCTTTTCTAAACAGTACACATTGACATTTTAATGTCTCCAACAGAAATACTGATTCCCAGCCCTCAGATGCATTATGTTTGCTATTATATATCTTAATGAAATATAATTTTACTTTCATGCTATTTTGTTTTAATCTTTGGAGCTTTTATCACGTCATATGTTATACATGTGCATGTTCATTTGTCCATCTCCACTATAGCCCCTAATCTAAAAGGGAGCTTAATGCACATTTCTTGAATGAATAGGAATGAGAATAAGAATGAATTGGAGTTCTGATTACATAGAAGTCAATAAATACAGTACTATATTATTTTTTTATGCTTGTGTTAAAAACTACCACAAACTGAGTAGCTTAAAGATGACTTAAAAAAAAAAAAAAAAACTTATAGTTCTGTTAGGTAGTTAGAATAGAAAACAGGAGTCCAAAATGGCGGTGGCTAAATGACAAGGAAGGGAAAAGCCCACAAAAATAGAACAAAGGAAGCTCAAAGGAAGGTCTGAGGACCGGAGTGAGGAGTCCAGGTAGAACAGCACTCCTGGCTAAGCCCAATTTGCACAGGGCAGGCCCAGGGGGAAGAAAAAAGACATATAAAAAGAGGAGCCAAAGGGCTCTCTCTCTCTCTCTCTCCCACTTGCTGGGGCGCTCTTCTCTTCACATCTTTGGGTTGACATGCCCTCACGCCTTTAAGATGGATTTTCCTGCTATTATCTAAATAAAATAGAGTTGTAACATGGAGCTGTAACACTGACTTGTCTAAGAGCTACAACACGGTCCATTCAAGACCTGAGAGGTATAACATGGTCTGCCCAAGACCTGAGAGCTGTGACACGCAGAGGGGAGCTTTAATGTCTGTCTCTCCAAATCTTTGTTGTGACGAGACAGAACTGAGGAGCATACACTCGCCTGACAGTTCGATAGTATAGAACTGATTCTCATCTTCCAATTTTTGCTCCAATTTTAAGGACTCTTGTGATCACATTGGACACATTTGACTCCTAAAACTTGACATCTATGAACTAGTGTTGAAACAAATCTTGCAGACAGGGTTTTGGGTGAAGTAGAAAAGAATAGCTTTATAGCTTTACCAGGCAAAGAGGGAGAATTTGAAGAAGAGTTCTAAAACAAGAGTTTAAGGGTGGGGTAGCTGATAAATAGGTCTGTATAGGGCCTGCACTCCTTTAGCCTGGTCTTGGATAATCTTTTGATGAACATCTTTGTTTTCTTTAATATGGCCTCAGGTAGTGTTCTCTTCCTCTTCCAACAACACAAAAGACAACTCTACAAATGGACATCACCAGATGGTCAATATCAAAATCAGATAGATTATATCCTTTGCAATTGAAAGTGGAGAAGCTCTATACAGTCAGGAAAAACAAGACTGGGATTTGACTATGGATCAGATCATGAACTCCTTAATGGAAAATTCAGACTTAAGTGAAAGAAAGTAGGGAAAACCACCAGGCCATTCAGGTATGATATAAGTCAAATCCCTTGTGATTAAACAGTGAAAGTGACAAATAGATTCAAGGAATTAGATCTGATAGACTGAATGTCTGAAGAACTATGAATGGAGGTTCATAATCACAATACAGGAGACGTGATCAAAACCATCCCCAAGAAAAAAAAATGCCAGAATGAAAACTGGTTTTCTGAAGAAGCTTTACAAATAGCTGGGCAAAGAGGAGATGCAAAAGACAAAGGAGAAGAGGAAAGATGCACCTATATGAATACAGATCTCCAAAGAAGAGCAAGGAGAGGAAAGAAAGACTTCATAAATGAACAGTGCAAAGAAATAGAGGAAAACAATAGAATGGGAAAAACTAGAGATCTCTTCAAGAAAATTAGAGATACCAAGGGAACATTTCATGCAAAGATGCACACAATAAAGGACATAAACAGCATGGACCTAACCGAAGCAGAGGAAATCAAGAAGAGCTGTCAAGAATGCACACAAGAACTGTATGATAAAGGTCTTTAAGCCCAGATAACCATGATGGTGTAGTCACTCACCTAGAACCAGACATCCTGGAGTGGGACTTCAAGAGGGCTTTAAGAAGCATTACTACAAACAAAGCTAATGGGGGTGATGAAATTCTAGCTGAGCTATGTCAAATCCTTAAAGATGATGTTGTTAAAGTGCTGCACTCAATATGCCAGCAAATTTGGAAAACTCAGCAGTGGCCACAGGACTCCTTCTTGTTCCTTCACAGTGTCGTGTCTGACTCTTTGTAACCCCATAGCCGGCAAAATGCCAGACTTCCCTGTACTTCACCATCTCCCAGAGTTTCCTCAAACTCAACTCTTTCATCCTCTGTCACCCCTTCTTCTGTATTCAATCTTTCCCAACATCAGGGTCTTTTCCAATCAGTTCTCTTGGCATCAGGCGCCCAAAGTATTAGGGTTTCAGCTTTAGCATAAGTCCTTTCAATGAATGTTGAGGGTTGATTTCCTTTAGAATTGAGTGATTTGATCTCCTTTCTCTCCAAGAGACTCTCAAGAGTCTTCTCCAGCACCACAGTTTGAAAGCATCGATTTTTCCGTCTTTTTTTTTTTTTTTCATTTTATTTTATTATTTTTTTTTAATTTAATATATTCCTTACAAATTTAAGAACCCATCCTGAACCCTCCTCCTTCCTCCCTCCCCATACCACCCCTCTGGAGAATGGAATTGAAACATGTGAAATGTCATGTATGAAACGAGATGCCAGTCCAGGTTCAATGCACGATGCTGGATGCTTGGGGCTGGTGCACTGGGACGTCTTTTTTATTGTTCAAATATCACATCCATACATGACTACTGGAAAAATCATAGCTTTGATGATACAGAACTTTGTAGGGAAAATAATGTCTCTGCTTTTTAATACATTGTCAATGTTTGTCATAGCTTTTCTTCCAAGGAGTAAGCGTGTTTTAATTTCATGGCTGCAGTCATCATACACAGTGACTCTGGAGCCCAAGAATCTAAAGTCTGTCACTATTTCCACTGCTTCCTCATCTATTTGCCATGAAGTGATGGGAACAGATACCATGATCTTCATTTTTTGAATGTTGAGTCTTCATTTCAAACCTAAATAAGGGCAATGCCAAAGAATGTTCAAACTATTGCACAAATTAATCATTTCACGTTAGCAGGTAATGCTCCAAATCCTTCAAGCGAGGTTTCAGATAGTACTTGAAGATTTAGAAAAGGAAGAGGAGCCAGAGATCTAACAGCCAATATCTGTTAGATCTTGGAAAAAGCAAAAGAATTTCAGGAAAACATCTCCTTCTGCTTCATTTTCTATGCTAACACCTTTGACTCTGGATCACAAAAAGCTGTGGAAAATTATTAAAGAGATGGGAATACTAGACCACCTTATCTACCTCCTGAGAAACATATATACAGGTCAAGAAGAAATAGTTAGAATCAGACATGGGACAAGGGACTGGTTCAAAATTGGGAAAGAAGTACATCAAGGTTGTATACTGTCATCCTGCTTATTTAACTTGTATGCAGAGTATATCATGTGAATCGCCAGACTGGAAGAATCACAAGCTGGAGTCAAGATTGCTGGGAGGAATAAAAATAACCTAAGATATGTAGATGACACCACCTTTACAGCAGAAAGCTAAAGAGCCTCTTGATGAATGTGAAAGAGAAGAATGAAAAGCTGGCTTAAAACTCAACATTCGTATTTCCATACAAATTGTGAAATTATTTGTTCTAGCTCTGTGAAGAATACCATTGGTAGCTTGATAGGGATTGCATTGAATCTATAAATTGCTTTGGGTAGTATACTCATTTTCACTATATTGATTCTTCCAATCCATGAACATGGTTTATTTCTCCATCTATTAGTGTCCTCTTTGATTTCTTTCACCAGTGTTTTATAGTTTTCTATATATAGGTCTTTAGTTTCTTTAGGTAGATATATTCCTAAGTATTTTATTCTTTCTGTTGCAATGGTGAATGAAATTATTTCCTTAATTTCTCTTTCAGTTTTCTCATTATTAGTGTATAGGAATGCAAGGGATTTTTGTGTGTTGATTTTATATCCTGCAACTTTACTATAATCATTGATTAGTTCTAGTAATTTTCTGGTGGAGTCTTTAGGGTTTTCTATGTAAAGAATCATGTCATCTGCAAACAGTGAGAGTTTTACTTCTTCTTTTCCAATTTGGATTCCTTTTATTTCTTTTTCTGCTCTGATTGCTGTGGCCAAAATTTCCAAAACTATGTTGAATAGTAATGGTGAAAGTGGGCACCCTTGTCTTGTTCCTGACTTTAGAGGAAATGCTTTCAATTTTTCACCATTGAGGATAATGTTTGCTGTGGGTTTTTTTATGCTTTTATTATGTTGAGGTATGTTCCTTCTATTCCTGCTTTCTGGAGAGTTCTTATCATAAATGGATGTTGAATTTTGTCAAAGGCTTCCTCTGCATCTATTGAGATAATCATATGGTTTTTGTTTTTCAATTTGTTAATGTGGTGTATAACATTGATTGATTTGCAGATATTGAAGGATCCTTGCACCCCTGGGATAAAGCCCACTTGGCCATGGTGTATGATCTTTTTAATGTGTTGTTGGATTCTGATTGCTAGAATTTTGTTAAGGATTTTTGCATCTATGTTCATCAGTGATATTGGCCTGTAGTTTTCTTTTTTTGTGGGATCTTTGTGTCAGGTTTTGGTATTAGGGTGATGGTGGCCTCATAGAATGAGTTTGGAAGTTTACCTTCCTCTGCAATTTTCTGGAAGAGTTTGAGCAGGATAGGTGTTAGCTCTTCTCTAAATTTTTGGTAGAATTCAGCTGTGAAGCCGTCTGGACCTGGGATTTTGTTTGCTGGAAGATTTTTGATTAATGTTTCAATTTCCATGCTTGTGATGGGTCTATTAAGGTTTTCTATTTCTTCCTGGTCGAGTTTTGGAAAGTTGTGCTTTTCTAAGAATTTGACCATTTCTTCCAAGTTGTCCATTTTATTGGCATATAATTGTTGATAATAGTCTCTTATGATCCTTTGTATTTCTGTTTTGTGTGTTGTGATCTCTCCATTTTCGTTTCTAATTTTATTGATTTGATTTTTCTCCCTTTGTTTCTTGATGAGTCTGGCTAATGGTTTGTCAATTTTATTTATCCTTTCAAAGAACGAGCATTTGGCTTTGTTGATTTTTGCTATGGTCTCTTTTGTTTCTTTTGCATTTATTTCTGCTCTAATTTTTAAGATTTCTTTCCTTCTACTAACCCTGGGGTTCTTCATTTCTTCCTTTTCTAGTTGCTTTAGGTGTAGGGTTAGGTTATTTATTTGACTTTTTTCTTGTTTCTTTAGGTATGCCTGTATTGCTATGAACATTCCCCTTAGGACTGCTTTTAAAATGTCCCACAGGTTTTGAGTTGTTGTGTTTTCATTTTCATTAGTTTCTATGCAAATTTTGATTTCTTTTTTTATTTCTTCTGTGATTTGTTGGTTATTCAGCAGGGTGTTGTTCAGCCACCGTATGTTGGAATTTTCAATAGTTTTTCTCCTGTAATTGAGATCTAATCTTACTGCATTGTGGTCAGAAAAGATGCTTGGAATGATTTCTATTTTTTTGAATTTACCAAGGCTAGATTTATGGCCCAGGATGTGATCTATCCTGGAGAAGCTTCCATGTGCGCTTGAGAAAAAGGTGTAATTCATTGTTTTGGGATGAATGTCCTATAGATATCAATTAGGTCTAACTGGAAGAATGGAACTGGAGGAATCAACCTACCTGACTTCAGGCTCTATTACAAAGCCACAGTTATCAAGACAGTATGGTACTGGCATAAAGACATAAATATTGATCAATGGAACAAAATAGAAAGCCCAGAGATAAATCCACGCACCTATGGACATCTTATCTTTGACAAAGGAGGCAAGAATATACAATGGATTAAAGACAATCTCTTTAACAAGTGGTGCTTGGAAAACTGGTCAACCACTTGTAAAAGAATGAAACTAGAACACTTTCTAACACCTTGCACAAAAATAAACTCAAAATGGATTAAAGATCTAAACGTAAGACCAGAAACTATAAAACTCCTAGAGGAGAACATAGGCAAAACACTCTCCGACATACATCACAGCAGGATCCTCTATGACCCACCTCCCAGAATATTGGAAATAAAAGCAAAAATAAACAAATGGGGCCTAATTAACCTTAAAAGCTTCTGCACAACAAAGGAAACTATTAGCAAGGTGAAAAGGCAGCCTTCAGAATGGGAGAAAATAATAGCAAATGAAGCAACTGACAAACAGCTAATCTCAAAAATATACAAGCAACTCCTACAGCTCAACTTCAGAAAAATAAATGACCCAATCAAAAAATGGGCCAAAGAACTAAATAGACATTTCTCCAAAGAAGACATACAGATGGCTAACAAACACATGAAAAGATGCTCAACATCACTCATTATCAGAGAAATGCAAATCAAAACCACTATGAGGTACCATTTCATGCCAGTCAGAATGGCTGCGATCCAAAAGTCTACAAGCAATAAATGCTGGAGAGGGTGTGGAGAAAAGGGAACTCTCTTACACTGTTGGTGGGAATGCAAACTAGTACAGCCACTATGGAGAACAGTGTGGAGATTCCTTAAAAAATTGGAAATAGAACTGCCTTATAATCCAGCAATCCCACTGCTGGGCATACACACTGAGGAAACCAGAAGGGAAAGAGACACGTGTACCCCAATGTTCATCGCAGCACTGTTTATAATAGCCAAGACATGGAAGCAACCTAGATGCCCATCAGCAGATGAATGGATAAGAAAGCTGTGGTACATATACACAATGGAGTATTACTCAGCCATTAAAAAGAATACATTTGAATCAGTTCTAATGAGATGGATGAAACTGGAACCTATTATACAGAGTGAAGTAAGCCAGAAAGAAAAACACCAATACAGTATACTAAGGCATATATATGGAATTTAGAAAGATGGTAACAATAACCCTGTGTACGAGACTGCAAAAGAGACACCGATGTATAGATCAGTCTTATGGACTCTGTGGGAGAGGGAGAGGGTGGGGAGATTTGGGAGAATAGCATTGAAACATGTATAATATCATGTATGAAACGAGTTGCCAGCCCAGGTTCGATGCACAGTACTGGATGCTTGGGGCTGGTGCACTGGGACGACCCAGAGGGAGGGTAGGGGAGGGAGGAGGGAGGAGGGTTCAGGATGGGGAACGCAGGTATACCTGTGGCAGATTCATTTTGATATTTGGCAAAACTAATACAATATTGTAAAGTTTAAAAATAAAATAAAATTAAAAAAAAAAGAAAAAACCTCAACATTCGAAAAATGAGGATCACGGCATCTGGTCTCATCACTTCATGGTGAATAGATAGGGAAACAATGGAAACAGTGACAGACTTTATTTTCTTGGGCTCCAAAATCACTGCAGATGGTGGTTGCAGCCATGAAATTAAAAGACACTTGCTCCTTGGAAGAAAAGCTATGAGAAACCTAGACAGCATGTTAAAAAACTGAGACATCACTTTGCCAACAAAGGTCCATCTTGTCAAATCTATGGTTTTTCCAGTAGTCAATATGACTGTGAGAGTTGGACTACAAGAAAGTTGAGCACTGAAGAACTGATGCTTTTGAACTGTGGTGCTGGAGAAGACTCTTGAGAGTCCCTTGGCCTGCAAGGAGATCCAACCAGTCCATCCTAAAGGAGATCAGTTGTGAGTGTTCAGTGAAAGTACTGATATTGAAGCTGAAACTCCAGGGCTTTGGCCACCTGATGCAAAGAGTCGACATTTGAACAGACCCTGATGCTGGGAAAGATTTTGGACAGCAGGAGAATGGGGTGACAGAAGATAGGATAGTTGGATGGCATCACTGACTCAATGGATGTGAGTTCAAGCAAACTCTGGGAGATAGTGAAGGACAAAGAAGCCCAGAGTGCTGCAGTTTATGGGGTTACAAAGAGTTGGACAGGACTTAGTGACTGAACAACAACAACAAAGTCTTCTATCGAATGAAGAATGTTAACTCCTTCTGTTGGGGGTTCTGGTTCTATAAAAAGCTCAAAGATATTGTTATGTGTACCCCTTGAGATAGAACAAGGACTCAGCCCAAGACTGTAGTATTGTTTCTTGGTTGTTCCTCTCTTGTCTCTGAATCCCTTTACTTCGTTAATTAACAACTGTTTGAATCTGCCTTTTGGAACTCAAGGAAGTTCACATAGTTGAACAGAAATTCTTCCATGCCCAGGAGCCCCACTAGTTTCACCCCTGGATAATAAACAAACAATCACCATATCTACAAACTTCCACCTATAACTTTAATTCTTTTTTACTGTGAAACCTAGTATTTTCACATATTCAAGGATTAAAACATAAACATTTTTCAGAGAGACATTTCTGCTTACCACAAATATCTAAGGATTTGATTGTAGTATGGCATATTAAATTTAGCAAATGAGAGGACTGGATTTTAAAAATCACTGAGAAAATACTGGGTTCAAAGAAAACTTGAGTAAAAACAAAATTTGCTCTTCCTAAGGAAAATAGAATAAGTCATACTATTCATTAATGCAAAACCTCAGAAGAAGTAGCAGACTACAATCATGTGGGAATTGTAGAAAAATGGAAAAATCATTCAAGAGTATATTTATAATACTTGGAGTTTGACAAGCTAAATAAAGCATACATATTAGTGGATGAATAATAAAAAGAAACTTACAGAATGCATAAGATGAAATTTTTTTTTAATTTTTATTTTATTTTATTTTTAAACTTTACATAATTGTATTAGTTTTGCCAAATATCAAAATGAATCCGCCACAGGTATACATGTGTTCCCCATCCTGGACCCTCCTGCCTCCTCCCTCCCCATACCATCCTTCTGGGTCGTCCCAGTGCACTAGCCCCAAGCACCCAGTATGGTGCATCGAACCTGGACTGGCATCTCTTTTCATACATGATATTTTACAGGTTTCAATACCATTCTCCCAAATCTTCCCACCCTCTCCCTCCCCATAGAGTCCATAAGACTGTTCTATACATCAGTGTCTCTTTTGCTGTCTCAGACACAGGGTGATTGTTACCATCTTTCTAAATTCCATATATACGTGTTATTATACTGTATTGGTGTTTTTCTTTCTGGCTTACTTCACTGTGTATAATAGGCTCCAGTCTCATCCATCTCATTAGAACTGATTCAAATGTATTCTTTTTAATGGCTGAGTAATACTCCATTGTGTATATGTACCACACTTTCTTATCCATTCATCTGCTGATGGACATCTAGGTTGCTTCCATGTCCTGGCTATTATAAACAGTGCTGCGATGAACATTGGGGTACACGCGTCTCTTTCCCTTCTGGTTTCCTCAGTGTGTATGCCCAGCAGTGGGATTGCTGGTTCATAAGGCAGTTCTATTTCCAGTTTTTTAAGGAATCTCCACACTATTCTCCATAGTGGCTGTACTAGTCTGCATTCCCACCAACAGTGTAAGAGGATTCCTTTTTCTCCACACCCTCTCCAGCATTTATTATTTGTAGACTTTTGGATCGCAGCCATTCTGACTGGTGTGAAAAACAAAATAGAAAGCCCAGAGATAAATCCATGCACATATGGACACCTTATCTCTGACAAAGGAGGCAAGAATATACAATGGATTAAAGACAATCTCTTTAACAAGTGGTGCTGGGAAATCTGGTCAACCACTTGTAAAAGAATGAAACTAGAACACTTTCTAACACCATACACAAAAATAAACTCAAAATGGATTAAAGATCTAAACGTAAGACCAGAAACTATAAAACTCCTAGAGGAGAACATAGGCAAAACACTCTCTGACATACATCACAGCAGGATCCTCTATGACCCACCTCCCAGAATATTGGAAATAAAAGCAAAAATAAACAAATGGGACCTAATTAACCTTAAAAGCTTCTGCACAACAAAGGAAACTATTAGCAAGGTGAAAAGACAGCCTTCAGAATGGGAGAAAATAATAGCAAATGAAGCAACTGACAAACAACTAATCTCAAAAATATACAAGCAACTCCTACAGCTCAACTCCAGAAAAATAAATGACCCAATCAAAAAATGGGCCAAAGAACTAAATAGACATTTCTCCAACGAAGACATACAGAGGGCTAACAAACACATGAAAAGATGCTCAACATCACTCATTATCAGAGAAATGCAAATCAAAACCACTATGAGGTACCATAAGATGAAATTTTAAACAATCACAAGTATCAGATCAGATCATATCAGATCAGTCGCTCAGTCGTGTCCGACTCTTTGCGACCCCATGAATCACAGCAGGCCAGGCCTCCCTGTCAATCACAGACTCCCGGAGTTCACTGAGACTCACGTCCATCAAGTCAGTGATGCCATCCAGCCATCTCATCCTCTGTTGTTCCCTTCTCCTCTTGCCCCCAATCCCTCCCAGCATCAGAGTCTTTTTCAATGAGTCAACTCTTCGCATGAGGTGGTCAAAGTACTGGAGTTTCAGCTTTAGCATCATTCCTTCCAAAGAAATCCCAGGGCTGATCTTCAGAATGGACTGGTTGGAACTCCTTGCAGTCCAAAGGACTCTCAAGTGTCTTCTCCAACACCATAGTTCAAAAGCATCAATTCTTCGGCGCTCAGCCTTCTTCACAGTCCAACTCTCACATCCATACATGACCACAGGAAAAACCATAGCCTTGACTAGACAGACCTTTGTTGGCAAAGTAATGTCTCTACTTTTGAATATGCTATCTAGGTTGGTCATAACTTTCTTTCCAAGGAGTAAGCATCTTTTAATTTCATGGCTGCAGTCACCATCTGCAGTGATTTTGGAGCCCCAAAAAATAAAGGCTGACACTGTTTCCCCATCTATTTCCCATGAAGTGGTGGGACCGGATGCCATGATCTTCCTTTTTCTGAATGTTGAGCTTTAAGCCAACTTTTTCACTCTCCTCTTTCACTTTTATCAAGAGGCTTTTGAGTTCCTCTTCCCTTTCGGCCATAAGGGTGGTGTCATCTGCATTTCTGAGGTTATTGATATTTCTCCCGGCAATCTTGAATCCAGTTTGTGTTTCTTCCAGTCCAGCATTTCTCCTGATGTACTCTGCATATAAGTTAAATAAACAGGGTGACAAAATACAGTTTTGACGAGCTCCTTTTCCTATTTGGAATCAGTCTGTTGTTCCATGTCCAGTTGTAACTGTTGCTTCCTGACCTGTGTACAAATTTCTCAAGAGGCAGATCAGGTGGTCTGGTATTCCCACCTCTTGAAGAATTTTCCACAGTTTATTGTGATCCACACAGTCAAAGGCTTGGCATAGTCAATAAAGCAGACATAGATGTTTTTCTGGAACTCTTTTGCTTTTTCCATGATCCACCCGCTGTTGGCAATTTGATCTCTGGTTCCCCTGCCTTTTCTAAAACCAGCTTGAACATCAGGAAGTTCACGGTTCACATTTTGATGAAGCCTGGCTTGGAGAATTTTGAGCATTACTTTACTAGCGTGTGCAAGGAGTGCAATTGTGCAGTAGTTTGAGCATTCTTTGGCATTGCCTTTCTTTGGGATTGGAATGAAAACTGACCTTTTCCAGTCCTGTGGCCACTGCTGAGTTTTCCAAATTTGCTGGCATATTGAGTGCAGCACTTTCACAGCATCATCTTTCAGGATTTGAAAGAGCTTCACTGGAATTCCATCACCTCCACTAGCTTTGTTCGTAGTGATGCTTTCTAAGGCCCACTTGACTTCACATTCCAGGATGTCTGGCTCTAGGTCAGTGATCACACCATCCTGATTATCTGGGTCGTGAAAATCTTTTTTGTACAGTTCTTCTGTGTATTCTTGCCACCTCTTCTTAATATCTTCTGCTTCTCTTAGGTCCATACCATTTCTGTCCTTTATTGAGCTCATCTTTGCATGAAATGTTCCTTTGGTATCTCTGATTTTCTTGAAGATGTCTCTAGTCTTTCCCATTCTGTTGTTTTCCTCTATTTCTTTGCATTGATCACTGAAGAAGGCTTTCTTATCTCTTCTTGCTATTCTTTGAAACTCTGCATTCAGATGTTTATATCGTTCTTTTTCTCCTTTGCTTTTCGCTTCTCTTCTTTTCACAGCTATTTGTAAAGCCTCCCCAGACAGCCATTTTGCTTTTTTGCATTTCTTTTCTATGGGAATGGTCTTGATCCCTGTCTCCTGTACAATGTCACGAACCTCATTCCATAGTTCATCATACACATAATTAAAAGGCACTATCACAAATGGAAGTATAGCTTTAAACAAGACATTGACACCTTTAATTTATAAAGAATACTGACATTTACAGGAAAAATTTGATTATGTACCAAAAGGAATATTACATGAAAATCTAAGCTATAGAAAAGTAAAATCAAACTAATGGAGAATTTTACTTTCTTGGCAGTCAGTTTAATGATTAAAAAAAAAAAATCTGTCTTCTTTTTGGTCTTTAAATTCTTAACAATTTAAACATGTTAGGACTCATTAGTAAAACAAAAGCTAGGAACATAAAGTGTAATTTTTGTAAAATTTCATAAAATATGAAAGCATTGTAAAGCAAAGTTTTTTCAAACCAGCTGCATTTTTTATACCTCTTGGTAAATGGTTATTTTTATTGTAGTTATTGTTGCCATAAATTTCTACCCAACATTTCAGATGGTACAGGGGTGGGGAGGACTCTGCATTAGAATTTATGGCTTTCTCTATTTTGGAAATTGCCTTCAGAGAAAATTATAAAATTTATTATTATGAATGCAAGACCAAGAAGTAACTGAAAGGAATATGGAGACAGAAGGAGTGTGGAGATTAAGGGTTAAAAACAGGCACCCCCGGCTCTGGGACTACTTTGGGAGGCTTCCTCCAACTGCAGTATCAAAGCAAGGAGCTGGAGGGAAATGATGGGCTTATGTTGCTTCCTGCTAAGCACCAAAATAAGTAAATTAATATAATTAATTTTTAATAATCTAAAGATCTAAAATATATGTAAATATCATCATTGAATTCATAACAATGTCTCCTAAATTTTTAAGAAGATTCTTTTGTACATAAAAATAAACTGAGCTGACTTTGCTCACTTTCATCAAACATGTTTCTGAGTCTACATATGATGCTATTTGGGGTTTTATTGGCAAAAAACCTGATAAAACATTTTAATTCAATTTTATCTCTATAAAAATGATAGGCTGGTGACCAAAATAAATAATTAATCTTAAATTCATTCTAGAGACTTCATAAAATGTAAATGATTATAGAAAATAATGGCTATTTTATTCAAGTCAAACATGACCTGAAAAAAATTGTTGATAAATGTCAATTATCAACATATGTCCAGTGCCTTTCTCTTGCTTTCTTCCTCCTCTGTCTAGTACACTTTATTCTAATTATGAAATCTACCCTTTCTAGATCACATTTTTCCCTTGACATCTGTAAAAAATTGGAATTCATTTTGAGAGCTAAGAATGCCTATAAGTCATAGGCAGGTTTAGATAACAAGTTGGGTATTTTGTCATTTTCCCTGTTATTTATTATTTTGCCCTTATCTCCCTGAGTAAAATAAAGAGCATTGCTTCCAGCTTTTCAACCACAATAAGAATGGATAAGGGTTTTTAAATAGTATGTTCCCTAAAATTATTTTAGAATAGACGGCAAGAAACCAGAAATAAATTTAATTTTTGGGCTTTAAGATATGAATTTAGTCAAAATAATTACAGTTAGAAACATCTGAATTCATTCAGGCATCATCAGTTATCTATAATATGCCCGTATGTGATACATAGTCTGTTCATATATTTTATACATATATTACTTTGTAACTTCTTAATAATTAGGTAGATGAATACTTATATTGCAAGAAGGGGAATTTTGCTATCCCCCTTCCCTTTTTTGTTCTTTTGACTGATTGAAATATTAATATGATATAAAACGGGTTAATAGAGGAAAAACTATTTAGCTCTTTACATACAGGAAACCAACATACTTAAGAGGTTCGAGACAGAATTGTAAAATGAAGTACATATGCCATTCTCATATAAGAAATGGAATAGGTGTCTGGGATTTCTAGGCACAGGAGGGTCATTCACAGAATCATAAAAAACAAAGTGTAGATATTAACATTTTGATAGTTATATGTTTGCCCTGCCATACAGATGGGGCAAATTAGATAAAATTTATCTCTGGCAGTAACTCTCTTTCTGGGAAAAATGCCTGATTTAAATTCTTCCAGGTAGTTAAGGGAGTGCAGTAGTTTCTCTTGAACCCTTGGAGTATTCACTATCTATAACTCAAAATAATTTACATGCCAAAGTGGTACATCTTGGGGAGGCCTATACTGAACCTCTGCAGTATTTGCTACTAACTTACATTCGTTCTCTTTTTACACTAGAATGTGTGGCTTAATTCTAAACTAACTGAACACTTCAATCTTTCATTTTTCTGAGCCTTTCTAATATACAAATTGCAAATGAGACCAGAGAAATCAGAGAGTACTAGGTTTATGATAGAAACACATGTCCTTACAGTGGAATGTCCCACAGTCCAGGGCAGTTCTGTCTGTACCTCTCACACACGGGACTTTCCTTTGTATTTATAACTGAGAAAGAGGTGAATTAATTTCTATTTTTTCTTACAAATACAGAAAATGATTTCAGTTTTATGTCCTTTTTATCCCAAAAGGAAACTTGGATTTTTTTTTTTTCATATTACATATTCCTACAAAAGCACAACTTTTAAAGTAAAGCTACTGACAAGTGTTTTCATACACTATTTTTTTTTCCTTTTTTTTTGAAAGTCCTTTATAGGTAGTAGAGAGAACGATCAGATAGGTGCATTTTTGCACACTCCTGTGTGACTGTTCCTTGATGTTCAGAGGGTTGTGTCACTCCTAACCAATTGATCCCAAAGTATGTGACTTATGAACCAGCATCTCTCCCCTCATTAGCCTTCTACCCTGCAGGCATATCACCCTCATCCAAGAGGGCTAAAATAATCACTATTTACACATCACATTGACTATGTCACACATGCCTTTAAACTGGTTTGTATTCTTCTTTTAAATCGGATTTGAATTGGTCACCTGGAAGGCAAGGACCTCCTGCATGATTGTTTCTGATTATCTCATCTCTTTCCCCATGAGATTCTGTTCCATCTTCCAATTTTAAATGATATAATGACTTTATGATATCTAGACTTCTCTATTCTTTTCCTGTCCTCTCTACAGTCATTCTAATGGATTGAGTTTTTATCTTGTTTTATACAAAAGAATGAAATAATGCCTTATGGCAACTAGCAGCTTTGTTCTCCAAATTATTTTATAGTCTTTCTTATTTTAAGGGAATTGCATTCACTTTTCAGAGAAGAAATGAAAGACTCTTCATTCTTTTTCTTAATATAACATTTATTAAAACATTTTCCCCCAAATGGTTAGTATTGTAGGCTTTTTTATGTGATGCACATGGTTTAACATATTGTTCCCAGTGGGTACACACAGGTACCCTACCCATAGGCCAAGAGATGCCTTTTTTTGTCAAAAGCCAAAATCACTTTGTGCTACTACAAAGAATCTTTTTGGGTCATTTAGAAGCAGTTAAAATGTCAGCATTCTTAAAAAAAAAAAAGAAAGAAAGAAAGCAAGCTTCAGTTATGCAAAGGTCAAGTTACCTCCACATTTAGACAGAATAAATAAAACATTATGCCCATTAAGTTTATACTGATGAAACATCCAGACTCTGAAAACATTCACTTAAGGAAAGGAAAATTTAGAGAAGACCCTGATAAAACAATAACTATTAAGAGTTTCTTTTACCAAAGAACAAAATATATAAAAGTGAATACTATAGATACAGATGAGATAAATAATGTGGGTTATTTACAATGATAGAAATATAGCTATACAAATGTAAGAGAACAGTGGCATACATTGCATACAGGCATAGATGTAAATTGAAAGGGTGATAAGTTACAATTAGACAGGGATATTAGAGAAACAAAGAAAAAGAGGAATAAGAAAGAACAAAAAGGTAATAAAAAGGACAAAAAATCTGTATGTTATACTATATCTGGTAGAAGAGGAATTTTTTTCTATATTTTCTTAAGTTCTCAGCTGGGAAATCATTACTCCTACACTCCATATTCAAAGATTAATGAAAACAACAAGCACATATTGATTATTAAGTGTATCTCTTATGTGGATGGGGAGATACCCGAGAAAACTGAATAAAATTCCCTGAAATGGCGCAAACCACCACCTTAAATGGGCTTCCCTTGTGGCTCAACTGGTAAAGAATCCACCTGAAGTGTGGGAGACCTGGGTTCAATCCCTGGGTTCAGTCCCTGGAGAAGGGAAAGGATACACACTCCAGTATTCTGGCCTGGAGAATTCCATGGACTATACAGTCCAGAACACGACTCAGTGACTCACCACCTTAAATGGGATTCTCAGGTGGTGCTAGTGGTAAAGAAACCCCTTGCCAATGAAGTAGACACAAGAGACACAGGTTCACCCCCTGGGTAGGGAATATATACCCTGGAGGAAGGCATGACAATCCTCTCAAGTATTCTTCCTTGGAGAAACATGGACAGAGGAGACTGGCAGGCTATGGTCTTCAAAGTTGCAATGAGTCAGACCCAAATGATGCAACTTAGCAAACATGCATGTGCCACCTTAAATACCATCTTCAGCTAAAGACTTCAAAGAAAAATGTTGGGGACCAGTTTAAGGTACTAGGAAAAGGACAGTAAACAAAAGTAAGGCATTTACACAGTTTTAAGACTGAGCCATCCACATTGATGAGTTTCTTATGATTTAGAAGCATTTTGTTACTGAATTTGTCAACCAGAACCATGCCCGAGTCCTAGCCTTAGCAGAGATCTTCTGTATCATCCAGAGAGTTTCTTTTTACAATTGGATTCACATAGTCAATAATGGAACTAGTGTTGAGACTGGACCACACAAGTGTTATTCAATGGCCAAAGAATAGAGAAGTTGGAACCTTGTTGACAAACTTCTGAACCCAGTTTTGATGAAGATGCCAAATACACAAGAGGGTGGATAAAAAGAGTGGGAAGAAGGATGTTGTTCTTCAGTAGCTAAATCATGTGTCTCTGCAGCTCCGTGGATTGCACCATCTCCTTCACTTTCTCCCTGAGTTTGCTCAGACCCATGTCCATTGAGCTGGGATGCCATCCAACCACCTCATCCTCGGTTGCTCACTTCTCCTCCTGCCTTCAGTCTTTCCCATCATCAGGGTCTTTTCCAATGAGCCAGTTCTTCGCATCAGGTGGGCAAAGTATTGCAGCTTTGATTTCAGCATCAGTCCTTCCAATGAATATTCAGGGTTGATTTCCTTTAGGATTGACTGATTTGATCTCCTTGCAGTTCAAGGGGCTCTCAAGAGGTTTTTTTTTTTTTCCCACCACAGTGTAAAGGCAGCAATTCCTTGGTGCTAAGTCTTCTTTATGGTTCAGCTCTCACATCTTTACATGACTACTGGAAAAAGTATAACTTTGACTATACAAACATTTGTCAGCAAAGTGATGTCTTTGATTTTTAATACACTGCCTATATTTGTCACAACTTTCTTTCTAGGGAGCAAGCACCTTTTGATTTTCCTGATTGAATTTACCATCCTCAGTGATTTTGAAGCCCAAGAAAATAAAATCTGTCATCATTTCCATTGTTTCCCCATCTATTTGCCATGAAGTGATGTGACCAAATGCTATGATCTTAGTTTTTTGAATGTTGATATTTAAGCCAATGTTTTCACTCTCTTTTCTTTCACACTTATCAAGAGACTCTTTACTTCTTCTTCACTTTCTGCCATTAGAGTGGTATTATCTACATTTCTACATATCTGAAATTGTTGATATTTCTTCTGGCAATTTTGATTCCAGCTTGTGATGTATCCAGCCCATCATTTTGCATGATTACTCTGCATATAAGTTAAATAAGCAGGGTGACAATATAGAGCCTTGAAGTACTCCATTCCCAATTTGGAACCACTTCTTTGTTTCATATCCATTTCTAATGGTTGCTTCTTGATGTGCATGCAGGTTTCTGAGGAGAAAGATAACATGATCTTGTATTCCTATCTCTTTAAGAATTTTCCACAGCTGTGATCCACACAGTCAAAGCCTTTATATTAGTCAATGAAGCAGAAGTAGACGATTTTCTTGAATTCCCTTGCTTTTTCTCTGATCCACCAGATGTTGGCAATTTAATGTCTGGTTCCTCTGACTTTACTAAATCCAGCTGCACATCCGGAATTTCCAGTTCAGGTACTGCGGAAGCCTAACTTGAAGGAATTTGAGCATTACCTTGCTAGAATGCAAAATTAACCCAATTGTATGGTAATTTGAACATTCTTTAACATTGTCTTTCTTTGGTGTTGGAATGAAAACTGATCTTTTCAAGTCCTTTGTCCAGTGCTGAGCTTTCCAAATTTGCTACTGTATTGAGTGTAGCACTTTAACAACATCATCTTTTAGGATTTTAAGTGGCTTAGCTGGAATTTCATCACCTCCACTCCCTCGTACAAGGTAAAGAGCAATGGCTGCGCTTTGCTGGAGCAGCCGTGAAGAGATACCCCAATGCCCAAGGTAAGAGAAACCCAAGTAAGACGGTAGGTGTTGCAAGAGGGCATCAGAGGGCAAACACACTGAAACCATACTCACAGAAAACTAGTCAATCTAATCACACTAGGACCACAGCCTTGTCTAACTCAATGAAACTAAGCCATGCCCGTGGGGCAACCTAAGATGGGCCGGTCATGGTGGAGAGATCTGACAGAATGTGGTCCACTGGAGAAGGGAATGGCAAACCACTTCAGTATTCTTGCCTTGAGAACCCCATGAACAGTATGAAAATGCAATGTGATAGGATACTGAAAGAGCAACTCCCCAGGTCAGTAGGTGCCCAATATACTACTGAAGATAAGTGGAGAAATAACTCCAGAAAGAATGAAGGGATGGAGCCAAAGCAAAAAGAATACACAGCTGTGGATGCGACTGGTGATAGAAGCAAGGTCCGATGCTGTAAAGAGCAATATTGCATAGGAACCTGGAATGTCAGGTCCATGAATCAAGGCAAATTGGAAGTGGTCAAACAAGAGATGGCAAGAGTGAATGTCGACATTCTAGGAATCAGCGAACTGAAATGGACTGGAATGGGTGAATTTAACTCAATGACCATTATATCTACTACTGTGGGCAGGAATGGCTCAGAAGAAACGGAGTAGCGATCATGGTCAAAAAAAGACCCTGAAATGCAGTACTTGGATGCAATCTCAAAAATGACAGAATGATCTCTGTTCGTTTCCAAGGCAAACGATTCAATATCACAGTAATCCAAGTCTATGCCTCAACCAGTAACGCTGAAGAAGCTGAAGTTGAATGGTTCTATGAAGACCTATAAGACCTTTTAGAACCAATACCCAAAAAAGATTTCCTTTTCATTATCGGGGATGGTAATGCAAAAGTAGGAAGTCAAGAAACACCTGGAGTAACAGGCAAATTTGGCCTTGGAATATGGAATGAAGCAGGGCAAAGACTAATAGAGTTTTGCCAAGAAAATGCACTGGTCATAACAAACACCCTCTTCCAACAACACAAGAGAAGACTCTACACATGGACATCACCAGATGGTTCAACACCAAAATCAGATTGATTATATTCTTCACAGCCAAAGATGGAGAAGCTCTATACAGTCAGCAAAAACAAGAAAAGGAGCTGAAAGTGGTTCAGACCATGAACTCCTTATTGCCAAATTCAGACTTAAATTGAACAAGGTAGGGAAAACCAGTAGACCATTCAGGTGTGACCAAAATCAAATCCCTTATGATTATACAGTGGAAGTGAGAAATAGATTTAAGGGCCTAGATCTGATAGATAGAGTGCCTGATGAACTATGGACTGAGGTTCGTGACATTGTACAGGATACAGGGATCAAAACCATCCCCATGAAAGAGAAATGCAAAAAAGCAAAATCCTGTCTTAGGGGCCATACAAATAGCTGTGAAAAGAAGAGAAACGAAAAGCAAAGGAGAAAAAGAACGATATAAACATCTGAATGCAGAGTTTCAAAGAATAGCAAGGAGACATAAGAAAGCCTTCTTCAGAGATCAATACAAAGAAATAGAGGAAAACAACAGAATGGGAAAGACTAGAGATATCTTCAAGAAAATCAGAGATACCAAAGGAACATTTCATGCAAAGATGGGCTCGATAAAGGACAGAAATGGTATGGACCTAACAAAAGCAGGAGATATTAAGAAGAGATGGCAAGAATACACAGAAGAACTGTACAAAAAAGATCTTCATGACCCAGATAATCAGGATGGTGTGATCACTGACCTAGAGCCAGACATCCTGGAATGTGAAGTCAAGTGGGCCTTAGAAAGCATCACTATGACCAAAGCTAGTGTAAGTGGTGGGATTCCGGTTGATCTATTCCAAATCCTGAAAGATGATGCTGTGAAAGTGCTGCACTCAATATGCCAGCAAATTTGGAAAACTCAGCAGTGGCCACAGGACTGGAAAAGGTCAGTTTTCACTCCAATCCCAAAGAAAGGCAATGCCAAAAAATGCTCAAACTACTGCACAATTGCACTCGTCTCACACGCTAGTAAAATAATGCTCAAAATATTCCAAGCCAGGCTTCAGCAATATGTGAACTGTGAACTTCCTGATGTTCAAGATGGTTTTAGCAAAGGCAGAGGAACCAGAGATCAAATTGCCAACATCGGCTGGGTCATGGAAAAAGCAAGAGAATTCCAGAAAAACATCTATGTCTGCTTTATTGACTATGCCAAAGCCTTTGACTGTGTGGATCACAGTAAACTGTGAAAAATTCTTCAAGAGATGGGAATACCAGACCACCTGATCTGCCTCTTGAGAAATTTGTATGCAGGTCAGGAAGCAACAGTTAGAACTGAACATGGAACAACACACTGGTTCCAAATAGGATAAGGAGTACATCAAGGCTGTATATTGTCACCCTGCTTATTTAACTTCTATGCAGAGTACATCATGAGAAACGCTGGACTGGAAGAAACACAAGCTGGAATCAAGATTGCCAGGAGAAATATCAATAACCTCAGAAATGCAGATGACACCACCCTTATGGCAGAAAGTGAAGAGGAACTCAAAAGCCTCTTGATGAAAGTGAAAGTGGAGAGTGAAAAAGTTGGCTGAAAGCTCAATATTTAAAAAATGAAGATCATGGCATCCGGTCCCATCACTTCATGGGAAATAGATGGGGAAGCAGTGGAAACAGTGTCAGACTTTATTTTTTGGGGCTCCAAAATCACTGCAGATGGTGACTGCAGCCATGAAATTAAAAGACGCTTACTCCTTGGAAGAAAAGTTATGACCAACCTAGATAGCATATTCAAAAGCAGAGACATTATTTTGCCAACAAAGGTCCGTCTAGTCAAGGCTGTGGTTCTTCCTGTGGTCATGTATGGATGTGAGAGTTGGACTGTGAAGAAGGCTGAGCGCCAAAGAATTGATGCTTTTAAACTGTGGTGTTGGAGAAGACTCTTGAGAGTCCCTTGGACTGCAAGGAGATCCAACCAGTCCATTCTGAAGGAGATCAGCCCTGGGATTTTTTTGGAAGGAATAATGCTAAAGCTGAAACTCCAGTCCTTTGGCCACCTCATGTGAAGAGTTGACTCTTTGGAAAAGACTCTGATGCTGGGGGGGATTAGGGGCAAGAGGAAAAGGGGACGACAGAGGATGAGATGGCTGTATGGCATCACTGACTCGATGGACGTGAGTCTGAGTGAACTCCGGGAGTTGGTGATGAACAGGGAGGCCTGGTGTGCTGGGATTCATGGGGTCACAAAGAGTCGGACATGACTGAGCAACTTATCTGATCTGATCTGAATGCTACCTAAGGCCCACTTGACTTCACACTTCATGATGTCTGGGTGTAGGTGAGTGATTGCAGCATCATGGTTATCTGGGTCATTGATGCCTTTTTTGCATAGTTCTTCTGTGTATTCTTACCACCTTGTTTTAATCTCTTCTGCTTCGGTTAGGTCTTTGCCATTTCTGTCCCTTACTGTGCTCATCTTTGCATAAAATGTTCCTTTGGTATCTCTAATTTTCTTGAGGATAGCTCTAGCCTTTCCCATTCTATTGTTTTCCTCTGTTTCTTTGCATTGTTCACTTAAGAAAGCTTTCTTATCTCTCCTTGCTATTCTCAGGACCTCAGCATACAGACAGTTTGTCTCTCCCTTTCTCATTTTCCTTTTGCTTCTGTTCTTTTTTCAGCTATTCATAAATTCTCTTCAGACAACCACTTAGTCTTCTTAGTATCTTTTTCTTTGGGGTGGTTTTGGTCATTTCTTCTTATACAATGTTATGTCCTGCATCCATAGTTCCTCAGGCACTCTTTCTATCAGATCTAATCCCTTCAATCTATTCTTCACTATTCATGAGTTATCCGGAAACAAAAGTATGGTTTGGACCTGGAACTAATGAGATCTCCTTTTCAGTCCTTGTGTGGGTTTTTTTGATTGTTGTCATGGTAATCATCAACTGCCATGGTGCTGGTGGTTGTGTCATTTAGGTAATGTATTACAATGTGTTTATATCAGGTTCAAGGTCTACTGAAGTCAAATCTTCTGCTATCTTGGGCCTAGTTGTTTCTAAGCAATTATTATTATTATTCCTCTTTACAGCTTCCTCCTGAAACTTAGATAATTGTAATTGGTTTCTATCCCAGAGAGGGACAGGAGTGTGATTGTGGAGCAACAGCCATTGTAACATTCCTTCTCTTTCTGGTACAGTGAGCAAGAAACACTTACAAGTGGAGGTTTTGCTTACCAAAGAGTAACTTCTACTTTTTTTTTTTTTTTCTCCCCAGATTTTCCTGTGTCTAGACTTTTACAAAAATATCAACTCAAAATAACCCTTATGCCAATACATGTCAATCCGTATTTTGGGGTTGCATATTCTATCTTTCAACCAGAAAATTTTAGACATGAGGAAATAAGAACAAAAGTGATGATACTTGATACAAGCATGGTTAGGTAAAGGCCAGAAGGAGTGTATTTCTGCAGCACTCTGAGCATGTTGACAACAAAAATGATCAAAATGGACATTTATGCTAAACGCCATGTCATCAAACCAAGATTTGACTATAGTTTCAACCTCTCCCAGTAATGCATCTTAAACCTCTCAATCAGAAATCACCTGATCGGTGCTAGTGAGGTCATCTGCCTGATAGACCACTGCCGTCCTTTCAAGGACAGTCACCATGCCACAACCAATCTGCTCTTTGCTAGTATACCTTTCTTTTCTCACACCCTTGTCCCTGGAGAAGTCCTTCATTGTATGCAGCTCCTTGGTGCTCCCTTCTGTCTGCTGTGTGGGATGTTGCCTGATTCAGGAAATGCTGAGTAGAGCTAGTGAGATCTTTGAATGTTACTCAATCGAATTTTGTTTTTTAACAAGTATAAAAGCCGCAATTCTGGAAGCCAGCTGCTAGAGCTGGAATCATGACTGACTCCACTTAAAACATACTATATTTTCTAAAATAATTTTCAGTCAGTTACTTAACCTCTTTATGTTTCACTTTCCTCATAAAATGGACATTAGAGCAACTCACTTCTTAAACGGGTGTGTCAGGAGAATTAAAGATATGAAAAGCTGAGTCTGCACTGGGTCTTCGGTGCACACCGTCAGTCTTGTCTGCGTTATTTCTCTGGACACCTGAGTCTCAATCTGCTGTTTATACCCTTTTAGGGGATATAGCTTCTCTACGAAGTTATAATACTTGCTATCCTTCCCTGAGGGCTCAGATGGTAAAAGAATCTGCCGGCAATGCAGAAGACCCAGAGTTGAATCCTGGGACCCAGAATTCAATCCCTGGCTACACATTCTAGTATTTTTCCTGGAAAATTCCATGGACAGGGGAGCCTGGTGGGCTACAGTCCAAATGGTCACCAAGAGTTGGACAGTTAGCTCACAAAGAGCAACTAACAATTTCAACAAACATAGTTATATACTTGCAAACTTTTTTTTAATACAGAACCCTGCAGAGGATCAAAGGACTTAACTGATCAGTTCAGTTCAGTTCAGTTCAGTCGCTCAGTCCTGTCCGACTCTTTGCGACCCCATGAATTGCAGAACACCAGGCCTCCCTGTCCATCACCAACTCCCAGAGTTCACCCAGACTCACATCAATTGAGTCAGTGATGCCACCAGCCATCTCAACCTCTGTCGTCCCCTTCTCCTCCTGCCCCCAATCCCTCCCAGCATCAGAGTCTTTTCCAATGAGTCAACACTTCGCATGAGGTGGCCAAACTACCGGAGTTTCAGCTTCAGCATCATTACTCCCAAAGAAATCCTGGGGCTGATCTCCTTGACAATGGACTGGTTGGATCTCCTTGCAGTCCAAGGGACTCTCAAGAGTCTTCTCCAACACCATAGTTCAAAAGCATCAATTCTTCGGTGCTCAGCCTTCTTCACAGTCCAACTCTCACATCCATACATGACCACAGGAAAAGCCATAGCCTTAACTAGACAAGCCTTTGTTGAAAAAGTAATGTCTCTGCTTTTCCATATTCTATTTAGGTTGGTCATAACTTTCCTTCCAAGGAGTAAGCGTCTTTTAATTACATGGCTGCAGTCACCATCTGCAGTGATTTTGGAGCCCCAAAAAATAAAGTCTGACACTGTTTCCACTGTTTCCCCATTTTTATATCCCATGAAATGATGGGACCAGATGCCATGATCTCCGTTTTCTGAATGTTGAGCTTTCAGCCAACTTTTTCACTCTCCACTTTCACTTTCATCAAGAGGCTTTTGAGTTCCTCTTCACTTTCTGCCATAAGGGTGGTGTCATCTGCATATCTGAGGTTATTGATATTTCTCCTGGCAATCTTGATTCCAGCTTGTGTTTCTTCCAGTCCAGCGTTTCTCATGATGTACTCTGCATAGAAGTTAAATAAGCAGGGTGACAATATACAGCCTTGATGTACTCCTTATCCTATTTGGAACCAGTGTGTTGTTCCATGTCCAGTTCTAACTGTTGCTTCCTGACCTGCATACAAATTTCTTAAGAGGCAGATCAGGTGGTCTGGTATTCCCATCTCTTGAAGAATTTTCCACAGTTTACTGTGATCCACACAGTCAAAGGCTTTGGCATAGTCAATAAAGCAGAAATAGATGTTTTTCTGGAACTCTCTTCCTTTTTCCATGATCCAGCCGATGTTGGCAATTTATCTCTGGTTCCTCTGCCTTTTCTAAAACCAGCTTGAACATCAGGAAGTTCATGGTTCACATATTGCTGAAGCCTGGCTTGGAGAATTTTGAGCATTACTTTACTAGCGTGTGAGATGAGTGCAATTGTGTGGTAGTTTGAGCATTCTTTGGCATTGTCTTTCTTTGGGATTGGAGTGAAAACTGACCTTTTCCAGTCCTGTGGCCACTGCTGAGTTTTCCAAATTTGCTGGCATATTGAGTGCAGCAGTTTCACAGCATCATCTTTCAGGATTTGGAATAGCTCAACTGGAATCCCATCACTTCCACTAGCTTTGTAGTGCTGCTTTCTAAGGCCCACTTGACTTCACATTCCAGGATATCTAGCTCTAGGTCAGTGATCACACCATCCTGATTATCTGGGTCATGAAGATCTTTTTTGTACAGTTCTTCTGTGTATTCTTGCCACCTCTTCTTAATATCTTCTGCTTATGTTAGGTCCATACCATTTCTGTACTTTATCCAGCCCATCTTTGCATGAAATGTTCCCTTGGTATCTCTCATTTTCTTGAAGAGATCTCTAGTCTTTCCCATTCTGTTGCTTTCCTCTATTTCTTTGCATTGATCACTGAAGAAGGCTTTCTTATATCTCCTTGCTATTCTTTGAAACTCTGCATTCAGACGCTTATAGCTTTCCTTTTCTCCTTTGCTTTTCGTTTCTCTTCTTTTCACAGCTATTTGTAAGGCCCCTCAGACAGGATTTTGCTTTTTTGCATTTCTCTTCCATGGGGATGGTCTTGATCCCTGTCTCCTGTACAATGTCATGAACCTCAGTCCATAGTTCATCAGGCACTCTATCTATCAGATCTAGGCCCTTAAATCTATTTCTCACTTCCACTGTATAATCATAATGGATTTGATTGAGGTCATACCTGAATGGTCTAGTGGTTTTCCCTACTTTGTTCAATTTAAGTCTGAATTTGGCAATAAGGAGCTCATGATCTGAGCCACTTTCAGCTCCTTGTCTTGTTTTTGCTGACTGTATAGAGCTTCTCCATCTTTGGCTGTGAAGAATATAATCAATCTGATTTTGGTGTTGAACCATCTGGTGATGTCCATGTGTAGAGTCTTCTCTTGTGTTGTTGGAAGAGGGTGTTTGTTATGACCAGTGCATTTTCTTGGCAAACTCTATTAGCCTTTGCCCTGATTCATTCCATATTCCAAGGCCAAATTTGCCTGTTACTCCAGGTGTTTCTTGACTTCCTACTTTTGCATTACAGTCCCTGATAATGAAAAGGACATCTTTTTGGGGTGTTAGGTCTAAAAGGTCTTGTAGGTCTTCATAGAACCATTCAACTTCAGCTTCTTCAGCATTACTGGTTGAGGCATAGACTTGGATTACTGTGATATTGAATGGTTTGCCTTGGAAACGAACAAAGATCATTCTGTCATTTTTGAGATTGCATCCAAGTACTGCATTTCAGACTCTTTTTGACCATGATGTCTACTCCATTTCCTTTGAGGGATTCCTGCCCACAGTAGTAGATATAATGGTCATCTGAGCTAAATTCACCCATTCCAGTCCATTTCAGTTTGCTGATTTCTAGAATGTCAACATTCACTCTTGCCATCTCTTGTTTGACCACTTCCAATTTGCCTTGATTCATGGACCTGACATTCTAGGTTCCTATGCAATATTGCTCTTTACAGCATCGTACCTTGCTTCTATCACCAGTCGCATCCACAGCTATGTATTCTTTTTGCTTTGGCTCCATCCCTTCATTCTTTCTGGAGTTATTTCTCCACTGATCTCCAGTAGCATATTGGGCCCCTACTGACCTGGGGAGTTGCTCTTTCAGTATCCTATCATTTTGCCTTTTCATACTTTTCATGGGGTTCTCAAGGCAAGAATAACTGATCAAAAATCCCTAAAGGTATGATTTAACATTTAGTAATACTAATCTTAAAATGTGTAAAATAAACTCCTTTGAAATGACTTTAAAACTTACTATTTTCAGTGAAACAAAACTTTACATTAACAGTAAATTAGATTTATATGTTGTTAATTTTATATTATTACACCCTAGCTTAATCGTTTTTCAGTTTTTTCATTTTTTCGTTTTTTTCAATATTTTCAATGAAGCTTAAAACGGTCAGGGTCAGCATGAACTACTGTCATATATAGTTACAATCTGGGTTCAAAACTTTTTTCATAAGTGTTTTTTATTTTTATTTTTCCTCTTCTCTCTCTCTTTGCCAGCATCCTTTAAGATGAATAATACTTTCTCTAAGGCAACATTTCTATATCTAAGCCTAATAGACCTTTTTCTTTCCTTTGTACTGTTTGCTAAAAGCCTTTGTAATGGAAAGTACCTTTCTTTGTGTCCTGCATTTTCCCTTATCTGAAAAGAAGGCTGCCTGCAGGCAGTCCCTTTGAGTTCTAGGAGGTTGCTATAACCTTCTTTGTGATTAGATCACCAGCAAACTGTTTCTTTCCTGCATAATGCACTTCTAAAACACTAATGAAGGAAAATGAGCCAAACAATAACTTTATAGGTTGAAGTGGGGTGGCAGGTAGATCTTTGTTCTGTTCTTAGAGAGAGAATAAGTATAATATCTCATTTTTACATCAATATTGTTTTGGAGTATTGTATGTGGTTTTACTTTATTTTAGTTTTTTTTTTTTTTTAACTTTAGGAAAGGCAATGGAATAGCTTAAAAGGAATGCCAAATTAAAGCTAGAGGATTGACGCAATTTTTATAACTAACCTTTGACAGAATTTTTTAGTTTGTGGGCTTTCTCCAACATTTGCATTATCACTTCCCAATCTTGAAAAAAAATCTATTTGATAAATTAAAAATGTAATAAAATACACAAATAATTTTGCAGTACAAAATATTAACTACCAAAAATGTCAAACACAAGTGTCACCGTTTTGTGGTGAAGGTGAACATAGTACCCCCAAATATGCCTTTTTGGCAAAAGGATTATTTTGACCTGATTGTTTTTAAGAAATAGCAAGCATAGGAGAAGCTCTGAAAGCAAAGTAGAAGTTATTTTTTTGTAAGAAAAAATTATATTCATAAGAGAAATCTTCACTTGGAAGGATGTATTCCTCTTTTTACCTGTGTAAGGTACTCACCTGACACAGTGTATGCTCCTCAGTTCTGTCTCATCCACAACAAAAATTTGGAGTGACGGACGTTACAGCCCTCCCGTGGTGTGTCATGGTTCTTGGGTCTTGGACAGACTGTGTTATAGCTCTCAGGTCTCGAATGGACTATGTTATAGCTCTTAGACAAATCAGTGTTACAGCTCCATGTTACAACTCTATTTTATTTAGATAATAGCAGGAAAATCCATCCTCGATGTGTGAGGGCATGTCAACCCAAAGAGGCAAAGAGAAGAATGCCCAGTGTGTGGGAGAAAGAGAGAGGGAGAAAGAGAGAGAAAGAAAGAGAAAGAGTGCATGCACACAGGGGGAGAGAGAGCACAAGCAAGCATGGGAGAGAGAGAGAAAGAGAAAGAGAGCACACACGTAGTGGGGAGAGAGAGAATGCACACTTTGGCTCCTCCTTTTTTATGTTTTTCCTCCCCCTGGGCCTACCCTATGTAAATTGGGTTAGCCAGGAGTGCTGTTTGTTCTACTTGAAGTCCTCACTCTGGTCCTCTGACCTTCCTTTGACCTTCCTTTGTTCTATTTTCATGGGCTTTTCCCTTCCTTGTCTTTTAGCCACCGCCATTTTGGACTCCTGTTTCCTATTCTAACTACCTAACACCTGGAAGAGGAGGACAATATTTCCAGAAACTTATCAATCTCAAAGGCAGCTACTTAAATCTGCATAACAATTTTAGCTTTGTTTACTGCTCTTGCTTGATAACCGCCCATAACCAACTCCCTCTATCCTTATGGAATCTTGTTTAGTCTTTAGCTGGATATGGTATTTAAGGTGGTGATTTGAGCTGTTTGGGGGAAATTACCCACACTTCCTGGGTGTCTCCAGTGAATACAAAGGTATGTATATTATTAAACTTGTGTCTGTTTGTCTCATGTTAATCTTTGTTATTACATGGGGATCTCAGCCAAGAACTTAGAAGCATAAAGGGAAAATATTTTTTGTTCTCCTACAGTTGTACCATGAAGCTAATATGTACAAAATTTGAGTTTTGCAGTTGACATACTAATATTCACGTTCTGCATATGGATGCTCAAATGTGGCATTTGCAGTGAAATTCCAGAAACAATAAGAATGTTAGTTGTAGGTGAAAAAAATAAAAAATAAACTAAATTTTCTTGGGTCAGATAATATAGGTCCCTTCAGAATAGCAAAAAGAACGTGAGGCTTTCGGGTCAATACGGCTGAGTGGAAAGACTTGCACTCCTCTCCTCTTGTGAGAGCTCTAAAATCACAACTAGCTGTTGAACAACCATCAACAGAAGAATGCTGGAAGGCTTCAAAAAAGATACCACATGTCCAAATACAGAAAGATGATGGGAGGAGCACAATTACAATAAAATTCAAATCCCATACCCACCAGGTAAATGACATAAAAACTGGAGGACAATAATATCAAATAAGTTCTCCCACTGTTGTGAAGTTTCTGAACCTTACGTCAGGCTTCCCAGCTGGGGATCTGACAAAGAGACTGGGATTCCCAGAGAAAATGACCTGAAGACTGCAAGATTTGACTATAGGACTTCCACAGGACTAAGGGAAACAGAGACTCCAGTCTTGGAGAGCACAAGTAAAATCTTGCACACAACAAGTCCCGGAGGAAAGCAGCAGTGACCTGACAGGACCCTGAACCATAACTACCTGCTAATGTTGGACGGTCTCCGGTGAAGGCATGGGGTTGCAGGCACTCCCCACAGGGACAGGCACACTGGTGCAGCAGTCTGTGAAGTTCTGACTTGGCATAAGCCCTCTTGGAAGTCTCCATTAAAGTTACCAGACAACCTATAGACCCCAGCCATCAAAAGATAATCAGATTAAAGCTTTACTGAGCAATGTCCTGTCCACTAGCGCAAGACCCATTTTTCCCATCTCCAGTCCCTCCCATCAGGAAGCTTACACAAGCCTGTTAGCCTCTTCCATCAGAGGGCACAGAGGACACAAGAAGAACCACAGTCCCACAGTGGCTAAAACAAAAGCCACATTACAGAAAATTCATCAGGATGAAAAAGCAGGAAGTTATGTCCCAAATAAAGGGACAAGATAAAACCCCAGAAAAACAACTAATGGAAATGGAGATAGATAATCTTCCAGGAAAATAAATCAGAATAATGATAGTGAAACTGATCCAGGATCTTGGGAAAATAATGAAGATGCAAGAAATTTTTACCAATGACCTAGAACTAAAGAACAAGCAAACGAGATGACAAACACACTAGAAGCAATCAATAGCAGAATAACTGAGGCAGAAGAACAGACACAAGACTTGGTGGACAGAATGGTGGAAATCACTGCCGCAGAACAGAATATTGAAAAATGAATAAAAATAAATAAAGTTAGCCTAAAAGACCTCTGGGACAAAGTTAAATGCACCAACATTTGCATTATAAGGATCCCAGAAGGAGAAGAAAGAAATAAAAGACCTGAGATAATATTTGAAGAGATAGTAGCTGAAAACTTCCCTACCACGAGAAAGGAAATAGGCAACCAAGTCCAGCAAGCACAGTGAGTCTCAGTCAGGATAAACCCAAGGAGAAACACAATGAGACACATAGTAGCCAAACTGACAAAAATTAAAGATAAAATATTAAAAGAAACAAGGGAAAAAAGACAAATATACAAGGGGACTCCAATCAGGCTATCAGCGGATTTCTCAACAAAAACTCTACAAGCCAGAAGGAATGGTGTGATATATTTAAAATAATGAAAGGGAAGAATGTACAACCAAGAATAGTCCATCCAGCAAGACTCTCATTCAGCATTGATGGAGAAATCAAAAGCTTTCCAGACAAGCAAAAGTTAAGAGAGTTCAGTACCACCAAACCAGCTGTACAACAAATACTAAAGGAACTTCTCTAGACAAGAAACACAAAAGAAGGGAAAGATCTTCATAAAATAAACCCAAAACAATTAAGAAAATGGTAATAGGATCATACATATCCATCATTATCTTAAATGTAAATGGATCAAATGCACCAATCAAAAGACATAGACTGGCTGGGTGGATGAAAATGTGCATGTATGCTCTTCCACTTACTACATCACTCTGCTTGACCCCCCAAATTGTATGTAGTTATTTTTTATTGGTAGGTTAATCAGGTTCCCATTATGGCTTGCAATTGTAATTATCTTTTATTTTTATTTCTTGCTATTGATTGTGAAAATGGATAAACATCTTCTATGATCGTGATCATCTATTACTCACTTAATATCACTGTATCATGATTGGTCAAGAGAAAAATAACAGAACTCTATATTACCAAATCTACCATTTACTAAAAAAGGCAGTAATCACTTTTTTAACAAATCCAGATGCATCAGAATTATCTTGAAATATTTTGAAATATAAAGAAAACCAGCTTGAATTTTATGAGACAGAAGATATAGTTAGATGACTTTTTATAAGTTCTTTATAAACTCTACTACTCTATTATATAGAATGTGTGTAATATAGTTTAATTTATTGTTGCTGCTGTTGTCATTGTTTTGTAAACAATGTTGAAACAATTTGGTAAAGATAACAATGAAATTGATATGTATAGATTTGAAGCAGCATGTAAGTTTGCAAGAAAGCAAACTACTCAGATGACTCTGGTGTTGTGTATAATCACAAACAGTATAGAAAAGTAACTGCTAATGGTCTCGAAAATCTACGAGTATTGGCTCTGTGTGCGTGTCATAAAGTTGCATTGAATTCTCCCTACTGCCACTCTACAATCATCACATCATTTATTGTGGTTGATTCTCGATCTTTCAAACTTGTTTTTATAGTGTCTTCTTGTAAACTTCTTACACATTTATGTTTAACCTTTCCAAACATCATGATATATCACTGAAATATCACTGCATTTAAATTGTCATGCAGACTGTTTTCCAACATTGCTGATACTCTCCTTTTCCATGGACATGTGTTTCAAGGATTCATTTTGATCATTTGAATATCTTAATAGTTTTGGTAGAACAAAACATTATAATCTGAAAGGCTGAAAC
The DNA here is from genome assembly GCF_055505025.1 of Bos grunniens. Taxonomy (NCBI): domain Eukaryota; kingdom Metazoa; phylum Chordata; class Mammalia; order Artiodactyla; family Bovidae; genus Bos; species Bos grunniens. The sequence continues at coordinate 7,468,305 of NC_141176.1, read as the reverse complement.
ATTTAATCACTACTGTGATACCCTTCAAAACTCCTTTCCCTCTGACGTGCTAATAAGTAATATTCAAGATGACACATGCTCCATCCACAAGGGTCTCTGAGAGACCAGGATAATCATAGCCCTCAAGGATTGATGTGTGGTGTAAGAGACTAAATATTTAAATTGAGTTGTATAAATACATATGTATGTGTGTATATTTATATATAAATATATATATTTGTGAAGAATATAATAAGCATATATGTTTGCATGAATATGCATAAAATCAGTGATGTCTTAGAAAATGAGTTTATTATTATACTACTGCACATATTATTACTTTAGGTGAGTAAAATTAATTTTCTACAATAAGAATATTCCACATAACTTCAGGTAACAGTGACTTTCTGTCACTATGTAACAAGAATTTCATTTCCTCTAGTTTCAAATAAGATTTTTCTAATTATCCTGCTTAGCCTTTACCTATAACATTTTTAAAGTTCAAAATTTAACAGTGTGTTCAATGCACTTAGCACTTTTAACACTCTCCTCAAAATAACAGCTTTTCTAGATTCTGACTACAACATGATTTCAAAGCTTACTCCCCCATTTAGTCATTTCTTTTAGCTATACCTAACATTCAGATGCCAAGTTCTGTATTATTTATTCACTTATGTGTAATTAATTGCATCAAAACTTAGTTTTGCACATTTATTTTTTCACAGTTAATCAGTTACCTGGGTTAGTGTGTCTGATTGCTTCTGGCTCAGGAAATTTGTCAATTTGGGCTGTAAGGATAGGAATCTTCTTTCAAGCTCATTTATGTGACTATTTTCCTGTCACAGTATCTTGTCACATGAGTCTCCACAGGCTACCCTCTAATATGGCAGCTTGTTTCTGCCAGGGTGAGTTGAAACAGATAGAGCTGGTGAGCATGTGAAAGTGGAGTAAGACTCTCACTGTAACCTAATATTAGAAGGAGCATACAATATGACATCATTTCTATCATATTTTACTAGTTTCAAGCGTGTCAGTACATCCAGCCCATACCCAGAGAGAGGGGATTGCACAAATGTGTAAAGATCAGGAGTTAGGGATCATCAGGGCCTATCTTAAAGGCTGCCTGCTACAATCTTATTATAATTTTTTATTATAAACAACATATAACAATTCAGGAAATAATGACATCTTAAAAATATTTTTTTCTTTTATGTAAAGTTAAGGACTTGTAAATCATAAAAACACTTTCCAAATTTTCTATGACTTCCCAGTTTATTTTTTAAAAAGCATTCTCTAACTCTTCCTAAGGCTAAAAACTCTAAAATCTCTCATTTCCCAGTCTTTCTTCTCCATTTTTCTGCCAAGCTAGACCACAAGTACCTGTTTTATGACACTCTCCCTCATTCAATTTTCTCTATAACTACTGATTTTCTAATTCTTATTCCAGGCATATACAATAAATTCAGAAAAGAGACTGTGCCATGGGCTTCTTTTAATTATGTGGGAAAGGGTGTTACGTGAGAAAGGAAAAAAAAATGTATAAATATTTAAAATAAGCCTGGTAAACTATCTGTACATATAAACACATGGCTACTATATTTTCCAAAGCACCTAGTGGGTATTCACAGAAAAACTTAATTTGTGGTTTCAATCTGGAATTGAAGTGTAGATTCTGAAGACAGTGTCAGGAACTAAAGGCGTGCAAGTATTAGCATAGCTTCCAACATTCAAAGGAATAAGGAAAGTCTACATGATAGAAAAAAAAATTGATTTTAAAGATCAAGTCATGTAAAATGATCATAAGTCTCATGAATTAATTAAAAAGTTATTCTATAACACTGAAATTATACACACTAAACAGAAATTATAACAGCTATGCATTTATTGACTCCTCAAAAATATTATAACTATAATTTATTTATTCATAATTGATAAAATAATTATTTTATAGTTACTTAATTTATAAATAATGAATTTGCAATTTATAAAATATAGGTTAATTTATATACTTTATTTATTAAAAGAACATATCTAAAATGGCAAACTATTTTGGTATTCAACCCCCAAAAGTTAATGAGATTGAATTCAATAATTTCTTTTTAATTTTAATATTATTAAGGTCAGATCAATTTTAAGTGAAATTCATTTTTTAGAGTGCTAAACAGGACTAGTCCACATTTTTCTACTTTTTAAAGCAATTTTTAATTTATGCTTTTTCTAAAATAATTTGAAATCAGTTTCCCAAAAGAAATTGAGTTTACTAAAATTTTTGCAGGAAATATTTATGTCTATTATACCACACTTATGGAAGAAAGTGAAGAAGAACTAGAGTATCTTGAAAGTGAAAGAGGAGTGAAAAAGTTGGCTTATAGCTCAACATTCAGAAAACTAAGATCATGGCCTCCAGTCCCATCACTTCATCGCAAGTAGATGGGGAAACAGTGGAAACAGTAACAGACTTTATACTTTTGGGCTCCAAAACAACTGCAGATGGTGACTTCAGACATGAAACTAGAAGACTATTCCTCCTTGGAAGAAAATTTATGACCAACCTAGACAGCATATTAAAAAACAGACATCACTTTACCAACAAAAGTCAAAGCTATGGTTTTTCCAGTAGTCATGTATGGATATGAGAGTTGGACTATAAAGAAAGCTGAGTGCCAAAGAATTGATGTTTTTAAATTGTGGTGTTGGAGAAAACACTTGAAAGTCCCTTGGACTCCAAGGAGATCAAACCAGCCCATCCTAAAGGAGATCAGTCCTGAGCATCCATTGGAAGGACTGACGCTAAACTGAAACTCCAATACTTTGGCCACCTGATGCAAAGAACTGACTCATTAGAAAAGACCCTGATACTGAGAAAGATTGAAGGCAGAAGAAGAAGGGGATGACAGAGGATGGGATGGTTGGATGGCATCACTGACTCAATAGACATGAGTTTGAGTAAACTCTGGAGTTAGTGATGGACAGGGAGGCCTGGCATGTTGCAGTCCACAGGGTCACAAAGAGTCAGATTCAACTGAATGACTGCCCTGAACTGAACAGCAGTATTTTAACTTTAGATATAAAAGTTCCCTTAAACTTGTTATAAAACTAATTTGAAGCAAAGTTCAATCAGTTCAGCAAAGTCACATACAGAATTATTAGCAAATCTAACACTAAAAACACGGTTTTGGACTTCCCTGGTGGTCCAGTGTTTGAGAATCCACCTGCCAGTGCAGGGACATATGTCCAATCCTTGGTCCAGGAAAATCCCACGTGTGAAGAAGCAACTAAGGCCATGAGCCAAAACTAATTTAGCCATCCCTCTATAGCCTGTGAGCTGCAACACTGAAGTCCAAGTCTAGAGCCCATGTTCTGCAACAAGAGAAGTCACTGCAATGAGAAGTCCACGCATGGTAACAGAGTAGCTCTGGCTCACCACAACTAGAGAAAGTCTGCATGCAGCAATGAAGTCAGAACAGTAAATGAATAATTTTTTTAAGATATATTTACCCAATCTATAATATAAATTTCTATTTATATAGTTCTTCCTAGTATATACATCCAGAGAAGGCAATGGCACTCCACTCCAGTACTCTTGCCTAGAAAACCCCATGGACGGAGGAGCCTGGAAGGCTGCAGTCCATGGGGTCGCTGAGGGTCGGACACGACTGAGAGACTTCACTTTCACTTCTCACTTTCATGCATTGGAGAAGGAAATGGCAACCCACTCCAGTGTTCTTGCCTGGAGAATCCCAGGGACGGTGGAGCCTGGTGGCCTGCTGTCTATGGGGTTGCACAGAGTTGGACACGACTGAAGTGACTTAGCAGCAGCAGCAGCAGTATATACATCAAGTATGTTAATTTATGTATAATTATTATGAGGAAATAAAAGTAAAAAGTAAATGTTTCACAAATCACTTTATACTTTTAGCTGGCAACATTTTCAAGCAGATGGGAGCAATGAGAGATAAAAATCCTGTTTATATTAGTGGCCAGTTGATATAGAAGAACGTGGAATGTCTCAAAAGACTATTCTACTGATTGTGATGTAGGCCATCATCAGCCAATCCAGAAACTATAAACATTGATGGAACTAGAAATTTTAGAAATTATTTGAAAGTACAGATTCCATCATGGTATTCTATAAAAAATGTCCAAAACTCATTCTTTTAAAAATGGCAACCTATAAACACTATAAGCTTTAGACTGTAAAAAAAAAAAAAAAAATAAGTATACCACTGCCAGTACTATATTTATTATGGTGTCAAAGTTGAGGTTAATATTTAAAAAAGAATCTTCAGACCTAACAATCCTGCATGCTTACTGGATATGGTTCAAGACTTGGGTTACATTCTGCTAACAAGTAAATTATAGAATTAAGTCATGAGTCTCAAAACCTCATTTTATGTCTTATAATATTAGTAAATACTTCATGATTTTTAGAGAAATGTGGTAACCTTTATTAAATCAAATTAGCAAAACTTTCCTTTCTTAGAAAGAAACCTGCATTTTAGTTCCTAATACATAAATAAAAAGAGGAGTTCAGTTCAGTCGCTCAATCTTGTCCAATTCTTTGCAACCCTATGGACTGCAGCACGTCAGGCTTCCCTGTCCATCCCTAACTCCTGGAGCTCAAACTCATGTCTATCACATCGGTGATGCCATCCAAACATCTCAAAAAGAGAAAGCCTTATTCTTATTTAGAAATCACAATTTAGAGGTTTCCTTAGCTAGGAGCATAATAATTTTCTATTTTTTGTTGCCCACTGTAACCAAAACTGAGCTATTTAGACCTGAAACAAACCAAAAAACCCCAAGAAGATAGATATTTTAAGTACCTTACAATGTAATGCATTTTCCTTAGAGCTAAACAGCATTTTCTTATTGTTCACCTTTTCTCTATACCTAATATCAATTTAATGCAAAGTATAAAGACTTAATTTTTCCCCAGGAAAGACAACAATATTTGCTGCTTGTTTTCATCCTAAAGCTGTATTGTCTTATTTGATGTACTCTTTAAAATGCTCCTCACAAAGTAGAATCATGTGTATCTAATTTCAACATACCAAAATCAGTGGGTGAAAGATGTGAAAAGTGATGACTGCAAAATATATTCAGTTTCAAGTAAAGTACTTGTTTTCATGTCAGGCACTTGGTTTCTCTAACAGCTGCCAATATCAAAAATTTACTTTGTTAATTGGGGAGGCTTCCCAGGTAGCTCAGTGGTAAAGAATCCATCTGTCAATGCAGGAGACTCAGGAGATAGGAGTTCAATCCCTTGGTTGGGAAGATCCCCTGGAATAGGGAATGACAACTCACTATGGTATCCTTGTCTGGAGAATTCTGTTGACACAGGAGCCTGATAGGCTACAGTCCTTGGGGTTGCAAAGAGTTGGACATGAATGGGCACTTCTATTATGTTTTAATGGTAAATGTAAGTCACTACAGGATTTTAATATTTTATATGTTTTGAAGTATATAATTTACATTCACATTTTAAATGGGTATATTTTTAGTTTTTATGAAATTGATATAGAAATTATACTAAAAACAAGACAATAAATACAGTAAAAAGTAATAGTAGCCTGCCCCATTTATCTCATCTTTACTCTATAGAAACATAATTTAAATTATTTTATTATTTTTTTTATTACCTCTATTTTACTAAGTAATATACTTTCAGTTCAGTTCAGTCACTCAGTCATGTCTGAATCTTTGCAATCCCATAGATTGCAGCAAACCAGGCTTCCCTGTCCATTACCAATTCTCAGAGTTTGCTCAAACTCATGTCCATAGAGTTGGTGATACCATCCAATCATCTCATCTTCTATCATCCCCTTCTTCTCCTGCCTTCAATCTTGCCCAGTATCAGGGTCTTTTCCACTGAGTCAGTTCCTTGCATCAGGTGGCCAAAGTATTGGAGCTTCAGCTTCAGCATCAGTCCTTCCAGTGAATATTCAGGACTGATCTGCTTTAGCATGGACTGGTTGGATCTCCTTGCAGACCAAGAGACTTTCAAGAGTCTTCTCCAACACCACAGTTCAAAAGCATCAATTCTTCAGCACTCAGATTTCTTTGTGGTCCAACTGTCACATTCATAAATGACTACTGGAAAAACCATAGCTTTAACTAGACAGACCTTGTTGGCAAAGTAATGTCTCTGTTTTTCAATATGCTGTCTTTATTGGCCATAGCTTTTCTTCCAAGGAGCAAGCTTCTTTTAATCTTTTTTTTTTTTTTTTTTATGAAAAACTAACATACTTTACCATTATATATTTACTCTCTGTTATTATAAATAATTGGAGAAGGGAATGGCAACCCACCCCAGTGTTTTTGCCTGGAGAATTCCATGAACAGTGGAGCCTGGCTGGCTACATTACATGGGATGGCAGAGTCAGACATGTCTGAGAAACTAACACAAACATACATATATAATAAATAATAATTTAACTTGTTCTAACATAATTTAGCACATCCAAGTAACACAAATTACATGGTCAGTTCAGTTCAGTCATAGTCGTATCCAACGCTTTGCAACCCCCTGGACTGCAGCAGGCCAGGCCTCCCTGTCCATCACCAACTCCTGGAGTTTACTCAAACTCATGTCCATTGAGTTGGTGATGCCATCCAACCATCTCATCCTCTTTTGTCCCTTCTCCTCCATGGTAGATATATACTGAACTTTGCATCGTATGCTAGCTCCTTTTCAAATTTATGGAAAAGATTCACATTTGTTTCATATATCTACAAAACTCATGCTGCTGCTAAGTCGCTTCAGTCGTGTCCGACTCTGTGTGACCCCATAGACGTCTGGCAGCCCACCAGGCTCCCCCGTCCCTGGGATTCTCCAGGCAAGAACACTGGAGTGGGTTGCCATTTCCTTCTCCAGTGCATGAAAGTGAAAAGTGAAAGTGAAGTCACTCAGTTGTGTCTGACTCTCAGAGACCCCATGGACTGCAGCCTACCAGGCTCCTCCATCCATGGGATTTTCCAGGCAAGAGTACTGGAGTGGGGTGCCATTGCCTTCTCTGACAAAACTGCATAGTATCACTTTATTAAGCACAGAGCTGCCTGTTCAAATAATTGCAGGTTTCAACAATCGCATCTTGGGTAGCTTACACTATCTCATTTTGCCTTTATTTCTTCAGTTGTGAAGATTGGCTGTTAGAATTCTATGATTTTAGTTAAAAAAAAAAAAGAATTGACAGTAAGTAGTTAACAAGTGTTAGTTATTAGAGTTTCCACTCTCTTTTCAATTCTAATATGCACATTTAGCTATTGGTCCTGGATCAGGGTTTAGCTGCTAGATTTTTCTGCTGTGGTACATGACACAATGCTGCATCTAACAAAAGATTGACCTTGAATTCCATTCTATAATGATGTATATTACAATTGATTGATTCAGTTTCTGTGAAATCTTTTGTCATTATTATTGATATCATTAAGCCTATTTATTGAATCAAATTTGAAAATTAAAAAAGTGATTCATAGTGTGACTATGTAAATAAGGTTTATGTAAAATTATTTAAAGTACTATGATTTTTTTTTTTTATCTTGTATTTTATTTTATTTGGCCACACCACACAGCATGTAGGATCTTAGTTCCCTGACCAGAGATCAAATCTGTGTCTCTTACACTGGAAGATGCAGTCTGTACACCAAGGAAGTGCCCTTAACTTGTGTTTAAAATCCTTTATTCTTATTTCAAATTCTGAATCTTTAGAATGTCTTTTTCCTTAGAAAACCTTCCTCATGAACTCCCTCCATCATTCTGATATATATATATATATATATAATTGGAGAATAAGTGCTTTACAGGGCGGTGTTGGTTTCTGCCGAATGACTACATGAATCAGCCATAGGTGAACATATGTCCCCTCCCTCTTGAACCTCCCTCCCACTCCCCACCTCATTCTGGCCTTCCAGGTTATCACAGAGCAGTGGGTTGAACTCCCTACATCCTACAGGAAATTTCCACTGGCTCTCTAATTTACATACAGTCACGTGTATGGTTCAAAGCTACTTCCAATTTGTCTCACCCTTTCCTTCCCCTGCTGTGTCCACAAGTCTGTTGTCTGTCTGCCTCTCTATTGCTATCCTGCAAATAGGTTCATCGGTACTATTGTTCTAGATACCATGTAGCTGAGATCTTATTAAGAACAGCAGAAAGGCATTCATGAAACATTATTTCACTACTGCTTTGTTGATTTGATCCTTTATTACTTCAGTTCCATAAGGAAACTTTTGTATCACTAAAGGACATCATTCATTATATGCCAAGAAATAGATTGTGAAAGCTTTTTGTAGGGATTTCTTTATATGTATAAAAATGTCTTTATTTTGTCATTATTATTCAGTAATTCAACTAAATTTTATAAATCTAAATATCATTTTCTGATGTTTTTATTGCTTTTTATCATCAGTGTTGTTAATGGGAAGTCTAATTCCAGTTTAATTATTATGTATCTTCACTAATTTATTTTATAATGGATTATTTGGGAGATTTTTTTTGTCTGTTTTTGTTTTTTGTTTTCTTCAAGGATGCTTTTATGATTACCCTTCTATTTGTTTTCTGAAATGCCACATTGCATGCATAGAGATGTGTGTGTGTGTGTGTGTGTCTGTTCCATGAACTAATTAACTATATATATATAAGGAAGTTTATCTTTTGTTTCTGTGAAACTACCTTGAACTATCTTGGTATTTTTCTCCCTTCTGTTTTTTCTTATTCTTTCAAAAATGTATCTATATATACAGACTGTACAGATACATTTGTGTTCTACATATATTATTTTTAATATGTTTTCATTTGTCATTTTACTGACTGTTCTGCATCAAGGAGATTCAATAAATCTGTGAGTTTTAATTAGAGGCAGACATGATCAGATTTGTGCTCTAGAAAAGTAATTGGCTGCAGTGTATCCCTGTTAACAAAGGGTTTAGAAGAACTGAAGATAGCCAGAGCATAAGCTCAGATTAGTTTCATCCTTTATAAATCTTCCTTTTTTCCTTAACTCTGAGGATATTAATTCTTGCCTCATTGATGAAAACTTTTATAAAGATACAATTTATATAAAGTGCTTCTGACAGACCTAGAAAGGGTATATATAGCTTAAGCTAAAAATATCACTGTTATACTATTAAGAATGTAACTATACATAGATGTGGAAGAAATGTGTGCCTGATAATTATATCTGCTCAAATAACATTTTAATATAATACTATTTGAATGCTTAAGTAGGAAAAGAGAAAATATTTTATTGGAAATCTGTAATATACAGTATTATTCTGGGAATAAAAGCAGTACGAATTTCAAGGAATTCATAGTTAATCGAGTCACTGGATGTGTGAATGAAGTTTAATGCAATATTTAAGTGCCTTAAAGGAAATATATAAAAGTAATACTGAAGTTCAGGGAATTAATGCTGATGATTCCCAGGTTTGGCTTGTGGGGTTCAGGTAGGAGGTAAAAATATTATTAGTTCCTTAGAAGAAGATGCTTCTGAATTAGTTAATCCTTATGGATTGATAGGAACATATATGAAGCTGGAAATCATATACTATGAATCACACATATAGCTTCTATGATAATCACAACCCCTATTAATTGAAAAAAGTATAACAAGCTCAATATTATTTAATGTTCCCATGTTCTTTCACTGATGGGTTTATAGAATATAGTGTTGTATATTATGTTTGAAGAATAAAGGTGAAATGAAATCTTAATCAGCCTTGAATGTCAGGCTAAAGACTAAGTTTGATAAAGTTGAAAGTATTCAGATAAGTTATAGTAGTGCCTTTTGAGAAGTGTGGTTAGAGATGGAAATTAAGAAATATTCAAAAATAAATTTTCAATTAAGTTCAGTTACTCAGTCGTGTTCCAGTCTTTGCAACCCCATAGACTGCAGCATTCCAGGCTTCACTGTCCCTCACTAACTCCTGGAGCTTGCTCAAACTCTAGTCCACTGAGTCAATGATACCATCTAACCATCTCATCCTCTGTCATCCCCTTCTCCTCCCACCTTCAATCTTTCCCAGCATTGGGGTCTTTTCCAATAAAACAGTTCTTCACATCAAGTGGCCAAAGTATTGGAGTTTCAGCTTCAGCATCAGTCCTTCCAATGAATGCTCAGGACTGATTTCCTTTAGGATGGACTGGTTGGATCTCCTTGCAGTTCAAGGGACTCTCAAGAGTCTTCTCTAACACTACAGCTCAAAAGCATCAAGTCTTTGGCACTCAGCTTTCTTTATAGTCCAACTCTCCATCTATACTTGACTACTGGAAAAAACATAGCTTTGACAAAACAGACCTATGTTGATAAAGTAATGTCTCTGCTTTTAAATATGCTGTCTAGGTTGGTCATAACTTTCCTTCCAAGGAACAAGTGTCTTTTAATTTCATGGCTACAGTCACAATCTGCAGTGATTTTGGAGCCCCCCCGCCCAAATAAAGTATCTTAGTGTTTCCATTGTTACCCCATCTATTTGCCATGAAGTGATGGGACAGGATGCCATGATCTTAGCTTTCTGAATGTTGAGTGTTAAGCTAACTTTTCCAGTCTCTTCTTTTGCTTTCATCAAGAGGCTGTTTAGTTCTTCTTCACTTTCTGCCATAAGGGTTGTGTCATCTGCATATCTGATGTTATTGATATTTCTCCCAGCAATGTTGATTTCAGCTTGTGTTTCATGCAGCCTGGCATTTCACTTGATGTACTCTGCATACAAGTTAAATAAGCATGGTGACAATATATAGCCTTGATGCACTCCTTTCCTGATTTGGAATCAGTCTGTTCCATGTCCAATTCTAACTGCTGTTTCTCGCCCTGCATACATATTTCTCATGAGTCAGGTCAGGTGGTCTTGTATTCTCATCTCTTGAAGAAGTTTCCACAGTTTGTTGTGATCTACACAGACAAAGGCTTTGACGTAGTCAATAAAACAGAAGTAGATGTTTTTTTCTGGAACTCTCTTGCTTTTTTGATGATCCGGTGGATGTTGGCAATTTGATCTTTGGTTCCTCTGCTCTTTGTAAATCCAGCTTGAACATCTGGAATGTCATGGTTCACATACTGTTGAAGCCTGATTTAAAGATTTTTGAGCATTACTTTGCTAGCATGTGAGATGAGTGCAATTGTATGTTAGTTTGAGCATTCTCTGGTATTGCCTTTCTTTGGGATTGGAGTGAATACTGAACTTTTCCAGTCCTTTGGCCACTGATAAGTTTTCCAAATTTTTGGCACATTGAGTGCAACATTTTAACAGCATCATCTTTTAGGATTTGAAGTAGCTCAACTTAAATTCCATCACCCCCACTAGCTTTGTTCATAGTGATGCATGTAGTGATGCTTCCTAAGGCCTACTTGACTTTAACATTCCAGGATATCTGGCTCTAGGTGGGTGATCACACCATTATCATTGTTTGAGACATGAAAATCTTTTTTGTACAGTTCTTATGTGTATTGTTGCCACCTCTTCTTAATATATTCTGCTTCTGTTAGGTCCATACTATTTCTATCCTTTATTGAGCCCATATTTGCATTAAATGTTCCCTTGGTATCTCTAATTATCTTGAAGAGATTGCCAGTCTTTCCCATTCTACTCTCTTCCTCTTTCTTTGCACTGATCACTGAGGAAGGCTTTCTTATCTCTCCTTGCTATTCTTTGCAACTCTGCATTCAAATGGTTATATCTTTCCTTTGCTCCTTTGCCTTTAGCTTCTCTTCTTTTCTCAACTATCTGTAAGGCCTCCTCAGACAACCATTTTGTCTTTTTGCATTTCTTTTTCTTGGGGATGGTCTTGATCACTGCCTCCTGTATAATGTCATGGATGTCCATCCACAGTTCATCAGGCACTCTGTCTATCAGATCTAATCACTTGAGTCTATTTCTCACTTCCACTATGTAATCATAAGGGATTTGATTTAGGTCCTACCTGAATGCTGTAGTGGTTTTCCCTACTCTCTTCAATTAATGTCTGAATTTTGCAAGAAGATTTTCATGATTTGAGCCACAGTCAGCTCCCAATCTTGTTTTTGCTGACTGTATAGAGCTTCTCCATCTTTGGCTACAAAGAATATAATCAATCTGATTTTGTTATTGACCATCAGAAGATGTCCACGTGTAGAGTCTTTTCTTGTGTTGTTGGAAAAGGATGTTTTCTATGACTAGTGCATTCTCTTGGCAAAATTCTGTTAGACTTTGCCCTGCTTCATTCTGTACACCAAGGCCAAATTAGCCTGTTACTCCAGGTATGTCTTGACTTCCTAATTTTTCATTCCAGTCCCCTGTAATGAAAAAGGACATCTTTTGAGGGTGTTAGTTCTAGAAAGTCTAACAACTTAACAACTGAACACACATGTGTGGACTGCAGTTTGTGCCAGGCTGGATCCAAGACAGATGCCTTCTTATTCTTGTTGGGGTTGTAGATGTTAGGGTGTTGGAGAAAAGACCACAAACACTTTGTATTCCCTGTCTTTGCACATGTCCTCTCACTTAGATGGTGAGTGTTGTGTCCTCCTGTAGGCTTTGTACTGATCTGGGTACCAGACATAGAGAAACCTAGAGAGTGAAGGTTTCAGAGGAAATTCTGAACACAGTAGAATGGTTGTGGGAATCTGTTTATCCTTCTGCAATGGAAGGTAAACTGTTTCCTGCCCCATGCTGGGCACTGGTTTTCCAGAAGCTGCTCACAAGGCCCAGTGCTCGGAGGAAACAGTTCACAACCATTTCTATACATGCATGATGATCCTGGAGTATGAGAATGTACAAATGCTCCTTGACTGGGGAAGGACCTTGGGGCCTCGATGGAATAGTTGGACCCCTTGGCCCTGTGGAGCACAGGAACTTCAGGAGTGGCCCCAGCATTAACATGTCCTTTCTCCAGTCTCTGACACACCCAGACCTGCCATCTGGTTGCCTTTCACTCTTCCTGCTGGTTGCGAGTAGTGATTCACCATGCCCCAGTTTGGTCCTTTGCATTACCAGTCCAGGCAGGGGCTCTGCAACCCCAGTAAATGTTCAGTAAGCTTATGCTGAACTGAATAGAGGGGTTGCTGGTCTACGTGCAGTGCACTCTAAGTCAAGGCCTGTGCTGCTTCCTGCCAGCCTCCCCTGAAGGGCAGAGTTTGACCTCTAGAGCCAGACAGTCTGGATTTGAATCCAGCCTCTGGTTTTCTGCTCTGATCTTGGACATGCTACCTGTTTGGCACTTTGGCTTCCTTATCTGTGAAGACAGGGTATGGGAGCATAACCCCCATGGAGTGTGAGGAGTAAATGAGTTTATAAGATGATCAGCTTCCCAGGTGGCTCAGTAGTAAAGAATCTGTGTACAGATTCAGGAGAAGATGGCCTGATCACTGGTTGGGGAAGATCCCCTAGAGAAGGATATGACAACACACTTCAGTATTCTTCCTGGAGAATTCCATGGACGGAGGGGCCTGGTGGGCTACAGTCCATTGGGTTGTGAAGAGTTGGACAAGACTGAGCAACTGAAGATGAAGAAGTTCTAGAAGGTCTTGTAGGTCTTCATAGAACTGCTCAACTTCAGCTTCTTCAGCATTACTGGTTGGGGCACAGACTTGGATTACTGTGATACTGAATTGTTTGCCTTGGAAATGAACAGAGATCATTATGTCATTTTTGAGATTGCATCCAAGTACTGCAAGTCGGACTCTTTTGCTGACTATGATGGCTACTCTTTCTTTGAATGGATGCTTGCCTACAATAGTAGGTATAATGGTCCTCTGAGTTAAATTCGCCCATTCCAGTCCATTTTAGTTCACTGATTCTTCAAATGCCGATGTTCACCCTTGCCATCTCCTGTTTGACCACTTCCAACTTACCTTGATTCATGGATCTAAAATTCCAGGTTCCTATGAAGTATTGTTCTTTACAGCATCGGACATTGCTTCCATCACCAGTCACATCCACAACTGGGTGTTGTTTTTGCATTTGCTCTGTCTCTTCATTCTGGTGTTATTTCTCCACTCTTTTCCAGTAGCATATTGGACAGCTACCGACCTGGGGAGGTCATCTTTCAGTGTCCTATCTTTTTGCCTTTTCATACTGTTCATGGGGTTCTCAGGGCAAGAATACTGAAGTGTCTTGCCATTCCCTTCTCCAATGGAGTACATTTTGTCAGAACTCTCCATCATGACCTGTCTGTCTTGGGTGGCCCTTAAACAGCATGGCTCATAGTTTCATTGATTAGACAAGGCTGTGGTCCATGTGATCAGTTTGATTAGTTTTCTGTGACTGTGGTTTTCATTCTGTCTGCCCTCTGATGGATAAAGATAAGAGGCTTATGGAAGCTTCCTGATGGGAGAGACTAACTGTGGGGAAAACTGGATCTTGTTCTGATGGGCAGGGCCAAGCTCAGTAAATCTTTAATCGAATTTTCTGTTGATGGGCGGGGCTGTGTTCCCTCCCTGTTGTTTGACCTGAGATTGAACTGTGGTGGAGGTAATGAAGATAATGGTGCCCTCCTTCAAAAAGTCCCATGCACACACTGCTATACTCAGTGCCCCCAACCCTGCAGCAGGCCACTGCTGACCCACGCCTCTGCTGGAGACTCCTGGACACTCACGGGCAAGTCTGGGTCATTTTCTTGTAGGGTCACTGCTTCGCACAAGGGCCCTGGGTCGTGGATTGCACAAGGTTTTGTCTGTGCCCTCCAACAGTCGGTTTCCCCAGTCCTGTGTAAGTTCTGGCAGCCCTATGGTCGGGTTAATGGTGAAGTCCTCCAAGAAGGCTTATGCCACACCTAGGGCTGCAGCACCCAGAGCCCCTGCCCCTGTGGCAGGCCACTGTTGACTCAAACCTCAAACCCTCAAAGGCAGGTCTGGCTCAGTCTCTGTGGGGTCTCCTGGTGCACACAAGGTTTTGTTTGAGCCATCTAAGTGGCTCTGGCAGGTGTGGGGGTTGATTTTATTCAGGATTTTGCCCCTTCTACCATCTTGCTGGGGCTTCTCCTTTGCCCTTGGACATGAGGTATCTTTTCTCGGTGGGATCCAACATTCTCCTCTTGATGGTTGCTCAGTAGGGAGTTGTAATTTTGGAGTTCTCAACAGGATAAGATGAACACACATCCTTCTACTCCATGATCTTGACTCTTACATCCTAAATATTTTCACTGTATTATTTCAGCTTACCACAGGAACAAAATAATTAACATTATTTTTATAATATAACTTGCCATCCACTCAGCTTCTACTAGTAAATCTAAAGAGAACAGGAAACATAACACTGGAAGTATACATGCTGTTAGCATTGTTGTTTTCAATTTTGATCTTCAAAAGGAATTGCAGAAATCATTTTGAAGGTTAGACCTCTCTTTCAATAACTGGAATCAGATCAGAACCATTGCAAAGGATGCCTAAGATGATATGGTTTTATTATTGTCTGTATAACCATATGGAAGTTTCATTCTCAGTAGAGTTGATTTATGTGAATACATTAGCATTATTTTCCGAAGTGTATATTTAAAGAGGGTTGCTATGTGAGGCATTGCTGGACTTTGTCTCTGGAAAAGAGATGTGAATATCAAGGAAAATGCTATAGAATTGACAGTATCAGGAAGAAAATATCATTGTTCAATATGTTATTGCCTTACTTTACCAGTAGATTTCATATGGAGATATCAATAAAATGCAATTTACTATAATTTTGTAACTGGATGTCAGATGGCATTACTTGGGCTAATCAAATATGATTTTCAATTTCTATCTGCCTACTGTTTATTCCATCTGTTTGCTTGGTTCTTGCCATATATCTTAGCATGTGAAAGCCATTTAATTTTTTTTCTTAAGTTTTAAGATTTAACACTTGTTTTATGTATGCTTTTCAATGGGAAACTTGAAGAAGGTCACCAAAATTTTTAAAAGTTTATTCTCAGTGAACAATGTTTAGTGCATCAATATTTTATAGCATAAATATGAGTAATTCAATATTTTGAAGTCAGTGCTCACTGGATGTCTTCTGGCCATGAGAAATCTAACTTCCTTCATCTCCAGCTACAGCCACTTATTCCAGCATCTGGCAGGAAAGGACTTTCATTTTTCTCCAAATGTGTTTGAGATCAGCAGGACTTGTAGGAGGTGGGAATAAGGGACGAGAGATTTGTCAGCATTGACTTCAGGACACTCTGGAGAAATACTAAACTTGGCTGCTGAACATTTCCTTACCTGCTGTCCTTGTTTGGTGTTTGGGATCAACTCTATGTTCTCTGGTTAAAAACTTCTAGAGGAGTATTTGAAGGGACTAGCATCTAACAGAACATAGCAGAGAAAGCTTGTCCCGCTTTTAAGTATGTGCTATATTTAGTATTTACAGTTTGTATGTAAGTATCAACTCATGTTTATATTTGGTCATTTTAACTATGCCTATGCACTCTTATAGAAATTTATAATTTTCCAATTTCACATCTTGTGTTCTTCATTGTGTGAAATGAAGTAATAGTTGGACAGTAATGCTTGACTCTTTGCAACCACATGGACTATAGCTTGCCAGATTCCTCTGTGCATTGACTTCTCCAGGCAAGAATACTAGAGTGGGTAGCCAGGGATTGCACCCAGGTCTTCTGCATTGCAGGTAAATTCTTTATTGTCTGAGCCACCAGGGAGACCTCTTAATCACATAGAAAATTAATTAAAATAATCTATATTCATGCCATAAATTTGCATTTTAATTTTTCTGTAGCTTATGATTAGGCTTCTAAATTCTCTAAATCCCCCAATATTAAATATTTTCAACTATTCTTTCACTTTTAAATTTGATAAAGATTAAATATATTACTTAATAAATGTATAATTAAATAAATTATACATCAGATTAGATCAGATCAGTCGCTCAGTCGTGTCCGAATCTTTGAGACCCTATGAATGGCAGCACGCCAGGCCTCCCTATCCATCACCAACTCCTGGAGTTCACTCAGACTCACATCCATCGAGTCAGTGATGCCATCCAGCCATCTCATCCTCTGTCGTCCCCTTCTCCTCCTGCCCCCAATCCCTCCAAGCATCAGAGTCTTTTCCAATGAGTCAACTCTTCGCATGAGGTGGCCAAAGAACTGGAGTTTCAGCTTCAGCATCATTCCTTCCGAAGAAATCCCAGGGCTGATCTCTTTCCGAATGGACTGGTTGGATCTCTTGCAGTCCAAGGGACTCTCAAGAGTCTTCTCCAACACCACAGTTCAAAAACATCAATTCTTTGGCACTCAGCCTTCTTCATAGTCCAACTCTCACATCCATACATGACCACAGGAAAAACCATAGCCTTGACTAGATGAACGTTTGTTGGCAAAGTAATGTCTCTGCTTTTGAATATGCTATCTAGGTTTGTCATAACTTTCCTTCCAAGGAGTAAGGGTCTTTTAATTTCATGGCTGCAGTCACCATCTGCAGTGATTTTGGAGCCCAGAAAAATAAAGTCTGACACTGTTTCCACTGTTTCCCCATCTATTTCCCATGAAGTGGTGGGACCGGATGCCATGATCTTCATTTTCTGAATGTTGAGCTTAAGCCAACTTTTTCACTCTCCACTTTCACTTTCATCAAGAGGCTTTTTAGTTCCTCTTCACTTTCTGCCATAAGGGTGGTGTCATCTGCATATCTGAGGTTATTGATATTTCTCCCGGTAATCTTGATTCCAGCTTGTGTTTCTTTCAGTCCAGCCTTTCTCATGATGTACTCTGCATATAAGTTAAATAAACAGGGTGACAATATACAGCCTTGATGAACTCCTTTTTCTATTTGGAACCAGTCTGTTGTTCCATGTCCAGTTGTAACTGTTGCTTCTTGACCTACATACAAATTTCTCAAGAGGCAGATCAGGTGGTCTGGTATTCCCATCTCTTGAAGAATTTCCACAGTTTATTGTGATCCACACAGTCAAAGGCTTTGGCATAGTCAATAAAGCAGAAATAGATGTTTTTCTGGAACTCTCTTGCTTTTTCCATGATCCAGCAGATGTTGGAAATTTGATCTCTGTTTCCTCTGCCTTTTCTAAAACCAGCTTGAACATCAGGAAGTTCACGGTTCACATATTGCTGAAGCCTGGCTTGGATAATTTTGAGCATTACTTTACTAGCATGTGAGATGAGTGCAATTGTGTGGTAGTTTGAGCATTCTTTGGCATTGCCTTTCTTTGGGATTGGAATGAAAACTGACCTTTTCCAGTCCTGTGGCCACTGCTGAGTTTTCCAAATTTGCTGGCATATTGAGTGCAGCACTTTCACAGCATCATCTTTCAGGATTTGGAATAGCTCAACTGGAATTCCATCACCTCCACTAGCTTTGTTCGTCGTGATGCTTTCTAAGGCCCACTTGACTTCACATTCCAGGATGTCTGGCTCTAGGTCAGTGATCACACCATCGTTATTATCTGGGTTGTGAAGATCTTTTTTGTACAGTTCTTCTGTGTATTCTTGCCACCTCTTTTTAATATCGTCTGCTTCTGTTAGGTCCATACCATTTCTGTCCTTTATCGAGCTCATCTTTGCATGAAATATTCCTTTGGTATCTCTGATTTTCTTGAAGAAATTCTTAGTCTTTCCCATTCTGTTGTTTTCCTCTATTTCTTTGCATTGATCACTGAAGAAGGCTTTCTTATCTCTTCTTGCTATTCTTTGGAACTCTGCATTCAGATGTCTATATCTTTCCTTTTCTCCTTTGCTTTTCGCTTCTCTTCTTTTCATAGCTATTTGTAAGGCCTCCCCAGACAGCCATTTTGCTTTTTTGCATTTCTTTTCTATGGGAATGGTCTTGATCCCTGTCTCCTGTACAATGTCACGAACTTCATTCCATAGTTCATCAGGCACTCTATACATGGATATAGATAAAAT
Organism: Bos grunniens; assembly: GCF_055505025.1. Classification (NCBI taxonomy): domain Eukaryota; kingdom Metazoa; phylum Chordata; class Mammalia; order Artiodactyla; family Bovidae; genus Bos; species Bos grunniens. Next base: position 7,449,500 of record NC_141176.1, on the reverse strand, counting down.
ATTAATAAATAAATATAGTAATAGATAAAGAATAAACACTGTTCTGATTAATTTCTCTGAAGTTATGATATCATTAAAGGTCAAATATACCAACATTACATTTCAAACAGTTTATTTTCCTTTTTAAGCCTATTGTGTATGGCTGAATTTAATATGTTACCAGTATCGGTTATACATTTCCAGTTTATCCAATACTAAACTGTCATAATAAACACAATAAAAGTGTCCTGCTTGGATAGTGATATCTATCTATCTGTCTATCTAAACATCTGTCTTTCAATACTACATACCCATGGACTTAGGTAGAATACTGTTCACTTAACAACTTGTATAAGAAGGCTTCCTGGTGTAGTTTTTTGGGTATCATATTTTAAGGATGACAACTGACATTTCTAGCATAAATTCTGGCACTTTTTTTCAGAGACAATCTCTCATCAAAAAGGTGTTTTCTGTAGGGGTTCTTAATTTTCCTTTCTCTCTGATGAATAGGAAACAAAATTTGAGGGGCATTCATTAATTTATTTTCTATTCAGTAAGTTCATATTATAGATCCATGGAAATTTAGAAATGAAAGACTGCATATCAACCTCTATGCTAGAATAACTGCTAACTACTTAAACTTTGTAGGCCTTTGTATCCTTATCTATCAAATGAACAAAGTAATAGCTATATCATAAAGGTGCTTGTGAGATATTCAATGAATGTGTTACAGTGCCTAGGATAAAGTTGTAAGCACATTAAGTGCCCAACTCATGATATTTTCTTCTTTTTGTTATTCTCTTTATATAAGGAAATTGATCTAGTCTAGGGAAAAATACAAGTATTCCATAAAAGTGCAGCAATAAGCATGTTTTTATCTTAATTTAGGGGCTTCTGAATGATGTTAATACCAACCATGTCAAAATACAACCAAATTAACCATTTGATAGGAAAATACTGAGTTTATTGTTATTGAGTAAGGGAAAAACTGCAGATTTTAGTAGCATCTCAGAGAGCGGTAAAGTAAATTTGATATAAATGTGAGGTTTTAGAGTTTGATTTAAGGTGCTTTTTTTAAATCAAAGAGTGTGGTTTTATAAGGATCATGATATAATGGTTTAAAACTGTGGAGGGGGGGAGGAGCGTAGCAACATAACGATTTTATATGATGACTGCAAAGATTTCTGGAAAGGAAGCAACTGTCTGATAATTTCTTTTGTAGAGCTGAACACTTTAATCTTCATCCTGGGGAAGAAGAAGAATCATTGGAAGGAAAATTAAAATTATTCTCAATATTTTCCATTCTGTAGAAAACTTTCTTGTAATAATAAAGTTATGTTGATAGAGACAGTGGAAAAACAATGTTTAGACCATCTGCTATTTGCTTTGAGGTGGATTTGTCTCATTGTTTTCCCTTGTAGCCATTCTGTAGCCTGAACTAAATGATACATAACTAATATATAGAGACCTGATTAATCCAGATCATTACAACATACGGCATCATGTTTTCAATTTAAGTTCCCTGTTAGGCTTTCCTGGTTGTATTGGGTTCCCAGGTGACACAGTGTAAAGAATCCACCTGCCAATGCAGGAGGTGCAAGAAATTCAGGTTCCATTCCTGGGTAGGGAAGATCCCCTGGAGAAGGAAATGGCAGCTCACTCCAGAATCCTTGGACAGAGGAATCTGAGACACCCCTGTCCACTGGGGTGGACAATATATATATATATATAGTACAGCTGTGGACATATTGAAGATTACAAGTTGCAAATTTCAACCCAGGTAACTAATAAGAGAAATATTTTTATCAGAATTTGTAGTCCACTCTCAGCCAGACACCAATGGTGTTGGAATAAACAAGGAGGATATCTCCCATCTACAATCAAAGAACCCTATAGAACCAGACATGGGTAATTCACAAGATCATCAAATTTTCATTTCTTTCTTTGATTTGCAGGTCTTTTTTTGTAGTAGTAAAAATCCTGGTGAGTACTGCAGGTATGTAAACAGAATATTCTGCTCCCATTAAAGATAAAATTATATCTAAATTGGATTTCCTATGACCACTGCTTTTCCAATGTAATGAATCTCTCCACTAAAGAGGTCTATAGTCTATATGGCATTATTTAACTCTCTTATTCTCTAACACATGACACTTGGGACTCATTCTACTTTGTGTGTGAAGAGCTTAAGAGAAACATCAGATCAGATCAGATCAGATCAGTCGCTCAGTCATGTCCGACTCTGAGACCCCATGAACTGCAGCACACCAGGCCTCCCTGTCCATCACCAACTCCCGGAGTTCACTCAGACTCATGTCCATTGAGTCAGTGATGCCATCCAGCCATCTCATCCTCTGTCGTTCCCTTCTCCTCCTGCCCCCAATCCCTCCAAGCATCAGAGTCTTTTCCAATGAGTCAACTCTTCGCATGAAGTGGCCAAAGTACTGGAGTTTCAGCTTTAGCATCATTCCTTCCAAAGAAATCCCAGGGCTGATCTCCTTTGGAATGGACTGGTTGGATCTCGTTGCAGTCCAAGGGACTCTCAAGCGTCTTCTCCAAAACCACAGTTCAAAAGCATCAATTCTTTGGCACTCAGCCTTCTTCATAGTCCAACTCTCACATCCATACATGACCACAGAAAAAATCAGAGCCTTGACTAGATGAACCTTTGTTGGCAAAGTAATGTTTCTGCTTTTGAATATGCTATCTAGGTTTGTCATAACTTTCCTTCCAAGGAGTAAGGGTCTTTTATTTTCATGGCTGCAGTCGCCATCTGTAGTGATTTTGCAGCCCAGAAAAATAAAGTCTGACACTGTTTCCACTGTTTTCCCATCTATTTCCCATGAAGTGATGGGACCGAATGCCATGATCTTTGTTTTCTGAATGTTGAGCTTAAGCCAACTTTTTCAATCTCCACTTTCACTTTCATCAAGAGGCTTTTTAGTTCCTCTTCACTTTCTGCCGTAAGGGTGGTGTCATCTGCATATCTGAGGTTATTGATATTTCTCCCAGCAATCTTAATTCCAGCTTGTGTTTCTTCCAGTCCAGCATTTCTCATGATGTACTCTTCATATAAGTTAAATAAACAGGGTGACACTATGCAGCCTTGACGTATTCCTTTTCCTGTTTGGAACCAGTCTGTTGTTCCATGTCCAGTTCTAACTGTTGCTTCCTGACCTACATACAAATTTCTCAAGAGGCAGATCAGGTGGTCTGATATTCCCATTTCTTGAAGAATTTTCCACAGTTTATTGTGATCCACACAGTCAAAGGCTTTGGCATAGTCAATAAAGCAGAAAAAGATGTTTTCTGGAACTGTTTTGCTTTTTCCATGATCCAGCAGATGTTGGCAATTTGATCTCTGTTTCCTCTGCCTTTTCTAAAACCAGCTTGAACATCAGGAAGTTCACAGTTCACATATTGCTGAAGCCTGGCTTGGAGAATTTTAAGCATTACTTTACTAGTGTGTGAGATGAGTGCAATTGTGCAGTAGTTTGAGCATTCTTTGGCTGCCTTTCTTTGGGATTGGATGAAAACTGACCTTTTCCAGTCCTGTGGCCACTGCTGAGTTTTCCAAACTTGCTGGCATATGGAGTGCAGCACTTTCACAGCATCATCTTTCAGGATTTGGAATAGCTCATCTGGAATTCCATCACCTCCACTAGCTTTGTTCATAGTGATGTTTTCTAAGGCCCACTTGACTTCACATTCCAGGATGTCTGGCTCTAGGTCAGTGATCACACCATCATGATTATCTGGGTCGTGAAGATCTTTTTTGTATAGTTCTTCTATGTATCTTGCGATCTCTTCTTAATATCTTCTGCTTCTGTTAGGTCCATACCATAATAGAGTTTAAAATTCCTTTTGAATAATTAATATACTTATTCTCAAATCAAGACACACGATTTTATTCTTCTTAAATTGTTATCTTACAATACCCTTCCCCCCCCCCCCAAGAGAGTAAACTGATGGCAAAAAAAGGTGAGAGGGGGGCATAACTGACATCTTTGGGAAAATCTTTGGGAAAGGAATTATCAAGTTTGTGTCTGATGAGCCGGTGGAAGCCAGTTGGCTTTTGTGCCAGAGATCTAATACAAGAAATTGGAGGTCACTTTAATTTTGGGGCAAAATATTCCTATTGGATTGCTAGATAGTATTATAATGTTATGGTGCAACCCATTTAGAATGGTCCAGTGCCAGGCAATTATCTTGTAATTCTGAGATCATTAGGTAGATCTAAAGCAAAAGAGAAGTCTGTCTTATTTGTAAGATCTGTGAAAATGAGACAGACTCCAAATATTCACCATCTGTTCTCTCTTTCTCTTCCAAGTCCTTTTTGCTTAAAAGTTCAGTTATAAAAGTTGATTCCTACATAAGGTCCTCAGTCATATTTAATTGAAGAAACTAACCTAGTTTTCTGTGTAAGATGTGATTTTTAGACTTTGAAATGTCTGACCTGTTGCATTTGCCATCTCCAAAGTCCTGCATAGGTTGAATCCAGTTAACCAGGAAAACGACTGATTCAATACAAAAACTGGTGTTAAAAAAGCTAGGTAGTTCTCTGAAAAAGAAAAAAAAAAGTGTGCACAAATCTAATAGTTTGTTGTGTGGTTTAGCCAGTTCACAAACCAATTGCAGACAATACTGAAATCATGCCAAGGATTGCATAAAGAGGTAAAAAGCAATATTAGGAGTAGAAACTTTCTTTGCGTGCTGTGTTCAGTCGCTTCAGTCATGTCCAACTCTTTGAAACCCTATGGACTACAGCCCACCAGGCTCCTCTGCTTTATAGCTAGGAAAATGAACAAAAGAATGTAGATAAAATATAATAATTTTTTTATTTTATTCAGTCAAACTTCAATAAAAGCCCATTGATGACAAATTGAAATTATAATTGGGAAATCATGGTTCAGATGTACAAAACTGGAGTTGGGCAACTACTGAAGATCTGGTCTCAGACACTTGTCTGCACCACTGAGAACTTGAACTTTCTTTAAACTGTACCAGACCCAAGGATACCACCAGCTCTATTCAGAACACCTGCAATGTTATGGTATCAAGTTTTCCCTTTATAAATATGCAAAAATTTCTGACTCTAACCAATTGCTACTTAAACACCCTTACTTATTGTCAGCTACAATTACAATTATTGATAAGCAAGTCATATAGCTAACTGTAATCTTATATGAGTTTTACTTTTAAAAGCCTTCCTCATTTTGTAGTTCAGAGAAACATAATTTGAGTGCTTCTTGAATTTGTGTCTCCAGGCTGAAGTTCTAACAAACCCCAAACAATACTTTTTTTTTTTTTTTTCCAATCAGGTCTCCATCTCTGTAATTTTGGTTAATGTTGTCTATATTGCATGTAGTTGTTGACCCAATCCAAGTGTCTTGATTGGAATTTGTCCCCTTACAAAGATCGTATACTTCTAAAGTAGTTTTCCAAATAATTCTCTTATGGAAGGTTCTAGAAGGGATTATGTTCCAGTTCTTCAAGAATACTATAAATGCCTTCTTTTTAAGTGGGACTATAGGGACCCCTTTGAATCAAAGGCCAAGGTCTTTTTTTCTCTGCTATCTTTGGTATCTTTATGTTTCTGGAATTGGTCTCCAGATATTGTTATTCAATGTTTGTTTAAAAAACAATTGAGGAGGGAGGAGGGAGGAGGGTTCGGGATGGGGAACACATGTATACCTGTGGCGGATTCATTTTGATATTTGGCAAAACTAATACAATTATGTAAAGTTTAAAAATAAAATAAAATTGGAAGAATAAAAAAAAAAAAAAAGAAACCGTCAGAGGAAACCAAAAAAAAAAAAAAAAAACAATTGAGGACTGGCTTCTCATAGTTATTGACAGCAGCCTTTAGTACAGTGCTTATCCCTTATAATTTTGACAATGTATTCTTGAAATAATATGGTATCTAGAATTGGAGATGATATATCTAAACACATGTTTCTGCCTGCTACTATCTCATAAGTGGAGAATTAACTGATGACACCCAGAAGGAGTTGATCTCATTGCTATTAACCCAATGGTAATACTTTAAATGCATGGAAGTTGGAGAAGCTGAGAATTTTTCTACTTTCAGTTTTAGAACTGCATTTTTTCTTTCTACTTTCCTCAAAACTCCAAGCTTTGTAAATTTTTTGTGACAACATTCCAATAAAGAGATCACTCTTGTCACTTGAGGGACAGAATGAGATTCCTCCTGTTGGTAAGACAAACCTGATGTTTTTAAATGCGTTTTTATGTTATTTCTAATTATTTTTAATGCAACAGATTTTTATCAAGTAATTGTTACATTTTCAGTCATTGAAAGGATTCAATCTATTTTGAGAACATGAAGAAAATTGCAGACATATAAACAAAAGCCATTCAGGTATCTGCAATCCATTTAGAGCTAATCAAAGGATGACTGCAGTTTGCAGTCTTGAACCTTGTTCTTTACGGTTTTACCAAAATTGTGTCTGTGAAAAATGAGACATGCACCATAGACACACTCAGAAAACTTAGTAAAGTTTTCCCGTGAATGTTAATTGAATACAAGAGCTACCTTTTCTTGTTGGAAATTTCACGTAGAGTTGCAGTGCCTCCATTTGTGGTTCCATTGTTCCTAAGTGGTCATTTTTACAGATTATTTCCATTCAATCTGCATTCATATTTTTCTCAGTAACTTTTCTTCTGACTGTGGCACCAATTGCTGGTATATTATAACAGTCTTTTGAAGCTTTTAAAAGATTTACTCTTTATGCATATAATTAGAATGTTAATGAGCGAAACCTCTTTAGAAAAAAGAGCAGTGTGCCATTTTCTTTAGGCTCCAGGTTACCCTTTCATGTCCATGTCATAAGGAAACACTAGAGAACATGAAAGTTCATGTATTGACTACTCTGAGATGTAGTTAGGAACCTTTCTTATTTTTAAAAGCATTCCAACATTACAGTCCACTCCCCAAAATTTATCCTATGTTATTGTTCACATTAGTCTCTAATCTCCAGCTAAATGGAAAACTCTTACGAAGATCTGTATTTCTGCCTTCTGGGTAGATGTTGGCACTGGCAGGAAGTCATATTCTAGGGGAGAAGTCAGGTATATCAAAGGGTACACCCACAGTGTTTCCTGTTTCGACATCAAGATACAGCCAATCAGCAAAAACGATCATCTGTATATTCTAAAGGGATTTCTATCTATCTATATAATAAATCTATCTGAACATAGTTCATGAGCAAGAGATTAGGCAATTATGAGTTTTTCCTTTTCTAACATAATGAAATAACCATAGCAGGATTTGAAACATTCCAAAGATTAATGGAAATGTGTGAGGGAGAAAATAACGAATTTCATAGGAGGTAAACCTATCTGCTAAGACATGTGTATTTTTCAATGAGCAACTATTGCAAAACATGAGGGATGCTCAAGGTGAAAGAAGAGGCTAAAATCAAATTGGCAGAAGTCTCTGGTTATTTATTTGCTCTGGTTATCACCTTTAGACAAAGCAGCTGATATGGCTTGTGATATGGCATCAGTATGGAATTGTAGTTGGCTATTGGTTTATAGTCATTCCCAAAATATTAAGAATACTAAAGGCTTGTCCCAAGCTCTCATAAATGAATAGGTAGAAGCATTGATGATAATAGGTAAGCCCAGATCAGATGTTTGAAGAGTGAATTTAGCTTACACACACACACACACACACACATGCACATACAAACACACACATCTGCCCCTCTTCAGGTTTCCAGGCAAGAGGTTCAAGTAATAAAAAAATTTAAGTCATATAGTGTTATGAGCTTCCTTTGTGACTCAGACAGTAGAGAATCTGCCTTTAATGCCGGAGACCAGGGTTCAGTCCCTGGGTCAGGAAGATCCCCTGCAGAAGGAAATGGCAACCCACTCCAGTATTCTTGCCTGGAGAATCCCAAGGACAGAGGAGACTGGTGGGCTACAGTCCATGGGTTTCAAAGAGTCTGAGACAACTGAGTGATTTACATTTTCACTTTTTTTTCACTTTCATATAATGTCACAGTGATTCCAGAAAAATGAGGGTCACTGCTGATAAAAGTCAATAAAATCTAGTCCTTCCTTTTCTTTTTTTTTTAATCTGAGAAAGTTATAACTTGTAGTCAGTCAGGGATAAGAGATCTATCTCTTTGAGATAAGCCATGATCTAAGTAATAAACTTTACTAAGAAAACATTTAAATTATCTTCAGAAATCACATAATTTTTCTAAACTGTAATAGTTAATAGCTGTATACAATCAATTTTAGAATTTTCTTTATCTTTAAAACAACAAATGGCCATGTACATCTTAAATAAGGAAAATTTAATGTTTCCTTAAGGTATTGCTTCAGGTCTTATGAAAGTAGCAGAGTTCCTTACTAAAGTACTGGGCATAATAACCAGATGTTTTGCTGTTTGATTTTTTTCTAGGACAAGGCAAACAGATATTGTCTATATTGATCTAATTCTAAAGAGCTACTAAAAAAAGCAGCACAGAAATCTGCGACTGCAGAATATGCAGAATCAGGAGTCACTGAAGGCAAAACAAAATCCCAGCTTCATAATATAGTGAAATAAAGTGACTATTATATTTATTTATGTCTCAGTTTCCAAATAAACCTATGTCCTTGCTTAGTATATTTTAACAGAAAGGATAGGCATATTATAAGACATGTTGAGTCCTTAGGATTTTTATAATTGAGTTTATAATCTTGTTAGTCCGGCTAGAGGTTTAGATGTTTCAATGAGAACACAAGTGGACTCAACTTTCAAAATCCAACCATGAGAATAGATTTTTTTTCATACCCCACAAGAAGTCAGCACATTTATTAAAGTCTTTCATTTGAGATTAGTTTAGGCAAAAAAAAAAAAAAAAATGATAAGCCATTTTTCAATATAGCTATTACCTCATCATGAAAATCAATATCTTCAGAAATTTCAAGAAGCCCATCAGGATAATACTTAAAGTAGCAATTCCATTTGTCCAGTAAAAGCCTCACAGTTAAGATAGTGGATGTGGGTTCAGAATTGAGGAAGAATGTCTTGTTTAAAGGTGTGAGGTAACAGCATGCACTGGGACAAAGGCAATGTCTGAGGATTATGATTGCTAGAGATACCCACTATCCTTATTAAAATCCCAACTGTCTTAAATTTTAAGCAAAATGGCAACCTAAACCTAAAATTCATATGGAAATGGGAAGGACCTAGAATGGCCAAAGCTCTCTTAAAAAGAGCATGTTTGGAGACCTCATGCTCCTTGGGTAGTACTGTCACCTTAATGATATTAAGTCACCTCATGTGTGGACCTGGACTCTCTTTTATTTACTTAGTAGTTTCTTTCAGTGATGTTTTATAGTTTTCAGAGTCTCAATTTTTTCCTTTTTTTTTTGTTACATGTATCTCTAGTATTTTATAGATGCTATTATAAATAAAATTGCTTTATTTATTAGGTTTTTAGGTTTTTCAATATTAGTGGATAGGAATACAATGGATTTTAAGTTAAATCTATATCTCGTTTGTTAGTTCTAATAAAATGAAACATTAATTATGATTTCTATAAATAAGATCATGTCATCTACAAATAGTTCTTTCCAAAATGGACATGTTCTTCTGTCCATGTTTGATTGCCCTAGCTAAAACCTCCAGTACTATTTTTGAATGTAAGTGTGAGATAAGATATTCTTGCCCAGTTCCTGACCTTGGGTGTTAAGCATTCCATCTTTCTCTATAAGTATGAGGTAATTTATAGCTTTTTTATAACTGGTCTTTATTAGGTTGAGATAATTCTTTTCAACACCTTAACTGTGTGTGTGTGAGAGAGAGAGAGAGAGAAGTGCTTTTTATTATAGAATACCTTGTTTTGTGTTCACTGTTTCAATGATGAAGGGACTCTGAGCTTATACGCAAATCATGCCATAACTTATATATTTTATGTAGGGAAGTTGGTTAAAACACAAAATCAGTATTATGATAAATTAACTTTAAAATGTTTTTCATATCAAAGGCTTAAACTAGTTGCAACAATGTGCTTTCCTGTTCCTTGGAACACAAGGATGACTTTGGACTTGATGAAAAACATTGAAGACCAGTGCACAGAAGCACCAGTGTCCAGCTGTCCACTCTAGAGAAAGACTTGCTGACTTTGTTTGAGGGGATGGGCTGACTGTCAGCTGCACCCGAGTTTACCAGCACCTGCAGGGTGGTTCTCTACCAGATTTCTTCTGTGAACTCATGTCTTTGAATTTAACCCTTTGGGAAGATTTGTGCATTATGAGTCTTTGGTATCTTGAAAATTTCACAGGAGAGAAGAAGAAAGTTCCGTTAATCCAGAAGCCTGCCAATACAGGAGATGTTGATTTGATCCCTGGATCAGGAATATCCCCTGAAGAAGTAAATGGCAACCCACTCCAGTTTGCTTACCTGAGAAATCCCATGGACAGAGGAGCCTGGCAGACTCTGGTCCATGGGGTCATAAGAGTCAGACACAACTAAACTATTACCACCATGTAAAGAGTCAAAAGGACTTTTTAGAGACTTGTGTTGGCACTCTCAGACCCATGCAGATAGATATAAAAGGACATGATCTTTCTGTTCTTCACAAAGTACTCAGGCCTTTGACAAGAAATATCATAAGTTTACATACATGCACATTTTCACACCAACTTGCGATTTCAAAATTCCTCTTAAAAGGTAAACGAGACTCTTTTTAGACATCAGTTTCAGATGGGAGTTCTGACACCCAGAGGAAATTGTAATGGCATTCTCCATAGGTTTTAAATTCCTTTTATCTATATATAACACTTTCTCCATCATATACTAAATTCTGCCTATCCTCACATTCAGTTCAGTTCAGTCGCTCAACCATGTCCGACTCTTTGCGACCCCATGAATCGCAGCTCGCCAGGCCTCCCTGTCCATCACCAACTCGCGGAGTTCACTCAAACTCATGTCCATCGAGTCGGTGATGCCATCCAGCCATCTCATCCTCTGTCATCCCCTTTTCCTCCTGGCCCCAATCCCTCCCAGTATCAGAGTCTTTTCCAATGAGTCAACTCATCGCATGAGGTGGCCAAAGTATTGGAGTTTCAGCTTTAGCATCATTCCTTCCAATGAACACCCAGGACTGATCTCCTTTAGGATGGACTGGTTGGATCTCCTTGCAGTCAAAGGGACTCTCAAGAGTCTTCTCCAACACCACAGTTCAAAAGCATCAATTCTTCGGTGCTCAGCCTTCTTCACAGTCCAACTCTCACATCCATACATGACCCCTGGAAAAACCATAGCCTTGACTAAACGGACCTTTGTTGGCAAAGTAATGTCTCTGCTTTTGAATATGCTATCTAGGTTGGTCATAACTTTCCTTCCAAGGGGTAAGCATCTTTTAATTTCATGGCTACAGTCACCATCTGCAGTGATTTTACTATAATTACCAAAATACCTATAAACTATGTTTGCACATGTACTTATACATTATTAAATTGAATCTTATGAAATTGCTAATATTTGATCATTTTGTTTGTAAACAGTTTTTTCATGTGGTTGGACCTAATAAAATATGAACTTTAGCTGGATGGTTCTATCTACTTTTATATATATATATATATATATATATATATATATATATATATATACTATGTAAGTGCTTTCTGCTTTACTTTAGAGGGGAGAATGTAAATGTAAACTGTGCTTTCTGACTGCTAGTAAATTTCATGAAAATATTGAAAGTGTAGTAGTTTCTCCGGTACAGTATTTGACCAAAACAATTCTGATCCAAACTGCACATATTGACTTTGAAGTATACTACCCATCTACATGGGCTTCCCTGGTGGCACAGGTAAAAACTCTGCCCACCAAGCAACAGACACAGGTTCGATCCCTGGGCCGGATCCCCTGAAGGAGGAAATGGCCACCCACTCCAGTATTCTTGTCTGGAGAATCCCATGAACAGAGGAGCCCAGCGGGCTGTAGTCCATGGGGTCACAAAAAGTCAGATAGGACACAGTAACTAAACAACAACAACCCATCTACTTAACTGGAATAGCCTACCCTAACAGATAGCTTTTGTATGCTTAAGGTCAGGTCTAGAATCCACAGGCCAAATATAAAAATACCAAAGCACTTTCGGGCTGAGCTCTCAGCTCCTGGCCTGGGGTGCAGGGCCTTGCCTGCAGAGGGCTGTTTTTTGTTTTTTTAATCATAAAAAGCTGTTGGATTCTCTAATTTTTTTTTTTTTTTTTCCTGTGTCTGCTGAGGTGATCGTGTGTTACTTTTGGCCTTTATTTTATAAATATAAAATATTATATCATTTGATTTCTGGATGTTAAGAGAATATTGGAAGCATGGAGTAATTGCACTTGGCTATAATATGTGTTCCATTTTTAATTATTGCTAGTTTCATTTTTACAGCAATATGTTGATAACATTTATAAGGGGTATTGTTTTGCAGTTTTCTTGTTGTGTCTATCTAGTTTTCTTATCAGCACAGAAGTGATCTCATAGAATGAGTAGAGAAGTGTTTCCTTTTCTTCTACATTTTGAAAGAAATTGTGAATGTTTTCCTATTGATTCTTGAAATGTTTCATCAATGCCACCATTGAAATTATTTGATCTAGCATGTATCCTTATTGAAACTTTTTTTTATTTTTTTAAATATAAATTTATTTATTTTAATTGGAGGCTAATTACTTTATAATATTGCATTTGTTTTGCCGTACATCAACATGAATCCATGTTACAATTGTATTCAGATTACCTATGTCTTCTTCAATTTGATAGTTTTTATATTTCTAGGAATTTTGTCATTGCATCCAGCTTATCTAATTTGTTGACACATAGTTGTTCATAGCATTATTTTGTTATACTTTTTAAAAATTTCTCTAAGACCACTCCTCTTCCATTCTTTATTTTAGTAATTTGTGTATTTTATTTTTCTCTTGGTCCTTGTAGGCAAAGAGTTTTCATTTCATTTTTTCCAAGCTTTTCAAAAGTACATTTTCTACTTCATTGATTTTCTAATTGTTTTACTTTTATCTATTTTACCAGTTTAAACTTTAATCTTTATTATTTATTCTGTGTTGCTTTAGCTTTCTCATTTTCTAAATTCTTGCAGTGGAAGGTTGAGTATTGATTTTATATCTTTCTTTTGTTTTTCCATAAAGAAAAATAAGACTGTAAATCTACAAGAACTGCTTTGCTACATCTCATAAACTTTGGTGGATTGTGCTTTCATTGTCTTTTATGTCAAAATATGTTCTAATTTCTCTTGCCATTTCATCTTTGATCCATTGATTATTTAGGATGTTGATTTTTTTTAATTTTCATTGTGATTATAACACATAATATGTATAATTTTAACATTTCAATTTATTTAGACTTGTTTTATGGTAGAGATTTTCCTACAGGATTCAAGTTCAGACACAATATTGACTATACTCCAGATACAATTCTTTTAATAGATCTCCAAATATCCTTAGTCCTCTCCATTGTCTGTAGTGCTACTGACTTTTATTTATCATACCAATGACCTGGGAAGGGAAAAGTCTTGGAATAATCTCAAATTAAAAATTACAAAACTGGCTGTCTTATACAGGTTTGAAAGTGAAGTTGCTCAGTCGTGTCTGACTCTTTGCGACCCCATGGACTGTAGCCTACCAGGCTCCTCTGTCCATGGGATTTTCCAGGCTATAGTACTGGAGTGGATTGCCATCTTCTTCTCCAGGGGATCTTCCCAACCCAGGGATCGAACCCAGGTCTCCTGCATTGTAGACAGACACTTTATCGTCTGAGCCACCAGGGAAGCCCGTTTATAGAGATTTAGTCATTTTATTGGCTAGATAATTAGATTAACTGCTAGAGTTTTGATATGGTTAATTCATAGTTGTCTTGCCCATATTTTTGTTGTAGCAAGCCCACTGAGGTACTCGTCTGTTCTGGAAGTTGTTTTCTTAAAGTTGTCCTTATGTGTTATAGGAAAATTATCCTTTTGAGTTAAAGAACATACAATAAAACTGGGATGCTAAATTTTCTTAGTACCACCTTCAATGATAACTAACATTTGATATTACTTTAGCTGACACAGGAAACAAACAAGAAAATAAATATCCTTTTGTATACACTATTTAGGGATGCTATTTACTAGGTGGGGTGGGGATTTTTATGTTTTATTTTGTTCTAATCACTAAAGCCATCATTTATCTGAGTTGTATTATGTTTTTGTTCTAAAGCTCCTTCAAAATGTTTAAGGTAAATGCTAAAAAAAAAGAAAATAGATAATAAAAGCTTTCTTTTTTTCACCGAGTACAAGGATTAAAAAAAAAAAAAATGAACAAAGTATTAGAGGTTTGCAATGGGCCAATGAACTGGTTCAAGTTTTTCGTCCGTGTTAAATTTCCTATTTCTGACTTAAAGACACTAGCAAAACTTGAGGAAAGAGTTGAGGTCACATTTATTTTAGGATCTACTCTTGCATGCTGTCTATTTAAAAGTGTGAAAGAGCTAATTCAAAAGTCTCCCAAAGATTCAACCTCTCCTTGCTTAGAGAATTGAATCACTACTTCACAGGAAAGCCTTTGGAGATGGCCTCCGAAATGCCTTGTTAAGATCTACAGTTTTTCCCAAATGTTTCTGATTTCCTGTTCAGTTTGCAATCCTTTTAAGTCATTTTGGAATCTTCTCATTCTGTATTTTCAATCCAAATTTTGGAAATTGAAATTTCCACTAACATTTGAATTATCTAAGATCCATGGGTTATATATCCTTATAGCTAATTTATATTACTCTGCAAATTCCTAACTTGAAGAGGTTCTGAAAAGTCTTTGATGGTAGCTGTCAGTTCAGTGCAAGACCAAATCTTAAAATGTTGCTTCCTTGTTCAAAGAATGATTTAACTTTAAGAAGTAATTGAATTTGGGAGCTTTTTACCAGGTCAAGAGGCAAGGAGAGTGGTTCAAAAGAGGATTAGGGGCACAGAGAAATGATGGAGCAAAGAATGAGAGGAGAGTTTAGTAAGATAAAAACATTTAGCTCTCAGTTTTGAGATAAAATATATTTTTAAAAAATTAGTTGTTTTTTTTTTTTTTCCCAAAAACTTTTCATTAGCTCAGTCCAGGAATAGCTTGTTGTTATTCCGTTATTAAGCCATGTCTGACTCCTGTTAATCCCATGGATGGCAGCATGCCATGCTTTCCTGTCCTTCACTATCTCTGGGAGTTTGTTTAAACTCAGGTCCATTGAGTCAGTGATGTCATACACCCATCTCATCCTCTGTCATCCCCTTCTCCTCCTGCCTTCAATCTTTCCCAGCATCAGGGACTTTTCCAATGAGTTGTCTCTTCCCAACAGGTGGCCAAAGTATTGGAGCTTCATCTTCAGCACTGGTCCTTCCAATGAATAATCAGGACTGATTTCCTTTAGGATTGACTGATTTGGTCTCCTTGCAGTCCAAGGGACTCTCAAGAGTCTTCTCCAGCACCACAGTTCAAAAGCACCAGTTCTTTGGTGCTCACCCTTCATTATGGTTCAATTCTCACATCAGTACATTACTACTGGAAAAACCATAGCTTTGACTATACAAATCTTTTTTCAAAAAGTGATGTCTCTGCTTTTTAATACATTGTCTAGTTTTGTTATAACTTTTCTTCCAAGGAGCAACCGTCTTTAATTTCCTGACTACAAGCACTGTCTGCAGTAATTTTCGAGCCCAAGAAAAGAAAATCTGTCATTGTTTCCAATTTTTCCCCATCTGTTTGCCATGAAGTGATAGGATCAGATGCCACAATTTTAGTTTTTATCTGAGGTTGTTGATATTTCTCCTGGAAATCTTGTGATTCCAGCTTGTGATTCATCCAGCCTGGCATTTTGCATTATATACTCTGCATATAAGTTAAATAAAATGTGAAAGTGAAAGCATTAATCCCTCCATCTTTTTGTGGCCCCATGGACAGTAGTCCACCAGGCTCCTCTGTCCATGGAACTCTCTAGGCAAGAATACTGGAGTGTGATTCTATTCCCTTCCCCAGAGGATCTTCCTAACCCAAGGATCAAACTTGGGTCTTCTGCATTGCAGGCATATTTTTTACCATCTGATCCATAGGGTGACAATATACTGCCTTGATGTACTTCTTTCCCAATTTTGAACTGATCTGTTGTTCCATGTCTGGTTCTAATTGTTGCTTCTTGACCTACATACAGGTTTTTCAAAAGACAGGAAAGATGGTCTGGTATTCCCATCTCTTTAGCTTAAGAAATAATTTTTGGATCTTAATATTATTAGCATGTTCTTATGTAAATATAAATGTACACTATTTCTCTTCTTTGTTTTGAGCAATAGGTTCAAAAACTCTTGGTAAACAAACAAACAAATACAAAACACAAACAACCATTTCCTTCACAAAATGAAAGTGAAAGTGTTATTTCCTGTCATGTCTGACTTTTTGTGACCCCTGGACTGTAGCCCACCAGGTTCCTCTGTGGAATTCTCCAGGAAGAATACTGGAGTGGGTAGCCATTCCTTTCTCCAGGGGATATTCTTGATCCAGGGATTAAACCCAGATCTCCTGCATTGTAGGTGGAAATAAAACAAGAACAACAACAACAAACAATCCTTTGATGTTATTTATTAAGAAGGTGAACAGTTTCATATATACTTAAGTGTTTTGGTTTTCCAGAAGTTACTAGGAGAAAAAAATAAATCAGCTTACTACTTGAATATTTCTGTTCAAATGATTTTAGGAATAAGGATATCCTATTGAGGAATATAATGGAATAATAAAGTTAAATTACAGTCGGTAGGAAGTAAACTGTAGGTATAAATGTTTTTAGCTTTCAGTAGAACTATCCAGTGTATAGTTAAACATATAAACATATGCATTTTCCATAACCAAATGTATTTTTTATAAAAATAAAATAGAAAAAATGATTTTAGATAAAGAAATAGTTTATTTAGCTTTCCTCTGTTCTGTAACTCTTACCAGATATAAGCTTTATTTGTAGAATATTAAATAAATGTGAGATATAAATATTTATTATGGTACTTCTACTGTAGTCATTCTGACTGTACATTCTTCTGTACTGTACTTATAACATATGTCATTCAAAGTTATTTTGCAAGACGGTTAAGCATAAAGTTAAGTGTGGTATAAAAAGAGTTAATGGAGAGATGAAGGATAAGATCCTCTTCAATGATTGTATTGCAAAAGTGAGTTCCTTTGAAGACTATTATTATTCTTTTCCTGATAGACCTTCATGGCACAGCTGATTGCAGAAATTTCTAAAAGCTTGAGGCTACTCACATCTGCATGAACTGCAGGAACCCATGCTGTGTATATTTCGCTATTAAATAAAACGACATATTTTGATATACCTAGGGACCAAAGGCACCTGGCAATGTATTTCATCCTGTCCAACACCATTCTAAGTTTCCATGTCTGTAAAATGTAGACAAAATAACTCCTACGTAAGGATATCTTTGCATTTAAGGCATTGAAGATAAAACGCCCACCATTGATAACTTTTAAACTCTTATCTTTATCAGTGTCCAGATGAAAGGGATTCTAACTTGATCACAACTTATATTGTTACCAGACTCCAGGTTCCATGGAGCTTCTTAAGGAGGAGAGTCAAACTACTTATGTCTTTGTAAGTTCTTTCATTACATTTCTTACTCCTAGTTAACCTTAGTAATTTATGGAAGGTTGACCTTCACTCACCTAATTTGAGACTCTAAGAATATCTGATATAAACTATAAGGAAGGACAAATTCTGTGACTTTCTTCAGTAGTTATTCCTTTTTCCATTCTCTGAATGTGGGTAGTTGTGCTGTGTCAAACATTTTTTCTTGTTCTACAACTGTCTTTTGTTTGTTGGTAAAGGAGCTTGTAAACAACAAGCTTGGGCTAGCGTCATTCTCCTAGTAGTACCATCAGTTCCTATGTACTCTTCCCTCAGTCTCTTTCTCTAGCTCTCTCTCTCAGTAGTAGTAGTAATAGCTATAGTTTTACCATTATCATCATTCTTGAAATTGCTAGACTTAAATGGCAATCTACTCTGAGAATTTCCTTGCTTCAGTAATTGCATGGTTTAAGTCTGACCTTCCTAGCCAGCAACCTAGACACACACTTACCACTAAATGGTGTCCTTTACCAATAATATCTCACCTTGCATTCTTCAGCATCTAAAATTAAATTTAACAGAAGTAGTGAGGTGCAACAGAATGATCTGTGAACATAATACTGGAAATTTTTAAGCTCTTCTCACCCTCCCAATTCAAGTGTTGTTATTTAAGGCAAGGAGAAAGTCATAGGAAACATTTCCTTGCCTTAAAATTGGGACAATCTATAGATCAGTCTTATGGACTCTGTGGGAGAGGGAGAGGGAGAGGGTGGGAAGATTTGGGAGAATGGCATTGAAACATGTATAATATCATGTATGAAACGAGTCGCCAGTCCAGGTTTGATGCATGATACTGGATGCTTGGGGCTGGTGCACTGGGACGACCCAGAGGGAGGGTATGGGAAGGGAGGAGGGAGGAGGGTTCAGGATGGGGAACACAGGTATACCTGTGGCACATTCATTTTGATATTTGGCAAAACTAATACAATATTGTAAAGTCTAAAAAAAAAAAAAAAAAGAAACCAAAAACTATTTTAGGTACTTCGAAAAAAAAAAAAATTGGGACAATCTTGATATGTTGATGTTGTGCTATAGAAAGAGGAAGAAATATTTCTAGAAAGTGGAGCATTTGGAAGGATTATGTTTTAGGGAGAACCAAGTGGAAAACATTAAGAAGTGCAAATTGCACATGATTCTCCAGGTGGGTGCTATTGGGTTTGGGAGAAGAACAGTTCTTTGCTGTTTTAACTGACCTATATTGCAAACTATTTAGTTTTATCAACTCCCAACCCATGCCAACAGTGACACCTCTCTCCAGGGAGGGAGCTCCGCCTGTGGCAAAGGTCATGAGGAAGGAGGCTAGGCATACGCAAAGGCGGGATGGAGCCTCAGGAGTCCCCCTGGAAATTCTCGAGCATCTACCCCCAAAACCAGAGTCTGCCTACTTTCTGCTTTGTGCTTTCACCTACACCTCTGACTTTACGGGGGGCTGTCCCCCACTACCTCTCTCTGAAAAAAGAGTTAGCTTACAGCTCCAGTTAATAATTCCTGGGTGTGACAGTGTTTCAATCTACAAACTCCTTTGGAAATCCTCTAGCCTGCCTGAATAGGTTTTTTCGGCCACATGTTTTTTCAGAGCCTCCCAACTGTGAGAGGGAAGAGATGTTCTAAACTGTCTAAACACAGGTTCCTTTGAGTAGTTAAAAGATTGATTAGAAATTGTATTGGTGAAGGGTTTTTCACTTATTGGGCCAATGTTTGCTGCTAAGTCTCCATACTCCTTACCTACTGTGTCCTTGGCAGTGTATTGATTGATATAATGGGTGTATAGAAATGTAAGTAGTAGCCTCAATGTTTGTAACCTTGGACCCTTGAGTTAATTCTTTTCTTGATTGAGCCCACCTCACCTTTGCACTATAGGAATGCAGCTTTGTCCAATGCCTTTTTGGAGGCTAGTCCCTGACTTTGGAATAATCACCTTTGGAGAAAGATAAGTTTCTTAAAATGTTAACAGGCCTCCTGGCCAGAAGATGATGTAATTCACCTGAACTTTTGCATATGATAAGTTTGAAAGCCTGGCTTCGATTAGGACCAGGAACTGCTGTCCTTGCATGACTCCACCCCTTCCCCCATTATCCTCTACGCACAACTTCAGGTATAAAAACTACTTTGAAAAATAAAGTGTGGGCCTTGTTCACTGAAACTTGGTCTCCCCATGTCACTCTTTCTCTCAAATTCTGGCTGAGTCTCCATCTGGAGCGCGGAACCCGCCATGCTTGCTAATTATGCCTG
This sequence comes from Bos grunniens, assembly GCF_055505025.1. Taxonomy (NCBI): domain Eukaryota; kingdom Metazoa; phylum Chordata; class Mammalia; order Artiodactyla; family Bovidae; genus Bos; species Bos grunniens. Next base: position 7,429,618 of record NC_141176.1, on the reverse strand, counting down.
GGCTTCTAATATCTGACAGGGAAGGCCTCAGTGTCTCCTCTCCTTCAGGAGAACGGAAGGACGCCTGCGGCCTACGTAAGTGGTGCAAACTTCTTGTCTTGAAGTTTTATTGGTCTCCCGCGTAAACCAAGCTACTCAGCCTCTTTTCTCCACTGAATTTTCCTACTGAGCTATCTGCATCCTATTACTCTTTATATCTTTGATAAAATATTTAAATAAATAGGTCGCTGGTGCTGTCCCCGCTTCGAATACCCTGGATCAGCCAGGGCTGGTCCCCGGCAGATAAACACAATTCCCAGATGAAGAACCCCTGTCAAAGAATAATTGGAAAATACTTAGCAACTTAAATGGGGGTCAAGAAAAAGTGAAATGCGAGAAAGGGTTGGGTTTTTTAGATTGGGTTAATAGCACATTCCTTGAAAATGGGATTGGGTGTTTAGACTTTCTTTCCTTTCATAAGAGAATGATAATAGTATGTCCTAAATTAGAAGAGCAGGTATGACTTTTAATGACTATTCTGTGGAAGAGAGAATCATGGGGAAAAAATTTAAAATTCAAGGAAAAAATGAGTAATGGAATTAGAGGCTGCATTATTGTCTTCCTATTACAGTAATCAATCTTCAGGAAGGCAGAGACCTATTTTAATATATTCGTATTTATATATTTAGGGAATAGCAAAATGCCACAAACATAGTAAATGTTCAATTAATATATTCAATAAATGAATATTTGATCAAATAATTGATGAGCTTAAATTATTGTTACTATTTAAAGCTATTTCTCCCACTTTCAATTATTATTATTTTATTTGCAGCAAAACTCCATCCCCGGATGTATATAAAAAATTGGTCCTCAACTTTGCCTACTGGCACCATTTGTCTCTCATCTTTAGAGACTTCCTCTGAAAGTCACCTTCCTTGAGCTACTTTCTGAGGTCCCAAGAAGTTGCTGATGATATTAAGGGTGTTCTTCTATTCTTTTTGCTGAGCCCTAAAGCTTGGTGATTTTTTTCAGTTGTAATGGAAACATTTATAAGTCACATTCTCAGACTTTTTCTTTTGATTTGTTTTCATTTGTATGATTAATTTTCTAGAATCTTTCATAATTACTTTAGGAAAGAGATGACATAGAGGAGGAATCTCAAAAGTCAACAAGGAGTTTAAAGGATAATTTAGTTTTCTATTTAACTGTGATTATACTTAAGATTTTTAATTTTCAAAAATAGATTATATCATTTATTATTTTTTTTTTTCTGAGAAAATCAAAACAATTATCCAATGTAGCAAGAAAGTTCTTGCTTTCAAATTAAATACAGCCTAGGACCTAGATTGTCTAACTAGTTTACTCGAAATGTGCGTGTGTGCTAAGTCACCTTAGTCATGGCTGACTCTTTGCAACCATATGGGCCATAGTACACCATGCTCCTCTTTCCATGGGATTGTCTAAGCAAGAATACTAGAGTGGATTGCCATGCCCTCCTCCAAGGCAATTTCCCTGCCCAGAGATCTAACCTTTGACTCTTATGCCTCCTGCATTAGTAAGCAGGTTCTTTACCACTAGCATCACCTAGGAGGCCCACAGGTAAAAATCCTAGTTGGTTAAAAGTCACTCTTATCTTCAACAAAGCTACAACATGATAAGTCAACTATTTTACTATTTTCAATCATATTATAGAAAGTGGAGGTATAAAGGATATTTTCATAAGAAAAAACAAACTTTGTGCTGTCTGGACTTGTTAACATAGAAGTATTTTTTTTTCTTGTAAAAATGTCTATTTATTTAATTTAATTCATATTTGCTAGCTTGTCATATAGCCAGGCATTTGGTCGTTCTTTAAAACTCGTTTCTAGTATTTTTTCTACTTGCATTCTTTTGTACCATGTAGATATTTAAGTATGTGAAGAAAGTGAATGTGAAGAAAGTGAAAGTTGCTCAGTCGTGTCCTATTCTTTTCAATCCCATAATTGTCCAGGCCAGAATACTAGAGTGGGTAGCCTTTCTTTTCTCCAGGGGATCTTCCAAATCCAGGGATCAAACCCAGGTTCAATGTTGCATTGCAGGTGGATTCTTTACCAACTGAGCTATCAGGAAAACCCCAGCTATGTAAGTATATTTTAAACTAATTATATATTTTACCTATTCTTTTACATAGTAGTCTATACTGTAGTTAATTTATATCACTATATAAATTATCTCTTCTCTAACTGCAAAGTGAGTTTAATATGTTTTATTTTCTATTTCAGTTAATGTTTAACTTCTAGTGCTGTCTATCCTTTTTTTATTTTTTTTAAATATTTCAATTTTATCAACCTGGAAAGACAACATAGCAGGTTGTACAAAAATCACTCTTATTTAAAATTCCCATTATTATTATTATTAAAGGAGCAGTCCACTTCCAATGGGAGAAGGCAATGGCAACCCACTCCAGTACTCTTGCCTGGAGAATCCCATGGAGGGAGAAGCCTAGTGGGCTACAGTCCATCCGGTCGCAAAGAGTCGGACACGACTGAGGGACTTCACTTTCACTTCTCACTTTCATGCATTGGAGAAGGAAATGGCAACCCACTCCAGTGCTCTTGCTTGGAGAATCCCAGGGACAGGGGCGCCTAGTGGGCGGCTGTCTATGGGGTTGTACAGAGTCAGACACGACTGATGCGACTTAGCAGCAGCAGCAGCAGCTGCCACTTCCAATGAAATCAGTGAATCTTACAAAAAGAGAATTCCTATACATATTGTCTTATCATTATCCTTAATATAACACCTCCTTCTATGTTTGGGTGCGTTTGCAGTCTGAATAAGAATTAAAGAATCATCAATTCACTGTCTCTAAGCTATAATATTGAAGAACTGATTTTTATTGTTCATCACATTTATCTCTAAATGGAGAATCTTATTTACTCATTAGTTTTCATTAGCTGCAAAACCCATTTTAGAATGAGTGATGTTAGATGAAGACATACCATACTGTCCTATGAGCCCTGGAGAGCTTGTTGTAAAGAGGTATTGTTAAGTGAACTGGAAACTATTTCTTGCTTGTACTTCTTATACTTCTGATGAATGGTGTGAAGAGAGCTTTCTCATGGTGTCTATACATATTTAAGTATATTTTTGACATGCAGCAAAGGTGTGTAAGCATGTCTGTAGTTACAGAATTATTATTATGAAACTATTTCAAGGCATTGGAAAATAGCAAAAAGTTGGAAATCTTAGCAAATGAATAGATAGTAATTCTCTAACAAAGAACATAGGCAATAACTTTTTAAACTTATTTTGAAGTAGTTTACCTGAGCAACTGCTACTGCTGCTGCTACTAAGTCACTTCAGTCGTGTCCAACTCTGTGTGACCCCATAGACGGCAGCCTACCAGGCTCCCCCATCCCTGGGATTCTCCAGACAAGAGCACTGGAGTGGGTTGCCATTTCCTTCTCCAATGCATGAAAGTGAAAAGTGAAAGTGAAGTCGCTCAGTCGTGTCCGACCCTCAGGGACCCCATGGACTGCAGTCCACCAGGCTCCTCCATCCATGGGATTTTCCAGGCAAGAGTACCGGAGTGGTGTGCCATTGCCTTCTCCATTACCTGCACAAAGTGTGCCTTAAAATATTTGAATGTGTTGATAATGGAAATAGATCAACTACATGTTGATCACTTAACATGTAGTAATTCATGTCTGCTATTAGTATAATAGTACATAATATTATATATTTATGCTTATTAATTTTCTTACACTGTATGAATTATAAGTTTCTAAAGAAAAAGACAGCATCTAAGTTTGAATCTTAATTTGTCAGGAAGAAAATGAAACATTTAATTACTTCACAATGTATTTTTTTTCCTTTGGGGGAACTTTGTAATATAATATATAAAATAATATTACATTTAAATCTTGGGAAATAAAAGATGAGTTCACTTTTGAACATTTTGTATAACCTTTTGGTTTTTATTTTTGAAGGTTCAGTAGGTTCAGAAAACATGTATATTTTACTTTTAATTGGACTCTATTAGATATATATTTAACAGTACAACAAATATTTTCCTCCAGCTCATCAATCACTCAATTGTTGAGGTATACTCAAGAATTTGTTTCTTTAGATTAATTTTTTATTTGCCCTTGAAAGATAACTAAAGACAATTTTTAAAAAGATTTCTGAAAATAAAGATAGCAACTATGTTATATGTGCATCTATTTTGTCTTCAGGCTGATTGAGTGTTTCAGGTCCTGATATCCCTCTTGCCCACGTTTGCAAGTCTTTATCAAGTCTTGATATCCCTGCCTCCCTGGTTTGCAAGCCTTATACATCATGACTAGATGTATATTGTCATCCTGCTTATTTATTAATAATGTCTATGCAAAGTACATCATGTGAATTACTGGGCTGGATGAATCACAAGCTAGAATCAAGATCGCTAGGAGAAATAACAACCACAGATATGCAGACGATAGCACTCTAATGGCAGAAAGTGGGAGGAACTAAAGGGCTTCTTGATGGGAGTGAAAGAAGAGAGTGAAAAAGCTGGCTTAAAACTGGACATTCAAAAAAACAAAGATAATGGCAGCCTTCTCCATCACTTCATGTCAAATAGAATGGGAAAAAGTGGAAGCAGTGATAGGTTTTATTTTCTTGATTTTTAAAATCACTGTGGACAGTGACTGTAGCCACAGAATTAAAAGATGTTTGCTCCTTAGAAGGAGCTATGACAAATCTAGACAGTAGGTTAAAAAGTAAAGACATCACTTTGATGACAAAGGTCCATATGGTCAAAGGTATGATTTTTCCAGTAGTCATGTATGGATGTGAGAATGGGACCATAGAGAAGGCTGAGTGCCAAAGAATAGATGCTTTCCAGTTGTAGTGTTGGAGTAATCTCTTATGAGTCAGTTGGATTGCAAGGCGATCAAACTAGTCAATACTAAAGGAAATCAACCCTGAATATTCATTGGAAGGACTGATGCTGAAGCTGAAGCTCCAATGCTTTGGCCACCTGATGTGAAGAGCCAACTCATTGGAAAAGACCCTGATGATGGGAAAGATTGAAGACAAAAGGAGAAGAGGGTGGCATAGGATGAGATGGTTAGATAGCATCACTGACTCAATGAACATGAATTTGAGCAAACTCCAGGGGAGGACAGAGGAGTTTGGCGTGCGACATTCCATGGGGTCACAAAGAGTTGGGCATGACTTAGCAACTGAACAGCAACTAGAGGAAAATATTCTTGGCAGGAAGAGAAGTTATATATAAATCTCCAAGATAAGTAAAACATCTAGATCTGGGAAATGCTTCTTTTTATACTACATAAACACAGTGTGTGTGTGCATGTGTGAGTGTGTGTTCTCAGTCACATCTGACTCTTTGCAAACTCATGAACTATACCTGTAAGGCTCCTTTGGCTGTTGGATTTTCCAGGAAAGAATACTAGAGTGGGTTACCATTTTCTCCTTCAGGGGATGTTCATGACCCAGGGTTCGAACCCACATCTCCTGCCTTTGTCTCTTTCGTTAGCAGGCAGATTCTTTACCACTTGAGCTACCTGAGAAGCCCAGACTCCTTGCCCATCATGAGCGACTGGGTCTACCTAGGAAGACCTTTGTTCTGAGGTGACACATGTGACGTCTCGTGGAGAGGAGAGGAGAGGTAATGGGACAAAGACAAAGAAAACTAAGGATCACATGAAACATCATAATTTTAGTTCTTGAAGACAATATTATTTATATTATGGACAAGTAAGGCAAAATCATGAAAGCTTATTTTTCCAAATCTACCCAATAGAGCTGTTCTATTTAACATTTGAGAGTAGTGATTACAGATATTAACTCTAGAGTCAGATTGCCTTGTATATTCTAGATTTAACACTTTCTAGCATTGTGATTCAGAGAAGGCAATGGCACCCCACTCCAGTACTCTTGCCTGGAAAATCCCATGGATGGAGAAGTCTGGTGGGCTGTAGTCCATGGGGTCCCTAAGAGTCGGACACAACTGAGCGACTTCCCTTTCACTTTTCACTTTCACGCATTGGAGAAGGAAATGGCAACCCACTCCAGTGTTCTTGCCTGGAGAATCCCAGGGACGGGGGAGCCTCGTGGGCTGCCGTCTATGGGGTCACACAGAGTCAGACATGAGTGAAGCGACTTAGTAGCAGCAGCAGCAGCAGCATAGTGATTTCTGTGCCCTAGTTCCTTAATATGTAAACAAAAAGGATAATCAGGGCAATAGTATTTTAAATTGATTAATTATGTTATTATTGGTGGAATACTCAGTATCTGGCACATTGTTGCTATTCAATAAATTTATCATATGTATGACTATCCTTTCGGTATTTGCAAAGTTCCAAAGGCATAAAGCATGCTACATAAATCATTTTATATCAATAAAATGACTACATAGATTGAAATTCCAATGTCATTATGGCTTATAATCAACTAATTAAAGTAAACATAGTAGAGAATATTTTAAACTCTTATCTACATGCTCTGCTAGAGCTAAGAACATAGGGTGGCTGAAATAAAGTTACTAGCAAAATAGAAGTATATAATGTCCATCTATAACATGGGTTTCCCTGGCGGCTCAGAGGTTAAAGCCTCTGTCTGCAATGAGGGAGACCTGGGTTCAATTCCAAGGTTGGGAAGATCCCCTGGAGAAGGAAATGCCAACCCACTCCAGTATTCTTGCCTGGAGAATCCCATGGATGAGGAGCCTGGTGGGCTACTGTCCACGGGGTCGAAAAGAGTCTGACACAACTGAGCTACTTCACTTTCATTTTCACAACAAACTGTAATCATGCTTCTCATTACACATGATTGCATTTATCTAGCACTATTAACTTGTGTTATGAAATGTTATTGAACATGAAAAAAATGAAAAATGAGTCTAGGCTATCCTTCTTATATTCTGCTGCTGCTGCTAAGTCACTTCAGTCGTGTCTGACTCTGTGCAACCCCAGAGATGGCAGCCCACCAGGCTCCCCCATCCCTGGGATTCTCCAGGCAACAACACTGGAGTGGGTTGCCATTTCCTTCTCCAATGCATGAAAGTGAAAAGTCAAAGTGAATTCGCTCAGTCATGTCCAACCCTCAGCGACCCCATGGACTGCAGCCCACCAGGCTCCTCCATCCACGGGATTTTCCAGGCAAGAGTACTGGAGTGGGGTGCCATTGCCTTCTCCATCTTATATTCTAATAGTGGATAATTATTCATTCATCATCAAGCACTGAAACTACTGGATCAGACCTCATGCTACTTTACTGGGTCACTAAAAGTGAAAGAAAAAGAAAGAAATAAACTCTAACCTTATAAAATGGTAGCACTCCTTGATTGACTGATACATTCATAGATGCACAATAAGATGCTGTATTATACCAGATACTAGTACAGATACTGAATGTTCAAATAGATATAACTACATTTCTTGCTGTCCAGTAGCTCATAGGCCAGTTGCCAGTACACAAAAATATGTTGTCATATATTTCAGCAGAACTCATCAAATATGAAGACTGACTAGAGGAACAATTACTCCAGTTTGAGAAGATTATAAGCAATTTGGCAACATAGTCCAAAAAAGGAGTTATACAGTCTCTTGGAGGATAAAGTGGCCCAAATAATACCCTATCATAAAACATTATTGTGTACCTCCCCAAATTAAATGAACACAAACCAGTAAGTTGAATTTGCAATATTGTAATAAATATAATATTTTAAAGCCTTGACATCCTTTTTAATTCTGATCAGTGACAAATTCTAGTATAAAAAAGACAAGAAAAAGCAGAGTACTTATAAATATGTGAACCATCAAGTTTTTCAAGAAATTAAAAAATGCTTGCTCCTTGGAAGAAAAGCTATGACCAACCTAGACAGCATATTAAAAAGACGACCAACAAAGGTCCCTCTAGTCAAAGCAATGGTTTTTCTAGTAGTCAAGTATGGATGTGAGAGTGGGACTACAAAGAAAGCTGAGCACTGAAGAATTGATGCTTTTGAACTGTGATGTTGGAGAAGACTCTTGAGAGTCCCTTGGACTGTAAGGAGATCCAACCAGTCCATCCTAAAGGAGATCAGTCCTGAATGTTCATTGGAAGGACTGATGCTGAAGCTGAAACTCCAATACTTTGGCCACCTGATGAGAAGAACTGACTCACTGGAAAAGACCCTGATGCTAGGAAAGATTGAAGGCAGGAGGAGAAGGGGATGACAGAGGATGAGATGGTTGGATGGCATCACCGACTGGATGGACATGGATTTGAGCAAGCTCTGGGAGTTGGTGATGGACAGGGAGCCTGGCATTCTGCAGTTCATGGGTTTGCAAAGAGTCAGACATGACTGAGTGATTGAACTGACCGACGTCTATTTTTACAAAGGTTTTATTCTAACTTGTTGAAAAGCATTATATATTCTTCTTAGATTATCTCTTAATAAATAATTTTATATCAAGTTCACAAGACTCAATTATTTACTGTAGCAATGTTTTGACTACCACAATGTGTAAAGTATTGTCTTAGACATTTTGGGTTGCAAATATAAAAATATATGACATTCTTACCAAGAGACAGAATTTGTGATGGAAAAAATAGTAATACATTTGGTGGTTGAGGTATTTCATTTACAACTTTAAATTTTCTATGTTGTTTTTATATTATAATAAATACTGATTTTTATAGCTTAAATAGGATTAAAAATATTTATTTCCAGTCAACATAATCCAAATGAGTAGTGCCCTTCCTGTAATCTATAGGAATGAAATTACCAATATAAGTATCATACTTACACCAAGTATTTGTAAAACATTTTAAATACTGCTTCATCTGAAGGTACATCTTTACCAATTTGTGTGTATGAGTGTTTGATAGATATAGTTACCTTTAAATAGTAAGAAAATGACAACTTAGAGGTATTTTATTTTTATGACTAAATATAAAGCCAATGCTACAGAGTAAAGCAATGCTGGTTTAATACCTAAGTTTGCATTCTTCTTAATACTGCTAAAGATCAATACTTATTTGTTATTCTGTAAAACTCCTGCATTTCTTTCAAATAATATGCCAATGAATATCTGTTTTCTCCACAACAGGGAAATGAGTGCTCACTTATATTTCATAGAGAATTGATATTTTTACACTGTTCTAAGGTAGATTTGTAATACTTACTTTTTAATGGAGTATGCATATTATGGATTTCATATTTTGTGTGAGGTGACTACCAATGACATTGACATAAAAAATATTTTTAAATAAATTACAGTTTTAAATTTTATCTTTCATGCAAAATATACTTAAAAAGTGTAGGTCTTTGTGAATATATGTTTATAAGACAAGATTCTCAGAAGTGTATTCTGACCAATTTAAGCAATAAGAGAATTTACTGCGTAGCTCATAAATTCACCAGCAAAAGAGGAGAACGAATTTTGGGGAGGGAAAAAGGAAATCTAGATAATAAGCGTTAATGTCTGAATCATACCACAGAAGCAATCTGTAAGGGCCATCTTGCCACACATTCATATAGATTGTCTCAGATTGTACCACTACCATCCCTAATGTTGCCAAGCATCAGTTGCCTGTGTTAGCACACTTGTATAGATACCTCTCAAACCTGATGGCTGCTGTCGCTGCCCTTGCTGAATTAGATCTTTGACTCTGATTATCTTAAACACTAGATCAGATTAAAAGTTCCAAATAAGCATACCTGACTGGCAAAAACTCATGCAGTGCTAAAAGTCCCAATGTATAAGAAGGGGGTTACATTGCTTAACACCTAAACAAGTCAAAACATTCACTATATTCCATATTTGGGATGTTACAATCAATATAACAATTTTTCCTGATTGCAGTTCTAATTTAAAAAGCAAACAAAATATGTTCCTAATAAAATGCAATGGTAACTGTTCAACAAACCCTTATAAAATGAAGACAGTGAAGTTCATGAAGCCAGTGAAATGAAAGCCACTCAAATGAAAGTCGCTCAGTTGTGTCCTACTCTTTGCGACCCCATGGATTATACAGTCCATGGAATTCTCCAGGCCAGAATACTAGAGTGGGTAACCTTTCCCTTCTCCAGGGGATCTTCCAAATCCAGGGATCAAACCCAGGTCTCCCACATTCTGGGAGGATTCTTTACCAGCTGAGCCACAAAGGAAGCCCATGAATACTGAAGTGGGTAGCCTATCCCTTCTCAAGTGGATCTTCCTGACCCAGGAATCGAACCGGGATCTCCTGTATTGCAGGTGGATTCTTTACCCACTGAGCCATCCGAGAGGCCAACCCTCATATGACTGATTAAAAATTTATTCCTTTTCCAAAGAGCAGACAGGAAATAAGGAAGGAAGGTAGAGAGCAAGGGAGGAAAGGAGGCAGGAGGGAAGGAGAGGGAGGTATAGAAAGAAGAAGGAAGAAAAGGAGGAAGACAATCAGCCAAACAGAAGATATGTAAATATTTATCTCTTGCAGTATTCAGACCCAAGTTCAGGAACTCTAGGTGATATTTTTTTCCCCTCTGATTTTGGCCCTTGTACTATATCATGGTATTTAACAGTGTATAGACAGAAACATTAAGAGGAAAAAAATGAAGAAGTTATTTTATTCACCTACTTTTATTTTTCATCAATTGTAAGTTTTTACTGGTTTAATTTGTAAAGTGTTAGAGTAAACTTTTATGAACATTTTTCTGTAATCCACAAGGACCTACCCTATAGCTTAGGGAACACTACTCAATATTGTATAATAACCTAATAAGCTATATGGGAAAAGAATATGAAAAAGAATGAATATATGTAGACATGTAACTGAATCACTTTCTTGTACCCTTGAAACTAACACAACATGTATCAATAAATCAACTAAATGCCTATATAAAATAATTGAATTAAAACATGCATTTTCCTATAGACATGACAATATATCCTAAGGGAATATATAGATTCTATTTCTTTTTCTACATCACTTTATTCTGTAGAAATAATCTTATTTCCTGGAATATATACTATGATTAGCAAAGGCAAACAAACACAACTAACTATGGTGACTCATCTTTAAGACAGATTCAAACAATTTCTTCCCTTTTGATATGTAGGTACCTCTCTGCCATTGAGAAGAGATGTCTATTTCCTTCCTCTTCTTGGGTCAAGATATCCTTAGTGACTTGATTGAGCCAGTAGAATCACTTTTGGATTGTTGAGCCTTGGTCATAATAAGTCTTGCAGCCTCTGCTTAGAATCTGTGGAGTGCTTGCTTTTGGAATAGTGGAACAGTTAATTTGGGAATAGGCCACTTTTTAAGAAGACTCAGAAACTGTTACACTATGAAAAGTCCAAAGGATGTAGGTAGAATTTGGAGGATAGATACTACATGGAGAGAGAGAGAGATGTGGTGCATGCTCGGTCACTCAGTCATGTCCAGTTCTTTGCATCTCCATAGACTAGCCTGCCAGGTTCCTCTGACCATGGAATTTTTCAGGTAAGAATACTAGAGTGGATTGCTATTTCCTGCTCCAGAGAATCTTCCCCAACCCTGGGACAGAACACACATTTCTTGCATCTTCTGCATTGGCAGGTGGATTCTTTACCATTGTGCCAAGAGAGAGATACTGAGGGTCAATTAGAAAAAAGAATGTGAAAAAGAAGCCACCCTAACTGATGCCATGCTACTCAGATTTGGGAAATTTTGTTTGGAAAAGTAAGCAATTATAATATCAATAGATAAGGAAGACCAATCCAACACAGTATCTCTTTCTGTGACAACGTATTACCAGTTCTTCAGTGAAGGAAAAAGTTAAGTGTAATAAATTTGCCACCTGAAGTCTGGCTTGTCCACTCTGATTTATAGCACCACAGCAGATGTTCTCTTAACAACTGTTCAAGTTGGCCAATGCCAACTTCAGCACTGAAAAGCAGTGGTGGTTAGATTGGGCCTGGTTTAGAGAATCCATGTTTTTTATCCCATACACAGTCTCCATTTTTACCATTCTACCTACTTTCTTCACAAGTCTATCAAAGCTGGGATCTTTGGGTGGATAGAGTCTGTCCCCTTTACACTTGATCAATGAACATATCCATAGTAGACCTCTGTAAGATAATTCATGTGGGACAGAATATTCTACAATTAAGCTTGTTTTAAGTAGTTATCCCTCTGAACATTCTTCAACTTTCCTTCACAGCAGTCTTCCAAGATAGGAAATGTATATTTGCATCTATTCCAGATAAAAGTCAGCCTGTTAGGAGATTTTCTGTTCCTTGGACTAGAGTTAACAGTATTTTCCACCTTAATAACCTCAAACTGATTGCCAGGGGCTCTTTGATTTGCTCAAGCAGTAAGTTTACATCAAAAAAATTTTTTTTTATTAACAAAAATGCTAAACAATAATATTTACAAGTAATTAACCTTAAAAAAATTCACTGCCATTCTCAAATACAATCTATGCCTCAGTTTAATTCAGTTCAGTTCAGTCACTCAGTCATGTCTGACTCTTTGTGACCCCATGAATAGCAGCACGCCAGGCCTCCCTGTCCACCCCCAACTCCCAGAGTTCACTCAGACTCAGGTCCATCGAGTCAATGATGCCATCCAGCCATCTCATCCTCTGTCATCCCCTTTTCCTCCTGCCCCCAATCCCTCCCAGCATCAGAGTCTTTTCCAATGAGTCAACTCTTCGTATGAGGTGGCCAAAGTACTGGAGTTTCAGCTTTAGCATCATTCCTTCCAAAGAACACCCAGGGCTGATCTCCTTTAGAATGGACTGGTTGGATCTATGCCTAGGAGAGTGGAAATGTGGATGTGATAAGAATCAATATCTTTGATCCTTACAATCTTTCAATATAACACTAATTCTTGTAATCCCTTGAAGTTATACCATTGGAATTGATTTGCTATTTATTATTTTGGGAGAGGGGCTTTCCTAGTGGCTCAGATGGTAAAGCACCTGTCTGCAATGCAGGAGACCCGGGTTTGAACCGTGGGTTGAGAAGATCCCCTGGAGAAGAAAATGGCGGCCCACTCCAGTATTCTTGCTTGGAAAATCCCATGGACCACGGATTTGGGGAGAGAGTGGGGATTTCAAATCTTTCTACTTGACTTTCTCTATTGTCATAATCATTATCTTTGTGCAAGATGGCATTATGGGTATTCTTTCAGTTGGTAAAAATTCTTATTATAATAATACACCCAGGACATGGGGAAAATAAGCATAGTATGGATTACATCTGCATTAACATAACATAGTGGACTTAGATCAAAACAGCATTTATCTTCTGCTTCCATTAAGTCCACTCTGACCCATCGACCACAGACCATCCAAAAATCTCTAGTAATTAGTATTATTTTAAAGTTCAAGTGTAGCTCCAAAATCTGAATGCCACTTCATCTAGCATAAATAGCTGCTTTGAAATGCTGTATGTGATGGGGAGAAAAGTCCTACCTGTAGATAATTTTTGTGCCTATATTATACCTTCTGTGGGAATAGAATAAAGCAGTTGGTGGTAGTTTAGTTGCTAAATTGTGTCTGACTCTTTGTGACCCTAGGGACTGTAGCCCACCAGGTGCCTCTGTACATGGGATTTTCCAGGTAAGAATATTGGAGTGGGTTGCCATTTCCTCTTCTAGGGAATCTTCCCAACCCAGGGATAGAACCAGGGTCTCCTGCATTGCAGGCTGATTCTTTACTGACTGAGCCAAGACGGAAGCCCCAAAGTGATTATGCTGCAGCTGCTAAGTCGCTTCACTCGTGTCCGACCCTGTGCGACCCCATAGACAGCACCCCACCAGGCTCCCCCGTCCCTGGGATTCTCCAGGCAAAAACACTGGAGTGGGTTGCCATTTCCTTCTCCAATTCATAAAAGTGAAAAGTGAAAGTGAAGTTGCTCAGTTGTGTCCTACTCTAAGTGACCCCATGGACTGCAGCCTACCAGGCTCCTCCATCCATGGGATTTTCCAGGCAAGAGTACTGGAGTGAGGTGACATCACCTTCTCTGAAAGTAATTATAATATCATCTAAAATTGACCATATAATAATCCAAGTCAGTATGTCTATTTAAAATCAATAAGGCTTGAACTGAAATAATTGATTTTATATCTTGCAATGAATAAGTAGGTTTTCAAAAATGTAAAATGAAAAGATAGATATTTGGTTAGAAGATACATTATCTATTACTGTAAAAAAATTATAAAGCATTCCTATACATCTAACAGAAATTAATATAATCTTTCTTATAAAAGCAAATACATGATAAGAATAAAAGTATTTCTATTTTATTTCAAAATAAGTAAACTTCCTTTAGTACTTATAAAGTTCAGACACAATCTTGATACATCTAGGAAAGACTAAAATTTGTTAACCAAATGGCTCAGAAAAGTTTATGCAAAGGCATTTTGGCTCAGTAAATACATTTTACAGTACTCACAATATTTTAAAGAAATTTTCCACTCATACACATTTGCCATTTTCTCTACTAGAACACTAGTATAAATACATTTAAGACTCTCTAGAGTAATTGAAATTAGTGCTTGTTAGGAATTTAACAACAAAGAAAACATATATTAATGTCAGTCTCTTTTTAATTAATGGTTTATTTAAATTAATTATGACCACCATGATAATATTGAATATATATTGCCCAAAATGTGATAAAACTTTCAAAATGAGTAGGAAGGAATATTGTATTCACTTTATTTTGTGTATTTTATTCTTAAAATTTGAAAATGAAATGTTTTTGATGTTAAGAGTAATGATCTAATGTAGGCTTAGAACTAGGGTCACAGCACACGTGTGCACACACACGCACACACACACATATGTTAGTTACATTATACTACCTTAAAATTGTCAAGAAATAAAATATTGTGTAAATGTTAATGGGCATTTTACATATGCAAACATCTAAAACCAGAATTTAATATTAAGTGATCTCATATATTTGTGGTCCCTATAGATTCAATCATTAGGAATCCATTTAAAGCAAGATAAAATGTGAAAAAAGTAGATCATTATTAAAAATAAAAATATATTATTATAAATTATTATCATTTTTCTTGTGTAGAAGTTAGTTTCTAAACAAGCAATCAAATGCTACAATCAAATTATGTAATAGGAGGATGGAAATGCAGTTTAATTAATAAGATTCTTCTTTTCTGGTACATTTGCTCCTCTGTCCTTGATCTGTCCCTTGATATTGTGTTCTATTTTATGAATGTCACATTAACTGATAGAAATCAACAAGAAGCTAAAGAGAGTGGGAAACACCTGTCATGTTGTTGAATTACTCTACATACAACCTGATAACGAATGATGCCTTTCAAAATTACATTCATATGTTTATGTCTTGGTCAATATAAGCATCACATAAAATAACAGTTTGTTAATTTAGTTGCAGTTAATTTTTCTAACTTGAATATTTAAAAGTGTCATTATATTTATTAGTGTCATTATACTAATTGCTTAATGACACAAATTATTCAATTAGTACATTGATTCACTTATTGAAGACATATGCTGAGCATCTAGGAACTATACACTTTATTGAAGTCGGATCTATCTCAGAGAAGCTTATAATACATTTGCAGAGGCAGATTTGAATACCAATACTTAATACAAATTTAAGTGAGTTCAAAGGTGAGAAAGTACACAGAGATGACAGGAAACGAGGAAGTAAAGGTTGTATCATAACAGACTAAATGATCTAAGGATAAGGAATTTGTCTGTCCAAGCAAGATATGTCAGAGATTTTAATCAAGATAAATATTAATCACTAGTGTTAGCTTATTAAAAAGCAGAGACATTACTTTGCCAACAAAAGTCCATCTAGTCAAGGCTATGGTTTTTCCAGTAGTCACACACAAATGTGAGAGTTGGACTACAAAGAAAGCTGAGCACCAAACAATGAATGTTTTCAAACTGTGGTTTTGGAGAAGACTCTTGAGAGTCCCTTCCAACCTAAAGTATATCAGTCTTGAATATTCATTGGAAGGACTGCTGCTGAAGCTGAAACTCCAATATTTTGGCCACCTGATGCAAAGAACAGATTCATTTGAAATGATCCTGAAGCTGGGAAAGATTGAAGGCAGGAAGAGAAGGGGATGACAGAGGATGAAATGGTTGGATGACATCACTGACTCAATGGACATGGGTTTGAGTAAACTCCAGGAGTTGGTGATGGACAGGGAGGTCTGGCATACTGCAGTCCATGGTGTCACAAAGAGTCGGACATGACTGAGTGACTGAACTGAACTGAAATGTTAGACATTTGTCTGAAAGGATTCCATTTCTTCTGCTGGTATCTGAGACTGCACTGGTCTAGGAAATTAAAGAAAAGAGATAGTGTCTATGGATGGTCTTCCCTCTCAGTGCCTGTTCTGGCCTGCCAGCTGTCTAAGCCCTGAGAGAAGAGTACTGAGAAATAAAGTTGATTATCTGTGTCTCTTTGGATAGCCAATAGGGTAACCTCAAAGCTGGACTTGCAAGGAAATCATTGTGTTGTTACTGACCATTTAGAATGAATGAAGTCTGAAGTCCTGCATCAGAGTCTTGGGGGCTCCCCCCCAAAGACAAATGTTAACTTTTTTGATGATTAATCATGGGGAGCAATGGGAGTAGTCAAAGAAAGGATAGGAGTAGCAGTAGCAGGACCCACAATCAAGAGATTTAATAGAGTATCTTTTATTCAGCGAGTAAAGAGAATTTCAAAGTTTGAACAATAAAAACACAGGTTTTCACATTATTGGTAGAATATCACTTTGTAAAAGAGTTTTGTACTACAAAAGCATAAATATTGCTAAAGCCAACTTTCTATTCATTACTGAAAATGTATTAATTATGAATAGGATTTATCAAGGAATAGACCATATTTATGAAATGTCTTTTGACATTTTCATCACAAAACCTGAAGTTTTTTTTTTCTTAGCAACAACCTCAAGTATGTAATTCTAATACTTAAACCGATATTAAACTTTCAGCACACCCCCCCCCCCCAGAAATATAGATTACAAAAAAACTTCTATTTTTAACAACAAAGTCAAATTTGAATAACAAATAAAACCATGTTGCTCTTTTACTATGTTGACTTTTGGCTTGTTTCTTGTAACTAAACTTCAGAATTGCTCAATTTTAGATTAACTTAGCATATTCCTGAATTACTCAACAGTTGACCTCTTTCATAGAATTTTTTTAACTTATAATTCTATAATATCAATATAGTTTGAAAAAACAAAACATTTAATAAACTACCTAATAGATTCATTATGAAATGTCAAATATATGTACATTATAGAAATATATGCATTATTTCATTCATAGATTTCTTTTTTCTGACTGTAGCTAAAGATCAGATATGAATCAAGTTGTGGCGATTCTTAATATAATCCTGAGTTAAGATTACTATTTAAACAGGACTGGGTCTTCTAGAAAAAGTACATTTTATTACCAAATTCTATATCCTTAAATAGTAAACAAAAAATTTCAAATTTCCTGGTATATTGAGTGCAACACATTCACAGCATCATCTTTTAGGATTTGAAATAGGATTTGGAAAACTCAGAAGTAGCCACAGGACTGGAAAAGGTCAGTTTGCATTCCAATCCCAAAGAAAGGCAATGCCAAAGAATGCTCAAACTACTGCACAATTGCTCATCTCACACACTAGCAAAGTAATGCTCAAAATTCTCCAAGCTTCAGCAGTACGTGAACCATGAGCTTCCAGACATTCAAGCTGAATTTAATAAAGGCAGAGGAATCAGAGTCAAATTGCCAATATCCGTTGGATCATGGAAAAAGCAAGAGAGTTCCAGAAAAACATTTATCTGTGCTTTACTGATTATGCCAAAGCCTTTGACTGTGTGGATCACAACAAACTGTAGAAAATTCTTAAAGAGATGGAAATACCAGACCACCTTACTTGCCTTTAGAGAAATCTGTTTGCAGGTCAGGAAGCAACAGTTTAGAACTGGACACAGAACAGACTGGTTCCAAATAGGGAAAGGAGTATGTCAAGGCTGTATATTGTCACCCTGCTTATTTAACTTATACACAGAATACATCATGAAAATGCTGGGCTGGAGGAAACACAAGCTGGAATTGAGATTGCCAGGAGAAATATCAGTAACCTCAATTATGCAGATGAAACTATCCTTATGGCAGAAAGTGAAGAAGAACTAAAGAGCCTCCTGATGAAAGTGAAAGAGGAAAGGGAAAAAGTTGGCTTAAAGCACAAAATTCAGAAAACTAAGATTAAGGCATCTGGTCCCATCACTTCATGGCAAGTAGATGGGGAAACAATGGAAACAGTGGGTGAATTTATTTTGTGGGGCTCCAAAATCACTTGAGATGGTGACTGCAGCCATGAAATTAAAAGATGCTTACTCCTTGGAAGAAAAGTTATGACCCACCTGGACAGCATGTTAAAAAGCAGAGACATTACTTTGCCAACAAAGGTCTGTCTAATCAAGGCTATGTTTTTTTCCAGTAGTCATGTATGGATGTGAGAGTTGGACTACAAAGAAAGCTGAGAGCTGAAGAATTGATGCTTTTGAACTTGTGCTGTTGGGGAAGACTCTTGAGAGTCCCTTGGACTGCAAGGAGATCCAACCAGGCCATCCTAAAGGAAATCAGTCCTGAATATTCATTGGAAGGATTGATGTTGAAGCTGAAGCACCAATACTTCGGCCACCTGATGCAAAGAGCTGACTCATTAGAAAAGACCCCCTTGCTGGGAAAGACTGAAGGCAGGAGGAGAAGGGGACAACAGAGAATGAGATGGCGGGATGGCACCACCGACTCAATGGGCATGGGTTTGCATAAATTCCAGTAGTTGGTAATGGACAGTGAGTCCTGACCTGCTGTAGTCCATGGAGTTGCAAGGAGTCAGACATGACTGAGCAACTGAACTGAACTGAACTGAACTGAAGAAATAACAGCAAATTTTCTTTCCTTAATCTTTTTGTTATATTAGGATAGTTTTATTTAGTGTTACTCCTTGAAAGTCATGATTAGTCATTTCCCAGGGTATTTTATTTCACCAATACATAAGGAGGTATAGTAGTTACAGAAGATATTATATTATGGTCTGAAAGTTTGTGAAATCCTTTTCAAAATTACAGAAGATGAGAATATCATTCATGAAAAGCACCTAAAATATTGCATATTATATGTGTTTAGATAGTTTATATACATGAAATATACACAAACAATAATTAAATATATTTTCTATTGTAATTAAATTTTATTTGTAAAAGTAAAAACATTGTTACATCCGTGCTTCAAATAAACAGTAGTCTATGTATATAAGTAATATTGTTTAATTATTTATCTTTTATTGTCATTACAAAGTAAGGCTTAGTTTAATATAGCCATACCTGATATGAAGAGCTGACTCATTTGAAAAGACCCTGATGCCTGGAAAGATTGAGAGCAGGAGAAGGGGACGAGAGAGGATGGGATGGTTGGATGGCATCACCAACTCAATGGACATGGGTTTGGGTGGACTCTGGGAGTTGGTGATGGACAGGGAGGCCTGGCGTGCTGTGATTCATGGGGTTGCAAAGAGTCAGACATGACTGAACTGAACTGATACATAGTAGAGTCACATTTTATTGAAATTATTGGTTACATAGTCAAGATGTCTTTTCTCCTTATTTCAGACCTGTCAGTGTAATTCTTTTTGCCCTGTCAGAATAGTTAGTCTTAATAAAGTTCATTGTTTATTTTTTTTTGCAGTGCATATGCATAACATCTCACAAAATACTCTTCTAATTATTATCTATATTAATCACTTGGGAGATTGTAATACTGCCAGTTTCTAGACCCAATATCATGAGATTTATGATTCAGTAGATCTAATGAAGTATATCTAAAGGACACATTATTAATACATTTACATTTTGAGAAACACTAGTTTCATGGCATATTAAAAAGCAGACATAGGCAAAAGCATAAAACAAATGAATTATCAGTAAACAGTCTTTCTTTTACTTAAAATTATGTAAACGGGGAATTTCCTGGTAGTCCAGTAGTTAAGACTTCATGCTTTCAGTGCTGAGGACATGAGTTCAATCCCTGATTGGGGGACTAAGATCCCACAAGCTATGTGGTATAGTTTAAAAAAAAAAAAATGTATTTCAGACCTGCCTACAAATGCAGGAGACATAAGAGACACAGGTTTGAATCCTGGGTGGGGAAGATACCCTTGAGTAGGAAATTGCAACCCACTCCAGTACTCTTGCCTGGGAAATCCTATGGATGGAGGAGCTTGATAGGCTACAATCCATGGAGTTGCTGAGAGTCAGACACGACTGAGTGACTTCACTTTCACTTTTCACTTTCATGCATTGGAGAAGGAAATGGCAACCCACTCCAGTGTTCTTTCCTGGAGAATCCCAGGGACGGGGGAGCCTGGTGGGCTGCCGTCTATGGCGTCGCACAGAGTCGGACAGGACTGACACGACTTAGCAGCAGCAGCAGCCAGTATTCTTGCCTGGTAAATCCTGTACACAGAGGAGCCTGGAGAGCTACGGTCCATAGAATCGCAAAGAATCTGACATGACGGAAGTGACATTGCACACATGCAACAAACACGCCCTAAATACTTTCTGGGTAGCAAGAAGTAGACACACACAAATTTATGTCAGTATATTCAACTTAAAAGAACTTGAGCTGGAAATAAAAGTGTGAATTTATATTTTATACTTCAGTACCCATTTAAATCCTTTCTAGAACATGGAGTATGAAAACAAAATAAAAATATGTATATATACAAAAATGTTTGCATGCATCATTATATGTATATACACATAGTATATTTTTAATATATCTGTCCTTAATGGAAAGAAGTAAAAAATGCATGGTTAAGCCCATCTGACAAAATAAGAAAACTCTGAAAAGAAGACCATACCTACTATATCAGATCAGATCAGATCAGTCGCTCAGTCGTGTCCAACTCTTTGCAACCCCATGAATCGCAGCATGCCAGGCCTCCCTGTCCATCACCAACTCCCGGAGTTCACCCAGAATCACGTCCATCGAGTCAGTGATGTCATCCAGCCATCTCATCCTCTGTCATCCCCTTCTCCTCTTGCCCCCAATCCCTCCCAGCATCAGAGTCTTTTCCAGTGAGTCAACTCTTCGCATGAGGTGGCCAGAGTACTGGAGTTTCAACTTTAGCATCATTCCTTCCAAAGAAATCCCAGGGCTGATCTCCTTCAGAATGGACTGGTTGGATCTCCTTGCAGTCCAAGGGACTCTCAAGAGTCTTCTCCAACACCGCAGTTTAAAAGCATCAATTCTTCAGTGCTCAGCCTTCTTCACAGTCCAACTCTCACATCCATACATGACCACAGGAAAAACCATAGCCTTGATTAGACGAACGTTTGTTGGCAAAGTAATGTCTCTGCTTTTGAATATGCTATCTAGGTTGGTCATAACTTTCCTTCCAAGGAGTAAGCGTCTTTTAATTTCATGGCTGCAGTCACCATCTGGTGTATATATATATATATATATACATATACAGGAATATAGCTTATAACCGTAAAGGCATTTATGCATGAAAGATGCAAGCATTTTAAAACTATAAAAAGTAATATGATATCACTATCAAGTCACTGTTCATTCTGTAACAAAGGTTAACATTTTTGTCCAAGTTGAAGAATGAGCTATGAGTTCACTTCATTCAGTCTCTCAGTCATGTCTGACTCTTTGCAACTCCATGAATCACAGCACACCAGGCCTCCCTGTCCATCACCAACTCCCGGAGTCCAGCCAAACCCATCTCCACTGAGTCAGTGATGCCATCCAACCATCTCATCCTCTGTCATCCCTTTCTCCTCCCGCCCTCAATCTTTCCCAGCATCAGGGTCTTTTCGAAAGGCTCAACTCTTCCCATCAGGTGGCCAAAGTATTGGAGTTTCAGCTTCAACATCAGTCCTTCAAATGAACACCCAGGACTGATCTCTTTTAGGATGGACGGGTTGGATCTCCTTGCAGTCCAAGGGACTCTCAAGAGTCTTCTCCAACACCACAGTTCAAAAGCATCAACTCTTTGGTTCTCAGCTTTCTTTATAGTTCAACTCTCACATCAAGACATGGCCACTGGCAAAAGCATAGCCTTGACTAGATGGACTTTTGTTGACAAAGTAATGCCTATGCTTTTAAATATACTGTCTAGGTTGGTCATAACTTTCCTTCCAAGGAGTAAGCATCTTTTAATTTCATGGCTGTAATCACCATCTGCAGTGATTTTGGAGCCTAAGAAAATAAAGTTTGTCACTGTTTCCCCGTCTATTTGCCATGCAGTGATGGGACCAGATGGCATGATCTTAGCTTTCTCAATGTTGAACTTTAAGCCAACTTTTTCACTCTCCTCTTTCACTTTCATCAAGGGGCTCTTTAGTTCTTCTTCACTTTCTAGATAAGGTTGGTGTCATCTGCATATCTGAAGTTATTGATATTCTTCCGGCAATCTTGATTCCAGCTTGTGCTTCCTCCAGCCCAGCATTTCTCATGATGTACTCTGCATATAAATTAAATAAGCAGGGTGACAATATATAGCCTTGACGTACTCCTTTTCCTATTTGGAACCAGTCTGTTGTTCCATGTCCAGTTCTAGCTGTTGCTTCCTGACCTGCATACAGGTTTCTCAAGAGGCAGGTCAGGTGGTCTGCTATTCCCATCTCTTTCGGAATTTTCCACAGTTTATTGTGATCCACACAGTCAAAGGCTTTGGCATAGTCAATAAAGCAGAAATAGATGGTTTATGGAACTCTATTCCTTTTTCGAAGATCCAGCAGATGTTGGCAATTTTATCTCTGGTTCCTCTGCCTTCTCTAAAGCCAGCTTGAACATCTGGAATTTCACAGTTCACCTATTGCTGAAGCCTGGCTTGGAGAATTTTGAGCATTACTTTACTAGCGTGTGAGATGAGTGCAATTGTCTGGTAGTCTGAACATTTTTGGCATTGCCTTTCTTTGACATAGGAATGAACACTGACCTTTTCCAGTCCTGTGGCCACTGCTGAGTTTTCCAAATTTGCTGGCATATTGAGTGCAGCATTTTCACAGCATCATCTTTCAGGATTTGAAAGAGCTTCACTGGAATTCCATCACCCCCACTAGCTTTGTTCCTAGTGATGCTTTCTAAGGCCCACTTGACTTCACATTCCAGGATGTCTGACTCTAGGTCAATGATCACACCATCGTGATTATCTTGGTCATAAAGATATTTTTTGTACAGTTCTTCTGTGTATTGTTGACACCTCTTCTTAATCTCTTCTGTTTCTGTTAGCTCCCTACCATTTCTGTTCTTTATCGAGACCATCTTTGCATGAAATATTCCCTTGGTATCTCTAATTTTTTTGAAGAGATCTCTAGCTTTTCCCATTCTATTGTTTTCCTCTATTTCTTGGCACTGATCGCTGAGGCAGGCTTTCTTATCTCTCCTTGCTATTCTTTGGAATTCTGCATTCAGATGGGTGTATCTTTCCTTTTCTCCTTTGCTTTTTACTTCTCTTTTTTCACAGCTATTTGTAAGGCCTCCTCCAACAGCCATTTTTCCTTTTTCAATTTGTTTTTCATGGGGATGGCTTCGCTTCTTGTCCCCTGTAAAATGTCATGAACCTCCATCCATAGTTCATCAGACACTCTGTCTATCAGATCTAGTCCGTTAAATCTATTTCTCACTTCCACTGTGTAGTCATAAGGGATTTGATTTAGGTCATACCTGAATGGTCTAGTGGTTTTCTCCACTTTCTTCAATTTCAGTCTGAATTTGGCAATAAGGAGTTCATGATCTGAGCCACAGTCAGCTCCTGGTCTTGTTTTTGCTGACTGTATAGAGCTTCTCCATCTTTGGCTGCAAAAAATATAATCAGTCTGATTTCGGTGCCGACCATCTGGTGATGTCCATGTGTAGTCTTCTCTTGTGTTGTTGGAAGTGGGTGTTTGCTGTGACCAGTGCGTTCTCTTGGCAAAACTCTGTTAGCCTTTTACCTGCTTCATTATGTACTCCAAGGCCAAATTTGCCTGTTGCTCCATGTGCTTCTTGATTTCCCACTTTTGCATTCCAGTCCCGTATAATGAAAAGGACATCTTTTTTGGGTGTTAGTTCTAGATGGTTTTGTAGGTCTTCATAGAACCGTTCAACTTCAGCTTCTTCAGCATTCCTGGTCTGGGCATAGACTTGAATTACTGTGATATTGAATGATTTGCCTTTGAAATGAACAGAGATCATTTTGTCACTTTTGATATTGCATCCAAGTACTGCATTTCAGACTCTTTTGTTGAATATGATGACTGCTCCATTTCTTCTAAGGGATTCCTGCCCGCAGTAGTATATATAATGGTCATCTGAGTTAAATTCACCCATTCCACTCCATCTTAGTTCTCTGATCCCTAGAATGTCAATGTTTACTCTTATCATCTCCTTTTTGATCACTTCCAATTTGCCTTGATTCATAAACCTAACATTCCAGGTTCCTATGCACTATTGCTCTTTACAATGTGAAACCATGCTTCTATCACCACTGCCATCCACAACTGGCTGTTGTTCTTTCTTTGGCTCCATCCCTTCATTCTTTCTGGACTTATTTCTCCACTGATCTCCAGTAGCATATTTGGCCCCTACAGACCTGGGGAGTTCATCTTTTAGTGTCCTATCTTTTTGCCTTTTCATACTGTTCGTGGGGTTCTCAAGGCAAGAATACTGAAGTGGTTTGCCATTCCCTTCTCCAATGGACCATATTCTGTCAGACTTCTCCACCATGACCTGTCCATCTTGGGTGGCCCCACAAGACATGGCTTAGTTTCATTGTGTTATACAAGGCTGTGTCTGTGTGATCAGATTGGTTAGTTGTCTGTGATTATGGTTTCACTGTGTCTGCCTTCTGATACCCTCTTGTAACACCTACCGTCTTACTTGTGTTTCTCTTACCTTGGACGTGGGGTGTCTCTTCACGGCTGCTCCAGCAAAGCGCAGCCACTGTTCCCTCCCTTGGTCATGGGGTAGCTCCTCTCAGCTGTGCTCCTGCGTCGTCACAGCCACTGCTCTTCCCAGGTGGCTCAGTGGTGAAGAATACGAATGCCAATGCAAGAGACTCAGGTTCGATCCCTGGGTCAGGAAGATTCCCTGGAGAAGGGAATGGCAACTCACTCCAGTGTTCTGGCCTGGAAAATCCCATGGCCAGAGGACGTGGCAGACTATAGTACACTGGATTGCAAAGAATTACACATGAGATCACTAGACACACAAAGAAAGGACGGATACCTTGAGGAACAGCCTTCATGATCCCCTGGCTTGTGTATCACTCTTGCCTTGAGTAAAGATGGAAACTCTACCTTGTTTATTATTAATAAGACACAACAAAGCTGGAAAGATGTCACTCCCATAAGTACATTATATTGTATAGTAAGTAAATAAGTGTTAGTTACTTAGTCGTGCCCGACTCTTTGTGACCCCATGGACTGCAGCCCACCAGGCTCCTCTCTCCATGGGATTTTCCAGGCAAGAATCCTGGAGTGGGTTGCCATTTCCTTCTCCAGGGGATCTTCCTGACCCGGGTGTCCTGCACTTCAGGAAGATTCTTTACTGAGCTACAAGGGAAGCTCTATATTGTATAAGACTCTATCAAAGCAGATCAACAGAAAAACTTTTCTGTTGGCCTTGGAGAAGAAAGCTGCTGTGACCACTCTTTCTCTTTTGGAGTGTAATGGAAACTCAACTTAGAAATCAGTGTGCCATTCTTCAGGAGACTTGTTTTCTAAAGACTAAAAATATATTGACATATTTAGTGTCATAATATAAATAATGAACAACAATGAGTGCTTCTTGCCTAATGGCTCCTTTATCATCACTTCGAGATTATATTTATTGTGAATCTGTAAATATGTAATAAAATCAAGGCTGAGGAAGAAGTAAAACAATGGCAACAGAAATAAAAAAATTAGGGCACAAATCTATAGGTCTTGCAGCACATGATTTTCTGCTATACAGAATAGTTTTTCCTGATCCCTAATGACAAATTTGCACTATTCAGTCTTATAAAACATACATATTAGCTTTCACTCATAATTTCCATAAACCTCTTCTAGAGTAACTGTGGTACTTACCTTCTCTTATTCTTTCATCATGATGTCCTCTTATCAGTATCTGGGTTGCACTGAGTTGTGAATTTCCATAAGAACATAAATTCTGCAAGAGTAAACATTGCATTTGCCATCATTGTTGTCCGAGTGGTCATACAGTGATCATTTAAGGACTAAATGAAAACCATAAAATATCGCTAAGCTTCACTTGATATTTGAGATAGCTGTCTTACAAATAGCTATAATAGGAAAAACTCATATAACTGTCCCCAACACAAAGTGTAGTTAAAATTGTTAAAGAAAAAGTATATTGGTGATGGGATATAATTCTGGCAAGAAAATGATGAGATTAGGTTTTTTCAACATATTCAACATGAAACAAATTATAAAGATACATTTATTTTGTGCCTTCTAAAACCTTCATTTCATAATTTAGAATGCTCTCAAAAACTTAAAAATTCATTATTTTCATCTCCAATTTGCTGATATAGTAGTCATTTGTGTCTGACTCTTTGAGACTCCATGGACTGTAGCCCACCAGACTTCTCTGTCAAAGAAATTCTCCAGGTGAAAAATACTAGATTGGGTAGCTATTCACTTCTCCAGAGGATCATCTGGACCAAGGGCTCAAACCCAAGTCTCCAGCATTGCAGGTAGATTCTTTACTGTCTGAACCACCAGGGAAGCCCAAATACATTTGCATCATACTATAACTGATACAACTGCAATGTATGTATGTTATGTTAGCTATACTTATGATTATTAAGTATCCTAGAAACATTGTACTTGATTATTTCATAAAAAGGAAGATAACACTTTAAGACTATGAATGAGAGATTTTGTGTTCACTCTGAGATATTTTTAGCCTATTTAAATGGTCATCATACTAAACTAAATTATCTTGATATGATTAAATTTTTATTATATCTGTTAATTTTTATATGTGTGTGAACACAGAAGTAAAATTATTAAAATATAATATTTTTCTTTATTACAAGCTTAGAATTATGTATCTAGCTTTCTTGCATACTTTCGGAGCTGTCTCTTCAGATTCAGTAAGAATGGTCTGTAACAATAAACATACTGAGTGATATGAAAACAGCAAAAGGTATCATCAGATAATAAATATTTTGTTAGTATGTTCTTATGTTTAAAGAATTGGCAGACAAAATATATTTCATTCAATTCAGTTTGGAATGATTTGGTCTTCTGTGGATATATATAATCACCAGGGAATCAACAAACAAGATTAAGATCTGAAATATTGGAAGAAAAAATATTACATTTAGTAATGATATTTTAACTAACTTAATCATGTGTTTGATTGTCTATATTTACTGATTGCATAGTTAGTAGGTTCAATCAAGTTAATCTGAAGAATTAACCAAAAGTCAGCTACTTCTCATTTTGTTGTCTAATGATAAAACATTACACAAAATGTCAGACACTGTATACAATTAATATACAATATTGTAATAAATTATAGAAGCAAATGACAGATTTGCAATTTTTATAATAATATCTATTATTACAGTCTTACAATTTGATAAGAAAAATATTTTCCTAATATAGACTTTAAAGCTGTTAATACCTCCGTTATCTGTTAAATATTTTGATTACTCTAAGAATCCACCTGCTATGCAGGAGACCCTGGTTCCATTCCTGGGTGGGGAAGATCAGTTGCAGAAGGCATAGGATACTCACTCCAGTATTCTTGGGCTTCCTCTGTGGTTCAGCTGGTAAAGAATCTGCCTGCAATGCGGGAGACCTGGATTTGATTCTTGGGTAGGGAAGATACCCTGGAATCAACTTAGCACCCAGCACATAACCTTGGGTAAGTCGATATATAAAACCAAGTATAATATTAGTAATATATGAAAGAAAAACAAACAAACAAAAAAATCTCAGCACATACGGGATAAGTGCCTACCTATTTAGCATGTATTGGAGGAAAATTTCAGTGTAATCATCACAGTTGTATTACTTTAAATATATAAAACTAATTACATTAATTTATGTAATAATAGTTCCACATTTTGTCATTATTAATGTAAATAGATTTTTTAAACTTCAACACCATACATATGTAATGTATAAATGATGTACTTGAAATGTGATAACTTAGCTCTACATTTTTCAAAATAAACATTCATATTTTTGGTGAAAATAAAGATGAAAAGCCTTGATATGTTATTTCGTGTTTGTGAAGAACAGTGAAACAAGATGGTATACATGAGAAATGCTAATAATTATGTTCACTGGTGAGATATACTGCTGTTAATGGTGGGACGATGAAAAGAACAGTATTCATCTATGTTGGTTGTGATAATAGAAGTATTATACCTTCAGAGTAGATGAATTCTTGTTTAAAGTCCAAAAAATGGATTAAAGGATTTTTAAAAATGTTTTTTGAATATGTTGTTTTTGGAAACTTGCCAGCTGACAAAACTAAATCAATAAATTTATCAGAAAGATCACTAAGAAATATTACTGTCTCATGTAGGCAAATAATTTATCAAACAAATGTTTGAGAATGAGAATGATTTTAACTTTCAATTACTCAATAAATAATTAGAATTATTTACAGATTGTATGCTGGTTACTTTTTGAATAATTCAGTTATCAGAATGCATTTCAAGTAAAGGAAAACAGTCATAGTTCAACCAGAAACAAACATAAAACAGCAAAAACATTTGCTATTTTGTTACTTATGATACACGAATCACATTGGATGAAACAGGAATTTGACAACAAAATATTATTTTGATATTTATGGATTATGTGTGAAATGTAATGCTTCCTGTAACAAAACGTCTTCCAGTTACAAAATAAGTAAAGTTCATCTATGAAGGAAAAAACAGATGCAAAAATGCCTGTAACGTGTTAGATTGCATTCAGTTCAGTTCAGTTCAGTTCAGTCACTCAGTCGTGTCTGACTCCTTGGGGCTGCTGCTGCTAAGTCGCTTCAGTCGTGTCCGACCCTGTGCGACCCCATAGATGGCAGCCCACCAGGCTCCCCTGTCCCTGGGATTCTCCAGGCAGCAACACTGGAGTGGGTTGCCATTTCCTTCTTCAATGCATGAAAGTGAAAAGTGAAAGTGAAGTCGTTCAGTTGTGTCCGACTCTTAGCGACCCCATGGACTGTAGCCTACCAGGCTCCTCTGTCCATGGGATTTTCCAGGCAAGAGTACTGGAGTGGATTGCCATTGAGACCCCATAAATTGCAGCACGCCAGGCCTCCCTGTCCATCACCAACTCCCAGAGTTCACTCAAACTCACGTCCATAGAGTCAATGATGCCATTCAGCCATCTCATCCTCTGCCGTCCCCTTTTCCTCCTGCCCCCAATCCCTCCCAGCATCTCTAAATGATGATATTTGAGATTACCGTTGAATGTCAAAAATCAGATATCTAGAATATTGCTAGGCTGAAATTTAGTTCTGTTTTTATTATTGATGAATAAGTGATTTATATATATATATATCAAATTTAATGGGTAGAACATAGTTTTCAAAATTAGAGTGTATTATAACTTTAAATTAAGTTCAGCAAAAAAAAATAGTTACATAAGAATCTTGGCTTATTGGGGGGAACAAAGAAGAATAGTTTTTTTTTTCTTTATGAAAATTAAAAATAAACAATAAAAATTAAAATAATAATAAAAATTTAAAATAAACTCATGCAATACTGGAAAATGTATCTTCAAATTCCTAATTGTCTCAATCATATTTTTCTTTTTTAAAAAATTGTAACTATATATTTTTTGTCATTTTTTTAATTGAAATGTGGTTGCTTTAGAATGTTGTGTTAGCTTCTGTTCTACAGCAAAGTGAATCAGCTATACTTATACATATATCTTCTCTTTTTTGGATTTCCTCCCCATTTAGCATTGAGTACAGTTGTGCTATACAGTAGTTTATCATTTGTTATCTATTTTACACATAGTAGTATATATGCCAATCTCAATGTCCCAGTGCATTCCTCCTCCCTTTCCTCTTTGATATCCAGAAATTGTTCTTAATATATATGTCTCTGTTTTGCTTTACAAATAAATCCATCTGTATCTTTTCTCTAGATTTCATACATGATATTATACAATATTTGTTTTCCTTTTTCTGACTTCATTCACTCATTATGACAGCCCTCAGGTTCATCCACAGCTTTACAAAGGGCACTGTTTCATTCTTTTTTATTTTTAATATTTCATTATGTATTATGTACCGCATTTTTTTACACATTCCTCTGTTGATGGGCATTTACATCACTTCCACACCCTGGATATTGTGAACAGTACTGCAATGAAAATTGGGGTGCATGTATTTTTTGAATTATAGTTTTCTCTGGTTACATGCAGAGTGGGACTGCTGGGTCATAAGATAGCTTTATTTTTAGTTTTTTAAAGGAAACTCCCAACTGTTCTTCATATTGGCTGTGGATTCACATTCCCATTGACAGTATAGGAAGGTTTCCATTTCTACACACCCTCTCCAGCATTTATTGTTTATAGATTTTTTTTTTTTTTTGATGATAGCAATTCTGACCAGTGTGAGGAGATATCTCATTGTACCTTTGAACTGTATTGCTCTAATAATTACTTATGTTGAGTATGTTTTCATGTGTTTTGGTAATCGATATGCCTGTTCAGAGAAATGTCTATTTACATCTTCTTATTATTTAAATGGAGAAGATGTAAACGGAGAAGGCAATGGCAACCCACTCCAGTACTCTTTCATGGAAACTCCCATAGACAGAGGAGCCTGGTAGGCTACATTCCATGAGGTCACTAGTCAGACACGACTGAGCGACTTCAATTTCACTTTTCACTTTCATGCATTGGAAAAGGAAATGGCAACCCACTCCAGTGTTGTTGCCTGGAGAATCCCAGGGACAGGGGAGCATGGTGGGCTGCTGTCTATGGGGTTGCACAGAGTCAGACACGACTGAAGTGACTTAGCAGCAGCAGCATTATTATGATTTAAATGGAACTGGAGGAATCAACCTGTCTGACTTCAGGCTCTACTACAAAGCCACAGTCATCAAGACAGTATGGTACTGGCACAAAGACAGGAATATACATCAATGGAACAAAATAAAAAGCCCAGAGATAAACCTACACACCTATGGACACCTTAACTTTGACAAAGGAGGCAAGAATATACAATGGATTAAAGACAATCTCTTTAACAAGTGGTGCTGGGAAAACTGGTCAACCACTTGTAAAAGAATGAAACTAGAACACTTTCTAACACCATACAAAAAAATAAATTCAAAATGGATTAAAGATCTAAATGTAAGACCAGAAACTATAAAACTCCTAGAGGAGAACATAGGCAAAACAATCTCCGACATACATCACAGCAGGATTCTCTATGAATCCACCTCCCAGAATATTGGAAATAAGAGCAAAAATAAACAAATGGGACCTAATTAAAATTAAAAGCTTCTGCAAAACAAAGGAAACTATAAGCAAGGTGAAAAGACAGCCTTCAGAATGGGAGAAAATAATAGCAAATAAGCAACTGACAAACAACTAATCTTGAAAATATACAAGCAACACCTGCAGCTCAGTTCCAGAAAAATAAATGACCCAGTCAAAAAATGGGCCAAAGAACTAAACAGACATTTCTCCAAAGAAGACATACAGATGGCTAACAAACACATGAAAAGATGCTCAACATCACTCACTATCAGAGAAATGCAAATCAAAACCACAATGAGGTACCATTTCACGCCAATCAGAATGGCTGTGATTCATAAGTCTACAAGCAATAAATGCTGGAGAGGGTGTGGAGAAAAAGGAACCCTCTTACACTGTTGGTGGGAATGCAAACTAGTACAGCCACTATGGAGAACAGTGTGGAGATTCCTTAAAAAATTGGAAATAGAACTGCCTATGACCCAGCAATCCCACTGCTGGGCATACACACTGAGGAAACCAGAATTGAAAGAGACACGTGTATCCCAGTATTCATTGCAGCACTGTTTATAATAACCAGGACATGGAAGCAACCTAGATGTCCATCAGCAGATGAATGGATAAGAAAGCAGTGGTACATATACACAATGGAGTATTACTCAGCCATTAAAAAGAATACATTTGAATCAGTTCTAATGAGGTGGATGAAACTGGAGCCTGTTATACAGAGTGAAGTAAGCCAGAAAGAAAAACACCAATACTTTATGCTAACACATATATAAGGAATTTAGAAAGATGGTAATGATAATCCTGTATGTGAGAGAGCAAAAGAGGCACAGATGTATAGAACACTCTTTTAGACTCTGTGGGAGAGGGCAAGGGTGGGACGATTTGGGAGAATGGCTTTAAAACATGTATGATATCATATAAGAAACGAATAGCCAGTCCAGGTTCGATACAGGATACAGGATGCTTGGGGCTGGTGCACTGGGATGACCTAGAGAGATGGTATGGGGAGGGAGGTGGGAGGGGGGTTCAGGATGGGGAACACGTGTATACCCATGGCAGATTCATGTTGATGTATGGCAAAACTAATACAATATTGTAAAGTAATTAGCCTCCAATTAAAATAAATAAGTTTAAATTTAAAAAAAGAAAAAATATTAAAAAAATAAAATGAAAGGCATTAAAATAAATGTTCCACATAGCAAAATATTCATAAATTTTTATCTCAAATTGCACATCTACTTGGTAAACATTGGTTTTAACTTCTTGGCAGTGAGAATTAGTCTTGGGTCATGTAATATAAGAACTGAAAGTTTGAAACGCCAGTCATAGTACCACAGAGCCTCAGTGTGTTGTTCCTGTAACTTCATCTCTCCATCATGATATTGTAGCAAAACCTGAATATTTTCTGGTCTATAGTACTTTAAATATGGCATAAGTGTATTGGTTATCCAGATAACTTTGCTTAATGACTCATAATTTCAGACTAGATTTAATGCCTAAATAGAAGAAGTTTTAAAGCATTTTGCATATGTTCTTAGGAGACGGAAAAAAAGGTCTCATATTTTATTGGATGATAAGCTAAAATTCAGACATATTAAGTAATCATCTGCTAGATTGTTTTTGGTGTTTTCTTTTTTTTGTTTGTTTTGTTTTTGGTGTTTTCAAGGTACATCTGTTAACAAAAAACAACCTGACACCATATTGCATCTATCCCTTTGGCTCTAATTTATGTACTCTGTTGCTTAGTCATGCTGACTTGACTTGTCTCCTCAAATAATTAAAGAATGTTGTTGCTGATAACCTGAAATATACATAGTAGCACTTTCTTAAGGCTATGCCTGCAAGGTTTGATTAAAAAATAACACATTTCTATTCATACAAAGATCAGTTCAGTTCAGTCACTCAGTTGTGTCTGACTCTTTGTGACCCCAAGAAACGCAGCACGCCAGACCTCCCTGTCCATCACCAATTCCCCGAGTTCACTCAAACTCACGTCCATCAAGTCAGTGATGCCATCCAGCCATCTCATCCTCTTTTATCCCCTTTTCTTCCAGTCCCCAATCCCTCCCAGCATCAGAGTCTTTTCCAATGAGTCAGCTCTTTGCATGAGGTGGCCAAAGTACTGGAGCTTCAGCTTTAACATTAGTCCTTCCAAAGAACACCTAGGGTTTTTCTCCTGCAGAATGGACTGGTTGGGTCTCCTTGCACTCCAAGGGACTCTCAGGAGTCTTCTCCAAAACCACAGTTCAAAAGAACCAATTCTTCATTGCTCAGCTTTCTTCACAGTCCAAATCGCACATCCATACATGACCACTGGAAAACCATAGCCTTGACTAGACGGACCTTTGTTGGCAAAGTAATGTCTCTGCTTTTGAATATGCTATCTGGGTTGGTCATAACTTTACTTCCAAGGAGTAAGTGTCTTTTAATTTCATGGCTGCAGTCACAATCTGCAGTGATTTTGGAACCCCCCTCCCCCAAAATAAAGTCTGACACTGTTTCCACTGTTTCCCCATCTATTTTCCATGAAGTGATGGGACCAGATGCCATGATCTTCGTTTTCTGAATGATGAGTTTTAAGCCAACTTTTTCACTCTCCTCTTTCACTTTCATCAAGAGGCTCTTCAGTTCCTCTTGACTTTCTGCCATAAGGGTGGTGTCATCTGCATATCTGAGGTTATTGATATTTCACCCGGCAATCTTGATTTCAGTTTATGCATCTTCCAGCCCAGCATTTCTCATGATGTACTCTGCATATAAGTTAAATAAACAGGGTGACAATGTACAGCCTTGATGTACTCCTTTTCCTATTTGGAACCAGTCTGTTGTTCCATGTCCAGTTCTAACTGTTGCTTCCTGAACTGCATACAGATTTCTCAAGAGGCAGATCAGGTGGTCTGGTATTCCCATCTCTTGAAGAATTTTCCACAGTTTATTGTGATCCACACAGTCAAAGGTTTTGGCATAGTCAATAAAGCAGAAATAGATCTTTTTCTGGAACTCTCTTCCTTTTTCCATGATCCAGCAGATGTTGGCAATTTGATCTCTGGTTCGTTTGCCTTTTCTAAAACCAGCTTGAACATCAGGAATTTCACGGTTCATGTATTGCTGAAGCCTGGCTTGGAGAATTTTGAGCATTACTTTACTAGTGTGTGAGATGAGTGCAATTGTGAAGTAGTTTGAGCATTCTTTGGCATTGCCTTTCTTTGGGATTGGAATGAAAACTGACCTTTTCCAGTCCTGTGGCCACTGCTGAGTTTCCCAAATTTGCTGGCATATTGAGCACAGCACTTTCACAGCATCATCTTTCAGGATTTGAAATAGGTCCACTGGAATTCCATCACCTCCACTAGCTTTGTTCGTAGTGATGCTTTCTAAGGCCCACTTGACTTCACATTCCAGGATGTCTGGCTCTAGGTAGTGGTCATACCACCGTGATTATCTTGGTTGTGAAGATCTTTTTTGTACAGTTCTTCCGTGTATTCTTGCCACCTCTTCATAATATCTTCTGCCTCTGTTACTTTATCGAGCCCATGTTTGCATGAAATGTTCCCTTGGAATCTCTAATTATTTTGAAGAGATCTCTAGTCTTTCCCATTGTATTGTTTTCCTATGTTTCTTGGCACTGATTGCTGAGGAATGTTTTCTTATATCTTCTTGCTATTCTTTGGAACTCTGCGCTCAGATGCTTATATCTTTCCTTTTCTCCTTTGCTTTTTGCTTATCTTCTTTTTACAGCTATTTGTAAGGTCTCCCCACACAGCCATTTTGCTTTTCTGCATTTATTTTCCATGGGAATGGTCTTGATACCTGTCTCCTGTACAATGCTATGAAGCTGCGTCCATAGTTCATCAGGCACTCAAACTATCAGATCTAGTCCCTTAGATCTATTTCTCACTTCCACTGTATAATCATAAGGGATTTGATTTAGCTCATACCTGAATGGTCTAGTGGTTTTCTCCACTTTCTTCAACTTAAGTCTGAATTTGGCAATAAGGAGCTCATGATCTGAGACACAGTCAGCTCCCAGTCTCATTTTGGCTGACTGTATAGAGCTTCTCCATCTTTGGCTGCAAAGAATATAATCAATCTGATTTTGGTGTTGACCATCTGGTGATGTTAATGTGTAGTCTTCTTTTGTGTTGTTGGAAGAGGGTGTTTGCTATGACCATGTGTTCTGTGGTAAAACTCTATTAGTCTTTGCCCTGCTTCATTCTGTATTTCAAGGCCAAATTTGCCTGTTACTCCAGGTGTTTCTTGACTTCCCTCTTTTGCATTCCAGTCCCCTATAATGAAAAGGACATCTTTTTTGGGTGTTAGTTCTAAAAGGTCTTGTAGGTCTTCATAGAACCGTTCAACTTCAGCTTCTTCAGCATTCCTGGTTGGGGCATAGACTTGGATTACTGTGCTATTGAATGGTTTGCCTTGGAAATGAACAGAGATTATTCTGTCGTTTTTGAGATTGAATCCAAGTACTGCATTTTGGACTCTTGTTGACCATGATGGTTACTCCATTTCTTCTAAGGGATTCCTGCCCACAGTAGTAGATATAATGGTCATCTGAGTTAAATTCACCCATCCCAGTCCATTTTAGTTCGCTGATTCCTAGAATGTCGACGTTCACTCTTGCCATCTCCTGTTTGACCACTTCCAATTTGCCTTGATTCATGGACCTAACATTCCAGGTTCCTATGCAACAATGTTCTTTATAGCATTGGACCTTGCTTCTTTCACCAGTCACATCCACAACTGTGTATTCTTTTTGCTTTGGCTCCATCCCTTCATTCTTTCTGGAGTTATTTCTCCGCTGATCTCCAGTAGCATGTTTGGCCCCTACAGACCTGGGGAGTTCATCTTTCAGTGTCTTATCTTTTGTCCTTTTCACACTGTTAATGGGGTTCTCAAGGCAAGAATACTGAAGTGGTTTGTCATTCCCTTTTCCAGTGGACCACATTCTGTAGACCTCTCCTCCATGACCCACCCATCTTGGGTGGCCCCACATGGCATGGCTTAGCTTCAGTGAGTTAGATAAGGCTGTGGTCCGTGTGATCAGATTGGCTAGTTGTCTATGATTATGGTTTCAGTGTGTCTGCCCTCTGATTTCCTCTCACAACACTTACCATCTTACTTGGGTTTCTCTTACCTTGGACAAGGGATATCTCCTCACTGCCACCCCTCCTGACCTTGAACGTGGAGTAGTTTCTCTAGCCTCTCCTGTGCCCATGCAGCCACTGCTCCTTGTACATAGGGTAGCTCCTCTCAGCTGCTCCTGCGCTGTCGGACCCTGGCACTCTCGGCTGCAGCCCCTGACCTTGGATGTGGGGTAGCCCCTCTTGGCCGCCACTCCTCGTGCATGGGGTCCTCCTGTCTTCTGCCCCTGACTTCGAAGGTGGGATAACTTCTCTTGGCCGTGTTTGTGCACCGTCGCAGCTGCAAAACAAAGAGTAACATTTGTCTTGTTGGAGGTTTACAGGAATATCCTGACCTACATGGTCAACTGAAAGAACAAAGGATTATCACATTTCTTCCTGGGTCTGGCCAGCACCATGAAGTTTGCAATTAGCAGCCACACCCTTCTCCTTTGTGTATAAAAGAAGCCTGAATTATAACTCAGATAAAATGATTCTTTGGAACACTAATCCACCATCTTCTCTGGCTTTCCAAATAAAGTCCCTATTCCTTGCTCCAACATCCCATCTCTCAGTTTATTGGCCTGCTATTGGGATAGTAGTACATGCTTGTATTGTTAACACGTCTGAGGAGTTTCCTCTTGAGAGGTTGTTCTTCCCATTTCTGACAACATAGGCATGGATATACAGTCTCTTTAATACTGCCATTACTGCAGACAGTATTTAGGGTATAAACAAATTGATAGTTTATAAAGCTTCATTTCAAGTAATGTGAATTAGGACAATTTGATTTTGTTCTTCAAGATTATATTGTCATTCTTCATTTAACCTAAAATTATTTCCTTTTAGTTTTATTTTAAAAGAAGTTGTATTTTTCCATTCAGAAGACTAATAGAGTTCCACACTGCATTCACATAGCCCAAGGAACAGTAACATAGCCTGAATCTAATGTTCATTGAAGGTGACTGGGATGGAGTTTTAAGGAAAGAAAAAAGTGTATACTTTTATATATAGCTATATTTCTTCCCCTGGTGACAATACACATTGTAACCATAAATTACAGTCCATTCAGTTCATTGCATGAAAAAGAAGGTGTGAGAATGTTCATTCAGTTGGGAAATCAAATTGACTTCATAACACCATAGTGGAATAGTGGGAAATGCTAAATATTTGATGTTTTGAAAATATATTTAAATTTATGTATGCATTTTCGAAAGTACTCATCTTTCTCTACACTGTTAATAAAAGCAATTTATTTCAATATAAATTATTGTCTAGCATTCTAATATTCCCAGGATATTAGTTCCAAAGTAACTGATGTCCTAATATGGGAAACTGAGGCATCAAAAGATTAACACTTGAGTCCTTGATTCTGCTATTATTTCAAAACTTTTTTTTTTTTTTTAGGTTTGGTAATCTATAGGATTACGTCCAAGGAGCAGTGGCTGCATGGGCGTAGGAGGGCCTAGAGGCGCTATCCCACATTGAAGGTCAGGAAGGGCAGCAGTGAGGAGATACCCCTCGTCTAAGGTAAGGAGCAGCAGCTGCGCTTTGCTGGAGCAGCCATGAAGAGATACCCCATGCCCAAGGTAATAAAAATCCAAGTAAAACGATAGGTGTTGCCAGAGGGCATCAGAGGGCAGACACACTGAAACCATACTCACAGAAAACTAGTCAATCTAATCACACTAGGACCACAGCCTTGTCTAACTCAATGAAACTAAGAAATGCTTATGGGTTCACCCAAGACTGGTGGGTCATGGTGGAGAGATCTGACAGAATGTGGTCCACTGGAGAAGGGAATGGCAAACCACTTCAGTATTCTTGCCTTGAGAACCCCATGAACAGTATGAAAAGGCAAAATGATAGGATACTGAAAGAGGAACTCCCCAGGTCAGTAGGGGCCCAATATGCTACTGGAGATCAGTGGAGAAATAACTCCAGAAAGAATGAAGGGATGGAGCCAAAGCAATAACAGTACCCAGCTGTGGATGTGACTGGTGATAGAAGCAAGGTCTGATGCTGTAAACAGCAATATTGCATAGGAATCTGGAATGTTAGGTCCATGAATCAAGGCAAATTGGAAGTGGTCCAACAAGAGATGGCAAGAGTAAACGTCAATATTTTAGAAATCAGTGAACTCAAATGGACTGGAATGGGTGAATTTAACTCAGATGACCATTATATCTACTATGTGGGCAGGAATCCCTCAGAAGAAATGGAGTAGCCATCATGGTCAACAAAATAGTTCAAAATGCAGTACTTGGATGCAATCTCAAAAACGACAGAATGATCCCTGTTCGTTTCCAAGGCAAACCATTCAATAGCACAGTAATCCAAGTCTATGCCCCAACCAGGAACGCTGAAGAAGCTGAAGTTGAATGGTTCTATGAAAACCTATAAGACCTTTTAAAACTAACACCCAAAAAAGATGTCCTTTTCACTATAGGGGACTGGAATGCAAAAGTGGGAAGTCAAGAAACACTTGGAGTAACAGGCAAATTTGGCCTTGGAATACAGAGAAGCAGGGCAAAGACTTAGAGAGTTTTGCCAAGAAAATGCACTGGTCATAACAAACACCCTCTTCCAACAACACAAGAGAAGACTCTACATACGGACATCACCAGATGGTCAACACTGAAATCAGATTGATTATATTCTTTGCAGCCAAAGACGGAGAAGCTCTATACAGTCAACAAAAACAAGACCAGGAGCTGACTGTGCCTCAGATCATGAAATCCTTATTGCCAAATTCAGACTAAAATTGAAGAAAGTAGGGAAAACCACTAGACCATTCAGGTATGACCTATATCAAATCCCTTATGATTATACAGTGGAAGTGAGAAATAGATCTAAGGGACTAGATCTGATAGTTTGAGTGCCTGATGAACTATGGACTGAGGTTCATGACATTGAACAGGAGATAGGGTTCAAGACTATCCCCATGGAAAAGAAACGCAAAAAGGCAAAATGGCTGTCTGAAGAGGCGTTACAAACAGCTGTGAAAAGAAGAGAAGCAAAAAGCAAAGGAGAAAAGGAAAGACATAAGCATCAGAATGCACAGTTCCAAAGAACAGCAAGAAGAGATAAGAAAGCCTTCCTTAGCGATCAGTGCAAAGAAATAGAGGAAAACAACAGACTGGGAAAGACTAGGGATCTCTTCAAGAAAATCAGAGATACCAAAGGAACATTTCATGCAAAGATGGGTTTGATAATGGACAGTAATGGTATGGACCTAACAGAAGCAGAAGATATTAAGAAGAGGTGGCAAGAATACACAGAAGAACTGTCCAAAAAAATCTTCACGACCCAGATAATCATGATGGTGTGATCACTCATCTAGAGCCAGACATCCTGGAATGTGAAGTCAAGTGGGCCTTAGAAAGCATCACTACGAACCAAGCTAGTGGAAGGGATGGAATTCCAGTTGAGCTCTTTCAAATCCTGAAAGATGATGCTGTGAAAGTGCTGTGCTCAATATGCCAGCAAATTTGGGAAACTCAGCAGTGGCCACAGGACTGGAAAAGGTCAGTTTTCATTCCAATCCCAAAGAAAGGCAATACCAAAGAAATCTCAAACTACCACACAATTGCACTCATCTCACACACTAGTAAAGTAATGCTCAAAATTCTCCAAGCCAGGCTTCAGTAATATGTGAACTGTGAAATTCCAGATGTTCAAGCTAGTTTAGAAAAGGCAGAGGAACCAGAGATTAAATTGCCAACATCTGCTGGATCATGGAAAAAGGAAGAGAGTTCCAGAAAAACATCTATTTCTGCTTTATTGACTATGCCAAAACCTTTGACTGTGTGGATCACAATAAACTGTGGAAAATTCTTCAAGAGATGGGAATACCAGACCACCTGACCTGCCTCTTGAGAAACCTGTATGCAGGTCAGGAAGCAACAGTTAGAACTGGACATGGGACAACAGACTGGTTCCAAATAGGAAAAAGAGTACGTCAAGGCTGTATATTGTCACCCTGTTTATTTAACTTATATGCAGAGTACATCATGAGAAACGCTGGACTGGAAGAAACACAAGCT
Organism: Bos grunniens; assembly: GCF_055505025.1. Taxonomy (NCBI): domain Eukaryota; kingdom Metazoa; phylum Chordata; class Mammalia; order Artiodactyla; family Bovidae; genus Bos; species Bos grunniens. Next base: position 7,388,988 of record NC_141176.1, on the reverse strand, counting down.
GGAATCAAGATTGCCGGGAGAAATATCAGTAACCTCAGATATGCAGATGACACCACCCTTATGGCAGAAAGTGAAGAGGAAGTCAAAAGCCTCTTGATGAAAGTGAAAGTGGAGAGAGAAAAAGTTGGCTTAAAGCTCAACATTCAGAAAAAGAAGATCATGGTATCCAGTCCCATCACTTCATTGGAAATAGATGGGGAAACAGTGGAAACAGTGTCAGACTTTATTTTCTGGGGCTCCAAAACCACTGCAGATGGTGACTGCAGCCATGAAATTAAAAGACGCTTATTCCTTGGAAAGAACGTTATGACCAACCTAGATAGCATATTGAAAAGCAGAGACATTACTTTGCCAACAAAGGTCCGTCTAGTCAAGGCTATGGTTTTTCCTGTGGTCATGTATGGATGTGAGAGTTGGACTGTGAAGAAGGCTGAGCACCAAAGAATTGATGCTTTTGATCTGTGGTGTTGGAGAAGACTCTTGAGAGTCTCTTGGACTGCAAGGAGATCCAACCAGTCCATTCTGAAGGAGATCAGCCCTGGGATTTCTTTGGAGGGAATGATGCTGAAGCTGAAACTCCAGTACTTTTGCCACTTCATGCAAAGAGTTGACTCATTGTAAAAGACTCTGATGCTGGGAGGGATTGGGGGGGGAGGTGGAGAAGCAGACGATAGAGGATGAGATGGCTGTATGGCATCACTGACTCGTTGGAGGTGAGTCTAAGTGAACTCCGGGTGTTGGTGATGGACAGGGAGGCCTGGCGTGCTGCGATTCATGGTGTTGCAAAGAGTCGGACACGACTGAGCGACTGAACTGAACTGAACTGAAATGAATCTATAGGAAAATAAATAATTTTCTGGTATCCTAGCTTATTCTGTTCTGTTTAAATACACTTAGAAGGATATCTATTTGAGAAAAATATAGATGTCATCTGCGTTTATACTTTTATGTATTAACAATCTAGAACACAAAATCAGCCACGTAAAGTTAAAATAGTTTAGGCAGGATAAGTTCCTCATAATTTTATTTAAAATCTACAACACATATTCTTTTTTACGTCTATCAATAGCAGTTTTATTCTCTGTTTTTCAGAGAAACAAAAATATGTAGAAATAATCCTTGACTCATTTCACATTCCACACTCTATTATTTAGGAAATTGAGTTGACTGTACCTTAAAAATTTATCCAGAATCCAACCTCTTCCACCACTTTATGGATAGTCACATATATTCATCACTATATCATTCTTTTTAGCATATGAAAGATATTAAGCTGAACAAATTCTTCCAGTTTGGTAGTAGTGGTGTTCTAGATTTAAAACAAGAGGCTTGACCAGGGCAGGATGCAAAAGTAAAGTATAATTTCTAAGATTATTCAGAAAATAAAGGGCATTCTAAAACATAAAATTTATTATTTTTTTGTTATTGGTACAACTTTACATACAATGTAAAGTAATATATAAACACTTTAACATTTATTAAGTAATCATATAAGTACTTTAAGTAACAAGACAGATGAAACTCAGAAAGAACCCTTCACATTTATATGAACACTTAACTAATTGACATTCCGTGTGTGTTCAGTGTATATTGTAGATAAATTTGTTGTCCAGTTTTTGATAAACATGTATTGAATATCTAAACATGCGTTAATACTGGCACTAGGGTGCTTTCATATAATGCATGTCCTGATTACTGCAAGAGTCCTCTGTGTTTCCATTACTAGTCTCTTTATTGCCTATGAAGAGGTTAACTTTTTTACATGTACACATAGTTCTCCATTTGAAAATTTGACACAGTTTTCCGGTGAAGAGCCAGATGGTAAATATTTTTACATTGCAAGTCATACACTATATGACTCTGGTATTGTAGGGAGAAAGTACTCATAGAAAACAAATGCTAATGAATTGTTGGATCAGTGTTCCAAGGAAATGTTATTCACAAAAAAGTGGCAGGCCAGAGTTGGCCCAGATCCTAGTGGACTGAACTATTCTATACTGCTAAGGCTATGGCAATTCCAGTTATGAAGAAAATGTACCCCCAAACTTTATTACATTACATAATACATAACATTTCTATTGGATACCCGGGTGACTCAGTTAACTTAGTGGATGGCTATAGGTTTACAACCCTCTTATATATCCTTCTATATAGGATGAATTGATGGAACTGAGTTTACCGCTCTTTGATTTATCTGAATGGTCATAAGCATATGCAATAGATTTATAAAACGAATCTATAAACTGACCTATTTGCTGTAATTCATAAAAACAAATAGATATGCCAAAAGGTTAGATGAGTTTCTTCCATTGTACATGTGGTTTAGAGGAAATGCAACAAATTTTCATAAGGTATGTTCAAACCACACATTTGTTCTGTTTTAAAATACTAAGAAGAAAAATATATAATTTTATTAGAAATGAAAATTAATGGAGACATTTTGAAAAGTACTTTTACATGTATAATATCATTTGCAAATCATTCTGCACTAAGTAGCTGATTGTATTTAATATATTTTATGTGCTTAATAGGATGTAACGTGGGCTTGTGTTTATGACAGCTATGTAGTTTTGATTATTAAGGATGTTATAAGCACCACATGTTCAAATGAAGAAAACAGACAACTAAATTCAAAAGCTTATGAGCAGTGAAAAATAAACCAGCTGTTCATACACCCCTGGGGCTATGGATTAGTTAACTGTGTATTTCAGTCCCTTATTTTTGGTATACTTTTGAAATATATTGTATATGATTTGTGTGGAAAATCTTGGGTGTTACATTGATTTTATTCAAGGATTAGAGTTCATCCAACTTCAAAGTTGCTATCTTGGATATCTAAAATTTCTAAAATTGCTTGCCAAGTTCTAAGAACAAGCTGTATAATCCCATATCAAATACTGTCTCCTGTGTATTTTTCAACAACAAAATTGGATAGAGTATAATATTTATAAATTGTCTCAGTAAACATTTACAAGTACAATACAGATTCATAACATATTTAATTGTAAAAGTCTTAACCTTCAATAATTGTTTTTTAATTTGACCTTTAGAATTCTAAGGATTAGTAAAATTTATTGCCGGGAGCCAGCGTGAGGAACTCCGCCTGTGGCAAAGGTCATGAGGAAGGAGGCTCGGCATACGCAAAGGCGGGATCGAGCCTCAGGAGTCCCCTGGAAATTCTCGAGCATCTACCCCCAAAACCAGAGTCTGCCTACTTTACTGCTTTGTGCTGTCACCTACACCTCTGACTTTACGGGGGGCTGTCCCCCACTACCTCTCTCTGAAAAAAGAGTTAACTTACAGCTCCAGTTAATAAAGTTCCTGGGTGTGATAGTGTTTCAACCTACAAACTCCTTTGGAAGTCCTCTAGCCTGCCTGAATAGGTTTTTCCGGCCACATGTGATTGTTCAGAGCCTCCCAACCGTGAGAGGCATGAGACGTTATAAACTGTCTAAATACAGATTCCTTTGAGCAGTTAAAAGATTGATTAGAAATTGTATTGGTGAAGGGTTTTTTACTTGTCGGGCCAATGTTTGCTGCTAAGTTTCCATATCCCATACCTGCTGTGTCCCTGGCAGTGTATTGATTAATATAATTGGTGTAAGTAGTAGCTTTAATGTTTGTAACCTTGGACCCTTGAGTTAATTCTTTTTCTTGTTATAGCCCACCACACCTTTGCCCTGTAGGAATGCAACTTTATCTAATGCTTTTGGAGGGTGGCACCTGACTTTAGACTAATCACCTTTAGAGAAAAATAAGTTTTCTGAAGAAAGGGTCTTAAAATGTTAACAGGCCTTCGGGCCAGAAGATGATGCAAATCACCTAAACTTTTGCATATGATAAGTTTGCAGGAAGAAAGCCTGGCTTACTGCATGACTCTACCCCTTCCCCCATTATCCTCTATGCACAACTTAAGGTATAAAAACTACTTTGGAAAATAAAGTGTGGGCCTTGCTCACCGAAGTTTGGTCTCCCCATGTCATTCTTTCTCTCAACCTCTGGCTGAGTTTCTATCTGGAGCACAGAGGTCCTCTGCAACCACTTGTTTGCCTGGGCTTCTAAGACTCACTCGAGAAGGTGCCTAAGGTAGGGCACCTTCCGCTATTCGAGAGGTCGCCTGCGGCCTCCGTGGTCAGAGCTAACCTGATGTCACAGGTTATATTGATTTTCCAGGTAAACCAAGCTACTCAGCCTCTTTTCTCCACTGAATTTCCTCACTGAGTTATCCTTATTCAACCACTCTTTATATCTTTAATTCTATCATATCCTGATTGCTGAAGCCATCTCCCCTTCGAATTCCCTGGATCTACCGGGGCTGGACCCCGGCAATTTATGACATCAAGTTTCTTTACAATTAATTTCATGGTAGGTATTCATTAATTAACATAACAATGCATTGGTAATGTAGATTCCACCTTTTATTTTTCACATTTGAACGTGGTTGAACAGATGAAAAGAAGGCGTACCAAGGAGTGTACCAAAGGAAATGGCCATGTGAAGACAGAGTGGGAAGGTAGCTGTCAACAAGCCAAGGAAAGAGACCTTAGAATAAACCAAACATTCACACTTTGATTTTGGACTTTTAGTCTCCAGAACTCAGAAAATTTCTGTTGTTTAGGCCACTCCATCTGTGGTGCTTTGTTATGGCAGCCCTAGCAGACTGGGGCAATCCCTGGGTTGGGAAAATCCCCTAGAGTAGAAAATGGGAACCCATCCCAGTATTCCTGCCTGGAAAATACCGTGGACAGAGGAGGTCGGAGGGCCACAGTCCATGAGGTCAAAAAGAGTCAGACATAACTGAGTGACTCAGCACACACACAGAGCAGACTAACACACTCTGTGTATAACATACATACAGAAAGTAAGTTTTGCTTGATGGATCAGTTTTCTTAGAGGACTTAACCCATGAAACATATTAAGATATGGAACTTTACCATAACCCCCTGAAACTCCATCAGAAATCCTTTCACTTACTACATCACCAATAGTAACCATTTGTATGCCTTATTCTTGAAATATTCAAGTTGTGTATATATATTTTTAATATATATCAAGTTGTGTCTGTATATATATTTTTTTGTGTAAATGTGTGTGTATTCAATATACACAGGGAATCAGTATACATTTAGTGCTACTTTTTTACTAATTCAACATCTAGTTTCTGAAATTCATTTAACTTCTTATTCATGTTTATAACTCACTCATTCTCATTGCTTTGTATCATCTGTTGGATGAATATAAACTCACACATTTATTCATTTTACAGTTGATGAACATTTGAGTAGTTTCCAGTTTGTGACTATTGTAAATAGCTCTTCTGTGAATATTTTATATATCCTTAGTTGAACATGTGCACACATTTATATTAGGTATGTAACTGGAATTAAAAATCACTGGGTTCACAGCTAGAAGATGCTTCCTAGTCTTTCCCATTTGTACTCCCTGTAGTATCATGTGAAAAGCTCCCATGTTCCACACACACCTGCCTGAACTTGGCATTGTCAAGACTTGATCTTTGCTTTTCTGTGATTTTAATTTGCATTTTTCTATAACCACTCACATTGAGAATATTTCTTATGTTTATTGATATATTTCTTTTAAATATGTTGAAAACATTTCATCCATAAAACCCTGATAAAGATTTTATTTTGACTAGAATTATAGCATTGCTGCTTCATTTGTACTATGAACAAACCTGGAAGAATAGACAGAGGTATGAGGAATATAGTCTTTGTACGCCAAAAGTGTACTGTAATGCTACTCTGTTGCTTCTTAGGTCTTATTCTGTCCTATTGGTTTACATTTATTAGGGATGATATTAGTTTTGCTTATTGAGAAAGCATATCCAGTTTTGGAACATGTGAATGAACTATATATATTTAATATCTTCCATATCGTTTCCTTCTATATGTATTTGTCCTTATATGTTGCATTTGAAATCTTGTATTTCCCTGTCCACTAAACTGATTTATACGTCTTCCAGGCCATCATGTTACTAACATGCATGGCCCTCATTGTATCAGTGTTTACATCAATTTTGGAAGATAATGTGGGAAGAAGAGACATGTCTATTATTTAAAATTATGAGACTGTTTAGTAAAAGACAAAATTAAATCTTCTATTGAGCAATTTGAAATACATCATAAAATCTGTCTTCTCTTCTTTATACATATTGCTTTATTTCAGATCTTCAACATCTCATTTTAGCAACTGGAATCATTTCCATTCTGATAGGTCTACCCTGAGTCTCTTCACCAATAGGATCCATTGCATTTGATAGTTGAGATATTTTCTATGAAGATTAAATTTTATCACATGCTACCTTGTCTCTCTATTGTACAAAAGAATATTATTGGCTACATACTTCCTCTGTAATTTCAACTTGTGAAATACATATTTTGCCTGACACTATATCCAGATATGTCTTTAACATCAAGGAACTCCCCTTTCCATTTTTAATCTTTAATTTAAAATTTTCTCTTAGTTTGATTTTGTGGCACCTGGTTTTCTCATTGGTTTCCCTCCTACTTAGATCTTTACAGATGTGACTTCTTTATCTTCAACAGTGTACATTTCCCAAAGTTATATTTTGTGCTTATTTTCTTTTCTGTACCTGCAAACTGTCTCTTGGTTTTCTCATTTGTTTTCAGAAAGTAAATAGTCCATTGATGTAAGAATATAAAAGTGACTCCCAATTCAAGTTCTCATCTACAAAGATTCAGATTTTCGTCCACGTGGAATGAAGCACTTTGTCAGATACATAGTTGATGGAAATCATCCATCACAAAAGAGCCATATCTAGCCATGGCACATAAAGCACACTCATTTTTTGGCCACCTACACTTGTAATAGTTATAAAAGTATAAGAATTTAAAGCCAAATATGCTTGTGACTTTTGCCACCTTAAGTTCCTCAACTAAGCCCCATGTTTCTTATCTGTGAAAATGGAGAAAATAATGCTTGGTATAGTGTGATAGTATAAGTATGTGTTATTGTTAGCATTGTAGAGTGGGAGAAGCAATTTCCAAAAAGTCAGGCTATCACCATAAAAATACTTATTTTCTTTCTTTCTCTGCAAACTTTAAAATGCAAACACCTGAAGGCTGCCTTAGAATATGGTGAGAAGTTGGATATAAACGGCTTTTGCTCTCCCTGGGTCCTCTGAAATTTATTGTTTAAAAAATGCGAGGACTAGGGGCTGGACTGTTAGGTATGTTGCAGAATGTGCCTGAAACTTATCTTACTCGTAGGCTGTGGCTGTGACTTGAGACACATTACAAGAATTACAGCATTATGTCTTTCAATATGAATTGTCCCAAGGGCACTGTAGTTTTAATACGTTTCTGAATACCTAGCTGAAGATTTATATTTTTTCTCATCGTTTAATTTGGACTGATTTGAATCTTAAAGCTTTTAAATTTGAATGCACCACATTTATAGAATTGTTATATTATGACAAATGATCTGAAAATTGTAAAACATATTTTTTTCTTTTTAAAAAATTTCTGTAGCTTAACTCTGACACATTTCATGATTGCCTGCCTAAATCTTTTTATGTTTAGATTATATTCTGAGTATTTTTCTAAATTACAAAATGCTTAAATCAAAAAGGATATAATAAATGTTTTTTTTTCACTTTATTTTCTATAGATTTAATCTGATGCTTTTGAAAAGAAACTTTCATTTATTAAGCTAACCTGGTAACTAGGAAGAAATGCTAAGCATTTGAAGCCTGTCTTTCTTTCTTTCTTTTTTTTTTTTTTTTTGCTTTAATTTTGTAAGTCTCTCCCATATGCATGCTGGGATTGCAATCTTCTAAGTTAGCTAGGGACCTGAACTATCATTTCCTGAAGCAAGATGGATATTTCCCTTGCCTGGGATGCACTTAACATGACAGCAGTGCAGATGTATATATGTCCTTTCTCTGTGAGGAAGGCTCAAGTGTATACATAGATTAAAGTACTTCTCTAGAGAGTGATCCCTGGGCAGATCCTTATTAGTCAGTTTATTCACTTGATTAACAATGACTAATCATATTGTATTTTGAAGATTCTCTAAGTTGTTAGTTTGAGACTAAGAAAACAGAAGAGCTTCAACTACTGAAATTTTGTGCAGAGAATTAGACACTTCACATTGCCATGCTTCTGCACTGGTTAAGCATGGAAAGAGAATATAAAGCTTTTACTGTGTAGTGTACCTGGGTACAAGGGCAGATAAGCCTTTGATCTTTAAGGCATATGGAAGTTATAGTTAATTAATAGAAAATACACTTCTTCCAAAAACATATTTTACAAAGTGATTGTAAAAGTGCTTGTTGAATGCAAAATAGATTTAATAGATAATCTGGATTTTGTTTCTTTAGAAGCATTGTGAGTTAATAGAAACTATTCTAGCAGCATTAGATTTTAGCATTATATTCTTGTGAATGTATCCGCTGATTTTTACATAAGAGTGCTTTTTACAAAAGAGGTTAGATGTAGCATGCTATGCTTAATTTGAAATGCAGTTGTTTTTGCTGATAAGTATTTGCATAGAAAACTATGAAGTGTGTAAAGCAAAGATATTTTAAACTTAAAACTTTTCAAAAGTAATATTCAATTATCAAGTTTCTAACAAGGTAGGTAAACTATTACATCTCCAGAATGTCTTGTAGGTGTGTGAGTGTGGGATTAGAGCTATTATCTACAAAGAAATTGTCTTCAATCTATATTTTCATAGTGTACACATCGCTTTACTATTTAAGTGAGTCAGAAAAATATCTCTTTTTAAAATTATTTGATTACTTGAAGAATTAATGTGATGTTGGAAACTAGCAAAATAGTATTTAAAAATCAGCCTAATTTTAACTTTCAGAAATAATGATAGATGACATTGTCACATGGGTATATTTTTATATATTTATACAGGTCAACTAGCAGAAATACATTATTAAAGTAAGTCATATTAAATATGATATAAATTTATTTTCCAAGTAAAGATACCCTCAGCATCCTGAGTATATGCCTACTGCCTTTTTTGCCTGCTGCAATCCCAAATCCTGGCATCACTTTAGAAGTGTCACCATGACGTGAACAAGGTCATGGGCTTTGCTACAGACTAGAAAGACACACTTGTCATGTGAGGACCAAACCTAGTGCCAGCTATGGAAAATCCTGAAGCAAGAAAAGGCAACATTTCCCAGAGATACTTTGACCTTTGGACATAACTAACAAAAAGAATGACTGTGGCCTGAGTGCATATCTCTGGAGGAACCAGCCGACATCTGTAATCCCAGTGATCGAAAGGCTGAGAGGAAAAGATTTAATCTTTCTACTCCTGCAGCTGCTGCCAGTGGGACTTCGCAGGTGAGCAGACAAAGGAACTAAGGCATTTTCACTACTCTTTGCAGTTCCCGTAATATGAGTTCCAACGTGTGGGCATTTTCATACATGTCTTCTGATGTACATTTATGAGCGTTTATAAAGGGCACATATTGGAAGTCAATTACAGATTCTTGGAAGAATCAAGATGGTGGAGTAGGAAGGTTGGGAACTCACCTTCCCCAGTGAACACACCAAAAATTCATCCACACGTGGAACAATTATTACTGAAAACTAACTAGACATTGGCAGAAAGATTCCTGTACAACCAAGGCTATAATCAAGATCCACATGAAATCTGGAAGAAAGAGCAATGAGCAGGTCAGGCTCTGAGTCTCTGAGAAAGAGCTTAGGTTAAAAGGGAGGTCACGTGGGCAGAGTCACTCCCTGAGGACTGAGCAGTTCGAGACACATATTCGATCCCCCAGTCCCACATCATGACACAGGGAAGACAAGCCCCTTGACTGGTTGGAGGGTCAGTGGGAATTACAGGAGAGTGTGGGAAGCCTAAATTCTAATGAGGCACATTAGTTAATTTGTTTGCTCATAAGGCAGGGAAGAGAAGATAGATTACAAATTGCAGGCCTGGCTGGCTGATTTCCCATGCCTACCCTGGAGAGCACTTTAGTCTGAGCTGAGTAAACACTCCAACCACTTGGGAACTTGGCTCTGAAACAGACAAAGCTCATATGGCTCAAACCCAAATCAACATTGAGCAGGATGGAGGTGGCCATCGCTGGTGTAGAATCAGCCCCTTCTCCGTCTGCAGCCAGATCACCACAGCCTGCACTCCAGCACAGGCTGAGAGACTATCAGATCCTGTCTGCCCTGGCACTGCTCTTCAGCAAGTTTGGTGGCGAGCCCAGCCTCCAGAGACAAAGAGGACTTAGGCTCAAGATGGTGACTGAATAAGGTCTGGGCAGTCATTTCTAGTGCTTTCACAGGAGGCACATCGGAAGAAGTCTCAGTTTCTGAAATTGGATGGACAGCTACATCCCACAGCCTGGTATATGTCTAGTATACATTCCAAACCCTTTTGGTCAAACCCTGCTCCCCTCTGGGGATGGGTTCCAGTGCTGAGATGAGGAAATGCACACATTTGGATGAAACAGAGTCAGCTTGGACCCAAACCTTAGGGTTTCTGTTCTAGCAACATGCAGTCTAGACCCTGCCCCTGATAGGGTGGTGACAATGACTGAGGAGAGGGAAAACTCTGAATTAAACCTGGCTTTTGCGTTAGTGCCCCCTTTTCAGGCTCCACCTCCTACCTAGGTAACCATTGTCAGAACACAATGAGAAAAGACATTTCAGCTTTCCCACCAAAGGTACTGGACACATGCAATTTGTATAGGGACACTTTCACATAAGGACACCTATCCAAGATGGCAATAACTGTTTCAGATAATTTCAGACAAAGAGAAAGTGAAGCAAAATTAGAAGACAGAAAAATCAATTGAAAGAACAATAGCAAAACCTTAAAAATTTTAATTAAAAGGTTAGCAGTTTTGTCAAGAGATGCACTGGTCATAGCAAACACACTTTAACAACAACACAAGAGATGGCTTTACACACGGACAACATCAAATGATTAATACTGAAATCAGATTGATTATATTCTTTGCAGCTGAAGATAAACAAGTTCTATACAGTCAGCAAATATAAGTCCAGGATCTGACTGTAGCTCAGATATTATGCTTCTTATTGAAAATTTCAGGCTTAAATTTAAAAAAAAAAAAAGTAGGCAAAACCACTAGGTTATTCAGGTGTGACCTAAATCAAATCCCTTATCATTATACAGTGTAGGTGATGAATAGATTCAAAGGATTAGATCTGGTAGACAGAGTCCCTGAAGAACTATGGACAGGGTTTGGTAACATTATACAAGAGCAAGGACCAAAACCATCACGAAGAAAACTATATACCAGAAGGCAAAGTGGTTGTGTGAGGAGGCCTTACAAATAGCTGAGAAAAGAAGAGAAGTTAGAGGCAAAGGAGAAAAAGAAGGATATACCTATCTGAAGCAGAATTTCAAAGAATAGCAAAGATAGGCACAATAAAGGACAGAAATGGTATGGACCTGTCAGAAGCAGAAGAGATTAAGAAGAGGTGGCAAGAATACACAGAAGAACTATACAAAATGTTCTTAATGGTAGCCTACCAGGTTCATCATAACCATGATGGTATGACCACTCACCTAGAGTCAGACATCTTGGACTAAGGAGTCAAGTGGGCCTTAGGAAGCATTATGATGAACAGAGCTAGTGGAGGTGATGGAATTCCAGCTGAACTATTTCAAATCCTAAGAGATGATGCTGTCAAAGTGCTGCATTCAATGTGCCAGCAAATTTGGAAAAGTCTGCAGTGGCCATGGGAATGGCAAATGTCAATTTTCATTCCAATCCCAAAGAAGGGTAATGCCAAATAATCAAACTACTGCACAACTGCACTCATTTCACATGCTAGCAAGGTAATGGTCAAAATCCTTCAAGCTAGTCTTCCACAGTATGTGAACTGAGAACTTCAGATGTACAAGCTGGATTTAGAAAAGGCAGAGGAAGCAGAAATCAAATTGCCAACATCTGTTGGACTTGTGATACCAATATAATTGGAATCTTGAAGTTTTCTGTATAGGACAGAACCAAAAATATGTGACATTAGAATCACAGCAGGTGTGTTACAAGTGTTAAGTACTCACATATGAGGGCTGGCACTCTGATAATGCTTGCTATACAATGGAAGTCATCTCATTCCATTTTTTGGATAGAGCCAAAATCAGCATTAGGAGATATATTTCATATTCATGAAATATTGTCATTTGCAGCAACATGGATGAACCTATACTAGCTGTTCCCAATCTTTTTGTCACCAGGGACCGATTACATGATAGACAATTTTTCCATGAACCAAGGGGTAGGTGTAGGGAGGGATGGTTCAGTTAGTAATGGGATGCAATGGGGATCAGCAGAAGAAGCCTCACTCACTTGCCTCCTTCTCACCTTTGGCTGTGTCGGTCTGCAGTCCTGGGGCTGTGGACCCCTGAACTAGAGAATATAATGTGAATTGAAATTAGTCAGGCAAAGACAGACAAATACTACATGTTATCAAATTTGTGGAATCTAAAAACTAATGGAAATAAATTCATAATCAAAAAACAGACTCACAGATATAGAAAACAAGTTTATGGTTACCACAAGGGAAAGAGAAAGGGGAGGGGTAAATTAGGAATATGGGATTAGCAGACACAAACCACTCTACATAAAATAGATAAGCAACAAGATTTACTGCACTGCATAGGCAATTCTAGCCAACATACTGTAATAAATTAGAATGTAATATAACTTGGAAAAGAAACCCTAAATAACTATGTTGTATACCTGAAAGTAACACAATATTATAAAGCAACTGTACTTCAATAATGAAATAAACTTCTATAATTTGATTTAATTCTGATGTTCATAATAAGATAAAGCCCACCTATAGAATAATTGTGAGAAGTAAAGTGCTAAAGAAATATTGACATAAAGGAGGTTAAGTGGCTATAAAGAGAAAGCAAACAAACAAACATTGTATGTATATACATGGGATTTTGGGGTTAAAAATTAAGGATAAAATAAGATAAAATTATATTCCAAGATAGGGCTAAATTCTCCCTCTCAAAATTAAAAGTCATAAACTAATGTACACTAATCAGAGCAGTTAATATTTAAGATTAGAATTATTTGAAAGAAATGTTTTCCATCAGTATGCATGATTATCTAATACGAAAACAATTTTCTAAAATTCTGAGGGATAAATACAGTTTTAAGAGACTAAAAACAAAATGAAATTAGATGTTTGGGGAGAAAAATAAGCACCATAGTTTCTAACTGATGGTGTCTTCTGACCCTGGGTGTGTTGAGCTTTCATTTTCATGGTTGCACAGGGTACATGGCCACACAGGAGAACATGTCTGGAGCTCACTCAAGTTTGGAACTCTAATTGGAAATTAAGCAGAATTTAGGATTAAATGGCATTTACACTTTGCAAAAAAAGATAGATAAAATAAATAAATCCATAATACAAGGAGAGAAGATGAGCCACTTCTCATCTCAGTCACTCTAAATGGATTACTGCTAGAGAAAGCAACTTCCAGGAATATTGATTGCCACCAATCTGTATATAATTTTGTGTACTAAGTCTATACTGCCCTGATTTTGTGATAAAACACCTCATGGGTAGAATTTAAGTGAAAAGATTCCTAGGTTAGTAGCGCCTCAAGTGATGGATAGAACTGAATGCATATGCCTTCTGAGGAAGACAACTTCAGTTCATTATCAAAATCACAAAGTTAGCATGACAACAGGGCACCCCACAAGAGAGTTATGATATTATCAGACATAAAAATGAGTTCCATAAGATTTTACTTATTAGATTAGGCAATTAAGATTATATAATAAAATAAGCATGTTCAATATTTTTTTAAAAAGTTAAAGAGTGGCTTTAAAAATTAATCAAAGGACTAGAGATAACTATTATAATGAAAAATAGTGCATTTAAAACTTCTGAAAGCAAATGCTATGGTAATTGAAATATAAAATCAGTGGAATAATTAGAGAGCAGATGAAAATCAGCAGAAAATAGAAATAGAGCATTAAAAGCTGATTCAAAGAAATTATCCAGAATACCTTATGGTGAAACAAACAGGAAATAATACTGTACTCACTGATAATTGAATGGGAAGTCCAAATATTAATACATAGCATCAATGCTTCATTAGACATAATACAAATAATAAAAAAAAAAATATCCATTGTGGTGATAGATGAAAGTTCTTAAAACCTAAGGTACTATGAGTGTACTAAAGAAGTTCAAGGTACATCAAACACAATCATTTAACAACAACAACAACAAAAACGTGAACATACATCAGAATAGAAAAAAAAAAAAGACAAAGACAACCAAAAAGAGACAGATTATTTACAGTGGGACCCATGGGTAACTTCTCAGGATCAACAGCAGCAGTTGAAAGACGGTAGAATAGTAATGTCAATGTCTTGAGAGAAAAATAACTGTCCAGTAACCATATCCTATTTTTCCCTTCTATTTTTATTTTATTTTAATTATAGTTGAATAACTTGTACTGGTAGAATAATAATGCTTTATTCTTTTGATTGCTGTATGCAGTGAAACATATTGATGTACTTCTAGGTTTGGCTTCTTTTTTTTTTTTTTGCTACATTGTAAGTTTGGAAAGACTCATGCTAAAGCTGAAACTCCAGTACTTTGGCTACCTCATGTGAAGAGTTGACTCATTGGAAAAGACTCTGATGCTGGGAGGGATTGGGGGCAGGAGGAGAAGGGGACAACAGAGGATGAGATGGCTGCATGGCATCACTGACTCGATGGACGTGAGTCTGAGTGAACTCCGGGAGTTGGTGATGGACAGGGAAGCCTGGCCTGCTGCGATTCATGGGGTCGCAAAGAGTCGGACACGACTGAGCATCTGAACTGAACTGAACTGAACTGAAGATTCAATTGGGTTTCTTGGTTTTTCAGTGGTAAAGAATCTGCCTGTCAATGTAGGAGATGGGAGACTGATCCCCTGGTGGGGAAGATCCCCGGGAAAAGGAAATGGCAATCCACTCCAGTATTTTTGCCTGGGAAATCCCATGAAGAGAAGAGCCTAGTGGGCTACAGTTCATAGGGTCACAAAAGAGTCAGATATGACTTAGTAACTAAACAATGACAACAATAACAACAAGACTTAATTAGCTAAAGTTTAGCTATTCTTTTTTTTTTTTTTTCCACAAATAAGATGGTCTAGAGTCTCTTTGTCAATTTTTTAAAAATCTTGGTCAAGTTTTGGAATTAAAGTGAAACTGATGTTTTAAACGCTTTGAGACCCGAAATGATTCTACCATTAGTGCATGACTAGAAAAACTGTGAGAGCTTGTTTTGTTGCTAATAACATCTGTATTTTGAAAAATTATCTCAAAGACCATCTGTTTAATAGTAACTTCTTGATTAACAGAAACTGAATACTTTTACTGAATCAAAATTATTTCTATTGTGCTGTATCAAGAAACGCAATTAACAATGTCACATTTACTTTTCCATTGCCAAAGCTAAATATAGAGTCCATATATACATTTTTGTTTTGGTGTTTGTGTTTGATAAATGTCCATTTAGTAAGCACAAGTATCATGGCAGAAAGTTTTGAAGGGAAATAAAAAGCATCACTGGAAATCAAAATAAGAAAAAAAAAATAACCAAACAACCCTTTAAAGTGATTCCTCTTACAAATACATAAAGATAGATTTTGCAAGATCAATTTAGAACTGACTACAGTGCACATGTAAATTTAATTTCCACAAAAGAGAAAGAATTTGTGTGGTTTAGTGTATTGCGTGCTTGTGTGTGTGTGTGTATGTGTGTGTGTTGCATATGAGAGCAATTAGCTTTTTAGTATCCTTGAATGTTCTCTCCAACAAAAGACAAAGTCAATGACCTAAGAATATTTTAATGTTTTGCTTCACTTCAAGAAGTGAACTTTCACTGTCAACGTAGTGTTAAATTCAACATTTTTCTTACAGTTATTTGGAATGCATACCTGGGACTATTTTTGGAATAGATCCTAGGGATTGGAGCAGATTATATATTTATTTTTAATGCTAATTAATTAATTTTTAAATGCTAAATCTAATTAACTAATGGTGCATGTGCGTGTGTGTGTGTGTGTGTGCACACTCAGTCATGTCTGACTTTTTGTGACCCCATGGACTGTCCATGGCTCCTATGTTCA
Organism: Bos grunniens; assembly: GCF_055505025.1. Taxonomy (NCBI): domain Eukaryota; kingdom Metazoa; phylum Chordata; class Mammalia; order Artiodactyla; family Bovidae; genus Bos; species Bos grunniens. The sequence continues at coordinate 7,372,848 of NC_141176.1, read as the reverse complement.
TGGGCTCCTCTGTCCATGTCCTACCAAGCTCCTCTGTCCATGGGAATCTCAGGCAAGAATACTTGAGTGGGGTGCCATTTCCTTCTCCACTAATGATGCATAATTCATAATAATAAAGTTATAATTCAAAGTGAAAATATTCTAGAAGTAACTTTACACTATTTTTTACTTTACCTTCTTTATGATCTCAAAAACTATCAGGACAGTGCCAAAACTTTCACTCCAAAGTTTAAAGTGCAAATTGGTCAATCAATGACAAGACATTTTGAACCTAAAGCAATCATCAACACCCTGGAAATTTTTTTAACATCTCTGAAGTTGAAATGTGTCTAAAGTATGATATTAAGCTCATATCTCTTCACACACATTTAGATAGATAAATAAATTGCCTGAAGGGCTCAAGGAATATGCCTTGAATATCCCAATAATACTTCAAACCCACTGGCTAAATAAGAATTCTCAGAATTGGATCTTTAATATTTCTTATGGAGATACTCTTGTAAAGCACATATTTCAGCATTTTTAGAACTATCTTTTAAAGCCTTCACTCTCCCAAATATTTTTTAAAATACTTTCCATTTGAATACATGAGTAGAAAAAGTTGAATAAATGAAAATTATTTTATACTAGTTCTTGATGCTGGTAGTATATTTCTCATTAAAAACACATTGTAACATTTAATTTTTATTCATCCATTTATTAACTTTGAAACAAAATTGTACTTTAAGAAATCATTTTCAAATATCAGAATCAACTCAATGTTTTCCTGTTTAATTTGATTAAAGAAGAAAAATTATTCCAAGTATAATCAGTTCAGTTCAGTCACTCAGTCATATCCGACTCTTTGCAACCCCATGAACCGTAGCACGCCAGGCCTCCCTGTCCATCGCCAGCTTCCGGAGTTCACCCAAACTTATGTCTATCCAGTCGGTGATGCCATCCAACCATCTCATCCTTTGTCATCCCCTTTTCCTCCTGCCCCCAATCCCTCCCAGCATCAGGGTCTTTTCCAATAAGTCAACACTTCGCGTGAGGTGGCCAAAGTACTGGAGTTTCAGCTTTAGCATCATTCCTTTCAAAGAACACCCAGGACTGATCTCCTTTAGGATGGACTGGTCAGATCTGCTTGCAGCCCAAAGGACTCTCAAGAGTCTTCTCCACCAACACAGTTCAAAAGCATCAGTTCTTCAGAGCTCAGCTTTCTTCAGTAGACAGGTAGATAGATTTATAAATAGGTAGAAATTGAAACTAAAATGCTAGCCACAGAGCAAAAAAGAGGGGAAAAAAAAAAAAAGGTAGAAAGATTTGTTATTCAAACCTTGGTGGGTAGCAGTTATTTAAAAGCATTCATAGAATGAATTTTAATAAATAATTTTGATTTATTTAAGATATCAGGAGACATACTAATATCCTCCATTTTTAGGCATGTGCAAATTATTTAACTAATCATTTCCTCTTTGTGAAGCTAAGTTAATTTAAAATAATGAGATCACTGTGTTCATTTCATACTTTGAGTCTTCCTAGAATGAAAAATTAAATGGCAAATGGAATTGAAAAATGATGGCCTCTCAGCTCTGTTCAAAAAAATAAATACACAAGCAGAACATGTAAACTCCCTGTCACTTCATATAGTAGCAACCTATACTAGAGTGAAGATGAATCAGCTTTCCTGTCAGGGATGAATGTCAACTGTGTTAAGTTAGATGTTTTTGGTACTTAAGTGAAAGACAGTTTTTCCAGCTTCTGAATTACCAGCCTCAAATCACTTCATAAGTTGGACTAAACAGTACTGAGTTTGGGGGTTGTTTTTCTATTCCCTTTGGGTGACATAAAGTTCAGTGCTCCATTTCTTCTCTAACTATGAGAGAAACTGTAATAACAGAGACTATAGAAGTAATGTAGAAATGAAATGTTTCCAATTGCATTTGTGTCCCCAACGTCTACTTCAGACTTGTTCTAAGAAAAGCACATATTTTGATGTAATTTTAAAAGGCTCTCTTTCTGAATGGGTGATAATTTATCTAATGAAATACAGATTTTCTCTGCTGAAAATAAGAGCAAAAATAATTTCTCCTTGTTCTCTTTTCAGTATAATTGTTTGGGGTATGTTTGGCACTTATACCAGTCACCTCAATTCCACAGTGTTAGAACATACATCTTGACTGCAGGTATTTATATATACATATATACTCTTATTTTTAATCTTCTTAAGATTACCATGGTGATAATTTCTTAAATCCAAGCTTATTTATCTGTGTATAAGGTAGGGAAATTTCTGCTCAGAAATCTTCCCAGTGTGATATCATTACATGTACACAGGGAAAAGGTTATAAATACACTCATCATACATGGATAAATAAATTAATAAAAATGAGACTATGGCAAGAAGTAAGGGAAGAGTCACAATGCAACATTTATATTTTCTTGTAAGTAATACAGAAAAAAAGATGAAATGCTTAATAAATATATTTTTAATAACAGGAATTTCAAAGTCCTATTACGGACATATTATTAAATAAATTCTAACTCTTTAATAAAATCATTTCAAGGGAGATTTAGTGAGATACTACTTTGAACCACTCATGTCATAGAAAATAAAAGAATGTTTCATTATCAAAAACACTATATTTTCTGAGCCTCCTGATCAGTTGGAATATATAAGCAGCTGTTTCTCAATGACTACCTTTTGAGTTGAATTTATAGTAAAGTAACTGCTAGTAAAATTAGAGAGTTACCACTAAATTGTACTGATTTTGTTTTGTCAGTTATTCGATACTAACTTTACAATTCCATAAATTACATCTTTTATTTTTTAATTAAATCTTTGTATTTAATTTAAAATTGAATCTAGATGTTTAAGGATTTAACAAATTGATCTTAAGCCAGATATTTTCCCCCTTTCATTAGAATGTACCAAATAAAAACAAAATTATATGAACATTTGACTGTATTGTTATTAGAGTTAAGTAGCACTTAAATCAATAACATTCTATAGAATTTAAAAGAGGCTACTGGGCTTTTGAGTAATTTAATCAAAGTGGCATCCCATTAGGTAGAATAAACAGAACTTGGATTCATCTACTGAAACATTTTGATCATTTTATCAGATTATTCCCTTCTGAAAATTGTTGATTTACTTGTTCTTACACATTTCGCTAAAATTGCAGACCATCAAATACTTAATCATTATCACTGAAGTACAGTTCATTTGCTCAGTTTTGTCCAACTCTTTGTGACCCCATAGACTGCAGCACAACAGGCCTCCCTGACCCTGACCATCACCAATTCCCAGAGTTTATTTAAACTCATGCCCATTGAGTCGGTGATGCCATCCAACTATCTCATCCTTTGTCATCACCTTCTTTTGCAGCCTTCAATCTTTCCAAGCATCAGGGCCTTTTCCAATGAGTCAGTTCTTTGCATCAGATGGCCAAAGTATTGGAGTTTCAGCTTCAGCATCAGTCCTTGCAATGAATATTCAGGACTAATTTCCTTTAGGATGGACTGGTTGGATCTCCTTGCAGCCCAAAGGACTCTCAAGAGTCTTCTCCACTACCACAGTTCAAAAGCATCAATTCTTCAGCACTCAGCTTTCTTTATAGTCCAACTCTCACATCCATACATGACTATTGGAAAAACCATAGCTTTGATTAGATGGAACTTTGTTGGCAAAGTAATGTCTCTGCTTTTTAATATGCTGTCTAGGTGTTTCATAACTTTTCTTCCAAGGAGCAAGTGTCTTTAAATTTCATGGCTGCAGTCACCATCTGCAGTGATTTTGGAGCCAAAAAAAGAATAAAGTCTGTCACTGTTTCCACTGTTTCCCCATCTATTAGCATAAACTGATTGGACTGGATGCCATGATCTTAGTTTCCTCAATGTTGAGTTATAAGCCAACTTTTTCACTCTCCTCTTTCACTTTCATCAAGAGGCTCTTCAGTTCTTCTTCACTTTCTGCCATAAGGGTGGTGTTATCTGCATATCTGAGATTATTTCTATTTCTTCTGGCAATCTTGATTCCAGCTTATGCCTCATCCAGTCCAGCATTTCTCATGATGTACTCTACGTTTAAGCTAAATATGCAGGGTGACAATATACAGCATCAACGTACTCCCGACCAGTCTATCGTTCCATGTTCAGTTCTAACTATTGCTTCCTGACCTGCATACAGATTTCTCAAGAGGCAGATCAGGTGGTCTGGTAGTTTCATCTCTTTAAGAATTTTCCAGTTTGTTGTGATCCACACAGTCAAAGGCTCTGGCATAGTCAATAAAGAAGTAGATGTCTTACTGGAACTCTCTTGCTTTTTTGATGTTCCAACGGATGTTGAAATTTGATCTATGGTTCCTCTGCCTTTTCTAAATCCAGCTTGAACACCTGGAAGTTCACGGTTCCATTACTGTTGAAGCCTAGGTTGGAGAATTTTCAGCATTATATTGCTAGTGTGAGATGAATGGAATTGTGCAGTAGTTTGAGCATTCTTTGGCACTGCCTTTCTTTGGGTGGAATGCAAAATGACCTTTTTCAGTTCTGTGGCCACTGCTGAGTTTTCCAAATTTGCTGGCATACTGGGTGCAGCCCTTTCACAGCATCATTTTTTAGGATTTGAAATAGCTCAACTGGAATGCCATCACCTCCACTAGCTTTGTTCGTAGTGATGCTTTCTAAGGCCCACTTGACCTCACAGTCCAGGATTTCTGGCCTAGGTCAGTGAGCACACCACCGTGATTATCTGGGTCATGAAGATCTTTTTTGTATAGTTTTTATGTGTATGATTGCCACCTCTTCCTAATATCTTCTACTTCTGTTAGGTCCATACCATTTCTGTCCTTTATTGTACCCATCTTTGCATGAAATGTTCCCTTGATATCTCTAATTTTCTTGAATAGATTTCTAGTCTTTTCCATTCTATTATTTTCCTCTGTTTCTTTGCATTTATCACTGAATAAAGTTTCTTATGTCTCCTTGCTATTCTTTGGAACTCTGCATTCAAATGGGTATATCTTTCCTTTTTTTCTTTGCCTTTCACATCTCTTCTATACACAGCTATTTGTAAGACCTCCTCAGACAACCATTTTGCTTTTTTTCATTTCTTTTCCTTGGGGATGGTCTTGATCCCTGCTTCCTGTACAATGTCATGGACCTCCATCCATAGTTCTTCAGGCACTCTGTCTACCAGATCTAATCCCTTGACTCTGTTTCTCACTTCCCCTGTATAATCGTAAGGGATTCGATTTAGGTTATACCTGCATTGTCTATTGGTTTCCCCTACTTTCTTCAATTTATGCCTGAATTTGGCAATAAGGAGTTCATGATCTAAGCCATAGTCAGCTCTTGATCTTGTTTTTTCTGACTGTATAGAGCTTCTCCATCTTTGGCTACAAAGAATATAATCAACCTGATTTCAGTGTTGACCATCTGGTGATGTCCATGAATAGTATGTAGTCTTCTCCTCTGTTGTTGGAAGAGGGTGTTTGCTATGACCAGTGCATTCTCTTGACAAAACTCTATTAGTCTTTGTCCTGCTTCTTTCTGTACTCCAAGGCCAAATTTGCCAGTTTCTCCAAATTTTGCCAGGTATTTCTTGACTTCCCACTTTTGCATTCCAATTCCCTATATGAAAAGGGCATCTTTTTTGGGTGTTTAGTCTAGAAGATAGAGAACGTAATGGCACCCCACTCCAGTTACTCTTGCTTGGAAAATCCCATGGATGGAGGAGCCTGGTAGGCTGCATTCCATGGGGTCGCTAAGAGTCAGACACGACTGAGCGACTTCACTTTCACCTTTCACTTTCATGCATTGGAGAACAAATGGCAACCCACTCTGGTGTTCTTGCCTGGAGAATCCCAGGGACGGGGGAGCCTGGTGGGCTGCCGTCTATCGGGTCACACAGAGTCGGACATGACTGAAGTGACTTAGCAGCAGCAGCAGCAGCAGCAGTCTAGAAGATCTTGTAGGTCTTCATAGATCCGTTCAACTTCAATTTCTTCAGCATTACTGGTTGGGACAGACTTGGATTACTGTGATTTTGAGTGGTTTGCTTGGAAACGAATGGAGATCATTCTGTCATTTTTGAGATTGCATCTAAGTACTGCATTTTGGGCTCTTTTGTTTGCTATGATGGCTACTCCATTTCTTCTAAGGGATTCTTGTCCACAGTAGTAGATATAATTGTCATCTGAGTTAAATTCACCCATTCCAGTTCATTTTAGTTTGCTGATTCCTTAAGTGTTGAGATTCACTCTTGCCAGCTCATGTTTGTTCACTTCCAATTTGTCTCCATTCATGTACCTAACATTCTAGGTTCCTATTGCTCTTTACAGCATCAGACTTTTATCAGCAGTCACATCCACAACTGGGTGTTGTTTTTGCTTTGGCTCCATCCCTTCATTCTCACTGAAGTTATTTTTCCACTGATCTCCAGTAGCATATTGGGCACCTACCAACCTAGGGAGTTCATCTTTCAATGTCCTATCTTTATGCCTTTTCATACTGTTCATGGGATTAATCATTATAATCCTAGTTATAAAACAGATAAGAAAATGAGAAACGCTTCTTGTCTCACAAACGGATATATATGAATGCAGACACACGTGCAATTTTTGTCTGAGGTTATAGACATTGTTATTCTCTAGTCAACCAGCACTGTATTTTCACATAGCAGGCACTTGTTTTTCGGTCACTCAGTCGTGTCCAGCTCTGAAACCTGACGATTGCAGCACACCAAGCTTCTCTGTCTTTGCTCCCAGAGCTTACTCAAACTCATGTCCATTGAGTCAGTGATCTCATCCAATTATTTCATCTTCTGTCACCCCCTTCTCCTCTTGCTTTCAGTCATTCCCAGCATTAGGGTCTTTTCTAATGAGTCAGCTCTTTGCATGAGGTGGCCAAAGTATTGGAGTTTTAGCTTCAGAATCAGTCCTTCCAGTGAGGCACTATCCCTTAGTAATTTTTCAACAATCACAATAGCAATGATGGTAGTTATTATTTATAAATTGATGGATATGTGTATGGCACGGTTTAGGACTTAATATTAAGTATTATGTTTTTAAGTTAATTGTCATTAGGTATTGTATATTATAATTTTTAAGAAAATAAAATAGTACATATTTATGAAGTAAGATTTAGAATAAACATATTAGCAATACAACAACAACAACAAAATAAAGTACCACCATCTGGAAATAGCCATGGTAGAACAATTTTGGGGGTTATCATTTGATTTTGTGAGCATGTAGTATGTGTATCTTTATTATTACCACGTGGCCAGATCCTTCTCTTGAGGCTTTCTCTGTTCTTATGTATTAAACTTTTATTATTCTTTACCAATTGGTTTTGCTCTTGAATATTTTGAAACAAAATCTATTATATATACAGATTGTTGACCTTTTCCATTAAATTTTTCCTAGTTTTCTGTTCCTTCTCCTATTACATTGCCAGTGTCATGACTTCATCCTGTGTTTTTCAATGATACATTGGTAAACCATCACCCTAGTGTTTGAAACAGTTAACACCAATTGTATGTTCATTTAATAATTTATATTTAAGTAGGTATTTACTGAATGCTAATCATATGTCAGACACTGTTCAAATAACAGAGGTAAAATAGCTCTTATTATACATATGCTATGCCACGCTATGCTAAGTCACATCAGTTGTGTCGGGCTCTGTGCGACCCTTTGGACAGCAGCCCACCAGGCTCCTGTGTCCACAGGATTCTCCAGGCAAGAATATTGGAGTATGGTTCCTCCAAATAGGGGGCTCACAGTCTAATGCAGGATGTGACATTATATATTTATAAATGGCAATAAATATAAAGAAGCAATAGTCTTGAAATCAGAAACAATATCAATCCTAAGAGGATACAATTCCAAAGTGTTTGTTGATTTTCTTTGTTCAATCTTAGAATGTATTTTTCAACAAATATTCCAGAGTTCATTTATAATTGTTGATATATTTATGTTAATAAACATGACCTTCTTAGAAAATAAAATGTTGATATTTTAATTAAACAGTAAAATATCCACCTGCTCCCCTTCCCCTTCATCCTCCTACTCAAGTAGACAAAATAAGACAAAAGAATAAGCACACATTCTTTATGGAGCCATTTGGGGCACTTGGTGTAGGACTATGTCAGTTCTGTAATATTTCACTTCAGGATTAAATGGAATTACTAGTTTCCTAGAGCAGCCATTGCAAATTACTTCAAACTGGAGGGCTTAAAACAACAGAAATGTATTCTTTCCGAGTACTGGATAATAGTAACCTCTTCCACTGAGGGTGTAGAAAAATAATCTTTTTTGCCTCTTCCTAGTTTATGCCACAATCCTTAGTATTCCTTGACTCTAGGTGTTTCACTCTAATTTCTGCCTTCATCCATTTCACTTGCATATCTCTGAGTGTCTCCAAATCACCCCATCCACCTCCATACGAGGACAATAGTCATTCAATTTAGAACCCACCTTAATCAAGTCTGGATTTACCTGGTGGCTCAGTTGATAAAGACTCTGCATCCAATGCAGGGGATCCAGGTTCAATCCCTGGAATGGGAAAAACCCCTAGAGAATGGAATGGCTATTCACTCCAATATTCTTGCCGGAAGAACCCTAAGGATGGAGGAGTCTGGTCGGCTACAGTTCATGGCATCCCAAAGACTTAGACTCAATTAAGTGACTAACACTTTCAGAATTAATCAAGATGACCTCATTTGACTTGCTTACATTTACAAAGATCTCATTCCCAAATAAGGTTTTATATATATATATATATATATATATATATATATATATATATATATATAGGTTCCAGTGCACATAAATTTTGGAGGAGTCACTATTCAACTGAGTACATGAGCCCTCTTAGTTACCAGCAGAACTAGACAATAGCATCTTCTAAAATTATGCATGCCCAATTCCATCTCAATTCATCCAATTAGAAAACATATTCCTTGTCCTTGGTAGGAAATGTGAAGGGGAGAAAGTGAAAACTCTTTACTCATTGCTGTTCTTCCTGCATATAATAGGCTAAGGTAAGAAAATAAAGAGAAGAAAAGAGTTTAGCCTATAGCACCAGTAGAAAACTGGGGAAAAAAAGAAAAAAATCAAATGTCAACCGTATACATGCTCAGTCGTGCCTGATTCTTTGTGACCCTGTGGACTGTAGCCCACCAGGTTCCTCTGTCCATGGAATTCTCAAGGCAATAATACTGAAGTGGGTTGCCATTTCCTACCCCAGGGGATCATCCCCACCCAGGGATTGAACCCACATCTTTTGCATCACCTGCATTGGCAGGCACATTCTTTACCACTCTCGCCACCTGGGAAGTCAAGTAATATTCAAAAATATTTATAAGAACCACATAACAAGCCTTGCTTGATTGACAGAGTGAGAAAAATCTTAATACAATAATCTTCATTGTTTGTTGATTTCATATTTGTGATTTTGTTTGCTTGTTAATTTTTTTTTAAGCCTCATATTGGACTTTTAGTGCTTTTGCAGTCATTTGAGGACATATACAGAGATAAAACTCTGAGTCCCTCACAGTACGGTATATATTCCTCATAGAACAGGTCAAATAAGGCAATGCTCTGCTTCTTTTTTTAAGCTCTCTTAGTGTAAACAAGTGTTGTTTTTTTGTTTTTCAGTATATTTAGCACTTTTTAAATTTGCATTTCAGTGCTTTTTTATTGCCTGTGGTTTTCCTGTTGAAAATGGCCCTAAAACGCAGTGGTAAAGTGATGCCTGAAATGCCTTAGCTCATGACTTTGCCTTACAGAAAAAAAAAAAAAAAAAAAAAGTGTATTGGATAAGTGTAGTTAAGGCATGAGTTATAATGTTATTGGCCATGAGTTCAATGTTAATGAATGAACAATGTGTATTATATAGCCTATCTTTAAACAGAAGCACATATAAAACATAATTATGTCTTGTATTAGTTGCTGTGATTGGAGACGCACAGGAAACTAACCCTATGCTTTGCCCACAGCAGTACCTCATTATTTGCTAATTTAGTTTTTACTGTAACTTTACAAAACATAGCTATTATGAATAGCAAGAACTGACTGTACCCAAAATAAGAAAAATTGGAGAAAAGGGACAGGTTTCCTGCTAAGAAAAGCAACTCAACATGGTGGTGGTGGTGGTCTAGTCGTTAAGTCATGTCAGACTCTTGTGATACCATGGACTGCCAGGCTCCTCTGTCCATGGGATTTCCCAAGCAAGATTATTGGAGTGGATTGTCATTCTCTTCTGCATGGAATCTTCCTGACCCAGACATGAAATCCACATCTCCTGCATTGCAGGTGGATTTTTTACCACTAAGCCACTGGGTAAGCCCTACAATTCAGCATAATATGTGTCTAAAAAGATTCAGAGGTATACCAATGTTTGCAATGACTGCGTACAGAAATCAGTATTTTATTTTACTTACTTTTATTTGCTTGCTTGCTTTGTCTAATTTTTATTCCATGAATATATATATATAACTCAATAAAATTATTAATATATAATATCTATTATAATTGATTTCAATAAAATATTTAATGTATGTGCTTTATCAGTGCCTGACACACAGCGGGCATGTTAGAAATGATAGCTTTGGGGGACTTCCCTGGTGGCCCCTTGGTTAGGACTTGGTCCTTTCACTTTGAAGGCTTGATTTGATCCCTAGTTGAAGAGCTAAGATCCTTCATGGTGCAAGGTGCAGCCAAAATTAAAAAATGAAAACTTTTACTTTCATTCAGTACAATAGCCTAAAATGAACTGAACTCAGACAACAATGACATAAATGAGTTTATGTCAATCAAGCCGTAAGATCTTTTTAATCTTGGCTGAAGGCTTGATTGTTACCTTGTGAGAAACACAGGTAGAGGATCCAAATAAACCATGCCCAGATTCCCAACCCACAGAAACTGGCGAAATAAACATTGTTTGTTTAGTAGAAAGAATTGTAGTAATTTGTCATTAAGCAATTGATAATACAAATAAGAATTAGTTAAGTTTGATGGATTAAGCAATTATAATGCAATGGTAAGCTAATATGAATAGTTTAATAGGAAATACAGGAGTAAAGACCAAATAAAACTGCACTGGAGTATCAACGGTCAGTTAGGACACACAGACAAAGAATAGGAGAACATTCTTTCAGTGACTGTGGATTTCTGGAGAATAAGAGCAGTGCCACAAAGGAACATGAGAGCTTAGAAAAAAGAAGTAGAAGAGTAACTTATAAAGTTATAATGGATATTTTAATATTTCCTACTGATTAGCTAGTTCTTAGTGAAAAAATCTTACTACAACTGTGTCCCATGTAGAGATTTTAGGATAGTTTGGTAAATAAAGCATATGTAAGTTCTAAAATGACAAGTAAAATATAAGATTGCAATGAGAGAAACAAAACAAAAAAGCGAAGTCTTGGAGAAGGCCAATGTGCATGTATGAATGTACATGTTATTTTTTTATCATGTGATTCAGTTAAATACGTATAAGTTTTCAAATAACCCTGTATACGAGACAGCAAAAGAGGCACTGATGTATAGAACAGTCTTTTGGACTCTGTGGGAGAGGGAGAGCGTGGGATGATTTGGGAGGATGGCATTGAAATATGTATAATATCATATATGGAACGAGTCGCCAGTCCAGGTTCGATGCATGATACTGGATGCTTGGGGCTGGTGCACTGGGATGACCCAGAGGGATGGAAGGGGAGGGAGGAGGGAGGAGGGTTCAGGATGGGGAACACATGCATACCTGTGGCGGATTCATTTAGATATTTGGCAAAACCAATACAATATTGTAAAGTTTAAAAATAAAATTAAAAAAAAATAACTTAAGTCCAAAAGGTAATAAGTACTGAGTCTTTTCATAATAAAAATATAATTTTCTTTACTTTTGCAATGGAAAAATTGAATAATTTTATCATCATTAATTGGAGAAGGAAATAGGACCCCACTCTAGTATTCTTGCCTGGAGAATCCCAGGGACAGAGGAGCCTGGCAGGAGTCCATGGGGTCACAAGAGTCAGACACGACTGAGCAACTAAACCACCACCACCAGCATCATCATTAATATTTGAATGTTAAAGGATACACATTTGCTAAAACTGTAAGAGAATGCTTTATCATCAAGAAAATAATTATTTTAAACCTGAAAATTTTAACAAATGTGAAAAAGACAATAGTTCAGAAACAGATATTTGTGTATGCATCTTATTTATGTAGTAGGCCACAGAAAGCTGCAATTCTGCACCTAATGCAATGTCATAGTTTATAATGAACATATTGACCTTTTAATCTCCTTTTTTTTGTTTTCTCTAACAAAACTTTTTAGAAAATAGGAATAAACTTCTGAAAAAAATGAAGATAGTTTTGAAATGACATTGTAAAGTTCACAGAATCCAATATTTCCTTTTTCTAATTTTGTTAAAACATAGATTATGTTCAAATCAATTGCCCATGCTTAAAATTAGTTAAAGAATTTCTGTTAAAATTATCAGACTCTTCTTGACAGGGAGAAAAGAGGTTCTATAATCCTATACCACCATTATATAGATAATTGAATGAGAAAGAAATTAAGTCATGTGCACTAATCAATCTAACCTCTGAATCCCAAAGTTACTACTCATTAGCCCCAGGGCCTTGCGTAGAATGCATGATTCTGCCTTCTGTTACCAACCTCCATGCATCTCTGACTTAAGAACACTCAATAGTTACATCTTGATCTTTTCTAAAAAACCTTTAAACCAGACGTCCCCAACCTTTTTGGCATCATGGACTGGTTCTGTGGAAAATAATTTTTCCACAGACATATTTTCCACAGACATTGGAGGGGTATGGTTTCAGGATAATTCAAGTGCATTACATTTGTGCACTTTAGTTCTATTATTATTACATTGTGATATATAATGAAATAATTATATAACTCACCATAATGCAGAATCAGTGGGAGCCCCGAGCTTGTTCTCCTGCAACTAGATGTTCTCTTCTGGAGGTGATGGGACAGAGTGTCATTCAAAGTGTGTTGCTTATGTCCAGTCTCCCCCACAATCTCGTTTTGGTTGCTCTCACCATAGGATACCCTGCTTCACAAAGATAAGATGTTGGAAATGGGGTTTTCAGTGCTTTTGCAGCGATATTGGGATAGTCCACCTTGACTTTAATCTAGAATGTATGGAGATTTGATGTCTCAAAACACACTTTTAAGGTCAGCTTCATTTTGCGATCTCAAACAGCTGATCCTCTTCTAGTATGGACAAAGTTGATTCACCTGGTTTATTCACAGTCGGGTTATGAATCCAGTCCTTCCCAGTTTGGGGATCTTTTGTGGGAGGGAAGTAATGTTCAAACTGTTTTGAAAACTAAGACAGTGAAAATGAACCAGCTGGGAGAAAGAAGGCCTTGGATCAGTCTCTTTGAAAATCTCTACTAATGTTTGAAACATGTTAACAACCCCAAGGATGACTCACTGCCCTCAAGATTCCAGTTTGACTTTGAATGCAGCCACTTTATCTGCCGACTTGAACACAGTTTTCATTCTCCTTGGTGGAGATAGATTGAGTTCACAGGGTGGGTTGAATACATCACATGAGTAAGCAAGTTTTGTGATCCATTCTGCATCACTGAAATGTGCTGCCAGTGGTGACTGGTTTTCTAAAAGAAATCTCTGGAGTGGTGCCAGAGTCCAGTTCCAGCAGCCAGGGATTCAACCTGAAGAGATAAACGGTGTTGGCGGTGAGGCAGCCTCTCAGTTTTCTTTTGGACTGCCTGTTTATTTCAAGTTTAAGATTCTCTTTCATACTTTTACAAAAACATTAGGCCAGAGGTTTGACATTTTCAGTTTCCCCTCTCCCAGATTTATTATCTCCATAAATCATTGTTGCTCTTCAAACAGAATTCCTGCTTCAGTGATTCTCTCGGAATCAGCCTTATCATCTATTATCTACCTCCTCTAATGTATCCTATAGTTAACTTGTGATTACATTGTAACTCATGCTACATTCCTCAGTTTACTACTTATCTTCCTAAATCCTGTTTGCCCCTCACATCCTGAGCTCACTGTTAACAAGGCTTCTAGCTACAGAGTCTCTAAAAATTCCTAACTTCTATGAACTATAGTAAAATATGCTAACTTTACAACATTCCTTAAATCTTTAACTTCTAACTATTTTAATTATTTCTAAGCCCTAAATTCAATAAACTCCTTTGCCATAAACATTCTCCTCACAAATAGGCTTCAGATAGCAATCCCTCCCATGGCCTCAAGCTACAGCCTATGTGCTCATCCTGGAACACTCTTTTGTAAAAGTCCTTGAACAAATGTCAATGATTAACTTTATGAATTATTTTCTGAGCACAGCTGCAGAAGGCTTTGTGCCTTCTCATGCTCCTCTCAAGAACAATAAGCACCTTAATATTCCTTTTCAGTCAACTCAGCCGAGGAGAGGAAAAGACAAGTCAGAATTACAAGGCCTAACTCCTTCATCCTGGAACTGTGCCTGCAGAATGAAGAGAGGGGTCTGGAGCTGTGCCTCCATTTTGTCAGTAATGCGTGGCTGTTGTAACCCAAAAACTCTGAGCAGTGGTCTGCCTTTAGAAAGCCACCTCACTTCTATGTATGAGAGAAGATGAGGGTGCTCTGTGTCCATCTCCTCACAGAGCTGCACAAAAAGACATCAGTTAAGGGCTTGCACTTTAATGCAGTTGATAATTTTAATCATATCCTGCAAAACGTTATTAACTTCAGGTGACGTTTTTAGGTTAGCCAGCATTTCTCTATGGATGACACTATGCATAGACTCACATTTGGAAGTAACATCTTTGACCTGAGTAGTAAAACCAGACAGCCGGCCAGTCACGGCGGCTGTTTCATCCATGAATACACTGACACAGAATGACCAATTCAATTTTCCTGATACGTAATCATTCAAAGACGGGAATAGTTCTGCAGCTGTGGTATTGGTTGACAACAAAAGTGCACATGACATAGCCTCATGCACATCCTTTTGAAAAATAGATCTCACAAAACCATCATTGTTGCCTTTTTGTCAACATCAGTAGACTCGTCCCCTGGATTGTGTACCATGGAGACTCATTCATCCTCTCTAACAACTGTGCCTCAGTATCCTCTGCTGTTTTACCAACTTGTCTAGCTTTGGTGCTAGCCAAGAGAGGAAAATGTGCCACTTTTTGAACTGTAGCCTCTCCTAAAAGTTCTTGACACATGTCCTTAGCAGCACACAGTATAAAGTCTTCCTCAAAGTAAAGGACCTCTTAGCTTTAGCAATGTGGGTAGTCACAAGAATGATGCTCTCAATGCAGACACATTTGATGAAATGGTGGCCTTTAATAGTTGCTTCGTCTTTTTTTTTTTTTTTCTTTTTCAAAACTCCAAAGTATAGTCTTTTAATGCACAGCACTTGGTCTCTGTGTGGCAAAACAGTTTTGAAGGTTTCACGTCTTCATTGGATATCCAGTCACCACATATTACAAAAGCAGGAGAATGTGAATCACCTGTTGCAATGAACACCATGATTTAAGTAGGATTCTTGGTACTTTCTTTTAAATGCAATTTTCCTTTTGTTGGTAGTCTTAGAGTCTTCTGTTGTTTCACCACTGGGTCTTTTCCTCTTTTGAAAAAAGCTCTCCAGGGATGTTTGTTTTTACTCATTTTGGGCTAGCATTTGCTTGTGTGCTTACCAAAACTGTGACTGAGACAAGTGCATAGGAAAAGTGGAAAGTATGGAAGTGGTAAATGAAATAATGGGCGGGTCATATTTGACTAAAATAAGTGTCAAATTCTGGCTTGAAGCCTGCCACCAGAGGCAGCTGTACAATTGAAGTGCATCAACTCACTTGCCACCAAAAAGCCTGCCACCAGAGGAAGCTTAATTGTCACTTGCTGCTCACTGATGTGGCTTTGCTATGAGTCTGCAAACAACTGATTTTTTTATGATCTCTGTGCAGTCAAACCTCTCTGTTAATGATAATCTATATTTGCAGCCGCTCCCAGCACTAGCATGACTGCCTTAGCTCCACCTCAAATCTCCAGGCATTAGAGTCTAATAAGGAGCTCATAACCTAGATCCTTCACATGTGCAGTTCATTGTAGGATTCTTGCTCCTATGGAATTCTAATGCCTCTGCTGGTCTGACAGGAGGTGGAGTTCAGGTGATAATAGAAACTATGAGGAGTGGCTGTTAATACAGATGACGCTTTGCTAGCTTGCCTGCCATGCATTCCCAGCTGTGCGGCCCAGTTCCTAACAGACTGATAATAGGTCATGGTCCATGGGTTGAGGACCCCTGCTTTAAACCTTAAAACTCTTCACTGTCATATGAACAACTATAACTGAAAGTCCTACAAGAACCTTCAATTTAACACCGTCCCAACTCTGTTTCATCTTTTCAGCTTGAATCTCTACTTTCTCTCATGTCTCTGAAAGTAATGGCATGATTTTCTTTAAGCCTTTAGACATCAGTTTTAAATAAGCCCATTCAATCAACTTCTTGATAACATCTCTTTATTATATTGCTAACAACAGTGATATTGAAATAGCTATTATTTAATCAATATTTACTATATGTCAAAAACTATTCTAAGCAATATTACACATAAGTATATTTATACACTACATATTTCAATGGGTTTATATTTTCTTTAATTCTCAAAATGACCTTAGTACATATACTAATATGCATCAAGATATACATTGGTGAAAAAACAAGATTGAAATTTGGGCAGGACCTCTCTTCAGAACTAAAAACCAAGTAAGAACTGGTTCTGTTGGTATACTAAAATGTATTATTCTTTGTTACTTTTCACTTTTTCTGAAACTCTATCAAATGAACTACCTATACTTTCTGTATTAAACTTGCATTTTCTTTTCTGGTTTTACTCATGCTTCATTCATCTTCATCATTGATCACTATGTCTACATTTTTACATATCTACTGTCTTCTTCAGCCATAATTTTTTTTTTTTTGACCCAATCTTGTCCACTTCTCTGGAAGCCGTAACTTTTCCTCTGGACTCATAACTCCTGCTGTAGTATGTTGTATTAACTTGTGTTATAATAATTAAAATGCTTGAGATACTAATTGACATATATTCCAAGCACTACAGTCAACTTTCTGCATATGTTTATTTAATTCTCACCCTATTTATTAGATAATCTTCCCTGGTGACCGGAATGGTAAAGACTCCGCCTGCAATGCAAGAGACCCGGATTTAATTTCTGGGTTGGGAAGATCCCCTGGAGGATGGAAAGGCAACCCACTCCAATAGTTTTGCCTGGAGAATTCTATGGACAGAGAAGCCTGGAGGGCTATAGTCCATGGGGTCACAAAGAGTCAGGCACAACTGACTGACTAACACACACACAAACACTCACTCAATTTATTAGGTACTTTAAAAATTACACAATTTGTTGCAATTGGAGTTTACTGCCCAGGAAGTCCCGTTTAGCCTAAGGGCGTGTGACAAGAATGTGGATCAGACAGCCATCCATGATACTAATAGCAGAGAGGAATTGGCCAAATAAGCAAAGAGATAGAAGAAAAGAAGCTACATATAGAATATAAACTCTGAAAGGAGAGGGCTACTCCACTCACGCAGCTATGAGAGTCCTTCTATCACACTAGCTGAAAACCAGACAAAGCCCTGAGACTTCTTCTCAGTTGTCCTGAGATCTGATATTAAATGATTCAGATCCTGAAACCAACAACCATCAAGAAAGTCCTCTGGAAAATATTGACCAACTGGAGTACATGGATTTGGACCTGGAAGTGCCATTTTGAAATTCTAATTTTGACAGTTGTATATTCAAGATTAAAAAGCTTCAAATGTTTCCTTACTCTAGGTTCCATTTTAAAAATGTTAATTTTAGTCACTTGTCAATAGTCCCTCTTTACACATTCAAGTTTGTCATCTCAAAAAATTAAATAATCATAAGCAGTTTATCTCTCTTTCAAATCCATCCTTTTATTATGTTTGGCAAACCTTTATAGTATATTTAGCCAAATGAAGATTTTAATACATGAATATATTGTGAGAAATAAAAATGCAAATATTTGAATCAAAATATGATTATTTCAAATGAATAAAGATATTTAAATGTAAACAGTTGCTCCTCTAGTTTCTATGTTGGCACTAAAGATGAATAATTTATATTTGATGCTGAATTTCAACATTTAGTGACTATAATAAATTGCTATTACTTAATTCTCTATTTCTAATTTATGGTGACAGATAAAACATATAATTCATGTATTTTTATTAACTTGATTTTTCAAATTAATAATATTTTTAAATAATCAAAACAAAATATTAAATAATAGAAAAATATCTTAAAATATTTCTTTTGATTTTATTCACAGAATTTGTTTACTGGATATTTTATTCATTTAATCCATTATGCAAGATGACACTTTTTAAAATGATTACTTTAATATACACAGGCAGGTTTAAATTAAAAATAGATGATATTCTAAAGCAATTCAATGCTGTCAAAGTTACAACAATGTATGAACACATTATCTCTTATTAGCAATGCCATACACAGAACTGACATTTTCTTGTTTTGTCCACCAAAGATTATTTTTTCAATAATGAACTTGAGATATAGCTATGCATTTACTGATTTAAAATCTAAACAACCAGAATGAGCTTTTTCTATGAAAAAAATATATTCATAGATTAAGTAAGAATTATCATAAATCCAAACTCTCTAGGCATCTTAATCATGACCCTCAGCAGCTTTCCTCTGCCAAGTCTTAAAGCCTTTTTGGTGACCCTTCTGTTCTAGGTTAGATTTTGGCTAGTAAAGTTAGACAGCACTCTGGGATGAAAGTGATGGATTATGAATGTAGGAGAAGATGGATAGAAACAGAAAATGTGAGTAGATGTTGTGAATAGATCTCTGACTTATTTTTGAGAATATCTCTTTCCTGGTCTCTCCTATAACCCCTTTCATCCTTTCCACTCACACTCCCAAAGAATGACCACCAGAATTTCTCTACTACCATTCCTGGTCACCAATATGCTCCTGTTCATTTTATGATTTTATTCCATGCTATTGTCTTTGAGTTTTAGTTAAAATTTATTTCAAAATGCTGCATAATGGCCTTGAAAATTTGCTTTATCTTCTCTTACAACAAATAGCAGAGTAAATAAAAATGCTGTATTATTTAATACTTTTTAGTCATAAAAACCATTTATAAAAGTTATCACTTATATTTATTTTTTAATTTACTTTTAAATTGCCTATTTTATATTAGAATATAGTTAATTAACAATGCTGTGTTAATTTCAGGTATACAGAAAAGTGATTCAGTTTTACATATACATGTGGGAGAGATAAGACTTTAAGTGAACAATGCAAATAAATAGAGGAAAACAATAGAATGGAAAAGACTAGAAATCTCTTCAAGAAAATTAGAGATACTAAGGGAACATTTCATACAAAGATGGGTACAATAAAGAGCAGGAACAGTACTGACCTAAGAGAAGCAGAAGATATTCAAAAGAGATGGCAAGAATACACAGAAGAATTATACAAAGATCTTCATGACCCAGCTAATCACGATCATGTGATCACTCACCTAGAGCCAGACTACCTGGAATGAGAAGTCAAGTGAGCCTTAGGAAGCATCACTATGAACAAAGCTAGTGGAGGTGATGGAATTCCTGCTGAGCTATTTCAAATCCTAAGAGATGATTCTCTTAAAGTGTGGCACTCAATATGCAAGCAGGTTGGAAAACTCAGCAGTGGCCACAAGACTGGAAAAAGTCAGTTTTCATTCTAATTCCAAAGAATGGCAATGCCAAAAAATTTTGCTCACATGCTAGTAAAGTAATGCTGAAAATCCTTCATGCTAGACTTCAAGAGTATGTTAACTGAGAACTTCCAAATGGTCAAGTTGGACTTAGAAAAGGCAGAGGATCTAGAGATCAAATTGCCAACATCTCTCGGATCATAGAAAACTACAGAATTCCACAAAAAATTCTACTTCTACTTAATTGACTATGCTAATGATGCTAAAGCTGAAACTCCAGTACTTTGGCCACCTCATGCAAAGAGTTGACTCATTGGAAAAGACTCTGATGCTGGGAGGGACTGGGGGCAGGGGGAGAAGAGAACGAAAGAGGATGAGATGACTGGATGGCATCACCGACTCAATGGACGTGAGTTTGAGTGAACTCTGGGAGTTTGTGATGGACAGGGAGGCCTGGCGTGCTGTGATTCACGGGGTCACAAAGAGTCGGACATGACGGAGTGACTGAACTGAACTGAATTGAAAGGCTTTTACTCTGTAGATAACAAAAAATTGTGGAAAATTCCTAAAGATATTGGAATACCAGACCACATTACCTGCTTCCTGCAAAACTCGTATGCAAATCAAGAAGCAACAGTTAGAACTGGTCATGTAACAATGGACTGATTCCAGATTGGGAAAGGAGTATGTCAAGGCTGTATATCATCACCGTTTATTTAATTTATATGCAGGGTACATCATGTGAAATGCCAGGCTGGATGAAGCACAAGCTGAGATCAAGATTTCCAGGAGAGATATAAGTAACCTCAGATATGCATATGACACCACCCTTGTAGCAGATAGCAAAGAGGAATTAAAGAGCCTCTTGATGAAGATGAAAGAGGATAGTGAAAAAGCTGGCTCAAAATTCTTTTTTTTTTTTCTTTCCTTTGTTTTATTTATTTATTAAAAATTTTAGTATAAATTTATTTATTTTAATTGGAGGCTAATTACTTTAAAATATTGTATTGGTTTTGCCATACATCAACATAAATCCTCCACAGGTATACACTTGTTCCCCATCCTGAACCCCCCTCCCACCTTCCTCCCCATACCATCCCTCTGGGTCATCCCATTGCACCAGCCCCGAGCATCCTGTATCATGCATCAAACCTGGACTGGTTCAGGTTTAGTATACTGTATTGGTGTTTTTCTTTTTGGCTTACTTCACTCTGCATGATAGGCTCAAGTTTCATCCACCTTATTAGAATTGATTCAAATGCATTCTTTTTAATAGCTGAGTAATACTCCATTGTGTATATGTACCACAGCTTTCTTATCCACTCATCTGCTGATAGACATCCAAGTTGCTTCCATGTCCTGGCTATTATACACAGTGCTGTGATGACTATTGGAGTACACATGTCTCTTTCAATTCTGGTTTCCTTGGTGTGTATGCCCAGCAGTGGGATTGCTGGGTCATATGGCAGTTCTATTTCCAGTTTTTTAAGGATTCTCCAAACTGTTCTCCATATTTGCTGTACTAGTTTGCATTCCCACCAACAGTGTAAGAGGGTTCCCTTTTCTCCACACCCTCTCCAGCATTTACTGCTTATAGACTTTTGGATAGCAGCCATTCTGACTGGTGTGAAATGGTACCTCATTGTGGTTTTGATTTGCATTTCTCTGATAATGAGTGATGTTGAGCATCTTTTCATGTGTTTGTTATCCATCTGTATGTTTTCTTTGGAGAAATGTCTGTTTAGTTCTTTGGCCCATTTTTTGATTGGGTCGTTTATTTTTCTGGAATTGAGCTGCAGGAGTTGCTTGTATATTTTTGAGATTAATTCTTTGTCAGTTGCTTCATTTGCTATTATTTTCTCCCATTCTGAAGGCTGTCTTTTCACCTTGCTTATAGCTTTCCTTGTTGTTCAGAAGCTTTTAATTTTAATTAGGTCCCATTTGTTTATTTTTGCTTTTATTTCCAATATTCTGGTAGTGGGTCATAGAGGATCCTGCTGTGATTTTTGTTGGAGAGTGTTTTGCCTATGTTCTCCTCTAAGAGTCTTATAGTTTCTGGCGTTATATTTAGATCTTTAATCCATTTTGAGTTTATTTTTGTGTATGGTGTTAGAAAGTGTTCTGGTTTCATTCTTTTACAAGTGGTTGACCAGTTTTCCCAGCACCACTTGTTAAAGAGATTGTCTTTTCTCCATTGTATATCTTTGCCTCCTTTGTCAAAGATAAGGTGTCCATAGGTGCATGGATTTATCTCTGGGCTTTCTATTTTGTTCCATTGATCTATATTTCTCTCTTTGTGCCAGTACCATACTGTCTTGATGACTGTGGCTTTGTAGTAGAGCCTGAAGTCAGGCAGGTTGATTCCTCTAGTTCCATTCTGACATGATCCTCTACATAGAAAACTCTAAAGACTCCACCAGAAAATTACTGGAGCTAATCAATGAATATAGCAAAGTTGCAGGATATAAAATCAACACACAGAAATCCCTTGCATTCCTATACACTAATAATGAGAAAATAGAAAGAAAGAGAAATTAAGGAAACAATTTCATTCACCATTACAATGAGAAGAATAAAATTCTTAGGAATATATCTACCTAAAGAAACAAAAGACCTATATATAGAAAACTATAAAACACTGGTGAAAGAAATCAAAGAAGACAATAATAGATGGAGAAATATACCGTGTTCATGGATCAGAAGAATCAATATAATGAAATGAGTATACTACCCAAAGCAATCTGTAGATTCAATGCAATCCCTATCAAGCTACCAAAGGTACTTTTCACAGAACTAGAACAAATAATTTCACAATTTGTGTGGGAATATAAAATTCAACATTCAAAAAACTAAGATCATGGCATCCGGTCCCATCACTTCATGGCAAATAGATGGGGAAACAATAGAAACAGTGGCAGACTTTATTTTCTTGGGCTCCAAAATCACTGCAGATGGGAACTGCAACCATGAAATTAAGATACTTGCTCCTTGGAAGAAAAGCTATGACAAACCTAGATAGTGTATTAGAAACAAGAAACATTACTTTGCCAACAAAGATCCATACAGTCAAAACTATGTTTTTTTCCAGTATAATGTACAGATGTGAGAACTGGACAATAAAGAAGGCTGAGTGCCAAAGAATTGATGCCTTTGAACTGTGGTGTTGGAGAAGATGCTTGAGAGTCCCCTGGACTGCAAGGAGATCAACCAGTCAATCCTAAAGGAAATCAGTCCTGAACATTCATTGGAAGGACTGATGCTGAAGCTGAAGCTCCAATACTTTGGTCACCTGATGGGAATATCTGACTTATTGGCAAAGACCCTGATGGTTGGAAAGATTGAAGGCAGGAGGAAAAGAGGATGACAGATGATAAGATGGTTGGATGGCATCACTGATTCAATGGATATGAGTTCAAGAAAGCTCCGGAAGTTGGTGATGGACAGGTAAGCCTGGCTTGCTGCAGTCCATGGGGTTTCATAGAGTCGGACACAACTGAATGACTGAACTGAACTAAACTGAATATTTGTGATGTTGAACATCTCTCCATGTGCCTCTTTGCCATCTGTTTGTTCTTTGGAGAAATGTCTATTTAGCTCTTTTTTTTTTTTTTTTTTTTTGATTGAGTTGCTTATTTTGATCATAATACTCTGCATGAGCTGTTTGTAAATTTTGAAGACCACTCCCTTGTCAGGTCCATCATTTGCACATATTTTCTCTTTTTGTTTTTTTTTTTTCTCTTTTTGTGTGGGTTGTCTTTTTTTGTTTTGTTTTGTTTATGGTTTCCTTTGTATTGCAAAAACTTTTTAACTTAATTAGATCTCATTTATTTATTTTTGTAAATTATCTTAAAAATGATTTAATACATTTTGATTGGGCACAAAAGCAATTCTGGACATTTTCCTGAGGGTTTTTAGCTAATCCCAGCTGTGTTCCATATGCTCTTCATCCTTTCTGAAGGACTAGAAGGCTAGCCCAAAGCTATTCTTCTCATAGATTTTGATTTATCACAGGATAGAAATCCTAACTGCACATGTATTTTTCTAGCCACTGGTCAACCTATACTTACTAACATTCAATTGGCTAAAATCAGCTGTTTTCAAAAGTCAAAGTCAAGCCCCACTGAAAATGGGACGAACTTCATAGTCAAATGACAAACTATAGCTACGTGGATAAGTAAAACAGTGAGAATGTTAATACAATTGGACCAGTCTTTAAACACTAATTTGCTAGCATGATGAAGAAAATAATACCAATACTTATTTAGGATTAAAAAACATTTTGATCCAGTCATTCTGAAAAGTTTTAAGTTTTCTGGAAAATTCTTCAATGAATCTTTAATTTACTTTCTCACAGTCTCTAAACTCCAACTTAATTCCAACATAATATTGTCTATAATATGACCAATCTTTTGCAAAGATCTTGCACACATCACTTCAGCTTGACCTTAATGGGATACTCTGTTAAAATTCAGAGCATAGATATATAATGCTTTGAATCTATAGATCAGATTGGAAAGTACTGATATTCAACTATGTCTGTACTGATTTTCTGCCATTTCTGAGGAGGGGTGCTAAAATCTAAACTTCAACAGCAGATTCATCTAATACACTTTGAAGTTCCATTCATTTGGCCTCATGTAGCTTGACACTTCGTTGTTAGGTATGCACACATTAAGGACTGTTATGGTTTCTGAAAGAATTGATCCTTTTATCATTATATAATGCCTCTTTTTGTCCCTGGTAAATTTTCTTGCCTTGAAGCCTGTTCTCTCTGAAATTAATATAGCTACATCTGCTTTCTTTTGATCAGGAGTGGCATGCTATATTTTCTCCATCCACTTACTTTTAGTCTACTCATGTATGTTTTTAGTTTCAAGGAGAAGTAGATAGATATTTTGGCACTCGGGGGCGGGCCTGGGCGGGTGAGGATCCGCCCCCTTGCAGCTTGGAGGCCAACGCCTTCGCTTAGGGCTTGCCAGAGCTGAGCCGTTTCACTGACTACAAGGACCAAGCATCTTAAGAGCTGCGGGGCGGTGCCCTCTCACCTTCGCTAATTTCCGTACAGGCCTTGGCCTTAACAGGTGTTGGTGCCTGCCGTGGACGCATTTCGACCCCGGCCTTAAAAAAAAAAAAAAAAAAAAAAGTAGATAGATATTTTAAAAAGCATACTGAGTTATTATTGAAAAAAGAAAGAAAAAAAAAAAAACCTAATCCTAATGTGTTATAATTTCCCCTCTAGCCTTCAGTAGGTAAAAGAATATTTGGAGTGGAAAGAGGACAATAAACTTTTTTCCTTCTAACCACAGGGAATCAATGAGAATTTGGAAAAAAAGATTGATTGTAAAGATAACCAATGCTACTGCAATGAATGAGAAAGGGAAAAAGTGGTAGGAGAAAAGATCAGAGGTTAAAAAATGCTAGATAGTGTAAACACTTTGTTCTAGGCTTTGGACTAAAAAAGCTAGATGACCTTGTATTTAACCCTGTGTATTGCAGTAAGTCCACGGAGGGTTTAAAGAGAGTAATAACATACCAAACTTACCTTTTGAAAGGAACATACTGGTTGCTATTTTGAGGAAAGAATCTAATGAAGCAGTGGACAATCTGGGAAACTGGTCTGGAAGATTGTGATTGTCTCAGAAATTGTTGATGGTGGAATAAGCTTGGATGGTAACTAAAATATCCAATACTCATAGCATTTGTTAAAAGATGGTGAGGCAGATTTTATACAAGGGGTTATCATAATGAGATCTTATATTAGGGGTGATAGATTGAGCTCAACTCCAAATAAAACAAGCAAAAAAAAAGGAAAAGTGGGAAAGTATATTCAAGGAAGAGAGTGGAGTTGAATTTAGTGGATGGAAAATGATTAAAAGGAAACACCAAGGGTAAGGGGTGGGGGAGGTGGGGCGGGGGTGGGGGGGGTGTGTGCAGATTCTCACTAAATAGACCAAATAGGATTCTTGCTGAAGACAGCTAGGGTATCACATATCATCTGGGGGATAGTGAAAGATGAGGACCTCAATCATGTAAAAAGGATGATCAGATATCAAAGTCAGAGGATTCTGGTTAAATTGACTTCAGAGTATTTTTACTGGAACTGGGCTCTTAGAGACAAGAGCCTATGTTCCTCTTAAGAATGAGTGAGTGAGTGAAGTCGCTCAGTCATGTCTGACTCTTTGCAACCCTGTGGACTGTAGCCCACTAGGCTCATGCATCCATGGGATTCTCCAAGCAAGAATACTGCAGTGGGTTGCCATTTCCTTCTCCAGGTGATCTTCCCCACCCATGTATCGAACCCAGGTCTCCCACATTGCAGGCAGACGCTTTAACCTCTGAGCTACAAGGGAAGCCCTCTTAAGAATGGATCCTAGTAAAGCTCAGAAGAGCCTGCCTAGAGTTTGACCAAAAAGAATAGTTGTCAGTGGTAACAAAAAAAAGTAATAAGAAACTATGATTCTGGCCATATTTCAAAGTTGGATGCCACAGAAATTTTTGAAAGACTGGTCAAAGTACATGAGAAAGAGGAGTTAGGTTTCCAAGATCTTTGGCCTGAGTAGCTGGAAGCTCATAATTGCCACTTATTGTGGGCTTATGTATAATTAGATAATTAGTATATATCTGAATAGTGATATTCTGTATTTAGAAAATATATTTGAAAAGGAAAATTATTCATTTACTTAAAGTTATTAGCTAATATATATTAAATGTTAAAAGAAGAGTCAAGAATTTGTCATTACAGTTTCATTTCTGTAGTTGACCACTAGGCCATAAATGGTATTTTCAGCTGCCTTTCTCATCTGTCTATTTCATGTTTTCTGTGCACCACAAAATACTTCTTTCTGAGAGGCTATTCTAAATCTTCATTACTGAGTTTTCAGGTCCAGTCTGGATGAGATGGCTGTGATATTCTATTAAATGTTTTTGTTGGATGTAGCAGTACTAGACAGTCCCAGGGGATGTCATGATTTTATCCATACTCCTTTCTTTTCCTTGGTTACTAAGGGCTCTACATCCCCTTTTAGAATAAGGTTTAATTATTAGACAATAATTCATCTTTTCCTATTCTTCCAGACATGTGCTGCTTAAAATGGCTGTCAGTGCAAAGGAAACTCTCATATACACAATCTTGGCTTTAGCATAAGACCACTGAACAAGCAGAGTTTTGAATAACAAGGAATAGACTGTACATTCTCAACTAGATCATGGATGTGATAGTGACTTCCATTTCCATTTCCTTCCCTCAGGATCCATATATTCAGGGTGGGAGGAAAACAACAACACATTTTATTAGTCAGTTTCTAGGGTTTGGGGGGTAAGCTATAATATTTATGGGCTTCCCTGGTGGCTGAGGCAGTACAGGACCCACCTGCAATGTAAGAGACCTGGGTTTGAGCCTTAGGTTGGGACGATCCCCTGAAGAAGGGAATGACTACCCACTCTGGTATTCTGGCCTGGAGAATTCCATGGACTATACAGTCATTGAGGTTGCAAAGAGTCATACATGACTGAGCGACTTTCACTTTCACTTTTCAATAATAATTATAAGAAGCAGTCACCTAATGAAATTTTATATAAAATTCCAATATACTCTAGAGCAGCTGTTCTGAAAGATAGAATGCTTGTCAATATCAATGAATCCCATAAGCAGTAGTACACAACCATATATATACATACATATATATATATATTTTTTAATACCTACAGTCATACATATTTTTGTGGAGTAGATCATGATATTAAATAACACTTTCAGGAAATTTAAGAACATGCTAAATAAAATATGGGCTTTCTCCAAGCCAGGCTTCAACAGTGTGTGAACTGTGAGCTTCCAGATGTTTAAGCTGAATTTAGAAAATGCAGAGGAATCAGAGATCAAATAGCCAACATACGTTGGCTTATCAAAAAAGCAAGAGAGTTTCAGAAAAATATCTACTTCTACTTTATTGTCCATGCCAGAACTTTGAAAGTGCAGATCACAAGAAATTGTGGGAAATTCTACAAGAGATGGGAATACCATACCCCTTTACCTGCCTCTTGATATATCTGCATGCAGGTCAAGAAGAGACTGTTAGAACTGGACATGGAACAACAACAGACTAGCTCCAAATCTGGAAAGGACAACACCAAGGCTGTATATTGTCACTCTGCTTACTTAACTTATATCCTGAGTATATCATGCAAAATGCCAGGCTGGATGATGCACAAGCTGGAATCAAGATTGCCAGGAGAAATATCAATAACCTCAGATACGCAGACGACACCACCCTTATGGCAGAAAGTAAAGAAGAACTAAAGAGCCTCTTGATGAAAGTGAAAGAGGAGAGTGAAAAAGTTGGCTTAAAACTCAACATTCAGAAAGCTAAGATCATGGCATTCAGTCCAATCACTTCATGGTAAATAGATGGTAAAACAATGGAAACAGTGAGATACTTTACTTTTGGGGGGCTCCAAAGTCACTGCAGATGGTGACTGCAGCCATGAAATTAAAAGATGATTGCCTTTTGGAAGAAAAGCTATGACCAACCTAGACAGCATAGTAAAAGGCAGAAACATTACTTTTCCAACATATGTCTGTCTAGTCAAATCTATAGGTTTTCCAGTAGTCATATATGGATGTGAGAGTTGGACTACAAAGAAAGCTGAGCACTCAAGAATTGATGCTTTTGAACTGTGGTGTTGGAGAATACTCTTGAGAGTCCCTTGGACTGCAAGGAGATCCAACCAGTCCATCCTAAAGGAGATCAGTCCTGAATATTCATTTGATGGACTAATGCTGAAGTTGAAACTCCAATACTTTGGTCACCTGATGCAAAGAGTCAACTCATTGGAAAAGAATCTGATGCTGGGAAAGATTGAAGGCAAGAGAAGAAGGGGACAACAGAGGATGAGATGGTTGGATGGCATCACTGACTCAAAGGACATGAGCCTGAGCAATCTCAGGCAGTTGGTGATGGACAGTGAAGCCTGGCATGCTGCAGTCTGTGGGGTTGCAAAGAATCAAACACAGCTGAGTGACTGATCTGAACTGAAATAAAATACAGTACATGTAGCTTGAATTTCAAATCAACAATGGCTTTTGTTCAAAATGTGAAATAGTAAATTAAAAAAAAAGTTGGTAACATATTATCTGATTGTCCTAGGGAATTGTGGCACATAAGATTGGTGCATGTCACTAGGGAATTATCTATATCTACTTGTTTTGTTAATCAGATCAGCCTTGTTAAGATATAGTCAGTGTTGGGCCATCTACCACATTTGTCCCTTACACTGGTGTTTGTGGTTCATGACTCCTCCTATGAAAAATGAGAATGAGGTAAAAGGGTGGTTGCCATTCACAATCTTATCCACAGATGAAGCCTTTGTTGAGCATTCACAAAGGACAATCATGCTTCTGTACTGTTCACTTATCTCTTCCACAAAGCTAAGCTTTTGAACTCCAATATTAGCCTTAGTAAGTCACTTAAAATATATTAAACAACATTAGCCTCAAATGGTAGAGATCCTCTAACCATCTCTTTTTTTTTTTTTCTAACAAAGATGGCAATGCAATAATCATTAGCATCTGTGCCCAAAAGGATTTCCCTGATCCACTATCATCTCTTGTGAGCTTTAATGCAAAATATTTCATTCCTTTCTGTTGTTAGAGAGTTTTAAAGGTCTCTCTTTAAACTCAATATATTATTTTTTTTACACAAAGTGTATATGTATATGTCCATGAAGCCATAAATGTAGACTGAGGGAAGAGTGTTATGGAAGGTATCATAGGTTAGTAAGCTATATGTTATGCAACTTACTGTGCCTTCAAACTCTATTTGAACCTGGTCCCATCTATAGTGTTTAATAATGAACACTGCAGGTATACCTATCTTTAATGATCAGATAACACCAAGTCATGAGAACACAGTGATATGATTACCTGGAGTCTCAGAACAAAGCTTTCAGTTTCTGTCAGTGCTCAAAAAATGCAAGAGCAACTTTTTTAGATGATACACATTTTCTTTTGCCTTCTAAAGAAGTCATGGTCCAAATTCCTAGGGGAATCTACTTTGGAATTCATGTAAGACTTTCTCACAGATTTAAAGAGAATATTATTTTTCAATTTAACACTCAGGGCCATTATGTAACAAGAAAGGTTCAGTTCAGTTCAGGTCAGGTCAGTCACTCAGTCATATCCGACTCTTTGCGACTCCATGAATTGCAGCATGTCAGGCCTCCCTGTCGAACACCAACTCCCAGAGTTCACTCAAACTCACATCCATCGAGTCGGTGATGCCATCAAGCCATCTCATCCTCTGTCACCCCCTTCTCCTCCTGCCCCCAATCCCTCCGAGTATCAGAGTCTTTTCCAACGAGTCAACTCTTTGCATGAGGTGGCCAAAGTACTGGAGTTTCAGCTTTAGCATCATTCCCTCCAAAGAACACCTAGGACTGATCTCCTTTAGAATGGACTGGTTGGATCTCCTTGCAGTCCATGGAACTCTCAAGAGTCTTCTCCAACATCACAGTTCAGAAGCATCAATTATTTGGTGCTCAGCTTTCTTCACAGTCCAACTCTCACATCCATACATGACCACTGGAAAAATCATAGCCTTGAATAGACAGACCTTTGTTGGCAAAGTAATGTCTCTGCTTTTGAATATGCTATCATATTGGTCATAACTTTCCCTCCAAGGAATAAGTGTCTTTTAATTTCATGGCTGCAGTCACCATCTGCAGTGATTTTGGAGCCCCAAAAAATAAAGTCTGACACTGTTTCCACTGTTTCCCCTTCTATTTGCCATGAAGTGATGGGACCAGATGCCATGATCTTTGTTTTCTGAATGTTGAGCTTTAAGTCAACTTTTTCACTCTCCTCTTTCACTTTCATCAAGAGGCTTTTTAGTTCCACTTCTCTTTCTACCATAAGGATGGTGTTATCTGCATATCTGAGGTTATTGATATTTCTCCCGGCAATCTTGATTCCAGCTTGTGTTTCTTCCAGCCCAGCATTTCTCATGATGTACTCTGCATATAAGTTAATAAAGAGGGTGACAATATACAGCCTTGATGTACTCCTTTTCCTATTTGGAACCTGTTGTTGTTCCAGTCTGTTGTTCCATGTCCAGTTCTAACTGTTGCTTCCTGACCTGCATATAGGTTTATCAAGAGGCAGGTCATGTGGTCTGGTATTCCCATCTCTTTCAGAATTTTCCACAGACTCCTTATTGCCAAAATCAGACTTAAATTGAAGAAAGTAGGGAAAACCACTAGACCATTCAGGTATGACCTAAATAAAATGCCATATGATTATTCAGTGGAAGTGAGAAATAGATTTAAGGGACTAGATCTGATAGATAGAGTGCCTGATTAACTATGGACGGAGGTTCGTGACATTGTACAGGAGACAGGGATCAAGACCATCCTTGTGGAAAAGAAATGCAAAAAAGCAAAATGGCTATATGGGGAGGTTTTATAAATAGCTGTGAAAAGAAGAGAAGCAAAAAGCAAAGGAGAAAAGGAAAGATATAAACATCTGAATGCAGAGTTCCAAAGAATAGCAAGAAGAGATAAGAAAGCCTTCCTCAGTGATCAGTGCAAAGAAATAGAGAAAAACAACAGAATGGGAAAGACTAGGTGTCTCTTCAGGAAAATCAGAGATACCAAGGGAATATTTCATGCAAAGATGGGCTCAATAAAGGACAGAAATGATATGGATCTAACAGAAGCAGAAGATATTATGAAGAGGTAGCAAAAATACAAATAAGAACTGTACAAAAAAGATCTTCACGACCCAGATAATCACGATGATGTGATCACTGACCTAGAGCCAGACATCCTGGAATGTGAAGTCAAGTGGGCCTTAGAAAGCATCACTACGAACAAAGCTAGTGGAGGTGATGGAATTCCAGTGGAGCTATTTCAAATCCTGAAAGATGATGCTGTGAAAGTGCTGCCCTCAATATGCCACCAAATTTGGAAAACTCAGCAGTGGTCACAGGACTGGTAAAGGTCAGTTTTCATTCCAATCCCAAAGAAAGCAATGCCAAAGAATGCTCAAACTACCGCACAATTGCACTCATCTCACAGGCTAGTAAAGTAATGCTCAAAAGTCTCCAAGCAGGGCTTCAGCAAAACGTGAACCGCGAACTTCCAGATGTTCAAGCTGGTTTTAGAAAAGGCAGAGGAACCTGAGATCAAATTGCCAACATCTGCTTGATCATGGAAAAAGCAAGAGAGTTTCAGAAAACATCTATTCAAGAAAGGTTACTGCTAAGTCACTTCAATCGTGTCCAACTTTGTTCGACCCCAGAGACGGCAGCCCACCAGGCTCCCGGTTCCTTGGGATTCTCCAGGAAAGAACACTGGAGTGGGTAGCCATTTTCTTCTCCAATGCATGAAAGTGAAAAGTGAAAGTGAAGTCGCTCAGTCCTGTCTGACTCTTAGCGACCCCATGGACTTCAGCCTACCAGGCTCCTCAGTCCATGGGATTTTCCAGACAAGAGTACTGGAGTGGGGTGCCATTGCCTTCTCCACAAGAAAGGTTAGATGCTTCCTTATTCCAGGTGCATCATTCACATTTTGATCAGCTTAGAATGGGGTCGCTAGAACTGCACTATGAATGAAATGTTGTAGCCTGAACGTCGTGTCTGTTGTCTCAGGTGGTCATGTGCAGTGTCTCAGCAGTGACACTGCCACACTCTGGAGCAGACTGATAACCTTTATTTCACTAATCCCACATAAAGATAGAAACTTTCTAGGTTTTTCAATATATAATTCTGGGTGGCAGGCTTAAATATTATCTACACTGTCTCCAAACTCCTAAAATATGAAATTAGCATCTTTTGAAAGTAAAAGATGGTGAAGACAGCACTTGGTTCTTTCCCTTGGAAATTTAATTTCAGGATATCCTAAGATTACTAGACCTCTGAGGACATCACTGTATTGAGTAACATATTTTTTATTGTTTTATTGACTCATAACTTTGGATATTTGGTGTCATCTAGAATGTTTGTTGATTCTAGCTTCCCAAGTATAAGCAGAATGATGTCACAATATAACTGACAGTGACATCCCATGATGTGATGAGATGTTCAAAGTCCCTTTTGACTAAGTGGCCTATCAGAGACTTGACTTTGTAGGTTTAGTGTGTATTTCTGTCTTTGGTAGGTGAAAGTAGAGTTTCTGATAGTCTTACGTATTAAGATAGATACAAAAGAACATTGTAGATAATGTCTACATCCCAGTCAAAGCTGTATTGATTTCCACAGTTTCAGTAGACATCTGTATTAACAGGTGATATTGAACTGCTTTAGTTTTTAATCTTAGTGCTTTTCTAAAAACCTGTCTCATCTATGTTCTCTTTAGTCAAACAGGGATTACATGCAAATTAAATAGGAGTTACCACTTTTCCTTGATATTTTAAAACTCAACAGTAATAATGTTTATGATGAACACAGGAACATATTTCCACTTTGGTTTACTATTTTGGAAGAAGAGTGTGGTTCGAGTTGGTTTCACTGGGCTCTTTCTAACATGAATGATGTTATTCGTGCATAACTATTTCAACCATGAAGTCATGAACTGGGGATTTAGTAGCTCACCATGTCAGTTATGTTCTAGGTGAAAATTTCATTTATCACCTGATAGCTATAAGCCTTGTCTCATCAGTGGACAACAGTATTGCCCTGGACCACAAAAATTAGCATTAGCTGAGACCCAGTGTAATCCAATCAGTCTTCCAAATATTGTTTATTTTCCTTTCAGCTGTGAATAATGATTCTGGTAAATGTTTGCAGATGAATTGCAGTAGGTATAGGAGAAATATTTATTATTTTGATGCAATTTCTCAAGATTACTTGTCACTGTCTTAATTGGAGACACCATAAGTCCATGAAGTAACAAGACATAAGAAACAAAAACTAGGTATGGAAACGATCATCAATGTTCTTTTTGCCAAACTTAGCATGTGCTCCGGAGAAGGCAATGGCACCCCACTCCAGTACTCTTGCCTGGAAAATCCCATGGACCGAGGAGCCTGGTAGGCTGCAGTCCATGAGGTCGCTAAGAGTCGGACACGACTGAGCAACTTCACTTTCACTTTTCACTTTCATGCATTGGAGAAAGAAATGGCAACCCACTCCAGTGTTCTTGCCTGGAGAATCCCAGGGATGGGGGAGCCTGGTGGGCTGCCATCTATGGGGTCGCACAGAGTCGGACACGACTGAAGCGACTTAGCAGCAGCAGCAGCAGCAGCATGTGCTCAGTTTCAGTCATGTCCAACTCTGCTATCCTTTAGGCTATAGCCCACCAGGCTCCTCTGTCCATGGAATTTTCCTGGCAAGACTACTGGAGTGGGTTGCCATTCCCTCTTCCTGACCCAGGGATCTAAATAGCACCTCCTGCTTCTCCTACCTTGCAGGCAAATTCTTTACCACTGAGCCATCAGGAAAGCCCCAAACTTAATACAATTTTTGGTTATTAATGGTAAGGAAGAACCTATTTGACAAAATACTAGTCTCAGTCTTATGAATTCCATGAAAAAATGGCCACCTTAAAAGATTCCTGTTTTACAAATTAGTTCGTTATCTCACTAGTCCTATTCCTGTAATATCTACTTTGAATCTGAGATACATTTCAAATTTTGCATTATCCCCCATCAGTAACCACATCTCCAGGAGATTCGCTGCTCCTGGTCTTTCAGAGATGCATGTCCTTTCCTCATTCTAGGTTTTCCTAGTACTTTGGTAAGGGAGATATTTTCTGGGCTTTCCAATTTTAGAAAATACAGAAAAATATCATACATAACAAATACAACCTTAAGTCTTTCATTTCTTTTCTGTACACATTCAAAGGAATTTCTAGATTATCCACTTATATTAGTGTGAATGACCTTTGAATCAATATTTCAGTAACCATTCAAGTAAATGATCATATCTATGCAAGGTAGCACAATAAACCCAGAATCTCTATCAAGCTACCTGTATCTATAAGCTCAGATGCATTTAAAATTATGTTTTTCCTTATTTTTCTTTATCCAGCACACTTAAAATACTTTATCTCATGTATTTTCCAGTTTAAAAATATATACATGCAAAATCTTGTATTTTTTTATTATAAGTATTTTTTAAATTTTATTTTATTTTTAAACTTTACAATATTGTATCAGTTTTGCCAAATATCGAAATGAATCCACCACAGGTATACCTGTGTTCCCCATCCTGAAACCTCCTCCCTCCTCCCTCCCCATACCCTCCCTCTGGGTCGTCCCAGTGCACCAGCCCCAAGCATCCAGTATCGTGCATTGAACCTGGACTGGCGACTCATTTCATACATGATATTATACATGTTTCAATGCCATTCTCCCAAATCTCCCCACCCTCTCCCCCTCCCACAGAGTCCATAAGACTGATCTATACATCAGTGTCTCTTAATGGGACCTAATTAAACTTAAAAGCAAAAATAAAAGCAAAATATAAGTATTTTTGTCCTATGTTTGAATATGTAATTTTATACATCTCTTGGCATTTGGTTTTAGTTTGAATGGTCTGAAGACAATAAGACAGATGTTGAGTATGAAATATGGAAAGTGTTAAATCCCCTTTGGAAAAAAGACTTCTTTGGCCAAATAATTTTAAGATTTCTGAGTAGGACAGGAATAGTCATATCAGATAGGGGCAATGCCTCCACTGGAAATAACGGTTGATTGGGAGTTTGGATAATTGGTGTATTTTAAAATGTCCAAATCTCTCAACATGTCCTTATACCCACATTCAGTGTTTTATTCTTTCTCTATCAAAGCTTTGTTACATTTGATGTATTGTCAGGTATATAATTCAACCTACATAAATTGAAAACCCTTAGGATCAAGTTTTACCTTGATTTTCATCTGTCTCAGCCTAGAGGCAAAAAGAAATGAGAGACACTGAAAATCCTTGATTGTCTGTGTGAGTTTTTAACTAACAATTTTGAACCTTGAGCTTTTATGCATTGTCTCTAAGCTGTCCAGCAAAATTAAAAGCGACCAGCCCACCCTAAAACCTTGAGTTCCTCATGCCCTTTACTCTGTTCTTTTTGAGAGGTGACTCAGTCTTTCAAAACCTTGTCATTAATAGACACTTCATTCTAGCTGACCACAGGTAATAATTTAATTAGCTGTTTGCCACTGAATGTCATGGGCTTCCAGAATTCCATGTCTTAATCCAACCTGAATGTTCTCTGCCTTCAGCCACAAACAGACCAGATAACAAATATCAGCTCCTTATTATGCTCCCAAAGTTAACTTCATCACTATTAACGTAAGTATCAATGTATATATATGCCAGTGATTTCAGTTGTAAATAACCAATACTTATGCAGTATAATTAAAGAAATGCTTATTAAACTTTAAATAACTTGGAATATTGTTGAGCACTGAGGATGTAGAGTCTAGGCTAATATTCCAAATATAGTGCCTCTAAAACTGAGAAGTTCTAGAATTTCAGTTGACACCTCTATGTCAGGAAATTGACCCAGGGATCACCTCAATTGTCATTGTTGTGAGAGACAGAGAATATGCATGAATATAACTCCTATAGAAAGGGTTCAAATTTTGAAAAGCAAATATGATTGGAAAATGATCATAATATTGGTACTCTGTTCGAATCAAAGTGTAAAACCTTTAAAAAGTTGATTATGAGCTCTATATTTGTTTTGTAACATTTTGGAATTTTCTATTTAGATTGATATGGTAGAGAACACACTTCTACATGGGAGTTGTCTACAACTATTGCTGTTGTCTTCAAGAGAGAAGAATGGAGAAGGGTTGGCAGGAAGTTCTCTCTCTTTCATAGATTTTAATTTAATCCTTGCTTCCTACTCTGCTCAACACTGCTCTCATTCTGTACCTGGGATTTCTTTTTTGCTTTTTTTGTAAACATAAATTTATTTATTTTAATTGGAGGTTAATTACTTTACAATATTGTATTTGTTTTGCCTCCTAAATCTTTCTATGGAACTGCAAGTCCCAAGGAGTCTTTTCTTAAGTGAGTCTCCCTCTTTTCATAATATTCGTACCAAATTCTTCTTGCTATACTATAATGGGATTTTGAGGGCCTTGTGTGTTAACTCTGTAATCTTTACTCAAAGAATAAAGGATGAAGTTAAGAAACTAAACTGGAGAAGGGAATGGCAACCCACTCCAGTATTCTTGCCTGGGAAATCCCAGGACAGAAGACCCTGGTGGGCTTTGCATTTTATGGGGTCGCAAAGAGTTGGAAATGACTTAGTGACTAAACCCACAAGGAACTAAACTAAACTAAAGGATGAAGTTAAGAAACTCAACTAAAAAATGATGTTAAGTGCAGCTGCAAAATATAAAATGGCTTTACTAGCCAGAAAGACACAGGAAGAGAAATCAAAAACAGATCAGTGATGGCAACATGTTATTGTTATTTTACAATTCAAGTTTTAATATTTTACTTGTAATTTTTAAAAATATCATAATGATTAGAGAATATAAATACTTCCATGTATAAGAATAATTTTGTTCTTTTTGAGAAAAAATGTTGTTCCTGTTTTCTACTGTTCCTCGTACACTAAATTTGACCTCATCTGATGCTGACATCAAATAGAATGGCCTGATGTTTGAGGTGAAAGGGCTTACATTAATCAGTGTCAATACACATCAAGACAATGGTTGACTATCTACAATCAGGTCACATTTTTAAGACTGTCATTTATCAAGGTTATTGTTTTTAGGATTATCACTAATGTTTATAAGATAAACAATCTTAAAAATTTACCATAAATTATATCATGACTTTGTTCAAATAATAATTTAAAGACTCCTTATATTTTAAAGATTGATTTTTTACTCATGATTCAAGTCATCTGTTTCTTCATCTATTTTCTAAATTCATTCAATAAAAAGTATTTTTCCTTAATTTGCTATGTTCAAATGCACAGCAGTTTCAGATGTCTTCTGAAAGTTTCCCTTTAGTTATTTGTACATTATTTACATTTGTACATTATTTACATTTATCTGTGGAGACGTGGATAAATTTAATTATATCAATTTGTCTATCAAACTGTTTATCATTGATTGAGCTACATAGCCACAAAAATTATATATGTGTAGTCATATTGTATTCACTACTTTTTTTAACAGTTATGCCTTTCCATGCTGTCAGGGTAACTGTAAAAAATGACTTTTTAATGTTAAAAATACTGCATCATTTTAAATTTTTAAAAGAAAATTTTAAAAGAAAATCCATCCTGAACCCTCCTCCCTCCTTAAATTTTTTGTTTTAAAAATCTAAAATAAATTAAAAAAAAAATACT
This sequence comes from Bos grunniens, assembly GCF_055505025.1. Classification (NCBI taxonomy): domain Eukaryota; kingdom Metazoa; phylum Chordata; class Mammalia; order Artiodactyla; family Bovidae; genus Bos; species Bos grunniens. The sequence continues at coordinate 7,334,780 of NC_141176.1, read as the reverse complement.
GCATCATGATAGTATCCATCATAGTACATCAGAATTTCTTCTAAATCATTATTGATTACTATAATAAAATATTTTCTGATTAAGAAGCATTCTAACTTGAGAGATTTTACTAATTAGTAAGATTTTGTCTCTCCATGTCCACTTTTCAACTTTATAAAATCTTGAAATCATCAATGAAGTCTACAAAACGGATGAAATTTGTTACTGAGAACTTTGTCCTCTGAACAAATGGATTTCTAATATCAGTAAATTGCTTATATGATTCAATTGGTAATGATGCTTCTCCAGAGCCTGGACTATGTATACCTAAGTCTTATTTAACCTTCAAAAGTGATTTCTAGTAATATACTCAATTCTTCTAGGCAAAGCTAATTTTTCTACTAGCCTGTAGATTTGATGGTTTTCATTTCTCTCGGGCCTTGATATAGATGAATTACATTGAAGCCCTTAGAATGGTTCCATCAGTCCCATTTTATTAAGCCCTTTCAAACACAGAAGTTGCCTAGGTGTGTGTTGCCATGGGCACACATCTCTAGAGCATTTAGTAAAGCAGATCTCTCACTTCTCTTTTAATTACTGCTATCCTCCTTGTTCAAGCTATCATTTTCTTCTTTCAACTCTCTTGCCATGAGAGTCATTGTTACTCTCCTACTTTGCTAGCTCAATTTTTTCTTTCCTTTTTTTTTTTTTTTCCTGACAGAGTCACTTAAACATTAGTGTGTTTCAATATTCTATCTTCAACACTTTTCTCTTTCTATTTTCACCTGCATGAGTGTTTGTATGCCCTAGAATGGCTTATATTGTGACTTTTGAGCTGATAATTTTGAAGTACTTATTGTAATTTCAGGCTTTGTTCTGTTTCTGAACCAGCTCTTCTATAAATCACTAAACATTCCCACTGTGACGTCCAAGAAGCACCTCAATTCAACGTGTTCAAAACTGAACTCTGAATACCCCTGTCAATGATTCTGTAATAGCTGAGCTTCTTGAGGCACAGATTTCTGTGTTGTTAAACAACACTGTTGAAATTATTCAGATCCTCACTCTCTCAGATTTTTTCATTCTAATGTGATGAGAAGAAGATATTGCCTAAATGGAAACTTTAATTTTGTGGCTATGCAAAGATTGTAGATGCATGGAAATGCTAAATTATTTCCAAAAATATTAGGAAATATAAAGCTTTACAAGCACTATACTGAAAAATGAAATATATAAATTTTAAAAAAGAAGGGTTTTTCTCTCTAAAGTTTAAACAGATGTTTAAACTCACTAATGATAAATGGGAATCAAAGCAAAATAAACGACTGCCGAGTTTCATGCCTTATAGTTTAGCCTTTCAGATAGGTGGAAAAGACACTCAAACTTTAAAGGAGTGTGTGGAGCACAGCTGCAAAGAGTAACTACGGCAGCTGCAAACAGTACTACCATGGTAGCACGTGTCAGCCTGCCTTCATAATCAATTACTAACTAGCAAATTGTTGATTTCATTTATACTACTAAAGAAGATCATTGTCTTTTCTCTATTTTTGTATGGAAGAATGGCTCTTCAGTTCTCTATAGTGTTTCCTTTTCTATCTTCACTCCTCAAAAACCGATTCATTAGACTGTTTTCTAGTCCTTGATTTTGACTCATGGCTCATTGCTATCTAACTACATGAGATTTCTGACTACATTTAAAAAGCAGATATATCATAATAAAGCAAAGCCAAAACTAAGGACTAAAGAAAACTGCTTATAGATGGTGAAAGGTTTGTATTTAAAATTTATATTGAACTAGTGTATAATTTGGGTGACTTGAAATCTGGGATATTTTTTCAACCTGTCCTACACAGTTGAGGTGGCATTTTAGACCACAGTGATGGTCAGCTGTACTTCCTCCTGTGTAAACTGTTTTAGTATAAAAATCTGGGCATATTTTTATAAAAGTCTGACAATAAACCTATAGTGGCAGATAATATGCAGGATATATTTAAGCCTTCTAATAAATCACAATAAAGAAATATAAGTAGATGGACCCAGAGTAGATGATGAGTAAACACTGATCTTACAAGGAAAATTTGTTGCTCAGTCACTAAGTCATGTCTGACTCTTTGTGATCTCACGGGCTTCAGAACACCAGGCTTCCCTGTCTTTCGCTATCTTCCAGAGTTAGCTCAAATTCATGTCCGTTGAGTCAGTGATGTCATGCAACCATCTCACACTCTGTTGCCCCCTTCTGCTCCTGCCCTCAATCTTTCCCAGCATCTTAAGTAAGTTAAAATGAAATAATCAATCTCATTTCACGTACATATATAAAATGCTGAGGATTTTAATGGGTTTAAGGAAAACCTAACTAGTTCAGGTGTCATGAACAGAGTTCTCTAATAGCATATCATTTCTAGTAATGGAGCGTTTTTAAATATAAATAACTTTCAGGTGTGAAATGTAAATAACCATAGTTGAATCATTAAGGAAGATGGTAGTGTAGGGTTTGTGTATTTAATAAACAGCAATATATTTTTCATAGTAATTTGACAGCTTTAGCTACAAAGTACCTCAGTTAAGTCTCTCTCTTACTAAGGTGCTGGAGGATTCATCCCTCTTGAAAGAAAAGGCTTAGAGTCTCTTACTTCTGGGGAATGAGACTAGATTGAAAGTGAAATGCTTTCTGCAACCATCTGTCACAAGAGCAAAATACTTCAAAATTTCACCTGTTGAATATCAATAGAATATTAAAATAAGTTCTGGAAACATATCACTATCAAATTTACTATTGCAGGAGACTCAGGTTTGATCTCTGAACCAGAAAGATCCTCTGGAGAAGGGAATGGCTACCCACTCCACTATTCTTGCTGAAATAATCACATGGACAGAGGAGGCTGGTGGGCTATAGTCCATGGGGTTGCAAAGAGTTGGACACTGCTGAGTGACTAACACTTTGATACCAGCAGCCAAGCCACAGCTCTGTTTTGATATAGGTTCCTTTTGTGCACATACATACACCATGATAAAATAAAGGAATTTTGCCCATAACAGAATTGAGAAAAGCAAGGAGGAGACATTTTTTGTATCATTTAGCAAGTGTTTATTAAGTACCTAAGGTAGAAAGATATGCTAAGTGCTATGAATAATACAGATTTAAAAAAACAAACTTTTATTTTGGAAATATGACAAACTGGATTATTTGAACCAACTATCTCATTTAAAAAGTCTACAAGCAATAAATGCGGGAGAGGGTGTGGAGAAAAGGGAATCCTCTTACACTGTTGGTGGGAATGCAAACTAGTACAGCCACTATGGAGAATAGTGTGGAGATTCCTTAAAAAACTGGAAATAGAACTGCCATACAACCCAGAAATCCTACTGTTGGGCATACACACTGAGGAAACCAGAACTGAAAGAGACACGTGTACCCCAATGTTCATCGCAGCACTGTTTATAATAGCCAGGACATGGAAGCAACCTAGATATCCATCAGCAGATGAATGGATAAGAAAGCTGTGGTACATATACACAATGGAGTATTACTCAGCCATTAAAAAGAATACATTTGAATCAGTTCTAATGAGGTGGGTGAAACTGGAGCCTATTATACAGAGTGAAGTAAGCCAGAAAGAAAAACACAAATACAGTATACTAACGCATATATATGGAATTTAGAAAGATGGTAATGATAACCCTTTTTGGAAATTTTAGAAAATTTAGAAAGATGGTAACGATAACTCTTTTGTGAGATAGCAAAAGAGACACAGAACAGTCTTTTGGACTCTGTGGGAGAGAGTGAGGGTGTGATGATTTGGGAGAATGGCATTGAAACATGTATAATATCATATATGAAATGAATCGCCAGTCCAGGTTCGATGCATGATACAGGATGCTTGGGGCTGTTGTACTGGGATGACCCAGAGGGATGGTACAGGGAGGGAGTTGGGAGGGGGGTTCAGGATGGGGAACACGTGTATACTCATGGTGAATTCATGTTGATGTATGGCAAAACCAATACAATATTGTAAAGTAATTAGCCTCCAATTAAAACAAATAAATTTATAATAAAAAATAAAATGCAACAAATAAAAATATTCCAGAATACATTTCTAAAATATTCTTTACATGATTAAGAAAAGTTCCAACAAAATATTTTTAAAAAATCCATAGAGGAAACAGCACAAATGATGTTTTTTGTCCAAACAGTATTAAATTCCCCCCAAAGCTGAGAATTTTGACAACCTTGCAGGATAAAGAGAGATATACATCAAAATTTGGAACTCATTAAAGGCAAAAGCGTCTAGAGTGCATCACCTGCATACTTAGCTGGATCTGCAAGGGGCTATACTTACACTTAAGGGTGAAGCAGAAATACATCTGACTTGCATCCATGTCCAGTGATTGTGAGAGAGGTGACATGGTCATGGGCAAACAAAGGAAAAAAAGCTATAGATATGAGTTTTGCAGCCCCATGGACTATATAACCTGCCAGACTCCCTTGTCCATGGTATTTCCCAGGCAAGAATACTGGCATAGGCTATTATTTCCTTCTCCAGGGGAATCTTCTCAACTAAGGAATCAAACTCAAGTTAACTATATTAGCAGGCAGCCACAAGGGAAGCCAGTTCATACAGATCCTTTCCTAAATACTTTATAAATAGAAAAGTGAAAAAGACCTGGGTCCTTATCCTGGAACACTATCTGTACTATTTTAAGAGACAATTTCAATAAAAATTTGAGCTTTTTTTTTTTTTTTTTTGGTGGAAATTGGAACATTGATTCAAAAATGTACAGCAAAATACTTAGGACTGTGAACAGCCAAGAAACTCTTAATAAATAATCTTGAAGTTAAAGGACTATCTCTCTTGGAATCCTGGAGAATATTCTGAAAGATATATGAGGAATTATCTTTTTAATACAAAAGTTAAGTATTTGTGGAACTCATGAAAGACAGACCAGTAGATCTACGTTCAGATCTAAAATACCCTGATACTTAGTTTATCACAGAACAGAATAGTGGGATAGAGAAAGAGCAACTCTTTAAGTAGATGTTCCTGGGTTAACATGATGATCACATAAACAAATAGTGACAATTTAATCATAAGATACAATCAAATAAAATCTGCTGGATAGAAACTAAATTTAAACAGGTAAATTACAAAGCTTGTCAAATATACAATATGAGAATATTTTCATGGCCTTGAGGTAAAAAGTATATTAGTTAAGAAAGACAAAAAAAAATTTCCAAGAAGAAAATTGAAAACTTGCAATATATTAATGTAAGAAACTGCACTTAAGGGAAAGAAGAGATGAGACTATGGACACCACTGGAAACTTTTGACTAGGATGTATAAACTGATCTCCTCTTGATCACCATTATTATAAAATCTGAAATCAATATTGAAAAATAATGAAAATTAAACATATTGAGTGAAAACATTAGAGATTCATCAAAATAACAAAGAAAATTGAGATGGAACCTAGAGGAAGAACAAAATCTAGGGGAATAAGTAAAATATGCAGTGCTGTTTTCCCTCCAGAAATATTTGCTGCTATGAAAAAGAAATTGAGACAATAAGAAAATGAGAAACTTTTTAGGAGACACTCTGAATTAGTTCAAGGTCCACCATCCTGGACAAATGCAAGACTAGGGGCCAGGGTTGGGCCTGGGATCTCAAAGGACTATAATGTAGATGTATGATTTAATTTTAATGTGTGTATCCCAAGGTTTTTAATAATTTTTGAGTTGGACAACCATCCAAAACAATCATTCATGATAGATGTTCTCATCTGTTGTGATGAAGATCAGGTTACAAGAAGATTCTTGGCAAACTTTTCCAACAAGTCAAAGGTAAAGATAACACATTTTCCCGTTCTAGCTATTCTTAAGATGTTCTCTTTATCTTTGTATTTTATTGTTTTGAATTTTTTTCTAGTTGTGTTGCTGCTGTTACAGTTGTTACTAATGTTCTCTTGTGTTTGCTGAGCTTTTTGTATCTAAGATTGAATGTCTTTTATTACTTTTAGAAAGCTCTTACCCATTATTTTCTCAAATACTCTTCTACCACATTCTCTTTTCTTCTGCAATTCGAATTACACATGCAATATTTCACAAGAAATCATTTCAGCCTTTGGAATCTATACCCTGTTTGGGGTTTGTTGTTGTTGTTTTGTGTGTGTTTGTGCTTTTTTAGTTATTTTAAGTTTTCATTGATATCTTCCATGATACTTTCCATTGACTATCTTTAAGTTTACTGATTATCTCCTCAGTTATGTCTAATCTACTGATGAGTCTACTTCGTCTTTTTTACTATGTTTTTAACTTTTCACAGAACTTAAAATTTATATGGAAAAAGATTATGTGGAATTTACATTTAAATATAACATGCTTTTCTCATTTAACAAAATGAAAAAAAAATCTTCTTTCAAGAAACAGAATTTTCTTTAAAAATAAATAGCTTATCAAGATTTTCTGGAGAAGGCAATGGCAACCCACTCCAGTACTCTTGCCTGGAAAATCCCATGGATGGAGGAGCCTGGTGGGCTGCATTCCATGGGGTTGCTAGGAGTCGGACACCACTGAGCGACTTCACTTTCACTTTTCACTTTCATGCATTGGAGAAGGAAATGGCAACCCACTCCAGTGTTCTTGCCTGGAGAATCCCAGGGATGGGGGAGCCTGGTGGGCTGCCGTCTACGGGGTCGCACAGAGTCAGACACGACTGAAGCGACTTAGCAGCAGCAGCAGCAGCAAGATTTTCTAGAAGGATGAACACTAGATTGAAAGTTTCTGAAATGCAGAGCAACATCAGCCCAAGTATAAGAACTGTAGTGAAAGAAATACCTTGCAGCGATGGTGGCCAGATCAGAAGTCACTGCTGTCCTTGTTAGGACACTTAACAGAAACTGAAGGTGAGTAGGGTTCATAGGTTAAAGGGCAAAAACAATATTGGAAAGTTGGATAGGGACTATCTCTGCCCACCTGATGCTGTGGAACGATCAGGGTTAGGAGGACTGTAGACACTCTGCCACTTCTCTACTTTTACTTCCCTCCCCACTCCACAAAAACTCTTATATCTGAAAGTGTGCGGTGCTATTAATATGTGCCTGTGATCTCATTGCATGAACAATCTCAAAAACATAACACTGCATAAGACAGCCAGGTACAAAAAATATATATATTCTTTTCTCTAAAATCAGATAAAATATCTATGCTTTTATAAGTCCTGGTAGTGTTAGTGCTGCGGCTAATGTTTAGAAATAATCGAAGGTGACAGAGCTCTTCTGGTGCTGATAATGTTCTATTTTTATGAAGACTCCTTTTACCTGGATTTATTCAGTTTATGAAGCTTCATTGAGTTTCAAACTAACGACACTTATGTACATTTTTTGAAAGTGTACCTCAGTATTATTTTAAAACACAAAAATATATCATCATCAGGACATTCAGCTCATTGATTTATCCATTTTATTAATATATACATATAACATATTTATATTTCACACTGTGATAAAGTTAGAGGGCTGCAGATAAAATCAATTAATTTTGAAAATGTTCATAAAAACACTATGCTTAATAACTAATTATAGCTATTTTAAATATGCTTTTTGCAATAATTTTTTTAAGACAAATGTGTTGTTTCAGCTTGAGATTGAATATCTTTTAGACTAGTAAGGCTATGTTAATGCCTACTAGAGCTTAAAAAAGAAGATGATTAGCTATTAGAGTGGTAGATCAAGTTGACATTAGGAATTTGAAACTGCTCTGAACACTTATAAACCTGTCTTATTAAATATCTAATTTACAGATCTTTGTTATAATGTCTTTAGTATACAAATAGAGGTTGAAAATACCAGCTTTGTCATCACATAAAAGTTTATTTTTTGTCAGTTACTGCTGGACCACCCCACATTTTTGGCATTAGGACACATCACTTTTGAAGCAGTTCTATGAATTAAAGAAACTATTACATATAAAAACATGAGTCATTTCAAGTGCTTTAAATTATAATTGTTTATCAAGTAGATCAGAAAATTTTAGAACGTTGGACAGCATATGCTCAGCTGTTACATTTATATATTAAAAACTTTATTATTACATAATCCTATGACAATTTAGGAACTGTTGAGATTCTTTTTTGTATCCATAACTGGAAATGATTCCAGCAATTGTGACCACAATATGTATATGGAAGAGAACTATGCATTAACTATTATAAACAGTGACTTAAAAAGAAACAAGAATAGCTATTTTATATAAATATACTACTTTTATCTTTTTGAATGGAATATACATGTTTAGTTATAATTTCTTCATTCAATACGTGAACTTTGAACTTCTAGATGTTCAAACTGGTTTTAGAAAAGGCAGAGGAACCAGAGATAAAACTGCCAACATCCTCTGGATCATCAAAAAAGCAAGAGAGTTCCAGAAAAACATCTATTTCTGCTTTAGTGACTATGCCAAAGCCTTTGACTGTGTGGATCACAATAAACTGTGGAAAATTCTGAAAGAGATGGGCATACCAGACCACCTGATCCGCCTCTTGAGAAACCTGTATGCAGGTCAGGAAGCAAGAGTTAGAACTGCACATGGAACAACAGACTGGTTCCAAATAGGAAAAGGGTTTCGTCAAGGCTGTATATTGTCACCCTGCTTATTTAATGTATATGCAGAGTACATCATGAGAAACACTGGGCTGGAAAAAGCACAAGCTGGAATCAAGATTGCCAGGAGAAATCTCAATAACCTCAGTTATGCAGATAACACCACCCTTATGGCAGAAAATGAAGAGGAACTAAAAAGCCTCTTGATGAAAGTGAAAGAGGAGAGTGAAAAAGTTGGCTTAAAGCTCAACATTCAGAAAACGAAGATCATGGCATCTGGTCCCATCACTTCATGTGATATAGATAGGGAAACAGTGGAAACGGTGTCAGACTTTATTTTTTGGGGGCTCCAAAATCACTGCAGATGGTGACTGCAGCTGTGAAATTAAAAGACGCTCACTCTTTGGAAGGAAAGTTATGACCAACCTAGATAGCATATTGAAAAGCAGAGACATTACTTTGCCAACAAAGGTCCGTCTAGTCAAGGCTATGGTTTTTCCAGTGGTCATGTATGGATGTGAGAGTTGGACTGTGAAGAAAGCTGAGCGCCAAAGAATTGATGCTTTTGAACTGTGGTGTTGGAGAAGACCCTTCAGAGTCCCTTGGACTGCAAGCAGGTCCAACCAGACCATCCTAAAGGAGATCAGTCCTGCGTATTCATTGGAAGGACTGAGCTAAAGCTGAAACTCCAATACTTTGGCTGCCTCATGTGAAGAGTTGACTCATTGGAAAAGACTCTAATGCTGGGAGGGATTAGGGGCAGAAGGAGAAGGGGACGACGGAGGATGAGATGGCTGGATGGCATCACTGACTAGATGGACGTGAGTTTGAGTGAACTCTGTGAGTTGGTGATGGACAGGGAGGCCTGGCATGCTGCGATTCATGGGGTCACAAAGAGTGGGACACCACTGAGAGACTGAAATGAACTGAACTGAACTGAAAGAGATTCAGGCTGGACAATAAATATGCATTTTGGTTTTCATCTACTTTTGAAATATCAACAAATGGATCAGATTAATTGGTTGTATTATAATATTTTTTATTAGGCCTACATTGTACACCTTGGAAAAACTCGGAATATGTTTTAAAACAAAAGTTTGAGGTTCTATTATCACTAATGTTTAAAAGAATAAAACAGTGAAAATGACAGATTAACCTTAAAAAGTGTAACCATTTTACTCAAATTAAGTGTACAGATGAGATAACTAATGAAAATTTTATCATATCTCAGGATTTTATAAGAAATCTGAAGTTACCTGATACAATGAATAAGAGCTATTATTTTGTTTGCAAAGTTTTAGGCAAGTATGGTCCTATGTGGAAAAGAAATAAGATTTAAGAAATCAGAGAAAAATATTTAATTATTTACAAAAACAGCTGCTTTGTAATTACCCGTTTTCCTAACTACCCAATTTTATGTTATTCTTTATAAAATTTATTTGCCCACTTTTGAACAGATTATAAATAACATTTTTATTAGTTTTGTTAACATTAAATTTATAAAATATAAATTCGATACATTATTTATTTTAATAATATAATATAGCAGCAAGTTTGTATATTTGATTAGTAGAAATTAATAATCAAATCAATATAAGATAAAAGTTCTAATATGACTAAAGGTCAGTTATTAAACAGTTCAGAGTATCTTATTTATTCTATAATGGCAAAATCATATTATTCAAATATAATCATGAATTGAATGCCTAATTACCAAAAAGCTTTGTTTAGTGACTCTAGCTTTAAATTATTAATTAAAATCTTATATATGTTTACTATCAAAAGTTGCCAAAATTATAAGCTTTAAAATATACAAATCATCATTGATATACATATCTATATGAAGTTTATCTCCTTAAGATAAATACTTTTTCCCTGGCTCTGTCAAAAATTTCAAAAACAGAATTCATTTAAGACGTGGTTTATCATAAACTGAAAATGAAACTTTTGGAAGAATAGAGAAAGGATAACCATTGAAGAAGAATCTTAGTTTTTCTAATTTGGTATTCCCCTGGAGTCTTAAACATTTTGACCTTCACAACATGATACAAATCCCATCTGTTTACCAAAATGTTTACTTCAAAGTGATGATTTCAAGTGAATGGTTTTTTCATAGTTATTTATATTGATGAGAAGATTTTGTGATTAATTTGATATTATGAGGGAAAATGCTATCAGAATGAAAGGATATTCTAATTGTATGAATATTTTAAAGTGTAAAATAGGTTTACCTTAGTAATTAAAGGAAGTATATTATATTATTGAACACTAAATGCTTTTTATGTAGAGTTCTAGCATTTGGGTTCCATTAAAATAAACATTAGAAGTATAATTTGCTTGCATTTAATATTTTGGAAGGTTAGGGAAATCCTATGATGCTTTATACTTATTGAATAAAGTCAAAATTGCTTATATATGTCTATTTTGTAACCTTTTGATTTATAATTAGTTGATTAGGACATTAAAATAAATATAAAATGATAAATTTTTAAAAAACATAATTATCTATATTTTAAAAGTTGGAACCAGCCTTTATAAGGATAGATACATGCAAAGGCATTTTTAAATATACCAGAAAATCACTTGTATCTTTTTTATTCAAATATTGGCTTGGTTTTTAATTTTATAAATTATCTTAGATAAGTTAATTTCAATCATATGAATTTAGAGTTGAGAGAATAGTAATACAAAAACATAAAGATCTAACTAGTGGTTCACTTGTGCTTGGAATCAAATTTTTTACCTAAGATTTCTGAAATTTCAGATTAAAGCAAATTGAAACAAATTTAGTTTGGCAAATGACTCAAGATAATGGATGGAAGTGGAAACAAACTTTAGCTAAGAAAATTAATTATTCATTTATGCATTTTTGCTATAAATTATTGAGCAATATGAAGCCAGTGTATGAATATACCATATCTCAGGCAGTGAAGGACTTAAAATTCCAGTAAAAAGAGTTTAAATATTTCAGAAATCATTCTGATATTAAAAAATAATTCAGTTGAATAAATATTTAGTGAGTCTTAATTTTGAGCCAGCAACTATGCTAGGCATGGTTTTTGTTTTAAGAAACACGAAGACTGTGTGCTATTTAAAAATGTTTAAAATAGTGAATATTGATTCTGATGGTACTGATAAAAAGTTTTCACAGAAAGGTTAGAATTTCATTCAGAACTATAAAGATGTGAAACACATGTGAAGATAGTAATAAATGGAATGTAAACCAGTCTAAATGAAATAGAATATACATTGAGGATGTGAGCTGAAGTGAAGCAAAGGCTAGGTAGTTGGAAATATGTTGAATATGAAGCTCCCAAATAATCCTGGGAAAGAAAGATAAGCCTATAAATCAGTTGAATGGAATAGAGAGCCCTGAAATATACCCACACATGTGGCAGTAGATTTTCAACACTACTATGGTATTTCATTGAAGAAAGGATGGTCTTTTCAGCAAGTAGTGCTGGAAAATAAATATTTTTATACGGAAAGAAGTAGAAGTAGAAGCAGAAGAATGAATCTCTAACCTTGCGTGCACCACATGCAAAATTTAACTCACAATGATGGTAGAAAAGTAAGAACCAAGCAATAAAATTTGTAGAAAAAGAGAGGGTGACAAAAATCTTGTGACCGTAAGTTAATAGGGACACACAAATGTTAAGCCATAAAAAAAGGGAAGAAAAGAAAAGAAAAAAAAAAAGAGGTTGTCAGACTTTTAAAAAAGTAAGAATATCTGCTTTGTAAAAGATGTTGTTAAAGGAAGGAAGAGACAAGGAAAAGACTAAAAGAAAATAGTTGCCAATTATATATCAAATTAGAAGTTTGTTTCTAAAATGAAAAACTCAAAATCTGACAAGAAGAAAGTGAAATAAATTTTGAAATATACAAAAAATATATCAGATACTGTACCAAAGAAGATAAACATGAACCAAGTAAACACCTAAAAATATGCTCAGTATCATTTGTATTCAGGAAAATACAAATTGAAATCATAGTAAAATATCACTTCACTTTAGAATTCCTAAAACTAAGAAGGCTGACCATATCCAGTGTTGATCAAGATGTGTACCAACCAGAACATTCATACATTGCTTTTGGAAATATAAAATTGAAAAGCAGTTGATCAATTTTATAAAGCATTAAATGCACATTAAGTTTTTCCATAGCTATGTATTTGCCCTAAAGAAATTAAACTACATGATCATTTAAACTCACACAAAGAACTATTCATGGAAGTTTTACCTTCATTAACAAAAGTAGAAACAATCCAAATGTGTATCAGCAAATGAATGAACAAATAAACATTTTATATACTTATGTAGAATATTACTTTACAGTGGAAAGGATTGACCAATTTGTATATATAAAAATGTGGATGGATATCATAATTTTATGGTATGTAAAAGAAACCATATTTAAAAAAAAACACATACTGTATCATTTCATTTCTATACATACAGAAAAAGAAAACTAATCCGTAGTGAAAGAAAACAAATTATGAACTGTAGCCTGCCAGGCTCCTCTGTCCATGGGATTCTCCAGCCAAAAATACTTGAGTGGCTTGCCATTTCCTTCTCCAGAGGAAGAAGGAAAAGGAATTTCTCTTCCCAATTCATGGATGGAACCTTGATTTCCTGCGTCTCGTGCATTGCAGGTGGATTCTTTACCCACTGAGCCACCTGGGGCATCCACATTTAGATGTATTAATGCTCATAAAGAATCCGTAGTTTATAGTGTTACACAAAGGACAGATATTAGCAACAGTTCCTTGTGAAAAAAGCAAGAAGAAGCACATATATCTATTTTTTGTCCAATATATATATTTATATCCAATTATGATGACATTCAAATTTAGAAGTTGTAGAAAGCCTCTTGATGAAAGTGAAAGAGGAGAGTGAAAAAGTTGGCTTAAAGCTCAACATTCAGAAAACTAATATCATGGCATCTGGTCCCATCACTTCATGGGAAATAGATGGGGAAACAGTGGAAACAGTGTCAGACTTTATTTTTTGGGGCTCCAAAATCACTACAGATGGTGACTGCAGCCATGAATTTAAAAGACACTACTTGTGAGGAAAGTTATGACCAACCTAGATAGTATATTCAAAAGCAGAGACATTACTTTGCCAACAAAGGTCCATCTAGTCAAGGCTATGGTTTTTCCAGTGGTCATGTATGGATGTGAAAGTTGGACTGTGAAGAAAGCTGAGCACTGAAGATTTGATGTTTTTGAACTGTGGTATGGGAGAAGACTCTTGAGAGTCCCTTGGACTGCAAGGAGATCCAACCAGTCCATTCTAAAGGAGATCAGTCCTGACTGTTCTTTGGAAGAACTGATGTTGAAGCTGAAACTCCAGTACTTTGGTAACCTGATGCGAAGAGCTGATTCATTGGAAAAGACCCTGTTGCTGGGAGGGATTGGGACCAGGAGGAGAAGGGGACAACAGAGGATGAGATGGCTGGATGGCATCACCAACTCGATGGACATGAGTTGTATAAATTCCGGGAGTTGGTAATGGACATGGAGGCCTGGCGTGCTGCAATTCATGGGGTCGCAAAGAGTCAGACATGACTGAGCAACTGAACTGAACTGAGACAGATTTTTTTAAGAATCAGGGAATATTTTCCCATGAAACTCTCTTTAAAAAAATGATAAAATGTATTAAAATAAATGGTAATTTAGTAAATCATCTAAAAAATCTGATTAAGAGCCTCAGTACAACTAAATGTAGACTTCCCAGGTGGCTCAGTGGAAAAAAAAACACCTGCAATGCACGGGACACAGGAGAGGAGGTTTCGATCCCTGAGTTGGGAAGATCCTCTGGAGAAGAGAATGGCAACCCACTCCAGTATTCTTGCCTGAGAATCCCATGGACAGAGGAGTCTTGCATACTACAGATTGTGGGGTCACAAACAGAGGTGACTAAGCATGTACAACTAGATATACAAATAAAATGGAATCAAGCAATGGAACTGGGTGATTAATCATAATGTAAGTATTATATACGTTATCCATGTAAAAAGTATATAAATAATAAGAAATGCAGCAAAAAGACAATAAATCAAATAAGTTCTTTGCCATCTGTTCCAAGTTGTCACTGATTATACATAAAGAAATTTTGAGGTAAGTGTATTTTTAGTACAAACTAATAACTAAGAGGTTTTTAAAGTGATATATACACAGATATGGGCTTCCCAGGTAGCACTAGTGGTAAAGAATGCACTTTCCAATGCAAGAGACATAAGAGACATGGGTTCAATCTCAGGGTTGGGAAGATCCCCGGGAGGAGGGCATGGCAACTCACTCCAGCATTTTTGCCTGAACAATCCCATGGGCAGAGGAGCCTGGTGGGCTAAAGTTTACAGGGTTGCAAAGAGTCAGACACAACTGAAGCACGTTAGCACGCACACATGCACACAGATATGGAGATGAGGGAAGTGAGGAGGAAAGAACAAGATATCCACTAATTTAACCAGGCTCATAGCTTAATAATAAGAGGTATCATCAAAAGAAATATCAGAGAGTATTGCAGAAAGTTAAAATTAAAAAGGTGATCACTACAACAAAAATTCAAATATTTTTAATAAAAAAATACACATAAACATAAATGAAAGAAAATGGATTCTACAGGAAAATATACATAAAAATCTCATTAACAAATATAATAGACAAATTTAATTTTTACTAAAAAGAAAGTATGTCACAGAAGAATCTTAAATTTATGCTATTTTTAGGACAGACCTAAAATAAGATGTGTATTAAGATTGACAATTAAAGGAAGGGACAAGCATATGGCAAGTAAATGCTAATTAAAAGAAAGCATGTGTTGATAACATGACTCAGCCATTTTTGAATTCATATCCACAGCATTAGATAAAACAGAAAAGAACCTTTATAATGCTAAAAGTTTTATTTCATAATGAAGATGTAAATGCTATGAACATGTATGCACACAAAGAAATACACAAGCACAGTTTTTAAAGAGATTATAAACCAGAAGAAAAAGACAGACAACAAAAATTTACTTGTAAGATAAAATAAAAGGTACAATAAAAAAACTATTTGGCTATATCAAGTAAAAGAAAAAAATGAGAGTTAATTGTTAACTTGCCCACCATTGGCCTCTTCTAAATCTATATAAACTTAATATTTGCCATACCTGTGCTTGGATATTTAATGCTAATCATCTACCGGCATTTATGCCTCAAACCCTTGAAAATGCAAAGGGAAGGATGGGATTTTTCCACAAACATAAATATTGTCCTGGTTAGCTCTGCCACTAATTGCTGCTTTGTATAGCTTTAAGGAATAGTCTCCCAAATGATTTTGCCAGGAGTGAATTTAGTATCTCCACAACCTTGAAACCTGAGCTGGATATACAGGCCTCAGCAAAGCTTATTGCTACTGAATGATGATGTCTATTTAAACCGAGAATGAGTGTTGCATCTCAAGTGCCGAAGATCAAATGCAAAATTTCACAGTGAGGAGTCAGTTTCCTTTTCTTGAGTTTGAAATACTATACTCCTAGATGCCTTACACTGAATGGTGGATCTGCAGACTTGCTGCTGATTCTCTACCGGTTTGTCTCTGTGAATACTACTCCGGTGTTTGTGTATTTGCTACTTGCATAATTTCTTTACAATACAGACTGAATGTTTGATAATGAAAAAAATATGGTGAAAGTAATCTGATACACAAAGGAAATTTGAAACAAACTTTGATCAAGTCTATGCAAATTAATATTAGATATTGATTAAATTGATTGAATACCTTATAAACAGTAAAATTTTTGAAAACGATGACAGAGAAAATTTAGAGTAATTTCTTTTGTTGGAATTAAGAAGTGTCAGAGTTTCTACATCTCCCTGAAAGAAAGCAATAGTATCAAATGTTGCAAGGTAATTCATCAAAGCCTTTTTTTAAATTAATTTTTATGGGAGTATAGTTGATTTGCAATGCTGGGTAAATTTCTGCTGTACAACAAAGTGAATCAATTACACATATACATATATCCATTCTTTTTTAGATACTTTTACCACGTAGGTAATTACAGAGAGAGTTGAGTAGATTTCCCTGTGTTACAGTAGGTTCTTATTAGTTAACTAGTAGTGTGCATGTGTCAACCCTAATTTCCCAATTTATCCCTCCTCCTAGCCTTTACCTCCAGTCCATGGGATCGCGAAGAGTTGGACACAACTGAGCGACTTCACTTTCACTTTTCACTTTCATGCATTGGAGAAGGAAAGGCAACCCACTCTAATGTTCTTGCCTAGAGAATCCCAGGGATGGAGGAGCCTGGAGGTCTGCCATCTATGGGGTCGCTGAGAGCCGGACACGACTGAAGCGACTTAGCAGCAGCAGCAGCAACCATAAGTTTTCCTCTATTTCTTTGCATTCGTTCCTGAGGAAGGCTTTCTTACCGCTCCTTTCTATTCTTTGGAACTCTGCATTCAAATGGGTATATCTTTCCTTTTCTCCTTTGCCTTTTGCTTCCCTTATTTTCACAGCTATTTGTCAGGCCTCCTCAGACAGCCATTTTGCCTTTTTGCATTTCTTTTTCTTGGATATGCTCTTGATCCCTGCCTCCTGTACAATGTCATGAACCTCCATAGGTCTTCAGGCACTCTGTCTATCATATCTAATCCCTTGAATCTTTTTGTCACTTCCACTAAATAATCATAAGGGATTTTATTTAAGTCATACCTAAATGGTCTAGTGATTTTCCCTACTTTCTTCAATTTAAGTCTGAATTTGGCATTAAGGAGTTCATGATCTCAGCCACAGTCAGCTCCCGGTCTTGTTTTTGCTAATTGTTTAGAGTTTCCCCATCTTTGGCTGCAAAGAATATAATCAATCTGATTTCAGTATTGACCATCTGGTGATGTCCATGTGTAGAGTCTTCTCCTGTGTTATTAGAAGAGGGTGTTTGCTAGGACCAGTTCGGTCTCTTGGCAAAACTCTCTTAGTCTTTGCCCTGCTTCTTTCTGTACTCCAAGGCCAAATTTGCCTGTTACTCCAGGTGTTTCTTGACTTCCTACTTTTGCATTCCAGTCCCCTACAATGCAAAGGGCATCTTTTTTGGATATTAGTTCAGAAGGTCTTATAGGTCTTCATAGAACCATTCAACTTCAGCTTCTTCAGCTTTACTGGTCAGGGCATAGACTTGGATCACTGTGATATTGAATGGTTTGCTTGAAAACAAACAGAGATCATTCTGTCGTTTTTGAGACTGCATCCAAGCACTCCATTTTGGACTCTTTTGTTGACCATGATGGCTACTCCATTTCTTCTAAGGGATTCTTGCCCACAGTAGTAGATATAATGGTCATCTGAGTTAAATTCACCCATTCAAGTCTATTTTAGTTCACTGATTCCTAAAATGTCAATGTTCACTCTTGCCATCTTCTTTTTGACCACTTCCAGTTTGCCTTGATTCATGGACCTAATATTCCAGATTCCTATGCAATATTGCTCTTTACAGCATCGGACTTGACTTCCATCATGAGTCACATCCACAACTGTGTGTTGTTTTTTCTTTGGCTCCATCTCTTCATTCTTTCTGGAGTTATTTCTCCACTGAACTCTAGTAACATATTAGGCATCTATCAACCTGGGGAGTTCCTCTTTCAGTGTCCTATCTTTTGCCTTTTCATATTGTTCATGGGGTTCTCAAGGCAAGAATAAAGAAATGGTTTGCCATTCCCTTTTCCAGTGAGCCACATTTTGTCAGAACTCTGTATCATGACCCATCTGTCTCGGGTGGCCCTAGAGCTCATAGTTTATTTGAGTTAAACAGTGCTGTGTTCCATGTGATAAGAATGGAAAAGACTAGATTGGGAACGACTAGAGATCTCTTCAAGAAAATTAGAATTAACAAAGGAACATTTCATGCAAAGATGGTCACAAAAAAGGACAGAAATGGTATGGACTTAAGAGAAGCAGAAGATATTGAGAAGAGGTGGCAAGAATACACAGAAGAACTATACAAAAAAGATCTTCAAAACCTAGATAATCACGATGGTGTGATCACTCACCTAGAGCCAGACATCTTGGAATGCAAAGTTAAGTGGGCCTTAGGAAACATTGCTGCAAACAAAGCTAGTGGAGGTGATAGACTTCTAGTTTAGCTATTTCAAATCCTGAAAGATGATGCTGTGAAAGTGCTGCACTCAATATGCCAGCAAATTTGGAAAACTCAGCAGTGGCCACAGGACTGGAAAAGGGCAGTTTCATTCCAATCCCAAAGAACGGCAATGCCAAAGAATGCTCAAACTACCACACAACTGCACTCATCTCACGTGCTATTAAAATAATGCTCAAAATTCTCTAAGCCAGGCTTCAATAGTACATGAACCATGAACTTCCAGATGTTCAAGTTGGATTTAGAAAAGGTAGAGGAACCAGAGATCAAATTACAACATCTGATGGATTATCGAAAAAGCAAGAGTTCCAGAAAATCATCTATTTCTGCTTCATAGACTATGCCAAAGACTTTATGTGGACCACAGCAAACTCTGGGAAATTCTGAAAGAGATACGAATACCAGACCATCTGACCTTCTTCTTGAGAAATCTATATGCAGGTCGGGAAGCAACAGTTAGAACTGGACATGGAACAACAGACTGGTTCTAAATTGGGAGAGGAGTACATTATGGCTGTGTATTGTCACCCTGCTTATTTAACTTTTATGCAGAGTACATCATGAGAAACGCTGGACTAGATGAAGCACAAACTTGAATCAAGATTGCTGGGAGAAATATCCATAACCTCAGATATGCAGATGACACCACCCTTATGGCAGAAAGTGAAGAGGAACTAAAGAGCCTCTTGATGAAAGTGAAAGAGGAGAGTGAAAAATTGGCTTAAAGCTCAACATTCAGAAAACTAAGATCGTGGCATCTGGTCCCATCATTTCATGGCAAATAACTGGGGAAACAGTGGAAACAGTAAGAGACTTTATTTTTTTGGGCTCCAAAATCACTGCAGATGGTGACTGCAGCCATGAAATTAAACGATGCTTGTCCTTGGAAGAGAAGTTATGACACACCTAGACAGCATTGAAAAACCAAGACATTACTTTGAGAACAAAGGCCCATCTAGTCCAAGCTATGGTTTTTCCAGTAGTCAAGATGTGTATATGAGAGTTGGACTATAAAGAAAGCCAGGTGCCGAAGAATTGATGCTTTTGAACTGTGAGGTTGGAGAAGACTCCTGAGAGTCCCTTGGACTGAAAGGAGATCCAACCAGTCCATACCAAAGGAAATCAATCCTGAATATTCATTGGAAGGACTGATGCTGAAGCTGAAACTTCAATACTTTGGCCACCTGATGCAAAGAACTGACTCATCTGAAAAGACCCTGATTCTGGGACAGATTGAAGGCAGGAGGAAAAGGGGATGACAGAGGATGAGATGGTTGGATGGTATCACCGACTCAATGTACATGAGTTTGAGTAAGCTCTGGGAGTTGGTGCTGGACAGGGAGGTCTGGCTTGCTGTAGTCCATGGGGTCACAAAGAGTTGTACATAACTGAGTGACTGAACTTAACTGAACCATAGGTTTGCTTTCTACATATGTGACTCTATTTCTGTTTTGCAAATATGTTTATCCATGAATTTTTTTTTTTATATTTCACCTATAAATGGTATCATATGATGTTTGTCTTTCTCTGTCTGACTTACTTCACTCACTATGACAGCCTCTAGGTCCTTCCATGTCACTGCCATCAAAACATTCTCTGACACCACACACAAAAATAAATTCAAAATAGATTAAAGGCCTAATTATAAGGTCTGATACTATCTAACTATTTGAGAAAAACATAGGCAAACAGTTTCTGATATAAATCATAGGAAGATTTTTTTTTTGGATCCACCATCTAAAGTAATGAAAATAAAATCATAAATTAGCCAATGGGACTTAAATAAGCTGAAAAACTTTTGCACAGCAAAGGATATCATAAACAAAATAAAAATCCACAGAATGGGAGAAAATATTTGCAAATGAAGCAACCAGTAAGGGATTAATTGCCAAAATATACAAATAGTTCATGCAGCTCAATATCAAAAGCAGACAAACAATCCAATACAAAAGTGGTGGAAGACCTAAATGGACATTTCTCCAAAGAAGACATACAGATGGCCAAGAGGTACATAAAAAGTTGCTCAACATTACTAATTATTAGAGAAATGCAAATCAAAACAACAGTGAGGTATCACCTCATACTGGTCAGAATGGCAACCATCAAAAATCTACAAAAAATAAATGTCCCTATGTCTCTTCCCTCTTGATCCTTCCTCTGACCCCCCAATTCCACCCCTGTAGGTTGTCACAGAGCACTGAGTGTGGTTGATTCACGTTGCATGGCAGAAACCAACACAAGACTGTAAAGAAAATATCCTCCAATTAAAAATGAATTTTAAAACATTTTAAATTAAAAGAATCTACAAACAATAAATGCTGAAGAGAGTGTGGAGAAAAAGGAACCTTCCTACAACGTTGGTGAGAATGCAAATTTGTATAGCCATTATGGAAAACAATATGGAGATTCTGTAAAAGACTTAAAACAGAGCTAGTGTATGATTCAGCAATCCCACTCCTTGGTTATATCCAGATAAAAGCATTCAAAAAGATACTTTTACCCCAATATTCATTGCAACACCATTTACTAGCCAGAATATGGAAGCAACTTAAATGTCCAACAAAGAAGGAATAGGTAAAGAAGTTGTGGTACATATATAAAATGAATTTATGCTACCTAATCTTTTAAAAAGATAAATGCTGTCAATTGTCTTTAAAAATTGAAAATAATACAATAAATTGATAACATATTAATTAAAATAATTCTACAATGTAACTTTTTTGAGTACTGTAGCAAACATCTTAAATATTAATAAACATAAAAAGTATATTGAGAGGATTAGACATCATGATTGATTAGGTTTTACTTAAGGGATACAAGCATATTTCTGCATTAGGAAAGTTACTAATACAGGCCATCACTTCAAAATCATAGGACAAAAGTGATATGGTTATCTCTGAATATACCAGACAGATTTTTTTTTTTTTTAATCTAAAGTGAAAGTGAAAGTGAAGTCCTTTAGTCCAACTCTTTGCGACCCCGTGGACTGCAGCCCACCAGGCTCCTCTGTCCATGGGATTCTCCAGGCAAGAATACTGGAGTGGGTTGCCATTTCCTTCTCCAGGGGATCTTCTTGACCCAGGAATTGAACGCAGGTCTCCTGCATTGCAGGCAGACTCAGGCAGAGGCTTTAACCTCTGAGCCACCAGGAAGCCCTTTTAATCTAAAGATCTTAATCTAAAGATCTTACTAATTTATAAATTTCAACAATAAAAAAATGGTTAAACTTTTAAAATGATCTACTCTATTTGTTACTGATCCTTTGGAGTGGGCCCCAAAAGGGTCCTCATGCCCAGTGTCACTTACACCAACAAAGTGACAACCTTTACTTCTGAGTTTGTTTCAGAAGCAAAGGAAAGTTGTATTCTTTGATGAAAGAATGAAGTGTGAACTCATGCTTTAAAGTAGACAATATCCCCAGCAGGCCATTGACTGTTGTGCTATACAGGGTGCTTTACAGGGTTCTTATTAGTAGGAAAGTGTAGTGGAGTCCTTGCCATTTGGACACAGCTGTGTTGTACTCAGCACATCAGATCAAGGTGCTGGGTGAAAGCATCTCTACACATGGCCCACCAGCACTATCCTGAACGAAGGTGTTGTATTCAATGCTTCATATTGGTTTGCCAAGTTGAGGTGCTGGACACAGTGGTTCTGGGCTGAGAATGTGTTGGGTGCAAGGCATCTGCACATAAGCCTGTAAAGATTAGTGAAACTGTTAATAGACTGAGTACTAAAGAAGAAGTTAACCTTATCTTATCATCTATATCCCATCTTATCTATTCCAGGGATACCAATGGTCTTTGCACGTGACATATTTATCTCACCAAAAAACAACATTATGCATAATATGAATTTCTCTATATGTAAAGAATTCCCAGAAAATTTTAAATCAAAAAGAGCAAAATACCTAAGAAAAGCAGCTAAAGAATAAAGAATTCACAAAATGGAATCAGTAGATGGTGATAACCCATACTAGTTACAGAGATAACTCCAACTCACAAATAGATGTCATTCAGTTCAGTTCAGTTCAGTCGCTCAGTCGTGTCCAACTCTTCGCGACCCCATGAATCTCAACATGCCAAGCCTCCCTGTCCATCACCAACTCCCAGAGTTCACCCAGACTCACGTCCATCGAGTCAGTGATGCCATCCAGCCATCTCGTCCTCTGTCGTCCCCTTCTCCTCTTGCCCCCAATCCCTCCCAGCATCAGAGTCTGGCTTGGAGAATTTTGAGCATTACTTTACTAGCATGTGAGATGACTGCAATTGTGCGGTAGTTTGAGCATTCTTTGGCATTGCCTTTCTTTGGGATTGGAATATAAACTGACCTTTTCCAGTCCTGTGGCCACTGCTGAGTTTTCCAAATTTGCTGGCATATTGAGTGTAGCACTTTAACAGCATCATCTTTCAGGATTTGGAATAGCTCAACTGGAATTCCATCACTTCCACTAGCTTTGTTCGTAGTGATGCTTTCTAAGGCCCACTTGACTTCACATTCCAGGATGTCTGGTTCTAGGTCAGTGATCACACCATCGTGATTATCTGGGTCATGGAGATCTTTTTGTACAGTTCTTCTGTGTATTCTTGCCATCTCTTCTTAATATCTTCTGCTTCTGTTAGGTCCATACCATTTCTGTCCTTTCTCGAGCTCATCTTTGCATGAAATGTTCCTTTGGTATCTCTGATTTTTTTGAAGAGATCCCTAGTCTTTCCCATTCTGTTGTTTTCCTCTATTTCTTTGCATTGATCACTGAAGAAGGCTTTCTTATCTCTTCTTGCTATTCTTTGGAACTCTGCATTCAGATGTTTATATCTTTCCTTCTCTCCTTTGCTTTTCACTTCTGTTCTTTTCACAGCTATTTGTAAGGCCTCCCCAGACAGCCATTTTGCTTTTTTGCATTTCTTTTCTATGGGAATGTTCTTGATCCCCGTCTCCTGTACAATGTCATGAACCTCAGTCCATAGTTCATCAGGCACTCTATCTATCAGATCTAGGCCCTTAAGTCTATTTCTCACTTCCACTGTATAATCATAAGGGATTTGATTTAGGTCATACCTGAATGGTCTAGTGGTTTTCCCTACTTTCTTCAATTTTAGTTTGAATTTGGCAATAAGGAGTTCATGGTCTGAGCCACAGTCAGCTTCTGGTCTTATTTTTGCTGACTGTATAGAGCTTCTCCATCTTTGGCTGCAAAGAATATAATCAATCTGATTTCGGTGTTGACCATCTGGTGATGTCCGTGTGTAGAGTCTTCTCTTGTGTTGTTGGAAGAGAGTGTTTGTTATGACCAGTGCATTTTCTTGGCAAAACTCTCTTAGTCTTTGCCCTGCTTTATTCCGTATTCCAAGGCCAAATTTGCCTGTTACTCCAGGTGTTTCTTGACTTCCTACTTTTGCATTCCAGTCTCCTATAATGAAAAGGACATCTTTTTTGGGTGTTAATTCTAAAAGGTCTTGTAGGTCTTCATAGAACCATTCAACTTCAGCTTCTTCACTGTTCCTGGTTGGGGCATAGACTTGGATTACTGTGATATTGAATGGTTTGCCTTGGAAACAGAAATTATTCTGTCGTTTTTGAGATTGCATCCAAGTACTGCATTTCGGACTCTTTTGTTGACCATGATGGCCACTCCATTTCTTCTGAGGGATTCCTGCCTGCAGTAGTAGATATAATGGTCATCTGAGTTAAATTCACCCATTCCAGTCCATTTCAGTTCGCTGATTCCTAGAATGTTGACATTCACTCTTGCCATCTCTTGTTTGACCACTTCCAATTTGCCTTGATTCATGGACCTGACATTCCAGGTTCCTATGCAATATTGCTCTTTACAGCATCGGACCTTGCTTCTATCACCAGCCACATCCACGCTGGGTATTGTTTTGGCTTTGGCTCCATCCCTTCATTCTTTCTGGAGTTATTTCTCCACTGATCTCCAGTAGCATATTGGGCACCTACTGACCTGGGGAGTTTCTCTTTCAGAATTCTATCATTTTGCCTTTTCATACTCTTCATGGGGTTCTCAAGGCAGGAATACTGAAATGGTTTGCCATTCCCTTCTCCAGTGGACCACATTCTGTCAGATCTCTCCACCATGACCCACCAGTCTTGGGTTGCCCCACGGGCATGGCTTAGTTTCATTGAGTTAGACAAGGCTGTGGTCCTAGTGTGATTAGATTGACTAGTTTTCTGTGAGTATGGTTTCAGTGTGTTTGCCTTCTGATGCCCACTTGCAACACCTACCGTCTTACTTGGGTTTCTCTTACCTTCAGCGTGGGGTATGTCTTCACGGCTGCTCCAGCAAAGTGCAGCCATTGCTCCTTACCTTGGACGAGGGGTATCTTGTCATCAATGTTATAGAGAACATTTAAAAATCAGTCAGAGGAAGGAAATTTTTGGCTATGAAATAGAAATCACCAACAAAATTAGCATACCTAAATTTCATACCTTGAAAGACCTGAAAGATCATATTTAAACATATATATATATATATATATATAATCACATAACATACATATAATATAAATTTAGAATTATATATCCTATAGTAGTATGTTTAATGATGAGTGTGAGAAGTATCTTTCCTGGTAAATATAAGAGCTTGGTGGTATGTCAATGCTCTTACTTCAACAATTAGAAAATAAGGTTTATTTTAAAAATGTTATTTTTAAAGACACTGAAAGAATGACAAGGACATAAACTAAGGTTATGGAAAGGCTGAGTCTTTCTACACCAACCACATTTCTTCCCTGGGAGAACTTTCTAATTCTGAGCATAGAAAAGAATTCAGGATTGTTCTCATCACAGAGATTTACTGCCAGATGGAGAAACAAGTGGAGATTTCTTCAGACCACAAATTTGATGGTCACATGTTAGTGCTGTTATGATAGATGAGAAACTAGGAATGCTAAAGCACGTGGGTATTTTTCCCACAGAACTTATGCTGACATTAAAGGTTATGTACAAACCTGGGAAAACTGAGCTAGCAGGCTTGTAGAGTTGTAGTAAATATTCTGCAGTCTCTTGGTATTTAAGAAAGTGAAAGTGTCAGTCACTCAGTCATGTTCAACTCTTTGAGACCCCATGGACTGTAGCCCCACAGACCCCTCTGTCCATGGAATTCTCCAGGCAAGAATACTGCAGTGGGTACTGATTTCCCCCTCCAGAAGACCTTTCCAACCCAGGGATTTAACCTGTGTCTCCTGCATTGCAGGAAGATTCTTTACCATCTGAGCCACCAGGGAAGCCCCTACATAAGAAAGTAACAGATAAGAATAAACCTGACTCATATTGGAATTATTTATTTTGCTCTAAAATTTGTGCTCTATTTTCTATGCTTAGTCAGGCTGGCTCTGTAGTTTTGTCTCCTCAAATAGTGAAGCAGCTTTACCTAGAACCTGAAATATGGGCTTCCAAGATGATTCTGTGGTAAGGAATTTGCCTGCCAATGCAGGAGATTCAGGTTTGATCCCTGGGTTAGGAAGATATCCTGGAGGAAGGAAGGTTAACCCACTCCAGTATTATTCCTGGGAAATCCCATGGACAGAAGAGCCTGGTGGGCTACACTCCATGGGGTCACAAAAGTCAGATGTGACTTAGTGACCAAAAAATAACCTAGCCTGAATTGTATGTAGTAGCCCTTTCTCCAGGCTATACCTCCAAGGCTTTACATTTAAGGGAATAACACTTTTCATCCATATAGAAATAAAAAGTTACAGAACAGAAATAGCATTTGTCTTACTGAAGGTTTACAGGGAAATTATAGCCATACCTGCACAGACTGCTTGTTTTAATATTGCCACCCTGTTTATTTAACTTATATGCAGAGTACATCATGAGAAACGCTCAGCTGGATGAAGCACAAGCTGGAAACAAGATTGCCGGAAGGAATATTGATAACCTCAGATATGCAGATAAAAACACTCATGGCAGAAAGTGAAGAACTAAAGAGCCTATTGATGAAAGTGAAAGAGGTGAGTGAAAAAGTTGGCTTAAAACTCAACATTCAGAAAACTATGATCATGGCATCTGGTCCTATCACTTCATGGCAAACAGATGGGAACAATGGAAAGATTGGTTGACGTTATTTTGGGGGGCTTCAAAATTGCTGCAGATGGTGATTGTTAGCCATGAAATTAAAAGACACTTACCCCTTGGAAGGAAAGCTATGACCAAACTAGACAGCATATTAAAAAGCAGAGACATTACTTTGTCAACAAAGGTCCGTCTAGTCAAGGCTATGGTTTTTCCAGTAGTCATGTATGGATGTGAGAGTTGGACTGTGAAAAAAGCTGAGTGCAGAGGAATTGATACTTTTGAACTGTGGTGTTGGAGAAGACTCTTGAGAGTCCCTTGGACAGCAAGGAGATCCAACCAGTCCATCCTAAAGGAGATCAGTCTTGGGTGTTCATTGGAAGGACTGGTGAAGCTGAAACTCCAATACTTTGGCCACATGATGTGAAGAGCTGACTGACTTGAAAAGACCCTTATCCTGGGAAAGATTGAAGGCAGGAAGAGAAGGGGATGACAGAGGATGAGATGGTTGGATGGCATCACTGGCTCATGGAAATGAATTTGGGTAAACTCTGGGAGTTGGTGATGGACAGGAGGCCTGGAGTGCTGCAGTTCATGGGGTCACAGAGTCAGACACGACTGAGCAAGTGAACTGAACACAGACTGCTGCAAAAACAAAAGATTATCACATTCCTTCTGAATTGTCTGCGAAAACTAGCTACAACCTCTTCCCTTTCGGTATGAAAGAAGTCTGAAATTCACTCGGATAAGAGGGCTCTTTGGGACATGGGTTTGATATCTTCAGGTTGGCTTGATTTCAGAATAAAGTTGCAATTACTTTCCCCAAACCTTGCCCCCCACCCCATTTATTGGCCTGTTCTATGGCAAGCTAACAATACCAGTTCAGTTCAGCTGCACAGTTGTATCCAACTCTTTGTGACCCCAGGGACTGCAGCATGCCAGGTCTCCCTGTCCATCACCAACTCCTGGAGCTTGCTCAAACTCATATCCATTGAGACAGTGATGCCATCCAACCATCTCATCCTTTGTCGTACCCTTCTCCTCCTGCCTTCAATCTTTCCCAGCATCAGGGTCTTTTCAAATGAGTCAATTCTTCACATCAGGTAGCCAAAGTATTATACTTTCAGCTTCAGCCACAGTCCTTCCAATGAATATTCAGGAGTGATTTCCTTTAGTATGGACTGGTCGGATCTACTTGCAGTCCAAAGGACTCTCAAGGGTATTCTCCAACACCACAGTTTAAAAGAATAAATTCTTCAGCACTCAACTTTCTTCACAGTCCAACTCTCACATTCATACATGACTACTGGAAAAAGCAGAGCTTTGACTAGAGAGACCTTTGTTGGCAAAGTAATGTGTCCGCTTTTTAATATACTCTCTAGGTTGGTCATAACTATTTTTCCAAAGAGTAAATGTCTTTTGTCTTACTTTTGTCTTTTGTCTGAAACAACAGACTGGTTCCAGATAGGAAAGGGAGTACATCAAGGCTGTATATTATCACCCTGCTTATTTAGCTTATATGCAGAGTACATCATGAGAAATACTGGACTGGAAGAAACACAAGCTGGAATCAAGATTGCTGGGTGAAATATCAATAACCTGAGATATGCAGATGACACCACCCTTATGGCAGAAAGTCAAGAGGAACTAAAAAGCCTCTTGATGAAAGTGAAAGAGGAGAGTGAAAAAGTTGGCTTAAAGCTCAACATTCAGAAAACGAAGATCATGGCATCTGGTCCCATCACTTCATGGGAAATAGTTGGAGAAACAGTGGAAACAGTGTCAGACTTTATTTTGGGGGGCTCCAAAATCACTGCAGATGGTGCCTGCAGCCATGAATTTAAAAGACGCTTACTCCTTGGAAGGAAAGTTACGACTAACCTAGATAGCATATTCAAAAGCAGAGACATTACTTTGCCAACAAAGGTCCATGTAGTCAAGGCTATGGTTTTTCCTGTGGTCATGTATGGATGTGAGAGTGGGACTGTGAAGACTGCTGAGTGCCAAAGAATTGATGCTTTGGAACTGTGGTGTTGGAGAGGATTCTTCAGAGTCCCCTGGACTGCAAGGATATCCAACCAGTCCATTCTGAAGGACATAAGCCTTGGGATTTCTTTGGAGGGAATGATTCTGAGCTGAAACTCCAGTACTCTGGCCACCTCATGCGAAGAGTTGACTCATTGGAAAAGACTCTAATGCTGGGAGGGATTGGGGGCAGGAGGAGAAGGGGATGACAGAGGATGAGATGTCTGGATGGCATCACTGACTCAATGGATGTGAGTCTGAGTGAACTCAGGGAGTTGGTGATGGACAGGGAGGACTGGCGTGCTGTGATTCTTGGGGTCGCGAAGAGTCGGACACAACTGAGTGACTGAACTGAACTGAACTGAAGTGTCTTTTAATTTCATGGCTGCAGTCACCATCTGCAGTGATTTGAGAGCCCCAAAAATAAAGCCTTTCACTGTTTCCATTTTTTCGCCATCTATTTGCTGTGAAGCGATGGGACTAAATGCCATGATCTTAGTTTTCTGAATGTTGAGTTTTAAGCCAATTTTTTCAGTCTCCTCTTTCACTTTCATCAAGAGGCTCTTTAGTCTTCTTCACTTTCTGCTAAAAGAGTGATGTCATCTGCGTATCTGAGGTTATTGATATTCATCCCGGCAATCTTGATTTGAGCTTGTGCTTCATCCAGCCCAGCATTTTGCTTGATATACTCTGCATATAAGTTAAATAAGCAGGGTGACAATATGTAGCCTTGACATACTCCTTTACAAATTTGGGACCAGTCTGTTTTTCCATGTGCAGTTCTGTTGCTTTTTGACCTGCATACAGATTTCTCAGGAGACAGGTCAGGTGGTCTAGTATTCCCAACTCTTCAAGAATTTTCCAGTTTGTTGTGATCCACACTGTCAAAGGCTTTTGTGTAGTCAATACACAGAAGTAGATATTTTTCTGGAATTCTGTTGCTTTTTGGATGAGCCAATTCATTTTGGCAACTTGATCTCTGGTTCCTTTGCATTTTCTAAATCCAGTTTGAACATCTGCACATTCATGGTTCATGTACTGTTGAAGCCAGGCTTGGAGAATTTTGAGTGTGTGAGATGAGTGCAATTGTGCAGTAGTTTGAGCATTCTTTGGCATTGCCTTTCTTTGGGATTGGAGTGAAAATTGACCTTTTCCACTCCTGTGGCCACTGCTGAGTTTTCCAAATTTGCTGGCATATTGAGTACAGCACTTTCACAGCATCATCTTTTAAGATTTGAAATAACTCAACTGTAATTCTATCACCTCCAGTATCTTGTTCATAGTGATGCTTCCTAAGGCCCACTTGACTTCTCATTGCAGTATATCTGGATCTAGGTGAGTGATCACACCATCATGATTATCTGTGTCATGAAGAATAGCAAAGAGAGAATGCCAAAGAATATCAGAGAATATCAAGGAGAGATAAGAACGCCTTCCTCAGTGGTAGAATGGGAAAGACTAGATATCTCTTCAAGAAAATTAGAGATACCAAGGGAATATTTCATGCAAAGATGGGCACAATAAAGAACAGAAATAGTTTGGATCTAATAGAAGCAAATGATATTAAGAAGAGGTGGCAAGAATACACAGATATATTACACAAAAAATATCTTTTTGCATAAGTTCTTTATTTATTTAAAGGACTTTTTAAGTAAGTTCTTATTGAAATAACTTATTTGGAAAATCTTTTTTGCCTTTTGTTTAAAATTTTAATCACATCTATTTTAGCATTATTTCTTCTCTAGCTTTATAGTCACATGGTTACCTATGACTAAGTGTTTTACCCTCCTTCTCTCAAGACTAAACTGTTTGAGGCTAACTCTGAACACACACTTCTGAACACAAGGTAATGATTTAAGATGTTGATTGATTTAAGATCTTGATACCTAATTATTTCTTAAATGTACATACCAAAGTTGTTCATCAAGATAAATAAATACAAATGAACACATGGACATTTGAAGGATATATCTAATTTCTAAATTCATTATAGTTATCAAAACTGACAATGATGACAATGCAGGGAGATAATAATTGTATACTTTTTTCAAATTCTTGGAAATGTCATTAAAGGATTTTTTTTTTTTTTTTTTTTACTGTTTCTGTAGGCTATAAAGCGGGAGATGGCCAATATAGAAAAAGAATCTTGAAGTCTATATTTCACAATTTATGTTATGATAAAATAATCATGCTATACTCAATCTACTATTTTTCATTCTAGTGTTTAATGAAAAATGCAAATCCTTTGGCCTGTAGCGTTTTAATCATACCCATAGCCCTTAACTTCAATTATCTCTTTACTCTGCAAGTGGATAACAATAATAGGATAACATTAAAAAAACAAATGAGAGAGAGAACTAGTGAATTACTGGAAATGTAGAACATTGTGAACTTTGAATGCTTTTAAGTTCAAGACTGAGTCAAAAAACAATAGATGCCTGATGAATTGCATTTCTAAACTTTTCTTTTAAATTACTCATATTATTAAGTTATGTCTGCTTAGTACTTTGGAAGAAGAGAGATTTCTGTCCTACAAAAATCTTAAATTTTGGAAAACAAAATTGCATTCATCTACATAATCATCCCTCTAGGTCTTTAGCAATTACTTTTATCTGAGACACATTGTGTCTCTGTAATACAAATATTCATTTTCTTGATTCAAAACCTTCTTGATTGCAAATGCCAGAGTTTGTTTATGATGGTTCAATACTTGGAATTGGCATATCACTATCAATTTGATTGTCCTTCTGAGTAATAGTTTGTTGCTTCCTAAATAGCTGGAACTTCTTTTTATTTTAGAGCAATAAAATGATACGTGCTGAGACTACTGGTTACAAAGCAGCTTTTGAATCTCATATGTGGCACATTTATATATTTATTACTTGTCTTTTGAGTTATACTAGACATGAGACATGTCTAGCCTTTTAGTGGAATAACATTTAAATAAACTAGCTTGTAAAATAGCAGAAAACTATGCATTATTATTTGTATGACAAAGTAAATAATATGATTAAAATAGTGAAATGATACAATTTCGAAATAACTCCTAACTATAAAATAATTAATGCTCATGCTTAGTTGTGTCCAACTCATTGCAACCCCATGGACTAAGGTCATCTGACCCTAAAATTTTCAAGGCAAGGATACTGGAATGTGTTTCCATTTCCTACTCCAGGGAACCTTCCTGAACCAGGAATTGAACCCGAGTCTCTTGTGTCTCCTGCATTGGAAGGTGGATTTTTTTTTTTTTTTAACCACTATGCAACCTGGGAAGCCAGGTTGAGATATTAACTTGATAAATATTATGCTAAAATAAAAAATAATAAATATATAAATTTCTAATGCAGAAATACTCAGATTTGGAACATGTAAATTAGACCAATCACTGATGCAGATGATTGTTTGCTTTGGTGTATTTTTATTTGAAAAAGGTGAATAGTTTTCTTTGTAAACAATTAAAAAAGCAACTGTACTGTTTCTGTTTAAATAACTGAATTGCTAGTTGAAGCAAACATCTGTAAATACAGAAAAAACTGAAAATTGTTCATGGCCCAAGATGTTAATGCTTGACTTGTGCTTTGTAATAAGAAACTTAAAAACACTTTAAATTTCAACTAAACATAAATAAAGGACCCACTGGTTTAAAACACATGCTAATTTATTTTGTTTGTAAAACCTGTGTCAGGCTAGCAGTATGCTTCATCATATAATATGGTATATTAATTGTTATCAGTCATGTCATGACTAATTTTTTTAAATATTAACCATGCTGGTATTAAAATATTATATCTTATCCTATCTCTTTATGTCTTCTTCAAAATGATGTGGTAAGTAATTAGCACAGGGAAAAAAAAAAGGCATGCTTTGAATTTAGGATTTTAAAAACTGACTTTGTGGAACAGACCTGTTAACTTTGATGCAGTAGAAAAAAGGAGGACATAAAGAAATCCTATTTATGCCTGCTAATCTCTTAGCATTAACTTTTTTGCATTCCCAATATGATACGTAGCAGCTGGAGTCTGGATATTTCAGTAGTAAATACAATATATTTGATCTCTGATGATATGATATGAAATTAGAGAAAAGCAAAACAAAATATAGTGAGTGAACATTTACACAAATTGATCACTATTGTTCATTACTAAGTAAGGAAACTGAAGAGTGCTACATGGGCATACAATTGTAGAACTCAAAGCAGAATATTCTTTTTTTTTTTTTTTTTTTTTACTTTACAATATTGCATTGGTTTTGCCATAAATCAACATGCATCCGCCATGGGTGTACATGTGCTCCCAATCCTGAATATTCTTATGGTCTTGTGTTAGTCGCTCAGTTGTGTCTGACTCTTGAGAGACCCCATAGACTGCAGCCTGCAAGGCTCCTCTGTCCTTGGAATTTTCCATGTAAGAATACAGGAGTTGGTTGCCATTCTCTTATCCAGGGAATCTTCCTGACCCAGGGGTTGAACCCAGGTCTCCTGAATTGCAGATAGATTCTTAACTACTAGTGCCACCTGGGAAGCCCTCTTATGGTGTAAGTTACCATCATTTGTAACGGGTGCAACTTGTGATAGATGGTATCATGATAGGTGGCATGAATAGATGTGATAGGTGGTTGTGAATTTTCATGGACAACTGCTGTGCCCTGATCTGTGCCCCTCAAGTTGGTTGGTTGTGAAATTTCAAATAGCAGAACACGTAACAAAACACAACCATCTTTCATTTTAGGTTTTTTTTTTTTTCCAGTTTGTTTTTGTTTATTTATTTTTAGTTATTTTTTTACATTGAGTTGTAGCTTATTTACAAGGTACTGTTAGTTTCAGGTGTACAGATTCAGTTATATATATATATATATATATATATATATATATATATATATATTTTAATTCTTTTCCCATTTAGGTCATTACAGAATACTGAGTAAAGTTCCCTGCGTTATAACTTAGCTTATCTATTTTATATATAGCAGTACCATGCTATGCCATGCTAAGTTGCTTCAGTCGTGTCCAACTCTGTGCGACCCCATAGACGGCAGCCCACCAGGCTCCCCCATCCCTGGGATTCTCCAGGCAAGAACACTGGAGTGGGTTGCCATTTCCTTCTCCAATGCATGACAGTGAAAAGTGACAGTGAAGTCGCTCAGTCGTGTCCGATTCTTAGCGACCCCATGGACTGCAGGCTTCCAGGCTCCTCCATCCATGGGATTTTCCAGGCAAGAGTACTGGAGTGGGGTGCCATCACCTTCTCTGATATTTAGCAGTGGGTATATGTTAATCCCAAACTCCTAATTTATTCCTCCCACCACCTTTCTTTTTCTATTTGATAACCATGATTTTGTTTTTTTTTAAAGTCGTTCTATTGTCCATATCATTTGATACAGCTAACATCATATTTAATAGTGAAAATATGAAAGCATTTCCTGAAAGATAAAACACAACACAAAGATGTGCACTTTTATTTGACAAAGTTTTAGAAGTCCTAGCCACAGCAGTCAGAGAAGAAAAATAAGTAAAGGAAATCCAAGTGGAAAAAGAAGTAAAAGAAACTGTCACTATTTTCATATGACATGATACTATATATAGAAAATCCTGATTATGCTACTAGAAAGCTACCATGTGTTCTTAGTAGCTCAGTCATGGCCAACTCTTGCGACTCCACAGACCTTAGCCTGCCATGCTCCTCTGTCCATGGGATTCTCCAGGGAAGAATACTGGAGTGGGTTGCCATTTCCTTCTCCAGGGGATATTCTCCACCCAGGAATTGAAGCTGGGTCTCTTGCATTATAGGCAGACTCTTTACCAACTGAGGTATGAGGGAAGCCTCTAGAAAACTACTAGTATTCATCAATGAAATCAGTAAAATTGCAGGGTACAAAATTAATACACAGAGATCTGCTGCATCTCTATACATTAACAAAAAAAAATTTTTTTTAATTACCATCACATCAAAAAGAATAAAATATCTAGGAATAAAGCTACCTAAGGGTGCAAAAGACCTGTACAGTGAGTTCCATACATACCAACGAGTTCTGTTCTGAGAGCATAAGTTCAATTTGTTTGTAAGTCCAATAAAGGTAGCCTAGATGCTTACCTAACACAATTGACTCTACTAATAGGGTTATAACTAACTAACTAGATATGAAATAATTTTCACACAAATGATACATGCATAAAAACACAAAATAGAAAACATTTTACATCTTACAGCATAGTACCCTGAAAAGAACAGTAGTGCTGTACAGCAGCTGGCATATAGGAGTTGACATGAACATTTGAATCTTTGGAAGCTCTCAATTTGAGGGTTCATTTGTAGGAGATTTACTGTAGTTCAAAAATTCTAAGACATTTGATAAAAGAAAGCAAAAATGACACAACAGATAGAAAGATAACCATGTTCCTGGATTGAAAGAACCAATAATGTCAAAATTACTATGCTCCCCAAGGGAATATACAGATTCAATGCAATCTCTGTCAAATTACTAATGGCATTTTTCTCAAAACTAGAACAATAACAACAACAACAACAAATTAAATGTGTACAGGAACACAAAAGCCCCAAAATATGCAAAGCAATCTTGACAAAGAAAAATGGAGCTGGAGGAATCAGGAATCAGGGATCACTATAGAGCTCAGACTATACAACAAAGCTATAGCCATTAAAACAGTATGGTACTGGCACAAAAACAGACATATCCATCAATGGAACAGGACAGAGCCTGAAAATAAACTGAAGTACCTTTGGTCAATTACTATATGATGAAAGAGGCAAGCATATACAAGGGAGAAAAGACAATTTTTTCAATAAATCATGTTGGGAAAGACGGAAAACTGCATCTAAAAAATGAAATTAGAACATTCTCTAACACCAAACAAAAAAAATAATTTAAAGATCATTAAAGACCTAAAACATATATGAATACTATAAAACAATACTATAAACTATATATGAATACTACAAAAAACATATATGAATACTATAAAAATACTATAAACCATATATGAATACTATAAAGCTCTTGAAAACAGAAGCAAAACACTCTTTGACTTAAATTGCAGCAATATCTTTTTTGATTCACCCCCTGGAATAATAAAAATTAAAATTAACAAATGGATCTAATTAAATGTGAAAGGTTTTGCACACCAAAGGAAACTATAAACATAATGAAAAGACAACTCACAGAATGGGAGAAAGCATTGCAAATAATATCACCTTGTTTTAAGTTTCAATTTTATTCCTTTCACCAAAACTGTGGTGTTTTGGCATTGGTCCACTATCAAGGTTGTTATATCACAGTAAAGGTTTTTATTCTACACTTAAGCTGATACAGGAGACAGAACTTAGCATTGAATCAACAATCTTACCTTTTAAATCTCAAAAAATATGTAGCAACATCAACTTTTTTCCCCACAGATATTGTGAAATCTCTCCACAGCTACTTGCTTAACGAAAACACTTAAATTATACAAATATTTTAGTACACTACTTTTCATCATCTATCTTAATAAGTAGGTAACCAGAAACAAAACTATAAGAAATACCATATCACATGAGAGTCTCTATAATTTCATTGGGATCATAAATCATCATTTTCTTCAGACAAGGTATTAACTGGCAGGTGAATAAAGCCTCATTGTCAGTTACAGACCATAATGTAACACTTTTCTTCTACCTTGATGTATTTTATATAAATATAAAATACAGTTTTCTAATTCGCCAGTTTTCATTAAGAAATCTACAGTCAACAAATTTATATATTCTGAAAACAATGGCAATTTAATCATTACTTACTTTATATGCAGGTAAAGAATGCTCAAACTACTGTACAATTATACTCCTCTCACACACTAGTGAAGTAATGCTCAAAATTCTCCAAACCATGCTTCAACAATATGTGAACCATGAAATTCCAGATGTTCAAGCTGGTTTTAGAAAAGGCAGAGAAACCAGAGGTCAAATTGCCAACATCCAATGGATCATTAAAAAAGTGAGAGAGTTCCAGAAAAACATCTATTTCTGCTTTATTGACTTTGTCAAAGCCTTTGACTATGTGGATCACAATAAACTGTGGAAAATTCTGAAGGAGATGGGAATACCAGATCACCTGACCTGCTTCTTGAGAAATCAATATGAAGGTCAGGAAACAACAGTTAGACCCGGACATGGAACAACAGACTGGTTCCAAATAGGAAAAGGAGTACGTCAAGGCTGTATATTGTCAACCTGCTTATTTAACTTCTACTCAGAGTACATCATGAGAAACGCTGGGCTGGAAGAAGCACAAGCTGGAATCAAGATTGCCGGAAGAAATATCAATAACCTCAGATATGCAGATGACATCACCCTTATGGCAGAAAGTGAAGAAGAACTAAAGAGCTTCTTGATGAAAGTGAAAGAAGAGAGTGAAAAAGATGGCTTAAAGCTCAACATTCAGAAAACTAAGATCATGGCATCTGATTGCATCACTTCATGGCAAATAGATGGGGAAACAGTGGACACAGTGACAGACTTTATTTTCTAGGGTTCCCAAATCACTGCAGATGTGGCTGCAGCCATGAAATTAAAAGACACTTGCTCCTTGGAAGTAAAGTTATGACCAACCTAGACAGCATATTAAAAAGCAGAGACATTACTTTGCCAACAAAGGTCCATCTAGTCAAGGCTATGGTTTTTCCAGTGGTCACGTATGGATGTAAGAGTTGGACTGTGAAGAAAGCTGAGTGCAGAAAAATTGATGCTTTTGAACTGTGGTGTTGGAGAAGACTCTTGAGAGTCCCTTGGACAGCAAGGAGATCTAACTTGTCTGTCCTAAAAGAGATCAGTCCTGAATATCATTGGAAGGACTGATGCTGAAGCTGAAGCTCCAATACTTTGGCCACCTGATGTGAAGAGCCGTCATTGGAAAGATCCTGATTCTGGGCAAGATTGAAGGCAGGAGGAGAAGGAGAGGACAGAGGATGAGATGGTTGGATGGAATCACCAACTCAATGGACATGAGTTTGAACAAGCTTCAGGAGTTGGTGCTGGACAGGGAGAACTGGTGTGCTGTACTCCATGGGGTCACAAAAAATCAAACACAACTGAGAGACTGAACAATAGCAACTTTATATGTAATAAAACAATTCTAAAATACTTAAGTAAAAATACCTCCCAAAATGAAAATTATGCTATGCATAATTTGTTGCTATAGAGGCAGTCAGATCTCTTTAATGTGTCTTTTATCAATACCATACTTAGCAATTTTCTTCAACTCGTTTTCTCTAGATGAGTTTTTCAGTTAGCAGTTACACTTGATTTTCATTTAAGTGTCACTATAATTAGAAGTTAGAGTTGCAAATTGTAGAATGGACTCTGACTAGTTTATCAGTAAGTATAAATTTTAAGAATAGTTCATTTAATCTCCATTAAAGCCCTTGAGTTTGGCTTTCAAGCAGCTGGTTTGTGGCCCACCAAGGAGCCATTTCCCCCCTTTGCTGGTCATAGATACCAAGCTTGAAAAGCTGGTGTAAAAAATGGATATCAGTATTTTTGCCATCCCTGCCATAGTTACTCTAAGGGATAGAAAATAGCTTCTCTGTGGCAGCATCATCCTTATTGTGTTTGTTTCTGTTTCTGATTGACATCTATGGATGAGGCCAACTGACAAACCCTTAACCATATTTCTGTGACCTAATGCAAGTAAAGCTGGGGAAGTGAAACCCTAACAACAGTTTTGAGTCAGTGTTGTTTATTAGGCAAAAAATTATCCTAACAGAATATTTCAAATAAAGCATAAACCATGCATTTACATATTCAAATGGTGAATGCTGATTATATCACCTATATAATTATATATAACTTACTCTCTATGGGAAGAGGATCATTGTGATTGACACTTCTCAACCCAACAGGGTTATTTTCTAGTCATAACTCCCAAAATGGAAAGATGCTATCATTACATAAATATCACATACATAGATATGGATTGTTTGCCTACTGAGAAAAAAAATATTTATACACACAAATATAGCATCCATGTTTTTTATTTTTTCTTTCTTATTATGTATAGATGATTATTAAATTATGTATTTTTTCTGGTATAAGATGACCTGTATTTAGGAAAACTAGGTTAAGAAAAATGAAAACAGAAATCTCTAAACTCCTTGTCATTATTCCATATTGTGCTAAATAGAATTTTGGCTTTTGAAGGTTACAGTAATGAAAAACTTAAAATTGCCACAAAGAGCTTTCACTTAACTCTTTTGGATAATATTTGCTGTTAAGAGAAAATATAGCTATTTTGGAGGTGTAAGAAACATCTGTCAATTACAATATGACAAAATTTCTTTATAAAATTGTTTTCAAAATTGAAATTTTCTTTTTCTTTTTCTATATTGATAATATTATACATTTAAAGTATCCTTTGTTGACATAAATTCTGCAAAATGAGACCAAATTGACCACTGAGATTGCACTATTTTAAATGACCTTAAGCAATTCTAAAGAAAGGAACATCCTGCTTGAAAACAAGCTTAGCTGAGTCACTAAGGAGATGGTTAGGGACAGGGAGGACTGGAGTTCTGCAGTCCATGGGGTCACAAAGAGTTGGACACAACTAGGTAACTGAACAACAAACTCACAAATCTGTACAAAGATGTAATTGATTGATTGAAGGACCAATGAGCTCCTTATCACCAAAGTTCCTCAGTCTTTCTGATCACTTCATGGAGATGTTGTACACATAATGCAGGCATCATTTGGTGAGATTCAGATCTTTTTTTAATCTTAGAGTGACAGAATTTAATTGCCTCGCTGAGATAATATGAAAACTTTTTGAAAAGAAAAGCACAATAATTTACAAATTTAGATGCATTTGGTTTTTCTTCTTGTGATGCACAGCTCTAGATGAAGTTGATTTTATAGTGGCCTTAGAGACTTCTGTGAAAATTTCAAGATATGTGTATTTTTTTTTTTCAGCAGTAGCTATTTCCTCTCCTACACTATGCAGAAGTAGTAACATCCAGACAGTAGCAGAGACATCAGCTTATATTTGGTCTTTTGCCTTCTGAACCTAGAATCTTTAATTATAAAGTATTCAGAAACTTAAATGAATACTCCAGATATGCTGTTTTAAACTTAATATTTTAATTTCCGGATCTACTGACATTACAAAATTAGGGTACTATCCCATGAAGAAATATCTTTAATAATTCATGGGCACTTCCTTTATTACTTATATAAATGAGTATTGAAGAACTAAAGCCATTTAGTATGTTGACATTTTTTCTATTTCTTCAACGTAAGAGAAATTTTAAAGCAGCATGAAAATGGAAAATCATTTAAATGAAGGTTAATCATATTTTTACTAAACCTCAATGGAGTCTCATTTCTTTTCAGTTTGAAAAATGAACAGAGAAGCAATAAAGCTATTTTATCTAGATTATATATTTTTGAGAATATTAACAAAAATGAGAACTACTATTTAAAATATAAATACTGGTCATTTTGAGAGCAAATAATAATGTTTTAGAAAAAAAGTAAAATTCATTATTTCTGTAAACACTGATCAATGATATCAGAGGTTTAAATGACAAAAAAAAAAAAAAAGTTGAATGAGTATAGACCAGTGAGGATACAAAAAAAAGTCTTAAATTTGGCCAAGTGAAAAAAAAAAAAAACAACAAAAAACCTATAAGACAGAAACTGACACCATAAAATAAAAGTCAGAAGGCAGAAATACTACAAAGGAAACATCGGTGAATATTTAAGGGAAAGTGAAACAAAATCATTCATAAGTTATCAGCTATTTATCTATCAGGAGAAAAAGAATCAACAAGAATGAATGAAATATTCAGATATCATTAACATCCTATTTTTAAAATCTGCTAAGTACAAGCCAATATAGCATATTTACTAATTCATGGTGTAAATCAACTTTGTTCAAAAGCTAGTTCCTATAAAGCTCTTTATACTAAAAGAATATGGCTTTTTTCCCCCTCATATCATAAATCATAAATTTCTTAAATTTTTATGTCTCTACTCATATGATTTAAGAAAGGTCAAAACTTAATTGACTTCTCTGTTACCTATTTATATTATACTTACTGGCAAAATTACAAAAGAATATTATATCTCCATTAATACTGAAAACACTGTTCTATCTCTCTTTTGGCAAATTATGCCAAAACCAGAGCAAATAAGTCAAGCTGAAGATAGCTAAAATACCTGCTAATAAAGACAGGGGGAAAAATGTGCTTCTAGGTCAGTTCTGACCATCTTCTATCTTCTGACAAAATGATGAAAATGAATCAATATGAAAAAAGAAATATTTTTGTACTTCACCTTAAACAAAAACTTCTAGTCAGAGAAAATCCTTACACTGTATCCATTATAACTATTAAGAGGGGATCATCAACAAGGAATGAAACCTGTTTGAAAATACAGTAAACATTGTATTTTGGAAAATCTTCCCTACCATCAATTAAAAAAAAAAACAACAAACACTTTTGTTGTGATAGTATGAATATACACATTTTGAAAACCAAAAAGCAAACAGTTTTAATTAATTTATAAGTAAGACTTCATAATTTGTCCACAAGTTTAAGCAGTCTTTATAGTGAGTGAACGGAGAAGGCAACGGCACCCCACTCCAGTACTCTTGCCTGGAAAAATCCCGTGGACCCAGGAGCCTGGTGGGCAGCAGTCCATGCAATCGCTAAGAATCGAACACGACTGAGCAACTTCACTTTCACTTCTCACTTTCATGCATTGGAGAAGGAAATGGCAACCCACTCCAGTGTTCTTGCCTGGAGAATCCCAGGGATGGGGGAGCCTGGTGGGCTGCCAACTCTGGGGTCGCACAGAGTCGGACATGACTGAAGCGACTTAGCAGCTGCAGCAGCATAGTGAGTGAAAGTTGCTCAAGTCAATGTCAGACTCTTTGCAATCCCATGGACTATATAGTCTATGGAATTCTCCGGGGCAGAATGCTGGAGTGGGTAGCCTTTCCCTTCTCCAGGGGATCTTCCAAACCCAGGGATTGAACCCAGGTCTCCTGCATTGCAAGCAGATACTTTACTAGCTGAGCCACAAAAGAAGCCCTAGTATACTGGAGTGGATAGCCTTTCCCTTCTCCAGCAGATCTTCCCGACCCAGGAATTGATCCGAGGTCTCCTGCATTGGAGGCGCCATTCTTTTCCAACTGAGCTATCAGCGAAGCCCAGTCTTTACTGCAGAGGAGAAATGCATGGGAAACATTTTTAAAGCCAATTACAACAAATATATTGCTTCCCTGGTGGCTCAGAGGGTAAGGCATCTGTCTGCAATGTGGGAGACCCAGGTTCAGTCCCTGGGTGGGGAAGATCCCCTGGAGAGGAAATGGCAACCCACTCCAGTATTCTTGCCTGGAGAATCCCATGGATGGAGGAGCTTGGTAGGCTACAGTCTACAGGGTCAGAAAGAGTTGGACACGACTGAGCGATTTCACTTTCACAACAAATATATTTTTGCATTTTCATCTACCGGCTCCCTCATCCCCCTCCTCACCTACCATTCCTAAGACACACACACAACTTTTCTTGTCTTCTTATGGCTTAATCACATTATGGTAGGATATAGAAAAAGTAGCATCATGAGCTTTAAGGCATAACCTAAAAAAAGTTTGAAAGATTTATTTTGTTTCTGATTGACAGACTATTTCCTAAATGACCAACAGTGATACAGATAATGAAAAGCAAATCAAATAATTGGAATTCTGTATGACAAAAACCATCACAATATTGTAAAGTGAAAGTAAAGTCACTCAGTTGTGTCCAACTCTTTGCGACCCCATGGACAGTAGCCTACCAAGGTCCTCCATCCATGAGCTTTTCCAGGCAATAGTACTGGAGTGGATTGCCATTTCCTTCTCCAGGGGATCTTCCCGACCCAAGGATCGAACCTGGGTCTCCTACAATGTAGACAGATGCTTTACCCTCTGAGACACCAGGGAAGTCCCTGTATTCCCCCCCCAGGGAAGTGGGGGGGATTTAAAAAACATTTTAAAATGTTTTTTAAAAAGTAGTTAACTGAAATGAAATCAAGAAAGAAGACTTAAGGGAACAATAATAAAAAGGGACAAAGACAAAACTGTAAAATATTTAAATAATTACATAAAATTCTGCTGAACTGAACAGTAAAAATCTGATTGAAAGCTCAATGTAATCAGCCTAGTTTTTTTTCTCAAATATTTTAGAGACTTAATAATAACAATAAAAAAATTTTACAAAAGTACTTTCATTTTAACCATTGTCAGGTATCTTTGTTTTAAAAAAGATGCAGGTTCTTAACTGATACTGTTATACTTCTGACAAAATATCTTCTTTTATTTTTTTGCTCTGCAGGTCTGCTGGTAATAAATTTTCTCAATTTATGTTTTTCTGGAACAGTCTTTATTTCTTATTCATCTTTGAAATAAATTGCCCCATGGTTAGTCTTTTGTGTGCATGTATGAATGTGTCTCATTTTGTATTTTTAAATATTCTGTATTTTTATATTTTTAAATGAGAAATCTGCTATATTTATATCTGTTTTTGTCTATGTAGTGTTCCTTTTTTATTGACTACAACAGATATTTATCTTGCCTTGGATTTTATTTGCTTGAATATATTATATCTTTGTGTGATTTGGGTGAATA
Organism: Bos grunniens; assembly: GCF_055505025.1. Classification (NCBI taxonomy): domain Eukaryota; kingdom Metazoa; phylum Chordata; class Mammalia; order Artiodactyla; family Bovidae; genus Bos; species Bos grunniens. The sequence continues at coordinate 7,291,365 of NC_141176.1, read as the reverse complement.
TTTATTTTATTTGGGGGTATCTGAGCTTCTTGAATCATATTTTGAGGATTTTCATTGCTTTTGGAAAATCAAAATTGTTATGTCTTCTGTCTTTTTAATTTTTTTTAATTTTTATTTTTGCTTTGTTTCTTGTTTTTTTGTTTGTTGGTTCTTTTTTGGGAGGATCCCCTGGAGAAGGGAAAAGCTACCCACTCCAGTATTCTGGCCTGGAGAATTCCATGGACTGTACAGTCCATGGGGTTGCAAGGGATCAGACACAACTGAGGGACTTCCATTTTCACTTGTTTGTTTTTTTTTAATTTCTTATTTTTACTTATTTATTTTTTCTGCCCTTTTTATATTCTACTCTTGAGATTCCAATTTCATATATGCTAGACAATTGGACATCATTGCATTGCTGTATCTTTGGAAACTGTACTCCCTCTTTCTTTTCTTTTTTCTTTTTTCATTTTCATTCCTTTTTTAGTGCTCCAATTTGAATAATTTGTATTGTATTATCATTAAGCCCACTTAGTTTCTCCATAATTGTGTCATCTACTGACAAACTCTTTCAAAGACTTCTTTATCTTGTTTACCAAGTTTTGTTTGAGGGACATGTTCTGTTTCTCTTTTCTTAAGTTCCCCACCTGGGAGTTGCAAAATTTTTCCACTAAATTCTATACTCGTATGTTAGTCCACTTTCAGTCTTTAGAAATTTGTTAAACTCTTTAACTGGATTCTTCTTACCTGCTTATAGGAATGCTTCCATTTTCTTCCATTGCCAAGGATCAGTCAGTGTTCATGCCCTCTCTTGATTTGGATTTCCTTAGATTTCAAGAGAGTTTGTTGTCTCCTGAACACCCTAGTGAGTGCAAGAAAAGTTATGCTTTGTAAATTATCAAACTTATTCTTAAGATGTTAGAAAATCTCTTTACAGATTTCTATTCCTTAGGGTAAAGCCAGAAGTTTTTTCTTCCCTAAACATTTTAATGTTTGTCTTCCAGTTTATAAAACCTAAAATTAAATATCATCTCTATCATTCACTCATATATTACAGGGAAGTATATTGATATCTGGCATTTATATTTATTTATGAGAAGTTTGTTTTATTTTTATTTTTTAATTTGCTTTAAAATTTCTATTTTCTTTCTTATTCCACACTTTTACTCTGATGATAGGTTTCAGTTTTGATTGGTATGCTGTATATCTGGAAATCAACTGTGGGGCTTTAAGCTGAGAATATATCTCTTTAATTAAATCACAATTTATTGTTATTTTCTGGTCAGCTGACTAGATGTTTTCTAGTGTTCTTTCAATTCTGCAGTTTTGTTTTGTTTTTTAGTTTCAAAATTCCAGGTTATTAGCTTTATACATAAAGGGAAACTATAAAAACTTTTATGCTTTTATTAATCTAAAAGCCAAAGGTCCCATCTCTCTTGAACATCAAAAATTTTGATGTGTAACTCTGAGGGCTAATTGTGGTTTAGCTAAAAATTTTACTGTTCCATACTTAATGTTTTTACTTTAGTTCTTAATTTTAGAGAAATTAGGCTTGTTTTATTCAATTGCATGTTAAAAGTTATTTAATATTTTATAACATCTTTCTCTGATTTTTAAAACGAGAAGATATTGGCCTTTTCAGTGAAGTAAATTTTCAAGACATCAGTTTTGATAAATTATTAATCTATTAAACTGTAACTTTAATTTCTACTTTTCCCAAAAGTTATCTTTGTGGATATAAGCATTTGTATACTCTGTATTTACATATTTTTACATGTTTGGTTTTTGATAGCATTATATTAATTGTACGTATTTATTTCATATTTCAAATTTTTCCAGAAAATCTGTGGCTTTACTACTTTTGCTTTGAGTTTTTATTGGCGATGTAAGGCATATAGAATGTTTGGAGTTATCTTTACTGTTGTTCAGTCTCTAAGTCATGTCCTACTCTTTGTGACCCCATGGACCGCAGCATGCCAGCATTCCTTCATTATTTCCCTGAGTTTGGTCAAATTCATGTCCTTTGAGTTGGTAATGCCATCCAAATATCTCATCCTCTGTTGCCCCTTTCTCTTGGCCTCAATCTTGCCCAGCATTAGGGTCGTTTCCTGAGAGGTGGCTCTTCTCATCAGTGGCCAAAGTATTGGAGCTTCAGCTTCAGCTTTAGTACTGCCAATGAGGATTCAAGGTTGATTTCCTTCAGGATGGACTGATTTGATCTCCGTGTTGTCCAAGGGAGTCTAAAGAGTCTTCTCCAGCACCACGATTCAAAAGCATAATTTTTTCAACGCTCGGCCTTCTTTATGATCCAACTCTCAGATCCCTACGTGACTACTAGAGAAATCATAGCTTTGACCATACACAAGTTTGTCTGCAAAATGATGTCTCTGCTTTCTAATAGGCTGTTTAGGTTTTTCATAATTTTCCTTTCAAGGAGCATGTGTCTTAATTTCATGACTGCAGTCACCATCCATAGGGATTTTGGAGCCTTTAATTAAGAAATTAAAGTCTGTCACTGTTACCATTTTTCCCCCTTATATTTGCCATGAAGTCCTTGGACTGGATGCCATGTTCTAAGTTCTTTGAATACTGAGCTTTAAGTCTGCTTTTTCACTTTTCTCTTTCATCCTCATCAGGAGGATCTTTGCTGCTACTGCTGCTGCTAAGTCGCTTCAGTCGTGTCCAACCCTGTGCTACCCCATGGATGGCAGCCCACCAGGCTCCTCCATCCCTGGGATTCTCCAGGCAAGAACACTGGAGTAGGTTGCCATTTCCTTCTCCAATGCATGAAAGTAAGAAGTGAAAGTGAAGTCGCTCAGTCGTGTCCGACTCTTAGCGACCCCATGGACTGCAGCCCACCAGGCTCCTCTGTCCATGGGATTTTCCAGGCAAGAGTACTGGAGTGGGGTGCCATTGCCTTCTCCAAGAGGCTCTTTAGTTCTCTTAAATTTCTGGCATTAGAGTAGTGTCATCTGCATATCTGAAGTTGTTGATGTTTTTCCCAGCAATCTTGATTCCAGCTTGTGATTCATCCAACCTGGCATTTCACATAATGTACTCTGCTTGCTAAGTCACTTCAGTCATGTCTGACTCTTTGTGACCCTATGGACTATAGCCCACCATGCTCCTCTGTCCTTGGGATTCTCTGGGCAAAAATACAGGTTGCCATGCCCTCCTCTAGGGAATCCAGGGATTGAACCCATGTCTCTTATGTCTCCTGCATTGGCAGGGGGGTTCTTTACTACTACCACCACCTGGGAAGCCCCCAGGTACTCTTCATGTAAGTTAAATAAACCAGGTAACAATACACAGCCTTGTCGTACTCCTTTCCCAATTTGAAACCAGTCAGTTGTTCCATGTAATGTTTTAACAATTGTTTCTTGACCCGCATAGTACAGGTTTCTGAGGAGATAGGTAAGGGAGTCTGGTATTTAAATCTCTTTAGGAATTTTCCACAGCTTGTTTTGATCTACACTGTCAAATGAGCGAGACACAGGTTCAGTCCCTGGGTTGGGAAGATCCCTGGGGAAGGGAATGGCAACCCACTCCAGTATTCCTGCCCAGAGAATTCCATGGGCAGAGGAGCCTCATGGCTACAGTCCATGAGGTCACAGAGTTGGGTACCATGAAGTGACTTACACACACACTGTCAAAGGCTTTAGCTTAGTCAATGAAGCAGATGTTTATCCGGAATTCTCTTGTTTTTTCTATGATCCAATGGATGTTGGTACTTTGATCTCTGGTTCCTCTGTCTTTTCTAAACCCAACTTGTACACCTGGAATTTCTCAGTTCACGTACAGCTGAAGCCTAGCTTGAAAGCTTCTGAGAATAACCTTACTGGCATGCAAAACAAACACAATTTTAAGGCAGTTTGAACATTCTTTGGTATTGCCTTTATTTGGGGTTGGAATGAAAACAGACCTTTCCAGTCCTGTTGGCCACTGATGAGTTTTCTAAATTTGCTGACATACTCAGTTCAATTCAGTCACTCAGTCAAGTCCAACTCTTTGCAACCCCATGCACTACAGCACACCAGGCTTCCCTGTCCATCTCCAACTCCTGGAGCCTAGTCAAACTCATGTCCATCACATTGGTGATGCCATCCAACCATCTCACCCTCTGCTGTCCCCTTCTCCTCCTGCCTTCAGTCTTTCCAAGCATCAGGGTCTTTTCCAATGAGTCAGTTCTTTGCATCAGGTGGCCAAAGTATTGGAGTTTCAGCTTCAGCATCAGTCCTACTCATTGCATCAATATTATGGATTTTAAATAGCTTGAATTCCATCACCTTCACTAGCTTTGTCTGTAGTAATCTTTAAGTTATTTTTATTTACCTTAAAGAAATGTGTTTTCTGTATGGATTCACTTACATTAATGTAATTTAGTAAAATAATGGGCCAAACAGGGATCCTGGACTGAATTCTTTCTTCACAACTTTGTGCTATATGATGGTTTGCTTAGCTGTATTATGCCTCAGTTTAGGGTATTAACTTTGAATTAATTTTTATTGCTGCCTTAACAAATTATCACAGATTTAGTGACTTCAACCAACACAAATATATTACCTTATAATTCTATAGGTCAGAAGTTAGACTTGAATATAATTGGCTATAATCAAGGTACTGGCAGGGCTGCCTTTGTCTGTAATTAGCCATTCTAGTACAATGTATGGAGAAGGCAATGGCACACCACTCCAGTACTCTTGCCTGGAAAATCCCATGGATGGAGGAGCCTGGAAGGCTGCAGTCCATGGGGTCGCTGAGGTTCGGACATGACTGAGCGACTTCACTTTCACTTTTCACTTTCATGCATTGGAGAAGGAAATGGCAACCCACTCCAGTGTTCTTGCCTGGAGAATCCCAGGGACGGGGCATCCTGGTGGGCTGCTGTCTATGGGATCGCACAGAGTCGGACATGACTGAAGTGACTCAGCAGCAGCAGCAGTACAATGTAGGTTTTGAAAACCAGAACCACTGTACTGAATATCTTCTTATTTACAACAGTGTCAGCACCATCACAGGCACTGAATGACAGCTTGATGTTGAAAAAATAAATGCATTCAACAAATCAATCATCACACTCAGTGAATTGAATGGAATTCTAAGATAAAAATCGTGATAATTAAAATGGAGTCAATGTATTCTTTGCCTAGGTTGATTTTCAGCTACTCGGTTCCACATTTGGACTTTTCCCAAAAAAGCATCCATAGTATGACATGATGATTTTATTAATACTTAAACTATAACTTTTCAGTAAAAAAAAAATCTAATGAATTTTCATTAGAACTGAAGTCAACTGGGTCCTGGTAGGACTCCTTGGCATGGAGGCCTTTCTATCTCCCAGTTTCTTGAAGGCAAGACTCCAGCCTCCATGACCTTCCCTCAGTTCCAAAGGATTCAAACAGTTGCTAATCAGGGAGAAGCAGCCAAGAGATCAACTGAGATAAGATTAAATGGACCAGAGAATCTCATCTACATCAGGAGACCAGTCTTTAGAGACAAAATTAAGGGAGTAGAAGCCATGCTCACCCCCTAATCTTATCAGAGACTCTACTTTGACCACCTGTTATAAAATCCTTCATCAAGTTCTCTGGTTTTGGGACACATAGTTTTTTTGAGGCAGAACCCTGGTGTATCTCCCTTTGCCTGGCATAGCAATGAACGTGAAAGTGAAAGTCGCTCAGTCATGTCGACTCTTGGCAACCCCGTACAGTCCCTGGAATTCTCCAAGCCAGAATACTGGAGTAGGTAGTCTTTCCCTTCTCCAGGGGACCTTCCCAACCCAGGGATTGAACCCAGGTTTCTTGCATTACAGGCAGATTCTTTACCCGCTGAGCCACAAGGGAAGCCACAGCAAAGCTATAAAGCTGTCCTTTTCTGTTTAACTCAAAACCATCTCCAGGATTTGATTCCACACCAGTATACATGGAGACTGAGCTTTCAGTAACACTACTTAATAGAAATTTAAAATCATATTAAAGGTGATGGTAAATTCTGTTGTTTCAATAAAATTTCTATAACAAATTAGAGAATAAACAATAAAAAAGATAGCTTCAAAATTAATAGAATCATGGAAGATATAAAATTTAGCTAGATAGGATAGCCAGACCAGTTTATTTATATATATATGTTAAATATGCCACTAATACTCATCCTTAATTTATAAATTCACATCTTTCAACATGTTACACATAAAAAACAACTGAATATAGACAAAACTTTGGATTAGATTTTCTTTCATTCTATTATTACTCTGCCAGTATATAGTTCAGTGGTTCAGTCAGGTTACATAGTATATCTATACATTAAGAGGTTTTTCCTAGTTAGCATTTATATTCTATAGCAGTAGAATTCTTTCATTTCTGTGAGGAGTAATTTTTTTAATATATCATCTTTTATTCAAATGGTACTTTGATGTATTAAATGAGAAACAAAAGTATGATTCATCTTTAAAGTAATATGTCAAACCATGACACTTCTAATGAATAAAAAAGAAATGTTCTTTCTTATATCCTGTTGGTTGAAATTATATATGATTATATAAATAATAAGGATAAATATATATATAATTTATCTAGACCATATGCTTATATCCACATTATTAAAACATCTCCATTTTATGAAATTGCATCTAGCAAAACAGTATAGAATATAGTGATCACTCACTTAAGGAGATACAGATGTTTTTTACCGTCATAGTTTAGCAAGCTTTTAAATGTTTCAGTAAAAAAAAATATATAAGTCAACAATTAGGAATTTTGACTAATCATTAATTCAGGAAATTTTAATTTGTAGACATGTCATTGCTATTTTTAATATTATATAAGTACATTTCTGTTATATATTCTTTTCAATGACCAATATTATGATTTTCTATAATAATAAATGCTTACTTAGCTTTAATTTTTAAGAGCTACCCTGAGTGATATGTTATTTTATAATATTAAATTTTGTGGGATGATTTGAAGCTTGTATTTAGTAATCCCTTATAATGTATTTTTTTCACAGAAATATTAACTCTTTCTTTTTTTTTTTTTTAAACTCTTTCTTGATATGACTTTCTATTTGTTTCTTTCTGTCCTAGAAATTCTGAAAACATGTCTCTGCTTTTCAATATGATATCTAGGTTAGTCATAACTTTTCTTTCAAGGACTAAAATAAAGTCAAATCATCTAAGGCTTGAGTTATTTTAATTACCATTTGAAATATTTCACTTGAAATAAGTATGAACTGGATTAATTTAATTCAATGTGTTTTTCTCTCCATTGAGGGTGATTTTAAATCAAATCCTATAAGAAAATATGCCATTGCAAATAGGAAATATGAAGTCACAAGAGGGTCTTTCTTTCTATTTCTAGTATATAATAAAAGCAAATTCATGGAGATTTACAAGGTTTACAAATAATATCTTTCAGTGTAAACTTCAGCACTAGTGTGCTGGTCAAAATAATTGGCTTAGTAATTGTCTTCTTAACCTAAAGCTGCCTAATATATTATTCCACATATATTTCATATATATGACTTGTTCCATAGTTCAGTTCAGTTCAGTTCAGTCACTCAGTAGTGTTCGACTGTTTGAGACCCATGAATCGCAGCACACCAGGCCTCCCTGTCCATCACCAACTCCTGGAGTTCAGTCAGACTCACATCCATCGAGTCAGTGATGCCATCCAGCCATCTCATCCTCTGTCGTCCCCTTCTCCTCCTGCCCCCAATCCCTCCCAGCATCAGAGTCTTTTCCAATGAGTCAACTCTTCTCATGAGGTGGCCAAAGTACTGGAGTTTCAGCTTTAGCTGAAAAGAAATCCCTTCCAAAGAAATCCCAGGGCTGATCTCCTTCAGAATGGACTGGTTGGATCTCTTTGCAGTCTAAGGGACTCTCAAGAGTCTTCTCCAACACCACAGTTCAAAAGCACCAATTCTTCGGTGTTCAGCTTTCTTCCCACAGTCCAATTCTCACATCCATACATGACCACAGGAAAAACCATAGCCTTGACTTAGACGGACCTTTGTTGGCAAAGCAATGTCTCTGCTTTTCAATATGATATCTAGGTTAGTCATAACTTTTCTTTCAAGGAGTAAGCATCTTTTAATTTCATGGCTGCAGTCGCTATCTGCAGTGATTTCGGAGGCCAAAAAATAAAGTCTGATACTGTTTCCACTGTTTCCCCATCTATTTCCCATGAAGTGATGGGACCAGATGCCATGATCTTTGTTTTCTGAATGTTGAGTTTTAAGCCAACTTTTTCACTCTCCTCTTTCACCTTCATCAAGAGGCTTTTTAGTTCCTCTTCAATTTCTGCCATAAGGGTGGTGTAATCTGCATATCTGAGGTTATTGATATTTCTCCTGGCAATCTTGATTCCAGTTTGTGCTTCTTCCAGCCCAGCGTTTCTCATGATGTACTCTGCATATAAGTTAAATAAGCAGGGTGACAATGTACAGCCTTGACCTACTCCTTTTCTTATTTGGAACGAGTCTGTTGTTCCATGTCCAGTTCTAACTGTTGCTTCCTGACTTGCATACAGATTTCTCAAGAGGCAGGTCAAGTGGTCTGGTATTCTCATCTCTTTCAGAATTTTCCACAGTTTATTGTGATCCACACAGTCAAAGGCTTTGGCATAGTCAATAAAGCAGAAATAGATGTTTTTCTGGAACTCTCTTGCTTTTTCCATGATCCAGCGGATGTTGGCAATTTGGTCTCTGGTTCCTCTGCCTTTGCTAAAACCAGTTTGAACATCTGGAACTTCACGGTTCACATATTGCTGAAGCCTGGCTTGGAGAATTTTGAGCATTACTTTACTAGCATTCCACAGTAGACTGTCTCTAATCAAACTGATGGTATTTAGCAGATAGTCAAGATGATGCTTTTGTAATGAACCTTGTTGAAGTCCCATCTCAATCATGTCACAGGTCTCTAACTTCGTGTACCTCATGTCTTTGTGTTTAGACTTGGCACATTCAAAAAAAAAAAAAAAAAGAAGTGACTTGGCCTTCCTCGGTGGCTCAGTGGTAAAGAATCCACATGCCAAAGAAAAAGACACAAGTTCAATCCCTGATCCGGGAAGATCCCATGTGCCAGCTAAACCCATGCAGTGTAACTACTGAGCCTGTCCTCTAGAGCCTGGTAGCCACAGAAGCTGAGGCCGTGTGCTGCAGCTCCTGAAGCCCATGTGCTCTAGAGCCTGTGCTCTACAGCAAGAGAAGCCATCACAATGAGAAGCCTGTACATTGCAGCTGGAGAGAGGTTTCCAATATCCGCAACTAGAGAAAAGCCATGGAGAAGGCAATGGCAAGCCACTCCAGTACTCTTGCCTAGAAAATCCCATGGATGGAGGAGCGTGGTGGGCTACAGTCCATGGGGTCCCCACGCGTCGGTCGTGACTGAGCGACTTCACTTTCACTTTTCACTTCCACACAATGGAAATGGAAATGGCAACCCACTCCAGTGTTCTTGCCTGGAGAATCCCAGGGACGGTAGAGCCTAGTGGGCTGCTGTCTATGGGGTCGCACAGAGTCGGACACGACTGAAGTGACTTAGCAGCAGCAGCAGCAGCAGAGAAAAGCCTACACAGCAACAAAGACACAGCACATCCAAAAAGAAATAAATAAAATTTATTTTATTTTATTTGGTGGTGGATTCATGTTGATGTAAGGGAAAAACCAATACAATATTGTAAAGTTTAAAAATAAAATTAAATAAATAAATTTAAATTAAAAAAAATTAAATGCCTCATATGAATTCAAAGATTTTAAATGCCTCATGAATATCACACATACTATTAATTTTATGTCCCATTTTGAATTTCAGAATAGAAGAAAATAAATCAGAAAAATAAAATTAGAAGCAATATGGGCCCCCACTGAGCAACTGTTGTCGGCTAAATGTCCATCTCAGTCAGTGAGTCACAAGGGGAAGTCTCAGACTGGTCATGGAATTTAATACTAATTATATTTGCCATGGAGAAGGAAATGGCAACCCACTCCAGTATTCTCGCCTGGGGAACCCCAAGGACAGAGGAGCCTAGCAGGCTACAGTCCATGAGGTCACAAGAGTCATACATGACTTAGTGACTAAACCACCACCACATTTGCCATATTTAAGATTGTTGGCTTATATTGAGTACAACGTGGCTTAGAGAAGCATGATTTATACTTGGTTCTTCACGTGTGCATGCTCAGTTTTGTTCGACTCTTTTGCAACCCTATGAACTGTAACCCATTCGATTCCTCTATCCATTGGGTTTCCCAGGCAAGAATACTGGAGTGGATTGCTATCTCCTTCTCGAGCCATCAAACCCAAGTTCTGTGTCTCCTGCATTTGCAAGCGGGTTCTTTACCACCCAGCTGCCTGGGAAACCTCATGTTTGGTTCTTAGGTAGAAGTATTTTGGGAATCAGGAAGACTTACAGAGGCAGGCCATGAATTCTGAAGTTTTGTTAGAATTTCTATCCTCTGTTTTTTCTTTTGAGAAAAGCAAACTTGGTTATTTTTTCCATAAATTGTATGTAATATAGGTAAATAGAGATTATTCCTTTTAAAAAATTTATTGATCAAACCAGGAATATACGCTTATGCACATTTTCTCAGAGACTCTGCTTCTTACAAGTACATATACAAAATTAAATATTCAAACAGCTCTGTTTTAGTATACAGCTTGAGTTCATGAGAATGGGAGCAATAGTGACATTTAGAAAAGTAAAATTTCAAGTATTCTGACAAAAAGCAAAAGTAAGCATTTATACTAATTAACGAGATTGAGATATAAGGTTGTACTATCAATCATGTTATCAAACACTGTCCTTTTAAGTATAACAAGGCAATTAAGCCAATATAGATCATTGCCAATAATACTAAATAGCCTAGCTACTAATAAACATGTTTAAATGATTTATCATGTTTAACTCTGAGATGTAAACACTTGGTTTGTATTACACAAAAACATTCTGAACATGCAACAGTAGAAAGCACACTCCATTTGCTCTAAGAAATTTAAACTAGGCCATGGGCCTGACTTTGGGGATACCCCCATATCTCCTGTTGGGTGATCTAAAAAGTCACCTGCCATCTCCAGACTTCTGAGAAACTTCTCGATGAGTTTGTTTCCCTTTCACTTCCTTCTTTAATAAAAGAAAGACAATTTCTTTTAACTTCTGGCATCTCTGAGATTTCACAAATGCTTTGAGTGTTTATTTGTAAATGTTGAAACATTGTAGTGCTTATTATCATTAGTTACAGGATTAGTGTGTTATCCAAGTATTTTTTGCAAAAAGTTAAGAACATGACTCTCAAATCTATCATTTGTCAAAGATTTCTTTATCTCTTTAATGAGAAAATCAGTAAGATAATAAAGCTGGTTCCAAGGAGAATACAGAGAATGTCAGCTAAATGAGCCACTGACTTCTTTCTAGAGTCAGTGAAAGAAAAAAAAAAATGCTGAAATACAATTCCTAAGTTACATATTTAATTGTTTAGTTTCCTATAGAACAATAAAATACAACATTATGCAATCATTGGCACTTCTAGAAGTCTTTTAGAATTTAAATTTTAATGTCCAGGCTGACTTTGAAAGACACACAATAATCTTTTGCCATATTTCTACATTAAATAATTTATTTTAATGGTATATTAAATTTCCCTAGTTCTAAGATGTTTGCAAGGTTTCCTGGCTTCTGAGGTTTAGGAAGAAATGACACATATATATATTTGACATGCTACAGAAATACCAATTTCTTTTTAAAATCAAATATACTTCAACTAAAAAAAAAAAAAAAATCAGAACTCCCACAGTTTTTTCTTAATCATTTGATGTTTTTTGGAAAGAGGTTTCTAAGATACTAGTATCTATCTTTCTGTTGTTAGATTCCTATGGCTATTATTCCCTATCATTATTTCTATTTTTTATACTAGATAATCACTCTCTAACTAAATTATCGTCTTCAAACTTTCACACATATGCAGTGTTCTCAATGGGAAATTTTGAAGTTTCTATTTTTATTGAAAAAGTGTTAAGTAGAAAATTGCTAAAGATAGTTCTTTTTTAGTGTTAGAAATACCTAACATCCTAGAATCATACTTGTTGCTTTAGTCCCTAAGTCGTATCTGACTCTTTTGCAATCCCAGGGACTGTAGCCTACCAGGATCCTCTGTCCATGTGATTTCCCAGACAAGAATATTGGAGTGGGTTGCCATTTTCTACTCCAAGGGAATCTTATCGACTGAAGAATCAAATATCTTGCGTCTCCTGCACTGGCAGGTGGATTCTTTACCACTGAGCCACCAGAGATCTTATTTTTGTCCTCCAAATTTGTCACTGGCCATGATCCTACCTCTTACTCTAATCTTGAGATCATCTCTTCCATAAACACCTTTATTATTATTGCTTTTTTTAAATTTTAACTTGAAAAGGTTTTTCTCCCTTTCATGAAGGTCAAGAATTATAACAAATATTTGAAAAAGGGCAAATGGAGAACAGTTCAACTCCTTTCCAAAAGCAATAGACACTAAGGTCAAAATGGTACAAACACTAAAGAGGAAAAATCCCACTACACTGAACCCTGCAGGACACTTTGCATTATTTTAGAGTTCTTAAAAATATTAAATGTGTCCAGCAATGCATTGATTTCAACTGATATATTTCTTATGCTTTATTAATGTCTTCAGATTTGGATTTTGTTTGCATTGAGAGAGAAGCTTTCAATGACAGTTTTTCTTTAAAAGTGTTTGCTCTTGGTAAAGGTTTTAAGTGAATTAACATAGTTAAAGGGCTTCCCTGGTGGCTCAGCGGATAAAGAATCCTCCTGCAATGCAGGAAACCCAAGTTCAATCCCTATGTTGAGAAGATTCTCTGGAGAAGAAAATGGCAAGCCACCCCAGTATTCTTGCCTGGGAAACCCCAGGGATAGAGGAACCTGGCAGGCTGCAGTCCATAGGGTAGAAAAAGATCAGACACTAGTGAGTAAACCTCTACCACCACAGGTAGTTAAGGTCTTGGTGGAAGTGATATGATTTTAGACTCTCAAATCTAAATGCCTGAGTTTGAATCGAGGCTTCAAAACAAGAAAAATTACACCTCACTTAGTTTGGTGTGTGGTTTAAATTAGTTAACAAATTAAACATTTAAGAAAGGTGACTAGCATAGAAGATGTTTATTGTTAATATTCTTAACACAGCAGTGGCATGTTAAAAATGTCTCACCATTGTCCTAAAATGTTTACAAAAATAATCGGAATATTTATGCTACTCAAAATTAGAAATAAAGATTCTGTCACTTATTTTCATAGAACTTAAATGGTGGTAGGTGACATTCTATTTACTGAATGGAAAAAAAAAAAAAAAAAGGAAGACTGTGGCTTACTGTGGGCATTCAGTGGGTTGAAAAGAGGAACTTATGCAAGACTGTATACTGGGGAAGGCAAGAAAAGTGTGAAGATGTGAATTTCAAAACAAACAAAAAAAAATACAAAAATCCTTACATTACTGATTGAGAGAAGATGAAGACTGTCACAAAGCAATGGACACTCCTAGATAGTTCTTCATAGAAATTTTAAATTTAAAATGTTCTTCTCATATTTGTGTTAGGTAGGTAGAATAGGGAAAAGGAGTCCAAAATGGCAGTGGCTAAAAGACAAGGAAGGTCAAAGGAAGGTCCGAGGACCAGAGTGAAGACTTCAGGCAGAACAAACAGCACTCCTGGCTAAGCCCAATTTGCGTAGGGCAGGCCCAGGTGGAGGAAAAAACATATAAAAGGAGGAGCCAAAGTGCTTTCTCTCGGACTCTGTCTCCCGTGTGCATGCGCGTGCTGTCTCTCTTTCTCCCTCCCCATGCACTCCTCCACTCTCTTCTCTTCAAGTCTTGGATTCTCCTGCTATCTTATAAATAAAAATGGAGCTGTAACACTGATTTGCCTAACAGCTGTAGCATGGTTTGTCCAAGACACAAGAGCTGTGACGTGTTGAGGGCTTTAATGTCCATCACTCCAAATCTTTGTTGTGATGAGACAAAGAACTGAGGAACATACACTCGTGTGACATTTGTATCTTGTCTTTTTCTCAGTGCTTTTCTTTTTTTTGTATGTAGCTGGTACAGTCAACAATAAGAAAGAAAAAATCAGTTATAATGGTGACACAAACTAATAATTGCAAAAAATATTTATTCTTAAGCCAATCATGCTGATTTAAATATCTCTACTTTAAGAATAAAATATCATTTTATGGTGGTCCTGTGGTAAAGAATCCACCTGCCAATACAGGAGCCTTGGGTTCAGTCTCTGGGTAGGGAAGACCCTCTGGAAAAGGAAATGCCACCAACTCCAGTATTTCTGCCTGAGGATCCTGGAGGGCTCGGGTCCATGGGGTCATAAAAGAGTCAGACAACAATGTTTGTTTAAACAGCAAGCTGTTTAGCTACTAAACTGCAGCAACAGTGGTAAGAACGGAGGTACATTTTTCCATAATCACTTTAGAAAATATATTTTCTTGAAACTCTCTATGAATTGTGCTCAAATTGAAAGTTTTGATAGTATTTGACCACTGAGAAATTTGAATGTAGAAATAAATATTACTTTTTCTCCCATCCTTTAAGATGGATTTGCTTTAAAAAAAAAAAAATGAACCAATAAATAAATAAAATCTGTAACCTCAGAATCCACTCCATGGAAAGTAGTGTCATTAGATCATTATCACAGTTCTTTTCACTGTGCTAAATGAGCTGAACTCTTTTGAACAAAGAAGGCTATGTTCTTTAATAGGGCAGAACTGGGAAGCTGCAGCCACTGCCTGTTGCCTTTGCTGTGAGATGTCCTCATTGTGTTTTTTCATGCCATTATCAGATACTTGTATTTGCTCTCACTTCAGCATCCGGAGGAGGCAGTTGGGACTAATTTGCCATGTCAGTTATATGAACTTAACTGCCTTATTCAATATAATGTACCAAAATGGAAAATCCCTCAGTTTTATCTATTCCTTCTATCTGGATTTTGTACAATCCTTGAATTAATTCATTGTTGAGGTTTCTTAGGAACATATAATAATAATATTCTAAAGCTCTATATAAGCAGGGCGTCAGAAGCACTGTGTCTGTTTTGTCACAAACACGGTAATATATTTTGCCATTTCAGCTGAAGGATCATCAAGTTTTCTTTTGCTTTAGTTTTAGTATTTATTTACTTGTTTCACTAAGTTAGATAAGATAGAGGAGTGTTTACATTACCTGTATAAAACTGTCTTGATTTTTAAGACTAAAATTATGTATTAAATATCATAATCGGTTTTCTCTGGAACTAAACAAACAGTAGGCAACTGATCTTACAGCATAAGATCATGCTGAAATACATGAAACTACCGTATCTTGCCATAGAGAACATGTTGCAATGGTTCAGTACACTAAATGCATTTTTGTATGCATTGAATTACATGATTTTCCCATGATCACTGTAAGGCATTATAGCAAGAATTATCTCCACTATGCTGAACACTGAATCTTGTACTGGTTGTGACTTGACCTTACATCAGAATAATCTAGAGAATGCTATGAAACGACAAATGCCTGTCCAATTTTAAGGTTAACTGAATTGAGAATCTCTGTAGAAAAGGACTGGCTTTGCACCTTTATATTATCTCACTATTCTGTTTTCAAAGAAGATTGGCAACCACTCTTTATATTGTATGGCTTCAGACTGTGAACATGCTCAGTTACTCCACCAGGCTCCCTTGTCCAAGGGATTCTCCAAGCAAGGATACTTGAGTGGTTTGCCATTTCCTCCTCTAGGGTATCTTCCTGACCCAGGGATCAAGCCCCTGTCTCCTGCATTGCTGGCAGATTCTTTACTGCTGAGCCCCCAGGGGAAGCCCTTAGGCCGGCACTCGGCAGTAATGGTGGGGTGGGGTCAACAGTGAACTTGTAGTTAGTGCCTTAGTAAGAGGAATCAGGCTCACGTTTTATGGAGAATACTTCAATTAGACATCTTAGACATCAGCATTTGAGGACACCATGGACTTTGCTTGCATCCCTGCCAAATAATCCCTTATTTTATGTTTCTTTACTGGTATTTTTGAAAAAGTAGAAAGGAATGAGAGGGGGAAAGGGTCACTTCTGGGAAGTTGCACCAATATTCCCAAATTTCTCTCTCCCAAGAGCTTTTTTTTTTTTTTTGGTTCAGTGAAAAATTGTAGAACCCCTGAAACTTTACTTAATCCAAAACCTGCCACAGTCAGAAAAAACCTTCAAAGAATAATGATATCCTTGGGCCTGATAGACCTTAAATACTGATAATGAGAAGGAAGGTGGAAACTTCTTCCCCTTGGGGATTAAACACCGTCTTGTTGGTGTAAAACTTTTATCTCTTATTGGAGTATTCTGTTCTTGCAGACAGAGATAATTTAGGTAATTGATAAAGGAAGTTAAAGAAATATGATTCAATACTCTATGGTAGTATTCATTATTTCCAGATTGATTCAAGTTTGGATAAAATGTCAGGTTTTTAAAACAATTGTTTACATTTATTTTGATGAAATATAAAATAAAGATACAGAATATATGCACTAATCTCAGATGTCCTAGAGATGGCATGTCCTTTTTTCCTGCTTACTTTTTTATCCCTAGTACTTTGGAATTATAATAACTCAAAGCTTATTGTAAAAATCCCATTGCCATGCTCCAATGCATTAGATACTGCATCTTCTATAAAGATTCCATTTATGGAGTCTGATTTTGATTTCAGATAAATGAGCACAGAGCATTACCTCTGCAACTGTAGATTTATAAGATAGCTCATAATGCATGCCTGGCTATCTGAATTCAAAATCTAAAACAGACAGATATCTTAATCACCTCATTTTGGCTCACAGCACTTCTTTTTTTTTTCTTTTTACATGAAACCTCTCTGCATTTTCCCATCACATATTTAAGTGGATATTTTAATATTGTCTTTAAACTATGCCTTAAGCTAAGAAGATTGTCTTATTTCAGACAGGAAGCAAAAAATCTATATCTATTTGATGCTACTGTATTCAGAATCAATGTACTTAGACTTTACAATTTTCATAATGTTTTGACTTAGAGTTCATTATCACAAGATATTTTACAAATATAAATAAATTTGCAATGATAGAGTTTTGGCATGAAGAGTTTATTTTCTCTTTGAACATATAAAAATTCATAAATACTGAATGTATGCTTTTCTAAGGACACACAGAAGGGTAATATTGCTGTTTCTTAAGCAGTTCATGGAAGAAACCAGGGACGTGTAATTCTCCAGAAATACGGGAATTTTATCTGTTAAGAGTTATACCCTTAGTGCATAGGAGATAATCTTGATAGATGAAAAAGTTATTAAATTATTGTGATCTTGGAGATATTATAAAGCTCATCTCCAAATGAATTCTTTTGATCTCTCTTGAAGCATTATAAGTGTTAAATGAGTTAGAATATACCTCAAAATGTGTTTATGTATATTATTATGAATATTTGTAGTGGTTTTATTATAGAATAGCAGAACAAGCTAGTTACTGTTTGAATGCACCTATATTTTAAAGATGAATCAAAAAAAATTGTACAGAACAATAATCCTAGTAAAATGACAAATGTAAATCCCTGATATTTAAAAAAAGTATCTAGTTTTCCAAATTATACTTTGTGAAATTAATCTGATAAAATTTTATAAATATGTGAAATATTGTATTGTATTTCATGAGAAGGAAGCATCAATAAGAAACCAAAATCTTGCTCTGACTAGATAAAAAGTAGTATCATTTATTTATTTTTTTTTGCATTGCTATTAATATTCTGTGGATGGGCAAGGAGGGCATTTTGCATTCTGAGAATGCTGAGTACCATCTTCTATCCTACTTTTACCCTGGGAGACCAGGCTAACTCTAATTCATACTATGAACACTTGGTTTTTTCATATTAAGAATGAATATCTCAGTGGACATTTAGAGGTGCATATTTATGGGAAAATGTAAAACAATCCATAAAAAGGCAAATATCTTTTGTATCTTGGATACAAAATTACAAATGCATTTAATTTGGATGAACTAAAAATGTTTTGTCAACAGCCACAGTTTAGCATGTAAATTTAGCCTACTTTTCAAGTGTATCTGAGAGACTGCACTGAGTGAATATGCCCCTTGATGTGGAAAGATACCAGATAATAAAAACAGTTAATACAATACACTAAGTTTCAGTTCTCCCAGACACTCTGACTCATGATTGGTTAATAGCACTTGCTAATGGGCAAATAATAGCCAGCCAAGAATTTTACTTTTTAAAAGACATTATTTTCTTTTTTATTTTCTTTTGCTTTGCTTTAAATTTGCAATTGGAGGCCAGTGAGTCACTCTTGTTTCAGGTTTATTGATTTATATTTAAGATTTAGGAATCCTGAGAGAGATCATAATCCTATTCATATGGACTATCATAATGATAGCTGGGTTTAGCAAAAGTTATTAAGATACAAAAAAATCACTGCAAACTCAGTGTCACTATATGTTAACAGTGCTGGGCCTACTCAAATATGAGGTATCAGAGCTTTTTATTTGCATTAAGTTTTTTTATGCTTATGGGTCTTAACAGTTGCAAAAACTATTATTAGCAGAAAAAAGAGGAAGCCCCCTGGATCCATTGCTATAAATTTAAGACAGAAAAAATGCATTTTTAACAATTCCTTAATATCCTAAATCAATAGGGTCTAAAATCAGCAATGAGAGTGAAATAGAAATTAGCAAGCATAATGTTTGGACTTTTAAATAATTAATTAATTAAATATGCAAATACTTACTACTTGCTTATTAAGGCTAGGACTTCATGCTAGAAAATGGTAAAGTAGAGGTATACTGAATAAGAGGATAAAATACTAAATGCCAAAAGATAAAAATCAGTATTTATCTGAATCTCTATCATAGAGAGATATTTTTACAAATCTAAAATTTTATTTTAAACATATTTTAAAATAACTAAAACTTTGGTGTGTGTCTGTGTGCATGCATGTTAGTCACTCAGTCATGTCTGACTCTTCGCTACTCCATAGACTGTAGCCTGCCAGTCTCTGCCCATGGGATTCTCTAGGCAAGAATACTAGAGTTGGTTGCCATTTCCTACTACAGGGCCTCTTTTTGACCCAGGAATTGAACCTGAGTCTTCTGCATTGCAGGCAGATTCTTCACTGTCTGAGCCACTAGGGAAGCCCAATACTTTGGTCAGTTAGTCAGTTTAGTCGCTCAGTCATGTCTGGCTCTGCGACCCCATGAATCGCAGCACTCCAGGCCTCCCTGTTCATCACCAACTCCCAGAGTTTACTCAAACTCATATCCATACAGTCAGTGATGCCATCCAGCCTCCATCCTCTGTTGTCCCCTTCTCCACCTGACCCCATTTCCTCCCAGCATCAGGGTCTTTTCAAATGAGTCAACTCTTCCTATGAGGTGACCAAAGTATTGGAGTTTCAGCTTTAGCATCAGTCATTCCACTGAACACCCAGAACAGATCTCCTTTAGGATGGACTGGTTGGATCTCCTTGCAGTCCAAGGGACTCTCAAGAGTCTTCTCCAACACCATAGTTCAAAAGCATTAACTCTTCAGCACTCAGCCTTCTTCACAGTCCATCTCTCACATCCATACATAACCACTGGAAAAACCATAGCCTTGACTAGACGGACCTTTGTTGGCAAAGTAATTTCTCTGCTTTTCAATATGCTATCTAGGTTGGTCATAACTTTCCTTCCAAGGAGTAAGTGTCTTTTAATTTCATGGCTGCAGTCACCATCTGCAATGATTTTATTTTAAAAATAAAGTCTGACACTGTTTCCCCATCTATTTCCCATGAAGTGATGGGACCAGATGCCATGATCTTAGTTTTCTGAATGTTGAGTTTTAAGCCAACTTTTTCACTCTCCTCTTTCACCTTCATCAAGAGGCTTTTTAGTTCCTCTTCACTTTCTGCCATAAGGGTGGTGTTATCTGCATATCTGAGGTTATTGACATTTCTCCCGGCAATCTTGATTCCAGTTTGTGCTTCTTCCAGCCCAGCGTTTCTCATGATGTACTCTGCATATAAGTTAAATAAGCAGGGTGACAATATACAACCTTGACGTACTCCTTTTCCTATTTGGAACCAGTCTGTTTTTCCATGTCCAGTTCTAACTGTTGCTTCCTGATCTGCATATAGGTTTCTCAAGAGGCAGATCAGGTGGTCTGGTATTCCCATCTCTTTCAGAATTTTCCACAGTTTATTGTGATCCACACAGTCAAAGGCTTTGGCATAGTCAATAAAGCAGAAATAGATGTTTTTCTGGAACTCTCTTCCTTTTTCCATGATCCCTGGGTTCCCTGGGCCCAGACAGCAGATATTGGCAATTTGATCTCTGGTTCCTCTGCCTTTTCTAAAACCAGCTTGAACATCTGGAAATTCATAGTTCACGTATTGCTGAAGCCTGGCTTGGAGAAGTTTGAGCATTACTTTACTAGTGTGTGAGATGAGTGCAATTGTGTGGTAGTTTGAGCATTCTTTGGCATTGCCTTTCTTTGGGTTTGGAATGAAAACTGACACTTTGCTAAAAATAGCTAAATTATTAACATTACAGTGCAAGAATAACAATGTCTTATAATGTTAAATGTTGGATTGACCTTTCCTTTACTGTAGCTATTATTATGGAACCAAATATTTTCAAGTCAAAGTAGATGCTTACAATCAACTGTGTCTTGTATAGAAGCAAAATATTTTTTGATACCTCTGCAAGTAAAAAATAAGGAAGAACTTTTTTTCATTATAAAAGTCATGACTTATGTGGAATTAAATAGGTAAATATGAAACATAGTCTCAGAAGAGGACAAGATGGCAGAGTAGAAAGATCCTCATCCTTCAAGGACACACCAAAATTACAACTCCACATAGAGGAGATATCTCTGAGACTGTTCCGAGATAGTAAAAAGATTTTCTCAATGAAAATAACAGTGAAAGCCACTCAGTCGTGTCCAACTCTTTGCGACTCCATGGACTGTAGCCTGCCAGGCTTCTCTGTCCATGGAATTCTCTATGCAAGAATTACTGAAGTGGGTAGCTTTTCCCTTCTCCAGGGGATCTTCCCAACTCAGGGATCGAACCCAGGTTTCCTGCATTGCAATCAGATTCTTTACTATCTGGATAGGAAATGTGAAGACATGGTCTGGCCAAACCATGTCTGTTAAAACTCTCTCTGGGTAATGAGATGCTGGCAGGCACAAGATTTTATGGATGATTTTTGTTTGTTTTTATGTTTGACTTACCTTCTACCTACCTGGCCAAGCACTGATGAGCACTATTTATGACTCACCCCATCTAACTAGCACCACTCACCACACTTTGGGTTTTTCTGTAAATCTTTCCTAGTCAGTGCTTCTGTAAAGCAACTTCTTATCCCATTTCATCTGTAGGCAGCCAAAGCTGTCACCAGGATACCACTAAAGTAGCTCCTGCCCCAGGAGATGACCCAGCACATGAGACTACCTGAACAGTTGCAACTAGGCTTTACAGCCAACTGTGTCAGGGGCCAGGCCTGTACGCTAGCAAACCTATAGTTATCATTGTCCAGTGAAAGCAGGAGGGTGCGCACAGCCCACCAGGGGACATTTCTGGAGCAACTGGCTCTGCTGACAGGGAACACTGAGCTGCTAGGCCCTGTAGTATATCTTTTATAAAAAAAAAAAAAAAAAGAAAGAAAGAAAGAAATACTCTTTTAAGACTAGGGGATATAGCTAATCTACAAAATGTATAGACAAAATTACAGAGAGAAAGGAAAAATAAAGAGACAAAGAAGTATGTTTCAAACAAAATAATAAGACAAAGCTTTGGGAAAAGAAAAAAATGTAATGGATAAACCAATCCGATAAAGAGTTCAAAATAGTGATCATAAAAATACCCATTAAGTTCAACAGAAGAATTAAGGGACATGGAAAATCAATAAGGAGATAAAATATATAGTAAAGAATCAATTAGAGCTAAAGAATACAATACATAAATGTAAAACACACTACAAGGGATCAACATAAGATTTAAAGGTTCAAAAGAATGGATAAGAGACCTGGAAGACATGGTAGTGAAAAATCACACAATTGAAACAGCAAAAAGAAACAAAGAAACAAAAACATGAGAAGGCATACAATGCCTCTGGGCAGTCTTGCCATTACCAACATTTGCATTATAGAGTTCCCAGAAGGAAGATAGAAAGAGTCAGAAAACTATTTGCAGGAATAATGACTGAAAACTTTCCTAATTTGGTGAAGGAAACTGATATCTAATTCAGGAATCCCAGAGTCCCAAGCAAGATGCACTCAAAAAGATCCTCATTAAAATGCATTATAATAAAAGTATCAAAAGCTAAAAATTAGGAGAGAGAACTTAAAAAGAAACAAGAGAAAAGCAGCTAGTTTCATATAAAGGAGCCTCCACAAGACTATCAATTAACTTTTCAGGAGAAACTCTACAGGCCAGAAATGAGTAGCATAATATATTTAAAGTGCTGAAAGAAAAATTTGTAATCAAGAATCAAAATTGTTATTCAGAGTTGAAGGAGATATAAACAGTTTCCCATATAAGCAAAAGTTAAAGGAATTCACCAATAAACTGAAATGTTAAGCAGACTTATTTCCTCTTCTTTTTTTTTTTTTTGCCATGCTGCAAGGTTTAAAAGATCTTAGTTCCCTAATCAGAGATAAAACCCAGGCCTTTGTTGGTTAAACCACAGAGTTCTAACCCCTGGACTGTCAGGGAATTTCCTAGAGATTTTTTTAAACAACAGCAACAACAACAACAAGCATAACTAGAAATACACAAAATTAAGAAAAAAAAAATCATTGTTAATGGCAAAACTAAAGATCAGGTAATGTATCAACCTATGTAGCTAGTATAAGTTAAAAGAACTAAATTATTTATATCTAAAGTAGTTAGTTAAGGGATACAGAAAACAAAAAAGTATAAAAAGTATAAATGGTGATATTAAAACTGGGAAATTTAGCAGAGGGAGTAAAATATAAAGCTTATAGAACTCACTTTAACTAAAAAAAATGAACTAGTATATACACAGATTGTTATATAAGAACCTCAAGGTAACAACAAGCCAAAAATCAATAATAGATGCAAACACAAAAAAGAGAAAGGAATCCAAAGAACACTAAAAATCTCATCAAATTACAAGAGAAGAGAGAAAGAGAAGAAAGTAACAGAGAAGAACAAACACTAACAAAAAGAACTTAGAAAATGACAATAAATACATACTAATAATTTAAGTGGAAATGGACTAAATCTACCCATCAATAGACAGGCCAGCTGAATAACTTTTTTTTTTTTTAATTTTATTTTATTTTTAAACTTTACATAATTGTGAATGACTTTTTAAAAAAGGTCAACATGTACAGTGTCTACAGGAGACTTACTTCAGCTCTAAAGATGCACACAGGCTCAAAATAAGGGAATGGAAAGAATATTTTCCATTAAAGGATATATTCCATTAAAGGATATTTTATTAGATTTAGGCATTAATTTAGTATTTTTTAGGAACATGTATTGTTTTATAGTAAATTAAATAGTCTATTTAAGATTATCTATTATAATAAAAAACTTGAATTACCTATAAATGTGTATTTTCATATTTGATTATTTTTAGTGATATTTTGTCTTGGTAAGTAAGACAATGCAATTCTAACACATTGCTTTAGACAGGACAGGACAAGAGAGCTGGTATTAGGGGTACATGAGGTATTAACTCCCAGGTAAGCAGTGATCTCCAATTCAGTTGAGATATTTCACATTCTAAAAGATGATGCTGTTAAAGTGCTGCACTCAATATGCCAGCAAATTTGGCAGTAGTGCCTACTGGACTGGAAAAAGTCAGTTTTCATTCCAATTCCAAAGAAAGGCAATGCCAAAGAATGCTCAAACTACCGCACGATGCACTCGTCTCACGCGCTAGTAAAGTAATGCTCAAAATTCTCCAAACCAGGCTTCAACAATACGTGAACCATGAACTTCCAGATGGTCAAGCTGGTTTTAGAAAAGGCAGAGGAACCAGAGATCAAATTTCCAACATCCGCTGGATCATGGAAAAAGCAAGAGAGTTCCAGAAAAACATCTATTTAAATACTGCTTTATTGACTATGCCAAAGCCTTTGACTCTGCAGATCACAATAAACTGTACAAGATCCAGAAAAACTTGCACAGACACTTGCTGTTCCAAAGAATTAGTGAATATCTCATACTTGAGGCAAATTCTTCCTCTATATGGAATTGGTAACTGTGTGGCTTATAGCTCTGATTACCAGGATTACTCTTTATTACTTGGGAGATTTGTAATTCACCTCAAATTATTTTCTGTTCATGTCTCAGTAGGCTGGTGTTTCCTCCTTCATGAAATAAGTTCTAACTCTGTTACAGTCCTTTTAGGTGTTCCTGCTGCTCTGGCAATAACTGGAACATGTTGTCTTCAGTTGTCTGGATCCCTTTCTCCCAAGATTGTCTGGATCCCTTTCTCCCAGGATTCTGAATATTTTATAACCACTTATTTAGATATCTGAGCTCAGCTTTATATGGATAATTTCTCTACACTGCTTAGTACTGATTCCCAAAATCTTAATTTTGTATCTTCATCTCTAAATGTGTTAGCTGCTTACACTCAGCATCTGTATAACCTCAGTGTTTTGCTTTTGCCTCTTCAATATTCTTAATATCTGTTTAACATGCTTCACTGGTGGCTCAGACAGTAAAGAATCTGCCTGCAATGCAGAAGACTTAAGAAACAGATATTCCATCCCTGGATGGGGAAGATCCTCTGGATAATGGAATGGCTACCCACTCCAGTATTTTTTCCTGAAGAATTTCATGGACAGAGGAGACTTGGAATCTACAGTTCATGGAGTTTCAGAGAGACAGACACGACTGAGCAACTGACGCTTTCAACATGTTTCAAAGTTCTTTCTACAAAGTTTTTCTCTGTAAGAAATCTGGTCTGATTTATCTTCTTACTGACGTCTGACCAATAAACTAAATTAACTCAAAGAGTAAGCTCAGAAAACAGGCAAGCAATAAAGAATTTGAAATGGATGTAAATATCTTATCAATGAGAAGTGGGATGCCACCAACCCTTAGCATGCAGGAACATCACAATTAATCAAGGTTTCACCTGTGCTTGAGTGCTTGACTGTGATTAAGTGTTTATAAGGCAAATGCCTTCAGGGACCAAGTTGCTGCTCACTCAAGTGTTATGGAAATAATGATAATTATAAGGATTAGGAGATGGGATGGCTTCTTTTAAGTGCCCTAGAGTGCTTACATAATGAAAATGACAAGCACATGTTTCTAATTTCTCAGCTTGAATAGTGACATGAAACTAGAGACCTTCTAGGTGGCCTTAAAAGCATCTCTTATTTATTCAATATTATATGTCCAAGTTAAGGATGAAAATGAGATGCAAAATATAATCATACTGTTTGTACAATTACAATGTCAGTGGAGTTAACAATCTCACAAAATTTATTATGTGACATTTAGGATATTTTTGTGAAAAAGTGAATCCCTCATATCTGGAATGGGAATATTCTTATGATCTCAGATAAAGATGGAGCTGTGTTTATACATTCCCGTGTGGTAATACTAAGACCTAAATCTGTCCATAAGTCTTGGAGATAATGAGGGTGGTTGAGGTGATATGTTTTATGGAGACCAATCTTCATTTTGAAAGAAACTTTCTCCATGCCAGTCATGACTCCTACCCTCTGAAAGAGATTAAAAAGTTGTTCTTGATAATTCTGACATTTCAGGATATTCTTTACTTCGACCAATGTCCTCCCTCCAGACCCCTGACTTCAAATGAGAAAATGGATAAAAACTACATGAAGTGCAGTTTATAGGTTGCTATGACTCAGACACTACTTAGCGACTAAGCAATGCTTATAATCATATGCTGACTTACTTGAACCATTTATGAAAAAGCAAAGTGGCACATTTTACAGAATTATAAACATGTACAGATTTATAAACATGTCATATGTTACTACGTGGTTACTGCTTCATGAGATGTGAAAAGATGTGACTCATTGCTTTATCATATAAGATGCCTCTTGTACAGAAAAATCATGCATCAGAATTATCTTTTGAAGAGAGAAGTGAAAAAAAAGTTATTTGACAGGTCTCCTCTATCTTCTGTTTCCACTGATTATAATTTGTTTCAGGGACAGCCAATTCTCCAATACTTACAGATTGCCATTCCCTTCGAGAAGTTGCTGGGGAAGCCAGATTTGACACATTTTAGCATAGTGCTACATCTAAATTTAAAAGGTATGGGAGGAGTGAAAGTTTCTTGAGTTTGTTTAGATTAGTCCCAGGCATTATTAGTATTATGAAAACCATGCAGATCCATAACATTAGCTCCTGTTAACAGATATTCTTGCTAGATGTAGCTTCAATAATTCTACTGACTGAAGTGATAAATGTGGTAACTGGTGATTGGAAAGACAGGTAAGATTAAGATAATCTAAGTAATGCATA
This sequence comes from Bos grunniens, assembly GCF_055505025.1. NCBI lineage: Eukaryota > Metazoa > Chordata > Mammalia > Artiodactyla > Bovidae > Bos > Bos grunniens. The sequence continues at coordinate 7,264,877 of NC_141176.1, read as the reverse complement.
AAATGCATCTTATAAAAATGTTCATGAGAATTTTGTTAATGTTTTTGTTCAGTCATCAACTCATATCCAACCCTTCATGATCCCATGAATTGAAGGACACTGCTCCTCTGTCCTCCACAATCTTCCAGAGTGCACAAATTCATGTTCCTTGAGTCAATGATACTTAGATGCAATCTCAAAAATGACAGAATTATCTCTGTTCATTTCCAAGGAAAACCTTTCAATACCATGGTAATCCAAGTTTATGCCCCGACCAGTAATGCTGAAGAACCTAAAGTTGAAGGGTTCTATGAAGACCTATAAGACCTTCTGGAACTAACACCCAAAAAAGACGTCCTTTTCATTACAGGGGACTGGCATGCAAAGTAGGAAGTCAAGAAACACCTGGAGTACAGGCAAATTTGGCCTTGGAGTACACAATAAAGCAGGGTAAGGCTTGAAGAGTTCTGCCAAGGGAACACACTGGTCATAGAAAACACCCTCTTCCAACAACACAAGAGAAGACTCTACACATGGACATCACCAGATGGTCGACACCAAAATCAGACTGATTATATTCTTTGAAGCCCAAAATGGAGAAGTTCTATACAGTCAGCAAAAGCAAGACCAGGAGCTGACTGTGGCTCAGATCATGAACTCCTTAATGCCAAATTCAGACTGAAAATGAAAAAAGTGGAGAAAACCACTAGACCATTCAGGTATGACCTAAATCAAATCCCTTATAATTATACAGTGGAAGTGAGAAATAGACTTAAGGGCCTAGATCTGATAGATAGAGTGCCTGAAGAACTATGGATGGAGGTTCATGCATTGTATAGGAGACAGAAATCAAGACCATCCCCAAGAAAAAAAAAGTGCAAGAAAAAAAATATATGGCTGTCTGAGGAGGCCTTACAAATAGCTGAGAAAAGAAGAGAAGCAAAAAGCAAAGGAGAAAAGGAAAGATATACCCATTTGAATGCAGAGTTCCAAGAATAGCAAGGAGAGATAAGAAAGCCTTCCTCAGCAATCAATGCAAAGAAACAGAGGAAAACAATAGAATGGAAAAGACTAGAGATCTCTTCAAGAAAATTACAGATACCATTGGAACATTTCATACAGAGATGGGCTCGATAAAGGACAGAAATGGTAGGGACCTAACAAAAGCAGAAGACATTAAGAAGAGGTGGCAAGAATACATAGAATTGTACAAAAAAAAGATCTTCACGACCCAGATAATCATGATGATGTGATCACTGACCTAGAGCCAGACATCTTGGAATGTGAAGTCAAGTGGGCCTTAGGAAGTACCACTATGAACAAAGCTAGTGGACATGATGGAATTCCAGTTGAGCTATTTCAAATCCTGAAAGAGGATGCTGTGAAAGTGCTGCACTCAATATGCCAGAAAATTTGGAAAACTCAGCAGTGGCCACAGGACTGGAAAACGTCAGTTTTCATTCCAATCCCAAAGAAAGGCAATGCCAAAGAATGCTCAAACTACCGCACAATTGCACTCATCTCACACAGTAGTAAAGTAATGCTTAAATTTCTCCAAGCCAGGCTTCAGCAGTACGTGAACATTGAACTTCCAGATGTTCAAGCTGGTTTTAGAAAAGGCAGAGGAACCAGAGATCAAATTACCAACATCCACTGAATCATTGAAAAAGCAAGAGAGTTCCAGAAAAACATCTATTTCTGCTTTATTAACTATGCCAAAGCCTTTGACTGTGTGGATCACAATAAACTGTGGAAAATTCTTCAAGAGATGAAAATACCAGACCACCTGACCTGCCTCTTAAGAAATCTGTGTGCAGGTTAGGAAGCAACAGTTAGAACTGGACATGGAACAACAGACTGGTTCCAAATAGGAAAAGGAGTATGTCAAGGCTGTATATTGTCACCCTGCTTATTTAACTTCTATGCAGAGTATATCATGAAAAACGTTGAGTTGGAGAAAGCACAAGCTGGAATCAAGATTGCCAGGAGAAATATCAATAACCTCAGATTTGCAGATGACACCACCCTTATGGCAGAAATTGAAGAAAATGAATGAAAGAGCCTCTTGATGAAAGTGAAAGAGGAGAGTGAAAAAGTTGGCTTAAAACTCAACATTCAGAAAACGAAGATCATGGCATCTGGTCCCATCACTTCATAGGAAATAGATGGGGAAACAGTGGAAACAGTGGCTGACTTTATTTTTCTAGGCTCCAAAATCACTGCAGATGGTGATTGCAGTCATGAAATTAAGAGACGCTTTCTCCTTAGAAGGAAAGTTATAACCAACCTAGACAGCATATTAAGATGGAGAGACATTATTTTGCCAACAAAGGTCCATCTAGTTAAGGCTATGGTTTTTCCAGTTGTCATATATGGATGTGAGATTTGGACTGTGAAGAAAGCTGAGCAATGAAGAATTGATGCTTTTGAACTGTGGTGTTGGAGAAGATTCTTGAGAGTCCCTTGAACTGCAAGGAGATCCAACCAATCCATCCTAAAGGAGATCAGTCCTGGGTGTTCATTGAAAGGACTGATGTTGAAGCTGAAACTCTAATACTTTGGCCATCTGATGCAAAGAGCTGACTTATTGGAAAAGACCCTGATTCTGGGGAAAATTGAGGGCAGGAAGAGAAGGGGACAACAGAGGATGAGATAGTTGGATGGTATCACTGACTCAGTGGACATGGATTTGGGTGGACTCTGGGAGTTGGTGATGGACAGGGAGGCCTGGTGTCCTGAGGTTCATGGGATCAGAAAGAGTCAGACACGACTGAGCAACTAAACTGAACTGAGTCAATGATGCTATCAACCATCTCATGCTCTGCCACTGCCTTCTCCTTTTGCCTTCTATCTTTCCCATTTTCAGGGTATTTTTCAATGAGTCAGCTCTCAGAATCAGGGTGCCAAAGTATTGGAGCTTCACCATCAACATCAGCCCTTCAAATGTGGATTCAGGGATGATTTCCTTTAGGGTTGACTGGTTTAAACTCCTTGCAGTCCAAGGGACTCTCAAGAGTATTCTCCAGAACCATAGTTCGAAAGCATCAATTCCTTGGTGCCCAATTTTCTTTATGGTCCAACTCTCACATCTATACATGACTGTGGAAAAACCATAGCTTTTACAATATAGACCTTTGCCAGCGAAGAATGTATCTGCTTTTTAATAGACTGTCTAGATTTGTCCTAGCTTTCCTTCAAAGGAGCAAGCATCTTTTAATTTCATGGCTGCAGTGACTTTTCTCAGTGATTTTGGAGCCCAAGAAATAAAATCTTCTGCTGCTTCCATTTCTTCCTCTTCTATTTCCAGAAGTGATGTGACCAGTTGCCATGATATTAGTTTTTCGAATGTTAAGTTTAAAGCCAGCTTTTTCACTCTCCTCTTTCACTTTTATCAAGAGACTCTTTAGCTCCTCTTTGCTTTCTGCAATAATGGTTGTGTAATCTGCCTATCACAAGTTGTAGATATTTCTCCTGACAATCTTGATTCCAACTTGAACTTCATCCATCATGGCATTTTACATGATGTACTCTGCATATTAGATAAATAAGCAGGATGGCAATGTACATTCTTGTTGTACTCCCTTCACAATTTGGAACCAGTCCATTGTTCCATGTCCAGTTCTAACTGTTGCTTCTTGACCTGCATACAGGTTTCTCAGGAGATAGGTAAGGTGGTGTGGTATTCATCTCTTTAAGAATTGTCCAAATTGTGATCCACACAAAGGCTTTAGCATAGTCAATAAAGCAGAAGTAGATATTTTTCTTGAATTCTCTTGCTTTCTCCATGACTCAGCAACACCTCTCTGGTTTCTCTGACTTTTCTAACCATGTCCACTGGTTAGTTTGTATATCAGGAAGTTCTTGGTTCACATTATGCTGAAGCCTAGCTTGAAGGATTTTGAGCATTACCTTGTTAGCATGTGAAATGAGCACCCCTGTGCAGTAGTTTGAACATTTTTTGGCATTGTCCTTCTTTGGGGTTGGAATGGAAACTGATCTTTTCTAGTCCTGTAGCCACCATTCAGTTTTCCAGATTTGCCAACATGATGAGTGCAGCACTTTCACAGCATCATCTTTTAGGATTTTAAATAGCTCAGCTGAAATTCCATCAACTCCATTGTTCATAGTAATACTTCTTAGAGACCACTTGACTTCACATTTCAGGGGTGACTGACTTTAGATTAGTGACCACAGCATCATGGTTTTCTGGGTCATTCAGACCTTTTTTGTTCTTCTGTGTACTCTTGCAACCTCTTCTTAATCTGTTCTGCTTATATTAGGTCCTTTCAGTTTCTATCCTTTATCATGTCCTTTCTTGCATGAAGTGTTCCATTGATATCTTCAATTTTCTTAGAGGGATCTCTAGTCTTTGCTATTCTATTATTTTCCTCTATTTCTTTGCAGTGTTCATTTAAGAACGCCTTTTTATTTCTCTTTGCTATTCTTGGGAATTTTGCATTCAGATGATTATATCTTTCCTTTTTCCCTTCCCTTTCACTTCTTTTCTTTCCTCAGCTCTTGGTAAAGTCTACTCAGACAACCACTTTTCCTTCTTGTATCTGTTTTTCTTTAGGATGGTCTTGGTCACCACCTTCTGTAGAGTGTTACAAAACTCTACCTATAGTTTTTCAGGCACTCTGTCTACCAGATCTAATCCCTTGAATCTATTTCTCACTTCCACTGTATAATCATAAGGGATCTGATTAAAGCCATATCTGAATGGCTTATTTTCTCCTTTTTTTTTTTCCAATTTAAGCCTGAATTTTGCAATAAGAAGCTCACCTTTTGGGCCATAGTTCCAGGTCTTATTTTTGCTGACTGTATAGAGCTTCTCCATCTTTGGCCACAAAGAATGCAATCAATCTGATTTTAGTATCAACTATCTGATGATGTCCATACATAGAGTCATCTCTTGTTGGAAGAGGGTGTTTGTGATGACCAGTGTGTTCTTTTGGCAAAACTCTGTTAACTTTTGCCCTGCTTCATTTTATACTTCAGGCCCAAACTTTTTTCTTACTCCAGGTATCTGTTGACTTCCTACTTTTGCATTTAAATCCCCTGTAGTGAAAAAGAAATATCTTTTTGGTGTTAGTTCTATAAGTTCTTGTAGATCTTCATCGAACTGGTCAACTTCACCTTCCGTGGCATTAGTGGTTGGAGCATAGACTTGGGTGTAATGTTGAATGATTTGCCTTGGAAATGAATTGAGATCATTCTGTCATTATTGAGATTGTACTCAAGTACTGCATTTTGTACTCTTATGTTGACTAGTAGGGCTACTCCATTTCTTCTAAAGGATTCTTGTCCAAGGGAGTAGATATAATGGATATCTGAATTAAATTCATCCATTCCATTCCATTTTAGTTCATCAATTCCCAAGATTTTCATGTTCATTCTTGTCATCTCCTGCTTGACTATATCCAATTTACATTGATTCATGGACCTAACACTCCAAGTTCCTATGTAGTATTTTTTTTCCCCACAGCATCAGTCTCTACTTTCACCATGAGCTACATCCATATGTGTGCCATTTATGCTTTGACCCAGGCCTTGGATTCGTTCTGAAGTTATTAGTAATGATCCTCCACTCTTCCCTAACAGCATATTGGACACCTTTCAACCGTGGAGGACTCATCTCCGAATCATATATTTCTGCCTTTTCATATTGTCGTGGGTTCTTGTGGCAGGACTAATGGAGTGGGTGGCCATTACTTCCTCCAGTGGAGGATGTTTTGTCAGAACTCTTCACTATGACCCATCCATCTTGGGTTGTCCTGCATAGCATGGCTCATTAGTTCATTGACTTAAGTAAGCTCCTTCTTCATGACACAGCTGTGATCCATGAATTTATTTTTATTTGGAGAATAATTGCTTTACAATATTGTGTTGGTTTTGCCACATATCATCACAAATTAGCCATGGGTATATGTATGTCCCCTTCCTATTGAACCTCCCTCCCATCTCTCACCCTTTCTTATCCTTCTAAGTTGCCGAGAGTACCCTCTCCTTCCTTTCTGTGTCCACAAGGGGATCACAATATTAAGTAAAATAAATATCTTTCTCTAAAAATTGCCATATTCTTATGGCTTATTTATTAGTATACTTATTTATGGCTTATTTAGGAGTATAGCTATGACTATAAAAGTACTTAATGTGTGTTGCAGGAGTTATGATATTATTACTAGTATCTACTTAAAAGTAAAAATTTTAAAGTAGAATTCACATTTCAGATTGCTCTATGAGTTATTAAGGAAAAGTCATGTGTTTGCTTATGGCATGTGAGGGAAATACTGTTTTACATAAAATTATTTCAATGATGTTTTAAAGTATTACAAAGTGGCCAAAATTATGTAATTAGAATTTAATCTAGCCTGATGTATGCATATATTTATAAGTAATTGTAGTCTCACTTCATAAAAAGTAAAATGCTATGAATAGTGTCTTTTCATGGGATGATTCTGGATAACCTGCAGTCTGAAAAATGATTCACTAGAGATATAATTGCTGTGATTCCATCACTCAGATAAACACCAGAGAAGTAATCCAAAAGTATATCATTAAGGAACCTTGAAATTAGTCTGATAGTAAAATCGTAATAATTAGACATAAATAATTTAAGCAGTGATTAAATAGCATTATTAACATTTTCAAGATAATATGGGCCTCTGAAATAGAAAAAAAAATCAGAAAAGAACAAGTATTCAGGGTTAGTATTCAGTATATGAGTTCTCTATATTTTCCACTAATCTGTTTCTGATAATGAATGATTTAGAATCCTTGCACAGATATTAACAATACAAAAACTTGACAAGATTCTTATGACAGAAATGTGTTCATTAAGAGGGAAGAGAGAAAAATAAACTAAATTTCTAAAGACTATTGAAATTTTGTAGCAAACCATAAAATGACCTTTTACTGAGTATAACTTTTAAAATTAAACTAGTCATACCTGGACATAGCTCTAATAAATATTTGACTTATTAAATAATACTACAGGACACCAAATTCCAATTCTCACCAATCCTATTTCAGAAAAGAGCTAGATTTAGTAAGTACACTCAAGCAAGCAGATGTTCAAGTGACCAAATAAGACAACAATCCACACTTAAAGTTGCAATCAAGATTGTATTCACTGAGATAGTGCATACAAGAGGCAAAAAGAGGCTTGGCTGTTCAGTGTTTGAATGTTTCCCACTGAATGGGACCAAGTGGATGCCATGCAGATGGGTCCAATCACCTCAGAATCAAGGATCTCTGAATAAAGACTTTTCATGTCTTTATGTGCATATGGGATGAGGGAAAGGAGATGAGGAGAGTCTAAGAATGAAAAGATACTGAGTCAAAGTAGAGAATAATGCATCAGCAAAAGCCTTTGTACGGAGGGCCTCCACCAACGGTACCTGAGATGGGAATGCATATATATGTCTGAGAATGGTTGGTTTGAGCAAAAAAGACTGAGCCTTTGACTGGAACTCTCTCCAGAAACTGCAATGCACTGTCTGTACATCATGTCTGATGTGAGGAAGGCAGATTCTCACCATGGTGTCTGCCAAAGAAATCTAAATGCCTAGCTTCAGGTTTGAAATATCACACATAGATGTGCTAGAACTCCTCAGGTATGAGCAGCCTACCACCCACTCCTCTTCTAAGATAAATCCTGAATAATCTTAATCATAAAGAATAACATTAATCATGCTCCACTTTTGTTCAATATATGTTCCAAAGTATACTTGTGGAGAAACTTGCTTTCAGAATATGAGTAGGCTCCCAGTATCAAAGCAAGGCCCTCATGGCATTCATTCTCTGGGTTATGTTACAATCAGCATATGGGAAAAAATTCAGGAGGAAACAATTTTTTTTAATGTTACAATAAAGCTATAAAAAGTATCTGCTTGTTTCAGTTATAATTGAATATGTTATTTGGTGATAGCATAATTAATTTGATATTCTAAAATTTAGATTCAAAAGATGAACTATTTAGATTCAAAAGATGAACTATCTTGAACTCACTGAATAAAAATCTAAGTAAATGAAGAAACCCTAATGACTTTTCTTAAAGGAGGAGGAAGCTCTAATTGGTGGAGTTAAAGATAACAATGCTAATACAAGATTATTCCTTCCAAAAGGAAAGGTGGCGACCTTCAAAGTGAAATTTAAATACCAATTATTTTTTCAATCATCTCAACTTCTGTTTGAGTGAATGTTTTTTTTTAATATTCTTCAGATACTTAGGTCGTCTAGAGGTTTTCCGTTGAAACAAAAAAGTATGCTGAGAGGAATATTTCAAAATGCCTAAGTAAAGATGTCTGAAAATTTACTCATCCATGAAAACAATGAGAACTCTGAAAAAAATGGCAAAAAATGAAACCTTCAGAACTCTGAAATTTAATAAAATAGTATAGACTTTTACAGGGTTAGTTAAGAAAAGTCCCTAGGAAAAATAATTAGTAGCAACAACTAAGAACAAGCAAACTCAACACTGGAATCATTGGTTTTGATTTGTAGAGTTGACATATCAGATTAGCTAAGAAGTTCAGTCTGCAAAAACTCTCACTGAGGAAGATTACATATTGTACCTACTAGACAAAGAGAATATGTACAAAATGTAAAGAATAGTATTTTCAAAAAATAAAGGAAAAATTGACAATGCTTGATCATCAAATAGAGAATGTCAATTAAAAGGTCATATTTTTTTAAAAGAAAAAACATTATTGAGCTAAAAGTTGCAAAAATAAAATGACAAATTCTCCACAGGGGCTCAACCTCAGATTTAAGCAGAAAAAAGAAGGAATTAGTAAAATTGAAGATAGATCAACTGGAATTAAACTTTCTAAGTAGAAGACATAATAAAGAACAAAGAAAAATTCTCAAACTTTTGGGACACTATCAAGTATACCCACATACACGTAATGGAAATACCAGAGGAGAAGTAAGAGAGAAAGCCTCAGAAATATTTTCTGTTTCTTTCTTTCTTTCTTTTTTTTAATAATGGCAAAAACTCCCCCAAATTGAAAGTTTATTTGGCTTCAAGTAGGATAAAAAAAAAAAATCCATACCCAGATGTGTTATAATCAAACTGTCAAAAGTCAGGGACAAAGAGGGAACCTAGAAAAGACCATGAGAAAAATGATGCATCATTAAAGAGTGATCTTCAGTAAGATAAACAGCTGATTTCTCCTCAGAAACCACAGTAAGCATAGGTCAGTGAAACGACAGATTCAAAGTCCTGAATGAAATGATAATTAACCAAGAATTCTATACACAGAAAAATGGCCCTTCAAGAGTGTGGAAGAAATTCATACCACTCACAAGTAAGGAAAAACTGAAATATTACTAGTTTACCTGTCCTATGAGTAATACTGAAATAAATTCTTTGAGCTGTAAAGAAAGAACTTTAAATAGTAAATTGAATCCACAAGAACAAACAACACAAGGAAATAACTCCTGAGGTAAATAGAATATATAAATGTATTTTCCTTTTGTTGTCTGATTAAAATGACACATGAATAAAGCAAATGCAAGTCTGCACAGGCCATGATGCACAAAGATGTAATTTGTATGACAAGAAGGTCATACACAGTACAGACATCATTGGGAAGGAAACATACTTTTACACAAGCATAATTTTGGGAGCTCACTGAAATTAAATGAGTGTATTAGTTTCCCATTTAGGTTGTAGCAAATTATCACAAACTTAGTGACTTAAAGCACATTAATTTACCTTATAATTAAGTAAGTCAGAATTTTCACTAAAATCAAGATATCAGAAGCTTTGCATTCTTCTAGAGGTTTTAAGAGAAAATCATTTTTTTTTCCTTTTCTAGTAATTGGAAATTGTATTACCCCACTTTTAACAATGGATACAAAATTAGATAAAAGATCAACAATAGAAGACTTGAACAGAAATATAAATTGATTATGTGTAACATCATCTACCTATCACTCCACTCAAACAAAAACTGAACACACAGTCTTTTTGCATGTACATGGAGCTCTTCTATAATAGAGCATATGTTAGATCATATAACAAGTTTCAATAAATTTAGAAGAATTGAAGGCATTCAAAGAATATTTTCTGACCACACTTGAAGGAAATTAGAATATTCCTCTGTTTTAATATTTAAGGAATATTTAAGAGCTTCATAAATGTGTGAAAATTAGACATACACAAATAATCAATGAGTCGGGGAAGAAATAATATAAAAATTAGAAATTACTTTGAGATGAATAAAAATGAAAATGCATCCTACAAAAATTTATGAGATGCCATTCTCCAAACCTCATTCCTACCATGATTTTAAAAAGAAAGAAAAAGAAGGGAAAAGTAAACAATACAAGACAACAACAATGACAACAAAATCTTTCCATATTAAACTGATTGATGTGCTGAGACTATTTATTGGTGACTCACTCCTGGTTTCAGTAATAGCTTCCTAGTACAGTATTTTGACTGCTCTGGTCTCAACAACTGTAGTTCTTGGAATATTAATACAGAACCAATAGATACTTTTTGGTGATATATATGGAAAATATACAAAAATTTAAATATATGACCCTATATATTTATAATTACTGCTTGTCAGAACATAATTTATGGGTTTTGTAATCAAACAATAGAGTTCTCATATTGTCAGTGCTAAAATTTGTTCTCTTCATGTGAAATTTATATGACAATAATTAGCTATATAGGTATTTGTGAGACTTAAATGAGAACTGGATTACTTAAATGAGAACTATACATTACTGGATTTAAAATAAATGATAAAACTATCACATATCAATTTATTTATTTATTAATAAATTATTAGTATAATCTGAAACTTTATTTTTCAAGTTTTATGTAGAAATTTTGGCTCGTTTCTCCCCCCCCCGATATGACTAGAATAATAATATAATAAGTTCTAGAATAAAAGCAATATGGCCAGCATGAGTGCTTTCTATTGAGATGTGATTATCAGATCCTCAGACAGTTGGAGTAAGGACCAATGAAAATTCTCAGAGAAGGAAAGAAGACACTATATCTGTGAGTGTTCCATCTTCCCATCTTCTGCTGTTTTGAAAGCTTTGTCTCCTACAAGAGCAATTTAATACAAACTATAATACGAATTTCTTTCAGATTCTGAAGGGTTCTGATCATGTCCTTCAGTTTCATAGAGGTATAATTCCAAAGTGATTTGTCTGTGGTAATATATGATTCTAATTGAGTATTTCAAGATTATTCCGTTTAGCTTATGTCTACTGGTGAGGGTTAAAACAGTCAGGTATAGAACAGACACTTTAGATTCAAATATTTCCTCAAGTCTTTATCAGTCTTTTTGAATTTTGAGATGGAATAAAACATAATTGCCTAGAACCAAAGTCAAGACCTGCTGGAAAAATAGAAAAAAAGAAAAGGTTTTCAATTGCTTTACTTAGTAGATAAATTGCATTTTCTCCAATATTTTGGCTTTTATTTACATAATTTTGTATCTTTATATATCCTCAGAATTTATATCACATGAGTATAAACTCTAGGCTGTATTATATCACTAGAATATATTAAACTAAGAACTCATTTTAGATTAATCTTATAAAATTATACAGAATGTCTTTATTTTAACCATCTCTTACATAGAGCTAGTGATATGAAATAGTTTAGGAATGATTGATGTATTAGAAAACTTTGTTACAGTACATAGTTTTTAAATCAGTATCAAGAATGATTCACCAAGTACTCTGTGTTAAATGAGAGGTTGCTTGTTTATTACTTTTCTCTCATGGGTATTAATTTAGTAAGCTGATGGGTGATTAGACTCATTGTATACTGGAAGCAAGTCATCTTTTGACACCTACTTAGGGATATTATTATATATATAATAGTCATATTGTTTCTTAGGAAAAACACTCCAAAATATTGACAAAATATCTTGAATTATTTTAAATAAATGTGAACATTAATTTGAATTTGTGGTAATAATAACATGATTTGCATTAAAAAGATGTTTTAGGATGTTGGGCTGAGAATTTTTAAATATTTTCCAACACTGATTATGATAGAATTCAGTAACACAAAAAACTCTTAATTACCCTTAATTTTCAATATAAAATTTTATTGTTGTATAATCAACAACATCTTTAAGAATTCTCTTCACAATTTTATTTACTCTGTATTTGACACTGGTTTTCCTCATGGTTGCATTTAATTTTCTTAATGTGTAGAGGTGGTAAGCTCTTAGACTATTGTCACAATCAGTAAAATAACAGAAATGCAAAGCTATATTCCTGAATCATTTTATTTTAGTGTGATCATACAAATATAGTCTCCTGTTCCAAGTTTATTAAGTAATTTTTATGACTATTAAATATGCTCCATTTGATTAAATAAAGTATAAGATTCTAAGCATATGGTTATTTAATTCACTTGTGATTTTACTGGACAGAATCATATTATCTAAATAATATCTTCATTAGTGTTCATTTTCTTTGTGGGAATAGATAGAAGAATAAGAAAAGCACATGATACAGCACTATTGTGACTACTCCTTCAACTACAGCAATGTGATTTTAAACTTAGATTCAATTAGATCTAGTTTTACTTGCCTATAAGTCATCACTTCAATTGACATTGTCTTGTGATAGTTTAAAAAGAGCAACTATTTTCAACTCTATTAATAGCCTCATTAAAAAAAAAAAAACAACAAGCTCATATAATGAAAGCTATTCTAAAATAATTTTAATGCTCTTACATTTTCCAATTTTATCTTCAAAATTTTCTTAATAATAAATATGACTTTAATTGACATAGTGCTATAGAAATTCACATTGTGATTTTATATGGGTTTTCTTTATTTAATATAAATTTATTTTAATTGAAGGTTAATTACTTTAAAATATTGTGTTGATTTTGCCATGCATCAACATGAATCCACCACAGGTACACATGTTCCCCATCCCGAACCCTGCCTCCCTCCTCCCTCCCCGTACCATTCTTCTGGGTCATCCCAGTGCACCAGCCCCAAGCAACCAGTATCATGCATTGAACTTGGACTGGCGATTCATATAGAACAGTCTTTTGGACTCTGTGGGAGAGGGAGAGGGTGGGATGATTTGGGAGAATGGCATTGAAACATGTATATGGGTTTTCTAATTGATAACTTCAAATATGTCCAAAAGATAATTTCTATTATACATATGTAAAAAATATAATCTAACTTAATAAAACAAGCACATTTGGGCACTGATAGTAAATGCCTAAACCTGATCTACTGCATTGTTTTCTTAAATCCTTGGATGTAAAGAAATATGTATACTATGTGATTGCTGTTGTTGTTCAATCATGTCTGTAGGCAACCCTATAAACTACAGCAAGCCACACTTCTGTCCTTCACTATCTCCTGGAGTTTGGTCAAACTCATGTCCACTGATTCAGTGATGCTATCTAACCATCTCATACTCTGTCGCCTACTTTTCCTGCTGCTGCTGCTAAGCCGCTTCAGTCGTGTCCAACCTTGTGCGACCCCATAGACGGCAGCCCACCAGGCTCCGCCGTCCCTGGGATTCTCCAGGCAAGAACACTGGAGTGGGTTGCCATTTCCTTCTCCAATGCATGAAAGTGAAAAGTGAAAGTGAAGTCGCTCAGTCCTGTCCAACTCTTAGCGACCCCATAGACTGCAGCCTACCAGGCTCCTCTGTCCATGGGATTTCCCAGGCAAAAGTACTGGAGTGGGGTGCCATTGCCTTCTCTGGCCTACTTCTCCACCTGTCCTCAATTTCGCCAGCATCAGCATCTTTTCTAATACTTCAGCTTCAGTATCAGTCCTTCCAATGAATATTCAGTATCAATATCCAATGAATATTGATTTCTTTAGGATTGACTGGTTTGATCCCCTTGCTATCCAAGGATCTCTCAAGAGTCTTATCTAGTATCCAGAGTTTGAAAACATCCATTCTTTGGTGTTCAGCCTTCTTTATCATTCAACTCTCACATCTGTACATGACTACTGGAAAACATGGACTTTTGTTGGCAAAGTGATGCCTCTGCTTTTTAAGACACTGTCTAGGTTTGTTATAGCTTTCCTTCCAACACAAAAATCTAACTTTATGGCTATAGTTACTGTCCACAGTGACTTTGGAGCCCAAGAAAATAAATTCTGTCACTGTTTCCAGGTTTTCCCTTGTATTTGCCATAAAGTGATGGGACTAGGTGCCATGATCTTAGGTTTTTGAATGTTGAATTTTAAGCCAACTTCTCACTTTTCTCTTTCACTGTAATCAAGAGGTTTGTTAGTTCCTCTTTACATTCTTCCGTTAAGAGTGGTATCATTTGTTTATCTGAAGTTGTTGCTATTTCTCATGCTGATCTTGATTCCAGTCTCTGATTAATCCAGCCCAGCATTTTGCATGATGTAGTCTGCACAGAAGTTAAATAAGCAGGGTGACAATATACAGCTTTGTTTTACACCTTTCCCAATTTTGAACTGGTCAGGTGTTCCATGTAAGGTTCTAACTGTTGCTTCTTGACCTACAAATAATTGGTCACTCAGGAGACAGGTAAAATGGTCTGATATTCCCATCTCTTTAAGAATTTTCCATAGTTTGCTGAGATCCACACAGTCAAAGGCTTTTATGTAGTCAGTGAAGCAGAAATATATGTTATTTCTGGAATTCCCTTGCTTTCTCTATGGTTCAACAATTGTTGGCAATTTTATGCTGTGGGGTAACTATTTATAATAATAAACTGCATTTGAATAATATTTAGTTAATAAAACTATAAATATACACATAGAATAATTAACATTAGAATGGTAATTCTAAATACATTAACAGTTTAAAGAACAGTACAAATACTTAGTCTGCATTTTTTATGTATCAATACTTTGCTATTCACATTACATTTTTGTTCCTTATAGAAACCCTCCATATAAGGTAAGAATATATCCATTTACAAGGAAGAAACATCAGTTCTGGCAATTACTTAGCCTTTTCAAGATTAGAAAACACCCCCATTAATTAGATAATATAAATAATATCACATTAAAGACCACAAGGGAGCTTATGCCTTCTGACTAGGTGAGCTTCAGCTAGGTTTGAGTGAACATTGAAAAATGATCTATGACCCTTTAACTTGGGAGAGGGATTCACCTCATGAAAGGTGATTGTCTTCATCCCACATCCCTGACACTTTTTTCCTCATTAAAGTTCTGCCATCCATTTTTCTAAACTTATCCAGTAAAGAAGTTATTTTCAGTGAAACAGAATAAATTAGAATCCAATCTTAAGCCTCTCTCTCTCTCTCAAGCAAAAGATAAAGTTTTGTGTGTGTGTGTGTGTAGAACTGATTTAGAATTTATGAGGGAACATACATCAACATAATAAAGGCCATGTATGAGAAACCCACAACTTATATACTCAGTGGTGAAAAATGGAAAGATTTTTCCTTAAAAATAGAAATAACACTATAATACTCTCACCATTCTTGGTCCAGTTGGCTTGGATAAAATGTTAGTGGATGATATTGGTGATGTAACCATTATTAATGATGGTGCAACCATCCTGAAGCTACTGGAGGTAGACCATCCTGCAGCCAGTTTCTTCAAGACAAAGAAGTGGGAGAAGGGACCACCTCCATGGTTATTATTGCACCTGAACTTCTAAAAAATGCAAATGAACTGGTCAAACAGAAAATTCATCCCACATCAGTTATTAGTAGCTATTGACTTGCTTGCAAGGAAGCAGTGCATTATATCAGTGAAAATCTGATTATTAACACAGATGAGCTTGGAAGGGATTGCCTGATTAATGCTGCCAAAATCATTGGAATAAATGGTAATTTCTTAGCAAATATTGTGGTAGATGCTTTGCTCACTGTTAAATACACAGATGTCAGAGTTCAGCCTCTCTATCCAGTCAATTCCATTAATATTCTGAAAACCTACAGGAGAAGTCAGATGGAGAGCATGTTCATCATTGCTCAACTGTGTGGTAGGATCCCAAGACATGCCCAGGAGAATAGTTAATGTAAAAATTACTTGTCTTGACTTCAGCCTGCAGAAAACAAAAATGAAGCTTGGTGTACAAGTGGTTATTACAGTATTTTGTGGAGACTGGTGCTATGGCAGTTGGAAGAGTTTTTAAAAGAGACCTTAAATGCATTGCTAAAGCTTCCAGAGCAGCTATTCTGTCAACCTGGCCAATTTGGAAGGTGCAGAAACTTTTGATGCTTCAATGATGGGACAAGCAGAAGAGGTGGTACAAGAGAGAATTTGTGATGATGAACTGATCTTGATTATAAACACTAAGGCTCTTACCTCTGCATCAGTCATCTTATGTGGGGCAAATGATTCCACGTATGATGAGAAGGAGCTCTCCTTACATGGTGCCCTTTGTGTGGCGAAGAGTGTTTTGGAGTCACAATCTGTGGTTCCAGGTGGGAGTGCTGTAGAGGCAGCCTTTTAAATATGCCTCAAGAACTAGGCAACCAGCATGGACACCCAACAACAGCTAGCTACTGTGGAGTTTGCAAGATCTCTTCTTGTTATTCTCAATACTCTGACAGTTAATGCTGCCCAAGACCCCATGGATCTGGTTGCAAAATTAAGAGTTTCTCATAAAGAGGCTCAAGTTGACCCAGAACTCACAAATCTAAAATGAATTGGTCAGTGGTATATCCATGACAACAAACAAGAAGCAGGGAAGGATGAACCAACCATAGTTAAAGTGAACAGTTTGAAATTTGCAACTGAAACTGCAATTATCATTCTTTAAATTGATGATCTTATTAAATTATACCCAGAAAAAGAAGATTATGAGCATGGAGGTTATGGAGATGCTGTTCACTCTGGAGCCCTTGATGACTGATTTGATTTATTTATAGCAATGTCAGATGTAGCTTTCTTGTACCTCAAGTATTACATGTTGAAGCGCAAAGGCTGTCAAAAAAAAAAAAAAAAAAAAGCAAGGTGCATTTCTATGGACTAACAACAAAGCATCTGAAAAAAAATTTTTTAATTAACCCATTCACAGTAGATTTAAAAATGTAAAATAGTTAAGAATAAATTTAATCAAGGAAATAAAAAAAATGTACAATTAAAATTAAAACCTTTGATGAAAGAAACAGAAGAAAACAAGCAAATGCAAAGATAGTGCATGTTTATGGATTGGAAGAATTATTACTCTTAAAATGTCTGTAATACCCCAAACCATTTACAAGTTTAATTCAATCTCTATCAAAATTCAGTGGAACACATGTATACCTGTGGCAGATTCATTTCAATATTTGGCAAAACCAATACAATATTGTAAAGTTAAAAAAAAAATTCAATGGAATTTTTCTTAGAAAAAGAAAAAAAAAATCCTAATATTTGTATTTTTATTTGTAAGGAACCACAAAAGAACCTGAATAGCCAAAACCATTCAGAGAAAGCAAAACAAAGCCAGAGGCATCAAACACTACAAAACTATAGTAATGATTAACAGTATGATATTGGTTTTAAAACAGTTACTTAGATCCTTGAAGCAGATCAGCCCAGAAATAAGCCCACACATACATGTTCAAGTAGCATTTGACAAGGAAATCAAAGAACATTCAATGAGAATCTCTTCTACAAATGGTATTGAGAATAAAAGATAAACATATGCAGAAAAAAATGAATTTGGATCCCTATCTTACACAACGCATAGAACTTAAAAACTTCAACATAAGGTTTGATACCATAAAATTCCCAGAATTTTGCATTTTAAGTTCCTAGAATTTCTTAGAAGGATTTTTAGCTTCCACATATGGTAGAAGCTCCTTGACATTGGCCTGGGTAATGATTTTTTGGATGTAATACAAAAAACATAGACAACATAAGGAAAACTAAGTGGAACTCTATGTAGATAAAATTTTCTGCATAGCAAAAGAAACAATAAAATGAAAAGGCAAGCTATGGAATGCATAAACTACTTATAAACCATTTTCTGATAGAAATAAATAAAAGTAGCATCAACATATGTACACTCTCAGGTGTAAGATGGAGAGCTAGTGAGAAGGGAAGGAGGGAGCTGGGGAGCCCAGTCTGGTGCTCTGTGCTGACCTGGAGGGATGGGGAGGGGAGGGAAGCTAGGGAAGGAGTAGATGTACATATAATTACATATAATTTGCATTCCTCTGCAGCAGAAATCAACATAACATTGCAAAAGTTAAAATACATAAATAAAAAATAGAAGAAAGAATTCATACAACTTAATATAAAAATTAATTAAAAATGACTGAGGAACTACATGGGCATTTTTTTTTTCAAAGATGACATACAAAAGAACAAGTACAAGAATAAATGCTAAACATCATTAATCATCAGTGAAATTTAAATCAAAAGCACAGTGAAATATCACCTTACGCCTATTAGGATGGCTGTCATGAGAAAGACTAGGGATACAAAGTGTTGATGTGGATATAGAGATAAGAGAAAATGGTTTTTCTTTTTAAAATTTGAGAAGACTTCAGATAAAGGGCCTTTTGAGAGCTCAAGAGCTAGCATGATGACATGTCAAACTAGGAAATTCTTCCTCTCTCCGGGAATCTTGGGTAAAATTTTATGATAAAATCTGTTTGCCTAGTCATATATTGATTGGATGGGAGATAGCTAGGCAAATAGGGTCATTTTAGAACAACTGTCACGAAATTTAAACTTTGAACACATTTTTGCTTAGTAGTATGGTTTTCCTTGGTGGTTTAGTGGTAAAGAATCTGCCTGCAATGCAAGAGCCTCAGGAGACCTGGGTTCGATCCCTGGGCTGGAAAGATCCACTGAAGGAGGGCACTGGCAACCACTCCAGCATTCTTTCTTGGAGAAGCCCATGGACAGAGGAGCCCGGTGGGCTACAGTCCATGGGGTTACAAAAAGTCAGACATGACTGAAGCGACTTAGCACGGCATGACACATGCTGCCTGCCAATTACAACCTCCTTGACTCTCATCTCAGTTCTGCTTTACCTAGGTTGAACAAAAGGACAATTATGAATGTAAAAAGAGTGATAATCAGATGAACAATAGGAAAAATGGCATTAACCAGGATTGCTGATTTTAGTTTTAGTTAACAAAACTAAAATGGGGACATACAGTGGCAAGGTATCACAGTATTTCTTGCAGTTTACATTTTTAAAATGAGATAACTAGCTCACTGAAAGAAGAAGCTTTCTCAAAATATTTTGTATTCACTTTAGAGTAGTACGAATTTAAGAAATATTTGCTGAATAAATTGATGAATAAGTGAAAGAATGAGTATTCTTATTTTGTCTCTAAACCTTCTTTTCTTCAAAATTATCATATAAAAATATTTAAGGAAAATGAAAATACCTACAGAGACAGCAGAACACCACAATTATAATTCAAAAGATACTAGAGGAAAAATAGAAAATGCTTTATAATTTACACCTACATTAACTGTGAATGTTAACAGATTAGGTGTTCCATTTTTATTCACATAAATAAAAAATGACTTAAATTATTAATGATACTAAGATGAACTAAAAAAAGAATACTGATTTTACCTAAGTATAACGTTTTGACATAAAATGTAATAAAATTTCTAATAATTTCCATTTTCATATTAAATAAAAATGAAACTTTAAAATAATGCCATAATACTTATTAATTCCCTTGGAATTAATTACGGAATTACTTTTGCTAATATGACTCTCATTAGTAACACTTTCATTATAATTTCACATATACTATAACATTTGTTATCTTGAATGTTTAATTAATTGATGCAATTATGTAACTTTTGCCCCTTATCATCACAGAACAAAGTGAAAAGAGACATTATTGGTGGGTCTCTAGTTGCAACTGAATGCAGATTTTAAGGAAAATCATGCAATGTGAGAAAAAAACAAATAAATTGAGGTGAAAAATAAAAATTATTTTCTATTTCCTCTAAAGGAAGAAATTTGTATGTTATTTATATAGTCATATTATTTAAGATAATTTTTATTTTCTTGAGAATTAGCCAACCATATAGGACTGTATTGTTCTTTCCATATAGGAATATGCCAAAATAGATTTTTTCTGGGATACAATGTAATTAAATATGAAGGGGCTTCCCTGGTAGCTCAGCTGGTAAATAATACATGTGCAATACAGAAGACCTGGGCTTGATCTCTGAGTTGAGAAGATCCCCAGAGGAAGGGATAGCAACCCACTCCAGTATTTGTTCTTGCCTGGACAATCCCCACAGACAGAGGAGTCTGGCAGGCTACAGTCCATGGGTTTGCAAGGAGTTGGACATGTATCAGTGATTAAGAACATAACAGTATATATATATATATATATATGGAAAATCTGTATCAATGATTTCTATTTAAGTAATAAGCATGTGTATAATGTGTGGCTAGATTAAGTAGCAGGAATAACTAAAGGATGGAAGAGCTTAAATTAGAAAGAAGGCAACAGCGTCAGGTCAATGTTGAAGTAGAAGTAAGATGAAGAAACAGAGATTTTAAAATGCAGAATTAGTTCATGGTAAGGTATAATCTGTGCAGCAATGAGACAAATTTGTTGTAGTTAAAATAAAGAGTAAAAATTGAACATATCATTTTGACTTCTGATTATTTTAAAAGTTTTAATTATACTTATTTAGCTTCAGAGTTGGAAAAACAGCCCACTTTTATAATGTTATTATTTTTAATATAAATTTATTTATTTTAATTGGAGGTTAATTACTTTACAATATTGTATTGGCGATGCCGTCTCCCCTTCGAATACCCTGGATCAGCCGGGGCTGGACCTTGGCAGGTTTTGCCATACATCAACATGAATCCGCCACAAATCGCCAATCCAGGTTCGATGCAGGATACAGGATGCTTGGGGCTGGTGTACTGGGATGACCCAGAGGGGTGGTACGGGGAGGGAGGTGGGAGGGGGGTTCAGGATGGGGAACACGAGTAATGTTATTTTTTAGTTGGGTACAAGTTACTGCTTATTTATAATTCATCTTCATTGATACAGAGAGGAAATGATAAGAGATGAGAGAATAATTTTACTCCAGAAAATAGATGATGAAAGAGAAAACTGTATTTAAAAACTGTTCCTATTTTCCAAAGTGTAAAGGATTTTTAATATTTAGGAGAGTTAGTAACAAGTATCACCAATTTAGATGAAATTAGCTTCATTTTCTTTTTGCATGATGACATTAGGTATATCATATTGTTTTCATAAAGCTTATTTGACTTTTTTAGTGCAGTCAAATTAATTCATTATGCTCATTTAAAAAGGAATGATTTAGGCTGAATATCCTGTGGAGGGAATATTCATAGCACTAGAATGGTCGAAGATTAATTAATTTTAATCTAAAGTCTGTCTCTAGAGATGAGGCATGGTCCCTGACCTGTTCTACTGATTTATCAGCTTCTTGAACAAGGACATAAATAGCTTACCTCTGTAATGTGAAGGATATGCAAAGGAGAAAGAGGGTGAGAGAGAGAGGATGTACGAAGAGTATTGAGCAAAAAAAAATATGCCAGCTGTGGGGAATGGTGTGTGATGGAACTGCATTTTTTTGTTTGTTTTTTTCCTCAGATATTTTAAAAGATACCAAAGAACTTATTTGGGTGTAAGTTCAAAGTACATTATCAGGGCATCAAATTTGCCACACTAAAATATAATGCATAAGGAAAATTATTGATTTCAGGGGAAAAAGAAAACTGCCATCAGATAATCTGCAAATATCTGTAAACGAAGATTTGAATGCCAAAGTTTATTAAGAACATGATGAAATACAAGATATACAGAAGAGGTTAAAGAAAAGTGAAAGTGAAGTCACTCAGTCGTGTCCGACTCTTTGCGACCCCATGGACACCAGGCTCCTCTGTCCATGGGATTTTCTAGGCAAGAGTATTGGAGTGGGTTGCCTTTTCCTTCTCCAGGGAACTTCCCAACCCAGGGATTGAACCCAGGTCTCCCGCATTGTAGACAGATGCTTTACCGTCTGAGCCAAATGACAATTGCATTCAAGTAGTTAAAATATAATATGAAGGAGGCTTACATTTATTGTATTAATTCTAATAGGAATAATAAGAAACAATCATTGAAAATTAACGACACATTTCAAGCACAGCACAAGGTTCAACTAGAGTTATTTCTGAGCAGGACAGATCTCCCCACGACATAAAAAATTCCCTGTGTGGAATCTTTTACAAACAACATCAATATTTTTGTGCCAAAGATATCATAGAGTAGATTCCTCCTTGGTAGGGCCATTTCTAGTCACATTTACCTTTGCTTAATTAGACACAAATAGATAGAAATTATGTAATAATATTTGATTCCTTAAGATTTTTAGAAGGCAAATTTTTAAGGATGAAACTTTTATGAGGAAGAAGAAGGAAGGAAGAGGAAAGGGAGAATAAAAACAAGAGCAAAGTTCATCTGTACCATTTATTCTAGGTTCCATATATGTTCACTGATATACAGTATTTGTTTTTCTGACAACCTATTTGCATGCTAGGAATAGAGATACAGACATAGAGAATGGACTTGTGAACATAGCATGGGAAGGAAAGGATAGGATGAATTGGGAGAGTAACAATGACATATATCATGTGTGAAATAGATGACAAGTGTGCAGCTGCTGTATAACACAGAGAGCTCATTTCAGTGCTTTATGATGACCTAGAGCCTGGAGACGGAGAAGGCAATGGCACCCCACTCCAGTACTCTTGCCTAGAAAATCCCATGGACAGAGGAGCCTAGTAGGCTGCAGTCCATGGGGTCGCTAGAGTCAGACATGACTGAGCGAATTCACTTTCACTTTTCACTTTCATGCATTGGAGAAGGAAATGGCAACCCACTCCAGTGTTCTTGCCTGGAGAATCCCAGGGACGGGAAGCCTGGTGGGCTGCTGTCTACGGGGTCGCACAGAGTCGGACACGACTAAAGCGACGTAGCAGCAGCAATAGCAGTATCAGCAGAGCCTGGAGAAACCATGCTTTCAGGAGGCTTGTTTGCATTTGATAACAGACCAGTTGCATGCCTTATGTAAGGAGTCAGGAGGCCAATCTATAGGTTTGATTCTCCACATTCTAGTAGTATGAGCTAATGGGAACAAAGTTTAGGGGGTCTTAGTTCATCTAATATTAAGAAAAGGTAGCAAGAATACACAAAAAAGACCTTCAAGACCCAGATAATCACAATGATGTGATCACCTACCTAGAGCCAGACATCCTGGAATAAGTCAAGTGGGCCTCAGGAAACATGACTGCTAACAAAGCTAGTGGAGGTGATGGAATTCCAGTTGAGCTATTCCAAATCCTAAAAGATGATGCCGTGAAAGTGCTGCACTCAGTATGCCAGTAAATCTGGAAAACTCATCAGTGGCCACAGGACTGGAAAAAGTCTTGGCATTCCAATCCCAAAGAAAGGCAATGCCAAAGAATGTTCAAACTACCACACAATTGTACCCAACTTACATGCTGTCAAAATAATGCTCAAAATTCTCCAAGCCAGGCTTCAACAGTACGTGAAGTATGAACTTCCAGATGTTCAAGCTGGTTTTAGAAAAGGCAGAAGAACCAGAGATCAAATTGCCAACATCCATTTGATCATCAAAAAAAGCTAGAGAGCTCCAGAAAAAAACATTTGTTTCTGCTTTACTGGCTTTACCAAAACCTTTGACTGTGTGTATCACAACGAATTGTAGAAAATTATTAAAGAGATGGGAATACCAGACCACCTTACCTGCCTCCTGAGAAATCTGTATGCAGGCAAGAAACAGCAGTTAGAACTGGACATGGAACAGCAGACTGGTTCCAAATTGGGAAAGGAGTATTAGGAAAGGTTGTGTATTGTCACTCTGTTTATTTAACTTATATACATCATGAGAAATGCTGGGCTGGATGAAGCACAAGCTGGAATCAAGATTGCTGGGAGAAATATCAATAACCTCAGATATGCAAATGACAACACACTTATGGCAGAAAGTGAAGAGGAACTAAAGAGCCTCTTGATGAAAGTGAAAGAGAAGAGTGAAAAAGTTGGCTTAAAGCTTAACATTCAGAAAACTAAGGTCATGGCATCTGGTCCCATCACTTCATGGCAAATAGATGGGGAAGCAATGGAAACAGTGACAGATTTTATTTTATTTTTTGGGTGGGGGGGCTCCAAAATCACTGCAGATGGTGACTGCAGCCATGAAATTAAAAGGTGCTTGCTCCTTGGAAGAAAAGTTATGACCAACCTAGACAGCATATTAAGAAGCAGAGACATTACTTTGCCAACCAAAGGTCCATCGGGTCAAAGCTATGGTTTTTCCAGTAGTCATGTATGGATGTGAGAGTTGGACTATAAAGAAAGGTGAGGACTGAAGAATTGATGCTTTTGAACTGTGGTGTTGGAGAAGACTCTTTAGCGTTCCTAGGGCTGCAAGGAGATCCAACCGGTCCACCCTAAAGGAAATCAGTCCTGAATATTCATTGGAAGGACTGATGCTGAAGCTAAAGCTCCAATATTTTGGCTACTTGATGCAAAGAACTGACTGCTTGGAAAAGACTCTGATGCTGGGGAAGATTGAAGGCAGGAGGAGAAGGGGACGGCAGAGGATGAGATGGTTGGATGGCATCACTGACCCAATGGACATGAGTCTGAGTAAACTCTGGGAGTTGGTGACGGACAGGGAAGCCTGGTGTGCTGCAGTCCGTGGGGTCGCAGAGCCAGACAGGACTGAGCGTCTGAACTGGACTGAAGTGTGCTAATGGGCTTCCAGGTAGCTCAGTGGGTAAAGAGACTGCCTACAATGGAGGACACACTGGAGATATGGGTTCTATTTCTGAATTGGGAAGATCCCCTGGAGGAGGGAATGGCAATCCAGTCTAATATTCTTGCCTGTAGAAGCTCAGGGACAGAGGAGCCTGGTGGGCTGCAGTCCATGGGGTCACAAAGGGTGAGACAGGATTGAAGGGACCGAGCAGCACACGAGGCTCAGGAGGCTGAGATACATGTATATTTATAGCTGACTCATATTGTCGTACAGTGGAAACTACCACAAAGTTGTAAATCAATTATCCTCCAATTAAAATTAAAATTTTAAAAAAGAAAACAAGAATATGATCAGGAAAATAAAATAAACCACATTTAAAATAGTCGTAATTTTCTGTGTTGTATAAAGTGCAACAGAAAAACAGGAAATGTAAATATAGGCATAGAAGTTTCTTGTTCAAAAACTGTGGTCAGAGAACTCAAAGGAGCATGAATCCATATTTGAATGTTGCAAGCCAAAATGAAGATAGTAGTATTGCATTAGGTATTTAATTCTGTAAGCAGTGAACTGATTATGTTTGAATCTTGTCATCCAACTTGGAATAAACCACTTTAATAAGTTGCATGTGAGGAGGGTTGTGTGGGGTGAAGATGGTTAGTAAATTAGTTTGGGGTTTCTTTTTTGTATTGATAAAAGTGTGCCAAAATTGACTGTTGTGAAGATTGAATAGATCTTTGAATATACCGAACACCAGTGAAATTGTATACTTTGAATGGATGAACTATATGGTATGAAAATATAGCTCAATGAATCTGTTAAAACAAATAAACTATATCTGTTAACATATTAGTCATTTAATCATGTCTGACTCTCTGAGACTCCGTGGACTATAGCCCGTCAGGATCCTCTGTCCATGGGATTTTCCAGACAAGAATACTGGAGTGGGTTGCCATTCCCTTCTCCAAGGCATATTCCTGATCCAGGAATCGAACCCAAGTCACCTGCATTATAGGCGCATTTGCCGTGTGAGCTACCAGGGAAGAAGTAAATCTATTAAAACAAATAAATTATATTTGCACATGTGTATATTTTAATATGTGTATAATAACACCTGACTTTTACAAGAATGAATAATTTATTCCATCTCTTGAACTACAATTTTCTTTCTGAAAATGAGTCTTTTCTTTTAAGCTATATTTTAAATTGTGAAAAATGCATCAGATAGGCTTATTAAAACCTTCAGAATGCTAATGTAATGATATATTTGCAGATATTTATGTTATATGATATATTCTATGCTTCATGCTAAGGACTTCCCAGGTGGCACAGTGGTAAAGAATCTGCCTGACAATGCAGGAGACTTAAGAGATGTGGATTCAATCCCTGGATTGGAAAGATTCGCTGGAGTAGGAAGGCCAACCTGCTCTAGTGTACTTTTCTGGAAAATTCCATGAACAGAGGAGCCTGATGGGTTGTAGTCCATTGATCTCAAAGAGTCAGACATGACTGAGTGACTGAGTATACACATAACACACCACACATGTGCTTCATGCTGATATAAATATAGCAAAGGTTATTACCAAGGGGGAGTCATATGATTGAAATAGAGATAGTGGCACTTTGAATGACTTGGAGGAAAAATAAATTTTTATATGTCTTAAGTTTGTGTCTTGATGGTGTATACATTTATCAATGAGAATTTGATACAATGTCTACATGTTTAAATATATTTTTGTGTAGTAACATCTTGATAGACTATATAAGGTTACATGTGTTTAGTCGCTCAGTCATGTTCAACTCTTTTGCGACCCCATGGAATGTAGCCTGCCAGACTCCTTTGTCCATGGGATTCTCCAGGCAACAATACTGGAGCAGGTTGCCACATCCTTCTCCAGGGGATCTTCCCAACCCAGGGATTGAACCCAGGTCTCCCATGTTGCAGGCAATTTCTTTACCATCTGAGCCACCAGGAAAGCCCAAATACAGGTAATGTGTGTGCAAAGTAGCTTCAGTCTTCTGACTTTCTGGGACACTATGAACTGTAGACTGCAAGGCTCCTCTGTCCATGGGATTCTTCAGGCGATAATATTGGAATAGGCTGCCATTTCCTCCTTCAGGGGATCCTCCAGACCCAGGGACTGAATCCGAGTTTCTTATGTCTCCTGCATTAGCAGGCAAGTTCTTTATCATAGTGCCTCTTGAGAAGCCCATATATAGTTATATAGAAAGAGGTTTTGCCAGAAGCCAGCATAGGAGTTCCCACCCATGACAAAGGTCATGCGGACAGGCCTGATATGCAAAGGTGAGTCAGGGCTCGAGAGGCCCCGCTGGATCTGCCTAAGTGTCTACTCCAAAACCAGAATCTGTCTGTTTTACTATTTTACGACTTTCACCAACTCCTCTGACATTAACGGGGGCTATCCCTGATCACCTTTTCTCTGAAGGAAATCAACTTAGAGCTCTAGTTAATTAGCCTCCTGGGCATAATAGGGAGTGTTTCAATCCAAAGCCCTCAGACAGCTCTCTAACTTGCCTGACAGGTTTACCCGGACTCCTACAGCTATGCATATGATTGTTTACAGTCTCCCAACCGCCAGAGGCATGGGAAGCTTAAGATATTCAAATAGTATAAAGCCTCTCGGAGAGTTAGAAGTTGTTAGAATAGAACTAGTAGAAGATTTCATTGTTCAGCCAATGCTTGCTGCCAAGTTTCCACATCTCCTGTATTGTATCCTTGGAAGTGTATTAATTAATATAGTTGATATATAGAAAAAATAAGTAGTGGCCTTGGTGCTAACAACTTTAGACCCTTAAGGTAATAAATTATTTCCTTTGTTGTAAGCCCACTGCACCTTTGCCCTACAGGAATGCAACTTTATCTAACACCTTCAGAGGATGGCGCCAAACCTTAAAATATTTACTCTTAGAGAAAATAAGTCTTATGGTTGACAAACCTTTATCAGAGTCATAAAATGTTAACAAGCCTTCTGGCCAAAAGATGATGTATATAACCTAAACCATTTGTATACAATAAGTTTGCAGAAAAGAAAGCCTGGTCTCGATAAGGATCAAAGACTGCTGACTTTGCATGATTTTACACCCCCTATTATCCTCTATGCACAACTTAAGGTATATAAGCTCCCTTTGAAAATAAAGCTATGGGCCTTGCTCAAAGCTTGGTCTCCCCGTGTCGTTCTTTCTTGCTTCCTTTTGTCTCCTTTTCTTCTCTGTTCTTCCTTCAGGGTGACTGATTGGAGCGTGGGGGCTCTCTGAGACCACTTACTTGCCTGTGCTTCTAAGACCCACTTGAGAAGGTGTCTAAGGTGGGGCACCTTCCGCTATTCGAGAGGGCGCCTGCAGCCTCCGTGGTCAGAGCAAACCTGATGTCACAGGTTTTATTGGTTTTCCACGTAAACCAGTTAGTTCACCTCTGTCTTTTTCCTTTTATCTATCCTTTAATCGCCAATGCCATCCTCCTGAGAAAATCCCTGGATCCAACCGGGGCTGGACCCCAGTAAGGTTTATTTTGAAGAACTGGCTCACTTGATTATGGAGATTGGGACGTTCCATGATGTACTGTTTGCAATGTAGAGCCAGTGCTTACTTCAGTACAGAACCCAAAGATTTGGAAATGAGGGAAGTTAATGGTGTGAGTCCCAATCTGAACCCGAAGACCAGAGAACCGGGGGGCTAATGGTGTAGTGTCCAAGTTCAATCCCAGAGGCCCAAGAACCTGGAGAGCCGATGTCCAAGGCAGGAGAAGATGGATAACCTGGTTCAAGCATAAGGCGAATTTGTCCTTTCCTCTGTCATTTTATTTTATCCAGATCCTCAACTGATTGGATGATGCCCACATGCATTGTCATGTTATTTGCTCAGTCGTGTCCAACTCTGTGACCACATGGACTATAGCCCACCAGGCTCCTCTGTCCATGGAATTCTCCAGACAAAAAAGGAGTGGGTTGCCATTTCTTCCTCCAGGGGATCTTCCTGACCCAGGGATTGAACTCGGGTCTCCAGTATTGCAGGCAAATTCTTTACTATTTGAGCCACCAGGAACTCCCATATGCATTGGTAAAGGTGATTTTTACTCTGTCTACCAGTTCAAATGCTAATCTCTTCTGGAAACAATTGTCACAGAAATGTTTTAACCAGCTGTATGGGTACCCTTTAGCTCAGTCAGGTTGGTACATATAATTAACCATCACAGTATGTGTACTTGTTATACCTTATTGTTAGTAAGCAAATCAGCTTATGATCATCTCTCTTGAGATACCATTTCCATCCCCTGTTTCCATCCCCATGCCTCTTACTGTATCATAGGCACCTCTTTGGAAACCACTTGTGTATAGGCTACAGCCTCTGCTCAGACCTATACCGTGGGCTTCTCATCTCCTCCCTCAACATATCTCTGCCAACACAGTGGTCTAGGGTACTATAGGAATTTCCCTGCTCATTCATATACAATTTATAAGTGACAGGGAAGAAACATTTGAGATTTTTAAAAATTCTCAAATTATTGAATAGCCCAGTTCTATAACATTGGCCACCTCACGCTTGTACTGCTTTTCCCTTCCTTCCTTTGCACTCTGTTCCTATTCTGTCACATTTCCCCAACAAAATCACATCTAGATGCTTTTTCTGGTCCCAGTCTCTAGGAAATCAGGGCTAGAACAGTTGTTTTTCATACCTAACCTATTCAGATCTATCACACTAACATGGTTCTAAGGAAATTCATTCTAGTATAATATCCATTCAACATTATATTCATTCTACACCCCAATTAAAAAATAATGGCTATTTCCTGAGATTTTTCATATTACTTCTACATAGGTGCAATTAAAAAAAATATTTTCTCATTTTTCTTCAGATTGATTGAGGTATACTTCCCATATAACATTATACTAGTTTCAGGTGCACAGCATATAGATTCAGTGTTTGAATTATTTTGCAAAATGATCAAGTGGCACTTATTTATAATATGCTTCTTGTTATGAGAAATAGGCTTTGGAATGTAGCATTCTACCAATGATGAAAATAAGAGCAATGGTAATTTTTTTGTAACTTTGTAATATCTACATAAGTATGTTATTTCTGTTTACAGTCTGTCAGAGAAATACTATAAAATTTAATTATGAATAAGCAACAAATTCTTCTCCTTTTTAGGAAAGCTACTTTTATAAAAATTATTAGTTAGGAAGGGGTCACATATCTTCAATTACTTTGTTTACTTATTTGTGTATTTATAGTCCATTCTGAAGGAGATCAGCCCTGGGATTTCTTTGGAAGGAATGATACTAAAGCTGAAACTCCAGTACTTTGGCCACTTCATGCGAAGAGTTGACTCATTGGAAAACACTCTGATGCTCGGAGGGATTGAGAGCAGGAGGAGAAGGGGACAACAGAGGATGAGATGGCTGGATGGCATCACTGACTCGATGGACGTGAGTCTGGGTGAACTCCGGGAGTTGGTGATGGACAGGGAGGCCTGGCGTGCTGTGATTCATGGGGTTGCAAAGAGTCAGACACAACTGAGTGACTGATCTGATCTGATCTGATGTTTATTTTTTCACCAAATATTTATGATGTAACTTCTATTTGCCAGAAATAGTCTCAAATGCTATCAAATGTTTGGTGTGCAAAAGTAAAATTGTGATTTTCTTTAATATTATCATCTGAATAGGAAATACAGTCTAAAGTGCATTGCTTTGTGCATAAATGTAACTAATGCCTTCCCTCTCACACTTCTTTGGCCACTGATTGACAAAAATATCTATACAATATCTGATAGGTGAATCCATGAATGTATGAATGGCACTTGCTCAGTTGAATAATTCCAGGTTTACAAATCCCTGACCTCTGAAAGAATGTATAAATTCTTTAAAGAAGATTGGTTCAAGAAATTCTGCAGTAATTACATACTTTATTTAGTATTTATGTTTCCAATAGTGAGCACTTTGTTATAATATGTGTCTACTCATTTGAATGATTATATTGAAAAACTACTATGGTTTTGGCAGTTTTTAACACCAATCTTTTTTTTTCAGCATTTATTTTACATTTTGAAATGCACATTTTGGCAAATTTTACAACACATGGATTGAATTTGTATGGATTAGTATTAAGTGTAAGGTCTACTGATTGAATTATTTAAATAGTGTTCAGGGTAAGGCTTGTTGTTCATAAAATTAGGTTTTAGTGATATCTTAAACAATTTAGGGCTCAATTTTGATGTTCATCAATTGATGCAAAGTCAGGTTTCTTCCATATCTTTGTTGTTGTAAATAGTGCAGCTCTAAGCATTGGGGTATATATCTTTTTGAATTAATGTTTTCCTTTTCTTTGGATATATATCCAAAAGTAGAATTGCTGATCATATAGTAGCTGTATTTTTAGCTTTTTAAGGAAATGCCATACAGTTTTTCATAGTGCTGCACCAATGTACATTCCCACAAGCAGTGTACAAGAATTTTCTTTTCTCCACATCATCAGCAATATTTCTTATTGTAGACCTTTTGGTTATACAGTTTTGATAGGTGTGAGGTGATATCTCATTGTTGTTTTCATTTGCATTTGCATTTCTCTGATTATTAGGGTTTTTGAGCATCTTTTTATGTGCCTATTGACCATCTGTATACTTTGGAAAAATCTCTATTAAAATTTTCTATTCATTTTCAATTGAGCTGTTTCACTTTTAGTATTAAATTGTCTTAGTTGTTTATATGCTTTGGATATTTATTATACATTTGCAAATATTTTCTCTCAGTAATTTGCATTTTCATTTTTTTATGATCTCATTTGCTATGCAAAAGCTTTTAGCTTTAACTTGGTTCAATTTCCTTTTTTTTTTTTTTTTTTTGTATACTTTGCCTTAGGAGACAGATCCAAAAACCTATTGGTCCAATTTATATTAAATCATATTCTGCTATTATTTCTTCTAGGAGTTTTATGATTTCTGGTCTTGCATTTAAGTCTTAATCTTGAACTTTAATTTCAGTTTAATTTTTGTATGGTGTAAGAAAATGTTTTAAGTTCATTCTTTTCTATGTAGCTATCAAATTTTCCCAGCACTCTTTTTTGAAGAGACTATCTTCTCCCCATTGCATAGCCTTGCCTTCTTTGTCATGGATTAATTGACACAAATGCATGTGTTTATTTCCAAGATCTCTATTGTGTTCCATTGATCTATATGTCTGTTTTTCCACAAGTACCATACTGTTTTGATACTGTAGCTTTGTAGTTTATTCTGAAGTCAAGGTCATATTATCTCCAGTTTTGTTCTTTTAAGATTTTCAAGATTTTGATCTTTTCAAGATTGCTTTGATTTATCAGGTCTTATACGTTTACATATAAATTTTTTGGTGTAGGCTTGTATTGTTTTAAACTTCTCTCTTAGAAGTGCTTTTTCTGTATCTCACTGATTTTGAGAATTTGTGTTTTTATTTTCGTTTGTACTTCTCCATTGATCCTTTGGGTTTTTTTTCCATTGAACAAGTTCTGTTTTCCCATTTTGTTTTATTTTCTGTTTTCATGAAACGAGGTGAAACACTTATATTAGTCTTGAAGGTTTGCCATTTGTGGGACTATTTCTATACAGTCTGCGTTTACCCAATGACCTTACTGTGAGAGCTGGATCTGACAAGGACAGGAGTCACGTCTCCTCCCAGGGTGTAGCTATCAGCTTGGTAGGATTTGGGTCTGGAGATGGAGTGGCCAGAGCCAGAGCTAGGTAGGAGCCTGGCTTCTCCTCTGCTAAGTGGCCCTTAATGCCCTACGAGGAGTGAAGTCAGGCCCCAAGTTACTGGAGCAGAAGTCCTGAGCATGGGTTCCAGGCTGGTCTGCTCCCTTTAAGTGTGTCTGCTCCACTCTTCGAGCACTGGCATCTCTATTCTAGAAGGGGACAGTGCTGGAGCAGACACTGTGGGTCAGGACACATCCTGAGACAGTCCCAGCATACCAGTTCCAAGTTGGTCCAGATCTGCTCCCCCAAAAACTACCAGTAATGACTGCCCTTGCCCTGTTTGGTTCCCATTCCAGGTCCAAGTTGGCTCCATTCACCTACAAGAGCACACTCTTAGCCATGACAGTTTTTGTCCCAGCGTGGTGCTTTGCAGTAGAGTAAGAGAACCCAAGTGGACACTGAGCTCAGCCTGTGGCATGCACTGGGTTGATCATGGGAATCTGGCCATAGTCTTGGGTAGTTTTAATCTACTTCTTCACCTTGTTCTTGGAGTAAGCAAGCATGTATGTGCTCTTCCTGAGCAGAGTCTAGATTTCTTTCAGTGATGCTTAGTTCCACTGGCTTTCTCATCAGCTTAGGAGACTGCTCCAGTGTCAGAACACAGGCCTAGAGTACCCAACATGTGGTCCAACCAGCTATTTACCCTTGGAAGATCTCTAAGCCTGTTTAATTCCTCTTCACTTTCTAGGGGCACAGGCCAAGTCTTTCTATGCCCTTCTCTTTCTTTCCAGATGAAGTGTGTGAACTTTTCTTACAGTCTTAGCTGCATGAATCTTTCTGCCAGTCTCCAGTTTGTTTTCAGTGAGGATTACTCCAGTTCTAGAAATATTTTTGGTGTGTTCATGGTGGGTGGTGAGCTTTACATCCACCTTCTCTGCCATCTTGTTCTCCTCTCTATGATACATTTATTTTGCCACAATAAAAAATTAAGCTCAGCATTTATATTAAAATAATATCAGCTGAGAAATAATGTAACATTTGAATGTGGAATTTAAAAAAATCACCTTGCAGGTTTTCTTAATGGAAATGAATACAAATACCCTTTTTATTATTTAATTATCTAAGAAAGATAAAGTTCTAGGCAGATTTTAAAATACCAATTAAAATGATTTTACTTATTGTGATCTGTATTTAAACTGCAATGCTTCAGTTCAGTTCAGTTCAGCCACTCAGTCGTGTCTGACTCTTTGCGACCCCATGAATTGCAGCACGTCAGGCTTCCCTGTCCATCACCAACTCCCGGAGTTCACTCAAACTCATGTCCATATAGTTGGTAATGTCATCCAGCCATCTCATCTTCTGTCGTCCCCTTCTCCTCCTGCCCCCAATCCCTCCCAGCATCAGAGTCTTTTCCAATGAGTCAACTCTTCGCATGAGGTGGCCACAGTATTAGAGTTTCAGCTTTAGCATCATTTCTTCCAAAGAACACCTAGGACTGATCTCCTTTAGAATGGACTGGTTGGATCTCCTTGCAGTCCAAGGGACTCTCAAGAGTCTTCTCCAACACCACAGTTCAAAAGCATCAATTCTTCAGCAGTCAGCTTTGACACAGTCCAACTCTCACATCCATACATGACCACTGGAAAAACCATAGCCTTGACTAGATGGACCTTTGTTGGCAAAGTAATGTCTCTGCTTTTCAATATGCTATCTAGGTTGGTAATAACTTTCCTTCCAAGGAGTAAGCATCTTTTAATTTCATGGCTGCAGTGCTTACTTATTGTTATTTATAAACTGGATAAGCAAATCTTTTAAAATATTTTAAAATACTATAAGACACTGTGATTAACTAAAATGTTTTTCTAGAACACTAAGTGCACTAAATAGGGTGTAAAATTGTGAATTATATTCACATAGCATGAAATCAATTTTTATTTCTTCAGTTTTCAGGTAAGTCAATTTGTATAGCATTTATCCTTAAATGAGATTTTTTTTTCTTCTTAGAGTAATTGCACAATAAATTTTGATATTTTGTTTTCTTAAAACTTCTCTTTTACTTGAATTTATAGAAGTAGAAAGTCTGTATGTATTTAAGTTATTTCCATTTATAATATAGTGTTAGAGAATATCTGATTTTGGAGAGATTTTTGCTTGAAAAGAGGGTACAAGAGTTGAGAGGAGGAAATGATAACTTTAGTTATCTATAGAGCAGAAAGGTTAAGTCATCAATCAGAAGATTGGTACCCTAGACACTCATAAAAGTCAGCAAGTTTCTATACTGACTAGTTTGTATGACACTAGTTTGTCATTGATTCATATGTGCATATGCATGATCAGTTGTTCAGTCATGTCCGACTCTTTGCGACCCCATGGACTGTGACCCACCAGGCTCCACTCTCCATGGAATTTTCCCAGCAAAAATACTGGAGTGGTTTGCTATTTCCTCCTTCAGGGCATATGCCTGACCCAGGAGTCAAATTCATGTATCCTGAGTCTCTGGCTTTGGTAGGCAGATTCTTTACCACTGAGCCACCTAGAAAGCCCCGTCATTATTTCATATTCAGGTTTAAATCATGAGTTTGCACAGTTGCATATGATTTCATAGATCTAATTTAAAATGAGCATATATGCTTAAGTATTTTCAACAAAAATTTTCATGGTATACTTGATTTAAAAACTTTATAAATATAAATGTTAAGAATATTGCATTACTTACCGTAAATAGTATTGTTCATTGTCCAGCCAGTTGGCAAGCTCATTGCATTGGAAAACGAAGTTGTAAATGAGACTAATTATCTTTGTTATTGAAGAACAATTGTTACTATGCTTCTTCAAAAAGAAATGCAGATTTAGCACAGATTACTCATTTCACCCATTTCTATTCAACAAGGCCATTTGTCGAAACAATTGCTTCTTTGCTTTCATTGAGACTATCAAGATTTACATTTTCTAATGTGCCACTGCTGTCTACAAGTTGATTTTGTTATATAGGTTGTTCTGAAAATGTATGCTGAAGAAAAGTTGACATTTAACCAAAAGCCCTTTCTTTGTAGAGTTTAGCTTCACTACCAAGCCTGTTGTGCACAGTGCTAGTGATTTTTGAAAAGATTATATAGATCCTGGAGCAGTAGGTTTGCTACTCTTGGGAAACAGTTTTCAAGTAGGGTTTTGCAATCAGGCATACTTCATAATGTTCTGAATATTCAGTCAATAATTGCATTTTTTGAATGCATATGTGCTGTCCTGAGTCATGTCTGACTCTGTGACCCCTGTACTGTAGCACACCCAGGTTCCTCTGTCCATGTGTCGGGGGAGTGTGTAATTTCCTCAGTTCTGTCACGTCACAACAAAAATTTGAAGCAATGGATGAACCAGTGTTACAGTCCTCCAACTGAGCAGTGTTAAAGCTGTTGGACAGGCCACTGTTACAGCTCCGTGTTACAACTCAGTTTTATTTAGAAAGTAAAGGAAAATACATTCTTGAGGTGTGAGGGAATGCCAACCGAAAAGATGCGAAGAGAAGAGAGGCCCCAAACCCAATTTTGGCTCCTCTTTTTATAGTTTTTTCTCCTCCCCCTGGGCCTGCCCTATGTAAATTGGGCTAGCCAGGAGTGCTGTTTGTTTCACCTGAGGTCCTCATTCCGGTCCTCAGACCTTCCTTTGTTCTATTTCATAGGCTTTTCCTTTCTTTGTTTTTTAGCCACCACCATTTTGGACTCCTCCCCAAGAGATGGGAGGCCCAATTCTTTGGGAATAGGGGCGTCGAGGTCTCTCTGGCTGCTTCCTGCTGAACTGGGATGGAGAGGGGTATTGGGCCTTCCCTTTTGCTAGGCTCAAGCCTCAGAGTCCTTAAAGCAGTGTACATCTAAGGGTGAGTGATATTTTCTGTGGTTGGCTGTAGTTTTATATACCCTTGTTTGAACTGGCACTGCATGTTGTAGCTTGTTGACCTGGACAGAGACAAAACAGGTTAGACACTTGGTAATACATGGAACAATCATAAGCAACATCATTATGGTGATGAAAGAGACTAGTAGGGGCATTAGCCAACTCCAAATTTCCCATCACCAGGAGGATCCCCCAAAGAGAGATTGTACCCATCCTGAGAACTCTCCAGCTTGTTTTTGAGATCCTGTAGGATATAAATGTTTTTCTTGAAGACTGTGAGACTTTCTTTAACTTAGCTGGAGGTATTTACCCAGAAACAACACGTCTAATTCAAGATGGCTCAAGTCCTTCCTTGTTCAGGTATCAGGAGATCTATCTCCTGTCTGTTTTGGAGTACAACCCCTACAAAGCTGTGTTGGGTTTTTAGAGCTGTCCTGAGATAGCTTATCCACAGAAACTTAATTTTGGGGGTGTTCATTAGAATGGCACTCATTTGTAGTCCTGAACCTCCCAGGGGCTCACAGGTGTATTGAGTGTCCTCTTCTGTTTTCTTCTATGGCTTGACTCGTGGGTAGTGAATCTGGGAGTCATGTCCTGGTACCTTGAGTGCTGTGGGGGTAGAAAGTATTACACGGTAGGGGCCCTTACATGTAGGCTTGAGTTGAGCCCTTGGGGACCCATCTTTCCAGACTTTAATTAGGATGAGTCCCTGGAGCATATAGTGGTGGCTCTTTAGAATCTTTTGGGTCCTGGTTGACACTCAACAAGCATGTATCATTTTGGAATTGCCCAATGGCCATGGTATAAGACCAGAAGGTCTGAGCCTCTGGATCTAGGAAGAGGCCATTGACATAAACAAAAGGTCTCCCATATAGCATCTCATAAGGACTAAGACCAACCTTTTCCTAAGACCAACCTTAGGCAATTGGGTGTGGAGGAGAGCTACTGGTAAAGCCTCCTTCCATCCCAGGGAGGTCTTCTGGGTTATCTTTTTTATTGCTGATTTTAAGAATTGGTTGGCTCTTTCTACTTTTCCTGAAGACTGAGGCCTCCCATAACAATGGAGATAATAAGTAATGTCCAGTGCTTTAGAGGCCCCTTAGGTAACCTTAGAAGTAAACGATGTCTCACTGTCACTTTGTAATGACCTGGATAGACCAAATCTTGGAATAATTTCATGGAGCAGTTTTTATACCACCTCCTCAGCCTTCTCAGTCCAGGTGGGAAAGCCTTCAATCCATCCTGTGAATGTATCTATCATGACTAATAGGTATTTGTACCCTTGAGAAACTGGCATCTGAGTGAAGTCCGTCTGTCAGGCCTCTCCTGGGTAGGTTCCATATTGTTGGACAGGCTGGGCCAGCTGGGGTCTTCGAGCTCCTTGGGGGTTGTTTAATTGGCGAGTGGGACAAGAGGAGACCTCTTGGCTTATAGTCGTTTGGAGGCCTGTTCCTCTGAAGGATCTTTATAGTAATCTTTGGAGGTCCTTCTCCCCTAAATGAGTGGTGGCATGTAAGGAGTTAACCAACTTCCATTGGAGGTTCCCAGGCAGAAAAAGGAACCCCTTCCTTTGGAACCACCCCCATATGATCTTCTTGAAAGCCCTCACTCTTAGCTTTAAGAGTCTCACCTTCAGTATGAAGGAGTTTCTGGCAAATTAGTCTGTGGACCTAAGGTGGCAACCCCTATTAGGTCACTGTTCCGTACTGCTGCTCTCTTAGCTGCCTGATTGACTGCCTGTTTCCCTCGTGCCACTTCTGTGCTCCCTTTTTGGTGTCCTTTACAGTGGGAGACTGAAACCACAGAGGGCAGATGGGCTGCCTCTAAGAGTCTAAGAATTTGATCACCATATTTGATTGGGGACCCTCGGGTGGTCAATGGCCTCTTTCTTTCCAAATAGCTGCATGTTCATGTAGCACCAGAAGGGCATACTTAGAGTCAGTGTAAATTGCTACTCTTTTTCCTTTTCTCAGCTCTAAAGCTCGAGTCAGGGGTATGAGATCTGTTAATTGGGCCTAAGTACCTGGTGGCAAAGGTTTAGCCTCTGCGGCCTCAAAATTGGAGACTACTGCATACCTGGCTCTTCTTTGTCCATCCAAGACAAAGCTGCTTCTATCAGTGTGCCAGATTTCCTCAGGACTGGTCAGAGGATCTTCTGATAATCTCTCTCAGGGTTTTGTCCAGTGGTCCAAGGTTTCTAGGCAAGAGTGAAAGGGGAGAGAGCCCTCGGGGGTAGGCAGGAGGGTAGCTGGGTTAAGAACCTCATAAGGGGATATAGTCAGACCTGGATTTTCCATCAGCAGTACTTGATATATGAGGATCCTTTGATCAGACCATAAATGACCAGATCCATAAATGGCTTCTCCTATTCAGGAGTTGTTTCATAGCTTGTCCCTAAGACAGAGCTTTAAAGCATCTTCTATCAGGACTGCAAGAGCCACAAGATTTCAAAGGCAGGAAAGACCTCTTCCTAGTAAGGGAGTAGGACACTCAGGGACCACCAGAAACTGGTGGGAAAATATGTGTCCATCCCAGCAACAAAGAAGTGCTTGGGTGAATCTTTTGTAATTGCTTCCTGTAGCATCCAAAATGGCACAAGTTTGGGAGGTGAAGCCTCTGGAGTGGGAAGTCAGGGCACAGTAAGTAGCCACTGTGTCAACCAAGAAATTCTCAGACCTACCAGCCGCATTCAGTTGAACCTATCTGTGACAGGCGGGCTGGCTGGAGTGGGCCGCTTCAGTCCTGTTGAACCATCATGAGGGAAGGCTTGGCACTTTACCTTGAGGGTCTTGGGTTCCGAGGGCAGAGTGCTGCCCAATGTCCCAATTGATGGCATTTTTAGCAAGCCATTTTAGAAGACTTTTCACAGTTTGGACACTCTGGCCCAATGCCTCGCTTCTCTACATATTAGGCATTTGCCTTGTCCTTTAAAGACTTTAAAGGGTTTGCCATAGGGCTTCCCTGGAGGGCAGCCAGCATCTGGGCATGCTTTATCTCTTTCTTTTTCTCCCTTTCCTGGGCCATGGCCTCCTTCTCCTGTTTTCTGCTATAAAAGATATTGGTGGCTGTCTGGACCATCTCATCTAAAGAGCAGCAGGGTCCTGCTGCTGTAGCTGTTGTAACTATCCTGATATGTGATGCACTTGGGACAGGAATTTGTCCTTTAAAATCACCTGTGCCTCATAAGAATCTAAGTCCAGATTGCTAAACTTTTAGAGGGTCTCTTTAGGATTTCCAGAAAGGTAATGGGGTTCCTTTCTAGAATAGCAATGGGGTTCCTTCCCAGAAAGGCAATGGGGTTCTAATTGGGCTTCTGAGTTATTGCTGAGACTGGGCACAGTCCCACAAGTGATAGGCTTCCTTCTATTTCCATGGGTGGACTTCCTTAGGAATGAGTCTTTCTGAAGAGTATCCTACTCAGTACTCTTGCAACCAGAGAGCCAGGCGTCCACGGGTCAGGGTACAGATCACCAGGCAGACTGAGGCGTGACAGCCTCATGGAGATTGAATTCCCAGGCAGGTTGAGGCAGGTCAGACTCCCGAAAACTGGGTCCCTGGGCAAGCTGAGGCATGTCGACCGCCTGGGACCCCCGGACTGGTGGATCCCTGAACAGGTTGAGATGTGACTACCTCCCAGGGACCAGATCCCTAGGCAGGTCAAATTCCTGGGATCTTGGGCTGATGGATCCCTGAGCAGACTGAGCCATGACAGCCTCCTGGGGGCCAGATCCCTAGGCAGGTCGAGGCAGGTCGACCTCCTGGGACTCCTGGGCTGGAGTTAGGCATTCCCAAGGTCTCCAGGGCAACCAGTGCTGGGTAGGATTAAGGGGTTTTAATTTTAATTTATTGCCAGTTTGTTCACCACAGGTGGGAATAGATATCATGATGTAAAGCAATCCAAGCCTATGCCCTGAGGCTGGGAACCTGGTGAAACAGCAGTAAGCCTTATCCTCTTACTGCTCTAAGGGAACGTAAGTCACTGATTTCCTCCCCTAGTCCTTCATAAGGGCATTTAGGGTGTTTCCAATGGTAAACATTTCATTGTCAGAGACCCACTTTAGGTAACAACAGAAGTAATGGCAAAGGAGTGGGTTGTCTGGTCCTGTTAGGGGCACTGGAGTATTTTAATAATAGGCTGGGTGGAGCAGTGTTGCCTACAAGGGGCAGGGTCCTGGTTGTAGGAGTTAGTAAGTGGTTTAAGAACAAATTGATAAAAGGCAACAGACCAGATATTCCATAAAAGTGGAGTGGAGATTTGATTTGACGGTATGTCTGTAACTTTAGGAGAAGGGTGCTAAGGGTTTGGGCCTGAATGGCCTGGAGGGCTAACTCCCAAAGTGGCAAACATTGTCCCTGTCAAAGCCTAATTGCCTTTGAAGGGATGCCAACAGATGGTCTTCTAGTAGGCACTGTGTGCCTGTTACTTGCCCGAATGGGTCAACTGAGAGATGCTGATGTTGCACATGTTGTAGGAAACATGGAAGATGAAGGCCTGATTATCTAAAGGGAGTGGATATTATACAGTATTTACCTCCCAAGGTCCAACTATTTTCTGGTTGTCTCTCCAGAAGATTACAGAGGGAACATTGTGGGTCCAGATGGGGCTCAGGAAAAGAGCATTAAACAGGAGGGAAGGGGGCAGGGCACAGCTTTTGAAAGATGACATAGCACAAGGGCATAATAAAAACCAATTAAAATCAAATGGGTCCAAGATGACAAAGTAAATTCAACTAAACCTTGATCCCCAATCTGTAAGCTAAATGACACACCTAGAGGTGGCAGGACAGTTCCAAGCACTGTCAAAAGTCAGAGGAGTGAGTGATTCCCCAATGGTTGGGATGATCCTCCCACTCATTAGCATATGAATCCACTAATTAACATATGTATTAGCTCTCAAAATCTAGCCACATCCCATGCCATAGCTGAAGCCCTTGCCCTCTGTGATGGCCCACACCCTGTGGAGTGTACTTCTCTCTGAATCTGAACAAATCCACCTCTGACCTATCACTGTGTCTCTAACTGAATTTTTGCAGTGAGACATCAGAACCTGAGCTTCATTAGGTCCTGAAGCCAGTCACCATGGATTTTTGCCCAGCTCAAATCTTAGGAAGAGGAGCTGAAGTACAGGAGGAAAAAGCAATGGGAAAAACGTGCCGAGGAATCCCCTTCATAACGTGTGGGAAAATCTGCTGAATACCTGACATGTGCTCACATTTTTCATTGACCTGATCCTTGGTACAAAGAAGATTAGGGGCAGATGAACCTCTACTGGCTTGGGCAACAGCTCTGGGGCCCAGCAGATACTGGAGCCTTTGGGACACACTGAGGAATAACTCCTGCCAGAGTCCCTCAAATTCACCCATGGCTGCTCGCCTGTTTGTGGGGGTTCAAGGAAACAAGAAATGAGAGATTGTAAA
The DNA here is from genome assembly GCF_055505025.1 of Bos grunniens. Lineage (NCBI taxonomy): Eukaryota > Metazoa > Chordata > Mammalia > Artiodactyla > Bovidae > Bos > Bos grunniens. The sequence goes on along the minus strand of NC_141176.1, from coordinate 7,223,202 downwards.
GGAATTAAGATTTTGTTAGGCATGTGTCCTTCCAGCCATAGGAGTGAGGACCTCCTACCTTAAGCAGAGGTCTTCTAGAATCTGAGACAGCCGCATGAGCTTTCTGCTGAGTTTGTTTTTCACTGTCCTGGTTTCCAGCACACTGGGTTTCTTGTCACTTCCACTGTGCTGGGTTTTGTTAGCATTCAGCTTCCACCATGGGAGCGTTCACCAAGTTTGGCTCTTGATGTGCTTGGCCTCCTCTTTGCAGGGCCCCACAATGAGGGTGTTTCAGCCAAGTTAAATCCGAGTTATGGAACATAGATGTTGGGTCATGTGTACTTTCCTCAGTTCTGTCTCATTGCAACAAAAATTTGAAGCGATGGACGGACCAGCGTTATAGCCCTTGGACAGACCAGTGTTACAGCTCTTGGATAGGCCAGTGTTATAGCTCCACGTTATAGCTCAGTTTTATTTAGAAACTAAAGGAAAATATATCCTTGAGGCATGAGGGAATGCTGACCCAAAAGACACGAAGAGAAGAAAGGCCCTGACCCAATTTTGGCTCCTTTTTTTGTTTGTTTTTTCTCCTCCCTTGGGCCTACCTTATGTAAACTGGGCCAGCCATTGTTGTTTGTTCTACCTGAGGTCCTCACTCCAGTCCTCGGACCTTCCTTTGTTCTATTTTTATGGGTTTTTCCCTTCTTTGTCTTTTAACCACTGCCATTTTGGACTTCTATCTCCTATTCTAACTACCAAACACATGTAATTTTCCAGGCAAAAATACCAGAGTAGGTTGCCATTTCCTACTCCAGGGGTAGTTTGACCCAGGATTAAAGCTGCATCTCTTGTGTCTCCAGCATTGGCAGGTGGATTCCTTACCGCTGTGCCATGTGGGACTTTATATATTAATAGAAATATCCAAGCTGCTGGAAATGTAGAAAACCAGGTGCAGAGATCCATGCCAAAGTTTGGGAGAAAGTGCTTGCAGCATTCTAATAAAACTTCTAGGATTGTTAGGAAAGTTAAGCAGTATGAACTGAAATTGAAAGGCATTATTGAAAGATCTGCAAAATATTGACATAAATTAAGAGTTTTATGGATATCTATTCTTTTATTTTGGAGAAGACAATGGCAACCCACTCCAGTACTCTTGCCTGGCAAATCCCATGGATGGAGGAGGCTGGTAGGCTGCAGTCCATGGGGTCGCTAGGAATTGGACACGACTGAGCAACTTCACTTTCACTTTTCACTTTCATGCATTGGAAAAGGAAATGGCAACCCACTCCAGTGTTCTTGCCTGGAGAATCCCAGGGACCGGGGAGCCTGGTGGGCTGCCTTCTCTGGGGTCGCAAAGAGTCAGACACGACTGAGGTGACTTAGCAGCAGCAGCAGCAGCAGCATTCTTTTATTTTCCTTAGTGGCAACAGTCTCCCAGAAAGTCAGATGAGAAACCTCAGTTATTTTTCACTCCTATTTCTCCTCTTCTCCCTTTCTACACCATATTCAATAAATTGCTTCAGTCATTTGTATCTTTATGTAAAACATCCTTTAAACATCCTCTTCTATCCTCCTATTCCGAACACCACTATTTTAATACATACTTTTAGCATTTAACACTTGGACAATTTTATTCTCTCCATAGTTTATCTTGTTTTCAAATCCTTGTCCTCAAATCTATTCTTTATCCTTGTAAAATAGTTAATATTTTACAATAAATGTTACCATGCCCCTTCCTAGTTGAAAAAAAAGTTTATCTCCCTTTAGTCATTACAAAATAAAATACTATGTTCTTAGCATAATCTGAAACATTAATTGATGTGATCAAAGATCACTTCTTGACCAGCCTGTCATTCCATCCAGTGCATGAGTACTAAGTTGCTTCATTTGTGTCTGACTCTTTGCGACCCTTTGGACTGTAGGTTCCTCTGTCCATGGGACTCCCCAGGCAAGAATACTGGAGTGGATTGCTGTGGCCTCCTCCAGGGGATCTTCCCGACCCCAGGATGGAACCCAGGTCTCTTATGTCTCTTGCACTGGCAGGTGGGTTCTCCATGCTAGCATCACCTGGGAAGCCCCTCATTCCATCTCACATGTAACTTAAATTTTGGTTACAACTGTCCTGCTCTCTTAATATTCTTTCAGCTTGGAATACCTTGTATCCCAGGTTAGAACTGTGAAATCCTAGTGTATGGCACTCAGGTCAAATATCCCACCTTTCTAATCTTCAGAGTAGCAGTCCACTTTTCCCTTTGTCTAATAAATTGATTCTGTTTTCTTATAAAATATACAGATATTTGGCTATTTAAAAACTGTGATGATCAAACTGGTTTGCCTAGTCCGTCCATCCATCCTTCCTAAGTTGCTTCAGTCATGTCTGACTCTTTGCAACCCTATGGACTGTAGACCACCAGTACTTCCATATAATAGCAATAAGTTTAAATTTTTTTAGATAACTATTGAATAATAAGCATTATTATTATTCTAAAATGATAAGAAAATAACTTTATTAATAATAACTGATTTGTATAATATTTCATACTGTACATTTGCAACAACACTAGGATAATATTATTATGGGAAACTGGAAACAAAGTTTACATGCTTTTCTGAAGTCTCAGATTAAGTGCTAGAGGGGTATTTGAACCTTGACATTTACACTCTAGAAGTCATAGTCTCAATTACTATGGTTACTGCCAGATAGGTAGTTTTTAAAATTTCTTATATTGCAAGCAATATATATAAATTTGCTTTTCATAATTGGGTACTAATACTTTATTTTATTGCTTTCATTTTTTGAGATGAAGTACCAACGTTTTTATTTTAAATTGTCTAGAATTATTGAAGAACATTTTCTGTTATCATAGATTCTCCTTAGAACAAATTCTTGGCTTTTTCTATAATTGAAAATTGTTTTACAATGCTACATTAAATTCTCTATTTTTGAGTCCTAGTGCTCAAATATTTTTAATCTACTCTAGTCAGTTAAGATCTAAAGACGTGAACACTGACATTTGCTTTGGAATAGATCTTGTAGCATTCAAACACTGATGAGTTTCAGAAGAACAACACTGCCAACATTTAAATAAAGAGAATCACTCGTTACCCATATGCTAGGAGCTCAGCTGAACTGGGGGAGAGAGCTGAACTGCCAGGCTTCAGAACAGCCAATTAAAGCAACAAGCCAAAAACAAAAGTGATAAGCTTTTAATCACTTACTGCTGTAGCCTAAGCAAGTCTAAAAACTGAAAAGTACAGACTCTCCCATGTTCCATTTTCCTGCATAGAATGATGGAAGGTCAGGTGGATCATCACAGATGCGGGAGTCATACTGTGGTTAAGGAAGACTTAAACAACAAAATGATCAGCATACGGACTTTGGAGTAAAAGGTGGGGGGTGTGAAGAGTGGGCAGCTAGGAGAGGAAAAGTACTAGTGCTGAGTAAGAGTAGGAAAAGTGTGCCCATGGTTTGCCCTTTCTTACCTACAATGAGGATTTGGGCAGAGCTGCTTAAAAAAGACCTCTGAGCAGAAAAGAAGCTGGAGGAAAGGAAAAGAAAAGAAGAAGAAGAAGAAAAAAAAAAAAAACTTTGCACAAAGCCTCAAATAGGCAGAGGCTTGAAGGCACCAGGCTAGGAGTGTGGGAAGCATGACCACACAGGGCCCTGATTCCTTGACTACAGAGTAGGGACTGTGTACCAAGCTTCATGTGGGAAAGGCTGTTTTCCCCTTGCAGCCTGGCAGGCAGTCTTTCTAATTGCTTATATTAATAGACCTGAAAAATCCCATGTAGGGTTTAACCAGGAGCTGGATTCCTTATGGTAGTCATGACAGTAATAATAGCATAAACTCATCACTGCTAATTATATTCCAGGTATTGCCTTAAGCATGCAATTATGCTAACTCCTTTAGTCCTTTTTACAATTTAACAAATGTGTTATTAATTCACTATTACTAATGAGGAAATTGAAAACCTGTGAAGAAATGTAACTTGCTCAAGTCACACACCTAGCAAATGAAGGCATGTAGGGGTCAGAGTTGAAACTTATACGTAAAGTTTTCTCTACCTGCAGCTACTCAACAGAGTTTTTTGAACTAAGAGCAATCTGAATGATGAAAGAAATTAAAAAAATAAATAAATCAGTGGGTCTTCAAGGCCTTGTGTGAATGCAGGCTCAGTTGCTTCTGTCATGTCTGACTCTTTGTGATCCCATGGACCATAGCCCACCAGGCTCCTCTGTCCACAAGATTTTCCCATCAAGAGTATTGGAGTGAGTTGCCATGGCCTCCTCCAGGAGACCTTTCCAATCCAAAGACCAAACCAGCTTCTCCTACATAGCAAGTGGATTCTTTACCACTGAGCCACTGGGGAAGCCCTTTCAAAAGCATCATATTTCTTTTAATCTAAACAAATTTTATATTCACAGAAACATGAGAAAGACACATATAGAAAACTTTATATGGTAAATTTGGAAAAGATGAATGAGAAACTTTTTATATTTATGATTCTTCTGCATGCGTATTAGTGGCTCAGTTGTGACTGACTCTTTGTGACCCTGTGGGCTGTAGCCCACCAGTCTCCTCTGTCCATGGGATTCCCCAGGCAAGAATACAGGAGTAGGTAGCCATTTCCTTTTTCAAGGGATCTTCCTGACCAGGGATTAGACCTGGGTTTCTCTCATTGCAGGCAGATTCTTTACCATCTGAGCCACAAGTGAAGCCCAGTTAAGTGATATAGAGGTAGTAGATGTTGGCCAGAATTCATGATATAATAATTTTAGATCAGTGGCCATAGTATGACAAGCATTTTGAAGTATGTCATGATGAGAAAGAGATTAATATTCAGAATATTTTTTCAGATGTAATTTCTGATAAAATTTTCTAAATAATAGCCCAGTATTTTCCCTGGTGAAATGTATCTCCAATCATATTTTTGTCATATTGAGATTATGAGATTTTTTAAACTCATCAGGACTCACTGAATATGGCAGAATTGGGCATACTATCCTGACCAAAAATCCAAGTAAGCTGAATGGCAGATATCAAAGGCAAAGACAGATTATATTTCACTCAGAATAGCAAAAACTATAAGAAAATGGCACATGTCATATACCAGCTGTTAGGCTTAAAGTATAAACCAAAGGATAATATAAAAAGTAAATACTATTCTTTCATCTGGAGTTCAGGAGAGAATTCAGGTGAAAAAAAAAAAAAATACGAAGATCTGGAGCTTGAAGAGTGTAAGTGAAGGAAATCAATGTCAGAGGCACAGCTTCCAACCAGCAGGTTTGGTGTAAGGAGAAGGCTGGGAAGAATGGCCTTGATATTCTATCAAGTTCTTCAAAGATAAGAAAGAGCTTCTTATACATTCCTTATGCAGGAACAAAATTATTGGAGGACTGAGATAATTTTCTCATAACAAAGTGAAATTATATGTAGCATTATATAAGGTGACTTTCTCTTTCTCACAAATATCATATTTGGTTTTTTTTATCAATGTAAAAATGTATTTATATGTTAACTAGATTTTATTGCTTTAAGATATTTAGAGAATTATAATATGTCTTTCCTAGGTAAGGAAATCAAATCAGACAAAAAAGGTAGATGTATATATTCACACACACATAGAAGCATAAATGTATTTTTCTTATTTTACCTTGATCATTTATAGTAATATTGTGTTTTAGTCACACAGTCCTGTCTGACTCTTTGTGACCCCATGGACTATAGCCTGGCAGGCTCCTCTGTTCATGGAGTTCTCCAGGTAAGAATACTAGACTGGGTTGCTATTCCCTTCTCCAGAGGGTCTTCCTGACCCAGGGATTGAACGTGGGTCTCCCACATTGCAGGCAGATTCTTTACCATCTAAGCCAAGGGGAAAACCCTGTTGATAGTAATATCACACTTTAAATCCAAGATTCTAAACATTTAGTTCCATATTTTAATAAGGATAGTAACATTTACTAAACATATATTATGAACTAGCTATTATATAAGTTGTTTAGTGTAGGTGTTCTTGTTTAATTCTGCCCCCCTCCAAAAAAAAAATAAAACAAAAAACAGTAAGTTCTGAAACCAATATTACTCCTTAAACTTGTTACTTACTAAATTCAAGACCAGGTATTCTCTCTGTCCATGTGTTACAAAATATTGAGACCAAGAAAAATTCACTTAGCTACTTGCTTTAGCAAATACTTGTGGCAAATGAAACAGCAAACCAATGAAAATAAATATTCTGAATACTAATCTCTTTCTCATCACAACATACTTCAAAATGCTTGTCATACTATGGCCACTGATCTAAAATTATTATGTCATGAATTCTGGCCAACATCTACTACCTCCTCTCATTAAATCCTTCTTAAAAGTAACAAGTCCAGGCCCCAAACTCTGAAAAGATTATCATCTAATTTCCCAAATTGAGGCCCTACTAAATTTCAGTCAAAATGATGCTCATAAAAATTTAGTTTTCCCTGATCAGTGTATTTTAATGATGGTATTTGGGAAGTCAAGTATTACAATTATGATACGGTTTAATTTATTTTAATTTGGGAACTGAGGGTTCAAAAAACTTTTAATGTACTTGCTCAGGGTCAAGCCTACAGTGAGTTGAAAAGTCTGTATTGAAACTATGGTATTTCATTTTCCAGTGGCCATTGCTTTTGCCTAACTTGAAATCAGCTTTGTACAGAAACACTTCAGCATTTTCTTGGTACAAGTTCCATAATTTTTCTAAGATAGAATTTTTTTACATTTCTGAGAGTTAACACATTTTAGCTTTATAATATAGATTTTTTAATGACCTTTGGATAGGTAGAACTGTTAAGCTACATATTCAAATGTAGTATTTGAATGGGAGTTATCTGAACCAAAACAAAATTAAAAATAAAGATATATATATTAAACAAGAACAATGGTTAATATCTATGGAGGATAACTTTGGCTGTACTGTGTGTTCTGGGCAACACTTTATTTTAAAAACATATTATGAAAATTAGTGTCATATTTGGAGATCTGAAGACATTAGTCGATCTCAGTTTTAAGTTAAGAACTAGAATAACCCCTTTTTAATATATTTATTTATTCAACTGGGCTGGTTTTTAGTTGCAGCATGAAGATTCCTTTTTTAGTTGTGGCAGATGAGATCTAATTCCCCAACCAGGGATCGAACCCACTGGACAATCAGGGAAGTCTGTAGAATAACCTTTTTACTGAAGCTTAAAGCATTCATATAAAGACTGAATAATTTCAACTTGTCTTTGACCAAAACCTTTGCAGAATGACTATAAAAATGCTCCCAATCTCCCTTTCTTTTTCACAAAATGAATGACTTAAAGATCCTATCATCACAAGCCTCAGAAGTAGCCTTTAACTGAGTGGTGGATAAAATGACTAAAAACCTTCTGCTCAATTTTTATATTAAGTACACAGAACTTCCATTGGTTTCAGGGAATAAATGCATTATTAAAACTTTTATTTTACCAAAAAGGTGAATAAGAGATGGAGCAGATTCCATAAATGAGTACATAGAATTCTCCTTCTTTTATCTATGAAAATGTAATCTCTTTTCCTTGATTTTCAGATGCTAGTCAACTCTGACGACTTAATACTTAAAACTCTGATGATGATATAATAGAAATGCCATTATTGAAATGCATTAGTATTTAAATTATACAAATTTAGACAATAACATATTGAGCATTGTGTATCTATAAATTTAAGATATATGTAAGTTAGATGCTTTCTACAATAAGTATTTTAGTATATTCATCACTTCATGGCAAACAGATGGGAAAACAATGAAAACAGTGACATACTTTATTTTCTTGGGCTCCAAAATCACTGTGGACAGTGACTACAATCATGAAATTAAAAGACGCTTGCTTCTTGGAAGAAAAGGTATGACAAACCTATACAACACATTAAAAAGCAGAGACATCACTTTCCTGACAAAGGTCCATCTAGACCACTGGTTTTTCCAATAGTCAAGTATTGATATGAGAATTAGATCATAAAGTAGCCTGAGTGCCAAAGAACTGATGCTTTCGAACTATGGTGCTTGAGAAGACTCTTAAAAGTCTTTTGGGCAGCAAGGAGATCAAACCAGTCAATCCAGAGGAAATGAACCCTGAATATTCATTGGAAGGACTGATGCTGAGGATGAAGCTTCAATACTTTGGCCATCTGGTGTGAAAAGCCAACTCTCTGGAAAAGACCCTGAGGCTGGAAAAGCCTGAAGGCAGGAGGAGAAGGGGACGACAGAGGACGAGATGGTTGGATGGTATCACCAACTCAATTGACATGAGTTTGAGCAAACTCCATGAGATGGTGAAGGACAGGGAAGCCTGGTGTGCTTCAATCCATGGGGATGTAAAGAGTTGGACATGACTGAAGAGCAGCAACAATCATAATCTTCATAAAGACAGTGATTCTGGTTCTTTTTATTTGTGAGTTTATTTTTCTTGTTATTTGTTCACACTTGTTATGACTGCTACTTAAACTATGCCTAGGAAAGCATAGTTTTTTAGAAAAATAAACACTAAATTGGATGAATTAATTAGAAAATGAACTGAACAACAAAAACAAATGTAAAATTAGTTTATATCAGCTGAATAAAATGTTCAACAATGATTGAAGAAGACTTTTTTATTTTCCTTTTAGGCATCAAGAAAATTTGTCATTTTACTAGATTTTTATGAGACTCAATATCAATATAGAACTTTCAGTTGAATATCAGAATCTAAATATGTGTTTTGTTTCCTTAGTGTTATTAATATTTAATGCATTTTCTATCAGAGAAGATCAAGTAAAATAAAAATACATATAGTGTTCAACTTAAATGTTTTGCAAGAAAATAAATATGAAGAAGGAAAAATACAAGAGATGGAAATGTGCAAGGGATGTCATCATTGTTGAATTATAGAAGACTATGAAAGTTTAGAGAACAAAGCTTAATTGATATGTTGAATCTTGTCTATGTGTGTGCTGAGTCGCTAAGTCGTGTCCGACTCTTGCAACCCACAGACCTTAGCCTGGGTTCCTCTGTCAGTGGGATTCTCCTGGCAATACTGGAGTGGGTTGCCATTTCCTTCTCCAGGGTATCTTCCCCACCCAGGAATCACACCCAGGTCTCCTGCACTGTAGGCAAACTCTACCTACTGAGCTATGACGGAAGCCTCTAAGTTTCTTTCTTTTGAAAGTAATTTGCTGAAAAGGATAAAATATTTTAATGTATCTAGTTCAGCACTGTATTCATATCAGTTGTAATATATTTTTATTATATGGAACTGTTATTTAGATACATAGAATTTTTCATTGTGATAATGTAACTGATTGTACTGGAAGTAACAATTCTCAGTATCATGTAGTAGCTGAAAATTTAGGAATTAAAACATTTAAAATCATCTTGGATTGTATTATGAAGTACATAAAATCAGTTCTGAGAAATCTAAACATGTACCTCCAAGAAAAATAATCAGAAAAATTACCTACTTTCCATGGAATGATTTAGAGCATTGAGAAACATTTGCATAATTATCTCTCAATAAAATTAAGTATAAAAAATTTAGTTATATGAACCACAAAAATATTAAAGTATATATATATATTAGACTTTTCTAATGATTTATGTATTCTTTATTAAGCTGACTTGAAATTTATATTGCCATTAGCCCTTGTTTGAAAAGGGTTGAACTTTCAAATAATTTTCCATTGGGAAATATAATTTCAATGCTTTACTGCTCTGTTGAAACATATAAAGGAAAAAGTTTCTTTTTTAATCATTTCTTAGTTTTACAGATGTCTTTACTGGAGAAAGAACATGTGTTTGTTTACATCTTGATACTCTTTGTTTCCAAAGGTGTTGTGTGGACTCTTGATATCCATACTTAATGAATGAAAAATTATTTTTTCTTTCCTCTGTTAGTATAAAGTTAAGTCACATAAAAAATGCAAGCAAACATAAATTATTTTATTTTTACTATTAAGGTACAATCTTTGGAAGAAAAATGAGTAGTTTGTGTATGCTGTATGAGTGTATATAATAAAAGTTATAAGTACCTACTTGATACATGCAAATGAAAAGTTGTGTGAATATCTTACATATTACATATATGCCATACATGTATGTGCTATCTAGCTATACACTTTAGTGTGTATATTACACTAAAGAAGAAAATATCTTCTTTTAAGTATACATAATGTATTTTAAATAACCATATCATAATTTTAAAAATAAAGCTTTTCATAGGGCAAAAACTGTTTCTGGATCATTTCATCAATGAATATATGAATAACCACTTAAGAAAAAAATCTTTGTAGCCTTCAGTTAATAATTTTGGGTTAAAAATTATAACAAATGCTTATGGTATGAGAGTGATAATAATGCAGACTATAAAACACTATTGGGTACAGACAAACTTGTGCTCTGAGGTAAAGTCACTCTCTGTCTCAATAAAACAGTATTTTCATTTCTGTATTTTCTTGCAGCCCTCATCATATCTACATAATAGAAATGTTATACTTCTACTATTGTTTTAATTAATTTTATTTCTTCTCTTTTATGCTCCTCAATTTAGATTTTCAAAGTCTGTAAATATAAGGCATAGTACCTAATTCATTCAGTTATTTTCAGGACAAAATTAGGTAAGAAAATCCACACAGTGGTGATAAGAATGCCTGGGATATTTTAAGATTTCAATACATATTTGCTATTATAATTTTAATTAAAATAGCATTTATGTACACATGATATATTTAGTCTCTTGCAATGCTTATTAAGGGGTTTCCCTGGTGGCTCATTGGTAAAGAATCTTCCTGTGCTGCTGCTGCTAAGTCATTTCAGTTGTGTCCGACTCTGTGAGACCCCATAGACGGCAGCCCACCAAGCTCTACCGTCCCTGGGATTCTCCAGGCAAGGACACTGAAGTGAGTTACCATTTCCTCCTCCAATACATGAAAGTGAAAAGTGAAAGTGAAGTCACTCAGTTGTGTCCAACTCTTAGTGACCCATGGACTGCAGCCCACCAGGCTCCTCTGTCCATGGGATTTTCCAGGCAAGACTATTGGAGTGGGGTGCCAATATTCTTGCAATGCTGGAAACCCTAGTTTGATTCCTGAGTCTGTTAGCTATTCTGGAGGAGGGAATGGCTACCCACTCCAGACTCCAGTATTCTTGCCTGGAGAATCCCATGGACAAGAGCTTGCGGGTGGCAGGGCTGAGTCCACAGGATCACAGAGTTGTACACGACTGAGCTGCCGAACGACTAAGCACAGCACAGAAAGCTGATTAGATGATCTTCTGTATCATCTATAATGTATCCTAAATCCTCTTGTAACTGTGTTTTTCCTTCATGAATTAAATCAAAATTTAATAAAATGGGAACTAATTTGTATCAAATATTTGCTATGGCAATTCTGTAGGTATTATAATTATATGAATCTATATATATATATATACACACACACACAGACATACCTATATATGTAAATATACACATACACACATAATGTCACAATGTTAGCGAGCCATTCAGGCTTTGCTCTTTGTAAGTAACTAGGTTTTTATGTTTACGTGTTCTTAAGATTTTTAAATACATTTTTTTATTCAAAATAATTTAGGGTGTATTTCAACATTAACCTAATCTTAATAACTTTGCTTTTATATAGGCAATTTTTTGTTTAGATTATACCTTTTTGTATATTAAGGTACAGGATGGTGATACAACGATGGTAATGAAGAGAGTAACTACCTTATATACATCTTTTTGTTTCAGTTTATTTTACCAAAAATGGTAATTATCTATACTTTGGAATGTGTTCTCTGAAATTCATATCTATTATTTTGTTCATCATTAGTTTTGTTTCTACTGTTCCCAAGACATCAGGAGAGCTTTTGTTTTTCTATATATTGTTCCTTATTTCTCTTTTATACTTTTGAATTAATTTATTTATTTTAATTGGAGGATAATGACTTTACAGTATTGCAGTGGTTTTTGCCATACATCCACATGAATCAGCCACAGGTGTACCCCCAATCCTCAACTCCCCACCCCCAAACTTTCTTCCCCATCCCATCCCTCTGGGCAATCCCAAAGTACTGGCGTTGAGTGCCCTGCTCCATGCATCAAACTTGCAATGCTCATCTATTTTACAGAGGGTAATATACATCAGTTCAGTCAGTCAGTTCAGTCGCTCAGTCGTGTCTGACTCTTTGTGACCCTGTGAATCACCAACTCCTGGAGTTCACTCACACTCACATCCATTGAGTCGGTGATGCCATCCAGCCATCTCATTGTCTGTCGTCCCCTTCTCCTCCTGCCCCCAATCCCTCCCAGCATCAGAGTCTTTTCCAATGAGTCAACTCTTCACATGAGGTGGCCAAAGTACTGGAATTTCAGCTTTAGCATCATTCCTTTCAAAGAACACCCAGGACTGATCTCCTTCAGAATGGAATGGTTGGATCTCCTTGCAGTCCAAGGGACTTTCAAGAGTCTTCTCCAACACCACAGTTCAAAAGCATCAATTCATTGGCGCTCAGCTATCTTCACAGTCCAACTCTCACATCCATACATGACTACTGGAAAAACCATAGCCTTGACTAGACGGACCTTTGTTGGCAAAGTAATGCCTCTGCTTTTTAATACGCTAAGTTGGTCATAACTTTCCTTCCAAGGAGTAAGCATCTTTTAATTTCATGGCTGCAATCACCATCTGCAGTGATTTTATATTTCAGTGCTATTCTCTGAAATCACCCCACCCTCACCTTCTCCCACAGAGTCCAAAAGTCTGTTCTTTACATCTGTTTCTCTTTTGCTGTCTTGCATATATGGTTGTCATTACCGTCTTCCTAAATTCCATATATACGTTAATATACTATATTGGTGTTTTCACCTTCTGATTTACTTCACTCCGTATAATACGTTCCAGTTTCATCCACCTCACTAGAACTGACTCAAATGCATTTTTTTTTATAGCTGATTAATATTCCATTGTATATGGACCACAACTTCCTTATTCATTCATCTGCCAGTGGACATCTGGTTGCTTCCATGTCCTAGTTATTATATATTGTTGATCTGAGCTTACACTGAAACAAATATGTTCTTCAATGGAGATTTAAAATACTAATATTGATAATGTTACTATTATAAAGATGCATAATTCTTTATATTATGAAATTTTCCTCAATTCAGATTTTTATTTTCTTATACCTTTTTAATTTTTAAATATCTTTTGCTATAGGAAGCACAGAGATATTTTTCCAAATGTATATCTCACTGATGTATACTAAAAAATAGCTTTTATATGAACCTATTCTATTTGGTAAGCCAAGGAAATAATCTAATAATTACATTTAATGAAATAATTGGAAGCACATTTTCATCATAAGATTTAATGCAGTGGATTCTCACTAGTTTATACAAACTAAAGAGGATTATGTCTCATCTTTTGCTTGTTGTTCTTGTTCAGTCACTCATTCTCGTCCAACTCTTTGCAACCCTATGGACTGCAGCATGCCAGTCTTCCTGGTCTTTCACCATCTCCTGGAGCATGCTCAAACTCATGTTCATTGAGTAGCTGATGCCATCCACCCATCTCATCCTCTGTTGTCCCCTTCTCCTCCTGCCTTCAATCTTTCCCAGCATCAGCGTCCTTTCCAATGAGTCAGGTCTTCACATCATGTGGTCAAAGTGTTGGAGATTCAGTTTCAGCATCAGTCCTTCCAATGAATATTCAGGACTGATTCCCTTTAGGACTGATTGGTTTGATCTCCTTGAAGTCCAAGGGACTCTCGAGAGTTTTCTCCAACACACAGTTCAAAACTATCAATTCTTTGGCTTATTGATAATAAATAAAATCTTAATTCCCAGTCACATCCATCTTCTCTTATGAAGCAATCCAGATTTCACAAGCCAGTACTAGACACATTTCTTTCAAGTATCTTTGTCTCAGTGAATCATCATTTTATCATCTATTCTAAATGATAACTAATTATTTTGAACGAAAGTGAGTGGCAGCTTTATATTTCTGTGAAAATTTTAAAATGGGAAAAATGCATTGCAAGATCATAAAAACTATATGACAGTTATCCCCATTTTATGATAACTCTATTTTTTCCCCTGTATTGTGAAAGATGGTTGCCTGACATATGAGAATAGGTGATTCATTAGCTTCTCCCTGACCTATATGATTTGCTTACCGATATTGAATTCTTACTATAGCTTCCTACCCTTTGTATTAAGTAAAATAAATCTCAACTTTTAAAAGTGACAGGTGGCTGGCAGTTTTACTCTTTTAGTTTTGGAAATCTATAAAGAGAAAAAAAGTAAATCGTGTGTTAAGAAAAGAGAAAATAGGTGAAACATTTAGGATAGGGCCATTAGCAAATAGTGATGATTTAGTAGAAGGCAGTGCTTTTGAAATATGACACTTCTGAGGTGCCAGAGTGATCAGTTATATCCTGATAAAATGAGAATTTTTTAAAATAGTTTTCTCCATTATATGCTTTCTGACTTGTTATTGTTTAATATTATATTCCATTTCTTCTTTTTATCTACCCCCAGGCTTACTTTTTCATAAGCCTACTATTGTGCTTATATGGGTTTTCTGGGTAGCTAAGTGGGTAAAAAATCCACTTGCAATGCAAGAGAACCTGGTTTGATTCCTGGATTAGGAAGTTCTCCAGGAGAAGGGATAAGCTACTCACCCTGGGATTCTTGGGCTTCCCTAGTGGCTCAGATGGTAAAGAATCTGCCTGCAATGCAGGATACCTGGGTTTGATCCCTGGGTTGGGAAGATCCGCTAGAGGAGGGCCTGGCAACCCTCTCTGTATTCTTACCTTGAGAATCCCCATGGACCAAGGAGCCTGCTGGGCCACAGTCCATGGGGTTGCAGAGAGGCGGACACGACTGAGTCACTAAGCACAGCATAGCACATTATGCTTATTGAAGGTTTTTTCTTTTATACTTTATTAATATTATTTTTTTTAATTTCAAAGAATGGGGGATCTCCTGTCAAGGGTTCTTAACAGAGAAAATGTCCAACTATCCTTTATTGTGATAACTCTATAGAATTTCATTTTCTGATATACTTCTCAAAGTCAAATTCAAATAGCCAGCTCAGAGTTCAGTGTTTAGTAACATACATCTGATACTGGTGTAATGAATTGTAGACCTTTTTTCTACCCTGAAGTATATATCTGCCATTGTGAATAATGGGCTATTGATAAAACTGTTACCCCAAGAATGTATTCCTTACAGAATATCCATTTTTTGTTTTCTTCTCAGAATATTGTTTGGAGCCACAATTTCTACGTTAAAGAAAGTGTATTCCAGTTCCTCATCACATATATACAATGCAGACATGTGATTTTATGTTTTGCTAATTGCTTTGCAAGAATGTAGGATGAGAGGTGTGTGAGATTATGGAGATATGTTTCTAAATTGTTATCTAGGAGGATGGCTGAGAGAGAGTATAAGAGGAAATTTTCAAACACTAAAGTAGGTAATAATTAATCATGCTTTCCTTGTTAAACTGATGATCCTGTGTGTATAATGAATAAAACTTCAGAAATATTAATATTGTTTTTCTTGGCTTGTTATATAGCATGCAACTCTGTGCATGGACTGCAGCAAGCCAGGATCCTCTGTCCTCCACTATCTCCCAGAGTTTGCTGAAATTTATGTACATTGAGTCAGTGATACTATGTAATAATATCATACTCTGTCATCCCCTTCCCTTTTTGCCTTCAATCTTTTCCAGCGTCAATGTCTTTTCCAATGAGAGGGCCCTTCACATCAGGTAGCCAAAATATTGCAGCTTCAACTTCATCAGATGAAGATGAAAAAATCCTTTCAATAAACAAAGGGATGATTTCCCTTACGACTAACTGGTTTGATCTCCTCCTTGCATTCTAAGGGACTCTAAAGAGTTTTCTCCAGCACCATAGCTTGAAAGCATCAATTCTTTGATGCTCAGCCTTCTTAGTGATCCAACTCTCACATCCATACACGACTACTGGAAAAAGTATATCTTTAACTAGATAGACCTTTGTCGGCAAAGTGATGTCTCTGCTTTTTAATATGCTGTCTAGGTTTGTCATATCTTTCCTTCCAAGGAATATGCTTTTTTTTTTTTTTTTTTTAAATTTCACGTCTGCAGTCACTGTCTGCAGTGATTTTGGAGGCCAAGCAAATAAAATCTATCACTGCTTCCACTTTTTCCCTTCTATTTGTCATGAAATGAAAGGGCAAAATGCCAAGATCTTTTCTTTTAATTGTTGAATTTCAAGCAGGCTTTCTCACTCACCTCTTTCACTCTCATCAAAAGGCTCTTTAGTTCCGCTTCACTTTCTGCCATTAGTTGATATTATCTGTATACCTGAGATTGTTGATACTTCTCCAAGAAATCTTGATTCCAATTTGTGATTCATCTAGCCTACTATTTCACATGATGTACTGTGAATATAAGTTAAATAAACAGCATGACCGTATACAGCCTTGTCATACTCCTTTCCTAAATTTGAACTGGTCAGTGGTTCCATGTAAAGTAAAACTTATACTCTTTAGAATCAGCCCACTAACTTTAATATAATAAACAGCCAAATATTTATCTTTAATTGGGAGGATGGGATTGATATATACACACTCAGTTTAGATCAATTCAGTTCAGTCACTCAGTCGTGTCCTACTCTTTGCAACCTCATGAACAGCAGCACGCCAGGCTTCCCTGTTGATCACCAACTCCCGGAGTCTACCCAAATCCATGTCCATTGAGTCGGTGATGCCATCCAACCATCTCATCCTTTGTTATCCCCTTCTCTTCCTACCCTCAATCTTTCCCAGATCAGGGACTTTTCAAATGAGTCAGTGCTTCACCTCAGTTGGCCAAAGTATTGGAGTTTCAGCTTCAACATCAGTCCTTCCAAGGAAGACCCAGGGATGATCTCCTTTAGGATGGACTGGTTGGATCTCCTTGCAGTCCAAGAGATTTTCAAGAGTCTCCTGCAACACCACAGCTCAAAAGCATCAATTCGTCAGTGCTCAGCTTTCTTTATAGTCCAACTGTCACATCCATACATGACCACTGGAAAAACCATAGCCTTGACTAGACAGACATTTGTTGACAAAGTAATGTCTCTGCTTTTTAATATACTGTCTAGGTTGGTCATAACTTTCCTTCTAAGGAGTAAGCATCTATAATTTCATGGCTGCAATCACCATCTTCAGTGATTTTGAAGCTCCCAAAAATAAAGTCTGACACTGTTTCCCATCTATTTGCCATGAAATGATGGGACCGGATGCCATGATCTTAGTTTTCTGAATGTTGAGCTTTAAGCCAACTTTTTCACTCTCTTCTTTCACTTTTTGGCAAGAGGATCTTTAGTTCTTCTTCACTTTCTACAATAAGGGTGGTGTCATCTGCATATCTGAAGTCATTGATATTTCTCTTGGCAATCTTGATTCCAGCTTGTGCTTCTTCCAGCCCAGCGTTTCTCATGATGTACTCTGCATATAAGGTAAATAAGCAGGTTGACAATATACAGCCTTGACGTACTCCTTTTCCTATTTCAACCAGTCTGTTGTTCCATGTCCACTTCTAACTGTTGCTTCCTGACCTGCATACAGGTTTCTCAAGAGACAGGTCAGGTGGTCTGGTATTCCCATCTCCTTAAGAATTTTCCACAGTTTATTGTGATCCACACAGTCAAAGGCTTTAGCATAGTTAATAAAACAGAAATAGATATTTTTTCTGGAACTCTCTTGCTTTTTTGATGATCCAGCGGATGTTGGCAATTTGATCTCTGGTTCCTCTGCCTTTTCTAAAACCAGCTTGAACATCTGCAGGTTCACGGTTCATGTGTTGCTGAAGCCTGGCTTGGAGAATTTGAGCATTACTTTACTAGTGTGTGAGATGAGTGCAATTGTGCGGTAGTTTGAGCATTCTTTGGCATTGCCTTTCTTTGGGATTGGAATGAAAACTGACCTTTTCCAGTCCTGTGGCCACTGCTGAGTTTTCCAAATTTGCTGGCATACTGAGTGCAGCACTTTCACAGTATCATCTTCCAGGATTTGAAATAGCTAAACTGGAATTCCATCACCTCCATTAGCTTTGTTTATAGTGATGCTTGCTAAAGCCCATTTGACTTCACATTCCAGGATGTCTGGCTCTAGGTGAGTGTGAGTGATCACACCATTGTTATTATCTCGGTCGTGAAGATCTTTTTCATACAGTTCTTCTGTGTATTCTTGCCACCTCTTCTTAATATCTTCTGCTTCTGTTAGGTTCCTACCATTTCTGTACTTTATTGAGCCCATCTTTGCATGAACTCTTCCCTTGGTAACTTTTATTTTCTTGAGGAGATCTCTAGTCTTTTCCATTCTATTGTTTTCCTCTTCTTTGCATTGATCACTGAGGAAGGCTTTCTTATCTCTCCATGCTATCCTTTGGAACTCTGCATTCAGATGCTTATATCTTTCCTTTTCTCCTTTGCTTTTCACTTCTCTTCTTTTCACAGCTATTTGTAAGGCCTCCTCAGACAGCCTTTTTGCTTTTTTGCATTTCTTTTTCTTAGGGATGGTCTTGATTCCTGTCTCCTGTACAATGTCACAAAACTCCGTCCATAGTTCTTCAGGCACTCTATATCAGATCTAGTCCCTTAAATCGATTTCTCACTTCAACTGTATAGTCATAAGGGATTTGATTTAGGTCATACCTGAATGGTCTAGAGGTTTTCCCCACTTTCTTCAATTTCAGTCTGAATTTGGCAATAAGGAATTATTGATCTGAGCCATGGTCAGCTCCCAGTCTTGTTTTTGCTGACTGTATGGAGCTTCTCCACCTTTGGCTGCAAAGAATATAATCAGTCTTATTTTGGTGTCAACCATCTGGTGATGTCCATGTGTAGAGTCTTCTCGTGTGTTGTTGGAAGAGGGTGTTTGCCATGACCAGTGAGTTCTCTTGGCAAAAGTCTATTAGCCTTTGCCCTGCTTCATTGTGTACTCCAAGGCCAAAATTTGCCTGTTACTCCAGGTGTTTCTTGACTTCCTACTTTTGCATTCCAGTCCCCTATAATGAAAAAGACATATTTTCTGGGCATTAGTTCTACTATATATAAAATAGATAAGTATTAACAACCTACCATATACCACAGGAAGCTCTACTCAATACTCTCATAATCTCCATGAAAAAAGAAACTTGAAAAGATAGATATATTCATATGTATAACTAATCACTTTGCTCTACAGCAGAAACTAATACTAATTTTTAAATCATCCTCATTTCAATAAAAATTAATATTAAAAATGATAAATTTTTTTTCCTCATTTTTAGTCTCTTTACCAATGTAGCCACCTATTTAATTCAACTCAGTTGCCACTTTTAACTTGAAATGTATATATTTGATTGTCTTTGTATTTATGCCTGTAAAATTCATCCTAATCAAACAGTAATATATTACAATAAATGTTATACATTACAAAATGCTTGAATTTATAGGTGTTTGATGATATTAATTTTAAAAACTCAGAATTTAATGCTGAATTACATAATTTATCTGATCATAAAATAGCTTGAATAATGCTCCAGTTAATCTGTATTAAAATGTATCTCATACTACCTAAAAAACCAATTATATGATGTGTAATATTTACTGATACATTGAAACAAGACAAAAGAGAAATGATGAAGATTTTCATCAATATTTTTATCTGTTAAACAAACCTCATTCCAGTTTGAGTATATCCAAAATATAAAATATCTAAATGCACATTCAAATTTGTTCAGGATAAATTTTAAGGAAATTAATGAGCAAGATTTAAAACATTACTGTGTTAGTATTTTATTCAAAATTTAATTGACAACACTTAATTCAGTTTATAACATTGTATTTTTAATAGTTGTGAAGAACACATAAAATAATCTTGTCATATGAATCTTTTGTCCTAATGTTGGATTATCTGCACAGAGCAATGTATTGATGGCTGATAATATTTTGAAAAGGTAAAAAAGACGTATTGACTCATTCCCATTTTCCCCTCCTGGTAAGTTCAGATGATATATTCTCCAATACTTGTAGAGAAACCTCCTGGAGAAGAGAGATTCAAAATTTTTGTTGGTTATTGTTGCTCTGTTTTCTTAAATAAATGCTTGCTGTGATCTTCTGTTGAAGTAAGACTTTATTCAGTCAAAGGAAAAAAATGTTTGGAGTCAGGGTGAGTAGAAGATTAAAAATGGAAGCTTCAAGGCAGTTTTCTCCAGTACACTTGTAGAAATAAAGGCTTGTCCAGCATGTCTTGTGTGTTTATTGATTACTATTTCATCTGGAGTTTATTTCCAGTTGATTTGTTCCAACTTTTTCTTTACTTTTCCTTTGAATCCCTGGTTTTAACAGCTGCCTTTTGTATTTACCTGCTGAGTTTTCTGCTAGTTTGTTTTTTACAACTTCTTGAGATGTTCCTATGTACTAGCTCTTCCTGCTTTTGGTTTTACCAAACCTCCTACAACAGTGAATTCTCTGCGAAGGCTTACCTAGGCTTATGTGCCCTGAGGCATACATATATACAGAAAAACCTGAACAAACTTTTAGACCAATCCTATGTATTTGTGTGTCTAGGAAGGAATTAGCAGTTCAATACTTGCTGAGAAGAACAAGTAAAGCATTCCTTTTTATTCTTTCTACAACATTTAAGATGACAAATGTTATGAAATGTGACAAAATGTCTTTGTTTTAGCATTATGTTGTTTAAAATCACCTGTTAGAAGCCAATGGGTACTCACAGATATTTAAATAGTGCTTCTATTCCCAAACAAGCTTTACAGGCCTTATCTATTTCCTCATTGTGAAAACCATGTTAAATAGTTAGGGTTAGAAATTATATTATCTATGTTCTAAAGACAAGGAAATCAAGTCAGAAAGCAATTAAAAGGTATTCTGAGCATATCTGAGCAACTTAATGATAAGGTTAGATTATAAAATATGTTTCTATTTCCAAAAACTTTGGTATGGTTGTAAATAACTGTACAAATTCAATAATAATAAATGATAAAAGAGTAATACTCAATTTTAAAACTATTTTGGAAATATACATAATTTTAATTTTATTTAAAATGTAACTGAGAGCTGCTCTTTTTGAAAGAAAATTCCTTAAGAAACATATTGAATTCAAGATAATAGAAAGCAATATTAAATAAAACATATATTTTTTGTACAAAAGTTTTCCAACTATTCATGCAAAATGATTAACTACCAAATGCATTCTAAATACAATTAATGATGAATTGAGTGAATATCCAGATCTCAAGTGAAAGCTTTTAAATAAAATATTTAGCATACATTGACTCAAAACATGATAAATATGTACAATATATTTTCATAACATTAATATCTTTAAAAATCACTTAAATCTACTACATTTATTCTTAACTAAATAAATTCATAGCCATGTAGACAAAGATAACAGATAGCTAGAAATGTATGTTTCCTATTTGATTCTGTTACATGTAATCTTTTTCTCTGTTGGAATATCTTATCTTTTCATTCATTATATGCATGTTTTCATTTACCCTCATACTTTCTGGCACATAGTTATGATAGCTGATTTATATTTCTTTTCTGATAATTTAAATATCCGTATCATCTTAGGAATGGCTTTTGCCATTAACCTCAAGCACATATCATTTTGCTTTGTGTGTATTTGTGTATGTGTTATGCAATTTCAGATTGCAACTAGATATTATTGTTACTTACTAGACCCTAGATTCTGTTACAGTCCTCTGAAGAAATAGTTTTATTATCTTCAAATTTCACTTCTCTTTTTAAATTATTGAGGTATAATTGGTGTGTAATATTATAGTAGTTTCAAGTGTATAATATAATGATTCAGTATCAGTATATATTGGTAAATAATCACTACAAAAGTCTAGTTAACACCTGTTCCTGTACAGTTATGTAATATTTTTCTTGTGATAAGAACTTAGTTGTACATTATATCTCTATTACTTATTTTATAGCTGGAAGTTTGTATATTTTACCCCCTTCTCCCATTTTACCTACCCCTCACATCCTGTATCTGGCAACTACCAATCTCTTTTCTGTATGTATGAGCAATTTGTGTGTGTGTGTGTGTGTGTTTTATTTCACATATAAGTGAAATCATGTAGTATGTGTCTTTCTCTGTATGACTTATTTATCTTAAATAATGTTCTCAAGCCCATCTGTATTTTTGAAAATGATAAGATTCCACTCCTTTTTGTGACCCCATCCATAATAATATTATATATGTGTGTGTGTGTATATATATATATATATATATATATATGAATATTATTGGGAAGTTGAGCCTTTTCCTTATCTTGGTTAAAGTAAATAATGCCAATAATGTAAACAGCAAAGCAAAAAAAAAAAATTATGTCTTACAAAGCAATTAACCTGGTTGGAATCAAATGGCATTCTCTTTATGGTGGTTGGCAAGTCACAAGTCAGTTCTGATTTTTCTTTTGTTCTTATTGTTTCGTTTTCTTTAGTCATGAGCTATTTTGAGTTGTACCTACTCATAGGCTTCTCTGGTGGCTCAGATGATGAAGAATCTGCCTGCAATGCAGAAGACCTGGGTTTTATCCCTGGGTTGGGAAGATCCCCTGGCTAAGGAAATGGCAACCCACTCCAGTATCCTTGCCTGCAGAATTCCATGGACAGAGGTTACAGTCCATGGAGTTGAAAAGAATCAGGCATGACTGAGTGACAAACACTACTCATAGGCAGTTCAGGGATCATCTGGAGACTTTGGCAGTATATGAAAAGAATTTGGGGTTCTTCTTATGTTTGTCCTCTTTTCCAGCATCTCCTTCACTTTTCAGTAGTTATACTTTTCCAGTCTCTGTCCTCTAGTTCTTCAGGTCAGTTAGAAATACTGTAATTTTCTATTATAAATTTTGCCACCATGTGACATGTTATGATCTCATTCTAAAACCATAAATACAGGAAACTCACAGGGAAACTCTCTTCTTACGGTTTTTCTCACTCTGACAAAGCAAATACCTACTTTATAATCTTTCATACCCTTCAAGTAGCTCTCTCATCCCCATGTATGATCTTTGTCATCAGTGGGGAGTTTAGCCTGTTAGTAGATGACTCAGGCATAGTGAAAGTAAAATTCATTGAAAATTCACATATCAATTTTACATTTCCACTAGCCTAGGATGTACATATTTGGGCTTCCCTGATAGCTCAGTTGGTCAAGAATCCACCTGCAATGCAGGAGACCTGGGTTCGATCATTGGGTTGGGAAAATCCCCTGGAGAAGGGAAATGCTACCGACTTCAGTATTCTGGTCTGGAGAATTTCATGGACTGTATAGTCCACGGGGTTGCAAAGAGTCGAACATGAATGAATGACTTCACTTTCAGGATGTATATATATACAAGAACTTTTTCTTGTATATTTGGTCACTATCATAGATCATAATTTTGCTCACTGTCATAGATCATAATTTTAGGATGAAGCATATACCCCAGGTGACAGAGTAGAAGAGAGAAATAAATGGATTTTTAGAGATTTCATTCAGTTTCTGAATCATACATGCAACACTTTAGGCTTCTCCTACCTGGTCCATTCCTTTTACAGCAGATGCTGTGTGTCTTTTATTGTTTTTCTTGTCATTGTAAATCACAATATATTATATTTTGACTGACACAAGTTTTCTTAAATGGTGAAGACAGTAATAATACATCCTGCTATATGGTATAATTTGACTATGTAGTCAAGAGTTTTTCTGAAATTTTTTTTTTCTCTAATTTTATTTTATTTTTAAACTTTACATAATTGTATTAGTTTTGCCAAATATCAAAATGAATCCGCCACAGGTATACATGTGTTCCCCATCCCGAACCCTCCTCCCTCCTCCCTCCCCATACCATCCCTCTGGGCCGTCCCAGTGCACCAGCCCCAAGCATCCAGCATCATGCATCGAACCTGGACTGGCAACTCGTTTCCTACATGATATTTTACATGTTTCATTGCCATTCTCCCAAATCTTCCCACCCTCTCCCTCTCCCACAGAGTCCATAAGACTGTTCTGTACATCAGTGTCTCTTTTGCTGTCTCGTACACCGGGTTATTGTTACCATCTTTCTAAATTCCATATATATGCGTTAGTATACTGTACTGGTGTTTTTCCTTCTGGCTTACTTCACTCTGTATAATAGGCTCCAGTTTCATCCACCTCATTAGAACTGATTCAAATGTATTCTTTTTAATGGCTGGGTAATACTCCATTGTGTATATGTACCACAGCTTTCTTATCCATTCATCTGCTGATGGACATCTAGGTTGTTTCCATGTCTTGGCTATTATAAACAGTGCTGCGATGAACATTGGGGTACACGTGTCTCTTTCCCTTCTGGTTTCCTCAGTGTGTATGCCCAGCAGTGGGATTGCTGGATCATAAGGCAGTTCTATTTCCAGTTTTTTAAGGAATCTCCACACTGTTCTCCATAGTGGCTGTACTAGTTTGCATTCCCACCAACAGTGTAAAAGGGTTCCCTTTTCTCCACACCCTCTCCAGCATTTATTATTTGTAGACTTTTGGATCGCAGCCATTCTGACTGGTGTGAAATGGTACCTCATAGTGGTTTTGATTTGCATTTCTCTGATAATGAGTGATGTTGAGCATCTTTTCATGTGTTTGTTAGCCATCTGTATGTCTTTTTTGGAGAAATGTCTATTTAGTTCTTTGGCCCATTTTTTGATTGGGTCGTTTATTTTTCTGGAGTTGAGCTGTAGGAGTTGCTTGTATATTTTTGAGATTAGTTGTTTGTCGGTTGCTTCATTTGCTATTATTTTCTCCCATTCTGAAGGCTGTTTTTTCACCTTGCTAATAGTTTCCTTTGATGTGCAGAAGCTTTTAAGGTTAATTAGGTCCCATTTGTGTATTTTTGCTTTTATTTCCAATATTCTGGGAGGTGGGCCATAGAGGATCCTGCTGAGTTTTTCTGAAATATTAAAAATTATCTTGATCATAGAAAGACAAATTATTTTTGCAGCTTGTTTTTCTTCACAACTAACATAATTTGAATTTTTTTACTTTTATATTACCATGCCTAATTACAATCCCTAGTACATAGAGAGGGTCATCAAATATTCATTGAATGAACATTTAAACTGAGGAAGGACAAAAGTCAGAGAAAAGAGCCATGTGTTTTCTAGATGTAGTAGACTAAAGCCTTATTCACAAATATTCAGTTTCCCATTTGTGGGAGGATTACACAACACTGTCCTTTAAACTTTCTCTTAGTTATGCTTCTTGCTCTGCCTGGAAAATATGTGGTCTCATCTCTGTGCTCCAGGAAGAAGCTTCCAGAGCCAGAGCGTGCTTTGTTGTAGTGTTGTTTCTTGCTGCTGTGATCACGGAAGCACATGTGTAGATAGAATCATCATCAGCCTGGGTCACTGAGAGGCAAAGATAAGCAGAGGCCCCCTTGACCACGTAGCATGAAGGAAAAACTGTCTTGGTTACGTCACCCAGTTATATGTGGGGCTGTTTCATGACAGAAACATGACAAAAAACAAATAAGTGCCCAGGGAAACTCTGATGAAAGGTTATAGTTATTGAAAATTTATGGATAGTACTCATTTCTATTAATTAAATGCTTAAATATTAATGTGTTTCTTATATCAAATAAAATAGAAATATAATACATTAAATATACTAATTTATGTGTCCACCTAAATCTATTTTTTAAATAATTGTTTAACTTATTCAATGATGATTATCCTATAGCAGGAATTTTCAGAAATATGTTCTACAAAGTAAGGAGAAAATTCTGTGCTGTAATTGATAGTAAAATTGTACATTTTAGAGAGTCAAGTTTTCTCACATATCTGATATTTAGTCTTCAGTACACTTCTTTTTATTATTATTCATTCTAGCTTAGACAAAAATTTAGAATCTTGACTGTCTAGAAACTTCAGTTCTTTTTCAGATTCTTGCTTTAACTACTAAAGATGTACAGAGAATTAACAGCTGCCAAGCTGTAATAATAAAATCTTCAATTAAGTTTATAAACAGGTTTTGCTTTGTTGTCATTATGTTTACTTAATAAAATTTTATTAATTAATCATATATAAATGTCTGTTTTATTAGATGCTGAATTACAAAGCCATGCAACAAACATGTATGGATACATTTGCCCTTCCCATATATGTACATAAAGGTACTCATGAAAATTGACTAGCCAGAAGGTATTTCAGATGTCTTCTTAAAAATCATGTTGTCTTCACTCAGAGCAGTTTATTAAAATATGAGAGAAATCAAGGTGAAAGTCTTGTAAAAAGACTTCCAGTTACAACACAGACTACATTGGAGTACACGGCAAGTATATCCAATGTCAGGTAAAGACTAATATCTTAGAGATATGTAGGAGACAGGAAGTATAAAAGAAAAGCAGGCCCCGTCAAGGGCCACAAAATGAATTTATAATTGTTGACAAACTGGATACTATACGGCATGAGACTCTTGGAACAAGTCCAGAGGGAAAAGATCATAGTCTTGAAAACAAGATATGATCCTAGGGTCTGAAAACCAACCCCTGACTGTTTCCCAACTGGCCTCTCAGTCACATGTTTTATGTATCTGGAGGAAAATCAATAGATAAGAATATTAGTCTTCGTTACCGATTTGTTATTGATTACTGTTTCTCAGTTACTCAGTGGTTAGTGATCATTTTGTTCTTTGGCCCTGATGCCCACATGAGTTCCAGCTTAACTCCACGCGTTTTCTTTCCTTCACAGCTGAGAGTGTAGTACAGCTGGCCTGGACTCCACGCGTTTTCTTTCCTTCACAGCTGAGAGTGTAGTACAGCTGGCCTGGATTCAGATTTGGGACCTTCACCTTGGAGCCGTTTTGGTCCCCTGATCCTAGCCTTTCACTGAAATCCTGTGTCTTGTTTTGCATTCTCCTGCCACATCACTCTTTCCGAAACTCTGCTTGTTGAGCCTGTCTTGAAAAGATACAAATTCAACAAGTAAACTATCTTTAATTATCTGGCAAATTATCTGGTATCCTGTGGAAACATGCTGAGTAGCCAGGTATTACCTGTGGTTGTCAAGGTAGCAATCACTACAAAATTCCTACTAACAGATTTCTTCTAAGTCACACCACAGATATGTATCTGCTACCACCCACAACTAATGTGAATGCCTCAATGTTATGCACAGGAGAACTAATCAATACAATAGTGTATTTGAAAAATGACTAGCTATTGAAAACTCAGTAAGGTTTGCATTTCAAAGAAGTGATCTGTGGTCTTAGATGAAGCTGTAGGTCACAATAAAAATTGAGATTGACATGTACACAATGCTATATTAAAACAGATCACCAGCAAGAGCTTACTGTAAATAAATAAACTTTTTGCTCAATTTTAAAAGAGAAATTAAGCAAAAGTCATCAGATAATATCAGAATAAAACTGAAAAAAAGAAGAAAAGCATTCTTTATAATACTTTTTAAGTTAAAATTTTAAATAGATTTGGTTTCTCTATTTCTCATATCATGTTTCATATTTTATAACATTGTACTAATTTCAGATGTACAGCATAGAGATTTTATATTTGCATATACTCTAGTGTGGTCACAACACATGGTTGCAAATTTTCACATTGCATATTAATTTCAAATCAATTGAATCAGATATTTGTGGATATAAACAATGATCTTCAAGAAATTACATAAAATATATTTATTGGAAAAGTAAAGATATTAAAATGTAAAGTTTTAAAATAAAGTTAGAAGATTATCTAATTAGGAAGATTTAAATTCCAAAGCACCGATTTTCATGTCCAACTCTTTGCAGCCCCACGGAGTGTCGCCCACCAGGCTCCTCTGTTCATGGAATTCTCTAAGCAAGAATACTGGAGTGGGTTTCCATGCCCTTGTCCAGGGATCTTCAGGCAGATTCCTTACCATCTAGCCACCAAGGAAGCCCCATGAAAAATATAATAATTAAAAGCAAATAAAAGAATGATATATGATTGCATTATTATTTATTTTTAGAGTTGTAGGAGGGTAAAAAGAATCTTAGGAATATGTGTTTGTCTGTATTTTTTCTACCTGTATCCTCACTGGCAGTAATGATCTGAAGTGAGGCTCACCTTTCAAGATATCTACCAAAGGGCACTAATTCTGCTAACACTGATGATAAATAACCTTGCTAAGTAGTCTAAAATCTACCAATAAGACATGTATCCCTTTTTTTTCCCCTTCCCAGTGGTTGCTAAATTGATTTTTTGTAATTAAAAGATAAGTTATTTGTTTTTATCTATTTCCTTTGGTGCTTACTTGTTTTTAGTTCACTTCACTTGATTTTATTTTTCACATTTTTAACAACTTTTAGATGTAAGGATCATAAAATGACCAAGTAATTAGAAAAATAATGAGAAGGTTTCATTACCCAAACAAGGCAACAAGTTGACTGTATTTTATCTTCTACTTAGCTCTGTAAAAATCCTTCTATTTCTTTCACTGTTCAGTCAATATCCCATTTAGTCTCAGGATAACTCTTTGTTAGTAATAACCTCCTAATAGAAGAGAATGTTAGAATTACCATAAATAAATCAGCAAATTTGGTGAAGCAGGGAAAACAGAAACAGAATCTCTAATTCTATTCCAGGAGAATAACAGCCTGTCCATGACAATCCAGACAACATGTTGTCACAACTATGGTTGCTTGCTTTTTAAGAAATTCACTCTCTGTGGAAGAGGTAGGAAAATCACATCTTCAGCATATGAACATAGAATGCCTATAACATAAGAAAATGCTCTAGAGGAGCTCACACATGGGAAGCAGAAGGAGGAATAGTAATCAAGGAAGCTTTCCCATTGTGTCCCAATAGGTCCTAAACATGAGCTCTCTAGACTGAGAAAAATCTCTCGTCATTTTATGAGGACAAATTAGCACTGACAGCACAGCATGTTATTAGAGATAATAAAGCAAAGATTTTCTGGTTTCTAACTTGGTTTTATTTACTTGTGAGTGGAGAGTTTCAAAAAAACATCTACTTCTGCTTCATTGACTATGCCAAAGCTTTTGACTGTGTGTATCACAACAAATTGGAAAATTCTTAAAGAGATGGGAATACCAGACCACCTGACCTGCCTCCTGAGAAGTCTGTACGCAGGTCAGAAAGCAACAGTTAGAACTGGACATGGAACAACAGACTGGTTCCAAATTGGAAAAGGAGTACGTCAAGGCTGTATATTGTCACTCTGCTTATTTAACTTATTTGCAGAGTACATCATGAGAAATGCTGGGTTGGAGGAGGCATAAGCTGGAATCAAGATTGCCAGAAGAAATATCAATAACCTCAGATATACATATGACCCCATCCTTATGGCAGAAATTGAAGAACTAAAGAATCTCTTGATGAAAGTGAAAGAAGAGAATGAAAAAGCTGGCTTAAAACTCAATATTCAGAAAACTAAGATCACTGCATCTGGTCCCATCACTTCATGGCAAATAGATGCGGAAGCAGTAAAAACAGTGTCAGACTTTATTTTGGGGGGCTCCAAAATCACTGCAGATGGTGACTGCAACCATGAAATTAAAAGACCCTTGCTCCTTGGAAGAAAAGTTATGACCAACCTAAGACAGCATATTAAAAAACAGACACATTACTTTGCCAACAAAGATCCGTGTTTTCAAAGCTATGGTTTTTCCAGTAGTCATGTATAGATGTGAGAGTTGGACTATAAAGAAAGCTGAGTGCCAAAGAGTTGATGCTTTTGAACTGTGGTGTTGGAGAAGACTCTTGAGAGTCCCTTGGACTGCAAGGAGATCCAACCAGTTCATCCTAAAGGAGATCAGTCCTGAATATTCATTGGAAGGACTGATGCTAAAGCTCCAGTACTTTGGCCACCTGATAAGAAGAACTGACTCATTGGAAAAGACCCTGATGCTGGGAAAGATTGAGGGCAGGAGGAGAAGGGGATGACAGAGGATGAGATGGTTGGATGGTATCACGGACTCAATGGAGATGAGTTTGAGCAAACTCCGGGAGTTGGTAATGGACAGGAAAGCCTGGTGTGCTGCAGTCCATGGGGTCACAAAGAGTCGGACACGACTGAGCGACTGAACTGAACTGAACCCCTGAGTGGACAAGGAGAGGCAGTCATTATTGGCATTCCCAAAAAGGCAGGGACTGAAAAATGTCAGTAGCTGATGATCACAACACAGGCAGCTTAGATTATCTAAGGAGTGTTTGCAACTTCAATTCAAATACTAGTAACATGGCTCTTGAGGTGGTTTTAAAGACAGGTTGACAAGTTCTTTTATATCTCTCCTCCAAAGAGGTGGTGCTTAATTTCCTTCCTCTTGTTGTTGTCTAGGTTACATGACTTGCTTCTAGTGAATAGAATATAGTAGAAATGATACATCCAACATTAGATTATCAAAGATTTCAACTTCCCTCTTGAGTTTCTATCCCTCCCCCATTCCCCGCTGCCTTTCTCTCCCTTCCTCTCTCTTTCTCATTTTCCTCATAACTCATTCTCAGGGTAGCCAGCTGCTATATTGCAAGGACACTCAGACAGCCTACACAAAGTCCACCTGAGAAGGAACCACAGGTGTGTGAGTGAGTTTACATGTAGATGCCTTTTTGCCTACCATCAAAAATGTGAATGAACTTGGAAAAGTGTCCTTGAGATAACTGCAACAGTGACCAACAACTTCATTATAAACTTACAAGAAACCCAGTTCTATGAACAACCCAGCTGAGCTCATCCTGGATCTCTCATTACAGAATCTGGAGATATAACTAAAAAGCTGCTTTTACTTATTGATCTTTATATATGTGACTTATATTCAATACTTTGTCTGATTTAGTATTTATGTGAAAGAAATGTGCTTGGACAATGTACAGAATATTATTTATAAATACACACATGTATATATAGTTAAAGTTTAATTTATTAAATGTAAGGAATCCATTTGCATTTTTCTGATCCTATGATCACAACATAAAATTATGATTTTATCTTATTATAAACATTATTCCCTGTATATTGTATATCTTTATTCCAATATCAAATTTTCCTTCGTATATTTGATTCCTTTAAAAGAATGATGCAAAAAAAAAAAAAAAGAACTATGCAAAACACTTAAATATCTACTCTTTCTTCATTTCTATCTTTAGACTAAGTGAAACTGGTTCTCAAGTAGAATATTGATTGATAATAAATCATAGTTTATTTTATTATAGTGAAAGGACTAGTTAGATTCTTTGAGGAGATTAATGAAAAATAAAAATGATAATGCAATAAAATTAGTGATACGGGGTCCTGAGTGTTAATTAAAATTTGAGATAGAAGGATTATTCAAGATAAAAATGCAAATACTGCTTTAACTTGTATTT
The DNA here is from genome assembly GCF_055505025.1 of Bos grunniens. Classification (NCBI taxonomy): domain Eukaryota; kingdom Metazoa; phylum Chordata; class Mammalia; order Artiodactyla; family Bovidae; genus Bos; species Bos grunniens. Next base: position 7,191,820 of record NC_141176.1, on the reverse strand, counting down.
CATAAAACTAAATAAATATCCAAAGAAATCCCATCTTTAAACTCTATGTGTAGGGTTGTGTGCAGAAATGCTTATTAAGCAGAGCAGACTAAACAAGCATACAATTTGCTGGTCTCAAGAAGGATTTACGAATGGAGAGCATCATTAAAACAGAGAAGGTTTTGTAGCCAGAGTCCTTGAAGCATTGTGTTGATTTTCTGTTCAGGAACCTTTCTTTTTCAATCCGTTCTGTGTGTCTGTGCTTTCTCCCCTCTTTTATGCCTTGTCAGTGTTGCTGACTGCTGATGAGACAATACTTGGTATAAACATCCACAGGAAATCTTTCTCAGATGATACATTTAAGATCTGAAAACTTAAGCCCTATTTTATGAGTGTAATTTGGGTCAGGATGCCCAATTACATATGGTAGCTATGTGCCTCTGAAGATTTTTAGGGAGGGAAACATCCATGCTCAGCCAAATTTAATGGGTTTAGGAGAATTTAATGACAAGAAGTCATTTAGAAAAATTCAGAGATAAGTTCCAAGTAATTTTTAGGAATTTTAGCAAAACACACACACAATGCAGTAATATTTTAATAGAAAGTAAAAGCTAAAGCAAGAGAAAATAAATTGCTCTATGTTTAACAGGGTGAGTTACACTGGAACATAAACAATATTAAACTGGAAATAAACCATTTCAAGCATTGCAATTCATTAAATATGTCTTTGAAATGCCACCTACTTTCCAAATTATCTTCAGCATTAAAATGAAGTTAACAATATCTGTTCTTGTTCATTTGTTTAAAGGATCAAATTATATAATTTATAAAATACAAAATACTCTAAATTTTAAGTGACAGGGTTAACTCATATGTCAGGTAAGATCATTCAGTACAGTAGCATTCAATTTTTTAAGTTACAATTAAAATGTTACATGTATATAGTTTAAAGACCATACTGAACAAAAAGACTGATGCTGAAAAAGGGCAGAACTCTAATCTGGTACTTTCCTCCCCACTCTCCCTCCCTTATCTTCATACTTCCGAGTAGCATAAGATATGCTGTTCTGCCCTTTATTAAGCTCAACATTATCTACTTACATCCTACATCACAGAAAAAGATTGACATCTTACAGGCTTTCTTCTCTGAAAATACATCCCCTCTTTTTATTCTTTCAATGTAGTTTTATCATAATTTTTGGTTAAATCAGTGGTCCATCTGTATCTTTTTCATATGATTATAGTTTCTTCTGTACTAAAAAATGTCATGTATGATTTTCTTCATTATATGTTAATTTTTTCTGGAGACAGTGTTCTCCTTACATAACAGTTTTGTTCATAAAATTTACATTGCTGTTTTATCTATTTCACCAGATCTTTCAAATACCTACCAATATTTTTCAAATGTGCAAACTCCATTTTTCTTCTCCTGATTGCCTCTCTCTTGGAAACTTACATATTCTGCTTCAACTTGGACTCTGTGACTTGATACACTCCTAGTGCCATGAAATTGTCCTTTCCTTTTGGAATTTCTGCCCATGCTCTCCTCTGCTGGAGCTCTTATTCACTCTGCAATTAGTAGTACATTTTCTTGGTTAATTTATTGTTTACTGCAGCCCAGTCTCCATTAGATTTCAAGAAAGAGTGCAAGGGAGGGGGATATTCTAAGATTTGATTTTATTAAAAAAGAAGCCTATATATATATGTGTGTGTGTGTGTGTGCATAGTATATATGCATTGATATATAATTTGATAGGCATGGTGGACTAAATAATGGCCCCCATAAAAAAAGACATGTCTGTGTCCTAACTCTCATAACCCGTGAACGTGACCATTTTTAGTAGAAGGGTCTTAACAGATTCAATTTAGTGAAGGATCTTGAGATGAAATTATTTTGAATTTAATATGTTCTCTAATTTCAATGAGAAAGTGTTCTTATAAAAGAAAGGAATAGGGAGATTTGAGATTAAGTCCTGGGGGAGAGAAAACCATGTCAAGATTGAAGCAGAGATTGGAGCCATGCAATGCCAAACCAGGTATGCCTGGAGCCACTATAAAATAGAAAAGTCAGGGAAATATTCTACCCTAGAGTCACAGGAAGGACTGTGTTCACAACAACTTGATTTTGTACTTCTTGGTCTCCACAGATGTAAGAGACTACATTTCCGTTGTTTAAAAAAAACAAAATTGTACAATCCTAGGAAACTAATAAAGGTGGATAAAGAATTTTATGCAGAAACCATTTCACCCAATTTGTATTTTAAATTATTTCTCAAGTCTAATTTTCAACAACTTTCACATAACAAAGTCTGATTTATGCCTTCCCGAAAGCTTAAGATATGTTTAGAGATTTTATACTGATACCTTGGTATCATCTTCTTCTTCAACATTTTATGGGATTGACACTCACTGGATCCTTTCAATAATAGACTCATGTTCTTCAGTTTTGGAGAAATTTTGTTTGTTTTAATGCAATACTTTCCATAGCTTTTTTTTTTTCCCTGCCTTCCCTGCCCCACCCCCCAGCATTATAATTGATGGTTCAGTTGCTAAGTCTTAGCCGATTCTTTGCAATCCTGCTGAAACCCACTAGGGTGCTTTGTCCATGGGATTTCCCAGGCAAGAATACTAGAGTAGGTTGCCATTTCCTTCTCCAGCAGATTTTCCAAGCCCAGGGATCAAACCTGAGTCTCCTATACTGCAGGCAAATTATTTACCAACTGAGCCACCAGGGAAGCCCAACATTTTAATTAATGGATTCCTAATTGTCTCATTGTTCTCATTTTTTATCTTAGGAAGTTCTGAGTTTTATCCATCAAATTTGATGTTTTAAAATGCATGTCATTTTACTTTTATATTTTATAATTTTCTTTTTTCTACATTTTAATAGCACCCAATGCTAAATGATCACTTTTTATTATTTTTCTGAAATATGAAACATAGTATCTAAACTCTTTTCTTTTATTTCCTTCTACTTCTGTTTCATCGGAGTTCCATTTTTTAGTTATTTATTTTTATCTCTCTTTACTATTGCAATGTTGTTTCACAAGTCCTCTGTTGGCTTTTTCAATACAATTTACTTAGAAATTGTATGCTTTGTCAACAGCTAGAGTATTCTACTAATGTATGAAGATCAGTTAGTGAGTAAGTAAGTGCAGTCCATATACACCCATATCTAGAAGTCCTCTCCCTTAAGGCAGCTCAGTTTTTCCCAAGAATAAACCTTCCAAATCTTACAATTTTTTGGTCTGAGTAAAAGACAAGTAAAAAAGATGAAGTGTGGTTCTTCATTTCTCTGTGTGATTTTTTCCCACTTTTTCAATTCTATGTGTCACCCCCACTTTTCCTTCTCCAAGATAAATGAAACTGAAAAATGTTCCACAAAATATGCTTATTCTTGAAATGCAGCTGGGTAAACTCCAAGCTTAAAGTTGGAGAGGACAAACTTATATGCCTAACCAATACAAAAGCGGATTTTTCTGCTTTCCTGACCTACCTGATCTCTTACATCTTGAACTTCTGAGCCTTTTCAAGTGTCTTCTGGTCAGATCCACTTGATTTTCCTATGAAATCTTCTCTATGAAAACCAAGGTTCAATTTATATTCTTTTCTGGTTCATAGTCTTCTCTGATAATTAATCAGCATTCTTTTTTTTTTTTTTTTGGTTTTACTTTTATTTATTCTTATTCCCTCTGGCAACAATCTTCTTTTCTATTCAATTAACTATCAACTTAATATAAACAATAAGATATTCTGTTTTATCACTACATCCATTTCTTTTTTTTTTTTTTTTCTCTTTTTACTCTTTTTTTTAAATTTGCCAAATATCAAAATGAATCCACCACAGGTATACATGTGTTCCCCATCCTGAACCCTCCTCCCTCCTCCCTCCCCATACCATCCCTCTGGGTCGTCCCAGTGCACCAGCCCCAAGCATCCAGTATCGTGCATTCTTGTGTCTTGTCCTAAGTCAACTTGAGTCTCATTCAACTTGTGAAATCCTCAGTGCCCATTACACTTTTTGAAACATAGCAGATTATGTATAAGTGCACAATGAACTGTTAAAATATAAAAGTTTGTAGTCCGTAAGTCTTTAAACTAGACAAAAGTCCAATCATGATTTGTTTACTATTAATTAATCTTTATTTTTAACTAAATAATATATTGTTCTATGAGTAATATGGTATCAAATGAAAGAAAATGCAATTTAGTACTAATTTTGAAGAAATAAATTATCTAAACTTTTTCATAAGTAAGAAACACTGTGTATTATTTAGGTTCAAGATGAATAAATAGATTTAAAACTTGCAAAATGATTGGAGTCTCTATTATTGCACAATTATAAGTTCAATTTCCAAATAAACAGCCTTTGTGAATAGGTTAGAATTTGAAAGAAATGGTTAAATCTACATAAACAAAAGTATTTAAAATGAATGTGAATTAATTAGGATCAATAATGAAAGTATGTGTGCTGGCAAATTAACAAGTATCAGACTTGAAAAAGCAATAATAAAGGAATTATGGAAAACAAATAATAAACACAAAATTATATGATGAAATGTATTTTAGTGAATCTAGATATGTATATTTCAGTATGAAGATAATTGTCAATAAAATAGTGTTATTTTTTGAAAAGGGTATAGAATTAGAGAGAAACTCTCATTGTAAAAAAGAAATCGGGGATGTCTCAAAAAGAGTTGAATAAAATACTAATAATGCACATAATTAAAGAAAAATATTATAAGAAAAAAATAATTGGGAACTTTTCTATTAAAGTAATTATACCTCAAAATTCATAATTTTTAAATAATTCCAGGCTACTTCAACCACAAAGTACCCAATGATATGCAATATATCTACTTAAGAATAGCAAATAAAATATTTCATGAAGTGTCAAGGAATAGTGATAAAAATTCAAATTGGCTTGGATAAAAGCAGAGCCTTGTGAATATAAAACTAGCTGAAGTATACCAAACAAAATGTCAGTGTATTTAATGGAGTGTCACAGGGATCAGTGTGAGGGTTGATCTTGTTTAACAACTTAATTAATGATTTGGAAGATGGAGAAAACAGTGTGTTAATGAAATTTGTAGCAGATATGAAATTGGAGGCATTGCCAACAGCAATTAACATAGCAAAATTATTTTTAAAAGAAAGTTGGAGAAGGTTAGATTTATCAAGAAGAAGAAATAAACCATAAGTTTAATTTGTGAGAAATAGAATTATCAAAAATACTTTGAGGGGGGAAAAAAACAGAATAACGGTTGCATCTAAAATGGTCAGAACAGAAATATTACTCTTTATTAAATCACTGGCATTTTTTCTGGTTGATTATGGGCTTACCTGGTAGCTCAGATGGTAAAGCATTTGCCTACAATGTGGGAGACCTGGGTTCGATCCCTGGGTCGGGAAGATCCCCTGAAGAAGGAAATGGCAACCCACTCCAGTATTCATGCCTGGAAAATTCCATGGACCAAGGAGCCTGGTGGGCTACAGTCCATGGGGTCACAAAGAGTCTTCACTTCAAGAGCAAACTAATATACTAGTATTCAGTAAGTTCCATGCATACAGACCTTTGAGTCTGAACTCTCAGACTTGAATTTCAAGCATGAAATTCATGCAGTTTGTCTCATCTTCTACTGCTGCTGATCCTTCAACTCTACCATCTTCCACTGCCTCTTCCTCCTCCAGCTGGTAATTCTTCTTGCCTGTTCACTGGAGGCCAGGCCCAGTATGCCAGCTGTTGCACTCTCCTACTGTACTTTTTTTTTTTTAATTTATTTACTTTAATTAGAGGCTAATTACTTTACAATATTGTATGGTTTTTAGGATGCAGACCAAGACTGCCATGTGTTTGAAAGATCATCTCCCTAGAGATGGGCCCTCAGATACAGAAAATCAAGTCTGGGATTTTTCTCCAAAAATCTATGTTTGGTTCTGATACCCTGATACACAAATGAATTACCCCAAAGTTCTACACTAATTTCAGAAGGAAAACGTTTCAAAGTAGGTATTATTTGTCTCCCACTACCTAAATCCTATTTTTGAGCAGTGCTACTTCCCAAGGACATAACTGATATATACTAACTAATTGGAAAAAGTATATCTACATACTGGCTATAAACCAGTATACAGTTTATAGTACAAATTGTGAGCATGTGCCAAAATAATTTTTGAAAAATTTATGCCTGAAATAAGATTATTCTTTCTGAAAGTACCCATATTGGTAGGAGGAGTTGTGTTCAGTTCAGTTCAGTCACTCAGTTGTATCCGACTCTTTTCTACCCTATAAACCACAGCACACCAGGCCTCCCTGTCAATCACCAACTCCCAAAATCTACCCAAACCCATGTCCATAGAGTCAATGATGCCATCCAATCATCTCATCCTCTGTTGTCCCCTTCTCCTCCTGCCCTCATTCTTTCCCAGCATCGGGGTCTTTTCCAATGTGTCAGCTCTTCGCATCAGGTGGCCAAATATTGGAGTTTCAGCCTCAACATCAGTTCTTCCAACGAACACCCAGGATTGACCTCCTTTAGGAGGAGTTATGATCCCATGTCTATTTTATGACACTGAAATAACATTATTATTAGAGGATATCTTTGTGTCAGAAGTTGTTTAAAATCAGTTAAAACTACTATAATATATATTTTTTTAATTTAATTTTATTTTTATTTTTTTTAATTTTATTTTATTTTTAAACTTTACAATATTGTATTAGTTTTCCCAAATATCGAAATGAATCCACCACAGGAAGGGGGAGAGAAGTTGAGTTAATGGAACAAAATAGAAAGCCCAGAGATAAATTCACGCACCTACGGACACCTTATCTTTGACAAAGGACGCAAGACTATACAATGGAGAAAAGACAATCTCTTTAACAAGTGGTGCTGGGAAAACTGGTCAACCACTTGTAAAATAGTTAAAACATATACTTTTATGCAGCTCATAATTGTTTTCTGTCAGAAGGCCATTTCTGTTGATCATAAATGTTGTGTTTCACTCACTAGGTCTTTAGGAGAACATTAATGTATAAACTAAACTGATTCTTTTTCAGGATGGCATTTTTTCAACCTGATTTTTTCCTCCATTTTTTATATTATTTAAACAGTTAACAGGGACTTAGGTCTGAGAATAAGATCTCTGGCATTCTTATATTTCTGCTTGCAAATGTTCAAAGTAATTATGCTTTAGTTGCTTGTTTTGCTTAAATTGCTTCAATAAATCAAAATTTTCTGTTTCTTCAGAAAAAATAAATAAAATGTGAGGAACAAATATAAATATGAGAGAAGTTTACAAACAAACTATCCTACATAGTTAATAGGATTTGGACATTTTTAAAGAGTGCAAATACTCTAAAAATGTAATTTTTTAATGCAAGATTGGCCTGAAATTTTGATATTAAATTACAGAAAACAATATTACTAAAGTTAATAGTAGAAATGATGATGAAGTGATGTAGCTTGATGGGATTTATGTCTGCATGATTAAAAACAATGAATTGGGAAAAAACAGATTGACGGTTCAGTTTAATATAGTCAATACACTGTGATCTGAAGTTTTTAAATAACTATATTTCCTAAGTGAGTGATTTGGTAGCCATATCAGTAAGTTGACTTCATAAATATTTTAATGATTATATTTGCCAGAATGGACTCTCTCCCCCAACCACTGGCTTAAAACAAAAGTTTATTTCTTGCTTATGGCACATGAGTAAAAGATGAGCCGAGGGGTTGTGGATGGCTTCTGCTTCAGTACTCACTCAGGAGTCCAATGTGGCTGAGGCCCCATCACCCTGGAGCCACGCTCTGTAAAGCACTGGTCCTCCACTCCCCCGTGGAGGAAGAAGAGAGTGGAGAATCCCACACATGCTTTTGTTCAGTCCAGAATTAATACACATCACTTTATTTCACATTGTGTAGGGTTTCATTCAACTTCCAAAGGCCTAAAAATATGTAGGGCAGAAGTGAAACATTTGGTGATCATTGCCTCTGCTCCACGGAGAGGACCAAGTATTATTGGGAAGAGACTACAAGCAAGTAATGCATGATGTGGTGCATCTGTTGCGGGGCCGTCACTGAGCTGATGGCTTTTCTCACTGTGGTCACTGAGTTGTGTCTGACTCCTGTGACCCCATGGACTGTAGCCTGCCAGGCTCCTCTGTCCATGGGATTTCCCAGGCAAGAATACTGGAGTGGGTTACATAATTCAATAAGATCTTATAAAAAGGTTAAAGACTTCAATTTAAGAGAACTGTGTTTCAATATGGGAGCTTGCTTACCTTTACAAAGCATTATCTTCCTCTGTGAGTAGGATAAATACCCAACTTTGCAGAATTATTGCAGGAATGGGGACACACAGTTTTAAAGTACCAAGCACCATGACTGTCATACTGTAGCTGCTCAATAAATCTGATTTATTAAATTTCAGAGTAGTCCCTTGCAGTGATGTCAATGAACCGTATGCTTTGGAAAATGAGAAAATTACTTGTGTAAGCATGGAGTGAATTAGCTAAAACTTAAGAAGGTCTTTAGATATTACTGATCCATATGATCCAAAGGAGCTTTAAACTCCATGGCCAAAATTAACTGTTTCCATTCATTAATAAATACATATTTGCTACTTGTGGAGACAGAATATAGTGGTATAAGGCATATGACAAAACAAAGAATAGTTCTCCTTTTAGAGAGGCAGTGGAAGCAATTCTACAACTTCATCAACTAAATCATACTTTAAAATGATATCATTTGAAAGAAGTTTCTCAAGAATAGATGCGTATCTGTTTATTCAACAAATAATCATTGAGGGGATACTCAATATTCAGACATTGTTTCAGGCACTGGAAACTGCAAGGGAATGAAAAATCAAACTAAAAACAACCCTTGTCTTCCCATAACTTATATTTTGGAGGAAGAAAGTAGATATTTAAGTAAACAGGTTTAATATTTCAGGCCGTATGTGCTACAAAGAAGGGGGATGATAAAACCAGGAAAGTGCGATGTGTGGAGGATGTTCAGGAAGATATTTGACAGAGGCTTGGAGTAAATAAGTGACTCTGCAAGCATTTGAGAGTGCTACCCCAGGCAGGGAAGAGAGGCAGGACCATGACCCAGAGATGGACATGTGGCATTGTCTATAACTGGTAAGAAGGCCAGTGTCCTGGAGCTCATAGAAATAGGAGGAGAGTAATGAGATGTGAGGTTGGAAAGCCTTTGCTAAAACTGATGACAATTGGCTATTAATGGTAGTTTTTCTTATTGTTGGTGATTAGGTATCATTTTGAAAAAAAACATGGAAAGCCATTGGAAGATAATAAATGAAAGACTGAAACTGTTTACTTGATTTTCTTTAATGGAGGGCCTCAGCTGCCCTGTGGTGAATAATTGCAGAAGTGAAAGTTCTAGCACAGGAAGCAATTATGAGTCAACCCCAGTAATGGAGATGTCAGACAATGACAGAGGTAGGGAAGAATGGTGAAACCTTGTAAACATCTTTGGAAACAAAACTCAAGTAATTTATCTGTTTAAATTTAGCCTCAACAAATAAGGGAAATTTTTTCTTATTTAAGAATTGAATTAGGAAGCAAAAAGAACAGGTCTGTTACTGACAGAAGATTAGAAATCCAAGTTTTGGATCTCTTTGGTTTTGGATACATTGATTTTTAAGTTACCCAACTGGATAAATAAGATAAGGAATAAGATATGCAACCCTGGAGTCCAGGAAAGAACAGGGCCTCTAGGTAGATTTGGAAGTCATTAGCACATAAGAGCATCCGAGTCCTCCAGACTGAGTGGGTCTGAAGGGGTGAGAGAAGTCAGGCCCGGGAATACTCAGGATATGCCTGTGAGGAGGTGAGGAGGCCTGGGAGAGGGAACCATAGTGGTGAGAAAGTTTGACTTTCTGAAAATATATTTTCATTATAAATTATCATTAGAATTTGTGGTGCCTGGTAAAACATGGAGAAAGAAATGGTCCAATTTGTGGACTTATGATAGAATTCGAGGAATGAAGGTATAGACAGCAATTACACTACAATTTTTTAAAGGCTGATAGCCTATTTACCTATTCAGTTTATTTATCTATTTACTTACTGAAATATAATTGATATAAATATTATATATTATAGATGTATAACATAATGATTCACAATTTTCAAGCTTATACTCCTTTTACAGTTGCTATAAAATATTGGCTATATTCCCTGTGTTGTACAATATATTCTTGCAGTTTATTTTATATGTAATACCTGGAATCTCTTAGTTCCCTACACCAGTACAGCCCCGCCTTCTTTCCCTCTCTCCGCTGGTAACCACTAGTTTGTTCTCTATATCTGTGAGTCTGCTTTATTTTTTTCTTATGTGCTGTAGCTTGTCGTATTTTTTAGATTCCACAAAAATGTGATATCATACAGTTTATATCTTTCTCTGACATTTCATTTGGCATAATGCCCTCCAAGTCCATCCATGTTGATGCAAATTACATTGTCTCATTCTTTTTGTGTCTGAGTGCTTTCCCCTTGTGTATATATAACACATCTTCCTTATCCATTCATCTGTTGATGGGCACATATCTTGGCTATTATAAATAACACTGCTATGAACATCGGGCTACATATATCATTTTCAATTAACATTTTAAATGCATTAATAATATACTTTTAAATGATTTTGTGCTAAAAGGGGAAAGGGAAGTGGAGGAGTAGCTAGAGGGTGTATGGAGTCAAGAGAACTTTACAATATGTAGTGACATTGCTGAGTGTTGTATGATAAACGGAATCATTTCTCAGGGAGGGCATATTTGATAATTTAGGTGAGAGAAGCTATAATTTGGGGAGCGGATGTTTTATAGATGTGGGAGAGAAAATTCAGGAGGATGTAGAGTAGGAAGGGGATGTAGGAAGTGGCATATTGGCTAAAAAATTCAAATTTGTGTGTAGATATGGAGATAAGAACATGTAGATATTATTATCAGAAAATGTGGCAGAGCGTTGGAGGTTTGAAGAGGGAGGAGGTGTAAAATCTCATCTAGAATAAGAATAATCTAAGGAAATGAGATGCAATTGTCTACCATATAACACTTTACTTAGTGATACAAATTTAAGTTCCAATCAACATGGCTTTGTCATTTTTCTACACTCTTGTTTAGCTGTCTGAGTGCAGATTCAAAGAGTGAGATTTAACCAGGAACGTATGGAGGGTGATAGAGGAGTCTGAAATTAAGTACATATTCAGAGCAGTTTTTGTATTGCTGTGCCAGGAATTCTAAGCAACTAAAAATAGAGGCATGAAGACAAGATATAGTGAGGCCTTTGTACTCTTAGTAAATCATATTTTCGTTACTGTACATGCACATAGCTGTGCAATAACAAATGTATAATAAATATTTTCAGTGGTATTCGGGGTTGAACCATTTGTGGTAGGGCTTTATAACAATATCCCATAATATATAATACTGTATATGTGTATATTATTAAGAAAAACAGCCAGAGATCCCACAGGTATACTATTTTTACTACCACTACACAACCTCCCAACCTGATCTGCTCCAGACGTGTAGGAGTTAATGTAGTGCTGAGAAAATAAACGGAGCCGCTTTACAATGCAGATGTTCAGCTTCACTGCTACCCTGAATTTCTTTACTCTTACTTCCCTTGTTGCTGTTCAATCACTAATTCCTGTCCAACTCTTTTGCTACCCCATGGACTGCAGCACACCAGGCCTCTGGTCCCTCTCTATCTCCCGGAGTTTGCCTAAGTTCATGTCCATTAAGTTGGTGATGTTGTCCAACCACCTCAACCTCTGCCACCCTCTTCTCCTCCAGTGAGTTGTCTCTTCACATTAGGTTGCCAAAATTTCAGCTTGGAGCTTTAACTTCTGCATCAGTCTTTCAAATGAGTATTCAGAGCTGATTTCCTTTAGGATTGGCTGGTTTGATCTCCTTGCTGCCCAAGAGTCTTCTCCAACATCAAAGTTCAAAAACATCAATTCTTCAGTGTTCAACCTTCTATATCGTTCAACTCTCATATCTATACATGATGACTGGAAAGACTATAACTTTGACTGGATGGACCTTTGTAGGCAAAGCGATGTCTTTGTTTTTAATATGCTGTCTAGATTTGTCATAGCTTTCCTTCCAAGAGGCAAGAGTCTTCTAACTGTGTGGCTGCAGTCACCATCTGCAGTGATTTTGGAGCCCAAAGAGACAATCTGTCACTGCTTCCATTTTTTTCCCTTCTATTTGTCATGAAGTGATGGGACCAGATGCCATGATCTTCATTTTTCGAATGTTGACTTTTAAGCCAGTGTTTTTTTTTTTTTACTTTCCTCTTTCACCCTCAGTAAGAGGCTCTTAGTTCCTTTTCACTATTAGAGTGGTATCATCTGCATATCTAAGGTTATTGGTATTTCTCAGGGCAATCTTGATTCCAGCTCATAACTCATCCAGCCTGGCATTCCGCATTATATATTCTGCATATAAGTTAAATAAACAGGGTGACAATATATAGCCTTGTGGTACTCCCTTCCCAATTTTGAACCAGTATATTGTTCTATTTAAGGTTCTAACTGTTGTTTCTTGACCTGCATAGAGGTTTCTCAGGAGACAGATAAGATGTTCTGATATTCCCATCTCTTTAAAAATTTTTCACAGTTTGTCGTGATCCACACAGTCAATCCCTTGCTATCAAATAAACCACATTTCAAAAACTTTTTGAGATTGTTTTATTCCTTTATAACCTAGGGGATTATATAACATAGGGGAATTCCAGTTGAGCTATTTCAAATCCTGAAAGATGATGCTGTGAAAGTGTTGCACTCAATATGCCAGCAAATTTGGAAAACTCAGCAGTGGCCACAGGACTGGAAAAGGTCAGTTTTTATGCCAATCCCAAAGAAAGGCAATGCCAAAGAATGCTCAAACTACCACACAATTGCACTCATCTCACACGCTAGTAAAGTAACGCTCAAAATTCTCCAAGCCAGGCATCAGCAATACATGAACCGTGAACTTCCAGTTGTTCAAGCTGGTTTTAGAAAAGGCAGAGGAACCAGAGACCAAATTGCCAACATCCACTAAATCATGGAAAAAGCAAGAGAGTTCCAGAAAAACATCTATTTCTGCTTTATTGACTATGCCAAAGCCTTTGACTGTGTGGATCACAATAAACTGTGGAAAATTCTGATAGAGATGGGAATACCAGAAGACCTGACCTGCCTCTTGAGAAATTTGTATGCAGGTCAGGAAGCAACAGTTAGAACTGGACATGGAACAACAGACTGGTTCCAAATAGGAAAAGAAATACATCAAGGCTGTATATTGTCACCCTGCTTATTTAACATATATGCAGAGTACATCGTGAGAAATGGTGGGCTGGAAGAAGCACAAGCTGGAATCAAGATTGCTGGGAGAAATATCAATAACCTCAGATATGCAGATGACACCACCCTTATGACAGAAAGTGAAGAGGAACTCAAAAGCCTCTTGATGAAAGTGAAAGAGGAGAGTGAAAAAGTTGACTTAAAGCTCAACATTCAGAAAATGAAGATCATGGCATCTGGTCCCATCACTTCATGGGAAATAGATGGGGAAACAGTGGAAACAGGGTCAGACTTTATTTTTCTGGGCTCCAAAATCACTGCAGATGGTGACTGCAGCCATGAAATTAAAAGACGCTTACTCCTTGGAAAGAAAGTGATGACCAAACTAGATAGCATATTGAAATGAAGAGACATTACTTTGTCAACAAAGGTCCGTCTAGTCAAGGCTATGGTTTTTCCAGTGGTCTTGTATGGATGTGAGAGTTGGACTTTTAAGAAAGCTGAGTGCCGAAGAATTGATGCTTTTGGACTGTGGTGTTGGAGAAGACTCTTGAGAGTCCCTTGGACTGCAAGGAGATCCAACCAGTCCATTCTAAAGGAGATCAGCCCTGGGATTTCTTTGAAAGGAATGATGCTGAAGCTGAAACTCCAGTCCTTTGGCCACCTTATATGAAGAGTTGACTCACTGGAAAAGACTCTGATGCTGGGAGGTATTGGGGGCAGGAGGCGAAGAGGACGACAGAGGATGAGATGGCTAGATGGCATCACTGACTTGATGGACGTGAGTCTGAGTGAATTCCGGGATTTGGTGCTGGACAGAGAGGCCTGGCGTGCTGCGATTCATGGGGTCACAAAGAGTCGGACACGACTGAGCGACTGAACTGAACTGAACCTAGGGGATGGGCTGGAATGACATAGAAACAATATAATTTGGCTGCTTCCATGGATTGGAATTTCCTTTGTGGTCAAATGATTGTCAGAATTAAATAATGAGAAGGAACAGTTAGAGAAGTGGCTTTGTAGGAAGAAAGGAAAAGTAGGTTTGAAACTGAAGGGACACCATCATTGTTAATGACAATTCTGCAATATAACATAGGATCAGGTGGCAAAGAAGTATGCAAGACTGTTGGATGTGAAAAATTCAAGAATGGAGAAGTGTTTAGTATAAAATGAAAACCAGATATGAAAATTACCTGAGCAGATAAGATAATTTAAGCCATGTAAACAAAACAAAATTTAGCTTATTTCATGGATGTAAATGAAACTTAACTTCAATTATTTCTCATAAATACCTACAATAACCATAAAATAAATTTTTCATCTTTCTACAATGGTGTAGCACACTTTTAAACAATCCCCTAATGTCTACAAAACTCCATTGTAATAGCCAATCACTGTAAAGGTTAAACAACTTCCTCATTTTCAACTTATAAGCCATCCTGTAATGTCAGGTCCCTGAGTCTCATATCAGTTTTGAATGTGAAAGCTCCCAGTTTGTGAACTTGTTTTATGCAAAATAAGTTTTTATGAAATATCATTTATTAATTTGGTGCTTTTAATGTTTCTATTTCTGGATTTTTGACAGAGCTTAGGTGATCATAGTAAATATCAATTATAAGGATATTGAAGTCACTGACATTTTGAGAGCAGCATTTTGAGAGTAATAATAAACCATATTTTAGAATAATTAGAAGAAATATTATACTATTTATTTTTATGACTACAGCAAAGAAGAATAAGAGATAGAATCTAATAACATTAAATTTCATTTCTAGGGGTGAAGGTTGAATATATAAAATAATTTAGAAATGGCAAAGACTAGTAGAGAGATCGTCTGTGGTATACGGAAGGCTGCAGAGTAAACAGCTACCATTAGACAGAACTCTAGAGAAAAGAACACTCTAACTTTTTTTAGTTAGAAAAGGAAATTTAAGGAGCTGTTTAGAAAGGGACTTGAGAATATAGAGAATTTTGCTGCTGATAGTTCATGAATTACAAACAATTCAGGGGTGAGGAGTTGAATATGGTGATATGAAAGTTGTAGGGAATGCACAAACCTTATGATGAAGTGAAATTTCTTCAGCTTCTTATGATGACTTGAATTTACAAAAGGGCTTAAAAGTAATAATGGGGTTTCCCTGGTAGTTCAGATGGTAAAGAATCTGCCTGCAGTGCAGGAGACCTAGGTTTGATCCTCGGGTAGGGAAGATACCCAGGAGGAGGGCATGCAACCCACTCCAATATTCTTGCCTGGAGAAACCCATGGACAGGGGAGCCTAGTGGGCTACAGTCCATGGGGTCGCAAAGAGTCAGACACAACTGAGCAATTACGCTTAATGGTATGAAGGAATTAGACTGCTGGTCTCTTCTATACTGATATTCAGTTACATGATAAAGTATATTGTATTTATAAGGACTTTCTGATATCACAGGTTAGATTGTTTGAGAAGCCAATTCTGAGAAAGAGAACAGAGTACACGACATTTCATCTCTAGATGTCAAAACCTGTGGAAGTGAGGGGAAGGAAACAGGATTGGGCAAAAAGAGAAGTATGACTGCAGCATGGTCTACCAAATATTTTACAGCTGTTGTCATTATTTAATTAAGTTGTGTCCAACTCTTTTGTGACCCCATGGACTGCAGCCAACCAGGCTCTTCATTTCATGGGATTTCCTAGCCCACAAATGCTGGAGTGGGATGCCATCTTCCTGACCCAAGGATCAAACCCAAGTCTCCTGCAGTGCAAGTGGATTCATTACTGCTCAGGCACCAGGAAAGCCCTTGTACAATTGAATAGCTCTATGGACCCTCAATATTATCTGAAGTTGGAAGAGAGGGGCAGGCTTTGATATCTGCCCCCTCTTGGTCAGGCTTCAGGTGTGAGGCTGCTGTAGGAAAGGGGTGTGAATTTAACAAGGGTAAGCGGTCAGTGGAGAAGGCTGACAGCTGAGGTCCATGGGCTGGCAGAATGTGCAGCAGCTGAGGGAATCAATTCTTTCTCCAGAAGGGATAGTTGGTTTGAGCTGCACGGGGTATGGCTAAATTGATTTCACTGAGTAATTCCCCACCAGTTTTTCTGGGTGTACTTAGAAAAAAAGAAAGGAATATGGGAAACCAAATAGTTGCAATCTGTGATACCAGGTAAGTAAATGGCAAAAGCAGCTTCAGCTTCAATCCTTGCTGATTTTAAGGTTTGCATGAGAAAAAAGTATCTTCACTGATAAGTGTGCCGTTGAGCTACCTATTATCACATTATTGTGGAAAATATTAGATAGCAATTAAAAAGAACAGTTCATCTAAAACTACAGCTGTATATTTATGTTTTCACCAAAATTAGAAAATGATTATATATAGACTTGTATTTTAGCATTAACAGAACTCTTTCCCCAATTATACCTTTATAAGGTTTTTCGTTATTACTTTTTTCACTTTTTTCTGATTCAAAGAAAAATGTTCATTTAATTGTTGGTACCGATAACTATTTTTTTTAATGCTAAAAATGCAATTTAAAATATCTTTAAGGTTGATAACTATGCTAATGACTTCCAGTTACTAATTTATGGTGAATTTATGGTCTGATTTCTACTTTATATCTGTGCATGAGAATTCACATATTTAACTAAAGGAAGAGAAAATGCTGGATACTGTGAGCATTGGATCATTCACAGATAGCAAGAGACATTAGATCGCTATGTGTTTGCATAGAATTGAGTTTGTATCATATGTGTTTCCTGAAGAACTGGAGCATAAATTTCAGAGAGATGAATCACAACTGTTTAATTCTTCTAAAACACAGAAAATATGCTAATTAATTTTCTTTTTTCTTTTCAAGGCAAATAGCATTTTAAATTAAAATTTCTTTCTGAAATGATGAAAATATTCCAGAAAAATAACATCAAAATTAGTTTCAAATTATCTATGGAAGGTGTTAATATAAAGCAAAGTGAAATTTTCATTTGCAGTGAAATACTCATCTATCACAGTAAATTAACTTTTCAGCTAAACAAATACCCTTTAATCAGTGATGTTTTTGAACATCTGTCCACGTTGGCTTGTTGTACATGAGAGTTTTATCCCGGCTTATGGCTGAGGTTGCAAGCTCATAAAAAAGGGATCCTGTGCTACGTTCCAGTCACTCTTTTTTCTGGCCTCAGCCTCCCATGCTCCCTTTGCTTTAATTCACCTTACTCGAGGTTGTTCTCTGTCCCCTAGCTGATATACACAAAGTGGATTTCCTGTTTGTCTCAAGCCCTTTGGATCAACATAATTGCTAAAGTTTTGCCTTCTCTTTGTTTACTCCAGATGCAGATCCCTGCTCTGTGCCCAGAGTTTGCCCTGTCTTTTTGGACAGCAATTAGTCATTTGTTACTTAGATACTTACTACTAGCAGTGACAGATAGAGACAATATCGCTTCCCTCGGCTTATAGAAATGGTGCTATGACAATAAACCTTCTGATGGGAATTCCTTTCCAGGTAAGTTTTAAGTCCATGGGTCCTGACTTTATCACAAAATTGCAAGCAGAAAGGCTTTTCCATTTTTCAAAAAAAAATTCTTACCTACTCACATTTCTGAGATGATCTATAATTGAAAATGTCAATATAGGTAATACTTTGAGTATTGTAAAGTATTACCATTGCTTTTGCTTGGGATACATTTTTATTAATAAGAATTAGGACTTATTTAATAGCTCAAAATCATGATCGAAGGTTTCCTTTACATCTCTAAATTTTATGCATGTGGAAATAGTGCCGTGATACTCAGAAATGCTAGAGAAGACATTCCTGAGGCTAGAAAAAAGTGACTAGTCTAAACTGGGACATGCTGTGGGGAAAATACCAGTTCCACTCACAGATCTGGACAAAAACCTCATAGAATAAACCCAGCTTCCCCCTTTTATCAGTTAAAACTCCCAAGTTATAGTGTTAAAGTGAAAGTTGCTCAGTCATGTCCGACTCTTTGTGACCCCATGGACTATACAGCCCATGGAATTCTCCAGGCCAGAATACTGGAGCGGTTAGCCTTTCCCTTCTCCAAGGGATCTTCCCAACCCAGGGATCGAACACAGGTCTCCTGCATTGCAGGTGGATTCTTCAGCTGAACCACAGTGGAATCCCAGTTGTAATGTTACTGACATTTTAAAAAGTGAGCTATCTTTCTGGTCTTAGGTTAACTCATGTAAATGAGAACACTAACATCTAGGTTATTATAAAATGTGGCTATAAAATATATGATATAGTAGATAATACACTTGTCACTTTATTCATAAAGGGGGTGGGATATATTTTAGTTGTTTATTTCTTTTGTGTAATGATAGCTGAGTAACCCCAGTGAATAAGTTATAAAATGCCAAAATGTTGAAAGTTAGAGAGGTAAAAACATTCAGAATATAAAGAAAGGCACTGAGAATTGAGGACAGATCTAATTAAATGACTAAGTAAAAATGTGTTAGAAAATGAGGAAATACATTATGTTCATGTAATCGTTAGAAAAGGGGAGGGTAGTATAAAACTGGGGGAAAGTCAGAGAAAATGGAAGGAAGAACACAACTTTTAAACATCCAACACTTACTAAAATTCTAAATAAATTAAGCCACGGTTTTTTCTTAGGATTCAGGTCTCTTTTGAACTGTGGTGCTGAAGACTCTTGAGAGTCCCTTGGACAGCAAGGAGATCCAACCAGTCCATCCTAAAGGAAATCAGTCCTGAATATTCGTTGGAAGGACTGATGCTGAAGCTGACGCTCCAATACTTTGGCCACCTGATGCGAAAAACTGGCTGCTTGGAAAAAACCCTGATGCTGGGAAAGATTGAGGGTGGTAGGAGAAGGGGACTACAGAGGATGAGATGGTTGGATGGCATCACTGACTCTATGGACATAAGTTTGAATAAACTCCAGGATTTGGTGATGGACAAGGAAGCTTGGTGTGCTGCAGTCCATGGGGTTGCAAAGAGTCGGACGTGACTGAGTGAACTGAACTGAACTGAACAGGCCTTTAAGTTTCTCAACAAAATATTTTTATAATTAATGGAAAAGTGCAGAAGTTTAAAAACCATTGCCATATTATCTAAAAATTAAAAAAAGATCTAGAAATCCAGTCATCTCTTAACACAGACAGACATAACATATATGTTCTGTATCTATGTTATAAATAAATATGCATTTATAATCACATTTATTTTGCATGCCTGTCAAACGTTTCCTTTTAACCATAAGGCCCTTCTGCTGCACCGAGCGGCTTTCCATGTGGAGTAATGTCTGCAGATGCTCTAGTTGTCAGGGCTACTTTCAAAAGGTGTTTTCAGGGTGTCATTTGCTGGCATTAACTTATGTTGTGATATTTTCTGCACATTGACCTCACAACCTGCTTGATATGCATAATGCTTTGGTCTGTCTTCAGAATTTGTTGCTTAAGAATGCCCTTGTCTCCTGTCCTCTCGCTTCATACAGTGTTGGGATGGTAGGTGCATTATTCTTGTTGATAGGTTGCTGAATCTTTTGATAGGTGCTATGAATTTGAATGTTCATTTTGAAATACAGTCCAGTCCTCTCCACAGTCAGTGACTAAGCTCAGCGATATACAGTCATGAGAGCAAAGGCTGTGTATTTAAATGTGTATGTTTATTTGAATTGGTCAAATTGCTCCTTTTTTGTTCTTGTTTTTACTTTAACTGGACACATTGCTGCCCTAGACAAAATTGCTTCCTCAAATGTAGAAAAAAATATGTTACTGGGGGGAAAGTACCTATATCTGTAAGATATTTTGATATATGATATTTGGTTATCCCATTGATGTGTGATGCACCAAATCACTTAGTAATTGTTGGAATTTTCTTTCATTTTTATTTAAAATATAATATATTTTATATTATATATATATAATTAATATATAATAATAAAATATAGGTACTTTCCCCCCGAGATGCCAGTCCAGGTTCAATGCATGATACTGGATGCTTGGGGCTAGTGCACTGGGACAACCCAGAGGGATGGTATGGGGAGGGAGGAGGGAGGAGGGTTCAGGATGGGGAACACATATATACCTGTGGTGGATTCATTTTGATATTTGGCAAAACTAATACAATTATGTAAAGTTTAAAAATAAAATAAAATTTAAAAAAAAGAATGGGAATGGAAAAAAAAACAAAAATACTTACTTATTAATATTTTATAATGTATCATGTTTTTTATTCATTTTTTTCTAGCATGTTTTCCTCTTTTAAAACTTTACTGCTGTACACTGAATTTTCTTTAATGTTGTGGTATTTTCCCATTTGGTCCAATTGTTTATATTCCACTTACCTGTTTTTTAAACGTGAATGATACCTGTAGGTAATGTAATGAGGTAAATTGATGAAGAAATGTAATATGAATTAGTGATTTAATGAATTTAGTTAATACCTTGAGTGGATAAGCTCTATATGTGTTTTTTATAAGAATTTGAACCGAGATGACTTAATTCTACCTGTTTGCCATCATTTTAATACATAGTATTCTGAAATGACTGCTCTAAGTTACTTTAGGGGGAGCTTTGAACTAGAGGCAACATTTATTCTTTCCTTTTGAAGTTCAGCAGGCATCTTTTTGGCTCTGAAGTCTCTTCCTTGTTAAGGAGAAATGCATCTGGAATTCATGTATTAAAAACAGTTAATGTTGGCCACCACCAATTTAATTTGTTTAACCACTTGAGTCCTGCTATATAAACCTAGTACATGGGGTTAGTCACTTATCAGTGGGAAAAGATAAGATATGAGCAGAGGTGTAGCACTCTCAGTCCTTAGGTGATAGTCTCAGTTAGGGGCTCAGTCCTGCCCACTGGGTGGCAGAAGCAGTGAAGCGTTCAGCCATTGAATTTCCAGGTGGCTTAAGTGACTCAAGTGCTACTCAGGACAATTAGCCTTGAGGATTTATGCTGCTGCCTTTTCTTAAATGAACGCTTCATTTTAAGATGCATTTTCTCCCAGATTTCTAAAGACACTCATTTTACTTTCGGCATTGTCCTTAAAAGAAAATAACAAGATGATTCTTGTTGAACTCTAGAAGAATGCTAAATAGGGCTTTTTCAGTTTTATTTAACTCCTGCTGCTGCTGCTGCTAAGTCACTTCAGTCGTGTCCGACTCTGTGCGACCCCAGAGACGGCAGCCCACCAGGGTCCCCCATCCCTGGGATTCTCCAGGCAAGAACACTGGAGTGGGTTGCCATTTCCTTCTCCAATGCATGAAAGTGAAAAGTCAAAGTGAAGTCACTCAGTTGTGTCTGACTCTTAGAGACCCCATGGACTGCAGCCTACCAGGCTCCTCCATCCCTGGGATTTTCCAGGCAGGAGTACTGGAGTGGGATGCCATTGCCTTCTCCATATTTAACTCCTACTTGGCACCAAATGCAAATATAGAGCAATATATTTTGTTTTAAGTACCAGAAAACTACTGAAATTTCAAAACATTTGTTCAACTCTTTCTCACAATACACCAGTTTTGGAAAATATGACAGATTCTTTATGTTCTCTAAAACATTCCATTAAGTGTTGTGTGGTTAATTATGGAAATCTCTAAACAATGACTTAAGGTTACTTATGCTCACAACAATAAGAAATAAAATATTGATCAACTTCAGAACAGTTACCAGGTATAAATACTAACAATGAGCCTAATGTGATTGATTAAGAAAGATTGGCTTATATCTGATCACAGGAATTCTTTATTCTAGAATTTTTAAAGCTTTGTTACAAAATGTATGTTATTTTGAGTATGAATATGAACTAATAAGCATAGGTGAGGACTTGAGGGAAATCATGAACTTTTAATTCTCATTAAGGTATGTGTGTGCTCAGTTGTATCCAACTCTTTGTGATGCCATGGACTGTAGCCAACCAAGCTCCTCTGTCCATGGAATTTTTCAGGCAGGAAGACTGGAGTGGGTTGCCATTTTCTTCTCCAGGGGATTTTCATGACCAAGGAACTGAAACCCTGTCTCTGCATTTCAGATGGTCTTCTGCATTGCAAGTGGATTCTTTATTGCAGACCCAGGAAGGAAGCTCAATCAGTAACACAAAGCAAACATCCTAATGGAGATATAGGAGATAATATTTGAAATTGAATTTTTTCACTAGTGTATTAGAGCAGAAATATTTTAATATTTCATATTTTAAGATTCCTATGAAATTTTGAATCTTGGAAAATCTTTTGAATTATGATTCTGTGTTGCATATTTATAATCATACATTTTTTAATTGATACTATTAAGATATGTCAGTTTGACACAGTCTTTAAGCCACTGTTTATATTTATATTTACATAAACATAAAACTTTGAAATATTGACAAAACATATTCAATTGACTTAACAGAAAACTGCCACTGCTGCTGCTAAGTCACGTTAGTCATGTCCGACTCTGTGTGACCCCATAGACGGCAGCCTACCAGGCTCCACCGTCCATGAGATTTTCCAGGCAAGAGTACTGCAGTGGGTTGCCATTGCCTTCCCCGAACAGAAAACTGTCAGTCCTATAATGCTTTTATTTGTCCCAAAGGTACATTAAGGAGGGGCTGGTAAGGATGCCATTGTTTCCATAAGTTAATTATATCATATTTGAAAGTGTTTTTCTTTGGCTTTTGTTACTTTATCAGACTTCTCTTGTTCATTTGTTACTCATGCTAGGAGTTCTAAACACTTCAAAACATTTTCCATTTTTCATGAAAAGTTGTTCCATTTTCTATATAATCTTTCTGGAAGATGTCACACATTTCTAGAGTTTTAATTACCATATCTATAAAATTGAGACCCTCACTTATACCTTCCACATGGCTATTACCATGAGCTGAAGCTTCCTGTCTCTTGCAGGATACTTCTGTTTGAATATTGTGTTCTCAAGTCAAATCATCTGAAATCTAACTTACAATTTTTTTCCTAAAACCATATTTCTTCTTTTTTTAATATTTTCTTAATGTAGGGCAAAATCTCCTTAAGAGTATTGTTGGATCTTGAAGCCTCGTAGAGGTAAATCCTCCACTGCTTTTAATTTCTCCTTTAAGCAGTCAACAAACTATTTCATTGATTTTGTTTTTTCTTTTTAATGTTTTTTGAACTATTCTCATGCCGCTAAGGAATGTATCAATTTTAATATGCTATTTTACTTTGAAAGAAAACCATTAATAACAATCTAGTGCATGTATGAAAGTGAAGTCACTCAGTCGTGTCCGACTCTTTGCGACCCCATGGACTGTAGCCTATCAGGCTCCTCCGTCCATGGGATTTTTCAGGCAAGAGTGCTGGAATGGATTGCCAATTCCTTCTCCAGGGGATCTTCCTGACCCAGGAATCGAACCCCGGTCTCCCGCATTGCAGGCAGACACTTACCATCTGAGCCACCAGGGAAGCTAGAGCACGTATAATAAAGCTCAAATTATAAAGCATTAATTTGTACCTGGTAGGATAATGATAAGTAATTTTCTCCCTCAGAGAGTAGGTGAGAACCCCAAATCTGTGGAAAAAAATTTTTATGGACGTGACAGTTCAGCATAGTCCAAAATATAAATCATTGTTTTGGACAACATTCAGTTATTAGAGGTAAATATTGAGAATTGGCAGTTTAATTTGCATCAGTACCTTCATTTTAGATAGTATGTGTATGAAGCATACTTTATTTATTTATTTATTATTAAGATGAAAGTTGAAAGTGAAAGTTGCTCAGTCATGTCCAACTCTTTGCCACCCCATGGACTATATAGTCCATGGAATACTCAAGGCCAGAATACTGGAGATTATTCCAAATATAATTTTATAGTGAATTATATGCCAAACCCTTTCTTAAGTACTGGTGATGTTATCTAAACCATGAAAGCATAAAATCTTTGCCTTTGTACAGATACATATTTCAAATTTCTAAAAATCAAGCACGTTTTTAAAAACTCATAAATATACATATAAAATTCACTCTCAAGTTTCTATAATATGAGGGTATTTTTAAGGTCTAGTTCATATTTGTAATGAGAAGTAAGGACCAGTAACAAACATCCATAAAACAACAATCACATACATATGTGTGTACTTGTATTTACTTTTGTGTGTATTTACTTCTTTGTATGGTTAAATTTTTATATCATTTAAGTTTATTGTATTTTAACTTTATGATTTTGTGATGTGAATGAATTTCTATGGCTATAAAATTGTTTACTAAATTATACACATTTATGTATTACAGGCATCCTGAAAGTGTGTTCCTTTATAAAGTTAAATAGTATTGAGATTGTTTTAAATTTAATTCCTTATGTAGATGATGAAGGTTTACACAGAGAAAACTTGATTTTTAAGAGGGAAGAATACACAGATATCTATATGTCACTGATTATAAGAGACGGGTCAAAAGAATTCTCTTGGTGAACTTGAGAGGATTGAATTATTAGAAAAGTAATTGTTTTAAATAATAGTGAATCATTGCTTTCTTCTCATTATTGAATATAATACGAGAGGAATACTGGGTAAGTAAAAGTTTTTCAAATTCAGAATAAAGAACTATAAAATAGATAACATGAATTTATGTCAGACACATTACAATAAAATATAACATTATATATCCCCCAAGCAGAACTTGTAATTTAATTTCCCTAAACTTCATGTGTGCAATGCTTTTCATTTCAAATGCTCACATCAAACCTAAATAATATAAAATTAAAGATAAATAGTGTATGTGCATGTGTGAATATTTGATTCACTAGAGCCTTGATTTTGTATTAGACCAATCACATTTAAAAATTAAAAGCAGCATATTATTTTATAATCCCTTAATTATGATAGCGATGGTCTAGACATAACTTATGATAGTTATATTCTAAACAATTTTGAATAGTACTAAATAAAAAAATAATGAAATATTTCTAATAGATCTATAATAAAGAATAGAGAAGAGATATCTCATCTCACTGTGTATTGATCCAATTTGTAAAATGATTCTGAATAACAGTCACTTTCAAAAGAAATGAACTAAAAGCATAATTTGTTATATATTTTGTAGAGGAATATTTTTTCTTTAAAAAGAATGACTGTTTATAGCTGTTTTAGGTTCACAGCAAAATTGAGAAAAAAAGTACAGGTATTTACCACATATGCATAGATTCCCTCACTATTAACATCCCCCACTAGACTGGTACATTTGTTAAAATTGATGAGCCTACATTGGCACATTATAATCACCTGCAATCCATAGCTTACACCAGGGATCCCTCTTGGTGCTGTACACTCTGGGTTTGGACAAATGTATAAGGACATGTACCTAACATTTTAGTATTCCATAGAGTGTTTTTCTGTCCCAAGAATTCTCTGTGCTCTGCCTATTTATTCCTCTCTTCCCCACAACCCTTGGCAATCACTGATCATACTTTTGCCTTTTCTAGAATGTTATATAGTTGGAAGCACACAGTATGTAGCATTTTCAGATTAGCTACTTTCCCTTAGTAGAATGCTTTGAAGTTTTCTCATGTGTTTTCAAGGCTTAAGAGCTTATTTCTTTTTAGCACTGAATAATATTCCAGTGTCTAGATGTATCAGAGTTTATTTATCCATCCACCTACTGAAGTCCATCTTGGTTGCTTCCAAATATGAATAAAGATTCCATAGATATCTACATGTAAGTTTTTGTGTGAACATAAGTTTTCAGCTCCTTTGGATAAATGCCAAGAACTCCAATGCCTGGATCATATGGTAGGAATATGTTTTGTTTTGTAAGAAATTGCCAACTATTTTCCAAAGTGCCTGTGCCATTTCATATTTCCACAAACAGTGAATGAGGGTTTCTGTTGCTCTACACCCTTGTCAGAATTTGATAATGTCAGTGTTCTAGAATTTAATTTGTGTAGTGGTATTTTATTGTTTTAATTGTCATTTCCCTGATGACATATGATGTGGAACACTTTTTCATATGCTTATTTGCGAACTGTGCATCTTCTTTGGTGAGGGGTCTTTTAAACTACTCTGGTTCATTCTTTTAATTTAACTTAAACAAACAATGGAAAGTAAATTCCTTAATCAACTTATGTAAAACAAACAAATCCTCAGTGATGTTATTAAATGTACTAGTAAAAATAAAACTGTTTTAAAGACCTGGATTGGAAGTCTTTAAAAAATGTTAACAGTTTGGAGGTTTTGGCTTAAGAGTTTTTCTGTATATTTAAACATGAGGTCATATCCATGCTGCAATCCATGGCATCACAAAGAGTCAGACATGACTGAGAGACTGAACTGAACTGAAACTCCAAATAATTTAAAGTAAAAATAAATTAGAATGTCAGGCACTAAGAATTCAGATACTATGTAAATAATAAATAGGAACAAGAGCAGAAGATAACATTTGCTGTACAAATATTTTTAATATCTTAGTATATTGAGAATGAAGTAAAGTTTCTAAAATGTCATTTTAGCTTGATAAAGTAACTAGTGCACATTTTCTTATGGGCTGAAAGCTTTGATGCAGATATATTGCCCCAACTTCTGGGGGTGCTCTCAGCAGACAAACTTCAGCAGCTAGCCACCCTTTCAGAGTGTGTCTTGACTGAAAAGTGTTATCTGACCCAAGGTACACCCTTCAAGGGGTGACTCATATCTAATGAGTTAGCTATTCATGTAAGACTAGACTGAGGGTGCTTGACCAGTGGTTACTTTTTGATCCCTGAATGCATAATTAGGATAGCAGTACTGGTGGTTTATGTCACATTTCCACTACATCTTTGGTCTACCTGATAAGGGCTTCCATACCAAGGAAAGCCAAATAAAAGCCTCTGAAACCATCACTGTCATGAAAGCCAAGGTGGTAAAGCAAGAACATTATCTCTTCCTTGAGATAGGGGTGAGAATCATCCTTGCATATTTGAAGAATGTAAGACTAGTGGTCTTTGTCATACATTCATTTTTTGAGTTACTAAGCTTTTTATTTTACTTTTTAATTAACTTTTTATGGAGTACAGTTGCTTTACAATGTTGTGTTGGTTTCTAGAGGAAAATGAATCAGCCACGGAATTGGAAGATTGAAATTGACATATAAACACTACTGACACCATGCATAAAATAGATAACCAATGAGAATATATGGTGTAGCACAAAGAACTCTACTTAATACACTATGAAAAGTGAACGTGGTAGTCACTCAGCTGTGTCTGACTTTTTGCAACCCCATGGACTATAGCCTGCCAAACTCCTTTGTCCATGGAATTCTCCAGGCAAGAATATTGGAGTGGGTTGCCATTCCCTTCTCCAGGGGATTTCCCTGGCCCAGGCATCAAACCCTGGACTTGGAGGCAGATTCTTTACCATCTGAGCTACCTGGGAAGATAATGCACTGTAGTGTCCTACATTTAATTCATCAGTTAATGAAAAGCTATTGCCTTAGATACTGGGTGACTTGTTAAAAAATCCTTCAGCCATTCAGTCTCCACGGGTTTTGCACTAAATTCTGTGTTGACCTCTTGTAGAAAATGATCTAAAACATTTGTGGATTAGAAAATGCTGAGAACAGGTGTGTGTCTATTCACATATAGATGACATCTTAATCTAGTTTTCAAGGTACAAATTTATCCACATATATAATTATTTCTTTATTTTAATAGAAATGTCACACAGGTGAATGTCAATGATGTCATCATCATCCATGTAATCCCATGAGTCAACTTCTTCAGACAGATGAGAAATCAAGTTTTTTATTTTTTTCCTCCCCTCTTTCTCTTTTCCCCTATGTTTCTCTCTCTTCCTCTCAACTAGCACAACCCATTTCTCTAATAGACAAAAGTGCCCTACTTTATAACTAAATCTTATCTACACTGTTTTAACCAGCTGATCATGGTTCTTATTTGTGTTTTTATTAATGTAAACTGCTTTGTTCTTAACCAACCATGATAAACTATTCATTTCCTCACTTCTGCTTGATCAGTTATGTTTCAGCAATAAATACAACACATACAGAATATTTACTATATGTTCTGAATGCTATTCTAAACTATTTGTATATATTAACTCATTAAATCTTCATAAGAACTCTGTGAAGCAGTTACTCTCATCTACATTTTACAGATGAAGCTGAAGTACATAATTCGTGGAGGGCCCCTCAGATAGTAATTGGTAAAACTCAAATTTTAAAATATGTAGATTGCACCAGAGAATTTTTACCTATAACTGCTACACTACAGAGCACAATTGATAAATTTTATCAATTAAAGCAGATGCTGACTCAACCTTTGACAGTTTTCTTATTTAAAAACCTCAGGAAAACATATTCTTTAAATACACCTTATTTATCCATGCCCTCTGTTTCTGTCTGCCTTCATTCCTAAGCTATATGGAATGTATCAAACATTCCATATAAAGGTAATTAATTATTTTCTCACTAATGTGTAGATAGAATGACATAGATCTAGGTAATATTCCTTATGCCACTAATTTATCAACTCTGTGATTATTTCCCTTCAACTTTGCTTAAACTCAGGGAGGTCTTTTATTAAGTATCTCTGAATCAATCCCTTGGGCACGTTCTATTCTAGAAAATTATTTATGTCTAGAGCAGCATGCTAGATAGTGAAGAATTTAGGACCTGTGATCTGTTAGTGTGCAGACTCCTTCCTACAGAAAGAGACAAACAACATTTTAGCGGTACAAACTTCAATTCAGTTCCCTGTCCATCACCAACTCCCAGAGCTTAATCAGACTCATGTCTGTACAGTCGGTGAGGCCATCCAACCATCTCATTCTCTGTTCTCCATTTGTCCTCTTGCTTTCAGTCTTTCTCAGCATTAGGGTCCTTTCCAATGAGTCAGCTCTTCACATCAAGTGGCCAAAACATTGGACTTTCAGCTTCAGCATCAGTCCTTCCAATGAATATTCAGGACTGATTTCATTTAGCGTTGACTGGCTGGATCTCCTGGCAGTCCAAGGGACTCTCAAGAGACTTCCCCAACACCACAGTTCAAAAGCATCCATTCTCTGGTGCTTAGCTTTCTTTATAGTCCAACTCTCACATCCATACGTGACTATTAGTAAAAATATAGCTTTGACTAGATGAACTTTTGTAGGCAAAGTTGTGTCTCTGCTTTTTAATGTGTTGTTCAGAGTTGTCCTAGCTTTTCTTCCAAGGAGCAAGTGTCTTTTAATTTCATGGCTGCTGTCACCATCCTCAGTGATTCTGGAGCCCAGGAAAATAGTCTGTCACTGCTTCTACTTTTTTCCCATCTATCTGCCATGAAGTGATGGGAGCAGAGGCCATGATCTTAGCATTTTAAATGTTTAATTTTAAGCCAGCTTTTTCACTTTCCTCTTTTACTTTCATCAAGATACTCTTTAGTTCCTCTTTGCTTTCTGCCATAAGGGTGGTATCATCTGCGTATCTGAGGTTACTGGTACTTCTCCCAGCAAACATGATTCCAGCTTGTGCTTCATCCAGCCAAGCATTTCATGTGATGTACTCTGTATATAAGTTAAATAAGCGGGGTGACAATATACAGCCTTGACATGCTCCTTTCCTAGTTTTGAACCAGTCCATTGTTTCATGTCTGGTTCTAACTGTTGCTTCTTGACCTGCAAACAGATTTCTCAGCAGGCAGGTAAGGTGGTCTGGTGTTCCCATCACTTTAAGTCTGGTATTCCTATCTCTAAGAATTTTCTACATTTTGTTGTGATCCACAGTCAAAGGCTTTAGCATAGTTAATGAAGAAGTAGATGTTTCTTTCTGAAATTCTCTTGCTTTTTCTATGATCCAACAGACTTAAATGCATGAAATGGAAGTGGCTGATATCAAAATGTCAGGAAATACACTCAAAGATATTTGAAAATCAATGAAATGGAACATATGCGCCAAAACAAATGTATCCTCTGAGATTGGTTCTGATCATTTGAAAGTATGACATATAAATTTTGTACCTTACCTCTGAGCTAATAACATACATATTTGAAGCATGCTGTTAAAATATAAATTACATAAAGGTAGAGAAATGAAGGGCATTCTAATGTTAACTGATATTTTACAATCATAAGTTAGAATCTTGAAAATCTAGGAATGTTCAATTTTTCTGTGACTTGCTTTGAAAAAAATTAAAACATCTGGATTCTGAAAATAATTGCCATGTGTTCTAACTCCTGTATCTCTGTTTTTCTCATATAAGAAAGTTTGAATTATTTAAATCTTCTTAAATTTATGGAGACTTCTTAAAATGGCTCAACAGTTGGTCTAACGTGGTGAATTAACCATGTGCATTTGAAAAGAATGTATATATTTTATTCTTGTTTCTAGTAGTGTTCTATAAAGCCAAGTCAAAAAAAAAAAAAGATTTCCTGTTATGGACTGAATGTTTGTATTTCCACATTGTTTCAAATTCATATGTTGAAACCTTAACCCCTAACATGATAGAATTTTTAGATGGGGAAATAATCAGAGTTAGATTAGGTCATGAGAGTGGGGCTCTCGTAATTGAATCAGTGCCCTTATAAGAAATTAAAAAGGGATTGCTGTTTCCTTGCCATATTCACAAAGTACCTGCAATATCATAAATACATATTTGTTGATTATTATTTTTGTTTCTATGAAACATAAATTAACAATACTTTTTAAAAAAAATATTTAGGTGATAATATCAATTTCAATCAACTGATGCTGAAATCAATAACATTTTCCCTCTGATTTCTTACCAGAAGAATATAATTGTCCAGAAAAAAAAAAAAAAAAGATATTCTAAACAATTCTAAGAGAGAAATCTAAGATTTACACACACTAATCTGCAATTTACTAACTTCTAGGGAGCAAGTTACCAGATTATCAATTTTCTAACTTTCAAATTGTAAAGTAATTATAATTTTACCCATTTCTGAGAGTACTAAGAAGGAATTAAAGATATATAATGAATAGTTGTGGTAATAATCAAACTATTGCTACCATTTTCCTAACAGTTCCTTTCCTTGATTTAGCTCAGTATTCATTGTTGCAGAGGTAAGTTTTCAAGTAGCAAGAGTACAATAGGAGAAAATAACTTTGATAAAATTAACAATTTAAACAAACTGTGATCATACATGAAATTATATCCTGAGCATTTGTATTTTGCAGTCATAGTACATTATACCTAGCTTCTAGCTGGTATTGATAAATTATAGAATGAGAAGATTTATACCGATTTCTCAATAAGAGACAATTAGAGGCAGCATTCTTCAGTACTCAGAAACTGTATTCAGAATGACACTGAAGCAGTGGAGTAATCCAGGTTTCAGGAGGTGACTAGGTCTGAAAAATGGAAGGAAATTAATGGAAAAGGGAAAATTTTTATACCCAGAGAAGATCATGCAATTTGGGAGAGGGAAATCATGAGCATCACAAAGATATCTTATGATAAGGACACCATCGTTGCTGCTGTTCAGTCTCTCAGTCATGTCCAAATTTTTGAAACCCCATGGAGTGCAACATGCCAGCTTTCCTGTCCTTCACTATCTCCCGGAGTCTGAACAAACTCGTGTCCATTGAGTCAGTGATGCCATCCAATCATCTCATCCTCTGTTGTCCCCTTCTCTTCTGTTTTCAATCTTTCCCGACATCAGAGTCTTTTCCAATGAGTCAACTCTCTGCATAAAGTGGCCAAAATATTGGACCTCAGCCTCAGCTCCACTCTTTCCAATGAATATTCAAGTTTGATTTCCTTTAATTGACTGGTTTGATCTCCTTGCAGTCCAAGGGACTCTCAAGAGTCTTTCCCGACACCACAGTTTGAAAGCATCAATTCTTCAGTGCTCAGCCTTCTTTATGGTCCAACTTTCACATCCATTCATGACTACTGGAAAAACCATAGCCTTGACTGTACAGACCTTTGTTGGCAAAATGATGCCTCTTCTTTTTAATATGCTGTCTATGCTTGTCATAGCTTTTCTTCCAAGAAGAAAGCATCTTTCATTTCATGGTTGTAGTCACCATTTGCAGTGATTTTGGAGCCCAAGAAAAAAAAGTCTGTCACCGTTTCCATTTTCCCCATCAATTTGCCATGAAGTGATGGAAATAAAAAACACGATCCTACTTTTCTGAATTTTAATTTTAAGCCAGCTTTTTCACTTTCATCAAATGGCTCTTTATTTCCTCTTTGCATTCTGCCATTAGGGTGGTGTCACTTGCGTATCTCAGGTTATTGGGATTTATCCCAGAAATCTTGATTCCAGTTTGTGCTTCATCCAGCTCAGTATTTCACATGATGTACTCTGCATTTCATACAGATGCATTATAAGAGGACATGCATATGGTTTAAAAGGACATGAAAATATGGTCAATATCTCTAATTTTGGAGAAATGCAAATCAAAACTACAATGAGATATCACTTCACACTAGTCAGAATGGCCATCATCTAGAAACAATAAATGCTGGAGAGGGTATGGAGAAAACAAAACTTTCCTATACACTGATGGAAATGCAAATTGGCACAGCTACTACAGAGAATGGTGTAGAGAGTCCTTAAAAACCTAAAACTAGAGCTTCTATATGATCCAGCATATATTCAGAGCAAAAATATTTCAAAAGGTTAATATATACCCGAGGGTTCATTGCAATCTTTGTTTACATAGTCAAGATATGAAAGTGAACTAATTGTATACCCACATATGAATGAATAAAGAAGATGTGGTAAACACATACAATGAAATATTATGCAGCCATTTTAAAGAATAAAATAATGCCATTTGAAACAACATGAATGGACCTAGAGATTATCATCCTAATCTCTAATCATCCTAAATCAGACACAGAAAGACAAATATCATATATCAATTATATTTGGACTCAAACAATTATGCAAATTAACTTATTTACAAAACAGGAACAGACTCACAGAATTAGAGTATGAATCTATGGTCACCCAGGGGAAAGTGTGGGAATGAGGGTTAGGTTGGGAGTTTGGGACATGTGCATACTGCTATATTTAAAATAGATTCCCAACAAGGACTTATTTTGAAAAATATATAAAGTAAAATATTAAACTTAAATCCATTTTTGACATTTTAAAAAGTCAGGTTATGATGGTATTTTATTATTTATATTAAATTTAAATGTTTAATTTTATCAAATAAAATGATATTAACTTAAAAGGAAAGGATACAATTTTGATAGTGTCTTGATTTAGATGTCTGACCTCCAGAACTGTAAGAGAATAATTCTTTGTTGTTGTGTGGTATTGCACAGAGCAGGAGCCAGAAACTGATAGAGAAAGTTCACATGTTTTAATATTTCCGTATTCTAACAATAACAGTGATAGTAATAATGATATCATCTTGTTAAAATTTCTTTTCTGTGTATAGTACAGTACAATTAAACATTTAAAAAGGAAAATAGCTAAAGCAATTATGGCAAAATTTGCAATCTCGCCAAAGCTTTGTTGTAGCAAGTATAGTTTACTACATGGTTCTTTATTATTTCCATGGAATATTTTACAGTAAAGTGTGGAATTATGTATCAAATAATTTCTATTATGAGGAAAATGGAAGACTTCTTATAGAGAATAGAGGAAAGAATTTACATATGGTTGTCAGTGTCAAAAATACCTCTCTGAAGAATGACAGTTAAGTGGAAGAAAGTGGGAAAATTTTTCTTAAGTTAAAAAGAATGAAGGAAATTCAGTATTCATAGGGAGTAAAGCAAAAAGCAAAGCGTGACCAATATAAACATGGACACATTAGCAAGGGCTAGATAACATTGGTCCTTGAAGATTATAGTAAGGTATTTGCTTCTGCTGCTCTTAAGTCGATTTAGTCATGTCCAACTCTGTGTGACCCCATGGACAACAGCCCACCAGGCTCCTCTGTCCACAGGATTCTCCAGGAAAGAATACTAGAGTGGGTTGCCATTTCCTTCTCCATAGTAAGGTATTTGAGTGTATGTGAAATCTGTTGTGAAGTCACTGGAGAGTTTTAAGCAGGAAGAAGAGAGATAGTCTGATTTATGTTCTATAAATCATCGTACCTGATATGTGCCCTGCTGTGTATGAAGTGAGGTGAAGCATGGATGGAATTTAGGAGTCTCTTGCAGCACTCTAATTAAAAGAAGATGGTGGTTGATTTAGGACTATGGCAATGATGAAAATGAAATCTGTGCACATGTGAAAAATTTGACAAGCTTTGCTGATGGATTAGATGTTGGACTTAGGGAATGGACCAGAAATAATCTGTCTTTGCTGACAATCCTGTGCTCTTCCTTCTTTAATAAAAATATAAGTCAAGCATTTTGATTTATTGTTATGTTTTTCACCTTAAATTAAAAAGAAGACTTTATTTTTGTATTTGTTTTTTAATATTCTAATTTAACTTGTTTGCTTTTGCTATGTACTTTAACCAGAACTTTTTCATGTATTTTGCTCTTTCCATTGGTTCATTTCTAAAAAGTTTTTAATAAACAAATATTGAATGACTACAACTCTCCAGAAGACATAAAATAAATATAAGACTTGGTCCTTGTCTTGTTGAACCATTCATCTTTGCTTAATGATTTTGCGGATCATTTGAAGACTTACTTTGACTGCAAAGTCAAATCATTTAACATATGAGAGGTATGTAATACATAATATATATGAAAGCCTTATAACTAGATTTAATAACAAAATTGCTTCTTTCTCATTATTTTCTAGGAGTCCTAAGTTTTCCTGTAAGAATTAAAACTAATCAATGGAGTATTTTAAAAGGTGAAAGCTAAAAATTCAAAAATGTTCCATATAAACAATTTTTTTTATAAAATTTAAATAGTACACGTGAAATTGTTCTGATACATTATCAAAAAGTTTTAGATATAGCATATCTGTCATATTTATATGACTTTTGTCTTTATGACTTTTATATCACAAAAATTTTGTCACCAAATTATTAAAATGTATATAGTTTTTTCATCACTGTGATGGTAGATTTTTGTCAGTTTTTCATATTTTTAAAGAAAGAATATTCTTTCTATCACCATAAGTGCCCATAACATTAAAAGAAGCAACAATTTATGAATTGAAATATATTAATATAGGCTATGCATGGAAGCTTCTAACTCACATTAGTGCCCTGGCCCATTTTATGTGGGAAAAAGTGAAACTAAATGTAAAAGTGTAGTTAAAATGATAGCCCCAATTATGTAAAATAATTTTAAATGACTACAGACTAATTAGTCCATTGAAACCATCACAGTGTTGCTAAGTTGAACACAAACTTGACAAGCAAAATTTCAAAAAGTTTGATGGAAAAGTTGTTCAATAACTATGTTTGATAATTCCAGATTGAGAAATAATGTTGAAATGCTAAAGATAATTTCCCCTACTTTACTACTGGTGATTCTGCCAATGAGAAATTACAAATAAAGATATATCAAAGCTGCACATGCTCGTCTCTCCCACACAAGCCCTCTGAATTAAATTTTATTCTTCTGTGTTAACACTATTATTTGATAAAAAGGCTTGTTTTCCTTTTGTTTTAGGAGCTAAGATGGTAAACAACTGCTCATATACTTAGATTTCCTTCTGCAAATAGGAAACAATAAAGGAATGAAGGAAAGGAGAAACAAGAAAGGAGAGAAAGGAAGGAAAGAAGGAAAGCTAGGTTGAAATCAGTAAAATTATCAATATTACCAATTCTTTGCATTAGATTTATAAGGCAGTGAATTATCACAATGTCATAATGACCGTGTTATGTCTGAAGGACAGAAAGAGTCTACCTGCCATAGTTTCATGCAGGAGACACAAAACTCCTGGATCAGAGACAAAAACTTTTACCCACAGCATAGCTGGCAGCCACTT
Organism: Bos grunniens; assembly: GCF_055505025.1. NCBI lineage: Eukaryota > Metazoa > Chordata > Mammalia > Artiodactyla > Bovidae > Bos > Bos grunniens. Next base: position 7,155,768 of record NC_141176.1, on the reverse strand, counting down.
TCTATTTCCAACAGTTTCTCATGTTTTTGAAGTCCTATGGGACTCAGGGAGATGTAGGCCAAGGTGGATGCTATGCACGTAGTACTTTGGCTTCACAGCGTAAAAGCCTGTGCTTCATAGACTCCAATCATAAAGTACTTTAAAAAATGCCTGAGATTTCCCTAGTGATCCAGTAGTTAAGAATCTGTCTTCCAATGCAAGAGACGTAGGTTTGATCCCTGATCAAAAGAACTAGGATATCACATGCTGTAGGGCAACTAGAGAGCCTGCATACAGTAACTAGAGAAGCCCCCAGCATTATATTTAGAGAAAACCTCACATCTCAATGAAGACCCAGTGCAGCCAAAAAGAGAAAACCAGAAAACAAAACAAGCAAACAAACAAAAAAACATTCTCAACCTTTGCTCCATAGGAAGACATTATCTTTTTTATACTTTGCATCAAAGAAATCTGTACCCTTTAGATGAAGAGATTATCTTTCTCTTTCATGGCTATTTGCTATACAAGTATTAAAAAAGATGGTCTAGAACAAAACCTATCAATGTCTCTGTCTCACAGAAATGTGAGCTCCCAGGAGAAATTTATCCAGTTGGACTACCTGCTAACTGGAAAATCAGTTCAGTTCAGTTCAGTCGCTCAGTCGTGTCCAACTCTTTGCAACCCCATGAATTGCAGCACGCCAGGCCTTCCTGTCCATCACCAACTCCCAGACTTTACTCAAACTCACATGCATCTTGTCGGTGATGCCATCCAGCCATCTCATCCTCTGTTGTCCCATTCTCCTCCTGCCCCCAATCCCTCCCAGCATCAGAGTCTTCCAATGAGTCAACTCTTCACATAAGGTGGCCAAAGGACTGGAGTTTCAGCTTTAGCATCATTCCTTCCAAAGAACACCAAGGACTGATCTCCTTTAAAATGGACTGGTTGGATCTCCTTGTAGTGCAAGGGACTCTCAAGAGTCTTCTACAACACCACAGTTCAAAAGCATCAATTCTTCAGCGCTCAGCCTTCTTCACAGTCCAACTCTCACATCCATACATGACTACTGGAAAACCATAGGCTTGACTAGATGGACCTTTGGTGGCAAAGTAAAGTCTCAGCTTTTGAATATGCTATCTAGGTTGGTCATAGCTTTCCTTCCAAGGAGTAAGCGTCTTTTAATTTCATGGCTGCAGTCACCATCTGCAGTGTTTTTGGAGCCCCCAAAAATAAAGTCTGACACTGTTTCCACTGTTTCCCCATCTATTTCCCATGAAGTGATGGGACCAGATGCCATCATTTTCGTTTTCTTAATGTTGAGCTTTAAGCCAAATTTTTCACTCTCCTCTTTCACTTTCATCAAGGGGCTTTTTAGTTCCTCTTCACTTTCTGCCATAAGGGTGGTGTCATCTGCATATCTGAGGTTATTGATATTTCTCCTGGCAATCCTGATTCCAGCTTGTGCTTCTTTTAGCCCAGTGTTTCTCATGATGCGGCGGTGAGGAGATACCCCTCGTCCAAGGTAAGTAGCAGTGGCTGTGGTTTGCTGGAGCACCTGTGAAGAGATACCCCCCGCCCAAAGTAAGAGAAACCCAAGCAAGACGGTAAGTGTTGCGAGAGGGCATCAGAGGGAAGACGCACTGAAACCATAATCACAGAAAACTAGTCAATCTAATCACACAGACCACAGCCTGGTCTAACTCAATGAAACTAAGCCATGCCCTGTGGGGTCACCCAAGACAGGCGAGTCATGGTGGAGAGGTCTGACAGAATGTGGTCCACTGGAGAAGGGAATGGCAAACCACTTCAGTATTCTTGCCTTGAGAACCCCATGAACTGGAAAATATGGGCCATTAAATTTGTGTTTGCAACATAGGGGGTTTGGAAAGACGTGCCTACAATCCTGTGTTGTATTAGTTCTATGGCATTTGACCTGACCTTTTGAACCCTATTTTCTTCACATTTAAAGTAAAGAAAAGTGTATATGCTTTACAAATCTTAATAAAAATATTATGAAATCCATTCAGATCATATGTGTGAATAAGTTATGTAAACCATAAAACAGGGCATAGTCTTTCGTTGTCATATTAATCTGAAAAAGGGAAGATTTGCTTTCATGTTTTTATAGTTAAAATTCATTGTTCAATGCAGGATACAGGATGCTTGGGGCTGGTGTACTGGGATGACCCAGAGGGATGGTATGGGGAGGGAGGTGGGAGGGGAGTTCAGGATTGGGAACACATGTACACCTGTGGCAGATTTTGTTGATGTATGGCAAAACCAATGCTGCTGCTGCTGCTGCTGCTAAGTCGCTTCAGTCGTGTCCGACTCTGTGCGACCCCATAGATGGCAGCCCACCAGGCTCCCCCGTCCCTGGGATTCTCCAGGCAAGAACACTGGAGTGGGTTGCCATTTCCTTCTCCAATGCATGAAAGTGAAAGGTGAAAGTGAAGTCACTCAGTCGTGACTCTTAGCAACCCCATGGTCTGCAGCCCACCAGGCTCCTCCATCCATGGGATTTTCCAGGCAAGAATACCGGAGTGGGGTGCCATTGCCTTCTCTGGGCAAAACCAATACAATTTTGTAAAGTAATTAGCCTCCAATTAAATAAATAAATTTAAATTTAAAAAAGTCATTTATCATAATAAGTCAGCTTTCTTGTATTGTATGATAATGATACTGAACTTTAACCTTTACATTTTTTGTTTATAAATATTTATAATAACGTATTGTATCCTTATTCCTGTGTAAAAGATAATTTTAAAATATTGAACAATTTATTTCGCATAGTCCTTCAACATTATCCACTAATACTCTTCTCCAAACATATAAGAATTTAGCTGTCAGAAAGGTTTTCATGAATGTGCATATATATCTATGCTCTGTTTAATTGTATAATCTAATTTTACTGCACTAAAAATGAATTATCTAGGAATTTTCTTACTAGGAAAAAAAAAAAGATTTCTAACATTTTTTCTTTAAATAAACAAAATCCTCTCAAATTAATAAAAACAAGTTTGAAATAAGAAGAAAGTCTATATATCTAGTGGTTTTGATTTTTATTTTTCCCAAAATATATATATTTTTTAATTTTAAGCCTATAAAAGTGTTACAAGCATTATAAATAATAATAAATACATTTTGTAGATTTAACAATAGTTAGAATTTTGGCTCCATTCCTCTGCACCCACATAATTTTTAGAGTTCATAGTTCACAGATACAGTACTTGTTATCTGACGCTTACACCCTATGGAGAATGGCATTCTATTATGTAATGACAGCTATTGCATAATTATACCATCAGATAATTTAGCATTTACATAATATTGTAATCTACTATACGATCCACATTTAGATTTCCTTAGTGAGACCGATAATAAATTCTACGTTTCTTTTTTGTTTTTTATTTCATTATTTTATTTTTGTAATCTGATAAGATTACAAAAGATTATGATGCACCCCCCCTTTTTTTTTCTTCTGGATTTGCTTCTGTCTTCCAGAAGGAACATTTCTGAGCTATCTGTAGCCGTGAAGTCTGTCATCATAGTGTACTTTGATCTTCCAACGTTGTTTTCATGAGCCCTTGAGTGTATGTTCTACACTCTGCGAAAAACCAGATCCCACTATTTATCAAAGATCTTTCTTTAGAGGATTCCATTTAGAATTGTTCTCTCTAATTTTGAGAGTATTTTTTGGCAATTTGTATTTCAGAATACTTAAGACTATCAGAATTCTCTTTTCCTTTACATCGCTATTGCTTCCAAGTTTCCTCTGCGTAAGTTCTAAGTTGGTCCTGTTTTACCATCTTGCGTGCTAAGTCACTTTAGTCGTGTCTGATTCTTTGTAAACCTTTCAACTGTAGCCCACCTTGCTCCTTTGTCCATGCGATTCTCCAGGCAAGAATACTGGAGTGGGTTGCCATTGCCTTCTCCAGGGAATGTTCCCAATCCAAGGATTGAATCCACACCTCTTATTTCTTCTGCATTGGCAGGCGGGTACCACTGGTGGCCACCTGGAAAGCCCACTGCTGAGTTCACTTCCTGACATATTATTTATTCATTTGTGACCTATGGTAATCCCTTTCTACTGTTTGTTATGGTAGTTGCAATTAAAGAATAGAATGCTTATAATTTAAATTGGCATGTAACAAATACTTTTGAACATTTGAATATAGCTAAAAATTGAAAAAAAATGAAATGTAAAATAATTATAACTTTAAAATATAATGAGATATTGGAATAAAATATGTGGACATGTAATACAGAAAAGCAACTGAGATTTAAAAATCTGAAATGAGTAGATGCAAAGTGTGAAATATCTAACTTTAATACTACTAGAAAAAAATGTCTGGAGAAACTTGGAAATTCAACAAAATATTAATGTTTTATTCATAAATATGAAGGTAATTTAAAGGAAAAAGTCTAATGCTGTATTATAATCAGATATAGTTAGCCCCTTTTGTCATAATTCATAATTTCAGTTACAAAACTCAGAGGTTTCAGAAATGCAATTCTATTTTCAACTTATATTGTTTACACTGAAGATAATTACCTGGTTAAATAACTTACTTGTTACTTATAACTCCCTCCCTTGATTTGTGAACTATTATGTTAACTGGAATTATACTAATAAAAAGTAATATGCTTTTGGAAAAAAAATATTCATTTGTACTGCAAGTCTTGCTTGGAAGACTGATCTATAGTTCACTTTTCCTTTGTGTCATTTCTCTTTCTCTGTTTCTAACTCTCTTTTTCACAGGCACACACACACCCACCCACACCAGTAAAGATCATGTGTACAATTCTAATCCTGTAGCCCCCACACTAGGCAAGGAAGGAACATTTTCTAGCCTTAAAAGAAAATTTTCATATCCATATTTATTCATTAAATTTTTCCTGTCCTCCTTTGAACCAAGCTACTTTCTGATGCATGTGTCTTAAAATTTGATAAACCTTATTTTTTATAAAAGTTTTAGATTTACAGGAGAAAAAACTAAAAAACAGTAAGAAAAGTTTCATATACCCTATCATCAATTATTTCCCAAATTATTAATGTCTTATATTAGTTATAGTACAGTTTTATTATTAATAAACTGATATTTATACATTGCATTAATTAAAGTCCATATCTACTCTATTCATGCATCCTGTTTTTCCATGCTATTTTTCTTTTTTTGGCTTTTATTTTTTATGCTATTTTTCTTAAAAGTTCCAAATAGGATACCAAATTCCATTTAGTTTTCATATCCTTATGCTTCTCATGGATATCAGAGTTTTTCAGACTTCCCATGTTTTTGATGGTTTTGACACTTCTGAGGAGTGTTTTTCAGATATTTTGTAGAAACTCCCTCCATTAATATTTCTCTGGTATCCTTCTTGTTATTGGTCTGGGTTAGAATATTTTTGGGAGGAACACCCCAGTGGAATAGATATTCTTGTCATGACATGCATAGGCTGCATACTATCTATATGACTTATTACTATTGATATAAACCTCGATTATTTGGTTGAGGTAATATTTTCAGTGGAATTTTACCTTATATTCCCTCTTTTCATACTGTAACATTTCAAAAGTCCCTGAATACAGCCTACTTTTAAGGAATAGGGTGTTTGCTACTTCCTATTAAGGGCAGACTATGCAAAGTTTTTGAAATAATTGTGTGTGAGATTTTTCTTTTCCACATTTATCAATCACCTAGTCGGTGCTGGTGGTTTAGTCGCTAAGTCGTGTCTGACTCTACAGTCCCATGGAATGTAGCCCACCAGGTTCCTCTGTCCATAGTATTTTCTAGGCAAGAATACTGGAATGAATTGCCATTTCCTTCTCCAGGCGATCTTCCTGACTCAAGGATCAAAGCTGCGTATCCAGTATTGCAGGTGCTGTACTGCATTGCAGACTAATTCTTTACCACTAAGCCACCTGGGGAGTCATATTTAATTTATACTTTGGTATATAATGCAATGCTCTTTATTTTATTTCTCAAATGGTTCTTTATATGGTTACTGAAAATCTTTCATTTCGCTGATGTATATTTTTTACATTCCTCCATCAATATAGTTTTTGTTTGTTGGTTTGTTTTACCTTTTTGTGGCTAAAAAAATAACACACTTCCTAGCACTGCAAGATGCTCTGGACACATATTGTATATTTCATGCCTCAGTCTTAGATAAGTGCTTTCTCTTAGGAACTTCGGTCCCTTTTATTGGAGAATAGTGTTAGAAACCAACATCTGGGTTCTAGATGTGTTCATTACTACTGATGGCTCATTTTAGGTTATCTCACCTAAAATAGAAACACATATGTATATATTCTAAACTATATATAAACAAATATGTATAACCTTTCTGTATATATAACCATCTGTAACTAAATTAAGGATAAACTTTATTTCACTGGTGTTTTCACTGCTAATCTACTTAAAAATGGATCATTTTATCCCTTCCCTTAAGGATTTATAAGTTCCCACCACAAAAGTAAGAAAGGTTATTCCCATTATCTGGTTTCCATTTAATTGTTTATTTCTAGTATACATGTGTGGGATTATTTAACGAAAGCTGCTTACATGGTGGCTCAGACAGTAAAGAATCCATCTGCAATGAAGGAGACCTGAGTTTGATCCCTGTGTTGGGAAGATCCCCTGAAGAATTGAATGGCTATCCACTTTAGCATTCTTGCCTGGAGAATCTCATGGACAGAGGAACCTGGAGGGCTAGAGTCCATGGGTTCTCAAAGAGTTGGACACAACTGAGCAACTAACACACAACAAAACAAAGCTAAAATTAGAGTTAGTACATCCTGTTAAGGGAAGTTGTCATACACTGCCATGCATCATTAATTCCTATTTGAATATGAAGGGATATACATCTATATCTCCAACAGGAGGATGCTTCTACTTTACTATCCAGCCAGAAGGAAAATACTCCTCTCAGTGGCAGGAGAACCTACATGGTTCTGTAACACCCCAACTGACCAGAGGCCTCCATACCATGGACTCCCAGTCCTTTCAATAGACTCTTCAGTTGTCCCAGCTCTGCCCAACTCCCACCCTTTTTCCTATGAAAATAAGTCCCTCTTCTTTGCTTTCACTATCTGCCTGTGGTCTATCTTCTCTTGCACTTCCTGAATTGCAATTTTTCTGAAATGTTGGGATAAATCCTCTTGCTGATAAAATAGCTGGTATTATGTTACTAAAGTTGACACATGTATAGCTGTTAACCCACATAACTGTTAACCCACATACCTGAAGGAAGAAACTTTTACAATGCATATATGTGTTTCCTTTTACTTTCAGTTTATAGGATCCACTCATTTTTAGAATTGCTTAGATGACCAGCTTTTCCCCCACACTGCCCTTACTGTTCTGTTTCATGCATGTGCAATACAGCAAACACTTGACCATTCAGGTATGACCTTAATCAAATTCCTTATGATTATACAGTGGAAGTAGATTTAAGGGACTAGATCTGATAGGCAGAGTGCCTGATGAACTGTGGACAGAGGTACATGAAATTGTACAGGAGACAGGGATCAAGACCATCCCCATGGAAAAGAAATGCAAAAAAGCAAAATGGTTGTCTGGGGAGGCCTTACAAATATCTGTGAAAAGAAGAGAAGCAAAAAGCAAAGGAGAAAAGGAAAGAGATAAGCATCTGAACACAGAGTTCCAAAGAAAGCAAGGAGAGATAAGAAAGCCTTCCTCATCGATCAATGCAAAGAAATAGAGGAATACAACAGAATGAGAAAGACTAGAGATCTCTTCAAGAAAATTAAAGATACCATGGGAACATTTCATGCAAAGATGGGCTTGATAAAGGACAGAAATGGTATGGACCTAACAGAAGCAAAAGATATTAAGAGATGGCAAGAATACACAGAAGAACTGTACAAAAAAAGATCTTCATGACCAAGATAATCATGATGGTGTGATCGCTCACCTAGAGCCAGACATCCTGGAATGTGAAGTCAAGTGGGCCTTAGAAAGCATCACTACGAACAAAGCTAGTGGAGGTGATGGAACTCCAGTTGAGCTATTTCAAATCCTGAAATATGATCCTGTGAAAGTGCTGCACTCAATATGCCAGCAAATTTGGAAAACACAGCAGTGGCCACAGGACTGGAAAAGGTCAGTTTTCATTCCAATCCCAAACAAAGGCAATGCCAAAGAAGGCTCAAATTACCGCACAATTGCACTCATCTCACACGCTAGTAAAGTAACACTCAAAATTCTCCAAGCCAGGCTTCAGCAATACCTGAACTGTGAACTTTTAGATATTCAAGCTGGTTTTAAAATAGGCAGAGGAACCAGAGATCAAATTGCCAACATCCGCTGGATCATTGAAAAAGCAAGAGAGTTCCAGAAAAACATCTACTTCTGTTTTGTTGACTATGCCAAAGCCTTTGACTGTGTGGATCACAATAAACTGTGGAAAATTCTGAAAGAAGTGGGAATATCAAACCACCTGACTGGTCTCCTGAGAAACCTATATGCAGGTCAGGAAGCAACAGTTAGAACTGGACAGGGAACAACAGACTGGTTCCAAATTGGAAAAGGAGTACATCAAGGCTGTATATTGTCACCCTGCTTGTTTAACTTATATGCAGAGTACATCATGAGAAATGCTGGGCTGGAAGAAGCACAAGCTTGAATCAAAATATCCAGGAGAAATATCAATAACCTCAGATATGCAGATGACAGCACCCTTATGGCAGAAAGTGAAGAGGAACTCAAAAGCCTCTTGATGAGAGTGAAAGAGGAGAGTGAAAAAGTTGGCTTAAAGCTCAACATTCAGAAAACAAAGATAATGGCATCTGGTCCCATCACTTCATGGGAAATAGATGCGGAAACGGTGGAAAAAGTGTCAGACTTTATTTTTTTGGTCTCCAAAATGACTGCAAATGGTGACTGCAGCCATGAAATTAAAAGACACATCCTCCTTGGAAGAAAAGTTATGACCAACCTAGATAGCATATTCAAAAGCAGAGACATTACTTTGCCAACAAAGGTCCGTCTAGTCAAGGCTATGGTTTTTCCAGTAGTCACGTATGGATGTGAGAGTTGGACTGTGAAGAAAGCTGAGTGCCGAAGAATTGATGCTTTTGAACTGTGGTGTTGGAGAAGACTCTTGAGAGTCTATTGGACTGCAAGGAGATCCAACCAGTCCATTCTAAAGGAGATCAGCCTTGGCTGTTCTTTGGAAGGAATGATACTAAAGCTGAAACTCCAGTACTTTGGCCACCTCATGCGAAGAGTTGACTCATTGGAAAAGACTCTGATGCTGGGAGGGATTGGGGGCAGGAAGAGAAGGGGACGACAGATGATGAGATGGCTATATGGCATCACTGACTCGATGGACATGAGTTTTATTGAACTCTGGGAGTTGATGATGGACAGGGAGGCCTGGTGTGCTACAATTCATGGGGTCGCAAAGAGTTGGACACGACTGAGCGACTGGACTGAACTGAACTGAACTAAATTCCCTCAACATAGCTTGCATGCCTTCCTGAGATTCCCTCACTCATCAATTACATATATATATATATATAGTAAAATATATTAATTTTGAAAAATATGTAATGTCATGTATCCACCATCACAGTATTATAAAGACTATTTCTACTAACCTAAATCTCCTGAGCTTCACTTATGCATTCCTGTTCCCTCTCACTCCCCTTGAAGCTTCCAATCTTTTATTGTTTCTATAGATATGCTGTTTTCAAAATAGTATATAATTGGAATCATACAATATGCAGACTTTTCATAGTATTAAAAGCTTCTTTTAGTTAGCAATATACTTCTAAGATTCCTCCATATTTTTTGTGGATTGATAGTTCACTCATTTTATCATTGAACATTATATAATTTGTATATACCAGTTCATTTATCTAGCTATTATGGATATCTTATTTAATTTCAGCTTTGAAAGTTATGAATAAAGTTGCTATAAATATTCCTGTATAGGTTTTCAAGTCAGATGTATAAATACTTAGGAGTATGAAAGCTCTATTATATGGTAAGACAAGTTCAACTTTGCAAAAATTTTCCAAACTGCCTTCCAAATTGCAATTATTTTATATTTCCACCAATATTGAATGTGAGTTCTTATCATCCAAACTCTCACAAACGATTAGTATTGTCAGTTTTTTAAAAAATGTAGCCATTGTTATGTGTGTGTAGTGTTCTTTTATTGCTGTTTTAGTTTGCAATTTCTCAATGGTAAGTTTAAGCAACATGTCATATGCTTGTTTTTTTATCTACATATTAGAATCTTATGGGAACACTTCTCTCAGTTTCTCACCATTAATTCTATTAGTTCTTGGATTTCTCTAATGTTCTTTACCAAGTTGTTATGTTTTTCCATATTTATCCTTTGCTGAGCTTTTTATTATAACTAGATGATGCATTTTATCAAATGATTCTTCTGAATCAATGTGTTCATATGATTTCTCTTCTTTATCCCATTGATAAGGTTGATTACAGTAATAGCTTTTCAGTGTAGTCAGACTTGATTACCTAGAATAAATCCCAAGTTGTCATAGTATAAATATCAATTTATAAATTGTTAAATCAATTTTCCTAATATTTTGTTGAGGTAGGTTTCTTTGCTGTTGTTTGTTTTTGAGTTTTTGTTTATTTTGTCTTGCATTTATTTTTCTGTTATTTGTATTTTGTTTATTTCTTTTTTGTCTATGATCATGAGAGGTATTGGTTTGTAGTTTTTTTTTCCTGTAATATCTCTATCTGATTTTAATATTAAGGTAATACTGGCCTCTTAGAATGATTTAGGAATTGTTTCCTCTATTTCCATTTTTTGGAAGAGATTGTGCAGTATTGGTGTTATCTTTTTTCTATGCTTTTTTTTTTCTTAACAAAGCAGAGTTTGCATCCTGAGTATGCTCTTTTTTATACCAATGTCTACCACCTGGAATCCCTGCCAGATATGCTAGACTATATTAAAGAAAATTTATTTTTTGTCCTTCATCATTTACATTTTAAAACACATCTCTGGACTCCTTACCAAATGGAAACATCTATATATTTTAAAAATCCATTAACATACACTTTTCTTATCTATTACTATATCTCAATGAAGAGCTCATTGCATAGTAGGTACTCAGAAACTAGTTGTTGCCTAATATTGGAACCCACACACACAAAGGCATTTAGTAAAATGTTTTAAGAACTAAAAATCAAATACATCACTTAGTATAAAAGAAATAATTTTATGACTTTTTAATATTTATTAAAAGCAGTAGGAGATTACTACTTGCAGACAGATGAGGCATGGTGAAATATCTTATGTGAATTTGCCTCCTGCAAGTGAACAGACCGAGGAAATTATGAAACTGAGTTTTTCCCAAATCTCATCCTATGGCATCTAAACTATACGTTTTTAAGATATCTCCTTATGTGAACCAGGTCATTGAAAATGATAGGTGCACATTGGCATATTAACACTATAAGAAGACCACAGTTCTCAAATTGTTAAAATTGTCACTGTCATGCAAATAGATAATAAGCATGTGTCAATGTCACATTTAATTCATTAATGAGGGAACTAGCAGAATGGCAGAGCTCATTAAAATTGGATATAAGAAATTCAGACTTGCATAGTCAGTGTGGAGAGAAATGCTGAAATAGGATTTCTAGTTTCAAGAACTGTGAAGAGTGTAATAATTTTGTCTTACTTGTAAGCTAACGACTTAGTTTTGGTACAGTTTTATGGATGCTTGTAGAACACATGAGACTCCCTGGAAAAGACAGGGGACACTTAATTACTCACAGAACTATCAAGAATCAGAATAAAGCATTTTTTACAAACCGTTCTATGAGCTCCAAAACCAACACAAGGCAATATGATGGAATTTGGATATGTCAAAAAATAGTACTAGATAGGTTGAACAGGCAGTGCAGACTTTATTCAAGATGATTGCAAAATGGGTATAAAGTGTGTTCTAGGCACAATCTCCATAAGGGAGCCAGAGGATTTCTTCTTTGTCATCCTTCTTGAGGAGCCAGAATAACATCTGTGCCCAATCCCACGAAAGGATGTTACAGAAAAGAGCAAGTCTATTGCAATAAGGGAGAAAGATTGAACTCAATTCCATTGAAAGAAAAGGAACTAGAGTTTTTAAGTGTTGTAGTAGGTTAGTGGAAAAAAGTACTATAAGACATTACCCCGGAGGTGGCAAGATGATGAGGTCAGCTGTGCTTGTTAATTGGCACATTTATAAGTCAGCCTTCTACCCTTCCACAGAGACTGGGGAGTTAGACATTTCAACTTTCTGATGATTCCATTTCAAAGGACCATTCCTAGGATCTCAAGAAAGATGGTTGTAAACCTGGCAAGGGACTAGAAGATTTACATCTCAATAGAGCAGAGAAAGAATTTACAATGAGTTTTCTAAAATAAACTGTCCTAAAAAGGAAAATCAGAGGCCTAGAGTCTGGAATAAGACTGTCTAAAGTTTAGCCAAGCTGAGGGGCACATAAAGGCCAGTCTTAGATCCATACAGTGGGTTGAATGACAGAGAATTCTGAATATAGAGATTGCCTATCTTTCGATAGTGGTCTGTAATTATGGCTGCCCTTTGCTGCAGAGGGATACATCACTACTTTTCAAAACAATCTCTTTCATTTTACTCCAGAAAAAGATACTATCTTTGTCTTCCAGACTGTATGCTAATAGAACTCCCTGGAAGAGAGTATGTCACAAAGAGTGACTTCCTCTCAAAAAGTGTAGAAATGGGAGAGACTAGATGTATAACAATCTTCCAAAGCTGATTTAGACACAAAACTGGATAATTTGCAATGGACGACAAAACCCCAATGTCTTGGTATCTTCTACATTAGACTTCTCTGGTGGCTCAGATGGTAAAGAATCTGCCTGCAATGCGGGAGAACAGGGTTCAGTCCCTGGGTCAGGAAGATACTCTGGAGAAGAGAACCGCTAATCACTCCAGTATTCCTGCCTGGAGAATTCCATGGACAGGGGAGTCTGAGGGGTTCTTATAATATCTTTTGTATTAGACAGTGAAAAAACAAAAAGAGTAAATGTACTTACAAGCTTTCTTTCTTTTTTTTTTTTTTTTTTTAACAAGCTTTCTTAAATTAATCTCTCTGCTGCTGCTGCTAAGTCGCTTCAGTCATGTCCGACTCTGGGCAACCCCATAGATGGCAACCCACCAGGCTCCCCCGTCCCTGGAATTCTCCAGGCAAGAACACTGGAGTGGGTTGCCATTTCCTTCTCCAGTGCATGACAGTGAAAAGTGAAATTGAAGCCTCTCAGTCGTGTCTGACTCTTAGCGACCCCATGGACTGCAACCTACCAGGCTCCTCCATCCATGGGATTTTCCAGGCAAGAGTACTGGAGTGGCTTGCCATTGCCTTCTCCTAGAATTAATCTCTCTATATAGCTTAAAACACATACCCTATAATATATATTGAAAACAAAGTTACATTTCCTGAGGATCAGGTAGCCCTTACTGGGCTTAATAGAAAATGCTACAGAGTGACAAAAAGTCACATTTCCATATTTGCCTTTTTTGCCTTAAATTTGGTTTATCCTCAACAGTGAAACCTGTGATCTTAAACAACATCTAAACTTTTTCCTGATCACAGAGTGCATTTGTTGTGCTTTTGAGCTAAGATCATTTACACATTTTTTGACTTGTTTACCTTTTCTTCACCTTAATTTCATAGACAATGAAAATTAGACATAGATTCATTTAAAAGAATATTTCCATAAAAACTGATATTACACTAATTCCGCAGTGGTTACTTAAGGCAGTCTGTGAATTTAAGCAATATACTCTGTTTCTTCTGTTGTATAAGATCAACTCATTGCCACAGATGAAATAGTTGAGTTAATATGCATTATATTGTCAGTAAGTATAAAGTCATGAGATAAGAAAGATACACGATTAACATCTACCGTGTGGATTTACAAAGTCATAATTAATTATCTATTTAAAAAAAAAATCTTTTTATGCAGGTCAGGAAGCAACGGTTAGAACTGGACATGGAACAACATACTGATTCCAAATAGGAAAAGGAATCCATCAAGGCTGTATACTGTTACCTTGCTTATTTAACTTATATGCAGAGTATATCATGAGAAATGCTGGGCTGGAGGAAGCACAAGCTGGAATCAAGATTGCTGGGAGAAATATCAATAATCTCAGATATGCAGATGATACCACCTTTATGGCAGAAAGTGAAGAAGAACTAAAGAGCCTCTTGATGAAAGTGAAAGAGGAGAGTGAAAAAGTTGGTTTGAAGCTCAACATTCAGAAAACTAAGATCATGGCATCTGATCCCATCACTTTATGGCAAATAGATGGGGAAACAGTGTCAGACGTTATTTTTTGGGCTCTCAAATCACTGCAGATGGTGATTGCAGCCATGGAATTAAAAGACACTTACTGCTTGGAAGGAAAGTTTTTACCAACCTAGATAGCATATTCAAAAGCAGAGACATTACTTTGTCAACAAAGGTCCATCTCAAGGCTATGGTTTTTCCAGTGGTCATGTATGGATGTGATATTTGGACTATAAAGAAAGCTGAGCACAGAAGAATTGATGCTTTTGAACTGTGTTGTTGGAGAAGAGTCTTGAGAGTCCCTTGGACTGCAAGGAGATCCAACCAGTCCATTCTAAAGGAGATCAGTCCTGGGTGTTCATTGGAAGGACTGATGTTGAGGCTGAAACTCCAATACTTGGACCACCTGATGCGAAGAGCTGACTCATTGGAAAAGACTCTGATGCTGGGAAAGACTGAGGGCAGGAGGAGAAGAGGATGACAGAGGATGAGATGGTTGGATGGCATCAACCGACTCAGTTGCCATGGGTCTGGGTGGACTCCGGGAGTTGGTGATGGACAGGGAGACCTGGCGTGTTGCAGTCCATGGGATCTCAACGAGTCGGACATGACTGAGCAACTGAACTGAACTGAACTGAATTTTTTTTTTTCTTTTTTTACCACCTCTAAGGCTGGGGCTCAGTAAACAAAAGAACATTCTGGTAGAAATGAGTATTTGTTCTTTAATCATATGTAAGTAACTGTATTCTAATGAAAATAAAGGTTCTGAGTAAAAGCTGTGTGTATTTTACTGCTCACTACTCAGTGCTGTGCTTAGTCACTCAGATATGTCTGACTCTTTGTGACTCCACTGACTGTAGCTTGCCAGGATCCTCTGTCCATGGAATTCTCCAGTCAAGAATACTGGAGTGGTTTGTCATATCCTTCTCCAGGGGATCTTCGCATCCCAGGGATCGAACCTAGGTGTCCAGCTTGCAGGCAGACTTTTTACCATCTGAGCCATCAGGGAAGCCCAAGAATACAAATAAGGCCAGTAAATCAATTCTATAGAGTCATTTATGTCCTTAAACATTTTTCTTTTATAATCTGCATTATGATTTTCCAAAGACATGTTCCATGAATCTTAAGATATTTGTTAAAATTGGATGGCATCCAAAGAAGATTTTACTCGAGTTTTCTGTTTCTATTATCTGTTAAATTGAGGTAGAAGATAGACAATAAATATTTTCCCCAAAATGTTCATGAGAGATTAGCATATTAAAAACCTATCTCATCTTTCCTTGGGTCTTTGCTTTTAAGATGAGGAAAAAAAAATAACAATAGTCATGCCAAAAAGTGCTTCTGCCTGCCCAAAGAAAGGCCATTAAGGAATTCATCAATTGGAACATTTTAGAGGCCACAGGCATTAGGGATATTCCAAAATGAGTATCACTAAAATCTGTGTGCTTCCCAAACTGTCTGTGATGCTATCTTACTGCAAGTTGTGTCTTTCAAAGCAAGGTAATCAGGAACCAACTCCCATCTCAACTTTCCCCACAACCTCTCCTGAAGCCCTTTTTAAGGAGCTGAGACCTTGAAGACAGAAAAACAAACTAGCCTCTGGGGGGAAAAAAAAAATTATAATGAAAATTATACTTTATAGCAAAAAATGCATATTTTTAAATAAACGATCACAGACCATTTCCTTTAAGAGTCTTACTAACTCATGTGTGATTAATCCAAATGCACTGGATCTTGTATCTTGGTTCTGCTTTCACAAACTCATCTGTTTTCAGAGAAGAGTCCTGGAGGTCTTGATGTACTTCCTTGCTTCAGTAATATAGTTGGTGGCAATATTAATCAGCTTATTCTAAAAACAGTTTTTTGCTCCTTTCGTGTTTGCCCAGTTCTGTTTCCCTTTAACCTTTGAAGAATCTAATTATAGGAATGAGCTCACTAAGCAACTTGAAACTAATTCCTGACTTAATGCTCTCCCGAATGTCACCCTGCCTTGTCTAATTGTTGATACTTTTCCTAGATAAAAGAAGGATGAAGAATTAAACAGTTAAAAAATGACTAGCTCTCTATCCCCACAGCCCCCTACGCAAT
This sequence comes from Bos grunniens, assembly GCF_055505025.1. NCBI lineage: Eukaryota > Metazoa > Chordata > Mammalia > Artiodactyla > Bovidae > Bos > Bos grunniens. The sequence continues at coordinate 7,139,382 of NC_141176.1, read as the reverse complement.
CCTGCAGGCAGAACACTTGGGCAAGATAACATCTGAAGAAACTGCACACTATGGAGAAGGATGCAGAACCCAACCTCCTGTCTTGATGATTCACTGAGATTCTCCCCACCCCCCAAATTTTTCTTTAAAAACTGTTCTCACTGAGCATGCTGTTTGTAATTGGTCTCTGGACACGAGTCCACCATCACCCTAGTTTGCCGACTTTTCTGATTAAAACAGCTTAACTTTCTACTGACATTTGCTGGCAAGTTACTGGCAAGCAGCCTAACCTAGGTATGGTAAAGATAACAGGAATCTGTTTTTTGCAATATTAATAATAAAAGACACTTGTTATAGTACTTGTCTCTGAAATTCTCTATTTCTATCCCCTCACCCTGGAAACCCCGAGTCAGAAGGTAAAGCGATGCAACATAAGAGAAAAACAGAAACAACCTGTTTATAAGAAAAAAAAAAAATGAAGTGACTGGTTGTTATTATGTTTTTCAGCCCAACTCTTAATTAATATCAGTTTAGAGAAAAGTAGATTTCTGTGTGGTATAAAAAATAAAAATTTTTAAATTATTTGATAAATGGATATAGTGAGGCCCTTACAAAATCTCCTGGGTCTGTTAGTTACAGCTAATATATTCTTTTTAACATCATTTTTTTGTTTCTTTTTTTTATATAAAATTGATGTACTTTATAGGATGAGTTTCTTTTTTTTCTGATAACTTTTATTCCATTAGGGCTTAAATAAGCAGTATTGGATAATTAAGAATTTGAAACTATACCCGTATCTTTCTAATTTTCCTCTTGTTTTTGCATACCAAGCAAAGGTTTAAAATTAAAAAGCAAGCCCTTCATATTCTGCACATTTGGAAGAAAAAAAAATTACTCTTACTTTTGGTTAGTACCCCCCATCTCAGAACAGAAAGGGTGGAGTGCCGGTGAGTGGTTTGGCTTGGTAACCTCATTAAAACAACATCAACTCCTGCAGACTTGAGAAATTTCTATTCATGTTTTCCAAAAAGTACTTTGAAAACATGATAAATATAAACTTAAAGCCATTAAACTTTTGGAATAAGATATTATAATGAGAAAAGCAAATTCTCCTATCTGGGAAGATTATACAGAAGGTAAATAGTGACTTTTAAAAATATTGTGATAAAATATACATAACAAAATTTACCATCACAATGATTATAAGTGCATTGTTCAGTGAACATGAAAGTGAAGTCGCTCAGTCCTGTCTGACTCTTTGCGACCCCATGGACTGTAGCCTACCAGGCTCCTCGGTCCATGGGGTTGTCTAGGCAAGAGTACTGGAGTGAGTTGCCATTTGATTCTCCAGGGGATCTTCCCGACCCAGGGATCGCAGCTGGGTCTCCCACATTGTAGGCAGACGCTTTACCGTCTGAGCTACCAGGGAAGCATTGTTCAGTAGTGTTGAATAAATTAATGTAGTTGTGGAATAGATGGCTAGAAATTTTTCATCTTGCAAATCGGAAACTCATGCCCATTAAATAATAACCACCCATTCTCAGCTATTACCAGCCCATGGCAATCGCCATTCAACCTTTTGTTTATATGAATTTGACCACTCTAGATACCTCATGTAAGTGGATTCATAAAGTATTTGTACTCCTGTGAATGGCTCAGTTCACTTAGCCTACTTTCTACAAGTTCATATATATGATAGTGTGTGTCATAGTTTAATTTCTTTTAATGTTCTATTGTGTGAAAACATCATATTTTGTTCATCCATTCATCTGTTGTGGACACTTAGCTATTGTGAATAATGTTGCTATATTCATGGGTGTACAAATATTTCTTAACAAATTGCTTCAATTATTATTGGTGTATATTCACAAGTGATATTACTGGATGGCATGATGTTAATAATTCTGTTTTTAATTTTTGAGGAACCATCATACTGCGTTCCATAGCAGCTACACCATTTTCCATTCCCAACAGCAGTGCATATGGGTTCCAATTTCTTCAAGTCCTTGCCAAAATTTGTTGCTTGCTGTCATGTTTCGGTAGTGGCTATCCTAACAGTTGTGAGCTGGTATTTCAATGAAACAATAATAACACTTCACTAGCACTTATTAGAAGTATATTAAATGTTCAAAACCAGAATCAAACTACACATCTTCTATTACACGTACAATTCGTTAAATTATTAGCTTCAAAAAGCTTTTAAATGTGTATTATAAACATACACAAACATTGTTGTTGGTCAGTCGCCCAGTTATGTCTGTTTGTCACCCCACAAACTGCAGCAGGCTAGCCATCCCTGACCCTCACCATCTCCTGGAGTTTGCCCAAGTTCATGTTCCTTGCATCTGTGATGCCCTCCAGGCATCTCATCCTCTGATGCCCTCTCCTCCTTCTGCCCTCAGTCTTTCCCAGCATCAGGGACTTTTCCAATGAGTTGCTTGTTTGTGTCAGATGACCAACATACCGGAGCTTCAGCTTCAGCATCAGTCCTTCCAGTGAAAATTCATGGTTGATCTCCGTTAAGACTGTTCAAGGAGGGACTTTCAGGGGTCTTCTCCAGTATCAATTTTTTGAAGACATCAATTCTTTAGTGCCCTGCCTTTTTTAGGATCCAGCTGTCACAACCAAATATAACCACTGGGAAGAGCATAGTTTTGACTCCACAGACCTCTGTTGGCAGAGTAATGTCTCTGATTTTCAACACTGTCTAGGTTTGTCATTACTTTCCTGCCAAGAAACAATAGTCTCCTGATTTCATGGCTGCAGTCACTGTGCAGTGATTTCGGAGCCCAAGAAGAGGAAATCTGTCCTTATTTCCACCTTTCCTCTTTCTCTTTGCATGCAGTGATGGGGCTGGATGGCATGATCTTAGTTTCCTCTTAATATTTAGTCTGAAACTGGCTTTTTCATTCTCCTCCATTTCCCTCATCAAGAGGCTCTCTAGTTTTCTTTGCTTTCTGCCATTAGAGTGGTATCATCATCATATCTGAGGTTGTTGATGTTTCTCCCACCTATCTTGATTCCAGATTGTAATTCATGATGTGCTCAGTGTATAGGTTAAATAAACAGGAAGACAGCAGACAGATCTGCAGTACTCCTTTCTCTATCTTGAACCAATCAGTTTTTCCATACAGGGTTCTAACTGTTGCTTTTTGACCTGAATACAGGTTTATTTAAAGACAGGTAAGATGGTCTGGTATTCTCATCTCTCTAAGAGTTTTCCACGGTTTGTCACAATCCACAGTCAAAGGCTTTAGCATAGTCAATGAAAAAGAGATAGATGTTTTCCTGAAATTCCCCTGCTTTCTCTATAATCCAGCAAATGTTGACAACTTAATCTCTAGTTCCTCCTTCTTTTCTAAACCCTACTTGGACATCTGGAAGTTCTTGGTCTGCATAATACTAAAGCCTAGAATGCTAGATATTAATTAAGCATGGCTATACTAGAAAGGGAGTTTAGTGCAGTTGTCTGATAGTTAGCACGTTCTTTGGTACTACCCTTCTTGGGGATTGGGATGAGGATTGACCTTTTCTAGTCCTGTGGCCACTGCTGGGTCTTCCAGATTTGCTGACATACCAGGGAGCTTCCCTGGTTCCTCAGCTGGTAAAGGATCCGCCTGCAATGCAGGAGAGTCCAGTTCGATTTCTGGGTCAGGAAGTTTCCCTGGAGAAGGGATAGGTTACCTATTCCAGTATTCTTGGTCTCCCTTGGTGACTTAGATGGTAAAGAATCTGTCTGCAATGAGGGAGACCTGAGTTCGATCCCTGGGTTGGGAAGATCCTCTGGAGGAGGGCATTGCAACTGACTCAGGTACCCCTTCTTGGATCACTGCCTTCTCATGGTGAGGGGCCTTGTGTATGTAATTCAATGAAGCTATGAGTCATGTTGTGCAAGGTCACCCAAGATGGATGGGTCATAGTAGAAAGTTCAGACAAAACGTGATCCACTGGAGGAGGAATGACAAACCACCCCCAGTATACAGTTCACCTCATGAACAGTATAAAAGGTGAAAAATATATGACACCAAAAGATGAGTCCCACAGGTCTGAAGGTGCCCAATATGCTACTGCGGTAGAGGGATCAGAATTGCCAGTAGCCCCAGAACGAATGAAGTGGCTGGGCCAAAGTGGATAGGACGCTGAGGTGTGGATGTGTCTGGTGATCTGCACACAGTAAAAGGAAAGTAAAATTTTACGGGAAGTAAAATCCAATGCCTATTGTATAGGAACCTGAAATGTTAGGTCCATGAATTGGGGAAAATTGGATGTAGTCAAGCAGGAGATGTTAAGAATATACATACATTAGTGTATACAAATATAAGTACATATTTATAGGCTTATTTATATATACAAATACATGCAAACATATATAGCTAGAAGGTAATATTATTTAAACCTTCCAAATTAAGTTTCAAAATAGAATTGACCTTGTATTAATAGTACAAAGAAAGAAACTCATTTTAATTGTGTACTATCTAAAAAAACAAGTGAAGATCCTTCTCCCTGATCTCTTATTCTTTTCTTTTTATGACTTTAAGTTAGTTTAAATGTTTTTCACCAAACAAAAGATGATTTATTAATTAACTCATTTCAGATATCCAACAAGATCTTAAAGCAATCAAAGGATCTAGGACATTGTATTTAAGTTTGCATTTTAGTACAACATAATTCTCCTATATGTTTGTCACAAAAATAACTATGACAAATTTTTCCATAAACAGCTCTTGAAGTGGTTAACCAGAAATAGTCAGTTTGATACAAACACTGATTTTTTGCAAATCAGTTTATCTGAACACATATATTTACATTCTAATGACTTTAAATGTTTTGTGGAAACACTGATAATTTCTCTGACCCATGACGTCAATGGAGGAAACCAGTAGGAAGTTCAAAACAATTAGGGTTTTCATTAGGAAATAATCTCAAAATCTTATATAAAAATAAGTTCACATAATACTTTATTTTAAATTCTGATAATATTCAAGAAAAATACATTTAGTATGATTTTAAATAAACTTTTCAATTAAGTTTTATTCATCCAAAATTCATCAGTTTTAATATAATACATATTGTATCCAGGGTATTACATTTCTATCCATCATTACATTTGTATCCATATATAAATCTTCACTTATTAATCATTAAAAATATTTTACAGAAATATAGCTTATTTTATTACTTCTAGTTGCTACCTTGGTACTCATTTGTATTTTTTTCTTTTTTATATTGAATAGTCTTTCAATTTAAGATAATTTGTTTCTGTAGAACGCAAGAATGACATATTTGAATGAATAAGTAATTTCCAAAAATGTCACTCAAATCTGTCCAGAGTTACATATGGTTGCAATTACAAATATCCCATTGTAATTGGCTAATTACTCTGCTTCCTTGAGAGACTAGTAAAATCTTTTCTATTATAGACAAGCACAGATCTGGCAGCAATTTCAACCTAGACAGAACGTATATGTGTACTACACCTGTAAGAAAAAGATAATAAACAATTGTAAACAGAAAAAATGGATTTCCCCCCAATCTTTTTGCATAAATTTTCTCCATTTGTCACATTTGTCATAAAGGAGTTGTAGATTTCTTAGATTTTATCTCTCATTCACTCTGGAACTTTGCAGTGCTCAAACTCTAGAATTTGAAATATTCTTCAAACACGCTACGGTAAACACAGTGGTAGAGCTACAAGTCTATTACACTACTTTGATGCTTTTCAACTGGGCGTTGTTTTGTCCAAAATCCTCCTCCGAGGGATATTTGGCTGAAGAAGTATTAGTTGCAAAAAGTAGCAGAACTGAGGAGTGGCCAGGTAGGTTACTACTGTCATCTAGTGGGTACAGGCCAGAGATGCCCTTAAATATCTTCCGTTGTGCAAGACAAGTTCCCTAACAAAGAATTATCCAGCCCAAAATATCAATCATGCTGAAATTTGAAAATCCTCCTCTACATAAAGTCAGTTTGCAAAACCTTCAAAGACATTCAGAAACGTAAGCTATTTTTCTCACACACAAAGATGTAATGCCTGATATGCAGTAATTGAAAGAACAATGTCAGTACCTAAGACTCTCAGTCTTACGCATGGTGTCCAGATCTTATCAGTACCCAATTAGAATGCATATAACAAATAGATTTCTCAGTTCTTAATTTTGAAAGACAAAGAGACCTTAACCAGATCAGAGAGACAGGTTGTGATCACCTTTTGATACAAGAGATTCTGAAAAGTACCCCATATTTCTGTGTCTGCACAAAAATGTCACCATTTGGTTATAGCAGTTCTGAAACAGGAGTGTCAGGGCAAGCAAGGATCTCAAGAATGTGTTCTTTGTTTCATTGTGTCACAGTTGGTTAAGCCAGTTTTGCTCAAAATAGTCAGCCTTTTCATTTCTACACAAGACATAATGTGTAAAGATCCCAGAAAATGAGATCTTTCATACTAACTCATTATGAGGTTTAATTATAGTCATTATTATATGGGATAATGACATAAATAAGGGTAGGAGAAGAAGGAGACTTAAAATATAAAAATAATGGAGTAGTAGAAAATACTATTCCAAGGGTAGAAAAAACTATGGTGTTGCAGGAGCACAACTTAAATGTGCAAGTTTAATAGGAGAAACTGATAAACATAAGTTTTGATGAGTTTGTTCTAGAAATTGATGGATATGTCAAAAAATTGGCATAATATTTTTATGTTAGTTTATCTGAATTTTTCTCCTGAAAAACTGTGCCTAAATGCTTATCTTGCCCACATTGATAAAAGTAATATGCTATATAAACATTTAAATGTAATATATACACCTTATTAGAGAAAATTCATAGTTACTTATGATTGGTCTTCCTGGGACTTAACATTATTTCCCATTTTTTTATAATACAAATGGTTCATGAGCATAAAACACTTGTAATATGTTAAAATATTCTTTATGATGTTTCCTGTGTAAACGAAGCTTAAATGTTAATCCCTATCTTTATTTGAGAATAAGAAAATAGTATGTCCACTATATGGTGAATTTAGTAAATACAGGAATTAACTTATTTTAGAAATGTTGATTTATGAAATACTTCAAATGGTAAAAATTTACAATTAATAATAAAGCATATCTTATGCTAAGGTGACATAAACAAGAGCGCACTACAATGTTTGGCTGTCATCTGTACAGATATCCTCACAATGATAGTAAATATAGTTCAAAATAATCTTTTTCAAATCAAAGATACACATTTTATTACCATTAAATATCTTTTAGTTAAGCTGAACTCTGCATACTCAGAATAGCAAAATATCTCATTTTCTATTCAGTTGAGCAGATCTTGAATATAGAAATTAAATTTTAAAGTGTGAGTAATGCACTCAGTCCTTGATTCTGAGTCTCAGACACACTTCTCATCAGTGTGCTTGAGATTTTTCATTTTTAAATATAACTTTAAATGCCTTATTTTTATTTGCAGAAACATTTACTACAAAATATTTCATTTATTAAAATAAGGATAATTAATGATCCTTTCTTTGATGATTACTCTTAGGGATCTCTTTTTGGGGGGCACTATTGCAAGAAATTATTACATGATATGCAGTTAATATGACTTTTAAGCAGTGAAAGAACTACATTATCCTTCTGTTCTTTTTTATGTGCAAAAGACAAAGAGAAACTTAAAGGGAAATTTTCTGTTGTTGTTGTTATTAGCATGCTTTTCCTTCAGTTCTTAAAAATGTCACTTAACTTTCAATTTCAGTGTCACACCTTCTCTGGAACTTGCTGAGTCTGGCAGCCTTGGCAGAAGTCCTTGACAGCTTGTCAAGCCCAAGGCAAATGCATGTAATCTTTCCTCCCAGTAATTAATAATTAATTACTGCTCATTAATCTTTAATGAACGGTAGTGGGGGATAATCTAGTCTTTAAGACAAGAGAAAAAACACAAAGACATTGTTATTTCAAGAGGAACTTTTTAGTTCAGGACTTTTACAAGTCAAACGAATCCTGGGGCTAATTGTGAAAAATCAATGAGATAAAAAGGCATGCAAACATGCACAAATGCAATCACACCCGGTCAAAGCACCTGTAAACTGCTTCTCTTGAGATAAACTCTCAACTCCCGAGGTGTAAATCGCAAGGGCATACCTATCTTCCAAGGTACAAAGAACAAACCAACACACTTTGTTTTCTAGAAAGGCAGGTCTTCTCTTAGAAGCTAAAAGAAGTGACTTTCTGGAACACTGGCTTGTGATTGTTATTATCTATCCTGGCAGAATTTTTTTTTTTTTCTGAACAATAGAAGGAGTTCTCTGGTAAAATAAAGAAGAAAATACTGATGGAATCATTTTAATAAATGTGAATCCTTAGATGTTATTTGTATTCAGCTTTGCTCTTGAGGTATTCACAGTGTCAGCAGTTGTAATGACAATGTGTTGAGTACTCAGTTGATGGGGAAAAAGCTGAAACATCTCTTTTCTTGACATTTGTAGAAATGATGAAGGGGGAAAAAAGTCTTTTAAAATTGGTTAAATTAATGATAGTTTCCAGTGCTGGAGGATGGGGGGAGGTAGATATTGCCCTACTCTTATAGAAATCACTCTAGAATTTCTCAGTTTGGTTGGGGGGTGGGGAATAATCCCTTTACAATCACTCTGTTAAAGTAACAGAAAAAGTAACTAAGCCCATCACCTATGTATGAATATGGGTCAAGGAATGAAAATATAAATATGCTTTATCTGTATCTTCTCTTGGACTTCCCAGGTGACACAGTAGTAAAGATCTACCTGCTAATACAGCAGACACAGTAAACACGAGTTTGATCCCTGAGTCAGGAAGATGATCTGGAGGAGGTAATGGCAACTCACTCCAGTATTATTCCCTGGGATATCCCACTGACAGAGGAGCGGAGCCTTAAAGGCTACAGTCCATGGGGTTGCAAATAATCAGGCATGACTGAGAGTACACACAAATCTTTTCTTGCATCTTATACTGTATATAAATGTGTGTGTATGTGTTATGTATGTATAATATAGCATCTTATACAATGCTATATTGTGAGGGATAATTATCTCCAGTCATTTTTTTTTCCTTCTTTAAACATTTAACTAAGTAAGAAAAAGGAGAAAATATTCTATTACCTTGCTTGTGCTGATGCTCATTGTTCACCAAGGTGGTCTGTTTATAGGCAACTGAAAATGTTTCAAGCTTTCCAAGTGGATTTATGTTTCCCTGAGTTATAAGAACACTTATAATACAAAAATGAACAAACAGAAATTATCTTCAGTCATGTTTCACTAAATGAAAGGGATACATTTTTCAGGCTTCTGTTCATTGTCCCCTATCGCCTATGCATCATGCCTACCTGTCAAATCTCAGTTCATTAGGTTTACAGTGCCGTGTTGACTCTTCCAGTTTTCCCAAACTTGCTTTTGTTAATTCCCATCTTCAAACCCTGACTCTGAGATTTTTTTTAAATTTTCTTATTTTCTTAAGATGAGATCAAAACAAATTTTTTTTTGTTCCTTCTCAGGTGAATTTAAGGATAGAAACTTATATGTTTATGGTTTTAGCATCTAATGAAGTAAATAATATGTGATTTTTACATTATATAACATATTTCATTTAACTTTTCTAAATAAGGTCATTTTATTTTAACATGCATTGTAGTTTCTTCTTTGAGAAACCCTGTATTGTACAGAGGCAAATAACAGATTTAAAAGGAAGTGAGTCTGTTATTGCGGCTTTCTTTTTATCTTAACCTCAGAAAATACTCCCTATTTTAACAAATAAAAATCAAAATCTTTAAAAACATATCAACTTGTGGAATAACTAATTTTTAATATGACATGAGTGATAAAATCATATAGTGTATGTAAAACATTTCATAGACTGAGAAGCAGGACAGAAATTATTATTACTATACATTTTAGCACACATCATTATCTGTTATATTATTTCAATACTTACTGGCTAAATTTCTATGAAGATAGATAAAATCAAATTAAACATACATATTTTTAAATTCAAATCAAATATAGAAGACCTAACAAGGGAGACACTTAATTCACTTTAAAAATTTATCAAAGGCAGAAGTATATTACCAGTAATTCAAGTCTTAAGTGTACTTTGTATTATGATTAGGCTAAAAAGATTTGCAAATGTTTATTAGTATTTTACTTGGTTAATTTGATGTTTGGTTGAATAAACACAATACATCTACACTACAGATTAGTATGTTGTTCTTTTAAAATTTTTGCAAGGTTATATATATATGTACATATATATAATACTTGTAGAAAATATTAGCAACTAATTTTATGATTAAAAGTAGGCTAGGAAATAACATTTCCAATGTAAATATGTTGCTGTAAATTGTATCTCTATTTTTAAACATTATAAAATATGTTAATCAGGACGGTAATATTATTTTCATGTCTTAATTTTGCATCTGTACTTATAATTTCTGCATAATTATTTATAATCACAAAGACAAGTTAGAAATAGGATTTTGATTTTTATTATACATATTTCCAGTAGGCATATTATGTTTATAGAAACAAAAATTTATAGAAACATTACAAAAACTTATCCTGTTTATTGGTCATTCTTATGGTCTAGTATGAACTTTTCTGACAGCATGATGTTCGATTTAAAAAAATATATTAAAACTAATTATTTAGAGCAGTTTTAGGCTTCAGTCAGTTCAATTCAGTTGCTCAGTCATGTCCGACTCTTCGCGACCCCATGGACTGCAGCATGCCAGGCCTCCCTGTCCATCGCCAACTCCTGGAGTTTGCTCAAACTCACACCCATTGAGTCAGTGATGCCATCCAGACATCTCATCCTCTGTTGTCCCCTTCTCCTCCCGCCTTCAATCTTTCCCTGCATCAGGGAAAATGAGTCAGTTCTTCGCATGAGGTGGCCAAAGTATCGGAGTTTCAGCATCAGCATCAGTCCTTCCAATGAATATTCAGGACTGATTTCCTTTAGGAATGACTGGTTGGATCTCCTTGCAGTCCAAGGGACTCTCAAGAGTTTTCTCAAACACCACAGTTCAAAAGCATCAATTCTTTAGTGGTCAGCTTTCTTTATAGTCCAACTCTCACATGCGCATATGAATACTGGAAAAACCATAGCTTTCACTAGATGGACTTTTGTTGGCAAAGTAATGTCTCTGCTTTTTAATGTTTGATATATTAAAATATGAAAAATCAATAATTATGATTTAAATGGAGCTTATGGTTTTAAGAGGTTTTAAAAGATTGGGAGATTATGTAAATTCACTTGTTAAAACTTGAAAGCTTTGAAATGAGACCGAGAATTGGAAATACAAGCAGAGTTTTAACCTATCAATATTTGCATACAAAATGTGCATATAAAATATACATTCATCAATAGCCATACAAATAGCAATCAAGTCACTAGAGAAAGAATGATTAAAGAAACCATTGTAAATTAAAGCATTTAAGGAAATGGTTCTAATTGCATTGCTTTTTTTTTTTTTCCCCACTTGTGCATTAGTCCTTATTCTAAAGTATAAACTTTTTAGAAACTTATCATGCCTACTCAGTGCTTTGCATCTAGAATGTTCAATTGTTTGTCTTCTTGTGATTTTTTTAAAATTAATTAATTAATTTATTTTTTTTACTTTACAATATTGTATTGGTTTTGCCATACATCAACATGCATCCACCACGGGTGTACAAGTGTTCCCCATCCTGAATTTTCTCATAGATTCTGTCATATGAATATAATTGAAATAAAAGTAATTTTAAATTTGTCTCTGAGGTTATCACATTCACATTTAATCCTTTATGATCTAGACAAGACAAGTGTTACTAGCTCAATTGTATTTTGGTTAGAAAATATATAGAGATTATGTGACTGAAACAGAATATGAGCGCTTAACTCATATCACTCATAAGAAATTAGAAGTTATTTCCGTTTACATCCTTTCCCTTTAATATCTAATAGCCAATATATGTTACTTGTGCCCGTATTCACAATGATTTGCATTCCAATATTCACTCTCAATTAATATTAAAATTAAGTATAGGGATCATGTTATAAGATAAATTGAATATCATTTTTACATTGTACTTAAATGACTATTTGAATTGAGAGGCTTATCATTAATGAAATTAGAAACAAAACACACTGTTTTGTAATGTAAAGAACTATATTCAGTAGTAACACCATGTTAAATCTCATAATGCAAACTCAACTGAGGAATTGAAATGGACACTGCAAATAGTATATTCAAAATAATATTTTACTTTCTATTTATATATTTTTAAATTCATCCAGTAAGTCATATTTACAAATCTACTTTCTAAAGAACTGGTCTATTGGAAGAGTGAATGAATATTGGTATTCAGAAAAACAAAAACTTACATCATCAGAAGTCAAAAATGATAAGACTGATTTCTTTCTCAGATAGATCTCTTTTTAGAATATAGTGAATACTTTTTAAGCACAAGGAAAATTAAAAATATTAAATACTTCAGATTTGTACCTTCTATTTATAAATTTGTTAAACCAAACAAGGTGTTTTTCCTTTGTTAGACTGGAAGATAAAATCAAAATAATAGTTTAAATCTACAAAACACATAGAACATTAAATAAATGAGATATATTATGAAGTAATATTAAATTCCCCAGTGGATTAGGACGACCCAGAGGGATGGTATGGGGAGGGAGGAGGGAGGAGGGTTCAGGATGGGGAACACATGAGAAATAAAGGAATAAAAAATTAAAAAAAAAAAAAAAAAAGAAGCCTTTGGTTTGGAGCAAAGCACAGAAAAAAAAAAAAGAAAGTTAATTATTTAGCTCATATTATCTTATGAACTATATTTGTTTTATACATATATATATGTAAACTTTTCCTAAATTTAAATGGGCAAAAAAGTTGTCTTTAAAAAATTGGTCCTTATAAGATTCTGTCATACCAGTCTGTTAAATTTTCAGTTAGTTTTTATGTGATCATGTTATTTCATGTAAAATATTAAAATATGATATACATTTCTCTTTTTATTTTCACAGGAGAAATTATTCTTTAAAAAATGAGGAAGAGCCCTGTTCAGTACCTGCCAGACATGGACAGGTGGTGGAAACCCAGGCATTAGGCAGGTGCAGGTGGACACCTATTTCAGGGCGTGGCTGGCTAGAGTCCTCTGCAGCCCCCAAACTGGATACATCCCCAGCAGTAACCAGGTGAAAGGAACTGTCCTCCCTGCCTAATCTTAACAACCCATGAGAGTGACATCTTCCTGTGAAGATGCTTTGCCTATGGAGGCACACGTTTGCATAGGACATTACTCTGGATGGTGCCACAGGGCATTCTGCGACTGACATTTCCTGGGAGTCAATCACAACAATCACCGCACCGAAGAACCGTTTCACCTCGACCTGAACTGATGGGTCAGGATCAGTCAAGTGAAACCAGACCACCTGCCCTCTCATTTTGACACTTTAAGACAAGAACAAGGGGCAAGAAAGGAAGTAGACGGTGCCCTCCCGGAAAAACCTTTCCTCTGCTGATCTTCCAGCCATGTCATCAGCTCATGGAGGTGCGTCTGCAGGTCACTGAAGGACTGTTCTCTGGTCTGTGGAGCCTCTGGTATCAAGGTACACTGCTGCATCAGGTTCAAGTGTTCCTGCTGCAAAAAAAGCTTCAAACTGCTGGGTTCACTGACGCTGTCAACTTTACCTGCAAAGAGTCAAATTTCAATATGACTGCACTTGGGTGAAAACAGTGCTCCACTCCAAGAATTTAGTTATTCTTTCTTTTTCAAAAAGATTTTGTGAGAAAACTGACAGTTAAAAATGAATGAATCACTATATCCCTAAGGGAACATTGCACTTTTTCAAACATTTTTTTCTTGTAACTTAGATAGCTATGATAATTATAGCAATATTAGTTTACTTTTTAACTTTTAATTTTGGCACAATTATAGACGCAGAAGAAGTTGTGGAAATGGTACAGAGAGGTGCTTTTCACCGTTTATCTACTTTCCACTAAAGGTAATATCTTACCTAATTATTGTATAGTACCAAAACCAGGCTGGTTGAGTTACAGGTGGTATCAAGCTAGGCAGGAGAAACATAAAAACCCTCAAGTATGTGGATGATACCACTCTAATGACAAAAACGAAAGAGGAACTAAAGAGCCTCTTGATGAGGGTGAAGGAGAGTGAAAAAGCAGGCTTAAAGCTAAATATTAAAAAATAATAATGATAATAAGATTATGGCATCTGCCCCATCACTTCATGGCAAATAGAAGGGGACAATGTGGAAACAGTGACACCTTTCTTCTTCTTGGGCTCTAAAATCACTTTGGATGGTGAGCGCAGCAATGAAATCAGATGATTGCTTCATGGTTGGAAAGCTATGACAAACCTAGACAGTGTGTTTAAAAGCAGGGGCATTACTCTGCCAACAGAACTGTACAGTCAAGGCTGTGGTCTTCCCAATGGTCACCTATGGTTGTGAAAGGTAGACCATTAAAAAAGGCAGAATGCCAAAAAAAATTGATGAATTCGAACTGTGGTGCTGGAGAAGACTCCTGAAAGTCCCTTGGACAGTAAAGAGATCAAAGCAGTCAATTTTTAGAGAAATCAACCGTGAATATTCATTAGAAGGACTGATGCTGAAGCTCCAGAATTTTGGTCATATGATGTGAACAGCTGGCTAACTGGAAAAGTCCCTGATGCTGGGAAACATTGAAGGCAGGAGAAGAATAGGGTGTCAGAGAATGAAACTGCTGGATGGCATCACCAATGCAATGGACCTAAACTTGGGCAAACTCCAAGATATGATGAGGGACAAGGAGGCCTGGCATGCTGCAGTCCATGACGTCACAGAGTCAGACACGACTGTGCAACCAAACAACAGCCAAAACCAGAAATTTCATACTGTTACAATGCAATTAACAGAGGGATACACCTTAATTCTATTTCACCAGTTTTTACATGCACTTATTGTGTATGTATGTGTGTGTGCGTGTGTGTGTAGAATAACTAAAGTATGAAAGTGATTACATTTCACAGCACTATATATTTTTAGTAATTTTTTTATGCAGTTAGCCATAGTTTTTCTGTTTTTAATTGGAGGATAATTGCTTTACTTTTAAATAATAAAATAAAATAAACTGCTAAGAATAATTATTTTAAATTATAATTTGAAGTTCAATTTAAATTTTAGAGAAATATTCTAATGACCAATAATTATGATATAAACAGGTTTTTGTTTATTTTGGTGTGACCTGCAAATTATATTTAATGTTTCAATAGATTACAAACAATTATCTTTAATAGCATGGCTACTGTATTGCATTAAGAAATAAAGCACTAATTTTTATTCCTGTAAACATGGTGGTTGCTATTACAATTGAAGCAGTAGAGAAATAATGAAGAAGATAGTTTTGCACAACAGAAATATGTTGAGATGTTAAAAATTTTGCATATTTTGTCACCCTTTCTCAAATCTATTGAACAATCAGAGAACAAATATTAAGTCCTAGGTCTCATTTAATAATAACTTATAGGGGAAAATATATTGATTTGTCTTACAAATTAGTAGCTTAAACATTTTGAGAGATAAAGAGTTTAAGGTGGATAATTGTGTGGCAAATGATTATAAACTACCAGAGATTTTAAATTGTTCTAAAATAAGTACTAGATTTTCCAAAGTTGTGCTTTTTGGATTAAAAAAATGTACTTTTCGCTGACTGTAGTCTTTTATTGTTTTGTTTTTGTAAAGGGTAACATCAAAGATAAATATTTTAGTGCCTATTATTCATCTGTATACCTGCGGCTATCTTTAGAGTCAACTCTATTTCAAAAATCATGAAATTTTTTGGTAGTTCTGTAAGTAAATGTGTATTTATTTTTTAACCTTCATTTTTATGTTGATATACCTCTGTCTTTTTTTTTTTTTTTAACTTTACAGTATTGTATTGGTTTTGCCATATATCAACATGAATCCGCCACAGGTATACTCGTGTTTCCCATCCTGAACCCCCCTCCCTCCTCCCTCCCCCCTCCCCGTACCATCCCTCTGGGTTGTCCCAGTGCACCAGCCCCAAGCATCCAGTATCCTGCATCGAACCTGGACTGGGGACTCATTTTATATATGACATTATACATGTTTCAATGCCATTCTCCCAAATCATCCCACCCTCTCCCTCTCCCACAGAGTCCAAAAGACTGTTCTATACATCAGTGTCTCTTTTGCTGTCTCGTACCTCTGTCTCTCTGATTATTAAAAGCAAGTTCCATTTTACATTTTTCAGAATAACTCATTATTCCCTGACTTCTTGAATCTTTATAAGACTCAAGTTTCATTATTGATTATTGTCTGCAGCTTTTATATTGTGGATAACTATAAAATCATTGGCTCCTTAAATGTCTTTTAAAAGTGACTCTATTATCTTTTGGCATAAAAGGATGTTGCCAAAACTTATGATAACGATTTATTTTTCTCTCCTTTATATTTGACTTGATTTTTTGCTGAGGCCGAAGAAAGGTTGATTTTATTTTAAAATTCAAAAAAGTTATCATCATATTTTTCACTATTGACTTTCTGGGTAAGTTTTATCCAATTATGGGATACTGCTTAAATAAACAGTATATGTAATATTTTATTTCAGGATTTTTCTTAAATCATAATTTGTAGTACTTGCTATCTTCCATTCCATTGATTTCTTCATTGAACAATATTTATATAAACATATACATATATATTATACTATATTTTGTATATATATATTTTTCAAAATATTTTGTCTTTGTACATTTCTTTTTGAAATAGAGAGGCATAGTGGAAGGAGCAATGAGAGAAGATGAGGGAAATAATGATCAAATGATGGGGAAAACTTGTGAATTAGAAGATATCTGTGTATGTAAGGGAATGAAAGAGTTACCAGACAAGGAGAAGTTGAAGACACAGGAGAAAGACAAAATAACTATGCAAGTCAAATTTCTGCTTGTGATAACAGGAGGGAGCATCAGATCTTAGGATTAGGAGCTGTTTGTTTAACAGGAAGAGAATCTAACATATCTGAGACTAAAGAGGCAATAGTAAGAATGTGTACACATGTACATAAATTTGTAGAAAAGGTCAATACTTGGAAATAGTTTATGCTTAATGGCCAGGAGATAAGGCCATCTAATGGTGTGATAATGAAGTGGGATGGATGGATAACTAAAAGGGAATAGAGAAGATTTTGGCTAACTAATGCGTTATAGGTAGAGCATTTAGATGAAGGAAAAGCAGAATGGCTTTCAAGTGGCGATAGGATTTTTCTGCAATTCAAGGAGATTACTTTGTCCTAGAACTAGCCTACATGATCAAGGGGTTAATGCAAGCATCACTTAAAAGCTTAGATGTGGCACCAAAGAAAGCAGAGTGAAGCCCTGATGTATGTATGGAATTAAATGCACATATGTTCATGACAGGAATAAGTAAGTAACTGCATCTTAAATGTATTTTAAAATACTTTTTTTTGCATTGGTGCCACTTCATAATTTATTTTAAAGCTTTACTCATATTATCTTTTTAATCTGGTTTATTTTATCAGTATATTATTCTAGTCAAAATTACTTAGACACATGCATATTAATACTATACTTTATTTCCTGAAGAAAGAAAATTGTCTAAGTCATTAATCATATGCCTTTATATAGCTTTGTAGGCTAATTATCAAGTGAACCTATCAGAATTACTTCATCACATCTTCAATTTTTAACTGTAAAAGTATTTTTTACAGGTTAGATATAAGTACAAGTTATGATTAGATAGATAATCCTTTTGTATTTATCTATAGAACTATAAATATCTTACTTTACAGTATTAGGTCAATGACGCTTCCTTAAGGATAAGTGTAGAAATGTTCATTTAATCTTTAATTAACCAATAAATATGACAGAAGACCGTTTCATTTGAGTGTCAATAATTAGTAATTTTTATTTGTATGATTTAGTGAATGGGACAGAGTCTCTTACTGCTAGTGATAATTTCATTCACAAATTGGGCAAATTCAGAATTTTATAGCTCATTCAGAGTCACTAAATGCTACAGTTTATCACTTTAAGTGATAATGTGGACACCGTAATGATAGGATCTAAATCTCAATTAATAAATCTAGGACAAAGATGAACTTACTTGGTTACTTTTCACCCATGTCTCTCAGGTTTAATTCTATCAGGAAAAGAAAATGTGCACTGATCTTAAGATGATTCTCTATATATCATAATATTTTTCATTTTTGCCCATTTTCTATACAGAAAGTCTGAGAACTATATGAGCGGCCTTGACTTCAAAAATAAATATATCCTCTATGTAATATGGGTTATTTTGCACATTTAACATCTTTGTCGACCTAAACATATTATATTAATCTAGGAGATAATGGTGCCCTATTATTCAACTGAAAATAGTGAAGAGAATGATTAAAGACTACCAAAAGCTATATGTTTTCCTCTGATTTACACGTGTTTTCTCTCATAAAGTATTCACTATATAGTTGTATAACATCTTCAATTGTAAAACAATTCAATTTGGACTCATATTTTGCAGCATCTCTTTGAACTTAACATCTCAAGCCTTAATCTCTTCATTTGTAATGAGAATGTGATTTTTACTCACTACATTGACTTGTGAAAAATTTTAATTCTCATGCCTAATCCACTCAAAAAATGTTAACAATAGGTATTAGTATACATGCCAGTCAATATATGACATTTTATGTTGTTAAAACAGCAATTTCCTCTTCATCTCTAATCAGTGTTATGTATTTAATTCCCATATAAAGACTTTGAATCGCACATGGATAAGAGATGTCTTAAAGGACAATAAGTGGCCAGTTTTATTTTCTATAAATTTAGATGAATACCCATATACTTTCCACATATTCTTCTATTCTCTGCATAATATAGAGTTTTAAATGATTAAAAGAACTTCTCCCACAAACTGATTCAATAAAATGGAATATATATTCCTGTATAGCAATCAGTAGAATATAGTCCCAGTGTGGAAATAAGCACTTATGAAAATGTTTAAAGGAGCTGGCAAGTGAAACTTTGGAAAAGGAGTGAGGTGAATTGGACTGAAAGTCACTGGATCTGCCTGAAGCCTTAGTAGTGGTGGATCAAGTGGAACTTGTAGGAAAGTTTGAGAAACCTTGTATATATGGAAGCTGAAATGGAACCATGAAAGTCAGCTTGTGAATATCTAGAACTTTTAAGAAAGTTTTAAGAAACCACTTTTACATTCTCTTCCGTTAGAGGTTATTGCAAGATATTGAGCATAGTTACATATAAGTCCTTATTGGCTATATATTTTATATTTGGTAGTATGAGCATGTTAAGTTTAAACTCCTAATGTATCCCTCTTTCTTGTTCCCTTTGGTAACCAGAGTTTGTTTTCTATGTCTCTGAGTCTTTTCCTGTTATATAACTAAATTAATTTGCATCAATTTTTCTAAATTCCACATGTAAGCAGTATCATATACATATCTTTGTGTGACTTACTTCACTTAGTTTAATAACCTTGAGATCTATCTATGTTGCTGCAAATGGCATTATTTCATTATTTTTTATGGCTGAGTAAGTTTTCATTGTAGATATACATATATATGTATATGTGTGTGTGTGTATATATATATATATATATATATTTACCACATTATGTTCATCCATTCATCTGTCAATGGCCACCTGAAACTAACATAACATTGTAAATCAACTATATTGCAATAAAAATTTTAAAAGTAATTGAAAGCAAGAAATCACCTTTAAGAAAGCTTCTTCCTCTGTGAAGACCACTACCTCTAGGGGAAGTGTCACGTTTATAATTTTAGGTGATCGGCTCTGTGCTGTTGGTGCTATTGTTGCTTAGTTGCTAATTCATATCCGACTGTTCTGTGACATCATGGACTGTAGCCCGTCCACGGGATTTCCCAGGCAAGAATACTGGCATAAGTTACCATTTCCTCCCCCAGGGGACACTGCTCAGCTCTAATGTAAGCAGGAGGAAACACTGTGAACTTGCCCCAATTTATCGTCATGTCTGTCTGTGTACCACAGCCTACCAAGAGGAAGGATTTTTGTTTCCTTTCTGCCTTCTAACTCTTGCTGGTATCCTTTCTTGGCCAAGTCTCACTTTGAACAATATAGGGAGGATATTACAGAAAACAATTTCACTGACATTGAGTGGGAATAGTAGTACCAAACTGACAACTTGTCATCCAACATATTCCATTCAAAGGAAGAGTCATCTACCTTCATACTTCTAACTATAGACATCCAAAAAATAAAAGGAACTTAATTTCCTAAAGCAATGATAAGTATATATCCTTTCCCAAAAGTCTATAGAAAATACCTTAAAAGAGCATAGTTTATATGAAGTACTAGAATCATTTAAAAAGTCATTAGTCTTAATAAGATATTGACAGAGATAAATCTATCTTATGCATAAAACTGATGAAAATTATATTTGATTTTTAATAATTACATTGTGTATCTGATAGTTCAGTGGTAAAGAATCTGCTTGCCAATGCAGGAGACCTAGGTTTGATCCCTTGATTGGAAAGAACACCTGGAAATGGAAATGACAACCCACTCCAATACTCTTGCCTGAGAAATCCCATGGACAGAGGAGCCTGGGAGGGTACAGTACATAGGTTTGCAAAAGAGTCAGACATGACTCAGTGACTGAACAACAGCAAACAGCAGCAGCAATTACATAAGCAGAAACTGAATTATATGGTCTTGTTTAAAAATGACACCCACACATATTTTATCTTCATCTTAGAAATATAGTTAGAAATAAGATATATCATTTATTACATCACACTAGTATGAGATAAGAATGGTCTAGAGACAGAATAAGACCAGTAGTAATATAAAAATTATAACCACACCAGATGAAAAGAGATTCTATTTTTTGTTATAAGATTTATTAACTTAAAAAGTAAATTTCAATCATTTATGTGAAAATGTGTTGTATTAGTATTTATATATGTACAAATACTAGTATAAAATGCAATATTATATAGATGTATATCCTTATAAAATGTTGCTTAACTGTTTCTTAAAAAAAAAAACAAAATTGTTAACCCATGGAACATATCCACACTGCACTTGTGTGGGTCACAATCATTTCTTTTCAGAGTTATTGAAATATCCTCCTAACCTTTCTTCTTTTTTTTACTTTTGTGTCTACTGCATGCTTATTTTCAGCACATCAGCCAAAGCAATCTTAGTAACTTTAGACAGATCATATTGTTTCTCTCCTCATATTCATGCCATGTGCTCCATTTCACTCATAGTAAAAGACAAACTATTTAGAATGACCTATTTTGTCCTCTTCCATCTAACCGATTGTCTCTCAGAGTTATTTTCCTAATAATCTTCCACTCAGTGAGCACAACAGTTGCCTTTTTGCATTTTTCTCTAACATTGCCAGCATGTTCAGATTTCAGGGACTCTTGTAGGTCTTACTTAAATGTCTTACTTAAATATTAGTTATTTACTTAAATATTACCACTTCTCGTGCAATCTAATCTGGATCCACTAACAAAAATGACTACCAAACACCCCAGTTGCTCACGACTACCTGTGTTTTTCTGAATTATCTCTGATTTATCTCTCTCATTCACACATGTCACTGGCTAACTTGCTTTAATATTTTTGGTGCTTATTTTGCAGATCCCACCTCTAAAAAATAAAGACCCTGAATCTGTAGACTCATTTTTCTTTTGGTCATTCTTGTATCTCCAGCTGTTAGAAAAGTGCCTGGGAAACAACAGATGCCCACTGAAAATTTGTTGAATGAAAGAATAAATAAAAATTGAAATGCAGAATATCTTGAAAATTTGGTAACATTTAATATCATCTAAATATTTTAAATAGTTTTGCAGCAAAATCTTTAATGATTAATTTGGTGCATAGATTGTCAACAAATATTGAACATGAAAAAGAGTCAATAAAATTATACAATAATGGTTTCTTCACCATCATATTAATAATGAAATCCAATGGTTATTAGGGGAAAAAAAAACTGCCCCCCCCACACTCTTATCACAATCTGAAGTTAGATCAAAATAATCATATTCATTCTGCACCCTTACAGAGATTTCTACATCATGAACATTTACAAAAAAATATTGTATTTGTCTTAATAAAATGTTCAAATATATTTCTGTTAACAATCTTAGACAAAGGCAAATGTGGATAAGCCTTCAACTCAAAAGCAAAATGAACGAATTGAGCAAGAATGGTTCTCTGACAGAAACAAATATTATCAGTGCTAAATTCAGTGGAAATTTTCTATTCAAAGCATTGAATTTTGATGTATAAATTATATGAAAATTATAATAACTTTGGTTTCTAAATTAAATAATAAATTGTAGATAAAAGAATATGTATTACCTTAATACTAAACACTAAGTGAGATAAAAATGTACCTAAACTTACTTTATTCTGTTGTAAAAGTAATAAATATATTGTTAAAGCAAAAACTTCTTGCACATTTTATGTCTATTTTATAGACAAGCATTCTACAATCCAAAGAAAGCATTATATTTTAACTCTAAATAAAAAAAGAAAAAATATAGCATAAAATGAAATTTAAAATTTTCTCATTAAAGGACATAGGTGTGTCTCTTTGGCAATATATATATATATATACAAAATTGCTGTATAAGATATGAGCTTACTTATGTATTTAAGAGATCCTTGAATAAGGTGAAAGACAAGAGTGAAAAAGCTGGCTTAAAACTCAACTTTCAATAAACCAATATGGCATCTAGTACCATCACTTCATGGCAAATAGATGGGGAAAATAGACGGGGAAATAGTTGCAGACATTATTTCTTGGGCTCCAAAATCACTGTGGGTGGTAACTGCAGCTATGAAATTAAAAGATGCTTGCTCCTTGGAAAAGATGCTGTGACAAATAGAGACAGCATATTAAAAAGCAGAGACATCACTTTGCTGACAAAGGTCCATCTTATCAAAGCTATGGTTTTTCCAGTAGTCATGTATGGATGTGAGAATTGGACCATAAAGAAGGCTGAGTGCCAAAGAACTGATGCATTCTAACAGTGGTGCTGAAGAAGACTCTTGAGAGTCTCTTGAACAGCAAGGAGATCAAACCAGTCAATTAAAAAAAAAAAAATCAGTCCTGAATATTCATTAGAAGGACTGATGCTGAAGCTGAAGCTCTAATACTTTGGCTACCTGATATGAAGAACTGACTGACTGGAAATGACCCTGATGTTGGGAAAGATTGAAGGCAGGAGGAGAAGGGGACGACAGAGGATGAGATGGTTGGATGGTATCACTGCCTTGATGGAGATAAATTTAAGCAAGCTCTGGGTGTTGGTGATGGACAGTGAAGCCTGGTGTGCTGCAGCCCATGGGGTTGCAAAGTGTTGGACACGACTGAGTGACTGAACAACAGCAAATGTGTTTAAGATGACTGGACATCTTCAAAGATTAATATTTATTTATGAACAAAATGTTTTTATTCTAAACATGAGCAACTGAACAACAGCATAGTAATTGAATATCACTTTTATATTAGTGTTCGAGATTTTCAAAAACACTTTATTGAAAAAAATAAGAAAATAAAGTGTAATACAGATAATTAATTTTAAAAAGTCACCTTTATCATATATTCTTGAACAAAAATTTCATAAATCATATATAAGTATGGAAAATTGTTTACTTTTATAAAAAGAAAAAGAAGAAACTGTAAGTGGGACCAAACTTACTTTTAAATCTTCTATTAATTTATGTAGGAGTTGTTGCAGATAAGAGATTACTTATCTGTACATAAATAAAGCTGCATCAGAATCAAGTTCCCAAGTACCTAGTCCCCATATATGCAAAGCCTCCCTCACTATCAACATCTCATATAAGCGGTATAAATAGTGATAGTAAAAGAGTTTGAAGGAGAAGGCAATGGCACCCCACTCCGGTACTCTTGCCTGGAAAATCCCATGGATGGCGGAGCCTGGTGGGCTGCAGTCCATGGGGTCGCTAAGAGTCGGACACGACTGAATGACTTCACTTCCACTTTTCCCTTTCACGCATTGGAGAAGGAAATGGCAGCCCACTCCAGTGTTCTTGCCTGGAGAATCCCAGGGACGGGGAAGCCTGGTGGGCTTCCGTCTATGGGGTCGCCCAGAGTCAGATACGACTGAAGCGACTTAGCAGCAGCAGCAGCAGCAAGAGAGTTTGAACACTTGTTTATGCGTGTGCATAGGTATGTAGTGAGATATTGCAACTTGTACTTTAAGCTCAATTTTCCGTGAAAGTAAAACTGTTCTAAAAAACAACGTCCATTTAAACGAGGGGGAATCTGAGTGAACTCTGGGAGTTGGTGATGGACAGGGAAGCCTGGCGTGCTGCAGTTCATGGGGTCGCAAAGAGTCGGACACACGACTGAGCGACTGAACTGAACTGAATCAATGGTTAATGGTAACACGCTAATGATAGAATAATAGAGTATATAAATTAATAACAAAAGCTGAAACCTTGTGTTTATACAGGAATATTTTTTTTCTTTTGTTGCATAGTTATCCTAACTTAAATATCATATCTCTATTAATGTTGCTGCTGCTGCTGCTAAATCACTTCAGGCTCCTCCATCCATGGGATTTTCCAGGCAAGAGTATTTGAGTGGGTTCCCATTGCCTTTTCCTATTAATGTTGATAGAGTAACAAAAAATTGCTATATGTACTTTATACATGGCCTTCATTAACACCATGAATTTATTTGGTGAATTATTGAGCTTGACTTATATAAAATTGTGTATAGATGAATGATTTAATTTCCTTCTAATGCTTGGATGGTTTAGAGAGTTATTTGGCACTTGACAATCTACATTATGTCATGTTATCAGCCATGTACTATAGAGAAAACTAATTATTTCAAAGAATAACTACATGGAAAAATAATATAAAGGGTTGTGTTTTCAGGGGTGGTAGTAGAGGAAAAACAGGAGATTTGGTAATAGAGAAAATGTAAGCTTAAAAATTCAAAATAAGTTTAAAATTCCTCTTGCTGAATGCTTGCTTTATATTGATATAGCATAGTTATAAAGAAAATACAATTCAAGAGGTGTCCTTAGAACTTGTATGAACATAAGTATATTTGATGTCAACATCTATATCTTGGAATTAATGAATTTAAAAAAGGTGGCAAGGATAATCATATATATAGTGGATATGAATCGAAACAAAGGATTTAGAATGTTTACACATAGTTTTGTTTCATCCTAGTTCCTTACCTTCTTCTATTATAAATAGGTCTCTAAAATGAAATCATATTTTGCTATTTCCAAATTTCATACCTAGAACCAAACAGCACATTGTACTTATACAAAGGCTATAAAAGAGTGTTATTTTTTTCCCCACTTGAAAGTAAAAATCACAATGTATTTGATTTGTTAGTTTATTCTTATAGTTGCCTGGTGAATCTAGTTTTTTGCCACATGTTATAACATAAAAAAATCTTTAAAATATTAAATACATCACATTGGATTTCATTTCTGCTTTTCTGCTAGGCTCCTGATTTTAATATACTGCCCTATTTGCTAATTTGCAAAACTGCAATAAAATAGTGATGTTTAGGAAGTAGAAATTCATATTAAATGGAGTCAGTATTTTTCTGCATTATCTAATACAAACAAAATAGGAAAATATTTCAGTGTTGCTGTTGAAGATTATCCAAAATTACAAGTTCCAGAGTTTTTCTCCCAGAGACCACTGAAGGCTCACATCAATTTATTTCCCCTTATGCTGCTTAATTATGAACTTCTTCAAGGGCATACTTCATTTCTCTTTTCATTCCCAATGACTGGCTCAATTTCTGATAGAATAGCTGTTGAATTAAATGCTTTCTAGATAAAATTGAATGACTCAGTTTCTTTGGGCAATAAACTTTATTTCAGTGATAAATGTCTAAAACTGAAGGTAGATTAGAAATGTTTAGAATTTCTAGACACACATGTTTAAATATTCTAAACAGCAGAATGGAGAAACTATTGGAGGTGAGAAACAGAAAAATTAAAAAAATATATTGATTTACTGTATACTTACATGAAAAAGTAATAGCAAAACATTTGGAGTGCTTTAAAAAAACAGAGGTTGAAAAGATTGGACTGGTTCTTTATATGCATGTTTGTGTGTGTGTGTGTATATATACACACATATGTAGAGTTTGAAATAATTACAAAATAGAAAATAACATGTTTCTTGATAATTCTTTTTGTTTCCTAAATGATGTATAAGCAGTTAGCTGGTTGTGATGAGTTTAAAGCTGCCTTTTTTCAATATGTATATTTTTAAACAAATGCATTAAAGGAAATGCACCAATAGTGATTATAGTTTATCATTTTTTTGAATGCACTTTTAAAATGCACATGTGGTTTTGATTTGCATTTCTCTGATAATTAGTGATGTTGAGCATCTTTTCATGTGTTTGTTAGCCATCTGTATGTCTTCTTTGGAGAAACGTCTATTTAGTTCTTTGGCCCATTTTTTGATTGGGTCATTTATTTTTCTGGAGTTGAACTGTAGGAGTTGCTTGTATATTTTTGAGATTAGTTGTTTGTCAGTCACTTCATTTGCTATTATTTTCTCCCATTCTGAAGGCTGTCTTTTCACCTTGCTAATAGTTTCCTTTGTTGTGCAGAAGCTTTTAAGTTTAATTAGGTCCCATTTGTTTATTTTTGCTATTATTTCCAATATTCTGGGAGGTGGGTCATAGAGGATCCTGCTGTGATGTATGTTGGAGAGTGTTTTGCCTATGTTTTTCTCTAGGAGTTTTATAGTTTCTGGTCTTATGTTTAGATCTTTAATCTATTTTCAGTTTACTTTTGTGTATGGTGTTAGAAAGTGTTCTAGTTTCATTATTTTACAAGTGGTTGACTAGATTTCCCAGCACCACTTGTTAAAGAGATTGTCTTTTCTCCATTGTATATTCTTGCCTCCTTTGTCAAAGATAAGGTGTCCATATGTGCGTGGATTTATCTCTGGGCTTTCTATTTTGTTCCATTGATCAATATTTCTGTCTTTGTGCCAGTACCATACTGTCTTGATGACTGTGGCTTTGTAGTAGAGCCTGAAGTCAGGCAGGTTGATTCCTCCAGTTCCATTCTTCTTTCTCAAGATAGCTTTGGCTATTTGAGGTTTTTTGTATTTCCATACAAATTGTGAAATTATTTGTTCTAGCTCTGTGAAGAATACCGTTGGTAGCTTGATAGGGATTGCATTGAATCTATAAATTGCTTTGGGTAGTATACTCATTTTCAGTATATTGATTCTTCCAATCCATGAACATGGTATATTTCTCCATCTATTAGTGTCCTCTTTGATTTCTTTCACCAGTGTTTTATAGTTTTCTGTATATAGGTCTTTAGTTTCTTTAGGTAGATATATTCCTAAGTATTTTATTCTTTCTGTTGCAATGGTGAATGGAATTGTTTCCTTAATTTCTCTTTCTGTTTTCTCATTATTAGTGTATAGGAATGCAAGGGATTTCTGTGTGTTGATTTTATATCCTGCAACTTTACTACAATCATTGATTAGTTCTAGTAATTTTCTGGTGGAGTCTTAAAAAACTGGAAATAGAACTGCCTTATGATCCAGCAATCCCACTGCTGGGCATACATACTGAGGAAACCAGAAGGGAAAGAGACATGTGTACCCCAATGTTCATCGCAGCACTGTTTATAATAGCCAGGACTAGATGTCCATCAGCAGACGAATGGATAAGAAAACTGTGGTACATATACACAATGGAGTATTACTCAGCCATTAAAAAGAATATATTTGAATCAGTTCTAATGAGGTGGATGAAACTGGAGCCTATTATACAGAGTGAAGTAAGCCAGAAAGAAAAACACCAATACAGTATACTAATGCATATATATGGAATTTAGAAAGATGGTAACAATAACCCTGTATATGAGACAGCAAAAGAGACACTGATGTATAGAACAGTCTTTTGGACTCTGTGGGACAGGGAGAGGATGGGAAGATCTGGGAGAACGACATTGAAACATGTATAATATCATGTATGAAAAGAGTCGCCAGTCCAGGTTCGATGCACAATACTGAATGCTTGGGGCTGGTGCACTGGGATGACCCAGAGGGATGGTATGGGGAGGGAGGAGGGAGGAGGGTTCAGGATGGGGAACACATGTATACCTGTGGCGATTCATTTCAATATTTGGCAAAACCAATACAATATTGTAAAGTTTTAAAATAAATAAAATGCATGTGTGGTGTGATGAATGTCAGTGAAAGTGGTGGCATAGGTAGCTCCAAGTTCATGATTCTTCATGGACAACTGAACAGTTAAGCAGTAACTCTCAGAATTAACTTTTAGGAACTCGGAAAATAGTCAAAAGTTAATAGCAACCAAGAGAATGTTAATCAGAAAATGGTAACTTAAAAACATTAGGAACTTCGTGATATTTTTACTTGTTCTTACACCACCACCATCCTTGTTTCAGCAATCTTGAAGAAGGCAAATCCTGTTCCCAGTGTAGGATTCTCATTATTTGTAGTGGAGAGAAAAGTGAAGACCTTAGTATCAAAGAATTGTGCTTATCTGTTTTAACCTGTTTAGGAGATACCTTAGAGATGATATAAATTGCTTCCCTTTGTTTCACTTAATTTAGAAATCTATTAGAGCAGAAGTGCAGTTTTGAAGATGACTGGCGTCCTTTAAAAATATTGCGAATCAAGTGAACTATCCACTGTCCACTAGGATAAAATATAACAGCTGTAGTAAACTAGAAAATACCTAGGAGGAAAAGTCAGGTATAGGGTTTCTTTGGGAAATTAAGATATTACAAATGTTCATGTAACCAAGGGAATTTAGAAGGCTATTAGCATGCATTGGTCAGCCCAGGGCATATGCTTAGAAAAATCCTGAGAAGAGTCTCCATTGACACCTCTGGCTTATATTTAGGGTGAGTACAAGCATGAAGTGAAGACTAAAGCAGAGTAGTAAATAGCTAGGTAAACATTGAAAGACTATTGCAGCATAAAGTAAATCTGCAAAAACTTGGAGAAGTTTTTTTTTTTTTTTTTTTATCTTTTTGTTTGTTCATTTTTGTTCTAAAAATTTAAGGAAATCTCTGTTGAGAAGAGATGGGCTTCCTCAGTGGCCCAGTTGGTAAAGAATCCTGCAGTACAGGAGAGCTGGGTTTGATTTCTGGGTTGGAAAGATGCCCTGGAGAAGGGAAAGGCTACCCACTCCAGTATTCTGGCCTGGAGAATCCCATGGACTCTATGGTCCATGGGTTTGCAAAGAGTTGGACACAGCTGAGCAAATTCCACTTTCTGTTGAGAAACTAGCTGACCAGAATCTAAAGAATAAGGAAGTCAGAAGCCACAGATGACAAATGATACAGAATTTAAAAAATTATTTTTTAAAAGTCAGTATATAACCATGACAACAAAACCCTGAAACCAGAGCAAGAAACAGAAACAGATTCTGAAGAGGTGTGGACAATGTAACTTTCATAGTCAATGATTATAATATACAATATGTCCAATTTTCAATCAAAATAAAAAATATGAAATGAAACTGAAGTGTAAAATCCTTCATAGGAAAAATGAACAGTTCTTGAGGAAGCACAGACATTGGACTCACTAAACAAAACTTTAAATCAGCTCTATTAAATATGCTCATGTATACAATGAAAAATGTGAGCAAAGAACTAAAGCAAATCAATTGAAATAACAACAGAGATTACATTAAAAGACAAAATTATAACATTTATTTCTGCTTTATTGACTATGCCAAAGCCTTTGAGTGTGTGGATCACAATACTGTGGAAACTTATGAAAGAGATAGGAATACCAGACCACCTGACCTGCCTCTTGAGAAACCTATATGCAGGTCAGGAAGTAACAGTTAGAACTGGATATGGAACAACAGACTGGTTCCAAATAGGAAAAGGAGTACGTCAAGGCTGTATAATGTCACCCTGCTTATTTAACTTATATGCAGAGTACATCATGAGAAACGCTGGAAGAAGCACAAGCTGGAATCAAGACTGCAGGGAGAAATATCAGTAACCTCAGATATGTAGATGACACCACCCTTATGGCAGAAAGTGAAGAATTTAAGAGCCTCTTGATGAAAGTGAAAGTGGAGAGTGAAAAAGTTGGCTTAAAGCTCAGGATTCAGAAAACGAAGATTATGGCACCTCATCTCATCACTTCATGGGAAATAGATGGGGAAACAGTGTCAGACTTTATTTTTCTGGGCTCCAAAATCACTGCAGATGGTGATTGCAGCCATGAAATTAAAAGACGCTTACTCCTTGGAAAGAAAGTTACGACCAACTTAGCATATTGAAAAGCAGAGACATTACTTTGCCAACAAAGGTCCTTCTAGTCAAGGCCATGGTTTTTCCAATAGTCATGTATGGATGTGAGAGTTGGACTGTGAAGAAAGCTGAGTGCCAAAGAATTGATGCTTTTGAACTGTGGTGTTGGACAAGACTCTTGAGAGTCCCTTGGACTGCAAGGAGATACAACCAGTCCATTCCAAAGGAGATCAACCTTGGGTGTTCTTTGGAAGGAATGATGCTAAAGCTGAAACTTTGGCCACCTCATGTGAAGAGTTGATTCATTGGAAAAGACTCTGAATCTGGGAGGGATTGGGGGCAGGAGGAGAAGGGGACAACAGAGGGTGAGATGGCTGAATGGCATCACTGACTCTATGGACGTGAGTTTGAGTGAACTCCGGGAGTTGGTGATGGACAGGGAGGCCAGGCGTGCTGTAATTCATGGGGTCAAAAAGGGTTGGACACGACTGAGTGACTGAACTGAACTGAATAAAAATTTTGGAGCTGAAAAATACAATAAGTGAAATTAAAATTTTACTAGAGGGTTTTACCAGCAGATTGGAAGAGGCAGAAGAATCAGCAAACTTGAAGATAGTACCCTGAAAATATCCAAAGAACAGAAAATAATAATAATAATAATTAGTAGAGCCTAAAAGACCCAAATAGCAGGTTTAAGCCTACAAAGCTGTCTACTAGAATGGCTATAATAACAGTAATGCGTTTTAAAAAATAATAAGTGTTGTCATGCATATGGAGAAATCAGGAGTCTCATATTGAATACATGGATGGTAGGAATAAAAATGATATACTCATTGTGGAAGAATATCTTGTGGTTCCTCTAAAAGTTAAACAGAATAATCACAGGACCAAGCATTCTATTATTTATATATACCTCAAATAAGAAGGAGAAGGAAATGGCAACCCACTCCAGTATGCCTGCATGGAAAATCCCATGGATGGAAACGCCTGATAGGCTACAGTGCATGGGGTCGCAAAGAGTCAGACAAGACTGAGTGACTTCACTTTCCTTTTCCTTTTCTCACCCCAAATAATTAAATATATGTTCAAACCAAAACATATTGATTATTGGTAATAGAAACCTATTTACAATATACAAAAGTTGGAGACAGCTAAAATATCTCACAATAGATCATGGATAACCAAATTTAGTGTGTCCATACAATGGAATATTAAACTGCTATACACATGAATGGAGTCCTGATAAATGTTACAATGGAGAAGAGCTTTAAAATCATCATGAAAAAAAAAAAAAAGACTCAAAAGGTCACATGCTATATAATTCCATTTGTATGAAATGTCTAGAATAGGTAAATCCAGAGAGACAAAAACCATTTGATGGTTGCCAGTTGCATTTGAGTAGGTGGATATGAGAAGTGATTATTTAATATCTGTTTTTTTAAGAGCAATAAAAATGTTTTTTAAAGTTATATAGGTGGGTCTTATATAACATTGTGAATGTCATTGAATTTTAAATTTTAAAATAATTTTGTGTTATGTGAATTTCATCTGAATTTTTAAAATGCATTCATTATTCTTATATTAATATTGTAAAATTGTATCTAAATGTAGATCTGACCATTGGGCTTAGACGTTTTTAAAAGTTTATAGTTTACGGTTCTCTCATTGATAGATCAGGTCACTAATACAGACCTAAGTTTTCAACATGTTCTCAACAAAATAGTTGTTCCATAATTTAGTAAAGTTGTATACTTCCAAATACCTGGAAATATTAATAACTGACACTATTCCATACCTGTCATGGTATTGTTAAGCTCTTCTCAGAATCCCTGGTTCTCAGCCACTATCACAAAACTATAGTCCATTGCAATAGAACAAGAATTGGTTTATCCTCATTCTTTCAGACTTTTGGTTTTTGTATTTATAGCCTCTCTAGGATTTATTGTAGTAAAAGTTTACTCTGGATGCATACCTAGTGCAAACTGTGTCTAATACCAATATTGACTCTAATTAGCAGTGTCTGTGTATTGAAGATACCCAGTGATAACTTCCAGGTTAATCTAAATCAATGATTTATTAAAAGACATATTTTAAGGTGGCTTCTGGCAAAGGAGTTCAAGAGTCTATCTATGAAATTTGTCATCATTAACATTTCTCAATACATTGGAACACAGATTATTTATATATGGCAACAGTGCAAAAATAGTGGATAACAGTTTCGAACATGAAAGACATCCAGTACTCTGAAATTTGAGTCCAAAGCTAGCAGTAAGAATGAAGCATAGTTTATGAATATAATTCTTTGTATTTTGTAAAATACAAACTCACTGGATGTAATTTCATGTGGGAAGCAAACAAAATACTAGAAAATTAGGTTTACCTACAGCATAAGTAGAAATATCAGTTGACAGTAAACATAATAGAAGAGAAGAATATGATATTATTTCTTAAAAAACATAAAAGTAAAAAAAAAAATTAAGAAAGGCTTGTGCACAGTTTTTATCACATTCCTGAAAAAGCTGTTGCTGTTTCAATCCCAATCAAGAGTATTTCTAAGGGCTTTATGGCTGGAATCAGAAAGCTTTGCAAATAGTTTTGATCTTTACAGCAGATAATGGGGATTGAAGGACACACTTTTTTTCAGTCACAGAATTGTTTGATAATGAAGTTGCTTCAAAGATGGCTTTCTTACTATGAAGATTTTTAGACAGCTTACACATAGGGTGCCCAGGCCTTAAAATAATAATACAACTTTTTCTTTGAGATGTTTGATGGAAATTTAGAATTTGAAAAGAACAGAAAAGATAAAACTCTATTTGAATACCTAATGTTAAATACCTAAGATGTGTGTTTACTTGAAATATTCTCCAATTAAATTAAAGGAAAATTACTATTCTAATATAGACTAGTCATCAATAGGACATTGGTTATGTAATTTGTGTTAGAAAAGGAGAAAAAAACAAGGCAATATGGCTAAAACAAATTAAATGTAATATTATTTGACAAATGTCATTATCGTCATTATTATTAGAGTTATTACGTAGAATAATGAGATTTCACCTAAGATTCTATCTAAATCTGATGTATCCAAATCCATAATCAATTATTTTAGTTGGGACTGAGGTAGAAATGCAACAGTAGGGGAATTTGGTTCTGAAATTTGGTATTCTTAGGGTCAATCAATCTGGTTGAACAAATAATATAAAAGTTTTGCTTTTGCAAAGATTTTATACTAATATATTTCCATAAATGTTTTAAAATCTAAAGAGACTCATAGGCATAGAAAATAAATTTATGGTTACTAAAGAAAAAAGGGGTTGAAGAGGGGATAAATTAGGAGTTGAGAATTAACAGATAAAAATTACTATACATAAAAAACTTAAACAACAAGGTCTTACTGTATAGCACCGAAAACTATATTCAATATCTTATAATAAGCCATAATAGAAGCAATAGAAAAATATGTATAGCTGAATCACTTTTCTGTACACCAGAAACAAACACAACCGTTTAAATTAACTAGACTTCAATTTTAAAAAATAAATAAGACTTTAGCAATAATTAATTAAGCTAGTGGAGTTTATTTTTGCTTTTATCAAATTTTCACAATTCTTCCTCCAGTCTCTTCGGGGAGATATAAGAATGCTTTAGCTACACTGACAGAAACTGTTTTTTAATAGAAGAGATGCTAGAAATAACTTTATTACATTCCTTGAGAGACAAATAATAAGCCTTGGTTGTAGCTCGTCATAATATTTTTATCTGGTTGGAGGCAAGTTCAAAGGACTGCTCTCTGACAATATTAAAAGAGTAAGCAAGTAGGCAAGCAATACATCCTGTATCACTCACAATATGTGCGAGCTATGTTCTCGGGGAAATGCACACATGTCCTGCTGTTACTTATTGGCCAAAATGTTTCAATTTTACATTTTTTTCCCTCAAAAAACAATAACAGTTTAAGTAGGAGATTCATAATGGGAGATTTTAGCATGGAATATCCAAGATGAAGCTGATAGGAACAGAGGCAACAGAAAGAGAAAACACAGAGATGTGAAAATGTTGAACATCAAATTTGAAGACAGAATAGCAATGTCTTCTATGGGTCTAGAGAATGCAACAGAAAAATAAGTTTACTTAAAAGTGGAATTCTAGATGTGTAGTTGATACTGCTGCTTGCTATTTTAATTTTATTTTTATCCTTATTATTCTAGATCTGTGTCTATTTCATTAAATCCTCTATCAAATTAGTTTTAGCCTCCATACAGGAATTAAATTTCTCATCAAAATGAGTGATGAAATAAGCATTCCCTGATTTTTCTTCCTCTTCCTACACTAATTTACAAATAAAATATTTTTTCTGATATTCCCTACCTCCAGTCACAGCAGTGATGGGTTGTATAAACTTGGAATTGATCAGTGAACTGGATATCATTCTTCACTGACATCTTCTGGACAAATAACTACCAAATATATTAACTATTTCTTATATTTTTCAATACTTTCTCATTACTGACTCTATAGATACTCAGACTGTAAACCAAATTAAAAAACTCTCCATAGCCTAAAATATGTTTGTTAAATTGATTGGATTTTATTTCTGTCATTTTTTCCTACTTTCATATTGTCCTATTTATTTTTGGTTTAACCCTAATTTTAAAAATTCATATACATTTATTACTTTGCTGACAAAGGCCCATCTAGTCAAAGCTATGGTTTTTCCAGGAGCCATGTATGGATATGAGAGTTGGACTATAAAGAAAGCTTAGCACCAAAGAATTGATGTTTAGTCCCTTGGACTGCAAGGAGATCCAACCAGTCCATCCTAAAGGAAATCAGTCCTGAATATTCACTGGAAGGACTGATGCTGGAGCTGAAACTCCAATACTTTGGCCACCTGATACAAGGAACTAACTCATTGGAAAAGTCCCTGATTCTGGGGAAGATTGAAGGCATGAGCAAATGGGATGACAGAGAATAAGATGCTCGTATGGAATCACTGACTGGATGGACATGAATTTGAGCAAGCTCCAGAAGTTGGTGATGGACAGGGAAGCCTGGTATGCTACAGTCCATGGAGACACAAAGAGTCGGACACAACTGAGTGACTGAGCTGAATTTTTAAAATTCATACATCTTTAATAATTAAATGTCAAATCCAAATCAGCAAATCCAAAAATATAGAAATTCTATTCTGAAAGAATTTCTTGACATTCTATCATTAATAATAATTGGAATTAATAGTTTGGTATATATTTCCAGGCACTTCTTATGCATATTCAAACATGAAATATATATTTGTGCAATGTGTTTTATTATTTAATATTTACTGGTCATTTTCTCTATACAATTAAAAGTGATATAACCCATTTTTCTGTTAGTCTTTTAAATATATTCAATATTTTTAATACTTTTTAAAGCATTTGAATACAAAGACTATGGTTCTCTTTTTTTTATCTATCCAGCAGAGAGAGCCACTTTTCTAAATGTATGTCATTAATATGTCTTCATTGCTTTTATTCTCCCGCTTCTGACATTTTTCATGATTAAAAAATTAGAAATAATAAAGCAAGAAGGAAATAGGAAGGTGAATAAATAACATTATAATGTCATTTCTTACATTATGTATGAAATAAATCAATGTTAATTCAAGGTAGCCTGTGATAAATTAAGAATACTTATTATGCTGTCTGGAGTAACCACTATTATATACAAAGAGGCATAATTATAAAGCTAATAGAAGAAACCATATGAAGTCCTAAAATTTTTTTTTTATCATCTCAATAGAAGTCACAAAGGGGACTTCTCTGGCAGTCCAATAGCTAAGATTCTGTGCTCCCAATGCAGGGGGCCAGGGTTCGACGCCTGGTCAGGTAACTAGATCCCACATGCTGCAACTAAGACCCTGCACAGCCATATAAATAAATAAATACTAAAAAAATAAAAGAAGTCACAAAAGAACAGGGGACACATGAAGAACAAATAACAAGATGAAAAACTTAAAACCAATTTCTTCAGTAATTACACTATATGTAAATAAACACTAGTTACAAGGAAATTATCATTACCTTGGATTTTTTAAGGGTATTGTATTATTATAGCCTGTTAACAGTAGATGTACTGTAAATATAAAGACAGAATGGATGAAACAAAGAAGATAGCTAAATCATCAAATTAGGCATAAAAAATCAGGTGTGTTTAATGTCCAACTAAATAGACAAGGAGTATTACCAGAGATAAAAAAGAACAATCAAATTGGTAAAACTATCAAAACTTTGAAAAAAAAATTACAATAATGCATATATATGCAACTATTAACATAAAGATACATAATGAAGTTCATAAAGTAAAGAGATGAATAAACAAGATGAAAAATACAGTAAAAGTTTACCAAATTTTTCTCAAAGTGTAATAGAACTATTGGTAAAAAAAAAAAAACAAAAGAAATATAGTAAATCTAAACAATGTATCTTAATTGATCTAATTTCTATTTATAGGATAAAACATTCATCAAAATAGGTATACAAATTATTTGCAAGTACCCATACTATTTTTGCTAAGATATATCATAGGCTGAGATACACTCAATAATTTATTTTGCAGGATTAAATTATACAGATTTGTATCATTTATCCATAACATAATGAAATACTAATTAAGTCATCTAGAAACTAAAATAGATTTTATATAAAACTAGTGTCAAATAATCACGAGGAAAAATAGAAATATTTTTAAATAAATGATAATGAAATAAACATATCAAAGTATGTGGCTTGCTGCTAATAGTCTGCAGTGTGAAATTTATACTTTTATGCATTTAAGTTCTCACATTAGAAGCAAAGAGAAGTTAAAGATGATCAAATTGGCAACTTTAAGAAAACCAAAGAAAATAAAACAGAAGGAGCAGTTTAATGGTAAGTTAGGAAATCAGTGAAATACAAAACAAAAAATAATATAGAATATCAATAAAACAATATTGCTTCTTTGAAAAGACAGCTGCCACTGACAACTGTTTAGAAAGTACAATTAAAAAAAAGAAAGAACTCAATCAGTGTAAAAGAATGAACAAGGTACCATTACTATTCTGAGATATTGAAAGCACAGTAAATACTTATTATGAACAACATTATGAAAATAAATTCACCAAATTAGATGAAATCCAAAGATTCTTTGAAAAATACACCTTAAAAAGTTACACAATAAGAAATCAATATTATTAAGAATTATACACATGAAAAAATAGAATAATTGGCATAAGGCCTCTCTGTAAGTTTAATGTGTACAGTACAATGATTTGACTTATATATAAGGTACAATGATTACCACAATAAATTAACATCTACTATGTCATATTTATGTCGATAAAGGACAGAAATGGTATGGACCTAACAGAAGCAGAAGATATTAAAAACAAGTGGCAGGAATACATAGAAGAACTGTACAAATAAGATCTTCACGACCAAGATAATCAGGATGGTGTGATCACTCACCTAGAGCCAGACGTCCTGGAATGTGAAGTCAAGTGGGCCTTAGAAAGCATCACTATGAGCAAAGCTAGTGGAGGTGATGGAATTCCAGTGGAGCTATTTCAAATCCTGAAAGATGATGCTGTGAAAGTGCTGCAATCAATATGCCAGCACATTTGGAAAACTCAGCAGTGGCCACAAGACCGGAAGGTCAGTTTTCATTCCAATCCCAAAGAAAGGCAATGCCAAAGAATGCTCAAACTACTACACAATTGCACTCATCTCACACGCTAGTAAAGTAATGCTCAAAATTCTCCAAGCCAGGCTTCAGCAATACATGAACGGTGAACTTCCAGATGTTTAAGCTGGTTTTAGAAAAGGCAGAGGAACCAGAGATCAAATTGCCAACATTCTCTGGATCATGGAAAAAGCAAGAGAGTTCAAGAAAAACATCTATTTCTGCTTTATTGACTATGCCAAAGCCTTTGAATGTGTGGATCACAATAAACTGTGGAAAATTCTGAAAGAGATGGGAATACCAGACCACCTGACCTGCCTCTTGAGAAACCTGTATGCAGGTCAGGAAGCAACAGTTAGAACTGGACATGGAACAATAGACTGGTTCCAAATAGGAAAAGGAGTACGTCAAGGCTGTATATTATCACCCTGCTTATTTAACTTCTATGCAGAGTACATCATGAGAAACGCTGGGCTGGAAGAAACACAAGCTGGAATCAAGATTGCGGGGAGAAATATCAATAACCTCAGACATGCAGATGACACCACCCTTATGGCAGAAAGTGAAGAGGAACTAAAAAGCCTCTTGATGAAACTGAAAGTGGACTTAAAGTTGACTTAAAGCTCAACATTCAGAAAACTAAGATCATGGCATCTGGTCCCATCACTTCATGGGAAATAGATGGGGAAACAGTGGAAATAGTGTCAGACTTTATTTTCTGGGGCTCTAAAATCACTGCAGATGATGACTGCAGCCATGAAATTAAAAGACGCTTCCTCCTTGGAAGGAAAGTTATGACCAACTTAGATAGCATATTCAAAAGCAGAGACATTACTTTACCAACAAAGGTCCATCTAGTCAAGGCTATGGTTTTTACAGTGGCCATGTATGGATGTGAGAGTTGGACTGTGAAGAAAGCTGAGTGCCGAAGAATTGATGCTTTTGAACTGTTGTGTTGGAGAAAACTCTTGAGAGTGCCTTGGACTGCAAGGAGGTCCAACCACTCCATCCTAAAGAAGGTCAGTCCTGGGTATTCATTGGAAGGAATGATGCTAAAGCTGAAACTGCAGTACTTTGGCCACCTCATGTGAAGAGTTGACTCACTGGAAAAGACTCTGATGCTGGGAGGGATTGGGGGCAGGAGGAGAAGGGTATGACAGAGGATGAGATGGCTGGATGGCATCACTGACTAATGGACATGAGTCTGAGTGAACTCTGGGAGTTGGTGATGGACAGGGAGGCCTGGCATGCTGCAATTCATGAGATCTCAAAGAGTCAGACAGGACTGAGCGACTGAACTGCACTGACTGATGTCATACATATACTAAGAAAACAGAAAAAAAGAAAAAAACAGTTCTTATGATGAGTACTCTTAGGATTTACTCAATAAATCTCCTGTGTACCATAGACTCAAGTTTACAAAAATCATATTATACATTACATTCAGAGTACTACATTTTTTTTTTTCTTCATTGTGAAGCATACGGTATCTTTGTTCCCCAGCCATGGATAGAACCCAGATCCATGGCAATGAAAGTCCATGTATTAATCACTGGACTGCCAGGGATTTCCAAATACTTAATTTTATACTTGAAAGTTTTCACCTTTTGACCTCTTTCAGAAAATTTTAAACAACAAAATCTCTACTCCATTACATCCTTGGTGAATTCTAAGCATTTAAGGACAGTTACACAGGACATTAAGATAATAGAGGATGAAATATATCCAAATCTGTGACTCCCTGTATTCACTTGTGTGGGTACTCTGAAGGAAAGCAGTTTTATCTGTCCTCTTCTATCTTACAGATAACTGAAATGTTGTTCATTTTACAGTTCATTCAGTTTTTGACTTGATTCAACAGATGGAGAGATAATTTCCAAATGCTTATATGATCAACTGGAAATCTGAAGTTCTCTTTTTCTATCTTTTTTTTTCTTTTTACTCTTTAAAAATATTGGAGTATATTTGGTTTAAAATGTGTTACCTTCAGGTGTAGAGTAAAATGAAACAGTTATACATATACATATATTCACTCTTTTTTAGGTTAATTTCCCATATGTGCCATTACAGAGTATTGAGTAGAGTTTCCTGTGCTATACAGTAAGTTCTTATTCAGTTCAGATAAGTTCAGTTGCTCAGTCATGTCCAACTCTTTTCAAACCAATGAATCACACCATGCCAGACCTCCCTATCCATCACCAACTCCCAGAGTTCACTCAAACTCATGTCCATAGAGTCTTATCCTCTGTCGATCCCTTCTCCTCATGCCCCCAATCCCTGCCAGCATCAGGGTCTTCTAGAATGAGTCAACTCTTTGCATGAGGTGGCCAAAGTATTGGAGTTTCAGCTTTAGCATCACTCCTTCCAAAGAACACACAGGACTGATCTCCTTTAGGGCAGACTGGTTGGACCTCCTTGCAGTCCAAGGGAATCTCAAGAGTCTTCTCCAACACCACAGTTCAAAAGCATCAATTCTTCAGCAGCACTCAGCTTTCTTCACAGTCCAACTCTTACATCCACACATGACCACTGTAAAAACCATAGCCTTGACTAGATGGACCTTTGTTGGTAAAGTAATGTCTCTGCTTTTGAATATGCTATCTAAGTTGGTCATAACTTTCCTTCCAAGGAGGAAGTGTCTTTTAATTTCATGGCTGCAATCACCATCTGCAGTGATTTTGGAGCCCCCCAAAATAAAGTCTGACACTGTTTCCACTGTTTCACCATCTATTTGCCATGAAATGATGGGGCCAGATGCCATGATCTTAGTTTTCTGAATGTTGAGCTTTAAGTCAACTTTTTCACTCTCCTCTTTTATTTTCATCAAGAGACTTTTGAGTTCCTCTTCACTTTCTGCCATAAGGGTGGTGTCATCTGCATATCTGAAGTTACTGATATTTCTCCTGGCAATCTTGTTTCCAGCTTGTGCTTCTTCCAGCCCAGCGTTTCTCATGATGTACTATTCATAGAATTTAAATAAGCAGGGTGACAGTATACATCCTTGACGTACTCCTTTTCCAATTTGGAACCAGTCTATTGTTCCATGTCCAGTTCTAACTGTTGCTTCCTGACCTGCATACAGGTTTCTAAAGAGGCAGGTCAGGTGGTCTGGTATTCCCATCTCTTTCAGAATTTTCCACAGTTTATTGTGATCCACACACTCAAAGGCTTTGGCATAGTCAATAAAGCAGAAATAGATATTTTCTTGAACTTTCTTGCTTTTTCTATGATCCAGAGAATGTTGGCAATTTGATCTCTGGTTCCTCTGCCTTTTCTAAAACCAGTTTGAACATCTGGAAGTTCACTGTTCATGTATTGCTGACGCCTGGCTTGGAGAATTTTGAGCATTACTTTACTAGCGTGTGAGATAAGTGCAATTGTGTGGTAGTTTGAGCATTCTTTGGCATTGCCTTTCTTTGGGATTGGAATGAAGACTGACCTTTTCCAGTCCTGTGGCCACTGCTGAGTTTTCCAAATTTGCTGGCATATTGAGTGCGGCACTTTCACAGCATCATCTTCCAGGATTTGAAATAGATCAACTGGAATTCCATCACTTCCACTAGCTTTGTTTGTAGTGATGTTTTCTAAAGCGCACTTGACTTCACATTCCATGATGTCTGGCTCTAGGTCACACCATCGTGATTATCTTGGTTGTGAAGAATTTTTTTGCACAGTTCTCTTGTGTATTCTTGCCGCCTATTAATATCTTCTGCTTCTGTTAGGTCCATACCATTTCTGGCCTTTATCAAGCCCATCTTTGCATTAAATGTTCCCTTGGTATCTCTAATTTTCTTGAAGAGATCTCTAGTCTTTCCCATTCTGTTGTTTTCCTCTATTTCTTTGCATTGATTGCTGAGGAAGGCTTTCTTATCTCTTCTTGATATTCTTTGGAACTCTGCATTCAGATGCTTATATCTTTCCTTTTCTCCTTTGGTTTTAACTTCTCTTCTTTTCTCAGCTATTTGTAAGGCCTTCCCAGACAGCCCTTTTGCTTTTTTGCATTTCTTTTCCATGAGGATGGTCTTGATCCCTGTCTCCTGTACAATGTCCTGAACCTCCATCCATCATTCATCAGGCACTCTATCTATCAGATCTAGTCCCTT
This sequence comes from Bos grunniens, assembly GCF_055505025.1. NCBI lineage: Eukaryota > Metazoa > Chordata > Mammalia > Artiodactyla > Bovidae > Bos > Bos grunniens. Next base: position 7,097,260 of record NC_141176.1, on the reverse strand, counting down.
AAATCTATTTCTCACTTCCACTTTATAATCATAAGGGATTTGATTTAGCTCATACCTGAATGGTCTAATGGTTTTCCCTACTCTTCAATTTAAGTCTGAAGTTGGCAATAAGGAGTTCATGGTCTGAGCCACAGTCATTTCATGGTCTTGTTTTTGCTGACTGTATAGAGCTTCTCCATCTTTGGCTGCAAAGAATATAATCAATTTGATTTCGGTGTTGACCATCTGGTGATGTCCATGTGTAGAATCTTCTCTTGTGTTGTTGGAAGAGGGTGTTTGCTATGACCAGTGTGTTCTCTTGGCAAAACTCTATTAGCCTTTGACCTGCTTCATTCCATTCCCCCAAGGTGAAATTTGCCTGTTACCCAGGTGTTTTGACTTCCTACTTTTGCATTCCAGTCCCCTATAATGAAAAGGATATCTTTTGGGGGGCATTAGTTCTAAAAGGTCTTGTAGGTCTTCATAGAACCGTTCAACTTCAGCTTCTTCAGCATTACTGTTTGGGACATAGACTTGGATTACAGTGATATTGAATGGTTTGCTTGGAAACAAACAGAGATCATTCTGTCATTTTCAAAACTGCATCCAAGTACTGCATTTCAGACTTTTGTTAACCCTGATGGCTACTCCATTGCTTTTAAGGGATTCCTACCCACAGAGGAAGATATAATTGTCATCTGAGTTAAGTTCAGCCATTCCAGTCCATATTTGTTCGCTGATTCCTAGAATGTCAATGTTCACTCTTGCCATCTCCTGTTTGATCACTTCCAATTTGTCTTGATTCATGGACCTGACATTCCAGCTTCCTATGCAATATTGCTCTTTACAGCATCGGACTTTGCTTCTATCACTGGTCACATCCACAACTAGGTATTGTTTTTGCTTTGGCTCCATTCCTTCATTCTTTCTGGGGTTATTTCTCCACTGATCTCCAGTAGCATATTGGGCATCTACACACCCGGGCAGTTCCTCCTTCAGTATCCTATCATTTTGCCTTTTCATACTGTTCATGGGTTCTCAAGGCAAGAATACTGAGCAGTTTGCCATTCCCTTCTCCAATGGACCACATTCTGTCAGACCTCTCCACCATGACCCGCCCGTTCTGGGTAGCCTCACCACAGCATGGCTTAGTTTCATTGAGTTAGACAAGGCTGTGGTCTGTGTGATCAGATTGGTTAGTTTGCTGTGACTGTGCTTTCAGTGTGTCTGCCCTCTGATGCCCTCTTGCAACACCTACCATCTTACTTGGGTTTCTCTTACCTTGGACGTGGAGTATCTCTTCACATCTGCTTCAGCAATGCATAGCCTCTGCTCCTTATCTTAGATGAGAGGTATCTCCTCACGGCCGCCCCTTCTGACCTTGAACATGGAGTAGCTCCTCTCGGCCCTCCTAAACCCTTGCAGCCACCGCTCCTTGGAAGTGGGGTTACTCCTGTCCAGGTCCTTATTAGTTATCTATTTTACATACTGTGGTGTGTATATGTAAATCTCAATCTTGCAATTTACTCCCCTCTCCTCCTCCTTACCCTCTTAAGTTTGTTTTTTACACCTGAAAATTTATTTCTTCTTAGTAAATAAGTTCATTTTAGATTACACATATAACTGATACTTTATATTTGTCTTTCTCTGTCTCACTTCACTCAGTATGACAGTTTCTATGTCCATCCATGTTGCTACAGATGCATTTATTTTTTATGGCTGACTAATATTCCATTGCTTATATGTACCACAACTTCTTTATTCATTCCTCAGGGGAACAGCATAGAAGATTTAGAGGTAAACTCACACTTGTATGGTCACCTAACCTATAAGAATGAGACAAAAGCATACAATGGAAAATAGAGAGTCGCTTCAATAAACAGTGCTGGGAAAACTGGACAGCTGCATGTTAATAAATGATATTAGAACACTCCTTGACACCATACACAAAAGTAAACTCAAAATGGATTAAAGACCTAGTTGTAAGGCTGGATACTTTAAAATTCTTAGAGGAAAGCATAGACAGAACACTGACATAAATCACAGTCAAAATGGCAGAAAAGGAGGATGTGGAATTCATCTCTCCTCACCAGTACATCAAGAACGCAACTACAAATGGAAAAGTTCTCACAGAGTTCTTCCTGAACACTAGCTGAAGACTTCAGACACCAAAAAGGACAAAAAAAAAAAAAAAAAAAAAAAATCCCCTTGCAACCAGATAGGATGAAAGAAAAAAAAAAGAAAAGAGGAATCAGAAAAGGGACCAGCAATCCAGCAGGAGGCTGCAAATGAAGAAAGCTCCCTCACTCAATAAAAGCAAACCAACACTGTGATTATGGGGAAATCAGCTGGGACAGAAAAGGACCTACAGTAGAGCAAAGGAGAACACAGCTGATGGTCCATGGAAGGCAGAACAAAGTAAAAATTGAACACATGGTCTGTGCTGCAACCCTTGCACATCCCAGAATGTTTCCTGTTGCAGAGGTGGACTGGGTGTTGAAAAGTGAGGTTTGAAGCACTGATCCAGGGAGGGAACAGCTGTTCACTGATGGAACTGTTCCTGATGGAACTGGAATAAGGAGCTACACAAGTAAGAAAGTTTATGGAAAAAGCCTGGAACACCATAGAAGCAATGTGTTGATGCTGAGTGCAGTACAATTGCAAACCCTTTCCCACCATCTGTCTCCAAGGTTACTGGGAGGGGAAGCCATCAGAGCAGACTCACCTGCCCCTCAAGCCAAGTCTTCCTCTGCCCACGTGGACCCCAGGGTCCTATGCATCACCCACCCCAAAGGCGTCTTGAGAATCAACTCTTGGTGTCCCTTTCTGAGATATGGAATCCACCAATATTGACAAGGGTTGAGTCCTAAAGCATGAAGTTAAGAGAGTGAATCAACGAGAGGACCTCTGTTGGCTGTAAAGATACAGTAGAGTAGAAAAGAATTAGGGATTTTGTGTCTGGGAATGCCCCTAGAGGAAGCAGGGTCTACTTAGGAAATAAACTCCACTGTTGATTGGTGCCCAAGGAGAGTGGTCTCTGTTGCCCCCATATACCAGCCCATCCTACACTACTATATATAAGATAGATAGTCAAGGAGGACTTACTGTATTGCACAGTGAACACTATTCAATATTCTGTAATAACCTAAATGGGAAAATAATCTGGAAAAGAATGGAGGATATATGTATATACTCTTGAGAGTTATTTGGACAGAAAGGTGATCAAGTCAGGCATCCCTAAAAGAAATCAACCTTGAATATTCATTGGAAGGACTGATGCTGAAGCTGAAGCTCTAGTTGTTTGGCCACCTGATAAGAACTGACTCATTGGGAAAGAAGCTGAAGCTGGGAAAGATTGAAGGCAGGAGGAGAAGGGAGAGGCAGTAGATGTAATAGTTGGATGGCATCATTGACTCGATGACATGAGTTTGAGCAAACTCTGGGAGGTAGTGAAGGACAGGGGAGTCTGGCGTGCTGCAGTCCATGGGATCACAGAGAGTCAGACATAACCTGGCCACCGAACAGTAAGTGTGTTTGTAAATATATATCTATATCTATATATATATATATATACTTTTCTCTACACCTGAAACTAATGCAATGTTGTAAATTAACTATGTTCCAATATAATAAACAAATATTAAATTTTAAAAATTATGGCAAGATCTTTTTTGATCCACCTCCTACTATAAGGGAAATAAAAGCCAAAGTAAACAAGTGGAATCTAATTAAACTTAAAAGCTTTTGCACAGCAGAAGAAACCATAAACAAACAAACAAAAAAAGAAAACCCTCAGAATGGAAGAAAATATTTGAAAACAAAGCAACTGACAAGGGGTTAATCTCCAAAATATTCAAACAGCTTAATATAAATATAACTCAATATAAAATATATTTTATATATTTATAAAACTCAATATAAAATGTAGCTCAATAAAAAAAATACTTCAATCAAAAATATGTGGAAGATCTAAATAGATATTTTTCCAAAGAAGACAGACAGATGGCTAAAATGCACATGAAAAGATGCTCAACATTACTAATTATTAGAGAAATTCAAATCAAAAATATGGTATCCCCTCACACCCATCAGAATGGCCATCATTAAAAAAACCTACAAGCAATAAATACTAGAGAGGGTGTGGAGAAAGGGAACCTTCCTACACTGTTGGTGGGTATATAAATTGGTACAACCACTATGAAGAACTGTATGCAAGTTTTTAAAAAAACTGATGATTCAGCAATCCCATTCCTGGTCCTATACGTGGAGAAAAGAATAATTCAAAGAGATACATGCACCCCAATGTCCTATGCAGCACTGTTTGCAATAGTTAGGACAGAGAAGCAAGCTAAATGTCCTTTTCATAATATTTTCTTGGATCTATACTTATTCTCATATCTTTAACCTGAGACACAGAGAATGGTTTGGTGTTAGCCTGGAACAGATTAAGGAAAGAGTGTGTCAAACAGAAAAGGGAGTGCAAGCTTTAGAGGTAAATAACTGGGTGGCATGCTCAAGGACATAAAGGTGGTTCATATGTATGGGGTGTAGAAGTGAAATATTAGGTGTGAAAAGATGAAACTGGTAATGTTAGCTAGGAGGCAAGGTGAATGATGATAGATTGGGGTAAAAAGGAAAAAAAGGAAAGTGAATCATATTCCAAGAGCATTGGTGATCCACGGAGGGCTCTTATCTGTTGGAGTGGAAGCTAATGTTACTGGTTAGAAAAACCACTCTAGCTTCAATACAGAGAAATAAAGAGAAGAGACTGAAAAGAACTAAGACTAGAAGTGTAGAGTCATACATGAGGCTATAATAGGGGTGGAAAGAGGCAAATTGATTTTAAATATACTAATGAATTGGAATTCACAAGACATAAGGACTTGTTTTTATTCAACAAATATTTACTGAGAAAGTAAAATTGGCAGATTTTGTGCCAAGTGCCCAGAAGAAATGTAATTAGATATGGTATCTAATCTGATAGAGCCTCTAACCCAGTGGGAAGCAGAGACAAGCACACAATAGTGACAAAAAAGCTCTAAGAGCAGTTTTACATTGCACATCACAAGAAGACAATAAAAATCTCACTTGTGGCCTCTTTGATTGTGCATGTAGGAAGGATAATTCAAGTGTGCCAATCAAGCTATTGATTGAGTCTTAGGAATGATGGCGTCCCATTAACAGAGACAGAAATCTGATGCAAGAATCAGAGATGGCAGTAATTTTCTCTTGGAAAAAAAAGATCAGAGAGCATTTACAGAGGGTTAAAATAGAAATGAAAGTCCAGTCCTTATTTTTGTCATAAATTCCTGAAAATTTGCTACAGCTTTAAGATGAATTGATCATATGATGTACCCAAACAATAAATAATTATGTATAGATGACTTTTTATGAATCATTCCTTCTTAGACCACCAGCATTCTTCTTTAACAGAATAGCATCCACAAATGTATCTCTACTATTTAGAAATCAAAGTTATAATTTTTGTCAGGTGTCCATCAACACATTGTAAGGTTATGGTTAATAACACCATATAAAAATTACCTTATTATTTCCTTACCTAGATCAATATTTTCCAAGTTATTTTATTTAAAGAATACCATGTAACACTACTGAAAACTTTAGTATTAATTATTAACATCTGACTTTATGTTTTAATTATACATATCTTATTATACTTCCAGAATAGATTCTTTTCTAGATGCTCTATTCCATGTGTTTTAATTGTAAATATTCTGCAAACATGTTTGGATAAAAATTCAATATTCACAACATTTATCTATTTCTAAGTAAATATATGTCTTTTATGGCTCTTTAATTTTTACAAGAGGATTATCAACTTCGTATGAGTTTATTGTTCAGTCTGTGAATGGACAATATAGACTAATTTTGTTATAGGACTTGTTAAGTTTATATTCTCTAAATTGCTATCTCCCAATGACTTTCAAGCTAAAGGCAAAAGAAAAAAAAAAGGAAAGATACATCTGTCTGAATGCAGAGTTCCAAAGAGTAGCAAGGAGATATAACAAAGCTTTCCTCAGTAATCAATGTAAAGAAATAGAAGAAAACAACAGAATGGGAAAGACTAGAGATCTCCTCAAGAAAATTAGAGATACCAATGGAACATTTCATGCAAAGATGGGCTCAATAAAGGACAGGAATGGTGTGGACCTAACAGAAGCAGAAGATATTAAGAAAAGGTGACAAGAATACACAGGACTATACAAAGATCTTCATGACCAAGATAACCACGATGGTATGATCACTAAACTAGAGCCAGACATCCTGGAATGAGGAGTCAAGCGGACCTTAGGAAGCACCACTATGACAAAGCTAGTAGAGGTTATGGAATTCCAGCTGAGTGATTTCAAATCCTAAAAGAGGATGCTGTGAAAGTGCTGCACTCAATATGACAGCAAATTTGGAAAACTCAGCAGTGGCCACAGGACCGGAAAAGGTCGGTTTTCATTCCAATCCCAAAGAAAGGCAATGCAAAGAATGCTCAAACTACTGCACAATTGCACTCATCTCACACTCTAGCAAAGTAATACTCAAAATTATCCAAGTGAGACAGACCTCAACAGTACTTGAACCAAGAATTTCCATATGTTCAATCTGGTTTTATAAAAATGAGAGCAACCAGAGATAAAATTGCCAAAATCTGCTGGATCATCAAAAAAACAAGAGGGTTCCAGAAAAACATATACTTCTTCATTGACTGGCAAAGCCATTGACTGTGTGAGTCACAACAAACTGGAAAATTCTTAAAGAGATGAAAATACCAGACTCCCTTACCTCTCTCTTGAGAAACCTGTATGCAGGTCAAGAAACAACAGTTAGACCTGGCTTAGAAAAGCAGACTGGTTCAATATTTGGAAAGGAGTCTGTCAAGGCTGTATATTGTTATCCTGTTTATTTAATTTTTATGCAGAGTACATCATTTGAAATGCTGGGCTGGGTAAGGCACAAGCTGGAATCAAGATTCCAGGGAGAAATATCAATAATCTCACCTCAGGTTTTCAAATTACACCACCTTTATGGACAAAAGCAAAGAGGAACTAAAGAGTCTCTTGATGAAAAAAACAAAGAGGCGAGTGAAAAAGCTGGCTTTGAACTCAACATTCAATAAACGAAGATCATGGCATACAGTCCCATCACTTCATGACAAATTGATGGGGAAAAATGCAAACAGTTATAGGCTTTATTTTCTTGGGCTCCAAAATTACTCCAGATGGTGACTGCAGCCATGAAATTAAAAGACACTTGCTCCTTGGAAGAAAAGCTATGACCATCTATAAAGCTTATTAAAAAGCAAGGATATAACTTTGATGACAAAGGTCCATCTAGTTAAAGCTATGGCTTTTCCAGTAGTCATACATGGATGTGAGAGTTGGATCATTAAGAAAGTTGAGCACCAAAGAACTGATGCTTTTGAACTATGGTGTTTGAGAAGACTCTTGAGAGTCCCTTGGACTACAAGGAGATCAAACCAGTCCATCCTAAGGGAAATCAGTTCAAATAATCATTGGATTATTTGATGCTGAAGCTGAAACTCCAATACTTTGGCCACCTGATGTGAAGAGCTGACTCACTTGAAAAGATCCTAATGCTGGGAAAGATTGAAAGTGGGAGAAGAAGGGAATGACGGAGGATAAGATGGTTGGATGGCATTACCTACTCGATAGCCATGAGTTTGGACAAGCTCCAGGTGTTGGTGATGCTGCAGATCCTGGCGTGCTGCCGTCCATGGAGTTGCAAAGAGCCAGACATGACTGAGCTACTGAACTGACCTGTATGCCTTTCAAAAGCAATACTGAGAGAACCAGTATTAACAGAAGATTACATAAAACATTAAGTCCAGCCATTTTTCCTTATAAGATATATTACTAGATTCATCCAACTTATGTAAAGCAAATGATTAGTCCAATTCATATGGGCTTTTGGTTAAATTATTTTGGCTGAATGGTACTTTGAAGTAATACAATACACCTATATGTTAAAAATTATAAAAAATATCTTATAAAAGTTGTCATTGTGTTAGTTGCAAGAATGAATATAAAGATATATTTTTATATGACACAGATCTTGATTTATCAATACTCATAGAATCTTTTCCACTGGTTTTTGCATTAAAAATAAATGAACTCTAGAGAAAATACTGTTTTTATACATGTAGCTTTTTGAAAGACATAAAAACATTTAATATTTTATATACTAATATGAGGCACATATCTATTTTGTGAATATATGCTCTCTTCTTGATCTCAATTTCTTAAGCATTTAAAAATTGACAGTTTGATTTATTCAATTTATTATTAATGGAATAGGCATATGAGATACATATATAGTTATATTCTGTATTCTATTTGAGAGTTTACATGCATATCACTTTTTATCTTGTTTTTTCTCTCTAAAATTAATGTGTATATAAATTGTTTTAAATCATTTGGAATATATATCTATTTTCTTAAATAAAATTTTAAAATATAATTTAAATCCTATATGATATGTAATAAGATGATGACATGAAGTTATATTTTTGATCTTTACAATGAAATATAATTGGTTCATAATTTAAACTATACTATAATCATATCTGATTATGTTTTGATAGTACTTCTATGCTATAGGTTTATAAAATCCATTCTTTTACATTTATTTGGTTATTTTTTCAATAAATATTGCTTGAGCAACAAACAAAGTATTATGTTAAGTAATGGAATGCAAGGTTTGAAAATACACCCTTTTTAGATCTTGAGTCATTTCTAATGAGGTGGATGAAACAAGAGCTTATTAAATAGAGTAAACTAAGTCAGAAAGAGAAAAACAAATATAACATATAATATATATGGAATCCAGAAAGATGGTACTTATGAACCTATTTGCAGGCCAGCAAAGGATACACAAAGAACAAACTTGTGAACAGTGGGGGAAGGAGAAGGTGGGATGAATTGCGAGAATAGCATTGAAGCATATATATTACCATATATAGAATAGATAGCTGGTGGAAATTCACTGTGTGACACAGGTAGCTCATATCTGGTGCTCTGCAACAGCTTAAAAGTGTGGGATAGGTTAGGATTGGGAGAGATGTTTAAGAGGGAGGGCACACATATGTATCTATGGCTGATTCATGTTGATGTATGGAAGAAACAAACACAATATTATAAATTAATTTTCCTCCGATTAAAAATAAATTTAAAAAGAACATCATATACTAGTTAAAGCAATATACACATATATACAATACAAAGTAAATTTTGGTAATGCAGTGATAGAAACCTGGAAAAGATTATTAATGGAAAAGAGATATCAAATAAATATTTAGTTATGTTCTGCCTTCTATTTCAGAGGTTATGTATATATATCACTTTCCTTCTAAAATTAAAGTGCACATAAACCACTTTAATTCAGTTGAAACATATTTTGCTTTATTTTCTCACACAAAATTTTAAACATCTAAATTATGTATATAATAATCATATCTTACATTTATATATTAATATTTAATAGCAGTAGCACATTAAAATATTTTGACATTTATGTAAATACTTTTATAGACCAGTTTTATTGGAAGGAAAGTTATGACCAACCTAGACAGCATATTAAAAAGCAGAGACATTACTTTGTCAACAAAGATCCAACCAGTCAAGGATATGATTTTTCCATTAGTCATGTATGGATGTGAGAGTTGGACTATAAAGAAAGCTGACCACTGAAGAATTGATGCTTTTGAACTGTGGTGTTGGAGAAAACACTTGAGAGTCCCTTGGACTGCAAGGAGGTCAAACCAGTCCATCCTAAAGGAAATCAGTCCTGAATATTCATTGGAAGGATTGATGTTGAAGCTGAAGCTCCAATACTTTGGCCACCTGATATGAAGAGTTGACTCATTAGAAAAGCCCCTGCTGCTGGAAAGACTGAAGGCAGGAGAAGAAGGGGATGACAGAGGATGAGATGGTTGGATGGAATTGCCAATTCAATGGACATGAGTTTGGGTAAACTCCTGGAGTTGGTGATGGACAGGGAGGCCTGACGTGCTGTGGTTCATGGGGTCACAAAGAGTTGGACACGACTAAGCAACTGAACTGAACTTAGAACAGTTTTTAATCTATAAAATCATTCCAAAGTTAATATGAATTTGGTGTATTCCCATATCCAGTTTCCCTTATTTTTAGCATCTTTCCTTGGCATGATACTTTTGTCCATCTAGTGAATAAAAATTTGATAACTCTTACCAAATAAAGCTGATGCATTCTATAGATCCTTGGTTTTTCCCTTAATGTCTTTATCTGTTTCAAGATCCCATTGAGGTTAACATATTACATTTATTATTTGTGTCTCATCAGGAAACTCTTCTCTGTGATGGTTTCTATGATGTTTTTTGTTTTTAATGACCTTGACTTTAGAGAAGTACTGTTGTTGCTCAGTCACTCAGTCATGTCCAAGTCTTTATGACCCCAAGGACAGCAGTACGCCAGGCTTCCCTGTCCATCACCATCTCCCAGAGCTTGCTCAAACTCATGTCCATCGAGTCGGTGATGCCATCCAACCATCTCATCCTCTGTTGCCCCTTTCCCTCATGCCTTCAATCTTTTCCAGCATCAAGGTCTTTTTCAATGAGTCAGTTCTTCACATCAGGTAGCCAAAGTATTGAAGTTTCAGTGTCAGCATCAGTTCTTCCAATGACTATTCAGGATTGACAATTTTAATCTTCTTGCAGTCCAAGGGACTCTCAAGAGTCTTCTCCAACACCACAGCTCAGAAGTGTCAATTGTTCAGTGCTTAGCCTTCTCTATGGTACAAACCTCACATCCACACATAACTAATGGAAAAAAAAAAAAAAACATAACTTTGACTATACAGACCTTTCTTGGCAAATAATGACTCTGCTTTTTAATATGCTGTCTATGTTGGCCACAACTTTTCTTCCAAGGAAAATGATCTTATGGTTTCATGGCTGTAGTCACCATCTGCAGTAATTTTGCAGTCAAAGAAAATAAAGTCTTGTCAACTGTTTGCATTTTTTCCCCATCTATTTGTCATGAAGTGATGGACCGGATGCCATGATCTTCATTTTTTGAATATAGAGTTTCAACCCTGCTTTTTCAGTCTCCTGTTTACCTTCATCATAAGGCTTTTTAGTTCCTCTTTGCTTTATGCCATAGGGGTGGCGTCATCTGCATATCTGAGGTTATTGACATTTCTCCCAGCAATCTTGATTCCAGCTTGTGCTTCATCCAGCCTGGCATTTCACATAATGTTCTCAGATATGCAGATGACACCACCCTTATGGAAGAAAGTGAAGAACTAAAGAGCCTCTTGATGAAAGTGAAAGAGGAGCGTGAAAAAGTTGGCTTAAAGCTCAACATTCAAAAAACAAAGATCATGGCATCTGGTCCCATCACTTCATGGGAAATAGATGGAGAAACAGTGGAAACAGTATCAGACGTTATTTCTGGGGGCTCCAAAATCACTGCAGATGGTGATTGCAGCCATGAAATTAAAAGATGCTTACTCCTTGGAAGGAAAGTTATGACCAACCTAGACAGCATATAGACAAGCAGAGACATTACTTTGCCAACAAAAGTCCGTCTAGTCAAGGCTATAGTTTTTCCTGTGGTCACGTATGGATGTGAGAATTGGACTGTGAAGAAAGCTGAGCACAGAAGAATTGATGCTTTTGAACTGTGGTGTTGGAGAAGGTTCTTGAGAGTCCCTTGGACTGCAAGGAGATCCAACCAGTCCATCCTAAAGGAGATCAGTCCTGGGTGTTCATTGGAAGGACTGATGTTGAAGCTGAAACTCCAATACTTTGGCCACCTGATGCGAAGAGCTGACTCATTGGAAAAGACCCTGAGGCTGGGAAAGATTGAGGGCAGGAGGAGAAGGGCATGACAGAGGATAGATGGCTGGATGGCATCACCGACTCGATGCACATGGGTTTGGGTAGACTCCGGGAGTTGGTGATGTACAGGGAGGCCTGGTATGCTGCGGTTCATTGGGTCACAAAGAATCCGACATGACTGAGCGACTGAACTGAACTGAACTGAACTCTTCATATAACATACCCTTTGCCCAATTTAGAACCAGTCCCTTGTTCTATGTCCGGTTCTAACTGTTGCTTCTTGGCTTGCATACAGGTTTCTCATGGAGCAGATAAGGTGGTCTGGAATTCCCATCTCTTAAAGAATTTTCCAGTTTGTTGTGATGCACACAGTCAAAACTTTTGGCATAGTCAATGAAGAAGGAATAGATGTTTTCATGGAATTCTCTTGCTTTTTCTATGATCCATCAGAAATACATTGAGAAGTACTGACAATGTAGTTCTTTTGCAGACAGTTTTTCCATTGGATTTTGCATTATTTTTTCATATTACTAGACTGGGGCAACAGATTTTGGAAAGGATAATCGTGGAGTAAACTACACCATATCAAGGGAGCACAGTCCCCAAATAATTCACTCTAAATGTGAATTACTTGATATAGGTAGTGCTTGTCAACTTTCACTACTGTAAACTTACTACTGTTTACTAATTTTCCATCTTATACTAGACGAAAGTCAGTATGCAGAGTCAACACTTAAGGAGTAGGAAATTATGCTTCACCATTTAATGGTGGAGCATACACAGGCTCAGATGGTAAAGAATCTGCCTCAAATGCCTAGCTTGGGTTTGATTACTGGTTTGTTAAGATCCTTTGGAGGAGGAAATGGCAACCCACTCCAGGATTTTTGCCTGAAAAATCCCATGGACAGATAGGCCTGGCAAGCTACAGTCCATGGTGTCGCACAAAGTTGGACACAACTGAACTACTAACACTTTCACTATATACATAAAATATTTGGAATTCTTCTCTAAGGGAGATCTGTCTTTTCACCCTCAGTTATTTATTTGTTTAATCAGTTGTCGATATCAGTATGGACTCATGATATTTATACGATACTTTGGGTTACAACATCACAAAATTTTATTTTGTCACTCAAGTCATTCAGAGTTCACCTTGGGACTAATTGATTGGCCTCTGTATTGCTATAATGTAACCCCATTAATATAAGGAGTTTTAAGGTGTCTTTTTTTTTTTTTGAGTATGTTCTTGTATTGGACAATATATCATGCTCATTTGTTTATTTCCTGCTATGGTCCTAGGACCTTCCATTTCTTTAATGATAAATGGTATTAAAAGCTCATGTCTGGATGATAGAAATCCTCAAGGCTAATAGAATGTTGCTTTTTCAAGGCCCTTCAATTGACAAAAGATAAATATAAATGTCTATATTCTAACCTGCGTTTGTCCTCTGTGTTTAGACATATCTATTAATGTTTTATATGTATTCATCTGTATCATTATTACATTAATATGGATTTATGCAAATTTACTACTCTAATTCTTTACCATATGGTTTATTTTAGCTTCATTCTGTAACTTACTTGTAATGTTCCACCCCAACAGTGAAAAATCTTAATCACAACATGTCCGTTTATTTACTTAATCATTCAACTCCATCATAAACCAGGGCTTCCCTGATAGCTTAGATGGTAAAGAATCTGCCCAGAATGCAGGCGGCCCAGGTTCGATCCCTGAGTCGAAAGATCCCTTGGAGAAGGAAATGGCAAGTCACTCCAGTGTTCAGGCCTGGAAGATCCCATTGGCAGAGGAGCCTGGCAGGCTACAGTTCATGGGGTTGCAGAGTCAGACATGAGTGAGTGACTAACTCTCGGCTCCATCATGCATGTATAGGAGTTTCAGAACTATTAACTTCTATCCCCACAGTATGGAGGGCAGACTTTTTCAATGAGAGTCAGTGCTTTTCTACAATTCCTTTTACTTTGACTTTACAGACTCCAATCATTTTGACATTTATATAATTTAGTGCTTTATTTGGCCATCCCCTTCAGTGAAGTTGTTTCACACATTTTTAATATATTTAGATTACTTTGTCAGATTCTACCTTACATTCTGAGATCCTACTGGCTTCCTACCTGATATTTTTATTAGTTTTCATGCTTTAAATTTATCAAACATGCTGTGAAGTTCTCTCAATTTTGATAAATGTTTAATGCCTTGTACTTACCATTGTAGTACTGTATAAAATGTTTTCTCCACCCTAAACATAACCCTTGTGCTCCATCTATTCAGTACACTTTGACAACCACTAACCTGCTTAGTGTCTCTAATGCTTATCATTTTCCAAAACTTCTTATTAATTTAATCATACAATATGTGATTCTCTCAGACTGGCTTCTTTCACCTGGAGCTAAACACTTAAGATTCATTCACATGTTTTTGTCACTTGAAAACTAATTTATTTTTATTGCTGAATAATATTCCACTGCATGCATTCACTAACTTTATTTACCTATTGACAGATATCTTTAGTGTTTTGATTTGAGGAATTCTGAATAAAATTTTCATAAAATATTTATGTGCAGGTTTTTGTGTAGACACAGGTTTTAAAATCTAGGGAAGAGAACATTTTGCTGGATGACATGAAAAGAGTATGTTTAGCTTCGGGAAAAACGATAGATTATGTTACAAATGGCTGCACTGTTTGTATTTCCATATATAAAAAATAAGAATTCCTATTTCCTTGAATCCTCACTAGCAGTTAATGTAGTTAGAATCTGGACTTTGATTCTATGAACAGAGTGTAGTAGTATATCATTGTTTTAATTTAACTATTTTAAAATAAATCAAATTTTATTTTTTTTCAAAAAGCTTATTGAGCATGTCTTTGCTTATTTGTTGTTTTTATATTTTTGGGGTGAGGTAACCATTTGTATTTTCCCCCCATTTTAAAGTGAATTGCTTGTTTTCAAATGGTTAAGTCTTAAAAGAATTTTGTTATTTTGTATTAAAATCTTCTGATGGAAGCTTGATTTTTTTAATTTTAATAAGATCAAATTATAAATTTCTTCATAAATAATATTATTTTTCTTGTGTTTTAAAATGTATAATCCAATGGAGGTCACATAGTTTTTTTTTTTTTTTTTTTTTCTGTTTTATAGTTTCACATTTTCATTTAGCTCTAAATCTATTATGAGTTACTTTTTGCTTAAGAAATATGGTCTATAACTAGATTCCATTTTTGCTAAAGTGAAAGTGGTGTCCAGTTTCCCAGCATGATTTATTGAAAAGATTATTCTTTCTCCATTGAATTACCTTTACACCATGCAAAAATTTAAGTTTATTATATTTCTCTTGCTTATTTCTAGTTTCCATGTTCTATTTATTTGGACAATGTGTCTGCTTTCT
This sequence comes from Bos grunniens, assembly GCF_055505025.1. Lineage (NCBI taxonomy): Eukaryota > Metazoa > Chordata > Mammalia > Artiodactyla > Bovidae > Bos > Bos grunniens. The sequence goes on along the minus strand of NC_141176.1, from coordinate 7,082,027 downwards.
CACCAATATGAAGTTGTCTTGATTAATATAGTCCTAGAGTAAATCTTAATAAAATAAGATTTACTTAATAAAAAATAAGTAAATAGACAGCATATTAAAAAGCAGAGACATTTCTTTGCCAACAAAGGTCCATCTAGCCAAGGCTATGGTTTTTCCAGTAGGCATGTATGGATGTGAGAGTTGGACTGTGAAGAAAGCTGAGCGCCAAAAAATTGATGCTTTTGAACTGTGGTGTTGGAGAAGACTCTTGAGAGTCCCTTGGACTGCAAGAAGATCCAACCAGTCCATCCTAAAGCAGATCAGTCCTGAGTGTTCATTGGAAAGACTGATGTTGACGCTGAAACTCCAATACTTTGGCCACCTGATGCAGAGAGTTGACTCATTTGAAAAGCCCCTGATGCTGGGAGGGATTGGGGGCAGGAGGAGAAGGGAACGACGGAGGATGAGATGGTTGGATGACATCACCGACACAATGGACATGGGTTTGGGTGAACTCCGGGAGTTGGTGATGGACAGGGAGGCCTGGCCTGCTGCGATTCATGAGGTCGCAAAGAGTCTGACATGACTGAGCGACTGAACTGAACTGAATTGAACTGACAGTAAATCTGGAAACAGTATCAGTTCTCTAATGTTGTGCTTCTTCAGTATTGTTTGGTTTTTTTCAATGTGATGTTGAAAGGGGTGCCAAGAACAACACTTTTTCATTTTTTTGATCTTAATGGGAAATTGTCTATTTCTCCCCATTAAGTATGAAGTTAGCGATCACAGTTTTTATAGTACTTCCCTAGCAGGTTAAGGATGTCCCCCTGTATGCCTAATTTGCTAAGAGTTTTTATTAAAAATTGCACTGTATTTTGTCAATTTTTTTCTGATTCATTTTATAACATCATATGAGTTTTCTTATTTCATATGGTGGATGATATTGATTGATTTTTATTTAGCTAGTTATATTTTTCACAGTTTAAAATTTGTTTATACTGTTTTAAAGATTACTTTCCACTTATAGTTATTACACAATACTGACTATATTTCCCAAGTTGTACAATACACCTTGATCCTGTCTTACAGCCAGTACTTTGCACCTCCCACTCTTCCACCCCTATTACTGCCCTTCCCACCCACTGGTAACCACTTGTTTGTTCTCTATACCAGTGAATCTGTTTCTCTTTTGTTATATTCATCAATTTGTTGAATTTTCAAGGTTTTTCTTTTTATTTATTTATTTTTAAATTTAAATTTATTTATTGTAATTGGAGGCTAATTACTTTACTGATCGAGATCCAGTTTTGCATACCTGAAATAAACTCCACTTATTCAGGGTGTATACTTTTTTTTATACATGGTGAGTTTCAAATTCACTAATATTTGATTGAAAGATTTTACATTTACATCCATGAGAGATATTGGTTTATAATTGTCCTGTAAATGTGTAATGACTTCTTATTCTTTTTTTCCCACTGAAAACAAAATGTCAATAATTCTTTGGCAGCCTACTTGTAGAAAGTTTTGGAGTCGTTACCTAGAATCAGGGGAAGGAACTTTGCTTTGAAAATGGGCTCTTTTCTAGGCTAGACTTTGCTTCCACTAATAGTCTGATTTGGGATATTTGCTTAATATCTCTGTCATTCATTAATAGCTATGATAAAATGAATCTTGATATTTACTTATTAGCAATAAACATGTTTCTATACATAAAACACCTAGCATTATGTCTGATGCAAAGTGAATACCATCAGTTCAGTTCAGCCACTCAGTCATGTCTGACTCTTTGTGATCCCATGGACTGCAGCATGCCAGTCTTCCCTGTCCATCACCAACTCCCAGAGCTTGCTCAAATTCATGTCCATTGAGTAGGTGATGCCATCCAACCATCTCATCCTCTGTCATCCCCTTCTCCCACCTTCAATTTTTCCCAGCATCAGGGTCTTTTCCAGAGAGTTAGTTCTTTGTATCAGGTGGCCAAAGTATTGGAGTTTCAGCTTCAGCATCAGTCCTTCCAATGAATATTCAGAGTTGATTTCCTTTAGGATTGACTGGTTGGGTCTCCTTAAAGTCCAAGGGACTCTCAAGAGTCTTCTCCAACACCACAGTTAAAAAGCATCAATTCTTCAGCACTGAGCTTTCTTTATAGTCCAATTCTCACATCCATACAAGACTACTGGAAAAGCTATATCTTTGACTAGATGGATCTTTGTTGGCAAAGTAATGTCTCTGCTTTTTAATATGCTATCTAGGTTGGTCATAGCTTTTCTTCCAAGGAGCAATGTCTTTTGTTTCAAGGTTGCAGTCATATCTCGAGTGAATTTGGAGACCCTTAAAAATAAAGTCTCTCACTGTTTGCAATTTTTTCCCAACTATTTTCCATGAAGTTATGGGACTGAATGCCATGATCTTTGTTTTTTGAATGTTGAGCTTTAAGCCAACTTTTCTCTTTCATCAAGATACTCCTTAGTTCCTCTTTGCTTTCTGCCATAAGGGTGGTATACCATAATTATCTCAGTTTTCTTAACTTTTATTGACACAAGAGACACCAGGGTTATGGTAGCTATTATAATATAACTTGAGTTTATTTTAGCTTTGTATGATGCTAGAGTGTACTTCTTGTAGTTCAGTTCAGTTCAGTCGTTGAGTCGTATTCAACTCTTTGTGACCCCATGAATTGCAGCACGCCAGGCCTCCCTGTCCATCACCATCTCCTGGAGTTCACTCAAACTCACATCCATCAAATCAGTGATGCCATCCAGCAATCTCATCCTCTGTCATCCCCTTTTCCTCCTGCCCCCAATCCATCCCAGCATCAGAGTATTTTCCAATGTCAGCTCTTCGCATGAGGTGGCCAAAGTACTGGAGTTTCAGCTTTAGCATCATTGCTTCCAAAGAACACTCAGGGTTGATCTCCTTTAGAATGGACTGGTTGGATCTCCTTGCAGTCCAAGGGACTCTCAAGAGTCTTCTCCAACACCACAGTTCAAAAGCATCAATTCTTCAGCACTCAGCTTTCTTCTCAGTCCAATTCTCACATCCATACATGAACACAAGAAAAACCATAGCCTTGACTAGATGGACCTTTGTTGGCAAAGTAATGTTTCTGCTTTTGAATATGCTATTTAGGTTGGTCATAACTTTCCTTCCAAGGAGTAAATGTCTTTTAATTTCATGGCTGCAGTCACCATCTTCAGTGATTTTGGAGCCCCCAAAAATAAAGTCTGACCCTGTTTCCACTGTTTCCCCATCTATTTCCCATGAAGTGATAGGACCAGATGCCATGACCTTCGTTTTCTGAATGTTGAGCTTTAAACCAACTTTTTCACTCTCCACTTTCACTGTCATCAAGAGGCTTTAGACTCTTATTTCAGTTGAAATTGCAGTCAGTTATGGAGCACAAAGATTATAATGCTACATGAAATATTAGAATGTTTATAGTTTACACATATGGATGAATCATAAGCTGGAATCAAAACTGCTGGGAGAAATATCAACAACTCTGATATGTGGATGATACCCATCTAATATAAAGTGAAGGGGAACTAAAGAGGCCCTTGATGAGGGTGAAATAAGAGAGTAAAAAAGCTGGTTAAAACTCAATGTTAAAAAAACTATCACGGCATCTGGGTCCATTACTTCACAGGAAATAGAAGGGGAAAAGTTGGAAGCAGTGGCAAATTTCATTTTCTTGGGCTCCAAAACCACTGCAGACAGTGACTGTAGCCATGTAATCAAAAGACATTTGCTCCTTGGAAGAAAAGCTATGACAAACCTAGACAGCATATTAGAAAGCAAAGACATCACTTTGCTGACAAAAGTTCTTATAGTCAAAGCTATGGTTTTTCCATTAGTGATGTATGGATGTAAGAATTGGACCATAAATAAGGCTGAGCATCAGATAATCGATGCTTTTGGATTGTGGTCCTGGAGTAGACTCTTGAAAGTCCCTTGGACTGCAGTTAGATCAAGCTAGTCAATCCTAAAAGATATCAACCCTTAATATTCATTGGAAGGACTGATGCTGAAGTTCCAATACTTTCACCACCTGATGAGAACTGCTGACTCATTGTAAAAGACTGATGCTGGGAAAGATTGAAGGCAGAAGGAGAGGGGCAGCAGAAAATGAGATGGTTAGATAGCATCACCAACTCAATGGACATGAACCTGAGACAACTGTAGGAGTTAGTGAAGAAAAGAGGAGTCTGGCATGTTGCAGTCCATGGATTCAGATGTAACTTAGGGACAGATGAACAATAATATCTATCTATCTTATATATATATGTATATGTATATGTATATATATTTTTTCTGAAGTACGTTTCTTAGTAGTAATGAAACTAAAACCCTTGATGATTCAATAGCATTATTAAGGCACTTGATGTTCATATTCTTTCACCAAAAGTTTTCAATTATTTGAGAAGCCAGAAAAGCTTGATGGAAGATGTATAGTATAATGTCCATTATTTCACCAATGGTAATTTCTGAATGTTTTGCACCTTTTAAAACTTGATGTATTAGGTAGTATATGGAGAGTTGAAAATAAAACTATATGTGCCTAGATTATATCTGAATATATTTAGTTTTAAAACATCTTGGTATGTCAGTTTTTAGGATAAAATAAATCTCTTTAAGTTAGAGAAATGATATAAATTACAGTAAAGTAAGATTATTTTTCCTAAAGTTTATAATTCTCCTGAGGAGTATAAAAGTTTTACTACTCAGAAATATCATGTGAAATTTGTCTCCATAATCATTTCTTATTTGTAAACTGCTCTTTGTACTATCTTAAAAATCACTTAATGCTAAATAGAAAACACCCTTTAGGATGTTCCCTGGGTAAATGCTTATAGACAAAATTATGATGAGAGAAAAATTATGCACTAAATTTGATTTAGTGTCTATGTGGTATTACAGAAGGTATTCTTCTTCTTCTTCTTTTTTTTAAATTTTTGGCTGTGCTAATGAGCTTGTGAAATCTTAGCTCCTGGCTGAGATTTGAATCCAAGCTGGGCAGTGAAAGCACCAAATCCTAACCTCTGTATAGGACCATAAAGGAATTTCCCAGAAGGTGTTCTTCTTATAAAGCATTACAAACTCAGTGTTGACAATAGAGTGGTTAATTGACAAGGATACCAAAGGATTGAGGGGGAAAAAAAAAAAGTTTATTTAACTATGACTTAGGATGAGATGGCTGGATGGCATCACTGACTCAATGGACATGAGTCTCAGTGAACTCCGGGAGTTGGTGATAGACAAGGAGGCCTGGTGTGCTGCGATTCCTGGGGTCGCAAAGAGATGGACATGACTGAGTGACTGATCTGATCTGATCTGATCTAAGTTTTTAAAGAACATGTAATGTATGGGGCCCCAACCTCCAGGCTGAAGACCCCCTGTGAAAACAGTGGGTGGCACGAGATTAGAAACAAACTGCACATTAAATATAATGCACTTGAATCACCAGAAAATCACCCCCCCACACCCCTTGTCCTTGGAAAAATTGTCTTTCATGAAATCACTCCCTGGTGCCAAAAAGTTTGGGGATTGCTGGTAAGGCTAAAGTCAAAAAACAACTTTGATGATATAGATTACTGTTAAATTAGTTTAACTATAATTTTAATAAATTTCATTTAGAAATATGGGAAAAAAGTATTAACTTTTGAATTATTACTAGTTACCACTATAATAATAGTACAAGTGAGTATGTGGTATGTATGTATATAGAAAAACCTTACTTAAAGAAGCTACTGTTCTCAACTCTCTGCAGAGTCCCATATCTAGATTTTCTTATCTATAGCTGCTATCTTCTTCTAAGCTAGTGAGTTCAGTCTCAGTATCCATCTAAGGCTTGGTTTCTTAGCTGAGTCTCCCAGAAAGGATATCAATTAGTTACAAACATCATGGTCATTTTTCAGTGTGACCATCTGTCCACTTAGAACTTGAATCTGATGAAAAACTTATTTCACAAAGGCTGGCACACAGCTGCCAGATGGCAGCAACTTGTGATCACCATGACCCAGCCTAAATTTAAACAATATGACTAATAATAAAAGTTGGCTTATCAAAATTTATAAATTTCACTTCAGAATGAAGTGTGAGGATTGCAGGCTTCTGACCAAAGGTCAGTAGTTGAGTTATATTCTGAGATATATAGTTAGACAAGTGTTGATGAACCACAATTATCTCTTTGAGTCCCCATAGTCTACTTTTAATAACTGTAAGAACATTATCTTCAGCAATTCACATTCTTGAGTTTTAATATGTATAATATTTACCTCATAATTTAGCTGTTGCATATTTTATTTTCTTTCATATTGAAGCACAGACTTCAGAGCATAAAGAATATGTAAATACCACAGAAAAAAGAAAACACTTTATATTCTGTATGTGTATATAAAACACATAATAAGCTTTGGGAAAAGTATAATAGACATTATTATTCATATTTTTCAATAGACAAAATGGGGTTTTGGAAAAGTTAATAGATTTTTCATATATTTATTTACTAATGTAAGTGCTAGGCCAGGAACATTAACCACCTATCACTCCAATCTCTGTACAATTTTCAATAAACTACCCTATCTCTTAATAGAAAATTATAAAAATGGTAATGTTTAGCTGTTTTCTTACACTTTAGTTCAGTTCAGTCACTCAGTCGTGTCCGACTCTTTGCAACCTCATGGACTGCAGCACGCCAGGCCTCCCTATCCATCACCAACCCCCAGAGCTTACTCAAACTCACGTCCATTGGGTTGGTGATGACATCCAGCCATCTCATCCTCTGGCATCCCCTTCTCCTCCTGCCTTCAATCTTTCACAGCATCAGGGTCTTTTCAAATGAGTCAGTTCTTCACATCAGATGGCCAAAGTATTGGAGTCTTAGTTTCGTGTCAGTCCTTCCAATGAATATTCAGGACTGATTTCCTTAAACTTTATTGGAAATTAATTATTTCTTAAATCAGTATTGATGTTGATGATAATGATGATGAGTCATGCTTACTCAGTTATTATTAAATTGAAAGCTTTATTTATTATAATTTAATTTAATGCTTAAAGGGATCTCTTAATACAAAACTCTGTTATTATCAACTCCAGTTGTCCATGGATTGTAAACAGAAAGTTAAATGAAATACTACCTTCTGCCATCAAAGGACATGTGTGTTTTTGTATTGAGGCCTTTATTTTATCCAAGCTGGGTATAGGTTTCATTGGGTCTCTGTTGATACCAGCTCTAGAGTAAGCTTGTTTCCTCAGCTACCTCTTTTTTAGAGCTATTCATCAAGGCAAACATTCACTTAAGCAACCCATGACCTTACTCAATGTACAAAAAATAACAAGCTTAACATTTTCTAGTTCATTTATTTTCTTCTATTCAGCTGTGAGAACCAAGTATAACAGAAGAACAATGTGATTTGAAAGTGCATAGTTTATTTACTGTGACAGGTCTCCTCTCTGACTGGTACAGATGTGTCCTCTATAATAAACTTTTTCTAGTAATTGCAGGTTGATTATAGTCCCTGTTAATGACAGCTAACCTCAAGCTTCTCCTTATCTTATTATTTGATAAAAAAAAATAATAACTGCTCTTAAGATATTAACCAAAATAACGATAGTCTAACATCACCATAGTCGTTTGAAGATACCACAACTTGTGCAAATGAAAGTGGTGGCACTGTAGTTGTGTCTCAGTTAGTGTAAGGACAACTGTCTTCCTGGCCTATCATACTGTTACAGACACAAAAATATACATATCCGATGGTCACCACCAAATTCTCAAAGTAGATGTTTCTCCAAAGCTGTCTCCTGAATCACACTTAAACTATTCAGGGCTTTCTGTTGAGGTCCTTTAAGGGACCAGAACCTGGTGGTCCAGAGTTGATGATAAGAAAGTAAAGGAGAGAAAGAGGCTGATATTCCTTGGTTTACATAGAAAGCCAACAAAGCCCCTGGCACGGCCTCAGGCGCCCTCTCGATGGGGTAAAGGCATAGAGCACCTTCTCGAGAGGGTCTTAGAAGTCTGGGCAGGAAAGTGAACTCAGAGGGCCTCTGCACTCTAAAGAAATAGCCTGAGAAAGAGAGAGAGAGAAAGAAAGAATAAGAAAGAGAAAGAAAGACACAAGGACCAGAGCTCTGATGTAGCAAAGGTGTTTAATCAACATGGTGTGGGCATATATACTGTAGTTATTTTCAGCAAAGATAAAGATTAAAATTCCAGACTTACAAAATATAGGCAATCCATATTAAAGAGAGAGAGAGAGTTGTAAGCAATAACTTTTACCATAAACAATCACTTTTACCATTTGGTTCAAAAGAAGGAAGAGGCTACTTATCACTGTATAGAAAAACTAACAAAGGAAATGCCTGGATTCCTCAGTCCCTGAAGAGGCTTGCCTTTCCTCTTAATTCCTGAATATTCAGGAATTAATAAGGAACAGAGAATTCCTGACAGATCCAAAACAATACACAGGAAGCCTCCTGTTAAATGCTTTCTGACAGCTTTTCTGGTGGTTCAGCTGGTAAAGAATTCACCTGCAATGTGGGATAACTGGGTTCAATCCCTGTGTTGGGAAGATTCTCTGGAGAAAGGAACAGCTCCAGTATTCTGACCTGGAGAATTCTATGGTCTTTTTTGTCCGTGAGGTCGCAAAGAGTTGGACACAACTGAGCGACTTTCACTATTTTTATAATATATTTAAAACTGTGTTTTCCTGATACAGTATGTTCATCCTCTAACCAACACTGGCTGACCTGATACTTATTTCTACCTGTCCAATTAGTTAGCAGTGTTTCTTGCCAGTAGTAAGGATCAGTTTATATCAAAAGCATGTTATTGAGTGTTTATTATACTCCAGGAGCAGAGGGAAAAAAAAAAAACTGTAAGTATATTTTCCAAATTCAGAAAGTATGATATCTCTTAAGAGGTAAATATTGACAGGCAATTTGATCAATACCCCACTAATGGTGAAGCAAGAATAAGTATGCAATAATATAAAAGAATAGTATTTAGTCAAGATTTTCAAAGAAGAGTGAAGCTTGAAATTAGTTGTGCATGGTAAGGGGACAAAAATATTTGGGAGTATTCTTGGCAGAAAGAAATGCATAGTTAAAGGCATAAGGGGTGTAGCATAACATGTTGTATGCCAGGATCTACAGTACCCTGATGTAGGGAGAGGTAAGTGTGAGACCACAGTGGAAGGACGTCTTAAGAAAGGTGGTGTAGTGGATGTCTTGAATTGTGTATTATAACTTTAGGGATTCTGTAAACAATGGGAAATTGGTGAACTGTCTTTAGTAGAGGGCATGTAAAGTCAAAATTATACTTAAAACTTTCTGACTGCAAAGGCAGATGATGTGTTCAAGGAGGGGAAAACTGCAGTTAGGAAAAGAAGTTTAGGCTTTGTTCTAAGTTAACTCTTGAACAAGGTAAGTGTTTGAAAGCTTTAAAAAAAAAAGGACATATATTTTATAAATGCTTAGGTTATGAAAGGACAGGATATGGATATGTTTCCTTGAATAAGCCTGTAAGACAAGTATGTATGGTCAGATTTGAAAAATCATATGAATGATATTGTTGTGGAGCCAGACTCTTCATTAGTGATAAAAGCTGCTTTCATATGTCTGAAATTTTCTCTATCTTTATTTGTGAAAGATATTTCACTAGATATTAATTTTCAATTTTTTTTCAGCACTGAGTCATTGCTCCCTTACTTTCTCATGTGCAGATTTTCCAGTAAAGATGGTGCTATCATCTATATTATTTCTCTTTACATATTCCACCCCCCAGCTACTTTTAACATTTTCTATTCATACATTTCCACTATTTTATAAACAGTTCAATTAAGATGTGCCTAGGGTTAGTTTTACTCATATATCCTATGCTTGGATCTTACTGACCTCCATCAATCTCAGGGTTTATTGTTTTCTCTGAATCTGGAACACATTCAGCCATTATACCTTCAAATATTTTGTATATATGCATGTACATTTTAATATGTTTTAAATATTTGATATTATTCTTCTCCTGTCTCCATCCTTTGGGAATAGCCATTCAATAAATACAATATAAATAGGATCATTTGAAGTTCTATGTGTCTTTAAAGATCTGTTCATTTTTAAATCTCTCCTGTGTTCTCCTTATGCTTCATTTTCCATAATTCTTATCACAGTTTTTTTCATTGACTAATCTTTTCTTCTAACCCTAACCCTAACTGCCACATTGCATTACTTTCATAAAAGAATAGCAAAATCTACAGGGAATAAGACTTTGCTCATTCTTTTTGTTTTCCAGTACATCATGGTGATTTGAACTGTTTTAGAATATATTTCATATAATTGGTATGGTTGCACTAATAAAAAAGAGAAAATAAAATAGATTGTTTACAATATCAGTGATATATTAGGTAGTGTCCCTGAAGAGCTTTTTCTGTGGAACTTCACTGGCTATATCACATTGAACTTAAGCTTGAGCTATTTTCTTTTACAGAAAGACATTTCCAAATGTGCTGACATCTTTAGTGATAATAACTCACTGTCAGTATAGACTGCCTAGCAGATTTTTAAAAAAGAGATGAGCGATATGTACTTTTAAGCTAAAGAAGACAATACAAAGAGTTGAACTGCTTTCAAAACAAGTCCATTATTATGTAAGAATGCTGAAAATAAGCTTTTAATATTTTCCTTTTGTCATAAATGTGCTGTTTAATTTGCATCTTTGAATCTATGTATCATTTTTAGGTTTGATCACCATTAAAACTAAATATAGAAGAAATTGATGTATCGCAAAGAATTAAATTCAGATTTTCAAAAATTAATGTATCATTGTATGATGGTACTCAAATCAAATTAAGACAATAGTAAATTAAATGTGAAATAATAATTTCAAATTATATCCCTCATTTCACCTTTACCTTTTTATGAGTTCTACTTAGAGTACATACAATATTAATACAGAAGTATGAATGGTTTATAAATACGTGCATGACTGAAATCACATTAAGTTACCAACTCACTCTTTTCTTTACCATTAAGCATCCAAGATAAAAATAATACAGGTCATCTCTCTTTAAGAATTACTTCTGTTAGTTTGCCTAAAAGAAATAAAGTCCTTCTTTTAGAATTGTCTCTAGTTTTCACTGTTGCTACAAATATAGTTGTAACTCTTCAATGAACTCCAAAATTCAGATGTATGATTCTATCTAAAAGGAAAAATATTAATTTCCTTTTTAAAAGAATTGACATTTACTTTATACATCTAATCTTTCTGCGTAAGTATTTACTGTGTTCATTTAAGTTAATGGAGTTCTGATAGAGATATTTTATCTGGAAAGATCTAGATCTGGGACTAAGACAACATAATATCCAATATGTACAAAATCAGAAAAATAAAATCATTGATTTTAAATTATCCGTTAACATCCACTATGTTTATCAGTAGCAAATTATACATTATTTTCAGTTCTTTTTTCAGTACATCCTTTCATATTCACCACATTTTTTTCCATGTAAAACAATTGGTTGACATTTTGAAGAGATTTTTCTAATGTTAGGAAACAAAACCAAAACAACTCATTTTAAACTTATCCAGTATTTCAAAGGAACATGAGTATGTACTTGAATCACATAAATGCATGCAGTTTTTCTATTTATTTTGCTTTATGGATTATTTTTATTATCATAAAGTGAAGGAAATGGCAACCCACTCCAGTGTTCTTGCCTGGAGAATCCCAGGGATGGGGGAGCTTGGTGGACTGCCTTCAATGGGGTCGCACAGAGTCGGACATGACTGAAGCGACTTAGCAGCAGCAGCAGCAGCAGCACAATCCTTTAATGGCTCTTCTCAGAGCCCTCATATGTGTAAAAGAAGCCTATTATACTATCAAATAATAAAACACATTGGAATAAACTCACCTGCAATTTATATGCTTTATAAATTAGAAACATAAAAACAAAAGTGGTTGTTTCAATACAGGCTTTCAGACATATCATTATAGGATCTGAAAAATGCTACTTTAAGCAATGACTTACTATGAAGAAATGCATACCTACCTAGAAAGAAGTGACACTTTTCCTAATCAAATTTAAATAGAGTCTTACTGGAATTTAGATTGTTATTATATGAAATCAGATATGCAAGTGACAAAACATGAGACTGAGATGCAAACATATTTACTAAGTTCTATTAAAATGATTTTTTTTTTATTTTTTAGTGTCTATTGACCATGTTTATATACCCTTACATAGAGTTTTAAAGGCAGATATAATTCTGCTTAATTGTCCTCATTTTACTATTGAAGAAAACTGAGACGCCACTCAACAAAGTTTCCAAGGTAAACAAGATCACCTAGCTTGCATGAGGCAAACAATGCCTCCTATTTAGGTCTTATATCCAAATTAGCTGTCTTTTCACCACTTTGTCACACAGATTAAAAAATGATAAATAAATAGCAAATCTGGGACAGAGCTGCAATTACACAAATCTCAGAAAAGATAAGTTGGAGTTCCACCAAATGTGCTTGTCATCCAAACCAAGAAACTAAGAATCATTTCTCAGTATTATGTTCTTAAATCTCTTCTTTTTAACTTTAACATGGTGAGGCTGGCCATTCAATAATTTTCTTTTGCTCTTACATTCATTAATATTAAGCCACATATGTTAAGTAAGTTAAGAATTAACAAAGATAGGTAGGGAAAGGAATAGTCTAAGATCATATATTTGAACCATGTTTGTTAGTTGATGAAGACTTGGAGGTACAACACCTCTAAGTACAGATATTAAAATTTGTATAAAAAGAGAAAGAGTGAGAGGAAGCCCAAACAAATATATTTCTATTATCATATTTCACAGCTGGGACTAAGAATAAACAAGTGGAAAACCAATGTAGAATAAAAGAAACCATTTGCTAGATTGATTCAAAATGCTGTGTAATAGATTACTGTCTCTGTCATTTGTGCCATTCTACACATGATAACATTTAGCCCTATTGAATGATAATCTGCATCAGGCCACATTTAAATAAAAGTATAAATGCATAAGACTTCACAGGTGGCTCAGTGGTAAAGAATCCATCTGCCTATTGGAGACACAGCAGACACAGGTTTGAACCCTGAGTCGGGAAGATAATTTAGAGGAGGAAGTGGCAACCTACTTCAGTATTCTTGCATAGAAAATTCCATGGAGAGAGGAGCCTGGTGGGCTGCATTCCATGGAGTCACAGAGTTGGACACAACTGATCATGCATACGTATGCACACACTCACACACACACACACATGCATGCATAAATGCATAATTTTTATGACTTCATTCTAGAACATAAGGTTTTTTCTAATTTCAAGGAAAATATTTTAGTCTTGATGCTATAGTTATCTAATAATTTCTAGGCGTTCATATGAATATATCAAATGATATATACTTTTATATTTGAGCAAACTAGCTTCTCTTTGCTTCCCTCTTCCCTCTCTAGTTTCTCAAGAAAACTTTGTTAAGTAATCTTCATTTTTCTAATCTCTGTATGTTGTTGTGCCACAAGGCCCATTTTCTGCGTGAAACGCACATCCCAGACCCACTCACCCAAGACAATAATATCAAAGCTTATCTAGATAAAGATGACTCTTTCCAAATCTATCTTTTCATTTCCAACTTCTTCCATGATCTCAACACTTATATAAACCTAGCATGGGCAAAAATCTAACTTCCTATCCTTCTCCCAAATCTGCTCTGTAAGTAATATTCCTTGATTGATTGAATGCTAACTCCACTCACTCAGTGGCTCAGACCTCTAAACTCGGAGTTGTCTATAACGTTTCACTTTCTTTCATTTTTACATTTCGTTCAACAGTACAGCCTATCTGATCCATCTATAGCATGCATCTTTCTCCATCTCAGTTCCTATTTCTTCTACATTAACCAGCATCTGTTACCAGGACCACTAAGATAACTGAACAGTTTGATTTCCTGTTTCCATTATTTTCCTTCTGTATTATTCAGTACACAAAAAGCACTGTCATTATTTAAGTATATGTTACTAATCACCTCACATCTCCACTTAAAAGTTCTCAAAGTCTTTTTATTAGTTAATATAATAATCCAAATTTCTCACAGAGAAATTTCTAAAATGTCCTTGGGACTCTCTTGCCATCATCTCACATACTCTTCTTTCTCATTCCATTCAAGCAACATTTAGCTTCTCAACAGTGGACCTGCTCTGGACTCTGCACCTTGCAGCTTATCCCTCCATCTAGAATGATTGCCTAAAGAAATCCTTGTTGCTCTCTCCCTTAGTTCTTCAACTGTTCAATTTTTACCACTTAAGAAAGGCTTTATCTGAACTCTCAATATAATATGCAAGACTGACCCATATGAGATTGCCAATAGTCATCTGTTTTTGTAATGTTTAACACATGATAATCTTTGCTCTCCATCTCTCTCTGTTTCCTCCCATATGTTTTCATTGACATTGTAGCACCTAATAATTATCTTACCTTATAGTGACTTTTCACTTCTTTATACATTGACCATCTGTCTTTCCCCACTATATATACATATAAGCTGCACAAGACCAAAAAGTTAGTCTTATTTCTTTGAGCAATATTTAACATAGGAAGCAGTCAATGAATATTCATTAACTATATGAATTGATTCCCATTTTATAAATTGACAATAACAAGCAATTTAATTCTCTCATTTTAGGGGAGCAAAAAGTAGAATATGTGGAACAAAATCACTAATTTGTATGATTATAGACTTTATGTTTTATTATAATTTTCATATGTTCCATATTTGTTTTTTATTTCAGTTTTAATTATTGCATATGTGGACTCAGTGGCTCAGTCATGTCTGACTCTGGGACCCCATGGACTGCAGCCCCCTAGGCTCCTCTCTCCATGGCATTTTCCCTGCAAGAATACTGGAATGGGTTGGCATTTTCTCCTCAAAGGGATCTTCTTGAGCCAAGGATCAAATCTGCATCTCCTGCATCTCTTGCATTGCAGGTGGATTCTTTACCACTGAGCCACAGGCAAGGCCATAATTGCATATACTGGTGTTTAAATATGGAATTAATTTTTATTCTAGAAAATGTACAAAGTAGGATAAAGCAATTCTAGCTATGAACAATTACGTGTTTTTATATTTTATTTGTAAATCATAATGTGTATGAAGCACACTGTACTGGAATCTGGATGGGAAAATAAAACATTCTTCATCTGGGTAAAATAGCTTCTTAGCATTTCAAAAGCTCTATTTTCTTAGTAATCAATTCGTAATCCAAGAAAAAAAGCAGAGAGTGCAAAAGGTCATTTATCTAATCTTACATAACCTTCTGAATAAGTCATAACACACACACACACTCTCTTTTTTCTTTTTATCTGTTTCTCTACTCCTATATTTTTCCCTGTATTTATTTCTCCCTCTTTCCTTCCATGGTTCCAGTATTGGGATTTAAAATTAAAATTTTAAGTGTATATGTAAATTGTGAATTAAGTTTTGTATTAGTAAGTTAAAAATTTGAAGATTTACTATTTTAACCTTATATATGCAGCTTCCTATTACACTCCTCAATCATTTTTTTAATTTTTATATTGAATTATTGCAGAGGATTCATTGTCTGTTATTAAATTGCAGATGCAAAAAACAAAAGATATTACCAAGTAGCTCTAGAGGAATAACATACTTTGACTTAATCAGAAACTGCATATATCCCTTTAAAATGTAATGCTTTTCATTTATATTCTCAATTAAAGATCAAGTGTCAGTTTTCTCCTCCTCACTTAATGTCAATTTTTCTCTAGTAAAATTTGTGTTTTCCAAACCTGTCTAATAAATGTCAGTGTTCCCTTTAACTTTTGTATTTGTCCCAAACTCACACCCTGTAGATCCTCTGTGTTGTGCTATTATCTTGAAAAGGACTCTGGACAGACAGGGTGAGAAATTGATGTGGTGCCATTTCATCTCTTTTTCTAACACTGTTCCTCACTATCCTCTATTAAAGTCCTAGTCAAAGTCATGCAGGCGAATCGAACTAGACTGAAAGGTGTAGAAAATTAAACATGTCTTCACTATTCTTCAATCTTCTGTAGGCATTTGAAGACAGAAAAATGCCCTTATACTAGGGCAAATATGGAAAGAAATAGCTGAGTCTAAAGCATGACATACCCACATTTCTTTCAGGCATTTGGATACATAAAGGGAAAACAATGTCAGCACATATCAAATATTGTTTAGTATTATCAGGAGTTGATGTATTTTAATATATTCTAAAGGAAAATCTCAAACATAAATAAAACCAGAGAAAGTAGCAAAAAGAAGTTCCATGACAATATCAACCAGCTTTGATAATTACCAACCATGACCAAGCTTTTTCTATCTCTGTGTTCCTATTATCACTTGCTTGCCCTGCTGGGTAATTTTGAATCAATTCTCAAATCCCAGACCTCATAGCATTTATTTTGTATAAGTAAATTTTAGCAACATATAGAGAATGTACACATACACATTAACATGTACAAATTAGAAAATTTAACAGAGAAGAAAACTCTGAATTAATGTGAATAAATACTTGAATTTGCCATTTCAGAATGATTATAGATATCTAGATAATAACTTAAACATAGGTCTGCCCTTGACAATATTTCTATCTCTAAAATATATTATGAATTGGATTAACTAAGTAGTTCACTCTTCTGAATTTGTTGAATGGATGATTATGTTTCTCTCACTGTTTCTTTGCCTTTTATATGGAATAAGACTAAATCATATACAAAAAATAATGAAATAATTTTAAGAAAAGAATGAAATAATTGAAAACTTTTGGTGAACAGGATCATGATCAAAGTTTTGAAACAAATGCCATTAAAAAGATAAATTACGGAGGCATTAACTCATTTGTATATACTTTCTTTACTTTATATATAGACACACACACATCTATACACACACATATACACTAAAAATAAATAAATAAATGAATAAATGTATGTACACACTCTAGGTTTATACACCATGGGTCAGATTCTGTGCACTGAAGTGGGAAAGAGAAATATAAAATGTTTTGGATTATGACAGTTTGATATAAGTGTATACTTATAACACAAAATAAAGAATACCAGCAGAGGCATTTTACATGCTTTTAATAAGTTAACAGGAACAACATATTAATATTAGAAGCAGTATTTTGTAATTTTATAACTGATATTCTTGGTTATAGGTTCTGAAATGATTCTTGATTATGATCTGGTTATAGAAGCATAACTTCTATAATTTTTTAAAACAGATTACCATCAGTCTCAAGATATTTGGTTCCTGTACATCAGTAAAATTTTACTTTTTTATTTTTAAACAGGCAAGCTTCTTTCTTAAGCATGTGGTGAAAAAGTAGTATCAAAAGTAGTATCAGATTGAATCTGTCAGCCATAAAGTTTGGGTTGGCTTAGTAGCAGGGAATGGAGAAAGCAATGGCACCCTACTCCAGTACTCTTGCCTGGAAAATCACACGGATGGAGGAGCCTGGTGGGCTGCAGTCCATGGGGTCTCTAAGAGTTGGACACGACTGAGCGACTTTGCTTTCCCTTTTCACTTTCATGCCTCGGAGAAGGAAATGGCAACCCACTCCAGTGTTCTTGCCTGGAGAATCCCAGGGAAGGGGGAGCCTGGTGGGCTGCCATCTATGGGGTTGCACAGAGTCGGACACAACTGAAGCAACTTAGCAGCAGCAGCAGTAGTAGGGAATGTATTCAGACAGACAAATATGAATAGTTACATAAGGCATGGTATTTATTTCTCTGTTTGTGGGTTCACTACTGTATCCCTGGTGCCTTGAAAAGTCCTGCATTGTGTGTTCATTGGCAATGTGGTGTTTTGGTCTATTCAATAGACCTGCAGGAGGGACAGGACATTACCTAGGAAGAGGCAGTCATGCAAAACATTTAAGAAACAGAAACAATAAAACAAATCTTTCATGTAACATGATTTACAGATAATGACAAAGAAATGTTTCTCTGTTGCTTTAGGATTATAATTTAAAAAAAGAAAAGAAAAGAAAAGTAGTCTTGAAACTTGTCAAAAGCTCTCCCCAAAACCCTGATCATTAGTAGAATGGAAAGTACATAAGCCAACATAAAGGCAGATGTTTGAGACAAGGAGAGAGAAAGAGACAGGGCTATACAGAGAGAAAGATAGATATTCCTGAACACAAAGCAACAGGCAGGGGTGAAGTGTTGATATACATATTCAGGTGAATTGTACAAATGAACTTCACAGTGTTCAAATTGGTTAAAAAAAAAAAAAGTTCCAATTGGTTAACATGAATGCTTAAATCATCTTCAATTTTTTTTCATCAAATAGTTACTACAGAAATTTGCAAATTTCTAATTTTACTCCTGCAATTTACTATTTGAATCTTTGATAGTATCAAGCACAGAATTTAAAAGTAGATGCCATTTCTTTTTTATTTTAATTTTTGTTTTCCAAATGTCTAATTTGTTCTTATGGATATATGTCTAATTTTGTCTTGTCAATTTCCAATTGATTTTTCTTTCTCAAAATTACTGTTTGGTTAAAATTAATCTCGAGATGTCATATTGTCTTTTTGAAAATATAAACATTTTAATTGATCAAATATAAATAAATTGTTTATGTATCAAAATTTCATTCACATTCATTCTGGTCTTTCACGGTATCATTTTTAATTTATTTTGTTTACTGTGTCTTAAAGGTTTACTTGCAAACTCAGTTTTGACTGGGAGTTTCTCTCTCTTCCCTCCTTCAATGCTATCTTCCTTTCCCTTTTTCTATACACTCTCCCCTAGTTAGCAGTTTTGCAGTCACTCCTGCCCCACAATTCCTAGATGGTAACACAGAGCCAGGTCCCTGCTTTCCAGGGATGTGGGTGATCCTGCAGATTTTTCATGAGAAAAATGAACAGCATGACTCCCATACTGGTTTCCTGACTTTCTCTGTCATCTCTTTTGGCCCATATATTTTTTTTTTTTCATGCGCTCTTAACTTAGGTCAGTATATTGTTAACTTTCCAACAATCTTTCATCACAAGAAAACCTTCACTGCTGCCTTTCTTTTCCTAATCTTATGTGGATCATCTTCCTTTTCCCTGGGGAGTCATATTATCTGCTACCACTGCCTATTTATTAACCAGAGGTCAGTGCTATGAAACATTTGCTGATTGTACTTTTTCTTTTCATAAAGATGTTTTGTTATATTTAAACTTAGTTATGTCTTCTTGTTTTCTACTTTTTGTATTTTCTTCACTCATTGATATGTATTTGGAGCAGTGGGTGTCTCTCAGTATAAATATTCTGGGGCATGTTAGTATGAAGCTAAGCTTGTTTTACCCAACAGTGTTAAAATTTAACAATAATGGCAATGTATATTAGTGTGTGTGTGTGGAATGTCAAATATATATATATATAAATAGATGAGCTGGTATTTCAAAATAGTCATCTTATGGCCTTGTTGATGCAAATACTTTCCTGGTTAGACTTTCCTTACAAGCTCTGTTACACTTGTTTAACTCAACCCAGTGGGATTTTCAGAATTCATAGGTGATGGCAGTCAAATAAATGCACCTGGAGAGAAAGAAAGAACCATATGACAGTTGTTGAAGACAGATTTTGACCATCTGTTATACAGTGACTACAAAAAGAAAAATATGTATATTTGAAAATGTGGATTATGTGAGGATATCATAGTATAATATGCAGATTTATAAGAAATACATATTTAGTCATTCAGATGAACAACAACAACAACAACAAAAAATTTTATATATATATATATATATATATATATATATATATATATATATATATATATGTTATCTTAGTCCATGGCTCCTGACTCACAGCTCCTAACATTCTTGGAATTTCCTGAGTGATAAGAGAATGTTTTGTTATAATATTTTGTCTATTGTCTTTGGTTCCTCAAATTGCTTCAGAGCCATAAAAGGTGAAGTTAGTGTCTTATTATTCACTGTTTCTGCTGTCTTGTCTGGAGAAGGAAATGGCAACCCACTCCAGTATTCTTGCTTAGAGAATCCTGTGGATGGAGGAGCCTGGTGGGCTGCTGTCCATTGGGTCGCATAGAGTCAGACATGACTGAAGCGACTTAGCATGCATACATGCATTGGAGAAGGAAATGGCAACCCACTCCAGGATTCTTAGCAGCAACAGCAGCAGTTGTCTTATCAACCATAGGTTTATGGTAATAAGGTAACTTTTGGAAAGCACCTAAGGATGGGAACTGATTTCCAAGACAATTAATCATGAATTCAAGGGTGAAACTTTGTCCATCCCTTGACGGAACTTTTTCCATCTCCTCCCTAGGAGGGGAGATAGGCCGGATGTTGAATCAGTCACCAGTAGCCAATGATTTAACAAAACACACTTATGTGATGAAGCTTCCATATAAACCCAAAAGGACTAATTTTGAGAGATTCTGAGTTGGTGAACACATGGAGATTGAACTTTCATGTTCTTTCTTCATAACTTGCCCAATGCATCTTTTGCATTTCTCTTTCCTTGTTATATCATTTCATAAAAAAACAGGGAATCTAGTAAGTGACATGCTTCTCTGAATAACATGAGTGGCTCTCTTAAATGAATTGAGGCCAAGGAGGAGTCACTGGAATTCCCAAGCTATACAGCTGGTCAGTACGAAGTACAAGTGGCAAACAGGAATCGAAGTGCTGTCAAAAGTGAGAGAGGGACAGCCTGTGGGACTGAGGTCTTAACTTGTAGGATCTGATGCTATCTTCAGGTCCATAGTGTTCAAGAACTGCTGGGTCACGTGGGGACTCCTCTACCACCACCATGTTGAAGTTGAGACTAGGACCCAAAATATATATCAATGATATATTAACAGAAAATAGTTAGGTAAGAATGGACAAAACAAAATGAAGCTGAAGAGAACCATTTTGCTGTTAGAATAATTAATACCACCATAATTATGCAGGATTTTTTTTTTTTATGCCAGAAATTGACATAGTGAAGAAAATACTCAAACCATTTATGTTGAATTATAAATGATTGGGCATAGAAAACTTAATATTTAATATTAATGTGGGATAAAGAAACAAATATCTTTGGAAGAAAATACAGTAATACCAATACATTGACTACTACTAAATATGTCAGCAATTGAATGACTAGGAAAACAAAAACAAATGGATCTTTACTAAATAGAATATTTCTACAATGACTCATTCAATTTTAAGTACATTTTTGTTTTTAGGGTTTTAAAAGTGGAAAAATACTTCAGAAATCACTTTTACTATGTTTCACACACTCAAGAATTTTTTGAATATTCTATTTTTTTTTATTAAAGAGAGTCTGAATATTTTGAAGCCTTGAATGAAGTGATATATAATATATGTAGAGTAATTTCTGCCAGAGAATTAATATAAGGCCCAATTGTAGTGTCCTGATTGAATCACACATCTGTCTTTCAAGAAAACAGCATAATGGTATAATATGGCAGATATTTATAAAGGAACTACTTTCATAGTATACCACAAAACCCGGAAGGATGGTAGGACTCTATTTTGACAAAGCGTTCCAAAATTTTCTATTATAAATATATCTAAATTTAAAGGAGCATATTCTTGAACAAAAATATGCTTCATAAACATGCCCAATAAAAGCAATAAAAATGAAGCAAAAAAGGAAAAATATAGTGTTAAAAAGTTAACTGATGCATATTAAATTTGAATCATTTCTTTGAGCAAACATTGGTTTGAACTGAATAGCACCAAGCCAAAAGTTGTAAGGAGTACTCCACCAATAGGAACTAGGGACAAACTTTTTATCTAGAAGAGATGAAGGGAAAGGAAATAAATTATTTATAACTTAAGTGATTACCTTATTTGGGAAAGCCTAATTGGCTGTTTATGACGGACTTTTCCTAACCTTCACTTTCTCAGATATGGATGCATTCACTCTGGCTTAGGTTTGGTTTGCTTACATAGGCTAGAGAGGCATTAGGACCACCACAGTCTAAAGGTCACTTTGTTAAAAGACTTTAACAATGAATAGATAGATAATACTTAGAATTTTGGTGAGGAGTCTCTTCCTGGTTGGGAGAAGGCAATGCCATCCTACTCCAGTCAGTACTCTTGCCTGGAAAATCCCATGGATGGAGGAGCCTGGTAGGCTGCAGTCCATGGGGTCGCTAAGAGTCGGACACGACTGAGTGACTTCACTTTAACTTTTCATTTTCATGCTTTGGAGAAGGAAATGGCAATCCACTCCAGTGTTCTTGCATGGAGAATCCTAGGGACGGTGGAGCCTGGTGGGCTGCCGTCTATGGCGTCACATAGAGTTAAACACGACTGAACTGACTTAGCAGTAGCAGCAGCAGCAGCAGCAGCTCTTCCTGGTTGCAAACTGCCATCTTCATGTTGTATCTTTATATGGTTAGCTCTCTGGCCTCTACTCAAGAGGGCAATAATCCAATTTATGAGGACCCCACTCTAATGACCTAACTACCTCTCAAATGGCCCCACCTCCTAATCACATTGGAAATTTGATTTTAACATATGAAATTTGGAAGAATACAAACATTCCACCTATAACACATGCCCACTACTGTAATATTTGTCTGTCCTGCTCAAAATAATTTACTATTAGTTTTCTTTATCTTAATATACAAATCTAGAGGTGAAATCTCCAAAGCAAATCAGTGAGATGCCCTCAAATAAATTTTAGATTAGTAAGAAGGAGAAAATAATGAAACAGATGCTAAAGAAGCAAATTACTTCATGAATGCTATAATGATAGTAAATACTGTTCAAGGTGAACTAATTATGCTTCCTGATCTTACAGGTTGTCATTGAAGACATACAAGATGTTACTGAGTATAGCCAAGTTCACTTAACCAAACTGTATGAATCAAATTGGGTATTGAGTGAAATTAGCAGTAAGTTTTCCCTAAACATACATAGAAAAATGATGTATGAACCATAAATTTTAATGCAGCCTGTGCCTACCCATTTATGAAATATTATCAATGAATATGAGATTCTGACAAAACAGATTAGAATACTAGAAAAGTGTCAAGAAAAGAAATTCTACATAAAAGGAATAGAATTAAAATATGAGTGGAGGGGAGCAGTGTTATATCAAAAGGAGGGACAACAAGAGTGTCTTATCTCTGAAAGTGAAAGTGTTAGCCGCTCAGTCTTGTCCAGCTCTTTGTGACTCCATGGTCTGCCCATGGAATTTTCCAAGCAAGGAGACTAGAGTGGGTTGCCATTCCCTTCTTTAGGGGATCATCCCAACCCAGAGATCGAACCCAAGTCTTCTGCATTGCAGGCAGATTAAAATTTTAAAGTAAAGTAAAACTGAGTACAACTTATTAATAGCTTCATCAGTACTGTATGCTGGGACTTCTAAGTAATGTCTCCTTTTGGTGATCCACTGAACAACAACAAGAAAAATCTGCACCATTCCTCACATTTTCATTCTTTTTTTAACCTAGTACTGAGCTAACGAATCTATAGCCAATCTGGGAGTGTATGGTCCTCAGAGATAAAGACTAATGCATCCTTCTTGAACTGCTAAGCCTGTGATATTTTTATCAGGTAGAAAGAAAGCTAGCTTAGTATCCCTAGAGTCATTTCAAACATCACAAAGTTCATGTATTTTACTCTTCCAAAATGTCTAAGAAAAAATAAGCAAGTTAAGAATACTGCTGCATTATCTCATTTCTGCAAAACCATTGAATTAAAAACAATTTCAACAGCTGTTATAGCCATCTTGCTTCTTAGTAAAATTTGATGTCATCAAGAGGAAAGATGATAGACTAGAAAGTGAACAAAATAGGAAATATAATTTATTTTTATTTCATCAGTAATTTAATCAGTGTGAGATCTGTCAACCATTTACCAACTTTAATTATTTGGGAGGATTCACCTAGGAATTTGTAGCATTGAACTATCAATTTCCTGGGGGAAATTCCACCTACTTATATCATTCTATCTCTCAGAGGTTAAAATACCAAGTGCTTTTTGTATTTTTCAAATTTATAAATATCCTCTAGCAGGTGATACTATCCAAAAGTATGCCTTTCTATGCTTATGAATTTTTCATGTTTTCAGTACTAGCAGTGAAAACAATCCCTTCTTATATATCCTATAATGTGGCATTGGGACCTGACTCTATTTTTTTTCTCTCTCTCTCTCTTTTGCTGAATCTTTAACAATTTTAAGGTTGGTGCTATATCTCCCCTTCTCTACTTTTCAATCCTAATTTTATTTTTCTCTGGGAATTTTTTTCTTTCTCATATTTCATCTCTTTTTAGAGCGTCCCAAATGTATTTTCCTAGGATTCCACCAGAGGTATTCACTGGTCTTTACACCTAGCTATTCCATTGTTTGCTTTCCAAATCATTAATAATTTGATGCTTTAATAAATCAACCTCAGGAATTCCCTGGCAGTCCAGTGTTTAGGACTGTGCTTTCATTGCTGAGGGCATGGTTTCATTCCCTGGTCAGAGAACTAAGATCTTACATGGCATGCAGCATGGCCATATATAAATACATAAATTTTAAAATGAAATAAAAATTAAGAAAAATAAATCCATCTGTTCCCAGGCTAGAAAAGTTGAATCAGCTCAATTGCACCTTTGCTACCAAGTGGAGTTTGCCTTTTTTCTCTTATTTTAACACAGTGAAGGGAAATAATTTTAATTTGAACTAACACAAATATTTTGAAAAGTGATACAGATGTATTCCAAGTTATTTATATACCATAAGTGTTTAAACTACCAGCTAATCTTTTAAGTGCCTCAAAAAGACTATTTTGAATAAGATTTTCTGACCCACCCACTGGCATTGGTTTTCAGATAATACAATTATTATTGATGCATCAGATCAGATCAGATCAGATCAGTCCCTCAGTCGTGTCTGACTCTTTGTGACCCCATGAATCGCAGCACACCAGGCCTCCCTGTCCATCACCAACTCCCGGAGTTCACTGAGACTCACGTCCATCGAGTCAGTGATGCCATCCAGCCATCTAATCCTCTGTCGTCCCCTTCTCCTCCTGCCCCCAATCCCTCCCGGGACTCTCAAGAGTCTTCTCCAACACCACAGTTCAAAAGCATCAATTCTTCGGCACTCAGCTTTCTTCACAGTCCAACTCTCACATCCATACATGACCACAGGAAAAACCATAGACTTGACTAGATGAACCTTTGTTGGCAAAGTAATGTTTCTGCTTTTGAATATGCTATCTAGGTTGGTCATAACTTTCCTTCCAAGGAGTAAGCGTCTTTTAATTTCATGGCTGCAGTCACCATCTGTAGTGATTTTGGAGCCCAGAAAAATAAAGTCTGACACTGTTTCCACTGTTTCCCCATTTATTTCCCATGAAGTTGTGGGACCGGATGCCATGATCTTCGTTTTCTGAATGTTGAGCTTTAAGCTAACTTTTTCACTCTCCACTTTCACTTTCATCAAGAGGCTTTTGAGTTCCTCTTCACTTTCTGCCATAAGGGTGGTGTCCTCTGCATATCTGAGGTTACTGATATTTCTCCCAGCAATCTTGTTTCCAGCTTGTATTTCTTCCAGTCCAGCGTTTCTCATGATGTACTCTGCATATAAGTTAAATAAACAGGGTGACAATATACAGCCTTGACGAACTCCTTTTCCTATTTGGAACCAGTCTGTTGTTCAATGTCCAGTTCTAACTGTTGCTTCCTGACCTGCATACAAATTTCTCAAGAGGCAGATCAGGTGGTCTGGTATTCCCATCTCTTTCAGAATTTTCCACAGTTTATTGTGATCCACACAGTCAAAGGCTTTGGCATAGTTAATAAAGCAGAAAAAGATGTTTTTCTGGAACTCTCTTGCTTTTTCTATGATCCAGCAGATGTTGGCAATTTGATCTCTGGTTCCTCTGCCTTTTCTAAAACCAGTTTGAACATCAGGAAGTTCATGGTTCACATATTGCTGAAGCCTGGCTTGGAGAATTTTGAGCATTACTTTACTAGCATGTGAGATGAGTGCAATTGTGCAGTAGTTTGAGCATTCTTTGGCATTGCCTTTCTTTGGGATTGGAATGAAAACTGACTTTTTCCAGTCCTGTGGCCACTGCTGAGTTTTCCAAATTTGCTGGCATATTGAGTGCAGCACTTTCACAGCATCATCTTTCAGGATTGCATAGCTATCATCTATTGAAAAAATATTGATGAGATAAGATGAATTTTTCAAAGAATAATTATGACAGCAAAAACTCCTTGAACATTGGAGAATGCCACTTTCTTCAACCCCCACACCACCGCTTTTGTTTATTATGTGCTTTACTTCCATAATCCCTTATTACTGGCTTTCTTGATACTTTCTTCAGCA
The DNA here is from genome assembly GCF_055505025.1 of Bos grunniens. Lineage (NCBI taxonomy): Eukaryota > Metazoa > Chordata > Mammalia > Artiodactyla > Bovidae > Bos > Bos grunniens. The sequence continues at coordinate 7,055,689 of NC_141176.1, read as the reverse complement.
GGCTCATCAATATTTTTTCAAACTCCGATGTTATATCCACTCGGGGAAGAAGAAAAAACAAAATCCCCAAAGTATCAGCTACTAAACCCACCACAAAACGAGATTAGGTATCCCTACACAATTCACATAGTACATTGCCCACACGTTTACTGCACCAGTGAACACAATTAAGGATTTAGATTTCTTCACTTAGTGTTTCCCCCCCTAATATCACAAATACCTTGAGTACTCTCATTTTTGTTGTCAGTATTCCTAAAACATAACCATGTACGTCTCTTGAGGTATAAGTTCAAAGAATCTTGGTTAAATGAGTAGCTGCCCAAATGTATTGTCTTCTGAAAATTAGAAGCTACTCAAGTATCTTGAAAGAATTCTAGAAATAAGAACCATCCTACGTGGTCCGTGGGTGATGAAACTATGTACAACTTCAATATTCCTAGGTGTACATAAACTTAACCTGAGCATAACCTTGAATCTGCCTGTTGTACCTTTCATCATAGTTGGCAAGAAATGAAAACATTAGCTGTATGTCCTGGTGTGATAAATAAGATCATCAGCATATAGCTTAAAAACAGCAAGAAAAAGTTAAAAAAGACACAGAGCTATTTTATGTGTATTTTTGAAAAACATTCTCCATTGTAATTTAAAAAAAAACACTGAAACAATTGTCCTCAGGACAGCTGTGAAATATCTACTACGATTTTCCAAGACTTTTGCTTTAGAAATTAAGTGAAGGGTCATCATTAAGTGCCTTTTATTTATAGTCAAATTAATTTTATTTTATAAATATTAATTTTCTATTTACCATAGTTTGTATTGCCTAAATAAATTTGGAGGAATTAAGTCATGAAGCCATAGTAGCAAGAACATTAAAGAGTAACAGCAGGATAGAAGGGATAAATATGGAGGCCCTACTGGATGAACATGGTTGGTGCTTACAGCTCTGCTTCTCACAGAAGCCATAACCCTTTAAGAGAGGGTGGCTTGAGTGTGAGAAACAGCCCTCTCTATCTCTAAAGCTTTCCATGTTTATTGAATATATATATTTAACTTCCTATGAACACTGTGGAGTTGTGTATCTAACATTTTCAGAACAACTTTATATTTCCCTAGTGATTGACTGTACTCACTGGCTATATATTTGGACATGCTGCCACTAACTAGTCTCATGGAAACTTTTTTTTTTTTTTTTAATCCAGGGTAAAAGTAGAACATTTAAAAGATAATGCTCTCCCCATCCACAATTAAGTAAAAATTTAAAGTATTCAATTAAAGTGATTCTAAAAAATAAGAAATGTATGTAAAGAAGCAAAATAATGGCAGAAGGTTGAGTTAATTACAGTTTTTAGTTCACAGCACATTATTACCTAGAATACTTAAACAAGAGGATTATGTGTGCTTTAAGGATGTCTATATAACTTGTAAAATTTATTAATTATTAAATATTTAATTTTAATATTAAATAATTAATACAAAGTACAGTTATTAAATATGTACTTAAGTTTCCATAGTGAATATAGTTGTGCTATACCAAACCATCCTCAAAATAAATTTTTTTGCATTTTCACTTTCACAAGTTTAACAGTTTACACACAGGATATTTTAGCTCATTAATCAACCATCAAATGACCCATTATTGTCTCTCTCATTCTATGCTGCATTTTATTCAGCCTTCTTTTACAGTCTTAATTCCATACATTTCTTGACCACATTTTTTAGGGTATAAAAATGATTCCTGTAATCTCACCCACAGTGAAATTGTTACTCTGTAGTTTTTCAAGCAGTTTTTGAAGATAATGCTGATGTTCTGAATTTTCCCCCTGAAATTTCTCTAGATTGATTATACCTATTTTAATCTTTTATTCCTTTTTCTCTGGGTTTTTCAGTTCTTGCTTTAAGAAAGCCCCTCTACTTAATTTCCTGCCATCTGGTCACTTCTGAATGCATCATTTCTGTCAGCTCTCTGACTTGCCTCTTGCTTGGTTTGCTTTCCTTAGGACCCATTAGGTTATGATCTAATAACATTTAAGGCAGCCTTCTTAATAACATTAAGATACATTTAGTGCACTTTATTTTTTCTTTTACATATTTCTTTTGGGACCTTTCAGATCTCATTTTCCCCTTCATATCGGAGGAACTTCTCTTTTAAGGTAGGATCATAAGGAAAGATCTCAAGGAAAGCTAAATGTCTTTCTTCCAGCTTAATTAACATCCTCTTTGAAAATTTTTTCTTTGTTTTATCATCAATCTATTCCATGTTCTTATTGGATCTTGTTGGATCTGTAGAAAACCTGATTCCTAAAGACAGGTTATTCCAAACAGAGATTTTAAAATTACCCAAAGCAGGAAATGACCAGGACGCTCTCTGGTCTGCATATCTAGGCCTACAGAGATAGCTTAAAGTCAAAAGTCACAATCTTATATTCCTTACCTCACATTGGACTTATATGAGTTCTAAAATTTAGATATAGATAGAAAAATAGCCTACAGTTGAATCATTACTACTTTCAGAGAGAATAACACCTGAATGTTTTGAGATTCCCACAAAGCCTCATGAAGCTGGTATATGCTTTCTCAAGTATGCCTTGGTCCTGAGGAACCCAAGTCCCTGTGTTTCTAGCTGACCCAAACTTTGGCTGAAAGATGTCTTCATAAACTGCAATTTCAAGCTAAGATCAACATACTCTTGGCCTAAGCCCTACGTCCTCAGATATGCAGCAGCCAGAACTACTCAATTTTACCTACTCAGTTACCGTAAATGCTATCCAGTCTCCTTCCCTGATGAAGAATCATTCAGTTCAGTTCAGTCGCTCAGTTGTGTCCGACTCTTTGAGACCCCAAGGACTTCAGCACGCCAGGCTGCTTTTTAATATGCTGTCTATGTTGGTCATAAGTTTCCTTCCAAGGAGTAAGTGTCTTTTAATTTCATGGATGCAGTCACCCTCTGAAGTGATTTTGGAGCCCAGAAAAATAAACTCTGCCACTGTTTCCATTCCCATAAACAATCATTATGCTCCTTAGATTCCATTCCTTATTTCTTTCTCAATATCTTCAACCTAAATAAATAGCAACTGAGTTTTACTTTATCTAATAAAAAATGGATCTTTTTATCTTGGCCAAGTTCTGAACAATTGTGGTACCTAGAATATAAAATCTCAGCAGTTAAAGACCGAAACAATACCATTTTGACAAAAGCTAAGTTCAAACATGTGGCTTTAAGTCTAATAGTTAAGGAGCTGGCTGGCACTGTATACTAGAATTCAGTGGATAGAGAAGTCTGGTGAGCTACAAATCATGGGGTCACAAAGAGTTGGACATGACTGAGTGACTAAGCACTTCTTCAGGCCAGAATCTGAAGGGCCAATTTGTGATCCCCCTCATAGGGGCCTACTTCTGCAAATTTTTAAAATTGAGATAAGAATGTGGACTTTTGTCAATAGTTCTTTAAGCAGGAAAAAGGGAAGAAGTAAAGGGCTGCAAAGGGTCCCTCCCCAATGGAAACCAACCACAGTATGCAGGACAACAGCTGACTATGAGAGGCATGGCCTTAAGATCAGCAGCACATCCTTTCCTTCCAAAGATGACTGAGGTTGATATCTATCTCATATCTACTTTGATTGGCAACACAGAATTATGTTCTATTTACACTCAAATATCATGCCTGTAAAAAAAAAATGTTTTCTTTCAAGTTATTTGGAATATTAGAAAGTGACTTGTGTGTTTCTTTTATTTGATTTTTAAAAAGTATTTACACATTCAGCATTAATCTTGCATTTTTTAACATATCTGCATATGTTATATATGTTGCCTGCAGAGAATTTTCTTAACATGAAGATTGTAAGCTATGCCTGTGTGTTTGGGACTAGATTATGCAGTTTTATTGTCATAAGTTAAGTTTTTGGAAGTCCAGAAATTGACAGCAATAAGATGAGGCAGATTTACTTCAAATACTGTTTTCATGATTTCTAAAACAAACAAAGTGATATTAACATGGAAAATAACTTTGCTTAAATATTTCAAAAAGCAAACTTCATGCCATTAAGAGGTGGGAACCAACTTATTTTCCTGATTTTATAACCAATACATAGCTAGGGAAAGGAAAGAGAGAATTGAGATGATAAAAATAAAGGTTAATAGATTAGATACAAAATAATACATGTAATGAATTAAGTGGAAGAAAAAGTAGGGTAAGCTACAAAAGAGAAGCAGAGAAAAAAAGAAGCCACTGTAAATGGATACCTTGGGGCAAAACGAGAATGAAATGTGTCTTCAATATTAATATTCCAAGAAAATAAGTATTTGACTTTGTTTCTATGACTACTGGTGTCAGAACTAATTTCAAAGATTCAGTTGCAGAGGGGAGAGACTGACATCCCTTTAAAACTCTATCATAACTCAGTGGAATTTATAAAGAAGTCTTGAAAAAATGTTCAGATCTTGAATATGCAAATTGTATCTATGAATAGTAATTGGGCTATTCATATATTGATATATTGGGTATGGGCATATGTATTTGCTAAATTAATTTGTAAAGAATATTAAAAGTAAGTTCCTTGAAAAACTTCACTATTATTAAAGTTTAATAGTATTTTTTATTAGCTTCTGATTTAAATTTAGATCCTGTCCTCTTCAGAGACCTTCCTTGTTTATTTCCCTTCTCTGTCTCTATGAAATAGGGAAACCAGCTTTACTTTGCTTTCTGATATGTTCATTTTTCTTCTAGCTTCTAGATCTTCTTTTAAGGGAAAGTTAGTTCCTCCTCCCAGCAGCAATATTTTCAAATATTTAATTTTATTTAGTCTTAATTATTGTAGTAAAGTGATATGCAGCAACTTTACATTTTCTCTCTTCTTATATAATGTATGAATATGACATTTATCCATTCATATCCACTGGTCATTGAACATTAAGTTTTATGTATCAGGCTTAATAGACCATTTTCAACTTGCTACATCCAAACAAAATGATTAGATCATAATTAATTGCACAAACAGGTAATTAAACTATAATGACTATGATTATATATAAAAGACAAAAAAGTTTTATAAACTTCAATTATGCAGATTGAAGATTTGATTTCTATTTCTTTATCTTCTAATTGGAGAAGGGAATGGCAACCCACTCCATTATTCTTGCCTGGAGAATCCCAAGGACAGAGGAGCCTGGTGGGCTGCCATCTATGTGTTTGCACAGTCAGACATGACTGAAGTGACAGCAGCAGCAGCATCTTCTAATTATTAAAATATTTTATTTATTTTTGATATGAATTTAGCTCAACTAAATATTCTTAAAATCAATTTTAACTTACAGTTAAAATTACATTTTTGGGGAATATCCAATATTTCTGTTCTTATAATAAAATTGTTTATATATAGCATAATGAATTAAACAAATTTTGTTAGGATGTAAAAATCAGTGAGCCAAAACATTCTTGATACTGGTAACATGACACATTTCTCAAACTATAATTCATTATAGAATGCAACTGAAATTTTATGAGTTAATGTATATAAGTGAATAAGAAATGAACATTCATTAGAAAATAATGCCTGTCTTATAATAAAAAGAACTTAATATATTGTCAGTCAAATTTTCCAAAAGCATTATGATGGCATAGGTATATTTAGAAAATATTTCCATATGTTTATGTACAAAAGCTTTCTAATTCACTTTATGTTTCAAAATTATCTTTCACATATCTCTTGTCTAATGTTACATGTGAGCCTAAAATTTGAGTTTTTAGTCCTATCACTATAAATTTTAAGCTCTTAAGTATTATATAAGAAATTTTTTAAGCTATGAGTTCTTAGGAATAAGCTTAAGCATAAGCTGGTTGTAAAATCAAGGTCATAAAATTAATTTCTAAATACTTAATGATATTTCAAGAAAAACATTAATAAATAATATTGAAAATATTAATTGATTAACTTATTATTTGTATCAATTATTTGGAGTATTTGTTACTTTTTTTCTTTAGTTTTTACATTCTAATTTGTATTAAAAATCTCCTTAGGCAGTTAATAACTTCTCAAGATACTTTAAATTTACAGGGAGACAAAGGTCCTCTAGAAAATGAAATTAATGTTTCATTATGTTAAAATGGGTATGAATAAATTATTTATTTAATCTGGGCAAGGAGAAATGTAAGGAGTTTGTTAATTGGCATATTTGTACCCAGAAAGGAAAATAAAAGTGAAATTTGGAAAAGAGTAACTAGTTAAAGAAAGGTAGCATTATACCTAAAAATGTTATTATAAAGCTGTATTATTTCACATTATATTACAAATTTAAGTAAAAACAAAAAATTGTGCATATTTACATTTAAAAGTAAGAATGGCTATTTAATTGAATAGGATGATCAAATATTTGTTAGTGTAAATAGATTATAGAAGTTTACATTCTACATGTACCCTCTAAAATTTATGTTGATTTTTATTTGCTCACACAGGGTCAAGTAGTAAATTGCATGTTATAGGTACAAGAATGTGCCAAAATGTATATAAAAGATTGATGTTTCTGAGGAAAAGTAAAAGCAAAATTACCCAACATCTATATTTATCTCTATTTCTAATGCATTTGAATCTTATTCTTGTGAATTTTTTCTTCTGTTTACAATTTTGCCTTGGCCCTGTCTTGGAATTGCATGCATCTACCTATACCTGTCAGTCTACTACTATTACAAGATCACAAGTTATATTTGTCTTGTTGATTCAATGATGCACATTTCAGTTATCCAGTATTTGGTCTCTCTTATGTAGTTAGTCCTGGAATCTTATGCAAATTATATAACATCTCTAAGCCTTAGTTCTCATTTGTATAGTGGGCTTATTATAGATAATCCATGTGAAGTGCTCAACTTTCTGTCACATAACTCTTAACAAATGAGTAACTTAAAACCAAAGATGAACAAACTGAACATTTAGCTATCAATCATAAAGATACATGCTATATTTTTGTATTTTACATAAAGCATAAAGATATAACATAAAATATAACAGAATTGTAGTATTTCATGGAAGAAACTAAATGCAAACGGAAGGTCAAATTAAATTAACAGTGAAAGGAAACCTGCAAATAAAGTGACAGTTGTGTCTTTCGTAAAGTCTGAATTAAACTGGAGTCAAAGGGTCCTATGATCTTGTTGAACACGTAAGCAAACCAAAAGCAAAAAATAATTAAAGAATAAAAGAGAATAAAAGTTAACGTCTCATCTATTTCATCAAGGAGACAATTTTATCCATGCACGTGCATGCATGCGAAGTGGTTCAGACCTGTCAGATTCTTTGCGACCCTATCGACTGTAGCCCACCAGTGTCTTCTCTCCACAGGATTCTCCAGGCAAGAATACTGGAGTGCATAGCCATGCCCTCCTCCAGAGGATCTTTCCAACCCAGGGATCCAACCAGCATCCCTTATGTTTCCTGCATTGGCAGGTGGGTTCTTTACCACTAGCACGACCTGGGAAGCCCTGTCCTGCACAGCTTGGGTCAAAATAACATATCAGAAATGACAATCACCCAAATCTGTGGTTCAGTGCACATGGAACCATTTAAAGTGGTTGATTATTTTATCATCTGCAGCTATTTAATTATCGGAAACTAAATACTTACCCACTTAAACTTTTAGTCATTATAATATCAATGGTCAGGACTCCTTCAGCATGAAAGCCAAAGATAGAGAAAACACCAACATTCAAGAAAATTGTGATCATGATCTCATATCACAGGTTTTAAGTCAGTAAATAAAAAATCTCACGTTACCTCTTTCTATCACTGAGGTCAAGAGCAGAGGGCAGAGCATAGGAACTTAGACTTCTCTCTAGATATATTAATAATTATCTGGCAGTGTATGAAAAATTGAAAGAATATTGGAAGTCTGTAGTGGAATATTGACATTCTATAATTACATCATTTTAGCTTTGTATAATAGTTTTAATATATCTAGTATTTTTGAAGCAAAATAATGGTACAGAATTGCTTATTGGTCATACACAGGTCACTGTGAAATAGGTAAGATGATAGCATCTCATTGTTTCTTATTAAAACTTTAGTCCTAGTAGGAAAAATGGCATATTTTTCGTTTATGGCATGCATAAAGAATGCAAAAGAATGACATCTATTCTTTTACTTTCAATGTCTTGACCATAAATAATCGAATAGTGAATAATATAAAAACTATAATGCATATCCACAGTTCTACTTGGTTTTGCATTACTTGAATTCATGAATGTCTAGGTAATTAAAGGCATAAAAATCTATGCAGCTTTAACATATACTACAATTTGTTATTTAAATAAAAAATACTTTAACATATACTACATATACATAACATATACTAAAGAAGTTACTTTAACATATACTACAATTTGTTATTTAAATAAAAAAAATGATCATGTGGATAAAAATTATTGCATTTAAGTTGTCTTATTGCATTATTGTCTTTACCAGTGAAGAAGTTACTTCAGTTTCTTTCAAGACCAAATATGTTTATTTAGATTAAAAGTAAAATGTGTAAGCTAATAAATTTTTCAGAAGTAATATGTTTATAAACTAAATATGAAGAGCATATCTATAACATTGGAAACATCTATCATGCAGCAGTCGTGTGCCCTATTGCCTCTCAAATAACTTGTGCTTTCTTTTAAATTAATTCATTGAATTGAAGAGAAGGTAGAGTCATCACATGGAAGTCACTAGTAAATATCATGAAGCTTTCATTGGGTTAAACTTGATGGATCATGATTAAAAACTCTCTCAAACTTCATGTATTGGAGTCTTCAACATATCGTAGATAAGCAAGATACCCTTCAAATGTTTTTGCAAAGGTGCTTCAAGTACTTAAGAAAGGGTTTCTATACTTCAACCTTCTCTGTCTTCTCATTTATACGTCTTTTTCCTGTGCCGATAAAGTGCTTAGATAAAGAAAATTACTATCCACTTTCAAAATGGCTTGGACTGTTGTTTACATGCTTGTACATTTTGTTTATTAAATGTCCTGTAGATTAAAAAAAAATGAATATCCCTCAGAGAAAACCACCTAATAAATTATAATGAAATCCAGTCAGTTCTGTTTTACAAACATGAAAGCACATTATAACACTTCTTTTGGTGGTGGGGCGGGGTGGTGGGGGGGGCTTAAGAAAAAAAAAAAAAAAGAAAAACCTCAGATTTAAGAAAATCCACCTTCTACTTAATGGGTTAAATTTTGGGACAAAAAGTTCTTTCTCATAGGAGATAGCACTGTATCCTCTATTAATATATATGTGTATTGTGTGTGTTGTTGTTTTGTGTGTGCTCAGTCATGTCCGACTCTTTGCAATCCCATTGACTGTAGCCCTCAAGGGTCCTCTGTCCATGAGATTCACCACCAGGCAAGAATATTGGAGTGGGCTGACATTTCCTACTTCATGGGATCTTCCTGACCCGGGGCTTAAGCTCATGTCTCCTGTGTCTCCTGCATTGTCAGGTGGATTCTTTACCACTAGCAACAACTGGGAAGCCAATATCTATATATGATGAAGGGAATGGCTACGCACTCCAGTATTCTTGTCTGGAGAATTCTCTGGACAGAGGAGCCTGGTGGATGCAGTTCATGAGGTTGCAGAGTCAGGCATGACTGTGTGACAAACACTTACACTTTTCATGATAAAGATTAACCAAAGAATGTCCACTGATGCAAAAATGAAAGACATAAATCTTATGAATAACTTTTGGAAAATGGAGTCTAATGATATGACCACATCGACAAGGTAAGAATATAAATGGAATATAATTTGTTTTGAAAGTTAAAGTATAGTCACTCAGTTGTGTCTGACTCTTTGCAATCCCATGGACTGTAGGCTGCCAGGCTCCTCTGTCCATGGAATTCTCTAGGCAAGAATGCTGGAGTGGGTTGCCATTCCCTTCTCCAGGGGATCTTCCTGACACAGAGATTGAACCCGAATTTCCCACATTGCAAGCAGATTCTTTAATGTCTGAGCCACCAAGGAATTTTGACAAATCTATATTTATTAAAAAAAGTTTCATGTTCAAAATTATTAGGGATTTTAATCTTTCCCTATTCATGCTACTATCCCAGATAAGTTGCTTTTATGATGATTAAAAAATGGTGAACAGGCTCTCAGGTGCTCAGTGTAGATGAAGTACCATTTCTACTTCTATTCTCAAGCCTAGAAGCCCAATCTGAGTTTGCATTATTAGCACACACTTTTCATAGTACCTACTCATGCCATCTCTCCAGGGTGTTGCTAAGATGGCTTTAATCTTCCCCTCAGCTTGACTAGAATTTCTCAATATAAGTACCTATTCTTAGAGCATACATTCAGAAAATTTGGAATTATAACTCTTTTTTCTGCCAAGTGACATGTAAATTTCTCCCAATCTCTTGCAAATTTTGCAACACAGGAATGCTTTTTCAAGGAACTGTGATGCATCCCATTGAAAAGTAATCTCACGTGGATGATAGGACACTTACTTTGATAAGTACCAGTTAGCCAGTTAGTAAAAACAGACGATACAATCACTATAGTCAAACTTCCTCCTAACATTCTCAGTGCTTTTCAGAGGAGTTTAATTACTTCTCTACAGAAGTTTCTTTCCCTTATTGCAGTAGTCTGAACAAAATGTGTTTTTTGCCTTTCTTTCTTTATAAGTATTAAGAAACTTTGAAATCTTTCTTTGGCATAATTTGATTTTATATTATACCCACCTATAGATTATTTTTCATAACCATGTAACAGCTCAGGGTATTTAGGATACAATTTGGATACATATGTTCAAGACCTAGATAAAATTTCATAAAGGAAAGATTGGTGAATTGCTTTATCTTTTATTTGGGTTCAATGGGTTTTTTAAATATTTTAATTTATTTTCAAAGTACATTTTATGTTCACTGGTGTATTATCACAGAGGAGGAAGAGAAAAATTCTGACAATGAGATTTGTCTTAATAGTGAATTGGATGGAAGGAATGTTATTGTCAGTGGAAAAAGAAAATCTCAGTAAGGTATGTTGGAAAGGCCACTGTACCTGCATTTCTCTTTCAATTCCAAAGCCATGTTAATGAAATATGTATATCTTAAGTCAAGAAAGTTTAGTCGCTCAGTCGTGTCCAACTCTTTACGACCCCATGGACTGTAGATTACCAGGCTCCTCCGTCCACGGGATTTTCCAGGCAAGAGTACTGGAGTGGGTTGCCATCTTAAGTCAGACAGCCAGGAAGAGAGAGTTAGACATTATCTTTCAGGTTGAGGAAAGTAAAACTTAGAAGAAGAAATAATCTGCCAGCTTTGTTACATTCATATAATTAATACAGAAGAGTGAGTTGGGCATAGGATATTTCTTAATCTGGGAGTAACTTCATTAACTGACAATGTAAAAGAAATTATAAAACAAAATATGTGGAAATACTTGATTAAATAAAATAATAAGAAATTTGATAATGATCATAACAATAATCATATATTAATGATGATTTTGATAATAGTAAAGACATCCATGGAAGAAAAGCTATGACAAGCCTAGCATATTATAAAGCAGAAACATAACTTTGCTGACAAAGATTCATATAATCAAAGCTATAGGTTTTCCAGTAGTCACGTATGGATGTGAGAGTTGGGCCGTAAAGAAGGCTGAGCACTGAAGAATTGATTCTTTCAAACTGTGATGATGCAGAAAACTCTTGAAAGCCCCTTGGACTGCCAGGAAACCAAACCAATCAATCCTAAAGGAAATCAACCCTGAAAATGAAAAGACTGATGCTGAAGCTGAAGCTTCAATACTTTGGTGAAGAGCTGATTCATTGGAAAAGACCCTGATGCTGGGAAAGATTGAAGGCAGGAGGAGAAGGGGATAATGGAGGATGAGATGGTTGAATGGCATCACTAACTCAATGGACATGAGTCTGAGCAAATTCTGGGGGACAGTGAAGGATAGGGAAGCCAGACATGCCGTAGTTCATGGGTTTGCAAAGAGTCGGACACGACCTAGAGACTGAACAACAGCAATGTTCATTGTTTTTTAATTGCAGAAATGTGAAAATGTAGATAGATACTGTCTCATTAACACTTCATATCTGAAAACTCTTTTGTTAATCTAGCTTTAAATTTAAAGGAATGCAGTGTGCAGATTACTTTGAGTGAAATCTCTGCCTTCTGGTCTCCAGAATGAAACACTATCACATAATAACTGGAAGTTTGTAGATACAATAAAACTATTGACATATTTTTCTCCAAAGCCTGTTCTTATCTTGGTGTGAGTAAGTATTTTAATATATTGGCAAGGGAATGCTATTTTGGTCTACATAAATTCTCTTCTGATTTGTTTGAGTAATTCATGGGTTTATTAAACTCTAAGATAAATTATAAAAGTAATAAATAAAAAACTTTAAAACAACAGTATATAGAAACTTTTTTTAGACCTGTGAGACTTCCTGACTTGTTTAAATTCATATTTTAATAATAATCTGTAATTTATTATGTTTTTATTGTTTAATATTTTCCTGATGGTGAGCATATTTTTTGCTACTCATGTTTTATTAGTGCTAGAGATATTCAAAACAAGTAAGTACATTTTATTTGCATTTCTCTGATTCTTAATAATATTGATTATCTTTTTATGTGCTTGTTAGACTTAAGTCTTCTTTGGAAAAGTTTCTATTCAGATTTTTTGTACATTAAAAATTTTTCTTTTCTGCTATTGAGTTCTTTGTATATTTTGGGCATTAATTCCTAATCTAATTTTTGATTTGGAAATATTTCCTCCCATCCCACAGATTGCCTTTTCATTGTGTTTATCTGTTCAGAAACATTTTAGTTTGATGTACTGTAGTTCTATTTTTTTGCTTCATCAGCTTTGATTTTGGTGTCAAGTCCAAAAGATCCCTGCCAACACCAAGGTCAAAGAGCTTATTTCTTATGTTTTCTTCCAGTTTTTTTTTTATGTTTTTAAGTGTTTCATTCAAGTCTTTACTCCATTTTTTAGTTTATTTTTATGTATGATATGTTAGTGATTCAGTTTCATTCTCTTGCATGTAACTGTCCAGATTTCTCATCATCATTTCTTGCAAACTTGATCCTTTCCCCACTGCACATTCTTGGTTTTTTATCATCCATTAAGCAACATATCTGCATAATTAACCATATATGCATGATTTTTTATCATGTTCCATTAATCTATGTGTCTGTATTTATGCCAATATTGAACTGTTTTAATATAGCTCTGATATATCATTTCACAACTGTTAGGCTGTCTATCACTAGAAAAGATAGATAACAAATTCCTATGTGGACATGGAGAAAAGGAAACTCATATACTGTTGGCTGGAATGTAAACTTGTAAAGTCACAATGGAAAACAATATGGAACTTCCTCAAGAAAATAAAAAACAGAACTATCATATCATCCTGCAACTGAACTTCTGAATTTAAATCCAAAAGAAATGAAACTATTGCAGTCAGTTCCCTACACACATATCTTCAAGTTGCAAATTATCAAAGATGTGAACATGTGTTCTCATGTCCAATCACATAAATTAGTTCATGTGTCTGGCCTACACTTTCACATGTGTGCACCTTTTATAAGTGATTGTGCTTGTGTGTACTTAGAGTAGATCTTTATTTCAAGCCTAGAATGTCTAGAAGCAAGTGTAAAAGCAGCAGCAATACAGCTGGTAGTGCTAGGAAATGCCAAGTAGGAAATGCCAAGTGGTAACAGTAGAAACAAAAGTAAAAATAAATGAGAGTGGAGCAAGATTGAAAGATGATAGACCATACTCAGTAAATAACTGAAGAACCAGAGAGATTCACAATGTAGAAATTGATAGGGGGATGTTCTTTATCTGAGGAAGCACTGCTAGTTTTGAGGCACAAGACTGGAGCATAGAACAGTACACAAATGTTAAGTAGCCATTCAGAATACAATCCAGTGCTATCGTGTCATCTATGATGAGACAAAAAAGAGATACTACCCAGGTATCACTGGGTCATATTTTCAAGATAGAATTGAATCCAGAAAGCAACTAGAATTTGTGCCATCAACATCAGGCTTGAGTGAAACTGCAGCTAGCTCTCTGTCTTCTATTGCTAATGATCCTTCAGTTCTATCATATTCATATCCTCCTACAGTCAGTAACTCTTCTCGTCTGTTCACTCCTTTGTTTTTCAGTTGATCAGTCACAAATGAGTCTTTGTGACCCTATAGACTGCAGCAGTCCTTCACCCTCTCAAGGAACTTGCTCAAACTCATGTCCATTGAGTCTGTGATGCCATCCAACTATCTCATCCTCTGTCTTCCCCTTCTCCTCCTGCTTTCAATCTTTCCCAGCATCAGGGTCTTTTCTAATGAGTCAGCCCTTCCCATCAGATGGCCAATGTACTGGAGCTTCAGTTTCACCATCAGTCCTTCCAATGAATATTCAGTGTTGATTTCCTTTAGGACTGACTTGTTTGATCTTGCTGTCCACAAAACTCTCAAGAGTCTTACTCAACATCACAGTTTGAAAGCATCAATTCTTTGGCACTCAGCTTTCTTTATAGTCCAACTCTCTCATCCTCACATGATTACTGAAAAAAACATAGCTTTGACTATACAGAACTTTGTCAGCAAAGTAATGTCTCTGCTTTTTAATATGCTGTCTATGTTGGTAACAGGTTTTCTTCCAACGAGCAAGCGTCTTTTAATTTCATGGCAGCAGTCACCATCTGCAGTGATTTTGGAGCCCAAGAAAATAAACTATCACTGTACCCATTGTTTCCTCATCTATTTGCCATGAAGTGATGGGACTGGGTGCCATGATCTTAGTTTTTTTTTTTTTCAATTTCTAATTTTATTTTATTTTTAAACTTTACATAATTGTATTAGTTTTGCCTTTTTTGAATGTTTTTTTTTTCTAATTTTATTTTATTTTTAAACTTTACATAATTGTATTAGTTTTGCCAAATATCAAAATGAATCCGCCACAGGTATATATGTGTTCCCCATCCCGAACCCTCCTCCCTCCTCCCTCCCCATACCATCCCTCTGGGCCGTCCAGTGCACCAGCCCCAAGCATCCAGCATCGTGCATCGAACCTGGACTGGCAACTCGTTTCCTACATGATATTTTACATGTTTCAATGCCATTCTCCCAAATCTTCCCACCCTCTCCCTCTCCCACAGAGTCCATAAGACTGTTCTATACATCAGTGTCTCTTTTGCTGTCTCGTATACAGAGTTATTGTTACCATCTTTCTAAATTCCATATATATGTGTTAGTATACTGTATTTATGTTTTTCCTTCTGGCTTACTTCACTCTGTATAATAGGCTCCAGTTTCATCCACCTCATTAGAACTGATTCAAATGTATTCTTTTTAATGGCTGAGTAATACTCCATTGTGTATATGTACCACAGCTTTCTTATCCATTCATCTGCTGATGGGCATCTAGGTTGCTTCCATGTCCTGGCTATTATAAACAGTGCTGCGATGAACATTGTTTTTAAGCCAGCTTTTTCACTCTCCTCTTTCACTTTCATGAAGAGGCTCTTTATTTCCTTTTCATTTTCTGCCATAAAGGTGGTGTCATCTCCATATCTGAGGTTATTGATATTTCTCCTGGCAATCTTAATTCCAGCTTGTGCTTCATCCAGCCTGGCATTTCTCATGATGTACTCTGCATGCAAGTTAAATAAGCAGGGTGACAATATACGGCCTTGATGCATTCCTTTCCTTCCTAGCTTGTCTCCCATTGCTAATAATTCTTCAGTTCTACCACCTCCACATCCTCCTCCAGTCAGTAACTCTTCTTGCCCATTCACTTGACTCCAGTCCCTGTATGACAGCTATTGTACTGTACTACCATGCTTTTCAAGGTAATACATTATAAGATTAAAACATATTCTTTTTTGTGTTTGTGTTATATCTACCATTTTGTGAAAAGTATTATAAACTTAATACAGTATAGTACTATATAGCTGATTGCGTTAGTTGGGTACCTAACTTTGTTGGATTTATGAACAAATTGGGCTTAGAAATGCTTTCTTGGAATGGTGCTCATTTGTATGTGGGTGACTTTACTATTTATCAAGAGATATCTGTACTCTCATTTTCACTGCAGCATTATTCACATAATCCAAGATATGGAAGCAAATAATCTAAGTTTCTGTCAACGGATGAAACAACAGAGAAACTGTGGTAAATATATATACATAAAATTATTATTTACCCTTACAAAAGAAGACCATTCTATCCTTTGTGACAACAAGAATGAACTTGGAAGGCAATATCCTAAGTGAAATAAGATAGACAGTAAAACAAATACCACATGGGATCACTTACATGTGGAACCAAGAGAAAAATGAAGAGAACAAGATGGCGGAGGAGCAGGTGGACATGAAGTACATCTCTCTCCACAGATGTATCAGGAATACACATTCAGACACAGAGTTTATGCAGAACACCACCGGAGAGAATACAGGAATATGTGACCAGTAGACAATAATATATAGAACTATGCAAAACTCAGTAGGAAAAAGGAACTAGGGGGAAAAACAGGAGTGTTAGTAGGACTGAACCCACCCTTGGCAGGTGGGGGAACTGAAGCAGGGGCCCAATCCCCACACTGGGGCAATTGGCTGAGTCAGAGGAGAAACATTTAAGGCTGAGAGTGAAACAGCTGATCTGTGGCAGCCTAAATGGAATGAGAATCAGACAGTCCTTGATGTAGCCATGCACACCCCATACAGGGATGCAGGTCCCCTGGAAAGTGCAGCAGCTGGGAGCAGGAGTTTAGGTATTATGGAGCAATCCCCAGGGTGAGGGCTACTGTTCACTGCAGAGAGACAGATCAAGGGGATGTGAGGGAGGAGACTGTGGTGGGAAAGGCCTGTGGAGGAAAGCCAGGCAGCCGTGGAAGCAAAGTGATACTGCTGAGTCACATGTAGGGGTTGGAGCCATCACCATAGCTTGTCTCTCCCCACATGCCAGCATTGGCAGCTGAACAATAGAGAGGCTGACCCATCAAATGCCTGATTGCCCTGAACTACAGAGTAGGACCCCATCCAGGATGCTCCTTTAAGTGACTGATGCACTGATTTACAGAGTAGGACCCTAGCCAGGGGGGCCTCTCTGTGTGCCTGACGTGCTGAAAAACAAATAAGGACCCCAGGCAAAGGAGCCCTCTATGTGCCTAAATGGGTGGAGCAACGGAGAAAGACTGGCCAAAGAAGCCTTCTGATCACCCGCTATAAAAGGCTAGACAAAAGACTCTGATGAGGCCATAACTCTTGCGGTGGAGGCAGTCCATGTCCCTTCACACTTGGTGCTGCCAGGGTCCCCACAAGCCAAGCAGCTGCACCACCTTCACACTCAACTCTCACTGGGACAGAGCTGCCACAGGCCAAAAAGCCTGACATCTATACCCACAGGGTCGCTTCAGTCATGTCCAACTCTTTGTGACCATCTAGACTGTGGCCTGACAGGCTTCTCTGTCAGGAGGGTTCTCCAGGCAAGAATACTGGAGACAATTGGCCAATACTGGTTGCCATACCCTTCTAGAGCACTATATTTTCTGCTGCCTTGGCTGCCAACTCCCCTGAGTACCTGGTGCTTCCAGAACCCTGTGACCCAAGCAGCTGCACCATCTCCACACCTGGCCCTCACAGGGGCAAACCCAAGTCCTCCAGGGCAGCCTCAGGAGCAAACCCCAGTGGATGACCCACATGCAGAGGTGGAAACAAAACCACAATTGAAACCCAGGGGTAGTGTGGCTAAAGAAGACCCAAAACCTTCCCATCAGTTGTACAGGCTGCAGATTAAATCCACACAATCATCTAGACAGACTGTGTCTGTGGAATATATAAAAAGACATAGAGAGCTCCCACAACAGAAAATACACTGGTTCTAATAGCTGTGAACATTGGAGGCAAGAACACACAGGAGGAGGATCAGAATAGAATCTGAGCTGCCTCCACATCAGGTCCAGAGACCAGCACAGTGTTGGAGGGCCTTCTCCAGCACTCACTGTGACTCCCAGCGAGGGAAAGGACCCTGACAGCAGTGACTCAAGAAAAACCTTTATTATTCTTATGTTTTAACTTGTTCTATAGATTCTTTTGGATTTTTTCTCCTTTTCTCCCCCACTCTGTTGCAGTTGTCGATTTTACTGGCACTATGAAATCTAATTAAGCTTTTTAGTTTTTTTTTTTTTCTTCTCAGTCACATTTATTATTGTTGTTATAAATCTGCCTCTAAGTTGGGCTTTTGCAGTTCTGTGGAGTTTGCCTTTCTCTCTCTCTCTCTCTTTTTTTTCTTTCTTCTTCTTCTTTTTTTCTTTCTTTTCTGTCATTTTATACTTTTAATTTTTAAAACATATTGTATTTGTCTACATTTATTCCTTTGTTTGCCTTTCCTACTGTTTTCCCCTTGCAATTAATCTTCATTGTATATACATCTTCTTCATCTACCTCTATTTAACTTTACATTTCTATTCTTTCTTTTTTTTTTCTTTCTTTCCTTTCCTCTCAACATATTTATTAGTTTTGTTTTCATTGCCTTATTCCTCACTTGGCACCTTGCTTGAGTTGTGTTTTCCAGTTTGTGATTTAGTTATTTTTGTTTTTAATGGATAAATAGAATTTTTGACTTCCTTTGTTCACCAGGTCAATCTACTGTACTTTATTTTTGTTGGACTGTTTTGACTTTGCTGATGGATGTATATTTATATGTGTATATTCCATTATTTTAATTATTATTTGTCTGATTTTATAACTGACATTTGCCTGGGGTTGATCTTTGTTGTCTCAGTTTTGTGTGTTTGTTTTAATCTCACTTAATGCCATAGAAGAACACTTGTGGAATCTTCATTGCTGACCAGAGATCAAGCCTTAAGTTGTGGAGTGGGAATACTGGCTCCAAGACCCTAGACTACCAGAGAACTAGCCCTAGGGAGTATCAAATACTGAGAACTCACATACAGGAAACCTCTTGAATACAAGACCCAACCACCAGTAACACCCTGTGCAGGATGCCTCACCTAAACAACAAGCAAAACAAAATTTACAAACAAAATCATCAGCAGAGAGGATTACAACCTCATTCAGTTTTCACCACCAGAGAAAGAACAAACAAGCAAAAAAAAAAAAAAAAAAAAGCTCAACACAAATCTCACCCTATATGAAGCTTATGCAAACCATTTTACCAACCTTAGGAAGGCAGAAACCAAAAGGAAGAAATAATTCAACCTTGAACCCTGGGAAAAAGATATCTCAAACACAATAAATTAAAAATAATAATATTGAAAAGGAAAAGAAATACTACACAAATGAAGGACCTAACTAGAAACACAGAAGTCCAAATAAATGAAGACAAAATAGGCAAACTACCTGAAAAAGAATTCAGAAAAATTATAGTAAAGATGATCAAAAACCTTGAACACACATGGAGAAAATGCAAGAATCGATTAACAAAGACCTAGAAGAATTAAAGAATAAACATATAAAAACAAACAACACAATTACTGAAATTGAAAATACTCTGGAAGGAATCAATACCAGAATATCTGAAGCAGAAGAACGAATCAGTGAGCTGGAAGATAAAATGGTGGAAATAACTTCTGAAGAACAGAGTAAAGTAAAAAGAATGAAAAGAACTGAGTATAGTCTCAGAGACCTCTGGAACAATATCAAATGCACCAACGTTCAAATTATAGGGGTCCCAGAAGAAGAGTATAAGAAATGGTGTAAGACAATTTTTGAAGAGATTATAGTTGAAAATTTTCCCACCATGGAAAAGAAAATAGTCAATCAAGTCCAAGAGACATAACGAGTCCCATACAGGATAAACTCAAGGAGAAACACACCAAGATACATATTAACCAAACTAAGAAAGACTAAAAACAAAGAAAGAATAATAAAAGCAACAAGGGAGAAGCAACAAGTAACATACAACGGAAACCCCATACGCTTAACAGCTGATCTTTCAGCACAAACTCTGCAAGCCAGAAGGGAATAGCAGGAGATATTAAAAGTACTGAAAGGGAAAAAATCTGCAACCAAGATTACTGTATCCAACAAGGATCTCATTCAAAATTGATGGAGAATCAAAAAGCTTTCAGACAAGCAAAAGTTAAGTGAATTCTGTACCACCAAACCAGGTTACAACGAATATTAAAGGGACTTTAATAGTCAAGAAATACAAGAGAAGAAAAATTATCTACAAAATGAACCCCAAACAGTTAAGAAAATGGCAATGAGAACATATATATCAATAATTACTTTAAATGTAAACTGATTAAATGCTTCATCCAAAAGACATAGACTGGCTGAATGGATGCAAATACAAGACCTATATATATACTGTCTACAGGAAACCGACTTCAGACCTAAACACACATATAGACTGAAAGTGAGAGGATAGAAAAATATGTTCCATGCAAATGGAAATGGAAAGAAAGCTGGAGTAGCAGTCCTCATAGACAAAATAGGCCTTAAAATAAAGAATATTACAAGAGATAAGGAAGGGTGCTACATAATGATCAAGGGGCCAATCCAAGAAGAAGACATAACAATTGTAAATATCTATGCATCCAACATAGGAGCACCTCAATATATAACACAAACAATAACAGACATAAAAGGAGAAACTGATAGTAACACAATCATAGTAGAATACATTAACACCCCACTGACAAGAATGAACAATCATCAAAACAAAAAATTAATAAGGACACACAAGTCTTAAACAATACTTTAGATGAGATGGATCTCATTGATATCTTCAGTACATTCCATCCAAATGCAGAAGAATACACGTTTTTCTCAAGTGCACATGCAACATTCTCTGGGATAGACAACATCTTGGGTCACAAATTAAACCTCAGTAAATTTAGGAAAATTGAAATCATATCAAGCATCTTCTCTGACCACAACTCTATGAGACCAGATATCAAGTACAAGAAAAAATCTGTAAGAAACACAAACACATGGAGATTAAACAACACATTTCTAAATAACCAACAGCTTACTGAAAAAAACAAAGGGAAACAAAATATTTCTAGAAACAAATGACAGTGAAAACATGACAACTCAAAACCTATGGGATGCAGCAAAAGCAGCTGTAAGAGGAAAGTTTATAGCAAGACAATCCTACCTCAAGAAACTAGAAACTCATTGAATAGACAACCTAAATTTTCACCTAAACAACTGGAAAAAGAAGAACAAATAAAAAAAATGGAAAAATTCAAAATTAGTAGAAGGTAAGAAATTGTAAAGTTCAGAGCAGAAATGAATTAAAAAGTAATGAAATAAACAATAGTAAAGATTAATAAAACTAAAAGCTGGTTATTTGAGAAGATAAACAAATTTGACAAGCCTTTAGCCAGACTCATCAGAGAAAAAGAGAGAAGAATCAAATCAACAGAACTGAAATGAAAAAGAGAGGTTACAACAGACAATGCATAAAAACAATGGATTATAAGAAAATATTATTAACAATTCAGTAAAATGGAAAACCTGGAAGAAATGGAGATATTCTTAGAAAAGTTCAATCTTCCAAGACTGAATCAAGGAGAAAGGGAAATTATGAGTAACCAAATTGCAAGCACTGAAATTGAAGCTGTGATTAAAAAAATCTCCCAAAAAACAAAAGCTTTGGACCAGCTGGCCTCACAGGAGAATTATATCAGACATTCTGAGCTAGACATTCAGAGAAGAGCTAATGCCTATCCTTGTAAAACTCTTTTAAAAAAAGGCAGAGGAAGGAAAATATCTGAATTCATTCATTGATACCTCAATACCCTGATACCAAAACCAGACAAGGAGAACACACACACACACACACACACACACACACACAAGAAATCTATAGGCCAGGAATAGAAGGAACATACCTCAACATAATAAAAGCTATATATAACAAACCTATAGCAAACCTGCTCAATGGTGAAAAATTGAATACATTTCCCCTAAAGTCAGGAACAAGACAAGGATGCCCACTCTTACACTACTATTAAACATAGTTTTGGAAGTTATAGCCACAGCAAGCAGAGAAGAAAAAGAAATAATAGGAATACAGATTGGAAAAAAAAGAAGTAAAACTCTCACTGTTTGCAGATGACATGATCCTCTACTTAGAAAACCCTAAAGAATCCACCAGAAATTACTAGAGCTAATCAATGAATATAGTAAAGTTGCAGGATATAAAAATAACACACATAAATTCCTTGCATTCCTATACACTAACAATGAGAAAACAGAAAGAGAAATTAAGGAAACAATTCCATTCACTATTGCAATGAAAAGAACAAAACACTTAGGAATAAAGCTACCTAAAGAAACAAAAGACCTATATATAGAAAACTATAAAACAATGATGAAAGAAATCAAAGAGGACACTAATAGATGGAAAAATATACCATGTTCATTGATTGGAAGAATCAATATAGTGAAAATGAGTGTACTACCCAAAGCAATCTATAGATTCAATGCAATTCCTATCAAGCTACCAACAGTATTTTTCACAGAGCTAGAACAAATAATTTCACAATTTGTATGGAAATACAAAAAAAACTCAAATAGCCAAAGTAATCTTGAGAAAGAAGAATGGAACTGGAGGAATCAACCTGCCTGATTTCAGGCTATACTACAAAGCTACAGTCATCAAGACAGTATGGTACTGGCACAAAGACAGAAATATAGATCAATGGAACAAAATAGAAAGCCCAGAAATAAATCCACACACTTATGGACAACTTATCTTTGACAAAGGCGGCAAGAATATACAATGGAGAAAAGACAATCTCTTTAACAAGTGGTGCTGAGAAAACTAGTCAATCACTTGTAAAAGAATGAAAGTAGAACACTTTCTAACACCATACACAAAAATAAACTCAAAATGGATTAAAGATCTAAACATAAGACCAGAAACTATAAAACTCCTAGAGGAGAACATAGGCAAAGCACTCTCCAACATAAATCACAGCAGGATCCTCTATGACCCACCTTCCAGAGTAATGGAAATAAAAGCAAAAATAAACAAATGCAACCTAATTGGACTTAAGTTTTTGCACAATGAAGGAAACTAAAAGCAAAGTGAAAAGACAGCCTTCAGAATGGGAGGAAATAATAGCAAACAAAGCAACTGACCAAGAATTAATCTCAAAGATATACAAGCAACTCCTGCAGCTCAATTCCAGAAAAATAAATGACCCAATCAAAAAATAGGCCAAATAACTAAACAGACATTTCTCCAAAGAAGACGTACAGATGGCTAACAAACACATGAAAAAAGGCTCAACATCACTCATTATCAGAGAAATGCAAATCAAAACCACAATGAGGTACCATCTTATGCCGGTCAGAATGGCTGCTATCCAAAAGTCTACAAACAATACATGTTGGAGAGGGTGTGGAGAAAAGGGAACCTTCTTACACTACTGGTGAGAATGCAAACTAGTACAACCACTGTGGAGTACAATGTGGAGATTCCTTAAAAAACTGGAAATAGAACTCCCATATGACCCAGCAACCCCACTGCTGGGCATACACACCAAGGAAACCAGAATTGAAAGAGACATGTGTACCCCAATGTTCATCGCAGCACTGTTTACAATAGCCAGGACATGGAAGTGACCTAGATGTCCATTGGCAGACGAATGGAATGGATAAGAAAGCTATGGTACATATACAAAGTGAAATATTACTCGGCCATTAAAAAGAATACATTTGAATCAGTTCTAATGAGGTGGATGAAACTGGAGCCTATTATACAGAGTGAAGTAAGCCAGAAAGAAAAACACCAGTACAAGGAAACTAACGCATATATATGGAATTTAGAAAGATGGTTCAGGTTGAGGAACACATGTACACCTATGGCTGATTCATATCAACATATGGCAAAAAGCATTGCAATATTGTAAAGTAATTCACCTCCAATTAAAATAAATTAAAAAAATAGATTAAAAAAAGAAACAAAAGAAAGAAACTGCAGGACAATTTCACTGATGAATGTAGATGCAAAAATCCTCAACAATATTTTAGCTAACAGAATTTAGCAACACATCGAAAAGTTCCTGCACCATAATGAAGTTGGGTTTATTCCAGTGTTCCAAGGATTCTTCAATATACACAAGTCAATCAATGTGATACACCATATTACCAAATTAAAAGATAAAAACCATACAATCATCTTAATAGATGCATAAAGAGCCTTTGACAAAATTCAGCACCCGTTTATGATTAAAACTCTTCAAAAAATGTGCTTAGAAGGAACCTGCCTCAACATAGAAAAAGGCCATATATGATACGTCTACACCAAACATTATTCTCAGTGGTGAAAAACTGAAAGCATTTCCCCTAAGATCAGGAACAAAACATGGGTGTCCACTTTCACCACTATTATTCAGCACAGTTCTGGAAGTCCTAGCTACAGCAATCAGAGAAGAAAAAGAAATAAAAGGAATATAGATCAGAAAAGAATAAGTGAAGTTCTCATTGTTTGCAGATGACATGATGCTGTACACCAAATACCCTAAAGATAGTATCAGGAAATTGCCAGAGCTAATTGGTGAATTTAGCAAAGTTGTAGGACACAAAATCAATACACAGACACCACTTGCATTTCTATATGCTAAGAATGAAAAATCAGAAAGAGAATTTAAGAAATCAATGCTATTCACCATTGCAACAAAAAGAATTAAAAATCTAGGAATAAATTCTAGGGAGACAAAAGAACTGTACACAGAAAAGTATATGACAATAATGATAGAAATCAAAGATGACATAAACAGAAGGAGTAATATTTCATGATCCCAGGTAGGAAGAATCAATATTCTGAAAATGACGATACTACCAAATACAATTTACAGATTCTATGTGATCCTTATCAAATCACCAATGGCATTTTTCACAGAACTACATCAAAACAATTAAAAATTTATGTGGAAACACAAAAGACCCTGAATATCTAAGGCAGTCTTGAAAAAGAAGAATTGGGCTGGAGGAATCAACCTTCCTGACTTCAGATTATACTACAAAGTTACAGTCATCCAGACAGTAAGGTACTGGAACAAAAACAGAAATATAGACTAATGGAGCAAAATAGAAAGTCCAGAAATAAACCCATGCACCCATGGGTACCTTATTTTTTACAAAGGAGGCAAGACTATACAAGGAGGAAAAGGCAGCCTCTTCAATAAATGGTGCTTGGAAAAGTGGACATGTAAAATAATGAAATTAGAACATTTCCTAACACCATACACAAAGATAAACTCAAAATGGCCTAAATATAAGACCAGAAACTATAAAATTCTTAAAGGAAAACAGAGGTAAAACACTCGAAGACATAAATCAAAGCAAGATCTTCTATGACCCACCTCCTAGAATAATGGAAATATAAACAAAAGTAAACACGTGGGGCCTGATTAAACTTAAAATCTTTCACTCAGGAAAGGAAACTATAAGCAAGAAGAAAAGATAACCCTCAGAATGGGAAAATAAGAAGAAGAAAAGAAAATAATAGCAAATGAAACAACTCACAATGGATTAATTTATAAAATATACAACAGCTCATACAACTCAATACGAGAAAAACAAACAACCCAATCAAAAAGTGGAAAAAATACCTAACAGACATTTCTCCAAAGAAGACGTACAGATGGTTAACAAACAAATGAAAAGATACTCAACATCATTCATTCTTAGAGAAATGCAAATCAAAACTACAATGAGATATCATCTTACACCTGTCAGAATGACCATCATCAAAAAGTCTACAAACAATAAATGCTGGAGAGGGTGTGTAGAAAAGGAAAGCTCTTGCACTGTTGGTGGGAATGTAAATTGACACAGCCTCTATGGAAGATGGTACGGAGATTCCTTAAAAAGCGAGGCCTAAAACCACCATAAGACCCAGCTATCCCACTCCTAGGCATATACCTTGAGTAAACCAAAGTTGATGAAGACATATTCATTGCATTGTTCATTGCAGTACTATTTACGATAGCTAGAACATGGAAGTAACCTAGATGTCCATTGACAGATGAATGGATAAAAGAATCATGGTACATAGATGCAACTGAATATTACCCGGCCATAAAAAGGAACCCATTTGAGTCAGTTCTAATGAAATGGATGAGCCTAGAGCCTGTTACACAGAATGAAGAAAGTCAGAAAGAGAAAGATAAATATCATTTACTAACCCATATACATGGAATCTAGAAAGATGGTACTGAAGGATTTATTTGCAGAGCAGCAATGGAGAAACAGACAGAGAACAGATTTATGGACATAGGGAGAGGGTAGCAGAGGGTTAGATGTATGGAGAGAGTAACATGGAAACTTACATTACCATATATAAAATAGATAATCAAAGGGAATTTTCTGTATGACTCAGGAAACCCAAACAGAGGCTCTGTATCAACTTGTAGAGGTGGAATGGGGAGGGAGATGGGACCAAGTTTCAGGAGGGAGGGGATATATGTATACCTATGGCTGATTCATGTTGAGGTTTGACAGAAAATAGCAAAAGTCTCTAAAGCAATTATCTTTCACTTAAAAAATAAATTAGTTAAAAAAATCTAAGTGTTAATATGATGAAAAACAATTTTTACTTTTCTAGTTATTAAGAAAACAAAAAAATGTTAGAATTAACTTTTATGTCATTCAAGAATTAAAGTCAAATTTATATTTAAATAGCATAATAAATATAAAATTATAAAAAATATGTTTTTTTGGTAGTCTGTTAGGACATTGCCACTGATCTTATAGAAATCTATTTTATCTTGACAAAGTTGATGATTTGGAAAAATATAAAAACTGTTCAAAATATGCAGTTTACCAAATAGAATGAATAGCAAGTTTGTATAGTATATCTAGAAAAAAATTGAATCATTTATTAAAACACATTTGACAAAGAAGTCCCAGGCTCACCTTGCCACTGGCTTAATTAGGGAATTTTTCTAAATATTTATTCTTTTCCTACTCTTAATTCAATTTTATATGAGTCATTTAAAGAATAGACAAAAAAAAAAATCGTACCCAACTTTTTTTGAGATGAGCATAAATTTGATTCCAACTTCCTATTAGACAGGGATGAATTGACAGGATTTGATTTGGAGAAAGAGAATTAATTTCAAACATTTGTTCTGTCGTGTCCTAGCCACAAATTCTTGACTATTACCTTTTGAAAAATATGTCTCCAAATATTTAACTGATGAATATTGATTTTATATATATATATATATTTCTATCTATGGATAGATAGAGAACATAAATTCTTTACACAGTACTTTGAATATACTGTGTTCTTATATAATAACAATTTTAATAATGTATTTGCTCAGTATATTTATTTGATAATCATTATTAATTACAATTACAATCAAATACAATTACACCTAGATGCAAAGAAAGCTATACTTTTGAATTGTCCTTAAAAAGCACTTCCTTTTTCTCTATATGTTTAATAGCAGGTATAATATGTATGAATGAATCTTTTTTGATAAAAGTTATGACCATTTATTTGACATCCTATATTCTGTCTGTTAATATTATATACTTAATGATATTCTCTTATTTGAATTTTAAGAATCTGTGTTTCTAACTCAGGGTTATATTATTCCACCCTCTAAACAATAAAATACCCATTTTCAAACACAATTTATGAAATTCTGATTATTATGTTTTGGCTTGTCATCTTTCTCTAACACTCCTAGAAGCTCTGTCATGACTATTAATGATTTTTCTCTATGGAAAGGAAATGGTTAAGTAGTATTTCTTTCTGGAATATATCAATATATGGTACATTAATTTTCAGATATTGTCATATGTGCTATGGTAACTGAGTATAAATTGGAAATGTGTTATGGCCAAGACAGCTCCACATGTGAAATTTAATGAGTATTTACACTTATATTGGTCTTTTTATTGGTGAATCTGGGCCAGAGTGTTTCCTGTTTACACCAGAAAGGAGCTACAGAACAATTTGCAAGTCTTAAACCTCT
The DNA here is from genome assembly GCF_055505025.1 of Bos grunniens. Lineage (NCBI taxonomy): Eukaryota > Metazoa > Chordata > Mammalia > Artiodactyla > Bovidae > Bos > Bos grunniens. Next base: position 7,027,719 of record NC_141176.1, on the reverse strand, counting down.
CTGCTTTTTTCTCCCCCGTCTTCCTGAAAGCTGTAGCAAAGTTTCCTACTGGCTAAAACCTCAAGAATTCTATGAGTGTGATGTAATGACCTTATCCTTGTGAGGTCTCACAGTGGCGTTGTTAGCAACATCGTCTCCTAGACTGTCTTAGTCCATTTTAGCTCCTGTTACACAAAAGCGAAGATTGGGTAGATTACGAAAGACAAACTTGTATTTCTCAAAGATCTGAAGATCTTGGTACTGGCAAATTCACTGAAGTGGTTGGTAAGGGCACACTTTGTGATACATAGATGGAGTATTGTCCTCCCATAGTGGAAGTGAGCAAGGGCACTCTCCTTGACCTCTTTTTAAGTACACTAAACCCATTCATGGCAGAACCCTCATGACCTAATCATTTCCAACTCTTGTTTTAGTTTTGCAGCACCATGTGACTTATGGGATCTTAGTTCCCAGGCCAGGGATTGAACTTGCGAACTCAGCAGTGAATGTTCAGAAATCTAACCATTGGACCACCAAAGAATTCCCCCATCACGTTGGAGTTTAATCATATGCATTCAGGAGGAAACACATTCAACACATAGATCAGATCCATCAATCAAACTGGCTAAGGGACCTCCTGGCAAACAAAGCAGGGGATAAAGAGAAACATGATGAGGACTTGATTCTAGAATGACTGTTTGCTCAACCTCCATATAAAGTGGCAAAGACTTGGGTGGATTATGGCTTATAAGTTTATGAAAAGAATTTAGAAGAAATAGATCTCGATCTGGCAGAGATGGCTAAGTGGAAGAAATAAAAGGTAGATAGGAAATAAAGCAAAGATTTCATTCACTGGCAGAAGGATGGGATGGGGAGGGAGGTGAGAGGGAGGTTCAGGATGGGGAACACATGTACACCCATGGCAGATTCATGTCAATGTATGGCAAAACCAGTATAATATTGCAAAGTAATCAGCCTGCAATTAAAATAAATAAATGTATATTAAAAAATTCTGGGATACTGGGGTGAATTTATGTCTTTGAAATGGTCTGGGGCAGGGTGGATATCGAGGGGAGGGGTGGTGTCAGAGATGAGCACAATTAACCCAGGTTTCAAAATAGTTAAAAAAAAAAAAAAAAGAATGCCCGTAAAAGGTAGACTTCTAAAGGAAGAGGCTAATATCAATTCTAGGGTTTCCCAGGTGGTGCAGTGTCTAAGAATTTATTTGTCAGTGCAGGAGATGTAAGAGATGGGTTCAGTCCCTGAATTGGGAAGATCCCCTGGAGTAGGAATTGGCAACCCATTTCTGTATTATTCCCTGGAAAATCCCATGGGCAGAAGAGTCTTGTGGGCTATGGTCCATGGGTTTTCAAAGAGTTGGATATGACTAAGTGACTCAGCACACATTCAGAGATACCTTTAGAGTGCACTTTATTTTCTTTCTGGCTGTATCCACTCATTTTTACATATTTTCTCCTACATTCAATTGAATCAGTTTGAGGTAAAACACTATGCCTTTAGAAGAGTTAATAAAAGTGATGGGAAGAGGGAGATAAGTGTACCCACAGCTTTTTAAAAGATGGCCTCATATGTACATGTTGCAAATCTAAAGCAACTCTTTCAGGCTTCTTTTTGTTCTCCTTTACATTTCAACAGTCCACTTGTTTTCTAGAACTGTTTCAAAGGTGAACTATCTAATTTCTGAAATGTGAGTTGTAGTATTCTTTTAATTCTGTGTCCCTATGTTGTGAAGAGCTGACTCATTAGAAAAGACCTTGATGCTGGGAAAGATTGAATGCAGGAGGAGAAGGGGGCAACAGAGGATAAGATGATTAGATGGCATCACTGACTGGATGGACATGAGTTTGAGCAAGCTCTGGGAGTTGGTGATAGACAAGGAACTCTGGTGTGCTGCAGGCCATGCGGTCACAAAGAGTAGGACACAATTGAGTGACTGAACTGAACTGACGTTCTAGAAGATGGGAACGATTATGGTTACATTGCTAGCAGTGGAAAATACTATATTTACGAAGTGTTCAGTTCTCTTTCCCTAGAGAAGCTCTGGAGAATTTACAATGCCAGATCTATCAGTCAACTCCAATGAGACGATGATCCCCTAAGGCTGAAAATTTGGCTACAAATTAGCAAGGTTGAAAAATGATTAGGGGATGGTTTGTTACTATGTATGGAAAAAGGGACTCCTGATTTCTTTAATTTTGAAAAGGCTTTGAGAATTTCTTTTGATGTAACATTATCACAACTGGAAAACTAGGGTGAAGGAAGGACTTATTATATCATCAGTATCACTGAAAAGGAATGCCTGGTTATTACTGTGACATAATTTTCCTCTATTAATACCCCAGCCATTAGATTAAGTTTTCTTCTGTAATAATCTACAGAAGCCTTATGAATGACACATTTTAATATTAAGTTAGTTGAAATGTTACATTAAAAATAAACCATGGAATTATGAAGTTTTTTATACCAATGTAAATTATCAGCATTTTGTTTTGTTTTATACTTTCTTAGAGATTACTCATAGGGTAAACTACAAGCACATCACAGATGTACATCACAGAGAGACATCCACATCCATACCCGCATTTGTGTATATTGTGTGTACAGTGTCACCTTGTTGTGTTCTTTAGCTTGTCTTTCACTGACTACTTTTAATCTTCTTTCTTTTTATGACATATCAGATTAAGCCAGAAATTGATTTTATCTGTTTGCTTTGTGAACATTGAATCAGAAAAAAAAAAAAAATTGTGTTAATAAATTGCTTAATGACAAGTGACCAAAATGTGATGTTTATAAATTTACCCAATAATGGATATTATATTGTACTACTTTATGCACAGTATTTGATTGGACTTTTAATAATTTTTGTTTTTATAGCCCATATTTTAAAATAATTCATTGGCTAATAAATATTTAAGATACTGTTTTATTTTTTGTTCTCATTCTTTGAGACAAATGATTTAGATAGTTGAGGATGCCTTTATATGATTATAATCAAGTCCTACTGCACAAAAATCAAATTTCAGCTTTAAATTTTCTCTGGTTTATTTCATCACACTTACTAATTGTATAATCTAATTTTCAGAGGATCATCATTTATCCTTTATTATATAGTTTTTTTCACAATAAGCAGTTTTATAATTTTATATTCCAAATATCATGCTACATTTCATTTTGTCTTTTAAGATAATTCATATAAACCATTTCCCTTCCAGACATTTAATGTCATAGTCAATGAAAGCAGCAGATTTAATTCAAATTTACATGTTCTATCCTGAACTGTTGATAAATTCTGAAATTAAAGATCCACATGGAATACACTTATAATGGATATAAGGGATAATATTAAGACAGGCCAAGGAAAAAGGCAGAAGTTGTATGTGCATATACATAGAAATATATCTATGTCTGTCAAAGATGCAAATTATTTTATCCTGTTTGCAACTATGAAACATTTATTGATTGATCATTGCTGTATTTAAGATATCTTAATGCATATTGAATATATAAAAAAGTGGGAAAGGAATCCCTAATTATAGTAAATAGAATGGTTGCATTTATTTTTATAGAAAGCAACATCTGTGTTTATTTTTATTATATTACATAATGCAAATAAAAAATTATAAAACATCTAAATATGGAAGAAAAGTTAAAGTTAGCATTGTGAGTTTATATATGATAAAGAACCTTTGCATTATTCAGTGAGGAAAGATCTAACGAGACATCCTAATGTCTGTTAAAACATTTACTTCTCATAATCTTCCTCAAAATGCATAAAATAAAAGAAAATAGATACTATGGTTTAATTAAAAAAAGCATCTATTTTGAAGGATGAAAGTCTGGGTTAAAAAAGTCTGTCCTATCCATTTCTCTGAGCTCCGTACATAACATTTTGAGTCTCAGTTTATGATGCTTAAAAGGTCATCATTATATTTAGCCCAAAGGTTTGCCATGATTAGACAGCATTTATATTCAAGCTAAGCCTAGATTATTCTTCTTTTAAATGGACAAAACTCCATAACAGCAATGGAAATTGAAATTTAATTTTCTACTAAGTTTGAGGAATATTTCTTAATTTGCACACTGATTTGAAATAAACCATATTAAGAGAAAGTATTTTATTAAAAAAAATCTGAGTCTTGTCTTGAATTATATTTGATCAGATTCTGACACTCCCTCAGATCTGATACTGAAAAGATTTATAAGCCATAGTGCTCTGCTAGGATACCGTTTACTGAAGGAAGAGTTTTCTTGATTGTTTCAGCGATAATAAATTCAAAGTAAACAAACAAATCAATGAGCGATAGGTATGTAAAGGCTGATTCATGTCAATGCATGGCAAAAACCACCACAATATTTTAAAGTAATTAGCCTCCAATTAAAATAAATTAGTGATAATAAAAGATCAGAAAAGGAAGACACCAAGGGGAAAAAAGTCACTCTAGTGACTAGTTTTTAAGTTTATCCTAAAAAATCTTCATAATATTCCTTATGTCTGTGATTGCAATAGGGGTGACATAGGGAACACCATAACAATCCATTAAAGCCAAGTGAAAAGAATTTCTAACTGACCCTAGAAATTAGACCATGGATTGTGGGTGATTACCTTCCCGCCTCTTTGTTTCAGAGTGAACGACCCCAATTAAGTCAATGTGAACACTGAGACTAGATAAGCTGCCTGTTGATAAGTGATAGGCCTAGAGAGACGTCTTGACTTCTGTCAAGTTATTTAACAGCTATGTTTTAACAGCTACTTGTCTCTGATTCTCATTTTTTTTTTTTTGGTAAGGATTTAATGCAATGTCTTCAGAATGTGCTCATGCTCAGTCACTTCAGTCGTATCCAACTCTTTGAGAATCCATGGACTGTAGCTCGCCAGGATCCTCTGTCCATGGGCTTCTCCAGGCAAGAATATTGGATTGCCATACCCTACTTCAGGGGATCTTCCATATCCAGAGATCAAACCCACATCGCTTAAGTCTCCTGCATTGGAAAGAAAGTTTTTTATCACTAGCGCCACTTGCGAAGCAAAAATTCTTCAGAGTAGTGTCGTATTTAAAATGTTATTTTTTTTTAGTCTAGCTATCGCTCTTCTTGTAATAAAAAAAATTATATTCTATAGATGATCTGCATTGTGTCTGTCCTATAAGCCAAATATAGCATGCAGATGGATTTAGCATAGTCTACAAAGTTAGCCACACATAATGCTTTTAGATGGCATTTAGTATCACTGACTTTCTGCGACCCCATGGACCGTAACCTACCAGGCTCCTCTGTTCATGGGATTTTCCAGGCAAGAGTATTGGAGTGGGTTGCCATTGCCTCCTCAGGGGATCTTCCCATCTCAGGGATTGAACCTGGGTCTCCTGCATTGCAGGCAGACGCTTTACTGTCTGAGCCACCAGGGAAGATAATATCATGGCTAAAATTGGGATATTCATTCACAAAAAAATAACATATCCTGTTGAACTATTGGATTACATTTTAATTGCATCTTCATACTCTTGTGTGCTAATAAAACAGGCCAGATTTAAGTAAAAGTCACTCCAAATCTAGACAGAGATTCAAAACCTCCAGGCCTATATAGATCTAACCATTCACTGTTATTCTACTTAGAGGCTGCTTATCTATAATGTCCCCTGAAACCCACTCTGTTAGTATTATGTGTCCTTTTCTGTTACTATGTTACTATTTCTGGTTCCTCCTGGCAGGCAAACACTTCACTTACAAGGCCCATTTTTAAACACTTACACTTTGTCTAGGATATCCTCTTCCACATTTTTAACCTCTTGTTCTCTATTGTTTACACTTTTTCATGTTGGGAACTAGTTTGTTTGCATCACAGGAGGGCCTAGCAGGGAATGAGTTAAGAATTCTGGCTCTGACAGACTTAAAATATATTTTTATATTATTTTAGAGGGAAATCCACCTGTTGTTTTTCTTTCTTATGCATTTCTTGGGAGGGAAGAAATTTTGTTTTCATTTTCATCTTTGCAAGCTCTGAACTCTGGATTTATGTATAGATAATTGGTGGAGTCATTACGTCAGTCTCCTTTTAGTTTTGTCTGTTCTGGTTAAGCATATGGCATACAATGAGTAATCAAGACTGTATTCTAAATTCAATCTTTTCTATCATTCATTTAGTGGAAAACTTCTCCAAAGCAAGAGCAAACATTTGGTGTTGTTGCCAGATTTTGATTTTTCTGTATTCTCAAGGGTATTTTAAAGGAAAATGGAAAAAGTTTTGTATTTAGAACAGGGAAAAAAAGAAGCCAGAAATTATCTGTTTACCTATCTGTCTGTACTACTCTTTCCTAAAATCTTTGAGGTCTGGTCTTTGAATCTCTAAAGCTTAGAACAGTTACTCACATACAATAGCCACTCAGTAAATATTTACTGAATGAAATTTACCTCTGAGAATTGCATCTGCTCTGAATTGACTTAATGCCTATCTCCATGATGCGCGTGTTAGTCTATAAAAACAGTGAATATCTTAGATCTTCCAGATCAGTATCCCTGGGGTGATGCTTGATTTTGCTTTATAAACATAAATAAAAGTTAAAAGATGCACAAGAAAACAGAGAAGGGGAGGAATAATCAATGACTCCTTTCACATAGAGGAGCTGTATTTCCCTTGTCAAAGTGTTACATCAGTGAGTCAAAATCATCAAGTTCCTTTCCTAGAGCATTGCATTGGTGTAATTGTCAATATTTCTGTAAAGCAATGAATTCCATAAACTACTCGTGAAATACTAACTTTTAACAATTCTTTGGGATCTGGAAATAAAATTACTTCTGAAAGAAATTGAACTAAAATAGCTCAATTGTTACTTTCCAAGACTAAAGATGTACATTTGAAATCTGTGAATGAATAAATGTGTCAAAGTTTTCCAGAAAAACTGAGAGTAAATTGGATATTTAGCCAGAAGATAAAACTGGTAAATTAAAAATCCAGAAATGTTGTAATATATACTCAATATATTCCATTTATAAAGTAATTTAGCCTGCTGCTTTGGAACACATGAAACATTAATTCCACACTTTTAAAGGAATGTTTGTGAAAACATTACAGCAAAACCTATTACTTTGGTAATGCTGTTATGAAAATTCCTTTCAAGTTACACGTAATTTTGGGGGAAATTTTCCTGGGTAAAAAATGTAAAATTAAATCAAATCATGATTTTGATTTAAACCTTGTTATTGTACAGTTTATTTAATCAAAACAGTTTTTCTTCTTTTTAATGTCATTTAATATTAATATGTTTGAGAGAAAATAAGCCTACATCCCAGTGGTCAGAAGTGTTCTTTAAGTTATCCCTCACCAGTAATAAATGTTGGCCTTAAAAAAAAAAAAAAAAAAAAAAAGGATACCGTATTCAGAACATGAGCAATCCAAGTCTAAGCCCCAACTACTGATGCCAAAGAAGCTGAGGTTGACCAGTTCTATGAAGACCTACAATACCTTCTAGAACTAAGACCAATATATATGTCATTTTCATCATAGGAGATTGAACTGCAAATGTGGGATGTCAAGAGATACCTGGAGTAACAAGCAAGTTTGACCTTGGAGTACAAAATGAAATAGGGCAAAGGATATCAGAATTCTGCCATGAGAACACACTGGTCATAGCAAACACCCTCTCCAACAACACAAGAGACAATTTTACACATGGACATCACCAAATGGTCAATGTAAAAATCAGATTGGTTACATTCTTTGCAGCCAAAAATAGAGAAACTCTATACAGTCAGCATAAACAACACTGGGAGCTTACTCTAATTCAGATCATCAGCAATTTAGGGAAAAATCCAGGCTTAAACTAAAGAAAGTGGGGAAAACCACTATGCCATTCAGATATGACCTAAATCAAATCCTTTATGATTATACAGTGGAAGTGACAAATAGATTCAAGAGATTAGATCTGGCAAACAGAGTGCCTGAAGAACTATGGACAGAGGTTTATAACATTATGCAGGAGGCAGTGATCAAAATCATCCCAAAGGAAAAGAAATACAAGGAAAAGTGGTTGTCTGAGGAGGTTTTACAAATAGCTGAGGGAAGAACAGAAGCAAAAAAGCAAGGGAGAAATGGAAAGGTATACCCAACTGAATGCTGCATTCCAGAGAATTACAACGTGAGATAAGAAGGTCTTCTTCAGTGAACAATACAAAGAAATAGAGGAAAATGCAAAGACTAGAGGTTATTCAAGAAAATTGGAGATAAAAAGGAATATTTCATACAAAGATGGGCACAATAAAGGACAGACATGGTAAGGACCTAATAGAAACAGACAAGATCAAGAAGAAGTGGCAGGAATACACAGAACTGTACAAAAAAGTTTATTCTTATGGATAAACATGATGGTGTGGACATTCACCTAGAGCCAGACTTCCTGGAGTTCAACTCAATAGGGCCTTAGGAAGCATTGCTGCCAATAAAGTTAGTGAGGGTGATGGAATTCCAGCTGAGTTTTTTAGAATTCTAAAAGATAATGTTGTTTAAGTGCTGTGCTCAATATGCCAGCAAATTTGGAAAACCCAGCAGTGGACACAGGACTGGAAAATATCAATCTTCCTTCTCATTCCCTAGAAGGGCAGTATTAAAGAATGTTCAAACTGCCAGACAATTGAACTCATTTCCCATGCTAATAAGGGTTATGCACAAAATCCTTTAAACTAGCCTTTAGCAGTACCTAAATAGAGAACTTCCAGATATACAAGCTGTATTTAAAATATGCAGAGGAACCAAGATCAAATTGCCAACATTCGCTGAATCATAAAGCAAGGGAACTCCAGAAAAACATCTAGTTCTGTTTCACTGACTATGGTAAAGCCTTTGACTGCAGATTACAACAAACTGGAAAACTCTTAAAGAAATGGGAATACTGGACCACCTTACCTGTCCCCTGAGAACCCTGTATGTGGGTCAAGAAGCAACAGTTAGAATCTTACTTAACTTGTGTGCAGAGTATATTGTGCACAATGCTGGGCTAGATGAAGTACAAGCTGGAATCAAGATTGCCAGAAGAAATATCGTTAATATTGCCATTCTACTGGCACAAAGCAAAGAGGAATTAAAGTGCCTGCTGATGAAGGTGAAAGAGGAAACTGAAAAAAAATTGGCTGAAAACTCAAAATTAAAAAAACTGAGATCATGGAATCCAGTCCCACTTTATGACAAATAGAAGGGGGAAAGGTGGAAGCAGTGACAGATTTTACTTTCTTGGGCTCACACTGAAGAACTGATGCTTTTGAACTGTGGTGTTGGAGAAGACACTTGAGAGTCCCTTGGACTGCAAGGAGATCCAACCAGTCTATCCTAAAGGAAATAAGTCCTGAAGATTCATTGGAAAGACTGATGCTGAAGCTGAAACTCCAGTACCTTGGCCACCTGATGTGAAGAGCTGACTCACTTGAAAAGACCCTAATGCTGGGAAAGATTGAAAATGGGAGGAGAAGGGAACGACAGAGGATGAGATGGTTGGATGGCATCACCGAGTCGATGGACATGAGTTTGAGTAAGCTCCAGGAGGCCTGGTGTGCTGCAGTCCATGGGTTCCAAAGAGTCGGACACCACTGAGTGACTGAACTGATTGACTGACTGAAAATCACTGTAGATGGTGATTACAGCCATGAAATTAGAAGATGCTTGCTTCTTAGAAGAAAACCAATTGCAAACCTAGTAAAAATGAAAGTGAAATTCACTCAGTTGTGTCTGACTCTTTGTGACCCCATGGACTATACAGTACCTGGAATTCTCCAGGCCAGAGTGCCTGAGTAGGTAGCCTTTCCCTTCTCCAGGGGATCTTTCCAACCCAGGGATTGAACCCAGGTTTCCCACATTGCAGGTGGATTCTTTACCAGCTGAGCTATCACAGCGTACTAAAAAGCAGAGGCATCACTTTGCTGACAAAAGTCCGTCTAGTCAAAGCTATGGTTTTTCCAGTAGTCATGTATGGATGTGAGAGCTGGGCCATAGAGCAGGCTGAGCACCAAAAAACTGATGCTTTCAAATTGTGGTCCAGGAGAAAACTCTTGAGAGTCTCTTGGACAATAAGGAAATCAAACCAGTCCATCCTAAAGGAAATCATCCCTGAATACTCATTGGAAGGACTTATGCTGAAGCTCTAATACTTTGGCCACGTGATGCAAACAGCCAACTCAGTGGAAAAATCCTCATGCTGGGAAATATTGATGGCATGAGAAGAAGGGGGCAACAGGGGATGAGATGGTTGGATACTTGGGCAGACTCTGGGAGATAGTGGGGGACAGGGAGGTGTGGCATGCTGCCATAATGGGGTTGCAAAGAGTTGGACACAACTTAGCAACTGAACCACAAAAACAACAATAGAGAGCTGTAAAGTCTTCAGATATTCTAAATTTTTAATTTTACTATGAAAAACTGATCAAATCTCTGATTTTCCTTTCATATTCATAAAGATATATAGTTCTCTAAAAGCAACACACATAGCTGGTTTATAAAATAAGCTAAATTTTAAGTATATTTGTTAGTTTTCAGAATCTAAAATATGTATTCTCTCTCTCTCTCTTTTTTTTTTAATGAGAACTTTTACAGTGTTCTCTTACCAATGGTCTAACACGTAGTGTATTTGTATATTGGCGGGGGTGGGGGGGGTGGGCATACACTATTCTTCACGTCCCATTATTCTCTTACCCTCCTTTTCATGTGTTTCCCCTTGTGCAGAGATTATTACTCTGCAATTAATTTTGCGTAGTTTGGAAGTCATCTGTTTATCTCACATAGACGGATGTGCAATCCCTCTTTACTAACAGAGAAATATTAACTAATATAGTAAGAAAATTAAATAAATTTATATTAAAAAATGAAAACAACAACAAAAAAAGACAACTTAAATTTTTTCTTAATGGGTCAATGTGAAATGACTTATGTGTTGTGGTTGATTTACGTTGTTGTATGGTAACACAATATGACACCAACACAACATTATAAAAACTTTAAAAAATTAGAGTAAATGCAATTGCCAAGAAATAAATAAATAAAAATAGGCTGCTACCGGCGCATTTAGCGCAGGCGGCTGCGACCCGCGCATTTAGTGCAGGCTGCTACCCCACGTCCAAGGTCAGGGGCAGAAGCCAGGAGGACCCCATGCCCGAGAGGAGGCGGCCAAGAGGAGTTACCCCACGTCCAAAGTCAGGGGCAGCGGCCAAGAGTGCCAGGCTGCGACGGCACAGGGACGGCCAAGAGGAGCTACCCCATGTCAGAGGTCAAGGGCGGCGGCCCAGAGGAGCTACCCTGTGTCCGAGGCCAGAGGCGGCAGCCCGGAGGATCTACCCCACCTTCAAGGAGCGGTGGCTGCGCGGGCGCAGGAGGGCCTAGAGGAGCTATTCCACGTTCAAGGTCAGAAGGGGCAGCAGTGAGAAGACACCCCTCGTCCAAGGTAAGGAGCAGCGGCTGCGCTTTGCTGGTGCAGCCATGAAGAGATACCCCACGTCCAAGGTAAGAGAAATACAAATAAGACAGTAGGTGTTGCGAGAGGGTATCAGAGGGCAGACACACTGAAACCATACTCACAGAAAACTAGTCAATCTAATCACACTAGGACCACAGCCTGGTCTAACTCAATGAAACTAAGCCACGCCTGTGGGGCCACCCAAGATGGGCGGGGCATAGTGGAGAGATCTGACAGAATGTGGTCCACTGGAGAAGGGAATGGCAAACCATTTCAGTATTCTTGCCTTGAGAACCCCATGAACAGTATGAAAAGGCAAAATGATAGGATACTGAAAGAGGAACTCCCCAGGTCAGGAGGGGCCCAATATGCTGACTAGAGATCAGTGGAGAAATAACTCCAGAAAGAATGAAGGGATGGAGCCAAAGCAAAAACAATACCCAGCTGTGGATGTGACTGGTAATAGAAGCAAGGTTTGATGCTGTAAAGAGCAATATTGCATAGGAACCTGGAATGTCAGGTACATGAATCAAGGCAAATTGGAAGTGGTCAAACAAGAGATGGCAAGAGTGACTGTCGACATTCTAGGAATCAGCAAACTTAGATGGACTGGAATGGGTGAATTTAATTGAGATGACCACTATATCTACTACTGTGGGCAGGAATCCCTCAGAAGAAATGGAGTAGCCATCATGGTCAACAAAAGTCCTTAATGCAGTACTTGGATGCAATCTCAAAAATGACAGAATGATCTCTGTTTGTTTCCAAGACAAACCATTCAATATCACAGTAATCCAAGTCTATACCCCAACCAGTAACACTGAAGAAGCTGAAGTTGAATGGTTCTATGAAGACCTACAAGACCTTTGAGAACTAACACCCAAAAAAGATGTCCTTTTCCTTATAGGGGACTGGAATGCAAAAGTAGGAAGTCAAGAAACACCTGGAGTAACAGGCAAATTTGGCCTTGGAATATGGAATGAAGCAGGGCAAAGACTAATAGAGTTTTGCCAAGAAAATGCACTGGTCATAGCAAGCACCCTCTTCCAACAACACAAGAGAAGACTCTCCACATGGACATCACCATATGGTCAACACCGAAATCAGATTGATTATATTCTTTGCAGCCAAAGATGGAGAAGCTCTATACAGTTAAGAAAAACAAGACCAGGAGCTGACTGTGGCTCAAATCATGAACTCCTTATTGCCAAATTAAGACTGAAATTGAAGAAAGTAGGAAAAACCACTAGACCATTCAAATATGATCTAAATCAAATCCCATATGATTATACGGTGGAAGTGAGAAATAGATTTAAGGGCCTAGATCTGATACATAGAGTGCCTGATGAACTATGGACTGAGATTCATGACATTGTACAGGAGACAAGGATCAAGACCATCCCCATGGAAAAGAAATTCAAAAAAGCAAAATGGCTGTCTGGGGAGGCCTTACAAATAGCTATGAAAAGAAAAGAATTGAAAAGCAAAGGAGAAAAGGAAAAATATAAGCATCTGAATGCAGAGTTCCAAAGAATATCAAGAAGAGATAAGAAAGCCTTCCTCAGTGATCAATGCAAAGAAATAGAGGAAAACAACAGAATGGGAAAGACTAGAGATCTCTTCAAGCATATTAGAGATAGCAAGGGAACATTTCATGCAAATGTTGGATAAAGGACAGAAATGGTATGGAGCTAACAGAAGCAGAAGATATTAAGAAGAGGTGGCAAGAATACACAGAAGAACTGTACAAAAAAGATTTTTATGACCCATATAATCACGACGGTGTGATCACTGACCTAGAGCCAGACATCCTGGAATGTGAAGTCAAGTGGGCCTTAGAAAGCATCACAAAGAACAAAGCTAGTGGAGGTGATGGAATTCCAGTTGAGCTATTTCAAATCCTGAAAGATGATGCTGTGAAACTGCTGCACCCAATATGCCAGCAAATTTGGAAAACTCAGCAGTGGCCACAGGACTCTAAAAGGCCAGTTTTCATTCCAATCCCAAAAAAGGCAATGCCAAAGAATGCTCAAACTACCGCACAATTGCACTCATCTCACATGCTAGTAAAGTAATGCTCAAAATTCTCCAAGCCAGGCTTCAGCAATACATGAACTATGAACTTCCAGATGTTCAAGCTGGTTTTAGAAAAGGCAGAGGAACCAGAGATCAAATTGCCAACATCTGCTGGATCATCAAAAAAGCAAGAGAGTTCCAGAAAAAACATCTATTTCTGCTTTATTGACTAGGCCAAAGCCTTTGACTATGTGGATCACAATAAACTGTGGAAAACTCTGAAAGAGATGGGAATACCAGACTACCTGACCTTCCTCTTGAGAAATTTGTATGCAGGTCTGGAAGCAACATTTAGAACTGGACACGGAACAACCGACTGGTTCCAAATAGGAAAAGAAGTACATCAAGTCTGTATATTGTCACCCTGCTTATTTAACTTATATGCAGAGTACATCATGAGAAATGCTGGGCTGGAAGAAGCACAAGCTGGAATCAAGATTTCCGGGAGAAATATCAATAACTTCAGATATGCAGATGACACCACCCTTATGGCAGAAAGTGAAGAGGAACTGAAGAACCTCTTGATGAAGGTGAAAGAGGAGAGTGAAAAAGTTGGTTTAAAGCTCAACATTCAGAAAACGAAGATCATGGCATCTGGTCCCATCACTTCATGGGAAATAGATGGGGAAACAGTGGAAACAGTGTCAGACTTTATTTTTTAGGCTCCAAAAATCACTGCAGATGGTGATTGTAGCCATGAAATTAAAAGGCGCTTACTCCTTGGAAGAAAAGTTATGTCCAACCTAGATAGCATATTCAAAAGCAGAGACATTACTTTGCCAACAAAGGTCCGGCTAGTCAAGGTTATGGTTTTTCCTGTGGTCATGTATGGATGTGAGAGTTGGACTGTGAAGAATGCTGAGCGCCGAAGAATTGATGCTTTTGAACTGTGGTGTTGGCGAAGACTCTTGAGAGTCCCTTGGACTGCAAGGAGATCCAACCCATCCGCTCTGGAGGAGATCAGCCCTGGAATTTCTTTGGAAGGAATGATGTTAATGCTGAAACTCCAGTACTTTGGCCACCTGATGGGAAGAGTTGACTCATTGGAAAAGACTCTGATGCTGGGAGGGATTGGGGGCAGGAGGAGAAGGGGACAACAGAGGATGAGATGGCTGGATGGCATCACTGACTTGATGGACATGAGTCTGAGTGAACCCCAAGAGTTGGTGACGGACAGGGAGTCCTGGCATGCTGCGATTCATGGGGTCGCAAAGAGTCGGACAGGACTGAGTGACTGAACTGAGCTGAACTGGAAGAGATCTATATCTTATAATATATGCAGATACAGGTCTTAAGTAGCAGAAAAGATAGAGGTATTTTCTCTGTTTTGCATTTTGCTTTGTTGCATCATTGGCTATTTCTTCTGCTATATTTCTTTCATAAGCATGTTTTCCATATCTGCTTTCTAAAAATTATTTTTTCTCAATTTCATTTTTATGTCAGAAATATTCCAAGGACTCTTTATTCTTAGTCTATTAAGCATGATCCCTGTTTTAAAATACAATTGTACTTTATTTATATGTTTAACACAGATCTGTGTATATTTACTATGCTCCGGACTTGAGACACTTTTCCAGTAATAACTGAAGTGATCCTTATGACGACTTATAAGTAGTTACTGCTTTTAGCTAAGTCACTTCAGTTGTGTCTGACTCTGTGTGATCCTATTGACTTTAGCTTTCCAGACTCCTCTGTCCATGTTATTCTCCAGGCAAGAATACTGGAGTGGGTTTCCACTTCCTACTCCAGGGGATCTTCCCAACCCTGTGATTGAACCCACTTCCTTTATGTTTCTTACATTGGGATGAAGGTCCATATAGTCAAGGCTATAATCTTTCCAGTGGTCACATATGTCTGTGAGAGCTGCACTGTGAAGAAGGCAGAGCACTGAAGAACTGATGCTTTCCAACTAGTGGTGCTGGAGAAGACTCCAGAGAGTCCCTTGGACAGCAAGGAGATCAAACCAGTCAATCTTAAAAAAAATCAACCCTGAGTAACTTATTGGAAGGATCAATGCTGAGGCTGGAGCTCCAATGTTTTGGTCACCTGATGCAAACAGCTGACTCATTGGAAAAGACCCTGATGCTGAAAAAAATTGAAAGCAGAAAGAGAAGAGGGTGTTAGAGGATGAGGTGGCTGGGTGGCATCACTGATGCAATGGACATGCACTTGGGCAAACTCTGGGAGATGGCGAGGGACAGGGAGGCCTGGTGTGTTGCAGTCTTTGGAGTCTCAAAGAGTTGGACACAGCTGGGTGACTGAACAACAGCTGATGTGCGTGTGTGCTAGTTGTTTCAATCATGGCCAACTCTTTGCGACCCGATGGACATATAGCCCGCCAGACTCCTCTGTCCGTGGGATTCTCCAGGCAAGAATACAGAAGTGGGTTGCCTTGCCTTTCTCCATGGGATCATTCCAACCCAAGAGTTGAACCAAAGTCTCAAGTTTCCTGCATTTGCAGACAAGTTTTTTACCACTTTCGCCACCTGACCACATGTTTATTAATGTGATAATATTAAAAAACATTTTATATAAAATGTGATAAAAAGAAATCCTTGGGAGCAGTTAACCTCAAGAATTATGTATTTCCAATGGTTTACTGCAAAAACATTATCCTAAGTAAGCATCTAACAGTACCCACATAAGAGTAGACCTAATTATTAGATTGATTGAAACTTTCATGATGTCCTCTTGTAATTTCTCTGTCCTGTCAAAGCATGCGTCTTTTGATTTTTAATTGTGCAACTCATTTATGCTTGTTATTCTTTCCTATTTTAAAAGAGTTATGTAGCACATGAAGTGTGTTGAAGATGCTTAAATAAAACTTCTAATAATGATGTTATGTACTATTTTTCTGGCTTGCTGCTGTGAAATGCAATTTTTTATGACATTTTAGTTTGAGTTAGTACACAGAAATTGCTGTTTCCATCCCCCTGGAAACAATGACATCTGATACTATTACATTGTGCAATATCCCAAGACCTGACTTATTTTCTCTATTTATTTACACCCAAATTCACATATCCATGAAGTAAAATAGTTATTTTGTATGCCTCTTTCAAGCCAAATATATTGCCTATTAATTCTAATTTCAGCAGTGTATAAGTAGCTATTGTGAAAATGTATCTAAGTAAAAAGAATTCTTCATCAAAATAATGAGAGTTTCAATTGTTTCTTGAACCCAAAGTATTGAGGATTTATCAAAATCTCCAGACTAATTAAACAAGATACCTACCGTAGGGATTCTGATTTTCTGTCTCATGCACACATACACACAGTTTTATGTTAAAGAAAGCTGACTTGCTTTAGCAGGAGATTCAATTTGCAAGGCAGAAGATAGCAGAGACTGCAAAGCAATAGTGGTTTCGCAAAAGATACATGATTAAAATGGGAAACAGCTCTGTTAAAAAGAAAACTCACACTAAATGTCATTACTTATTTACTAGAAGTAAAAAATCCACTATATTATGCTAGTTTTTTTGGGGGGGTTCTTCTTATGTTTATGCTAACTGAAATAAGTAAGAAAAATTGATATAATTGACCAATAATCATCACTACCTTTCAACAGTAAATGGAGATTCTCTATTTAAAAAATCTGATTGTTTTTATAACAGTTTTCAGGAGAAATCAATATTGATCTTACATGAACAGTAAAAAAAAAAAGAAAAATAGAAAATAAAAGCATAGAATAAATGAGTAGCTAAAGCTTAAATGCTATTCTCGTAAAAATTCATGAAAGTTTGAATCTTTCATTGTTTTATTGATTTTTGACAAATATAGTATTTATTTTTTAATGTCTACATCTTAATTTGCTAGCAAAAAAAAAAAAAACCTAATGTGGTGGAAAGCTCACGAGACTCAGTTTCAGAAGACCTCCAGATAAGGTAGGAAGGTCTCACCTCTATGGCTGGAAGGACCACGTAGATAACAAAATCTTAATTTCTTTACAGTTTCTCATTTCTTGTCTCCTCGAACCCCTTGTGAACAGGCGAGCAGCTGTGAATGTAATTGAGGGATTCTGGCAGGGGTTACTCCCTGGAGTGTCCTGAAGGCTCCACTGTCCTCTGTACCCCAGTAGCTGCTGCCCAAGAAGGTAAGGGTTCTTCTGTCCTTAATTTTCATTGTTCCAAGGACTCAGGGCAAAGAAAACTACGTGGACACAGGTCAGGCATTTAGCAGCTTTCCCGGCAGGTTATGAAAAGGATTCCTTCGAACATTCTTCCCACTTATTTTTCCTCCCGTCCTCTAGTCTCACCCCCCCACCTATGCCACTGTCTGAAAAGTATTGGGAGAGTCATCAGCTTTCTAGTTCCAGAAGGTATGCTCTTTTTGTGAGCCCTGTCTGGGTCCACAGTGTTTTCTCTGCACCTTTGTGTCTGGACAACCAGAAAATGGCTGGCCCTTAGGAAATATTGTATAGTGTCCAATCCCTCTGGAGATTCAGGCCTTCATCTCCTGTGTTTCCTACAACATGCTTGACAAAAGCATCAGTCAGGGGACCTGCTAGGGTGGGTGACAGGCACACAATGCCTACTAGAAATCCATCTGTTGGTGCATCCCTTCAAGGGCAATTGGGCCTCCAGTTATGATGTTTGCCAAGTTGAAAGTTATCCTTGTAGACCATTTGGGCCCAAATACTTACCATTCTTCTCCTAAAGCTGGGAACATACCCCCTGGATCAAATCTCCATTCCACTTTATTGAACATATGATCTATTTCCTCTTGACATTTTCTGTAAGTTTAGCTGTCCCTGGCCCTTAAACCACTTTATGCCTCAACTCCTACAACCACAACCCTGCCCCCTCTGCAGGCAACATTGCTCCACCCAGCCCATTATTAAAATACTCTTAATGCCCCTACCTGAAAACCCATTCCTTTATCATGACTTCTGTTGTTACCTAGAGTGGGCCTATGACAATGAAATGTTTGTCATTGGAGACGCCCTAAATTGCTCTTATGGAGGACTGGGGGAGGAAATCTGTGATATGCCTTTCCTCAGGGTGAAAGAGAATTAGGCTTTTTGCTATTTTTCCAGGTTCCCGGTCTCAGGACACAGGCTTGGATTGCTTCCCATTATGCTATCGATTCCCATCTGGGGCAGATAAACCAGCAATGAATTAGGCCCATCCAACAACTCTGCTGGAATCCCTGGGAATACCCAAATCCCAGTCTGGGGGTGCCTGGCTCTCTGATTACAACCCCTTAATCCAACCCAGCACCATGCTGGAGACCTTCAGGACACCCAACTCCAGTCTGGGGGTCCCAGGAGGTATACCAGCCTCAACCTTCCTGGGGATCTGGTCCTCGGGAGGTTAACACGCCTCAACTTGCTTGGGGATCTGCCAATCCGGGGATCCCAGGAGGCCAACATACCTTGACCTGCCCAGGAATTCAATCTCCAGGAGGCTGATCTGCCTCAACCTGCCTGAGAACCTGCTCCCTGACCTGGGGATACCCAGCTCTCAAGTTGCAACAGTACTAGATAGGATAAGCTTCAAAAAGAATCACCCTAAATTCATCCATGGAAATAGAAGGAAGCTCATTGTAGTGCTGTGGTGCTGTGTGCAGGCTTCAACAATAATGCAGGCGCCAACAAGAACCCCATTGCCTTTCTGGAAAGACTAGAAGGGGACCATCCAAAAGTTTACCAATTTGGACTTAGACCCTTATGTGGGACAGGCGATTTTAAAAGACAAGTTCCTGTCCCAATGTGCATCAGAAATCAGGATAAAGTTGCAACAGCTACAGCAACAGGATCCTGCTCCTCTTTACATGAAATGATCCAGACAGCCACCAATACCTTTTATAACAGAGAACAGGAGAGGGAGGCCAAGGCCCAGGAAAGGGAGAGAAGGAAAGAGACAAGATATGCCCAGATACTGGCCACCCTCCAGAGAAGCCCTATGGCAAACCCCAAGTCCTTGAAGGAAAAGGCACCAGACAAATGCCTCATCCGTAGACAGTTGGGGCATTGGGCCAGAGTGTCCAAACCATAACAAGCCTCAAAAAACAGCCTGCTACAAATGCCATCAATTGAGTGGCATTCTGCCCTTGGGACCCAAGGGCCTCTAGATCAAGTGGCAAGCCTTCCCTCTTGATGGTTCAGTAGGACTGAAGTGCCCCATTCCAGCCAATCCACCTATCACAGGGCTGGATAAGCATCATAGGGCTGGAGCCAAGGGGGCAGCTGGATAAGGCAAGTAGGTCTGAAAATTTTTTGGTTGACACAGGGGCTACCTACTCTATTCTGACCTCATACTCTGGAGACTTTTCTCCACAGACCTATAACATTTGGTACAGGTGCTACAGGGAAAACAATTACAGATCAATTCACCCAAGCACCTCTTTGTTGCAGGGATGGACAGATATTTTTCCACCAGTTTCTGGTGCTCCCTGAGTATACTACATCCTGATTGAGAAGACACAAACTCACTAAGGGCTTCCCTGGTGGCTCAGATGGTAAAGAATCTGTGCAATGCAGAGATCTATGTTAATTTCCTGGGTTGGGAAGATCCCCTGGAGAAGGAAATGGCAACCCACTCCAGTATTCTTGCCTGGAGAATTCCATGAATAGAGGAGCCTGATGGGCTACAGTCCCTGGGGTAGCAAAGAGTTGAACATGACTGCATGACTGAGCAATTAACACGTGCACACACACACACACACACACACACACACACACACACACTCTCTCTCATTAAGCTGGGGACCATCCTTGTGATGAGAAGCCTCTCATCTCCTAGAGCTTTACAGCTCCTGTTTACTACTGAGGAGCTCATTACAGCCTCTCCAAAAGCAAAATCTATGGGAAGATCCCGGAGAAGGCAATGGCACCCCACTCCAGTACTTTTGCCTGGAAAATCCCATGGACGGAGGAGCCTGGTAGGCTGCAGTCCATGGGGTCGCTAAGAGTCAGACACAACTGAACGACTTCGCTTTCACTTTTCACTTTCATGCATTGGAGAAGGAAATGGCAACCCACTCCAGTGTTCTTGCCTGGAGAATCCCAGGGACGGGGGAGCCTGGTGGGCTGCCGTCTATGGGGTTGCACAGAGTCGGACACGACTGAAGTGACTTAACATAGCATAGCATATGGGAAGATCCAGGAGATAAACAACAAATGACCAGGACAATATTACCTCAGGGGTTTAGAGATAGCCCCCATCTCTTTGAACAGGCTCTTAGTTGGGATGGGTCTCTTAGGTCTGGACTTAGGACCTAATGGGAAAATATTACAATATGTAGATGACCTATTAATATGCTCTGCAGATGAGGAAAATGCCTAACAACATGCAATTCAGATTCTAAACATTTTGGCAGAGTGGGGATAAAAAAGTCGCCCTTGCTAAGGCATAGATGGTCCAGTCAAAGTCAGATTACCTGGGAGTTCAGATTACTCATGCGTCCAGGAAGCTATCCTCTTACTGAGTATAAGGACTCCTCCAGTTGCCTTTCCCAACTATGGCCTAATTGCCCAGATCTTATATGAAAGGTTAAAAGGATGTTATGATTCAATCCCATTGACATGGGGACCTCCTAAAAAGGAGGCAGAGGTTACACTAAGACAAGCCTTAACCCAAGCACCTGCCTTGAGGTTGCCAGACCCAGAAAAAGCATTTCAACTATGTGAAGTGAAAGTCATTCAGTCGTGTCCGACTCTTTGAGACTGCAAGGACTATACAGTCCATGGAATTCTCCAGACCAGAATACTGGTGTGGATAGCCAATCCCTTCTCCTGGGGATTTTCCTGACCCAGGAATTGAACTGGGGTCTCCTGCATTGCTGGCGGATTCTTTACCAACTGAGCTATCAGGAAAGCCCATTCCAACTACATGTCCACAAAAAAGGAAGGAATAGCCTTGGGAGTGTTAACTGAAAGGTTGGGACCTGAGCCCCAGCCCATAGCTTACTATCCAAGAGGCTCAACCCAACCACCCGTGGCTGGCCTCCCTGCCTTTGAAACCTTGCAGATATTGCAGTCCTCATAGAAGATGCTTTAAAACTCTCTCTTGAAGCCAAACTATTTTTACAAGCCACCAAGTGAAACGACTCCTGAATGGAGAGGCCATTTAGGGATGTCTGGTCAAAATCCTTAATTATCAGGTAATGCTGATGAAAAATCCGGGACTGACTGTACACCCTTTTGAGCCTTTTAACCCAGCCACCCTCCTGCCTACCCCAGAGAGCTTGCTCCACTTTCACTCTTGCCTAGACAGTTTGGACCATTGAACAGAACTCCAAGAGGGCTTGTCAGAAGATCCTCGACCAATTCTGAGGAATTCTGGTGCACTGATGGAACAGCTTTGTCTTAGATGGAAAAGGGAGAGAAGGATATGCAGTACTCTCCAATTTCAAAACCATAAAGGCTAAACCTTTACCACCAGGTATATCGGCCCAGCTGGCTGAGTTCATAGCTCTGACTTGAGATTTAGAGCTGGAAAAAGGAAAAAAGTAGACATTTACAACGACCCCAAGCGTTCCTTTCTGGTGTTACAAGCATATAATGCTATTTGGAAAGAAAGAGGTCAGTTGGCCACCCAAAGCTCCCCAATCAAGTATGGTGATCAAATCCTTAGGCTCCTAGGCAGTCCCACCTGCCCGTGGAGGTTTCAGTCTCCCACTGTAAAGGATACCCAAAAGGGAGCATGGAAGTGGCACGAGGGAACCACGGGCTGATCAGGCAGCTAAGAGAGCAGCATTACAGAGAAATGACTTAATAGGGGTTGCCAGTCTAGTTTCAAAGGCTAATTTGCCAGAAACTCCTTCATATGCTGAAAGTGAGACTCTTAAAACTAAGAGTGAGGGCTTTCAGGAATATCATATGGCATGGTACCAAAACCTCTTTCAGCTTGGGACCCTCCAACAGAAGCTGGTTAACTCCCTACATGCCACTACTCATCTAGGGAACAAGGCCCCCTAAAGATCAGTAGAAAGATCCTTCAGAGGAGCAGGCCTCCAAATAACTATGAGGCAAGGAGTCTCTTGGTGTCTCACTTGCCAACTGAATAACTCCCAAGGAACTCAAAGATCCCAGCTGGCCCATGCTGTATGGGACCTCCCCAGGAGAGGACAGACAGATGGGCTTTACCCTGATGCTAGTTTCTCAAATATATAAACACCTATTAATCATGATAGATACTTTCACAGGTTAGATTGAAGGCTTTCCCACTCAGAATAAGAAGACTGAGGAGGTGGTGAGAAAACTGATTTATGAAATCATTCTGAGATTTGGCCTGCCCAGGTCACTACAGAGTGACAATGGGATATCATTTACTTCTAAAATCACCCAAGGGGTCTCTAAAGCATTGGGCATTACTTATTATCTCCATTGTGCCTGGAGGCCTCAGTTTTCAGGAAAGGTAGAGATTCAACCAATTCTTACAATCAGTGATAAAAAAGATAACCCAGGAGACCTTGCTCAGAAGGAAGAAGGCTTTACCAGTGGCTCTCCTCCACACCCATATTGTACCTAAGGAACGGGTCACTTTTAACCCATATGAGATGCTATATGGGAGACATTTTATTTAAGTCAATGACCTCTTCCTATATCCAGAGGCCCAGACCCTGTGGTCTTACACCATGGCTGTTGGGCAATTCCAACAAGCTATATGCTTATGGGGTGTCAAGCATGACCCAAAAGATTCTGAATGGCCATCACTATATGCCCCAGTGACTCAAGTCCTTATTAAGATCTGGAAAGATGGGTCCCCAAAGGCTCAACTCTGGCCCACATGGACGGGCCCTACCCTCTAATACTTTCTACCCCCACAACAGTCAAGTTACCAGGGCATGATTCCTAGATTCACTACTCATGAGTCAAGCCATGGAAGAAACCAGAAGAGGACACTCAGTACACCTGTGAGCCTCTGGGAGATCTCCAATATCTATTCATGACTGAAAATAAGTGCCACTCTAATGATCACCTCAAAAATTAAATTTCTGAGGTTAAGCTTTCTCAGGATAACTCTTGCATTCCGTCTGTGCTACACTGCTGTTTCTCTCGGTTTGTCTTAGCTAAGGAAATTCACTTGCCCTCAGATGGACACCACTATAAGGACTCTGAGGCTTGAGACTAGCAAGAGAGGGAGGCCCAATGGCCCTTGCCATCTCAGCTCAGCAGGAAGTAGCCAGAGAGACCTTGACACCCCTATTCCCAAAGAATTGGGACCTCCCCTCTCTTGATGGGGGAATGTTAGGTAGTTAGAATAAGAAAAGGTGTCAAAATGGCACCGGCTAAAAGACAAAGAAAGGAAAACAGACTGAGAAAAGGGAACAGAGGAAAAATTGCTGGACTGGAGTAGGAAGCTCAAGTGACAAACATGCACCCTTTCAGCCTGATGATACTTGCTAGCCCTAACTTGCATAGGGCAGGCTTGGGAGGAGGAGATAAAAAGTATAAAAAGAGGGAGCAAGGAGGAGTTGAGGCTTCTCCTTTGGGGTTGGCCCACCTTCATGCCTCGGAGGCATGCTGTCCTTTGTTTACCGAATAAAATGTTGAATTGTAACTGAGCTGTAACCCTTGTCCACCTTTTCAAATCTTTGTTGCAGTGAGACTAATCCAAGGAAATTATTCACTCTCCTGACATTACCTTCTTGAATAAAATTGCACTAGTAAAATCCAATTTACTGTTCAAAATAAAAAATATTTTTCTTGGTTCCTGCTGAGTAAATTACTGAGTAAATCCCTATTGATTTAATTTAGTAAATATGATTCTACAACAACACACCACTAACATGCCTTTGATCTCTTCTATTCTTACAAGTATGGTTTCTATAAGTTGAAAGCTATAAAAGTAAAATTTCTTTACTAGAAATTCAGCACATAATTTGGTAACTGTGTAACCAAGCAGGACCCTACAGACCCTTCCTTAAACAGACCATTCCCTTCCAATGTCCACCGCCTGCCCATTGTAGAAAAATTAAATCTCCTAGGCCACCCACATGTTGTTGCTGCTACTGCTGCTAAGTCGCTTCAGTCGTGTCTGACTCTGTGCGACCCCATAGATGGCAGCCCACCAGGCTCCCCCATCCTTGGGATTCTTCAGGCAAGAACACTGGAATGGGTTGCCATTTCCTTCTCCAATGCATGAAAGTGAAAAGTGAAAGTGAAGTCGCTCAGTCGTGTCCGACTCTTAGTGACCCCATGGACTGCAGCCTACAAGGCTTCTGGTCCATGGGATTTTCCAGGCAAGAGTACTGGAGTGGAGTACCATTGCCTTCTCCATCCCCCATGTTACACAGTAAATTTAATCAGAGAAGTGAGAAAATGTAGAAAGAAAGGGAAACAGTCAGGCAAGACAAAATAATGATACTTTAGTCATTAAACAAAGTCAATGAATTTTAGTTCCCCCTAAACAGCTATAGATACTATTCTGAGACATAAGCTTTGAACTGTTTTATAGATATGAAACCTCTGCCAGGTGAAAGATGTTAATCGTAAACTGCCCACAAGGACTTAGATCCCAGACCATTTGGAACCAGAAGGCTGATGATGTTGATTCCCAATTACCTCTCCACTAAAGAATCAGAAGAATCTCCATAAGCTTATCTCACACACTACAATTCCCCTCCTTCACCAAGTTTTTTTTTTTTTTGTTTTTTTGTTTTTACTTTACAATAATGTACTGGTTTTGCCATACATCAACATGCATCTGCCATGGTTGTACACGTCTTCCCATCCTGAACACCCCTCCGACTTCCCTCCCCATACCATCCCTCTGGGTCATCCCAGTGCACCAGCCCCAAGCTTCCTGTATTCTGCATCGAACCTGGACTGGCGATTCATTTCTTATATGACATTATACATGTTTTAATGCCATTCACTGCAGATGGTGACTGCAGCCATGAAATTAAAAGACGCTTACTCATTGGAAGGAAAGTTATAACCAACCTAGATAGCATATTCAAAAGCAGAGACATTACTTTGCCAACAAAGGTTTGTCTAATCAAGGCTATGGTTTTTCCTGTGGTCATGTATGGATGTGAGAGTTGGACTCTGAAGAAGGCTGAGCCCTGAAGAATTGATGCTTTTCAACTGTGGTGTTGGAGAAGACTCTTGAGAGTCCCTTGGACTGTAAGGAGATCCAACCAGTCCATTCTGAAGGAGATCAGCCCTGGGATTTCTTTGGAAGGAATGATGTTAAAGCTGAAACTCCAGTACTTTGGCTACCTCATGCGAAGAGTTGACTCATTGGAAAAGACTCAGATCCTGGGAGGGATTAGGGGCAGGAGGAGAAGGGGACAACAGAGGATGAGATGGCTGGATGCCATCACTGACTCGATGGACGTGAGTCTCGGTGAACTCCGGGAGTTGGTGATGGACAGGGAGTCCTAGCGTGCTGCGATTCATGGGCTCCCAAAGAGTCGGACACGACTGAGCGACTGAACTGAACTGAATGCCGTTCTTCCAAAATATCCCCGCCTCCTCCGACTCCCACAGAGTCCAAAAGACTGTTCTGTACATGTGTGTCTCTTTTGCTGTCTCGTACACAGGGTTGTCATTACCATCTTTCTAAATTCCATATATATGCATTGGTATACTGTATTGGTGTTTTTCTTTCTGGCTTACTTCACTCTGTTTAATAGGCTCCAATTTCATCCACCTCATTAGAACTGATTCAAATGTGTTCTTTTTAATGGTTGAGTAATATTCCATTGTGTATATGTACCACAGCTTTCTTATCCATTCATCTGCAGGTGGATATCTAGGTTGTTTCTATGTCCTGGCTATTATAAACAGTGCTGCGATGAACATTGGGGTACACGTGTCTCTTTCCCTTCTGGTTTCCTCGGTGTGTATGCACAGCAGTGGGATTGCTGGGTCATATGGCAGTTCTATTTCCAGTTTTTTAAGGAATCTCCACACTGTTCTCCATAGTGGCTGTACTAGTTTGCATTCCCACCAACAGTGTAAGAGGGTTCCCTTTTCTCCACACCCTCTCCAGCATTTATTGCTTGTAGACTTTTGGATCACAGCCATTCTGACTGGCGTGAAATGGTACTTCATTGTGGTTTGATTTGCATTTCTCTGATAATGAGTGATGTTGACTATCTTTTCATGTGTTTGTTAGCCATCTGTATGTCTTCTTTGGAGAAATGTCTATTTCGTTCTTTGGCCCATTTTTTTATTGGGTCATTTATTTTTCTGGAATTGAGCTGCAGGAGTTGCCTGTATATTTCTGAGATTAGTTGTTTGTCAGTTGCTTCATTTGCTATTATTTTCTCCCATTCTGAAGGCTGTCTTTTCACCTTACTTATAAATTCTTTAGTTGTGCATTCCTATACACTAATAATAAGAAAATAGAAAGAGAAATTAAGGAAACAACCCCATTCACCATTGCAACAAAAAGAATAAAATACTTAGGAATATATCTACCTAAAGAAACTAAAGACCTATATATAGAAAACTATAAAACACTGATAAAAGAAATCAAAGAGGACACTAATAGATGGAGAAATATACCATGTTCGTGGATCGGAAGAATCAATATAGTGAAAATGAGTATACTACCCAAAGCAATCTATAGATTCAATGCAATCCCTATCAAGCTACCAACGGTATTTTTCACAGAGCTAGAACAAATAATTTCACAATTTGTATGGAAATGCCAAAAAACTCGAATAGCCAAAGCAATCTTGAGAAAGAAGAATGGAACTGGAGGAATCAACCTGCCTGACTTCAGGGTCTACTACATAGCCACAGTCATCAAGACAGTATGGTACTGGCACAAAGACAGAGATATAGATCAGTGGAACAAAATAGAAAGCCCAGAGATAAATCCACACACCTATGGACATCTTCTCTTTGACAAAGCAGGCAAGAATATACAATGGAGAAAAGACAATCTCTTCAACAAGTGATGCTGCGAAAACTGGTCAACCACGTGTAAAAGAATGAAACTAGAACACTTTCTAACACCATACACAAAAATAAACTCAAAATGGATTACAGATCTAAACATAAGACCAGAAACTATAAAACTCTTAGAGGAGACCACAGGCAAAACACTCTCCGACATACATCACAGCAGGATCCTCTATGACCCACATCCCAGAATATTGGAAATAAAAGCAAAATAAACAAATTGGATCTAATTAAAATCAAAAGCTTCTTCCCCAAGTTTTTAAAAACCTTTTCCTGAAAGTGTTTGGGTAGCTTTTAAGTACTAGACTCATTAGTACCTTTTAATAGATTCTAGTACCTTTTAGGAGAACATAATGGCAACCCACTCCAGTACTCTTGCCTGGAAAATCCCATGGATGGAGGAGCCTGGTAGGCTGCAGTCCATGGGGTCGCTAAGAGTCGGACATGACTGAGCGACTTCACTTTCACTTTTCACTTTCATGCATTGGAAGGGGAAATGGCTACCCACTCCAGTGTTCGTGCCTGGAGAATCCCAGGGACAGTGGGGCCTGGTGGGCTGCCGTCTATGGGGTCGCACAGAGCCAGACACGACTGAAGCGACTTAGCAGCAGCAGCAGCAGTACCTTTTAAGTACTAGACTCATTGCTTGGCACCCTGTGATAACCACTATACTTCCTTCACCTCAACTTAGTGTCAGTAGATAGGCTTTACTGTACATGCACAAGTGGACCCAAGTTTGGCTCAGTAACAACTGTTGCAAATTTATCCCTCACTTAAAAAAGTAAAGAAAAATATTAAAGGAAATATAATCAGAATAATTTACACTTATCAGTAAATAACTTACATTTAAGTGGTTTGACTTAAGAAGAGCAAAGATACAGTTTGAATATAAAATGTTTTCCTCAACTCTGTGTATAGCCTCCTGAGATAATCACTTTGCCATCTTGCATTTCTTTTCCTTTGGAATGATTTTGGTCACGGACTGCTATACAATGTTAGCTCTGTCCATAGTTTTTTCAATCACTCTGTCTACCAGATCTAATCCCTTGAATCTATTCATCACCTCCACTGTATAATCATAAGGGGTTTGATTTAAGTCATACTTGAATAGCCTGATGGGTTTCCCTACTTTCTTCAATTTATGCCTAAATTTTACATTAAGGAGCTCATGATTTTGCAAAAAGGATCCACAGTCAGCTCCAGTCTTGTTTTTGCTGACTGTATAGAGCTTCTTCATCTTCGGCTGCAAAGAATATTTTAATATTGACATTTGGTGATGTTCATGTGTAGAGTTGGCTTTGGTGTTGTTGGAAAAAGGGGGTTTGTTGTAATCAGTATGTTTTCTTGACAAAACTCTGTTAGCCTTTGGCCTGCTTCATTTGGTACTCCAAGATCAAACTTGCCTATTACTCCAGGCATCTTTTGATGTCCTACTTTTGCATTCTGATTCCTTATGATGAAAAGGACAATTTTTTGTTTGTTTGTTTGTTTTTGGTGTGAGTTCTAGAAGGTCTTGTATGTCTTTATTGAAACATTCAGCATCAGTGGTTGGGTATAGACTTAGATTACTGTGTGGTGTTGAATGGTTTGCCTCGGAAATGAGTCAAGATCATTTTGTCATTTTTGAGATATGTTCTAGGTATAGAATCTTCTCATTTTTCCTGGTTCATGTGAGCAAACAATTATGCTGCCCTGCTTTTCCTCATTCAATTGTCAAATTTTCCTCATTCAATTGTCAGATTTACACTATGGAAAAATCTTCTGGTATTCACTTTACAGCACAAATAATTTTAATTTTTGTATGCTAAATTGCTATTTTCTGTTAAATGGGTTGATGACTTAGGGAAAATTTGACCAAGCTATCACACATGTCCAGTTTTAAAGGATAACTATGCTCCAAAACACGTAAGATTGAAAAGACTGTAATCAAGGCTTTTAAATATAAAATATAATAGTTATTATTTTCATATCTGCATAAACTATTATTTCTACCATATCCATAAAACATGATTATTTTGGTAATGGTTAATTTCCTTTACAATCATACTCCACAAAGAGATATTTAGAGATCAAAGAAGTTATTTCTTCCTTAATTCATCTAGAATATTTATTAAAATATTTTGGTAATAGGTTAGATTAATATAAATTATATGCCAAAATAAATCAGCTTGTTAAAACTTTCCTGATGAAAGAGCAATTGCTTTGAAATGAAGAAATGCTTTAGATAGATAAATAATAAACACATATCTTCTGTTAAAAATAGAAATTAAGATGTTGCCTACCTCATAGATTTGTCCACAGTAAAGCATGTAGAATCATATTTGGTGTATGTTAACACTCTGAAATTATCCAGTACTGTATAATTTTTTATGTAAAATTCTTTGAGGAAATTATATGTGATGGCAGATATACTAGACATTATTTAAAATTTTAGTCAAATTAAACTGCAATTGCAGAATGTTAATGCTGTTGAGGCTGGAATATTTCTCATCTTACATAGTGCTGGCTTAAGTCCTATATCATGACTAAAACATCATTGATTATTCATTAGCTTGCTCAATAATTCTTGTGCTATTGATTTCTTAGTAACCCACATCAATCAATATAGGAACTGACCTTATCAAATCTAGGCATTTTACATTTGAGGTAAGACACAGCTCAAGTGACTTGATTATTCTTGTATTATATAATCAAAGAGTGTCTTTATTCGGTTGACTTTCTTTTTTTTTTTTAGGCTCAATAAGGTCTAGCAATTTAGCTTAGCAGTGCAGTCAAGATCTGCCATTATCTTTGTGTTGGCACATTAAATGAACATCACTAAAATAGCTATTTGAAGATCACTCAACTGATAAGCTCCATTCTTTACACTAGTAAAAATGGTTCTCATCTTTTGTTGGCCAAGTACTCTGCTGAAAAACATGATGGAAACTGAGACAGCACATCACCCCAAAAATGTACAAACATTTACTATATATTTATAGAGCTTTGTATAAAATGAACTCCAAGTATTAAAAAAATTTGAGATGGATATTTTACTTTTGAATAAATTCATTTTGCAATTTAGACACATTTATTACTTGAAATATGGCTTTTTACATAACTATTAAGATTATTTCACAGTTAAAATCATCATCATCTCATTTGTATAATGAGTAAGGATAACTGAAAAAAGAAAATTTGCAATTCTCCCTAACATGTCATTAAATGTATTTTTAATATTAGATTTAGATGTTTACTGATAAGTTTTTATGATCTCTGCATTCTTTAAACAGTAAGCATAGTGACTGACATATTTAGTCTGGAGCTAAAGCCGTGCATTAACCACCACACTATATACTGGTTGTACAAACTTGGGTAACTTAATTTTTCCATAATTGACTCTTCACTCATAATTTATTGGATAACTTAAGCTATTTCATGTAAACAGAAAATAATAAAAAAAGGAGGAAGTATATCACTGGGTTATTTTAAGAAACACGTGGATTAAAACCTGTAAAATTCTTAGAATAACACTGATATGAGAAAATAAATCAGTCAACGTGAGTTATTATCATTTTTCAGTTCCCAGAGATAAAGTCTTAATACAACAATAAAAATATATTTCCAATATCACAGTAGACACACTTTTGGCACTTTTCCTTGTTTTAATAATCTTTCCAAGTTCTGATATTACAGTTTTAATATGGAAGTTAAGATGATGAATTTTATCAAAGAATTGCCATCATAAAACAAAACCTCCCAGATATCTCCTGTGTGCATAACAGTTTACAGAGAGAAATTCTATAGAAAATATGTTAAAAAAATTACCTGCATTATTTTAAACTACCTACATTTTAATTTGCCATTTATTTGAAAAAAAAAATTGTCTCTATGTCCAGTGACATATTTTCTCACTAATAAAAATTCTCTTTTTAAAGATCAAGAAATTTTTGTGTCTTAATTTCTATATTTCTCAGCTTAAAATGTAGTTTTCATTTATTGATATCAGTGATTTTTAGGTTTCAAGCATTTTCAGTGTCCTTTACTGATGTTTCAAATAGCTATAATATAGCTATCCATCTCTGCTTTTCATGAAAATTCAGATATAAATGCATTAACATTTTAAAATTAAATGAATGAACTTGTTCTGGGAATTAAAGCAACTATCTAAGTTACTTCATACCTACCAAGGAAATTGGTCTAGTTCATCTCATATCCTCTAAAACATGTCATCCAGAAAGACATATTGACTTATTTTTAGGAATTTCTAATCAGCATTTTACTTCAGTTCAGTTCAGTTCAGTTCAGTCACTCAGTCGTGTCTGACTCTTTATGACCCCATGAACCACAGCATGCCAGGCCTCCCTGTCAGTCACCAACTCCCGGAGTCCACACAAACCCATGTCCGTTGAGTCGGTGATGCTATCCAACAATTTCATCCTCTGTCATCCCCTTCTCCTTCTGCCCTCAATCTTTCCCAGCATCAGAGTCTTTTCAAATGAGCGAGCTCTTCACATCAGGTGGCCAAAGCATTGGAGTTTCAGCTTCAACATAAGTCCTTCTAATGAACACCCAGGATTGATCTCCTTTAGGATGGACTGGTTGGATCTCCTTTAGGATGGACTGGTTAGATCTCCTTGTAGTCCAAGGGACTCTTAAGAGACTTCTCCAACACCACAGTTCAAAAATGTCAATTCTTCTGTGCTCATCTTTCTTTATAGTTCAACTCTTACATCCATACATGACCACTGGAAAAACCATAGCCTTGACTAGACGGACCTTTGTTGACAAAGTAATGTCTCTGCTTTTTAATATGCTGTCTAGGTTGGTCATAATTTTCCTTCCAAGCAGTGAGTGTCTTTTAATTTTATGGCTGAAATCACCATCTGCTGTGATTTTGGAGCCCAGAAAAATAAAATCAGCCATTGTTTCCACTGTTTGCCCATCTATCTGCCATGAAGTGATGGAACCAGATGCCATGATCTTAGTTTTCTGAATGTTGAGCTTTAAGCCAACTTTTTCACTCCCCTCTTTCACTTTCATCAAGAGGCTTTTGAGTTCCTCTTCACTTTCTGCCATAAGGGTGCTGTCATCTGCATATTTGAGGTTATTGATATTTCTCCCAGCAATCTTGATTCCAGCTTGTGCTTCCTCCAGCCCAGCATTTCTCATGATGTGCTCTGCATATAAGTTAAATAAGCAGGGTGATGATATACAGCCTTGACGTACTCCTCTCTAGGTTGGTCATAACTTTCCTTCCAAGGAGTAAGCATCTTTTAATTTCATGGCTATATTTTACTTATAGCTACTTTATTCAAGAGTTCAATGTGAAATCATTTTAGTATTTCATGTACTGAGTGCTGAGGTAGTTATGCCTCTGTGTCCTCAGCAAACTAGTTTCATTAGGCCTTTTTAGCTCACTCATTTTTAAAATAATTTTCACTTGGAGTAAAATTGCTTTACAATGTGTGTTAATTTCTACTGTATAGCAGTGTAAATCAGCTCTCCATAAACATATATCTCCTCATTTTTGAATTCCCTTCCCATGTAGGTCATCACAGAGCTGGGTAGAGCTCCATATGCTATACAGTAGGTTCTCACTTCTTATCTACTTTATAGAATCTCTCATTAAGTTATGTCAGGCTCTTTGCAACCCCATGGACTGTAGCCTCCCAGGCTCCTCTGTCCATGGGGTTTTCTAGGCAAGTGTACTGGAGTGGGTTGCCATTGCCTTCTCCATATCTACTTATACATAGTATCAAAGTGTATATATGTCAGTTGTAACCCCTCAATTCATCCCATCCCACATTCCCTCCTTGGTATCCATATGTTTGTTCCCTACATCTATGTCTCTATTTCTACTTTGTAAATAAGATTGTCTATACCATTTTTTTCAGATTCTACATATATATAATAGGATAGAGTATTTGTTTTTCCCTATTTGACTTATTTCACTCTGTATGATAGTCTCTAGGTCCATTCTCATCCTTGGTCATGACCTGATTTAATTTCTGTTTATGGCTGAATAATATTCCATTATATACATTTTGAATTATGTGTGCATACATACATCTTTCCCTTTTATCTTCATATTCTATGCACATTCAGTTTTCCTCATAGGAAACTATGCTAATGTATTTAACACATACTTTATTTGAATGTGTTCTTTATTTTCATATTTTAATCTAATTAAATGCTATCTGTATCAATATGACATCATAGAAATCAAGAGGGGGCAATGCTTCAGAGGCAATGATCAGCCATCTGTTATATTCTCCTGAAAAGCAAAGTGAACTGAAGAACACATTTTGTTCATCATGTTTAGAAATATGTAAATGAGTTGTTGGCTTATCTAGTATCTCAGTGGTAAAGAAGCTGCCTACCAATGCTGGAGACTTGAGTTTGATCCCTGGGTCAGGAGGATCTCTTGGACAAGGAAATGGCAACCCTCTTGAGTATTCCTGCTTGGGAAATACAATGGATAGAGGAGCTTAGCAAGCTACAGTCTATGGGGTCGCCAAAGAGTCAGACATAACTTAGCAACTAAACAACAACAAATGAGTTTTATAACAGCATGTTCATTGGAGTTGCAAATCTTTATCATAGTCATGTTATTAATGATAAGGAGATGAAGAAATCAAGTGTAAATAGCTACTTCTTGAAACTTGGAGAAGAGAAAGTTCATCTTGATTAGTTGGTTGGCTGATTTTAATTGAAAAACTGCATTGGTATAATATTTATGCCAAAAAGTCAGTAGAGAAGGGAAAATAAAAATGGAAGATAGTAAGAAGATATCAAAGGTAATTCAAAATATATTATCCCTGAGAAATTTGGCAAGAATAAGGTTCGTGAAAAAGGTGAAGAATTTAACAGTTGATATATGATTTAATTTGGAGATGGTAGGTTCAAGGCAAGTAATTTTAAGTTAATGAACTTTTGAGAGTTTATATCATATAAATGCACTTTTTAATAATTTTGAACTGACATACAAAGAAGTTTACTTGGATCATGATGGAGAAAGTAGAAAAGGTTAAAATATCCTTTACTGAAAATGTGAGAAGGATCTGATTCAAAGAAAGGGAAATATTTATTAAGATCTTTAAGAACTCACTTACAATCAATTCAAAATGATTATTATAGTGACAGCTTGCATGTTTTTCAGTAATAGTAATGACCCATTTGTGTGTACATGATAAATGACATAGTGTGTCCTGGAATATAAGAAATTCATGATAGGAAAGTAAGAAAGAAAAGGATAGATGTATAGGAAAAAAATATCAAGGAACATTTATCTTTGGAATGTTTGAATAGGCATTTTGGAATCAATGCTTGGTTTCAACTTAAAGGGAGAGCATTTCTTCACATAAATTTATTTATTTATTTTAATTGAAGGATAATTGCAATATTATGATGGCATCTGCCATACATGACCATAGTCACACATCTGATCCCTCCCTCCTGAACCCGTTTCTTGTGATAAGTTAAAGTGTGTGACTATAGAAGCTGCTGGGTAGATTCTGTAAGGAACATAGTTTGTAAGAAGTCAAGGAACCGAGTGACTGAGGGTTTGGAAATGCTGTCCTTGAGAATCCTGAAGTGAGTGATTTGGCAGCATTTGAACTGGTTAGAAAAATCATATGAAATAGGGAAAATATTCAGTGAATATGAATGAGTGTCTTAAATGGCAATGGACTATATAAAAATTATAAGAAATGGATAGGAGAGATGGAAGAAATGAGACATAAAGAAGCTGATAACAAGTGTGTAGAAGAAAAATAAAGAAATGGCATTGGAAAGTCAGTGAGCCACGTAATCTCACTTTCTGATACTGGAGTAGATGACATATGAAACTGAATGCCTGCAGTGAAAGCACTATTCTTAGGTGATATATAAATTTTAGTTCAGGACAGAAGACATAAGAAATATTCAAAAAGTTATTCTTGGCTGGTAGATTTGGGGACAGGGAATATTGTTAAGGAGAGTGTTGATCAAGCGCCAGACATTAGTGGAAAAGTTTGCAATACACAAAAGGGGTAATGATTTGGATCAGGAGAGGGGAAACAGAGAGCATTCTGGGAAGGACAGAGATCATCTAAGCAGTTTGCATTTTGTTGATTGTCCAAAAAAAAAAAAAAAAAAAGCATGACTATAAGAGAAGACAGACTTAGATTTGAATGACAGTTGAAAAAATCTGGCCAATCATGCTGAAAACAAGGTACAGACACAGATATTTTATTTTAAACATAATTTTTAAGTAGGGATTTTATTCAGTTTGAAGAGACATGATTCTTAGTGATCATAGAATTAGGGGAAAATATGAACATTTAAATAGTTTATCTTGTATAGTGTAGTTAAACATGTTAATAGAAACTGAAAATGTATTTAAAACTATAAAAGTTTCAGTCATAAATATTTTTGATGCCAGAATCCAAAATAAAATATCAACAAATAGATTTTAATAATATATTTAGCATAAAAGGCATTTTATTATGAAACAGATACGTCCTAGAACTCTGAGGGTTGATTAATATTAGGAAATGCATTGGCTAAATAAGAAAACCATTGTGTAGTCTCAGTAGATATTACAATGGCCTTGATTGTATTCAACATGCCTTAATCATAAACTCTGGGTAAACCAGGGATACAAAAATATTTCTCAAAGTAATTAAGAATATTAGTCATGTAATGCAAAAACATATTCAGCAAAGTATTATGTATGTTTTTATAAAAACTTTTTATTTAAGCATTTCAATTGCTTCCATTATGCTGAAGTATAAACTTAACAATCCATAATGCAGTCTTCAAAGCCCTTCAATTGAGGGGTTTTTTTAATATTTTATTTTATTTTTTAACTTTACAATATTGTATTGGTTTTGCCATATATCAACATGAATCCACCACAGGTATACACGTGTTCCCCATCCTGAACTCTCCTCCCTCCTCCCTCCCCATACCATCCCTCTTTTAATTATCTCTTCAGTGTCATCCCAGACACTCTTTTCACTGCTTTCTTCACTCTGCTTTAGAATCAGTACTTGTGTTGGTTTCTTTCATATAATGCTTAGCTTTTCTTGTTGATAAAATCTAACATGTTTTGTTCCCAGAGAAATGGTCTGTGGCCACCTAGATTAGTGAGATCTTCAGTTATTTTCCAGTATATCACCAAAGCCATCACCTTCTACTCATAATTTCTCTATTTCCTTTAAAACTGATATGTCTATAAGGAGATAAAAGTTGTTACCTCTATTCTACATTGCAGGTTTTAGAGCTTAGTACTTATACACCTATTTCTCTAACTGGGGATTTTCTGTAGTATAATTCAAGGGAGACAGGGCCTGCTTTCCACTGCAAAAGGAGAAATATATAAATGTTAATTTTTCCTATTAAATTTTCCTCTATTTTATAGGCAAGCATGTGATTTAGGCTCAATCAAACAGACATTTATACTAAGATTCTAAATCTAGAGAGAATGACAATTTAAAAAGAGAGAGAGACATGGATTCCTTTGTCTAACAGTTGTGGTAATGACCACAGGATGAGGATGATCATTGCAATTGCAATGACACTAATCATTTCCATGATATGAAATTGTCTGAGATTGTAGCTATCTAGATCTCAAGATTCATCTTATTTTAAAGCCTGCATTATCAACTTTACCACAGATTATGTGAGCTATTAAGTTTACTTCCTTAAATGCATTGGTGAAAGCTCTTTTTGTTGTAAATCATAGCACAGATTAAGCTTAATACATATGTTTAACTTAATGGATTTTTACATGTTGAACAAGTAACCACCACTATTAACAATGAACAGACTTTCAGGTCATTACAGATGCTGTCCAGTTGCCCAAAGTCCCATAGCCCTGATGTGACCGCTATCTTAATTTAATGGCAGTTATGTCCTTGCTTCATTTTATAATTTTACAACTGGCGTGCTGCAGTCCATGGGGTTGCAAAGAGTCGGACACAACTGAGCGACTGAACTGAACTGGTTAATTCATTCATGAATATTCAGATAGTAAACTTTATTGATTAATTTTTAACTCCAGACACAATAATAGTTCAGAGGCAAGTGGAGATGTAAAGACATCCTATTTTCAAGGTCACAGTCTATTCAAAAACAGAATAATAGTGCAAAATAAGGAAATGCCACTTCAGTTTATTACATCAAGAAACATTAATAATTAAATTGAATTTATCATCAAGCAAGGGAAAATGAAGCCCTGATAGAATATATTTAAAGACTCTTTTACTTGAAAATGTAAGCTTCAACATTTACTGATATTTTTTTTTTTTCCTATGAATACATCTGCTTTAAAGGAATAGGAGGCCTTTCTAATGTTGCAAAAATCTATTTCTCATATAATTTCTTTAACTACCAGGTACCATTTCAATTACAATTCCAAGGTATTGTTTTTTTCCTTTTAAATTTCATGTTGATTTGTTTTATCATTTGAAAAAGTTATCATTATAAGTAATTTCCAAATAACTTCTTTTGAATAAAGGCATATACACAGAAATTAAACTTTTTTGTGCATAAGAAAGTATCTATATGTATTTCAAAGATACCAAAAAGAGGTTACGCATCAGGGATTTTAAACTGGTATTCTAATAGTATCTGCAATAAAGAATAGCTATTTCCAGTTTACCACTTAAAAATTTAACTACATTTGATGAAATTTATAATACTAGCTCATATATTTGAATTTATTTTTTATACAATATTGAGCAAATATTTTCATGTAAGCAATTCAGCATTCATTCACTGTTTAGGGAATTTCATGAGTTATTAAATTTGTTGCCAATTTGCAAACATAAAATAGTTTCAAAGAAATACTGTTCTGTGGATGGAATACTTATATCTCAATATAGACAGTTTTTCTTCCCCCAGCTATCTGCATTTATTTAGATGATGGAGTTAAATTCACTTATCAAATGATATAAAGCAAGATTGGGTCAAAGAAGTGCATGATTGTGTGAGCTGTTTCTAAGTTTCCTCTTTGGTGTTTCATATGATTTATCTTTTTCCCTGCAAACACACACTAGTCCTATACAAATTACTTAGAAGAAGATGAAATAATTCAGATTCTAAAGCTATCAATTAGTATCTTTAGCACCCTTTAGTAAAGGAAAATATGAAGTGAAGCATTTTGTATTTTCAAGCTTATTCTGGTTTTATGTCCTTCTTTAGTATAAGCTGCCTTCTCTCATTGAACAAATACAGTAATAAAAAATATTAAGACATTATGTAACTAAGCCTTTTCATTTTTATTAAAAGTACAATGAAAAACATAGGAATTCTAGCTTTTCCCCAAGATACGATATACAGAGAATATTTTAGTCATGAATACACCGGATTTAGGATTTTAGTCACCAATAAATTCAAGAAATTTCAGCACTTCGGTTATATGGTAAACAAACACACAAAAGGGATCACTGAGAAAAGTGGCCACTAAAAGTGTAAAAGGAACTGTGAAAACTGTGTTAGACTGCAAACAAGCAAAATTAACAGAATTAACTGTATTCTATCCTCAGCCATTATCTTACAACAATATAAATTTCTGTTGCAAACAAAATCCATTTTCTGAAATCCATTTCTTCACTATATTGTGCTGTTTGAAAGTTATTTTGATGAAGTTTAATGTGCAAAGCCAAGGTTAAGAAAACAATGATTTAAAAAGAAAAAAAAAATCATGTCAAACTTGTAAAAGAAATCCACAGGCTAAAGAAATCTGTAACTAATATTTTCAAGAACAAAAATCTATATTGTTTTGGATTACTTCTCTACTATCTTTGGCTTTCATTCTCAAGGTTATTATTATTTTTTTTAAATATGGATTTTCCCATTCCAATCTTTGCATTTGAGATTCAGGCAGTAAGCACAGTAGAAAGAGGAAATACCTTATGTCTTTTATTTAAAGAATCTTCCTGAAATCACGCACTAATCTTCTGTTCATAGATCATTACTCAAAAATCTGTCACAAGGCCAAAACTAGCTGCAAATAGGACCTAAAATGTGTCTTTAAACCACAGTGGCAAGTTACCATAGCAAAATTAGAGTTCATGTATCTAAATGAGAAGAGAAAAGATAACTAGAAGAAATTAAGCATTTCTGGGATAACTGGTACTTAGAAAATTGTTCGTTTTTTGACATTGATAGAGACAAGTACCTTTTACAAAATTTTGATTAGATACAATGGCTTGTCAGGTTCTTTGAGATCGCTGGGTATGCAGTAACATATTTTGATACCCTGAAGAAGACACTGGCAACCCGCGCCAGTATTCATGCCTGGAAAATTCTGTGGACACAGGACTCTGGCAGGCTACAATTAGTCTATGGAGCCACAAAATGTTGGACACGATTGAGCCTGCAAACACACAACTAATAAATGTTTTATATCTTCCTGGTGATTCTTCTACATTTATATTTTTTATTTATCTTAATGAATTGAATACCTTTGCCAGTAAAATGTTAAAATAATAACTTTACTGCTACTGCTGCTAAGTCGCCTCAGTCGTGTCCGATTCTATGCAACCCCATAGACAGCAGCCCACCAGGTTCCCCCATCCCTGGGATTCTCCAGGCAAGAACACTGGAGTGGGTTGCCTTTTCCTTCTCCAATGCATAAAAGTGAAAAGTGAAAGTGAAGTCGCTCAGTCGTGTCCAACTCTTGGCGACCCCATGGACTGCAGCCTACCAGGCTCCTCTGCCCGTGGGATTTTCCAGTCAAGAGTACTGGAGTGGGGTGTCATTGCTTCGGGTTACATGTGTTTTAATTTGCTTCCTCGGGGTCCCGGAGGCTGCTCTCCAGGTGGAGGGGCTAGGCTGAGCTCTCCTGCAGCTGGCCCCCCACGCCAGCCCTGCAGACCCTCGGGAAGGGCCGTGTCCTCCTCCAGGCTGCCCGTGCCCTCCACAAGCTCCTTGTAGGTGATCTTCTCGGCAAACGGCCGCAGCCCGAGCAGCTCCACCATGTCGGCCCGCTCCAGCACCTTCTTCTCCAGCAGCCGCCTGGCCACCTTGTCCACCTGCTCGTGGCAGCAGGTAAGCCGGTCCAGGGTGCGGGCGTGCGCGGAGCCGATAAGCCGCCGCACCTCCTCGTCTATGAGCTGGGCCGTGGCCTCACTGAACAGCTTCTCCACAAGCGTCTCGCCTGGGCACGGGAGATCGAAGGACACCTGGCCCAGCTTCTCGCTTATCCCGAACTGTGCGATCTGGGCATAGGCGCTCTGGTTGACCTTCCTCAGGTCGTCCTGGGCCCCCGTGGTGACCCGCCTGAAGAACAGCTGCTCACCCACGCGGCCGCCCAGCATGGCACACATGCAGTCAAAGAGTTGCTCCCGTGTGTACAGGTACAGGTGTATAAAGTTAAAATAATAACTTTAAGCAACATAATTAAATTCTGAGATTTAATGCTAATGTTTCAAATAGTTTGCTATCTAGCACATGGCTTAAGGATAAGAAACCATTTCTTTTAGCCTGTTAATTGTTCTAAAATCCTCATACTTTTTCTATTTAATAAGTTAATATGAAGATTTACATTAATATAGTTCCTAATTGTTAAGCTATTTTAAGTTGCTGAGCCAAAATATATTAATGTTTGTGGTAATTGTATTTTTGCTTTTAATTTACTAAGGTTTTTTTCATATTTTTATATACAGTTCACACTGTGCTTATATTTAATGTTTCCATATATAATTATACACATATATATTTTTGGCTTTCTTTGAATGTTAAATTGTGACATTGAGTTGTGTAATAATTGTAGCATGCTGTCAAGTCCGACTCTAGGACCCCATGGACTGTAGTAGCCCATCAGGTTCCTCTCTCCATGGGATTTTCCAGGCAAGAATATTGAAACAAGTTTCTAGTTTGTTCTTCAGGGGATCTTCCCAACCCAGGGATCAAACCCATATCCATTGTGCCTCATGAATTGGCAGACAGATTCTTTACCACCTGGGAAGCCCTGAGTGGTGTACATTACTTCAAATATTATTTCCTATAGTTTTAGACAGGGTTTATAAAATGGAAATAATCTGCTCTTTGAAAGTTTGCTAAAACTCATCATCATGCAAGTCATATGAGATTTTAGAAAGAATTCCACAATGACAGAATGTTTGTGAAATTCTATTTTAGTGTTTCAATAGAAAATAAGAGGGAAAAAATTAGAAATAACAAGCTAAGACAAAACTTTAAAGATATGTCACTGTAAAAGCTTTCATGGTGCAGTAATGCAGTGGGATTTGAATAATATATAATAAATACTAGAATAATAGTACCCAAGTCATGTTATCTGAGGATTTATTTCTGGAAGAACTGACTGGCCCAAGGTCAAATTCCTGCAAATTCTGACTTTTTAAAATTGTTTCTCTTGTTAAATATCAATAGACAGTTAAATCTCACCAGATTCTTGGATAAAGTCTCTAACATGACAGAGTGAAACTGAAATTAATAAATGGATAAAAGAGACACTGGTCAAAATTTTCATGCTACATGAAATATATTGTTTAGATGTAAAAGAAGATATTCTATTCTTGTATATCAAGATTTTTTCAGAGTCTGAAAAGATTGTCTGAGTTCCTGTGTATCAAATACATTATGGTGTAGTGCTTGGTTGGAGAGGTCAATGGAAGGACTTGAGAGTAAGAAACAAATCTGAAAATAAAAGAAAAATGGTTGTGTAATATGAGAAAACATAAGGATCAGTTAGTGCAGGTGAAGGTGAAAGTCACTCAGTCATGTCCGACTCTTTGTGACTCCATGGACTCTACAGTCCATGGAATTCTCCAGACCAGAATACTGGAGTGGGTAGCCTTTCCCTTCTCCAGGGGATCTTCCCAACCCAGGGATCGAACCCAGGTCTCCCACATTGCAGGTGGTTTCTTTACCAGCTGAGCCACCAGGGATGCCCATGAATCCTGGAGAGGGTAGCCTATCCCTTTTCCAGTGGATCTTCCTGACCAGGAAATCGAACTAGGGTGTACTGCATTGCAGGCAGATTCTTTACTAACTGAGCCATCAGGGAAGCCATCAGTTAGTGCAGAACACCACAAAAAGTACTAATAATACACTCAGAATGATAAAGAGAAGAAACTGAGGTGAGAAAACTAACAAAAAGTGATCCAAATTTACTTCATGTGAGTGAAAAACATGTTTCCTCAGTAAAAGAGCCCTTGAGTAATAAAATGACTAAAGCAAGATCCAGTGAAAGCCATTCCATTGATGGCGACAGATAAACACTAAACAACACTATAGATAGATGTTAGTTGTTTGTTCATTGATGGCATTCAAAGATAATAATAGAGGGGAAGGATGTATTAAAAATAAAATTAAAGTTTTGGTATACACAGCATATGAGGTGTTTCAAGAGCAAGGGTCTGATACTCAAAAGAAAACAGAATGGAACCTTTATAATTTTGGTACTATTAGATTTTTACTCTGGAATCCTAAATAAAACTAAATATCAATAAACATAAATTTTTAAGAAATATTTTAAACATCTAAAGTAGCAAATTATTTATATTTCACACATTAAGTTACAGGATGCTACTGAAGAGTGTGACAATTTTAAAGAAGGGCAAATATAAATATACTGGAAGACACAGAATCCAGGAGGGGAAAAAAAGTGGTATTCAACAAAGGAAAAAGACAAAATTTAAAAATCAGCCTGAAAGTGAAAGAATTTCTCAGAACAGTTGTGCATTTGTATGGGGAAAACTATACAGCAATATTATTCAGCACTCTACTGAGGTACCTCTCAGGGGGATATGGTGTCAAAAGAGAAAAAGCAACTAAGACCAAAAGACAAATTCTAATTTTACAGCTGAAATTATCAAAAGTGAGTATACCTGTGTGATCACTATCTTGGTTAAGAAGTTATCAGTAACCCAAAATTGTCCCATTACACCCCACTTCAGTCAATATGACAAGCATCCCATCTTACCATTTTTTGTTTCCTTTTTGCTTGTCTTTCTGGCTAAAAT
This sequence comes from Bos grunniens, assembly GCF_055505025.1. Taxonomy (NCBI): domain Eukaryota; kingdom Metazoa; phylum Chordata; class Mammalia; order Artiodactyla; family Bovidae; genus Bos; species Bos grunniens. The sequence continues at coordinate 6,984,391 of NC_141176.1, read as the reverse complement.
GCCATGTCTTTGAATATATTGATTCTTTCATTGGCTTGAATCTGCTGCTGAAGCTCTTTATTGAATGCTCAGTTCTGTTGTTGTATTCTTCAGAGCCAGGATTAGTGTTTGCTTCTTTTGTATGATTTCCAATTCTTTGGTTTTCTTCTGACAGAGGATGAGATGGCTGGATGACATCACCAACTCAATGGACATGAGTTTGAGAAAACTCTGGGACATGGTGAAGGACAGGGTAACCTGGCATGTTGAAATCCATGGGGTCACACAGACTCAGACATGACTGAGCAACTGAACAAAAAAATTTCTTTGTTAATCTTATTTTGTTCATTCATTGCTTTCCTGATTTGTTTACTTATCTAAGTTACCTTGCATTTCATTGTTTAAGATGAAATAATCATTCTTTAAGATGATTATTTTTTAATTATTTTTCAGGTAATTCATAAATATCCATTTCTTTAATATATGCCTGACTATTCATGAAACCTGTAGGCTTTTATTGGTGTCTAGGCATTTCAATACCTGAATGATCTAGTGGTTTTCCATACTTTCTTCAATTTAAGTCTGAATTTGGCAATAAAGAGCTCATGATCTGAGCCACAGTCAGCTCCCGGTCTTGTTTTTGCTGACTGTGTAGAGCTTCTCCATCTTTGGCTGCAAAGAATATAATCAATCTGATTTCAGTGTTGACCATCTGGTGATGTCCATGTGGAGAGTCTTCTCTTGTTGTTGGAAGAGGGTGTTTGCTATGCCCAGTGCGTTCTCTTGGCAAAACTCTATTAGACTTTGCCCTGCTTCATTCCATATTCCAAGGCCAAATGTGCCTGTTACTCCAGGTGTTTCTTGACTTTATATTTTTGCATTCCAGTCTCCTATAATGAAAAGGACATCTTTTGGGGGTGTTAGTTCTAAAAGGTCTTGTAGGTCTTCATAGAACCATTCAACTTCAGCTTCTTCAGCATTACTGGTTGGGGATTACTTGATATTGAATGGTTTGCCTTGGAAACAAACAGAGATCATTCTGTCGTTTTTGAGATTGCATCCAAGTACTGCATTTCAGACTCTCTTGTTGACCATGATGGCTACTCCATTTCTTCTAAGGGATTCCTGCCCGCAGTAGTAGATATAATGGTCATCTGAGTTAAATTCACCCATTCCAGTCCATTTTAGTTCGCTGATTCCTAGAATGTCGACATTCACTCTTGCCATCTCCTGTTTGACCAATTCCAATTTGCCTTGATTCAAGTACCTGACATTTCAGGTTCCTATTATATTCTCTTTACAGCATTGGACCTTGCTTCTATCACTAGTCACATCCACAGCTGGGTATTGTTTTTGCTTTGGCTCCATCCCTTCATTTTTTTCTGGAGTTATTTCTCCACTGATCTCCAGTAGCACAGTAGCATACTGGCCACCTACTGACCTGGGGAGTTCCTCTTTCAGTATCCTATCATTTTTCCTTTTCATACTGTTCATGGGGTTCTCAAGGCAAGAATACTGAAGTGGTTTGCCATTCCCTTCTCCAGTGGACCACATTCTGTCTGTGTGGAAACAGTGTCAGACTTTATTTTTTTGGGCTCCAAAATCACTGCAGATGGTGACTGCAGCCACGAAATTGAAAGACACTTACTACTTGGAAGGAAAGTTATGACCAACTTAGATAGGCATATTCAAAAACATAGACATTACTTTGCCAACAAAGATCCATCTAGTCAAGGCTATGGTTTTTCCAGTGGTCATGTAAGGATGTGAGAGTTGGACTATGAAGAAAGCTGAGCGCTGAAGAATTGATGTTTTTGAACTGTGGTGTTGGAGAAGACTCCTGGGAATCTCTTGGACTGCAAGGAGATCTAGCCAGTCCATTCTGAAGGAGATCAGTCCTGGGTGTTCTTTGGAAGGAATGATGCTAAAGCTGAAACTCCAGTACTTTGGCCACCTCATGCGAAGAGTTGACTCATTGGAAAAAACTCTGATGCTGGGAGGGATTGGGGGCAGGAGGAGAAGGGGATGACAGAGAATTAGATGGCTGGATGGCATCACCGACTCGATGGACGTGAGTTGAGTGAACTCTGGGAGTCGGTGAAGGACAGGGAGGCCTGGTGTGTTGCGATTCATGGGGTCGCAAAGAGTCGGACATGACTGAGCAACTGAACTGAACTGAACTGAAGCATTTGAAAGAGAAAGTACCTCTTTTGACCTTGTAGACAGATTTCAGCAAGCAAAGAATTTCTGTCAGTTCTCAGGGCCAATAATACTATATCCAGAGTCACAGTTATGTTGCTTTCGAGCTGTATCACCAAATCTAATTTACAGCAGCACTAGAGGCTCTTGATGGTTCACAGAGGGTTCTGAAGTTGGTAAGTCTGTTACCAGGGACCCGGGGATGTGTGGATCATGTCTGGTGTTTAGGTGGATGCTACTGCCTCCAGAACCTTGTTCAGTAGAGTAGTATTGTGACAAGTGTCTGTTTCAGGCTCTGCAACTAGGTCTGCTGACAGTGAGTCTGTTAACATGTGTATGGTTTCTAGCAGGTCCCTGAGAAGGCTCCTGCTGGTTCACTAAATGAGTCCCTGGGAGGGCAGAATCATGCCCAGGTCATGGCTGAGAGGAGCTGGAACTCAGTTCAGGGCTGCTTCAGGGTTCACAATTGGGGTTGATGTCCACATGTCTGGATCTCCAGGCCCCAGGTGGCATGCCTCCTGTCAGGGTCCTGGGCAAACAAAATGACTGCCTGGTTGTGGAGTTATAGCACCTGCAGTGGGACCCAGGTTGGTAAGCTGACCTCAGGAGACATGGATGGGAGTGTCTCTTGGTGAGTGCTAGGGCAAGCAGAACTGCTCTTATGCTGCACTTAGGAGGGGATGGAACCAAGTCATAGGACTGTTTCAGGATCTGCTGAATGAGTTTTGGCTGGCCTGCCTCCCAGGGCATTAATGAACAAGTTTCCTGCTGGGCCCCGGGCCAGCAGGACTGCTCATGAAATTTGCCAGTAGTGGTTTAAGACAAGTATATGGGTTGCTTAGGTACATTTTAGCTATTCTGGAGGAAAAAAAGTGGAAAAGCAACCTAACACGTCTTTGGGCCAGCAGAATTGATCATGGACTGTGGCTGGGAAGGGTAGGGATACAGTTACAGTCACACCAAGTTCTGAAGACCTGCATCCAAGGGCTCTGGGGCAGGTAAGAGGGGCTACAGCCAGGTCAAGAACCTATAATATAACAAAAATGTATCTATATATATTTATAGTATACATTTTTATTATATATAATAAGTTTGCATCATGGTTTCTGGCAGGTAACTTAAAAATATTGAAATAATGTTGCTATATATAAGATAGAAACACCTAGCTATTCTTAGCTGTCATTTCACCACCATGGGTCTTTTTCCTTCTGCTTAAGCAAAACTCAGTTCAGTTCAGTTCACTTGCTCAGTCGTGTCCGACTCTTTGTGACCCCATGAATCGCAGCACGCCAGGTCTCCCTGTCCATCACCAACTCCCTGAGTTCACTTAAACTCATATCCATCAAATTGGTGATGCCATCCGGCCATCTCATCCTATGTCATCCCCTTCTCCTCCTGCCCCCAATCCCTACCAGCATCAGAGCCTTTTCCAATGAGTCAACTCTTCACATGAAGTGGCCAAAGTACTGGAGTTTCAGCTTTAGCATCATTCCTTCCAAAGAACACCCAGGGCTGATCTCCTTTAGGATGGACTGGTTGGACCTCCTTGCAGTCCAAGGGACTCTCAAGAGTCTTCTCCAACACCACAGTTCAAAAGCATCAGTTCTTCAGTGCTCAGCTTTCTTCACAGTCCAACTCTCACATCTATACATGACCCCTGGAAAAACCATAGCCTTGATTAGATAGACCTTTTTTGGCAAAGTAATATCTCTGCTTTTCAATATGCTATCTAGGTTGGTCGTAACTTTCCTTCCAAGGAGAAAGTGTCTTTTAATTTCATGGCTGCAATCACCATCTGCAGTGATTTCAGAGCCTCTAAAAATAAAGTTTGACACTGTTTCCACTGTTTCCCCATTATTTCCCATGAAGTAATGGGACCAGATGCCATGATCTTTGTTTTCTGAATGTTGAGCTTTAAGCCAACTTTTTCACTCTCCTCTTTCATTTTCATCAAGATGCTTTTTAATTCCTCTTCACTTTCTGCCATAAGGGTGGTGTAATCTGCCTATCAGAGGTTATTGATATTTCTCCTGGCAATCTTGATTCCAGCTTGTGCTTCTTCCAGCCCAACATTTCTCATGATGTACTCAGCGATCAATGCAAAGAAATACAGGAAAACAACAGAATGGGAAAGACTAGAGTTCTCTTCAAGAAAATTAGAGATACCAAGGGAACATTTCATGCAAAGATGGGCTCGATAAAGGACAGAAATGGTTTGGACCTAACAGAAGCAGAAGATATTAAGAAGAGATGGCAAGAATACACCGGAGAACTGTCCAAAAAAGAGCTTAATGACCCAGGTAATCATGATGGTGTGATCACTCACCTAGAGCCAGACATCCTGGAATGTGAAATCAAGTTGGCCTTAGAAAGCACCACTACAAGCAAAGCTAGTGGAGGTGATAGAATTCCAGTTGAGCTATTTCAAATCCTGAAAGATGATGCTGTGAAAGATCAGTTTTCATTCCAATCCCAAAGCAAGGCAATGCCAAAGAATGCTCAAACTACCGCACAATTGCACTCATCTCACACGCTAGTAAAGTAATGCTCAAAATTCTCCAAGCCAGGCTTCAGAAATATGTGAACCGTGAAATTCCAGATGTTCAAGCTGGTTTTAGAAAACACAGAGGAACCAGAGATCAAATTGCCAACATCTGCTGGATCATGGAAAAAGCAAGAGAGTTCCAGAAAAACATCTATTTCTCCTTTGTTGACTATGCCAAAGCCTTTGACTGTGTGGATTACAATAAACTGTGGAAAATTCTGAAAGCGATGGGAATACCAGACCACCTGACCTGCCTCTTGAGAAACCTATATGCAGGTCAGGAAGCAACAGTTAGAACTGGACATGGAACAATAGGCTGGTTCCAAACAGGAAAAGGAGTACATCAAGGCTGTATATTGTCACCCTGCTTATTTAACTTATATGCAGAGTACATCATGAGAAATGCTGGGCTGAAAGGAGCACAAGCTTGAATCAAGGCCAGATTAGGTGATTGAATAAATATTTTTAAATGAAATTTGAACGTTTTAAATTTCTAATGACTAGCCCCATGAAGAAATTAGGAAAGAAAGACTGAAGTGAGGTAGCAGCAGCAGCAAGTGCACCTTAATTTTTAGAAAAAATACATTTAGGTCATAACATGAAGTTCATAGTCAGAGAATATATGATTCAAAATATATCTACATTATTATGTCAAAAATGTGAAAGTTTCTTGAAAGGCCTCAACCCAAATGTCAACAGATCTGTCTTTAAATACTGACAGTAAAGTTATTCTGGAGCTTTCTAGGTAGTGCAGTGGTAAGGAACCTGCCTGCCAACACAGGAGAGAAGAGACACAAGTTCGATCCATGGGTCAGGAAGATCCTTCGGAGAAGGAAATGGCAAGCTGCTCCAATGTTCTTGCTTGGAAAATTCCATGTACAAAGGAGCTTGATGGGCTTCAGTCCTTGGGGTTGCAAAGAGTTGGATATGACCGAGTACACACACACACACACACATATACACACACAAATTTACTTCTACATAGAAAACTATCAGTAAAATCTACATTAATTAAGTGGAATAGTTCTCTGTTATTTGTCAAATTGTTTTAATAAATTATCAAACCTTATGCTAAACACAGGATTAAGTTAGAAAATTTGGCTCATGGAACTATGAACATTTGTAATGATACGATTGTTGTCCATATGTTCTTTCTTATTAGATATTTGCAGGCTATCTGAGAATAAAACAGCCTTTATCAAAAACTTAATAAAATGGAATTTATTTTTACTAATTTGGAGATAAGTTTTTTATCAATAGTTTTATCAATATTAAAGTCAATAGTTTTGTTGATTTAGTAGCTTGAGCTCAGAAAGAAATTTCCAATGGATTTGAATTGCTATCCCTTCCTTTTCAATATCATTTTTTATTTCTATATAATATGCTTTCTTCCATTTGTTCTAATGTGTGGTGCTACTTATTTTTCATGATTCTTAAAGATAATTTTTAAAGCAGTTTTAGTTCTACAACTCAACTGAGAGAAAAATATGGAAATATTCCATATTTCTCTTATTCCAATACATGCATAGCTTCCTCCATAACCAAAATCACTCGCCATAATGGTACACTTTTGTTTTGTTTTGTTTTTAACTAACAATTAGTCTACACAAATGCATCAGAACTACCTTTCATACTTTACAGTAGAGTTAATTTGCACATTCTATGGTGTTATCAGTCATATCTGATTCTTTCAGACCCCATGGACTGAAGTACACCAGACTCCTCTATCTATGGAATTATCCAGGCAAGAATACAGAAGTTGGTAGCCATTCATTTCTCTGGGGGATCTTCCTGACTGGGATCAAACGTGGGCCTCCTACATTTCAGGCAGATTCTTTACCATCTTAGCCACCAAGGAAGTCCTGTATAAAGATGTGTATCCATCAATTTAGTTTCACCCAGAATATTTTAAAAATACTTCAATTAAAATTTTCTGTACTCTATTTATCTCCCCTTTCCAACTCTGGCAACCACTGTTTGTTTTTTTTTTAATTTTATTTTATTTTTAAACTTTACATAATTGTATTAGTTTTGCCAAATATCAAAATGAATCCACCACAGGTATACATGTGTTCCCCATCCTGAACCCTCCTCCTTCCTCCCTCCCCATATCATGGGACGACCCCATCCTCTGGGTCGTCCCAGTGCACTAGCCCCAAGCATCCAGTATCATGCATCGAACCTGGACTGGCATCTCGTTTCATACATGATATTTTACATGTTTCAATGTCATTCTCCCAAATCTTCCCACCCTCTACCTCTCCCACAGAGTCCATAAGACTGTTCTATACATTAGTGTCTCTTTTGCTGTCTCGTAATTGTCTTCATAGTTTTGCCATTTCCAAAATGTCATATCGTTGGGATTATACAGTATTTAGCCTTTGTAGGCTGGTTTTGTTCACTTACTAGTACGAATTTAAGGATCCTCTATGTCTTTTAATAGTTTGAGAGCTGATTTCTTTTAACTCTGAATAATATTCAAATGTCTGAATGTACCACAGTTTACCTGTTCATCACAGAAGGATTCCTTAGTTACTTCCAAGTTTTGGCAATTATGCACAAAGCTGCTATGAACATCTGTTTGAAGGTGTTTTTTTGTTTTTGTTTTTTTTTGTGTGGGCAAAGCTTCCTATCCATTTGGTAAATAACAAGGAGCATGAAAGCTGGATCTTATGGTAAGAATACATTTAATTTTGTAACAAACCATCACAGTGTCCTCCAAAATGAGATTAACAGTTTGCATTTCCACCAGCAATGTATGAAAATTCCTATTGCTTCCCATCCCAACCAGCTTTTTGTGTTGTCAGTGTTTCAAATTTTAGTCATTCTAACAGGTTGTATAATGGTATCTCATTTGAACTTGCAATTTTATGATGGCATGTGATATAGAGCATCATTTTATATGCTTATCTGCCACTGTATATCTTTGATAAATGTTAGATAAGATGTTTGGTCTATTTTTTAACTGGGTTGCTATCTTGTTATTGTTGAGTTTTAAGAGTTCTTTGTCCATTTGGATATTAGTCTCTTCTCAAATGTGTCTTCTGCAAACATTTTCTATTCTGTGGTGTGTCTTTATTCTCTTGACATTGTACTTCCCAGAGTAGAGGTTTTTTTTTTTAATTTTAATTAAGTCCAGCTTATTTATTTATTGTTGAGGTTACATCATCAAGAAAATCATTGCCATAATCAAGGTCATCGAGGTTTTCCAGATTCCTTTAATTTAATATATTTGTACATTAGGTCTGTCATCTATTTTGAGTTAATTTCTGTGAAGTGTGTAAAATATGTCTAGATTGATTTTTTTTCACGCATGAGTGTTCACTTGTTCCAGCACCTTGTGTTGAAGAGGTTATTTTGTTCTATTGCATTGCGTTTTCTCCTTTATCAAAGATCAGTTGATTATGTTTAGGGGAGTGTATTTATGGGCTCTTTATTCTGTTCCACTGATCTATTGTCTATTTGTTCACCAATACTTTACTCTCCTGATTACTGTAGTTTTTTTAAGTCTTGAAGTCAGGTAATGTCAGCCCTCTAACTTTATTGTTTTCCTTTGATATTTTGTTGGCTGTTCTGGGTTGTTTGCCTCTCCATGTATACTTTAGAATCAGTTTACTGATATGCATTAAATAACTTGCTGGCATTTGGATGGGATTCCCTTAAATATATAAAATTTGGGAAGAATTGACATGTTGACAGTATTAAGTATTCCTATCCATTAATATGGGATAACTCTTTATTTACAGTTAAATTGTGTTCATCTCATCAGCATTTTTCCTTCTAGATGTTTTATATATATTTTTTATAGATTTGTAACTAAGTATTTTCTTTTTGTGAGTGCTAATGCAAATGGTGTTTTTTGTAATATGTTCATTGTTGATATCTGGTAAAACAGTTGACTTTTACATTTATTTTAATATTATTTATGCCTTTTTAACACTAGGTTGAGAGGGCAATATGTTAACTTAATGCAAAGTAACCTCCATGAGTATCTTTTAAGTTTTAGTATTTGCCATGGTGTAAATACTAGGCTCCCAGGTGGCTCAGTGAGTAAAGAATCCACCTGCAATGCAGGAGATGCAGGAAACATGGGTTCAATCCCAACACACTCCAGTATTCTTGCCTGGAGGATCCTATGGACCTAGGAGTCTGGCAGGCTACAATCCACAGGGTCGCAAAGAGTCAGACATGACTGACGTGACTGAGCAAGCAAGCAAGCATGGTATAAATAATATATTGCCTTGCCCCAACCATTCCAAAATTTAGCATCTTAAAACAATAACCAATTATGTGGCTTGCAGTTTTGAGAATCTGCAGTTGGGTTTGGATTACGTTAGATGGGTCATCTGCAGATCTCAGCATTTATACAAGCATTATACAAGCATTTCTATGTTATACATATAAATACTTATATGTATTTATACAATACATATACAGACATTTATATGTTAATCGAAGTCAAGCTGACAGACAATGGCAGAAAATTAAGTTGTCTAGGCATTAGATAGCCCTTGGGTGGGAAGATTTGGATAACAGAGACATTGTCTTCAATCAGGACAACCCTGCTTTCCGTGTTTTTCACATTACTAGTTATAGGTTCCTAGGAACAGTATTAGAGAGGATAAATATCTTCTCACATCACAATTGTTAACATTATACTGGTCAAAACAAGTCACATAACTGCTCCCAGAAAGGAAGTTGGATGCCACAAGCAACAAGTATTTGAGGAGAATTTGTGGCCATATTTGCTATCACCTCTGTGTTTGGTTTCTGTGTCTTCCCGAGTGGCACTAGTCATAACGAACCTACCTACCCATACAGGAGACAAAAGAGATGTTGTTTTGGTTTCTGGGTTGTGACAATCCCCTGGAGGAGGACATGACATTTCAGTCCAGTATGCCTGCAAAGAAAATCCCATGGACAGAGAGTAGCCTAGTGGGCTACAGTCCATAGGATTGCAATGAGTTGGACAAGACTGAAGAGACTTAGCACACATGAACATGCTTCCTTATCCTCAAACTGAAGTATTAACAAAGCTTCTATATAAGGTTCTTATGTTATTTCAATTAATCAATATTTTAAATTACTTAGAACAAAGCCTAGCAAATGTTAAGACCTATATTTTTGTTATTATTATTGATGTTTTTACTAAATATAAACAATGAGAAAATATAAGTCCCATGATAATAAATACCATATTATACAAATTTACATAAAATCAGTGTTGGCTATAAACTCAGTTCAGCTCAGTCATTCAGAAGATATTAAAAACAGGTGGCAAAAAATACACAGAAGAACTGTACAAAAAAGAGCTTTATGACCTAGATAATCATGATATGATCACTCACCTAGAGCCAGACATCCTGGAATGTGAAGTCAAGTGAGTCTTAGAAAGCATCACTATGAGCAAAGCTAGTGGAGGTGATGGAATTCCAGTTGAGCTATTTCAAATCCTGAAAGATGATGCTGTGAAAGTGCTGCAATCAATATGCCAGCACATTTGGAAAACTCAGCAGTGGCCGTGGGACTGGAAAAAGTCAGTTTTCATTCCGATCCCAAAGAAAGGCAATGCCAAAGAATGCTCAAACTACCACACAATTGCACTCATCTCACACGCTAGTAAAGTAATACTCAAAATTCTCCAAGCCAGGCTTCAGCAATACATGAACCATGAACTTCCAGATGTTCAAGCTGGTTTTAGAAAAGGCAGAGGAACCAGAGATCATATTGCCAACATACACTGGATCATGGAAAAAGCAAGAGAGTTCTGGAAAAACATCCATTTCTGCTTTATTGACTATGCCAAAGACTTTGACTGTGTGGATCATAATAAACTGTGGAAAATTCTGAAAAAGATGGGAATACCAGACCACCTGACCTGCCTCTTGAGAAACCTGTATGCAGTTCAGGAGCAACAGTTAGAACTGGACATAGAATAACAAACTGATTCTAAATAGGAAAAGGAGTACATCAAGACTGTATATTGTCACCCTGCTTATTTAACTTATATGCAGAGTACATCATGAGAAACTCTGGGCTGGAAGAAGCATAAGCTGGAATCAAGATTGCCGGGAGAAATATCAATCACCTCAGATATGCAGATGACACCATCCTTATGGCAGAAATGAAGAGGAATTAAAAAGCCTCTTGAAAAAAGTGAAAGAGGAGAGTGAAGAAGTTGGCTTAAAACTCAACATTCAGAAAACTAAGGTCATGACATCTGGTCCATCACTTCATGGGAAATAGATGGGGAAACAGTGGGAACAGTGTCAGACTTTATTTTTTGGGGGCTCCAAAAATCACTGCAGATGGTGATTGCAGCAGTGAAATTAAAAGACACTTACTCCTTGGAAGAAAAATTATGACCAATCTAGACAGCATATTAAAAAGCAGAGACATTACTTTGCCAACAAAGGTCCTTCTAGTCAAGGCTATGGTTTTTCCAGTGGTCATGTATGGATGTGCACCTTGGACTGTGAAGAAAGCTTAGCACCAAAGAATTGATGCTTTTGAATTGTGGTGTTGGAGAAGACTCTTGCAAGTCCCTTGGACTGTAAGGAATCCAACCAGTCCATCCTAAAGGAGACCAGTCCTGGGTGTTCATTGGAAGGACTAATGCTCAGGCTGAAACTCCAATACTTTGGCCAGCTCATGCAAAGTACTGACTCTTTGGAAAGACCCTGATGCTGGGAATGATTGAGGACAGGAGGAGAAGGGGATGACAGAATATGAGATGGCTGGATGGCATCACCGACTCAACGCACACGAGTTTGGATGAAGTCCGGTAGTTGGTGATGGACAGGGAGGCTTGGCGTGCTGCGATTCATGGGGTCGCAAAGAGTTGGACACCACTGGGCCACTGAACTGAACCGAACTGAACTGAGCTTTCTTTATAGTTCACCTCTCACATCCATACATGACCACTGGAAAAACCATAGCCTTGACTAGATGGACCTTTGCTGGCAAAGTAATGTCTCTGCTTTTGAATATGTCTAGATTGGTCATAATTTTCCTTCCAAGAAATAAGCATCTTTTAATATCATGGCTGCAATCACCATCTGCAGTGATTTTGGAGCCCCCTCCAAAAAAGAGTCTGCCACTGTTTCCATTGTTTCCCCATCTATTTGCCCTGAGGTGATGTGACCAGATGCCATGGTCCTAGTTTTCTGAATGTTGAGCTTTAAGCCAACTTTTTCACTCTCCTTTTTCATCAAGAGGCTCTTTAGTTCTTCCTCACTTTCTGCTATAAGGCTAGTGTCATCTGCATATCTGAGGTTATTGATATTTCTCCTGGCAATCTTGATTCCAGCTTGTGCTTCTTACAGCCCAGCATTTCTCTTGATGTACTCTGCATATAAGTTAAATAAGCAGGGTGACAATAGACAGCCTTGACATACTCCTTTCCAAATTTGGAACCAGTCTGTTTTTCCATGTCCAGTTCTAACTGTTGCTTCCTGACCTGCATTCAGTTTTTTCAAGAGTCAGGCCAGGTTGTCTGGTATTCTCATATCCTTCATAATTTTCCACATAAGCTTTGGCATTGTCAATAAAGCAGAAACAGATGTTTTTCTGGAACTCTCTTGCTTTGTTGATGATCCAGCAGATGTTGGCAATGTGATCTCTGGTTCCTCTGCCTTTTGTAAAACCAGCTTGAACATCTGCAAGTTCAGGGAAGTTCCATGTAGTTCCTATCAGTTACATGGAACATTATGAGTAATCTGTACATATGCTTTTAATGAATAAATGAATTTATTAAAGTGACATCTTTCAGCAATCTTTTTAAATGCTAACTGAAGAGTCTGGCTCCTATTTAAAAACCTGTGTGTGATATTTTAGGCTTGAGTGTAGGCAATTCTAAAGGTTTTTCCTGCCGGGCCTCACAGGGAAAAGCTGCCCTCCCCACACCAGACTTGTTGAACAGCCAGTGAGCTGCAGTTTCTGAAGAGAGTAGCCATCAAGGACTCTTGACCCTCTGACCAGCCATGCTCTTATGCATTATTTTCATTTCTAACCCTGGGGCATTTCCTTTGAGGATTTCTCTATTAAAGCCATAGACAGAAGATTTCTCAAATGCCTTAGCTGACATCACCGTACTGGAGAAATGGGGCATACGTGACACTCTTTTCCACTCTGACTCATGGCTCAGCACTTTTTCCACTCCTGGCTCTTCCCTCCTACCCCTTGCTTCCAGGGTTCATAAAACTGCAACTGGAGAAGCCTCCAGGTTCCCTGGCAATGAGATATCTTCCATATTTGCACTCAGCCACCTGACCCAGCATGTGGGGATGTGGTGATGGAGTGGGTGTAGACATTTCTCCAGTTTAACATGTTCTGCAACCCACTCCAGTGTTCTTGCCTGGAGAATCCCAGGGACAGAGGAGTCTGGTGGGCTCCTGTCTATGGGGTCGCACAGAGTTGGACACGACTGAAACGACTTAGTAGCAGCAGTAACATGTTCCTAATCACTGTAAGTGATTAAATACTTGACTGTTACTTACATTTTTGGCCTGTTGCTTTTACAACTCCCGAGAGCGAGCTGAGCAGACAGGTGTCAGAATAACCAATTAAAGCAATAAATTGTTGTATTATATACAATTAGACCAAGCATAAAAAAAATTGATAAAATAAGTGTGAATTTTGGAGGCACTGTTTTTGCGAGTTTAGTCAGTAAAGGCCCCTCTAAGCAGGGAGTATCAGAAACTCATTATATATTACACACTTACTGATTTATTTGTTTACTTTCTGTCTCCCCAGTTTGACTGCAAGCAGTGTGTGCAAAGGAATTTTGTCTGTTCTCAGTTGTATCCTCAGTGTCTAGAAGAATGTCAGGTATTATATATGCCCTCTACAAATGTGTATATTCACTATATTAATGATGAATGTTTTGTATTAACAGTAATTGAAATGTTATTTATATCAAAATTACTAAAAAGAAGAATTTATGCAGCTCAGTATAATGAGATTGTTTCTTAAGTATTTGTTGCATTATGTAAGGTCCATGTGGCAAAAAAAAAAAAAAAAAAAAAAGATCCATTATAATGTACTAATAAGTGTTAGATATTTAACACTTCAAGTAAAATAAACTAATGACGGAACAATTTAGTGTCCACATTTGCTTCCCTTCTCCTCCAAGATAGTTGATATGTCTTCCTGGTATTTAATGGTGATTTATTTGCATCAAGGCTTTCTTTATTCCAAACTGATTACTCTGATCTACCCTTGTCCACTGGAGAAGGAAATAGCACCCCACTCCAGTACTCTTGCCTGGAAAATCCCATGGATGGAGGAGCCTGGTGGGCTGCAGTCCATGGCTTCGCTAAGAGTCGGACACGACCGAGAAACTTCACTTTCACTTTGCACTTTCATGCACTGGAGCAGGAAATGGCAACCCACTCCAGTGTTCCTGCCTGGAGAATCCCAGGGACGGGGGAGCCTGGTGTGCTGCTGTCTCTGGGCTCGCACAGAGTCGGACACGACTGAAGCAACTTAGCAGCACCCTTGTCCACGTTATGTATTCTTATAATTCTCTTGCAGTGGTCTTTAGCTGTTTTTGGCAGGAGAAATAGATCTATGAAATACTCAACTTTTCAGTACATGAAGGTAACAATCTGGGAATATTTTAAATAACAAAGTATTCCAGTAAGTTGCAATATTTGGGTATGACTTGAAATTTTAAAACTTTACTAGTGGTGCTATTTTTCATTAGCCTAATGGGCAAGAAAACATGTCCCCACAAGCTAACAAATTTACTTTGGTTGGTGGAGAGTTCAAAGAATTTGAAACAGAGGAAGGACCAAAAAAAATCTTACAATGTTAGCATTTTAAGACCTTTGTGAAAATCTCCCAATTTTGATATATATCCTGTGTTTCTAAGGAGTGTACTGGCCTCAAGAATTTAATAGGATAATTACACTTCATTACTTTTTCCCTTTTCTTACTTACTTCTGAACTTTAAGAGACTACAAGTCCTGGAGGAAAGTATCTTCTACTGATATATACAAATAACATAATATATGTATATATTTATATATAGTATGTGTATATATACAGATAATATATTATATATATATTTATATTATATATATATATATGCATGTGTACATGTATATATACTATGTTTCCCATTCACATACATTGCAAGTTCATTGTTTGTTCACCTAATTTTTTTCCTTTCCATTTAATCTCCATCTCCTGATACATCAACAGCAGGGAGCTTTCATTTGTTATTTGGTTAAATCACAAATCTCCTGCAACATCATGTTTAATGGCATTAATTTCAGCTTCAGTTAGCAAGTTTCTTTTCACAATGGCTTGTCTCCAACCTGTTATATTTTGTTCATTTATTTAATCTGGTTGTCAGCTCAGGGTATTTGTTGATAAATTGCTAGAATATTTTCTGTCTCTATATAACTATAATATTTTCTGATTGAATACCTTCTCTAAAACAGCACTTTAATCTTATGCTTAAAAATTCTAATTACTAGGATTTTTAGGTATACAATTCTGATGATTTCACTTCTTGCATCTGCCAAAACAATTTAACCACTTACGTTAAAATGTTCTCAGTCCTTAAAATTTTGCAATATATTATTTGTGGAGCTTCTAAGTAATTGAGTAAATAATGAATTCCATCCTTAGATTTGTTTGACACTTTTGAAAGCTACATCGACCTTCCCCATGGCTATATTTATCACTGTATTTGAGTTGTTCAACAGAGTTCTCTAATCACTTACCTATATAGGCATGAGAGAAAATATATACATGAAATACAAAGTTTTGGCAAGTGTATAATATTTAGAACATAAGTATATATAGCACTTAAAATGCACTAATTTATTTTGTCACAGGCTTCTGATAAGTTTGATATGTTTGTTATCATTAAAAATATATATCATCTAACACATGTATTTCACATTCCTAATATATTCATACATATTTCATTACATATATACATACATATGTATACATATACATACATACACACACACACATATATATATATAAACTACTGATCCATGCAACAGGACTGGATGAGTCTCAAAAGCTTTATGTTAAATGAAAGATGACAGATACATAACAGTTAATTCTATGTGTTTCTATGTCTATAAAATGCAAACTAAACTATACTGAGAAAATAAGACCAGTCATTGCCTGAGATCAAGAGATGGAAAGAGGAATGGATTGACAATTTTCTTAGGAACTTCTGAAAGAAATAAAAATGATCTGTATTGTGATTGTGGCAGTAAATTTCATGAATGAGTACAACTACTAAATCTCAAGTTGTACATGTTAAATTATTGCTCATTTTTTTCCTTACAGGTAAACTATTACCTATATTCAACTTGATGGATGTTTTCAGGAAATGTACATTCTAAATAAACCTTAAATCTCCACTTTACTAATTCCACTAACATCCTAATACAAGCCACAATTACATTTTATTTGAATAATAATATCAGCACTGTTATCACTATATTCACTTCTACTGAATATCAAATATTTTGCACACAGAACTAAGGTAATCTTTCAAATTGATGATGCCAGTCCTGTTTTTAAAAATAGAAAATACATTTTCTTTCTTTTACAAGTGGTTGACCAGTTTTCCCAGCAACACTTGTTAAAGAGATTGTTCTTTCTCCATTGTATATTCTTGCCTCCTTTGTCAAAGAGAAGATGTCCATAGGTGCATGGGTTTATCTCTGGGCTTTCTATTTTGTTCCATTGATCTATATTTCTGTCTTTGTGCCAGTACCATACTGTCTTGATGACTGTGGCTTTGTAGTAGAGCCTGAAGTCAGGCAGGTTGATTCCTCCAGTTCCATTCTTCTTTCTCAAGATTGCTTTGGCTATTTGAGGTTTTTTGTATTTCCATACAAATTGTGAAATTATTTGTTCTAGCTCTGTGAAGAATACCATTGATAGCTTGATATGGATTGCATTGAATCTATAGATCGCTTTGGGTAGTATACTCATTTTCACTATATTGATTCTTCCGATCCATGAACATGGTATATTTCTCCATCTATTAGTGTCCTCTTTGATTTCTTTCATCAGTGTTTTATAGTTTTCTATAAGATAAGAAAGCTGTGGTACATAATACACAATGGAGTATTACTCAGCCATTAAAAAGAATACATTTCAATCAGTTCTAATGAGATGGATGAAACTGGAGCCTATTATACAGAGTGAAGTAAGCCAGAAAGAAAAACACCAATACAGTATTCTAACGCATATATATGGACTTTAGAAAGATGGTAACGACAATCCTGTATGCGAGACAGCAAAAGAGACACAGATGTATAGAATAGTCTTTTGGACTCTGTGGGAGAGGGAGGGGAGAATGATTTGGGAAAATGGCATTAAAACATGTATAATATCATATAAGAAATGAATCACCAGTCCAGGTTCGATGCAGGATACAGGAGGCTTGGGGCTGTTGCACTGGGATGACCCGGAGGGATGGTATGGGGAGGGAGGTGGGAGGGGCGTTCAGGATGGGAACACGTGTACACCCGTGGCGGAAGCATGTTTATGTATCGCAAAACCAATATAATATTGTAAAGTAAAATAAATAAATAAATAGAAAATATATTTTCTGAGAATTCATGGTGAATTCCAAAATTCTTACCATGGCCTGAAGGGTCCTGAACTTTCTTGCATGGACCTTTCCAGCCTAAATTGTGTCCCTCTGCCCTTGATTAATACACTTCAAGGTATACAGTCGGTATTTCATGTTATTTAAATATATAAGGCTCCTCTCCATCAGGGACTACTTCTAAATCCATACTCATTGTACTGTGATTCCTTCTTAGGCTTCCCTAGTAGCTCAGATGGCAAAGAAAAGTGAAGTAAAAGTGAAAGTTGCTCAGTAGTGTCTGACTCTTTGTGACCTCCATGGATTACACAGTCCATGGGATTCTCCAGGCCAGAATACTGGAGTTGGTAGCCTTTCCTTTCTCCAGGGGATCTTCCCAACCTTGGGTTTGAACCCAGGTTTTCAGCATTGCAGGTGGATTCTTTACTAGCTGAGCCACAAGGGAAGCCCAAGAATACTGGAGTGGGCAGCCTATCTCTTCTCCAGTGGATCTTCCTGGCCTAGGAATCAAACCAGGGTCTCCTGCATTGCAGGCAGATTCTTTACCCACTGAGCTATCAAGGAAGCCCCAGATGAATCTGCCTGAAATGAGGGAGACCTGGGTTCGACCCTTGAGTTGGGAAGATTCCCTGAAGGAGTGCTTGGCAACCCACTCCAGTATTCCTGCCTGGAGAAGCCTCATGAACAGCAGCGCCTGGAGGGCTACAGGCCATGGCCGCAAAGAGTCAGTCATGGCTGAGCAGCTAAGCACAGCACACGGTGATTCCTCCAACTCAACTCAGAAATGAGATTCAATTCAGTTCAGTTCAGTTCAGTCACTCAGTCGTGTCCAACTCTTTGTGACCCCATGAATTGCAGCACGCCAGGCCTCCCTGTCCATCACCAACTCTCGGAGTTCACCCAAACTCAGGTCCATCGAGTCGGTGATGCCATCCAGCCATCTCATCCTCTGTCGTCCCCTTTCCTGTCCCCAGTCCCTCCCGGCATCAGAGTCTTTTCCAATGAGTCAACTCTTCGCATGAGGTGGCCGAAGTACTGGAGTTTCAGCTTTACCAGCATTCCTTCCAAAGAACACCCAGGACTGATCTCCTTAGGAATGGACTGGTTGGATGTCCTTGTAGTCCAAGGGACTCTCAAGAGTCTTCTCCAACACCACAGTTCAAAAACATCAATTCTTCGGCACTCAGCTTTCTTCACAGTCCAATGCTTACATCCATACATGACTACTGGAAAAACTGTAGCCTTGACTAGAAGGACCTTTGTTGGCAAAGTAATGTCTATGCTTTTGAATATGCTATCTAGGTTGAGCATAACTTTCCTTCCAAGGAGTAAGCGTCTTTTAATTTCATGGCTGCAATCACCATCCGCAGTGACTTTGGAGCCCAAAAAAGTAAAGTCTGACACTGTTTCCACTGTTTCCCCATCTATTTTCCATGAAGTGGTGGGACCAGATGTCATGACCTTAGTTTTCTAAATGTTGAGCTTTAAGTCAACTTTTTCACTCTCCTCTTTCACTTTAATCAAGAGGCTCTTTAGTTCTTCTTCACTTTCTGCCACTTCTCATCTGCATATCTGAGGTTATTGATATTTCTCCCAGCAATCTCAATTCCAGAAATGAGGTTAATGGCACACTAGTTATTACTCTGGATTGATATGAAACTCTCATGTCTCTGGGCACTTTTCTGCTTTAGTAGTTATCATGATGGATACTAAATGAACCTCTGTGGTGTCATTGCCTCATTTCATGTTATTATTTGCATTTTTATATCTCAATGTTATATCTCAATGTTATCTCAATCTATCAGTTATATCTCAATGCTATTGAGATATAACTGATAGATCACATTGTTTATGATGTGCAACATAATTTGGTCTTCATATATGTTGCAAAAAGATTATCAGAGTTCATTAACAAGAATCATCATAATCTACATTCAGTCTGCAAAGGTTGCTCATTTTATAACTGAAATTATGTACCTTTTCACAAATATCCCCTAATTTCCCCCAAGCACTGCCTCTAGCAGTGGTGTTTCTGCTCTTTTTCTGAGTTAATGTTTTTTAGATTCACATAAAAATGAGATCATACAATACTTGTCTTTCTTTGTCTGACAACTTCACATGGCAGAATGGCCTCATCATCCACCAAAATCATACCAAATAGGAGGATTTCTTTCATTTTATAACTCAATAATATTCTATCATATATATGTATATATTCTTTACCCATTTATTAATCATGGGACATGTCAATGTCTTTGCTATTATGAATAATGCTCCAATGAACATGGGAGTGCAGATACCACTTCAGTATAGTGATTTTATTTCCTTTAGATATACACACAAAAGTGGGGTTGCTGGACCATGTGTTAGTCCTATTATAAATTTTTTGAGGAACCAAAATCACACAAGGATTCGCTTTTCTTCACATCCTCACCAGCATTTGCAAATTCTTATCTTTAGGTAATAGCCATTCTAAGAGATGTGAGGTGATATCCCATTATGACTATCTAGTATGTTGCTGATGTTTAGTTGTTCAGTCATGGTCAACTTTTTGTGACCTCATGGACTGTAGCCCAGACTGTAATACTCTGTTCCTGGGATTTCCCAGGCAAAAATACTGGGTGGGTTGCCATATTCTTCTCCAAGAGATCTTCCTGACCCAGAGGTTGAACTTGTGTCATTGGCAGGTAGATTTTTTACCACTGAGTCGTCAAGGAAGCCCATCTCCTTTAAAAGTGAAAGTGAAGTAATTCAGTCGTCTGACTCTTTGAGACCCTATGGACTGTAGCCCACCAGGCTCTTCCATCCATGGGATTTTCCAGGCAAGAATACTGGAGTGAATTTCCATTCCCTTCTCAAGGGGATCTTCCAGACCCAGGGATAGAACTCAGGTCTCCTGAATTGCAGGCAAACTCTTTACTGTCTGAGCCACCAGGGAATCCCCACCTTGTATGAGTTTGTAAATATTCTGCCATCCTTTTAAATTTAATAATAATATCCTTTGCTGTGTAAAAGTTCTTTAGTTTGATGTAGTCCTAGTTTTTAATTTTTTCTTATGTTGCTGATGTATTTGATGTTATAACCAAGAAATTAAAAAAAAAAATGTTGCCAAGTAAATTCTTCACTGTGTTTTATTCTAGGCGGTTTAGAATTTCAGGTCTATATTTAATATTTTGTACATGTCACGTTAACTTTTGTGAATAGTATGATAAGAAGAGGGTCCAGTTTCACTCGTTTATAGTTGAATAACCAGTTGTTCTAATGTGACTTATTGAAGTAATTGACATATTGCCACTGAATATTCTTGACTCCTTGTTAAATCAGTTGATCATATATGCATAGATTTTATTCCAGCCCCTTGATTCTGTTCCACTTTTTTATGTGTTTATTTGATTCTAATACCACATTGTTTTGATTGCTATAGATTTTTCATACGATTTAAATCTTGGTGTGATGCCTCTATTTGTATTCTTTACTTATTTTGAGTTATTTTCTAATTGAAGCATAATTGTTTTATAATGTTTTGCAGTGTTAGTTTCTGATGTACTACAAAGTGAATAAGCTAAACATGTTTTATAACATATAAAATTTCACCGTTGAGACTTTAGCCATTCCACCCCTCCAGGCAATCACAGAGCACTGACTTGAGTTCCCTATGCTATATGGCAGCTTTCCACTAGCTATTTTACACATGATAGTGTATGTAGGTCGATGCTACTCTCTCCATTTGCCCCACAGCACTCTTCACCAACTTTCTCCACAAATCTATTCTCTAAATCTGTGTCTCTATTCCTTCCTTGAAAATATATTAATCAATATCATTTTTCTAAATCCCATTCAGTTCAGTTCAGTTCAGTCACTCAGTCGTGTCCAACTCCTTGCAACCCTATGAATCGCAGCACACCAGGCCTCCCTGTCTATCACCAACTCCCGGAGTACACCCAAACCCATGTCCATTGAGTTGGTGATGCCCTCCAACCACCTCATCCTCTGTCGTCCCCTTCTCCTCCTGCCCTCAATCTTTCCCAGGATCAGGGTCTTTTCAAACGAGTCAGCTCTTTGCATCAGGTGGCCAAAGTATTGGAGTTTCAGCTTCAACATCAGTCCTTCAAATGACCACAGATCCAATGAACCAGATGCCATGATCTTAGTTTTTTGAATGCTGAGTTTTAAGCCAGCTTTTTCACTCTCCTCTTTCACTTTCATCAAGAGGCTCTTTAGCTCTTCTTCGCTTTCTGCCATAAGGGTGGTGTCATCTGCATATCTGAGGTTGTTGATATTTCCCTGGCAATCTTGATTCCAACTTTTGCTTCATCCAGCCCAACATTTTGCATGATGTGCTCTGCATATAAGTTAAATAAACAGGGTGACAATATATAGCCTTGACATACTCCTTTACCAATTTGGAACCAGTCTGTTGTTCCATGTCCAGTTCTAACTGTTGCTTCTTGTATACAGATTTCTCAGGAGGCAGGTAAGGTGTTCTGGTATTCCCATCTCTTTAAGAATTTTCCACAGTTTGTTGTGATACACACAGTCAAAGGCTTCGGCATAGTCAACAGAGCAGAAATAGATGCTTTTCTGTAACTCTCTTGCTTTTATGATGATCCAATGGATGTTGGCAATTTGATCTCTGGTTCCTCTGCCTTTTCTAAAACCAGCTTGAACATCTGGAAGTTCATGGTTCACGTATGGTTGAAGGCTGGCTTGGATAATTTTGAGCATTACTTTGTTAGCATGCGTTTTGAGTGGAATTTTGTGTTAGTTTGAACATTCTTTTTGGAGAAAGAAATGGTGACCCACTCTAGTGTTCTTGCCTGGAGAATCCCAGGGACAGAGGAGCCTGGTGGGCTGCCATCTATGGGATTTCGCAGAGTTGGACACAACTGATGTGACTTAGCAGCAGCAGCAGCAGAACATTCTTTGGCATTATTCTTATTTAGGATAGTAATGAAAACTGACATTTTCCAGTCCTGTGGCCACTGCTGAGTTTTCCAAATTTGCTGGCATATTTGGTGCAGCATTTTCACAGCATCATCTTTTAGGATTTGAAATAGCTCAACTGAAATTTCATCACCTCTCCTAGCTTTGTTCATAGGCATACTTCCTAAGGCCCACTTGACTTCACATTCCAAAATGTCTGGCTCTAGGTGAGTGATCACACCATCGTGGTTATCTGGGTTATGAAGATCTTTTTTGTAAAGTCTTCTGTGTATTCTTGCTACCTCTTCTTAACATCTTCTTATTCTGTTAGGTCCACACTATTTTTGTCCTTTATTGTGCCCATTTTGCATGAAATATTCCCTTGGTATCTCTGATTTTCTTGAAGAGACCTCTAGTCTTTCCTATTCTATTGTTTTCCTCTATTTCTTTGCATTGATCCCCGAAGAAGGCTTCTTACCTCTTTGTGCTATTCTTTGGAACTTCACATTCAAATGACTATATCTTTCCTTTTTTCCTTTGCCTTTAGCCACTTATCTTTTCTCAGATATTTTTAAGTCTTCCTCAGACAGACATTTTACCTTTGTGTATTTCTTTTTCTTAAGAATAGTCTTGATCACTGTCTCCTGTAAAATTTCCCAAACCTCCATCAATAGTTCTTCAGGCACTCTGTCTATCAGATCTAATCCTTTGAATATATTTGTCACTTTCACTGTATAATCCTAAGGGATTTGAATTAGGTCCTACCTTATTGGTCTAGTGGTTTTCCCTACTTCCTTCAATTTAAGTCTGAATTTTGCAATAAGGAGGTTAATGCAATAATAGGTTAATTTACATAGATTGTTATTATTTTATAAATGATATTTGTTTTACTGTCTCTGAATTCCTTCACTCTATATGACCAATTCTAGGTTCATCCACATCACTATAAATAACCTGATTTCATCCCTTTTTATGGCTGAGTAATATTCCATTGAATATATGTACCACATCTTCTTTATCAATGCATCTGCTCATGAACATTTAGGTTACTTCAATTTCCTGGCTATTGAAAATAATGTTGCATTGAGCTTTGAGTTGCATGTGTATTTTAAATTATGTTTTTCTCAGGATATATACACAACAGTGGAATTGCTGTATCATATAGTAGCTCTGTTTTTAGGTTTTAAAGAACCTCCAAATAGTTCTCCATAGTGGTTGTACAACTTACATTCCCACCAACAGTTTAAGAGAATTCCCTTTTCCCACACCCTCTCTAGCATTTATTGCTTTAAAACATTTTTTTTTTTTCTTTTGATTGTGGCCATTCTGACTGGTGTAAGGTGATACCTCATGTAGTTTTGATTTGATTTCTGTAATAATGAGCAATGTCGAGCACCCATTTGATACTGAGATGCATGAATTGTTTTTATATTTTGGAAGTTAATTTTTTCTGAGTTTTTTCATTTGCAAATATTTTGTCCCACTCTAAGGGCTGTTTTTTGGCTTGTCTATGGTTTTCCTTGCTGTGTAAAGGCATTTAAGTTTAATTATGTCTCATTTGTTTATCTTTGCTTTTATTTACATTATTCTACATGGTGAATCAAAAAAAAATCTTGCTGAAATTGATATTCAAGAGTATTCTGCTTATGTTTTCCACTAACAACTTTATAGTGTGTAGCTTTACATTTATGTCTTTAATCCATTTTGAGTTTATTTTTGTTCTTTGCATTAGGATGTATTCTAAATTAAATCTTTATATAAACGTCCCAGTTTTTCCAGCACCAATTATTGAAGAGACTCTCTTTTCTCCATTATATTTTTGCCTACTTTATCAAAGATAAGTTGACAATAGATGTGTGGGTTTATCTCTGGGCTTTTTTAATCCATTCCATTTAGCTATATTTCTGTTTTGGTGCCAGTAACATACTGTCTTGCTTACTATAGATTAGTAGTATTGTCTGAAGTCAGGAACCCTGATTCCTCCAGCTCTGTTTTTCTTTCTCAGCATTGTTGTGGCCACTTGAAGTCTTCTGTGGTTTCATACAAATTGTTGTTGTTGTTCAGTTGTTAAGTCACATCCAACTCTTTGCCATCCCCTGAACTGCAGTATACCAGGCTTCCCTGTCCTTCACTCTCTACTCCCGGAGTTTGCTCAAACTCAAGTCCATTGAGTAGGTGATGCCATCCAACCAACTCATCTTCTCTCATCCCCTTCTCCACCAGCCCTCAATCTTTCCCAGCATCAGGGTCTTTTCCAATGAGTCAGTCCTTAGCACCAGGTGGCCAAACTACTGCAGCTTCAGCTCAGCATCAGTCCTTCCAATAAAGATTCAGGGTTGATTTCCATTGGGATTTACTGATTTGATCTTGTTGTCCAAGGGACTCTGAAGAGCCTTCTCCAGCACCACAGTTCAAAAGTATCAGTTCTTCAGCACTCAGCCTTCTTTAGGGTCCAATTCTCACGCATGACTACTGGAAAAACCATAGCTCTGACTAGAAGGACCTTTGTCGACAAAGTAATGTCTCTGCTTTTTAATATGCTGTCTAGGTTTGTCATAGCTTTCTTCCAAGAAGCAAGGGTCTTTTAATTTCACAGCTTCAGTCACCATCCACAGTGATTTTGGAGCCCCAAAAATAAAGTCTGTCACTGTTTTCATTTTTTTCCAGTCTATTTGCCATGAAGTGATGGGGCTCAACGACATGATCTTAGTTTTTGAATGTTGAATGATCTTAGTTTTATGAATGTTGAGTTTTAAGCCAGTTTTTTCACTTTCCTATTTCACCTTCACCAAGAGGCTTTTTAGTTTCTCTTCAATTTCATCACTAGGGTGGTGTTATCTGTATATCTGAGGTTATTAACATGCTTGTTTATGGAAATGTATTTTTCTAGGTTATGCAATTTGTTAGCTCTTAACTGTTCATAGGAATCTTTTATAGTGATTTATATTTCTGTGAGTCCCAGTTATAATTTACTCTTTTTCATTTTTATTTGACACTTCAGTTATTTTTCTTTAAGTCTAGATGACATTTCTTCAAATTTGTTTACCTTTTCAAAAAACAACTCTTAGCTTGTTGATTTTTTTCTATTACTTTTAATTGCCTCTATTTTGTTTATTTCTGCTTCAATCTTTGTTATTTCCTTACTTGTCTTAATTTAGGATTCCTTTCTTCCTCTATCTACTTCTTCCATGTGTAAATTTTACTTGTTTTTGAGAGATTTCTTTTTTATTAATGTAGTCATTTATTGCTACAAATCTTTCCTATATAACTGCTTTTGCAGCAACACATGAGTTTTTATATATTGTATCCTTTTTCATTTGTTTAAGATTTTTTTTTTTCTTAACTTATTGCTTTTTCTGGAGGATTTATTTCCATGTATTTCTGATTTTTCTATTTTGGTATCCTTTTATCTCTTGTCTTTATTTTTTGTGTCCCTACTGTAGGCATTTGTTTAATGTTTATTATGAAAATTGGGGGTGACTTATTGCTTAATTATTGGTATCCAAATCTCTCCAAAAATAGTTTGATCTTATCAGTCTTTATGTTTAGATGAGCTCATACACCTCTCTCCTGCTCTGCTCCATCTTGGATGTCAATAATGTGCAGATTTTTTTATGGTATACTGTAGTTCATGTAGGCTTTTTTCACCTTTTTCCTGTTCTCTGATTAGGTAATTTCAAATGATATCTTCTACTTCACAGATTATTTCTTCTTCTTGACCTAGTCTGCTATTTGTGCTCACTATTGCATTTTTAGTTTGGCTCCATAATTTGTGTGTATTTTTGAAATAAATTCTAACTCTGCTAAACTCATTTTGTTTGTATTTTGATTCCTGATTTTATTAAGCTGTCTATTTTCTTGTGACTCACTGAGCTTTCTTAAAATCATCGTTTTGAAGTCTTTATTAAACGAAGTGCAATTCTCTATTTCATTGGGGTCACTTGCTGGAAGTTTTTGAAGTCCTTTAGTAGTATCATAATATCTTGGGGTTTTGTACTCCCTGATGTTCATTCTTGTTTCTTGGTGAAAACTAAGTCGCCTTCTCATGTTTTTATTGATGGATTCAGCCTTGCTTGAGATTTTGAGACTTTTTAGGTCCTTTCAATGAGTATACCTGCTCCATACTTTGTTGCCCTTTTGTGGAAGAATTCTTAATTTGTATGTCTTTTCTCAATCTAAAAAAAAAAAAAAAAAAGACAAAAACAGTCAAGGTGCTCACCACTTCTCTTTTGCTTTCCCTAATTTGATACTGAAAATTCATGCGTGTTGTTTCTGCCAGGAATACAGGGTAGGGACAGTTTTCTGAATATGCTCACTAGCCATCTGCAAAAGTTTGCTCTTGTTGCTTTGAAAACACACATGGGAAAATGGCCAGAGTGGCACGTGTGTGAGTGAGGCAACAGGAGAACTAAGGATGCCCATGCGGCCCTTTGGGGATCTACAGCTGATGATCTGCAGTAGCTCACAAGAAGTCTCATGGGGACCAGTAGGGTCGCCTTCCTTTTTATGCCCTGAAAGAGTCCTATTTATTGCTCCTCTGACAACTCCTTGTTGCTCAGTTTCACAGAACATCTCAGTATTCTGAATGGGCGAGAAACAAAGTCTAAGTCTAGCTCACTTTGGGAGAATCCTGTGAAAACAGGGCAGCCAGGTGCTCACTCGCATGCTCTCACTTTACCCTGTGGGAGAAATCACAGGTAGGAATGTCTTTCTTGGCACTGAGTGGTACAGTCTTGGGAGAAGCTGATGAGGGTAATCCGATTTGGGGTTCTTTTTGTTGTTGTTCCAGTTATACACTGGGAATTATAAGCTGTATTCCTCAACTTCCACAAAATATCATTTCTGAGTAGTTTTATAAATTGGTATTCTTTGAGGGAAAAACCATGGAAAACTGTTATTCTGCAATTATGATGATGCCACTCTCCTCTGTATGTCTTGTGCCTTGCATTCTCTATAGATTAAACATCTCTGCTTTACAAACACCCTAATTTTCCAGCATATGGTACAATGGCTATTGCATGGGATATGCTTACCTACTGTGTGCAATGATTTTATTACTATACTCAAAAAGAAATTGTGTAAATATTGTTTCTGATGAACTATGTTAAAATCAATGAAAGTAAATATAAAAGACAGAAATACCTATTCTAGTACTGTTAAAACTTCAGTTTGGATATTAGATAATAAATAAAAGGAATGCAATACTGCTCGCTTTCAATGGCAATTAAAATCTATGAAGAAATGTAAATCATTGAGGACATTAAAATTTTAAATAGGGTAATCTAAAATTTCACAGTATATTGGAATGTGAAGAAAAGATGTGAAGGAACTGATAGATAAAGTCATGCAGATTCAGAGTTCTAAGGAAATGTCATTTCAATAAGAAATTTCAAAATTTATAATAGCCCTGAGGCACTTGCTATACTGGAAGAAGAACAAGGAATTAGTGTGGGTAGAGGGTACAGAATAGGAAGAAAGATATAAAAGATAATATAAGAGCAATAAGGAGAAAGCAGATGATTCATAGAAATCCAGGACAATGGAAAAAAAATTGTTTTATTAGGTGAAATGGGAGGCCAATTAAATTATTTAGAAAATGGAAAGTGACAATCAGAATTATATTTTAAAAGCATATTTTGGAGATTAGTCTGTAATGAACAGACAAGAAGAAATGGAGGGAGTACAGTTAGAGCTACAAGTGTTATTAAAAACCCAACTGAGAAATATGAGTGTATTTGATCAGGGTAGACCATAGGGAGTCTGCTGCTGCTACTGCTGCTAAGTCGCTTCAGTCATGTCCAACTCTTCGAGACCCCATAGACGGCAGCCCACCAGGCTCCCCTGTCCTTGGGATTCTCCAGGCAAGAACACTGGAGTGGGTTGCCGTTTCCTTCTCCAATGCATAAAAGTGAAAAGTGAAAGTGAAGTTGTTCAGTCGTGTCCGACTCTTAGCGACCCCATGGACTGCAGCCCACCAGGCCCCTCCGTCCACGGGATTTTCCAGGCAAAAGTACTAGAGTGGGGTGCCATTGCCTTCTCCGTCTAGATGTTGTCAAATCCTGAATATATATTTTAAAGTAGATTCAAAATGTGTTACTAATTCCTGAAGACGGTGGAGGTTCAGAATTTCTATTGTTGAATATTGCATTAATATGTATTCTACTTTGTGAAATTATTAGGTATTTGCTGCTATGTTGTGACATAAAATTATTTATGCAATTAAAGTGCACAGTATTTTGGATAACCAAACACATATTTGGAGATTATTGCAAGGTCTTGCTAACATTTATTCATAGTGGTTCTTTGGGGAAAAAAAAAAGTGTTTGAGACAGAATATAGAGGAAATATCTTTGAACTTTTCTTTTTCTCTCTCTAATGTAATAAAATGAGGACTGGAAGTAGATAGAATAATAGCACAGGACACAATTGTCTTTAATATCACAGATTTTCTCTACTGGCCACTTTTGCCCTTATGGAAAGAAATTTAACTGTAAGAATCCCATTCATAAGGTAGATGCATGATCACATTTATAGACTCACACTCATTTCAATGTAATAAATCCAAAAAATATGTTTGAAAATAATACTAACTTGATCAGTGATTTCTTCTTCATAAAATTTTGTTTTACATGAGTCAATAATTTAGGTTATAAACAGTTCTGCCGGTATGAATTTTAGCATATTAAATCACAGCTCATGATAAAATTTAATTGCAAATATTTTTGTCAGTAACAAGTTTGGTTGTTTTTACAACCTTCAAGTTTTATAAAATGTTCATTGCTTGAGCAATACTTGACTAATCATTATCAAAATGAATGACACATTTTTAATTTGTTTTTCTGCCTTGTAATCTTCTACATTTTTAAAACAAAATTGATGCTTTCCAACATATATTTGTATGTTTGTATGAAGCAGGAATTGTGTATTTCTTTTATAAGTATTTAAATGATTGTAATATGAAAAATATAAATAATGTTATAACTGAATATATTTTACATTGGATATATATTTAGACATAAAAAGTATACATACCAAATTAATAGTTTTTTATAGAAATGATTAATTTGCACTTTCCTTGATTAGGGCATAACTTAGAATATGTCTCACCTCAATCTCTCTGGTGTGATATACTAGAGCTTACAAGCACATCTTATTAATAAAGTTACATAGTAAACATTTCAAGGATGAAACTATGAAATAATTATAATTATTAGATACGTGTTGAGGATACAGAAGAGAAAAAATAACACAAAAGAAAATAGGTCATATTTCCAAAGGCAAATGACAGTTAAGCTGAGTTTTTAAATATTTATATTTTGGCAGGTAGAATTGAGTAGAGGATATTTTAGGTGAAATGGTAGGAAAAAATAATTGAAAAAATTTAGGGTAAAGAAAACATAGTCAATAGAAGATATAGTTTGAAGAATGATTTAATTATCATCCTCCATGTCTGTTCCTGCCTTAGAAATAGTTTCATCTATACCATTTTTATAGATTTCACATATATGTGCTAATTATCAAACTGCATGTTTTAAATCTTAATAAATTAAACATTTAAATAGGTATATACATATTTTGTGTTATGATTATATATATTTTATTTTGCATTAAAGTTATATATTTTACACATGAGTATTTGGCATATCTCTGGAGATATTTAATGCTTAAATCCATTTTACAGTACTAACTTCCTTCTAAATAACACATATATAATCTCTCATTTTCTTGATTATTTATCATTTCAAAAAAAAAACACAGTTAAATTGTCTGAAATACAGTAAGTTTTCTTAACATAGCAAGAGCATAAATACAACATAGAGCTTCTAATAAGAGTAATGTTTGTTAGGAAAACAAAAGGAGAAGATTTGGATAATATGCAGTAAATCCATCAATCCCATTGAGTAAAATTGGGGGATGGGGCTGGCATTCTGACAAGTTACTATGTAATGGATAGCAGCATTCTACCTTGCTAGGCAATGAACATCTTTATATTTAATGCTTAAACTAATGCAAACATATGTACTGAAAAGGAAAATCCTTTCATGATTACCTTCATGGTTGCATGCTGAATATAGACTAACAATAAAGGTTTGTACATAGAAACATGCCAGTGTATAAGTATTTGGTCTATCCTTAAAAATCTGGCAGTAATGCAACTCAAATTTTACTGCTTTAGTTATATAATTTCTGTAGGCAGAGTTAACTTTTTCATTAGCCTCTTGAATTTAAATGGTCATCTACAAGAACCTAGATTTAATTTGCAATTAAAGTAAAATTGAATTTTAAATTATGCTAATTTCAAAAATAAGAATAGGACCGAATAGGACCAAATAACATCAACCAAAGCGTTGCTAATATTAAGCTGGAAAAAAAATCTACCCATAGATGTTTTTAACATTGAAAATGAAAGTGAAAGCATCCCACATTGTGCAACCCCATGGACTGTATCCCACCAAGCTCCACTGTTCGTA
The DNA here is from genome assembly GCF_055505025.1 of Bos grunniens. Lineage (NCBI taxonomy): Eukaryota > Metazoa > Chordata > Mammalia > Artiodactyla > Bovidae > Bos > Bos grunniens. Next base: position 6,953,679 of record NC_141176.1, on the reverse strand, counting down.
GACTTTTCCAAGCAAGATTACTGGAGTAGATAGCCTTATTTCCAGGGGATCTTCCTGACCTAGGGATGGAACCTGGGTTTGTCGCACTGCAGGGGAATCTTTACTCTCTGAGCCACCAGGGAGGTCTTCTTTAACACTATTTATTTTAAAAATTATTATAAAAAATCTTTAAAATATGGGTTGTTGTTTTGCTAATATCTTATTTTTAAAACCTTTTTAACAAAATCAATATTTAAGTAAAATATTTACATAGTATATTCTTTCCTTGTCCAATTATGAAAAAAACTATATAGTGTCTTACTGAATATGATATCTAAACATGGTTATCTGTGCGGGAGTGTATTTGTTCCCTATTGCTGCAAAAACAAAAACAAAAACAAAAAACAAACTTGGAACCTAAAATAATGTAAATTTATTGTAAGCCTAGAGATCAGAAGTCTGAAATCAGGGCCTCCCTGGACAAAAAAGCTGACAGGGCTGTTTTCCTTTTGGAGACTCATGGGCAGAATACACTTCCTTGTCTTTTCCAGTTTCTATATTTTGCTCACAGTTTTTGATTTATGGCTATTTCTGTCTTCTAAACTTCAATGGCCAGTCTAGTCTTTCTTAGGTTTCATCTCTCTGGTGCTGAGTTTTTCTTTTTTCCTCAATATTTTACTTATAAAGACCATTGTGATTACATTGGGCCCATCAGGATAAACCAGAATATTCACGTATTCCCCAAATTCTGCATTTAATTACATCTGCAAAGTTGCCTAACTATGACATGTAACTTAAGTTCTGAAGATAAAGGTATAGTTATTATTTTTTGGAAGGTTGTATTAGTCTATCACAGGAGTCCCTGAACAATTTTGCAAAGTTAAATCTACATTTTCAAAATATAAAATTAAGCCTAAACAAGTTTAGGGAATAAGTAATTTAGAACAAGATATTATAATTATTTCCCTGTAGAACAATATAATATCTCTGCAGTACAAGATAATATAATTCAGAATCTTCTCTATATCTAAGTTTAAAACAAAATAACTTTATATGTGAGTAGGAAAATGTAAGCCATTAAAAAAAAAAAAAGAACAAGTGAATAAAAGCATACTAAAAGAGACCTGAAATACTACAATTGTTAAAATTGTTAAAGGAGTTATTAAAAATTTTCTTAAGAAGTTAAAGGAAAACATGGTCATAATGATTTAATTGTATACAGAATTTCAGAAAAGGCATGGAGACTTTAAAAAAGAAATAAATGTAGATTATAAATCTGAAAATTGCAATATTTGCACAAAAAAGAATTGTACTTGCAGTCAGATACAAATAAATCTGAAAAATAAAACCCATGGAAAAATTAAAACTAAAAAACAAAAGAACAGGGCCTCAAGAAATTTGTGAGGCAAAATCAAATTGTCTAATATGTGAAATTTCATAGAATATAAAGGCAAAGAGTAGGAAAGAAACGTATGTGAAGAAATGATTGTTAAAATATTTCCACATTTGATGAAAAATCCCCAAATTTCAAGGAATTCCAAGTATGCTAATATAGAAATACAGGAAAAGAAAATAAACTCACATAAGCATATCAGATCAGATCAGATCAGTCGCTCAGTCGTGTCCGACTCTTTGAGACCCCATGAATCGCAGCACGCCAGGCCTCCCTGTCCATCACCAACTTCCGGAGTTCACTCAGACTCACGTCCATCGAGTCAGTGATGCCATCCAGCCATCTCATCCTCTGTCGTCCCCTTCTCCTCCTGCCCCCAATCCCTCCCAGCATCAGAGTCTTTTCCAATGAATCAACTCTTCGCATGAGGTGGCCAAAGTACTGGAGTTTCAGCTTTAGCATCATTCCATCCAAAGAAATCCCAGGGCTGATCTCCTTCAGAATAGACTGGTTGGATCTCTTTGCAGTCCAAGGGACTCTCAAGAGTCTTCTCCAACACCACAGTTCAAAAGCATCAATTCTTCGGTGCTCAGCCTTCTTCACAGTCCAACTCTCACATCCATACATGACCACAGGAAAAACCATAGCCTTGAATAGATGAACCTTTATTGGCAAAGTAATGTCTCTGCTTTTGAATCTAGGTCGGTCATAACTTTCCTTCCAAGGAGTAAGCGTCTTTTAATTTCATGGCTGCAGTCACCATCTGTAGTGATTTTGGAGCCCAGAAAAATAAAGCCTGACACTGTTTCCACTGTTTCCTCATCCATTTCCCATGAAGTGATGGGACCGGATGCCATGATCTTCGTTTTCTGAATGTTGAGCTTTAAGCCAACTTTTTCACTCTCCACTTTCACTTTCATCAAGAGGCTTTTGAGTTCCTCTTCACTTTCTGCCATAAGGGTGGTGTCATCTGCATATCTGAGGTTATTGATATTTCTCCCAGCAATCTTGATTCCAGCTTGTGTTTCTTCCAGTCCAGCGTTTCTCATGATGTACTGTGCATATAAGTTAAATAAACAGGGTGACAATATACAGCCTTGACAATATACTTCCTTTTCCTATTTGGAACCAGTCTGTTGTTCCATGTCCAGTTCTAACTGTTGCTTCCTGACCTGCGTATATATTTCTCAAGAGGCAGATAAGGTGGTCTGGTATTATAGAAGATGCTAAAAACAAAAAAAAACAGAGAAAATTAGAAATCTAATAGAGAAAAAAGAATCATTGCATAAAGATTACATAGAGCAGAATAATGAAACAGATTGAAAAGGCATATACCACCTCATTAAAGGGCACAAAACAATCAATTGATATTTTTAAAGTGCTGATAGAAAACATGTATAATATCATATATGAAACGAGTTGCCAGTCCAGGTTCCATGCACGATACTGGATGCTTGGGGCTGGTGCACTGAGATGACCCAGAGGGATGGTACGGGGAGGGAGGAGGGAGGGGGGCTCAGGATGGAGAACATGTGTATACCTGTGGAGGATTCAGGTTGATGTATGGCAAAACCAATACAATATTGTAAAGTAATTAACCTCCAATTAAAATAAATAAATTTATATTTAAAAAATAAATAAAAGGAAAACAATAAATTATCAACCCGATTTTTATATTCAGCAAAAAACCCTTCAAAAACTGTATCAACATAATAATATTATCATATCAACAAAAATTATAAAAATAGTACTGATTCAAAGCTCAGTACTTGGTTTGTTTCACACCTTGGATAAAATCATACAGTCTCATTATTTTATATTATTTAAATACTCATTATGGCAAAATTAATATATTCAACTCAGACAACTTTTCTATTCTACAATCTTGTCTGTACAAATGCCACTTTGGAAATTCTGTGGTGGTTCAGGGCCCAGTGTTTAGTACTTCAGGCTTCCACTGAAGGGGGCAAGGATTCAATCCCTGATCCGGGAACTAAGAACTCTTAAGCTTCACAGTGCAGCCAAAAATGCACAAGTAAATAAATAAAATAAATGCCACTTTAGCAACTATGTTTAGATAACTCAAAATTTATTACATCTGAATCTGCTTCCTGATCTCTCCTTTGAAACTAGGTCTTGTAAAATTCTTTCCCTTTTCACATTATGGCTGCATTGTTCTTTTAGGTGCTCATGTCAAAATAAAAACTAAGATAAAATAGTAAAAAAAAAAAAAAAGGAAGAATTGGCTTTACTTATGTTTTTATATTTGAAATCTTAAATTTAAACCATCAGGGAATTCTATTATATTCAAAATCTAACCACTTCTCAGGTGTTTTTTTTTTTTTTTTTTCTCTTTCTTTTTTACCATGTGAGATCTTAGTTCTCTGACCCAGGGATCAAACCAATTCCCTGTCTGTTGGAAATGTGGAGTCTTAACCACTGGACTCCCAGGGAAGTCCCTGCCTGTGTTCTTATTATATGCTGATTTACTTTCTAGCTTTTAAAGTAGTTTCATCTAGTCTGTTTGCCAGAACAGAAAAACAAGTCACTCTTTAAAAAATTAAGCTTAAATCATTTGAGTTCTTAGCTCAAAGTCCATCAACCCAACTCTTCTGAAGAGTCTAAGTAAAAGAAAATACCCTTACAGTGATCTCCAATACTCTGCGTTACCTTTACTCTCTTTAATTTTCAGACATTATTGTCTACTACCCCATCTCTCATCTATTTTTCTTCTTGATATGTATCTCTTGATGTGCTTAAAAGTCCCCAGTCAAATTCCGGCTCGTGGATTTTTAGAGTAATTGCTCCCTCAGTCTGACTGACTTCACTCAGTATGAAATGACACAAAAGAACTTACTTACAAAGCAGAAAGAGACTCTTAGACTCAGAAAATGAACTTATGGTTGCTGAGGGGGAAGTGAGAGTCAGGGACTTTGGAAGGTTATGTGCACTCTGCTATATTTAAAATGGATAACAAGACCTATCATATAGCACATGGAACTCTGCTCAATGTTATGTGCCAGCCTGGATGGGAGGGAGTTTGAAGGACAATGGATACCTGTATATGTATGGCCGAGCCCTTTTGCCATTCACCTGACATTACCACCAAATTGTTAATTGTCTATACACCCCCCAAAAAATGTTTAAAGTTTTGGGGGGAAATTTCCAGAAGAAAAAAAAAAAAGAAGAAGAAGAAGAAACACTGCAGCTGCATTGATTTGCATTCGCACCAACAATGAGTGTCCCTTTTCACCACATCCTCATCAACATTTGTCATTTGTGGTCTTTTAGCTGATAGTCATTCTGATAGGTGTGAGGCGATATGTCATCATGGTGTCAATTTGTGTTTCCCTGATGAATGGTTATGTTGATCATCTTTTCATGTCTCTGTTGGCCATCTGCATAATCTGTTTGAAAAAATACCTATTCAGGTCTTTTGCTCATTTTTAAATCAAGTTGTTTTTGTTTTTTCTTTTTCTGATATTGAGTTTTTTGAACTATGTATTTTTGGGTCCCTTGTCAGTTATATTATTTGCAAATATTTTATCTCAACAAGCAGGTTGTCTTTTCATTTTGTCAATGGATTCCTTTGTTGTGCAAAAAATATTTGAGGCTAATTAGGCCATTTGTAACAACATGGATGGACTTGGAAGGTATTATGTTAAGTGAAATAAGTCAGAGGGAGAAAGGCAAACACTATATATATAACTAAAATGGAGAATCTAAAATATGAAACAAATGGCTGAATATAACAACAGCAATAAAATGATGCATGGTTATAGAGAATAAACCACTGGTTACCAGTGAGGAGAAGAAAGAGGAAGCAAGCAATACAGGAGTAAGGGGTTAAGGGGTAAAAACTACTATGCATAAGATAAAATAAGCTATGAAGATATATTATATAACAGATATATGTTATGGGCATAACTATATACATAAGTATATCATATATAGCACATTCTATAAGTATATAGTATATAATACATACATGCTGTATATGATATATATTGTTCCTTAGCTGCTTAGTCGTGTCTGACTCTATGCAACCACATGGACTGTAGCCAGCCAGGCTCCTTTGTCCATGGGGATTCTGTAGGCAAGGTTACTGGAGTGGGCTGCCTCTAGGGAATCTTCCCAACTCAGGGATTGAACCCAGGTCTCCCTCATTGCAGGCAAATTATTTACCATCTGAGTCACCAGGGAAGCCTATGAATACTAGAGTGTGTAGCCTATCCCTTCTTCAGGGGATCTTCTTGGCCCAGGAATCAAATCAGGGTCTTCAGCATTGCAGGCAGATTCTTTATCAGCTAAGCTACCAGAGGAGCCCATGATATAATGCCACACCTAATAAAAAATGTATGACATATATTATAATTTTTATTAGGTGTGGGATTATTCCTTTTAATCTTGAAGTATTATATAATCTCAATCAAAATTCCTTCTGGAGTCTTTGAGTGAGTGTTGGCAAAACTCTGTAATTAATGCATAAAATAAAATAGGTAAATCAATGTTAAAAAAAGGTATATGGTTTATCTTATATTAATATATGATATGCATTAAAGCAATTATCTATATATATAAATGTAATATATATATAATGTCATATAATTTTAAGTGATGGAAAATAAAATCATTCCAATTTACTAGTTTTAGACTGGTATATGGTTGATGATATAGCCAAATCAGTGATCTCTGTATTGGTAGAATTGGAAATATCAACTGAAAAATTAGCAGAAATGAAAAAAAAAACTCATAGAAGTTAACGACTGTCTATATATCAATTTTTAAAAAGCCATCAGGTATCTATAGGATCAAAGAGACTTGGTTGAAGTGTTCAAGCCTGAAATTCTAGAGGCTATGGATTTTCTTCTTTTTATATTTCTGTTAATATAGAATATTTACCACCTCCCAATAGTGAAAATGCTTTTTGCAACCTTATATGGGATATCATAAGAATTTTTTTTGATAGTGTAAAATCAATAAGAACATCTTAAATTGGGTAGCATTGTATTATGGTAAATCAAGCATTTGGGAATTAGGCACATTGACTTAATTTTATCAACATTTAGCAGATTTACCATGAAATTGTTATATAATATTTCTACTCATAATTTGCAATAGAAATTCATAAGCATCATAAATGTGCAACAAATGACAGATACTATTTTCAAATGTTTATAATCAATGCTGTGTGAAGAACTTTGGCCTTCATATTGAAGTTTATGTTTAAATTTTAAAATGTAATGAAATTATTTCTAATTAAAAGCTGAATATTTTCTTCATTCTTATTTATACATTCTTTGTTCATTCCCTTATAAATAGTAGTAGCTTTTTTTGAGTAATCTTCAGTACTATACTTATAAAAACTTAATCATTAAAAATAGCAATTTTTTAATAAATTATAATGACCATTTCAATATTTAAATAAAATTGCAAATAGCTAACTAGATTCATTTATAAAACAAGTGAAAATTAGAACTGCTTATGAAGCTATATTATAATTGGAAAAAGCTTCAAATTAATTTTAGTATAAATGTTTGATATGAACATTGAATGTAATTTTTATTGTATAATTATGTATTTCATTTTATATTTATTTTATTGAAAATAAATATGAGGTAAATAAGTGACTCACCTTGCACACACATCATTTTCTGTAGAGCCATGGTCTCATGAGTTAGACAGCCAATTTGGCAGACTTTGTGTGATTTGAAAATTTATTAATAAGACATTACTTAGTTTTAAGCAAAAGGAAATTTCTTAGAATATAGGCATTATCTCCTATACATCTAATAGATAGGAATACTCCAAATCAATAAGAGGAGCTATCAGAAGCTAACCAGTTCAAACTACATAAAGTGAAAGTCGCTCAGTTGTGTCCAGCTCTTTGCGACCCCATGGGCTACACAGTCCATGGAATTCTCAAGGCCAGAATATTGGAGTGGGTAGCCTTTCCCTTCTCCAGGGGATCTTCCCAACCCAGGTCTCCCACATTGCAGGTGGTTTCTTTACCAGCTAAGCCACAAGGGAAGCCCAAACCACATAAGGTACTTTTAAAAGAGTTCAGGTTAAATGCTTAAATTTTTTTTATTAGCATAATGATGTGAATTAAAAATAAACCAGACATACAGATGGCTAACAAACACATGAAAAGGTGCTCAACATCACTCATTATCAGAGAAATGCAAATCAAAACCACTATGAGGTACCATTTCATGCCAGTCAGAATTGCTGCGATTCAAAAGTCTACAAGCAATAAATGCTGGAGAGGGTGTGGAGAAAAGGGAACCCTCCTACACTGTTGGTGGGAATGCAAACTAGTACAGTTACTATGGAGAACTGGAAATAGAACTGCCTTATGATCTAGCAATCCCACTGCTGGGCATACACACTGAGGAAACCAGAATTGAAAGAGACACGTGTACCCCAATGTTAATTGCAGCACTGTTTATAATAGCCAGGGCATGGAAGCAACCTAGATGTCCATCAGCAGATGAATGGATAAGAAAGCAGTGGTACATATACACAATGGAGTATTACTCAGCCATTAAAAAGAATACATTTGAATCAGTTCTAACGAGGTGGATGAAACTGGAGCCTTACAGAGTGAAGTAAGCCAAAAAGAAAAACACCAATACAGTATACTAATGCATATGTATGGAATTTAGAAAGATGGTAATGAGAACCCTGTATGCGAGACAGCAAAAGAGACACAGATGTATAGAACAGTCTTTTGGACTCTGTGGGAGAGGGTGGAATGATTTGGGAGAATGGCATTGAAACGTATAATATCATATAAGAAACGAATCACCAGTCCAGGTTTGATGCAGGATATGGTATGCTTGGGGCTGGTGCACTGGGATGACCCAGAGGGATGGTACGGGGAGGGAAGTGGGCGGGGGGTTCAGGATTGGGAACACGTGTACACCTGTGGTGGATTCATGTTGATGTATGGCAAAAACGATGCAATATTGTAAAGTAATTAGCCTTCAATTAAATAAATAAATTAAAAAATAAAAAAAATAAAATCAGAGACATATGCTTTTGGTTTGAATGTGTAGAAAGCTGAAAAGATTGCCACTTACAAAAATTTGAAAAACAGATAAAAAGCAAATAAACAACTGAAAAAAAATCCCATCAAAAAACTAAGATCCCTGGACAACCATATTCAAATCTTGAGACATAAAACTACAGAAAGACATAACCTCATAACTTGCCTATCTTCAACTCATGACTCTAGATGCCATATAAGCAGGTAGAACAGTTAATCCAGAATGTTTAACAAGTCATTATAGGTCATGTGTAAGCTCACAGAGATAGAACAAATAATTTCACAATTTGTATGGAAATACAAAAAACCTCAAATAGCTAAAGCAATCTTGAGAAAGAAGAATGGAACTGGAGGAATCAACCTGCCTGACTTCAGGCTGTACCACAAAACCACAGTCATCAAGACAGTATGGTACTGGCACAAAGACAGAAATATAGATCAATGGAACAAAATAGAAAGCCCAGAGATAAATCCACACACCTATGGACACCTTATCTTTGACAAAGGAGGCAAGAATATACAATGGAGAGAAGACAATCTCTTTAACAAGTGGTGCTGGGAAAACTGGTCAACCACTTGTAAAAGAATGAAACTGGAACACTTTCTAACACCATACACAAAAATAAATTCAAAATGGATTAAACATCTAAACGTAAGACCAGAAACTATAAAACTCCTAGAGGAGAACATAGGCAAAACACTCTCTGACATATACATATACACATACACATATACACATATAGTCCATTGTGTACATATACACAATGGAGTATTACTCAGCCATTAAAAAGAATACATTTGAATCAGTTCTAACGAGGTGGATGAAACTGGAGCCAATTACACAGAGTGAAGTAAGCCAGAAAGAAAAACACCAATACAATATACTAATGCATATATATGGAATTTAGAAAGATGGTAATGATAACCCTGTATGTGAGACAGCAAAAGAGACACAAATGTATAGAACAGTCTTTTGGACTCTGTGGGAGAAGAAGAGGGTGGGATGATTTGGGAGAATGGCATTGAAACATGTATAAAATCATTTAAGTAATGAATCGCCAGTCCAGGTTTGATGCAGGATACAGGATGCTTGAGGCTGGTGCACTGGGATGACCCAGAGGGATGGTATGGGAAGGGAGGTGAGAGGGGTTTCAGGATGGGGAACACGTATACACCTGTGGGGGATTCATGTTGATGTATGGCAAAACCAATACAGTATTGTAAAGTAATTAGCCTTCAATTAAAATAAATAAATTTAAATTAAAAAAAATAATAAAAAAATTAAGAGACAGAAAGAAACTCTGAGGCTTGCAGGCACAGAAAACCACGCATTTTCTTTCAAGATTTTCTTCCCAAAATGTTGCCATTTGAAAACAGAAAATATTAGGGAGAAAAATAGCAGCCATGGCCCAAACTTCCACCAATCCAATCCATGTTTATCTCCTCTGTGGAAAAAAGTCATTGATATCTTGGGCACTTTTTGAAATCCCTGGCCACTTGGAAAGGGGATAGCAGCCACCACCAAAATTATACACCACTAACATATACTCTTACATCCCCTAACGTATAAGAACCTTATACTTCAGGAGGACATCAATACTTGGGAAAGGGCAGAAAAACATGTTAGGTTCAGAATTGTGTGATGGACATTCCTCTCCAGTCTCCTTCAGCTAAAAACACAGGCCTTCTCTTTCCCCAGTTCCCCAAGGGCTTTCCTTCCAAGAAGAACAGGATTTCTGCATTTCCCATCTTTCCTCCAGTTCTCTGTCGATGAGAGTATGCTCCTAGTAAATGAGGTCAAGAGGTGGGACTCACTCTTCCAGTGAGCTCCACAGTGTGAAATGGAAGGTCTACCTTGGGCGTGGCATGCGAGAATTCTGAGGACCTGGTAGCCCTTCCCAAGGTTTGAAGGAGTGGCTCCATACCCAGGGAGGTTAGTCAAAACCATGCTTGTTGTTGTTGTAGTTGTTTAATCACTCAGTCATGTCCAGCTCTGTGACCCTGTGGACTGTAGACCATCAGGTTCCTCTGGCCATGGGATTTCCCAAGCAAAAATACTGGACTGGCTTACCATTCCCTTCTTGAGGGTATCTTCCCAACCCAAGGATTAAGCCTAAGTCTCCTGCAATAGCCGATGGATTCTTAAAATCCCCATCAAGCACTCAGTTTTTAGAGGGAGATATCATGAATAGAGAAGCATACTGTTGTCCACACTTTCAGCTCCAAAGCCCTAGGCTCAGTTACTTTATCTAAATGGAAAAGCAAGCCATAAAATAGATAGAGCCATCTTTCTGAAAAGAAATTACTTCATTTACAACAGAGGGTGAAAATATTTAAGGCATCAGAAAACTCCTAAGAACAGTAGAGATTATGGTGAGGGCAATTCTGAGAAAATTTATAGATCTAATGAAAACAGAGTTTTAGATTATAGGTTAAGATAGAGTTTAGACTATGGGATTTCTATTAAAAAAAAAAAAAACAGAGAAAAAAAATATCATTCCACAAAGGATAGATAAATAAAATTTTGTATACTCAAACAATGGAATATTATTCATCAATAAATAAATGATAAATTTTCCTGAATTTGTCTTTAATACAATACTTATTATAAATTATCACATATATAATCATGAAAACTATGTTACAGGGAAAATAAAGGTAAATATTAATAGAAAGTAATGCAAATATAAATAAATGTAAGAAATAATAAGCACACAGTTCTGAGCCATGTAGACCATGTGTGGAGAGGATAAGATAGAAAACAAACATTTATGCAGATATAAATTTATTTGATTCTAATTTTGTTGCTGTTGTGTGATTGTTTTATAAATGTTTTCTATAACAAAATTATTAATAGTTTAAAATGAATTATCTAATCAAAAATGAAAGAAGACCATAGGTGGCCTAATTATTATTTTGTACCATAGCATTATAATCTATCCAATTATGTGTATATAGGACTAATGTAAAATCAAAGATAAAGCATAACAAACAAAACAACCAAATGTTAAATGATGTTTTTCCTTCACTATTCATTTTAGCATGAATATTTCTATGTAAGTGAGAGTTGGACCATGAAGGCTGAGCCCCGAAGAATTGATGCTTTTGAACTGGGGTGTTGGAGAAGACTCTTGCGGGTCCCTTGGGCAGGGAGATGAAACTAGTCAATCCTAAAGGAAATCAACCCTGAATATTCATTGGAAGGACTGATGCTGAAACTAAAGCTCTAATGCTTTGGACACCTTATGCAAAGAGCCAACATATTGGAAAAGATCCTGATGCTGGGAAAGATTGAAGGCAGGAGAAGAAGGGGATGACACAGGATAAGATAATTGGATGGTATCACCGACCCAATGAACATGAGTTTGAGCAAGCTCTGGTAGATGAAGGACAAGGAGGCCTGGCATGCTGCGGTTCATGAGGTTGCAAAGAGTCGGACGTGACCGAGTGACCAAATAACAACATTTATATCACTGATGTGATTTTTCCTAGACATCATATATTCACATCATTCAGTTATTCTTAAACTTAAATGTCCTTATGTTATACAATTTAGTATGAGGCATACAAAGAAAAATATGCATATTAACTATGAATTCCACATGTTTATAGTATGTTAAAAGGTATTCCTAGGAATTTTGTTAAATATTTGAAACAAATAGAGGAAATTATTGGAAAGATAAGAAAATTGTTTTATTGATTTTTTCTAGAGTAGCAAATCTCATGATGTATTATATTGCACAGCATAATGTATTTAAGGGGTCATAATTATTTTCATAGAGAGAATAAATAAAATTATTAAAAAGTGAATGAAAATATGGAAGAGTTTAAATGTAAATTCTGTCTGATGATTTGGTGAATTAAATAATTTTCTTGGAAAAAGAATTTAATATATCAAAATTGCTAACATATGAACATAAATATAACAAATATTTCATCACAATGAAATATTTTCCTTTGAAAAATTTTAAATTATTTTATTATCTAAAAGGATTTCTTTAATTATTAGAGAGCTTATCATTGATAATTAAACTATGGTGAACATATGTTTCTTTAGGAAGTCCTTTCTCTCAGATAGCTGTATTATATATAAGAGTTACCATGAAAACTGTTCTATTTCAAGGAGAATATTCAAATGAATTTGAGAATTGGATGAAGTCTATCAGATAAATTAATTAATCAATGAAAAGAACTCTTAAGAGATCAGTAATAGAAACTGTATTAGTAAGAGTGAAATATAAGACATGGCTAGTCTCATTATCTATAATAAGTTACATGGAAAAATAATAAAATCTAATTGTTTGAAATCTAGTGTTTCCTATGTACTAAGTACATAAAATACTTATTATATATCTATTAAAATGTGTTAATTAAAAAGCACTTTAAAGTTATACTTACTAAAAGATATTTTCTTTTTTATTACTAAACAGTATAATTAACTAAATTTCATTTTATTCAATAATAATATGATAGCCTTTCCAGGTTGCTTTTACAAAACAATATATATCTGAGCCATCCTTTGGAAATGTTAAAAACTTGATAGCACTGGCAAAATTACTAGAATTCATAATATTCTATTTGTACTTTGCATTAACATTTCAATAAATAAAATTTTATGTTTGATTTTATTTTTGTTTTCAGTATGTAAATTGGATTAAAAAAAAAAAAACAATGAAGCAGCAAAGTACAGTTTTAAAGATTTTGGGACAATTCCACTTGTACTGCATATTTAAATCTGTCTATCTCATGTAGCTCATTATAATTTCTTTAAAAATCCACAACAAATCTTTGGTTTTTCATTGATTTGCCTACAACATGTTGCTTAACATTCTCTGACTATTATGAGAGCAAAGGAAGCTTCACTATGAAACAGAACCTGGGACTGAGTCAATTTAAAATGAATCTTCCACTGTGTAATATTTTCTAGCATAAATATGTTAATTGAATCAATCTGAGATAATAAAACCTCCTATTGAAGTCATTGATTGTGAGTTAATTAAGATACCCATAATGATTTCATCTTCACATATATTTCAGTTGCACATTGTCTTGTCCATATCTTAACTGACAGCAGTCAAATGTAACATTGGCATGTATAACAATAAGTTATATCACAAACTGCAGATTCATTCTTCTAAGTAAGAATAAAGATATACAGTCTCAGTACCTTTAAGATATTATATGCTACAAACAAGTAAGATCCACAATTTACACTTATGGAAAACTCCTTGATTCTGGCATGGATTATGAATGGACATAGAATTAGAGCATTCTTTTAATAATGGTTAAAGGTAAAACACCTGTGTAAAACATTTTTTCCTCATAACTCTAGTTTAAAAAAAGAAAGAAAGAAAATTATTGATAAAACAACTGAAGCTCAATTAGAATTATTGAGTATGTATGATTAAGTATGTACAATTATACAGTGGAAGTGAAAAATAGATTCAAGGGATTAGATCTGATAACAGAGTGCCTGAAGATCTATGGATGGAGGTTCATGACATTGTACAGGAGACAGGGATCAAGACCATCCCCAAGTAAAAGAAATGCAAAAAGGCAAAACGGTTCTCTGAGGAGGCCTTATAAATAGCTGTGAAAAGAAGAGAAGTAAACGGCAAAGGAGAAAAGGAAAGATATATCCATTTGAATGCAGAGTTCCAAAGAATAGCAAGGAGAAATAAGAAGGCCTTCCTCTCTGATCAGTGCAAAGAAATAGAGGAAAACAATATAATGGGAAAGACTAGAGATCTCTTCAAGAAAATTAGAGCTACCAAGGAAACATTTAATGCAAAGATGGGCACAATAAAGGACAGAAATAGAAGCAGAAGGTATGAAGAATACACTGAACAACTATACAAAAAAGATCTTCATGACCCAGATAATCATGATGGTGTGATCACACGTCTAGAGCCAGGCATCCTGGAATGCATAGTCAAGTGGGCCTTGGGTAGCATCACTACAAACAAAGCTAGTGGAGATGATGGAATTCCAGTTGAACTATTTCAAATCCTAAAAGATGACGATGTGAAAGTGCTGCATTCAGTAAGTCAGAAAATTGGAAAAGGCAGCAGTGGCCACAGGATTGGAAACCATCAGTATTCATTACCATCCCAAAGAAGGGTAATGTCAAAAATGCTCAAACCACCACACAATTGCACTCATGTCACATGCTAGCAAAGTAACGCCCAAAATTCTCCAAGCCAGGCTTCAACACTATATGAACCATGATCTTCCAGATGTTCAAGCTTAGAAAAGGCAGCAGAACCAGAGATCAAATTGCCAATATCTGCTGGATCATTGAAAAAGCAAGAGAGTTCCAGAAAAATATCTACTTCTGCTTTATTGACTATGCCAAAGCCTTTGACTATGTGGATCACGACATAGAAAATTCTTAAAGAGATGGGAATACCAGACCATCTGATCTGTCTCTTGAGAAATCTGTGTACAGGTCAGGAAGAAACAGAACTGAACGTGGAACAACAGACTGGTTCCAAATCAGGAAAGGAGTACGTCAAGGCTGTATATTGTCACCCTGCTTATTTAACTTATATGTAAAGTACATCCAAAAAGATGCTGGGCTGGAGGAAGCACAAGCTGGAATCAAGATTGCCAGGAGAAATATCAATAACCTCAGGTATTCAGATGACACTACCCTTATGGCAGAAAGTGCAGAAGAACTAAAGAGCCTCTTGATGAAAATGAAAGAGGAGAGTGAAACATTGGCTTAAAATCAACATTCAGAAAACTAAGACCATGGCTCCGGTCTTTTTACTTCATGGCAAATAGATTGGGGAAAGAGTGGAAACAGTGACAGACTTTGTTTTTTCCAGTAGTCATGTATGGATGTGAGAGTTGGACTATAAAGAAAGCTGAGAGCTGAAGAATTGATGCTTTTGAAAGGTGGTGTTGGAGAAGACTCTCGAGGGTCCCTTGAAATGCAAGGAGTTCCGAGTCCATCCTAAAGGAAATCAGTCCTGAATATTCATTGGAAGGACTGATGCTGAATCTGAAACTCCAATACTTTGGCCTCCTGATGCAAAGAACTGATTCATTTGAAAAGACTCTAATGCCGGGAAAGATTGAAGGTGGGAGGAGAACGGGACTACAGAGGATGAGATGATTGGATGGCATCACCCACTCAATGGACACTAGTTTGACTAAACTCCAGGAGTTGGTAATGGACAGGGAGGCCTGGCATGCTGCAGTCCATGGGGTTTTAAGGAGTTGGACACGACTGAGCGACTGAACTGAAGTGAGTTGAGTAAGGATGTAGACCTTTGTAAACAGTGTAGAGATAAAGGACCTCTTTCAACAGTTTTAAAATTTAAGCCCCTTGCAAGCATTGCCAAACTTGTAGAGAATAAGAAGTGCACTTGATTCTGTTGAAATATAATAAGCTGTTGAAATATATATATCTAAATCCTGGAAACTGAATCTATGCACTAATAAAATGTAATTCTTGCTTAATAGCCTTAACAATACTGTAACACTGTAAACGATGAAATCATTAGCAATGAAATTGTCAGAAATTATTAAACTGTAGATCCTATGATAGCCAAATCTCAGTTCCAAAATTAATCAGATATTTCTTTCTGAGCCACATGGATTTCTTGTTTTCCACTTATTTTCATACTTCTTATGGTATTTTAGGAGGTTAATTCTTATCAAATTTTAGAAAGTGAATTCTTATCCAACTGCTGGATGGTGACCAGTCAAACGAAAAATGTCAGCAGCATTTTGTGTATAATAACACAGAGCAGCAAGAAGAGTTTCCAATATGGTATAATATTATTAATGGCTTTTTGTGACATTTCAGACAACAGAGACATCACTTTGGAAATTAAGAAAACAGAATCTTTTTATTGCAGAGGAATAAACCTTAATTTATTATTTAACGTGCCAATTTTAAAACATTTATTTTTATTTTATTTTTTTTGGCTATGCTGTGTCTTTGTTGCTATGTACAGGCTTTCTCTAGCTGTGGAGAGTGGCACTTACTGTCTATTTGCGGTGTGCGGGCTTCTCACTGTGGCAGCTTCTCTTAATGGGGAGCACAGGCTCTAGGTGCACAGGTTTCAGTAGTTGCTTCACATGGGCTCAGTTTTGCTCATGGGCTCAGTTGCCCTGCAGCATCTGGGATCTTCCTAGAGCAGCGATTGAACCAGACTCCCCTGCATTGCAAGGCAGGTTCTCAACCATTGGACCGCCTAGGAAGCCCTAATGTGTTTGGTTAATAGCATTAGTTGAAAGTTACTTGTTCTGTAAATTAGTACCAGAAGAAGTTTTGGGGGTAAAATATTTAAATAATGATATTTAAAATCAAATTAGAATTTATGAAAGAGTTGTATGTATTTTGTATTCATGGCATCAGTGATGGAGCTGCATAGATAAGAGAACAATGCAAACATTTAAATCTAGAATTATTCTGACAATAAACTCTCCATTACAATCAGGCATGGAGCTGCTAGATCACTCTTTCCTCTAAAATCAGGAATAAGAAGAGGATGCTCACTCTCATCACTTTAACTTAAATAAGTATTGGAAATCAGTCACAGCAATCAGACAAGAAAATAAAATAAAAATCATCCAAATTGGAAGAGAAGAAGTAAAACTGCCACTAACTGCAGATGACATGATACCATTTTAGAAAATTCTAAAGTCTCAAAAAAAAAAAAAAAGAACTATTAGAACTAATAAATAAATTCAGTAAAGTTGCAAGACAGAATAATACATGGAAACTATTGATTTTTCTATACATCAATAATTAACTATCAGGAAGAGAAAGAAAGAAACAACTTTGTTTAAAAGCACATACAAAATAATAAAATACCTAGGAATCAAAGAGGTGAAAAACTTACACTCTGGAAACCATAAAACATTGATGAAGGAAATTGAAAATTATAGAAATAATGAAAAGGTACCTGATGTTCTTGGACTTGAAGAATTAATATTATTAAAATATCCATAGTATCCAAAGCCATCTATAAAGTAATGCATACCCATCAAAGCATTCATGATATTTTTCACAGAAATAGTACAAATAAACCTAAAATTTAATGGAACCACAAAAGACTTCTAATTGCCAAAGCAATCTTGAGAAAAAAGAACAAAGCTAGAATTATCACACTTCTTGACTTCAACCTATGTTACAAAGCCACAGTAATCAAAACAGTATAATACTGCAACAAAGATGCATATATCAATGATACAGAATAAAGAGTTTAGAAGCCAAGCCAAGTACCTATGGTCAAATTAATCTATAACAAATGGGGCAAGAATAAACAATGGATAAAAGACAGTCTCTCCAATAAGTGGTTCTGGGAAAACTGGACAGATCAGATCAGTCGCTCAGTCGTGTCCAACTCTTTGTGACCCCATGAATCGCAGCACGCCAGGCCTCCCTGTCCATCACCAAATAGGGAGTTCACCCAGACTCATGTCCATCGAGTCAGTGATGCCGTCCAGCCATCTCATCCTCTGTCGTCCCCTTCTCCTCCTGCCCTCAATCCCTCCCAGCATCAGAGTCTTTTCCAATGAATCAACTCTTCGCATGAGGTGGCCAAAGTACTGGAGTTTCAGCTTTAGCATCATTCCTTCCAAAGAAATCCCAGGGCTGATCTCCTTCAGAATGGACTGGTTGGATCTCCTTGCAGTCCAAGGGACTCTCAAGAGTCTTCTCCAATACCACAGTTCAAAAGCATCAATTCTTCGGTGCTCAGCCTTCTTCACAGTCCAACTTTCACATCCATACATGACCACAGGAAAAACCATAGTCTTGACTAGACGAACCTTTGTTGGCAAAGTAATGTCTCTGCTTTTTAATATGCTATCTAGGTTGGTCATAACTTTCCTTGCAAGGAGCAAGCATCTTTTAATTTCATGGCTGCAGTCACCATCTGTAGTGATTTTGGAGCCCAGAAAAATAAAGTCTGACACTGTTTCCCCATCTATTTCCCATGAAGTGATGGGACCGGATGCCATGATCTTAGTTTTCTGAATGTTGAGCTTTAAGCGAACTTTTTCACTCTCCACTTTCACTTTCATCAAGAGGTTTTTTAGTTCCTCTTCACTTTCTGCCATAAGGGTGGTGTCATCTGCATATCTGAGGTTAGGAAAACTGACAGCTACATATCAAAGAATGAAATTAAAACATTTCCTCAAAGGGTACACAAAGACAAACTAAAAATGAGTTATACTAAATGTGAGATCTGAAGCCATAAAGCTCCTAGAAGAAAAAAAAATAGGCAGAACACGCCTTGACATAAATTGTAGCAATATTTTTTAAATATAAATTTATTTATTTTAATTGGAGGTTAATTACTTTACAATATTGTATTGGTTTTGCCATACATCAACATGAATCCACGTCAGGCATACACGTGTTCCCCATCCTGAACCCCCCCTCCCTCCCTGTACCATCCCTCCGGGTCGTCCCTTTTGAATCTGTCTCCTGAGGCAAAAGAAATAAAAGCAAAAATAAACAAATGAGACCTAATTAAATATAAGTGCTTTTGCAAGGCAAAGGAAACCATCCCCTAAATGCTAAGTCAACTTACTGAATGAGAGAAAACATTTGCAAATGTTACAGGATTAACATCCAAACATAAAGTAGCTCATACAATTCAATATCTAAAATCCAAGCAGCTCAAATAAAAGCTTGGCTGCTGCTGCTGCTGCTAAGTCACTTCATTCGTGTCCGACTCTGTGTGACCCCATAGACGGCAGCCCACCAGGCTCCCCTGTCCCTGGGATTCTCCATGAAAGAACACTGGAGTGTGCAGGGAGCCAGAGTGAGGAACTCCGCCTGTGGCAAAGGTCATGAGGAAGGAGGCTCGACATACGCAAAGGCTGGATCAAGCCTCAGGAGTCCCCCTGGATACTCCGGAGCATCTACCCCCAAAAACCAGAGTCTGCCTACTTTACTGCTTTGTGCTCTCACCTCTGACTTTATGGGGGCTGTCCCCCACCACCATCTCGCTCTCTCTAAAAAGAGTTAACTTACAGCTCCAGTTAATAAAGTTCCTGGGCATCAGGAGTGTTTAAATCCAAACCCCTCAGATAGCTCTCTAACTCGCCTGACAAGTTTATCCAGACTCCTACAGCTATGCATACGATTGTTTACAGTCTCTCAGCCGTGAGAGGCATGGGAAGCCTAAGATATTCAAATAGCTTAGAGCCTCTCAGAGAGTTAGAAACTGTCAGAATAAAACTAGTAAAAGATTTCATTGATGAGCCAATGCTTGCTGCCAAGTTTCCACATCCCCTGTATTGTATCTTTGAATGTGTATTAATTAATATACTTGGTATGTAGAAAAAAAATAAGTAGTGGCCTTGGTGCTAGCAACTTTAGACCCTTAAGGTAATAAATTCTTTCCTTTGTTGTAAACCCACTGCACCTCTGCCCTATAGGAATGCAACTGTATCTAACACCTTCAGAGGATGGCGCCAAACCTTAAAATAATTACTCTTGGAGAAAATAAGTCTTACGGTTGACAAACCTTTGTCAGAGTCATAAAATGTTAATAGGCCTTCTGGCCAGAAGATGATGTAAATCAACTAAACCATTTGTATGTGATAGATTTGCAGAAAAGAAACCCTGGTTTCAATAAGGATCAAAGACTGCTGACTTTGCATGATTTCACAGCCCCTATTATCCTCTATGTGCAACTTATGGTATAAAAGCCCCTGTTGAAAATAAAGCTATGGGCCTTGCTCACCAAAGCTTGGTCTCCCCATGTCATTCTTTCTTTCACATTCTGGCTGAGTCTCCGTCTGGAGCACGGAGGTCCTCTGTGACCATTTATTTGCCTGGGCTTCTAAGACCCACTCGAGAAAGTGCCTAAGGTGGGGCACCTTCCGCTATTCGAGAGGGCGCCTGCAGCCTCCGTGGTCAGAGCTAACCTGATGTCACAGGTTATATTGATTTTCTGCGTAAACCAAGCTACTCAGCCTCTTTTCTCCACTGAATTTTCCTACTGTGCTATCCTCATTCTATTACTCTTTATATCTTTGATGAATATTTAAATAAAGCCAGTGAACTCGTCCACGCCGTCTCCCCTTTGAACTCCCTGGATCAGCCGGGGCTGGACCCCGGCAGGAGTGCATTGCCATTTCCTTCTACAATGCATGAAAATGAAAAGTGAAAGTGAAGTCGCTCAGTCGTATCCGACTCTTAGCGACCCCATGGACTGCAGCCTACCAGGCTCCTCCATCCATGGGATTTTCCAGGCAAGAGTACTGGAGTGGTGTTCCATTGCCTTCTCTGAAAAGCTTGGCAGAAGACCTAAATAAACATTTTTCCAAAGGATACATACAGATAGCCAACAGAATGTAAAAGATGCTCAGTGTTGCCAGTCATCAGAAAAATGAAAACCAAACCCACAATGAGATATCACCTCATACCTGTCAGAATGGATCTCATCAAAAAGACCAAAAATAACAAATGTTGGCAAGGATATGGAAAAAGAGACCTCATATGGTATTGATGGGAGTGTAAATTGGTGCAGCCCTTTATGAAAATAGCATGGAGGTTTCTCAAAATACTAATACAGAACTATGATATGATGCAATAATTTCACTCTTGGGTATATATCTAAAGAAAATGAAAACAATGATCTGAAGATGATGCATCCCAATATTCACAGCAGCATTATTTACAATAACTAAGATATAGAAGCAACTTGTCATATAAGAGAGGATTCAGTTCAGTTCAGTTCAGTTGCTCAGTCATGTCCAACTCCTTTCGACCCCATGAATCGCAGCACGCCAGGCCTCCCTGTCCATCACCAACTTCTGGAGTTCACTGACTCACGTCCATTGAGTCAGTGATGCCATCCAGCCATCTCAATCTCTGTCGTCCCCTTCTCCTCCTGCCCCCAATCCCTACCGGCATCAAAGTCTTTTCTAATGAGTCAACTGTTCACGTGAGGTGGCCAAAGTACTGCAGTTTCAGCTTCAGCATCATTCCCTCCAAAGAACACCCAGGGCTGATCTCCTTCAGAATGGACTGGTTGGATCTCCTTGCAGTCCAAGGGACTCTCAAGAGTCTTCTCCAACATCACAGATCAAAAGCATCAATTCTTCGGTGCTCAACCTTCTTTACAGTCCAACTCTCACATTCATACATGACCACTGGAAAAACCATAGCCTTGACTAGATGGACCTTTGTTGGCAAAGTAATGTCTCTGCTTTTCAATATGCTATCTAGGTTGGTCATAACTTTCCTTCCAAGGAGTATCTTTTAATTTTGTAGCTGCAGTCACCATCTGCAGTGATTTTGGAGCCTCCCAAAAATAAAGTTTGACACTGTTTCCACTGTTTCCCCATCCATTTATCATGAAGTGATGGGGCCAGATGCCATGATCTTCGTTTTCTGAATGTTGAGTTTTAAGCCAACTTTTTCACTCTCTTCTTTCACCTTCATTAAGGGGCTTTTTAGTTCCTCTTCACTTTCTGCCATGAGGGTGGTGTCATCTGCATATCTGAGGTTACTGATATTTCTCCCGGCAATCTTGATTCCAGCTTGTGCTTCTTCTAGCCCAGCATTTCTCATGATGTACTCTGCATATAAGTTAAATAAACAGGGTGACAATATACAACCTTGACGTACTCCTTTTCCTATTTGGAAACAGTCTGTTGTTCCATGTCCAGTTCTAACTGTTGCCTTCTGACCTGCATACAAATTTCTCAAGAGGCAGGTCAGGTCTTCTGGTATTCCCATCTCTTTCAGAATTTTCCACAGTTTATTGTGATCCACACAGTCAAAGCCTTTGACATAGTCAATAAAGCTGAAATAGATGTTTTTCTGGAACCCTTTTTATTACTCAGCCATAAAAAGAATAAAATTTTACTATTTGCAACCACATGGATGGACCTTGAGAATATTATGCTTGGTGAAATGTCAGACCAAGGCAAACATTCTATTATCACCTGTATGTGAAATCTAAAAAGTAAAACAAATGGATATATAAAATAAAACAGATACTGATTTACAGATATAAAGAACAAACTAGTAATTATCATAGGGAAAGAGGAGAGGGTGGGACATGATAGGGTATGGAATTAAAATATACAAACTACAATATATAAAAAATATGCAATACAGATATGTTTTGCAGCATAGGGAATATAGCTATTATTTTGTAAACTGCAAATGAAGCATACTTATAAAATATTGTACCACTATGCTGTATGCTGAAAGTAATATAATGTTGTAAATCAATGATACTTCCATAAAAGAAATTCAATTAAAAAATACTGAGATTTCCTTTAGTACTTTGGTGGGCATATGAATTAATCCATAAGGCAGTTTAAAAGATGGTGGTTTGCTTCATCATAGAAAGCAAGTAAAAAGAAACAGAGAAAGAGAAGTATCAAAACAGAAGTAACAGTATTTTATAATTAAATCTTAGAAATGATAATTTCAATTTTTGCCATATCATTTACAAGGGGCAATTCATTAGCTTTAATACACTCCTGAAGGAACAAATTTCACACCGACATGAAACTAAAAGATGGGATGAATACATACACAAGGGATAAGAAAAATTAAGACATTCATAAGAAAGAGTAATGTTAAAACATTTAAACTCGCACATGTGACGGACATGACTGTTGGACCCCACTTTCACTTTTCACTTTAATGCATTGGAGAAGGAAATGGCAACCCACTTCAGTGTTCTTGCCTGGAGAATCCCAGGGATGAGGGAGCCTGGTTGGCTGCCATCTATGGGGTCACACAGAGTCGGACACGACTGAAGTGATTTGGCAGAAGCAGCAGCATGTTGATTTATTATAAAATTCCAATAATTAAAATTCCAGACTGGATCAAGGATTGGCAAATACATCAATGGAACAGAATAGATAGAAGAATATAAAGAATAACCCATGCATTAATCTAGTTGATTATATATAGACATTTCTTCTAAGAGACGAAATTTTTACTTTCTCATCAAAATTTCACAATTGCTTTTCCTATAGGAGTCTTTTTTGGAACCCTGTTATGTCAAAGAAAACTATACCCCTAGTTCAGTGTTTTCCTGTGCTACTGTTTCATTTATTTCAGTTTATTGAACAAATACTTAAAAATTGCTATTGTGACTGTTGTTCAGTTGCTAAGTTGTGTCTGACTGTGACCCTGGGGACTGCAGTGCACCAGGCTTACCTGTCCTTCATTATCTTCTTGAGTTTGCTCAAATTAATGTCCATTGAGTCAGTGATGTCATCAAATCATTTAATGCTCTGTTGCCCTCTTATCCACCTGCCCTCAAACTTTCCCAATATCAATGAGTGGGCTGATCATACCAGGTGTCCAAATTATTGGATCTTCAGCTTCAGTCCTTCCAATGAATATTCAGGGTTGATTTCCTTCAGGATTGGCTAGTTCAATCTCCTTGCAGTCCAAGGGACTCTCAAGAGTCTTCTCCAACACCACAGTTGAAAAGCACCTATTATTTGGTGCTCAGCCTTCTTTATGGTCCAACCATCACATCCACACATTACTACTGGAAAAACCGTAGCTTTAACCGGATCTTTGTCTGCCAAGCGATGTTTCTGCTTTTTAATACGCTATCTAGGTTTGTCATAGCGTTTCTTCCAAGGAGCAAGTGTCTTTCACTTTCATTGCTGCTGTCCCCTTCAGCAATGATTCAAGTCTGTCACTGTTTCCATTGTTTCCCCATCTATTTGCCATGAAGTGATGGGATCACATGCCATGATCTTAGCTTTTTAATGTTGAGTTTTAAGTTAGCTTTTTTCACTCTCCTCTTTCACTCTCATCAAGAGATTCTTTAGTTTCTCTTTGCTTTCTGTCATTAAAGTGGTATCTGCATATCCGAGGCTGTTGATATTTTTCCCAGCAATCTTGATTTCAGCTTGTGATTCATCCAGCCTGGCATTTCTCATGATGTACTCTGCATTAAGTTAAATAAGCAGGATGATAATATATAGCCTTGACATGCTCCTTTCCCAATTTTGAACCCAGTCCTTTGTTCCATATTTGGTTTCGTTGCTTATTGACCTTCATACAGGTTTCTTAGGAGACAGGTCAGGTCGTCTGGTATTCTCATTCCCTTAAGAATTTTCCATGTTTTGTTGTGATCCAAACAGGCAAAGGCTTTAGAGTAGTCAGTGAAGCAGATGTTTTAGTGAAATTCCCTTGCTTTTATTAGATCTGAAAAATGTTGGCAGATTGATCTCTGGTTTCACTGCTTTTTCTAAATGGATGGACAACTTAAAAAAAAAATGTCTTGGATATGGTAAAATAACTGCCTGGAACCAATTAAGGAACCTATGTATAGGAAGAACAGTTGTAGATATCTGACTATCAGGCATCCCATCTTAACCTCAAACCAGAGGAAAATTACACATGCTTCTTATAACAGGACTCTAACATTTTGACAATCCTATCAAATACATAATAATGAACTCTGCTGCCATATTTGGTCAATTGCCAGTACAATACAGCAAACATACAAGTGCAATTTACAGTGACTGACTGTGAATGGACTGGTTTATATATTTGTGTTATAATTTTTATGAGTGCATTTTCTTCCATGGGCAAATTCTATTTTGATAAAAAATAGACCCCTTTTGTACTGTGTTAATTTCTATGAAGAAATTGAGGAGGGTAGAATTTTTTTCTTCTTTTTGCTCTTTAGCAAGATCAATGAAGAAAATAGTTTCTAATTAGCATATTTATTATTGAGCTTTTTTCCAAAACCAGACATTCTTAGATGAATTAAACTTCCTTAGATATTTCCAGCTAAACATTTACCATAAATTGTTATCCATAAGCTTTCATAAATTTCAATATGTTATTTTAGATAAGGCCCCATATCAAAATGCTCCCATGTCACCGGTTTTCTTAAGTTGTAACAACAGCATGTACTAGACATCAATGTATCTATGTCAGCATAGATAATAATTTCACACTCTTACTCCCTTTTCCCATCTCATCTCCATATTAAATCTCTCCTTCCTACTTGCACTATATACTAACACATCCATGCTCACTTATATTGACCTCTTGTTTGCTATAAACTGTCCAATAATAAGATTAAGATATCCTAAGCCTCACACAAGCAAAAAAGCAAAGACTCAAAAATGTATTTTTTAAGTGTTAGTAAAAATGTAAAGACATTGTGTAATTTAAGTTTGCATGGTTAGTAAATTACAGAGATTCTCAATTTAATATTTTAAAAATGATATTATATGTGATTGCACTTTTTATTCTTAATATTTGATTAAACTAATTTCACAAAAGAATATTTTAATAAATTTAAAACATTTTTACATTTTTTAGAATATTTGAACTTCCATAATATTTTAATCTTCAAAATTATCATTAAACAAAGAATAGAATCAATATACCAGTTCTGTCACAAAAAGGAAGTTGGCATACAGAAAAGTGAAGAAGTTGCTCACAATTAATCTGGCTGCCTGTAATCCCTAAGTATCATTCTCAAATCAGAACTTATTCCACTAGACAGTACTGGCTTCTCTGAAGTTGCATAACTATTTTAAGTAAATAGATGGTTTTATTGCCACAGGAAAAGTTGTTAAACATGCTGGATGGGTTTTAACTCTTTTCTATATGCCCAGTAATATACAACTGATTTTTAAATACTGTTTTTTGATCTTGGAAATTACCTCATATATTATGTTGTTTTAATCATTTTATAAATTAGGAAACATACTCTTTAAAAATAAAAATTCTATGGAACACACAAAATTATGAATCTGAAATTTCAGTCTACAATAAGAATGTAGTGTTATTTTCAGTACTGCACTAATTGGAGGTCAAAAATGACTACATTGCAATGTATGAGAATAAGGATAAACCTCTTAAAACTCTGGGGGGAAAGTCAGATAAAAAGCCATGTACTGGGTATTTGGCAATACTTTTGTGTGTGTGCATGTGTGTGTTGTGCAATTATGTTTAGTCATTTTCATTCAGAACAGACTGTCTAGATCTAGTAGTAATTTTCTCAACACTGCTATTTTAATCCATTGCTCTAGTTTGATGCTTTGCATGTTTTTTTTTTTTTTAATGCATAAAAAGGACTTCTTCCTATTTTATTGACATAAAGATATATAACATTGTATACATTCAAGGTATACAATATGATAATTTGATATACATATATTGTGAAACTTTTGCCACA
Source organism: Bos grunniens (assembly GCF_055505025.1). Classification (NCBI taxonomy): domain Eukaryota; kingdom Metazoa; phylum Chordata; class Mammalia; order Artiodactyla; family Bovidae; genus Bos; species Bos grunniens. Next base: position 6,927,092 of record NC_141176.1, on the reverse strand, counting down.
ATAAATTTTAGATGACACATTTTTTTTGGTGCTATGGTAAGAACATTTAAGATCTACTTTCATGACAATCTTCAAGTGCACATTGCAGTATTGTTAACTATAGTTACCACGCTCTATATTACAGCTAAAATATTATTCACCTTATAAATGGTAATTTGTACTCCTTCATTAACATCTCCTCATTTTCCCAACTCTTTTTTCTGGTAGCCATCAATATTCTGTCTGTCTGAGTTCAGTGTTCAGTATCAAAGGTGTTTTAGATATGATACCAAAAATGAGATTCACAGTACTGTGCCAAAATCCTTCCACTGAAAAGCCCATTCAAAAATAAATTTCATTATAAATGGGAAAATGCATTTTCACATTTTCTTTTCTTTTTTGACATGAATATATGTCACCTGGCTAAATGTTCTCCATACTTCTCATACTTCTAAAACTTTACCTTCTTTCATTTTCTTCTATTATCTACATTTACTTTTTTATTTTTTAAACATATTTTCATGGAATCACAATTGATTTACAATGTTGTGCTGTTTTCTGATATACAACAAAGTGAATTATTTATAAAGATACATATATCCACACTTTTTTTGTAGCATAAGAATTTTATTGATAATTTTGGTTGTAAATATTAGAAGAAAATTAAATGAATTAAAGGTAGTTATCTCTGGGGAACAAGATGGCATTAGAAGAGTCAGCCAGGGGACTTCTGCTTTTCATTAAAATCTTATACTATTATTCACTTTATAAAATGTATATACAAGTATGATTTTAACAATAATGATTAATGTAAAATATAAATGCTCTTTTCATATATACATATACAGTGTTTGTCACTGGAAATGCTCATTTAATTCAGTTCAGTCGCTCAGTCATATCCAACTCTTTGTGACCCCATGGACTGTAGCTTGCCAGGATCCTTTGTCCATGGGGATTCTCCAGGCAAAAATACTGGAGAGAGTGATCACGCCCTCCTCCAGGGGATCTTCCCAACCCAGGGATCAAAACCAGGTATCCTGCATTTCAGGCAGATTCTTTACTATCTGATCCACCAGGGAATCACAAGCATAATGGAGGGGGTGATCGATTCCTTCTCCAGGGGATCTTCCCAAACTAGGAATTGAAAAGGGGTCTCCTGTATTGCAGGCAGATTCTTTACCAGCTGAGATACCAGTGAAACCCATATATATCTATTTTTATATCTAGCTATATCTATTTTTTAAATACAAATTTATTTATTTTAATTAGAGGCTAATTATTTTACAATATTGTATTGGTTTTGCCATACATCAACATGAATCCGACACGGATGTACACGTGTTCCTCATCCTGAACCCCCCTCCCACTTTCCTTCCTGTACATCCTCTGGGTCATCCCAGTGTACCAGCCCCAGGCATCCAGTATCATGCATTGAACCTGGACTGGTGACTCGTTTCATATATGATATTATACATGTTTCAATGCCATTCACCCAAATCATCCCACCCTCTCTCTCTCCCACAGAGTCCAAAAGACTGTTCTATACATCTGTGTCTCTTTTGCTGTCTCGCATACAGGGTTATTGTTACCATCTTTCTAAATTCCATATATATGCATTAGTATACTGTATTGGTGTTTTAATTTCTGGCTTACTTCACTCTGTATAATAGACTCCAGTTTCATCCACCTCATTAGAACTGATTCAAATGTATTCTTTTTAATGGCTGCATAATACTCCATTGTGCATATGTACCACAGCTTTCTTATCCATTCATCTGCTGATGGACATCTAGGTTGCTTCCATGTCCTGGCTATTATAAACAGTGCTTCAATGAATACTGGCGTACACGTGTCTCTTTCAATTCTGATTTCCTCAGTGTGTATGCCCAGCAGTGGGATTGCTGGATCATAAGGCAGTTCTATTTCCAGTTTTTTAAGGAATCTCTACACTGTTCTCCATAGTGGCTGTACTAGTTTGCATTCCCACCAGCAGTGTAAGAGAGTTCCCTTTTCTCCACATCCTCTCCAGCATTTATTGCTTGTAGACTTTTAGGTAGCAGCCATTCTGACTGGCGTGAAATGGTACCTCATTGTGGTTTTGATTTGCATTTCTCTGATAATGAGTAATGTTGAGCATCTTTTCATGTGTTTGTTGACCATCTGTATGTCTTCTTTGGAGAAATGCTTATTTAGTTCATTGGCCCATTTTTTGATTGGGTCATTGATTTTTCTTGAATTGAGCTGCAGGAGTTGTTTGTTTTTTTTGAGATTAGTTGTTTGTCAGTTGCTTCATTTGCTAATATGTTCTCCCATTCTGAAGGCTGTCTTTTCACCTTGCTTATAGTTTCCTTTGTTGTGCAGTAGCTTTTAATTTTAATTGGTCCCATTTGTTTATTTTTGCTTTTATTTCCAGTATTCTGGGAGGTGGGTCATAGAGGATCCTGCTCTGATTTATGTCAGAGAGTTTTTTGCCTATGTTCTCCTCAAAGAGTTTTATAGTTTCTGGTCTTATGTTTAGATCTTTAATCCATTTTGAGTTCATTTTTGTGTATGGTGTTAGAAGGTGTTCTAGTTTCATTCTTTTACAAGTGGTTGACCAGTTTTCCCAGCACCACTTGTTAAAGAGATTGTCTTTAATCCATTGTATAATCTTGCCTCCTTTGTCAAAGATAAGGTGTCCATAGGTATGTGAATTTATCTCTGGGCTTTCTATTTTGTTCCATTGATCTATATTTCTGTCTTTGTGCCAGTACCATACTGTTTTGATGACTGTGGCTTTGTAGTAGAGCCTGAAGTCAGGCAGGTTGATTCCTCCATTTCCATTCTTCTTTCTCAAGATTGCTTTGGCTATTCGAGGTTTTTTATATTTCCATACAAATTGTGAAATTATTTGTTCTAGCTCTGTGAAAAATACTGTTGGTAGCTTGATAGGGATTGCATTGAATCTATAAATTGCTTTGGGTAGTATACACATTTTCACTATATTATTTCTTCCAATCCATGAACATGGTATATTTCTCCATCTATTAGTGTCTTCTTTGATATAATTAAAAATAAGAGAGAACAGAATAGTAATGAAAAATAAGAAAATAAAATAAGTTTAGAAAACTAATAGAAATAGTAGAAAATATAATAGTAGAAAAATAAAAATAGTGGGAAAAAATAAGAATAAGAACTGGAGGGCAAAACTAAATTCCAGTGACAAATAGTAAAACAAAACAAAAGAAAACAAACAAACAAACAAAAAATCCCTCTCAAAACAACAATAAAACAACAACTAAAAGGCAGGAAAAAACCTTGGCTGTGAAAGGTTCGGCTGAGATGGGGAAGGGCTTGGCAGAAGCCAGTGTTCAGGTGGAGGGGATATTTAGGCAGGGGCAGGCTCTGAGTCAGGACCTCAGGAAAGGTCCACGGTGGAGGTGGGAGGAATGCCCAGGCTCAACCCAGCCATGGGGTCTTCTTCATTGCCACCCCACCACAAGACCTTTTCTGGAGGCTCGTGTTCTGTGCTCTACTTCTGTGACACATTTCCTATTTTCAAAATGTGTTTAGTCCCTAACTTCTACCAGATGGAAACTGAGTGTGTTGTGTGCCTTGTTATACTTTCATTGCTTCACACGACAGAATTTTTTTTTTTACAAATACTCTTGAGAAGTATCAAACACACTATTCTGTTAATTCAATCTGTGTCCATCAATTTTCTTTTATTTTCCCAAAGGAAACACAATTCTAACCATGTAGTGGCAGAAGGAAAATCTGTTTTAATATTGATTTGTTAGTGGCAATTCAGCCATGCTGCTGCTAAGTCGCTTCAGTCGCGTCTGACTCTGTGCGACCCCATAGATGGCAGACCACCAGGCTCCCTCATCCCTGGGATTCTCCAGGCAAGAACACTGGAGTGGGTTGCCATTTCCTTCTCCAATGCATAAAAGTGAAAAGTCAAAGTGAAGTCGCTCAGTCGTGTCTGACTCTTACAGATCCCATGGACTGCTGCCCACCAGGCTCCTCCATCCATGGGATTTTCCAGGCAAGAGTACTGCAGTGGGGTGCCATTGCATTCTCCGAATTCAGTCATACATAACAGCATGTATGGTATGTAGTAAAATCATATGATACAACATGTAGATGTTGTATTAGATAAGTTGTCCTCACTTATTTTAACTTTCATTGACTTTCTTCTGTTGACTGATTTCCAAACATTTTTTTATTTTTCTAAAACAACACCATATAAACCAGTACTGTATGAATTTCATTGTGCACATGTGTAATAGCATCTCTAATGAACAAACTTAAGAGAAGTATCACTGTATAATATATACATCTATATAAAGAATTTATGTTTTTTCTATAAATTCATAGATAGTGGAACTAACATCATACAAGGGAAAGTGGTGTATATCAGATCAGTCACTCAGTCATGTCCGACTCTGCAACCCCATGAATTGCAGCACGCCAGGCCTCCCTGTCCATTTCCAACTCCCGGATTTCACTGAGACTCACGTCCATCAAGTCAGTCATGCCATCCAGCCATCTCATTCTCTGTTGTCCCCTTCTCCTCCTGCCCCCAATCCCTCCCAGCATCAGAGTCTTTTCCAATGAGTCAACTCTTCGCATGAGGTGGCCAAAGTACTGGACTTTCAGCTTTAGCATCATTCCTTCCAAAGAAATCCCAGGGCTGTTCTCCTTCAGAATGGACTGGTTGGATCTCCTTGCAGTCCAAGGGACTCTGAAGAGTCTTCTCCAACACCACAGTTCAAAAGCGTCAATTCTTTGCCGCTCAGCCTTCTTCACAGTCCAACTCTCACATCCATACATGACCACAGGAAAAACCATAGCCTTGACTAGACAAACCTTTGTTGGCAAAGTAATGTCTCTGCTTTTGAATATGCCATCTAAGTTGGTCATAACTTTCCTTCCAAGGAGTAAGCGTCTTTTAACTTCGTGGCTGCAGTCACCATCTGTAGTGATTTTGGAGCCCAGAAAAATAAAGTCTGACTTTGTTTCCACTGTTTCCCCATTCATTTCCCATGAAGTGATGGGACCGGATGCCATGATCTTCGCTTTCTGAATGTTGGGCTTTAAGTCAACTTTTTCACTCTCCACTTTCACTTTCATCAAGAGGTTTTTGAGTTCCTCTTCACTTTCTGCCATAAGGGTGGTGTCATCTGCATATCTGAGGTTATTAATATTTCTCCGGGCAATCGTGATTCCAGCTTGTGTTTCTTCCAGTCCAGCGTTACTCATGATGTACTCTGCATATAAGTTAAATAAACAGGGTGACAATATACAGCCTTGATGTACTCCCTTTCCTATTTGGAACCAGTCTGCTGTTCCATGTCCAGTTCTAACTGTTGTTTCCTGACCTGCATACAAATTTCTCAAGAGGCAGGTGAGGTGGTCTGGTATTCCCATCTCTTGAAGAATTTTCCACAGTTTATTGTGATCCACACAGTCAAAGGCTTTGGCATAGTCAATAAAGCAGAAATTGATGTTTTTCTGGAACTCTCTTGCTTTTTCTATGATCCAGTGGATGTTGGCAATTTGATCTCTGGTTCCTTTGCCTTTTCTAAAACCAGCTTGAACATCAGGAAGTTCATGGTTCACATATTGCTGAAGCCTGGCTTGCAGAATTTTGAGCATTACTTTACTAGCGTGTGAGATGAGTGCAATTGTGCGGTAGTTTCAGCATTCTTTGGATTGCCTTTCTTTGGGATTTGAATGAAAACTGACCTTTTCCAGTCCTGTGGCCACTGTTGAGTTTTCCAAATTTGCTGGCATATTGAGTGCCACATATCAGATCTGGAGCAATGAAATCCAGTCAATTTTTCCTGAGGTTCTACTTATGCTTTTAAGTAGCACAGTGTTTGTCACTTTTCCTCTTCATTACCTAGTGCCAATTTACAGTTGACAGCATCTCATTCATTACTATTCACTGTTCAGTGATAGATATTAGCTGTCAATCATGTAAGAAACTTTTGCTTGATCATCGATCATCAGAGTCATACAGATAAGGAAATGAAAGGACAGGTCAATAAGTAAATGGTAACAAAGAACAAGTGACAATACAGGACTTCAGCCTTATTATTTTTTAAGTTAATTTATTTTAATTGGAGGCTAATTACTTTACAATACTGTAGTGGCTTTTGCCATACATTGACATGAATCCGCCATGGGTGTACATGTGTCCCCCATCCTGAACCCCTCTCCCTCCTCCCTCCCCATTCCATCCCTCAGGGTCAACCCAGTGCACCAGCCCTGAGTGCCCTGTCTCATGCATTGAACCTGGACTGGCAATCTGTTTCATATATCGTAATATACATGCTTCAGTGCTATTCTCTCAAATCATCCCACCCTTGCCTTCTCCCACAGAGTTCAAAAGTCAATAATCTGACCATATAAATCCTCTGTTAGATTAAATGTGGCCACAACATCTTTGGTACTATGTATACTTCCATTAAGAAGAAAAGGCAGTTTCCACACCCTCTCACTTGATGCTGAAATTTGCTCTGCAGCACTAATGATAATGCCATGAGACTTCTGAGGCTCATTCTCAGGAGGACTTGCAGTTTTTGTTCTCACATTCTGGAAACTGGAAACTTTCAGATTATTTAGAAGACAGGGATAAAGTAATATGTGGAGCAAAGCCCAGTTACTCCACCAAATCCTGCCACCCCAGCCCAGTCACTAGATAACCTTAGGTGTGTGAGTAAGTTCAGGTAAGACCAGCAAAAGAATCATTTAGGCAACTGATAGAATCAGAAGAAATAATAAATCATTGCTTTAAACCCCTATGTGTTGGAGTAGTTTGGTACAGAGCCGTAGATAACTACAATTTTTCCTCTTGACATTATGAAAATCAAAGATAATATTTATCTGGTAAATTCTCTCCATATTTGTTCAATCTCTTTGCTAAAAATTTATTCCATTTCTGGGTTTATTCCCTAGTAACACCTTGCCCTCTTCCCAGGATTACTGACAATTTTTAAATAATTTTGCTACTTGTAAATTAATAGTATGCATTAATTCCATTGCTATTAAATAAAATTTATGAAAAACAATAATTTCATTCACTTTACCTATTAATCTATATACTATGATTTTTTTTATTTTGAAAAAATATTAATTTGTATTTTTACATATATATTCAGGTTAAATCATTCAAATATGAGCTTATAATTTTTGTTATTTTATCTGAATTTAGCTCCATTTTAGAACAATTAAACGACATGCAGGTGACACACTGCAACATTGTTGTCACTGCACACAGTTCCAGCTTTTATCCTGTTGGCCTGAGATGTGATTCACATTATGCTATGCTTTGCTAATAGGTATCTAAATCCAACGGGGAGCTATATATTTAAGCCCCTTTCATGTAGCTACTCTGTTAAACTTGATATATTCAGCAAATGGCATCCACAGAAGCTGACATTTAAGCACACTGCAATATGCATAAGTGAGCAAGACCCTCCTGGGTTGATGATAACAGAAGTTCCACTTGTGGCTCAGTTTTGGAAAGCAAAATTACAAAGTAATTATATCCAAGCTTAGGCGTTTTCACATTGTCTCTTTAGATCAAATCACAGTCTATTCAAGAGGCACTACGCCAAAGATCTATCACTTATATGCTAATGAAATAAGAGGAACGCTCTTTTTTTTGATCCAATGATTAAAAACCCAACATTCCATGGGAAAATTGTTTGTTTATTAAAAGCTTCTTGTTTTTGTCATTTATCCAAGTGATTTTAAATCTTACAGCATTGGAATGAATCTGTGGGTTGAAACAAGATGAATCCCCACCTGGGATTCTCAGGCTTAGCAATAGTCCTGATTTGGCACAGTTATCTGAAGCTATGGGATTAAAAATGTTATCTAAACCTGTCATTGGTCACTGCTTAGGTAAGATCTCTAAAACTGGAATGGATTATAATTATAACAATTGCAATAATAATAGCAGTTGAATTACTCTTTCCCATTTAATAAAGAAATAAACTAAGATTTAAATACCTCCTTATCCAATGTTACATTGCTTTAAAAAGGCAAAATTATAAATTTAACTCAATTCCACTACCTCCAAAACTATTGTTTCCTACTATATCTTGATAACCTTTGAGCAAAGTTCTTTTAAGTCTGACATATTTATATGAGCAATTTTTTTTTGAGAAAATATATTGTAATTTTATTTGTGAACCAAATATCCTATAAATGCATATTTATGGGCATTCTTACATTAGACCTGTTATACTGGGGAATTAAAATCTTAAAAATTTTAAATGATCAATTTTCTTATGAGAAAATAGATCATTTGCTCCATTCACAAAGATGCTGTATATGAGATATTACTTCAGTATCCCATAAACATCCATTTTGAATTTAGAGATTTGTAATAAATTTTATTCTACACATACAGTTAATAGCTGCACAAAGCAAATCACTCTGGCAGACAGAACCCTGGGGCAAGGGGAATGGAAAAGATTTTCCTTACATGTAAACCTCTCTTGTAGTCCCTAGAGAAGACTGGAAAATAAAACCCAGCATTTCAAGTAATTATAATTCCTTGAATCAAAGTATATACAGAATACTTATTATTATAATTCAATGCTCATGGGCCCTTAATAAAGCATTTAATTGAAATCATATTTTAAATTAGATGTGAAGTTAACAAATTTGTTAAAAGCATTTAACATTTAGTAACTTTAAAAATATTTCCATAAAGCTTGCATATTATTTCTTTCTAAATGCATCACTCATCCTGTTAATAATTTAGTCACATAAAGAAGCCTGAAATGCAAGTTTCTTTGCTAAATTTTGCATTCTATGTAGGAAGCTATTTGCAAAGAACACCATGTTACCCCAGAATAAAAGACATTTAAAGTTATTTCATCAATTTTAGGTACAAATTTTAAGTATATTTTGATTCTCATAGTAGAATTTAATTTAATGACACTGACCCTGATGTTTAATACAGAAGAGACTACTGTGTGTGTGTATGTGTGTGTGTTTGTGGAGCAAGTCTGAATTAGGTTTGCAAATATCTTTTTTAAAATGTTTCCCAAATTTATTTTTAATTGGAGGATAATTGCTTTATAATACATATTGTCTTCTTCCATATGACAATGTGAATCAGTCATAAGCAAACGTATCTCACCTCCTGCTTGAACTTCACCACCAGCCCCCACCCCCTCCCACTCCTCTATGTTACCATGTTGAACTCTGTGTTACATAGCAACTTCCCAGTAGTTGTCTATTCTTAATATGGTAATGCATATATTTCAATTCTACTCTCTCAGTTGGCCCCAACCTCTCCTCCTGCTATCCAAAGTCTGTTCTCTATGTCTGTTTCTCTATTCTTGTCCTGCAAATAGGTTCATCTGGACCATTTTTCTAGATTCCATATATATGCATTAATATATTATACTATATTTGTTTTTCTCTTTGACTTACTTCACTCCGTATAAAAGGCCCCAGGTTCATCCACCTCACTAGAACTGACTTAAATAAGTTCCTTTTTATGGCTGAATACTAGCCCATTTTACATATGCACCACAACTTCTTTGTCCATTAATCCAGCATGGACATCTATCCAGATATCTTTTAATAAATTAGAAATATAAGTAAAAAGTGGTGAATTATTTGCATTTATAGCTCAAAAAATCTTCATGGAAGGAAATTCATTTTTTGAAGACATTCTTCTCACACAGAATCCAATTTATCAGCTTGCTTGATTACCTCTTCAATTTCTTGGCCAGAATGGTAAATATTTTTCCCTAGAGGTAGAGTCTCAAGATCCTTACTAAGAGTTTATTCCCTCTGTAGATTCAATGGTTATTCACAGCATTGCATGTGCGTGTTGCGTGTGTGTGTGTGTATGTGTGCATGAGTGTGTGTCTGCACATGCTTAGTTGCTCAGTCAGATCCAACTCTTTGCAGTCCCATGGGCTGTATCCCACCAGGTTCCTCTGTCAGAATTATCCAAGCAAGAATATTGGCGTCAATTGGCATTACCTTCTCCAGGAGATATTCTCAACCCATGGATCAAACCCAAGTCTCTTACATCTCCTGCATGAGCAGATGAATTCTTTACCACTGTGTCACCTGGGAAACCTTTCACAACATTAGAATAACATTTAAATAATTCAATCTTTCCTGTTTTTCTAACCCAAACTTCATTAATTGTACTCTAGTGGTGCAGTGTTAGGTTAGTCTACAATAGGAATTTTTCCCTCTCCATACTTTAGTCCATGACCTGAGCTCCTGTCTAGTATTCCATCCACTCTTGAAAGATACCTTGGCTTGGTTTACTGAGTTTTAACCAGGAATTGGAGTTCTGTTTTTGGACCAAAGTCTCATAGGATTGTTATCAAACTCCTATTAATACAGATTTGTCCCAATTTGTTGTACTAAACTGCCTGACATTCTCATAAACTGATCATATCATTTATTACCCAGTACTATCATATACTGGAGAAGGAAGTGGCAATCCACTCCAGTGTTCTTGCCTGAAAAATCCCATGGAGAGAGGAGCACAGCAGGCTAAAATCCATGGGGTCACAGGAGTCGGACATGATTGAACAACTAAACCACCTCCATCACCACTATCATATATATGTGTGTGTGTGTGTGTGTGTGTGTGTATATACATATATATATATATGTGTGTGTGTGTGTGTATATATATATATAATACATATCATGTTATTTATACACATGCATATTTTATTACTATATACATTTAACACACATACAGTACTTGCATTCTTGTCAATATTTATGTCAGTTCAGTTCAATTCAGTTCAGTCACTCAGTCGTGTCCGACTCTTTGCGACCCCATGAATCGCAGCACGCCAGGCCTCCCTGTCCATCACCAACTCCCAGAGTTCACTCAGACACATCAGTCCATCGAGTCAGTGATGCCATCCAGCCATCTCATCCTCTGTCGTTTCCTGCTCCTCCTGCCCCCGATCCCTCCCAGTATCAGAGTCTTTACCAAAGAGTCAACTCTTCGCATGAGGTGGCCAAAGTACTGGAGTTTCAGCTTTAGCATCATCCTTCCAAAGAAATCCCAGGGCTGATCTCCTTCAGAATGGACTGGTTGGATGTTCTTGCAGTCCAAGGGATTCTCAAGAGTCTTCTCTAACACCACAGTTCAAAAGCATCAATTCTTCAGTGCTCAGCCTTCTTCACAGTCCAACTCTCACATCCATACATGACAATAAGTAATCACTGAATAGCTGTTTTACTGTTTTGCAATACCCAAAGATATTTTCATATGTTGATTCATAACACAAGTATTATTCCACAGGATTTTTGTATGAAGAAACAAAAGCAAAAAACACATGGCTGAGCCGAAGAACTAAATAGCATTTCTCCAAAGAAGACATACAGATGGCTAACAAACACATGAAAAGATGCTCAACATCACTATCAGAGAAATGCAAATCAAAACCACAATGAGGTATCATTTCACACCAGTCAGAATGGCTGTGATCCAAAAGTCTACAAGCAATAAATGTTGGAAAGGGTGTGGAGAAAAGGGAACCCTCTTACACTGTTGGTGGGAATGCAAACTAGTACAGCCACTATGGAGAACAGTGTGGAGATATTTAAAATGCTGGAAATAGAACTGCCTTATGATCCAGCAATCCCACTGCTGGGCATACACACTGAGGAAACCAGAAGGGAAAGAGACACCTGTACCCCAATGTTCATCGCAGCACTGTTTATAATAGCCAGGACATGGAAGCAACCTAGATGTCCATCAGCAGATGAATGGATAAGAAAGCTGTGGTACATATACACAATGGAGTATTATGCAGCCATTAAAAAGAATACATTTGAATCAGTTCTAATGAGGTGGATGAAACTGGAGTCTATTATACAGAGTGAAGTAAGCCAGAAAGAAAAACACCAAAACAGTATACTAATGCATATACATGGAATTTAGAAAGATGGTAATGATAACCCTGTATGCGAGACAGCAAAAGAGACACAGATGTATAGAACAGTCTTTTGGACTCTGTGGGAGAGAGAGAGGGTAGGATGATTTGGGAGAATGGCATTGAAACATGTATAATATAATATATGAAACGAGTCGCCAGTCCAGGTTCAATGCATGATACTGGATGCTTGGGGATGGGGCACTGAGATGACCCAGAGGGATGGTACGGAGAGGGAGGAGGGAGGAGGGTTCAGGATGGGGACTTTCTAAAGGAAATATTTTATTCAGTTCAGTTCAGTTCAGTCACTCAGTCGTGTCAGACTCTTTGTGACCCACGCCAGGCGTCCCTGTCCATCACCAACTCCCAGAGTTCACCCCAACCCATGTCTATTGAGTCAGTGATGCCATCCAACTATCTTATACTCTGTTGTCTGCTTCTCCTCCAGTTCTCAATCTTTCCAAGCATCAGAGTCTTTTCAAATGAGTCAGCAGTTCACATTAGGTGGCCAGAGAACTGGAGTTTCAACTTCAACATCAGTCCTTCCAATGAACACCCAGGACTGATCTCCTTCAGGATGGACTGATTGGATCTCCTTGTAGTCCAAGGGACTCTCAAGAATCTTCTGCAACACTACAGTTCAAAAGTATCAATTCTTCAGCACTCGATTTTTTTTATAGTCCAACTCTCACATCCATACATGACCACTGGAAAAACCATAGCTTTGACTAGATGGACCTTTGTTGACAAAGTAACATCTCTGCTTTTTAATATGCTGTCTAGATTGGTCATAACTTTCCTTCCAAGGAGTAAGCATCTTTTAATTTCATGACTGCAATCACAATCTGCAGTGATTTTGGAGCCCAGAAAAATAGTCTGCCACTGTTTTCACTGTTTCCCCGTCTATTTGCATGAAGTGATGGGACTGGATACCATGATCTTTGTTTTCTGAGTGTTGATCTTTAAGCCAACTTTTTCACTCTTCACTTTTACTTTCATCAAGAGGCTTTTTAGTTCCTCTTCACTTTCTGCCATAAGGGTGATGTTATCTGCATATCTGAGGTTATTGATATTTCTCCCAGCAATCTTGATTCCAGCTTGTGCTTCTTCCAGTCCAGCGTAGAGTTGGAAGAGAAGATTTCTCTAGGCAGCACTGAAAATTGCCAATAGCCAGACATAAGGCTTCAGAAAGTGAAAGTGAAAGTGAGAGTCACTCAGTCTTGTCCAACTCTTGGTGACCCCATGAACTATACAGTCCATGGAATTCTCCAGGCCTGAATAAGGCTTCTAGGAGATGGGAAAACACTAAACACTTCATCTGTCCTATACCTTCCAGGGAAGGTTAGGAGCTGTGTAGTAATTCATGAAAATTTGAGACTTAACTCCCAGTGTCTACTGAGGTTGGTCAATCTCCAAGATCATATAATGATGTGAGATTAAAAACAGCAAAAGAGTAATTGTGGCTTCAAAAATAATTTTCCCTAATATGATTATGTTTAGAAAATGGCCTAAGTAACTGCATACTTTATTATAATTATATAGATGCTACAAAGTACATATTATTTTATAGAAATATAATTACAATACTGTGTAATGATAATAACCATATTACAATATTGCAATTTATTTTCAATATAGGTGTTTCTGATTCTGAACAAAATATATTTCCTTCAAACTCATGATATATATGAAAAAGTGACAAATATAAAACCCAAATATATGGTTTAACAAAACCATATATCATTGATATTCTAGTAGGTATCACACAGACATTCAGAGTAAAAATTTGAATTCAAAAATCCAAAATTTGGAATTTTGGTTTCTATTTAATTTATTATGTGGCTGTATTTACAGTTTTGGTAGCAATTTAGCATGAGAGCTATATATCATAATCATGAGGTATGAATTTCTTTGCCTTAGCATGTCTCCAAGGTGTGTCTCTCTCTGACTATTATATATTTCTTTACACCTCTGTATTTATTATTTGCATATAACTATATAGTACACAGTGAACTAAAATGGACTAGAGTGGACTAATTTAAGTCATAATATCTACTACTGTGGGCAATAATCCCTTAGAAGGAATGGAGTAGCCCTCAGAGTAAAAAAAAAAAAGAGTCTGATTTGGTGCAGTGTCAAAAATGACAGAATGATCTTGGCTTATTTCCATGATAAAGAACTAGAATGAAAGTAGGAAGTCAAGACATACCTGGAGTAACAAACAAGATTGGCCTTGGAGTACCTAACAGAGCTTTCTCTTTCTACCAAGAGAAAGCATTGGTCATAGCAAACATTCTTTTCCAACAACACACAAGAGACCATGTCCATGTCTACACATGGACATCACTAGATGATCATTACCAAAATCAGATTGATTATATTATTTGCAGCCAAAAATGGAGAAGCTCTATATAGTCAGCAAAAACAAGACCAGGAACTCACTGTGACTCAGCTTATGAACTCTTATTGCAAAATTAAGGCTCAAAATTAAAGAAAGTTGGGGAAACCACTAGGCCATTCAGGTATGACCTAAATCAAATCCCTTATGAATAAACAGTGAAGGTGATGAATAGATTCAGGGAACTAGATCTGGTAGACAGACTGCTTGAAGAACTGTGGCCTGAGGTTTGTAACATTGTATAGGAGGTGGTGACCAAAACCATTCCCATGAAAAAGAAATGCAAGAAAGCAACTGGTTATCTGAGGAGGCCTTATAAATAGCTGAGAAAAGAAGAGAAGCTAAAGGCAAAGGAGAAAGGGAAAGATATACCCAACTGAATGCAGAGTTCCAGAGAATAACAAGGAGAGATAAGAGAGCCTTCTTAAGTAAACAAACAATACAAAGAAATAGAAGAAAACAATAGAATAGGAAAGACTACAGGTGTCTTTAAGAAAATTGGAGATGCCAAGATAACATTTCATGCAAAGATAAAGACATGATAAAGGACAAAAACAACAAAGAACTAATAGAAGCAGAAGAGATTAAGAACAGGTGGCAAGAATACAGAGAAGAACTGTACAAAAAACTCCTATGATGGTGTGGTCACTCACCTAGAGCTAGACATCCTGGAATGTGAAGTCAAGTGGGCCTTAAGAAGCATTTCTATCAATAAAGCTAATGGAAGTTATGGAATTCCAGCTGAGCTATTTTGAATCTTAAAAGATGTTGCTGTTAATGTGTTGCAATCAATATGCCAGCAAATTTGGAAAACTCAGCAGTAACCACAGGACTGGAAAAAGTCAGTTTTCCTTCCAATCTCAAAGAAAGGCAATGCCAAAGAATGTTCAAACTACCATACAATTGCACTCATTTCACATACTAGTGCGATTATGCTCAAAATCCTTTAAGCTAGTCTTCAGCAGTAGGTAAACTGAGAATTTCCAGATGTACCAGCTGGATTTAGAAAAGACAGAGGAACCAGATATCATATTGCCAACATCCGTTGGATCATAGGAAAAGCAAGAGAATTCCAGAAAAGACATCTACTTCATTAACCACATTAAAGACTTTGACTGTGTGGATCACGAAAAAACAGTATCATATTCTTGAAGAGATGAGATTACCAGACTACATTACCTGCCTCCTGAGAAACCTGTATGCAGGTCAAGAAGCAGCAGTTAGAAACAGACATGGAACAACAGACTGGTTCAAAATTAGGAAGAGAGTACATCAAGGCTGTATATTGTCACCCTGCTTATTTAACTTATATACAAAGTACATAATGTAAAATGCTGGGCTGGATGACTCACAAACTGGAGTCCTGGAATCAAGATTGCTGGGAGAAAATATGCAGATGATACCATTTTAATGGCAAAAAGTGAAGAGGAACAAAAGAGCCTTTTGGTGAAGGTGAAAGAGGAGAATGAAAAATCTGGCTTAAAACTCAGCATTCAAAAAATGAAGTTCACGACATTCAGTTCCATCACTTCATGGAAAAACAGAAGGGGAAAAGTGGAAACAGTGTCACATTTTGTTTTATTGGGCTCCAAAATCACTGCATATGGTGACTGTAGTCACAAAATTAAGACACTTGCTCTTTGGAAGAAGATCTATGACAATCCAAGACATTATTTAAAAAATATTGTAAAATAAAAAAGATAAAAAATAAAATAAATAAAATTAAAAATTTTTTTTAAATAAAATATAGAATAGGAAAAAAAAAAAAGACATCAGTTTGCCTTCAAAGGTCCATATAGTCAAAGCTATGGTTTTTCCACTAGTCATGTATGGATGTGAGAATTAGGCCCTAAAGAAAGCTGAGTGCCAAAGAATTGATGCTTTCAAATTGTGATGCTAGGAAAGACTCTTGAGAGCCCCCTGGACAGCAAGGATATCAAACCAGTCAATCTTAAAAGAAATCAACCTGAATATTCACTGCAAATACTGATGCTAAGACTCTAATACTTTGGCTACCTGACATGAAGACCCGGCTCTTTAGAAAAGACCCTGATGCTGGGAAAGATTGAGGGCAGGAGGAGAAGGGGACTACAGAGGATGAGATGATTGGATGGACATTTAATGGACATGAGTTTGAGCAAACTCTGGGAGATGGGTTGCAAAGAGTCAGACATGACTCACAGACTGAACAATAAGAATATATTGTTTACCTATGCTCAAATATTACTATTATTTTTATGCCATCATCCTAAAGCTACTGCTAATAACTTTATTCTCAATTTTTAATTTATCATCTATTTTAAGAAAAAAAAATTCCTCTTTTTCTCATGTGGGATAAAATAATATGCTTTTTATTCTGGGATCATTTTGTTATTTCTTTTAATTTTTGTGTGTCTTTTTGGCAAAATATTGAATAACTATTCATATTAATTGATACTGAATAATTATTAATTATTCAGGTTTGTTCCACTAAAGTAAATCTCTTACCTCCTATCTTGATGTATTCCCATTGGATGTTCCCATAGCATTTAATTTTATGTTTCTATATTTTTACAAGTTAATTTTGTAAATGTGGCTAAAATTTCTGAAGCAATTACAACTCCTAGTTTATATATGCTTGTAAATTTAAATAGTGTGTATATTTGAGTGGTATGATCAAATTATATCTCATTTATGACTTTTTCAAAATAATTTTATTAAATATTTGCTGAAAAATTATATAACATATGGGAGAGCAGATTCTGTCTATGAACAAGTGTCCAATAATGGTTTGACAAACTTTTTTTTTTCTCCAAGTAATTTCAAGATTTTTTACTCTTTCATGATGCAGTGCATAGTATTCAAAAGTTTACTTCTTGCATTGTAGATCTGAATGTTTAGTGTTACATAATGAAGGGCTAACATCAAAAGATGTACAAGAAATTATTGTTTGATTAGTCAGACAGATTGCAACCTTTCAAATGAATATGTGTTTTATATATATTTCTTTTCTTTTTTGAGGGACCAAAGTAACCTGTGAGGTATAAATACCACTAGACCAAAAGGACTGTGATGTAAAAACAGGTGTACCCGAGGGACAGTAAGAAATGTTATGAAGTATATATGAGACTTCATTTTAGAACATATAAAATTAGATAAATGGGATGTCTTGCTAAGAAGTAGGAAACAGAAAAAGGCAGTTTGTGTTTGTGGAATGTGAAGAATATCTGTTGGCGAAAACAGAAAGAGGATGAATTCTCAGGAGATAATCCTGAGACACTATATTCTTACACTCTAGGACAATATTTGCTATTTGTTGGAAAAAATTATCTCTCTTGTATGTCCAAGGCTGGTTCCCATTTCAGTCCCTTAGAATGTTCATTTAAAATGGAATACATGTACACCCATGGTAGATTCATGTCAATGTATGGCAAAACCAATACAATATTATAAAGTAATTAACCTCCAATTAAAATAAATACATTTATTTTAAAAATAATACTTCTGAAAAATAAAAATCTTTTCAAGCACTGCATGATCCATTGTATGTCTTTTGATTGTTTCTATAACTATTTGTTCCTTTTATTCATCATACATATCTCAAATACAGTAATTGACTTTTTTCAAATTAGTTGGTTGTTTGTCTTCCTCTGAGAAGCTCTCTAGAGGCCAAAATCATTCCTGTGTTCTATGAGGTATTCTCTGTATCTAACATGAAACATAGTAAGCAGTCAATTAATATTTGCTGACAAGTGCAAAGCAAGTCAAATGCCTGCAAACTATCTTGTTTACTGGTTTTTCTTTCTTCTCCAGGCGAATCGTCTCCAAACTTCCTCATATCAGTTGGTTTTGTGATCTTTCTCCATTCTTATTGTTTCCTGAACATATTCCAGAAAGTCAAAATGCCTTTAAGTTGTGATTCCCAGAAATGAATGAAATTGATTTCATTAATGTATGTTCTTTTCCAGTCACATGTACCAAAAACCTAATGCTTTGACTATTGAACTAACACTTCAGTTTAATTTCAAACATTTTGAGACTGCTGTCTCTTCTCCCATGAATCTATGTTTCTTAACTGATGGCTATACAAACTGATACTCAAATATAGTATTCTGGAACATTCCTTCAAATTTTCTGCCAAATTTTCCAAAATAAGTGGTCTTTAATTGTCTTCTAAAGAACTCTAATAATGAGATCCATGAACACCTCACAGAATGATGGTTAAAACATACCCATGAATAATTTTGATTCAATAATTCAAACAGAACATAACTTTCTAAACCATCTATTTGATATAAGGTTTCATATGGAGAAATAAAGACAAGCTCACTCCTAACAAAGGGAACTAGTGTGTTGCCTGGAGAGTTCCATGGACAGGGGAACCTGGTGGGCTGCCGTCTACGGGGTCGTACAGAGTTGCACATGACTGAAGCAACTTAGCAGCAGCAGCAGCAGTGTGTTGGCAAATTATCCTGTTTTTATTTTACTTTATTTGCTTTGTTATGAATGATGATAGGTGTGTGTGTGGGGGGGACTGGACTTGGATTCATTTTTGGGTTCCATCTGCCTGTCCAGATATTTGAACTATGTGAGATATTTTTCTTTCCTTTGTAAGCACCTGGCAATCATCAGCATGAAATGAAAACATTGGCAATGAGCTGTTTATATCTATTGTAGAAAATGTCTAGGATATAACACATGAAGTTTTGTTTGTTACTGTAGTGTTTCCATGTATCCTTTTTTTTTTTTTTTTTTGTCATTTACTGATATTATCCAAACACTTGAACAATAAGATGATGTAGGCACAGTGTTAGCGCTCGTGATACTCTTTAAAGCTGACAGCGTATTCAAACTGCATTTAGATAAATTATTCCAAAAGAAGAACCTTTATTTTACAACATTAAAGAGCTACTTCAACCAATAGCCACTCAATACTTTCTTACTTTCAAGATGTTTTGCTGTAAAATCATCCAAAGATAAATAACTAAAGACTATGTAGCCATTAAACATTTAAACCAATGTTAATTGTTTTGAAGTGTCACTTTATGTATTTTGTTAACCATAATGAGATTCTTAAAATTTTTTCTTCTTTTTTTGATTTAGAATAAAGGATAACAAAAAACTGAGGTATGCCCAAGAAACAAAGACCCCCACCACGTTTATATGTTGGTATTTAGTAACTCATACTAATATCACTGAGTGAACTAAAAATAATCAAAGTTCTAGTTGATGTATGATCTCAGTGAAAGACAGGATATATGTGTTCTTTATTGATCATAATGTCATAATTGTGTTTCTAGAAGAGACTAGATCCATGTCTCATAGGGAAAATGGAAGAAAGGTAAAAACCCACAGATCAATTTAAATAATGACTTACTGCTGCTGCTAAGTCACCAGTTGTGTCTGACTCTGTGAGACCCCGTAGACGGCAGCCCACCAGGCTCCCCCATCCTGGCAAGAACAATGGAATGGGTTGCCATTTCCTTCTCCAATGCATGAAAGTGAAAAATGAAAGTGAAGTCACTCAGTCATGTCCGACTCTTAGGGACCCCATGGACTGCAGCCTACCAGGCTCTTACACCCATGGGATTTTCCAGGCAAGAGTACTGGAGTGGGGTGCCATTGCCTTCTTCGAATGACCTAACTATTCATCCACAAACATTCACATTTGTTTATTGATTACTTGCTGTGAATTTCTTTATTAAATATACCAGTTTGTGAAATGTTGCATATTTTTCTTCCTTTTGGGACTAGAAAATTTAGACTGAACAATATTTCTCTCTGAATAAACAGATTTACATTTGTATAATGGATCATATCAGTAAGCATCTAGCTGCACCATGAATCAGTATCCAAAAATTTGATGCTCCTCAAATTTCCTCCTGTGTAATTTGTGCTGTCCTCAAGATTTGCCTCATAGAATCCCACAAACTGTGCTCTCAGTTTGGCTTGAGATCTGCCATTTTCTTCTTCTCCTGCTTTGGATTTCTATGCTGAGATCTGCTGTGCTTACTCTGACCCCTTTAATGCAAAGTCATCAAGGCACTAAGCAAGCAAGCACCAAGGAAAAGCCTGCATTTTAGTTTTTTCTATCTAGAATACTAAGTCATCACTCAATACCTTTGTTAGTTTGATGAACCAATGTATTCTACAACTCCTTAGCCAAGAAATTGCCATTCACCCTTTTCTGTCCTCTAACAAATACAAACAAGTTTTTATTTTTGTTTTTTTCTTAATTTCCCTTACAATTTTCTGAGAGATTATAGAAGCAGCTTTAATTTTAACTTGATCTTTGCAACAGTTCCTCTTTTCCGATACTCTCAAATGAGCACAGTCTGAGTGGCAAATTCTTATTTTTAGATTCTCTTCTCTGACACTTCCAAGCTGCTCTTTTGATCAAACTTGGACATTTCAGCTTTCTCTACACTGAATGTGACTTGTTTTTCAGGAAGTTCCTAATCTATTATAATCTGTTATAAGACATCCATGCCATACTGGATGTCCAGATACAATCAGATGTATGTGTATATCAAAGATGATCTTTTCTTAGATGCCTACCTTGGATCTTTAAGCCATTAGAAAGTTAGCAGTATGACTGCATTGTGTACAAAATTGAGCATTATTCCTACAGTCAGAAAACCATTAGATCTGTATAGAAAACTGTACATTTTCTCTATTAACCAATGGTTGTCTATGCAAATTAATTTCATTCCCAAGTGAACATCCCTAAATGATCCAATAAGTTATAATATTTCTGGCAGCATATTATCATAGATTAAAAAAAAAAAAAACAACTTTTTTCAAACATCTTTCCTCGCATTAAGTTAAGAGCTATGTCTATGTTACTTGCTAGCTAGATGGTGACTGGCACATAGTAAGAGCTTAAACTTCTTAAAAAAAATGTACTTTTGAAATAAAAGTAGTATTAAAAAAGCTGCAAAAATAGTATGAAGGTTCTTATATATCCTTTACCAGGTTTTCTTTAAGGTTGGCATCTCACATGAGAGTGCAATGTTTATCAACATTTAAAAAATAAGTAACATTAGTAGAGTACCATTAGACTATTAGGCTTATTTTAAATCTCATCAGTTTTCTTAGCAGTGTTTTGTTGTTGTTTCAAAATCTAATTCAGGATATCACATAGCATTTAAGAGTTATACAATATGACAGGTTCACAGAATTTCCTTTTCCTTAAAGACCTTGAAATTTGAGGAGTACAGACCAGGCCAGGTAGATTGGCTGGCCATATATATACAGTTGATCTTCCTTATTTTAATTTTCATATGCTTTAGTATAATTTCTTTATGTTTCTCATGCTTAAGGCTGAGATTCTTGAATCTGTGAATTTATCATTTTATTTGAGCTTGTAAACTTAACAGTCATAATTTACTCAAATATTTTTCTATGGCCATCCTTTCCCTTTTTGGAATTTCAATGAAAGGCACTTGAAGTTGTTCTGTAGTTCCTTTGGCTTTCTGTTGATTTTTGTTAATTCTTATTTCCAACTGTTATTTTTTTCTGTTAGTTTAGTTTCTGTGACTTCAGTTTATTAAGTATTTTTTTTCAACAATGACTGACTACTAGTCCCATTTAAGATATATCTTTCATCTCAGACATTACAATTTTATGTCAGTAGGTTTCTATTTATCTTCCTCGTATCTTCCATGTCTCTATGTAAGTTTTGAACATTTATATATTAAATTGTAATTATAATATCTGTCAATTCTGTTTCTATTGATTGATTTCTATTTTCATCTTGAGTCTTATTTTCCTATTTCTATGCATGCTTGATAATTTTGTTTGTGTTTATATGCCAAACATTGCAATTTAAATATATTGAGTAAAGTATTTTTCAATTTCTATAAAGATTGTTGAGTTTTGTCTGTGATGTTAACTTACTAGGAAATGGTTTAATATTTTATCATCTTAGATTTAAGATTTATTAGTCAAAACTGAAGAAATGTTTACTACAGTATAAATTGTATATCATATCTGAGACATGGCTCTTTTTTTTTTGTACTCAGCCCAATTCTTCATGAATGTTATTTTTCATTCTGACTGGTGACAACTGAGATCAATTCCCTTCTGCCGTAAATGGCTAACTCTAATCCTCTGGGACTGTTTGTCCCAGCATTCAGTACTTTACTCAGATTCTTGTGTAGATCAATACTCAGCTGAAGGGAATCTTCTGCAAATTTCTGGTATGCTCTTTCTGTGCTAATCCCTACTCTCAAAGGATCTGTCCTGTGGACTCTCTCTGCCATTATATCCCTTGCCTCTCAGTTTTATCTCCTCAACTTAGCAAGTAAATTGGCCCAAATGGGTTTCCTCTCCCTATGCCATAACTTGGAAGCTCCTTCGCCTTGAAGTTCATGGATGCAATATCATTTCCCACCTCTAAGAATTATTGCCATTACTTGTCTGATATTCATTGCCTTACACATCATTTTCTCATCTATTTATGTCTGCTTTTTGTTGTGTCAGACTGAATATTAAATGTGGTTCCTGTTGTTTTAACTTAAATGGACAAATAAACATAAAATTGCTTTGATTTAAAAACTCCCTAACTCTTAAATATTCATATAATTGAAATAATTGATGAAATTGGATATGAATATTCAGAATAACATATTAATATAACATAATGTACTATTATTTTAATAGTAATTTTAATATTCAACCATGTTCAGTTTATCAAATTGTCAATGTTTTTTCTAATTAGCAAATTTTGAGTAATATTTACAATGCCTATTGCACTACACAAACAGAAATATATCCACTTGTCTTTTCTCCTAAAATTTATTTTGATTTTTGACATTTCCATCCTTGATAAGACAAGTTTGATACATAACTTTATTCATATTCTCTAATATTATTTAAAATTTGTTAAATATATTTCCATTTATCCTGATATAAGAGTCTGAATTTATTTAAAGTTAAAAAATTGAACTATTTAGAAAACAGACATTTTTCCAAAGAACACACACAGATAAGCAACAAATACCTGCAAAGATGCTCAATACCTCTCATTATTAGAGAGATGCAAATCAAAACTACAAAATGTGATATCTCCTCCCACCAGTCAGAGTGGCCATCATAAAGAAATCTACAAACAGTAAAAGCTGGAGAAGATGTGCAGAAAAGTAAATTCTCTTGCTCTGTTGGTGGGAATGTAAACTGATACGGTCACTGTGGAGAACAATATGGAGATTCGTTTAAAAAAAAAAACTAGGAATAAAACTACCATATGATCCAGCAATCCCATTACTAAGAATATACTCTGAGAAAATCATAATCCAAAAAGACACATATACTCCAATATTCATTGCAGCACTATTTACAGTAGCCAGGACATAGAAGCAACTTAGATGTCTAACAGATGAATGAATGAAGAAGTTGTAGTACATATATACATTGGAATTGAGGCAGCCCTGGTGGCTCAAATAGTAAAATATCTGCCTGAAATGCAGGAGACCCAAGTTCGACCCCCAGGTTGGGAAGATCCCCTAGAGAAGGGAATGGTTACCCACTCTAGTTTTTGTGCCTGGAGAATTCCACAGACAGAGAAACCTGGTGGGCTACAGTTGCAAAGAATGGAGATGCAAAGAATCAGACACTACTGAGTGACTAACATGCAATAAAAGGAATGAATTTAGGTCAGTTCTAGTGAGGTGGATGAACCTAGAGCCTGTTATACAGAGTAAAGTAAGTGAGAAAGAAAAACAAATATATAGTAACACATATATATGGAATATAGAAAAACAATACTTATGAACCTATTTGCATGGCAGGAATAGAGCTGCAGATGTAGAGAATGGACGTGTAGACACAGTGGGGAAAGGAGAGGTTGGCATGAATTGAGAGAGCAGCATTGACATATATACACTACAATGTGTAAAATAGTTAGTGGGGACCTGCTCTATAGCACAGGAAACTCAACCCAGTGGTCTGTGAAGACCTAAAGCAGTGGGAGAGGGATGTCAAAGGGAGGCCCAAGAGGGAGAGGATAAATGCACAGTAGTGGCTGATTCATGTTGTTGTGCAGCAGAAACCAACAAAATATTGTAAAGCAATTATTCTTCAATTAAAACTAAATTAAAAACAAAAATCACATTGTTATGTGTCTGTCTTAGTTCATAAATTTATATACTTTTCAAAATGAAATTTGATTTTAGGAGAATGAAAAAAGAAATGGGATGGAAAATAGAAAAATAAGCCATATATTTCATTTTATTTTTCTGATGAGGAAATTGAGGTTTGTTGATGGCAAATGACTCAGGAAAATTCATACTCATAGCTTTTGGTAAAACTTAGAAACACAGCTCTTTCTCTAAGTTACTACCCTTTTCTAGTGTATATCATCTATTGAAGCAAGAGGTAGGAGTTTGAATAAGGCTGCTTTCTTAATTTTATCTTACTGACACAAAATATTATAGCTACATGCAAAGGTGGAGATTTTCTTCATTGATAGAAGAAAGAGAAAGATAATTCTCAAGATTGATAAATGAAGTAGATGAAATATTGCAAAACTAGTATTAAAATTTAGTTAATCCTGAATGTATTTGATTCTTCTACATTGTATCAGCTTTAAGAAACCTTAGAAAATGATTTGAACTGTCATATAAGAGATTAATTTAGACACACCATCTCCACATAAATCTCAGTGGATTTATAAAATAAGTATAAATATCAAAGACAGTTATTACTTTACTGAACTTATTTAGCAGTAAAAGAATCAGAACATTCTATAAAATCTTAAGTTGAGGCTAATAAAACACACACACACACAAAAAAAAAAACATGATGAAATTCAATTATCAAATCTAGACATTTATTCTTGATACATTCAGATAATAGCAGGTGATATAATAATTATGCTAATTATTACTTCAAATACAGTCTTCAAAATATCATATACATCTTAATAACATTTACTCTATAATTGAAAAGAGCACAAAATTTAAATAAATTTGGCTGCATTAAAAAAAAATAGGGATAGTCATCCATTTATTTAGGTCTCTTAAAATGACTAATGAAGCAATTCCTCCCTGGTATATTTTGCAGAGAAGCAGCATTAGAATTACCTGGTTGAAAACGCAAACCAACTTTCTCCAGACCTACTGAGTTGTAATTCCAAAGACAGCATCCATGTGACATTGTACTAGAGCAGAGGCTGCTCTGTGGGTTGGCCTGTGTGGTCTTCTCCAACCCAACTGGGCTATCATTCTCCAAAGAAATGTTTTAGACCTGCACATTTGAAGGCCTACAAAGTATGGTCTCTGTGTTATCTTAAAGAACGATCTGAAATCCCACACTGGACATCTTTGTGTTACTTACATTATTTTGTAACATTCATTTAATTTGTAACATGTATAAAAATCCCCAAATAAATTATTATTTGTGCAAAAAATATTGTAATAACCACTTGTTATTCATCAATTACTAAATTAGTATTCATATATATATTTATGTGATATATATGTTTATGCTTAATGTGACACAGAGATTTCTCCCAGTAAGGTTGATCATAATTGTAGAATGTAACAATATTTAAAATGTAAGAAAACATTAATATAAATAAAACATTTATTGGGCATGATTATGATTAAGAGATGTAGAAATAAAAAGTCAAATTTTATATTACTATCAAAATAATAATAAAAATGTAAAATCCTATAGAATGTGTTTAAAAAGGCAAAATGAAAAAAAAAAATCATAGAAATAGTCTGCTACTGTTAAGTTGTTTCAGTCATGTCTGACTGTGTACAAACCCATAGATGGCAGCCCAACAGGCTCCCCTGTCCCTGGGATTCTCCAGGTAAGAACAATGGAGTGGGTTGCCATTTCTTTCTCCAATGCATGAAAGTGAAAAGTGAAAGTGAAGTCCCTCAGTCATGTCTGACTGTTTGCGACCCCCATGGACTGCAGCCTACCAGGCTCCTCCATCCATGGGATTTTCCAGGCAAGAGTACTGGAGTGGGGTGCCATCACCTTCTCCAAGAAATAGTCTACTATAAAATTTAATAAATAAAGGGGAAAAAAAGATAATATGGATAATATCTCTATATTCAACCCTTCTTATGGGTTAAGTGATTTGTATCAAAATTAAAAAAAATATCAAAATATTGAAATTCCTATGGAAATCTTGCATTATTTGATTACAATACATTCAAAAATATACAATTAAATTTTAAAATAAAATAAAATGTCTGATTTGAAAATACTTAATGTTATATCAGGCTTATACAAAATTAAATTTTCTGTAAAAATACTTTTGTTTTTTAATGAATGTTCTGTTAAATGATTTATGATAATTTTTTGTCCATCAGTTTATATAGTTTATCTCAATAAATTAATAAAAATGAGATTTATTTTCACTGTAAAAGAAATTGTGAAAACTGCCTTTTAAATTTTGTTTGACAATGATTCCTGTACTATTATAAATGGACTAAAATATAGTTCCAAGTGTGAAACTGTGGGTAAATTTAAATTCCCTGAGCTGATTTCTCAGAATATAAGGCTGATGAGACTTGATAAGATACCATACTTATAGAAAGTTGCTCAGTGCTCAAAACACAACAAATTCTCTGTAAATTATTTATACATTTTTTCAACATGTGTGTATTGAATAACAATACAAAGCTAGAGGAGGTAATGGAATATCAGCTAAACTATGTAAAATCCTAAAAGCTAATGCTGTTAAAGTGCAGCACTCAATATGTCAGCAAATCTGGGAAACTCAGCAGTGGCTACAGGAGTGGAAAAGATCAGCTTTCATTCCAGTTCAAAAGAAGGGCAATGCCAAAAACATTCATATATAATACAATTGTTCTCATTTCACATGCTAGCAAGGTTTTGCTAAAAATTCTTCAAGCTATGCTAAAACAGTATGTGAATCAAGAACTTCAAGATGTACAAGCTGGGTTTCAAAGAGGCAGAGGAACCAGAAATCTGTCAACGTTCCTAAGATCATGAAGAAAACAAAGCAATTCCAGAAAAAACATCTACTTCTGCTTCACTGACAATGCTAAAGCCTTTGACTGTGTGGATCACAAGAAACAGTGAAATATTCTTAAAGAGAAGTGAGTACCAGACTACCATACCTGTCTCCTAAGAAACCTGTATGTGCATTAATAAGCAGCATTAAGAACCAGATGTAGAATGACTGACTGATTCAAAATTGGGAAAGGAGTATGATAAGGCTGTATATTGTGACTCTGCTTATTTAACATATGCAGAGTACATCATGTGGAATGCCAGGAATGATGAATCACAAGCTGGAATCAATATTGCTGGGGAAAATATCAACAATATCAGATATGCAGATGATACCACGAAATGGCAACCATGAAGACAAACAAAAGAATCTCTTGATGAAGGTGAAAGAGGAGAGTGGAAAAAGCTGGTCTGAAACTCAACAATAAAAACTAATCATAGCATCCAACCCCATCATTTCATGGCAAATAGATGGGAAAAAGTGGAAGCAGTGGCAGATTTTATTTTCTTGGGCTCCAAAATCACTGTCAACTATGATTGCAGATGTAAAATTAAAAGATTCAAAACCAATACAATATTGTAAAGTAAAAAAATAATAATAATAAATTAATTAAAAAATAAAATTAAAAGATGTTTGCTCCTTGGAACGAGAGCTATGACAAATCTAAACAATGTGTTAAAAAGACAGAGACATTACAGTGCCAGTAAAGGCTCCTGTAATCAAAGCTATGAGTTTTTCCAGAATTGGACCTTAAAGAAAGCTGTTACTGTTTGGTGGCGAAGTCATTTCCAGCTCTGTGAACCCATGAACTACAGCATGCCAGGTCCCTTTGTCTTCCAGTATCTCCCAGAGTTTGCTCAAATTCAGTCCATTGAGCTAGTGATGCTGTCTTTCCATCACATATCCTGCCACCCACTTCTCCTTTTGCCTTCAATCATTCCCAGCATCAGGGTCTTTTTCAATGAGTTGGCTCTTTGCATCGTGTTGTCAAAATAGTGGAGATTCAGGGTCAGCAACAGTATTCCAGTGAATATTCAGATTTGATTTCCTTAGATTGACTGGTTTGATATCCTTGCATTCCAAGTAATTCTCAAGAATCTTCCCCAGCACCACAATTTGAATGTATACATTCTTCAGCACTAGACCTACTTTATGGTCCAATTCTCACTTTCAAACATGAATATTGTATATACACTTTTTTTTTTTTTTACTATACAGCATAGGGAACCATAGTCAATATCTTATAATAACCTATGATGGAAAATAATTTCAAAAACAATAAATGTGTATTTGTATAATTGAATCACCTTACTGTGTACCTGAAACATTGTAAGTCAACTATACTTCAATAAAGAATATATATATTAAAAAAAAAGAAAAAATATATGAATATTGGAAAAGCAACAGCTTTGACTATATAAACATTTCTCAAAAAAAAGTGATGCCTCTGCTTATTATTATGCTTGTCTAGATTTATCATAGCTTTCTTTTTAAGGAGAAAATGTCTTTTAATTTGATGGCTACAATCACCATCCACAGTGATTTTCAGTTCAGTTCAGTTCAGTTCAGTTCAGTTCAGTCGCTAAGTCATTTCCGACTTTTTGTGACCCCACAGACTGTAGAACACTGGGCTTCCCTGTCCATCACCAGCTCCAGGAGATTATTCAAACTCATGTCCATTGAATCAGCGATGGCATCCAATCATCTCATTCGCTGTCACCCCTTCTCTTCCCGCCTTCAACTTTTCCCAGCATCAGGGTCTATTCAAATGAGTCAGCTCTTCACATCCGGTGGCCAAAGTATTGGAGTTTCAGCTTCAGCATTAGATCTTCCAATAAATATTCAGTACTGATTTCCTCTAGGATGGACTGGTTGAACCTTCTTGCAGTCCAAGGGACTCTCAAGAGTCTTCTCCAACACAACAATTCAAAAGCATCAGTTCTTCAGTGCTCAGCTTCTTTAGAGTCCAAATCTCACATCCATACATGACTACTGGAAAAATCATAGCCTTGACTAGACAGACCTTTGTTGACAAAGTAAAGTCTCTGCTTTTTATTTTTTAATTTTTTTAATTTTTTTTTAAATTTTATTAAAAAATTTTTTTTTATTTTTAAACTTTACAATATTGTATTAGTTTTGCCAAATATCGAAATGAATCCGCCACAGGTATACCCGCATTCCCCATCCTGAACCCTCCTCCCTCCTCCCTCTTCTCCCCTCCCTCTGGGTCGTCCCAGTGCACCAGTGCCAAGCATCCAGTACCGTGCATCGAACCTGGACTGGCAACTCGTTTCATACATGATATTATACATGTTTCAATGCTATCTGCTTTTTAATATGCTGTTTAGGTTGCTCATAAATTTTCTTCCAAGGAGTAAATGTCTTTTAATTTCATGGCTGCAATCACCATCCGCAGTGATTTTGGGGCCCCCCAAAATAAAGTCTGACCCTGTTTCCACTGTTTCCCCATCTATTTCCCAGGAAATGATGGGACCAGATGCCATGATCTTCGTTTTCTGAATGGTGGGCTTTAAGCCAACTTTTTCACTCTCTTCTTTCACTTTCATCAAGAAGCCCTATAGTTCTTCTTCGATTTCTGCAATAGGGGTGGTGTCATCTGCATATCTGAGGTTATTGATCTTCCTCTTGACAATCTTGATTCCAGCTTGTGCTTCCTCCAGCCCAGGGTTTCTCATGATGTACACTGCATATAAGTTAAATAATCAAGGTGACAATATACAGTCTTGATGTACTCCTTTTCCTGTTTGGAACCAGTCTGTTGTTCCACGTCCAGTTCTAACTGTTGCTTCCTGACCTGCATACAGATTTCTCAAAAGACAGTCCAGGTGGCCTCATATTCCCATCTCTTTCAGAATTTCCCACAGTTTGTTGTAATCCACACAGTCAAAGGTTTTGGCATAGTTAATAAAGCAGAAATAGATGCTTTTCTGGAACTCTCTTGCCTTTATGATGATCCAATGGATGATGGCAATTTGATTTCTGGTTCCTCTGCATTTTCTAAAATCAATTGAGCTTCTGGAAGTTCACAGCTCATGTATGGTTGAAGTTTGGCTTGCAGAATTTTGAGCATTACTTTGCTAGTGTGGGAGAAGAGTGAAATTGTGTGGTAGTTTGAGTAATCTTTGGCATTGCCTCTCTTTGGAACTGGAATGAAAACTGATCTTTTTCCAGTCCTGTGGTCACTGCTGTGTTTTCCAAATTTGCTGCAATATTGAGTACAGTATTTTCACAGCATCATCTTTTAGGATTTGAAATAGCTCAACTGGAATTCCATTACCTCCACTAGCTTTGTTCATAGTGATGTTTCCTAAGGCCCACTTGACTTTACATTTCGGGATGTTTGGCTCTAGATGAGTGATCATACCATCGTGATTATCTGGGTCGTGAAGATCTTTTTTGTAAACTTCTGTGTATTCTTGCTACCTCCTCTTAATATCTTCTGCTTCTGTTAGGTCCATACCATTTCTGTCCTTTATTGTGTCCATCTTGTGTCCTTGGTATCTCTAATTTTCTTGAAGAGATCTCTAGTCTTTCCCGTTCTATTATTTTCCTCTATTTTTTGCACTGATCACTGAGGAAGGCTTTCTTATCTCTCCTTGGTTTTCTTTGGAACTCTGCATTCAAATGGGTATATCTCTCCTTTTCTCCTTTGCTTTTCACTTCTCTTCTTTTCACAGCTGTTTGTAAGGCCTCCTCAGAGAGCCATTTTGCTTTTTTTCCATTTCTTTTTCTTGGGGATGGTTTTGACCACTGCCTCCTTTACAAAGTCATGACCACTATCCATAGTTTATCAGGCACTCTGTCTATCAAATCTAGTCCTTTAAATCTATTTCTCACTTTTACTATATAATCCTAATGGATTTGATTTAAGTCATATCTGAATGGTCTAGTGGTTTTTCCCTATGTTTTTCAATTTAAGTCAATTTGGCAATAAGGAGTTCATGATCTGAGTCATAGTCAACTCCTGGTCTTTTTTTTTTTTTTTTGCTGACTGTATAGAGTTTCTCAATTTTGGCTGCTAAAAACATGAGCAATCTACTTTTGGTATTGACCATCTGGTGATGTCCATGTGTAGAGTCTTCTCTTGTGTTATTGGAAGAGGGTATTTGCTATGACCACTGCATTCTCTTGGCAAAACTCTATTAGCCTTCCATTCTGTACTCCAAGTAGAAATTACCTGTTACTCCAGGTGTTTCTTGACTTCCTACTTTTGCACTTCAGTCCCCTACAATGAAAAGGACATCTTTTGGGGGTGTTAGTTCTAGAAGGTCTAGTAGGTCTTCTTAGAACTGTTCAACTTCAGCTTCTTCAGCATTACTGGTTGGGGCATAGACTTAGATTACCATGATATTGAATGGTTTTTCTTGGAAGCTTATAGAAATCATTCTGTCATTTTTGAGATCACATCCAAGTACTGCATTTTGGACTCCTTTGTTGCCTATGATGGCTACTCCATTTATTCTAAGGGATTCTTGCCCACAGTAGTAGATATAATGGTCATCTGGATTAAATTCACCCATTCCCATCCATTTTAGTCCACGGACTCCTAAAATGCCTATGTTCACTATATGTTCACTATATGAAATATCTATGTTCACCTCTTGCCATCTCCTGTTTGACCACTTCCAATTTGCCTTGATCATGGACCTAACATTCCAAATTCCTATGCAATATTGCTCTTTACAGCATCCGACCTTGCTTCCATCACCAGTCACATCCACACCTGAGTGTTGTTTTTGCTTTGGCTCCATCTCTTCCGTCTTTCTCTAGTTATTTCTCCACTGTTCTCCACTACTATATTGGGCACCTACCAACCCTGGGAGTTCATCTTTCAGTGTCCTATCTTTTTGCCCTTTCATACTGTTCATGGGGTTCTCAAGGCAGGAATACTTAAGTGGTGTGTCGTTCCCTTCTCCAGTGGAACACATTTTGTCAGAGCAATGACCACAATTACACATCAGTCTTGGGTGGCCCTACACGGCATGGCTCCTTGCTTAACTAGTTTAGACAAGCCTATGGTCCATGTGATTAGATTGGTTAGTTTTCTGTGAATGTGGTTTTCAGTCTGTCTGCCCTCTGATGGAAAAGGATAAAAGGCTTATGGAAGCTTCCTGATGGGAGAGACTGACTCTGGGGGAAACTGGTTCTTGTTCTGATGGGTGGGGCCATGCTCAGTAAATCTTTAATTCAATTTTCTGTTGATGGGTGGAGCTGTGTTCCCTCCCTGCTATTTACCTGGGGCCAAACTGTGATGGAGGTAATGAAGATAATGGTGACCTCCCTCAAAAGATCCCATGCATGCACTGCTACACTCAGTGACCCCAACCCTGCAGCAGGCCACCACTGATCCACACCTCCTCTGGAGACTCCTGGCACTCACAGGTAAGTCCGGGTCAGTCTCTTGTGGGATCACTGCTCCTTTCTCCTGGGTCCTGGTGCACACAAGGTTCTGTTTGTGCCCATCAAGAGTCCATTTCCCAATCCTGTGTTAGTTCTGGCAGCTCTATGATGGGGTTAATGGCAACCTCCTCCAAGAGGGCTTATGCCACATCCACTTCTGCTGCACCCAGAGCTCCTGCCCTTGTGGCAGACCACTGTTTACCAGTACCTCCTCAAGAGACACTCAAACACAGTTCTGTCTCAGTCTCTGTGGGATCCCTGGGTCCTGGTGTGCAGAAGATTTGTTTGTGCTTTCTGAGCATCTCTGTCAGGAATGGGGTTTGATTCTAAATGTGAATTCGCCCCTCCTACCCTCTTGCTTGGGCTTCTCCTTTGTCCTTGGAAGTGAATTATCACCTCATGGCCACTCCAGCGCCTACCGTCTTACAGGGGTTTCTCTGACCTTGGACGTGGCATTTCTCTTCACAGCTGCTCCAGTGCTGCACAGCCACCACAGTGATTTTAGACCCTGACAAAATAAAATCTGTCACTGCCTCAACTTTTTCTCCTTCTATTTGCCATCAAGTGATGGGAATGGATACCATTGTCTTAGTTGTTTTAATGTTGAGTTCCAACCAAACTTTTTCACTCTCTTCTTTCATGCTCATCAAGAAGCTCTTTAGTTCTCCTTCACTTTCTACCTTTGAAGTGGTATTATTTGCATATCTGAGGTTGTTGGCATTTTTCCCAGCAATCTTGATTCCAACTTGTGATTCACCCAGCTCAGCATTTTGAATGATGTATTCTTCATAAAATTTAAATGAGAAGAGATGACTATATACAGCCTTGACATCCTATTTCCCAAAATTGGACCCAGTTCATTTTTTAATGTTCACTTCT
The DNA here is from genome assembly GCF_055505025.1 of Bos grunniens. NCBI lineage: Eukaryota > Metazoa > Chordata > Mammalia > Artiodactyla > Bovidae > Bos > Bos grunniens. Next base: position 6,893,506 of record NC_141176.1, on the reverse strand, counting down.
AACTGTTTTTTCTTGACCTGCATACAGGTCTCTTAGGAGGCAGGTAATGGGTCTGGTATTTCCATCTCTTGAAGAGTTTTCCACAGTTTTTGTGATTTACACAGTAAAAAGCTTTCAGTTCAGTTCAGTTCAGTTCAGTTTATCAGTCATATTCGACTCTTTGCAATCCCATGAATCACAGCACACCAGGCCTCCCTGTCCATCACCATCACCAGAGGTTCACTCAAACTCACATCCATTGAGTCGGTGATGCCATCCAGTCATCTCATCCTCTGTGGTCCCCTTTTCTTCCTGCCCCCAATCTCTCCCAGCATCAGAGTCCTTCCCAATGAGTCAACTCTTTGCATGAGGTGGCCAAAGTACTGGAGTTTCAGCTTTAGCATCAAACCTTCTAAAGAACACCCAGGGCTGATCTCCTTTAGAATGGACTGGTGGGATCTCCTTGCAGTCCAAGGGACTAACAAGAGTCTTCTCCAACACCACATTTCAAAAACATCAATTCTTTGGTTCTCGGCTTTCTTCTCAGTCCAACTCTCACATCCATGACCACTGGAAAAACAATAGCCTTGACTAGACGGACCTTTGTTGGCAAAGTAATGTCTCTGCTTTTCAATATGCTATCTAGGCTGATCATAACTTTCCTTCCAAAGAGTAAGCGTCTTTTAATTTTATGGCTGCAATCACCATCTGCAGTGATTTTGAAGCCCAAAAAAATAAAGTATGACACTGTTTCCACTGTTTCCCCATCTATTTCCCATGAAGTGATGGGACCAGACACCATGATCTTTGTTTCCTGAATGTTAAGCTTTAAGCCAACTTTTTCACTCTCCTCTTTCACTTTCATCAAGAGGCTTTTTAGTTCCTCTGCACTTTCTGCCATAAGGGTGGTGTCATCTGCATATCTGAGGTTACTGATATTTCTCCTGGCAATCTTGATTCCAGCTTGTGTTTCTTCCAGCCCATTGTTTCTCATGATGTACTCTGCATATAAGTCAAATAAGCAGGGTGACAATATACAGCCTTGACTTACTCCTTTTCCTATTTGGAACCAGTCTGTTGTTCCATGTCTAGTTCTAACTGTTGCTTCCTGACCTGCATACAAATTTCTCAAGAGGTAGGTCAGGTGGTCTGGTATTCCCATCTCTTTCAGAATTTTCTACAGTTTATTGTGACCCACACAGTCAAAGGCTTTGACATAGTCAATCAAGCAGAAATATATATATATATATATATATATATTTTTTTTTTTTTTTCTGGAACTCTCTTGCTTTTTTGATTCCAGCGGATGTTGACAATTTGATCTCTGGCTCCTCTGCCTTTTCTAAAACCAGCTTGAACATGTGGAATTTCATGGTTCACATATTGCTGAAGCCTGGCTTGGAGAATTTTGAGCATTACTTTACTAGCGTGTGAGATGAGTGCAATTGTGCAGTAGTTTCACCATTCTTTGGTATTGCCTTTTTTGGGATTGGAATGAAAACTGACCTTTTCCAATCCTGTGGCCACTGCTGAGTTTTCCAAATTTGCTGGCATATTGAGTGCAACACTTCCACAGCATCATCTTTCAGGATTTGAAATAGCTCAACTGGAATTACATCACTTCCACTAGCTTTGTTCTTAGTGATGCTTTCTTTTCTTTCTTTTTTTTTTTTTTCAGCTTTCTTCTTTCCTTTTTTTTTTTTTTCATTTTAATTGGAGGCTAATTCCTTTATAATATTGCATTGGTTTTGCCATACATCAACATGAATCTGCCACTGATGTACACGTATTCCCAATCCTGAGCCCCCCTCCCACTTCCCTCCCCATACCATCCCTCTGGGTCATCCAAGGGCACCAGCCCCAAGCATCCTGTATCCTGCATCGAACCTGGACTGGCAATTGGTTTCTTATATGATATTATACATGTTTCAATGCCATTCTCCCAAATCATCACCCACCCCACACCAGAGTCCAAAAGAATGTTCTATACATCTGTGTCTCTTTTGCTGTCTCACATACAGGGTTATCATTACCATCTTTCTAAATTCCATATATATGCATTAGTATACTGTATTGGTATTTTTCTTTCTGGTTTACTTCACTCTGTATAATCGGCTCCAGTTTCATACACCTCATTAGAACTGATTCAAATGTTTTTTTTTAATGACTGAGTAATACTCCATTGTGCGTATGTACCACAGCTTTCTTATCCATTCATCTGCTGATGGACATCTAGGTTGCGTCCATGTCCTGGCTATTATAAACAGTGCTGCGATGAACATTGGGGTACACGTGCCTCTTTCAATTCTTGTTTCCTTGATGTGTATGCCCAGCAGTGGGATTGCTGGGCTGTATGACAGTTTTATTTCCAGTTTTTTAAAGGAATCTCCACACTGTTCTCCATAGTGGCTGTACTAGTTTGCATTCCCACCAACAGTGTAAGAGGGTTCCCTTTTCTCCACATCCTCTCCAGCATTTATTGCTTGTAGACTTTTGGATCACAGCCATTCTGACTGGCATGAAATGGTACCTCATTGTGGTTTTGATTTGCATTTCTCTGATAATAAGTGATGTTGACTATCTTTTCATGTGTTTGTTACCCATCTGTATGTCTTCTTTGGAGAAATGTCTATTTAGTTCTTGGGCCCATTTTTTGATTGGGTCATTTATTTTTCTGGAATTGAGCTACAGGAGTTGCTTGTATATTTTTAGATTAGTTGTTTGTCAGTTGCTTCATTTGCTATTATTTTCTCCCATTCTGAAGGCTGTATTTTCACCTTGCTTATAGTTTCTTTTGCTGTGCAGAAGCTTTTACTTTAAATTAGATCCCATTTATTTATTTTTGCTTTTATTTCCAATATTCTGGAAGGTGGGTCATAGAGGACCCTGCTGTGATTTATGTCGGAGAGTGTTTTACCTATGTTCTCCTCTAAGAGTTTTATAGTTTCTGGTCTTATGTTTAGATCTTTAATCCATCTTGAGTTTATTTTTATGTATGGTGTTAGAAAGTGTTCTAGTTTCATTCTTTTACAAGTGGTTGACCAGTTTTCCCAGCACCACTTGTTAAAGAGATTGTCTTTTCTCCATTGTATATTCTTTCCTCCTTTGTCAAAGATAAGGTGTCCATAGGTGCATGGGTTTATCTTTGGTCTTTCTATTTTGTTCCATTGATCTATATTTCTATCTTTGTGCCAGTACCATACTGTCTTGATGACTGTGACTTTGTCATAGAGCCTGAAGTCAGGCAGGTTGATTCCTCCATTTCCATTTTCTTTCTCAAGATTGCTTTGGCTATTCGAGGATTTTTTGCATTTCCTTACAAATTGTGAAATTATTTGTTCTAGCTCTGTGAAAAATACCGTTGGTAACTTGATAGGGAATGCATTGAATCTATAGATTCCTTTGGTTAGTATACTCATTTTCACTATATTGCTTCTTCCAATCCATGAACGTGGTATATTTCTCCATCTTTTAGTGTCCTCTTTGATTTCTTTCACCAGTGTTTTATAGTTTTCTGCATATAGGTCTTTAGTTTGTTTAGGTAGATACATTACTAAGTATTTTATTCTTTTCATTGCAATGGTGAATGGGATTGTTTCCTTAATTTCTCTTTCTATTTCCTCATTATTCATGTATAGGAATGCAAGGCATTTCTGTGTGTTGATTTTATATCCTGCAACTTTACTCTATTCATTGATTAGCTCTAGTAATTTTCTGGTGGAGTCTTTAAAGTTTTCTATGTAGAGTTTCATGTCATGTTCAAAAAGTGAGAGTTTTACTTCTTCTTTTCCAGTTTGGATTCCTTGTGATGCTTTCTAAGGCCCATTTGACTTCACATTCCAGGGTGTCTGGCTCTAGGTGAGTGACATCATCATGATTATCTTGGTCGTGAATATCTTTTTTGTACAGTTCTTCTGTGTATTTTTGCCACCTCTTCTTAATATCTTCTGCTTCTGTTAGGTCCATACCATTTCTGTCTTTTATCAAGCCCATCTTTGCATGAAATGTTCCCTTGGCATCTCTAATTTTCTTAAAGAGATCTCTAGTCTTAGTGTAGTCAATGAAGCAGAAGGAGATGTTTTTTCAGCATTCCCTTCCTTTCTCTATGATCCAATAAGTGTTGGCAATTTGACTTATAGTTCCTCTGCTTGTTCTAAATCCAGTTTGTACATCTGGAATTTCTTGGTTCACATACTGCTGATACCTAACTAAAGATTTGGATCATTACCTTCATGACATGTGAAATAAGCACAACTCTACAGTAATTTGAACATTCTTTGGCCTTGCCTTTCTTTGGGATTGGAATGAAAACAGACCTTTTTAAGTTCTGTGGTCACTGCTGAGTTTTCCACATTTGCTAACATAATAAATGCAGCACTGAAAAGAAGCACATCAGGGCTGTATATTGTCACCCTGCTTATTAACTTATATGCAGAATACATCATGAGAAACGCTAAGCTGGAGGAAGCACAAGCTAGAATCAAGATTGTTGGGAGAAATATAAATAACCTAAGATATGCAAATGACACCATCCTTATGGCAGAAAGTGAAGAACTAAAGAGCCTCCTGATGAAAGTGAAAGAGAAGAGTGAAAAAATTGGCTTAAAGCTCAACATTCAGAAAACTAAGATCATGGTGTCTGGTCCCATCACTTCATGGCAAATAGATTCGGAAACAATGGAAACAGTGTCAGACTTTATTTTTCTGGGCTCTAAAATCACAGCAGAGGGTGATTGCAGCAATGAAATTAAAAGTTACTTACTCCTTGGAAGGGAAGTTATGACAAATCTAGACAGCATACTAGAAAGCAGAGACATTACTTTGCCAACAAAGGTCCGTCTAGTGAACTCTATGATTTTTCCAGTGGTCATGTATGGATGTGAGAGTTGGACTATAAAGAAAACTGAGCATCGAAAAATTGATGCTTTTGAACTGTGGTGTTGGAGAAGACTCTTGAGAGTCCCTTGGACTGCAAGGAGATCCAACCAGCCTATCCTAAAGGAGATCAGTACTGGGTGTTCATTGGAAGGACTGATGTTGAAGCTGAAACTCCAATACTTTTGCCACCTGATGGGAAGAGCTGACTCATTGGAATCGACCCTGATCCTGGAAAAGACTGAGGGCAGGAGGAGAAGGGGACACAGAGGATGAGATGGTTGGATGGCACCATTGACTCAATGGACATGGACTTGGGTGGACTCCAGGAGTTGGTAATGGACAGGGAGGCCTGCCATACTGCGGTTCATGGGGTCGCAAAGAGTTGGATGTGACTGAGCGACTGAACTGAACTGAAATTAATAGCATTGGCTTTTAGGATTTAAAATAGCTCGGGTGGAATTCCATCACTTCCACTAGCTCTGTTCATAATTATGCCTCCTAAGCCCCACTTGGGGCTTCTCCAGGGGCGCAGCAGTAAAGAATCTGCCTGCAATACAGGGGCTGCAAAAGTTGTGGGTTCAGTCCTTGGGTCAGCAAGATCCCCAGGGGAAGGGCATTTAAACCCACTCCAGTATTCTTGCTTGGAGAATCCCATGGGCAGAGGAGCCTAGTGAGCTAAAGCCCATAGGGTTACAAAGAGTAGAACACGACTGAAGTAGCTTAGCATGCATTCATAAAAATGACTCAGATATATGGGGGAAAAAGTCTCCAATTGGATTCTCCACCTTATGTGTCTCTTCACTGAGGTCTTTTATTTTTATTATTTCTTTCACTTTATGAGTATTAAAACTGTATTTCAGATCCAATCTCAGTATAAGCTTTTGAATTTAGATTAAAATTCAGATACAAATCTTACACCTAAAACTTGTAATCAACCAGCATTTAGTTAATCTTTTGTCCTGAGATCTCCTATTTATGGCTAGTTCATTGTTACATTTAAGACTTGGTTATTTTGCCTTAACTGTGTGGGTATATTCCTGGGCTATCTCTTGTGTTTCATTGATCTATGTGTCTGTTTTTTACATCAGTGCCATATTGTTTTGATTGTTGCAACTTTTTAGTACAGTCTGAAATGAAGAAGAATGATTCCTCCATCTTTATTTTTTCTTTCTCAAAATCGTTTTGGGTATTCTGTGTCTTTTGTGCTTCCATACTAATTTTAGAATTATGTCCTCTAGTTCAATAAAAAATGCCATAGGTATTGCATTGAATCTGTAGATTACCTAGGTATGATGGGGATTTCAATAATCAACCATAGAAAAGAATAAAATTTTGTCACTTTCAGCAACATGGATTGAATTTGACGGTATTATCTTAAGTGAAATAAGTCAGACAAAGGCGAATACTGTATGATATTGCTTATATATGTAAATCTCAAACAGAAAAACAGCCGTCTAGTGAATATAACAAAAAAGAAACAGACACAGATTAGGGAACAAACTAGTGATTACCAGTGGTGACAGGCAAGGGCAAGGGCCAATCTAGGTATAGTGGGGTTAAAAGATACAAACTATTATGTTTAAAATAAGTTATGAGTATACATTTTAAAGAGAAGGAAATGGCAACCCACTCCAGTATTCTTGCCTGGAAAAGCCCATGGAAGAGTAGCCTGATAAGCTATAGTACATACGGTCACAAGAGTCGGACATATTTGAAGCAACTTAGTACACACACATATATTGTGCAAGACAAGGGATATATGCAATATCTTATAATGATTATGAATGGATAATAACCTCTAAAAATTGTGAATCACTATATTTTACACTTCTAACATATAATATTGTACATCAACCAAAACTCAGTAAAAAATAAATTAAAAATAAAGTCAAAAAAGTTCATTCAGAATTTTTCAGTTTTTAAAAAAGTTAGAATATATTTTAGGTTATGTAATCAGATATATGGTACATTATCAAAGAGTGCCTTAACATTGTAAGATGTATAAAGAGGGACCTTGGAGACTCAAATCATAAAACTGGCACAACCATATCTGTCATTCTGATCAGCTTCTCAAAATTATTAAACAATAAAATCTTAAAAGATTTTTTTTTTGCAAAATTAATACTTTTAAAAATATGTACTGGTGTGTAATAAAGAAATCTATTGAAAAAGGTTTAGAGAGCAGGAGACAAATAATACATATTTTCTTTTTCCAATTATTGATTGCCATTTTTTTAATTTAAATTTATTTAGTTTAATTGGAGGCTAATTACTTTACAATATTGTATTGGTTTTGCCATACATCAACATGAATCCTCCACGGGTGTACATGTGTTCCCCATCCTGAAACCCGCCCCTCCACCTCCCTCCCCATACCATCCCTCTGGGTCATCCCAGTGCACCAGCCCCAAGCATCCTGTATCCTGCATCGAACCTGATTGCCATTTTTAAAGATGAAACTCTATTTTCTGGAGTTCTGTGGGTAAATGTAACAATACATATCATATAGACTACAGAAATAAAATGATAGAGTTTAGCAAATTTTAAGAATGTGAAATAAAGTTTTGCAAAACAATTCCACATTGTTAGAAGGAGAAAACTGTAGGTAAAATAGAAAAGAAAATAAAAATTTACATCATTAGTGAAGACAAAAATTAATGGTTTTTTTTAATAGAAAACTTTTTTCAAGAGGTTTCTGAAATAGCAAGCAAGCACAAAAAGGAGAAAATAAAATATTGAAAATGTTCAAATTGAGATTTTAAAATCAGAAACTTGTTCATTCAAGAACTTTTTCTGGGAAATTACTACATAATTACTGAGTCAAATATGAGTCAAAACAGATGTGTCATGCTCTAAATCCATTGCATCAAGCCAAACCAAATCAAACAAATAAAAAAAGATGCAGAATTGCAAAATGAGAAGTACAGTAAAAATGAATATAAATGAAGAAGGCAAATCACCCAATGTTATGAAAGTCATTTAAAGGTCTTATATAATTTGAACCTTCAGAAAACAAGCTACCTTTACAAAATGAGGTAACAAATTTTATGTCCTTCAAAAGTGTTAAATATCAAGTTATTCCTAATAATACTTACTCGTTTAAAATGTTATATGGTTCTCAGTTACTGCTGGAGGTATTTCTGGCCTCCTTCAAAAGTATCTATTAATATACATGCAATGATAAAGGCAGTCATTTCCAATAAAAACCAGGACTGATGCCCACAGAATGGAGGAAAGAACTTATCTAAAGGTAAAGTAGTAAAGCACATTGAAAAATCACTTTAATAAGATATGGTCATAAAAATTTCCATAGAGTTAAATTACCTATCTCAAGTTAAGGAGGCATTCCATCTAACCTTGCTTTACAAGTCTGCCTTACAAACATTGGTCTACCACAAGAATGCATATCTTTTGAGAATGTGTATGCATTTAATATGCATTTAATATGCATTAAAGAATGCATATTCTTTAATATTCTTTGATAATATTAATCAAATATTCTTACTCCAATATTATTTATCTTTACACATTTCCTTGAAAACCAGATATCCAAAAAAGAGCTGAATATATACATGTTTCAAATATACTTTGTAATATACCTTGCAAATTCTATCAAAGCTTAACACAGAGAACAAGAACAGTAAAAAATTTCAAAATATTTTTAGATAGAAAAAAATAATAATAATGTAAGGTGTTAAATCCTTATAAGAATTTTGGAATGGCTTCAACATACCACAGAATCAGAGTAACCTTCACTCTAACAAAAATGGAGGTGGAAAATCCATAAATTGCCTCTCAAATCAGTTCAATAACATCTCTTTCCATGGTGATCAGAAATAAGAAAGCAGGAATCAGAAACGCACAGACACTACTACAATTGCTTCCAATTTCCTTTTAAAAGTGATGTCACTATACCAATATTGCAAATAATAATAATAATGAATCTCCAAATATCAGCAGTCTTGTTTGCCAGCATCAAATAATTAAATGCACTCATAATTGGGACCTAAGGTGCCATCATACTATGTATCCTCCTTTGCATATTTTTTATTTTCTAACTCAACTTTAACAAAATATTTGAGTCATATTCTGAAGAATACGTTAAAAGTTAACCACCATCGATTTGCAATTGCAGCTAAGATGAACTAACGAGGACAGAATCCTTCCCCCTTTCTGAAGCAATAAAACAATGCAATAGTTTTCAAACTGAATATCAAGAGACAGTGATCCTTGGGGATAAAAAAAAATGTAAACAAAAGTATTGAAACCTCCAATAACCCCAGTTTAACTATTTTAGAGAATTTTCAGACTATTGAGTATGGAGAGGTAATTGAGATGAACTTGGAAAACTCAATAAGTTGAAGAGTCTTAACTGAGAGTCCAGGGAGAATGAAACAGTAAAAGTTCATAGAAGATTTTTCCAGAGAGAAGACTGCTGGACAGTGAGAAGACTAAACATATGCACAGGATCTCAGTTGACTATTCAGTTCATCTCAACATACATATGAGGAAACCACCCAAAGTGCCTTGCAAATAGGGGAGTATGTCTCCCATGAGGGGTTCTTTAAGGATCACTCCAACTTGGTCATGAAAATTGCACTCAGAGAGCCATATACATTTTTTTTTTTTAATCTCAGTTTCTAAAGGGAGAGACTTGACACATCCAGAAGGCCTCCTAAAGTCACTCAAAAGCCTAAAGTTAGCCAGGGCAGTCATTGATAAGTCAGAGCAAGGACTTGTAGGCAAGTTCCTTTATTGAAGGTGATGGATGGATAAGCCACAGAACTTGTGACTCATAAGAAAAAGTGTTTTCAGATAATTGAATTTAGCTGGATCAACATAGAAAAAAGGGAAGGGGCAAAACTGGGATGGTATCATAAGCATAAGGAAGCTATGAGGTAACAAATAACAGCTTTACATTACACAGAGTTAGAGAAAAACTCCATCCAAATGAGTTATAACTAGCATTTTTAACACTCACAGAAAGATGAAGCCAATGACTATCCCCATGAGCTAGAATGAGGAAAAAAAAAAAAAAAATTACTTTACATGACATTGGGATAGCGTTGCTTCACTTAAGTTTGGTTCCTTGAAGTGAAGAGAAAGTGAGCTAGGTTAGCTCAGAATAAAAGACAGTTTCTTCCTGTGTTGATTTCTTAGATTTGCCTTCAAAGCCATAAGACTTCATGAAAGGATTCTAGTTTATTTGAAGCTGCCATATTGAATGGAGATCATGTAGAGAGAATAAGAATTGACTTCCTGAGTAGTTGTAGCCTCCAGCTATTTGAATCTTCCCAGCTCAGACTTCAGATATCTGAGTGAACAGACATGCAAGATGGTCCCAGTCCTTTCAATCACCTGACAGATTCCCTGTGAGACCTTGAGAGAATCATCAGTCAAGCTGACTCCAAAATTCTAACCTCCTGAAACATAAGAAATATTCAATAATTGTTTTAAGCCACAAACTTCTGTGGTGATTTGTCAAATCATTTTGTAGGGAGAGTATTTCCTAATTCCCAGTATTATCTGAATCTCTTGTTGTTCTATCATAAGCCCATGCATTTGACTATTTCCCTCTCTCCTGCAACTAGTTAATGACTGTATTGAATAAATTATTTGATGAGAATGACTGAAACTTGATCACTTAGCACCAGAAACTGGTAGATAGAAGCAGATCAATATTTGCTGAATATTAAATGCATTATTATATGAATTCAACAATTAAGATGTCAACCTCTGTGGGTAAGTGATACAGAGTAGGCAGTTATCCCTTTTCTTTAAATTCTTTTATATGTCATGAGATTGCAAAAAAGAGAAATACATGAAAGTACTAATTTTTAAGAGACATGAGATGATATTTTAAGTAGAAATTTTTAAAAAACATCCTTACTCCTCCATTTTGTGGTCTAAATTTCTATAATGAATATACTATATTTATTAAATCCTCAAAGTTTTTAGTTTGAATTAATGATTTAGTCAGTTGAAGCCTATGACCCCAAGAGAAAGATGAGAAAATGGGCAAAACCAAAAGCTTGTTTTGCTGATATACAAAGCCTATAGTCAACACCAGAGTAGATGCATGTTAATATATAATATATATATTATAATGTAATACATAAAAATAAAATACATAAAATATAATACATATTATACAAATATTACCTATAACTATATAATATATTATATAATATATTTTATATATAAATGTAGATGATAAATATATTTATATTTAATAAATATATTTGATAAAAATATAAATATAATATATGTTTATATTATAGATGATATATAATTATATATCAGATGAGAAGATGAGAAATATTATACATTTTAATATATAATGTTTGATATATAATATATATAATAAAATATATGTATATATAATATATATTATATAAATAAACATATGAATATATATAAATATGAATATATAAGTTGTATAAATTATAAGTAATGATTATATATAAATATAAATCATAAATTATATAAATATACATAATATATAAATATACATAATATATAAATATACAATATTATATATGTAATATATAATATATAATTATATAATTATATATGAATATAAATGTATTATATTTAATATATCAATTTATTAAATAAATATATACATATTTATACATAAATATGTATGTAATTCATACATATTTAAAATATATAAAATTATTTGATATATAATATATATTAATTTAATAAATATATATGTGAATATAAAAATATATTTATGCATATATAAATGTATATGCTAAATATATATATATGATATAGATTATATATAATATGTATATCAGTAGAGTTCAGTTGCTCAGTCATGTCCGACTCTTTGCGACCCCATGAATTGCAGCATGTCAGGCCTTCCTGTCCATCACCAACTTCCGGAATTCACTCAAACTCATGTCCAGCCAGTCGATGATGCCATCCAGCCATCTCATCCTCTGTCGTCCCCTTCTCCTCCTGCCCCCAATCCCTCCCAGCATCAGAGTCTTTTCAAATGAGTCAACTCTTCGCATGAGGTGGCCAAAGTACTGGAGTTTCAGCTTTAGCATCAGTCCTTCCAAGGAACACCCAGGACTGATCTCCTTTAGGATGGACTGGTTGGATCTCCTTGCAGTCAAAGGGACTCTCAAGAGTCTTCTCCAACACCACAGTTCAAAAGCATCAATTCTTCAACACTCAGCTTTCTTTATAGTCCAACTCTCACATCCATACATGACCACTGGAAAAACCATAGCCTTGACTAGACAGACCTTAGTTGGCAAAGTAATGTCTCTGCTTTTGAATATGCTATCTAGGTTGGGCATAACTTTCCTTCCAAGGAGTGTCTTCTAATTTCATGGCTGCAGTCACCATCTGCAGTGATTTTGGAGCCCCAAAAAATAAAGTCTGACACTGTTTCCACTGTTTCCCTATCTATTTCCCATGAAGTGATGGGACCAGATGCCATGATCTTAGTTTTCTGAATGTTGAGCTTTAAGCCAACTTTTTCACTCTCCTCTTTTACTTTCATCAAGAGTCTTTTTAGCTCCTCTTCACTTTCTGCCATAAGGGTGGTGTCATCTGCATATATGAGGTTATTGATATTTCTCTCGGAAATCTTGATTCCAGCTTATACATATAAATATATAACATATATAAATGTATACCTCATTTTATTTTATTTAGCAGATACTGTGTTTTTAATAATTGAGAGTTTGTGGTGAGAGCCTGTTATACAGAGTGAAAGTCAGAAAGAAAAGGACAAATACTGTATATTAATACATGTATATGGAATCTAGAAGAATGGTATTGTATGAACCTATTTTCATGGGAAGAAATGGAGACACAGACATAGAGAACAGACTTCTGGACACAGCGGTGAAGGGCAGGGCGGGACAAATGGATAACGTAGCATATATACACTGTATACACACTACCATGTATAAAACCGATAGTCGGTGAGAAGTTGCTACATAACACATGGAGACCAACCTGATGCTCTGAAATAGGCAAAGGGGAGAGAGGCTCAAGTGGGAGGTGACAAATGTATAATCATGGCTGATATGCACTGTTTTACAACAGAAACCAACACAACATTGTTAAACAATCTTCCTCCAATTAAAACAAACAAACAAACAAACAAAAAAGATTGAAGATTTCTACCAATTCTACTGGTGCCATTGTTTCTATCGGCATTTTGCTCAGTTTATGTGTCACATTTTTATAATTCTTACAATTTTTAAAACATTTTCATTGTTATTGTATTTGTTATGGTCTATATTTGTTGTTACTATTGTAATTGTGTCACAAATCCCACCCATATAAGCTAAGCAAACTTAGTTGACAAATGTGTGTGTGTTCTGACTGCTCCACCAGCTGGCCTTTTCTCTGTCTCTCTCACTCTCCTCAGGCTTCCAGATTCCCTGGAATATTGAAATCAGGGCAATTAATAATAATGCAATAACCTTTAAGTGTTCAAGTGAAAGGAGGAATCACATGTCTCTCACTTAAAATCAACAGGTACAAATACTCAAACTTAGTGAGGAAGACATGTCAAAAGCCAAGGTGCACCAAAAACTAGGCTTCTTGTACCAGTTAGCCAAGTTATGAATGCAATGAAAATGTTCTTGAAGGAAACTAAAGATGATACTCCAGTGAACTCTTGAGAGTCCCTTGGACTTTGAGGAGATCAAACTAGTCAATCTCAAATTAAATCAACCCTGAATATTCATTGGAAATACTGATGCTGAAGCTTCAATACTTTGGAAACCTGATGGGAAGAGATGACTCATTGGAAGAAACCTTGATGTTGTAAAGAATGAAAACAGGAGGAGAAGGGGGCGCCCAAGGAAGACATAATTAGATAAGATCATTGACTTAATGGACATGAATCTGAGCAACACATTCCAGAAGATAGTGAAGAACAGAGGAGCCTGATGTGCTGCACTCCATGAGGGTGCAAAGAGTCAGAAGTGACTTAGTGACTGAACAACAACTCCAGGGAACACATGAATGATATGAAAGTGAACCAGCCTCCTTGCTAATATGGAGAAAGTTTTGGTGGATAGTAGATCAAAACAGCCACAATAGTCCCTTAAGCCAAAGCCTAATCCAGAGCAAGACCCTACCTTTCTCCAATTCCATGAAGGCTGAGTGAGGCAAGGAAGCTTCAGAAGAAAAGTTTGAAGTGTGCTGAGGTTGGTTCATGAAGTTGAAGGAAAGAAGCCTTCTCTTTAACATAAATGTGCAAGATGAAGCAGCAGCTGCTGATACAGAATGTGCAGTATGTGTCTCAGAAGACCTAGCTAACATAATTAATGAAGATGGCTAGTTGAAACAAATGGCTTCCCTGGTGACTCAGATGGTGAAGTATCTGCCCACCATGCAGGAGGACTTGGATTTGATCCCTGGGTCAGGAAGATCCCCTGGAGAAAGGGAATGGCTATCCACTCCTGTATTCTGGCCTGGAGAGTTCCATGGACAGAGGAGCCTGGTGGGCTACAATCCATGAGGTCACAAAGTTGGACATGACTGAGAAACTAACACTTTCACTTGTTTCAATTGAGACAACAGTTTTTTGGTGCAGCCCTATCTTGGAAGGAGATGCTACATAGCTAGGGAGGAGAAGTTAGTGCCTGGCTTCAAATCTTCAAAGAACAGGCTGACTCTTCTTAGCTGCTGGTGCAGCTGGTGATTTGGAGTTGAAGCCAATGATCATTTGCTATCCTAAAAATCCTAGAGCCCTTAAGAATTATGGTAATTCCACTCAAGCTGTGCTTTATAAATGGAACAAAATAAAAAAACCTGAATGACAGCATATCTGTTTACTACATGGCTTACAGAATATTGCAGTCCACTGTTGAGATCTGCTGTTTATGAAAACAAAGCAAAACAAAATATTTCTCAAAAGATTCCTGCATAATGACAATGCATCTGACAAGAGTTCTGATGGAAACAGACAGTGCAATTAATGTTGTTTTCATGCCTATCAACACAACATTTATTCTTCATCTCATGGATCAAAAATTAGTTTTAATTTTCAAGAATTTTCATTTAATAAATACATTTTATAAGTCCATAGTTGCATTAAATATTGATTACACTGATGGATCTAGGCAAAGTGAAAAACTTCTGGAAATGGTTCACCATTCTAGATGTCATTAAGAATATCTGTGATTTGTGGAAAGACATAAAAATACCAACATTAGCAGAAGTTTGGAGGTAGTTGATTTCAAGCCTCATGGATAATTCTGAGGGGCTCCAGGCTTTACTGAAAGAATTAACAGTAAATGTGATGAAAATAGTCAAAGAACTAGAATTAGAAATGGATCCTAAAGATGTGCCTGAAATGCTGCAGTCTCATGATAAAGCATTCACAGGTGAGAAACTGCTTCTTATGGGTGAGAAAAGAGAGTAGTTTTTTGAGATGGAAACTAGACTTGGTGAAGATACTGTGAAAATTGTTGAAATGGCAACAATGGCCATGAAATATTAAATCAGCTTAGTTGATAAAACACTGGCAAGTTTTGAGAGGATTGCCCCTAATTTTGAAAGTTTTACTATGGGTGAAATTCTTTCATACACCATTGCAGACTACAGAGAATTGTTCATGATAGGAAGAGAGTCAACATTCTATTGTCATATTTTAAGAAATGGCTACTATTATCCCAGTCTTCAGCAACCAACACACTGATCAGTCAGTAGCCATAATCATCAAGGAAAAATCTCCCACCAGCAAAAAATATTATGAAATGAAAGCTAATTTAAAGGTTATAATTTTTAGCAATAAGGTTTTAATTAAAGTACGTATATATTTTACACAGAATGCTACTGCACACTTAATAAACTACCATATAGTATAAATACAATTTTTATATACCTTTGGAAATGAAAAACAATGTGACTTGCTTTAATTTCAATATTTGCTTTATTGTGACATCTGGAAATGAACACACATATCTCCAAGGTGTATCTCAGTTGCTGACAAATTTTGTTTTACAATTGTTTCTTGTTTTGAACAACAGCCTTGAAATAATTAACATGAGGGGGTCTCAAAGGGCACCAATATAATACATTTAAACATTTTATTCAATAGACAATTTTCAGTTTATAACAGAAGAATAGTTTTACTATTTGCTACATAAACTTATTTTAGATCATACCTTGATTTTTAATTTTGCTTTATTATATTTGGTTTTGTTCTAAAGGAAAGTTGATTTCTATACATGTTTATTTCTTACACACTGACATATATTTTTTCTTTCTGTTAAACAAATCATGTTTTTCTTTACTCTTTTTTAGGACTTCCCTAAAAGGTGACTCAGTTGTTAAAGAATCTGCTTGCAACGCAAGATACCCAGGTTCGACCCCTGGGTGAGGAAGATCCCCTGGAGAAGAGAATGGCAGCCCACTCCAGTAATCTTGCCTAGGGAATTCCATGGACAAAGGAGTCTGACAGGCTACAGTCCATGGGTTTGCAAGGAATCAAACACAACGGAGCAAATTTCACTTTCATTTTACTCATTTTACTACTGTTTTAGTTTTTTGTTGACCTGAGATTGAGTCATCTCTTCCATCTTGCATCTCTCTAATTTCAAGTGTCCCTAATTAATTTGACCTATGAAAAACATCTAAAAGCCAACAAATTTGATTTACAGCTCATTTCCTTGTTAGTTCTATGACCTTGAGTAAAGGTCACTCAATTCTGAACCTATACTTAATAAAATAGGAAAACTCTCACATGTAATTCTGTGAGTAGATACATTAAATAATGCTTCCAAAACATTTAATGTTGTTTGCCATGCAAGAGATGCATAATATTGGACTTTCTTTTGCTTTCTATGCCATAGAAATAGAACAAATAGGTGGTATATCAGGATAGCAAAGATTAAGGATACAGAAACCAAACATTTTGGATTCTAATCTGATCACCATCAACTGGATGTTTTGTAATTTTGGATGATGTTTTTAACATGTTTTTCATCTCAAAAATTATCAATAAAATAAGAATAATAGTAATCCATATAAAGTAGATGAGAATTGAATAAAATAGTAAATATATGATGCTCAGAAAAATATCTAGAAAATAATAAGCAATCACTCATTAATATAATTATTTTATTTGTTAGTAGTATGTGACCTGGTCTTCTCAGGTTGCTCTAGTGGTAAAGAATCCACCTGCCAATGCAGAGACATAAAGAGACACGGATTCAATCCCTGAGTTGGTAAAATTCCCTGAAGGAGGGCATGGTAATCCACTCTAGTATTCTTGCCTGGAAAAACCCTTGGACAGAGGAGTTGGTGGGCTACAGTCTAAATAAAATAAAATAAAGTTGCTCAGTCATGTCCGACTCTTTGCTACTCCATGGACAGTAGCCTACCGGGCTTCGTGGGGTCACAAAGAGTCAAACATGAATGAATAACTAACTCTTTAGCCTTATTTCAGGTTGTACAAGATTTGTAGCCATGAAATTTCATTGAATTTCTTATTGAATTTGGGTTTTTAAATTGGAACATGAGATAACATTTATAAGTAGGCCATATTTAATATTATCATTATATTAAAGATTATTCTCTACAATAAATTGTAAATGTTTGATATTTTTGCATATTATATTCAACACTTCAGATCAGATCAGATCAGATCAGTCGCTCAGTCGTGTCCGACTCTTTGCGACCCCATGAATCGCAGCACTCCAGGCCTCCGTATCCATCATCAACTCCCGGAGTTCACCAAGACTCACGTCCATCGAGTCAGTGATGCCATCCAGCCATCTCATCCTCTGTCGTCCCCTTCTCCTCCTGCCCCCAATCCCTCCCAGCATCAGAGTCTTTTCCAATGAGTCAACTCTTCGCATGAGGTGGCCAAAGTACTGGACTTTCAGCTTTAGCATCATTCCTTCCAAAGAAATCCCAGGGCTGATCTCCTTCAGAATGGACTGGTTGGATCTCCTTGCAGTCCAAGGGACTCTCAAGAGTCTTCTCCAACACCACAGTTCAAAAGTATCAATTCTTTGGCGCTCAGCCTTCTTCACAGTCCAACTCTCACATCCATACATGACCACTGGAAAAACCATAGCCTTGACTAGACAAACCTTTGTTGGCAAAGTAATGTCTCTGCTTTTGAATATGCTATCTAAGTTGGTCATAATTTTCCTTCCAAGGAGTAAGTGTCTTTTAATTTCATGACTGCAGTCACCATCTGTAATGATTTTGGAGCCCAGAAAAATAAAGTCTGACACTGTTTCCACTGTTTCCCCATATATTTCCCATGAAATGGTGGGACTGGATGCCATGATCTTTGTTTTCTGAATGTTGACCTTTAAGCCAACTTTTTCACTCTCCACTTTCACTTTCATCAAGAGGCTTTTTAGTTCCTCTTCACTTTCTGCCATAAGGGTGGTGTCATCTGCATATCTGAGGTTATTGATATTTCTCCGGGCAATCTTGATTCCAGCTTGTGTTTCTTCCAGTCTAGCGTTTCTCATGATGTACTCTGCATATAATTTAAATAAACAGGGTGACAATATACAGCCTTGACGAACTCCTTTTCCTATTTGGAACCAGTCTGTTGTTCCATGTCCAGTTCTAACTGTTGCTTCTGACCTGCATACAACACTTAGAGCATAGTAAAATTTCAGAATTAACAATTGAATTATTATCCATTTATCTGCTGATGGACATCTAGGTTGCTCCCATGTCCTGGGTATTATAAACAGTGCTGTGATTACTGGATAAGAAAGCCGTGGTACATATACACAATGAAGTATTACTCAGCCATTAAAAAGAATACATTTGAATCAGTTCTAATGAGGTGGATGAAACTGGAGCCTATTATAGAGAGTGAAGTAAGCCAAAAAGAAAAACACCAATAGAGTATACTAACGCATATATATGGAATTTAGAAAGATGGTAACGATAACCCTGTATGTGAGACAGCAAAAGGGACACAGATGTATAGAACAGTCTTTTGGACTCTGTGGGAGAGGGCAAGGGTGGATGATTTGGGAGAATGGCACTGAAACATGTATAATATCATATATGAAACGAATCAACAGTCCAGGTTCGATGCATGATACTGGATGCTTGGGGCTGGTGCACTGGGACAACCCAGAGGGATGGTACGGGGAGGGAGGATGGAGGGAGGTTCAGGATGGGGAGCATGTGTATACCCGTGTCGGATTCATGTTGATGTATGGCAATACCAATACAATACTGTAAAGTAATTAATGTCCAATTAAAATAAATAAATTTATATTAAAAAAAACAATTGAATTTTTCACTATTTTATTTACTGTGTTAGGAATTTCCAAGGCCACTGAGACTCAGTGTTCTGTTAGAGGGATTTAGAAGATTGAGAAATGCTGTTCTACTCAGTTACGGTTTATTATAATGAAAGGACACAGATTAAAGTCAACTAAGGGAAATGGTTCTTGGAGTAAAACCCAAGATAAATCATCTAGGTGTCCATATACAGTGAGTCACACAGAGATGCACTTAATTCTGCCAGCAGCAATGCATAACAATACATTCCATGTTGCCAACCAAGGAAACTCACTTCAGCCTTAGTGTTCAGTGCTTAATGAGGGTCAGTCACGCAGTGGCCATGTGATTGATCTCAGCTACTCAGACTTATGCACCTCCCCCACAGAGCAAAAACAAGTATGTTCTATAAGTCACACCATAGGATAAACTTATCCTGTCAAACTGGTACAGTTTCAAGACACACAAGTCCTAAGTCTTCATGTATACACAAGAAAGTCATTTGTCACAAATTCAGTGTGGCCCAAGGCTTCAGGAATATAAAACACTCTTAGGGAAAATGTTTCTAGGCTTTAAGAATTATCTCCCAGTCGCTAGATAAGGGCCATTTCATGATAGGCCTTTCTCAGAAATATGCAGGATTTGAGCAATCCAGGTCATCTGAGTTATTAATTGATAATTGCTCTTCTTTATGAATATTTATTTCCATCATCTTCCTCATTTAGCTATTCCTTTTCATTTTTTTTAGTTTAATTTTAATTTATTTTTAAACTTTACAATATTGTATTAGTTTTGCCAAACATTGAAATGAATCCGTTTCTCAATACTAATATTGCCAATAAACTTGTTCTATATTAAATCTATAAAACATGAACTATTCCATAGTTTATTATATCTACACATTTCCCATATTGATGATTTTGTGTATATTTTATTTTCTGGTTTCTATATGTATATTCAATATATGCTTCTTTTCAGAGTTTCTACTCTCCTTTTATTCTGACCAGCAATTGTGCATGGCAGCTATTCTTATTTTTTAGTTATTTGACCAGTTGTTTTTATTTACTTCATTATAATGTAAGTTTATGAAGTTTACATTATTTTGTATTTTTAGATTTATTGAGGTATAATCATAACCATTATTGAGTATAAAATCATAACGTTATTAAAATATACATTGTAGTGACTTAATGTATGTATACATTATGGAGATATTTCCCTATGTAGCTAATTAGTACATGCATCACCTCACATATTTGTGTGTATGTGAGAGAGAGAGAACACTTAAGCTCTATTCTATTACAAAGTTTCAATTATACAATATAATATTATCAACTATAGTCATGTTTCACATTAGATACTTAGGTCCTTAAACCTTGTTTTGTTTTGTTTTTTTTTTGGCTGACTGTTTGAAATGAGTAATGTTTTATCAATGTCTCCATATTTCCTGTGTCATCCAGGCCACAGCAACCATATTTCTATTCTCTGTTCTTGTGAGTGTGACTGTGTACTGTATTTTTTTGTTTCCATGTCTAAAAGATACCATGTAGTATTTGTATTTCTATGTCCAGCTTATTTAATGTAACATATGCCTTCAAGTTTCATCAATATTTTCACAAATGGCAGGTTTTCCTTCTTTCTCATTGGTAAATTATATTCCATTGTATACCACATCTTCTTTATCCATTCATCATTTGACAGAAAATTAGGTTGTTTTCAGTTCCTGACTATTGTGGGAAAATGCTGCAATAAAAAAGGGAATGCAGATATCTCTTGATATACTATTTTCTTACCATTGAAAGTAAGATTGGTAGATAGTATGGTTGTTCTGTTTTCAACTTTTTTGAGGAAACTCTATACACATTTCTGCCAACAGTGAAAGAGAGTTAGCTTTTCTTGGCATCTTTTTGATGATAGACATTCTAATGACTGTGGTGTGATATCTCATGGTGGTTTTTATTTGCACTTCCTTGATGCCTAGTTATGGTGAACATCTTTGCAGGCACCTGTTGGTCATTAGTATTTCTTCTTTGGAAGCACCTATTAATTTCCTCTATGCATTTTTCAATTGGATTGTTTATTTTTTTATATTGAGTTGCATAATTAAAAACTATTTTAGATATTAACCCTTTTATAAACATGGATTGGCAAACATTTTCTCCCATTTCACAGGTTGCTCTTTATCTTGTTGATGGTTTCCTTTACTGGGGAGAATCTTTACTTGATATTATTTACTTATTTGTTCTTGTTTTTGTTGCCTTTCCTTTTTAAGTTATATCCAAAAATATATAGCAAAGCCTGATGCCTCTCTGATGTTTGCTTCAAGGAGTTTATGGTTTCAAATCCTTCAAATTTTTAATCCATTTTTTGAATGGGTTATTGTGTACAGAGCAAGACAGGTGTATAGCTACATTCTTGGGCATGAGTCTGTCCAGTTTTCCCAACATCATTTACTGAAGAGACAATTATTTCCTCATTGTACATTCATATTTTCCTGTCATATATTAATTGGCCAGATATACATAGGTTTATTCAGTTTATTTTTCTTAATTAAAAGTTGGACAATATATATCCCTTCTTTGCTAAATTCGCCTATGTAACATAAAAGTAATAGATAAAAATTGATTGAATTTGTGTGGTTTTTTGTGGCAACATACTGTATAATACTTGATACTTTTGTTTATTTGCATATGAATATTATATTTTTTTTACCACAAAAGCACACACTAATTTCAATTCAAGCAAACCAACAAAAAAAACACAACTGAATAAATTTGGAAAATGTAAAGATATGGCTAGTTTTCATACTATGTTCTATCATTTCACAATTTTTTCAAAATCAGAAGTGCTTCTGTTGTGTTTGCTGTCATTTTCATGTTCTGTCATCTACCCTACTAAAGTGCACTCATGGGAAAAACAATAGTGCTTCTCAGTATACATCAAACTGAGAGGAGATTGCAACTAGGGGACTCATAAGTCTCAATTTCATTCATTATTATTGAATATTACTTGTGCCAAAGGAAAAATATTAGAAAACATACTGTAACAAATTGCCACCTGAAACTATACAAAGAAGATACTAAGGAATTACTGTTATAATAATCCAAACATGCTTTGCTTTTATTTATAATAAAAAAATCTGTGAATAGGATTACTACGATGTTAACTAGCAATTCAAACCCATTTGTGTGTTGCCAAGGAATGTGATGAAAATCAAAATGAAAACTTAGTATATACTTAATGTGCCAAAATAGGTTGTAGAGCTGTAGATATTGTAAATTTATAGTTACACACGGCATATAAGATGCATAGGTTTGCCAATACTTACTTCAGAAAAAGGAATAAGATGTATTAAATAAAGTAAATTAAAAATAGTGCTAAATGTCAACAATAAAGTATGGTGGAGGGCACTACAGATGAGAGAAAGCAAAAAAAAAAAAAAAAAAAAACAATAGAAATCTTAAAATTGGATTTTTTGGAATCTGAACAATAGAAATCTTAAAATTGGAAATGTGTTCATTGTTTTAGCAGCATAGGCACAAGTTATAGTAAAAAACAAAAGTTGCTATAGACTTCCACTCTTATCCTAAGATCCACCCATTGTGTTCCTTGGTATTTACCCAAAGGAGCTGAGAATTCATGCCCAAACAAAACCTGCCGGTCATTGCATATAGCAGCTTTGTTGGTAATTGCTAAAACTTGGAAGAAACCAAGAAACCATCCCTCAGTAGATGAATGGATAAATTATGATATAGCCAGACATCAAAATATCATTCAGCACAAATGAATCAGCTATCAAGCAATGAAGTACATAAAGGAAACCTATTGAAATGAATAGAGGACCTGAATAGATATTTTTCCAAGTAGACACAGATCACCGACAGACACATGAAAAGATGTTCAATGTCACTAATCAGCAGGGAAAATCAAATCAAAACCACAATAAGTATCACTTCACACCTTTCAGAATGGATATTATCAAAAAAGACTAGCATTGGTGAGAATGTAGAGAAAGGGGAATTCTTGTGCATTGTTTATGGGATTGGTACAGCCACTGTGGAAAACAGTATGGAGATTCCTCAAAAAGTTGAAAATGAAACTACTATGTATGTGTGGTAATTCACATCAGTCACGTCTGACCCTTTGCCACCCTGTGGATTATAGCCTGCCAGGGTCCTCTGTCCATGGGGATTCTCCAGGCATGAATACTGGAGTGGGTTTCCACACCCTCTTCCAGGGCATCTTCCCCACCGAGGGATCAGACTAGGGTCTCTTACATCTACTGCATTGGCAGGCAGATTCTTTACCGCTATCACCAGGTGGCAAGCAAAGCTGCTATATGATCCAGCAATTCCACTCTTGTGTATTTATTGGAAGAAAATAAAAAGTGTTAAAAAGATATATGTGCCCCTCTGTTTATGACAACATTATTCACAATAACCAAGATATGGATGCAAACTAAGTGTCCATGAGTAGATGAAAAGATAAAGAAAATGTGGTACATATATACAATGCAATATTATTCAGCTATAAAAAAATGAAATCTTGTCACTTGTAACAACATACATGAACTTGGAGGGCATTAGGTTAAGTGAAATCAGTCAGAGAAGGACATACTATACAATTCCACTTACACATAGATTCTAAAAACAAAATTAATGATAAAATTTAATAAAATAGAAACAATCATAGACACAAAAAACAGTTGGCTCTCATAAGGAGAAAGGTTTAACTGTGTGTCCTTGGTCAGTTGGGTCCAACTCTTTGTGACCATTTGGACTGTCACCCACCAGGCTCGTCTGTCCATGGAATTTTCCAGGCAAGAATACTAGAGTGGGTTACCATTTCCTATTCTAAAGTATCTTCCCAACTCAGGGATCAAACCTGCATCTCTTGCTTCTCTTGCATTGCACGTGAATTCTTTACCCACTGAGCCATCAGGGAAGCCCAAAGGATATGGGGCATGAGTGAAATAAGTGAGGAAAATTAACAGGTACAAACTTTCAGCTAGCAGATAAATGAGTCTGGAGTGAAATGTACAGCTCAGTCAATGATAATGTAATATTTTTGTATGGTATAAGTGGTAATTAGACTTTTCATAGTGATGATTTTTAATGTATATAAGTATAGAATCATTATGCTATGCACCAAAGCTAGCATAATATTGTAGACCAGTTACACTTTAAAAAAAAAAAAAAAAACTAACAATTTTAGAGAAAAAAGATCAGTTTTGTGGTTAACCAGTAGGTGGGACAGGGGTGGTGGGAGGGGGGAAATTGAATAAAAGAGGACAAAAAAAAAAAAAAAAACAGTTATAAGATACATTAGTATTAGGAATAAATATGTCACATGATTAACATAATTAACATTGTAATATGTTATATCTGAGAGCAAATTGTATGAATTCTCATCACAAGAATATAAATTTTCTATAAGAGCCTCTTGATGAAAGTGAAAGAGGAGAGTGAAAAAGTTGGCTTAAAGCTCAACATTAGAAAACTAAGATCATGGCATCTGGTTCCATCACTTCATGGCAAATAGATGGGGAAACAGTGGAAACAGTGTCAGACTTTATTTTTCTGGGCTCCAAAATCACTGCAGATGATGATTGCAGCCATGAAATTAAAAGACACTTACTCCTTGAAAGGAAAGTTATGACCAACCTAGATAGCATATTCAAAGGCAGAGATATTACTTTGCCAACAAAGGTCCATCTAGTCAAGGCTATGGTTTTTCCAGTGGTCATGTATGGATTTGAGAATTGGACTGTGAAGAAAGCTGAGTGCCGAAGAATTGATGCTTTTGAACTGTGGTGTTGGAGAAGACTCTTGAGAGTCCCTTGGACTGCAAGGAGGTCCAACCCGTCCATCCTAAAGGAGATCAGTCCTGGGTGTTCATTGGAAGGACTGATGCTGAAGCTGAAATTCCAATACTTTGGCCACCTCATGCAAAGAGTTGACTCATTGGAAAAGACTCTGATGCTGGGAGGGATTGGGGGCAGGAGGAGAAGGGGACGACAGAGGATGAGATGGTTGGATGGCATCATTGACTCAATGGATGTGGGTTTGGGTGGACTCCGACTGCTGGTGATGGACAGGGAGGCCTGGCGTGCTTCCATTCATGGGGTCGCAAAGAGTTGCACATGACTGAGTGACTGAACTGAGCTGAACTGAAACATTCTCTGTATGATACCATAATGATGTATACATGTCCAAAGTCATAAGATATAGAACAACAAGTGTAAACAATAATGCAAACTATTGATTTCGGGTGATTCTAATGTGTCAGTATAGTTTATTACATTGTAGAAATGTACAGCTATAGTGGGGTAAATTGATAAAGGAAGAAGCTCTTGATGTGTAGGAACAGGAGGCACACAGAAGTTCTTTGACCTCTCTTCTCAATCTTTCTATGAACTTTATACTGCTTCAAAAGAAAGTATAATTAACAAGATAATTGTATTGACAAATTTACTATATACAAGTTTTTCTTTGTATAGTATAATTTTGAAAACAAGGATCAGCATGTCTTTTGTTTTTGTTTTCTGTAATGGGCAAATAGAAAATGGCCCTTGCAGGAGAAGAAGCAAAACAGACTTTATGTAAGTAGTATATAACAATGGAGAATTTTAAAAAAGAACCAGAAATAATTTATTGGAAAAAAGTAAAATATAATAATAATTATATATTATTGCAATAAAAGGCAAATTTGGTGTCACTGTGCTCTAAAGTTGTTCTTTGCTTCTCTGAAACTCACTGACTTTTGCTCCTGAGAACTCACCAGACAAGTTTTCTGAACTTCTCTTTTGGAATATAAACACTGCCCCCTCATATTGGGGAAGTCATTTGTCATGTGGAGAAGCATGATAGGAGCATAGGTTCTGTGGTAGATTTCCATGCTTAACCTCTCTAGAAACTTCACTGTGCCTAATTATGAAATAAATTCTCTGCCTACTTCAGAGGTTTATTGTAAAGATTAAATTGGGTTTGTACTTTTTTATTGAATTGCAAGAGTTCTTTGTGTATTCTGGATACTAGGTCTTCATGGAATATACAGTTTGAAAATATGTCAATCATCCTGAATCTGCCAATAATCATTCAAGGTGTAAACCACAGTATGGCTGTGGCCTAGAATGACTGTCTAAGCAATACATATGTAGAACACAGAGCACTGTGTCCACAAGTGGAATATGTACTTGAGTAACCTAAAATACAGGCTCTACTGGTAGTTCAGCTGGTAAAGAATCCACCTGCATTGCAGCAGACCGCAGTTCGATTCCTGGGTTGGAAAGATCCCCTGGAGAAGGGATAGGCTTCCCCCTCCAGTATTCATGGGCTTCCCTGGTGGCTCAGACAGTAAAGAATCCATCTGCAGTGTGGGAGAACTGGGTTCGACCTCTGGGTTGGAAAGATCCCCTGGAGGAGGGCATGGCCACCCACTCCAATATTCTCACCTGGAAAATTCCCATGAACAGAGGAGCCTGGTGGGCTACAGTCCACGGAGTCCCAAGGAGTTAGACATGACAGAGTGTCTCTGCACACACACCTAATCTAAAATACAGCTAAAATAAAATTTCACATTATGGATGGAAAATATTTTATGCTTGTATGTCTAACATGGGGAAGTAGTAGGAAATAACACAGTGGCTAGCATATAGCAGCATGCCAGTACATGCTTTTCTTTTGGTTACTTCTTATCTCATTCTGTTGCTAATGAAGATATCATGCTGCTATTACATAACTGGAGACTGATTGGAAATCTCAGAAGTATTCTAGAAGTTTTGACTGCATTAATTGCATGCCTATGATAAATTGGCTTTTTTATTTTTTCACTCATGAATTTTCCATTAAACCAGGATGTGTGTGTGTGTGTGTGTGTATCTGTGTCTGTGTTTCAAAGTGTCTTTTGAAGAATTTTGATTTTATACTGAATATGATTCTCATATTTTGAGAAATGGAACCTACTCAGGCTCATGGGGGATATTGTTCCATTTGTTGTTTCTCAGTCACCAAGTTGGGTCCAATCCTTTGCTACTCCATGGACTGCAGCACACCAGGCTTGCCTGCTCACCATCCCCCAGAATTTGCCCAAGTTCATGCCCATTGAATCAGTGATGCCACCCAAACATCTCATCCTCTGTCACTCCCTTCTCCTCCTGCCCTCAATATTTCCCAGCATCAAGGTCTTTTCCAATGAGTCAGCTCTTTGCATCAGGTGGCCAAAGTATTGGAGTTTCAGCTTCAGCATCAGTCCTTTCAATGAGTACTCAGGGTTGATTTCCTTTAAGATTGACTGATTTGATCTTGCTGTTCACAACACTCTTAAAAGTCCTTTGTTCCATATATATAGTTAATATTCAGTCATTCAGTCACCTCTGACTCTAATCCCATAGACTGCAGCACACCAAGCTTCCTCATATGTGAAGTGAAGTTGCTCAGTCGTGCCTGACTCTTTGTGACCTAATGGAGTATACAGTCCATGGAATTCTCCAGGCCAGAAAATTGGAGTGGGTAGCCTTTCCTTTCCCCAGGGGGTTTTCCCAACCCAGGGATTGAACCCAGGTCTCCTGCATTGCAGGCAGATGCTTTTTCAACTGAGCTATCAGGAAAGCCCTTCCCCACCTCATTTATATATACATGCATATATAGAGAGAGACTATTAATTTTAGTTAGAGAACTTGAGTCTTAAACTAGAAATTGGGTGGGAGGGCATGACTAAAGGTATTCATTCACATTCATTTTTCATTTTATTTTCTTAAGCTGTATGTTTTAAGAATTCCTCTTCCATGTTACCTTTGTTCTGAAGTGGAAAAAGAAAGGAGAAGATGACCAATAACTTTTTTTTTTTTTTTGCTACCTGAAGCCTTGTCTTAGAAAACTATTTGAAAAGGTACACAGATATTCATCCTATCTATAAAACGTAGATCATTTCTATTTTTGTTCCCCATATTAAGGTAGAGTCTTAGATTCCTAGAGATCCAAAATCTCTTTAAATTCCCACTCCCAGAAGCAATGAATTTCAGTGATTCTAATCATATACCTTTATACAAAAGGGCTTCCCTAATAGTTCAGCTGGTAAAGAATCTGCCTGCAATGTAAGACACCCTGGTTCAATTCCTGGGTCAGGTATCCCCTGGAGAAGGGATAGGCTACCCACTCCAACATTCTTGGGGTTCCCTGGTGCCTCAGATGGTAAAGAATGGGAGACTGCATTTGATTAATGGGTTGGGAAGATCCCCTGAAGGAGGGTATGACAACACACTCCAGTGTTCTTGCCTAAAGAATTCCATGGACAGAGGAGCCTGACAGGCTACAGTCCATGGGGTTGCAAAGAGTCAGATGCAACTTTCACTTATACAAAAAATGGAAAAACTATTCCTCAAAAGAAAGTGTGGAAAGGACTAAAGAGGGAACTTGGAAAGCTTTCAAGTCAGTGTATTTTTACATCTATCCCTCATAAACTCTACCTTCATTTGTTGTGTTTGAAAAAGAGGTAACCAGTAGTGAGAAGTTAAAGTATATAATTTTAGAAAGTGTCTTTGAAGTAATGCTTTGAGTAGGATAAAATTAAAATATATTTTCTAACTACCTTGAAATCTATCTAATTCAAAGTGCTTTTCACATAGGCAATCATTCCTACTCTTTTAACAATTTCTCATGGTAACTGGTATTTAACTACAGATTTGAAAATGACATTTTTTTAATTTATATAGAAATAGCCATTTTTATCTTAATATGACAGAAAGTATGTTTGAAATTCCTTTTCTGCCAAATCTTGCCTGCTTATTTATAGCATATTTTTTGTTATACCAATTTTCAGAATTTGCATCTTTATGACTATATAGATATTTCTTCACAATGGAAAGATAAACCATTTTCTGATGTATTTTCATTTTTTTCTGGATAAGAATTTTTAATTGTTAAATGAAAATAGTCTCTATAAGGGAAATCTGAGTACCTGTGTTAAACAAGTAAGCTATTGAAGTCATAACACCAAATAGGTCAGTCTAACTATGCTGATCATCTGTTTTGATGTGATTTATTTGTTACCCTTTTTAACTGATTTTTTTGTATTGAAATATGGTTATTTTATAATATTGATACAGTTTCAGGTGTACAATAAAGTGATTCAGTTATACATATACATATATCTATTCTTTTTCATATTTTTCCATGTAGGTTATTACAGAATTTTCAGTATAGTTCCCTGTGGTATACAGTAGGTCCTTGATGATTATCTATTTTATATAACCCTAACCCTGAATATTCTTCAGAGGGAATTCTGTTGAAGTTGGAGCTCCTGTAATTTGGCCATCTGATGTGAACAGCCAATTCACTGGAAAAGACCATGATGCTGGGAAAGACTGAAGGCAAAAGGAGAAGCGGGCAGCAGAGGATGAGATGGTTAGAGAGCATCACTGACTCAATGGACATGAATTTATTTGTTTTTTTTTTTTACACATATGGTACTTTATTTTTTATTAATTTAAATTTATTTGTTTTAATTAGAGGCTAATTACTTTACAATATTGTATTGGTTTTGCCATACATCAACATGAATCTGCCATGGGTGTACACGTGTTCCCAATCCTGAACCACCCTCCCACCTCCCTCCCCATACCATCCCTCTGGGTCATCCCAGTGATCAGCCCCAAGCTTCCTGTGTCCTGCATCGAACCTGGACTAGCGATTCATTCCTTATAGGATATTATACATGTTTCGATGACATTCTCCCAAATCATCCCCCCCTCCCTCTCCCACAGAGCCCAAAAGACAGTTATTAAAACCCTGTAGTTAGTACCGACTACATAGGAAAGGGCCTATAGATGGACATGAATTTGAGCAACCTCTGGGAGATAGTGAAGGACAGAGGAACCTGGCATGCTCCAGTTCATGGAGTCACAAAGAGTCAGACATGTCTTAACAACTGAAAAACAGCAAAAAAGTTGTGAATATGTCAATCCCAAACTCTGAATTTATTCCTCTCCCCCACATTTCCCCTCTGGTAAGCATAAATTGGTTTTTAAAGTCCATGAGTCTGTTTCTGTTTTATAATTAGTTCATTTACATCTTTTATTTTTTTTAAGATCACATATGCTGAATTAATGTTTTATTTTACAACTTTTTGGAATTGTTTTCTTTTTCTAACATATATCAAATTTTCATGTATTTAATTTTATTACTTATTTCTAAATGACCAACACACTTTCTGTTAAGAGGCTGGAGGCCCCGATAATAATTCTAAGGTTTGCTTTTTAATCCAAGCTGAACCTGAGTGCTCTCCAGAAGTGCTGCATAGCATACGGTTGAGGATTACTTTTTGGTGTCCTCTTGGGGCTCTGTCATTTCCTTTGTTGTTGGAACTCCTTGCTTTACTAAGTAAATTAAAAAAAAAATTTATTAGAGGCTAATTACTTTACAATATTGTATTGGTTTTGCCATACATCAAAATGAATCTGCCACGGGTGTACAAGATACTTTTCAGTAACTTTCTGAGAATGGTGAAACTACTTACATATCTAGGAATGTGACTATTTTACATTCACACATGCCTAATTATATGATTAGCATAGAATTCTCACAGACAAAATGGTTGCGTTCAGAATTTTTAATTTCTTTGTTCTTTATAATATGGATTTCAGGATTATTTAATGGTTGCTGAAACTGTAATATTCAATCATTTAAATTTCTGTTTGTGTGCTTTTTCTGAAGGCTTTTAGAATACTCTCTTCTATCTTTGATACTTTAAATTGCAAAATTTTGCAATATGTCCTGATATAGAGTTTTAAAAAATTCTTTCTGTTGAACACTCAGTAGACCTTTTCAACCTTACTGTTCTCTAACATGCAGAAATTGCATTTTTTGTAGCATATACTTTCTTTTCTGTAATTTTATTTTAAACTTTTGAGTACCATTTCTTAGTTTTTGGACTTCCTGGTTCGATATTCGAATATCTCCACTAGCCTTTTTTGTTTTCCCCCACCCTGGGTACAATTTAAAAGTACATTTTCTTGCCTCTATATACAATTCTCATGCTTGTTCAATTTTTTTCTAGCATTTTAAACCCTTTAAACCCCGAAAAATCTTTATTTGTTTTGTAAAAGATTCACTCTATGCACTCTTTTTTTTTCTTTTTAAAATTTATTTATTTTCAACTAAAGAATAATTGCTTTATAATATTGCATTGGTTTCTACCAAACATTAACATGAATCAACCATAGGTTTACTCATATACACTCTTATGTCAATAAAATATATCTTCTCTGTCAATCTGAGTCATCTATTTTTTTTTTTTTTTTACATTTTCATATGCAGTATGTGAGACTTTCTTTTTACCTTAGTTTATGTTTATATACTTTTTTTTTTTAATTTTAGTTGTTTTCCTCAAATATATTGGATCTGCTTACATCAAAGACTTCAACGAAAGTTTTGTCTTTGGTGAGTAGAGCATGAGTATCATCGTCCACTACTCAAATTGCCACCACGTATTTTATTTAAGGAAAATTAACTACCATCAATATTTGACATG
Organism: Bos grunniens; assembly: GCF_055505025.1. NCBI lineage: Eukaryota > Metazoa > Chordata > Mammalia > Artiodactyla > Bovidae > Bos > Bos grunniens. The sequence continues at coordinate 6,861,868 of NC_141176.1, read as the reverse complement.
TCCTTTGGGTCGGAGAAGGCAATGGCACCCCACTCCAGTACTTTTGCCTGGAAAATCCCATGGATGGAGGAGCCTGGTAGGCTGCAGTCCACGGGGTCGCTAAGTGTCGGACACGACTGAGTGACTTCACTTTCACTTTCACTTGGGTTTGGTTGGGGCATCCCCGGTGATACAGATAGTAAAGAATCTGCCCAAAATGTGAGAGACCCAGGTTCCATTGCTGGGTCGGGAAGATCTCCTGGAGAAGGATATGGCAACCCACTCCAGCATTCTTGCCTAGAGAATTCTATGGACAGAAGAACTGGGCAGGCAACAGTCCATGGGGTTGCAAAGAGTTGACACACTTTCACTTTCACTTTTGGGGCTGATACATTTCTTAAGAAAAAGAAAAAAACTTTGGTATGCTGGGTCAATGTGGCTTCCCTCATAATCAGAAATGCAGCACGTGTAGTAAATACTTCTCTGTTCACTATGTATACTTCCTTATTTACCTCATTTTTTTTTTTATTGTATATTCCTTTGCCTTCACTTATACTTCACATTCCCAGATACTCTGAACCAACCTCCCCAGAGAGAACAAACTTTCATTCCTTTATCAGGGGGAGGGTAGGTGTTTTAGTTTCCTGTGACTTCTATAACAAATTACCCAGATTTTTTGACTTAACCAAACTTATTATTTGATAGCTCAGGAGGTCAGAAGTTAGAGATACGTGTGAAGGCAGATTTGTGTTGCCTGAAGAGGCTCAAGGAGAAAATCTGTTCCTTGCCTCTCTTTGTCTATGTTTTTTCTTTATCTCTATCTTATCTCCATTTGCCTTTCTCTTTTAGGGATAATTGTCCATTGGTTTAAACAACATTCTGGTAACCCAGAATGATCTAATCTCAAAGTGCTTAGCTAGATTTTCAAAGACCCGTTTTCCAAATAAAGTCATATTCATAGGTTCCAGTGGTTGGTGTGTGCACATATATTTTGGGGGCCACTGAAATGGCAACCCACTCCAGTACTCTTGTCAGGAAAATCCCATGGATGGAGGATCCTGGTAGGCTACAGTCCATGGGGTGGCAGAGTCAGACATGACTGAGCAACTTCACTTTCTTTTCACTTTCATTCTATCCATTACAGATGGGTAATTTTATGGCAGTTTGGTCAATAAGATTTAAGACTTTTGTTTACAGATTTTGCTCTGATATTTCCATTTTCAATGCTGTACCAAATCACTACTTTTAGTTTGTTCCTTTCTGAGCATATTCTGGGTTCTAAGTCATAAATTGCATAATATTGTCTTTTGTTACTAGAGGCATGGTTTTCACCTGCTTCTTCTGTGATAATTGGCTTGCAGAATTTATTCAGCCTTTCTAGGCTATTGTCACCCTTTCTGATATCCGTGGCATTGTATATATTCAATGATTCTTGTGAAAGTTCATGTATAACCATTGTAAGAAAGATTTAGCAAGGAGATAGAGAGTTAGGGAGTCAGGTAAATTGCATTTTCTATATTTATCAGTTATTGCAACTTATTTTACAAAATCATAAACATATCACTTTATCTTTCTTGAGAATATTGTCTTTTATAAGTTTCAAAGATAACACAATATTTTTAATTCTAGGTTACAGTTAAAACACTGGAGGAATGGTATATAACATTTTATTTTCCATTTATCAGTGATTATCACAAAGTTTATTTTGTTTTGCTAATTACTATTAATAGCCACTAAATTCTCTATAGCATTAAAATATCTTATAAAGATTATTAGTGTCTTTCAGCTAAAACTATTTTCATTCTCCAAATAGACTGGCAAATTTACAGTTTCATGAATCAGCAAACCTTGACACTGCAAATAAAATAATTAAAAGATGGTGCAAATCACCATTCATAATTAATGCTTTCTAAGAACTAAGTAGATCTGAAAGTATTTGCAAGTCCAAATCCAACTAATGCATTTGTATAAGTTTCTTATCTTATACATACTGGCTTATGGTTTACCATGCTGCTATTTATTTGTTTTCTCAAAAATTTTAACTGTCGAAAATGATCCACCAATTCGCCATTTAACAGTTGCTCCCATGGGATCAACTTGACCAAAATGAAGAATCGGCAGATCCATTAACCTAACCCAATAATAGATTAAAAACAAACAAGATAAAATAAAATAAACATCAATAAGATATAAGTTGCAATACTGCATATCTTACAGAACTCCTAGTAGACTAATAATCATGATAAAAACATATTGCTCTCTGCTCATGTAACTGTGACCAAATCAATCTACCTTCTGGATTTCAATCTCTTTATTTCTGAAAGAATAGTTGCTCATTATTTTATATCAGAGTCTAACGTATGGTACATATTCAAAATTTTGAAATGAATACATTCCTGGCTGAAAGGATTAAACTGTGGATGAATAATAGAATCTTTTTTAAATTTACTGAAAACTCAAAACCAGGAAGATGATTTTTATTAATAGTTGGATTTCTAAAATTGCAATAATTTTGTGGGAACTTACAGAACACTTACTAAATGTAAACACAAAATAATTATTTGTCCTTGAAAAGAAGAAAATGGTAGGGGGCAGGTACCCTTTCTCTTATTTATTATTTTTTTAACTTATGAATTACAACAGATAATTGGAAAAGAGCCTCATGGAAGAATTGAGGACTCAGCCTTTCACTTGACTTTAAAACTCAGTAGTCTTTTTATCATATCCTTTGGATTAGGCATTTGGCACATTAAACTTTTATAAAGTTACAATGAATTCAATTTTATAAAACAAATGCTGTATTAGTATATACACCCGTTGAAGATAATGCAAAAATAACAGACTTATATGATTATCTCCATGGTTACATAAAGTCTTTAACAAATGATTCGAGCTGCCAAGTTTTAAAAAATCTGTTACTTTTGTTTGGAGTTGAATTAACCTATATATTATTTTGTGTAATATTGCCATTGACATTGTATTCTGTTTTTCTATGTCTAGAGCATGCCATTATTATTTTATTTAAAAGTTTATAACATGCTCCTTAATATTTCAGTCTGTCAGAAGACTAATCCAAATCATTGTAAAATTAGTGGATAAAGTGTTGACATCAAAGAAGTTATTTTTATATAGCCAATATGAAAACATAAGAAAATAAATTTTAAACTATGGTTTAATTATATGTAGCACCAAAAGTCTCAAATAACTAGTTACACATATTATAGAAGATGTCCAACATCTCTAAACAGAGAACTATAAAACATTATTGAGAGACATTAAAGAATCCCCAGATGAAGGGAAATCTTTGATGTTTATGGAGAGACAACATCAAGGATTGGAGCATCAAGGAAAAGATTGATAGTTGCAACAGTGTCTTTCAGCAGCCCAGGCATACTAAAAATACAACAATTCTATAAAGGTCCACTTGTTAGGTGGGTATATAATAGTACACATTTTGCATTTAATTATTTTTGTTGCTAATCTCAAAAGATCAGTCTACACTAAAGCATAGAAGAGAATTAAGGGACTAGGATGTGTTAAAATCCTCTATAATAAAATGATAATGATGCATTTTTTAATTTATTTTAATTGGAAGCTAATTACTTTACAATATTGTATTGGTTTTGCCATACATCAACATGAATCCACCACGGGTGTACACGTGTTCCCCATCCTGAACCCCTCTCCCACCTCCCTCCCCGTACCATCCCTCTGGGTCATCCCAGTGCACCAGCCCCAAACATCCTGTATCCTGCATTGAACCTGGACTGGCAATTAGTTTCTTATATAATATTATACATGTTTCAATGTCATTCTCCCAAATCATCCCACCCTCTCCCTCTCCCACAGAGTCCAAAAGACTGTTCTATACATCTGTGTCTCTTTTGCTGTCTCGCATACAGGGTTATAGTTACCATCTTTCTAAATTCCATATATATGTGTTAGTATACTGTATTGGTGTTTTTCTTTCTGGCTTACTTCACTCTGTTTAATAGGCTCCAGTTTCATCCACCTTATTAGAACTGATTCAAGTGTATTCTTTTTAATGGCTGAGTAATACTCCATTGTGTATATGTACCACAGCTTTCTTATCCATTTGTCTGCTGATGGGCATCTAGGTTGCTTTTTTAGATATAGAAAGACAACACCATATTAATGTCAACTCTACATATACTGAATCTGTACAATTTGTGCGATCAGTGAATTTTATGTTTAAGAGTACACTTGTAATGTTCTTGTGTTGAAAATACTGAAGAAGCTTAGAAACAATTAATACAAATTACCTACCTATCAGAAATCCTAACATTGGCCTTTTGAGATTATAAACAATAAAGCCCTTCAAAAATGTCTTATAATTCAAATTCAAACTAAATGACTAGATATCAGGGTGATGGTGGCCTCATAGAATGAGTTTGGGTATATCCCTTTCTTTGCATTTTTTTGGAAGTTTCAGAAGCTGTTGCTGCTGCTACACTTACACTTCAGTTATGTCTGACTCTTTGCAACCCCATGACCTGTAGCAGATCATGCTTCTCTCCATAGGATTTTTCAGGCAAGAATACTGGAGTGGGTTGCCATTTTCTCCTCCAGGGGATCTTCCTGATCCAAGGATCAAACCCTTGCCTCCTGTGGCTCCTCCATTGCAGGTGGATTCTTGACCACTGAGGCAACCTAGACAACCCTATGAAGCCATCTGACTTTTGTTTGCTGAAAGTTTTTAAGTCACAGTTTCTACTTCTTCCTGGTTCATTCTTGGGAGACTGTACCTTTCTAATAATTTGTTCATTTCTTCTAGGTTGTCCATGTATTGGTGTAGTCTCTTATGATCTTTTGTATTTCTGTGGTATCCATTTGTAACTTCTCCTTTTTCATTTCTAATTTCATTAACTTGAGCCCACTCCCTCTTTTTCTTCTTTGTCTATTCTTTTGTTGATGGACACAGATAGCTTATATATTTTGGCAAATGTAAATAACATGCTATAAACATTGTGTATGTGTATCTTCTGGAATTAGTGTTTTTGGCTTTTTTCAGATATATATCCAGACATGGAATTGCTGTGTCATAAGGTGGTTAATTTTTAGTTTTATGAGTAACTTCCATACTGTTTTCCACAGTGGCTTAACCAGTTTTCATTTCCACCAACAGTGTATGAGGGTACCCTATCTCCACATCCTTACCAAAGTTTGTTATTTGGTGTCTTTTCTGATAATATCCATTCTGACAGGATGGGAAGAAGGGGAAGACAAAGGCTGAGATGGTTGGATGGCATCACCAATTCAATGGATGTAAGTTTGAACAAGCTCTGGGAGTTGGTGATGGACAGGGAAACCTGGCAACTGAACTGACTGAAATGATTCTGACAGGTGTGAGGTGATATCTCACTGCGGTTTTGATTTGCATTTTCCTGATGGTTAGTGATGTTGAGTATCTTTTTATGTGCCTATTGTTGACCCGTCGTCCTCTTTGGAAAAATGTCTATTCAGACAAGCTTCTTCGGTACTTTCAGCACAAGAGCATTTCATATTTATCCTGAAGCACAGAGTTTACCAATCATACAAATTGCACATCATACAAATTGAACATCTTCTGGTTATGTTTTAATCAATTGTTTTAATGTTTCATTGTGTGTGCTGTTTACATATTTTTGAGAGTAACCCTTTATCAGTCATATCATTTACAAATATATATTTTTTTACATTCAATAGCTGTCTTTTCATATTGTTGATGTTTTCCTGTGTTCTGCAAAAGCTTTTAAGTTTAACCAAGTCACATTCATTTATTTTTTCCTTTATTTCTTTTCCTTTTAGGAGACAGGTGGAAATAAGTATTGCTACAATTTGTTTTAAAGATTATTCTTCCTGTTTTCCTCTATGAGTTTTATAGTATAAAGCTTTACATTTAAGTCTTTAATCCATTTTGAGTTTACTTTTGTATATGATATTAGAGGGTATTCTAATTTTATAGTTTTGCATATAGCTCTCCAGGTTTCTCAGTCCCACCAATTGAAAGACAGTCTTATCTTTGCATATTCTTGTCTCTTTTGTCATATACTAACTTCACCGTAAATACACAGGTTTATTTATGAATTCTCTACTCTCTTCTATTCATTTATATGTCTGTTTTTGTGCCAGTGCCATATTGTTTTGATAACTGTAGTTTTGTAGTATGATTTGACGTTAAAGAGCATAATTCTTCCTCTTCTGTTATTTTTTCCCAAAGTGATATATCACATTAGCAACTTGAAGAATAAAAATCATGTCAATAGGTGCAGGGGGAAAAAAAAAAAAACTTTTGACAAAATTAACAAATTAACATCCATAAAAACCCTCCATAAAGTGGGCATAGAAGCAGCATATCTTAATATAATAAAGGCCACATATACAAACCCATATCTAACATCTAGAATTCAATTCTAATATTGAATATCAAATTCAATATTCAAAGGTGAAAAGCTGAAATTTTTTCATCTAAAATCAAGAACAGGACAAAGATGGCTGTTTCATCCAATTTTGTTCAACATAGCATTGAAAGTCTTAGCCATAGCAATTAGAAAAGAAAAATAAATAAAAAGGAACCAAAATCATAAAGGAGAAGTAAAACTGTCACTGTTCAAAGGTGACATGATACTATACATTAAAAAAAAAATCCTAAAGACTGTATCAGAAAGCTACTAAAGCTCATAAATGAGCTCTATAAAGTTTAAGGATATAGAATTAATACACAGAAATTTATTGCATTTCTACACATTAACAACAAACCATCAGAAAGGAAAATCAAGGAAATAGTCTGATTTACTATTGCATGAAAAAGAATAAAATACTTAGAAATAAGCCTATCTAAGGAGGTAGAAGGAGAAGGCAATGGCAACCCACTCCATTACTCTTGCCTGGAAAATCCCATGGACAGAGGAGCCTGGTAGGCTGCAGTCCATGCGGTCGCTAAGAGTAGGGCATGACTGAGCAACTTCACTTTCACTTTTCACTTTCATGCATTGGAGAAGGAAACAGCAAGCCACTCCAGTATTCTTGCCTGGAGAATCCCAGGGACAGAAGAGCCTAGTGGGCTGACATCTATGGGGTCAGACAGAGTCAGACATGACTGAAGTGACTTAGCAGCAGCAGCAGCAAGGAGGTAGAAGATCTGTATATAGAAACTATAAGACGTTGATAAAGGAAATCAAAGGCAGCACAAACAGACTGAAAGATATACTCAGCTCTTGAAAGAATAAACATTGTAAAACAACATAATAGTGGTTTTGATTTGCATTTCTCTGATAATGAGTGATGTTGAGCATCTTTTCATGTGTTTGTTAGCCATCTGTATGTCTTCTTTGGAGAAATGTCTATTTAGTTCTTTGGCCCATTTTTTGATTGGGTCATTTATTTTTCTGGAGTTGAGCTGTAGGAGTTGCTTGTATATTTTTGAGATTAGTTGTTTGTCAGTTGCTTCATTTGCTATTATTTTCTCCCATGCTGAAGGCTGTCTTTTCACCTTGCTTATAGTTTCTTTTGTTGTGCAGAAGCTTTTAAATTTAATTAGGTCCCATTAGTTTATTTTTGCTTTGATTTCCAATATTCTGGGAGGTGGGTCATAGAGGATCCTGCTGTGATGTATGTCGGAGACTGTTTTGCCTATGTTCTCCTCTAGGAGTTTTACAGTTTCTGGTCTTATGTTGAGATCTTTAATCCATTTTGAGTTTATTTTTGTGTATGGTGTTAGAAAGTGTTCTAGTTTCATTCTTTTACAAGTGGTTGACCAGTTTTCCCAGCACCACTTGTTAAAGAGATTGTCTTTAATCCATTGTATATTCTTGCCTTCTTTGTCAAAGATAAGGTGTCCATATGTGCGTGGATTTATCTCTGGGCTTTCTATTTTGTTTCATTGATCTATATTTCTGTCTTTGTGCCAGTACCATACTGTCTTGATGACTGTGGCTTTGTAGTAGAGCCTGAAGTCAGGCAGGTTGATTCCTCCATTTCCATTTTCTTTCTCAAGATAGCTTTGGCTATTCGAGGTTTTTTGTATTTCCATACAAATTGTGAAATTATTTGTTCTAGCTCTGTGAAGAATACCATTTCACGCCAGTCAGAATGGCTATGATCCAAAAGTCTACAAGTAATAAACGCTGGAGAGGATGTGGAGAAAAGGGAACCCTCTTACACTGTTGGTGGGAATGCAAACTAGTACAGCCACTATGGAGAACAGTGTGGAGATTCCTTAAAAACCTGGAAATAGAACTGCCTTATGACCCAGCAGTCCCACTGCTGGGCATACACCCTGAGGAAACCAGAATTGAAAGAGACACATGTACCCCAATGTTCATCACAGCACTGTTTATAATAGCCAGGTCATGGAAGCAACCTAGATGTCCATCAGTAGATGAATGGATAAGAAAGCAGTGGTACATATACACAATGGAGTATTACTCAGCCATTAAAAAGAATACATTTGAATCAGTTCTAATGAGGTGGATGAAACTGGAGCCTATTATACAGAGTGAAGTATGCCAGAAAGAAAAACACCAATGCAGTATACTAATGCATATATATGGAATTTAGAAAGATGGTAACGATAACCCTGTATATGAGACAGCAAAAGAGACACTGATGTATAGAACAGTCTTATGGACTCTGTGGGAGAGGGAGAGGGTGGCATGATTTGGGAGAATGGCATTGAAATATGTATAATATCATATATGAAATGAGTCGCCAGTCCAGATTCGATGCACGATACTGGATGCTTGGGGGCTGTTGAACTAGGATGACCCAGAGGGATGGTATGGGGAGGGAGGAGGGAGGAAGGTTCAGGATGGGGAACACATGTATGCCTGTGGCGGATTCATTTCCATATATGGCAGAACCAATACAATATTGTAAAGTTTAAAAATTAAATTAAATTAAAAAAAATGAAATCTTGCCATTTGCAGTAACAGATGGACCTAGAGGGCATTATGCTAAATAAAATAAGTCAGACAAAGACAAAAATAAAATAATAATACACAAGACAATCTACAGATTTAATGCAATAACTATCAAAACATCATAGTTTTTTCACAAAACTGGAATAAATAATTTTAAAATTTATGAGTCAGTGAATGAAAATCGTTCAGTCATGTCCAACTCTTTGTGATCCCATGGATTATAGAGTCCATGGAATTCTCCAGGCCAGAATACTGGAGTGGGTAGCCTTTCCCTTTTCCAGGGGATCTTCCCGATCCAGGGATAGAACCCAGGTTTCCCACATTTCAGATGGATTCTTTACCAGCTGAGCCACAAGATAAGCCCAAGAGTGCTGGAGTGGGTAGCCTATCTATATGGAAATACAAAAGACTCAGAACTGTCAATTCTTTTATGATGCAAATTAGATTATAACTGAAGTTTCCTGTACAGTTATATGTGCATAAACATTTTGAATTTGAATGTAGAGCTAGTTGTCAATATTTTTATTAGAATGTTCATGTATTTATATATATATATATATATATAAATTAGGACATGGCAATAATCTTATAGATTTGTTTGAATATATTAGAAGGTATTTTAGAAATAAAGCCATCCAAATTCTATTTAGTGATATTAACATATTTCTTAAATCGTCTTTTCCTTTAGAATATGCCAAATTTGATTATAAAACAGCTTGATATTATATTGATTATGTGTCTAAGTATTTAATTTCTAATATAGTTTTTTAAGGTTTAGAATTCTGTTTAGATTTCCTCTTTCTGCCTGAGATACCTCTTAGAAATAATACATTTTCTATGAAACTGTATGTTCTCTCTAATATTTCAAGGCTGTAAAAATAACTGTTTATAAACTTTGTCCTTTAAAAATTACTGCTGCTCTGCATGTATGTACCCCTTTTAACTTATACTAAGTTATAAGTTAGTATATATGTAAGTTAGTATATATTATATACTATTATATGGTATATATATAGTTATATATACTATATATATAGTATACATATAGTTAGTATATATTGTATACTATTATATTCTATAAATACTATACTAACTTATATTATTTTGCCACTTCAAATTCCTGTATTCATCAATGAGATCAAAGTTTAGCTTCTTAAAAAGGCTTTGGGCATTTCTCCTGAAGGTCCAGTTAATCCCTGGTCAGGGAACTAGATCCAAATGTCCATGATGCAGCTAAGAGTTCACATGTTTCAACTAAAGATCCTGCATGCTGCAACTAAGACTTGGCACAGATAAATAAATTATATATATATATATATATAGGACTTCAGTCTTATTTCTTTTGAATCTTCATTGTCTTTTTCTGTTATTTTATTAGTCTATGTCTTTATTTTATCCTTTATTAAAAAATTTTTCTTGATAACATTTCATTTTTTCTCCTTTAGAAGATCATTTTATTTTTAAAGAAATTGACTCTAAATATCCATCAATTATCTAATCTGCATGTTATAAGTTTTAATAAATTATACAATTATTCAGTGAATTAAAATATGTATATCAACTTATTATTATTTTCTTTAATTTCTTTCAATATATTGTTTTATATATTTAGAATTGCTTTCAATTTGTATGACTATGAGGTGTTTTAGTAATATGTTTATTTTAATTTTTAATTTAATTAATTTTGTCCAAAGAATATATCTTGTATGATACAGATTCCTTGGAATTTGTTAAAGCCTATTTTTATAATCTAAATTATGATCAGTTACCAGGGTGGTTTAAAACAATCTGTTATAAAAATCAAGACTATGAAATATGCCATTCAAATCCTTTGAATTCTTGCTAATTCTTAATCACTTATATGACAATTCCTGCAAGAGATATGTGAATGAACAGTTTCCAGTTATAGAGTGTTACTCAATTCTTTTTTTTTATAGACTGTGACATTTTGATTATGTATTTGAAGCTGTGTTTGCTGTTATTCTGTTGGTGATAAATTCCATGTGAGAGTTGGACTGTGAAGAAAGCTGAGCGCCAAAGAATTGATGCTTTTGAACTGTGGTGTTGGAGAAGACTCTTGAGAGTTCCTTGGATTGCAAGGAGATCCAACCAGTCCATTCTAAAGGAGATGGGTCCTGGGTGTTCTTTGGAAGGAATGATGCTAACGCTGAAACTCCAGTACTTTGGCCACCTCATGCAAAGAGTAGACTCATTGGAAAAGACTCTGATGCTGGGAGGGATTGGGGGCAGGAGGAGAAGGGGACGACAGAGGATGAGATGGCTGGATGGCATCACTGACTCGATGGACGTGAGTCTGAGTGAACTCCAGGAGTTGGTGATGGACAGGGAGGCCTGGCATGCTGTGATTCATGGGTTCTCAAAAAGTCGGACATGACTGAGCGACTGAACTGAACTGAACTTGCTGTTATTCTGTTGGTGATAAATTCCTGTAGTTTAATATTAGGCTTTTTATTTCTATTTTTCGTATCTCTTAATCTTTCCCTATGTTTCAAACACTACAGAATAAATTTATTTTTCAAATCTGTGTTCTGATTTATAAATTTACATTGTGTCTAATATTAATTTTAATCTGTTGAACAAGGACATTTTAACTACTTCAAATGTTGCATCTTTAATTTGTCTAAGTTATTTAGAAATATTTTAAGTACATATGCATGTTTCTAGTATCTTTCTTCCAGTCAATCCATTTTCTTAGACTTTTCTAGCATCCAATGTTACTGATTATTAGTTATTGTAATACTTTACTCATGATAGTCTTTTTTTTCCTCTTTTCTATTCTTTTAAATTATTTTTTATTGTTTTTCTAATTTTTGATTTTGTCTTTTTATTATAAATTTGAATTTTGAGACTATTTTGAAGGATTTCATTTTAGAATTCTAGAAGACCAAGGTTGACATTCTGATTGACATGAAATTTGTATTAATTTCTTCCTCACTTCTTGAATATTCTCAACACCAGACTATTTATGATTTTTCCTTATGCATAGAGTTCACAGGCCAAATAGAGTATATAAATTCTATCTAAAAACACATGTGAGGTTAGACTTGTAGTTATAAATTCTTTAGGTTATATAAAATGTTATTTTTTTCTTGCCACTCTAATATAATTGCTGTGGTTTAGTTGAATTCTATCTTGATTCAGTTTTGAGACCTTGGCTAGAGGCCAGTTTCTATTTTTTAGCAAATGACTAAGGCCATACACTGATTGCTTCCTTTAGTGGCCCCTCACACTCCAGGTCCTTATACCCCCATCCTAATTGCTCCAGGGCCTAGTCAACTTGGGACAGGCTCTTTGCCCTGAAACCTGTGAAATTATTCATAACAGCCAATCCACAGGAATCCCTTGAGAAAGCTACCAATGTCAACCTACTTGCCATAAATAGGCTACCCACTATGGCTTCATCTTACTCTTTTCCTTTTCTCATGTGCAAACTTCTCTGTGGCCTTGCCTAGACTCCTTTCTCATTTGGAGCTGTGAGCAACAGCAACAACAACAACACCTCTGCTTTTCATCTATCCAAATGCCTCTGTGCTTGGCTCCCCCTCAAAGGAATCTTTGCATCTTATAAAGCAATTGTCTTTAAAAGAACAATAATGTGAATATTACCACTGACTCTTGGACAGGGTTTTGGGGGTAAAAGGATGCCCTTGGATTATCAGTTGGTTCCAGAGCCACTGGAGAGTGGCTTGGGTCACAGCTATGGACTGTGGTAAAATACTTTAACTTTGTTGCTTGCTGGTGTGTCTGCAAGGGGTTGTTGTACCCAACTTTGAATTCTCAGGGGAGCAGTAGGGGGAAGGGTAAGAGTCTAACCCAGGTAGTAGTATATCTAGGGCAACAGGAGTAATGTAAGATGCAATTTCCTGGGTCAGGTGTTCAGGTGTCTTACCTGTCATGGCTTGTATCTCGTAAATACCAAATCCAGAGGCCCACCACTACTTCAGTGTTAGAATTTCTTTCTTATTATTCAGGGCAGAACTCTGGTTTGTCCCTATGTTTGGGACAACCCTTGTGGAAGAAGTGTAAATTGAAATTATACCACTGTAAATAAGTACTACCCTTTTCCACTGTCCAAATTACTGAGTTGGGGAAAGCAGCTTACCTGTCTTCTTAATGTTACAGAAATAGCTGCTATCACCAGCCAGCTTCAAGTTTTCCAGACTGTTCAACAGTATGTGTGGGTTATAACTTTGCAGACCAGTAGTTCATTATTTAATCCAAAGGGGAATTCTGGGGCATTGGAATGAATAGTTCATCTTTGTGCACCCTTCCCTCACCCTGCCACAAGAAGAACAGCTGCCCAAGTTACCCAACTGTTTAAATAAATGCAGACTCCTGGTTAATATGTTTGGGCCTAGAGTAAGGGCGTCCACATATCCTCATACAAATGGACTGATATTTCAAATAGGGGAATTAACTTTGTTGCCCCCAAAAACTTGTTATTGTTTTCTTAGGTGCAAATCAATCCCTCAAAGGTGAGCTCAGTGGTCTTGGAACTAGATGGCTGCTTATGAGATTAGCCACACTGCCCATCACTTCCCCCCACCACCCCAGGAAGTTCATTTAAAAAAGTAAAACCAACAAACCACTTAAGTAGTAGTTAGTAATAATTTATTGTGCCAGAACCAAAACCAGTTTGCAAACTGGGAGCACTCAGACCAAAACACTAGGCTCAGAGTTATATTGTTATAAAGCAACTGTATATGTTTTGGGGAGGATGATAAGGATCACCTTCACCAGCAAAGTGCCCCAGAGGTTTTATATATATATATATATATATATATATATATGTGTGTGTGTGTGTGTGTGTGTGTGTGTATAATTCCTATGTTAAATTAAATGGTGTCTTTGAAATGAATCCTTCTCAGTTAGTAGATTTTTCTTTTCTTTTAAGTATTCAACAACAGGGAACAACCACAGAAGGAAGGAGATGAGAAACAGAATGTTGTTTCACTGGTAGCAACATTGAACATGAGTAACCTAAAGGAGGTTTTCCCAGATGGCTCAGTGGTAAAGAATCCTCCTGCCAATGTAGGACATGTGGTTCGATCCCTACGTCAGGAAGATCCCCTGGAAAAGGAAAGGGCAACCCACTCCAGAAGACTCTGGAGGGCTACAGTTCATGGCGTTGCCAAGAGTTGGACACAACTGAGTGACTGAGCACAGAATTGTTTGTCAGTTGTTTTCATTTGCTATTATTTTCTCCCATTCTTTTGAGTGTATTTTCACCTTCTTTATCATTTCCTTTGCTGTGTAAAAGCTTTTAAGGTTAATTAGGTTCCTTTCTTTTTTTTTGGTTTATTTCCATTACTGTAGGAGGTGGGTCATAGAGGCCCTTGCTGAGATTTATGTCAAAGAGTATTCAAATCTATGTTTTCCTCTAAGATTTTTATAGTGTGTGGCCTTACATTTAGGTCTTTAATATATTTTGATTCAACCCTTGTGTATGCTGTTAGAAAGTGTTCTAATTTCTAACACAATATTGCAAAGCAATTATCCTCCAATTAAAAATAAATAAATCAACAAAACATGATGAATGGGAAAAAAAGCAACTCTATAGAGTGAAGGCAATAAGTATTTATCCTTAACAGAATTCTCTTAAGTGAAAGGAAAAGGTTAGTAATTTCCCCCTATCAATTTTCAGGAACTATTTTAAGTTTCACTTACAATTTTCAGAAGCATAAGCAGGAAGTGACCCAGGTTAAGTTAACCTAGCTTGTCTGCAAAATAAGCTAAATTAAGCTTAGTGCGTATGACTAACTGGTTTCATCTGTTCCGGGAATTTGTATGTTTGGTCTCTGTGTTAGATTTTAACACCTATAATCACCTAAAGGTTTGCACTATGAGTAAGACAAAGATAGAAATGGAAGACGAAGTGTTAGGAGGTCTATAAATCCATGAAGAAGGACAAGGCAAAGTGGTAAAGGTTGGTTTGATGGGTACTTCTTCACTGCACCACTCTGCAGTGTGTGCCTCCATTGCAGAAATTTAACCCTCTCGGTGCAAGAGGAGGACACCTATGACAGCCCTGTGATGCAGGGAATAAAGGGTTAAGTCAAATCTCAACCAGAGCCGGAGCTCTTATAGTGTAAGATAATTTCTTCTAGGGTGGGAGGTGTTCCTAACCCTAACTTTTTTGAAGCTCTGGAGAGGAAAAATGCGTGTGTTTAAATATGAGTTCAGTTGTTCAGTCGTGTCTGACTCTCCAACAACTTGAACTGTTAACCTGCCAAGTTCTTTCTGTCTATGGGATTTTCCAGGCAAGAACACCGAAGTAAGTTGCCCTTTCCTTCTCCAGGGGATCTTCCCAACCTAGGGATTAAATCCGTATCTCCTACAGTGGCAGGTGGATTCTTTACTCCTGAGCCATCTGGGAAGCCCACATATAAGTATGATCAACGTAAAGAGAACTTTCTTAAAGTATACCTACTGAAGACACAAAAAAAGGAAGGAAGAACAGAATCAAGGAAGGATGGGAGGTTGACTGGAAGAAACCTGGATATGGAGGAAGGAAGTAAAGAGGAAATTTATATATATGTGTGTGTGTGTGTGTGTGTGTGTGTGTGTATAATTAAATTAAAACAAATTTCCATAATTTGACCCAATTGAAAATCCAAAATTTACTAAAATAATTTATATACAAAAACAGTAAAAGGGCATTTTTGGCTTCTGTGCTTCAACAGGTTCTAAGTTAACTTTGTGTGTGCTGTCACTCAACTGTTTCTGACTCTGCAAATTCATATTCCTCTGTCAATGGAATTTTTCCGTCAAGAATACTGGAAGAGGTTGCCATTTCTTTCGTTAGGGGGTCTTCCCAACCCAGGGATCGAATTAGAATCTCCTGCATTAACAGGCAGATTCTTTACCACTGAGCTATCTGAGAAGCCCCTAAATTAACTTCAACATTTGCTAAATGCATCCACTGGCAGATTTTAATTGATTTATTATTAACAGTGATGCTTAAATTATAGCATCACATAATTTGAACATGAAATCCCTATAATTTTGAGAAGGTAACTAAATATAAAACAGAGGAAAAATTGTTACACCTCATTGTATAGCGTTGCCTAAATTTCCCATAGTTGATACCCACTGGCTTAAAATATCCCAGAGTAGGCATAGGCATTCTGACACAAGGAGTAGCAAATTAACATTAACTTATTTTGCACTTACAAAGTGGCATAAGAAAAGTGGGCCCCACTGATCCCCAAATAAAATAGTTAACAAGGCCCAATGTAACTGAAACCAGGGTCATCAAGGACTAAAATATCTTATACAAGAAACAAATATTAAAGAAGCACTGATCCCCATTGCTTTTCTACTTGGCAACCCAATTTTGCCTGTTCTTTAGTCTGGAAAAAATTATGTCTCACAGTGAATTATTACAACTTTAAAGTTGTTATTTTTCAATTAATCCCCCCATACCCAATATCTGATATTATTAAAATAATTAACTCCTTCCAATCAGCATCATGTAAATTATTCTACTGTTATAGACTTGACTCATTCTATTCAGTACCTATTCAATAGTTTTTCAACTAGCTTGCCCTATCATCTATCAGGACACTATACATTTTTATTGGAACACCCTTGGAATACATCAGCCACTTGGCAATTACACACTCTCTCTGCACAAGAACTTAACTGCATCTACTTTTATCCAGGAACACGGATATGACATTATGTTGACAATATATTTTTATGAGAAGATTCATTTAATACAGTCATTAAAGATACACAAGTCTAACAGTTTTTGTTCCTTTTTGAATTCTGAATGCAATGTATTCTTTACTTAACTTCACTATGCTACTACCTTCAAATCTGCCCACACTAAATGGGGTCCTCGTGACAAAAGACTCTAGAATGTATACAAATTGTAATCAATGGGCATTTCCATTAGTGCCTTCAAGATTCCTTCAGTAGATGCTTTTGTAACATCCTTCCTGACCCTGGTATCTCTTGGACCACCTGTAATAGTCATAACTTGCTCATGGGTTTCTTTTTTGTTTTGTTTTGTTTTGTTTTGTTTTAAATTTTATTTTATTTTTAAACTTTACATAATTGTATTAGTTTTGCCAAATATCAAAATGAATCCATCACAGGTATACATGTGCTCCCCATCCTGAACCCTCCTCCCTCCTCCCTCCCCATACCATCCCTCTGGGTCATCCCAGTGCACTAGCCCCAAGCATCCAGTATCGTGCATTAAACCTCGACTGGCATCTCGTTTCATACATGATATTTTACATGTTTCAATGCCATTCTCCCAAATCTTCCCACCCTCTCCCTCTCCCACAGAGTCCATAAAACTGTTCCATACATCAGCGTCACTTTTGCTGTCTCGTACACAGGGTTGTTGTTATCATCTTTCTAAATTCCATATATATGCGTTAGTATACTGTATTGGTGTTTTTCCTTCTGGCTTACTTCACTCTGTATAATAGGCTCCAGTTTCATCCACCTCATTAGAACTGATTCAAATGTATTCTTTTTAATGGCTGAGTAATACCCCATTGTGTATATGTACCACAGCTTTCTTATCCATTCATCTGCTGATGGACATCTAGGTTGCTTCCATGTCCTGGCTATTATAAACAGTGCTGCGATGCACATTGGGGTACACGTGTCTCTTTCCCTTCTGGTTTCCTCAGTGTGAATGCCCAGCAGTGGGATTGCTGGATCATAAGGCAGTTCTATTTCCAGTTTTTTAAGGAATTTCCACACTGTTCTCCATAGTGGCTGTACTAGTTTGCATTCCCACCAACAGTGTAAGAGGGTTCCCTTTCCTCCACACCCTCTCCAACATTTATTATTTGTAGACTTTTGGATCACAGCCATTCTGACTGGTGTGAAATGGTATCTCATAGTGGTCTTGATTTGCATTTCTCTGATAATGCTCATGGGTTTCTGCTGTAAGTAACTGCTCTTCTTGACTCTACACCATTAGAATGATAATTGCTGGCCACATACTGGATTTTTCTGGAAATGGAGACTTTCACTAATTCTAGGCTTTTGACCTTTAGCCCTCACCTTCCCATTAAGTCTTGGATCATGAAAACAGTACTTCACAAGCTTGGCATGACTATTAAGACATTCTCAGTACAGAATGGAGGCATTCTCAGTACAAAACGGGTCCTCTGGTATATTCCACCAGCAGGAAGGAGTGACCTTCCTATCTGCAGTCCTTTGTAAGATGCCGTGGTCCTAGGGAAGACACCCCTTCCCCAAATCCCTTTGCTACCTGGGGTGACCCTTGGGATTAACTGAGTGAATAGCAGTGGGGATTCATGAACAATGAGAATGTCAGTGCCATCAGCATAAATGGTGGAGCTCACTATAATGCAGCTGTTTTCCATCCTTTAACTGATAAGAGTTGGGTCAGTTGCCAAATTTTAGGCAGTCATTTTAACATGGATGCCTTTGTTTAGAAAAAAATGTGCTCCACCTACACATTTTACAAACTGTTGGGCCATTGCCTGAAAGTTGTCCTAAAAGTTTCTAGTTGTCCTACAAATTCTCTAGGAATCTCTTTGTTTCATTGATACTCAATATGTCAAAGTTGCATATGCTTCTACATATAATAAAGCCACAATTTAAAGCCTTACAAGAGCTTTCTTTTGGTGTTCTAGATTTTATTGAGAATAACTAAAGTGCTCATTTCACTTCTCACAGTATACAGTGCTGGGGTCTTGGAAGTGGCATTGTATAGAATTTTTGATACCCCAATAATTCCCAGGTAGCTGGTTTAATGGAAAGACACAATTATCTCCTCAAACAACTCCTTTTAAAACTTCTATCTGCCAAATGAACCCCCACATGGGTCTCTATATTTCAAGGCCCCTTGACTAACAGACAATGTACATCAACTTTTAAAATTCTTCCTGGTGCCTTTTAATGTATTACAAAAGCGATATATATTGCCACAATGTATTAATACATAATGAAAAGAATCATAGGGCAGTGAAATTCTGTATGATTCTACAATGATGGATAGATGTTATTATACATTCACTCAAACCTGTACAATGCAAAACACCAAGAATGAATCCTTATGGAAACTATATTCGTTGGATAATAATGATGTATCAGTGTCAGTTCACTGACTGCAATAAGTGTACCCTTTGATGCAGGATGCTAACAGAGAAGGGGATTATGCATGTGTGGGGACAGGGTTTTACGAGAAATACTCAATTTTTCCATGAACCTAAGATTTCTGTAAACATTAAAGTTCATTAGCTTTAAAAGATCCATAGTAACCATAGCCTATTAGCATGATTTCAGCATTCTATTTTTAATTCCCTAATTTTGTATGTTGGGGGCAAATATGTATGTGTGTGTGTGCATTCCCAGGTCAGCTCTTAATTTAAAAATATGATAGTATATTGTATAACTTTGTACAGTCTGTATGTACAAATACTTTTATTTATATTTGGTCTACTATTTTTGAGACAAGTAATGTCCAGGGAAGGAACATGTTTTCCCCCCAGGGGTTTAGCTTTCTCAGTTCTTCCTTATTTAGTGTGATTTGATGCTCCCATTTTGATGCTGCTGTTCATTCTCTAAATCATGTCTAATCATTTGCAACCCCATGGACTGCAGCCTGCCAGGCTTCTCTTTCTTTTACAATCACCCAGAGTTTCCCGAGATTCATGTCCATTCAATCAGTGATCATTTCATCCTCTGAAACCCAATTCTCCTTTTGCCTCTATCTTTCCCAGCATCAGGGTCTTTTTAAAGTCAATTCTTCACATCAGGTTGTCAAAGTATTGGGGTTTAGGTTTCAAAATCATCCTTCCAATGAATATTCAGGGTTGATTTCCTTTAGGATGGACTGGTTTGATCTCCTTTCAGTTCAAGAGAGTTTCAAGAGTCTTCTGCAAACACAATTTGAAAGCAGCAGTTCTTTGGTGCTCAGCCTTCTTTATGGTCCAACTCTCACATCCATACATGACTACTGGAAAAACCATAGATGAAGTATATGGGCCTTTGTCAGCAAGGTGATGCCTCTGCTTTTTAAATATAATTTCTAGGTTTGTCATAGATTTCCTTCCAAGAAGCAAGCATCTTTTTTTTTTTTTTAGAAGGCTTTAGAGCTTTATTGTAAATCAGAATTTATGACAGGGTAAATGCAACCTCATGAAAGTTGTAATATAAGCCACTTTAGGGAAAAGAAAAAAATCCTTTAACCAATAATAAGACCTTTGACACAATTATTTACAAGTAGAAGTGAAAGATCTAGTGGTGCCTTTTATACTGCCACAGTACATTTACCTCCTAGGCTTAACTTCAACGTGGATAAATTATTTTACATACAGACTAGCTTACATCTGTATTGTTATTATAGAAATGAAAATCAATAAATCTTCTCTAATGATGTCAAATAAGTAATGACTCCAAAAGTATTCCCTAACGAGGACACTATTTTAAAATAGCATGCAATAAGCAAAACTGAAATAACACTAGAAGATGCACCATTATTCACCCATTGTCACTAAGCTCCTTAAAAATGTTACACACTAACAGCAAAATTATTCCAGTGTCCCATTCACTCAGATTACTTTTCCAGCCTATGAAATCTCAAAGCAGGAAGCATTTAAAAAACTGAGCTATGTTAGTATTCATATGGGGCTACTAGAGTCGGACACGACTGAGCGACTGAAACGAACTGAACCGAACAGCTTAAAATTACATATATAATTCTGGCAAGCATTTTTTAAATTAATGGCTGCAGTCACTGTTCACAGTGATTTTGGAGCCCAAGCAAAGAAAATCTGTTACTGTTTCTACATTTCTCCCCTTCTAGTCACCATTAGGTGATGGGACCAGATGCCATGATCATAGTTTTTTGAATGTTGAGTTTCAAGCCAGCTTTTCCTCTCACCTCTTTCACTCTCATCAAGAGCTCTTTAGTTCCTCTTTGCTTTGTGCCATTAGAGTGATATTATCTGCATATCTGAAGTTGTTGATATTTCCCCCAGCAATCTTGATTCCACCTTGTGATTCATCCAGCCTGGAATTTCATGTGATGTATTTGTCAAAATAATTAAATAATAAAAGTGACAATATACAGTCTTGTACTACTCTATTACTAATTTTGAATCCATCAGTCTTTACATGTCTAGTTCTAAATGTTACTTCTTTACCCTCATATACAGGCTTTTCAGGAGACTGGTAAGGTGGTCTTGTACACCTTTCTGTTTAAAATTTTCCACAGTTTGTTGTGATCTACACAGTCAAAAGCTTTAGTACAGTCAATAAAGCAGAAGTAGATTTTTTTTTTTTTCTGAAATTCTCTTGCTTTCTCTATGACCCAAAAAGTGTTGGTTCCTCTGACTTTTCTAAACCCAGATTACACATCTGGAAGTTCTTGGTTCATGTCCTGCTGAAGACTAGCTTGAAGGATTTTAAGCATAACCTTGTTAGCATGTGAAATGAGTGCAATGTACAGTAGTTTGAACATTTTCTGGCATTGTCCTTCTTTGAGATTGGAATGAAAATTGACATTTTCCAGCCCGTGGCCAGTGTTGAGTTTCCAAATTTGCTGACATATTGGTGCAACAGGTTAACAGCATTATCTTTTAGGATTTAAATTAGCTGACCTGGAATCCCAAAACAGATGCTCCCATTACTCCTCTTTTTGAATCTCACACTGTTTATGTCACTGTGTGTGTGTGTGTGTGTGTGTGTGCGTGTTCGTGTACATGTGTGTGTAGATGCTTAGTCATTTCTGATTCTCTGCAGCCCCATGTACTCTAACCCACCAGGCTCTTCTATCCATGGGATTTTTCAGGCAAGGATATTTTAGTGGGTTGCAGTTTCCTACTCCAAAGATCGTCCCTACCCAAGAACCCTGGCTAACCAAACCATCATCTTTTGCATCTCCTACACTGGCAGGCAGATTCTTTACTACTAGGGACACCTGAGAAGTGCTCATTTTCTTATACTATTAACCACAATGACAGACAACTAGCCAATCTGATCACATGGATCATAACCTTGTCTAACTTAATGAAACTAAGCCATGCTGTGTGGGGCCACCCAAGATGGACGGATCATGGTGGAGAGGTCTGACAGAATATGGTTCACTAAAGAAGGGAATGGCAAACCACTTCAATATTCTTGCCTTGAGAACCCCATGAAAAGGCAAAAAGATAGGACACTGAAAGATGAACTCCCCAGGTCAGTAGATGCCCAATATGCTACTGGAGATGAGTGGAGAAATAACTCCAGAAAAAATGAAGGGATGGAGCCAAAGCAGCAACAACACCCAGTTATGGATGGGACTGGTGATAGAAGCAAGGTTCGATGCTGTAAAGAGCAATATTGCATAGGAACGTGGAATGTTAGGTCCATGAATCAAGGGAAATTGGAAGTGGTCAAACAGGAGATGATAAGAGTGAACATCAACATTCTAGGAATCAGAAAACTAAGACTTACTGGAATTGGGTGAATTTAACTCAGATGACAGTTATATCTACTACTGTGGGCAAGAATCCCTTAGAAGAAATGGAGTAGCCATCATAGTCAACAAAAGAGTCTGAAATACAGTACTTGGATGCAATCTCAAAAACAAAAGAATGATCTGTGTTTGTTTCCAAGGCAAACCATTCAATATCACGGTAATCCAAGTCTATGCACCAACCAGTAACCCTGAAGAAGCTGAAGTTGAACAGATCTATGAAGACCTACAAGACCTTCTAGAACTAACAGCCAAAAAAGATATCCTTTTCATTGTAGGGGACTGGAATGCAAAAGTAGGAGGTTAAGAAACACCTAGAGTAACAGGCAAATTTGACCTTGGAGTACAGAATGAAGTAGGGCAAAGGCTAATAGAGTTCTGTCAAGAGAAGGCACTGGTATAGCAAACACTCTCTTCCAACAACACAAGAGAGGACTCTACACATGGACATCACCAGCTGGTCAACACCCAAATCATATGGATCATATTCTTTGCAGCCAAAGATGGAGAAGCTCTATACAGTCAGCAGGAACAAGACTGGGAGCTGACTGTGACTCAGATCATGAACTCCTTACTGCCAAACTCAGACTGAAACTGAAGAGGGTGGAGAAAACCACTAGATCATTCAGATATGACCTAAATCAAACCCCTTATGATTATACAGTGGAAGTGAGAAATAGATTTAAGGGACTAGATCTAATAGAATGCCTGATGAACTATGGGCAGAGGTTCTTGACATTGTACAGGAGACAGGGATCAAGGTATTTCCAAGAAAAAGAAATGTAAAAAAAAAGCAAAATGGCTGTCTGAGGAGGACATACAAATTGCTGTGAAAAGAAGGGAAGCAAAAAATAAAAATAAAAAAGGAGAAAAGGAAAGATATACACATTTGAATGCAGAGTTCCAAAGAATAGCAAGGAGAGATAAGAAAGCCTTCCTCAGCTGTCAACGCAAATAAATAGAGGAAAACAACAGATTGGGAAAGACTAGAGATCTCTTCGAGAAAATTAGATATATCAAGGAAGTATTTTATGCAAAGATGGACTCAATAAAGGACAGAAATTTTATGGACCTAACAGAAGCAGAAGATATTAAGAAGAGGTGGCAATAATACACAGGAGAACTGTACAAAAAAGATCTTCACGACCCAGATAATCACAATGGTGTGATCACTCACCTAGAGCCAGACATCCTGGAATGTGAAGTCAAGTGGGCCTTATGAAGCTTCACTACAAACAAAGCTAGTGGAAGTGATGGAATTCCAGTTGAGCTACTTCAAATCCTGAAAGATGATGCTGTGAAAGTGCTGCCCTCAATATGCCACCAAATTTGGAAAACTCAGCAGTGGTCACAGGACTGGTAAAGGTCAGTTTTCATTTGAATCCCAAAGAAAGGCAATGCCAAAGAATGCTCAAACTACCACACAAATGCACTCATCTCACATGCTAGTAAAGTGATGCTTAAAATTCTCCAAGCCAGACTTCAGCAATACATGAACCGTGAACTTCCAGATGTTCAAGCTGGTTTTAGAAAAGGCAGAGGAACCAGAGATAAAATTGCCAACATCTGCTGGATCATGGAAAAAGTAAGAGCTCCAGAAAAACATCTATTTCTGCTTTATTGACTATGCCGAAGCCTTTGACTGTGTGGATCACAATAATTCTAAAGGAATTGAAAATTCTGAAGGAAATGGGAATACCAGACCACCTGACCTGCCTCTTGAGAAACCTGTATAAAGGTTAGGAAGCAACAGTTAGAACTGGACATGGAACAACAGACTGGTTCTTAATAGGGAAAGGAGTTCATCAACGGTGTATATTGTCACCCTGCTTATTTAACTTATATGCTGAGTACATAATGAGAAATGCTGGGCTGGAGGAAGCACAAACTAGAATCAAGATTGCTGGGAGAAATATCAATAACCTCACATATTCAGATGACACCACACTTATGGCAGAAAGTGAAGAACTAAAGAGCCTTTTGATGAAGGTGAGGGAGGAGAGTGAATACTTTGGCTTAAAACTCAACATTCAGAAAACTAAGATCATGGCATCCAGTCCCATCACTTCATGGGAAATAGATGGGGAAACAGTTGAAACAGTGTCAGACTTTATTTTTCTGGGCTCCAAAATCACTGCAAATGGTGATTGCAGCCATGAAATTAAAAGACACTTACTCCTTGGAAGGAAAGTTATGACCAACCTAGACAGCATATTAAAAAGCAGAGACATTACCTTGTCAACAAGTGTCCCTCTAGTCAAGGCTATGATTTACCAGTGGTCATGTATGGATGTGAGAATTGGACTATAAAGAAGGCTCAGTGCATAAGAATCAATGGTTTTGATTTGTGGTGTTGGAGAAGACTCTTGAGAGTCCCTTGGACTGCAAGAAGACTCAGCCAGTCCATCCTAAAGGAGATCAGTCCTAGGTGTTCATTGTAAGGACTGATGCTGAAGCTGAAACTCCAATACTTTGGGCACCTGATGTGAAGAGCTGACTTATTGGAAAAGACCCTGATGCTGGGAAAGATTGAGGGCAGGAGGAGAAGAGGACAACAGAGGATGAGATGATTGAATGGCATCACTGACTCAATGGACATGGGTTTGGGTGGACTCTAGGAGTTGGTGATGGACAGGGAGGCCTGGCATGCTGCAGTTCATGGGGTTGCAAAGAGTTGTACATCATTGAGCGACTGAATTGATTGACTGATTGATTAGATACATTTGCACATTTTTATCTGAATCTTTTGGTATCAGTATTCACAGACCTTGTGAAAAATCTGTGTATAATTTCTTCATTATCTACTGGTAATAAAATAGAAGATCTATTCTTTCTAGAGTTAACATAAGTCAGAAAACTGAATTCTTTAAAGCTAAGCATTAATTTTAGAAGTAATGGTTGAGAATATTTACCACAACTATTATTTTATAATCAATATTTCAGTTTTTTTAATAAATTCGAATGAATATTTTGCTTATTATTGCTTCTTACATTCTACCCTTCATTTCTGATTTCAGTTCTCTTTTGATTGGTATAGAACCTAGAGTTTGCTGTATCGAGTGAAGAATGTCAGAAAGAGAAAAATCTAATATCATATATGAATGCATATTTATGGTATCTAGAAGAATGGTACTAATGAACCTATTTGTAGGGTAGGAACAGAGAATGGACGTGTGGACCCAGTTGGGAAAGAAGAGCGTAGGGAGAACTGAGGCCCTAGAACTGACTTATGTGTACTACCATGGGTAAAATAGACAGCCAGTGGGAATTTGCTGTATAATATAGGGAGCTGAGCTCAGTGCTCTGTGATGACCTAGAGGGATGGGATGGGGGAGGCTTGGGAGAGAGGAGATATATTATACTTATGGCTGATTCACATTGTTGTATGGCAGGAACCAACACACTACGGTAAAACAATTGTCCTCCAATCAAAAAAAAAAAAAGAAAAGAAAAAATTCAAATCAACTTCAAAAAAAAAAAAAGAAAAAGAAAAATAATTGTGAAAATGTTAATGTCTAAGATTCTATTTACATCACCCCCAAGTCTCAAATAATAATTTTCTACATATTTTCAAATGTTTCCTTTCTCTTCATTCCATGACACTGATTTCTAGACCTGATGCAAGGTTGTCATCCTGGATTCTTTCTAATTACACATATATAGCAGCTTAACTTGTCTCTTCCTTGGGTTAATGTATCTTTTTTTATGGAATCTATCATTGATTTTTTTTAATAGGGTGCTTTCTAGACACACATCTAAAAATATCATATTAGATCTCTCATTGCAATTTCTTGCTCCTATATTTACACTTTAATGTATTCTATGATATTTTGTTTCATAATTGAAAATTAATAAGTAAAGATCAATTCAACCTGTACAGCTTGTGCTACTTAAAGGCACACATACCTCATTTTTTAAAATTGTATTTAGCAAAACATAACTCCATAGATTGAGAATAAATATGGTTGCAATAATGATAATATCTGCACTTTCTGCTCCACATTTGCTGCTGTTCTAGTTTTATCACATACATCACCACATAAAAATTGAATTAGTTTTACAGATATAAAATGAATTGCCAGTGCAATATTAGCTATTGAAAGGTAGAGTTTCAAACTCATGACTGTTGTAAGGATCAAAGCACAACTGCCTTACTACTCATTTACTTACTTACTACTCAATACTGCTTTGTGGCATACAATGTAATCAAATTTACACTATGTTCATCAAATAAAATAAATCTAGGAGAAATATTAAAAATTCTGTAAATGAAATTCCAGAGAAGGTTTACTTTTTCATAGTTTTATGGTTTGTTTAAGTAATCTGTTTATAATAACCAATTTCCCTATTATATGCTGCTGGTTTCTGTTTTATACTGAGTTTATAGAACAATCACTACAATATGTTTGTTTGCTACTCTTGGCATGAAATTATCCTAGAGTTTGAAGAAAACAATTTATTTTTCCAAAGGAAATATCTGTACAGAGCGTAATGTATCCAAAGCATCCATATGCCCAATTGTTATCAGAACTTGGGTTGGTTAGTCAAATAAAATATATGGGAGAAATTATTCTAGAGTATTTTTCTAAGTACAGTTCCTTTCATACTGTTCCCTCAAGGCTAAGTTTGAGATTAGCTCACAATTACAAATATTATATCACACACTTAGTCTTCTGACTTTCTGGGGAAAAAAACACAAAGTTTTCTAAGACAATGAAATAATTTGTAGGCACTGAAAATCTAAAATACATATTTAGAGAAAAATGAACAAACAAAGGAACAACATTGCTAAATCAAATCTCTTCATTAACACAGATTGATGAATAGCTGGAGTAAGTTTTATCAAAATACACACACACACACAAAGTGTTTATTCATGTGCTTGACAAGACGACTAAAAGACCCATCAAAATTTTAAAAATAAACAGATATATTCATGCATATATTCATACCTAAATGCATGCATGCATATATACATTAATAGATCTTCTCCCTTTAGACTAATTATAGCTCTTGTCCCTTGAGTTATAGGAACTGTTTACAAGGCACAAATAGTACTCCAGATGCAATGTTTAAAGACATTTCTCACAAGACAACCATCATGTAATTAGATTTTTTAATGGTTTGTAGTAAAATGAAAAATATTTCATTAGAATGTTGACATTAGTAAAGAAACAAAGAGTAGCAAAATTTTATACATGAAATAATAACTAATTGGAATTACAAGAAAAAACATGTAGATACTATGCTTCAAGATTTGAGGTCGGTATTCATCCTGTAAAATTGTACTAACTCTGATATGAAAATCAGAAAGAATGCTTTCTTCTGTAAAGGATGTCAAGTGTTAGGTTAAATTTGAAAATCTTTTCATATCATGGAGCAGAGAGTAATCAGACAGTTGAGACTTTGTAAAGACAAGTTTTGCTAGAGAAAGATAACCAAAATTATATATGTAAATAGAGCTGGTTCATATGCAAGCTGGAGACCCAGGAAAGTTAGTGGTGCAATATCAATCTTAGTCTACAGAACAGGAAGTTCAGGAGAGACATTGAAGGAACTGTAAGGGCGAAAGAAGAGCAGTGTCCCTTTGGTGAGGAACAATCATACATTTGCCTATGGCTGCTGCTGCTGCTACTAAGTCGCTTCAGTCATGTCTGACTCTGTGCAAGCCCATAGATGGCAGCCCACCAGGCTCCCCTGTCCCTGGGATTCTTCAGGCAAGAACACTGGAGTGGGTTGCCATTTCCTTCTCCAATGCATGAAAGTGCAAAGTGAAAGTGAGGTCACTCAGTCGTGTCTGACTCTTAGCGACCCCATGGACTGCAGCCCACCAGGCCCTCCGTCCATGGGATTTTCCGGGCAAGAGTACTGGAGTGGGGTGCCATCGCCTTCTCCGTTGCCTATGGCAAGACAAACTAAATCAGAATTGGAACATACATAACACGTCCCCATTTGTTTTGGGCTTCCCCCAGTGTGCAGTGTGCATCTGCATTATACATTATACATTAATCATGTCAAGGCAAGAGAAAAATAATCCCTTTCTTTTGAAGCAAGCATTATAATTTTAAAATTAGTGTTTCTTTCTCATTTTGTACAGGGCGCTATGTTGACCTAAAACCCTGCTCTGAAGGTGTACATTTGAATAAAACATCTCTGATGGAGGTTATATTTAATGTTAACCTATCAAAATGATACATACTTTTTTGTCTCAACATATATAAACTTGCATCTCTAACTCTTGACCAGTGTAACAGCCTTCAGAGTTTCTGAGAGTCTGCCTCCCAGGTTATGATATTCAGTTTAGCTTAATAAAATTCCCCTCTTTCCATCTCACCTTAATTGTTGATTAGATTTTTGATGAAAAACTAAAGCAATGAAGAAAGCAAAAAGAGTACATTCCCCCTTGCTCTGCTTTTGGTTGGATTTGGGTCTGCAAACGTTCACCCACATTGGGATGGGGAATCTAAATCTGCTTTATTGAGTCTATCAGTTCAACTAATGATCTCATCTGAAAATGCTTTCACAGACACACCCAGAAATAATCTTTAATCTCTGCACCCCATGGCACAGTCATGCTGACACATAAAATTAATCACCATAGGACTTCCCTTGGGGCTGAGTGGTAATAAATCCACCTGCCAATGCAGGAGACGCTAGTTAGATCCCCAATACAGGAAGATCCCACATGTCATAGAGCAACTAAACCCGTGCACCACAGCTACTGAAGCCCCTGTGCTCTAGAACCTGTGATTCCAGCAAGAGAAGCCATCACGATTAGAAGCCCCCATTTGCAGGATCTAGAGAAAAACTGGCACAACAGTGAAGACTCAGCACAGCCAAAAACAAATAAAAGCAACTTAAAAAAATCATAAAGTTGTATTCATCCAGGTAAGAAAACAAAAATGAATGTTTTCCCCTAAATTGAGAACCTGAGATGAAGAAAAGATTGGTTACCTGAAACTAGAAAACCTTCTGCTTCGGAGGATATTAGGACAATGAAATCAAGAAGAAAAAGGAAGAGTGGTTTAAAAAATAAAAATTAAAATCCTTTGAACATTTTAAAAAGTTATACAGATGTTTATAATATAATTTTCATTAATGTGTCCATGTTGAATTTGCACAAAATCATTAGAATTACCCAGACCATTTTGAACTCAGATGAGAATTTGAATTTTGATGACATTTCTCAGAAATGCTCAGATTTCAGCATGTATTCTTGTGTACTAAAAAAAAAAAAGCTGAGAATATTCTTATGCAAATCTGTGCCTATCTTCATTTTGGCTCAAGCAATTAACCACGTTATCCCAACGAACAGGGAGCTATCAAGAGTGCAATGACCATTAAGCTACTGGAAGCAGCAAGAAGGATGCTTTTGCCTATGTAGTCTCCTTGCTGTAAATAAACTTCTGGTCTCCTTTTTTTATCTTCCCTTATTTCCTTCAGCAGTTCCAGGTCACCCTTGGTCCTGATCTTGTCTGATTACTAAGCAGATACAGTGCTCAGCACTTGCTTTCAGATGTTGTCACTATTTTCCCAGTGGGTGAGTCCAGTGACCTTGACAAAGTTGCATCATACCACTGATCCTTTGATTGCTGTCCTGATTTCTATGATTGTGGCCATCTGCTATACATATAAACAACATCAACAACAACAGAAAAAGAAAACTAGGGTAAAAAAAAATAACTAATGAAATCATGCTCAACAGAAGTAGCCCAAATTATGTCTCTTATTTCTTGCAACTCACAGACTGAAAAGGAACTGAATGTTCTAAACATCTAAGAGTTTACAAAATTTAAGGTATGTTTTAAATACCTTGAACTTTATTATATGACAACATAGAACATCATCGCAATTAGCTTTAAAGTGTGTAACACAGATGGCTATCTTTAAACAAGTCACAAAAGCAATGCAAAAGAATTGAAAATAAAAAAAAATAGCATCTCCAGGAAAAATTATGATACAACACATTCTGAGTTCCCTGCCATATTGAATTAGAAAAATAGTTTTATAATTGACACATTTTCATACATATTGTTTCATTTAAAACTTAAAATAAAACATTGATGGAACAATATTATTCCACATACAGACAGAGAACTTATGATTATGGTACTCCAAATAACCTCAATGTCACAAATATAAAATCAAAGTATATTATTCTGTTTTCTGCATGCAACCAGTGAATTTCCTAATATAAGATAATAATACACATTCCATTCCATTTCATTTATTTTTATTCTGTCAAAGTTAGGGGTTTTCTAGTTCACAGTTTAAGATTGAAAGAGCAAAGAATAAAAGAGAATTATTTAATTGAACTACCAGTCTCATATGATGATATGAAACTAAAATGAAAACTCAGGGATTCCTTTGCAAAATAAAAGAGATGAAAGCATTGTTTTTCCCTAAACTCAGAAACTATTGTTATTTTTGATATAAAATACCCCCTAATTTTTATATATGTTTATGCTTCTTATAAATATCACTAAGATTTTAGAGGATTAAGTCTGTAGAAATGTGAGGAATACTGAGCCATTGATGTTCTTTAATTTTTGCATAGGATAAATGCAAAACACTGTAGTTCTCTTTTATCACTGCAAATGAATAAAATTAAAATGGGAAGTTCATTAGAAAATCATTTAAAGATATTTTTTTATGTGCTTCCATTTGATCCATAGTATTTGTGCAGTTGTGATTTAGCTAAACTGTGTAATTTTTTATATCCATGGGTAGAGTTCTTCATTCACTCTTCTTTTAATGTCCATTCATTATTTGCAGATGGTAAACTTGTTTGTGTAGTAAATTAACTAAAAACCTATTAAAAACAATAAAATAATTCAATAGTTTAGCTGATCAAAAAGGTAACATACCAATACAAATGCTATTCTATATATAAAATGTCTCTCTTAAAAATGCAAAGAAAAACCAATAGAGTTATTAAAAGCTAGGCATAAACACCATAACAATTCTATTGAGGGCCTTAAAAGGAAT
Organism: Bos grunniens; assembly: GCF_055505025.1. NCBI lineage: Eukaryota > Metazoa > Chordata > Mammalia > Artiodactyla > Bovidae > Bos > Bos grunniens. Next base: position 6,830,500 of record NC_141176.1, on the reverse strand, counting down.
GTTAAATTTTAAAAAGCACCATTTATGAAAGTTGTCAATTCTCACTCATCATCTATAATATTTGGACTTGAAGTTAAAATAACAGAAGATTTTACGGATTGATAAAACCATTATTTGAGAAGTAATTATTGAATATTTAACCATGCAAAAATAAAACATTTGAAAAATACAAGCAAATAGTGGAAGAGCCCAACAATTTATGAAACATGTTTCACTTGATTAATAATTAAAATTTGTTAGTGTTGGAGATGACTTAAGTAAATGCTTCTGCCTATAAGAAATATTAAGTGTATTTTTAAGTATTAAGACTTAGCAGCACCCACAGAGTCCAAAAGACTGTTCTATACATAATTAGCATTCAATTAAAATAAATTTATATTTAAAAAAAAGACGTAGCAGCACAGAGCTTAATTAAGTCAAGAAAATTTGGGGTTAGTCTCAGTCATATTTTTTTTTTTAAATTCTCCCTCCTTTCAGTTGATTCTAATGTGCACCTTTCATGACTATTGCAAATAAATTCACCTGTAAAATCATCTTAGCACAGAGTTTATTTGCAAATAACACAATGTTTTCTCCAGTTTCCTTCTTGATTATTTATCTGCTTAAATCTGGGTGCAATTTTGATAATTCATAATTTTCCCCAAACTCATTCATCTTATTTGCATTGATTGTAGGGAAATACACTCAGAATTATTTTCATACTCCATGGTAATTTCATATTTTGCGTTTTAACACATTTTATTTGCTTTCTATTGTTTTCCATTATTTTTTCTTTATTGGAATCCCCTGGGTTTATTTACTTTGTTGGTTTTATAAAGAATTAGTTCTTGAATTTCTTTTGTAATTCTATATTTATCTGTTTTCTAATACTAATTTATGTTATCTTAATCATTATTCTGTTTCTGTGAATTGATTTTATTTTCTGCCTTCTCAGTTAAGCTACTTAATACATTTATATTTATTTCATTTTCTTCTCCCACCTACATTAGGATCTAAGGAAGAGAACAGAGTGCCAGCCTGTGATGTAAGATGGTACCTCCTTCAGTTTATAGAGCTCAGGGATCTTCATAAGTGAGCTCTCTAAGCATACACATTCTGACTGACACACCACACTCTTTGAAGTACCAGTGGTTTTCTTGTATCCTTGTATTATCCAGCAATTATCTGGACTCCACATAATGTTAATTGAGTCCCTCCTTTTGAAGAAACTTCCATTGCTAATTGCACCATGTCTCACGTGCTTGCTTACCCTGTCACCTGAGACACAAGCCTCTCAGATAATCCATCATTATGGACACTCAAAGTCTACTACTATGCATGTTTTTGGTTTTGTTTGGACTTTTTTGCAAACATTTTTGTCACCCTAGCTTATATGCTACCAACCCTGGTGTCGGGATTTTAGGAGCAATTTTTGCTGGGTTTACCTTTAAAATATGTTACCAACCTTTAAAAAAATGTTTTGCATTATCCTCTGCATGTCTGTTTACTGACTCCACCTGGCTCTACTGTGCTGTTCCTGTGCTTGGCCTCTTGACATATCATTTACCACATAATCCATTTTTCACAGTGTTGAGGGATCTTTGAAAATCAGACTATGTCACTCTTTTTCTAAAACCTTCCAGAATACTCAAGGTAACTGTGCTAAAATCAAACTCTGTGTGTGTCCACAATATGTATCCTGCCTAGATATTTTTTCTGTGCCAAAATATGATTTCATATTTTGAAAGAAAACATAATCCTATAGAAATATGACAAGACTAGAAAAATGAGCTCTTATAAGTCATTCACCTAAATTCAGAAAATTACTAGAATTTGCTCTCTCTCTTTCTGTCTCTACAAACACACACACACACTTTTTTGGAAACTTTCAAAAATTATGAATCACATGACATTTTATCCTAAAACATTTCATATATTTCTTGAAAACATAAGTATTATCTCACATAAATCCGACATAATAGTTACATTAGAAAGTAAAATGTTGATTTAAACATGATAAAAACTAAAATCTAATATAGCACTTATACATGCACAAATTTCTTCAGTCATAACAATAATGTCCATTAGTGATCTCTGTGCAAAACTGCAGATAATAATCAGGCATTATAGTTGTTCTTTCTTTATCTTTCACTGTATTTTTGTTCCAGAGAAAACAACTATTAGTCTTATATTTTCATTTGTGCCTAGAAGTGAAGTAGTAGGTATTTATACTTCTTCTCTGACTTTTCCAGTATTCCATTCAGTTGCCAATATACTTGCTTCTGAGCCCAGTACTATCCATTAGGAAATCATTAGTAAAAAGTCACAGGGTTCTGTAGTTTATCTTCACTTATTACTTTTTGGAGGTGTAACTAGTGGGGGAGAAAGGTAGCCTCATGGGGATCTTATGTTATCTTCTATTACATTTTCTGGCCACATTTTTTCTAAAATTACTGATGGTAACAGTTATAGTTGATGTTTTCTTCAGCAGCTTCTGGTGATCCTGTTTGACTTTTACATAGTCACATATTTATATTATTGTAGATATGAAAATTTTGAGATATTGTGATTGGACTTCTTTTTCTCAAAAGTAGATTAATAATTTTTAAATTTAATATTTTATCATCTATTGTAACAGGAAATGTAATTGAGGTGCATGCATATTTAAGGAGGTAGTAAATATGCATATGATTGATAATAAGAAATAAAATAAGAAAAAGTCATGGCTTTTTGAAACCTTATTACTTTCAGTTCAGTTCACTTCAGTCACTCAGTTGTGTCTGACTCTTGTGACCCCATGGGCTTCAGCATGCCAGGCTTCTCTGTCCATCACCAACTCCCTGAGCTTGCTAAAACTCATGTTCATAAAGTTGATGATGCCATACAACCATCTAATCCTCTGTTGTCCCCTTTTTCTCCTGCCTTTAATCTTGCCCAGCATCAGTGTTTTGAAAATGAGTCAGTTCTTTGCATCAGGTGGCCAAAGTATTGGAGTTTCAGCTTCAGCATCTATTATTTAAATTAATATTCAGGACTGATCTCCTTTAGGATGGACTGGTTGGATCTCCTTGCAGTGCAAGGGAATCTCAAGAGTCTTCTCTAACACTACAGTTCAAAAGAATCAATTCTTTGTCACTCAGCCTTCTTTATGGTCCAACTCTTACATCCATACATGACTACTGGGAAAACCATAGCTTTGACTAGGTGGACCTTTGTCAGCAAAGTAATGTCTCTGCCGTTTAATATGTTTTCTAGGTTGGTCATAGCTTTTCTTCCAAGGAGCAAGCATCTTTTAATTTCATGGCTGCAGTCATCATCTACAGTGATTTGGAGCCCAAGAAAATACAGTCTGTCACTGTTTTCATTGTTTCTCCATCTATTTGCCATAAAGTGATGGAGCCAGATGCCATGATATTAGATTTTTGAACATTGAGTTTTAAACCAGCTTTTTCACTTTCTTCTTTCACTTTCATCAAGAGGCGATGAAAGTTTCTTCAGTTCCTCTTTGCTTTCTACCATAAGAGTGGTGTCAGCTGCATATCTGAGGTTATTGATATTTCTTCTAGCAATCCTGATTCCCGCTTGTGCTTCATCCAGCCCGGCATTTAGCCTGAAATACTCTGTATATAAGTTAAATAAGCATGGGGACAATATACAGCCTTGATGCACTCCTTTCCCAATTTGGAACCAGTCTGTTCTTTCATGTCCTGTTCTGACTGTTGCTTCTTGACCTGCATATGGATTTCTCAGGAGACAGGTAAGGTGGTCTGGTATCCCCATCTCTTTAAGAATTTTCCATAGTTTGTTGTGATCAACACAGTCAAAGGCTTTGGTATAGTCAATAAAGCAGAAGTAGATGGTTTTTCTGGAACGCTCTTTTTTTGATGGTCCAACAGATGTTGGCAATTTAATCTCTGGTTCCTCTGACTTTCCTAAATCCAGCTTGAATATCTGAAAGGTCTTGTTTCATGTACTGTTAAAGCCTTGCTTGGAGAATTTTGAGCATTACTTTGCAAATGTAGATGTAAGTCAGATGAATACAGTTGTGTGGTAGTTTGAACATTCTTTGGCATTTACTTATCACATTAAACAATATCTAATATAAACTGTTCTTATGAAATAATTGATTTGCTTATTTTTTTACTTAGAAATTTTTATTATAAAAATCCACTATACTCTTCTTTTACAACAGTTAGATATTCACCACCCAAAAGGGGTAGAAGGGGGTAATGAAGAAGCAGTTACTTTAAACAAAGTGGGAAGTTGCTTCCAGCACCTACATTGGATGGTGTAATATTTCACAAATTCTGATAAGGCCACGTTTGTAGAAATTGTAGCTCATCCAAAAGTTGCTAGATGACACAATCCTATATCCAAACTCTAGACAACTTACACAATTTCAGGGAAAGGAAAACGAGATGAACTGCTGCTATAAGGTACTCAAAACCTATTACTCGTTATTTCATATCACAGTACATGGGCTATCTCTTCTGTCACCTACCTCCAGGCAAAATTACACCTAATCTATCAGAGAAATGAGTCTATTCAATTCTTAAAATCCTTCTGGGAAGTGGATATAACAGTTCCCTTATTGTGAAAAAAAAAAAAAAAACCTTTTAATCAGAAGTCTTTCTCTGCACCTACCTTTTTTTTTTTTTTTTGCTATGTATTTAGTCCATTTTCTTTCATATAACACAAAAGACATTTTAAAATTCATAAAACTTGTATTTGACAAACATTTTCCCCCCATCTACTTGGGCTTTCTAAAGTAATATTAATTTGGAGGAAACTTTTAAGAAAAGGATGAGAGGCATGGAAGCTATAGTTTAGAAAATTGAGGTAATCCTAGAAAGCTGTATAGGACATAGCTAAAGGGAAATTAGCCAGAGAAGGGATAAAAATTGAATTATTTGAGAAGAAAAGAGGTTGAGAAGAAAAGTAAGAATATGAGAGGTGATAAAAAGTTGAGAACTAATGGAATAATGTTGAGTCAGGATATATAACTTACATTAAATATGAAAAATGAGGTAGAAAAAGAGAAGGATATTTTCAGATAATGTAAAGGTTATCTTAGAAAAGAACGTTTTAACACAGGCATATATGTACATATGTGTGCACACATTTGTGTGTGTCAGTTGTGATAACATATAGTAGTTGCTGTTATAACAATAGTACATGCCTAAAATTGTTCCCCTATTTAAAATTAGTATCGCTGTGTAAATATCTGACTGACCACAGATCATTCAGGTGGTTTAATACTATTCTAAATTTAATTATTTGATTAGAACATTTCAAAAAGTACACATGAATCACTTCCACACTAACTACAATTTTTTCCCCCTCAATTTACACTTTTGAGAAACTGGACTTTCAGAGTGCATCATGATTTACATTGTGTTAACTACAATGTTAGTTAACACAACAGGGAAAAGGAGCAGGAGGAAGGTGAGGAAGGTGAAGAAGGATGCACCAACTAGGGCACCAACTAGGGCACCAACTAGGATCAGGAGGTTTGGGATCCCCTGCCAGCCCCATCTCCTTCCAGGAAACCGTGGATGAATCATGTAACTTTGAGCTAAATTCTCAATTTAAAAAATACACAAGTGACTGTGCAGCGCTGGAGCGGCCATGAGGAGATACCCCACTTCCAAGGGCAAAGAGGAAGCCACAGCAAGATGGTAGGAGGATCAAATTCACATTTAGAATCAAATCCAATTCCTGCAAGAGATGCTCAGAGGGCTCAAACAAAACTTGTTCATCAGGACAAAGGGACCCACAGAAACTGAGACATAACTGTGAGAGTCTCCTGTGGAGGATGGGTTATCAGTGGTCTGTCACAGGGGCAGGGGCTCTGGATGCAGCAGACTAGGGTATGGCATAAGCCCTCTTGGAGGAGATCACGATTAATCCCACCATAGAGCTGTCAGAACTTACACAGGATTGGGAAATAGATTCTTGGAGGGCACAAACAGAACGCTGTGCACTAGGTTCCAGGAGAAAGGAGCAGTGACCCCACAAGAGACTGACACAAACTTGCCTGTGAGTGTCCAGGAGTCCCCAGCAAAAGTGTGGGTTGGCGGTGGCCTCCTGCATGGTTGGGGGCACTGAGTATAGCAGTGCATGCATGGGATCTTTTGAAGGAGGTCACCATTATCTTTGGGCTTCCCTAGTGGCTCAGATGTTAAAGCGTCTGTCTGCAATGCAGGAAACCTGGGTTCGATCCCTGGGTTGGGAAGATCCCTTGGAGAAGGAAATGGCAGCCCACTCCAGTATTCTTGCCTGGAAAATTCTATGGACGTCAGAGCCTGGTAGGCTACTGTCCATGGGGTCACAAAGAGTCAGACATGACTGAGCGACTTCACTTCTTCACTTCACCATTATCTTCATTTCCTCTACCATAGTTTGGCCTCAGGTAAATAGCAGGGACAGAACACAGCTTCACCCATCAACAGAAAGTTGGATTAAAGTTTGCTGAACATGGCCCCACCCATCAGAACAAGACTGGTTTTCCCCCTCAGACAGTCTCTCCCATCTGGAAGCTTCCATAAGCCTCTTATCCTTCTCCATCAGAGGGCAGGCAGACTGAAAACCATGATCACAGAAAACTAACCAATCTAATCACATGAACCACAGACTTGTCTAACTCAGTGAAATTATGAGCCATGCCCTGTAGGGCCAACCAAGATGAATGGGTCATGGTGAAGAGTTCTGGCAAAACGTGGTCCATTGGAGAAGGGAATGGCAAACCACTTCAGTATTCTCGCCTTGAGAATGCCATGAACAATATAAAGACAGAAAAAAGATAGGACATTGGAATTGAACTCCCCACGTCAGTAGGTGCCCAATATACTACTGCAGAACAGTGGAGAAATACTCGAGGAAGGATGACGAGATGCAGTCAAAGTAAAAACAACACCCAGTTGTGGATGGGACTGGTGATGGAAGCAAGGTGGGATACTGTAAAAAGCAGCACTGCATAGGAAGCTAGAATGTTAGGTCCATGAATCAGGCAAAATGGAAGTGGTCAAACAGGAGATGGCAAGAGTGAATATCCACATTTTAGGAATCAGTGAACTCAAATGCATGGGAATGCATTAATTTAACTCAGATGACCATTATATCTACTACTGTGATCAAGAACCCCTTAGAAGAAATGGAGTAGCCATCATAGTCAACAAAAGAGTCTGAAATGCAGTACTTGGATGCAAGCTCAAAAATGACAGAATGATCTCTGTTCGTTTCCAAGGCAAACCATTCAATATCACGGTAATCCAAGTGTATGCCCTGACCAGTAATGCAGAAGAAGCTGAAGTTGAATGGTTTTAGGGAGAAATACAAGACCTTCTAGAACACACAAAAAAGATGTCCTTCTCATTATAGGGGACTGGAATGAAAAGTAGGAAGTCAAGAAACACCTGGAGTAACAGGTACACTTGGCTTTGGAGTACAGAATGAAGCAGGGCAAAGACTAATAGAGTTCTGCCAAGAGAATACAAAGGTCATAGCAAACACCCACTTCCAACAACACAAGAGAAGACTCTACATTTGGATATCACCAGATGGTCAACACCCAAATCAGATTGATTATATTCTTTGCAGCCAAAGGAGGAGAAGCTGTATACAGTCAGCAAAAATAAGACCAGGAGCTGACTGTGGCTCAGATCATGAACCCATTATTGCCAAATTCAGACTTAAATTGAAGAAAGTAGGGAAAACCTTTAGACCATTCAGGTATGACCTAAGTCAAATCCCTTATGATTATACAGTGGAAGTGAGAAATAGATAGAAGGGACTATATCTGATAGACAGAGTGCCTAATGAACTATTGACGGAGGTTTGTGACATTGTACTGGAAACAGGGATGCAGACTGTCCTCAAGAAAAAGAAATGCAAAAAAACAAAATGGCTGTCTGAGGAGACCTTACAAATAGCTGTGGAAAGAAGATAAGTGAAAAGCAAAGGAGAAAAGAAAATATATACCCATTTGAATGCGGAGTTCCAAAGAATAGCAAGGAGAGATACAAAAGCCTTCCTCAGCTACCAACGCAAAAAGTAGAGAAAATCAGTAGAATGGGAAAGACTAGAGAATTTGTCAAAAAAAAAAAAAATTAGAGATACCAAGGGAACATTTCATGCAAAGATAGGCACAATAAAGGACAGAATGGTATGGGCCTCACAGAAGCAGAATATATTATGAAGAGGTGACAAGAATACACAGAAGAACTGTACAAAAAAGAGCTTCACAACCCAGATAATCATGATGGTGTGATCATTCACCTAGAGCCAGACATCCTGGAATGCGAAGTCAAGTGGGCCTTGGGAAGCATCACTATGAACAAAGCTACTGGAGGTAATGGAATTCCAGTTGAGCTATTTCAAATCCTAAAAGATGATGTTGTGAAAGTGCTGCACTCAATATGCCAGAAAATTTGGAAAACTCAGCAGTGATCATAGGACTGGTAAAGGTCAGTTTTCATTCCATTCTCAAAGGACAATGCCTAAAAATGCTCAAAGTACTGCACAATTGCATTCATCTCACACTCTAGTAAAATAATGCTCAAAATTCTCCAAGCCAGATTTCAACAGTGTGAGAACAGTGAACTTCCAGACGTTGAAGCTGGATTTAGAAAAGGCAGAGGAACCACAGATCAACTTGTCAACATCCACTAGATCATCAAAAAGCAAGAGAGTTCCAGGAAAACAACTATTTTGGGTTTATTGACTATGCCAAAACCTTTGACTATGTGGATCACAGTAAACTGTGAAAAATTCTGAAAGAGATGGGAATACCAGACCATCTGACATGCTTCCTGAGAAATCTGGATGCAGGTCAGGAATCAACAGTTAGAATTGGACATGGAACAACAGATTGGTACCAAATAGGAAAAGGAGTATGTCATGGTTGTATATTGTCACCCTGCTTATTTAGCTTATATGCAGAGTACATCATGAGAAACGGTGGGCTGGAAGAAGCACAAGCTGGAATCAAGATTTCCAGGAAATATCAATAACCTCAGTGGCTTCCCATCCCATCACTTCACAGCAAATACATGGGGAAACAGTGAACACAGTTACAGCTTCTGTGTAGCAGAGATTTATTAAAGTATGGAAAGGAACAGAGAAAATTTCTAACACAAACATCAGAAGGAGCATGGAGAGTGTCCCACTCTGTAGTCTTAGCAAGGGAATTATATCATTTTTTTTTTCTTCTCTAATTTTATTTTATTTTTAAACTTTACATAATTGTATTAGTTTTGCCAAATATCAAAATGAATCCGCCACAGGTATGCATGTGCTCCCCATCCTGAACCCTCCTCCCTCCTCCCTCCCCATACCATCCCTCTGGGCCGTCCCAGTGCACCAGCCCCAAGCATCCAGCATCATGCATCGAACCTGGACTGGCAACTCGTTTCCTACATGATATTTTACATGTTTCATTGCCATTCTCCCAAATCTTCCCACCCTCTCCCTCTCCCACAGAGTCCATAAGACTGTTCTATACATCAGTGTCTCTTTTGCTGTCTCGTACACCGGGTTATTGTTACCATCTTTCTAAATTCCATATATATGCGTTAGTATACTGTATTTTTGTTTTTCCTTCTGGCTTACTTCACTCTGCATAATAGGCTCCAGTTTCATCCACCTCATTAGAACTGATTCAAATGTATTCTTTTTAATGGCTGAGTAATACTCCATTGTGTATATGTACCACAGCTTTCTTATCCATTCATCTGCTGATGGACATCTAGGTTGCTTCCATGTCTTGGCTATTATAAACAGTGCTGCGATGAACATTGGGGTACACGTGTCTCTTTCCCTTCTGGTTTCCTCAGTGTGTATGCCCAGCAGTGGGGTTGCTGGATCATAAGGCAGTTCTATTTCCAGTTTTTTAAGGAATCTCCACACTGTTCTCCATAGTGGCTGTACTAGTTTGCATTCCCACCAACAGTGTAAAAGGGTTCCCTTTTCTCCACACCCTCTCCAGCATTTATTATTTGTAGACTTTTGGATCGCAGCCATTCTGACTGGTGTGAAATGGTACCTCATAGTGGTTTTGATTTGCATTTCTCTGATAATGAGTGATGTTGAGCATCTTTTCATGTGTTTGTTAGCCATCTGTATGTCTTTTTTGGATAAATGTCTATTTAGTTCTTTGGCCCATTTTTTGATTGGGTCGTTTATTTTTCTGGAGTTGAGCTGTAGGAGTTGCTTGTATATTTTTGAGATTAGTTGTTTGTCCGTTGCTTCATTTGCTATTATTTTCTCCCATTCTGAAGGCTGTCTTTTCACCTTGCTAATAGTTTCCTTTGATGTGCAGAAGCTTTTAAGGTTAATTAGGTCCCATTTGTTTATTTTTGCTTTTATTTCCAATATTCTGGGAGGTGGGTCATAGAGGATCCTGCTGTGATGTATGTCGGAGAGTGTTTTGCCTATGTTCTCCTCTAGGAGTTTTATAGTTTCTGGTCTTACGTTTAGGAATTATATCATTTTTAATTGGTTATTACAGTAAATCAAAAGAATGTCTCAATGTTGTAAAGATCCTACTAGACCCACTACTACATTTTACATTTTAAGATGACAGGATTAGTCAGAAGATTTTCAGGAAGGAGAAACTGTACTCAAGCAAGAGACATTGTTGTTACATAATACTTCAGTTCAGTTCAGTCACTCAGTCGTGTCCGACTCTTTGCAACCCCATCAATCACAGCACACCAGGCCTCCCTGTCCATCACCAACTCCTGGAGTTTACTCAAACTCATGTCCATTGAGTTGGTGATGCCATCCAACCATCTCATCCTCTGTCATCCCCTTCTCCTCCTGCCCCCAATCCTTGCCAGCATCAGAGTCTTTTCTCATGAGTCAGCTCTTTGCATCAGGTGGCCAAAGTATTGGAGTTTCAGCTTCAGCATCAGTCCTTCCAATGAACAGCCAGGACTGATCTCCTTTTAGATGGACTGGTTGGACCTCCTGGCAGTCCAAGGGACTCTCAAGTGTCTTCTCCAACACCACAGTTCAAAAGCAACAATTCTTCAGCACTCAACATGCTTTATAGTCCAACCCTCACACCCACACATGACTGCTGGAAAAACGTTTCTCACGATGTACTCTGCATATAAATTAAATAAGCAGGGTAACAATATACAGCCTTGACGTACTCCTTTCCTATTAAGAACCAGTCTGTTGTTCCATGTCCTATTCTAACTGTTGCTTCCTGTCCTACATACAGATTTCTCAAGAGGCAGGTCAGGTGGTCTGGTATTTCCATCCCTTGAAGAATTTTTCAAAGTTTATTGTAATCCACACAGTCAAATGCTTTGCCATGGTCAATAAAGCAGACAGATGTTTTTCTGGAACTCTCTTCCTTTTTTGATGATCCAGCTGATTTTTACAATTTGATCTCTGGTTCCTCTGCCTTTTCTAAAACCAACTTTAACAACTGAAGGTTCACGATTCACTTATTGTTGAAGCCTGGCTTGCAGAATTTGGGGCATTACTTTACAATCATCTGAGATGAGTAAATTGTGCAGTAATTCGAGCATTCTTTGCCATTGCCTTTCTTAGGAATTGGATGAAATAGTCTTTAGTATTTAGTTTAAATTGAGTTGTTTGTAGTGTAATCATCGGTTCTGTGCTTTTATGTGACTAAAACTAAGGAATGCAGAAAGAAAAAAAAAGAAGAAGAAAAAGTTTTCCCTTTTTTCTTCTTTAATTTCCAGTCCCCTATCTCCTCTTTGAGTACCCCAGACCCCTTTCTCTTCCTCAGGCACGCCAGACTTCTTATAAACCTGCCTAGGAATTTACTCTCTCAGTAGCTTTGCTGGTAAAGAATCCACCTGCAATGTAGGAGACCCCAGTTTGATTCCTGGGTGGGGATGATCCCCTGGAGAAGGGATAGGCTACCCACCCCAGTGTTCTTGGGCTTCCCTGGTGTTTCATATGGTAAAGAATCCTGCAATGCGGGATTTATTCCAGGGGTTGGAAAGACCCCCTGGAGGAGGGCATGGCAACTCACTCTTTTCTAGAGACTCCTTGACAGAGGAGCCTGGTGGGCTACAGTCCATGGGGTTACACAGAGTCACACATGAGGGAGCAACTAAGCAGAGCACAACAGAAATCAAAAACTGTAACTGAAATAAGTCCTTTAAAAAAAACACATTTTTTAATGGAAACTCCTTCTGGTTCATTGCAAAATATCAGCAATATTATGCAAATTATTAGAATAAGTGTAAGGTTATATTTATCTTTATCAAAGCAAAATAGAAAAAAATATTTAATGAAAACTCTGTATGCTGTATATAATTAGATATTTATCTTAGATAATGTGTTCTAATTTATTACTCATATTAAAAAGACATATACCTAAATAAATTATCTACATTCAATATGTTACATAAAATTCAAAGAATCTCTAAAAGCCAAAGTAGTTATTTTAATAATCTATTAATTTTTATAGATAATTATTATTTAGTTATAGCCTGCACATTATGTAACCAGTACTATACTAATCTCTCTGAATATAAAATTGAAGGAAATTACTTATAATTTTTGTCCTTAGAAACCCAATAGCTGCTGGAAATGTATGCAGATAGGAAATCTACTAGGTTTCATATATCCATGAAAATTGAAACCATATACAAAACACTGTAGATTTAAACACTCTTTAGATGTTTTTGATTTTTAAACTGCTACTTAATTACAAAAAGTTCAGTGAATATGAGCTAAACATGCTCCTTCCAAAAAAACTAAATGCAATTAAAAAAGAAATTTAAAGATTTAATCAATAATAACAGTATCACCAGTAATGAACTAATTTTTTCTAAACATCTCTCTCTCTCTTTATGTGACTGCATGTGTGTGTGTGTGTGTGTGTGTGTCTGTGTGCATGTGTGTAGATTCATTCTGCAAATAAAACATGCTTGCTTGAATGATGTTAAAAATTAAGTAATTCTAGAGACAGATTCTGGTAAAACTGAAAGAATATTCTGGGGAAGCGGGAAAATATCTTATAATGGCAAGAAGCCATAATGTTTTTAAGTTGCCTGGTGGGGATTGTTTTTTCTTTTAATTTTTATATTGTATGGAGGTATATCTGATCAATAAACATTGTTGTGATAGTTTCAGGTGAATAGAGAAGGGATTCAACCACATACATATATAGAGATATACATATCCATTCTCCCCTTAACTCCCCTCCCATCCAGGCTGCCAAATTACATTGAGCCAAGTTAAGGGGAAATAGATGGGGAAACAGTGGAAACAGTGTCAGGCTTTATGTTTTTGGACTCCAAAATCATTGCAGATCATGACTGCAGCCATGAAATTAAAAGACACTTACTCCTTAGAAGGAAAGTTATGGCCAACCTAGATAGCATATTCAAAAGCAGATACATTACTTTGCCAACAAAGGTCCATCTAGTCAAGGCTATGGTTTTTCCTGTGGCCATGTATGGATGTGAGAGTTGGACTGTGAAGAAAGCTGAGCGCCAAAGAATTGATACTTTTGAACTGTGGTGTTGGAGAAGACTCTTGAGAGTCCCTTAGACTGCAAGGAGATCCAACCAGTCCATTCTGAAGGAGATCAGCCCTGGAATTTCTTTGGAAGGAATGATGCTAAAGCTGAAACTCCAGTACTTTGGCCACCTCATGCGAAGTGTTGACTCATTGAAAAAGACTCTGACACTGGGAGGGATTGGGGGCAGGAGGAGAAGGGGACGACAGAGGATGAGATGGCTGGATGGCATCACCAACGCAATGGACGTGAGTCTCAGTGAACTCTGGGAGCTGGTGATGGACAGGGAGGCCTGGCGTGCTGCGATTCATGGGGTCGCAAAGAGTCAGACACAACTGAGCGACTAAACTGAGCTGAACTGAAGCTCCATGTGCTATGCAATAGTTTATTGTTGGTTATCTATTTTAAATACAGCAGTGTGTACATGTCCATCCCAAACTCTAGCTGTCCTTCCACACACACCCTGTCTTTCCCTTGGCAATCATAAATTTGTTCTCTAAGTCTGTGAGTCTCTTTTTGTTTTATAAGAAAGTTCAACTTGGTGGGAATTATTGTTGATTCTGATATAAGAAGAAAAGATGGTCTTTAAGGACTTACAAGTTGCTGTAGTGTAAGCCTTCAATAAGTAGACGGGCTGTCATGAGTTATTTTAAGGTAAGTGTCTGATAAGTATCTTGACTTTCTGGCAGATATGCCTTCCTTAGGACAATAAGTGGCCAAAAGATCAGATTCCATCCAGGCTGAGACATGCACAGGGTGTAGGGATATGATGATGTGAAAGAGCTTAATCTCATAATGACTATATGAGAAACTGCAGAAGAAAGGTTCTTGCCTTCTAGAAGACCAAAGAATGTAGCCAAATGATAAAAGCAAGGCTGATACTTTTTCAAAAATAGATTAAGTTTTTTTAAAAGGAAAAGCAAGAATATTTTTAAAAAGGAGGAAGGAAAAGTAAAGAATGAAGAGAGGAAAAAAGGAAGAAATGAAAACAACAAATTGTTAAAATTATTACAGAGCTAAAGACTTTAAAATGTTTTGGTTTCAGAACAAGAACTGTTTTCTGCTGCTGAACTATAAAAGTCACAAACAGAATCAGAAATATTATTTATTTGAAAATGTAGTTATCAAAACTATTGGACTGTTCAAAAGACTATGGAGATTGTAATGACAAGTTATAGCTAAAATTTACCAAAAATCCAGAAACAAAAACTTCCATATCTTTTACCACATCATGTCCTATCCAAATGCTTAATGTGTTTTAGGAGTTAATGGTTACAATGCAAAATGTTCTGTCAAATAAAACATGAAATTGACAAAAATTATTTAACTTTCCTACTCTGAGCAAGTCAATGCCAAAGAATATAGTCAATTTAAATAATAATTTGTTATTTTGCGTAATTCATTATCTTCACTTTTCAAATATTTTATACTTCAGAAACACTAAACTGTTATTTTATCTTTAAAGTCCTTTTAAGGTATTTTATTGGCAATAACATTCTCTTTGAAATTATGTAAAAAAGATGTAATTATAAATAATTATCTGAACTTGAAGCCCAGTTCTGGAGATGTTGCCCCCCAGCTAAGCTGTATTATTCTAAAAAGCTCAGGTTACATCAACATGGACAAAATGAAGTTAAGTCTCAACTCAACTGCATTGTACAGGCTTGGTTGAAACATAAATATTTGTTTGGGAAAATCCACAGGTTAGCAAGTAAAGAAGTAGATAAAGCTCTGTGGTCTATAGTCCATTCCTTTTGGTCAAACAGGTTTTTAGTCAGGATATCAAGTATATAACTCATTCTCTTTTGACATTATTCAAGACAATTTTGGAATTTCCCAAATCTTAAGTCAAAATGCTGAGATTACTTATTCAAAAAATACCATCATGAAGAAAGTGCTACAGTTTGAAGTTCACTGTTTTTTTGTTTTTAATTACCCAAATTCTTTCCAGATTGACATGTACTATGTGTTATTTACTTTTTCTTACATAGAATCTAGTCATAATATTTCATGATGATCTTACTAGGGAACTATAGAAACGATAAGGATTTTAGAACCATACAGAATCAGATTTGTCTTGGAAATAAGAGCTGTTTCTCTGAATTTGGAAATGTCTTAATCTACTAAACCTTAATGTACCTTTGTGCAATATATAATTCTAAAAGCAATTTACCTAAGAATAGAATCACTGTGTGCTTCATTATACTCAATTATCACTCTTTGCTCCAAAATAGACATGGATATGGAGGAAAGCTGTTTTCTGGGCTTTACACAATTACCCTTATCTTTCTACTCAATGTACTTCTATTACCTAAAATGTTCACAGAAATTATCTGAAGAACATATTTGACAATAAAATGCATACTCAAATACTTCAACAAGACTGATACTATTATATTGACCTGAACAGTATTCAGTTCAAGACAAGACATAAGTAATAGAAATCTTTTTTTTATTAAATCTTTTTATTAAATTTAAATTAAATTTTATAAATCTAAATTATCTAAGATAACATTGACTTCTAAACTGATAACTCTCAAATCACAATAAGCCGTGTAACTGAATTCTTGACCATATCTAAGAATAAGAAACTCCACTGTACACCCTCACATAGATGAAAGAAGTGGGATTATAGATTCGGAAACAATCTTTGCCATATTTTGTTGTTCTGGTCACTCTCCACTCTCAAAAAACACACTCCACCCTCCTTGTTGTTCTTCAGCCATTAAGTTGTGTTTGACTCTTTGTGACCCCATGGACTGTAACCTGCCAGGCTCTCTGTCCATGGAATTTCCCAGACATGATAATAGAAGTGGGTTGCCATTTCCTTCTCCAGGGGATATTCCCAGATCAGGGACTGACCCCACATCTCCCGCTTTGGTAGATAGGTTCTTTACCACTGAGCCACAAAGAAAGCACTCCCTGCCCATCATCCAATAGCAATACTAAAAGCGCAATCACCCACTGCTTGTCCAGTATTTCCACATTAAGTGCAGTCCTTTCCATCAGTCTTATGCATGACTTTCATAACCTGTTATTGCAAAGCAAAGGTCTTCAGAATATGGCCTATGGTCCAGCTGACTGCTTTATTTTTAAAAAAATAGAGTTTTATAGGAACCCAGCTACACTCATTTGTTTACAAGTTGACTATGATTACTTTCAAAGCTACAATGACAGATGTGAGTAGGATGGAATAGTTCTGACAGAGATTTTATGGCCCCCAAACCTAAAATATTTAATATTTAGCCTTGTACAAAAAGTTTATCAATGCCTACTTTAAAGAATAAAATATGTTGCTACTAATAGGCAATGGTAGAGAACAGGTAAAATAACCATTTTGCCATGTACATGCATGCTAAGTTGCTCAGTTGTGTCCAACTCTTTGCAACCCTATGGTCTGTAGCCTGCCAGGCTCCTCTGTCCATGGGATTCTCCAGACAAGAATACTGGAGTGGGTTTCCATGCTCTTCTCCAGGAGACCTTTCCTACCCAGGGACTGAACCCTTGTCTCCTATGGCTCCTGCATTGCAAGAATATTCTTTTACCACTGAGCTACCAGATAAGCCCCAATTTTATCATACTCCCCCCCCCAAAAATTGTATTAGAAACACAGAATGGGATATTTGATTGTCATTGACAGGAATTTTAACAATAATTTGCTTTAACAATAACAGGAACCCCTGAATTTTATTTTGAGTTTATTCTTTGAAAGAATGTTCACTTATTCTGCCTGCATTCTAGATGAGTCTTCCTTGCTTATTAGGCTACTTTGGTCTGAGAGTTAATTTTCAGTATCAACTTTATTGAGTCAGGAAATGCTCAGATAGCTGGTTAAACATTATTTCTGCATATATTTTAGGATTTTCCAAAAGAGATTAGCATTTAAATGGGCAGACTGAGTAGAAAAGATTACCCTCATCAATGTGGATGGCATCATCTAATCCATTTTAGGTCTGAATACAACAAAAAGGCAGAGGAAGACTAATCTGCACTACGTTTCAACATTCATCTTCTGCTATCTGATATCAGCTTTCCTTGTTCCTGGGCCTTCAGACTCTGACCAGGACTTGTAATATTACCCCCGACCCCCAACCACCAACACCCCTAGTTCTCAAGCCTTTGGACTTGAACTGGAACTTGACTCACCAATAGTTCCCCTAGTTCTTCAGGCTTTGAACTAGGATTGAATTATAGCACTATTTAATTACACCATTGTGTAAGGGCAGGCAAAGGGCTTGCTAGAGGTAAATTGTGGACTTTTTAATCTTCATTATCACATAAAATTATTCTTATAATGAATCTCATTAAAAAAATAAATCTTATAATATATTCTTTGTTTCTCAGAAGAAATCTAATACAATTGTTTTAATTGATGAAAGTGATAGGGACTTGGTGTCATTAAGATCTATAAACTTGTTGCAGTGGTATTTTAAGGATAGTATTTTATTTTAGAGCTCAGAAAGAAAAAAAAGAGAGAGATTATCTCTTTGAAAAGAAAATCTACTAAAATTTAGAATTTATGTTATTTGTTTTTTCTTGATTTTGCTGTGATACAAAACAGCCTTTAAAATATCAATGACTTTTAGCATCAACATATGTTTATTTTTGGTCACATTATATTTTGAACATGTGTCAGAAACATCTCTGTTTAGCTACAGGCTATGAATAAGCTTTGGGTCAACTTCACTTTTCTTCATACATGGTCCACGTTTCTTCATTCTGGATCAAGCCTTTTGGAGCTGTTTCAATTTTAGACAACGTATTCTCATGGCAGAAAAACAAGAAAGTTGATTGGAATGTACAATGACTTTTAAAGTTTTTGCTTCTATATGGCATATTCATGTTCATTCATATTCTACTGGGCAAGCAAACTCAATGCTATTGGAGAAAGGAAGTATGCACAATGCATAGAGCACACTGGAATTCACAGGGCAGTCACTCAAATGCTTAATATGCTTTCACAGATGAGGAATACCTAGCATAAATTCTAATACAATCTGATACCTTAAGCCTCAGGTCTTGCTAACTTCCAATCATTTCTTTGCATCAATAGTTACAGTCAAAGTTCTCCTCCAAATATACATCTTAAGCCTAATTTATTTTTTTGTTTATGCATTAAAATGCCTCTTTGTCTCAACTTGAAGAAATTGTCTTGAAGCCATTAAGAGTAGCTTGTTTTTTGGAGGGAAGGGAGAGTAAAAAAGGATAGCTCATTACTTTGCAGGCAAAGGGGACATAGCAGGCTCCTGCCTGGGTTGAGTTTTAAAATTTCACCTTTAATTTAAATGTTTCCTGCAAAGCTAAATCTTTCCATGTGTATTTTGTATTTTTTGTAAGAGGCTTTTCTAACCCATTAAAGACTAGATTTTATTCCTTTTTGTTTCAGCTTGAAAACCAACAATTTCTTGCCTGAAATTATCTTTTTTATTTAATCATGGTCTAAACTACCTGTTAACAGATCACACCCACGCCTAATAATCTGTTTTCCAGTCACTTCCCAGAAAGTCAGAGGATCGATGGACACATTGCATGTCTTTCAAATTATCACAGAAATCCATTTCCCCAAATGTTTTGTAATGCTTAAGCAGGATCTCCTATCAATATTCTTATCATCAAATTCCTAAATTTATGCCACACATTTTAAGTTACTCTTTGGAAGTGCTCCACTTCAAAGAACAATATCTATGTATATGAGAGTAATTCCAGCCAGAACAGAAGATCAACCATGAAATCTAAGCCTCTGGGCATCAACTTAATTCTCACTTACTTGATGGTGTGGTGTAGATGTTTTACATGCAGATTCAATGTCTGTTCTGCTATCAGTAGCTAACGGACTAATACTGGAAGACAGAGGATTAGTCCTGGTAAATTTTTTGTTTTAGGAAGGGAAAACATATATTTTAGGAAAACATATGTTTTATGTTTTACAGCTTTTTTTTTTTTTTTCTTAACCTTCCACTGACTCACACACAGAAAGGTGGACATAACCTAAATGAAAGGGAATATGGGAAGTATGGTCTTATTTTAGGCTGCAGATAAAACACAATGCTTTTTTTGCTACCTCTGAACCAGCTAACTGAGAAGTTCATGAGTTTCCTTAACTTTAAATGAGAAAAATATCTCTTGGTTCTAAATTTTGTTTTGTTCCATTCTGTACTTTTGGCAGCATTAAGTCAATAGTAAACACTAGGAAGCTAACTTAATTTCTATATTTTGACCAATATAATGCGGAAAGATAATTTTTTTTCCCTCTTAGTACAGTTAAGTCAGATAATATATACAATTTGGAAAATGTTTAAAGCCCCACATATGCTAATTTTTTCACCATCAGAAAGTTCTACATTACAAAAAATTTAATAAATCATTTTAAGGTTCCACATTTCAAAACTATGATTTAATTCTACTTTCATAAATTTAGCTGTTAAACAAGTATGTGAACCCTGATGATTAAAACAAAATGATTTTTCCATAAAAACTGCTGACATTGTCTTCATTGTATTTGACATTTCACAGGTAAATACATAATACTGGATTGGAACATTAGATAATTTACAAATTATTGAAACTTTCAGTATAATTTTCTTTGCATTATTAAAATGAATATGTATTTCTATTGTTAGATATATGAAGAACTAGAATACTTGTAATTATAAGACTTCTCATAAATAAGAGATCTCCTTTAACTAAAGGGCATCACAAATATTTGTACAACTATTTAGGAATATTCTTATGTTTCACTCTGACCTCTTTATAGTACATGTTTTTTACATGTGTATTTTGAAGAGTTATGTAAATCTGCAACTTAAATTTCTGCCTTTTACAGTTGCATTTACTGTTGAATTCTGTAACAGTGATTTTTTCTTAAAAAAAAAAAAAAAGAAGCATAGTTGCTTTACAATGTTATGTTTAATTTCTGCTCTACAACTAAGAACTCAGCTATATATAACATTGTATTCTTTTATGAGAAATACCAGAGTTGCTTCATTTATTCAAAGATATCTATCATATCTCAAATTTTACTATCAATAACAATCAGCTGCATATCTTCTGCTATTCATCCTTTTGTGTAGATTTATATGTGTTTCTGGAATTATATCCTTTCTGCATGAAGAACTGTTCCTTTAGCATTTCATGTAGTGTGCTTGCTGGTGATGAATTATTTCAGTCTTTGTATGTCTGAAAAATATCTATATTTCACCTCATTTTTTGTGTTATTATTTGACGATGCTGTGGTTGTTTTGTTTTGCTTTGTTTTTGAACACTTAACTACATATTTGAAAGACAGTTTTGCCTGGGATAGAAGTTTGAGTTGCAGTGTTTTTTGTTCTTTTCTTTTTGCTTTATGTTGTTTTATATTGTTCTCTTTTCATTATTTTAATTACACTAGCTTCTGTTCATTGTTTCTGACAGAATTTTTTTGTCTCTGTTTCTCTCTCTCTCTCTTTTTTTTTTTCTATGAATAATGTACTGCCCACTCATCCACACAGCACTTGTTGCTTTTACTAATTCTTTCTTTATCACTAGCCTTGAGCAATTTGATTATTTTGTGCCCTTGTGTAGTTTTCTTCACATTTGTTGTCCTAAATTTTCAATTAACTCCTTGGATGGATGAGTATATAATTTTCATTGTTTGGAAATTTTTTAGATATTTTATTGTAGTATTTTATATGATCATTTTCTCTCTACTTTTTGGATTTCATTTACCTGTGTATGAAACCACTTCAATATCTCCTGAAATTAATGTATTAATAACTAAATTAATATTAATAACTAAATTAATATTAAAAATAAATAATTTTAATAATTTATAACAACATGATGATGATTAATATTTTGATTATTTTTTCTATTTTTTATTTTGTATGGTTTCTATTGCTATGTGTACTTTTAAATTCTATGGAAAAATATTTAAGTAGCTATAATATAAAGCATTAGTTTTTTGGATATGGTTCAATCTTTCATTTTCAAATAGCAATGGCTTGAGCTTAAAATAGGTAGTCACTTAAATTATAAGTATCTTAGTTTCTCATATGTAATCTTTAATATTGGGATCCTAGACATTCACTGATTTTCAAAATCCTTTTCCTAGGGTTCTCGGTTTGCTTGGAGGTGAAGAGAGATATCAGACATCAACCAACCTATGCTACAATTTCCTCATCTGTCTTAAAGTCCAAAAGTCTTGTAGGATTGTTTCACATTTTAGGTTTCACTATAGGAGTTTGTTTATACATGATCTCTTATGTATTTTGTAATCTCAATATTGTGATTAGATACCTAAAATCAAGCAGTGATTTGTTTGTCTCAAAGAACAGGTTAAAGTTGCTAAAATTAACCAGAAACTCCTTCATGTTATCTATGTTGGACTTTATCCTATTTGTTACAGGACTTTGTCCTATTTTTTTTTTTTTTTTTGGTTTGTGTTCATGACACCAGGACTTATACATTTCTTAATATGTTGATATTGACTTCAACTTTATACCACCAAGAAACAGGATTCACAACATTTCTGCATAAATCTTCTTTCATTACATTTATTCTAAAAACATCGTTCACACCCATTCTATATGTGTCTACACTTGCTTTTAAGAATACAAAAGTGTGAATGTATAATTGTCATGATTTTCAGCATCTAGGAGAGGATGAGGTAAACTGTTTATTTATTTTTTTTACTAGTAATTTATTCTTTATTAAGGTAATAATTTTTTTGAAACTTTTTTATTTTTAATTTTTTTTTAATTTACAATATTCTATTGGTTTTGCCAGAAATCAACATGAATCTGCCATGGTGTACACGTGTTCCCCATCCTGAACCCTCCTCCCACCTCCCTCCCCATACCATCACTCTGGGTCATCCCAGTGCACCAGCCCCAAGCTTCCTGTATCCTGCATCGAACCTGGACTGGCGATTCGTTTCTTATATGATATTATACATGTTTCAATGCCATTCTCCCAAATCACCACCCCTCTCTCTCCCACAGAGTCCAAAAGACTGTTCTATACATCTGTGTGTCTTTTGCTGTCTTGCATACAGGGTTATCATTACCATCTTTCTAATTCCATATATATGTGTTAGTATACTGTATTGGTGTTTTTCTTTCTGGCTTACTTCACTCTGTATAATTGGCTCCAGTTTCATCCGCCTCATTAGAACTGATTCAAATGTATTCTTTTTAATGGCTGAGTAATACTCCATTGAGTATATGTACCACAGCTCTCTTATCCATTCATCTGCTGAGGGACATCTAGGTTGCTTCCATGTCCTGGCTATTATAAACAGTGCTGCGATGAACACTGGGGTACACGTGTTAACTGTTTCTTTAATGTTGTTACCAGATAGGGAGAGTTGAGAAGACCCTTCCTTGTGGGCCTCAGTTCTTGGTAAGGACGCAGAGCAGAATCTGAGGTTTTAACTGTGGTAAAAACAAACTTATTGAAGAAAGAATGGAAAGAACACCTTAAGATAGAGGTGGGACAAACCAGGAGAGGCAACAGGACTGGAATGATGAGGTACAGGGTTTCCAAGACAGAACTTTACATATTCATCTAGGTGGACCTAGACTGACAGTTGCAAGTTATTGGACTTCCCTGATGGCTCAGTGGGTAAAGAATCCATCAGTAATGCAGAAGACACAGGAGATGTGGGTTCGATCCTTTGTTCAAAAAGATCCCCTGAAGGAAGAAATGGAAACCCTCTACAGTATTTTTGCCTCGAAAATTCCATGGACAGAGGATCTTGGCAGGCTACAGTCCAGGGGGTGGCAAAGAGTTGGACACAACTGAGCACGTGGCACAGGCTCTATTGTGTGTGTCTTTCCCATAGCTCAGTTATAATCAAATGTATGTTATGTACAGAGTACTTTTGAACCCTTAATGGGCTCCCAGCTACCTAAGGTCACTTGAGGACACAGCTGTGCATCAAGGGCTTAAGTGCCAGAATTAGAAAAGTCTCTGTGGCTATTTTGTATCATATCTGTGAGCTCTCCTGGGCCCCACCAGAGCGAGTCTGGGGTAGAGTTCAGAGATCAGCTTGAATCTTTTTTGCCTCCACCACCCCATGCTGCTTATATTAACTGCTTCCTACCTAAGAATATTTACAAGATAATGTGGTAAGTTCTATGAGAGAACTGTTTTGAATGTGGATAAAAATGGATCATAAGCTCATTGAATAAATATATAGGTATTCAAGAAAAAGTTCAAAGAAGTAATACATGTAGTAAGTTTCAAAAGATAAGGCAGAGTCTTCCATAAAAGGAAGGTTGGCCTCTGACTGACTATTGTTTTCATGCTGTCACTTGAATTCTGGTAAACTAAATTTTATCTGTGGATTGATTAAGAAGAACACAGAAAAAAAATTACTGGAAATTATTTATAGTAGCTCAAAGTGGAATAGGCAGTAGCATTATCATCACAAACTAATGCATATTCATTGCTAGCAAAAGCCTGAACAAGTAATAATATAATACATACATTTGGTTTATATTGATAATTTTATTATGAGGGGCTTCCCTTATAGCTCAGTTAGTATAGAATCCGTCTTCAATGGAGGAGACCTGGGTTCAGTCCCTGGGTTGGGAAGATCCCCTGGAGAAGGGAAAGGCTACCTACTCCAGCATTCTTGCCTGGAGAATTTCATGGACTGTATAGTCCACAGGGTCAGAGAGAGTCAGATATGACTGAGTGATTTTCACTTTCACTTTTATAATGAATTGTGAATCAATTTAATTACCATCAGTTCAGTTCAGTCACTCAGTCATGCCCGACTCTTTGAGATCCCATGAATCTCAGCACGCCAGGCTTCCCTGTCCATCACCAACTCCCTGAGTCCACCCAAACCCATGTCCATTGAGTCGGTGATGCCATCCAACCATCTCATCCTCTGTTGTCCCCTTCTCCTCCTGCCCTCAATCTTTCCCAGCATCAGGGTCTTTTCAAATGAGTCAGCTCTTCACATCATCTGGCCAAAGTATTGGAGTTTCAGCTTCAACATCAGTCCTTCCAATGAACACCCAGGACTGATCTCCTTTAGGATGGACTGGTTGGATCTCCTTGCTCTCCAAGTGACTCTCAAGAGTCTTCTCCAACACCACAGTTCAAAAGCATCAATGCTTTGGCACTCAGCTTTCTTTATAGTCCAACTCTTACATCCTTGAAAAGCCATAGCTTTGACTAGACAGACCTTTGTTGGCAAAGTGATGTCTCTGCTTTTTAATATGCTGTCTAAGTTGGTCATAACTTTCCTTCCAAGGAGTAAGCATCTTTGAATTTCATGGCTTTAGCCACAATTTGCAGTGAATTTGGAGCCCCAAAATATAAAGTTAGTCACTTTTCCCCATCTATTTCCCATGAAGTGATGGGACTGGATGCCATGATCTTCGTTTTCTGAATGTTGAGCTTTAAGCCAACTTTTTCACTCTCCTCTTTCACTTTCTTCAAGAGACTCTTTAGTTCTTCTTCATTTTCTGCCATAAGGGTGGTGTCATCTGCATATATGAGGTTATTGATATTTCTCCTGGCAATCTTGATTCCAGCTTGTGCTTCCTCCAGCCCAGAGTTTCTCATGATGTACTCTGCATATAAGCTAAATAAGCAAGGTGACAGTATACAACCCTGATGTACTCCTTTTCCTATTTGGAACCAGTCTGTTGTTCCATGTCCAATTCTAACTGTTGCTTCCTGAGCTGCAAACAAGTCAGTTGGTCTCAAGAGGCAGGTCAGGTAGTCTGGTATTCCCATCTCCTTCAGAATTATCCACAGTTTATTGTGATCCACACAGTCAAAGGCTTTGGCATAATCAATAAAACAGAAATAGATGTTTATCTGGAACTCTCTTGTTTTTTTGATGATCCAGCCGATGTTGGCAATTTGAACTCTGGTTCCTCTGCCTTTTCTAAAGCGAGCTTAAATATCTGGAAGTACACGGTTCACATATTGCTGAAGCCTGGCTTGCAGAATTTTGAGCATTACTTTACTAGCATGTGAGATGAGTGCAATTGTGCGGTAGTATGGCCGGGAGGAGCTACCCCACATCTGAGGTCAGGGGCGGCAGAGGAGAGGAGCAACCCCACGTCCAAGGAGCAGTGGCTGCGCGGGTGCAGGAGGGCCTAGAGGAGCTACTCCACATTCAAGGTCAGGAGAGGCGGCAGTGAGGAGACACCCCTCGTCCAAGGTAAGGAGCAGCGGCTGTGCTTTGCTGGAGCAGCCGTGAAGAGATACTCCACATCCAAGGTAAGAGAAATGCAAGTAAAACTGTAGGTGTTGCAAGAGAACATCAGAGGGCAGACACACTGAAACCATAATCACAGAAAACTAGCCACTCTGATCACACTAGGACCACAGCCTGGTCTAACTGAATGAAACTAAGGCCCTATGCGGCCACCCAAGATGGGCAGGTCATGGTG
The DNA here is from genome assembly GCF_055505025.1 of Bos grunniens. NCBI lineage: Eukaryota > Metazoa > Chordata > Mammalia > Artiodactyla > Bovidae > Bos > Bos grunniens. The sequence continues at coordinate 6,804,613 of NC_141176.1, read as the reverse complement.
GAGAGGTCTGACAGAATGTGGTCCACTGGAGAAGGGAATGACAAACCACTTCATTATTCTTGCCTTGAGAACCCCATGAACAGTATGAAAAGGCAAAATAATAGGATACTGAAAGAGGAACTCCCCAGGTCAGTAGGTGCCCAATATGCTACTGGAGATCTGTGGAGAAATAAATCCAGGAAGAATGAAGGGATGGAGCCAAAACAAAAACAATACCCAGTTGTGGATGTGACTGGTGACAGAAGCAAGGTCCAATGCTGTAAAGAGCAATATTGCATAGGAACCTGGAATGTTAGGTCCATGAATCAAGGCAAATTGGAAGTGGGCAAATAGGAGATGCCAAGAGTGAACATCAACATTTTAGAAATCAGTGAAATAAAATGGACTGGAATGGGTGAATTTAAATCAGACAATGTTTATATCTACTACTGTGGGCAAGAATATCTTAGAAGAAATGGAGTAGCCATCATGATAAACAAGAGTCCAAAATGCAGTACTTGGAGACAAACTTAAATACAACAGAATAATCTCTGTTCGTTTCCAAAGGCAAAACATTCAATATCACAGTAATCCAAGTCTATGCACCAACAAGTAATGCTGAAGAAGCTTCAATTGAACACTTCTAGGAAGACATACAAGACCTTCTAGAACTAACACCCAAAAAAGATGTCCTTTTCATTATAGGAGACCGGAGGCAAAAGAAGAAAGTCAAGAGATACCTGGAGTAACATGCAACCTTGGCATTGGAGTACAAAAAGAAGCAAGTCAAAGGCTAAAAAAGTTTTGTCAGGAGAATGCACAGTTCAGTTCAGTTCAGTCTCTCAGTCACGTCCAACTCCTTGCAACCCCATGGACTGGAACACGCCAGGCTTCCCTGTCCATCACCAACTAACGGAGTTTACTCAAACTCATGTCCATTGAGTTGGTGATGCCTTCCAACCGTCTAATCATCTGTCATCCTCTTCTCCTTCCACCTTCAATCTTTCCCAGAATCAGGATCTTTTCAAGAGAGTCAGCTCTTTTCATCAGGTGGCAAAAATATTGGAGTTTCAGCTTCAACATCAATCCTTCTAATGAATAGTCAGGACTTATTTCCCTTAGGATGGACTGGTTAGATCTCCTTGCAGTCCAAAAGACTCTCAAGAGTCTTTTCCAACACCACAGTTCAAAAGCATCAATTCTTTGGCACTCAGCTTTCTTTATAGTCCAAATCTCACATCCATACATGACTACTGGAAAAACCTTAGCCTTAACTAGACGAACCTATGTTGGCAAAGTAATGTCTCTGCTTTTTAATATGCTGTCTAGGTTGGTCATAACTTTCCTTCCAAGGAGTAAGCTTCCTTTAATTTCATGGCTGCAGTCACCATCCACAGTGATTTTGGAACCCCAAAAAATAAAGTCTGCCACTGTTTCTACTGTTTCACTATCTATTCACCATGAAGTGATGGGACTGGATGCATGATCTTAGTTTTCTGAAAGTTGAGCTTTAAGCCAACTGTTTTAACTCTCCTCTTTCACTTTCATCAAGAGGCTCTTTATTTCTTTGCTTTCTGCCACAAGGGTGGTGTAATATTCGTTTCTGAGGTTATTAATATTTCTCCCAGCAATCTTTATTACAGCTTGTGCTTCTTCCAGCCCAGCGTTTCTCATGATGTACTCTGCATATAAGGTAAATAATCAGGGTGACATTATACAGCTTTGATGTATTCCTTTTCCTATTTGGAACCAGTCTGTTGTTCCAAGTCCTGCTCTAACTGTTGGTTCCTGACCTGCATACAGATTTCTCAAGAGGCATGTTAGGTGATCTGGTATTCCCATCTCTTTTAGAAATTTCCAGCTTATTGTGAGAAGAATGCACTGTTGTAACAAATATCCTCCTCCAATAACACAAGAGAATACTCCATACATGGACATCAATCTGATTTTGGTCAATACCAAAATCAGATTGATTACATTATTTACAGCCAAGGATGGAGAAGCCCTATACAGTCAGCAAAAACAAGACTAGGAGCTGACTGTGGCTCAGATCATGAACTCCTTATTGCCAAACTCAGACTTAAATTGAAGAAAGTAGGAAAAACCACTAGACCATTGAGGTATGACCTAAATTAAATCCTTTACGATATTACAGTGGAAATGACAAGTAGATTCAAAGGACTAGATCTGATAGACAGAGGGCCTAAAGAATTATTACAGAGGTTCATAACATTGTGCAGAAAGCAGTGATCAAGACCATCCCCAAGAAATTTGCAAAAAGGCAGACAGGTCGTCTGATGGGTCCTTACAAATAGCTGAGAAAAGGAGAGAAGCTAAAGGCCAATAAGAAAAGTAAAGGTTTACCCACATGAATGCAGAGTTCCAAAGAATAGCAAGGAGAGATAAGAAAGCCTTCCTAATCAATCAATGCAAAGAAACAGAGTAAAACAATAGAAAGGGCAAAACTAGATATCTCTTGAAAAAAATTAGAGATAGCATGGAACATTTCATGCAAAGATGGGCACAATAAAGTACAGAAATGGTATGGACCTAACAGAAGCAGAAAATGTTAAGAAGATGTGGCAAGAATACACAGAAGAAGTATACAGAAAAGATATCATGACCCAGATAACTAAGATGATGTGATCACTCATCTGATCGAGACATCTTGGAATGCAAAGTCAAGTGGGCCTTAGTAAGCATCAGTAAGAACAAAGCTAGTGGAATTCTAGTTGAGCTATTTAAAATCCTAAAATATGATGCACTGAATATGCCAGAAAATTTGGAAAACTCAGCAGTGGCCACAGGACTGGAAAATGTAAGTTTTCATTCCAATCCCAAAAATGGCAATGTCAAAGAATATTTAAACTACTGCACAATTGCACTTGTCTCACACACTAGCAAACTAATACTCAAAATTCCCCAAGCCAGGCTTCAACAGTGTTAACTTATAGCGGAGTACATTATGTGAAATGCTGGGCTGGATGAAGCACAAGCTGTAATCAAGATTGCTTGGAGAAATGTCAATAACCTCAGTTATGTAGATGACACTCTTATGTCAGAAAGTGAAAAAAAAAAATAAATAAACTAAAGAGCCTCTGATGAAAGTGATAGAGGAGAGTGAAAAAGTTGGCTTACAACTCAACATTCAGAAAACTAAAATCATGGCATCTGGTCCCATCACTTCAGGGCCAATAGATAGGGAAACAATGGAAATAGTGATAGATGTTATTTGGGGGGCTGCAAAATCACTGCAGATAGTGGCTACTCCATGAAATTAAAAACAAAAACAAAAACAAAAACAAAAAACCTTACTTCTTGGAAGAAAACCTGTGACCAACCTAGACAGCATATTAAAAAACAAGGACATTACTTTACCAACAAAGGTCCATCTAGTCAAAGCTGTTTTTTCCAGTAGTTGTGTATGAATATGAGATTTGGACAATAAAGAATGCTGAGCCCTTAGTATTGATGCTTTTGAATTGTGGTGTTGGAGAAGACTCTTGAGAGTCCCTTGGACTGCAAGGTGATCCAACTAGTCAATCGTAGAAGAAATCAGTCCTGAATATTCATTGGAAGGACTGACTGTGAAGCTGAAACTCCAATACTATGGCCACCAGATGTAATGAACTGACTCATTGGAAAAGACTGTTACACTGGGAAAGATTGAATTCATCAGGAGAAAGGGAAGACAGAGGATCAGAGGGTTTGATGGCATCACCAACTCGATGGACATGAGTTTGAGTAAATTTCGGGAGTTAGTAATGGACAGGGAATCCTATCGTGCTACAGTCCATGGGGTCACTAACAGTTGGACACGACTGAGGGACTGAACTGAACTAATGAAAGAAATCAAAGATAACATAAACAGATGGAAAGATATTCCATCTTCCTGGGTAGGAAGAATCAATATTGTGAAAATGTCTATACTACCAAATGCAATCTACAGTTTCAATGTGGTCACTCTCAAATTACCAGTGGCATTTTTCACAGAAGTAAATAAAAAAACTTCACAATTTATGTGGATCCAAAAAAGACCCCAAATAGCCAAAGCAGTCTTCAGAAAGAAGAATGGAACTGGAGGAGTTAACCATGTATATGACTTCAAATTATACTACAAAGCTACAGTCATCAAGATAGTATAGTAATGGCACAAAAAGAGAAATACAGAGTAGTGAAACAAGATAGAAAGCCCAGAAATAATCCCATGCACCTATGGGTATCTTATTTTGACAAAGGAGACAGGAATATATAATGAGTCAAAGACAGCCTCTTCAATAATGGTGCTGGGAAAATTGGACAACTTCATGTTAAATAATGTAGTTAGAACATTTCCTAATACCATGAAGAAGTGAAGTCGCTCAGTCATGTCCAACTCTTTGTGACCCCATGGGCTTTAGCCTACTAGGCTCCATCCATGAGATTTTCCAGGCAAGAATACTGAAGTGGGTTGCCATTTCCTTCTCCAGAGGATCTTCCTGACCTAGGGATCGAACCCAGGTCTCCCACATTGCAGGCAGACGTTTTACCGCCTGAGCCAATACTATACACAAAGATAAATTAAAAATTGATTAAATACCTAAATATAAAGCCCAAAATTGTAAACCTCTTAGACAAAAACATACACAGAACACTTGATGACATAAATCAAAGCAAGATCCTTTATGACCCACCTCATAGAGTAGTAGAAATAAAAACAAAAATAAGCAATTTGGACCTGATTAAACTTAAAAGCTTTTGCACAGCAAAGGAAACTAAAAGCAAGGTGAAAAGATGACCCTCAGAAATGGAAGAAAATAATTCAAATGAAACAACTGACAAAGAATTAACTTCCAAAATATACAAACAGCTCATACTACTCAATACCAGAAAAACAAACAACACAATCAAAAAGTGATAAAAAGACTTAAACAGACATTTCTCTAAAGACATACAAATGGCTAACAAGAACATGAAAAGATACTCGACATCACTCATTATTAGAAAAATGCAAATCAAAACTACTATGAGATATATCACCTCACACCAGTCAGAATGGCGAACATCAAAATGTCCGCAAACAGTAAATGCTGGAGAGTGTGTGGAGATGAGGGAATGCTCTTGCACTGTTGGTGGGAATGTAAATTGATACAGCCACTATGGAAGATGGTATGGCAATTACTTAAAAAAGGTTTTGTTTACTGGAAATAAAACCACCATATGACCCAGAAATCCCACTCCTCAGCATATACCCTGAGGAATCCAAAATTGAAAAAGACACATGTATCTCATTGTTCATTGCAGTACTTTTTACAATAGCTAGAACATGGAAGCAACTTTGATGTCCATCAACAGATGAATGGATGAAGAAGCTGTGGTACATACACATAGTGGAATATTCAGTTCAGTTCAGTTCAGTTGCTCAGTCATCTCCAACTCTTTGCGACCCCATGAATCACAGCACGCCAGGCCTCCCTGTCCATCACCATCTCCCGGAGTTCACTCAAACTCACGTCCATCGAGTCAGTTATGCCATCCAGCCATCTCATCCTCTGTCGTCCCCTTCTTCTCCTGCCCCCAATCCCTCCAAGCATCAGAGTCTTTTCCAATGAGTCAACTTTTCACATGAGGTGGCCAAAGTACTGGAGTTTCAGCTTTACCATCATTCCTTCCAAAGAAATCCCAGGGCTGATCTCCTTCAGAATGGACTGGTTGGATCTCCTTGAGTCCAAGGGACTCTCAAGAGTCTTCTCCATCACTACACTTCAAAAGCATCAATTCTTTGGTGCTCAGCTTTCTTCACAGTCTAACTCTCACATCCATACATGACCACTGGAAAAACCATAGCCTTGACTAGACTGACCTTTGTTGGCAAAGTAATGTCTCTGCTTTTCAATATGCTATTTAGGTTGTTCATAACTTTTCTTCCAAGCAGTGAGTGTCTTTTAATTTCATGGCTGCAGTCACCATCTGCAGTGATTTTGGAGCCCAAAAAATAAAGCCTGACACTGTTTCCACTGTTTCCCCATCTATTTCCCATGAAGCGATGGGACCAGATGCCATGATGGAATATTATTCAGCCATAAAAAGGAATGCATTTGAATCAGTTCTAATGAGGTGGATGAACCTAGAGCCTATTATACAGAGCGAAGTAAGTCAGAAAGAAAAAGATAAATATCATATACTAATGCATATGTTTGGGAAGGAAATGCCAACCTACTCCAGTATTCTTGCCTGGAAAATCCCCTGGGAGTCTACAGTCCATGGGGTCACAAAGAGTCAGACACAACTGAGCGACTTCACCTTATTTCTTTCTTTCTAATGCATATATAAGGAATCTAGAAAAATGGTACTGAAGAATTGATTTACAGGGCAGCAATGGAGAAAGAGACATGGAGAATAGACTTATGGACATGGGAAGAGGGGAGGAGGATGAGATGTATGGAGAGAGTAACTTGGAAACCTACATTATCATATATAAAAAGAGAGAATGAATGGGAATTTTCTCTATGTCTCAAAAAAAAATCAATCAGGTCCTTTGTATCAACCTAGAGAGGTGGGATGGGAAGGGAGGTAGGAGAGAGGTTCAAAAGTGAAGAGATATATACCTATGGCTGATTCATATTGAGGTTTGACATAAAACAAAATTTTGTAAAGCAATTATCCTTCAATATAAAAAAGTAATTAATTAAAAAAATCTCAAATCATATAGAAAAACAAAATCTTAAGAAATTTCTAAATAAATAATATTCAAAAAATTTTAAATATTGTAATATAAATATATCTTAATATAAATATTTAATTATATATTTATATCTTTTCTCAAACCAGGCTATCACTAGAAAGTTTTACCTATCCGTAGGAAATTTTTCTCAGTAGTTAGTGACATTTTGACATGTATTTCATTTCTTGGCGCAGTTAAGTGAGTAGATAAACATTTTATTATTATGTTTAGAAATCAACATATATCTACTCTCTTATATATGGGCTCCTTTAGGTACAATTCCATGATCTGAATTTAAAATTATTCATTTGTTCATTTTTTGTTAAACTGGAGAGTAACTACTTTAAAGTTATGTTGGTTTCTGCCATTCAGCAATAGATATTATGTATATATATATGTATATATATATATCCTCTGTCTCTTGAACCTCCCTTGCAAACTGTTTGTTCAAATTTTAAGTTTGCATTTGTTTTTGCTTTTAGTTTGCATTTTGAAAATAGTGGTGTGTAAGCACTGCTTTGATAATAACTAGGCACTCAAATTCTCTACAAGATATTTTGTTTGTTTTCTTCAGTAAATTTCTATATGATCAAAATAAAATAATATAATTTCTATTGGAACATGATGTAACTAAAAGTCAAATAATTAAAAGAGTTGTTCAAGATAATGAAATTTAATGAGCGAAGTTCGGGTATCCCTTAGAGATATTACTTTTATAGTAAAACCTACACAAAGATTGACACAGTTGTATTTATATAAAAATTCTTTTGGTGTCCTTAATATTAATACAAACCACAGGAAAGTATATTTTATCTCAAAATTCAAGGAATTAATTTAATAATTTGGACAAATTTTCAATTTTTCTATCATGCAAACTCTAAAAACATATAGTTGTCTATATACATATTCAGATCAGTTCAGTTCAGTTGCTCAGTCGTGTCTGACTCTTTGTGACCCCGTGGACTGCAGCAAGCCAGGCTTCCCTGCCCATCACCAACTCCCAGAGTACTTAAATTCATGTCCATTGAGTTGGTGATGCCATTCAACGATCTCATCCTCTGTCGTCCCCTTCTCCCGCTTTCAACCTTAACCAGCATCAGGGTCTTTTCAAATGAGTCAGTTCCTGGCATCAGGTGGACAAAGTATCGGAGTTTCAACTTTAGCATCAGTCCTAGGAACAAATATTCAGAACTGATTTCCTTTATGATGGGCTGGTTGGATCTCCTTGCAGTCCAAGGGACTCTCAAGAGTTTTCTCCAACACCACAGTTCAAAAGCATCAATTATTCGATGCTCAGCTTTCTTTAAAGTCCAACTCTCACCTCCATACATGACTGCTGGAAAAACCATAACCTTGACTAGACAGAACTTTGTTGACAAAGTTATGTCTTACTTTTTAATATACTGTCTAGGTTGGTCATAGCTTTTCTTCCAAGGAGCAAGTGTCTTTTAATTTCAGGGCTGCAGTAACCATCTGCAGTGATTTTGAAACCCAAAACAATTAAGTCTGTCACTGCTTCCATTGTTTCCCCATCTATTTACCATACAATGATGGGATGAGATGCCATGATCTTAGTTTTCTGAATGTTAATGCAAGCCACCTTGTTCACTTTCCTTTTTCACTTTCATCAAGAGGCTCTTTAGTTCTTCTTCACTATCTGCCACAAGGGTAGTGTCATATTCATATCTGAGGTTACTGATATTTCTCCCAGCAATCTTGATTCCAACTTGTGCTTCTTCCAGCCCAGCTTTTTTGATGATGTATTCTGCATAGAAGTTTAATAAGCAGGGTGGCAATATACAGCTTTGATGCACTCCTTTCCAGAACTGAAACCAATCTGTTGTTCCATGTCCAGTTTTAACTGTTGCTTCATGACCTGCATATAAATTTCTCAAGATGCAGTTCAGATGGTCTGGTATTAACAACTCTTTAAGAATTTTGTAAAGTTTGTTGTGATCCACAGAGTCAAAGGCTTTGGCATAGTCAATAAAGCAGAAATAGATGTTTTTCTGGAACTCTCTTGCTTTTTTGATAATCCAACAGATGTTGGCAATTTGATCTCTGGATCCTCTGCCTTTTCTAAATCCAGCTTCAATATCTGGAAGTTCACCATTCACGTACTGTTGAAGCCTGACATGGAGAATTTTGAGCATTACTTTACTATTATGAGAGATGAATGCAATTGTGCGGTATTTTGAACATTAGTTGGGATTGCCTTTCTTTGGGATTCGAATGAAAACTGACCTTGTCCAGTCCTGTGGTCACAGCTGAGTTTTCCAAATTTGCTGGTATATTGAGTGCAGCATTTTTACAGCATCATCTTTTAGGATTTGAAATAGTTCAACTTGTATTCCATCACCTTGACTACCTTTGTTCATAACGATGCTTCCTAAGGCTAACTTGACTTTGCATTCCAGGATCTCTGGCTCTAGGTGAGTGATCACACCATCGTGATTATCTGGGTCGTGAAGAGCTTCTTTGTATAGCTTTTCTGTGTATTCTTGCCACCTTTTCTGAATATCTTCTGCTTCTGTTAGTTTAATACCATTTCAGTCCTTTATTGAGCCCATCTTTGCATGAAATGTTCCCTTGGCGTCTCTAATTTTCTTAAAGAGATCTCTAGTCTTTCCCTTTCTACTGTTTTCATACCTTCTGCTTCTATTTCTGTCCTTTATTGTGCCCATCTTTGCATTAAATGTTCCTTTGGTATCTCTAATTTTCTTGTAGAGATCTCTAGTCTTTCCCTTTCTACTGTTTTCCTCTATTTCTTTGCACTGATCACTGAGGAAAGCTTTCTTATCTCTCCTTGCTATTCTTTGGAACTCTGCATTCAAATGGGTATATATTTCCTTTTCCCTTTTGCCTTCACCATCCCTTTATTTCTCATCTATTTGTAAATCTTCTTTGGACAACCATTTTGCCTTTTTGGATTTCTTTTTCTTGGGGATGGTCTTGATCCCTGCCTCCTGTACAGTGTTATGAACCTCTGTCCATAGTTCTTCAGACACTCTGTCTATCAAATCTAATCCCTTGAATCCATTTGCCACTTCCACTGTATAATTGTAAGGGATTTGATTTAGTCATACCTGAATGGTCTAAAGGTTTTCCCTACTTTTTTTCAATTTAAATCTGAATTTGGCAATAAGGAGTTCATGATCTGAACCACAGTCAGCTTCTGGTCTTGTTTTTTTCTGACTGTATACAGCTTCTCCATTTTTGGCTGCAAAAATTATAATCAATCTGATTTCAGTGTTGGCCATCTGGTGATGTCCATGTGTAGAGTCTTCTCTTGGGTTGTTGGAAGAGGGTGTTTGTTATGACCAGTGCATTCTCTTGGCAGGACTCTATTAGCCTTGCCCTGCTTCATTCTGTACTCCAAGGCCAAATTTGCCTGTTACTCCAGGTGTTTCTTGACTTCCTACTTTTGCATTCCATTCCCCTATAATGAAAAGGACATCTTTTTTGGGTGTTAGTTCTAGAAGGTCTTGTAGGTCTCCATAGAACCGTTCAAATTCAGCTTCTTCAGCATTACTGGTAGGGGCATAGACTTGGATTACCGTGATATTGAATGGTTTGCCTTGGAAATGAACAGAGATCATTCTGTCATTTTTGAGATTGCATTCAAGTATTGCATTTTGGCCTCTTTTGTTGCCTATGATAGCTACTACATTTCTTCTAAGGGATTCTTGCTCACATTCATCGTTATAATGGTCATCTGGGTTAAATTTACCCATTCCAGTCTATTTTAGTTCTCTGATTCCCAAAATGTTGATGTTCACTCTTACCATCTCCTGTTTGACCGCTCACCACTTCAGTATACTTACCTTAAGAACCTTTGAACAGTATATTCATATTAATGATGGTATTAAATAGCCAGTACAGTTGATATAAATATTATCATACATATTTTAATATTTTTAGCCAAACTAACATAGTAGATATTATTCAAAGACAACATAGAAGATGAGATAATTTTGATTCCTTTTCTGCCACATGAATAAAAGTTGAGACTTACCTTCCAGCATAAATATATATATATTGGGTTAAGTGTTTTTGAGAAGATAAAACATGCTAATTTACCTTTACAGTTTACTCAGCTTTAATCCTGGAGTACTTTTCACTGACAATACAGGAATGAGGCATAAGTTATTCTCACTGAGTGAGAGGGCCAAGGTTATATTCAGGGCTGTTTGCTTGGCTAGAATTTGCTGGGTAGGGAATCAGGGTGACTGTGTAGGAGAAGGGAGGCTCAGAAATATGAGTGAAACTTTCCATGTGTCAATGTATCATTAGCTAAGCCTGAGATACACTTCAAGACTTCTGAGGAAAGGAGCTGAGAATGGAAAGAAGCACCAGAGATATGCTATCCTGGGAGACATTGTGTTTCAGGTCAGCCATCTTAGAGACCTTGATGAGCATTTCAAACACTCCATTGAGTCTGATGATAATTCATACTTTAAAAATAACAGACACACTCTAGGGTAAGAATCATGCCTTAAGACGAAGGACAAAAATGAAATATACTCACTCAAAGAATAAAACTATGTCACTGATCAAAATATCACAATTCAACTGAGTGTAATAATTTCAGTTTGAATACCTAGATTCTCTATCAATTAACCATAGCCTTGCTGTTAATATTAATCTAATTCTATATGTCAGTCATGATATATTTGGTATATATTGCTCCTTTCAGCAGAAAAGAATGTGCTAAAATGTAAAATGTGTTATTATTTGGATGAAGAAATGTTTGGCTTACATACACATTGACATTAAATTCAACATCCTGAATGACAACCAGAGCATTTCTTGTTTTTCTTATGAAGATAATAAATAGGATGAACTCAGTGATAATTTTGTTATTCAAATGAATCCATTATGTAGTTTTTAATATGTGCTTTTTTCATTGTCAAAAATTATTTGAGAGTAAAATGTGAATTATATTTAAGACTATAATTGTTGTGATTCCATAAAGTTAAGCTGCCCTTTAATTGTAAATTAAACTTTCGCTGGTTAGAGGAGTTATTTTTTGCTAGTTCAGGAATATTTAATCACTTATTAAGTTTGAGAAGGAAACTGCAGAAGGAAATGGCAACCCACTCCAGTATTCTTGCCTGAAGAATTCCATGGATAGAGTAGCCTGGTTGGGCTAGAGTGCATGGGCTCAAAAAGTGTTGGACATGACTGAGTGACTAATACTAAGTTTGATTGAAATAGTAATAAAGATTTTATAAAAGGTTAAATTAAAACTAAATAGAATCTGGCTTGGGCACTAAACATATATGGCTTTTGTATCTGGATGCTTTTGTCATAAGCAATCCACTTATAAAATTAATATCAATATTGTATCAGAAATTTTAAGTATATCCATTTTATATAAAGAGTTGTTTCAAAAGTTTTATTATTTAAATAAAATTACTCAAAACTTGCCCACAATTATTGACATTTAATTTGATAAGCTTAATATTTTTAATTAACATTTAAGCATCAATAATCACATTCAAGACATAATTTTACTGAAAGTTGTGGAGGAAAAAATATCTCTACTATAAAATTGATTGACCTAATGATTTAATTTTCCTTATTATCTAGTCCTGATACGAATTTCTTGCTTTAATATCTTTACTGCTATAAAAAACTGAGGTGTGGAGGTCATTTTCTGTGACAGGCTCTGTGAACATTCATTATCAGTAGACACTGAAAAGATGAAAATTGTCATATTTAGAAGTGTACATTGACATAAAACTGCTACTTTGGTGTTTAATTTTGTTTTGAAAAAGTATTTAATATTATACTGTCCATCACATTGATATAGAAGACCTAAATAAATGGTAGATAATTTGAAAGCACTCAGTGTTAACCTACCAATAACTGCATATTGAAAGCAAAATGAATGACATATACTCTTCTGAAAGATATTCAATACAGAGATTCTGTTTTGATAGTAACTTTATCTGGCATGAGGTTTTTTTTTTTCTAGTTGATAAGATAGCAGAAAATAATTGAGATTTATAGAATAGGCTATAAGAATTGCATCCCAAAGTTCTCATCAAATAATTGAACCACATGAAATTGTTCAAAAATTTTTTCATAACTAAAAAATAATAACATCTTGATAAATGTGGCTGTGTCTTTCTTGTGAACTTATTTATATTCTGTTAGTATTGTGAATAATAAAAATAATTTATTAGAAGATTCTGTGCAAAAGTATTGCACTGGTAATTTGCATTCAAATTTTGTTTAGTAGTTAATTGAAACATAATGGTTGTAATTTTAACGTGCATGTTCATTTTACCTTTCTTGGCCAATAAAAACATTCTGAAATAATCAGAATAACTAATTCATGTAAGTCCAAAGTCAAATGAGAAACTTTAAAATAATAATTCAGAGTTTCAAACTTAATTTTGACTAGGATATACCTGAGTGTATGTTTTGTTGTATTTGGGGATCTCAGAATTTTTGGCTACATCTTTTTCTTCTTTCAATAATTCTGAAACATTCTTTTCTATTTTTTTTAATAAAATTTTGTCCCATCCTCTCTATCTCTTATCCTTCTCAAAATTTCAGTTACATGTGTTCTGAATCATTTAACATTACCCAATAACTTTTCTGGAGGAGGGCTTGACAACCCACTCCAGTGTTCTTACCTGGAGAATCCCCATGAACAGGGGATCCTGGACTGCAGTCTATGGGGTCTCAGAGTCAGACACGACTCAAGTGACTCAGTACGCACATACAATATCTCTTGAATGTGTGTGCATGAGTGCAAGCCTAGCCTGCCTGTCTCTTCTCCATTGGATTTCCCAGGAAGAATACTGAAATGGGTGACCACGCTCTCCTTCAGGGTATCTTCCCAGCCCAGGGATCCAAGCCACATTACCTGTGTCTCTTGCATTGCAGGTGGATTCTTTATCCACTGAACCACCTGGGAAGCCCAACTCTTATATAGTGTGCATTAGAGTTTTTTCACTCTCTTTTCAAGGCTGCATTTTGGTTTGAACAATTCTTATGGGCCTTTCAGTTCAATGATTATTTTTCTCAGCTGTATGCATTCTTATATTACATCAAAGTTATTTAAAATATTCAATAGTATGTTTTTCTTTTAATTCTAACTCTTAATTTTTGAAAAAAATGTCCTTCTTTTTACTAAAACAGCTGGAATTTTCTTTAATGTTATCACCTTGCCCACAAGTTCCTTAAATATACTAATCAGAATTAAAATTCCTATATAATAAACCCAACTTTTGGGTCATTTTTTAAAAATGTGATTTTGCTCGTTACTTTCAGCTTTTTAGTATTTTGAGGGTTTTTTTTTTTCCTTATTTTGTGTGTTTATCATATTTTTTAAAGGAATACTAAAATACTGAGGCATAGTTAGCATGTAGAACAAGAACACTATAACAAGAACATGCCTGATGCGTTCATTTAGAAGTGTCAAAAGCTTTCTGCACAGAAGTGAATAAGTTAAGAGAAAGAAAAGCCATATAAACCAGAGAGGTTTATAGGAATCAGGTTATTAACTGTTTTGCAGGCCATTTTTAGGACTCTGACTTACTATCCTGGAAATAAGGGGAGACTTTGGAGACTTTGGGGTTTGAGCTGAGTGTTGGGCACCCAGGTACAAACATAAAGCAATTAGTTAGATATGAAATCCAAAAGTGTGAGCAAGAGGCCTTACATGAGGTTCGGATTTAAGGCAATAGTGCTTTTAGGTAATACAAAAGTGGCTTCTGTCCTGGGTTTCAAGATTTAGAAGGCCCTAATTTTCCTTGTCTGACTATTCAGCTACCCTAATGCATGTAGTTTGTGCAGTCAGTGACATATAAACATCTGGAATCCTTACAGACCATTCACTCTAACTCCAGTTCAAGTATTTAGGATGCCACAGTACTCTGTGAAATTGTCCCAAAGACCTGTATAGGTCTTTTCCTAAGCCCAATCTCCAGAGTATAACCAAGTGATGATTCTTTGCAAGAAATATAGATGGAGTTTGTACTTTTACTCAGAGTTATCCTAATATGTGTTTGTAAGGCCTTTTTTGGGCTTCCTTGGAGACTCAGATAGTAAATTATCTGCAGTACAGGAGCCTTAGGTTTGATCCCTGGGTTGGGAAGATCTCCTGGGGGAAGGCAATGGCTACCTACTCCAGTATTCTTGCTTGGAGAATTCTATGGACAAAGGAGCCTTGAGGGCTAAGTTCATGGGGTCCATGGGGTTGCAATGAGTCATACATGACCAAGTGAGTAGTAAGGGAAGGAGTTTGTCATGGGAAAACAGGTGGTGTGCTATAAGATAGGGGCCATGCCCCAAATCTCTGTTTTGCTACAATAAATCACTACAAAATTTCTAAACTTAATTTCAGTTATCCACATTTTTGGTATATACATCAAACTATGCCATTATAGCATATTTTATTTAGCACTTTGCAGCCTTAATAAATTTATAACAATATAGGCAAATTTATTTCTGCCTCCATGTATACCATTATGCCATACTGCACAGATGCCAGAGAAGAGAAATGGGTATATAAATTCTATTTAAAGCCATAGTCCAGAACACATTACAAAGCAGTGAGTAAAGACAGAGAATAAAGCATTAAAAAGGTTGAAGCCCTAAAGCTGCTTTTGCATTCATAAATTTATAAGAAAAAGAACTTGTCACAGGTCCTGAGAAGAAGGTACTACGAGATAGAAATAAAACTAGAAGAAGATACACATTTTAGACAACCTATTGAAAGGAGGGAATTCTCAACTGTGTAAAATGCTGCTAAAGATCAAGGAAGATAAAGACTGCAAAGTGATCATTCATTTAAGAACATGGAGGATACTGGGGAACTAGAAGAGTGTATTATTCATGGTATAACAGTAGTTAAACCTGGATCAGAAATTCAGAATTTCTTTTCTTAAATAGGGGGAAACATGAACAATAATAAAAAACAGAAAAATGTTTAATAAGTCTTTCTATGTCTAGGTATGTTTAATTGTTGTTATTTAGTTGGCAAGGGATGTCTAACTCTTTTGTGACCCCATGGACTATAGCCTGCCAGGCTCCTCTGTCCATGGGATTTCTCAGGAAAGGATACTGGGGTGAATTGCCATTTCTTTATCCAGGGGATATTTCTGACCAAGGGATCAAACCTGAGTCTCTTGCATCTTCTGCATTGGCAGGTGAATTCTTTACCACAGAACCACCTGAGAAACTCCAGCATGTTTAATAGTAAGAATTAACATATTTTTTAAATCAATTATCATTACACATACATAGAAACCAGACAGGTGGTCACTTGCAGAAAAAAAATTTGAGAAAATCCTCTCATTTGTTCCTAGATAAAGTAGAAAAATCAGGTATTAAAAAGAATGCCAGAGAACAATCACAATCCATTTACAAATTATAAATTATTGGTGGATAGTTAAAAATAATTAAAAACTTATACCTCATGTCATTAAACTTTGAATTGTGTGTTGTCAAAATTTACACACACACACACCCATTAACAAACCCATACTCAAAACTTTAGCCACACTAATTTCTGGAAATGCTATCAGATATCACAGTAAAATTGTGAACTGCTATGAGGTTAAAAAAAAAAAAAAAATTCTGGGAGCTAGGATGAAGTTGGTGAGCTGTATTTCTGAGGTGACAAGTAATGTTTACTGAGGGAAATTGCTCACTGCAAAATACTAAGTTTCCCTTTATTGGCATATTCCCAAAGTAGCGACCATTAGTCGCTGGTCAAGAACAAAGTCAAAAGGACATATGAATATGATTGGGAGAGAGTGTAATAAAGTGAGGGTTTTCACATTTCAACTGAAGGAGAAGAAAGTGATCTTAGACATAAGATAGTGATCCTCAGAAGACTTATTTCATTTGATTCCAAAAATATTAATAAAGAATATATAAGAACTATCTAGAAATATAAGATCTCTTATAATATCTGCTCTATCTGAAAGGAACATTTAGACCACTAGTCTTATAATAGTTGTGTATTATTTATCATGTTTTCATGTATTATTTATTGGATTGGCTAAATTTACCTTGCTCTCTAAACAAAATAAGCATTATTCTTAGAACTGAGTAATCTTAATAGCTGTTGCTTTCATGTTTGCTATTTATCTTTTCTTTTGTGTCTGCTCTTTCTCTTATTCAACTAATATTTAATGTGTTTTCATTGGTTTTTTAATTCACTATCCATTTTCAACTATGATACAATAAACCATCATTATTGAGTGAAATTAATTTAAAAATCTATTTGAAAGAATAAAATGAGTTAAATCAAGACCTTCTTAAAAAGAAAACCCCTAAAGCAACATGCCAAATATACTGGGCGGCTGATCAGCACTTGATGAGAAGGGACACAGAAGATTACAAGAGTTCTCATACTTTTTTGAATAAAATAATCTGAATATAGTGTATTTGGAGATGATCAAAGGGGAGAAATCTGTTTGTTTGTTTGTTTGTTTAAGTAAAACGTTCCTATCTGAATTTGTAGTTGATCCCGAGTTCACCTGATCATGTGTTGATTTTGTTGTTAAGTCATTCAGTCATGTCTGACTCTTTGCAACCCGATGGATGGAGTATGCCAGGCATCCCTCTCTGTCAACACTTCCCAGAGTTTGCTTAGACTCATGTCCAGTGAGTCAATGATGCCATCCAACTATCTCATCCTCTGTTGCCCCCTTCTCCTCCTACCCTCAATCTTTCCCTCTTTCATGGTCTTTTCCAATGAGTTGGCTCTTCAAATCAGATGGCTAAATTATTTTGGAGCTTTGGCTTGAGTGTCAGTCCTTCCAATGAATATTCAGAGTTGGTTTAACATTGACTGGTTTGATCTTTGTGCTGTCCAAAGGACTCTCAAGAGTCTTCTCCATCACCACAGTGCAAAAGCATCAATTCAAAAGCTGAGGAGCAATTCTTGTATCTGACAAAATAGACCTTAAAATAAATAATATTACAAGAGATAAGGAAGAACACTACATAAAGGGGTCAATCCACAAGGAAGACATAACAATTGTAAATATCTATGCACCCATCATAGGAGCACCTCAATATATGACAGACACTAACAAATGTAAAAGGAGAAATTGACAGTAACACAATGATAATAGGAGATTTTAATACCCCACTTACACCAACAGACAGGTCATCAAAACAGAAAATTAATAAAGAAACACAAGTCTTAAATGATACATTAGATGAGATGGATCTCAATAATACCTTTAGGAGATTTTGTCCAAATGCCAAAGAATATATCTTTTTCTCAAGTGCACATGAAAAATTCTCCAGGATAGACCACATCTTGGATCACAAATTAAAAGTCAGTAAATTTAAGAAAATTGAAATCATATCAAGCATCTTTTCTGAAGACAATGCTATTGAGACTAGATATCAATTACAAGAAAAAAAAAACTGTAAAAACACAAATACACGGATATTAAACAATACATTTCCAAATAATGAAAAATTTACTGAATAAATCAAAAGGGAAATAAAAAAATTCCTGGAAACAAATGACAGTGAAAACATGCCAACTCAAAACCTATGTAACGCAGCAAAAGCAGTTCTAAGAAGAAAGTTTAAAGCAATACAATCCTACCTCAAGAAATGAAAAAAAAAAAAAAATCAAATAAACAAAGTAGCTTTACATCTAAAACAACTGGAAAAAAGAAGAAGAACAGCAACAACAACAAATTAGCAGAAGGAAAGAAATCATAAAGATCAGAAAGAAAGAAATTTAAAAGAAATGAAAGAAACAATAGTAATGATTAATACAACTAAAAGCTGGTTCTTTGAGAAGATAAACAAAACTGACAAACCTTTAGCCAGACTCATCAAGAACAAAAGAGAGAAGAATCAAATCAACAAAATTAGAAATGAAAATGGAAAGGTTACAACAGACAATGCAGAAATACAAAGGATTATAAGACTATTATTGGAGAAGGAAATGGCACCCCACTCCAGTGTTCTTGCCTGGAGAATCCCAGGGACAGGGGAGCCTGGTGGGCTGCCATCTATGGGGTTGCACAGAATCAGACACGACTGAAGCGACTTAGCAGCAGCAGCAGCAGCAGAAAAAGACTATTAAGTGTAACTAACCATATGGCAATAGAATGGATAATCTGGAAGAAATGATCAGATTCTTAAAAATGTTCAGTCTTCCAAGACTGAGCCCTGAAGAAATAGAAATTATGAACAATCCAATTACAAGCACTGAAATTGAAACTGTGATCAAAAATCTCCCAGAAAACAAAAGCCCAGGGCAATATTGAGGCTTCACAGGTGGCCAGACGGCTTCACAGATTAATTCTATCAAACATTTAGAGAAGAGCTATTAGCTATCCTTTTAAAATTCTTTTAAAAAACATTGAGGAGGAAGGAACACTTCCAACTCATTCAGGTCACCATCACCTAATACCAAAACCAGACAAAAACAATACAAAAAAAAAAAAAGAAAGAAAGAAAGAAAACTACAGGCCAATATCACTGATTAACATAGATGCAAAAACCCTCAGCAAAATTTTAGCAAACAGAATTCAACAACACATTAAAAAGCTCATACACCATCATCAAGTTGGGTTTACTTCAGGGATGCAAGGACTCTTCAATATAGGCAAGTCAATCAATGTGATACACTATATTAACTAATTCAAAGATAAAAACCATAATGTAATCTCAATAGATGCATAAAAAGCCTTTGACAAAATTCAGCAACAATTTGTGATTAAAACTTTTCAAAATATGGGCATAGAAGGAACCTGCCTCATTGTAGTAAAGGCCATATATGATAAGCCCACAGCAAGCATTCTCAATGGTGAAAAACTGAAAGAAATCCCTTTAGGATAAGGAACAAGACAAGGGTATCCTCTCTCACCACTATTAATCAACATAGTTTTAGAAGTCCTATCTATAGCTTAGAGAAGAAATAAATAAATAAATAAAAGTAATCCAGATCAGAAAAGAAGTAGAGCTCTCACTGTTTGCAGATGACATGATATTATACTTAGAAAACCATAAAGATACTATCATAAAATTACTAGAGCTAATCAGTGAATTTACTAAAGCTACAGGATACAAAATCAATACACAGAAATCACTTGCATTCATATATAGTAACAATGAAAAATCAGAAAGAAAAAATAAGGAACGAATCCCATCACCACTGCAATAAAAAGAATAATATATCTAGGAATAAGCCTACCTAAGCAGACAAAAGACCTATATATGGAAAATTATAAGACACCAAAATTAAAGATGACATAAGCAGATGGAGAGATAGTCCATGTTCCTGGTTGGAAGAATGAATATTGTGAAAATGACTATGTTACTGAATGCAATCTACAGATTTAACGTGATCTCTATCCAGTCCTCAATGGCTTTTTTCACAGAACTAGAACAAAAAATTTCACAATTCATATGGAAACACAAAAGATCCAGAATAGCCAAAGCAGTCTTGAGAAAGAAGAATGCAAATGGAGCAATCAATCTTCTTGAATTCAGGTTATACTAAAAAGCTACAGTCATCAAGACAATATGATATCGACACAAAAACAGAAATATATGCCAATGGAACAAGATAAAAATCTCAGAAATAAACCCACTCACCTATGGGTACCTTATTTTTGACAAAGGAGATAAGCATATACAATGGGGCAAAGACACTCTCTTCAATTAATGGTGCTGGGAAAATTGTACAGCTTCATATAAAAGAATGAAATTAGAAAACTACCTAAACAAAAAAAAAAAAAAAAAAGAAAACTACCTAACACCATACACAAAAATAAACTCAAAATGGCTTAAATACCTAAATGTAAGACCAGAAACTATAACACTCTTAGAAGAAAACATAGGCAGAACACTTGATGCCACAAATCAAAGCAAGGCCCTCTGTGACCCATCTCCTAGAGTAATGGACATAAAAACAAAAGTAAACAAGTGGGACCTGATTTAACTTAAAAATTTTTGCACAGCAAAGGAAACTATAAGCAAGGTTAAAATACAACCCTCAGAGTGGGAGAAAACAATATCAAATAAAACAAAGGATTAATTTCCAAAATATACAAGCAGCTCATACAACTCAATACCAGAAAAACAAACAACTCAAACAAAAAGTGGGAAAAAGACCTAAATAGACATTTCTCCAAAGAAAACATACAGATGGCTAACAAGAACATGAAAAGATGTTTAACGTCACTCATTATTAGAGAAATGCAAATTCAAAACTATGAAATATTACCTCATGCTGGTCAGAATGATCATCATCGAAAAGTCTACAAATAATAAATGCTGGAGAGGGTGTGGAGAAAAGGGATAACTCTTGCATTGTTTTTGGGAATGTAAACTGATATAGCCACTATGGAAGATGGTATGGAGATTCCTTAAAAACTAGGTATATAAAGCCACCATATGACCCAGCAATCCCACTCCTAGACATATACCCTAAGGAAACCAAAATTGAAAAAGACACATGTACCCCAGTGCTCTTGCAGCACTATTTACAATAGCAAGAACATGGAAGCAACCTAGATGTCCATTGACAGATGAGTGGATAAAGAAGCTGTGGCACATATGAACAGTGGAATATTATTCAGTCATAAAAAGGAATGCATTTGAATCAATTCTAATGAGGTGGATGAACCAATAGCCTATTATACAGAGTGAAATAAATCAGAAAGAAAAAGGTAAATACTGTATTCTAACACATATATATGGAATCTAGAAAGATGGTACTAAAGAATTTATTTTCAGGGCAGCAATGGAGGAGACATAGATAATAGACTTATGGACACAGGGAGAGGGGAGGAGAGGCTGAGATATATGGAGAGAGTAACATGGAAATTTGCATTACCATATGTAAAACAGATAACAAACGGGAATTTGCTGTATGTCTCAGGAAACTCAAACAGGGCCTCTGTATCAACCTAGAGGGGTGGGATGGGGGAGGGACATGGGAGGGAAGTTCAAGAGGGAGGGGACATATGTATACCTATGGCTGACTCATGCTGAGGTTTAATGGAAAACAGCAAAATTCTGTAAATCAATGATCCTTCAATTAAAAAAAATAAATTTAAAATTAAAACAAAGAAATAATGAAAAAGAAACTTATTGGATATTTTATGTCTATTTTATAGAAAAGAATTCTATAACCCAAAAAAGCATTATATTTTAACTGTAAGTAAAAAACTAAAAGAAATTAACAAATTGTTCATTAGAGTACATACATCTACCTCTTTTGCAATATATATATATATATATTTTTTTTTAATTGTAGTATAAGATACATGTTTACTTATGTATTTAAGTGCCTCTTGATGAAGGTGAAAGAGAAGAGTGAAAAAGCTGGCTTAAAACTCAACATTCAATAAACTAATATGGCATCTACACTTCATGGCAAATAAATGCATAAAAATGGAAACAGTGATAGACTTTATTTCTTTGGGTCCAAAATTACTGAAGTTGGTGACTGCAGCATGAAATTAACAGATGCTTGTTTTTTTAATAAATTAAAAACAAAACAACACAAAACAGACAAGCAAAAATAAATGAAGCTCAGCTCCTAAGATAAAATTTAAATGTAAGACATCATTTTCTAAACAAACAAATATAAATAAATGGCAGCAAGGAAATAAACCATGCCTATATTTTTGCTTTACATTAGGAAAACTATATTAGAGTGAAATCTTCTCTTACTTGTGGTTTCTAAGACAAATATGGTTACCATATATTCTTTTTTTTTTTTTTTTTAACTTAGCCTATGCTAGGGTATATACAGTCTTTGTCAATCTCTTGCTAAGAAGTAACCCAAATGAAAAAGAGTGAAGCACCAAAAATGTCCCAAATTATGGCAGAAAAAGAGATGAGCTGCCATGACCCTCCTTCAAGCAAAGACTTGACATTCTCTTCCAGGGAGCACCATCAAGCAGACAGCCTCCCTCTGCATGTTGCTTCAGGATTTGCCTCAAATGCCCTGTCATACCCTTCCAGATAGAACCCATATCCTATGACTGAACAAGGTGGGTATAAAAGCAGATTCATTTCTTCTCAATGTGGTATAATTCTGATGGAAAGTACTTCCTCCAAAATTTCTTACAGGGACAACTGAAGTTTTGTTCCATGGAATATCAGTTCAGCTTCTTGATTTGTCTAATTTACTTCTTTCTCTTTCCCTTCATAGACCACATTCCCTAACAAATATCTGCAAACCTAAAGTCTATCTCAGTGAGCACTTTTGGAAAACTCCACATACAACTAGTATAATGTGGATTTGTTTTTTTTCAAAATTGAAATACAATTGATTTTGTAGTTTTATACTAGTTTCACATGCACAGCATAGTGATTTGATATTTTTATACATTATTCTCCATTTATGGCTATTACATCCTGTGCTATATAATATATCTTAGTTGTTTATTTATTTTACACATAGTAGTTTGTATGTGTTAATCCTATATCCCTACCTCATCCCTTTTTCTTTCTTTCTTCCAACTGATAATCCTAGTTTGTTCTCTATATCTGTGGGTCAGTTTCCATTTTGTAATATACATTCATTTATGTTGTTTTTTTTTTTTTTTAGATTCCGCATAAAAGTGGTAGTAGAGAGTATTTGTATTTCTCTTGGTCTTATTTCACTATTTCATACTCTCTAGGTCCACCCATATTATTGTAAATGGCAGTTCCCATTCCTTTTTATGGCTAAGTAATATTCCATTGAATATATATAACACACCTTCTGTATCCATTCATCTATTGATGGTCACTTAGGTTGCTTCTATATATTGGCTACTGTAAATAATGCTTCTATGAACGTGGGGATACATGAACCTTTCAAATTAGTGTTTTCAATTTCTTCAAATGTATATCCATTGTAACACTGGCAGGAAAGCAGATACATCAATTAATGGAAAATAGCTTGGAAATAAAACACACATGTTCAATTAATCTATAACTCAGTTCAGTTCAGTCACTCAGTTGTGTCCGACTCTTTACGACCCCATGAATGGCAGCACACCAGGCCTCCCTGTCCATCACCAACTCCCAGAGTTTACCCAAACTCAGGTCCATCAAGTCAGTGATGCCATCCAGCCATCTCATCCTCTGTCATCCCCTTCTCCTCCTTCCCCCAATCCCTCCCAGCATCAGAGTCTTTTCCAATGAGTCAACTCTTCACATGAGGTGGCCAAAGTATTGGAGTTTCAGCTTCATCATCAGTCCTTCCAATGAACACCCAGGACTGATCTCCTTTAGGATAGACTGGTTGGATCTATCCTAGTTGATCTATCCCTGGTTGAAGGGACTCTCAAGAGTTGTCTCCATCACCACAGTTCAAAAGCATCAATTCTTTGGTGCTCAGCTTTTATAACTAAGGAGGCAAAAACATACAGTGGAGAAAAGACAATTTTTTAAATAAGTGCTGGTGAGAACTCTGGACAGTTTCATGTTGAAGAATGGGATTAGAATATTTTCTCACACCACCTACAAAAATAAACTAAAAATGTATTAAAGATCTAAATGTAAGACCTGAAATCATAAAAGTAGAAAAGAAATAAGCAGAGCACTCTTTGACATAAATTATAGGAATAGCTTTTTGAATTAGTCTCCTTAAGCAAAAGAAGGAAAAGAGAGAAGAAACATGTTGGATCTAATTAAGCTTAAAAGGTTTTGCACAGCTAAGGATACCATGGACAAAATGGAAATATAAACAACTGAAAGGGAGAAAATATTTATAAATTATAAGATGGATTAAAGGTTAATATTTCAAATATGCAAACAGGTCATGCAACTCAATACCAACAACATATATATATATATATATATATATATATATATATATATATACACACACACACACACACACACACACACACACAGTCTTCTATTAACAAATGGACAGGAGACCTGAAACTTCTTCAGATAAGATATACAAATGGTCAACAGGCACATAAAAATATATTCACCATTACTAATCATCAGAGAAATGAAAATCAAAACAACAATGAGATCTTACCTCACACCTGTCAGAATGACTGTCACCAACAAGTCAACAAATAACAAAACTTATTGATCATATGGAGAATAGAAAACCCTTGCACAATGTTCTTGGGAATACAAGTTGGTGGAGCCACTATGGAAAACAGTATGGAGGTTCTGGAGAAACATAAAAATATAACTATTAGAATGTGAATGGTTTGATTTGTTGCAAGGGCTCTTCGGGGTTTCCCAGGTGGTACTAAAGAACCTACCTGACAATGCAGGAGATGTGGGTTCAATCCCTGGGGTGGATGGAGTCCCAAGAGAAGGAAATGGCAACCCATTTCTGTATTCTTGCCTAGAGAAGCCCATGGACAGAGGAGCCACAGCCCATAGCGTTGCAAAGAGTCAGACATGACTGAAGTGGCTGGGCACACACAAATAGGTAGAAGTGCTCTTTGATGTGAGGTATAAACTACTTTCCTAGCTTTATATATGTTTCTTATGATTGATTAAAGTCTCTTTAGAACCTCTGTGCTGTCTTTTTTGTACTTGATAATATATTGATAGAGCATACTCCCACACCCAAAGAAGCATGAGTCCTCTAAACAAGTGCATAAACAGAAAGAGAGAGAGCGCTACTCAAAAAGTTAAGGATGAACCAGCAACTACATATAATATAATCTCACAAGGTTTCTGGCCAAATTATCTCATGAAATCACCTTATTTCCAGTATGGTGTCTTCCTAATCTCACTAAATTAAAACAAAAACAAAAACAAAATATTTGCATAAGTAAGCAATTTTACAAGCAAAAAATTGCACTGGATATAGAAAATGTGTGTTTACTTAGCTGTAAGATATTTGCTTGTGTTATTTTTGTATATCAGTTTGGATTGTTTAACCTACAATAATTGCCTAATATTTTAACACTAGAGATGGAGTCTAAATAAATAAATAGGATGATGTTTCTTTTCTTATCAAGGATACTAGTTTCCTTTAACCAAAGTAGAATGTGGTTCTGTGTGCATTGATAGAATCCCTTGCATCACTGTCTCTCGTATAATAATGACAACTTAAATTTGCTTTTTAGTTATTATAATGATCTAAAAATTTAAATATTTAAATGAGTTATTTAAATTATTCATAGAATAGCTAGAGATTTTTCCTTATATATAATAGGTTAATCTTAAGACTAAAACCAAAATATATATTCAACTATTTTTTAAATTCACCAACTATAGAAATTGTGCATTTTGTAGAAAAATATAAATTTTCATTCTAGATTCAGTAAGTTTATTTATGTCCTCAAGGAAATTTTCTATTTCCTCTACTTTAAAATATTTCAAAATATATTTTAATAAATAGGTAACATAAATTTATTGTGTGTACCATGCAATGGCACAATATCTTCAACTGTGTCCTTTAAAGTTGTTGCAGATAGCAGTGAGCAGTGCAGTGTATGTGTACTCAGTCATGTCTGACATTTGTGACCCCATGGACTGTAGCCAACAAGGCTCTTCTGCCCATGGGATTTTCCAGGCAAGAATACTGGCGTGGACTACCATTGCTTCCTCCAGGGGGTCTCCTGGACTCAAGGATTAAACCCATGTCTCTTACATTGCAAGTGGATTATTTACCACTGAGCCATCAGGAAGGCCCCTATTGCAGGTATTTAGTTCCGAAAAAGAGAAAGAGATGGACATGAGAGAAAAAGCAATTTCAAAGTCATAAATAGGTGTTCAGCATTTATAGTAGAGAATACATTCACAGAATATGTTCTAATATAGGGCAAATCCTATTATAATGGGTATCATGAGAATTCCAAATGTTGTGTGTGTTTGTGAAGAATACTGTATTAGTTCTTTGCAGCAAGTTGGGATCATTCTCTCAAGAAGTGTCATCAAGTAAAGTAGATATCTTATCTCCAAGTTTTTGTGTCCTGGCAGTTCACAAAAGTAACAAAGTAAGAAAGTAGAAATGAAAAAGTATTCTATGCAGCAGTGGAATTCTGATGGGAGGGAGTGGTGAGGCAGAGGTCTGCCTTAGTGAGGAGGAGTTTTCTGTCTTTATATTATTTAGGATCATTGATATACACCTACAATAAAGGTGAGACCTACATTCAAACAATCTACTGAAAAGAAACACATGACTCAAAAGTTGAGAGTTATATTTTACTTAGTGGATTTACTGAGAACCTAAGCCTGGGAGTATCTCTGAGGACTATTCTGAAGAAGAAAGGAGGAGCCAGGATATACAAGTTCAAACAAACAAACAAAATCAGTGTCAACCATTAACAAATTACTGCTAATTACAGAAAATCAGACATCTCAAGATAATGAATGTAGCACTTTTCTATGTATGTGAAGATACAAGAAGCTGAACACATTAAAATCATTCCTTTGATATGTGCCTTAATCACTGAGGGCCAGTATGCTGTTTTTCTCTATCCTGAATCCTCTGAGGGGGGCACTGCCAAGGATGGCTGTCGATGCTGACAGCTTGATGGTCAGGACACCCTTTGTTTAGTGATATGGCAGGTGACATATTTCATCCACAAGTATACGACTGTCTTTAAAATGTTTTGCGCACAAGACACTTCTACCATCAGAAAGAAAGAAAGCTTAGTGGTAATCCATATCACTCAATTTAAATTGCTAATCTTGGGAATTCCCTGCCAGTCCGGTGGTTAGGACTCCTAGATTTTACTGCCGAGGGCGTAGGTTCAGTCCCTGGTTGAGGAATTATGATTCCATAAGCCACGCAGCACAACCTAATAAATACATAAATATCTAATCTGGCCCCTGCAGACACCAGACAGAGATGATAGCACTACTAGAGCATAAGGCTTCGGATGGTCTTCCTGCAGCTCAAGTGGTAAAGAATCTGTCTGCAGTGCAGGAGACCTGGGTTCAATCCCTGGGTGGGGAATATCCTCTGGAGAAGGGAATGAAAACCCACTCCACTATTCTTGACTGAAGGATCCTATGAACAGAGGAGTCTGGTGGGTCCATGCGGTGCAAAGAGTCGGAAACAACTGAGCAACTAACACTACTACTAAGGCTTCAGATATAAATCATGTAGGTAGAGAGAATACTTATTTCATTCTTATCAGTAAAAAAAATGGCTAGATACAGTTTGAGTTCACTTCAGCTGTCAAAAATATTTTTAATAAAATTTCCAAGGTGATTTTAATTCTGTAACCTTTGTCATAACACAGTCAGAAGTGATTCAGACATTATCCTGCTGATCAAAACACTGTCCTTACCATCAGTGATATTGTGCTGATCCCACAGAGTGAACACCATGTGTCTAGTATTTCTTCATATATCAATATCAAGAAATATAAATTTCAAAAATATCATGTGTAGTAACACTAAAAATATGAAATATGTAGGTATAAATCTTCAATGTGATTTTACCTAGGTTAGCAGAGAAGTATGCATAAATGAAAAACACTCTTTTTACTTGAATGTATGCTCTGAAATATGAAACACCCTGTACTATGACAGAATTAGCCCTGTTTTCATATTTTGCCATCTATGAAATCAGGGTGAATCTTAAATTTGATGATATCCTACATAAATATTGGTCTTTTTTGTTGTTGTTGTTATATTTTCAGTTAGTCAGTTCAGTAGCTCAGTTGTGTCCGACTCCTTGTGACCCCATGATTGCAGCATGCCAGGCCTCCCTGTCCATCACCAACACCCAGAGTCTACTCAGACTCATGTCCATTGAGTCGGTGATGCCATCCAGCCATCTCATCCTCTATAGTCCCCTTCTCCTCCTGCCCCCAATCCCTCCCAGAATCAGGGTCTTTGCCAATGAATCAGCTCTTCGCATGAGGTGGCCAAAGTACTGGAGTTTCAGCTTCAGCATCAGTCCTTCCAATGAACACCCAGGACTGATCTCCTTTAGGATGGACTGGTTGGATCTCCTTGTAGTCCAAGGGACTCTCAAGAGTCTTCTCCAACACCATAGTTCAAAAGCATCAATTCTTTGGCGCTCAACTTTCTTCACAGCCCAGCTCTCACATCCATACATGACCACTGGAAATATCGTAGCCTTGACTAGACGGACCTTTGATAGAAAAGTAATGTCTCTGCTTTTTAATATGCTATCTAGGTTGATCATAACTTTCCTTCCAAGGAGTAAGCATCTTTTAATTTCATGGCTGCAATCACCATCTGCAGTTATTTTGAAGCCCAAAAAATTAAAGTCTGACACTGTTTCCACTGTCTCCCCTTGTATTTCCCATGAAGTGATGGGGCCGGATGCCATGATCTTAGTTTTCTGAATGTTGAGCTTTAAGCCAACTTTTTCACTCTCCTCTTTCACTTTCATCAAGAGGCTCTTTAGTTCTTCTTCACTTTAAGTGTGGTGTCATCTGCAAATCTGAGGGTATTGATATTTCTCCCGGAAATCTTAATTCCAGCTTGTGCTTCTTCCAGCCCACATTTCTCATGATGTACTCTGCATATAAGTTAAATAATCAGGGTGACAATAATACAGCCTTGATGTACTCCTTTTCCTATTTGGAAACAGTCTGTTGTTCCATGTCCAGTTCTAACTGTTGCTTCCTGACCTGCATACAGGTTTCTCAAGAGGCAGGTCAGGTGGTCTGGTATTCCCATCTCTTTCAGAATTTTCCACAGTTTATTGTGATCCACACAGTCAAAGGCTTTGTCATAGTCAATAAAGCAGAAATAGATGTTTTTCTGGAACTCTCGCTTTTTCAATGATCCAGCCGGATGTTAGCAGTTTGATCTCTGGTTCCTCTGCCTTTTCCAAAACCAGCTTGAACATCTGGAAGTTCACAGTTCACATATTGCTGAAACCTGGCTTGGAGAATTTTGAGCATTATTTTACTAGCGTGTGAGATGAGTGCAATTGTGTGGTAGTTTGAGCATTCTTTGGCATTGCCTTTCTTTGGGATTGGAATGAAAACTGACCTTTTATGTTTTAGCACACCTGAAATCAAGTATGCTTAATAATCAGTGATATCTTAGAGCTAAGGACAAAATATTTTTTTCTTCATATTGTCCTGCATGCTATTGTACATTGTCTTTATTCCTAGAAATGAGTGAATTGAGAAGCACAGTTTGCTCTGTTATAGCTATGTTCAGTTCAGTTATGGTTCAGTTCAGTTCAGTTCAATTGCTCAGTCATGTCCAATTCTTTGCAGCCCATATACTGAAACACGTCCATGGGGGATGTTCTGGTTATAAACAAAATTACCTGAATTTCAGGTGTTGCCATTTGAGAGTTATTGCAAGAAACAGGAATTGCTATATGAGAAATTAATGAACAGTGACCTGAAAGAAAAAGACTACATTCTATGGGGAATGTTTGAATAGTCTAGGGTGCTTAAACTTGATGATAGAAATTTGAGGGATATCCTTCAAATATCCAATAATCTATAATGTTAAAAGGTGGAGAATGTGAATTAGAGAAAGAAAGGGGGAAGAAAATCAATGTTTCCCAGAGTCATCAGGTATTTTAACACTCCTCATCTCCTTTAAGTTTTTTAGCAAAAATTCTGAAGCAATGTTTTCTCAGTTTTTCAGATAAGGAAAATAGGTTTATATAATGGAATATGTAGACTCTTAACTACATAGAATAATGTATACAAGCCAAATAGGTCAGATTTAAATTTGACATGAAGAAAGTATTTTTTTTTTTAAGATAATAGGTGAAATGCCTGTCTATATCTGACAAAGCCTGGAGAAACTTTGTTAAGAACTATATTTAGGTGTACTGTCATAATGTCTGAGTTTTAAGACCCATTGCAACTCTGAGATTTTGAGGTTTTATTAAAAGAAAAGTATGTATTGACTGAATGCTATATAGGGTATAATAGAGATCATCCTTATAACAGCTTATTTTTAAGTACTGTATGTATCAGTCAGGGAACAACCAAGAAATTGGAAATACACTTAAGCATTTAAGCCTCAGGAATTTCATGCAGGGAATCAGTTACATAATTGATCAAGGACCTGAAAATTCAAACTGGATGTGATGAATTAGCCTAGGAAATATCAATGGAAAGAAACCAAAAAAATTCTTAGGGCTGGAGAAAGCAGTGTTATTTGAGACCAGAGAAAAAAGGGCACTGGCAGAAAATTCAATTTAGTACTGGATATGTGCCCAATAGAGAAACAGAAGAAGTGGGAAGAGAAAGAAAGAGAGGGAAAGAGAGAGAGAAAGAATGAAAAATCTAAGCTTTTCCCTTCTCTCTCCTGCCCTCTGGGTTTTACAATGCCCCTCTTTATTTCGCCAAATACTTAACTGACTTGGAGGGCTTGACAATTTGCCTGCAGTGATCAGCACTCTAGTGTTCCAGAGCAAGCAGAGAAAGGTGAGGAACAAGCCTCAGGGGAATCAGACCCAATCCTGAGCCATTAGATATATATTATATTGCTTTTGGAAACCAACAAAGAGCAGAATTGAATAAATCACTTACTATCTATGATCCTATGTATTTTTGAAATAGGAAGCTTCATTATCAGAGAAGCAAAACTGCAGTTATGCACTTTTTATGAGAATTTCTTTGTGTTTAGATGGGGAAAAAAGTAGAGAAAAGATCTTAGTAGCCTAGCTTTTCAAATGCTGTTTGATACATAATGATTTCATTACAATGAAAAGTAATTTTGATCTATCATCACTTTAAAATGAAATTGATTCAAGGAGTGAGTAAAAGTTGTTTATCCAGGTTACTAAACAAATGTTGGTTTTCTTAAATACATTTTAAGTAATGAGTAATTAGTATGTAACTGGAGTGCTACATTGATGCTTTCTTTTCCCATTTATCATTCACCTGTCTTTCTTATTTGACTTGATGGTAGTTCTCTGCTTTCTAGTGTGTAAAATCTTGCTGCAAAGTTAGAATGAGCCTATCATGGACAGTAGGAAAGCAAAGGAGAATAAGAATGTGGAAAGGAACAATTTCTGAAAAAGAATATTACAATCTTTATTTTTTTTACAAATAAAGATTTAAAATGAGGAATAATAGAATGTTAGTTTAGGAAACTATGAATGTAAAAGCATTATAAGTCATGTTATTCATCTGTTAAAATCACATAATGTCCCAACCTGAAGGAAAAGGAAAATTTCTTTGAGTCAAATTGTAAATGTAGCTATCAAAAAGTAACATTTGCTCCAGGTGGTAGAGCTTTTGAAGAAAACTATATAATGATAAAGAAAGGGGGACTATAGACTATTATATTGGTTAGAAATGAAAGGATTGACATTAAATATAATTCACTATATGAACATTACAATGCCTCTCAAAAATATTGAGAGGCAAACTGCTACACATCAAAATGAGATCTCTGAAAATTCTCAGGCAATAGATTTATGCAATTAAAAATGAGAAATAAGAATAGAATGGTATAATATGCCTTTGGAGTATTTTTTTTTCATGAATTACCACTTGTATTCATATGAGGATTTTTCTGCTTATTTAAATTACAATAAGGCTAGTTGAGAAATATCATTGGTACTATATTCTTTACATGAATATGGAGGGGATATGCCAAACCATGGATCGGTATTTATGCTGGGTCTACTCCAAGTCTCTTGGGTGCTGGCGGGAAGAGCTGATTGTAGACAGACTCTCTAAAATTCTATGACATACAAGTTATGGACCTGTGTCTCATCCTAAGCCTTCTGGGCCCCAGATTGTCTTCCTGTGATCTCTTATATCCAGTTATATCTTGTATCTCTTATATCTTAGTTCAGTTTATTGCAATAATTCATAAATGGAAATGCCTAAACTTAAATAATTTTGTGTATGACCAGAACAGTATGAAATAAATTGATTGTTTTATCAACTTAATCATTTATAAAAATGGAAAAATATAAAAGTATGAAAGCCTGCAGGTTTTTTAATATATTGAACAAAAGATGTATTTAATGGGATACTAAGTTCAAACAGGAGGTGTGTCCTGATCACTGAAAATGTGTTGCAGTAAAAGATCCCAATCTAATATAGTTAATACTTAATTGGTATATGCTATTCAATCAATACACAAAGTTTTAATTAATACCTAGTGAAAGCCTTCAGTTATTGTGTATTATTATGGCAAGCATAGTCCTTCTGCACTAGCCATAGTGGGAACAAAAATGTACACATTTCATTTAACTTAAAAATTATGTTACTAAGGAAGTATTGACTTATTTGAAATTATTTATTAGTGAGTCATTTATAGTATGAAGAGTTTTCTGAGAATAGATTTTTCAGCACATCAAAGCTGAGACTGTCTGCTACTAATGCCTGTGATTTACTCAGTAAGCAAAGATTTCCCCACCCAGAAACATTATATCCACTTTTATAAACATTTTTAGACACCAGAATGCAGGTGCCATTCATTACATAGTTCTCTAATTGATTTCAAATGCTTTAAAAGACAAGTAATATCGACAAGAGCAATGTAAAATGTACTGAGAGGTAATGTTAGCAGAATAGAGATATGAATTTGGTGTTTATCAGTTTGTCAGTTATGACATGCCAGTCTACCTAAGGTAACTGATATACATCTTAGAAAAAAAGCAAAGTTTGCTTTATAAGCAAATAAAAATATAATAATAAACTCATGATCAAGCCCAGAAGAAGCTGTTTTGAAATATTTTTAATTAGCTCATATTTCCTAATGTGGCCTGCCAATTTATTTTTAATCAAAAGGATGAAAACAATAGAAAAGAAATGACATGTAAAATGAGAATAAAAGCACAAGAAGAATAGATACATTACAATGTGAATAGTATTTTAATGGTATTTCTTTCCAATTTCTTTTAACTGATTATAAATAGTAAACATATTTTTAAGAAAAAATATGTCCTGAGTGAGGAAATAATGTTTAAACTGCTAGTCTTTAAAGTTATTAGTCTTCTAAAACACAAATAATCCCAAGCCTTTAAAAATCTAAGCACATCTTCAAAGTGACCCAGTTTGACTAGCCCATAGGAATGTTGTGAAAAACACAAATTAATAGAATTCAAACTTTCTCATAGCTCTCTTAAAATAATAATCCTGGCATATTAGATATTGACTTGAGTTGTTCACAAAGCTTAGAGTACAGTCCAACCTATAAATTTTGTGTAGAGAAAATCGAGTAGAAAATTCTATAGAAGATCCTAGTTATAAAGTGAGGTCAGATGAGGAGCACCAGTGGAAACTTGCAGAATGATTATGGTGTCATGGAAAAGGGAGAGAAACAAAGAGCGTTTGAGTTACCAAAGAAAAAAATGATCACTTAACAAAAGACATTTTTTTAAGCCAGGCAAGTTTTACCACCTCTAACAGATAATAACGGTAATAACGGTATTATCTATAGTTCAGAAAACTTGAAGAATGTCTAAAGAATCTAGGGAGAATGGGGTTAGATAAGTATTGATCTCAACGTGTAATAGTACAGGAATAGGAGGTTCCTGCTTGGAAAGTAAAAATGCCTAACCACGGAATCCAGCATTCAAATGTCGAAGCTTCTCAGGCACAATTAAGTGGAGCAAATCAAATAACTTCAGGGGCTATGACCTTACACTCCACTGTTTTTGTTCTCAGACTGTGGTGTGTTTCATAATCATGATAGATTGCCCCAGCTAGCAATCTGCACTTCTGACTGGTTGTTATGGGGTGGTAGCTGGAGAACGTGCATCCCTAGTAAATTGATGCCACTGCCACCAGTCCAGAAACTACACTTAGAGAGCCATTTCTCACTCACACAGAGGAACCAGCAAATGCGTTTGCTTCATCTGGCAAAGTTGTCAGGCTGAGTACAAGAGAGACGTGATTGTTAGAGACTTCTGAAAGCATATTGTAAAGAGCAGAGTAGATCACTTCCCCAAATTGAATTTCTCTCTGATTTGTTCTAACTGTAATACTGGGAAAGTTACTTAAGTTCTCGAGCATTTTCTG
The DNA here is from genome assembly GCF_055505025.1 of Bos grunniens. Classification (NCBI taxonomy): domain Eukaryota; kingdom Metazoa; phylum Chordata; class Mammalia; order Artiodactyla; family Bovidae; genus Bos; species Bos grunniens. Next base: position 6,770,056 of record NC_141176.1, on the reverse strand, counting down.
AATTAATCTATAGCATGTTAGATAAATATATTTCCTACAACTAAATCTATGGTTACAATTAAGATCATCTCCATGAAGCTCTTAGCACAATGGCCAGAATACAATTAGGATTATGTGTAAATATTAGTTACTTCATTATTAATAGCAGCTATATTATTAATCATGACCTTAGAATGCAATAATCCAAATATCTGGGCTACAAAACAAGAAAAGTAAGCACATTACTCAGAATTCCCCAGACAATGTCCTATTTCCATAGGGGTAATTCCCATTTTCTTTTATTACTCTGCCCTCAGAAAGACCCTTTCCAGTCCTCAGCAGCAAGATGGAAATGCAGTTTAAAGAACTTAACTCACTGATGCACACATAGCATCAGATAAATAGAAACAAACAAGCCAATAAAGTGTCTTACCACAGAATTTCTTCTTGTAATCTCCATGATAAATTCAGACATAAAATTTGATGAAATTAAGATTACATGGAATGGAAACTTACCACTTCCCTTTTCTGTTTGCCTAAATATTTGAATATTAAAATAAAAATTATCCTCCTGACACACTTCTATTTTTCATCTTTAAAGATTAACAATAAAAAATGAATTCCTTACATGGATAACTATTCAGAAATCCAAATGATGGGCATCAGCTTAAGAAACCATAACAAATACAACTCTAAGATCTAAACTCATTCAGAGATTTCAGAAAGCACTAAAACTCTGACATAATAACACTCACTTACCCCATTTTTCTCTCTGTTTATTCTAAAATATTCAATTCTTTATGTTCTTCTTCATTTCATCTACATGGTTTACAACTTTAATTACTTGTCAGTATCAAGTTCTTGCCCTATCTTGACTGAACATATCCTTTAACTCCTAAACACTATTTAGAAAAAGGTAGCATGGGGGATTGAAACATTAGAAAGTTTGATCTGTTAACATAACTGTGCCATCAAAATTATTTAGAAATTCTATATGCCCATCCGTAACCCATGCTTTGACTTAGTGCAACAGAGGTTTCAGTATTTCTCTAACATCCTTCAACTCTTCTTTACTACCTCTGTCTTGATCCCTTATCTATGACAAAAATATCATAAAGAAAATCCTTAAGTATCTTGTCACTAATTTCCTTCATGGATCACAGCCTTGTCATGGTGAAGGGGCTTGCATAACTCAAAGAAGCTATTAGCCATGCCCTGAAGGGCTACCCAAGATGGACGGATCATAGTGAAGTGTTCTAATAAAATGCAGTCCACTGGAGGAGGAAATGGCAACCCATTCCACTATTCTTTCTAGGGGAACACCATGAACAGTATGAAAAGGCAAAAGGATGTTACATCAGAAGATGACCTCCCCCAGTCATATTGAACCCCGAAGGTGTTTAATAGGCTACCATGGAAGAATAGAAGGCAGTTAGTTACTAACAGCTGCAGAAAGAATGAAGTGTCTGGGCCAAAACAGAAATGATGCTCAGTTGTGGATGTGTCTGGTGGTAAAAATAAAGACCAGTAATGTAAAGAACAATAATGTATAGGAACCTGGAATGTTAGGTCCATGAACCAAGGTAAATTGAATGTGAGAGGGCAAGATTAAACATTGACATTTTAGGAATCAGTGAAAAAAAATGTTCAGGAATGGGTGAATTTAATTAAGATGACCATTGTATCTACTACTGTGAGCAAAAATGCCTTAAAAAACTGAGTAGCCTTCATGATTTAAAAAAAAAAAAAAAAAGAGTCTGAGATGCAGTACTTGAGGACAGCCTCAAAAAAGACAGAATGGTCTCAATTCATTTCCAAAGCAAACCATTCAATATCACACCAAGTCTATGTCCCAATCACCGGTGCTGAAGAAGCTGAAGTTGGCTGGTCCTATGAAGATTTAGAACACCTTCTAGAACTAACACTCAAATATGTCCTTTTCACCATGGGGAACTGGAAAGCCAAAGGAGGAACATAAGAGATACCCAGAATAACAGGCAAGTTTGGCCTTAAATTATAAAATGAAGCAGGGCTAACAGAGTTTTGTCAAAAGAATATGCTGGTTGCTGCAACACTCTTTTCAAACAACACAAGAGACAGATCTACAAATGGACATTTACATATGGTCAATACTGAAATGAGACTATGTCCATTGCAACAAAAGATGGAGAAGCACTATACAGTCAGCAAAAACAAGACCTGGAACTGGCTGGGGCTTGGATCATGAGCTCCTTATTGCAAAACTCAGGCTAAAATTGAAAAAAAAAAAAAGTAGGGAAACCCAATAGGCCATTCATGCATGGCCAAAATCAAATCCCTTATGATTATACAGTGGAAGTGAGGAATAGATTCAAGGTCCTAGTTCTGGTAGATGGAGTACTTCAAGAACTACACATGGAGGTTCTTAACTGTATAGAGGGCAATTACCAAAACCATCCCAAAGAATAAGAAATCCTAGAAAGCAAAGTGGTTGTCTGAGGAGGCTTTAGAAATAGCTGAGGATAGAAGAAAAGTGAAAGGCAAGGGAGAAAGGGGAAGATATATCCAACTGCATGCAGAGTTCCAGAGAATAGTGAGGAGAGAGAGTAAGGCCTCCTTAAATTACCAATGCAAAGAAAAAATGGGAAAACAATAGAATGGGAAGGAATAGAGATGTCTTCAAGAAATTGGAGATAACAAGAGAACATTTCATGCAAGGATAAACACAATAAGGCCAGAAACAATAAGGACATAGAAGAAGAGATTAAGAACAGGTGGCAAGAATGAACAGAAGAACTGTACGATAGGTTTTAATGACCAGGATAACCATGATAGTGTGATCACTCACCCAGAGCAAGACATCCTGGATTGCAAAGTCAAGTGGGCCTTAGGAGGCATTAGTATGAACAAAGCTAAGGGAGGTGATGGAATTTCAGTTCAGCTATTAAAAATCTGAATAGATGATACTACTAAAGTGATGTACTCAATATAGCAGCAAAGTTGGAAAACTCAACAGTGGTCACAGGACTGGAAAACGTCAGCTTTCAGTCCAATCCCAAAGAGGGGCAATGTTAAAGAACGTTCAGACTACCGCACAACTGTGTTTATTTCACATGCTAAAAATGTTATTCTCAAAATCCTTCAAACTAGGCAGTAGTAGTAAATGAAATGAAAACTTCCAGATGACAAACTGGGTTTAGAAAAGTCCAAGGAAGCAGATATCAAATTGACAACATATACTGGATAAGGAAGAAAGCAAGGGAGTTCCAGAAAAACACCTACTTCTGCTTCATTGACTACGTTAAAGTTTTTGATTACATGGATCACAAAAAACTGTGAAAAATTCTTAAAGAGATGGGAGTACCAGACCACCTTATCTGTCTCCTGAGAAGCTTGTAGGGAGGTCAGGAAGCAACACTTAGAACTGGACTTGGAATGATGGACTGGTTCAAAATTTGGGAAGGAGAATGACAAGGCTGTAAACTGTCACCCTGTTTATTTAACTTGTGTTCAGAATACATCACATGAAATGCTGCATAAATCATAAGCCAGAATCAAGGTGGCAGGGAGAAATATAAACAACCCCACAAATGCAGATGATACCACTCTATGGCAGAAAGTGAAAAGGTACTAAAGAGCCTCTTAAAGAGAGTGAAAGAGAGTAAGAAAGATGACTTGAAACTCACCATTTAAAAAAAAAGAAAGGTCATGGCCAATGTTTATTGGATCAGTAAGAAAGCAAGGGAGTTCCACCTATCACCAAATAAGGCTAATCCTTCTCAGAAATAAAATGGTTCCAGATTTTTTCTCTTTCAAGGACATTTGTATCTATTATTTACATATCCTTCTTAGCTCTAAAATCCCTACTGTCTTAGTTCCCTAACATTACTGCTGCTACTGCTGCTAAGTCACTTCAGTCGTGTCCAACTCTGTGTGACCCCATAGACAGCCCACCAGGCTCCCCCGTCCCTGGGATTCTCCAGGCAAGAACACTGGAGTGGGTTGCCATTTCCTTCTCCAATGCATGAAAGTGAAAAGTGAAAGTGAAGTTGCTCAGTCGTGTCCGACTCTTAGTGACCCCATGGACTGCAGCCCACCAGGCTCCTCCATCCATGGGATTTTCCAGGCAAGAGTACTGGAGTGGGGTGCTCCCTGACATTAAGCACACTTTTATCTGTCTTATTGAAAATGGATACCCACAACAGCAACCACAACATATGTAACACACAGAATGTCTCATGATTTCAGTAACTTTCCCAGCGAATCGCTTCCATCCTCCCTTTGACCGCTCATTCACTCCTCAACCCATTTCAGTGAGGCTTCTACCTCTTCCACTAGCCTATTCTTCTCCAAACACTGTCATCAACAGCATAGGTATTTTTGAGACTATATTGTGGATCTTTCGGTTCTGAATAGGTTTAACTATGTTGAATATTTTGAAACATTAAACTTTACCTTGAAAAGATTTCTGCCCTAGGATTTAAACATTTCAGTTTCACCATACACATAGATAAATTCCAATTCTAATGCCAATAAAAGAGCATATGTTAAACTGGAGGAAGTATTTATTTATTCCCTCATTTATTCCATAAATATTGAACATATATGATAGCACAATAACTAGCTTATGTTTTCAGATTGCAACAATGTTTATGACAGATGTATCTATTTCTCTTTTATTAAACAGATATAAAAATATTAAATTGTATCTATGTTAAATAGTATAATAGAATCTAATACAAGGCTGTATAACTAGAGCAACTTTATGTAATCTGAAGAACAATGAAGGCTTTTGGAGCCCCAAACCAGTTTCCAGAATTAATTCAGTAAGGAAAGAGGATGAGTAGAGAGGAAGCAGGCTAGAGGAATTGAAGAATCCGAAAGTAGACCAATGGGTAGTATTTTGTTTATTCAGGAGATGATAGATAAAGTGATTTGGCACTTTCTCGTATGAATTTTCAGTAAAACTCTATGTAGAAAATGGGAGCTTTCTTTTGGTAAAGAAGATTAAAGACATTCATTGTCTCTATGGCACTGATGATTGTCTTTAAAAGATTTTTGCAAGCTGAAAAGGTCATAGCTGATGGCATTCCAGATACAGAAGTGTCATAACCAAAGGAATCAGGAAGAAAATCGCATTAAAGTGCTTGGTGGTGGTATGATCTCATACTTTTTTTTAAGTTGGTGTTCTGCCAATGAGACATGAGATGAGTTTCCATGTTCTGTACTGGAAAACATAATTAGTCCTCAAACTATATTGTTCATTGTTCTGGGAGAGATTTGAACAGTGAGCTTTTTAGTCAACAGAAAAAAGAAAAGAAAAAACAAATGGCTAGCCAGTATTTCAGATTACATGTTAAATACCATTTTATCATTCAAATTGGATACATTCATGCAGATCTATATGTTTTCATCATTGAAATCTGGATTACCTTACATTAATATATATATATATATATATATATATATATATATATATACTTCCAAAGCAAACTATCCAATATCACTGTAATCTTACTCTATGACCCAATCACTAATGCTTAAGAAGCTGAACAGTTCTATGAAGACCTACAAAACCTTCTAGAACTAACATCAAAAAAAAAAGAAAAAAGAAAAGATGTTCTTCGCATCACAGCAGACCAGAATGCAAAAATAGGAAGTCAAGAAATACCCAGAATAACAGACAAGTTTGGCTTCCCTGGTGGCTCAGATGGTAACGAATCTTTCTACAGTGCAGGAGGACAGGGTTATAACCCTGGGTAGGGAAGATCTGTTGGAGAAGGAAAAGTCTATCCACTCCAGTATTCTTGCCTGGAGAATTCCACGGTCAGAGGAGCTTGGTGGGCTACAGTTCCTGTGGTTGCAAAGAGTCCAACACAACTGAACAACTAACTTTCACTTGGCCTGGGAATACAAAATGAAGCTAGGAAAAGTCTCACAGAGATTTGTCAAGAGAACACACTGGTCATAGCAAACACCTTCTTCCAACAACACAAGAGATGACTCTACACATGGACATCACCACATGGTCAAAACCAAAATCAGATTGATTATATTATTTATGGCCAAAGATGGAGAAGCTCTATACAGTCAGGAAAAACAAGACTGGGAGCTGTGGCTCAGATCATGAATTCCTTACTGCAAAATTCAGACTTATATTGAAGAAAGTAGGAAAACCACCAGGCCATTCAGGCATGACCTAAATAAAATATGAGTACACAGTGAAAGTGACAAATAGTTTCAAGGGATTAGATATGCTAGACAGAGTGCCCAAAGAACAATGGATGGAGGTTCATAACATTCACACGAGGCAGAGATCAAAACCATCCCTAAGGAAAAAGAAATATGCAACATAGCAAAATAATTGCCTGGGGAGGCCTTACAAATAGCTGAGAAAAGAAGAGAAGCTAAAGGCAAAGGAGAAAAGGAAAGATATATGAATACAGAGTTCCAAAGAATAGCAAGGAGAGATTAAAATGTGAGCAATGCAAAGAAATCCAGGAAAACAATAGAATGGGAAACATTAGAGATCTCTTCAAGAAAATTAGTTACGAAGAGAAGATTTCATGCAAATATGGGCACAAAAAAAGACAGAAAAGATATAGACTTAACAGAAGTGAGTGAAAGTCGCTCAATCGCGTCTGATTCTTTGCGACCCCATGGACTATACAGTCCATGGGATTCTCCAGGCCAGAATACTGGAGCAGGTAGCCTTTCCCTTCTCCAGGGGATCTTCCCAACCCAGGGATCGAACCCAGGTCTCCCACATTGCAGGCAGATTTTTTACTAATTGAGCCACAAGGGAAGTAGAAGATATTAAAAAGAGGTGGCAATAATACACAGAAGAATGCTACCAAAAAAAAAAAAAAGTTTTAATGACCTGGACAACAACTAGGGTGCGATCATTCACCTAGAGCCAGACATTCTGGAGTATGAAGTCAAGTGAGTCTTAGAAAGCATTACTATAACAAAGCTAGTGGAAGTGATGGAAATCCAGCTGAGCTATTTCAAATTATACAAGATGTTGCTGGTAAATACAATATGTCAGCAAATTTGGAAAACTCAGCAGTGGCCACAGGTATAGGAAAGTACAGTTTTGATTCCAATCCCAAAGAAGGGCAATGCCAAAGAATGCTAAAATTACTGTACAATTCCACTCACTTCACATGCTAACAAGGTATTACTCAAAAGTCTTCCAGCTAGGCTTCAACAGTAAGTGAACCAAGAAATTCCAGATGTACGAACTGGATTTATAAAAGGCTTGAACAAATTTGAAGCAGAGATCAAAGTACCAACATCTGTTGGATCATAGAAAAAGCAAGGGAACCAGTAAAGCATCTACTTCATTGACTACGTTAAAGCCTTTGACGGTGTGGATCACAACAAAGTGTGGAAAATTCTTTATGAGATGGGAATACCAGACCACCCTCCCTGACTTCTGAGAAACCAGTATGCAGGTCAAGAAACAACAGTTACAACTGAACATGGAACAACCTGACTTCAGGCTCTATTACAAAGCCACAGTTATCAAGACAGTATGGTACTGGCACAAAGACAGAAATATTGATCAATGGAACAAAATAGAAAGCCCAGAGATAAATCCACGCACATATGGACACCTTATCTTTGACAAAGGAGGCAAGAATATACAATGGATTAAAGACAATCTCTTTAACAAGTGGTGCTGGGAAATCTGGTCAACCACTTGTAAAAGAATGAAACTAGAACACTTTCTAACACCATACACAAAAATAAACTCAAAATGGATTAAAGATCTCAACATAAGACCAGAAACTATAAAACTCCTAGAGGAGAACATAGGAAAAACACTCTCCGACATACATCACAGCAGGATCCTCTATGACCCACCTCCCAGAATATTGGAAATAAAAGCAAAAATAAACAAATGGGACCTAATTAAACTTAAAAGCTTCTGCACAACAAAGGAAACTATTAGCAAGGTGAAAAGGCAGCCTTCAGAATGGGAAAAAATAATAACAAATGAAGCAACTGACAAACAACTAATCTCAAAAATATACAAGCAACTCCTACAGCTCAACTCCAGAAAAATAAATGACCCAATCAAAAAATGGGCCAAAGAACTAAATAGACATTTCTCCAAAGAAGACATACAGATGGCTAACAAACACATGAAAAGATGCTCAACATCACTCATTATCAGAGAAATGCAAATCAAAACCACTATGAGGTATCATTTCACGCCAGTCAGAATGGCTGCGATCCATAAGTCTACAAGCAATAAATGCTGGAGAGGGTGTGGCGAAAAGGGAACTCTCTTACACTGTTGGTGGGAATGCAAACTAGTACAGCCACTATGGAGAACAGTGTGGAGATTCCTTAAAAAACTGGAAATAGAACTGCCTTATGACCCAGCAATCCCACTGCTGGGCATACACATTGAGGAAACCAGAAGGGAAAGAGACACGTGTACCCCAATGTGCATCGCAGTACTGTTTATAATAGCCAGAACATGGAAGCAACCTAGATGCCCATCAGCAGATGAATGGATAAGAAAGCTGTGGTACATATACACAATGGAGTATTACTCAGCCATTAAAAAGAATACATTTGAATCAGATCTAATGAGATTGATGAAACTGGAACCTATTATACAGAGTGAAGTAAGCCAGAAAGAAAAACACCAATACAGTATACTAACACATATATATGGAATTTAGAAAGATGGTAACAATAACCCTGTGTATGAGACAGCAAAAGAGACACTGATGTATAGATCAGTCTTATGGACTCTGTGGGAGAGGGAGAGGGTGGGGAGATTTGGGAGAATGGCATTGAAACATGTATAATATCATGTATGAAATGAGTCACCAGTCCAGGTTCGATGCACGATACTGGATGCTTGGGGCTGGTGCACTGGGACGACCCAGAGGGAGGGTATGGGGAGGGAGGAGGGAGGAGGGTTCAGGATGGGGAACACGGGTATACCTGTGGCAGATTCATTTTGATGTTTGGCAAAACTAATACAATATTGTAAAGTTCAAAAATAAAATAAAATTTAAAGAGTTAAAAAAAAATTAGGAATGGAGTACGTCAAGGCTGTATATTGTCACCCCGCTTATTTAACTTATATGCAGAGTACATCATGCGAAATGCTTGACTGGATGAATCATAAGCTGAAATCAAGATTGCTGGGAGAAATATCAATAACTTCAGATATGCATATGATATCACTCTTATAACAGAAAGTGAAGAGGAGCTAAAGAGCCTCTTGATGAAGATGAAAGAGGAGAGTGAAAAAGCTGGCTTAAAACTCAACATTCAAAAAACTAAGGATTTGGGAGAATGGCAATGAAACATGTAAAATATCATGTAGGAAACGAGTTGCCAGTCCAGGTTCGATGCATGATGCTGGATGCTTGGGGCTGGTGCACTGGGATGGCCCAGAGGGATGGTATGGGGAGGGAGGAGGGAGGAGGGTTCGGGATGGGGAACACATGTATACCTGTGGCGGATTCATTTTGATATTTGGCAAAACTAATACAATTATGTAAAGTTTAAAAATAAAATAAAATTAGAGAAAAAAAAACTAAGGTCATGCCATTTGGTCCTATCACTTCATGGCAAATAAACAGAAAAAAAAAAAAAAAAAAAAACGGAAACAGATTTTATTTTCTTGGGCTCCAAAATCACTGCTGACAGTGACTGCAGCCATGAAATTAAAAGACACTTGCTCCTTGGAAGAAAAGCTATGACTAACCTAGACAACATATTAAAAAGCAGAGACATCATTTTGCGGACAAAGGTCCATCTATCCAGAGCTCTGGTTTTTCCAGTAGTCATGTATGGGTGTTAGAACAGGACTGTAAAGAAGCCTGAGGGCTGCAGAACTGATGCTCTTGAATTGTGGTGCTGGAGAAGACGCTTGAGATTCCCTTGGACTTTGAGGAGATTAAACCAGTCAATCCTAAAGGAAATCCATTCTGACTATTCATTGGAAGGACTGATGCTGAAGGTGAAGCTCTAATACTTTGGCCACCTGATGAAAAGATCCAACTCATTGGAAAAAACCCTGATTCTGCAGGAGGAGGAAATGACATCCCACTCTAATATTCTTTTTTTTTTAAATTAAATGTATTTATTTTAATTAGAGGCTAGTTACTTTACAATATTCCATTGGTTTTGCCATATATCAAACATGAATCCACCACGGGTGTACACGTGTTCCCAATCCTGAACCCCCCTCTCTCCTCCCTCCCCATACCATCCCTCTGGGTCATCCCAGTGCACCAGCCCCTAGCTTCCTGTATCCTGCATCGAACCTGGACTGGCGATTCATTTCTTATATGATATTATACATGTTTCAATGCCATTCTCCCAAATCATCCCCCATCCCTCTCCCACGGAGTCCAAAAGACTGTTCTATATATCTGTGTCTCTTTTGCTGTCTCTTGCTGGGATAATCCAGCAGACAGAGTAGCCTGGCAGTCTGTGGTCCATGGGGTTGCAGAGTCAGACACATGACTAAGCAACTGACCATGTACGTATGTGTGTGTGTGTATATATATATATATATATATACATATATAGGCAGATACTTAAATAGATATAGATATCTATGGATAGATACAGATATTTGGCAGATGTAGGTGTGTTCTTTCATAAATAGTTGTTCATCAGAGAGCAAAAGCCTAGCAAAAGAAAAGAGGAATGTTCTTACCTGTCCCTCTCTTAACTGCTCTCTTTTAAGAAAAAAGGAAATTAGAGGGGCAAAGGATTTTTTCATTGTGGAGAAAGCTTTAGTTGTGGCCTGTATTTAAAGAACTAGAGATAACTGGAAAAAAAAAAAAAAAAGATCTCTTTGAAGAAGGTTAATTGCCAGCTAATTGCTGTATTTTAGTGGATTAGTTAAATGTGTTGTGGAATTAGTGAGAGTGATTTTCTCAATTTTGAAACAAGGTTGAGTTGTTCTGTAATCTTCTCAGTTAAAATAAAACCTGTGAACAGCTAATCCATGACGTCTTTAGTTTCAGGAGTTGTATTATGTTATTGAGGAGAAGGAGAAGCCTTGAGAAGACAGATTGGAGGAAAACTATTCTTAAACTCACTTGAGATGATTCTACATATAGCTCTCAGAAATGCGTAGAGATGACATTTTGAAGATTGTTAATATCAGACCAGTAGACTAGAATGACATGTGTACTTCTCTGGATAAAAAGGAAGGATAATCCATTTAATATGAAAATAACAGACATATGGTTAATGAAGAGACATATGTTTACATATAAGGAATCCTAATTCTTTACATTTTTTTAAATCATAAAAAATATAGCAAAACTTCCATTTACTTGGTTGTGTCTCATGACTGAAGACTCTTTAATGGTCAGTAGTTCAGGAAAAATAGAATTAAGAAAGAAATTAGAATAGGAAAAAAGTGAATTTAATATTTATTAGTGTGATAATGTATAACTAAAATGGTAACGCTACAGTGAAAAATCCCCTCAAAGCCACCTTGGACTGAAGGCAGGAAGAAGTGGGCACACGTGTGGAACTTGTCAAATAACATTTATTTTCAGGCATTTATGATAATTTTTCCTCTCTCTCTGTATACCTGAAAAATTATGGCAAATGGATCAGTTATTTTTTTACAAACAGAAAGAGATATGAAAATAAAGATTATGTCAAAAGTAAAGTTAAACTGGATAATTCCTTACAGATAAAGTTTTCCTTTTTCCAAAAAAAAAATATTTATTCTGCAAATGGCAATATATTTTGAATTTCATAATTTTTTCAACCAAACATATTATTATTATATATTACATATACTATATTATGCATTACATATTACATATTATTATATATTACATATGTATACATATACATATTATATCTTAATCTATATTAATTGAGATTACATAGTGGGAGTATCTTTCAGAAGTGAATGTACAATAAGAAAATTATATAATACACTGTATCTGACCATATGGTTTACAATATAAGAAAAAGATTTAATCCATTTTAAATATTTTGGAAAAGTTGCATAGCAGCCTGCATTGATTTAAAAATTAAAATTATTTCAATCAGAGAGACAGTTTTTTGACTGATTAATAAAACAAGGTAAAAATACACTTATATCTTCTCCCAAAGAATTTACAGCAACCTCAACTTCAGGACACGGCCTGAATTACTTACAAGCTGTTCTGAATATTGAATTTTTTTTCTGTAGGACAAATTTGAGAAGATGTCTTTGGGCATGATGGACCATTGCAAGATAGAATACTAGATTACATTTATCTCAAGAAACCCATTTACCAATGCAGGAGATGTCAGAGACACAGATCTAATCTCTGGATCAGAAAGATCCCCTGGAAGAGGCAACCCACTTCAGTATTCTTGCCTGGAGAATCCCATGGACAGAGGAGTCTGGCAGGCTACAGTCCATGGGATCACAAGGATTTGAATGTGACGCAGGTGACTTAGCAGAGAACAATTAGGGTCCTTATTTTCATATAAATACTTAAATACCTGAGTCCCATTTGATTTCAATGGGGAAAGACGAAATCAACCTATGTTCAAATTAAAAAAAACATCAAACCCCTGCTCACTTCATCTCTCCCAAACTCATACTCTTTCACAGCAGTTTTGGCAACTTGATTTCATTTAGTGTACTTTTTCCTGAATTCCCAAAAGACATCCTCCAGAACATCAAACTTAGCACCAAGAGTTCTTGCCAGGATACAAAAGGCATAGGAGAGCATTTCCAAATAAAAAACTTCTCCATTTTCCAGCTTTATTTATATTTTTACTTCCCTTTCCCAAAATCCACTCCCAGAAGGTTCAGAGCAATCTATTACAAACTGTAGTATGCATATATCACAGGCAGTATCCTTGCATTTAACCAGTATTAGGTTCTTCATCAGAGGCCTGAAAATTCATCTTTTTATTAATACATCATAACTTGGATACACACTCTAACAATTTCCTTAAATTGGTAATTGACCTACCCAAATGGTTATTTTCTCTTTTCAGTGCATCAATGTCATTCAGAAATTAACACTCACATCCAAGGTTCCTGTAATCACTATCCCCAGCCCACCCCTCAAATGTCATACGTATGTATAAAATTCATTCAAAATGCATCCTTTCTATTATTATCCTGCTAGTTTAACATGGACTTCCCTGGTGGCTCAGTAGTAAAGAATCTGCCTGCCATGCAGGAGATGTGGGTTTTATCCTTGGGTCAGGAAGATCCCCTGGAGAAGGAAATGACTACCCACTTCCATATTCTTGCCTAGGAAATCCTATGGACGGAGGAGCCTGATGGGCTACAGTCCATGGGTTTGCAAAAGAGAAGGACATGACTTAGTGAGTAAACAACAATAGAAGTTTAACATCAGTAAAATTCTCAGCAATTGCAATTCTATAGCACACCAGGATTTTTATCACTTCACCTAATACCAGAGATGCATCCTCATGACAATGCCTGGTGATATGAACAGCAAGTGATCTGGAAGACAAGTGATCCAACCATCAACCACCATTTCAGAGCATCAGAACGTCCTAGTCTTGGTTCTCATAGAGCAGACACTGAGCCAAAGATTCAGGTGCAAATGATATATTAAGGAAATTTCCCAGGAGAAATCACTGGAGGCTGGAGGAAACAGAATAGGGAAAGAAAGAAAGCTAAACAAGATTGTAATTTCAGTTGGGTACCAAACTCAGCCCGATTCTGCAGTGAGCCCTGGAGAATAAATTTTACTTCTTACATCCAGACAAAAGCTGGGCTTTGTACTTTGCTGTCCAGCAGAGGAGGTTAATCTCCTAGCATTAAGCCTCTTAGCACTTTTACTTCCCATTCTAAGAGATTAAATGGCAACCTAGTGCTGCATACAAACTGCTGCCCGAGGTGTCATTTTATATAATATGACTCCATATAAAACACATTTCAGATATGCATTCAGCTTCTACATTCAGACATCAGCAGACTGACTACACATATTCATATTTTCCCCTCTTAAAATTCTATTGATATGACCATAAAGGAATGCATGCAACTTAAAACAATGACATGAAGGTTAGGAGGAAGGTTCATCAATTAAGTAAAAGTTTTTAATATTTTTTTTGGAATATAACAAGCTGATACATATGTTATGAAGTATACAGCTGAGCTGAACTTCAAACATGTACTGAAGAAGACAACAAAAATGTGTAATTTATTCTGCCAGGTAGAAGTGTGGGAATTCTCTAAGCTTAGATTTCATAAGCAAGTTTTAAAGGAATCATTAATGAAGGACGCATCCTGAGAAATGTGATTAAAATTAGCCTCAAGCCCAGTTGGCTCCCCTGCCCTCAGGAAAAGGCAAGGCTATTTGAATTTAGGTAAAAAGAAAAAAAAAAAAAAAAGGAAGGGAAAGGAAGGAACGGAGAAATGAAAAGAGAAAAGAAAAAAGGAAAAAAAATTCTGAATAGATGGAATAATTTGTATTAGAATGAAAATGAAGGCCCTCAGTCGTGTCCGACTGTTTGCGACCCCATGGACTGTAGCCTACCAGGCTCCTCAGTCTATGGAATTTTCCAGGCAAGAGTACTGGAGTGGGTTGCTATTTCCTTCTCCAGGGGATCTTCCCAACCCAGGGATCGAACCCGGGTCTCCCGCACTGCAGACAGACGCTTTACCAGTCCGAGCCTGGGTCTAAAAATGTGGTGGAGCTGTCTAAGAAACCAGGAGGAATGTGTCTGTAAATAAGTTATATTAAAAGCTTCAAAATCTCTTCTCTAGAGAGTTTATATATAATGTCAAAAGCAAGAATTGGAGGTGGAATCACCACAGAAATGCATTTAACTTAATGGAATTTGGTTTAAGTCATTAGAAGAAAGAGAGAGGGAGAAGGACAGGAAAGAAGGAAAGGGATGAGAGAATTACTATAAATCCATAAACAGTGCATAATGCACTGGGCATTCGCCCATGTGAAAATTCTAAGGAAGACAGAAATTGCTTCTCTTTCTCAGCCAGTGTCAATTTCCTTGTGACTTTCTGAGAGTATTTTCCTTCCATTTGTGCCTCCAGTATTTATAGAAGATGTAGTTTTAATTAAAATAAATGGAATTCAGACATAAGACACCTACTTTGTAGAGTCTGAAGCGTGGAAGCCAGTTTTTTCCAAAGCACAGGAGGACAAAAAAGCTGTTATGAAACATCTAAGAATTTTAACTATGGCCTCCTAGATGTTAATTACTATAGAATTTTTCAAGAAAAGTTGTGGCCATGTGAAAGTTTTATCAAGATACTTTAACACTTTCTTCAAGATAACAATACCAATGTCTAAGTATATCGCTTAAGGCACTCTGCAATGATGAATTTACTTCTACTGCCCAATTGGATAGAAACTCCACACATACGACTACTGAGCACTTGAAATTTCATCACTGAGAAACTGTCTTTTAAAGAAATATATTTTATTTTAATTAATGTGAATTTAAATATCCATATGTAGCTAGTGGCTACTGTGTTGGACAGGGCAGTTTTAAAATATACTAAGAACTAAACACTGATGCAATAAAAAAAGCTACCCTTGAAAAATGGAAATAATATACAGGAAGGGAAAAGAGACTAATATTTTCCTTTAATATCATTTGAGGATTTTCAAGTTTGAAATTCTTACATGCATTTCTATTATAATGATATTTTACAAAGTAGACATGTATTTGCTAAGTATTTAACGTACTAGGTACTTTTCTCACATTATCTTTCTGATCACCAAAGCAATATTTATATTGATTTATATCATTACCTCTATTTAATGCATAAATGAAACAGAGTGGTTAATAATGTTAATCTTAGGAAAACTCTCTTGTACCTAGAGTAGGTGTACCTGGCTATCAGTATGCTATCTGGCAAATGGCAATTATTCAGAAAATGACTTTATGGAAGAATGATGTATGAATACAAAGAAATTTGCATTTAAAGGATAAACTTGCATAAACTTGCATTGCTACACATCTCTTTTTAAAGTATATAACATGCTTTTTAAACCAATCAATCTCCTCCTGTTGTGGGAAAAAAAGCAGCTATCTCAACTCAGGGCAGGAGAAGTAGCCCCTATTACAGACCTTCTTAATTAGAAATGGAGATGGGAATACAGAAAGTGGAAGGCTGAGATGAGACTACTTTATCAATGTAAAAAACCCCTATAAAAATCTCTAATGCCTTAGAGACAGGTGAGGTACAGTGGGTTGCAACAGGTATAACATTTTGAACTTTATACAGACATAACGTAGATATAGAATGCATAGATTATATAATATAGAGTAGATATTACACAATGAAATAAATTGCTAAGTCACTTCAGTCGTGTCCGACTCTGTGTGACCCCATAGACGGCAGCCCACCAGGCTTCCCCATCCCTGGGATTCTCCAGGCAAGAACACTGCAGTGGGTTGCCATTTCCTTCTCCAATGCATGAAAGTGAAAAGTGAAAGTGAAGTCATTCAGTCATGTTCGACCCTCAGTGACCCCATGGACTGCAGCCTTCCATGCTCCTCCATCCATGGGATTTTCCAGGCAAGAGTACTGGAGTGGGGTGCCATTTCCTTCTTCGATGAAATAAATACTAGTTTGTAATAAAAATATTTTTCTTCAATTAATTACAGATTTAGAGCACAATAACATCTCTGTTTGGAACATGAACACTTCTTGTTTAGGCTCAGCTGCATCAGAAAAAATATTGCCTGGATCTCTCAATATGTGATTTTGGATTTTCACACTGATATTGTGCTGACCCTTTAACCTTTTATTATTGAACTATAACTTTAAATCTGATTTGTAGAACTTTGGAGTTTCAGCATGTTTTTCTGCTTTGCTTTGAAGACTCTCCCGTATATTAAATATATGTGTCATAGATATTTTGTCACTGTGCTTAATAGCCTCTTTATTTTAAAAACGATTCACACTATATTATTTGCTCATATCTCTTAACACATCTCATTTCCTTTCTGTTTCTCTCTGGTCTAGTGATTTTCAAGGCTGACAATTTAGGATAATAAGTTATCTTAGTTAAAAGGCTGTTTACTATCGTTTTTGAATCAGTGTGATTGAGGATGTCATGGATGACTTTTTCAATATGAAGCAAATTCAATACTCTGTAAAATAGAGCTGTGCGTTGGTGTCATGCTGAAACTGTGAGGTAGCAGTACTCCGGCTGCCTCTGTAAGATCATTGATCCTTTTGTTCTGTTTCATGGATATTGCTAATGTTTATAGATCTACACTCAATGACAATAAATTGTTCTGGACTGAAATTATTTTTCACTCTTTTTTCTGCTTCAGAAAATGATGCTTATTCTTCAAGGCATGACTGCATTACAACTACTTTTTATTACTACCTTTTAATTCTCCTAGTGTTATTCTAAGGTATATTAACATCATTCATTTCAAAGATAATATTATTGGGAATAATAATAGTTATTGAAAACAATGATTACTACATATTAAACAGCTAATGCATGTCAGAGGCGAGGCTAAGTTCTTTGATGTGTATGAGTGTACACACAAATATGCAAAGTGATGTATATGTATGTATAAATACATATTCAAAATGAAAACCTCATACTGCCATCTTATAGACCCACCCATCAGCCACCCATAACCACTGGCAACCACTCAGGTGTTCCCCATTTCTAGAATTTTGACATTTTGGAAATATTTTATATATATTTACATGTACACATACAGTATATATATTATTAAATATATTTAATATTTTTATGTTTTCAAAATAAAACGCTGAGATAGTTTATATAGCTGCTCTATTTCAGGTGATAAAACTCAAAATAAAAAAAATAGTAAAGCCCTTTGGCCCACCTACATAATGCACAGCTGCAATTAATCACTTCTATAAATAGTAACAGTAAATATATTTTAAAAAACACTTTATGAATTGTAGGATGAGAAAAGTATTTATGTAAATAATGAGTACTCTAATTTTAGTTAGGTTATCCAGTCACAAAATCATTGATAATGACCTTGTTTCACTTTGCTTCTTCGTGTGTCTTACATGGCTTTACCTTTGCATGTAAGGCTGGCTGTCCAGCAGTTCATCCAGAAAATTAGACTGCCATGTAGCAATTAAGAGCACGAAAATCTTCACCTGTGTGTGTGTGTGTGACAACGCAAACGTGGCCGTGATGTGTTTAGACTGCAGTGCATTTTTTAATAATCTAAAAAATATCTTCTCAATTTCTTATGGAGAAGGCCTCTTATCAACAAATTAAAACATTTGCTGATAATAGTTTTCTTTCATATTAATTTTATTACTAATACATATTTTCATTAAGCTTTTTATTTTCAGGTTAATCATACATTTAAATGCATTTGTAAGAAATCATGGAGAACTTTGTACACTTTACCTACTTTCCTCCAGTGGGAAATCTAGCAGAAATATAGTTCAATATAAAAGCCAATATGTTAAAAATAATACATCAAGACATACCTGTCATTTCAAAAATGCCTTATATGTCCCTTTTATAGACTCACTCATCTCTCCATCCCTCACTTTAAGAAGCCACTAATTTGTTCCCCATTTCCATAATTTTACCACTTAAAAAGTGTTGTTTTCCTGGTTCTTTGTATAAGGAATGAGTTTTAATTGAAGTGTGCATGTTTTGGACACTATGGTATGAGACTCTGAATATTATTAAAACTTCTGTTTCAGTTGAATTTAATTGAGGTATGGCAGCAGGGAATGGTGTTGGGACACTTATTTATTGCCATGTGAGAGTTCAGTTCAGTTCAGTTGCTAAGTCATGTCTGACTCTTTGTGACCCCATAGACTGCAGCACGCCAGGCTTTCCTGTCCATCACTAACTCCTGGATCCTACTTAAACTCATGTCCCTCACATCAGTGATGCCATTCAACCAACTCATCCACTGTTGTCCCCTTCTCCTCCCACCTTCAATCTTTCCCAGCATAAAGGTTTTTCCAGTGAGTCAGCTCTTAGCATTAGGTGACCAACTTTCAGCTTCAGCATCAGTCCTTCCAATGAGTATTCAGGACTGATTTCCTTTAGGATGGACTGGTTGCATATCCTTGCAGTCCAAGGGACTCTCAAGAGTCTTCTCCAACACCACAGTTCAAAAGCATCAATTCTTCGGGGCTCAGCTTTCTTTATAGTTCAACTCTCTCATCCGTACATGACTACATGTGAGAGTAGATGTCCAAATCCCCCACTTGGCCTCTGTTAACATCAAGGGACAGAGGCTCCTCTTTACTAATGGGCAAGTGTGAGAGATCTCTCTCTCCTCTAGGAGTCTCTCTTTCTTTCTCTCTTATTCTCTCTACTGAAATGTTTTTCATTCTGCATTTTAGCCTGAGTTCTAGGTTCAACTTTTCACTTTTTTTTTTAAGACCATAAAGATAGCTTAAGTATGTCTAAATAAATCTCACCTAACTTCAAACATGATCCTCATCTTATGCTACTTATTGAGGATAATATTATTAACATTTTTCTTGAGGCAACATTCAAAACTTAAGTAACTCCTAGGTTTAACTGACAGGAGAAAAATGAACTTCTTTACACTGACCCACTGTCATAAAGAACATTTCTACTTAATTATTTCTAATATGTTGTTCATAAGAATATTGCATTAAAGATTTATTTATAAGTAATTTCAACGGTTCTATGAAGAACTACAGGACCTTTTAGAACTAACACCCATAAAAGATGTCCTTTTCATTATATGGGACTGGAACGCAAAGGTAGGAATTCAAGAAACACCTGAAGTAACAGGCAAATTTGGCCTTGGAATACAGAATGAAGCAGGGCAAAGACTAATAGAGTTTTGCCAAGAAAATGCACTGATCATAACAAACACCCTCTTCCAACAACACAAGAGAAGACTCTATACATGGACATCAACAGATGGTCAACACCGAAATCAGATTGATTATATTCTTTGCAGCCAAAGATGGAAAAGCTCTATACAGTCAGCAAAAACAAGACCAGGAGCTGACTGTGGCTCAGACCATGAACTCCTTATTGCCAAATTCAGACTTAAATTGAAGAAAGTAGGGAAAACCACTAGACCATTCAGGTATGACCTAAATCAAATCCCTTATGATTATACTGTGGAAGTGAGAAATAGATTTAAGGGCCTAGATCTGATAGATAGAGTGCCTGATGAGCTATGGAATGAGGTTCATGACATTGTACAGGAGACAGGGATCAAGACCATCCCCATGGAAAATAAATGCAAAAAAGCAAAATGGCTGTCTGGGGAGGCCTTACAAATAGCTATGAAAAGAAGAGAAGTGAAAAGCAAAGGAGAAAAGGAAAGATATAAACATCTGAATGAAGAGTTCCAAAGAATAGCAAGAAGAGATAAGAAAGCCTTCTTCAGTGATCAATGCAAAGAAATAGAGGAAAACAACAGAATGGGAAAGACTAGAGATCTCTTCAAGAAAATCAGAGATACCAAAGGAACATTTCATGCAAAGATGGGCTCGATAAAGGACAGGAATGGTATGGACCTAACAGAAGCAGAAGATATTAAGAAGAGATAACAAGAATACACAGAAGAACTGTACAAAAAAGATCTTCATGACCCAGATAATCACGATGGTGTGATCACTGACCTAGAGCCAGACATCCTGGAATGTGAAGTCAAGTGGGTCTTAGAAAGCATCACTATGAACAAAGCTAGTGGAGGTGATAGAATTCCAGTTGAGCTGTTCCAAATCTTGAAAGATGATGCTGTGAAAGTGCTGCACTCAATATGCCAGCAAATTTGGAAAACTCAGCAGTGGCCACAGGACTAAGAAAGATCAGTTTTCATTCCAATCCCAAAGAAAGGCCATGCCAAAGAGTGCTCAAACTACCGCACAATTGCAATCATCTCACATGCTAGTAAAGTAATGCTCAAAATTCTCTAAGCCAGGCTTCAGCAATATGTGAACCATGAACTTTCTGATGTTCAAGCTGGTTTTAGAAAAGGCAGAGGAACAAGAGATCAAATTGCCAACATCTGCTGGATCATGGAAAAAGCAAGAGAGCTCCAGAAAAACCTCTATTTCTGCTTTATTGACTATGCCAAAGCCTTTGACTGTGTGGATCACAATAAACTGTGGAAAATTCTGAAAGAGATGGGAATACCAGACCACCTGATCTGCCTCTTGAGAAATTTGTATGCAGGTCAGGAAGCAACAGTTAGAACTGGACATAGAACAACAGACTGGTTCCAAATAGGAAAAGGAGTACGTCAAAGCTGTATATTGTCACCCTGTTTATTTAACTTATATGCAAAGTACATCATGAGAAACGCTGGGCTGGAAGAAACACAAGCTGGAATCAAGATTGCCAGGAGAAATATCAATAACCTCAGATATGCAGATGACACCATCCTTATGGCAGAAAGTGAAGAGGAAATAAAAAGCCTCTTGATGAAGGTGAAAGTGGAGAGTGAAAAAGTTGGCTTAAAGCTCAACATTCAGAAAACGAAGATCATGGCATCCAGTCCCATCACTTCATGGGAAATAGATGGGGAAACAGTGGAAACAGTGTCAGACTTTATTTTTCTGGGCTCCAAAATCACTGCAGATGGTGACTGCAGCCATGAAATTAAAAGATGCTTACTCCTTGGAAGGAAAGTTATGACCAACCTAGATAGCATATTGAAAAGCAGAGACATTACTTTGCCAACAAAGTTTCGTCTAGTCAAGGCTATGGTTTTTCCTGTGGTCATGTATGGATGTGAGAGTTGGACTGTGAAGAAGGCTGAGCACCGAAGAATTGATGCTTTTGAACTGTGTTGTTGGAGAAGACTCTTGAGAGTCCCTTGGACTGCAAGGAGATCCAACCAGTCCATTCTGAAGGAGATCAGCCCTGGGTGTTCTTTGGAAGGAATGATGCTAAAGCTGGAACTCCAGTACTTTGGCCACCTCATGCGAAGAGTTGATTCAATGGAAAAGACTCTGATGCTGGGAGAGATTGGGGGCAGGAGGAGAAGGGGACGACAGAGGATGAGATGGCTGCATGGCATCACTAACTCGATGGACGTGAGTCTGAGTGAACTCCGGGAGTTGGTGATGGACAGGGAGGCCTGGCGTGCTGAGATTCATGGGGTCGCAAAGAGTCAGATACGACTGAGTGACTGATCTGATCTGAATTCATACTTTATCTTTATTGGAGATAAACTTAGTTTGAGATTTAACTTTTTAAGTTTGTTCTATTAATGTATAGCAAGCTGATAAGGAAAGTGACACTTTTAGTTTGTTTTCCCACATTTGTAATATTTAATAAGCTTTTAAATATATTCATTGAAATTATGTTTATAACCATGTCTATGTTAATCTATGTCTATTGCCAAATTCTATTTGGCAATAAATAGAACTTAGAGCTTTGAACAAATTACAAAATTATTTCCCACATTTTCCAATTGCATTTTTAAAATTCTAGTTTAAGGCATGTCAATCCAAAGTGATAATAAAAGAATATTTCATTCCTTATGATCAGATGGTGGTGTGGGTGATACTGTCTAGTCAAAAAACAAAGAGACATGAAAAAGGTTGAGGGTGTCATGGAGTTTTCATATGAGCTGCTCAGCTGAATGCTGTGTTCTGCCTCTGGCTGGTGTGGAGGAGTATGTGTCTGTGCCTCTCAAGTTTCTGACAGAGATTCTGATATTCACAAGTTGTATAACCCAGTCAAGGCAAGGCTCACTTCTCTCAACTGTCATCATCTTGAAATTATCAGCCATATGGTTCCATTTTAGCACCTCTCCAAAATACCTGTCAATCTAAATCATCTGCTAGGACAGTTGAATGTAAGCTATTTGTGATTCTTATCTATTCATATTCATTCATTTTGTCTGTCCCTTTTTGTAAATTCCTTTACCTATGGCCATTGTTCTAAAAATTAAATATATATGTTTTCTGAAAGATCCCTAAGATATTTAAGATCATTCACTTAAATGCAT
Source organism: Bos grunniens (assembly GCF_055505025.1). Taxonomy (NCBI): domain Eukaryota; kingdom Metazoa; phylum Chordata; class Mammalia; order Artiodactyla; family Bovidae; genus Bos; species Bos grunniens. The sequence goes on along the minus strand of NC_141176.1, from coordinate 6,747,151 downwards.
CCTAAATGTACTGACACTTGCAAGTTTTATAGCTATACACCTCATTTGGCCTTAAAATCTTATACAATGAGTTCCCTACATACATACGAGTTCCATTCTGAAAGCCCATTTATGAATCCAATTTGTTCCTAAGTCCAACAAAGTTAACCTGGCTACTCAACTAACACATTTGACTATCTAATAATGTACTCTAATATGTTTATAATATTTCCACACAAATAATACATAAAAACAAGCAGAAGAAATAAAGAAAACATTAATCTTACAGTACAGTACCTGGAGTAATACAGTAATATAGTACAGCAGCGGTATACAGGGGCTGGCATCAAGTGACCAGGCAAGAAGTGTTACTGACTGGTGGAGGGAGAGGAGGTGGGAGATGGTAGAGCTGAAGGACTGTCAGCAACAGGAGTCAAAGGGCAAGCTGCAATTGCACTCATGCTTGACAATGATGGCAAAGTTTCTTGTTCCTTGCTAGATTGAATTCTATCTACCCTCTTGAAAAAATGGTCAAGTTACACTGTATTACTGTACTCTCATGAGAAACGCTGGACTGGAAGAAACACAAGCTGGAATCAAGATAGCCAGGAGAAATGTCAATAACCTCAGATATGCAGATGACACCACCCTTATGGCAGAAAGTGAAGAGGAACTCAAAAGCCTCTTGATGAAAGTGAAAGTGAAGAATGAAAAAGTGGGCTTAAGGCTCAACATTCAGAAAATGAAGATCATGGCATCTGGTCCCATCACTTCATGGGAAATAGATGGGGAAACAGTGGAAACAGTGTCAGACTTTATTTCTCTGGACTCCAAAATCACTGCAGATGGTGACTGAAGCCATGAAATTAAAAGACGCTTACTCCTTGGAAGGAAAGTTATGACCAACCTAGATAGCATATTCAAAAGCAGAGACATTACTTTGCCAATAAAGATTCATCTAGTCAAGGCTATGATTTTTCCTAGGGTCATGTATGGATGTGAGAGTTGGACTGTGAAGAAGGCTGAGCACCAAAGAATTGATGCTTTGAACTGTGTTGTTGGAGAAGACTCTTGAGAGTCCCTTGGACTGCAAGGAGATCCAACCAGTCCATTCTGAAGGAGATCAGCCCTGGGATTTCTTTGGAAGGAATGGTGCTAAAGCTGAAACTCCAGTACTTTGGCCACCTCATGAGAAGAGTTGACTCATTGGAAAAGACTCTGATACTGGGAGGAATTGGGGCCAAGAGGAAAAGGGGACGACAGAGGATGAGATGGCTGGATGGCATCACTGACTCGATGGACGTGAGTCTCAGTGAACTCCGGGAGTTTGTGATGGACAGGGAGGCCTGGTGTGCTGCGATTCACAGGGTCACAAAGAGTTGGACACGACTGAGTGACTGATCTGATCTGACACAATTTGTATTGCAAAGCACACAAAAGCATAGCCCTTTGCATGTGACCATGTATGCCAGACCACTATCTTCCCACATCTCCGCCAGAGACTCCTGGACACTCACAGGCAAGTCTGGGCCTGTCTCTTGTGTGGTCACTGCTCCTTTCTCATGGGTCCTGGTGCACAGGATTTTGTTTGTGCCCTCCAAGAATCTGTTTCCCCAGTCCTGTGCAAGTTCTGTGGCCCTGTGGTGGGGTTAATGGTGTCCTCCTTCAAGAGGGATTATGCTACACCCAGGTCTGCTGCACCCAGAGCCCCTGCTCCTCTGGCAGGCCACTGCTTACCGTTAGCTCTGCAGGAGACACTCAAACACTGGTCTGGCTCAGTCTCTGTGGGGTCCCATGGTGCATGCAACGTTTTGTTTGAGTCCTCTGAGCATCTCCAGTGGGTGTGGGGTTTGATTCTAAACATGATTTCTCCCCTCCTACCATTTTTCTGGGGCTTCTCCTTTGCCCTTGGACATAGGGTATCTTTTTTGGTGGGATCCAACATTCTCCTGTAGATGGTTTTTCAACAGCGAGTTGTAATTTTAGAGTTCTCACAGGAGAAGATGAGTGCACGTCCTTCTGCTGCTGCTGCTAAGTCACTTCAGTCGTGTCCAACTCTGTGCGACCCCATAGATGGCAGCCCACCAGGCTCCCCTGTCCCTGGGATTCTCCAGGCAAGAACACTGGAGTGGGTTGCCATTTCCTTCTCCAATGCATGAAAGTGAAAGGAAGTCGCTCAGTTGTATCCGACTCTTCGAGACGCCATGGACTGCAGCCTACCAGGCTCCTCTGTCCATGGGATTTTCCAGGCAAGAGTATTGGAGTGGGGTGCCATTGCCTTCTCTGGCACGTCCTTCTACTCTGCCATAAATAGGACCTTTTTTTTTTTTTTTTTTCCACCTGTATCTTTTCTCATTCACAGTGGGGCTATACTGATCACTGAGTCTGGCCTGTGCTTGTGCTTTGACCAAAGGAATTTCATAGAAATGATGAGTGAGTTATGAGGTTTGGCCACAAGAGGTTTTGATTCTTCTATCTTCAACTGATTAGAAAGGTGTTTTGCACTGCAATTTGAAGAGGCTCATATGGCTACTAACTAGACTAAGAGAGCAATGTGAAGGGGAAGTGAAGTAACCAAGTTAAAAACCAGCACTATGTATCAGACAAGAGTGAGGGTTTCTTGGACAGCTGATCATTCGGATAAATGCAACCACACGTTTGAAGCCCGAGAAAGTAGTGCAGGAACAATACAGCCAACTCAGAATCAAGAGGGGGAAAGAATCAGATCATTACTGTATTAAGCAGTAAGCTTTTCAGGTAGATAACTGTGTAGGAAAAGTCAGATAATGTAAATGCAGACATTAAAATACAATACAGGAGGTTGTATGCTTTGCTAATTTTCAAAGAATTTATGGCTAAATATCCAATTCTGAGTAGAATTAAGGTAGAAGCTCTTGCTTTTATTTCTCTATTCCTAGATACATTTGAGACTGTCAGTTATTTGGTTCAATGTTATGAGTAGATATCTGAAATAATCTTTCTGATTTTATAAAAGTTATATTTTAAATTTTATATGCAAGAAAGAATAGAAGATGCAAAACCTGAAAACGTGCATTACAACACTCATGTGTATCTTGTGTGTGCTAGTTTTTCAGTCGTGCCGACCCTTTGTGACCTCATGGACTGCAGCCCACCAAGCTCCTCTGTCCATGGGATTCTCCAGGCAAGAATCCTGGAGTAGGTTGCCATTCTCTTCTCCAGGGGATCTTCCTGACCCAGGGATCGAACCTGGGTGCCCTGCACTGCAGGTAGATCCTTTACCATTTAAGCCACCAGGTTATAAATATTTGAATATGACTGGCATGTATTTTTCAGTTAATGTTAATCACAAATAATGCATGAAATACATATTTAGGAGAAGTTCTTAAATTATCTAATAGAGAAGATAAAGTAAATACATAGAGAAATATAGAGATACAAATACATATAAATACCCAAATACATATATTTGTATTTGCAAATACATTTGTATTTGCATATACATGTATATGTAATATGCATGTATATGTAAGTGTATATGTAAATGCATTACATATGTATTTGCATATGCAAATACTCATACAACTTTAAGTGAATACATGGAATAATTATACCAAAAAGGTCTTAATGATCCAGATAACCATGATGATATGGTCACTCAGCTAGAGCCAGACATCCTGGAGCGTGAAGTCAAGTGGGCCTTAGGAAGCATTCCTAGGAACTAAGCTACAGGAGGTGACAGAATTCCAGCTGAGCTATTTAAAATCTTAAAAGTTGACGCTGTTAAAGTATTACACTAAATATTCTAGCTAATTTGAAAAACTCAGCAGAGGCCACAAAACTGGAAAAAGTCATTTTTCATTATAATCCCAAAGAAGGGCAATGCCAAAGAATATTCAAACTACCATACAACTGTGCTCATTTCACATTCTAGCAAGGTTATGCTCAAAATCCTTCAAACTAGGCTTCAGCAGTACATGAACTGAGAACTTCCCAATATACAAGCTAATATTTGATGAGGCAGAGAAACCAGATATCAAATCACCAACATTTGTTGGATCATGAAGAAAGAAAGGGAGTTTCAGTAAAACATCTCATTTTATTTCATTGACTAGTTTTTAACTGTGTGGCTCACAAGAGACTGTGGAAAATTCTTAAAGAAATGGGAGTACCAAATCATCTTCCCTGTCTCTAGAGAAATGTACTTGAAGGTCAGGAAGCTATAGTTAGAACTGGACATGGAATAATGGACTGGTTCAAAATTGGGAAAGGAGTATGTCAAGGCTGTATATTATCACCCTGCCTATTTAACTTATATGCAGAGTGCATCATGTGAAATGCTGGGCTGTAGGAACTACAAGCTGGACTCAAGATTGCCAGGAGAAGTATCAGTAACTTCCAGTATGAAGATGGTACCACCCTAATGGCAAAAAGTGAACAGTAACTAAAGAGTCTCTTGATTTCATTGAAAGAGATGAGTAAAAAAACTGACTTGAAACTCAGCATTCAAAAAACTGAGATCATGGCATCTGGTCTCATCACTTCATGACAAATAGAAGAAGAAAAAATGGAAGGAGTGACAGATTTTATTTTCTTGGGCTTTGTCATTTTCTTGGGCTCCAAAATCACTGTGGATAGTAACTGTAGTCATGAAATTAAAAGATGCTTGCACCTTGGAAGGAAAGCTATGACAAATCTAGACAGAAATTAAAAAGCAGAGACATCACTTTCCGAACAAATATCCATATAGTCAGCGCTATGGTTTTTCCCGTAGTCATGTACGAATGTGAGAGCTGGACCATACAAAATACTGAGTGCCAAAGAATAGATGCTTTTGAACTGTGGTGCTTGAGAAAACTCTTGAGAGTCCCTTGGACTGCAAGAAATCCAAATCAGTCAATCCTACAGGAAATCAACCCTGAATAGTCATTGGAAAGTCTGATGCTGAAGCTGAAGCTCCAGGAGAAGGGGATAGCAGAGGATGAAATGGTTAGATAACATCACCAGGTCAATTGACATGAATTTGAACAAGCTCCAGGAGATAGTGGAGTACAGAAGATGTGCTGAAGTTCATGGATTGCAGAGTCCGAAAAGACTTATAGACTGAACAACAATTACTACTACATGTGTGTGTGTGTGTGTGTGTGTGTGTGTTTGCTTTGCATTGGGACAATGCTATAACTTTTCCCTAGTATAAAAATCTTCTGAAAATAAGGGAGTGTCTCACTTCACTGCCATAATCAATCTAGAATAAGGCATGACTAGGTTATTTATTCTAAGCAATAAAATAAGAGTTCATACTGATTCTAGTTAGAAACATTAAACAGTTTATGTGGTTTTCCATAGCTCTATCTTCTATATGATTCTAGGACTTTCTTGTTTCCTTATATCTGATCCCTTAGCATTTGAAATTGTTTCCTTTGGCAACCATTGAACAGGTAAGTTGAGCAAAAAATGAAACTTGCTACCTTAGGACACTGGATTTTGGAATTATATCAGGTGACTAGGTTATCCAGCCCAGCATCACTGATAAACTGTGGAAATGCATATATATTTGCATAATTGAATATAACTTAATATGTTCAGAACAACATGTAAGTATGATTTGGATCCAACTTTATGATAAAATAGCATCATTTATTTTAATTGAAATGCTTAAACTATATGGCCAAATAAACTGTAACATTTCAGTTATGCAACTCACTGTTGCCTTACTTTTTATAGTGAAGAAAATTATTTTGATTACTTTAGTATACTTCCTATTATTTCACCTCTAACATGATGTTCTACTGAAGAAAGAAATGGCAACCCACTCCAGTATTCTTGCCTGGAGAATCCCATGGACAGCAGAGCCTGGTGGGCTGCTGTCCATGGGGTCACACAGAGTTGAACACAACTGAAGCGACTTAGCAGCAGCAGCAGCAGCATGATGTTCTACTAGCATTATAGATCCTTCTTTTCTTACCTTTGTTACATAAATAGTATAATTCTTTTTTTATGATTAGCTATATCAACATGATAATGGGCCATAAGTTACACTAAATTTAGAAACATTCCAATATTTGGACTTAAATAAATTCTTCTGGTGTTCTAAGATGCAAATTACTTTTTGTACAAAACACACCAACATCTAAAATCAATCTCAAGATATTCTGCCATTTTATTTCTCTTATGTCATCAACCTCTGCAAGACAACATATATTAATATACATTTAAACATTAAGAGAAAAGAACATTCCCACTTAAGAAGAGCAACATAATGAAAATTTATTTTTTTTGGTTATAAATTCTGTTTAATTCCTTCCAGTCTTTGAAGATTTATTTTGAATTGCAAACATTTGAAGTAGTTTGGTTTTTGTTAAAAAGGATACCTGAGAATAAAATATACACTATTCTTTCTAATAAATGAATCAATCATCGTGAAACAACTCACCACTAGAACATTTTTAAAGACATATTTTGAAAATGTTTGATGGTCATATGAAATAGATTTTCTAAAATTGGCATCTGCTCTTTGATTGGTCTCATGCCCTACTAAAATTACTTTTATTTTATTAAAAAAATGTCCATGGAGAGGATTATTAAATTTTATTTCAAAGAGCATCTCCTTATTTTCTTATTTACACTCTTGTCTTCAACAATGTCTGAAATTTCTAACATTATCCTTTCTATAATTTTTTTCTTTTGGGACTTGAAGAAGATTCATTAGTTAGCTCATCAATGTTAGAAATACAAGACTCCATAATTTTTATTGTTTGGCATCCTACATTTCTTTAGCCAAATTTGTAGTATGCTTTATGATTTTAATCCATCTCTGCACAAATTTACTAAGCATTATACCAATTGGCTTTTTCAGTGTCTTACTTAAAAAAGAAATTTTTTGTGTACATTTAAACATATTTAATTTGAGTTAATACAATATTTAATTAGAGTAAATACAGTAGGCTGTAAATATATATATATATAATTTGTATTATTTAATTTAGCAAGTTTTACTATTTAATAATTGAGTTGTACATAAAATTTGTATATAATATATTTTCTTTTTTAAATCAGTAATTACACATAGCATAAAATTAAGCTGTTTCCCAGACAAATTTGGTGAAAGAATTAAGAGCAGGGAACTATATTTTAAATTATTCTTGTTAATAGAATGCTTCCTTTAATATTTTCTGTTTGGTTACTACAGATGTGGAAGAAATATATTGAGCTTATAAAAGAGCATTGTATTTGACATCTATTTAAACTCTCCTGTGAATCAATGGCACCCCACTCCAGTACTCTTGCCTGGAAAATTGCATGGACAGAGGAGCCTGGTAGGCTGCAGTCCATGGGGTCTCTGAGGGTCGGACATGACTGAGTGACTTCACTTCCATTTTTCACTTTCATGCAATGGGGAAGGAAATGGCAACCCACTCCAGTGTTCTTGCCTGGAGAATCCCAAGGACCGGGGAGCCTGGTGGGCTTCTGACTATGGGGTCGCACAGAGTCAGACACGACTGAAGCAACTTAGCAGCAGCAGCAGCAGTGAATCAATATTATGACTATTGATCTTTTTGTAGTATCATCTAAGAAATAATTTATATTCTGATAATTGCATTTATGTCTTTTAACTGTTTTATGATGCTTACCAGAATTTCCAGAATTATGTTAAACAATAGTAATTATATCTGTATAGTTTTATTCAAAAGAAATAGAAAACTCAGTTTGTACAACTGTATACATAGGTGATATAAGGCAATAAGTAAATTTATTACTAAAGTATTTACAGCTGATTGGTCCAAGTGATTATACTTCTAAAATGTAATGCACATTAGGTTTCTCCAATAGATACAAAAATTTAATTTCTTGTAATATGAAGAGCCTGAAGCTGAGTCAGCTATAAAAGTAGGCAGGAACTTCTTGAAAACTACTAAATGCTTGTTTTCTAGCATTTCATAATTCTATACTCACCAAAAACTCTATTAGAGGGTTTCTCTCCAATGTTGAAGAAAATTCGATAGTGGCGGATTTCCATCAACATTTTTTCTTTAATTTGGTTTCATTTACTAAGACATGATGTTGTTAGGTTTTGGCGTCCCTCCTGGAACAATTCATTATTAGAATATGGAAATGTTCAGCTTTTTCTGGGATAATTCAACTCCTCCACAGTTGTTAGTTATGTCAGTCTCTATTCTGGTGCCTCCTTGAACAGTTTGACTGATTTTGAATGCATGTGACTTATCCTTGGAAAATGTCTGCTACAAATCTTTTTCAATAATCAGCATTTACAATTTCTTCATCCTTTTGAAAATGTCAGAATATTCAATTCATCTATTGCTTCTTAGCCTTTTTACAAAAATATTTTTAATGAATATGAAATGTAAACAAAGCTCAATCGTGACATCATCTCTGCTCCATTTGGCATCAGCTGGGTCAGCCCAATGACTAAGGGTTCAGTTCAGTTCAGTCGCTCAGTCATGTCCAACTCTTTGCGACCCCATGAATCACAGCATGCCAGGCCTCCCTGTCCATCACCAACTCCCGGAGTTCACTCAAACTCATATCCATCGAGTCGGTGATGCCATCCAACCATTTCATCCTCTGTCATCCCCTTTTCCTCCTGTCCCCAATCCCTCCCAGCATCAGAGTCTTTTCCAGTGAGTCAACTCTTCCCATGAAGTGGCCAAAGTACTGGAGTTTCAGCTTTAACATCAGTCCTTCCAAAGAATACCCAGGGCTGATCTCCTTCAGAATGGACTGGTTGGATCTCCTTGCAGTCCAAGGGACTCTCAAGAGTCTTCTCCAACATCACACTTCAAAAGTATCAATTCTTCGGCACTCAGCTTTCTTCACAGTCGAACTCTCACATCCATACATGACCACAGGAAAAACCATAGCCTTGACTAGACGAACCTTTGTTGGCAAAGTAATGTCTCTGCTTTTCAATATGCTGTCTAGGTGGGTCATAACTTTTCTTCCAAGGAGTAAACCTCTTTTAATTTCATGGCTGCAGTCACCATCTGCAGTGATTTTGGAGCCCAAAAAAACAAAGTCTGACACTGTTTCCACTGTTTCCCCATCTATTTGCCATGAAATGATGGGACCAGATGCCATGATCTTCGTTTTCTGAATGTTGAGCTTTAAGCCAACTTTTTCACTCTCCTCTTTCACTTTCATCAAGAGGCTTTTTAGTTCCTCTTCACTTTCTTCCATAAGGATGGTGTCATCTGCATATCTGAGGTTATTGATATTTCTCCTGGCCATCTTGATTCCAGCTTGTGCTTCTTCCAGCCCAGTATTTCTCATGATGTACTCTGCATATAAGTTAAATAATCAGGGTGACAATATACAGCCTTTACATACTCCTTCAAATCAACTAAATTCTAGCTCATTCATATATACAGAAGGTGATACTGGCTGTCACTGAGATTTTAGCCAAGAGTGTCATGACTCTTTATATTTCCTGGACTTTCTCAAAATACAGTAAATTAATTTCCAGAGTGAATATCCCAAAGATAGTCATGTCACAGCTTTGTAACATTTTACAACCTAATATAAGAATTGTGAAAAATCATACCATAATGTTATTTTTTTTAGATATTTGTCACTGAAGCTCATCCACATTTAAAGGAGAGGAAATCAAATTTCAACTTTGATGGAGAAGTTTTGTGGATATGTTTTTAAAACCATAAGAGTGGATATCTACTGGGATATCTACTGATATACTTTTCATAATCTTCAAATCTCAAAAGGGTTTGGCCATGTTTTATCTGTGTCTTGACATCCCATATCCTTATAGCAGGTTCTTGTATGTAATTTTTCTGTGCTTAGTCACTCAGACATGTTCAACTCTTTGCAACTCCATGGATTGTAGCCCACCAGTCTCCTCTGTCCGTGGGGATTCTCCAGGAAAGACTACTGGAGTGGGTTGCCATGCCCTCCTCCTGGGGATCTTCCTGACCCAGGGATGGAACCTAGATGTCCTTCATTGCAGGTGGATTCTTTACCGACTGAACCACAGGGAAGTGAAGTGAAATGACTGCCGCTTAGTCATGTCTGACTCTTTGTGACCCCATGGGCTATACAGTCCATGGAATTCTCCAGGCCAGATTACTGGGCCTATGTAATTTTTAATCTGGTCAAACTAACACTGTCACAAATTCCTTTTTGTTTTGTAGAATTAATAGGATATCTTATTTCCATATCTGTTGCTACTTTCTATATTTTCTTTTGACTTATGCTGATGAATTTTGGCTTAATTTGGTGGTACACAGATGAAGAAATGAAATAGTAATGCAGCATTATGTTGAAAATTGTCCTAATTAACTTGATTCTACATTTTAGAAATGCCGAATAGCTTTGGACAATTTCTTTTGGTCAATTTATCATATAAACATAATTCTAAGTATTGTATTACATTCCTGAAGAGTATGAATGTCTTCCCATAGAAGAGAGAGATTTTGTTATCATTACCTATGCACAGTGGAGTGATTTGGTATAAATTGTATTGGTTGTACATTTTTTTTCTAAAAAGTTTGACATTGCCATCTAACATTTAAAAGCATGCTGGAGAACTTGAATCCTGACCTTCTTTTCAAGTATATAATATATTTAATTATTCTTTTTTTGTGTGAATTTTATGTTGCTTTCCATATGTATATATATGTATATATATATTTATATTAAAAATTAACTGAACTATAATGAATAGTTTTAATGTTTATGCTCTTGTACATTCATAACTATAGAAGTATTTTTAGTATTCACTTGACTATTTTCTATATCTCTTATCCCATTCATTTTTAAAAATAATTATTAGAGTATAATTGATTTACAATGTTGTGTTACTTTCTACTGTACAGTAAAGAGAATCCGTTATACATATACATATATCCACTCTTTTTCAGATTCTTTTCCCATATAGGTCATTACAGACCACCGAGTCAAGTTCACTCTGCTATAGTTGTCTATTTTTAGTTGTCTATTTTACATATTATAGTACATATATGTCAATCCCAGTCTTCCAATTTATGCCTCCTCCTCCTTTACCTCTGTGAACCACAAGATTACTTTCTACATATGAAATTCTTCTTTGTAAATTACTTTATTTGAACCATATCTCTTCTTATGAGATATCATGCATTTGTCTTTCTCTGCCTTACTCAATATAACAATCTCTAGATCCATCCACAATGCTGCAAATGTCATTATTTCATTTTTTATGGCTTAGTAATATTGCATTGTATACATGCACCATATCTTAGCTATTGATTCATCTGTCAGTGGATATTTAGGTTGCTTCTTTGTCTTGGTTATTGTAAATAGTGCAGAAATAAATGTTGGCATGCATGTCTTATCAATTATAATTTTCTTTTCGCATATGCCCAGGAGTAGTATTGCTGGATTGTAGTGTCATTCTAGCTTTATTTTTTAAAGGAATTTTCACACTGTTCTCCATAAAGTCTATACCAATTTACAGTCTCACCAACAGTGTACAAGGGCTCCTTTCTTCCACAATCACTCCATAATTTATTGTTTCTAGATTTTTGTTTGTTTCTGTCTAGATTCCTTGATGATGCCCATTCTGACCAGTGTAAGGTGACGCCTTATTGTAGATTTGATTTACATTTCTCTAATAATTAGTGATGTTAATCTTTTCTTGTGTTTTTTTTTTTTTATTATCTGCATGTATTCTTTGGAAACAATATATATTTAGATCTTATACTTTTTTGTTTTTTAACCTGGGTTTTCAATGTTGTTATTGAGCTACATAAGCTGTAAAGAAAGCTGAGTGCCGAAGAATTGATGATTTTGAACTGTGGTGCTGGAGAAGACTCTTGAGAGTCCCTTGGACTGCAAGGAGATCCAACCAGTCCATTCTGAAGGAGATCAGCCCTGGGATTTCTTTGGAGGGAATGATGCTAAAGCTGAAACTCCAGTACTTTGGCCACCTCATGAGAAGAGTTGACTCATTGGAAAAGACTCTGATGCTGGGAGGGATTGGGGGCAAGAGGAGAAGGGGAAGACAGAGGATGAGATGGCTGGATGGCATCACTGACTTGATGGACGTGAGTCTGAGTGAACTCCAGGAGTTGGTGATGGACAGGGAGGCCTGGCGTGCTGTAATTCATGGGGTCGGAAAGAGTTGGACATGACTGAGTGACTGAACTGAACTGAAGCTGTTTTTATATTTTGGAGATAATCCTTTGTGTGTCGTTTCATTTTCAAACATTTTCCTCCATTCTGTGGGTTGTTTCTTTTTGTTGTTGTTGTTTTACTTACAGTTTCCTTTACTCTGCCATAGCTTTTTTAGTTTAATTGAATAGCTTTTTTATTTTAATTGAATCCCATTTATTTATTTTTAATTACTGCAGTAGGTGGATCAGAAATGATCTTACTGCAATTTGCATCAGAGAGTGTTCTGCCTACGTCTTTCTCTGAGTTTTATACTATGCATTCTTATGTTTAGATCTATAATCCATTTTGAGCCTATTTTCCACAAGGAGTTAAACAAAAGTATATTTTCATTCATTTACATGGAGATGTCCAGTTTACCCAGTGCCACTAATTGGAAGCTTTTTCTCTATTGTGCATATTGCCTCCTTTGTCATAGATGAGTTGACCACACTTATGTAGGTTTACTTCTAGAATTTCTATCCTGTTCTATTGATCTATATTTCTGTTTTTTTTGTGTGTGTGCCAGCACCATACTGTTTTGATTACTATAGCTATTCAGTATAGTCTGGAGTCAGGGAACCTAATTCCTCTTGCTCAGTTTCTCTTTGTCAAGATTTTTTTGGCTATTTGGGGTCTTTTTGTTTCCATACAAATTGTATTTTTGTTTTTCTAATTCTGAAAAAAATGTCATCACTAATTTGATAGTGATTGCACTGGGTTTGTAGATTGCTCTTGGTAGAATAGTCATTTGATACTGTTGATTCTTCTAAGAACATAGTAAAATTTTCCATCTTTTTGTGGTCATTAATTTCTTTCATCAGTGTCTTACAAATAGTTTTCCAAGTACATATATTTTGCTATCTTACATAGGTTTATTGCTAGATATTTTATTGTTTTTGATGTAATGGTAAGTGGAATCATTTCCTTAATTTCTATTTCTGATATTTTGTAATTAGTGTACAGGGATGTAAGAGATTTCTGTGTATTAATTTTGTGTCTTGCAAATATACTAAATTGATTGCTGTGCCTTGTTGATCAGTCATGTCCAGCTCTTTGTGACCCTATGGACTGTAGCCCACCAGGCTCCTCCATCTGTGGTAATTCTCCAGGCAAGAATACTGGAGTGGGTGTCCATGCCCATCTGCACAGGATCTTCCTAGGGATTGAACCCAGGTCTCCTGCTTTGCAGGTGAATTCTTCACCTTCTGAGCCACCAGGGAAGCCCTCTAGTAATTTTCTGGTAGTATCATTAGGACTTTTTATGTATAGTATCCTGTCATCTACAAACAGTGACAATTTTATTATTTGTTTTATAATTTGGATCCATTTTATTTATTTTTCTTCTCTGATTGCCAAGACTTCAAAAACTATGAATAAAGGAGGTGATAGTGGATATCCCTTTCTTGGTCATCATCTAAGAGGTGATGATTTCAGATTTTCACCACTGAGAATTATGTTTGCTGTGAGTTTGCCATAAATGGTCTTTATAATGTTGAAATAGGGCTTCCTTGGTATCTCAGCTGGTCAAGAATCCACCTGCAATGCAGGAGATCCCAGTTTGATTCCTGGGTCAGGAAGGTCCCATGGAAATGGGATAGGCTACCCAATTGGCTCAGTTGGTAAAGAATCTGCCTACTATGTGGGAGACCTGGGTTAAATCCCGTATTGGGAAGATACCTTGGAGGAAAGCATAGCAACCCACTCCAGTATTCATGGGCATCCCTGGTGGCTCAAATGGTAAAGAATCCACCTGTAATGTGGGAGGCATGGGTTCAGTCCCTGGCTTGGGAAGATCCCCTGGAGGAGGGCATGGCAACCCACTCTAGTGTTCTTGCCTGGAGAACTCCTATGAACTGAGGAAAATGTCGGGCTATAGTCCATGCAGTCACATAGAGTCAGACATGATTGAGAGACTAAGTGCAACACAGCACAGCACAGTTTCCCTTAAGACCACTTTCTGAAAATTTGTTTTTTTAATCATAAATGGGTGTGGAATTTGTCAAACATTTTTTCTACATCTATTAAGATGATTATATGGTTTTGGTTTTTTAGTTTGTTAATGTAATATGTCACATGGATTGATTTACATGTATTGAATACTCCTTGCATCCATGGGATAAATCCAACATGATCAACATGTATGAGCTTTTAAATATACTACTACATTAGGTTTTTGTGTCTATGTCTATCAGTGATATTGACCTTTAGTTTTCTTTTTGTGTGTGATATCTTTGGCTGATTTTGGTATCAGAATCATGATGACCTTAAAGAGTGAGGTTGGGAGTGTTTCTTCCTCTGCAAGTTTTTGGAAGAGTTTCAGAAGTTGTCATTGTTGTTCAGTTGCTCAGTCACATACAGCTCTTTGTGAACTTCAGGCTTCCCTGTCCTTCACTCTCTCCTAGAGTTTTCTCAAACTCATGTCCATTGAGTCCATGACGCCATCCAACCATCTCATCCTCTGTCACTCCCTTCTCCTTCTGTTCTCAATCTTTATCAGCATCAAGGTCTTTTCCAATGAATTGGCTCTTCGAATCAGGTGACCAAAGTATTGTAGCTTCAGCTTCAGCATCAGTCCTTCCAATAAATTTTCAGGATTGATTTCCTTTAGGACTGATGGGTTTGATCTTCTTGATGTCCAAGGGACTCTCAAGAGTCTTCTCCAGCACCACGGTCCAAAAGCATCAGGTTTTCAGTGCTGAGTCTCCCTTATGTTCCAACTCTGACATCCATACGCAACTACTGGAAAAACCATAGATTTGACTATACAGACCTTTGTTGGCAAAGTGAGTTTTCTGCTTTTTATACACTGTCTAGGTTTGGGGCTTTCCTATAGCTCAGACAGTAAAGAATCTGCCTGTAATGCAGGAGACCCGGTTCGATTCCTGGGTCAGGAAGATCCCCTGGAGAAGGGAATGGCAACCCACTCCAGTACTCTTGCCTGGAGAATCCCATGGACAAAGGAGCCTGGCAGGCTACAGTCCATGGGGTCACAAAGGGTCAGACATGACTGAGTGACTAACACTACTACTAGGTTTGTCACAGCTTTTCTTCCAAAGAGCAAGCGTCTTTTAATTTCATTGCTACAGTCACCAGCCACAGTATTGTGGAGCTTAATAAAATCTGTCACTGTTTCCATTTTTTCTCCATCTATTTGCCATGAAGTGATGGGAAGGATTGCCATGATCTCAGTTTTTTGTTTCAGAGGGTATTTTAACTCTTGTCTAAATGTTTAATAGCATTCACATGTGAAGCCATCTCATCTAAACTTTTGTTTGTTGAAAGTTTTTAAATCACAGTTTCAATTTCAGGATTTGTGACTGGTCTATTCATATTTTCTCTTTCTTCCTGGTTCAGTCCTCAAAGGTTGTACTTTTCTAAGAATTTTTCTGTTTCTTCTAGAGTGTCCATTCTGTATGCATATAGTTGCTTTAGTAGTCATTTATAATCCATTTTATTTATGTGATGACAGTTTTAATTTCTTATTTTATTGATTTGAATTCTATTTTTTTGTTGTTGTTCTTGATGAGTCTGACTAAAGGTTTATCAATTTTATCTTCTCAAAGAACCAGCTTTTAGTTTCATTGATCTTTGCTATTGTTTTCTTTGTCTCTATCTCACTTATTTCTGCTCTGGTTTTCACAATTCCTTTCCTTCTACTAATTTTGTGTTTTGTTTGTTCTTCTTTCTCTAGTTCAGTTTATTCAAGATTTCCTTATTTACTGAAATGTTTTATTGCTATAAATTTCCGTCTTAGAATTGCTTTTGCTGTGTCCCAAAGGTTTTGGGCCATTGTGTGTGTGTGTGTGTTTTCCCTATGTACTTACTGATTTCCTCTTTGATTTCTTCAGTGATCTCTTGGTTATTTAGTAGCACATTGTTTAGCTTCCATGTGTTTGTGTTTTATTACAGTAGTTTTCCCCTCTAATTCATTTCTAATCTCATAGCGTGTGGTCAGAAAAGATGCCTAACATGATATCACCATTCTTAAATTCACTGAGCATTGATTTGTGGCCCAAGATGTGATCTATCCTGGAGAATGTTCCATGTGCACTTGAAAAGAAAGTTTATTCTGCTGCTTTTGGATGGAATGTTCTATAAATATCATTTTGTTCTATTTCATCTAGTTTGCTGTTTATACCTTGTATTTCCTTATTGATTTTCTGTCTGGATGATTTTTCCATTGGTGTAAGTGTGGTGTTAAAGTCACCAACTATTACTGTGTTACTGTTGATTTCCTCTTTTATGGTTGTTATTATTGGCTTATATATTGAGGAGTTACAATTGTTTTACTTTTTCCTTGGATTCATCTCTTGATCACTATTTATTGTCCTTCCTTGACTATGATATCAGGCTTTATTTTAAAATCTATTTTGTCTTGTTTAAATATTGCTCCTCTAGCTTTCTTTTGGTTAACATTTGCATGGAATATCTTTTTCATCCCTTCTCCTTCAGTCTGTGTATGTCCCTAGATCTGAAACAGATCTCTTGTAGACAGCATATATATGTCTATTTTTGTGCCCATTCAGCTAACCTATGTTTTTTGTTTGAAGCATTTAATCAATTAAATTTAAGGTGAATTATCAATATGCATGTTCCTATTGAGATTTTAATTGCTTTGGATTTATTTTTCTAGATAGTTTTTCTTCCCTTTCTCTTTTGTTCTCTTCTTTTGTGATTTGATGACTAATTTTAGTGTTGCACTTGGGTTACTTTTGTGTGTGTGTGTGTATCCATTGCAAATTTTCAGTCTGTAGTTACCATGAGATTTTAATCTAGCAATCTGTGTATAAATAAGATTGTCTTAAATTTTCATTTTCAAAATTTCTAATGCATTTCCAATAGCCAGAATCTGTGCTTTCCTCTTCTCACAAGTGCTGACTTTGATATCATATTTATGTGTGAATGATTTCCTACATTTACTATGTGCTTCCTTTTAACTGGTGAGCTTTTCCACTCATAACTTTCCTGTTTATAGTAGTGGCTCTTTATTTTATACTTAGAGAAGCTCCTTTAGCATGTGTTACAAAGCTCATCTGATGGTCATGAATTATTTTAACTTTTGCTGTCTGTAAGCTTTTGATTTCTCCATTAAATCTGAATGAGAGCCTTGCTGGGTATTCTTAGTTGTAGTTTCTTCTCTTTCATCACTTCAAATATATCATGCCACTTCTTTCTGGCCTGTAGAGTTCCTGCTGAAAATTCAGCAGATAACCTTGGAATTTCTTTGTATGTTGTTGCTTTTCCCATCTTGCTTTTAATATTTTTTCCCTTGTCTTTAATTCTTGTAAATTTCATTACTCTGTGTCTTGGCATGTTCCTCCTTGTTTTTATCCTGCCTGGGACTCTCTTCATGTCCTCTGCATGGGTGACCATTTCCTTTCTCATGTTAGGGAGATTTCCAGCCATTATCTCTTGCAATATTTTCTCTGGTAATTTCTCTCTCACTTTCTTCTTCCAGAATGTGAATGTGAATGTTGTGAATGTTGATGTGTTTGACATTGTCCTAGAGTTCTCTTAGGCTCTCTTCATTTTTTTGATTCTTTTTTCTTTATTCTATACTCCAGTAGTCATTTCTACCATTCTGTCTTCCAGGTCACTTGTCCATTCTTCTGCCTCAGATATTCTGCTATTGATTTCTTCTATTATATATATATATATACATATTTTTTTATTTTTATTTTATTTTTTAACTTTACAATATTGTATTGGTTTTTCCATATACCAAAATGAATCCACCACAAGTATACATGATTTCTTCTATTACATTTTAATCATTTCAGTTAATGTATCATTCATATCCATTCATTTGCAGTTTAGTTCTTCTACATCTTTGTTAAGCATTTCTTGCATGCTATTGATCCTTGCTTTCATTCTTTTTCTGAGTTATTGGATTATCTTTACTATCATTATTCTGAATTCTTATATAGATGTTGCCTTCACTTAGTTGTTCTTCTGGGGTTTTATTTTGTTTCTTCATCTAGCACTCATATTCTTCTGCGTTTCATTTTTGTCTAATTTTTTGTTATTGAGATTTGTATTCACAAGCCATAGGATTGTAGCTCTCCTTGCTTTTGTTGTCTGCATTCTGGTGGGTAAGTATCTAAGAGGATTGTGCAAGTTTCCTGATGGGAGGGACTCTAGTGGTAGGTGGATCTGAGCCTTGTCCCTTTGATGGGCAGGGACCAAGATAACTGTAAGCATCCCATCTGCTGACAAGTGCGGCTGTGTTCTCACCATGTTGATTGTTTGACCTGAGGCTTCCCAGCACTAGAGGCTACGATCTGTTGGTTGGGGCTAATGGTGGCCTCTGGGAGGGTTCACACCAATGAGTACTTCCCAGAAATACTATTGCCAGTGTTTTTGTTCCCCTGATGAGCTACAGCTGACCCTTGTCTCTGCAAGAGACCTTCCATTATTAGCTGGTAGGTCTGATCCAGTCTCTTATGGGATCATTGCTTTTATTTTCACCAGGATCTGGTACCCACAGGACCTTGTGTGCTCCCTCCAAGGCTGGACTCTCTATTTTCCCCAGTCCTGTGGATTTCATATGATGAAACCCTGCTGACTTTCAAGCTAGATTTTATGGGAGCTTCTCCTCCTGTTGTTGGACCCTACGACTTGGAAGACTGACATGGGTCTCAGGACTTTCACTCGTATGGGAACTCCTCCATGGTACAATTGCTCTCAACCTCTGAGTTGCACACCTGGCTTGTACAGGATGAGATCTTTTCATGATTGTGCCCCTTCCTACCATCTCATTGTAGATTCTTATGTGTCTTTGGTTGAAAGGTATCTTTTCTGTCAATAGTTGTTGAGCAGGTGTGATTCTGACAAGGTCCCATAACAAGGGGTCCATCCATGTATTTCTACTCTACTAATTAGTGCTAAGGATCTCCCGAGATCTGTTTCTGGGCTGTGTTTCTGCTACTCATGTGAGCTAGGCTGGATTGGAACACAGGAGAGAAGCCAGTGAGGTTTCCTCCTCTGAAGATATTCACCTGTGAGTGTACTATTGTATAATTTTCACTCATTTTACTGGTTCACAAATTACATTCCTGTTGGAACTGTTTTCATCCCACTTTCAGGCAGTTCAGTTGCTTAATCGTGTCTGACTCTTTGCAACCCCATGGACTACAACATTCCAGGCTTCCCTGTCCGTCACCAACTCCTGGAGTTTTTCAAACTCACGTCCATCAAGTCAGTGATGACATCCAAACATCTCATCCTCTGTTTCCCCCTTCTGTTCCTATCTTCAATCTCTCCCAGAATCGGAGTCTTTTCTTTTTTTTTTTTTAATTTTATTTTATTTTTAAACTTTACAATATTGTATTAGTTTTGCCAAATATTGAAATGAATCTGCCACAGGTATACCTGTGTTCCCCATCCTGAACCCTCCCCATACCCTCCCTCTGGGTCGTCCCAGTGCACCAGCCCCAAGCATCCAGTATCATGCATCGAACCTGGACTGGCGACTCATTTCATACATGATATTATACATGTTTCAATGCCATTCTCCCAAATCTCCCCACCCTCTCCCTCTCCCACAGAGTCCATAAGACTGATCTATACATCAGTGTTTCTTTTGCTGTCTCATACACAGGGTTACTGTTATCATCTTTCTAAATTCTATATATATGTGTTAGTATACTGTATTGGTGTTTTTCTTTCTGGCTTACTTCACTCTGTATAATAGGTTCCAGTTTCATCCATCTGATTAGAACTGATTCAAATGTATTCTTTTGAATGGCTGAGTAATACTCCATTGTGTATATGTACCACAGCTTTCTTATCCATTCATCTGCTGATGGGCATCTAGGTTGCTTCCATGTTCTGGCTATTATAAACAGTGCTGCGATGAACATTGGGGTGCACGTGTCTCTTCCCCTTCTGGTTTCTTCAGTGTGTATGCCCAGCAGTGGGATTGCTGGATCATAAGGCAGATATTCATTGGAAGGACTGATGCTGAAGTTGAAACTCCAATTCTTTGAACACCTGATAGTCAGTTCTTCTCATCAGGTGTTCAAAGTATTGGAGTTTCAACTTCAGCATCAGTCCTTCCAATGAATATTCAGGACTGATTTCCTTTAAGATTGACTGGTTTGATCTCCTTGCAGTCCAAGGGACTCGCAAGAGTCTTCTCCAACACCACAGTTCAAGAGCATCAATTCTTCAGCACTCAGCTTTCTTTACAGTTCAACTCTCACATCTATACATGACTACTGGAAAAACCATAGCTTTGACTAGATGGAACTTTGGCAGCAAAGTAATCCTCTACTTTTTAATATGGTGTCTAGGTTGGTCATAGCTTTTCTTCCAAGGAGTATGCGTCTTTTAATCTCATGACTGTAGTCACCATCTGCAGTATTTTTGGAGTCCAAGAAAATAAAATCTCTCACTGTTCCCATTGTTTTCCTATCTGTTTGCCATGAAATGATCGGACCGGATACCATGATCTTCATTTTCTGAATGTTGAGTTTTAAGCGAACTTTTTCACTCTCCTCTTTCACTTTCATCAAGAAGCTCTGTTGTTCTTCATTTCTGTCATAAGGGTGGTACCATCTGCATATCTGAGGTTATTGATATTCTCCCAGCAATCTTAATTCCAGCCTGTGCTTCATCCAGCCCAGCATTTCTCATGATGTGTTCTGCCTATAAGTTAAATAAGCAGGGTGACAACATACAGGTTTGACTAAATCCTTTCTCAATTTGGAACCAGCCTATTGTTCCATGTCTGGTTCTAACTGTTTTTTCATGACCTGCATACAGATTTCTCAGGGGGGGCAGGTCAGGTGGTCTGGTACTCCCATCTCTTGAAGAATTTTCCACATTTTGTTGTGACCCACACAATCAAAAGCTTTGGCATAATCAATAAAGCAGAAGTAAATCTTTTTATTAGCAAGATCTTCTCTTGCCCTTTCAATGATCCAATGGATGTTGGTGATTTGATCTCTGGTCCTCTGCATTTTCTAAATTCAGTTTGAACATCTGCAAGTTCACAATTCATGTACTGTTTAAGCCTGGCTTGGAGAATTTTGAGCATTAGTTTGCAAATGTGTGAGGTGAATTCAATTGTGTAGTAATTTGAAAGATCTTTGGCATTAACATTTCTTGGAATTTTAATGAAAACTGACCTTCTCCAGTCCTGTGGCCACTGCTGAGTTTTCCAAATTTGCTGGCATATTGAGTGCAGCAATTTCAAAGCATCGTCTTTTAGGATTTGAGATGGCTCTACTGGAATTCCATCACCTCCACTAACTCTATTTATAGTGACGCTTCCTAAGGCCCACTTGACTTCATATTCCAGGATCTCTGGCTCTAGGTGAGTGATCACACCATCGTGATTATCTGGTTTGTGAAGATCTTTTTGGTACAGTTCTTCTGTGTATTCTTGCCACCTCTGCTTAATAGCTTCTGCTTTTGTTAGGTCCATATCATTTCTGTCCTTTACTGTGCCCATCTTTGCAAGAAATGTTCCCTTGGTATCTCTAATTTTCTTGAAGAGATCTCTAGTCTTTCCCATTCTATTGTTTTCCTCGATTTCTTTGCACTGATCACTGAGTAAGATTTTCTTATCTCTCCTTTCTATTCTTTGGAACTCTACATTCAAATGGGTATATTTTTCCCTTTCTCCTTTGCCTTTAGCTTCTCTTCTTTTCTCAGCTATTTGTAAAGCCTCCTCAGACAACCATTTTGCCTTTTTGCATTTATTTTTCTTGGCGATGGTCTTGTTCCCTGACTCCTGTACAATGCCATGAACCTCTGCCCATAGTTCTTCAGGCACTCTGTCTGTCAGATCTAATCCTTTGATCTATTTGTCACTTCCACTGTATAATCCTAAGGGATTTGACTTAGGTCATACCTGAATGGTCTATTGGTTTTCCCTAATTTCTTCATTTTAACTCTGAATTTGACAATAAGATGTTCACGATATGAGCCACAGTCAGCTCCCAGTTTTGTATTTGCTGACTGTATAGAGCTTCTCCATCTTTAGCAAAAATGAATGCAATCAGTCTGATTTCGGTATTAACCATCTGGTGATGTCCATGTCTAGAGTCTTCTCTTATGTTGTTGGGAGAGGGTGTTTTCTATAACTAGTGTGTTCTTTTAACAAAAATTTGTTAGCCTTTGACCAGCTTCATTTTGTACATAAGACCAAGTTTGCCTATTACTTCAGGTATTTCTTAACTTCCTACTTTTGCATTCAGCTCCTATAATGAAAAAGACATCTTTCTGGGGTGTTAGTTCTAGAAGATCTTGTAAAAGAGGTGTTCAACTTCAGCTTCCTCAGCATTACTTGTTGGGGTATAGACTTGGATTACTGTGATAATTGAATGGTTTGCCTTGGAAACGAATAGAGATTATTTTGTCATTTTTGAGATTCCACCCAAATATTACATTTCAGACTCTTGTTGATTACGAGGGCTACTCCATTTTTTCTAAGGGATTCTTGCCCACAGCAGTAGACATAATGGTCCTTGGAATTAAATTGGTCCATTCCAGTCCATTTTAGCTCACTGATTCATAAAATGTCAACTTTCACTCTTGCCATCTCCTCTTCGACCACTTCCAGTTTACCTTGATTCATGGACCTAACATTCCAGGTTCCTATGCAGTATCACTCTTTACAGTATCAGACTTTGCTTCCATCACCAATCACATCCACAACTGGGTGTTATTTTAACTTTGTCTCTTTCTCTTCATTTTTTCTGGAGTTATTTCTCCACTTTTCTCCAGTAGTGTATTGGGCACCTACTGACGTGTTTATTGCCAATTGCCCCTACCATCTCTCAGTTGTTTTCACAAGATCACAAGCAGAGATCTACCAAATCCAGGTCCCAGGACTGCAGTAATTGTGTACTTGAAGTCACTGTGTGAGCTATGGAAGCAGTTCAGATTCTGATCTGGACCAATTGCCACAAGTACATGCCTACAAAGTCCACAGCTGCTAAAGCTTGACCTATCTCAGCTTCAGGAGCACTCATCTGTTCAGATGCTTCACATGCACTGAGTTTACAAAGTCAGCAGCAAGGGGTGTGAATCCATGGTTTCCACAGCCATAAAGAGAGCTTTCAGCTCTCCCTCTCTTTA
Organism: Bos grunniens; assembly: GCF_055505025.1. Lineage (NCBI taxonomy): Eukaryota > Metazoa > Chordata > Mammalia > Artiodactyla > Bovidae > Bos > Bos grunniens. The sequence continues at coordinate 6,723,946 of NC_141176.1, read as the reverse complement.
GTTGCATGGCACCTAAGGCTCAGCTGTGGTTTGAGCCCCATCTTTGTGTGTTCTTCCCACAGTGGCTGCGCTGGGACACATATATCCACCCAGGCAGGAGGGTGTGAAAATAGCAACAGACTTGGTGCACAAGCCTATAGGGCCTGGTGCAGCTAGGGAGGCTTTGATAGGAGGGGCACCTGATCCTGCTCAGGCAGGTGCTGCTGTTAGTACTCACTGGAATAGGAGTCAGTGCTTGGGGAAGGGGTTTGCAATGGTGGCTCCACCCCTTGTGCACCACTCGGCAATGGCACCTTGCTTCTATGGTGGCTTGGGATTCTTCCATGATTTTTCCAAATTGTGGAGATTCTTACTCCCTTCCATATGGGCTGTGTCTTCATATCCAATGCTTGTTCCATTCCCTGAGTTGCTCTCCAAACCCCACATAGGAACACCCAGCTCTACTTTGCACCAGCAGATGCACAACTTAGACTGCAGCGCACAGGGCTTTGGAACAGACCATCAGTGTAGTTCTTACTCTGCCCTGTCTTCCAGACAAGTTGATGCTCTCTATTCCAAGCCCAAGAAGCTCCCTCTCAGTCCCAGCTGATCTCCCCACCAGTGAGTGGGCTTCCATGACTGTAAGAACCTCTCCTTTCCCTCAGCTCCCCTCCAGGGGCGCAGGTCCCATCCCATTCCCCTCCAACCCCCACTTTTTCTTTTTTCCTGGTTACATGGGTACTCTTTTGCCCTTTTAGGTGTCTGAGGTCCTCTGCTAGTGTTCAACAGGTGCTCTGTGATAACTGTTCCTTTTGTGTGTACATACATATATATATGACACATTTCATGGTGTACTTGTTGGGAGAGGTAGATTGCATCCTTCTGTATTGCTGTCTCCCCTTATTATATCTTTCTAGACTTGTCACTATTGCATCTTCTACATAGTCTAGTAACTTGTATATCCAGATACATTGGTAACTTGTGCTTTTATATTGTGTGGTCTTTTTAAGCACAGATTTTTTTTTTTTTAATATGTTTATATTCTCTTTACTTGGTTGCAAGCATTTTTCGTGTTCTCTATTACACACCTTCAAAAATGTTGTTTGTTACTTATATGCAAAGCAGTATGGCATGGAGTATTGTGGTAAACATTTTCTGTTTACTTTTTCAGATCTACTCTGGATTTAAATATGTATGCCCCAGACAGCTGAACTTAATGGGTTGCAGCAATTGATTCCTTTGTTTCATGAATTATATTTTCACTTAGAGAGGGTATTTATAGTCAATTCTGCTAAAATGTGATATGTATTTTTATACTTTCTAACATTTTATGTAAAATTATGCAACAAAACCACAAGGATATGGGAAAAAATGACTTTGGGGGTTTAACACTCAAAATCTTACCAGTGGTACCTTTAAGAAAATAAGATAAAATATAATAGCAATGGTAGCACAATTTTTACTGTTATTATTAGCACTTATTATTATTTACTGTAAATTATTGTTTACAATTATATATTGTTATATATGTTAATATATAATACATTATTATACACATTTGTATAAATGGTACAATAAATATGGCTATTTCTCTTGAAAGAAACTCAGAGTTTGCATCTGGATGTGGACATGAAAGAGTTGAACACTGGGAATTATCATGAAATTGTAGAAGGAATTACATGACATAGCAGCAAAAGTTGTAACATCAAATTCAGGTAACATGTAACATCAAATTCAGATAACATTCAGATCATATATGATGAATGAAGTACAGTTAGTCCTCTGTATCTTTGAGCTGTGGGTTTCATATCTACAGAATCATTCAGCCACCAATCAAATATATATATATATATATATATATTTTTTTAATTTGTAAAAATGTCTCCAATGTAAAACTTGAATTTGTCCTTGCAGTGGCAATTATTCACATAGTATTTACAACTTATTAGGTATTATAAGTAATCTAGAGGTGATTTAAAGTATATGTGATGAATATGCACAGGTTAGATGCAAATACTGGTGTTAGTCATTCAGTTATGTCCAACTCTTTGTGACCCCATGGACTGTAGTCCACCAGGCTCCTCTTCCATGGGATTCTCCAAGCAAGAATACTGGAGAGGGTTTCCATTCCCTTCTCCAGAGTATCTTCCTGACCCAAGGATCAAACCTGGGTCTCCTGCACTGCAGGTAAGGGAGCTCAGATGATAATACTATGCTATTTTATATAAAGGTCTTGAATTGCGGTATCCATGGGGGATGTTGGAATCAATTCCTCCTGTATTATGAGGGTAACTATAGCTACTAGACACTTGAAATGTATATATATATATATATATATGTATATATATATATATATATGCACACACACACACATATCCCTGCACAGTGCTCTACTTACTAGGTCTTCTTGTGAATAACAGGGAATTATAAACACACACACAGACAATGAAAGTTTCTTTACAAATGAGGAAAACCAAAATTTTTCTGCACATATCTTCTCTAATATATCAGTTGCATTGGATCAAGTTCCTCTTTTTGAAACAAGTATGGTACTTACCTGGTCCTTTCCTTACATGATTATAGGCTGAAAATTCAGCGTTCCTCTACTGAAGGCCACAGATCTTTCAAGGAAACCTTCCCTTTCCTTCCATTATAACTTCTCAATTTCAGGAATCTCTTGACTTTAACCCCTTCTGGCCTGGGGAGATAACATCTCACAAGCATCTGCTGTTTGCATCAGGTGGCCAAAGTACTGGAAAATTTTGAAAAATTCAAGCAAAATTTAACTTTTATTTAGGAAATTATGATAGAACTTAGCATATAGAATTGTCTAAAGGTTTAAAAGAGGTGATACAAACTGTTTAATTTAGTGCCTAGAATATAGTATGTTTAATTTAGTGCCTAGAATGTAGTATGTTTTAAAACTTTTCAGTATTATATAGCATACTTTCTTTACAGACTCTAATTCAGACTAAATACACATATATGCAAAGCTACTGTTTATAAGAACTTTTAGTTTTGAAAGCAATTTTACATTATGATGGAATGGACACTATTTCTTCTTGCATTTTTGCTTAAGAATGCCTTCAATTTTACTTTGCTCTTTTATTCTTTTTTTACAATGAAATATGTCATCATTGACCAAGTCCAGAAATCATAAATTTGACAATCATCCCTGATGGAATATCCAAAATTACAAATACTGTCAATTCTATTTCCTTGATTTTATTTAACTACTCTTCTCTACAAGCCCATTTGATAATATTTAGCATAAGCCCTAGGCTACACCCAGGGAACTGGGAACTGTCAGATGCTCCAGATAAAATATGCTGAGTTGCTGGCCATCTTGGAAAACTGCGAGGAAAACATCAGACTCACCTACGCGGGCCACATGAGTTCGGGGAGAAACTATAAGGAGACATAATCTGCGCTCAGTGACTGGTGCAAGCGTCCTTGACTGAGACTGAACGGAATGCCGGGTCCTAGCTGCCTTGTGAAACTGGAAGGTTTTCCGTCTTCTTCCGAGGAGAGAAGTCACAGCTCATCTCCCCTGTTGGATGGAATTTTGTTTTCAAAATTTTAACGGTCTGTTTTCTCCTTACCCCACCCTAATCCCGTACTTCTTCCATGGTTCTCTAGGCTCTGAATCTACATTCTGACTGAGGAAAGATTTTGCAGTTGATTAGCAGTTACCTTTTAAATAGGAACTACCCAGTTTTGTTTTGTTATTTTTTTAAGCATTGATTCAAAAGATGCGTGTAGAAGTTACCCTGTCTTACAGCAAACTAGTTTTGCTTCCAAGATACCAACATTTCCCTCACCTTTTTTTATTTTTTTGTATTTTATTTTAACCCATGTTTATTATTCATGTGTATGGAATCTAGAAAGATGGTACCAATAGACCTATTTGCAGGGCAGCAATGAAGAGGCTTTCCTCTTTTGAATACAGTTTTGTTACCAGTATTGTTCTTTGTTCCATTTCACAAGCTGGTACAATTTGAACGGTTTTTCGGGTAGTGTGAGCTTGACAACACACTAGACCTTGTAAGGAGTCCACTCATTTACCATATAGTATAGATTCTGCTTAATGTAACTGCTTTTTTGCTTAAGCATTTGCATGACTATCATACAAATATCAGAGCACTATAGTGCTTTGAAATCAATTTTTTTTAATGCATAAGTTATAAATACAGAAAAAAGAGCACGTTCCCAAAGCAAACCTAACATGGACTTGTGAATTTTTTCCTAAGACTGTATGCAGATTTCATTTCTGCCTTTTTTGTAGTTAATTCAGACATTTGGAAGAAAGTGGAACTGTTTGAAACTTTGTATTTACTACTAGATAAAATAAAGCTTATTTTCATTAACAATATCTAGGCTACTGGTGCTTTTTTAATATGAACCGATATGGAATATAAACATCAGTCTTCATGTCAGAGTTGTCTCCGCCAATGTGGACTCAGTGTGTGTTGGGGATAGACACAGTGTAAAAATTAGGGATCGAGTTAACAGTACTTGATGGGTTAGATTTAGAATGTGAAGGAAAGAGAATTATTAAGTCCTGAATTTGTGATGTGATTATCTGAGAAGATGGTATTTATATTTCTTGACAGTTTAAAGCAGGACATGAGCATATTATTAATAATGTCAATCCTGTTTTTGGCTTATGTTTCATATAGTTTGCTTTTGTGGTATAGTTCTGCTTCTTTTTTCCTCTCCAAAACTCCAAACTATTTCTGACCCTTTATTCTTTGACCTCATAAACTTAAGTTTTATGTAAAGATCCTGCTATTTTTCCATTTACCTTTAATATCTCTTCTTCTCAAACTTTAATATACATACAGGTCAGCTCCAAAACTTGTTTTAATGCAGATTCTGAATCAACAGTATGAGACAGTATAAGGCAGGATCTGAAATTCTGAATTTTATACAGGCATTGGAAAGACTCTTTAAATGATCCAGGTGTGTTGGAGCAATAAGTCATCAGATCAAAATGCATTAGTACAAAGTGTTGTATGCTGAGGATCTAAATCTGTAATACTGTGACATTGTGCATAAAAAATTTCAGACAACAGATAGAAGATGAAGTGCTATAGAGAAATTCTTCAAAATGACTCCATAAAAAAATTTTGTGTGTCCACACAATTGTCTGCTCCCAATAGAATAGGCTGTGTGAAATGAACTAAAATTCATTTACCAAGCTGCTTAAATCTGACATAAATATATTTGGGAAGATGTGTATTACCAAGGTATATTTGCTAACAGTTTCTCTTCTCTGAACAATTTTCAAATATTCATTTCAACTGGGCCTGCTCAGCCATACTGAAAAAAACTATGTGCAACAAAGACCTCTTTCTTGTCCAACAAAAGATCACACTGCGCTGGAGTAAGAATTTGTGGACACAAGGGGAAAAACAAAAAACAACAAAGATGCCAGCTAAGCAACTGAGTGCAAAGTAAGATAATGCCTAATATATTCAATTGAATTAAAATTAATCATTTAATTGGCTGCTCTTTGTATTTTAGAAATTATAGCTCCTGTGAGCTAATATGATTTTCCCCTCTTACTGCATTAGGGGTTTTACATGAAATATCCTGTTTAATGTTTGTAACCATCTAAAGTAGGTATTATTATTTTCACTAAAATTAAATTAACTACTTAAGATGACACCTCTAGTAAGTGGTAGAGTCCAGAAGATTGTCCATATTTACTTGACTCCAAAGCACATGCTTTATACTTTTTTCTACTCTTTATCTTTTTCCTTCAAATTTGTATTTGTTTGCCAACAAAGGTCCGTCTAGTCAAGGCTACGGTTTTTCCAGTGGTCATGTATGGATGTGAGAGTTGGACTGTGAAGAAAGCTGAGTGCTAGAGAATTGATGCTTTTGAACTGTGGTGTTGGAGAAGACTCCTGAGAGTCCCTTGGACTGCAAGGAGATCCAACCAGTCCATTCTAAAGGAGATCAGCCCTGGGATTTCTTTGGAAGGGATGATGCTAAAGCTGAAACTCCAGTACTTTGGCCACTTCATGCGAAGAGTTGACTCATTGGAAAAGATTCTGATGCTGGGAGGGATTGGGGGCAGGAGGAGAAGGGGACGACAGAGGATGAGATGGCTGGATGGCATCACCGACTCGATGGACGTGAGTTGAGTGGACTCCGGGAGTTGGTGATGGACAGGGAGGCCTGGCGTGCTGCGATTCATGGAGTCGCAAAGAGTCGGACACGACTGAGCGACTGAACTGAACTGAACTGATACATATGGTGGGTTTCTCAGGTGGCTTGGTGGGTAAAGAATCTGCCTGTAATACAGGAGACACAGGTTCAATTCCCGAATCAGGAGGATGCCATGGAAAAGAGCATGACAAGCCACTCCAGTACTCTTTCCTGGAGAGTGATCAGCTTATTGGTGAGAGTCCCTTTCCTTTTTTGTAGATAGCCACTGTCTTGCTGTATTCTCACACAATGGAAAATCTTTTGTAGCTTTCCACTTATACTAATCCCATCATGGGGATTGCATTGCCAAGATCTCTTTCAAATCCAGTGATCTCCCAAAGTCCTAACTTCTGAGTACCATCATCTGGGGAATCAAGGCTTCAATACATGAATGGGGTGGGAGAATGAAAATATTCAGTCTATAGCAAAAAGTCAGGAAAAACCAAGTGCCCACCTTTGTGAGATTTATAGATTAAAAACTGAGGGAAAAAAAAAAAAAAAAAACTGAGGAAAGCATTCATCAAAAAACCTCACATGTGTGTATGTACACACACATGTGAAACTAAAACTGTGGTAATTGCAGAAAGAAGAATTTTTAATGCCTTAGAAGCATGAAGAGTTGACATTTTCTAGAGATCACAAAAAATGTGCCTTAAGGAGACTGATCTGAAATTTTCCATCAGAAACAAAGATAGAAAAGTATCTAAAAAAGAGGTGAATGCACTGGAAAGAAAGTTTTTTCCAAGCAGGGAACTCACTGTGACAGAAGACATATGTGGAAGAAGCATGGGGAACATTATTACAAAGGGTGAAGGAAGATTCCTGAAAAAAGTTACTGTGGGGCATTTGACAAATTACTTGAACTCTTGGTTTTAATTTTCTCTTTCTTTCCTTGGTTTTAGTGTTGCTTTTTTTTTTTTTAATGACAACCAGAAAAAATACCTTACCCAATTCAGGTAAATTGATATGGTCTTGAGCAACTCACACTTGACCAGCCTTACTGTCTTCATACTTCTCTAAAACAAATCCTTATATCCCAAAGCTTTGGGCAACAAATATTTCAGAATTCAATTTTATTTTGCTTTATTTCTACACACTTGCTGTATAAAATAGCCCCAGTATGGTCTTCAGCAGCAAATCTATTTCTATCCTTTACAGAAATGGATGAATTATTAAATCAGTTTTCAGGTGTAAATTAAGGTTCTGTTTACTTTCTAGAGAGCTGTTCCAAAAAAAAAAAAAAAAGAAAGAAAGAAAACAAACAAACTTTAATTTAGGAAATTTTGTATTTCTTACCATGTTTTAGAAGTGCAGACCTGTAGTAATACTTACACAGCCCCTTTCTCTAGGAAATAGCAGGAATCAATTGTTATAATGTATTATAAAAGCACATTCAAAGTTTTAAAGAGCCAATACAAATCAAATTAATTGTGAGATGAAATGGGCTTTCAATTAAAGCTTTGTTGCCCAAAGACTACTCTAAGATCATTATAAAACATTTTTAATTACGTCCCTATAAACAAGCATGCTTGTTCATAAATGCAAGCTAGTCCTCAATAAAGGGCTTTTTTTAACCCCTTTAGGATATCTGCCCTCAAAAGAGGACCAGATACCACAGTACAATCAAAAGTGCAATTCTGTAGATTAGTTTACGCACATTGTATTCACATATTTCTTTTACATGCAAGACAAATGTTATAATACCATTTGATAAAGTTTGTCCTTATCTGTATAAAGAGTGACAGGAAACAGTGAGGGATTTCCCTGGTGCCTCACTGCTAAAGAATTTGCCTGCCAAAGCAAAGACATGAGTTTGGTTCCTGATCTGGAAAGATCCCACGAACCTTGGAGCAACTAAGTCATCATTGCATCATTGCATCCCAACTACTGAAGCCTACAACCTACAGACTGTGCTCCCCAATAAAAGCCACCACGATGAGAAGCCTGTACACTGCAGCTAGAGAAAAACCCCTGCTCACCACAGCTAGAGAAAAGACTGTGCAGCCATGAAGACTCAGCATAGACAAAAATAAATTAATTATTTAAATAAATTTAAGCAAAAAAATAGCAGTGAGCACTTCTTATCTTTTCAGTTCAGTTCAGTCACTCAGTCGTGTCCAACTCTTTGCGACCCCATGAATCACAGCACACCAGGCCTCTCTGTCCATCACCAACTCCCAGAGTTCACTCAAACTCATGTCCATGGAGTCAGTGATGCCATCCAGCCATCTCATCCTCTGTCGTCCCCTTCTCCTCCTGCCCCCAATCCCTCCCAGCATCAGAGTCTTTTCCAATGAGTCAACTCTTCTCATGAGGTGGCCAAAGTACTGGAGTTTCAGCTTTAGCATCATTCCTTCCAAAGAAATACCAGGACTGATCTCCTTTAGGATGGACTGATTGGATCTCCTTGCATTCCAAGGGACTCTTAAGAGTCTTCTCCAACACCACAGTTCAAAAGCAAAAATTCTTTGGCACTCAGCTTTCTTCACAGTCCAACTGTCACATCCATACATGACCACTGGAAAAACCATAGCCTTGACTAGACAGACATTTGTTGACAAATTAATGTCTCTTCTTTTCAATATGTTGTCTAGGTTGGTCATAACTTTCCTTCCAAGGAGTAAACGTCTTTTAATTTCATGGCTGCAGTCACCATCTGCAGTGATTTTGGAGCCCAAAAAAATAAAGTCTGACACTGTTTCCACTGTTTCCCCATCTATTTCCCATGAAGTGATGGGACCGGATACCATGATCTTCATTCTCTGAATGTTGAGCTTTAAGCCAACTTTTTCTCTCTCCTCTTTCACTTTCATCAAGAGGCTTTTTAGTTCCTCTTCACTCTGTGCCATAAGGTTGGTGCCATCTGCACATCTGAGGTTATTGATATTTCTCCCGGTGATCTTGATTCCAGTTTGTGTTTCTTGTGATATGATATGTAAAAAGTGCTATTTGCTTCTTCAGAATTTTTAGTATAATATTGTGATCCTGGAAGTTGATTGTGATTAGCATATCATATCTGAACTCCCTCTGTTCACTGTATTTTTGTTTCAAATACTGAAACCCGTAAATAACTGTTTCAGTTCTCAGGCTACAAAAAGAGTTTATAGAGAAAACTTTTCTCTAAATTGCAGTATTTTGTGCCACATAAATATTTTACATGGCTCGTGGGAGGTACTTCTATCACATATTGTTAACTGTCAGTTCAATTCAGTACAGTTCAGTTGCTCAATCATGTCCGACTCTTTGCAACCCCATGACTGCAGTGTACCAGGCCTCCCTGTCCCTCACCAACTCCTGGAATTCACTCAAACTCATACCCATTGAGTCAGTGATGCCATCCAACCATCTTATCCTCTGCCATCCTCTTTTCCTCCTGCCCTCAATCTTTCCCAGCATCAGGGGCTTTTCAAATGAATCAGCTCTTGGCATCAGGTGGTCAAAGTATTGGAGTTTCAGCTTCAACATCAGTCCTTCCAATGAATGATTAGGACTGATTTCCTTTATGATGGACTGGTTGGATCTCCTTGGTGTCTAGGTTGATCATAACTTTCCTTCCAAGGAGTAAGGGTCTTTTAATTACATGGCTGCAATCACCATCTGCAGTGATTTTGGAGACCAAAAAAACAAAGTCTGACACTGTTTCCACTGTTTCCTCATCTATTTGCCATTAAGTGATGGGACCAGATGCCAGGATCTTAGTTTTCTGAATGTTGAGTTTTAAGCCAGCTTTTTCACTTTTCTCTTTCACTTTCATCAAGAGGCTTTTGAGTTCCTCTTCACTTTCTGCCATAAGGGTGGTGTCATCTGCATATCTGAGGTTATTGATATTTCTCCCAGTAATCTTGATTTCAGCTTGTGCTTGATCCAGCCCAGCGTTTTTCATGATGTACTCTATATAAGTTAATTAAGCACGGTGACAGTATACAGTCTTGAGGTACTCCTTTTCCTATTTGGAACCAGTCTGTTGTTCCATGTCCAGTTCTAACTCTTGCTTTGTGACCTGCACAAAGATTTCTCAGAAGGCAGATCATGTCCGTATTCCCATGTCTTTCAGAATTTTCCAGGGTTGATGAAATCTATAGCTCAACAAATTGTATGTGCTTATTCAAACCATCAATTCAAACCTTTTTTTTTTTTCATCCCACAGAAGCCTTTGACCTATAATAATGGGTTTATAGAGAATCAATCAGTTTCATACAAAGCTAAAATACAGAATAGTGTTCATTATATTATATTGGCTAAGTCTAGCAGGCATGACAAGTAAAATATAGCTGATTGATTATCTGACCCTTAAAGTATTTTGTGTGTAAAGTACACACATTCCACAATGCCATGTGTCTAATACTGAACTGAATTTCAAGTTTAATGATACTGAGCATTATGTATACAGCAAATTATAAATATATATATATATATATATATGTGTGTGTGTGTGTATATATATATATATATATATATACCTGTGTCTATTATGGACTAAATTGTGTACCTCAAAAATATATATGTTGAAGTCATTTTCCCTAGTACATTAGAACATGACCATATTTGGAGAGATGATCTTTGTATGAGCCGTGAGGTTAGAATGAGGACTTCAGGGCCATCTCTCTTCTAATATGACAGATGTTCTGATAAGAAGAGGAACTCTGGGCACAGACACTGATGGAGGGAGAAGGTGTTGTCTACAGGGTAGGGAGAGAGGCCTGGAACAGGAGGAGCCCACCCTGCTTATACATTCATCTTGGACTTCTAGCTGCCAGAAATGTGAGGAAACAAATTTCTTTATTTGAAACCACCCCATCTGTGGTTCTTTATTATTGCAGCCCTAGCAAACTAATACAATGGCCTCATTTGATATGGCTGTTGAATTGGATTTTTCTATTCCCTGAAGCATAGCAAAAGATATAGCTGAAAATAGGCAGTCAATTAAAGCCAACAATTTCCAGAAATAATGAAGGAGATTAATTTCTTAGGTAACACCATAGGTGAAATAGGAAAATGACCAGAAGTGGAAGACATTTATTCCCCTTTAGGCAGCCAGGATGTATTGCTTTTTAATTTTTTGCTGTTACATGTTTAATGAATAGGTATTATTATTGAGTGTTTAAAATTGGAAAAGCAGTATGATTTAATGGATAGGCTGATCACCTTAGTTTTCTAACTACATTTATTTCTGACTTACTATAGTGACCTAATACAAGTCACTTTATCATCATTACCATTATATTATTATCATTATATTTTATGACTCAGATGAATCTGGTTTAAACTGATTATAATAGTATGTTCCTCAGTGGACCAGCACATTGCAGTTAATCTTTAGAAACTTCCTAGTAAAAAACAATTCATTTTAAAATGCTGATGTGAAATTAAACAATATTATACATTTTCAGTTTCATTGAAAGTCAATCATGTGCTTAGAATTATCACCATTTGTCTTTATTTGAGTCTCAGTTCTTGCTTTTGCTTAAATATAAGTAATTCTTCAGAGTTGCTTAGATTTCTAATCATGTAATATTAATTCTAAGAAAAAAATCATTTTTTTCCTATTTTTCAAAGAAGGATGTTGTGCATATTTCAATTATATTGGCATGATGTTAATTGGCTAGGTATTTCTTTACTACAAACATTTATTTTCTTTTAACTACATGAAAAAATTAAGAATAATGAATATCAATTATTTTAAATTTATAGCAATTTTGTCTATTATTTTTTGGCAATTGCTTTCTTAAATGTCTTTACATATATGACTACGTAACTATTTTCATTTATCTATATAAACAAAGTTAAAGAATGCTGGCAATTATGTAGCTGCATCTTTAATACAGTTAAACAAGGATGGCATGGTAACCCATTCCTATATTTCCATCTGGAGAATCCAAAGGACAGAGGAAGCTGGCGACTCCTATCCACAGGGAGTCACAGGGTCACAAAGAGTTGGACACAACTGAAATGACTGAGCACATCTTTAAGACATGATTTATACACCAAAACAGGTAATTTTGTTAACTTTTTACTTTGAGATTTGCATGCAGTTTTAGGCAATAACATGGAGAAGTCTAATGACCATGTAGATAGTGTTGCACAGAACTCACATCCTGCAAAACTGTAACAAATATTAAGATCAGAACCTTCCCGTCACTCCCAGGATCCCCCCTTGCTGCACTTTCATCGCCACGCCCAGTTCTCTCCTGTCTGTCACCCACACTAACTTCTCAGAGTCACTAGCTGTTCCCTAGGAAATAGACTTTTCTCTCTGTAGAACATTAATCTGTTTTCTATAACTTAGTCATTTCAAAAATTTTATACAAATGAAATCAAACACTATGTAACACTCTGGGATTTTTTTTTAAGCATAATTTTCTGGCGAATCAGGCTAGCTGTTGTACTTTTTAATAGTTTGTTCCCTTTTATTGTAGCATATGTAAAGTAAGTATGCAACCATTAGCCTACTAAGTGATACATAGGTTGTTTCAATGTTTGGCTACTGAAAATAAAGTTGCTATAAACACTTGTGTGTGATTTTTGGATTAACCTAAATTTTCACTTCTCTGGTGTAGATATCTAGGACAGCAATTGTGGGTCATATGGTAGTCTTATGCCAAACTTTTCCATAATGGATGTAGTTTTTCACATTTCCATCAGCGTATATGAGTATTCTGTTTCTTCACATCATTGCCAGCATATGATACAACCATTTTGTTTTTAAGTTTACTTATTCTTATAAATGTGTGGTGATATCTCACTGTGGTTTTAATTAGAATTTTCTTAATGGCTAATCATTTTGGACTTATTTGGGTTTGCCTGTTTACCATCTCATTTTTTTCTTTATATATAAATGAAGGAAAAAAAGAAAAAAAACCTGAGATCTAAGCTTCTAAAAATTTTAAGTGTACAGTGAAGTATCATTGGGCTTCCCTAGTAGCTCAGACATTAAAGAACCCACCAGCAATGCAGGAGACCTGGGTTCAATCCCTGGGCTGGGATGATCACCTGGAGGACCGAAATGCCACCCACCCCTGTATTCCATGGACAGAGGAGCTTGGCGGGCTACAGTCCATGAGGTCGCAAAGTTCATGGGGTCAGCCCATGACTGAGTGACTAACACTGTATTGTTAACTATAAGCATACAGATGCAGATCTCTAGAATGCTTTTAATCTTACATAACTGAATTGTATACACACTGAACAGACCCCAAGCTCCCGGTAACCACCACTCTACTTCTGTGGGTGTGGTAAATTTATAATGTAATTCATAAGTATAATTATGCTGTTTTTGCCTTTTTGTGACTGACTTATTTCACTTATAATTTCTTCAACATACATCCACATTTTCACATAGGACAGCATTTCCTTCATTTTTAAGGCTAAATAATATTCCTTTGTATATACTGTTTTCTCCATCCATCCATCCATCAAGTGACATTTAGTTCATGTCCATATATCGGCTACTGTGACTAATGCTGTAATGAACATGGGAGTACAAATATTTCTTTCATACCCTGCTTTCAGTTCTTATGAAAAATATCCAGTTGTGGGATTGGATTGCTGTATACTATGTTAGTTCTATTTTTAGTTTTTTAAGGAATCCTTTGACTGTTTTCCATAGTGGCTATACCATTTTATAGTTTCAACAGCAAATTGCAATGGTTTTGGTTTCTTCATATCTTTCAGTTCAGTTCAGTTCAGTTCAGTCACTCAGTCGTGTCCGAATCTTTGCCACCCCATGAACTGCAGCATGCCAGGCCTCCCTGTCCATCACCAACTCCCGGAGTTCACTCAAAATCATGCCCATCCAGTCAGTGATGCCATCCAGTCATCTCATCCTCTGTCATCCCCTTCTCCTCCTGCCCCCAATCCCTCCCAGCATCAGGGTCTGTTCCAATGAGTCAACTCTTCGCATGAGGTGGCCAAAATACTGGAGTTTCAGCTTTAGCATCAGTCCTTCCAGAGAACCCCCAGGACTGATCTCCTTTAGAATGGACTGGTTGGATCTCCTTGCAGTCCAAGGGACTCTCAAGAGTCTTCTCCAACACCACAGTTCAAAAGCATCAATTCTTTGGCGCTCAGCTTTCTTCACAGTCCAACTCTCACATCCATATCTTTCAGTTCAGTTCAGTTCAGTCGCTCAGTTGTGTCCGACTCTTTGCGACCCCGTGAATTGCAGCATGCCAGGCCTCCCTGTCCATCACCAACTCCCGGAGTTCACCCAGACTCACGTCCATCAAGTCAGTGATGCCATCCAGCCATCTCATCCTCTGTCGTCCCCTTCTCCTCCTGCCCCCAATCCCTCCCAGCATCAGGGTCTTTTCCAATGAGTCAACTCTTCGCATGAGGTGGCCAAAGTACTGGAGTTTCAGCTTTAGCATCGTTCCTCCCAAAGAAATCCCAGGGCTGATCTTCTTCAGAATGGACTGGTTCCATATCTTTACTAACACTTAAAAAAAAAAAAAAATTGATAACGACAATGACAATCCCTACAGGTGTGAAGTCATACCTCTCCTTGTAATTTCTGTGTTGCATTTCTTTGGATATTAGTAAGGCTGAGCATCTTTTTTATATAGCTATTGGCCATTGTAATGACTTCTTTGGAGAAATGTCCATTGAAATTCTTTGCCCATTTTTCAATCAGGTTATTTGGTTGTATGCAATGAGTTGTAGGAGTTCCTTATGTATTTTTAAACACTAACCCTTTCTATGATATGTAGTTTATAAATATTTTTCTCTTTCTGTAGATTGTCTTTTAACTCTGTTGACTGTTTACTTTTTTTGCACATACTTTTTAGTTTTTGGTCCAGTTTGTCTATTTTTCATTGCCTATGCTTTTATGTCATAGCCAATAAATAATTTCAAAGACCAAAATCATGACGCTTTCCCTCTATGTTTTCTTCAAAGAGTTTTACAGTTTTGTGTCTTATATTTAACTTTTTACTTTTTTGCTTTATTTCGTGTGTGTAGTATAAGATGAAGGTCAAATTTCATTCATTTGCCTGTGAATATCCAATTTTCCCAGCATTATTTATTGAAAAGACTGTCATTTCTCTGTTGTACATTCTTGGCAACATTGTGGAAGATGAATTGACCACATATGTATTGGTTTATTTCTGGGCTCTCTGTTCTCTACTACTACTACTACTACTACTACTACTACTAAGTCGCTTCAGTCGTGTCCGACTCTGTGCAACCCCATAGATGGCAGCCTACCAGGCTCCGCCATCCCTGGGATTCTCCAGACAAGAACACTGGAGTGGGTTGCCATTTCCTTCTCCAATGCATGACAGTGAAAAGTGAAAGTGAAGTTGCTCAGTCGTGTCCTACTCTTATCGACCCCATGGACTGCAGCCTATCAGGCTCCTCTGTCCATTGGATTTTCCAGGCAAGAGTACTGGAGTGGGGTGCCATTGCCTTCTCCACTCTGTTCTCTGTTAGTCTATATGTCTGTCTTTTTGCCAGTATCATACAATTTTAATTTACTATAACTTTGTAATGTGATTTGAAATCAGGAAGTGTGAGGCCTTCAAATTTGTTCTTTCCCAAGATTGTTTTTACTATTCAGGGTTCATTTTGGCTCCATACAAAGTTTAAGGTGTTTTTTTGTTTCTTTGTTTGTTTTAATCCATTGTGTTTTTGATACAGAATGCATTTAATGTGTAGATCACTTTGGGTAGTATAGACATTTTAAAAATATTAGCTTTTCCAACTTAGGAACATGTATGTTCTTTCTATTTATGTCTTCATTATTTTTCCACCAATATCTTATAGCTTATTTCTAAGTATTTTGTTCTTTTTAATGTTATTGTAAATTAAGTTTTCTTACTTTCCTTCCCAAAACTATGCATATAGAACATATAGAATTGCAACTTATTTTTGTTGGGTCATTTTGTATCCCACAACATTACTGAATATTATCTACTTACCTATATCTTTAAAGTCTTTAGGGTTTTTTACATTCAAAGCCATGTCATCTGTGAACAGAGATAATTTTACATCTTCCTTTCTGACTTTGAATGCCTTTTATTTAAATCATTTTAAATTGAAATTTTATGATTATTATTATTTAGCTTTGAAAGCTTTTCATATAATCCAGATAATAACCCTCTGCTAGTATATTTGATTTGAAAATATTTTCTCCCATTAGGTAGCTTTTATTTCATTATTTTCATTATCTTTTGTAGAACAAATAATTTAAAATTAAAGATTGAACTCCATGTTTTTATATGCCAGTTAATTTTCCTCTTTTTGATTGAATGTTAATTGGCTTATAGAGCTTCCAAGGTGGCAGTACTAGTAAAGAACCAACCTGCCAATGCAGGAGATGTAAGAGACTTGGGTTTGATCCCTGGGTTGGGAAGAGCTCCTGGAGGAGGGCATGTCAACCCACTTCAGTATTCTTGCCTGGAGAATCCCCATGGACAGACGAGTCTGGTAGGCTATAGTCCATGGGGTCCCAAAGAGTCAGACACAACAGAAGGGACTTAGCATGCACTCACACAATCAACTTAACAGGATTGGGTAAGTTTAAGGAAAACAACATAATCATTTTATTTACATACATTATGAAATGATTGTCACAATATGTTTAGTGAGATTCCATTATCTCATAGAGACACAAAATAAAGAAATAGAAATATTTTTTTTTTCTTTTGATGAGAACATTTAGGATGTACTCTGTTAACTATTCTTCTATATAACATACAGCTGTGATAATCATATTTATCATGTTCCATCTTACATCCCTTTTATTTACTTTTCTTATAACTGAAAATTTGTACCTTTTACCCATTGTCATCTAATTCCTACTTTTATCCACACATTTGGTCTGTCTGTGCTCTAATGGAGAAGTATAAGAGGCTTATGGATGCTTCCTGATGGAAAAGACTGATTGAAGGGCAAATTGGGTCTTATTCTGATGGGTGACGCCATGCTCAGTAAATCTTTAATCCAATTTTCTGTTCATGGGTGGAGCTGTGTTCCCTCCCTGTTATTTACCTGGGGCCTGGCTGTCTGAGGAGGCCTTACAAATAGCAGTGAAAAGAAGAGAAGGCAATAGTAAAGGAGAAAAGAAAAATATAAGCATCTGAATGCAGAGTTCCAAAGAATAACAAGGAGAGATAAGAAAGCCTTCCTCAGCAATCAATGCAAAGACATAGAGGAAAACAACAGATTGGGAAAGACTGGCACCCCACTCCAGTACTCTTGCCTGAAAAATCCCATGGACAGAGGAGCCTGGAAAGCTGCAGTCCAAGGGGTCGCTAAGAGTCAGACACGACTGAGCAACTTCACTTTCACTTTTCACTGTCATGCATTGGAAAAGGAAATGGCAACCCACTCCAGTGTTCTTGCCTGGAGAATCCCAGGGACAGGGGAGCCTGGTGGGCTGCCGTCTATAGGGTCGCACAGAGTCGGACACGACTGAAGCGACTTAGCAGCAGTAGCAGCAGAGATCTCGTCAAGAAAATTAGAGATACCAAGGAAACATTTCATGCAAAGATGGGCTCAATAAAGGACAGAAATGGTATGGACCTGACAGAAGCAGAAGATATTAAGAAGAGGGGGCAAGAATACACAGAAGAACTGTACAAAAAAGAACTTCACGACCCAGACAATCACGATGGTGTGATCACTAACCTACAGCCAGATGTTCTGGAATGTGAAGTCAAATGGGCCTTAGAAAGCATCACTATGAACAAAGCTAGTGGAGGTGACGGAATTCCAGCTGAGCTATTTCAAATCTTGAAAGATGATGCTGTGAAAGTGCTACACTCAATATGCCAGCAAATTTGGAAAACTCAGCAGTGACCACAGGACTGGAAAAGGTCAGTTTTCATTCCAATTCCAAAGAAAGGCAATGCCAAGGAATGCTCAAACTACCGCACAATTGCACTCATCTCACACGCTAGTAAAGTAATGCTCAAAATTCTCCAAGCCAGGTTTCAGCAATACATGAACCATGAACTTCCTGATGTTCAAGCTGGTTTTAGAAAAGGCAGAGGAACCAGACATCAAATTGCCAACATCCGCTGGATCATGGAAAAAGCAAGAGAGTTCCAGAAAAACATCTATTTGTGCTTTATTGACTATGCCAAAGCCTTTGACTGTGTGGATCACAATAAACTGTGGAAAATTCTGAAGGAGATGGGAATACCAGATCACCTGACCTGCCTCTTGAGAAACCTATATGCAGGTCAGGAAGCAACAGTTAGAACTGGACATGGAGCAACAGACTGGTTCCAAATAGGAAAAGGAGTACGTCAAGGCTGTATACTGACACCCTGCTTATTTAACTTAGAAGCAGAGTACATCATGAGAAACGCAGGACTGGAAGAAGCACAAGCTGGAATCAAGATTTCCGGGAGAAATATCAATAACCTCAGATGACACCACCCTTATGGCAGAAAGTGAAGAGAAACTAAAAAGCCTCTTGATGAAAGTGAAATAGGAGAGTGAAAAAGTTGACTTGAAGCTCGAAATTCAGAAAACTAAGACCATGGCATCTTGTCCCATCACTTCATGCCAGATAGATGAGGAAACAGTGGAAACAGTGGCAGACTTTTTTTTTGCGGGGGGGGGGGGGGGCTCCAAAATCACTGCAGATAGTGACTGCAGCCATGAAATTAAAAGACACTTACTCTTTTGGATCGCAGCCATTCTGACTGGTGTGAAATGGTACCTCATAGTGGTTTTGATTTGCATTTCTCTGATAATGAGTGATGTTGAGCATCTTTTCATGTGTTTGTTAGCCATCTGTATGTCTTTTTTGGAGAAATGTCTATTTAGTTCTTTGGCCCATTTTTTGATTGGGTCGTTTATTTTTCTGGAGTTGAGCTGTAGGAGTTGCTTGTATATTTTTGAGATTAGTTGTTTGTCAGTTGCTTCATTTGCTATTATTTTCTCCCATTCTGAAGGCTGTCTTTTCACCTTGCTAATAGTTTCCTTTGATGTGCAGAAGCTTTTAAGGTTAATTAGGTCCCATTTGTTTATTTTTGCTTTTATTTCCAATATTCTGGGAGGTGGGTCATAGAGGATCCTGCTGTGATGTATGTCGGAGAGTGTTTTGCCTATGTTCTCCTCTAGGAGTTTTATAGTTTCTGGTCTTACGTTTAGATCTTTAATCCATTTTGAGTTTATTTTTGTGTATGGTGTTAGAAAGTGGTCCAGTTTCATTCTTTTACAAGTGGTTGACCAGATTTCCCAGCACCACTTGTTAAAGAGATTGTCTTTAATCCATTGTATATTCTTGCCTCCTTTGTCGAAGATAAGGTGTCTATATGTGCGTGGATTTATCTCTGGGCTTTCTATTTTATTCCATTGATCAATATTTCTGTCTTTGTGCCAGTACCATACTGTCTTGATAACTGTGGCTTTGTAGTAGAGCCTGAAGTCAGGTAGGTTGATTCCTCCAGTTCCATTCTTCTTTCTCAAGATCGCTTTGGCTATTCGAGGTTTTTTGTATTTCCATACAAATTGTGAAATTATTTGTTCTAGCTCTGTGAAGAATACTGTTGGTAGCTTGATAGGGATTGCGTTGAATCTATAAATTGCTTTGGGTAGTATACTCATTTTCACTATATTGATTCTTCCAATCCATGAACATGGTATATTTCTCCATCTATTAGTGTCCTCTTTGATTTCTTTCACCAGTGTTTTATAGTTTTCTATATATAGGTCTTTAGTTTCTTTAGGTAGATATATTCCTAAGTATTTTATTCTTTCCGTTGCAATGGTGAATGGAATTGTTTCCTTAATTTCTCTTTCTGTTTTCTCATTATTAGTGTATAGGAATGCAAGGGATTTCTGTGTGTTGATTTTATATCCTGCAACTTTACTGTAGTCATTGATTATTTCTAGTAATTTTCTGGTGGACTCTTTAGGGTTTTCTATGTAGAGGATCATTTCACACCAGTCAGAATGGCTGCGATCCAAAAGTCTACAAATAATAAATGCTGGAGAGGGTGTGGAGAAAAGGGAACCCTCCTACACTGTTGGTGGGAATGCAAACTAGTACAGCCACTATGGAGAACAGTGTGGAGATTCCTTAAAAAACTGGAAATAGAACTGCCTTATGATCCAGCAACCCCACTGCTAGGCATACACACTGAGGAAACCAGAAGGGAAAGAGACACGTGTACCCCAATGTTCATCGCAGCACTGTTTATAATAGCCAAGACATGGAAGCAACCTAGATGTCCATCAGCAGATGAATGGATAAGAAAGCTGTGGTACATATACACAATGGAGTATTACTCAGCCATTAAAAAGAATACATTTGAATCAGTTCTAATGAGGTGGATGAAACTGGAGCCTATTATACAGAGTGAAGTAAGCCAGAAGGAAAAACATAAATACAGTATACTAACGCATATATATGGAATTTAGAAAGATGGTAACAATAACCCGGTGTACGAGACAGCAAAAGAGACACTGATGTATAGAACAGTCTTATGGACTCTGTGGGAGAGGGAGAGGGTGGGAAGATTTGGGAGAATGGCAATGAAACATGTAAAATATCATGTAGGAAACGAGTTGCCAGTCCAGGTTCGATGCATGATGCTGGATGCTTGGGGCTGGTGCACTGGGACGGCCCAGAGGGATGGTATGGGGAGGGAGGAGGGAGGAGGGTTCGGGATGGGGAACACATGTATACCTGTGGCGGATTCATTTTGATATTTGGCAAAACTAATACAATTATGTAAAGTTTAAAAATAAAATAAAATTGGAAGAATAAAAAAAAAAAAAAAAAAGGCAAAAAAAAAAAAAAAAAAAAAGACACTTACTCCTTGGAAGAAAAGTTTTGACCAATCTAGACAGCATATTGAAAAGCAGAGATATTACTTTGCCACCAAAGGTCCATCTAGTCAAGGCTATGGCTTTTCCAGTGGTCATGTATGGATGTGAGAGTTGGACTGTGAAGAAAGCTGAGCACCGAAGAATTGATGCTTTTGAACTGTGGTGTTGGAGAAGACTCTTTAGAGTCCCTTGGACTGCAAGGAGATCCAACCAGTCCAGCCTAAAGAAGATCAGTCCTGGGTGTTCCTTGGAAGGACTGATGTTAAAGCTAAAACTCCAGTAGTTTGGCCACCTCATGCGAAGAGTTGACTCAGTGGAAAAGACCCTGATGCTGGGAGGGATTGGGGGCAGGAGGAGAAGGGGACGACAGAGGATGAGATGGCTGGATGGCATCACCAACTCTACGGACATGAGATTGAGTGAACTCCAGGAGTTGGTGTTGGACATGGAGGCCTGGTGTACTGCAGTTCATGGGGTCACAAAGAGTCCGACACAACTGAGCAACTGAACTGAACTGAAACTATGGTGGGGGTGATGAAGATAATTGCAACCTCCTTCAAAAGGTCCCATGCAGGGACTGCTACACTCAGTGCCCCTAAACCTGCAGCAGGCGACTGCCAACCCACATCTCCACCAGATTCCTGGACACTCCCGGGCAAGTCTGGGTCAGTCTCTTCTGGGGTCACTGCTCCTTTTCCTAAGTCCTGGTGCACACAGGTTCTGCTTGTGCCCTCCAAGAGTCTGTTTCCCCAGTCCTGTGTAAGTTCTGCTGGCTCTGTGGTGGGGTTAGTGGCGACCTCCTCCAAGAGGGCTTATGCCACACCCAGGTGTTCTGCACCCAGAGCTCCTGCCCCTGGGACAGACCACTGCTGACCCAAACCTCCTCAGGAGACACCCAAACACAGTTCTGTCTCAGTCCCTGGGGGTCTCTGTGTCCTGGTGCATACAAGGTTTGTTTGAGCCCTTTGAGCATCTCTAGAAGGTATGGGGTTTGATTCAAAACACAATTTCACCCCTCCTACCATCTTTCTGAGGCTTCTCCTTTGCTCTTGGACATGGGGTATCTTCTTACAGCAGCTCCAACACTAGGAGCTGCCACTCCAGCACCTACTGTCTTGCTGGGGCTTCTCTGCCCTTGAACGTGGGGTATCTTCCTACAGTCACTCCAGCACCATGAAATCACTGTTCCAGAGCTGCACAGCTACTGCTCCAGCACCAAAAAACATCTACTTCTGCTGAAAAACATTTACTTCTGCTTTATTGTCTATGCCAAAGCCTTTGACTGTGTGGATCACAACAAACTGTGGGAAATTCTTAAAGACATGGGAATACCAGACCACCTTACCTGCCTTCTGAGAAATCTGTATGCAGATCAAGAAGGAACAGTTAGAACTGGACATAAAACAGACTGGTGTCAAGTTGGGAAAGGAGTATGTCAAGGCTGTATATTGTCACCCTCCTTACTTAACTTATATGCAGAGTACATCTTGAGAAATGGTGGACTGGATGAAGCCCAGGTGGAATTAAGATTGCTGGGAGAAATATCAATAACCTTAGATATGCAGGTGACACCATCTTTATGGCAGAAAGTGCAAAGAACTAAAGAGCCTCTTGATGAAAGTGAAATAAGAAAGTGAAAAAGTTGGCTTAAAGCTCAACGTTCAGAAAACTAAGATCATGGCATCTGGTGCCATCACTTCATGGGAAATAGATGGGGAAACAGTGTCAGGCTTTATTTTTCTGGGCTTCAAAATTACTGCAGATGGTGACTGCAGCCATGAAATTAAATTATGTTTGCTCCTTGGAAGGAAAGTTATGACCAACATAGACAGAATATTAAAAAAAAACAGAGACATTACTTTGCCAACAAAGGTCTGTCTAGTCAAGGTTATGGTTTTTCCGGTAGTCATGTATAGATGTTAGAGTTGGACTGTAAAGTAAAGCTGAGCGCTGAAGAATTGATGCTTTTGAACAGTGGTGTTGGGGAAGTCTCTTGAGAGTCCCTTGTACTGCAAGGAGATCCAATTAGTCCATTCTAAAGGAAATCATTCCTGAATATTCATTGGAAGGACTAATTCTGAAACTAAAACTCCAATACTTTGGCCACCTGATATGAAGAGCTTACTAACCCTGATGCTGAGAAAGATTGAACCCTGGAGGATATGGAGATGACAGAGGATGAGATGGCTGGGTGGCATCACCGACTCAAATGGACATGAGTTTGAGTAAACTCCTGGAGTTGGTGATGGAGAGGGAGGCTTGGCGTGCTGCAATCCATGGGGTTGCAAAGAGTCGGACATGAGTGAGCAACTTAATTGAACTGAACTGAACTGATCTACACATTGCCTCTGGTAATCTGTTCTCTTTTTCTATGAGCTTGATTATGTAATATAATTTATCTAAAACACTATGTTAGTTCCTGTTATACAACAAACTTATTTTCTGTTCCTATACATTACAAAATGATCACTATGGTAAGTCTAGATATAATGTTTCACCATAGAGAGATATTACATAGTTATTGACTATATCCCGATGCTGTACATTTCATACCCCTGACTCATTTATTTTGCAACCAGAAGTTTTTACCTCTTAATTCCCTCACTTATTTCATTGCTCTCTCCACATTTACCATTCGGCTACCTCCTATTTGTTCTCTATATCTATAACTCTGTTTTGCAACATTTGCTCATTTTTTTTTAAGATTTCACATATGAATAAGCCATATGGTGTTTATATTTCCCTGTCTGACATATTTCACTTAATGTAATACTCTAAATCCATCCATGTTACTGTAAATAGCAAGATACCATTTGTTTTCATGGCTGAGTAGTATTCATTGTTTCCGCATCTATTTGCCATGAAGTGATGGGACTGGATGCCATGATCTTAGTTTATTGAATTTTGAATTTTAAGCTAACTTTTTCACTCTCCTCTTTCACTTTCATCAAGAGGCTCTTTAGTTCTTCACTTTCTGCCATAAGGGTGGTGTCATTTGCATATCTGAGGTTATTGATATTTCCCTTAGTAGTCTTGTTTCCAGCTTGTGCTTCAAGCAGCCCAGCATTTCTCATGATGTACTCTGCATATAAGTTAAATAAACAAGGTGACAGTATACAGCCTTGACATGCTCCTTTCCCAGTTTGAAATAAATCCATGTCTTGTTCTAACTGTTGCTTCTTGACCTGCATACAGATTTCTCAGGAGGCAGATCAGGTGGTCTTGTATTCCCATTTCTTTAAGGATTAACCACAGTTTGTTGTGATCCACACAGTTAAGGCTTTGGTGTAGTCAATAAAGCAGAAGAAGATGTTTTTCTGGAACTCGCTTGCTTTTTCAGTGATCCAAAGGATGCTGGCAACTTGGACTTTGGTTCCTCCGCCTTTTCTAAATCCAGCTTGAACATCTGGAAGTTCTTGGTTCATGCACTACAGGAGTCTCACTTGGAGAATTTTGAGCATTACTTTGCTAGCATGTGAAATGAGTACAATTGTGCAGTAGTTTGAACATTCTTTGGCATTGCCCTTCTTTGGGACTGGAATGAAAACTGACCTTTGCCAGTCCTGTGGCCACTGCTGAGCTTTCCAAATTTTCTGGCATATTGAGTTCAGCACAGTATCATGTTTTAGGATTTGAAATAGCTCAACTGGAATTCCACCACCTGCATTAGCTTTGTGATGCTTCCTAAGGCCCACTTGACTTTGCACTCCAGGATGTCTGGCTCTAGGTGAGCTATCACACCATCGTGATTATCTGGGTTATGAAGATCTTTTTTGTATAGTTCTTCTGTGTATTCTTACCTCCTCTTCTTAATATCTTCTGTTTCTGTTAGGTCCATATCATTTTTGTCCTTTATTGTGCCCGTCTTTGCATGAAAATTTCCCTTGGTATCTCTAATTTTCTTGAAGAGCTCTCTAGTCTTTCCATTCTGTTGTTTTCCTCTACTTCTTTGCATTGATCACTTTGCATTGAACAATGGAAACAGTGACAGACTTTATTTTCTTGGGCTGCAAAATCACTGCAGATGGTGACTGCAGCCATGAAAGTAAAATACTGACCTGAAGATTCATTGTATGTATTAATATATACCATATCTTCTTTATCCACTTACTTATGATGGACACTTCCTTTGCTTCCTTATCTTGGCTATTGTAAGTAGTGCTGCTATGAACACAGGGGTGCATATATCTTTTCTAATTTGTGTTTTTATTTACTTAGGGTAAATACTTAGAGTGGAATTGCTGGATCATATGGTAATTATATTTTTAATTTTTGAGGACTTCATACCTTTTTGGGCTTTCCCTGTGGCTCAGTGGTAAAGAATCTTCCTGCAATGCAGGAGACCTGGGTTTGATCCCTGAGTTGGGAAGATCCCATGGAGAAAGTAATGTCTATCCACTCCAGTATTCGGGCCTGGAGAATTCCATGGACTGTATAGTCCATGAGGTCGCAAAGAGTCAGACATGACTGAATGACTTTCACAATCACTTTCAAACCATTTTACATTTTGTTCAGCTGATTCATTCCTCTGAATCATTTAATCCAATTTTAGTTTATTCCAGGGTATTTTTATTTCAGTTATGGTATTATTCTGTTATGTTTTATTTTTCTATACTTTTATGTCTTTGTTTTAAGCCTCTAATTTTTCACTCAATCATCCAATATTTTCCAAAGTTCTTTCAGCATCTTTACCATTATTACCTTGAATTCTTTACCAGGTAGATTGCTTATCTTCACTTCAATTATTTATTTTTCTGGGATTGTAACTGATTCATTTATTTGAAAATTATTCCTCCATTTTATCATTTTGTCTATCTTTTTTTTCCTGTGTATTATACAGGTTGATTTCATTTCCCAGCCTTGGTAAGTGGCCTTTCCTAGGAGATGTCTTATGTGTTACAGCAGTGCACACTCTTTTTGTTATCAAAGCTATATTCTCTTGGTACACTCCCCCTGTGACTTTGTGGTTCCTTCTGTTGTGCCTAGTTGACTACTGTGGGAAGTCTTGTGGATGGGGCTGAGTAATGAGGTGGCTGGCTGCAGTCTCAGCCACCATTAGGCTAACACCAGCTCCAAAACCCCCCAAAGTCCTGCAGCATGAGACCCTGGAACATGGTTCTGTCCATCAGTAGCCAGCATTAGCCCCAGAAACCCCTGGGCCCCAGATTCACCCACCTGCAGGCAGATATGAGCTCCAAGCCACCTGGCCTCCTTAGGTGTCCACCCTGGGATCCAGCCCTACTCAGCAGTAGACTGACATCCAATTTAGGAACCCCAGACTCTATAGCCAGCTGTGCAGGAATCAGCTCCACCCACCAGCAGGACAGCACTAGATCTGGGACCCCTACATCCACAATCACCCACCCCAAGACTCATCTCTGCCCAACAGTGGGCCTAAGGAGTCCAAGATTTGCTGCCAACCCACTGATGTGGTGACAGTGGAGTTTGTACTGCTGGCTCTGGGGCTCCAAGTAGTCGTGTGGCTAGTGCCAATGCACTAGTGTGTGGGGTTGGGTCCTGGGCCCTCTGGTGGACAGATCAAGGCTTGGGGTGACTGTGGCTTCAAGGGATTGTAAGGCACCTGGGCTAATGATGGGTAGAAATAAGACTTTCTTGGATAGCTGCTTGGTCTTGAGTATCTTATAGTGGTGCCTAAATGGCTGGTGGGCAGGGCTGGGTCCCTTAGGTCATAAACTAAATGAGGACACCAAATGAGCACTTGTGAACCCCAGTGTCCTCAAGGTAGACTGAACTCTCTAAAATGGCTGCTGCTAGTGTCCATGTTCTCAGGGTGAGCTCCAGTTGCTTACTGCCTCTCTGGAAGACTCTCCAAGATCATTAGATGGTTTGACCCACGTTCTTTTCAAATTATTGTTTCTTCCGTGGGTCTCAGATTATGTGAGATTTTGCATGTACTCTTTAGGAGTGGATTTTCTTGCCCTCAGTCCTCTAGTTATCCCAAAAGTAAGCCCATTGACTTTCAAATCCAGACTTCTGTGGTCTTATCTTCTTGGTGTAGGAATCCCAGTTTGGGTAGCAACTTGGACTCCTTGCTCCTTGAGGAGAAGTTCTACAATTGTAATAATTCTCATGTTTGTGAGTCACCCACTTGTGTGTATGGATCTGGATTATATTGCATCCCTGCCCTTCTTCCCTGCCTTGTGGTTTCTTCTTTACACATTTAGTTAGAGAATACCTTTAGCTAGTATTTTGGTATTTCTCACCTAGTGTTATTCTGTAAATAGGTGTAATTTTGGTGTGCCTGTGGGAGGAAGTGACCTTAACATCTTTCTACTCTGCCATCTTGGCCACTCCCTGAAAAATTTTCAGTCAAAACTTGGACATTTTCCTAATATGCTATGGATTCTTGGATCTTATGAAAACCATTGAGAGCAGGAGGAGAAGAGGATGAGACAGAGGAGAGATGGTTGGGTGGCATCACAGACTCAATGGACATGAGTTTGGGTGAATTCCAAGAGTTGGTAATGGATAGGGAGGCCTGGCATGCTTCAGCTTCAGTGCATAGGGTCACAAAGAGTTGAATACAACTAAGCAACTGAACTAAATTAAAAATGAAAACCATCTCTTCTAGCTGATTTTTCTGACACTAAGGCTGAGCACTATCTCCTTGATATCAAGTGGAAACAAAATCCTAAGTTCCTCACGTAGTCTCCATTGACACCCAAGGTTGGGGTGGTATCTCATTATTGTTGGTCAAAGGTAGGTATTTAGGATCTTGTAATCTCCATAATCACTGTGGTGGAGGTACACATATTACTGCTGAGCAAAGTTGAATGTCCTGACTTGCACTAGACTTGCTCAGAAACCACCTATTGGGAAGTGGGTATGGCAACCCACTCCAGTATTCTTGCCTGGAGAATCCCATGGACAAAGGACCCTGACAGGCTACAATCCATAGGGCTGCAAGACTCAAACATGACTGAGTGACTAACACTACTACTGGTAGCAACTACTACTACTACTGGTAGTGGTAGTGACTACTAGTACTGATGCTGGGAAAGACTGAAGGCAAAAGGGGTGACAGAGGATGAGATGGTTACATAGTATCACCAACTCAATGGACATGAATATGATCAAACTCCAGGAGATGACACTGGAGGATAGAGGAGCCTGATGTGCTACAGTCCATGGGGTCACAAAGAGATAGGCCTGACTTAGTGACTAAACAATTACCAAACTTGGAAGGAAGGTACCCATCAGCTCAGTTCAGTTCAGTTGCTCAGTCATGTCCGACTCTTTGCCACCCCATGGACTGCAGCACGCCTCCCTGTCCATCACCAACTCCCAGAGCTTGCTCAAACTCATGTCCATCAAGTCAGTGATACCATTCAATCATTTCATCCTCTGTCATCCCCTTCTCCCGCTGCCTTCAATTTCCCTAGCATCAATTTGAGTCAGTTCTTCCATGAGTCAGTTCTTCCAACTGACTCCAGTGAGTCAGTTCTTCCCATCAGGTGGCCAAAGTATTGAAGTTTCAGCTTCAGCATGAGTCCTTCCAATGAATATTCAGAACTGATTTCATTTAGAATGGCTTGGCTGGACCTCCTAGCAGTCCAAGGACTCTCAAGAGTCTTCTCCAACAGCACAGTTCAAAAGAATCAATTCTTCAGCACTTAGCTTTCTTTATAGTCCAAATCTCACATCTGTACATGGCTACTGGCTAAACCACAGCTTTGACTAGATGGACCTTTGTTGGCAAAGTAATGTCTCTGCTTTTTAACAAGCTGTCTAGGTTGGTCATAACTTTTTTTCCAAAGAGCAAGTGTCATGGCTGTGGTCACCATCTGCAGTGATTTGGGAGCCAATAAATAAATAAAGTCTGTCACTGTTTCCACTGTTTCCCCACCTATTTGCCATGAAGTGATGGGACAGGATGCCATGATCTTAGCTTTCTGAATGTTGAGTTTTATGCAAACATTTTCGCACTCTTCTTTCAATTTCATCAAGAGGCTCTTTTGTTCTTCTTCGCTTTCTGCCATAAGGACGGTGTCATCTGCATATCTGAAGTTATTGATATTTCTCCCAGCAATTTTGATTTCAGCTTTTGTTTCATGCAGTCCAGCATTTCTCAAGATGTACTCTGCATATAAGTTAAATAAGCAAGGTGACAATATACAGCCTTGATGTACTCCTTTCTGGATATGGAATTATTCTGCTGTTCCATGTCCAGTTCTAACTGTTGTTTCCTGACCTGCATACAGATTTCGAAAAAGACAGGTCAGGTATTCCATCTCTTTAAGTATTTTCCACAATTTGTTGTGATCCACAAAATCAAAAGCTTTGGCACAGGCAATAAAGCAAAAGTAGATGTTTTTCCGGAACACTCTTGCTCTTTTGATGATCCAGTAGGTGCTGGCAATTTGATCTCTGGTTCCTCTGCATTTCCAAATCCAGCTTGAACATCTGGAAGTTCATAGTTCACATACTGTTAAAGCTTGACTTGGAGAATTTTGAGCATTCCTTTGCTAGCGTGTGAGATGAGTGCAATTGTGTGGTAGTTTGAGTATTCTTTGGCATTACCTTACTTGAGGATTGGAATGAAAACTGACTTTCTCCAGTCCTGTGGCCACTGCTGAGTTTTCCAAATTTGCTACTATATTAAGTGCACTTTCACAGCATCATCTTTTAGGATTTGAAATGCCTCAACTGGAATTCCATCACCTCCACTAGCTTTATCCATAGTGATGCTTCCTAAGGTCTGCTTGACTTTGCATTTTAGGATCACTCTAGGTGAGTGATCACACCATCATGATTATCTGGGTCATGAAGATCTTTTTTGTACAGTTCTTCTGTGTATTCTTGCCACCTCTTCTTAATATCTTTTGCTTCTGTTAGGTCCCTACCATTTCTGTCCTTTATTGAACCCATCTTTGCATGAAAAGTTCCCTTGGTATTTCTAATTTTTTTTGAAGTGATCGATAGTCTTTCCCATTCCATTGTTTTCCTTTTTTTTTTTTTTTTTTTGCATTTACCACTGAGGAAAGCTTTCTTATCTCTCCTTGCTATTCTTTGGAACTCTGCATTCAAATGAGTATATCTTTCCTTTTCTCCTTAGCCTTTTGCTTCTCTTCTTTTCATAGCTGTTTGTAAGCCCTCCTCAGACAACCGTTTTGCCTTTTTGCATTTCTTTTCCTTGTGGATGATCTTGATCACTGTCTCCTGTACAATGTCACAAACCTCTGTACATAATTCTTCAGGCACTCTGTCTATCAGATCTAATCCCTTGAATCTATTTGTCACTTTCACTGTATAGTCGTAAGGGATTTGATTTAGGTCATACCTGAGTGGCCTAATGGTTTTCCCTACTTCAATTTAAGTCTTAATTTGGCAATAAGTATTTCATGATCTGAGCCACAATCAGCTCCGAGTCTTGTTCTTGCTGACTGTATAGAGCTTCTCCATCTTTGTCTGTAAAGAATATAATCAATCTTATTTCAGTATTGATCATCTCGTGATGTCCATAGGTTCAGTTCAGTTTAGTCACTCAGTCATGTCCGACTCTTTGCAACCCCCTGAATTGCAGCACTCCAGGCCTCCTTGTCCATCATCAATTCCCGGAGTTCACTCACCTCACATCTATTGAGTCGGTGATGCCATCCATTCATCTCATCCTCTGTTGTCCCCTTCTCCTCCTGCTCCCAATCCCTCCCAGCATCAGGGTCTTTTCCAATGAGTCAACTCTTCACATGAGGTGGCCAAATTATTGAAGTTTCAGCTTTAGCATCAGTCTTTCCAATGAACACCCAGGACTGATTTTATTGCTATTTAAATTAACCCTTTAAAATTTTGCAATTATTGTAGATTCATATGTAGTTGCAAGAGAAGACATAGAGAAATCCCATATACCACTTAGCCAATTTCTGCTGAGGCTGACATGTTGAAAAAACTGTTGGAGAGTATCAGACTTAGAATATTGGTGGTGATACAGTGAAGAATGCTCAAAATTCTCCAAGCCAGGCTTCAGCAATACGTGAACCATGAACTTCCTAATGTTCAAGCTGGTTTTAGAAAAGGCAGAGGAACCAAAGATCAAATTACCAACATCCACTGGATCATTGAAAAAGGAAGAGAGTTCCAGAAAAACATCTATTTCTGCTTTATTGACTATGCCAAAGCCTTTGACTGTGTGGATCACAATAAACTGTGGAAAATTCTGAAAGAGATGGGAATATCAGACCACCTGACCTGCCTCTTGAGAAACCTATATGCAGGTCAGGAAGCAAGAGTTAGAACTGGACATGGAACAACAGACTGGTTCCAAATAGGAAAAGGAGCATGTCAAGGCTGTATATTGTCACCCTGCTTGTTTAACTTATATGCAGAGTACATCATGAGAAACACTGGGCTGGAAGAAGCACAAGCTTTAATCAAGATTGCCGGGAGAAATATCAATAACCTCAGATGTGCAGATGATACCACCTTTATGGCAGAAAGTGAAGAGGAACTAAAAAGCCTCTTGATGAAAGAGGAGAGTGAAAAAGTTGGCTTAAAGCTCAACATTCAGAAAACGAAGATCATGGCATCTGGTCCCATCACTTCATGGGAAATAGATGGGGAAACAGTGGAAACAGTGTCAGACTTTATTTCTGGGGGGACTCCAAAATCACTGCAGATAGTGATTGCAGCCATGAAATTAAAAGACACTTACTCCTTGAAAGAAAACTGATGATCAACCTAGATAGCTTATTGAAAAGCAGAGATATTACTTTGTTAACAAAGGTCCGTCTAGTCAAGGCTATGGTTTTTCCAGTAGTCATGTATGGATGTGAGAGTTGGAGTGTGAAGAAAGCTGAGTGCCAAAGAATTGATGCTTTTGAACTGTGGTGTTGGAGAAGACTCTTGAGAGTCCATTGGACTTCAAGGAGATCCAACCAGTCCATTCTAGAGGAGATCAGTCCTGGGTGTTCTTTGGAAAGAATGATGCTAAAGCTGAAACTCCAGTACTTTGGCCACCTCATACAAAGAGTTGACTCATTGGAAAAGACTCTGATGCTGGGAGGGATTGGGGGCAGGAGGAAAAGTGGCCGACAGAAGATGAGATGGCTGGATGGCATCACCAACTCGATGGATGTGAGTTTGAGTGAACTCTGGGAGTTGGTGATGGACAGGGAGGCCTGGCATGCTGTGATTCATGGGGTCACAAAGAGTCTGACACGACTGAGTGACTGAACTGAACTGAACTGTACATTGCAGAAACGGAGCATTTGCATCATCATCCAGATTTCTCATGCTGCCCATTTAAAACCATATTCTCTTCCTTCTCACTCACTTCTCCTTAATTTTTTGCAACCACTAATTTATTTTCTATTTCTATAAAGTTGTCATTTAAAAATATTATATAAATTAAGTTATACTGTATTTAAACTTTGGGGGTTTGTTTTTCACTCTGCATAATTCCCCGGAGATTCAGACATATTTTTGTGTGTTTTAATAAATTTTTCCTATTATTGATAAATAGTATTCCATGATTTGTATGCATTATAAGATTGCTTAATCATTCTCTTGTTAAATAACATCTAGGTTGTTTCCAGGTTTTGGTTATTATTAGCAAAGTAACAGCTTTATTAAGCACTACTTTACAATTATTTTGTGTGTGAATATAGTTTTCCATTTCTCTTGTATAAATTTTTAGGAGAAAAATTTCTGATTGGCTATTTACATATTATTATTCACCTATCAGAATGACACAGAGAAGGCAATGGCATCCCACTCCAGTACTCTTGCCTGGAAAATCCCATGGACAGGGGAGCCTGGTGGGCTGCAGTCCATGGGGTCACGAAGAGTCGGACACGACTGAGCCACTTCACTTCCACTTTTCACTTTCATGCATTGGAGAAGGAAATGGCAACCCACTCCATTGTTCTTGCCTGGAGAATCCCAGGGATGGGGGAGCCTGGTGAGCTGCTGTCTATAGGGTTGCACAGAGTCGGACATGACTGAAGCGAGGTAGTAGTAGTAGTAGTAGTATCAGAATGACAAACGTAAACATATATAGTGGTGACACCAAATGCTGATGAGGATATAGAGAAACTGGACACTCATACATTGCTGATAAGAAGGTAAAAACATATAACTAGTGTAGAAAACATTTTGGAAATTCCTTCAAAATCTCAAATTAATTTTAGGTCAACTTTTTGGAGCTCCTGACAGGCCCCAAGCCATCTGGAATTGTGAAGTTAAAACATTCCTCTAGGTAACAGTTTCTACAAATTTCCTATTGTTTAGCTCTACAAGTAAAAACAAACAAACACAAAAAAATTGAGTACAGTTTATTACATACATTCTTATATATAAATCATTGATATACTCTATGGTTCTAGTACAAGAGGTATATTGAGAAATATATACAAAACTTTTTTTTTAATGCATAAAATGAATATAAATCCAATATCAGAATCCTGATTTAACTGTGTATTTTTTCACCACACACCAGTGTCTCACCCAACATAGCCCTTAGTAACATTCCCAAATGTGGAGATAGCCAACTTAGAGTCACATAGCATAGGAGCTCAAGTATAAAATCTATGCCTTATAGTACTTGAAGCCTTCCTCTCTCAATCTCTAGTTCAGTTGTCTTCTACAAAGATATTAGAATATGACCATTGAAATTTCCAACAGTTGGAGATTTATTCCATCACAGAGCTTGGAGAAATCACACATCTATAAAAGTCTGAATCTTCAGCACAGCAGCAGTCAACCAGCTGTGTAATTTATGTAGTATTTCCTGCCACTGTGTAGTAATATAAGCAGGAACATATTGTAGGTCCAGCATACCTAAAATCAATATTAAAGCTATATTACAGCTAATTCCTTGCCTTAAATGCTTTTCTGATGAATTATTTTCAGAGAAAATTAGTTATCTATTATGGAGTCTATAGAATTCAATGTCTATTCCATTTGGTAAATATTGATCTTTTCTTAAGATCTAGATTAAGAATTAGAGTAGGTGAGTTGGAGTACCGTTTCATGCCAGGAAGAGATACGGGTGCAATGTGTTCAAATGGAGAAAATGCATCTAACAGAAGAGAAGAAGGTAAGGGAGTTCAGAGGCAGTTAACAGGCAGTCATGTAACCATGACATTTGGTACTGGTCCAGGCAGATCTGTGGCAGCCCAGAAGACGATAACTGACTAAATGAAGTGTATAAAGATAGAAGAATGATAATAAAGTTTATTTCTTGTAATAAGCGGGGGCTATTGACCCAATTACTTTAAGTTAGGGAGTTCAAGTAACCAAAGATCAACCACAAGAATTGTGAACTGTTGCTAATATGTCTGGCCTGCTCCTCAGGATGGAACTTTGCTAAAATGGGCCAGTCAGAGTGACTTCCAACTTAAACCAATATAGAGCTCTCTGACCTAGTAAGAAAAATTCTAGTCAAAATTGTCCCCAAGGTCATCCCTGGTGTAGACTTGAGAGAAATATTGTCTTAATTTTCATCATGAATATGGGTTTCATACCAAAATCATTAAAAGTTTCATATACTTCTAGCATTGCTAGAACAATGGAAATATTTGCTAAAGTATTAATATTCTCTAAAGAGTGTTCACAGTTGAAACAAATTTACACACACAAAAAAACACATAATTAAAAGATATTCACCTGTTTTTTAAGGAATCTCCACACTGTTCTCCATAGTGGCTGTACTAGTTTGCATTCCTACCAACAGTGTAAGAGGGTTCCCTTTTCTCCACACCCTCTCCAGCATTTATTATTTGTAGACTTTTGGATCGCAGCCATTCTGACTGGTGTGAAATGGTACCTCATAGTGGTTTTGATTTGCATTTCTCTGATAATGAGTGATGTTGAGCATCTTTTCATGTGTTTGTTAGCCATCTGTATGTCTTCTTTGGAGAAATGTCTATTTAGATCTTTGGCCCATTTTTTGATTGGGTCATTTATTTTTCTGGAGTTGAGCTGTAGGAGTTGCTTGTATATTTTTGAGATTAGTTGTTTGTTGGTTGCTTCATTTGCTATTATTTTCTCCCATTCTGAAGGCTGTCTTTTCACCTTGCTAATAGTTTCCTTTGATGTGCAGAAGCTTTTAAGGTTAATTAGGTCCCATTTGTTTATTTTTGCTTTTATTTCCAATATTCTGGGAGGTGGATCATAGAGGATCCTGCTGTGATGTATGTCAGAGAGTGTTTTGCCTATGTTCTCCTCTAGGAGTTTTATAGTTTCTGTTCTTACATTGAGATCTTTAATCCATTTTGAGTTTATTTTTGTATATGGTGTTAGAAAGTGTTCTAGTTTCATTCTTTTACAAGTGGTTGACCAGATTTCCCAGCACCACTTGTTAAAGAGATTGTCTTTAATCCATTCTATATTCTTGCCTCCTTTGTCAAAGATAAGGTGTCCATATGTGCATGGATTTATCTCTGGGCTTTCTATTTTGTTCCATTGATCTATATTTCTGTCTTTGTGCCAGTACCATACTGTCTTGATAACTGTGGCTTTGTAGTAGAGCCTGAAGTCAGGTAGGTTGATTCCTCCAGTTCCATTCTTCTTTCTCAAGATCGCTTTGGCTATTCGAGGTTTTTTGTATTTCCATACAACTTGTGAAATTATTTGTTCTAGCTCTGTGAAGAATACTGTTGGTAGCTTGATAGGGATTGCATTGAATCTATAAATTGCTATGGGTAGTATACTCATTTTCACTATATTGATTCTTCCAATCCATGAACATGGTATATTTCTCCATCTATTAGTGTCCTCTTTGATTTCTTTCACCAGTGTTTTATAGTTTTCTATATATAGGTCTTTAGTTTCTTTAGGTAGATATATTCCTAAGTATTTTATTCTTTCCGTTGCAATGGTGAATGGAATTGTTTCCTTAATTTCTCTTTCTGTTTTCTCATTATTAGTGTATAGGAATGCAAGGGATTTCTGTGTGTTGATTTTATATCCTGCAACTTTACTATAATCATTGATTAGTTCTAGTAATTTTCTGGTGGAGTCTTTAGGGTTTTCTATGTAGAGGATCATGTCATCTGCAAACAGTGAGAGTTTTACTTCTTCTTTTCCAATTTGGATTCCTTTTATTTCTTTTTCTGCTCTGATTGCTGTGGCCAAAACTTCCAAAACTATGTTGAATAGTAATGGTGAAAGTGGGCACCCTTGTCTTGTTCCTGACTTTAGAGGAAATGCTTTCAATTTTTCACAATTGAGGATAATGTTGGCTGTGGGTTTGTCATATATAGCTTTTATTAAGTTGAGGTATGTTCCTTCTATTCCTGCTTTCTGGAGAGTTTTTATCATAAATGGGTATTGAATTTTGTCAAAGGCTTTCTCTGCATCTATTGAGATAATCATATGGTTTTTGTTTTTCAATTTGTTAATGTGGTGTATTACATTGATTGATTTGCTTAAAAAACTGGAAGTAGAACTGCCTTATGATCCAGCAATTTCACTGCTGGGCATACACACTGAGGAAACCAGAAGGGAAAGAGACACGTGTACCCCAATGTTCATCGCAGCACTGTTTATAATAGCCAGGACATGGAAGCAACCTAGATGTCCATCAGCAGATGAATGGATAAGAAAGCTATGGTACATATACACAATGGAGTATTACTCAGCCATTAAAAAGAATACATTTGAATCAGTTCTAATGAGGTGGATGAAACTGGAGCCTATTATACAGAGTGAAGTAAGCCAGAAGGAAAAACACCAATACAGTATACTAACGCATATATATGGAATTTAGAAAGATGGTAACGATAACCCTGTATACAAGACAGCAAAAGAGACACTGATGTATAGAACAGTCTTATGGACTCTGTGGGAGAGGGTGAGGGTGGGAAGATTTGGGAGAATGGCATTGAAACATGTGAAATGTCATGTATGAAACGAGATGCCAGTCCAGGTTCAATGCACGATGCTGGATGCTTGGGGCTGGTGCACTGGGATGACCCAGAGGGATGGTATGGGGAGGGAGGAGGGAGGAGGGTTCAGGATGGGGAACACATGTATACCTGTGGTGGATTCATTTTGATATTTGGCAAAACTAATACAATTATGTAAGGTTTAAAAATAAAATAAAATTAATTAAAAAAAAAAGATATTCACCTTAATGGGATAAATCAAGGGACTAATTACCACTCTAATATTTAGTTTGTTAATACTAATATGAAATTTAGGAAGAAGAAGACCAAGATCACATCATTATTCCATATTCCAACAGTGGGCTCTTGCTCTACTATATTTATTCTCATTGAATTTATCTATAGGCCATTGGATATGGTGAGTCCTTATTCAGAGATTTTAGAGACATGCAGTCCACAGTGTCAATTCTGGATGACCAGATTAGCCACTATCCATAGCTAGAGAGGATCCCATGTGCTTCTTGAATGCATATATGGGCTTCATCAACTGCTTCTTAGCTGGGAGGAGTCTCTTCTCTGTATTATCTCCCTTATTCCATTATCTGTATTACATTTAGGAAGAAATGACCCGAAGTGGCCCTGGCTGCCAAACACTATTCTCTCACAAAAGTCCACCTGACTCACATTGGTGAACAGAGCATAATAAAAGGCCAGAAGAAGCATTAAGGGTGTCTTAATAGTCTACCTCCCATTCCTTTGACATCTGATCAAATATATAGATTTGCCTTTTCCTTTGCATTATTAGGAAATTTTGATGGGCATTGATACTGATGCACAAAGACAGACAGACATTCTTCTTTACAAAAGTCTTTGAAACTCTTCTATGGACTTTTCTGAACTATTTAGAAATGCAAATTTGGGGCCTGACCCTAGCTGAAATTATGTATAGTAACGAAGAAGGTAGTGCCGCCTTCAACTCACCTAGAATGACTTTAAGTTCTCTAAGTGACACAACTGCAACTAACAGTGAGTCTTCCCTGCCAGAACTTTGGGTTTAGTTTCATTACGTGCTTCTAAGTGAAGACATTTTGTTAGATTTTGGTTTAAATAAACCCTATTCTTATTTATTTATTTATGTTTGGACTGGGTCTTCATTGCCGTGCAATGTATTCTCTAGTTGTGGCAAGCACGGACTACTCTTTAGTTGCACTGAGTGGGCTTCTCAAAGCAGTGGGAGGAGTGCACGGACTCTAGGGTGCTTGAACTTCAGGAGTTGTGGCACGTGGGCTCCACAGATGTGGCTCCCGGGCTCTAGAGCACAGGTTCAATAGCTGTAGCACATGGGCTTAGTTGCTTGTCGCCATGTGGGATCTTCCTGGATCAGGGATAAAACTGCTGTCTCCTGCATGGGCAGGTGAATTCTTTACCACTGGGCTACAGGGAAGCCCCAAATAAAGCAGTATCTTAAGTATATTACTCTGGCAGAGTAGTTTGACCATATTAAACATGCTCCACTGCTGACTAGATTGAACTACATCCAAATTACCTACATAATTTCCTAAAATCATAGGGCAGTAGCATATGTGCCAGAGATTTACTGCTGTTTGTTGCTAGAACTGGTCTTTCCAGCTAAAAACAGTGGAAATCTTCATACCTCAGTGCTGAGAAGCATGTGCCTTCTTAGCTAGAGTGAGGAGGATGCAATTATTGTAAAGCCCAGGTTGAACTGTCTAATTTCTCATTGGTTGTCCCAGAGAGGGTTCCTCGTGTAATTCAGAAATTCCTGTACTTCACAGACAGGAAAGTTCCAGAAACTTTAAGAACAAAGTCTGAAAGGCCTATAAGCAAATTGTACTGACTATTTCTTTTTTTTTTTTAAGCTACAGTTTGTCTTAGTTAAAACAGGATTATTAAGTGACTATTAATTTTTTTTACTAGCAACTTCCAGTATAACAACTGAAACTGGAATAAGTATTGATATTCTATTAATAAAACTGAGTTTTGACAAATAAAGCCAGCAGGACAACACAAATGCTTTAAAACATGTACCTGTGAACAAGCTCAAAAATGAGATAAATCATAGTTCAGGAGGATACATGTAAATGGACATTTATTGTTATTAGAAAACAAAAAGGAAGTAATTAATGGAGATGCTTTATTCTATAATATCTATAAACTGCTGAACAATGACAGGTATAGATATATGATATGTATATATTACATAAAAATAACATATAGCATTACTTGCAGATATTTGGCTAGATATAGATCCCATTGTGTGCCAAAAAGATGACAGGTTTTCACAAGTAATGGGGTAAAGTTTCAGTTCTAGAAGTAAAGGAAGAGCAACTGTGACAGGAATGGAGGTGTCAGTATTTAGGAGAACAGTATTTAGGAGACATAGTAGTTAAATTTCATAATATAACTCTGACAACATTTAGAGCTTCATGAAAGTAATCAGTGTATCTTTTAGCAATTATCTAAATGCAAACAAGTGAAAGAACTGAAAGAGCAGTTAACAAGACAATTTCTTGATTAGTTTAGCTGAAATATGTAAGGTGTCAGATACACAGTGGCCCAGAACAATGCTTTTTTTAAGTATTTAATTATAAACACCCAATAGTGATATTTTCCATATCTTTGTGTCTGCATTATGACATTGACTGTAAGTGACGTCTTTAGCATTGGAAATAGTGTTAGCAGTGACTTCAGACTAGAAGTCACTATTCAGACTAGAGAACCAACTCTAAGAGTCTAGAAAATCCAGAAGAAATTCAGTAAGTTCACCCATGAGATTCTGTTCTTTTACAACCAAAATCTGTATCAGTCACAGTTCTCTAAGGAAACAGAACATACTCCCATAGTAGCCACGACCTTAACTAATTGCTGTTGTTCAGTAGCTCAGTCATGCCCAACTCTATGCTATATCATGGACTGGAGCACGCCAGGCTTCCCTGTCCTTCACCATCTCCCAGAGCTTGCTCAAACTCACCACAGCGTTAGCCTTCATTATGGTCCAAATGTCACATCAATAGCTGAGTACGGGAAAAAAAAAAAACAGCAACATAACTCAGACTATATGGACCTTTGTAGAGAAAGTAATGGCGAAGGCACTGGCACCCACTCCAGTGCTCTTACTTGGAGAATCCCAGGGATGGGGGAGCCTGGTGGGCTGCCATCTATGGGGTTGCACAGAGTTGGACACGACTGAAGTAACTTAACAGCAGCAGTAGCAGAGAAAGTAATGTCTCTGCTTTTTAATATGCTCTCTTGTTTTGTCATAGCATTTCTTCCAAAGAACAAGGGTCTTTTAATTTCATGGCTGCAGCCACCATCTGCAGTGATTTTGGAGCCCAAGAAAATAAAGTCTCTTACTGTTTCCATTGCTTCTCCATCTATTTGCCATGAAATGATGGGACCAGATGCCATGATTTTGTTTTTTGAACTTTGAGTTTTAAGCCAGCTTTTTCACTCTCCTCTTTCACTTTCACCAAGATGCTCTTTAGTTCCTCTTCGCTTTCTACCATAAGGATGGTTGTCATCAACATATCTGAGGTTATTGATATTGCTCCCAGCAATCTTGATTCCAGCTTGTGCTTCATCCAGTCTGACATTTTGCATGATGTATTTTGTATACAAGTTAAATAAGCAAGGTGACAATATACAACCTTGACATGTTCCTTTCCTGATTTGGAACCAGTCTGTTGTTCAATGTCTGGTTCTAACTGTTGCTTTTTGGCCTGCATACAGGTTTTACAAGAGACAGTAAAGGTGGTCTGGTATTCTCATCTCTTGTAGAATTTTCCAGTTTGTTTGATCCATACAGTCAAAGGCTTTAGTGCAGTCAATACAGCAGAAGTAGATTTTTTTTCTGGAATTCTCTTGCTTTTTCTATGATATAAAGGATGTTGGTAATTTGATTTCTCATGTCTCTGCCTTTGCTAAATCCAGTTTGAACATCTGGCAGTTCTCTGTTCATGTACTGTGGAAGCCTGGCTTGGAGAATTTTGAGCATTACTTTGCCAGCACGTGAAATGAGTGCAATTGTGCAGTAGCTTGAACATTCATTGGCATTTCCATCCTTTAGGATTGGAATGAAAACTGACCTTTTCCAGTCCTATAGCCACTGCTGAGTTTTCCAAATTTGCTGGCATATTGAATGCAACACTTTCATAGCATCATCATTTAGAATCTGAAATAGCTCAGCTGGACAGAGGATGAGATGGTTGGATGGCATCACCAACTCAATGGACATGGGTTTGGGTGGACTCCGGGAGTTAGTGATGGACAGGGAGGCCTGGAGTGCTGTGGTTCATGGGTTCGCAAAGAGTCAGACATGACTGAATGACTGAACTGAACTTGGCAGCTGGAATTCTGTCACCTCCACTAACTTTGTTTGTAGTGATGCTTCCTAAGGCCCAGTTGACTTAGTACTCCATGATGTCTGGCTCTAGGTGAATGATCACACCATCGTGATTATCTGGGTCATGTATATCATTTTTGTATAGTTCTTTTGTGTATTCTTGCCACCTTTTCTTAATATCTTCTGCTTCTGTTAGGTCTATGCCATTTCTGTCCTTTATTGTGCCCATCTTTGCATGAAATATTTTTTGGTATCTCTAATTTTCTTGAAGAAATCTTGTCTCTCTCAATCTATCATTTTCCTCTATTTCTTTGCATTGTTCACGTAGAAAGGCTTTCATATCTGTCCTTGCTATTCTTACTAACATTAGTAAGATATAGATATGTAAGATGGTGTGAAATAAATCTTGACACAATTTCAGAGACCTTCAACTTCAGTGAAATTTCTAGAAGTGCAAAGTGAAAGATAAGTTGTGACATCAGTTCCCTAACAATCAAAAACGAGGTACAACACTTATTGGGCCTCTGGATTTTGAAGGCAGCATAGTCTCCTTTGGGTTTACTGCTGCTGCTGCTGCTAAGTCACTTCAGTCGTGTCCAACTCTATGCGACCCCATAGATGGCAGCCCACCAGGCTCCCCCATCCCTGGGATTCTCCAGGCAAGAACACTGGAGTGGGTTGCCATTTCCTTCTCCAGTGCATGAAAGTGAAAAGTTAAAGTGAAGTCGCGGGGCCAAAAAGCTGTTTATTTTTCATGGGGCCCATAATATGAAGTCCTGAGGTGATGAATAAGGAGAGAATCAATCATAGAGGCTGAGAAGTTAAACCTTAAAAGGGGTGGATGAACACCTAATAATATGCAGATGAGGATTAAGGGCAGGAATTTGAGGCAGTTAACCCTGGATAAATTAGGAAGCATAGTCCAGGAGAAGTACATAAATTCAAGGGGTGAATTTCAAGATAAAAAATATATATATATATATATCTTGACAGATATCAGAAAGGTGGCTGATCAAAAAAATATAATAAGAATTTAGAAGTTACCCTTGAAATCCTAGATTATAAATTCTTACAATTTCTTGAAAAGTTTGTATTTCTATGGCA
Organism: Bos grunniens; assembly: GCF_055505025.1. Lineage (NCBI taxonomy): Eukaryota > Metazoa > Chordata > Mammalia > Artiodactyla > Bovidae > Bos > Bos grunniens. The sequence goes on along the minus strand of NC_141176.1, from coordinate 6,681,655 downwards.
GTTTCATCTATGAAATATATATTATTTTTTGATACCTAGAAAGACATTTTTAAATGGTAAGATAATTCACCATCTGTATAAGATTATATTGGAAGGAATGTGCTATCAAAATTTGTCTCTGAATTTCAAAATTCTTTAACTAATAATATAGCAAAAGACATGAGCAATGACTTTGTAGGGATGATTTGAAGTTGTTGTTGTTCAGTCACTAAGTAGTGTCCAAATTTGTGACCCCATGGACTACAGCATGCCAGGCTTCCCTGTCCTTTGCTATGTACCAGAGTTTGCTGAAACTCATGTCCATTTAGTTGGGGATGCCATCCAACCATTGCATCCTCTGTTGTTCCCTTCTCCAGCCTTCAGTCTTTCCAAGCATCTTTTCCAATGAGTCATCTATTTGAATGAGTTGGTTAAAATATTGGAGTTTCAGCTTCAGCATCAGTCCTTCCAATGAATATTCAGTGTTGATTTCCTTTAGAATTGAATGATTGTATCTCCTTGCTGTTCCAGGAACTCTCAAGGGTCTTCTCCAGCACCACAATTTGGAATATATCAGTTTAATGATCTCTCGTGATATAACCTTAGTTATTACCTTCATGTTTCTGGGCTATGAGCAGAAGAGGAAAAAGATGTTGTGACCTAGTCTAAACCAACCATTTAATTTGGGAAGATATGTCATTTTTAATGATGCAGCATGCAAAATATTTTTAAAATACGTGTTTTCAGAATGAACTTTTAATATAAGCCATATTTAAATATAGGCCCTATATATCTGAACATCATTTTTAAAGATTTTCAGTCAGAAAATCTTGATCCAAGGAGTTAGTGACACAATAGACTGGTTCTAAATTGGGAAATAAATGCATCAAGGCTGTATATTGTCACCTGCTTATTTTACTTATATGCAGAGTAAGAACTTCATGTGAAATGCAGGGCTGGATGAAGCACGAGCTGGAATCAGATTCCTGGGAGAAAAATCAATAACCTCAGATGTAGATGGCACCACCCCTATGGCAGAAAGCAAACAGGAACCAAAGAGCCTCTTGATGAAAGTGAAAGAGGAGAGTTAAAAAGTTGGCTTAAAACTCAGCATTCAAAAAATAAGATCATGGCATCCAGTCCCATCACTTCATGACAAATAGATGGGGAAACAGTGGAAACAGTGACAGATTTTATTTTCTTGGGCTTCAAAAGCACTGCAGATGGTGACTGCAGCCATGAAATTAAATGGCACTTGCTCCTTGGAAGAAACCTATACAGTGTATTAAAAGCAGAGATATTACTTTCCCAACAAAGGTCCATCTAGTCAAAGCTATGTGTTTTTTGTTTTTTGTTTTTTTTTTCCATAGTCATGTATGAATGTGAGAGTTGGACCATAAAGAAGGCTGAGCACCAAAGAATTGATGCTTTTGAACTGTGGTGTTGGAGAAGACTCTTGAGAGTCCCCTGGACTGCAAGGAAATCAAACTAGTCCATCCTAAAGGAAATCAGTCCTGAATATTCATTGGAAGGACTGATGCTGAAGCTGAAACTCCAATACTTTGACCACCTGATGGAAAGAGTTGACTCATTGCAAAGGATCTTGATGCTGGGAAAGATTGAAGGCAGGGGGAGAAGGGAATGACAGAAGATGAGATGGTTGGATGGCATCGCTGACTTAATGGAAATGAGTTTGAGCAAGCTTTGGGAGTAGGTGATGGAGAGGAAAGCCTGGTGTGCTTCAATCTATAGGTTGCAAAGTATTGAACACTACTGAGAGACTGAACAACATCAAAATTTTTCTTTTTTTTTTCCCCTAAACTCTAAAATTTCCCTTTAAATTAACAAGAAAATAATTGGGCATGGAATGGCATTAATTTCTAACCAAAATTTTATAAATAAAAATGTTCTCATATAGCTATGCATTTTACTTAAAATATGTTGGATGAACTTTATTGATGTAATCTTCATTTTGTTTTGTTTTTTTTCATGGAAAATAAGCAGTCATTTAATTAATTCCATTTCCCTCTATTAAGTTATGACAATCAAGATTCTCCTAAGAAAACATTCATGTGGAAAAAGTTATTGCTCATTGTATGCAAGATATAAAGAAATTTATGTAAATAAATTAGAGAAATGAATCCATCTGATAATAATTAAGCTTAATATTTTCAGAGGCTATTGAATCTCACTCTCATGATCAAAGCGATATTTATCTTACGTGCATCACTGGCGGCTTCATGAGAATGACTATGTAAGAAAGTAAAATTAATCAGACATAAATGATACTTCTATGTTTGTAATTGTATCTACAGTAACATAAGCCTTCAATGATTATTTGATAATACCAAAATCTAACCCAGAAGCAGGACATTTTGCATTGTAAAGCTTGTAAGACCCGGTTTTTAATGCATACTTTCTAGGAAAATGTAATTAGCTATGAAATATACCTCAATAGAAAGCCCTGCTGCTGCTGCTGCTAAGTCACTTCAGTCGTGTCCGACTCTGTGCGACCCCATAGATGGCAGCCCACCAGGCCCCGCCATCCCTGGGATTCTCCAGGCAAGAACACTGGAGTGGGTTGCCATTTCCTCCTCCAATGCATGAAAGTGAAAAGTGAAAGTGAAGTCGCTCAGTCGAGTCTGACTCTTAGCGACCCAGCCTACTGGGCTCCTCCATCGATGGGATTTTCCAGGCAAGAGTACTGGAGTGGGTTGCCATTGCCTTCCCCAATAGAAAGCCCTATATGTAGTCAATTATTCACTAAATTGTAAGTAGAAAAAAATACCATTTTTGTAAGACAATTAAATATACACATCCTATAATATGAATAAAATTAATAGTATATACTTATGTCTTTATTTAATATACCACATCTCTTCTCTCACATAAATGTATATAGATGCAGTAACTCCTATAAAACAGCCCTACATACGACATATAATATTCCAATGTTATAAAGTTTACCATGTTGACACAATCAAAAATAAAAAAGTGTCTACAATTCTCTGAAATTTGCAAATCAATTTCATAACACAAGATCTCTAAATGGATGGGTGGTCATTTAAGTTTACTTTATCTGTAAAACACTCATTTCTTAGCATTATCACTCCTCTAGTTATTTCATCAGAAGACTTGATCTCTTGGTATATTCAAAATACACCAATATATGTAAATAAAAATGAATCTAAATGTCTGGTTTCCTGGAGATAACCATTACTATAGGCAAAAGCTATAAAAGCAGAATGTAGCACCTCTGATCAAAGTGGGTGACTGAAGGACAAATTTTGCATGGCTCCATACACAGATTCTTTTTACACAGAGAAATATCTTCTGGATTTTGACATTGGCTGCTGTTAAATCTGCATCACTGAACATAAGAGTAACATTACTTCTAGTGTACAGTCAGTTATAACAAGGAGGTTGCTACATCCAAACATATAATTAAATATAGTAATTTGAACTACACTGATTTGGATTTATGATTATCTTAAAAATGTTGTAGTTGAAGGTTACCTTTAAAAAACACCTTTACTACATATACATTTGCTACATTAAAAGGACAAGTATAGCATATTGCAACCCCATGAACTGACTGTAGCCTACCAGGCTCCTCTGCCCATGGGATTTTCCAGGCAATAGTACTGGAGTGGATTGCCATTTCCTTCTCCAGGGGATCTTCCCAACCCAGGGATAGAACCCAGGTCTCCTGCATTGTAGACAGATGCTTTACCGTCTGAGCCACCAGGGAAGACTATAGCATATTTAGGAGGATTAAATACCCTCAGTACTCCTAGGCACTAGAACAGGACATATACACACTTGATAGTAAACACTGTGTATGTGCTTACCTCCATGGAGAAGTCTATTAAAATTCTGTGTATAGTGTGAACCAATTTGGAATCATTATATAGATGAACATGAAGTTATAGAGTCTATTTGAAGTATTCTACAAATCAAACAGTCAAAGCAATCAAACAACATCATGGTTAGTATTTTTCTAAGAAACACATGGAGAATACTAACCAATTGTTCTTTGAGGGTGGGTGCCGAAAATGACTTGAAAAGCTTTATGAAGGGATTTTTTTGGCAAAAAGAAAAAGAGTAAAAGAGGAAACCCTTAGTTCACAAGGTTGAAAACAATGGAGATGAGTAGGCTTGTTACATTCTATTCCAATAACTTCGAAAACAATCCAGTTATATTTTATCAAGGATGTGTGTCACATAAAAGCCAGAAAGATGACTTGAATAATGTCACAAAGTTAGTCGTTTCCCAAGTCTTGATGATTGGATGCAGCCATGTGTTCTTTATCAGTTCAGTTCAGTCATTCAGTTGTGTTCGACTCTTTGCAACCCCATGGACTGCAGAACGCAGGCTTCCCTGTCCATCACCAACTCCCGGAGCCAACCCAAACTCATGTGCATCCAGTCGGTGATGCCATCCAGCCATCTCATCCTCTGTCATCCCCTTCTCCTCCTGCTCCAAATCCCTCCCCAGCATCATGGTCTTTTCCAACGAGTCAACTCTTCGCATGAGGTGGCCAAAGTATTGGAGTTTCAGCTTTAAGATCAGTCCTTCCAATGAATATTCAGGACTGATTTCCTTTAGGATATACTGGTTGGATCTCCTTGCAGTCCAAGGGACTCTCAAGAGTCTTCTCCAACACCACAGTTCAAAAGCATCAATTCTTTGGTGCAAGTCTTAATGATTACATGTAACCAGGTGTTCTCTGATAGCCACAGACAAAAAATAGAGCAGAAATACTTCCCTTGAATGGTCTGTCCAGATTTATTTTCTATGTTCTTTCTTTCAGCTGTCTCCATTTTCAGTGATTTCAGTGGTTAAAAACACTTCTAAATTTCCAAGTATCCAATACTTTTATGGTGTTCTGAGGCCAAGTATGTAAAAAAGCAGGCCAAAAGTATTAAGTAAAAATTTATGGAATTTTTATAAATTAAAAGAAAGTAAAATATTGGTAATTTCATGTTTTAATCTAACATAATCATGGAAAAATTGTACTCTTTGAACTGAAATGTTCACAAAGAAAATATCATGTGAAATTTTCAATTTCCAGTGGGGAAAATGAGTTTCATTATGACATGGCTTATCCAAGGCAACGAAAGAAATGATTGGCATAAATGTTAATTCTGTAAAGACAAGGAAATAAGACTAAGCCATAGCATTCATTCCAAAGAAATTAATCTCTTTCAAAATAATTTAGACAGTGTTTATTTGTTTATGACGTGGTTTCTGTTATGTCATTTTTCTATAATGGGTATATGGAGATAAATTATATAGTGAATATATTTATATGGAGTAAAATATATTTAATATATTAATTTTAACTACAGTAATTTGGAAAATGTGATCATTAGTAAAAGGCTAATCTTGCGTATTTCCTCCTATACCTTAAATCACATAATATAGGTGTTTTTAATTTATCCCATTATGCTAGCTTTCATGTTGAAGAAAATACATAATTTATACAACTGATATTTATTTATTGATGCCTATTAGCAAATAACTCCACTAGGTCCTATGGATAGAAAATTATAAAAACTGTCCCTAGCTCTTAAATAACTAATAGCATGTGTTTTTGTTTGTTTTAAATGAAGCATTCTATTTTTCAAAATATGAGCTTATTTGGTGAGATAATTAATATTTAAAGGTGTAAAATAAGCCAAATTTCAAAGAGGTAAATTGATAGACATGTCTTGATTAGTTCCTCTGAAAATGCCAAACAGGTTTTCATAGATCTTTTTTTTTAAATTTTTATATAGCTGTTAAAGGTTACTTTTCATTTACAGTTATTATAAAATACTGCAATTGTTTCTCATGTTGTACAATGCATCCTTGAGTCTATTTCACACGCAGTACTTTGCACCTCCCAATCCCCTACCTACTTCTATACCTTCACTCCCCTCCCAACCAGTAACCACTAGTTTGTTCCCTATATGTGTGAATCTGCTTCTTTTAGTTTTTTTTTTTTTAAAGTTAGTGTAAACTGTTGACTTCTTTCCTCAGAATCAGTACAACCAAAGACTGAAATCATGGGAATAAGAATAAACTGAGCAAAAACCTGGGAAATATATGTGTATTTTTTGAAATGTCTTAACGGGAAAGGTATGTCCATTAGAGAATGGACTAGAGAATGATATAGGAAATGAACTTGTAATTCTGTTTATATTTCTCTCCTACCTTCTTTTAGGATAGTGAGAGCTTGTCTTTCAAGTGCTATTTTATCCTTCTGTCTTTAGAACAGTATACAGTTAAAATGAGGAAAACTCAGAGTCTGGACAAAATGAGAAATGAAAAAAGAATTTGTGGATTGAGCTGAGGAATCTTAATCATGGACAGTGACTCTAGCACTTGGATGAATATTGACAGTACCTAGAAAGTTTTTTTTTTTTTTTTTAATCCATAAAAATCTAAAAGAAGAAAATTAGATCACAGAATTTCTAGATGAAATACTATTATCAGTATCATTTATACTTCTCCAGGGAATTCCCTGGTGGTTTAGGGGTTAGGACTTGGCAATTTCACTGCCAAGGACCCGAGCTGAATCTCTGGTCTTGGAACTAAAATATCATAAGCCCCACAGAGTGGACAAAACAAAACAAACTTTCCCATACTGTTCCAGTATTCATTGAAAATTTGAGAAACACTTATAAGAAGTGCCTTTTCTTAATGTTCTTTCTCCCTGGGAAGCTGAGTGTAAATCTCCCTCCCAAGAATTTATTATGTGATATGAGGAACAATGAATATTTTTCCTTTGTGCCTATAGTTCTCTACCCTAGAAATTATTTTAACCAAGCCCTTTCTTCCTGGCTTCAGTCTTGATGCAGACTATAGTGTATGCTTTGGACCTTAAGTAATCTTACTGCAAGAAATAGGAGCTTATAAATAAATCTGTAGGATATCTAAGGTATACTTTGGCTTCAAAAGAAATCAGCAAACTGATTACAGATTCAGTGAGAAGCAAATGTTTTGTTATTTTGAAGAACAAATAATAATAAAGCTTCATATACTAAACACAGTAAGAAAGATACATGAACTAATATTATCATCTATAAACAGAAGAAGAAAAATAATAGATATCAAACCAAAATACATGGGGTAAAAAAAGAGCTGAAATAAACAGCATAGTATATAGGGCAGGTAAAGAATATTTGTCCATGCATGGAAAACAAGCTTGAAAAAAAAATAATAAAATTTAAAAAAAAAAGAAAATTGGAATAGCAGAGAATTGAAAAACTCTTGCAGATGTATCAAGGAAAGATCGATCAATAAAAAAATATGTAAGATAATTGAAGGGAAATAAAATATAAGACAAGTTTTAATATCTGGATTACAGGATTTATAGAATGATAGAAAAAAAAAGGGACTCAGAAGGATTTGAAATAAATGTCTCAGAATAAAAAGAAATATAATATACTTATAAACTTTCAAAGTTAAAGATGTCTTAAAATACTAAAGAGGAATGATAAGGAACAGTTCAGAGCAAACCACTGTAAAATTTTAAAATATCAATGACAAAAATAAAATTATAAAAATTCTTCTTCTGTAAGAAAATAGTACTTTTATTAAACATAAATCAAAATTATAGTGTCATAAGATTTTTCAGTAACAACATTAACTAAATTAGAGCAAATTGTATAATTATAGGAGATTGTATTATAGCAAATTGTATAATTGTATAATTATAGGATTTTAATAGAATTGTCATTTAAATATGAGGTTATATTAAAAGTATTTACAAGCCTATAAGTTGTAGAATATTTAATATATATGAACAATTACTGAAAAGCAATTTTAGATATTTACAAAAGGAGATAAACATTCAAGAGATATTTGGAAGAGATATTTGAAGTAAATTGATCTCAAAATTTTTAAGCATAATGAGTATGCTAAAAATAAGCTAAGATCATAGAAAAAATACATAATAACCAAAAAAAAACTTCTAATACATATCAATTTATATCAGTGTCTGAGAAAAACAAAGGATGTGAGAGTATGCTAATTTCTTTTCTGGAATGTAGAAAGAAAAAGATGTAACTTTTCTGAAATGGAAAACAATTGGCATTATTTTCTAAAGTTAAAAGCACATACCTTGATCCAGCAATTCTTTCCCTGATGTACACTCTAAATAAGCTTTCTTAAGCTCACCAGAAAGCCTGTAAAAGGATGATTTTATAAATACTGTTCCAAATAGCAAGACAGAAAAAGGGCACAAATGACAGAAGATTATATAAGTATGTCTCATTTCATTCATACAACTGAAAATGATAAACTGGTGAAAATAAACAAAAAATAAACACTATAGTCAGCAGCATAGATAAGTCTCAATAACTTAATATAGGGAGAATAGAAAACATATTGCAGTACAGTAAGTTTGATATGATTTTATTACAAAGCTATTACAGCTGAATAATATATTGTTTAGAGACATAAATGTAAGTGGTAATGCAATGGATAAAATCTAGGGAATGATAGACACAATTATGGGATGGGATTACTACTGAAGAATGAGGAAGGTAGGCTCCTTCAAAAATATGGGATTTCTAACAATAATGATAAAAGTTTATTTCTTGGGATAAGGGGCATTTATTAATTTAAATGTTGATGTACTTTTATCACATATATTTTAAGTCAGTTGAACAATATACATGGAGAGATATTCTTTGGAAATGCATTAAAAAAAGAAGATGTGAGAAAAATATAATAAAAATATAAAATGCCTATCTATCCCTTTTACTAAGACTTAGTAGACAGTAATTAGTTTTCTTCTTCATTTACATGGCAGACTATGGGCACTCAGTATAACATTCATTTTACCGAATCACTGTGAGTTAAGAACACAAAAACACTATTTTTCTTTTACTACATTCTGAGTCTGATGTTTGGTGCTGAGACTGGAGGTATGTACTTGGGACACAATTATGAGTTTACAAGCTTTTCAGTGTGGGCCATCTATGATTATTTACTAGGAAAGCCACCATCAGCAGACCAGTGATCTAAAATATAAACTAAACCATAGGAAATTTTCTCCAGGCTACATTGCTGATTACCGTACTTCTTTCATATATTTACCGTGTTCCCTGCATACACTTATTATTGCTCATCCTATTTATTTTGGCTTAGGTAGGACAATCATTATTTTAATAGTTTTTGACAGTGAGCTCATTTATTTTTTTTCATAATTTCCTAGCACATGTGTAAAGAGGAAATTACATAAAATCACATATAAAATAATCTTTGAAAATAATGTTAAAAGAAAAATTAAGCTTTCTAGGGCTTCCCTTGTGACTCAGCTGGTAAAGAATCTGCCTGCAAAGAGGGAGACCTGGGTTCGATTCCTGGGTTGGGAAGATCTCCTGGAGAAGTGAAAGGCTACCAACTCCAGTATTCTGGACTGAAGAATTTCATGGACTGTATACTCAATGGGGTCACAAAGAGTCAGACACAACTGGACAATGTTCACTTTCAAGCTTTCTAAATCAAAGTAAGTTGGTAGGAGGTTAGTATCATCAAGGACTTTAATTTTTAATTCAATATTGAATAAATTTCATAGAATAAATGAAAGATGAATTTTTACAAAACCTAAAATATTTTCTTGAAATAGCTCTAATTCCTAGAAAAATTGTGATTAAAATTGTTTTTGAAATTAATTTTACTTTAAAAATGACATGAAATTTAATCACAAAGCAGTATTTTATTGGAAGAATTTTCATGAATTAACTGTCATTAGATATTGAGTATGAACTATGTTGTTGGAGAAGACTCTTGAGAGTCCCCTGGACTGCAAGGAGATCAAGCCAGTCAATCCTAAAGGAAATCAGTCCTGAATACTCATTGGAAGGACTGATGCTGAAGTTCCAATACTTTGGCCACCCAATGCGAAGAACTGATTCATTTGAATAGACTCTGATGCTGGTAAAGATTGAAGATGGGAGGAGAAGGGGATGACAGAGGATGAGATGATTGGATGGCATCATTGAATTGATGGATATCAATTTGAGTAAGGTCCGGGAATTGGTAATGGATAGGGAAGCTTGGCATGATGCAGTCCATGGGGTCACAGAGTCAGATGGGACTGAGCAACTGAACTTAATTGAACTGATGTTTTATAACATAAAATTAAGCTTTAACTTACTTCATAAATGACTATTGATAGGGAGAGTCATATGTAAGATATTCAGCCTGTGCTCAAATTTTAGACTTGCTGAAATATAGAAGAATTACCTAGTATACAAGCTCTCTAATGAAACCAGCGCATCTAGAGAAGTCACAACATTTGACCATAGTGTTACAAATTTTATTGCACTAAACTGAAGGTGGAAATAATAGCTGTCTGTGTGTGTGTGTGTGTAGTCAGAATGATGGAGAAGTGGGAAAGATGCAAATAATCGATTTCTCATCATCTGAAGATTATTAAGTTTTCTAAAAATTACTTGTAAACTTTAATTAAAAAAATTAAATGACACATGAGGATACTGTAAGCATGTCTTTGCCCTGCGGTTTATGTTCATCAAACTGTGAGGTGACATCAGTGAGAATAACAGAATAAAATAGTCCAAAATCCTGTCTTTCATAAAAGGATCAAGAACAATGGAAAAATGGAGAATCAATGTTTCCAAAATTCTAGAAATTAAATGAAGTCTTGTGGCAATCTTGGGAGCATTTATCAAGAAAAAACTTAGTAACAACAGTGAGGTATATGGCATTTTACCTTGCCATATTCCCATTCCCTCAACCCTAACTACACAGCAACTTGAAAACCAAAAGCAGATAATCAAGGTGAAACCCAATAGCCTTCTTGCCACTGATAGGGCACAATGGGTTAGAACTTCTTCAAAGCCCCAGTTTCACAGAATTATAATTTCACCTGTTTACTGGTTTTCTGAATGACCTCACTTCTATTACTCTTTATTTGACTACATAAGTGTGTACTAAGTCATTTTAGTCATGTTCACCTCTGTACAACCCTACAGACTATAACCTGCCAGGCTCCTCTGTTCATGGGATTATCCAGGTAAGAATACTGGAGTGGGTGGCCATGCCCTTCTCCAGGAGATCTTCCCCACCCAGGTATTTAATCCACATCTCTTATATCTCCTGTAATGGCAGTGATTTATTTACCACTAGCGCCATGTGGAAAGCCCCATTTGACTGGTTCAGTTCAGTTCAGTACAATTTGCGACCCCATGAATCACAGCACGCCAGGCCTCCCTGTCCATCACCATCTCCTGGAGTTCACTCAAACTCACTTCCATCGAGTCACTAATGCCATCCAGCGATCTCATCCTCTGTCGTCCCCTTTTCCTCCTGTTCCCAATCAGAGTCTTTTCGAATAAGTCAACTCTTCGCATGAGGTGGCCAAAGTACTGGAGTTTCAGCTTTAGCATCATTCCTTCCAAAGAACACCCAGGACTGATCTCCTTTAGAATGGACTGGTGAGATCTCCTTGCAGTCCAAGGGACTCTCAACAGTCTTGTTCAACACCACAGTTCAAAAGCATCAATTCTTTGGCGCTCCGCCTTCTGCACAGTCCAAATTTCACATCCATACATGACCACTGGAAAAACCATAACCTTGACTAGATGGACCTTTGTTGGCAAGCTAATGTCTCTACTTTTGAATATGCTATCTAGGTTGGTCACAAGTGCTGCTGCTGCTGCTAAGTCGCTTCAGTCGTGTCCGACTTTGTGTGACCCCATAGACGGCAGCCGACCAGTCTCCCCCGTCCCTGGGATTCTCCAGGAAAGAACACTGGAATGGGTAGCCATTTCCTTCTCCAAATGCATGAAAGTGACATGTGAAAGTGAAGTCATTCAGTCATGTCTGACTCTTAGTAACCCCATGGACTGCAGCCTATCAGGTTCCTCCGTTCATGGGATTTTCCGGGCTAGAGCTCTGGAGTGGGGTGCCATTGCCTTCTCCATGGTCATAACTAGGTCTTGCCAAATATTACATTTCATCACATTTATTATTGTTGAAAATAATAAGAGACAATTGATTTATACCATGACTGTCTGAGGTGGCAGACAACAATCTGAGCACACAACTGGCTAATCAAAATACTTAATAAGAAATACCAGGTAAAAAGCAACAACCACAATAACAAACATTTCTCCAAAGAATATATATATATATATATAGCCAATAAACACATGAAAAAATGCTCAACATTGCTCATTATTAGAGAAATGCAAATCAAAACTATAGTGAGGTATCACCTCACACTGGTCAGATTGAAAGTGAAAGTTATAGTCACTTAGTTCCATTTGTTTGTGACCCCATTGACTGTAGCCTTGCAGATTCCTCTGTCCATGGAATTCTCTAGGCACAAATACTGGAGTGGGTAGCCATTTCCTTCTCTATATGATCTTCCCTACTCTGGGATTGAGCCTGGGTCTCCTGCATTAGAGGTGGATTCCTTACCATCTGAGTCACCAGTGAATAACCATCATCAAAATATCTATAAACAATGATTGCTGGAGAGGATGTAAGAAGAGGGAACCCTCTTTAATTGGTGGGAATGTACACTGATGCAACCACTATAGAAAACAATATGGAGAACCTTAAAAATCTAGGAATAAAACTATCACATGACTCAGCAATCCCACTACTGGCCATATACCCTGAGAAAACCATAATTAAAAAATACACATGTACGCCAGTGTTCACCGCAACACTATTTACAATAACTAGGATATGGGAGCAACTTAGTTGTCCACTGACAGATGAATGGATGAAGAAGCTGTGATATATATACACAATGAAATGTTGCTCAGCCATAAAAGGAATACATTTAAGTTAGTTCTACTGAGGTGGGTGAACCTAGAAATTGTCATACAGAGTAAAGTAAGTAAAAAAGAAAAATGAATACAGTGTATTAATGCCTATATATGGAATCTAGGAAAATGGTACTGATGAGCCGATTTGCAGGGAAGGAATAGAGACGGACATAGAGAACAGATTTGTGGATACAACAGAGGAAGGAGAGAGTGGGATGAATTGAGAGAGCCTTGAAACATACACTTTACTATATGTAAAGTGGAAATCTAGTGGAAGTTTCTGTGTAACACAGGGAGCTTCATCTGGTGGTCTGTGACCACCTAGAGGGGTGGGATGGGGTGGCAGGTGAGAAGAAGGTTCAAAAGGGAAAGGGCAGAGGTATACTTAGAGCTGATTGACATTGTCATATGGCAGAAGCCAACACAACATTGTAAAGCAATTATCTTCCAGTTTAGGAAAAAAAAAAAAAAAACAAGTAATGAGATGTTTTTCAGGGGCTTTCAAACCTCTGCGAATCTAGACAGCCATTATTATTAACAGAGCCGTGATCTTAAATAGGATGGTGCTCATGCTTAGAAAATCCAGAAAAGTCCCTAAATTCTTACCTCTGGCTTAATTTGAGGGTCTGCAAAATCACAAAGTAAATCTAAGGCAGAAGGGTAAATTGCTTGCCTGAGTGTAAAAGATGGACCTAACAAACAAACAGAGACCCTCAGTTTCTAAGAAACTTACTGATGCCAAACATTTGAATAAAATCCCTATCTTTAGAAATGGACATGGAACAACAGACTGGTACAAAATTGGAAAAGGAGTATGTCAAGGCTGTATATCGTAACCTTGCTTATTTAACTTCTATTCAGAGTACACAATTTGAAATGCCGGACTGGATGAAGCATGAACTGGAATCACGATTTCCTGGAGAAAATCAATAACCTCAGATATGCAGATGACACCACCCTTATGACAGAAAGTGAAAAAGAACTAAAGAGCCTCTTGATGAAAGTGAAAGCAAAGAGTGAAAAAGTTGGTTTAAAACTCAACATTCAGAAAACTAAAATCTTGGCATCCAGTCTCATCACTCAAGGCAAATAGATGGGGAAACAACAGAAACAGTGAAAGACTTTAATTTCTCAAGCTCCAAAATCATTGCAGGTAGTGACCACAGGCACGGAATTAAAAGACACTGGCTCCTAGGAAGAAAAATTATGACCAACCTAAACAGCATATTAAAAAGCAGAGACATTACTTTGCCAACAAAGCTCTGTATAGTCAAAGCTATGGTTTTTGCAGTAGTCATGTATGGATGTGAAAGTTGGACCATAAAAAAGGCTGAATGCTGAAGAATTGATTTTTTTCAGCTGTGGTGTTGAAAAAGACTCATGAAAGTCCCTTGGACTACAAGATCATACCAGACAATCTTAAAGGAAATCAATCTTGAATATTCATTAGAAGTACCAAGCTGAAGTTGAAGCTCAAATATTTTGGCCACCAGATGTGAACACAAAACTCATTAGAAAAGACCCTGATGCTGGGAAAGATTGAAGACATGAGGAGCAGGGGATTACAGAGGACAAATGGTTGGATGGCATCACTGACTCAATGGACATGAGCTTGAGTAAGCTCTGGAAGATGGTGAAGGACAGGGAAGCCTATCGTGCTGTGGTCCATGGGATAGCAGAGTCGAAAACAACAGAGCGGCTGAACAAAACAGCAATCTTTTCACCAGGAGACTAAGCTAATCCAGAGGCTTTTAGTGACCTGGGTTGGGAAGATACCCTGGAAAAGGAAATGGCAACCTACTTCAGTATTCTTGCCTGGGAAATCCCAGGGAAAGAGGAGCATGGTGGGCTGCAGTCCAAGGGGTCACAAAGAGTCGGATATGACTGAAGCAAATTAGCACTTGCACTATGCAAACAAAAAATAACAATAAAGACCAACCATAGAAAATCCTGATTTGCAGAGGGGTCACATTATAGCATTTTATTTTATTTTTAATATAAATTTATTTTAATTGGAGGCTAATTAATTTCCAATATTGTATTGGTTTTGCCATACATCAACATGAACCCACCATGGGTGTACATGTGTTCCCCATCCTGAACCCCTCTCCCTCTTCCCTCCCCATACCATCCCTCTGGGTCATCCCAGTGCAGGAGCCCTGAGCATCCTGTGTCATGCATTGAATCTGGACTGGTGATTCATTTCACATATGATATTATACAGGTTTCAATGCCATTCTCCCAAATCATTCCACCCGCACCCTCTCCCACAGAGTCCAAAAGACTGTTCTATACATCTGTGTCTCTTTTGCTGTCTCACATATAGGGTTATCATTATGATCTTTCTAAATTCCATATATATGTGTTAGTATACTGTATTGGTATTTTTCTTTCTGGCTTACTTCACTGTGTATAATAGGCACCAGTTTCATCCACCTCATTAGAACTGATTCAAATGTATTCTTTTTAATGGTTGAGTAATACTCCATTGTGCATATGTACCACAGCTTTCTTATCCATTCATTTGCTGATGGACATCTAGGTTGCTTCCATGTCCTGTCTATTATAAACAGTGCTGTGATGAACATTGGAGTACACGTGTCTCTTTCAATTCTGGTTTGCTTGGTGTGTATGTCCAGCAGTGGGATTGCTGGGTCATTTTAAATGTCTAGTTTTCAAGGAAAAAAAAAAAAAAACTGCAAAGCAACAGGAAAATAAGGCTATATATAAGGATGAGAAATAAACCATACAAGTCATAAAAGCAAATTCCTGCAAAAGACCAGATATTGGACTAACTCTACAAAGATATGAAATAATCTGTTTTAAGTATTATTGAAAAAACAAAGAAAATCATCTCTAGAGAAATAAATTCTATATGAGACAATCTCAATAACAGAGACTATCAGTAAATATGTAGTATTACAGAAAGAAATAAAATTGAAATTATGTAATTGAAAAGTACAATAAATGAAATAAAGAATTTATTAGAAGTTCAACATCAAATATGACCAAAGAGTAGATAAAATAAGTAAATATCAGATTGAATATCAGTTCAAATGATCATATCTGAGGAGCAGAAAAAAAAAGTGAAGAAAATGAAAGGATCCCTGAGACTTGTGGAAAACAATGTAACATATTAATCTATATAAATTGGAAGTCTCAAGCAAGGGGAAATTAAAAAAAAAAAAGAGAGAGAGAATATTTGAACAAATAATAGCCAAATAGTCTGAATTTCAAATAGAATAAGTACAAAGAGATCCACACTTAGATATGCCATAATCAAAATTTGTCAAAGTACAAAGGGAAACTTGAAAGCATCAAGAAAGAAATAATTCATTTTGTAGAAAGTATTATCAGAAAGATTAATGAAGATCATTTTTTAAGAAGGACTATATGTTAGCTTGGAGAAGGCAATGGCACCCCACTCCAGTACTCTTGCCTGGAAATCCCATGGATGGAGGAGCCTGGTGGGCTGCCATCTATGGGGTTGCACAGAATTGGACACGACTGAAGCAACTTAGCAGCAGCAGCAGCAGCATATGTTAGCTAACAAAAAGTATTAATAAATAAATGTAAGGGAATTAAATTAGATGTTCTCTGATCACAATTAAATAAAATTAGAACTATAAAACAAACAAACAAAAGAAATATAAAACAAAGAGATATAGATTGACATATAAACACTAAATACTCTTCTAAATACCAATTATAACAATAAATGACAGGAAAATTATAAAGTATTTAGAGATTAATGAAAATTATTAGAGCAAAGATGAAAAGAAAAATATGCCTATCTGAATGCAGAGTTCCAAAGAATAGCAAGGAGAGATAAGAAAGTCCTCCTAAGTGATCAATGTAAATAAATAGAGGAAAAATATAGAATGGGAAAGACTAGAGATCTCTTCAAGAAAATTAGAGATACCAAGGGAATATTTCATGCAAAGATAGGCACAATAAAGGATACAAACAGCATGAATCTAACAAAAGACAAAGACATTAAGAAGAGGTGGCAAGAATACACAGGAAAACTGTGCAAAATAGATCTTAATGACTCAGATAACCATGATGGTGTGATCACTCACCTGGAGCCAGACATCCTGGATTGTGAAGTCAAATGGGCCTTAGGAAGCATCACTATGAACAAAGCTAGTGGAGGTGATGGAATTCCAGGTGAGCATTTCAAACCCTAAAAGATCATATTGTGAAAATGCTGCACTCAGTATGCCAGCAAATATAGAAAATTCAGCAGTGGTCACAGGAATGAGAAGGGCAGTTTTAATTGCAATATCTATGAAGGACAATGCCAAAGAATGTCCAAGTTCAGTTCAGTTACTCAGTCATTTCCGACACTTTGCTACCCCATGGACTGCAGCACATGTCCGTCACCAACCCCCTGAGCTCCCTCAAACTCATGTCCATTGACTCAGTGAATCCGTCCAACCATTTCATCCCTGTTGTCCCCTTCTCCTCCTGCCTTCAATCTTTCCCAGGATCAGGTTCTTTTCCAATAAGTCAGTTCTTTGCATCAGGTGGCCAAAGTATTGGAGTTTCAGCTTCAGCATCAGTCCTTCCAATGAATATTCAGGACTGATTTCCTTTTGGATGGACTAGTTTGATCTCCTTGCAGTCCAAGGGACTCTCAAGAGTCTTCTTCAACACCACAGTTCAAAAGCATCAATTCTTGGTGCTCAGTTTTCTAAGTGCTTCCCAAGTGCTTCCCTGATAGGTCAGTTGGTAAAGAATCCACCTGCAATGCCGGAGGCACTGGTTTGATTCCTGGGTGGGAGAAGGAAATGGCAACCCACTCCAGTGCTCTTGCCTGGAAAACGCCATGGATGGAGGAGCCTGGTAGGCTGCAGTCCATGGGATCGCAAAGAGTCGGACACGACTGAGTGACTTCACTTTTACTTTTCACTTTCACTGGAGAAGGAAATGGCACACCAGTCCAGTATTCTTGCCTGGAGAATCCCAGGGATGGGGGAGCCTGATGGGCTGCCCTTTGGGGTCACATACAGTCGGACACGACTAAAGCAACTTAGCAGCAGCAGCAGCAGCAAGATCCCCTGGAGAAGGGAAAGGCTACCCACTCCAGTATTCTGGCCTAGAGAATTCCATGGAGTGTATAGTCCAAGGGGTCGCAAAGAGTCGTACAAAATGAGTGACTTTCACTTCAGTTCGGCTTTCTATATATTCCAACTCTCACATCCACATATGACTACTGAAAAAACCATAGCTTTGACTAGATGTATCTATGTTGGCAAGGTAATGTCTCTGCTTTTTATATGCTGTTTAGGTTGTCCATAGCTTTTCTTCCAAGGAGCAAGTGTCTTTTAATTTCATGGCTGAAGTCACCATCTGCAGTGATTTTGGAGCCCCCTCCAAAGTAAATTTTCTCACTGTTCCCATTGTTTCCCCATATATTTGCCATGAAGTGATGGGACTGGATGCCATGATCTTAATTTTTTCAACTTAAAAAATACTGTACATTTACAGTCATTTCATATGCTAGCAAGGCATGCTCAAAATTCTCCAAGCTAGGCTTCAACAGTACGTGAACTGAGAACTTCCAGCTATAAAAGCTGGATATAGAAAAGACAGAGGAACCAGAGATCAAATTGCCAACATCTGTTGGATCTTAGAAAAAGCAAGAGAATATGGAATAACATTTAATTTTGCTTCATTGACTATGCTAAAGCCTTTGACTGTGAATCATGACAAACTTGTGGAAAATTCTTCAAGAGATGGGAATGTCAGACCATGTGTCCTGTCTCCTGAGAAATCTATATGGAGGTCAAGAAGCAACAGTTATAACCAAACATGGAGCAACAGACTGGTTCAAAATTGGGAAAGGAGTGTGTCAAGGCTGTATATTTTCACCCCCCTTATTTAACTTATATGTAGAGTACATCATGTGAAATGCCAGGCTGGATGAAGTACAATCTGGGATCAAGATTCCTGGGAGAAATATCAGTGACCTCAGATATACAGATGACACCACCGTTATGTCAGAAGAAGAGGAGGAACTAAAGAGCTTCTTGATGAAGGTGAAAAAGGAGAGTAAAAAAGATGGCTTAAAACTCAACATAAAAAAATGAAGATCATGGCATTGGTCTCATCACTTCATGGCATATAGATGGGTAAACAGTGGAAATAATGGTAGATTTTATTTTCTTGGGCTCCAAAATCACTGCAGATGGTGACTGTAGCCATGAAATTAAGACACTTGCTCCTTGGAAAATAAGCTATGACAAACCTAGGCAGTGTGTCAAAAGGCAGAGACATTACTTTGCTGAGAAAGGTCCATATTGTCAAAACTGGTTTTTCCAGTAGTCATGTATGGATGTGAGAGTAAAGAAGTCTGAAATCTGAAGAACTGATGCTTTCAAGCCATGATGCTGGAGAAACTCTTGAGTTTCCCTTGGACTGCAAGAAGATCAAACCAGTCGATCCTAATGGAAATCAATCCTGAATATTCATTGGAAGGACTGATGGTGAAGCTGAAGCTCTGATACTCTGGCCACCTGATTCAAAGAATGACTGACTGGAAAGGATCCTGATGCTGGGAAGATAGAAGGCAGGAGGAGAAGGAGACAACAGAGGACAAGATAGTTTGATGGCATCATGATTCCGTGGACATGAGTTTGAGCAAGGTCAGGGAGATGGTGGTGGACAGGGAGGCCTGGCGTGCTGCAGTCCATGAAGTCACAAAGAGTGGGATATGACTGAGTGATTGAACAACAACAAAAATGAAAATGAAAATACACCATGGCCAACTTATGCAGTAGCCAGACAGTATTTATGGGAAAATCTATATTTAAAAAGAAGAAATATGTTCATGAATGACTTAGATTTTTACATTTAATACATTATTTTTAAAAGCTGAGTAACTACAAGCCATACAGAAGGAAGGGAAAAGTAAATAATAGAACTTACATAATTAAAGTATAGAATTTAAAGATTAATAAATGAACCAATACAAACTGGTTCTTGGAAAGATGAATTAAATTGAATATGAATTCATGATGAAAAATTTTATGACAAGAAATTAGATAATTGAAGATATTAATTGATATTTGGCAAAACTAATACAATATTGTAAAGTTTAAAAATAAAATAAAAAAATAAAAAATAAAGAAATCAAAAAAAAATGAAAAATTTGAATAGATTTGTAATAAGAATTAAAATTAGTAAGCAATCATTTTTTTCTTCATGAATAAAAGCACAAAGCCAGGTGGATTCACTGCTCAACTCTTTCAGGTAGTCCAAATATTACTCTGATACTAGAAACAGAGAAAGACATTACAAGAAAAGAAAGTGATGAACTGGTATCTTTCATGAAATTAGATATAAAAGTACTAAACAAAATATTAGCAAAGTGAATCAGGAACACACAAAATGTCTTATTCACCATGACCAAGTAAAATTTACACCAGAAATGCATGTTCAACATATACATGAAAAACAGTAAATAAATATTCCATAATATTGAGATAATTAGAAAAAAGACATAATCTTCTCAATAATTACATCAAAAATTTGGTAAAATCTAGTAACTTTCATTACTAAAATAAGCACTCAACTAGTGATACAAGGAAATGTCTTTCTCTGATACAGTGTGCATAAGAATACCCTCAGCTAACATATTACCACAAGGTTAAAGATCGAAAGCATCTGGTCCCATCACTTCATGGCAAATAGATGGGGAAACAGTGGAAACAGTGTCAGACTCTATTTTTTTGGGCTCCAAAATCACTGCAGATGGTGAATGCAGCCATGAAATTAAAAGAGGCTTACTCCTTGGAAGGAAAGTTATGACCAACCTAGATAGCATGTTGGAAAGCAGAGACATTACTTTGTCAACAAAGGTTCGTCTAGTCAAGGCTATGGTTTTTCCTGTGGTCATGTATGGATGTGAGAGTTGGACTGTGAAGAAAGCTGAGCTCCGAGGAATTGATGCTTTTGAACTGTGATATTGGAGAAGACTCTTGAAAGTCCCTTGGACTGCAAGGAGATCCAACCAGTCCATTCTGAAGGAGATCAGCCCTGGGATTTCTTTGGAGAGAATGATGCTAAAGCTGAAACTCCAGTACTTTGGCCACCTCATGGGAAGAGTTGACTCATTGGAAAAGACTCTGATGCTGGGAGGGATTGGGGGCAGGAGGAGAAGGGGATGACAGAGGATGAGATGGCTGGATGGCATCACTGACTCGATGGACGTGAGTCTGAGTGAACTCCAGGAGATGGTGATGGACAGGGAGGCCTGGCATGCTGCGATTCATGGGGTCACGAAAAGTCGGACACGACTGAGTGACTGAACTGACTGACTAAAAGACTGAAAACCCTCTAAAATCAGTAACAAGGCAAGGGTGTCTGCATTCACCACTTTTATTTAATATTGTGCTGAAGATTCTATTTAGGATAATAGAGCAAGAGAAAGACATAGAATTCATCCAAATAGGAAAAGGAGTAAAATTATCTCCATCTTCAGATGCCATTATTTTTTGCATAGAAGATACAAAGGCATACACTAAAAAATACATAGCTAGTACAAAAGTTCAATAGCACTGTGGGGTACAAAAATAAATATATAAAATCCATGCTGTACATGTGGTGGTGGTGGTTTGATTGCTAAGTCATGTCCAATTCTGTGGCCCCATGGACTGTAGCCCACCAGGTTGCTCTGTCCATCAGATTTTCCAGGCAAAAATACTGGAGTGGGTTTCCATTTCCTTCTACAGGGGATCTTCCTGACTCAGGGATCCAACCTGAGTCTCCTACATTGCAGGTGAATTCTTTACTACTGAGCCATTGGGGAAGTCCTTGTTTGTTTATACTGTACTAGCATTGAAAAAATGAAAAAATAAATTTAAGAAATTATTTAAAATGCCCTGTTGGATGGTTGACAGGTCCATCATGGTGGCCACATCGCCTTTAACAACAACAAAAATTACTACAGTAACAAAAGTGTAAGATATTTTGGAATATTTTAATGAAAAGTACAATACTTGTACACTGAAAAGTTCAAAATAATGTTGAAAGAAATTAAGATTTTAATAAATTCAAAAATCACGTTAATAATTTGGCAGTGTAACATTGTTAAGATAGCAATATTCTCTAAATTGAACTACAGATTCAAAGGAATCTATCAAAATGCCAGATGATTTTTTTGCAAAAATTGAAACACTGATTAAAAAAAATCTTTTGGAAATGCAAGAGACTCAGACTAGTCAAAAAATTATAAAGAAAAAAATGTTAGAATACTCTTACATTTTTCCTATTTCAAAACTTAATATAAAGATACATTCATTAAGATTTTATGAAGATGAAGATAGATACAAATGACCAGTAAGCATATGAACAGATGCTATATACCAATGATCATTTGGAAAATGCAAGTTAAAACTATGTGATGCCACTTCACATCTATCAGGCAGGCTATAATAAAAAATGTCAAAAATAATATTAACAGGACTTTAGAAAATCTGATCCCACATACACTAAAGGTGGAAATGTAAAATCTTCCATCTGCTTTGGAAAACAGTTTTGTAATTCCACAAAAAGATTAAGAGTTATCAAAACTCAACTATTCCTACTCTTAGTTATATACTCAAGAGATATGAAAACATTTGTCCATGCAAAAAATTGTACCCAAATGCCCATGGAAGTATTATTTATGATAAAAAAGGTGCAAACAACCCAAATATTTATCAATTGATTAGTGGGTGAGCAAGATGGGAAATTAAGTGGTATATCATTCAGACACATAAAAGGATAAATTGGATTTTCCAAAATGAATGAACTTTGAACAGTATGCTATTAAAAGATATCAGATATACACGCCACATATTCCATGATTTCATTCATATTAAATGTCCAAAATAGGCAATTCTAAAGAGATAGAAAATAGATTACTAGTTTCCAGGGGAAGGAGGAAGTGGTAATGGGTGAAACTTCCTATGGGCTTGGGATGATGAAAATATTCTACAATTGCAAAACTTTGCAAAAGAAAAGAACACTAAAATAAAAGCACTTTAAAGGTTCAATATTATAGTATGTTATTTTTTTTTTCAATTAAAAAAAGGGGAAGAAAGAACTTCTGACTGCTGGAAGAAAATTAATTCTTAAGGTGATTGTCTTTCATTAAGCTCTTTGAGTGGTATGTTAAATACTCTATACTCTGAGAGGTCATCAAGGAAATAAATTAGTGGTAATAAGCACTTAACACCCAATGATATTGCCAGTTATTAAACATTGTTTGGTTGTCTTCTTACAGTTGTGAAAGAAGAAAAGGAATACTTATTTATTTACTTTTAGAAGCTTTAACATGTAAGTGATTATTAGCATTTCTATGTAGCATTTTATATTAAAATAGCTTTTTACTGTTTACATGTCAATTTTATTGGTGCTATCTCATTTAATATTTACAGCAACCTAGTAAGATAGAGGTTATTTTCATACTAAATGATTATATTAAGACACAAAGCCACATTGTCTGCTTAAAGTCCACAACCACACTGCAGAACTGGCAGTCACAAATTTTACCATAGAGCAGTTGTCATTTTTTTTTAATTTATTTTTTATTGAAGGATTTTTGATGTTTTCTGTCAAACCTCAACATGAATCAGGCATAGGTATACATATATTCTCTCCCTTTTGAACCTCCCTCCCATCTTCCTCCCCATCCCACCCCTCTAGGTTAATACAGAGCCCATGTTTGAGTTTCCTGAGACATAGAGCAAATTCCCATTGGCTATCTATTTTAGGTATGATAATGTAAGTTTCCATGTTACTCTTTCCATACATTTCACCTTCTCCTCCCCTCTCCCCATGTCCATACGTCTATTCTCTAGGTCTGTTTCTCCATTGCTGCCCTGTAAATAAAGTCTTCAGTACTATTTTCTAGATTCCATATATATGTGTTAGAATACAGTATTTATCTTTATCTTTCTGACTTACTTCACTCAGTATAATAGGTTCTAGGTTCATCCACCTCATTAGAACTGACTCAAATGTTCTCCTTTTATGGCTGAGTAATATTCCATTGTGTATATATACCACAATTCTTATCCATTCATCTATTGATGGACATCTAGGTTGCTTCCATGTTCTAGCTATTGTAAATAGTGCTGCAATTAACAATGGGATACATGTGTCTCTTTCAATTTTGGTTTCCTCAGGGTATATGCCTATGAGTGGGAAGAAAAGGATTTTTTTTTTAATTGCAAATCAATAAAGAGAAATAAAGTACTAAACTACACTCAGAAAGAATATATATCCAAACACCAGGCTCTGGCATTCTTTCTCAGTTTTTACTTTGATTTTTTTTTTTTCTATCTAAATGTAGTAGCTTCCCAAAACCTCAAAAATAATAATTAGAACTTTTGGGAGGTATATTTAAGGTGGTCGAATGAGTTGGTTTGAATATATTCAGTGTTTACCTCGATGACTGAATTCCTACAAACAATGCTAAATTATTTGTTTTTCCAGTACTAATATATTTTCTAATTTGTAACAACAAGATGTTAAAAAATAAAATAAAATAGAAGACAATTATTTAGGGTTGTTTCAATATATCATTTAATGGATGAAAATAATATATAATATGGTTAGAATTAATTCAACTAATCTTTACAAAAGAACTTTAGACATTCTTTGGAACTTTTAATAAGCTAAAAAGCTAACAAGTATCAGTTCAGTTCAGTCGATCAGTCGTGTCTGACTCTTTGCAACCCCATGGATTGCAGCACACCAGGCTTTCCTGTCCTTCACCAACTCCTGGAGCTTGCTCAAACTCATGTCCATCAAGTCAATGATACCATCCAACCATATAATCCTCTGTTGTCCCTCTCTCCCCTTTCTCCTCCTCCTTTCAATCTTTCCCAGCATCAGGGTCTTTCCCTGTGAGTCAGTTCTTTGCATCAAGTGATCAAAGTAGTAGATTTTCAGCTTCAGCACCAGTCCTTCCAATGTTACATACTATTAGATGCAGTTAAAATGAATTTTAGGAAATATCTAAATAAAATAGTGCTTTGGAATCAATGTTTTAAGTCAATGGAGCTTCAGGAGAACCTTTTTCTTTTCTGTTGATGTATATATATTTTGTATGCTTTTTTTTTATTTGATCTATCTACAGCATATTCTTAGACAATACTTGTCAGATATACAAAAAATTTCAAACCAAACAAACAAACAAACAAAAAAAAACATTGTTCAACAGTGTAAAACCTTTTGTATGTAACTGTACCCATTCTAGTGTTCTTGCCTGGAGAATCTCAGGGATGGGGGAGCCTGGTGGGCTGCCGTCTATGGGGTTGCACATATATATATATATATATTTCCAATAATAATGAATAGAGTACCACAGGGATATTTGTGTACATGTCTTTGTACTCTTAAATCAGCGAATGATTCATATGTTTTCATTTTCTATTAAACAAAGCTGCCAATATTAGACATTTACTCAGTAGGTAAATTTAATTATGGTCTCAAATCATTACCTGTCATGCCTTCTTAATAACTGAAATGCTTTAAAAGAAAATGTAGCTATATAGGCTAGTGACTTATATGCAGAGTACATCATGAGAAATGCTGGGCTGGAAGAAGCACAAGCTGGAATCAAGATTGCTAGGAGAGATATCAATAACCTCAGATATGCAGATGACACCACCCTTATGGCAGTAAGTGAAGAAGAACTAAAAAGCCTCTTGATGAAAGTGAAAGAGGAGAGTGAAAAAGTTGGCTTAAAGCTCAACATTCAGAAAACGAAGATCATGGCATCTGGTCCCATCACTTCATGGGAAATAGATGGGGAAACAGTGGAAACAGTGTCAGATTTTATTTTTTTGGGTTCCAAAATCACTGCAGATGGTGACTGCAGCCATGAAATTAAAAGACGTTTAGTCCTTGGAAGGAAAGTTATGACCAAACTAGTAGTATA
Source organism: Bos grunniens (assembly GCF_055505025.1). NCBI lineage: Eukaryota > Metazoa > Chordata > Mammalia > Artiodactyla > Bovidae > Bos > Bos grunniens. The sequence continues at coordinate 6,655,941 of NC_141176.1, read as the reverse complement.
TTGAAAAGCAGAGACATTACTTTGCCAACAAAGGTTCGTCTAGTCAAGGCTATGGTTTTTCCAGTGGTCATGTATGGATGTGAGAGTTAGGCTGTGAAGAAAGCTGAGTGCCCAAGAATTGATGCTTTTGAACTGTGGTGTTGGAGACTGTTGAGAGGCCTTTGGACTGCAAGGAGATCCAACCAGTCCATTCTAAAGGAGATCAGTCCTGATTCTAAAGCTGAAACTCCAGTACTTTGGTCACCTCATGTGAAGAGTTGACTCATTGGAAGAGACCCTGATGCTGGGAGGGATTCGGGGCAGGAAGACAAGTGGCCGACAGAGGATGAGATGGCTGGATGGCATCACGGAATCGATGGACATGAGTTTGAGTGAACTCTGGGAGTTGGTGATGGACAGGGAGGCCTGGCATGCTGCGATTCATGGGGTCGCAGAGTCAGACACATCTGACCAAGTGAACTGAACTGAACTGATAGACTAGTGAAAGAAGTCTAAATTAAACCAACAATTTTGATTTGCTATCTTTGTTTTCCTTTTCTTTTTTGATGTGTGTATTCTTTTTTCCCTTTCTTATTTGGTTTCAAGTCCCACCCACCCCCCTCCTTTTTTTTTTTTTTTGGTGGGAAAACTTTGTATGGTGATGAAATAAACCTGGTAAAATATACTTTTCTTTTGTACTTATTTGGCAGGGCAAATACTGGAATCCAGGTGTTTCTGGAAAAATATATATTGTTTTGTCTGATTAGTTGAGTTTATTTTGTGTAACAATAGTATCAGGTTAAAAGGAAAAAGGAGGAGAATATTTCTATTTGATTTTGGATTGTATATTCTATACTTTTTTTTTTCCCTAAAATGACTTGCACAGCTATATTCAGTTCAGTCGCTCAGTCATGTCCTATTCTTTGCGACCCCATGAATCACAGCATGCCAGGCCTCCCTGTCCATCACCAACTCCCAGAGTTTACCCAAACCCTTGTCCATTTTGTCCGTGATGCCATCTAACCATCTCATCCTCTGTCATGCCCTTCTCCTCCTGCCTTCAAGCTTTCCCAGCATCAGAGTATTTTCCCGTGAGTCAGCTCTTCGTATCAGGTGGCCAACGTATTGTAGTTTCAGCTTCAACATCAGTCCTTCCAATGAACACCCAGGACTGATCTCCTTTAGGATGGACTGGTTGGATCTCCTTGCAGTCCAAGGGACTCTCAAGAGTCTTCTCCAACACCACAGCTCAAAAGCATCAATTCTTCGGCACAGTTATGTTCAGAAATTCTTAAAACAACACACACTTGGAAAATATTATACTTTTAATAATAAGACATTCAGATCAAATTTATGAACAGTAACAGGGGTCTGAATACTGGATCCAAAAATGATTAAATTTGAGCTGTTGTATCTCCAGTACCTCTCATCTCTCAGTCACACTATCTCTGAGACAACCATTAATATTCCCATGTCTTATATTAGAAATATTTCACTGAACAAGGAAACTGTATTATTAAAATTATGTTTCATTTATGGGAAAAATAATTTTACAATCAAAGGAACTAAGGGTAGGTACAATATTAAAAGTAAAAAGATATGAAGAATCCTAACTTATACCCATACACTTTTACATTATACCTAACTCCAACTATAATATAAATTCCATGAATACTCTGATTAATGAACTAGTGAGTTGCATGGAACATGAAAGTGACTTTAATAGGCAAACACTGACACATTAGCATTTAATATCTTCCTACCAGAAGAAACCTAATAAACAAAAGAGTATGCAGAAAGAAGATAAAAGAAAAAGCATGCATTGAAACAATGCATTTTAAATCATTGGGAGATTTTTCTAATTCTTGCTTTCTTTAATGATGTCAAGGAACTGTTGTGACTCATTGCAAAGGTTATACTGGTGTAGGTGTATTTCAAATTTTATTTACCTGCAGCAAAGTTTTGAAAACTAGTAAAACTGCTACATGGAACATAAGAAACTGGTTTTCCTATTACTAATAAACATTATTCTTACAGCCTCATGGACTAAAAGTCATCTTCTCAGGAATAAACTAAAAGTTTATCCTACAGAAATGTGTTTCACATTTTTCTGGTGTCAAAGAATATGTATGTGTATATAATATAAATAAAGGTACAAAATTATATATATATATATATATATACACATATATACATATATAGTATAATAATTTCATCATATGAATTTTTATTAAATCCTGACCTTTTTGACAGACATTTCAAATTTCTGTCATTTTAATGATGCCTCATTTTTCAGTGATCTTATAACGGCATCATATTTCATTAGCCTCTTTGCCTTCTTGCATTTGACATAAGGCTAGTAATAAAATCAGCACCTCTTCTTGATCCCTCTTTTACACATGGAAGGGTAGCCACTTGCAGATGGCTCAAACCTTGCTACAAATAGGGCTTTTCTTTCACACAGGGTGTTTTTGTTTGTAAAGACTTTCCCTGATGATTTTACTAATCTTTCCACAGCCTAATGGGAATTTTGGTACCTTCTTTAATGGTAGCTGTGTTTGCATTTGTGTGAAATGGTTGTGGGTGTCTTTGTGGTATGCCTGTATGTATTATCTGTGCATGATTCTGATATGGCTCTTGGCTTTAAACCAAAGGTTGCACAATCACATACCAGCACTCCAAATGAATGAAGCTAGTGGAAGAGATCCACTATCCTGAAGGCTGGAGCTGGAGCATATAAAGTGCATACATCATAGTAGGCTGGCTGATTGTTGTCTTAAGATGCTGTGGTAGCAGTCCTCTCTCAGTTTTGATGTTTTCAAGAGAATCTATTAATCCAGGGTGTATTTGTTTTCATAATATTTAAAGTGACAAACCCAGACAGTGTATTAAAAAGCAGAGATATCACTTGCTGACAAAGTTCTGTATAGCCATAGTTCTGTATATTGTTTTTCCAGTAGACATTTATGGATATAAAAGTAGGACCATAAAGATGGCTGAGCGTCAAAGAACTGATGCTTCAAATTGTGCTGGAGAAGATTCTTGAGAGGCCCTTGGACAGCAAGGAGATCAAACCAGTCAATCCTAAAAGAAATCAACACTGAATATTCACTGGAGGGACAGATGCTGAAGCTCCAGTAGTTTGGCCACCTGATGTGAAGAGCTGACTCATCGGAAAATACCCTGATGCTCAGAAATATTGTAGGCAGGAGAAGGAGACAGAGGATAAGATGATTGGATGGCATCATCAGCTCAATGGACATGAGTTTGAGCAAACTCCGGGAAGCCTGGTGTACTACAGTCCATGGGGCACAGAGAGTTGAACATAATTTAGTGACTGAACAATAGCAACAACAATATTTAAAATACATTTTGTATATAACAAATATGTGTGTTCCTTTAAAAAAAATAGAATGTTTTTATAGACAAGATATATGTGCTTAGTCACTCATTCATGTCCAACTCTTTGCAACCCTACAGACTATAGCCTGCCAGGCTCCTCTGTCCATGGGGATTCTCCAAGCAAGAATACTGGAATGGGTAACTATTCCCTTTTCCAGGGGATCTTCCTAAACCAAGGATTAAACCCAGTCTCCCACATTGCAGGAGGATTCTTTATAGTCTGCACCACAAAAGAAGCCCAAACAAAATACATGTATAGGCCAAATATAGCATGTGAGCTCCTATTTGTTATTTTTCCTTTAGGATGTATTGAATAACTTCTATTTTATCAAGTTAAAATCCTTTGTGATATTACATTGAGGTTGTCCATGATGACTCTGACAAATATTGCAAATTCATTTTAGCTAAAAATGTACTGTTAGTTCAGTACCAAACATGCGGGTTAAAGTCTAAGATGCTTGGATGAAAATCAATATTTCTGTAAATCATTTTCGCAAATTCTCTCATTTTATGGTTTCCATTAAATAATATATTTGATTCTTAATTCAAAACTAACATTAACATTACTTACACTGATGAAACTAAGATTCCAGGAGGATATGCAACATTTATCCTTTGCATCCCACAGCATCTGGCACAGTATGAAGGACTTGAATATGACTTGGATCTTGCTTAGTTTGAGGCAATGGATCCCATCTACCAGATGATATCATATTTGCCATTGTGTACTCTGTGAAAAGTAAGCCATATGTGTTAGTTGCAATAAAATACCAAAGGACAAAACTTGGCCTGTTTGGATAATAGGTCAGGGATCTTGAATAGCACAAAAGTAACTGCAGTTTGTCCATTCTATAGAGAAAATTGCTTCTGGTTCAGAGTACAGTCTCTGAAAAGAATCCACTGGCCAAGAATAAAATGGGAAAAGAGCCCCAATAGCAACCAGAAACAATGGGCAATTTTTACTTTACACCAATCCACCCTTCTATTACTGAGATAGTGTTACATTGATAATTTAGCTATATAAAATCCCATTTGTTCCTACAATGCTCAGATCTCTGAAAGCAGTACTACATTAAAATCTTTGGTGTGCATTTTCTTCTTGGTTTTCATATCCAGTTACTTTAAGAATCCCTGAAATGACTATATGTCAAGAATTTCAAATGACATCTTTTTTTTTTTTTTTCCACCTTCCAGTGGCAGCCAGTATCCTTGTCTGTGGTCACCTTGCTTCAACTTCTCCTTCCAGTAAGTAAAAATCAAGTTTCTCATTACTACAAATTTAAATTGAACTTATTTGCTCAAAAACATCTTGTTTACAGACAATTGCAAGATAGAAAAAGTGCCTTGAGGACATAGCTTCATATATTTATTTCAGTCCAGTCAGTGAAAATTCCTCATTTTGACTATAGCAATGAGTCCTTCAACTATTCCTGTATATTTTCTCTTCAGAATTTCCATTCATGGAATCATTAATATTAACCTGGGGAAAAGTACTATAGAATATTTAATGTTCTATCTATTAAACAGTTAAGTATCACTTAGAAGCAGCCATTGTTTCACTCTAGTTATACCATTACTAAGATTCTTTCTCCCTTTTTTTTTTTTTTTTTGTTATTTGTTCTTTTTCTTTCTTTGTATATGCATGTGTGTGCTTAGTCCCTCAGACGTGTCCCACTCTGAGACTCCATGAACTGAAGCTCACCAGTCTCCGCTGTCCATGGGATTTCTACAGACAAGAAAACTGGAGTGAGTTTCTAGGTCCTCCTCTGAGGGATCTTCCCAGGTATCTTGCATTGCAGTCAGATTCTTCACCATTTGAGCCACCAGGGAAGCCCTTGTTTGATTACAGGATACAAAATTCCTCCTTTTTGTGAAGTCTTTTAGAGTGTGCCTATGAAGACAACATTAAATGATTGTATATTTAGTTTAAAGCAAATGAAAAGCAAATTAAAATAGACTCAAAGAGTATGTGGTACTAATGAGCTTTCTAGAATCCATTTCATAGGTGGCTGTGGGGTTGGGGAAATCTCAGAAAAGGGGTTTAGGGAAAATCTGCAACTTAGAAAATGTCTCCTAGGAAATATACCAACTAACTTAATATGTATAGTTGATTAAGTGTTAAGTAAACACTATATAGAATGTGATTCCGGTGTTAGCTTGCTTTTTCAGTTCATATTGTTTCAATTTATCATCTTTGAGTTTAGGAATAGGTGTAATTTTGCTCCTGAGTAAAAACTTTAACATTGTTGAAACTTCATTGATTCATTATTTTTTCTTTCAAACCTTTTCATTCTGGAGGATGCAAAAAGCTTAGATGTCAATTTTTCTCAGACAAAGAGAAGACTGGATTCTAGTGACTTGGAGTCTTTTGCTTAAGCTGACTATTTGGCTACCTTTTATCTATTAATCAGTTAAATTTTGTTGTTATTTCAGTAGCTAAAAAATAGGTAAGTAGATTTATAAGAAGCAGTTTCTAAGTGGTACCTATTGGAAAGCTAAATTAAATTTTAGCAATACATTTGTGGAGTTAAAAGTAATTTAAAACAAATTGTAGCATGAGTAATGCTGCATAATCTCAATTTAGCTTTTGCTTTCAAACTAGTCATATGTATCAGTACTTGCATAAGTTTAAATTCATACATTTTCTTTATAATGAATATTTTCATTAAGTATCATATTATAGTAAAACACCAATGATTGAATAAGTTAAGCAAAATAAACAGTTTGTATAATATTCTACCCATATATCAATTACCTGTGAGAGTTTATTAGAACTGAAATGGAAGTAGCAATACCAGAATAAAATAAAGGTAGACACGTGTTCCCCTAAGTACAGAAGAAATGATATTTGATGTAAAAATCTTAGTTGGGAACCAATATTTCATATAAAGGCTATCATAGGAAATAAATTAAATGGAATCCAGTTACTGAAACTGAATGAGAAATATATTTTTCCAAAACTTGTGCAATCCAAGTGATTGCACTTGGATTTTACGTCAAACCATATTTTCCCCTCATATAATTAGATGCAAAAGAAGGCTTACATACACTTCATAATTTGGCCAAGTCATATCTTTAGAATTAAAATCAGAGCAATCCAAATATGTGCATTCTGGTCCTTAAATATTTAAGAACCATGCTGGTCTAGATTTTATTTTGGAAGGGACTAAAGAACAAGTGTTATAAATGTAAATTTTACCTTAAAACTAAAAATATCCTGAAGCATCACCAGTAATAGAATATGTCAGAATGAAGTACAATGAATTGTAGTGGGTTATGAGCCCTAGTACAAAAGTGCTCCAATAAAATCAATTCAAATATTCTTATTAGGATTCTAGCATTATGTGACTTTAAAAAGTAGTCTAAATTAAATATCCTGTTATTTAATGATATGTACCTTTTATTAACTTAACAAAACTTCCAAAACTTTGCGCCTGATTATATGTATATATATAGAAGTTGTCACGGCATGGGTAGGGGAAGAGAACCAAAATGCTACAACAATTTCAAATTTTAAATTGAAACCTCCCTGGAATATATGGAATTCCAGTTGAGCTATTCCAAATCCTGAAAGATGATGCTGTGAAAGTGCTACACTCAATATGCCAGCAAATTTGGAAAACTCAGCAGTGGCCACAGGACTGGAAAAGGTCAGTTTTCATTCCAATCCCAAAGAAAGGCAATGCCAAAGAATGCTCAAACTACCGCACAATTGCACTCATCTCACACACTAGTAAAGTAATGCTCACAATTCTCCAAGCCAGGCTTCAGCAATATGTGAACTGTGAATTTCCTGATGTTCAAGCTGGTTTTAGAAAAGGCTGAGAAACCAGAGATCAAATTGCAAACATCCACTGGATCATGGAAAAAGCAAGAGAGTTCCAGAAAAACATCTATTTCTGCTTTATTGACTATGCCAAAGCCTTTGACTGTGTGGATCACAATAAACTGTGGAAAATTCTGAAAGAGATGGGAATACCAGACCACCTGATCTGCCTCTTGAGAGATGTGTATATAGGTCACGAAGCAACAGTTAGAACTGGACATGGAACAACAGACTGGTTCCAAATAGGAAAAGGAGTTCGTCAAGGCTGTATATTGTCATCCTGTTTATTTAACTTATATGCAGAGTACATCATGAGAAATGCTGGACTGGAAGAAGCACAAGCTGGAATCAAGATTGCCGGGAGAAATAGCAATAACCTCAGATATGCAGATGACACCCCCCTTATGGCAGAAAGTGAAGAGGAACTCAAAAGCCTCTTGATGAAAGTGAAAGTGGAGAGTGAAGAAGTTGGCTTAAAGCTCAACATTCAGAAAACAAAGATCATGGCATCTGGTCCCATCACTTCATGGGAAATAGATGGGGAAACAGTGGAAACGTGTCAGACTTTATTTTTCTGGGCTCCAAAATTACTACAGATGGTGACTGCAGCCATGAAATTAAAAGACGCTTACTCCTTGGAAGGAAAGTTATGACCAACCTAGATAGCATATTCAAAAACAGAGACATTATTTTGCCAACAAAGGTTCGTCTAGTCAAGGCTATGATTTTTCCAGTGGTCATGTATGGATGTGAGAGTTGGACTGCGAAGAAGGCTGAGCACTGAAGAATTGATGCTTTTGAACTGTGTTGTTGGAGAAGACTCTTGAGAGTCCCTTGGACTGTAAGGAGATCCAACCAGTCCATTCTGAAGGAGATCAGCCCTGGGATTTCTTTGGAAGGAATGATGCTAAAGCTGAAACTCCAGTACTTTGGCCACCTCATGCAAAGGGTTGACTCATTGGAAAAGACTCTGATGCTGGGAGGGATTGGGGGCAAGAGGAGAAGGGGACGACAGAAGATGAGATGGCTGGATGGCATCACTGACTCGATGGACGTGAGTCTCAGTGAACTTCGGGAGTTGATGATGGACAGGGAGGCCTGGCGTGCTGCAATTCATGGGGTCGCAAAGAGTCAGACACAACTGAGTGACTGATCTGATCTGATCTGATATAGTTATATATACATCTACACCTTTACTTTAAAATTGCATATGCATCTTTATTTTTATCTATATCTGCACCTACTTTTTCTATAAACACATATATGCATGAATACATGTACACACAGAAACATATTTTACAGTTTTGTTTCACAGTAGTTCCAGTTCTACAGACCTATTTTTCTTTTTCACAGTTTTCTTTAACCTTCAAATGGCTACTTCAATAAAATCAATTGTATTTTCAATGATTATTTAGAGATAAACCTAATTATTAACTATTATGCTTCCTGTTATTTTAACTGCTAAAAGTTAATTGTCCAGTCACTAAGTTATGTCAAACTCTTTGTGCCCCATGGACTACAGCACACCAGACTTCCCTGTCCTTCACTATCTCCTGAGTTTGCTCAAATTCATCTCCATTGAGTTGAGGATGCCATCCAGCCATCTCATCAACTGTCATGCCTTCTCCTCCTGCCCTCAAACTTTCCCAGCACCAGGGTATTTTCCAATGAGTCAACTTTTTGTATCAGGTGGCCAAAATATTGGAGCTTCAGTTTCAGTATCAGTCCTTCCAATGAATAGTCAGGATATATTTCCTTTGGATGGAATGGTTTGATCTCCTTGCTGTCCAAATGACTCTCTATAGTCTTCTCCAATATCACAATTCCAAAACATTAATTCTTCTACACTCAGCCTTCTTTATGGTCCAACTCTCATATCTGTACATGACTACTGAAAAACCATGGCTTTGACTATACAAACCTTTGTAGGCAAAGTGATGTCTCTGCTTTTTAACATGCTGTCTAGTTTTGTCATAGCTTTTCTTCCAAGGAGTAAGTGTCTTTTAAATTCATGGCTGCAGTCACCATCTACAGTATTTTTGAGCCCAAGAAAATAAAATCTGCCACTGTTTCCATTGTTTCCCCATCTATTTGCCATGAAGTGAGTGGAAACAGTGTCAGACTTTATTTGGGGGGGCTCTAAAATCACTGAACACCAAAGAATTGATGATTTTGAACTGTGGTGTTGGAGAAGACTCTTGAGAGTCCCTTGGACTACAAGGAGATCCAATCAGTCCATCCTAAAGGAGATCAGTCCTGGGTGTTCATTGGAAGGATTGATGTTGAAGCTGAAACTCTAATACTTTGGCCACCTGATGTGAACAGCTGACTCACTGGAAAAGACCCTGATGCTGGGAAAGATTGAAGGCAGGAGAAAGGGACAACAGAGGATGAGATGGTTGGATGGCATCACCGACTCAATGGACATGAGTTTGAGTAAACTCTGGGAATTGGTGATGGACAGGAAGGCCTGGTGTGCTGAGGTTCATGGTCACAAAGAGTCGGACATGACTGAGCGACTGAACTAAACTGATGGGACCTAACACCATGATCTTCATGCTTTGAATGTTGAGTTTTAAGCCAACATTTGCATTCTCCTCTTTCACTTTTAGGAATAGGCTCTTCAGTTCCTCTTCGCTTTCTGCCATAAGGGTGGTGCCATCTGCATATCCGAGGTTATTGATATTTCTCCCAGCAATCTTGATTCCAGCTTGTGCATCCACCCCAGCATTTTGCATGATGTACTCTGCATATAAATTAAATAAGCAGAGAGACAATATACAGCCATGACATATTCTATTACTACTTTGGAACCAGTCCATTGTTCCATGTCTGGTTCTTGCTGTTGCTTCTTGACTTGCATACAGATTTCTCAGCAGGTAAGGTGGTCTGGTATTCCCATCTATTTAAGAATTTTCTACAGTTTATTGTGATCCACATAGTCAAAGGCTTTAGGGTAGTCAATGAAGCAGAATTAGATTTTTTTTTTTTTTTTTTAGAATTCTCTTGCTTTTTCTATGATGCAACAGATGTTGACAATTTGGTCTCTGGTTCCTCTGCCTTTTCTAAGGCCATCTTGTACATATGGAATTCTCAGTTCAGTTCACATACTGTTGAAGCCTAACTTGAAGGATTTTGAGCACGATCTTTCCAGTATGTTAAATAGGCACAAGTGTATAGTAGTTTGAACATTTTTGACATTGCCTTTCTTTGGGATTGGCATGAAAATTGTTAACATATTATCTACTATTTTCATAAAAATCTTCAAATGTGTATTTTATATTAGAATATGGGCTTCCCTGGTGGCTCAGAGGGTAAAGCACCTTACTGTGCTGTGGGAGATTAGGGTTCAATCCCTGGGTTGGGAAGATCCTCTGGAGAAGGAAATGGCAACCCACTCTGGTACTCTTGTTTGGAAAACCCCAGCGACAGAGAAGTCTGGTAGGCTAGAGTTCATGGGGTCAATACAATTTTAAATTATACATATTTTTTCTCACCACTTGCTTTGTGGAGAGACTAATCAGTTAAATTCAAATGAAATTCTTGAACTGCCCTGGTGTCATGTTGAGTAAGAATCTGCCTGCCAAAACTGGAGACATAGATTCGATCCCTGATTCTGGAAGATCCCACACGCCTTGGAACAACTAAGCCGGTGCACCACAACTGTTCAGCCTGTGCTTTGGAGCCCAGGCACCGCGACTACTGAACCAAGTATGATTTAGAGGATTTAGAGTCTGTGCTTCTAAATAAGAGGAGCCACCAGGGTGAGAAGCCTGCACAGTGTCACTAGAGAGAAACCCCTGCTCATTGCACCTAGAGTAAAGCCTGTACAGCAAAGATGACATAACACAGCTAGAAATAAACATTTTTTTTAAGAAACAAAAATTGATGTGTGCTGAGTGTTTGTGTCCTTTCATATCAATATGCTGAAGCCCTAACCCATCAATGTACCAGTATTTTGAAATAGGACTTTTGTAAAAGCAATTAAAGTTCAAGGAAGTTACAAGGCTGGAATCCTGATTCCAAAAGATCAGTATCCTTATAAGAGACAGAGAACTCACTGCTGTTCCAGGGTACAGAAAGATGAGGTCACACAGGAGATGGTAGCAGCCTCCAAACCAAAAGAAGCCTCTACAGAATGAAACCTACCTTGATGGTCTTAGATTTCTCAGCCTCCACAAATGTGAGAAATAAATTTCTGTTTGTTAAGCCACCCAGTCTATGGTACTTTTCTATGGCTATCTGAGCAGACTAAAACAGAAGTATACATAAAAAACACGGGATTTCAGCACTAGGAAAACTGCCTTTCCTATACCAGACCCAGCTCACAGCCAGTGCACTGCAGTCTTTGAAGGCAACTGTATACAAAGAGTCAGATTCTTTCTACTGGCCATACTTTTATACATACCTGAGCTTCTGAGCTCAGATACTTTCATCCACAAACTTCTTTATTTGGGCCCTTGGAGGAAGCCTTTCTTGTGCTTCTGCCAAGACCTTTTGAGAAGGGAGGAAATTTGAAGACCCTTTTCTCCCTGAGACTCAGTATACTACTACTCCCAGACTTTCATTTCTCTCTCCAGTCAATCCCCAGGTGCACAAAATAACAGATGACTTTTGTTCAGAGTTCCCTTACCAAGAGACAATCTCCTCAACACCTCCCACCACATCTGCAGTAATAAATCTTACCTTCACCTGCACCCTTCTTAAAAATTGGTGGAGCTTTCACTTTTTCTTCTTGCTTATATCATTGCAGTAAGAGATTTAAATATTGATGGGGGCTTCAATTTGGTCTGTTATTTTAACTGACTAATCAACACCTCTTTGCTCAGCTCTTTTCAGCTTAACTCAGCTCTTGACAATTTATTTCTTTAAAAGATCCTTGTATGTGTGTATGTTAGTTGCTCAGTCGTGTTAAACTCTTTGAGACTCCAAAGACTGTAGCCCACTAAGCTCCTCTGTCCATAGAATTCTTCAGGGAGGAATATTGGAGTGGAGAAGATCCATTTCTCTAGAGGACCTTCCTGACCCAGGGATTGAACCCAGGTCTCCTACTTTGACAGATTTTTTACTGTCTGAGCCACCAGGGAAATTCAGTTAAAAGATCCTTAAACAACTTCAAAAAGGTACTGCTGAGTGCATAATCTTTTATAACAAAGAAGTTTAATGACAATTTTATTGATTAAAAAGATATATGAAAAACCCCATGATATTACAGTGAAAATAATAAGGCTAAGGTCATAGTAAAGTTTCTCTTATACAGTGATCAAATATATACACTCAATTATGTTTAAAGTTTAATAAATTGATGTTTGACAAATAGCTAATGAAAGTACATGTGGTAGAGAGTTAACTTTTCCCTGTTTCCTCTTAAAGAAGTCAGTAAAAGAAGAGAGAATTTGTGGTCTTTCTTTGACTCTTCTTTCAAACTGAAGAGAATATAGATGTTTTGATTGATGACTGAATTTGAGTCACCATATTGAAATATGAGTGTCATTTTGATATGCTAGGAACAAAGGCATTGATTTCAAAAAAAATGTGTTTCCCTAAATATTTAGTGAAACTGTCAGGAGCACTGGACTACATAATACTCACAACTCAACATTTTAAGCTATAGAATTGAATGTCGTTTAAAAATCACTGCTTATTAGGAATAAAGATGAATGCAATCTTCTCTGTCCTTCTTGCTATAACTCTCTCTCACACACACACAGAGTAAATGTATACACATCACAGTTTCTGTACTATATTTTGCAACTTATTTTATTTTCTGTTTTTAAGTAATTAGAAAAACAAGAATTGTCAGAGTATCCATGTTTAAATAGTGAAAGAACTGGACATACTAGTTATTGACTTTTCAGTATATAAAATTTTCACTAGTAAATGGCTGGATGCGAGCTTGCTAAGTTGCTTCTGTTGTGTCTGACTCTGTGAGATCCCAAGGAATATAGCCCACAAGGTTCCTCTCTCCATGGGATTCCCCAGGGAAGAATACTGGGGTGGGTTGCTGTGCCCTTATCCCAGGGGATCTTCCCAACCCAGGGATACAACCCAAGTCTCTTATATCTAACCTGCATTGTTGCAGGAAGGTTCTTTATCACAAGCACCCCCTGGTAGATAAAATAAAAAATGGGTCTCAATGAAAGTTGAAAGAAAGTTTAATGACAACCAAGCTAAAAAATTGTTTGAAAATAAAATAAATGCTATTAAGCAGATTCACTTTATTTTAGAAAGTTGAAACTTTCAGTTCAGTTCATTTCAGTTGCTCAGTCATGTCCAACTCTTTTCAACCCCATGAATTGCAGCACGCCAGGCCTCCCTGTCCATCACCAACTCCTGGAGTTCACTCAAATTCACATCCATTGAGTTGGTGATGCCATCCAGCCATCTCATCCTCTGTCGTCCCCTTTTCCTCCTGCCCCCAATCTCTCCCAGCATCAGAGTCTTTTCCAATGAGTCAACTCTTCGCATGAGGTGGCCAAAGTACTGGAATTTCAGCTTTAGCATCAATCCTTCCAAAGAACACCCAGGGCTGATCTCTTTTAGAATGGACTGGTTGGATCTCCTTGCAGTCCAAGGGACTCTCAAGAGTCTTCTCCAACACCACAGTTCAAAAGTGTCAGTTCTTTGGTGCTCAGCTTTCTTCACAGTCAATTAGTAGCAAATTCACATAAGATTTTAAAAAGATTAGGTCTATGAGTGAGAAATAGCAGCGTTGCTTATGTTAGAGATTTTATCAATTGACTCTTCTGTGGTTTTAATGCAGTTCCCATCTTTACATATACTCGATCTTTTAATAAAAATATGTTGAAAAGGTGACTTAAGGAATTGTTTATGCAGATATTCCAGTCATAGTAATAAAAGCTATTGTTCCAAAAATATAGCAAACACTATTATCATAATTGTATTGTTAAAATATTTTAATTGAAGATTGTTGTGTCTAGACTATCATTACAAACATTGAGTAAATAAATTAATTCAATTAATTATAGTTTGATTTATATAGCAAGTGCTTTGAGTCTCTATTATTAAATTGTTTTAATAAATATTTAAGAAAATATTACTTTAAAATATTGTCTATTTCACTGATGTCATAATGACACACACATTAAATACATTTAATGAATACTGAGTATTATACTAACTTTTACTATGGTGTTTGCAGTCTACATATAAATTTACTGAGTTGTTTGCTGATTGCTCATCTAGTGAACAACATATTATTTTATACAGAAAATGTGTTAACTGTTAACTAATGAAATGTGATCATTTAATAATTCATTATCTAAAATATTCCGCTTGTTAAGCCAGTGGTTGTAAGTATATAAAGAAATCAATAAATGTTTTAATTTTATAATTCACAAAGTGATATGAAGGATAAAAAATCAATTAGTAGAAAAATCTACAATGGAGGTTATATAAAAATAAATATGATTTTATCTAGCTGCTCAGGAATCACAATATAAGAAATGAATTAATAATTTTGTCCAAAGTATAGTCAAGAAGAATTCACACCATTTGATTCTCATACATTTTTGCTTTGATTTAAACTACATAAAATTGTGAGGTGAAAGTTTAAATATGTAACAGATACCTGGATATGTAAAAGTCTACATATATAAATGATATTTGACTGCCCAAAGCTACTAACAAAAATCATATACTAATGTAGAATGCTTTATTTTGTAGAATATAAAGATATTTTCCCTTTAATATAAAAATATTGTGAATTAAATGAAATTGTATAATATTTAGAAGTGCTGAAATGTTATGAACTACTGTGGGAATGACATTAAAAATTTAATTACAATTACTGAAAGTACCAACATTTCCTTTACATTATTTCTTGTCATACTAACTAAATTTCATGCTCCATCTTCTTGTCTATATATCAGTGTATTTATAGATAATATTTGTATACTTTCTGAGAATAGAATTTGTAATTCAAATGATTCCATGTATGCAAAGCATTTAATGAAGATATGAAGGTTGGTTAAGAATTATGTCTTACTTTTGCTATTTTAATGCAGACACATTATTTTTATTATTTACACAAGTTAAGCATGTCTAGGTATTCTATTATCCTTGAGGAAATATTATACCACTTTTTAAAATACTGTAGACTTCTTGGTCTATGTGTTGGTTTCAAACTTTTGGCAGAGATTAAGTACAAAAATATTTCACTTTTCTCTAATTCTATTAGGATAAAATATATCAAGTGCAATGATGAATTGCAACTGAATTTATCACCAGGTCAGGGAAACTGAAAATAGTTATAAGAAGTATGATGAACTAGAGATTATGCCCTGTTTATAAGGGAAAACAGTTAACTGGACTCGTACCAATTATTATTTTTAAAGAATATTAGATCAGTGTGGTCAGATACACTAATTTATCAAGAAAATCTAGAAAGATTGATTATTATGGGAGACATCTGAAATTTAACATTGGAAAATGTTGAATAATTGATCACTAAGCTGCCAATGTTCTACCATCAACAGAGCACATGATTGACTGGATATTCAGTTCTGCTGAGACAAGTGTGACCTCTGTGTCAAGGCGGCAGAGTTTATTATCCTTTATCACCTTTTAGAAAACACCCTGACTTTAAAATTTTTATTGAAACCCAACACTCTCTAACCTCATCCATGATGTTCATATTCTGAGATGAAATACAGGTTCAGTTCAGTTCCTTCAGTTGCTCAGTCGTGTTCCACTCTTTGCGACCCCATGAATTGCCGCACACGAGGCCTCCCTGTCCATCACCAACACCCAGAGTTCACTCAAACTCACGTCCATTGAATCAGTGATGCCATCCAGCCACCTCATCCTCATCCTCCGTCGTCCCCTTCTCCTCCTGCCCCCAATCCCTCCCAGCATCAGAGTCTTTTCCATTGAATCAACTCTTCGCATGAGGTGGCCAAAGTACTGGAGTTTCAGCCTTAGCATCATTCCTTCCAAAGAAATCCCAGGGCTGATCTCCTTTAGAATGGACTGGGACTTTCAAGAGTCTTCTCCAATATCACAGTTCAAAAGCATCAATTCCTCGGTGCTCAGCTTTCTTCACAGTCCAACTCTCCCATACATGACCACTGGAAAAACCATAGCCTTGACTAAACGGACCTTTGTTGGCAAAGTAATGTCTCTGCTTTCCAACATGCTATCTAGGTTGGTCATAACTTTCCTTCCGAGAAGTAAGCATCTTTTAATTTCATAGCTGCAGTCACCATCTGCAGTGATTTTGGAGCCCAGAAAAATAAAGTCTGACACTGTTTCCATTATTTCTCCATCTATTTGCCATGAAATGATGGGCCAGATGCCATGATCTTTGTTTTCTGAATGCTGAGGTTTAAGCCAATATTTTCACTCTCCTCTTTCACTTTCATCAAGAGGCTTTTGAGTTCCTCTTCACTTTCTGCCATAAGGGTGGTGTCATCTGCATATCTGAGGTTATTGATATTTCTCCCAGCAATCTTGATTCCAGCTTGTGTTTCTTCCAGCCCAGTGTTTCTCATGATGTACTCTGCATATAAGTTAAATAAACAGGGTGACACTATGCAGCCTTGACATACTCCTTTTCCTATTTGGAACCAATCTGTTGTTCCATGTCCAGTTCTAACTGTTGCTTCCTGACCTGCATATAGGTTTCTCAAGAGGCAGGTCAGGTGGTCTGGTATTCCCATCTCTTTCAGAATTTTCCACAGTTTATTGTGATCCACACAGTCAAAGGCTTTGGCATGGTCAATAAAGCAGAAATAGATGTTTTTCTGGAACTCTCTTACTTTTTAGATGATCCAGCAGATGTTGTCAATTTGATCTCTGGTTCTTCTGCCTTTTCTAATACCAGCTTGAACATCTGGAAGTTCACGATTCATGTACTGCTGAAGCCTGGCTTGCAGAATTTTGAGCATTACTTTACTAGCATGTGAGATGAATGCAATTGTGCACTAGTTTGAGCATTCTTTGGCATTGCCTTTCTTTGGGATACGAATGAATACTGACCTTTTCCAGTCCTGTGGCTACTGCTGAGTTTTCCAAATTTGCTGGCATATTGAGTGCAGCACTTTCACAGCACCATCTTTCAGGATTTGAAATATCTCAGCTGGAATTCCATCACCTCCACTAGCTTTGTTCATAGTGATGCTTTCTAAGGCCCACTTGACTTCACATTCCAGGATGTCTGGCTGTAGGTGAGTGATCACATCATCGTGATTATCTTGGTCATGAAGATCTTTTTTGTACAGTTCTTCTGTGTATTCTTGCCATCTCTTCTTAATATCTTTTGCTCCTGTTAGGTCCATACGATTTCTGTCCTTTATCGAGCCCGTCTTTACATGAAATGTTCTCTTAGTATCTCTAATTTTCTTGAAGAGGCCTCTAGTCTTTCCCATTCTGTTGTTTTCCTCTATTTCTTTGCATTGATCACTGAGGAAGGCTTTCTTATTTCTCCTTGCTATTCTTTGGAACTCTGCATTCAGATGCTTATATCTTTCCTTTTCTCCTTTGCTTTTTGCTTCTCTTCTTTTCACAGCTATTTGTAAGGGCTCTCCAGACAGCCATTTTGCTTTTTTGCATTTCTTTTCCATGGGGATGGTCTTGATCCCTGTCTCCTGTACAATGTCACAAACCTTTTTTGCATTTCTTTTCCATGGGGATGGTCTTGATCCCTGTCTCCTGTACAATGTCACAAACTATACACAAACGTGTATAGTTCATTAGGCACTCCACCTATCTGATCTCATCCCTTTAATCTATTTCTCACTTCCACTGTATAATCATAAGGGATTTGATTTAGGTCATTCCTTAATGGTCTGGTGGCTTTCCCTACTTTCTTCAGTTTAAGTCTGAATTTGGCAATAAGGAGTTCATGATCTGAGCCACAGTCAGCTCCCAGTCTTGTTTTTGCTGACTGTATATAATTTTGGTTAAAAGACAATAAATATATTCCCTAAGATTATAAAATGTGTAAACTGTGCAGCCAAGACTGAATAAAGCAAATTTTCCTGATTTTACAGTCTTTGATATCCCACTGAGATGTGTTCTTCATTCAAAATATATTTAGCTGTGCACATTCATTTATTTAAAGGTAAATTGAATGCAATATGTCAATTATTTATGTTTCCAGGGATCTTTCCTATCAAGCCCTTCAACAAATAAACCACTACTAGTTCTAAACTAGAACTACTAGTTCTAAAGCTACACATACTACTTTATATAGTTATGCCATAGAATTATTAATATCTTATGTTTATTTTTCTAATGACCATTAATAATTTTGTAGTTATCAAAATTTTTACAACCATAAAACTGTTACTCATTTATATATTGGAAACACATATGAATGCAAGCACAAATATTTTTATATACTATGATAGCATCTATACATTTATTCAGTGCTATGTAGGTGGTGTTATGGATTCTAAATAAATTATTCCTTAATTCTCATTTAATCCTTTAATATAATATATATATGTACATATTATATAAAATTGCACATGATTATATTTGTCCGAAAACGAGATAAAAAGGAAAAGAAGGTGAAGTACTTACCTATTTTTCAACCCATCTCTTTGAGTCCATATGACAGCAAAGAATTTTTGCTATCTTACATTCAGTATTTTTACTGCTTAATTCATAACTTGAGAGCAAATTTTTGTAGGATAGACTCAAACTACAGTATGTTCTCCTCATGTAGAATGCAATTCTTGATTTTTTCAAATTTAAACCTGGTCAGGATACTTTAACAAAAATGTAAAATAGTTTTCTTTTGAATAAACGATATCAACAGTTATCTTTATTTTCTAACCTTTGAATATTAATAACATACAAATGTATACTGTAGCTTTCGCAAGTATTTCCAAGGGCCTTTGGAAAAACTCTGTGGAAGAATTCTTTACTGATTCTTGATGAAGATCAACTTACAGGCTCTTCTCTTTTGGATTCAGAGACATTTAGGCATTCCACAAAAACTGCACTATTTATTAATCATCTTGTTCAGATTTTCAAGAAAGACAACTTTGCTGTCCCTGAAGTAATATTGGGCACAGTTTTTCTCTGGTGTGACTCAGAAATTTGAACCACATTTTTATATTATGTCTGACATCAACTTTAAACAATTTTGAGAATAAATTTTTGATCATACTCTTACTTTTAGAAATCCTACCATGCCATGCATTATTTAGCAACTTCTCTTTGGGTTTGAGGCCACATTTCAGGCATTGTTTGTATTCACACTTTTTCTTTTTTTTTTTGTATTCACCCTTAATCTACCTTCTCTCTCTGTTAGTGTGCACTCTAAAGGCTTATAAAAATAATTTGTCTCTTTTTACATCCCGAACAAATGTCAATTCCTTTATGAGAAATGTCATTATTTTAATATAACAATTTATTTGCTGTGTCTTAAAAGAATGCCAATTATAATTAGAATACTTTTAATAACCATTTATTTTTCATGTTCATCTCTCCATTATAGTTTAATAAACTTGTAGTTAGAGATGCTGTATCATTCATTTAAGTATCACCTTAGGCCCATATATAATGGGTTTTCAATAAATATTCCTTTAATTTAATTTGGGCTTTTCTTTTAAAGATATTCTTTCATTGCATAGGGACATAATTCACAATTAAGTTGTTCTAGTATAAATTGGAAATTAATAATAGTTTTGCTTTTAGTTTGGATGTTATAGAAAATAATAAAATTTATTATGAAAAAGGTATAGGTCATTTGATGAGTAATCTTATTTGAAAAACTAATAATAATATACAATGCTCATATTATTAGTACACAACCAGAAGGTCCCATGTGCTACTGCACTCCTGTATTAATCAAATATATTTCAGAATTGAAATAAACTTTTGAAGTTTATATTATTTTCTTCCATGTAACAGTCTTTTTTTCTTTTTCAAAGATGTTTAAATAAAAAATTGTAAAGAATAGGTGACAATTTGCTCACTGGATATTTTCACAGATTATAAATTGTAAAATTTGTTAGGAAACCATTAATGTCTTCTTTTGGATTAATAGCAACCCATTATTTCTTGACAAGGTATACACTTAATCCTTTAAGTAGAAGAAATGATTTAACTTGTCCTATATGTATGTAAAATAATGGTACCAACAAATATACACAAGATCTTAATAATTAGGACATTTCAAGTCTGTTTTATTAATAATTATCATGCTCAAAATATTTACAGAAAATAATGTCAAGGGTCAAATATATAACAATATTTGTACTTGCTCTTATAAAAGCTAGTAATTTTCTAAAACTAAAAGTTGCATGTGTACAAACATTCAGTATTTTATATTAAGTTGAACTTATATAACATGAATATTTGCCATATACATTTATTTTATTATTAAGTAAAAATTAAAAGAAACAAACAAGAAAATGAAGCCCAGTGACAGGAGATATGGAAGTAAGAGAGTAATTGGAAAAGTAAAGGAAGATGTTTTCATTTGCCAATTAATTAATAAATCAAAACAAAAGTATGTTTCATATATAAATTTAACTTGAAATGGAAGACTGAACTGCAGCTTCCTAATTTTAATCTAAGAAGGAAGAAATTTCACTGTCACATCATCATCCCCAAACACAGGCTTGCAAATCAAAGTGAATTTGATATTTGTGACATTCTTTTTAAAGTATGAAAAAAAAATGTAGGATGAAAGCAATATATAATGCAAACCAAATTCTGAGGTCATCCACCCAGTTACACATCTAAGGATCATAGAGCTATTAACAATTTGCATTGTCACAAACAGCAAAAATCCTATGAAGAAAATTATTAAAATGGTTCTTGAATATTTTGCTCAATAAAAAAGTTAAAAACATGAGACAAAATATCAAAGAAAATAAAATAAAGATGAAAATGTATAACAAGTGCATGTCACTTAAATTTGATGTTTATTCATATACTCATTATCATCTCAAAAGAAATTGCTCATTTTAAAAGCTATTATTAAATGTCATTAAAATCAGAAAGTGTGAATCTTTAACTATGCTTCTTTAATAAATATTTCAACTGTTCCTTACGTCTGATTTAAGTATTTTGTTTATTATTTAAGTACAAAAGAAAATAGCTACTTGTTGAGTTGATAAACCATAATATTAGTAGCTTACAACAATACTTATAGAGTTAATAAATAACTCATTCTTCACATTACCTTAAACTCTGCATTGTTATTATTTTAGAATGTTAAGCCTCATGAACTACCTGCAAGTCTATATGTAAAGTATTTTTGTAATAGTTATAAGAATATACACATTTATTTTATTCATATTACTTTCCATTAAAATTACATATAGAATTATACCAACATATTCAAATTTCATTAAATGCTTTTTTTAATATGCATTTCATACATATCTCACTTTTAATGGAAGGAATTCTCATTAAGATGAAAATGAGATACACATATACAATATATAGAGAGAACCAGGCAAAGAAAACAAGTCTTGAGATCAATATTTATTATTTCACTGCACAGGAAGGAAAAAACTCATACTGTTTAGAGACTACTGATTTGTGTTCATTCTATCATATTTGTAATGAAAATGTTTTAGCAATTTCTCCTTATAATAGCATTTGTTATCAAGGCTTCTAACTCCAAGATACAGTTGAATACCAGCCAAATAAAATATATTCTGGTAAATTTACACTTATAACCATAATCACCTAGATTATTATTTTTCTAATATTTGATCTCTATTTTCTAAATATGACATAAAACAAATTATAATGTACAATTTCAAAGAAAATACAAATGATAGATGATCTTTGCTAAAAATTGGTTGAAGAAAGATCTAATATGCCTCCACTATATTTATACATATTTATTTTCTAAAGGAAATATTAGAAATAAGTGGTAATTTTTATATAGCAGAAATTGTATTTTCATGAGTTATTGTAGTTTGTTTATAATTTGTATATCACAGTCATATTTTTTTCAATCGTCAATGTTTTCTGATTTGAATCATAGTAATTTGTCTGTTTTTCTATAGACTGAATATAAAGAATTTGATGTGTTAGCTATATTGTGACACTTTGCAAAAGGATATATGTTTTAAAACACTTCCAAAAATAGTAGAAAGAGGGAGAGGGTGGTATGATTTTGGAGAATGACATTGAAACATGTATAATATCATATATGAAATGAATTGCCAGTCCAGGTTCCATGCAGGATATAGGATGCTCAGGGCTGGTGCACTGGGATGACCCAGAGGGACAGTACAGGGAGGGAGGTGGGGGGAGGCTTCAGGATGGGGAACACGTGGTGGATTCATGCTGATGTATGGCAAAACCAATACAATATTGTAAAGTAATTAGCCTCCAATTAAAATAAATAAATTTATATTAAAAAAATAGTAGAAAAAAAAATCCATGTTTTGAGTGTTTTCTCAAGAATTCAAACCATATCTATGAAAAGTTGTTCTTGGAATGCTCTTTTATTTTGTGGAAACTAAATTAATTTTGGTAATCGTTTCACTGACTGTAATATTAAAAACATGAACACATTAAAGATAACTCAGTATTAATAGAAATCAAAGAAGAATGTATTTTACCCTTTAAAATATTTTTTCTTTAATGTTAAGTGGCATTTATCAATGTTGAAATTTATTCAGCCTAAATATTGCTTATTTTTAAAAGCTGCCAAATACTTTTAAAAACTGTACACTTTATATTTGGATAACAAAATCTGAAACACTTGTAAGGTGAGAGAAACTTGAACTACTTTAAGGAAACTAAGTGTCAAAATTTCTTATTAGAATTTTTTGGGAGGTGAAGTAATTTTATTATAACATACTTAGGTACCATTTCATACTCTTTCATTCCTTACAAATAAACTTTGGGGATGATGCAGAAAGGATCAAGAACTGACAGATGTCTTCAAGGAAATATTTTGGTTTTAAAGTTTTGAAAGGTGAAAAACATTACTTCCAGTATGTTCCCATTTAAGTAAAAATGTTAAAAAATCCAGTTGGTCAAGAATAGGAATAGAAATGATGTAGTTAAATCTGAAAAGGAAGAAAATAGAGAGAAAAGAAGGTTCTGATAGTGCATTAGTTTTATTTGTAACTTTTCTTTCAATGTAACAATATTCTGGGAAAAATGAAATATTTATATCACTTAAGCTTATGTTGTATTAGTTTTATACATCTCTGTTTGAACATTTTATTTTAAAGAGAATAATTTTTAAATGGTAGTGCAAATTTTTAAACTATAAACATTATGAATAATATAAGAACTCCCAAGAGTAAGAGCATTATTTTTTAATAAATGATGGAGCATTTATTTTCCAAAAGGAATTTTACTAAACACTTTACTTGCATTATTTATCAGATCTTTTCAATAATTATATGAGGTAGACACTATAATAATACTTTTTACTGATAAAGATTATGAGGGTTAAAATAGGGACCTTCTCCAACTTGCTCCCTGCTATGTAACCCTGGCACTTAAAGATACATCCAGCTTTTAGGAAACTGATAAATATTTCGATTCAACCACAAATATTTTATAAAACAAATGTAACAAGGCATAATTCTAAGGATATAAGAGTGAATAAAGCAAAATCTACTTTCCTAGACCTTGTAACCTGGGAGGACTGACAGGCAACAAAATTGTGATAAGTGCCATGCAGAAAAACAAAGCAGGTTAAAGGGGAGAAAAAGTGAATGAATAAATAAATGAATGAAAATCATTTGCATATTAATGTGTTTGAAACGACAGTACTCTTTGGGTTTTGTGCTCTTACCCTTTTGCCAGGTATGCCAAATTGCAAGCCCTGATTGCTTGCCTATTTCTCAGATTTCCTTTTCAAGTCTGAGAACTAAGGAATCCTCCTCCCTGTCCCGCCTTGAAAGAAACCCAGACTTGCTAACTGACTCCTGTAAATGTAGTGGATTCTCCGAACTGAGTGCTCTGCTCCTCAGCTGCGATGCGAATTCTGTGTAGCATCCATCTGGGTTTATCACACTGTCCTGCGACACATGGGTGCAAGAAGAACCAATGTAAATACGTTGACAGGCTCCTTTCTGTACTGTGAGGAGTAAATCTACTCTTCCTCCCCTAAGACTCTGTGTTATGTTGGCATCTATGAAACGGGAACAAGTTAACTTAGCTTGTAAGCCCAGTAAAGTCAAGAGTACAATTCAAGCTCTGTCAGCAGGAGGATTTCCTTTTATCACTGCTTTTTATGGTCAAACTAGAATTTTAGGTCTTTAAGGAATGAATTGGGCTTCCCTGGTGGCTCAGAGGTTAAAACGTCTGCCTCCAAAGCCAGAGACGTGGGTTCGATCCCTGGGTCGGGAAAATCCCCTAGAGAAGGAAATGGTAACCCACTCCAGTATTCTTGCCTAGAAAACCCCATGGACGGAGAAGCCTGGTAAGCTACAGTCCACGGGGTCGCAGAGTCCGACACAACTGAGCGACTTCACCTTCACCTTCAAGGAATGAATTGGGCTTCCCTGGTGGCTCAGGTGTAAAGACAGCCTACAATACGGGAGACTCTGGTTCGATCCCTCGTCAGGAAGATACCCTGGAGAAGGAACTCCAGGATTCATGCCTGGGAAATCCCATGGACAGAGGAGCCTGGCAGGCTACAGTCCATGGAGTTGCAAGAGTCAGACATGACTTAGCGATTAAACCACCACCACCACCAAGGAATGAATTGTATCTCTTGATGTCCTCCTTACCACTATCTGCAAGTAAAATACTATATGATTGTATTATATGATTGTACATATATGATTTCAGACAGAAAAATACTATCTTCAAGTAAAATGCTATATGATTAAAAGCACTTTAAATTGTAATTCTAAATTTCTAACTGGCAGATTTCCAAATAAGGATTGATTAATTACTTTGGCAGATTCCCGATTAAGATTTTGTTAACAATTTTTATTTTGCCTGGAAAGAAAGATATTAAGAAATGTAACTTTACACTGATTCCTAGACTGTGATTAATGCTTTGGCTTTTAGTTAGGAATTTGGATATCAATGGAGAAGAGTGAATATCATCCAAAGACTGTATTCTTTTCTAAGGAGAGGTTTGCTATGCTTTTGATTGAATGACGGAAATGCATATCTTGTAAGTGGAGGTATTCTTCCTTCATTGTTTATTTGGAGATTAGGTACTACTTAAAAAGAGATGTGTATGAGTTCCAAACTGGCAAGAAGTGAGCTGTTTGTCAAAGTAACTAGGTTATCCTCTGTTTCTTAAACTCTCTTCCTAGTATGTCTGGATAGAATAAGCTATAAGAGATAGTTTCTTGTAAGTGCTGGAGGAAAAAAAGGGAATCAATCAGTAGTGTTTTGGTAGCACACACACATACCTCCCAGTTACTCAAACACTAGTGTAAACATTTCTAAGAAGGGATTTTTTTTTTAAGTGAAAGTAAACCAGTTTACAGATATTGTGGGTTTAGTTTTAAACCACCACATTTAAAATGAGTCACATAAACATTTTGGTTTCTCAGTGCATTTAAATGTTTTTATTTTTTTTATTTTTTAAAATTAAAAGTAATTAAATGCCTACACTATATTGCAGTCTATTAAATGTATAATGTCTTTATGTCTAGAAATGTACATATCATAGTTAAAAATATTTTCTTGCTAAAAAATGATAACCATCATCTGAACACTCAGTAAGTTGTAATCTTAATGTAATATTTGTCATCAAAGATCACAGATTTCCATAACAAATATAAAAATAATGAAAAATATGTGAGAATGACCAAAATGTGACACAGAGACATAAAGTGAACAAATGCTTTTTGAAGAATGTCACCTGATACACTTACTTGATGTGGAGTTTGTGGGGTCGTTGCAAATCTTCAACTGGGAAAAAAAAAAAAAGCAGTATGTGTGAAGTACTACAAAGCAAAGTGCAACAAACCATGATATGTCTGCATTTTAAAACAGAGAGATTGTCCTGGGTGTATCTCTTTTAGTTACACATTTTAAAAAATGGGTTAGGCCTTTCTCATAGAGGAAGAGATAGACTCTCACCTGTTAAAACAGTTTTAGCCCATATGTGTGTGGTTCCAAGGACTTCACTGGTAGCTCAGACGGCAAAGTGTCTGCCTATAATGCGGGAGACCTGGGTTAGAACCCTGGGTTGGGAAGATCCTCTGGAGAAGGAAATGGCAACCCACTCCAGTATTCTTGCCTGGAGAATTCCATACACAGAGGTGCCTGGTAGATTACAGTCCATGGGGTCGCAAAGAGTTGGACATGACTGAGCGACTTCACTTTGTGTGGTTCCAAAGCCTGGTCTTAACCTTTCCAGCTTTGGCTGAATTTTGATACCAAAAGTGATTCCAGAGGAAGAGAATCTTAAGTGAATGTTGTTATAAAGTTTTTGTGTTTTCTGAAACGGACTTTCTAATATGAATAGATTGAAAGACAATAAAGGCCCTATTTCCAGTGTAAAGAGAACGTTGACAGTCCATGGTGTGATATGATAAAGGAGTTACTCAAAGGATTGCCCCTGGATACCTGTAAATGGTTACCTACAGAAGACAGGCTTACATGAGACATTTAAAAAAGAGGCTAGAGATTCAAAATGGAAGAAAACCCAAAGAGATTTGAACTAGGATAGATATTTTTCTTTTGTATTTGAAAGAGGAAGCTTTTATGTTGTAGAGAGGGACACATGGGAGGGTCTTGAATCTTCCTGGATCTGAGCACCCTGAACTGCCAATGTCTGAGCTTTGAAGAGACCCTCAAGCCTCACATGAACTTACAATCCTTTCCAAAGTGTTGATTTCAGCTTAATGAGACTGTGGACAGAGAACTCACATAACTTGTGCCTGAACTATTGACATAAACTGTGAAGCAATAAATTTGTATTATTTTTATTTTAAGCTATTTGGTTTGAAGTAAGCATTATACAATAATAGAAAGCTAATATTAAGGATAATATGTGTATATTATTAATCAAATACTATAGGCCAATCATATATATATATATATATACACACACACACTATATGATTGCATAATATATTATATGCTGCTGCTAAGACACTTCAGTCGTGTCCGACTCTGTGTGACCCCATAGACGGCAGCCCACCAGGCTCCCCTGTCCCTGGGATTCTCCAGGCAAGAACACTGGAGTGGGTTGCCATTTCCTTCTCCAATGCATGAAAACGAAAAGTGAAAGTGAAGTCGCTCAGTTGTGTCCAACTCTTAGCGACCCCATGGACTGCAGCCTACCAGGCTCCTCCGTCCATGGGATTTTTCAGGCAAGAATAATGGAGTGGATTGCATGCCCTGCTCCAGGAGATCTTCCCAACCCAGGGATCCAATGCCCCCGCATTGGCAAGCAGGTTCTTTACCACTGGCACCACCTGGGAAGCCCATTTGTTTGCATAAGTTTTATCAACTTAAAGTTCACTGGTTCTTTTCTCAGTCACATCACCCAGAAAGACATTCTTCATCTCTTTCTACTTTAGTTGTTTTTTATTGTCTTTTGCAGAATTATTATTCTATTATTCCTCAAACTTACATTTCCTTGTTGAAATTTATCATCAGAATATGTGTTATTTACCTGTTTCATCAGAGTTTTTAACATATTATTTATTGTTATTTAAAATTTTCTATTTAGCTCCATCATCAGTGTCATAGCTGAATCTGGCCCAATGGTTACATTATTCTCTCTTCAGTCCAATTGTACGTACTTTTCAGATGTTTCCTTTTTTGTTGTTGTTTTGAAAACAAAACACCTTGTAGTAGAGAGTAGTGTGCTGATTTTTTTAAATTGAGATGTAGTTCACATATCAAGTAATTTATTCATTTCAAAAACATAACTTAGTGATCTGTGTTAACTCACAATTTTTCCAACCATCACTTCTATCTAATTCCAGCATATTTTTATCACTTGAAACTACCAGACCCATTAGGCTGTCACCATTCTCTCCTTTACCTTGTGCCTAGAAACCAAAAACCCACTTTTTGTCTGTTGACTTGCATATTTTGAACATTCTTTATTTAAATAGAGTCATATAATATGTGCCTTTTTCTGTGTCATGCCTCTTTTACTTAACATGATGTTTTTAAGTTGTAACCACGCTGAAGCTTCCATGAGTACTTCACTTCTTTTAGTGGGTGACTATTCCATAGTGTAGATACACTACATTTTCTTTATCCATTAGACTATTGATAAGCACTTGAATTGTTACCACTTTACGGCTAATATGCTTAATGCTTCTCTGAACACATGTGCATGTTTCTTGTGTACGACATGTGGGCACACGTGTTCATTTTTTTCTACTCATGTATTTGGCCACATCAGCTCTTAATTGTGGCACAGGGCATCTTCACTGTGTCATGTGAGGTCTTTCCATTGTAGCGCATGTACTCTGTAGCTGTGGTGTGTAGCCTCAGTAGTTACGGCATGTGGGCTTAGTTGTTCTGCTGCATGTGGGATCTGAGTTCCCCAATCAAGGATCAAACTCACATCCCTTGCACTGCAAGGCAGATTCTTTACACTGCCCTACCAGAGAAATCTCTGGACACATGTTTTCAATTGTCTTGTGTATATGCCTAGGAATGGAATTTCTGGGTCATATGGTAACATTTCTAGCAGCGGTTGTCCAAGGCAATTGTACCATTTAATATTCCCACTAGCAGTAAATGACAGTTCCAGTTTTTCCATATTCTTGTCTTTTGTTTTGTATAATCTATTTTATTTACACTTCCAGGCAAATTTTCAGATCAGCTTGTTAATTTCAGCAACAAAGACATTTTGGATTTTGTAAAGAATTGTGTTGAAAATGCAGGTCAATTGGGATAGTCTTACATATTCAGATTTATAAACTTGTAATATCTTTTCATTTACTTGTTTTTAATTTCTTTTAGCAATCTTTGTAGTTTGTGTTGTATGAATTGCATTCCTTTTGCTTAGTTTATTCCTATTTTATTATTTTTGATGCAATTGTAAATAAATAGAGATGTTTTCTTGATTTCATGTTCAGATATTCATTACTAGGATCTAGAATTAAAGTTGAGTTTTAAGTATTGATCTTCTAGCCTACAACTGTACTGAATTTGCTTAGATCTAATATTTATTGCATGCATGTGAATACCTCAATATTTTCTCTACATACAATCATATTATCTGCAAATAGAGTTAGTCTTATTTTCTCCTTTTCTATTTTGATGCAACTTTTTATTCTCTTCCCCAATTCTTTTGACTGGAAGTTCCATTATAATGCTGAAAAGAAATTTCAAGGGTGGACATTTTTGTCTTGTTCCTGATCTTAGCATGTGAGCTTTGAGGCTTTCACTAGTAAGTCTAATATTAGATTTGGTTTTACATATATACGCATTATGAGGTTCTCTTCTGAGAATGTCAAATATTTTTATCATAAAAGGGCATTAGATCTTTTTCATATTCTCCATTTCTGTGTCCATTGAAAAAAATCATGTTATTTAGTGCCTTTTTTTTTTTTTTTGGTCCCATATTTGATATCTGAACACAACTTGTTTTATTAGTCTATAGAACAACAAAAACTGTCTCCAATTTTACATGAGTTAACTCTTGTTTAAACTTCCAGTGATTTTGAAAATCTTACCTTGGACCCATTTTGTGGTAAATACCATGCGTATATTATCTTTCTAGGTACTGTTTGAGAAATTAAAGAATATAATATTATTGCTTCAGTATAATTATAGTTAACACATCACTTTGCAAGTAGAGAACAGACTGTAAGCTAACATTCTTTTGATGCCCAAACCCATAGTTCCTTCCATTCTATCAAGATTTTCTCTATTGCATAATTTTTCATTTTATAATTTTAAAAGTATTTTTAAAACAATTGAAAAGATCAATGAGACTAAAAGCTGGTTCTTTAAAAAGATAAACAAAATTGATTAACCTTTAGCCAGATTCATCAAAAAAAGGTTATATCTTCAGAATTTACTTGTCTACTTTTATAACCTTAAATATTCCCCCAAAACTCCCCCAATTTCAAGTCCCTTGTAATCACCATTCTACTCTCTGTTTTTACTGATTCAAGTTTTTTAGATTCACATGTAACTGATCTCATTGAGTATTTGCCTTTGTCTGACTTATCTTACTTAGCATAGTATCTTCTAGGCCCATTCATTTTGTCTCAAATGGTAGGATTTCCTTCTTTCTTATAGCTGAAAAATATACCATTGTGCAGCATATATACATGAATATATATAGTTTATATATGTATGTATATATATATATATATTATATATAAAATCCTCATTCATTCATCTATTGATAAACACTGGATACTTAGGCTGTTTATATATTTTGGTTATTGTGGATTATGCTGCAATAAACATGATTGGTATATTGATATTGGTATATTGATTTTTACACTTTTGAAATTTTATTTAGCACTTATTGTCATCTGAGTTGGGAGTGGGCACATATATTTAAAATACATTTTTCCTTGTCATATGATTTCATCTTTGTGTTAAGTATTTGCATAGTAGGAAAATGTTTTTTATAAGCCTGGTTATTTGAGCTAGCATTTCTAAAGCAAAACTCTATTAGGTGGAGTCTTAAGAACAAAGGACTCAGCTACTTTTTTATTGATTTCCACCATGTACTTATAGGCTGGGCTTCCCAGGTGGCTCAATTGTAAAGAACCCACCTGCCAATGCAGGAAATGCAAGCTGGATCCCTGAGTATGTAAAATCCCCTACAGGAAGAAATGGCAACCCACTCCAGTATGCTTGCCTGGAGAATCCCATGGTTAAAGGAGACTTGAGGGTTACCATCCATGGCATCACAGGGTGTTGGACACAAATGAGGTGAATGAGCATACACCCACTTATGGATTAGCAATTCATGGGAAATAGATGGGGAAACAGTGGAAACAGTGTCAGACTTTATTTTTTTGGTCTCCAAAATCACTGCAGATGGTGACTGCAGCCATGAAATTAAAAGACACTTACTCCTTGGACGGAAAGTTATGACCAACCTAGATAGCATATTCAAAAGCAGAGACATTACTTTGCCAACAAAGGTCCGTCTAGTCAAGGCTATGGTTTTTCCAGTGGTTATGTATTGATGTGAGAGTTGGACTGTGCAGAAGGCGGAGCGCCGAAGAATTGATGCTTTTGAACTGTAGTGTTGGAGAAGACTCTTGAGAGTCCCTTGGACTGCAAGGAGATCCAACCAGTCCATTGTGAAGGAGATCATTCCTGGGATTTCTTTGGAAGGAATGATGCTAAAGCTGAAACTCCAGTACTTTGGCCACCTCATGGGAAGAGTTGACTCATTGGAAAAGACTCTGATGCTGGGAGGGATTGGGGGCAGGAGGAGAAGGGGACGACAGAGGATGAGATGGCTGGATGGCATCACTGACTCAATGAACATGAGTCTGAGTGAACTCCGGGAATTGGTGATGGACAGGGAAGCCTGGCGTGCTGTGATTCATGGGGTCGCAAAGAGTCGGACACAACTGAGCGACTGAACTGAACTGAACTGAATAACTACTTTATTATATTAAAACCTATGATTTTTTCAATGAAAAGTTGATTTCAAAAAGTATTTATATATTATTATTTCTATATCATTAGTTTGACAGCATAAGAAAGAATAATTAATCAGTATTTATATTTCCACCACAAGACAATTCAGCTGTTTTAACAATTAGTTAGCTACATTTTATTTTCATGTTTAATATCTCAAATTAAAAGGCTGAAAATCTGTGTAATTATATTTTGTAAATTGAATATTTTCCAGTATATCAAATGAAAAACATGAAATTTCGGAGACCCTTTAAACCCCATTTGTTATTTCACCTTACACAAGAGAATATCTAAAATTCTCAAAAGAGGTAATAAGAATGAAAAGGATCATTCAAGCAGACGTGTTTTAAATGGCTCCTCTTTTGCAAAAGGAATGGTTTAAAGACACACCAAAATAAGGCAAAATCTTAAGATAATGAAACTCAGAGCAGCTTAGAGAATGTATTTCAGAAAAATGTTGGATCACATACAATGAAACACATCTTCAGTTTTAATTTTGGATTAGAATTTAGACTAGATCATACTGCTATTGCAAAAATCACCCACTGAGTGAATACTACGCTGTGTGCTCCACAATCACCACCATCCCACAAAGTGCGGAAAGGCACAATTTTTTTTAGATTATTGAACTTTCATTTTTTCACACCTCCTTCACATGCAGCTGGAGTGGCTTAAAGTCTCAGTAATAGGTTTGATTCATTGCTGCCTTTATAAAGACTTGGTTTTCATATTTTTAGATTTTCACTTGCAGGGATAAAACATATTAAGAGTTTATATATTTCAGAAGGCACTTTACAGTACTATTGATCTTTTAAATATCTATTTATCTGTATTTAAAATGTCCTTCCATGGAAGCAAAAATGGTCAAGCAATGTATTATATTGTACTTATTATTTGTATATATATGTGTGTGTGTGTGAGAGTGTACACACATTTTAAATTTAATATTCTACATATGTATGCTTCTATAGTGACTGCAGCCATGAAATTAAAAGACGCTTACTCCTTGGAAGGAAAGTTATGACCAACCTAGATAGCATATTCAAAAGCAGAGACATTACTTTGCCAACAAAGGTCCATCTAGTCAAGGCTATGGTTTTTCCAGTGGTCATGTATGGATGTGAGAGTTGGACTGTGAAGAAAGCTGAGTGCCGAAGAATTGATGCTTTTGAACTGTGGTGTTGGAGAATACTCTTGAGAGTCCCTTGGACTGCAAGGAGATTCAACCAGTCCATCCTAAAGGTCAGTCCTGGGTGTTCATTGGAAGGACTGATGCTAAAGCTGAAACTCCAGTACTTTGGCCACGTGATGCAAAGAGTTGACTCATTGGAAAAGACTCTGATGCTGGGAGGGATTGGGAACACGAGGAAAAGGGGACGACGGAGCATGAGATAGCTGGATAGCATCACCGACTCTATGGACATGAGCTTGAGTGAACTCCGGGAGTTGGTGATGGACAGGGAGGCCTTGCTTGCTGCAATTGATGGGGTCTTAAAGAGTCGGACCGACTGAGCGACTGAACTGAACTGAACTGATGTTGTGTTATATATGTATGTCAGGTCAATTTATTCCCCTTTCTCAATTCTTTTCTCATTAAAAAAAAAAAAGAAGAACAACAGATAAAATGTAAAACAGCAGGCATGCTATAGTTCAGTTAAACTCAAGCAGAAAAATTTTTTTTATTAGACACTCCCAAGACATACAGAGCATGCCAACCACAAAAGAATCATCCTCCTATTAACAATCCCTCTTGGCCTCTATATCTTTTATATTTCCATCCTGCTTTGGTTGTTCAATTCAGTTCAGTCGCTTAGTTGTGTCTGACTCTTTGCAACCCCATGAACCGTAGGATGCCAGGCCTCCCTGCTCGAGTCTACCCAAACTCCTGTCCATCGAGTTGGTGATGCCATCCAACCATTTCATCCTCTGTCATCCCCTTCTCCTCATGCCCTCAGTCTTTCCAAGCATCAGGGTGTTTTGAAATGAGTCGGCTCTTCTCATCAGGTGGCCAAAATATTGGAGTTTCAGCTTCAACATCAGTTCTTCCAATGAACACTCAGGACTGATTTCCTTTAGAATGAATGGGTTGGATTTCCTTGCAGTCCAAGGGACTCTCAAGAGTCTTTTCCAACACCACAGTTCAAAAGCATCAATTCTTCAGTGCTCAGCTTTCTTTATAGTCCAACTCTCACATCCACACATGACTACTGGAAAAGACATAGCCTTGACTAGATGGACCTTTGTCGGCAAAGTGATGTCTCTGCTTTATAATATGCTGTCTAACCTGGTCATAACTTTCCTTCCAAGGAGTATGTGTCTTTAATTTCATGGCTGCAGTCACCATCTGCAGTGATTTTGGAACCCAAAAAAATAATGTCAACCACCGTTTCCCGATCTATTTGCCTTTTGGTTGTGCTCTGTGCCAAATAGGGCTTGTACCCACCACACAGTCAATGCAAGGGAATGCAAATGTGTATGTGTTCAAGGCCAATTGCCATTTGCAATTTATATAACAGCAGGTTCGTTTCTGTATGTCTTCTCATAGTTTAAAGGGAAAGGGAAAGTGAAGTTGCTCAGTCATGTCCAACTCTTTGTGACCACATGGACTGTAGCCTACTGGGCTCCTCCATCCATGGGATTTTCCAGGCAAAGGTACTGGAGTGGGTTGCCATTTCCTTTTCCATCTCATAGATGAGTCTGTTATAATCAGATGTATATATGTGTAGAATATTTATGAACCCTTAATGGGAAATAAATGGGGAAACAGTGGAAACAGTGTCAGACTTTATTTTTTTTTTGGGGGGGGGAGTCCTCCAAAATCACTGCAGATGGTGATTGCAGCCATGAAATTAAAAGACGCTTACCCCTTAGAAAGAAAGTTATGACCAACCAAGATAGCATATTCAAAAGCAAAGACATTACTTTGTCAACAAAGGTCTGTCTAGTCAAGGCTATGGTTTTTCCAGTGGTTATGTATGGATGTGAGAGTTGGACTGTGAAGAAAGCTGAGCGCCGAAGAATTGATGCTTTTGAACTGTGGTGTTGGAGAAGACTCTTGAGAGTCCCTTGGACTGCAAGGAGATCCAACCCGTCCATTCTGAAGGAGATCAGCCCTGGGATTTCTTTGGAAGGAATGATGCTAAAGCTGAAACTCCAGTACTTTGGCCACCTCATGTGAAGAGTTGACTCATTGGAAAAGACTCTGATGCTGGGAGGGATTGGGGGCAGGAGGAGAAGGGGACAACAGAGGATGAGATGGCTGGATGGTATCACCAACTCGATGGACGTGAGTGTGAGTGAACTCTGGGAGTTGGTGATGGACAGGGAGGCCTGACATGCTGCAATTCATGGGGTTACAAAGAGTTGGACATGACTGAGTGACTGAACTGAACTGAACTGAATGGACTTAATGGAAACTGTGGCAGACTTTATTTTTGGGGGCTCCAAAATCACTGCAGATTCTGACTGCAGCCATGAAATTAAAAGACGTTTACTCCTTGGAAAAAAGGTTATGACCAACCTAGATAGCATATTAAAAAACAGAGACGTTACTTTGCCAAAAAAGGTCCATCTAGTCAAGGCCATGGTTTTTCCAGTAGTCATATATGGGTGTGACAGTTGGACTACAAAGAAAGCTGACCACTGAAGAATTGATGCTTTTGAAATGTGGTGTTGGAGAAGACTCTTGAGAGTCCCTTGGACTGCAAGAAGATCCAACCTGTCCATCCTAAAGGAAATCAATCCTGAATATTAATTGGAAGGACTGATGTTGAAGCTGAAACTCCAATACTTTGGCCACCTGATGTGAAGAGCTGACTCATTTGAAAAGACCCTGATGCTGGGGAAGATTGAAGGCAGGAGGAGAAGGGGACGACAGAGGATTAGATGTTTGGATGGCATCACCGACTCAATGGGCATGAGTATGAGTAAACTCTGGGAGCTCGTGATGGACAGGGAGGCCTAGTGTCCTGCAGTCCATGGGGTCGCAAAGAATGGGACACCACTGAGCCACTGAACAACTGAGCCACTGAACTGAAATTAAATGAATGGACTTCTTGCTGCCTAAGGTTAAGCCCCTGTGGTTAGTTTGTATCCACTGTGTGCCTAGAGGCATTTACAGGAGTTGGAAAAGTCTCTGTGGTTATTTTGTAGCATATATTGAGCTCTCCTGGTTGTGTCTGGGGTGGGCTTTAGAGATCACCTTGCATCCGTTTGGACTAGACCACCCCCTCTTGCTTATGCCTAACTTCCTACCTACCATGTATATGTGTGTATGTGCTCAGTCTCTCAGTTGTGCCTGACTCTTTGTGACCACATGGACTATAGCCTGCCAGGCTCCTCTGTTCATGGAACTTTCTGGGCAGGAATACTGGAGTGGGTTGCAAGTTCCTACTCCAGGGGATCTTCCCAACCCAGGGACTGAAACTGTCTCTTCCATTTCCTTCACTTGCTGGCAGATTCTTTATCACTATACCACTTAAGAAACTCTTATATTATATACACATATTTATATAATGGTATATATATATATATATATATATATATATATATATATATATATATCTGTGTCTTATATGTGTGTTTGTGTCTATATGTTTATAAATAATTTTAACTCCCAAGATAAGGAATCAATGTGGAATTAAATCTAGTAGTAAAATATTGAAAGTGAAAAGTGAAGGTGAAAGTCATTCAGTCGTGTCCGACTCTTTGCAACCCCATGGACTATACAGTCCATGGAATACTCTAGACCAGAATACTGGAGTGGGTAGGCTTTCCATTCTCCAGGAAATCTATCCAATCCAGGGATCAAACCCAGGTCTCCCACATTGCAGGTGGATTCTTTACCAACTGATCTATCAGGAAAGCCCTTAAACAAATATTAATCAAATATATAAAAGTGTACTCCAATCAGCTGCAAGTCTACATCTAGATATACAGATAGAAAAATAAGAATTAACACAGTGTGGGGTAAAAGTAATGTTTTTTTTTTTTTCTTTTTTATCACAATATCTTAACCCTATAATCTAAATATTTGTCAGTTACAAATGAATAGGATAATCAAGGTACAAAGTTAATGATTATATTTTTCTCTTCCATCAATGCACTTATTAATATGGAAATTTTGTGTCTTTTGGAAGCATTCATAATTTGTCTTCTACAAATGATTGTGACTGATGACTTCCCTACTTAACAATTTCATTTAACATTAAATTTTCATTCCTATTTCAGCATCCATATACAGATATTAAAACTAAAACTCTACTGAGAGAATGATGTTTTTAACTATTTGATCTAGAATGTTACTAGCTTAATTGTATAATAAGCCTAAGCTAAAATATTTTGTTAGGTTAACATTTATAAGCTAGATTACATTAGAATATTTTCTGTAATCAGTGAATTGTATCATATTATTTCATATGAATTATTTTACACATGGGTTCATATGTTGAAGTGTGTTATCATCACCCTAGAAAGGTGGGATGAAGCATCCCCATGCAAATTTAAGTTGCAGTGTCAGAACTTATGATGCTACGTGCTCACCAAGAAATTATGAAGAGATTGCTCACATATTACGATTTCCTGAGAACAGGACCAACTCTTAAGCAGCACTGAAAATGTTTGAGAGAACCAGGAAGATCAGTTGGCTTTGGCTCCTGTTGCAGTTACAGGGCCGGACTGACCTGAATTCCAATGAAGCAGAGGGTGTGTGTGTGTGCTTGGTCTCTCAGTCATGTCAAGCTCTTTATGGTCTCATGGACTGAGGCCAACCAGGGTCCTCTGCCCATGGAATTTTACATGCAAGAAAACAAGTGGGCTACCTTCTCCTACTCCAGGTAGTATCCCTGACCTTGGGATTTAATGGCGCCTCTTATGTCTCCTGGGAGAAGGCAGTGGCACCCCACTCCAGTACTCTTGCCTGGAAAATCCCATGGACGGTGGAGCCTGGTAGGCTGCAGTCCATGGGGTAGCT
Organism: Bos grunniens; assembly: GCF_055505025.1. NCBI lineage: Eukaryota > Metazoa > Chordata > Mammalia > Artiodactyla > Bovidae > Bos > Bos grunniens. Next base: position 6,618,241 of record NC_141176.1, on the reverse strand, counting down.
AAGAGTCGGACACGACTGAGTGACTTCACTTTCACTTTTCACTTTCATGCTTTGGAGAAGGAAATGGCAACCCACTCCAGTGTTCTTGCCTGGAGAATCCCAGGGACGGTGGGGCCTGGTGGGCTGCCGTCTATGGGGTCGCACAGAGTCGGACACGACTGAAGCGACTTAGCAGCTTATGTCTCCTGCATTGAGAGGTGGATTCTTCACCACCAGCACCACCTGGGAAGCCTGAGCAGAGGCTTGCATAGTTTCAGTTTCCCACTGGTGATGTGAGTTTGAGCAAACCCTGGGAGACAGTGAGGAACAAGGAAGCCTGGTGTGCTGCAGTTCATGGGGTCACAAAGAGTCAGACATGACTTAGAGACTAAACAGCAACAACTGGTGCCCAAAGAAGGAGCACCCAGGCTCTCTTATTAGCTTTGCTAGATGTGGGAAAGAAGAACAAAAAGAAGTGATGGGATGTGAAGTCTGTCAGCAGTCAAAAGTCAAAAATGGAGTCAGACTCTACTGAAGTGTGATATAAATTAACTATCTGTGATAAAGTATTCAATATTATTTAACAGAAAATTCTTTCTTAATTTAACTACAAAGAACATTCTTTAAAATAGTTATTGATTCAAAATATATAGTTATATTCCTTGTAGTGAGTAATATAAATAATTTATGGATTCCATGCATCATATTTTAAACAAATTTGGTTAAAGAGCTCTATCACTGTAAAGCTCTGTTTTTTTTTAAATTTTATTTTATTTTTAAACTTTACATAATTGTATTAGTTTTGCCAAATTAGACAATATGTCTGTCTTGTTTGCTGCCAGTCTGCCTGGCATTTTCCAATTTTCTTAAGCATCTCTGAGTTTTGTCCTTAAGAAATAAAATTTTACTATTCCATTTTCTTACAGCGTATCACCATCAAATGGATTTTCACTCTTATCTATGGGGCTTCCTTTCAAAGCAGATGCTAACACCAAATACATTTTCTCTTCAACCTAAAATTATTTTTCTTGTCTTTTCATGTCTTTCATAGACCTCCTAATAGGATAAAAAATTGCTTCACCTGATGGATACTCACAGTGATGTTTCTGCTTCTTCAAGATATGCCAAGCATATCTTGCAGATATTGCAAAAAAGAAACAAAAAATGTTATCTAAGGTATCAGAGTTGTTGTATTTATTCGTGACTTTTTTCTTTTTCAATCTTCAAAATATATTAAATGTAACATGGCTTTTTAATATACTACTCCCCTTAATTAGGCTGTCAAATACAGCCTGTGAAATTGATATGTTTATAAATGCATAAAATTATCATAGTAATAATTTTAATGAACCTGAACAAATTATTTATAGTAACATTAACTGTTAAATTAGTAAAAACTGTCAAAAAAGACACTCAGAGATAATTATTCTATACTTCTATTCTAGGTTACTATTTCTTAGATGTATTTCCTTCATAACTTGTAGACCCATATATGTTTCAGAAAAACATTAAGGAGATATTACCCACTTAAGCTTTATGTTGTTAATAATAATAATTCTAATTTTTATCAACTCTTCACCTGAATTGTCTTTTTTTTTTTGAATTGTCTTTAATTAGTATGAGAAAACTGATAATTTTTAGATTAAGAGCAGATGTTGTTGAATTATATTTTGTTGCTTTAGTCAGGGAGAAGAATAATTGACTAGACATGGAAAACACTAAAATAAACCAGTGAATACTTCTGACTTTCTAAACAGGGGGCTTCAGGACAATGTTCTATTTGAACACCAGGGAAGATAGCACTGGTAGAACAGTCCCAAACTTATGTATAGAGTGTGGTCCTTTAGTAGATAAAAAGACTATTTGAGATGGGAGAAGGGAGGGGCATTTGTTAAGATTATGAAATAAAAGGGTTCTGTATGAGAAAAGCCTGATATTATTCAACAATCAGTACTACAATAGGAAAATTCTCAGTATCATTTATGCTAAATAGAAGCCTCCTCATTTGTTCTTTCCAGTTTACTCCAATCCTCCTTTTTAAAAAGGGGCTTTAAAAAGTATGTTGGGTGAAATGCATCTGGAGTCCAACCAAACCTAAATATTTCTATAATTTGGTAGATTTTATCAGAATCATGGAGGAGCATGGTTTTAAGAGGTTCAACAGTTCAGTGAGGGAAATGAAGGCAGAAAAAAAGTTTTTATTTTTCTTACTTTTCTTATTCATTAATCAAACACCATTTTAAATGGATGGATTTAGGGAATTTGAACTTAGAAATTGCATGGCCTTCTGCCTAAAAAGAGACCATTAGAGTAGATATTTCTTTCAAGAACCCACTTGCTTCTTAAGTTAGTGTTTTCCATTTATATATGTTCCAAAAAGCTAATGGTTTCATATATGATACTCATCCTGTGATTTAAGCTAATTGGTCCAGATGTTAGCAATACATGTGAAGAGAGGGGCATTAATTTTCTTTACTCAGATTTTAGAATATTGATTTAATAATGTCTTTTTTAGTGTTTCATTATGAGGTAAATATTTTGGGAATAATTAAAAATTATTTTTCTGACTTGTTCAAAGTCAGAGAAAAAATGAATGAAAGCAACAATTAGTTCAGAAGTGTAAAAATAATAATATGGTTATCAAAATAGAGACATATATTAATGTCAAAGTGAGGGGATAAAATAAACAGATACAATGGAAGATTATTGAGCAGACAGTGTATTGGCCAAATTTTAAAGAATGCATATGCTTTTGCCGAGGAAACAAGAGAGACAGAGAATAAACTATTTACCTATATAGGAAATTTTGATAAAATGCTGTATATTCACAAGTAGTTTAGTAGCAGAAATAAGCAATGTGTTCAAAGAAGTGACTGGAATTAAAGTCAAACAGGTAAGGAGCTTTGACACTTTAAGTGAACTTGTATGAAAAGTAAAAAAAAAAATTTTACATTTACCTTGAAATGAGGAATGACATAAAAACATTGCATGTGACAAATAGCATGTTACACTCAAGGACTGAAAATGATTAATTGAAATATTCTTAAAGGATAATATTCCATTATAAGTAAGTGATTTGGGGATAGAGATGAAGAAGGAATGTTTTAAACACTTAGAAAGTTATAATTTGGAGGTTTTATTATGTGTTTGTATGTATGGAATTAGGATTTAAGATGAGATAGTTGCTATAAGAGGGACAGATAGAGAAGAGGGAATCAGAGGATGAGATGGCTGGATGGCATCACAGATGCAATGGACATGAACTTGGGCAAACTTCAGGAGATGGTGAGGGACAGAGAAGCCTGGTGTGCTGAAGTGCATGGGGTCACAAAGAGTCAGACCAATTCAGTGACTGATGAACACATCAACAGTTTGCATAATATTTATGATTTTGGTGCTAAAATTTTAGAAATACATACAGTTTCTAATCATGAGTCCAATGTTGGACATATTTAACTTCAAAATCAAAGTGTTAGTGGCTCAGTCTTGTCCAACTCTTTGCAATGTCATGGACTGTAGCCCACCAGGCTCCTCTGTCCATGGATTTCCCAGGCAGTACTACTGGAGTGGGTTGCCATTCCCTTCTCCAGGAAATCTTCCCAACCCAGGGTTTGAACCCAGGTCTTTGCATTGCAGGTACATTATTTACTGCCTGAGCCATCAGGGAATCCCATGTTTAACTTTAGTACCCACTAAGGTCTTCATGGGAAATAGATGAGGAAACAGTGGAAACAGTGTCAGACTTTATTTTGGGGGGCTCCAAAATCACTACACATGGTGACTGCAGCCATGAAATTAAAAGACGTTTACTCCTTGGAAGGAAAGTTATAACCAACCTAGATGGCATATTCAAAAGCAGAGACATTACTTTGCCAACAAAGGTTCATCTAGTCAAGGCTATGGTTTTTCCTGTGGTCACGTATGGATGTGAGAGTTGGACTGTGAAGAAAGCTGAGCGCCAAAGAATCGATGCTTTTGAACTGTGGTGTTGGAGAAGACTCTTTAGAGTCCCTTGGACTCTAAAGCAAGGAGATCCAACCAGTCCATTCTGAAGGATATCAGCTCTGGGATTTCTTTGGAAGGAATGATGCTAAAGCTGAAACTCCAGTACTTTGGCCACCTGATGCAAAGAGTTGACTCATTGGAAAAGACTCTGATGCTGGGAGGGATTGGGGGCAGGAAGAGAAGGGGACGACAGAGGATGAGATGGCAGGATGGCATCACTGACTCGATGGACATGAGTCTGAGTGAAGTCCGGGAGTTGGTGATGGACAGGGAAGCCTGGCGTGCTGTGATTCATGGGGTCGCAAAGAGTCGGACACGACTGAGCTACTGATCTGATCTGATCTGATCTGAAGGTCTCCAGGAGAGTGTAATGAACTCCTTTCATGCTCATAACATTTGAATTATAAATTTGTAACAACTCCATCTACTGCAGTCTTGGCACAATGACATTTGTGACCAGATAATACTTTGTTGTTCATGGGGCGTGAGGGTATGATACCTCTGTATTATAGGATGTTTGGTATCTTCCATAGTCTCAACCCACTGAGTGCCAGTAGCACTGTCTTCTGGTTGTAGCAAAGTAGAAATATCTATAAATATTGCCAAATGTCACCAGACATTCCAAAATGTCCCTTGCAGGGAGGGGAAAAAAAAAAAATCTTTGGTTGTGAACAAAGAGTTCACACTTAGAGTAACATTTAGAGTAACAGCAAAATCCATAGACCTATGGGTAACTGCTACATCAAGACTATAAAATAAGAAGAGTATATATCAAAAGGCAGAACTCTGAAAAAAATGCATAGAATGGTACAGAGGTGTCTTAGTCTGTTCAGGTTACTATTAAAAAATGACATAAACTAGGTGTTTGTAAACAGCAAAAAATATATTGCTCACTCTTAGAGGCTGAAAGTCTAAGACCAGAATGCCACTGTGGTCGGGCTCTGATGAGAACCCTTTTTCCTGCTACAGACTACTTTCAGGCTCAGTTGCGCAGTCGTGTCTGATTCTTTGCATCTTCATGGACTATAGCCCCTGGGTTCCTCCATCCATGGAAATTTCCAGGGAAGAATACTAGAGTTGGTTGCCATTTCCTACTCCCTGGGATCATCTCAACCCAGGGATTGAACCCATTTCTCTTGTGTCTCCTGCATTAGAAGACAGATACTTCACCACTTTGCCACATCTCCTTACATCCTTGCATGGCAGAAAGGACAAAGGAACAGCCCAGGGTTTCATCCTAACAGAAAGCGAAAGTGAAAGTGAAGTCACTCAGTTGTGTCAGACTCTGCGACCCCGTGGACTGTAGCCCACCAGGCTCCTCTGTCCATGGGATTCTCCAGGCAAGAATACTGGAGTGGGTTGCCGTTTCCTTCTCCAGGGGATCTTCCTGACCCAGGGATCAAACCCAGGTCTCCCGCATTGCAGGCAGATGCTTTAACCTCTGAGCCACCTGGGAAGCCCCATCCTAACAGAGCTAATGTTAATTTCATTTATGAAGACTCCACCCTTATGAGATAATAACTTTCCAAAGGCCCACCTCTTAACACCATCACTTTGGGCATTAAGCTTCAACACATGGATTTGGGAGGAACACAAAATTTCAGTTTATAACAACAAGAAAGAGGAACGTGAAAGACTACTGAAAACAAGCAAATACTCCTCTGAGATGGTTGAAGACAAAGAGATAACACAAAAACCAAAGGTTTTTGAGAGTCAGCAGGAGAACAAAAAAAGAGCTATATAAATATTAAGTTAGAGATAAGACTCTAATAAAGTATTTAATGAAAATGTAACTTCAAAAGATATGCTATGCTCACACCTTTCAGTCTCTAGATGTGATGATGGGATTACCAATGAGGAGGTAACCTGTGCTGAAAAGGAGGAAGAATTCTCAATATTCTCATGATTATTTTTATAGCTTTGAAATGTTTAATTTATAATGTTTAGTTATTTTGGTGACATTTTAAATTTCTTAAAAATATCTGCCTTATAAGAAGAATAATATACTTAATAATATACTCAGAAACAAGTGGGAGGAAATCATAAACAGCTTCAGTGAACATTTAGGTAGCATATAAAAATGAGTGGATTTTTGTCAAAGTGTTGAATTGATTTTTAAAATTAATTACAATGGAAAATAACTAAAATTGAATACATAAGCTAGAAATATTTCAGGTGACCATGTTATGTTATAAAAGACATAGCTTTGAATATTTTTATTCAGACTATTCAAGTAGATCTCTTAAAAGGAAATCCAGGAACATTTCAGTATAACAAACATATTAAGTGACACTTGAATATGTGTTTTTATACTATGCTTTGTTAGAATCAATTTTATTGTTTTAAGAAAATAGGAGGACAAAAAAAAAAAAAAGTTTTCTGCATGAACTACCAGAAAAAGACAAAACTAGTTAAATAGATTTAGCACCTCTGTTCATAGCAGGCGGTGAAGTAATGGGAACATCAGAACTTGCCATAAGCAATCTCCTCTGATTTGGAAAAGGAATGGTCCCAGTAAAGAGCTTGGTGTCTGTCTGCTTATTTGGGACCAAGCAAAACATGAATCCCAGATTTCTCCTTAATCCTACTTAAAGACCTCACTGTTGGGCTTCCTAGGAGGCATGGTGGTAAAGAATCCACCTGCCAACTCAGGAGATTCAAGAGATGTGGGTTTGAGTCCTGGGTCAAGAAGATCCCCTGGAGTAGGAAATGGCAACCTATTCCAGGATTCTTCCCTGGAAAATTCTGTGGACAAAGGAGCCTGGCAGGATAGAGTCCATGGGGTCACAAAGAGTCAGACACAACTGAGAACATAGCACAACACAGAGCCCTCACTGTGAGATACTGAAATATGTTTCTACCCAAGTTGCCTAGTTCTTCTCTACACATTTGGCTGCATTCTCTTGTTAGTATTGGTGGTTGTTGGTAAAATGTATATTGTATGTAACTGTACCTCTTCTGCCCATGAAATAAGTGATTAAAAAGTGACTATCTCGCATTAAAATATGTTTGTTTACATGTATAGTAGATAATCTGCCATTTTATTTATATGTGGCAGGGAGGAAGCTCTATGTTTTGTTTGGATTATAGAACTATGCATCTGGGGACTTCCATGGTAGTCCAGTGGTTAAGACTCTTCACTTTCACTTCAGGGAGTTCATCTTCCATTCCTGGAGGGGAGATAGATCCTTCATGCTGTGCTAAAGAATCAGAATCAGACTTTATCCCTGAGTCAGCTGTATAGCCCTCCCACCTTTTGTGGAGGAATTAGAGGAAAACGTCCTGGACCAAAAAAAAAGAAAAACTCCCCCAAACTAGTATTTCTTTTTGCCAAAAGCCCCAAACCACCATTGCCATTTTAAGTACTTAATAAAACTTGTAGTGGACTTCTGTTAAACATGGCAGATTGAATGTGTGTATTGACCTGTGTGTGTGTGTGGCTCCTAAGTCACTTTGGTCATGTCCAACTCTGTGAGCCTATGGACTGTAGCTCGCCAGGCTCCTCTGTCCATGGGATTCTCCAGGCAAGAGTACTGAAATGGGTTACCGTGTTCTCCTCCAGGGGATCTTCCCCACCCAGGGATTGAAGCTGTGTCTTCTATATCTCCTGCATTGGCAGGGAGGTGCTTTACCACTAGTACCACCTGAGAAGCCCACATTGACCTCCACTGCCTGCCAAAAGCATAAATAAATAAATATGTTCCCAACATTATTTAAATAATGTGAGGTTAAAGAAGTAGTGTATAATTTTTATACTGAAAGGGTTTCAGACTTTTTTTTTTTTTGTCATCTAATGGGCTTTAAAGCCAAGTGAGAATTATATTCTTTTATAGTCAGCTTTCCTGTTCTAACGTAATGCAGATCATTTTCTTAGTACCTTGGTGGGGTGGGGATTCTTAAGACTATATTGATTCATTATATCACATTAGATTTAGGACGTTTAAATCATGGAAAAGTCTAAAGTGGCTAAAACTGGAATATTAATTAAACTGGATGAATACAGTAAGTTAAGACTTGTTACGACAAGCATGTAGTTACTAAAGAAATGAAATGCAGAATATGACAGTCAATGTATATGAAGGAATATTTCACTCCACCTATGAATACTTGGGAATAGTTGAATGACTGTTGAAATAGATTTTGTATTATTTTTAGTTTTCAGTTTGGTTATGGATTATATGGAACAGATTTTTGATTCTGTTGAAAATTGATTTTTCAACAGAATCAACAAAATGTTGATTAACTATTTTATGGTTTCTCTCTTCACCTTCTTTGCCTATTACCTTCTTGTTTCTTTGGAGAGGTCAGTTAATTTTACTAAAGCTTGATAATTTACACAGCCAAATCAGAAAGAAAAATAAATAACTGATTTTAAGTGAGGGTAATATACATAAGCAAAGAAATATCATAAGTGTTGGGCATTGCATCCTAATTGGACAGCATTGATTTTGGTCTGACTAGAATTAATAATTCCATGGAGTTCAAGTTGAAGGTTATTAAGGTCTAGAATAGTGTGGTAAGATTAGTTATGATCTCCTATAAACATAGCCTCATCCTAATCCATGGAACTTACAAATATTATCTTATATGAATAAAATGAAAAAGAAAAAAAGATTTTCAGATGTTAAAGATATTAATATATGGAGATTATCCTTGATTTCTGAGTGGTTTCTAAATGTAACCACATATATACTTGGAAGAGGGAGATAGAGTAGTATTTGGTATTCGGGAGAGGAGAAGACAATGTGAACATAGGAGCAGAGAGTAGAGTGATGTTTTCACAAACCAAGGGATGACACTGATCTTTAGAGTCTTTAAGAGAAGGAATAACTCTCCCTTACAATCTCAGAAGAAATCTTGGCCCTGTTAATGCCTTGATTTTGACCAGTAAAACTTATTTGGGTTTTTTAACATCCAGAATTGTGAGAATAAGTGCCTGTTTTTTAAGTTAGTCAGGTATGGTAATTTGTTAGTCATTTCAAGAAACTGATAACAATGAGGGTTATTTAATTGCTCATTCAAAAACAATATTCATAATCTCTTATGGCAACTACATCATTAATATAGTATTAAGGCATTCAAAAGTGGACACTTTGAAATATATCAGATATTTGAAAATCCCAACACACAACCTACCTTTGGAACTTGAGACAGGTTGCTTAATGCCGCTAACTATTATTTTTCTCAAATGTGCAAAGGAAATACTGATCCTATGCTCATAGTATGTTAGGGAAATTAAAATATATATATATATTGTTTGATATCCTACTGGAGATCAGTGGAGAAATGACTCCAGAAAGTATGAAGAGATGGAGCCAAAGTAAAAACAACACCCAGTTGTGGATGTGACTGGTGATGGAAATAAAGTCCAATGCTGTAAAGAGCAATATTGCATAGGAATCTGGAATGTTAGGTCCAAGAATCAACGCAAATTGGAAGTGGTCAAACAGGAGATGGCAAGAGTGAACATCAATATTTTAGGAATCAGTGAACTAAAATGGACTGGAATGGGTGAATTTAACTCAGATGACCATCATATCTACTATTCATATGTGGGCATGAATCCCTTAGAAGAAATGGAGTAGCCATCATAGTGAACAAAAGAGTCCCTATTAAAAAAAAATAAAAAAAATAAAGAGTCTGAAATGCAGTACTTGGATGCAATCTCAAAAACAACAGAATGATCTCTGTTCACTTACAGGGCAAACCATTCAATATCACAGTTATCCACAGTTATCATACTCGACCAGTAATGCTGAAGAAGCTGAAGTTGAAGAATTCTAGGAAGACTACAAGACCTTCTAGAACTAACACCCCAAAAGATGTATTTTTCATTATAGGGGACTGGAATGCAAAAGTAGGAAGTAAAGAAATACTTGGACTAACAGGCAAATTTGGCCTTGGAGTACAGAATGAAGCAAGGCAAAGGCTAATAGAAAAAATAGAGTTTTTCCAAGAGAATTCAGTGGTCATAGCAAACACCCTTTTCCAAAAACACAATAGATGACTCTGCACATGGACATCACCAGATGGTCAACACCAAAATCAGACTGATTATATTCTTTACAGCCAAAGATGGAGAAACCTTATACAGTCAGCAAGAATAAGACCTGGAGCTGACTGTGACTTAGATCATGAACTCCTTATTGCCAAATTCAGGCTTAAATTGAAGAAAGTAGGGATAACCACTAGACTATTCAGGTATGACCTAAATCAAATCCCTTATGACTATTCAATGGAAGTGACAAATAGATTCAAAGGATTAGATTTGATAGACAGAATGCCTGAAGAACTATGGACAGAAATTTGTGACATTTACAGGAGGCAGTTATCAAGGCCATTCCCAAGAAAAAGAAATGCAAAAATGTAAAGTGGTTTTCTGTGGAAGTCTTACAAATAGCTAGGAAAAGAAGAGAATAGAAAGGCAAAGGAGAAAAGAAAAGATATACCCACTTGAATGCAGAGTTCCAAAGAATAGCAAGGAGAGATAAGAAAGCCTTCCTCAGTGATCAATGCAAAGAAATAGAGGAAAACAATAGAATGGGAAAGACTAGAGAGCTCTTCAAAAAAATTGGAGATACCAATGGAACATTTCATGCAAAGATGGGAACAATAAAGGACAGAAATAGTATGGATATAACAGAATCAGAAGACATTAAGAAGATGCAGCAAGAATACACAGAACTATACAAAAAAGATTTTCACAACCCAGATAATCATGATGGTGTGATCACTCACCTAGAACCAAACATCCAGAAATGTAAAGTTAAGTAGGCCTTAGGAAGCATCACTTAGAACAAAGCTAGTGGAGGTAGATCAAATTCCAGTTAAGGTATTTCAAATCCCAGAAGATGACGCTGTAAAAGTGCTGAACTGAATGTGCCAGTAAATTTGAAAAACTCAGCACTGGCTACAGGACTGGAAAAGGTCAGTTTTCATGCTAGCCCAAAGAAAGGCAATGTCAAAGAATGTTCAAACTACTACACAATTGCACTCATCTCACATGCTAGCAAACTAATGCTCAAAATTCTCCTAATGAGGCTTCAAGTGTATGTGAACCAAGAATTTCTAGATGCTCAAGATGGAATTAGAACAGACAAAGGAACCAGAGATCAAATTTGTGGCCAACATCCGTTGGATCACAGAAAAAGCAAGAGAGTTCCAGAGAAACATCTATTTCTGCTTTATTGACTATGCCAAAGCCTTTAACTGTGTGGGTCACAATAAACTGTGGAAAATTCTTAAAGAGATGAAAATCCAGACCACCTTACCTGCCTCCTGAGAAATCTGTATGCAAGTCAAGAAGCAACAGTTGGAACCGGACATGGAACAACAGACTGGTTTCAAATTGGAACAGAGTACCTCAAGGCTGTATATTGCCACCCTGCTTAACTTATAAGCAGAGTACATGATGAGAAATCCTGGACTGGATGTAGCACAAGCTCTAATCAAGATTCCCAGGAGAAGTATCAATAACCTCAGATATGTAGATGACACCACACTTATGGCAGAAAGAGAAGAAGAACTAAAGAACCGCTTGATGAAAGTGAAAGAGAAGAGTGAAAAAGTTGGCTTAAAACTCAACATTCAGAAAACTAATTGTGGCATCTGGTCCCATCACTTCATGGCAAATAGATGAGGAAACAGTAGAAACTGAAAGACTTTATTTTTCTGGGCTCCATAATCACTGCAGATGTTGACTGTAGCCATGAAATTAAGACACTTGCTCTTTGGAAGAAAAGCTGTGAGCCACCTACAAAGCATAGCACCTAAAAAGCAGAGACACTACTTTGCCGCCAAAGGTCCATGTAGTTAAAGCTATGATTTTTCCAGTAGTTATGTATGGACGTGGGAGAGTTGGACTATAAAGAAAGCTGAACATTGAAGAACTAATGCTTTTGAACTGTGGTGTTGGAGAAGACACTTGAGAGTCCCTTGGATATCAAGGAGATCCAGTCAATCCTAAAGGAAATCAGTCCTGAATGTTCATTGAAAGGACTGATGCTGAAGCTGAAATCCCAATAATTTTGCCACCTGATGGGAAGAACTGACTCATTGGAAAAGACCCTGATGCTGGGGAAGATTGAAGGCAGGAGGAGAAGGGGATGACAGAAGATGAGATTGGATGGCATCACTGACTCAATGAACATGAGTTTGAGTAAACTCTGGGAGTTGGTGATGGATGGGGAGGCCTGGTGTGCTGCAGTCTCCAGGGTTGTGAAGAGCTGTACATGATTGAGTGACTGAACTGAACTGAACTGATGTTCACAGTATGTTAGGGAAATTAAAAAAAAAAAAAAAAAGTCTGTTTAGACTTCAGAGACAAAGCATAGCAGGCTTCTAACCTTGCTTCTAACCTGCCTGGACACTGCCCTAATTGCCAGAGACTCTGAGTGACTGCCTGCTGTGAGTACAAGACTTGCAACACCATAGATAAGATGCGGGGGAAATTTTGAGGTTGTTAAGCCCCTAGAGGGTGCCTGTCCAACCAAGCCCCAGGAGGAGCAACATTCCAAGTTTTACATGACAAAACAAATAGCATCAACAGGAAACCAGGCTTGTAATTTGGTCACAGATTGATGATGATATCAGTTTGTCTCTGTCCTGGGATTATAAGAGGGAACTCCTGAACTGCAGTCTTTGAAGTCTCACCCACGGGGTGGATATCACCGCCTGGGCCCTTGTCCAAATGGACTCCAGATATGCTGTGACAGGGGACTTCCCAGCATTGATGAAGTCTAAAAGTGAAAGTGAAAGTCGCTCAGTTTTGTCTGACTCTTTGCACCCCCATTGACTATACAATCCATGGAATTCTCTAGGCCAGAATACTGGAGCAGGTGAAGTGAAATGACAATCGCTCAGTAGTGTACAACTTTTTTTGACCCCATGGACTATACAGTTCATGGAATTCTCCAGGCTAGAATACTGGAGTGGGTAGCCTTTCCTTTCTCCGGGGGATCTTCTCAACCCAGGGATCAAACCCCAGTCTCCCTCATTGAAGGCAGATTCTTTACAAGCTGAGCCACAGGGAAGCCCAAGAATACAGGAGTGGATCACCTATCTCTTCTCCAGGGGATCTTCCTGACCCAGGAATCACACCAGGGTCTCCTGCATTGCAGGTGGATTAAGTCTGGATTTTGATCAAAACCCAATTTGGTGATGTATTCCTTGCTCTTTCTCTTTTCTTTTAATGTTAATATGTTGAAAATAAGCTAGATAATTCTCTGATAAATATCTGTATTATTTATTTGTATATAACAAGTGACTTATTTTGTTAGCAAATCCTCTGAACTGGAGATGAAAGTGAAAACTTTCAGTAAAACACAGTATTATCATGAAAAGTAAGTAAGAAAGCATATTGGACGTAATTTGTAGAGTATAACTGTACCCCATGTGGTTAAATATAATAATTATATTATTTTTTAATCTATTTTCACTTCTATATGCTTAATTTCTCAAAAGCAGAATTTAGCTCTGCTTTTATTTATTGCATAGTTGGTGGTCAATACATTTATTTTTAATAGATGAATAGGGAGAATGAATAACATACATTTAATTTTTTACAGAATTTGCTTACAAGTAATATCAGGTGGAAGGTAAATATTTAATTTATTTTTTTCCATTTTGTTTTGCTTTAAAATACAGTTTTCTAATGATGGTTTAAAAAGCTTTAATTGAATATTTCACATTAACCACAGGGTAAGATTACATGGAGTTCTTGGGATTTACTTGGTTTTGTGAATGGTGAAAATTGAAGGTGGGGTGTAACAATACACAGATGGAGGACCTGGCTGCAGATTTAAATCAAGTTTTAATCATATAAGAAATGTAGAAATAGTGATTAAAATATGCACTAAAATCATGTTTCCTTTAGCACCTCTTCAAGTGATATTTTACTGTGTTTATAATGATTAGATTTGTTTCTGGAAAATTACCAGATGCTCATAACATTAAGGTCCGCTCAGTGTTTATTCCTTGTTGAGGAGGCCATGCATCAATCACAATTTTCTATATTCCTTTTTTGGGCTTCACTTGCACTTGATAAATTTTCCATCTACTGTTAGATTTCTAATTAGTAAATGTTTTGTCAACAGTGTACATTGCACATCTTCACACAGTTAAGATTTTCTGGTGGCTCTTAATCAGATCCTGAACATATAATGCTAAATACATGCCTTGTGAATGCATATGCTCTGTGTTATCATTCCCTTGCTTGTTCAAGTTATCTCATTTTCGATTTACAGATAATGTCATGAAGCACTGGCTTTTCTTTTTCCACACAGTACTGTGCAGTAAGAGTTATTTTACCATTTTGGTGAAATGTTGTTAAGATGGAATGCAACTGTTTTGAACTGTGTTATCGGCACCAACCATATCTATCACAATCAGAAGTGAAGTGGATAAAGATGACACACAACTATATTTCAAACAATTCAGATGGTAATTCAATAACTCCCTTTATCATTACCATATTTTTTTGGTTCAGTCCTATATCCAATTTTTCACATGCATTATGACATGTGTCTTCTGCTCTGAAGTTCAGTTCAGTTCAGTCACTCAGTTATGTCCAACTCTGCTCTGAAGGGGCTAACATAAATGAATATCTAAAAATAAAATGCTATCTTTTAATTAGTCACATTACTTTACACTCAAATATCACATATTAGAATTATTTCTAAATTAGATTAGCCATCCTGAGTAAATATTTTTGTTCCATCTTATATACAAGTCTGTACAAAATATTACATGCCCTATAGAAATTTGATTATAAATTATGGGTTAGGTAAAATCTACAAGCAATGTATCCATTATAAAAACTCATTGTAGCTTTACTAAAAGTTGAATTTTTACAAAATGACACTTCAGCTAGCATTAATATTTGCTGATTATCAGAAGAAAATGGAGTAGTTTAGAAACTTGATTGCCAATTATAAACTGGTTAATTTATAAAGCATGCATTGCATTCCATCATTTAGAGTGTTTGTAACATATTCCTGTCAGGGAAATTATACACTAAACTACTAATTCAGCTGGTTGAAATAAGCACTTTCATAATACTAAGGCAAAATCCTTTTCGTGGTTTCAAGCTCATTTGTACACCTGCTTGACTCATTTGTTTGAACCAAAATGAAGTCATTTCAAACAAATGTTGTCACACGATCAATATCTTTGAAACTATATTTTAGCTGTGACTGAGCATTTTTGAAGAACCAGAGCCCATTATCTGGTGACAGGATGCCAGATCTGCTGATATTTACTTTCATTTTAAACATCAGCATAACAATTTCTGCTGCTGTTGCTCATTAAATATTACACTAATGCTTTTGACATGTAAAACATTATTATTATGTCATTGAATTATTTATAGAACTATGGATCCTCAATATTATTTCCTTCCTCAGTTTCATATAATCACATGCACCAGAGTTCCTTATGAGTTATATAATTTGAGAATCATCAGTATAAAATGTTTATAGGACAGTGATCATGTGGAGAATTTATAATCTAGATGAAGAGGAAATGGTGCAGGACACGAGTCCCTGATATCACTGCCTGGACACCAAAGGACATCTGATGTGACACTTAACTAAACATTACAGTCCTCAAATCAACTTTCTGACTTAGTTTTTGATCACTCTGATTCTCCTTGAAAATGTTCACTGGCGTGCCAGTGTTTTGTCTGGACATCTTGTATATGTTACTTGCAATCCTAAACCTAACTCTGTTCTTGGACCAAAATAACATCGCTATGTGGTTGTTGATATTCAGTCATTAAATAAATTACAGGCCCTTAGATAATCTGTTTGTTTCTGCTTCAAGATTTTCTTTCATCTTCTTGGTCATTTCTTTCCAAATCAGGGTCTGTCTTCTCACTTCTAGCCTCTTTTTTCTTGATCTAATGTAGACGTCTCATTCCATTATTAATTTAAGTCTCATTCTCATTCTCTTTATAGAAATGCCTTTCTCTTTCCATGCTTAGTTAAAACTTGGCTCTCTTCCATTGATGGTTTTCTTCAGACTTGCCAGTAGGAAACTGTGCTTTCTCCCATATCCTACTTAAAAAAAAAAAAAAAACAAAAACAAAAACAGAGGTGAAATTAATTTACTATTATTTGCAGACCACTACTTAGTTCACAAAAAACAAAATCCGGTCCTGTGGAATTTTATGCAATCTCATTTCATCACTTTTATGTGCTGTCCTTGACATCATTTAGCTTTAAGGGTCAATTCTCTATATTCCTTGAGAATACAGGCAAAAAGGATTTCAGTTTTATTCCCTTCCACTAAGTATGTAATTACCCAATACTATTTGAAAACCCATTTAGAATACCAATTAAAATATAAATGGAGAAGTTCCTGGGTTTCATTAAATTAGTTGCTTTTACTTAAATTCCATAGCAATGATCACACTCTATACCTTTTCAATGAAGGCAACTATGCCACTTTAAAAAATCAAAAATTCACTAACCAAACATTTAACATAATTTCTTGTCTTTTAGTTGTTTTCTTTCTTTATATATGAAAACAACTGATCTTTAACTTTCTAAAAGCCTTTATTTTCTTTTTTTTTGTCTCACAGCTTCTTCTTGTACTTATATAAGGTCTAAGTTTCATGGACCCAGTATTCAAATTCATGCATTAAGTTTTACATAGGAGAATGAGAAAGACAAAGCCAAGGGAGATATAAGACCTTTAACACATTCATGAGCTCATGAGGTATACATTGGGACAGAGTAGTCTATTGAAAAGTGAACTGATGAATGTGGACATTTGTGTTAGGTTCAGATCAGATCAGATCAGTTGCTCAGTTGTGTTTGACTCTTTGCGACCCCATGAATCGCAGCACGCCAGGCCTCCCTGTCCATCACCAACTCCCGGAGTTCACTGAGACTCACGTCCATCGAGTCAGTGATGCCATCCAGCCATCTCATCCTCTGTCATCCCCTTCTCCTCCTGCCCCCAATCCCTCCCAGCATGAGTCTTTTCCAATGAGTCAACTCTTTGCATGAGGTTGGGTAAGGTTAAAAAAAAAAAACTGCAAAGTATTAATATTTCAGACATGTGTTTAATAAAGGGAATTAAATTTGTTGATCATTTGAAGGACTGAAAGGCCAAAAATGTTATGGTGGTTGCTGAAACAGTAGGCAAAAGGAAAAGTAATATTATCTGACCAGGGCTTACTTGTACCTTTCAACTAGAGCTCACCACCCATACTGACCACTTCACTGGGAACACTGATTTCTCAGTACTTGCACCACTGAATAATTGTTTTCTTTTTTTTTTTTTTTTTCCTGCCACTATTCTCACCTTCTCCATCAACTTTCTGTATCCATTTCTCCTACTGGAGTTACAGTTAAGACATCTTTCCCTTCTGATTTTTGATCTCTCCACAGAATCTCAAATCCATAGAACCTAGTATGGAAATATTACACAATGGAGACTGGGAAATGTAATTTAAATATTTTTCAGATCTAGCTCTACAAAATTTAGCACACAGGGGTATAATGGGGCTCAATAGACACCAGAAAAATAGCCAGCAGAAGAGATGATTGCAAAAGTGAGTAAAATATTAAAAAAATAAAAATTAGTCCATATATATTATTAAGTTTTCATTCTTTTTGTGAGTGGTACTTCCTCTTATATACGCATCATTTTTCATTTGAGAATCAATGAAATTGTGATCAGCAATTGGCACTTTTACATGGCACAAAATCTTGAATCCTTTATTCTTTTAAATTGATAAAATATTCATACTAAAGTCATGGCAAATAGAACCTAAAGGGAGCAGCCTCTGCCTTAGATAAACACATTTGTGCAAAACAACACAATTTTGCCGAAAATTTCTTCTAAATAACATCCTATGGCATATTAATGAATAACTTTATGACAGCAATAGAAATCACATTGATATATTAGAGCCTGGTGGATTTTGCTTGATACCAGGCATGAGAAAATAATGACTATTCCAGTACTTCTAACTATTCCAGTACAAAATTCACTCTGATATTCCCTTTTGATATTATTGACAAGAGAGAGATAATCATAAAGCTATCTTTTTTTAAAAAAGTTTAATTGGAGGCTAAATTTATGTATTTTCATTGGAAGCTAATTACTTTACAATATTGTATTGGTTTGGCAATACATCAATTTGAATCTGCCACGGGTGTACACGTGTTCCCCATCCTGAACTCCCTTCCCACCTCCTTCCCCGTACCATTCCTCTGAGTCATCCCAGTGCACCAGCCCCAAGCATCCTGTATCCTGCATCAAAAATGGACTGGCGATTCCTTTCTTGTATGATATTATACATGTTTCAATGCCATTCTCCCAAATCATCCCACCCTCTCCCTCTCCCACAGAGTCCAAAAGACTGTTCTATACATCTGTGTCTCTTTTGCTATCTCGCATACAGGGTTATCGTTACCATCTTTCTAAATTCCATGCATATGCGTTAGTATACTGTATTGGTGTTTTTCTTTCTGCCTTACTTCACTCTGTATAATAGGCTCCAGTTTCATCACCTCATTAGAACTAGGAAAGCTGTGGTACATATACACAATGGAGTATTACTCAGCCATTAAAAATAATGCATTTGCACTGGGATGACCCAGAGGGATGGTATGGGGAGGGAAGTGTGAGGGGGGTTCAGGATTGGGAACATGTGTACACCCATGGCGGGTTCATGTTGATGTATGGCAAAACCAATACAACATTGTAAAATAATTAGCCTCTAATTAAAATAAATATATTTAAAAAAAGAATACATTTGAATCAGTTCTAATGAGTTCTAAAGCTATCTTTTTAATCAGGTCAATAATTTACTAGAACCAATTAGTTTTTCAGAATCAGTGTAAGTAAAGTATGCATAATATTCCATTTCATATTTCTATCATTATTCCGATTTATTTATTTATTTTATTCATTCTTAATGTTTAATATGTTTTCAAAGAATAATAAGGAATCAAAATAGCATCAGTGTCAACAATTAGATAATATAAATTATATATATACATGACTAAATAATTCAAAATTGTGTTTCAGTTTTATGAACTTTAGAAGTAAAAACATTAAATGTTTCATATGCAAGGCTGATATTTTTCTCAATAGCATATGATCTGGTTGTTTTTCTACTAGAAATGACAGAATTACAAGGTCAATTCGATCTTTGGCCCTTGGTTATATAGAGAGAACTTTTCCTCTGAAAAGATTGGCTCAGTTCCTGAGGAAAAGGAGGAAATCATGCAAATCAGTCACAGTATATGAAAAAGCATCAGAAACAGCTTTATTCAGAACCTTAGCTATAACAGTACTTGAGGTCCTAGGAATCTCTTATTCATGGGTTTTTCCTCATTCATCTTATTCCAGAAATTCTGCTGAGAGAAACAGATCTCAAACTACATGAGAAAATCTTGCTTTCCAGGAAATATTTTTAAAATCCCATTCAAGGTCTAGAGCTGTTCTCTCTAATGTATTCACCACTAGCCACATGCAGCAACTTAAATTAATCAAAATTAAAGTAAAAACTCAGTTGTGCAACTTACACTGTCATGGGTCCACAGTCGTATGTAACTAGGGGTGATGACTATATTGGACAAGAAAAATGAGGGAAGTCCATCATCTCTGATAGCTCTATTAGGTAGTGCTGGACTGAAACAAGATAAAGTGGCGACACGGTAGTTTTACAATTGTGATCTCAGGTACTCATTAGAGATGACTTTTCATGTAATAGCTCTTAAACATGTTGTTAAACAGAACATATCTGCTTTGAATACCTATCTAAAAATGAACTTATCTTTGAAATAGACACGAATAAAATAAGAGATAATAGAGTCAGAATTTAGTTTGAAAACCTATAGCTTATTCTGGAAAAGTCATAACTTCCACATACTTATTTTTTTTTTAAGAAATAGAGATCAACTTTTATTTAGTTATTGATAAGCTTTAAAAAAATTAATACTTCTTCAAATACCCATTTTAGAAGAAGCAACCTAACTCATCAGTTCAGCTCAGTTCAGTTGCTCAGTCGTGTCTGACTTTTTACTACCCCATGGACTGCCAGGCTTCCCTGTCCATCACCAACTCCCAGAGTTTGCTCAAACTCATATCCATCAAGTCAGTAATGCCATCCAACGATCTCATCCTCTGTCATCCCCTTCTCCCCCTGACTTCAATCTTTCACAGCATCAGGGGTTTTTCCAATGAATCAGTTTTTTGCATCAGGTAGCCAAAATATTGGAGCTTCACCATCAGCATCAGTCCTTTCAATAAAAATTCAGGACTGATCTCCTTTAGGATTGACTAGTTTGATTTCCTTGTGGTCCAAGGGACTCTCAAAAGAGTTTTCTCCAACACCACAGTTCAAAAACATCAATTCTTCAGCTCTCAGCTTTCTTTACAATCCAACTCTCACATTCACACATGACTACTGGAAAACCCAGAGCTCTGACTGGATGAATCTTTGTCAGCAAAGTAATCTGCTTATTAATATGCTGTATAGGTTGGTTGTAGCTTTTCTTCCAGGGAGCAAGTGCCTTTTAATTTCATGGCTGCAGTCACCATCTGCAGTGATTTTGGAGCCCAAGAGAATAAAATCTGTCACTTTTTCCATTGTTTCCCCATCTATTTGATAAGGCCAGATGCCATGATCTTCAATTTTTGAATGTGAGTTTTAAGCCAGCTTTTTCACTCTCCTCTTTCACTTTCATCAAGAGGCACTTTAGTTCTTCACTTTCTGCCATAAGGGTGGTGTCATCTGCATATCTGAGGTTATTGATATTTCAATAACCTGGTTCTTTATCATGAGTTAATTAAAGTCTATAGCACAAGTTTATTTTTATTTCTGCATGAATATCTCTGGTTTTCATTTTTTTATGAAAATTATCTTCCTAATAGTTACTGGTAAAATCAGTTTCCTTCGACTAGGATAGCTTTTTTGCACAAAATGGAAAATAGAGATATCTCAATATCCTGTGATACCTGTGATTAAATTTGCTTTTTTTTTTTTCCTTTGGTGTTATGAACAGTTAGTCAGAAATCTGCTTTATCTCTTCACATCCCCCCTAACCAACTGAAGGAAAAAATCAACAACACTATTTTTCACTAACTGTAAGTACTAAATTATTATGTCATCTGCATTCATTGGAATAAAAGAACATATGAAAAGAGTTACATGATTCCTTGTTTGGGAGCCCCAGGTACTTTGTAGGGAGTATTCGAAATTTGAATTGGATATCAAAATCACTCATTCCTATATCAGTGAGACTTCTTACCTCAAAAACCTAGAAAGGATTTTTGTTGTTCCTTTATTTCTTATTGCTTGATGAGACTTTCTAGAATAAAGAGAATGACACCAGTTTATCTCATCACCAGCAAATACTTCAAATTTTGTATTGCACAATCCCAACAAAATATCTGATTGTACAAACCAGGTAGTTTCAAATAAATTAGAGACTTCTATCATATATATTGTCTACTTGCTCTGCAATAGAAAGGTTGCAAGTGCTAGGTTTTCAACCATAAGCAAAAAAGAAAAAAAGTTAAATGATAAATAAATACACTATAATATAAAATCAAATAGTGGTTAATGTTATAAGGAAAAATGTAGTATATAAGATATAACTAGTGTTACATGTAGAACAAGTCTTAAAATGAGGTGATCAAGGAAGTTACAGAAATCATGAAAATTTGTACATAAAATCAAATGAAAAGGGTTGAATACACTTAATAAGAAGACTAAATTCAACTGCTGATTAAGTGTCTTCTGTCTTTATCAGTTCAAATGGAGAGAAAATTTTACTGAAAACAACACAAAGGACGAATACTTAGTCATACTGCATGATTATATTGAACTTATTCAACTTATAACTCCCCATCAATTTCAAAGGATCTCTATGCCCAGATCAGATTTATAGAGATGCAGAGGTAAGTGAGAAATTGAATCAAGCATACTTGACATTCAATATGTTTTATTTGGTATTTTTAAGACAGTTGAACTTAAAATTTTCTAAGGTTAATTATCAGAGAAATGCAAATCAAAACCACAATGAGATACCATTTGACGCCAGTCAGAATGGCTGTGATCCAAAAGTCTACAAGCAATAAATGCTGGAGAAGGTGTGGAGAAAAGGGAACCCTCTTACACTGTTGGTGGGAATGCAAACTAGTACAGCCATTATGGAGAACAGTGTGGAGATTCCCTAAAAAACTGGAAATAGAACTGCCTTATGATCCAGCAGTCCCACTGCTGGGCATACACACTGAGGAAACCAGAAGGGAAAGAGACACGTGTACCCCAATGTTCATCGCAGCACTGTTTATAATAGCCAGGACATGGAAGTAACCTACATGTCCATCAGCAGATGAATGGATAAGAAAGCTGTGGTACATATACACAATGGAGTATTACTCAGCCATTAAAAAGAATACATTTGAATCAGTTCTAATGAGGTGGATGAAACTGGAGCCTATTATACAGAGGGAAGTAAGCCAAAAAGAAAAACACCAATACAGTATACTAATGCATATGTATGGAATTTAGAAAGATGGTAACGAGAACCCTGTATGCGAGACAGCAAAAGAGACACTGATGTATAGAACAGTCTTTTGGACTCTGTGGGAGAGGGAGAAGGTGGGATGATTTGGGAGAATGGCATTGAAACATGTATAATATCATATAAGAAACAAATCGCCAGTCCAGGTTTGATGCAGATACAAGATGCTTGGGGCTGGTGCACTGGGATGACCCAGAGGGATGGTATGGGGAAGGAGGAGGGAGGGGGGTTCAGGATTGGGAACACGTGTACACCCATGGCAGATTCATGTTGATGTATTGCAAAACCAATACAATATTATAAAGTAATTAGCCTCCAATTAAAATAAATAAATTTAAATTTAAAAAATGGAGAGTATTTGTATGGTGCAACTGAACTTGAAGTTATTTTTGCAAGATTGATGGTTTTTTAAATAAAGAATTAAAGGATTCTTATTTTTCTTCTAATAAAATATTACTGAAAACTTTTGTGTAAGTAGAACAATTCCTCATCTCATATCTTGAAAAAAAGATTGTTAAATACTAAGAAATGATCGATTTACAAGCTTAGGAGACATATTATAGTTGGGCATTTAATGTAATTATGCAGTGTAAAAAATCCATGTGAATAGTTAGATATAGTTCAGAAATTCTTTGTTTGTATGTGTTCTTAAATAAATCTGTTCACACTGGTAGTTATCCATGAGATCACACAAACATCATATGAAAATTCAACTTCATCCTCAAACACAATAAATATCCCAGCAAATATCTTTTATTTAAATTAAAAAAACATTAATTGTACTCTTCCTTCCTTGTTAGGGATTCTTCATACCACTGCAGAGCCTTTCCTTAAAGAAATATAGTAAGATTGAAACACTCACGCATGCTCAGTCACTCAGTCATGTCCAACTTTTTGTAACCCCATGGGCTAGATAGCCTACCAGACTCCTCTGTCCATGGAATTTTTCAGGCAAAAATACTGGAGTTGGTTGCCATTTCTTCCTTCAGGGTATCCTCTTGATATAGGGATCAAACCCACCTTTCCTGCATCTTCTGCATTAACAGGTGGATTCTTTAGCACTGCTCCAACTGGGAAGCCTGAAATACTCATAGACATCTATAAATACCATGATTTGATATATTTTTTGCGAGGGATAGAATCTTCTTAGATGGCAAATTTCAAATAATGCCAAACGACATTCCCTCACCTCTAATTATTATCATATACTATATTTGTTTCCATAAATTCTCCAAATTTTAATATTCATTATATCTATATGTTTATTGTCTTATTCTATTTGTAAATAGGTTTTGAGAATACTTATCACAACAATTCCTTTTTATTGTTTGAGTCTTGAGATATCAGATACATGTTATCAAACATCTTTTAATTATCACATGAATAAAGAAATAAAACTTACTTCCTAGGAATTCATAATTGTCTTAAATATACAATTTGTGATTAAAATAATAAAAAATAAAAATAGTATCAATATACATTTTTCAATTATATATAAGATTTAATAGGCAGATAATTCTAATAGCATAGATGTACACACAATGCATCTGTATGATACAGACCTATTACTCATTAAGCATTATCAATCATGTTTTTAATCTTATCTGTTACAAACTTTTCTTTCCATTTCAATTATATTCCTAAATAACAGCTTATATTTTAAAAATCTGACAGGTTGTTGTTTACAAAAAAAGAATTTATTCTTCACAAAAATGAAGGGACTGTTTTCTGTCTTGATCTATCTTTGAACAGAGAAATCCTACTGATTTTATGATGAGCTTCAAGGGGCACAGAACAAGATGAAACAAGCCTAGAGCTACTGAGATCTGCCAGGCTGCAGGCATGATGTAGTATATCACCGTGGTCTCTTAAAAGAGAACAATAATATATAGTGTTTGTGAACTTAATGCTATGCATTTCTCTCTGCTTATACTCACAGTGATATTTTCTATGAGTGAATTTCTTGTTCCCAAAACAAAATTCGTAATGACTTGAAAACCGTTTTAGTAATGAAACTTATTTTTATAGCTAATATAAGGAAGCAACATAGAAAACAGGAAAAAATATATATAATTGTTGATTAAATAATTTTGTGTGTTAAGATAAATTCCATATTGTCCTGGAAGTGTGTTTTATCATTCAAAAATTCAGTCACTCAATCAACTTTTTCTGTAAAATTAACCAACTTTTTTATGTTGGACCAAATAATAATGGTACAAAGTTTATTCTCTGTGGATGTTTATAACCTGGCATGGAGAAGAAAATAAATAAAAAGCTTTGTAAATATAAGGTAGTGTTTATCAGCAGAGCTTTCTGCAATGATGGAATTACTGAATATCTGTGCTATTCATTAGAGTAGCCACTAGGCGTGTGTGGCTATTGATCACTTTAAATGTGGTTTAGTATAATGAATAAACTAATATTTAGATTGTATTTAATTTTGAGTAACTTAAAATAACCACATTCGTTTAGTGAGCATCATACTGGACAATGAAGATATATTACAAGAAGTCAAATGTTATTAAATATTGGGAAATAAGTATACCTTACACATTTTCATCAAAAAAAAAAACCCTCTTGATTTTTCAAAATACCCCTTCTTTGACTTAGAACTTTTCTAGAAGATGGAAATATATCAGAAAATAAGACTGAGAATAATTCACTCTTCACATCTAGAAGAATGAAAAAGAAAATAAATATGTATTATGTCTGCTTGTGATAACTGTTATAATAAAAATGCTAAAGGAAGCTAATACAATAAAAACTCTCTACAGGGTACACTTTATATATGGGGGGCAAGTTAGGCTTTTATGATAAATTAGCAGCTGAGTACAAATTTCAGCAAAATGAGACTAGAGAGGTGTATTGATAATTGGAGAAAAATTTTTCAGGGAAGATGTAATAAACACATGTGCAAAAGCCCAGTGGCAAACGTATTCTATGGCAGTCCCATGATGCCCAATTCCTGATGTTTATGCCCTTGTGTAATCTTGATTGTGGGCAGAAATGTGACCTGCTGTTAATCAACAGAATAATAAAAAGGTAATTGCATGTCATTTTTCTAATTATGTTGGGAAAGTATCTATCTCACTAGGACACTATATATCTGGCTGACTCTTTTGACATAAGTAGCCACGTTGAAGAAGCTTATGTGGCAAGAAGTTGAGGATAGCTAGAAAATGAAGGCAGCTTCTGGGTGACAGCCAGGAAGAAACCAAAGTCATCAGACCAACAGTCCTCAAGGAACTGATTTCTGCCAATATGAGTTTCTAATCAGATCATTCAAAATCCAACCTCAATGAGATGGTCACCACAGTTAACATGTGCATGCTTGGTGGTACATGCTTTCGGCCCTGGGGACCCCTAAAGAAGATGACCCAGTTAGATCATGCCCAGACCCCTGATCTAAGGTTTTGCTGTTGTTCAGTCTTTCAATTGTGTCTGACTCTTTACAATCCCATGGACTCTAGCACACCAGGCATCCTTCACTATCTCCTGGTATAGTCCTTCACTATCTTCCGAAGTCTGCTCAACTCATGTCCATTGAGTCGGTGATGCCATACACCACCTCATCCTCTGTTGTCCCCTTCTCCTTCTGCCTTCAATCTTTTCCAGCATCAAGGTCTTTTCCAATGAGTCAATTCTTCATATCAAGTAGTCAAATTATTGGAGCTTCAGTTCCAGCATCAATCCTTCCAATGAATATTCAGGGTTGATTTTCTTTAGGATTGACTGATTTGATCTCCTTGCTGCCCAAGGGACTCTCAAGAATCTTCTCCAACACCACAGTTCAAAAGCATCAATTCTTCAGCACTCAGGCTTCTTTATGGTTGGACTCTCACATCCATACATGACTAGCGGAAAAACCATAGCTTGGACTAGACAGACCTTTGTTGTCAAAGAAATGTCTCTGCTTTTTAATATGCAATTACCTTTCAACTAAAAATAAATTAAAATGGCTGCAACAACAACAACCAAAAAAAAAAAAAAATTCTGTCTAGATTGGCCAGAGCTTTTCTTTTCTTTTTTTTTTTATATTTAACCACAGTTTTTTTATTGGAATATTGTTGCTTCAGTTCATGGCATCGCGAGGAGTCGGACACGACTTGGTGGCTGAACAACAACATAAGTGCTTCACAATATTGTGTCAGTTTCTGCTGTGCAACATCCATACAAAATTTTCTTTTTTTTTTTCCTTTTTTTAAAAAATTTTATTTTATTTTTAAACTTTACAATATTGTATTGGTTTTGCCAAATATCGAAATGAATCCACCACAGGTATACACGTGTTTCCATCCTGAACCCCCCTCCCTCCTCCCTCCCCATACCATCCCTCTGGGTTGTCCCAGTGTACCAGCCTCAAGCATCCAGTACCGTGCATCAAACCTGGACTGGCAACTCGTTTCATATATGATATTATACATATTTCAATGCCATTCTCCCAAATCATCCCACCCTCTCCCTCTCCCACAGAGTGGATGTATAGTCCACTGTTCTATACATCAGTGTCTCTTTTGCTGTCTCGTATACAGGGTTATTCTTCCAAGAAGAAGGTGTCTTTTAATTTCATGACTGCAGTCACCATTCACAGTGATTTGGGAGCCCAAGAAAATAAAGCCTGTCACTGTTTCCATTGTTTCCCCATCTATTTGCCATGAAGTGATGGGACCAGATGTCATGATCATAGTGTTTTGAATGTTGAGTTTTAAGCCAGCTTTTTTACTCTCCTTTTTCTCCTTCATCAAAAGGCCTCTTTAGTTGTCTTCACTTTTTGCCATAAGGATTAACATCAAGATGGTGGAGTAGAAGGATGTGGGCTCCTCTTCTCCTATGACAGCACCAAAATCTCGGCTAGCTAATGAATAGCCATTGACAGGAAAATGTTGGATCCCACCAAAGAAAGATAACCCATGTGTAAGGACAAAGGAAATGCCCCAACAAGAAGGTAAGAGGGGCACAATCACATTTATAATCAAACCTCATACTTGCCAGAGGTGGCTGGAGAGGGCAATAATAGTAACAAGGAAGATTGGTAGTTGGCATAATCTGGATGAAAATTGAAGATGGCCTGAATTGGAGTAATAGTAGTGAAAGTGCTGAGAAGTGGAAGAATTTTGAATAGTTTGGTAAATGTGGTACAAAGGATTTGCTATTACTAATGAATTGGAGTGTGGATTATGAAAGATTACAATGACCATAAAATTTTTTGCTTTCTAGATTTGTACAGCAATTGTCATTGAATACATCTATTAGTGATTTTCTTATATAATTATCCAAACTAGTTTGGTTACTTAGCTCTACTGTAACTATATTTAACTGCCTACTATATGTCAGAGTAAAGTAAATTGGTCATTAAATATAAATGCATGCGTAATTTGTGCAGTCTTACCAAAATCTATTATCAACTTTTTAAAATTTATTTATTTTAATTAGAGGCTACTTTACAATATTGTATTGGTTTTGCCATACATCATATTTCTGTTTTTCTTCATATTGTTTTAATAAGGATTATTAATATACTTTTAGTGGATATAAACCATAAATAAAAGAAATGTGACTATATTATAACGGTTTACCATTGAGGAAAAATATAAATGCAAAAATATTATGTTTTTATCTGCTTATTAATTCAGTGACATTTTCCATATAAATAATAAAATATATCCTATTATCTGCTAAAATACCTATATAGTTCTTTTAGGGTTATATTTTTAAATTAAATAGTCTAAAATGAAGTGAAAAGTGGCCTCTGATTCATTTTTTCTAAGAATAACCAAATGTTGATTATAAATGCATATTTACATAAATAAAGACAAAAAGGTATTTTAAAGTGTTTAAACCCCCAAATATATCTTGGATTCATAATTTTGCCTTCATTTCTATAATCATGTGTTATTTTTGTCCAACTCTCTCTTTTATTACAACACAGATCATATACAAAATTTTCAGTAGTAGAAAGGTAGATATTAGAATAATTTTATAATTACAAAATAAATGGCATAGCCTTTACAAAATAAGTAAAATTATATAGGTGAATTTCAAGCCATTCTTTTCAGGCTCATTTCAGCCCCAAGATCTCAGAAAAACAGATGAACTTCAGTGGTAACTTAATGATAACAAATTAATTATGTAGGCAGGATTGGTCCTTAGTCATTCAAGAGTCACTTTTTTATGAAATGACTTAGTATTTGTTCTTCAGAAATCCTCAACACAGTAAAACAGAGAAAAATAAAATAATATCCATAATATCTATCTTTTATCTATCTATATGTACAGTCATACAGACATGTATATGTATGGAACAAGGTTTCATGAATTTATTTCTTGAATAGATAGGCATTTTCATCTTGACTTATTTAGCACAATAAAAGTTTTAAATAATTCACACATGGTTGTTTCAGAAGAGTTATTGCTTCTTAAATAAAGGTTAACTACACTGGAAACCAAGCATAAAATTGTTTGTAGTATAGACATTTGAAGATTAGCAGCTCTTAAACAAACTCACATCTTAAGAAAATCAGAGTAACATTTCAACTCATGGTATTTTAGCCACAAATGTACTTCATTGTTGTAGAAATTTTATGATGGTAGATCCCTAAATCACTTGACTATGGATATAAACATATTACTAATTAGTGAAATGTGTTGTACAAGTTTGCAATGGGAGGGATAAAACAGGCAAAATCAAAAGTGTGAATATGCCCTTTATGGATTAAAAAATGTAATAGACTAAATTACTTTTAAAGCATATCTCATGGTATTTTGAAAAGGCATTATAGTTTTACAGAAATAGTTCCAATGACATCCTTCTAAGAATACATTTTGAAACGGATAATAAGCTGTTTCCCTTTCCGAATTTCAGGATCTCTTATATATAATATTTCAGTGGAAAAAATTCCACACTATATTTTATTTCTCTGGCAATAAATGAAATAGTTTTGAACTATTATTTGTATTTAGTAATTTTCTTTTGATATTTCTCTTCCTAAATACAATTACATATGATGCTAATGGAAACCAAGAATTATATATACTCAGTCTAGAACACTGATGTCATCCTTTTGCTCCTTTAATCATGAGCATACAAGTATTAAGTAGGAAGTTAGCATGAGCAGCAATGGGTGGCCTAGCTGAAAACAATTTAAGCTGATCTCTAAACCCTACCTCAGTACTCCAGTGTGGCTCAGGAGAGCTCACAGATATGCTACAAAACAACCACAGAGACTTTTGTAACTCTTGCGTATCATCATTTCAAGCACAGAGCTCTTCAAGTGACCTTAGGCGGCTAAGAGCCCATTAAAAGTTCATAAATATTCTATACATGCATCCATCTGATTATAATAGACTGGATTATGGGAAAGACATGCACAACATAATCTGTTGCTATGTAACTTGCAACTGTCAATCAAGACTGTCAGTCCACGCCCACCTAGATGAGTATGTAACAGCCCTGTCTTGAAAACCCCATACATCACCATTCCAGCACCAGTGCCTCTCGAGGCTTGGCCCACCTCTCCCTTGTTGTGTTCTTTCTCTTCATTCTTCAATAAACTTATTTTTCCCATGTGTGAGACCTCAGATTCTTCTTTGTGTCCTTACCAAGAACCAAGACCCACGAGAAAGGGTCCTCGTCAACTCTCCCTATCCAGTAGGTAACATAAAGAGAAAATACAGGCACCTCCACTTGCAATTCAGTTACATGTTAGGCAATGAATAGTTTTCACATGCAATCTCACTCGCAGGTTATAATAAAGTGTGCACAGAAAGTATGGCAATGAACAAGTGACTTTTGCCTGTTTTTCCCCAAATGTGGTCTATGAAAATTCTGATAGACGCCTACTATTTTATTATTTCATTACCATTAGGTTTGGACATCTGTGTTTTAATGTAATTGTTATGCACAATAACATTTAAGATGTACTTAATTCTATTGTCAAAAAACATACAATATTTGTAAGTTGAATTTTATAATTTCATAATATTACCTTCCTAGACTCCCTTGTTGCTCTTTGCTTAATGATTACCTTGAAATATGGAGTCTCATAGATGGGAAATGAGGGCAATAAGAAATATACAAGCTTCAACCAAACTACGTGAATTATAAATACTTTTAAAAAGCATCTCGTTTTAAGAAATTATCATGTAATTATAGATAACATTAAACAACCATCATCTTTCTTTGCTAAAATCAAAAGAACAAGAAAATATCTATGCATTTAAAGCAGCTGACTTCTTTAAAGAAAACAACTAACTCTGAATATCTTTGATTTTGAGTAAGACTTGGCTTTATTAGGAAAAAATAAATTCCTAATGTACTCTCTACAGAGAATGATTATCAAGTGTTTATTTAGAAATTAAATTTCTTACTTAAGTAAGCTCTTACTAAAAAAGAAACCTACATAAAATGCAGACAGAAGCACTGTGCCATTTTCTGCAGCTTCCCTTAAATCACCTTGTGAAATTCTCCATGACTTTGCAGCACAGTTTGAAAACCATCCTTCTAAGCATATAAGGAAACTAAAATGCCTCTAGTGTGTATAGGTAATAAAAGTGTGACAAGAGATGGGTGTTGAGACAGTAAGTGTGATATTGCTTATGCTTCAGTAAAGCATTAGAGTGCTTAGACACAGTCTTTAAACACTGGAATCAAAAGCTAAAACATGTACAACTATTGGCAGTTCATGACATTTGCTATCACTGTTTCTCTATGGTCTAGAGAATATATCATGTCTGAAGCTTCAGCAAACTCAACTACTATTTCATTATCATTGCTACTGTTAAGTTTCTCACAAATATTTAATCTGAAAATTATGTTAATTTTGTTCCTTCAGAATCCCTAGTCTGGTGATGTTATTCATTTATTCACACTCAGTTACAACTAACTGGATTTTCTTTAGTGTCTATTGAAGAAAAGTCGTCTTCCAGAGTGAAATCAAAGTCTAAAACTCAGCTATATTTTTCATTCCAGAAATTAACTGGAGATTATTCAGTGACATTACTATAATTAAGCAAGTGAACTATCAGTAGTGCATCTTTTCCATATCAGAAGGTATATCTCACTACTTTTGGCTGCTCCCCAAGGGCAGCTGAGATGCCAGCAGCACTTTGATATATTTGCTTGGAAACTTTTTCAAAATATAAATTTTTTCACGTAGTCTAAAGGAAACTTTGGTTCTCTTTGAGAGAAAACCTTTGAGGAAGATCTGTTCTTGTGATCAGACACACTGTTTAAGGAAAGAGTAATAAGGCAGACACTTTTCATCCTAAATCAACCTTAAAATGTTGTCAATTAGGTATACAGGCACTATAGCTGATTACTCTCTTATTCTATAGAACTATATAAAGCTATTTTGATAGTCCAGGTAATAATCATCATATTTAAAGATTCAACATTACTGAGTAAACAATTAATATTTCTTAATGTTAATATTTTGTGAGTAAAATTATTATCTAAGTTTATAAATGTGTGTGTGTGTGTGTGTGTGTGTGTGTGTACTTAATCATGTCTGACTCTTTGTGACTCTATGGACTACAGCCCAACAGGCTCCTCTGTCCATGAAATCTACCAGGCAAGAACACTGGAGTGGATTGCCATTTCCTCCTCCAAGGGATCTTCCCAATCGACCGAGGCACTGAACCATTTCTCTTTTGTCTTGTGAACTGGCAGGTGGATTCTTTACCCCTAGTACCACCAAAGGATATTTAAAGATACACAAAGGTATTCAAAATTGATTTTATTTTTCTAATATATAAGTGAATACACATTTTCAGATTCATACTTTTCATAAAGAAAAGTAAAGATATAAAGCTTAAATAAGCAATGCTCAAATGTACACTCTAAAAGCAGTAATTACTATAGAATATATTGTAAAAGGCAGAAATATTAGTTAATAACTACAAGTATATCTTATCCAATAGTAAAAATGAAAAAGGAATTTCATACTCAGTAAGAAACTATAAGACTGTTTGCCTTTGCCACACAATACTAAAATAGACTGAAATTATACATATGATATCCACCCCGCCCCAAGAACAAAGCATTTGATGGTCAACTACCACTTTACTCTGAAAAATTCTGAAAAATCCTGTGATTAACAACTGTGTAATATCACCCCCAATCAGATCAGATCAGTCGCTCAGTCCTGTCCGACTCTTTGTGACCCCATGAATCGCAGCACGCCAGGCCTCCCTGTCCATCACCAACTCCCGGAGTTCACCGAGACTCACGTCCATCGAGTCAGTGATGCCATCCAGCCACCTCATCCTCTGTCATCCCCTTATCCCCCTGCCCCCAATCCCTCCCAGCATCAGAGTCTTTTCCAATGAGTCAACTCTTCGCATGAGGTGGCCAAAGTACTGGAGTTTCAGCTTTAGCATCATTCCTTCCAAAGAAATCCCAGAGCTGATCTCCTTCAGAATGGACTCGTTGGATCTCCTTGCAGTCCAAGGGACTCTCAAGAGACTTCTCCAACACCACAGTTCAAAAGCATCAATTCTTCGGTGCTCAGCCTTCTTCACAGTCCAACTCTCATATCCATACATGACCACAGGAAAAACCATAGCCTTGACTAGACGAACCTTTGTTGGCAAAGTAATGTCTCTGCTTTTGAATATATTATCTAGGTTGGTCATAACTTTCCTTACAAGGAGTAAGCGTCTTTTAATTTCATGGCTGCAGTCACCATCTGTAGTGATTTTGGAGCCCAGAAAAATAAAGTCTGACACTGTTTCCACTGTTTCCCCATCTATTTCCCATGAAGTGGTGGGACCAGATGCCATGATCTTCGTTTGCTGAATGTTGAGTTTTAACCCAACTTTTTCACTCTCCTCTTTCACCTTCATCAAGAGGCTTTTTAGTTCCTCTTCACTTTCTGCCATAAGGGGGGTGTCATCTGCATATCTGAGGTTATTGATATTTCTCCTGGAAATCTTTTTTTTTTTTCTTTTAAATTTTATTTTATTTTTAAACTTTACATAATTGTATTAGTTTTTCCAAATATCAAAATGAATCCGCCACAGGCATACATGTGTTCCGCATCCTGAACCCTCCTCCCTCCTCCCTCCCCACACCATCTTGATTCCAGCTTGTGTTTCTTCCAGTCCAGCGTTTCTCATGATGTACTCTGCATATAAGTTAAATAAACAGGGTGACAATATACAGCCTTGATGAATTCCTTTTCCTCTTTGGAACCAGTCTGTTGTTCCATGTCCAGTTCTAACTGTTGCTTCCTGACCTGCATGCAAATTTCTCAAGAGGCAGATCAGGTGTTCTGGTATTCCCATCTCTTTCAGAATTTTCCACAGTTTATTGTGATCCACACAGTCAAAGGCTTTGGCATAGTCAATAAGGAGAAATAGATGTTTTTCTGGAACTTTCTTGCTTTTTCAATGATCCAGTGGATGTTGGCAATTTGATCTCTGGTTCCTCCGCCTTTTCTAAAGCCAGCCTGAACATCAGGAAGTTCACAGTTCACATACTGCTGAAGCCTGGCTTGGAGAATTTTGATCATTACTTTACTATACTAGCGTGTGAGAGGAGTGCAATTGTGCAGTAGTTTGAGCATTCTTTGGCATTGCCTTTCTTTGGGATTGCAATGAAAACTGACCTTTTCCAGTCCTGTGGCCACTGCTGAGTTTTCCAAATATGCTGGCATATCGAGTGCAGCACTTTCACAGCATCATCTTTCAGGATTTGGAATAGCTCAACTGGAATTCCATCACCTCCACTAGCTTTGTTCATAGTGATGCTTTCTAAGGCCCACTTGACTTCACATTCCAAGATGTCTGGCTCTAGGTCAGTGATCACACCATCGTGATTATCTGAGTCATGAAAATCTTTTTTGTACAGCTCTTCTGTGTATTCTTGCCATCTCTTCTTAATATCTTCTGCTTCTATTAGGTCCATACCATTTCTGTTCTTTATCGAGCTCATCTTTGCATGAAATGTTCCTTTGGTATCTCTGATTTTCTTGAAGAGATCCCAAGTCTTTCCCGTTCTGTTGTTTTCCTCTATTTCTTTGCATTGATCACTGAGGAAGGCTTTCTTATCTCTTCTTGCTATTCTGTGGAACTCTGCATTCAGATGTTTATATCTTTCCTTTTCTCCTTTGCTTTTCCCTTCTCTTCTTTTCACAGCTATTTGTAAGTCCTCCCCAGACAGCCATTTTGCTTTTTTGCATTTCTTTTCTATGAGAATGGTCTTGATCCCTGTCTCCTGTACCCAAAAATGGTGCTTAAGAAAACCATGATTCTTAAGACAACAAAGCTGACCTATTTGTCATAACTGTGATGGTCAGGCATTAAAAGTAAGTAAAAACATAACTTTAAGAACAGAAACAGTACTGTCTCTTCTGTCAATTTATGAGAGTTTTCAGTGTCTTTAAAAAACATCTTTTCTGTGAAGTCTAATCAGTACAGTCATTTTCTAGCTGGTCTACTGGAAACCTAGCTAAAACATTCTTTCCCTAATTGTGACTATAAGGTTCCCTGTACAGGTAAAACAAATTTTGCCATTTCTCTTGTTAGACTTTTAAGTCAATTTTAAAGCCCCTAAAGAAGCTAAAAATCAAGTCTTTTTTGATAGTTTCAGTTGTAGCTATGTTCTGAGTCCAAGTTCCTATGACTTGGTGCATACAGACCAGCATATCAAGAGATGAATTATGGAGTCAAGGGATAGAAATTTCTTTTCAGAAAGCCAGCAGATAAAGATGATGTTGGACCAGTATCTTTAACGAACATCATGCCCCGGTTTAGATACTATTTTTCTTTTATAGAACAAAGAGGAGGAGGTTAAGAGGTAAAATAAAAAAAGGTGATAAGTTGTTGCAAATATTTCCTGGTTCTGGCCAGACTCCAGAGAGAGTGTGATCATTTCTTCCTTCCTGCAACCAGTTACAGGTGTGCCTAGTCAGAATGCTTCCTATGAATTTAAATAAATGTATTTTAGTTTAATATTCAGTCAGGGGAGGCAGGGTTTCCTGGATGTGTGACATGATGTATGCATGCCCATATGTGCTAACTTGCTTCAGTCATGTCTGATTATGTGTGACACTGTGGACTATAACCCAAAAGACTCCTCTGTCCATGGGATTCTCCAGGTAAGAATACTGGAGTGGGTTGCCATGCATTTCTTCAGGAGATCTTCCTGACCCAGGGATTGAACCTGCGTCTCTTTCATTTACTTGCATTGGCAGGGGGGTTCTTTACCACTAGCGCCACCTGGGAAGCCCTACCTTGTGTATACTTTAAGCTATCTGCAACGTCCCTTTCGTGATTGATTAACTTGTAGAAAAAGCAAAGATTAAGGCAGAAGAAACACATCCAATATAGAATCAGATTTATTCTTCCCTATTACAGCTACAAGTATAGGAAGGGAATAACTTAGAATGTGGGCTTTCCAGATGGCTCAGTGGGTAAAGAATCTGCCTGCAGTGCAGGAGACACAGGTTAGATCCCTGAGTCTGATAGATCTCCCAGAGGAAATGGCAATGCACTCCAGTATTCTTACCTGGAGAATCTCATGGACAGAGGAGCCTGATGGGTTACAGTGCATAGACTCACAGAGTAGGACATGACCGAAGCGACTAACAGAGCATAAAAGGTAGTCACCGTCACAAAGAGGTACAGAGTGTCTCTGCAGTAGAGTTACACAAAGCCCAAAGACACATTTTAATACAGAAGCAGAAAAACCCTTTTGAACGGACAACTTCACTAAACAGAACAAATCCAGGAATTAGCGCAGCACAGGCTGGATTATGATTTGCAATTATATTTACTCAAGAAAATATGATTTTATTGTGAATTGGAAATAAAATGTGTTCTAATTTGTCCACTTAGTTATAAATAATCTCTTCAGGTGACAATGTGATATATTAATGTGACTCTCTTAATGTGACACAGAAAATGGTCAGAAAAAGAAAATGTTAATACAGAAATTATACAAAATAAGAATTGCATTAGACTTAATTTCCGTGTCTTGTTTTAAAGCTACCATTAAAAAAAAAAAAAAAAAAAAAAACTTGTTTCAGGAAATGAAATGATTTTCCCTTTAACCACACAATATTTAATAATCAGGAAATTTGCTTCATAGTACATATTTTGTTGTCCAATTGCTAAGTCAAGTCTTATTCTGTGGCCCTGTGGACTGCAGCATGCCAGGCTCCTCTGTCCTCCACCATCTCCCAGAGTTTGCTTAAACTCATGTCCACTGAGTCAATGATGCTATCTAACTCTCTCATTCTATGCCACCCTCTTCTCTTGCCTTCAGTTTTTCCTGGCATCAGGATCTTTTTTGATGAGTTGGCTCTTCACATCAGGTGGCCAAAATATTGGAGCTCAGCTTCAGGATCAGTTCTTCCAGTGAATACTCAGGATT
Organism: Bos grunniens; assembly: GCF_055505025.1. Taxonomy (NCBI): domain Eukaryota; kingdom Metazoa; phylum Chordata; class Mammalia; order Artiodactyla; family Bovidae; genus Bos; species Bos grunniens. Next base: position 6,581,332 of record NC_141176.1, on the reverse strand, counting down.
GATTTCCTTTATGATTGACTGGTTTGATTTCCTTGCAGTCCAAAGGACTCTCAAGAATCTTCTTCAGCATAATTCCAAAGCAATAATTCTTCAGCGCTCAGCTTTCTTTATGGTCCAAATCTCACATCTCTACATGATTACAGGAAAAACCATAGCTTTGACAATACAGACCTTTGTCTGCAAAGTACTGTCTCTGCTTTTTGACATGCCATTTTGGTTTGTTATAGCTTTACTTCCAAAGAGCAAGTGTCTTTTAATTTCATGGCTGCAGTCATTGTCCACAGTGATTTTGGATAAATAAGCATATTTTATATGTGTATAAGTTGAATCCAGAATATTTTAGTGTGTTATGTATGTTTTTTCTATAAAAGGAATAAACAACACATTAATGTTGGTTGATATATTAAGATAGCTTTGATGAACTGCTTGTATTTAGTCAATTCCACCTGGGCAATGAAGTTGACCATCTTCACTTTCTTTATCAATCTGAATTAATTTCATCCAGCTTAAAAATAAATTAATATTGAAAGCAAAACTTACAAAGCCCAGCATTATCTTTTATTTCAAAATGTTCTGCATGATTTAACCCTGCCTAAAACATGCCTTGAAAGAATAAAAATTTTCTCTTCTCTCACTGTAGCTAGTTATTTGGAATCACTATGAAATTTCAAATCCACCAACAGTCCAGGAATAGTAAATATTGGAACTGAGATTTCATTGCTATCTTCTTGTCTGATATTTTTCACATTATTAAGATAATTACAGAAAAACAGGTCACAGACCAAGTGGTCACACTAAACCCAGGTATCTGGGGTTCAGTTCTTAGTACATCCAGGGCTTCTTTCTATGATGGCAGTGTCTGAGCATTCATTCTTTGTAAATCTGTTTTTCTTTCCTTTTTGCTTTATTTTTACTTTAAAAGATCTTAGATTCACTGGAAAATTGCAAATACAGTAGACAGAATCCATGTACCCTTCACTCTGTTTCTCCCAATAATCGAATCTTATATAACTAAAATTTAATATTAAAGCTAGGAAATTGACACTGATAAATGTGTGTATAGTTCTATGCAATTTCTCTTGTGTATAGATTAATGTAAGAACTACCAGAAGCCAGTTGCATACCTACTTCCACCACCATAAAGTTCTCTCTTGCCATCATTGTATCTTTTTCCACTCAACCATCCTGAATCCCTGTCAAACACTAATGTAGTCTCCATCTCTGTTATTGTGTCATTTTGAGAATGTAATATAAATGGAACCATGCAGTATGTGGCCCTTTTAGACTGACTTTTTCAGTGAACATAATGCCCTTGAGATTCATCCAAGTTGCTACATGTAATGATAACTCATTTCTGTTTTTTGCTGAATATCTCATGGGATGGATATATCACATATTGGATAAACATTCACGTACGGAGGAATATTCTGGTTGTTTCCTGTGCTTTGGCTATTAAATATGAATAAGGCTACTGTAAATATTATTATAAGAATTCTTTATAACATTCCTCAGTGATCCTTTCAAAGAAATAGAGGAAAACAACAGAATGGGAAAAACTGGAGATCTCTTCAAGAACATTAGAGATAAACCAAAGTTCATGAAAATATAAGCACAATAAAGAGCATAAATGGTATGGACCTAACAGAAGCAGACGATATTAAGAAGAGGCAGTAAGAATACACAAAAGAACTATACTAAAAAGATCTGCATGACCCAGATAACCACGATAGTATGATCACTCACCTAGAGACAGATATCTTGGAGTTCAGCATCAAGGGGGCCTTAGGAAGCATCACTATGAAGAAACCTAGAAGAGGTGATGGAACTGCTGCTGAGCTATTTCAAACACCATAGATGATGCTGTTAAAGTGCTGCACTCAATATACCAGCAAATTTGGAAAACACAGCAGTGGCCACAGGACCAATAATGGTCACTTTTCATTCCAATCCCAAAGAAAGGCAATGCCAAAGAATGTTCAAACTACCACACAGTTGCACTCACCTCATATGCTAGCAAAGTAATGTTTAAAATTCTCCAAGCCAGACTTCAACGTTATGTGAATGGTGAACTTCCAGATGATCCAGCTGGATTTAGAAAAGGTGAAAGGACAAGAGATCACATTTCTAACATCCACTGGATCATCAAAAATGCAAGAGAGTTCCAGGAAAACATCTACTTCTGCTTTACTGACTACACTAAGCCTTTGACTATGTGGATCACAAAAAAACTGGAAAATTCTTCAAGAAATGGGAATACCAGACCACCTTACCGGTCTCCTAAGAAAACTGTATGCAGGTCAAGAAGCAACAGCTAGAATCAGACATGGAACAATGGACTGGTTCCAAATTGGGAAATGAGTACATCAAGGCTGTATATTGCCACCCTGCTTGTTTAATTTATATGCAGAGTACATCATGAGAAATGCCAAACTGGATGAAGCACAAACTGGAATCAAGATTGACAGGAGAAGTATCAATAACCTCAGATATGCAGATGACACCACTCATGGCAGGCAGTGAAGAGGAACTGAAGAGCCTCTTGATGAAAGTGAAAGAGAAGGAGAGAAAAAACTGACTTAAAACTCAGCATTCACAAAATGAAGATCAAGGCATCTAGTCCTATCACTTAATGGCAAATAGATGGGGAAACAGTGGAAACAGTGACAGACTTTATTTTGGGGGACTCCAAAATCACTGCAGATGGTAACTGCAGCAATGAAATTAAAAGGCACTTGCTTCTTGGAAGAAAGGCTACGACAAACCTAGACAGCATATTAAAAAGCAGAGACGTTAATTTTCCAACAAAGGTCCATCTAGTCAAAGCTCTGGTTTTTCCAGTAGTCATGTATGAATGTGAGAGTTAGACCATAAAGAAAGCTAAGCACTGAAGATTTGATGTTTTTCAACTGTGGTGTTGGAGAAGACTCTGGTGACTCCCTTGGACTGCAAGGAGATCCAACCAGTCCATCCTGAAGGAAATGAGTACTGAATATTCACTGGAATGACTTATGCTGAAGCTGAAACTCCAATACTTTGGCTACCTGATGCAAAGAACTGACTTATTGAAAGCACGAGGAGAAAGGAACGGCAGAGGATGAGATGGTTGGATGGCATCACTGACTTAATAGACATGAGTTTGAGTAAACTCTGGGAGTTGGTGATGGACAGGGAGGCCTAGCAAGCTGCAGTCCATGAGGTCAGAAAGAGTTGGACATGACTGAGCGACTGAACTAAATTGAACAGAACTGAAGTTTCATTTCTCTGTGATAAATTCCCAAGACTGTGATTGTTGAGTTGTATACAATTGTATGTTTTCCAGACAGCCAAAGTGTTCTTTCAGAGTTCCGTGCCGACTATGTTCCCACCAGCAATGTGTGAAAGACTGTTTTTCTGTATTCTTGCCAGCATTATGTGCTGTCACATTTTGGGGGGAGGATGGGCTAATTTTGATAAATATGTCAGGATAGATCTTTGCCATCTAATTTGCATTTCCCTATTGGTTGCTAATGTTCAATATCTTAATAATGCTTCCACATACCTTTTTGATGAATCAATGTAATCTCTTCTTTTGCCAGTTTTCTAATAGTTTTTTTTCTTTTATAATTCTTTCCATTTCCAAATATTACCCTTGCATTCACAGAATAAATCCAAATGGTAAAAATATGAAATTCCTTTTATATATTTCTAAAAGCTATTTGTAAATATTACTAGGATAAACAACTGTGAGGGATTTTTTTGGGATATTTGGGAACATTTTTTGAGGGATACTGGTATTCATTTTTTTCCTTTTATACTCTTTTTGTCTGGTTTTGATATCCAGATAATACCAGTTTCATGAAAACATTCCATATGACTGTCAGATATTAAATTTTTGAATAGAATAGCTTACAGAATGATTCAAAAATTTTCAAAGATCACTTTAATTTTTATTTTTGTGAATTTGTATACATTAAATATTTTAAGACTGTATTCTGAGAGCAATATAAGTTTCAGAACAAAATTAAGGGGAAGATGCAGATATTTCTCATATATTCCTGGTCTCTACACAGGTGTAGGCATACACCTTAACAACATTTCCCAGCAGAATAGTACATGTGTTATAACTGCAGATTTACATTGGCACATCATAATCATCCAAAGTCCAAAATTTCCATTACATTTCACTTTTGGTGTTGTACATTCTATGAGTTTGGACAAGTGTTTAATGACATTATAGTGTTGTGTGGAGCATTTTAACTGCCTTAAAATTTTCTGTATTCTTCCTATTCATCCTTTCTCTACCAATATCTGTCAACCACTGATCATTTTACTCTTTCCATTGTTTGGTCTTTTTCCAGAATGTCACATGGTTGGATTTGTACAGTATGTAAGATTCTAGTACGTATGATCTTTTTAGATTGGCCTCTTTGCCTTTGGAGAAGGTATGCATTTAAGATTTCTCCATTCATGCATTTCAATTCATTGATAGCTTATTTTAGTAATGAAGAATGCTAATGTACTGCAGTACAATATCTAATGTACTGCAGTTTATGTATCCATTTACCTACTGAAGAACTCCTTAGGTGCCTCTAAGCTTTGGCAGCTGTGAATACAGCTACTACAAGTACCTGTGTGCAGGTTTTGTGCACATATAATTACCTTGAGATAGTAAAAGTATATTTAGTTTTATAAGAAACTCTCAGCCTTTCTAAGAGACTGTACCATTTTGCATCCCCACCAGCAATAAAAGAGGGTTCCTGTTGCATCTCCACATTCTCTGCAGCTTTTGGTATATCAGCATGTGGATTTTTGCCATTCTACTAAGTGTGCAGTGATATTTCATTGTTGTTTTAATTTATATTTCCCTGATGATATACAGTACAGAACTTCTTTTCATATGCTTATTTGCCATCTGTATCTCTCCTTTGGTGAGGCATTTGTTAAGGCTTTTGGCCCGTTTTTAATTCAGGATTTTTTGTTTGTTCTGTACTATTATTGCTGTTTTAAGAGTTTTTTGTATATATGAGATGACCATCCTTTATCAGATGTATCTTACAGACATATTTTCTCCCAGTATTTGGCTTATCTTCTCATTCTTTTGACATTGACTTTCACAGAGCATAATTTTAATTTTATGAAATGCAACATATTACTTATTTCTTTCATGGATATTCCTTTGTTAATACATCTTAAAAGCCTTCAGTTCAGTTCAGTTGCTCAGTCGTGGCCGACTCTTTTGACCCCACGAATTGCCACATGGCAGGCTTCCCTGTCCATCACCAACTCCCGGAGTTCATTCAAACACATGTCTATTGAGTCAGTGATGCCATCCAGCCATTTCATCCTCTGTTGTTCCCTTCTCCTCCTGCCCCCAATCCCTCCCAGCATCAGAGTCTTTTCCAATGAGCCAACTCTTCATGAGGTGGCCAAAGTATTGGAGTTTCAGCTTTAGCATCATTCCTTCCAAAGAACACCCAGGACTGATCTTCAGAATGGACTGGTTGGATCTCCTTGCAGTCCAAGGAACTCTCAAGAGTCTTCTCCAACACCACAGTTCAAAAGCATCAATTCTTCAGTGCTCAGCTTTTTTCACAGTCCAACTCTCACATTCATACATGACTACTGGAAAAACCATAGCCCTGAGTAGATGGACCTTTGTTGGCAAAGTAATGTCTCTGCTTTTTAATATGCTGCCTAGGCCGTCTATGGGGTCACACAGAGTTGGACACGACTGAAGTGACTTAGCATAGAATAGCATAGGTTGGTCATAACTTTCCTTACAAGGACTAAGTGTCTTTTAATTTCATGCTTGCAATCACCATCTGCAGTGATTTTGGAGCCCCCCAAAAATAAAGTCTGACACTGTTTCCACTGTTTCCCCGTCTATTTCTCATGAAGTGATGAGACCAGATGCCATGATCTTCATTTTCTGAATGTTGAGCTTTAAACCAAATTTTTCACTCTCCACTTTCACTTTCATCAAGAGGCTTTTGAGTTCCTCTTCACTTTCTGCCATAAGGGTAGTGTCATCTGCATATCTGAGGTTATTGATATTTCTCCCGGCAATCTTCATTCCAGTTTGTGCTTTTACCAGCCCAGTGTTTCTCATGATATACTCTGCATATAAGTTAAATGAGCAGGGTCACAATATTCAGCCTTGACGTACTCCTTTTCCTATTTGGAACCAGTCTGTTGTTCCATGTCCAGTTCTAACTATTGCTTCCTAACCTGCATACAAATTTCTCAAGAGGCAGATCAGGTGGTCTGGTATTCCCATCTCTTTCAGAATTTTCCAGTTTATTGTGATCCACACAAAGGCTTTGGCATAGTCAATAAAGCAGAAATAGATGTTTTTCTGAAACTCTCTTGCTTTTTGCATGATCCAGCATATGTTGGCAATTTGACCTATGCTTCCTCTGCCTTTTCTAAAACCAGCTTGAACGTCTGGAATTTCATGGTGCACATGTTGCTGAAGCCTGGCTTGGAGACTTTGAGCATTACTTTACTAGCGTGTGAGATGAGTGCAATTGTGCAGTAGTTTGAGCATTCTTTGGCATTGCCTTTCTTTGGGATTGCAATGAAAACTGACCTTTTCCAGTCCTGTGGCCACTACTGAGTTTTCCAAATTGCTGGCATATTGACTGCAGCACTTTCACAGCATCATCTTTCAGGATTTGAAATAGCTCAACTGGAATTCCATCACCTCCACTAACTTTGTTCATAGTAATGCTTTCTAAGGCCCACTTGACTTCACATTCCAGGATGTCTGGCTCTAGGTGAGTGATCACACTACTGTGATTATCTTGGTCGTAAAGGTCTTTTTTGTACAGCTCTTCTGTGTATTCTTGCCATCTCTTCTTAATCTCTTCTGCTTCTGTTAGGTCCATACCATTTCTGTCCTTTATAGAGCCCATCTTTGCATGAAATGTTCCCTTGGTTTCTTTAATTTTCTTGAACAGATCTCTAGTTCTTCATATTCTGTTGTTTTCCTCTATTTCTTTGCACTGATTGCTGAAGAAGTCTTTCTTATCTCTTCTTGCTAGTCTTTGGAACTCTGCATTCAGATGCTTATATCTTTCCTTTTCTCCTTTGCTTTTCATTTCTCTTCTTTTCACAGCTATTTGTAAGGCCTCCCCAGACAGCCATTTTGCTTTTGTGAATTTCTTTTCCATGGGAATGGTCTTGATCCCTGTCTCCTGTACAATGTCATGAACCTCATTCCATAGCTCATCAGGCACTCTATCTATCAGATCTAGTCCTTTAAATCTATTCCTTACTTCCACGGTATGATCATAATGGATTTGATTTAGGTCATATCTGAATTGTCTAGTGATTTTCCCTACTTTCTTCAATTTAAGTCTGAATTTGGCAATAAGGTGTTCATGATCTCAGCCACAGTAAGGTCCTAGTCTTGTTTTTTTGTGACTATATAGATCTTCTCCACCTTTGGCTGCAAAGAATACAATCAATCTGATTTCAGTGTTGACCATCTGGTGATGTCCATGTGTAGAGTCTTCTCTTGTTTTGTTGGAAGAGGGTGTTTGCTATGACCAGTGAATTCTCTTGGCAAAACTGTATTGTCCTTTGCCCTGCTTCATTCTGTATTCCTAGGCCAAATTTGCCTGTTACTCCAGGTGTTTCTTGACTCCCTACATTTGCATTCCTGTCCCCTATAATGAAAAGGACACCTTTTTTGGTGTTATTTCTAAAAGGTCTTGTAGGTCTTCATAGAACCATTCATCTTCAGCTTCGTCAGCATTACTTAACTCTACATAAAGTCTCTAGCTTTTCTTCTAAGATGTCTTCTAAGAGTTTTATATTTTGTGTGTGTTTTTCTGTGCTCATGCTCAGTAGCTTCCGTGGTGTCCAACTCTTTGTGACCCTATGGACTGTATCCTGCCAGACTCCTCTGTCCATGGGATTTTCCAGGCAAGAATACTGGAGTGGTTTTCTATGTCCTCCTCCAGGAGATTTTCCTGACCCAAGCATTGAACCTGTGTCTCTTGCATCTCCTGCCTTGACAAGAGTGTTCTTTACCACCAGCACTACCTGGGCAGCCGTTTTGTGTTTTTCCATACAGCCATATGATCCATTTTTAATTAATTTATATGAGAAGCACATCTGTGCCTAGAATTTTTTTAATGTGGGTGACTATTTACATTAAATATTTTAGCATTTATCTATAATGTAACCACCGAAATCAGTGAAAAAAAAAGCATAGCAAGAATATTTAACATGTATAACTGAATATTTTTTACACATTGTTTGAATTAACGTATTTTATAATATAGCATACATTTATACATAAACAAAATGTTGCCTTATATCTTACACAGGATATATAATCATAGGGAAGAATCATTACTACATATTTGTTAATAGATACTTTGCAGTTGTTTGTTAAGTTATGAGGTTAAAACAATATACCTACTTTGCTGTCATAATTTACTGTGGCGAAAATGCCTATGTTATGCATAATAGGTAAAGTGGGTTTCTATGCTTATATCCAGAAAAGAAATTAATTTAAATTTGTCATTGCACGCAATGATATATAAATTTAAACCATTGAAGTGATGTCACTCAGTCGTGTCTGACTCTTTGCGATCCCTACCAGGCTCCTCCCTCTATCTCTGCGATCCCTACCAGGCTCCTCCCTCCATGGGATTCTCCAGGCAAGAGTACTGGAGTGGGTTGCCATTTTCTTCTCCAAGGGATCTTCCCGACCCAGGGATCAAACCCCGGTTTCCCGCATTCCAGGCAGATGCTTTAACCTCTAAGCCTCCAGGGAAGCCCCATGCAATGATATATAAATTTAAAGCATTATGTTTACTTAAATAAGAACTTTGATTCAAAAATTACTCCAATTCTCTCCTGTGACATTAATTTTTTAATCATGAATTATTTCTATTATAAAGGTGTGCTTTAAATTTCCTGTCTTAAAGTAGAACAAAATTTCCTAAAAAAGTATTTTGTCTCTTACCCTTATATTCCCTTTCTGTGACACCTCCTTACTGTATTCTCCAGAGCAAAAGTTCAGTGACATTGAACTTTAGTTTTTCTCTTGACTCTTTCTCCTTTAATTCTTTTGTCAACTACCATACTTGCACTTGGGCTCCCACTATTTTGCTGAATCGTATTTATCAATTTATAAAATGTACCCCTGTTATCCAGCCTTGTGTCCATTTATGTTTTCTTCTCTATTTAATGAGTTTGATCTATTTGCCTACATGGGCCTTCTTAAAAGTTTTCTTTCTCTTGGCTTCATCCTTAAATTCATCATTATTGTTGTTCAGTCTCTCAGTCATGTCTGACTCTTTGTGACCCCATGGACTGAAGCACTTTAGACTTCCCTGTCCTCCATTATCTCCTGGAATTTGCTAAAACTTCCTGTCTGTTGAGTTGGTGGTACTCTCTGACCATCTCATCCTCTGCTGCTCCCTTCTTCTTGCCTTCAAACTCTCCTAGCATCAGGGTCTTTTCCAATGAGTCATTGCTTCTCATCAGGTGGCCAAGGTAATTGCAGTCTAATAATGAGAAAGATATCAGAAAACTTCACTAGAAGAATATTATGCATGTTTGACCAGTATTTTTCAAAAAGGTAGAAAGTCATCCAATCTAGAACCCTGAAATAGATTCACATAATACAGTTAGCTGATCTTTAACAAAAAAGCAAAGACAACTCAATGGAGAAAAGAAAATAGGCTTTTCAATAAGTAGCACTAGATGTCCATATGGGCAATAGGATGTCCATGTGGAGGGGTGATTGGGGAGGGGGCGGGGAACTATACGCAAACATTATACCTTTTACAAAAATTAAATGAAAATGGATCACAGACATTAATTTAAAATGCAAAACTATAAAATTTAAGAAGACTACATAGAAGAAGATCTAGGTTATCATAGGTTTTGTGATGAGTCTTTAGGTGTAATATAAAAGGCATAATTCATGAAAGGAAAAAATGGTGAGTTGTAATTTAATAATAATAAACTCTTCTGCTTTTCGAAGATAATCAAAAGATAAGCCACAAACTTGGAGAAAAACATGACAAAGCATGTACTTCTGTACAATGTAGGTCAATAGATAAATAAACTGACAGATTAATACAGTTTAATGAAATGATGTTTCAAACCACAATATGACTTTGATAAACTGAAAGAAACCATTCTGTATCCCTTCACTGTTCAAAACATAAACTCTCGTGAAAATGATTTCATTAAAAAAAAAAAGGTTTTATCCACCTGAGCTTTAATCATGTGAAAGTTTATGATTTACTACATGTGCATACCACCAGGGCTTCCCTGGTGGCTCAGATGGTAAACAATCCACCTGCAATGTGGTAGATCTGGATTCCATGCCTGGGTTGGGAAGATTCCCTGGAAAACGGAATGGCTATCCACTTCAGTATTCTTGCCTGAGAATTCCATGGACAAAGGAGCCTGTCAGGTCCCACTCCATGGGATCCGCTGAGCGACTTTCACTTTCACTTTTCACATTTGCACACAGTGGCTTTCCTGATGGCTCCTGTCCATGCGGGAGATGTAGATTCGATCGATCCCTGGGTCATGAAGATCCCATGGAGACAGAAATGGCAACCCACTCCAGCAGTCTTGTCTGGAGAATTCCACGGACAAAGGAGTCTGCGGACTCCAGTCTATGGAGTAGCAAAAGTGTCAGACACAACTTAGTAACTAAACAACAACGCTTGAATACAACAAAACAAAATTGTTCACTAAAGTTAATTCTAACATTATGCTTATGTAATAGTGAATAACTTTGTCAGATTAGTTGCTAAAAGTATCTGCATCTTTCTATTACACTTGTCTTTATATGATTTACTCATTTTCTTTGTATCAAAATGATCAGTCATTTGAACAGGATTGGTACAATATCTGCAGCAGTTTTCAACTCCTGAATAAAACCATTTGCACATAATCTGGTATTGTATTTCCAAAGGGAACACTATGATTTTAAACGCCAATAAAATGCCTACTATTCCTTTCGATATATGGCAGGCCCTGTCATTCCCTTCCATTTTTATACCTTATGATTGCTTTTAACTATTTGATTTTTTTTAAGTGTTCATTTTAAAATAGTCAACATTGAAATTATATATTTCTTTAAAAATAAAAAAATATTTATATAAAAAAGGGCAATCTATTGATCTCTGAAAAAACATTGTAAAATCTATTTATATTTGCTTTCTACATACATATGTTTGATTATAACAGATAATTATGGAAAAGACATGCACAATAGAGCCTGTTGTTCTGCAACTTGCCACTGTTAATCAAAACTGTTAATCCACTCCTACCTAAATGAATATGCAAAACCCTGTCTTATAAACCTCACACAGCATCATTCTAGTGCCAGTGCCACTCGGTTTGGCCCATATCTCCTTTGAGGTGTTCTTTAATACACTTATTTTTGTCACTGGTAAGACCTTAGATTATTCTTTCTTTCCTTTCCAAGAATGGAGACCCATGAGGTAAGGTCACCCTTCCTACAAAGAGTAATAATTATGTGAATTTTAAGATTCAGAGTCAAGTCTTAAAAGTATGCTGATAATGAAACCATGACATCACGTTGGGATAACTTTTTAATGTTTATTTTTATAAGCAGAAATATGAATTTGAATATATGTAAATTACAATTCTCTTACTTTTATTTCCAAGAAAGAAAAGAAGTAATCTGGCTGGAGTGGTATTTTTTTTTTTATTGCAACAATTTCTTAATCTAATAAGCAATTTTGCTTAAATTGGGTGATTTTTGTTGAAAGACCCTCAGTTCAGGCATTTAGTTGTGTCTAACTCTGTTCATCATATTAACTTAAATGACCATGGTTAACTTAAATTTTGTTATTTAATCAAACACTTGAAGCTAACCCCTGCTATGCACTATTGCTGTTTGTTAAGATGACCATATCCCACACATAAATCCATTCTTTGATTCCTATTTGACCAAAAAAAAAAAAAAAAAAACCCATCTCCTGTAATTTTTTCTAGGCATGTAGAGATCTTGAATATCAGGTTAAATATTTTAAATTAAAAATAACTGAGTTGAAAATAAATTTAACACGTTGTTTCTAAAATGAACATTGCTGAATTTTCAAATATATTGTTGGGTTAGTGTTTAATGGCTTTACAGATGTACTGGATTTTCCCTAAATTATAATACAGGGTTGCAAGAATTGTGAAAGCAAACTGTTTTTTTGAAATCCTCTAAACAGTCAAGCACAGAAATAGAGATAGTCAGTGGACGTTAAATCTTCTGCTCATTATTACTGGAACTTGATCATCTGTCTTGCTTTCTGCTGCTGCTGCTGCTGCTAAGTTGCTTCAGTCGTGTCCGACTCTGTGCGACTCCATAGACGGCAGCCCACCAGGCTCCCCTGTCCCTGGGATTCTCCAGGCAAGAACACTAGAGTGGGTTGCCGTTTCCTTCTCCAGTACATGAAAGTAAAAAATGAAAGTGAAGTCGCTCAGTTGTGTCCAAATCTTAGCGACCCCATGGACTACAGCCTACCAGGCTCCTCCATCCATGGATTTTCCAGGCAAGAGTACTGGAGTGGGGTGCCATTGCCTTCTCCGGACTTGCTTCCTTAGTGACCATTATAATAATGATGCAATGAAAATATTAGAGAAATATTTATTTACTGTAAGCATTTAATACAGGTGTCTATAATCTTGCCATTATAGCTAATGTGGAAATATGTAAAAAATGAATTGCCTACCTCAAAGTAAAAATTCAGTAGGAGATTCAGTAAAGAACAAGACTTGTAAATTCCTTCCTTGAGATTGAGCCCTCCTACCCAGTCACAGCTGGAGCCCTTGGCAAACTTGGTTGTCAGCTATTCTATTTGCAATGATCTAATTGCCAAGGTCTGTTCCATGTAATCTTGTATTTAATCAAAAGTCAGTTTATGTTCCTTTAAATCAATTTTTAATGCTAAAGCGAATATTGGATGTTACATTACTGTTAGAAATAGAATTTGGCTACCTCACAGCTTAATTAGAATTGTGTGTGTTTCTCCTGGGAACTCATACTTCTATCTGGAATTAGATACCCATGATTAAGTTTTTTTTTAATTCAAGTAACATTTTCCCCCTAAAAAGTTATTGAGAAATGATGCTGCACTGTTTATGCATGCAAATACAAAAAACAAACTGCAAAATAATGTGTGTTTGTGACTGTTTATATATTTCATAAAAACACAGACTCATATATACATCTGTGCATACAAGTATGAATGTAATAAGAGGTACATGAATTTGTGTGTATACACCTATAATATTTTAATGTGAGACATAGCATTTTAGTAATATTAAATAGTTCAAATCATAAAACATTCCTTTCTGGCTGTATTTTCAGCAACATTTTCCTCTATACTGATGCAGTAACCCAACTTCACTGTAACTTACAAGTAACAATATAGTTAAATTACACATACCATACTGAACACAATGCAATTAAGACGTGCAAATTCAAGTTTAGAATAGGAGTTGTTCTTGGAGCATTTCAAATAAAATCTTCAGGGAAATGAAAGCAATCAAAGAAAAACTATTTTGCCACACTAGAACTATAAACACAAATATACATATATAGATAGATAACAAAAAACACATTTTCTTAAACTATCAATAATAAAACATTATTTATTCATATGCTACAAATATCACTATATTTAATTTAAACCACAAACCATATATGCTATATAATCTAATCCTACTAAATATAAGATCAGTTCAGTTCAATCGCTCAGTCATGTCCGACTCCTTGTGACTCCATGGACTGCAGCATGCCAGGCCTCCCTGTCCATCACCAACTCGTGGAGTTTACTCAAACCGCTGTCCGTTGAGTCAATGATGCCATCCAACCTTCTCATCCTCTGTTGTCCCGTTCTCCTCCTGCCTTCAATCTTTCCCAGCATCAGGGTCTTTCCAAATGAGTCAGCTCTTATCAGGTGGCCAAAGTATTGATTTTCAGATAGAATTCCCAATTCAGATAGAATTCCCAATTTTTGCCATTTGTAAGTACCATTGTCATATGAAGCATGTCCAGTTATGTAAATCAGCTAAATAAAGAAAGTAACCTACAGTCTGGACCTCAGCAAAGCTGGTTGTTTGCAACCACAGACACTCCTATCAATTAAAGACTTTCATACACATTAAAAAAAAAAAAAGAGATGAAATTTTCAAGTTACTGTGTACCTAAAGAAATGTGATCATATAATAGTTTTCATAACTACCTAAATTGGTATTGCAGTTAGAAGAAGTATTTCTCAATTCATACTGAGTAATCAACTTAAAAAAGAAAAAGTAATGAGCCCAACATTGAAAGTTCAAACACTAAAACAAGTCTTCAAAAATCAGCAATAATTCAATAAAAATAACATTTTCTTGCATTATAGTAGTTATTGAAATAATTTCAGTGCCCCCAATCAAAATTTAAAGCATAACATGACACTGTTTTACAAACAAAATATGTATAAATTTATTTTTAAAAAATTGGCCTAATAGTTCTTAATACCTTCAAAGAAGACTAAAGTCTGAAACAGGAGGAGATGCCAACTTTATAGTAATAGCATTTAATTGGCAATGACTTCAGGCAGGGGCATAGAAAAGAATTACAAATATTATAAAATTATTCCCTAGGGCAGCTTATGTCATAAGGCTGAAACTATGAATTCTTTAAAGGAAATTCCAATAATCACATTGTATTTTATCCATTAAAAGAGTGATGAATTTCAAAAGAAAACACAGTAAAGACTGTTTTATGTATACATATATATGTAAAAATATATATTCATATATTTATTATATATATTTGATATTGTTGTTCAGTCCCAGAGTCATGTCTCACTCTTTATGATCCCACGGACTGCAGTCCACCAAGTTTCCCTGTCCTTCAGTATCTCCTGGGCTTCCCTTGTGGCTCCACTGGTAAAGAATCCACCTGCAATGTGGGAGTCCTGGGTTCAGTCCCTGAGTTGGGAAGATCGACTGGAGAAGGGAAAGGCTCCCCACTCCAGCGTTCTGGTCTAGAGAAATCCACAGAGTGCATAGTCCAGGGGGTTGCAAAGAGTCAGACATGACTGAGCAACTCTCACTTTCACTGTCCCTGGGGGTTTGCTCAAGTTAATGTCCATTGAATCCATGATGCCCTGCAACCATCTCATCCTCCATTGGCCCTTCTCCTCCTACCTTCAGTCTTTACCAGCATCAGGATATTTTCCAGTGAGTCCACTGTCTACATCAACTGGCCAAAGTATTGGAGCTTCAGCTTCAGCATTTGTCTTTCCAGTGAATATTCAGGATTGATTCCCTTTAGAATTGACTGGTTTGATCTGCTTGATGTCCAAGGGACACTCAAGAGTCTTCTCCAGCACAGTCTTCTGAAAGCATCCTTTCTTTGGCATTCAGCCATCTTTATGGTCCAACTCTCACATCCACACACGACTGTGGTAAAAACCATAGCTTTGTCTATACAGACTTGTCAGCAAAGTGATGTCTCTGCTTTTTAATATGCAAAGTGTGTCCTAGCTTTCCTTCCAAGGAGCACGTGTCTTTTAATTTCATGGCTGCAGGCACCATCTGCAGTGATTTTGGAGCGCAGGAAAATAAATTTGGTCACTGTTTCCATTGTTTCCCAGCTATTTGCCATGAGGGTGTCCTTGAAGTGAGACTCAGATGCCATAATCTTAGTTTCTTCAATGTTGTACTTTAAGCCAGCTTTTTCATTTTGCTCTTTTACCCTCATCAAGAGGTTCTTTAGTTCCTATTTACTTTCTGTTATTAGAATGGTATCATCTTCATATCTGAAGTTGTTGATATTTCTCCCCACAATCATGCTTCTAGCTTGTGCTTCATCCAGTACAGCATTTCACATGATGCACTCTGCATATAAGGTAAATAAGCAGAGTGACAATATACAGCCTTGATGTACTCATTTCCAAATTTTGGATCTGCCCTTTGTTCTATGTCTGGTTCTACTGTTGCTTCTTGTTCTGAATACAGGTTTCCCCCAGAGACTGGTAAGGTGTTCTGGTATTCTAATATCATTAAGAATTTTCCACAGTCTTTTGTGATCTACACAGTCAAAGACTCTAGCGTAGTCAATAAAGGAGAAGTAGATAATTTATTGTAAATCTCCTTTTTCTACGATCCAGAAAATGTTGGCAATTTGATCTTGGGTTCCTCTGCCTTTTCTAAACCTAATGTGTACATCTGGAATTCTTGGCTCTTGTACTGCCGAAGCCTGGCAGTATTTTGACCATAACCTTGGTAGCATGTGAAATGAGAGCAATTGTACAGTAGTTGGAGCATTCTCTGATATTACCTTTCTTTGAGATTGGAATGAAAACTGACCTTTTCCAGTCCTGCTGGAACACTACTGAATTTTCCAAATTTGCTGGCATATTGAATGCAGCACTTAGACAGTATTATCTTTTAGGATTTTAAATAGCTCAGATGGAATTCCATCACCACCACTAGCTTTGTTCCTACTAATGCTTCCTAAGGCCTGCTTGACTTCACACTCCAGGATGTCTGACTCTAGGTGAGTGACCACACCATCATGGTTTTTGTGTAGTTTCTTTGTATTCTTCCCACCTCTTCTTAATATTTTCTGCTTTTGTTCAGTCCTTTATGTTTCTCTCCCTTATTGTGCCCATCTTTTCATGAAATATTCCCTTATCTCCAATTTTCTGGAAGAAACCTCTAGTCTTTCCCATTTTATTGTTTTCTTCTATTTCTTTGAACTGTTCACGTAAGATTTTCTTATCTCTCATTGTCATCTTCTGAAACTCTGCATGTAGTTGAATATATCTTTCACTTTTTCCTTTGCCTTTCATTTCTCTTCTTTCTCAGCTATTTTTGGGATCCATGGACTTCAGCTTGACAGATGCTTCTGTCCATGGAATTCTCCAGCAAAAGTACTGGATTGAGTAGTCATTCTCTTTTCAAGGGGATCTTCCCCACTCAGGGATTGAACTTGGGTCTCCTGCATTCAAAGCAGATTCTTTACCACCTGGACTACTTTATTCAGTCACTCAGTCATGTCTGACTTTTTCAGCCCCATGGACTGTATACACCAGGATTCCCTGTCCATCACTCACAGAGTTTGCTCAGACTCATGTTCATCGAGTTGATGATTCCATCCAAACATCTCCTCATCTGTCACTCCCTCAATCTTTCCCAGCATCAGAGTCTTTTCCAATGAAATAATCTTTTGCATCAGGTGGCCAAAGTATTGGAGCTTCAGTTTTCGCATCAGTCCTTCCAATGAATATTCAGGACTGATTTCCTTTATTTTTTTTTTTCTTTATTCTTCCAATTTTATTTTATTTTTAAACTTTACATAATTGTATTAGTTTTGCCAAATATCAAAATGAATCCGCCACAGGTATACATATGTTCCCCATCCCGAACCCTCCTCCCTCCTCCCTCCCCATACCATCCCTCTGGGCCATCCCAGTGCACCAGCCCCAAGCATCCAGCATCATGCATCGAACCTGGACTGGCAACTCGTTTCCTACATGATATTTTACATGTTTCATGATTGACTGGTTTGATCTCCTTGCTGTCCAAAGGACTCTTCAAGAGTCTTCTCCAACACCACAGTTCAAAAGCATCAGTTCTTTGGTTTTCAGCATTCTTCATGGTCCAACTCTAACATTTGTACATGGCTACTGGAAAAAATCATAGCTTTGACTATACAGACTTTTGTCTGCAAAGTGATATCTTTGCTTTTTAATATGCTGTCTAGGTTTGTCATAGCTTTTCTTCCAAGGAGCAAACATCTTTTAATTCCATGGCTGCAGTCATCATCCCCAGTGATTTTGAAACTGAAAAAAATAAAGTCTGACACTGTTTCTGTTTTTTCCCATCTATTTGTCATGAAGTGATGGGACCAGTTGCCATGATCACAGTTTTTTTTTTTTGAATATTGAGTTTTAAGCCAGCTTTTCCACTCTCCTCTTTCAACTTCATCAAGAGGATCTTTAGTTCCTCTTCACTTTCTGCCATTAGGGTGATGTCATATGCGTGTGTGAGGTTACTGATATTTCTCTCAGCAATCTTTATCCCAGCTTGTCCTACATGTGGCTCAGCATTTTGCATGAGGTACTCTGCACAAGTTAAATAAAAAGGATTACAACATACAGCCTTGGTATACTTCTTTCCCAATTTTGAACCAATCTGTTCCATGTCCAGTTCTAACTGTTGCTCCTTGACCTGCATACAGGTAATCAGGAGGCAGGTAGGTCTGGTATTCCCATCTCTTTAAGAATCTTCCAGTTTGTTGTGACCCACAGAGTCAAGGGCTTTAGTGTAGTCAATGAAGCAGAAATAGATGTGTTTTTTTGGAATTCCCTTGCTTTTTCTATTGCTCAATATATGTGTGTGTGTGTGTGTATGTATGTATGTGTATGTGTGTGTTTATCAAACTTAAATAGATATTGCATACAGGCTAGGCAGAAATTCCAGGAACTTTAAAGTTTGTACATTTTTTCTAACATGAATACAACAATGAGAGACTTCCCTATATTCTCAAAAGCACACACATATGATTATTGAATAGCAATTATTATATAAACAAATATTTATAAGGTGAATTTCATAGGTGGCTTCATGGTAAAGTATCCACCTGCTAAGCAGGAGATGTACATTCAATCCCTGAGTTGGGAAGATCTCCTGGAGAAGGAATGGCAACCCACTCTAGTATTTTTGCCTGGGAAATCCCATGGACAGAGGAGCCTGGCAGGTTACAGTCCATGGGGTGACAAATGTGTCAGACATGACTTCGCAACTAAAATCAATAACAGGTTTTTAAGGCAATAATATATGTCATCTATACATATATGTAGTTCAATTGTTTAGTAAAATTTACTTTTTGTCTCAGTGAAATAAACTAATATGGCATTTTTATTTATCTCCAGATATACTTTTTTAATACTTTAAAGAAAATCTACATCTTACTAAATAAGAAACTAAAGTATAATATATGGCCAGGCAACAAACTAATCAGTATATATTGAGGGCCTTTAATTCTTAAAAATTTTCTATACTAATAACTGCTGCCGCTGCTGCTGCTGCTGCTGCTAAGTCGCTTCAGTCGTGTCTGACTCTGTGCGACTTCATAGATGGCAGCACACCAGGCTCCCCCGTCCCTGGGATTCTCCAGGCAAGAACAATGGAGTGGGTTGCTATAGATGCAGCAAAAATAAAGTCTGAATTATTCCCCTGGAACTTTTCCATCTATTTGAAAAGGAAGGGGTAAAAAGAAAAAAACCTTTAAAAGTTTAAATAAGGGCATTATATCTTTATGTTTTAAAATACAGGTCAAAGGTCAAAAATTTGAGTTCAGACAGAAATTTTGTATTCAATAGTTGAGAAAGTGCCAATATAATAGGTCCTTAATTAATAAATGGTGTTAAAAACTTGGATGAAAAATTATGATAAGGGAGATTTAAGACAGGGACATAGGAGGGAATAGGGTGAAGAATACAGACTGTTATATTTTATTTTTTATAAGGGAACATCCTTTTATTTTTTATTTTATTTTAAAATATTATTTATTGATTTATTTTTGCTGCACCTAAAGTCTTGTATGTGGAAGCTTAGTTCTCTGCTCTCAGCTGTCAAAGCTTGTAGTCTTAATCACTGGACCTCCAGGGAATTCCCTTAAGCCATATTTTAAAGAATGAATCAGTTTATTGTGGAAATAAATTTCAAAAATTGCATTTTGCAAGGTTTAACTGAAACACACAAGGAAACAGAAGCCAATACAATATGCTTCTAAAATATCAAATTATTTGAAGGTGTGGGTAAACAGTAATAGAAATCAAGATTGAATATATGCAAAATTGTGGCCAGAATCATAGCAATTATAGAAGTTTTACACAAATAGAGAATCAAGAAAATTAAAACGGGCTCTGTTTATTGGGGAGAATTACAGTTTCATTAGAGGAAAATTGAATAAAGCACTAAGTGATCAAAATTTTGTTTTAATATGAAGATCATTTCCATATAAATTGCATGACATCCTTAACCAGAACTCAAAAATAACATACTATTGTATAATGGGAAAAAAATTGTACTAAAGTAAAAAAGCTTGACCCTGCTCTTTCTTTGGTGCCTTATTTAATAACTATATCCAAAATCTGCTATTCAATATTTGTTAACAATATCTACAAGTCAACAACATGTGTTTCAGAGCCTCTATCTGCAAAAGAGGATTTATAACTCTTCCTTCTTCCTAATGTTGTTTTATGGATTAAATTAGATAATTAATATAAAATAGTTGTGATTTAGAATAGGACACATGTTTAGCACACGGAACATTTAACAAGTGTTATGCTAAAATCTCCACTACCAGTTTCCTTCATTTTGATAGAATTTTTTAATCTTGACTCTAAACTGTGGTCCCATTCGTTTGTGTATTTTCATATGTCTTTCCTCCACATTCCTATGAATAAGTTACAAAGGAAAACAAATGTGTGCTTTCTGACAAAATTGTGTGGAAATGTAGCTCTGAAAAGTTCTACAAATTTTAGCAAACACAAAACAAAAAAATCAGCAGCAAGGTGTATTACATGACAAAAGAGAGCACATGTATCTTGACCTGGTGTCACTACTTCAGAACTCCTAATAAAAATGTGTGGCTGTTATATACAAAATGACTTAAAGTATTATTTATAATGTAGTACTATTGGAAGCAATTGAAATCTTCATGTAGAAAAATGGCTAATTAAATTATAAATTATGGCACATCTTAATGAAAAAATACATGCCTATTAGAAAAGGTAATTAGAAAAATTATGAAGTACTATTGAAATTAATGTGATATTTTAAGTGAAAATTGCATTATAGCATGAATGTGCATTAAGATGGTAATTTTATAAAGAATGCATGTACATTAAAAAAAACACTGAAATAGGATGCATACAAAATAAAATATTAACTATGTTAACCTAGTGGAACTAATGATATTTCCTATTTTCTAGCACTCTCTAAATATTCTTCACATGAAAATGATTATCTGACCTTCCCTGCCTGCTTAAAGACTCAACACTAATTCCATAATATTTAAAAAGTAAAATATCAAATTATTTATTATGTCAGGGAAGTATATCACCAATTTTTTAATAATCTACTCTATAGGCCAATATTCTATCATTCCAATTCATGTGTACAATTTGTCTATTATGTAAAGTTTCTCATTGCTTTTTAAAATGTCATGCATAGAAAGTTCTGCTGTTGAAGGAAATTACAGATTAGCATAATTATTAATAATATGAATCATACTTCAGAATTCCATATCATTCCATGCTTAAGGGCAGTGGCCAAGAGGAGTTACCCCACGTCCGAGGTCAGGGGCAGCGGCCGAGAGTGCCAGGCTGTGATGGCACAGGAATGGCAAAGAGGAGCTACCCCGCATTCAAGGTCAGGGGGTGCGGCTGAGAGGAGCTACTCGGTGTCTGAGGTCAGGGGTGGCAGCCGGGAGGAGCAACCCCACACCGGAGGCCAGGGGTGGCAGCCGGGAGGAGCAGCCCCAAGCCAGAGGCCAGGGGCGGTGGCTGGGAGGACCAACGCCACGTCCTAGCATCATGGCTGCAGGGCACAGGAGGGCCTAGAGGAGCTATCCCATGTTGAAGGTCAGGAAGGGAGGCGGTGAGGAGATACCCCTCGTCCAAAGTAAGGAGCAGCAGCTGTGCTTTGCTGGAGTAGTCATGAAGAGATAACCCAGGTCTAAGGTAAGAGAAACCCAAGTAAGATGGTAGGTGTTGCAAGAGGGCATCAGAGGATAGACACACTGAAACCATACTCACAGAAAACTAGTCAATGTAATCACACTAGGACCACAGCCTTGTCTAACTCAGTGAAACTAAGCCATGCCCTGTGGGGCAACCCAAGAAGGGAGGGTCATGGTGGAGAGAAGCGAAAAGCAAAGGAGCAAAGGAAAGATATAAGCATCTGAATGCTTGGTTCCAAAGAATAGCAAGAAGAGATAAGAAAGCCTTCTTCAGCAATCAATGCAAAGAAATAGAGGAAAACAACAGAATGGGAAAGACTAGAGATCTCGTCAAGAAAATTAGAGATACCAAGGGAATATTTCATGCAAAGATGAGGTCGATAAAGGACAGAAATTGTATGGACCTAACAGAAGCAGAAGATATTAAGAAGAGATGGCAAGAATACACAGAAGAACTGTACGAAAAAGATCTTCACCACCCAGATAATCACGATGGTGTGATCACTGACCTAGAGCCAAACATCCTGGAATGTGAAGTCAAGTGGGCCTTAGAAAGCATCACTATGAACAAAACTAGTGGAGGTGATGGAATTCCAGTTGAGCTATTCCAAATCCTGAAAGATGATGCTGTGAAAGTGCTGCACTCAATATGCCAGCAAATTGGGAAAACTCAGCAGTGGCTACAGGACTGGAAAAGGTCAGTTTTCATTCCAATCCCAAAGAAAGGCAATGCCAAAGAATGCTCAAACTACCGCACAATTGCACTCATGTCACATGCTAGTAAAGTAATGCTCAAAATTCTCCAAGCCAGGCTTCAGCAATATGTGAACCGTGAACTTCCTGATGTTCAGGCTGGCTTTAGAAAAGGCGGAGGAACCAGAGATCAAATTGCCAACATCCGCTGGATCATTGAAAAAGCAAGAAAATTCCAAAAAAACATCTATTTCTGCTTTATTGACTATGCCAAAGCCTTTGACTGTGTGGATCACAATAAACTGTGGAAAATTCTGAAAGAGATGGGAATCCCAGACCACCTGACCTTCCTCTTGAGAAATTTGTATGCAGGTCAGGAAGCAATAGTTAGAACTGGACATGGAACAACAGACTGGTTCCAAATAGGAAAAGGAGTACGTCAAGGCTATATATTGTGACCCTGCTCATTTAACTTGTATGCAGAGTACATCATGAGAAACCCTGGACTGGAAGAAACACAAGCTGGAATCAAGATTGCCAGGAGAAATATCAGTAACCTCAGATATGCAGATGACACTACCCTTATGGCAGAAAGTGAAGAGGAACCAAAAAGGCTCTTGATGGAAGTGAAAGAGGAGAGTGAAAAAGTTGGCTTAAAACTCAACATTCAGCAAACAAAGATCATGGCATCTGGTCCCATCACTTCATGGGAAATAGATGGGAATACAGTGGAAACAGTGTCAGACTTTATTTTTCTGGGCTCCAAAATCACTGCAGATGGTGACTGCAGCCATAAAATTAAAAGACGCTTACTCCTTGGAAGGAAAGTTATAATCAACATAGATAGCATATTCAAAAGCAGAGACATTACTTTGCCAAAAAAGGTCCGTCTAGTCAAGGCTATGGTTTTTCCTGTGGTTATGTATGGATGTGAGAATTGGACTGTGAAGAAAGCTGAGCACTGAGGAATTGATGCTTTTGAACTGTGGTGTTGGAG
Source organism: Bos grunniens (assembly GCF_055505025.1). Classification (NCBI taxonomy): domain Eukaryota; kingdom Metazoa; phylum Chordata; class Mammalia; order Artiodactyla; family Bovidae; genus Bos; species Bos grunniens. The sequence continues at coordinate 6,557,912 of NC_141176.1, read as the reverse complement.
AAGACTCTTGAGAGTCCCTTGGACTGCAAGGAGATCCCACCAGTCCATTCTGAAGGAGATCGGCCCTGGGATTTCTTTGGAAGGAATGATGCTAAAGCTGAACCTCCAGTACTTTGGCCACCTCATGCGAAGAGTTGACTCATTGGAAAAGACTCTGATACTGGGAGGGATTGCGGGCAGGAGGAGAGGGGACGACAGAGGATGAGATGGCTGGATGGCATCACTGACTCCATGGACATGAGTCTAAGTGCACTCTGGGAGTTGGTGATGGACAGGGAGGCCAGGCGTGCTGCGATTCATGGGGTAGCAAAGAGTCGGACACGACTGAGCAACTGAACTGAATTGAAAATAGGGGTGAAGAATGATAAAAGTGTTTATAGCTTTGGGACTTCCTTGGTGGACTCCTGAGTGGTTAAACTCTGAACTTCTACTGCAGGGGGCACTAGTTTGATCTCTGATCTGGGAACTGAAATCCAGCATGCTGTGCAGTGCAGTCGAAAACTAAAAAGAAAAAAAAAAGTATGTACAACATATTCTTGTTAGTATTAAAAGAATTAATACAAACAGAGCATTTAGAAAGGTGACTGGCATTTTATCAGTATCATCACAGAAATTATTTTTTTTAATTTAAGTTTCATCAAAATTACCTAAACTTTTGTAGACTTTTTTTTTTTTTTTTGGTATATGTGTTTCCTACCTAGAAAAGTTCCTTTAGCATTTGTTGTAAAACTGGTTTGTTGGTGCTGAATTAAAATTGCTTTTGCTTGTCTGTAAAGGTTGTGATTTTTCCATCGAATATGAATGAGATTCTTGCTGGGTAGCATTTTTCCCATTCATCATTTTAAATATGTCTTGCTATTCCCTTCTGGCCTTCAAAGTTTCTGCTAAAAGTTCAACTGTTAACCTTATAGGAGTTTCATTGTAGGTTATTTGTTGATTTTCCCTTGCTGTTTTAATATTTTTCTTTGTATTTAAGTTCTGTTAGTTTGATTAATTTGTGTTAATCAAATGTGTTTTGTTTGATACATGTTTATGTATCTAAACTCCTTGAGTTTATCCTGTATAGGACTCTCTGTGGTTGCTGGGCTTGATCGACTCTTTCCTTTCCCATATTAGGGACATTTTTGACTATAATCTTTTCAAATATTTTTTCAGACCCTTTCCCTTTCTCTCCTTCTTCTAAGACTCCTGTACTTCAAATGCTAATGCTTTTAATGTTGCTCAGAGTTCTCTGAGATTGTACACATTTCTTTTCATTCTATTCTCTCTCATCCTGCTCCTTAGCATTTATTTCCATCATTCTGTCTTCCAGCTCACTTATCTGCTCTTCTGCCTCAGCTATTCTGCTATTGATTGCTTCTAGTATATTCTTCATTTCAGTTATTGGGTTGTTCATCATCGATTGCTTGTTCTTTAGCTATTCTGGGTCCTTGTTAAACATTTATTATGTCTTCTTTATCTCTGGCTCCACTTTATTTCTAAGACAAGAATATACAATGGAGAAAAGATATTCTCTTTAGTAAGTGGTGCTGGGAAAACTGGACAGCTTAGTGTAAAAGAATGAAATTAGAACACTCTCTAACACCATACATAAAAATAAACTCAAAATGGATTGAAGACCTGAATATAAGACCACCCAGTATAAAACTCTTAGAGGGAAGCATATGCAGAACACACTTTGACATAATTGTAGCAAAATCTTTTTTGACCCATCTCCTAGAGTAACCAAGACAAAAACAAAAATAAATAAATGAGACCTAATTAAAAGTAAAAGTTTCTACACAGAAAAGGAAATCATAAACAAGATGAAAAGATAACCCTAGGAATAGGGGGAAATATTTGCAAATGGATCAACTATCAAAAGATTAATCTCCAAAATATACAAGCAGCTCATGTAGCTCAGTATCATAAAAGCAAAAAAAAAAAAAAAAATGGGTGAAACATCTAGTAGACATTTCTCCTGACCAACAAACACATGCAAAGATGCACAACATCCTGTAAATCAACACTACAATGAAGCATCACCTCACACGTCATTAAAGGATGTGGAGAAAAGGGAACCTTCTTGTGTTGTTTTTGGGAATGTAAATTGATATAGCCACTATGGAAAACAGTATAGATTTTCCTTAAAAAACAAAAATAGAACTAGCATATCATCCAACAATTCCACTACTGGGCATATACTCTGAGAAAACAATAATTCATAAAGATACATTCTTTCCAGTGTTCATAGCAGAACTATTTATAATAGGCAGGACATAGAAGCAACCTAAAAGTTCATCAACAGAGGAATGGATAAAGAAGATGTAGTACATATATAGAATGGAGTATGAGTCATAATAAAGGAAAAAAAATAGTCATTTGTAGAGATGTGGATGGACCTAGAACATGTCATAGCATGAAAAAAGAAAGAGAAAAAACAAATATCATACTTTAACACATATTTGTGAAATCTAGAAGAATGGTATAGATGATCTTATTTGCAAAGCAGAAATAGAAACACAGAAAAAAGAACAAACATATGAGTACTAAGGGGGAAAGGAAGACAGCAATTGGGAGACTGGGATTGACACATATATACTATTTAATATTATGCATAAAATAGATAATCAGTGAGAACCTTGTATAGCACAGAGAACTTAACTTATTGCACTGTGGCAACCTGAATGATAAGGAAGTCCAGAAGGGATAGAGTACATGTATATGTGAGTCTGACTCATGCTGCTGTACAGTAAAAACTAATGCAACATTGTAAATCAACTATACTCCATTAAAGTTAATTTTAAAATGGCTAAATTCATTGAACATGTATTCTACTGAATATTGTATGTATCTCTTTTTAAGCAACTCCATGTGTTTTTGTTTAACCTTCTCAAGTAGTCTATGATATGGATACTATTATTATAGTGATTTATATATGGGGAAATCAAGACAGGTGAGTTGAATAACTTATTTGTCATAAAAGAGATAAAGTATATTCAAAGAAACAATTATTTTTACTTAATATCAGACATACTTCATCATTATTTTTGCTATTATGAAAGTAGAGACCAAAGGAAGAGGTTAGCCAAGTTTTTTCAACATCCAATTAGATATTTTTCCCCATTATATCATACTATATTATTTAGCAGTCCTGGGGATAAAGTGTTATTCTAATACATTTGAATATGGTGCCCATAGTAATATATATATATATATATATATATACTGTTAATTTGTATTATTATCTAATGAAATTCTAGTAAATTTTTGTTTTCAGATAATCTTTTTATGGTAATGGAAACTTTAAGTGCCCTGGGTCACACATGAATTTCTGTTCCACAAAATTCTCATTTATTCTTCAAATATATATAAAAAGAGGTATGAGGCTTTGCCATTGCAATCATTTTTTATGCAAACTTGAGAGGTATTAAGAACAATTCATATTGTTTCAAAGTCATCAATACCATCCATCTCCAGAACTCTTTTCATATTACAATACAAGCTACTGCTGCTGCTGCTAAGTCACTTCAGTTGTGTCCAACTCTGTGTGACCCCATAGACAGCAGCCCACCAGACTCCCCTGTCCCTGGCATTCTCCAGGCAAGAAGACTGGAGTGGGTTGCCATTTCCTTCTCCAATTCATGAAAATGAAAAGTAAAAGGGAAGTTGCTCAGTCATGTCCAACTCTTCGTGAACCCATGGAGTGCAGCCTTCCAGGCTCCTCCATCCATTGGATTTGCCAGTCAAGAGTACTGGAGTCGGGTGCCATCGCCTTCTCCAACAATACAAGCTACAATCATCAAACAATAACTTCATATTACCTACTCCATGCAGCACTTGACAAACACTATTCTACTTTACTTCTATGAATTTGGCTATTCTAGTTACTTTATATAAGTTAAATCATACAGTATTTGCTTTTATGTGATGGATTTATTTCACTTGGTATAATGTCCTCAATGTTTATCCATGCTGTAGTGGTGTTTAATGGAGAACAAACCTGCTCTGCATTAAATCTCTTCCTTATTGTTCTTTCGCCTATGCTAGTCACTGACGCTGCACCTTTCTAAACAAATTTTGCCTATAGCCTGAAACATATATGATAGCCTATTCTGAAGGTTCTGCCTCTCAGACTTGACCTTTAAAGCTATAACAATTTTCATTCATAAAGAGATAAAAATTTGCAAAACAGAGAATAACAGTTATCATGTTGGAGGTTTACAGGAACATTGTGACCAGACCTAAGTGGACAACAGTAACAAAAAAGGATTTAGGCACCAAGACATGTGCAACAATCAGCCACACCCTTGTCTCCTTTGGTATAAGAGAAGCCTGAATTCTAACTTAGGTAAAATGTCTCTTTAGGGCACTAGGCTATTCTCAGTCTGCTGACTTTCCGAATAAAATCTCTACTCTTTTCCTAAACACTCTGTCTCTCAATTTATTGGCCTGAGATGGAGCAAGCACTGTGAGCCTGGGATCTGTAACAGCAGCATGTTTCAGATTTTTTTTTTTTTCTTTTTTCTTTTAAGGTTGAAGAGCCTTCTATTATTCGCATGTAACACATTTTACTTATCCTCATCTTTAGGTGAACAGTTGGGTCACTTCCATCTTTTGGCTATGGGGAATAACGTCATTGTAGATACAGATGCTTACACATCTCTTTGAGCCTTGTTTTATCTTATTTTAGCCATGCTGCAAGGCATATAGGATCTTAAGTCCCCTACCAGGGATGGGGCCTGCACCTCCTGCATTGGTAGTGCAGGGTCTTAACGACTGGACTGCCTTGGAAGTCCCTGAGTTCTGCCTTTAATTCTTTTGGTTAGATACTAGAAGTGAAATCATTGTATCACATGGCAATTCTCGTTTATATTATTGAGGAGACACCATCCTGTTTCCTATGTGGCTGCACCCTTTTTACGTTTCCACCAGCAGTGCACAAGTCTTCCAGTTTCTCCATATCCTTGTCAACACTTGTTATTTCTTAGTCTTTGACGGTAGCCATCCTAATAGATATGAGGTAGTATCTCACTGTGGGAGAAGGCAATGGCAACCCACTCCAGTACTCTTGCTTGGAAAATCCCATGGACAGAGGAGCCTGGTGGACTGCAGTCCATGGTGTCACTGAGTTAGACACGACTGAGGGATTTCACTTTCACATTTCACTTTCATCCATTGGAGAAGGAAATGGCAACCCACTCCAGTGTTCTTGGCTGGTAAATCTCAGGGACGAGGGAGCCTGGTGGGCTGCCATCTATGGGGGTGCACAGAGTTGGACATGACTGAAGCAACTTAGCAGCAGCAGCAGAAGTATCTCACTGTGGTTATTTATGCATTTACCAATGATTAGTGATGTTGAACATCTTTTTGTATTTGCATGGCCATTTGTATGTGTTTGCTGGAGAAATCTCTATTTAAATCTGTTCATTTTTGATAAGGTTGTTTTCTTATTATTGAGTCTTAAGAGTTTTCTATATATTCCAATTATTTACTTTCTATAAGACATATGATTTGAAAATATATTATCCATTATGTGGGCTGTCTATTGATGAACAAAAGTATTTCTTTCTTTTTTTTTAATATTCAAGACTTTTTTTCTTGTGTTGACTGTAACTTTGGTGTCGTATCCAAAATATTTTCTATCCTTTCATTTTTAACTTATCATGTCTTTAGATCTACAGTGAGTCTTTTGTAGACGGTAGTTGGATAATTTTTTTATCCATTTTGCCCAGTTATATTTTTTATCCATAAAATAACATGCATTATTTATTTTCTCAATGTTACTGAAGAATAGTTGATAATTTAAAATTATATATGCTTACTATGTACAACTTGATGATCTGATGCATGAATATACTATAAAATATTCATAACAATAAAGGTGCTTATCTTATCTAATACCTCACATAGGCATCATTTGTATTTCTGTGTCTGGTTTGTTTTACTCTATGCTCTAATGGTGGGGATGCAAATTGCTATGGATATTATGGAAAATGTTATAAAAGTTCCTCAAAAAATTAAAGACATCATTATGAGCCACCTTACCTTCTAAGTATATATCCAAAGGAAATAAATCCATATCTTGAAAAGATATCCTCACTTCCATGTTCATTTCAACACCATTCACAATAGCCAAGATATGAAAACAATCTAAATGTCTTATGATAGATAAATGGATAAATAAAACACATATGCATATATGCACATATTTTTGCAATTTTGACAACATGGATGAACCTGAAGTATATTATTCTAAGTGAAACAAAAATTTCTACTTACCATAGCTAATATTTGCTACCACATATATATGTACACACACACATATGTATATAATAATGATGATAGATTTTCAGATAGAGTATTTTCTTTAGGACTTATATAGTTTTCATAAACTGCAACAGCATCATGTTTGGGCTACATGTTCTCAGGAATTGCCTTCACTTCCTAAATTCTCTAAATTAATAAGTTGACTAGAGGGAATTCCCTGGTTGCTTGTAGTTAGAATTCTGGGCTTTTACTGCTGTGATCTGGGTTATGGTTCTAAAACTGAATATTGCTGGATGGCTAAAGTAGAATTTTAAAGAAAAGAATTCTACACAAAGCCATCCATCTAGCCAGATACATACACACACACATATATATGTTATATATATGTTATAACATATATACATCAGTTCAATTCAGTCGCTCAGTCATGTCCGACTCTTTGCAACCCCATGAATCACAGCACGCCAGGCCTCCCTGTCTATCACCAACTCCCGGAGTTCACCCAGACTCACGTCCATCGAGTCAGTGATGCCATCCAGCCATCTCATCCTCTGTTGTCCCCTTCTCCTCCTGCCCCCAATCCCTCCTAACATCAGAGTCTTTTCCAATGAGTCAACTCTTCGCATGAGGTAGCCAAAGTACTGGAGTTTCAGCTTTAGCTTCATATATAACAGCAATTATAGATTTTCAGATTTTCCTTAGGACAAAAGCTTATCGTTACTTAGTCACTAAGTTTTCCCACTCTTTGCAGCTTCTTGGTCTATAGCCCTCCAGGCTCGTCTGTCCATGGGATTTCCCAGACAAGAAAACTGGAATGAGTTCCCATTTCCTTCTCAAAGGGATCTTCCCAATCCAGGGATTAAACCCAGGTCTCCTGCATTGACAGGCAGATTATTTATCACTGGAGCCACCGGGAAAGCCCAGGAGTTATTCAGAGTCAGGATCATTGATTCAACTAGCAAAATAAATGCAAGTAAAATAATGAGTACAACAAACTTATTTTTTTCAATGCTAGATATAGCATTCCAAAAAGGGCCTTCAGTCCGACCAGCCCACTCTATTCTAGTGAATAAGCTACATGAAAAGTCAAACACTCATGATTTAATTTGGTGAAGAGAGAATTTGGAAAAAAAGATTGAGAGAAAATTTGGAAAAAAGAAAATATACATACACTTTGTTAGTAATGAAACTCAAAGTTATAATGCCAGACACTGGAAGCTTTATGTACATATCTCTGCCATGGGATTATACTTGGCAGGCAAATCAGATGATGGCATCAGTCTGGCAAGCCATTCTCTCTCTTAAACAGGAATTGAATGGATAAAGCTTTCTGACTAAGTAAATATTTCAGTTAGGCTCTGTCCTTGAATGTTATATTAACTTAACATTTTATTTTATTTATTTTTTTAATGTGCTAATCTGAAGGTTCTTTATTTTTATTTTTAATATAAATTTATTTTAATTGAAGGCTAATTACTTTACAATATTGTATTGGTTTTGCATACACCAATATGAATCCACCATGGGTCTATACGTGTTCCCCATCCTGAACCCCCCTCCCTCCTCCCTCCTCATACCATGCCTCTGGGTCATCCCAGTGCACCAGCCCCAAGCATCCTGTATCATGCATCGAACCTGGACTGGTGATTCATTTCACATATGATATTATATATGTTTCAATGCCATTCTCCCAAATCATCCCACTCTTGCCCACTCCACAGAGTCCATAAGACTGTTCTATACATCTGTGTCTCTTTTGCTGTCTCACATACAGGGTTATCATCACCATCTTTCTAAATTCCATACATATGAGTTAGTATACTGTATTGGTGTTTTTTCTTTCTGGCTTACTTCATTCTGTATAATTGGCTCCAGTTTCATCTACCTCATTAGAACTGATTCAAATATTCTTTTTAATGGCTGAGTAATATTCCATTGTGTATATGTAACACAGCTTTCTTATCCATTCATCTAGGTTGCTTCCAAATAACTTAACATTTTATTTGCACTATGGTTTTTATTCAATTGACAGATTTGTGTTCTTAAAGACAGTCCTTAATACGATTTATACTGAAAGGTAGTGAACTTAAATTCTCCCACATGAATATTTTCAGATTCTGAGGTTATTTGGTGATTCATGTTATTTAGCCTGCCTGCATTTTTCTGATATATCTCTAAACCCATCTGCACCCTTGGATGCTGTTATGTTACACATGTCTGTTTTTTCACATACGTGAGGAGAGAGTGGCAACATTAATCATCACTCAGTTTAAATAAGTGTTTGAAATGTAACCACACCTTATATGACAATAAGCAATATGGGTTCTATAGAAGTGGGATAGAAAGTACAGTTGTTCAACTTATGGAAGGATAATTACTGAGATACAAGAGAAGTCAATTGGAAGATCACAGGGATACCCAAATCTTGGCTGCCAAGGGCACTTGAAGCTTTGAGAATATTCCTGCCCTACACAGTAGGAGAAAATATATTATTCGGGTCACTCAGTCTAATATGATAGACCAAATTGAGCATTTTCAATTTCAGGTTTACACTGACAAGACATTCTAACATAGGGGATTACTAGTGTTTGAAGCCATGAAAAGTGTTCCCCATTTTCAAACCATATAGCTTATCCTAGCTGTTACAGGCTTCCTCCTCAAGTTGGTTTTATTTTAGCAGTTTGAGTAATAGACTTATTGAGCAAAGGCTATATTTGAGGTTGAGGTTTGCTCAGAAGTCATTTCAATATCACATGTTCTTGCTTACTTTGAGCATTTGTTTTACATAGTTCAGAGAAGAAAGCACTCCAAAATCTATGGCTAAATAAAAGCTATTGAAAAGCCATAGATTAATGCTCAGTAACCCATTAGGGCTTCCCAGGTAGTGCCCTGGTAAAGAACCCTCCGGACAATATAGGAGATTCTAGTGATGCAGGTTCAATCCCTGGGTGGGGAAGATCCTCTACAGTAGGCAATTGCAACTTACTTCAGTATTCTTGCTTTAAAAATTCTAGGGACATAGAAGCCTGGCAGGCTACAGTCTAAGGGGTCTCAAATAATTGAACACAACTGAGCAACTGAGCACACAACACAATCCATATCTACTTAGTTAAAAGAAAGAGAGAGATGGAATGGAGAATCCAGTTAGCTGAATAACTGGAAGGCAAATACATAGATAAATGCATACATGCATTCATACAAATGTATATATATATATGCATACTTACATACCCCTGATATTTGCTTCCTTCTTCTGATTAGTTAGCGTAATTATTTATGACTCTATGTTAGATAATACTTTGTATACTGTTCCTTTATTCTTGAAAGAATTCAGATTTATAAAGTGATAGTAAGTTTGAGAATTGCTATTGCTATTGCTAAGTCACTTCAGTCGTGTCTGACTCTGTGCGATCCCATAGATGGCAGCCCACCAGGCTTCCCCATCCCTGGGATTCTCCAGGCAAGAACACCAGAGTGGGTTGCCATTTCCTTCTCCAATGCAGGAAAGTGAAAAGTGAAAGTGAAGTCACTCAGTCGTGTCCGACTCTCAGCGACACTATGGACTGCAGCCTTCCAGGCTCCTCCATCCATGGGATTTTCCAGACAAAAGTACTGGAGTGGGGTGCCCTTGCCTTCTTGGTTGATACCAAACTTTTTGATTGGCAGTTGTGGCCAGATGAACTGACTAGCAACTTGGCTTTATACAGGAATAACATAGTTTTTAAAATCAGTACCAAAGTGAAAAACAAAAATTATGGATAAAAGGATAGTACGTAATTTTACTGATATAAATTTTAGAGCTAATCAGCTTTACTCTATTAGAAAAAAAATGTTTCTACTCATAAAACATTTTCTAGGACATTATTGAATTTCATTATAGTAGTTTTTTTTATTATAATTTACAGTCAATTCTAAGGTTTTGTAACAGGGATAGATACATAGTAGGAGTCAATATGTCCATACTGCTATAACTACTGATTTTACAAAGTCTTTAAAATATAAATTACTGAGGAGAGTAAGATGAGGAATTCTTACCTAAGCCCTCACATGATTCAATTCATTATTTATGCTTTGAATAATGAAATTTAAAAAAATGTTTTAGAATTATTAGTCACTGCAACCAGAATATTGAGTTGTTTCCTCTGTACTAAATCTTTAGAAGTAGTTTGTTCATCATCCACACTCGTGTTAACAAAGGCTATTAATTTTCTTTAAATTTTATGCAATTTTGAAAGATTGATTTTCATTTAAAATTATTACAAAATACTAGCTATATTCCCCTTGATGTACAATATGTCCTTGAATCTATCTTTAACTCAATACTTCGACCCCTGGCTCCCTCATTCCTATGGTGCCATCCCCAAGCCACCTGCAATCTCTAAATTGTTCTCTATATGTGTGTCTGCTTAAAAAAATAATAATAATAGTTTGTTCTGTTTTATATTATTCATATAAATGACATCATACAGTATTTGTCTTTCTCTGTCTGACTTATTTCACTTAACAAAATGCCATTCAAGTCTATCCCAGTAGCTGAAAATGGTAAAATATCATTCTTTTTTTTTTTTTTATAGCTGAGTAGAATTCCACTGTGTATGTGTATGTGTATATGTGTGTGTGTGTGTGTGTGTGTGTGCTCAGATGTGTTCAACTCTTTGCGACCCCATAGACTGTAGCCTGCCATCCCCTTCTGTCTATGAAATTTTCCAGGCAAGAGCATTGGAATAGGTTACCATTTCCTACGCCAGGAAATCTTCCTGACCCAGGGATCAAACTCACATCTCTTTATTTCCTGCATTGCCAAGTAGGTTCTTTACTACTAATGCCATTTGGGAAGCTCATATACATATATATGTGTGCACATGTGTGTGCATGTGTGTGTGTATCCTCTTCATGGATCACAGCCTCATCATGGCAAAGGAGACAGCATAACACAGTAAACCTATAAGACATGCCATGTAAAGTCACCAAAAACAGACAGGTTATAGTGAAGATTTTGACTGGAGGAGGAAATGGCAATCCACTTCAATATTTTTGCCTTGAGAACCCCATGAAAAGTACGAAAGGTAAAAATATATGACACTGGAAATAAGACCCTTCAGGTTGGAAGGTGTCCAGTATGCTACTGGGGAAGAGTAGAGAGAAATTACTAATAGTTCCAGAAGAAAAATGAAGCAACCAGGGCAAAGTGAAAATGAAACTTAGTTATGGATGTGTCTAGTGGCAAAAGTCAAGTCCAATGATGTGAAAAACAACACTGTGAAACCTTGTGTAGTGTTCCATATGCTATACAGTAGGTCTTTGTTGGTCATCCATTTTGAATAGAGCAATGAGTACATGACCTTCCCAAACTCCACAACTATCCATCCCTCCATGCTGAATGGGAGGGAACTTTGGGGGAGAATTGATACATGTATGTGTATGGCTGAGTCCCTTTGCTGTTCACCTGCAATTACCACAACAAAAATAAAAAGTTTAAAGTATTTTGGAGAAGAAGAATATTGCATAGTAACTTGGAAAGTCAGATCCATGAATCAAGGTAAATTGGATGTGGTCACACATGAAATGGCAAGGTTGAACATTGACATTTTAAGAATCCGTGAAATAAAATGGATGGGGATGGGCAATTTTAATTTGGATAGCCTTTATATATAGTACTGTTGGAAGAATCTCTTAGAAGAAATGGAGTAACCCTCATAGTTAACAAAGGAGCTTAAAGTAGAGTATTTGGGTACAACTCCAAAACGCACAAAATGAACTCGTTTCATTTCCAAGGCATAACATTTAACATCACAGTAATCTAAGTCTATATATCAATCACTTATACCAAAGAAGCTGAAGCTGATAGGAACTAACACCCGCCCCCACCCCCCCACCCCCAAAAATGAAGACCTTTTCATCATAGGGAATTGGAATGAAAGAGTAGGAAGTTAAGAGATATCTGGAATGACAGTAAAGTTTGTTCTCAGAGTACAAAATGAACAAGGGCAAAGGCTAACAAAGTTTTGTCACGAGAAAATGTGGTCACAGAAAACACATTTCAAGCAAATCAGGAGACACATGGACATCACCAAATGGTCAACACTGAAAATGGAATCATTATATTCTTTGCAGTGGAAGATGGAAAAGTTCTATACAGTTAGCAAAAACAAGATTTGCAGCTGACTGGCTCAGATCATCAGCTCCTTATTGGCAATTTCAGTATGACTATAGCAATTCAGGTATGACTATATCTAATACCTTATAATTATACAGTGGAGGTAACAAATAGATTCAAGGGATTGGATCTTGTAGACAGACTCCCTGAAGAACTATGGGTGGAAGCTGTTAACATTGAACAGGAGTTAGTAAACAAAATTATCTGAAAAACAAAAAAGAAATGCAAGAATGTAGGGTCTAAGGAAGTTTTACAAATAGCTGTGGAAAGAAGAGAAATGAAAGTCAAGGGAGAAAAAGAAATGTACACCCAACTGAATCCAGAGTTCCAGAGAAGAGCAAGAAATAAGAAAGCCTTCTTAATTGAACAGTGCAAAGAAATAAAGGAAAACAATAAAATGGGAAAGACTAGAAATATCTTCAAGAAAACTGGAGATACCAAGAGAACATTTCATGGAAAGATGGACACAATAAAGTACAGAAATCACAAGAACCTAACAGAAGCAGAAGACATTTGACAAGAATACACAGAAAACTATACATAAAAGGTCTTACTTACCTGTTTAACCATGATGGTGTGGTCATTCACCTAGAGTAGGACATCCTGTATTGTGAAGTCAAGTGGGCCTTAGGAAATATTACATGAACAAAGCTAGTGGAGGTGATAGAATCCCAGCTGAGCTATTTCAAATCTTAAAAGACAATGTTGTGAAAGTGCTGCACAGAATATGTCAGCAAATTTGAAAAATTCAGCAGTTGTCACAAGACTGGAAAAGTTCAGTTTTCATTTAAATCTCAAAGAAGAGCAATGCCAAAGAATGTTCCAACTACCATACAATTGCATGTATCACATACGTTAGCAAGGTTACAATCAAAATCCCTCAAGCTAGGCTTCATCAGTACATGAACTGAGAAATTCCATATGTACAAGCTGGGTTTAGAAAAGACAGAGGGACCAGAAACCAAATTGCCAACATTTGTTGGATCATGGGAAAAGAAAGAGAGTTCCAGAAAAAAAAATCTACTTCTTCGTTGATTAAGTTAAAGCCTTTGACTGTGTGGATCACAACAAAATGTGGAAAACTCTAAAAGAGATGGGAATACCATGCTACCTTACCTGCCTCCCCAGAAAACTGTATGTATGTCAAGAAGCAACAGTTAGAACCAGATATGTTTCAAACTTGGGAAAGGAGTATGACAAAGTTGTATACTGTCACCTTGGTTCTATAACCTCTTTGCAGAGTACATCATGAGAAAAGCTAGGCTGGATGAATCACAAGCTGGAATCAAGATTGCTGGGAGAAATATCAACAGTCTCAGATATGCAGATGATATCACTCTAACAGCAGAAATTAAAGAGGAACTAAACAGTCTCTTGATGTGGGGAAAGAAGTGAGTGAAAAAGCTGGCTTAAAATTCAACATTCAAAAAACTAAAATCATGTCATCTGGTTCCATCACTTCATGGAAAATAGAAATGAAAGGAGTGACAGATTTTCTTTTCTTGGACTCCAAAATCACTTCAGATGGTGACTGAGGCCATGAAATTAAAAGATGCTTGCTCCTTGGAAGGAAAGTTATGAAAAACCTAGGCAGCATATTAAACAGCAAAGAAATCACTTTCCCACAAAAGTCCATATAGTTCAAGCTATGTTTTTTTTTCCAGTAGTGATATTCAGATGTTACAGTTTGACCATAAAAGAGGCTGAGTGCCAAAGGATTGATTCTTTTGAACTGTGGTGTTGGAGAAGACTCTTGAGAATCCCTTGGACTGCAAAGAGACCAAACCAGTCAATCTTAAAGGAAATAAATCCTGATTATTTATTGAAAGGACTGATGCTGAATCTCTAATACTTTGGCCAACTGATGCAAAGAGCCAACTCATTGGAATTGGAAAAGACCCTGATGCTGGGAAAGACTGAAGGCAAAAGAAAAAGGGGATGGCATGGGATGAAATGGTTAGATAATATTACCACCTCAATGGACATGAATTTGAGAAAACTCTGGGAGACAGTGGAAGATAGGGTACCCTGGTATTCTACAATCCTTTGGGTTGCAAAGAGTTGGACTTGACTTAGTGACAGAACAATAATATGCACATGTGTGTGTGTGTGTGTATGTGTGTGTGTGTGTCTGTATCTGTGTCTGTGTATCTGTATGTATAAGGCATATCTTCTTTATCCACTATCTGTTGATGGACACAGATTATTTCCAAATCTTAGAAACTGTAAATAATGCTGCTATGAACATAGGGTTGATGTATATTTCCCAGTTATTGCTTTTGTTTCTTTGGGTATTGTTGGGGATTTTCTCCCAGGGGCTTGGAAGCGATGAACCTGAAAGAAAGACACTCGGACAGTCTCTTGCAAGGACTGACAAGTTTATTTCTGCAGTCAAGCCTTTTTATAGAAGTAGGAACAAAAAGCTTAAAGTATACAGCCAGCAGAGCACATACGGGGTTAACACATAATCAGTAAAAACATTTCAAGGACAACGTGCTCTAAGTGACTCATGTGCTTATCCCACAACCCGGTTTCTCAAGTAACATCCTTATTTATTTTTAAATCTTGGCACTGAGCATAACCAAAGGCAGGAGATGTTTTTCTGTCCTCAGTACACAAAGCCGGGTACTTCTGGCCCTTCGCCATTTTCCCAAGGACTTTCTCCTAATACGGCTATTTTGTACTACGCTTCCCAACATATCCTCCTTTTGTTTTTAATTTAAGCACGGCGGCTGCTAGTTGGAGTCCATTGTGGGAAGCACGGAGTATCCTGTATCCTATAAGCAATGACAAAAAGAGCAGGGTGATTAATACATATATAAAAATATTGCTTCCTGAAAGCCAAGCTCTAGGGTCTAGAGATGATAGGGTTTTGGTTAAAGTATCACAGAATTGAGTGCTAGACAATTCCCTAGGTACCCTAACTTGAAAATTAGCAACTTGTTGTTTCAACAAATTGATGTCTAAACTTGAGTTATCTGTGAGATCCTGCAAATGCACCTTAACTTTATCCCAAGGATATTCAGTGCTATTATAGGGCATGTTAGTCAGACAAAAAGAAGTAAAATTCCAGTGACAGTGTATATGTGTTCAGAAAGTCAGTTGCTGCATTTGATCTCCTAAGTAGATAACCACAGTTTGTAACTCATTAATTCATGTTTGTAATTGCTGATCTATTTGAGCTTATTGAGTCCACAGATCATGAGAGTCTTTGTGCCAAGCAGTGATAAAATCATGATTTTATATAGAATTATGTAAAGCCATACCAGACAAAGTTCCTACAGTCACAATGGAGATAAGGCTTAAGATGTCTGCAATAATCCACCCAATGATGCTCTTAGATCGCCTAAGCCCAGTTTTCAACAATACAGAAAGAAATACAGAATCAGTCCAAGGTTCAGTTAAGTTTACGGAAAGCCATAACTCAGATCGTTGTTTAACTAGTGCAATGCTAACATTGTGATATGAAATGGTGTGATTAAGGCAGGTATACAATGCACATGCAGTACAATTGAAAATCTTGGCCGATAAGTCAATATCAAAATACCCTACAATAAACAAGTACGGAAGGTGAACACACGATTGAATATAGCCAGTACTATATATGGAGAAGGCATTGGCACCCCACTCCAGTACTCTTGCCTGGAAAATCCCATGGACAGAGGAGCCTGGTGGACTGCAGTCCATGGCGTCACTGAGTTAGACACGACTGAGCGACTTCCCTTTCACTTTTCACTTTCATGCATTGGAGAAGGAAATGGCAACCCACTCTAGTGTTCTTGCCTGGAGAATCCCAGAGACGGCAGAGTCTTGTGGACTGCCATCTATGGGGTCGCACAGAGTTGGACATGACTGAAGCGACTTAACAGCATTATATAGGAAGGTATAATTAGAAGGATGAAATACACCCATAGTCCCATAAACATTAGCGAAGTGCTCTAAAGCTGCTGAAATTTTCCAAATGTGCCATTGCTTTGGCCCCACAATGGGGACGACAATCCTGGGTCATGGGGGTGATAAGCCCTTGTTATACTAATTCAGCAATATGTCCTTATCAGTCCAGAAACTTGTCTTAGATTTATGAAAGCCTCCAGTGCTTGATCTATTAAACCAGGAGCAGTTATGATGTTCCTCTTGCTCTTCAGTGTCTGCTCAGCCTGACGAGTCATGTTTTCCACTTGAGCCCATGTCGGGTAAGGATTCAGATGATGGCATTTCCTCATTGGTTCCTCCAGGGTCATTGACGAGACCCTTTGCGTCAACTTCATCACTTTCCAAGGGAGTCCAGTCTTGGGGTCCCTCTCGGTAATGGACATGGCGAAGGGGAACCCAGATTTCCTCTCCATCTGCAATGACAAGACCAAAACCCTTGCCTAGGAGTCATAAGATTCCTGGCAGCCATTGATTAAATTGCTTATACCATATTGGTGTATTGATTTCTAATTTGCTGTTTTTGTCTTCTGCAAAATGTCTATCTGTACGAGTGTCAGAATTATTTTTTGTTAAGTTTAAAAAATTTAGGGAATAAAGAATTAAAAATAATAATAATTGAGGGTTCGTTGGATAAGAAGTGTATCTCCTCTTCCATATTCCCCCTTTCTGTTTTAATAAATGAGTTTTTAGGGTGTGGTGGGCTCTTTCAATAATGGCTTGATCCTGAGGATTATAGGGTATTCTTGTAATGTGTGTTATGTTCCATTCTGATAAAAATGAATGAAACGAATGTGAGGTGAATGTAGGTCCATTGTCTATTATCAAGACAGAAGGAATCCCCATAACGGGGAAGGTGAGTAAGAGTGTGGAAATGGCATGTTTACTGGATTCTGAAGAGATAGGTACTGTCCGGATAAAGTCGGAAAATGTATCTACTGAGATAAAAAGTAAAGAAAATTTTCCTAAGGAGTAGTGAGTGAAGTCAGATTGCCAAAGGGAATTAGGTTGTTGCCCCCGGGGATAAATTTTTGAAATCGTAGTCTGTAAATGTAGAGGGGCACAGACATCATAGGTTTTAATAATATACCATGTTTCAGTGAGAGAAATATGGTATTTAGAGTGCAATCTGTTAGCATTGGTATGAAGATTAGCATGTTCGCCAATGGCAGACGTAAAAATGGGAGCTATGAGCCTGTCAATAGCATCATTTTTTGTAACCAGAGGGCCAGGTAAACCTGAATGAGCACGTATATGTGCAATAAAGAAAGGTTCCGTATGTGAGAGAATTAAGGCTTGAGTTTGTGAAAAGAGAGTATATAATTCTTCATCTAGGTTGTATAAAAAGGCAGTAACAAAATCAGGAAAAAGGGAAGCAAGGTATTTGGAATCAGTATACACGTTGAAGGATAATGGTTGAAGTGACAAAAGAGCATATAAAGCATATAATTCAACTCTTTGTATTGAAGAATAGGTAGTGGGTAATTTCTCTTTGATATCAGAGCTGACAATCCCTGTTATGCCTTTCTTGTTGCCATCAATGAAATAGGTGGATGCATTGGAAATAGGCTGGGATGCAATGATATTAGTTATAATGAATTTAGTACATTGTAGAAAGTCCCATAATTTTCCTTTTGGCAAACAAAATGAGATAACATTTTGAAAATCATTTAATGCCATTTGCATGGTCAAGTTATACTGTAAGGCAATTTGCAATTCCTTTTTTTGTCAAGGGGACGTGTATTGCATATGGATTAAAGCCAGTCAAAGTTTGTACATGGCTTCTTCCTGACATAATTAAGTGCCCTATTTTCTCAATATATGATACAATTTTTTAAACTGTTTAGTGTGTAAGTATATCCATTCTATTGGGCTATGTTGAGCTATAATTGCAGTGGGCAAATGTTCAGTGGGGAATATATATAAAGAAACTGGTTGATCATAATCTAGTCGAGTTGAAAAAGATTGTTGAATGCGTTTCTCTATTAAGGCCAGTTCTTCTTTGGCCTCTTTTGTTAGCTTCCTAGGGTTATTAGGGTCAGGGGATCCCTCTAAAATTTTAAGTAGATTTTGTAAGGCATAGGTGGGGATGCCAACAGATGGCCGTAGCCAATTAATATCTCCTAGCAATTTTTGCAGAGAAGGCGATGGCACCCCACTCCAGTACTCTTGCCTGGAAAATCCCATGGACGGAGGAGCCTGGTAGGCTGCAGTCCATGGGGTCGCTAAGAGTCGGACACGACTGAGCGACTTCCCTTTCACTTTTCACTTTCATGTATTGGAGAAGGAAATGGCAACCCACTCCAGTGTTCTTGCCTGGAGAATCCCAGGGACAGGGGAGCCTGGTGGGCTGCCGTCTATGGGGTCACACAGAGTCAGACACGACTGAAGCGACTTAGCAGCAGCAGCAGCAGCAATTTTTGAAAATCATTCAGCGTGCGTAGAGACTGCATTGAAATTTGAGTTTTTTGAGGTTTGATTTTAGATTCTTCCATAACATGTCCTAAATAATTAAAGGGTGCTTTCCATTGAATTTTATCTGGCACAACAAGCAGGCCATGATTTTGAAGAGTAGTAGTAACTTCATGGTATAACTGTTGCAAATAGAGTTCAGATTCCATAGAAAGAAGTGTATCATCCATGTAATGAATTATAAATGTAGTAGGATATTTATCTCTAATGGGTTGTAATAAAACAGATATGAGATATTGGCAAATGGTAGGAGAGTTCATCATTCCTTGAGGTAGCACCTTCCATTGAAATCTTTTAACAGGAGCCATGTGATTTATAGAAGGAACTGAAAAGGCAAAACGTTTTCTATCTTTAGGGTGCAGAGGTATAGTAAAAAAGCAGTCATGTAAGTCAATAATAACTATAGATCATCCTTTTGATACCGTAGAAGGGGAGGGCAATCTGGGTTGTAAGGGCCCCATAGGTAACATGGTATTATTAACATTTCTTAAATCTATCAACATTTGCCATTTTCTTGATTTCTTTTTTATTACAAAAACAGTGGAATTCCATGGGGAAAATGAAGGTTCTATATGAGTTTTTTGTAATTGTTCATTAACTAATTGAATAAGAGCTGCCAATTTTTCTTTAGTTAGGGGCTGTTGAGGTGTTCATATTGGGGTATTAGATTCCCAATCGAGGGGCAGCGGTAATAATTCAATGGCCTCCAGTAAAAAGGTTCATTTAAAGAAATTGTGACTTTCGTTTGTTCAAGAAAATCCCGTCCCCATAAATTGATTGGGATATTAGTAATATACGGTTTAAGATAAGCTACAATTTGATCAGGGCCATACACTTGTAAATAGGATGTATTGACATAAGTTTGTGTGGCATCAGCTTCACCCATTCCTAACAGTCTAGAAGGAGCCATAACCTTACCCCAATCAAGAGGCCATTCTGCAGCTCTAATGATTGAAATGTTAGCTCCGGTATCTAACATGCCTGTGAAATTCTTTCCCCATATATGTAAAGTAAGCATGGGTGTCTAATGTTCCTTTAATAAGGTGGATAGTGCATCAGTAAGGTTGGTACTGCCAAAGCCTCCCTGCCGAACTTTATCAGATGCCTTCATTGGTTTGACATATGGCAAAAGTAATAATTGTGAAAAATGTTCCCCTTTTTGTAAGTATACATTTCCCATTTTCACAACATTTACCATAATATGTATTTCCCCTTCATAATCTTCATCCATAACACTGATCAATACCATTAAACCTCTCATTGTGGAGCTACTACATCCCAAAATCAGTCCCATTGTCCCAGGTGAAATTGGGCCATAATATCCAGTGGGAATTTTGTGGGGGTTGTATAATTCTATTAGTTCCATATCATAAGGACTAGGTATATCAATGCAAGCACTCTTAGATGTAGCTGCTTGTAGCATTATAATATTAGGTCCTCCTTTTGTAATGGGGCTAGAGGACGGCCCCTTTATCAGTTTCCCTGTTTTTGTTGTGCACTGGGGTTCAAGGTGTTTCCATCTGTACCAAATTTAGAATGATATTCATTCAGCCAATGGAACCCATTTTTACATCTTGGACATACTCCTGGGGGGTCTCTTCTTATTAGAAGTAGTATTATTCTGGCCTGTGTTGGCATGTGACATTGTTTTTTCATATGGCCAGGCTTCCCACAGTTAAAACATTTGGCATTAGCAGCTTTTTGTACATTAAAGGTTTCCAGTGTTGCCAATTTTTCTCTATGGGACATAGATCCAATGTCCCTACATGCTTTCAAATATTCCATAAGAGAGCCAGTCTCTCGAATTGGTCTGAGCACAGATCGACATTCCTCATTAGCATTTTCAAAAGCAAGTTGTTTAAAATAATATTTTGTAAAGTCACATCCTTAATAGATTTCTCAACTGCATCCTTTAATTTTCCTATAAATTGAGAATATTCCTCCTCATGTCCTTGAATAATCTTAACAAAAGAACCAACAGAGTTAGCGCTATCAACTTTTGCCCATGCCCTGCAGGCAGTTTCTTTAATGAAATGCAACATCTCAAGGGTAATATTAGCTAACTGCGCCATTACATTGGCCATAGTCCCTGTTCCAGTCAGTATATGGTAAGTTAAATTGGCAGGGTTACCATGAAATTGCTGGTCAATCATCAGCTGTTGGGCCTCATCATTAACCCACATTTGCCATTGCAGTAATTCTTGAGGATTTAAAGCCATCTTTGCTACTTGAAAAAAATCATATGACATCCAATGGCAAGCCCATTCTCTGAGAAATTCTATACAGTAAGGAGAAGTAGGTCCATACAGAGTACATGCTTTCTTAAAATTAGACAACATGCTAAAATCTATACTGTCCCAAGAATTTTGACCCTGTACAGGTTGATCAAATTGTATCGGGAAAGCGAAAGCATAAGCAGGCATCTCCCGAGGAGGAGTGAAGCGGTTAGTAGAGCAAAGTTAGCAATTGTTGTTACAGGCGGAGCAGAAGGAAAAACCTCAGATTTGGGCTGTCCATTGAATTAAATGATCTCCGTTCTAAGTGGCTTCAGGTTTGACACATCATGTATATATATATATATGTCTCTAAGTTGTTTTTCTAAGGATTGTGTCTGATTGAGCATAACATTCTTACGTTTCAAAGCACCTTGCATATCTTGTTCTTTAAGCTCATATTCATGTAAAGATTGAATAGTTTTTACTTCCAAATCAACGTTATACCCTTCAATTTGTTCTATGATAGCCCGTATGAGTGACCATGTAACCCTTGCCTATATGCTCGCAAAACATTATTTTTAACCCTTTTCTATGTGTCTAGATTGAGTGTTCTCTCTTCTGGGCACCATGAATTGTTCCAGTAAAATATGATAGCAGTCGTTCAACTGATCTCTTGAAACATTAACACCGTTTTGTTTCAAAAATGATGCATTATAGAAATGAAATGAATTTTACTGTTATGTTGTCCCATCCTGCTTACCTCTTTCTGCAGGGGCTCATCACTTTGTTCAGCCTTCCTTTCAAGTCCCTGTTCAGGCGCCACTTGTTGGGGATTTTTCTCCCCAGGACTTGGAAGCAACGAACGTGAAAGAATGACATTCGGACAGTCTTTTGCAAGGACTGCAAGTTTATTTCTGCAGTCAAGCCTTTTTACAGAAGCAGGAACAAAGAGCTTAAAGTATACGGCCAGCAGAGCGCATACGGGGTTAACACATAATCAGTAAAAACATTTCAAGAACAGCGCACTCTAAGTGACTCATGTGCTTATCCCACAACCTGTTTTCTCAAGTAGCATCCCTATTTAATATTAAATCTTGGCACTGAGCATAACCAAAGGCAGGAGATGTTTTTCTGTCCGCAGTACACAAAGCCGGGTACCTCTGGCCCTTCGCCATTTTCCCAAGGACTTTCTCCTAATACGGCTATTTTGTATGATGCTTCCCAACGAATATATACCTGGAAGTAGAATTGCTAGATTATATAGTAGTCCTATATATACAAATATGTATATATTTTAAAATTTCATACTGTTTTTTATAGTTGTTGCACCAATTTACATTCCCAGAATCAATGTATGTGGTTTCCCTTTTCTCCACATCTTCTATAAAATTTTTTATTTGTAGACTCTGATGACAGCCATTTTGACAGGCATGAGTTAATAGTTCAATGTGGTTTTGAATTATATTTCCCTGATGATTAAAAGATGTTAAGCATCTTTTCATGGAATTGTTGGTCATCTGCACTTCCTCTTTAGCAAAATTTAAATTCAATTTATCTGCCCACTGTTAATCAGGTTACTTGTTGTTTTAATGTCAAGTTGCTATGAACTGTTTATATTTGTTGGATATTTATTCCTTATGGGTCACATCACTTGCAAATATTTTCTCCCACTCAGTAGATTGTTTTTTAATTTTATGTTGATGATTCTTTTCCTGTGCAAAAGCTTTTACATTTATTTAGGTCCCATTTTTAGGTCCATTGCTTATTTTAGCTTTTATTTACTTTACTTGAGGAGAGAGATTAAAAAACAAACAAACAAACAAAAAAAGAAACAAATGTGATTTATGTCAAAGAGTGTTTCCCTCTAAGAGTATTATCTGGCCTTGCATTTAGGTCTTTAATCGATTTTGAGTTTATTTTTTCAATATGGTGTTAGAAAATGTTCTGATTTTGTTTTGTTACATGTAGCTGTTTGGTTTTTCCAGCATCTCAACACCACTTATTAAAGAGAATGTCTTTTCTCCATTCTCTATTCTTGTCTTCTTTCTCATAGATCAATTGACTGAAAGTGAGCGTAGTTCTGGGCACTATAATGTCTTCCACTGATCTATGTATCTGTTTTTGTGTCAGTGCCATACTGTTTTGATTACTGTAGCTTTATAGTATAGTGTGAAGTGAGAGAGTGTGATTTCTCTAGCTCTATTCTTCTTTTTCAAGATTACTTTGACTATTCCAATTCTTTTATGTTTCCATACAAATTTTAAAATTATTTGTTCCAGTTCTTTGAAATATGACTTTGGTATTTCGGTTGGGTTTGCATTTCATCTGTAGATTGCCTTGAGTAGTATGGTTATTTTAATAATATTGATTCATCCAATAAAAGAATACTGTTTAACTTTTCATCTGCATTGGCCTCAATTTCTTTCAAAATCACCTTTTAGTTTTTTGGACTACAGGTCTTTTGCCACCTTAGATTTATTCCTACATATTTTATAATTTTAATGCAGCTGTGAATCAGATTGTTTTCCATTATTGAACACATTATTTCCCAGAAACCTTAAGTTCATTGATGCCTTATATATCATACCAATCTAATGAACTTGATAATATCCTGATTTTAAAGATAAGGATACTAAGATTCAAGTCAGCTTTCATAAAATTACGGTGTATGGGAGAGAATACCAAGGAACAAATCCTTGGCTGTTTGAATCAAAAGACTATATTTGCTTTCTGTTTTGTTTTTCTGCCTGTAGCAAAAATGAAATCTGAACACTCTCTTTATTGACTATCCCAAAGCCTTTGACTATGTGGATCACAATAAACTGGATAATTCTGAAAGATATGGGAATACCAGACCACCTGACCTGCCTCTTGAGAAATCAGTATGCAGGTCAGGAAGCAACAGTTAGAATGGGATGTGGAAAAACAGACTGGTTCCAAATAGGAAAAGGACTATGTCAAGACTGTATATTGTCACCCTGGTTATTTAACTTACATGCAGAGTACATCATGAGAAACGCTGGGCTTGAGAAGCATAAGCTAGAATCAAGATTGCTGGGAGAAATATCAATAACCTCAGATATGCAGATGATACCACCCTTATGGCAGAAAGTGAAGAAGAACTAACGAGCCTCTTGATGAAAGTGAGGGAGGAAAGTGAAAAAGTTGGCTTAAAGCTCAGTATTCAGAAAACTAAGATCATGGTATCTGGTCCCATCACTTTATGGCAAATAGATGGGGAAACAGTGGAAACAGTGACAGACTTTATTTTTCTGGGCTCCAAAATCACTGTAGATGGTGATTGCAGCCATGAAGCTAAAAGACGCTTACTCCTTGGAAGGAAAGATACGACCAACCTAGATAGCATATTGAAAAGCAGAGACATTACTTTGTCAACAAGGTCCAGCTAGTCAAGGCTATGGTTTTTCCACTGGTCATGTATGCATGTGAGAGTTGGACTATAAAGAAAACCGAGCACCAAAGAATTGATGCTTTTGAACTGTGGTGCTGAAGAAGACTCTTGAGAGTCCCTTGGGCTGCAAGGATATCCAACCAGTCCATCCTAAAGATCAGTCCTAGGTGTTCATTGGAAGGACAGATGTTGAAGCCAAAACTTCAATACTTTGGCCACCTGATATGAAGAACTGATTCATTGGAAAAGACCCTGATGCAATGGAAGATTGAAGGCTGGAAGAGAAGGGGATGACAGAGGATGAGATGGTTGGATGGCATCACCAATTCAATGAACATGAGTTTGGTGATGGTCAGGGAGGCCTGGCATGCTGCAGTCCATGGGGTCACAAAGAGTTGGACACTACTGAGAAAATGAACTGAACTGAACTGAACACTCTCTAATACCATACACAAAAATAAACTCGAATTAAAGAGCTAAATGTATGGTAGGAGTCTATAAGCAGAGCACTCTTTGACAAAAATTGCAGCAGTATTTTTTTTTCCTTGATTTGCCTCCTATAGTAATGGATATAAAGACACAAATAAATACATAGGACCAAATTAAGCTTAAAAACCTTTGCACAGCAAAGGAACAAGTAAAACAAAAAGATAACCCACAGAATGGGAAAAATAAATTTGAAAAAGAAGTAATATTATAAGGGATTAATCTCCAAAATATACAAACAGCTCATATAGTTCTATGCCAAAAAAATGAATAACTCAATCAAAAAATGAGCAGATTTCTAAACACAGAATCCTCCAAAGAAAATATTGTTACTATTGTTTAATCAATAAGTTGTGTGTAACTCATTTATGACCCCAGGTTCCTCTGTCTGTGGGATTTCCCGGGCAAGAATACTAGAGTGTGTTGTCATTTCCTTCTTCAGGAGATCTGTCCAACTCAGAGATTCTGCATTGCAGGTGGGGTCATTATCAGTGAGCCACCATGGAATCCTAAAGAAGGCATACAAATGGCCAAAACACAAGTCAAAATATGCCTAACATCACTAATTATCAGGGAAATTCAAATCAATTACAATGAGATATCACCTCACACCTTTCGTAATGGTCATCACATAAAGTCTACAAGCAATAAATGCTGATTAGCATATGGAGAAAAGGGATCTCTCTTACACTCTGCATGGGAATGTAAATTGATACTATCAGTATGGAGAAGAGTATGGAGGTTCCTTAAAAAAACTAAAAATAGAAGTAACATATGATCCTGCAATCCCACTCCTGGGCATATATCTGGAGGAAAATATGGTTCAAAAGGATACAAGCACCCTCAATGTTCACAGTAAAAGTATTTACAATTGCCAAGATATGGAAGCAACCTAAATGGCCATCAATAGATGAATGAATAAAGATGTGGCACTTATAGACAAAGGAATATTACTTAGCCATAAAAAAGAATGAAATAATGCCATCTGAAGCAAAATGGATGGACCTAGAGGTTGTCATACTGAGTAAAGTGTGTCCAAGATAAATATCATATGATATTGCTTACATGTGAAATCCTAAATTAGTAATACAAATGAACTTATTTACAAAACAGAAATAGAGTCACAGAAGTAGAAAACAATATCATGGTTACCAAAGGAGGAATGATGGGGAGAGGAATAAATTGGGTGATTGGGATTGACATATATACATTTTTATATATAAACTTGATGATTACTAAGGACTTACAGTGTGAAGCTTCCTAGGTGATGCTTGTGGTAAAGAGCCTGCCTGCCAATGTAGAAGACTAGATGTAAGAGACGTAGGTTCAATATCTGGGTCAAGAAGATACCCTGAAGGAGGGCATGGTAACCCATTCCATTATTTTTTCCTGGAGAATCCCATAGGCAGAGGAGCCTGCAGGCTACAGTCCATAGGGTCACAGAGTAGGACACAACTGAAGTGATTTAGCATGCCCACATGCACAGGGTAGCACAGAGAACTCAACTCAATTCTCCATAATGACCTATATGGAAAAAGAATAAAAAAAAATGGGTATATGAATAACTGATTCACTTTATTGTTCAGAATAAGCTAGCATTTTATATAAACTATAACAATTTTTTTAAACTATATTCTCATCCCCTTAATTTTCCTGTTTTCTGGTTACTTAGTCTGAATAGAATTACACAACTTAAAACGTTGTAAAAGTCCACTACAGAACAAACTATATAATGCACTATTATATTCTTTAGGCTGATACATAATATGTACTTGGTCAATACATGTGATTTTTTGTTCCTTATAGATGGTGTATCAAAGCTCTTACCTACCCCACTCCTCAGGCTGGTTGTCTCTTATTATCAGCAATCTTTTGTCAATATAAAGTATAGTTCACTTAATGAGAAACTGTTTGTTGGAGTCACACAAAGAATGTACAATCTAGCATGTACTCTCAGAGATGCAGCAAATTTAGTTCATAAGTCTAACAGAGACAACAATAGTCAATATGAGATGTGGTAAATGATGTATAAGTTCTGTCAAAGTGCTGAGAAGTAATTGATTTCTGCATATGAGGTTAGGGAAATGCTTACAGTTGGCTTGAATACTAAGGAATGAAGCCTATAAATGTTAATTAGTTTAATTTTAGTAATTGGTTTGCGAGTAAAAACCAATGTAATTGTTTTCTAAAATATAAATCTGATTTCCACAGAAACATGTTTTGGTTTGTTAAAATCCTACATGTTATTAGTAGCATAGTTGCAATTCAAAAAGCTAACATTTTGTCAAATATATAAACTAAGCTAACATTAAAAAAACAAACACTACATCAAGAATGTGTGGGTGTGCATGCTAAATCACTTCAATTATGTCCAACTCTTGGCAACCCTATGGACTGTACCTCACCAGGCTCCCCGTCCAAGGGGGTCTCTAGGCAAGAATACTGGAGTGGGTTGCCAATCCCTGCTCCAGGGGATCTTCTGTACCAGGGATTGACAGAACCTGTGTCTCTTAGGTAACATGCATTGGCAGGAGGGTTCTTTACCATTGGTGCCACCTGGAAATCCCAGATCAAAAATCCAAGACAACAAAAAGTGAACTAATTTCTGCTTATGATTTCTATGAAATAATTAAAATTGGTGGGGGCAAAAAAGAAAATGTTTAACAAATACATATTCAGACAGAAAAGAATGCAGTCAGAAAGAAGTAAAATCTCAGGGAGCATTTTATAGCATGGCCTACTGTAAGAAATTCAATAGAGATGAGTGCCTTCAGGTCATCACCAGGTTTGCTTCTAAGTCACATCTGAGCTCATTGACTAGACTCATATATATGTTATATGGAAAAGAAACTACAAGGGCAAATAAAAAAGTCAGAAAACATTCTACTTGTTGAAGCGTTCTTTTTTTTCTGTAACTACATTTTTTTTCTTCCAATTTGTAGTAGGTCCTGGCTCTTAAAGGCTCTAAACTATGCTTTTCTGCCTCTGCTTCAGTTTCCAATGAAGTCATCTAATTTAACTTCCTCTCAGGGTATTCTGACAAGGCTTGGGTCTATTATGAAAGACATAAAGTAGAGATATTTGTTATGTGACTTGCTCTCTTTTCCTGTTAAACCTGCTCTAATGGGCTAACTAAAACTAATGCCTGAACAAGCATCCCCCGGGCATGATTGCACCTTCTCTTTCTTCAAGCTGCCTAGTGTCTTGTTAGCTTCATGCATTTCTTTGTTCAGTTTCTCTTTTCATTTTATTGTAACACTCACTTTATCATACATTTTTTGTCTCCTCTATATTTTTCTAATACATTCATCTTGGTTTGCCCTTCATGTCTATTGTTTCCTTCATATATTTAAAAATATAATACCTTTTAAAAATTTATCTTTAACTCATGTCTTTATTAATTTTTGCTTCTCTTTTTTCCCCTTTCTAATCCATCTTTGCTTCTTTTTCTTCTACAACTTCCTTTCTGTTCTGCTGCCCCCTTGTCATCTTTTTTGATTCTGCAATTTATTTTTTTTATCTTTCCTATTTTCCTTTTTAAAAGTAACTTCTAGTGTTCTTTATCTTTAATATTTTCATTATTGTCTTATCTTTGTTATTACATTGCTTTAATGACACTGTTCTCTTATCTTCTTGCTGGTTAGTCTCGTCTATTGCTTAATTCTATCAATAAAGAAGAAAATAAAATGAATTATAAGAATTTGATTGCCTCATATTCATTGCTTTATATCATCCTATCAGTCTGACCCATATTACTCACTATTTTGAACAAAAGGGACATGAACTGGTAAGATTTCTTGGACTCAGATAAAGTAAATGATATTTTAACTTAGAAATCATAAATGATGAATACAGTAGATTGCTTTTGTTACTAAAAATAATATTGTTCTATAAGAATAATAAGAGATACAATTACCCATGTTAGCACTATTACTGCAGAACATGCTATTTACTGTACAGAAACAAAATAAATTTAGTTCGAGATTATGTAAATCTATGTCGTTGTCTATTATAATCAGGAATTTCTATGGATATTAAAAATTATGATTCTTATTATTATTTTAATTAATTGCTTGAACATGTTAAAATATCATTGCCCCATGCCACTGTGATGGAAAACATAGAATAAATATAGAAGAGTTAATAAGAGAACACCAAACAGCTTTCTGTAGGTTTTTGTTTGCAGATCTTAGCAGTGGAAGTGTATGAATAATAATATGTGGGGAAGTACAAGAATATGGAAAGCTAAAGTGAGTTTGAGACACAGAAACAAGCTATTCATTAATTATTTGATTATATATTCAAAAAAGATATTTTAAAAAGTTGCCTGATATTGGGAAGGTTAAATTAAAGCATATAATGTAAACCATCATACCTTGTGAAATAAAATGGTGAACTAAATATTTATTACTAATATGAGAAGGAAAAAAATTTTGAAAATATTTACTTAAGATCCCTATTGTTGTTGTTCAGTAACTCAGTCATGTCTGACTCTTTGCTGCCCCATGGACTGCAGCATGCCAGGCTTCCCTGTCCTTCACCATCTCCTGGAGACTGCTCAAACTCATGTTCATTCAGTTGGTGACACCATCCAACCATCTAATCTTCTGTCGTCCCCTTCTCCTCCTGCCTTCAGTCTTTCCCAGAATCAGGCTCTTTTCCAAGGAGTCAGCTTTTCAGTTCAGGTGGCCAAAGTATTGGAGCTTCAGGATTGGCATCAGTCCTTCCAATGAATATTCAGGGCTGATTTCCTTTAGGATTGACTGACTGGTTGGATCTCCTCGCAGTCCAAGGGACTCTCAATTCTTCTCCAACACCACAGTTCCAAAGAACCAGTTCTTCAGTGCTCAGCCTTTTCTATAGTCCAACTCTTACATCTGTATATGACTACTGGAAAAAAAAAAAAAAAAAACCACAGCTTTGACTATATTGACCTTTGTTGGCAAAATAATGTATCTGCTTTTAAACATGCTGTCTAGATTTCTCAAAACTTTTCTTTTTTTTTTTAAATTTTATTTTATTTTTAAACTTTACATAATTGCACTAGTTTTGCCAAATATCAAAATGAATCCACCACAGGCATACATGTGTTCCCCATCTTCCAAAGAGAAAGTGTCTTTTAATTTCATGACTGTGTCACAGTCTGCAGTGATTTTGGAGTCCAAGACAATAAACTCTGTCACTGTTTCCATTGTTCACCCATCTATACGCCATGAAGTGATGGGACTGGAGGCCAAGATTTTTGTTTTCTGAATGTTGAGTTTTAAGCCAACTTTTCCACTCTACTCTTTCACTTTCATTAAGAGGTTCTTCAGTCCCTTTTAGCTTTCTGCCGTAAGGGTGGTGTCATCTGCGTATCAGAGGTTATTGATATTTCTCCAGGCAATCTTGATTCTGGCTTACGCTTTACCAGTCCAGCATTTTACATGATGTACCCTGCTGAGAAGTTAAATAAACAGAGTGACAATGTACAGCCTTGACATGCTTCTTTCCCCATTTGGAACCAGTCTGTTGTTCCATGTCCAGTTCTAACTGTTGCTTCTTCACCTGCATATATGTTTCTCAGAAGGCAGGTAAGGTGGTCTGCTACTCCCATGTTTTTTAAATTTTCACTTGTTGTGATCCACCCAGTCAAAGACTTTACTATAGCCAATGAAGCAGAAGTAGATGTTTTTCTGGAACTCCTTGGCTTTTTCTATTATCCAGTAGATGTTGGCAATTTTATCTCCAGTTCCTCTGCCTTTTGTAAATACAGCTTGTACATCTGGAAGTTCTCAGTTCATGTACAATTAGCTTAGCTTAAAGGATTTTGAGCATTACTTTGTTAGTACGTGAAATGAGCACAATTGTACAGTAGTTTGAACATTCTTGGCATCGCCCTTCTTTGGGATTGGAATGAAAACTTAACTTTTCCAGCCCTGTGGCCACTGTTGAGTTTTCCAAATTTGTTACCATATTGAGTACAGCACTTTAACAGCATTGTCTTTTAGGACTTGAAATAGTTCAGCTAGAATTCTATCTCCTCCACTAGCTTTGTTCATAGTGATGTTTCCTAAGGCCCCCTTGACTTCACATTCTAGGACATCTGGCTCTAGGAGAGTGATAGCACCATCATGGTTATCTAGGTCATTAAGATCTTTGTATAGTTCTTCTGTGTAATCTTGCTACCCCTTCTTAATATCTTCTGCTTCTTTTAGGTCAACACCTAAAAGAAGTTTAGGTACTTTATTGAGCCCATATTTGCACAAAATGCACCCTTAATATCTCTATTTTCCTAAAGAGTTCTCTAGTCTTTCCTATTCTAATGTTTTACTATATTTCTTTGCATTGTTCACTTCAGAAGGCTTTCTTATCTCTCCTTGCTATTCTTTGTAATTCTGCATTTAAATGGGTATATCGTTCCTTTTCTCCTAGCCTTTAACTTCTCTTCTTTTCTCAGCTATTAGTAAGGCCTCCTCAGACAACTATTTTGCCTTTTTGCAATTCTTTTTCCTTGGGAATGGTCTTGATCACTGCCTCCTGTACAATGTCATGAACCTCCATCCATAGTTCTTCAGGCACTCTGTCTATCAGATCTAATCACTTGAATCTATTTGTCACTTCCACTATATAATTGTAAGGGATTTGATTTAGGTCATGCCTGAATGGTCTAGTGATTTTCCATACTTCCTTCAATTTCTGGCAATAAGGAGTGTATGATCTTAGCGAGAGTCAGCCCCTGGTCTTGTTTTTTTTGACTGTATACAGCTTCTCCATCTTTGGCTGCAAAGAATATAACCAGTCTGTTTTCAGAATTGGCCAGCTGGTGATGTCCTTGTGTAGAGTCCTCTCTTGTGTTGCTGGAAGAGGGTGTCTGCTATGATGAGTGTGTTCTCTTGGCAAAACTCTTTTAGCCTTTGCTCTGTTTCATTTTCAGAGAAGGCAATGGAAACCCACTCCTGTACTCTTGCCTGGAAAATCCCATGAATGGAGGAGCCTGGTGGGCTGCAGTTCATGGGGTCTCAAAGAGTTGGACACGCCTGAGCAAATTCACTTTTACTTTTCACTTTCATGCATTGGAGAAGGAAATGGCAACCCACTCCAGCGTTCTTTCCTGGAGAATCCCAGGGATGGGAGAGCCTGGTGGGCTGAGGTGGGCTGAGAGTCTATGGGGTTGCATAGAGTCAGACACAACTGAAGGGGCCTAACAGCAGCAGCTGCTTCATTTTGTACTCCAAAGCCAAACTTGGAGTACAAAAAACAATATGGTCAAGGCTATGGTTTTCCCAGTGATCATATATGGTTGTGAGAGCTGGACCATAAACAAGGCAGAGCTCCCCAAATTGATACCTTTGTACTCTGGTGCTAGAAAAGTCTCCCAAGAGTGACTTGAACAGAAAGGAGATAAAAACAGTCAAAGGAAATCAACCCTGAATACTCATTAGAAGAACTGATGCTAAAATTGAAGTGCCAGTATTTTGGTCACCTAATGAGAACAGCTTTGACTATGCCAAAGACTTTGACTGTGTGGATCACAATAAACTGTGGAAAATTCTGAAAGAGATGGGAAAATCAGATCACCTGACCTGCCTCTTGAGAAACCTATATGCAGGTCATGAGGCAACAGTTAGAACTGGACATGGAACAACAGACTGGTTCCAAATAGGAAAAGAAGTGCATCAAGGCTGTATATTGTCACCCTGCTTATTTAACTTATATGCAGAGTACATCATGAGAAACGCTGGGCTGGAAGATGCACAAGCTGGAATCGAGATTGCTGGGAGAAATATCAATAACCTCAGATATGCAAATGACACCACCCTTATGGCAGAAAGTGGAAAGGAATTAAAAAGCCTCTTAATGAAAGTGAAAGAGGAGAGTGAAAAAGTTGGCTTAAAGTTCAACATTCAGAAAACAAAGATCATGGCATCTGGTCCCATCACTTCATGGGAAATAGATGGGGAAACAGTGGAAACCGTGTCAGATTTTATTTTGGGGGGCTCCAAAATCACTGCAGATGGTGACTGCAGCCATGAAATTAAAAGATACTCCTTTGAAGGAAGGTTATGACCAACCTAGATAGCATATTGAAAAGCAGAGACATTACTTTGCCAACAATGGTCCATCTACTCAAGGCTATGGTTTTTCCAGTGGTCATGTATGGATATGAGAGTGGGACTGTGAAGAAAGCTGAGTGCCGAAGAATTGATGCTTTTGAACTGTGTTGTTGGAGAAGACTCTTGAGAGTCCCTTGGACTGCAAGGAGATCCAACCAGTCCATTCTAAAGGAGATCAGTCCTGGGTGTTCATTGGAAGGACTGATGCTAAAGGTGAAACTCCAATACTTTGGCCACCTCATGCGAAGAGTTGACTCATTGGAAGAGACCCAGATGCTGGGACGGATTGGGGGCAGAAGGAGAAGGGGACAATGGAGAATGAGATGGCTGGATGGCATCACCAACTTGATGCATGTGGGTCTGAGTGAACTCCGGGAGATGGTGATGGACAGGGAGGCCTGGCATGCTGCGCTTCATGGGGTCACAAAGAGTTGGACATGACTGAGCGACTGAAGTGAACTGAACTGAACTGAATGAGAACAGCCAACTCATTGGAAAAGTCCCTGATGCTGGGAAAGATTGGCAGAAGGAGAAGAGGGAATCAGAGGATAAAATGGCTGGATGGAATCTCTGATGCAATGAACGTGAATTTGGACAAACTCTGGGAGATGGTGAGACACAGGGAGCCTTGGACATTGTATCCAGCCACACCCCTGGTGTGCTGCAGGTCATGGAGTCAGAAAGAGTCGGGCATGACTAAGCAACTAAACAATAGCAACAAAACTTAAGATCCAATTAGACAGTATAACCTCCAGAATTAAAGGCCTATCATTCTCTGTGGATATATAATAGACTTATTAATGGGATCATTACAAAGTTGTATATGTTTTAGAAATGTATGTATTTGCTTTATTTGTATTATATAAATAATATCCACTGGGAAACAGTTTCTTAGGAATCAAACATCTTAAAGAAATTTAACTAGGTTGGTAAAAATTCCAGATCATTATTTCTCATAAGTATTAGAAAACATTATGCAAACATGGCACAAATTATTAAACTAATTATTTTTAAAAATATCAAAGTTATTTTTCATATTCTTAGGAGGAATCAAACTGTCATATCGAGCTAACAAGAAGTTTCTGGTAAAATGATTGTTTTGAAACTCAATCCTCAAACTATGATCACATTTTGACAGCTTTTAAACAGTATATGACCTGCTCAAATAATGCACAGTTTTTACTCAATTTCATACTTTTATTGTATATAATTTAAATAATTTTCAAGATAATAAAGTTCATTATCACTTATCCATAGGGAAAATGTTGATTAGGCCCTAAATATTGCTTTGAACTCCACAAAGGGAACAAAAATTAGACTAATATTCACATAGTCATTGAATCTTGATCTTTTCCTTAGGTATATAGAAAATATGAACTATCCCTATTTTTCACAAATCAAGTGTATTTTGATGCTGAAATTTTATCTGGTTAGTTTAGGGAGACATTTTGAGTCTTTCCTCACCCAAAAGCCTGAAATCCACATATAACTAAGACCCTAGGTATGATATTTATGTTTTTGTATGTCTACACTGGCTTATTGCAAAAATAACTAGTATTCTAGTCTATGAAGTGACTTCAGTTTTCTCATTATATTTCTTTCATGTTTCCTGTGGGGCACATAAGTCTTTTGTGAAGACTGGAATCCTACTTAATGGGATAGGCTCCTTAGTCATACCACTCAAAATCAGTGGCTACCTCTTTTCAGTGTCATAACTGAATGGTCTTCACACTATTTAGTTTATAGGCCCCTAGAGTTTACATTCTTTCTCTTAAGGTGGGTGCTGCTTTTCTTGTTTGCTTGTTTCTATAACTTGTTTGCTTGTTTCCTGTTATAGTTCTATAACAGGAAAATAAAATAAAATAAACTTCATACCATATTGGATCCATTCTTTTAGCTCCAACCTTTGTACTCAGTTGCCTGTGCTTTGTCTTGTTGGTTCTTTGTAAAAGAGTGTTGCCTTTAGTTTGAAATATACATGATAGAAGGTTATACCACTTCTCATTCACATAGAGATAAAAGCTGCAGAACAGAGAATAACATCTATCTTGTTGAAGGTTTACAGAAACATTATGATCAGACTTAAATGGACAACTGTAAGGACAAGGGATTCTTATACCAAGAAGCTTGCAACAACCAGCCACTTGTCCTTCCTTTTTAGGATAGGAGAAGTCTGAAATATAACTCAGATAAAGTGGTTCTTTGGGACCTTGGTCCACCATCTTCTTGGTCTGTTAGATTTCAGAATAAAGTTGATATTCCTTGTCCAAATGCCTTATCTCTTTATTTATTGGCCTATCATTATTGTGTAGAGCAGTATGAGCTTGGACTTGGTAGCAACTGCAGTTACAAGGTGTTGCTGACTCGTTTTTGACTTCTTCTCAGAGAAGTTTATAGTCCAGTATTTTACTCCAAGTTATGTAGCACGATGTCTAAGAGGTTTAGTTTGAATCTTTTGCAGAAACTTCTTCAGAGGGAAGGAAACCATGGGGAAAAAATCACAAAGCTATCTTAGATTTTACTCCCCTAACACACTGGAAAAGACCCTGATGCTGGGAAAGATTGAAGGTAAAAGGAGAAGAAGACAGAGAAGATGAAATGGTTGGATGATGTCACCGACTCAATGGACATGAGTTTGAGCAAACTGCCCTTCAGACAGTGAAGGGCAAGGAAGCCTGGTGTGCTGCAGTCCACTGGGTTACAAAGAGTCAGACACAACTTAATGACAGAACATCAACAACATATATGCTTTCATTTTTAAAACAACAATCTGGGCACGTTGCACTGAGCACTAACACGAGTATGGCACAGAGACCAGTATCTCCACAATATTTGCTCCTTATAAATATTTTTGCATGTAGAACTTCTGATGGAATATTTCTAAGAGCATCTGAGAGCAGAAAGAAGATGAAGCAGAATACTCTTGGCCTTGTTTTATTCATATTTTCCATAATTTTATGAAGTAAATTATTTTTAGGTCATCTTGGGTCTATTTAAGAGAAAGTTGAAATTTTAATCAATCTTTTCACCCATTCTTATGATAGTAGCATAAATATTATCATGGAAAAATGATGCCTTGTTTAGATACTATTTTTCAGTTTGAAGCTGTAGGAGATTTGTAAGCCTTGCTGTCTGCATACTAAGTGACTGTATTTAGGCTGGACATGAATATATTATTTTCACAAAACATGTGCTCTCACATTAGACATTTTCAGTCATTAGTCAGTCAGATGGATCAAAAAACAATAACCTGGAAATTCAAAGAATAGTCTATGTTTCTCTATCTAATCTTATAATAATCCTTTTTTTTTCTAGGGGAACATAATAGTACCAATAGAAGAGGAGCTTGGGAATATGAACAGGAACAATATTATGATAACTCCTTAAATAATGAATAAATGTTTCACTTTGAAGCATTAAATATGGGCTGTTGTTCTAGTATGCTTTGTTTTGATGAATGTGTAGGTGTATGTGGGGTCTGTGCTTGGGGGAGAGAGAAATGGCATGAAGACAACATCGGGTTACCTAGCTCCCAAGCTCCCCAAATAACTGTTTAGGTGGGTGCTAATGGTACAAACAAGGAAAAGATACTCAATCATCACCCAAAGATATCTTCCATTGTTTATTTTTAGATCCCTGACAAAGCCAACAATCCAAATAAGCTAAGGCTTATTTGAAGTTAAGACTTGATCTGAAGAGGGTATTTAAGAAATAAAACCATTTATATAGATATGGGAAACAAATTAGGAGGGACAACATGGAAAAATAAAAGAACAAGCAGATCTGATTATAAACAACAGGTTTTGTTGGCTAATTTAATATAGGAATAAGAAAGAAGGGAGAATGACTGTTGACTTTGAATTTAGGAACTATTAGTACATTAATGGTAATGTAAGTAATGACTAGTAATCACAAATGCTACCATATGTGAAATACTCACAATGTTTTGGTTTATCATGTAAATATGAGCTAATTTTGATTTTAGGCACACAAAAAATAAATATAATAAAATATCCCCCCAGTTTCTCCCTTAAAACTGCTTGGGGCTGCTCTTAGTCCATGAAAATTGTAAACCAGCTTCTCTGTGTTTCTTTTTGAGCCCCTGTGCTGAATTAGATTTTAGTCACTCCGACCTTACTTATTGAACTGTGAAGGCAGCTATCCTACAATGATGGCTTTGAACAAGCTGGAAAGTCTCCACTTTAAAGAGTCTCATCTTTGCACAACAGTTCAAATTCCCCAAAAAACCATCATATTTAGGGACAGAAGATGATGATGCACCCTAAAAAATGGTTTCTTATCATTGTCTTAAGATAGCTTTTTCCTCATCGTTTCAGAATCTGCTATATTTCTCAGAATTTAAGACATGTAGGCATAAAGAGTTGCCAAAATATATATAGCAAAAATTCTGATGAAAAATAAAATATCAACACTTTTAAATAGGTTTTGAAAGAAATTTTAAAATTATTTTGTTGAAAAAAACTTATACATGTAAATATAATACAATATGAAACATAATTCTATAGAAATGCATAAGTTTTATATAAGCATTAATATTATACTAGTACTGAAAAATAATTTGAGTTATGTACTTAGAAATAATCATGTATTTGTATACTAGTAAATACTAGGCTACAAAACCCTGTATAAGCTAATACTATATTTGACTAACGGTGGTAACTAAAAAGCAAGGCATAATATGCAATAAATTTGAATGAATTTCTACCTAGCACAAGCAGACAGGGTAAATATGAGTCAACATTCAAGCAACAGAAGCAGCAAAATATAACAAATTTTAATAAATTCCTATATGGTTAGCCTCAGTACATGCAGAATAGCAAATATTTCAGTAAAAAATTGTTTCCATTGTACAAAAAATTATGTATTTGAAGGAATTCTAATGTCATGTCCAAGCCTTCAGTAGTATAATTAAAGTGTGTATGTATAATTAAATATTAGTTGGACTGTAACCAATAGTAAGTATTTAAATTAATATTTACTAGCAACAGAGAAGGCAATGGCACCCCACTCCAGTACTCTTGCCTCCAGTACTCTTGCCTGGAAAATCCCGTGGACGGAGAAGCCTGGTAGGCTGCAGTCCATGGGGTCGCTAAGAGTCGGACACGACTGAGCGACTTCCCTTTCACTTTTCACTTTCATGTATTGGAGAAGGAAATGGCAACCCACTCCAGTGTTCTTGCCTGAAGAATCCCAGGGACAGGGGAGCCTGGTGGGCTGCCGTCTATGGGGTCACACAGAGTCGGACATGACTGACGTGACTTAGCAGCAGCAGCAGCAGATGTTAAGGAGCATCATAGATTTGACACTCTAGCAACAAGTTCGATCTCAAAGATTCCAATGTTTATTTTTAAATCTAAGAAATCACATCAGCAAAGCCAAGTCACCATAACATTAAGGCCTGAAACTACAGTTGTACATTAGCCATTTTTGTCAAATAATTTTATAACAGGAAGAGATCTGATCCACCCTTGGAAAGATCTTATAGAATATCTCAAATCTTCTCTGAAACAACTCTTCACAAAACCATTCATTCAGAATCTAGAACTGGGGACTGGGGGTGTGGGAAGTATGCACAATTAATCAAACTCTGCATAGCAATTTGTATCTGTAATAAATCGCCATTTGTTGTAACATGCCTTTCATCTCTTTTCTCCTGGGTGGGAGAGGATTCCATTTTTCATGATTGCAAATTAAATACTTAGCACTGACACAATTTTACTTGTTGATACAGATCTTGGAACTCTTCAAATGTCTAGATCAAACAGCTCCAGTGCAAGCAGTGGGAATTATACCTTCTTGTTCTCTTCCTGTGTAGCAGCAGCAAACTCTATGTATCTTTAAACTTAAAAGTCTGCTGCTTATGTGATAATGGAATCAAGCATTAAGTCCTGTATATAGGACTGTTGCTCCTGCATTCTATTGTTGGAGACACAGAGAATGGTGGTTAAGGAGCCACTAAGCCAGAAAAGCTACAAGAGATTGGAGGGATATTCATTCTATCAATTAATGAGTTCATTCTATCCATTTAGAAAAGCTTTTTGTCCTGCTACTGCTAAGTCACTTCAGTCGTGTCCGACTCTGTGCGACCCCATAGACGGCAGCCCACCAGTCTCTCCCGTCCCTGGGACTCTCCAGGCAAGAACAGTGGAGTGGGCCGCCATTTCCTGCTCCAATGCATGACAGTGAAAAGCGAAAGTGAAGTCGCTCAGTCGTGTCCGACTCTTAGCGACCGCATGGACTGCAGCCTACCAGGCTCCTCCGTCCATGGGATTCTCCAGGCAAGAGTACCGTAGTGGGGTGCCATTGTCTTTGTCCTATTCTGCTTCATTTTTGTATAATACTTGCCTAAGATATTAGATCCTTGAGCAGCAGTCGCTTCATCACTAACACTGTCTTTCACTTTACTCAAGTATTTATTCATTTCTTTCCCTTTTCATAGTTTTCTGTCTGCTGAACAGTAAACACCTCTTATTGGGCTTCTCCAGTGGCTCAGCAATAAAGAACCCACCTGCAATGTTAAGGATGGGTTGAATCCCTGGCTTGGGAAGATCCCTTGGAAGAGCAAATGGCAACCCAGTCCAGTATTCTTGCTGGGAAAAATCCAATGGACAGAGAAACCCAGAGGGCTACAGTCCATAAAGTCTCAAAAACTCGGATGTGACTAATCACACGTACAAACATCTCTTATTGGTTTCTGCATCTTCATTGTTCAGATTATCATAACTAGAAGAGATCCTAAAACGGCTGTTTATGTACCGCCTCCACCAAGTAAACCAAATGCTCTCTTCATTCACTGTGATAGATAATAATGACACTGAGTAAATACTTTCTAAATAAGTATAATAAGCTCTTCTTATAAGCCCTTCTAAATAAGTATAATTAAGCCACTTTAAATCTGTCCCCATGCTGAGTTTTCTACCTGACAATCCTGCTTGTTAGAGACGACCCATTTGTCATTAACAGTAACCTGTCACCTGCAGGCATAAAGGCTTAGAGCTGCCAAGTTCTTGGACCTGCTGGAGTCCTAAACCATAGGCATATCCTTAAGAGGTAGCTAAGTAAATATTTATGCTGAGACATATGTAACTGTTTTGACATCCAATACCAATTACAGAAAAGAGCCACATTTAGTTATCCTTCACATGAGATCCTTATTTCACTAAGAGTGCCCCAAAAGAGTGAAATGATCTTAGAATTTTCACATTATCATTAATTTCAAAATATGTTTAATTTGATACAATTTTTAACCTATTTGCTGTTTATTTATTTCAAATATTACCATTGACTAAATTTATTTCAATAGCCATGCCAGATCATAAGTTAACAATAAAATACACTTTATAATGTGAAGAAGTAATGCAGCCTTACACATTATTCTTCTTAACTGACTCCTGGGCAGCGTTGAGTGTATTGGTAGTGCTGATTCATAGGTGGTAAGAGTGAAGTAAATAGAGACTGCTAAGTATTTCTGACAGAATAGATTCTTCTTTTTACAGAATAATATTTAACAAGTAACTCACAAGAATCTGCTATATGCAGCCTACTGGATTAAATATTGTAAGGATGTAGAAAAACACTGGCACTCACTTTCTAATCTTTATGATTAAGCTAGGATTATAAAGATTAAGCATCTCAGTGGATAAGAAAAGATGAGATAAATAAGTTGGCTAGAGAACTTTCATAGGAAAGCAAGCTTTAAATTAGTTTCTATTGAAAAGGAATGAAAGAAATCATGAAAAATTATTTTATTTGGAGAAACAGCATGAAGGGCATTCCAGGAGATAGTAAGCTGTAGAAGATACATTTATATAGCAGTGTGTTTTCTTATAAGTATTCTTTGATAAAATATTCACTAAAGACTATATTTCCTCCTAAATTTAGTTCTCTCTTCTTTTGCAGCAGAATCTATGTTAATATATCTCGTTCTATTTTTACAAAAGTGCATTAATATTTTATTGATCACTTCAAAAGAAAGGAGAGTAGCACCATTTTTACAAGGAATAAGACTAAATTTATCCATTAAATAACAAAGACTAGGTAAGAGAAAAAATCAATCATATGGGCACATTTATGTATAAAAATAAAGTCAAATGACTATAGGATGGTTTTAGGAGAAATCTAAATCTTTTATTTTTAGATGTGTAAGGAAATGACAACCCACTCCAGTATTCTTGCGTAGAAAATCCCTTGAACAGAGAAGCCTGGCACGCTGCCATCCATGGGGTCGCAAAGAGTTGGAAACAACTGAGGAAATAACATACAAAAGATAATCACCAATATAGCTTTCAAGTATCTTAGATCTGTTATCTTAGGTGTTTAGCGAAGTAAATTTAATCAATTGATCATATTTAAAATAATCCACAAAGAGACAAATGTTTGTTATATTAATATATTATAATTAATCATACTATGAATATTCTAAAATATAATTAGGTAATGGTTGCATTTTATAAATTCAAAAAGAGAAAAACAGATAATAAGTATATAAATCATTTTTAATTTTAATAGTAATCAAAGAAAGCCAAGTTAAATTAAAAAGAAACTATTATTGAAAAGCTGAATATTTTAAAAATGGTAATTATGAATGGTGATGTGGAAGTGAAAGAAGTATTTTTATGAAGCTGAGAGAAATGGAAAACTAAACTAACAGAGGCTAGCAGATAGGAATTTATGTCTCATAAAACACAAAGGCTGAGGTCTAGCTATTCAGGTCAGGACTAGAATAACAGCTTGAAGATGCCATCTGCTAGGAATCAGTTTTTTATCTCCTTTTTCTTCACTGTATATATCTTTTGTCGTCATGTCCATCACTTCAAGATCACAAGATGGAAGCAGCAGAATTTTACTGCTACATAGTTATTTATCCATAAACATGATAATTATTATTTTTGTAGTGTTTATTTTATGGAAATATAATTCTACCTTATGTCTTCTAATGTTGTTCTTTTAGCTCAATTTTCTGCAGCTTTGGGCTTCTCTTGTGACTCAGCTGGGAAAGAATCCACCTACAATGTGGAAGACCTGGGTTTGATCCCTGGGTGGGGAAGATCCCCTGGAGAAGGGAAAGGCCAGCCACTCCAGTATTCTGGCCTGGAGAATTCCATGGACAGTCCATGGGATCTCAAAGAGTCGGACACAACTGACTGACTTTCACTTTCATTTTCTCTTAGCTTTTGCATTGGTTGCATCTAGTTTCTAAGTGAAGCTATGATTTATTCTTCTTTCTGTATGCTTGGTAATGAATCTTCACATTTAGGTTTCTATGGATCATCTCTCTTTTATGTATTTTCCATCTGTTTATATATCTGTACTTCCTTCTTAATAATATTGTTAGGTATTTCCTCTAGATTATTAATTATTTCATTAGCTCAGTCCAAATTTGCTGTTCAATACATCCCAGGAGACTATAATTTTAATGACTTTATTAATAATCTAAGTATTT
Source organism: Bos grunniens (assembly GCF_055505025.1). NCBI lineage: Eukaryota > Metazoa > Chordata > Mammalia > Artiodactyla > Bovidae > Bos > Bos grunniens. The sequence goes on along the minus strand of NC_141176.1, from coordinate 6,515,431 downwards.
TGTTTTTCACTAAAGATTAATATTTCTCTTATTTTTAAAGTGTTCTTAATAATCTTCAACATTTTAAGCATATTTAATTTATATCCTGGGACTGATAATTACAATATCTAAAGTTTTTCTGCTTTAATTCTCTTTTTCCTTTAATGAATTGCATGTCTTTCCTTAAATGTTTTGTAATATTTGATGATGAAATTCTTATTTATCTTCAATTTTGGCCATTAGATTTCTGAGTCTTAGTATGGAGGCAGTTTCCTCATACAGACTTCATGTTTATTTTTATCAGCTACCTAGTTGACGATTCTAGGAACCCTCAAACATAAATTCTGATCTTAATGATAGTGGAGCATAGTAGCAGTGTTTTTTAGTGCTACAGACCTATATCCAAACTAGGTTATAGATAAAAATTGTCAGGAAAAATTATTTGATCTGATATATCCCTTTTCCACCTTTGAGAATAATTTTACTTCAGTCATACAGTTCTCATTTATCAGAACATTTCAATTCTGTTCACTCTTGGGGGAGGGTTAGTTTTATGCAAGAACAGCTTAAGGAGAATACTTAGCAACCTACCGACTTTAATGAGTGAAACCTGGTTTTGGTTCCTAGCCCTTGATTCTTGGGAGAGAGACTCTGCATTAACTTGTTTGGTAGCTAAGCATTCTTTAACTTCTTTTTGGTTCAGCACTTTACTTAAGGCCTTTTTATTGTTATTTATTCAAGACTCCTCTTCCAACAACACAAGAGACTACTGCTACACATGGACATCACCAGAAAGGTCAATACGGAAATAAGATTGATTATATTCTTTACAGCCAAGATGGAGAAACTCTGTACAGTCAGCAAAAACAAGACAGAGAGCTGACTGTGGCTCAGATCATGAACTCCTTATTGCCAAATTCAGGCTTAAATAGAAGAAAGTAGGGGAAACCACTAAGTCATTCAGCTGTGACTTAAATAAAATCTCTTATGATTATATAGTAGAAGTGACAAATAGATTCAAGAGATTAGATCTGATAGACAGAGTGCCTGAAGAACTATGGACAGAGGTTTGTAACATTGTACAGGAGGTGGTAAACAAAACAATCCTCAAGAAAAAGACATGCAACAAGGCAAAATGGCTGTCTGAGGAGGCCTTACAAATACAAATACCCAAGGAAAGAAGAGAAGAGAAAGCAAAGGAGAAAAAGAAAGATACATCCATCTGAATGCAGAGTTCCAAAGAATAGCAAGTAAAGATAAAGAAGTTTTCTTAATGAATAATGCAAATAAATAGAGGAAAACAATAAAATGAGAAAGCATAGAGAACTCTTCAAGAAAAATTGAGATATCAAGGGAATATGACATGCAAAGATGGTACAATAAAGTACAGAAACCATATGAACCTAACAGAAGCAGAAAAGATTAATGAAATGTGGCAAGAATACAGAGAATAATTGTACAAAAGAAATGTCTTAATGAACTGGATAAAAACGATGGTGTGGTCACTCACCTCGCACCAAACATCCTGCAGTTTGAAGTCACTTGGGCCCTAGTATCATTATGAGGAAAGCTAGTGGAGGTGATGGAATTTCAGCTGAGCTACTTCAAACCCTAACAGATGATGCTGTTAAAGTGATGCACTGAATATGCCAGCAAATTTGGAAAACTCAGCAGTGACCACAGGATAGGAAAAGGTCAGTTTTCATTCCAATATCAAAGAAAGTCAATGCCAAAGAATGTTCAAACTACTGTACAATTGTGCTCATCTCACATGCTAGGAAGGTAATGCTCAAAATACTTCAACCTAGGCTTCAATAGTACATTGCCAAGAACTTCCAGATGTACAGGCCAGATTTAGAAAGGGCAGAGGCATCAGAGATCAAATTGCTAATATCCATTGGATCATAGAAAAAGCAATAGAATTCCAGAAAAAAGCATCTGCTTCATTGACTATGCTGAAGTCTTTGACAGTGTGGATCACAATAGATGTGGAGAATTCTAAAGAGATTGGAATATCAGACCACATTACTAGCCTCCTGAGAAGCCTGTATGCAAATCAAGAAGGAACAGAATCAGACAGAGAACAACAGATTGGTTCCAAATGGGGAAAGGAGTGTGTCAAGGCTATATATTGTCACTCTGGTTATTGAAATTTTATACAGAGTACATTATTTGAAATGCTGGCCTGGATGAAGCACAGGGTAGAATCAAGTTTGTTGGGAGAACATGCAGATGATGCCACTCTAATGGCAGAAAATAAAGAGGAACTAAAGAAACTCTTGATGAAAGTGAAAGAGGAGAGTGAAAAAGTTGCTTAAAACTCGACATTCAGAAAACTAAGATCATGGCATCCAGTCCCAACACTTCATGGCAAATAGAAGGGGAAAAAGTGGACACAGTGACAGACTTTATTTCTTTGGACTCCAAAATCACTGAAGATGGTGACTGTGGCCATGAAATTAAAAGATGCTTGCTCTTTGGTAGGAAAGCTATGATAAAGCTGGACAGAGTATAGAAAAGCAGAGATATCATTTTGCCAAAAAAGTGTGATCAAAGCTATGAATTTCTGAGTAGTCATATAGAGATGTGAGAGTTGGGCCATAAAGAAGGTTGAGCACTGAAGAATTGATTCTTTCAAATTATGGTGCTAGAGAAGACTGTTGAGAGCTCCTTGGACCTCAAGGCATCAAAGAAGTCAACCCTAAAGGAAATCAACCCTAATATTCGTTGCAAAGACTGTTGCTTAAGCTGAAGCTCCAATATTTAGGCCACCTGTTCAACAGAAGATGAGATGGTTGGATAGCATCTTCGAGTCAATGGACATGAGTTTGTGCAAACTCTGGGAGATGGTGAAGGAAAGGGAAATGGCATTCTGCAGTCCATGGGGTCACAAACTGTCAGACAGGACTGATCAACTGAATAACATCAATTGTTATTTATGCAAGGTTTTTAATATATTTTAGCAAGAGGTTCAATCAAGGTATTTAGTTTAAAATAAAACAAGAAATGGACAAGTAGACAGTGACTCAATGAATGCAGAAATAATTACTTTTGAGTTGAAGCATAATGGAAAGTAATAATGCTGGCCTATTAATTAAAGAATTAAGAATTAAATTTTGGAAATATTTAATGATACTTTCTAAACATATAAATCTAGTATATATTTATAATTTTGATCTTATACATTGGCTATTTTAAACATAAAATTATTTTTAAGGAACTGTTACATTGTTTGCCTCAAGGAACAGCTGGCTTTAATTTTCAAATGCATGAGTGCATGCTAAGTTGCTTCAGTCATGTCCGACTCTGTGGGACCCTATGGACTGTAGCCCGCCAGGCTCCTCTTTCCATGGGATATTCCAGGCAAAAGTAGTGGAGTGAATTGCCTTGCTCTTCTCCAATGTATCTTCCTGACCCAGTAATGGAACCCTCATTTCTTACTTCTCCTGCATTGGCAGGCAGGCTCTTTACCACTAGTGCCACCTAGGAAGCCCAATTTTCAAATGTTAGACATAAAATGTATACAGTGTAGATACTAGTTTGCCTGAATTATTCCAATCAATTTCAGTCTCAATAAGTTCATTATAAATGAACATATTTAATTTAATTAGGATCTAAAACATAAATAATGTCATTTTAAAGTTAAAAAAAAAAACTGTTATAATTTGTTTTAATTTGGTTGGACTAAGTTTCTAGTTTATGTTCCAAAAGAAATAAAATAAATTTTTGGAAAATTAATTTGTACAAATTAGCCAAACTATATGAATATTTCTAAAATATTTCAAAATAAAAGTATAATTTCAAATACATATGAAATGCTTAAATCAATCTTAATCACTCTCAAAAACGACAGGAACGATTCAATATTATGGTGATCCAAGTCTATGCCCCAACCAGTAATGCCGAAGAAGCTGAAGTTGAATGGTTCTATGAAGACCTACAAGACCTTCTAGAACTAAGAACCAAAAAAGATGTCCTTCTCATCATAGGGGACTGGAATGCAAAGTAGGATGTCAGGAGATACCTGGAATAACAAACAAATTTGTCCCTGGAGTACAAAATGAAGCAGGGCAAAGGCTAGCAAAGTTTTGCCAAGAGAGCGCACTGGTCAAGCAAACACCCTCTTTCAACAACATAAGAGAAGACTCTACACACAGACATTGCCAGATGTCCAATACTAAAAACAGATTGATTATATTCTTTGCAGCCAAATAAGGAGACGCTCTATACAGTCAGCAAAAATAAGACTAGGAGCTAACTGTCATTAAGATCATGAACTCCTTATTGCCAAATTCAGACTTAAACTGAAGAAAGTAGGGAAAACCACTAGACCATTCAGGTATGACCTAAATAAAATAAAGTGGAAGTGACAAATAGATTCAAAGGATTAGATCTGATAGACAGAGTGCCTGAAGAACTATGGGTGGAGGTTCATGACATTGTACAGGAGGCAGTGATCAAGACCATTCCCAAGAAAAATAAATGCAAAAAGGCAAAATAGTTGTCTGAGGAGGACTTACAAATAGCTGAGAAAAGAAGAGAAGCTAAAGGCAAAGGAAAAAAGGAAAGATATACCCATTTGAATGCAGAGTTCCAAAGAATAGCAAGGAGAGATAAGAAAGTCTTCCCTAGTGACCGATGCAAAGAAATAGAGGAAAACAATAGAATGGGAAAGACTAGAGATCTCTTCAAGAAAATTAGAAATACTAAGGGAACATTTCATGCAAAGATGGACACAACAAAGGACAGATGATATGGACCTAACAAAAGCAGAAGACATTAAGAAGAGGTGGCAAGAATACACAGAAGAACTATACAAAACATGTTTTCATGACCCAGATAATCATGATGGTGTGATAACTCACTTAGAGCCAGACATCCTATAATGCAAAGTCAAGAGGGCCTTAGGAAGCATTGCTACGAACAAAGCTGGTTTAGGTGATGGAATTCCAGTTGAACTATTTCAAATCCTCAGATATGATGCTGTTAAAGTGATGCACTCAATATACCAGCAAATTTGGAAAACTCAGCAGTGGCCACAGGACTGGAAAAGGTCAGTTTTCGTTCCAATCCCAAAGAAAGGCAATGCCAAGGAATGGTCAATCTACTGCACAATTGCCCTCATCTCACACCCTTGCAAAGTAATGCTCAAAATTCTCCAAGCCAGGCTTCAACAGTATATGATCCATGAACTTCCAGATGTTCAAGCTGGATTTAGAAAAGGCAGAGGAACCAGAGATCAAATTGCCATCATCTGTTGGATCATTGAAAAAGAAAGAAAGTTCCATAAAAACATCTATTTCTGCTTTATTGATTATTCCAAAGCCTTTGAAATTTTTCAGTTCAGTTCACTTCAGTTGTTCAGTCTTGTCCCACTCTTTGCGACCCCGTGAATTGCAGCACGCCAGGCCTCCCTGTCTCTCACCAACTCCCGGAGTTCACTCAGCCTCACTTCCATCGAGTCAGTGATTCCATCCAGCCATCTAATTCTCTGCCATCCCCTTCTCCTCCTACTCCCAATCCCTCCCAGCATCAGAGTCTTTTCAAATGAGTCAACTCTTCTCATGAGGTGGCCAAAGTATTAGAGTTTCAGCTTTAGCATCATTCCTTCCAAAGAAATCTCAGGGCTGATCTCCTTCAGAATGGACTGGTTGGATCTTCTTGCAGTCCAAGGGACTCTCAAGAATCTTCTCCAACACCACAGTTCAAAAGCATCAGTTCTGTGGTGCTCAGCTTTCTTCACAGTCCAACTTTCACATCCATACATGACCACTGGAAAAACCATAGCCTTGACTAAACGGACCTTTGTTGACAAAGTAATGTAGATCAAAACAAATTGTGGGAAATTTTTCCAGAGATGGAAATACCAGACCACCTTACCTGCCTCCTGAGAAATCTGTATGCAGGTCAAGAAGCAATAGTTAGAACTGGACATGGAACAGCCGACTGGTTCCAGATTGGGAAAGGAGTATGTCAAAGCTGTATATTGTCACCCTGCTTATTTAACTTATATGCAGAGTACACCATGTGAAATGCTGGGCTGGATGAAGCACAAGCTGGAATCAAGATTTCTGGGAGAAAAATCAATAACCTCAGATATACAGATGACACCACCCTTATGGCAGAAAGTGAAGAGGAACTGAAGAGCCTCTTCATGAAAGTGAAAAAGTTGGCTTCAAACTTGACATTCATAAAACTAAGATCATGATATCCGGTCCCATCACTTCACGCTAAATAGATGGGGAAACAATGGAAATAGTGACAGATTTTATTTTGGGGGGCTCCAAAATCACTGCAGATGTGATGGCAGCCATGAAGTTGAAAGACACTTGCTCCTTGGAAGAAAAGCTATGGCAAACATAGACAACATATTAAAAAGCAGAGACAATACTTTGCCAACAATGGTCCATCTAGTCAAAGCTATGATTTTTCTAGTAGTCATGTAAGGATGTGAGTGTTGGACAATAACAAAAGTTGAGCACTGAAAAATTGACGTTTTTAAACTTTGGTATTGAAGAAGACTCTTGAGAATCTCTTAGACTACAAAGAGCTCAATCCAGTCAATTAAAGGAAATCAGTGCTGAATATTCATTGGAAGGACTGATGCTGAAACTGAAGCACCAACACTTTACCCACCTGATACAAAAAGCCAATTCACTGGAATAGACCCTGATGAGGGAAAAGATCGAAGGCAGGAGGAGAAGGAGAGAACAGAGGTAGAAATGTTTGGATTGCATCACCGACTCTATGGGCATGAGTTTGAGCAAGCTCAGGAATTGGTCATGGCCAGAGAAGCCTGGAGTGCTGCAGTCCATGGGATGGCAAAGAGTCAAAAATGACTGAGGAACTGAACTGATCTGAAACAGCTTTGTAATGCCAGCAAACACATTTCATAATTAAACTTAAGATTAACATATTTTTTGATATTTAACTTAAATGTATGCAGCCTGCCAATAATTTGTAGTATAGCATGCATTAAATATTACAGAGTAACAAATAAGTGTCCTTTCTGTTAATAATATTTCACTAATATTTGGAAGATATTTTTATTTTTATTTTTTAATCTATTCATAATTTATTTGGTAACAGTAGGTAAAAGAAGAATATGTAAAGGACTTAACCAACAGTGTATAGTATTTCAGTGCTGTTCAGTTGGGAAACAGTATTTGAGTGAGTAAGAGTTCAGTCAAACTAACATTGTTAATTTGTTTTTATCCTGCTTATAGTGTCTTTGCTTTATTAGAGTTGTATTCTAGAATTCTAGAAACAGGACATAAGCAAGGTGAAGTAAAAAAGATGGTGTTAGAAAGTTTTTTTGTTTTTTTTTTTTGGTGTTGGAAAGTTGAATGAACACTTACTACTTACTTCTTTCTCTTTTCAGAAGAATTGAACTAAAATTAGCAGCCCTGACCTTCTTAGTCCATATTACCGATACTTACTTTTCTTACTGCAATTCTGCATTAATCTGTTATACTGTTGATTTTTTAAGAACAGATTTTTCCTTTGTGGAATGAAGCTTGCAGTTGTCTCACCATGTCTGTTATTGTGTTCATGTATTCAGGATGCCTGCATACCTGGTAATACCTTTCACCTTGCATTTCATCAATGATAGTATTTATATCTGCTACCCTTATCTTATGACTATATCTGTGCGTGTGTGTGTGTGTGTGTGTGCATATAGCAAACATCTTTTTTTATCATTTTATAGTACAACATGTGTTAGCTTACATCACAGTTACAGGACATCAGGAGAAGAGTGAACAAAACTCATGGACTTTGTATCCTCCTATGGAAAAAGGGTTACTGTATTTTCAGTGTAAGCAGGACAGCTGTAGCATTTACATAGAAATACGACCATGTTATTATGTTTATATGGAGATGAATTATGGTGTGAGGAGTTATGTATGTGTGGCAAGCTAAAGAGTAAATTGTGATGGTTAAGTTTATGTGTACACTATAACAGCTGGCGTGCAAGAGCACCAACTGAACAGGAAAGAAGAGTTTATTGACTGGAGGAGGGAGAGGAGGTGAGAGATGGTAGAGCTGAAAGATCCTCAGCAATGACAGGGAGAGCAAGTTCTGATTTTATTAATGCCTGACATTGATGGCACAGGTTTTGGTTCCTTATTGGATTCAATTCAATTCTATCTATCCTCTTGAAAAAACAGTCCAATGACATCTGGGTAGTATTTTTTTTTTTTTTCTCTCATCATAGATGACATCTTAGCACTGGGTTACAATCTCTGTATAACTGTTGTGATCTCTGTATATCATTCTATGCCCAGCCCTTGTGCCTCAAAAACTAACAGTGCCTCCTCAAAAAGAAATAATTTACATGATTGGGCATATGAATACACATTCATTTATATGTTTGAAAGTCTGCAACTTGAACATTTATATGTAGGAGACTTAACTGTGTTTAAATAGTATATGTTGGATGATACTTTATTTGATGACATTTAGTTGTTCAAAACAATAGAGAATGATTTTATATTTTTTGTGTTTTTCCCAACCCAGGGATCAAACCTGAGTTTCTTGAATTGTGGGCAGATTCTTTGTGAGCCTCCAGGGAAGTCCTTGCAGGCTACCAGTGTCCATGAAAATCCAGATTCTTAGAGAGTTTTGGTATATTTATTCTAAATTCTGTAAAGTTTACCAAAAGAAGACAAACAGGAACACATTAAAATTGACACATATACACACTGCTGTTGTAAAATAGGTAGCTAGTTATGTCCCTGCAGAGAAGGCAATGGAACCCCACTCCAGTACTTTTGCCTGGAAAATCCCATGGACGGAGGAGCCTGGTGGGCTGCAGTCCATAGAGTTGCTAGAGTCGGACACGACTGAGCGACTTCACTTTCACTTTTCACTTTCATGCATTGGAGAAGGAAATGGCAACCCACTCCAGTGTTCTTGCCTGGAGAATCCCAAGGACAGGGGAGCCTGGTAGGCTGCTGTCTATGGAGTCGCACATAGTCAGACACGACTGAAGCGACTTAGCAGCAGCAGCAGCAGTTATGTCCCTGAGCACAAGGACCTCAGCTTGGTGCTCTGTGATGACCTAAATGAGCGGGATGGGGGTGGGTGGGATGGAGGTCCAAGAGGGAAGGTTTCTATTTATACAATGACTGAATCAATTTGTTGTACAGCAGAAACTAACACAATTTTGTAAAGCAACCACACTCCAGTTTTTAAAAAAAAAAAAAATTTGGTGTTGTCTAGGATCACAAATGTTGGCAACCAATTTGAAACAAAAGATCCAAGGACTTGCCCCAGGATAAGCATCACCTTCCTAAAAGTATCAAGTTACCTTTGGTCAGCCAGGCACTCTACACAATAGCCTTCTTAAGCACTTTGTTGGAGCTTTGTAGTAATAACAAAAGCCCTAAAGCATCGTAAAAGTGTACCTGTTTTTAAAGCAAGAAAAATCTTCCTGAAGGTTTAGAAATTGAAAGTGAAAGATTACAAGGAAGGGTATTTTTAACTTGTTCATGAAAATGGAAAATAAAAACAAGAGTTAGCTAATTAAGAGAGAAGTAGATGAATGCTTTAATGCTTTACTTAAACTTCTCAAATAAGTGGCAAATTAAGTCCCTGTACCCTGACACAGAATTAAATATCAGACAGATTTCAGGGTGAAGAAGAGATGAATAGCTTCATTGCTTTGTCAGGCAAGGAGCCAAAGAGGGTTAAAGCCCTCAATAACATGTGGCCCAACCTGTTAGTGAGGTCTTATGGTAATAGTTCAAAGAGGTCAGGGCCTGGGCAGCTAGTGAACATTCTCATTGGTTAGTGGCAACAGAGGTGAAGGTGAACGTGAAGTCACTCAGTCGTGTCCGACTCTTTGTGACCCCATGGACTGTAGCCTACCAGGCTCCTCTATCCACGGGATTTTCCAGGGAATAGTACTGGAGTGCACTGCCATCTCCTTCTCCAAGGGATCTTCCCAACCCAAGGATCGAACCCAGGGCTCCCATGTCGTAAACAGACGCTTTACAGTCTGAGCCACCAGGGAAGTCAGAAGTAGGAGTCAGCAACATCAACCTTCAGGTTCTAACTGGTCTGCAGTTTATGTGCTTGTACACAGCATGCCATTTTTAATCCTTAACTTCTCCTCAGAGGCTATTTCAGTATCTGCAAAATAGCTCAAAGGTACTGTGTGTATCTCTTGATGGGGAAAGAGGACTTTGTCCCAAGGTGGCACTATTATTTCTCTTAACTATTTCTTGTTTGTCTCATGTCCTTTCCCCTCCCTAATTAAGGACTGCTTGAATCTGCCCAAAGGTCATGGAGCCTGAATGAAGGCTATCTCCTGTAATCAAAAAATAAATAAATAAATAAAATTAAATTAAATTAAAAAAAAGGCCGGTGGGGACAAAAATGTTTTTGTCCAGGAGTCCCACAGAGACCTTCTTGGTATCTTAAGTACAATTTGGGTTTAAAAAAAAAATAATTCTTAAAATAATCTTGTGTTAGATATCATCTGCCTATAGAAGGACTGTGATGTGGTTTATGTCAGAGTATGTTCTTAAAAAAAAAAAAGAAGAAGAAGAAAAAGTGGTGATACTTAGTGTCTTTCATTTAGTTTAAGGTTCATATAAGAATCTATCAGTTCAGTTCAGTTCAGTTCAGTTGCTCAGTCGTGTCTGACTTTTTGCGACCCCATGAATCCCAGCACCCCAGGCCTCTATGTCCATCATCAACTCCCGGAGTTCACTCAGACTCACATGGTTCACTCAGTCAGTGATGCCATCCAGCCATTTCATCCTCTGTCGTCCCCTTCTCCTCCTGCCCCCAATCCCTCCCAGCATCAGAGTCTTTTCCAATGAATCAACTCTTCTCATGAGGTGGCCAAAGTACTGGAGTTTCAGCTTTAGCATCAATCCTTCCAAAGAAATCCCAGAGCTGATCTCCTTCAGAATGGACTGGTTGGATCTCCTTGCAGTCCAAGGGACTCTCAAGGGTCTTCTCCAACACCACAGTTCAAAAATATCAATTCTTCAGAGCTCAGCTTTCTTCACAATCCAACTCTTGCATCCATACATGACCACTGGAAAAACCATAGCCTTGACTAGATGGGCCATTGTTGGCAAAGTAATGTCTCTGCTTTTGAATATGCTGTCTAGGTTGGTCATAGCTTTCCTTCCAAGGAGTAAGCGTCTTTTAATTTAATGGCTGCAGTCACCATCTGCAGTGATTTTGAAGCCCCCAAAAATAAAGTCTGACACTGTTTCCACTGTTTCCCCATCTATTTCCCATGAAGTGATGGGATGAGATGCCATGATCTTCGTTTTCTGAATGTTGAGCTTTTAGATTCTCTGAAAAAAGCTAGCTTTCTTCCTTCTTACCTCCATGTTTGAGTGACTTCTATGCTGCTATATATTGTCTGGATTTCTCAACTGGATTTATTAGGAGTATAAGGGAAAAGTTTATCTACTCTCTTGCCAGAAATAATAAATCTTATCATGCTATTTTATATTCATACAATTTATTTTTCATAGAGCCTGTAAGCATAAATAAAACTTTTGTTTTTCCATTTAGAAGGAGCAAAGAGACCATTTTACCTCTTTCTTTTTTCTTACACTGTTTCCTTGGATACATGGTAAATCTGGATCCTTACTCTAACCTTTGGAAAACAGATAAATCTGCAGGGATTAAGCCTTGTGTCAAATTTTTATGATGTAGAAAAATCTCCAAAGTCATGGTTCAAATAACCTTTACATATGTAAACACACATCTCCAGAGTTAACTCAAGACTCTTTTTTCTCAGATGTACTGGAGACTTTTACATGGAGTAGCCTTAGTCTCCTGAGGAAGTAAGATAAATTAATTTTATACCTGCTCCCAATGAATTTTAGGTTCTTTCTTCATCACAAAAGAATTCAGAAACAAAACACAGAGGTTAAGAAAGTAAAGCAAACATTTACTTAAGAGAAGATATGCTCTCAGAGGGAGAGTGGGCAAACAGGTGAAGAGCGGCGGCCCTGGGTCTCTTTGACAAGCCGGTTATGAGGGGCGTACAAAATCAAGGATGGAATATTCACTGGGAAAGGGGGACTTTGGGGGTCATATTCCCTGATTTTCATTTCAACTGCATTTTCTGAAGGGGAGGAAGGATTTTTGTCCTTATTTGGCTTGAATCTGAAGTGTCATGGCATCAGGTTCATGACATATACTTCTTATCTATAAGGCTAAACTTATTGTGATGAAAGCAAAATGAACAAAATGTTACATTTGGATACAAGAGATTCCTGAATTTCTCCACCTTTCTTTGCCTGCTACTCAGACTCTTATCACCCTAAATGTATAATTTCCTGTCAGTCTGAAGGTTCCTGCTTTTTTTTTTTTTTTTTTTGTCTTCTTATGGACCCTTGCTCTTTACAAGATCCCTGATTTCCTGCCACCTGACCCTTGCCCCCAATTCTCTGCTAATAGTTAGCTACCTGTTTATTGCAGCATATCTTCCACTTTGGTACATAAAGTGTATGAGACTTTTGTCCTAATTTTGTGGTCACTTGTATGCTAACTTACATGTGTATAGTCTTTGTTTACTGCCAAATGAGAACTGTCACTTGCCATCTACCACTACAAGGATTAGTTCACTATTCACCTTCAACTGCAAAAGGAATTCAGGGTAGAGATCAAGAAGGGGGTACTCTGGGCTCTAGGAAAAGCTGGCAGAACAGGCAAGTCTTCAGATGCTGTTGTTGTTGTCCAGTTCCTCAGTTGTGTCCCACTCTTTGCTACCCCATGGAATGTAGCATGCCCGGCTTCCATGTCTTTCACCATCTATCTTCAGAGCTTGCTCAAACTCATATCCAGTGAGTCAGTGATGCCATCCAACTATCTGTCCTCCCCCTCTCCTCCTGACTTCAATCTTTCCCAGCATCTGGGCCTTCCCCAGCCTCAGGCTCTTTGGATCAGGTGGCCAAAGTAATGAAATGAGAAACTGAGTTCTATTTGTGGAGTCAAATAATAAATTCTACAAACTTGGAAATATGCACACAGATGAAGTTTATTATAGAGGATAGCAATACAAAGCTGTCAGCATAGACACTGAAATTGAGTGAAGAGCACCAAAAAGATGGGGATTATAGCAGTTTTATATAATTACTAGTATTGATCTGTATATTTTTGCTTGACTCATGACTTCATCGGGGGAGTGTGTAATTTCCTTGGTTCTACTTCATCACAACAAAAATTTGAAGCGACAGACCACCGTTATAGCTCTCAGAGAGACCAGTGTTACAGCTCTCAGCTCTTGAATGGACCGGCTGTTGTAACAGCTCCGTGTTACAGCTCAGTTTTATTTAGAAAATAAAAGAAAATATATCCTTCTCGAGGTGTGAGGGCATACTGACCCAAAAGACACAAAGAGCAGAGAGACAGCACCCCCGCCCTTTGGCTCCTCTTTTATATCCTTTTTCCTCCCCCTGGGCCTGCCCTATGTAAACTGGGGTAGCCAGAAGTGCTGTTTGTTTTACTTGAGGTCCTTGCTCTGGTCCTCGGACTATCCTTTGTTCTATTTTTGCGGGCTTTTCCCTTTCTGTCTTTATCCATCCCCATTCTGGACTCCTTTTCCTATTATAACTACCTAGCATTTCCCCCTGAAGAGATGGGAGGCCCAGTTCTTTGGGAATAGGAGCATCAAGGTCTCTCTGGCTACTTCCTGCTGAACTGGGGCAGCGCAGGGCATTGGGCCTCCCCTCTTGCTAGACTCAAGCCTCAGAGTCCTTGAAGCAGTGTCCATCTAAGGGTGAGTGATATTTTCTGTGATTGGCTATAGTATTATATTCCTTTTTGAACTGGCACTGCACATTGTAGCTTGTGGACTTGGGCAGAGACAAAATGGGTTAGACAATTGATAATACGTGTAGCAATCATAAGCAGCATCAATATGGTAATAATAAGGACCTGTAGGGGCATTCAGTTCAGTTCAGTTCAGTTGCTCAGTCGTATCCAACTCTTTGTGACCCCATGAACTTCAGCACACCAGGCCTCCCGGTCCATCACCAACTCCCGGAGTTCACTCAAACTCATGTCCATCGAGTCGGTGATGCCATCCAGCCATCTCATCCTCTGTCGTCCCCTTCTCCTCCTTCCCCCAATCCCTCCCAGCATTAGCCAGCTCCAAATTTCCATCGCTAGGATGTCTCAAGTCCCTCCTTGTTCAAGGATCATAAGATCTATCTCCTATCTGTTTTGGAGTACAACCGCTGCCAAGCTGTGTTGGTTCTTGGGAGCTGTCCTGAGAAATATTATCCCCAGAAACTTAATTTTGGGGGTGTTTATTAGAATGGCACTCATTTGTAGTCCTGAATAGGTATCTGAGATCTCCCAGGGGCTCACAGGTGTATTGAGTGTCCTCTTCTGTTTTCTTCCATGACTTGACTCATCAGTAGTGAATCCAGGAGTCATGTTCTGGTACCTTGACTGCTTTGCAGGTAGAAATTATTACAAGGTAGGGGCCCCTCCATGTGGGCTGGAGTTGAGCCTTTGGGGACCCATCTTTCCAGACTTTAATTAGGACTTGAGTCCCTGGGGCATATGGTGGTGACTCTTTAGAATATTTTGGGTCCTGGTTGACTCCCCACAGTGTATATACTGTTGGAATTGCCCAATGGCCATGGTACAAGACCAGAGGGTCTTAGCCTCTGGATTTAAGAAGAGGTAATTGACACAAATGAAAGGTCTCCCATATAGCATCCCATAAGGACTATGACCAACCTGTTCCTTAGGGACAATATGGGTATGGAAGAGAGCTACTGGTAAAGCCTCCTTCCATATCAGGGAGGCCTCCTGGGTTATTTTTTTATCGCTGATTTTAAAAATTGGTTGGTTCTTTCTACTTTTCCTGAAGACTGAGGCCTCTAGGCACAATGGAGATAATAAGTAATGCCCAGTGTTTTAGAGACCCCTTGGGTAACCTTAGAATTAAATGATGTTCCATTGTCACTTTGTAATGACCTGGGCAGACCAAATCTCGGAATGATTTTCATGGAACAGTTTTCTTATCACTTCCTTAGTCTTCTCAGTCCGGGTGGAAAAGGCTTCAATCCATCCTGTGAATTTATCCATCATGACCAATAGGTGTTTATACACTTGAGAAACTGGCATCTGGGTGAAGTCCATTTGCCAGTCCTCTCCTGGGTAGGTCCCATGTCATTGGACAGGCTGGGCCAGCTGGGGTCTTTGAGCTCCTTGAGGGTTGTTTAATTGGCAAGTGGGACAAGACGAGACCTCTTGCCTTATAGTCCTTTGGAGACCTATTCCTCTGAAGGATGTTTCTAATAATCTTTGGAGGGCTTTCTCCTCTAAATGAATGATGGCAGGTAAGAAGTTAACCAACTTCCATTGGAGGTTCCCAGGCAGAAAAAGGAGCCCCCTCCCTTTGGAACCACCCCATATAATCTTGAAAGCCCTCACTTTTAGCTTTAAGAGTCTCACCTTCAGTATATGAAGGCGTTTCTGGCAAATCAGTATGTGGACCTAAGGTGGCAACCCCTATTAGGTCACTGTTCTGTAGTGCTGCTCTCTTAGCTGCCTGATCAGCTGCTTGGTTTCCTTGTGCCACTTCTGTGCTTCCTTTTTGGTGTCCTTTACAGTGGGAGACTGAATCCTCAACGGGCAGATAGACTGCCTCCAAGAGTCTAAGGATTTGATTACCATATTTGATTGGGGACCCTCGGGTGGCCAAGTGGCCTCTTTCTTTCTAAATAGCAGCGTGTGCATGTAACACTAGAAAGGCATACTTGGAGTCAGTGGAAATGGCTACTCTTTTTCCTTTTCCCAGCTCTAAAGCTCGAGTCAGGTCTATGAGCTCAGCTAATTGGGCTGAAGTACCTGGTGGCAGAGGTGTAGCCTCTGTGATCTCAAAATTGGAGACTACTGCATATCCAGCTCTTTTTTTTCCATCCAAGACAAAGCTGCTTCCATCAGTGTACCAGATTTCCTAGAAACTGGTCAGAGGATCTTCTGACAATCCCTCTTAGGTTTCTTTCCAGTGGTCCAAGGTTTCTAGGCAAGAGTGAAAGGGGAGAGAGCCCTCGGGAGTAGGCAGGACGGTAGCTTGGTTAAAAACCTCACAAGGGAATATAGTGAGGCCTGGATTTTCCAACAGCACTGCTTGATATCTGAGGATCCTTTGATCAGACATCCATAAAAGGCCTCTCCCATTCAGGAACTGTTTCACTTCGTGGATGGTAAAAATAGTTTGCCCCCAAGAGAGAGTTTTAAAGCATCTTCTGTCAGGACTGCAATAGCTGCAAGATTTCAAAGGCAGGAAAGATCTCTCCCCAGTAAGAGAGTGGGACACTCAGGGACCCCCAGAAACTGGTGGGAAAATATTTGTCCATCCCAGCAATGAAGAAGTGCTTGGGTGAATCTTTTGTAATTGTTTTTCCTGTAGCAACCAAAATAGTACAGGTTTAGGTGGAGATGGCTCTGGAGTAGGAGGTCAGGACAGAGTAGGTAACCCCTGTGTCAACCAAGAAATTTTCTGACCTACTAGACACATCCAGTTGCACCCTTGGCTCCAGCCCCGTGATGGTTATCTGTGACAGGCGGGCTGGCTGGAGTGGGTCACTTCAGTCCTGTTGTACCATCATGAGGGAAGGCTCGGCTCTTGACCTTGAGGCTCTTGGGTCCCCAGGGAAGAATGCCTCCCATTGTCTTAATTGCTGGCATTTGTAGCAAACCATTTTAGGAGACTTGCCATGGTTTGGACACTCTTTGTCCCAATGCCCCACCTGTCTACAGATTAGGCATTTGCCTGGTGCCTTATCCCTCAAGGGGCTTCCCCTGTGGCTCAGCTGATAAAGAATCTGCCTGTAATGCGGGAGACCAGGTTTTGATCCCTGGGTTGGGAAGATCCCCTGGAGAACACAAGAGCTAACCACTCCAGTATTCTGGCCTGGATAATTCCATGGACTGTATAGTCCATGGGGTCGCAAAGAGTCAGACAAAACAGAGCGACTTTCACTTTCTTTCTTTGTCCTTCAAGGACTCGGGATTTGCCATAGGGTTTCCCTGGGGGGTGGCCAGCATCTGGGCATGCCTTGTCTCTTTCCTTTTCTCCCTCTCCTGAGCCTTGGCTATCATCTCCTGTTTTCTGTTATAAAAGGTATTGGTGGTTGCCTGGGCCATCTCATCTAAAGAGGCAGCACGGTCCTGCTGTTGTAGCTGTTGTAACTTTATCCTGATGTCTGATACACATTGGGACAGGAATTTCTCCTTTAAAATCACCTGTCCCTCGTAAGAGTCTAAGTCCAGATTGGTAAACTTTTGGAGGGCCTTTTTTAGCCTTTCCAGAAAGGCAATAGAGTTCTCATTGGGCTCCTGAGTTATTGCTGAGACCTGGGCTTAGCTGATTACTTTTTACTGGGCTGCTTTCAGTCCTGCCTTCACACAGATCAGATAATGATCCCTTTCCCAGATGTGCTCAGGGTCATTATAATTCCAATTGGGATCTGAGGAGGGGACTGCAGTTTCCCCCACTGGGTATTTATCACTTGACATGTGAAGCCCTGTTGCATACCTTTGGGCTTCCTTTAAGACCCTAGTATGCTCAGGGTCAGACAAAGTTTGACTAAATATGACCATGATGTCCTTCCATGTCAGGTCAAAGGCCAAAGTAATGTGTTGGAATATATCTATATATTTGCCTAGGTCATCTGTATAGGTCTTCTTTGGTATAGGTCATCTTCCCAGGTCTTGTTTGATCTTAGTTCTAAGAGAGAGAAGGGCTTATGGGCCCAGGTTGGTCCGAATTCTCCTCCAGTTTCGACTAAGGGACATACTCGAGCTGGCTTTTGTTGAGGGGATGCTCCCGGATATGGGGGCACATTTGGATACAAGGAAGGAGCATCAGGCAACTCAGGAGCTGTGGGAGGTGAGCGAGCCTACACAGGGGTGTTCTTTCTCTTGGTTGTCTGTAAGTAACACCATTTACCTAATAGGCTCACTTTTAGGGCCTACAACAACCCCATACTTAAGACAGAAGTCCTTCATGTGTCTTAGTTGGAAGGGTTTGGGCCCAAACGACCAGCATGGCTAACTCCTAAAGTATCAAACATCATCCCTGGAAGCCCAATTGCCTTTTAAGGGATGCCAACAGATGGACTTCTAGCAGGCACTCTGTGCCTGTCTCCTGCCCTAGTGGGTTCACTTAGAGATGCTGATGTTACCCATGTTGTAGGAAACATGGCAGATGAAGGCCTGACTATCTAGAAGGAGTGGATATTATACAATATTTCCCTCTCAAGGACCAGCTATTTTCTGGTTGTTCCTCCAGAAGATTGTAGAGGTAACATTGTGGGCTCAGACGGGGCTCAGGAAAAGAGTATGAAACAGGAGGGAAGGGGGCAGGGCACAACTTTTGAAAGATGACATAGGGCAAGGATATAACATAAACCGTTTAAAATCAAATCGATCCAAGATGACAAGTCAAATTCAACTAAACCTTGATCCCCAATCTGTAAGATAAATGACACATCCAGGTGGCAGGACAGCTCCAAGGCACCAAAGATGGAGGAGTGGGTCGTTCCCCAATGGTTGGGATGATCCTCCCACTCGTTAGCATATGAATTCACCCAGCTCACAAAAACTAGCCACACTCATTCCATTTAGCCACCACCATTCTGGACTCCTTTTTCCTATTCTAACTACCTAACAACTTTAACATATGTCATTTTGTTGCAGGAAACGGGATCCCTTCCAGGGCCTAAAAGTGGCCCCTTGTCTAACACTCAAAAATGAACTGTCTGAGGAGACACACATGCTGACAAAGCAAGAGATTTTATTGGAAAGGGTGCCCGGGAAGAGAGCAGTAAGGTGAGGGAACTCAGGAGTACTGCTCTGCCATGTGGTTTTATGATGATGGGATTAGTTTCCCAGTTGCCTATAGCCAATCATTCTGACTCAGAGTCCTTCATGATGGTGGTCCCCTTGTTCAGACAAGATGGATGCCAGTGAGGATTCTGGGAGGTGGTCGGACATGTGGTGCCTCCTTTTGATCTTTCCCGAACTCTTCCAGTTGGTGGTGGCTTATTAGTTCCATGTTTCTTACCAGGACCTCCTGTCATAAAACAACTCATGCAGATGGTTAATATGGTGCCTGCCCAGGGTGGGTGGTTTCAGTCAGTGTGATTCCCCTAACAGTTTTTGACCAATCACTTTGAATGTTGCAACAACAGTTTGTCATTTTCATGGCTTTCTTTTGGTTCCCAATTTCTCAGCTTTCCCAGACTATGTGGTGTCATCCCTCAACCCTTTCTCAAGAACACAGACCATTGTTTAAGGACCAGATGTATGTTTAAGAGTTAATGACCTATCTGGAGTTCTCCTTGATAAACTGGACAGCAGTTAATGATTGTCTTATCCTGGGTTTGAATATTTTATGACCCACCAGACCAGGGAGGCATTCCTCTGAATGCCTAGAAAATGGAGCTTTGGACTAATGGAGCAAAAAGTCTATGTGAGGGAATAAGTTGAAATTAAAATTAAAATTATAATAAAACTGAGGCCCTCAACCCTACACTAACTACCTAACAATTTTTGCCTCAGTGTTGGAGCTTCAGCTTCAGCAACAGTCCTTCAGTGAATATTCAAGATTGATTTCCTTCAGGATTGACTGGTTTGATCTCCTTGCAGTCCAAGGGACTCTCAAGATTTTCCTCCAACACCACAATTTCAAAGAGTCAGTTCTTTGGCACTTAGCCTTCTTTATTGTCCAACTATCACTCTATAAATAACTACTGGAAATAAAAACAAAAAACATAGCTTTGACTATACAGATCTTTGTAGGTAAAGCAATATCTCTGCTTTTTAATATTCTATCTAGGTTGGTCATAGCTTTTCTTCCAAGAAGCAAATATCTTTTAATTTTGTGACTGTAGTCATCATCTGCAGTGATTCTGAAGGCCAAGAAAATAAAGTCCGCGTCTGTTTCCATTGTTTCCCCATCTATTTGCCATGAAGTGATGGGACTGGATGCCATGATCTTCCTTTTTTGAATGTTGAGTTTTAAGCCAGCTTTTCCACTCTCCTCTTTCATCTTCATCAAGAGGATCTTTAGTTTCTCCTCAATTTTTGATATTAAGGTGGTATAATCTGCATATCTGAGATTATTGATATTTCCCCCAGCAATCTTAATTCCAGCTTGTGCTTCATAAAGCCTGGCATTTTGCATGATATACTCTGCATATGAGTTAAATAAGCAGGGTGACCATATACAGCATTGACATATTCCTTTCTCAATTTTGAAGCAGTCCACTGTTCCTTGTCTGGTTCATACAGGTTTCTCAGGATGCAGATAGGTTGGTCTTGTATTCCCTTCTCTTTCAGAATTTTCCACAATTCGTTTTGATTCACAGTCAAAGACTGTATCTCAGTCAATGAAGCAGATGTTTTTTTCTGGAATTTTCTTGTTTTTTCTATGATTCAATGGATGGTGGCAATTTCCTCTCTGGTTCCTCTCCCTTTTCTAAATCCAGCTTGTACATCTGGCAGTTCTTGGTTCACGTGCTGTTGAAGCCTAGTTGAAGAATATTGAGCATTACCTTGCTAGCATGTGAAATGATTGCAAATGTGTGGTAATTTGTATATTGTTTGGCATTGCCCTTCTTTGGGACTGGAATGGAAACAGATTTTCTCTTCCTGTGGCCACTGCTGAGTTTTCCAAATTTGCTGGCATACTGAGTATACCACTTTAACAGTATCATATTTTGGGATTTGAAATAGCTCAGCTGGAATTTCATCAACCTCCACTAGCTTTGTTTGTAATAACAATTCTAAGACCCACTGGACTTCACACTCCAGGATGTCTGGCTCTAGGTGAATGACTAAACCGTCGTGGTTATCTGGGACATTAAAACATTGTTTTGTGTGTAGTTCTGTGCATTTTTGCCGCTTCTTCTTAATCTACTCTGCTCTGTTAGATCCACACTTTTCTGTCCTTTTTTGTGTCCATCTTTGCGTGAAATGTTCCCTTCATATCTATAATGTTCTTGAAGAGATCTCTAGTCTTTCCCATTCTATTGTTCTCTATTTCTTTGCATTGTTCACTTAAGAAGGCTTTCTTACCTCTCCTTGCTATTCTTTGGAACTCTGCATTCACAAGGGTATATCTTTCCTTTTCTCCTTTGCCTTTCACTTTTCTTTTCTCAGTTATTTGTACAGCCTAGTCAGACAACTATTTCACCCTTTTGCCTTTCTTTTACTTGGGGATGGTTTTGATTACTGTCTCCTGGCCTTCAGATAATTAGATATTTTCAGGAGAAGTTTTTATGAGTCCACATCCTTGCCTCTTATATCATTAGTAGACACATCTGTGCCTCTTGACTAGCAGTAACCTTCATGAGATTAGCAGCAACCTTCTGCTAAAATGTGTGCTTGACTGCACTTATCCCCCTTCACTAAATTCATATATAATACTGACCTTCAGTCCTTACTTCTTTGTAGTAATTTCTAAGAATTAGTTCTCTCATGCTATAATCTTCATTTTGCCCCAAAGAACACTTAACTCACAAGTCTCATGTGCTTTTTTTTTTTTTTCTAGTTGATACTACTCAATAATAAATTGTACCTTCTCTCTCTTCCATACTGAAATATAGTATTTTTATTGGCAGTATTGTTTTATTTGTCCAAGAATATTTTGATTTGAATGGTTGTCAAACATTTCCTGAATTGACTGGAGCAGGTGAAGATTTTTATGGTCACTTAACAGTCAATGAGTGGAGAAGGCAATGGCACCCCACTCCAGTACTCTTGCCTGGAAAATCCCATGGATGGAGGAGCCTGGTAGGCTGCAGTCCATGGGGTCTTTAAGAGTCGGACAAGACTGAGTGACTTCACTTTCACTTTTCACTTTCATGCATTGGAGAAGGAAATGGCGGCTCACTCCAGTGTTCTTGCCTGGAGAATCCCAGGGACCGGGGAGCCCGGTGGGCTGCCATCTATGGGGTTGCACAGAGTCAGACATGACTGAAGTGATTTAGCAGCAGCAGCAGCAGCAGCAGCAACAGTCAATGAGAGAGAATGGTTTGCAAAATAGCTCTTCTAGCTTACTGTTTTTTAGGGAATACTATCTATATAATAGATCTCTCAAAACTCTATTTTTTTAAATTAAATATGTATGTTAGTCTTTCTTCATCAGGATCACTATCAGTTTTAGTGTTAAAGGCTGCTAAGTCTTTGCCATGTTTATATTGCCAAAAAACTCAGCCTCTGATCATGGGTGCCAAGTAGAAAGGTGGAGACAGAACTTTGGAGGAGTAGAAAGGAGTAGCTTTATTACTTAGCCCTGCAAAATGGGCCATAGCAGAGTAGTGCCCTCCAGATTGTGCTCCCCTACTTGGGAACTAGGAAGGGGCATTAGAGTTTCAGAGTGGTAAACAGGGATGAAGCTAAGGATGGGGATTGATATAGTCTTATATTCTTCCTTCCTCTTGGAGAATTGAGATTATTAGGGCTGGCATCAGGTGGTTATGGAACATGTTCTGGTGGCCCTTTAGGTTATTATGCTGTGGCCTTCTTTCTGGAATGAAGGATGCTCACAGAGGAAAGGAGTGTTAGGGAGTGTTGTCTTGGAGAAGTAAACATCAGGTGCATACTACAACTTAGCTAGAGGGTAATCATTTAAAGAATGTTATTAAGCAAAAGAGGGGGAAAA
Source organism: Bos grunniens (assembly GCF_055505025.1). Lineage (NCBI taxonomy): Eukaryota > Metazoa > Chordata > Mammalia > Artiodactyla > Bovidae > Bos > Bos grunniens. The sequence continues at coordinate 6,492,783 of NC_141176.1, read as the reverse complement.
TTCTATAGGAGACTGAATGGGTAGAAAGAATAAGGACTGAATAAGAGCTAACATAATGCATAATGAGAATGCTTCTAGTAGTTTCTATAGTAGGATTAGTATATTTGTTGTTGTTGTTCAGTTGCTAATCTGTGTCCGACCCTGTGACCCCATTGACTTCAGCACCAGTATTCCCTGTCCTTCACTATCTCCCAGAGTTTGCTCAAACTCATGTGCAATGAGTAAGTGATCCTATGCAGCTATCTAATCCTCTGTAACCCCCTTCTCCTCCTTCCTTCAATCTTTCTCAACACCAGGGTCATTGGCTCTTCACATCACGTGGCCAAAGTATTGGAGCGTTATTTTCAGCATCAGTCCTTCCAATGAATGTTCAGGGTGAATTTCTTTAGGATTGACTGGCTTGATCTCCTTGCAGCCTGAGGGGTTCTCATGAGTTTCTCAAGGGATTCTCCAGCACCTCAATTCAAAAGCATCAATTCTTTGGCACTCAGCCTTCTTTACGGTCCAATGTTCACATCCCTACATGGCTTTTGGAAAAAGTATACCCTTGACTTTATGGACCTTAGGTATATGGAAAGCAAAAGTGAAAGTGTTAGTCACTCAGTCGTGTCCAACTCTTTGCAACCCTATGGACTGTAGCCCGCCAGGCTCTTCTATCCATGGGACTCCCCAGGCAAGAATACTGGAGTGGGTAGCCATTTCCTTCTCTAGTGGATCTTCCTAACCCAGGGATTAAACTCGGGTCTCCTCATTGCAGGCAGATTCTTTACCACCTGAACCACCAGGAAATATATGAGATTGGCAAGGAAGTGCAAGGATTAAATGTATCTTCTCTCTCTGAAGGCTGGAACCCTATTGCCTTCTATGATATTTTGGCTTTTCTCCTATGTCTCCATCTCTCTGCCTGAGGCTGAACTCTGGAAATGCAAAAGCAAGGATCTTTTAGATGGACAATCCCTTTTTATGAAGGGTTCCCAAGAAGGAAGGATAAGGGCTTAACTGCTTAAACAGGTGATGAATTACCATTTCAGTCCAAGGACATTAGATCAAGCATCCTAGCTCAGATTTTACCCAAAAATGATTCCTTTCACCCACCAAGTAGCTAAGGAGCATAAATAATAAAACTGTTCAAGTAGAGGATAAATGAGAACATACACAAAGACAATGATCCTATAAAAATGTCAGAATGGAGAGCAGTTATGCTACTCATTTGGAAAAATGTAAACAAACACAAGTGAGGTTAGACTTTATATACTTCATGGGGTGGGTTGGGGGCGACAAAGCCTTATAACTCTACATTTTTTCTTGCAAAAATGCAAGGAAGGGAAGTGTTTTAAGTTTGGGTCACTAATGAATCTGATGCAATTATGAAGCTACCAGAGATCACATGGAGGACCTAAAATCCTAAGAGTATACATGCCTTATCCCCAGCTGATATTACCAATTTAAGGTTTTCTTTCCATGCTTCAGGAAGCACCAGATGAAGCTGTAGTGTTGGGAGCCACGTTAGGCATTACTGACAAACTGGAGGCACGACCCCAGAACCCTCCCCTCATTCCGCAGGCATGGCCCCGGAATGAAGGAGTTAGGCCATGTAATTCTGACTTGTCTTTTCCTCTCCTCGGCTGAGCTGACTGAAAAGGAATATTAAAGTGCTTATTGTTCTTGAGAGGAGCATGAGAAGGCACAAAGCCTTCTTCAGCTGTGCTCAGAAAATAATTCATAAAGTTAATCATTGACATTTGTTCAAGAACTTTTACAAAAGAGTGTTCCAGGATGAGCACATAGGCTGTAGCTTGAGGCCATGAGAGGGATTGCTATCTGAAGCCTATTTGTGAGGAGAATGTTTATGGCAAAGGAGTTTATGGAATTTAGGGCTTAGAAATAATTAAAACAGTTAGAAGTTAAAGATTTAAGGAATGTTGTAAAGTTAGCATATTTTACTATAGCTTATAGAAGCTAGGAATTTTTAGAGACCCTATAGCTAGAAGCCTTTTTAAGAGACAGTGAGTTCAGGATGTTAGGGGCAAACAGGATTTAGGAAGATAAATAATAAACAGAGGAATGTAGCATGAGTTACAGTGTAATCACAAGTTAACTATAGGACACATTAGAGGAGGTTGATAATAGATGATAAGGCTGATTCTGAGAGAATCACTGAAGCAGGAACTCTGTTTGAAGAGAAACAATGATTTATGGAGATAATAAATCTGGGAGAGGGGGAAGTGAAAATGTCAAACCTCTGGCCTAATGTTTTTGTAGAAGTATAAAACAGAATCTTAAACTTGAAATAAATAGGCAGTCCATAGAAAACTGAAAGCCTGCCTCATCGACACTGTTCATCTCTTCATGTTAATCCCTGGCTGCTAGAGCTGGACTCTGGCACTGTAGAAACACTCTTCATACACACATACACCTACATACACACACTGCAAGGTTCCACATGTAGTGTGTTGATCCTTCTGAAAAAAGTTTTTCTCCTGCATTGATGCAAACCCTTTGAGGGCCAAAAAATAATCCACCATCTCAGGAGACTCCATGACCACAAAAGTTTAACTATCTTTCAACAATGGAAATGAAGTCAGGGCTGAAAGCACGAGACCCATCAAGAGCAGTGTAAACAACTACACTTCAAGCCTTTCTGCAAAATGTGAGCTGAGAGGAGTGCACCTTTATACTCAGTACCCTTCCAATGTTCACCAGCGGTGCTGACGTTTCCCCATCCATTACAGGAATGGATCCAGGCAGGGGCAGGTCAGAATTTCTCCCGCGGTCTTGTCCACTTTTTTGGCAGCTCTTTTCATGTACTATCCTGCTTCAAGTTAGTCAAAAAGATAAAAGGTTGGCAAGAACAAACCTTATTGCTAATACTCTTACTCTGGTCAACCTACAAAGAAAAAGAAGGGAGAGGAAAATTAATGTGCCACTATAATGTGTGTTAATTACTCATTCTTGCCCAACTCTTTGTTATCCCATGAACTGTAGCCCACCAGGCTCCTCTGTCCATGGAATTCTCCAGGCAAGAATACTGGAGTGGTTAGTCATTTCTTCCCCTCAGGGGATATTCCTGACCATGGGTTGAACCTGGGTCTCCTGCATTGTGGGCAGATTCTTTACCAACTGAGCCACCAGGGAAGTCACTATTGCAGGAAGTCAATATTTTGGAAAAGGGATTATAGAAAGAAGATGCAGGTATTACAAGAGCAAGGGAATCAGAAAAGCCCAGAGACAGGGCCATTCAGTAGGGAATAATTGAAAAATGACTCTGAATTGACAGATTGGGAAAGTGTTGGAGTTAGAAACTGTTGGACCATATGTGTCTACAACTTTTCTTTTGGTTAAACTTTCTTTGCCTTTCCTAATAGACACTTGTACTGTAACATTTCTATTGAAATTTCTCTCTTTTTCCATCTAATGACAGATCAATACAGGTCTATTGTAATTATGCTTACCCTTCTGCTTCTTCCTTTTTCAACATGGTTCCTCTACAGATACGTAGGAGCACTGAAAATGGAACTTGCTTGCTTAATTTCTCCTGAATTCTACTGTGAATATACTAAGGAAAATCCTACTGTGCAAATTAAAATCTACCATATTCAATACTCAGGAATATGAAGCTTGATTTGGGTATGAAGCTTGATTTGAATATTAAAAAGAATCATTTTAGTTTTTTTATTAAAAATCATTTTAGTTTATTATTTAAAAAAGTAAAATGTATTAAAAAGTAAATGTATTATTTAAAAAAGTAAAAGAGGGATTGGGGAGAGTAAATGTCTCACTCTGATCTCAGATGTTCTCTGAGCTAAAACGTAGGTTTAAGCCATAGGGAATTATAAAACAGGGTTTTTTGTTTGTTTGTTTGTTTTGAGGGGGGGAATGGTGTTGTTTATTTTTTTGGAATGATTAAGCTTTTATTTTAAAGCACAACATTTAAAAAAATTAAGTATAGTTGATTATAACGTTGTGCTAATTTCTGCTGTACAGCCAAGTGATTCAGATGAACATATATATATATATATATACATTTTTTAAAATATTCTTTTCCTTTATGGTTTATCATAGGATACTGAGCATAGCTCTCTGCTATAAAGCAGAATCTTGGTGTTTATCCATAATGCAGAATTAATCACAGCTACTGAGCCAATAAAGTAGCTTATCAAAAGGATAAACTATGGACATTTGTAACAATATCTTGTATCAAGAGCTCAATTAGAAGGGATCAAACTAATTATACAATAATTAAAAGTACAAAGGATATAAAATCTTAGGGCAATAAATAAATTTATAATTCATTTCAATAGTTGCTTTAATCCATATAACTTGTGTTTTTTCAATTATCTTTTGAACAGCTTATGTTATCTGCTGATTCATCCACAGCACAAAAATAAAGCACAACTTTAACACTTGTTCATTTTTATGATTTTCTCATTTCCTGAAAACTGTCTCTTAAGTTGTAGAGGTTTCCCATTGTGGTGCCTACTGGATTCACCTGTCAGAGACTGGAAAACTTAGTCACCAGAAAGTGTACCTGGGTGGTATAAAACCACTTATCTCTTCTCTATTTCTAGAGGTGAATCCAAAGCAGCAATAGAATTGTACTGATTCTGTTTTTCAAATTATAATTTTCCACTTCACTAATTTTGTTTTTGTTTCAAAAGTATAATAAGTCAATCCCCATTTAGAATTTGGCTCTAGGTTCTGTCATTTGATAATCTCTGTAAATTGGTGATTTATGGAGATCTATTTTCTGTTGGGTAAAAATGGCATAATCTTCTGTCTTTTTTTTTTTTTTTTAAAGAGTTTTCTACTTGACTCCTTGCCTCTTTCAATCTCAAATCTATTCAGAATTTTGTGCCTACCAAAAAGTGAGTATCTAGATGCACTTATTTAACAAAATTCACTGATTGGTGAATTTTATATTTCAATGTTTGTATTTGATCCATGACTAAAATTTTAGAATAGAGGAAATGTTTTATTTTCTTGTCTTTGTTTAACTTTTTGTATTAATAATTCAGAAAGGTATTAGCGATTATGTGAACACTTAATATTATCTTGCATTCTGATGATATTTATAAATTAGACTATTTTGTTGTTGTTTAGTCTGATTCTTTGTGACCAAATGGGCAGTAGCACACTAGACTTTCCTGTCCTTTACTTATCTCTCAGAGTTTGCTCAAATTCATGCCCATTGAGTTTGTGATGCTATCTAGCTATATCATCCTCTATCATCCCCTTCTCTATTTGCTTTCAGTCTTTGCCAGCATCAGGGATTTTCCCAGTGGGTCGATTCTGCATCAGGTAGCCAAAGTACTGAAGTTTCAGCTTCAGCATCAGTCCATCCAATGAATATTCAAGGTTGATTTCCTTTAGAATTGACTGGTTTGATCTCTTCATAATCTAAGTGAATCTCAAGAGTTTTCTCCAGCACCACAATTTAAGAGTATCAATTCTTCAGCCTTCAGCATTTTTATGGTCTGACTCTCACATCCATGCATGATTAAAGGAAAAAACAAAAACATAGGTTTTACTATATGGACATTTGTTCAAAAAAGTGATGTCTCTGCTTTTTAATATACTGCCTAAGTTTGTCATAGCTTTCCTTCCAAGGAGCAAGTATCTTTTAATTACATGATTACAGTCCCCACTGGCAGTGACTTTGGAGCCCAAGGAAATAAAATATGTCACTGCTTCCACTTTTTCCCCTTCTATTTGCCATAAAGAGATGGGACAGGATGCCATGATCTTATTTCTGTTAATGCTGAATTTATTTTATTATTGTATTATTTTTTACTGTGCTGGGTCTTTGTTGCTGTGTGCAGGCTTTCTCTGGTTGCAGTGCATGGACATTTCATTGTTGTGGCTTCTATGTTGTAGCATGCAGACTCTAGAGCACATGGCCTTCAGCAGTTGTGGCACACAGGATTAGTTGCCCTTTGGCATGTGGAATTGAAACCATGTTCCCTGCATTGGCAGACAGATTCCTAGCAGCTGGACCATTAGAGAAGTCCTTAATGTTGTTTGAAGTCATCTTTTTGTCCTCCTCCTTCACCAGCATCTAGAGGCTCTTTAGTTCTTCACTTTTGGCCATTAGAGTGATATATGCATATCTGAGGTTGTTGATGTTTCTACTGGTAATGTGGACTCCAGCTTGTGATTCATCTCATCTGGACTTAAGCTAAGTAAGCAGGGTGCCATATGCAGTTTTGAAGCAATCAGTTGTTCCATGACTGGTTCTAACTATTGCCCCTTGACCAACATACACGTTTTTCAGGAGACAGGTGAGGTAGTCTGGTAGTCCCATCTCTTAAAGAATTTTCCAGTTTTGTGTGATTTACAAGGTCAAAGACCTTAACAGTCAGTGAAGCAGAAATAGATCTTTTTTTCTGGAACATCCTTGCATTCTCTTCAACTATTTTGGATTATTGAAATAAATATGTGATATGTAACTTGAATATTACTAAATTTCCCCCAAAATAACAGTTGTATTTATAATTCTTCAATGTGATAGGAAAGTACTAATATACAAATAATTCCTAAATATTTTCAGAATCCAAATTCACATACTTTAGGTAAAATTTTGGCTACTGAAACTTGTTTAATAATTTTGGTCTACTAACAACAACAACAAAAACTATGCCATATCTGGCTATCAATAATATATATAGTACAAACATAAATTTGCATTTTGGTTGGATATGTTCTTTTTACCAATTAACTACTTCTATGCAGATGACACCACCCTTATGGCAGAAAGTGAAGAGGAACTAAAAAGTCTCTTGATGAAAGTGAAAGTGGAGAGTGAAAAAGTTGGCTTAAAGCTCAACATTCAGAAAACAAAGATCATGGCATCCGTTCCCACGACTTCATGGGAAATAGATGGGGAAACAGTGGAAACAGTGTCAGACTTTATTTTTCTGGGCTCCAAAATCACTACAGATGGTGACTGCAGCCATGAAATTAAAAGCCGCTTACTCCTTGGAAGGAAAGTTATGACCAATCTAGATATCATATTCAAAACCAGAGAGGTTATTTTGCCAACAAAGGTCCAGCTAGTCAAGGCTATGGTTTTTCCTCTGGTCATGTATAGATGTGAGAGTTGGACTGTGAAGAAGGCTGAGTGCCAAAGAATTGATGCTTTTGAACTGTGGTGTTGGAGAAGACTCTTGAGAGTCCCTTGGACTGCAAGGAGATCCAACCCATCCATTCTGAAGGAGATCAGCCCTGGGTGTTCTTTGGAAGGAATGATGCTAAAGCTGAAACTCCAGTACTTTGGCCACATCATGCAAAGTGCTGACTCACTGGAAAAGACTCTGATGCTGGGAGGGATTGGGGGCAGGAGTAGAAGGGGACGACAGAGGATGAGATGGCTGGATGGCATCACTGACTCAATGGACGTGAGTCTCAGTGAACTTTAGGTATTGGTGATGGACAGGGAGGCCTGGTGTGCTGCGATTCATGGGGTCGCAAAGAGTCGGACACGACTGACCTGATCTGATGTAACATTTCAATTTAATGTTAAAATTATGAGAAAAATATGTTTGTGTATAACTTACTAGTATTGTTAGTCTAAAAAACATTAATCCAACAGTAGTTACATTTTTTAAATAAATTAAAAAACAATTTCCATACTGTCTTGATAACTGTGGCTTTGTAGTAGAGCCTGAAGTCAGGTAGGTTCATTCCTCCTGTTCCATTCTTCTTTCCCAAGATAGCTTTGGCTATTTGAGATTTTTTGTATTTCCATACAAATTGTGAAATTATTTGTTCTAGCTCTGTGAAGAATACCGTTGGTAGCTTGATAGGGATTGCATTGAATCTATAAATTGCTTTGGATAGTATACTCATTTTCACTATATTGATTCTTCCAATCCATGAACATGGTATATTTCTCCATCTATTAGTGTTCTCTTTGATTTCTTTCACCAGTGTTTTATAGTTTTCTATATATAGGTCTTTAGTTTCTTTAGGTAGATATATTCCTAAGTATTTTATTCTTTCCGTTGCAATGGTGAATGGAATTGTTTCCTTAATTTCTGTTTCTGTTTTCTCATTATTAGTGTATAGGAATGCAAGGGATTTCTGTGTTGATTTTATATCCTGCAACTTTACTATAATCATTGATTAGTTCTAGTAATTTTCCGGTGGAGTCTTTAGGGTTTTCTATGTAGAGGATCATGTCATCTGCAAATAGTGAGAGTTTTACTTCTTCTTTTCCAATTTGGATTCCTTTTATTTCTTTTTCTGCTCTGATTGCTGTGGCCAAAACTTCCAAAACTATGTTGAATAGTAATGGTGAAAGTGGGCACCCTTGTCTTGTTCCTGACTTTAGAGGAAATGCTTTCAATTTTTCCCCATTGAGGATAATGTTTGCTGTGGGTTTGTCATATATAGCTTTTATTATGTTGAGGTATGTTCCTTCTATTCCTGCTTTATGGAGATTTTTTATCATAAATAGGTGTTGAATTTTTTCAAAGGCTTTCTCTGCATCTATTGAGATAATCATATGGTTTTTATTTTTCAATTTGTTAATGTGGTGTATTACATTGATTTGCGGATATTGAAGAATCCTTGCATCCCTGGGATAAAGCCCACTTGGTCACGGTGTATGATCTTTTTAATGTGTTGTTGGATTCTGATTGCAAGAGTTTTGTTAAGGATTTTTGCATCTATGTTCATCAGTGATATTGGCCTGTAGTTTTCTTTTTTTGTGGGATCTTTGTCAGGTTTTGGTATTAGGGTGATGGTGGCCTCATAGAATGAGTTTGGAAGTTTACCTACCTCTGCAATTTTCTGGAAGAGTTTGAGCAGGATAGGTGTTAGCTCTTCTCTAAATTTTTGGTAGAATTCAGCTGTGAAGCCGTCTGACCTGGGCTTTTGTTTGCTGGAAGATTTTTGATTACAAGTAAGAAATCATACTGAAAAATGAATTGGTAAGTACAATTTTGTATAATTTTATTTTTTATTTTTATGGTAAATAAAGACTGTTTATTTGAGTCTGTAAATAAATGTTCTTTTTTGCCACTTTGAGAATGTGACCACATTAGGAGGTGGGACTTTTGGGAAGTAGTTAGTATCAGATAAGGTCATGAGGGTGGAGCCATCATGAATGGGATGAGTGTCTTTAGAAGTCACAAAAGAGCTTGTTTCTTCTCTGTACTTTCAGCCATAAGGGGAAAGAACATGTTGGCAGTCTGCAAACCAAAAGAATCCTCTCACCAGAACTTGACCATGTTAGCTCCATAATTTTGAAAACTGTGAGAAATAAATTTTGGTCATTTACCAGTCACCCAGTTTATGATATTTTGTTATAATAGCCTGAACTAAAATGCCAGCTTTATCTAAAACCTTGCGGCAAAAAAAAATCTTGACATCTACAGAAGCTATGAGTTTCTACTTACAGTTTTATATATAGAAATTGTGATATATACATATACATATTACAATGTTTTTATCCATTTATATATCAATGAACACTTAAGTTGTTTCCATCTCTTGGCTATTGTAAATAACGCCACAAAAACCATAATTAGCATATATCTTTCCAAGTTAGTGTTTTCATTTTCTTGGGATAAATACTGAGAAGTGGAATTCCTGGATCATAAAGTAGTTCTAAGCATTACTATGAACAAAGCTAGTGGAGGTGATGGAATTCCAGATGAACTATTTAAAATCCTAGAAGATGGTGCTTTGAAAGTGCTTCACTCAATATGCCAGAAAGTTTGGAAAACTCAGCAGCAGCCACAGGACTGAAAACAGTTTTAATTCTAATCCCAAAGCAAGACAATGCCAAAGAATGCTCAAACTGCAGTACAATTGTGCTCATTTCACATACTTATAACATAATGCTCAAAATCCTTTAAGCTAGGCTTCAATAGCACATGAACTGAGAATGTGCAGATTGTACAAGCTCAATCTAGAAAAGGCAGAGGAACTAGAGACCAAATTGCCAACATACGTTGGGTCATAGAAAAAGCAAGAAAATTCAAAAAAAACATCTACTTCTGCTTCATTGACTATGCTAAAGCTGCTGACGGAGTGGATCACAAAAAACTGTGGAAAATTCTTAAGAGATGGTAATATCAGACCACTTTACCTGCCTCTTGAGAAACCAGTATGCCAGTCAAGAAGCAATAGTTAGAATCAGACATCAAACAACAGACTGGTTCAAAATTGGGAAAAGAGTACTTCGAGGTTGTATATTGTCACCCTCCTTATTGAACTAATGGGCTTCCCTTATGGCTTAGCTGATAAAGAAACTGCCTGCAATGTGGGAGAACTGGGTTTGATCCTTGGGTTGGGAAGATCCCCTAGAGAAGGGAAAGGCTACTCACTCCAGTCTTATGGCCTGGAGAATTTCATGTACAGTATAGTACATTAGGCCCCAAAGAGTGGGACACGACTGAGAGATTTTCACTTTGACTTTATATAACTTATATGCAGAGTACATCATGCAAAATGCCAGACTGAATGAATCACAAGCTGGAATCAAAATTGCCTGGAGAATTATCAACAACCCCAGATATGCAGATAATACCACTCTAACGGCAGTAAGATAGGAAGAACTAAAGAGCTTCTTAATGAAGAGTAAGAAGGACAGTGAAAAACTCGACTTAAAACTCAGCAGTCAGAAAACTAAGATTGGGGCACCTGTTCCCATCTCTTCATGGCAAATGGATGGGAATAAAATGGAAACAGTGATAGATTTTATATTTTTGGACTCCAAAATCACTGCAGATTGTGACTGCAGCCAAGAAATTAAAAGATACTTGTTCCTTGGAAGAAAAGGTGTGACAAATCCTGACACCCTATTAAAAAGTAGAGACATCTCTTTGCCAGCAACAGTTTGTATAGTCAAAACTATAGTTTATCCAGTCGTCATGTATGGATGTGAGAGTTGGACCATAAACAAGGCTGAATACTTTCTAGAGGGTTTTTATCATAAATGGATGTTGAATTTTGTCAAAGGCTTTCCTCAACATAGTAAAAGCTATATATGACAAACCCACAGCAAACATTATCCTCAACAGTGAAAAATTGAAAGATTTCCTCTAAAGTCAGGAACAAGACAAGGGAGCCCACTCTCACCAGTACTATTCAACATAGTTTTGGAAGTTTTGGCCACAGCAATCAGAGTAGAAAAAGAAATAAAAGGAATCCAAATTGGAAAAGAAGAAGTAAAACTCTCACTGTTTGCAGATGACATGATCCTCTACATAGAAAACCCTAAAGACTCTACCAGAAAATTACTAGAGCTAATCAATGAATATAGCAAAGTTACAGGATATAAAATTAGCATACAGAAATCCCTTGCATTCCTATACATGAACAATAAGAAAACAGAGAAATTAAGGAAACAATTCATTCACCACTGCAACAAAAAGAATAAAATACTTAGGAATATATCTACCTAAAGAAACTAAAGACTTATATATAGAAAACTATAAAACACTGATTAAAGAAATCAAAGAGGACACTAACAGATGGAGAAATATACCATCTTCATGGATCAGAAGAATCAATATTGTAAAAATGAGTATACTACCCAAAGCAATCTATAGATTCAATGCAATCCCTATCAAACTACCAATGGTATTTTTCACAGAGCTAGAACAAATAATTTCACAATTTGTATGGAAATACAAAAAAACCTCAGATAGCCAAAGCAATCTTGAGAAAGAACACTGGAACTGGAGGAATCAACCTGCCTGACTTCAAGCTCTACTACAAAGCCACAGTCATCAAGACAGTATGGTACTGACACAAAAACAGAAATATAGATCAATGTAACAAAATAGAAAGCCCAGAGATAAATCCACGCACCTATGGACAACTTATCTTTGACAAAGGAGGCAAGAATATACAATGGAGAAAACACAATCTCTTTAACAAGTGGTGCTGGGAAAAATGGTCATTCACTTGTAAAAGAATGAAACTAGAACACTTTCTAATATCATACACAAAAATAAACTCAAAATGGCTTAAAGATCTAAACATAAGGCCAGAAACTATAAAACTCCAAGAGGAGAACATAGGCAAAACTCTCCAACATAAATCACAGCAGGATCTCTATGAAACACCTCCAAGAATACTGAAAATAAAAGTAATTCCAGAACAATAAATTACCCAATCAAAAAATGGACCAAAGAACTAAATAGACATTTCTCCAAAGAAGACATACAGATGGCTAACAAACACATGAAAAGATGTTCAACATCACTCATTATCAGAGAAATGCACATCAAAACCACTATGAGGTACCATTTCACACCAGTCAGAATGGCTGCCATCCAAAAGTCTACAAGCAATAAATGCTGGAGAGGGTGTGGAGAAAAGGGAACCCTCTTACACTGTTGGTGGGAATGCAAACTAGTACAGCCACTATGGAGAACAGTGTGGAGATTCCTTAAAAAACTGGAAATAGAACTGCCTTATGACCCAGCAATCCCACTACTGGGCATAGACACTGAGGAAACCAGAATTGAAAGAGACACGTGTACCCCAGTGTTCATCGCAGCCCTGTTTATAATAGCCAGGACATGGAAGCAACCTAGATGTCCATCAGCAGATGAATGGATAAGAAAGCTGTGGTACATATGCACAATGCAGCTCACCAGGCTCCGCCATCCCTGAGATTCTCCATGCAAGAACACTGGAGTGGGTTGCCATTTCCTTCTCCAATGCATGAAAGTGAAAAGTGAAAGTGAAGTCACTCAGTTGTGTCCAACTCTTAGCGACCCCATGGACTGCAGCCTACCAGGCTCCTCCGTCCATGGGATTTTCCAGGCAAGAATACTGGAGGCAAGAGTACTGGAGTGGGGTGCCATTGCCTTCTCCAGATAATGCACAGTAAACAGTAAATATCACAATGAAAACCCTTATAAAACATTAACATTGTCATAAAGAATTACAAAAGAACAATTGTAAGGGTACATGAAAAATGATTTTATTTGCTTATAGAGACCAAAGAGACCACATCCCCTGCTTTTTCACAGTTTGTTTCCTTGGAGACATGGTGAATCTGAGTCCTTGTTCTAACATTGAAAAATAGAAAAAAACTCTCTAGGGATTAAGGTCAGCCTCAATTTTCTACAATTTAGAGATGTATCCAAAGTCACATGCTAATTAAATTTTAGATATATATGCAAGTACCTCCAAAATTAACTCAGGGTAAATTATAAATCATGTTTGTTCTGACTTCTATATTAGTATGGAAAGATAAGTTTGTTGCCAATATTGCTTTATTTTCCAAGTAAATTCCACTAAATTGTATTTGGAAATGCAAAGCCTATCTACTTAATAATGGTTTTTGAAGAAAGCACTTTCCTTTTCTAGGAAAATTTATACACCCATATATTTTTTTTTCTTTCTTTAAAAACTCATGACATCTACTGTACTCTCTAAATTGTTCCTCACACCTGGCTTAACTATATAATCAAGTATTATTTTACCCAACTAAAGCACAGACATGACACAATTCATAAATAATCCTACATACAAGCGTAAAATGTAAAGATATTCTCCTACATTATTCCAAAACCATTGTCACATCTTACAACATTATCCATAAATCCATATCATCTGGTACTATGCCCACATCAGGTTTTTTTTTTTTCAATTTTCTCTACAGTTCTATATAGCCCAATTATTTATGTCTTTTCTTTCTGCTAACTAAGTATTTTACTTATGAATCCTAGAATTTCTTCTTGTAGTTAACATCTTTGGAGTACTATTACCTCTTTTTCACTCTCTTCCAAATACTTTTGTTTAGGGTATATTGGTATTGAATATATACCACCAAAGGATTTTATAATTTTATTTTATGCAAACTAAAACACAATCCCTGTTCACAGGGATAAATATATTTAACTTTAAGGATAACTATATATTATAAGTATTAATACTATTAATCATAATAAAAAATAATGTCAGCTTTTTGAAGTAAAATTTACATGTTATTACTGAAATATGTTTAAACTCTTTACTTTCCCTGTTTTGAGGTTGACAATCTGACTTCCTTGGCAGTCCAGTGGTTAAGAATCCACCTTCCAGTGCAGGGAATGAACAAGGGTTTGTTCCCTGGTCTAGGAAGATCCCACATGCCCACATGCCATGTGGCAAATAAATCCATGCTCCTCAACAAGAGAAAACACTGCACCGAGAAGCCAGTGTACTGGAACAAAGAATAACTTCCACTTGCTGCACTAGAGAAAGCCAATGTGCAACAATGAAGATCCAGTGTAGTCAAAAATAAGTAAATAGATAAACAAATAAAAATATTTATGATCTGAATTACTTTTCAGTGCAGCAAGATACATATGATCTAAACAGATGTACTCCAAGAGTCTGTATAGTTGGCTTACTTTATGTCTTTAGGCAGCTCCTTACATCTATTTATAATAACTTAGAAAGAAGGTGGTACAGGGGAAATAGCATGTGATTGTCATTTTGTTCAATTGTCTCCCGTCATCTTCTCCCTAACATAAAGAAAATAAGGCTATAATGAAAAACCATCTACTTTCTTGCTTCTTTCCATGTAATATATTTTTCCTATATAGAACATTATAAGATTTTTTATGTCATTTATATTATTTGTATCATCTGCAAGATCATGTCTGGGTTGGTGTCTTCAATTTATATATGCATATAAGTATGTATTAATTCAACAAGCACAAATGTTTAAAATCTTAAGATATACATTGTTCCTCAGATTAATGAAAAGTTCACCATTTTTACTTCCTTATTTTTATCTACACAATCATCACTTCACATATTCTAGTTTTGCTATCTGAATCTGCTATTATATTACTAGCATATAACACCTTGGATTTTTTTCGTCATAATTTTTTAACTTTTCACTTATTTCAATTTTTTACATGTTATGATACATTTTCTCCCATTGAAGTCTCCAAAATATTATGTTTTTTATTAAAATGAAATTTTTATGAATGTATAATCTGAATTTATTAGTAAGTCAATGGATCATAAATATTCAATTGAATGAGTTTTGACAATTGTATATACTTCTGTTAACACCTGAAACAACACAAACATTCATCACATGTGATGGGCTCTGAAAGTCTTGGCAGGTGTGACTGTGGGTGGGACCTTTTTTGATTTAACCCCTTATGCTAGAGTGTAGAGAAGTATTATCAGTCTGTTACAGTTCACTCTCGTTTCTCTTATGTCATTTATATCAGATAACTCCTGCTATTAGTACTGTAATAAGAAAGAGAGCAGCCTCTTCTCTTCTATGAACAGCTCATTATTTTCTTGAATTTGCTTAATTTAGAACTCTTTATATCCATAATTCTCAGATGCGGTTTAAACTTAACATTTTGTAGCTTTTGGTTGCTTGCATAAAAGAGATGATCTCTTGTGACTATATAAATCATAACCAGAAATCAAGGCCCTAATTAGAATTAAAACCAGTTATAATCCCCAAGTTTAATATTTGTTCTATTTCCCATATCTACTAGGTAGCATCATGTTTATCTCTAGGTTCTTGTCCATAATATCTGGGGACAAGTTTTTTCAAGTTCATAATTCACAAGTTAATTGTTTATCAAGTAAAAATCCTTACCCTAATTTTTTATGTTTTATTTCACTTTTTTATTTTCTTACAGCTTTCTTTGTGCCATTAACGTGTTTTTGATCTATTTAATCTTTTCCTCATATGGATTTCTCATCCTATCTAAAAACAATGTTGAAAAATAAATAAAAATAAATAAAAATAAAAACAATGTTGTAGGGCTTCTCTGGTGGTCCAGTGGTTAAAAATCAGCCTTGTAACACAGGGGACGTGGGTTCAATCCCTGATCAGGGAAATAAGATCCTACATGCCACTGAGCAACTAAGCCCACATGCTCTGAAGACCACAGCTACCAAGTGTCTCCACTAAGACCTGACACAGCTAAATAGGTAAACACATATTAAGGGGGGGAAAAATGTGTGCCTACTAAATTGCTTCAGTCATGTCCAACCCTTTGCAACTCTGTGGACCGTACCCCACCAGGCTCCTCCGTTCATGGGATCTTCAGTCAAGAATACTGCAGTGGGTTACCATTTCCTTCTTTTCTGTCTCCTGCATTGGCAAGCATGTTCTTTACCACTGGTAGCAATGAAAAACACTAGAATTGATTAAATCTACTAGGATGTTCAACATTTATTATATACTTTTGAGAATGACGTCAGAAGCATGCTATTAAAATCAGCATATAGTTTGTAGTTAACCATAAGAACTATGGACCTATGTGGTAGAAAAATATGAAAATATTTTAGGACAGAATGAATCAATAAATAGTTTGATTTGATCCAATTAATTTGTAAGGAGCCTAGATTGAGTTAAAGAATTTCAAATACCTTAATTAGACAACACAGTTGGTAAGAAATGAAAATAAAAAAACAATTTGTATATTTTATCTACTTAGGCTGCCATAACAAAATACTATAGATTGGGTGACTTAAACACACATTTATTTTCTTAGCTATTTGGAGGCTTGAAGTTTGAGATCAGAGTGCAGATTTGTTGTTTTCTGGTGAATGCCATTATCCTGAATGTAGGCACCCACCATTTTGTGTGCTCATATGGCTTTCTTCTTTTTTGCACATTATGGAGAAGGGAGAGAGACAAAGCTCTGATGTTTCTTCTTATAATGACATCAATTCTATCTTACAGAGCTCCATCCTTATGATCTCATGAACCTTAATTACCTTCGTATAGGTTGTATTTCCATATTTAGTCACACCAGGAATTAAGTCTTCAACATATGAATTTTGAAAGGACACAATTCAATCCATAGCACCATGTTGGCATAAAAATTAAAAAAAAAATGATGTTGCAGTCTTGCACATGAGATAAAACATAGTAATTCTATAGCTCCAGCTCTGAATCCCTGGGCAAAAATGTGGTTTGTGTGACTCCTTATCCAGCTAAGAAGTCAAACAAAAATCTCTTTAAAAATAACCTTTTGTTCATTCTTAATACTGTAAGCTGTGGTAATGTTAGGAAGAAATAAGACAAAACTACAGTGCTCATTTTATATACATAGTTTAGAAATGGATGCCTATTTGGTAATTTAAATTCTTTAAAGAAAATTTATCCAGAAGTTTATCAAATTCTTCTATTATTAAAGCACTTGATTGAATAATGGATTATAACTTATTTTAAGTGAAAAAGTATAAGGCAATTCAATAATTTTTAAAAAAATTTTAATAATTTCTTAAAAAAATAATAGGGCACTATTTAAGAGAACTTGAATTTTACTATATTCAAAGTTTGAATTTATCATGTACAAGTAATATTTTGTTGTTGTTCAATTGCTCAGTCATGTCTGACTCTTTGAGACCCCATAGACTGCAGCATGCCAGGCTTCCTTGTCCTTCACCACCCCCCAGAACCCACTCAAACTCATGGCAATTGAATTAATGATGCCATCCAACCATCTCATCCTTAATAATAATAGTTTTGTCTTAGTTTTTTGCTTATGAGAGAAATAGCTTTATTTTCCTGATTCAATACATGTAGAAACCCTGTCCCAAAATGTTGCATGTCTTCTTAATGCCACACGTACACGAATGGATGGAGTTAAGATTTGGAGTCAGGAATCTAATCCCAGAGTTCATGCTTTAAATAACTATGCAATACTGCTTCTCACAGTAATAATCACTCTCATTGTCATTAAATGTTTAACATTATCACTACTGATTAATATTAACATTAAAAATGAATAAATGAATTATATAAAATCTAATAGGAGTTTATTTTGCTAAAGGCTATGTTACTTAAAATGCTTTCAAATGCAATGTATTTTTAAAAAGAATAAATAGATGTATAGTTCAAATACTTAATGACATTTATTTTTATTTGACCACTTACATTGATCATTAATTTTGAAAACAGTAGTACCCCCAAATAGTCACTTATTCTTATACAGAAGCTAACCACATATTGACATGATTATCTTCTGAGAATTTAGACTGTTGTTCTATATCCTTTTTGTGCAGTAAATGTGCTACGAAGTTCAGGAATGTATTTCTTTATTTTTGACAATTAAATGGAATCAACATAAACTAAATTATCTCAAGTGGGATATTTGGAACATAGTTTTTCTGCTCACTCTCTAAGGATAATCAAAATGATGTTTAGGATTTATAACTGATATAAATTAAGATGAACACAATTCCCAAACTATTTCCAATTAGCAGCACTCAAATAGTATAGTTCTGCTTCATTGTTGGAACAGGATACTGAACACTCTCAAAGTCTATTAAACTCTATAATTCATTGCATGCACAGTAGCCTCCACAAGTCCCACTATTACCACTGATTCATATTCTGTGTACACTTGTGTCATCCATACTTTGCAGGTTGCAGGGCAATACTAACAATCTCCATGCCAACCTCGGTTCCATATGGCTTCCATTCCTAAGCATTTTGGACCTATCTTATAGTAGTGCACTTGAACCAATTTAAATTGATTGATTTTTTTTTTTTCTTTCTGAAAGCAACAAAATAAAATGTACTGACAAGTATTAAAGAAAAGATGAATACAAAATATATGTGAAAGGGGCAAGTGAGATTGGCATTTAAGGACACAAAAATTATCATAGGCAAGATGATTTCTGATCAGACTGGCATGTACCTAACATGAAATAGAGTGGAAACTGCTTGAAAAAGAAAATATTCTGAAGAATTTTACCCGAGGCTAATTCTCTTTGAAGAAAAATTTTTCTTCATGTTTAATATAGATATATTTAATTGATCAAGGTCTAAGAAAACTTGTAGAATATTTCTAAGAAAGACAAAGATATACTTTATTTGCTTTGTTAAGGCTTCCCAGGTGTCTCAGTGGTAAAGAATCTGCCTGCCAAAAAAGGAGACACAAGAGATGGTTCGATCCCTGGGTTGAAGGTCCCTAGAGGAGGAAATGGCTACCCACTCCAGAATTCTTGCCTGGGAAACATCAAGACAGAGGAGCCTGGAAGGTTACAGTCCATGGGGTCTCAAAGAGTCAGACTTGACTGAGCATGCACACACTCACTAGGAACATACAGTTTGAAAAAGGAAAAAAAAAGAAAAAAAAAAAAGGATTTAATTCCCATCCCCCAACATAATAGATGGATTTGATCAACTACATTAATGTTTCTGAAGTTGAATTTCTGATGCATTAAACAAATGTACTTCACTTCATATTTTTAGAATTTAAAAGATTAAATATATGTACTTATATATAGTATATATAATGCATAAAATATATATAAAGATATACATTTTGCACAGTTTGCTGCATATAATAAGGACTATGGAAAAGTGGAAAATGTGACAGATTTTATTTTCTTGGGTTCCAAAATCACTGCAGATGGTGACTGCAGACATGACAGTAAAAGACGCTTACTCCTTGGAATAAAAGCTATGACAAACCTAGACAGAGTATTAAAAAGCAGAGACATTACTTTGCCTACAAAAGCTCATAGAGTCAAAGCTGTGGTTTTTCCAGTAGGCATGTATGGATGTGAGGGTTGGACCATAAAGAAAGCTAAGTACCAAAGAACTGATGCTTCCAAACTGTGTTGCTGGAGAAGCAAGGAGATCCAACCACTCCATCCTAAAGGAAATCACTCTTGAATGTTCATTGGAAGGACTGATGCTGAAGCTCCAATACTTTGGCCACATGATGTGAAGAGCTGACTCATTGGAAAAGACCCTGATGCTGGGAAAGACTGAAGGCAGGAGGATAAGGGGATGACAGAGGCTGAGATGGTTGGATGGCATCACCGACTCAATGGACATGAGTTTAGGTAAACTCCAGGAGATAGTGAAGGGCAGGGAAGTCTGGCATGCTGCAGTCTATGGAGTCAGAGAGAGTCAGACACAACTTGGCAACTAAACAACAACAACAATAAGGATTATGCCATGTTTCATCTTGTAGCTGTCTTGATATTTCCAGATCATAGATATCCAGAAACTTCTCTGAAGTGGTGGGCACCTGAATCTTTGAGAATAGTATCTCTTTTCCTCTGTTTCACCTGTTTTTTTAAAAATACTTTCACCGAAGTATATAAAATGTTTCTCACTTCTTGGTTATTAGCTTCAATCAACTTAATATACTCAATATAGTTAACAAATGAGGGACCTCCCTGGTGGCTCAGTGGTAAAGAATCCATCTGTCAGTGCAGGAGATGCAGGTTCCATCCTTGGTTTGGGAAGATCCCCTAGAGAAGGAAATGGCAACCCACTCTAGTATCCTTGCCTGGGAAATCCCATGGACAGAGGATCCTGTTGGGCTACATTTGATGGATTGCAAAAGAGTCAAACTTGATTTAGCAACTAAATAATAACAAAAAATGGACAAATGTGAAATTTTTAGGAAAAAGACAATTAAGACTTCCTGTTCTACCTTATGAGAGATCAAAGAAAGAGTGATAAAAGGTTGTAAAAGTCTATTATTGGCCCTGCCAGAGTAAAAGAAATGACTGTTGTAGTCTTTGGAATTTTCTGAAAAAAAATAAATAAATAAATAAAAAATTTCCCCATTTAAACCTATAAACTAGGTGCCAGAAGCTATGTTTGCTTTAGCAAGGAATTCTATCTGGATCAGCAACTAAAATTGTCATCACATCCTGATTATGTATGTGATAAATCATAATGATTCACTGATATCCACCTGTCTCCTATATAAGCCAATCAGATGAGCTGACAGGGTTGTGGTGGTTTTGGCTCCCCTTTCCCTTGGGTCTTTTACATTTTTGTGGAACTTTTCTCTACAATTTCTGGAAATATTTTGTAGGAGGGAAGGGACATTTCAAAGGCTTCTACCTGACGCTTTCTATTATTAAAAGATGTCATCTATGGTGCAAAGTGCTTAACAAAAGACCACTGTCAGTTGCTGACTATGTGAATTATACATTCAGGAACTGAAGAAAAAACATTAGAGTGTTCCTGTGGGCCTGTTGGAAGTATTGGAATTTATATTGTCTCTATCTATCTTATTGCTAAAAGACAAATAACTCTAAAATGTAGTGGATTAAACACAATAATGGCTTCTCAGGTGGCTCAGTGGTTAAGAATCTACCTGCCAATGTAGGATCTCCAGGACAAATGGGTTCAATCCCTGGGTCTGGAAGATTCCCAAGAGGAGGAAATGGCAGCCTGCTTCAGCATTCTTGCTGGGATAATCCCATGGACAGATGAGCCTGTCCGTGGGGTTGCAAAGAGTCTGACATGACTGAGCATGCAAGCATGAAAAAACACAATAATCACTTATTATCTCTTAGTTTATGTTGACAGTATTTTGAGAAGAACTTGGCTGAACAGCTCATACAGGGTTTCCTTAATTCCAGAGCAATTTTATGATGGCTATGGCCTCATTCACCTGAATATTTGATGGAGGCTGGAAGCAGCCTCACAAACATGCCTATATAATGAGTGTCAGTTTCAGATCGCTTATGACCCCTTCCCTGAAATTAGTTGGCGTGGCAACTTACCGCCATGATAGTCTTTTTTTTGTTGGCGTCCAACTCCCAGTGGGTGTCTGTGGCGGTTTTGTATGTTTTCTGCCTCCTACCACCCAATACTCATTACAGAGATGTCCATTTTCCTTCTCCACATGGCACTTCAGATATGGACCTCATTACTGTTTCCACATCATTAGTGAGGCAGGAGAACCTGTGGATCTATCCTAACAGAAGAACTTTGCAGTCTTTTCTTACTTGAGTTTTGTTATATCATGAGGTGCTAGCTGAAAACTGGGTCTCATTCCATTCTTAAAAAGGACCCATAGAAACCTCCCTTTGTCCTAGCCCATCCAGAGGAACTTAATTTTAACTGCAAATCCATTTTTCAGCTTGTACCTTCGAGACATTCCACCTCTTCCTACAATATATTTTCCCCCTCTTTTTTACTACTCTACAGACCACATGTATGCTTCAATATATTTAGTTCCACTAGCAGATGCCAGAGTTCTTGTTTTTGTTTTTTCTTCTTTTTAACTTTTGCTTTCTCTCCTACTACATCTGTCTTTTGAACAGTGAAACACTGTTACCCTTTCTGGCTATGAAATCTTGAATAGAGAGTTAACCCTTTTTTGTACCTCCATTTCTCCATGCATGTATGTTTAGTCACTCAGTCATGTCTGGCTCTTTGTGACCCCATGGACTGTAGCCCACCAGGCTCCTCTGTCTATGGAATTCTCCAGGTAAGAACACGGGAGTGGGTTGCCATTCCCTTCTCTAGAGGATCTTCCCAAACCAGGGATTGAACTCATGTCTCCTGCATTGCAGGCAGATTCTTTGATTCTTTACCATCTGAGCTACCAGGGAAGCCTGGTCACTTCTCCACAGTATACTGTAAATAATATTTCTACTTCACAGAGCATTTAGGTGGATTAAATAAATCAATGTTAAATTATCAGAAGAGTGACTGGCACAGAGTAATCCCTATATGCTTTCATTATTTTACTATAATTATGTAAATAATATTAATTAGTGTTACCTTCATGAGTCAGGGTGGTGTGAACATATTTATTAAAAATTAGCAATATCCTCAAATTCATATATCAAATAGATATCTTCATTTTGATATAGTTGGAATGTGTATAAAAAAACAGAATTGAGAAATTGTACTGTGAATTGACAAATATAAAAAAGCAGTCAAATTAATTTATATCAAATAAAACCTTACAGCTAAATAATCCACTTAATTGTCTCCATTCTCCAATTTATTTTATCAATTAAGTTCTTACCCCAAATAATAATTGCACTAGTTCAACATTTTGATTTAAGGATACAAAAACCATTACCAAGATTTATAAAAGGTAGTCTTCTTTACAGTGCTTCAGAAGCTCATTTATTCCCTAATGAATACTAAACACAATGCTATGCTATGTCTAAATCTATCTGTTAAAAAATTCACATGGAAACTCCTTTTGGTTATTAGATTTTGAATTAGGTAGAGTACATCATTTATACCACCCAGGCATGTAATCATTCATTGATTTAATATGCATTGTAGGAAAGCCATCAAGGGAAATACAGGGCTGATATTAGAATATGAAATTACATAAAAGCAGATGAATGATAAAAAATTAACCATAACTATATGTGCTTCTCTTTTTTTTCCACACACAGTCTGCTCAAACAGAAAATTCTATAAGCAGAATTTAAACACGCTGTATTGTTGAAGGATTATATGACATTTTCAATCTGAAATGTTCAGTTGTGAAAGAAACAAACCATTTAAGAAAATTTAAGTGCTTTAAAATGCTTTTCAGATATGAGTCTATATATATTTTAAAACTAAATTGTTGAGCATAAATGGATTTATACAATGATAATGGGATTTGTAAAAAATTCATAGGTAGAGATTTGTATTTTAGTCCCCATCTCCCCCACCTCAACACAAACACACAACTTACAAACTATAGAATCACTGAAGAAAGAAAAATAAGGGAAATCTCCTCATTTCTCTCAACACATTTGTCAGTTAGAACTCAGCCTGACAGTTTATGTGTTTCATAATATTTTGGTTGTTTTTATTATTTTGATATTGGAGAAGGTTGATATATGGAATATTAGACTAACCAGGAAAAATAGTTTGCTATGACACAAGGTTTGAAAGAAGAGTCTGTAGTTGACCCAGAGAAGTATGGATGAGGTTATTCAGAGAGCCAGAATAATGCATTGACTGAAATAATATCATACAAGGATTCCAAAGAAGAATGCAATTCACACCATCAAGAGCTTATATAGGATATTAGAGATGAGAAAATGAGTCAATTTTCTTATGAAACAATTAAGACAAGTGAGATTGAGTTTTGTCTTAAAATCACACAGTTCATAAATGACAGAGAAAGAACTTGAGCTTAGTCTTTTTCACTCAAGAACATGCACTCATTTCTTCCTTGAAGCCCACACAAAATCTGGTTGAGGATTGAGAATTGTTTGAATTTAATATATTGTGTCTGCACCAGGAGAAATTTACTTCTATATGGGCTTGAGCCAGGGGATGAATTAAAACAATCAGCATAAGACAAGACAAAAAGCAAGGAGCTCATTTATCCCCAAACCAGAAGATAGACTCACTGATGTCACTTCTGCTTCCCCTCAGGATATGACAAGATAACTGGGTCTGAAAAGAAAATGATTACTCATTTTTTCTCACACAGTATAAGACATAATGAACAGATAAATGTTAGCTAGATTGCTAGTTGTCCTTACCTTTTTCCATGCCATTTTATCTGAGAACACCTCCCTCTTTTCCTCCTCACTTCAACTAACTCTTCAAAATAAATATAGATAACAGCTTTTTGTGTAATTCTTTTAAAATTGCCTCCTTTCTCCTAGGCCACAGTTAAGGAGTCAAATCTCTCTTCTTTGTTCCATCGTGCTATCATACACATATATCTCATATATCTGGACTCTACCTAATTAAAATTGCTCAGTCAAATCCGACTCTTTGTGACACCATGGACTATACCCTGCCAGGCTCCTCTGTCCATGGGATTCTCCAAGCAAAAATACTGGAGTGGGTTGCCATTACCTTCTTCAGGGGATCTTCCCAACCCAGGGATTGAGCTTGAGTCTCCTACATTGCAGGCAGTTTCCTTACCATCTGAGTCACCAGGAAAGAGCAAATGTGTGTGTGTGTAATATAGTACTAGCAACTTATTGTATATTCAGCTTTCTCAAGAAATCCTGAACTATTCTCTACAAAGACTGTGCTTTATTTACCACTGGGCCAAGAACAGAAGTTATTTAGAACTTAGAGGTAGAATTTTTTAAAGCACTATCATAGATATTAATAAAAGTTCCAATACATGATAATTCTTTTTAAAAATCAAAGCTTAGGGACTTTTCTGGTGGCTTAGTCGCTAAGAATCCACCTTCCAATGCAGAGGATGTGGTCAGGGAACTAAGATTCCACATGCTTCAGGGCCACTGAGCCCACTCACAGTAAGGAAGAGCCCAAGTGCCACTAGGAAATATCCTGAAAGCCACAACTAACACCAAAAAAAAAAAAAAAATCAGTTTATTTTTCACTTATGTAAGATGTAATAGAAGGTTGAAGTTCCCTACAATTCTTAAACTTTAGGACCTGCATGATCAAGAAAATTCCACCTTCATTATGTGTCTTATCATTGACATCCAGCCATCAGTCCAGGGAAGAACACTATGGATAGTGCACAGTAGTTTTTGTATGAACAAGCCTGAAGTAGAGTACATTACAAATGCTAATATTTCTTTGGCCATAACTAAGTCATATGGCCACAACTAATTGTAAGGAAGGTTCTGAAACAAGCTGTAAATGTGTATCAATTGAGAGAAAAAAAAAAGGTTTTGTGCATAACTGAAGAGGACCATAGAAGTATTATGTAAATTTTGGTTGAAAGAGTTAATGAATGAAATGATAAATAACTGAATAAAAGTATGAGTAAGACAGGGTTTAATCAACATGGTCAATCTTCTCTGGATTCTCCACAGTTTCCCACTATCTTCAGACTTTAAAGCTTGTGAAAATTGGTTTGTGTTCTTTTCTGCAATAAAGCTGGGCATAGATAAGCTTGGATATAAATAACATTTTCAGTCTTCAGATTTATAATCCTTAAAACACAATATTCAAATGACACACTCAGTTCACTTCAGTTCAGTACTCAGTCATGTCCGACTGCTTGCAACCCCATGAATTGCAGCACGCCAGGCCTCCCTGTCCATCACCAACTCCCTGAGTTCACTCAAACTCACATCCATTGAGTCAGTGATGCCATCCAGCCATCTCATCCTCTGTTGTCCCCTTTTCCTCCTGCCGCCAATCCCTCCCAGCATCAGAATCTTTTCCAATGAGTCAACTCTTCGTATGAGGTGGCCAAAGTACTGGAGTTTCAGCTTTAGCATCATTCCTTCCAAAGAACACCCAGGGCTGATCTCCTTCAGAATGGATGGGTTGGATCTCCTTGCAGTCCAAGGGACTCTCAGAAGTCTTCTCCAACACCACAGTTCAAAGCATTAATTCTATGGCACTCAGCTTTCTTCACAGTCCAACTCTCACATCCATACATGACCACAGGAAAAACCATAGCCTTGACTAGACGGACCTTTGTTGGCAAAGTAATGTCTCTGCTTTACAGTATACTATCTAGGTTGGTCATAACTTTCCTTTCAAGGGGTAAGCGTCTTTTAATTTCATGGCTGCAGTCACCATCTGTAGTGAATTTGGAGCCCCAAAAAATAAAGTCTGACACTGTTTCCACTGTTTCCCCATCTATTTCCCACGAAGTGATGGAACCGGATGCCATGATCTTCGTTTTCTGAATGTTGAGCTTTAAGCCAACTTTTTCCCTCTCCTCTTTCACTTTCATCAAGAGGCTTTTTAGTTCCTCTTCACTTTCTGCCATAAGGCTGGTGTCATCTGCACATCTGAGGTTATTGATATTTCTCCTGACAATCTTGATTCCAGCTTGTGCATATTCCAGCCCAGCGTTTCTCATGATGTACTTTGCTCATAAGTTAAATAAGCAGGGTGACAATATACAGCCTTGACGTACTCCTTTTCCTATTTGGAACCAGTCTGTTGTTCCATGTCCAGTTCTAACTGACCTGCATATAGGTTTCTCAAGAGGCAGGTCGGGTGCTCTGGTATTCCCATGTCTTTCAGAATTTTCTACAGTTTATTGTGATCCACACACTCAAAGGCTTTGGCATAGTCAATAAAACAGAAATAGATGTTTTTCTGGAACTCTCTTGCTTTCTTGATGATCCAGCAGATGTTGGCAATTTGATCTCTGGTTCCTCTGCCTTTTCTAAAACCAGCTTGAACATCTGGAAGTTCACAGTTCACGTATTGCTGAAGCCTGGCTTGGAGAATTTTGAGCATTATTCTACTAGAGTGTGAGATGAGTGCAATTGTACAGTAGTTTGCACATTCTTTGGCATTGCCTTTCTTTGGGATTGGAATGAAAACTGACCTTTTCCAGTCCTGTGGCCACTGCTGAGTTTTCCAAATTTGCTGGCATATTGAGTGCAGCTCTTTCACAGCATCATCTTTCAGGATTTGAAATAGCTCAACTGGAATTCCGTCACCTCCACTAGCTTTGTTCATAGTGATGCTTTCTAAGACCCACTTGATTTCACATTCCATGATGTCTGGCTCTAGGTTAGTGATCATTCTTGCCTTGAGAACCCCATGAACAGTGTGAAACTCCAGTACTTTGGCTACCTCATGAGAAGAGTTGACTCATTGGAAAAGACTCTGATGCTGGGAGGGATTGGGGGCAGGAGAAGGGGATGACAGAAGATGAGATGGCTGAATGGCATAACTGACTCGACAGACGTGAGTCTGACTGAACTCCAGGAGTTGGTTATGGACAGTGAGGCCTGGTGTGATGCAATTCATAGGGTTACAAAGAGTGGGACATGACTGAGCAACTGAACTGAACTGAACTGAACTGATTACTGTCATTAGCCCTACCATGGTTTGGCTTCAGGTCAAGCAACAGGAAGGGGACACAGCTCAGCCCATCAACAGAAAATTGGATTAAAGATCTTCTGAGCATGGCCTCACCCATCAGAATAAGACCCCAATTCCCCCATAATCAGTCTCTCTCATCAGGAAGCTTCCATAAGCCTCTTATCCTTCTCCATCAGAGAGCAGACAGAATGAAAGCCACAATCAAAGAAAACTAATCAAACTGATTACATGGATCACAGTCTTGTCTAACTCAAAGAAACTATGAGCCATGCCATGTAGGGCTACCCAAGACGGATGGGTCATGGTGGAGAGTTCTGACAAAACACAGTCCACTGGAGAAGGGAATGGCAAACCACTTCAGTATTCTTGCTTTGAGAACCCCATGAAGAGTATGAAAAGGCAAAAAGATGGGACACTGAATGATAAACTCCCCAGGTTGGTAGGTATCCTATATGCTACTGGGGATCAGTGGAGAAATAACCCTAGATAGTATGAAGAGATGGAGCCAAAGCAAAAACAATGCCAAGTTGTGGATGTGACTAGTAATGGAATAAAGTAAACATGCTTTATTCCGATGCTGTAAACAACAGTATTGCATAGGAACCTGGGATGTTATGTCCACGAATCAAGATAAATTGGAAGTGGTCAAACAGAGGATGGCAAGAGTGAACATAGACTGAGTTTAGGAATCAGTGAACTAAAATGGACTGGAATGGGCAAATTTAATTCATATGACCATCATA
The DNA here is from genome assembly GCF_055505025.1 of Bos grunniens. Taxonomy (NCBI): domain Eukaryota; kingdom Metazoa; phylum Chordata; class Mammalia; order Artiodactyla; family Bovidae; genus Bos; species Bos grunniens. Next base: position 6,464,580 of record NC_141176.1, on the reverse strand, counting down.
TCTACTGCTGTGGACAAGAATCCCTTAGAAGAAATGGAGTAGCCTTCATAGTCAGCAAAAGAGTCCAAAATGCAGTATTTGGGTTCATTCTCAAAATTACGGAATAATCTCTGTTTGTTTCCAAGCCAAATCATTCAGTATCACAGTAACCATAGTCTATGATGACCCAAACTCTAATGCTGAAGAAGCTAAGTTGAATAGATTTATGATGACCTACAAGACCTTCTAGCACTAACACCAAGAAAGGAAGTCAGTTTCATCATATGGGACTGGAATGCCAAGGTAGGAAGTCAAGAGATACCTTCAGTGACAGGCAAGTTGGTCGTGGAGTACAAAATGAAGCAGGACAAAGTCTAACAAAGTTTTGTAAAGAGAATGCAAACACCCTCTTCCAACAAGACAAGAGATGACTCTACACATGGACATCACCAGATTGTGAATATTGAAATTGGATTGATTATATTCTTTGAACCCAAGATGGAGAATCTCTATACAGTCAGTAAATATAAGACAGCGAGTTGACTATGGCTCAGATCCCAAACTCCTTATTGCCAAATTCGGACTTAAATTGAAGAAAGTAGGGAAAACCAGTAGACCATTCTGGTATGACCTAAATCAAATGCTTTGCAATTATACTGTGGAAGTGACAAATAGATTCAAGGGATTAGATTTGATAGACAGAGTGCCTGAAGAACTATGGATGGAGGTTTGTGACATTGTACAGGAGGCGGTGATCAAGAACATTCCCAAGTAAAATAAATGCAAAAAGGCAAAATGGCTGTCTGAGGAGACCTTACGAATAGCTGAGAAAAAAAAAAAAAGAGAAACTAAAGGCAAAGGAGAAAAGGAAAGATATACCCATGTGAATGCAGAGTTCCAAAGCATAGCAAGGACAGATAAGAAAGTCTTTCTCAGTAATCAATGCAAAGAAATACAGGAAAGCAATAGAATGAGAAAGACTAGAGATCTCTTCAAGGAAATTAGAGATAACAAAGGAAAATTTTATGTGAAGATGGGCACAATAAAGGACAGAAATTTTATGGACCTAATAGAAGCAGAATATATTAAGAAGAGGTGGCAAGAAGACACAGAACTATACAGAAATATCTCAATGACCCAAATAACCATGATGGTGAGATAACCCACCTAGAATCAGACATCCTGGAGTCCAAAGTCAAGTGGGCCTTAGGAAGAATCACTACAAGCAAAGCTAAAGTAGGTGATAGAATTCCAGCTAAGCTATTTCAAATCCTAAAAGATGATGCTGCTAAAGAGCTGCCCTCAATATGCCAGCAAATGTGGAAAACTCAGCAGTGGCCACAAGACTGGAAAAGGTCAGTTTTCATTCCAAACCCAAAGAAAGGCAATGCCGAAGAATGTTCAAATTACTCCGCAATTGCACTTATCTCACATGCTAGCAAAGTAATGTTAAAAATTTTCCAAGTGTAATTCCAACAATACGTGATCTGAGACCTTCCAAATGTTCAAGGTGGATTTAGAAAAAGGCAGAGGAACCAGAGAGCAAATTCCCAACATCCATTGGATCATGGCAAGAGCAAAAGAGTTCCAGAAAAACATCTATTTCTGCTTTATTGACTATGCCAAATTCTTTGACTGTGTGGATCAAAACAAACTGTGGAAAATTCTTAAAGAGATAGGAATACCAGACCACTTTATCTGCTTCCTGAGAAATCTGTATGCAGATCAAAAAACAACAGTTAGAATGGGACATGGAAAAACAGACTGCTTCCAAATTGGGAAAGGAGTACCTCAAGGCTGTATATTGTCACCCTGCTTATTTAACTTATATGCACAGTACATCATGAGAAACACTGGGCTGGATGAAGCACTAGCTGCAATGAAGATTGCCGGGAGAAATATCAATAACCTCAGATATGCAGATGACACCACCCTTATGGCAGAAAGTGAAGAACTAAAGAGCCTCTTGATGAAAGTGAAAGAGAAGAGTGAAAAAGTTGGCCTGAAACTCAGCATTCAAAAAAGGAAGATCATGGCACCCGGTCCCATCACTTCATGGCAAATAGATGGGAAAACAATGGAAACGGTGAGAGACTTTATTTTGGGGGGCTCCAAAATCACTGCAGATGGTGACGGCAGCCATGAAATTAAAAGATGCTTGCTCCTTAGAAGAAAAACTATAACCAACCTAGACAGCATATTAAAAAGCAGAGACATTACTTTGTAACAGAGGTCCATCTAGTCAAAGATATGGTTTTTCTAGTAGTCATTATGGATGTGAGAGTTGGACCATAAAGGAAGCTGAGCAGCGAATTGATGCTTTTGAACTGTGGTATTGAAGAAGACTCTTGAGAATCCCTTGGACAGCAAGGAGATCCAACTAGTCCATCCTTAAGGAGATCAGTCCTGAGTGTTCATTGGAAGGACTGATGCTAAAGCTGAAGCTCCAATACTTCGGCTACCTGATATGAGGGATTGACTCACTGAAAAAAATGCTGGGAAAGATTGAAGGCAGGAGAAGGGGACACCGAGGACGAGATGGTTGGATGGCATCACTGATTCGATGGACATGAATTTGAATAGGCTCCAGGTGTTGGTGATGGACAGGAAAGCCTGGCATGCTGCAGTCCATGGGATCACAAATAGTCAGTCTCGACTGAGGGACTGAACTGAACTGAATTTCATGAATCCTCTTAAATAGTTCTTGGTTCTTACAGGGCTTTACAAACTGTCCTTATAGAACATTACTCATGTAGAATGACCTATATAAATGCAATTATACTAGTGTATTGTTGTGTTCTTTAACAAATAATCTATTTATAGAAGTGAACTCAAATTATTCAATTTAATTGATGTAAAATACAAATTAAATTTTGACACTTGATAGCACTTTAGAAGGTAAAGAAATCTCCAAAAATAAAAGAGAAAAAGATTTGTTTCACTTTTTTTTTTTATTACAGATTAGCAAAAAACCTATTACCTTTTTAGAAAAAAAGTTGTTTCATGGTTAAACTTTCAATTTACCTGAGACTCAACACAGCAAACAACAAATTCCAAGTTTCAATTTCACTCTTATTGTATAAGTGCAATTGCATGTCTTGAAACACCCCAAAATGTATTTCATTTATTCCTTGTTTTGTTCCTCAAAGAAAACAGAACAATATATTATATGCTTCTTATGAAATGGAAGGTCAGTACAAATGAAACATACTTCTGGATATAACTACAATGTGTTACATAATTTCAGTATTAGTTTACTGCAAAACAAAAGCCTCAACATATGTTACACATATTGATATGCTAAATACAGATATATTTAAAGTCTTTTCTATTGCTTCCCTGGAGTTAAGAATTCTAGCATGCACAGTGCATTATTTATTATAATTGGAAATGATGGCTTACAATATGAATTTGATGGTCAATTATGGAATATAAATTTGTAAGCCATATTATATAATCAGTCATCAAAAGAAAATACTTAGAAGGATATGCTCTAAATTTCAGATTTCAATTAATGTAGTTTATTGATCTTAAAGTTTATGCATATTTAAGAGCTTTCATAGATTTGCAAATAAAAAGAAGCTGATTCTCTAAAATCATTTAGAGGAATATTTGCAAGTGAAATTTTTTAATTTAGTCTTATCTACAATAGTCCCAATTAAAAGTATTTTCTTTTAAATATTCATAAGTGATATGTCTCTGAGTAACACTGAGAAATAGGCAAAAGACAGGCTGATTTTATGCAGCTTTGAAATTAAAATAATTTACCCTGACTAGTTTTTTGGATAAGAAAGGATTTCTTATTTTACTTATTTTACTGTAAAGAAGTAAGGTTTATTTCCTTACAATTTCAATTAAACCACAGATTAATTGATGACAAATTCATTCACCTTCTTATACAAAAATAATGTAAAAATAATAAAAAACTATTTTATATGGAGCATAACAGTATAACAGTAGTCAGATCAATGTACATATAATTTAAAGTACTAAGAGCAAGTTGAAAAAGTAGCAATCTAGCCTGTTCTTCTTACTGTTTTTCCTTTAAATCTAAATATTTCTATACCTTGTGAAGCACTTAATATTTTTTTTTCCCCCCGAGTGAAAGAATAGGAGAAATCCAGAATTCAGTGACAATGATTGCAAAAAATCATCACCAATAATCATTATAACATTTTTTTATTTTGTCTTATAACCACTGAAAATGGGATGTCAATCATATTGTCAAGTTTTTATTCAATTGTCACTATTTCTCCTACTGCTATTTACTGATTCACAATTAACAGAGAGAAAATTATGCTGAGTCTGAAAAGGAGAAAGAGGCCAAGTGGGCAGGGGTAGCCCCAGGAGAGTTTTGTGGTATAGAAGTCAAAGGAAGACAACATTTTAAGAAGAAAGAGGGGTCATTAGTGAGCATTACACAGAGAGACAAACCAAACAATGTGTATGCCTTATACAAGGTCCCTAAAATTGTCAAACTCACAGACACAAAGAGTAGAATGGTAGCACCCACGGGCTGGGGAGAAGGGGTCTAGTGGGGAGTTGGTACTCGATGGGTATAACTTTACAGTTACTCAAGACAAATTGTAGAGTCCTGTTGTACAACACTGTGCTTTAACAAGACTATATGGTACACCTTAAAGTTTGTTAATGGAATATATTTCATGTTAAAGATTTCCCTCAATTAAAAAAAAAAATGAGTGGGGAGTAAAAATTGGCTTTAGAGACATGGCAGTAAGCTATCACGTCTATATGAGGCTTTTTGAAAATGTAGCATGAAAGCCATTCCAGTGGATTGTTGAGTGAATGAAAAGTGATGAAACAGAGAGCAACTCTAGGAATGCTTTTACCTAGCAAATCTAGGTAAAAAGAAGGGTTTATATTCAAGGTAATATATTCTTCAACAATGCCAGTTTTATTTTTTAAGTTTAAGTAAAAAATATTGATAGGTTTCAAACATTAAATATTAAACAGGTGTCATAGGTCACATATGGCAATATTGGAAGAGAAGCTTTCGTGGATTGGAAAATTTGAATAGGACAGTCAGTCAGTCAGTTTAGTTGCTCAGTGGTATCCAACTGTTTGTGACCCAATGGACTGTAGCCTTCCAGGCTCTTCAGACCATGAAATTTTCCAAGCAAGAATACTTGAGTGCATTGCCATTTCCTACTCCAGGCAATCATCCTGACCTAGGGATCAAAATATGTCTCCTGAATCTTCTGCATTGTCAAGCAGATTCTTTACCATTGTGCCACTTGGGTGTGTATGTGCATATGTGTGCACACTCATACTCAGACAGGTCTGACTGTGACACCATGGACTGTAGCCCGCCAGGCTCCTCTGTCCATGGAATTCTCCAGGCAAGGTTACTGGAGTGGGTTTCTACTTGCTTCCCCAGGGGATCTTCCAGATCCAGGGATTGAACCCATGGCTCTTGCCTCTCCTGCATTGGCAGGCAAATTCTTTACCACTAGAAATGCTACCTGGGAAGCACTTATATATGATTTGTTAATAATTTCTTTGTAAAAAAATATATTTGTACATACCTTCACAGTTTTGAATTTACTCTTAGTTATAGCAGCATTTTATATTACTTCTTAATGAGCTACATTATGGGTATTGATTTTTAAATCATTTATAGGCAAGTTTTATTTTTAATAAGTCCTTTTATATCAAGAATGTGAAATGTTCCTTTGTTAGCACATATCACTTCACCTTTGTTTAAATTCATCCTCTTATCTTTTGTCTTCCTTTCATATAAAATTTAGAAAATCATTATTTTTTCCAGGAGAAAATCAACAGTGGGCTCTGCATAGCAAAGTGTACTAACTGAAGTAGACATTTAAAAAATGTATTCTATTTTATGATGCAACAACACATGGTATGGTTGACCTACTCAGTCAGCTGTGGCAAACTACCTGGGCTAGCTATGACACTGTACACATACAGGTTGATCATTTAATTTGAAATTTAAACTGTTTGAGCTACATGGAACTCTAACCAAGTAGCAGAATATGATAGTTTGTGGCAGGAGATAGATTGGCTTCAGGCCAAACACTTACAAGAAGCCTACTGTTTGCTTCTTCTGATAGGAGATAGTTGGACTCCAATTTAGGAATTTACAATCAGCCTCCAATTTACTCTCTGAAACAGCAATAGGATAAATAGCCAGACTTTGTTTCCTGTGGACACTTTAAGATAACAGTTATGGTGGGGACAGAGAGGGGTTAAGCCCTGTTTGAATAAAAGATCAAGAGGTCATATAGTTTCCCTCTTTAGGCAAGAAAGACACTACATATGTGCTGTAGGAAGTCTCATTGGGGGTCAAAAAGAAGGGGCATAGGAGGTGATACCATGTCCCCTTCCCTGCTCCCTCACCATCAACTCATATCCTCTGAGCTGGAAACAAGCTGCACACATATTGGTGAGGGTCCTAGTACAGGTCAAGTGTAGAAAAACAAATCCGATAATTGGTCACAGGTAAACAAAGACTGATTATAAATTGGAAAAGGAATACATCAAGGCTGTATATTGTCACTCTGCTTATTCAACTTATATGCAGAGTACATCATAGTAAATGCTAGACTGGATGAAGCACAAGCTGGAATCAAGATTGCCAGGAGAAATAGCAATAAACTCAGATACACAGATGACACTACCCTTATGGCAGAAAGTGAATAGGAACTAAAGAGCCTCTTGATGAAAGTGAAAGAAGAGAGTGAAAAAGCTGGGTTAAAACTCAACAGTCAAAAAATGAATATCCTGGCATCTGGTTCCATCACTTCATGGCAAATATATGGGAAAACAATGGAAATAGTGAGAGACTTTATTTTTGGGGGGTTCCAAAATCACTGCAGATGGTGACAACAGCCATTAACTTAAAAGATGCTTGCCCCTTGAAAGAAAAGTTATGAACAACTTAGACAGCATATTAAAAAGAAGAGACATTACTTTGAAACAAGGTCCATCTAGTCAAATCTATGGTTTTTCTAGTAGTCGTGTATGGATGTGAGAGTTGGACCATAAAGGAAGCTGAGCGCTGAAGAATTGATGCTTTCGAACTGTGGTGTTGGAGAAGACTCTTGAGAGTCCCTTGGACTGCAAGGAGATCAAGCCAGTCAATCCTAAAGGAAATCAGTCCTGAATATTCATTGCAAGGACTGATGCTGAATCTGAAGCTCCAATACTTTGGTCACCTAATGTGAAGAACCGACTCATTGGAAAAAACCCTGATGCTGGGAAAGATTGAAAGTGGGAGGAGAAGGGGACGACGGAGGATGAGATGGTTAGGTGGCATCACCAATTCAATGGCTATGTGTTTGGGCAAGTTCTGGGAGTTGGTGATGGACAGGGAGGCCTGGCGTGCTGCAGTCCATGAGGCTGCAAAGAGTCGGACATGACTGAGCGACTGAACTGACTGAAACAGAGGCTGGAAGGCCTACCCTATATAAATGACTTCGCCACCTCTTTACTGTGCTCCTCCTCATTGAGGGGAGGTTCACAGCATTCCTCTCTGGATGTATATTTCTGTCTTGATTCTGTCTTAACTAAACAAACTGTTTCTCTGTGTGCTCTCCCACTTGCTGTGCTATGTCTCTAATAATAAAATTTGTATCTGTTTTTACAGTTTTTGCCTCCTTAAGAAATGCATTTTTCATTGGGTCAGGAGCCAGAGGGGCTTCCCTGGTACCTCAGCTGATAAATAATTCACCTGCAATACAGGAGATACTGGTTCAATTCCTGGGTTGGGAAGATCCCCTGGAGAATGGATAGGCTACCCACTCCAGTATTATTGGGCTTCTCCTGTGGTTCACATGGTAAAGAATCTGCCTGCAATGCAGGAGACCTGTTTTGGATCTCTGTGCTGAGAAAATCCCCTGGAGGAGGGAATGGCTACCCACTCCAGTATTCTGGCCTGAAGAATCCTCATGGCCAGTGGAGTCTGGTGGGCTACAGTCCATGGGGTCAAACAGAGTCAGACATGACTGACTCTGCACACACATGCACATGCACACAGACCCAGGTGGCACAACGGTAAAGAATTTGCTTGGCAATGCAGAAGATGCAGGGAACATCCAGACACAACTTGGTGACTAAGCACAAGAGACAGGGAAAACTTGCCTCTAGCCTCCAGCCCTTGCTGATCTGGTGGTTACGATTCTTTATTTTCATCCTGGCTACCCAGTTCAATTCCAAGGCAGGGAGCTAACATCTTGCTTCAAGCCACTACTCACCACTGTCTCTTTGAGATCGATCTGGAGGATACAAAATCAGGTTTATTTAAGAAAATATTTGGTGTGTCAAGTAAAAAATGCATTTCAGGGCTAGGCCTGCAATAGTTTAAAGTGTGGCTTGGGTTCCCAGCTGGAGACTGAGCAGATCATGGTGGTGAGAGCACCAAATCTTAGCCACTAGGCCAAGGGTTAGGGACAAGGCCCTGCATTTCGACTTTGCTAGAAAGAATTCCCACAAAGAAGGAAAGTAGTGAAGTAGGTAAAGTATTTATTAGGAGGAAAAAGAGTACAGTACATGTGGATAGAGACATGGGCAGACTCAAAGGGAGAGTCCCTGAGTCACGCTCTCTTGGCAGTTTGAATTACTTTTATGGGGGCATTTCTTTTGGATTTCCTTTGGCTAATTCTTTTGATTTGCCTGCTTCACATTCCATATTTGGTACATATCAGGATTTCCCCATACGTGTACACACATCTCTTAGGCAAAATGGTTTTACTACAAAGGCCGATAGGTAGAGCATCCCTTAGCATGACTCCCTCTTTGATGTCCAAGGAGACTTTCTGTGCACATGTAGCTAAGGAGGTCCCCTGACTTTGAGAATAAGAAATAAGCAGTCTGTCAGGGTTGAGCCTCCTCCTTTAATTGTCCTGATAGTCTTGTCTTGGAGTTTCAGTCCACAGGGAATGAATCTCCAATTGCTTTACCCTGGGGGAAGAGGGAGTATCTACTTCCAACCTCCTTTTCACAATTTAAAAGCTGAGAATTATGTTTTACTCAGTGGGAATTTTTAGGACTTTAGGCCTTGAGGCAGAACCTCAAGTAACCCTCAGAGAACTGCTCCACGGAGGCAAGGGCAGGGGGGAGCTAGGGTATGCAGGAGTTTTGCAGCAAAGGGCAGGTAGTCTGAACATCAAAAGAGTATTATTAATTAAAGAAACCAGTATGTCAAGTTAAAGAATTTAGCAATTTTATGTGAATGGGAAGATATAAGAGTCTAGGCAATAAAATCAATCCTTTGATAAACACTTCAGCTGTCTGGGGCCAGCATCCTGTGTTTCTACATCCTGAGTGTCCTCAGGGTTCACCACAGGGAGTAGCTACATTTGGAGGCCTGTTAGATGGCAGATATTCTTTTTCTTCCTGAGTTCCCTCAGGGCACACCAGCTCACTATTGGAAGTGGCTGCAATCACTGATGACTCTGAAATCCTTTGCTTACTGATGTGGTAGGCAGTATTCCATTTATCAGGTAAAAGACGTCCAGTGAATAATGAGGATGAGGTGGACCATGGCAGGGCACGATAGTGGCAAAGGCCGGGAAGACAGTTCTCGGTCCTCAGTGGCTAGCAGAGACTTTGTCACTAGCTAGTCTCCAAGAACAAGCATTGTTTCTGAGCACTGGGTAGCATTCAGATTTATGAGATGCTCCAATCTTGGAATAATCTAAACTGTTAATATAAAGCATTGGCTCAGGTGTATAAAACAGAAATTTAGTACCATAACTTGAGCAAAAAGTCCCCAAAGTTGGGGTAATTAACAGAGCTCGTTATATATCTGGATAATCAAAATTAAACTAAAATTATTCATTATTCATAGAAAAATATAAAACTTCATGGAAGTACATCTTGTTTATTAGTCTTATGAGTTCATTGAGACTGTATATGGGGCCTTCCTAGGAGGACATAGCAATTAAAAAGAATCCTGATAGAACAAGCTCAGGAACTGAATATCCTTGCCAATGTTTCTGAGATGATTTCCTGCTTGATATTTTATAATTTTGGTTTTGGTCAAAAACTTAGTTTAATGGATGGATTCTATTTATATCCTATGGTGAAGATTAATGAAATGGTGTCTTGGAAACAGAAGGTCAGTGTATATATTTTACAATTATGCACACTCTGCCTCTTTTCCACTTGTAAAAATATTTTAGTATTAAGCTTTATTATAATGCAAAAAAAGAAATCACCATAAGAAGATACAGCTACAAAAGCTATCTAAAAAGATATAAAATAATATTCTAGCCCCATCCATTAATATATCAGAGCTATACACTCTGATTTAATAATTTTAGAGCACATGATTAGAGTGGCTAATCAGAAATAAGGGTGTAGCTATTCTTCTGTTTGTTATACGAGATCTTGGATATTTCTTAAAGGAGACAAAAAAATAACAACTTGATTCAATTGTGCAACTTTTTACCCTCATTTATTGTATGTGAACAAAAGATGAGTGTCATTCATTTCTATTCAGTTTCCAGATTCCTGTTGATATATTGCAGGAACAAGGCAATATTGTAAAGCAAGTATCCTTCAATTAAAAATAAATAAATTTTAAAAAGATTAAAAATAAGAGTTGAGATTGGCTTTTTTTTTTTTTTTTTGCAAACTAGCACATTATTGTATTAAGATTCCTGCTATTACTGCAACTAAGTGCCACAAATAGTTGCTTTAAACAAATAAGTTTTACTATTGCATTTTTGAGGCAAGAAGTACAAAATTAGTTTTTCTGGGTTCAAGAATCAGTGATCACGTGATTCTATTTTTCTGGAGGCTCTTGGAGAAAATCCATCCCCTTGCCATTTTCAGATTTTAAAGGCTTCCTGCATTTCTTGGCTTCTATCTCCCTTCTGTCCTCAAATCCAGGAAAATAACATATTCTCTTCCTATCTTAAGGACCTTGTGAGTACATTGGACCAATTCAGATAATTCAAAATAACCTTTCCATTCAATGGTCCTTAACTCAATCACAGCTGCAAAGTCCTTTGTTGATATGTAAGGTAACACATACACAAGTTCATGAGATTAGGTGTGGACATCTTGGCAGAGCCATTATTGTGCCTACCTAGAACTGGACATGGAACAACAGACTGGTTCCAAATAGGAAAAGGAGTTTGTCAAGGCTGTATATTGTCACCCTGTTTATTTAACTTCTATGCAGAGTACATCATGAGAAACGATGGACTGGAAGACACACAAGCTGGAATCAAGATTGCTGGGATAAATATCAATAACCTCAGATATGCAGATGACACCACCCTTATGGCAGAAAGTGAAGAGGAACTCAAAAGCCTCTTGATGAAAGTGAAAGTGGAGAGTGAAAAAGTTGGCTTAAAGCTCAACATTCAGAAAATGAAGATCATGGCATCCAGTCCCACCACTTCATGGGAAATAGATGTGGAAACAGTGGAAACTGTCAGACTTTATTTTTCTGGGTTCCAAAATCACTGCAGATGGTGACTGCAGCCATGAAATTAAAAGACGCATACTCCTTGGAAGGAAAGTTATTACCAACCTAGATAGCATATTGAAAAGCAGAGACATTACTTTGCCAACAAAGGTCCATCTAGTCAAGGCTATGGTTTTTCCTGTGGTCATGTATGGATGTGAGAGTTGGACTGTGAAGAAGGCTGAGCGCTGAAGAATTGATGCTTTTGAAGTGTGGTGTTGGAGAAGACTCTTGAGAGTCCCTTGGACTGCAAGGAGATCCAACCAGTCCATTCTGAAAGAGATCAGCCCTGGGATTTCTTTGGAAGGAATGATGCTAAAGCTGAAACTCCAGTACTTTGGCCACCTCATGCGAAGAGTTGACTCATTGGAAAAGACTCTGATGCTGGGAGGGATTGGGGGCAGGAGGAGAAGGGGATGACAGAGGATGAGATGGCTGGATGGCATCACTGACTCGATGGACGTGAGTCTGGGTGAACTCCAGGAGTTGGTAATGGACAGGGAGGCCTGGTGTGCTGCATTTCATGGGGTCACAAAGAGTCGGACATGACTGAGGGACTGATCTGATCTGATCTGATCTAAGTGTTACATTCCTTTTCCCATGGAAAAAAAAAAAAAAAAACTTTTACTTATTAAGTAAAATGAAAAAGATTATGAATTTCAGCATCTATTTAATGAATCCTCATTAACAAGATCCTCATTATCACTTTTTCCTTGAATACCTGAATCTTCTTTACCCCAGTTCCTTGTTAGCACTCCATTGGCACCTCCTTAGCATGTTTCTATTAGCATTTTGCAGCTGCATGAATATATACATAGTTTTATATGATATAATCTCAAAGGTTTAGCTGATTTCAAATCAAAATGTGTATTAATTACTTAAGATTAAAGAAAAAGTATTTCAAAAGCAAAAATATAGTCCAAAAGTTAAACAACATACTCTTCTCATTATCATCTTATTTTAATTTGAATTTTATTTCTTTTAAACCATGACAGGTGGTGAAAGCTAATAATACATATTCTAACAACAGATATTTGGGGTCATTAATTTTTGAATTAAAGTCCAGAACCAAATGCCAGATGAAGAGATTTCCTCCAGAATATTTGGTGAATCACTGAGTATCAAGTATAACAACTAGGCCATCTGTTACATTTAAATTTATAAGGCAAAAAATGTTACATAAGTTTGGAGTGGTAATGAAAATGTAAAGAAAAAATAATAAATGAAACTTAAGGTTTTAATAAAAAGAAAGCTAATTTGTGGACAAAAGTGGATGAGCTCTTTCTAGTTATTTTTAACTATGATAAGTTTTGCTTTCAAAATGCAATAATTTGGTATACTTTTGTGCCTTAAAACCTTTGAATAATGATATAACATTTATAAAGATATAAAATAGAAAAAAATTAAAAAAAATTTTTTTTGACACATAGTCTGTTGTATGCCACTTTGTAGATAGCTATACAAGTCCTTCTGAATTCTGGAAATAAGATGTTTTAATCTTTTTTTTTTTTTTCTGACACGATACATTTTTTGCCCCCCACAGGTGTGTGTGTGTGCATGCCTGTATGCTCAGCAGTGTCCAGCTCTTTGTAACCCCACGAAGTGTAGCCCCCCAGACTTCTCTGTCTATGGGATTTTCCAGACAAGAATACTGGAGTGGGTTGCCATTTCCTTCTCTAGGGGATCTTCCTGACCCAGGGATCAACCTGCATCTCCTGCATTGGCAGGCAGATTCTTTACCACTGAACCACCTGGGAAGCCAAAGGTACAGAGGAATACAAATTGTCTTTTACGCTAATCACATATCTTCATAAACAAATTCACCTATATTTGAAGGCTTGGCAAGTAATCAAAATCAATGCAGAGGTCCAGAAAACAAGGGCCGAAGATGACCAAAATGAAGTATCCAGGAATAATAATTTAAAAAATAATAATTTGAAAAACAATTAGTACCCACCAATTGGGATAAGAATCTGGAGTTAGAAATTCTGAGATTCTGAGGAACAGAGGTTTGTTTTGTTCATATGTGTATCAGCCTCCAATGCAGGAAACCCTGGTTCGATTCCTGGGTTGGGAAGATCCCCTGGAGAAGGGAAAGGCTACCCACTTCTGTATTCTGGCCTGGAGAATTCCATGGACTGTACAGTCCATGGGATCGCAGAGTGGGACATGACTGAGCAACTTTCATGTCACTATACCATTCAGAATATCAGCCAATTATCTTTAGATGATTCACACTTTTACTCATTTACACATGACCTGTATTTTCTAACATCAAGCTTCTTAGAATTTCTGCTGTATAGCTCAATTTTTCAGATACTTGTTCACTATGTCCAATACATTTTGTTTGAGGTTGTTTTGTTTATTCTTTACTTTTGAAGGATATTTCACATGATATAGAGTTCTAGGTTGGTAACTTTTTCTCTCAACACTTCAATATTTCATTTCACTGTCTTTTTGCTTGTTTGGTTTCTGAGGAGAGAAGTGAAAATGAAAGTTGCTCAGTCAAGTCCATCTCTTTGCGACCCTAAGGACTCATCCGTGGAATTCTCCAGGCCAGAATACTGGACTGGGTAGCCATTCCCTTCTCCAGGGATCTTCCCAAGTCAGGTATTGAACCCAGGTCTACCACACTGCAGGCAGATTCTTTACCATCTGAGCCACAACTGGATATAATTCTTGTATTTGTTCCTCTATACATAGAGCATTTCTTTTTTCTCTGGCTTTTTCAAGCTTTTTTTTTTTTTTTTTTTCCCTAAATCTTTGATTTTATTTAGTTTGAAAATGATATGCTTGGATGTTGGAATATTTTTTTTTTTTTTTTGACATTTATCCCACTTGATGTTCTCTGAGTTTGCTGGATCTATGATTTGCTGTCTAACATTAATCTGTAGAAATTCTGTCATTATTTTTTCAAATATCTCTTTTGTTCTTTTCTCTTTTTGTTCTTTTTGTACTCCCATTAGACGTATGTTACACTATCTTTTAGTTCTCTCATAGTCCACCATAATTTTGTTTTGTTTTGCTTTTAGGATTCTGTTATTATTCAAATTGGCTGAGTCATCTTGACTTATCTTTTCATTGTGTCTGATACAGGTTTGCTCATAACAGGAAGTCTCAGTGATGTGGTCAGTTTGTGTTTCATATTCAGGTATCTCCTTTCTAAATGGCCCCAAAGCATGCCAAGACTTGTTGTTAAAATAAATTCTCATCAACTCTTAAAAGTTACTTTCCCCATTACTCAACTCCAGCATAGAGGATCTCCTGAATTGCATTGCCCACCAGGCAGGGCTGAGTGAACTGCAGTATAGAGTCGCCATACAGACTCTTCCTGTTAGGAGTCTTATTCTAATCTAGCTGTCTTTTCTGTTACCTACTATATCTATAGGAACAGTATATTTAAAAAAGAGAAATCTGGTTTTAACAGAGAAGTCTGCCACCTCAAATGCCCGAAGAGGTAACTTCTCTACATCTTATAATGTATAAAATACCATTTTGCTTTTTATTCTTAAATGGATGTGCTTACCTGCTACGGACCACTGCAGGCTGCTAGATCTTCACAGTTTATTTTCACCTGTGGGAATGCAAGTACTTTTCTAAATAACTAGCGTGCCTTTCTAAACAACCACTTGCTTATTCTGACTGGTCTGTATAATATTATTAATGAATGGTTTTCAGTGGTACTGGTGTCTCCACAAGGATAATTCTCATAACCCTGATAAATGGTAGTTCTGGAATTTCCCATGGAACATAATCTTCTGATAGGTCTTCCAGTCATGCATATAATATCCATTTCAGCATGCTTTCTTCTCTGAAACATATATCATGGCAATTTGGACATTTCAACTGTGTTCAGTGTGGGGAAGCCTACTAGCAATTCTCAGCACTTCCTGGAAAATGATTAAGGTGCTACATCCTGCATACTGAAAATGTACCTCTCAGATTAAAAAAAAAAAGGTCTTCCTTACTTAATCTTATGTACTGCTTTCTTGGACCCTCAAACTTTATTATCCTGCACATTACATCAGAAGCTGCTGTTATATAAAGCAAGTATATAGGTATTATAGGGAAATTATATATAGGTATAATGCCTATATATAATAATATATTAATATATATTAATCACATATATTATACTATATTTTATTATATTATACTATATTATTATTATATTATATACTATACTATATACTATAAAATATACTATACTATATATTATATTAATTATATATTATACTATATTATCATTATACTATATACTATACCATTATACTATATATTATAGTATATATATTATGCTACATTATTATTATTATACTATAATCATATATATAGGTATTATATGGGAAATAGTCATTTTTATCCCTTATGTGGACTGGACATATTTCAAACTGAGTTCTGGTATAATTTCATCTTGATTCTAGTCCCAATGGCCAGGAGGAAAGATGGGAGCAAATCCTGAGTGGCCATATTTTTTTTTTCACTGTATGGTAGAGGGTTGTACATTGTCTTGAAGTGCAAAACAGAGATAAATGCTAGTTTTTAACAGGTAGGAATGGATTATATGAGCAGGCTCAGAAGGTTCAAAGAAATCTTCAGAATTAAAAGTTCAGGGCATCCATGCAGATGTAATCATTTCATGTGTCAAGAAACCAGGCTTTTCTAATTTGAACTTAAGCTTGCCATAGAGAGTTGCTTTTGTTGGACATTTAATCATGAATGACGTTTAGCCACATGCTCTTACATCCTGGACTTGGTCTTGAACTTATTCCTAGGCTCTTTCACTATAATGTAAAAGATGTGAACTTCTTTGCATGAAATGGATTCCCTCTAACTTTCACACCTTGCTTTGTAGCCCAAGTATTCATTTTCTTGCTTTAGAGCACTAATGGGCTTCCCTGGTAGCTCGGCTGGTAAAGAATTCACCTGCAGTGCAGGAGATGCTGGTTCAATTCCTGGGTTAGGAAGTATCCCTGAAAGTATCCCTGGACTGGCTACCCAGTCTAGTATCCAGGCTTCCCTGTGGCTAAGATGGTAAAGAATCCACCTGCAAAGAGGGAGACCTGGGTTGAATTCCTGGGTTGGGAAGATCCCTTGGAGGAGGTAGGGCATGCAACCCACTCCAGTATTCTTGCCTGGAGAATCCCCATGGACAGAGGAGCCTGGGGGGCTACAGTCTGTGGGGTCGGAAAGAGTTGGACACAACTGAGTGACTAATCACCCACACACAGAACACTAATGAGAAACAAAAAGAACACTAATGGCATTTAGCAATTGTCACCTGATCCTATTTTACTTATAACTTCGATCTCTTCTTTACATGTCAAACATTTGATACATAGCACCATCTATTTTTTTTCCCCTTCTACCAATAAACCCTGCCAATTCTTCATCTGTAAGAGTTTTAAAGAGGTTCCCAGGTTCCACTAGTGGTAAAGAATCTGTCTTCAATACAGGAGACAGAGTAGACAGTAGATGTGGGTTTGATCCTTGTGTCAGGAGGATCCCCTGGAGGAGGAAATGGCAACCTACTCCAGTATTCTTGCCTGGGAAATCCCAAGGATAGAGGAGCCTTGTGGGTCGCATTCCATGGGGTTACAAAGAGTTAGACACGACTGAAGCAACTGAGAGCAAGGGTTTTAAAAGCTGAGAAACGAGTTGCCAGTCCAGATTCGATGCACGATACTGGATGCTTGGGGCTGGTGCACTGGGATGACCCAGAGGGATGGTACGGGGAGGGAGGAGGGAGGATGGGGAATACATGTATACCTGTGGTGGATTCATGTTGATATATGGCAAAACCAACACAATATTGTAAAGTTAAAAAATAAAAAAAAATAATAAAAAAAAGAAAGTGAAAGAAGAGAGTGAAAAAGTTGTTTCCATGTTAAGCTGAGAAGTCCAGACATTCATAGGATTACACTTTTCAGGAAATGACCTCAGGTGAGGCAGCTAGTTTCTGAAGTTGAGTTAGACTTTGAAGGAACTAAAAATGGAGTTTGCGTGCTGATCGCATTTCCCATATATAGACATCAAATCTTCCCTCAAAGGAGAAAGATTTCAGGCAGGATATATCTCTACCACAATAGCAAAAGTAGTTGTAACGTGGAGAGAGTTTAACATATCTTTCTAGAAATGATTTGTTAAATGAGTTTGAAATATTTTCTTGCTTAGATTCCTGATATTTATATCAAGAATTCAATAAAATCTTCTTAAATTCATTAGAGAAAATGCTATCATTTCTACAAATTATTATGGCAGCCAAAGAATTGTGGCTATTTGGGAAAAGTAGAGAAAAGGCACATAAAAAAGTTTGGGAGGATGGAGAAAATTGAAATCAAATAATAAAATGTAGTGACTAGTTTCTGTTCTGAATTTTGAAGGTAACTTTTTTTTTTCCTAATTATTGTTTTAGAAATAAGATAGAGAGGAAAAATCACCCAAGTCAGGGGAACAGGATTGGCAGGATCAAATTTGTAGTATACAATTGGCCAAAGCAATGCACACAAGCAGTGAAATATCTGTTTTAGCAATAAGTATTAAGCCAGTAGTCTATTTAGACCTTTGTTTGAAGGCCCAGTGAACATTTTGAAGAAATGCACCAGGAAACAAACACCAGAAAAGTTATGCCTATTGACTCTTTGGGGATTTGTTGAGGAGTTGTTTAAACACTAAAATGAAGAGTTCTAAATCAGCTTAATAATTTATGTGCTATTGCTCTTGGTAACATTGAAAATAAACACTCCAAAGTGACTTTGGAGATACACAGTCAAGCCTGATGCAGCTGGCTGCTTACATCTTATATTTTTAGGGGAAAAAGTGATATAAAAAGCACGATTGCTTACAGGTATTCTTATCATAAAATATGACTTGAAGAAAATTTTTTTCTACATCTTGAATTTAATTTGAGTTACAGGACATATATATATTATACATTAAATATTATAATGAATTTTCAAAACTATCTAGGGAAGTAAACATCTTACAAAATGCAAAAATTGATGTTTATTTTTTTAAAAAAAACACCTAAATTTAAATGAAAAGAACATAATGGAGTTTTCTACACAGGATCTAGTTATTTTGCTGCTTCTGTTTATGAAAGGTACACTTTTGCCTGCATGAACTTTGAAAGTTAATATAGCTATATATAAAGAAAAAAAAATCAATGCTACGTGTCAGCATGTGTATATTATAGTTGAGCTTAGAGAAAAGGAAATTTATATCTGTGTGCTGATTCTGAGGTCTTTAACTGTTGAAATGGTATATAATTAAAACAGTCCTCCTAATAGAAATTATTTATTCTTCATTTAACTATCATTTAATAAACTAAATATGCAATACACTTTTACTAATAGGCATACTGAATTTTATAATTTTATCTCATCATGAAAAGACTGTAAACTCAACATTACCTTATAAAAGTGGTTGCAACTGATAGAGTATCTTTTATCAAAAATGTTTATTTTATTTCTCCAAATGTTTATTATTCAGTTGTCTCATAATTCTCCAATTTTTAAGTCTTTTTTAAATTTTATTCAGTTATCTTGGGTATTTCAGTAAGAATATAGCATGAAGGAAAAATATCATTTACTGAGTGCTATCACAGTCCTTGGCCTAGGCTAAATCTTTTAGCAACATCATCACATTTATTCTTAACAATACACTTTGTGGGGTCATGTTTTTTTTTTTGCCCTTTTTGGAAAGGAAAACAAATTCTCCTTCTCCCTTCCTTAAATTAAGGGTGGGCTGCTCTCAAGTTCAGAAGGAGGGATGGGATTTCATAAATTCCAGAGAAATTCAAGTGAAAAGAAAAAAAAATAGCAAAAACAAACAAAAACACCTTAAACATTTTGCAAGATCATCACTGTTGGGACATAATTTCATGAGTCTCTCCGAGCAGAAACAAAGGCCTTATAGAATTTTTTAAACTATCTTTTCAAGACTTTTGATTCATTAACAGTTCTGTAGTTTAGTATAAGAAATCCAGTTCCACTCTAGTCTCACTAATACAGATGTTGCCAGTTTTTTATTCTTTGTACTAGCATTTCTGATTGGGATACAGAGCTATGTCACTGTGATTTTAATATTTGGTGCCCTAGTGATTAATCATTTGAACATCCATCTCCACGCTTATTGGTATTTAGGATAGGCTCTTAAGTAAAATTACTTTCAATGTTTGACACTTTTTTGAGGGGGAGGGGGATCCCGAGGAGACCAGGTTACCACAGTTCTCCAGCATCACACGTTGGTACAAGTTTCTCTGAGAAGGCCTCAGATTTCTCCACTCATTCCGCGTAAGGAGCACAGTCACATCCTGGAAAATCACTGACACCTGAGATCTTGCTGCCATCTGTTCAACAGCCATAGCGTCTTCCCAGCATCTTTCCTCTGTAAAGGGACAGAGTCTCCAGAATGCAGATCTCCCCCAGGCCTCTGGAGTTCCTCAGGCGAGAAGCTCCTGAACTGCCCCAGCTGGACCGCAACCTCAGGGCGGGACTACACCCAGATGCGCCAAACCTCAGGCCTGGCTGGAAGCTGCTCACTCCAGTGGCAAAACTCAGCGCCCCTCTATTGATGTTTTTAAAAATGGATGATCTATCTTTAAAAAAAAAAAAAAAATTAGTGTATCTTACATATTATGTGAAAGAACTTTTTTTCAGATAGATGCAAATACATATATATAGCAAATATATTCTCCTTTCTGTGATTTGCCCTTTCACTATTTTATTTTTATATTTTTAATTTCACATTTTATTTATTTAAAAAATTCATTCATTAATTTTCTTTAGGGTTTTTCTTATGACTAACCATAGAAAGTATGAAATTTCAAAGGAAAGATTCCATTGAAAGTGGTACCTTCTCCCTCCTAATACATTTTTTTAGGCCAAAATTTTTTTAACTTTTGAAATTTCTCTAATAATTAGTGTGTTGTTTTTTTTTTATTGGAGTATAGTTGATTTACAATGTTGTATTAATTTTAGGTATACAGAAAAGCGAATCAGTTATACATGTAGATATATCCACTCTTCTGTGAATTCTTTTCCCATACTGGCAATACAGAGTATTGATTAGAAAGAAAGAAAGTGAAGTCGCTCAGTTGTGTCCGACTCTTTGCGACCCCATGGCCTGTAGCCTACCAGGCTTCTAGGTCCATGGAATTTTCCAGGCAAGAATACTGGAATGCCTTACCATTTCTTTCTCCAGGAGATCTTCCCCACCCAGGGACTGAACCCGAGTCTCCCACATTGTAGGCAGAAACTTTACCGTCTGAGCCACCAGGGAAGTCTAGAGTGCCCTGTGTTAATGCTATATTTAAATATGTTGTTGTTTAGTAGCCAAATCATATACAATTCTTTGTGACCCCATGGACCAGAAAATTATAAATTAATGAAATACATTTTATAAATCTTAACGTTTTTGGTTTGCATTGTTGTGTCCTGGATTTTAAAAACATCCTTTTGACCTCTCCCCAACATCAAAAAATATTCTCCTATATTATCTTTCAGAAGACTTAATTTTATCTTGCAACAAATTGAACTTGATTATGGTATTTTAATTTTTCAATATATAGCATATAATTTCTTAATTATATAATATATAATATAAATATATATATATATAATATATAATACATTTATATATTATATTTTTATATAATATAAGAATATATATTATAATATATAATTTTATAACTTTATATAATATAAAATGTTGTTTTTGGTGTTTGCATCTATTTTCATGACAAATATTCAACTATAATTTTTCCTGTTTTTAATATCCTTATCTCCTATGCCTAAAAATTTTATTCACTTTTACATATTCTGTTAAGTGTTTTTTTCTTTACTATGAAATAACTTATATACATTTATTATTACTTTGTCCTGAATGTTTGTAAAAATTCCAAACAAAGTAATGCAAGTCTGGAATTTTCTCCTTTAAAAGGTTTTTGCCAAAACTTCCAAAACTCTGTTGAATAGTAATGGTGAAAGTGGGCACCCTTGTCTTGTTCCTGACTTTAGAGGAAATGCTTTCAATTTTTCACCATTGAGGATAATGTTTGCTGTGGGTTTGTCATATATAGCTTTTATTATGTTGAGGTATGTTCCTTCTATTCCTGCTTTCTGGAGAGTTCTTATCATAAATGGATGTTGAATTTTGTCAAAGGCTTTCTCTGCATCTATTGAGATAATCATATGGTTTTTATTTTTCAATTTGTTAATGTGGTGTATTACATGGATTGATTTGTGGATATTGAAGAATCCTTGCATCCCTGGGATAAAGCCCACTTGGTCACGGTGTATGATCTTTTTAATGTGTTGTTGGATTCTGATTGCTAGAATTTTGTTAAGGATTTTTGCATCTATGTTCATCAGTGATATTGGCCTGTAGTTTTCTTTTTTTGTGGTATCTTTGTCAGGTTTTGGTATTAGGGTGATGGTGGCCTCATAGAATGAGTTTGGAAGTTTATCTTCCTCTGCAATTTTCTGGAAGAGTTTGAGCAGGATAGGTATTAGCTCTTCTCTAAATTTTTGGTGGAATTCAGCTGTGAAGCTGTCTGGACCTGGGCTTTTGTTTGCTGGAAGATTTTTGATTACAGTTTTAATTTCCGTGCTTGTGATGGGTCTGTTAAGATTTTCTATTTCTTCTTGGTCCAGTTTTGGAAAGCTGTACTTATCTAAGAATTTGTCCATTTCTTCCACGTTGTCCATTTTATTGGCATATAATTTTTGATAGTATTCTTTTATGATCCTTTGTATTTCTGTGTTGTCTGGTGTGATCTCTCCATTTTCATTTCTAACTTTATTGATTTGATTTTTCTCCTTTTGTTTCTTGATGAGTCTGGCTAATGGTTTGTCAATTTTATTTATCCTTTCAAAGAACCAGCTTTTGGCTTTGTTGATTTTTGCTATGGTCTCTTTTGTTTCTTTTGCATTTATTTCTGCCCTAATCTTTAAGATTTCTTTCCTTCTACTAACCCTGGGGTTCTTCATTTCTTCCTTTTCTAGTTGCTTTAGGTGTAGAGTTAGGTTATTTATTTAACTTTTTCTTGTTTCTTGAGGTATGCCTGTATTGCTATGAACTTTCCCCTTAGGACTGCTTTTACAGTGTCCCACACGTTTTGGGTTGTTGTGTTTTCATTTTCATTTGTTTCTATGTAAATTTTGATTTCTTTTTTGATTTCTTCTGTGATTTGTTGGTTATTCAGCAGAGTGTTGTTCAGCTTCCATATGTTGGAATTTTTAATAGTTTTTCTCCTGTAATTGAGATCTAATCTTACTGCATTGTGGTCAGAAAGATGCTTGGAATGATTTCAATTTGTTTAAATTTACCAGTGCTAGACTTATGGCCTAGGATGTGATCTATCCTGGAGAAGGTTCCATGTGCGCTTGAGAAAAAGGTGAAATTCATTGTTTTGGGATGAAGTGTCCTATAGATATGAATTAGGTCTAACTGGTCCATTGTATCATTTAAAGTTTGTGTTTCCTTGTTAATTTTCTGTTTAGTTGATCTATCTATAGGTGTGAGTGGGGTATTAAAGTCTCCCACTATTATTGTGTTATTGCTAATTTCTCCTTTCATACTTGTTAGCATTTGTCTTACATATTGCACCATTACTATTCAACATAGTTTTGGAAGTTTTGGCCACAGCAATCAGAGCAGAAAAAGAAATAAAAAGAAACCAAATTGGAAAAGAAGAAGTAAAGCTCTCACTGTTTGCAGATGACATGATCCTCTACATAGAAAACCCTAAAGACTCCATCAGAAAATTGCTAGAACTAATCAATGATTATAGTAAAGTTGCAGGATATAAAATCAACACACAGAAATCCCTTGCATTCCTATACACTAATAATGAGAAAACAGAAAGAGAAATTAAGGAAACAATTCCATTCACCATTGCAATGGAAAGAATAAAATACTTAGGAATATATCTACCTAAAGAAACTAAAGACCTATATATAGAAAACTATAAAACACTGGTGAAAGAAATCAAAGAGGACATTAATAGATGGAGAAATATACCATGTTCATGGATTAGAAGAATCAATATAGTGAAGATGAGTATACTACCCAAAGCAATTTTTGATCCAATGCAATCCCTATCAAGCTACCAAGGGTATTCTTCACAGAGCTAGAACAAATAATTTCACAATTTGTATGGAAATACAAAAAACCTCGAATAGCCAAAGTGATCTTGAGAAAGAAGAATGGAACTGGAGGAATGAACCTACCTGACTTCAGGCTCTACTACAAAGCCACAGTCATCAAGACAGTATGGTATTGGCACAAAGACAGAAATATAGATTAATGGAACAAAATAGAAAGGCCAGAGATAAATCCACACACATATGGACACCTTATCTTTGACAAAGTAGGCAAGAATATACAATGGAGAAAAGATAATCTCTTTAACAAGTGGTGCTGGGAAAACTGGTCATTCATGTGTAAAAGAATGAAACTAGAGCACTTTCTAACACTATACACAAAAATAAACTCAAAATGGATTAAAGATCTAAATGTAAGACCAGAAACTATAAAACTCCTAGAGAAGAACATAGGCAAAACACTCTCCGACATACATCACAGCAGGATCCTCTATGACCCACCTCCCAGAATATTGGAAATAAAATCAAAAATAAACAAATGGGACCTAATTAAACTTAAAAGCTTCTGCACGACAAAGGAAACTGTAAACAAGGTGAAAAGATAGCCTTAAGAATGGGAGAAAATAATAGCAAATGAAGCAACTGACAAACAACTAATCTCAAAAATATACAAGCAATTCCTGCAGCTCAATTCCAGAAAAATAAATGACCCAATCAAAAAATGGGCCAAAGAACTAAATAGACAGTTCTCCAAAGAAGACATACAGATGGCTATCAAACATGAAAAGGTGCTCAACATCACTCATTATCAGAGAAATGCAAATCAAAACCACTATGAGGTACCATTTCACGCCAGTCAGAATGGCTGTGATCCAAAAGTCTACAAGCAATAAATGCTGGAGAGGGTGTGGAGAAAAGGGAACCCTCTTACACTGTTAGTGGGAATGCAAACTAGTACAACCACTATGGAGAACAGTGTGGAGATTCCTTAAAAAACTGGAAATAGAACTGCCTTATGACCCAGCAATCCCACTACTGGGCCTACACACTGAGGAAACCAGAATTGAAAGTGACACGTGTACCCCAATGTTCATCACAGCACTGTTTATAATAGCCAGGACATGGAAGCAACCTAGATGTCCATCAGCAGATGAATGGATAAGAAAGCAGTGGTACATATACACAATGGAGTATTACTCAGCCATTAAAAGGAAGACATTTGAATCAGTTCTAATGAGGTGGATGAAACTGGAGCCTATTATACAGAGTGAAGTAAGCCAGAAAGAAAAACACCAATACAGTATACTAACGCATATATATGGAATTTAAAAAGATGGCAACAATAACCCTGTATACGATACAGCAAAAGAGACACTGATGTATAGAACAGTCTTTTGGACTCTGTGGGAGAGGGAGAGGCTGGGATGATTTGGGAGAATGGCATTGAAATACGTATAATATCATATATGAAACGAGTCGCCAGTCCAGGTTCGATGCATGATACTGGATGCTTGGGGCTGGTGCACTGGGATGACCCAGAGGGATGGTATGGGGAGGGAGGATGGAGAAGGGTTCAGGATGGGGAACACATGTATACCTGTGGCAGATTCATTTCAATATTTGGCAAAACCAATGCAATACTGTAAAGTTTAAAAATAAAAGAAAAAAAAAGGTTTTTGCATTTGAATCAATTTTTAATAAAGTTATCCATATGTTTGCTTCTCTTATAGTTTTTATGTGTTGTGTTTTTCACAGAATCCCTCATTACAACTAAATTCTCAATACTTGTACTTACAAATTTTAAAGAATATATTTCCTTGGTCTTTTAAAATTACTTTAAAATATTGATAGCAATACCTCTTCCTCTTTTGATTTGGAAATTGCTATCTTATTGCATTTTTTTCCCTTGAAAATATTGCTAGAGTTTTAGCAATTATTTATCTTTGGTGGACATTTTTACATCACACCCAGATTCCTTAACCCTTAGTTACTGAGATTACTGCTGGAAGATGAGCCAAGGCTATCAACCATCATTGCTGACTGCTCAAGAAGTGGAGTATTACTTCATTCAAGGCCATCAGTCTTTCCAGGAACACCTCTGAAGAATAATCAAAACAAAGTTACAAAAATTTAGCTCATCAAACAGCTGGGAATAAATCAAAAGGGTTTTCCTAACTCCAATTCTCCCCATGAGTAAAACTAAAACCTTCATTAGAATGTATGGTTCTAAAACCCTAGAACCTAGAGGACTAGAACATAAATTTAATAATAAAGAGCCTATCATATGTAAACTCACTCAAAATATACATGTTTCTTATTCAAAAGAATTGTATAAATATGCTGATAATACAAATCTGTTTTGTAAATAGAGACACAAACTTAGGTACAGTGACTAAACTAACACTCTCAAATTATTCTAGAGAATAGAAAAACTAAAAGGAAAAAAGTAAACAGCTGACAACAGCTTAATCTTATCATCCATGATATAGCTTAAAAAATAAAGAATTCTAGCAGAGGGGTAAATACGCTCCCTAAAACAGAATATTTTCATTTTGATAACACCAGCAGTGATTCATTCTAGTATGAGACACGAGGCATATTTAACATCAGGATAATATTTACAAAAGACTCCCCAGATGACACTAGCAGTAAAGAACCTGCCTGACAATGCAAGAGACATAAGAAATGCTGGTTCAATTCCTGGGTCGGGAAGATCCCCTGGAGGAGGGCATGGCAACCCACTCCAGTATTCTTGGCTGGAGAATCCCAGGAATAGAGGAGCCTGGTGGGCTAGAGTCCATAGAGTTGCAAAAAGTTAGACACGACTGAAATGACTTAGCCTGCATGCACACATACTTAAAAAATACCTAATTCAACTCATTAATCATAATGATATAATAAAAATAGAACTTCTCATGTTTTAGCATTTATGCTTTTATAATCTTTAAAAATTTCATGATTTTGAAATGTTTTTTAATATGTTACATTAGGGGCTGATTATTTTCATTGTCGGAAATCAAGTCAGTGAATTAGTGATCTAAAATTCTCTTCACAAATAATTCATTTTAACATGATCAAATTAGCATCTAAAAATATATGAATATACTCTTAAGTGTGAATACTTGCATCTTTTCTGCTTAAACGATTGACAGAAAGGGACTTAAAAAATAAATAAATAAAAGAGCAGCTTCTTCTCTCATACATATGCCACATAATAAATGTGCTAAGAAAAGTGAGAGTACATTTGTCTCCCCTGTTTTTGGTAATTTTTCCCCAGGACATTGCTGCAGATACATAGATAATGTTGATGTATTTTTAGAAAAAGAACATAAACAACTATAGTTTCTGTTCCTTTGGTATGGAAGTTACCTTTCATATGAAGAATTCTGGAGTTTCCAGACTTCAGCAACTTCAATTCAGACTTCAGACTTCTGAGATGGCATCACATATGCTTTTCAGCTAACATAATCTTGAAATTTTCTAAATGAGATCAGATAGAAGCTAAGGTCTGAAGAGTCAACAGAGTACCTAGAAAAAGGGGTTAGCTATTTTCCCAGAATATTTATCAGTTTCCAAGGGCAAAGGGTTCACAGAAGTTTCTGGGAACTGTGCTCATATTTGATTTGCTACTTTTATCTTCTCCTATAAACACTCCCATAAGTCCCTCAGTCACTCAGATACACAGATAAAAATAGCATTGTATGCATTACTTCTGTACTCAATCTATAGGCTACCTGGTAAATGATTATTGAAAGTTCATATGGCTTTTGCCTCTTGTCATGTTTGATTTATGACTATTTCTATTTCATTTTCCTTTTAAAATTAAATGTGGATTAAAGAACATGATTACAATATTAAATATTATAACAAATCCTTTTAAGGTAAAATTATCTTTCCACATTATAGATTGCTATGTTTTATATTCAGAGAAGGCGATGGCACCCCACTCCAGTACTCTTGCCTTATATTATGAAATGTCTTCCTTAGTTATAAAAATAACTAATTAGCATGGAATACCTAAACCACATAAAATATGCTCTATGTTGAGGAACATTTTGAGCAAAAAATTAAACAATTACTTTACCTTCCTTAAGAGTTATAAAAGAATTACTGAGGTGAGGATATTGTTAATATCCAAAGCAGACGTGAATAGGCTACAAGAAGACTGATGAATGTAGCATGGGGCAGAGGAAGTCGGTTTAGCCATCTCTCAGAAACTCTGAATTATAAAAATGTGGTGATTATGAGGGAAAAAGAAGATATGATGCGAAAAATATTACATAAAATATAGAGAGTAGAGATAGTGTGGTCCCAAATGAGGCTTAAATATCATGAGAAGAGAGAAAAGTAGTTCCATAAGAGAAAAATCATTCCTAAATTTTCCTCAGCTCCTATAAACTTTCTTTTTTAAGCAGGTGTATAACTGGTTACTTTATGTTTTCAGTCTACATAAGATGCTATAGTTTTAAATATGGCAAATTAACATTTCAATTCAAGTAAGTAAATGTGAATATTTTTGTGTTAAGATGTTGAAGTTTTAAGTTTTTGTACTTTCCCAACTGTCCCCATATCAAGAGAAATATTTACATATTGACACATTATAGTAGCTAGTGACTGGAGTCCATAACTATACTTTCAGAAATAAGGAAGCACGTTGCTTAAGAGTTTCTATACCAAAGATTCAACACTAATAATATTTATCCATAGGTCATAATATATATATTCCTTTAAAGGTGAATTAAAACTAAGTAGACATTATAACACTATCTTTGAAATTCAAAACCAATTTTGAAGAGTCAGAAACATTAAGAAAGAAAGTCTCAGGAACATCTCCTACAGTTTACCCTGAAATTCAAAAAGATCTATTGTTTGTTGTCTTGTTTAGTCGCTAAGTCATGTTGGATCCTTTTGAGACCCATGGACTGCCTCCCATGAGGCTCCTCTGTCCTTGGGATTTCCCAAGCAAGAATATTGGAGTGGGTTGCCGTTTCCTTCTCCAGGGGATCTTCCCAACACCCAGGGATTGAACTTGTGTCTCTGTCCTCTCCTGAAGGCAGTCAGATTCTTTATCACTGAGCCACCAGGGAAGCCCTTTCTGCTCATTAATGAGGGGCTTCCCTAGCAGCTCAGAAGTTAAAGAATCCATCTGCAGTGAAGGAGACCTGGGTTCAATCCATGGGTAAGTCCGATCACCCTGGAGAAGGGAATGGCAAACCCACTCCATTATTCTTATCTGGAGAATTCCATGAACAGAGGAGCCTAGAAGCAGTCCATGGAGTCATAAAAAGTCTGACATGTCTGAGGGACTAACTGGTGTTTAAGTAGTATTTAGCTACTGTGTTAGTGCAGAAGATATCACACCTAGTTCAAACTAAAGGATAAAGGCTTTCATAAATGGATCAGTAAATATGTTTTATTAGGTAAGAAACCCTAAAAATAATTTCAGTTTTCTGGCCTGGGAAATTCTATGAACAAAGGAGACTCATGGGCCTGAGTTCATGGGATGGCAAAAGGGTTTGACATGACTTAGCAACTAAACAAGGCAACGGACAATAGATCCTATTGATTTTCAGTATAGGAGGTGTTCCTGAGACTTTCTTTCAATCTTTTCTCCAGTGGATCTTCCTGACCCAGGAATCAAACCAGGGTTTTCTGCATTGCACACAGATTCTTCCAAAATAACCTCAGTTGTGGTTGTAATGAACATATTATTTTAAGAAATAATTAAATTTCTTAAATTTAATTAAGATGTATCAGAAATCTATGTGGAAAAAAGACCAAGAACAATAACAAGACCTATATGCAAACACAAATCTAGAAAAAATCAATTGACCAGTGTGCAAAATATTTTCATCAGATTAATATTAATTTAAAAATAGAAATCTAATACATTTTACAATTTCATCAAGATATTCTTAGAGACCCTCAATGTTTCAAATCTAGTTTTCTTAACTAATGTCATGTGAATGGGAACTTTTCTTAGAGTCTGAACTGAAGATACTCCTTGCATGTTTTTCTTCCTGCTTTCTACTCTCAAAATATTTTCTAGACCCTTTAAGCTACTTACTCCCTACTTTCTAAAAATATTGGCTATCACCCTGAACATTCCTTAATTTGATGTAACATATCACAAGACTGACTGTATTGTATGTGTGTATGTACATATACATTCCAGCTCAAGTTGGACCCTAGAGTGGCAACAGAAGCATCAACAACCTCACATATGCAGACGATACCATTCTAATGGCAGAAAGTGAAGAGGAACTAAAGAATGTCTTAATGAAAGTGAAGGAAGAGAGTGAAAAAGCCAGCTTAAAATAAAAATACTTAAAAAAAAAAAAAAAAAAGCTAAGTTCACAGCATCTGGGCCCATCACTTCACGGCAAAGAGAAGGATAAAATGTGGAAGCAGTGATAGATTTCCTCTTCTTAGGCTCACTGTGCATGGAGACTGTAACCATGAAATCAGAAGATGATTGCATCTTGGCAGGAAAGCTATGACAAACCTAGACAGGGTGTTGAAAAGCAGAGACGTTACTCTGCTGATAAAGGTCAGTATAGTCAAGCCTATGGTCTTCCCAGTGGTCACGTATGGTTGTAAGAGTTGGACTGTAAAGAAGGCAGAATGCCAAAAAATTGATGCCTTCAGACTGTGGTGCTGTTGAAGACTCTTGAGAGCCCCTTGGACTGTAAGGAGATTAAACCAGTCAATCTTAATGGAGATCAACCCTGAATACTCATTGGAAAGACTGATGCTGAAGCTGAAGCTCCAATACTTTGGTCATCTGATGAAGAGCCAACACTTTGGGAAAGACCCTGATGCTGGGAAAGATTGAGGGGAGAAGAAGAGGGCATTGGTGGCTGAGATGGTTGGTTGGTATCACTGATGCAACGGACATGATCTTGGGCAACATTTGGGAGATTATGAGGGATATGGAGGCCTGGCATGCTGCCCATGGAGTTGCAAAGTGTTAGACACGACTGGATGACTGAACAACATACACATTGATATACTTGCATGTATATAAATGTATACATATTTATATTTATATGTTTTGACATCTTAAAAAATCTTTCTGGCAGAGGAGAAATTGTCCCTCCATAGGCTAGTCAATTTTCAGACATAACGAAGTGTCCATCTAAAAGCATTGTGTGAAACTAGCCAATCCAGAGCCATAATTCTTTCTGATTCAGGTACCTTCACATGGAATATTCTTTTGTTATAATCACCTCAGATTTGGGCACTAATCAGCTTGAGACCACTCCAACAGCCCAAAGTCCACTGAAGAAATTAATCAACTATCCAGTCTTAAGTTGTCTACTATGGCCCAGAGAAAAGCTAATAAAAAATGCTCTAAGCATTCCCACGCCCACTCCTGCCTCCTGACCACCCAGCTGTTTTTCCATGTGGTTCTGCATGTCAGGCCATACCTCCTGCCTCTAGACTTGGGAATTTAAATAACCTTGTTTTATTAAAGAACAAAGAAACCTCAGAAGTTTTTTTTTTTTTTAATTCTATCATCAATTCAGAAAATTTAGATTTCAAATTTATTTAAAATTCAGTTTGTATATATGTTCAAAATGAAATGCTATGCTTTCCCTTTTTTATTTTTTTGGCTGTTGGGAATAATTAATAGAGATGCAATAAATATCCTGAAATGAGTATTTATACTTATACAAGTTTACAACTTTTAAAAGATTATTAATAATCTTGTTAACTTCTTAATAACTTTTTAAATGTTCATCAATAAATGTGTGCATGCTCAGTCATATCTGACTGTTTGCAATCCCTTGAACTGTAGCCTGTCAGGATTCTCTTTCCATGGGATTGTCAAGGTAAGAATACTGGAGTGAGTTGCTGTTTCCTCTTCCAGGGGATTCTCCCAATTCAGGGATCGAACCCCCATTTCCTGAAAGAGGATTCTTTGCCACTGAGCTACCTGGGAAGCCCAGGTGCCTCACATAAGAGAGCAATTCCCTTTGATACCTAACCCAACTAGTAAAATGCTTAATTTAAGAGAAAAACAATTTCAAACAATAATAATAATAATTTGACTGATAGAGGTCTAGGAAAAAAAGATGCAGCACGTATGAGTTGTCATAGGCGTTAAAATACATGCCTAAATTTTTTTCATTCTATTGTACACATTGAAAGTGAAAGTCACTCAGT
Source organism: Bos grunniens (assembly GCF_055505025.1). Taxonomy (NCBI): domain Eukaryota; kingdom Metazoa; phylum Chordata; class Mammalia; order Artiodactyla; family Bovidae; genus Bos; species Bos grunniens. The sequence goes on along the minus strand of NC_141176.1, from coordinate 6,432,867 downwards.
TGTGTCCGACTGTTTGTGATGCCATGGACGATAGAGTCCATGGAATTCTCCAGGCCAGAATAATGGAGTGTTCTGTTCCCTTTTCGTGGGATCTTTCCAACCCAGCGATCAAACCTAGGTCTCCTGTATTGCAGGTGGATTCTTTACCAGCTGAGTCACCAGGGAAACCATCCTAAACTTAAAGTCACTACCTGAAATGAAATTCATAATTCCTCCCTTCACTGAAAGAGTCCTCCATATGGTGTCCAAACAATCTCCTAAAAATAATTTTCCTCCTTTATTTCTGGGTCAATACTGGTACTTGTAATATTTCCTCTTTAGTATGTTTTATTCATTCATATATAAGCTATTTTATCCCTGCAGGATCCTACACATGTTTGTACATATTCTACTACTAAAATTCTTTTTCATTTTCTCTAGTGTTCTTTTAATAATTGTAAAAATTTTGTAAATTTCTGTTACTGCATTGTTTCACAGTGATTTGAATATGATAAAATTGCATAAAATTTTAGCAAATTGATTTTACTCTTTATTCAAAAGTTGCTATACTTTGGAGTATGTACAGGTTACACAGTTTTATTTGTGTTTATGATCTCTGGAAAGACAAGAGAAATTGCATGTTATAAAATATCTCATGTTTATAAAACATTGCATACAAATAAAGTCATAATGAAAATAAGAGCATAAATGATTTTGTTCTTTTAAATTTTTCAGTCTAAGAAGAAATGAAAACCCATGGTTTTCTTTACATATTTAGAATACAGAGAACTGTGCAATCAATATTTAGCTGTAGTCACTGTAAGCCACTAAACCAAAATTGAGTACTAGAAATCAAAATTCACACATTATTATTAGACATTTAGCTATTTTTCTATACTTCTAGAAAAGTTTTCTAAAATTTTAGACATTTAGTGTTGTAGTAAAGTATATTGTTGGCATATTTCGTCTTCTAGTGCATTTGAGCACCACCTGATCCTTTGTATTCTGGGAAAGACTGGCTTGTTTAGCAAAGCAGATGCAAGCTTAAATTTTAAGCATTGACTAAAATGCTATTACATAATTTTCAACAAACACTAAGTTTGCAGCTTTTCCAGCATCCTACAAAGATCAACTCTAGACCCTTGTAAGACCTTAACTCTACCACTGTTGGTTGTATTCAATGATGAATGCAAAATTAGTAAACAACATGTACTACAAGGTTGACTACCTTAATACAGCCACTTTGGTATATTGGTTGCTTATGAATTGAGCAATTATACACATCAAATATCCCAGGGCATCAAAGATTATAATAAGACAAATATTATTTCTTAATAAATAATCACATAGTATATTTCATAGGTGTTGAAATGTACCTGAAGAAAAATAAACAAAAAGGAATTGTCTAAAATGCATTTCTTGAAATGATGCAAAGTTTTGAATAGTTTGATAGGAAAACTTGAAGTCTATAATTGCCTATTTCAAAGTGTGTGAAAGTTCCTAGTTATTTATGAATATTTGAAGTTATTTTCTTCATTCCTTGTTAATTGTTTGTGACAGCCAAGAGTTAAAATATGGGTATCCTATTATATAATGTAGGAGAACAGCTGCAACACAGTCTGCTTCTGCTGATGCTCTTGACAATGTGTCTCCTAATGTCCTAAAAACAGCTTCTTCAGGCATGGCTGTTACTTCACACTTTCAGGCTCCAACAATTGGCCTACTGAAATATTCAAGTGCCACACTGAAGAAAATCCATTTCCACCCATCCCAAACAGATAGCAAGACAAATTTGCAGTGAGGACAGAAAAACAAAGCAAATTGTTGACAGTCATGGCTGTCCTGGTTTCTTGAAGAAACAACCAAAAAATTAACTTTTTGAAGAAATCATCACCTCTGTTCATATGTAAAATTGTTCTAGGATAATTATTTAAGATATTCAAAGCAAGAAAGAGATTATAGAAAATTCAAAATAAGTATTGCAAAGATGAAATAGGTAAAAATTAAATTTAACTCTAGTGTAAGTAGTGATTCACTTGTTAAAATTATGGAGGTCAGTAACAGGAAAGTCTCTGAAGATATTTTGCTCCTTGGAAACTTTCAGGTGAGCCTCTATAGCAGATCAAATTTTATCTCTAGATAGGTTTCTTATGACTTGAGTCAGAGACCTTTCCTCATTCCACCAAGATAAATTTTTCCATAGATTAATATCAGAATCAAGATTTTCAATGTGTCTCCTGCTAGTGAGAACTTAATTCATGAAATAATTTTCCTGGGGAAATGCTTGAACCCACTGCTAATCTTTTAAACCTAGTCTAAACAAAACTCTTAATAGCATAGGAAAATACACTACGTGATCAGATGTGAGCTCGGTGAATCCAAGTGTCTTCCTTTTGAAAGTTATTATTGTTGCATATATATAAGTCTTGATAAGGAATTCTTGGATCTTCATGGAAGTTTGTAAAATAAAAGTCACAGTGGAAGGTAATGCAAATATATCTTATTCCTGCACATCTGTTTATATTGACCATCATGTTAGGGCAACAGGAAAACCACTAAATCAAAAAGCTTTTAGTTATACAGAACTTATATACAATCATTTTCGTTCATCATTAAGCTCAGTTCAGTTCAGTTCAGTTCAGTCGCTCAGTCGTGTCCAACTCCTTGCGAACGCATGAATCGCAACATGCCAGGCCTCCCTGTCCATCACCAACTCCCGGATGGGTTTAAATCTGCTATAAACATGTCTAATTAATATGCTTATATAATGAGGCTCAGGACAGGCTGAAAATTTGATAAATTACTTGGAAAAAATAACTCAGGACAAAAGAGGAAGTAGAAAACACACTACACCCAAATAAATTTTAGAATATGTAAAATGTAATCCCAAAGAAATTAAATAATCCCAGAAATCTGTGAGCAAAGTTATTTCTCAACAGAGACCACCAAGAGCACAAATATATAGAAGATAGTACTCGATTTTTTAATACTAATCATAAAACTTATTAAACTTTTTAAAATTTTAATAGAAAGAAATATCATAGTATCTATAACTGAGCAGTTTATAAAAATAGAGAAAACTCATTGATAAAAAGGCTAAAGAATCTTAAAAGATGACCTGACAGAATGTGTTAAAAGAGATGAGCTTACTCACTAATGAGAAACCAGATGAAAGAAACAATGCATGTAAAAACATGAGCTGGAAAAAAAAAAAACAAAAAAACGTGAGCTGGGTTCGAATTGTGGTTTTGGAGAAGACTGAGAGTTTCTTGGTCTGCAAGGAGATCAAACCATTCAATTCTAAAGGAAATCAACCCTGAATATTCACTGGATAGACAATGCTGAAGCTGAAACTCAAATTCTTTGGCCACCTGGTGTGAAGAGCCAGTTCATTGGAAAAAACCCTGATACTGGGAAAGATTGAAGGCAGGAGGAGAAGGGGTCAACAGAGGATGAAATTGTTGGATGACATCACTGACTCAAGTGATGAGTCTGAGCAAACTCTGGGAGATAGTGAAAGTCAGAAGCCTGGCATGCTAGTTTCTTTACATGTTTAGAAGTTTATAATTAAATGCTTAACATTAAGAATGATATATTCTTAAATGTCTGCTTTTGTTTTTATTTTTTAAATGGTGTTGCTTTTATCTATCAACTATCTATCAATGTATCTAAGTACATTTTTGGATTAGGTTGTTTTCTGAGATATATTTTAGAACTATGCTGGGCCAGAAAGATTTCTCTTTACTCAAGTGTTCATTTCTACTAAAATGCATAATAATTTTGGCATCCCTAAGAAATAACCTTTGTGTTCGATATCTGCATAAGACTGGTTAGGGCTCAAATGTCTCCAAGTCATAAGCTAGGGAATTGTTCTGCTTCCAAATGCCAAATGGTTTCTTTGTAAACTTTGTGAAACTTTATATAATGTATTACTTTTTATTTAGTAACAGACCTAAAGGAACTTCAATGTCATTAAAAAAAATTTTGTTTGTTTTGCCTTTGTTTAGAGGAACCAGAGATCAAATTGCCATAATCCGCTGGATCATCGAAAAATCAAGAGAGTTCTAGAAAAATATCTATTTCTGCTTTATTGACTATGCCAAAGCCTTTGACTGTGTGGATCACAATAAACTGTGGAAAATTCTGAAAGAGATGGGAATACCAGACCATCTGACCTGCCTCTTGAGAAACCTATATGCAGGTCAGGAAGCAACAGTTAGAACTGGACATGGAAAAACAGACTGGTTCCAAATAGGAAAAGGAGCACGTCAAGGCTGTATATTGTCACCCTGCTTATTTAACTTCTATGCAGAGTACATCATGAGAAACACTGGACTGGAAGAAGCACAAGCTGGAATCAAGATTGCCAGGAGAAATATCAATAACCTCAGATATGCAGATGACACCACCCTTATGGCAGAAAGTGAAGAGGAACTCAAAAGCCTCTTGATGAAAGTGAAAGAGGAGAGTGAAAAAGTTGGCTTAAACCTCAACATTCAGAAAACTAAGATCATGGCATCTGGTCCCATCACTTCATGGGAAATAGATGGGGGAACAGTGGAAAGAGTGCCAGGCCTTATTTTGGGGGGCTCCAAAATCACTGCAGATGGTGATTGCAGCCATGAAAGTAAAAAATGCTTACTCCTTGGAAGGAAGGCTATGACCAACCTAGATAGCATATTGAAAAGCAGAAACATTACTTTGCCAACAAAGGTCCGTCTAGTCAAGGCTATGGTTTTTCCAGTGGTCATGTATGGATGTGAGAGTTGGACTATGAAGAAAGCTGAGTGCTAAAGAATTGATGCTTTTGAACTGTGGTGTTGGAGAAGACTCTTGAGGGTCCCTTGGACTGCAAGGAGATCCAACCAGTCCATTCTAAAGGAGATCGGTCCTGGGTGTTCTTTGGAAAGAATGATGCTAAAGCTGAAACTCCAGTACTTTGGCCACCTCATGCGAAGAGATGACTCATTGGAAAAAGACTCTGATGCTGGGAGGGATTGGGGGCTGGAGGAGAAGGGGACAGAGGATGAGATGGCTGGATGGCATCACCGAGGACGTGAATTTGAGTGAACTCTGGGAGTTGGACATGGACAGGGAGGCCTGGCGTGCTGCAGTTCATGGGGTCACAAAGAGTTGGACATGACTGAGCGACTGAACTGAACTTAACTGAAGGTAGTGTGTGGTCCTAGAAATTCCAGCCACTTCTACTTTCTCAAACTTCTATTCTTGTTGTGTTAACTCAGCCTGCCTGATGTGCTTTGCAATTTATCAGGTAGTGCTAATGGTAAAGAACCCATCTGCCAATGTTGGAGACATAAGAAATGTGGAAGATTCACTGAAGGAGGGCATGGCAACCCACACCAGTATTGCCTGGAAAATCCCATGGACAGAGGAGCCTGGCTGGCTGCGCATGATTCATAGGGTTGCAAAGTGTTGGACATGACTGAAACAACTCAGCATGCACATAGGCTTTTGAATAATTAATTTAATTTTTAATTTAAATATTCAGTTATTATATTAGATAATGTTTTATTTTATTTTAATTAATTTATTTATTTTGTCTGTGGAATGGGCATATATTTTATCATTCAAACTTGACCACATTTTCAGCCCCATCAACAACATGCCAGAACCACAGGTATAAATAGGGTCATGGACAGAGAAGGACCCATGATTACTCATTATCCTGCCATTTCAGAGTTTCTAAGAGTATTTTCTTATTTCTGAAACTGGTTTTCAGAGGGACTTCATATGGGTGATTGATTCTGTCTGTGGTCCATCTGATCTCTTGTTTTGCTTCCTTTCCTTTCTTTTTTTTTTTTTAATTTTTTTTAACTGAAGGATAATTGCTTTACAGAATTTTGCTATTTTCTGTCAAACCTCAACATGAATTAGTCATAGGTTACATATATCCCCTCCCTTTTGAAACTCCCTCCCTTCTCCCTCCCCATCTCACCCCTCTAGGTCAATACAGAGTCCCTGTTTGAGTTTCTTGAGCCATACAGCAAATTACCCTTGGCTATCTATTTTACATATGGTAATGAAAGGTTCCATGCTACCCTTTCCATACATCACACTTTCTCCTCCCCTCTACCCATGTCCATAAGTCTATTCTCTATGACTGTTTCTCCATTTAGTTCAGTTCAGTTCAGTTGCTCAATGTGTCCAGATCTTTGCGACCCCATGGAATGCAGCATACCAGGCCTCCCTGTTTATTACTAACTCCCAGAGTTTACTCAAACTCATGTCCACTGAAACGGTGAAACCATCCAACCATCACATCCTCTGTTGTTCCCTTCTCCTGCTTCCTTCAATCATTACCAGCATCAAGGTCTTTTCAAATGAGTCAGTTCTTCGCATCAGGCAGCCAAAGTATTGGAGATTCAGCTTCAGCATCAACCCTTCCAATGAATATTCAGGATGGACTAGTTGGATCTCTTTGCAGCCCAAGGGATTCTCAAGAGTCTTCTGCAACACTACAGTTCAAAAACATCACTTTTTGGATACTCAGCTTTCTTTAGAGTCCAACTCACATGGATACGTGACTACTGGAAAAACCATAGATTTGACTAGATGGACCTTTGTTGGCAAAGTCATGTCTCTGCTTTTCAATAGGCTGTTTAGGTTGGTCATAACTTTTCTTCCAAGGAGTAAGCGTCTTTTAATTTCATGGCTGCATTCACAATCTGCAGTGATTTTGGAGCCCCCCAAAATAAAGTCTCTCTTTCTTTTCACTCTTCCCCATCTATTTGCCATGAAATTATGGGACATTATGCCATGATCTTAATTTTCTGAATACTGAGTTTCAAGCCAGCCTTTCACACTCGTCTTTCACTTTCATCAAGATGCTCCTTAGTTCTTCTTCACTCTCTGACATAAGGATGGTGTCATCTGCATATCTGAAGTTATTGATATTTCTCCTGGCAATCTGGATTCCAGCTTGTGCTTCATCCAGCCCAGGGTTTCTCATGAGGTATTCTGCATATAAGTTAAATAGGCAGAGTGACAACATGCATCCTTGACATACTCCTTCCCTATTTGGAACCAGTTTATTGTTCCATGCCCAGTTTTAACTGTTGCTTCCTCACCTGCATACAGATTTCTCAAGAGGCAGGTCAGATGATCTGGTATCCCTATATCTTTCAGAGTTTTCCATAGTTTGTTGTGATTCACACTGTCAAAGTATTTGGCATAGTCGATAAAGCAGAAATAGATGTTCTCGAACTCTCTTGCTTTTTTGATGATCCAATGGATGTTTGCAATTTGATCTCTGGTTCCTCTGCCTTTTCTAAATCCAGCTTGAACATCTGGATGTTCACAGTTCAAGTACCGTTGAAGGCTGGCTTGGAGAATTTTGAGAATTACTAGCATGTGAGATGAGTGCAACTGTGAGGTAGTTTAAGCATTCTTTGGCATTGCCTTTTTTGGGATTCGAATGAAAACTGACCTTTTCCAGTCCTGTGGCCCTTGCTGAGTTTTCCAAATTTGCTGGCATATTGAGTACAGCACTATAACAGCATGATCTTTTAGGACTTGAAATAGCTCAACTGGAATTCCATCACCCCCATTAGCTTTGTTCGTAGTGATGCTTCCTAAGGCCCACTTGATTTCACATTCCAGGATGTCCGGTTCTAGGTGAGAGATCATACCATCATGATTATTTGGGTTGTGAAGATCTTTTTTGTATAGTTCTTCTGTTTAATCTTGCCACCTCTTCTTAATATCTTCTGCTTCTGTTAGGACCATATCATTTCCATCCTTTATTGTGCCCATCTTTTGCATGAAATGTTCCCTTGGTATTTCTAATTTTCTTAAAGAGATCTCTAATCTTTCCCATTCTATTGTTTTCTTCCATTTCTTTGCACTAATCACTGAAGAAGGCTTTCTTATCACTTCTTGCTATTCTTTGGAACTCTTCATTCAAATGAGTATATCTTTCCTTTTCTCCTTTGCTTTTTGCTTCTCTTATTTTCAGATATTTGTAAAGCCTCCTCAGTTTTCTCCATTGCTGCTCTGTAAATTAATTCTTCAGTACCATTATTCTAGATTCTATATATGTGGGTTAGAATGCCATATTTATTGTTCTCTTTCATACAGCATACTTCCTGCTGTATGGCTTCCCTGGTGGCTCAGAGGGTAAAGCATCTGCCTGCAATGCTGGAGACCCGGGTTCAATCCCTGGGTTGGGAAGATCCCCTGGAGAAGGAAATGGCAACCCACTCCAGTATTCTTGCCTGGAAAATCCCATGGATTGAGGAGCCTGGTAGGCTACAGACCACTGGGGCGCAAAGAGTTGGACTGAGCAACTTCACTTTCACTTTCATGCTGTATAATAGATTTTAGGATCATCCTTCTCATCAGAACTGACCTCAAATGTGTTCCTTTTTATGGCTGAGTAATATCCCATTGTGTACATGTACCTGAACTCCTTTATCCATTCATTTAGGTTGCTTCCATGTTCTAGCTATTATATATAGTGCTGTAATGTACAATGGGATACATGTGACATTTTCAATTTTCGTTTCCTCACAATATTTGCTTAGGAGTGGTATTGCTGTGTCATATGGTGGTTTTACTTCTGGCTTTTAAGAAATCTGCATACCATCTTCCATAATGGCTGTGTCAATTTACATTCCCACCAACAGTGCAAGACTGTTCCCTTTTCTCGACACTCTCTCCAGCATTTATTGTTTGTAGACTTTTTGATGATGGCCATTCTGACTGGTATGAGGTGATGTCTCATTGTGGTTTTCATTCACATTTCTCTAATAATGAGCAAAGTTGAGCATCTTTTCATGTTTTTGTTAGCCATCTGTATGTCTTATTTAGAGAAATGCTTATTTAGGTCTTTTTCCCCACTTTTTGATTGGGCTGTTTGTTTTTCTGGCATTGAGTTGTACGAGCTGCTTGTACATTTTGGAAATTAATCATTTGTCAGTTGTTTCATTTGCCATTATTTTCTCCCATTCTGAGGGTTGTCTTTTCACCTTGCTTATAGTTTCCTTTGATGTGCAAAAGGTTTTATGTTTAATCAAGTCCCACTTGTTTACTTTTGTTTTTATTTCCATTACTCTATGTGGTGGGTCAGTGAGGATCTTGCTTTGATTTATGTCATGGAGTATTTTGCCTATGTTTTCCTCTAAGAGTTTTATACTTCTGGTCTTACATTTAGGTCTTTAATCCATTTTGAGTTTATCTTTGTGTATGGTGTTAGGAAGTGTTCTAGTTTCATTCTTTTGCACACAGCCATCCAGTTTTCCCAGCACCATTTATTGAAGTGGCCATCTTTGCCTTATTGTATATTCTTGCCTCCTTTGTCAAGAAACAAGTACCCTTAGTGCATGGGTTTATTTCTGGGCTATCTATCTTGTTCCAATGGCCTATATTTCTGTTTTTGTGACAGTACCATACTGTCTTGATGATTGTAGCTTTGTAGTATAATCTGAAGCCAGGAAAGTAGATTCCTCCAATTCTATTCTTTCTGAAGATTGCTTTGGCTCTTTGGTGTCTTTGTGTTTCCATATGAATTGTGAAATTTTTTGTTCTAGTTCTGTGAAAAATGCCATTGGCAATTTGATAGGGATTGCACTGAATCTGCAGATTGCATTTGGCAGTATAGTCATTTTCAAAATATTGATTCTTCCTACCCAGGAACATGGCATATCTCACCTTCTTTTTATGTCATCTTTGATTTCTATCATTCATGTCTAATAATTTTTCTGTGTACAGTTCTTTTGTCTCCTTAGGTAAGTTTATTCCTAGATATTTAATTCTTCTTGTTACAGTGGTGAATGGGATTGATTTCTGTTTCTGATTTTATGTTATTAGTATATAGAAATACAAGTGATTTTTTTGTATCAATTTTGTATCCTGCAACTTTGCTAAATTCACTGATTAGCTCTAGTAATTTTATGATACTATCTTTAGGATTTTCAATAAGTCCATTCTAAAAGAGATCAGTCCTGGGTGTTCTTTGGAAGGAATGATGCTAAAGCTGAAACTCCAGTACTTTGGCCACCTCATGCGAAGAGTTGACTCATTGGAAAAGACTCTGATGCTGGGAGGGGTTGGAGACAGGAGGAGAAGGGGACGACAGAGGATGAGATGGCTGGATGGCATCACTGACTCGATGGACATGAGTTTGAGTGAACTCTGGGAGTTGGTGATGGACAGGGAGGCCTGGCATGCTGTGATTCATGATGTCGCAAACAGTCAGACATGACTGAGCGACTGAACTGAACTGATGGACAGTATCATGTCAACTGCAAACAGCAAGAGCTTTATTTCTTCTTTTCCAATCTGGATTCCTTTTATTTATTTTCCTTCTCTGATTACTGTAGCTAGGACTTCCATAAATATGTTGAATATTAGTGGTGAAAGTGAACACCCTTGTCTTGTTCCTGATCTTAGATGGAGTGCTTTCAGTTTTATAACATTGAGAATAATGTTTGCTGTAGCTTATCATATATGGCATTTACTATGTTGAGGTAGATTCCTTCTATTCCCATTTTTTGAAGAGTTTTATTCATAAATGGGTCCTGAACTTTGCCAAAGGCTTTTTCTGCCTCTGTTGAGATGATCATATGGTTTTTATCTTTTAATTTGTTAGTATGGCATATCACGTTGATTGATTTGTATATATTGAAGAATTCTTACATTCCTGGAATGAACCCAACTTGATCATGGTGTTTGAGCTTTTTGATGTGTTGCTGAATTCTATTTGCTAAAATTTTTTTGAGGATTTTTGCATCTATGTTCATCAGTGATATTGGTCTGTAGTTTTCTTTTTGTGTATCATCTTTGTCTTTGTCTGCTTTTGGTATCAGGGTGAAAGTGGACTCATAGAATGAGATTGGAAGTTTTCCTTCCTCTGCAATTTTTTTCAAGAGTTTTAGGAAAGGCATTAGCTCTTCTTTGTATATTTGATAGAATTCTCCTGTGAAGCCTTCTGGACCTGAGCATTTTTTTTTTTTTTTGGTTGTGTTTGTGGGGATGAGATTCTTAATCACAGCTTCAATTTCAGTGCTTGTAATTGGGTTGCTAAAAATTTTTACTTCTTCCTGGTTCAGTCTTGGAAGATTGAACTTTTCTAAGAATCTGTCCATTTCTTCCAGGCTATCCATTTTATTTCTATATACATCTTCACAGTACTCTCATAATTCTTTGTACTCCTGCATTGTCATTTGCAACTTCACCTTTTTCATTTCTAATTTTGTTGATTTGATTCTTTGCTCTTTTTTGCTACATGAGTCCTACTAAAGTTTTGTCAATTTTGTTTATCTTCTCAAATAAACAGATTTTAGTTTTATTAATCTTTACTACTGTTTCTTTCATTTATTTCTGCTCTGATCTTTATGATTTCATTCCTTCTACTAATTTTGAGGTTTTTGGTTCTTCTTTTTCCAGTTGTTTTAGGTTCAAAGATGGGTTCTCTATTCAATGTTTTTCTTGTTTCTTGAGGTAGGGTTGTATTGCTGTAAATTTCCCTCTTAGAACTGCTTTTGCTGCATCCCATAGGGTTTCAGTGGTCATGTTTTCATTGTCATTCATTTATAGAAATTTTTCTGACTTCCTTTTGATTTCTCAAGTAGCCTGTTGGTTATTTAAAACATGTTATTTAATCTCCATGTGTTTGAGTTACTTACTTTTTTTTTCTTGAAATTAATATCTAGTCTTAGAGCATTGTGATTGGAGAAGATGCTTGATGAAATTTTAATTTTCTTAAATTTACTGAGGTTGATTTATGACCCAATATGTGGGCTACACTGGAGAATGTTCCATGTGCACTTGAGAAGAAGGTGTATTCTTCTGCTTTTGGATAGAATATCCTGAATATATCAATGAGATCCAACTCATCTAATGCATCATTTAAGACTTGTATTTCCTTATTAATTGTCTGTTTTGATGATCTGTCCATTGGTGTGAGTGAGGTGTTAAAGTCTTCTACTATTATTGTGTTACTGTCAATTTCTCCATTTCTGTCTGTTAGTGTTTGTCTTATGTATTGAGGTGCTCCTATATTGGGTGCATTCAGTTCAGTTCAGTCACTCATTCATGTCTGACTGTCTGCGACCCCATGAATTACAGCACGCCAGGCCTCCCTGTCCATCACCACCTCCCGGAGTTCACTCAAACTCATGTCCATCGACTCGGTGATGCCATCCAGCCATCTCATCCTCTGTTGTCCCCTATTCCTGATTCCCCCAATCCCTCCCAGCATCAGAGTCTTTTCCAATGAGTCAACTCTTCACATGAGGTGGCCAAATTACTGGAGTTTCAGCTTTAGCATCATTCCTTCCAAAGAACACAGGGCTAATCTCCTTTAGAATCAACTGGTTGGATCTCCTTGCAGTCCAAGAGACTCTCAAGAGTCTTCTCCAACTCCACAGTTCAAAAGCATCAATTCTTTGGTGCTCAGCCTTCTTCACAGTCCAGCTCTCACATCCATACATGGCCCCTGGAAAAAACCATAGCCTTGACTAGAGGGGCATTTTTTTGGCAAACTAATGTCTCTGATTTTTAATATGCTATCTAGGTTGGTCATAAATTTCCTTCCCAAGGAGTAAGCGTCTTTTAATTTCATGGCTGCAGTCACCATCTGCAGTGATTTTGGAGCCCCCCAAAATAATGTCTGAACTGTTTTATCTATTTCCCATGAAGTGATGGGACCAAATGCCATGATCTTCGTTTTCTGAATGTTGAGCTTTAAGCCAACTTTTTCACTCTCCACTTTCACTTTCATCAAGAGGCTTTTGAGTTCCTCTTCACTTTCTGCCTTCGGGTGGTTTCTTATTTATCCCAGCAATCTTGATTCCAGCTTGTGCTTCTTCCAGCCCAGCGTTTCACATGATGTACTCTGCTTATAAGTTAAATAAGCAGGGTGACAATATACAGCCTTGACGTACTCCTTTTCCTATTTGGAACCAGTCTGTTGTTCCATGTCTAGTTCTAACTGTTACTTCCTGACCTGCATATAGGTTTCTCAAGAGGCAGATCAGGTAGTCTGGTAGTCCCATCTCTTTCAGAATTTTCCACAGTTTATTGTGATCCACACAGTCAAAGGCTTTGGCATAGTCAATAAAGCAGAAATAGATGTTTTTCTGGAACTCTCCTGCTTTTTCAATGATCCAACAGATGTTGGCAATTTGATCTCTGGTTCCTCTGCCTTTTCTAAAACCAGCTTGAACATCTGGAATTTCACGGTTCACATATTGCTGAAGCTTGGCTTGGAGAATTTTCAGCATTACTTTACTAGCATGTGAGATGAGTGCAATTGTGCGGTAGTTTGAGCATTCTTTGGGATTGCCTTTCTTTGGGATTGGAATGATAGCTGACTTTTTCCAGTCCTGTGGCCACAGCTGAGTTTTCCAAATGTTGCTGGCATATTGAGTACAGCACTTTCACAACATCATCTTTCAGGATTTGAAATAGCTCAACTGGAATTCCATCACCTCCACAAACTTTGTTCGTATTGATGCTTTCTCAGGCCCAATTGACTTCACATTCTAGGATGTCTGGCTCTAGGTGAGTGATCACAGCATTGTGATTATCTTGGCTGTGGAGATATTGTTGTACAGTTCTTCTGTGTATTCCTGCCACCTCTTCTTAATATCTTCTGCTTCTGTTAGGTCCATACCATTTCTGTCCTTTATTGAGCCCCTCTTTGCATGAAATGTTCCTTTGGTATCTCTAATTTTCTTGAAGAGATCTCTAGTCTTTCCCATTCTGTTGTTTTCCTCTATTTCTTTTCATTGATCGCTGAGGAAGACTTTCTTATCTCTCCTTGATATTTTTTGGAACTCTGCTTTCAGATGCTTATATCTTTCCTTTTCTTCTTCGCTTTTTGCTTTTCTTCTTTTCACAGCTATTTGTAAGGCCTCCACAGCCATTCCCGCCCCCCCCCCCCCCCATGGAGATGGTCTTGATCCCTGTCTCCTGTACAATGTCATGAACCTCCGTCCATAGTTCATCAGGCACTCTATCAATCAGATTGAGTCCCTTAAATTTATTTATTATTTCCATTGTATAATTATAAGAGGTTTGATTTAGGTCATACCTGCATGGTCTAGTGGTTTTCCCTACTTTCTTCAGTTTAAGTCTGAATTTGGCAGTAAGGAGTTCATGAGCCACAGTCAGCTCCAGGTCTTGTTTTTGCTGACTGTATAGAGCTTCTCCATTGTTTTGTCTTCCTCTTGGATTGATCCCTTGATCATTATATAGCATCTTTCTTATCTCTTGTAATATTCTTTATTGTAAGGTCTGTTTTTCCTATATTAAGATTACTACTCCAGCTTTTTTTTTGCTTTCCATTTCTTAGAATATGCTTTTCCATCCTCTCACATTCAGTCTATATGTGTCTGTAGGTCTGAAGCAGATTTCTTTCAGACAACATACATATAGGTCTTGTTTTTGTATCCATTCAATCAGTGTGTCTCTTTTGGTTGGAACATTTAATTCATTTACATTTAAAGTAATTATTGATATATATGTTCCTATTGCCATTTTCTTAATTGTTTGGGGTTGATTTTGTAGATCTTTTTTCTTCTCTTGTATTTCTTGACCATATAAGTCTGTTTAACGTTTGTTATAAAGCTGGCTTGGTAGTACTTAATTCTCTTAGTTTTGGTTGTCTGAAAAGCTTTTTATTTATCCATAAATTTTGAATGAGATCATTGCTGGGTACAGTAATCTTGGCTGTAGATTTTTCCCTTTCAGTACTTTAAGTATATCCTGCCATTCCCTTCTGGCCTGCAGAGTTTCTGCTGAAAGATCAGCTGTTAAGCATATCGAGTTTCCCTTGTATGTTACTTGTTGCTTTTCCCTTGCTGCTTTTAATATTCTTTCTTTGTGTTTAGTCTTTGTTATTTTGATTACTATGTGTCTTGGTGTGTTTATCCTTGGGTTTATCCTGTATGGGACTTTTTGTGCCTCTTGGACATGATTGATTATTTCCTTTTCAAAGTTGGGGAAATTTTAAATTATAATCTCCAAAATTTTTCTCATATCCTTACTTTTTCTCTTCTTCTGTGACCCCTATAATTCAAATGTTGGTGCATTTGATATTGTCCACGAGGTCTCTGAGTGGGTTCTCAACTGTTTGCATTCTTTTTACTTTATTCTGCTCTTCAGAAGTTATTTCCACCATTTTTTCGTTCAGCCCACTGATTCGTCCTTCTGCTCAGATATGCTGCTGTTGGTTGCTTCTAGAGTATTTTTAATTTCAGTAATTGTGTGGTTTGTTTCTGTTGTTTGTACTTTAATTCTTCTAGGTCTTTGTTAATTGATTCTTGCATTTTCTCCATTCTGTTTTCAAGGTTTTTGATCATCTTTGCTATCATTATTCTGAATTCCTTTTCATGTAGGTTTTTATTTCCTCTTCATTTACTTGTACTTGTGTGTTTCTACTTTGTTCCTCCATTTGTGTGTTACTTCCCTGTCTTTTCATTATATTTATATATATATATATATATATATATATATAATTTTTTTTTTAAACGTATTGTGTTTGAGGTTTCCTTTTCCCAGGCTTCAAGGTTGAATTTTTTCTTCCTTTGGTTTCTGCCTTCCTAAGATTTGTCCACTGGTTTGTGTAAGGGTGAGATTTGTGCTGAGTTTTTATTTGTTTGTTTTTCCTCTGATGGGCAAGGCTGAGTGAGGTGGCAATCCTGTCTGTTGATGATTGAATTTGTATTTTTCTTTGTTTGTTGTCAGATGAGGTGTTCTGCACAGGGTGGTACTCCTATTTGGGTGATGCCAGGTCTTGTATTCAAGTGGTTTCCTTTGTGTGAGTTCTCACTGTTTGATACTTCCTAGGCTTCCCTGGTGGCTCAGATGGTAAAGCGGCTGCCTGCAATGTGGGAAACCCGGGTTTGATCCCTGGGTTGGGAAGATCCCCTGGAGAAGAAAATGGCAACCTACTTCAGTACTCTTGCCTGGAAAATTCCATGGACTGAGGAGCCTGGTAGGCTACAGTCCATGGGATCGTAAAGAGTCAGACATGACTGAGCAACTTCACTTTCAGGGTGAGTTCTCTGGTAATCTATGGTCTTGGTGTTAGTGCTCCCACTCCCAAGACTCAGGGCTTGTTCTCTGGTCAGGAACAAATATTCCACAAGTGGTTTGTAATTAAGTGTGATTAAAACAAATATAAAAAAAAACAAGAAACAAAAGATGAACCCCAGACCAATGGTAGTTACAAAATCAGGCATATAATAGTTAAAATAATGGAATATACACATATACATATGCACCCATGAGAAAAATCAAAACAGTCCAACAAAAATAAGGTAAAAAAGATTGACCTGGCAAACAAAGGAAAGCAAAAATTATATTTACCTGTCAACAAAATTAACTAAAGTACAAACCGGAAAATAAAATTAAAGCAAGGTGCCAAGTGGAGAATAAAGATATGAAAACAAAACTAACAAATAGGTTGAGAGGAAGGGAAAGAAAGAATAGATAGGCAAAGTTAAAATGAGGTAGATGAGGAAGATTTATATATATTAAAGATTAACTGCAGGGGAAAATAACAGTAGGAAAAACAAAGGAATAATTGTACAAAAACATGATAGGTATGAGAAAGTTAAATGATAAAATTATAAAAAAGAAAAAAAATACAACAGAAAAAGAAAGAAAAAAGAAAGAAAGAAAAGGTGGAAACTCTACAGAACTGCAAAAGCCCAACGTGAATGCAAATGTTTATAACAACAATAAAAATTTTGATTAGATAAACACATATCCATATAGACAAAATCAAAACAGTCCAACAAAAATAAAGTACAATATATTGACCTGGTGAACAAAGGAAACCAAAAATTATGTCTACCATAAGAAAACTATCTAAAGCACAACCTGGTAAACAAAACCAAAGCAAGGTGCCGATTTGGAAATAAAGCAATGAATATAACACTAACAAATATGTTGAGAGGAAAGGAAATAAAGAAAAGAAAGAAAAGATAAATGCAAAGTTAAATAGAGGTAGATAAAAATTTATATCCATTAAAGATTAACTGCAAGGGGAAAAGAACATTAGGAAAAACAAAGGAATAAATGTAGAAAAATAATAATAGGTTTAAAAAATTAAAATTAAAAAAAAAGAAAAGAGAAAAAACAAAAGGAAAACTCCATAGACCTATAAAAGCCCAACATAGAGGGAAAGTTTTATAACAATAAAAAAGTGACTGAGAAAAAAATTAAAAAGCTGAAAATCTTAATTACATTTCATCAGTTCAATTCAGTTCAGTTCAGTTGCTCAGTCGTGTCCGACTCTTTGCAACCCCATGAATCGCAGTACACCAGGCTTCCCTGTCCATCACCATCTCCTGGAGTTCATTTAAACTCACATCCATCGTGTCGGTGATACCATCCAGCCATCTCATCCTCTGTCGTCCCCTTCTCCTCCTGCCCCCAATCCCTCCCAGCATCAGAGTCTTTTCCAATGAGTCAACTCTTCGCATGAGTGGCCGAAGTACTGGAGTTTCAGCTTTAGCATCATCCCTTCCAAAGAAATCCCAGGGCTGATCTCCTTCAGAATGGACTGGTTGGATCTCCTTGCAGTCCAAGGGACTCTCAAGGGTCTTCTCCAACACCACAGTTTAAAAGTATCAATTCTTCAGTGATCAGCTTTCTTAACAGTCCAACTCTCACATCCATACATGACCACTGGAAAAACCATAGCCTTGGCTGGTCGGACCTTTGTTGGCAAAGTAATGTCTCTGCCTTTGAACATGCTATCTAGGTTGGTCATAACCTTCCTTCCAAGGAGTAAGCGTCTTTTAATTTCATAGCTGCAATCACCATCTGTAGTGATTTTGGAGCCCCCAAAACTAAATTCTGACACCGTTTCCACTGTTTCCCCATCTATTTCCCATGAAGTGATGGGACCAGATGACATGATCTTAGTTTTCTGAATGTTGAGCTTTAAGACAACTTTTTCACTCTCCTCTTTCACTTTCATCAAGAGGCTTTTTAGTTCCTCCTCACTTTCTGCCATAAGGGTGGTGTCATCTGCATATCTGAGGTTACTGATATTTCTCCCGACAATCTTGATTCCAGCTTGTGCTTCTTCCAGCCCAGTGTTTCTCATGATGTACTCTGCATAGAAGTTAAATAAGCAGGGTGACAATATACAGCCTTGACGTACTCTTTTTCTTATTTGGAACCAGTTTGTTGTTCCATGTCCAGTTCTAACTGTTGCCTGGACCTGCATATAGGTTTTTCAAGAGGCAGGTCAGGTGGTCTGGTACTCCCATCTCTTTCAGAATTTTCTACAGTTTATTGTGATCCATACAGTCAAAGGCTTTGGCATAGTCAATAAAGCAGAAATAGATGTTTTTCTGGAACTCTCTTATTTTTTCCATGATCCAGCGGATTATGGCAATTTGATCTCTGGTTCCTCTGCCTTTTCTAAAACCAGCTCGAATTTCTGGAAGTTCACGGTTCACGTATTGCTGAAGCCTGGCTTGGAGAATTTTGAGCATTATTTTACTAGCGTGTGAGATGAGTGCAATTGTGTGGTAGTTTGTGTATTCTTTGGCATTGGCTTTCTTTGGGATTGGAATTAGTGCCAATAAAATCAACAACAAAGTGGGAAGGAGGGGAAAAAAAACAGAAAAAAAAAAAAAAAAACGTTCAAAAAAATCTACAGAGCAAGTCAAAACATAAGAATAATAAATGTTTTTCTTGAGTCACTGCTGTCAGAGTCCTTTCCATCACTGGGAGTCACAGTCCACCTCACCTCCTTAAGATTCTTTCCAGCACTGTGTTGATCTCTGGACCTGCTGTGGGGGCAGCTGAGATTCTAATCTCGTCCTTCTCCTCTGTGTTCCTGCCTCCTGTGTTCACAGCTATCAAAACTAGTGCATTTTCTTTTGTGGGAGCTCTCAATGGCCTTTTATATATTCCATAGACACAGAGTCTGCCTAGTTGATTGTGTGGATTTAATCTATAGCTTGTATAGCTGGGAAGACTTTGGATCTTATTCGTTAGCCACACTGCCCCTGGGTTTCAACTGTGATTTTATTTCTACCTCTACATGTGGGTTGTCCACTGGGGTTTGCTCCTGAGGCTGCCCTGGAGGCCTTGGGTTTGCCCCTTGAGTTTGCACTCTGTGGAGGTGGTGCAGCTGCTTGGGTCACAAGGGTTCTGGCAGCACCAGGTATTCAGGGGAGTTGGCAGCTAAGTCAGCAGGAACTATAGTGCTCTAGAAGAGTATGGCAACCAGTATTTGCCAAATCACTCCAGTATTCTTGCCTGGAGAACCTCCTTCCCTGACAGAGAAGCCCAGCAGGCCATAGTCTACATGGTTGCAAAGTGTCAGACACTACCGAAGTGACCCTGCTTGCATAGATGCAAGATTTTTTTGCTTCTGGCAGCTCTCCTCCCGTGAGATTTGAGCATGAAGGTGGTACAGCTGCTTAGCTTGCAGGGACCCTGGCAGCAGCAAGTGCGCAGGGACTTGGACCGCCTCCATCGCAGGAGTTATGGCCCTATCAGGGACTTTTTTGAGCCCCTTGTAGCTGGCGATCAGAAGACCTCTTTGGCTACTCTTTTCCTATAGCTCCGCCCATCCATGTACTTAGAAGGACCCCAATGGCTGGGGTCCTACTCTCTAGATCAGCACATCAGGCACTTAAAGGAGTACCTTGGGTTGGGTCCTACTCTATAGTTTGGCGCATCAGTCACTTAAAGGGCACCCTGGGTGGTGTCCTGCTCTGTAGTTCAGTGAGTCAGGCGTTTTATGGGCCAGCCTCTCTACTGTTCTACTGGCGATGCTTGGAGGAGAGAAGTTATGGTGATGGCTCTAGCCCCTACACATGACTCATCAGTATCCCTTGCTTCCATGGCTGCTTGACTTTCCTCCAGAGGCAATGCCCTCCAAAATCTCCTCCCTCATACACAATTTCTTCCTCCCCTTGATCTGTCTTTCCACAGTCAACAGTAGCCCTCGCCCTGGGATTGCTCCACAATACCTAAACTCCAGCTCCCAGCCACTGCACCTTCCAGGGGACCTGAATCCCTGTCCGGGGTATGTATGGCTATAGCAAGGACTGTCTGATTCTCACTCCATTTAGGCTGTCACGGATCAGCTGCCTCACTCTCAGCCTTAAGTGTTTCTCCTGTGACTCAGACAATTGCTCCAGTGTGGGGATTGGTCCCCTGCCTCACTTTCCCCACCCTCCAAGGGCAGGTCCAGTCCTACTAATACTATTTTCCCCCCTATTTCTTTTGTCCTACCAAGTTTTATGTGGATCTATATATTCTTTTCCGCTAGTCAGATATTCATATCTGCTCTCAGCTTGTGTTCTTCTCAGCATGCACTTCTGTGTCTGAAGGTGTATTCCTGATGTATCCATGGGGAGAGATGTACTCCACATCCAACTACTCCTCTGCCATCTTGTTCTCTATATTAGATAATATTTTAAAATATTCTTCTAAATTTAGGTTGCATTTAGTGTAAAATAAATAGGTATATTTAGATAGATATTTCATTAATATAATGTCAGAAAGTTATGTTTTTATGCTTCTATTGGCACAATAACAAATCTAGAAAAGAATTATCAAAAGTTATGTTGGAATGAAATAACTGAATAAGTTCTTAACATTCAAATTGTGTAAAAGTTTAGTTTTGAAATTCTATAATTGCCTTTTGAAATAACTCAAAATCTGGAAAGAACATTTTTGTGAGGTCTTACTTGAATTAAAAACTTTGTTTTTCTGTCCTGAATGGAATGTAGTTGAGGAGGTCTATGATTCTGTAGATCTACATGGGGAAGTATATTCAGGCTAAATATAAGTAGATACAATTTATTTGATAAGTTTATCTTGCAAGTATGCTTGAACATTATTAGAAGCTAAAAGCTAATATTTAGGAAAAGTGTTAACTCAAAATTTTTAAACACTTGGATATGAAAGTATATATAAGTAAGCACATTTTACCCAGAGCTACAAAATACCTCAACACCTGTAGTGACAGATCTGTGTTAAATAAAAATATTTTAGTTTTAAAAATATATAAACAGATGTCAAAAACTTCAATTTTTAAAAGACACTTTTGAAGAAAGCATTAGCAAATGTTGGGGAAAGTAAGGCATTTTTGAAAAAACATTTTCAGAAAAATAACAGTATCATAGAATTAGGGACAGACATTGCTAAGAAGTAAATATATTGTAAAAATACTTTGAGAATTGTTAAACTAATTACAATTTCCATTGAGTGCTTTTTTTTATTGAGTTCTAAGTAGTATATAATAAATATCAAACTAACAAAAGTGTATAGCTTGATGTATTTTATGAATGAATATAACATGTAACTATTAGCCAAATCAAAATATGTAATATGTCCATCATGACATAAAATTGCCCTTTCCTCTTTCTATTCAATAGTATCATTCGTTGGTTATCAGTTTAATATAGACTGTTATAATGCATTTTATATAAATGCAAACAAAATACCTATAGAAGATACTAGTAAAAAAAATACATCACACTGTATCTCTATTTTAAAAAATCAATGAATCGCAAAAGAAGATAGCAAGAGGAGAAAAGAGGGATAAAATAACCATAACTCAAACTGAAAACAATGAACAAGATGGCAAAAGTAAACCTTTCTCTATCTTTAATTACTTTAAACTAAAATGGATCAAACTTCTCAGTCAAAAGTCACAAAGAAGCTAAATGAATAGAAAAGCTAGATCCAAGAGTTCAGATTTAAGGAAACAGTCTTTGACTCTGAAAGTGAAGATATGCAGAATAAAATCATGCTCAGGTGGCTATACTTATATCTGACAAAATAGGCTTTATCTCAAAAATTGTCATAAGACAGTAAGGTACAAAGCATATATAGACAAAACAGAAGGGAGAAAAAGATAGCAATACAATAATAAAAGGAGACTTGAATAAATTACCTTTAATAATGAATTGAATATTCAGAGAGAAGTAATTAAGGAAAAAAAAAAAGTAGACTTGAAACAACACTGTAAACTGACTGGACACAGCAATGCTTCCAAAAATAGCAAAATAGACATTTTCTTAAGTGCACAAAAAACACTGTCTATCAATATCACACATTAGGACCCCAAAAGAGCAATACATATAAGAAGACTGAAATAATAGCAAATATATTTTCTAACTACAAAGGAATGAAATTAGAAGTCAATAAGAGAAGGAAAACTGGAAAATGCAAACATGTGGAACTTAAGCACACACTCAAAAAAAGAAAAATGAATCAAAGACCAAGCTAAACTAAAAAATAGTAAATATATTGAGACAAACAAACGTGGAAGTGCAATGTACCAAAATGAATAGCAGAAGCAGTTCTAAGAGGGGAGTTCAAAGAGGAAAACATGTGCATTTTTAAAAATATATTAAATAGACAATATAACATTACACTTCAAGGAAGAAGAAAACTATGCCAGCATTTGGCAAAAAGAAGGGGATAACAAAGATTAGAGAAGAAATAAGTGAAACATAGGCAAGTAAAACAGCAGAAAAAAAAAATGAAGGAAACCAAGCACTGGTTTTTGATAACATAAATAAGAGTGACAAAACTTTATTTTGACTAAAAAAAAAAAAAAAAGATAAAGATTAAATACAGAAATTCAGAAGCTAAAGAGGAGACATTACTACTGACACCACAGAGCAAATAAGAGTAAATAGGGCAACTATATATAATTATATATGAATGAATGAGATAGCTTTAAAAAATGAATAAATTCCTAGAAATATGCAAGATATAAGTATTGAATTATGAAGAAATAGAAAATATGAACAAACCAGTAACAAGTCGAAGATTGAATCAGTAATCAAATCCTACTAACAAAGAAAAGCCCATATCCAGATGTCTTCAGTGGTGAATTCTCTGAAACATTTAAAGAATATGTACCAATCTTTCTCAAACTATTCCAAAAATTGAAGAGAAGGGAACACTTCTGAATTAATCTTTTGAAGCCAGCATTACCTTGATACCAAAGCCATACAAAGACATAACAGGACAAGAAAACCAATAGCCCTGATTAACATAGATACAAAGATTCTCAAAATACTAGCAAGACAAAGCCAACAGCTCAATACAAGAATCATGATACAATGTCACCATAAGGTATTTATAACTACGATGCAAAAATAGTTCAACATATGCAAATAAGTGTGAAACAACATATTAACAGAAGGAATGAAAAAACTTTCAGTAAATGAAGTATAGAGGAAATCAGGGGAAAATTTTTGTGATGTTATTTTCAATATGATACCAAGAATACAGAAAAAAAGTAAAAGTAGGTATGTGGAACTTTATTAAACTAAAACATTACTGCAAAGGAAACAATCAACAGAATTAGTCAATGTTTTATAAATTCCTTTAGAATTTAATAACAGCAATGTTGAAAATTAATAGCATTATTATTGAGATATTATATATAGGTAAAGAAAAACTCCTCCAAGAGAGTAGATATAATGATCTATCAGATCAGATCAGATCAGATCAGTCGCTCAGTCGTGTCCGACTCTTTGCGATCCCATGAATCGCAGCATGCCAGGCCTCCCTGTCCATCACCAACTACCAGAGTTCACTGAGACTCACGTCCATCAAGTCAGTGATGCCATCCAGCCATCTCATCCTCTGTCGTCCCCTTCTCCTCCTGCCCCAGAGAGTCAGATATTACTAGTCATTTGCTATTTGTTCCATGAGTTTTGTCATTTTTTTTGTTTGTTTTGACTATAATATTAGTATTTTGATATCTTTTCTTTCTTTATTCCCACTTTGATTTAGTTTGCTCCATATAGTTATTTAATTAGAAATAATTCTTTAGTATTAATAATATAAATTAATCATTTACCAATATGTTGATCTCATGAAGACAAAAACCTGCCTTACTTCTTTCTTGTTTCAGACCTATATCTTACCCTGCATTTAATTGATAAAATCTTATTGGAGACAAAATATATTTTTTTTCAATGTTAAATTTCATGTTTGACAAATGTTTTTGAATCACTCAAAAAAAAAAAAAAAAAAAGCAACTCTGGAACTCTAGGAAATCAAATGATTTAAATTTCAGACATATCATTTAAATGGGTAAATGCTATATCTAAACTTACCTTAATATTTTAACTGTTTTTAACTCACTTAAATCAAATGCAGAGTTACACCTATATATTTCTAAAATAAAAAATGATTATTTTCCCTGTTACTAAATATAAAATTTTTGTATTTTATTGCATTAATGATTTGTAATTATGAGTACTAAATAGTATTTTGTTAAGAATCTGATAAAAATTTTCCACTCCTCAAATGCATGATTGTTCTTAAAAATATACAGACAATGATGAATTATCCAAAATGGTTATTAATACGTAGACAAGTGACATAGCATATATAGATCATCAAGGTCTTATGCTAAACATTTCTTTCTACTGTTGGCCTGACAAAGTTCTTTCTACCATCAATTAGTGAGATTAACGAGACTTTTATTTTTTTAAATATAAATTTATTTATTTTAATTGGAGGCTAATTACTTTACAATATTGTATTGGTTTTGCCATACATCAACATGAATCTGCCATGGGTGTACATGTGTTCCCCATCCTGAACCTCCCTCCCACCTCCCTCCTCGTACCATCCCTCTGGGTCATCCTGGTGCACCAGCCCCAAGCATCCTGTATCCTGCATCGAACCTGGACTGGCGATTTGTTTCATATATGATATTATACATGTTTCAATGCCATTCTCCCAAATCATCCCACCCTTTCCCTCTCCCTCTCCCAGTGTCCAGAAGACTGTTCTATACATCTGTGTCTCTTTTGCTGTCTCGCATACAGGGTTATCACTACCATCTTTCTAAATTCCATATATATGTGTTAGTATACTGTATTGGTGTTTTTCTTTCTGGCTTGCTTCACTCTGTATAATAGGCTCTAGTTTCATCCACCTCATTAGAACTGATTCAAATATATTCTTTTTTAATGGCTGAGTAATACTCCATTGTGTATATGTACCACTGCTTTCTTATCCATTCATCTGCTGATGGACATCTAGGTTGTTTCCATGTCCTGGCTATTATAAACAGTGCTGTGATGAACACTGGGGTACACGTGTCTCTTTCAATTCTGGTTTCCTCGGTGTGTATGCCCAGTAGTGGGATTGATGGGTCATAAGGCAGTTCTATTTCCAGTTTTTTAAGGACTCTCCACTCTGTTCTCCATAGTGGCTGTACTAGTTTGCATTCCCACCAACAGTGTAAGAGGGTTCCCTTTTCTCCACACCCTCTCCAGCATTTATTGATTGTAGACTTTTGGATAGCAGCCATTCTGACTGGCATGAAATGGTAGCTCATTGTGGTTTTGATTTACATTTCTCTGATAATGAGTGATGTTGAGCATCTTTTCATGTGTTTACTAGCCATCTGTATGTCTTCTTTGGAGAAATGTCTGTTTAGGTCTTTGGCCCATTTTTTGATAGGGTTATTTATTTTTCTGGAATTGAGCTGCAGGAGTTGCTTGTATATTTTTGAGAGTAGTTCTTTGTCAGTTGCTTCATTTGCTCTTATTTTCTCCCATTCTGAAGGCTGTCTTTTCACCTTGCTTATAGTTTCCTTTGTTGTGCAGAAGCTTTTAATTTTAATTAAGTCCCATTTGTTTATTTTTGCTTTATTTCCAATATTCTGACAGGTGGGTCATAGAGGATCCTGCTGTGATTTATGTCAGAGAGAATTTTGCCTATGTTCTCCTCTAGGAGTTTTATAGTTTCTGGTCTTACATTTAGATCTTTAATCCATTTTGAGTTTATTTTTTTGTGTATGGTGTTAGAAAGTGTTTTAGTTTCATTCTTTTTTAATATAAATTTATTTATTTTAATTGGAGGTTAATTACTTTACAATATTGTATTGGTTTTGCCATACATCAACATGAATACGCCACAGGTATACACGTGTTCTCCATCCCAAACCTACCTCTCTCCTCCCTCCCCGTACCATCCCTCTGGGTTGTAGCAGTGCACCAGCCCCAAGAAACGAGTACCATGCATTGAACTTGGACTGGCAATTCGTTTTATATATGATAGGTTCATTCTTTTACAAGTGCTTGACCAGTTTTCCCAGCACCACTTGTTAAAGAGATGGTCTTTTCTCCATTGTATATTTTTGTCTCCTTTGTCAAAGATAAGGTGTGATTTTTAAAAAGATCTATAGACTTTCACATAGAACTGTAGTAATAAAAGTAAATTCAGCCCTGTAAAAACTTTTAAATTAGTTATTTAGACAATATCAGTTCAGTTCAGTTCAGTTCAGTTGCTCAGTCGTGTCCAACTCTTTGCGACCCCATGAATTGCAGCACTCCAGGCCTCCCTGTCCATTACCAACTCCCAGAGTTCACTGAGACTCAGGTCCATCGAGTCAGTGATGCCATCCAGCCATCTCATCCTCTGTCGTCCCCTTCTCTTGCCCCCAATACCTCCCAGCATCAGAGTCTTTTCCAATGAGTCAACTCTTCACATGAGGTGGCCAAAGTACGGAGTTTCAGCTTTAGCATCATTCCTTCCAAAGAACACTCAGGGCTGATCTTTAGAATGGACTGGTTGGATCTCCTTGCAGTCCAAGGGACTCTCAAGAGTCTTCTCCAACACCACAGTTCAAAACCATCAATTCTTCGGCGCTCAGCTTTCTTCATAGTCCAACTCTCACATCCATACATGACTACTGGAAAAAACATAGCCTTGACTAGACAGAACTTTGTTGGCAAAATAATGTCTCTGCTTTTGAATATGCTATCTAGTTTCGTCATTACTTTCTTTCCAAGAAGTAAGAGTCTTTTAATTTCATGGCTGCAATCACCAACTGTAGTGATTTTGGAGCCCTCAAAATTAAATTCTGACACTGTTTCCCCATCTATTTCCCATGAAGTGATGGGACCAGATGCCGTGATCTTCATTTTCTCAATGTTGAGCTTTAAGCCAACTTTTTCACTCTCCTCTTTCACTTTTATCAAGAGGCTTTGCAGTTCCTCTTCACTTTCTGCCATAAGGGTGGTGTCATCTGCATATCTGAAGTTATTGATATTTCTCCTGGCAATCTTAATTCCAGCTTGTGCTTCTTCCAGCCTAGCATTTCTCATGATGTACTCTGCATAGCAAACACAAAATTTCACATTATTGAAAAGGAGAGAATTAAAACAAGCAAAAACAGATTTAATTTCTATCTAAAACCCCTTGCAAAAAGAGCATTTGTAGCTTCTTAGATTCTGATCTGCTGCTGAGGTTTTCAAACCAGAAGGCATCAAGATGATTTGCAGTATATTTACTGTAGGAAAGTTTATATCACAAATTCTGTTGCTGCTATTATTATTGTTTTGTGTGCCTGGTTGTGTGAATGAGTTTTATTTGTTTACAGAAAAGAGTAGTTTCAAAATATATACAATGAGGAGTTATTTGCAATTGATCCTACCTGCAGTCATTACTGGTGGCATATGTTGACAAATTGTTTTTACTTCTCTCTGCCTGTGCAACATGGACATCGAGTGGAAGAAATAAATACTAATTCCCACACAGCTTTTGTATCACTTATATATTTTAAAAAAGACACTGGTGTTTAAAGTTTAAACAGTATGTTTAAATATTAAATAGAATTTTCCTCTGATTAATTAAATGAGAATGAAAGCTTAAAAAATGAATTTCTAATGCCTGCAATGTCTAACAAGACAGTATCACAAATAACACTTCTCTTCAATATGATGATCACAGGGATTTTTTTTTTTTTTCAAAAGTACACTTTAATTTTTATTTCACTTAAAATATTTTCAGATCACAAGTGAAAAACTTATTTATCATTCAGGAAACTTGCTGCACTGTGGCAGGCAAAAGGAAAGGGTGGGACTCAGCTTTTAACAAAGCAGTTGGTAACATATTCTGGTCTTTATTTGTCCTTGGTCCAAACCAGACTATTAACAGCCCAAAGATGAATCCTTTCATACTTTAGTGTATCTGAAGTGTTCTTTAAGGAATTCTTTTTTTCACTCACTATTTAAACAGCATGAGATTTCCTCTTTTCTTGTAATATTTGTATCTGAAGTACTTTACTGGCATTTTCACTCTTCAAGGATATTGAAGCCAATAACATATAATTTCTCCTTTGAACTGCGGAGTGTAATCCTTACAGTTTGGGTGAAGAATGTGAGATAAATGAATGAAAACTGAGCAAACATTTATATTTGCCATTTAAATTATGTATTTCCTCAATATTGTGTGCATCCTTGATATTCTCTTTGAAATAATATATCAATATTCCTTAGATCATAAATTCTTGAGATTGAAGATGTATAATTTAAACATGACTGTGGTATTCCCATTCCTACATAGCAAGGTCCTTCTGTGGGTGCAAAGTCACTTCAGTCATGTTTGACTCTTTGCACCCTATGGACTGCAGTCTGTCAGGCTCCTCTGTCCATGGGATTCTCCAGGGAAGAATATTGGAGTGGGTTGCCATGATCTCCTCCCGGGAATCTTTCTGACCCAGGGATCAAACCCTTGTCTCCAGCATAGGTGGGTTTTTTACCACTAATGCCACCTGGGAAACTCTGCATAGTCAATGCTGACAAATAACTAGTGTGTCCCAGCCTGGAGATATGTTCAAAAGAGGATATAACTTATGTAACATAATAATAATGAACTACCCACTTGCTTACTGTATGGCACTGTGGTCCAGACTGAGTATATATGATTTCCTTTAATATAACTTTAAGGAGAGTATTACCCACTGGCCAGAGAATTTGTTCTCCATCTTTGACTTGGTAAGAGAGAACAAGCATGAACTGTAATCCAAGGAAATTCTTCATTTTAACTGAAGAGTGTCAGTATATTTCCTTTCCATTCTTGCTAAAAGGAAGATTATCCAATTCTGAAAGTTATCCTATATGAGATGACAGAGGGGAAGTTCAATTCTGCAAGACTTAAAGGAACTGCTGAGAACTGAGTCTAAGAGATTCTGAAATCAATTTCCAATTTATTCCACCAAGGCCTTATCCTCCAATTAGTCATTGCTATGAAAATTAAAAAAAAAAAAAAAGATTAAGCAAAACTACTGATGTTTTCAAAAGCAGTGATACATTAGTATCATATTACCCTGGCAGACCAAAAAAGTACGTTTCCAACCACTGATAGAATCAAGCTCAACTTGCCAGCTTTGATGTCACAACAGAAGACAAAATGACACATATATCCATCCTATATCATCCTTCTTCATTTCCTGACAGAGATCCTTCACTTTAATCAATCTAACCAAACTGAAATATTGAATCTTGCCATTAAATTTGCATTTTTAATATGGATTATCATTGCCATATTTTCTAATTTTTAAAAAAAAATATATTAATTGTTTTTAATACTAGGATTCTATATAATACTCCATATAGGTAGATCTACATTCATTATTGAAGGTATTCAATAATGAATATAGACTGTTGGTGTTCAGTCACTAAATAGTGTATGACTCTTGTGATCCCAGGAACTGCAGCATGCCAGGCTTCCTTGTCCTTTACTGTCACCCAGAGTTTGCTCAAATTCATATCCATTGAGTCGGTGATGCCATCCAACTATTTCATACCCAGTGAGTCAGCTCTTCATACCAGGTGACCAAAGTATTAGAACTTTAGCATCAGTCCTTCCAATGAATATTCAGGACTGATTTCCTTCAGGATTGAATAGTTTGATCTCCTTCCTGTCCAAAGGACTATCTAGAGTCTTCTCCAGCACAATTCAAAAGCATCAACTCTTTGGTGTTCAGCTTTCTTAATGATCCAAATCTCACATCTGTACATGACTACTGGAAAAAAACATACCTTTGATTATACAGACCTTTGTTGGCAAAATGATGTCTCTGTTTTTTAATACTCTGTGAAGGATTGTCAGAGCTTTTCTCCCAAGGTGTAAGAGCCTTTTAATTTTTCATGGCTGCAGTAACCAACTGTAGTGATTTTGGAGCCCAAGAAAATAAAATCTGTCACTGTTTTCACTTTTTCCCCATCTATATTTCATGAAGTGATGGGACCAGATGCTATGATCTTAGTTTGTTGAATGTTGACTGTTAAGCCAGTTTTTTTTTTTTTTTCTCTTTCCTCTTTTGCCTTCATCAAGAGGCTCTTCACTTTCTCCCATTAGAGTGGTATCATCTGCATATCTGAATTCATTGATATTTCTCTCAGCAATCTTCATTGAAAAGCAGAGACATTACTTGGCCAACAAAGGTCCACAGAGTCAAAGCTAAGTTTTTTCTAGTAGTCATGTGTGGATGTGAGAGTTGGACTATAAAGAAGACTGAACACTGAAGAATTGATGCTTTTGAATTGTGGTGTTGGACAAGACTCTTGAGAGTCCCTTGGACAGCAAGGAGATCAAACCAGTCAATCCTAAAGGAAATCAGTTCTGAATATTCACTGAAAGAACTTCAGCTGAAGCTGAAGCTCCAATACTTTGGCCAACTGATGTGAAGAGTCAACTCATTAGAAAAGACCTTGATGGTGGGAAAGAGTGAAGGCAAAAAGAGAAGAGGGCAGCAGAGGGTGAGATGTTTGGATGACATCATCAACTCAATGCACATGAACTTGAGCAAGCTCTGGGGGATGGTGAAGGACAGGAAAGCCTGGCTTGCTGCAATCCATGGGATTTCAAAGAGTCAGACACATCTGAGAGAACAGCAGCAATCTTGATCCCAGCTTTTGATTCAGTCAGCTCTGGCATTTCATATGATGTACTCTCCATATAAGTTAAATAAGCAGGGTGACAATATACTCCTTTCCCAATATTGAACCAGTCTGTTGTTCCATGTCTGGTTATAACTGTTGTTTCCTGACTTGCATACAGGTTTCTCAGGAGACAGGTAAGATGGTCTTCCCAGCTCTTTCAGAATTTTCCAGTTTGTTGTGATCCACAGTCAAAGGTTTTAGCATAATCAATGAAGCAGAATTAGATGTTTTTCTGGAATTCCATTGCTTTCTCTATGATCCAATAAATGTTGGCAATTTGATCTCAGGTTCCTCTGCATAGATAGACAACAAATAGGTATACAGGTAGATATCCAATATTTAGTATTGTATTAATATGTTGTTGCTGTTTAATATGAAGTCATGTGTGACTCTTTTTGGACCCCATGTAGCTTGCCAGGCTCCTCAGTCCATGGGATTTCTCAGGCAAGAATGCTGGAGTGGGACACCATTTCCTTCTCTAGGCAATCTTCCTGACCCAAGATCAAGCACACATCTTCCTGCATTGGCAGGTGGATTCTTTACCACTGAGCCAGCAAGGAAGCCATATTGATATCTTCCTATGCTGCTGCTGCTGCTAAGTCGCTTCAGTCATGTCTGACTCTGTGAGACCCCATAGACGGCAGCCCACCAGGCTCCCCCATCCCTGGGATTCTCTAGGCAAGAACACTGGAGTGGGTTTCCATTTCCTTCTCCAATGCATGAAAGTGAAAAGTCAAAGTGAAGTCGCTCAGTCGTGTCTGACTCTTAGCGACCCCATGGACTGCAGCCTACCAGGCTCCTCCGTCCATGGGATTTTCCAGGCAAGAGAACTGGAGTGGGGTGCCACTGCCTTCTCCAAATATGTACCTATATGTTAATATTAAATCAGATATAAGGGTGCAAGATGAAATATACAAAAGTGGACTCATGACCCAGTTTAAGAAAAAAATATATTTTAATGATATATAGGGACCTTGTATACTTTTAATTCCATCTCTGCCTTCTCAGAGAACCTTCCCCTGCATGTACCCTTATATTCTTTGTATGATGTCATCACATATACTTATATCCTAAACAACAGAACACTGAACTAAACATGTTTTTAAATTAATTAAATAGAATTAGGCATGCATTCTAAAACTGTTTTTGTTAATAGTCTGCTTCTGATATTCATGAATATTATCTCATAGAGCAATAATTCATTCTATATGGCATCCAATGCATGACTTATTTCAACCTGTTTCTCTATGTTGCTGTTGATATGTCAGTTACTAGTTTTATATTAAAAAATCTTTGGTATGGACATATTGTGTATTTTGTTTGGTGCATACGTAAAAGTCCTTCTCTGAAAGAAATATAGTTGTGAAATTACTGAATTATAAAATATTTAATTTTGAAAATTACTTGATAATGCTAGAATGGTTTTCAAATTAGATTTATGAAAATTCACCACCTTCTTCAATGGATAATATTTATTATTTCTCTATGTTGTCACCAATACTGAAAAACTAAAAGTCTTCTAAAATATTTGCCAAGCTGGTGTGTTGAGGTTGACTGATTCAGTGAGGGCTAACGTTGTGTTTTAGGCTTATAGACCTAGGTTTCTTCTAGGCTATCCTTGTTCAAAACATTTGCTTATTTTTGTATTAAAAGTTTTGTTCTTTTTTTCATTGTATTAAGAGTTCTTAATCCTGTATTTTCTACATGTGCATAAAGTCTTATTCTAATTGTACAATATACTCAATTTCATTGTAGTAAAACTTACCACAGATATTTTTATTCTGACTTACTGACGCACTCTAGAATTCTGGCCTAGAGAATTCCATTCCATGGGATCGCAAGCAAAGAGTCAGACAGGAGTGAGAGACTTTCACTTTCTTTCACATTGTTTTGTCATGTCAGGAACTTAATTGTATGGATCTGTTTTTGATGCATTCATCAAATCATTTATTTCTACACTCATAAAATGTTTATTAGTTAATGTAGCTTTGTGATAATCTTTGATAACTGGTAATCTATATTTCTTAATGCATCCTGTCAATGATCGTCTTAAATATTTTGGTTATTGTAAGCCATTGTTCTTCTGTACACATTGTGGTCAACTTTTAAGTTTTCAATAAACCTGCAGTGTTTCCCCTGAATTTATCTAGAATCCATGGTAAATGTTGGGATAATTGATATCTTGATGATATTCTATCTTACAACCCAAGATATAGTATAGTTATCCAGCTTTTTAGGTATGTTTATTTAATTTCAACTAAATATGAAAAAATTCTTTTAAATTACACTTTTGTTGATTTTATAGTTCTTATATTTATTGTTGTTCTTTATGAACAATATAGCTTGAAACTCAATGATAGTGTTGATATTTTGTGAAATATCACAGGCATTTTATTTTTAATATAATAGTGATGATGTTTTGTTTCTTTATTTCCAATTCAGAAAATGTATCTCAGTATTTTACCACACATTAGATATACAATAGGCTTTTATCAATGTATTATGACAATGAGAAAAATACTTTATATTCCTGGTTTTCTGAAACTAATTTTTAGTCCCATAGAATATGGATATTTTTTCAAATATATTCTCCATATCTATTAAGATGACCATTTTTTGCTTTCTTTTATTGACAGGATGATAACACTCATTGATGCACAATACATATATTTCAAATATCATTCAATTGGTAATATTTTGTCATTTGTATTATGCTATCTTCTTTAACTATGCATGACTCATAAATGTGTTTATATTTATTTAGATGTGTTTATATTTCTCTCTACCATCTTATTTGTACTATACCTCCCCATTCCCCCTTCATATCTATTTTCCCTCTTTTCTTACTCTTTTTGTATTGAATTTTTTTGCACTTACTTTTTCTTCAAGTCATTTGAAAGTTGAACACTAGGATTCTATTTTATTTTTTAATTAAAAAATATCTATCATTCCTTTTAATTACCTGTGGCAGATTCATTTTGATATTTGACAAAACTCATACAATTATGTAAAGTTTAAAAATAAAATAAAATTTAAAAAAAATAAATAAAAACTAAAAAAAAATAAAAAATAAAAAATAAATATCAGTGTCTGTCTGTACTCTCATTCCAAACAATACAAAGAATTTTAACAGTTTGATTCTCATCACTTTCCTCCTGTGTATTTATTTATCTGGTGTATTAGTTTGAAAACTTTGAAACACAAAATCAATTTTTATTAATTTTATACTTAACAGTCATTTATGTTTAATTCATTTATCACTTTATTTATTAATCCTTCTTGCAATACTGCCTTTCACCTGAAATAAATTTTACTTTTCAATCATCTTTACAATTTCTATTAATGAGAGTCGGTGTAATAAACACAACTTTTGCTCAAAAATATATGTTTTCTCCTTTGCACAAATTATACTGAGGCAATATTTCATCATATTGAAGATGCGTGTTCATTATCTTTGAACTTCCATTATTTCTGGGAAGCTGTGGTGGAAAATCAAATATGGATCACAGTTATCCTTACCTGCCAGTGCTCCTTATGTGCCCCTCCCATAACTTATAACTCGAGTTTGGGCAGTATCTATGACTTGGGCCTCGATAGCCATCAAGTAGTTAAGACTCCACACTTCCAATACAGGGCACATGGGTTTGATCCCTAGTCAAGGAACTAAGATCCCACATGCCACAGATCAGATCAGACCAGATCAGTCACTCAGTCGTGTCCGACTCATTGCGACCCCATCAAACGCAGCAAACCAGGCCTCCCTGTCCATCACCAACTCCCGGAGTTCACCCAGACTCAGGTCCATCGAGTCAGTGATGCCATCCAGCCATCTCATGCTCTGTCGTCCCCTTCTCCTCCTGCCCCCAATCCCTCCCAGCATCAGAGTCTTTTCCAATGAGTCAACTCTTCGCAGGAGGTGGCCAAAGTACTGGAGTTTCAGCTTTAGCATCATTCCTTCCAAAGAAATCCCAGGGCTGATCTCCTTCAGAATGGACTCGTTGGATCTCCTTGCAGTCCAAGGGACTCTCAAGAGTCTTCTCCAACACCATAGTTCAAAAGCATCAATTCTTCGGCGCTCAGCCTTCTTCACAGTCCAACTCTCACATCCATACATGACCACAGGAAAAACCATAGCCTTGACTAGACGAACCTTTGTGGCAAAGTAATGTCTCTGCTTTTGAATATGCTATCTAGGTTGGTCATAACTTTTCTCCCAAGGAGCAAGTGTCTTTTAATTTCATGGCTGCAGTCACCATCTGCAGTGATTTTGGAGCCCAGAAAAATAAAGTCTGACACTGTTTCCACTGTTTCCCCACCTATTTCCCATGAAGCGACGGGACCGGATGCCATGATCTTCGTTTTCTGAATATTGAGCTTTAAGACAACTTTTTCACTCTCCACTTTCACCTTCATCAAGAGGCTTTTGAGTTCCTCTTCACTTTCTACCATAAGGGTGGTGTCATCTGCATATCTGAGGTTATTGATATTTCTCCCGGCAATATTGATTCCAGCTTGTGTTTCTTTCAGTCCAGCATTTCTCATGATGTACTCTGCATATGAGTTAAATAAACAGGGTGACAATATACAGCCTTGACGAACTCCTTTTCCTATTTGGAAACAGTCTGTTGTTCCATGTCCAGATCTAACTGTTGCTTCCTGACCTGCATATAAATTTCTCAAGAGGCAGATCAGGAGGTCTGGTATTCCCATCTCTTTCAGAATTTTCCAGTTTATTGTGATCCACACAGTCAAAGGCTTTGACATAGTCAATAAAGCAGAAATAGATGTTTTTCTGGAACTCTCTTGCTTTTTCCATGATCCAGCAGATGTTGGCAATTTGATCTCTGGTTCCTCTGCCTTTCCTAAAACCAGCTTGAACATCAGGAAGTTCACGGTTCACATATTGCTGAAGCCTGGCTTGGAGAATTTTGAGCATTACTTTACTAGCGTGTGAGATGAGTGCAATTGTGCAGTAGTTTGCACATTCTTTGGCATTGCCTTTCTTTGGGATTGGAATGAAAACTGATCTTTTCCAGTCCTGTGGCCACTGCTGAGTTTTCCAAATTTGCTGGCATATTGAGTGCAGCACTTTCACAACATCATCTTTCAGGATTTGGAATAGCTCAACTGGAATTGTATCACCTCCACTAGCTTTGTTCGTAGTGATGCTTTCTAAGGCCCACTTGGCTTCACATTCCAGGATGTCTGGCTCTAGGTCAGTGATCACAACATCGTGATTATCTGGGTCATGAAGATCTTTTTTGTACAGTTCTTCTGTGTATGCTTGCCATCTCTTCTCAATATCTTCTGCTTCTGTTAGTTCCATACCATTTTTGTCCTTTATCAAGCCCATCTTTGCATGAAATGTTCCTTTGGTATCTCTGATTTTCTTGAAGAGATCTCTAGTCCTTCCCATTCTGTTGTTTTCCTCTATTTCTTTGCATTGATCACTGAAAAAGGCTTTCTTATCTCTTCTTATTATTCTTTGGAACTCTGCATTCAGATGTTTATATCTTTCCTTTTCTCCTTTGCTTTTTGCTTCTCTTTTTTTCACAGCTATTTGTAAGGCCTCCCCAGACAGCCATTTTGCTTTTTTGCATTTCTTTTCCATGGGGATGGTCTTGATCCCTGTCTCCTGTACAATGTCACGAACCTCATTCCATACCTCATCAGGCACTCTATCTATCAGATCTAGGCCCTTAAATCTATTTCTCACTTCCACTGTATAATCATAAGGGATTTGATTTAGGTCATACCTGAATTGTCTCATGGTTTTCCCTACTTTCTTCAATTTAAGTCTAAATTTGGCAATAAGGAGTTCATGGTCTGAGCCACAGTCAGTTCCTGGTCTTGTTTTTGCTTACTGTATAGAGCTTCTCCATCTTTGGCTGTGAAGAATATAATCAATCTGATTTCAGTTTTGACCATCTCGTGATGTCCATGTATAGAGTCTTCTCTTGTGTTGTTGGAAGAGGGTGTTTGTTAGGACCACTGCATTTTCTTGGCAAAACTCTATTAGTTTTGCCCTGCTTCATTCCATATTCCAAGGCCAAATTTGCCTGTTACTTCAGGTGTTTTTTGACTTCCTACTTTTGCATTCCAGTCCCCTATAATGAAAAGGACATCTTTTGGGGGTGTTAGTTCTAAAAGGTCTTGTAGGTCTTCATAGAACCTTTCAACTTCAGCTTCTTCAGCGTTACTGGTTGGGGCATAGACTCATGCCACAGGTACTACGAAAAACAAACAAATAAACCTACAAGAATCCTATGACTTGCATTCAGCCAAGGGAATTTGATAAAACTTGACACAGCCTCAATAATGTTACTTACCGTTACCAGAAGGTACAGCCAAAAATAAACAAATAAAAATTCTATGACTTTCTTCCAGTGAAGGGAATTTGATAAAAATTGCCACAACCACAATAATGTTACTTAATGTTATTTCAGATTCTAAAATGTTTGCCAAGCAGGTGTGTATATAACAAGGTTGACTAGGTGTGATTCCATGAGAGCTAATGTTGTTTTTGGCTTTAGACCATAGGTTTCTTTTTCTAGGCTATTCCTGTTCAAAATATTTGTCCATTGTCATATTAAAAGTTTAGCTCCTTTTCTTCATTGGATTAATAGATCTTAATCCTTTATTTTCTATATGTGCATAATGTCTTTCCCTAATTTATACAACCAGATAAATAATTTCAGCATAGTTAAATTTATCATGGATATTTTTTATTCTGACTCATTGCTTTGTCATGTCAGCAACTTAATTACATGGATCTGTTTTTAATGCATTCATCAAATCATTTTTTCCCACACTCATAAAATGCTGTTTAGTTTATATAGCCAATTTTGTGAGCTTTCTCTCTTGCTGGCTCAGAAGAGGCTATGCTATGATCAACTTTTTGACAAGGAATTTAAGGCAGCCTTTGGCTAACAGGTGAGCTTCCTGATGGCTCAGACAGTAAAGAATCTGTCTGCAATGCAGAAGACCCGGTTTTGATCCATCCCTGTGTCAGGAAGATCCCCTGGAGAAAGGAATGGAAACCCATTCCAGTATTTTTGCCTGGAGAATTCCATGGACAGAGGAGCCTAGTGGTCTATACAGTCCTTGGGGTCACAAAGAGTTGGACAAGACTGAGCAGCTAACACTTTCATTTTGTCCAACAGACAGTCAGATGCCCTCAAGTCTGATAACTTGCAGGCAACTTAATGCTGCCAACAATCCACATGAGCTTGTAATCGAATAGATCTATGATCTATTACCCCTCTGAGGTCCTGCTTTGATTTAATGAAAGTGAAAGTCTCAGTCGTGTCCAAATCTTTGTGAACCCATGGACTGTAGCCTGCCAGGCTCTTCTGTCAATGGAATTCTTTAGGCAAGAATACTGGAGTGTGTTGCAATGCCCTTGTTTAGGTTATCTTCCCAACCCAGGGATTGAATACAGGTCTCTCATATTGCAGGTAGACTCTTTACCATTTGAACTACCAAGGAACCCCTCAGAATATTATCATGAACATTTAATGAGTGCATTATTAAAATATTTTAGCAACACTTACATATTTTCACAGGTATTTTGATCAGAGTTAAACATCAGATACCTGCTGAAAACTGAATTTTCTTATAACTATTCATACCTTTATTTAAACTTCATATCCTTCATGATCCAAATCACAGGTTTCCCAACTTGCTTAAATTCTTTCAAAACTTACATTCTAAACTACTGTTATTGATTGAAAAATATACCCTCAGTATTCATAACTCCCAGTGTGACAATTCAGGAAGAGTTCAGTTCAGTTGCTCAGTCGTGTCTGACTCTTTGAGATTCATGAATCGCAGCAGGCCAGGCCTCCCTGTCCATCACCAACTCCCAGAGTTCACCCAAACTCATGTGCATCGAGTCAGTGACGCCACCCAGCCATCTCATTCTCTGTTGTCCCCTTCTCCTCCTGCCCTCAATCCCTCCCAGCATCAGGATCTTTTCCAATGAGTCAACTATTTGCATGACGTGGCCAAAATATTGGAGTTTCAGCTTTAGCATCATTCCTTCCAGTGAACACCCAGGACTGGTCTCCTTTAGGATAGACTGGTGGATCTCCTTGCAGTCTAAGGGACTCTCAAGAGTCTACTCCAGTACCACAGTTCAAAAGCATCAACTTTTCGGCACTCAGCTTTCTTCACAGTCCAACTCTCGCATCCATACATGACCACTGGAAAAACAATAGCCTTGACTAGGCGGACCTTTGCTGGCAAAGTAATATCTCTGCTTTTTAAAATGCTATCTAGGTTGGTAATAACTTTCCTTCCAAGGAGTAAGCATCTTTTAATTTCATGGCTGCAGTCACCATCTGCAGTGATTTTGGAGC
Source organism: Bos grunniens (assembly GCF_055505025.1). NCBI lineage: Eukaryota > Metazoa > Chordata > Mammalia > Artiodactyla > Bovidae > Bos > Bos grunniens. The sequence goes on along the minus strand of NC_141176.1, from coordinate 6,393,809 downwards.
CCAGAAAAATAAAGTCTGACACTGTTTCCACTGTTTCCCCGTCTATTTCCCATGAAGAGATGGGACCGGATGCCATGATCTTCGTTTTCTGAATATTGAGCTTTAAGACAACATTTTCACTCTCCACTTTCACCTTCATCAAGAGGCTTTTGAGTTCCTCTTCACTTTCTGCCATAAGGGTGGTGTCATCTGCATATCTGAGGTTATTGATATTTCTCCCTGCAATCTTGATTCCAGCTTGTGTTTCTTCCAGTCCAGCGTTTCTCATGATGTACTCTGCATATAAGTTAAATAAACAGGGTGACAATATACAGCCTTGACAAACTCCTTTTCTTATTTGGAACCAGTCTGTTGTTCCATGTCCAGTTCTAACTGTTGCTTCCTGACCTGCATACAAATTTCTCAAGAGGCAGATCAGGTGGTCTGGTATTCCCATCTCTTTCAGAATTTTCCACAGTTTATTGTGATCCACACAAAGGCTTTGACATAGTCAATAAAGCAGAAATAGATGTTTTTCTGGAACTCTCTTGCTTTTTCCATGATCCAGTGGATGTTGGCAATTTGATCCCGAGTTCCTATGCCTTTTTTGATCTCTGGTTCCTGTGCCTTTTCTAAAACCAGCTTGAACATCAGGAAGTTCACGGTTCACATATTGCTGAAGCCTGGCTTGGAGAATTTTGAGCATTACTTTACTAGCATGTGAGATGAGTGCAATTGTGCAGTAGTTTGAGCATTCTTTGGGATTGCCTTTCTTTGGGTTTGGAATGAAAACTGAACTTTTCCAGTCCTGTGGCCACTGCTGAGTTTTCCAAATTTGCTGGCATATTGAGTGCAGCACTTTCACAGCATCATCTTTCAGGATTTGGAATAGCTCAACTGGAATTGTATCACTTCCACTAGCTTTGTTCATAGTGATGCTTACGGATCTGGAAAAGATCAGTTTTCATTCCAGTCCCAAAGAAAGGCAATGCCAACAAATACTCAGGAAGAGAACTCTCTTCAAAAACCAACTTGACCAGCACTTTGCTCTTTTACTTTGCACCCTTAAAACAGAAAAATAAATTTCTGTTTTTTGAGCAACAAAATATAAAATGTATCATGACACTATTTGCAGACAAATATGGACTTCAGAATTAAGGATGACATTCTCCTGTAACAAATACTAAACATGGAAGTAGCATTGGTGTTCAGTCGCTCAGTCATGTCTGACCGTGTGACCCCATGGGCTGCAGCACGCTAGTCTTCCCTGTCCTTCGTCATCTCCCGGAGCTTACTCAAACTCATGTCTATCGAGGCAGTGATGCCATCCAACCATCTTGTCCTCTATCGTCCTTTTTTCCTACTTTCAATCTTTTCCAGGATCAGAGTCTTTTCTAATGAATTGGCTCTTCGTATTAGGTGTTCAAAGTATTGGAGCTTCAGCTTCAGTCCTTCCAATGAATATTCAGAAGTGGTTTCCTTTGGGATTGACTGGTTTGATCTCCTTGCAGTCCAAGGGACTCTCAAGAGTCTTCTCCAACACCATAGTTGTTGTTCAGTGTTCAGCCTTCTTCATAGTCCAGCTCTCACATTCATACATGGCTACTGGAAAAGATATAGCTTTCACTATATGGACTTTTTTGGCAAAGAAATGTCTCTGCTTTTGAATATGCTGTCTAGGTTGGTCATAGCTTTTCTGCCAAGGAGCAAGCCTCTTTTAATTTCATGGAGTCACCATCTGCAGTGATTTTGGAGCCCAAGAAAATAATGTGTCCATAGTTTCCCCATCTATTTGCCATGAAGTGAGGAGACTAGATGCCATGATTTTGGTGTGTGTGTGTGTGTGTGTGTTTTCTTTTTTTGAGTTTTAAGGCAACTTTTTCATTCTCTTCTTTCACCTTCATCAGGAGGCTCTTTACTTCCTCTTCTCTTTCTGTCCTAAGGGTGGTGTCATCTTCACATCTGAAGTTATTGATATTCCTCCTGGCAATGTTGATTCCAGTTTGTTCTTCATGAAGTCCGACATTTAGCATGATGTACACTGCATATAAGTTAAATAAGCAGGGTGACAATATGCAGCCTTGAGGTACTCTTTTCCCAATTTGGAACCAGTCCATTGTTCCATGTTCAGACTAACTATTGTTCCTTGACTAGCATACAGATCTCTGGAGGCATGTAAGGTGATCTGACATCTCTTTAAGAATTTTCCACAGTTTGGTGCGATCCACACAGTCAAAGGCTTTAGCATAGTCAATGGAGCAGATGTAGATGCTCTTCAGTAATTCTCTTGCTTTTTCTATGATTCAACAGGTGTTGGCAATTTGATTTCTGGTTCCTCTGTCTTTTCTAAGTCCAGCTTGAGAATCTGGAAGTTCTCAGTTCATGTACTGTTGAAGCCTGGCTTAGAGAATGGGTAGCAGGTGGATGAGTTTTGAGATATCTAAAAAAAAAAAAAAAATGATGTCTGGGTCTCTCTGGCAAAGTCACATATGGAAATGAGAACTTGTTATTGGAAACAGGATAAAAGGCAGTTTTTGTTATAATATGCCAATGCAAACAAACAAAAAAGCCACCTCAACTGAAATGTACTCTAGTATTTTGTGGAAGATAAAATTTGTGTCCAATGGAATTGAATATTACCTGAGGAAACTTGTAAGCAAAGTTTTAAAGGAGGAGATTGGTTCCTGATGACTTCTTACAGTGAAATGTGGAAAGAGAGAGATAAAGAAAGAAAGATGAAACATAAAGAAATAAGAATTTGAGGATAGAAAATTTTCAGCCTATCCCTAACACACACACACACACACACACACACAAAATGAGAACACTTTCTCTGAAGGGGATCCTGGGAATGTAGTTGATAAAAATAATGAGTATGACTCATGGACTTATCACCTATCTCAGTAGGAGCCAGGAATGTAAATGGGATTGTACCAGCAAAGAATGCACCAGTCTGAACTAAAAGGGACAGAGAAAGCAGGACAAAACAAAGGCAGTTTGTTACACTTCATGGATTCCACAGAATTGGATCACAAAACAGTTAAATCATGACTATGAATGTGTATTATTTTTCAAGTAAAGAAAGAATGATCTCAGAGGTGATTCAGAGATTACAGTGCTCAGTGATCCCTTAAGATATGAGGACTGATGAAAGACACTGTTCTACTAGTTAACAATTTTTGTTTTTTAAAATCTTTTTACAAGGACCTACTTTTGTATTTTCCAAAGCATGATATATATATCGTGTGTGTGTATATATATATATATATATATATATATATATATATATATATATTCATTTCTATCAAGTTTAATACTTGGTAGCTACTTGAAAATTGAATTTTGTTGAAAATGAAAACAGAAAACTTTCTAACAAGAATATGACTTTCTTTCCTACTTTCAGTGATTTCCTTTACATTTTTAATTGGACATAGTTAGATTTGGCCAGCTATGAATTCACTTTGCTACTGCTGCTAAGTTGCTTCAGTCATGTCTGACTCTGTGTGACCCCATAGACAGCAGCCCACCAGGCTCCCCTGTCCCTGGGATTCTCCAGGCAAGAACACTGGAGTGGGTTGCCATTGCCTTCTCCAATGAATCCATTTTAGGATTCTGTTAATGTGAAAAATCTCTCTTTTCATTAGAAAAACTTAGACAAATATAAGAATGAGGTTATTTTGATAGCTAGGTGCTAGTATTCTTATAATGACTTTAAACTAAGATAAAATTGGTCATGGTTTGAAGTCACATAATTGAAACTTTTTTTACCCTACCTACATTATTGGTCCATGTTTATATCCGAATTTCAACTGAAAAGCAAAGATAAATTTTCTGTCAAATAACTCCAAAATGACATTGCAAAAGTACTCAAGTTCAAATTTCAAGAGTTATTGGGCTATTTAATACAAAATTATTAATACTTCATAATGATTTTCTTGAAAATTGCACAAAATAATTCTATCATAAGTGGTTCTTGGCATATTGGATTTTGCAAAAATATCTCTTTCTTTCTCTTTATAATTATTTTTCTGACAATATCATTTTTAAGACCATTGTTAAATCAAGGGCAAGAGTTCTGATGTTGACTCTACAATTAATTCACATATTTTTCTTGGCCAAATCTCTACCATATTCTAGGCTTAAATTTCAGTTAATACAAATGGATAGGTCTGATAAATACACTATCAAGCCTTCAATTTCTTCTAGACCCTTAGATTCTCTGCCATGTACCTCATTGTCCAGATTGTATAGTACCAACTTTATTTCTCCTATATATCCAGTTAATCACTTGATTGGTTACTATGACACTGTTTTCTACATTTTTCTATTGTTATTAAAAGCTTCAACAAAATGATAGTTAAAATTTTGAAAATAATTTTTCTCTTATGGAATCATTCTAACTCTGGAAGTAATCACTAGAATAACAAACCTCAGATTTCTAGGGATAATAACCTAAAGTTTTGAAAGTGAGACTATAGGAATAATAGTTGGATGTACTCATCTACATTTTAATTCCCAAGTCCATCTCTTTTTGAAATTGGAAAAGCATTATTATATGTATAAGACAAGACCTTAAAACCTTCCTTTAGTTTTAAAGAGATAATGAAATATGTCACTAAGAATTATAACTACAAACGGTTTTCATTCCAAGATTCTCTTTTCTATTTTTGCTGTGTTCTATCATAACATAAAGACCAATCTTTTGTGGTTTTGTCAATGTTTCATAAAACTTGAGGCAAAGTAGGAAAATAGTGTGGCTAGTAAAGCAACATTCTGCACTATGCTTTTATTCTGTCTTTATGTTCTAAAGGAGGGGAGGGAAAAAAAAAGAGTTTCAAGATGCAGAAGTAAAATGTTTTTGGAAAAAAGAGATTAAGAAGTATTATAGAGGGCTTTCTCCTTTCACCCCAATCCAGTTTTTATGTATGGGGAAGGTGGGCATGTAATAAATTTACTTATAACTATGTTTCCCTCAGTGCTCCAGAGGCAAGTTGATGATGCAAGAAATGTTTTCCTGGAGCTTACAATATTGAAAACTTAGAAGAAATCAAGATTGTTATGTCTACTGAGAGGCAGAGAAATTCAAAGAGAGTGTATTATCAGAAGGATGTGGCAAACTATCTGAAGGAATAAGTGGCTAAATCTCATTGGATCAGTAGAGATAGAAAGAGCTGAATCAAAGAAGATCGTGTGCTGTTTCACCTGGGAAACTTAACTAGAAAAACACAATCACTAAAGATATTTAGCAGCATAACCAAAACTAAGAGACACATAAAAATACCTATCCCCACCTCTAAATTTTAGGAGGGAGGGATATTGGTGGAAAGTTTAAATCTATGTGGAGACTATTGAGCCTTATTTTCTAGGAAACAAATGGATTTAAATGGGAAACTAGCTCTGAATTTTAAATTAAATTCCTTGCCATTAGTACAGCTAAAGGTTTAGATGCAACAATTACACTGAATTTGATAAAATGTATTTCTGAACAGTTTAATTATATTACTTATTATAACTGGAAAAGCCCACTTGGTACACCTACAACTTTTTGTTCATTTTGTTGTCACATCAGTTATTTTCATTAATATGATCACATGTGGTTGACAGCTAGCTTGAATTTGGAGTTCTAAGTGTCTATAGGCTAAAAAGAAACCTCTAATTTAATATAATATTACAAGAAAAAAATGTAATGAGGATCAGAGAAACACATTTATTCAACTTAAATTTGTCCCTGCAAAGTAAATGTTATATACTAGTGAAAAAACAAAAGCAAAGACAAAACTTTCACAGATGTTTTGTTTGGTAAATAATCATATATTTTTTTTAATTAATTTTTTATTTTTCATGTGCAAATATTTCCAATTTTTTTTAAATTTTATTTTATTTTTAAACTTTACAGATTGTATTAGTTTTGCCAACTATCAAAATGAATCCGCCACAGGTATACATGTGTTCCCCATCCTGAACCCTCCTCCCTCCTCCGTCCCCATACCATCCCTCTGGGTCGTCCCAGTGCACCAGCCCCAAGCATCCAGTATCGTGCATCGAACCTGGACTGGCAACTCGTTTCATACATGATATTATACATGTTTCAATGCCATTCTCCCAAATCTTCCCAACCTCTCCCTCTGCAACAGAGTCCATAAGACTGATCTATACATCAGTGTCTCTTTTGCTGTCTCGTACACAGGGTTATTGTTAGCATCTTTCTAAATTCCATATATATGCGTTAGTATACTGTATTGGTGTTTTTCTTTCTGGCTTACTTCACTCTGTATAATAGGCTCCAGTTCATTTTTTAAAAAGATTATTTAAAAAAAACTAAACCATAAAAAGCTTGCACTTTGTTTTGCCAGAGATATGTAAGCAACTTATTAATGATGAACCACAAAATAAAAATGATGGCAAAACTATGAAATGTTTCAAAATGTTACAGAAAGTATAGACCTCAGTGTGATTGAAATGAATCATGTGCTGTAAAAGATGTGATGATGCAAAATTCGGATCATCAATATTTTTTCTATCTGTTTTTTAAAAAGAAGCTATATTCAAGCATTATATAATTCAGTTAAGGAAAAAAAAATAAGGAGATATCAATTAAACCACGTAGGAAAAGGGGATGAAACTACAGCAACTTTTATAAATAGTTTGTATGTTCTAGAGACAATAAAAAGATATACTGTCTGAACACCTATATTGAAAAGTTGTTTGTTCCTATGATGTATTACATTGGTGTAAACATAATTGTGGTTTCAGACAGTGGATTTTAAGTCATTATAAACAGGCTCAAACATATCTTTATTAATAAAAAATAGGAATCATTACAATCAACACAAATTTGCCAATGAGAAGTTTGTTTACTCCTGTAGCATAAAAATCCCTGATTCAGAATTCAGTGAACTCTCGGGAAGCATTTTCTACTTTCTGCTGGTTTTTCTTGCAAAAAGTTGTTGAGATACTTGAAGAAGTGGTAGTCGACTTAGAGAGATCAGGTGAATACAGCAATGATGCAAAACTTTGTAGCTCTTAAGAGAGATCAGGTGAATATAGCAGTGATGCAAAACTTTGTAGCTCAATTCGTTCAACTGTTGAAGTGTTGGTTGTACAACCTGCAGTTGGGCATTGTCATGCAGAAGAATCGGGCCCTTTCTATTGATCAGTCCCTGCTGCAGGCTATACAGTTTTCAGTGCATTTCAATGACTTGCTGAGCTTACTTCTCAGATATAATTGTCTGGCTGGGATTAAAAAAATTATAGTGGATCAGACAGGCAGCAGACTACCAAACAGTGACCATGGCCCAATTTTTGGTGCAAGTTTGGCTTTGGGGGATGCTTTGGAGCTTCTCTGTCCAATCACTGAGCTGGTCATCGCTGGTTGTCATATAAAATCCACTTTTCATTCCATGTCATGATCTGATTAAGAAATGGTTCATTGGTGTTGTATAGAATTAGAGAATACAACACCTCAAAACAGCATTTTTTTTTTAAAATTTTCAAACAGCTCATGAGGCACCCATTTATTGAACTTTGTTACCTTTCCAATTTTGTCAAATATCAAATGACCACAGAATGGTTAATGTTGAGTTCTTTGCAACTTCTGGTGTAGTCGTAACAGAATCAGCTTCCATGATTTCCCAGGAAAGAATACTGGAATGAGTTGCCATTTCCTTCTCCAGGGAATCTTACTGTTCCAGGGATCAAATTGCTGCTCCTGCATTGGCAGGTGGATTCCTTACCACTGAGCCACCAGGGAAGTCCAATTATATTGGGTGGAGAAAAAAGTTTTTAATTAATTTTTTAAAAGTAGTCAAGTCACAGTAAAATGAACTGTGACTCTAGTACTCTCAAGAACTCAGAATTCCCATATACTACCCCACACCCAAGAATGCACAATATTTTATATTGACATCCTGCATTATAGTGGTACTTTCACTACAGCTGATAAACCTACATTAACACATCATTACACCCAAATTTCATAGTTAACATTAGGGCTCACTCTTGGGGTTGTACATTCTTGGGTTTGAACAAAGGTATAATAGCACATATCCATCACTTTAATATCATACAGAATATTCTCTGTGCCCTAAAGTTCTCTGTGTTCCCTTCTTTTCTCTTGTTAATTTCTGGAAAACACTTATCTTTTTCCTGTCTTTATGATTTTCACTTTTCAAGAATGACATTCATTTAGAATTAAACAGCCTGCAGCCTTTTCAGATTAGCCCTTTTCACTTAGTATTTATTTAAGCTTCTTCTATGTCTTTGCATAGCCTTGTAGGTGCTTTATTTTCACCACTGAGCACTATTCCATTGTCTCTATGTACCACAGTTCATTTATTCATGCATTCTACTGAAGAGCAGCTTGATTTCTTCCAAGTTTTGGCAATTATAAATAAAGCTGCTATAAACATTCTCATTCAGGCTTCAGGTCAGTTCAGTCACTCAGTCGTGTCTGACTCTTTGAGACCCCATGGACTGCAGTACTCCAGGCCTCCTTGTCCATCACCTACTCCAGGCCTCCTTGTCCATCACCAACTCCAGGAGTTTACTTAAACTCATGTCCATTGAGTCAGTGATGCCATTCAACCATCTCATCCTCTGTCATCCCCTTCTCCTCCTGCCTTCAAACTGTCCCAGTATCAGGGTCTTTTCAAATGAGTCAGTTCTTTACATCAGGTGGCCAAAATATTGGAGTTTTGGCTTCAGCATCAGTCCTTACAATGAACACTCAGGACTGATTTCCTATACGACGGACTGGTTGGATCTTCTTGCAGTCCAAGGGACTCTCAAGAGTCTTCTCTAACACCATGGTACAAAGCATCAATTCTTCAGCACTCAGCTTTCTTTATAGTCCAACTCTTACATCCCCACATGAATACTGGAAAAACCATAGCTTTGACTAGATGGGCCTTTTTTGGCAAAATAATGACTCTGCTTTTTAATATGCTGTCTAGGTTGGTCATAACTTTTCTTCCAAGAGGCAAGCATCTTTTAATTTCATGGCTGCAGTCACCATCTCCAGTGATTTTCGAGCCCCCCCCCCCAACTCCCCGCAAATAAAGTCTGTCACTGTTTTCATTGCTTCCCCATCTATTTGCCATGAAGTGATGGGATCAGATGCCATGATCTTTTTTTTTTTTTTTTTTTTTCTGAACGTTGAGTTTTAAGCCAACTTTTTCACTCTTATCTTTCACTTTCATCAAGAGGCTCTTTAGTTCTTCTTCACTTTCTGTCTTCAGCCCAGCACTTCTCATGATGTCCTCTGCATATAAGTACAATAAACAGGGAGACAATATACAACCTTGACATACTCCTTTCCCATCTTTCCATTCAGGCTTATGTTTGAACATAAGTTTTAAGTTGGTTGGGTAAATATAAGCAAGAAATAGTTTGATCACAGAGTCAGCATATGTATTATTATTATTTAATGTCAACCTATCTTACAAAGTGGCTGCACCAATTCACGTTCCCCTCAGTACTCACTCTCTAGAGAAGGAAATGGTAACCCAATCCGGTATTCTTGGCCTGGATAATTCCATGGACTGAGGAGCCTGAAGGGCTACAGTCCATGGGATTGCAAAGAGTTGAACACGACTGAGCTACTAACACAAACACACACACACACACAGTAGCAAATGAAAGTCCTCCTTGCTCCACAGCCTGGTTAGCACTTAAAGCAGTCATTGTTTCAAAGTTTGGCTTTTCTAATATGTACATGGTGATAATATGTTGTTATTTTAATTTTCAATTCCCTAAGGACATGTTATATTGAGTACTTTTTTATAATCTATTTGCCATCTGTATGCTATCTTTGGTGAGACATCTTTTAAGGTCTTTTTTTCACATTTTTAATCACATTGTTTATCATTTTCTTGAACTTTAAACATTCTTTGCATGTTTTGGATAATAATGCTTTATCAGTTATGTCTTTTTAAAGCATTTTCCCCCAAAATCTATGGCTTTTATCTTCACTCTTTTGATACTGTCTTCATTTTTTCTTCAGCAGACCAGGAGATTTTAATTTTAATGAAGTACAACTTATCAAATGTTTATTTTATGGATCATTGCTTTTATAATGGAGACAGTGACAGCTTTTCTCTTCTCAGACTCTAAAATCACTGAAGATGTTGACTGAAGCCATGAAATAAGAAGACACTGCTTCTTGGAAGAAAAGCTATGACAAACTGAGGCAGTGTATTGAAAAGTAGCAACATCACTCTGCCGACAAAGGTTCATATAGTCAAGGATATGGTCCCAGTAGTCATGTATGGAGATGAGAACTGGACCATAAAGAAGGCTGAGCACCGAAGAATTGATGACTTCAAACTGTGATTCTGGAGAAGTCTCCTGAGAGCCCTTTGGACAGCAAGGATATCAAGACACTCAATACTAAAGGAAATCAATCCTGAATACTCATTGCAAAAACTGATGCTGAAACTGAAGCTGCAGTATTTTGGTCACCTCTGAAGAGCTGACTCATTGGAAAAGTCCTTGATGCTGGGAAAGATTGAGGACAGAAGGAGAAGAAGGCATCAGAGGATGAGATGGCTGGATAGCATCACCAATGCAATAGACATTAATGTGGGCAAACTTCAGGAGATGGTCAGGTACAGGAAGGACTGGAGTGCTGCTGTCCACATAGTCACAAAGAGTCAGACACGACTGGGTGAATGGACAACAACTTCTGTACTGTATTTAAAAGAGTATTGTGATAACTGAGGAGTTTTATGCTAATCATTTTATATTTAACTTATATGCAGAGAGAATAATGTGAAATTCTAGGCTGGATGACCCACAAACTAGAATCAAGATTACTGGGAGAAATATCAACAACCTCAGAAATGCAGATGATACCATTTTCTTTTTTAAGATTTCACATACAGGTGATATCATATGATATTTATCTTTGTCTGACTTGCTTCATTCAGTATGACAATATCTAATTCATCCATGTTGCTGCAAATGGCATTATTTCATTTTTTTTTTATGGTTGAGCAATACTTTATTATATATGTACTACATCTTCTTTATTCATTCATCTGTCAGTGGAGATTTGGGTTACTTCCATGTCCTGGTTATTGTAAATAGTGTTGTAATGAACAATGAGGTGCAAGTATAATTGTGCTGCAATGAACAACAGGGTACAAGCATATTTTAAAATTACAGTAAGCTCCCTATATAACAAACAAATTCCATTCTGAGAGCACATTTTTAAGTCCAATTTGTTCATAAGGCCAACAAAGTTAGCTTGGGTACCCAACTAACACAATGGGTTATATAATAATGTATGGAAATAGGTTTGCAATAATTTTCACACAAATAATACATTAAAAAAAAAACAAACAAAAAAATAAAGAAAACATTTTAATCTTATAGGATGGTACCTTAAAATTACGGTAATATAGTACAACAGCTGATGTTTAGTGAAGAGGCAAGAAGAGTTACTGACTGGGGGAGGGATAAGAGGTGGGAGATAGTAGAGATGAAAGATTTTCAGCAATAGAAGATGGCAAGGTATACTTTCACACGTCTCACATTGATATAATGTGGGTTTGCATCTTAGAGCTCACAACTTGAGGGTTTATATATGGGGGATTTACTGTATGGTTTTCTCTGGATACAGGTCCAGGAGTGGATTGTTAGATAATATAGTACCTGTATTTTTAGCTTTTAAAGGAACCTCCATGCTGTTCATGTATAGTGGCTGTACCAAGTTACATCCCCACCAATGCTGTAGAATGGCTCCCTTTTCTCCACACCCTCTCCAGCATTTATCATTTGCAGATTTTTTGATGATGACCATTCTGACCAGTGTGAAGTGATACCTCATTGTATTTTTGGATAATTAGTGATACTGAGCATCTTTTCATATGGTTATTGACCATCTGTATGTTTTTTTGAGAGAAAGTCTATTTAGCACCTCTGCCTGTCCCCCCTCTCTTTTTTTTTTTTGATTGGGTTACTAGTTTCTCTCAGTTTTATTTTAAAATTGAGGTACAGATCCCAAACTGCAAAATAACATGCTTCCTAAGTGTAGCCTATTACTTATATTTTCACAGAGCTCTACAGATTATCCTGCTTTTCATTCTGCTTGTAAATAGGGCAACTTTGGGTCCAAATAATAGTTGGCCTTTAGAACAAGATGTAAAATCATAGCTTGCTATTTATGCTAATCCACTGAATATGAAATATCTATTGAGACTTCCCAAAACAATCAGTTTTGAATGATCTATACTTCCCGATGGAGGTATCAAATCAGACTGAATTAGATGAAGTGGAACTGCTGTGAAAAAGCCATTATTTATCTCCAAAAAAGTGAAACAGAGCATAAACGGTGCATGTCTTATCCTATCCATCATGCACACAATTTTAAAGTGCTTGTAAGAAAACCATAGATTAATAATGGACTCCTCTCTCAGAATTTTGAAAAATATTTTAACTTAAATTACAAGCATTCAGTAAGACTCATTATATTTAAATTTTGAAAACAAACAGGCAAAAAAAGGAAAACCAAAAACAAAAAAAGTTGAGCTTTCTTATTCCCACTATTTTTTATCAACTATGCATTCAGTTGCTCAGTTTTGTCCAACTCTTTGTGACTCCATGAACTGTACCACATCAGGCTCCTCTGTCCATTGGATTCTCCAGGCAAGAATACTTTAGTGGGTTTCCATGCCCTACTTCAGGGGATCTTCCTGACACAGCATCTCCTGTGTCTCCTGTGTTGTAGACAGATTCTTTACCTGCTGAGCCATTGGAGAAGACTCAACTATACACTCTATTGAAGAATATCAACGTCATTTGATATTCGTGAATGAACTTTGAGAAGTTACAGTAAGAATAACTTTATTATGGGAAATCCATCAGAAAGCCAACTTGATAGCCTGTTTCCCCACACTGTTGTAAACACAGGCAATGGTAACCCATAGACATATCAGTGGAGCTCACATACCATTAATTTAGTAAAGGTATGATCTCAATGTGGTGTCTGATGACCTAGTCAGTTGTAGAAGGAAACATGTCTGAAAGGAGTTGTTCAACCCTAGTATATTAAGATATATGTGTAGATGCAATCATTCATTCAGTCAATATTTACTGAGTTCCTACCATGTTCCAGGTATTATTTAGAGATATATCAGAAAACTAAAATAGTAAAAGCTAAACTGAAATAATTTCTTTTCAATTGGAGTAAGAAATAGTAAAGTAAATAAGTATATCATATTGTAAGTTACAAATCAATAAAGTGCTGTGAGAAAGGCTAAAGGAAGTAAATCAAACAGGGTCTATTAGAAAAAGCAGTTAAAATTATAAATAAGGTGGTCAAGCAAGGTCTTATTGAGAGGATACTATTTGGGTAAATTCTTAATGAACTTGAGGAAATGAGCCAGGTCAATGATATTAGAATACTTCAGGAAAAGAAAATAGTGCAAAAGCCTTGACATGGGAGTATGTCTGGAGTGTTCAGGGACAGCAAAATGGTTAAGTAGAATAAATAAGGGCAGAAGAATAGGAGCTAACGTTAGAGGGATTAACAAGAGCCTGAACTGTGTAAGACCTTGTTTGACATTTGCTTGGAGTAAAATGTGGCACCACGGAAGTGGAGGATGAAAACAGACTGACATGAAGTGATTAAATATTTAACAGACTAACTGTGACTGCTATATTGAGCATAAACAGGAATAATGCAAGAGTATAAGCAGGAAAAATAGAGGTCCTTACAATCTACTGAGAGAAAAAAAAAAGCAACAAGGATGTCTTGAATAAGGGTGATAATGGTGGAGAAGTTGATGGTAATGGATCTGAGACTTAATTGGAAGGATTTTCTGAATGACTGAATATAAATTTGGAGAAAAAATGTCTTTAATCTTGGGGAGATTACCTTTATTAGGAGACTGTGATAGGAACAGGTTTGAATGCAAAGAATCAGAGCTGGTTTATGTTATTTTGTGATGCTTTATAAGCATTCAGTCTGAATTGTGAAGACAAGAGGTAAAGCAGCATTTCTTTAAAATACATTGTGGAGAACTAAACTTGTTAAATATATCAGAACTTGTTAAATAATAATTAAAACAAATATTTTGAATATGACAATAAAATACATAATTTTCCTTCTATATCATACTTTATTTTAATTAATTTGTGAACAATAACCTTATGTGTCTGTTCTAATCTCAAATATTCTATAGGCTTTAACATAATCTTTTCAAACATGATTGTTTTTGTCTTCATCTTAACCATTAAGCAAATAAGTAAACATTTTTTTTTACTCATTTCTCTGAAAAAAAAAAAAACTCTCAAATTAATAAACTGAGTATTAATATCTAACTTTGAATGTTCATTAACAACTTTGGAGAAGTTCTAATTAGGGCAGATCTGCTATCACATTTTAAGAAAATGTGTAAATCCAAGACAGTGTCTAATTATAATATTTCATACATAAAAAAGCTAACAAAAGTTTTGATTGGGCTGATCATCTTCTCTTGTTAAAATAAATATTAAAGCTTTCTTAAAATTTATTGTCAAAATATGTTATATTTATGTTAAATACAAAAAATAAAACTATTACAAAATAATGCTGTAACATTTCTATCAAATCATATTAAATCTTTCCCAATGAACTAAATATTAGAAATAAATTGTGATGTTTAAGTGAGTAGTACTATATTTAACTGATTTCGATATATCTATAACATCAAGACAAGCCTTGTAATTTGATTTGGAAGTGCTTTTCTTTTTTAATGGTACTTAAACTAAAGATGTTTTAACTATTAAAATGTTTGAACAAATTATGGTATAGTAACAATTATTTACTATACCATAATGATTACAATCAAACATCACAAACTAACCAAACTGATCACACGGACCACAAACTTGTCTAACTCAGTGAAACTATGAGACATGCAGTGTAAGGCAACCCAAGGCGGACGGGTCATGGTGCAGAGTTCTGACAAAATGTGGTCCGCTGGAGTAGGGAATGGCAACCCACTTCAGTATTCTTGCCTTGAGAACCCCATGAACAGCATGAAAAGACAAAAAAATATATATATATACATATATATATTTATATATATATAAAACACTGAAAGATGAACTATCCAGGCTGGTAGGCAGCCAACATGCTACTGGACAAGAGTGGAGAAATAATTCCATAATGAATAAAGAGGCAGAGAATAAGCAAAAACAACAGCTGTGGATGTGACTGGTGATAGAAGTAAAGCCTGATGCTGTAAAGAATAATATTGCATAGGAACCTGCAAAGTTATGTCCTTGAATCAAGGTATGTTGAAAGTGGTCCAACAGGAGATGGAGTAAAGAGAGTAAACATAGACATTTTAGGAATCAGTGAACTAAAATGGATTGGAATGGGAGAATTTAATTCCTACAACCATTATGTAGGCAAGAATCCCTTAAAAGAAATGGAGTACTGCTCATAGTCAACAAAAGAATCCTAAATGCAGTACTTGGGTACAATCTCAAAAATGACAGAATAATTTATGTTTGTTTCCAAGGCAAACCATTCAATATCACAGTAATCCAAGTCTATGCCCCAACCACTAATGCCAAAGAAGCTGAAGTTGAATGGGTCTAAGATGACCTACAATATCTTCTAGAACTAACACCAAAGAATGATGTCCTTTTCATTATAGCGGACTGAAAAGAAAATGTAGGAAGTCAAGAGATACCTGGAGTAACAGGCAAGTTTTCCCCTGGAGTACAAAATGAAGCAGAGCAAAGGCTAATAGAGTTTTGCCAAGACAATGCACTGGTCATACCAAACCAGTGCAAACACTCCCTTCCAACAGTACAAGAGATGACTGTACATGTCGACATCACCAGATGGTCGATACAAAAATCAGATTGATTATAATTGTTGCAGCCAAAGATGGAGAAGCTCTATACAGTCAGAAAAAAACAATACCAGGAACTGACTGTGGCTCAACTCATGAGCTCCTTATTGCCAAATTCAGACTTAACTTGAAGAAAGTAGGAAAAACCACTAGACCATTCAGGTATGACCTAAATCAAATCCCTTAAGATTATACAGTGGAAGTGACAAACAGATTCAAGGGATTACATCTGACAGAGTGCCTGAATAACTATGGACAGAGAATCAGGACATTATACACGAGGCAGGGATCAAGACCATCCTCAAGAAAAAGAAATGCAAAAAAGGCAAACTGGTTGTCTGAGGACATGTTACAAATAGTTGAGAGAAAAAGAGAAGCCAAAGGTAAAGGAAAAAAGGAAAGACATGCCGATTAGAATACAGAGTTCCAAACAAGAGCAAGGAGAGATAAGAAAGCATTCCTTAGTGAACAATGTGAAAAAATAAAGGAAAACAATAGAATGGGAAAGACTAGAGATCTCTTCAAGAAAATTAAGGATACCAAGGGAATATTTCATGCAAAGATGGGCACAATAAAGGACAGAAACCATATGAAACTAACAGAAGGAGAAGATATTAAGAAGAGGTGACAAGAATACTTAGAAGAACTATACAAAAATACCTTAATGACCCAGATAATCATAATGGTGTGATCCCTCACATAGAGCCAGATATCCTGGAATCTGAAGTCAAGTGGGCCTTCGGAAGGTTCACTACGAGCAAAGAGGTGGAGGTGATGGAAATCGAGCTAAGCTATTTCAAGTTTTAAAAGATGATGCTGTGAAAGTGCTGCACTCAATATGCCAGCAAATTTGGAAAACTAAGTAGTGGACACAGGACTGGAAAAGGACAGTTTTCATTCCAATCCCAAAGAAAGACAATGCCAAAGAATGCTCAAACTACCACACAATTGCACTCATCTCACAGACTAGCAAAGTAATCCTCAAAATTCTCCAAGCCAGGCTTCAACAGTACTTGAACTGTAAACTTCCAGATGTTAAAGCGGGATTTAGAAAAGGCAGAGGAGCCAGAGATCAAGTTGCCAACATCCATTGGACATAGAAAAAGCAAGAGAGTTCCAGAAAAACATCTACTTCTGCCTTTTTGACTATGCCAAAGCCTTTGACTGTGTGGATCACAAAACTGTGGAAAATTCTTCAAGATATTGAAATAACAGACTACCCTACATGCGTCATGAGAAATCTATAAGTAGGTCAAGAAGCAACAATTAGAACCGGACGTCAAACAATGGACTTAGTTCCAAATTGGGAAAGGAATACATCAAGGCTGCATACTGTCACCCTGCTTATTTAACTTATATGCAGATACTTCGTGCAAAATGCTGAGCTGAATGAAGCACAAGCTGGAATCACAACTGCAGGGAGAAATAACAATAACCTCAAATATGCAGATGACACCACTCATATGCCAGAGAGTGAAGAGGAACTAAAGCACCTCTTGATGAAAGTGAAAGAAGAGAGTGAAAAAACTGGCTTGAAACTCAGCATTCAAAAAACGAAGATCGTGGCATCCGGTCCCATCACTTCATGGCAAATAGATGGGGAAACAATGGAAACAGTGACAGACTTTATTTTCTTGGGCTCCAAAATCACTGCAGATGGTGACTGCAGCCATGACATTCAAAGACACTTGCTCCTTGGAAGTAAAACTATGCTCAACCTATACATTTTATTAAAAAGCAGAGCTGACAAATGTTCATATAGTCAAAGCTTTGTTTTTTTTCAGTAGTCATGTATGGATGTGAAAGCTGGGCTATAAAGGAACCTGAGTGCTGAAGAATTGATTCTTTTGAACTGTGGTGTTGGAGAAGACTCTTGAGAGTCCCTTGGGCAGCAAGGAGATCCACCCAGTCCATCCTAAAGGAAATAAGTCCTGAATATTCATTAGAATGACTGATTCTGAAGTTCCAATACTTTGGCCACCTGATGAGAAGAACTGACTCATTAGAAAAGACCCTGATGCTGGGAAAGGTTGAAGGCGGGAGAAGGGGACAACAGAAAATGAGATGGTTTGATGGCATCACTGACTCAATGGGCATGAGTTTGAGCAATCTCTGGGAGTTGGTAATGGACAGGGAGGCCTGGCATGCTGCAGTCCACAGGGTCACAAAGAGTCGGGTATGACTGAGCGACTGAACTAAACAGTTATGTATTAAATTGTATCACATATCTAACAGGGTGCTAGATTTTTTTAATAATTTGGCAAGATTCTTTCTTTCTGTAAGATACTGAGGCCTGGAGAAGCACAGTCAATACCTAAAATGACACAGGTAGTAAGTGACAGAAACAGAATCACATCCATGTACTACTGTGTCCAAAAGTGTAATCTTATTCACTGTATTGTATTTATTTCAACAACTTTCTATCAATGTCATTGCCATGTGAATTGAGCGTTTACAAAACCCAGCCTCTAGTTTAAGACCAAATGGAGTTGAGGGTAGGGAAACAGAACAGAAGCATATATTTTTAGACTAAAAAACTTATATTTTTAGTCTCCTGAAAACCCACTCTGATATATCTAATGGCCAATGTTTATGCTTTGGCAATGTCTTTATTTTGTCCCACAATCAGTTATAATACATACTCCAAGGTGCACTGAGCCACCTCTCACACTATCACCTTGAACAGCCTGGTCAAGTGGTGGATATCAATGAGTAACAAGGGGCTCTTCATTCAGTTCAGTTCAGTTGCTCAGTCATATCTAACTCTTTGTGACCCCATAGGCTGCATCACACCAGGCCACCTTGTCCATCACCAACTCCTGGAGTTTATTCAAACTCATGTCCATTGAGTTGGTGATGCCATCCAACCATCTCATCCTCTGTTGTCCCCTTCTCCTCCTGCCCTCAATCCCTCCCAGCATCAGGGTCTTTTCCAATGAGTCAGTTCTTCGCATCAGGTGGCCAAAGTATTGGAGTTTCAGCTTCAACATCAGTCTTTCCAGTGGATATTCAGGAATGATTTCCTTAACCATTGACTGGTTGGATTTTCTTGCAGTCCAAGGGACTCTCAAGAGTCTTCTCCAACACCATAGGTCAAAACCATCAATTATTCAGCACTCAGCTTTCTTTACAGTCCAACTCTCACATCCATACATGACCACTGGAAAAACCATAGTTTTGAGTAGGCAGATCCTTGTCAAAGAAATGTCTCTGCTTTTTAATATGCTGTCTAGGTTGGTCATAGCTTTCCTTCCAAAGAGCAAGCATCTTTTGAATTCATGGCTGCTGTCACTATCTGCAGTAATTTTGGAGCCCAAAAAAATAAAGTCAGCCACTGTTTCCCCATCTGTTTGCCATGAAATGATGGGACTGGATGTCATGATCTTAGTTTTCTGAATGTTGAGTTTTAAGCCAACTTTTTCACTCTCCTCTTTCACTTTCATCAAGAGGCTATTTATTTCTTCTTCACTTTCTGCCATAAGGATGGTGTCATCTGCATATCTGAAGTTACTCATATTTCTCCCAGCAATATTAATTCCAGCTTGTGCTTCCTCCAGCCCAGTGTTTCTCATGATGTACTCTTCATGTAAGTTAAATAAGCAGGGTAACAATAGACAGCCTTGAGGCACTACTTTCCCAATTTGGAACCAGTCTCTTGCTCCATGTCCAGTTCTAACTGTTGCTTCTTCACGTGCATACAGTTTTCTCAAGAGGCAAGTCAGGTGGTCTGGTATTCCCATCTCTTGAAGAATTTTCCAGTTTGTTCTGACTCATTAGTCAAAGGCTTTGGCATTGTCAAAAAATCAGAAGTAGTTGTTTTTCTGAAGCTCTCTTGCTTTTTCAATGATTCAACTGATGTTGGCAGTTTGTTTTCTGGTTCCTCTGCCTTTTCTAAAACCAGATTGAACATCTGGAAGTTCATGGTTCATGGACTGTTGAAGACTGGCTTGGAGAATTTTGAGCATTACTTTGCTAGCATGTGAGATGAATGCATTTGTGCAGTAGTTTGAATATTCTCTGGCATTATCTTTCCTTGGGATTGGAATGAAAAGTGACCAGTCCTGTGGGCACTGCTGAGTTTTCCAAATTTGCTGGCACATTGCATGCAGCACTTTCGCAGTATCATCATTTAGGATTTGAAATAGCTCAACTGAAATTCCATCACCTTCACCAGCTTTATTCGTAGTAATGCTTCCTAAAGCCCACTTGACTTCACATTCCAGGATGTTTGGCTCTAGGTGAGTGATCACACCTTTGTGATTATCTGGGTCATGAAGATCTTTTTTGTAAAGTTTTTCTGTGTATTCTTGCCACTTCTTCATAATATATTCTGCTTCTGTTAGGTCCATACCATTTCTGTCCTTTATTGCTCCCATTTTTGCAAGAAGTATTCCCGTGGTATCTCTTGATGAGATCTCTAGTCTTTCCCATTCTATTGTTTTCCTCTATTTATTTCCACTGATATCTGAAGAAGGTTTTCTTTTCTTTCCTCTCTATTCTTTATAGCAAAGATCTTCATTACTTGAGTTTTAAACTCAGTCTGTTGGGTTTCTGAGATATCAGCAGTATTTGTTACACATGCTTTAAAGTTGGGATTTTCTGTCAGTTTCTAACATAATTTGAATCTTTATTCAGTCACTTTGGGAATGGGGGAGGTAAAAAAAGAACTAACATTTCTACTAGTCGATTTTTGACCAATATGAACAATACCTATTCATAATTGAAACTGCACCTCCAGAAGTGGACTTAGATGGAACATCAGACTGTATATCTGTGCATAAATCTTCATAAAGATATTTGGCATGTGAAGCAAAAATATCTCTTTGTGGAGTTAAGTATATTTATATCTCAGTGAACTACCACAAGTGCTCTATCATCCTGAAAGAGTATAGTCAGACCAGCTACCAAATTCTTAAAAGACTATGTAACACCCAAAACTGAAAGCAGAATCATGCAGAACTGGATATTGTTTTCATCATATTATTTTAAAATAATATGCTTTTTTGAAGTAAAAATTGTCAGAGTGATTTTATCTCTAGATAATATGAGAGTCCAGTAAATATCAAGAAGGCTTAATATTGATTCCCATTTAGGAAATAATTTGGTCCGAAATTTTTGCTTAAAGGTAATCCTTAAGCAAGAACTATAAAATGTGTGGATAAGGCAATCAGTTCCAAGTAACCAAGCCAAAAGGGCAAAGATAAACTATATTTTGGAAGCTAAAGGTATTAGAGGAGATGATGTTAAAGGTTTAGTCACTAAGTCATGTCTGATTCTTGCAACCCCATGGACAGTAACCCACCAGGCTACTCTGTGCATGGGGTTTTCCAGGCAAGAATACTGAAGTGGGTTGCCATTTCCTTCTCCAAGGGATCTTCCTGACCCAGGAATCAAACCAGATCTATTGCACTGCCAGTGGATTCTTTACAAAGTGAGACATCAAAATATGTATAAAATGATGAAGGAAAAAGGTGACTGTAAACAAGCAGAAGCAAGGGGATAAAAGAGGTAAGATTTGGGTATGAAGTAAGGACTATTAGGAGTGAAAAACAGCAAATCTCACTTCCTAGCCATTAAATTCTTTGTGGCTTTCCTTCTGTATCACAGTGGAAAGAGCTCTGTAGTTTCTGTCTCCTGTCAGCAATAAGAAAATAAACTAGATTTAACTACAGTTTACAGGTTAGAGAAATGGAAATGAAACAAATGAATTTAGTAAAAGTTATAAAAAAAGGAAGAAAACATTTACCTAGTGCTACCAGTGTTTTCGATTTCTCCTCAATCGTATGTTAAAGTGTTTTAATAGGACCTAAAAAACCTAAGAATAATGTTCTGCTTATTCTACAAACAAAACAAATATCTGGTCAATGATACAAAATATTTTTGGCAGTTTGTTCTTCTTTTCATCACAGCAAAAAAAAAATAATAATAATGTTTCATATCCCCTGATTTGCATATCCTGCATTCTTCATAAAATATATTTCAGCTAAAAATATCTGAAAGAATATGAAACACACTTTTCTTATTAGTTAACATTTAATTTTTTATATACATAGCAATTTAATCACACAGATTTTTCTGGCATAAGATCTTGGTATAATTGAACACACATCAGTCATAATTATGTCATGATAATGTCAATTTAGTTTTAAGTCTAGCTTTCTAAATTGCATTTTTAGAAGCAGAATTTCTTAATTTGTTTTGTGTCTTTCATGACTATTCCAAATTGTTGGTTTTGGATAATTCTATTATGTATTATTCATTCATTTATAAATCTATTGGCAAAGTAACCCAACTAAAAATAATGTACCTATATTCTTACTGCTGGAAATTCAAAGACAATTAAGTCACAAACCTAGAATCAAATTACTTAACCAGATAGGGGAAACCATGCCAAGCAATAAATTTGGGAGGATGTGATACAAGCTGGAATCAAGATTGCCAGGAGAAATATCAATAACCTCAGATATGCAGATGACACCACCCTTATGGCAGAAAGTGAAGAGGAACTCAAAAGCCTCTTGATGAAAGTGAAAGTGGAGAGTGAAGAAGTTGGCTTAAAGCTCAACATTCAGAAAACGAAGATCATGGCATCCAGTCCCACCACTTCATGGGAAATAGATGTGGAAACAGTGGAAACTGTCAGACTTTATTTTTCTGGGCTCCAAAATCACTGCAGATGGTGACTTCAGCCATGAAATTAAAAGACGCTTACTTCTTGGAAGGAAAGTAATGACCAACCTAGATACCATATTCAAAAGCAGAGACATTACTTTGCCAACAAAGGTTCATCTAGTCAAGGCTATGGTTTTTCCTGTGGTCATGTATGGATGTGAGAGTTGGACTGTGAAGAAGGCTGAGCACTGAATAATTGATGCTTTTGAACTGTGGTGTTGGAGAAGACTCTTGAGAGTCCCTTGGACTGCAAAGAGATCCAACCAGTCCATTCTGAAGGAGCTCAGCCCTGGGATTTCTTTAGAAGGAATGATGCTAAAGCTGAAACTCCAGTTCTTTGGTTACCTCATGCAAAGTGTTGACTCATTGGAAAAAGACTGATGCTGGGAGGGATTGGGGGCAAGAGGAGAAGGGGACGACAGAGGATGAGATGGCTGGATGGCATCACTGACTCGATGGATGTGAGTCTGGGTGAACTCCGGGAGTTGGTGATGGAAAGGGATGCCTGGTGTGCTGTGATTCATGGGGTCGCAAAGAGTTGGACACGACTGAACAACTGATCTGATCTGATACATAACATAAGATAATTTTGTTCTAAGAAAACAAATGAAATAGAGAGTGATTCTTTCTGGATGGTTTGTAAAATAGTCTAGATAAGCAAACTTAATCTGGCTCATAAAATAAGGTACACATATACATGAAGAAAGCAACAGTAATGCACTTATATTGCCTAATTGTATTTCTTTGGGAATGTGCAAAACTAATACCATTAATAAAATTTTGTTTAAATATCACTCATTGATAAAGTGTTATGAACAAGTGTCCCTTATCCTTTCAGAGTTCTGATTGTCAGGCTATACCTATTTTTTTTTTTTCTAAATTATAACAGTTTTGCCATTTTGGATATGCCAATTACTATTTTTGTGAATTCATGCGTCTTTTCCACTAAGTCAAATTGCAGTAATTATTGTGCTTATATAAAGCATATATATTCAAACAACCAGCATTTTGCAAATAATTGAACAAAGTATGCTCTATACTTTATGTTAAAGTACAGATTTCTGTCTTAAAAGAGAAATTTTCTTGTCAACATTTGAGGAAAAACACACTTATAAATAATTCCATTGAATTAAAAGGGCAAATATATTCTACAGTAAGTACCCTGCATACTAATGAGTTCCATTTTGAAAGTGCATCCATAAGTCCAGTTAGTTCCAAAGTCTGACAAAGTTAGCCTGGATATCCAACTAACACAATCAGCTGTACTGTACTGTAATAAGTTTATAATACTTTTCACAAAATAATACATAAAAACAAAACACAAAATGATAACATTTTAACCTTACAGTACAAAACCTTGAAAAAGTACAGTAGTCCAGTACAATACTGGTATGCAGGGGCTTGTGTCTAGTAAACAGGCAAGAAGAGCTCCTGACTGGAGGAGGGAGGGAGGGAGGGGAAGTGGTGATGGCAAAGATGAAAGTTTGTAACTTGAAGACTTCTTTGCAGAGGGCTTGTATTTGTCAGTTCAGCTTAGGGGCTCAGTCGTGTCCCTGTCTGACTATTTGTGACCCCATGGACTGCAGCACTCCAGGCCTCCCTGTCCATCACCAGTTCCCCAAGTTCACCCAAACCCCTGTCCATCGAGTTGGTGATGCCATCCAGCCATCTCATCCTCTGTCGGCCCATTCTCCTCCTGCCCTCAATCATTCCCAGCATCAGGGTCTTTTCCAAGAAGTCAGCTCTTCCCATCAGGTGGCCAAAGTATTAGAGTGTCTGCTTCAATATCAGTCCTTCCAATGAACACCCAGGACTGATCTTTAGGATGTACTGGTTGGATCTCCTTGCAGTCCAAGGGACTCTTAAGAGTCTTCTCCAACACCACAGTTCAAAAGCATCAGTTCTTCAGTGCTCAGCTTTCTTTATAGTCCAACTCTCACATCCATACATGACTACTGGAAAAACCACAGCCTTGACTAGATGGATCTTGGTTGGCAAAGTAATGTTTCTGCTTTTGAATATGCTGTCTAAGTTGGTCATAACTTTCATCCCAAGGAGTAAGCATCTTTTAATTTCTTGACTGTAGTCACCATCTGCAGTGATTTTGGAGCCCCCAAAAATAAAGTCAGCCACTGTTTCCGCTGTTTCCCCATCAATTTGCCATGAAGTGATGGGACCAGATGCCATGATCTTAGTTTTCTGAATGTTGAGTTTTAAGCCAACCTTTTCACTCTCATTTTTCACTTTCATCATGAGGCTCTTTAGTTCTTCACTTTCTGCAATAAAGGTGGTGTCACCTACATATCTGAGGTTATTGATATTTCTCCTGGCAATCTTGATTCCAGCTTGTGCTTCTTCCAGTCCAGCATTTTTCATGATGTACTAAAGCGGGGTGAAAATTTACAGCCTTGACGTACTCCTTTCCCTATTTGGAACCAGTTTGTTGTTCCATGTCCAGTTCTAACTGTTGCTTCCTGAACTGCATACAAGTCAAGAGGCAGGTCAAGTGGTCTGGTATTCTCATATCTTGAAGAATTTTCCAGTTTGTTGTGATCCATACAGTCAAAGGCTTTGGCCTAGTCAATAAAGCAGAAATAGATGTTTTTCTGGAACTCTCTTGCTTTTCAGATAATCCAGTGGATGTTGGCAACTTGATCTCTCTTTCCTCTGCCTTTTCTAAAACCAGCTTAAAAATCTGGAATTTCACAGTTCACGTGTTGCTGAAGCCTGGCTTGGAGAATTTTGAGCATTATTTTACTAGCATGTGAAATAAGTGCAATTGTGTGGTAGTTTGAGCATTCTTTGGCATTGCCTTTCTTTGGGATTGGAATGAAAATTGACCTTTTCCAGTCCCATGGCCACTGCTGAGTTTTCCAAATGTTGCCATCATATTGAGTACAGCACTTTCACAACATCATCTTTTAGGATTTGAAATAGCTCAACTGGAATTCCATCACCTCCACTAGCTTTGTTTGTAGTGATGCTTCCTAAGGCCCACTTGACTTCACATTTCAGGATATCTGGCTCTAGTTGAGTGATCACATCTTTGTGATTATTTGGGTCATGAAGATCTTTCTTGTATAGTTCTTCTATGTATTCTTGCCATCTCTTTAATACCTTCTGCTTCTGTTAGGTCCATATCATTTCTGTCCTTTATGGAGCCCATCTTTGCATGAAATGTTCCCTTGGTATCTCTTATTTTCTTGATGAGATCTCTAGTCTTTCTGGATCTATTGTTTTCCTCTATTTCTTTGCATTGATCACTGAGGAAGGCTTTCTTATCTCTCTCTTTCTTACCTTGCTATTCTTTGGAACTCTGCATTCAAATGGGTATGTCTTTCCTTTTCTCCTTTGCTTTTTACTTGTCTTTGTGTATTTTTAAAAGGTCCCAATAGTAGGGACCAAGGAACTTCACATTTGTCATTTAACAGTGTGTATTTTTATTCTCTTTTTAACTTTGCATATATTTATTTCCTTCATCTCTCTTGCAAACTAACATTATTAGTCAAGTTTTCCTGTGTCATTCAAATCTTAGTTGTAAGCTGTATTTGTAAGTTAGATATGGTTTAATGATTATTAATGCTTTTAATATAATATTTGCACAACTGTAATGAAGGCATTTTGTTAATGTATGGCTACTTTCCCCCATAAAACAGAGATATAAAGAAAGCTATGGTTAATACCATAAATTGGATCTGTATTTTTCTACTAAATTAATATAATTAACATGAGGATTGGTTTAATTCTCATGTAAATAGCTGACTATTCAAAATTTCTTTATATTTTAGATGAATAAATCTACTTTATTCTTAGGTATTATAAATATTTATGAAGTTGTATAAATAGACAAATACAGTTTCATTTCTTAATGTATTGTTTTTACCTCTGTGCCTTAAAATTCTGTTTAGCTTAACATAATATTTTGAGCAAATATTTTTATACAATCTAAGTGCAACTAATTACAGATGCAATGCGTATTTGTGGTTGATTCCTTTAGATTTTTAAATTACTGAGGTACAAGAAATGTAATTCCATTTGTAGTTTCATTAGCTGAAGAATACCTTTCAGTTCAGTTCAGTTCAGTTGCTCAGTCGCGTCGGACTCTTTGCGACCCCATGAACTGCAGCACGCCAAGCCTTCCTGTCCATCACCAACTCCCGGAGTTCACTCAAACTCACATCCATCGAGTCGGTGATGCCATTCAGTCATCTCATCCTCTGTCATCCCCTTCTCCTCCTGCCCCCAATCTCTCCCAGCATCAGAGTCTTTTCCAATGAGTCAACTCTTCACATGAGGTGGCCAAAGTACTGGAGTTTCAGCTTTAGCATCATTCCTTCCAAAGAAATCCCAGGGCTGATCTCCTTTAGAATGGACTGGTTGGATCTCCTTGCATTCTAAGGAACTCTCAAGAGTCTTCTTCAACACCACAGTTCAAAAGCATCAATTCTTTGGTGCTCAGCTTTCTTTACAGTCCAACTCTCACATCCATGCATGGCCACAGGAAAAACCATAGCCTTGACTAGACGGACCTTTGTTGGCAAAGTAATGTCTCTGCTTTTCAACATGCTATCTAGGTTGGTCATAACTTTTCTTCCAAGGAGTAAATATCTTTTAATTTCATGGCTGCAGTCACCATCTGCAGTGTTTTTGGAGCCCAAAGAAACAAAGTCTGACACTATTTCCACTGTTTCCCCATCTATTTCCCATAAAGGGGTGCGACCAGATGCCATGATCTTCGTTTTCTGAATGTTGAGCTGTAAGCCAACTTTTTCACTCTCCTCTTTCACTTTCATCAAATGGCTTTTTAGTTCCTCTTCACTTTCTGCCATAAGGTTGGTGTCATCTGCATATCTGAGGTTATTGATATTTCTCCCAGCAATCTTGATTCCAGCTTGTGTTTCTTCCAGCCCAGCGTTTATTATGATGTACTCTGCATATAAGTTAAATAAGCATGGTGACAACATACAGCCTTGACATACTCCTTTTCCTATTTGGAACCAGTCTGTTGTTCCATGTCCAGTTTTAACTGTTGCTTCCTGACCTGCATATAGGTTTCCCTTAATTTGGGGCAAATTATATGAGATGCTCTCGATTTGCCTATTAGATATATTCTAATTTTTTCTAACATGCTCGGAAGAAGACATCAATTGATGATTTACTTAACATAAAAAATAAAGAGTACTTTGTTTAATTATTTACAAGACATTGGTTGTTTATAAATGCTCTATATAAACACAATAATTAGATGCTAACAGATTATCATGCACAATAAATAGATTTAAAATTTTTTATACAAATTGAAAAAAATGAAGGAAGAAATAAGTGTTTTAAGCACCTAACTTGTGCTTGGTACATAGTAAATGATCATTAAATGCTTGCTAAATAAACATATTGGCACTTAACACATGTTCTCTTCTAAAATCATAACTTGAGGTAAGCACTACCACTTTCAAAGTTCAGATCAGGAAGTTGTATCAAGAAGGCTAATATCTTAAAAAAGTGAACTTCTCAAAATATACTATGTAATTAAGTTAAACCTGATTCCCAAAAAAACACGGTGTCATTCCTCTGATAGCATCATCTTTTTTACATACTATATTATACCCACTGCTAGGCAGCTGAATCTAGTTAATTCTTTATTCTAATAGGAGATAGAACAAGGGAAATGTTCACTCCACAACAGATTACTACATCAAACTACTTTATTGGATTAGTCACATACTTCTATATCTACACTGCACCTGCACACTTTATTTTGGACCAAGATATTATACTCATGGGGCTTCCCTGGTGGCTCAAACTATGAAGAATCAGCCTGCAATTCAGGGGACTCAGGTTCAATCTATGGGTTGGGAAGATCACAGGGAGAAGGGCATGGCTACCCACTCCAGTACTCCTGCCTGGAGAATCCCATGGACAGAGGAGCCTGGCAGGCTACAGTCCATGCGTTCCCAAAGAGCTGGGCATGATTGAGAAACTAACACTTTCGCACACACATTATACTCATGGTGGCAAGTGTTCTAAAAAGTATCATGATGCTTGACAAGAAATTCTCAGAATCACCTTCAGTTTTGTTTTCCATCAATTAATGGGAAATATTCTGTACCTACAGAATCAGAACTTTATTTGTAAGTACTCAGCTGTTTTAAAGCATGGTATGTCAGAAATTGAGACATATTCAACAGGTTAATCTATTTAAGCAAAAATTGAATTAATTTATTGACTACGTATTTCAGGAAAGACCCAATTTTAGAGGTGGTCATTAGGTTTTAGAACAAGAAGTTTGGTTCATTATGCTGTCTAGACTCCAAATTCTATAATTATCTGTTTAGAGATTTCTCCTTTTGTTAAAATCCCTCTTCAGCTCATATTTTCTTATCAAGGCTCAAAGTGTCATATACACTTGGTTTCATAAGCATACAAGCCGATCAAAATTAAGTGTTTCAATTTGACTTCAATTGAACTATGACAGAATCACTGTTCAATTCATTATTCAGATAACCATCGAATTTTTGCTATTGTGGCTATCACACTAAAATTTCTAACTAAATGAAAATAAGTCATACCTTCATTAATTTGAAGATTATTATTAATTGCAGTCCACATCACAGCAGTTCAACTGAAGGAGAACAGCCTTGTTCTAATTTTAACTTAACCTGTCAATTGATGAATTGTATCATTTCTTTTAACTGATGTTTATTGAGGAACTGCCAAGTTATTTGTTAGACTTCAGGCATTCATAGACAAAGAAGCATGAACTCTGACTTCGTATATGTACAATCTGGAGGGTAAGGGAAACATCTATGAGCTAATCTCATTGCAATCAATTAGGTGTTTACAATCTACAGGAGATTGATATGAAAGGACAAACAAGGGTCTGGTAAACCAGATTGGATGTGGCTGTATGCTATGATAGAAGTAGTACTGTGTGATAGCAGAAAGTCTGTTGATTCTGAAGTTCACAGTATTTTATATTAATCCTATATATTCATATAATTTCCATTTTCTGAATGAAATAAGAGTAAAGACTAAGGGTTAACTTTGCAAAATTATTTTAACAATTAAGGAACTATTATATGTGAAAGGAGCCTTGTGAAACAGTATGAGGTTATAGATAGGATTTGAAAGTTACTGCCAAACATATGAAGTTTGATAACTGTGTGACTAATTTGGAGAAATTAAGTTTCTGGAAGCCTCTATCACATAGAGAGCACTAAAGAAATTTAAAAATATATATGAATGACCATTTCTTAATAAACTTTGAAATTTGTATATAACTTCTTCCCACTTTTCATCACATCACAATATTATATGAACAGCTGGTGCTTTGTGTTTCTTGTACTCAATCAAACACTCTCAATTCACTAGCATGTTGTTGTCTAAAAACTCTCAAAAAAGCATCTAGTGAAAAACAAGCCAAGAAAAACTCATTTTTTAAATCACTTTTGTCCAATAATTTCTATATAGGTATTAAAATCCTGAGAATAGCTTCTAGATTCATATAGAAGCGTTTTGGGTCATTCTAGCTTAAAAATGGGCTTTCACAGCTTGGAATTTTAAGTAATAAATGGATGACGTGTGATATGATAAGTATAGATAATGCATATACTTTTTTTTTTTTTAATCCACTCAGTCACTTTATGTCTTTTGACTGGAGAGTTTAATTCATTGAGATACAAAGAGATTTTTGATAGGCATCACCAATGCAATGGACATAAACTTGGGCAAACTCTAGGAGGTGGTGAGGGACATGACGGCCTGGCATGCTGCTGTTCGTGGGGTTGCAAAGAGTTTCAGAAATGACTAGGTGACTGAACAAAACTTGCACTTATTGCCATTTTGTTACTTGCTTTCTCCTTATTTTTGTAGTTATCTTTCTCTTTGTTCTTCTTTTAGTGTCTTCTCCTGTGGTTTGAGACGGGGAAGGCAATGGCAACCCACTCCAGTACTCTCGCCTGGAAAATCCCATGGACGGAGGAGCCTGGTGGACTGCAGTCCACGGCGTCATGAAGAGTTGGACACAACTGAGCGATTTCACTTTCGCTTTTCACTTTGATGCATTGGAGAAGGAAATGGCAAGCCACTCCAGTGTTCTTGCCTGGAGAATCCCAGGGATGGGGGAGCCTGGTGTGCTGCCGTCTATGGGACGCACAGAGTAGGGCATGACTGAAGCAACTTAGCAGCAGCAGCCTGTGGTTTGATGCTTTTCTTTAGTGTTATATTTATGCTCTGGTTCTTGTATATACATTAAAGGTTTTTGTTGTGATTATCACGTAGTCCAGACATGTTGACCTGTAACTATATCTCTTCATTTTAAACTGATAATCATTTAGTCCAAACACATTCTAAGAGCTCTACATTTTAATTCCACTCCCATTTTTGTATTTTTCTGCCATATTTTACATCTTTATATCTATCCCTTACCTATTTACTGTAGTTATAATTGATTTTACAATTTTATTTTTAGCCTTTGTCCTATCTTATTTAAGTGGTTGAACCAGTGCCTCTACTATAGACCTGCCTTTACCAATGGAAGTTTTCTCTTCCTAATATTTCTTATTTCTTGTTGCAGTCTTTCTTTTTTTCACTTAAAGAAGGCTCTCTAACACTTTTTGTACAGTAAATTTAGTACTGATAAACTCTTTTAGTTTTTGGTTGTCTAAGCATTCCCTTATTTTCCTTCATTTCTGAATGATAACCTTGCTGGGTAGAGTATCTTAAGTTATAGCATGCATGCAGGTATGCTAAGTCACTTCAGTTGTGTCCGACTCTTTGTGATCCCATGGACTGTAGCCCGCCAGACTCCTCTGTGCATAAGATTTGTCCAGGCAAGAATATTGGAGTGGGTTGCCATCCTCTCCTCTAGGGAATCTTCCCAACCCAGGGATCAAACCTCTGTCTCTTACATCTCCTTCACTGGCAGATGAGTTCTTTACCACCTGGTAGGGTATTTTGTTGTTGTTGTTCCTTTCAGCACTTTAAATATGTTATGCCACTCCCTTTTGACCTTAAAAGTTTCTACTGAAAATTCAGCTGATAGCCTTGTGGGGGTTCCTTTGTATGGGACACAGTTTTTCTCATACTGCTTTTAGAATTCTCTGCCTTTCATATTTTCCATTTTAATTATACTATGCCTTGGTGCAGGTATCTTTGGGTTCATCTGTTTTGAGATCTCTGTTCTTCATATAACTGGATATCTGTTTTTCTTCAGGTTCATAAAGTTATCAAACATAATTTCATGCCTTCTGAGACCCTTATAATGTGAACATTAGTAGACCTGATGCTGTCTCAGAGGTCACTTAAACTTTTTTCTCATTTTTTTAATTTATTTTTTCTTTTTGCTATTCTGATTGCCTGGTTTCCATTATTCTTTATTCCTGATGGCTTATGTGTTCTTCTATATCCCTTAATATGCTGTTAGTTTCCTCTTTTGTAATTTTTTAAAAATTTCAATTACTGTATTCTTGAGCTCTGACAGGCTTTTAAATTTTCTATATTTTTGAAATTCTCACTGTGTTCATTTATCCCTTTCTCCAGTTCAAGTTGCATTCTTATTACTATTGATTTGGATTCTTTATCAGGTAAATTATAAAACCTCTGTTTTATCAGGGTTTTTTTCTTGCTTTTTCATTTAAATCATATTCATCTTTTGTTTACATTTCTCTGTCTCTATGAAATTGGGTGAAACAGTTATCTATTCTGGTCTTGAAACTGTTACCTATTCAAGGCTTCCCTGGTAGCTCAGTTGTTAAAGAATCCATCTGCAATGCAGGAGGCCCTGGTTCCATTCTTGGGCTGGGAAGATCTGCTGGAGAAGGGAAAGTCTACCCACTCCAGTATCCTGGCCTGGAGAATTCCAAGGATGGTATAGTCCATGGGGTTGCAAAGAGCTGGACACAACTGAGTGACTTTCACAATTCTGGTCTTAAAGGCATCTTCTTGTGTGGAAGTGTCCCTATACAGTCTGCTTGTATGGCTTTGGTGAGAGAGCTGGAGCCAAAGCGGGCACCAGCAGTGTCTTCCCTCAGGACATGCTGGTGGCCACGGTCTCGGTGGGAGGCAGAACTGGAGTCAGAGAGGTTGCAACCAGAGCCGGGTGCAATTCAGTGCTTCTCCTGTGCTCAGTGTATATATCTCCATGTGGACCCAAATTCTGGAGCAGGAGCTCTAAGGGTGTTGGGTTTCTCCTAAGTGATGGCTGTCTCTGCCTTGATTTGTGATGTTACCAGTGCCAGACTGCTAGGGGCTGCACTTCCGTACTCCTTTCTTTCACTTTCTCTTTCTTGTGCACACCATGGTTAAAGGCTGGGTCAGATCCAGAGAGACTGGGGCAGCATCGCTGAGCTGGCCCCAGCCCCATTCAGTAAGTGTGCACAGAGACTTAAACCCACAATGACCGTCTCCATCCTGGAGCCCTCTTAGCTCCCTCCAGAGTGTGTACACAGACACACCAGCTAGAAATGGCTACCTCAGCCCTGGTCAGAGGCAGGGAAGGAGTCTCAGCTGACTGCATTCCATCCAAGTGTGCACAATCTCCTTGAAAACACCCTTTCTCCTAGTTAGGAACAGAATAAGAGGGTGTGGAGTAGAAGTCTAATGTGGGCTGGGTGGGGCTTCCCAGGTGGCACTAGTGGTAAAGAACCTGCCTGCCAGTGCAGATGGCAAGAGCCATCTTCCCTGTGTTGGGAAGATCCCCTGGAAGAGGGCATCGCAACCCACTCCAGTATTCTTGCCTGGAGAATCCCATGGGCAGAGGAGCCTGATAGGTGATGATCCATGGGATCACAAAGAGTCGGACATGACTGAAGTGACTTAGCATGTACACGAACATGTACAGACGTGGGCTGGGTGGCATGCTGGGTTTGTCCTGGAAATCTAGCAGAGCCCCAGAGTTTTCAGTCTGCTGTGACTAAGAGTAAATAGGTCTCGGCATACATTCTTGAAGAGTAGAGATTTTCTTATAGCTCTCCAGTAGGCCTCACTGGTTTTTAAGCCAGTAAGGGGTCTTATCTTACCTGTCAGACCCAGGTCTGAGGTGTCCAATATGTGATTCAAACCCCTCACTCCCCAAGCCTATAATACTCCTTTCCTCTTCTGTGTCCCCCAGGAGAGGTATGGTCCTAATCTGACTGATGTTTGTCACTTCCCACCAGATTGCATGTCAAGGTTTCTTTTTATTCTTGTTGCAGAAAAGCTATTCTGCTAGTCCCCAGGACAGTTTCAATGGGAGTCACTCTTAGTTGTACTACTGACATTTTCAGGAGAGGATGTGAGCCCAGCAACCTCCTTACTAGGCCATCTTAATCTCTGAGCTTAATCTACCTAACCTAACCTTACTTCATCTCTGAACCTATCCACCTTAGGTTTAAGGTGGATACTTACACCTAACAACATATCATGGATAATTCAATTAATTCATAATATACATATCTTGCAATATACATGTTTACATATATCATGTTATATATGCACATGCATAACACATGTTTTAACATGTAATTCATAATTCAAATGCTCTCTATGACTTTGGTGAGCAAAAATGAAGACAGCACCTGCATGGTATCCAGAACGCATTTTAAAAAGAAGCAATTCACAATTCAATTCTCTCCAAAACAAAATGTCAACTTTTTGACTGGTGCAGTAGCATAAATCAGAAAGAACTCATATATTCTTTTAAGATATAATGGAAATGCACTGAATGTAACTGATGAGTGGCTGACTGAGCATATATATCTATAAAAGCAATTTAAGTGTTGAAACAGATTTCTTGGAATCCCTTAGAGGACAGAATTATTTTCTGTATATTTTGAAAATTACCTTTGAAACAAATGATGGAACAGAAAACAGCAACAAAATACTGCAGATATGTTTCCTCCATGCAACTATTTGAACAATGTTTCTGAAATGCATACACTTGTACTTTATCCTTTTCATTTCTTTGATCTTCATAGCTTCACAGTATGAAAATGAATAGGCATATCTGTTTATCTATCTCTGGTTATTTATAAGCTCTGTATTCATATTGTATGACACATATGGACAAACATAAATATGTTTCTTTAGAAAAGAAAAATATTAAATATCTTTACACTCAGCCTACACACAGACACATGTATGCAACAAGGGGTAGGCTATCACATTTGGGAAGGAATATAAATATATCAGGTCAACATGTGCCCAAATGGAATAGTATCACCCAAGTTATTGAATATAAGGACCCATAACCATTGTTACCATGCATACTGTAGATAATAAATATAATGAGAATATACATGCTTTCATATTTTTCCTTCAGTGTTCTTAGTTATCTTGCAATTGACATGTACATATTGCTATTTTGATTTTAACTAAGCAGCACATTTAAAATTTTACATATAGATGGAATGTAGTCAGCAAAGTTTTATATACTTACTCTCTGCCTTTTAACAGTATAGTATCTACAATTTATATCTTACGTATGTCTTCTTTACTATCAGAATTAAATTTCAGCTTAACTGTGAGCATGTTCCCTGTGTTCCAGATTCTGTCTTGTTATGTAGTTTCACAATTTTGAAGTTGATTTATGGATATAAAATTAGACAATGCTATTAATACATTCAAATATGAATTTTTAAAATGATTTTTAATAGGCAAAATTAGTGGATGTGGACTAACTATATCAATTCTTAGGACTGATGACAAGTGAACATTTATCTTTTTAGTTATGGGATATTATTAACATAAAGTTAATGTATCATAAGAACTGGCTTGACTTGTTCTGCATTCAGTAGCTCATTGATAGCCTAATATCAGTGTATTACCATTGTCATTGTAGAGTACCTATGTACGGTATATCTAGGTTAAAGATTAAACCTGAGAAATAACCATGGCCTCTTAGAGCTATTAGACTAACATTTGTTTAAAAGAGAGATTTTAAACAAGTTTTAGAGAAAAGTAAAATTAGTGTTAGTTAGAAATCCTATAGAAAGTATCCTTTGAATAATCATCTATTTAGTTAGATATAATCAAGTTATGTTTATTGATAATTTAATTAAATCATAAATCTAAAACTATTTTATGGCAATTATAAGATGTTAACAAGAGAAAATTAATAATATTAAACAATTGATTTGTATATTATCTGAGACTATGCAATAACATAATACAAAAATCTAATTCTTTCTAGAAAGAAGTAAAAAATATCTCTAAGGATGCATAAACATAAACATGTAAAATAAAAAATGCTTAGTAAATACCAAATAAAAACTAGATTCATTTCAATTGCAATGCAAGTGAAAGTGAAACAATCAGCTTTCTCATTCCATGCATTTTATTTGAAAAAACACAGCTGAAGAATAAATTGCTTTCTGTGCCAACTACATACTGAGAATGCTTATCTTTCATGATCCATTATGATGCAAAGCTATGATATCTATTATGTGTTTCTTAGAGAACTTTATGTTTTCTAATTAAAATTAATCTTATCCCTATTGATTTATCACTCTAGATTCTCAGAAGTGTTGAGACCAAATTCTGCCATTCTGTTTCTGATATTGTATCGCTAACCTGAAAATAGTACCAAGAATGCTTCTTTCCTAGTCATAATTAAGTGTTGACTGGGGCAAGACAAGTAGCTGGAAAGTCTATAGCACATCACTGGATGTGTTTGCTGAGTTCACATACATCTGCTTTCTTTTGCTAATCTATAAGTTAATATATTGATTGTAATTTTATTTTTTATTTCTTTATTATTAGTGAGAGGAACACATTTTCACATATTTAAGGACCTTTATTATATGTTTTGAAAAGTGGCTATTCATTACATGGCACACTACTCTTGCCTGGAAAATCCCATGGACGGAGGAGCCTGGTAGGCTGCAGTCCATGGGGTCGCTGAGTGTCGGACATGACTGAGCGACTTCACTTTCAGTTTTCACTTTCATGCATTGGAGAAGGAAATGGCAACCCACTCCAGTGTTCTTGCCTGGAGAATCCCAGGGACAGAGGAGCCTGGTGGGCTGCCGTCTATGAGGTCGCACAGAGTCGGACACGACTGAAGTGACTTAGCAGCATTACATGTTTTGAAAAGTGGCTGTTCATTACATTTTTCAAGTTTTCTATCTTTTTTTTTTTTTTTTAAATTTCTCACCAATCTTTTAAGATTCCTTTGAGAATTTCATCTATTGAAGTGAAAATGAAAGTGAAAGTCACTCAGTCCTGTCAGACTCTTTGTGACCCCATGGACTATACAATCCGTGGAATTCTCTAGGCCAGAATACTGGAGTGGATAGCCTTTTCCTTCTCCAGGGCATCTTCCCAACTCAGGGATTGAACCCAGGTCTCCCGTACTGCAGGTGGATTCTTTACCAGCTGAACCACAAGGGAAGCCTTTCATCTATTAGATATTTCAAATGTTTCCCTACACTTTGCTAGTTATGTTTCTCTTTTTAAACAACTTCTACATTGCTTTTTTTTTTTGCAATGTAGAAATATATTTTGAAGTTAAATTTATCAATCATTTCTCTCTATTGCGTCTGAATTTTGAATCCTTAGAAAGTCTTTCCTTATACTCAGATTAAAAAGAATTTCTTCTGTTTTCTCTATTATTTGCAAGATGTCTTTATTTATTTGATCCAGGTGGAGGTTATTTTGGAGTATTATTTGAAGATTAATCCTCTATCTTTTTCAAAATGGTTAACCAGTTGCCATGACAATTTTTATTAAAAAAAAAAAAATTGCCCCAGAATCCTGAGATACCACATTTACCATATAGTATTAAAATTTTATATGTATTTAAGCCTTTCATTGGTCTACCTATTCATTTGCTATAATTCCACTATTTTGACTACAGGGTTTTCATAGTAAACTAAGTCTTTCTTACAACTCAATTATAGAACTTAACAATTGTAGACCTTTTAATTGTAGGCCTCAACAATTAAGCAATAATTTTGTACTACTGCATGTGGAAGTTTTGGAGATGCAGGCAATCTTTACTGAACTTGGAAATCCAGGATATTCAAATTTCTGTTTTCTTTCTTGATATTTTTCATTCTCATCATGGAGAAAGAAAAAAGTTTTCAAAAAAAAAAAGCTGCACCTAATTATAAGAGTAAGTTCAGAGCTTTGGAGAGATGAAACAGAACTGCTAAAGAAATATATTTGTGCCTGTGGGCTCTGCAATATCTGACTCTTTGTGACTCCCATGGACTTTCATTCTGTCCATGGAATTTTCCAGGCAAGAATACTGAAGTGGTTTGCCATTTTCTCCTCCAGGGATCTTCCCTACCCAGGGAATGAACCCTTGTCTTCTGCATTGTAGGTGGATTCTTTCCCTCTAAACCACCTGGAAAGAAAGGCACTAACAAAGGAAATAAATCACCTGAAAGTCAAAATGTGGAAGAAAGAAAATTGAGAAGGATCAGGGGATACTCTTCAAGAATATACTTACAAATTTGAATTGAGTAACACTACTAAAATTTGTTTTTCAATGTCCTAGTATTTACCATAAATAAATAACAGCATATGTCCAAAAATAAAGGCTTGCTTTTTGATATTTATTATATCTTTGTTCATCTAATAGCCAGTGTAGGACATACCCAGGTATCCTTCATTTTGAGAATAAATAATGTTATGTTCTTTTGCTGGAACACAAAAAAAAAGTCAACATGCAAAACTAACTCATGATAGGGAGAAAAAAAAATCAGACAGTGGTTGCCTCTGTTTACTGAGGGTAGAAACTGTCTGAGAAGGGGCAGAAGGGAAGTTTCTGTATTTATATTGTGGTAGAATCAGGCAGTTTTGTATTCAAATATGCATGTATTTGTATATATTGTGTATTTGCCAAAAGTTAGCAAATATACAAATACATTTGTGAATCTCAATGATGGTAAAATATTAATTGAAAAGAAGTATGTAAATAGATATTGAATTCTAGCTAACAGCATGTATGCTGAACTTTTTAAGGAGAAATGCAGGAATTTATCAGTATTTATAATTTGTTTTTAAATTCATCAAAACATTACATGGAATAAATGATCAAAAATGAATAAGTTATAAAGAGTGATAAAACTCTTTTTATGTAAATACATTTAGGAAAGAATTATAATTCTATCTCTTCCTTTTATATCATTTCAAGTCCTTTTTATCTCTGGCTGTAGTACTTTATCCATATGGGAAATATGGATATAGGTGTCATGTTACTATTAAGAGACTAATATAGAAAATAAATATGGTACAGACAGGCATACCCAACATATATCTAAATAGCATAATTTCAGAGTATAAATTCAATTCTAAAAATA
Source organism: Bos grunniens (assembly GCF_055505025.1). Taxonomy (NCBI): domain Eukaryota; kingdom Metazoa; phylum Chordata; class Mammalia; order Artiodactyla; family Bovidae; genus Bos; species Bos grunniens. Next base: position 6,355,030 of record NC_141176.1, on the reverse strand, counting down.
GAAATAGAAATGAATTCCATTGAAAAGCTTACACATTTGGGAAAAAATAAATCATGCCACCTGAGGTCCCTGGTAAATTCAAAATAAATTTATGTGAATTTGGTATTCACTGATGTAACTGAAATAATCACAGTTTTTCTCATAAGTCCCTATTATAACATTCACATAATAATCCTTAAAATGCCACAAATCTTGCAAAGAATATTGATCTATAATTTTGGTTTACTTAAAGGGATTCTCCAGAGAGTTTTAACACAAATATTTCCTAAAAAAAATTTAAACTCTTTTTCTTTATAGGTCGCCATTGACTTCCAGTCTCTGAATCTGTTCAAATCTTCCTTTCACATTCTCCTCCTTAACAAATATCTTCCACACTTTTTTCAATTTTTACTTAGGCTACATCTGCAATCATGAGAAACACTGGGCTGGATGAAGCACAAGCTGGAATCAAGATTGCCAGTAGAAATATCAAGAACCTCAGATATGCAGATGACACCACCCTTATGGCAGAAAGTGAAGAAGAACTATAGAGCCCCTTGATGAAAGTGAAAGAGAAGAGTGAAAAAGTTGGCTTAAACCTCAACATTCAGAAAACTAACATCATGGCGTCTGGTCCCATCACTTCATGGCAAATTGATGGGGAAACAGTGGAAACAGTGGCTGACTTTATTTTGGGGGACTCCAAAATCACTGCAGATGGTGATTGCAGCCATGAAATTAAAATACACTTACTCCTTGGAAGGAAAGTTATGACCAACATAAACAGCATATTAAAAAGCAGAGACATTACTTTGCCAACAAAGGTGACATAGGTCAGGGCTATGGTTTTTCCATAGTCATGTATGGATGTAAGAGTTGGACTATAAAGAAAGTTGAGTACAGAAGAATTGATGCTTTTGAACTATGGTGTTGGAGAAGATTCCTGACAGTCCCTTGAACTTCAAGGAGATCAAACCAGTCCATTCTAAAGGAAATCAGTCCTGAATATTCATTGAAAGGACTGATGCTGAAGCTCCAATACTTTGGTCATCTGACTCACTGGAAAAGACCCTGATACTGGAAAAGATTGAAGGCAGGAGGAGAAGGGGATGACAGAGAATGAAATGGTTGGATGGCATCATCGACTTAATGAACATGAGTTTGAGTAAACTCCTGGAGTTGATGATGGACAGGGAGGCCTGGTGTGCTGCAGTCCATGGGGTTGCAAAGAGTTAGACATTACTGAGTGGTTGAACTGAACTGAACATCTGCAGTTGCAGTTCAACTGCATATACAGTTCACATGCAAGAGTTGTAGCCATTTATTTATTAATTTCATCTCCATTTCTTACTTATAAACATTGGAAATAGTACAGGTAGGTGAATTCTTACCCTCAACCAGTAACATTTTATAGAAGAGTTAAAATTAGGAACCAGTAATGTCCATTTTTGGGTCTTCCCAAGTGGCGCTAGTGGTGAATAACTCATCTGCTAATGCAGGAGATGTAAGAGATGTGGGTTTGATCCCTGGGTCAGGAAGATCCCCTGGAGGAGGGCATGGCTACCCACTCCAATATTATTGCCTGGAGAATCCCATGGACCAAGGAGCCTGGAGGGCTACCTCAAAGAGTAAGACACGACTGAAGTGACTTAGCATGCACACACATTCTGTCCATTTTTTATATATAAAGGGCAAAGGAACTCAGATGTGAATGTTTTATATGCTCTATTAGCTGATTCAGTGCCATTGACTTCCTTCATAGCTCAGTTGGTAAAAAATCCTCCTGCAATGCTGGAGACCTGGGTTTGGTTCTTGGGTTGGGAAGATCTCCTGGAGAAGGAAATAGCAGTCAACTCCAGTGTTCTTGCCTTGGAAATCCCATGGACAGAAGAACCTGGCGGGCTAGAGTCTATGGGGTCATAAGAGTCAGACACAACTTAATGACTAAACAACCACCATTAACTGATTCTGCATTTTGCATGTGTTATATAGGATATATTGGCCAAATATTTGGAAAGGCCATTATTTTACCTCCATTGATTTACAAAGAAAATAACGCCATAGACATTTTGCAACCTATCTCTTTGCCTTTACCTATCTCATTGCTTTATACTAATTTTTTTTTCTTTTTCATAAAGGATTTAAAGCCTTATGCTTTTTTTTTTCGTTTCATACATGGTATTATACATGTTTCATTGCCATTCTCCCAAATCTTCCCACCCTCTCCCTCTCCCACAGAGTCCATAAGACTGTTCTATACATCAGTGTCTCTTTTGCTGTCTCGTACACAGGGTTATTGTTACCATCTTTCTAAATTCCATATCTATGCATTAGTATACTGTATTGGTGTTTTTCTTTCTGGCTTACTTCACTCTGTATAATAGGCTCCAGTTTCATCCACCTCATTAGAACTGATTCAAATGTATTCTTTTTAATGGCTGAGTAATACTCCATTGTGTATATGTACCACTGCTTTCTTATCCATTCATCTGCTGATGGACATCTAGGTTGCTTCCATGTCCTGGCTATTACAAACAGTGCTGTGATGAACATTGGGGTACATGTGTCTCTTTCAATTCTGGTTTCCTCAGTGTGTATGCCCAGCAGTGGGATTGCTGGATCATAAGGCAGTTCTTTTTAAGGAATCTCCACACTCTTCTCCATAGTGGTTGTTCTAGTTTGCATTCCCACCAACAGTGTAAGAGGGTTCCCTTTTCTCCACACCCTCTCCAGCATTTATTGCTTGTAGACTTTTGGATAGCAGCCATTCTGACTGGCGTGAAATGGTACCTCATAGTGGTTTTGATTTGCATTTCTCTGATAATGAGTGATGTTGAGCATCTTTTCATGTGTTTGTTAGCCATCTGTATGTCTTCTTCAGAGAAATCTCTATTTAGTTCTTTGGCCCATTTTTTGATTGGGTTATTTATTTTTCTGGAATTGAGCTGTAGGAGTTGCTTGTATATTTTTGAGGTTAGTTGTTTGTCAGTTGCTTCATTTGCTATTATTTTCTCCCATTCTGAAGGCTGCCTTTTCACCTTGCTAATAGTTTCCTTTGTTGTGCAGAAGCTTTTAAGTTTAATTAGGTCCCATTTGTTTATTTTTGCTTTTATTTCCAATATTCTGGGAGGTAAGTCATAGAGGATCCTGCTGTGATGTATGTCAGAGAGTGTTTTGCCTGTGTTCTCCTCTAGGAGTTTTAGAGCTTCTGGTCTTAGATTTAGATCTTTAATCCATTTTGAGTTTATTTTTGTTTATGGTGTTAGAAAGTGTTCTAGTTTCATTCTTTTACAAGTGGTTGACCAAATTTCCCAGCACCACTTGTTAAAGAGATTGTCTTTAATCTATTGTATATTCTTGCCTCCTTTGCCAAAGATAAGGTGTCCATTTGTGCGTGGATTTATCTCTGGGCTTTCTATTTTGTTCCATTGATCAATATTTCTGTCTTTGTGCCAGTACCATACTGTCTTGATAACTGTGGCTTTGTAGTAGAGACTGAAGTCAGGTAGGTTGATTCCTCCAGTTCCATTCTTCTTTCTCAAGATAGCTTTGGCTATTCGAGGTTTTTTGTATTTCCATACAAATTGTGAAATTATTTGTTCTAGCTCTGTGAAGAATACTGTTGGTAGCTTGATAGGGATTGCATTGAATCTATAAATTGCATTAGGTAGTATACTCATTTTCACTATATTGATTCTTCCAATCCATGAACATGGTATATTTCTCCATCTATTAGTGTCCTCTTTGATTTCTTTCACTACTGTTTTATAGTTTTCTATATATAGGTCTTTAGTTTCTTTAGGTAGATATATTCCTAAGTATTTTATTCTTTCCATTGCAATGGTGAATGGAATTGTTTCCTTAATTTCTCTTTCTGTTTTCTCATTATTAGTGTATAGGAATGCAAGGGATTTCTGTGTGTTGATTTTATATCCTGCAACTTTACTATAATCATTGATTAGTTCTAGTAATTTTCTGATGGAGTCTTTAGGGTTTTCTATGTAGAGGATCATGTCATCTGTAAATAGTGAGAGTTTTACTTCTTCTTTTCCATTTTGGATTCCTTTTATTTCTTTTTCTGCTCTGATTGCTGTGGCCAAAACTTCCAAAACTATGTTGAATAGTAATGGTGAAAGTGGGCACCCTTGTCTTGTTCCTGACTTTAGAGGAAATGCTTTCAATTTTTCACCATTGAGGATAATGTTTGCTGTGGGTTTGTAATATATAGCTTTTATTATGTTGAGGTATGTTCCTTCTATTCCTGCTTTCTGGAGAATTTTTATCATGAATTGATGTTGAATTTTGTCAAAATCTTTCTCTGCATCTATTGCCATAATCATATGGTTTTTATTTTTCAATTTGTTAATGTGATGTATTACATGGATTGATTTGCGGATATTGAAGAATCCTTGCATCCCTGGGATAAAGCCCACTTGGTCATAGTGTATGATCTTTTTAATGTGTTGTTGGATTCTGATTGCTAGAATTTCGTTAAGGATTTTTGCATCTATGTTCATCAGTGATATTGGCCTGTAGTTTTCTTTTTTTGTGGCATCTTTGTCAGGTTTTGGTATTAGGGTGATGGTGGCCTCATAGAATGAGTTTGGAAGATTACCTTCCTCTGCAAATTTCTGGAAGAGTTTGAACAGGATAGGTGTTAGCTCTTCTCTAAATTTTTGGTAGAATTCAGCTGTGAAGCCATCTGGACCTGGTCTTTTGTTTGCTGGAAGATTTTTGATTACCGTTTCAATTTCCATACTTGTGATGGGTCTGTTAAGATTTTCTATTTCTTCCTGGTCCAGTTTTGGAAAGTTGTACTTTTCTAAGAATTTGTCCATTTCTTTCACATTGTCTATTTTATTGGCATATAATTGTTGATAGTAGTCTCTTATGATCCTTTGTATTTCTTTGTTGTCTGTTGTGATCTCTCCATTTTCATTTCTAATTTTATTGATTTGATTTTTCTCCCTTTGTTTCTTGATGAGTCTGGCTAATGGTTTGTCAATTTTATTTATCCTTTCAAAGAACCAGCTTTTGGCATTGTTGATTTTTGCTATGGTCTCTTTTGTTTCTTTTGCATTTATTTCTGCCCTAATTTTTAAGATTTCTTTCCTTCTACTAACCCTGGGGTTCTTCATTTCCTCCTTTTCTAGTTGCTTTAGGTGTAGAGTTAGGTTATTTATTTGATTTTTTTCTTGTTTCTTGAGGTATGCCTGTATTGCTATGAACTTTCCCCTTAGGACTGCTTTTACAGTGTCCCACAGGTTTTGGGTTGTTGTGTTTTCATTTTCATTCGTTTCTATGCAAATTTTGATTTCTTTTTTATTTCTTCTGTGATTTGTTGGTTATTCAGCAGCATGTTGTTCATCCTCCATATGTTGGAATTTTTAATAGTTTTTCTCCTGTAATTGAGATCTAATCTTACTGCATTATGGTCAGAAAAGATGCTTGGAATGATTTCAGTTTTTTTGAATTTACCAAGGCTTGATTTATGGCCCAGGATGTGATCTATCCTGGAGAATGTGCACTTGGGAAAAAGGTGAAATTCATTGTTTTGGGATGAAATGTCCTATAGATATCAATTAGGTCTAACTGGTCTATTGTATCATTTAAAGTTTGTGTTTCCTTGTTAATTTTCTGTTTAGTTGATCTATCCATAGGTGTGAATGGGGTATTAAAGTCTCCCACTCTTATTGTGTTATTGTTAATTTCTCCTTTCATACTTGTTAGCATTTGTCTTACATATTGTGGTGCTCCCATGTTGGGTGCATGTATATTTATAATTATTATATCTTCTTCTTGGATTGATCCTTTGATCATTATGTAGTGACCATCTTTGTCTCTTTTCACAGCCTTTGTTTTAAAGTCTATTTTATCTGATATGAGTATTGCTCCTCCTGCTTTCTTTTGGTCCCTATTTGCATGGAAAATCTTTTTCCAGCCCTTCACTTTCAGTCTGTATGTGTCCCCTGTTTTGAGGTGGGTCTCTTGTAGACAACATATGCAGGGGTCTTGTTTTTGTATCCATTCAGCAAATCTTTGTCTTTCGGTTGGGACATTCAACCCATTTACGTTTAAGGTAATTACTGATAAGTATGATCCTGTTGCCATTTACTTTATTGTTTTGGGTTCGAATTTATACACTGTTTTTGTGTTTCCTGTCTAGAGAATATCCTTTAGTATTTGTTGGAGAACTGGTTTGGTGGTGCAGAATTCTCTCAGCTTTTGCTTGTCTGAAAAGCTTTTGATTTCTCCTTCATATTTGAATGAGATCCTTGCTGGGTACAATAATCTGGGCTGTAGGTATTTTCTTTCATCATTTTAAGTATGTCTTGCCATTCCCTCCTGGCTTGGAGAGTTTCTATTGAAAGATCAGCTGTTATCCTTATGGGAATTCCCTTGAGTGATATTTGTTGTTTTTCCCTTGCTGCTTTTAATATTTGTTCTTTGTGTTTGATCTTTGTTAATTTGATTAATATGTGTCTTGGGGTGTTTCTCCTTGGGTTTATCCTGTTTGGGACTCTCTGGGTTTCTTGGACTTGGGTGATTATTTCCCTCCCCATTTTATGGAAGTTTTCAACTATTATCTCCTCAAGTATTTTCTCATGGTCTTTCTTTTTGTCTTCTTCTTCTTGGACCCCTATGATTCAAATGTTGTAGCGTTTAATATTGTCCTGGAGGTCTCTGAGATTGTCCTCATTTCTTTTAATTCGTTTTTTTTTTTTTTATCCTCTCTGATTCATTTATTTCTACCATTCTATCTTCTAGTTCACTAATCCTATCTTCTGCCTCTGTTATTCTACTATTTGTTGCCTCCAGAGTGTTTTTAATTTCATTTATTGCATTATTCATAATATATTGACTCTTTTTTATTTCTTCTAGGTCCTTGTTAAACCTTTCTTACATCTTCTCAACCCTTGTCTCCAGGCTATTTATCTGTGATTCAATTTTGATTGCAAAATTTTGGATCAATTTCACTATCATTATTTGGAATTCTTTATCAGGTAGATCCCTATCTCTTCCTCTTTTGTTTGGTTTGGTGGGCATTTATTCTGTTCCTTTATCTGCTGGATATTCCTCTGTCTCTTCATCTTGTTTAAATTGCTGAGTTTGGGGTGTCCTTTCTGTATTCTGGCAGTTTGTGGAGTTCTCTTTATTGTGGCATTTCCTTGCTGTGTGTGGGTTTGTACAGGTGGCATAGAATTGTTGATAGTAGTCTCTTATGATCCTTTGTATTTCTGTGTTTTCTGTTGTGATCTCTCTGTTTTCTAATTTTATTGATTTGATTTTTCTCCCTTTGTTTCTTGATGAGTCTGGCTAATGGTTTGTCAATTTTATTTATCCTCTCAAAGAACCAGCTTTTGGCTGTCCACCCAAACCCACGTCTATGGAGTCGGTGATGCCATCCAACCATCCCATCCTCTTTCGTCCCCTTCTCCTCCTGCCCTCAATCATTCTCAGAATCAGGGTCTTTTCCAATGAGTCAGCTCTTTGCATAAGATGGCAGAAGTATGGGAGCTTCAGCTTCAACATCAGTCCTTCCAATGAATACCCAGGACTGATCTCCTTTAGGATGGACTGTTTGGATTGCCTTGCAGTCCAGGGGACTCTCAAGAGTCTTCTCCAACACCACAGTTCAAAAGCATCAATTATTTGACGCTCAGCTTTCTTTATAGTCCAACTCTAAAATCCATACATGACTACTGAAAAACCATAGCCTTGACTAGACAGACCTTTGTAGGCAAAGTAATGTCTCTGCTTTTTAATATGCTATCTAGGTTGGTCATAACTTTCCTTCCAAGGAGTAAGTGTATTTTAATTTCATGGCTGTAATCACCATCTACAGTGATTTTGGAAAAATAAAGTCAGCCACTGTTTCCACTGTTTCCCCATCAATTTGCCATGAAGTGATGGTACCGGATGTCATGATCTTAGTTTTCTGAATGTTGAGTTTTAAGCCAACTTTTTCACTCTCCTCTTTCACTTTCATCAAGAGGCTCTTTAGTTCTTCTTCACTTTCTGCCATAAGGGTTTCATGTGCATATCTGATGTTATTGATATTTCTCCTGGCAATCTTGATTCCAGCTTGTGCTTCCTCCAGCCCAGCGTTTCTCATGATGTACTCTGCATATAAGTTAAATAAGCAGGGTGACAATATGCAGCCTTGACGGACTCTTTTTCCTATTTGGAACCACTCTGTTGTTCCATGTCCAGTTCTAACTGTTGCTTCCTGACCTGCGTACAGGTTTCTCAAGAGGCAGGTCAGGTGGTCTGGTATTCCCATCTCTTTCAGAATTTTCCACAGTTTATTGTGGTCCATACAAAGGATTAAACTTATATTCAAATCCTCCCAAGTCATATAACATATTTTGAGACTACTCACCAAGTGTATTCTATCATGTTTTGAATTATGTAGTGTAGATTTGATAAAAAGGCATTAGAACATTCCCATGTTTGCTTCATTAAAATACCCATAAAGATGTTATAGTTCACTTCCTTTCACAGTAGTTTGAATACCAATGTTGTGATGTTGCATTAGTTGGAATAGTTTCTGAACACTGTATATTCTAGCTGAATAAATGTACACTTGTTCACTCTTTTAAATATCAGCTGATATAAAAATAAATTATGTATTTTAGCATATTTAGTGATCCAATAAAGCATTCATAAAATTTTGCTTAAAATTCAAGTTGTTCTATAAGCTTAATTAAAATAATTGAATTACGTCCTAAACTTTTAATGTTCTCAATTCCCAGAAGAAAATGTACTAGTTCTTGCAGCAACAAAATATTTCACAAGGTGTGTTTTTCCTACAATTTTCAAAATTACCTTCTTGAAATTCTAAGGAGGTTACAAGTTATATTTGAATAATTTCAATATATTTCTTTTTCTTATGCTTCCTCAAATGACTTCTTATAAAATTAAATACAGAATAGAAACACATTCTAAGCACTAAACAATTCCAATGTTACTGAAGATAATTTGAAAATAATTTTAAATGATAATTTCAGAAAGATTCAAAAAAACGTATCATATTGTAAATATAAAAGAAAAATAGTACTAAGATCTGCAGACAAAAAGAGAAGAAAAATGGACTTCCCATCTTGTCCAGTGATTAAGAATCTGCCTGTCAATGCAGGGGACACAAATTTGATCCCTGGTCCAGGAAGATCCCACATGCCACTGGGCAACCAAGTTCCTGTGTCAAAACTGCTGAGCCTACACACTGCAACTACTGAAGCCTGAAGACCTTGAGCCTGTGCTCCACAAGGCAAGCCATCACAGGGAGTAGCCTGTGCACTGCACTGGAGAGCGAAGCGCCTCTCTTGCTGCATATAGAGAAAGCCTGAATGCAGCAACGGAGATCCAGTGCAATCAAAAATAAATAAATGTATATAAATATTTTTAAAAGAGGCAGAAGAAAAAAATACAAAACTGTACACTGATGAAATGCAGAAAAATGGTTAAGGAAAATAAATTTGGTGTTTTTTTTCCCTTCTATTTCAATTAGTGAGTGTAAAAGAATACTGTGGTATATGTCACTGTGCATTTTTCATTGTTTTGTAGGTAAAATTGAAATTATATAAAATTATAATAATCTGTGAGAGAGCTTTGTTATTGACAAACATTTCATTGAATTCTTAGCGTTATTGGCTTGGGTGCTCAATCTCTTAGTTGTGTCTGACTCTTTGCAACCTCATGGACTGCCAGTCTTGTCTGTCCATGGGTTTCTCCAAGCATGAATACTGAAGGGGGCTGTCATAACTTTCTCCAGGGGATCTTCCCAACCCGGGGATCAAACCTGCATCTCTTGAATCTCCTGCATTGGCAGGTGGATTCTTTACTAATGAACCACTATATGTTCAAAATTTTTTCTCTCCTTTACATATTATGATGAGATCTGAGGCTAAGACTTAATTAAATTTAATACCTCTTTTGGCCTAAAAATAATAATATATCATACAATATATTAATAATCACAATAAATTTGTGCAAGAAAGAATGTCTCTACAATGGACAAACCCATTTAGTACGCCTCTTATTGTCCCTTCTTCTTAGAGTTCTTGCTTTTGTGTAATAACCGTGTGAGGGTATATTTTGTCTTTTTGATACTAGCCATGGGAAAGCTATGAGATGATATCTCATTGTAGATTTGATTTAAAATTCCTTGATGATTTCAGTTCAGTTCAGTCACTCAGTCATGTCCGATTCTTTGTAACCCCATGAATTGCAGTATGCCAGGCCTCCCTGTCCATCACCAACTTCCAGAGAACACCCAAACCCATGCCCATCAAGCTGGTGATGCCATCCAACCATTTCATCCTCTGTCATCCCCTTCTCCTCCTGCCCTCAATCTTTCCCAGCATCAGGGTCTTTTCCAAGGAGTCAGCTCTTCGCATCAGGTGGCCAAAGTATTGGAGTTTCAGCTTAAACATCAATCCTTCCAATGAACACCCAGGACTGATCTCCTTTAGAATAGACTGGTTGGATCTCCTTGCAGTTCAAGGGACCCTCAAGAGTCTTCTCCAACGCCACAGTTCAAAAGCATCAATGCTTCGGGGCTCAGCTTTCTTTATAGTCCACTTTCATGTACATACATAACTACTGGAAAAACCACAGCCTTGACTAGACGGATCTTTGTTGGCAAAGTAATGTCTCTGCTTTGTAATATGCTATCTAGGTTGGTCATAATTTTCTTTCCAGGGAGTAAGCATCTTTTAATTTCATGGCTGCAATCATCATCTCCAGTGATTTCAGATCAGATCAGAGCAGATCAGTCCCTCAGTTGTGTCCGACTCTTTGCGACCCCATGAATCGCAGCACGCCAGACCTCCCTGTCCATCACCAGCTCCCGGAGTTCACTCAGACTCACGTCCATAGAGTTGGTGATACCCTCCAGCCATTTCATCCTCTAGCGTCCCCTTCTCCTCCTACCCCCAATCCCTCCCAGCATCAGAGTCATTTCCAATGAGTCAACTCTTCGCATGATGTGGCCAAAGTACTGGAGTTTCAGCTTTAGCATCATTCCTTCCAAAGAAATCCCAGAGCTGATCTCCTTCAGAATGGACTGGTTGGATCTCCTTGCAGTCTAAGGGACTCTCAAGAGTCTTCTCCAACACCACAGTTCAAAAGCATCAATTCTTCGGCGCTCAGCCTTCTTCACAGTCCAACTCTCACATCCATACATGACCACAGGAAAAACCATAGCCTTGACTAGATGAACCTTTGTTGCCAAAGTAATGTCTCTGCTTTTGAATATGCTACCTAGGTTGACATAACTTTCCTTCCAAGGAATAAGCGTCTCATTTCATGGCTGCAGTCACCATCTGTAGTGATTTTGGAGCCCAGAAAAATAAAGTCTGACACTGTTTCCACTGTTTCCCCTGTTTTCCCATCTATTTCCCATGAAGTGGTGGGACCAGATGCCATGATCTTCGTTTTCTGAATGTTGAGCTTAAGCCAACTTTTTCACTCTCCACTTTCACTTTCATCAAGAGGCTTTTGAGTTCCTCTTCACTTTCTGCCATAAGGGTGGTGTCATCTGCATATCTGAGGTTATTAATATTTCTCCCGGCAATCTTCATTCCAGCTTGTGTTTCTTCCAGTCCAGCGTTTCTCATGATGTACTCTGCATATAAGTTAAATAAACAGGGTGACAATATACAGCCTTGACGAACTCCTTTTCCTATTTGGAACCAGTCTGTTGTTCCATGTCCAGTCCTAACTGTTGCTTCCTGACCTGCATAAAAATTTCTCAAGAGGCAGGTCAGGTGGTCTGGTATTCCCATCTCTTTCAGAATTTTCCACAGTTTATTGTGATCCACACAGTCAAAGGCTTTGACATAGTCAATAAAGCAGAAATAGATGTCTTTCTGGAACTCTCTTGCTTTCTTGATTATCCAGCAGATGTTGGCAATTTGATCTCTGGTTCCTCTGCCTTTTCTAAAACCAGCTTGAACATCTGGAAGTTCACAGTTCACATATTGCTGAAACCTGGCTTGGAGAATTTTGAGCATTACTTTACTAGCGTGTGAGATGAGTGCAATTGTGCAGTAGTTTGAGCATTCTTTGGCTTTGTCTTTCTTTGGGATTGGAATGAAAACTGACCTTTTCCAGTCCTGTGGCCACTGGTGAGCTTTCCAAATTTGCTGGCATATTGAGTGTAGCACTTTCACAGCATCATCTTTCAGGATTTGGAATAGCTCAAGTGGAATTCCATCACCTCCACTAGCTTTGTTCATAGTGATGCTTTCTAAGGCCCACTTGACTTCACATTCCAGGATGTCTGGCTCTAGGTCAGTGATCACACCATCGTGATTATCTGGGTCGTGAAGATCTTTTTTGCACAGTTCTTCTGTGTATTTTTGCCATCTCTTCTTAATATCTTCTGCTTCTGTTAGGTCCATACGATTTCTGTCCTTTATCAAGCCCATCTTTGCATGAAATATTCCTTTGGTATCTCTGATTTTCTTGAAGAGATCCCTAGTCTTTCCCATTCTGTTGTTTTCCTCTATTTCTTTGCATTGATCGCTAAAGAAGGCTTTCTTATGTCTTTTTGCTATTCTTTGGAACTCTGCATTCAGATGTTTATATCTTTCCTTTTCTCCTTTGCTTTTCGCTTCTATTCTTTTCACAGCTATTTGTAAAGCCTCCTTAGACAGCCATTTTGCTTTTCTGCATTTCTTTTCTATGGGAATGGTCTTGATCCCTGTCTCCTATACAATGTCACGAAGCTCTTTCCATAGTTCATCAGGCACTCTATCTATCAGATCTAGGCCCTTAAATCTATTTCTCACTTCCACTGTGTAATCATAAGGGATTTGATTTAGGTCACACCTGAATGGTCTAGTAGTTTTCCCTACTTTCTTCAATTTAAGTCTGAATTTGGCAATAAGGAGTTCATGGTCTGAGCCACAGTCAGCTCCCGGTCTTGTTTTTGCTGACTGTATAGAGTTTCTCCATCTTTGGCTTCAAAGAATATAATCAATCTGATTTCAGTTTTGAGCATCTCGTGATGTCCATGTATAGAGTCTTCTCTTGTGTTGTTGGAAGAGGGTGTTTGTTATGACCAGTGCATTTTCTTGGCAAAACTCTATTAGTCTTTGCCCTGCTTCATTCTGTATTCCAAGGCCAAATTTACCTGTTACTCCAGGTGTTTCTTGACTTCCTACTTTTGCATTCCAGTCCCCTGTAATGAAAAGGACATCTTTTTGGGTATTAGTTCTAAAAGGTCTTGTAGGTCTTCATAGAACCGTTCAACTTCAGCTTCTTCAGCATTACTGGTTGGGACATAGACTTGGATAACTGTGATATTGAATGGTTTGCCTTGGAAATGAACAGAGATCATTCTGTCACTTTTGAGTTTGCATCCAAGTACTGCATTTCGGACTCTTTTGTTGACCATGATGGCCACTCCATTTCTTCTGAGGGATTCCTGCCTGCAGTAGTAGATATAATGGTCATCTGAGTTAAATTCACCCATTCCAGTCCATTTGAGTTCACTGATTCCTTGAATGTCGACATTCACTCTTGCCATCTCTTGTTTGACCACTTCCAATTTGCCTAGATTTATGGACCTGACATTCCAGGTTCCTATGCAATATTGCTCTTTACAGCATTGGACCTTGCTTCTATCACCAGTCACATCCACAGCTGGGTATTGTTTTTGCTTTGGCTCCATCCCTTCATTATTTCTGGAGTTATTTCTCCACTGATCTCCAGTTTTGGGCACCTACTGCCCTGGGGAGTTTCTTTTTCAGTATCCTTTCATTTTGCGTTTTCATACTCTTCATGGGGTTCTCAAGGCAAGAATACTGAAGTGGTTTGCCATTCCCTTCTCCAGTGGACCACATTCTGTCAAATCTCTCCACCATGACCAGCCCATCTTGGGTTGCCCCACGGGCATGGCTTAGTTTCATTGAGTTAGACAAGGCTGTGGTCCTAGTGTGATTAGATTGACTAGTTTTCTGTGAGTATGGTTTCAGTGTGTTTGCCCTCTGATGCCCTCTTGCAACACCTACTGTCTTACTTGGGTTTCTCTTACCTTGGGTGTGGGGTATCTCTTCACGGCTGCTCCAGCAAAGCGCAGCCATTGCTCCTTACTTTGGATGAGGGGTATCTTCTCACCGCTGCCCTTCCTGACCTTTAATGCGGGATAGCTCCTCTAGGCCTTCCTGTGCCCACGCAGCCACGGCTCCTTGGGGTAGGCCCTCCCGGCCGCCGCCCCTGACCTCGGATGTGGGGTAACTCCTCTCATCACAGCCCCTGGCCTCGGACGTGGGTTGCTCCTCCTGGCTGCCGCCCCTGGCCTCTGGCATGGGGGCGTGGCGTAGCTCCTTCCGGCCGTCGCCCCTGGCCTTGCAGGCTTAGAGGCTTGGGTTGCTCCTCCCAGCCGCCACTCCAGTGATTTGGGAACCCCCCAAAATAAAGTCAGTCACTGTTTCCACTGTTTACCCATCAACTTGCCATGAAGTGATGGTACTGGATGCCATGATCTTAGTTTCCTGAATGTTGAGTTTTAAGCCAAACTTTTGATGCTCCTCTTTCACTTTCATCAAGAGGCTCTTTAGCTCTTCTTCAATTTCTGCCATAAAGGTGGAGTCATCTGCATATCTGAGGTTATTGATATTTCTCCTGGCAATCTTGATTCTAGCTCATGCTACATCCACCTGAGCGTTTCTCATGATGTACTCTGCATATAAGTTAAATAAGCAGGGTGACAATATACAGCCTTGACATACTCTTTTTCCTATTTGGTACCAGTCTGTTTTTCCATGTCCAGTTCTAACTATTCCTTCTTGACCTGCATACAGGTTTCTCCAGAGGCAGGCCAGGTGTTCTGGTATGCCCATCTCTTTCAGAATTTTCCACATTTTATTGTGATCCATACAGTAAAAGGCTTTGGCATAGTCAATAAAGCAGAAATAGATGTCTTTCTAGAACTCTTTTGCCTTTTCCATGATCCAACTGATGTTGGAAGTTTGATCTCTGGGTCCTCTGCTTTTTCTAAAACCAGCTTGAACATCTGGAAGTTTACGGTTCACGTATTGCTAAAGCCTGGCTTGGAGAATTTTAAGCATTACTCTACTAGTGTGTGAGATGAGTGCAATGTGCAGTAGTTTGAGCATTCTTTGGCATTGCCTTACTTTGAGACTGGAATGAAAACTGACCTTTTCCAGTCCTATGGCCACTGGTGAGCTTTCCAAATTTCCTGGCATATTGAGTGCAACACTTTCACAGCATTGTCTTTCAGGATTTGAAATGTCTCAACTGGAATTCCATCACCTCCATTAGCTTTGTTCATAGTGGTGCTTTTTAAGGTCCCCTTGACTTCACATTCCAGGATGTCTGACTCTAGTTGAGTGATCATGCCACTCGTGATTATCTGGGTCATGATGATCTTTTTTGTACAGTTCTTCTGTGTATTCTTGCCACCTCTTCTTAATCTCTTCTGCTTCTGTTAGGTCCCTACCATTTCCGTCCTTTATTGTGCTCATCTTTGCATGAAATGTTCCCTTGGTATCTCTAATTTTCTTGAAGAGATCTCTAGTTTTTCACATTCTATTGTTTTCCTCTATTTCTTTGCATTGATCACTGAGGAAGGCTTTGTTATCTCTTCTTGCTATTCTTTGGAACTCTGCATTCAGATGCTTATATCTTTCCTTTTCTCCTTTGGTTTTCACTCCCCTTTTCACAGCTATTTGTAAAGCCTCCTTAGACAGCCATTTTGCTTTTTTGCATTTCTTTTTTCTTGGGAATGGTCTTGATTCCTGTCTCCTGTACAATGTCACAATCCTCCATCCATAGTTCATCAGACACTCTATCAGATCTAGTCTTTTAAATCTATTTCTCATTTCCACTGTATAATCATAAGGTATTTGATTTAGGTCATACCTGAATGGTCTAGTTATGTTGAATATCTTTTCACGAACCTATTGTCCATCTGTATGTCTTCTTTGAACAAATATCTATGTACATTATCAGAAAAATTTTAAAATTAGATTGTTTACCTTTTTCAGTTGAATTATATTAGTTCCTTATGTTTTTAGATATTAATTCTTTATCACATAGATATATTTTTTGCAAGTATCAATTTCATTTTGTTAATGGCCTTCTATTGCTCTATGATATTTTATAGCTTGGTGCAATTCCACTTTTTTTTTTTTTTTTTCGCTTTTATTGCCTTGGTTTTTAATACCAAATTCAAAAATTATTACCAAGAGCAATGCCAAGAAGCTTATTGTCTCTATTTTCTTCAAGGAATTTTATACTTTCAGGTCTTATGTTCAGGCCTTTTTTTATTTTGAGTTGATTTTGTGTATAGTAAAAAATAGGGCTCCAGTGTCATTATCTTGCACGTGCTTGTCCAGTTTTACTAATACCATTTATTGAAGGGAATATCCTATCCTTACTATATACATTTGGTTCCTTTATTATAAATTAATCAGCCATATATGTATGGGTTTATTTCTGGGACTTCTATTTGGTTAAAATTATCTATATTTCTGTGTTTTTACTAACACCATACTTTTTTGATTATTATAGCATTTTAACTTTTTTTGAAACAAGAAATTTTGATGCCTCCAGTTTTATTCTTTCTCAAAATCGATTTGGCTACTCAGGGTCTTTTATGGCTCCTTATTCAAAGAGGCAGGAGATAGTAAAGAACAGGGAAGCCTGGCATGCTGCAGTTCATGGGGTCACAGAGTTGAACAAGTCTTTGTGACTGAACAACAATAAACTTTAGGATTGTTTTTCTATTTCTGTGAAAAATTCCATTGAAATTTTGGCATAGATTTTATTGAATTTATAGATGGCTTTGGGTAGTATGCACATTTTACCAATATTAATTCTTCCAAGCACTCTTAATCTTTTATCTTTTATAATCAATGACTGAATGTTAAAGAAAAATATGTCACATTATTTTTTCAAATGTGAAATGGTGACATGCGGCTAATAATTTACTAATTTTATTCTAATAGAAAAGATTTGTACATATGTGTTTTTATGGTTACCATGTTTTTAAAATATATTTTATGCATATAATTGAAAAGTTTTAAATTTTGGAGAAATTATATTAAAATGAAACAACTAGTAGTCGTGATTAATTGGTACACATTTTTATAGGAAGCAATTTGGCAATAACTTAGGATATACATCTTTTCTTGCATGGTCTACCTGTTTACCTGTATTATAGAAGCCAGCACCATGTTTTCATTTTAATAAATGCTATATGCATAGGGACAAATCCTGCCATGCATTATAAAGTAATTTTACCAGTTTCTTGGTATGCCTTCAGACTGTTTATTTACCCATTTGTGTTTTGAACTTATTTTGTAATTCCAGTGGAATAAAATGGCAATTGTGAACCCAAAGTGCTTATCCAGTGAGAAAGAAAACAGACTTGTGGACACTGGAGGAAGGAGAGGGTGGGATAAATTGAGAAAGTAGCATTGAAATACATACATTACAGCATGTAAAATAGATAGCTAGTGAGATTGTGCTGTATGATGCAGGGAACTCAAATCTGGTGCTCTGAGATAATCTAGAGGGGTGGGATGGGGTGGGAGGTGAGAGAGAGGTTCAAGAGGGAGGGAACATATGAATACTTTTGGCTGATTCATGCTGACATATGGCAGAAAAGCAATTATCCTCCATTAAAAATAAAAGGCAAAAAAAAAAAAAAAAAAAAGAAAAGAAACAAGAAAATTACCACAAAAAAGAAAATATACAAATATTTCAGAATAAATAGAAAAAAAATGGTATTATATAATTACAAATCATTTCTAATCTGAGAGCTTTATTTCTGTTATTCAATCATTTTACTTATTTATTTTAAATATATATTTATTTATTTTAATTGGAGGTTAATTACTTTACAGTATTGTATTGGTTTTGCCATACATCAACATGAATCCACCACAGGTATACACGAGTTCCCCATCCTGAACCCCCACTCCCTCCCCGTACTGTCCCTCTGGGTCATCCCAGTGCACCAGCCCCAAGCATCCTGTATCCTGCATCAAACCTAGACTGGTGATTCATTTCTTATATGATACATGTTTCAATGTTTCTGGCTTACTTCGCTCTGTATAATAGGCTCCAGTTTCATCCACCTCATTAGAACTGATTCAAATATGTTCTTTTTAATGGCTGAGTAATACTCCATTGTGTATATGTACCACTGCTTTCTTACCCATTCATCTGCTGATGGACATGTAGGTTGCTTCCATGTCCTTTCTATTATAAACAGTGTTGCGATGAACATTTGGGTACATGTGTCTCTTTCAATTCTGGTTTCCTCAGTGTGTATGCCCAGTAGTGGGATTGCTGGGTCATAAGGCAGTTCTATTTCCAGTTTTTTAAGGAATCTCCACACTGTTCTCCATAGTGGCTGTACTAATTTGCATTCCCACCAACAGTGTAAGAGGGTTCCCTTTTCTCCACACCCTCTCCAGCATTTGTTGCTTGTAGACTTTTGGATAGCAGCTATTCTGACTGGCATGAAATGGTATCTCATTGTGGTTTTGATTTGCATTTCTCTGTTAATGAGTGATGTTGAGCATCTTTTCATGTGTTTGTTAGCCATCTGTATGTCTCCCTTGGAGAAATGTCTATTTAGTTCTTTGGCCCATTTTTTGATTGGGTCACTTATTTTTCTGGAATTGAGCTGCAGGAGTTGCCCGTATATTTTTGAGATTAGTTCTTTGTCAGTTGCTTCATTTGCTCTTATTTTCTCCCATTCTGAAGACTGTCTTTTCACCTTGCTAATAGTTTCCTTTGTTGTGCAGAAGCTTTTACTTTTAATTAAGTCCCATTTGTTTACTTTTGCTTTTATTTCCAATATTCTGGCAGGTGGGTCATAGAGGATCCTGCTGTGATTTATGTCAGAGAGTGTTTTGCCAATGTTCTCCTCTAGGAGTTTATAGTTACTGGTCTTATGTTTAGATCTTTAATCCATTTTGAGTTTAGTTTTGTGTATGGTATTAGAAAGTGTTCTGATTTCATTCTTTTAGAAGTGGTTGACGAGCTTTTCCAGTACCATTTGTTAAAGAGATTGTCTTTTCTCCATTGTATATTCTTGCCTCCTTTGTCAAAGATAAGGTGTCCATAGGTGCGTGGATATATCTCTGGGATTTCTATTTTGTTCCATTGATCTGTATTTCTGTCTTTGTGCCAGTGCCATACTGTCTTGATGCCCGTGGCTTTGTAGTAGAGCCTGAAGTCAGCCAGGTTGATTCCTCCAGTTCCATTCTTCTTTCTCAAGATTGCTTTGGCTATTCGAGGTTTTTTGTATTTCCATACAAATTGTGAAATTATTTGTTCTAGCTCTGTGAAAAATACCTTTGGTAGCTTGATAGTGATTGTTTTGAATCTATAAATTGCTTTGGGTTGTACACTCATTTTCACTATATTGATTCTTCCAATCCATAAACATGGTATATTTCTCCATCTATTAGTGTCCTCTTTGATTTCTTTCATGAGTGTTTTATAGTTTTCTATATATAGGTCTTTAGTTTCTTTAGGTAGATATATTCCTAAGTATTTTATTCTTTTTGTTGCAATGGTGAATGGAATTGTTTCCTTAATTTCTCTTTCTATTTTGGACAAAATGGACAAATTCTTAGAAAAGTACAACTTTCCAAAAATGAAACAGGAAGAAATAGAAAATCTTAACAGACCCATCACAAGCACAGAAATTGAAACTGTAATCAGAAATTTTCCAGCAAACAAAAGCCCAGGTCCAGATGGCTTCACAGCTGAATTCTACCAAAAATTTAGAGAAGAGCTAATACCTATACTACTCAAACTCTTCCAGAAAATTGCAGAGGAAGGTAAACTTCCAAACTCATTCTATAAGGCCACTGTCATCCTAATACCAAAACCTGACAAAGATGCCACAAAAAAAGGAAAACTACAGGCCAATATCACTGATGAACATAATGCAAAAATCCTTAACAAAATTCTAGCAATCAGAATCCAACAACACATTAAAAAGATCATACACCATGATCAAGTGGGCTTTATCCCAGGGATGCAAGGATTCTTCAATATCTGCAAATCAATCAATGTAATACACCACATTAAAAAATTGAAAAATAAAAGCCATATGATTATTTCAATAGATGCAGAGAAAGCCTTTGACAAAATTCAACATCCATTTATGATAAAAACTCTCCAGAAAGTAGGAATAGAAGGAACATACCTCAACATAATAAAATCTATATATGACAAACCCACAGTAAACATTATCCTCAATGGTGAAAAATTGAAAGCATTTCCCCTAAAGTCAGGAAAAATACAAAGGTGCCCACTTTCACCACTACTATTCAACATAGTTTTGGAAGTTTTGGCCACAGCAATCAGAGCAGAAAAAGAAATAAAAAGAATCCAAACTGGAAAAGAAGAAGTAAAACTCACTGTTTGCAGATGACATGATCCTCTGCATAGAAAACCCTAAAGTCTCCACCAGAAAATTACTAGAGCTAATCAATGAATATAGTAAAGTTTCAGGATATGAAATCAACACACAGAAATCCCTTGCATTCCTATACACTAATAATGATATTCAGTCATTTTATACCAACTGAGAAATCTATATTGTTTCTATAGGACCTGAAGTTTGGATTAGTACAACATTAACTAAAAATCAGCCCTTTCTGTCAACTTCCTTTTCCCTAAAACAAAAATGAACACTGTGGTCATCAAAGGCCCAGTGTGTGTTAACAGAGCATACCTGCTAGTGTTATAAAAGGCATGTGTCAGTGAAATGTCTGTCATTGTGTAGATAAGCCTTGATGTAAAGGGAACTATGAAGGACAAACCAGTTAACATTTAAAATATGTAAAGTCAATTTTGAAAGAAGAAAGAGATAAAATATAATAAGAGTATCAAAAAGAAGCAAATGAAATAAAGCAATGGAAGAATGATGTGTAACAAATATTTGAAAGGCTGTTTAATCAAAGGAACACTATTTTATTTCTTTGAGTATTACATAAAAGTATGTGAGAATAGATTAAAAAGCACACACAGAGTACATCAAAGTGGCAGAAACCTTCAAACATTTTGCATTTTTCCCTTCAAATGAAAAGATTATACATGATTATATTATTTACAACTATCTTGTTACCATATATTTAACAATGTTGTGGATTGTGCTATTGAACTGACATTCTGTATTGTGGAGATGGCAGAGATCTTGTCTATAATTGATAGTGATGGAACATCAGCCAAGGCCCAATGATGCAAAATGGATGGATAGCAGTTTTCAGCATCCTACACTTTTTACATTACTGTACTTCTGATCCCCTTCAAGCCCATTTATCTCACTGGTAATGTCAGTAGCCACTGGAATGGCCTATCTAGTTTAATGAAGTTTTGATGACTGATAGTTCACTTGTATGAAAGAATCTACTAAAGTATTAAGCAAGGAATTTCATTTGCCCAAATCTGTATGAAATAGAAACAAATCTTCAAGTTAGAGTGATTAGTACACAGAAAATTACATTGCCAAAATCATAGAGATTGTAAAAAGTGCCATAAATATCTACTATTTCACAATATTTACTCTATAGATTCAGAGGAAGCTGACAGAGTTAGTGGTAAAATTATTTGGTCAAGTCTTTGCTTCTAGACAGAAACAAAGCCAGAATAATACCAATGATTTCTTCCCACAAATCCATCTTTTCCCACCATAACACACTGTCTTGATGTGTACATTAACTAATTTTAATTTTATTAATACTTTTCTTATTCTAAGCATTTTAAGTAGAAAATAATTTCATATTTTATTTTCTTTGCATTTTTACTTGAAGGAAAAATTTAACCACCATAAAAATTCATACAAAATTAGCATATTTCAGAATTGTCATATTGATAGTTCATCACAATAAGTAGTTTTTAATAAAAGTAATAATCGTTCATTATACTCATTCCAATTTTTAGTTTTGCAAATTATTTTGTTATGCATTTAAAACATTAATGAAAAAGTTTGGAGAAAATAACAAAATGGTGATGAAAAGAGATATCATTAACATTTTGCAAAATAAAAGATGTAGATAACATTTAAATAATCCTCTAAAGGGGGAATTATATGTGGACTGTTACTGCAGCAAAAATAAAATAATCATAAATAAAAAAAACAAATTAATGTCAAAAAATAAAATGAATATAAAAGGCTGAAAAAATTTAAGATAAAATGATAATAGTGTTTCTTAAATAATATGTTGTTATTATGACAACTTTGATGAGCTTTTTGCTATTTGGTAAATACTATTTTATTTCCATATCTTCAAAGTTAATTTGTATTAAAAATAGCTATAATAGTATTACTCTCTTTTATTTTTCTGTTTTTTAATATTCTTATAGTCATATTACATTTCTAAAATTATTTGATTTTTTTCTTAGCCCTCTCATTCTTCCCACATTTCTAAGAGATTAATCCTCAAAATAAAAATGTACAAAATTAAATATGAACGATAATCTGTAAACATTGTAAATGTCTAAAAAATATACTCATATCATATTTGAGTGAATGTATAGACTATATTAATTGTACATTATATTTATGAAGCACATTGAAAAGCAGAATGGGCAAAATAATTGCAATTTTCACACATGGACAGAGTTAGATATAATAAGCAAAATTGGTAAAGTTGTATGATTAAAATCAACATGCCTATTCTTCTGTGTTACTAAACACTAAAAGTGAATTATCAAAAAATTAAGAAAACAATTTTGCTTATGATAGTATCAAAAGAATAGCATGCTTAGGAATAAACAAAAGGCAAAAGACTTTTACTCTGAAATTCATTAAATTTTTTATGACATAAAAAAAAACACAAGTAAATGGACAGACAGTCCATATTTAGAGATAGAAATATTTGATATTGATAAAGTGTCCACAATGCTTAAAATAAATTATGACTCAATGGAATCCAATCAAAACCTCAACAGCATTTTATAGTACAAATACAAAAATAATAATAATAATAATAAAGTTGTAAATGTATATGAAACCATGAAAGATCCCAAATAGCCAAAGCAATCTGAAGAAAGAAAAACAAACTTGGAGGCATTACACATCCATAGTTTAAAATAACTTATAAAGCCAAATTAAACCTGTGTGGTACTGGTATAAAAACAGATGTATAGGCCAGTGGTACAGAATACAGAGCCATTACTTGTTGTTTGCCAACAAAGGTCTGTCTAGTCAAGGCTATGGTTTTTCCAGTAGTCATGTATGCATATGAGAGTTGGACTGTGAAGAAATCTGAGCACTGAAGAACTGATGCTTTTGAACTGTGGTGTTGGAGAAGACTCTTGAAAGTCCCATGGGCTACAAAGAGATCCAACCAGTCCCTTCTAAAGGAGATCAGTCCTGGATGTTCTTTGGAAGGAATGATGCTAAAGCTGAAACTCCAGTACTTTGGCCACCTCATGCGAAGAGTTGACTTATTGGAAAAGACTCTGATGCTGGGAGGGATTGGGGACAGGAGGAGAAGGGGACGACAGAGGATGAAATGGCTGGATGGCATCACTGACTCGATGGACATGGGTTTGGGTGAACTCCAGGATTTGGTGATAGGGAGGACTGGCGTGCTACAGTTCATGGGGTCCCAAAGAGTCGGACACGACTGAGTGACTGAACTGAACTGAATGAAAGCATACATATATAGTAAACTGATTTTTTGACAAGGGTTCTAAGAATCCACAAAGGAACAAAGATAGTCTCTTCAACAAAAAGCACTGAAAAAACTGGCTCAGATCAGATTAGATCAGTCACTCAGTCGTGTCCGACTCCTTGCGACCCCATGAATCGCAGCACGTCAGACCTCCCTGTCCAGCACCAACTCCCGGAGTTCAAACAGACTCACATCCATCGAGTCAGTGATGCCATCCAGCCATTTCATCCTCTGTCGTCCCCTTCTCCTCCTGCCCCCAATCCCTCCCAGCATCAGAGTCTTTTCCAATGAGTCAGCTCTTCGCATCAGGTGGCCAAAGTACTGGAGTTTCAGCTTTAGCATCATTCCTTCCAAAGAAATCCCAGGGCTGATCTCCTTCAGAATGGACTGGTTGGATCTCCTTGCAGTCCAAGGGACTCTCAAGAGTCTTCTCCAACACCACAGTTCAAAAGCATCAATTCTTCGGTGCTCAGCCTTCTTCACAGTCCAACTCTCACATCCATACATGACCACAGGAAAAACCATAGCCTTGACTAGATGGACCTTTGTTGCCAAAGTAATGTCTCTGCTTTTGAATATGCTATCTAGGTTGGTCATAACTTTCCTTCCAAGGAGTAAGCATCTTTTAATTTCATGGCTGCAGCCACCACCCACACGCAAAAGAATGGTATTGGGCATTTAACTTACACCATACACAAAAAACAACTCAACATAGATGCCTTAAACATCAGACCTGAAACTATAAAACTCCTAGATGAAAACCTAGGGGGAAAGATTTATGATATTGACTGTGGCAATGAATTTTTGGATGTAACACCAATAGTACAGCCAACACAGGCAAAAAACAAGCAAATAAAGTATATCAAACTAAAAAGCATCCACAAAGCAATGAGTAAAAAGACAATCTACAGAATGCAAGAAAATATTTGCAAAATTTTATCTGATAAGGTACTTCCCTGATAGCTCAGTTGGTAAAGAATCTGCCTGCAATGCAGAAGAACCCGGTTTGATTCCTGGATTGGGAAGATTCTCTCAAGAAAGAATAGGCTACCCACTCCAGTATTCTTGGGCTTCCCTGTGGCTCAGCTGGTAAAGAAGTTAATATCAAAAATATATATAAGAAATTTCTTCAATAAAAATAAATATCCCAGTTAAAAAACAAAGCCAAATTAAAACAAAAACTAAGCCCAAATAAAAACAAATAGTTCAATTTGTATGCCTCTTTTGGGAAATGTCTATTCATTTTCCAAAAGAGGCATATAAATGGTCACTAAATATATGGAAATATGCTCCATATTGCTGGTCATCAGAAACATGCGAATGAAACCACAGTGAGATATTGCCTCACATCTATTAGGAGCACTATTATTTCAGTAACAAATATGACAAGCTCTGCTAGAATGTGGAGAAACTGGAACTCTTGTGCACTATTGATGAGAATGTAAAATTGTACACACAGGGTGGAAAACAGTATGGAGGGAGGCACTACAAAAATATTAAAAACAGAACCGCCACATGGTCTAGAAATCTAATTTCTGAGTATTGAACCAAAAGACTTGAAGTCAGGATCTCAAAGAAATAGCTGATTCCTGATTTCATTGGGACATTATTCACAACAGTGAAGGTGTGAAACAAACTAAATGCCCATCCACAGAAGCATGGGAAACAAAAATGTGACATAAACGTAGGATGGAATATTATTTAGTTTTAAAAAGTAAAGAAAGATTGAAATATACAGCAAGATATATCAACAGAGAGGGCAGTGCTAAGTGAAATAAGCCAATCACAGATGGATAAATGTTGTCTGCTGCCACCCACATGAATTATCTGAAACATCCAGAATTGTAAAAGTAGAGATTAGGATAATAGCTGCCAGGGGCTGTGGGGAGAGGGAAATGGAGAGTTCCTATCCTTGCATGTTCAGTTGCTTCAGTCATGTCTGACTCTTTGTGACGCCATGGGCTGTATCCCTCCAGGCTCCTCTGCCCACAGAATTCTCCAGGCCAGAATACTGGAGTGGGTTGCCATGCCCTTCTCCAGGGAATCTTCCCAACTCAGGGATCAAATCTGTGTCTCCTGTGCTTCATGCAGATTCTTTACCACTGAGCAACCCGGAAACCCAGAGAGTTCCTACTCACAGGTACAAAGTTGCAGTTATGCAAGATGAATAAATTCTAGATATCTGCTGTACATGTCTGTAGTTCACAATGCTGGTTGTACACCCAAAAATTGTTAAAAGGATAGATTTCATGTTAAATGTTCTTTCAATTTTTTTTTTTAAGTACAAGTGAGAACAAATAAAGCATCTATTGAATTTGTTGAGGCATTTACTTTTTTAGAGGCTACATTTATCTTTTAAATGCCTCATGACATTAATCACAGAATTATGATAGGATTTAAGCTAAGGAATTTGGGTATTCTTTGATCAATAGAACAAAGTGAAATAGCTGTAGTAGAACAATTTCCTAGGTATAGATCTTCTTCAGAATATTAAAAGAGCTCCATAAAATTAAAATTTTAGTGAGAACAGGCTAATGATAAAACAGTACATCTGTGAGAAAATAAAAATGAAGTAGTCCAGCTGAGAGCTAATGAAACACATTGGGGCCAGGGCACTCAAAGGATGAATGCAGTTTGGCAAAATTTGCAACAAAAGTCTATGATAATAAGAAATGTTTTTTCAGCACCTGCTTTCTGCAAAGTATTATAGTAGGCACTTTACAAGTATTTAATCATCTCACCTCTATTATGTACATTCTGCAGTTCCTCCCATTTTGCAGATGATGAGACATTTATGAAAACAAACCAAATATTATATAGTAAGGACAGGTATAGAATGGAAGTAAGAATTTGATATCAAGTAACATTCTTAAATTGGAGAAGGCAATGGCACCCCACTCCAGTACTCTTGCCTGGAAAATTCCAAGGACAGAGGAGCCTGGTAGGCTGCAGTCCATGGGGTCTCTAAGAGTCAGACATGACTGAGCGACTCGACTTCACTTTCACTTTTCACTTTCATCTACTGGAGAAGGAAATGGCAACCCACTCCAGTGTTCTTGCCTGGAGAATTCCAGGGATGGCGGGGCCTGGTGGGCTGCCGTCTATGGGGTTGCACAGAATTGGACATGACTGCAGCGACTTAGCAGTAGCAGCAGCAGCAACATTCTTAAATAGTACCATATACTGGCTCCCTACACATCCCTAATATTTTCCTATCTTCACATATCTCTAGTTATCAGTTCCTTTTCTACTGTATTCTGGCCTGCATGTATAGATCAAGATTACCTTGAAACCAAACTCCAAATGATCTTACAGACCTGCCCTTCCACTGTGCTTATCTGGAAATATATCAGCTTTATATCTACTTTGCATTTTATTTTTATTACTTTTAAACACAAACATTCAGTGTTGTTAAAAAAGAATATAAACATTCAGATTAGGTCACTATAAAAATATGATTTTGACCTTGGTTACTTTTTCAAACAGAAAAGAATCCAGTGCTACTCCTAATTTCCTACCTTTTCTCATCTTGTCCCTTAGTCTTGCTGTTGTTGTTGAAGTCCATTTAATTAAAGAACTAGAGCTTATTTTGCATAATCTCCTAAAATATCTTGACACCTCTATCACTATCTAGATATCTGTCTTAATTTCTTCTGTTCAATTTCAGAGGAAAATATGTTTTTAAAATTTATATATTTGTTTATTTTTGCCTTTCAGCTACTCATTTTTGTCTTCTCTTGGATGTCAGCTGATCAATTATCTTTGCCCTCTAAAGGCTTATCATTTTTAACCAAAAAACTTTTGTTCCTGAAATTATTCCTCTTATGATGTCATTACCCTTTTGTTAGTATCCATTTACTTTTCTTATTTACTCTTACCATCTATTCACCCTCAAATTTGCAGCAACTGGGTCTTTATTAATATTGGTATCCTACTATGTTTTAACTGTCTTACTAATGTCACCAAGAATTATCTTATTTTTCCAAAGCAGTAAAGGTATATTGAGTGTTATTTTTGGCTCATCTTCTGAGTGTGGTGCTGTTATCCCCAACTTCATTCTAAGAAACTTTACTTTCCTGGAGTCTGTAATACCCTTCCCAGTTCTCCTTAAAAAAGTAACTGCTTTTCTAAGTTTTGTTTCTAGAGTACTCTTCATTCCTTTGATCCTTAAAATATTGTTGTTTCCTTGAATTTTATCTGTTTGTATGTCATTTATTACTTTTACAAAATGCCTTAGCTGATTTTATACACACTCATAGTTGTTCAACACCAAAGATGAATGAATCCTAAATCTGTATCTAGTTTCCTATTATTCAAATATGTCTACATGTACTGCTATGTTGATATTCCAGAAAAATATCAAACCATTACTTGAAAATTGATTATCATCTATCTCTTAGAACATTTTCTTCCTGCAGTATTCTGGGCCTCAGTTCACAGCACTATGATCCATCTAGTTACTGATATTAGAAAATTGGCAGTTATGGTTAAAGACATTTCTTTCAAACTAATGATTTATTTACTAAATATTCTAAAATTGGATTGTTCTCCATTCTACATATGTGAAAATCAAGCTAGTACTGAGGTGTTTCATATCTCCACTTAAGTGACTAAAATTTGTATTGTCCCATCAACTTTTTAATAAAATATTTTGATACTGCATATATTTTTACTACATAACAAGTAATCTATTAATTTATTTGCATATTTTCAAAAAAACATATACATCCTGAAAAAAGGGCATCAGTGTCTATGCATTTGACTGCAGAAGAATATGGACTAACACAAAATTTACTGTGGCAAATAATATACTTTTATAAGGAACTAGAGATCAAATTGCCAACCTCCACTGGATCATCAAAAAAACAACGAAGTTCCAAATAAACATCTACTTCTACTTTATTGACTATTCTAAAACTTTTGACTGTATGGATCACAAGAAACTCTGGAAAATTCTGAACGAGATGGGAATGCCAGACCACCTGACCTGACACCTGAGAAATCTGTATGCAGGTCAAGAAGCAACAGTTAGAACTGGACATGGAATAACAGACTGGTTTCAAATTGGGAAAGGAATACGCTGAGGCTGTGTACTGTCACCCTGCTTAAACTTACATGCAGAGTACATCATGAGAAGTGCTGGGCTGGTTGAAGCACAAGCTGGAATCAAGATTGTCAGGAGAAATATCAATAACCTCAGATACCCAGGTGACACTACTTTTATGGCATAAAGTGAAGAACTAAAGGGCCTCCTGATGAAAGTGGAAGAGGAGAGTTAAAAAATGGCTTAAAACTTAACATTCAGAAAACTAAGATCGCGGCATCTGGTCCAACCACTTCATGACAAAAAGATGGGGAAACAGTGGAAACAGTGACAGACTTTATATTTTTGGGTTCCAAAATCACTGCATATGGTGACTGCAGCCGTGAAATTAAAAGATGCTTGCTCCTTGAAAGAAAAGTCATGACCAACATGGACAGCATATTAAAAAGCAGAGACATTACTTTGCCAACAAAGGTCCATCTAGTCAAAGCTATGGTTTTTCCAGTAGTCATGTATGGATTGGAGAAGGAAATGGCAACCCACTCCAGTATTCTTGCCTGGAGAATCCCGGGGATGGGGAAGCCTGGTGGGCTGCAGTCTATGGGGTCGCACACAGTCAGACAGGACTGAAGCGACTTAACAGCAGCAGCAGCACATATGGATGTGAGAGTTGAACTATAAAGAAAGCTGGATGCCAAAGAATTGATGCTTTTGAACTGTGGTGTTGGAGAAGACTCTTGAGAGTCCCTTGGACTGCAAGAAGATCCAATCTGTCCATCCTAAAGGAAATCAGTCCTGAATATTATTTGGAAGGACAGATGCTGAAGCTGAGACTCCAATACTTTGGCCATCCGATGCGAAGAACTGACTCATCTGAAAAGACCCTGATGCTGGGAAAGGTTGAAGGTGGGAGGAGAAGCGAAACTCAGAGGATGAGATGTTTGGATGGCATCATTGACTCAATGGAATGAGTTTGAGTAAACTCCAGGAGTTGGTGATGGACAGGGCTGCCTGGTGTGCTGCAGTCCATGGGATTGCAAAGAGTTGGACATGACTGAGCTACTGAACTGAAGTGATAAGCTATGAAAGTTATGAACAAAATCTTTA
Organism: Bos grunniens; assembly: GCF_055505025.1. Classification (NCBI taxonomy): domain Eukaryota; kingdom Metazoa; phylum Chordata; class Mammalia; order Artiodactyla; family Bovidae; genus Bos; species Bos grunniens. The sequence goes on along the minus strand of NC_141176.1, from coordinate 6,325,216 downwards.
AAAAACTTATAGAATCTTTTCTGAACATACAAGGTACACTTATAGGAGAAAGTGATTTGAAGACCAGAGAAAAATAAGTGCAGGAATAAGGTAGACCAGTGCTAGGATAATGTAGTTATTGAAAGTTTGTGAAAAATTAAGTGTTACTCACTCAGTCATGTCTCACTCTTTGACACCCCATAGAATATAGCTTGCCAAGCTCCTCTCTCTGTCCATGGAATTAATTCTCCAGGCAAGAACATTGGACTAGGCAGTCATTCCCTTCAACAGGGAATCTTCCATACCCAGGGATTGAACCTGGGTCTCCTGCATTGCAAGTGGATTCTTTACCATATGGCCACCGTGAAAGCCCAACTGAACAGTTGTGCCTGTGTGTAACTATATCCTATTATCTGACGTTAATTTCTGGATTCTGAGTCCAGCTTTCATATATGAGATACCTTCTGTAAATGCCTTGTTATCTAGCGTCCACCAAATCTCAGTGTCTTGCTTTGAAGTTTGACTCTTCTCATTCCCTTTGGCCTGGTTTCCATAGTTCTGAAATGGCTAGAAACATGGTAATCTTAGTCTATTTCTTTGATTACTAATGAAAAATCAGTTGCCTATGTCATCAGAATTTATTGATAATATACTCATTCTTCAAAGTATAGCATTCTAAAGTTATTAAATAAAGATCAAATTAAAATAGTATAAGATTTACAAATAAATTTCCATACTAACTTATTATAAATGAATCACGGATGCTGATACCTTTAGGACTTAGAAAGATCCAAACAAAGAATGGATTACTGGGACTCAACAGAAGAATGGTGGTAGTATTAAGTGATTTTGAGGGCACAGTCCTTTACTGAACTCCTGGTATGAACATTTCTCCTCCTCAAGCATCCTTAAGGAACATTGGAATATCAACTTATAAAGTTATTATTGTGTTTACTGTAAAACAATATAAATTGCCATTTTTATTTTTGCTTTAAATGGTTTTAATGTAATTTATAGAGATTTTTACACAATATCTAGTTTAAAAGGAAAGGGATGAAGATAATATGTCGCATGAAAGTATAAAGCATTTATCTTAACCTAGGCTATTAGAATTGAAACTGAAGAATTCTTCTTTGCTTATTTGATGACTTATATATTATAGATCCTGGGAATTCAGAATTTCACTCCTCTCAATTTTGTCTTCTCCAAGCCAAATGAAAAATTAACCAGTGGGCTGTAGCCAGAATTGACTTTGCCACTAAGGAACAAAGGGAAGAATAAACAATCAGAATTTTATCTCTCTTAATAGCTTCTGGATCTTGTATGTTCTTAGTTTTTACAGGGAGTTTCATATACATCAGTTTTTTTTTAAATTGAAACATATATTCAGCTTAGATATTCACAAAGATAAACACACAAATTTTCACATGAAAAATTACAATAATAAATAGATATCAGTGGTGATTTTGGATATGACATTAATGTGATCATTATTTGGCTGCTGATTTATTCCTATTTTATCTAAAGCAGAATAGGATCATTGTATTCTGAAATAATTGTTTTCATAGAAGTTGCACATTCATGTAAACATTTAGGAAAAATATAACAGTACTATCTAGTGAATAAGAAAATGTCAGCTTAGCTTAGGGGAAAGTCCTAAGGTCAATATGACACATTAAGAACATTAAAGTAGTAAAAAATGCTATAAAATATTGAAAAAAATAGCAGAACAATCAAAGTTATCTAAAATAAAATTCTAGAAGAAATTTTGAGAAAGCTTCTGTAACAATATAGCATAGCTATGAATTTATAACAAAGGTATATAAAATGGAAGTAAAGAAAACCTAATCAAGCCTAGAAAGAAATGAGATTCTGTTTGTAAGTTAGTTTAAAAATGAAATGTTGCGTATAGATATGTGGTGTGTGTTTTGTGTTTGGGTGGTGAGTTTTCTTCTGAGAATATTAATTTGTTTGCTTGCCAACAACTTGCTTGACAAATACCCACAATTAAAGGCTACTGAATATTTTAAAATTCTAATTTTATTTTACAAATGAATAATTTTGAATAATAGATACAATTAATTAATAACTAATGAAAATAGGTGGTTATGTCTTGCTCAATACCCTAGGTTATCATTAAGATAATTTTTTACTGAAGGCTAGAGTGTACTTAGGCTTTGAATCAAAACTTTTAGCTGAAAGATGGGGAACATTGTTGAGGTTAAGCATATTTTCCAAGTAGCTCAAGAAATCAGTCCATTCTGAAGCTATCTGATTTAATTACATTGTAAATACTAAGTGAAAGATTTAATTAAACTGAGAAGATAATTCTTGTTTAAGTAATTCTTTCCTGTTGGCACATACTATTCAAAAATGTTCAGTATATATTTTAAGTTGTGAATCGGTCACATGATAAACTCAAAGACACAATTTAGTAAGAAAAGACTGGAATAATCATAACAATGTAACCATAATGATGTTTTGATAAAGAAAATAAATGAACTCCTAGCGATTTTTGAAGGTTAAGAAAGATATTTTTCTCTATATATTAGAGTTGCAAGTATTATCTATAGGTTCTTAGATTTTTCATCCATTTTATTCATGGATTATTTAAAAATAATATTATTTTAGTAAATCTTCTTGCTCTTAACAGATATATTCTTCCCATATTTTATTAGTAGTCCTCCAATAACTTTAAAAAACATTTTTTTAAGGTAAAGTGAGCATTATGCACTTTATATTGCAACTCAAAGAATGCCTTCCACAGTAAAGTTCTACTAGTATTCCTCATTTGTAATTATGAACTTTTCCATCTCTGCAATCTCAAATTTAAATGTTTATAAAATTCTGCATTCTTACATGATATAAAATGATTCCAATATATGACTTTGAAATTTTAATAAAAAAGCACCTTATCTTTTTAAACAAGGAGTACTAAGCATAATTACTAGCAATTAGGAAATACAAAATGGATACATTAGATTGATATTTATCTCAATAATAAAAATATAATTTATACTGTTTAGTACATGATAAATACATTATGTATGATATCTCATTTCCCATCAAACTCAAATAGCAATAAATTATTACTATATATCAGATAAAGATTCTGAACAACCCTTAAGGATACATAATGTCACTGTTCTCTGAAATTACATATGTATTAGAAAATAACTTTCTTTTTAAAACCCATTGTGTGTATACAGTCTGAGGCATCTTCAATGACTGTTGACTGCTTTCAAAGTATAAAAAAAATCTTTGGTCAATTCAGTGATGAAAAGCTTGTCTTTAGATTATTCAGCCATATTAGCTGTCAGCCTACTGTTGAGTCAAGGGGGTCAGCTTCCTACTAGCCTTTTAAGGGGTCTCACCTTGAGTTGAGGAAGAAGCTTCTTTCTCACCATCAACAGGAGGTATAGTTCAGGGAGTCTGTCTTACCTAACAGTCTCACCCCTTTATGGTTTCTCTATCCTCAACCCTTTGTGTTCTCTAGAGATAAATGCATGTCTTAAAATTACATAGCTAGTGTCCAGCCACCTCTTATGAAAGTACTGCCTAGACATGCAAGACAATTTATTTTAGGACTTCTTTAAACAGTCGTCAGAAAGAATTCCAATTTAGCCCTCTGTTACAGCTGTCTTCCTTAAGATCACTCTCGAGTAAATGAGAACTCAGGGTTGAACCGAGACCTTTCAGTCAATACTCTAAAGCTCAAGTCTAAACCTTGACATTATTCTGAGATATACCTTAAACACCTTTAAGGTGAATTCCTGTACTTCTCATCATCTTGCTATGCATATATTGTAATAAATGAATGTCCTAGTAGTAAAGTTTCATATTCTTCTTGCTCATGGCTTATATATTCATCTATATTGGAGATAATGCCTTTTAAAACATCCATCATGTTAGTCACAGTTAATGGTAGGTTTTCAACCATTCAAGTCTATGTAATATAGAAATTTCTCTCAAAAAGAAGCATTAATACACTCTAAAGAATTTTACTTTCTATGAAAAGCACTTTCATATGAAAAGTTAGTTAAATGAACATTTTCTTTTTTTTTTTAAATGAACATTTTCTGAATCCCTCCTTCTTCACTGTGGAGACACTTCTTTGTAGTTAAGTCTCACTAGAAGGTGTTAGCCAAAATTTTTTGAGTCTAGAAAATAATTATATTATAAGCAGAGATGTAGAGATGTAATGTAATTCTGCATTCTGTCAATTTAAATATTTAAGTCATTTATAGTCATTGTTACATTAGTCAATATCATAAAAAAGCAGTATAGAACAGAAGACAAAAGGGTTAAAATTAGGCAATGAAAGTAAATTTTTGTATGAATGCCAGAAGATATTATATGCTATTCTAAGTGCAGATATATCTTTTATTAATAAATCATCCAATCAGTTGCTTATATTTTTATAATTCTCAAAATACTTTATTGATTTTATACTCCAAAGTTGTCAAATGGCTATTTGAACCTAATATGGAAACAGAGAGACTGCATAACATTTTTCAAACCTTAGATCCATATGATGGAAAGAATTCCAACTACATCTTGGGCAATAAAATAGATAATTCTCTATAAAATTTTCTCTTTTTTAAAAGATAATGATATCTACTGGATAATAAATAATATATTTCAGTATTTCCATTTCAGTAGACACTGTTTTAAAAATTCACTACAGTGTTCTGATATTTAGAAATATAATTTTCTCATTAAATTTAACTTAAATATTTAAACACAAAAAGTCAACTTTAGCTTTCTTTCATTCAGAGAGATCACATTGTTCCCACTTGTGTATACTAAAAGTATCCTCAACTTATCTGGACTCAGAAAGAAGCAATTATTTATAAGAACAACATTATTACATAATGTAACTGCTAGAACATGTATCAAAAGCACAAACAATATGAGATAGCAGGGGAAGATTCAGGAGGTAGAGCGATAGTCTTCAACAATCCGTCCCTCTGTCATGGAGACACAGTTCAGGCCTGGTGGCTCAGATGGTAAAGAATCCACCCACAATGCAGAAGACCTTGGTTGGATCCCTGGGTCTAGAAGATACCTTGGAGGAGGAAATGCAAACCACTCCAGTATTCTTGCTTGGAGAATTCCATGGAGAGAGGATGCGTGGTGAGCTACAGTCCACACAACTGAGCAACTAAGTCTATAATTTTAAAGAAGTTACAGAATGCCATGTTTACATTGCATTTATTATAGACACTCTCGTTTATAATGAGCACTCTTTATAAGTGTCTTGCCAACAGGATTTGTAGTAAATAAATGGAAAGGATTCATATGTTCCACCTGTTATTGATTGTTCCTTATTAGTCTAGGTTCCTAGTATATAGTTAATGATAATTGATTAAACTGTTGGTTTCTGGATTGGTTGGTTATTGATACTGATTGATTAAAGAGGTATAATCTATTTTCTTTATTAGGTTTCACCTATGACTTAATGGACTGGTTAGTGGATCTTTTAAGAAAGCAGTTTGACACTGAAAGATAGCTTACACCTAAATAAACACATGTTCTCTGTAATATACCTTGATAGGAATATGTTTTGATTAATCACTGCATATTAGTGATTTGTATACTAGTCAGCATTCTCATTTCTTTATTATTTTTTTAATTAGGAAAGCTTATTTTTAACACTATTTTCTATATGTTCTATAAAATTGAGGGATAATGTGTCTATAGAAATGACCCAGGAAAATAATAATTGTATTGAAGTATACATATTTATTGTTCATTTAGTATCTCCTTGACATTTTTAAACATCTTAATGACAACATTGAGGGATAATGTGTCTATAGAAATGACCCAGGAAAAAAATAATTGTATTGAAGTATACATATTTATTGTTCATTTAGTATCTCCTTGACATTTTTAAACATCTTAATGACAACAATGGATATTGTATATAGTTTTTTAAATTTTTTAGCTCCATAATTTTATTCTATTTTTTTGAAATGTTCTTTTTATTTTACCTCATTTTTAAAATGTTTATTGAAAGATAGTTGATTTACAGTGGTGTGTTAGTTTCAGGTGTACAGCAAAGTGAATCAGTTATAGATATACATATATCTACTCTTTTTTAGATTCTTTTCCCATATTGGCCATTACAGTGTATTGAATAGTTCTCTGTGCTATACAAAGGTATGTTTTTTCCAGTAGTTTTGAACTGTGATGTTGGAGAAGACTCTTGAGAGTCCCTTGGACTGCAAGATCAAACCAGTCAATCCTAAAGGAAATCAGTCCTAAATATTTCCATTGGAAGGACTGAAGCTGAAACTGAAGCTCCAATACTTTGGCCACCTGATGTGATAACTGACTCATTGGAAAAGATCCTGATGCTGGGAAAGATTGAAGGCAGGAGGAGAAGGGGATGACAGAGGATGAGATGGTTGAATGGCATCACCAACTCAATGGACATGAATTTGAGCAAGCTCAAGGTGTTGGTGATGGACAGGGAAGCCTGGTGTACTGCAGTCCATAGGGTTGCAAAAAGTTGGATACGATTGAGTGACTGAACTGAACTAAACTGTGATATACGGTAGGTCTTAATAGTTATCAATTTTATATATGATGAGAAGGCAATGGCACCCCACTCCAGTACTCTTGCCTGGAAAATCCCATGGACAGAGGAGCCTGGTAGGCTGCAGTCCATGGGGTTGCTGAGGGTCAGACACGACTGAGCGACTTCACTTTCGCTTTTCACTTTCGTGCATTGGAGAAGGAAATGGCAACCCACTCCAGTGTTCTTGCCTGGAGAATCCCAGGGACGGGGGAGCCTGGTGGGCTGCCGTCTATGGGGTCGCACAGAGTTGGACACAACTGAAGTGACTCAGCAGCAGCAGCAGCAGCAGTGTGTATATGTCAGTCTCAATCTTCCAGTTTACCCCTCTCACCCTTTACCCCCTTGTAACCACAAGTTTGTTTTGTACCCCTGTGATTCTACTCCTGTTTTGTAGCTGAGTTTATTAATACCCCTTTTTTAGATTCCAAATCTAAGTGATATCATATGATCTTTGCCTTTATGTGTTTGACTACTTCACTCAGTATGACAGTCTCTAGATCCATCTATGTTGCTTCAAATGACATTATTTTGTTCTTTTTATGGCTGAATAATAGTCCATTGCATATATGTACCACATCTTCTTTATCCATTTCTTTGTTGATGGACATTGAGATTACTCCTGTGTCTTGGCTATTGTAAACAGTGCCACAGTGAACACTGGGATGCATGTATCTTTTCAAACAGTATGGAAGTTCCTTAAAAATAGAACTACCATATGACCTAGAAAATCGATTCCTAGGCATATACTGGGAAGAAAACCATAATGTGAAAAGATAGCTGCAAATTTTTAAAGTGTAGAATGTTAAACGCTACAGTTATTTTATTTGAATCATAGATACAATGTGAAGAACAGATAAGATTTATATATGATTCCTACACTGATAATTACTCCACAAAATTTTGGACCAAATGCATATGTTTGACTAAATGTACCTGTTTGTATACAAATTTTTAAAATTAAATGTATTTGTCACCTTTGTGTGGAGAAGGAAATGGCAACCCACTCCAGTATTCTTGCCTGGGAAATCGCATGGACAGAGGAGCCTGGTGGGCTACAGTCCATAGGCTCGCAAAAGAGTTAGTCATGATATAGCAACTAAACAAGGGAATCACCTTTGAGAAAATATTTCTTTTTTCAAATTTAAGGACGGTTCAGTTCAGTTTCTCAGTTATGTCCAACTCTTTGCGACCCCATGAACCGCAGCACACCAGACCTCCCTGTCAATAACCAGCTTCCAGAGTTCACCCAAACCCATGTCTGTTGAATCGGTATGCCATCCAACCATCTCATCCTTTGTTGTCCCCTTCTCCTTCTGCCCTCAATCATTCCCAGCATCAGATCTTTTCAAAGAGTCAGCTTTTCGCATGAGGTGGCCAAAGTATTGAAGTTTCAGCTTCAACATCAATCCTACCAATGAACACCCAGGACTGATCTCCTTTAAGATGGACTGGTTTGATCTCCTTGATATTCAAGAGACTGTCAAGAGTCTTCTCCAACACCACGGTTCAAAAGCATCAGTTCTTTGGTGCTCAGTTTTCTTTATAGTCCATCTCTCACATCCATACATGACCACTGGAAAAAACATAGCCTTGACTAGACAGACCTTTGTTGACAAAGTAATGTCTCTGCTTTTCAATATGCTATCTATGTTGGTCATAACATTCCTTCCAAGAAGTAAGCATCTAACTGAAATTAACAATAACCTATTAGTGACTAATGTAAGTTACACATGACTATTGGTGAAAACATTGCATTAAATATTTATATGAAGGGATATTTACATGTGAGTCATCCGTTTCCCTTTTAGTTTCCTTAGTTTAGCAGTGAAGAGAAAAAAAGAAAAAAAAAAAAACTTCTCACAAGAGGTGGGAAAGGGAAACCTTCTTGTGAAGATTGGTTATGTATTTTCAACTCTTTTGTGAAGAGGAATGCAATAGTTTTTGCTTCACTGGCATCATTTATCTGTGCCCAAGAAAAGCATAATTTTTAATTAGAAAAAGAAGTTTAAAGATATTTCTGGTTTTCAGAGGTGGGATCCTGAAAAAGTATTCACATCTCATAATATCCCATTTTATGGAACATTATGCAGATATCATTTATTAGAAACTGTGTAAAGTATTTATTCAGCACTGCCTTGCTATATTTTATTAAGATATTCAATCTCATACTTGCTGATATCACTATTTCACATCTTCTCTTTCTTCTAACACTTCTAATATATTTTCTTCTTAATTTTAGCTATCAATTTTTTACCCTGTTTCAGTGTGAAAGCAAATGTAACAGAAGACTTTCTCAGACTTTTACTTTTAAACTTACCTATACTGGATTCTTGGGGCTTGTGCACTGGGATGACCCAGAGGGATAGTACGGGGAGGGAGGAGGGTTCAGGATAGGGAACACGAGTATACCTGTGGTGGATTCATGTTGATATATGGCAAAACCAATATAATATTGTAAAGTTAAAAAATAAAATTTAAAAAAATAAAGTAAAATATGCCATTATCTTTAAAAATTAAATAAATAAACTTACCTATAAACACACATATAGACTATATCTTGTAGTTGTCCATGTTTTAGTAAAATAAATAAACTTTAAAAAAATATATAGCCAAAACTTTTTCATTACATTCAGCTTCACTCCCACTTCACTTTTTTAGTTGCATTCACTTCTCTTAGAAAAAAATGATTATATATAATAATAGTGCTCACTTTCTTATTTCTCACTCTCTTTTGAATCAGTGTTTATCTATCCAAGTCATTCTCATTAAAGTTACCAAAGAACTCAGCACTTCAAATCTCCAGAGTTAATTCACTGTTCTAATCTTAACATTCTAAGCAGCAATGGCATCATTTCCTCTTTTTTAAATTTCCTTTTTTTAAAAAAACAAGTGATCTCCCTTGGCTTCTGGAATACTCTACTCTCCTGATGTTACTTTATTACAATGGTTGCTACTCTCTCCCTCTGTGCTGGTTTTTTCTCCTCTTGCCATTTATTAAACTTATGAGGCTTAGTACTCAAAACTGTCTCTACTTATGTTCTACTTACATTACTTACAAAAGTAATCTATTTTCACACACATTTTAAATATTATTGTTAGGCATATTGCTTTTAAATTTCTAATTTTGAACTACCTGAAGTAGAATAACAACTTGCATAGTGTATTTTAGAGGAGTCAGAGTTACCTGTCCACAAAATAAATTCTTTAATTTTTTTCTCATATTCTTACTAATGTGTTCTTAGTCCCAGTAAATGACACTAAGCTCCAGTTTAACTTGTCTTTTATTGCTCTGTAATTAACATATGCAGAATATCTGTGACAGAAAACAATAAACATTTGTTTCTCACATTTCTGCTGTTTGGTGACTTGGCTGATCTTGGTTGGCCTGGCAGGGTAGCTCTAAGCAGGAGGTTGCAGCTGGAACAGTTCTAAATGTCAGTCATCCTCCTGGGATCTGTGGCCTACTCAGGGAATGATTTTCTCATTGAAATTATAGCATCTTGAGGATTGTTAGAATCAGGTTAAACATCTTAAAGCCTAGATTCAAAAAGAGTAAAATGACAATGTTTTGTGTCTTATCCAAAAGTGAAGAGGCAGTAAATTGCATGCCATTATTATGAGAGCTGTAATATTTTATGGCAAAGGTTTGGTTACAGGGAGAGGTAAGAAAGTGAGCCCATAATTCAGTCAGCAAACTGAAATTTTCAATACCTGATAAATGGAGGAGTATAAAAGTAAGTCTTACTTTTATCAAGGGCAACTAGAAACAACAGATATAGTGCAAAAACTGACAGTTCAGAGCCATTAGAGGTTGGTCAAAATAAGAAGGAATTGAGGAGTTAAGATCCCAGTGACTGGAGAATCCCAGAGAAATTACCTCTGCAACATTTCCGCCCGCCACACCCCGCCCCCACCTGCCAGGAGTATTTGCTGACATGGTTATTGAAAAAAGGCTGAGAATATGACTTTTTTCCTTGCTGAGGGCTATTCCTTATTAATATAGAAAACAGCAGAGCTTTATGCAGAGACTAGTGATGGAAAGAAGGACTGGAAAGTGAAGATCCTTAAACAAGTGTTCTTAAAATAATTGCCTAAATCTAAGGCTGTATGGAACTTCACTGGTGGCTCAGATGGTAAAGAATCTGCCTGCAATGCAGGAGACCTGGGTTTGATCCCTGGGTCAGGAAAATCCCCTGGAGAAGGGAATGGCTACACATTGCAGTATTCTGACCTGGAGAATTCCATGGGCAAAGGAGTCTGGCAGACATGACAAATTGACTAACACAATACAAGACTGTGTGAGAGAAGAGGCTGAAGCATTTCTGTAAAGTAAGTGGAATTTCACTGGTGAGGAGACAAATGCTTTGAGAGTAAAGATCTCAAAAGAATAAATTTTAAAATGAAAAGTCTCTTATATGAATGTGCTCAAAGGATAGACATTAAAAAGAGGTGAACCAGAAATATGTCTTGCCAGAATTTCAACCCAGGTTTAACTGCACTTAACTCTTGAATGAATTATGGTGATTAAGTCACCCTTGTCTACCTTTCTAGTGGAGGTAAAAGGGATATCCCTATGTGGAAAAATATATATCTTCCTTTGTATCTATCAATTTACTATGTAAAATTATATTAAAATCCAGGTGCCAGAAGATGAGACTTTATCACTAAAATAGAAAATACAAACAGAATCAGTTGTTTACTAGACACTGAAGTTAAGATAATGATTTATAAATAATCTTCATTAATAAAGCCAAGAATCTACGTGTGGATACTGGAAAATCATATTAAAATTTGAAATATTTTATCACTCAATTAAAATCTATAAAATTATATAAAAATTATAGAAAATATATTCAATCAATAAAGTACTGAATTTGAAGCAGACATAATGACAGACAATTTTTGAACTTAAATATAAAGAAAAGTAATATAAGAAATAGAGAAAAGAACATAAGCAGTATATCTGATATAAAAGTAATTTGAGGCCCCAATGGGAAAATAAACAAGTGAAAAGAAGGAAAATTTTCTTTTTATAATAAAATAATCAATGGAAATCTTCAAAAAGTAATGAGTATCCTCATGTTCAAAAATGTCTGCACACAAAAATCAGTATAAATACAAAGAAAAATAAAAACTGGGCTCATCATAATTGATCTCTAAAACCCAAGGACAAAGGGAAAAAATATAAACCATGCCAGAGAGAAATGATGCATTATATTAGAAGAAGTAATAATAAGGATATGGTTAAATTCTCAGGACAATTATTTAGCCAGAAGACAAGGAAATCACACAATTTAAGAGTTGACATAAAATGAACATCAACTTCTATATGGAAAAAAATACAAGATTGTAAAGTGAAGCTGTTTTCAAACATATTTATCTGGAGAGTCTATGTAATTCCAATAGAAACTCCAAGTTAGATCATAAGGCAGTTCTATTTCCAGTTTTTTAAGGAATCTCCACACTGTTCTCCATAGTGGCTGTACTAGTTTGCATTCCCACCAACAGTGTAAGAGGGTTCCCTTTTCTCCACACCCTCTCCAGCATTTATTATTTGTAGACTTTTGGATCGCAGCCATTCTGACTGGTGTGAAATGGTATCTCATAGTGGCATACACACTGATGAAACCAGAAGGGAAAGAGACACGTGTACCCCAATGTTCATCGCAGCACTGTTTATAATAGCCAGGACATGGAAGCAACCTAGATGTCCATCAGCAGATGAATGGATAAGAAAGCTGTGGTACATATACACAATGGAGTATTACTCAGCCATTAAAAAGAATACATTTGAATCAGTTCTAATGAGGTGGATGAAACTGGAGCCTATTATACAGAGTGAAGTAAGCCAGAAGGACAAACACCAATACAGTATACTAATGCATATATATGGAATTTAGAAAGATGGTAACGATAACCCTGTATACGAGACAGCAAAAGAGACACTGATGTATAGAACAGGCTTATGGACTCTGTGGGAGAGGGAGAGGGTGGGAAGATTTGGGAGAATGGCATTGAAACATGTGAAATGTCATGTATGAAACGAGATGCCAGTCCAGGTTCAATGCACGATGCTGGATGCTTGGGGCTGGTGCACTGGGACGACCCAGAGGGATGGTATGGGGAGGGAGGAGGGAGGAGGGTTCAGGATGGGGAACATATGTATAATTTTTTTTTAATTAAAATTGAATAAAAAAAATAAAATTAAAAAAAAAAAAGAAACTCCAAGTTATTTTGTGAAAATTCAAAAGCTGTTCTAAAATTTAATCAGAAATATAAAGATCCAAGAATATCTAAGATAATATTGAAGAGGAAAAACAAAGTTGAACACTTAAAAACAAAATGAAAAATATTTATTTTAGATATATAATTTAAGATAAAAAGTAAAATAAAAAGACCAAAGAGAATAATGTGGAAAAAAGTGATTTTCAACAACTGTGCTACATCAATTAAGGATCCACACGGATAAAAGGGAATATTAATGACAATCTCACATACACAAAAAAAGTAAATTAAAGCTGAATTTAGAACTAAATGTGAAAGTAAAAACATTAAATCATCTAGAAGAATTCAAATATATATGTTCCTGATGTTATAGGCCAACATCCTTTAAACAAGATCCAAAAAATAAAAATTGTAAATGAAGAAATAAAAGATTAATTGCAATGCATTAAAATATGCTAAGAAAAGGCAAAATTCTGAAGTTTAAGTTGCAAACTATAAATTTGGAAAACATTTATAATAAATATATGTAACATGCATCCTAAAGGAGATCAGTCCTGGGTGTTCATTGGAAGGACTGATGTTGAAGCTGAAACTCCAACACCTGATGCGAAGAGCTGACTCATTAGAAAAGACCCTGATGCTGGGAGGGATTGAGGGCAGGAGGAGAAGGGGACGACAGAGGATGAGATGGTTGGATGGCATCATCGACTCAATGGACATGGGTTTGGGTAGATTCTGGCAGTTGGTGATGGACAGGGAGGCCTGGCGTGCTGCGGTTCATGGGGTTGCAGAGTTGGACATGACTGAGCGACTGAACTGAACTGAACATGCATTCTGTATACATATATACATACATGCAATATATATATATAACATGGACATAGAGCTTATACTGAGTATGGAATATATAACAAAATTCAGTAAAGAAAGAAACTCAAACACCCTAATGCAAGTAAGGGCAGAAGACTTTCAAAAACATTCCATCAAAGACTATGCATTTGAAATACTCAGCATGAGTATTTATCAGGGAAATTCAATAAAATCAAAATACAATATAAACAAAAATCAGCCTAGCTAAATGAAAAAAAATAATAACAAAGGTGATACTAAGTGCTGATGAGGATATATAGATCAATTAGATGTATTAGGCACTGCTGGAGGAAAACAAATTAGCATATCTTCTTTGAAAAACTCATCAGCAGTATCTATCAAAATGTGTATACACAAACACCATGACCCAATAGTCTTATTCCAGAGAACATATATGCAGAAATGTACACATATGTTCACCAAAAGTATTATACAAAAGTTTTCATGGGCAGTACTACCCATAGTATCACTAAAATGGAAACAACCTACAAATCTATCACCAGCAGAGGAGATGCATACATTACATGATATTTGTGCGATCACATGGCGTATTGCAGAGAAAAGAACACCCACAACTGTGTAGAGCAATATGGTGACTCACACTAAAATACTGTTAAATGGAAGCAACCAGACATAAATGAAATTATATGTTGTATGATTCTATTTATATAATGTTCTGAAAAGCAAGTAATGTGGTGCAATAGAAGCTATGACTCTTAAAAGAGGGGGAAGACAGAAAGGGAACCAAGTATGCTTCTGTCTGGTTGTTAATGGTTATCTTCTTTCATGTGTTGGTAAAATTAATCTATAATACTTATGATTTGAACATATTTCTATTTATAGGTATATTTAAATTCAAAATGTACATCCAACATTACTATGCACTTATAACCCCACCTTCAATACTTACATTCCTTTTTGGATTTTTGCTTTCTTCTTACTATTATTTTCCTATTATCACAGGATTTTCCTATAGAATAAAAACCTGTTATGTTATATCATCAGAGAACTTGCCTCTATTAAGCATTTGTTTCTACATACAATCTAATTATAAGTAAAAGTCCTTGCAGTAGAGTTCAGAATTTGTGTGCAGGTTTTTTGTTTGTTTGTTTTAATGAAGGGACAGTAAACACTTTCTTGAGTATCATTGATTAGATGAATGGCCAACCTGGATGTTCAAGTTCACATGGATAGCAAATTAAGGTTTAGAGGCAAAAGGCAGTGTAAAAACTTGTGAAAATTGCTGAAAATTCACTGTCACTGAAACATAGATATCAAAGGGAAAAGTGATGATACTTACATTTCATCATGTTGCAAGTAAAAAAAAAAACTGCAAGAGATGGAGCACATATTAAAGCACTTCTAAATATTCTAAGAATAATAAAGGGTTATGAAATTCCTCTTTACTTCCTTTGTAAGTTATTTTGTACATTTATTTTACTACATTTTCTTGCGTATCTCTTACTAACAGAGCTTCAATTTCTGCTTTTCTTTTGTTGATATAATATGAACAAAAGTGTAATTTCCGAGTGGAAATTGTCAGAACCAGTGTTTACTTTGCCTCAGTCTCTCCTCTAGATAGTGACTAATCAGTTAATCTGGCTCTGGGAGGGAGGAAGGCAAAAACAGTTTAATTGCAGAGCCCCAGCAGACTGGAAGGAGTCCTAAACTGCTAACACACGGTAGCACTCACAGGATGCTTCCTGAGCATGTGTGTGAAGATTGGCATTTGGCAATCATATATCAGCTGGAGAAACACAGGCTTCTTTTTTGAGTTAGCACCCTGGGATTTATTGAACCCAATCATAAACAAAAGGGTTAACATGGTCAAAGTTATGTAGAGCTAAGGGAAATTCAGTTCAAACAAGCAGAAATACATTATGTGGAGTTGTCAGACATTGGCAGCTACAAATTTTTTATTGTAGACTCCCCCACCCCTCCATATTCTGTCTCTGAGCTATCACTATAAGCCAGAAATTTAAACACCAAAACTTGACTGAACACCAAATTTTATAGACAGTACTAGTATGCGAGATTTGATTTTATTTAGTTTTAGTGTATTTTTGTTTTAGTTGTCTTAATATCCTTGTCTCAGTGCTGGGCCAGAGTCCCAGGACTCCCCAAATTCAGTCTTTATCTCAAAATGACCGGTACAAGGTCAGAGTGGAAATGAGCAAGTAGTTTTTAGTACTTGTAGATAGTTTAAACTTCTCAGCTCTACCTTCCTTCCAAAAGGAAGGGTATAATTCCTGCATTAGGGTTCTCCAGAGGAACAGAACCAGTTGAATAAATCATCTCCTACAATTTATTATAGGAAATGACTCACACAGCTATGGAGGCTAATATGTCCCACAGTCTACCATTTGCAAGCTGGTGAACCATGAAAGCCAGTGATACTACTCAGCTCAGTTCAGTTCAGTCACTCAGTTATGTCCGACTCTGCAATCCCATGGACTGTAGCATGCCAGGCTTCCCTGTCCATCACCAACTCCTGGAGCTCACTCAAACTTATGTCCATTGAGTTGGTGATACCAATCTACCATTTTGTCCTCTGATTTCTCCTTCTCCATCTGCCTTCAATCTTTCCCAGCATCAGGGTCTTTTCAAATGAATCAGCCCATCACATCATGTGGCCAAAGTATTGGAGTTTGAGCATCAGTCCTTCCACTGGACACCCAGGACTGATCTCCTTTAGGATGGAGTGGGTGGATCTTGTTGCAGTCCAAAGGACACTCAAGAGTCTTCTCCAATATGCCAGTTCAAAAGCATCAATTCTTCTGTGCTCAGCTTTCTTCATGGTCCAACTCTCACATCCATACGTGACTACTCGAAAAACCATAGCTTTGTCAGCAAAGTAATGTCTCTGCTTTTTAATATGCTGTCTAGATTGGTCATAGCTTTTCTTCCAAGGAGCAACTGTCTTTTAATTTCATGGCTGCAGTCACCATCTACAGTGAATTTGGAGTCCAAGAAAATAAAGTCTGTCACTGTTTCCATTGTTTCCCTATCTATTTGCCATGAAGTGATGGGACCAGATGCCATGATCTTAGGTTTCTGAATGTTGAGTTTTAAGCCAGCTTTTTCACTCTCTTCTTTCACTTTCATCAAGAGGCTCTTTAGTTTCTCTTCACTTTCTTCCATAAGGGTGTTATCGTCTGCTTATCTGAGGTTCTTGATATTTCTCCTGGCCAACTTATATTTTAGCTTCATCCAGATACTACTCAGTCTTAGTCCAAAGTCCTGAGATCCAGGGAGCCACTGATGTAAGTCCCAGAACTTTAAGACTTAAGAAACAGTAGCTCAAGGTAGGAGAAGGTAGAGAGGAGACAGTGCAAATTTGTGCTTCTTCACCTTTTCGTTCTAATAAGGTCTCAATAGATTGGATGATTCCCACCCCCATTGGTGAGAGCATATCTTTTTTATTTGATCAACTGAATCAGATGTTATTCACTTCTGGAAACACCCTTGACAGACACATCCAGAAATAATGATTTTTCAGCTATTTGGGTAATTCTGAGCTCAATCAATTGACATTAAATTTAATGATTACTATCCCTAAACATAAATTATTATTTCTTTCTCCCAAACTAAAGGTGGCAGATTCTAACCAAAGGCAGAAAACAGGAGTCTGTTTTTATGGGGAGCAAAACTTCAGATTTAGCTAAAATGGAGGAAATTATGAAAAGTCATAATCCAAAATCTGAAACTTCTAAAGAAAGCTTCGTCTCAAAACATTGGTCTTGAAAGTAGTTTACATAAAATAAAAATTAAAAATGTCTTAAGTTACAATTGCTCAAATAACAGCCTGCCCCTCCAGAAAACTCTTTCTTCTTCAATTTTTTCTGTAATCTAGGTATTTCATGTTTTATAGTTTCTCCTATACTCATCACAATAAAATAAATAAATAAACATTTTAAATGGTATATCTAGAAAAATAGCTTGCTCGTTTTTTTCTCAATAAAAGCAAAAGTAAAAAAAAAATTCTTAGATATCATCTGGTCAAACATAATATTTTATAAATGAGGAGAGTAAGATACCAGGCTATATCCTCATGACCTAAAATTCCCATTTCCAAACACCATCATTTTGGAGGTTAGGATTTCTACATATGAATTTGGGGACATAAATATTCAGACTAGAGCAGCTATCAAAGAATAATAGAGATTGGAATGAGACAACTCTGGAGAAGATAATATTTTTTTAAAAATGAAATAATGTATATATTGTGACACATAAGAAAAAGATGAAAGACTGAACCCTAAAGCTGTGACAGACTGAGAAGGGGTAGAGAGTGATAGCAGAAGAAATGCATTTAAGGGATATACCAATTTCTTAGTACCCTCGGTAGGAGACAGGGAAATGCCCAGATGATCCTTCTATTTCTTGATTCATTGATTCAGAAAGTGATGGAACTGTCCTCAGTGATGGAGAACAGAAACAAACAAAAGTGAAGAGACAGTGATGTCTTCCAGTTTGAGCATGTTGAGCTACTTCTTTTATTTTCTTCTTCAACTCACTAAACTTACCAAAAAAGCCTATGTTATTTTAATGTGAAAATATAATTTTCACATTTGAGATTGCCGTGAGAGTATTTATATTTTAATATTAAAAATAGACTATTTTAAAATTTGAGATGATTTTAGGATATTAGAATGAAGAACATTACATAGCATTTCCATGTTCCAGAGAAGCCCACACTAGAGGTTTTGAGCTTTAGGCATCAGGTTACAGGTGGTAAATGGAGTCATATGTGGATGGTATCATTCATTCATCCCTTTCTCTCTTCCCTTACTCATTCAGGCTATAAACATTTTGTGCCATATGTTGTGTTTCTAGCCTTGTGATGGATGCTAGAAAAGACACTGCATAAAGTGTAAGAAACAAAATTAGATAAGCATGCATTCAAAGGTGAACTGACCTCTGATTACTGAATACTGAATATGGGAAAAATTGAATATATTCAGAAAACAGGCTAAAGACATAAGCAGAAAACTAGAAAAGAATTATGTCCTATAATACAAGGAACTATAAAGATGAAAAATACTTTTACTTGACTCTGTATTGTTTAAAATAAAAACTTGTTTACCCTCTATAGCTCTAATTCAGTGATGTTAAGATTTGTATTGGACATAAAAATAATTCTTAAACAATGGCCTGAATGAGAACCTAAGGAATTGGCATGACACTGAAACCTTTTACAAGAGCGCAAGCAAGTGCAAATGCCTCTAAAATATTCTAAATGGATTAAATTAGGGACTAGAAAACCTTAGTGCATACATCTTCTTTAAGAGATATTTACATTCTTGTCAAAAGAGGATGTAACATAAAATGTCTTGAAATAAGTTCATCTGCCTCTAGAATCTCTTCTCCACTGTGAATTAATATAAATGAAATTGCATGCTCATCATTTCAAGGAACTAGCGTAAACTAAGGGAGAAGGCAATGGCATCCCACTCCAGTACGCTTGCCTGGAAAATCCCATGGACAGAGGAGCCTGGTAGGCTGCAGTCCATGGGGTCGCTAAGAGTTGGACACGACTGAGCGACTTCACTTTCACTTTCCACTTTCATGCACTGGAGAAGGAAATGGCAACCCACTCCAGTGTTCTTGCCTGGAGAATCCCAGGGATGGCGGGGCCTGGTGGGCTGCCGTCTATGGGGTCGCGCAGAGTCGGACACAACTGAAGCGACTTAGCAGCAGCAGCAGCATAAACTAATTTGATTCCAGTAATTTAGTCAATAATATTCTACAACGTTTTGAAAATCTTTGTTTTCTCATGGTAAATGTGGCAGAATAATATACATTCAACCTATAAAGCATCCCCAAATTTAGGCCTTTTTTGAACTTACACTTATGTTCAGATTATTTTATTTCCATAGCCATTAAAGAGCATTTTAAGGTTTCATTATTATTAAATAAAATCAGTGAAAATTTCTGCTATCTTGTAGTCTAAAGGAATTATAAGGCGAGAATGTGTGACTTATCTGTCAATCATACGTTTAGAACATATTATCCTCATATTCACATTTCTTGTCCTCTCCCTAATCTATTCATATTTCTTCAGAATTTTTACTGGGCTTCCCTGGTAGCTTAGCTGGTAAAGAATCTGCCTGCAATGCAGAAGACCCCAGTTCAATTTCTGGGTCGGAAAGATTTGCTGGAGCAGGGATAAGTTACCCACTCCAGTATTCTTGGGCTTCCCTGGTGGCTCACCTGGTAAAGAATCCATCTGCAATGTGGGAGACCTGGGTTCAAATCCTGTATTGGGAAGACCTGCTGGAGAAGGGAATGGCTACCCACTCCAGTATTCTGGCCTGGAGAATTCCATAGACTGTATAGTCCATGAGGTTGCAAAGAGTAGGATATGACTGAGCAACTTTGATTTTCAGCATTTTTCCTATGAATAATTCTCTATACTTATTTGTCTCATTTATTATTATCTCCTTTAATATAATGGAAGCTCATTTAAGGCAGTAATTGTTATCTATTTGTTCTGTACTCTAGACCAGTATTTGGAACAGTAGATAGTACATAATAGATAGTAGGTGTTCAGCAAATACTTTTGAATGAGGGAATGGACTGCTTATGATCTGATAGGCTCAGGTTAAATGTTTGAACAAGCTAACTTCACAGAGGATTCCTAACCTTTCATTAAACTATGGTCTTTGCTGATGATCTCCAAAAGAACGTGGGTAACAAGTTATGTTCTAACTCTAAAGCTACCCTTAAGTGAATATAACTGCAGTAGAATTCCTTAGATCTGAGGCTCTTAACCCATCGTCTTCTTGTTAGAATGAGGAACAGATCTAGAAGAGGGATGGACCAAAGGATTTTCAGGCTCCAGTCAGGGTTTATATATTTAACTTTTGTTGATCATTAGCCAAAAGCCTTTAATTGCTTTGGAATATTCCATGTAATTGCTGTGTCTTCAAAGAAACATGATATCTGATTACAAAACATCCTCTCTTTTCTGATTTGTCCTAGAACCAAGCACAAGATTTAATTTATAACAGGTCCTTCATAATATTCCTAGAGTCAGTAAGCATATTACTGTCTAGAGAATTTCCAAGTGTTCTGTGAAACTATAGTTTAACTCTTGTGCCATGGCTGAGTGTCCACTAGTACGGAGGTTTGTTTGGGGGGATACACATAGTAGAGACTTTGTAATTATTTGGGGGAAAATACAGATCTGATGCAGATGTAAAAAACCTGTGGTAAAAAGGGAAAAATAACATTCTCTCTAAGAATAGATTTTCAATGAAATTACTCATGTCTTCATTTGAGCCTATCTCTAAGTGTATTCTCTAAATGTGTATTACTACATATTTTATTTTAAGAATCTGGAAAAGATGCAATCAATAAATCTAATGAGTAAATCATAAATTTTAATTTAAATTAATACATAATTTGATTTTTTAAGAGATGAGTATAGAGGATTGAATAGCAGCCCCATCAAGATATGTTTACAATGGAAAATAATCTGAGTCTATAGATAGATAGATAGATGTAGAAAAGAGAAGTATGTCCAAGACCTAATTTAGGAACCTGTGAACATTATCTTATTCAGAAAAAGAGTCCTTCTAGATGTAAGTTAAAGATCTCAAGATAAAATCACCCCAGACTTATATGTACCATAACAGGTGTTCTTACCTGAGAAATGTGAAGATGGGTCAGACACTGGTGCTATACAGGCTCAGGTCAAGGACCTCAGTTCACAGAAACAAACAAGTGTTCTCCCCTATACCCTGCAGAGGGAGCATGCTCCATCTAGTCTTTGTTTAGATTTCCAGCCTCCACACCAATGAGAATGTAAAGGGAGAGAAAGTCGCTCAGGCATGTCCAACTCTTTGTGACCCCATGGAATATACAGTCCATGGAATTCTCTAGCCCAGAATACCAGAGTTGATAGCCTTTCCCTTCTCCAGGGGATCTCCCCAACCCAGGAATCCTGCATTGCAGGTCGAAGCTTTACCAGCTGAGCTACAAGGGAAGTCCAAGAATACTGAAGTAGGTAGCCTATCCCTTTTCTAGGGGATCTTCCTGACCTAGGGATTGAACTAGGGTCTCCTGCATTGCAGGCGGATTCTTTACCAACTGAGCTATCAGGGAAGCCCATGAGAGTGCAAACCCCATTGATTTTAAGACAGGCTGTTTGTGGTAATTCATGATGGTAGCCCTAAGAAATAAATGCAGTGGATAAAGGAGAATAAGGAATGTCGTCAGTGGAAGGTGCTGGTGGATCAGGTTAAGAAAGTGATATTTGAGCAAGCCTTAAAAGCAACTCACAGGATTAATTAAAAACAGTTTTGAAGTTCAACCTGGGTATAAATTTAAATTTGGGAGATGACTATAAAATCTGTTACCTCTTTGGAATCAATTTAGTATACATTATCAAGGGCAAGGCATACATGAATTTAATAAATAGCATTTTGACACTGGCAAAATCTATGCAAACTCTCACAGACAAACATAAATTTACCATAGTGATTAGGATCATGGTCTTCAGAAACTGAATGTCCTGGTTTTGAGTCCAAGACCACATTTATTCTGTGACCTTAGTTATACTACCCTGTGTCTTAGTTTTCTCATCTGTAATACAAGAGTAATAATAAGGTAATTGTGAAGATTATGTGAGTTAATATTATAAATTAAACCAGCACCTGACAAACTGCAAATGTTAGCTGTTATTTTACAAGGAAGAGAAATTTCTCAGAAAGGTGTAGCCACTGGTAATTATATCAGTTATCACCTAAAGGAATTAGATTCTTTTGGGGACATGATAAGAGAAAGGAGAGCTATTCTATACAACTCTGATCTTCATACACCTGATATAGATCTAGATATTGGTCTTATTAGGGGAAAAAATGAGGCCTGAAGTAGAAGGAAACATTTTCATTTGGGGATAATTCAGCATCATTCCCTTGATATTTGATAAGATAGGCAATAGAAATCCAATTTTGTTTATTAATTGAATATGACACCTTCTTTTGCTGCAGTTTCTTCCACTATGACAGTGATAATACTAAACCTCATCAGAAAATGGAGACAATTGAGTGAAGTGCTTAAAGCAAAATCTCCCACAGGCTATTGGCAAGTCAGTTATTTCAGAAACAAGATCTCTCTCCCATTACCAGTGTATTAATATTTGTGGACTGCACAGGACTCAGAGGATAAAGAGGAGGGAGTGATTAACACATCTCTGGTAATTGTTCTATGCCTGGCTGTTCTAATCTGTTTATCTACACTGCCTGCTGCTCTCTCCTGCCAACTCTCATCAGTGTCCCATCAGGGCACAGCTCTGTGGAACAGACAACCTGCTGCCAACTAGCTTCTAGGCAAGTTCTATCTGTCTGCTACGCATCAAGAATGCCGAGGCTTCCTGAGAACTTTGCTACATGGCATTGGTGGAGCTAAATGGTGATGTTGCCCATCCATCCTTTATACTTGCTCCATGATTCTTTAATGCAGCCTTCATGTGTCTCTTTTCTGGGAGAAAATATATTGCATTCTAAGCAACTCCCTACCAATGTGAACTCTCAGAATTGCCTTTGACAGATTCTTAATCTTTTTGAAGTAAAGATCTCATTGCTCCCATTCATTTTGGTTGACATTGTTTCTGTCTTTAGGTGGAAATCTTAAATAGGCTTCTCAAGTGTTTGCATATGAAGTAGAGAAAAATGGGATAATTTTTCTGCTCTATCCCATTGTTCGTCTGCCAGTCTTTGTCAAATCTTTTAAGAATGTAGAGGAGGAAATTATTCTCACTCTAAGGAAAATGGGCTTCACTGTCAAGTTAATTATTCAGTTACAAACTTTTTACTTACAAATGTTTTCCTGAAGCCAATTAATTAATTATGCTCACCTTTTTTTACAGTGCGTCAAGAGAAAAAAAAGGATTTAGACAACAATGACCAAGAAAATTAAGCAGACTGAATTATTTTCCTTAAACAGAGGTCACATGCCAGGAGTGTTGTTAAATTTCATGACAAGATATTGATGATGATGTGTTTATATAAATAAATTACCACTAATTCCATGAAGACTAATTGATTTACACATTCTAGAATATAATTCTATATACCATTATCATCATACTCTTGTCTTACTGCCTAGTATTTTTTATATAGTGCCATCAAATATGATTCAAATGAAGAAAATAGTATAATGAGAATATTGTTCACTTAAGAGCATTCATTATCATAAATGTGATTTATAAAATAAAAATAATAAAAGTAATTTCTAATATCACTTCTAAAAATATAGAGTTTGCAAAGTTATATATATATGTGTATACATATACATATCTGTAGCCCTGAATATATATATGTACACTTACATGTCACATATTTATTAGTTATTTTAGAGCTATCACCTTCAAAAATGTTATGGGGACTTCCCATCAAATATCATCAGTGCCATATAGGGGGAAATCATTAAACTTTGGGTTCAGATAGTTCTAAATTTGAATATCATCTCCTCTAGTTGCACTGTGACTTAAAATAAGACATTAAAACTCATTAAGTCGCAACTTTCTTACTTACCAAAAGATTAAGTGACTAATATTCACCTTTAAGAGTATTCATAGAATTAAGTATGGTAATTAAATATAAAATATGTACAGAGTCAAATTCATGGTACTTAATAAGTAGGTTACCCCTTATTTAATTAGTCACTTAAATCTTGCCCAATATTCAAAATGGTGTCAGTAGGTTTTCAATGAGAATATGTATTTTTGCAACTTAATACAGCTGCTATTTCACACTATTTTTAGCATTTATTATCATTTAACCCCATTATAAGAAAATAGCTAGATTGGAATATTTTAAATACAATGATTGAAATTAAAATGACTTCTCATTGTCTATATAATTTCCAAGGAATACCAGCCACAGAAATCTTAGTTTGATTGCTAAAGCACTCTCAAATAGCTTCAAATATAATGAGAGAACATGCAGGAAAGTTATGTGCTTTTGAAAGTCCTGACTGACTTACTCTAAGAAATCCATTGAAACAAAGGAAATACATATATATATATACATGTATATATATGACTAGCTGATAATTAAAATGGTAGATTTCCTCTGCACAAACTGAATTTATTGCTTCTCTATATTTGCATTCAGTAAGTATCTTCTTTTCACCTTTGAAAGCTCTAGACTGAAGCATAGTTCAAACACTCCATTCACTCTTTCTTCACAGGGTGAAGCTGTCCTTTCCCCAGCGTGAAAATGTTGGACCATATGTTGCTCTGTTTTCCTTCTACTATGAAGTTAAGCTCCTACTGTCTCATAGAAAATTGTGTCACTAGGAGACCAAACATGAGGCAGAGCAATTTTATATACTGAACATATCGAAATAATAATCAAAGTAGAATGACAGAGAAAAATAAAGTTTTATATTTTGCCACTAGTTTTGCAAGCAAGGTAATTGTATACCTACAATACGTATGTGTAATTTGAAAAAAATTTTGACATATATTTGTTTCATCAAGGTGTATTTATTAGTTACCTCCAGTTATTTCTAGAGCAAGCAGAATACATTGGATTAAAACAGACATAAAATTAATGTTTAATACCCTAAGTAAAAGCAACAGTTTTTAAGAGGATAGACTAGATAGATGTCTTAGAGACTATTCCGAAAAAGACTTTGAACTAACAAAAATTGTACAAGTTGATTATTATGTTCAGTTTTAGTAGACAACTTTTGGGCTTTTTTCTTCTTGAATATACAGTTTCTATTCATACTGCTCTTATACTTATCAGACACAATTAAGTAAGTTTTTGGCTCATTATTATCCTGAGGGCAAGACAGAGAAATAATGAGAAGGTTAGAAAGGATGACAAAATGAGTACCTAAGGTAAATTTATTCAACTGTCAGCAAGGAATAAAATCATGCTGGAGACAATGTTTCCTCGGGAAGTTTGTAAAAGGAGAATAGGAGCAAAGAATGTTCAGTTGTTGTCCATCTTTGCCCAACTGCTCCTGGGTATCATTTATTAGAATGCTTTGCTGCTGTTCAAAACAAATTGTGAGGTTGGATTGGCAGGATAGTGTTGAATTAGTTAGAGGGAAAGCAAAGTAATTTTTTACACATAGTTAGATATTGCTGGAGAAGGCAATGGCAACCCACTCCAGTACTCTGCTGCAGTCCACGGGGTCGCCAAGAGTAGGACAGGACTGAGCGACTTCACTTTCACTTTTCACTTTCATGCATTGGAGAAGGAAATGGCAACCCACTCCAGTGTTCTTACCTGGAGAATCCCAGGGACAGAGGAGCCTGGTAGGAGGCCATCTATGGGGGTCCCACAGAGTTGGACACGAGTGAAGCGACGCAGCAGCAGCAGCAGCAGATATTGCCAGATAGGTGTCCCCACTTCAAGTATCGTGAATTCAAAACACAATGAAGACTTTGCAGCTTGTTGTGGAATTTCTGTTCATTCCTGTTCTTGTGTTGCTTTATTTTTATAATGCTGATCATGATTGTCAATAGGTCATCATTTTAAATTTGAATAAAACTTTGCCCAACATGCATATAAACTCTCCAGTTTCTCCTGAGGAAACTTGTTAGTGTGAAACCATTGTTTCCAGTGAGCACAGTAATTCTGATGTCTCAGTGAATATTCTACTCTGTTCCTCCTCCATGCTTTCAGTTCAGTTCAGTTCAGTCACTCAGTCGTGTCCGACTCTTTGCGACCCCATGAATCGCAGCACACCAGGCCTCCCTGTCCATCACCAATTCCTGGAGTTCACTCAGACTCACGTCCATCGAATAGATGATGCCATCCAGCCATCTCATCCTCTGTCGTCCCCTTCTCCTCCTGTCCCCAATCCCTCCCAGCATCAGAGTCTTTTCCAATGAGTCAACTCTTCCCATGAGGTGGCCAAAGTACTGGAGTTTCAGCTTCAGCATCAGTCCTTCCAAAGAAATCCCAGGGCTGATCTCCTTCAGAATGGACTGGTTGGATCTCCTTGCAGTCCAAGGGACTCTCAAGAGTCTTCTCCAACACCACAGTTTAAAAGCATAAATTCTTCAGTGCTCAGCCTTCTTCACAGTCCAACTCTCACATCCGTACATGACCACAGGAAAAACCATAGCCTTGACTAGATGGACCTTTGTTGGCAAAGTAATGTCTCTGCTTTTGAATATGCTACCTAGGTTGGTCATAACTTTCCTTCCAAGGAGTAAGCGTCTTTTAATTTCATGGCTGCAGTCACCATCCACAGTGATTTTGGAGCCCCAAAAAACAAGGTCTGACACTGTTTCCACTGTTTCCCCGTCTATTTCCCATGAAGTGATGGGACCAGATGCCATGATCTTTGTTTTCTGAATGTTGAACTTTAAGCCAACTTTTTCACTCTCCACTTTCACTTTCATCAAGAGGCTTTTTAGTTCCTCTTCACTTTCTGCCATAAGGGTGGTGTCATTACAGGGGGATTAAAACCAATATCTTAATTTTCTATTTTATGTTTGCATGATTTCTTCACAAATCCACTATATGTAGTCAGATATTCACTTCCTCATGCTCTATAAAATGCTTTTGCCTTTGTTTTAGCATCATTTTCCAGAAGCCCTGAGAGCTCTCCCTTAAAATGGGAAGGGTGTCCACTCCACATTATTAAAGAAATTCTGACATTGATCCAAACCACTGCTATCTCTTCACCTAGAGAATAGCTTTGCTAATAACCTCTGGACTTGTTTGTGTCAATTTCCCACACTTCCTGGTGAAGCCTTTTTGAACCATCAGGTCATATCTTTGTGCTGTCCTTAGCCGATGAGTCATGTCTGACCCTTTGCGTCCCCTCAGACTGTAGTCTGCCAGGATCCTCTGTCTGTGGGGATTCTCCAGGTAAGAATATTGGAGTGGGTTGCCATTTACTTCTCCAGGGGATCTTCTCAACCCAGGCATCGAATCCAGGTCTCCTGCATTGCAGGCAGATTCTTTACCATCTGAGCCACGAGGGAAGCCCAAATCATATCATTCTCCTGTTCAAGTTCAGCCCCAGGCTCTTGGCAAGAGATACCACTAGAAAGGAGAGGATAAACAGTGTTCTCATCATTTAATACTTAGCATCCCTCAGAATTCATCTCATAATCCCCAATGCCATATTCACTATACTGCTCACATGGGCCTTCTCTTTCTTATTACTACACAGCAAAGATTGTTCCCACCTTAATGCCTTTGCTCTAGATGCCTCCTCTGCAAATCTAAGCCTACTTTGTAGGATTCTGCATCAGTCCTTCTAATGAATATTCAAGGTTGACTTCCTTTCCAGTTGACTAGTTTGATCTTCTTGTGGTCCAAATGACTCTCAAGAGTCTTCTCCAACACCCTATTTCAAAAGCATAAACTCTTTAGTGCACAGTCCTCTTTATGGTCTAACTATCACATCTACACATGACTACTGGATAAGCCATAGCTTTAACTATTTGGACATTTATCGGCAAAGTAATTTCTCTGTTTTTTAACATGCTGTCTAAATTGGTCATAGCTTTTCTTCCAAGGAGCAAGCATCTTTGAATTTCATGGCTGCAGTCACCATCTGCAGTGATTTTGGAGCCAATAAAAAATAAAATAAAGTCTGTTACCATTTCCATTGTTTCCCCATCTATTTGCCATGAAACAATGAGACCAGATGCCATGATCATCATTTTTTGAATGTTGAATTTTAACCCAGCTTTTTCACTCTCCTCTTTCATTTCATCAAGACGCTCTTTATTTGCTCTTCACTTTCTGCCATAAGGGTGTTATTATATGCATATCTGAGTTACTTGTATTTTTCTGGCAATATTGATTCAAGCTTGTGCTTCACCCATTCTGGCATTTCATATTATGTACTCTACATTGGGGTTCTCTGGTGGCTCAGATGGCAAAGAATCCACCTGCAATGTGGGAGACCTAGGTTAGATCCCTGGTTTGGGAAGATACCCTGGAGGAGGACATGGCAACCCACTCCAGTATTCTTGTTGGGAGAATGCCATGGACAGAGGAGTCTGGTGGGGTATGGTCTATGGGGTCACGAAAATTCGAACACAACTAATGGATAAAGCAAACATATACATACTGTCCATAGAAATTAAATATGCAGGGTAACAAAGTAAAGCCTTGATTGCTCCTTTCTTAATTTTGAACCAGTCCACTGTTCTAGTCTGGTTCTAAATGTTGCTTCTTTAACTGCATACAGGTTTCTCAGGAGGCAGAGGTAAGGTGATCTATTATTCCCATCTCTTTAAGAATTTTCCACAGTTTGTTGTGATCCACACCGTCAAAGGCTTTAGTGTGGTCAGTGAGGCAGATGTAGACATTTTTCAGAAATTCTCTGAGTTTTTTATGATCCAACAGATGTTGGAAATTTGATCTCTTGTTCCTCTGTCTTTTCTAAAATCAATTTGTATATCTGGAAGTTCTCAGTTCATGTACTGTTGAAGTCTAGCTTGAAGGATTTTGGGCAATACATTGCTAGCATGTGAAGTGACTGCAATTGTGAGGTAGTTTTGAGAAGGTAATGGCAACCCACTCCAGTACTCTTGCCTGGAAAATCCCATGGACGGAGAAGCCTGGTAGGCTGCAGTCCATGTGAGTTGGACACGACTAAGTGACATCACTTTCATTTTTCACTTTCATGCATTGGAGAAGGAAATGGCAACCCACTCCAGTGTTCTTGCCTGGAGAATCCCAGGGTCGGAGTAGCCTGGGGGGCTGCCGTCTATGGGGTCATGCAGAGTCAGACATGAATGAAGCAACTTAGCAGCAGCAGCAGCAATGAGGTAGTTTGAACATTCATTGACATTGCCTTTCATTGGGATTGGAATGAAAACTGAATTTTTCCACTCCTGTGGCCACTGCTGAGTTTTCTAAATTTGCTGGCATAATGAGTGCAGCACTTTAACAGCATCATCTTTTAGGATTCAAAATAGCTCAGTTGAAATTCCATCACTTCCACTAGCTTTGTTCACAATGATGCTTCCTAGGCCCACTTGACTTGACTCTAGGTGAGTTATCACACCATAGTGGTTATCTGGGTCATTAATATCATTTTTGGATACTTATGTGTATTTTTGACACATCTTCTTAATTTCTTCTGCTTCTGTTAGTCCATATCCTTTCTGTCCATCTTTGCATGAAATGTTCCCTTGGTATCTCTAATTTTCTTGAAGCGATCTCTAGTTTTTCCCATTCTATTGTTTTCCTCTATTTCTTTGCATTGTCAACTTAAGAGGGCTTTCTTATCTCTTCAGGCTATTCATTGAAACTACATTTAGATTGGTATATCTCTCTTTTACTCCTTTGCCTTTTTATTCTCTTCTTTTCTCAGCTCTTTATAAGTCTTCCTCAGACAACCATTTTGCCTTTTTGCATTTCTTTTCTTGGGGATAGTTTGATCACTCATCCTGTACAATGTTGGAACCTCCATCCATAGTTCTTCAGGCATTCTGTCTATCAGATATAATCACTTGAATCTATTTGTCATTTCACTGTATAATTATAAGGGTTTTGATTTAGGTCATACCTGAATGGCCTAGTGGTTTTCCTTACATTCTTCAATTTAAGTCTGAATTTTGCAGTAAGGAGTTCAGGATCTGAGCCACAGTCAGCTCCTGGTCTTGTTTTTTCTGATTGTAGGTAGCTTCTTCATCTTCGGCTGCAAAGATTGTAATCAATCTGTTCTTGGTACTGACCTTCTGGTGATGTTCACATATAGAATCATCTCTTGCATTGCTGGAAGAGGCTGTTTGCTATGACTAGGGCATTCTCTTGGCAAAACTCTGTTAGCCTTTGCCCTGCTTTATTTTGTACTCCAAGGCCAAACTTGCCTGTTATTCCAGGTACCTCTTAACTTCCCACTTTTGCATTGCGGTCCCCTACAATGAAAAGGTTATCTTTTTGTGGAGCTAGTTCTAGAAGTTCTTTTAGGTCTTCATGGAACTGTTCAACTTCAGTTTCTTTGGCATTAGTGTTTGGAGAATAGACTTGGTTGGGGCAAAAATAGTTTAAATCTTTCTATTAGTTTTCAGTTCTTAGAAGCAACATATAAACAAAGTTGAATAATTAAAATCATAGAACAGAGAGTCAGTATATTAACATGCATACTTAAAAATAATGAGAATTAAATTTTTGAAAATAGAGAAAGGAAATAAAATAATGGTCTGGCTGATATAGCTACATAAGAATAATTTTAAGGGAAAAAGTATGAAAGTTACTACAAAGGTGATAACTTCCTCATCACACATAATACATGAATTTTTTGTTTTTGTTTTCTTTGGTAGGCTATATAAAAAGATAAAATTCTTAAATATTATTATAGCTAAAAGCAGCAAAGTGTAAATATCTAATTCTATATGTTTATATTTAATATCAGTCAATATAATTATGTAAATGAAAATAGTATCATTCTCATTCTTCTCAGTCAATAAAATGTTAATTTATTGTAGTTATCACTAGATGATGGGATTACAGATACATTTTGTAATGCATTTTAAATTTTTAAAATCATATTTTTCAATTAAGCTGTATTTTTTGAAATCAGAATAGCTTAGTAAGATTGTTTTTTTTTTTTTAATTGTACTGTTCATTATACTTTCTTTTCTTCTTGTTTCATGTCAGACCCCCAAAGAAAAGTAATTTGAAAATTGAAAAGAATAACTAAGCCCAAGATAGCAATTTCCTTTTCTGTTTTGTACCAGCTTTCTGTAGTAGAAAGTATTATAACTGGATAACTGAAAATTCATCCCATTTCTATACATACATGCTACCACTTACATCATAAGTTGAAGGCTAGAGTTAGACTCGTGATCAATAAAATAAAACTCAAGTGATACTCTGAGCTTCTACCCCCTCCTCTGGATTCTAGACATCATTCATCGAAGATGCTCATGGCAAGGCTGAGCTGTTAGAGGTCACGTGATGGAGGTGGACATTCCAGCCTCAGATGCAAACCTAGGGATTCAACCCCATGAGTAATCTCACTTTGTAAGATGTGGAGTAGGATATGAGACAAGCTGAGCACATCCAACCTGTAGAAACAGGAAAAGGATTCAATAAGTGATTTAAGTAACTGAGTTTGGGTATGACTTATTATTCAATCATAGGTAACAAATACACTCACTCAAGTTATGTGATGTATTCAAAATATTCCATTAACCTCCTTTCTCACTTACACTAAAACCTGAAAGTTAGTCAAATGGGATAGATGTTGTTCTGCTTGGAGGGGAAAGGTTACCCACTCCAATATTCTGGCATAGAGAATTCCATGGACTGAGTCCATGGGGTCGCAAAGAGTCAGACACGACTGAACAATTTTCACTGGAATACTTTGTGCTTAGATGCTGAATGGTGTTCAACTCTTTGAAACCCCATGGACTGTAAGCCACCAGGCTTCTCTGCCCATGGGGATTCCCCAGGCAAGAATACTGGAGTGGGTTGCCATGACCTCCTCCAGGGGAATCTTCCCAATCCAGGAATCAAACCCAGGGTTCCCACATTGCCAGCAGATTCTTTACCATCTGATCCACCAGGGAAGGCCTGGAATACTTTAGGATTATGTATATTTTAAATTAGGGAATAAGTTTCCTGACTTTCTGAAAAACATTGACTTAATAGATTTAAAACGTATTAACAAACACACCAGAGCAAGTAGTGGTGCTCAAATAGTAACTACAATGCGAGGAATCTGAAATTTTCTGACTGTTGCAGGCAAGGCATATGCAGTTCTACAGTATCTATGAACACTGATAGATTTTAATTCTGTCTTGGCCTATTAATAATCTCATTTAGAATTCTTCTAGATAAAAATCATTCTGAGAATTTTGTTAAGTTTTCCAAGATGCCAGCTTAAGTAATGCCTTTACAGTGTATCTCTGGGGTATGCACTAAAAGAAGCAGGTGGGGGACTGTTTTGATCTGTAATGATTTAAAGTCATTTGAAGATATTGCATAATTTTTTCATTCAAATTTATACATAAAAAATTAGATTGACCTAAGTTTAGCTCTTTGGAGAATTGGCTTTTCAAATATAACCTTGACCAGCTATAAATTCAAGTGATTTTATCATTTTAACTACATGCAAAATGTTTGTCCCTTGGTTCTGGAGGCAAATTTCAACTTTTCTCCCTGAAATAACAGGTATCACTCAAGGAAAAAGTCATCTTCAGCATTTGTTCCTTCTAAAGATGTTTCTGTATCATAGCAAATTGTTATCATATTTCAATAAGTATTGAACTCCTTAATAATTTATTGCTGTTAAAGTTGAAATTATGTATGTGTTTATATATATGACCCTCTGATTGCTTTTGTTTATCAATTAAATCATTGGAAGGGCTGATGCTGAAGCTGAAACTTCAATACTTTAACCACTTGATGCAAAGAGCTGACTCACTGGAAAAAGACTCTGATACTGAGAATGATTGAAGGCAGGAGAAAACAGCATCACAGGATGAGATGGTTGGATGGCATCACTGACTCAGTGAACATCAGGTGGAGCATATTCCAGGAGATAGTGAAAGGCAGAGAAGTCTCGCATGCTGTAGTCCATGGGTCACATAGAGTCAGACATGACTTAGTGACTGAACAACAAATGTTTTTGGCCTTATTTTTTCATTATGTTAAGGAAAAGTATGTTAATGTATAATATTTTAAAGGTATAACTTACTCCACTTAAGATTACTTTCAAGGACAATTAAGAAAAGCCTAATATTCCAAAACTGCTTTTATTCATTATGTGACACCTTAGTCTTATTGATACTTTGGCATATTATGTTTTAGCCTACATTAAACATTAAATTCTTTCATCATGCTACTGACTAATAAATTACTTAAATAATTTTTAAGCACTTATTTAGTGGTCTTACATAAATTCATAATATTATACATTTGTCAAGTACCAATTTAATTCACACAAGATATTATGAATTAGGGATTGCAATTTTAGAGATGAAATATAAAACCCAGAGAAAATACATATTAAAGTACCTAAAAGCCATTCATTTTCTATTTAGACATTTTGAAGCCATTTTGATTTACTACAACATTTAAGTTATACTGAAGGACTCATTTTATGAATTTAAATATTCATCTTTAAAGTATTCTTAAATAAATTGAAACAGTTTTTTTTTATTTATTTTTTTATTGAAGGATAATTGCTTTACAGAATTTTGCTGTTTTCTGTCAAACCTCAACATGAATCAGCCATAGGTTTACATATATCTTCTCCCTTCTTCACCTCCCTCTCATCACCCTCCCCATCCCACCCCTCTAGGTTGATACAGAGCCCCTGTTTGAGTTTCCTGAGCCATACAGCAAATTCCTGTTGGGTATCTATTTTATATATGGTAATATAAGTTTCCATGTTACTCTTTCCACATACCTCACCCTCTCCCCACATCCATAAGTCTATTCTCTATGTCTGTTTCTCCATTGTTTCCCTGTAAATAAATTCTTCAGTACCATTTTTCTAGATTCCATATATATATGTGTGTGTGTGTGTTCAGTTCAATTCAGTTCATTCACTCAGTCGTGTCCGACTCTTTGTGACCCTATGAATTGCAGCACACCAGGCCTCCCTGTTCATCACCAACTCCCAGAGTTCACTCAAACTCATGTCCATTGAGTCAGTGATGCCATCCAGCTATCTCATCCTCTGTCGTCCCCTTCTCCTCCTGCCCCCAATCCCTCCCAGCATCAGAGTCTTTTCCAATGAGTCAACTCTTGGCATGAACTAGAATACTGTATTTTTATTTCCGACTTACTTCACTCTGTACAATAAGTTCTAAGTTCATCCACCTCATCAAAACTGATTCAAATGTTTTCCTTTTTATGTCTAAGTAATATTCCATTGAGTATATGTACATAACTTCTTTATCCATTCGATTGTTGATGGAGATCTATGTTGCTTCCATGTTCTAGCTATTGTAAATAGTGCTGCAATGAACAATGGCATATAGGTGTATCTTTCAATCTTGGTTTACTCAGAGTATATGTCAGGGGTGGGATTACTGGTTCATATGGTTGTTTTATTCCTAGTTTTTAAAGGAATCTCCATACCATCTTCCATAGTGGCCATATCAGTTTACATTTCCACCAACAGTGCAAGAGCATTCCCTTTTCTCCACAACCTCTTCAGCATTCATTGTTTGTAGACTTTTTGATCATGGCCATTCTGACAGGTGTGAAGTGATATCTCATTGTAGTTTTGATTTGTATTTCTCTAATAATGAATGATGTTGAGCATCTTTTCATGTGTTTGTTAGCGATCTGTATGTCCTTGGAGAAATATCTGTTTAGGTCTTTTTCCCACTTTTTGATTGGGCTGTTTGTTTTTATGGCATTGAGTTGTATGAGCTGCTTGTATATTTTGGAAATTAATCCTTTGTCAGTTGTTTCATTTGCTATTATTTTCTACCATTCTGAGGGTTGTCTTTTCACCTTGCTTATAGTTTCCTTTGCTGTGCAAAAGCTTTTAAGTTTAATCAGGTCCCACTTGTTTACTTTTGCTTTTATTTCCATTACTCTAGAAGGTGGGTCATAGAGGATCCTGCTTTGATTTATGTCATCAAGCGTTCTATGTTTTTCTCTAAGGGTTTTATAGTTTTTGGTCTTACATTTAGGTCTTTAATCCATTTTGGGTTTATTTTTGTATATGGTGTTAGAAAGTGTTCTAATTTCATTATTTTACATGTAGCTGTCCAGTTTTCCCATCACCTTTTATTGAAGAGGCTGTCTTTGTCACATTGTATATTCTTGCCTCCTTTGTCAAAAATAAGTTTCCCATAGATGCATGGGTTTATTTCTGGGCTTTCTATCTGTTCCATTGGTCTATATTTCTGTTTCTGTGCCAGTATCATACTATCTTGATGACTATAGCTTTGTAGTATAATCTGAAGTCAGGAAGGCTGATTACTCGCGCTCCATTCTTCTTTCTCAAGACTGCTTTGGCTGTTCGGGGTCTTTTATGTTTCCATATGAACTGTGAAATTGTTTGTTCCAGTTCTGTGAAAATGTCATTCATAATTTGATAAGGATCACATTGAATCTGTAGATTGCATTTGGTAGTATAATCATTTTCACGATAATGATTCTTCCTACTGAGTAACATGGAATATCTCTCCATCTGCTTATGTCATCTTTAATTTCTTTCATCAGTGTCTTATAATTTTTTGTGTACAGTTATTTTGTCTCCTTAGGTAAGTTCATTCCTAGATATTTAATTCTTTTTGCAATGATGAATGGGTTTAAAATGATGAATGGGGTTAATTCCTTAAATTCTCTTTCTGATTTTCATTGTTGGTATATAGAAATCCAAGTGATTTCTGTGTATTGGTTTTGTATCCTGCAACTTTGCTAAATTCACTGATTAGCTCTAGTGCTTTTCTGATGTTATTTTTAGGGTTTTCTATGTACAGTATCATGTCAACTGCAAACAGCAAGAGCTTTACTTCTTCTTTTTCAATCTGGATTCCTTTTATTTCTTTTTCTTCTCTGATTGCTTTAACTAAGACTTCCAAAGCTATGTTGAACAATACTGGCAAATGTAGATACCTTTGTCTTGTTCCTGATCTTAGGGGGAATGCTTTAAGTTTTTCACCATTGAGAAAAATGTTTGCTGTAGGCTTATCATAAATGGCCTTTGCTATGTTGAGGTCAGTTCAGCTCAGTAGCTCAGTCGTGTCTGACTCACTCTTTGCGACCACACGAATTGCAGCACGCCAGTCCTCCCTGTCCATCACCAACTCCTGGAGTTCACTCAAACTCATGTCCATCGTGTAGGTGATGCCATCTTATCCTCTGTCATCCCCTTCTCCTCCTACCCCCAATTCCTCCCAGCATCAGAGTCTTTTCCAATGAGGCAACTCTTCCTATGAGGTGGCCAAAGTACTGGAGTTTCAGCTTTAGCATCATTCCTTCCAAAGAACACCCAGGGCTGATCTCCTTCAGAATGAACTGGTTGGATCTCCTCACAGTCCATGGGACTCTCAAGAGTCTTCTCCAACACCACAGTTCAGAAGCATCAATACTTCAGTGCGCAACTTTCTTCACAGTCCAACTCTCACATCTATACATGACCACTGGAAAAACCATAGCCTTGACTAGATGGACCTTTAGGTTCCTTGTATTCCCCTTTTTTGAAGTGTTTTAATCATAAGCGGGTCCTGAATTTTGTCAAAGTATTTTTATGCATCTATTGAGGTGATCATATGTTTTTTTTTTTTTTAATCTTTCAGTTTCTTAATATGTTGTATCGCATTGATTGATTTGCATATATTGAAGAATCTTTGCAATCCTGGAATAAACCCAAATTGATCATGGTGTGTGATGTTTTTGATGTGTTGCTGAATTCTGTTTGCTAAAATTTCATTGAGGATTTTTTCATCTATGTTCATCAGTGATATTAGTCTGTAGTTTGTGTGTGTGTGTGTGTGTTGTTTCTGTCTGCTTTTGATATCAGGGTAATGGCAGCCTCGTAGAATGAATTTGGAAGTGTTCCTTCCTATGCAGTTTTTTGAAAGAGTTTTAGAAGGGTTGGCATTAGCTCTTCTCTAAATGTTAGATAGAATTCTCCTGTGAAGCAACCTGGTCCTGTGCTTTTGCATTTGGGGAGATTTTTTAACACAACTTCAGTGTTTTTAATTGGGTTGTTCATAATTTCTCTTTCTTCCTGATTCAGTCTTGGAAGATTGAAGTTTTCTAAGAATCTGTCTACTTATTCCCAGTTATCCATTTTACTATTATATAGTTGTCCATAACAGTCTCTTATTATCCTTTTTATTTCTGCATTGTCTGTTGTAACCTCTCCTTTTTCATTTCTAATTTTGCCAATTTTATTCTTGTCTATTTTTTCCTTGATGAGTCCTGCTCAAAGTTTGTCAATTTTGTTTATCTTCTCAAAGAATCAGCTTTTAGTCTTATTAGTCTTTACTATTGTTTCTTTCATTTATTTCTTTTTTTTTCTACTTTTAAAATTTAATTTTTATTTTATATTGGATTAAATTTGATTTACAATGTTGTATTGTTTTAAGTGCACAGCAGAATTGTACATATGTTGTACATGTGCATATATCCATTCTTTTTTAGATTCTTCTCCTATACAGTTTATTACAAGATATTGAGTAGAGTTCTCTATGGTATACAGTAGGTCTTGTTGTTTATCTATTTTATATATAATAGTGTGTATATGTTAATTCAAACTCTTAACTTATCCCCCCTTCTTATGTTTCTCCTTTGGTAACCATAAGTTTGTTTGCAAAGTTTGTGAATCTGTTGCTGTTTTGTATATAAGTTCATTTTTATCTTTTTTTTAAATTCCACATGTAAGTGATATCATATGATATTTGTCTTTCTCTGTCATATTTCACTCAGTGTGATAATCTCTAAGTCCATTCATGTTACTGTAAATGGTATTATTATATTCTTTCCATAGCTGAGTAATATTCTGGCTTATATATATATATATCCCATCTTCTGTATCCATTCCTCTGCTGATACACATTTAGGTTGCTTCCATGTCTTGGCTATTGTTAATAGTGAACATTGGGGTGCACGTATCTTTTCAAATTATGGTTTTCTCTGGGTGTGTGTCCAGGAGTTGTATTGCAGGTTCATATGTTAACTCTGTTTTTAGTTTTTTAGGAACCCCTATACTGTTCTCCCTAGTGGCTGTACCAATTTACATTCTCACTACCTGTGTAGGAGGGTACGCTTTTCTCCACACTCTCTCCAGCAATTTATTATCTGTAGACTTTTCAGTAATGGCCATTCTGACTGGTGTGAGGTGATGCCTCTTGTAGTTTTGATTTACATTTCTTTATTAATTAGAGATGTTGAGCATCTTTTCATATGCTATATGGCCATCTATGTGTCTTCTTTGGAGAAATATCTATTTAGACCTTCTGCCCAGTTTTTGATTGGGTTTCTTGTTTTGTTTTGTTTTTTTGTAATAGAGCTGCATGAGATGTTTGTAGATTTGGGAGATTAATCCTTTATCAGTCTCTTCATTTGCAAATATTTTCTCGCATTCTGAGAGTTGCCTTTTCATTTTGTTTATA
Source organism: Bos grunniens (assembly GCF_055505025.1). Taxonomy (NCBI): domain Eukaryota; kingdom Metazoa; phylum Chordata; class Mammalia; order Artiodactyla; family Bovidae; genus Bos; species Bos grunniens. The sequence goes on along the minus strand of NC_141176.1, from coordinate 6,286,523 downwards.
GCTTCCTTTGCTGTGCAAAAACTTATAAGTTTAATTAGTTTAATTATTAATATGTTTAATTATTTTTGTTTTTATTTTCATTACTTTCGGAGGTGGGTCCACAAAGATACTTCTGTGATTTATGTCAAAAAGTGTGCTTCCTATATCTACCTCTAAGAGTTTTACAGTATCTGGCCTCATATGTAGGTCTTTAATCCATTTTGAATTTCATATTGTCTTTTTTTTAGAGTTAGCTTCAAGTACTGTCTTTTCTGTTTAAACAAATAAAAATGAATTGCTTTGTTTTTCTCACTTGAAAGAAATTTGAAAAAATACATACATCAAAGTTGCATCACTGTCAGGTAGGTCACCTCCATGATTTAGGCAGGATATAAATGCCCAATATGTCTGGTCAAACTTTTACTTTTACATATAAGGAAGCTTAGGATCAGAAAACAACAGATATTAAGGCAGCTAGGTGGTGGAGGGGGCTTCCTTGGTGATTTAGTGGTAAAGAATCTGCCTGCCAGTGCAGGAGATAAGTGTTCAATCCCTATTTCTATATTTTGTTTCTTTCATTTATTTCTACTTGGATCTTTATGATTTATTTTCTTCTACTAATTTGGGGGTTTTTTGGTTTTTCTTTTCCCAATTGTTTTAGGTGCAAATTTAGTTTGTCTATTTGATGTTTTTCTTGTTTCTTGAGGCAGGATTGTATTGCTATAAACTTCCCTATTAGAACTGCTTTTGTTGCATCCCATAGGTTTTGAGTTGTGGTTTCATTTTCATTTGTTTCCAGATTTTATTGGTTTCCCTTTTGATTTCTTCAATAGCCTGTTGGTAATTTAGAAATTGTTGTTTAATCTCCATGTGGTTGTGTTTCTTAGTTTTATTTATTTTTTCTAATTAATATCCAGTCTCATAGCATTGTGTTTGGAGAAGATGTTTGATACAATTTCAATTTTCTCAAATTTACTGAAGTTTGATTTGTGACCCAAGATGTGGTCTATCCTGGAGAATATTCCATGTGAACCTGAGAAGAAGGTGTATTCTTCTGCATTTGTATGGAATGTCCTAAAGATATCAATGAGCTACATCTCATCTAAAGTATCCTTTAAGACTTGTGTTTCCTTATTATTTTATTTTTTGATGATCAGCTCATTGGTGTGAGTGGGGTGTTAAAGTTTCCTAATATTGTATTGTTAATTTCTCCTTTTATGTCTGTAGTGTTTGTCTTATGTATTGAGGTGCTCCTAAGTTGGGTGCATAGATATTTGCAATTGTTATGTCTTCCTCATGGACTGATCCCTTGAATATTATGTAGTGTCCTTCCTTATCAATTTTAATCTTCTTTATTTTAAGGTCTATTTTGTCTGATATGAGGACTGATACTCCAGCTTGCTTTTGCTTCCCATTTGCATGGGGCATATTTTTATATCTTCTTACTTTTAGTCTGTACGTCTCTTTAGATCTGAAGTGGGTTTCAGGTCGATAGCATATATATGGGTCTTGTTTATGTATCCATTCAGCCAGTCTGTGTCTTTTGGTTGGAACATTTAATTCATTTACATTTAAAAAGTAATTACTGATAGGATACCAGGCCACCTGCCCAGCCTCTTGAGAAACCTGTATGCAGGTCAGGAAGCAACAGTTAGAACTGGACATGGAACAACAGACTGGTTCCAAATCGGGAAAGGAGTACGTCAAGGCAGTATATTGTCACCCTGCTTATTTAACTTATAAGCAGAGTACACCATGAGAAACGCTGGGCTGGAGAAAGCACAAGCTGGAATCAAGATTGCCAGGAGAAATATCAATAACCTCAGATATGCTTATGACACCACTCTCATGGCAGAAGCTGAAGAAGAACTAAAGAGCTGATTAATGAAAGTGAAAGAGGAGAGTGAAAAAGTTGGCTTAAAGCTCAACATTCAGAAAACTAAGATCATGGCATCCTGTCCCATCACTTCATGGGAAATAGATGGGGAAACAGTGTCAGACTTTATTTTGGGGGGGCTCGAAAATCACTGCAGATGGTGACTGCAGCCATGAAATTAAAAGACGCTTACTTCTTGGAAGGAAAGTTATGACCAACCTAGACAGCATTTAAAAAGCAGAGACATTACTTTGCCAACAAAGGTTCGTCTAGTCAAGGTTATGGTTTTTCCAGTAGTCATGTATGGATGTGAGAGTTGGACTGTGAGGAAAGCTGAGTGCCAAAGAATTGATGCTTTTGAACTGTGGTGTTGGAGAAGACTCTTGAGAGTTCCTTGAACTGCAAGGAGATCCAACCAGTCAATTCTAAAGGAGATCAGTCCTGGGTGTTCATTGGAAGGACTGATGTTGAAGCTGAAACTCCAATACTTAACGACCTGATGAAAAGAGCTGACTCATTTGAAAAGACCCTAATGCTGGGAAAGATTGAGGGCAGGAGGAAAAGGAGACAACAGAGGATGAGATGGTTGAATGGCATCACCGGACTCAATGGACATGGGTTTGGGTGGAGTCCAGGAGTTGGTGATGGACAGGGAGGCCTGGTGTGCTGCGGTTCATGAGGTCATAAAGAGTTGGACACGACTGAGCTACTGAACTGAACTGAATGTCCCTATTACTGTTTTTTAAATTGTTTCGGGTTGAATTTGTAGAGATTTTTTTCCCCCATCTCTTGTATTTCTTGACTATATGGGTCCCTTTAACTTTTTGTAAAGCTGGTTTGGTAGCACTGAATTCTATTAATTTTGCTTGCCTGAAAAGATTTTGATATCTCCATCAATTTTTAATTAGATCCTTGCTGGGTACAGTAATCTTGGTTGTAGATTTTTCCTTTTTGGTTCTTTAAGTATATCCTGACATTCCTCTCTGGCCTGCAGAGTTTCTGCTGAAAGATCGGCTGTTAAGTGTATGAGGTGTTCCTTGTATATTACTTGTTGCTTCTCCCTGTCTGCCTTTTTTTTTTTTTTTTAAACTTTACATAATTGTATTAGTTTTGCCAAATATCAAAATGAATCCACCACAGGTATACATGTGTTTAATATTTTTTATTTGTGTTTAGTCTTTGTTAGTTTGATTAGTATGTGTCCTGGCATGTTTCTCCTTGGGTTTATCCTCTATGGGACTCTCTATGCCTCTTGGACTTGATGGACTATTTCCTTTTCAATGTTCAGAAAATTTTCAACCATTATGTCTTCAAAAATTTTGTCATACCCTTTCTTTTTCTCTTCTTCTTCAGTCAGTCAGTTCAGTCAGTCATGTCCAACCCTTTGTGACCCCATGGACTGGAACACATTAGTCTGCCCTGTTCAACACCAACTCCTGGAGCTTACTGAAACTCATGCCCATTGAGTCTGTGATACCAATCCAACCATCTCATCCTCTGCCATCCCCTTCTCCTCCTACCTTCAATCTTTTCTAGCATCAGGGTCTTTTCAAATGAGTCAGCTCTTCACATCAGGTGGCCAAAGTATTGGAGTTTCAGCTTTAACATCAGTCCTTCCAATGAATATTCAGGACTGATTTCCTTTAAGATGGAATGTTTGGATCTCCTTGAATCCAAGGGACTCTCAAGAGTCTTATCCAATAGCATAGTTCAAAAGCATCAGTTCACTTCTTCTGGCACCCCTATAATTTGAATGTTGATGTGTTTGATATTGTCCCAGAGGTCTCTGAGACTGTCCTCAGTCTTTTCATTCTTTTTACTTTATTCTGCTCTTTAGAAGTTGTTTTCACCATTTTATCTTCTAACTCACTGATTCCTTCTTCTGCTTCAGATATTCTGCTATTGATTGCTTCTAGAGTATATTTAATTTCAGTAGTTGTGTTGTCTCTGTACGTTTATTTGTTAATTCTTCTAAGTCTTTTTTAATTGATACTTGCATTTTCTCTATTTTGTTTTCAAGGGTTTTGATCATTTTTAGTATGATTTTTCTGAATTCTTCTTCAGGTAGTTTGCATATTGTGTTTTCATTTATTTGGACCTCTGTGTTTCTAGTTTATTCTTTCATTTGTATAGTATTTCTTTGCTTTTCTAGTTTTTGTTTGTTTGTTTTTTACTTATTGTGTTCGAAGTCTCCTTTTCCTCAACTTCAAGGAAAGTTGAACTCTTTCTTGAAGATGGTTGAATTCTTTCTTCTTTTTGGTTTCTACCCTCTTAAGGTTGATACAGTGGTTTGTGTAAAGGTGAGATTTGTGTAAGGGTGAGATTTGAGTTTTTGTTCCTTTGTGTTTCCTCTGATGGGCAAGGTTGATTGATGTGGTAATCCTGTCTGCTGATGATTGGGTTTGTATTATTTTGTTTGTTGTTTAGATGAGGTGTCCTTCACAGGGTGCTACTGGTGGTTGGGTGATGCCAGTTCTTGTATTCAAGTGGTTTCCTTTGTGTGAGCTCTCACTATTTGATACTCCTTAGGGTGAGTTCTCTGGTAATCTAGGGTCTTGGAGTCTGTGCTCCCACTTCAAAGGCTCAGGGCTTGATCTCTGGTCAGGAACAAAGTTTCCAGAAGTGATTTGCTATGGCATTAAGAGAGATTAAAACAACTATCCAAAAATGATAAACCAAAGATGAAATCCAAAAAAATGGCAGTTACAAAATCAGGCAAATAATAATTAAAATAATGGAATATACACATATACATATACACCCATGAGCAAAGTCAAAACAGTACAACAAATATAAAGTATAATAGCTTGACCTGGTGAGCAGGCAAAATCATATATTATATTTACCAGTTAAGAACAAAACTAACTGAAGCACAAATTGGAAAAGAAAATTAAAGTATGGTATCAAATGGGGAATAAAGAAATGAAAACATAACTAACAAGTATGTTGAGAGGAAACAAAAGAAAGGAAAAAAAGAATAGATATGCAAAGTTAGAGGTAGATGAAGAAGGTTTATGTACATTGAGCACTAACTTCAAGGGGAAAAGAACAGTAAGAAAGACAAACAGAGGAATATATGTAGAAAAAAATATAAAAAGTTTAAAAACATGAAAAATTAAAATTGCAAAAGAAAAAAGAAAATTTAAAAAATGGAAGAAGAAAGAAAGAAAAAAAAAGGAAAACCACACAGAACTGCAGAAGCCCAGCATAGAGGCAGAAGTTTATAAAAATAAAAGGTGTGACTGAATACACACATATGCATATACACCCATAAGCAAAATAAAACAGTCCAACAAAAATAAAGTACAACAGATTGACCTGGCAAACAAAGGAAACCAAAAATCGTATCTACCAAAAGAAAGCTAACCAAAATCCAAACTGGAAAACAAAGCTAAAACAAGGTGCCAACTAGGGGATAAAGCAATGAAAATAAAACTGACAAATACATTGAGAGGAAAAGAGAGAAAGAAAAGAAATAAAGAATTTAAATACAGGTAGATAAGGAAGATTTAAAGAGTAGCTGTAGGGGGAAAGAACAGTAGGCAAACAGTAGACAAAGAAAACAAAGGAATAAATGTAGAAAAAACAATAATAGGTTTAAAAAATTAAAAATTAGTGTTAAAAAAGAAGGGGGGGCGGAAGGAAAAATTCACAGAACTGCAAAAGCCCAACAAAGGGGCAAAGTTTTATAATAACAATAAAAAAAAAATGTGACTTAAGGAAAAAAAAAAAAAAAAACCTCCAAAACTTAATTGGATTTCTTAATGCCAATAAAATAGACAACTACATTGGAGAGGCAGGGGTGGAGGGGGAAGGAAAAATAAAATAAAATCTAAAAAGAATCTACAAGATGTCAAAAAATAAAAATAATAATAATGCTTTTCTTGAGTCACTGCTGTTAGTGTCCTTTTCTTAGCTTGGAGTCACAGTCCACCTTACCTCCCTAGGATGCCCTCCCACACTATGCTGACCTCTGGACATGCTGTGGGGGCAGCTCAGATTTTAATCTGGTCCTACTCCTGTGTGTTCTTGTGTCCAATGTGAGCAGCTATCAGAACTAGTGTGTTTTCTTTTGTGGGAGCTCTCAATGTCCTTTTATATATTTCATAGACACAGAGTCTGCCTGGTTGATCGTGTGGATTTAGTCTGGATCTTGTACAGCTAGGGGGAAGGTTTGGGGTCTTCTTCCTTAGCCACACTCTGGGTTTCCATTGTGGTTATATTTCCACCACTACATGTGGGTCGTCCACTGGGGTTGCTCCTGAGGTTTCCCTGGAAGCCTTGGGTTTGTCTCTGTGAGGGCCAGGTGTGGAGGTGGTGCAGCTGTTTCAGTTTCAGGGGTTCTGGCAGCATCAGGTTCTGAGGGAAGTTGGTGGCTAGGTCAGCAGGAAATATAGTGCTCTAAAAGGGTATGGCAACCAGTATTTGCCAAACCACTCCAGTATTCTTGCCTGGAGCACCTCCCTCACTGACGGAGAAACCTGGCAGGCCACAGTCTACAGGGTTGCAAAGAGTCAGACACTACCAAAGTGACCCTGCACGCATAGACACAAGGCTTTTTTTCACCTGTAGCAACTCTTCCCCAGTGAGAATTTAACATGAAAGTGATGTAGCTTCTTGGCTTGTGGGGACCCTGGTGGCACCAAGTGTGCAGAGATACAGATTGCCTCTGCTGCAGGAATTATGGCCCTATTGGAGTCTTTTTTTTGAGCCTCTTGTAGCTGGCTGTGAGAAGGCCTCTTTGGCCAGCTATTTTCTCCATAGCTCCACCCATTCAGGCACTTAGAGGGCTCCCTTTCCTGAGGTCCTTCTCGGTGCTTCACGTACACAGAGGTGTACCCCCTGGCTGGGGTCCTACTCTGTAGACTGGTGTATCTGGCACTTAATGGGGCATCTTGGATGAGGTCCTACATTCTAGTTCAGTGTGTCAGGAGTTTGATAGGCCAGTCTCTTTACTGCTCAGCTGGCGATGCTGGGTGGAGAGAGGCTATGATGATGGCTGCAGCTGCTACCATGACTCAGCAGTACCACCTTGCTTCCATGGCTGTGCAGCTTTCCTCCACAGACATTTCCCACCATGATCTCCTTCCTCACATCCCTTCAATCCGTCTCTGCAGTCAGCAGCAGCACTCACCCTTGGATTGCTCCATAATCCCTAAACTCCAGCTTGCAGTCTGCTGTGCCTTCCAGGTGACCAGCATCCTTGTCCTGGGTATGTACGGCTGTGGACTGATTCTCATTCCATTTAGACTGCCACAGATCAGCTGTTTCACTCTCAGCCTTAAATGTTCCTCCTCTGACTCAGACAATTGCCCCAATGTGGGGATCAGACCCCTGCTTCAGTTCCTCAACCTGCCAAGGGAAGTCCAGTCCTACTAACACTTCTGTCCCCCTGCCCCACCCCCAGTTCCTTTGTCCTATTTTGCATGACTGGTCGGGTACTCCTGTCCGCTCTCAGCCGGTATTCTGCATGCACTTCTGTATCTGAAAGTTTATTCCTGACATATCCATGGAGAGAGATGTACTTCACATCCATCCACTTCTCTGCCATCTTGTTCCCACAGATGGTTTTAAACACATCTGGTTTAAACACATATGTGTTCCTACAGCTTTGATTTTAAACACAATTTTCTTCACTCAAACTTCACTTTTCAAAGTTTTAATTTACATTTTATTGTACTTTTTTTAAAGTATATATTTCAAAAATTGAAACCAAAACTTTGCTTTAAAATATACTATAACTATGTTCCTTGGTAATATTCCTCTTTAATTCAATATATTTTGATATCAGAAAACATCATATAATCACTTTTAAATATAGAACTAAAGATAAAAAGTAATAATGACTACCTTTAAAAAAAGTTATAAACCAAATTTTATTTGAATGGCTATACAAATTCTAATAACTGAAAACAAAGAAAATATTGTTCAACTTCATACCTGCTCATTTTCAAAGGCACTTTCACAATATACCTTTACAGAATACAAAGCAAAAAAAAAAAAAAAAATCACTTGGAGTTAGCAGATATTTTATGAATCCTAACGTTTCCTTATCCTGGGTAAGAGATCCTTAGCAAGTCACTTTAAGTTTCTGAGGCACAGTTTTTCTTTCTATAAATTACTAAAAATGAAATGCATTTCTCCTCTTATTAGTGCTAAATGAACAGTTATTTTCATAAATGTATTTTGCAATTCTTTGTAAAATGGAGGTATTTCATTAGCATATTTAACAAAGTAGATAATAGACTGTCTACTCACTTTAAAAGTCTTTTGACATTAGCTATAATACTATACTATAATAGATGTTAATGTTGGTTCTAAATGTAAAAAAGATGATTGTCCTTATACACAAAGAGTTGGATCATAGAGAAAGCAAGGAAATTCTAGACAAATATATACTTCTATTTCACTGACTATGCAAAAGCCTTTGATTGTGTTGATTGCCACAACTGTGGAAAATTCTCAAAGAGATGGGAATACCAGACCTTACCTGTCTCCTGAGAAACCTGTATGCACAGTCAAGAAGCAATAGTGAGAAGCGGACATGGAACAACAAACTGGTTTAAAATTGGGAAAGGAATAAGTCAAGGCTTCTCACTCTGCTTATTTAACTTACATGCAGAGTACATCATGTGAAATGTCAGGCTGGAAGTATCACAAGCTGGAATCAAGATCTCTGGGAAAAATATCAACAACTTCAGATATACAGATGATACCACTCTAATGCAAACAGTGGAGATGAACTAAAGAGCCCCTTTATGAGTGTGAAGGAAGAGAGTGAAAAAAGTGGCTTCAAACTAAACATTCAAAAAGCTAAGATCATGCCATCCAGTTCCATCACTCATGGCAAATAGATGGGGAATAGATATCAAATAGATGGCAAAAAGTGGAAACAGTGACAAATTTTATTTTAATTTCTTGAGTTCCAAAATCACTGCAGATGGTGACTACAAATATATGATAAACCTAGACAGCATGTTAAAAAGCAGAGACATCACTTTGCTGACAGAACTTCATATAGTCAAAGCTATGGTATTTCCAGTAGTCATTTACAGATGTGATAGTTGAACCATAAAGAAGGCTAGGTACCAAAGAAATTGACACTTTTGAATTGTGGTGCTGGAGAAGACTCTTGAGAGTCTGTTGGACAGCAAGGACATCAAACCAGTCAATCCTAAAGGAAATCAGCCCTGAATATTCACTGGAAGGACTGATACTGAAGCTCCAATACTTTGGTCACTTGATGTAAAGAGCCGACTCTTTGGAAAAGCCTCTGATGCTGGGAAAGATTGAGGGCAGCAGGAGAAGGAGGCTACAGAGGATGAGATGGTTGGGTGGCATCACCAATTCAAAAGACTTAAATTCAAGTAAACTTGAGGAAATAGTGAAGGGGAAATACTGGAGGGAAACCTGGCATGTTGCAGTCCATGGGCTCACAGAGGGTTACAGTCGGACATAACCTAGCAAATGAATAACATCAATAGATATAAGAAAATGTAGTTCCAAGAATGAATACTAGAGAGAGACAGACAGAAATGAAAAGAAAATTTAATTTAAAACACATGTAAATCGCAAACATATTTAAGTGAGATCATTGAAAGAAAATTGACATTTTCAATAGTAAAGACTAGAACCACCAAAGGAGAAAGCCAAATAATTTATATAGTAGTTCAACTTAAGACGCTCTCCAAGACAGGAAAGAATGAAAAGCATTAAAAAAAAGTGATTAAAATGAATTAATATATGTAAGACAAATAAGGATGATTTAGAAAATGCATATTCATACCAGAAAAACAGGATCCAATTATGGTAGAAATAAGGACATTGAAGTAGAGGAAATAGATCAAAATCTATTAAATAGAATCTGAGCTGGAAATCATCTTTAATTTGCAAATTAAAAGAGTTGACTTTTTGAGGTAAGAGTAATAAATAAGCACTATATCACTTGAAATGAAGAGAGAAAAATACATGTAAGTTCTGAAGAGAAAAATTAAGGTCTTAAACACAGTCAAAATCACACCAGCATAGTTTATTTCTCTGATAAACTGAATATTGGAAGTTAATGTTACAAGAGTTAGATAAATGAGAAGTTTAAAAGTTGTGATTCTTAATTTTCTTTTATGTATGAAAAACATTTGCAAAGATATAGATGTAAGGAAACATTTAACATTCTGTGTTAAATGCATTCAACCAAATTCAAAGATCAAAAGTATCAAACAAAACCAATTAAATTCCGTCACTAAAAACCTAGGGTCTCTGCGAAAACTATATTAATCTATTTTATTTTAAAACTATATTAATCATATTCTATTTAAAAAAATAAAAATATAATATGAAAAATGAGAATTATAAAGATGGAATGAAACTGAAAGAGAGGAAACTAAATAAGTTATAACAGAACAGAATCAGATGTGGAATTTTATGCCAACAACTTAAGATTTTAAAGTTTAAAAAAAAGAAAAAAAAATAAACAATTGGACAAACTACGTGAAAACAATTTTTAGAAAATTAGTTTCAACTAGGGAGACAGAAATGTCTTAATAACCATAAGAGAATAGAAAATAATCAACCCAACTTTTTAAATGTCAAAATGTCTAGAAGATATAAGGTATTTAAGCACATATGGCAAATCTCCAAGTAACTAAAACATAAATTTTACATTATATAAAAATGTGATAAGCAAAAGAGAAAAACCTGAAAGCTCATGAAGTTCCTGACTTTAAAATGCATCAGAGTAAAATCAAAGCTTTATTTAAAAGATGTGCAATCCTAACATTGCTGTGTTTATGTTGTTAAAAGTAAAAGTCCCTTTTAGTTTATTGTTTAGTTGCTAAGTCATGTCTGACTCTTTTGCGACTTCATGGACTGTGGCTCACCAGGGGATTTCCCAGATGAGAATATTAGAGTTGCCGTTTCCTTCTCCAGGGGTTTTCTTGATCCAGGGATTGAACCCACGTCTGCTGCCTTGGCAAGTGGATTCTTCACCACTGAGCCATTCTGCTAAATCTGTCTTAAGACAGTGGTTAAATAAAATACAGTACACCCAAACTGTGTAAAACTAAGACAAGGTTAGGCAGAATTATAGAAAGCAAAAAATAATAAAAGGGAGAAAAAAACCTCAGACATAATTTTAAGGGATAAAAGAAAATTGAAGAACAGCACCTGTGAAATAAAAGCATTTTTTTAATTAATGTATTTAATTGGAGGCTAATTACTTTATGATATTGTGGTGGTTGTTGCCATACATTGACATGAATCAGCTATGGGTGTACATATGTCCCCCCATCCCAGACCCCCCTCCCACCTCCCTCCCCATCCCATCCCTCTGGGTCACCCCAGTGCATCAGCTTGGAGTGTCCTGTTTCATGCATTGAACTTAAACTGGTCATCTCTTTCACATATGGTCATATACATGTTTCAATGCTATTCTCTCAAATCATCCCACCCTCAACTTCTCCCACACAGTCCAAAAGTCTGTTCTTTATATCTGCATCTCTTTTGCTGGCTTGCATAGGGTCATTTTTAGCATCTTTCTAAATTCCATATATATGTGCTAATATACTGTATTGGGGATTTTCTTTCTGACTTACTTCACTCTGTATAATAGGCTTCAGTTTGATCCACCTCATTAAAACAGACTCAATTGCATTCTTTTTAAAAGCTGAGTAATATTCCATCATGTATATGTACCAAAACTTGCTTATCCATTTGTCTGCCAATTGACATCTAGTTTGCTTCCATGGGACTTCCCTAGAAAGAGTCTGCCTACAATGTGGGAGACCTGGGTTCAGCCCCTGGGTTGGGAAAATCTACTGGAGAAGGAAATGACAACCCATTCCAGTATTCTTGCCTGGAAAATCCCATGGACAGAGGAGCCTTGTAGGCTACAGTCCATGGGGTCAAAAAGAGTTGGACACAAATGAGTGACTTCACTTTCACCTTGCTTCCATGTCCTAGCTTTTGTATACAGTGCTGCAGTAAACATTGGGGTAAATGTGTCTCTTTCAATTCTGGTTTCCTTGGTGTGTATGCCTAGCAGTGGGACTGCTGAGTATTATAGCAGATCTATTACCAGGTTTTTGAGGAATCTCCACACTGTTCTCCATAGTGGCTGTATTAGTTTGCTTTCCTACCAATAGTGTAAGAGGATTCCCTTTTCTCCACACCCTCTCCAGCACTTATTGTTTGTAGACTATTTTTTTTTTTGGTGGGGGGAGTTGTGGTTTTTAGACTTTTTGATGGCAGCCATTCTGACCAGCATGAGATGGTACCTCATTGTGGTTTTGGTTTGCATTTCTCTGATAATAAGTGATGTTGAGCATCTTTCATCTGTTTGTTAGCCATCTATGTGTCTTCTTTGGAGAAATGTCTGTTTAGCTCTTTGGCCCATTTTTTGATTGGATTGTTTATTTTTTGGCATTGAGCTGCATGGGCTGCTTTTATATTTTGGAGATTAATTGTCAGTCACTTTGCTTGCTATTATTTTCTCCTATTCTGAAGGTTGTCTTCTCAGTGTTCTTATAGTTTCCTTTGTTGTGCAAAACTTTTTAGCTTCATTAGGTACCGTTTATTTTTGGTTTTATTTCCATGATTTTGTTAGGTGGAACATACAGGATCTTACTGAGATTTTTGTCAGAGTTTTATTCCTATGTTTTCCTCTTAGAGTTTTATAATTTCTGGTCTTACATTTAGATCTTTAATCCATTTTGAGTTTATTTTTGTGTATGATGTTAGAAAGTATTCTAGTTTCATTCTTTCACAGGTGGTTGAAAAGACAAGAGATTGTCTTTTCTCCATTGTATATTTCTTCCTGCTCTGTCAAAGATAAGGTGTCAATAGGTGTGTGGATTTATCTCTAGACTTTCTATTTTGTTCCACTGAGTGAAACTTCTGTCTTTGTGCCAGTACCATACTGTCTTGATGACTGTAGCTTTGTGGTATAGTCTGAAGTCTGAAGTTGATTCCTCAGTTCCACTCTTCTTCCTCAAGATTGCTTTGGCTATTCGAGGTTTTTTTGTGTTTCCATACAAATTGTGAAATTACTTGTTCTAGGTATGTGAAAAATACCATTGGTGGCTTGGTAGGAGATGAGTTGAATCTATAGATTGCTTTGGGTAGTGTTCTCATTTTCACTATATTGATTCTCCAAATCCATGAACATGGTATATTTCTCCATGTGTTTCTGTCATCTTTGTTGTCTCTTATCAATATTTTATAGTTTTCTATATATAGATCTTTTGTTTCTTTAGGTAAATTTATGCCTAAGTATTTTATTCTTTTCATTACAAAGGTGAATGGGATTGTTTCCTTAATTTCTCTTTCTGTTTTTCATTGCCAGTGTATAGGAATGCAAGGGATTTCTGTATATTAATTTACATCCTGAAGCTTTACTATATTCATTGTTTAGCTCTAGTAATTTTCTGGTGGTGTCTTACGGTTTTCTATGTAGAGGATTCTGTCATCTACAAACAGTGAGAGCATTACTTCTTTTTCAATCTGGATTCATTATATTTATTTTTCTTCTCTGATTTCTGTGGCTAAAATTTCCAAAAGTATGTTGAATAGTAGAGGGGAGAATGGGCACCCTTGTCTTGTTCCTAAGGATAATGTTTGCTGTGGGCTTGTCAAAGCATCACTATGAACAAAGCTAGTGGAAGTGATGGAATTCCAGTTGAGCTATTTCAATTCCTGGAAGATGATGCTGTGAAAGTGCTGCACTCAATATGCCAGCAAATTTGGAAAACTCAGCAGTGGCCACGGGACTGGAAAAGGTCAGTTTTCATCCTTATCTTAAAGAAAGGCAATGCTAAAGAATGCTCAAACTACCACACAATTGCACTCATCTCACACACTAGTAAAGTAATGCTCAAAATTCTCCAAGCCAGGCTTCAGCCATATGTGAACTGTGAACTTCCAGCTGTTAAAGCTGCTTTTAGAAAAGGCAGAGGAACCAGAGATCAAATTGCCAACATCTGCTGGATCATGGAAAAAGCAAGAGAGTTCCAGAAAATCATCTATTTCTGCTTTATTGACTATGCCAAAGCCTTTGACTGTGTGGATCACAATAAACTGTGGAAAATGCTGAAAGAGATGGGAATTCTAGACCACCTGACTTGCATCCTGAGAAACCTATATGCAGGTCAGGAAGCAACAGTTAGAACTGGACATGGAACAACAGACTGGTTCCAAATAGGACAAGGAGTATGTCAAGGCTGTATATTGTCACCCTGCTTATTTAACTTATATGCAGAGTACATGATGAGAAATTCTGGGCTAGAAGAAGCACAAGCTGGAATCAAGATTGTAAGGAGAAATATCAATAACCTCAGCTATGCAGATGACACCACCCTTATGGCAGAAGGTGAAGAGGAACCAAAAAGCCTATTGATGAAAGTGAAAGAAGAGAGTGAAAATGTTGGCTTAAAGCTCAACATTCAGAAAACGAAGATCATGGCATCTGGTCCCATCACTTTATGGGAAATAGATGGGGAAACAGTGGAAACAGTGGCTGACTTTATTTTTCTGGCCTCCAAAATCACTGCAGATGGTGACTGCAGCCATGAAACTAAAAGACGCTTACTCCTTGGAAGGAAAGTTATGACCAACCTAGGTAGCATATTCAAAAGCAGAGACATTACTTTGTCAACAAAGGTCTGTCTAGTCAAGGCTATGGTTTTTCCAGTGGTCATGTATGGATGTGAGAGTTGGACTGTGAAGAAAGCTGAGTGCCGAAGAATTGATGCTTTTGAACTGTGGTGCTGGAGAAGACTGTTGAGAGTCCATTGGACTGCAAGGAGATCCAACCAATGTATTTTAAAGAAAATCTGTCCTGGGTGTTCTTTGGAAGGATTGATGCTAAAGCTGAAACTCCAATACTTTGGCCACTTCATGCGAAGAGTTAACTGATTGGAAAAGACTTTGATGCTGGGAGGGTTTAGGGGCAGGAGGAGAAGGGGATGACAGAGGATGAGATGGCTGGGTGGCATCACCGACTCGATGGACATGAGTTTGGGTGAACTCTGGGAGCTGGTGATGGACAGGGAGGCCTGGCATGCTGCAATTCATGTGGTCGCAAATAGTTGGACACGACTGAGAGATTGGACTGAACTGCACTGAATGTTGATGTGTGTTTCTTTTATGCCTGCTTTCTGGAGTGCTTTTATCATAAATTGGTGCTGAATTTTGTCAAAGTCTTTCTCTGCAACTATTGTGATAATCATATGGTTTTATCTTTTAATTTGTTAATGTATTGTATCACATTGATTAATTTCAAATATTGAAGAATCCTTGCATCCCTGGGATAAAGCCTACTTGGTCATGATGTATGATCTTTTTGATATGTTGTTGGCTTCTGTTTGCCAAAATTTTGTTAAGGATTTTTGCATCTATGTTCATCAGTGATATTTGCCAGTAGTTTTTTCTTTTCTTTTTTTTTTTTTTTGTGGCGTCTTTGTATGGTTTTGGTATTAGGGTGATGATGGCCTCATAGAATGAGTTTGGGAGTTTACCTTTCTATGCAATTTTCTGGAAGAGTTTGAGTAGGATAGGTGTTAGCTCTATTTTTTTAGTAGAATTCACGGGTGAAAGCATCTCGTCCTGGGTCTTGTTTGTTGGAAGATTTTGATTACAATTTTGATTTCCATGCTGTTCTATGTCTGGTAATAGCAACATTTATATAATATAAATAATATGAATTATAAGCATTAGTGATAAATACATGTATATGCACATGCTCAGTTTTTCAGTTTTTTCTGACTCTTTGCGACTACATATATTGTATCCTGCCAGTCTCCTCTATCCATGGGACGTTCCAGGGAGAATACTGAAGTGGGTTGCCATTTCCTCCTCCAGTGGATCCTCCCAACCCAGGGATCAAACCCCTGTCTCACTGGGACTCCTGGATTGGGAGGAAGATTCTTTTACCACTGAGCCACCTGGGAAGCCCCAACTATGTGTATACAAATTCACAGTAAGAGAAGTGAAAAGACACAGATGGGAGTGTTGAGTAGAAAGGGAATGCAACAAACTTTATGATTTCCTTTGAATTATTATGTATGCATGATTTTTATAATCACTATATATATGTGTGTGTGTATATCTATCTATCTATCTATATATAGATATATATCTTATTTGTACATAGAAGGTGCTGAAAACCAAGGCCAAGATATCAACTCCACATGGAATAATATTATTTATATCAGCTTTTATCAATTGCGGTCTCTTGGTTTATCCTAATCAACTTCAAAGTTTGTCATAAACATTGGTATTAAAGAACAATAATTTTGAGTAATCTATTTTTATATGAGATTAGAGTCTAGGCTTTCCATATTGTAATGATCCCTTTACTTCACATGGATTCAGTTATTTGTTTTTGCACAAGAGAGAAACTATTGAATTTAGAGCTAGTGATTTTGAATACTGCATGGATATGAATATGTAAATGAGTATGCTTCTAATCATCAAGAGAGGCAATGAAAAATAAAATAAAAATATTAGTTGCTTAGATTAATATAACAGTGTTTTTTTAACTCATGTTGATATCTAAGGAGGGTTAGGTAAAGATCTTTTCAATTATAGTCACCATGAAGCACAGGCTGTTGGAGAAACTGTCATTTTGAATGTTCTCAATCTTCAGTCTACAAGGAGAAGAGAGATGTAGAGGCCTTGTGGTGGCAGTGAAATACTATAGCCTAGAAATGGGATATTTTGGTTTGTTCACATCTCCTTGGATATGATCTCCCTCAGCCACAAAAAGACCAGGGAATCCAATTTTATGATGTGCCCCAAAGGAGGCAATTTAGGGATATTTGGTAAATAACAGAAATGACGTTGTAGTTGGAAATCAAATACTGATGATCAATATAATCCATAGATATCCAACAAAATATTTTATATACATATTTATAGATATAATATTCAACTCTATTAACATATTATGAAACTGAACATTATAGATTTATGGATATAGAAGACTGGGTTTAGAATCCTAACCAGGACATATTGATTTTGTGAACTTGGACATTTTAACTGAATAGGATAAATTTAATTACCATTTTTTTATGATAGGCAATAGTGTGTAAGATAATTGCTTTTTCCTAGGTGAACTTGATGGGATTATCTTTATGAGGTTCTAAATATGGTGCTAAAATTAAACATTCACTATTAGTGGTTATAGTCGTGACAATGACATTATTATATGCTTTGTTTTATGATCAGAATAATTAAATATATTTTAAAGTTCTTTCAAATATTTTAATTCAACACATAATCATAAGTGCTAAAGAACATATGAGACAGTTGAATCTCTGACTAACTTCTTCAAAGTTAATTACACTGGCTTCTTCAGTGTCTCAGGTCAAAGAGATGGAAGAACCTAGAATCAAAATCTGACCAACTGACACTACCATAGATTTTAAAAACTGAACAAACAAAATACAAAAGAAAAGGCAACTTTGGATACCGTACATAATGTGCAGCTGAATTTTGAAAAAGGTTGAAAATAATCCTATTATTAATATTGAATCAAAGAATATTCCAATTCTATATAAGTAATGCTATGAAGCCTACCTATTGCTTTAGGATACAAATTATGAGGATTCAATGTTAACCTTGACTGACATGCAATGTCAAGTACAATGTCAATGAAACATTAAAAAAAAACAACTAGAAATAGAGCATCATTTTTTAGAAAAACGCTATTCCTCACATAATATTTTGCTTGTTTCTCTGACTTCCCACATTATAAGAATATGTTTTAGTATGTCAGTTCAAGTCTAGTTGAATAGTTACATTTACTCACAAATTGATATTGATAGCTCTCTTTGAATCCTATTCTTGAGCTAGATAACCTTACCCACAAATTGCCAACAGAGTTGCTCCCCACTGTGATTTTTGGGAACATAATGGATCCCAGTGTGCCCAATATCTGTCTCACTGCCTTCCAGAGATTCCCAGAGTCCTTGTGTCTTGTTTCTTTCAGAACTTAATGTTCTTGACATGTCACTGTCAGTGTCTCATTTAGATCTCCTGCCACTGTTTCACTGTTTCCTTGCTATTTCATAAGAAGAATGTCTTATAAAAGAGACAGTAGTTCAAGTTATACTCAGAATCTTGATCGAAAACCATCATTGCATGACCTTTCTAGCCTGAGGCGAGCACTCAATCTATTTTTTTTTTTTTTGCAAATTAATTTATTTCTTTTATTTGGAGGCTAACTACTTTACAATATTGTGGTTTTTGCCATACATTGACATGAATCACCCCTGGGTGTACATGTGTTCCCCATCCTGAACCCCCTTCCCACCTCCCTCTCATCCCATCCCTAAGGGTCATCCCAGTGCACCAGTCCTGAGTACCCCGTTCCATGCATCGAACATGGACTGGTGATCTATTTCACATATGGTAATATAAATGTTTCAATGCTTTTTCTCTCAAATTATCCCATGGCCCTGAAGGTAGGTAAGTGGGAGTCATACCCATTCACCCCACACTGGAAACTAATAATTTGCATATTTTAGATAGCTAAGAGTTTGAAGCATATTTAATTAGATCAGGAATGGTAAGACAAATTATTTACATAAAATGTCCTGAAAACAGTTATAAACTTTTATTACACAAGACTCAAACAATAGCAAATCTGTGTGGGTTTGAAGTTCAGTACAAGTCCTGGATTCATGTCTCACCACAATCAATACCTATAATCCATTTCAGGTACAGAACCCTTGTCTCAAACTATGATATAGGTTCTGCTCTATGATCCCTTTTCCTAAAAAAAGAAAATGAAGCTCACCAAGTTTAGGTCATTTATCCAGAGGTTGATGAATTGAAGGCAGACAGCTGTCTTCAGAGGCATTTGTGGTTAATGTATCAATAGAGCATGTTCTTTCTTATGTCTCAAAAAGCTCTAAGAAGCAAAACACTCTGACTTTTTCCAAGTGTATTCTAAAGTTTCCTAATCAAGGCACTATTGATATTTTTGGAGCAAACATGTTGTTCTGTGTGGGGGACTGTACATTCTAGGTATGAGGCTTAGCAAGAAATCTGGCCAATACCCATTAGATGCCAGTTACACTCTACCCGCTACCCACTCCATCATGGCAACCAAAAATGTCTCCAGACAAAACTGCACTTGGTTGAGAATCAATGGCATTGAGTTAAAAAAAAAAAAAACAACTATTATTGTTTGACTGATTTCAAGTAGATTATTATTATTTTTTTAAGTTTCCTAAGTGATGTTAGTGGTAAAATCATCTGCCTGCTAATGCAGAAGATGCAAGAGATGAGTGCTTCATCCCCGGGTCAGAAAGATATCCTGGAGAAGAAAATGACAACCCACTCCAGGATTCTTGCCTGAAAAATCCCCAGGACAGAGGAGTCTGGTGGGCTACTGTCCATAAGGTTGCAAAGAGTCAGACATGATTGAGCAACAGAGCACACACACATTTTTCTTTACAGACAATATATGGTCATTTACTGGTTCAATATGACAAAAACAATGGAATACATGTAATCTTTACATATTTAAAAAGAAAATATGAAGAAACTGCAAATTATCACTTTATTTACATTACTATAATCAGTTCTAGTAAGTAACAAAATTTTTGACATTTTTTCATATTACATGGGTAATTTTTTCTGTGTGATAAGATATGTGATTTTAACAGGTTGTTAGTGACTCAGAATCTCTTTGACTTATTTATTTATTTATTTAATTGGAGGCTAATTACCTTACAATAGTGTGGAGATTTTTGCCACACACTGACATAGATCAGTCATGACTGTACATGTGTCTCACTATCCTGAGTCCCCTCCCATCTCCCTCCCTTCCCCTATCCTTCTGGGTTGTCCTAGAACACCATCTTTGAGTGCCCTGCCTCATGCATCGAACTTGCATTGGTCATCTATTTTACATATTGTAATATACATGTTTCAATGTTATTCTTTCTTATTGTCTCACCCTTGCTTTCTCCAATATAGTCCAAAAGTCTGTTCTTTACATCTATATCTCTTTTGCTGTCTTACATATAGACATACAGGGTCTTCGCTACTGTCTTTCTAGATTCCATATATATGTGTCAATATACTTTATTGGTGATTCTCTTTCTGGCTTACTTCGCTCTACATAATAGGCTCCAGTTTCATCCACCTTATTAGAACTGACTCAATTGCATTCTTTATTATAGTTGAGCAATATTCCGTTGCGTATATGTGCCAAAACTTGCTAATCCATTCGCCTGCCAAAAGACATGTCCTAGCATTTGTAAACAGTGCTGCAATGAACATTGGGGCACAAGTGTCTCTTTCAGTTCTGGTTTCCTCGGTGTGTATGCCCAGCAGTGGGATTGCTGGGACATATGGCAGTTCTATTTCCAGTTTTTTAATTTTTTTTTAAATCTTCACATTTTTCTCCATAGTGGCTGTACTAGGTTGCATTCCCACCAACAGTGTAAAAGAGTTTTTGTTTTTTTTTCTCTGCACCCTTTCCAGCATTTATTGTTTATAGATTTTTTTGATGGCAGCCATTCTAACCAGTGTAATTTGATACTTCATTGTGGTTTTTATCAACTGTGGAAAATTCTGAAAGAGATGGGAATACCAGACCACCTGAACTGCCTCCTGAGAAACCTATGCAGATCAGGAAGCAACAATTAGAACTAGACATGGAACAACAGACTGGTTCCAAATAGGACAAGGAGTATGTTAAAGCTGTATATTGTCATCCTGCTTATTTAACTTATATGCAGAGTACATGATGAGAAACTCTGGGCTGAAAGAAGCACAAGCTGGAATCAAGATTGCCAGGAGAAACATTAATAACCTCAGATATGCAGATGACACCACCCTTATGGCAGAAAGTGAAGAGGAACTAAAAAGCCTCTTGATGAAAGTGAAAGAGGAAAGTGAAAAGTTGGCTTAAAGCTCAACATTCAGAAAACGAAGATCATGGCATCTGGTCCCATCACTTCATGGGAAATAGATGGGGAAACAGTGGAAACAGTGGCTGACTTTATTTTTGGGGGCTCCAAAATCACTGCAGATGGTGACTGCAGCCATGAAATTAAAAGACACTTATTCCTTGGAAGGAAAGTTATGACCAACCTAGATGGTATATTAAAAAGCAGACATTACTTTGCCAACAAAGGTCCATCTAGTCAAGGCTATGGTTTTCCAGTAGTCATGTATGGATGTGAGAGTTGGACTGTGAAGAAGGCTGAGCACCAAAGAATTGATGCTTTTGAACTGTGGTGTTGGAGAAGACTCTTGAGAGTCCCTTGGACTGCTAGGAGATCCAACCAGTCCATTCTGAAGGAGATTAGCCCTGGGATTTCTTTGGAGGAAATGATGCTAAAGCTGAAACTCCAGTACTTTGGCCACCTCATGCGAAGAGTTGACTCACTGGAAAAGACTCTGATGCTGGGAGGGATTGGGGGCAGGAGGAGAAGGGGATGACAGAGGATGAGATGGCTGGATAGCATCACTGACTCAATGGACATGAGTTTGAGTGAACTCCGGGAGTCGGTGATGGACAGGGAGGCCTGGCGTGCTGCATTTCATATGGTTGCAAAGAGTCGGACACGACTGAGCGACTGAAATGAACTAAACTGAACTGTGGTTTTTATTTACATTTCTCTAATAATGAGTGATGTTGAGCATCTTTTCATCTGTTTGTTAGCCATCTGTATGTTTTCTTTGGAGAAATTTCTGTTTAGTTCTTTGGCCCATTTTTTGACTTTGTCATTTATTTTTCTGGCACTGAGCTGCATGGGCTGCTTTTATATTTTGGTGATTAATTGTCAGTTGCTTTGCTTGCTATTATTTTCTGCTATTCTGAAGGTTGTTTTCTCAGCATTCTTATAGTTTCCTTTATTGTGCAAAATATTTTAAGCTTCAATGGGTACCATTTGTTTATTTTTGTTTTTATTTCCATGACTTTGTTAGGTGGAACATACAGGATCTTAGTGTGATTTTTGTCGGAGAGTTTTCTATGTTTTTCTCTAAGAGTTTTATAATTTCTGGCCTTGCATTTAAATCTTTAATCCATTTTGAGTTTATTTTTGTGTGTGGTGTTAGCAAGTGTTCTAGTTTCATTCTTTCACAGGTGATTGATCAGTTTTCCCAACACCACTTGTTAAAGAGATTATATTTTCTCCATTATATATTTTTTCCTCCTTTGTCAAAGATAAGGCATCCATAGGTGTGTGGATTTATCTCTAGGCTTTCTATTTTATTCCACTGATCTATATTTCTGTCTTTGTGCCAGTACCATACTGTCATCAAGACAGTATTGATGACAGTATGGTACCATACTTGTAGCTTTGTAGTATAGTCTGAAGTCAGGCAGGTTGATTCCTCAGTTGCATTCTTCTTCCTCAAGATTGCTTTGGCTATTCGAGTTTTTCTGTGTTTCCATACAAATTGTGAATTTTTTGTTCTAGTTATGTGAAAAATACCATTAGTAATTTGGTAGGAATTGAGTTGAATCTATAGATTGCTTTGGGTCATATACTCATTTTCACTCTACTAATTCTCCCAATCCATAAACATGGTATATTTCTCCATGTGTTTGTGTAATCTTTGATGTCTTTCATCAGTATTTCATAGTTTTCCATATATAATCTTTTGTTTCTTTAGGTAAATTTATTCCTAAGTATTTTATTGTTTTTGTTGAAATGGTGAATGGGATTGTTTTCTTAATTTCGCCTTCTGTTTTCTCATCATTAGTGTAACGGAATGTAAGGGATTTCTTTGTATTAATTTTATATCCTGCAGCTTTATTATATTCATTGTTTAGCTCTAGTAATTTTCTTGTGGTCTTTAGGGTTTTCTATGTAGAGGATCATGTCATCTGCAAACAGTGAGAGTTTTACTTCTTTTCCAATCTGGATTCCTTTTATTTATTTTTCTTCTCTGGTTTCTGTGGCTAAAATTTCCAAAAGTATGTTGAATAGTAGAGGTGCGAGTGGGCACCCTTGACTTGTTCCTGCCTTTAGAGGAAATGCTTTCAAATTTTCACCGTTAAGGTGAAAACTTTGCTGTGGGCTTATCAAATATAGGTTTTATTATGTTGAGTTATGTTCCTTCTATGCTTGCACTATGGAGGGTTTGTATTATAAATGGGTATTAAATTCTGCCCAAGGCTTTCTCTGCATCTATTGAGATAATCACATTTTTTTTATCTTTTAATTTGTTAATGTGGTCTATGACATTGTTTGATTTGTGAATTTTGAAGAATCCTTGCATCCCTAGGATAAAGCCCACTTGGTCATGATATGTGATCTTTTTAATATGTTGTTGGATTCTGTTTGCTATAATTTTGTTGAGGATTTTTGCATCTATGTTCATCAGTCATTTTGGTCAGTAGTTTTCTTTTTTTGTGGCACTTTGTCTGGTTTTGGTTTTAGGGTGATGAGTGGCCTCATAGAATGAGTTTGGGAGTTCACTTTCCTATGCAATATTCTGGAAAATTTGAGTAGGATAGATGCTAGCTCTTCTCTAAGTTTTTGGTAGAATTCACCTGTGAAGCCATCTGGTCCTTGGATTTTTTTGTTGTTGCTGTTGGAAGATTTTTTTTATTATAGTTTTGATTTCTGTGTTTGTGATGGGTCTGTTAAGATTTTCTATTTCTTCCTGGTTTAGATGTGGAAGGTTGTCTAAGAAATTGCCCATTTCTTCCAGATTATCCACTTTATTAGCATATAATTGCTCATAGTTGTCTCTTTAGATCTTTTGTGTTTCTGTGTTGTCTGTTGTGATTTCTCCATTTTAATTTCTAATTTTATTGATTTGATTCCCCCCCCCCTTTTTTTTTTTTGATGAATCTGGCTAATAGTTTGTCTATTTCATTTATCTTCTCAAAGAACTGGCTTTTAATTTTGTTGATTTTTACTATAGTCTCCTTCTTTTTCTTTTCATTTTTTTCTGCTGATTTTTATGATTTCTTTTCTTCTACTAACTTCGGGGTTATTCTTTTCTTCTTTTTCTAGTTGCTTTAGATGTAATGTTAGGTTGTTTATTTGATGTTTCTCTTGTTTCTTGAGGTAGGCTTGTATTGCTATGAATCTTCCTCAGCACTGGTTTTACTGATTCCCATAAGTGATGAGCTGTTGTGTTTTCATTTTCATTTGTTTTTATGCATATTTTTATTTCCTTTTTGATTTCTTCTGTGATATTTTGATTATTCAGAAGCATGTTGTTTAGCCTCTATATGTTTTATATGTTTGTACTTTTTTTTTCTCCTGAAGTTGATATCTAAACTTACTGCATTTTGATCAGAAAAAGAAAAAAATGCTTGAAATGATTTCAATTATTTTTAAATTTACCAAGGCTAGATTTATGGTCCAGGATGTGATCTCTCCTGGAGAATGTTCAGTGTTCACTTGAGAAAAGGTGAATTCTGTTGTTTTTGGGTGAAATGCCCTATAGATATCAGTTAAGTCTAACTGGTGCACTGTATCAGTATTATCGTTTAGAACTTGTGTTTCCTTGCTAATTTTCTGTTTCGTTGAACTATCCACATGATGGGGTTTTAAAACCCCGCACTATAACTGTGTTACTGTTTATTTCTTGTTTCATACTTACTAGCATTTTCCTTACATACTCGTGGCTCAGACAGTAAAGCGTCTGCATCCAATGCAGGAGACCCAGGTTTGGGTCTTCCTCCCTGGGTCAGGAAGATCCCCTGGAGAAGGAAATGGTAAGTCACTCCAGTATTCTTGCCTGGAAAATCCCATGGACGGAGGAGCCTGGTAGGCTACAGTCCACAGGGTTGCAAAGAGTTGGACGCAACTGAGAGATTTAACTTCACTACTTTTGGTATATTTAAAATTGCTATATCTTTTTCTTGGATTGATCGTTTGATCATTATGAAGTGTCCTTCTTTGTCTCTTATCGCAATCTTTATTTCAATGTCTATTTTATCGGATATGGGTACTGCTATTCTTTCTTTCTTGTGGTCCCCATTTGCATTAAATATCTTTTTTCTGTCCCTTCACTTTCAGTCTGTATGTGTCCCTGGGTTTGAGGTGGGTCTCTTTCAGACAGCATATATAGAGATTTGTTTTTGTACCCATTCAGTCAGTTTTGTCTTTAGGTTGGAGTATCTAACCCATTTACATTTAAGGTAATTAGTTATAAGTATGATCCTGTTACCATTTACTTTGTTGTTTTGGGTTTGTTTTTATAAGCCTTTACTGTGTTTCTTGTCTAGAGAAGATCCTTTAGCATTTGTTGCAGAGCTGATTTGCTGGTGCTGAATTCTCTCAGCTTTTGTTTGTCTGTAAAACTTTTGATTTCTCCTTCATATCTGAATGAGATCCTTTCTGGGTACAGTAATTTTAGTTGCAGATTTCTTCTGTTTCATTACTTTAAGTATATCCTTCCATTTCCTTGTGCCCTAGAGTTTCTGTTGAAAGATCTGCTGTTATCTTTATGAGGATCCCTTGTGTGTTATTTGTTACTGTTCCCTTGTTGCTTTTAATATTTGCTCTTTGTGTTTGATTAATATGTGTATTGGAGTGTTTCACCTTGGATTTATCTTGTTTGGAGCTCTCTGGGTTCTTGGACTTGGGTGGCTATTTTCTTCCCCATATTAGGGAAATTTTTGACTATTATCTCCACAAGTATTTTCACATGTGCTTTCTTTTTTGTCTTCTTCTTCTGAGACACCTATGACTCGAATGTTGGGGCATTTAATATTTTTCCAGAGGTC
This sequence comes from Bos grunniens, assembly GCF_055505025.1. NCBI lineage: Eukaryota > Metazoa > Chordata > Mammalia > Artiodactyla > Bovidae > Bos > Bos grunniens. The sequence continues at coordinate 6,260,958 of NC_141176.1, read as the reverse complement.
TCTGAGGTTGTCCTCATTTCTTTTAGTTATTTTTTTTTCTCTTTCCTCTCTGCTTCATTTATTTCCACCACTCTATTTTCTACCTCACTTATCCTCTCTTCTGCCTCAGTTATTCTACTGTTGGTTCTCTTCAGGGTGCTTTAATCTCAGTTATTGCATTATTCATTATTGACTGACTCTCCTTTATTTCTTCTAGGTCCTTGTTAAACATTTCTTGCATCTTCTCAATCCTTGTCTCTAGTCTATTTATTTGTAGCTCCATTTTGCTTTCAAGATTTTGGACCATCTTTACTTTCATTATTCTGAATTCTTTTTCAGATAGACTCCCTATCTCCTCCTCTTTTGTTTGGTTTGATGGGTTTTTATCATATTTCTTCACCTGCTGAATATTTCTCTGCCTTTTCAAACTGTGGAGTCTGCTCCCTGTGGGTAGGGTTGGACTAATTGGTGTCAAGGTTTCCTGGTTGGAGGAGTTTGTGTACAAACAATTTGTACTGGTGGGTGGAACTGGATATCTTCTCCCTGGAATGCAGTGCAGTGTCCAGTAGTGAGTTTTTCGGTGCCTATGGGTTTAGCATGGCTTTATGCAGCCCTTCTTTTGATGTTCAGGATTGTGTTTCTGTTTTGCTGGAGAATTATCATGTTGTGTCTTGCACCGGATCCTGTTGGCTCTTGGTTGGAGCTTGCTTTTTTTTTGGGGGGGGTGACCTCTTGTGTATTAATATCCCCTGGAGTCAGGAGGTCTCTGATGTTCTTAAGTTTTGGAGTTAAGCCCCCTGCCTCTGGCTTTTGATCTTTCTCTTACAGTAGCCTCAAGATTTCTCCATCCATACAGCATAAAAGATAAAACCCCTAGCTTTATTGGTGAAACAATTCTTCACAGCCAGGAACACCTAGAGAGATTCACAGAGTTACGTAGAGAAATGAAGAGGGAGGAAAGAGATAAAGGTGACCTGGAGGAGAAAAGAGAGAGTCAAAAGGAGAGAGAGAAGCCAAGCTGGCAATCAAACCCCTAAGTGAAAATGGATACTGAAGATTAGATTCTTAGAGGTACGAAATTGATAACAAATACCAAAAAGCAAACATTAAAAACCTAGAATAGAGGTTGGACTCTAAAAAATACTATATAAAGAATAAAACATAATCAATCACAATAATTTTAAGAAATATGAAATTCGTTTTAAAAATAGGGGTTTTTTTTTGAAAGATAATAGAAGGCTACAAAAATTAAAGTTAAAAGAGTAATAAAGAACAAAATATTTTATTAAAAGTTAAAATTGATAATAGTGAAAATATATCTAGGAATTTCTCTGGAGCTGTTGTGGGCAATGTGTGGTCAGTTCAGTGTCAGATAATCCCTTATTCTGGCTTGTACTTGTTCTCAAGGTCTATAGATGCCCCTCAAATGTCTCCAGTATTAAATGCAGGATTTTAATCTGTTGCACCTATTACTTCCAGAGCAATTCTCCCTTCTTTATATATATTTTTTTAATTTTTTAATATAAATTTATTTATTTTAACACTTTTTGATGTATGGCAAAACCAATACAATGTTGTAATTAGCCTTCTTTGTTTATTTTGGGTTCCTCTGTTTGCAAGTCTCTTCAGTGTCTAATTTCTGCCTTGACACGAGGGGGAGAAAGTGTCTACTTATTTAGTCTCCCTTACTCAGTTGTTTTGTGGGGAGGGAGGGACACTGCAAACAAATAACATTGGCATGTGTAGGGAGTGATCGCAGTGGATGGACCACACTTGATTTGCCACAGCCCAAAGCAGCGTGTGCTTCCCGGGTCTACACTGCTCAGTCTCCAGGGTGTTCTGCAAGGGCACTGTCCCAAGTGAGCCCTGCTTTTCGTGCACTTCCCAGGTTCTCAGGTGCTCCACAAGGGCACAGACCCAGATGGGTTGTGTGTTTTGTGCCCCTCCCAGGTCTGAGCAGCTCAAGCAACCAGGTAGTTGTCCAGCGCACTGTCCCAGGTGGACTGTGCATCTTATTCATCTGCCTGGTCCCTGCTGCTCAGTTTCCTGGGTATGCCATGAGAACACAGTCCCAGGTGTTCCAGGTTTCTCCTCTGCGGAGGTGATCTCAGTCTGCAGAACTCCTGGGAGATGTCAACCATACAGGATCCCAGTAAGATGAGGTTAGCAACTGGGAGTCTGGTCTTAGTTTGGTGGATGATGCAGTCTCTGGGGCTGAGATTGCAGTAGCCCCTTGCCCTCTGGCTCTGGCTGTGGCTTGCCTGCCTGTCTGCCTCTGTGGAGGGAGGGCCCTATCAGGCAGCCAGCTTGCTTTCCTTTGATGTTAGTCAATCTTTTGTTCTGTGAGCTCACCAGGCGTCACAGTGAAGCAGTTAGATCCTTTCAGAGGAAGATATTTTCTTTTTTTTGGTCTCTCAGGGGAACCCGCGGATAGGGTTCCTATCTTACATTCACTCCCTCAGATTGTCCTCAAGGCATTCAGACCTGGTCCTTACCCAAAGGATCAATGATGCAGCCTGTGTCTTCTTGCCCAACCCTCATTCCCTAGTGGCAGATATGAGCTTCTGGGTCACTTCTTTGCTGGCATTTGTGGTTAGGTGCATATTGTGTGGGTCTTTTTTTTTTTTTTTTTTCCTCCTGATTGTGGGTTATGTTGTCCTTTGAGATTCCAAAACTCCCTAAAGACACACCTGTAAGAGGGTTTCCTACTGTGTAGAGACTTCTCCTTCCTGACACCCTCCCAAAAACGGGTCTCTTCCCCTAAATCTTATGTCTCAGTTTTTGTCTTTTATATTTTGTCCTATATCCTTTTGAAGAGATTGGGCTGCCTTTCTGGGTCTGGGTGCTTGGTGTTTTCTGCTAGAGTTCAGGAGTTGTTTTTTGGAAGTTGCTCAGCATTCAGATGATGTTTTGATGAATTTGTGGGGGAGAAATTGGTCAACCCAACCTAATCCTCTGCCATCTTGGAACCGCCCCACCTCCTTGATTTTTCATGTATTGTGTGTAAATACAGACATACAAAAAGAATAATAGAGTTTTGCCAAGGGAACTCAGTGGTCATAGCAAACACCTTCTCCCACAACGCAAGAGACAACTCTATAAATGGACATCACCAGATGGTCAATACTGAGATCAGATTGATTCTGTTCTTTGCAGCTGAAGAAGGAGAAGCTCTATACAATCAGTGAAAACAAGACTGGGAGCTGACTTCGGACAGATCATGAACTACTTATTGCAAAAATCAGACTTAAAATTAAGAAAGTAGGGGAAATCACTAGACCATTCAGGTATCACCTAAATCAAACCCTTTTATGTTTAAGCAGTGGAAGTGACAAATAAATTCAAGGGGTTATATCTGATAGACAGAGTGCCTGAAGAACTATGGACAAACATTTGTAAAATTGTATGGGGGGAACTGATCAAGATCATTGCCAAGAAAAGGAGGAGAGCTTACAAATAGCAGAGAAAAGAAGAGAAGTGAAAGGCAAAGAAGAAAAGGAAAGATATACCCATCTCAATGCAGAACCAAAGAATAACAAGGGGAGATAAGAAAGCCTTTCTCAGTAACCAGTGCAAACAAATAGAGGAAAACAATAGAATGGGAAACACTAGAGACCTCTTCAAGAAAATTAGAGATACCAAGGGAACATTTCATGTAAAGATGGGCACAATAAAGTGCAGAAACAGCATGGACCTAACAGAAGCAGAAGATATTAAGAAGAGGTGGCAAGAATACACACACACAAAAAAAAACTCTACAAAAAAGATCTTCATGACCCAGATAACCATAATGGTGTGATCACTCACCTAGAGCCATACATCCTGGAATGCGAAGTCAAGTGGGCCTTCACTATGAACAAAGCTAATGGAGGTGATGGAATTCTAGTTGAGCTATTTCAAATCCTAAAAGATGATGTTATTAAAGTGCTGCACTCAATATGCCAGGAAGTTTGGAAAACGCAGCAGTGGTCACAGCACTAGAAATTCTCAATTTTCATTCAAATATGAAAGAAAGACAATGCCAAAGAATGTTCAAACTGCCTCACAATAGCACTCATTTCATATGCCAGCAAAGTAATGCTCAAAATTCTCCAAGCCAGGCTACAACAGTACGTGAACCGAGAACTTATAGATGTTCAAGCCGGTTTTAGAAAAGTCAGAGGAACCAGAGATCAAATTGCCAACATCCATTGAATCATCAAAAAAAAAAAAAAAAAAAAAAAACAAGAGAGTTCTAGAAAAATATCTAATTCTACTTTATTGAGTATGCAAAAACCTTTGACTGTGTGGAACAAAACACTGTTGAAAATTCTTCAAGGATGGGAATGTAAGACCACCTTACCTACCTCCTGAGAAACCAGTATGCAAGTCAAGAAGAAACAGTTAGAACAAGACATGGAACAACGAACTGGTTCCAAATCGGAAAAGGAGAATGTCAAGGCTGTATGTTGTCACCCTGCTTATTTACCTTATATGCAGAGTACATCATATGAAATACCAGGCTGGATGAAGCACAGCCTTAAATCAAAATTGCTGGGAAAAATATGAATAACCTCATATATGTAGAAGACACCACCCTTATGGCAGAAAACGAAGATGAACTAAAGAGCCTCTTGATGAAAGTGAAAGAGGAAAATGAAAAAACTGGCTTAAAATTCAGTCTTCAAAAAATGACAATCATGGCTTCTGGTCCCATCACTTCATGGAAAATAGACTGGGAAACAATGGAAACAGTGACAGACTTAATTTTCTTGGGTTCCAAAATCACTGCAGATGGTGATTGAAGCTATGAAATTAAAAAAATGCTTGCTCCTTGAAAGAAAAGATATGACCAATCTAGACAGTATATTAAAAAGCATAGATATTACTTTGCTGACAAAGGTCCATCTAGTCAAAACTATGGTTTTTCCAGTAATCATGTATGGATGTGAGAAAGAGTTGGACCATAAAGAAAGCTGAAGTAAAGTGAAGTTGCTCAATCATGTCCAACTCTTTGCGACCCCATGGACTGTAGCCTATAGGCTCCTCCGTCCATGGGATTTCCTAGGCAAGAATACTGGAGTGAGTTGCCATTTCCTTCTCCACGAGATCTTCCCAATCCAGGGATTGAACCTGGGTCTTCCGCATTGTAGGCAGATTCTTTACCATATGAGCCACCAGGGAAGTCAAAGAAAGCTGAGTGCTGAAGAATTGATGCTTTTGAACTGTGGCGTTGAAGAAGACTCTTGAGAGTTCCTTGGACTGCAAGGAGATCCAACCAGTCCATCCTAAAGGAAATCAGTCCTGAATATTCATTGGAAGGACTGATGCTGAAGCTGAAGTCCCAATACTTTGTCCACCTGATGCAAAGAACTGACTCATTGAAAAAGACCCTGATCCAGGGAAAGATTACAGTCAGGAAGAGAAGGGAAAAACAGAAGATGAAATGGTTGGATGGCATCACCAACTCCACGGACGTGAGTTTGAGCAAGCTCCAGGAGTTGATGATGGACAGAAAAGCCTATCATGATGCAGTCAGTTGGGTCACAAAGAGTTAGTTACTGAGTTTCTGAACTGAATTGAACAAACCTACATAACTAAGATTGTAATGTTGTGCTTATACATGGTTATTGAATTGGACACACTATTTTTCTGCAGCAGTTAAATTTTTGGTTTCTAAATATTTGAATATCACTTTTGTTAACTCACTGGTAAGGTTTCTCATGAAACAACTTTTTAATAGAATCTTAATATTGGATAACACTATATTACTAAACATGAAAATTTGAAACATACTTTTTTTTTACCTTCTGCCACTTGGTAAGTCAATGCATTAACCTATTTTTGTTTCTTTCTCAGATCCTTTCTCATCTCCGTTTAAAAGTAGTATTTCAGATGTTTTCTGAATAGGGATAGAAATATAATATAAACAAACATATAAGTACTAAACATATACAAAAATATACTATGTGCTGTGTAGAATTACTGTATGATTTAAATGAACTAAAACTTTGGCAAAATACAAATGAGAAAATAGAGATAGCAGTCTGATTTCAAACTCAAACTGTCTTTTCAATTGCCAGAAGGTAAAATCTCAGTGTAATTTTACATCTTCAGCTGCCCTTCTTAGAATCCACCCACCATATAGAAGCTTCCAAATTGTTTTTGGGTCTATACGCAGTTCATACTGAGTCTAGACACAGAGTTAGACTCCCTTTCTTGGCTCTGTTCTTTCAGGTTTTCCTTCAGCACTGTCCAGAGGCCATGGGAATCCCGAAATCTGTGCTCGAATCTTCAAGTCCATAGAACTGCAAGTTTCTTCCCAAATTTTACTGTTCATGACATCACCTGGCACCTTCTCTCTGGCAAAAGGCCCGGGGGTGGGGGGAGGGGGAAAGAAGGAAAGAAAAGAAAACAAAAAAAGTAGCAACCTCACGAAATACTTTCATTTCTTCCAATTTCTACCTATTTTGGATGGTTTTCATTGCCTATTATTTGTTTTTGCTTTCTTTTTAGTTTTTATTTGTTTGCTTCTACTTGCTATGGAAGAGAGTAAAAATCTCTTAAAGGCAATTTCTCCATGACTGGGAGCTTATCTGCCAACATTTTCTGGGATCTAAGCAAGGCAGAGGCTCCAAACTTGGAGTATTATACTTTTCTTTTTTTCCCCCAATCTTGCTGTTTTAAGAGCATATTTAACTCTTGTAAATGTACCTAATTTTGGCTAATGGAATTGAAAGATTTACTGATCACAAGTTGTAGGGTGTATATTATTTGTGCTCATTTACATAATTTACTGATTAAACTACATATTTGATCTATTGACCTTTCTATTTATCTTACTTGTACAGGCCTATAATCAGGGCATATATTTTACTGGATGGCATTTATATCTTATCTCTTATCCATTTATTTGCCCATTATTAACCTCTGAAATACTGGAGAGGAGGCCCACATTCTCTTTGCTAAGCAGTGGTTTATATTTTCTTCTTTCAAAAGTACACAATTTTTGTTGGATTTGTTTCATCCCTCTGTTCTTTCATTTAAGTTCTTTTGCATTGATTTGTCTTTATTTTCTTTTAGTATGCTTTTCTTTCTCCTGTTTTAGTTGACTTTGTTTCTCTATAGTTTTCTGTGTTTATGTCACATTCTGATCAATTCTACATATATCTTTGGTAAGGTCCAAAGTATATGGAGCTAAAATGTGTCCCCTGAAAAAAATTTTTTTAATTTAAATTTATTTATTTTAATTAGAGGCTAATTATTTTACAATATTGCATTGGTTTTGCCATATATCAACATGAACCCTCCATGGGTGTACACGTGTTCCCAATCCTGAACCCCCTCCTACCTCCCTCCCCATATCATCTCTCTGGGTCATCCCCGTGCACCAGCCCCAAGCTTCCTGTATCCTGCATTGAACCTGGACTGGTGATTCGTTTCATATATGATATTATACATGTTTCAATGTCATTCTCCCATATCATCCCACCCTCGCCCTCTCCCACAGAGTCCAAAAGACTGTTCTATACATCTATGTCTCTTTTGCTGTCTCACGTACAGGGTTATCATTACCATCTTTCTAAATTCCATATATATGCGTTAGTATACTGTATTGGTGTTTTTCTTTCTGGCTTATTTCACTCTGTATAATCGGCTCCAGTTTCATCCATCTCATTAGAACTGATTCAAATGTCTTCCTTTTAATGGCTGAGTAATACTCCATTGTGTATATGTACCACAGCTTTCTTATCCATTCATCTGCTGATGAACATCTAGGTTGTTTCCATGTCCTGGCTATTATAAACAGTGTTGTGATGGACATTGGGGTACACGTGTCTCTTTTAATTCTGGTTTCCTCGGTGTGTATGCCCAGCAGTGCGATTGCTGAGTCGTATGGCAGTTCTATTTCCAGTTTTTCAAGGAATCTCCACACTGTTCTCCATAGTGGCTGTTCTAGCTTGCATTCCCACCAACAGTGTAAAAGGGTTCCCTTTTCTCCACATCCTCTCCAGCATTTATTGTGTGTAGACTTTTGGATCGCAGCCATTCCGACTGATGTAAAATGGTACCTCATTGTAGTTTTGATTTGCATTTTTCTGATAATCCCCTGAAATTTTAATGAGAACATGATCTTGCATGGGCAAGTTCACTTTACAGCTTAGTCTTTCCTCTGATTGAGAATATTCTTTTAAATTACATTTTTATTTTGAGTAAACATTCTCAAATTTGGTATTTACTCTAGTGCGGACAGAGGTAAGGAAAGAGATAATTGCAATACAGTAAACTAAATGTTATGACAGGTGTGTCCTTAATGTGCTATAGTTGTATGTCGGTGGGACAATTAAGGTCTATGTGCACTGAGTCTTGAAAGATATCTTACTGCCTTAATAAATTTAACTGCTGAAGTAACATTTTTTGGTATTTGACATTTTTCACTGTAGGTTGTTCTTTTAAAAATAAACTGATAACTTTATGTATCATAAACTGAAGTAATGGTAAGGTTCCCAGCTACTCATACATTTTTTTTAAACCATTAAAGATAAGAAATCCAAAGAAGTTAATTGATTGTACAATACCAAGAGATAGATACCAGCAGATTTGGACCTTCATTGCTAGACTGAATTTTTAAACTTTGATGTGATTAGGCATAGAGCTTCTTGCCTGAAAATAAAAGCAAAAAATAAATTTTAAAATTTGATGTTGGTTTATTAAATAGCTCAAAGAAGATAAAGGAAGATCATTTATAAATAAGTTGCAATGTCTGAGTAAATAGGATTGGAATCTAAAACTTTGACTTGTATTATTAGTACCTACCACTTTGCCATGCTGTCAAACTTATTTTAAAATGTATTTCTTAACTTCACAAAACAGAAATCCCTAAACAGTACACTATTTGATGTTTGTAATGTATAGCTGTTTCCAATAAACTTATTCTAGAATAGTATGCTATTTAGAGAAAAAAATTGAAAGTACAGAGAGGTCCCAGTATCTCATACCCAATTTTCATCATTGTTAACATCTTATATTATTAGGTAATTTTTTTTTTGTAATTATTGAACAGATAAAGGTATGTTATTATTAACAAAGGCTTCCATGTTGGCTCAGTGGTAAAAGAATCTGCCTAAAATGTGGGAGACCTGGCTTTGATCCCTAGGTTGGGAAGATCCTCTAGAGAAGGGAATGGTAACCCACTCTGGTATTCTTGCCTGGAGAAATCCATGGACAGAAGAGCCTGGCAGGCTACAGTCCATGGGTTCACAAAGATGCAGACCTGACTAAGCGACTTACTGTGGCAGCAGCAATTATTAACAAAACGTCTTACTTTATTTAAGTTTTCTTGTTTTTTTTAAAATATCTTTTACTGCTCCAGGATCCCACCCAGGATACTGCATTACATTTCCTTAACATGTCTCCATAGGCTTCTTTAGCTGTGACAGTTTTCTCAGACTTTCCTTGTTTTTGATGACCATTCTGGTTTTGAGGACTAATTCTGATATCTTTTAGAATTTTCCCCAATTGAGATGTGTCTGGTATATTTCCCATGATTCAAGTGGGAGTGTTATTTTGGAAGGCAGACCCAGTGGAAATATGCCACTATCATCACACCATACCAAGTGAATATTCTCTAAGTATGGGTTATCAGTGTTGATTTTGACCTTGATGGCCTGACTGAGATAGTGTTTGTAAGATTTCTTCATTTTAATGTCACTCTTTCCCCCTTTTCAATGTTGTACTGTTTGAAGTAAGTAACTATGTGCAGAGACATTATTTTGCCAACAAAGATCCATCTAGTAATAGCTATGGTTTTTCCAGTAGTCATGTATGGATGTGAGAGTTGGACTATAAAGAAAGCTGAGCAACGAAGAATTGATGCTTTTGAACTCTGGTGTTGGAGAAGAATCTTGAGAGTCCAATGGACAACAAGGAGATCCAACAGCCAATCTTAAAGGATATCAGTCCTGAATATTCATTGGAAGGACTGATGCTGAAGCTGAAACCCCAATACTTTGGCCACCTGATGCAAAGAACTGATTCATTTGAAAAGACCCTGTTGCTGGGAAAGATTGAAGGTGGGAGGAGAAGGGGATGACAGAGGATAAGATAGTTGGATGGCATCACTGACTCAATGGATATGAGTTTGAGCAAGCTCTGAAAATCAGTGATTGACAGGGAAGCCTGGCGTGCTGCAGTCCATGGAGTTCCAGAGAGTCGAACAGGACTGAGTGACTAAACTGAACTGAACTATGTGCAGGCCACACTCAAACAGTGGGAATTTTATTTTCCTTCTCCTTGAGTATTCAAGAATATACATAAATAGTTTTAAATTCTCCTGCATAGGAGATTTGGTAAAAATTTTCAAGTTTGTTATTAAATCACTTTATGTCAGTACAGAATCATAAATATTTAGTTTATTGATTAGGTAATGAACCAATACTACTTTATTTTGTTCTCAAATTATTTCAACTTTGACTGTCATAAGCTTTCAGATGGCTCCTGTATTCCATTTGAAATATCATCATTATTTGTATGTGTATATTTATTTGTGTGTGTGTGTGTGTTAAACACTTCCTTACTTCCTAACACTACACTATTCTCCAGGATAATCATTTATATTGGATTATTCCCTAACAAACATCCTGCATATTAATCTGTGCCTCAGAATGTTCAGGGTACCCCAACCTGTGACAATACCTATTGATATAATTAAAATTTGTTAAGCAATATTTTTTTGTATTTTCTGTATTGGATAAGATAACTATGGAGACTTTAAAATGAATTATATACCTACATCAGTCTCTATTACTGTGTTTATCTACATGAGCTATATTTATCAACTATATCTATATTGACAAGGGCTGTATCTATAGAGACTATTTATCCACATGGGCTACTTATCTGTATGGGCTATATTTACATGGGCTTCCCTGGTGGCTCAGTGGTAAAGAATCTGCCTGCTAATGCAGGAAATGTAGGAGACACAAGTTCAATCCCTGAGTCAGGAAGATCCCTTGGAAGAAGAAATGGCAACCAACTGACATATTCTTGCCTGGAAAATTCCATGAACAGAGGAGACTGGCGGGCTACAGTCCATGGAGTCACACAGAGTTGGACACAGCTGAGCATGCACATCTGTATCTTTATAATGTCTAAATATATATATATATATATGAGAAGGCAATGGCACCCCACTCCAATACTGTTGCCCGGAAAATCCCATGGATGGAGGAGCCTGGTAGGCTGCAGTCCATGGGGTCGTTAAGAGTCAGACACGACTGAGCGACTTCACTCTCACTTTTCACTTTCCTGCATTGGAGAAGGAAATGGCAACCCACTCCAGTGTTCTTGCCTGGAGAATCCCATGGATGGAGAAGCCTGGTGGGCTTCAGTCGCACAGAGTCGGACACGACTGAAGCGACTTAGCAGCAGCAGCATATATATATATGGCTGTATCATCTCTGTTTATATAACTATATTTAAAGTTCAAGAAAGATAATTTTAATTAAAACAAGATTTTCAGAGACTACATTTAGTGTGATCGTGGCATAAATAACATTTCAGAATCATTAATTTAAAAACAAGATCTATCTGAGTAAATATCAAACAGGTCTTGTTCACTTTGAAGAGTGGTATAACATGGAGATTTTTTCTCTACATATTTTTCTTAATACTTTATAATAACTATGTGCTATGTTTATAATAAGAAAAAAGTGTCACCAGCCCATAGTAATTTTTTAAAAGATGATGATGATTGCTATTCACTAAATTATCTCTACCCCAAATTTATATGTGTGTGTGTGTGTGTGTTAAGTTATTTCATTCACGTCTGACTCTTTGAGACCCCATGGACTGTAGTCTGCCAGGCTCCTCTGTCCATGGAATTTTCCAGGCAAGAATGCTGGGGTGGGCTTCCATTTCCTTCTCCAGGAAAATTTATATTGTGAAGTCTTAAGCCCCAATGTGACTGTATTTGGAAATAGAATCTTTAAGGATATAATTAAGGTTAAATGGGGCCATATGGAATGAAACTTGAAACCAATAGGCCTGATGTCTTTATCAGAAGAGGAGGAGATACCAGGAGAGTACACACACTGAGTACACACACTGAGGAAAGGTCATATAACAACACAGTGAGAAGTCATCTATCTGCAGGCCACAGAGACTTTATCAAAATCCTATTCTTCTTGGTTCTTGATCTTAGACTTTCAGTCTCCAGAAATTTTAAAGAAAAAAAAATCTATTGTTTAATCCACACTGGCTGTGGTATCCTGTTATGGCAACCTTGGCTAATTAGTACAATGATAATAATCATAATGTTATTATGAATAAAATGTTATCTAAATTTTTCAAGTGTTTCTGCTTAAATTCTGTGAGTGCAATTTCCAATAAGATGATTAAAGTTTAAATTACTGTTTTATTCAAAAAACAAAATTATCATCTTGACAAATACAACCATTTAAGATCATATTTCAGTCTTACAATATGTGCTTTTAACTGTTTATATAACCTGTACTTACAAATTTTTGTTTGTTTTTACATGCTTGCATTTTTTAAGACTATTATGAATTTACTGTAAACATATTTTATTTTTCATTTTCTTATTAATCAATTTTTGAATTGATTATGTGTGAGTCATATGTGAATCCTAAGGTACATCATGAAATTAATTAACTTAAATTTCAGGCATTTGTACAATATTGCTGACATAACTTTGCTGTCATATTGTTTTTGTTATTGTTGGTTGTTGTTGGAACATACCGAATATTATCACTACGCATTGCAGAAGCATGGTTTTTACTCACACTTTGCTGTATTGACAGTGTTCCCTGACTAGTTTAAGATTTTCCTAAAAACACAAAAGTGAGATAATTCATACTATTATGAATATTATGTTAATATTACAAAAACTTTGTCAACTTCATCACAGTTTTCATGATTATCACTAATTATAATATTTTTTCACATAACATTCTCTAAGTTTAAAGTAATATTTTAAGTAGGCAGAACAAGAAGGGATGTTTAGAAAAAAATGTGCAAATGCCAAGCACATGAGTTCTGCTGCAGTAGAAAGGTTCACTTAGCCTCTTATAATTTTTAACCAATTGTTGATGTATTACGAGAAATGCTCAAATTGTCAAAATGGATCCACGAGTCAGGTTTTCCCCAACAAACATGCTAACAATGATTAACGAAGAATGCAAACAACTAAGAAACAGCCACAAATACATCTTGTAGTCCAGATTTCCAAAAGTTTCTTTTAGCACTCTGAGATTTAGTTCTAAATGACAGATGACAGTTATATATAGTACAGATTAACACAAGGAAATTACTTACCTTTGGGTTCTTTTGGTTTTTTTTTTTTTTTCTTTTGGTTTTTTTATGTGTGATTATCATGAAACTAAAAGACCTGTGTGACCTGCCTGCACCAATCACTTGATAATTTCCATTGTTAACCCAGTTATCCTACTTCAGTCTTACAATATGTAAATTAAATTAAAAAGCCAGCTTCATTTACAATAAACAATCAACTTGAAAAGAATTTAGAGAAGAACCCAAAAGCTCCTTAGCATGTTTGCAAAGACCTCTTGCTGGGGGCTCAAAAGCAGAGAAAGGAAGTTGGAGAACTAACGTTAGCTACTGTCTTCCTGGTTACCATGGAGGAAGTCAGTCAAGGAAACCGAATCTCATTTCTTAAAAGGAGAATTTCCAATTTTTATATGAAATCTCTTATGCATGATAGTAGGTGAAGTGTTGTATAGGGTTTAACCAATAGAAAATGATTTATTCTACTGTAGATATAGTGAGGTCTTTCATCCACTCACTGTTTTCTTGAATCTGACACATTGTTGTATTTGCTCATTGAAGAGCATCATGGGGCCATCACTGTAACATTTTAATTATGATATATGTCTTTTGTTTTAAAAAAGTAGACAGATTGGATAAGATAAGAGGAAGATATATTTTCTGTATGATCTGAATACCAAAGTCAGTGCAATTTGGAGATTGTTGATTAAGCTGTTCAACACTCCTGGTATTTTCCCTCTGTATTTAATGATGTTCCCAAGGCTCCTTCCTTATAAGAATAGCAAAAACAGGATCATCACTGGGCTATGAACCCCTTTAAGAGTGAGATAAAACTTTAGGAAGCATCCTGTAGCCTTTCTCTCATATTTCAATGACCAGAAGTGCCATGTATGTCTTTGCTTCAACCAACCACTTAGTGAGATTAAACCTACTATGACTTATTTTGAGCAATGAAGACATGAAAGTGAGCTTTTAAGGATACCAAGGAACATTGTATCTACCAAAAGACATGGTTACTTGAATAGACATGGATGAGAAAATAGCAGCAAGCAATATCCATTTAATTTCCCCCTTATATCAATTTCAATTCATATAACATATGCTAAGTTACTTTCTTTTCCATTCCTACAAAACTGCTGGCTAATTTATTAATTTAAAAACCTGTGTCTTTCTTCTCTCAAGTTGTCATCATGCTACAATATATCATTGAATAACTGTCCTGAATAAATTAGAACAAATTTCCTCTCCATATCTTCATATGTCACAGCAATGTTTTTGCAATAGGATGGATGTCTCGACATTTGCCAACATTAAGTTTGCCAATGTGCTTTCAAATTATATGATGGTCCAGAATGTGATGGTATCCCGTAGCCTTTAGCACAGTATTATAAATAGAAGGTACTTGACATGCATTAATTTATTGACTTAAATATCAAATTGTTAATAGTATGAAATAGGTTCATTTTTTACATTTGATATGTGTACCTTCAAAACTAATTTCATTTAATGCCTGATAGAACAAAATTATTTTATTTCTGCCTCTACTGGACGTTTACATCTTTTCTGAACAGTTCTTTTTAGAATGCAGTAGCCATCACTGCTATTTTCCTACATTGCATTCTTTACAAGCTCTAAGATAAAAACCAAAATTGCAATATTGGAACATGACTATTAGTTAGGAATCATTTGCACTATAAATGTATTCTTCAATAAGATGTTTTAAAGTTTGTGCTTCCTGAGTGTGTATGTATAGTGTTATCTTCACAGTTTTCATTGTCATTTGTATATTTCTACAAATAATACCCCAAATAAAAAATATATGCATGTGCTATGTTTAGTCGCTCAGTCGTGTTCAACTCTTTGCGACCCCATGGACTGTAACCCACAAGGCTCCTCTCTCCATGGGGATTCTCCAGGCAAGAATAATGAAGTGGTTTGCCATGTCCTCCTCCAGGCGATATTCCTGACCCATGGATCGAACCCAGGTTTCCCACATTGCAGGTGGATTATTTACCATCTGAACTACTAAGGAAGCATAAGTCACTAAGAATATAAAATTTCAGGATGTTTTAGTTACAGTACAGTTCTTTTCCTATAGGAAATTTAAAGATTTTTATAAAGTTTTTTGAGGGGGAGAGAAAATATTATAAAGAGAAAGTAGTCGTTTGCAATTTTGTTTTCTATACAATTTTAAGCAGTTTCTATGAATAAGCTAAGAACTGTCATTGAAGAAGTCTTTTATAATACACTAGGAATTATTTGGCATATCCTAAGAAGCATGGCATATAGTTGTGTTGAGACAACCTCAAGTATTACTCTCATTGTTATCAAAGACAGATACATGTATCAGATTATATCTGACATTCACTATGCTCTACTTGGCAGGTATTGTTCTATGTGCATTTCACATACCAATGCTCTTGATTCCCTCAACAAAACTGGAGAGGAGTTCCATCAATGTCTCCTCCCAGCTATACAGGACATTATATGAACTGGAATTCAAAAAGTATCTCTTCTGTGAAAGTGACAGTGAGTATAATATTATTTCTTAACAAAATGTACATTAGCTGTAAATTCCTGGCATATAAATTGCAATAATAAAAGTAATGAACATAAAACAAAATCAAATTTCTCAAATTAATTAAGAATTCAAAGCCATTATGATATATGTGTTTAATCAAACAATTACACACATTCCAATATCAGAAACTAAATTTACTGAGGAAATTTCAGTGTACTTTCTTTACTCAGCAACTTTCTTCCATATACAGACTATTGCTATATTTTGCAGACCTTTTTGTGGCATTAAATCTTGATTAGCCTTTATAAAAAAAGAATATTGGGGGAGTAGCTTTCAGGTTTATTAAAAAATTAAGAGGATGATATAAATATTTCTCATATACCCCTACCATCACATATACATAACCTTCCATGTTTCAAAGTTATTCCCAAAATGATACAAATTTTACTCAGGATGAATCTACATTACTATTATTGCCCAAAGTCCATACTTTATGGTTCACTCTTGGTACTGTACATTCTGTAGACTCGGGTAAACCTTTAATAACATATGCATCATTAGAGTATCACATATAATTTTTTTACTGCACTAAATAACCTCTGTGTTCTGCCTATTCATCTGTCCACCCTCTCCACACTGATAGTATGTGTAGCTTTGTAAGAAACTGCCAAACTGTCTTCCCAAGTGGACTGTACTGTTTTGCATTCCTACTAACAATATATTAGAATTCTTATTTTTCTACATCCTCCCACCTGGCTATGCCTCACATCCCAACAGACCCTTCCCTTAGAGCCATCCTTATCCCAAAGTTACAGATCCAGCTTGCCCACTTTCCTTATATATATGTTGTTCCAGCATGCCAGAGGATGTTCACCTTGAAGACCTGCTGCAGATATCGGTACTGGCCCAATGCAAGATTTACACCATATACCCTAGATTTCAAGCCTACAAGAGGTCACCATACCCACCAAAACCTCGGTGCTAAACTGTGGAAAATTTATAAAGAGAAGGGAATACCCAACCATCTTATCTACCTCTGAGAAACCTGTATGCAAGTCAAGAAGCAACGGTTAGAACTGGACATGGAGGCCAAACTATGGTAGGGGTAATGGCAGTAATGCCAACTTCCTTCAAAAGGATTTATGCCCACACTGTTGTATTCAGTGCCTTGGACCCTGAAGCAGGCCACTGTCAACCCAAGCCTCTGCCAGAGACTCCTGGGCACTCACAAGCAAGTCTCTTTTGGGGACACTGCTCTCTTCTCCTTGTTCCTGGTGCACACAAGGTTTTCTTTGTGCCCTCCAAGACTCTGTTTCTCCAGCCCCATGGAAGTTCTGTAATCAAATCCCACTGGCCTCTAAAGTCAAATTACCTGGGGATTCTCAGTCCCTTGGCAGATCCCCAGGTTGGAAAGTCTGTTGTGGGTCCTTCAACTTTCTTAACAGTGTTCTGCAGTTTGTCAGTTGTCTGTTGGCGGTTCTATGGTGGAGCTAATGGCGACCTCCTCTTCCATGTGATGCAAGAGGACTTCCATCACATGCCACATCATCCAGGTCTGTTGCAGCCAGAGCCCCTGTCCCCGTGGCAGGCCACTTCTGACCCATGCCTCTGCAGGGAACACTCAAAGGCAGATCTGGCTCAGTCTCTTGTGGGTTTTCTGGGTCCCGGTGTGCACAAGGTTTTGTTTCATCCCTCTGAGCTTTTCTGTTGGGTATGGGTTTATTCTAAATGCAATTTCCCCCTTCTACCTTTTTGTTGGGGTTTCTTCTTTGTCCTTGGACATGGGATATCTTTTTTGGTGGGATCCAACATTCTCCTGTCAATGAATGTTAGACAGCAAGCTGCAATTTTGGAGTTCTTACAGGAGAAGATGAGCTCACATCCTTCTACTCCCCCATCTTAGAGAATTAACTCCAGAAAGAATGAAAAGGAAGAGCCAAAGCAAAACAATTCACAGTTGTGGATGTGACTGGTGATTGGAAATAAAATCCAGTGCTGTAAAGAGCAATATTGCATAGGAACTTGGAATGTTAGGTCCATGAATCAGGGTAAATTGGAAAAGGTCAAAAAGGAGATGGCAAGAGTGAACATTGACATTTTAAGAATCAGTGAACTAAAATGGACTGGAATGGGAGAATTAAATTAATATGACCATCACATCTACTACTGTGGGCAAGTATCCCTTAGAAGATTTGGAGTAGCTCTCATAGTCAACAAAAGATTCTGAAATGCAGTACTTGGGTGCAATCTCAAAAACAACAGAATGATCTTTGTTTGTTCCCTGTCCCCACCATGGCAAGCCATACAATATCAGAGTAATCCAAGACTATGCCCCAAAGACTAATGTCAAAGAAGCTGACATTAAATGGTTATATGAAGACCTACAAGATCTTCTAGAACTAACACCAAAAAAAGATGTCCTTTTCATCACAGGGGATGGGAAACCAAAAGTATGAAGTCAAGAGATACCTGGAATAACAGGCATGTTTGGCCTTGGAGTACACAATGAAGCAGGCCAAAGGCTAACAAAGTTTTTCTAAGATAATACACTGGTCATAGAAAATACCCTCTTCCAACAACACAAGAGATGACTCTACACATGGACATTACCAGATGGTCAATACCAAAATCAGATTGATTATATTCTTTGCAGCCAAAGATGGAGAAGCTCTATACAATCAGCAGACACAAGACAGGGACTTGATAGAGGCTCAGATCATGAACCCCTTATTACAAAATTCAGATTTAAATTGAATAAAGTGGAGAAAACAATAGAATATTCAGTTATGACCTAAATTAAATCCCTTATGATTATGCACAAAAGTGACTGATACCCATCTGAATGCAGAGTTCCAAAGAAGAACTAGGAGAGATAAGAAAGCTCTCTTAAGTAAACAATGCAAAGAAAATGAGGAAAACAATTGAATGGTAAAGAGTAGAGATCTTTGAAAGAAAATTAGAATTACCAAGGGAACTTTTCATGCAAACATGAGAACAATAAAGGATATTAATAATATGGATCTAATAGAAGCAGAAGATATTAAGAAGAGGTGGCAAGAATACACAGAAGAACTATAGAAAAAAGATCTTAATGACCCAGATAATCACAATGGTGTGATCACTCACCTAGAGCCATATATCCTGGAATGTGAAATCAAATTGGCCTTAGGAAAGATGACTATGAAAAAGTTACTGGAGGTGATGTAATTCCAGCTGAGCTATATCAAATCCTTAAAAAATGATGTGATTAAAGTGCTGCAGTCAATATGCCAGCAAACTTGGAAAACTCTGCAGTGGCCACAGGACTGGAAAAGATCAGTTTTTATTTCAATCTCAAGGAAAGACAATGCCAAAGACTGTTCAAACTATGGCACAATAGCATTCATCTCACATGCTAGCAATGTATGCTCACAATTCTCCAAGTGAGGCTTCAACAGTATGTGAACTGAGAACTTCTTGTAGAAAATACTTAAAGATATGGGAATACCAGACCACCTTACCTTCCTCCTGAGAAATCTGTATACAGATCAAGAAGCAACAGTTAGAACCAGACATGGAACAACAGACTGGTTCCAAATTGGGAAAGGAGTACGTCAAGGCTGTATATTGTCACCCTGCTTGATTACTTTATATGCAGAGTACGTCATGTGAAAAACCGGGCTGGATGAAGCACAACCTGGAATCACAATTGCTGAGAGAAATATGAATAACTTCAGATATGCAGATGAAACCACCCTTTTGGCAGAAATTGAAGAGGAACTAAAGAGCCTCTTGATGAAAGAGGAGAGTGGAAAAGCTTACTTAAAACTCAACATTCAGAAAACTAAGATCATGTCATCTGGTCCCATCACTTTGTGGAAAATAGAGGAGGAAACAGTGGAAACAGTGTTAGACATTATTTTCTTGGGCTCCAAAATCACTGCCGATGTTGACTGCAATTGTGAAATTAAAAAAAAAAAATTCTTGCTCCTTGGAAGAAAAACTATGAATAACCTACACAGCATATTAAAAAGGAGACACACTAATTTGCCACCAAAGGTCCATCTAGTCAAAGCTATTGTTTCTCCAGTAGTCATGTATGGATGCGAGTGAGAGTTGGACTGCAAAGATAGCTGAGTGCTGAAGAATTGATGCTTTTGAACTGTGGTGTTGGTAAAGACTCTTTAGGAGATCTAACCAGTCCATTCCAAAGTAAATCAGTTATGAATATTCAGTGGAAGGACTGATGCTGAAACTGAATCTCCAATACTTTGGCCACCTGACGTGAAAAACTGGTTTCTTGGAAAATACCCTGATGCTTGGAAAAATTGAAGGCAGGAGGAGAAGGGGACGACAGAGGATGAGATGGTTGGATGGCATCACCGACTCGACAGACATGAGTTTGAGCAAGCTCTGGGTGTTGGTGATGGACAAGGAAGCCTGGTGTGCTGCATTCCATGTGGTGGCAAAGAGACACATTTGAGTGACTGACTGAACGTAGCTTAATAAAATATTTTTACATTTTGTCAGTTTAACTTATTGTGAGGTGGGGGCTATCCATGTGAATATTTAACATTTTATATTGAAATGTGCATTTTGCAAAAACTTGAAAATTTTACAAAATTTTGCAGTGAATCTGCAAAAGGTTAAAATTTCCACTGATTCTCACGAGGTATATTGTTCAACCCTCTGGGAATGTGCCATTGTCTCACTCCAAACCAAAAGATGTTTATCATATTTTCAGCTGCAGCACAGTAGACTTGCTTTTCCCATAGAGTAAGATTCTATACTGCAGATAAGAAGTTATATTTTTCAGAAACAACATTGATTTTAATATTCATCACTGCTATTGACACACATTTCACTTTATTCATGGATATTTAGAAAATGAAATAGATCATGCACCATTCTCTTTTTTATAATTTGCTCCATGTACTCAATAATCACTTGAGTTAAATAAAGTAACAGACATCTAATAATACTTTCTCCATTTAAATTGATTCGAATTAATACATTTATTAAAATGTACAACTTACATATCTTTTGGGAATTTCTGTTGTTTTGTCTATGAAATTTTATTTTCAACAAAATCACCTACATATTTTATTATCAAATTGTATTGCCATGGGACATGCATCTGAGAACAACCTCCAGCTCTTGAACATGTTCCTTGACCAGTAACCATGTAGAAAATAGAAAATTTCGTCTTAATGCTACAAGAATCTAAGTTCTAACTACAACCTGAAGGAGTTTAGAAGCAGACTACTCCAAAAATACTTCAAGTATGAGTTCAGCCAGGCTGACAACTTAACGCCAGCCTTAAAAACGCATAAACAGAGAACTCTGGTGAATTTAACAGTATTTCTGGCCTTGACAACTGTGACAAGATAAATGGGCATTATTTTAAGCCAGTTAATTTGAAATAGTTTTTCCCTCAACAATAGGATATGCAATTAACTGTTACTATTTGAACAAAATTAAATTTCAGTTTTCAAAAAATTACTATTAATGTTTGTTTTTTGTTTTTTGCCAGTTATTTTTTTAATTAATTTTTTAAATTTTATTTTATTTTTAAACTTTACAATATTGTATTGGTTTTGCCAAATATCGAAATGAATCCGCCACCAGTATACATGTGTTCCCCACCCTGAACCCTCCTCCCTCCTCCCTCCCCATACCATCCCTCTGGGTCATCTCAGTGCACCAGCCCCAAGCATCCAGGATCGTGCTATTAATGTTTGATTCAAATAAATAGCAGTTAAATGCCATAAATTATGTGAAGGTACTTTTCCATCTATCATTATTATTATTAAAATATTAAAAATATTACAACAGATATTCTAGATGGTATATAATTTTTTTAAATTTTATTTTATTTTTAAACTTTACATAATTGTATTAGTTTTGCCAAATATCAAAATGAATCCACCACAGGTATACATGTGTTCCCCATCCTGAACCCTCCTCCCTCCTCCCTCCCCATACCATCCCTCTACAATAACCCGGTGTAGATGGTATATAATTTTGAACAGTTTCTATAGATACATTACAACTGTCTCATATCCAAACCACATTTTACCCATTTCTTGTTTCCTTAGTATGTAGTAGGGTATGTAGGTCAATAAATATTGAATAATAGGTTAAAAATTGACTTGCACAAATGTAAATTCTGTTGAAGATTTTGCATCTCTGTATTTATCAGTTCAGTTCAGTTCAGTTGCTCATTCAAGCCCAGCTCTTTGCGACCCCATGTATTGCAGCATGCCAGGCCTCCTTGTCCATCACCATCTCCTGGAGTTCGCTCAAACTCACGTCCATCGAGTTGGTGATGCCATCCAGCCATCTCATCCTCTGTCGTCCCCTATTCCTCCTGCCCCCAAACCCTCCCAGCATCAGAGTCTTTTCCAATGAGTCAATTCTTCACATAAGGTGGCCAAAGTACTGGAGTTTCAGCTTTAGTATCATTCCTTCCAAAGAAATCCCAGGGCTGATCTCCTTCAGAATGGACTGGTTGGATCTCCTTGCAGTCCAAGGGACTCTCAAGAGTCTTCTCCAACACACAGTTCAAAAGCCTCAATTCTTTGGCCCTCACTCACATCCATACATGACCACTGGAAAAACCATAGCCTTGACTAGACGGACTTTGTTGGCAAAGTAATGTTTCTGCTTTTCAATATGCTGTCTAGGTTGGTCATAACTTTCCTTCCAAGGAGTAAGTGTCTTTTAATTTCATGGCTGCAGTCACCATCTGCAGTGATTTTGGAGCCCCCCAAAAAATAAAGTCAGCCACTGTTTCCACTGTTTCGCCATCTATTTCCCATGAATTGATGGGACCAGATGCCATGATCTTCATTTTCTGAATGTTAAGCTTTAAGCCAACTTTTTCATATGTGTATACATATATATGTATATGTGTGTATATATATATATACACACATACTTGTGTGTGTATATGTGTATATACACACACACACACACACACACAAGTATGTGTGTGTGTGTATATATATATATATATACAAGTATGTGTATGTGTGTGTGTGTATCTCACTTGTAAGAAACTCTATGTGGTTTTCTAAGCTCTGAATAAAGTATCAGGAATTTGTTCTTCAAGTCATAGCATGTGACTGGTAGAGTAAAACTGAATTGGGAAGAAGAAAACAAGGAATTACTATTGATTCTGCAATTTATTTTTAATGTTAAGACATGTTCTTTAATTATTTTTGGCTCTTGTTTGTTGACTGGTGAAACTAAGAAGACGTATTTTATTTCCATGACTGTAAAAATATTTAGGGGTATAAACAATTGCTTAACCCAGTGTATACTAAGAACTGCTGGGGTCCAGCCCCGGCTGATCCAGGGTATTCGAAGCGGGGATGGCATCGGCGAGGATCAGGATACAATAGCTTCAATTAGATATTAATTAAAGATATAAAGAGTCATAGAATGAGGATAGCTCAGTAGGAAAATTCAGTGGAGAAAAGAGGCTGAGTAGCTTGGTTTACGCGGGAGACCAAAAAAACTTCAAGACAAGAAGCTTGCACCACTTACGTAGTCTGCAGGTGTCCTTCCATTCTCCCGAAGGAGAGGAGACACTGAGGCCTCCCTGGTCGGATCTTAGAAGCCCAGGCATAATTAGTAAGCATGGCGGGTTCCGTGCTCCAGATGGAGACTCAGCCAGAGTAAGAGAGAGAGCGACATGGGGAGACCAGTATTTCAAGAAACTGATCCCAATTCTTTATTTTCCATGGTCTACTTTTATACACTGAGATGTTATGCAAAAATCACGTGGGGTCAGCAGTCCTGACTTTTATCAAAGTCAGGTGCTTCATACAAATGTATACAGAGGTCTTAGGGGTGTTACATCATCTTCTGGCCAGGGGGCCTGCTGACAATTTATGACCCTCTCCTTGTGACAGCGGTCAGTCAACCAGGACACTTATTTCTCCAAGGGTGATTATTCTTAAAACAGATGCCACCCAAATAAAGTTACATTCCTATAGGGTGAGGGTGTAGTGGGTTTTAGTTAAGGAAAGAATTTACTTAGCCTAAGGTCTAACGTGATTAATATCAAAGGTTAATACTTATTTCTTCTATATAGTCATTAATGTGTGTAAGGGCAGGGGATATGGAGACTTATCAACAAACATTGGCTCAACAAATGAAAAACACAATTTCTAATCAGCCCATTATACTTATACTAATAGTTTTCTAACTTTTCTAAGGAACCTGTTTTTAGAAGGTTTAAAGCATCTCTTGTCTCTCACGGTTGGGAGGCTGTGAGCAATCACATGTGGCCGGACAAGCCTGTCAGGCAGTCTAGAGAACCTTCAGAGGAGTTTGTAAGTTGAAACATTCCTGTCACACCCAGGAATTATTATTAACTGGAGCTCTAAGTTAACTCCTTCTCTGAAAGAGGTGGTGGGGGACAGCCCCCCGTAAAGTCAGAGGTGTAGATGAGCACAAAGTAGTAAAGTAGGCAGGCTCTGGTTATGGGGGTAGATGCTCGAGGATTTCCAGGGGGACTCCTGAGGCTCGATCCCACCTTTGTGTATGTCGAGTCTCCTTCCTCATGACCTTTGCCACTGGCGGAGTGCCTCACTTTGGCCCCCAACAAAGAACCTATAAGAAGCAAGGAGCTCAAATAGTCATATGTTATATGGTTCAGGCAGTTGCAGTTGTGTTGGTTACAGAACACTAATCGTCATAACAAATGTATCCTAACATGTATAATGGTATAAACACAGCAGACATTTATTTATATCTTCCTCATTTAAGAGCAAACTGGGATGACCCTAAGGGATGGGGTGGGGAGGGAGCTGGGAGGGGGGTTCAGAATGGGAAACACATATACACCCATAGCTGATTCATGTCAATGTATGGCAAAAAACACTATAATGCTGTAAAGTAATTACCCTCCAATTAAAATAAAAAAATTTTTAAGTAAGAAGCATATGATAATGCACAGTAGGAGGCCATCCTTCATGTGATGATTCAGAGAATTTATGTCTCCTCCAACTATAACATGTGCTTGCTAGGGTCATTCTTACCTGAACCAAGAAAATAGCAAGAGGAATGCAAAAGGCAATTTCTATGAAACAAGGATGTGAAGGGCATATGTCACTTTGGTTATTTTTTATTAGCTAGAAGCTAAGCACTTGGCCACATTTAATATAAAAGGTGGTGGAAGGAAATGTAGTCTTAGTTTTTGATCATCAGTTCAGTTCAGTCACTCAGCTGTGTCTGAGTCTTTGTGACCCCAGGCCTCCTTGTCCATCACCAACTTGTGGAGTTTATCCAAACTCATGTCCATTGAGTCAGTGATGCCTTCCAACCATCTATCTCATCCTCTGTCATCCCCTTCTCCTCCTGCCCTCAATCTTTTAAAGCATCAGGGTCTTTTCAATAGAGTCAACTCTTCGCATGAGGTGGCCAAAGTATTAGAGTTTCAGCTTCAACATCAGTCTTTCCAATGAACACCCAGGACTGATCTCCTTTAGGATGGACTGGTTGGATCTCCTTGCAGTCCAAGGGACTCTCAAGAGTCTTCTTCAACACCACAGTTCAAAAGCATCAATTCTTCTGGGCTCAGCTTTCTTTATAGTCCAATTCTCACATCCATACATGACTACTGGAAAAACCATAGCCTTGACTAGACGGATCTTTGTTGAGAAATACGCTTTTTAATATGCTGTCTAGGTTGGTCTTAACTTTCCTTCCAAGGTTTTTAATCATGAATATGGATAAATGGTGTTTTGGTGAATACACAGAAATTTGCATGAGGTCATCTACCCAGTCACTCAGTAACAACTTACTCCCTTCTTATTTTCCATATTTCATTTTCCTGTTCCTCCAGAAGTGGGGAAACACATCTGTATTCTAGTTATTAAATCTAACTAAAAGTCAAAATTTCTCATTGTTGTGATAACTTCTTCATCAATCTGGTCATAGCTGTTTGACCCAGTGGCTTTCAGAAAAACTTTACCTTCTATTCCGACATCATCCTAGTCAATATACCAAAATGGGGAATAGACAGGAAAACTTTGAAAGCCATCACTCAAAATAGAAAAAGACAAGGAAAATCCAAAGTAATGACATAGGCCTATCAGTTGCAAAATGATTTTGACATTATAAAGACAGTTAATTTGCCATTGGAGGATCTTTGCTAGGAATGTGCCCATGTGCTCTGTGACCCTTGTATCTGCTGTCTTGGGCATACTTTCTTCATAATTACCCATGATCTGATCTGGAGGGGACACTGAGGAGTCTTCCCTCTGTGGGAAGTGAATAATATTTATTTTGCAACTGGATACATTTAGTGCCACTGTGACTGTGCTTCTTATATCTCTTTAGTAGTGCAATAACTTAAAAATAGATTTCTTTTCTGTTCTGCTTTTTTATTCATTTATTTATTTTTATCATCAGTACCATGTCCTTGGGCTTCCCTGGTGGCTCAGACAGTTAAGAATCTGCCTGCAATGCAGGAGATAGGAGTTTGATCCCTGGGTCAGGAAGATCCCCTGGAAAAGGGAATGGTTACTCACTCCAATATTCTTGCCTGGAGAATTATATGGATAGAGTAGCCTGTCAGGCTACAGTCCGTGGGGTTGCAAGAGTTGTACATGGTTAAACAACTAACCACTTTCACTTTAACCATGTCCTGGTAAGCAAAGTACTTTAATAAACTTGCCAAATCTCTTTATTTTTGCATCATTTTGGTGATGTAAAATCATCACCAAAATTATGATTTCATACACAAAGTGTGAATTTAAATAAATTTTGACATATATGTACATTTGTGAAAATTTTGCCACAATTAAAGCAAGATATGAACAAAATTTGCTTCAAACTCATTTAGAGTCTCTCTCTCTCCTTCCCATCTTCATTCCAGCCACATTACCAAGAAATTGCTTATTTACTTACTTAGCAGTGTATATTGGTTTTTATTTTTTGTGAAAGTCGTTAAGTTGTGTCTGACTCTTTGCGACCCCATGAACTGGGGTCTACCAGGCTCCTCTGTCCATGGAATTCTCCAGGCAATTCTACTGGAGTAGGTAAGTGTTCCCTTCTCCAGGGGATCTTCCCAACCCAGAGATCAAACCCTGGTCTCCCATACTGGAGGCAGATTCTCTACTGTCTGAGCCACCAGAGATAGTCACAACAAGTTCACTTTTCTGCCTAGATTTTAAATTTCCTTTTCAATTATTTTTATTACTTTTACAAACATTTCATGTCTTATACAAATGAAATTGCTATATATATTTGCACATTGTCGACCTAAGTGCTTATTTCTCTTATGTAAATATTAGGAAAGTAATGGCTAGATGGTATGTACATACTTAATTTCTTAAAGAAATTACAGTCATTATACAAAGTATTTACATCATTTTGCTTTCCTTTAAGAAATGTATGAGAGTATCAGTATCTCCACCACATTCTTGGCAACAAGTAACAGGTCTTTTTATGAAATGTTTCTTATTCTAATAATTGCATTGTGATACATCGTTGTCATTTAAATTTACATTTCTCTAATGAGTAGTGATGTTTAACTTTTTCTGTGTGTGTGTACTCAGTCACTCAATCATGTCCAACTCTTTCATGACCCCGTGGACCATATAGCCAGCCAGGCTTCTCTGTCCATGGGATTCTCCAGGCAAGAATATTGGAGTGGGTTGACATTTTCTCCTCTAGGAGATCTTCCCAACTTAAGGATCCTATTCATCTTTTGCATCTCCTGCATTGGTGGCAGATTCTTTACCTGGGAAGCCTTAACAATTTCAGTGTTATGTCATAGAATGTGATATGTTATATAATATGTGTCTATGCTCAGTAGTGTCTGACTCTTAGAGACCTCTTGGAACTATACAGTTCATGGAATTCTCCAGGCCAGATCTTCCCAACCTAGGGATAGAATCCAGGTATTCCACATTGCAGGTGGATTCTTTACCAGCTGAGCCACAAGGGAAGCCCTTTTCTATGTGATTGTTCTTATTCCTTTTCTTCTTTTTGATGGGTCAGTCACATATTTGCCCATGTTTATTATTGAATTTTGATATTTCTTTATGAAATCAGAATATAGGTCCTTTATAAAATATTTGAATTTCAGGTATTTTCTTCCATTTTTTTCTTCATTTTCTAACATACTTTTCATAATAATATCCTTTAAAGAACTAAAATGTTTATTTTTAACTCATTTGAATTTGCCATTTCTTCCTTAATTTAGCATGATTTTTTTATATATTGCTTTGCCTAAGAGAACAAAAACTCCTTTATGTCTTTTTTCTGGAAGTTAAATTTTTATCATGTAATTAATTATGCTAAATGACTTAAGGATCTGTTCTATCAATCCTATCATGTTTGTCATTTCAGGATTTGTTTCTATTGATTGACTTTTCTCCACATTTAGAGCCACTTTTTCTTGTTTGTTTGAATGTTTTCTAATGTTTGACTAGTAATGGAAATAATCATACTTTCACATCGTTGGTTCTTGAAAATGTTTGAATTTTTCCAATTACTTTTGTTTTGTGCACACTATTTACATGGAAATTCTTTGATATTGTAAGACTTCTTTCTAAGTTTTATTTGTTTGTTTTTTTAGTTATGGAGAGAGAAAACATCACTTTAAGCCAAGATTTGTCCCACTACTAAACTAAAATCCTACTTGAGTCCTGAATGCCTAAGTATTCTACCTGAAACTTATAAATTTGAATATCTTTCATTTTGGTTGAAGGAAACAATAATTATCTCTAGAATTCTGCTAGTTCCAATTACTGCTTTTATTAAATTTTTAAGATGTCTCTTTCCATAGCTTACTTTCATGAAATGGTAAGGACTCAGTTGAAGACTCACGTGGGCCATTTTAAATATCTTTAGTCCTTCTCTTTCTCTCTCCCTCTTCCTGCCCAACCCTTCTCATCTGCACTTGTCTCTCCAGTAAATTGCTCTGTGAACTCCATATTTGTTGATCTCTCCATTCTTCCGGCTCTGTCTCTTCAGCATTGGATTCCATCTCTCAACACTGAAGCTTACAATGCATCTCTAGATAGAGAGCTGGAATATTAATTTACCTCATCTGTTTCCTCTTTCAAGAAATCACTCTACTGTGGTGTCTAATATCCAATTTTTGAAAATCATTGTTTTACATACTTTGTTCATTTTTTTCAGCTGCTCCATGGAAGAGGTAAATCCAGTCTTTATTATCCAATTTTTACCAGAAGCATGATATGCTCTTTTACTTCTTGAAATTTTACCTGATATTGACAGCACCTATGTGACTCATGTATCAATAAAAGGTAGGCTTCCCTGTTCAGCAAGTGGCTGTCACTTATGAAGTGATTTATAAATTCAGGCTCCTCCAGTCACCTGGCTCTT
This sequence comes from Bos grunniens, assembly GCF_055505025.1. NCBI lineage: Eukaryota > Metazoa > Chordata > Mammalia > Artiodactyla > Bovidae > Bos > Bos grunniens. The sequence goes on along the minus strand of NC_141176.1, from coordinate 6,231,824 downwards.
CAATGATCAGCACATTATTTTTCTTGTGTACCCTCCATGTTATTGAAGAAATAAAATTGTATCAAAGGGTATACATAGCAGTTTTGCAATTATTTATCCCTCAAATTTAACATATTATTCTTGCCCACATTTGATTTTCTTAAACTCAAAACAATTCTACCAATAAAGAAGATTGAAAACAGTATAACTGTATTCCCAGAAAGAATAGAAAAACAGATTTTGGTGGAGAGTTGGACAATTTTGACTTTCAAAACATTAGACAGGGTTTTTATTGTTGGTGGTGGTGGTCTTATTCTTGTTTACCTACATATATTGGAGTGTGTGTGTGTGTGTGTGTGTGTGTGTGTGAATTTTCAAATGAAGCTACTGAGGTTTGAGATTTTATGTTAAATTAAATACACAACTATTTGATAAAAACAAAATACAATATAAAGCTAATTTCTCAGAGCCAAAATTTGCCCCAGAACAAATGACTCTGTGCTAGGTTTGTAGCAAAAAAAAAAAAAAAAAATTAAAGACATTTTCCTTACATAAGTAAATAGATTTTTCACACAGACATAAAAACTAAATTTAAATTACTTAAAATTTATTTTAGTAATTTTTAATGAATTTCCTTTCTAATCTAAAGGACCAGTTTGATATTTTCATCACTTGTGCTCTTGTAACATTAATTTTAAGTTTCATCTTCCTTTATCAAGATTGTCTTATAAAATTGCATTTTTTAGGCAATCTAGTTTATGAGTGTATTATATTATCCAGTGCTCTCCAGAGAAACATAAACAGTAGGATCTATCTATATCTGTCTACCTGTCTATATTTTGCTGTTGAGTTGTTTGTGTCTGAGTCTTTGCCACCCCATGGACTATGGTTTGCCATGCTGTCCTGTCCATGGAATTTCCCAGGCAAGAATACTGGAGCTGGTGATCATTTCCTACTCCAGAGAACCTTCCTGACTCAGGGAATTAACCCATGTTTCTTGCATCTCCTGCATTGGCAGATTCTTTACCATTGTACCACCTGGGAAGCCCAATCTATCTCTATCTGGATGTTAAGGAATTGGCTCATATGTCTATGGAGGCCAACATGTCCCAAGCTCTACAGTCTCTTTAGATCCAAGACACCAAATGGTGTAGTTCTCCTGAGAACCATAAGAGCCTCACAGAAACACTCAGAATAATGTCTGACCAGATATCTAGGCATCTCATGGTACAGTCAAGTTGACATGTAAAGCTAACCATTACAATAAGTGTTATTCTATTACAGGTATGCTCTAAGGGAGAATATTAGAAAATCATTTGGAAAATAACAGTAGAACCTCTTTCCAGAACACAGTAAATCATACCAATACCAATTTAATTTTGCTAATGAAATTATGAACATAACACGAAAATGAAGGCGGTAGCTGATACAGCACAGAACATACATTATGAATCAATATTTTAAAATATGTGGTTCAGTTTATTACCCATGTTATTCTAAGCATGTCTAACATAAATGTGTCTAAAGTGTGACTTTCTTTTCCTTCAAAAATGTTATTTGTGAGGGTAAAAGCTTTGGAAGTGTCTCTCAGGACTTAGTTAGATCTTATAAAATATTGTAAATGATTTATATCACAACAGACATGACTTATAAGTTCAAGTATTCCCTATTGTGTTTCTTGCCCCATTTTTAAATACCAAGTTTATCTCCTTGGTCCTTTAACCATATTTAGTTGTATGTGATTGGTGGAGGGTAAAAGAGAATTGACTCATTCACTGTGTTGTAATTCTACACAGATATTAAATTGAAAAAATGTAACTAATAGATCTAATATAGATTTAGCAATGTAAAAAAGAAATTTTGGAAGGACTTTAAGGAAGGCCTGAAATATAACTTACTTGGAAAAATACATAAGTATTCATCCTCTCAGGCAAAATATATACGATATATTATTTTACTCAAAGTGCATATTTATGGAAATTTACCTTGTGTCTGTTCTTCTCAAAGGGAATGTCATTGAAAAGAAAGTTAATTTAAATTCATATCATTCATTTTTTTGTATGTTTTACTTTATTTGATCCCTTTACAAAACCAGTCAAGTATAAATCATTAGGGAGGAAAAACGTGTAGAAATACAATGAACATATGTGAAATAGATTGCCAGTCCAGGTTCAGTGCAGGAGACAGGGTGCTCCCAGCACACCAGACCAGGGCTGGTGTGTTGGGATGACCCTGAGGGATGGGATGGGGAGGGAGGTGGGAGGGGGTTCAGGATGGGGAACCATGTACACCCATGGCTGATTCATGTCAGTGTATGGCAAAAACCACTACAATATTGCAAAGTAATTAGCCTCCAATTAAAATAAATTAATTAATTAAAAAATTTTAAAAAAAGAAATATTATGACCATAGCAATGTTTCCTAATAACTGAGTCACAATTTGCTACCAAGAGTAGAGAGATAGAAAGGATACAAGTTATTATATACAAAGTTCATAATCAATAACCTGTTTATGAGTCATGCAGGAGCTATATAAAAAAGTTTCTTCTGCTGACATTGAACAATATTACATCATCTCTACTTTTCCCTTTTTCTACATGAATATTAAATTAGTTTTTTCCTCTCTTTCCAAATCGTACAAAAATACCAGAGAAGATGTTCATCATATTTGGACTATAATTTAGCGAGATTGACTTAAATTAGGTCCAAAGGCATAAATAAAATCTACTTGGGGAAGGAGCTTTAAGTAATAGGCAGCTTCTCCAAAGCTATTGAAACTATGTTACCTCTAAAGATGCTAACTGTAGTTTAGGAAATGTGGAAATATGTGTCACATATATCTGTATTACAGAGGCAAATTGATTTTCAATATAAACAACAAATGATAGTCATAATGGTAGAAATTGTGAAGCCTAAATATTCATGTGTGATTGTACTTATCTCCATTAAGGAATCCCATGTAAGGCACTAAAGATGGGGAAGGAGAAAGATTACTGACTTGATGATGGATAACTGTTCTTCAGAACAAGAAGGCCAGGTGCACTTGCCCCAGTGCCTATAATAATCAAAACAATTACGCTATTTCATTCATTGTAATCTCCCTTTCTTGTCTGCCTTCTTATCTATTCTCCTGGAAAATCTACAACTTTTGTTTTAAAACATTAATACAGAAGAAACAGGATGTATATATATATATATATATATATATGTATATATATTTTTTTTTTAAACAGAAAAAGCTGAGGAAGGACAAAAAGACAGCGTTTTTAAGTATTTTCCAAATGTAGTTCTCTGATACAATGTAGAATGTACTTTTCAGTAGGGCTTTATATCTTGATGTTTTCTTAGTTCTATACCCATTAAACTCAAATATGAAAACCAGGGAACTGGGATTATTAAACAATAGCATATAATTTAGGAATAATGATACTAGTTGTAATATTTTGAATTTTAAGTTCATGACACTGTCAAAATATTTCAAGCAATTATGTGACTAACATTAACTTCATCAGATGTATTTCAAAGATATAAAACATTAGCTTCTGAAAAAGTGTAGACAGCTGCATTTTAATGCAGGTAATAAGAAAATCTTTCTTCTTGTCCAGAAATAAGTTCAAAATTCCATAACTCTGAAATTCTCTTTTTCTTTCATCATTAGGAGTTTGCAAATTAAATTCAAAAACTGTCTAGGCATTGTATAAAAGCATAGAGTAAGAAAGAAAGGTCCCTTGTTCCTAATTTCTTTGAAGAACATATACAACTTGTTGCAGTCATAATGACATCTTTGTCCTCCCAAGTATTTGAATTTTTTTGACAAATTGCACATAAAATATAACATTATTTTAATATAATTACAAGATGCAGAATTTTTTTGACAAATTGCACATAAAATATAACATTATTTTAATATAATTACAAGATGCAGTAATTTGTCAAATTTTGTACAGTACAATGCCCTCCTTGTAAAATATAGTATTTTAAATGTGTAGTATGAAGTAATAGAGGATGATATGATAGTAATTTTTGTTTATGAAAGAAAAACAGCTTAATATTAAAATTGCATGAAACTCATGACCATTGAGACAATTTCGACTTTCAACACACCAAGAAAAAAGACAAAAGAGAAGGAGATAAAGTAGCAATGAAACTTCCTGTTGTCCTCTATTTTCTTTTTATTTTGTGTAAGGATATAAAGTCTATTATATTTCAGGTTTCGTACAGTTTGCTCTGAATGAATACTTTACATACATTTTAATATCCTTGTTGTTTATGTCATCAACCTACAGAAGTAAGAGGAATTTATGTTTAACTCTTTAGACAGGTACTGACATCCTGATGTGGATAATTAGTACATAGCATTTGATAAGGAAGATAATGATCCAATTTAAAATAGAACACAATGCATTCTATTCAGAATTTTCTATTTACTTTCCTTCTCCATAAAAAACACTATTCTTTCATATACTTTATGTGTCTGTACTGAAAATACAGAGAAACTGTAGCATATTCTGAATGATGATACAGAAAATCAAAATTCTCTACGTAGGATATAGAATGTTATCAAAGTTAGAAAAATCATTGCTGTGCCACACTCCGCTCAGTGTATTATACACAGAGACAGAGCATTTTCTTCCCAGAAGTGGCCAAAAGTGCCAAAGATTCAAAGCAAGGAAATAAGATTTCTTTCAGATATTTTAGAAAGTTTTTTTCTTTTTTTTTCCTTTCAAGTTACCAGCCTCTGTAGCTGAAAAGGCAGACAGCTGCTCTTCAATTACACTGAAATTTTTAAAAAGTCTCAAAGCTGAATTTGGTTTAGGTCTGATTTTTAACATTTCCTACATCTTTTCAATATAGGCTGGATCAAGGTCAAGAGAAACTGGAGTAGATTTTAAATGAGGAACTGTATAATTTTGTCCTTAGGCTATTCTCTATGGACAATATTTAAATGTGATACTTTTTTAAAAATAATGCAGACACAGGCAAAGGAGGAGACTCCTGTACTGCTATTCACTTACTATGATATGGGCAATTTATATAATTCAATTTAGATAGATATACTTTTGCTAACATTTTCATAAAGCAAGGCATGAGAGTGCCTGTACTCTAATTTTCTGATAAATTATTTCAGAATAATTTGCATATATTTCTTTGATGCATACAACTGAATAATCAGTGCATAGATAAATTATTGAATATGATATTTAAATAATCTTTTTAAAATAAAATACCTGGTAGATATTAAAATGGTATTTCATATTCAGCTAAATTTACTTTTGTGCTTGAAAATTTAATTCAAAATACATGTGTCTAAAATTTGTAGATAATAAATTATTGAAGTATTTTTTATTGCACCCAAATGGCAACTTCTTATAAATGATAGCACTCTACAAAAGCCTAATAGTTTTTCTTTTATGGGAGATTTAATTAGTAGACTCTCAATTCAGTGATATATAGCCTCCAAGTCTGTTCTCTCACTGAATCTCCACAGGCTTCCTGGATTCTACAGATGTACAGATTAATCTAGATCCTTCAGGGGAAATTGTGTAACAGATTTCCTCATTTCTGATTGAACACTACCATAAAAACCACTGCAGTTTCTGTCTTTTGACCTAATTATTGTTGAAGTCACATGGTTAGTATTCTTGATATGAACTCTAAAGAATTATACCCAAGAAGCACATTGATGTTACTCAAATAGCAGGTAGGCTCTAACTTGACTGTGGGACTGACAAGCCACAAAGTTAAACCGGGGGAGAAACAAGTTCGTCACTTATGTGTTTCTCACTTTCCTGTTTTCTTTGCCACCGAAGTCTATTTTCACTTGGTAAAGCAAAATTAACTCTATTATAGAAGAAAAAAATTGAATGCACTAGAGAACAATTTGTTCATTTATAATGTTTTATTATTTCTTTTAAAAACATTTTATTGAACTTTAGTTGATTTACAATGTTGTGTTAATTTCCACTGAACAGCAAAGTAGTGCATACATATATATGTATATTAACATTATTTTTCATTTTCTTTTCCATTTGGTTTATCAAAGGACATTGAATATAGTTCTCTGCTATAGAGTGGAACCTAGCTATTTATCCATTCTATATGTAATAGTTTGCAACAGTTATTATGTAACATAATAATCTCAAGCTCCCAACACATCCTTCTCCCATTTCCCTCCCCCTAGGCAACAACAATTTCCATTCTTTTTTTTTTTATTTTTTAAATTATTATTGAGATATAGTTGATTTACAATGTCGTATTAGTTTCAGAAGCACAGCAAAGTGAACCAGTTATACATATCCATATACACACTCTTTGTTTAAATTCTATAAATAAATAAATGTTGTATTATACATTGGTATATTTGACTTAGGTAAAAATGCACATTATTATACATTACATATAATTTACCCTTTAATAAACTAATAAAATTAGTAGTGTGTTATTATTAAAATATCTATGCAAGTACTCCCATTCATTTATCTTGTCTGACCTTCTGTCCCATAAATTTTGGATGAATTTCTCAATCAATGTTTAACAGCAAACAAAACCCTGGTGACTCTTTGAAAAGGCCTCTCTAAACCTGAAATGGAGGCTGGCTGTCAAAGCCAAGTCTTGATTTCTTTTCAGCTTTCAAGTTTTAACTTCTCTCAGAAAGCAAAGCTTTTGAAAAAATGTAGAAGTACTAGTCACTCAGTTGTGTACGACTCTTTGGGACCCCATGGATTGTAGCCTGCCAAGCTCCTATGGCCATTGAATTCTCTAGGCAAAAATACTGGAGTGGGTCTCCATGTCCTTCTCCAGGGGAATTTCCAGATCCAGGGATTGAACCTGGTTCTCCTTCATTGCAGGCAGATTCTTAACCATCTGAGACACCAGGGAAGCCAAAAAATACAAGTTTACTCAACTATAGGAGAGCTGCTGCTGCTGCTAAGTCACTTCAGTCGTGTCCGACTCTGTGCGACCCCATAGATGGCAACCCACCAGGCTCCACCACCCCTGGGATTCTCCAGGCAAGACCACTGGAGTGGGTTGCCATTTCCTTCTCCAATGCATGAAAGTGAAAAGTGAAAGTGAAGTCACTCAGTCATATCCAACTCTTAGCGACCCCATGAACTGCAGCCTACCAGGCTTCTCCGTCCATGGGATTTTCCAGGCAAGAGTACTGGAGTGGGGTGCAATTGCCTTCTCCACTATAGAAGAACAGGAGATACATATTCTGCTATATGAATGGGGAGAATGAATGTAGACTAGAGAGGCTGAGGTTGGTGGTGGTTGTGGGGAAACATAAAGATAATTGTTGTCTAATTACAGCATTGACTAGTGCTAACTAGAATTTTAAGTACTAGAATCACGTCCTACAAACAGGATGTTAAATCTCTAAAAAGACAAAATAATCAGACTGATTTATTTGAGAACCAAACCAGAAGTAATAAAAATCATGATTATTTTGACTTTTTTTCTCATTACGCAATTTTAGAGCAGTAAAATTTCTTTAGAATTACAAATCCGATTGGATTTATTGTTGTTCAGTCACTCAGTCATGTCTGACTCTTTGAGACCACACGGACTGCAGCACACCAGGCTTCCCTGTCCCCAATTTCTCCCAGAGTTTGCTCAAACCCATGTCCATTGAGTCGGTGATACCATGCAGCCATCTCATCCTCTGCTGTCCCCTTCTTCTCTTGCCTTCAATCTTTCTTTTCCAATGAGTCAGCTCTTTGCATCAGGTGCCCAAAGTATTGGAACTTCAGCTTCAGCATCAGTCCTTCCAATGAGTATTCAGGGTTGATTTTCTTTAGGATGGACTGGTTGGATCTCCTTGCTGTCCAAGGGACTCTCAGGAGTCTTCCCCAGCACCACAGTTTGAAGGCTTCAATTCTTTGGTGCTCAGCCTTTTTTATTTTTATTGTCTAGCTCTCACATCAGTACATGACTACTGGAAAAACTATAGCTTTGACTATATGGACCTCTGTAGGCAAAGTAATGTAAAATCTCTGCTTTTTGGCAGTGTTCATGGGGTTCTCAAGACAAGAATACTGAAGTGGTTTGCCATTCCCTTCTCCAGTTAGATTTATTTCAGGCTCTACTACAAAGCCATAGTCATCAAGACAGTATGGTACTGGCACAAAGACAGAAATATAGATCAATGAAACAAAATAGAAAGCCCAGAGATAAATCCACGCACATATGGACACCTTATCTTTGACAAAGGAGGCAAGAATATACAATGGAGAAAAGACAATCTCTTTAACAAGTGGTGCTGGGAAAACTGCTCAACCACTTGTAAAAGAATGAAACTAGAGCACTTTCTAACACCATACACAAATATAAACTCAAAATGGGTTAAAGATCTAAACGAAAGACCAGAAACTATAAAACTCCTAGAGGAGAACATAGGCAAAACACTCTCTGACATACATCACAGCAGGATCCTCTATGACCCACCTCCCAGAATATTGGAAATTAAAGCAAAAATAAACAAATGGGACCTAATTAAACTTAAAAGCTTCTGCACAACAAAGGCAACTATAAGCAAGGTGAAAAGACAGCCTTCAGAATGGGAGAAAATAATAGCAAATGAAGCAACAGACAAACAACTAACCTCAAAAATATACAAGCAACTCCTACAGCTCAATTCCAGATAAATAAATGACCCAGTCAAAAAATGGACCAAAGAACTAAATAGACATTTCTCCAAAGAAGACATACAGATGGCTAACAAACACATGAAAAGATGCTCAACATCACTCATTATCAGAGAAATGCAAATCAAAACCACTATGAGGTACCATTTCACATCAGTCAGAATGGCTGTGATCCAAAAGTCTACAAGCAATAAATGCTGGAGAGGGTGTGGAGAAAAGGGAACCCTCTTACACTGTTGGTGGGAATGCAAACTAGTACAGCCACTATGGAGAACAGTGTGGAGATTCCTTAAAAAACTGGAAATAGAACTGCCTTATGACCCAGCAATCCCACTGCTGGGCATACACACCGAGGAAACCAGAATTGAAAAAGACACGTGTACCCCAATGTTCATTGAAGCACTGTTTATAATAGCCAGGACATGGAAACAACCTAGATGTCCATCAGCAGATGAATGGATAAGAAAGCTGTGGTACATATACACAATGGAGTATTACTCAGCCATTAAAAAGAATACATTTGAATCAGTTCTAATGAGGTGGATGAAACTGGAGCCTATTATACAGAGTGAAGTAAGCCAGAAAGAAAAACACCAATACAATATACTAACACATATATATGGAATTAGAAAGATGGTAACAATAACCCTGTATATGAGATAGCAAAAGAGACACTGATGTACAGAACAGTCTTTTGGACTCTGTGGGAGAGGGAGAGGGTGGGATGATTTGGGGGAATGGCATTGAAATATGTATAATATCATATATGAAACGAGTCACCAGTCCAGGTTCAATGCACAATACTGGATGCTTGGGGTTGGTGTACTGGGACGACACAGAGGGATGGTATGGGGAGGGAGGAGGGAGGAGGGTTCAGGATGGGGAACACATGTATACCTGTGGCAGATTCATTTTGATATATGGCAAAACCAATACAATATTGTAAAGTTAAATAAAATAAAATTAAAAAAAATAATTCACTTTTTGGGCAACAATAAGCAGCAGGTTAATGAATATACCTCACAAACCCAAAATAATTCTAATTGCTAAACACCAGATAATAAAACTTTAGATTTTAAATAAATGACATAGAAATTATCTTGAAATACCTAGAGCTTCATATGTCCCCTGGTGGCTCATATGTTAAAAAGTCTGCCTATGATGCAGGAGACCTGGATTCAGTCCCTGGGTTGGGAAGATAAACTGGAGAAGGGAATAACAACCCACTTCAATATTCTTGCCTGGAGAATTCCATGGACAGAGGAGCTAAGCAGGCTTCCATGGGGTCCCAAAGATCGGACACAGCTGAGCGACTTGACTTTCACTTTCATGTTTACCACTAAGTTTTTAACCAAATTTTATCTAAAATTTCTTCTCTAGAAAACTCCAGCTGTGGTAAAGGCATTCAGTTCAGTTCAGTTGCTCAGTCGTATCCGACTCTTTGTGACCTCATGAATCGCAGCACGCCAGGCCTCCCTGTCCATCACCAACTCCCAGAGTTCACTCAGACTCACATCCATCGAGTCAGTGATGCCATCCATCCTCTATCGTCCCCTTTTCCATCTGCCCCCAATCCCTCCAAGCATCAGAGTCTTTTCCAATGAGTCAACTCTTCACATGAGGTGGCCAAAGTACTGGAGTTTCAGCTTTAGCATCAGTCCTTCCAAAGAAATCCCAGGGCTGATATCCTTCAGAAAGGACTGGTTGGGTCTCCTTGCAGTCCAAGGGACTCTCAAGAGTCTTCTCCAACACCACAGTTCAAAAGCATCAATTCTTCGGCGCTCAGCCTTCTTCACAGTCCAACTCTCACATCCATACACGACCACAGGAAAACCATAGCCTTGACTAGACGGACCTTGTTGGCAAAGTAACGTCTCTGCTTTTGAATATGCTATCTAGGTTAGTCATGGAGAAGGCAATGGCACCCCACTCTAGTACTCTTGCCTGGAGAATCCCATGAATGGAGGAGCCTGGCGGACTGCAGTCCATGGGGTCGCTAGGAGTCAGACAGGACTGAGAGACTTCACGTTCACTTTTCACTTTCTTGCATTGGAGAAGGAAATGGCAACCCACTCCAGTGTTCCTGCCTGGAGAATCTCAGGGATGGCAGAGCCTGGTGGGCTGCCATCTATGGGGTTGCACAGAGTTGGACACGACTGAAGTGATGCTGCACATCTAGGTTAGTCATAACTTTCCTTCCAAGGAGTAAGCCTCTTTTAATTTCATGGCTGCAGTCACCATCTGCAATGATTTTGGAGCCCAGAAAAATAAAGTCTGACACTGTTTCCACTGTTTCCCCATCTATTTTTCATAATTTATTCAAATACGTGCAACATATGCTAAAAATCTCATGACTCTTACATTTTAATTCTCTTGCTTACACTGGCCCCTTGGTTTGCATGAGTCCTTGTTTGCTTTTATGTAAAAACTATATTTCCTTCACAATTCAAATCAATTCCTAACATTTCTCCTTAATAGTTCATTCAACCTACATTGACTTCCCAGGTGCTACTAATGGTAAAGAATATACCAGCCAATGTAACAGACACAAGAGATGGGAGTTCGCTCCCTGGGCTGGGAAAATACCCTGGAGTAGGAAATGGTTCCCCACTCCTATATTCTTGCCTGGAAAATTCTATGGGCAGAGGAACCTTTCAGAGTACAGTCCATGGGGACACAGAGTCGGACACGGCTGAGCAGAACAACCTATATTAGGTTTTACTCTTCATAATGCTGCCCTGCTAGATACGTTTTTTTTTTTTTTCCCATAGGACCTCATTTCACCATTAGATTGTAACACTACAGAAGATAGATGGTTATTGTCGTACTTCTTATCTATCTAGTTCAGTTCAGTTCAGTCGCTCAGTAGTGTCCGATTCTTTGTGACCCCATGAATCGCAGCACACCAGGCTTCCCTGCCCATCACCAACTCCTGGAGTTCACTCAGACTCACGTCCATCGAGTCAGTGATGCCATCCAGCCATCTCATCCTCTGTCATCCCCTTCTCCTCCTGCCCCCAATCCCTCCCAGCATCAGAGTCTTTTCCAATGAGTCAACTCTTTGCAGTCCAAGGGACTCTCAAGAATCTTCTCCAACACCACAGTTCAAAAACATCAATTCTTTGGCGCTCAGCCTTCTTCACAGTCCAACTCTCACATCCATATATGACCACAGGAAAAACCATAGCCTTGATTAGACGGACCTTTGTTGGCAAAGTAATGTCTCTGCTTTTGAATATGCTATCTAGGTTGGTCATAACTTTCCTTCCAAGGAGTAAGAGTCTTTTAATTTCATGGCTTCAGTCACCATCTGCAGTGATTTTGAAGCCCAAAAAAATGAAGTCTGACACTGTTTCCACTATTTCCCCATCTATTTCCCATGAAGTGATGGGACCGGATGCCATGATCTTCTTTTGCTGAATGTTGAGCTTTAAGCCAACTTTTTCACTCTCCACTTTTACTTTCATCAAGAGGCTTTTTAGTTCCTCTTCACTTTCTGCCATAAGGGCGGTATCGTCTGCATATCTGAGGTTATTGATATTTCTCCCGGCAATCTTGATTCCAGCTTGTGCTTCTTCCAGCCCAGCATTTCTCATGATGCACTCTGCATATAAGACCTAAAATAAATCATCAGTTGAGCATGTATTGAAGTTTGTTCTAGATAATTTTAAATTAGGAAGAAATTTTGATTAAATCTATATTAATAAATGCTTGTATTTTTGTAAAGTATGCTCATTATGGAATTATTAAACAGCTTTTGTGTATGTGTCTTTGTGTGAGGAAGAGAAAAATAGAACATAGAATACTCATTTTCTATGAAGTGAAAGTTCCTCAGTTGAGTCCAACTGCAACCCCATTCACTATACAGTCCATGGAATTCTCCAGGCCAGAATACTGCAGAGGGTAGCCTTTCCTTTCCCCAGGGGATCTCCCCAACCCAGAGATCAAACCCAGGTTTCCTGTATTACAGGTGGATTCTTTACCAACTGAGCTATCAGGGAAACTATGAGGGAATATTTCATTTTCTATGAAGCATACAATAAATTAATAGAATCTCCATAAAACAAAGGGACAATATTGCTTAATTTTTTTCAAATCAATTTATTAAAATATATTATCAAAATGAAAATATTTATGTCCTTTTTCACAAAGATAATATAATACTATTTAATAGTTCTAGCAATACCAAAAAGTTAAATTTTATTGTTTTCTTTTACTAAATATACCCCTTCTCTCTTTTTCTCTCTGTTTTCCTTCTCTCTTTCTGTCTCATATATTTCTCTCCCTGACTGTCTAAATAATGACATCCGTGCATCGCAACTGGCATCTGTGTTTACATACTCATGGATATAGTTATATACACATAGGGACTTTCTATGGCAGGTTCTCTTTTCATTTAGCAATGTATCCATCTCAGATATACTTTTATGTTTTAAGTTAAAGACAGTGCTAGAAAAAGATCATGCAGAGTGCATCAGACAGCCAAATGTTTATTTATAATATTTTTATGATTGTCTCACTTGCCATACCAGCTATTAAATACTTCCAATATTAAGTTTTCAAATAAATATAACTGACCCTTTATTAATAGTTTCATAAAGCTCTATTTTGCAGATCTTATTTATTTAATCAATCCAAAATTGTTGGTTCCAGATATTTCTAATTTGAGAAACCCTATTTTAAGCATTTTTTTTTAATAACATAGTATACTGGGCTCATATCTCCTTGGGAAAAATTTAGCAAGTGGAGTGAATGGCTCAAATAAATTTCGACATAAATTTTCAGAATGTCCTCCAAAATGCAGTTCTAATTTGCATACTCTGACTCCAAGATTGCATTAGACTGCAAATCCCCACTATCAAATCCCCACAAAAGATCAGTACATTTCTTACAGTCAGTTAATTTATATTGAGGCATCATTATCACTCAAAGTTCAGAGTTTACATTAGGATCCCTCTTGGGGCTGCACATGCTAAGGACTTGGAAAAATGTAATCACATGTATCCACCACTGTAGTATCACAAAGCTATGCAAACCTTTGACATAAGTGCCATAAAAATCTGTGCTCCACCTATTCATCCCTCCTTCCTCCTAACCCCTGGAAACCACTGATCCTTTTACAATCTCCATATATTTGCTTTTAACAGAGTGTCACAGTTGAGCAATCTGAAGTTGTTGAAATCATACAATATGTATTCTTTCCAAATCAATTTCTCTCATTTAGTAATATGCACCTGAGGTTCTTAACACACTTTCATGATTTTATAGTTCACATATTTTTAATATTGAATAATACTCCATTTTTCAGATATGTCAGATTTTTTTTTTAATCCATTAAGCTATAGAAGGACATTTTGTTTGCTTTCAAATTCTGGCAATCATGAATAAAGCTGCTATAGACATTCATGTGCAAGATTTTGTGTGGACATGTTTTTAACTCCTTTGCATAAATACCACAAAGCATGATTGCTGGATCATCTGACAAAATTCTGTCTAATTTTGCAAGAATATTCTAAATTGTTTACCTAAATGTCTGTACCATTTTGCATTCCCACAAGAAATGAGTGAGAATTCTTGTAGCTTTACATCATCACCAGAATTTTATGTTGTCAATGTTTTTGCTTTTCACTGTTCTCATAGGCCCTAATGGCTTAGACAGTAAAGAATCTGTCTGCAATGTTTGAGCCCTGGGTTTGATCCCAGGGTTGGGAAGATCCCCTAGAGAAGGGCATGGCAACCTACCTCAGTATTCTTGCCTGGAGAATCCCACGGACAGAGGAGCCTGGCAGGCTACTGTTCATGGGGTCGCAAAGAGTTGGACACAACTGAGCAACTAGGCAGCCGTATATAGTGGCACCATATTGTTATTTTAATTTTCAGTTCCCTAATGACCTATGAAGTTGTGGAGCTTTGTGTATTTATTTGACATTTGTATATATCTTCTTTGGAAGATGTCCAGGTTTTTTGACATTTTTAATTGAGCTATTGTTTTTCTTATTGTTGAATTTTGAGTTATTTATATATTTTTGTTAGTCAGACTAGGGCAAAAAGGGGCCCAAAATGGAGGTCAGAGGAAATGGTGACCAGAAAATTCATGTGGAAGGTGAACAAAGAAAAGAAAATCCTGCCAAATAGGAAAGCCATAGACCAGAATGAAGACTTCTGGTGGGAAAAATGTGCCCAACACATTCCCTTCCCTGATTAGTCTCAGACTTCTTGTGGCTCAGCTGCTAAAGAATACGTGCCTGCGATATGGGAGACCTGGGTTCTATCCCTGGGTTGGGAAGATTCCCTAGAGAAGGGAAAGTCTCCCCACTCCAGTATGCTGGCCTGGAGAATTCCATGGACTGTATAGTCCATGGGGTTGCAAAGAGCTGGACACGACTGAACAACTTTCACTTCACTATGCCCTATTTACATTCTCTTTGCTTATTGATCTCAGGCTCATGCTTCATTTCATAGAGTACAACCAGTCAGGTGCTAAGGATAGCCCAGGGGAGGAAACAAAAGATTTAAAAAGGGAAGCCAAAACAAGACCAGACCACTTCTGGGGGGTTGGTCCCCTCACATCTCAAGAGTGTACTGTTTACTGCTTGTTTAATAAATCTTGCCTGCCTGAGCTATCCTGGTCTGTCATTTCAATTCTTTGATACAATGAGACAAGAACTGAGGGAAAAAAGAACTGACCTAACAATTTGAGTTAAAAAATCCTTTATTAGATGTGTCTTTTGCAAACATTTTCTCCCAACTGTGGCTTATCCTTGTTACCAAGTTCAAGTTCACTCTGCTCATCATACAAAAGGCCAATGAATCTGAGACAAGGTGTTGAGGCAAGGAATACGGCTTTATTTGGAGAGCCAGCTGACAGAGAAGATGGCAGATTAATATCTCAAAACAACCATCTCATCTTGGTCTGGATGCCAGATTCTTTTATGGATCAGAGATGGTGGAGATGAGGAAACAAGTAAAAAACCATTAATCATGCAAATATCTCCTAGAATTGTAGCCTCAGGCAGGGGGCTGTGTGCTAGTCTCTTCTTTCTTACAGTCATTCAGAAATGGGCAGGGTAAGATTGTCTCCTTGTGAGCTAAACAAAGGCACTTTAGGGGTCGAGGCAGAGAGACAGGATTCTCTGAGGCGGGTCATTGTGAATGATTATAATAACAAAAGCAACTGTAATTTAAAAAAAATACAGTTCCAAAATATAGTCAAATTAACCCTTCCCTGTTACATCTTCTCATTGTCTTGATGGTTGCAAAGCAGAATTTTTAAACAGTAAATTCCAGTTTATCATTTTTTTTTCTTTCATTAATTGTGCCTTTGGTATTGCACCTAAAAACTGTATTTGTGGTTATGCTTTAAAGCGTTTAAAGTATTTAATTAGTCAAATATATAATTATAGAAAGAAGTCAATCAGACAATTTTGTTAATATTTCTCCATCCAAATTCTCTAAATTTATGCACACATTTTTGTTAGTATATTAAAAATGCCAAACCAGTCAGGAAAGAAATCTTATTAAATTGTAGAATTGGAACTAAAATATATCTTCAAGGATATTTGTATGAAAATCATGCACATATTATGTAGTATCTACAACTTTTGGTTCACTAAAAATAATATTTACTGGGTATCTAACTTTGGTACTAAGTATATAGGCTTCCCTTGTAGCTCAGACAGTAAATAATTTGCTTGCAATGAAGGAAACCCAGGTTTGCTCTCTGGGTTGAAAAGATCCCTTCAAGAAGGAAATGGCAACCCACTCCAGTTTTCTTGCCTGGAGAATTCCATGGGCAGAGGAGCCTGGCAGGCTACAATCCATGGGGTTGCAGAGTAGAACATGACTGAGTGACTAACACACACACACACATATACACACACACTAAGTATATAATGACAAAATGTA
The DNA here is from genome assembly GCF_055505025.1 of Bos grunniens. Taxonomy (NCBI): domain Eukaryota; kingdom Metazoa; phylum Chordata; class Mammalia; order Artiodactyla; family Bovidae; genus Bos; species Bos grunniens. Next base: position 6,215,295 of record NC_141176.1, on the reverse strand, counting down.
TCTCCTTTATTTGTGAATTTACAATTAAAAGGACAAAAAAGAGAGTATGGTAAGTTAAATAGAGGGATCATGATTAAGTTTGTGAGATGTTTTCAATACTAAGATGAAAATGGAACAGAATTATGAAGAAACCAATCATAAACATTTCTAATTTTTAAGAAGAGATCTCTTGTCTTTCCCATTCCATTGTTTTCTTCTATTTCTTTCTACTGATCGCTTAGGAGGGTTTTCTTATCTCTCCTTGTGATTCTTTGGTATGCTGCATTCAAATGGATATATATTTCCTTCTTCCTTTGCCTTTAGCTTCTCTTCTTTTCACAGCTATTTGTAAGGCCTCCTCAGACAACCATTTTGCCTTTTTGCATTTTTTTTTTCTTGGGGATGGTTTTGATCACCACCTCCTATAAATTGTTATGAACCTGAATCCATAGTTCTTCAGGCACTCTGTCTATCAGATCTAATCCCTTGAATCTATCTATCACTTCCACTGTATAATCATAAGGGGTTTGATTTAGGTCACACCTGAATGGTCTAGTGGTTTTCCCTACTTTCTTCAAGTCTGAATTTTGCAATAATATATATATTACTCATTAAAAATTAGTTGCTTTGTCTTTTCTATTTGTCTTTTCCTTTTAACATTTCAGTGTATGTTGAAACTGTAGAGAGTTTCCTGCAAGTTGATTGTATCCTTTTTTAGATCCTTAAACATGTACATCAGAAACAGCAAGTAAATTTATATAGAATTATTGGCTTTTTCCATGAATCAAATACCTTTGTGACACAATGTATGTGATATAAAAAGAAATGAAGAAAATTTCCTGGTGAGGTGGAAGGAGTGGAGGGATGGAGAAGGGTGAGAGAAGATAAGCTCTGAGCTGACTCACTCAGAAGTTCCAACTGTAGTAATTTTGTTTTTTCTCCCAATGATTGCCCCACTCACCATTCTATATCTATAGACAGAGCCAGGAGTATGTCCTGACTTTCTTCAGGGAAGGGTTATAATTCATGTATTTGGAATTATAACTATCATTATTTTCTTCATAAATGTAATTTCTATTTTTCCTCCTGTACTATCTGTGGGCAATTTAATACTATGATGCCCTTGTTTTGTTTTCAGTAGTTATGGGTTCTTACACTGAATTATGTTTTCTATAATTTCAGTAACATGAAATAGAAAAGAGATATCTACCCTTAGTCTACTTTGTGCAAACAGAACCTAGTTCTTGTTTTCACTTGTGCCTACATGCAAATGACCAGGTTTCCACAAATAGTTTAGCAAAACTTATGAACACAGATACATGTATAGTTCAAGAGACAGAGACACCTTGGATTGGAACCCAACATTAATAGCATTAAATTGTCATTTTTCAAGGTTGGGATTGCCTAATTAAATGACTGGTTCTAAAATCATTAAATTATTATAGTTAAGTGTGTTTTGGGTGACATTCTGAAAGCACTTAAATCTATTGGTTTAGCTAAAGAGATGAGGTAAAATACTAAATTATTTTGATTATTTAAATTATTAAATATGTTGTAAAACATATTTCTTGGCATTTTACTAACAAGCATGTGTTAAAATACTAACTACATAAACAGTCATGCATATAAAAGTATAAATAAATGTTAATATTCTCAGAACATTAGCACAATAAATGTTAATGTCCCTCAAACAGGAAAAGCAGAGAATTGGACAACAGCAAATGGCTATATTGAATATTACCATTTATGAGTCACTATTCAAACTTGAGAGCACAATAATTTAAGGAATCCTAAAAGCATTTCCTGGTGGCTCAGACTGTAAAGCGTCTGCCTACAATGCAGGAGACCCAGGTTCAATCCCTTGGTCAGGAAGATCTCCTGGAGAAGGAAATGGCAACCCACTCCAGTATTCTTACCTGGAAAATCCCATGGATGAAGGAGCCTGGCATGTTGCAGTCCCTGGGGTCACAAAGAATCAAACATGACTGAGCGACTTCACTAAAAGCATACTTGAAAATCTTCCAGTTAAATTTCTTCATCTTTATATAGGTCTTTTTATTTCCTAAAAAGATGACATTCATCAAATATTTAGGGAAGTAGCTACAGGTCAACATAGCTCTTTTCTTTTCCTCTTTTTACAAAACATGCTATTTAAATAAAAGAGAATCGTCACTTTATTGAGATAGATCTCAAAAGTTGAAAATTACCTGTAATCTGTTGATAATTATAATAATAAGCAGGATTTTTTTTCTAATAAACACCATCAGGCAGAGACTACTATAGTTCAGACAATTTTAAGTCTCAAAACTTCTGCATTGTGCTTTTAAAAAGTTAAATTACCATTTCCTCTGGCAGAATCAAATGGGATGGGAATGGAAATGTCTTTTTCTTGCAAGACAATCAGGGTGTGATTGATTATGCTTGTCCATACACATGGCTGATGGATTTTAAAGTGATAGCATCTCTAATTGCAAATCCAGTACCTGAATAATGTTGCTCTGAGCTTTAGTGACCTTTTAAAATAGAAAAATATTTCACATCAATCCCTCTATTGTTATTCATCTGAATATCTATTTTTACTCATTTGGATATGTTCTGCTATTGGGCAATGTGCCACTAGGTCATAACAACTGGAGCTTTAACTACTAAATTGCTTTTACCTGGGCAAAAAAGAAATGCAGATGTAAACCATGTAAACTACTTTGATTCACAATATTCATTACAAGTAGAACATTCTTTTGGAAAAAAGGAATCTGAGTAGAGCAGTCTATAACAGGTTTTTTTCATTTTGAGCTACGAAATGCCCTAGACCTTAGCAATGTCTCTGACAAGATAAAGAAAACTTCACAGGTGCATGAGTGACACACACACAATAGGAATTCATTAACAGTTATGTATGAACAATTATAATACTGACATTTTATGCAACCATGCAAATTTATGTGGTAGTGTCAGAATAACAAAGCTAAATTATACAGGTAGACTACTTAACTACAATGATTAGTAAGCATTTTCAAGCATTTAGATTGTTTTTAAGTAAATGTTATGCAAATATGCTTGAATCAAGAATTAAAAGCCAAGCAAACATGCTAAGCTTTCAAATAATGGGTAACATAAATGCTAATCTGACACAAATACTCTTTTGTTATTTATTTTACTTGTCAGACACTCTGTGACCTATGTTAAGTAGAAATCAACTAGCGTGCTCACATTTTACAAAGATAGAATAAATCTACATATTTTTAATTCTCAGTTTTAAAAGAAGAAGTGAATGGAATAATACTAAATAGCCCACATTTTGAAATTATATATTTTCTGTAAAATATTACATTTATAACTCTACTAAATGATAATACACAGTAAATAGAACAAAGTTTTGCTTTAATATGTTTTGACATCTATATACAACCATAAATCCATCATCAAAATGGTAAACATGTTCATCACCCCAAAAAGTTTACTTATATCTTTTTAAGTCTGCTTGTCTATCTGGCTGTCTTTGTCCACATCCCTTAACCTCTTACTTTCTTCAGGTAATCAATAATCTATTTAATGTTAGTATGTATTAATTTGCATTATGCAAAATTTCAGATAAATGGAATCACACAGGATTTATTTTCTGTCTGATATTTTTAAGTATATTTATTATAACTTTTTGGGATATAAGCATGCTGTTGCATATGTGTATGTTAGTCATTCAGTCATGCCTGACTCTTTGTGACACTGTGGACTATAGCTACTTTGTCCATGATTATCCAGGCAAGAACACTGTAGTGTGTTGCTATTCCCTTCTCCAGGGGGTCGTCCCAAACCAAGATTGAATCCAACTCTCCCACATTGCAAGTGGATTCTTTACAATCTGAGTCACCAGGGAGGTTTAACATTTTATTTCTTTTCATTACTGAAGCATATTTCATTTTTACAGTTCTAAATATTGAGTCAGAATTAAGGGGAAGAAGGGGGTGACAGAGGATGAAATGACTCAGTGGCATCACTGATTCAATGGACATGAATTTGGGCAATCTCTGGGAGTTAGTGAAGGACAGGGAGGCCTGGTGTACTGCAGTCAATGGGGTGACAAAGAGTTGGACACAACTTGGTGACTGAACAACAACAAAGTTTTGTTTATCCATTCACCTAATAATGGATATTTGAGCCATTTGTGTTTTAAAAATATGCTAGGAATATATTTATATAAGTCACTGTTTGGCCATATGCTTTCCTTCAGGTAAATATCTAGCAGAGACATCAGTTTGATGACAATGGTTCACATAGTCAAAGCTTAATTTTTTTTTTTCCAGTAATCATGTACAGATGTGAGAGTTGGACTATAAATCATGCTGAGCACCAAAGAATTGATGTTTTCCAAATGTGGTGTTGGAGAAGACTCTTGAGAATCCCTTGGACAGCAAGGAGATCAAATCAGTCAATCCTAATGGAAATGAACCCTGAATATTCACTGGAAGGAGTGATGCTGAAGCTGAAGCTCCAATACTTCGGCCACCTGATGCGAAGAACTGACTCATTGGAAAAGACCCTGATGCTGGGAAAGATTGAAGGCAGGAGGAGAAGAGGATGGCAAAGGATGAGATGGTTGGATGGCATCACGGATTCAATGGACATGAGTTTGATCAAACTCCAGAAGATGGAGAAGGACAGGGAAGACTGGCATGTTGCAGTCCATGGAGTCACAAAGAGATGGACAAGACTGAGCGACTGAACAACTGACAATTGAATTCTGACGTGATCAAAGAAGACTTTAAATAACTGGAATAGTTTTTACATGTATTAAACTTGTTTTTGAATCATAATGTGATCTGTTTTGGGAAATGTTCCAGGTGTACTTGAAAATAAGGTGTATTCTGCTGATACTGAATGAAGTGTTATACAAATATTATCTAGATCAAGAGAGTTAATAGGGTTAAGCATTCTATAAGATGAGTGACTGAACTGACTGACTGACCATTACTGATTTAAATTTGTGCTTCTGTTTTTGAGAAAGTGGTATTTATAATGATAATGTGTCTATTCGGAATTTCATTTCCATTAGTTTTCACTTTATGCGTAAGATGTATACCTATTATGGTCACCGACTCCTCTTGACTGCAATAAACACATTTATCACTATGAAATAACCATGATTGTTTGTCAATATTATCTACTCTAAAACCTATGCTGTCTTATAGACTCTTATACATGAAGGATCTTATACATATGTTATGTACAAGAATAATCATATACATATTACAAAGCCTTAGGCAATGACTTAAAGAAGAAGAAAAGAGTAATAGATAATAAGTTACAGATAATATAAACCTGAATCTTGAAATATAGTTAATACAAAGCAAGGCAGAAAGTAGGAAAAGGAGAACAAGGAAAAGATGAGCGGAAAAAACCTACGACAGATATAAAGAACAGATATAAAGAACAAGCTGTATGTCTGTTTTTTCTTGTATTTCTGTTTTTCCTCTGTAGGCCTTTGTGCTATTGTAGTTATATATCTTAAATCTACATAATTTATATCTTCAACAAAATATTTCTTTTACTTTCGTTTAAATGGCTAATTACCTTTAACATATTTACTTTTAAAAATCTTATATATATGTTTATAATTTCTGATGATCTTTATTCATTTTTTAAACTATATTTCTATCTGGTATCATTTACCTTAACATTTTTAAAGGTACAAATCTACTTATGATGACTTTTTGAGCTTTAATGTGTCTTAATAAGCATTTCATCTTTGCTTTTGCATCATACTTTTCATTAGTAGTACAGAATTCTGTATTAAAAAGTCTTCTTCTCAGTGTTTTAAATATTTGCTTCATTATTTTTTCATTTGCATTGTTTCCAATGAAACATCTGCTACTATATTTAAATTTGTTGCTCTGCACAAACGTGACTTATCTCTGGCTTTTTATTTTTAAATATGTTTATCACTAATTTTGAGCAGTTTGATCATGATGTGCCTTGGTGTACATTTGTAATGTTTATTTCTGTGAGAGTTGTGAAGGAAGGTTGTTATACTTCTTGAATCTGTAGATATATCAATATCATCAAATTAGGAAGTAGTTTAGCCATTATTTGACAAATATGTTTTCTATCGCCATGTCTCCTATTCTGCCTCAACTCTAACATGTGTGTTAGGTTTAATGATGTTTTAAATGCTCTTTTTATTTATGTATTTCATATCCATTATTTTCTATTTCTATGTTTTCAGGTTTAGTAATCTTTTATTCTACAGTATCATCTATCGATAATAACATCCAGCATGTATTATTCATTTCGACAGTAGTTTGCATCTTCCTACAACTAGTTTGGCTCTTTTCCACAACTTCCATTTCTCACCTTAACATATTTAATTTTCCTGTTAGCTTATTTAACATCTTTATCTCAGTTATAATAACTTGGATACCCTCACACACTATTTTTTCAATTCTTTTTTAATTGGAGGATAATTGCTTTAAAATATTGTGTTGATTTCAGACATACAAATGTCCCCTCCTACCTGAACCCCTCTCCCATCTCCCACTTCATCCCAATGGAATGTTGCTGTTGTTGTTGTTGTTCAGTCGCTAACTCATGTCAGACTCTTTGCCACCCATGGACTGCAGCATGCCAGACTTCCCTGTCCTTCACTGTCCCCTGGAGTTTGCTCAAACTCATGTTCATTGAATTGGTGATGCTGTCCAAGCATTTCATCTTCTGTCATCCCCTTCTGCCTTCAATCTTCCCCAGCATCAGGGTTTTTCCAATGAGTTGGCTCTTCGCATCAGGTAGCTAAAGTACTGGAGCTTCAGCTTCAGTGTCAGTCCTTCCAATGTATATTCAGGACTTATTTCCTTTAGGATTGACTTGTTTGATCTCCTTGCAGTTCAAAGAACTCTCAAGAGTCTTCTCCAGAACCAATTTGAAAGCATCAGACCTTTGGCACTCAGCCTGATTTATGGTCTGACTCTCATATCTGTCCATGAGTACTGGAAAAACCATAGCTTTGACTATATGGAAATTTGTAGGCAAATTGATGTCTCTGCTTTTTAATAAAAAGTGATGTCTATGTTTTTTAATTGATGGGATATTCAGTTCAGTTCAGTTCAGTTCAGTCACTCAGTCATGTCTGAATCTTTGTGACCCCATGAATTGCAGCATGCCAGGCCTCCCTGTCCATCACCAATTCCTGGAGTTCACTCAAACTGAAGTCCATCAAGTCGGTGATGACATCCAGCCATCTCATCCTCTGTCGTCCCCTTCTCCTCCTGCCCCCAGTCACTTCCAGCATCAGAGTCTTTTCCAATGAGTCAACTCTTCACATGAGGTGGCCAAAGTATTGGAGTTTCAGCTTTAGCATCAGTCCTTTCAATGAACACCCATGACTGATCTCCTTTAGAATGGACTAGTTGGATCTCCTTGCAGTCCAAGGGACTCTCAAGAGTCTTCTCCAAAACCACAGTTCAAAAGCATCAATTCTTCGGTGATCAGCCTTCTTCACAGCCCAACTCTCACATCCATACATGACCACAGGAAAAACCATAGCCTTGACTAGACGGAGCTTTGTTGACAAAGTAATGTCTCTGCTTTTCAATATGCTATCTAGGTTGGTCATAACTTTCCTTCCAAGGAGTAAGCATCTTTTAGTTTCATGGCTGCAGTCACCATCTGCAGTGATTTTGGAGCCCCCAAAAATAAAGTCTGAAAAAAAAAAAAAAAAGTCTGACACTGTTTCAACTGTTTCCCCATCTATTTCCCATGAAGTGATGGGACCAGATGCCATGATCTTAGTTTTCTGAATGTTGAGCTTTAGGCCAACTATTTCACTCTCCTCTTTCACTTTCATCAGAAGACTTTTTAGTTCCTCTTCACTTTCTGCCATAAGGGTGGTGTCATCTGCATATCTGAGGTTATTGATATTTCCCCCCGCAATCTTGATTCCAGCTTATGCTTCTTCCAGCCCAGATATTACTCAGCTATAAAAAACAATGCATTCAAGTCAGTCCTAATGTAGTAGATGAACCTACAGCTTAATATACAAAGTGAAGTATGTCAGAAAGAGAAAGACAAATATTGCATATTTGCTCATGCATATGGAATCTAGAAAGGCAATACTGATGAACCCATTTACAGGGCAGCAGTGAAGATGCAGATGTAGGGAACAGACATGTGGACACATTGGAGGAAGAAGAGAGTGGGACTAATTGAGAGAATAGTATGCAATCACATATATTACTATAAGTAAAATAGATAGCAAATGGGAATTTGCTTTATGACACAGGGAGCTCAACTCTGTGCTCTGTGACAACCTCACCCACTAATTCTAACAACTTTGCCAATTCTTGGCCAGTTTTGATTTATTAATCTTCACCACAGAAAGTCTTCCCAGTTCTCTCTTGATTCTTTTTCTCTTTTCTGCAACCTCATCTAAAAGCAGTAAGTTAGGGAAATTTTAGAATTTAACTCATGTGTCTCCTACTTCTTATTTATTATTTTCCTTTGCATGTTACATGTTTTCTTGAAAACCATTGTTTCACATGTTTTTTTTTTTTTTCCAAACTTTTTTAGTGGCTTGAAGCAGAAGAATAAAGCTGATTCTCGTGACTCCTTCTTAGTTGGAAGTGGAAGTCATGCCTAAGTATTCAATTACTGAACTGAAAGGTTCAGTGTAAAGAAGCAAGTAATTGTAGCTAAAAATCTTTACAATGTTTTTTCTATTACAGCAACATTACATGATATTTATCTTTTGCAACTCATTGTTGCTGTCATTTTACCAACTTCTTTTTATCAGTGATGCCAAAATATTTGTATAATTAATTATAAAGAATTAAACATTAATCTTGGAAACTTTACACTAGAAAATCAGGAAGATAAGTATTATTTCAAATACCATCCCCCCAAATCAGAAAGTGGCTTAATAATCTGTTAAGAGCAAGTGAAAGTTTGCCTAAAATACAATAGACATCTTTTTTACTGGTGTTGAAGGAATTCTGAGACTGTAACAACCTCAGATGTTAGGATCCCCAAGAGAAGGGAATTGCAGAAATATGAGATCCACACTACACTGTTTTTACTCGCATGGCATTTTTAAGGCCAAGATGCCAAGAAACTTGACAAAAGCAAGTTGTAAATTAGAATGTTTTATTCAGCAGCCTCAGAATCTTATGAAACAAAAATTGGCCTCAAAATCCACCAAAGATATACTTCTGATTCCACATAAATTTTTCAGTTGGAATTTCTGCTGCTCTATTTTTTGGGCTCCAAAATCACTGCAGATGGTGACTGCAGCCATGAAATTAAAAGACCCTTAACCTTTGGAAGAAAAGTTATGGCCAACCTAGACAGCATATTGAAAAGTAGAGACATTACTTTGTCAACAAAGGTCTGTCTAGTCAAGGCTATGGTTTTTCCAGTGGTCATGTATGGATGTGAGATTTGGACTGTGAAGAAAGCTGAGCACTGAAGAATTGATGCTTTTGAACTGTGGTGTTGGAGAAGACTCTTGAGAGTCACTTGGACTTCAAGGAGATCCAACCAATCCATTCTGAAGGAGATCAGCCCTGGGTGTTCTTTGGAAGTAATGATGCTAAAGCTGAAACTCCAGTACTTTGGCCACCTCATGCAAAGAGTTGACTCATTGGAAAAGACTGATGCTGGGAGGGATTGGGGGCAGAAGGAAGAGGGGACGACAGAGGATGAGATGGTTGGATGGCATCACTGACTCAATGGGTGTGAATTTGAGTGAACTCTGGGAGATGGTGATAGACAGGGAGGCCTGGCATGCTGTTATTCATGGAGTTGCAAAGAGTTGGACACGACTGAGTGACTGAACTGAACTGAACTGACCTTGGAAATGAGGGGAAAACCAAAATTTACACTCAGCCTCCAGTCAATGAAATTCCTTATTTGTTTTAGGTCACTTGACTCTAGCTCCCTGCTGGAGTATAAGCTTTTTTTTTTTTTTTTCCAAGAGTAGCTTATGATATCCATAAACTGTGTTTTACTTTCAGATATAGCAGTTGATATCTAATTTAAAAAAAAAAAAAGTAACAGGCATTCAAAGAGAGAAGACCACAAGAGGAAAAAAAAAAAAAGAAAGAAAGAAAAAGAAAATAGGAATTCATGAATGGAGTTTTCTTATGTAGAATTTATATCAACAGTGTTTAATTCATTCCAGAATAGCCAAAGATGAAAAACTATTCTAGAGAGTTTAAATCTATAACTAAGAGACAATGGAAACTCTATACTTGAATTTAAGAATAGTTGACGTTAAATAGCTTGAAGAGAGAATTACAGAATGGGAAAATGAGTACACAGAAAATATATCATCTGAAAGAATAATAATTTTAAACAATTAAAATACAGAGAAGTGTGGAAGAGACCTATGAGACACAGTGAAAGATCTAACATATGTATATCTGATTTTGTGAAAGAGTATTTGGGGATAAATGGAGAAAATATAATGTTTAAAGTGATAATGGTTACAGATTTTTCAAAAACTTTGAAAGACATTACACCACATATTTAAGAAACTCCACATATATAAAGAAGAATGAATACAGAGTTAAATACACCTAAGCACATATAGCAAAGTCATTGACATGCAAAGAAAAAATAAATGCATATGAGTAGTCCAGTCCCACCACTTCATGGAAAATAGATGGGGAAACAGTGGAAACAGTGTCAGACTTTGTTTTTCCGGGCTCCAAAATCACTACAGAAGGTGACTGCAGCCATGAAATTAAAAGACACTTACTCCTTGGAAGGAAAGTTATGACCAACCTAGATAGCATATTCAAAAGCAGAGACACTACTTTGCCAACAAAGGTTCATCTAGTCAAGACTATGATTTTTCCTGTGGTCATGTATGGATGTGAGAGTTGAACTGTGAAGAAGGCTGAGCCCTGAAGAATTGATGCTTTTGAACTGTGGTGTTGGAGAAGACTCTTGAGAGTCCCTTGGACTGCACGGAGATCCAACCAGTTCATTCTGAAGGAGATCAGCTCTGGGATTTCTTTGGAAGGAGTGATGCTAAAGCTGAAACTCCAGTACTTTGGCCACCTCATGCGAAGAGTTGACTCATTGGAAAAGACTCTGATGCTGGGAGGGATTGAGGGCAGGAGGAGAAGGGGACGACAGAGGATGAGATGGCTGGATGGCATCACTGACTCGATGGACGTGAGTCTGAGTGAACTCCGGGAGTTGGTGATGGACAGGGAGGCCTGGCATGCTGCAGTTCATGGGGTCACAAAGAGTCAGACATGACTGAGCGACTGATCTGATCTGAGTAGAGCAGAGGTGGAGGGGATTCATCATATTCAAAAGAGCAACAATGAAACTTGCAATAATATTCTCCCTATAAGAGATGAAAACCACATATAGACATAAACACACACAAATATTTGCAGTATTGAAATGCATTACAGTATAGAATTCTACAACTAGGAAAATATTATAAATAGTCATAATAAAATAAAAATATTTTCATACCTGTGAAGGAAATAGTGCATAGAAAATTGGCAAGAATTTATGCTGGAGTATAACAATCTTATGGAGAGTGATCCCAGATGAGAAAAAAGAATAAGATGGAACATATGTAGATATACATATATATATATAAATAATGGTGTACAAGTCCTTATATTATAAATCATAAACATTACTTTGCCAACAAAGGTCAGCCTATTCAAAGCTATGGTGTTTTGAGTGGTCATGTATGGATATGAGAGTTGGACTATAAAGAAAGCTGATCACCAAAGAATTGATGCTTTTGAACTGTGGTGTTGGAGAAGACACTTGAGAGTCCCTTAGACTACAAGGAGATCCAACCAGTCCATCCTAAAGGAAATCAGTCCTGAATATTCATTGGAAGGGCTGATGCTGAAGCTGAAACTCCAATACTTTGGCCACCTGATGCGAAGAACTGACTCATTTGAAAAGACCCTGATGCTGGGAAAGATTGAAGGTGGGAGGAGAAGGTGATGACAGAGGATGAGCTGGTTGGATGGCATCACTGACTCGATGGACATGAGTTTGAGTAAATTCTGGGAGTTGGTGATGGACAGGGAGGCCTATTGTGCTGCAGTCCATGGGGGTCACAAAGAGTTGGACACAACTGAGCAACTGAACTGAACTGAGCTATTATATTAATAATGGTTTCAGATTGAAATATCCTGAAACTTAAAATGTGACAAACACAAAATGCAAAAGAGGTTTAGGAAGGTAAATTGTTCTAATTGAATTAAGCAGAAATATGGTTAAAGTACTAATGAGTTGGGGTTTACATTATTTCATTGGCAGGAATTAAAAGAAGGGTAGAAGATGAACAAACAGAAGAAGAGTAATAAGCAGAAGCTAAAATAAGATAAATTTAATAATAAAAATGCTTAATCCAAATGTGTCCTAGGAGTGCTTAGAGAAATATAAAAGAGATTGGAAAAACAGAAAGCACATTTTCAAGACTGGATCTGCAAATCAAAGTATCAGCAACTGCACAAAATTCATATGAACTAAATTTCTTAATTATTAAAAAACCAAAAACCTACGTACACACAGCTTGCATAAGATAAATGCATATACAAGTATATAGGGAAGTTTATAGATAAAGGAAAGTTAAAAAAATAACTGTGATAAATTAATATATGTACATTAATATCATATAAAATATAACAAGGTAAGAAAAATTTATAGAAACAAAGATGCATGTATGGAATAAAAATATTTAATCCTTTTATATTATACAACAATTCTATATCTATGAGTGAAAGTTGCTCAGTCATGTCTGACTCTACGAATTCTCCAGGCCAGAATACTGGAGTGGGTAGCCTATCCCTTCTCCAGCAGATCTTTCTGATTCAGGAATCAAACCAGGTTCTCCAGCATTTCAGGCAGATTATTTACCAACTGAGCTATCTACATCTATGAATAACCAGTATTATGGCTTCTAAATGTATAAAGCAAAACCTAATCAATATAGAAGATAAATATATGAGTATCACCTGTCTTTTTGAAAATTATTAAGAAAACAGAAGTTGAAAAATAGTAAAACATCTGAACCATCTGATTACAATTTTCATATAAATGGCATTTTGTAAAAGTGCACTGAACAATGACAGAATCAACATTCTCAGCAGTGCTATTTTACGAAAATTAATGAAAGGTGAAATTTTAAATGGTCTCTACCAATTTCCAAGGAATAAAACACGTAATGTATGTGTTCCAACCTGAGTGGAATTCAGGTAGAATTCAGTAACATTAAATAAATAGAAAAATTATTATCTCTTCATATTATCTCTGTATGGGCTTCCCTGATAGCGCGGTTGGTAAAGAACCGCCTGCAATGCAGGAGACACTGGCTCACTTCCTGGGTTGGGAAAGGCCACTGGAGAAGGGATAGGCTACCAATTCCAGTATTCTTGGGCTATCCTTATGGCTCAGCTGGTAGAGAATCTGCCTGCAATGCTGGAAACCTGGGTTCGATCCCTGGCTTGGGAAGATACAACTGGAAAAATTATCTCTTCATATTATCTCTATATAGTTATAAATTATTATCTCTGCCTGCATGTTTAGTGACTCAGTTGTGTCTGACTGTTTGCGACCCCATGAACTGTAGCCCACCAGGCTCCTCTGTTCTTTTGCATGGATTCTCCATGCAAAAATACTGGAGTGGATATCTATTCCTTTTTCCAGGGGATCTTCCTGACCAGGGTCTCCTGCTTTGCAGGCAGATTCTTTACAGTCTGAGATAAAGACATTTGTCAATTCCAAAATGAGATTTAGAAAATATTTTCAACTGTATAAAAATGAAATATATCAAAAAGTGCCTGGCAAATAAAATGGTGCTTAAAGAGAAAGCAATATGTTTAGATTAAAATATTAGAAAAAAAAGAAAGGATGACAATTCGATAATATATGCATAATTTTCAACTAGTTAGGAAAATCACGGAAAATCAAACCAAAAAAAGTAAATAAAGATAATGAAAACTCATATAGATGAAAAACTATAGCTTATTTTCAGACTAACTAAATATCTAAATATGTGTCTTCTAAAAGCCACTGATTCAGAGAAGCCATCTGCATACCTCTGGGAAGGATTTCTATTCCAATTAGGTTAGAGTGAAACTATGAAATCATTGATTAGCATCCATTTTTAAAATAAAAAGAGTTTTTAGTCCTCATGCTAATATAAAGTTTTCATAAAATCAATAATAAACATACAAACAATTCAAATTAGGCAAAATATAGTTATATGATATTACAGAAATGATAGGAAAATGACAAATAATTAATATATAAAAGGTGCATGATTCTTAGTCAAAAGAAAGCTTCAGAATGTAGAGCAACTTAATGTATGGAGGTTGTTGGGAGTTTAAATTGGTACAACTACATTGGAAAATTCTTTGCTATATGTAAAATTGTTCAAAATATGCTTATTCTTCAACTAGTAATATCACTCATGGGTATATACAAAATGTATGTGTGTGTGTGAGTCAGTTCAGTTCAGTTAGTCACTCAGTCATGTCCGACTCTTTGCGACTCCATGAGTTGCAGCACACCAGGCCTCCCTGTTCATCACCAACTCCAGGAGTTCACTCAAACTCATGTCCATCGAGTCGGTGATGCCATCCATCCATCTCATCCTCTGTTGTCCCCTTCTCCTCCTGCCCCCAATCCCTCCCAGCAACAGGGTCTTTTCCAAGGAGTCAACTCTTTGCATGAGGTGGCCAAAGTATTGGAGTTTCAGCTTCAGCATCAGTCCTTCCATGAGTGAGTGTGTGTAAATGTCATGTTTAAGAATATTTGTTTATAATAGCTCCACACAGAAGCAACCCCTAGCTCTCGCAACTGTGTGGACAGTATGTATTATATACTTTAAAACTGAATATTATAAGGCTATTGTATGCTGGTGACTGCAAATACAGTGGCACAGATGAACTTCTATATATTAAGCAAAAGAAGCCAGACCCAAAATGGTACATACTGTCTTCTTTCAATATTGTAAAATTTAATCAGGTGAAACTTATAAATAAAGGCATAAATTAACCTCAAAGCTAACTTTGGAAAATGGAAAGAGGAAAGACTGGAAGAAGATAAAGAGGCATATTGAGGGCTGCTAATATCTTTTTTCTGGATCTGCATGTTGTCTACACGGATGTTGACTTAGAAATAACTGATCCATAAAATCTCTTTACTTTTAATAAATATTCTGTACTTCCATAAAAGTACTTAAGATAAATATTACTTTATTTCCTCCCTTCTCTGTCTTCTTTGATCATTGATATATGTACTCCCCTACTGTTTCAGTACTCTAACATTTCAGTGAAGAGTATAGTGACTTAATGTTATAGGAAAATGTTCAAGTGCTTAGAATCAACAGGTATAATGTTTTCCACTGAAAAGGAAAAAAAGTCTCTTTTAGACTTGCCTCTGTTATTGTATTTTTCTAAACTAAATGTAAGAAATGAGGGATTGAAAGAGAAGAGACAAGAAGGGAGGGCTGCAAGAAAGAGAAGGGAATGAAGATAATATGAAAGAGGAAATGGGCGAGAACTAAGAGTAGGAAAATGGATGAAATTAAAGTGTTAAGAAAGAGAGGAAATGAAAAAGGAAAACCGGAAAACTCTCTATTTGGTCTTTTTGCTAATATGACACACTATTTATAATTTTGATAATTATGTACATAGGTATAAGCTCTGTAATGTTTTTTTTTTAATTTAAAAGCTGCCATTTGTGATAATAACTAGTAAGTAAATCTACTAAGTAACTCTCTTTTACTAACTCATAATCCTTTCATAAGAATTCTTTCAGTATCTCATTTTCAAGGTAAATTTCTCATCCCATATTTTAAACTAAAATTTTCCTTTTGCTGAGGTTTATTGCTTACAGAGTTTTAATAAAATCATACCAAAACTTCTTCTATCTAGATGAGTAATATATAGACATGAGTGAATGCTTAGTCCCTCAGTCGTGTCTAGCTCTTTGCATTCCCATGGACTGTAGACCACTAGGCTCCTCTCTCCATGGGATTCTCCAGGCAAGAATACTGGCGTGTATCCAATCAATAGTGTAGGAGGATTCCCTGTTCTCCACATCCTCTCCAGCATTTATTGTTTGTAAAATTTTTTGATAATGTCCATTCTGACTGTTGTGAGGTGATACCTCATTATAATTTCAGTTTGCATTTCTCTCTTTGCAAACCCATGGTCTGGAGCCCACCAGGCTCCTCTTTCCATGGGATTCTCCTGACAAGAATACTGTAGTGGGTAGTTGTTCCTTTCTCCAGGGGATCTTCCCAACTCAGGGGCTGAACCTGGGTCTCCTGCTTTGCAGGCAGATTCTTTCTGGTCTGAGCCACCAGGGAAGCCCACGTGTAGACATATTTTCCCTTATATTTTAAATTTATGCGTTCATATCACTGCACTCATACCTTCCATTTTAAAAGCACTATGTTTCGTGAAGAGTTGATATTCTTCCAAAATTTCAAAAGTTTTGTGTGTACATTACTAATTATGTGTATTCAAAGAGAAGTCTTATGGTTTTGATATATTCGGGTTGTGTTAGGACAAATTGGTAAGCATAAACGTTTTATGTGTGTATATATATACACACACACATATATATATACATATATATGTATATATGTATACATGTATATATAAATATATATATATAATAATTAGTAGTAAATATCTTCCCAATAAGAAAAATCACTATGATTTAGTAGAAAAAATAAATTTAAGACTGGAAACAACTATATTCATATTTTAAGATAAAACTTTTACCTGAAGTACATAAAAATGATATACCCCAATGTTCATCATAGCACTGTTTATAATACCCAGGATATGGAAGCAACCTAGATATCCATCAGCAGATGAATGGATAAGAAAGCTATGGTACATATACACAATGAAATATTACTCAGTCATTAAAAAGAATGCATTTGAATCAGTTCTAATGAGGTGGATGAAACTGGAGCCTATTATACAGAGTGAAGTCAGCCAGAAAGAAAAACACCAATACAGTATACTAATGCATATATATGGAATTTAGAAAGAAGGTAACGATAACCCTGTATGTGAGACAGCGAAAGAGACACAGATGTATAGAACACTCTTGGACTCTGTGGGAGAGGGCAAGGGTGGGATGATATGGAAGAATGGCATTGAAACATGTAAAATATCATATGTGAACCAAATCACCAGTCCAGGTTTATGCATGATACAGGGTGCACTGGGATGACCCAGATGAATGGGATGGGGAGGGTCGTGGGAGGGGGATTCAGAATGGGGAACACATGTACACTCATGGTGGATTCAAGTCAATGTATGGCAAAACCAGTACAATATAGTAAAGTAAAATAAAGAAATTAATAAAAACAATAAATAAAAGTTAAAAAAAACTTTTACCTGAAGTACATAAAAATGATTTTATTGATTGGAAGCAAATATTTCATTGACACTTAGAAACATATTCTGCACATTTAATATTTCTAATAGTGGGATACATCTCACAATTGTCACAACTGTAACAATCTTGCAATTACTGTAAGACTGTTAGCTGTTATGACAGAGTTGTCATTACTGCCATGTATGACCTTCATCTCAGTTATTCATATTGTAATTACTTCAATTGAATCATGTGCATTATTGGAACTACACATGTCAAGTTTGATTACCATTGAAAATGTCTTTCAAAATGTTCAACTGTGTCTCAGCATTGAAACGCAAAATGTAATTGTGTATGCAGAGGCAGAGAAGCAGAACCGCAGGGCATAAATAAGACATCAGGGAGAAAATACTCATCACTGAATGAATCGTTGTAATTTCACATTTTCTTGAAAGCAACAAGCAAATACTTTCATGGGACTTGAGAGAAGAAGACACTCCCAAATAGGCAAAATATCTTATTTTATTTCTCTGAAACACACTGACAATGGGAAAAAATGAAACAGGAAATTGTCAAATTCCTAGTAATATTTGAAAAAGAAATAGAGACTACTGTAAACAGTTTATATACTGTTTAGATTATTATCTTATAAGAACTTTCCAACTTTCCAGTGATTGCTAAGTCACTTCAGTTGTGTCCAACTCTGTGCAACCCCATAGACAGCAGCCCACCAGGCTCCCTGGCCCTGGGATTCTCCAGGCAAGAACAGTGGAGTGGGTTGCCATTTCCTTTTCCAATGCATAAAAGTGAAAAGTGAAAGTGAAGTCACTCAGTCATGTTCGAACCTCAGCGACCCCATGGACTGCAGCTTCCAGGCTCCTCAGTCCATGGGATTTTCCAGGCAAGAGTACTGGAGTGGGGTGCCATTGCCTTCTCCACTCCAGTGATTAAGAACAAGTAATTACCTTGATTAAAAAAAAAAAAACTGTGAATAGAGTCAAGTAAAATATATAATACAAACATCAAAATTTGAAACATGTATTTCAATATCTTAGAATAAAATTCAGGAGATTTTAATTAAGTATTTGTATAAAAATGCTGAATCAGATCAGATCAGTCTCTCAGTCATGTCCAACTCTTTGCGGCCCGATGAATCGCAGCATGCCAGGCCTCCTTGTCCATCACCAACTCCCGGAGTTCACTCAGACTCACGTCCATCGAGTCAGTGATGCCATCCAACCATCTCATCCTCTGTCATCCCCTTCTCCTCCTGCCCCAAATCCCTCCCAGCATTAGAGTCTTTTCCAATGAGTCAACTCTTCACATGAGGTGGCCAAAGTACTGGAGTTTCAGCTTCAGCATCTCTCCTTCCAAAGAAATCCCAGGGCTGATCTCCTTCAGAATGGACTGGTTGGATCTCCTTGCAGTCCAAGGGACTCTCAAGAGTCTTCTCCAACACCACAGTTCAAAACCATCAGTTCTTCAGCGCTCAGCTTTCTTCACAGTCCAACTCTCACATCCGTACATGACCACAGGAAAAACCATAGCCTTGACTAGATGGACCTTTGTTGGCAAAGTAATGTCTCTGCTTTTGAATATGCTATCTAGGTTGGTTATAACTTTCCTTCCAACAAGCAAGCATTTTTTAATTTCATGGCTGCAGTCACTATCTGTAGTGATTTTGGAGTCCAGAAAAATAAAGTCTGACACTGTTTCCACTGTTTCCCTATCTATTTCCCATGAAGTGGTGGGACCAGATGCCATGATCTTCGTTTTCTGAATATTGAGCTTTAAGCCAACTTTTTCACTCTCCACTTTCACTTTCATCAAGAGGCTTTTGAGTTCCTCTTCACTTTCTGCCATAAGGGTGGTGTCATCTGCATATCTGAGGTTATTGATATTTCTCCTCGCAATCTTGATTCCAGCTTGTGTTTCTAGAGTATTGTATTATGTGAAAATATGAGCTTTATATAAAAAAATTAATATAGAAAATCTGGGCTATGAATGTGAGGGAATTTTAGATATTTTCAAGTCATTTGTCATAAATGCATTTTCTGTTTATTTGTGCTCAAAGCTGGAATATGAAAACAATAGAAGTTTTTTTTTAAACAGTTCATTTAATAATGGTGATATTTATACCAAAAGCAAAGGAAAAAGTTTAGCAAACACAGGCTAGAGTGCTTTTATTCATGTCAATTTGCATAAACAGAAGCAATAGAAGGAAGATGGATGCTTTGACCCAATACAATTTGGGGTAGAACAGTGATTTAGCCAAGCAAGATATCATTCTTAGAAAGAGACAGACATTGCAAGTTTTTAGCTGCATAATTTAGGAAGCTTACACCCTCTTCAGTAAGAAGTGGCCTATGGGATTCATTAGAATATGATACGGTGGAATCATGGGTCTAATTCTAAATTGAAATTTTAGTAGCATGTTTGAGGAATATCAGCCTGACATCTATAGCTTGGGATTGTAGCAGAAAATACATGATGAGCTTTCATGAGGGAAGTCATCAGCATTTATGAGGGAAAAGAAAAAATATTGGATTATAGCATAATGTGAGTTACTCTTCTCTTCAGTTCAGTGCAGTTCAGTCGCTCAGTCGTGTCAGATTCTTTGCGACCCCATGAATCGCAGCATGCCAGGCCTCCCTGTCCATCACCATCTCCCGGAGTTCACTCAAATTCACATCCATCAAGTTGGTGATGCCATCCAGCCATCTCATCCTCTTTCATCCCCTTTTCCTCCTGCCCCAAAATCTCTCCCAGCATCAGAGTCTTTTCCAATGAGTCAACTCTTCGCATGAGGTGGCCAGAGTACTGGAGTTTCAGCTTTAGCATCATTCCTTCCAAAGAACACCCAGGGCTGATCTCCTTTAGAATGGACTGGTTGGATCTCCTTGCAGTCCAAGAGACTCTCAAGAGTCTTCTCCAACACCACAGTTCAAAAGCATCAATTCTTCAGTGATCAGCTTTCTTCACAGTCCAACTCTCATATCCATACATGACCACTGGAAAAACCATAGCCTTGACTAGATGGACCTTCATTGGCAAAGTAATGTCTCTGCTTTTCTTTTTTTTTTCTCTTATTTTCTATATGCTATCTAGGTTGGTCATAACTTTCCTTCCAAGGTGTAAGCGTCTTTTAATTTCATGGCTGCAGTCACCATCTGCAGTGATTTTGGAGCCCAGAAAAATAAAGTCTGACACTGTTTCCACCGTTTCCCCATCTATTTCCCATGAAGTGATGGGACCAGATGCCATGATCTTTGTTTTCTGAATGTTGAGCTTTAAGCCAACCTTTTCACTCTCACTTTCATCAAGAGGCTTTTTAGTTCCTTTTCACTTTCTGCCATAAGGGTGGTTTCTCTTACATAGTTGTAAATTTATAGAATGGTGCATTTTATGAATAAAAGTAATGAACTGTGTCTTAGAATTAATTAAAAAAATGGTAAAGTGAAAGAAAAAAAGTGAAGTCGCCCAATTGTGTCCGATTCTTTGTGACACCATGGACTGTAGCCTACTAGGCTCCACCATCCATGGGATTTTCCAGGCAAGAGTATTGGAGAGGGCTGCCATTTCCTTCTTCAGGGGATCTTCCCAACCCAGGCACTGAACCCAGATCTCCCACATTGCGGGTAGATGATTCCCCAACTCTGCCATCAGGGATGCAAGCTAACAATACTGGTAAAGAACCCACCAAAGGAGACATAAGAGACACAGGTTCCACCCAGTTTGGGAAGATCCCTTGGAGGAGGGTATGATGACCCACTCCAGTATTCTTGCCTGAAGAATCTTATGATAGAGGAGCCTGGCAGACTACAACCCATAGGGTTGCAAAGAGTCAGACACAACTGAAAAGACTGAGCATTCACTCACAGTAAATAAAGCTGTTGTCCATTTCATATCCCTATTGGAGAAAAATGAAGTCCATGTGCCGTCAGTTTCCCTATTGAGTATAAAACTCACAGATAATCAACAGTATTGTAAACTTGTTCCAGAAAATAGCAATGGATTTAGGGGAGATTTTGTTTTGCAAATTCTTGGGATCTTTCCAGGTGTAGTCTGAAGTCAGTCTCCCCTATAGAGATCAGGGAGAGATTTAAGAAAGAGACCACTCTAGATTGATCAAGTGGTAAGTTAATAAGTAGGAGAATTTACTTATGAGACTAGACTTCGGTGGCCACCAAATGAGCAAATTTCTTCACCTGTCCTCCAGAACCTTATAAATTTATACAGAGAGGACTTAACTGGGTTCAGTCATGCTTTCAGTACAGACAATCTCAACCCCGCATTTCTATTTCAAGGCTATATTCTTGGGGCAGCTTCTTGGAGGAGGGAAGGCAAGCTGAATGCACCTTTCAAGGACAGGAGAAGGAGTGGGAACCTCCAATTACCTGAGTCCAGGTTGATGTCAACTGGTTTTCATGGCTTTTTGATGACCTCTTCCAATAGGAGGAATATATATTGATGAGGTTCAAGGAAGTCCTCCCCAAGAAGTGCTACTCTGGCATGCAGATTATTTTGAGCTGAAAGCAAGAAAGGCCAAAAAGACTCAGAAAGAAACTTTGAATTTTCCCCTAACAATTTAAAAGAATTGAAGATAGAAGACTTGTTCCAGGAAGGGGTTATCACCATAGATACTTATAGAAAATATGAACTCAGTGTGGTAGATGTAGAAACCTAGCAAAGACCCTATGATCAAAGTCCTCTCTGCCTCCCATTGTCTACAGCTCAGCAAAATTTGTTTGCCAAATATTAACTCTTATTTCCCTTTAAAGCCCCTGACCTCTACCTCCTTCTTCTTAATCTAGAATTATATATATATTTATATACATATATATCTATCTTGCTTTACTGTCTCTAGAATCCCTCATGCTTATGTGAATTCCTCATATCTATGTATTAAATTTCATTACTCCTGTTAATATGTCTTGAAAGTGAAAGTGAAGTTGCTCAGTCCTGTCTGACTCTTTGTGACCCCATGGACTGTAGCCTACCAGGCTCCTCCGTCCATGGGATTTTCCAGGCAATAGTACTGGAGTGGATTGCCACTTCCCTCTCCAGGGTATCTTCCCCACCCAGGGATTGAACCCGGGTCTCCCGTATTATAGACAGATGCTTTACCATCTGAGCCACCAGGGAAGTCCATTAATATGTCTTGCTACTGCTAAGTCGCTTCAGTTGTGTCCGACTCTGTGAGACCCCACCAGGCTCCCCCGTCCCTGGGATTCTCCAGGCAAGAACACTGGAGTGGGTTGCCTTCTTCTTTCTCCTTCTCCATTTTCCTTCTCCAACCCTACTACTAATAGCATTAAATATAACATTTACTAAATTATTATATACATTATTTGCTTCACATGTTTCTTACTATGCTCAAAGGTTATTATTGAAATGTTTTAATTTTTCACCATTTAAAATTAATTTTATTATGCTATATTGACATCTTCAATTCTGGTAATAAAAATTTTATGGTTACACAATGTGATTCTTTAATGCTTTCTTTCTAATAATAAATAAAGACCTTGATTTGTTTAATAAGGCTTGCTTAAGTGAAATCACTTACATTACATTACATTTTTATCAGGCAAAGAGTGTCATCTCAGGATCCAGAATCAAAGATCTTCTGGAAATATTAGTGATGTAATTTCTGGATTTGCACTTAAACTGATGTACTGAATAAAAAGATATAGTCTCTTTGAAATTCTCATTATTGCTTCAAATAACTGATGATGGAGAATACCTGAAGCTTTCCTCAAAATTATCTCATTAGCTCTGATATGATATGTTGTTTGTCAGATGAGAAGGCTGTAGATATTTTTTAAGCACTCCATAGTCTATTAAGTTTGGATATTATATGATTCTTTTAAAATTCAATACAGACTTTTACTTTTAAGAGTTGATTATGCTCCATCTGTGAAATTCTTGTGCAAAATAGATAGCTGGTGGGAAATTGCTATATAATACAGGGAGCTCAGCCTGGTTCTCTGTTACAATCTAGAGGGTGAGATGGGGGGTGAGTGGGGAGGAGGCTCAAGAGGGAAGGGATATATGTATATTTGTAGCTGATTCACATTGTTATATGTTAGAAACCAACACAGCATGGGAAAGCAATTATCCTCCAATTAAAAATAAAAATTAAAAAAATTGAAGCCTTTCCATACTATTTAGCTTTATGTCTACATTACTAATATTCTGGTGCTCTCTGTCACTGATTTGTCAGATTCAGTTTGGTTATTCATTAATATTGAGTTCTTTCTGTTTTTATCAATAAATTAACAGCTTCACATAATATGTGAAAACATGCCTCCCTATTTTCACTCCTGAGATATCAGCTGTGTATTACAATAAAAGAATATCTGATATCAAATTCTAGCACAAAAATGGATACTGACAGTATTATACAAGATCATATAACTTATGCTATAGGATTGATAAAAATATAGATAACAACTTTAACAAGTTAGCAGCTTCCCTGGAAGTGCAGATGGTAAAGAATCTGCCTGCAATGCAGGAGACCTGTGTTTGATCCCTGGGTCGGGAAGATGCCCTGGAGAAGGAAACAGCAACCCACTCTAGTATTTTTGCCTGGAGAATTCTATGGATAGAAGAGCCTGGTGGGCTAATGTCCATGGGGTCGTAAAGAGTTGGAGATGACTGAGTGACCAAAACTTAACTCTAACAAGTATTTTTAGAGTTTACTCTAGGCAGATGTGACAGCACTATATTTTAGATTTCAGGTCATCTTCTTGTGAGGCCATGTGATAGAACCCATTGTTATGGTAGAATGTGAATCTGATCAGGATTCTGGGCCTGTGACACACACCAAAGGGTGAGAAAGTTTCAGTGTGTACATATCTTCTAGCATGAGGTTTTAAAAACTTTGTAGCTAGATTTATCAACTTCTAAGGTAGACACTTTATAAACAGTTATATCAACTGTTTGGTAGAGTACCTCATGTGGGTATCATCAGTCAGTTTCCCAAATTTGCAGAACAAAAATCTTGTCAAGCCATGATTAGGAGGAAACAGGTATCAAGCCATCAATGTTACACATAATGCTTTCTTGTTCTTTATATATAACCTATAGGAAAAGGCCTCATTAGATTACATTTGTGCTTCCCTGTCGGCTCAGATGGTAAAGAATCCACCTGCAATGCGGTAGACCTGGGTTCAATCCCCAAGTTGGGAAGATTCCCCTGGAGGAGGGCACAGCAACTCACTGTAGTATTCTTATCTGGAGAATCCCTGTGGACAGGTGAATCTGGCAGGCTACGGTCCATGGGGTCACAAAGAGTCACACATGATTGAGGGACTAAGCACAGCATAAATTACATTTATTTATTAGTTCAACTATTAAATATTGAGAGGACATATAGAATTTTTTTTTTTTTTGCATTCACATAGGAAAGAATTTACCTAACAAATGAGTTACATAATTCATCAGCTATCACACAAACTTACTCTTGACTGGAGATTTTTCCGAGTATTTCAGGTGAATACTCCTATAGGTCACACTTAGAGCCCAAATGACATTAAATAGGGACTCCACATTTAAATATAAATTGACTGGAGAATTCTAGGAAAATACTGGTAGTAGCATAATTTGGAACTCTCCTTTAATATCTCCTTAAAAAGTTTTATTTTTTATTTTTTTAAATGGACAAATCAGCTATATTACAAAAAAAATCTACTAAAGTAAGGGATACATTGTTTCCATCAACTGCCAAATATGAATGGAAGGAGGCAAATAGATACACCATTGATAACTGTAGAAGACAGAAAGACACTGGACTTCTGATGACCCTTGAACCAGAATATCTAAAGCAGACAAAAAGTACTTACTAGAAAGCACAGCAGGTGAAGGTGCGAACAACTGCACCTGGACAGTGGTTATGCAGGTCCAGTACATCCCGCAAGATGTATTAGTGAGTGCAAAGGAGTCTGTGATATATAGCATCTTTTTTTTTTTTTAAGTTGTAGTATAGTAGCTTCACACTGCTGTGTCAACTTCTGCTGTACAGCAAAGTGAATCAATCATACATATACATATACCCCCTCTTTTTCAGATTTCCTTCCCACTTAGGTCACCACACAGCACTGAGTAAATTCCCTCTGCTATACACTAGGTTCTCATTAGTTCTGTATTTTATACACAGTAATGCATATTGTATGTCAACTCCAGTCTCCCAATTCATCCCACACACCCACCCTCATTCTTGGTACCCATATATTTGTTCTCAAAATCTGTGTCTCTATTTCTGCCATGCAAATAAGAACATCTATACCATTTGTCTAGATTCCACAGATATGCATTAATATTTGATTTTCTGCCTTCCCTTACTCTGTATGACAGTCTCTAGGTTCACCCACAACTCTGCAAATGACACAATTTCATTCCTTTTTATGGCTGGATAATATTCCATGGTGTATACACACCACATCTTCCTTATCTATTCCTCTGTTGATGAACATTTAGTTGCTTCCATGTCCTGGCTACTGTAAATAGTGCTGCTGTGAACACTGATTGGCAAGTGTATTTTTGAATTATTCTGTTCTCTGAGTATATGCCCAGTAGTGGGATTAATGGGTCATACAGTAGTTCTATGTTAAGTTATTTTAAGGAACCTCCATATTGTTCTCCATAGTGGCTGGACCAATTTACAACCTCACCAACAGTGTAAGAGGGTTCCCTCTTCCCTACACTTCCTTCAGCATCTATTGTTTGTAGATATTTTGATGATGGTTATTCTGACTGGTATGACATGATATCTCAATAATTTTGATTTGCATTTCTGTAATAATTAGTGATGTTGAATATCTTTTCATGTGTCTTCTTTGTAGAAAAGGCTGTTTAGGTCTTCCATCGATTTTTTGATTGGGCGGTTTGTTTTTTAATACTGAGCTGCTTGCATATTTTCGAGATTAATCGCTTGTCAGTTGCTTCAGTGTGCAAATATTTTCTCCCCTCCTGAGGGTTGTGTTTTTGTCCTATTTATTATTTACTTTGACATGCAACAGGTTTTATTTTTAATTAGGTCTCACTTGTTAATTTTTGTTTTTATTTTTATCACGCTAAGAGATGGGTCAAAAAAGATCTAGCTGCAATTTATGTCAAAGCATATTGTGCCTATATTTCCCTCTAAGAACTTTATAGTTCCTGATCTTATATTTAGGTCCTTAATCCAATTTTAATTTACTTCCGTGTATGGTGTTAGGGAAAATTGGAAGTTTTCTAATTTCATTCTTTTATATGTAGCTGTCTAGTTTTCTGAGCACCACTTATTGAAGAGACTGTCTTTTGCTCCATTTTATATTCATACTTCTTTTGTCACAGATTAGGTGACCATAGGTGCAGGGGTTTATCTCTGGGTTTTCTCTCCTGTTCTGTTGATCTGTATTTCTGCTGTTGTGCCAATGCCATACTGTTTTGTTAACTGTAACTTTGAAGTATAGTCTGAAAACAGAGCGCCTATTTCCTCCACCTCTGTTTTTCTTTCTCAAGGTTTCTTTGGCTATTTGGGACCTTCTATGTTTCCATACAAATTGTAAGATTTTTTTTTTCTTCTAGTTCTGTGAAAAAATGCTATTGATAATTTGATAGGGGTTGCTTTTAATCTGTAGATAATTTTGGATAGTGTATCATTTTCACAATATTGATTCTTCCAACCCAAGAATTTGGTATATTTCTCTATGTGTTTGTATCATCATTGACTTTTTCTTTAGTGTCTTATGGTTTTCTGCATACAATAGGCATGTAATGGAGGCAACCTACATGTCCATCAGTAGATAAGTAAATAAATAATTTATGGTATAGGTATTCAGTGGAATACTACCCAGCCATAAAAAGGAATGAGTTTGAGTCATTTGCAGTGATACAGATGAGCTTAGAGCTTGTCATACACATTGAAGTATATATTAACATAGAATTCAGATGTTCAAGTTGGATTTAGAAAAGGCACAGGAACCAAAAATCAAATTGTCAACATCAGTCGGATCATAGAAAAAGCAAGAGAGTTCCAGGAGAAAAAAAAACAAAACATCTACTTCTGTTTCATTGACTATGCTAACTCTTTTGACTGTGTGGATCACAACAAACTGGAAAATTCTTAAAGAGATACAGAATCTGTCTCCTGAGAAATCTGCATGCTGGTCAAGAAGCAACAATTAGAACCGGACATGGAAACTGACTGTTTCAAAATTGGAAAAGGCTGTATATTGTCACCCTGCTTATTTAACTTCTATGCAGAGTACATCATGTAAACTGTTGGGCTGGATGAATCACAAACTGGAATCAAGATTGCTCAGAGAAATCTCAACAACCTCAGATATGCAGATGACACAACCCTTATGGCAGAAAAAGCTAATATTTCCATTATGGTAAATTTGGGGGGAAAAAATCTGAATTAGTTACTAAAAGAATTGAATTTGTAGATCAGTGTTGGCTTCATTGAGATGAATAATTTCTTAGTATAACCCCTAAAAAAAACTAATAGACACATTATGATAACACCAAATGACTTTATATTTACAACAACCTTATAGCATACCTAAAGTTTTCAGAGAATGGTTGCTTGCCAGGAATGATAGCTATTTTTTATATATTCCTGAATTCACTCAAAAGAGAAGACCATGATAATGATAGATGGAGAGAAATTGGCTTGATACAGCAGGGTGAAAGACAAGAGAATATCAGGATCAGAGTATTGTAAATATATACACAACAAATTTATTCAATCAAAAATGGAAAAAATAAATTGTTAAATATTATGGAAATATACAAGCAAGAATGGTGGATTTGGATGAATTGGGTGCTGTCAATTTGTATGATATGTAAGATTTGGTAAGGCCTGTGACTAGGATATTTTTAGATATCAAAGAGAGTTTAAATGATTTCATGAAATATATATAAGAAACAACAGTTTGTATTTTAATTCCTAGATAGCTATTGTAATATATTAATTTGTAATATATATTATAATATATTAATATATTGTATATATTAATTTGGTGATTAATAATATTAATTTGGTGGTTATTTTGGTGTAATATATAATGTATATCGTAATATATTAATATACACTGTAATATATTGATTTGGTGATTGATAAATAAAATAATGATTTTAAAGCAATCTAAGCGCTCTATTACAAGGTGGAAACAAGGAGAAAGATAGTGAGAAAATTATGAATAGGTAACAATTTTGGAGGATATCTAAGTAAGAACTGAACATTATCACTTCTTTCCAGTATAAAATGCATCCTCAAGTAGATGAGTAGTCCTACAAGCAAACAAGGAAAGTTCTATTTTAGGGATAAAAACTAATCACTACAGATGCTATTATACTTTTTTTTTTTAATCAAAACATTTTGACTCCTAATATAACCATTAGCTTAGGCAAGAGTCATCAACTGGTACAGGCAGTTGTCTGTGGGGAGAAGGGATTCTGGATATTCATATGATGCTAAGATATGTTTTGATAATGAAAGGAAAATGTGCAAGAAGAAGAAATCAAACTTTCACCATTTTAATCAGTTGGCCAATCTCATCATTACTCATATTGCAAAGACAAAATTAAGAATAGAATATAATGTATAATCAACTTTAAGACACAGAAAGATTGATGAGTCTTTTGTTTTACTTCCAAATTTACAAGAATTACAGAGAATTGGAATAATTTAAGCTTCACCTAGAGGTGAGTCAGGTACATCCTATCCATTTAGCAAATAAGAGTATTATTTACGAAAATAATTGTTAAGCATTGAAGAAGTCTAGAGACACATGACAATCTAATGCAATTGCTTCTAATTTAGATCTTAATATGGGAAGTGTGTGATAAAGATAATATTGGGAGAAAACTATTAAGTTGGAATATGTAATAAATTATTATCAAATTATCACGAAGTTCTGATAATATAATCTTCACTATATAAGGAAATGCTTTTCTCAAGAACCATACTGAATTATGTATGGCTTGATAATTATACTGTTTATGTTTTCTTTTTGAAATATTAGCATTAATTGTAGTTATATTAATACATAAATGTAAATAAAAGTGCCACATTCAATATGCCAACAAATTCAGAAGACACAGCAGAGGCCACCTGGCTGGAAAAGGTCAGTTTTCATTTCAATCCCAAGGAATGCCAGTGCCAAAGAATATATAAACCACCATACAGCTGTGCTCATTTCACATGCTAGCAAGATTATGCTCAAAATCCTTCAGGCTGGGCTTCAGTAGTACATGAACAGAGAACTTCCAGATGTACAAGCTGGCTGTAAAAAAGGTAGAGAAACCATAGATCAAAATGTCAATATTCATTGGAACATAGAGGAAGCAAGAAAATTCCAGAAAATCATCTACTTCTTTGACTATGCTAAATCCTTTAACTGTGTGGGTCTCAAGAAAACTGTGGAAAATTCTTGAAGAAATAGGATTATCAACCGACCAGACTCAACTGTCTCCTAAGAAACCTGTATGCAGGACAAGAAGCAACAGTTAGAACTTTACTCGTTCACTACTGGGAAAGGAGAAAGACAAGACTGTCTATTGTCACCCTGTTTATTCAGCTTCTATGTGGAGTGAAATGCTGGGGTGAATGAAGCACAAGCAGGAATCAGAATTTCCAGGAGAAATATCAGTGACCTCAAGTGAAGAGGAACTAAAGGATCTCTTGATGAGGATTAAAGAAGAGAGTGAAATAGCTGGCTTAAAGTTCAACATTCAAAAGCTAAGATCATGGCATCCAGTCCCATCACTCCATGGCTAATAGCTCAGCCTGAAGTGGAAGCAGTGACAGATTTCATTTTATTTTCCTGGGCTCCAATATCACTGCAGATGGTAACTGCAGCCATGAAATTAAAAGACACTGGTTCCCTGGAAGAAAAGCTATGGCAAACATAGACAGTGTAAAAAAAAGCCAAGACATCACTTTGCCAACAAAGTCCATATAGTCAAAGCTATGGTTTTTCCAGTAGTTGTGTATGAATGTAAGAATTGGACCATAAAGAAGACTGAGCACCAAAGAATTTATGCCTTTAAGTTGTGATGCTGGGAGACTCTTGAGAGTCCCTTGGACTACAGGGAGATCAAACCAATCAATCCTAAAGGAAATATGTCCTGAATATTGGCTGATATTAATTACTAATATTAAATATTAAACTATTAATATTGATAGTCCAGGATATTAATCTGGGAAATAGTGAAGGACAGAGAAACCTGGCATGCTGCAGTCCATGGGGCCTCAAATAGTTGGACATGACTTAGCAACTGAAAAACAAAAATAAAACAAATTAGTTTTAATACACAACCTCAGTTCAGTTCAGTTCAGTTGCTCAGTTGTGTCTGATTCTGCAACACCATGGACTGCAGCATGCCAAGCTTCCTTGTCTATCACCAACTCTCAGAGCTTGCTCCAAATCATGTCCATTGATTCAGTGATGCCATCCAACCATCTCATCCTGTCATCCCCTTATCTTTCTCCCTTCAATCTTTTCCAGCATCAGGGTCTTTTCCAATGAGTCAGTTTTTCACATCAGATGGCCAAAGTATTGGAGCTTCAGCTTCAGCATCAGTCCTTCCAATGAATGTTCAGAATTGATTTCCTTTAGAATTGACTGGTTGGATCTCCTTTCTGTTCAAGGGACTCTCAAGAGTATTCTCCAACACCACAGTTCAAAAGCATCAATTCTTCAAAGCTCAGCATTTTTTGTGGTCCAACTCTCACACCCATACATGACTACTGGAAAAACCATAGCTTGGACTATACGGGAATTTGTTGGCAAAGTAATGTCTCTACTTTTTAATATGCTGTCTCAGTTGGTCATAGCTTTTCTTCCAAGGAGCAAGCGTCTTTTAACTTTATTTCTGCAGTCACTTTCTGCTGTGATTTTGGATTCCAAGGAAATAAATTCTGTCAATTTCCATTGCCTCCCCATTTATTTTCCATGAAGTGACGGGTCTGGATTCCATGATGTTTGTTGTCTGAATGTTGAGTTTTAAGACAGCTTTTTCACTCTCCTCTTTCACTTTCATCAAGAGGCTTTTTATTTTTTCACTTTCTGTTGTAAGGGTGGTGTCATCTGTGTATCTGAGGTTATTGATATTTCTCCTGGCAATCTTGATTCCAGCTTGTGCTTCATCCAACCTGGCATTTTGCATGATGTGCTCTGCATTTAACTTAAATAACCAGAGCTATATTATACACCCTTGACATGCTCCTTTCCCAATTTGGAACCAGTCTGTTGTTCCATGCCCAGTACTAACTGTTGCTTCCTGACCTGCATACAGGTTTCTCAGGAGTCAGGTAAGGGTGGGCTGGTATTCCATTCTATTGGAGAATTTTCCACAGTTTGCTCTCATCCACACAGTCAAAGGATTTAGCATAGTCAATAAAGCAGAAGTAGATATTTTTTTCTGGAATTATCTTGCTTTTTCTATGATCCTGGATGTTGGCAATTAGATCTCTATATGTATTATCCATCAAATAGTTTTATGTTTCTTATTTGCAAAATATCAATGCCTGAGAGACCTATGTAGCACAAAGTATGGCTATATTATTCACCATTAAGTTCACTGAAAGAGATAGAAGGCAACCATCTTAATTACCTATGACTATCACCGTGATTAAAGTATATTACCTGGCAAACCTGCAGATGGAAAATATGAAGATTATCTATGAAATATACATTTTTAAAATCTAGCCCATCAACCTTTAAAGAATGAAAAGTATTCAGCCTTAAACAATAATCAGTCTTATATAGGTATTCTTTTTCAGAAAAAAAAATGTTATTCTATTTATTAAATATGAAGGATATGAGTAAATCACCAGTAGTTCAAAATGTATGCTTAAATAAATAGGGATAATTTTAAGCTGATGTCATGACCACATTTGGAATGTCTTGCCAGTGCTGTAAAGTCAACTTAGTCAGTAGAAGTCTAGTCTTGATAGCAATTCCATCATCCCCAGGAAAGTTAATCATACTTCTGGGAATCACATCTCATTTTCAGTCAGTATGAGTGGCTGATAGGGTTGTGCATCATTTTTAAGGCTGAATAATTTTTTCTTCCTAATTAATCATCTAAATGAATGCCCAGGTTTCTTCATCTTCAGTTTTGAGTATGAATCAATTTCAAACAGAAGCTTAATGAGAAAGAGAGGTAGTAAAATTTTCCTTGGAAAGAAGTGATTTACAAAGGGTCAAAATACTCAATCAGTGCTGTTCTCATTAGGACTATTTACATAAATGAAAACTAAATATTTTTTAGACTAATAAAAAAAGTTTATTATAGCATATATTAGCCTATTTTGTATTGTAAATTCTAATTATTAAAATTATTAATACCTTGCTTATTCACATGCAAAGATAAGTACTGCTCTTTTTTTAGATTACTACTTGATTTGTGACACTCATTTGTAAGAGTATTGATATTAATGGTCTTTTTTTCTATTTGCATTAAAAATCCAAAATTAATGACATTCATACCTAACAAATCATACTTGTCATTCACATGGTATTATCCAGAGACATGTCTAGTCATCTTCTGCCCTCCCAGCCAAAAAATTAATTTAGTTAGGACAGTAATGTTAAAAATAATTAATATAGCTGATAATGTTAGTTTGATACAGACTTTCAGTTCATATTATTTTAATGAAATTCAATTCTTCCCACCACTTTTGGAGGTATGTAGGGAAGTTTTTACTCACCATTTTTGATGATTTTCATGGATAAGATGAAGATCGGGCTGGATAGAGATGTAGCAAATGATCACATAATTTGATAATGACAATGCTAAGACCTGAGTTCAACTCAGAGTATTTTGACTCTACTGCCTTTTAAACTACAATATACTGGAAATAGCTTGATATAT
The DNA here is from genome assembly GCF_055505025.1 of Bos grunniens. Taxonomy (NCBI): domain Eukaryota; kingdom Metazoa; phylum Chordata; class Mammalia; order Artiodactyla; family Bovidae; genus Bos; species Bos grunniens. The sequence goes on along the minus strand of NC_141176.1, from coordinate 6,182,070 downwards.
TTTGGCTTGAGAATCAACTGAAATCTAAAAGAACTTAGGAAAAAATGTTATTATTGAACACCCATTAAGGCAAAATATTCAATATCTGTGCCTCTTATCAATAATCATTCAAATTGTTACTGTCATTCATGTTTTATGTTCACCCTATGTATCCATTCTTCTAAATATTTTATTCAAATATTTTTCGCTTAAACTTGACAGTGACTCAATGATGAAGGTAAAGAAAAAAGTCTCTTTGAAAATGAGATAACAGATTTAGATGAGTCCTGATTTACCAAATTTGCATGACTAGGAGGTTGTAGAATGATATGAATGATGTTCCACATTTGAGAACTTGTGTTTATAATGACATTTATAATGGTAATGCTACTATAAATTAATGAATGCAACAACTCTGAGACAGTGATGTCAATGAAATCAAAATGATGCTTGATTAGGTGTATATTGATGAACAAATGAGTATGGTGATATTAGAAGGGACAGTACTTGTTTAGATATATTTTGGAGGTTACTTTGTCTGCATTTAAACATGAGCTTGGTCTGTCTTTCTGACCATGGTCTTAGTCTGTCTTTCTCCTTTCTGACCATGAAGAAATTACTTGAGCATTAATTACCTTTTTACAAAATGAGGAAAATCACAATCATTGTCTCATAGAAAGTTGCTGTCAGGGTTTACATAGGTTATCACATGTAACCACTCAATGAGGCAATTTTACAGATGGTTAGAAAAGAAAATGTTGGGAAATGTAGTTAATAAAATTGTCCATGCTTTCACAGCAAGTATGTGAACAAATTTGGATGCTTACCCAGATTTCTCTGACACAAAGTTCATGTTCTTTCCACTGGGCCACATGGTTTTCCAAACAGCATATTTAATAAAACACAATATCACTGATGATATATTTGTAGAACCTTTGAATGGAATTTCAATACTGATCATTTTTAGCCAATTATAGAAATGTGAAATTGCCCGGCCAGAAAGCAATGTGTAACCAATTCAAGTGATACCAACGGTTTTTAGAAATTGTACACAAAAGGCTTTTCACAGTGGTGATTTTTCCCAATACACACATCTGGCTATCTCACAGTCTTTTTAAATGGAGAAATATAATTTTCAGAAATGTAGGTTTACAAAGCATGGTGGTCATGAACTCTTCTCCATTATTTCAAAACTGGGCAACTAGACACAGAGCTTCCCTGGGCAGTTGGCCCAGTAAATCATGTTGTGAATAGAGTACTGGTCAAAAGTACTGAGTGCCAAACTAAACTCCTATTGTCTGTTTCAACTCAGCAGATTCTATTGTGGCTGATTTTGGAAGAAAGACAGATTGGCTTACTGCCACATTTCTCACTCAATCCTTCATTGGAGGCCAAGAGCCATATTTTGAGAGAGAGCTGTGGGGATTTTTAAAATTCGTTTACTTTATATAATTACATAATTTAATTGAAACCCACTGATATTTGGAAAACAAAAAATGAGATCCTTCTGTCAGTCGACTATGTGTAGTCAAGATGACAACTGGTTTGAATTTTGAATAATCTTTATGAATTTAGTCATGTGAGGGAAATATGAGTGAGTACTCATTTGATTGCCTAAATTTAAGGAGACAACACAATTAAACAAATAGCAGCCAACTGTCTCAGAATAGTTTATGAGGGGTCCTGAAATTCCAAGATTACCTTCCTATAGTCTTCAGGACTAAATGTAAGAATAGAGCCTAAGTTGCAGTAGACACATTGGTAGTCAGTGTCTTAATCAAATACAAGTGTAATTCAATTAGAAATGCAAATACCTACATTATCAGCACCTGCAAAATACTTTCTTCTGACTCAACATATAGAGTTGTCATGCTGATATACAGTTTTTTTTACGTCACATGTCTCTGTCTACTCACAAAAATTAAGCACATCAAAATAAAAAGTAAAACCAATACACAAGTAAGACTTTAATTATTCTCATGTTATGCCACTCACTTTTAATCTCCCTCGATTTATGTCAAATTACATAACTGAAAAGTAGTTTTTCAACTTTTACAAATGGAATAATGTTATTAACCAACTGTGATACTTTTCTGAGTATTACAGCTTTATAATCAGATTATTTCAAAGATAATGAGAGAATTACGAGCCAGAAAAGTAAAATTCCTTAGTGAAGTCCAGGGAAACCTGGTGTGTGGCAGTTCATAAGGTCACAAAGAATCAAACGTGACTTAGCAACTGAACAACAATAACAAGATGACTGTAATATTGAAAAAATATAACAGTACAAGTATTATTGTTTCCCTTAATTCAGGGGCCCCAACCTCTGGGAACTAATGCCTGATAAACTAAAGTGGACCTGATGTAATAATAATAGAAATGAAGTGCACTATAAATATAATGCTCTTGAATCATCCTGAAACCATTCCCCCCTCCCCAGGTCTGTGGAAAAACTGTCTCCTATGAAACCTGTCCCTGGTGCCAGAAAGCTTGGAGACTGTTGCCCTAATTTGACTTGCATTATTTGTGAAGGACATGGATGTCCTCAGATATTTCCAGAAATACACTTGATCTAGAAAAGAGCTCCATCTTTAGATCTTTTGAAGGAAAATTTTGAAAATATGTATAAGAAAAAAAATTGCATTAAAAGGATGTGAGGTTAGTTCTATTTTGTTATCAAATTAATAAGTAACAGTTTTGGCTTTCCTGATGGCTCAGGTGGTAAAGCGTCTGCCTGCAATGCGGGAGACCTGGGTTGGATCCCTGGGTTGGGAAGATCCCCTGAAAGAGGAAATGGCACCCCACTCCAGTACTCTTGCCTGGAAAATCCCATGGACAGAGGAGCCTTGTAGGCTACAGTCTATCGTGTTGCAAAGAGTCGGACATGACTGAGCGACTTCACTTTCACTCTAAAAACAATGTCAATTACGATATTATTAAAAATATAGACACTATCACTTACAGTCACCAAGGATGTTTTTCCCATACCTAATCTATCATCTAAGTCTATCTATCTGTCTATCTATATTAATTGATGACTTCTGCTCTCTTAGAATTAACTAGTGGCTTAATTTAAATTGAGAATTGGAATCTCAAGTGCCTCTGTTATTGACAGCTATTTTATCTGACTTAGTCTACTTATTTATTTATCTATCTACCTTCCTACTTATTTATCATTTTCTATTTATTAGTAAGATTAGTTTTCAACTTGAGGCCAGACTAATAAAATTCAGGCAATTTATGATTTCTTTTCTTGAAAATTATTGTTTTTATTATTTTGAATTTAAAAGTTTCAGGATTTTATCAATCCAATCACATGTTACATAAATTTCTTTATAAATATATTTTGTTATGGTTTTACCCAGGGTTAGTAACTAACAGGAAAGGAGAAAACAATATGTTCCAAACATGGCAGTGAATTCAGGACTGATTTAGAGCAGAGATGTGCTATGAGTTCTCATTTAGTTGAACAGTGAATATATGGTAACACTGACCTTTTTTAAACAAGAGACCAAAAGTATTGAAATATATTTTACCACTTTCATGTGAGTCACCCTGAAAAAGAGTAAGATTATTCAGGTTGGAATAAGGGGGTTTGCATATGGTATCGTCTGAAGTATGCTGACATTTAGTTGGTATAAGTGAGAAGGAGATGGATAGGGAAACTTTGAGTTGCCAAAGGAACTTGTTAAGAAGACAGGGAAATTTTCAAATGACACTTTGGTGGAGACAAAGTTAGTGTATGAAAGTAATAAATAAAATAAGGAAGCATTAAACTTAGAAACAAGGGGATCAAGGTTTTTAAAAGTCAAATCAAGGAGCAGTAGGCAAGTATGCAACTTAATGAACAGAAGGTTTTGATAATTGGAGAAATGTAATTTATTTTGGAGAAAAGGAGTATTGACAGATGACAAGAAATGCTAAATCACCTGCAGAACTTGTTCAGAGTTAAACATCACATGTGAGTATGATGCTACTTTTATGTCAGGACATACCAGAAACATGACCAAAGAATAGATCCTTTCTTTTATGAATAGTCATCTAATATTAATGAGCTAAACTTTTAAAATTTATCATCTACATTTTGAGACCATAAGAAAAAAATAGAGTTATAAAGACTAAAGATGTGTTTAAAATGTGAACAGGAAGAATTTCATACTAGCAAATAATAAGACTTACAATAATTACTTCAAGAAATAAAAATATTCTATAAAATTTTTCAAACTAACCACCATATATGCTAAGAGCCACCATCATAAGCAATATAACAATCCTTAATTTTTTTGCTCATTTTACTTTGTTTCTAAAACTTTGAATAATTGAATGCTAACATAGTTGATATTTTTAAAGCTTTCTTTTAAAATAATGAACCCCATTCAAAATATAATATTACACAGAATGAGAGGAGAGTCTCCATTCATTTAAAATAATATGTCTCATACATCATATAACATATAAATTATTTTTATCAATGTCATCATTCTTTCTTAGAGTATTACATTTTCTATAGTTTGGTTCTGTTAATTGGCAGTTTACGAATTGTCTGCATTGTAGTCTTTCATCAGCTTTGAAAATTTGGAGATAACATCATATAATATTCACTTACAAATGTCATAAAATAAATTACTACATTGTGCATTGCTTTGGGCAAATATAAGGCTTAGGAGTTTTAAAGTCAAATTTATTTTTGTGTTCTGCATGCTGTGAAAAGAGAGGTTTCAGAGTCTAAGAGCCTACTTTAAAAAAAAAACAAAAGATAAAATTCTTAAATGATGATGCTGTTTTTTATGGACTCTTGGAAGGAATGTTATGATATGCTTGTAACTCTTACTAAAGCAAACATGAGGCAGTTGGTATCTAAAGTATAAAGTTGAGAGTTAAGGAATATGATTTTTTTTAACCCACTAAGTCTAAGATTCCAAGAAATATAAAAATCTCATGTACAACATATAACTGTGCTTCATCCAAGCAAAAAAAGCCCCTGAACCTTTCTAGTATAGATGCCTTTTGTATCTAACTTGGGAAGAAGAGGAGAGAAGGATCAGCTTAAGGATCAGCCCATGGACAGAATAGATTGGGTTTTATATCCTGATGGCAAAATAATTTTTGCCTCTTGCAAAATTAATTTTTATAAAAATAATAGTTTTAATGGCATATTTTTGTTTTGTAACCATTTTATATGATTATCAAATACATTGCTTTTGAATGTTACTGAACTAGTTGTAAGTCAGGAAAATGAAGTAGATTATTATAGTTTTCTATTCTAAATATATAGCATCATGCAAACTAAAATGGAACTTGCCTAATTACATGCAATCATTTTATTATACACACACAAAAATTGACAACATTGTGTTAATTTCAGGTATAGAGAATGGTGATGTGGTACTTTTGCAGCTTATACTTCATTATAAATTATTAAAGATAGTGGCTATAATCCCCTGTGTTATACATGTCCTTTTTTCTCATCTGTCTTATACATAGTAGCTTGTTAAGCCCATATCCTTAATTTTCCTGTCTCTACTTCTCCCTCCACTTTGGTAACCACAACTTTTCTATACCTATTTCTGTTTTGCATATACATTCATTTATAATATTTTTTTATATTCCACATATAAACAATATTATAGAGTATTTGTCTTTATCTGACTTGTTTTACTGTAAGCATAACTTCTCTAGTTCCATCTATATTGTTGCAAATGTCAGTATTTCATTTTTTTATGCTGCATAACATTCCATTTTATATGTGTAAATATACCACATCTTCTTTAACTCAATAGTTTGTTGACGGGCACTTGGGCTGCTTCCCTGTATTGGCTACTGTAAGTAGCACTGCTATCCCCATGGGGGTGCATGTGTCTTTTTTGAATTACTGTTTCCATTTTTTTCCAGATATAAACTCAGAGGTGAGATTACCGGATTATATGGCAGTTATCTTTTTATTTTTTAAAGTAATTCCCATACTGTTTTCCATAGGGGTTGTACCAGTCTACTTTCCCATAGTTTATGAGGATTCCCCTTTCTCTACCTTCTCTTCAATATCTGTTATTTGTAGACTTTTTGATGATAGTCATTCTGATAAAAGTGAAGTGATACATCTTAAAACTGTTTTGAGTTTGCTTTTTATATGATATGAAGGAATATTCTAGTCTAATTAGTTGTTTTATATGTGACTGCCCAGCACCACTTGTTGAAGAGGCTGCCTTTTCTCCATTGTATATTCTTACCTCTTTGTCATAGATTTATTGACCATACTTTCATGGGTTTATTTCTTTTTCCTCTGTTCTGCTCCACTGACTAAAGTATCGGGTTTTGTGACAGTATCATCCTCTTTGATTATTGTGGCTTTGTATTATAGTCTGAAGTCTGGGATAGTTATTCCTCCAGCTTTGTAATTTTTTTTCTCAAGATTTCTTTAGCAATTTGGAGTCATTTTTGTGATTCCTCATAACTTTAAGACTATTTGTTCTAGTTCTATAAAAAATGTTATGAATATTTTGGTAGAGATTATATTTAATCTCAGATTATATTGGATATTATGACTATTTTAGCAATGTTAATTCTTCCAATCTAAGACCAAAGGATAGCTTTCCATTTCATTGACTCATCTTCAGTTTCCTTCATGAATGCTTTACAATTTTCAGTGCATAGGTATTTCATCTCCTTGGTTAAATATATTTCTAGTTTATTTATTTTTTTATGTGATTTTAAAGGGGATTTTCTTTTAACGTTCCTTATCTCCTTACAAGTATATAGAAACACAACAGATTTTTGTATATTGATCTTGTATCCTTCTACTTTGCTAAATTCATTTATTAGTTCTTAGAGTTTTTGAGTGAAGACTTTAAGGTTTTATGTTATCTGCATAGAATTTTATGTTATCTGCAAAGAGTGACAGTTTTACCTCTTCCCTTCCAATTTGGATAACTTTTTATTTTCTTTCTCTGATTGATGAGCTAGGACTTTCAAAATGATGCTAAATAGAAGCAGTGGGAGTGGGCACCCTTGACTTATTCTTGAATTTGGCAGGAAGGTTTTAAATTTGTCACTGTTGAGTATTATGCTGACTGTGAATTTGTCATGTGTGTGCTGTGTTCAATGGTTTCGTCACATCCAGCTCTTTGTGATCTCATGGACTTTAGCCTACCAGGCTTCTCTGTCCATGGAGGAGTAGTATTTGATTTGCTAATATTTTGCTGAGAATATTTGCATCAAGGATATTGTCCTGCTAATTTAATATTTCTACAATGCGTTATTAGTGAAGGAAGTACTACCAACTTTGTGTGTATAATATCATGTATGAAACGAGTCGCCAGTCCAGGTTTGATGCACGGTACTGGATGCTTGGGGCTGGTGCACTGGGACGACCCAGAGGGAGGGTAGGGGAGGGAGGAGGGAGGAGGGTTCAGGATGGGGAACACATGTATACCTGTGGCGGATTCATTTCGATATTTGGCAAAACTAATACAATATTGTAAAGTTTAAAAATAAAATAAAATTTAAAAAAAAAGAAAAAAACAATCATTAACTTATTACAGTTGTGGTCTGATATTTTCTTTATCCTCAAAACAGTGTATGCTTTTCCGAGAGAACAGCAGTTGCAAAATTTGAATTTAATTTAAACATAATGTAAAAATAATCTGATGAACAGCAAATTATTGTCTTTCTGTTTGGGGCAAAACACTTACTATTGATGAGGATCTAACAGTTTATTAAACACAATAGGATAATAATTTGTTTATGGAAATACATTAGACAACATTTTAAAAAAACACTTTGAAAACCAGAATTTTAATCCAAATGAAATAAGGATTCAATAGTAATTATTTTTCACCATAAACATCAGTTCAGTTCAGTTCAGTTCATTCACTCAGTTGTATCCAACTCTGAGACCCCGTGGACTGCAGCACACCAGGCCTCCCTGTCTATTGCCAACTCTCAGAGTGTACTCAAACTCATGTCCATTGAGTCAGTGATGCCATCCAACTATCTCATCCTCTGTCATCCCCTTCTCTTCCTGTCTTCAATCTTTCCCAGCATCAGGGTCTTTTCAAATGATCTGTTCTTTGCATCAGGTAGACAAAGTATTGGAGTTTCAGCTTCAACATCAGTCCTTCCAATGAATATTCAGGACTCATTTCTTTTAGGATCAACTGGTTTGATCTCCTTGCAGTCCAAGGGACTCTCAAGAGTCTTCTCCAACACCACAGTTCAAAAGCAGCAATTCTTCAATGATCAGGTTTCTTTACAGTCCATCTCTCACATCCATACATGACCACTGGAAAAACCATAGCCTTGACTAGATGGACCTTTGTTGGCAAAGTAACGTCTCTGCTTTTTAATATGCTCTCTAGGTTGATCATAACTTTTTTCCCAAGGAGCAAGTATATTTTATTTCTGCAGTCACCATCTACAGTGATTTTGGAGCCCCAGAAAATAAAGTATATCACTATTTCCACGGTTTCCCCATCTATTTGCCATGAAGTGATGGGACTGGATGCCATGATCTTCGTTTTCTGAATGTTGAGCTTCATGCCAATTTTTTCACTCTCTTTCACTTTCATCAAGAGGCTCTTGAGTTCTTTTTCACTTTCTGCCATAAGGGTGTTGTCATCTGCATATCTGAGGTTATTGATATTTCTCCCAGTGATCTGGATTCCAGCTTGTGCTTCATCCAGCCCAGCATTTCTTATGATGTACTCTGCATAGAAGTTAAATAAGCAGGGTGACTATATACAGCTTTGATGTACTCTTTTCCAGATTTGAAGCCAGTCTGTTGTTCTACGTCCAGTTATAACTGTTGCTTCCTGACCTGCATACAGATTTCTCAAGAGGCAAGTCAGATGGTGTGGTAGTCTCATCTCTTTAAGAATTTCCAGTTTTTTCAGGAATCTCCACACTGTTGTCCAGTACGGGGAGGGAGCAGGGAGGAGGGTTCAGGATGCGGAACACATGTATACCTGTGGCGGATTCATGTTGATATATGGCCAAACCAATACAATATTCTAAAGTTAAAAAAGAAAATAAATAAAATGAAAAAGAAAAAAAAAATAAAATAAAGTTAAACTTGAAAAAAAAATTTTTCCAGAGTTTACTGTCGTCCACACAGTGAAAGGCTTTGGCATTGTCAATAAAGCCGATGTTTTTTTCTGGAACTCTCCAGCTTTTGTGATGATCCAGAGGATGCTGGCAATTTGATCTCTGGTTCCTCTGCCTTTTCTAAAACCAGCTTGAACATCTGGAAGTTCACAGTTCATGTATTGCTGAAGCCTGACTTGGAGAATTTTGAGCATTACTTTACTAGCGTGTGAGAAGAGTGCAATTGTGTGGTAGTTTGAGCATTCTTTGGAATTACCATAAACATCATATACTTCCAATTTGTATAATAAAAATACAAATGAAATACAATAATTTTTGGTACTTAAACCCTGACTTAACAGGAACATATATGTAAACAAAGTAATATAACATTATATATAATGAGTATAATACCAGTTTTAGAGAAACTTCTCTATTTGTCTGGAGTAGTCAGGGAAGAAAAAGTAGAAGGGAAAGATCAGTTTTTGATAGTCTGTGTGTTATATTTTCTTTCAATGTATAATCACTACTATCAATGTCTATCTATGTTGGAAGTTAGTGACATGAATATAAGGTTTTGATTCTGGGCTTTCAATAATCTCAAATAATTTTGATGGGTTTATAAAATTAATAAAATGATAACTGTTTGCTTAATATAAGATAGAATGAGATTAGAAATAGTGTAGGATAACACAACTTTCAGCAAGAATCAAATCTGAAGTAGGCTGACTACTGTGTATATCCCCTTTCCAAAACACTTCACCCCCAGAAAAGGGATATTTAACTTTGGTTCTCAAAAACAAGCAGAGTTTCTGCCAAAGAGGTTTATGTAGGATATTATAATAGAGAAATGAGTATGTTCAAAGTCAAAGTGTTCATTAAGGTGAACATTAATGTAGGTGAACATTAATGAACAAAGGTTCATTAATGTAGAGGTTATCAAAACACCCCTTGGGTTTTCTGTTGAGGGAAAGTATTTGGTGGACAGCCACAGTTGCTTCATTCTGAATCCATCAACATATTCTTGCTGAGGATGCACGCCCCACACACAGCTCTCCACCAGTGACTAAGAACAGTAGGCCATACCTACTGGGTATGAAAATTATGAGACTTTGAATCAAATATATACAGATGTTCCAGGCAAAATCTTCCTAGAACTACACTGCACACTGCAGTATGAGACCCTTTGCCTAAGCTCTTTACTGCCATTTCCACAGACTGCAGTGCATTCCCGCAGCTCTCCTGCTCTCTCTGAATGCCTTCTGTATTATTATTTTTTTTTTCCCTGTCACATGTATTTCCCCAATATATTACTTTAACATTACCTTCTATTTTGGTATATGTTTTTCAGATGATCTGAACTAACTAGAATATTCTGGGGACATATGAGCAACACATTCTGTAAACAGTATCATGCTCTGCAACAAGTAAAGATGATTAAGGTGTCTTCAAATATTAAATATGTTTGAGATTGAACACAGGTCTGGCTAAAGACTGATAACGATCATGATTCTTCTTGCTGGTGTAGATTAAAATTTATTGATTCACCAAAATGAGTCAAAATGTTAGTATATTGTTATTATTCTAATAAAATACCAGTAGTTAATGTTTGTACCTATCCTGTGATCTCTCTGATATTTACAGAAACATGACTGGGAATAAAATTGCAATTTGATAGGGATTTTGCATTCTTTAGGAGCTTTCCTGGTAGCTCAAATGGTAAAGTGTCTGCTTACAATGCAGGAGACCTGGGTTCGATCCCTGGGTTGGAAAGATCCACTGGAGAAGGAAATGGCAACCCACTCCAGTATTCTTGCCTGGAAAATCCCATGGACCGAGGAGCGTGGTAGGCTACAGTCCATGGGGTCGCAAAGAGTCGGACACGACTAAGTGACTTCACTTTCACTTTCACTTTGCGTTCTTTAAGTCTTTGAAAGTGGAACTAAACTTAGCCAATTCACCCAGTTTGGGCATTGTTTCTAAGCCACTTTCTTGGCTATGTTGACTACAGTTTCATGGGTTTTCACTTAGTCTTTTCTTTCATAATGACTCTACTATCAGGGACCAAAGTAAGTTTTTTAGCTTCCATGTGTATCTCTTGCAAGTATGTACTCAGAGAACAAAGAAATGGCCACAGAATAGTCTTCATCCATTAGATCAATTGTGAGAAAGAATTGGACTTTGGAGCTATGATGAGCTCTCATTTCTGCCTTGTCCTGACCATAAACCATGCACACATGTGAAACTAAAGAAAATCTTAGGACAGATATCCAGGTGCTTTCAGTATGAAACCTTTGGCTTGTGCAAAAATACGAATGCTAACATGTTAATCAGTTAAGGTATCAAGAAGTGTGAGCTACACAGGTGTCACCAACAAGGATAACTATAATCTTCCAAATTTTTACAAATATCCTTTACATGACTATCATATCCACTGTGCTTTAGAATTGTGTTTTTAAGATCTATCTGTATGCCAAAGACACCAAGTTAATCACTTCTAAATAACTCCTAGTATTGTATGCTACATATCCATGACATTTTATACATAAGTTTCTTCATGCCAGACATTGCAATTGCTTCCAACTAATTGAAAAAACAATTACTGATAACACACTGCTCTAATTCAAGTCTTACTACAGACTTGTATAATTTTTCCTATTAATGAATTTATTTTCAGGATAGCAATGGAGAAACAAAAATAGACCACAAACTTGTGGACATGAAGGGAGGGTAGGCGGGAAAGGGTGAGATATATGGAGAAAGCAACATGGAAACTTGCAATACTGTATGTAAATAGATAGCCAGGGGGGATTTTCTGTATGATTCAGGAAACTGAAACCGTGCTCTGTGACAATTTAGAAGAATGGGGTGGGGAGGGAGATAGGAGGGAGGCTTGGGAGGAAGGGAATATAGGTGTACCTATGGCTGATTCTTGTTGATGTTTGACAGAAACCAACAAAATTCTGTAAAGCAATTATCCTTCAATTAAAAAAATAAAGTGGGAAAAAAATAAAATTAAAAAAATACTGGATCACAGACATGTGTTCACTTCCTACTATCAGATTTCCTTCAAGGATTATTGGATTAGTTTACACTTCTACAGAGTGCTGTTAGCCATATTTTACTTTTGATTTCTTTTTAAATATTACAGTAATTCATTGCTTTTTAATTTGTCTACATGCATTTATTAAGTTTATTTCCTTTTACACGATTGCTTTTAGGCTTTCACTTTGAAAAATTGTCAGTCCTATCCTTTGCATATTATTTCCTTTTCTTCTGCCTTTTTCTTGTGACTTGCCTATTTTTTTGCATATTCTATCGATTATTTTCACATATTAGAGTATAAAAATACTTAGAGTTGTTTACTGACTGTTAACCTGCACAAAACTCAAACTTACCCCTGAACTGTACATGATTGGGACAGACCAAACTAATATGATACAGTGTTTGGTAATGTGATGGTTTAAAGACAACCACAGTCTCAGGCTAAATCCTGTTGGAACATATGTAGGAGAGCGCCAAGAGAGAACAGACACATTTTTGAAAACTGAACTGATCTAGAATCATTTCTCACAGAAGATGATGAACTTTCAGTGTGAATGTAACCAGGTTTTTTTCTGTTCTAAAAAAATATGTACCCAAAGGACTATAACAAAGCCTGCAGTCTGTATAATATCTAAAATGTTTAGAAAACAATTCCACATAACATATTAAGCATGAGAAAAATGCAACAATCTCTCGAAGGACAAAACAGCAGAAATCAATCTTGATGTTATAAAAATAATGGAATTATCAAACACAGTAAAATGTATATTAACTGTGAATCATGAAATGAAGGTAAACACATTTGAAAGGAATTGAAAGATGCATTTATTAAATAAATATAAGGTAAATAATAAGCCAAATGGAAACTTCATAGCTAAAATATAAAATCTGAAATTAAAAAAAAAAATAGTCAGTGGTATAGTAGCATAATGGAAGTTATAAAGACTCAATTAAATTGAAGATGGAGCAACAGAAATTATCCAATCTGAAGTATAAACAAATAAAAAAATAGAAACAAGGTATATGAGGTTCTGATATAAAAATGTTTTTATGTCACTGGAATCTCAAATGAAGAGAATGAGATTTGTTCAGAAAAAAAATGAAGAAATATTTTTTTTAATTCAGCATAAAACATAACTGTACATACTATATTTTTTAGATATTTAAATTTATTTTAATTAGAGGTTGATTACTTTACAATATTGTGGATTCATGTTGATGTATGTACATACTGTATTTATAGAAAAAGCTCAGTGAACCTCCAATAGGATAACCTAGACCTACAACTAGACAAACCCTGATGAAATTGCTGAACCCAAAATATAAAGAAAATAATTTGAAAGCATGAAGAGTAAAACACTAGAGCAAAACAAGACATGCAAGGGAATAATGAAATATCACTGGATTTCTCAATAGAAATCATGGAAGGCAAAGACAATGTGACAATGTAGATATAATTCTGAAAGAAAAGAACTGTCAAACCTAAGTCTAATATCTTTTAAGTTATTTTTAAGGATTGAGGATGAAATATATTATCAAATGGCTGAAAGATATGAGTAAATTTTGCCAATAGACCTGCTGTAGAAAGATATGAAATGTTACAGGTAGAAGGTAAATGATACCAGAAGGAAACTTGGATCATCAAAAATGAAGAGAGAGTAACCAAATGGTAAATATCCAGGCATGTATAAAAGGTTATTTCTTTCATCTTAAGTTTTAAAAAGGTATCTATTATGACATATATGACTCTTTGCAACCCATGGACTGTAGCCCACCAGGCTCCTCTGTCCATGGAATTTTCCAGGCAAAAATACTGGAGTGGGATGTCATTTCCTTTTCCAGGGGATCAAACCCAGGTTTCCCACACTGAAGGCAGACTCTTTACCATCTGACCCATCAGGTATATATTATGACATGTATATGTATACATAAATATATATTAACATAAAATACATTGAATATGGTATATATAGAATTGTGACAATAGAAGTTCTATTTATAGAGATAAGAGCCTGGAAAATCTAGTTCCATAATGTTATTCATTCTCTGCTACATAAACTGTCTTTCAAAATATAGTATCCAGAACCATCCTTTCCAGTTATACAGTGGCAAAAAATGCATTCATATTTATATTTTTATAATTCAACTTTCATTCTAATGTTAAGTCCAAATGATGAAAAAATCAGGTTTTTATGATTAGTGAAACAATTTTAAAAATTATTTTAAATATGGACATTATTGAGATAGTGAAGTTAAGAAATGTATGGATATGAGATATGAATGAGCAATTTTATATTGTGAGTCTGATTATAATTTGGGGAGATTTGCTTGGCTCAGGCTTATAATGAGATTAGTAAGTATCACAGGTCACTTTTTTTTGTTTGTTTCTAAATTAGTCACTCCTGTACATATACACAACAAGAAATATAACAAAGCTTGTATATCTGTTGGAAGATTTTTATTATAGTCAGTAAAGCCAGGGAGGGAGAGGAAGAGGGAGAGAAGATAAAAACTCCTTCTTGTTGATTGGATTTTATGTAATTAACCATTTTTTGTGTGTGCTTTGAAGCTGGATTTAAGAATGGTCATAATATATTTATCTTTAAAATGCCTACTTGTTACATGTTGCTGTGAAACCAGAGACAGTGTTACTCAGGTAGATTGTTTCATAGGGCAAAACAACTATAGTCCACTAATGTGATTTTTTAGAAATTCATTTAGTGATTTTTGACATTGCAAACACAAAATGTAACATTAAAAAGTCAGTTGGCCTTTGGCAAATTTGATGGTTGTTTGTTCAGAATATCAAAGCAATGCCAGTCAAAAACAATTTATAGTGAGAAAAAAAGTAGTGGAAAAAATAATTGAAGAAAATAAACAATAAATAAGTAACTGAGGTGTACTATTCCTTTTTTTTTATCTTCTGTTTCTATTCCAGTTTTTGGTTCTATGAAACCAACCCATATGAAATTCATTCACTTTCAATGAATTGAATTGGCCATGTTATTCATGAAAATAGAGAGCATAGATTCAAATATACTTTGTGCTGGATTTCCTGTACATGGAGACAGTGACATTTTTTCCTTTCCATTAAGTTAACGTGTTCTCTGGTGCCAAATACACTTTTGTATTCACTTTTGTAAATAGCTTAAAGAACATTAGGATACTACATATTTCTATAACGTCATAATAATTAGGTTTAATGTATTATAGAGTGTGAGTATTTGAAGTTAATGGCATTTTAATGTTCTTTATATTCTCACTGTGGGCCTCAATTACAGGAATTTTTACCCCCTGGGACCACTAAGAACCCCCAATTTCAATCTTTGAATGTCCCTTAAACTCTGGCAATAGAATGCAGAGCATTTGGAAATTGTGCTCCTAAGAATGCTCACCTTTTTTCTCATGTGGAGAGCACATTATTGTATCTATCATTTGTGAATATACAGACATATTGTTTTGAAAAATGACCAGAATGCAGCAAAGCATCAGACTCATTGCTATCTCTTTTTTTTCTTTTATCTTTATATTCAATATCAAAAGAAAAGTTAGTGGAAATAGAAATAGCAATAAAGAATTATTTATAGATGGACCTTATAGATGAGTCATATAAGTATTTTCCCTGTCAGTATAACCTAGAAATATTATATATATATATGATTAACATATATATCATATATATATATATATGATTAACACAATACAAAGAAGGCAAGGGAATTCCAGAAAAACATCTACATCTGACTACTTTGACTTTTGACTGTGTGGAACACAACAAACTGTGGAAAACTCTTAAAGAGATAGGAAATCTGTCTCTTGAGAAACCTGTATGCAGGACAAGAAGCAACAGTCAGAACGGGACATGGAAAACTGACTGGTTCAAAATTGGAAAAAGAGTATGTCACCCTGCTTAACCCACTCCAGTATTCCTGCCTGAAAAATCCCATGGACAGTGGAACCTTGTGAGTCTATGGGTTGCAAAGGGTCGGACACAACTGAGTGACTAACACACATACATGCAGAGCATATCTTGTGAAATGTTGGGCTGGATTAATCAACAACTGGAATCAAGATTGCTGGGAGAAACACCAAAAATATTAGATATGCAGATGATACCCCTTTAATGACAGAAAGCAAAGAAGAACTAAAGAGCCTCTTGATGAGGGTGAAAGAAGAGAGTGAAAAAGCTGGCTTAAAACTCAACATTCAAAAAAACTAAGATTATGGCATTTGGTCCATCACTTCATGGCAAATAGAAGGAGAAAAGGGGGAAACAGTGACAGATTTTATTTTCTTGGGCTCCAAAATCACTGCATACTGTGACTTCAACTATGAAATTAAAAAAAAAAAAAAGTTTGCTCCTTGGAGAGTTATGACAAACCTAGATGGCATATTAAAAAGCAGAGACATCACTTTGCCAACAAAGGTCTGTATAGTCAAAGCTGTGGTTTTTCCAGTGGTCATGTACGGATGCGAGAATTGGACCATAAAGATGACCGAGGGTGGAAGGTGTGATGCTTTTGAATTGTTGTGCTGGAGAAGACTCTTGAGAGTCCTGTGGACAGCAAGGAGATCAAGCCAGTCAATCTTAAAGGAAATCAAGCCTGAATATTCATTAGAAGGATTGATGCTGAAGCTCCAATACTTTGGCCACCTGATGCAAAGGGCAGACTCATTGGAAAAGACCATGATATTAGGAAAGATTGAGGGCAGGAGAAGAGGGCTGCAGAGGACTAGATGGTTGGATAGCATTACCAATTCAATGGACATGAATCTCAGCAAACTCCAGGATACAATAAAGGACAGGACAGCCTAGCATGCTGAAGTCCATGGGGTCACAAAGAGTTGGACAGGACTTAGTGACTGAACAACAGCAAAAAGATATTAGGATGATTAATGGAAATTTCCTGTTTTCAAAGTAGTCATACTCTAATGGGAGAGGGAACTTAAAAAACATGTATGATTGATAATGTTTTTATTTTCAGTAATTCATTCCTTCCCTCTAAGAAGATCAAGCATTCCTTTCTGTTGTCACGTGTAGTAGTCAAAGTCACTTAGTCATGTCAGACTCTTGTAACCCCATGGACTGCAGCCCCCAAGGTTCCTCTGTCCATAGGATTCTCCAAGGCAAGAATACTGAAGTGGGTTGCCATTTCCTTCTCCAAAGGTGATCAGCTTGAGTCATGTTTAAATCCCTTATGAGTTTACCAATGGCACTTTGTTGATGCTGATCACCACAATTCTTTTTCTGAACTACCATACTACAATGCCCTGTAATTCTTTTTTTTTTTTTTTTTTAAAGCAGGCAGGTGTTTAAAAATGGACTCATTTGTTGGTTTTTTAAGACAATTCCACATAATGTTACTAGTGGGCTAATGATGGAATTCAGCTTGCCACCACCCCACCCCTAGGCCACTCTTCAAAGCAAGCTGCTTTATAGAACTTTCCCAACTGTGCGAGAATTTTGGAGTTAACTAGCAACAAGCCTGAAAATTTGGTTATGTATATAAGTACGAAGCTGGTTCATCAAATCCCTGTTATGGCCCTCAACCCAATGCATTTCAACTAAGGCGTCATCTACCTCCTTCTTAACGTTTATCAGACACTTGAATAAGTAACATCCAGCCACTCCTTGGAGATGGTTCCCTTTCTCAGACACTGGGCTGCTGAAGGGCTCAGGAGCCTCGTGGTCCTGGGCTCCATTACTAGAGCCTTTACAACCTTCCAGAACCTCCATGTCCCCCTTTTCCTCATTCCTTTCATCCTCCATGGGTTCAAGGGATATTTCCCCACTTCACATTCAAGCATGATCAACTGACTTTCTTGAATCAATATGAATAGAATTGACAATGTCCCAGCTTTGAGCTGAGACATTAAAAATAACTCATATTTCTACCACTTTTAACTCTTCCCATGTGGCCCCAAGAGAAACAATTTCCTCCTTCAGTGTTAGTATCAGAAGCTGAAGAAATATGGAGCAATTTCAACAAGTCAAGTTCAACAATGAAAAGTAACATAATATGATAAATGTTTGTTATATAGTGAGATTTTGAATTATGTGCTAACGAATCAAAGTTGAGCAATACAGTTTTTTTATAACACAAACATCCAATGTTCAGTTCTATTTATTAATATATTGGAATATTCTGAAAGACACAGAATGCCTATGAATTTTTTTTTTCTAGTCAGTGTTTCAAAGGACCTTAAAATAGCATTAATATACATTCATAGATAAAATTAAATAACTGATCTCTTAACTGCAAAATGTCAG
This sequence comes from Bos grunniens, assembly GCF_055505025.1. NCBI lineage: Eukaryota > Metazoa > Chordata > Mammalia > Artiodactyla > Bovidae > Bos > Bos grunniens. The sequence goes on along the minus strand of NC_141176.1, from coordinate 6,163,697 downwards.
TCAGAAAATTGAAATAATCTAAATAATTGTATCTGTTAGAATGGTCAATAATTTTATATTTGCTCATAATCTATTTTCAGCTATACAGAATGTTCAAGAGTTTAGTTTATACATGTATCTCATTAACTTGTATATGTTACTTTTTATTTCAAAGCTGAATTCTTTCAGTTTTGAAATGTGCCTTTTTTGGTAGTTATCTTCATTTTTTTGTCAGGTACTTATATTATGTCTCATAATTTATTATAAGTCATATAATTAATATGTCTAATATTGATGGACAGTATTTTCAATGGAATAGCACACCAAATTTTGTCTATCTGGTGTTCTGAAAAAATTTTAGAACTATATTTGGAATCTTCTGACAACAATTTAAGAAGAAATGCCTTTGCTTTTTTGTGTCACATGACATTCAAGGCCAATGTCATGAAACTTCTTGCTCATGGTTTCTTGTAGGAGGTTTACAGTTTCAGGGCTTAGATCTAAGAGTGTAACCCATTCTGAGTTGATTTCTATGTAGCATGAAAAATTTTTAAAAAGTAAGATAAGCCCAATCTCATTTACTTATATGTAAATATCCAGTGTTCTCAACACCATTGCTGAAGTCACTATCCTTTCTCAATTTTATATTCTTGAGGCAATGTCAATATCAGTTGACCATGGAAATGTGGTTTTGTTTCTGGACTCTATTCTGTTCTAATATTCTATGGGTCTGTCTTTATGCTAGTACCATATTCTTTGAATTACCATATTTTTGTAATATATTTTGAAATCAGAAAGTACAGTGCCTTCAGTTTTGCTTTACTTTTACAATATTTTAGGCTTTTGGGGATACCTTTGTGTTTCCATAGAAATCTTATGATTTTATTCTATTTTGTAAAGAATGCCATTGGGATTTTGATAGTGATTGTGCTGAATATGCATATCAAAAATTTTCTATACACTGTTGATAGGGACAGTGTAGCCACAATAGAAACTGTATGGAGGTTCCCCAAGAAATCAAAAAGAGAAATGCCATATGATCCAGTGATCTCACTTTTATGTATTCATCCAAATTTATCAAAATGAAAACAAGGAGATATTTTGATTCCCATGTTCACTGAAACATTATCCACAACAGCCAGTAGGTGGAAACAATGTAAATGGTCATCAATGTTAAAAAGGGGGAAATGGTGGTATTATGTATGATGGAATGCTATTTATCCTTAATAAAAGAAATAAATTCTGCAATAAGCAATAATGTGGATGAATCTGTAGGGTGTTATGCTGTGTTAAATAAGCTAGTCACAGAAGAACAAACACTGTATTATTCCACTTCTATAGAGTACTGCAAATAGGCTAACTCACAGAAGCAGAGAGTAGAATGTTGGTTGCCAGGGCCTGGGCTGGGTGAAATGAAGAGCTACTATTCATGAGTTGTAAAGTGTCAGTTATGCAACATGAATGAACTCTAGAGATTTGCTGCACATATCTATGCCCATAGTTAATAACACCATATCATATACTTAAAATTTTAAGATGGCAAATATCATGTTTACTGTTCTTACTCCAATAAATAAAATTTAAAAAGAAGAGCTACAATAAATCTGGAGAAGGCAATGGCACCCCACTGCAGTGTTCTTGCCTGGAGAGTCCCAGGGACGGGGGAGCCTGGTGGGCTGCTGTCTATGGGGTTGCACACAGTCGGACACGACTGAAGTGACTTAGCAACAATAAATCTATTAACATATCGCATAAATTAAAGTTTTCCTCCTTTATGGTATAATTGAGATTGTGGTTCCACTATGGAATATTTCTTAAATCTCAATGTTGTATTCCTGGAACAACCTATTTTAGAGAGTTTAAAACACAATTCATTATTATTATTATATGTTTGTTTCTTAAAGTATGACATTGACCAATTCACCATTTTTACATCCTTAGAAATGTTTTCATAAGACACTCATTAGCTTCAACTTGGTTCTGCCACATTTCTTTTACCATATTATTTCCTTCCCAAGTGTTGTTACCACTCTAATTAGTAGTACTGAATGCTGCTAACATTTTAAAGTTAAACACATTCTTGCAGTACAACATTTTAATATTATATAACTAAAACATTGCTAGTTAATTGCATTTTTTAATCTGAGAAACTTGCTATAATCATTTTAATAAGTAGCATGTTTATTATCTCGAGCCCAATTCAAATTAATAGATACCAATATAATCTCTATAAACACTTTTTTTCTTTATTTATTTCATTTGTCCTGTATTTTCAAACAACCACACGCCTTTCCTAGAATGATTTTTACTTTGTAAATTTTCTATTTTGACAATCTAATGCTTCTCTAAATAGAACATTTTTTGTAGACTGTAAACACAATATGAACAGGAATGGCTCAGGTTTTGCTCAATGTTGTACCACTAAAATACCTAAACACTTCCTAGCATATAGTAATCAAATGGATACTAGTGAAAGGAAAGAAAATAAGGAGGAAGGAAAGGGTGGAAGAGCCTCAAGGTAGATATTGAATAGTTAGCAAACAAATACATCTATTTTTAATTATCTACTGATATAAATCAAAAAACAGAAACTATATAGTTCCCAATTCTAGTTCCTGTTGCTAGACTTCCTCCTGATCTGTGTGAAGTTGTTTATATATATATAATATGTATATAATTAATATATATATAATATACATATGTATATGTAAATATATATATTTACATTTGCAATCCTGGTTGAGAGGTAAAATGTACGAATTTAGCAGTCAAATACAAAATGCCAAGTGACATTTCCTCTTCATTTTCCCTCACCCCATTTCACAGTATTCCCCACCTCCCACTTCTGTGTCTTTCCTTCCTCTACAGGAAGACCTTACTTATGTATTTATATAGAGAAATTCACAGATTAGCAGATCCTCTCAAATTGGGAATTAGTGGATGTTCCGTTAAAGGTGCTACTTGACAATGGTGCCAGGAATAGCAGGAATAGATTAGAAATGAGGGTGTATATTGTAATTAGCATTCGATCAAACTGCTAGCTTCTCTGGTGGCTCAAAGAGTCGCACAGGACTGAAGAAACTTAGCACACATGCACTGGTAACTCAGACCTTAAATAATCTGCCTGCAAGGCGGCAGACCTGGGTTTGATCTCTGAGTCAGGAAGATCCCCTGGAGAAGAGAATGGCTACCCACTCCAGTACTCTTGCCTGGAGAATTCTGTGGACTGAGGATCCTGGTGGGCAACAATCCATGGGTTGCAGAGAGTGGAACACAACTGAGCAACTAACACTTGACCTGGAAGCTGCCCAGGTGGCACTAGTGATAAAGAACCCACCTGCCAATGCAGGAGACAGAAGAAATGTGGGTTGCATTCCAGGGTTGGGAAGATACCCTGGATGAGAGCATGGCAACTCACTACAGCATTCATTCCTGGAAAATCCCATGGACTGAGGAACCCTGTGAGCTCCCGTCCACAGAGTCCCTAAGGGTCAGATATCACTGAAGTGACAGCACACAGGCACAGCATTGCCAGCAGATGATAGTAACTTAAAGCATATGGATTTTTATATTTTCTACTGCTTTCACTCACTCTTGCTGCACATACTAAGATACTACATTTTATCCTAGAGGGACACATTTCCTTTATTTCAATAGGAAAAATGCATATATAGGCTACATTTCTATTCTACTTTTTCAATCAAACCTTGGCTGCCTTGTATAGTCATCCTTCAATTGCTACTTACGCAGGAAATATATTGCAGATCATCAAGTCCTACTCAGGCACCATGTTCCTTGTTTACTGATTATCTAGAGAGGAGCTCATGCTTTCCTTATTAACTACTAGATTTTTAAAGTAATGAATATTTCTAGAAATTTTGGATCACACTTCTTCATGTCTTTCATTTATGATATTTTTTACTTCCAAATTTGTTCTTTATACCCTATTCGCATATGTGCATATTTATTAGCAAATAAATCCCAGCTTCCCATGATCACTCAGTTTGAGTTGGGTTTAAGACTCTTCTCGATCATAGAAAACTGGGATTTATTTGCTAATAAATATGTACAAATCTTCATATAATCATGTTTATGTACAAATTAATATTGTCCAGTTCATAGTCATATTTATAAAATCTTGACATTTAAAAATATTTAAAATTACCTCAAAGAAAGATGCAAAGTAAAGCTAGTGATTATGTATACATGGAAGATAAACATTTGTTTAAGATCATTAAATCTTACCACTCAGGATCTTGTCATTTGCTCCAAAAATTGATTAGATAGTGTATGGGTTAATTAGTGTCTCTCAAAACTCATGGCCACCTCAAAATCAGAATGTGGGTTTATATGAAAAAAAGAAAAAAACTTTGTGGAGGTAATTGTACTTAATATTAAGGTGCAAATAGAATTCAACAGCACATTAAAAGGGTCATATACCATGACCAAGTGGGATTTATCCCAGGAATCCAAGGGCTGTTCAAACATATACAAACTAATCAGTGCAATACAACACAGTAACAAAATGAAATTTGAAAAAAAAAACAAAACACCATCACCTCAATAGAAGCAGAGGAAGTATCTAACAAAGTCCAATATCCATTCATGATTAAACTGTCAACAAAATAGAAACCTCTCCAAACACAATAAAGGCCAGGTATGAAAAAAACACAGATAATATAGTAATGAAACGTTTTACCTGTAAGATATAAAATAAAGCAAGGAAACTCACTCTAATATCTTCTTCCCAACAAAGTACCAGAAGTTCTAGCAAGGATAATTAGACAAGAAAAATAACTAAAAGGCATTCCAATCAGAAAAGAAGTAAATTATCTGTTTGCAGATGAAATAATCATACATATAGAAAAACCTTAAGGCACAAGGAAGGTGTTTTGATATGGCCACTATGTAAAATAATATGATATTACTCAAACAACTAAAATTAGAATTACTTTATTTTCCAGGTATATACCCAAAGGAAATGAAATCAGGATCCCAAAGAGATATCTGCACTCTCTGTACATTTTAGCATTAATCCCCAAAACTAATACATAGAAAAAACCTAAATGTCCATTGATGGATGAAAGGATAAAGAAAATGTGGAATATGTTTACAATAGAATATTATTTCATCATGATGAAGAAGGAAATCCTATCATTTGTGACAACTTGAATGGACCATGAGAGCATTGCTGCTGCTGCTGCTGCTAAGTCACTTCAGTTGAGTCCGACTCTGTGCAACCCCATAGACGGCAGCCCACAAGGCTCCCCCGTCCCTGGGATTCTCCAGGCAAGAACACTGGAGTGGGTTGCCATTTCCTTCTCCAATATGAGAGCATTATGCTGAGTGAAATAAGCTAGACACAAAAAGACAAATACTACACTACCTCATATATGAGGAACCTAAAACAGTTAAACTCAAAAAGCATAGAGTAGAATGGTAGATTTCAGAGGCTATTGGGAGGGAGAAATGGGAAGATGTTGATCAACAAGTCAAAGTGTCAGTTATGCAAAATGAATAAATTCCAGACATCTAAGGTAAAATGTGATTTTGATTAATTATAGTTAATATTGCAATGAATACTTGAAATTTGCTTGGAGGGTAGATCTTAAATGTGGAAACAAAAAAGAAAGAAGAGAAGGAGAAAGAAAGGAAGGAATAAGGAAAAGAAAAAAGAGAGACCAAGAATGCAGGGAAGGATGGATAGAAGAAGGGAGAGAGGAAGTAAAAGGCATTTATGTGTGATGATGGATAGACATGTTTCCCCTACTATCCAAAGGTAGAAAGTTCCTATGGAACTTTTCTTAGACCAAAATGGTATAAAGTGAAAAGTGATTACTTTAGGCCACATCTAGCTAACGGCTGCACAGAATAAATTTTTGATCATGCACAGAAGCCCACATTCACAGTCCAAGGCTACAACGGTTTGAGGCTGGGATGCTGAGTGTAGTTCCAACAGAAAGACTTTAGCAGTGCCACTTTCCTTCTCAGTGTGTGCTGCCTCTATACGGCTCATTACAAAACAACCACTGAATTCTACTTTTAAATTTTTCATTGGAGGATAAGTGTTTTGCAATGTTCTGGTGGTTTCTGGTATACAACAGCATGAATCAGCTATGAGTATACTTATATCCTTATAAGTATATTTATATGGCTCAAGAGCAAATATCCCCTTGCTCTTCAGCTTGTTTCCCAACTATCTCCCATTTCACCTTCTAGGCCATCACAGAGCACCAGACTGAGCTCCCTATGTTATTGTCTGTAGACAGATGAATGGATAAAGAAATGGAATATTATTCAGCCATACAAAGGAATGCATTTGAGTCAGTTGAACTGAAGTGGGTTAACCATAGCCTATATACAGAGGAAAGTAAGTCAGAAAGTGAAAAACAAATATTGTGTATTAATTCATATACATGGAATCTAGAAAAATCATATTGATGAACCTATTTGAGAGAGTACCATTGAAATATATACATCACCACCTGTAAAATAGATTGTTAGTGTGAAGTTGCTTTTTTTTAAATTTTTTCCTTTCTTCATGAAAGCAAAAACCTTTGAATTTCCCTATTAGTGATAATAAACACTAATGTAGATCTTTTGTAAAATCCCAGAGGCACACAGCAAACTTCCAAAAGGCAAGTATTAACTAGATTTATCGTCATTATTATTTCATAATATCAAGATATCAACTTTCATATCTTAAATATATATAGTTTTTAGTTGTCAATAATAGCTTAAATAAAGTATAATATATTTACTATGTATTTAGTTATAAATTCAAATTTAGCACAGTGGATATATGCATATACATATAATCAGAATTTAAATAATTTAATTGAGAAAAACCTGGAGATTTATATTACAAAATACACAAAAGCTAAACAGCTTTTGAGAACAAGTAAATTGGTGAACAATTTCTCATGTGATTTTATTACATTAAGACATGTACAGTCCAAAGGGAAAAAAAAATGGATTCTAAGATTTAAGTTTAAATGACTAAGAAAAGGTAGAAATGAATAAAGAAGATACGTGTGTGTGTGCTAGTCGCTCAGTCATGTCTGACTCTTCACGACCCCACAGACTGTAGCCGACTAGGCTACTCTGTCCATAGAATTTTCCAGGCTAGAATATTGCTATAGTTTGCAATTTCCTCCAGGGGATCTTCTCAACGCAGAGATTGAATCCTGGTCTCCCATGTGGCATGCTGAGTCTTTATCATCTGAGCCACCAGGGCATCTCAAAGAACTTATAGAATAGAAATAAATATTAGAAACTTTATAAGTGCTTACTCAAAGATTTTCAGGAAAAATCAAGATTCTGGGAGGAAATAATATGTCTTATTGTGATAACACTTTCAAAATATTGAATTTCCAAATGGGTAGCATTTTTCAAGTTATAAACAGAAAGGCAGTATTGTAATAATTGGGAAGCTACTCAAAAAATAAAATTCTATAGAAAGATAAAATATGAATAGCGACCAATTTTAAAATTCCAGAATATAGAGAAAAAAATTTCATTTTTGTCATATTTTTATTATCTTCCAATCCTTGGGGTCTTTCTTAATTCAAAAGCTTTAGCCACAGAATGACTGAATGTGTTAAAAATGTTCTCAACAATGACTAGACCAAATTCCTAGTTTATTTAGAATTACATATGTAGTATTTGTCTGTTCAGAATGTAACAATATGCACCATTATTTACAGCATATATTTACAATATATTAAAGAAGGAGACAAATACATCAGCAAAAGACTGACAAAGTCTTTATAATACACTATCTTGTGTGAATATAGTTTATATAAATTATGACTTCTTATTCATAAATATGGAATATGAAAATAAATTACAAGTCACAAATATAACAAAATAAGCATAGCAAGAAAGAAAACAAATAGAAATGTTTGATTTGTGCATACTACAAATTTTACATGATTTCATTATCATATAAATAGTTCACATATATAATCTTCCATGTGTTAATTCTGATAAATGCAACAGTAAAAATTAAGATTAATAGAGTCTGCTTTGAATGGTTTGCTACAAGTTATATCTACAGCCCTCTTCAGCACAGTTAGATTGTGCTCTGGGAAAATTTTTACATTCTATAGGTGATTTACAATATCTGCTAACTTGTGTTTTCATAAACTGTTAAGCTATGTAAAATTGCTTTTTTTATTCTAAACTCCTGATGCCTAGATTTTTTCAAGTTATGAATCTACAAGTGTGCTGATCATAAAATAATAAATTTAAAAAGTATAACATTCCAATGTAATAATGAAAGAAACAACTGTTCATAAACACTATATTAAAGTCTGTGAGCCATTCATATTTCCTGTTATTATTAACATTAAATGTATCATTTTTATTTTATTAAATAAGTCATTTATAAATTTAATGAACGTTTATCTTGTGAAAGTATCTTCCATGCTCAGGTCATTGAACTACACAGGAAAATACATAAAACTATAGCGGTTTGTGAGCTCAGAAGGGAAGGGAGCACTTCTGCCTTCTTCAGTCAGCATCCATGTCTAGAACGAGGCCAGATTAGTGGATTTATAGGAGCTGATAGGGGAGAGGGCAATGGCAACCCACTCTAGTGCTCTTGCCTGAAAAATCCCATGGATGGAGGAGCCTGGTAGACTACAGTCCATGGGGTCACTAAAAGTCGGACACGACTGAGCGACTTCACTTTCACTTTTCATTTTCATGCATTGGAGAAGAAAATGACAACCCACTCCAGTGTTCTTGCCTGGAGAATCTCAGGGACGGGGAAGCCTGGTGGGCTGCCATCTATGGGGTCGCACAGAGTCGGACACGACTGAAGTGACTTAGCAGCATAGTGCATTCATCAAACTCAAGAGATTTACTCCTTACTTAGGAAAAAGTGCATAAGAAAAGTAAACATTATAATAAATTACTTTGAATGTTATAAGAAAAAGAAGTTGGCAGTCATATGGGAACATAATAAAATAGCCTGGAAGTTAGAGAATGCCTCTGATAAAAGTAACCTTCAACAAAAGCTTGGATATAATTTAGGTTGACTTGGGTGTGGATGAGGATTTTAAGAAAAGAAATCTACATGTACAGATACACATGTTGCAAAAGAACATTTCTGAAACTTGAAATAGCTGGGTATACTCATGTACTGAGTGTTGGAGTTAGTATAACTGGAAACATAGTTTGGATAGAAAATGAAAATAAGTGATAAAGGTTTAAAAATCAGAGTAAAATAATAATACTATTGAAAGCAAAAGAGAGACATTGAAATGCTATATACACAGAATAAAGCTTTATTATAAAGGCAATTAGGTCAATCCGAGGCAATATACTGGCTGTTAACTCTTCAAGTATTTTGTCTATGCCATTTTATTTCTCTTTCCCTCTGGGATTGTAGTAGGGCTCTTGGATGTCTTATTCTTTCTCATGCTCTGTCTTATTGTTGTTGTTCAGTCACTAATTTGTATCTGACTTTTTCCAACCCTATGGACTGCAGCAAGCCAGTCTTCCCTGTCATTCACCATTTCACAGAGGAGTTTACTCAAACTCATGTCCATGAAGTCAGTGATGTTATCCAACCATCTCATCCTTTGTCATTCATCTTGTCCTCTTGCTTTCAATCTTTCCAAGCATCAGAGTCTTTTCCAATGAGTCAGCTCTTCACATCAGGTGGCCAAAGTATTGGAGCTTCAGCATAAGTCCTCCCAATGAATATTCAGGATTGATTTCCTTTATCATTGACTGGTTTGATCTCTTTGTAGTCTAAGGGACTCTCAAGAGTCCTCTCCAGCACACAATTCAAAAATATCCATTTTTTGGCACTCACCCTTCATTATGGTCCAACACCCATATCCATACATGACTATTGGAAAAATCATAGCTTTGACTATACAGACCTTAGTCAGCAAAGTGATGTCTCTGCTGTTTAATACCCTGTCTAAGTTTGTTATCCTCCAAGTCAAAGGCTTTAGTGTAGTCATTGAAGCAGATGTTTTGCTGGAATTATCTTGCTTTTTCTATGATCCAATGGATGTTGGCAATTTGAGCTCTGGTTCCTCTGACTTTTTAAATCCAGCTTGAACATCTGGAAGTTCTCAGTTCACATACTGTTGAAGCCTAGCTTGGAGAATTTTGAGCATTACTTTGCTAGCATGTGAGATGAGTGCAATTGTGCAGTAGTTTGAACATTCTTTAGGATTGCCTTTTTTAAGGATTGGAATGAAATCTGACCTTTTCCACTCCCGTGGCTACTGCTGAGCTTCCAAACTTGCTGGCATATTGAGTGCAGCACTTTGACACCATCATATTTTAGGATTTGAAATAGCTCAGCTGGAATTCCATCATCTCCTGTTAGGTCCATACCACTTCTGTCCATTATTCTGCCTATCTTTGCATGATATATTCCCTTTAAATCTCTAATTTTCTTGAAGAGAGCTTTAGTCTCTCCATTCTATTGTTTTCCTCTGTTTGTTTGCACTGATCACTTAGGAAGGCTTTCTTATTGCTCCCTGCTGTTCTTTGGAACTCTGCATTCAGATAGGTATACCTATTTTTTTTTTCTCTTCTTTGCCTTTCACTTCTTTTCTTTTTTTAGCTATTTGTAAGGCCAGACAGCAATTTTGCCTTTTTGCATTTCTTTCTCTTGGGGATGGTTTGGATTACTGCTTCCTGTACAGTATTGTGAATCTCCATCCATAGTTCTTCACGTAAATTGTCTATCATATCAAATCCCTTGAATCTATTTGTCACTTCCACTGTATAGCTGTAAGGGATCTGATTTAAGTCATTCTTGAATTGTCTAGGGGTTTTCCCTACTTTTTTCAATTTAAAACTGAATTTTGAAATAAGGAATTTGTGATCTGAGCCACAGTCAGATCCTGGTCTTGTTTTTGCTGACTGTATAGAGCTTCATCTTTGGCTGCAAAGAATATAATCAATCTGATTTCTGTGTTGATAATCTGGTGATGTCCATGAAAAGTGTCAGCTCCTGTGTTGTTGTAAGAGGGTGTTTGCTATGATCAGGGTGTTCTCTTGGTAAAAACTCTGTTAGCCTTTGCCATGCTTCATTTTGTACTACAAGGCCAAGCTCGCCTGCCACTCCAGATATCTCTCGCTTTCCTACTTTTGCATTCCTGTCCCCTATGATGAAAGTGACATCTTTTATGACGTTAGTTCTAGAAGGTCTTATAGCTTCTCATAGACGTGTTCAACTTCACCTTCTTGGGCATTAGTGGTTGGGGCATAGACTTCAAGTTAATTGAACAGTTCACCTTGGAATTGAACGGAGATCAGTCTTAAAGAGATGGAAATACCTGACCACCTTACCTGCCTCCTGAGATATCTGTATGCAGGTCAAGAAACAAGAGTTAGAACTGGACAAGCGATAACAGACTGGTTCAAAATTGTGAAAGGAGTATGTCAAGGCTGTATATTGTCACCCTGGTTATTAAACTTATATGCAGAGTACATCATATGAAATGCTGGGCTAGATGAAGCACAAACTGGAATTATGATTTCTGGGAGAAATATCAATAACCTCAGATATGCATTTGACACTATCCTTATGGCAGAAAGCAAAGAGGAATTAACAGCCTCTTGATAAAAGTGAAAGAGGCGAGTTAAGAAGCTGGCATAAAACTTAACAGTCAAAAAACTAAGATCATGGCATATGGTCCCATCAGTTCACGGCAAATAGACGGGAAAATGTTGGAAACAGTGGCAGACTTTATTTTCTTGGGCTCCAAAATCACGTAGATAGTGACTGCAGCCATGAAATTAAAAGACACTTGCTCCTTGGAAGAAAAGCAGTGACCAACCTAAACAGCATATTAAAAAGCAGAGACATTACTTTGCTGACAAATATCCATCTAGTCAAAGCTATGGTTTTTCCAGTAGTCATGTGTGGATGTGAGAATTGGACCATAAATAAAGCTGAGTGCCGAAGAATTGATGCTTTTGAACTGTGGTATTGGATAACATTCTTGAGAGTCCATTGGACTACAAGGAGATCCAGCCAATCAATCTTAAAGGAAATCAGTTCTGAATATTCATTGGCAGGACTGATGCTGAAGCTGAAGCTTCAATACTTTGGCTACCTGATGTGAAGAAATGACTCACTGGAAAAGACTCTGATGAAGGCAGGAGGAGAAGGGGACAACAGAGGATAAGATGATTAGATGGGATCACATATTTGACGGGCATGAGTTTGAGCAAGCTCCGGGAGTTGGTGATGGACGGGGAAACCTGGTGTGCTGCAGTTCATTGGGTTGCAAAAAGTTGGTTGCAACTGAGTGACTGAACTGAACTGAATTGATATATTTTATATAAATATATTGATTTAATTTTTATAACACATTGGATTTCTTATAAAAAATATATATTCTGTTGGGTCTATTTCACTAGAAAATCCAGGCTAAGACATTCTCCTATATTCATTGATGTCCACATTTCCCACTGCATATTTTAATATTATCATCATTATTTCAAATCTGTATAATAGTTTCAATATCCGAATAATTTATCAACCTAGCATTTTTCACTTTTTTTTCTTTATAGTGGGTTGGATCCTCTTGTTTTTGTATGTGTGTTGTTTAATTTTTAATAGAATATTAGCTGTTTTGTGCAGTCAGGCTGTAGAAACAGGTATACAACCGTCTAAGTTATTTATGATTGAAAAGCTAGGCTGCTTAGTGCTCAGCAGCTCTTTATAATTAGCTGATTAAATTTTTTTGAGGCCACACAGACATTATTTTCCTCATCTTCCACCACAGTTGAGATGATTGGCATGTTCCATTATTCTTCAGAAGGCCTTGCCCTTTTCTTGAACTTTAGGTTACATGGTTTTTTTGTGATTTCAGAATTCTGATGGACTCAAAAGAAATGATATTTTAGCTTGACCATGTTTACTTATTTTTTTTCCTGTGATGAAGATACTATCTTCAGCTTTTTTAACCTAAGAGAAATTGGAAGCTCTCATTTTTCAAACAAATCTCCAATATCACAGATTGACTCCACAAATTCAGTTTTCTTCCTTTATGTAAATTAAGCTTCCCAGTTCAATTCTAATATTGACTGATCTTCTGGTTTCAGTGTTCTACTTTTGGAACAAACTTTCATCTGTTGTTACAGACCTCCTCACAGGTAGGATTTTTTCCTAATTCAAAGAGATGTTTACAAAATTTTTTATATGATTTTAATTTTAAAATGACTTCTGTTTTCAAATATTTTAATCTAAATTGGTATTCTTTTCTTGGGAGGAAAAAAATATTACACTTCTTTTCTTACACTCTCTTCTTGACACTTGCATGGTTTTTAAGAGGATTGCACTTGACATGACAATCCACTCCAGTATTCTTGCATGGAGAATCCCGTGGACAGAGGAGACTAGCGGGCTACAGTCCATAGAGTCATGAATAGTCGAACACAACTAAAGCATCTTAGCATGTATGTATGACCTCTACACAGAATTCACCACAATTTTCCATTCAGTTCAGTTCAGTTCAATTGTTCAGTCATGTCTGACTCTTTGGACCCCATGGACTACAGTGCAACAGGCTTCCCTGTCCATCTCCAACTCCTGGAACTTACTTAAACTCATGTCAATTGATTTGGTGATGCCATCCAACCATTTCATCCTATATTGTTCCCTTCTTCTCCTGCCTTCAATCTTTTCCAGCATCAGGGGCTTTTCTAATGAGTCAGTTCTTCACATCAGGTGGCCAAAGTATTGGAGTTTCAGCTTCAGCATCAGTCCTTCCAATGAATATTCAGGACTCATTTCCTTTAGGATTGACTTTGGATCTCCTTGCAGTCCAAGGGACTCTCAAGAGTCTTCTCTAAGACCACAGTTCAAAGCATCAAGTCTTCGGTGATCAGGTTTCTTTATAGTCCAACTTTCACATCCATACATGATTACTGGAAAAACCATAGCTTTGACTAGACAGACCTTTGTTGGCAAAGTAATGTCTTTGCTTTTGAATATGATTTCTAGGTTGCTCATAGCTTTTCTTCCAAAGAGCAAACGTCTTTTAATTTCATGGCTGGTGTCATCATCTGCCGTGATTTTGGAGCCCCAAAAAATAAAGTCTGTCAATGTTTCCATTGTTTCCCCATCTATTTGCCATGAAGTGATGGGACTGGATGCCATGATCTTAGTTTTATAAATGTTGAGTTATAAGCCAACTTTTTCACTCTCTTTAACTTTCATGAAGAGTCTTTTTAGTTCTTCTTTGCTTTCTGCCATGAGGGTGGTGTCATCTGCATATCTGATGTTACTGATATTTCTCACAGCAATCTTGATTCCAGCTTGTGCTTCATCCAGCCCAGCATTTCACGTGATGTACTTTTCCACTCTCCCTTCCCAAATAATCTCTCTTGCTTTAGATTAAATTCTCTCTCTCTTCATGGCAATCAGCTAACATACCTGGAGTCCAAAACTATCCTGAGTTCTAACTTATCTCCAGTTAACTGCTAGATATTTCCACTCAGATGTTTCAATGGACTTTAGGCAAAATATATCCTAAATGCATTTCTTGATATTTCCCATAAAGTTTATTTTTTCTTTATTTTTTTTTCAATTTTTCTTTTATTTATTTTTTTTCTTTAATAGAAAATTATTTAATTAGTATACATGTGTTCCCCATCCTGAACCCTCCTCCCTCCTCCCTCCCCACAATTATCCAGTCTATAAATGATGATGTCATTTAGCTGTTTGTTGCAAATAGAAAGGTCTCTATGACTCTTCACTTTTCATCATCTGTCAATTAACAAGTTATGTTTACTTAACTTGAAAATATATTTCAAATCTATCCAATATTCTTATCTGCAACTGCAATCTCTCTAATTCAGTCTACAATTAATTCTTGACAGTGATGCCTGCTGATTGTCTCTTCATTTTCAGCCCACACTGCTCCCCCATTCCATTCTCCTGAAGCTAACTTTTATTTTCAAAATGGAAAGAAATACACATTGTTTTCCTTCTTAAAATTCTTTATGGGCCCCTCAATTAGCATGAAACTAAATTCAAATTCTTAAGATTTGCCAAGCCTTTTCATGATCTAGAAACTCTCTAGTCTCATTTTGCATTAGTTTTAGTCCTCTCACTAATTTCCAGGCATGCTTGTTTACTTTTAGATGCTTGAATCCATTAAGCTCTTGTATCATATCTGGACGGAGGCACATGATGCTTCCTTTAGTGCAGTGCTCTGAACTATTTATTGATAGCTTTCTATCAATATTTGTTTTTCAGATCGTACCTTATGTATAAATTTATCTGGCATGCCTTCTCTGAGTCCCAGTCTAACTTTGGTAACTCTCATGCTATTCTGTACTTTCTATAGATAGATAATTGCAGTTCATCATCTTGTATGTATCTGATTATTGCTTCAATGCCCTTTTCTCATCTAAGCTTTAACTTTAGCAGATCTCCTTTAAGCTTTAGCAAATTAGTATTCTCTGTCGTTAAAACAGGAAAGGAATGCAATTGATTTTTAATAAATAATTTGAGTGAGTGAATGAATATTTTAAGATATTATGTTTTAGCTTAAATTAAGCATTAACAAAGTTAATATAACCTTTAAAAACTTGATATTCGATCAAATGTTCCAGAATAGGAAAATAGCTTGGTAATTTATGATTATATGGCTGGTTTTAATTGATTAAAATTCCTTAGTTGTTAAATAACCATTTTAAAAGTGTTTATAAAAATAAACTATATATTTGGCTAAACATTCCACATGATAGGTTTATATTATTAGTATAATCTTTCATATAATGGAGAGCAATAATCTGCTATAACTACCTTAGCTGTAAGGAAAATCTGATAAATATAGAATATGGTTTCAGAACAGGAAAAAAAAAGCATATACATTTAACTTTTCTGTATGCTAGCTTTTCACTATTATCTTGCTCTTTTCCTAGTGTTTGTTATTTCATTCAATATTCTCTCATTTTGTTCCTATTGCTCTCCCTATACATTCATTCTTATATTAAATTAGATCACTAGGAACCCAACCATTAATTTCCATTCTGTCTTAGCCTAAACAGTCAATAGGTAAATTTGCTTATACTTCAGTGAGTATAATGATATTAATTCAAATTTTTAAGGGTTAAATAACTTAAAATTGGATAAAAATGTTTTCCTTGCCAAATGAAAGCTGCTGTTGTGGAAAAGTAAAGGCTGAGTTTCTTTATACAATAGCACTTTAAAGGACACATCTCTGCCTTAACTTCTTTGTTATTCTTTAGCATTTTAAAGTGCATCTCATGTAAACATTCCTCTAAAGGGAAATGGCTATAAATCTTTAATACATTTCCAGTTTCCGTGAAGATATTTTGCAACAAAAGTATCACTGATAAATTATGTTAAAAATAAACAAACAGACCTATTATTAGAAGGCTTGCCTCTTTTTCTAAAACATACTGTCTGTAGTTGAGTTTGTCTGGAATTAAATAGCCATGCATTTTTAATGAAGAATGGATGAATATACCAATCACTTGAGAGTTATTGACATATCCATATCCATAGCATAGTGTCTTATTAAACTATTTGTGCTCTTCCTTAATAGGGTTTATATATTCAGTATTAATAATAGATGACCATTTAAAATTCATTCCTATTGTTAAATTCTATTTGTACTCCTGCAGGAATATTATTAAAACTGTTTGTATAAAACTTATTTCTCCAGATGCAAATGTGTAAGAGTTACCGTTCTTTAAAAAAAAAAAAATTCTATGTGACTAAAATTCCTAAATCATTATAAATAAATTATGCATTTGTTAGCTGCCAGAAATGACTGTTTTTCTTGCATAGGTCTCCTTGAAGGTGGCCTCAGAATTGTTACACTTATCATTATCCAAATAATACATACTGCTTCCTAATCTTCTAGAAAAAAGACATTACTCACATTGCATGCTGATCTTTAGTGAAATGCTAATCAAATCTAACTTCCAGATCTGAGGTAATCTTTACTTCACATAAATGAGCTGGAAAATTTACAGTTTGCACTAGGATGCAAGCAAAATAAGCTTCAATGACCACTTATGTGTTTGATTTCCAGACACAGAGACAACAAAGGAGCAGCCCTGATCAGTTTGTCCATAAAGTTATGGTAAAAGCACCATTAATTGTTGAGTGACACATGTGTCTATTGTATGACAACTTTGAAAATAAGAAATAGACCTTTTCAAAAAATATTCTGCTAGTGAAACAAAATGCAAATAAGAAAAGTTACTTCTCCGATGTAAATGTCCAATTAAATAGACCCCCCAAACTCTTTGCATTTATCCTGTCAATATTAAAATGCATTTTCTGCAGCAACGCATTCCAGATTTTTGTCTTCATGAACTAGAAACTGAAAGTAACCAATGCTTGTCATAATGTTGGCATATTTTATTTCTGATAAAACAGGACGTAAAATAAAAACAAGTCCTAAGGAAAACAAAACCAGCAAAACCAAACAAAAACTGTCCATTCACCTTTTACTAAACAAATTCTTCTTCAGCACATATTTCACTCTGTGCAACCTTGACTAAAATAGTGGAGAGAAATGAAAAAAAAAAATCCCTTTTGCCAAAGTTAAAGACTTGTAGAGAGAGAAACAGACACTGCCAAATACTCAATGGAATAAATATATACTGCAAAACATGATCTGCAGTATGTTGGGAAATTACACCATATTTTTATAGTGTATTATAGAAGGCTGTATTTCATTTCATGATCGAGAGAACAACTCTGAAGAAATAACATTTAAGCTGAAGCCTATGGATAAAAAAAGTTGGTCGAGAATATTAAAGGGAAAGAATATTCCAGAACATGTGCACAGAGAATGGAAACATGTTATTAAAACTTTACCATTTAAAAAGTGCTATTCTCTTATTCAAAATCTTTATACTTGGCTTGCAGATTCCCATTCAAACAGCAGACATAGTCTCTGCCTCCATGAAACGTGTCAGCTAGAGAGATAAAAACAAGGAACCACTACTAAAGAGTACGGGTCAATGATAGTCAGACTACGGGATGCCAAACCCAATCTACTGTGTAGGTTGCGACATGGAAGAATCCTCAGAGGAGGTGACATTCACAGATGAATAACAGATTTAATTAAGAGGAAGAAAGACATATGTGGTACCTGTGATGAGGCTGGAAAAATAAACAGCATTTTTCCTTTCCAAGGGTCTCTCTAGACAAGTTTGTGATTTAAGACTGTAGGGCTTCAGCTGGAGAATGAAATGAATTGATTCTTCATCAACTGAGCTATCAGGGAAGCCTCGTACATTTTTGCATAAGTAAACTTTGTTTTACATAAGGACTCTATGTACAGGTGGAGACTAAATATCTTGAAAAGCAAAATTAAAAACATAAATACAGAGAAAAACAGTTAAAATACTCTCATAATTTTCTAAGTATTCAAGGATACTTGTCTGCTAGAAAGGATAACAGAGAAGATTGAATGAAACTTAGAGGATTCAAGAGAAGATTAGCAGGTAACAGTGACAAGAATTACTATATGTTTGGTGGTGGTTGTTGTCTAGTAGATAAATCATGTCTGACTCTTTGTGACCTCATGGACTGTAGCATGTCAGGCTTCCCTTTCCTTCACTATTTCCACTCAAATTCATTGAGTCAGTGATGCCATCCAACCATCTCATCCTCTGTCACCCCCTTCTCCTCTTGCCCTCAATCTTTCCCAGCATCAGGGTCTTTTCACATGAGTCAGCTCTTTGCACAGGTAGAGGTCAAGTTAAACTGCTAGTATCTCATTGAAATATTTTTTTCTGTATTATATATCAAATATTGTATTTATAGTAAAATATATTTTGTTATATATTTGTTATATATAATTTGTTTTATATATTTGTTATATATATACATACACACACACACACACACACATATATATATATATAGGAGGAAAAGCACTAACCAAACTAGACAGAATATTAAAAAGCAAAGACATTACTTTGCCAACAAAGGCCTGTCTAGTCAAGGCTATGGTTTTTCCAGTAGTCATGTATGGATGTAAGAATTGCACTACAAAGAAAACTGAGTGCTGAAGAATTGATGCTTTTGAACTGTGATGTTGGAGAAGATTCTTGAGAGTCCTTTGGACTGCAAGGTGATCTAACCAGTCAATCCTAAAGGAAATCAGTCCTGAATATTCACTGGAAGGACTGATGCTGAAGCTGAAACTCCAATCCTTTGGCCACCTGATGGGAAGACCTGACTCATTAGAAAAGACCCTGATGCTGGGAAAGATTGAAGGCAGGAGGAGAAGGGGATGACAGAGGATGAGATGGTTGGATGGCATCACTGCCTTGATGGACATGAGTTTCAGCAAGCTCCAGGAGTTGGTGATGGACAGGAAAGCCTGGCGTGCAGCAGTCTGTGGGGTCATAAATTTGGACATGACTGAAAAACTGAACTGAACTGATATTTATTAAAAAAAAATACAAATGTTGTATTTATAACCACAAAGTATAGCTACAAATTCAAAAATTATAATTATTCAGTTTTTCAATTTCTATGTTTGTAAATGTAATTAAATGAGTGTCTGTTAAATTTCATAGTAGGAAAGAAAACATGAATTTTTATATAACAAAGAAAAATTTGTTGAAATTATCAGCTATTGAATTGACTGAATTTTCCCACTGAAAAACCCCAAAGAGTAATTTGCAGAACTTCTTTGGTAATAACTATATGTAAAATGGGTTTCCCTGGTGGCTCAGTGGTAAGGAATCTATCTGCAACGCAGGAGATGTGGGAGACATGGATTTCCCTATCCCTGGATTGGAAAATCCCCTGGAGTAGGAAATGGCAATGCGCTCCAGTATTCTTGCTTGGAAAATTCCATGGACAGAGGAGCCTTGGCAGGCTAGAGTCCATGGTGTCACAAAGAGTCAGACATAGCAGCATACATGCATTTGTGAAATTACCATCATTTTTCTTTAAAGGAAATATACAAAATTCCAATTTTTCCATTCCACATTTATGCTAAAGTGATGTCAAAAATAATGATCGTATACATTGCATTATTTTTGATTTTCAATTTTGCATTTTCCCCATAATTTATACATGCTACTTGAGGTGCTCATGTGGTTAATTTTTAACTTTGCGGGTAGAATGCAAAATGTACTAAAAAGTTAATGCCTAGGAAAAATATATACACTACGGGTCCCTAATATCTAAATTATAGCATTAAGACTGAGCTGTAGTCAACCAGCCTCACGTGTACTGCCCTGGTTCTAAGACATGAACTAACCCTTGAGTGCATTCAGAAATACAAAACTACAAATACAGGTATAGGTGAACTTACAAAGAATATAGTTCATCTCTCTCACTGGAGTTATTTTTGAGTTTTGGTTTTTCTCATTACTTCCCACAAGACACTAATCTTCAGATCTGAACTCGAGGGCAATAGCAAGGATGCTGATTCCTGGAAATGATCTCTCTTTCTTTATGCCTGTTGATTCTATTCATTCTCAGAAACTGGATTCTGGCAACTACCATTGTGAATTCAAATAATGCTATATCATGTCTTGTGTAATGTAAGTATCTTGTAATAATAATTCTAATTCCTTCCAACCATCTCTTGTATCATTGCCATCATTCATTTCCTATATATATGCTTGTATAACTGCATGTTTTTACATAAATATATGAGGAGGCCTGAGAAGGCATTACAAAGAGCTGAGAAAAGAAGAGAAGTGGAAGGCAAAGAAGAAAAGGAAAGGTAGACACACCTTTCACCTTAATGCAGAGTTCCACAGAATAATGAGGAGAAATAAGAAAGCCTTCCTCAGTGATCAATGCAAATAAATCAAGGAAAACAATGGAATGGGAAAGACTAGAGATCTCTGCAAGAAAATTAGAGATACCAAGGGAACATTTCATGCAGATGGGCACAATAAAGGACAGAAATTGTATGGACCCAACAGAAGAAGAAGATATTAATAAGAAGTGGCAAGAATGCACAGAAGAATTGGACAAAAAAAGAATTTCATGACCCAGAAAACCACAATGGTGTGATCACTCATCTAGAGCCAGACATCTGGGAATGTGAAGTCAAGTGGGCCTTAGAAAGCATCACTACGAACAAAGCTAGTGGAGGTGATGGAATTCCAGTTGAGTTATTGCAAACCCTAAAAGATGATGCTGTGAAAGTGCTGCATGCAATATGCCAGCAAATTTGGGAAACTCAGCAGTGGCAACAGGACTGGAAAAGGTCAGTTTTCATTACAATCCCAAAGAAAGGCAATGCCAAAGAATGCTCAAACTACTACACAATTGTACTCATCTCACATGCTAGTAAAGTAATGCTCAAAATTCTCCAAGCCAGGGTTCAGCAATACATGAACTGTGAACCTCCAGATGTTCAAGCTGGTTTTAGAAAAAGCAGAGGAAGCAGAGATCAAACTGTCAACATCTGCAGGGTCATTGAACAAGCAAGAGAATTCCAGAAAAACATCTACTTCTGCTTTATTGACTATGCCAAAGCCTTTGACTGCATGGATCACAATAAACTGTGGAAAGTTCTTCAAGAGATGGGAATACCAGACCCCCTGACCTGCCTCTTGAGAAACCTGTATGCAGGTCAGGAAGCAACAGTTAGAACTGGACATGGAACAACAGACTGGTTCCAAATAGGAAAAGGAGTATGTCAAGGCTGTATACTGTCACCCTGCTTATTTAACTTATATGCAGAGTACATCATGAAAAAAACACTGAGCTGGATGAAGCATAAGCTGGAATCAAGATTCCAGCAGGGAGAAATATCAATAACCTCAGATATGCAGATGATGCCACCCTTCATGGCAGAAAGTGAAAAACTGAAGAGCCTCTTGATGAAAGTGAAAGAGGAGAGTGAAAAAGTTGG
Source organism: Bos grunniens (assembly GCF_055505025.1). Lineage (NCBI taxonomy): Eukaryota > Metazoa > Chordata > Mammalia > Artiodactyla > Bovidae > Bos > Bos grunniens. The sequence continues at coordinate 6,141,846 of NC_141176.1, read as the reverse complement.
CTTAAAGCTAAGCCAGAAAACTAAGATCATTGCATGTGGTCCCATTTCATAGCAAATAGATGTGGAAACAGTGACAGACTTTATTTTTTGGGGCTCCAAAATCACTGCAAATGGTGACCTCAGCCATAAAATTAAAAGATGCTTACTCCTTGGAAGGAAAGTTATGATCTACATAGACAGCTATTAAAGAGCAGAGACATTGCTTTGTGAATAAATGTCCATCTAGTCAAGGCTATGGTTTTTCAAGTAGTCATGTATAGATGTGAGAGTTGGACCATAAAGAAAACTGAGCACTGAAGAATTGATGCTTTTGAACTATGGTGTTGGAGAAGACTACTGAGAGTCCCTTGGAGTGCAAGAATATACAACCAGTCCATCCTAAAGGAGATCAGTCCTGAGTGTTCATTGGAAGGATTGATGTTGAACCTGAAACTCCAGTACTCTGGCCACCTGATGCGAAGAGCTGACTCATTTCAAACGACCCTGATTCTAGGAAAGAATGAAGGCAGGAGGAGAAGGGTACGACAGAGGATGAGATGATTGGGTGGCATCACCAACTCAATGCACATGAGTTTAGGTAAACCATGGGAGCCGGTGATGGGCAGGGAAATGTGGCATGCTGCAGTCCATGAGGATGCAAAGAGTCAGACACGACTGAGCGAATGAAATGAACTGAACTGAAAGCCTTTGGTTTTGGATGACAACAAACTGTGGAAAATTCTTCAAGAGATGGGAATATCAGATCACCTGACCTGCCTCCTGAGAAATCTGTATGCAGGTCAAGAAGCAACAGTTAGAACTGGACATGGAACAACAGACTGATTCCAAATAGGGCAAGGGGTATATCAAGGCTGTATATTGTCACCCTGCTTTTTTAACTTATATGCAGTGTACATCATGTGAAATTTCAGACTGGATGAAACACAATCTAGAGTCAAGATTGCTAGGAGGAATATAAATAACTTCAGATATGCAGAGGACACCGCCCTTATGGCAGAAAGTGAAGAACTAAAGAGCCTCTGGATCAAAGTGAAGGAGGAGAGTTTTAAAAGTAGGCTTAAAACTCAACATTCAGAAAACTAAGATTATGGTGTCAGGCCCCATCACTTCATGACAAATAGATGGGGTAAAAATGGAAAGTTACAGATTTTATTTTCTTCAGGATGGTGACTGAAAACATGAAAATAAAGACCCTTGCTCCTTGGAAGCAAAGCTATAATGAACTAGCCAGCATATTAAAAAGCATGACATCATTTTGCTGACAAAGGTCTGTATTGTCAAAGCTATGGTTTTTCCAGTAGTCATGTATGATTGTGAGACTTGGCCCATGAAGTCTGAGCACTGAAGAAAAATATGTTTGAAATGTGGTGCTGGAAGAGACGCTTAAGAGTCCCTTGGATCTCATGGGGATCATGCCAGTCCATCCTAAAGAAAACCAATCCTGAATATTCATTGGAAGGACTGATGCTGAAGCTGAAACTCTAACACTGGAAAAGGCCTTAATGCTAGGAAAGATTGAGGGCAGGAGGATAAGCAGGTGACAGGATGAGATGGTTGGATGGCATCACAACTCAAAGAACATGAGTTTGAGGAAACTCCCGGAGATAATGAAAGAGGGGAGCCTGGCATGCTGCAGTCCATGGACTCACAAAGAGTTGAACATGACTCAGTGACTGAACAATATCAACAAAAACACCAACCCTGGATATTCTTGTCTATTTTTCCTTTTTGCATTCTTTTTTTATCTTTGCTTTTTGGCTTTTTGATGATTCTATTGATATATCATCTATCTCAGAGACATTCTTCAGCTGTATCCAATCTACTAATAAGCTCATCAAATACACTTTTATTTTTTGTATTTTTTTTTACATTTTTACATATATTTCTTGGTCTTAGTATTTCTATCTTTCTATTTATACCACCCATTTGTTCTTGCATGATGTCCATTGTTCCATTAGAGCCCTTATCATATCAGTCATAGTTGTGTGATCATTCTAATACATTTGACTTGTCTGGTTCTGATCCTTGCTTTCTCTCTTCAAATTGTGCTTTGGTTTTACTGTTTTATTTTATTTTTTTGGTATGTCTCCTAAGCTTTCCTAATAGCAAGACTTGATGTCCCAGGTAAAAGGAGCTGCGATGAATAGCCCTTAGTAATGTGGTATCTGGCTGTGTGGGGAGAGGCAGAGTTCTACAGCCCCCTGTCTGGGTCCCAATCTTTTAGTGAGCGTATGCCTCTGAATCATGTTTCTCAGTTTTTTTTCTCTCCCTTTAGTGGGACAAAATGAAGTGAATTGGAGTTTGGAATTTTCATTTCCTGGGTCAATTTGACTCTGACAATGCCCCAGAAGTATGAGTTCTAGTTAACTAGTTTCCCCAGAGAGCAGGCCATGTTTTTTGTTATTTATTTTTTTTTTTTTAATGTTCCTACTGCTGCTGCTGCTAAGTCATGTCCAACTCTGTGCGACCCCATAGACCGCAGCCCAACAGGCTCCTCTGTCCCTGGGATTCTCCAGGCAAGAACACTGGAGTGGGTTGCCATTTCCTTCTCCAATGCATGAAAGTGAAAAGTGAAAGTGAAGTCACTCAGTCGTGTCCAACTCTTAGTGACCCCATGGACTGCAGCCCACCAGGCTCCTCCATCAATGGGATTCTTGAGGAAAGAGTACTGGAGTGTGTTCCAGTGTAGTGCAAAATGATTACTGTTCTCCTTCCGTTGCTGGAAGCACAAAAGGATTTTTCTCCAGTATTTACTATTGGAACTTGTATGAGCTTCTAGAGGTAAACCACACAATATTGTGCCCCATAGCCCCACGACTGGAGATCTTTGGAGTTTTAAACTCTCAGAGTTGATCAGCCTGGGCCTCCAGGACGTTGTCAATTAGAGGTCAGAGTTTCCCACCCTGACATTGGCTCTCAAGGTGGTTTTCACTGCACTGATTCTGCTGTCCTAGTTGCCTGTCTCTCCAGCCACAGTGATTTGTTCTGTGTCCTTCACTTTCTTTGGAACCCAAGAAGAGTTGTTTATTTTTCAGTCTATTTAGCTTTTCACTTGCTTTTAGAATGCAGTGGCAATTCCCAAACTTGTTATATGTGGAATCAGAAGCTTTCAAAACTACTAAATATGGAAGGTTGTCTTTTATAGGACTGCCTGTCTTTATCATTTTCTTCTCAATTTTGGAATTAGATATCTTGAATATTGATATCCCTAATTACTCTTAAGTTCTCCATGTCCCTTGTCCTTTGTGAGAGCTTTTTTCTGAAAGAAATGAAGTTTGATCTAGGTAAGATATAATACATGTCTAATTCCACATGTTAAAAGCATTAAGTTCATGTGTTATAGGTTTTATTCAGTTTCCAAATAAATAGCATTTATCTATTTTTTAGATTACATGTATCTGTAAATCAGCATTCACATAACTGTATCTTAAACTGAATTAGGTCAAGGATGTTTATTTTATTTAATTGGTAAATAATACACATGAAAAAATTCCAAATTGTATCAACATTTTCTTAAAGATACATTTTCCCAATTATCACAGAGAAGAGGTCATTATCATGTAATTTAATATAATTCCTATAAAATATCTACCTCCCCCAAAATAAGACAAGAATGTTTTCTATTATTATTTTTACTCTTGAGGTTTTTAGAATGCCTAAAATTAATTATTTTTTCTTTTAAAATATTTGCTTGTATTATTTTCTTTTTTCAATCATTAAACATTAACAATGTTACTTTGTACATTTTTTTTTCCAGATGAAAGGAAAATGGTTCATTAGCTCTCAACCAATCTGGGGTCCCAAATTTATTATTTGAGGATAACAAGTGTAAGCCCCCTAATTTATGGTGCTGTTTGCAAGTTTTATGCAGTCTGCTTGGTTTCTGCAGGCCTTTCCCATATACTCATTTTTGGTTTCCTCTCATTTCTATTCTACATATGTCATTCAGAGAACTCCATTAACACCAGGGTAGGAAAGGCAATGGCACCCCACTCCAGTACTCTTGCCTGGAAAATCCCATGGAATGGAGGAGCCTGGGTGGGCTGCAGTCCATGGGGTCGCTAAGAGTCGGACACGACTGAGCGACTTCACTTTCACTTTTCACTTTCATGCGTTGGAGAAGGAAATGGCAACCCACTCCAGTGTTCTTGCCTGGAGAATCCCAGGGACGGGGGAGCCTGGTGGGCTGCCATCTATGGGGTCGCACAGAGTCGGACACGACTGAAGCGACTTAGCAGCAGCAGTTTTTAATTACATTTTTGTTAGCATGGGTGATTTGCCTTACACATTCTTTTATCCGAGAAAATGTTCCTTTGTCCAATTTTTGAAGATTTTGTTTAATCAGATCCCTGAGCTAATGAATACCATGTTTAAAGCTATTTAAAAGTATTTTTAAATATTTAATGATAGTATGGAATAAGTTGAAAATTTGCTGAATTTTTGTTTATATTTTAAAAATAATAGCTTTTAAAGTAATGAGTTTAACCAAATTTACTTTGAAACACATTACTTTAGACTATAAATTCAAAATCATTTTTAAATGAAGTAAAGCTTTCCTTAAATAAGAGAGTCTATAGCAGATTGATACTAAAGGATGTGTTGTTGGTAACTGATGATCAAAACTTTAGTAAGAAATTCCTTGTCAATTCAAAAAGATACCCAAAGCACGTGTCTGGGTATTTTTCCTCTTTTGAACCTCTACTTTGTCTCAAGGCCAAAAAGTCCACTTGATAGTATATGGGAAAAAAAATCTCTCATTGAATGTAAAAATAAAGCATGTATACCTGTGGCGGATTCATTTTGATATTTGGCAAAACTAATACAATTATGTAAAATTTAAAAATAAAATGAAATAAAAAAAAGAAAAAAAAAGAAAAGCATTTATTCTCATTGTTTTGTCTCTATATTTGTAGCAGAAGCCTTGTATACCTTACACTGTCATATTTATTCATGGGAAATAATGTTCAGCTTTCTCAAAAATGAATTCTATTAGTGAATTTCCAGACCAGAAGATAATGGGTTTCTAAGGCACTATAAAAAATGTTTCCTAAATCACAAATATCCTCACTCTTTGCATGGGAATATAGAATTTGGAATAATTTCATGATAAAGAAAAGAGGAGGGAAAGGCTGTAGTAATTGAAGACATATCTTTTCAGTTTACTGTAGAGTCATTTTCCTGGAGGAGGAAATGGCAAACCACTCCAGTATCCTTGCCTGGAGAATTCCATGGACAGAGGAGCCTGGTGGGCTACAGTCTATGGGGTCGCAAAGAGTCGGACACGACTGAGCGACTAACACAGACACACAGAGGCATTTTATTCAGCATATATGTCTGATATACTTCTCCTAACTGTCCTAAAGCTCTGTCCCTACATTAAAAGCATCATTGATTCTATTCTCACGCATTCACCACGTGCATGGCGTCACCTGTTCTTCAACAGCATAGCTCCAACACCTGGCCTTCCTCCACTTTGTATTATTTATCAAGCACATGTGTAGAAGTTTTATGTTTGCAATCTGTTCCTCGTGTGAATCCTCAGTTCTTTGTGAAGTTGTAATGTATAGGGGGTTAAGAATAGGACTAGAGAGATCAGTTGGCTTTACATACAGCCTAATTAGATGTCTGCCAACGTGGTGTGATCTGAGATCTGCTTGCAACTAGCACATCCTGAAATAAGCCTTAATCAACCCAAAATGATGCTGGAATGTGCCAGAAGAGTAGAAATCCACTTCTTATATCTAAATATTTCAGTTCCCCAAAAAAGTAAGTTGAGGAAAACTAATTATGTAATTCATATGGTAGGAAGAATTATATATGTCATCTATTATAGTAGGTATAAAATAAATGGAGTTACTGTGACTTTGAGTATAATGAAACAAATATCTCAGAAAATGAATAAAAGGCAATAGCATCTGTAGAAGAAAAACTAATATACATCAAGTAACGTTTGGTCTTTGGGTAAAGAATTTGCGTACCAGTGCAGGAAATGTGGGCTCAATCCTTTGGTGGAGAAGTTCCCTTGAAGGAGGAAGTAGCAACCCACTCCAGTATTTCTTGCCTGGTAGATCCCAGGGACAGAGGAGCCTGGAGGGCAACAGTACATGGGGTCTCAAAGAGTAGGTCATGACTTAGCAATCAAGCAAAACAATGATTCTTGATGACAGTCTTATCTCTGAATGCAAATATGTTTGCGCTCTCTCTCTCTCTCTCTCTCTCTCTCTGTATATATATATATATATATATATATATATACATACACACACACACACACACACATATATCTGGACTTCCAGATATATGGAAGTGGCCTCAGTGGTAAAGAATTTACTTCAATGCCAGTGATGGCAGGAGCTGCGGGTTTGATCCTGGCATTGGGAAGGAAATGGCAACCCACTTGAGTATTCTTGCCTGGGAAAACCCATGGACAGAGGATTCTGGGGGACTACAGTCCATGGGATTGCAAAAGAGTTGGACATGACTTAGCAACTGAACAACAACAAAAATGTCATAACTGCATAATTTAAAACAGTTTTTTAGATAACATAAAGGCACACATAATTAATTATGGATTTATTATTTTCATAGGAGAGCAGTCACTTATTTGACAAACATTCTTGTCTGTCATTTTGTTCCCAGGGATTGCTTTAGGGGCTAGTACATAACACATTATTTATTTAATAAACTATAAAGCTTATTTGTATATATGGTATATATTTGTTGAACTATTTGCTTTAAAAATGGTACCCTTTACCACACCAGAGAAATAAAAATCTGTGGGCTTCCACTGTGGCTTAGCAGAAAATAATTCATCTACAATGCAAGAGACACAGGAGATGTGGCTTAGATCCCTGGGTGGGGAAGATCCTCTAGAGAAGAGATGGCAACCCACTTCAGTATTCTTGCCTGGAGAATCCCATGGGCAGAGGAGCCTGGTGGGATACAGGCCATGAGGTCCCAAAGAGTTGGATACAACTAAATCAACTGAGAATGCACTCACTGGTTAGTGATAACATTAAAATATAACTGTGGGTCTCCACAGGACATACACTTAAGTTAATTTTAAGAGAGAATCCTGGGTTGAATTTTATTCCTCAAAATGATATGTTGAGGTTGTAGTCCCATGTAATTGTGAATGTAACCTGGAAATAAGATCTTTACAATTGTAGTCAAGTTTGTAATGAGTCTTATTGGATTAGTGAGTATGCATGTGTGCTCAGTATTGTCCAACTCTTTGCAACCCCATGAACTGTAGCCCATCAGGCTTCTCTCTCCATAGACCTTTTCAGGCAAGAATACTGGAATGGGTTGCCATTTCCTCCTCCAGGGGATCTTCCCTACCCAGGGATCAAAGCTGCATCTCCCATGTCTCAGGCATTGGCAGTCAGATTCCTTGCCACTTGCGCCACTTTAGAAGGGTGGGCCCTAAATCCATTGATTAATTAATAAGAGAAGGGAAAAGGAAATTCACATACTGAAAAGAGAGATGTAGAGATACCTAGGAGAGTGAAAGTGTTAGTCACTCAGTTTTGCCAGACTCTTGTGACCCCGTGAACTGTAGCCCATCAGGATTCTCCCTCCATGGGATTTTCCAGGCAAGAATACTGGAGTGGGTAGCCATTTCCTTCTCCAATTACAGTGGTAGAAACTGAACTTATGCTGCCAGAAACCCCAGATGTCAAGAATTGCCAGTTAACTCTAGACAATAGGAAGAGGCAAGAAAGAATTATTCCTCTGACCCTTCAGAGAGAGACTGGCCCTGCTAACATCTTAATTTTAGGCTTCTAACCTCCATATTCTCCTGTTCTAAGTCACTCAGTCTGTGGTACTTTGTTGTGGCACTTACAGGGAGCATAGACAGTAAAAGGAATTTTACAAAGTATATTCAGGAAAAAAGGTGAAGATTGGGTTCACAGCAAGGAAAACCACTGAAATATTAATAGATTTTTATAGACTGGACTACTGGCTTTTATGATCATTCAGGATATTCTGGGAACTTACTTTTTTCAGCCTATCATTTCACAACTACCTTTCCTGCAATTTACCCTTATCTGAACACACACAATATCTTTATATGTGCTCATAATTCTGCAAGAAATGATAATCCTTTCATCTCTTTCTGATTAAATAATAACTGTTATCTACAACCCATTTCAACAGCAAATTGCCCCATCCTCTATCCTACCAACCAAGTGTATTATCAGTATGCCACTGTTTCCTTCCTTATAGCAAGTAAACAAGTGTTTCCTGATTGTATTATGGTTGTCAGTATGAAAATACATCGTTTCATTATTTTTTGAGAACAAAAACAACATCTTACTGATCTTTGAATCCTGAACTACACTGATCATAGGACTTTGAATAGTATTTGTAATCAAGTAATTAATTAAATAGATAAACTATGTGATACAGAGAAAATGTTTCTCTAGGAGATTATTTTTCTAAGAGGGTATCAATAAAATGGAATCATAAATCTTTAAAAAAATAAAATAAACTGAAAATGACCATTAAAGAATAAGGCTAAGAAAGAATTTGATTGAAAATATGAGAAACAGTTAATAAAAGGTGCATATGAATGGAGCAAAAGCACATTTTATCTGAAGCAGGCAAGGCAGAGAGCAAAATTTACATTTCCTATTAGTGTTTATTATGTCCATGTATAGATGTCCAAGGCCTGGGATTGACCTTCATGATGTCAGTAGATGAAGCATCTAAGAGATGCGTTTTTTGACAAGTTATATAATCAACACTCCTCCCAAAATATTTATGTATCTCCTTTCTTCCTTTACTCACTTAAGATATGAAAAGGAGTGCCATTGCTTCCGAATTGGGCTCTTTCAACAAGCAAAGCATTTTTATTATAAATATCAGCTGCAGTACATATTTGGTAAATCTTAATAACATCCTCTTACACCTACACAATAAATTACTAGTAAGAACTGCTTTGGCTGTGATATTTTCAGTATTTGTATTATCATCAACTCTTACGTAATCCTATATTCCAATTTTGAAAAGAAACTCTTTCACACACATTTTGACATTTGATTGAATTGAGTAACTTAATGCCTGATTAAAATATTTTCTAATGTCAGATTTCTCTTCAAAAAGCATTAGGCATATTTATAATTGTAACTAGCACCCTTCCCTCAAGATGGCTAATATGCTATTTCTGTATACTGATTTTCTATAAGTTTCACTCTCTTTTTCTCTGTCTCCCACAGTTAGTAACTTAAATTTTCAAGTTAAAACTTTAATTTACTCACAATCAAGGTCTCTCAGTGTGCACTATTCATAACCTATAAAGAGATGAGCATAACATTTTATAAATTTGTGTATATTTTTATAAAAATACTTAAAAATCACTCATGTATTCTTATTCACTATATTATTTGTTATATATTATCCAATATGCTACTGGAGATCAGTGGAGAAATAATTTCAGAAAGAATGAAGGGATAGAGCCATAGCAAAAGCAATACCCAGTTGTGGATGGGACTGGTGATGGAAGCAAGGTCCGATCCTGTGAAAAGCAATACTGCATAGGAATCTGGAATGTTTGGTCCATGAATCAAGGCAAATTGGAAGTGATCAAATAGCAGATGTCAAGAGTGAACATCAACATTCTAGGAATCAGTGAACTAAAATGGACTGGAATGGGTGAATTTAACTCAGATAACCATTATATCTACTACTGGGGACAGGAATCCCTTAGAAGATATGGAGTAGCCATCATAGACAACAAAAAAGTCCGAAATGCAGTACTTGGATGCAACCTCAAAACCGACAAAATGCTCTCTGTTCGTTTCCAAGGCAAACCATTCAATATCATGGTAATCCAAGTCTATGCCCTTACCAGTAACGCTGAAGAAGCTGAAGTTGAACAGTTCTATGAAGAACTACAAGACCTTCTAGAACTAACACCCCCCAAAGATGTCCTTTTTATTATAAGGGACTGGAATGCAAAAAGTAGGAACTCAAGAAACACCTGGATTAACAGGCAAATTTGGCTTTAGAGTACAGAATGAAGCAGAGCAAAGCATAAGAGAGTTCTGCCAAGAGAATGCACTGGTCATAGCAAACACCCTCTTCCAAGAACACAAGAGAAGACTCTGCACATGGACATCACCAGATGGTCAAAACCGAAATTAGATTGATTCTATTCTTTGCAGCCAAAGATGGGGAAGCTCTATACAGTCAGCAAAAACAAGACCTGGAGAAGACTGTGGCTCAGATCATGAACTCCTTATTGCCAAATTCAGACTGAAATTAAAGAAACTAGGGAAAAGCATAGACCATTCAGATATGACCTAAATCAAATCCCTTACGATTATACAGTGGAAATGAGAAATAGATTTAAGGGACTAGATCTGATAGACAGAGTGCCTGATGAACTATGGAAGGAGGTTTGTGACACTGTACAGGAGACAGGAATCAAGACCATCCCCAAGAAAAAGAAATGCAAAAAGGCAAAATGGCTATCTAAGGAGGCCTTACAAATTGCTGTGAAAAGAAGAGAAGTGAAAAGCAGAGGAAAGGAAAGAGACGCCCATTTGAATGCAGAGTTCCAAAGAATAGCAAGGAGAGATAAGAAAGCCTTCCTCAGTGAGGAATGCAAAGAAATAGAGGAAAACAATAGAATGGGAAAGACTAGAGATCTCTTCAAGAAAATTAGAGATCCCAAAGGAACATTATATGGAAAGATGGGCTCAATAGAGGACAGAAATGGTATGGACTTAACAGAAGCAGAAGATATTAAGAAGAAGTGGCAAGAATACACAGGAGAACTGTACAAAAACATCTTCATGACCCAGATAATCACAATGGTGTGATCACTCACCTAGAGGTAGACATCCTGGAATATGAAGTCAAGTAGGACTTAGGAAGCATCACTATGAACAAAGCTAGTGGAGGTGACAGAATTCCAGTTGAGCTACTTCAAATCCTGAAAGATGATGCTGTAAAAGTGCTGCACTCAATATACCAGCAAATTTGGAAAACTCAGCAGTGGTCACAGGACTGGAAAAGGTCAGTTTTCATTACAATCCCAAAGAAAAGCAATGCCGAAGAATGCTCAAACTACTGCACAATTGCACTCATCTCACTCGCTAGTAAAGTAATGCTCAAAATTCTACAAGCCAGGCTTCAGCAATACGTGCACTATGAACTTCCAGATGTTCAAGCTGGTTTTAGAAAAGGCAGAGGAACCAGAGGTCAAATTGCCAACATCCACTGGATCATCAAAAAAGCAAGAGAACGCCAGACAAACATCTATTTCTGCTTTATTGACTATGCCACAGCCTTTGACTGTGTGGATCACAATAAACTGTGGAAATTCTGAAAGAGAGGGGTCTACTAGACCACCTGACCTGCCTCTTGAGAAACCTATATGCAGGTCAGGAAGCAACAGTTAGAACTGGACATGGAACAGACTGGTTCCAAATAGGAAAAGGAGTACACCAAGGCTGTATATTGTCACCCTGCTTATTTAACTTATATGCAGAGTACTTCACGAGAAATGCTGAGCTGGAAGAAGCACAAGCTGGAATCAAGATTGCTGGGAGAAATATCAATAACCTCAAATATGCAGATGACACCACCCTTATGGCAGAAAGTGAAGAAGAACTAAAGGGCCTCTTGATGAATGTGAAAGAGGAGAGTGAAATAGTTGGCTTTAAACTCAATATTCAGAAAACTATGATCATGGCATCTGGTCCCATCACTTCATGGCAAATAGATGGGTAAACAGTGGGAACAGTGGCTGACTTTATTTTGGGGGGCTCCAAAATCACTTCAGATGATGACAGCAGCCATGAAATTAAACGATGCTTACTCCTTGGAAGGAAAGTTATGACCTAAGTAGCATATGAAAAAGCAGAGACATTCCTTTGCCAACAAAGTTCCATCTAGTCAAGGTTATGGTGTTTCCAATGGTCATGTATGGATGTGATAGCTGGACTATAAGGAAAGCTGAGCAGCAAAGAATTGATGCTTTTGAACTGTGGTGTTAGAGAAGACTCTTGAGCGTCCTTTGAACTGCAAGGAGGTCCAAACAGTCCATCCTAAAGGAGATCAGTCCTGGTTGTTCATTGGAAGGAGTGATGTTGAAGCTGATACTCTAATACTTTGGCCACCTGATGCGAAGAGCTCACCAATTGGAAAATACCCTGATGCTGGGAGGGATTAGGGGCAGGAGGAGAAGGGGATGGCAGAGGAGGAGAGGGCTGGATGGCATCACCAACACAATGGACATAGGTTTGGGTGGACTCTGGGAGTTGGTGATGGATAGGGAGTCCAGGCATGCTGTGGTTCATGGGGTCGCAGAGTCAGACACGACTGAGCGACTGAACTGAACACTATTTGTATTTTGGAAAAAAAATTTCTAATGTCTTTAGAACAAAGATATATATGTAAATAACTGAAATCACTGAAATTATAAGTGGCATAGAAACTAACTGGATCAATGATCCATAATAGTTTCTCAGTAGTTCAAGTCTACTTGGGTTCCACTCCATCTCACTATCTAATCTGACTTCTATCTCAGATGTTGTTGCTTTTGCCTTTTTTTTTTTTTTTTCATTTGTTGAATGACCCTGCATGTTTCATTTCAGTGATTTAAGTAAAGATAAAAATTATTGAAAATCACAACCAATTATAAAAATCACTAATATTTTTAGTTGTTCAGCAACTTTTAATAGTTTTATGTGCAACATATCTTTCTTTTAAATTTTATTTTATTTTTAAACTTTACATAATTGTATTAGTTTTGCCAAATATCAAAATGAATCCGCCACAGGCATACATGTGTTCCCCATCCTGAACCCTCCTCCCTCCTCCCTCCTCCCTCCCCACACCATCCCTCTGGGTCGTCCCAGTGCACCAGCCCCAAGCATCCAGTATCGCACATCGAACCTGGACTGGCAACTCGTTTCTTACATGATATTCTACATGTTTCAATGTCACTCTCCCAAATCTTCCCACCCTCTCCCTCTCCCACAGAGTCCATAAGACTGTTCTATACATCAGTGTCTCTTTTGCTATCTCGTACACCAGGTTATTGTTACCATCTTTCTAAATTCCATATATATGCGTTAGTATACTGTATTTATGTTTTTCCTTCTGGCTTACTTCACTCTGTATAATAGGCTCCAGTTTCATCCACCTCATTAGAACTGATTCAAATGTATTCTTTTTAATGGCTGAGTAATACTCCATTGTGTATATGTACCACAGCTTTCTTATCCATTCATCTGCTGATGGACATCTAGGTTGCTTCCATGTCCTGGCTATTATAAACAGTGCTGCGATGAACATTGGGGTACACGTGTCTCTTTCCCTTCTGGTTTCCTCAGTGTGTATGCCCAGCAGTGGGATTGCTGGATCATAAGGCAGTTCTATTTCCAGTTTTTTAAGGAATCTCCACACTGTTCTCCATAGTGGCTGTACTAGTTTGCATTCCCACCAACAGTGTAACATATCTTTTAAACCAATGTTTTTCAACTGGAGGTTGTTTTAGCTTGAGAAGACATTTGGCAGGGTCTGGAGACATTTTTGTTTGTCAATACAAGAAATCTGTTAGATTTCTGAAATCTAACAGAAACCAGGGATGCTGCTAAACATTCTACAATGCACAGACCCCTGCAAGAAAGAATTGTCTGGTCCAAAATGTCAATGGGGTCAATATTGAGAAATTATCACTTATTCTTTTCACAATTCCTGTGATGCATAAGGTGACTATGATGTTAACAACTTGCCAGTGTCACTAAGAAAATAAATTATTGAACTGGGATTTAACCTAGGCAAACTCAAGCAGTTTGGCAAAAGTACATAGTAGCATCAACTGCTGTGCTATCTCACTGATGTTATCATAAACAACTTAAGGAATGACTCTCAATGATATTTAACTCCTGGTATTCACACCATTGTTAACACTCTCAATTTGGGTGTGATATGGCCCCAGGAACTTCTTTATAGAGTAAAATGTAGCAAAAATATTGGAAGATCATCTCTAGTATTAGGTTATTAAAGACTGACTTTTCACTGTGGTTTTGATTTTTATTTTCTGGATAGTTATTGATAATACCTTTTCGTACACTTGATGGCCATTTCTATGTCTTCTTTGGAAAACTGTCTACTTGAGTCCACAGTCTATTTTTTATTTTGATTTTTTTTGTCTTTTCCATCATCCCTTTATTTTTTTTTAATTTAATTTTATTTTTTAATTTTACAATATTGTATTGGTTTTGCCAGTTATTGAAATGAATCTGCCACAGGTATACATGTGTTCCCCATTCTGAACCCTCCTCCCTCCTCCCTCCCCATACCATCCGTCTGGGTCATCCCAGTGCACCGGCCCCAAGCATCCAGTATCGTGCATCGAACCTGGACTGGCGACTCATTTCGTATATGATATTATACATATTTCAATGCCATTCTCCCAAATCATCCCACCCTCTCCCTCTACCACAGAGTCCAAAAGACTGTTCTATACATCTGTGTCTCTTTTGCTGTCTCGTATACAGGGTTATTGTTACCATCTTTCTAAAGGTACCATTTCACACCAGTCAGAATGGCTGTGATCCAGAAGTCTACAAGCAATAAATGCTGGAGAGGGTGTGGAGAAAAGGGAACTCTCTTACACTGTTGGTGGGAATGCAAACTAGTATAGCCACAATGGAGAACAGTGTGGAGATTCCTTAAAAAACTGGAAATAGAACTGCCTTATGACCCAGTAATCCCACTGCTGGGCATACACACCGAGGAAACCAGAATTGAAAGAGACACATGTACCCCAATGTTCATCGCAACACTGTTTATAATAGCCAGGATATGGAAGCAACCTAGATGTCCATCAGCAGATGAATGGATAAGAAAGCTGTGGTACTTATACACAATGGAGTATTACTCAGCCATTAAAAAGAATACATTTGAATCAGTTCTAATGAGGTGGATAAAACTGGAACCTATTATACAGAGTGAAGTTAGCCGGAAAGAAAAACACCAATATATTATACTAATGCATATATATGGAATTTAGAAAGATGGTAACAATAACCCTGTATACGAGACATCTCTTTATTTAAAAAAAAATTATATTTATTGAAAATTCATCAAAATTGTGTCAAATTCCGTATACTGTTTTATACCTTCTTTTCATTTAGAAATGTGTTATGGACCTTTTTTTTTTAATTTTATTTTAATTGGAGGCTAATTACTTTACAAAGTTTTCACTTTTATAACTTACTATTACTTTTCAAAAAAAAATACTTTTTTAGAGCAAACTTCACAGTCTATTTTTTAATCAGTTTATTACATTTTTTGCTATTGAGTTGTAGGAATTCTGTATATATTTTGAAAATTAACATCTTATTTTGTATGTAGATTTCAAATATTGTTTCTCCTGCTCCCTTTTCACTGGAAGTTTTTTTTTTTTGATGTGCATTTGATGTGCAGAATCTTTTTCTTTTATGTAGTCTCGCTTATTTACTTTTGCTATTATTGCCTTCACTTTTGCTGTCATGTCATGAAATCATTGTCAAGGTTGGAGAGACAATTACTGTACGATATTGTTTATATGTGCAATCTAAACATGACACAAATGTGATTATATACAAAACAGAAACAAACTTAAAGACACAGAGAACAAATTTGTAAATGCTCAAGGGGGAAGAGAGGGGAGGGATAAATTGTGAATTTTGGATTAGCATATGTACTATTATATAGAGAGTGAATAAACAACAAGGACCTATTGCATAGCACAAAGAACTATATTCAAGATCCTGTAATATCATAGTGGAGAAGAATATGAATTAAAAAATATATATATATATATGTATATACTTGAATCACTTTGCTCTACACAAGAAACTAACACATTGTAAGTCAACTGTGCTTTAAAAAAACAATTTTTTTAAGTTAGAAAATGGATTCATAGTCAAACCAATGTTATGAAGTTTCTCCTTTATGTTTTCTTCTAGTAGTTTTATAGCTGTTTCAAGTCTTTTCTATTTTGAGTTAAATTTTGTGTATGATAGTGTAAGGTAAAAGTCTGGTTTCCTTCCTTTGTTTGTGGATTTCTAGCTTTCCTAGCAGAAATTGGTTGAAGAACTTATCCTTTTCCTGTTGTGTATTCTTGGCACCATGTCACAGATCAATTGCTCCTATATTAAGGAACTTAATTCTGGGCTGTCTATTCTGTCCTATTGATCTGCATATCTGTGTTTATGTCAATACCTGTATATATCTATATATCTGTCATACTGTTTTGCTGATCACTGTAACATTGTAATACAGTTTGAACTCAGGAAGCATGATGCCCCTAGATGTGTCCTTCTAAGGATTAATTTGGTTATCCATGGTGTTTTGTGGTTTTATATGAATGATAGAATTGTTTTTTCTCTTTTTGAAAAAAAAATGCTGTCAGGATTTTTTGTTGTTGTTATTGTTGTTCAGTCGCTAAGCCATATCTGACTCTGTGACCTCATGAACTACAAGGCTTGTATTGATCTATATATCACTTTGAGTAAGCATATTTTAATAGTATTAAGTCTCTCAATCTATGATGATGAGATGCCTTTCCTTTTCTTTGTATATTCTATAAGTTTTTCATCAATTTTTCAGAGTTTTTAGTACACAAGTCTTTCATCTTCTTAAAAATAGAACTACCATCTGTTCAGTTTAGTCACTCAGTACTGTCTGACTCTTTGTGACCCCATGTACTGCAGCATGTCAGGCCTCCCTGTCTATCACTGACACCTGGAGCTTGCTCAAACTCATGTCCATCAAGTCGGTGATGTTATTCAACTATCTCATCCTCTGTTGTCCCCTTCTCCTCCTGCCTTCCATCTTTCCTAGAATCAGGGTCTTTTCCAATGAGTCAGTACTTTGCATCAGGTGGCCAAAGTATTGGAGCTTCAGCTTCAGCATAAGAGCTTCTGATGAATATTCAGGACTGATTTCCTTTAGGACTGACTAAAGAACTACCATGTAATCCAGCAAATCTGCTTCTTTGTATTTATACAAAAAAAAAAAAAAAGAAATTAGAATTTCAAAGCGATGTTTGCACTTGCATGTTCATTGCAGCACTATCTATACTATCCAAGTTATAGAAACAACATCAATATTCATCAATAGATAAATAGATAGAGAAAATGTGGTATGCGTATACCGTGGAACATCATTCAGCCTTAAAAAAGAAGAGAATTTTGCAATTATGCAACAACATGGATGAAACTTGAAGATATAAATGTAAGTGAAATAAATCAATCACAGAAAGACAAAGACTTCATGATTGAACTTCTATGAAGTAACTAAAAATAGTTAAATTCACAGAATCAGTGAGTAAGATGCTCATTACCAGGGACTGGTGGGAGGCAGTAGTGTATAGTTACTAGTAAACTGGCTTAAAGTTTTAGTTAAACATAATGACAAAACTTTAGGTATCCAGTGTGCAATATTGCACCTAGAGTCAACTTAATCTACTGTACACTTAAAAATGTGTTAAAAGGTTATATTTCATGTTGTGTCTTTACTGAGGAAAAATAAGATTTTAAAAATAAAACATTTTTCTTATTAAAAAATGACTGTGTCATAACTGGCTGGTACACACCATCTCTGATTTTTCTTTTTCCTGTTTTTAAATTATAGTATAGCTGATTTCGGAGAAGGCAATGGCATCCCACTCCAGTACTCTTGTCTGGAGAATCCCAGGGATGGGGGAGCCTGGTGGGCTGCCGTCTATGGGGTGGCGCAGAGTTGGACACAACTGAAGCGACTTAGCAGTAGCAGCAGCAGCATAGCTGATTTTGATCATTATATTAGTTTCACATGTACAACACAGTGATTCAAAATTTTTAATAGATTCTACTTCTCTTAAAGTTATTACAAAATACTGGGTATGTTTACTGGGCTGCACAGCATATCCTTGTAACTTATTTATTTTATACATAATAGTTTGTGTCTCTTAACCCCCATGCCTGTCTTGCTCCACTCCACTTTCTCTCTCTCCTTCCCCTCATTGGTAACCATTAGCTTGATTTCCATATTTGTCAGTTTTTTTTTTTTCTGTTCTGTTATATTCATTTGTTTGTTTTTTTTTATAGATGAATTT
Organism: Bos grunniens; assembly: GCF_055505025.1. Lineage (NCBI taxonomy): Eukaryota > Metazoa > Chordata > Mammalia > Artiodactyla > Bovidae > Bos > Bos grunniens. The sequence continues at coordinate 6,123,740 of NC_141176.1, read as the reverse complement.
GCTGAAAATTTATCTTTGAAAAATGTTCACAAGACTGTTATACCTTTTTTAAAGAAAGAAAATGTAGTATAATCTATATCTATAGAGTACCTTTCAACTGCTATCAGCACATGATTGGTATAAATAAATTAATGAAGCAAAATAGTTCAGTGGATAATTTAATATTATCATTGGCAATGTAACTGTCACAGCTACTACAACATTAATCCATACACAAGTCATCATTTAAATGTATCATGCTAATTACAATGATTGATTATCAAAAGCTTTATTGAGACTTTATTATTTTCATAAGTGCTGATGTAAATTAATTAATAGCTAATAATTATTGTAACCTTTCAATCATCAAAATATGTAACCTGATTTTAAAGCATAAAGAAAAGAACATCAGTTAACAGGATTGTCAGAAAATAACAACATAACCACTCTTTTTGTAAATTTGCCCATCTTAAAACTATATTCCTGACCAAGGTGGTAAAATCAATTTGATTTACTTCTCTCATCATGTGAAATTTAGGTTCTTGCTCCTAATCCAATATTCTGTAGAAATCAAACATAAAAACAAGCTCTTCTTATGTAATTCACAGGTATAATTTATTATAATAATTTGCATTCTTAAATATTTATCAATTATAAATCAGTAAAATAAGAACAGGAACATTGCTGTGTCTTGAACTCTCCAAACAGTACAGTGTCTGGTTCATAGTGACTCCTAGTCTATATTTATTGACATATTAAAAATGTAAAACTGTTTTAAAGCTATATTAAATTGTATTAACTGTATTTATATTTTTAATTGCAATGGAAGTTTATTTTTTTGTCAGCAAAGTAATCCTCAAATCTCCAAGCTATGCTTCAACAGTATGTGAACGGAGAACTTTCAATGTTCAAGATGAATTTAGGAAAGGCAGAGGAACCAGAGATCAAACACTGCCAACATCCGTTGGATCATAGAAAAAGCAAGAGAATTACAGATAAACATCTACTTTTGATTAATTGACTAAGCTAAAATGTTTGACTGTGTGGATCACAATAAATGGTGGAAAATTCTGAAAGAGATGGGAATACCAGAACACCTCACCTGCCTCCTTAGAAACCTGTATTCATGTCGAGAAGCAACAGAACTGGACTTGGAAAAATGAACTGGTTCCAAATTGGGAAAGGAGTACACCAAGTCTGTATATTGTCACCCTCCTTATTTAACTTATATGCAGAGCACATTATGAGAAATGCCAGGCCAATGAAGCACAAGCTGGAGTTAAGATTTCAGAGAGAAATACCAATATCCTCAGATATGCAGATGACACCACCCTTATGGCAGAAAGCAAAGAAGAACTAAAGAGCCTCTTGATGAAAGTAAGTGGAGAATGAAAAAGCTGGCTTAAAATGCAACATTCAAAAAACTAAGATATTGTAAGGTAATTAGCCTCTAATTAAAATAAATAAATTTAAATTTAAAAAAAAAAAAAAAAAAAACTAAGATCATGGCATCCAATCCTATCACCTAATGGCAAATAGATGGGGAAACAATGGAAACTTTGAGAGACTTTATATTCTTGGGCTCCAAAATCACTGGAGATGGTGATTGCAGCAATGAAATTAAAAGACATTTGCTCCTTGGAAAAGCAATGACAAATATAAACAGCATATTATAAAGCAGAGACATTACATTGTCAACAAAGATCTGTCTAATCAAAGCTATGGTTTTTCCAGTAATCATGTACGGATGAGAGTTGGACCATGACAAAGGCTGAGAGCCAAAGAATTGATGCTTTAGAGCTGTGGTGTTAGAGAAGACTCTTGAGAGTCCCTTTGGACTGCAAGAGTATCAATCCAGTCAATCCTAAATGAAGTAAATCCTGAATATTCATTGGGAGGACTGATGCTGAAGCTGAAGTTCCAATGCTTTGGCCACCTGATATGAAGAACTGACTCACCAGAGAAGACTCTGATGCTGGGAAAAATCGAAGACAGGATGAAAAGTGGATAACGGAGGACAAGATGGTTGGACGGCACCACTGACTCAATGGTCATGAGTTTGAGCAGGCTCCATGAGATGGTGAAGGACAGGGAGGCCCGGAGTGCTGCAGTCCATGGGGTTGCAAAGAGTCAGATATGACTGAGTGACTGAACAACAACAACAAATACCAATTAAAAAGCACCATAATTTTAAGATATCAACAATAAAAATGTAAAAGAGAAAAATTATGATTCAGTAATAAAACAATAATGTAATGCTTTCTAGCTATGTTTCTATGTGCATTAATTCAATTGTAAATTAATCAAAAATGTGTATTAAATGTCTACTGAATTTCAAGTACAATATTAGACTCATAATATGCTATTGAAAAAAAAAGAGGCATTTTTATACTAATGAACTCTTTTATAGAAAAAAGTTGAGAAGGCAGAAATTAACCTAATTAAAATATAATCATATACTGAAATAAGTACTTTAAAACAGCAAGGTTATATGAGACAGGAATACCATTTTTCAGGAGGAAGCTGTCAAAGAATTCCTTGCAGAGAAAGAGACATTTCAGTTATTACTGAATAGCTGATACCAAAATGCAGACAGAGAAGTGTTCCAAGCAGCAAGTACAAAAAGTACAGGCTACAAAGTGTAAGGAAGAAGTCATAATCTTGCCAGAATCTTGGACCAATATCTACCAGCTATTACAGGACGGATGAAACTGTGTTAAGAACAAGTGGTATCTGAGAACATTCAAGCAGTTCACCTACAAAGGTGAAAGACTTTAAAGATGCCTTGTCCCAGCACCACATTATGCTTGGAATCTAATCCTAATAAAAATGATACATTGCATTATCCCACTCTTCCTTTTTTTTTTAATTAATTATGAAGATGTGTTACCTCCTCTTTAAAGCACTGCCAGTTTAGATGCTGTGGGGCTGCCCACCTCCCTATGCCAGAGTTTTCCCAGCCATGTGTCTCAAGGGCAGTGTGGTTGTGCTAGTAAAAAGGATGCTAGGGGAGTTCCCTGGTGGTCCAGCAATTAAAAATCTGCCTGCCAGTGCAAGGGACACCGGTTCAATTCCTGGTCTGGGAAGATTCCACTTGCATCGAGGCAACTAAGCTGAGCCAGTGCCCTTTAGCCTATGGCCCACACAGGGGAAGCCACCACAGTGAGAAGCCCTGGTCACTGCCGACTAGAGAGCAGATCCGCTGTCCACAACTGGAGGCAGTCTGCACACAGCAACGAACACCCAGCAAAGCGCAGCCAAAAATAAAACATGAGCTAAAAAAAAAAAAAAAAGCTGCTAGGCACAGAAATCACTTAAAAAGTGCCACCCAATGACCTTCCATATGTCTCCTTTTAGAAAAAGATGTAGTTTTACCATGATGCTTGGTGCCTGAAAGCATAATCAAACTCTCCCTGTAGCCTTCCAAGTTCCAGTATCATATTAGTTGTTTTCCAGTTTACAAAATTTCTCTAACTTAACTTGAATCTTTCAAATAACACATTCTTTAATACATTTGGGTTATTGCTAGATTTTATTCCATATTTTAATGCATATTAATTTGTCACCTACTTTTTGTAAAATCTTTGGAATTCAGGCACAATAAAAGATAGACACAGCTGTATCCTCATGGAATTTGAGCGATAGAAGGACAATTTAAATAGGTAATTATACTAGGGTGTAAAATTTATTGTGATAAAGGTGATATTGGTTGAAAAACAAAATTGGTAGATTTTAGAGCCAGAGAAGTGTTCCAAAGGAATTCCTGTTTAAAGGAAAGACTTGGAAAGTAAAACGTGAATTACTCAGAAAAAGTGAGAAACGTGTAGAAGGATAGGTAGGAAAATGAACCGTAAGAGACTCATTCTTTGGATAGAATACATGTGCAAAATCATAAAAAGAGGAGACAGCAGGTCACTTTACTGGGCAAAGATAGCTCAGGATATCTGAGGTATAGAATTTATGGGTTCTAAATGTGTGATACAGAAAAGATAAGAGATGAGGTCAGAGAGAAAGGCAAAAGCCTCATAATATAAGGCTCTATAAGCAGCTTGCATTCTTCTTAGGACAATGAGAGTCCAGAGAATAAAACAAAGCAGTGCAGACATGATTTAAGAGATGATCCTGCACCAATGTTCAAACTGAATACATCTATTTAACAGTCTGTTGTACTAGTTCAGGCAAAAGATGATTTGATCATTGTCCTTACTAGACAAGTGACTAGAGATGAATTTGTTAGACACTTATGAATTAAAAATTGTCAGTACTCGGTTTCTGAATGGCGTCAGTAAGAACAAAAAGAGAAATAACTGATGAATTCCAGAATTTTAGCTTTGAAAAGAGGTTTAAAAACAGAGTCATTTATTGCGAGGAGAGAACTTCAGAACCTCAGGTTAGAACTTAATATAATATATTCCGTTTTGACTATACATGGTGATATTCTGAGCAGAAATGACCAATAAGCAAGAAGCTATAAAGTTCCATCATTTTTTTCAGAATAAAGTGGAATACATTAATCATCTGAAAATATTGCTGTACTTCCTTTAATGTATCTTGTGCAATATTGATCCATTTCATACAAATGGATGGGTTGTTTATGCCTAAAGATTGTTGGAAAACTGCTCTTGAGACAAAAAAATAATATTGAGGAGTCAAGAGAAGACTTGAGATACTAACTTTTAACAGTTAAGTGGGTTAGACTACAAAATATTTGGCAGTATCTTGACTTAAGATATGTTCAAACATTCTGGGGTATAAAGTCAAGTGGGTCTTAGGAAGCAGTGCTGTTAGTAAAGCTAATGAATGACATGGAATTCCAGAGACCCATTCAAAAAACCCATTCAAAAAAAAAGTGAAAGATGTTCAGTCGTCTGACCCTTGCAACCCCATAGACAACACAGTCCATAGAATTCTCCAGGCCAGAATACTGGAGTGGATATTCTTTCCCTTCTCCAGGACATCTTCCCAACCCAGTGATCAAACCCAGGTCTCCCACATTGCAGGCAGATTCTTTACCAGTTGAGCTACAAGAGAAGCCTAAGAATACTGGGGTGAGTAGCCTATTCCTTCTCCTGACCCAGGAATCGAACTGGAGTCTCCAGCATTGCAGGAAGATTCTTTACCAACTGAGCTATCAGGGAAGCCCAAAACTCTAAAAGATGATGGTATCAAAGTGTTTCACTCAATATGTCAGCAAATCTGGAAGACCCAGCAGTGTCCACAGGATCTGAAAAGATCAATCCTTATCCCAATAAGCAAGAAGAGTAGTATTAAAGCGTATTAAAACCACTGGACAGTTTCACTCATCTCCCATGCTTGTAAAGTCATGCTTAGCATCTTGCATGCTAAGCTTCGGCATTACTCAAGCCAAGAACTTTCAGACGTCCATGCTGGGTCTAGAAAAGGCAGAGGAACCAGAGATCCAATTGCTAACATACAGTGGATCATGAAGAAAGCAAGGGAATTCCAGAAAAACATGTACCTTTGTTTCACCGACTATGCTAAACCCTTTGACTGTGTGGATCATACAAAATTCTGAAAATCTCTTTAAAAGACAGGAATACCAGACCATCTTACCTGTCTTCTGAGAAATCTGTATGCGGCTCAAGAAGCAACCCTGTATGGAACAACTGATTGTTTTGGGATGAGAAAGGAATATGACAGGGCTGTTTATTGTCACCCTGTTTGTTTAACCTATAGGCTGAGCACATCATGAAAAATGTGATGTTGGATGAATTGCAAGCTGGAATCAAAATAGGTGATAGAAACATCAACAACCTCAGATATGCAGATGATACCACCCTAATGACAGAAAGTGAAGAGGAACTAAAGAGCCTCTTGATGGTGTGTGAAGGACAGTGAAAGAGCCAGCTTAAAACTAAAAGTTAAGAAACTAAGATCATGGCATCTGTCTCCATTACTGCATGGCAAACAGAAGGGGAAAGGTGGAAGTAGTGACAGATTTCCTCTACTTGGGCTCCAAAATCACTGTAGACAGTGACTTGCAGCCATGAAATCAGAAGACAATTGCTTCTTGGCAGGAAAGCTATGATAAGCCTAGACAGTGCATTGAAAAGCAGAGACATTACTCAGCCGACAAAGGTCCAAATAGACAAGGCTACAGTCTTCCTAGGTCACATATGGTATTGAGAGCTGGACCATAAAGGATGCCTTAGAATTGATGTCTTCAAACTGTGGTGCTGGAGAATACTTCTGAGAGTCCCTTGAACAGCAAGGAGATCAAACCAGTCAATCTTAAGTGAAATCAACCCTGAATATTCACTGGAAGTACTGATGCTGAAGCTTCAGTATTTTGTTCACCTGATGCAAACAGCTGACTCATTGGAAAAGTCTCTGATGCTGGGAAAGATTGAGGGCAGAAGAAGAAGGTCTCAGAAAATGAGATGGTTAGATGGCATCACCGATGCAATGGATATGAACTTGGGCAAACTCCAGGAGATATTGAGGGACAGAGAGGTCTAGCTTTCTGCAGTCCAAGGCATCACAAAGAATCGGACATGAGTAGGCAACTGGACAAGAACATCTTGAATTATAGAACTCTGTAAGTGTTTCAACAGCAATTACTTCCACTTGTATTTTTGTGTGGCAATATTCAAAGCCAGGATTCCCTGGTGGCTCAGATGATAAACAATCTTCCAGCAATGCAGAGACTTCGATTTGATCCCTAGATGGGGAAGATCCCCTGGAAAGTGAAATTGAAAGTAAAGCCATGTCCAACTCTTTGCGACCTCATGGACTCTAGCCCACCAGGCTCCTCCATTCATGGAATTTTCTAGGCAAGAGTACTGGAGTGGGTTGCCATTTCCTTTTCCAGAAGGGGTGGAGAAGACCCCGTGGAAAAGAGAATTGCTACTCACTCCAGTATTTTTTTTTCATATTGTTCATGGGGATATCAAGGTAAGAATGCTGAAGTGGTTTGCAATTTCCTTCTCCAGTGGACCACGTTTTGTCAGAATGGTCCACCATGACCTGTCCGTCTTGGCTGGCCCTGCACAACATGGCTCATAGCTTCATAGAGTTACACAAGGCTGTGATCCATGTAATCATGTGCAGATCTGAGAGTTGGACCATAAAGAAGGCTGAGCACTGAGGAACTGATGCTTTTGAACTGTGGTGTTGGAAGACTCTTGAAAGTTCCTTGGACTGCAAGGAGATCAAACCAATCAATCCTAAAGGAAATCAACCTTGAATATTCATTGGAAGGGCTGATGTTGAAGCTGAAGCTCTAATACTTTGGCCACCTGATGCATAGGGCCAACTCTTTGAAAAAGACCCTGATGCTGGGAAAGGTTGAGGGCAGGAAGAGAAGGGGCAACAGAGAATGAGATGGTTGGATGGTACCACTGACTCAATGGAAGCGAGTTTGAGGAAATTCTGGCAGATAGTGAAGGACAGGGAAGCCTGGCATGCTGCAGTCTATGTGGTTTAGTGACCAAACAATAGCTAGTATCCTTGCCTGGAGAATTCCATGAACAGAGGAGCCTGGTTGAATTACAGTCTGTGGACTCGCAAGGCATCAGACATGACTGAGCGACTGCACACACACACATTAAAGTCACCCTTATGTTCTTTTGGAAATCTCTGTATTTAACAAAAAAGGCATAATATAACTTTCTGATATTTGTGATAACTTCCCAGGCACCTCTACATTTTCTGGACAAGTCAAGGAGGAAGACTATGGAAGAAAAAATTGGAGAGGGAGAGGGTAGAAATGAAAGAACTGAGACGTTCTCTTTGTGAGGGTGCATCCTCTTCAACTACAATTTTCAAGCCCGGCTGTGCAAGAAACAATCTGTGAAAGTTTTAAAGCCCCTCACTCTTGGGCCGCCTAATGACCATTAAATCAGTAGCTGTGAATTCGGACACCAGACATAGTTCCCTTTTAAAAAGCCCCATCAGGAGTAGCTCATTTTTTACTTTTTTAATGTAAAAGTTTTTTAATGTTTATGTATTGATTTGGCTGTGTCAAATCTTAGTTGCAGAATGTGGGGTCTTGCATTCTGGTGCATGGATTCTCTGGTTGTGGTGCATGGGCTCTGTAAGTGTGGCAGGTGGACTCAAGGGCAGGCAGGGTTCAGAAGTTGAGGTGCACAGGCTTAGTTGCTCCGCAGCATGTGGGATCTTAGTTCCCTGACCAGGAATCAAACCCAGGTCCCATGCATTGCAAGGTGGATTCTTAACCACTGGATCACCCAAGAAGTCCCAGGATCAGCTATTAAATAGGTGATAATTTCTATTGAAAAAGGGACAATTCAGGAAAGATTAGAATATGCTTGATAAATTTTTTTTTCTGTTTAGAAATATTATAATTTTAAGTGAAATGTCATATGAACAGCTGGACTTAATTTTTTTAGCTTATTATATTCCTACCAAACAAAGGACTTCTGTTCGGACCACAAGTCCTCAAAACATAACAGTAAGGCTATCTACCTTGAGTGTAATGCTGATTCCTTGGAAAAAATTTGATTTTTAATAAAGCCTGTTAGTGGTGATTTGGCTGTTTTTATCTTGGAGTCATACTGTAGGCATTTAATAATATGTAGTATGTCATGTGTCCCAGAAAAAAGTTGTTTATGTATCTTTTAAAACAAATTATTCATAGAAATAAGACAAAGAAAAAAATAAATCCTATGTATAATATTTTGAAAAACACTATTTTATATCTACTACTCCTTGGATATAGAATAAGAATTTATACTGTGTTTAGAAAACGGCTTATCCCCAGGTTCCACAGTTTCTAGTTTACTTATTTTCTTCTCAAGGAAAGCCAGGCAGTGATCATGACTCTTTGGTGTTCCAGACCAAGCTAGAGCTACTTTAAAGCAGAGATAAGGTAATATTAAGGTAATAATAAATTGAGATAATATTAAAACAAAACTGACTGAGGTTTTTTTTTTTTTTTTTTTCTTTTAGTGCTTGGGTTTCCTTAACTTTAAAATAATAAATCCTTTCAACCTGGTTTTATTAGGCTATGTTAACTACTGGTTGCTTACAACAGTTTAAAGTTTCTCTCTGGTTTCCTCGGTGTATTTCCATATGACAATCCTGTATGCAAGACAGCAAAAGAGACACAGATGTATAGAATAGTCTTTTGGACTCTGTTGGGGGGGGGGATGATTTGGGAGAATGGCATTAAAACATGTATAATATCATATAAGAAACGAATCGCCAGTCCAGGTTCGATGCATGATACAGGAAGCTTGGGGCTGGTGCACTGGGATGACCCAGAGGGATGGTATGAGCAGGGAGATGGGAGGGGGGTTCAGGATGGGAAACATGTGTACACCCATGGTGGATTCATGTTGATGTATGGCAAAACCAATACAATATTGTAAAGTAAAAAATAAATAAATAAAATAAAAATATTAAAAAAATAAAGTTTCTCTCTGATTTTCTAATCAAAGATCCCTTAAATAGATCATATACTTCAGTATCTGTATGAATACCGTAATTTAATTAAAGTCAACAAGATCCCCTAAAATTGGTCTTTTTTTTTTTTTCCTGTTGTACTAGGATAAAAGCCAAATGCTGGAACTTCAGGAGGACCAGCAGCGTTCTATCCACCCAGAGCCATGCACAAAAGTTCTTCAAAAGTATGTCTGTTGGTAGACGTATAAAATATAACTTCTCTCTCAGTAAAAGTTTACAATATTTTGTGACAACATAATATTTAGAAGAATATCTTTCATTGTGTAGATAGCATAGCAAACATTATTACATATTAATATAAAACCAAACAGGCATCTTTGTTATGTAGGATTTTAATGTATAGATAATCTTTTGAAAATATTGAGATCACTTATTTTAATAAAAGTTGTATCAGTAAAACATTGTTGTTACAAACTGCAAAATGAGAATGGACATTGACTTATTATATGTAAATCAATTCAGTAATATTTGTTTAAATTAGTTTTTACATTAGAATAAAACTAAGCTAAGATAAAATTATCTTGTATTATATAGCTCTTACTCTAAATGTGATATTCCCAGAAACTTCATTTTTCTGTATTATTTTACCATGTGCTTAAATAAAAAAAGTAAAATATAATGAAAGAGCTTTGCATTTATTCTCATAGTAGGTAACAAAAAGTAGTACCAAAACCTGAAGTAAAATAAATAGATTCATATGAGAAAATATCTTTGAAATGAAATATGTAGATAACAGAAGCCTTTATTTGTTACCAACATGGCATTTAACTATTGTATTTATTTAACCATTGTATTGTATTTAACCATTGTAATTAACTATTATTTATTGAATACCTACTCTATGCCATATATATATATGTATATATATGCACCTATACTATATGCATATACTATCCATATATATAGTATATGCATATACTATAATATACACATATACTATATGCCATATACTATATATAAGCATATACTATACTACTGTATATATGCCTGCTCCTTGGAAGCAAAACAATGACCAACCTAGCCAGCATATTAAAAAACAAAGATGTTACTTTGCCGAAAAAGCTCTGTCTAGTCAAAGCTATGGTTTTCCCAGTAGTTACGTATGGATGTGAGAGTTGCATCATAAAGAAAGCTAAGTAACGAAGAATTGATGCTTTTGAACTGTGGTATTGGAGAAAACTGTTGAGAGTCCCTTGGACTGCAAGGAAATCAAACCAGTCCATCCTAAAGGAGATCAGTCCTGAATATTCACTGGAAGAAAAGATGCTGAAGCTGAAGCTCCAATACTTTGGCCACCTGGAATGAAGAACTGACTCATTGGAAAAGACCCTGATGCTGGGAAAGATTGAAGGTGGGAGGAGAAAGGGACAACATAGGATGAGATGGTTGGATGGCATCACCAACTCGATGGACATGAGTTTGAGCAAGCTCCAGGAATTGTGATGGACAGGGAAGCCTGGCGTGCTGCAGTCCATGGGGTCACAAAGAGTCAGAACTTAGTGACTGAACTGAACTGAACTATATGCCAGGAAATGATGACAGGATATTGACAACATCAGGGAAGCACAGAGTGTATAGTCAGGTGAGAAAACTCTTAAAAGTACACGCTTATTTTATTAGCCAAAAAAAAATATTCTCTTTTGAGCATCTTTAAAATGTGTAAAAATTTAACATTATTCATGTTTTCAGTTTAACTATGAAACATATGTGGGAATATGTCACATAATTAATAAGAAAAACAATTTCTTAAATTCAAATATATATTTTTTCCTAGCTGTTTTGGATAAGTGGTAAAATAAATTATCATTTAAAATGGCAAATAATGTTTATAGACTCTGGATAATAAGGAAAAGTATACTTCTGACTTTATCAGAAAGAAATATAAGACTTAAGTCTCTGATACGAATTTGTTTCCTATTTTTAGGTAAGTATAACTAACACCTGTGAAGAAAGCTGAGGACCTAAGAATTGATGCTTTTGAACTGTGGTGTTGGAGAAGACTCTTGAGAGTCCCTTGGACTGCAAGGAGATCCAACCAGTCCATCCTAAAGGAGATCAGTCCTGGGTGTTCATTAGGACTGATGCTGAAGCTGAAACTCCAATACTTTGGCCACCTCATGCGAAGAGTTAACTCATTGGAAAAGACCCTGATGCTGGCAGGGATTGGGGGCAGGAGGAGAAGGGGTTGACAGAGGATGAGATGGCTGGATGGCATCACCGACTCGATGGACATGAGTTTGGGTGGACTCTGGGAGTTGGTGATGGACAGGGAGGCCTGGGATGCTGTGGTTCATGGGGTCACAAAGAATCAGACATGACTGAGCGACTGAACTGAACTGAACTGAACACCTTAAAAAATCAGCGTCTAGGAAAATACTTTTTGAGTGGCCTACTTATATCACAAGTATCAACATTGTACTGAATATCTTATCCATAAACCTTTGAACTTCCTTGAAGCACTGTTAGGATTTCTATCTGCTGTGCCAAAGTCTACTTCAGGTTAACCCACACTCTGCATTTAGTGACTCTGATCCAAGAACATTCCAAATTGCTTCATGGAATTTAAAATTCACACCCACTGTCTAAAATTTATGTTACTGATGTTCATGTGGAGAGTTGTCAGCGAAGAAAGGAGCGTTCCCCTGAGGACATTCAAATTGATTAAAGAAATGTCAGTCATGTCTATCCACTAGATAGGGAATTTAATTCAAGAAACATTCTCAGTCTAGACAAGATGGCATGTTAGCATGGGCTTATGACCTTTTGTTCACCCCTCAACCTGGACGTCTACATGACCAGACACCACAGAAAATTTAAAAATAGATTTGGGGTGTGTGTGTGTGGTTGTGACTTTGGTGGAGGTTGGAAAGGTGGGATTTGCTGTAAAGAAATTTAGGAAGAAAGCAAGAGAGTTGACATGGGCTGAGTTTTCTAGTCGTGTCTTTCCTATTCCCGGCTTTGCCCCAGTCATCATTTCTGAATAAGAAAATTTAAATGCCCAGATCAGGAGGGACAATAAAGCAGTGTGAACACAGGAAAAGTACAGAGAAGATAATGAAATGAAAAATCTAATTAGTTAGATCTTAAACTAATTACATTCTGAAAACAAAAAGGCCACAAAATGACAATTGAGTCACCTTTTCAGGAAAAAATAAAGTTCGCAGAATATAACTTCTGAATGATTTGCTTGATTCATGGTCATTGTTACAAGGAGAGAATAAGGCAAATAGAGTGTGATCAAGCCTTGGTGGAGAATGACAAACTAGACTTTCATACCTCTTTCTACATTCTGTATTTTGGTTTAAAAGTGCTCAACCAAAGAGGGGGGAAAAAAGACAATAAAATACAATTAGTGCATAATATTTAAAAGAAATATCAAAAGCTAATTAGTGTATGGCATAAGTTATTAATTAAATAGGGGAAAACTAATCAAGAATTTTTTTTAAGTCCTAAGAAAACACCCTAATAAGACATCTCTGAATTTCTTTGCAGAGCTGTATTAAGCTGGGAAGTGTTACTCTTATCCTAAAAATAAAGTGGAAAATTTGCAAAGTAGCATTTTTTCCCCTAACATATCAGGGAACTGAGACTTTAGGCAAACTCCCTCAAAATTTAGGGAGTGATAGAGACCGACAGTTAAAACAAGACACGAACATTTGCGTGCCCAGGGTACAAACTGCCATGGGCCACATACACTAGTTAAAAGACACAGTTGGAGAAAACTAATAAATTTCTAAAGCTAAGTGTGAATGAGTGTGAGAACTTGAAATCTCTGGAGTCTGCTCTTGTATGAGGATTCACACAGGCTTGCAGGTATTTTCCTCCTTTAACCCCTTTTTTTTTGTTTGTTTGTTTTTTTTTTTACAATTAGAGCCACTTTCTAGAACGTGTTTATTAAATAAGGTTGCCTGTTACACCATAAATTATTTTCTTTAATCGCCCTAAAGAGCTGCTTTCTTGCACGTTAGGCAGAAAAATGCAACATTTTCTTTACCTCAAGACAGTTGATGAAAAAGGAGACATCTGACTGATTGACACGTGAAGGATGTGGATGAACCTGTCTTTTTAGGACGTTTCGGGCCCTGAAGACAGCAGAGAGGGGCTCACAGGGCGCGTGGCGGGGAGGTGGGCCGCGCGTCTCTGGGGCTGCCAGGGAACAGCGCCAGGGTCTTCTTGAGCTCCTTGTAGCTCCAGTGCAGCTGCTCCACCTCCGCCTGGTGCTGCGCCCGCACCTGGTCCAGCTCCTGCAGCAGGCGCTCGTTGGTGCTGACCAGGGAGCTGTGGCTCTCCTGCAGCATCTGCGTGAGCTCCTGGATCTTGTCGTAGTGCTCCAGGTGCTGCTTGAGCTCCACAAGCTCGCCCGAGAGCCGCTTCACGCTCGCCTGGAGTCCGGAGATCTGCAGGTTCAGTGCGGACGGCAAATGACAGCAGATGTAATCCTAGAAATGTGTTTACGATGATGCTGCCTAGGGCTGAGAAATAGTGGGTATTGCTGAAATTCTGCACAGACCATTGCTTCCTCCTTCTTAACCCGTAGAAGGAAGAACAACAAAAATTGTTCCCTTGGAACACTGGTGCAAAAACATTGCATTTGGGGAGAGAGGATGGCTAAAAGAAACAAAAAGAGGTACTAATTCTGAAGAATAATAACTCTAAATGATAATATATGCTGGGTCAAAAGCTAACATTTTAGAAGGGTCAAGAAAACTTGCTCAGGTAAAACCCCCCCACCCAACAAGATCCAGGGACAAAGCACCTGCATGGGGCCAAGGCTTAATGAGAACATTAGATATTGTTCCATTTTTCTGACCCCCCACTGTACAAAATCAACATTGAGTAAAAACGATACGGTAAGAGAGATGAGAGAGCTGGAAAAGACAGAACTGCTCTGGGGTGAAGAATAAAGGAAGGACTCAAATCCAAGAGGGTAGCAGCTATTGAGGAAATAACTTCTGGTCTTGCAGGCATACTCATCAAATGAGTATTACGGCAGGTGTGCTGTATTAGAGAATCAACATCTAAAAATTAAAATACTGAAAATAATCATAAATGTAAAATGACTTTAATGTGTGTTAGTTTGAGATAGCCATCTAGGAATTCTATGTAATTTGAAGCCATTTGGGTGGCAGAAGGTCCCCTTTTATACCAAATGGTTACATTTTAAATCTACTCTGTACTGCTTGTACCACATTTTGATTTCTGCTGCAAAACTAAAGGGCAACTTTCTAGAGAGATACAGCAAGCAAATGGCACCCCACTCCAGTACCTGGAAAAGTTGCCTGGAAAATCCCATGGGCAGAGGATTCTGGTGGGCTGCAGTCCATGGGGTCGCTAGGAGTCGGATACGACTGAACGACTTCACTTTGACTTTTCACTTTCATGCATTGGAGAAGGAAATGGCAACCCACTCCAGTGTTCTTGCCTGGAGAATCCCAGGAACGGGGGAGCCTGATGGGCTGCCATCTATGGGGTTACACAGAGTCGGACACGACTGAAGTGACTTAGCAGTAGCAGCACAGCAAGCAAATATGCAATAGGATATAATTTAATGTGATAGTACTCAAAAGCATTCAAAATGCATTTCTTTGAAAAATCAAGGCTTGTTTAATCTTGGGAAAGAAAAACCTATTAATATATCCTATGCGTTCAAAATCATTGAAGGAATTTTTAAATGGAAAAATTCCACATTTTGTATATAATATTGAAGGTTTGACATCATTAGAACCAATATGAATAAACCATTGAATATATACTTTCAATCATAGAAGAAATAACTTTTAATTTGTTAAAGTAGCCTAAAGATAAATATACTATTTTGGAGATGTATCATTAAAGTATAGCAAGTATATATTAGATAATCTATATCAGTGGATATTTTCAGGAAATTGACCATTTTTAGATGAAACTATATTTAATACCACTGATTCTATTATTACACTTGAGGTGACACATATTCCAAGTCTTTCAATTTAAATTTTGTGTTGATATTTTTTGAGAAATAAAACTCATGATGATATTTAGGCCAAAAATTATGTATAATATTATATGTTAGATAGCTCCTAAGCTAAATTATTTGGCAGAGGCAGTACTATTTAGTTCAATGGAAAACAAAGCTAAGAAGAGAGTAATGTAAATAATCCAGAAAAATTCTTTTCGAAATGGACAAGAGGTTTATATTTAATTATTAAATGTACTAAAAATAATGAAGCTTCTTTGTATTATGTATTGCTTATGCTTTAAGAATGCCCTCTTCTTCTAAAGGAAATGACCTCAATATGTTTCATGAATCATCTTTCAGACAGGAGGCATTAGGATTTGCCAGTATCAGTGAAGGTGACTCTCAGAGTTTTCTTTCAGTCCATGTCTTCACCAGATTCTTAGGTATGTTTAAAAATACTATTTGACACTTAAAGAATATATCTTACTTTTCTGTTACTTTTACATTTAAATATGAAGAACTCTACATTTTAAAAGAAAATTTGACAAGGCTTTGTACCTTGTGTTTACAGGGAAGCTTTCACGAAACAAAAAGAAGTACTAAAAATGGCTTTGGGTTTTGCTTCTGCAAAGGAATTTCCTGCCAGGAATAACAGAATGTGTAACAAGACTTGCAATTCATCAATGCAATTTTTGTTTAACCTGCAGCGGAGTTGGTTGAACAGATGTGGTGGGATTTGTGTTCAGGAAGGGAAACGTATTCTAGATCCACACAAAAGGGCTATTTGTTCAATGCAGGGTCCTGGGGGATGTGTGTGGAGACGAGGCAACACCTGTAACCCTGGCTTACTCTCTTTAGCTGAAAAAGCACAAGGACATTGTCTGTCTATGTTTCCCCCTAAGAGACTGTCTGGCATTAAATTTAAGAGTAAATATTACAGAAAACCATGTAGCAAACACTATTTTTTTTAATACAGTTAAAACAATAAATTATTAAAGAACTCACGTTTTAACTCTAGGTTGAAATAAAATCCAGTGAAAAGAAAATTTAGCTTATTTAATAAACATGAATGAAATAATTGCTTTCAATGTATTAATAATTTTTCAATATAATTATATTAAATAACTCATATATTATATATTTCATTTAATCCATATAAATGCCAACACAACCAAAACTAACAGTTTTAAACCACTTTGGGAAGGAAAATGAATAAGGAAAGTAATCAAATTTGTCTTCCACAATGTTTCTGTTTTACTATTACTCTTACATTCATAGTTAATTGATCCAAATTTAACTAAGCTCTGACAGAGGATGAGATGGCTGGATGGCATCACCGACCCAATGGACGTGAGTTTAAGTGAACTCCTGGAGTTGGTGATGGACAGGGAGGCCTGGCGTGCTGCGATTCATGGGGTCGCAAAGAGTCGGACACAACTGAGCGACTGAACTGAACTGAACTGAACTAACATAGAGTAGCTTATTTCTTGATTAAACATGTGCATCTTGTATCTAAGAAGGAAACCAAAACAAACAAAAAATAGAACAAGGAAAAATACCTGGGCACACAGCATAGTTTTCTTGAAAATGACACAATTCCCAACAGCCAATGGCACACACATTCCAATTAACAAAGCAAGTTGCATTTATAAACCTTGAAAGTGTTAGTCAGTTGTGTCCAATTCTTTGTGACCCTATAGACTGTAGCCCACTAGGCTCTCTGTTCATGGGATTCTCCAGGCAAAAATACTGGAGTGGGTTGCCATTCCCTTCTCCAGGAGATCTTCCTGACCCAGAGATTGAACCTGCATCTCCTCCACTAAAGGTAGGTTATTACCACCAGTTCTCCACAATTATTAATAGCTAAAATGAACAAATGAATACTTTTAACTGAAAATGAAAAGTGTAGGGAACACTGTCTTAAAAAATCCTAATTAAAAATTGTACTTAATAGTAATCAAGTATTTATTAAACTTAAATGTAGATATGAGAAAATATTAATGTTAATAAATATAATCATGATTTCCCTGGTGTCTCAGTGGTAAAGAATCTGCCTTCCAATGCAGGAGACACAGTAGACACAGATATGATTCCCTGAGTTGGAAAGATCTCCTGGAGAAGGAAATGGCAACTCATTCCAGTGTTCTTGCCTGGGAAAATCTCATGGACTGAGGAGCCTAGCGGGCTGTAGTCTATGGGTTACAAAGAATGGGACACAACTTAGCAACTACACAGCAACAACAAATGACCACTGAATGGGATGAGCAAACAATTTTGAGGGTAATCTCAATGAGAATTTTAAAATTTATCAATGTCTTTATGAGGGCACTGCTTCATCCCAGCAAAAATGTGACAGTGCTTATGGCCCAAAGCCCATTATCAGTGCATCACTAATTTACCTTAAACTTCCCTTCAATTAACAATCAGGATTGTGGTACATTTGCCTCTTAAACATTTGCTAAGAAAAAAAAAAGAGAGAGAGAGAGAGAAAGAGAAAATGTATTTCAGAGAAAATAAAGGAGTAACATACTATATGCAGTCAGAACACATAAAGAACTAGAAAAATTAATAAAAAAGAAAGATGCATATGTGAATATTTCTTTGGTAAATAGAGTCATCTAATTTAAGAGCTAACAAAGATAGAAGAAAAAGAGAGTAATTAGATGCACAGCTGAGACCTTTGAAAGAAATACATATCATAAAAACCTAGCATGTAAAGTTTATATACCAGTCAACACTTCCATATTTGGTCAAGAAAAGCTTATCTGTTACCTAAATTGCAAGCAAGGAGAATGAAGAAAATGCAGGGCCTTGAAGGATTGTGACAATGACCATTATATTAAAAATGAGTGAATATATACATGAACTTCAAATAAATAAGTGGGTGATTTTAACATTTTTAAGTTTACTTCAAAAATACTTTTTGAGTTGGAAGGTATTTTGCATGATAATAATGAAACTTATTTAGATTCTTGTATAGCTATTCTATTTTTTGTATGTTGTTTTACCTTTGTTTTATTCCTTTCTTAAGTACATTGATACTGATGTTTTGTTCTTTACTTAGTTTTTTACTGGGATATAATTGCTTTACAATGTTGTATTAGTTTCTGCTGTACAATGAAGTGAATCAGCCATAAGTAAACATATACCCACTATCTCTTCCTGAATATTCATTGTAAGGACTGATGCTGAAGCTGAAACTCCTATACTTTGGCCACCTGAGGAGAAGAGTCAACTCATTGGAAAAGACCCTGATACTGGGAAAGATTGAAGGCAGGAGGAGAAGGGGATGACAGAGGATGAGATGGTGGATGGCATCACTGACGCAATGGGCATCAGTTCAGTTCAGTTCAGTCGCTCAGTCATGTCCGATTCTTTGCCACCCCATGAATCGCAGCATGCCAGGCTTCCCTGTCCATCACCAACTCCCGGAGTTCACTCAAACTCACATCCATCAAGTCAGTGATGGACCACTGGAAAAACCATAGCCTTGACTAGAAGGACCTCTGTTGGCAAAGTAATGTCTCTGCTGCTCAATATGCTATCTAGGTTGGTCATAACTTTTCTTCCAAGGACTAAGTAAACATCTTTCAATTTCATGGCTGCAGTCACCATCTGCAGTGATTTTTGGAGCCCCCAAAAATAAAGTCTGAAACTGTTTCCACTGTTTCCCCATCAATGGGCATAAGTTTGAGCAAATAAGAAATATTGTAAAAACTGCTGCAATGAACATTGGGGTACATGTGTCCTTTTAAATTTTGTTTTTCTCATAGTATATGCTCATGGATTGCTGGGTCATATAGTAGTTCTATGTTTAGTTTTTTTAAGGGACTTCCATACTGTTCTCCACAGCAACTGTATCAATTTACATTCCCACCAACAGTGCAAGAGGGTTGTATTTTCTGTTTTTAAGTATCATGTTAGAAGTTTAGCATGGAGTAGTTAATATAATTGGAGAATGCAATGGCAACCCACTCCAGTACTCTTGCCTGGAAAATCCCATGGACGGAGGAGGCTGGTAGGGTGCAGTCTGTGGGGTTGCTAGGAGTCGGACATGACTGAGACACTTCACTTTCACTTTCGTGCATTGGATAAGGAAATGGCAACCCACTCCAGTGTTCTTGCCTGGAGAATCCCAGGGATGGGGGAGCCTGGTGGGCTTCCGTCTATGGGGTCTCACAGAGTCGGACATGACAGAAACGACTTAGCAGTAGCAGTTAATATAATAAGAAGACCACCTGTAACTAGACCTAACTGTAAAAGAATATTTAAAACTCCTATTTTATTTTGTAAACACACACAGAAAAATTGAAAGTTTTGTTGCCTCTCTCAAGCAATCACAGTAATGTTATTGAAAACAGGATTTAATAGGAGATGGGAAAGAGTATTAGAAGCTTCATACAGAATTGAACCTAGGCTTAATGTCAGTCTTTCCCCTCAAAAAAAAAAAAAAAAAAAGTAAGCAAAACATTGAATTATGAGAAAGGAAGAAGTATTTATGTTTACAAGGTAATAATGATACCTGTGTCTATGATTACATTTCTTGAAAGCTTACTTCCATTTCATGCTAGTCTTATTTTGATATTTAAGAAAATACA
Organism: Bos grunniens; assembly: GCF_055505025.1. Taxonomy (NCBI): domain Eukaryota; kingdom Metazoa; phylum Chordata; class Mammalia; order Artiodactyla; family Bovidae; genus Bos; species Bos grunniens. The sequence continues at coordinate 6,103,778 of NC_141176.1, read as the reverse complement.
GTAACTTAGAACTGAAAGAATCCCTAGGGAGCATTTATCCATATCTCTCATTTTGAAGAGAATAGAAGAAAGTTTATAATGTCTGGATAGTGAGTCTAATGTCACATAAGTAATTAGCAGCAGATCTGAAATTTTACTGTAGTTGCTTTTTTTTTTTTTTTTAAACCGTGCTAAATTGTGTTGCATTATATAATCTAATGTATGTTTACTTTACATACTTGGAAGTGATTTGCAATTTATCTAGGTTACACTGAATGAAACACCACATACTGTGCCTGTTCATCAAATTATTTATCCCTAGTTCTGCATTTTCATGAAGTGCCAATAGGCCAAAGAATGAACTCCAGTAACTGTGCCCTCCTTAGGGCACTGTTGTACTTTTAGGTGTATGGTATAAAGCATCACTATGAACAAAGCTAGTGGAGGTGATGGAATTCCAGTTGAGCTATTCCAAATCTTGAAAGATGATGCTGTGAAAGTGCTGTGCTCAATATGCCAGCAAATTTGGAAAACTCAGCAGTGGCCACAGGACTGGAAAAGGTCAGTTTTCATTCCAATCCCAAAAAAAGGCAATGCCAAAGAATGCTCAAACTACCGCACAATTGCACTCATCTCACACGCTAGTAAAGTCATGCTCAAAATTCTCCAAGTCAGGCTTCAGAAATACGTGAACCGTGAACTTCCTGATGTTCAAGCTGGTTTTAGAAAAGGCAGAGGAACCAAAGAGCAAATTGCCAACATCTGCTGGATCATGGAAAAAGCAAGAGAGTTCCAGAAAAACATTTATTTCTGCTTTATTGACTATGCTCAAGCCTTTGACTGTGTGGATCACAATAAACTGTGGAAAATTCTTCAAGAGATGGGAATATCAGACCACCTAATCTGCCTCTTGAGAAATTTGTATGCAGGTCAGGAAGCAACAGTTAGACCTGGACATGGAACAACATACTGGTTCCAAATAGGAAAAGGAGTTTGTCAAGGCTGTATATTGTCACCCCGATTATTTAACTTATATGCAGAGTACATCATGAGAAATGCTGGGCTGGAAGAAGCACAAGCTGGAATCAAGATTGCCGGGAGAAATATCAATAACCTCAGATATGCAGATGACACCACCCTTATGGCAGAAAGTGAAGAGGAACTCAAAAGCCTCTTGATGAAAGTGAAAGAAGAGAGTGAAAAAGTTGGCTTAAAGCTCAACATTCAGAAAACGAAGATCATGGCATCTGGTCCCATCACTTCATGGGAAATAGATGGGGAAACAGTGGAAACAGTGTCAGACTTTATTTTTGGGGGCTCCAAAATCACTACAGATGGTGACTGCAGCCATGAAATTAAAAGACGTTTACTCCTTGGAAGGAAAGTTATGACCAACCTAGATAGCATATTCAAAAGCAGAGACATTACTTTGCCAACAAAGGTTCATCTAGTCAAGGCTATGGTTTTTCCAGTGGTCATGTATGGATGTGAGAGTTGGACTGGAAGAAGGCTGAACACCGAAGAATTGATGCTTTTGAACTGTGGTGTTGGAGAAGACTCTTGAGAGTCCCTTGGACTGCAAGGAGATCCAACCAGTCCATTCTGAAGGAGATCAGCCCTGGGATTTCTTTGGAAGGAATGATGCTAAAGCTGAAACTCCAGTACTTTGGCCACCTCATGTGAAAAGCTGACTCATTGGAAAAGACTCTGATGCTGGGAAAGATTAAGGGCAGGAGGAGAAGGGGACGACAGAGGATGAGATGGCTGGATGGCATCACTGACTCGATGGAAGTGAGTCTGGATGAACTCCGGGAGTTGGTGATGGACAGGGAGGCCTGGTGTGCTGCGATTCATGGGGTCGCAAAGAGTGGGACACGACTGAGCCACTGATCTGATCTGATACTTTTTCTTTGCTGCATATTGCCAACCTTATGAATATCTGCTATAGGACAGACAATCCTCTGTTGTAAAAGTATACACTAGACCCTTAAAGTAAAGGTTTTTTACGTTGCTTGTTATGGGCTGGATTGCATTTTCTCCAAATTTACATGTTCATGCATTCATTCATATATTCTAAACCCCAGGGTCTCAGTGTGGACATATTTGGAGATGTGAGGGGGAGATCTTTGAAAAGATGAATACGTTAAAACTATGTCTTTGGGGTAGATCCATTCCAATAGGACTTGTGTCCTTGTAGGAACAGAAATTTGGACACATGGAAACACGAGTTACATATGCATGTAAGTAAGGGCTATGTGAAAAACAGAGGGGAATCGGTCATTTGCAAGCCAAGGTGGGGGGCCTGCAAAGAAACCAACCTTGCTGATACCTTCATCTCAGACATCCAGCTTGAAGAACTGTGAGGAAAAAAACTAACAAGCTGTTTAAACAAGACAATCAATGGTATTTTTTCTTTTTTATGCAGGCCTCAGAACACTAATACACTGTCTGTCTTAACTTGTAAATATACATCAGAAGAAATATTCAGTTCCTTGGGCCTTTTGGTTTATATTATTTATTTATTGCTACAAATAAACATTGTTTCCCTTTCACTGAAATAAACAGTTCAGAATAAGGGAAAACTAAGAAGGTATTTTTTGTATATAAGTACAATGTGTAGATTGGAGCTTTCAAGAGTGTATTTATAGTCAGTTGCTATACCTGAGAAGATGCATTTGGGAACATAGCATTAGGTCTAGTTATCCTGTCTCATCTCTGCTGCTGCTTCTACTAAGGCGCTTCAGTCGTGTCTGACTCTGTGCAACCCCATAGACGGCAGCCCACCAGGTTCCTCCGTCCACAGGATTCTCTAGGCAAGAATACTGGAGTGGGTTGCCATTTCCTTCTCCATGTCTCATCTCAGACTGTTAGAAAAAAATCCATCTCCCCTCAGACTTATGCTGACCACAGTCCCTAACAGAGGATCCATCCTTCCAATTCAACCTAAAATATCATTTCTGGGTATTTCCTACCTTAATCCAATCCTCTATCCCTTTCTACTCTCTCCCTACCTCTTACACTTAAGAAAAACAAACTTTCCTACATTTGCACAATTTATTATTGTTCTGAAAAACCAGCTATCAATTAAACAATAACTTCCCCTGTAGTCTCATTGACCAGAAACTATGTCTGTTGTTTTCAATACCGACACTTGGAGGGTAAATTGATGTCTTTTTCCTTGCAATTCTTGCTGCTGTTGTATATTTACTGTCGTAAACGATAGCAACAACAACAACAAAAACATATTAGCAAAATTTCTCTTTCACTGTATGTTCCACAAGGTTCAAACATCCTCACCCTTCTTAAATACCCTCACCTATTTACCTCTTGGTCACTTCCTTTGCACTTACTGAAGAATTTCAATACTTGGTTTTCTGTTTTCTCTTCTAGAACTCTTGTCTTCAGCAGTATCAGAAATCACATGTATACCATTTCCTCAGAATTCTCATTTCTCAGTTGTCTTTCAGTTTCTTAAAGTAGCCAAGCTCTGTTCTACACAGACACTTTATACATATTTTCCAGTTATCTTTCATGCACACAATTTCAATGCCAGCTACAGCTTAGAAAATCTATATCATGTATTTTCTAGGTCAGAAAGGAAGAAAAAGAGAGAAATAGAAAGGGAGAAATAAAGATAGAGAGAAAGAAGAAAGAAAGGAAAAGAGGAGAAAGAAAGCAGAAGAGGAAGAAAGCTCAGAAAGGGGAAGAATGGGATAGGGGCACTAACAGCAAAGAACGATTAATGTAAAAGTGAAGCCACTAAAACTTTTTGAATTATAGAACAGCAAGAAAATATAATCTAAACCATATTTCCCATCCTACTCTTAATATGCACATCTAGGCATGTTATTTTTAATCCTCATGTCTTTACTTTAAAAAAAGGTAAACCACTTTGGCTATGCTGTAGATAAAATTCACTTTTAAAAGCCTTTACCCAAGTATGGCCTCAGGGGGAAAAATATTACCTTCTAAAATACATAAATGTGAGAACTTGGAAAATGTACATAATAGAAAATATAATGAAGGTGATGTCACCAAAAATTGGTGCCTGGTGCTTTTTAGTCAGAAGACAAAGTTTAAGAGGAAGAGTATATCTAAAATTTGTAGAAGTAATGACAAGGATAACATCATGAACCATTTCCAAAGAATTAAAAGGCCAATTTTTATTTTTTGTTATGAAAATATTGGCATGTTATACTTCATAATTAGTTCACATGTGAGGCCATACCAGGAGTCAAAGATAATCCAGGAAGTTGATTAGAAAACGTACCTGTCAGCCATCTTGCTTTCAGCTTATCTGAGCCTGACACTTGCAGCCGTTTGCTACACATATTGAGGCAGTGAAATGATTTTTTGAAATGCAACTAATGTTGTCAGTTTGTTTCCAAAACTTGGTCTTGGATAAAAGGAATATTTCTACCTGAATATCCAGTACTCAATTCCACAGGGTTTGTATTTGCTGTGTTTGAATATTTGGTTTCCAGTTTTCAACTGGAAAATTCTTACAGAAAAGATCTTTTTCTTTTTTTTATTACTGAAAATTAATGAAACTACCACACAAATAAAATGGATCCATAAATGCAGAAGTCAAATTTAAACAGCAATATTATTTTTCCTGAATAAAACAAAATATGTTTTTTTTAAAAAATCAGGTATTAGTTGATAGATTTTTCAATTATAAATGCTCCTGTGTAGTATGGCACTTCCAAATCGTGATTTCTCTCCACATCTTTATTTCTACATTTTCTTTTTTTCTTTTCACTCTTTTTCCTCATGTGTATATAAATACAGTATTTCTTGTTTTGCAAAAATTTTGAAGATAGTTTTTGCCCACATGTGTAGCAATAACATACACATAATGGAAAAGAAAATCTGGATATAATAATTTGCTAGTTTTCTTCTCATTATAGTATCACTTCCATCACCATCCATCTAACTTTAACTTCTAAGCTCCCCCATCTGTTTAAAAAGAAATTCTGAAAACACTGTGTTATAGTGTTTGGGGAGAAACATAAAGGGAAAGGAAGAAAGTAGTGTCTTCCTGAGGGGGTACTTTTTATAAGATAATTTGGGAGGAATGTTTATTAATTAAAATTGTATATACTTAATTTCATACATAAAATACAGGCTTCCTCAGTAGCTCAGCGGTAAAACATCTGCCTGCAATGCAGGAACTGTAGGAGATGAGAGTTCAATCCCCGTGTGAAAAAGATCCCCTGGAGGAGGGCATGGCAGGCTTGAGTCCTTAGGGTCTGAAAGAGTCAGACATGACTGAAGTGACTTAGCATGCATGCATACCTGAAATATAATCCTTAATATAGACATACAACACAAAGAAGATGTAAATATGTAATAGCTCAAGAAACATTGACTGCTTGGTACAGAATAAAAGTGATAAGATACCACATATATATATAAATTCACACACATTGATTGGTTAAGACTTGATAGCAAGTGAAAATCAGTGAGAACATAAAATAAGAACTACAGGGAACAAATGTAGCAGAAGGGAATGAGACAGGAGGGATAATAGCTTCATATAAATTAGGAGGGAAATAAAATTAATGATGAGTTTTTAGTAGCCAAGCTACAGAACTAATATTTTAAACTTGTCTTGAAGGGGAAAAAAAAAAATGGGAGAAAGAAATCGAGACATTTGGAGAGTAATGGAGATGAGACTAATTGCAATTTTAAAAACCTAATAAGAAAATTGAGTACACCTAGAATAAAATATGTTAAATGATAGAGTTCAGGTGTAATTTGTAATAAAGTAATAAAATAATTATAAGCCCCTAAGAATGTCTTAGAAAATCATATAGCACAGAGAGAAATATAGTCTTAGCTCCAGAGAAGCTAAAAATCTAAAACTCAGGAAATAATTTCTTATCTAAATTTAATTTCAATTAATACCTCAAAAAATAAAGATTTACTTGAGGAAAAAATATAAGCATTTTAACCTGACTGGCAATAATACATTGAGAGTTTTCTTTTTATGAAAATAAATAATTATTTTGTCTTTTGAAGTCAACCTCCTTATGTTCTGATAGTAAAACCAAACAAGTATACAAATATATAAGGAAGCGTTTTCAACAAATATTCACAAATATTGAAAATCTAAAAAGGAAAAAAAAATATTCCATGTGAACATCACACATAATAATGCTGAAGTGGCTCTACTGATGTTTGAAAAGGTAGACTTCAAAAAAAAAAAAAAAAAAAAAGCGAAGAAGTAGTACCAGACATAAATAAGCCTCTTTCATAAAGATGAAAGATTTAAAATTATAAAAAATACTTGCAATGTGAATATGCATGCATGCAATCATATAGAGCCAGATAAATGACAAAGCAACATAATTAAAGGAAGAAAAAACACATCCACAAACTGTTGCAGCCTTTAATATTACATTGTCAATAATGAACAGAGAAAGTAGACAAAGAAATCTGAGATGATGTAGGTAATTTGAAAAACACAAATGACCATAGTGGGGCAATATATAAGTATAGAAAACCCCACTCCACAAAAACAGCTTTCATTCCTCTCAAATGCATACTCACTAAGAATGAACAAAAAATTGTCTCCATAAATTTTATGGGATCATACAAAGCATGTTTTCTGAAACACAAAGGTGTACAACCAGAAACAATTAACATTAAGATATTTAGCAAGTCTTCAATTGCTTGAAAATCAGACAAAACTCATCTATAACTGTATTAAAAAATCAAAAGAAAACTTTTAAAAATACAGTTTAATTGAATAATATTAAAAACCCATCATTCTCATATTTGTAGGATGCAGCCCTAGCAATCCTCAAAAGCAACTGTATGATTTTTAATCTCTAAAATAGTAAATAAGAGACAATTTAAAAAAATCTGACAAAGCAATTGTTGATGAAAACGTGGAGTCACCTAAGCTTTCTTACTGATGGGAGTAAACTTTTTAAAAAATATTTTGACAATTCTCATAAAGATTCACTTACTCTCTAATTCAGCAATTTAGCTTCTAGATACTTTTACTTTTATTATTTTAAATTTTATTCTATACTGTAGCTTAGTTGATTAACAATGCTGTGTTAGTTTGCAGTGTATAGCAAAGGGATTCAGTTATACATATACATTCATCTATTCTTTTTCAGATTCTTTAGCCATGTAGATTGTTAGAGAATAATCAGTATTCACTTTCCTGTGCTATACAGTAGGTCTTTCTTGGTTATCTATTTTATATATGTGTGTATATGTTAATCCCAAAGAATAGATCCTATTTTCTCAAAAAATGAAAATACGTGCACAGTAAGTCTTATCCAAGAATGTTCAAAGTAACTTGACTAGCAAAAACTGTAAACATGCCATGTTTCCATCAACAGTAAAACAAACACAGTAACACATCTGTTTATACAATGAAAGACTATGCAGAAACTACAAGACTAAACTATTGATAATGCAATTATGCAGATAATATCAAGAATATTAACCTGAACAAAAGAATTTAGATACGAAAGAGTACATAACTGTGTAATTACCTTTGCGAAGATCAAGAACTGAAAAATTCATGTTAATATAAATCAGAGCAATGCTTTGTGTCAGCAAAAGCGGGAGTTGACCGATAATGAGCAAAAGGAAGCCTTCTGAGGTTGAGAGCATATATATTGACAAGGATGTGGATGACACAGGTTTTTCCTTTGTCGAAACTGATGCTGGTATACACTTAGGATCAGTGGGTTTCCCTGTGTTTAAATTCTGTCTCAATAAAATAAACAAAAATAAAGCCTTACAAAAATAAAATGTCATTTACATGAGCAAAGCACACAAGAAAAGCAAAAATGGTATCCAAATATAACATTAAATATCATAAGTGAAGAAAACAAAGAAACAGTGCCAAAGCAATTAACAAAGTGACAAGAAAGCATGTGTGGGACTCTCTTCAATACCAGGTTTAGTCAGATTTTTTCAGAATATGTCCCCTCAGGCAAGTGAAACAAAAGTAAATATTTTTGAAAATGGAACAACATCAAGCTAAAATGCTTTTACGTAGAAAAGGAAACTATCAATAAAGTGAAAAAAGCACCAGCTGAATGAGAAAGATATTTGCCAATAATATATCTGATAATGAGTTTATTTATAAATTATCCAACAAACTCATGTAAGTCAACATCAAAAAGCAGGCAACCCAGTTAAGAAATGGTTATAGAACATGAATAGACATTTTTGTGAAGAAAGCATATAGGTGGCCAATAGGCACATGAAAAGAATCTCAACATCACTAAACCACAGGAAAAAGACAAATCAAAACCACAATGAGATATCACTTCACACTCAGCAGAATGCGTATTATCAGAGACAACAAATAACAAGTGTTGGCAAAGATGTGGAGAGAAGAAATCTCCATACACTGTTTGGGGGAATGCAAATTAGTGCAGCCACTATGAAAAACAAAACGGAGATTTCCTAAAAATTTTAAAATAGAACTGCCAAAAGATCCAGCAATTTCCTCTTATTATTTATGCAAGGAAAATAAAACATTAACTAGAGAAGATATATACTCCTTTATGCTCATTGGAGCATTATTTACAATAGGCAAGATACAGAAGCAACCTAAATACCCATCAACAGATGAATGGATAAAGAAGGATATACAATGGAATACTGCTCATGCTCAATGTTCTCAGGCATGTCTGACTCTGAGACACCATGTACTGTAACCATCAGGCTCCTCTGTTCATGGAACTTTCCAGGAAAGAATACTGGAGTGCATTGCCATTCCCTTCTCCAGGTGATCTTCCTGATCTAAGGACGGAAACCACATCTCTTGCTGCTCTGCATTGGCGGGTGCATTCTTTACCACTAGAGCCACCTGGGAAGCTCCCAATGGAATACTACTCAGCCATCACAAAGAATGACATTTTGGCATTTGCAACAGCATGCGTGAAACTAGCAGGTGTTATGCTAAGTTAAATAACCCAGACAAAGACAAATACTATATTATTTCATTTATGTGTGGAATCTAAGAAACAAAACAATGAACAGACAACAAAACAGAAAGACTTATAAACACAGGGAACAAATATGTTGCTGCCAGAGGAGCAGGGTGGAGGAATGAAAAAGAGGTGAGGGAGATTAAGATGTACAAACTTCAGTTGTAAAACAAATGCAGTGGTTATGAAATGTAAGGTGTGGAGAATATAATCAATATCTATGTAATATCTTTGTATGGTGATCCAACTATACTTATTTTGGTGATGATTTTTCAATTCATAAAACCATCAAATCACTATGTAATGTAACAGGGATTAACATGATATTGTGGGATGGGTATACTTCAAAAAAAGAAAAACAAGCAAACTAATAGAAAGAGAAATCAGATTTGTGTTTATAACCAGAGATCAGGGATAAGGGGAGCATGATTCAGATGGAACCAATCTAAAGATGATACTGCCAGTTATGAGACAAATAAGTGCTAGGGATAGAAGGTAGAGGATAATAAATTTACACTGCTGTATGTTATATATGAAAGTTCTTAAGAGTAAATCCTGAATTTTTGTCACAAACATACACAAATATATTTCTTTTTGTATTTTATATCAATATGAGATGGTAGATGTTCACTATGTTTTTTTGTGATAATTATTTCATTATGTATGTAAGTCAAATGATTATTCCTTCACTTTGAATTCATATGGGGCTATATGTTAATAGTACCCCAATAAAACTGGGATAAAAAAATAAAAACAGCATGTTATGAAGTTACCATCACTCAGTTAGGAAAATCTGGAAATCTCTCAGTTGTGCTAATTGACAGATGATGAAGCACTGAAGTTGGGACTATAAAAGGACTTGCTGTTCAGTTGCTAAGCCATGTCCAACTCTTTGCGACCCAAGAACTACGGCACACCAGGCTTCCCTGTCCTTCATGATATCCCTGAGTTTGCTCACACTCATGTCCATTTGGTCAATGATACCATCCAACTATCTCATCTTCTGTCACCTCCTTTTTCTCTTGCCCTCAACCTTTCCCAGCACCAGGATTTTTTCCAGTGAGTCAGCTCTTCACATTAGGTGGCCAAAGTACTGGAGCTTCAGCTTTAGCTCCAGCCCTTGCAATGAATATTCAGGGTTGATATCCTTTAGAATTGACTAGTTTGACTTCCTTTCTGTCCATAAAGGAACTTAAGTCATGCTTTTTAGAAATAGTTGCACCCAGTCAAAGTAGGTATAGGTAACAATCCTGCTTCTTACATATGTCAACTTAAACAGTTTTCACACACATAGATATTTGAGGAACTTCTTCACAGAGTTGTTTATTATACTGGGAATTTGGGGGCCACTAAAATATCTACAACCGGAGAAATACAATTGTGATGGATATAGAAAACTTCACACAGTGTAGCAGTTAGTTGCAACTTATATGAGACAGGAGCAGTATGGAAAGGCAAGAAAATATGACATTAAAAGATGAACTCCTCAGGTAGGTAGGTGCCCAATAATGCTACTGGAAAAGAGTGGAGAAATAACTCCAGAAAGAATGAAGAAATGGAGCCAAATCAAAAAAACACACTTTGCAGATGTGACTGGTGAGGGAAGTAAAATCTGATGCTGTAAATAGCAATATTGCATAGGAACCTGGAACATTAGGTCCATGAATCAGGCAAATTGGAAGTTGTCAAACAGGAGATGGCAAGAGCAAACATTAACATTTCAGGAATCAGTAAACTAAAATGGACTGGAATAGGTGAGTTTAACTCAGATGACCATTATATCTACTACTGTGGGCAAGAATCCCTTAGAAGAAATGGAGCAACAATCATATTTCACAAGAGTCCAAAATGCTGTAGTTGGATGCAATCCCCAAAATGACAGAATGATCTCTGTTCATTTCTAAACCAAACTTTTCAATATCAAGTAATCCAAGTCTATGCCCCTCCCAGTAATGTTGAAGAAACTGAAGTGGAATGGTTCTATGAAGACCTACAAGACTGTCTAGAACTAACACCCCCCAAAAATGTCCTTTTCATTATAGAGGGCTGGAATGCAAAAGAAGGAAGTCAAGAGATACCTGAAGTAACAGGCAAATTTGGCCTTAGAGTAGAAAATGAAATAAGGCAAAGGGGAACAGAGCTTTGCCAAGAAAACGCATTGGTCATAGTAAACACCCTCTTCCAACAACACAAGAGAAGACTCTACACATGGATTTCACCAGATGGTCAACACTGAAATCAGATTGATTATATTCTTTGCAGCCAAAGATGGAGAAGCTCTATACAGTCAGCAAAAACAAGACCAGGAGTTGACTGTGTCTCAGATCATGAACTCCTTATTGCCAAATTCAGCCTGAAATTGAAGAAAGTAGGGAAAACCACTAGACCATTCAGGCATGACCTAAATCAAATCCCTTATGATTATACAGTGGAAGTGACAAATAGATTCAGTAGATTAAATCTAATAGAGTGCTTGATGAACTATGGATGGAAGTTCATAACATTGTATAGGAGGCAGTGATCAAGACCATCCTCAAGGAAAAGAAATCCAAAAAGTCAAAATGGTTGTCTGAAGAGGCTTTAAAAATAGTTGAAGAAAAAGGGAAGCTAAAGAAAAAGGAGAAAAGGAAATATATATTCATCTGAATGCAGAGTTCCAGAGAATAGCAAGGAGAAATGGGAAAGCCTTCCTCAGTGACCAATGCAAAGAAATAGAGGAAAACAATAGAATGGAAAAGACTAGAGATCTCTTCAAGAAAATTAGAGACACCAAGAGAACATTTCATTCAAAGACGGGCTCAATAAAGGACAGAAATGGTATGGACCTAACAGAAGCAGAAGATATTAAGAATACACAGAAAAACTATACAAAAAAGATCTTCATGACCCAGATAACCAAGATGGTGTCATCACTCACCTAGAGCCAGACATCCTGGAACGCAAAGTCAAGTGGGACTTAGGTAGCATCACTATGAACAAAGCTAGTAGAGGTGATGGAATTCCCGTTGAGCTATTTCAAATCTTAAAAGATGATGCTGTGAATGTGTTGCACTCAATATGCCAGCAAATTTGGAAAACTCAGCAGTGGCCACAGGACTGGAAAAGGTCAAATTTCATTCCAATCCCAAAGAAAGGCACTGCCAAAGAATGTTCAAATTACCACAGAATTACACTCATTTCACATGCTAGTAAAGTATTGCTCAAAATTCTCCAAGCCAGGCTTCAGCACATGAACCGTGAACTTCCACACATTTCAGGTGATTTTAGAAAAGCCAGAAGAACCAGAGATCAAACTGCCAACATGCGTTAGATCATCGAAAAAGCAAGAGTTCCAGAAAAAAAATCTACTTCTATTTTATTGACTATGCCAAAGCCTTTGACTGTGTGGATCACAAGAAACTGTGGAAATGTCTTCAAGAGATGGGAATACCAGACCATCTGACTTGCCTCCTGAGAAATCTGTATGCAGGTCAAGAAGCAACAGTTAGAACTGGATATGGAACAATAGACTGGTTCCAAATTGGGAAAGGAGTACTTCAAGGCTGTATATTGTCACCCTGCTTATATGCAGTACATCATGCAAAACGCCGGCTGGATGAAGCACAAACTGGAATCACGATTGTTGGGAGAAATATCAAAAACCTCAGATATGCAGATGAAAGCACTGTTATGGCAGAAAGTGAAGAAGAACTAAAGAGTCTCTTGATAAAAGTGTAAGAGAGGAGAGTGAAAAAAAGGTGGCTTAAAACTCAACAATCAGAAAACTAAGATCATTGCATCAAGCCCCATCATTTCATGGCAAGTAGATAAGGAAATAATAGAAACAGTGAGATACTTTATTTTGGGGGGCTCCAAACCCGCTGCAGATGGTTATTGCAGCCATTAAATTAAAAGATGCTTTCTCCTTGGAATAAAAGCAGTGACCAACTTAGACAGCATATTAAAAAGCAGAGACATTACTTTGCCAACAAAGGTCCATCTAGTCAAGGCTATGGTTTTTCCAGTGGTCATGTATAGGTGTGAGAGTTGGACTATAAAAAAAGCTGAGCACCAAAGAATGGATCCTTTTGAACTGTGGTGTTGGAGAAGATTCTTGAGAGTCCTTTGGACTGCAAGGTGATCCAACCAGTCAATCCTAAAGGAAATCATTTCTGAATATTCATTGAAAGGACTGATGCTGAAGCGTAAAAGCCAACACCTTGGCACCTAATGCGAAGAATTGACTCCTTGGAAAAGACTTTCATCCTGGGAAAGATTTAAGGCAGGAGGAGAAAGGAACAACAGAGGATTAAATGGTTGGGTGGCATCACCGACTTGATGGATGTAAGTTTGAGCAATCTCCGGGGGTTGGTGCTCGACAGGGAAGCCTGATGTGCTGCAGTCCATTGCGTTGCAGAGTGTGAGACACAACTAAGTGACTAAATTGAACTGAACTAAACGGGGACAGGACACACCCATACATGTACATCTTTCAACATGGATATTCCCTATTGAGAAAAAAAATTGGGGTATTTTGAAAAGTACAACTTAGAAAAATTATAAATAAAGAAGGAAGATTTAAGTAGAATTGAAGATGTGGCAGGAATTTGAAGTGGTTACTTCTGATAGATTTTTTTTTTTCTATGAAGTAGAGGGCAAAGTCATCTTATGAGATTGTACTGGTAGAAGAGTGTGGAGAATACAAGAGTTTAACTATAGAAAGTAGACAAAACAAATGTAATAATAAAAATTTCTACTAGTATTGAGATCCAGCTGAGGTCAGTGTCTATGAATATATATTGCTAACAATCTTCTCAGTGTGTGATTTTTCTCTGACTCTTTTTAGCTACTCAGTAGGAGGCTTCCCTGATAGCTTGGTTGGTGAAGAACCGCCTGCAATGCAGGAGTCCCTGGTTTGATTACTGTGTCAGGAATATCCCCTGGAGAAGGGATAAGCTATCCACTTCAGTGTTCTTGGGTTTCCCTTATGGCTTAGCTGGTAAAGAATCTGCCTGCGATGTGGGAGACCTGACTTAGATCCCTGGGTTGGGAAGATCCCCTGGTGGAGGGAATGGCTACCCACTCTAGTATTCTGACCTGGAGAATTCCATGGTTTATAGTTTATGGGGTCTCAAAGAGTTGGACACAACTGAGGCACTTTCACTTTCACAGGAGGCTTGTACAAGGCTGATAGTATATCAGTCCCAAAAGGAAAGGAAGACATGCATTCATTATTCAGGTAAGCAGACTGAGTCTTCATATTTTTTGTCAAAATTATTTAAATAGTACTCCCTTTATATTTAGTTGATACTCCTAGTGAAAAGCATAATATGAGCCATGATGAAAAATGACAGACTTTAAACAGTTAAATTTAAAGAAGGTTAAGGTAAAAATTGAAGGCAGAAGGAGAAAGGGACAACAGAGGCTGAAATGGTTGGATGACATCACAAACTCTATGGACATGAGTTTGAGCAATCTCCGGGAACTCGTGATGGACAGGGAAGCCTGGCGTGCTTGGTCCATAGGATCACAAGGAGTCGGAGACGACTGAGCGACCGAATTGAACTGAACTGAAGGTATGTTTGAAAGGTTAATCAAAAGTAAAATTTCAAGTGGTTATCCCTTAAAAAAAATTGGTTTGAAATGGAACAGGTATTTTGCAATTTATGAAAGATGGGTTCTAATCCTGTCACTGTCATTAATGAACTTTGTGAGCGGAGACCTTTCCCAACCCTTCTGAACATTCCAACATCTACAACATTAATGATCAGAGTATAGGTTTTATCTCTTCCAGCTTACTAAGGCAAAAGATTATAGCTGAAATTTCCCATTCTGCCACCAAATTCTTCAAGAGAAAACACTGCTAAGGTCACTTAAACACTTTTATGTGTGAACATAATAATTAGACACTTTTATTTTTGTATAAGAATCTCAGGACTGTTAAACTAGATAATTCAGAATACATTCTCTTCACCCTCATTTCCTGCACTAAGAATACTTTGAAATTACATTCTGGTGGCCACCAAAAGTCTACCTGAACTTTTTATTGTCATAAACATCAGCAGTGTATACATAGTTACCATTTGTTTTCTGATTTATCTGAAACAGAACTACTATGGAAGTTATCCATTTATGAACATATCTATTCTTCATGTATTCCTGAGTCTTCTGGTTGCTTCTAGTCTTTCCTATGGATCCATTGTTTTTCTAATATACCTTGCCCAGAATAATATGAAAAATGAGCAAACATATATTATTTTGAAATTTATTTTTACTGAAAATAACAGCAAATATTAAACAAACCATAATTCTTCTTTGTGGAAAAAAAAGCAGAAAGACGTACAATGAAATAAATTAAAGCTTCAGGCTCAGAACTAAGCCTCATATATAAGACATGTACTTAGGAAGCTATAAATCTTATATCTCAACCTTGAAAATTTAAAGTAATCCTGTTTTTTTCTTCCTTTTTTTTTTTTTTTTTCCAGAAACCACAGTTAAACCAGTATGTCACTTAATAGAAAGGAAAGATGGGCCAAAATATTCCTGTTATTTTTTAAAGTACAGGCCAATCTATGCATTTTCCTGGAAAGTGAAAAGAATGTATATTATGAAGAAAATGTTCTGATAAAAGTGAAATTGATATTTGCTATTCTTTGATTTTTTAAAAATTGTGACTCAAGAAAAATGGTAACGAAAGGTGTAAAATAGCAAAAGTAAAACATTCAAGATCGTCTAACACCTAGCACATGAGGATTAAGTTTTCAGTTCAGTTCAGTTCAGTCGCTCAGTCATGTTCGACTCTTTGTGACCCCATGAATTGCAAAACGCCAGGCCTCCCTGTCCATCATCAACTCCCGGAGTTCACTCAAACACACGTCAGTGATGCCATCCAGCCATCTCATCCTCTGTCATCCCCTTCTCCTCCTGCCCCCAATCTCTTACTGCATCAGAATCTTTTCCAACGAGTCAACTCTTCGCATGAGGTGGCCAAAGTACTGGAGTTTCAGCTTCAGCATCATTTCTTCCAAAGAACACCCAGGACTGATCTCCTTTAGAATGGACTGGTTAGATGTCCTTGCAGTCCAAGGGACTCAAGAGTCTTCTCCAACACCACAGTTCAAAAGCATCAATTCTTTGGCGCTCAGTCTTCTTCCAGTCCAACTCTGACACCCATACATGACCACAGGAAAACCTAGCCTTGCCTGGACGGACCTTGGTTGGCAAAGTAATGTCTCTGCTTTTCAATGTGATATCTAGGTTGGTCATAACTTTCCTTCCAAGGAGTAAGCGTCTTTTAATTTCATGGCTGCAGTCACCATCTGCAGTGATTTTGGAGCCCAAAAAAATAAAGTCTGACACTGTTTCCACTGTTTCCCCATCCATTTCCCATGAAGTGATGGGACCGGATGCCATGATCTTCGTTTTCTGAATGTTGGGCTTTAACCTGACTTTTTCACTCTCCACTTTCACTGTCATCAAGAGGCTTTTGAGTTCCTCTTCACTTTCTGCCATAAGAGTGGTGTCATCTGCATATCTGAGGTTATTGATATTTCTCCCGGCAATCTTGATTCCAGCTTGTGTTTCTTCCAGTCCAGCGTTTCTCATGGTGTACTCTGCATAGAAGTTAAATAAGCAGGGTGACAATATACAGCCTTGACGTACTCCTTTTCCAATTTAGAACCAGTCTGTTGTTCCATGTCCAGTTCTAACTGTTGCTTCCTGACCTGCATACAGATTTCTCAAGAGGCAGGTCAGGTGGTCTGGTATTCCCATCTCTTGAAGAACTTTCCACAGTTTATTGTGATCCACACAGTCAAAGGCTTTGGCATAGTCAATGAAGCAGAAATAGATGCTTTTCTGGAACTCTCTTGCTTTTTTGATGATGCAGCAGATGTTGGCAATTTGCTCTCTGGTTCCTCTGCCTTTTCTAAAACCAGCTTGAACATCAGGAAGTTCACAGTTCACGTATTGCTGAAGCCTGGCTTGGAGAATTTTGAGCATTACTTTACTAACATGTGAGATGAGTGCAATTGTGCAGTAGTTTGAGCATTCTTTGGCATTGCCTTTTTTGAGATTGGAACAAAAACCAAGCTTTTCTAGTCCTGTTGTCACTGCTGAGTTTTCCAAATTTGCTGGCATATTGAGTGCAGCACTTTCACACATCATATTTCAGGATTTGAAATAGCTCAACTGGAATTCCATCACCTCCACTAGCTTTGTTCGTAGTGATGCTTTCTAAGACCCGCTTGACTTCACATTCCAGGATGTCTGGCTCTAGGTCAGTGATCACACCATCTTGATTATCTGGGTTGTGAAGATCCTTTTTTGTACAGTTCTTCTGTATATTCTTGCCACCTCTTCTTAATATCTTCTTTTTCTGTTGGGTCCATACCATTTCTGTCCTTTCTCGAGCCCAGCTTTGCATGAAATGTTCCTTTGGTATCTCTAATTTTCTTGAAGAGATCTCTAATCTTTCCCATTCTGTTGTTTTCCTCTATTTTTTTGCATTGATTGCTGAGGAAGGCTTTCTTATCTCTTCTTGCTATTCTTTGGAACTCTGCATTCAGATGCTTTTATCTTTCCTTTTCTCCTTTGCTTTTCACTTCTCTTCTTTTCACAGCTATTTGTAAGGCCTCCACAGACAGCTATTTTGCTTTTTTACATTTCTTTTCCACGGGGAAGGTCTTGATCCCTGTCTCCTGTACAATGTCATGAACTTCATTCCATAGTTCATCAGGCACTCTATCTATCAGATCTAGTCCCTTAAATCCATTTCTCACTTTCACCCTATAATCATAAGGGATTTGATTTAGGTCATAGCTGAATGGTCTAGTGGTTTTCCCTGCTTTCTTTAATTTAAGCCTGAGTTTGGTAATAAGGAGTTCATGATCTGAGCCACAGTCAGCTCCCGGTCTTGTTTTTGTTGAATGTATGGAGCTTCTCCATCTTTGGCTGCAAAGAATATAATCAATCTGATTTCAGTGTTGACCATCCAGTGATGTCCATGTGTAGAATCTTCTCTTGTGTTGTTGGAAGAGGGTGTTTGCTATGACCAGAGCATTTTCTTGGCAAAACTCTATTAGTCTTTGCCCTGCTTCATTCCGTATTCCAAGGCCAAATTTGCCTGTTACTCCAGGTGTTTCTTGACTTCCTACTTTTGCATTTCAGTCCCCTATAATGAAAAGGACACCTTTTTGGGGTGTTAGTTCTAAAAGGTCTTGTAGGTCTTCATAGAACCGTTCAACTTCAGCTTCTTCAGCGTTACTGGTTGGGGCATAGACTTGGATTACTCTGATATTGAATGGTCTGCCTTGGAAACAAACAGAAATCATTCTGTCGTTTTTGAGATTGCATCCAAGTACTGCATTTCGGACTCTTTTGTTGACCATGATGGCTACTCCATTTCTTTTGAAGGATTCCTGCCCGCAGTAGTAGATATAATGGTCATCTGAGTTAAATTCACCCGTTCCAGTCCATTTTAGTTTGCTGATTCCTAGAATGTTGACATTCACTCTTGCCATCTCTTGTTTGACCACTTCCAATATACCTTGATTCATGGACCTGACATTCCAGGTTCCTATGCAATATTACTCTTTACAGCATCGGACCTTGCTTCTATCACCAGTCACATCCACAGCTGGGTATTGTTTTTGCTTTGGCTCCATCCGTTCATTCTTTCTGGAATTATTTCTCCACTGATCTTCAGTAGCATATTGGGCACCTACTGACCTGGGGAGTTACTTTTTCAGTATCCTATCATTTTGCCTTTTCATACTGTTCATTGGGTTCTCAAGGCAAGAATACTGAAGTGGTTTGCCATTCCCTTCTCCAGTGGACCACATTCTGTCAGATCTCTCCAGCATGACCCACCCATCTTGGGTGGCCCCACGGGCATGGCTTAGTTTCATTGAGTTAGACAAGACTGTTTTCCTAGTGTGATTACATTGACTAGTTTTCTGTGAGTATGTTTTCAGTGTGTTTGCCCTCTGATGCTCTCTTGCAACACCTACCGTCTTACTTGGGTCTCTTACATTGGGCGTGGGGTTTTTTCAGAGCTGCTCCAGCAAAGTGCAGCCACTGCTCCTAACCTTGGACAAGGGGTATCTCCTCACTGCCGCCCTTCCTGACCTTCAACGTGGGATAGCTCCTCTAGGCCCTCCTGCACCCGAGCAGCCACCACTCCTTAGAGGTGGGGTTGGTCCTCCTGGCCATCGCCCCTGGCCTTGGGTGTGGGGTTGCTCCTCCCGGCTTCTGCCCCTGACCTCGGCACTTAGTGCACCGTTGGAGCCGCCCACTCTTAGTGTGCCGGTCGCATATATTATATGCACATATACATATATATAATATATATATATATTTATGTGTGTAGACAACCTACACATATATACATATGTGTATATATATGTATGCTGCTGCTGCTGCTGCTAAGTCGCTTCAGTCGTGTCTGACTCTGTGTGACCCCATGGACTGCAGCCTACCAGGGTCCTCCGTCCATGGGATTTTCCAGGCAAGAGTACTGGAGTGGGGTGCCATTGCCTTCTCCATGTATATGTATGTACATACACAAATATATATGTATGTATGTTTGCTTACATATATCTGGTTAACTTGTTTTTTAGGCTTGGGATTGTATTTCCTACCCCTATATTTTACCTAGACAGTGCATGCAACTAATTTCAGCCAATGGAGGCAGAAATGGTATGTCTTTTCATGGCCAAAGTTTTCAATTGCTAGTACGAGATCATTCTTGTGGAGATCATAAAAGCATGTGTTGAGATATTTAAGCCACAAATGGAAGTCGATTCCCTGGGCAAATAACCCCAGTGAACCTGCAGGTTTTGTATGAGCAAGGGAAAAAGTGTGATAATAATAATAACCCACAAACAAAACACTAGAGTCTCTCAGTTTAAAAAAGGGAGAGGATTTTGCTGTGTTAGCTGTTACTATGTTGTATTTATACAGAACAAATAGCCTATATTAACTGAGATAATAACCATCATAAGAGTTTCCACTTTTAAGTATGTTGAGAGCCTCATTGGTAATACACGTGAGACAGCTCAACAGTAGGCTGGTGTGGTTTCAAGCAGCTCAAGAACACCATGCTCTGATATGATATATGCTTTTTTCTATAACTACCATTATCATTGGTCTATGGAAATTTAAAATATTCCTGATTCTCACCACCTGGTAGGTCATTTTTATTCATCAAGTTGATTACCACGTGTTGACAAAATGGTAGGTATTATTTTCCTTTAGCTTTTCAATCAGAGCAAAGTCAATTTATTTAAAAAGTTTCAGATTTATTGTTCTATTTCCCCATTCTCTTTAACATAAAATAAATGGCATTTAATATGATTTTATAATAAGAACTTTGTTTTTTGTTGCTTATAATAGTTAACTTATAACTAATATTATAGATTTCTCAGAGATATTTGCTGAAAATCTGAATATCAGATTTAACAGGTCTTCTTATTTAGGTCTTTACTTATATTGCAATTAAACTTCCTGTGGGAAAATTTGAACTGTTTCAATTAGTATATCAACTGATACAATTTAGTATGATCTATTGATACACTTTAGAACATGGAGAGTCACAAGCTTTATTTTTTCAATGTAACATTGTATGAAAGTAAAAAATACTGAAAAAGAAAATCACTCTTAAAGTCTCGTTGAAGGTTCTGAGCAATTTTGAAGAGGCTACTCTTCCATGAACAGATGGTTGTAAACGAATTCCGCCAAGACACCCAAACAGATTTCTGTCCTAAGGTCATCCTACCAGAGATTAGAAGATGTGTGAATGCTAATCCAGATCTGAGCTAGATAACTTTTTTTTTTTTTTCAGTAAAATTGAATCAATTACATAACCTGATTTTTGAAAAGCAGTTTTTGGAAAACCACAGTTGCCTGAAAATAACAGGCTAGACTTTCCATTACAACAACATCTCAGTGCTTCTACCATTAACGTTTTACAAAATGAAACAAAAAGGCACAAGTATTTCTGACACATTCTGGAATTTCTAACTTTGTAGAAAAGAGTGAATGAAAGATTTGATCTTTTATTTAAATCTGAAAAATACAAATATTTTGTTAAGAAATGATACTTTGGAGTCATTAGGGTCTAACTAAAACAATAGATCTGCTAATTTATTGGCAACATTTCTAAAAAAAAAGCTTTTCCTATAGACTATTAAGTATTTATTTCTATGCTTCAGTGATAATTATTTAAATTATATTTGTTTGTTGGGCATTCAGATATATGCTTCACTGACTATGTTAAAACCTTAGACTGTGTGGATCACAGTAAACTGTGGAAAATTCTTAAACAGATAGGAGTACCAGACCACCTAACTTGTCTCCTGAGAAACCTATATGTGAGTCAAGAAACAACGGTTAGAACCACACATGGAACAAAACTGGGTTCAGTTTTGACAGGTTCAAAACTGGGAAAGGAGTATGACAAGGCTGTATATTGTCACCTTGCTTATTTAAGTTATGTGAAATTCCAGACTAGATGAATCACAAGCTGGAATCAAGATTCCCAGGAGAAATAACAATAACCTCAGATATGCAGATGACACCTCCCTTATGGCAGAAAATGAAGAGGAACTAAAAAGCCTCTTGATAAGGGTGAAAGAGGAGAGGGCAAAAGCTGGCCTGAAATTCAACATTCCAAAAATTAGGAACATGGCATCTGGTCTCATCACTTCATGGCAAATAGAAGTGGAAAATTGGAAGCAGTGACAGATTTTATTTTCCTCGGCTCCAAAATCACTGGGGACATTTACAGCAGCCATGAAATTAAGATGCTACTCCTTGGAAGGAGAGCTATGACAAATCTAGACAGTGTATTTAAAAAGCAGAAACATCACTTTGCCAGCAAAAGTCCATATAGTCAAAGTATAAAGAGCAAAGTCATAGTTATAGTAATAAGTCATAGTCATTATAATAAGTGCAAATACTAGTGTATCTGGAAGACTATTTTAGAAAGAGACTTGGACTTTTTCTGTTATACATTAACTGCCCACAATTTTATAAGAAAATATACATTTCATAAATTTGTGTTATAATTCAGTCTCCAAAATTTCTTAAGGTGGAAGATGAAAGGATGCCAGAAACTATTCCTCTTTACTTCTATTTGATTGTTTTAGCTATATTCCTTATATACTAATCCATATCAAGTTTATTGGAAGTGAAAGTTTTATAAAACCCTTATTTCTTAGTCACAGTATCATATAGTTCTGCATAACATACAGTGGCTTTTGAAAATAGCTCAATTTTGCCTTTATTCCAAATTATGCATCTTGAATATTTCCCCATAACCTTAATGCACCAGATAAATTGATCCATTTGAAATAAACTGAAGTAAAAGAAAGTTTTACTTATGAAGACACAAATGGATACACAAAAAAATTCTGAAATCGCTTAAAAAAAAAAATAGACATTTTTCTATACAAGTTCCTGTCACTTACATGTCAGCAATTCAACTATCTTGCTGAGATTGCTTTATTACCTGTAGAAATGTTATATACATCATGCCAATTTCTCATGACTCTTTCAAGTAACAAAAGAAATAATGAATTTTACCATATTTTGAAAGGTCTGATGAAAATAAACTAGTATCTTCCCATATACTTTCTTTTAGTATTTTCAAAATTCTTTTAAATGTTTCTAGTAACACACATAAAAAAATGGGTATATTTGTGTTCAGAATATAGGCAAATTCTCAAAAAGATAACAGGAAAAATACACCATATATTTGCATCATAAATTTTTGGTCATCCTCATGAGGCAGCACAGTTTCGAAAGGTAAGAAAAGAAAATGAATCACTTTCAGAATTTCTCTCTCTGCCTAATATGCTAAAGAGAATAAAAAGAACTGCTATTTCTTAGACTCACAGATCTAGAAAACACTTATGGTTCCCCAAGGGGGAAAGGATGGTAGGAATAAATTAAAAGTTTATGAATAACAGATACATATATAAATAGATAAACAACAACAAGCACACTGTGTATATAGTACAGGGAACTATATTCAGCATATTGTGATAACCTATAATGGAGACGAATATGAAAAAGAATAGATGCATATTTTTAACTGAATCACTTTATTTTAAACCTGAAACCAATATGACATTGTGAATCAACTATATTTCAATTTAAAAAGTTGTTTGTTTTGAAAAAATAGTACCATTAGTTCTGTTTAAATGTGATAATAAGGATAAAATTAAGTATTAAGTAAAATGGGATTAGAGGAGAGCATTAAGTATCAGTTTTCTGGAATGATTGGTCAGTTGTAATAGAAATAACCACCAATAATACTTTAATATACTTGTAAGTTGGTTTGAAAGACTATAATCTTAGGTGAAAATCATAGTTTTAAAAATACAGGATTTTAAAGAAATTTCTGAATTTTTTAAATAATTATTTAAATCTGAGCCACCAGGCAAACCAGTCAATCTTACAGGAAATTGATCCTGAATATTCATTAGAAGGACTGACGCTGAAGCTGAAGTTCCGATACTTGGGTCACCTGATGCCAAGAACCAACTCATTGGAAAAGACCCTGATGCTGGGAAAGATTGAAGGCAAAAAAAGAAGAGGGTGAAGAGGATGAGATGGTTAGATAGCATCACTTACTTCATGGGTATGAATTCGACCAAACTCCAGAAGATAGTGAAGGACAGGGAAGCTTGGCATGCTGCAGTTCATGGGTCACAAATAGTCAGGCATGACTTAGCAACTGAAAAACAACAGCCATTAAGAAGCAATCACAGAAGGTGAATGTTTCAACAAGCTGATTTTTAACATGAAGGAATTCATGCTCAGAAAAGTATATGTCCCTAAGATCATGCAAAGACCAAGAAATGTCCTTCCAAATTTGAAGGATCATAAAAAAATTCAGAAACTTTTTTAAAAGCCTATATTTTTAAAACTATAATTTTATTTGTTATTAAACAATGTTAAAACTGCCACATATTTCATGCACTGAGTACTTTAATTACACTATTTATAATTTTTTATAATACCCCAAGTATATTTTATATACTTAGGATATCTATTCTGTCAAGTATAGTTGTAAATAAAGTAGCATAATATATTTGTAAATTATTCCAATAAATTCATCTAATATGCATGAGAATAAATACATATATATGTGTACATATATAAAAATCTATATATAAATACACAAACCTACAACTGAAAATAAAATATTTCATAGGTATTCTATTCTATTAAAAATTATTTTTTAGTAGCAATGCCTTGAATGGAAGTTTCTGGATCAGAAGGAGGTAGCATTCTCTCATGCATTATATATCCGAACTCTTTGGGAGTAACTTAGGCACTGGGAAGTAGCTGGCTTATTATTTCTCTATGTCAGTGACAGGCAGAGAAACAATAAACCCCTGGCAAATACACCTGTTCTCAAGAAGAAAATGAACTGATTTTGTTCTCTCACCAGGGCTATTTGTGTTAGAATGGATAATGGTCACAGGTGGTCTGATCTGATCTTTCTCTATTTTAGTTGAGAAATAGCTTTTCACACTTAGAACAGTTCACTTCTATTTAGCTCTGAAAATGAGATGTCTTTGTGTTTGTGACCCAACTGAAGTCACCTTCCTTTTATCTTGATATGTATATGTGTATACACATACACACATATGTGTGTGTGTTTATGTGTATATGTGCTCAGTTATGCCGATTCTGTGACCCCATAGACTGTAGGCTGCCTGGCTCCTCTGTTCATGGAATTTTCCAGGCAAGAATACTGGAGTGAATTGCCATTTTCTCCTGCAGGGGATCTTCCCTGCCCAGGAAAAACAAAACAAAGCTTTTGTCTGCTATGATTCCTGCATTGGCAGGTTAATTCTTTACCATTGAGCCTCCTGGGAAGCCTTGATATACATTAGTGTGTACATTATCTTGATCTAATTTCCTTAAATATAGGCCCTGGGGAAAAAGTTTTAAATTCAGAGTGTAAAAAATATTACCTGTAATATATAATACAAAGTGAGGTGTAGATATGGTAATTTGATCAATTTTTACTATTAATCTCACATTCAATGTTTATTTTCACAGCTTGAAATAATCTACTTTAAACTCCTTGTACCAAATATTTATTAAAATGCTTATTTTGATACGAGCTAACAGCATAAAAATGATTTTATTGCTATAATCTTCAAACAGTGAAGGATATTCCTAGCAAAGGTAATATACAGAAAATAAGATCATGAGTCTGGAAGTGGAGTAATTAGATGTGTGTTCAGACATTTTCTATTTATTTAATAATATGGCAGGATTTTAAAAGTAAAAACTAAAATAAAATACTATTGAATTTATACTAACTTTGTGTCTGAGTGGAGTGGAAAAAGAAAATATTTTCTAACATTCTAACAGAAATCACAGCCACATCAGGATTAGCTGTTTCTTTGAGTTACTGGCTCTCCTCTACTATGCTTGCAACTACAGCAGTCTTTCTGTATCTGCAGGGGATTGGCTCCAAGAACCGTCATAGGGCCCACCCTGGCCCTTCTGAGGATACGAAAATCTTCAAATTAGTCCCTTCAATGAAATGGCTGTATGAAATGGCCCTCCACATCTGCAGATGAAGAATTCGCCAATAAAGAAAACTGACTCTGCTAATAAACTAAAGAGAGAGCTAACCAAAAAGCCAGACTACAAGATCTGCTATCTCTCAGTTAGTAAGTTTTAAAGAATGGATTGCCACTGGGGCAAAAATACGTATTAATCCTCTGTAATAAGAACACAATACAATGGAAAAAATAGAAGAATTTAAGCAAACCATATCTTTCGGGATTCTTCTGTGATAGCTTATTTACATTTTCTCACCTGGCAGGATTCTTTCAGTCTACCTTGTTTGATTATTTCCAAATAAATCCGTAAATATGAATGTTTTTGGGTACTTCAAAATTATGTTTAGTGTTCAAGTAAGTTTCATTCATAAGACAATCTGCATGTATTTTGGTAAAAAAGATTAAATATTAAATGGATATTATTTTTAAAAGCCTAATAATGCATTTTTTACCGTGAAGAAATTTTTTTGCCCAGGCAAAATTATTAATTTTTAAAGATTTTACTGATATGTCATTTTCCTACAAGGTCTGCACTATGCATTTCTTTTAAAGCTGTTTAATGCTGTTTATATTTCATGGGTATAAGAGCCTTGGATTTTTTAAAATATGTAATTTAGTTCTCACTAGGAGTACTCGAAAAGCAATAGAAATGCATCTGATAATGACAAACTCTGAATACCGAGACACATATACACTGACAGCTTCTGATGCCACCGCACAACGCTTGCTCATGTAATTTGCAGTTCAGCACCGCCTTTCAGAGACATTAATAAACTACGTTTTCCCAAACAGCCCACCCCATTGATAGAACACCTCCGGCTATTCTTCCTCATAATCTTATTTTGTATATGTTCCACTTCAATTAAATATCCCTTTATCACTGTAAAATGCAGCTCTTTGACATATTCACTCTATAGTATATGTGCAAACTTCCATTAAGTATCCTTATTTATAAATTTTATTCCAATCTTACTAAAAATTTGTGCTTTCAGATCAATAATAAAAAAAATCTAAAAATAAAAAAAATCTATATGAGATTTACATCAGAAAGTTGATGTTTGTGTTTATGTTTATCATAAACATTTTTTCTTATGGTCTGTAATGTGACAATCCATTACTATAGTTCTGATATGGGTTTATGTTGTACATGAATCTATATTCATGAAATTAAGCATATGAATTTACACCACGTAAAAGGTATATAACACATTGTAAACCACTTTGCTAAAATAAAAATAATTGTTATCCTTCTTAATACTGAAAACTAGTTTAATTTACACATAAGTTTTGTTCTTAAATATATTTCATTTATTTTACATGACTCAATTGTCCTGTTAGAGATTAAATTAAATAAATATTTATAAGCTACAGCATAATGTTGTCTTCTTTAACCAACAAGGCACTACATTTACTTGGTTCCTAAGTGCACACATGTTTTAAACCACATTTAGTGTCACAGATATTTTGGTATGGAATTTTGATAGTATTCCAATATTTAGTCTAATAGAGAATTATAAATCATGGGTACTTATCATTTTATTGACTTTGTATCCCCCCTCTGAAAAAAAGATTTAAGATGATGGTTGATGATTATGATTTAGGATGCATATGAGTAAATCTGGAAGAATATAATACCTGTGCTACATCATCAATCTGATCCAAGATAATTCATTATTTAGGTATGACTTGATGGTATAAACCAGGACTCAGAGTAAAAGTTTAGAATCTGACAGTTGTTTTTACTTTTCATGACTAAGAAAAAGCAATATTCCTGAGTAATTAATAATTTTCCATATTTTTTATTTTTATTTTGTTTTGTTTTACATCTCTCTATTTAAGATTTCTATAATTAATAGAAGGGAAAGGAATAGAAAATAAATTGTGACAAATCTTGAGATAAATTGCAAAATTCTCTAAGCAAATAACATAAGTATTGATATGAATCTTTTTAAGTTTGTTGATGCTTGGTCTATGGTCTATGTTGGGTGAATGTTCCATGCACAGTTGATAAAAACATAACATGTCCTCTCCTGATTTGGATACAGTATGTTATGACTATTTGGTCAAGTTGATTGATTTTTGAGATCTATGTTCTTACTGAACTTTTATAGATGTGCTCTGTATTTTAATAAAAGGAGAGTTAAAGTTTAGAGCTATAATTGCGGATGTATAAATTTCTTTACATTTTATAAAACTTCTACTTATTGTATATTTAAAACCTCTTACATGCACATGTATTTAGAATTTTTACATTTTCTTGGAGAATTAAGTCCTTTAGTATGCAATACCAGTTTTTATACTCATAGTTCTTTTTTTGTTGTTGTTTAAATATAAATTTATTTATTTTAATTGGAGGCTAATCACTTTACAATATTGTATTGGTTTTGCCATACATCAACATGAATCCACCACGGGTGTACACATGTTTCCCATCCTGAACCCCCCTCCCACCTCCCTCCCCGTATCATCCTTCTGGGTCATCCCAGTGCACCAGCCCCAAGCATCCTGTATCCTGTTGATAACTACTTTGACATCTACTCTGTCTTCTAGCTAGTGGTCCACATTTTTGGGCTTCCCAGGTCTCACCAGTGGTAAATAATCCGCCTACTAATGTAGGAGACTAAGAGACACTGGTTTGATCCCTAGGTTGGGAAGATGCCCTGGAGGAGGATATGGCAACCTACTCCAGTATTCTTGCCTGGAGAATCCCATGGACAGTGGAGCCTCATGGGCCAGAGTCCATGGGGTTGCAAAGAGTCAGACACAACTGAAGTAACTTAGCACACCACCCTTTGCTTTTAACCTATTAATTATTGTATCTCAAGTGACATTTTGTAGTCAGAACAGAATTAGCTCTTTTTTTTTGTTTACCTCAATCTGAAGCTCTCTTTTAATCAGTATATTCAAATCATTTATATTTTACAGGACTGTTGTTGTGTTTGGATTAAAATATAGCATCATAATAGCTGTGTTCTATTTGTTGCATCTGCTCTTGTTTTCCTTTTCCCTCTTTACCTGCTTTCTTTTGGATCAATCAATCATATACCATAATCTTGCTTATCTCCATGCTGACTTATTTATACATACCTCTTTTAAAAATGTTTTCTCTACTTTTGTAGTTGCTTTAGAATTTAGTTTTAAATAACCAGAGTCTACCTTCAAACAGTAATATGATTCTTCATGTAGAGGAAAAGGATTTCACAACAGTAGGTTCCCAATTTCTCTCTCCCATATCCTGGTTTAGTGTTGGCATACATTATTTTGAAGCCTGGCATGCTGCAGTCCATGGGATCACAAAGAGTTGGACACGACTTGGTGGCAACAACATTTTTTTTTAATATATATGTTATTTTAAAAATACATTGGTATTAATTTTGGGCTTCTTGGATCAATTTTTTTGTGTTATTACTTTTCTTGACACATATGATATTCTTTTCTAGCCAGGGCATGATTACCCAAACAATGGTGTACATCTCTTTAGAAAATAACTAAGATATTCATTACCAAAAGAAATATCAGAGCTTTTTCTCTCAATGTTTACTAAGTCTGAGAACTGGCTCAATCTGGAAACATGGCAAAGGGATCATGGTATTTTATTGGCATCACTTCCCTTAGCCTCTTGATCACTCATGTTAACCAGGAAGAAGGATCTAGGCCTGAGAAGGCTCTAGCCAAAAATAAGGGAAATTTAAAAGTGCTGGTAGAAATGAGGAGAAAACAGATAATGAACAACAGTTGCAGACTCAAGACCAGTGCTGTATTTTTCTCACAAATTTTCCTACTCTATGATTCTCCAGGCAGAAAAAAGAACAACAAACAAACAAACAAAACCAACCAGGATGTTAAAGAACTGTTTCCACATGGGATAAAACTACTGTGCAAAGCAAGAGGCCTTGAGAAGAACAAAGAATGAATAATAGTATACGTTGTGGTCTGACAGTCTATTCTCCTCTTTACGTATTTGACACCTGCCCAGCCACAGTGTTGGCTGCTGAGAGTTCTCAGCTGAGTACTTATGTGTGGAAGGTTAGCCCCTAACCAGCTAACCAGGTATAGTCTTAAAACACTGACTGGTAGCACAGAGTACAGTGGCCTATTCCTCCAACTTTTCTATTCTCACAAATTCTAAGATGCTATCATAGATCCAGAGCTTCTAATGGGACTGGCCAGTGTCTCTGATGA
Organism: Bos grunniens; assembly: GCF_055505025.1. Classification (NCBI taxonomy): domain Eukaryota; kingdom Metazoa; phylum Chordata; class Mammalia; order Artiodactyla; family Bovidae; genus Bos; species Bos grunniens. The sequence continues at coordinate 6,074,077 of NC_141176.1, read as the reverse complement.
TGAATCATAGTTCCATGTCTCTCCTTCTCCAAATTTGCCTGCTTGTCCTCTTATATGATGTGTTCTAAGAGCATTCTGCACATCTGACCAGCTTACTAATATGTTCCTTAGAGTTTATTTCCCAGAGAAGTTGACTTAACATGCTGTGTTAGCAGTAAAGTACACTTTTTTCTTGACTATGCAATAAACTGTGGAAAATTCTGAAAGAGATGGGAATACCAGACCACCTGATCTGCCTCTTGAGAAATGTGTATGCAGGTCAGGAAGCAACAGTTAAAACTGGACATGGAACAACAGACTGGTTCCAAATAGGAAAAGGAGTACATCAAGGCTGTAAATTGTCACCCTGTTTATTTAACTTATATGCAGAATACTTCATGAGAAATGCTGGGCTGGAAGAAACAGAAGCTGGAATCAAGATTGCCGGGAGAAATATCAATAACCTCAGATATGCAAATGACACCACCCTTATGGCAGGAAGTGAAGAGGAACTAAAAAGCCTCTTGATGAAAGTGAAAGTGGAGAGTGAAAAAGTCAGGTTAAAGCCCAATATTCAGAAAACGAAGATCATGGCATCCTGTCCCATCACTTCATGGGAAATAGATGGGCAAACAGTGGAAACAGTGTCAGACTTTATTTTTCTGGGCTCCAAAATCACTGCAGATGGTGACTTCAGCCATGAAATTGAAAGATGTTTACTCCTTGGAAGGAAAGTTATGACCAACCTAGATAGCATATTGAAAAGCAGAGACAATTCTTTGCCAATAAAGGTCCGTCTAGTCAAGGCTATGGTTTTTCCAGTGGTCATGTATGGATGTGAAAGTTGAACTGTGAAGAAGGCTGAGCGCCAAAGAATTGTTGCTTTTGAATTGTGGTGTTGGAGAAGACTCTTGAGAATCCCTTGGACTGCAAGGAGATCCAACCAGTCCATTCTGAAGGACATCAGCCCTGGGATTTCTTTGGAAGAAATGATGCTAAAGCTGAAACTCCAGTACTTTGGCCACCTCATGCGAAGAGTTGACTCATTGGAAAAGACTCTGATGCTGGTGAGGGATTGGGGGCAGGAGGAGAAGGGAATGACAGAGGATGAGATGGCTGGATGGCATCACTGACTCGATGGACGTGAGTCTGGGTGAACTCTAGGAGTTGGTGATGGACAGGGAGGCCTGGCGTGCATGGGGTCGCAAAGACTCGGACATGACTGAGCGACTGAACTGAACTTAAATGATGCATGATTTAAGAATCTTGAATAGATTTCTTGCTTTGTTCACTTCTTATTAGACCTAATGACCTTGGACTATGCCAACCAGAAAATTCACGTGATGAGAGTTCAAGCACATAGCTTTTGTGATTCCCTTTCACCCAAGCTATCCAACCTGTTTCACTTGTTTGTTCATGTATTTTGCATTTCTTTGTCATTTATTCCTGAGTTTTATTGTTATTATTTTGGAGGAGTTGATACTTAAGACATTTAATAAACTTTCCCTCAATTTATTCATGTATTAAATAAACTCTATAGTGCTTGCAGAAATAAATGAAATAATTTATGCAAACCATTTAAACACTATCACTCATAATGGATATAATTGTTATTTTATATCTTCTCTTTTCTGTACTTTACCATAAGGATGTCAAGATCCTTAGGATATGAGACCTTTTATGAGATATTCTCAGACAGTTCAGTAAAACACATTTTTATACTTGTGTTAGTCATAGTCAATGACACTAGTGTCCATAAGAAATGTATATCCCCCCCCAAAAAAAGAAATGTATATCCCTTCAACAGTTTATGAAATACTTCTAATACTTGCTGCATTCTCTTAATATTTAAGTAACAGTAACCTATTATTTCAAAAATAGTAATAAAATAATGATATGATGATGATTAGAATAGTCTGAATTCTCCATAAAATGTATCAATTTGATTGAATTCCAAGTAACTTGAATTCCATATCCCTTGCACTTCCAAACACATTTTCAAGCTTAAAGCACAAGTAAATCTAGAATTTGATGCATTTATTCTTTTATTAAACTACATGAAAAGGTAAATGAAAGGTGTATTAATACCAAAGTGAAACTTGTAATGATGAAGAACACAGGGAATTTGCTTTAAAATCCACTATTACAACAGTGAAGAGAAGTGTCAAAGACTAAGGCTTTAGCTTCATGTATAAAAATGTGCATTACCATGGAACAAAGAAATATTTAACTGACTGATCCTGATTTGCAATGAATCCTAGAAAGAAATATGTGTAAGAAACAGTGTCCATCAATCTATTGTAAAGATTTTTAATTAAGTGTGCTGCTTGGCTATCTAACCAATAACATTGACTCAACATTCCCAAAAGTGTGTTGAAGATAAGTTTTAGAGTTGAGAAAACTATTCTGAATTGTTAAATTATTTGCTTTAATGAGTTTGAGTTTCACATCTCTAAAACTTGGTATAATATTTTCCAAAACGTCCTTATGTAAGATTTTTTGTCTATAAACTACTAGGGAAGAACCAGAGGCATGGAGATATTAAGAAGTTTGCCCTTAGAGTGAGTCAGTTAAGGAGAGATGACCTTCTAAAACACAGATCTCTTTTCTTTTTCCTCGGAGTTATTTATTGGGGGATATTTTATAATTTCTATCACTATACTGAAATCCTGTGTACATAAGAAGAAAAAAATTAGTCATGCCAGAATTAATGTAAAAACCATTATTTTTCTTAAGAAGATATGTGAAATAATGGGAAATGCATTGAGGCCTCTTGATTTCTGATCTAAAAAGCAAATACTATATATTTGAGTAATATACATAGAAATTATTGCTAATTAGTTTAGATGACAATATGCATTTTTCTTTTTTTGAAGGTCAAAATTCTATCTGCTTGCATTAATAAGATTTTGAATTCACATTACTATTGCAAGTGAATTTGGAGAAGGCAATGGTACCTCACTGCAGTACTCTTGCCTGGAAAATTCCATGGATGGAGGAGCCTGGTAGGCTGCAGTCCATGGGGTCGCTAGGAGTCGGACACGACTGAGCAACTTCACTTTCACGTTTCACTTTCATGCACTGGAGAAGGAAATGGCAACGACTCCAGTGTTCTTGCCTGGAGAATCCCAGGGAAGGCAGAGCCTGGTGGGTTGCTGTCTATGGTGTCGCACAGAGTCCGAAATGACTGAAACGACTTAGCAGCAGCAGCAGCATTTCAAATGAATTATTTTAAAATGTACTTTGAACACCAAAAAATATAAAATAGTAAGATCACTGTTGTGACTAACTCATATTCATTTAATGCTACAGTGATATTTTTAACTCTTGCAGTAGCCCATGCTACTGTGAAAAACATAAAATGCATGCATATTAAATTTTACAAGACAATTTATATTCACAGTAGTTCAAATAGCAGAATGGTCTTCTCTACAAGTTATCTAGTCAATTAGTGTTGTACTAAATGGAAAGGAGCACCTTTTTTTACAGGTATGAGGTGAAAATGTATAAATTAGAGTGAGTAGAGTTAATGTGAACTAAGAAAAGAAAATGTCCAAAGTGTAAATTAAATAATCTGCCCTCAGATTTGTGTGTGTGTGTGTGTTGAAGGGAGGGTGGGACTTTCCTCACTATTACTTTCTTTTGAAATAAAAGGTCAGAATTTGAATGGAAAGGGAAAAGGGAAGCATTAAAACTGCTTACAAGGTTCATATAAAGGTAGAATTGGAGGGAACCTCTATTATTATTATTATTTATTTATTACTGTTTTATTTTTGGCACAAAATTTAGTTAAGATGAAGTTAATGTATTTTAAATTTGTTTTAATTCACTAGAGATAAATGCATATCCAAGAAAAATAGTGGCACACAAAGTATTTTTCTTTCTCAATCTTTCAAAAGGTGGTTCATGCAATCATAGGTAATCATGTGTGTTCATAGAGTGGTACACAAAGACTTGGAATGATTTCCAGTCTCAGCAAGAAATTTATTCACACTGTTGAAAATTATCCTATTTCTTTGCATATTCAGTTTTTTGCACCTGAAATCTTAATCTTGACCTAAAACCTTCTCTCTGAAAAAAACTTTCGATGTTTGAAAAGTCAAGTCCTCTAGGTATGATTTTACAGTATTGGTTCTTAATTGTTTTCAAACCTATGTTGTGTTATTAAAGTTTAGAAATTCTACCAAACTAAAGATGTTTATGTTGGTAGGCCTGCTTTTTAATTTTATAGAAGTTCAAATAATACAATTTGTACTCTCTTGTGTTGGCTTCTCCATTTAATAATTTCATTATGGAATTTATCTTTATTGTCAACACTTAAAGTATTAAATCTGTATACATAATAATGCTGAAGAAGTTGTAGTTACTCTCAGAAGTATTTTATCTCCTTTCTCTCTCTCTCTCCATAGCCTTCTTCACAGTCCATCCTCATTCAGGGAGGAGCAATCTTCCCCTTTTGTAATAACCCACTTTCTCTCTTCTAGCTGAATTCTACCACACATTGTGCCTATGCCTCCCACTGCAGATTCTTGCTTCAATTTCTCCAGTTTATATACTTCTGGTTTCTTAGGATGAATGGACACATTAGACATTTGTATTTCTGATTCATTGTAGCTTTCTGAGGATATGACTTGTCTTTAGCTTTTAGATCAAACTCCCACCTCTGATGGTCTGTTTTCACTCCTATCTGCAGTATCTCATGAAACCACTTTCTTCACATTTCAGGAGTTCTTCAGGAAAAGTTATCTTGTTTCCACTTGAAACAAGGTTTCAACTGTTTCAACCTCTTTAGGCAGCAAAGATTTCATTGTACTCAGTTTGCTAAGGTACAGACTACCCTGCCCACTTCCAACTGTGTCTTTTTCTATCTGATAGCATTACATTACACATTATATTGAAACACTTTATCAACAAGTCAAAATTGCCAGTGAGCATAGTGGCAATAGATTAGCCTCTTAAATTGCACACCATGTCCTAGGGCCTGCAGAGTTATAAGCATCCACTAGCTACTACAAATCAAAAGCACTTGGCTCAAACACCCATAAAGTGGACATAAGAATGTTGGCTGATTGCATTCACTCAAAATTTCCACACCTGAATTGATTTCAGTGAAGTTCAACAACTTGGTTTGGAGAAAAGACAAGGGATTTTAGGCATTTTTTCCAAATCTTTTATTAATCATATATATTTTCTCCATCTATGTATTTCATACAGTTGTTTCTATTATGAATATGATTGCATACATCCTGAGTTCAGATTGTAGAAGCACCTCTTAAACTGACCTGTGTTTATATAAATTATTCTGGTGGGTGTTACCACAAGTTTTTTTTTTTTTTTTTTAATGTTGTTTTGTATTTCATTCATTTTCTCAATATGCACAATCAGCATACTTTATGTTTTCATGAATATCAGATCAAAATTGATGGCCATATGCAGGAGAACAGAACCAAACACACTTTCTAAAAGGTACTGAATAATCCATCTCCCCTCTTGTGTTTCAACTTTTTCTAAAATTAACTACTCTTGAATAAAACTGTAGCACTTCTTCCAGCTGTTTCTGAAGAGTTGCAACAGTTCTATGCTAAACCAGCTTGTCATTTAAATGTATTCTTTGCTTCCTAACTGAGGTAGTTAAATATTCTTCTAAAAATGCATATACTGACAAATTAGATATAAATAATATTCCAAATCCTGAAAGATGATGATGTGAAAGTGCAGTTGACTCATTGGAAAAGACTCTGATGCTGGGAGGGATTGGGGGCAGGAGGAGAAGGGGACGACAGAGGAGGAGATGGCTGGATAGCATCACTGACTCGATGGACGTGAGTCTGAGTGAACTCTGGGAGTTGGTGATGGACAGGGAGGCCTGGCGTGCCGCGATTCATGGGATCGCAAAGAGTCGGACACGACTGAGCGACTGATCTGATCTGATATCATAATAAATATTTAAATTAGATAGTTAATTTTTGTATATTTTGAAACAATTTCTACCATTGTATAGGAAAACCAGAATACCAGAGACAATTTTTTTTTACTTAACAATTTTGGAACAGAATAACATTTAGGTAATATTTCATAGGACGTTTCTGAAAACTCAAGTTTCTAAACACTTGCTTAAGATGTAATTCTTAAAATGTAACAAACTTATTTTTTGTATTTTATGTGCTTATTTGAAAACATTGCTATAAAAGTATTTTCCTTTGTAATATATTTTAATAAGAACCATGTAATCATAAGGGTATATACACATTTTCTCAATCAAGATATAATTAAATTATAATCCTATGTTTATGTGGTTTTTGAAAGTCCAATTTTCTTTAGGTTCATATTATCAATGAGATGTAACCATTCAGTCAAAATAATTAAGAAAATCTGTCAATGTGAGCAATATCATTAATGTACAGTCAGATAGAATATATGTTTTGATAAGTAAACAATTATCCAGGGGAGGAGACAAGAAAATATTCAGTTTATACTTAGAGTCATAGTAAAAGTATTTTTATATCTAAACAATAGCTTATTATTGCAATTTACAGCATTTCATAGCTTGTACCCAAAGCAAATTTTTATAGAACAATTATTGAGAAGTTAAAAAGGAGTTGGTAAACAAAAAATGCTGACACAACTGTAACTAGACTCTTGAAACCAGGCTTTGCTATAATAAAGCACAGTTTTATTAAACACTTAATTAATTGCTACATTAAAATGATAGGGGCCCAACTCATAAAAATGACTTATGAGAATGCCGGCTTCTTTTGCTGTGTTAACTGAAAATGCAAGTTATATACACCATTTAATTAAGAAAAATGTAATCAAGCAATAGATAGTGTGGGTGTTTAGTTTGAAAACAAAGCTTGCAGGTGTTTGGGGATAAGGAAGTGTGATTTTAATGTTGTTAGTACCATTTACTCGGAGAAGGCAGTGGCACCCCACTCCAGTACTCTTGCCTGGAAAATCCCATGGATGGCGGAGCCTGGTAGGCTGCAGTCCATGGGGTCATTGAGAGTTGGAGACGACTGAGCGACTTCACTTTCACTTTTCACTTTCATGCATTGGAGAAGGAAATGACAACCCACTCCAGTGTTCTTGCCTGGAGAATCCCAGGGACAGGGGAGCCTGGTGGGCTTCTGTCTGTGGGGTTGCACAGAGTCGGACACGACTGAAGCGACTTAGCAGCTGCAGCCCCAGCAGTACCATTCACTAGAAGTGGCTCAAACTGAAGTTTCATATATGTACCAAACCAAAGTCAATAGAGGCACTCAGATGTTTTATGCTACAGATTTTAACTATTTTTAATTTTCAATTTTGGGGCTTCCCAGGTCCAATTTAGAGTTGCATTAAGGTTATGTATACAGTAATCCTAAATGAAGACCACATACTCAGTGTCTTTGAGGCAATTTGTTGAAAAGCAACTTAAAAGAAATATTTATTCTATTGCACTAAAGACTATTTATGGATTGATATTTCTCTCAACAACACTTTCAAGTTCATCCCACTTTCACAAATGGAGTTTTAGGGACATTACATTGGGCTTTCCACATGAGGCTAGTCGTAAAGAATTTGTCTGCAAAAGCAGGAGACATAAGAGACACTGGTCTCATCTTTGGGTCAGGAAGATCCCCTGGAGTGGGAAATGGCAACCCACTCCAATATTGTTGCCTGGACAGAGCAGCCTGACAGGCTACAGTCCATAGGGTCACACAGAGCTGAACATGACTGAAGTGACTTACCACACAGCACACAGGGACATTGTATAACTTTTTCTAAAGTCACACAACATGGGTGGAGGATATTGGTTCCTAACAAAGCAAATATGCATGACTGCGCAGCTTATGCATTTAGACTTATACCATTTATCACTGTTTTAATTTAAATATTACCTGTGAAATAATAATCATTTCAAGCTCTATTATATTAAACCTGTGGTAATAGATTCTTACGTATAAATTACCATAATTACTTTAACTTTACTTCTAGGAAAAAAAAAAAAAAGACAAATGAGAAATGATAGTATCTGATCAGAGACCATAAGAGTGACTGAAGACATGACAGGAAACCTGGTTTTCCCTAGTGGTTAATCTGGAACTGAAATGCGATTAATCTTTTCCAGAGCTGGCCAAACTTTAAAAGCTTATTCTTGTCTCCTTTTAAAAATGTGAGATACTGCCTCTTACAGACATTATATTAATGAAATGAAAACTATAGTTTTCTTTTCTAAAGAAGTAAAAGACTTTAATCAGCCTTCCCAGAGAGTTATTCATCTCCATCACAGAATTATCAGCAATGACTCACCTAATCCTCATAAAATGTTGTAGAAGAGGAAGCAGTAGACAATCATTAAGATTAAACACTACAGCTAATTCACTGGGTTCTGAAGACCTTCTTGATATAGACCCCATATTTTTTAGACTATTTTACTAACTTTACCCTCCTTCAGATTCTTTATCAACTTTCACAAACACTTCCCCCAAGTTTTCAGGAAATTATACCTAAATTTTAGTTCTCACTTGTATCTAAATTTGATCAATATAGTCTAGGCACCATGGTAAGATAATTTAATTATGTTTTACAGAACATATTATTTTGTAAACTCAACAATATTTTAAGTTACAAAAGCAAGTAAAATAAAATTAAATGGTAAGTTGAAATGCTACTTATCAAGAAATTTGCTCATGAAAATTTCTCCTTTGGTGATTACAGCAGTAAAATTTTAAAACTAAAGTAGCAATTGTCACTTTTCTACTGATAGTCAGATCCTTGACCACCAAAAAGTTAAGAATTTTGTTCTTAGGGTATATAAGAACTGACATATATGAGAAAATATTTTTCTCTTTCTAAATAGTGGACCCATTTGCAAATCTTCTACATTCAGAATTATTCCAAGATCCTAAGGGTTCTTTATCTCTTCATGGCTTATTTTAACTGAAACTAAACTTAGTTTTTAATCCATCAACAAGAAATCTTGGCTTACTGAATAGCAGAGACATATTTTCCAAGTGTTATACACTGAACCCACATAAAATCATTGAATTGTATGTATATATGACTTTGATATGGAGGATATATGTATATTATTTTATTAGCATTATTGCATAAAGGAGTCTTTTTATTCTATTTGCTTATCTTGGTCACATTTTCCCTTACTTCATCAATGAAGAATGACTAAGAAATATCAAGAGAGTTAATAGGAATAAATTCTATTTCAGTGGAAGGACCTAAAGATATTTGATCAAACCACCAAGTTTACTTCCTAACTTTGTGTCTCAGACATTGTATATTGTATAATAAAGAACAAGTCACTTGCTGCTGCTAAGTCGCTTCGGTCATGTCCGACTCTGTGCGACCCCACAGACCGCAGCCCACCAGGCTCCCCCATCCCTGGAATTCTCCAGGCAAGAACACTGGAGTGGGTTGCCATTTCCTTCTCCAATGCATGAAAGTGAAAAGTGAAAGTGAAGTCACTCAGTCGTGTCCAACTCTTAGCGACTTCATGGACTGCAGCCTACCAGGCTCCTCCGTCCATGGGATTTTCCAGGCAATAGTACTGGAGTGGGTTGCCATTGCCTTCTCCAAGAATATTGTATAATATTGAACAAGTCACTTAACTCTTCAATATTCATTCTTCAACAAAAAATTGTATTTCAGTGTGTCTCTAATAGGCTTGTCCATCTCACCTCCACACATCTCTCTGGTCATCTTTTATGACTCAGATTTTTAAATTTATCCTAAATGCAATTTCAGGTTTTTCCTTTCAGTAAAGATACTGAATATCTCTGTAGTCAGCATTTTTTTCTATAAAGGTCCAGACAGTAAATACTTTAGGCTTTGGGAGCCATGCAAAGTCTCTGTCACATTTCTTTTTTCGTTCTCTCCTACTTTCCTTCTTCCTGTCTTTTTTTTCCACTTTCTTTCTTTCCTTATTGTCTTTCAGTTTCTTTTTCTTTTATAGCTATTACAATGTTTTAAAACATAAGATTATTCTTGCTCAAAACCATGTAAGATGAAAAGAAAATCAACAACAATCTTAGAACTAACAATGCATTTAATGGAATGAAACAGATCATACTTTACAAAAATTGAGACGAGGATAAGAAGGTCCTCTCTCACCACATCTATTCAACATCATTGTTAACACTAGTACAGTAAGACAAGAAAAGGGAATGGAGTATAGTAAATATAAAGGAAGAAGTAAAGCTGTCTTTATTTGCAGATGAAATGATTGTCTATATAGAAAATTGTATAGAGTAGAGCAACAATAACATAAATCTTCCTGCAGCAGAGAAATAAGTTAATATGATTGTAACATAAAATGATAATAAACAGATGTAAATTATTTTCTTATACAGAAGCAAAAGCAATTGGAATTTGTAATAAATATACTATTTAGAATTTCATCAAAAATAAAATACTTAAGAATTAATTTAACAAAATAAAATCCCCAGGTGTCCAATATTCTCCTGGAGAAGAGTGGAGAAGTAGCTCCAGAAGGAAGGAAAAGGCTGAGCCAAAGCAAAAACACCATCCACTTGTGGATGCGACTAGTGATAGAAGACTCTTGAGAGTGCAAGGAGATCCAACCGGTCAGTCTTAAGGGAAATCAGTCCTGAATATTCATTGCAAGGACTGGTGCTGAGGCTGAAGCTCCAATCCTTTGGCCACCTGATGCAAAAAACTGACTCATTAGAAAAGACCCTGATGCTGGGAAAGATTGAAGGCAGGAGGAGAAGGGGATGACAGAGGATAAGATGGTTGGATGGCATCACCAACTCGATGGATGTGAGTTTGAGCAAGCTCTGGAAGTCAGTGGTGGACAGGGAAGCCTGATGTGCTACAGAACATGGGGTGGCAACAGTTGGACATGACTGAGCAACTGAACTGAACTGACTGATATTAAAATGTTTTAATATGGAAAATTGCAAAACATTAAAAAATAATGTTTAATATTGAATAGATAGAGATTTCTCAATCACTGGTTTAAAGATGTAGAAGTACTAACATTATTTTTTTTCCAATTTGATCTAAAGCATTCATTATCATCCTACTTAAAATCCCCCAAAATTGTTAGTAAGTACCAGCAACCTGATTTTAAATTTACATGGAAAGAACATACCTGAAAGAAATAACCCAGCTTTGAAAATGATGAATAAAGTTGACAAATTTACACTATCTTATTTAAAACTTTCTACAAGTTTATACTGATGAAGAGTATATGATACTGATGAAGAGTATATGATACTGATGGCAGAATAATACAGACATTTATGGAACAGAATATAGACTCCAGAAATAAGCAACCTAAGTTCCCATCAACAATTGGGTAAAGAAGACATATCAGGTATATTCACTCATAAGAAAGAATAAAATTCTGCTATTTTCAGCAATGTGGATGGATCTAAAAAATATTATGCTTAGTAAAATAAGTCATAGAAAGACAAACATCGTATGTATATGTATAATCTAAAAAATAAAACAAGCAAATGTACACAGACAAAAATAGACTCACAGATACAGAAAACAAACTAGTAGTTACCAGAGGGTAGAGAATAAGTTAAGGCAAACTAGGAGTATGGAATTAAGAGATGCAAATTGTCACTATGTATAAAATAAATAAGCAACAAGTGTATACTGGGTAACACAGGTAATTATACTCATTACCCTGAAGTAACTTTTAATGGAGGTAATCCATATATGTGTCAGTTCAGTTCAATCAGTTCAGTCGCTCAGTTGTGTCCGACTCTGCAACCCCATGGACTGCAGCACACCAGGCTTCCCTGTACATCACCAACTCCCAGAGCTTGCTCAACCTCATGTATATCAAGTCTGTGATGCCATCCAACCATCTCATCCTCTGCCATCCCTGTCTCCTCCTGCCTTCAATCTTTCCCTACATCAGGGTCTTTTCCAATGAGTTGACTCTTCACATCAGGTAGCCAAAGTATTGGAGCTTAAGCTTTAGCATCAGTCCTTCCAATGAATATTAAAGACTGATTTCCTTTAGGATGGACAGGTTGGATCTTCTTACTGCCCAAGGGACTCTCAAAAGTCTTGTCCAACAACACAGTTCAAAAGCATCAATTCTTTGGTGCTCAGCTTTCTTTATAGTTCAATTCTCACATCCATACATGACTACTTGAAAACCCATAGCTTTGACTATACAGACCTTTGTCAGCAAATAATATATCTGCTTCTTAATATGCTGTCTATGTTTGTCATAGCTTTTCTTCCAAGGAGCAAACATCTTTTAATTTCATGACTACAGTCACCATCTGCAATGGCTAGGAGCCAAAGAAAATAAAATCACTCACTGTTTTTATCGTTGCCCAATTTATTTGCCATGAAGTGATGGGACAGGATGCCATGATCTTTGTGTTTTGAATGTTGAGTTTTAAAGCAGTGTTTTCACTCTCCTCTTGCACTTTCAGTTCATCTTCGCTTTCTGCCATAAGGGTGGTGTCATCTGTATATTTGAGGTTATTGATATTACTTCCTGCAATCTTGATTTCAGCTTGTGCTTCACCCATGCAGTATATTTGAAACTAATACAGTACTATGTTTCACCTATACTTCAATAAAAAATATAGATCTCAGAAATAGATCCAAACAAATGTATTCAACTGATTTTTTCAAAGAATCAAATGCAACTCAATAAATGATAATTCTCTTAGTCTGTGACATGCAAAATAATTGGTAATACTTATGCAAATAAAAATTAACCTATACCTTACACATTATATAAATGACTCAAAATGGTTTCTAGACCAAAATGAAAAACATAATGCTGTTAAACTTCTAGAAGATCACTTAGGAAAATTTTTACATGACCTTAGGCTTGGTGTTAAATTTTTAATTTGCTGTTGCTCAGTCACTAAGTCGTGTCTGACTCTTCTGTGACACCATGGACTGTAGCCTGCCCAGCTCCTCTATCCCTGGGATTTCCCAGGCCAGAATACTGGAGTGAGTTGCCAGCATAACACCGAAAGCAATATCCATGAAAGAAAAAAAGAAATAGATTTTATTAAAATTAAGATTTTGTGTATGAAAAATGTTAATAGACTAAGAAGATAAATCACAGACTGAAAGAAATATTTGCCAAATCTATGTCTGATAAAGGATTTGTATGGTGGTTCAGATGATAAAGAATCTACAAAGGCCTCGGTTCAATTCCTGAGTTCAAAAGATTACCTGGAAAAACAAACACTTTACTCTCTGAGCTACCAGGGAAGCCCTTACCTGGAGAAGGGAACGGTAATCCACTCCACTACTCTTGCCTGGAGAATTCCATGGACAGAGGAGGGCTGCAGAAGAGAGAAGAAGGGGATGATAAGAGAAGAAGGGGATAACAAAGGACGAGACTGTTGAGTGTCATCACTGACTTGAAGGACAGGAGTTTGAGCAAACTCTGGGAGTCAGTAATGGACGGGAAGCCGGGCCCACTGCAGTCTACGGGGTTGCAAAGAGTCAAACACGACTGAGAGACTGAATTGAACTGAACTGAACTGAGCAACTGAACTGAACTGAGCTGAGCTAACTGAACTAATACACACACACACACACACACATTGAAAATGTACCAAAAATTCTTGAAATACAACAATAAGAAAAAAAACGCTATTAAAGTGGGCAAAAATCTGAATAGACATCTCACTAAAGAAGACATACAAATGAAAATAAGCATATGTCAAGATGTTCAACATCATTTGTCTTTCAGTTCAGATCAGTTCAGTCGCTCAGTCGTGTTCGACTCTTTGCAGCCCCATGAATCGCAGCATGCCAGGCCTCCCTGTCCATCACCAACTCCCGGAGTTCACTCAGACTCACGTTCATCGAACCATCTCATCCTCTTTCGTCCCCTTCTCCCCTGCCCTCAATCCCTCCCAGTATCAGAGTCTTTCCCAATGAGTCAATTCTTCACATGAGGTGGCCAAAGTACTGGAGTTTCAGCTTCAGCATCATTCCCTACAAAGAAATCCCAGGGCTGATGTCTTTCAGAATGGACTGGTTGGATCTCCTTGCAGTCCAAGGGACTCTCAATTCTCTTCTCCAACACCACAGTTCAAAAGCATCAATTCTTCGGTGCTCAGCTTTCTTCACAGTCCAACTCTTATATCCATACATGACCACTGGAAAAACCATGGTCTTGACTAGACGGACCTTTGTTGGCAAAGTAATGTCTCTGCTTTTGAATATGCTATCTAGGTTGGTCATAACTTTCCTTCCAAGGAGTAAGCGTCTTTTAATTTCATGGCTGCAGTCACCATCTGCAGTGATTTGGGAGCCCAGAAAAATAAAATCTGACACTGTTTCCACTGTTTCCCCATCTATTTCCCATGAAGTGATGGGACCAGATGCCATGATCTTCGTTTTCAGAATGTTGAGCTTTAAGCCAACTTTTTCAGTCTCCTCTTTCACTTTCATCAAGAGACTTTTCAGTTCCTCTTCACTTTCTGCCATAAGGGTGGTGTCATCTGCATATCTGAGGTTATTGATTTTTCTCCTGGCAATCTTGATTCCAACTTGTGCTTCTTCCAGCCCAGTGTTTCTCATGATGTACTCTGCATATAAGTTAAATAAAGCAGGGTGACAATACACGGCCTTGACGTACTCCTTTTCCTATTTGGAACCAGTCTGTTGTTCTATGTCCAGTTCTAACTGTTGCTTCCTGACCTGCATATAGGTTTCTCAAGAGGCAGGTCAGGTGCTCTGGTATTCCCATCTCTTTCAGAATTTTCCAGAGTTTATTGTGATCCTCACAGTCAAAGGCTTTGGCATAGTCAGTAAAGCAGAAATAGATGTTTTTCTGGAACATTTGTCTTTAAAGAATTACAAATTTAAACAGAAATGATTTTTCCAAAGTCACATTTTACAACAGCTAAAATTTAAACAAAACAGAAATAAAAAACCCTGACAATATGTTATGATGTGGAGCATCAGGAACTCTCATCATTTGCTGGTGGGAATAAAAATTGATACATCCACTTTGCATTACAGTTTAGCAGTTTCTTACAAGATTAAATATCATCTTATCATACGATCCAGCAATTGCAGTCCTAGTAAGTTACACATTAAACTGAAAAGTTATGCTCACAAAAAATCTGCACATAAATGTTTGTTGAAGATTTATTCATAACCACCAAAAACGGAAGCAATGAAGTTATTCTTTCACAAGGAATAACCAAAACTTCATTTTATCCTTGCAATGGAATATTATCCAGTGATAGAATGAAATGTGTTATCGGGCCATGAAAATTCATGAATACATCTTAAATTTTTATTAATAAATGAAAAAAGCTAGTCTCATAAAGTACTACAAAATATGATTTCAATTATATTTTATTCTGTTAAAGACAAAACAATAGCGAGGGCAACTGGATGAATGATTGCCGGTTGACTGGATGGAGTTCATAGGTGAAACATAAAAAAATATTTTAGGGCAGTGAAGCTATTCTGTATAACACCATAATTAGGAATATAAGACTAAGTATTTTTCAAAACTTGTGCAACTTTACAAAGAGTAAATTTATTATATATACATATAGTTTTAAAAGAAAACACTTATGAGATCATGAGTTTCCTAGGTTGAGTACATAATATGACAAAATATAAAGGTAGTACAAATATATTAATATGAAACAACCTCACCAAAAGGATTGGGGAATAAGGGACTAGCCTAAGTCACTTTGAAAATAAGCTCATTCTGTAAGACTAAAGGCAATAACCCTGTATTTAAGTACTACACTCTTGTTGATAAAGTATTACATGGTAGTATAGAGAGTAGGTTTTAAAGTTGCTGAGAGAATGGATTTTTAGGACGTTCTCACCACACACGCACTCACACACCTTGTAACTATGTGAGGTGATAAATGTCTTAACTAACATTATGTGTCTTAACTTACCTTATAAATGTCTTAACTAACCTTATAATCATTTTTGCAATATATACACATAAAAATTATTGCATTAAGGATGCCCTGAACATATATAATTCTATACGTTGATTATATCATAAAGCTTAAAAATATATAAAATAATTCATAACTGCATGTCCACTTACATGCGGATTCTTTTCAGTAGTAAATACAGCAGTTCTACATGATCTGCTGCTGTTTGAATCTGTGGATGTGGACCCTACATACGGAGGGCCAACTATGTGAAGTTATAGACAAATTTTTGACTGAACATAAGGTTGGCACATTTAACTTATGTGCTGTTCAAGGATCAAATGCATACTGTAATGAAACAATTGAATAAATGAAAAGTAGTATCTTGGATCCAGGTTTCTCATTGATAGCAAGGAAATTTCAAGCGAGGTAATTAGTATTAATAATAGGGTTTCCATGATAGCTCAGTTGATAGAGAATCCACCTGCAATGCAGGATACCCCAGTTTGATTCGTGAGTCAGGAAGATCCACTGAAGAAGGGATAGGCTACCCACTACAGTATTCTTGGGCGTCCTTTGTGGCCCAGCTGGTAAAGAATCTGCCTGCAATGCAGGAGACTTGGTTTTGACCCCTGTGTTGGGAAGATCCCTTGGAAAAGGGAAAGGCTACCCACTCCAGTATTCTGGCTTAGAGAACTCCATGGACTGTATAGGCCATTGTGTCTCAAAGAGTCAGACAGGACTGAGTGACTTTCATTTTCATATTATTAGTATGTATTCTTGACTAATATGATGAGAATGGCAATTACTTTGTGGTCTGCTTCCAAAAACACATGACTTAAGTGTAATCATGAGTAAAACAGCAAACAAATTCCAATGACTGACAATTTATAAAATATTCTATCAGAATTCAAAGTCATCAGAATGCAAGCATACCTTGAAGATAATGCATATTTAGTTCAAGACTGCCACAACAAAGTGAACATCAAATAAAGCAAATCAAACAATTTATTGGTCTCCTAGGGCATATAAAAGTTATATTTATACTATACTGTAGTCTATTATTGTGCAATAGCTTTAGCCTAAAAAAGCAAGTACATACCCTAATTGCTGTTCAGTCACTAACTCTAGTCCAACTATTTGCAACCCCATGGACTACAGGACGCCAGCCTTCCCTATCCTTCACTAATTCTCAGAGCTTTCTCAAATTCATATTCATTGAGTTGATGATGCCATCCAACAATCTTATCCTCTGTCACACCCTTCTCCTCCTGCCTTCAATCTTTCCTAGCATCAGGGTCTTTCCTAATGAGTCAGTTCTTCATATCAGGTGGCCAAAGTATTGGAACTTCAGCTTCAGCATCAGTCCTTCCAGAGAATATTCAGGACTGATTTCCTTTAGGATTGACTTGTTTGATTTCCTTGCTCTCCGAGGGACATTCAAGAGTCTTCTCCAGCACCACAATTTGAAAGCCTCATTTCTTCAGTGCTCACCCTTCTCTATGGTCCAACTCTCACATCCATACATGATTACTGGAAAGACCATAACCTTGATTATACGGGACCTTTGACAGAAAAAATATGTCTCTCTTTTTAATACACTGTCTAGGCTTTTCATACCTTTTCTTCCAAGGAGCAAGTGTCTTTTAATTTGTGCTTTCAGTCACTGTCTGCAGTGATTTTGGAGCCTGAGAGAATAATCTGTTTGCCATGAAATGATGGGGCTAGATGCCATGATCTTAGCTTTTTGAATGTTAAGTTTTAAGCCAGATTTCACTCTCCTCTTTTACCTTCATCAAGAGGCTCTTTAATTCATCTTCACTTTCTGCCCTAAGGGTGTTTTCATCTGCTTATCTGAGATTGTTGATATTTCTCTCAGCAATGTTTATTCTGGCATGTGATTCATCCAGCCCAGCATTTTGCATGATGTACTCTGTACAGAAGTTAAATAAGCAGGGTGACAATATACAGCCTTGACATACTTCTTTCTCAGTTTTGAAACAGTCCATTGCTCCATGTCCGATTCTAACTGTTGCTTCTTAACCTGAATACAGGTTTCTCAGGAAGCAGGTGAGGTGGTCTGGTATTTCCGTCTCTTTAAGAATTTTCCACAGTTTGTTGTGATCCACACAGTCAAAGGCTTTAGCATAGTCAATGAACCAGAAGTAGATATTTTTTTTTTGAATTGTCTTGCTTTTTCTATGATCCAACAAATGTTTTCAATTTGATCTCTAGTTCCTCTAACTTTTGTAAACCCAGCTTCTACATCAGGAAGTTCCAGGTCATGTACTGCTGAAGCCTAGCTTGAAGGATTTTGAGCATTATCTTGCTAGCATGTGAAATGAGTGCAAATGTGCAGAACTTTGAACATTCTTTGGCATTGCCTTTCTTTGGGATTGGAATGAAGACTGACCTTTTCCAGTCCTGTGCCCACTGCTGAACTTTCCAAATTTGCTGGCATATTGAATGCAACACTTTAGCAGCAGCATCTTTTAGGATTTGCAGTAGCTCAGCTGGAATTCCATCACCTCCACTAGCTTTGTTTGTGGTAATATTTCCTAAGCCTTACTGGACTTCACACTCCAGGATATCTGGGTCTAGGTGAGTGACCACACAATCATGGTTATCCAGGCTATTAAGACCTTTTTTGTAAAAATACTCCATAGCTAAAAAATACCAACCATCACCAGACAGCAGTAAATTATACTATCTTTGCTACTGGAAGATTTTGAATAGATGTTGACGGTTGGTGACTTATCAGGGTGGTGTTACTGCAGGGTGGCCCATGGCAATTTCTTAAAATAAGAGAATAGATGAAGTTTGTTGCATCAACTCACTCTTCCTTTCATGAACAATTTCTCTGTAGCATGCAGTCCTGTTTAATAGCATTTGACTGACAGAACTTTCCAAAATTGGAATCACGCCTCTCAAACCCTGCCCTGGTTTATCAGCTAAGTTAATGTAATATTCTAAATTGTTTGCTGACACTTAAACAACATTTTCACCAGGAATGGTTTCTATCTCAAAAACCCTCTTTCTTTGCTTATCCATAAGAGCAACTCCCCATCTGTTCAAGTTTTATGAGACTGCAGAAATCGTGTCACTTCTTCAGGCTCCACTTCTAATCACAGTTTTCTTGCTATTTCCACCTCTGCAATTACTTTCTCCACTTATGTCTTAAACGTTCAAAGCCATTCAGGAAGGTTGGAGTCAACATATTCCAAACTCCTGTACATGTTGATATTTTTTACCTTTACCAAAGAATCACCAAAGTTCTTAATGGCATCTAGAATAGTGAATATTTTTCAGAAGGTTTTTTATTTACTTTGCCCAGAATTCACCAAAGGAACCACTATCTACAGCAACTATAACTTTAAATGGATTTCTTAAGTAATGAAACTTGAAAGTCAAAATTACTGCTTAATCCATGGGCTTCAGAATAGATGTCATGTTAGCAGGCATGAAAACAACATTAATCTCATCCATCTCCATCAGTACTCTTGGGTGCCCAGGTGCATTGCAAACAAGCAGTGATAGTTTGAAAGGAAGCTTCTTTTTTGATCAGTAGGTCTCAATAGTGGGCTTAAAATATTCAGTAAACCAGGTTGTAAACAGATGTGCTGTCATCCAGGCTTTGTTGTTCTATTTATAGAGCACCATCAGAGTAGATTTAGCATAATTCTTAAGGGTAATAAGATTTTCAGGATGGTAAATGAGATTTGGCTTCAACTTCAAGTCACCAACTGCATTAGTCCCTAACATGGGAGTTAGCCTGTCCTTTGGAGCCAGGCATTGATTTCTCTCTAGCTCTAAAAGACCTGGATGACATCTTTTTCTAATAGGAGGTTATTTCTTCCATATTGATTATCTTTTTTTTCTTTTAGTTAACTGGTATTGGAGTGTAGTTGATTTACAATGCTGTGTTGGATTTATGCTGTATAGAAAAAAGTGAATCAGTTATGTATATACATACACATACACATATATCCACTCTTTTTAAGATTCCTTTCCCGTCTAGGTCACCACAGAGCACTGAGTAGAGTTTCCTAGGTTGCATGGGAGATCCTCATTAAATATCTATTTTATATATAGTCGTGTGTATATGTCAATTTCTATCTTCCATTTCAGCCTATCCCCACTTCCCACCTTGGTAGCCGTAAGTTTGCTTTCTACATCTGTGACTAATTTTTGCTTTGCAAGTATATTCATCTATATAATTTTTCTACATTCTGAATATAAGCAATATTATAGATATTTGTCTTTCTCTTTCTAATCTACTTTTCTCTGAGTGGCAATCTTTAGGTACACTCATGTCACTGCAAATGACACTATTTCATTTCTTTTTTATGGCTTGTAATAAATCACAATAATCCATTGTGTATATTACCACATCTTCTTTATCTGTTCATCTGTGAATGGACATTTAGATTGCATATATGTCCTTGCTATTGTAAATAATGCTGCAACAAACACTGGGGTGCATTCGTCTTTGAATTATGGTTTTCTCGGTACATTCACAGCAGCAGGATTTCTGGGTAATATGGTACCTATAATTTCAGTTTTTGTAAAGGGCATCAATAACATTCTCCATAGTGGCAAGGCTAATTTACATCTCATGAACACTGTAGAATTTTAGATGATGACAATCTGACCAGTGTTAGCTGATACCACAATGTAGTTTTGATTTTAATTTTTCTAATAATTAGTGATATTGAGCATCTTTTCATTTGCCATTTGTTTTTTGGCCATTTGTATCACTTCTTTGGAGAAACATCTATTTGGATCTGCTCATCTTCATACATTGAGCTACATGAGCTGTTTTGATATTTCAGAGATTGATCCCTTGTCAGTTGTTTTGTTTGCAATTTTTTTTTTCCCCATTATGAGGGGTTTCTTTTGAATTTTTTTTTTTTTTATGGTTTCCTTTGCTGTGCAAAGGTTTAAAGTTTAATTCGGTCCCATTTGTTTATTTTTATTTTCATATTCTAAGGGTTGTGTCCAACAGGATCTTGCTTTGACTTATGTCACAGAGTGTTCTGTTTTTCTCTAAAACTTTTTCAGTATCCAGCTTTACATTTAGCTTTTTAAATTCATTTTTGAGTTTATTTTTGTGTGTGGTATTAGTAAGTATCCTAATTTTATTCTTTTACATGTAGCTGTCCAATTTTCCCAGAACCACTTATTGAAGAAACTATCTTTTTTCCATTGTATGTCTTGCTTTCTTTGTTGTAGATTTGTTGACCATAGATACATGGGTTTATTTATGGACATTCTAACATGTTCCATTGAGATATATTTCTGTTTTTGTGCCAATACCATACCACTTTGAAGACTGTAACTTTGTAGTATAGTCTAAAATGAGGGAGCCTAATATCTCCAGCTCTGTTTTACTTTCTCAAGATTCCTTGGCTATTCAGGCTTTTGTGTGTGGGTTTCCATAAAAATTTTTTAAATTTCCATTCTCCTTCTGTGAAAAATACCACTGATAATTTCAAAAGGATTGCATTGACTTTGTAGATGGATTTGGAGAGTATAATAATTTTCACAATATTAATTTTTCTGATGCAAAGACAGTGTATATCTCTCTATTTGTTTCATTTTTTATTTCTTTCATTAATAAGTTACAGTTTTCTAAGTACAGGATTTTTCCTTCTTAGGTTTATTCTTACATACTTTATCTTTTTGAACTTTCATTGTTAGTGTATAGGAATGCAAGTGGTTTCTGTGTATTAATGTTTTGATATGCAATTTTATCAGATTCATTGATGAGCTCCAGTAGTTTTCTGGTAATATCTTTTGGATTTTCTATGTATAGTATCATGTCATCTGCAAAAAGTGACAATTAACATCTTACCAATTTGGACTCCATATTCTTCTCTGATTGCCATGGCTGGGACTTCCAAAACTATGCTAAATAAAAGTGGTGAATGGAGGCAATAAAATTGTAATAACTTTGTATGGTGACAAGTAGTAGCTAGAATCATACTAGTGATCATTTTGCAATGTATCAGATCAGATCAGATCAGATCAGTCACTCAGTCGTGTCCGACTCTTTGTGACCCCGTGAATCGCAGCACACCAGGCCTCCCTGTCCATCACCAACTCCTGGAGTTCAGTTAGATTCACGTCCATTGAGTCGGTGATGCCATCCAGCCATCTCATCCTCTCTCGTTCCCTTCTCCTCCTGCCCCCAATCCCTCCCGGCATCAGAGTCTTTTCCAATGAGTCAACTCTTCTCATGAGGTAGCCAAAGTACTGGAGTTTCAGCTTTAGGATCATTCCTTCCAAAGAAATCCAAGGGCTGATCTCCTTCAGAATGGACTGGTTGGATCTCCTTGCAGTCCAAGGGACTCTCAAGAGTCTTCTCCAACACCACAGTTCAAAAGCAACAATTCTTTGGCGCTCAGGCTTCTTTACAGTCCAACTCTCACATCCATACATGAGCACAGGAAAAACCATAGCCTTGACTAGATGAACCTTTGTTGGCAAAGTAATGTCTCTGCTTTTGAATATGCTATCTAGGTTGGTCATAACTTTCCTTCCAAGGAGTAAGTGTCTTTTAATTTCATGGCTGCAGTCACCATCTGCAGTGATTTTGGAGCCCAGAAAAATAAAGTCTGACACTGTTTCCACTGTTTCCCCATCTATTTCCCATGAAGTGATGGGACCAGATGCCATAAAAATATAAAATTTTCAAGTTGCATATCTGAAAATAACATAATATTGTAAATTAAACTTCAATAAATAAACAAAGAGAAACATTATATTACTTTTTTCTTTAAGTGGCAAGAGTGAACAGCCTATTCTTGTTTCTGATATTGGAAGAAATGCTTTCAGCTTTCCACCATTGAGTAGGATGTTAGCTATAAGTTTGTTGTATATGACCTGTATTATGTAGAGAAGGTTCCCTCTAAGCACATATTCTGGAAAGATTTTATCAAACATTGGTGTTGAATTTGCAAAAGCTTTTCTGCATCTATAGAAATTATAATATTCTACAATTCTTTAATGTTGTGTATCACATTGAATACTTTGTATATATTGAAGACTCCATGCACCCTGGGATTAACTCCATTTGATTTGGGTATAAGAATCTTTTAATATGATGTTGGTACTGTTGAGCTATCAGATGTCAGTTTGTTTTTTTTTTTTTAACAGTTTTTCTTTCTTTAATTGATTTCTACTCTCATAACTTCATGGTCCAACTCTCATATCCATACATGACCACTGGAAAAGCCATAGCCTTGACTATATGGACCTTTTCTGGCAAAGTAATGTCTCTTCTTTTAAATATGCTATCTAAATTGGTCATAAATTTTCTTCCAAGGAGTAAGAGTCTTCTAATTTCATGGCTGCAGTCACAATCTGCAGTGATTTTGGAGCCCAAAAAATAAAGTCTGACACTGTTTCCACTGTTCCCCCATCTGTTTCCCAAGAAGTGATGGGACCAGATGCCATGATCTTCATTTTCTTTTTTTTTTTAATTTTATTTTATTTTTAAGCTTTACAATATTGTATTAGTTTTGCCAAATATTGAAATGAATCTGCCACAGGTATACCTGTGTTCCCCATCCTGAACCTTCCTCCCTCCTCCCTCCCTAAACCCTCCCTTTGGGTTGTCCCAGTGCACCAGCCCCAAGCATCCAGCATCGTGCATCGAACCTGGACTGGTGACTTGTTTCATACATGATACTATACATGTTTCAATGCCATTCTCCCAAATCTCCCCACCCTCTCCCTCTCCCACAGAGTCCATAAGACTGATCTATACATCAGTGTCTCTTTTGCTGTCTCGTACACAGGGTTATTGTTACCATCTTTCTAAATTCCATATATATGCATTAGTATACTGTATTGGTGTTTTTCTTTCTGGCTTACTTCACTCTGTATAATAGGCTCCAGTTTCATCCATCTCATTAGAACTAATTCAAATGTATTCTTTTTAATGGCTGAGTAATACTCCATTGTGTATATGTACCACAGCTTTCTTATCCATTCATCTGCTGATGGGCATCTAGGTTGCTTCCATGTTCTGGCTATTATAAACAGTGCTGCGATGAACATTGGGGTACACGTGTCTCTCTCCCTTCTGGTTTCCTCAGTGTGTATGCCCAGCAGTGGGATTGCTGGATCATAAGGCAGTTCTATTTCCAGTTTTTTAAGGAATCTCCACACTGTTCTCCATGAGCTTTAAGTCAACTTTTTCACTCTCCTCTTTCACTTTTATCAATAGGCTTTTCAGTTCCTCTGCACTTTCTGCCATAAGGGTGGTGTCATTTGCATGCTGCTAAGTTGCTTCAGTCGTGTTTGACTCTGTATGACCCCATAGATGGTGGCCTACCAGGCTCCCCCCTCCCTGGGATTCTCCAGGCAAGAACACTGGAGTGGATTGCCATTTCCTTCTCCAAAGCGTGAAAGTGAAAAGTGAAAGTGAAGTCGTTTAGTCGTGTCCGACTCTTAGCGACCCCATGGACGGCAGCCTACCAGGATCTTCCGTCCATGGGATTTTCCAGGCAAGAGTACTGGAGTGGGGTGCCATTGCCTTCTGCATAGCTGAGGTTATTGATATTTCTCCTGGCAATCTTGATTCCAGCTTGTGCTTCTTCCAGTCCAGCATTTTTCATGATGTATTCTGCATATAAGTTAAATAAGCAGGGTGACAATATACAGCCTTGACATACACCTTTTCCTATTTGGAACCAGTCTGTTGTTCCATGTCCAGTTCTAACTGTTGCTTCCTGACCTGCATACAGTTTTCTCAAGAGACAGGTCAGGTGGTCCGTTACGCCCATCTCTTTCAGAATTTTCCACAGTTTATTGTGATCCACGCAGTCAAAGGCTTTGGCATAGTCAATGAAGCAGAGATATATGTTTTTCTGGAACTCTCTTGCTTTTTTGATGATCCAGCGGATGTTGGAAATTTGGTCTCTGGTTCCTCTGCCTTTCCTAAAACCAGCTTGAACATCTGGAAGTTCACGGTTCACGTATTTCTGAAGCCTGGCTTGGAGAATTTTGAGCATTACTTTATTAGTGTGTGAGATGAGTGCAGTTGTGCAGTAGTTTGAGCATTCTTTGGCATTGCCTTTCTTTGGGATTGGAATTGGAATGAAAACTGACCTTTTCCAGTCCTGTGCCGACTGCTGAGTTTTCCAAATTTGCTGGCATCTTGAGTGCAACACTTTCACAGCATCATCTTTCAGGATTTGAAATAGCTCAACTGGAATGCCATCACTTCCACTAGCTTTGTTCCTTGTGATGCTTTCCAAGGCCCACTTGACTTCACATTCCAGGATGTCTGGCTCTAGGTGAGTGATCATACCATCATGATTCTTGGTCATGAAGATCTTTTTTGTATAGGTTTTTCCAGTGGTCATGTATGGATGTGAGAGTTGGACTGTGAAGAAAGCTGAGCGCTGAAGAATTGATGCTTTTGAACTATGGTGTTGGAGAAGACTCTTGAGAGTCCCTTGGACTGCAAGGAGATCCAACCAGTCCATTCTGAAGGAGATCAGCCCTGGGATTTCTTTGGAAGGAATGATGCTAAGGCTGAAACTCCAGTACTTTGGCCACCTCATTTGAAGAGTTGATTCATTGAAAAAGACTCTGATGCTGGGAGGGATTGGGGGCAGGAGGAGAAGGGGACGACAGAGGATGAGATGGCTGGATGGCATCTCTGACTTGATGGACATGGGTTTGAATGAACTTTGGGAGTTGGTGATGGACAGTGAGGCCTGGCATGCTGCGATTCATGGGGTCGCAAAAAGTCAGACATGACTGAGCGGCTGAACTGAACTGAACTTCATAGTCAGGAAAGATACTTGATATAATTTCAGGTTTTTTTTTTTTTTTTTTTTAATATATTGAGGTTTTCTTTTTTACCCAGGAGGAGAACTACACTGAATAATATTCTGTGTGCATTTGGGAAGAAAATGTATTATGCTACTTTCAGAATGGATGCTCTCTAAATTTCAGTTAAGCCTATTTTGTCTAATATATCATTTTAGGCTTGTGCTTCCTTGTTAACTTTCTCTCTGGATTATTTCTCTATTTGTGCAAGTTGAGTGTTAAAGCCCCCACCTCTCCTGTGTGGCTGTTGATTTCCCCTTTCATGGCTGTTAGCATTTGCCTTATAATTGAGATGATTCTTTGTGGGGTATACATATGCATGAAATATCAAAAGAATTACTGAAATAAAACACAAAGACATGAAGTAAGTAAATACTTTTGGAAAATGTTGCCAATAGTTTTGCTTGATGAAGGGTTGCACAAACTTCAATTTGTATAAATCAAAGGGCCACAGTATCTGTGAAGTACAATAAAGTGAAGTGCAATAGAACAAGATACACCTATAAAAGTTTGAAAAATTGTCACAACCAAGAAGAGAATAAGGTATATAAAGGATCAGATATGAAATAGAAAATGATATTCATTTTAAAAATTTAGGTATAGAATAAACATGGACACTATTTAGTAATAATAGTATATCAATATGTGTACACTGATTTTGATAAGTGTACCATTCAAATGTAAGATGTTAATAATTGGTGAGTACAACTGTAGTCTCCATACTATTTTTCTTAACAGTTTTCAGTTCAGTTCATTTGCTCAGTAGTGCCCAACTCTTTGTGACCCCATGGAATGCAGCACACCAGGCTTCCCTGTCAATCACCAACTCTCGGATTTGAGTCAGTGATGCTATCCGACCATCTCATCCTCTGTCATCTTCTTCTTTGTCTCCTCTGTCTTAACAGTTTTATTGATATACAACTCATGTCCCATACAATTCATCAACAGAAAGCATACAGTTCATCATTATTGGTATTTCACAGATGTGTGCAACCATAGCCACACTCAATTTTAGAGCACTCACATCACCTCAGGAAAAAAGCATGTACTCTTAATCTTGACCCATGATTTTTCTATTCCACCTCCCCAATCACTAGTTTATTTTCTTTAGCTATACTTTCTTTATAGCTCTTTTTAGCTATACCTTATTTAGCTCTATAAATTAAAAGATGCTTGCTCCTTGGAAGAAAAGCTATGACAAATGTAGACAGCATATTAAAAAGTAGAGAAACACCTTTGCCAACAAAGGTCCATATAATCAGAGCTGTTTTTTTTTTTTTTTTTTTCCCGTAGTGATGAATGGATGTAAGAATTGGACCATAGAGAAGGCTGAGTGCCCAAGAATTGGTGCTTTTGAAGTGTGGTGCTAGAAGACTCTTGAGAGTCCCTTGGACTGCAAAGAGATCAAACTAAGGCAATAGTTTGGCCACCTGATGGGAAGCCCGACTCATTGGAAAAGACCCTGATGCTGGGAAAGATTGAGGGCAGAAGCAGAAGGGGGCACCAGAGGATGGGATAATTGGATAGCATCACCTACTCAATAAACATGAGTTTGAACAAACTCTGGGAGAGAGCGAAGGGAATCCTCACATACTGCAGTCCATGGGGTGGCAAAGAGTCAGGCACAACTTAGTGACTGAACAACAAAATACATTTCCTACTGTGAATAACTTATTTGAATGAAATATGTCCTTGTGACTGGTTCCTTTCACTTGGAATAACATTCTCAAAGTTCATCTGTGTTGTACCTTGCATCAATACTGCATTCTTTTTCATAGATGAAAAATATTCTCTTGTATATATATAGAAATTTTCATCCATTCATAAGTTGGAGGATATTCATTCATCAGTAGAAGGCTTGTTTCCAATAGGAAAACAGTGAAATTGCTTGTTTCCAATAGGCAAAATGATGTTGCTACAAACATTTGCATGCTGGTTTTTGTGCAGAAATAATTTTCAACATTTCTAGTTTATTTTTCCTCTCAGTTTTCTTATTGTTCTTCTTTTCTAATTTTTTAAACTTTTCATGTCACATCAGGTACATCCAATTAACAATCTTGTGATAGTTTCAAGTGAAGAGTGAAGGTTATTGTTCCTCTTTTGATAACTAATTATTGCATAGGCAGTATATTTTTATTATTCAAGTAAAGTATATATTAATATACCACTATGACTTACTCTTTGGAGAAGGAAATGGCAACCCACTCCAGTGTTCTTGCCTGGAGAATCCCAAGGACGGGGGAGCCTGGTGGGCTGCCGTCTATGGGATCACACAGAGTCGGACACGACTGAAGTGACTTAGCATAGCATTGCTTAGCATGACTTAGTCTTAAGCATTTTTATACTTTGGGCAATGTTTGGAATTATTCATTCAAATTGTGGCATATGTAACTTTTTTATTGTAATAAATATGAAATGTGACACATAATTGTACCTATTTGTTAGCAAGAACTGAGAAACCCCAGAGATACATGATTGACTAGATATCTGTACCCAAATAATATTCACAAATTTTAAAGCAGAGCTTTTAGATGTACCTGTCATATATATGTCCTTCTACTTTTCTTCTGATTATAAGTATTTGAAGTGAAGATATTGTGTGATATGATTCATATCTCCATCAGAAATGTTAGTTTCCTTCTTTATAATTCTGTGACATATGTGCCAAATAGCTTAGAACAATTCCAATAAAAATACATGAGTTACTCTTTCCCTCTTGTTTTTCTTTAATAACATTACTAAAACATAATAATGCCTAGTAGCCAAACAGATTCCATTTAAGCCCATAGTAGTTCTCAGAGTCTTATAAACAACAACATACATTATAAATTCAACAAATATTCCAACTAACCTTGATGACTAAACTCCAGATACAAAGATGTCTAAACACCTGTAACACATAGTTGGTTTACCACCCTATAGACTACAAAATTTCCAAATATTTGGACATAAACTGAAAGGTATATATTTTTTTATTTTTCCTCACTTTTATTAGTAATTTTATATAATTTTCAAATAGTCTGAGAAATTAGTATTATCTTTGTTATTAAATTCACATATTGCCTCAACCAGTGTAGTTGAAGAAGTATGCAATTACAAATATAATAACAAATTAAAATTCAGTGTTTCTTTTTCAAGTAAAAAAAAAAAGTTGCCTCTTTTGTTTAAGTATCCAGTAACTATGACACTTGTGTGTGTCAAAACCCAATAAAAATTTGAATTGAAGATTGTTATGTTATAGTTTAGACCAAAGAAAGTTTGATTTAAAATGAGCTAAAATGCTTTTTTTCAGGTATAGCCACATTTGCTACATTGTTTATTGCTACTTAATGGGAAATATACACTTGAGATAAGAATATTCTCTATCACTTTTTAACTAGATAAGACTCGTATTAACTTTGTGGGGAAAGAAAATCAAAGCTCTGTTGCTTGGTGTCTTCCACCCCTCAGTCTCAGGCTCTCCTTTCCCCTTTTCTTACACTGCTCATGAATTCCCAGCTAGCTACTTTAATTCACTAATCCATCCATTCATACATGAAACATCTGCTATGTAGCAGACAGTGAGTTTTATTAAACTACTTTTAATAATTAATTAAATGAAGGCTCATAATATGGACTGATGGCCTTTATGTTCTCTGGGAGTTTCTCTTCTTAACCCATTATTTTATTATTTTTACACAAAAATGAACTCAAAATAGATTAAAGATCTAAACATAAGACCAGAAACTGTAAAACTCCTAGAGAAGAACATAGGCAAAACACTCTCTTACATACATCACAGCAGGATCCTCTATGACCCACCTCCCAGAATATTGGAAATAAAAGCAAAAATAAACAAATGGGACCTAATTAACCTTAAAAGCTTCTGCACAACAAAGGAAACTATTAGCAAGGTGAAAAGACAGCCTTCAGAATGGGAGAAAATAATAGCAAATGAAGCAACTGACAAACAACTAATCTCAAAAATATACAAGCAACTCCTACAGCTCAACTCCAGAAAAATAAACGACCCAATTAATAAATGGGCCAAAGAACTAAATAGACATTTCTCCAAAGAAGACATACAGATGGCTAACAAACACATGAAAAGATGCTCAACATCACTCATTATCAGAGAAATGCAAATCAAAACCACTATGAGGTACCATTTCACACCAGTCAGAATGGCTGCGATCCAAAAGTCTACAAATAATAAATGCTGGAGAGGGTGTGGAGAAAAGGGAACCCTCTTACACTGTTGGTGGGAATGCAAACTAGTACAGCCACTATGGAGAACAGTGTGGAGATTCCTTGAAAAACTGGAAATAGAACTGCCTTATGATCCAGCAATCCCACTGCTGGGCATACACACTGAGGAAACCAGAAGGGAAAGAGACACGTGTACCCCAATGTTCATTGCAGCACTGTTTATAACAGCCAGGAAATGGAAGCAGCCTAGATGTCCATCAGCAGATGAATGGATAAGAAAGATGTGGTACATATACACAATGGAGTATTACTCAGCCATTAAAAAGAATACATTTGAATCAGTTCTAATGAGGTGGATGAAACTGGAGCCTATTATACAGAGTGAAGTAAGCCAGAAGGAAAAACATAAATACAGTACACTAACGCATATATATGGAATTCAGAAAGATGGTAACAATAACCCGGTGTACGAGACAGCAAAAGAGACACTGATGTATAGAACAGTCTTATGGACTCTATGGGAGAGGGAGAGGGTGGGAAGATTTGGGAGAATGACATTGAAACATGTAAAATATCATGTAAGAAACGAGTTGCCAGTCCAGGTTCGATGCACGACACTGGATGCTTGGGGCTAGTGCACTGGGACGACCCAGAAGGATGGTATGGGGAGGGAGGAGGGAGGAGGGTTCAGGATGGGAAACACATATATGCCTGTAGCGGATTCATTTTGATATTTGGCAAAACTAATACAATTATGTAAAGTTTAAAAATAAAAAAATAAAAAAAAACATTTAAATAAAAAAAAATAAAGCACAAGTAGATGTAAAAAAAAATGAGGAAAATAAAGTATAAAATATTTTTATGAATTATATAATAAACAGATATCTATAAGATAAAATATGCAAAAGAAGAAAAGCATGTATGATATTCCCACAAATAAAAATAGTAATGTTCATTTGTTATGAAGAAATTAATCTTATTTATTATATTAACTGAACTCAATTTTAGTATATGATACTGAAATGATATTTCAATTGTTTTCTCCTTTCTACCAATAGTGCTTCTTTCTCCCACCTTTCTTACTCCTTGTAAGGATCTATTGTTTAGTTATTATGGTGAAAATTTCTATTATCCTTTTTTTATTTTCCCTTATCTTATCTCATCATTAATCAAGTCAATTGCCAAATTTTAAAGAAGTAATCTAAACCACCAACACATATAGTATAATTCTCTTTTGGAAAAAAAAAAAAAAAAGCTTTAGTATTTGGAAACACAAGCATGTATATTTTTACTCAAGTAGAGATAACAGAGTGTAAAAATATACATCAGGAGGTTAAATTTTGATTACTTAAAGGACATAATAGAAAGTATTTTTGTATTTATGTGTATGCTTTGAAGAAAGAGTAATAGAGAAAATTAACTTTGTACTTTAAGTTAAATTAAATTAAATTAATTTAAATTAATTTTGTATTGTATTATATTTCAGTTGTTCAAAATCAACATTAGTTCTATAATTTGAAAATCAAAAATTCCTGAAGCAGAAATTCTTCTCTGTATTCTTTTTAAAATTTATTTTCATTCAAGAGAACACTACCTTAACTCATCCTGAATTTACCTTATCCTTGAAATAATAAATAGTTTTTCTTCTATGGTTCTGCGTCTTCTCATTTCAGTCCGTCATATACATATCTTAGATTTATCTTCATGTAATTAAAAAAAAACTATTATATATCTTTAGAGGCTACAAAGTTATTAACAAAGACCTATATCACATCTATAAGTGTTCAAAATGAGGCTGTTTTTAATAAACTATTTTACCACTTTCCTATCCTTTATAGAAATACCTCCTATGTTATTCCCAATTATAGAGACATTACAGATGTAGACATTTATAATTATCAAAGCAGACATAAGCCATCTGAAATTAAAACAAAACTGCATATTAATTGTAAAAAGCTATGCTATTTTTAATGTAGTAAATCCTTCTGAACTTGAATTTTTAAAAGCAGTTGTAAATTTTGCTAGTACTATACAAACTTTTTTCATATATGAGCTCATTTTATGATGACTGTGGTTGTGTTGAAAGGGAAAGTAGCTCAGTCGTGTCTGACTCTGTGCAACCCAATAGACAGCAGCCCACCAGGCTCCCCCATCCCTGGGATTCTCCAGGCAAGAACACTGGCGTGGGTTGCCATTTCCTTTTCCAATGCATGAAAGTGAAAAGTGAAAGTGAAGTCGCTCAGTCGTGTCTGACCCTCAGGGACCCCATGGACTGCAGCCTTCCAGGCTCCTCCATCCATGGGATTTTCCAGGCAAGAGTACTATATAGTCCATGGAATTCTCCAGGCTGGAGTGGGTAGCCTTTCCCTTCTCCAAGGGATCTTCCCAACCCAGGGATCAAACCCATATCTCCCCCATTGCAGGTGGATTCTTTACCAGCTGACCACAAGAGAAGCTCAAGAATACTGGAGTAGGTAGCCTATCCCTTCTCCAGTGGATCTTTCCGACCCAGGAATCGAACCAGTGTCTCCTGCACCACAGGTGGATTCTTTACCAACTGAGCTATCAGGGAAGTGGCTGTGTTAGTCAGATATTATTGTATTTATTTTATAGCTAAGGAACCTAAAGCTCACAAACATTAATCAATCTGACCAAAGCGTACAGAACTGTCACTTGAACTTCAGTTTTCTAACTATAAAATGTGCTTTCTTCTTCCATTACACAATACTTCATCTCATCATTCTCTGTTCTTTCAACCTGACTGCAAATTCATTGATAAATAAAACAACTGATTTTATTCATCTTTATATCTTCAAAAGTAAGTGGGAAGATACTTTGAAAAAAATTTTGACAAATATTGTACAATTATATAATTTTTATTTTTCCTCAAACTATATTCTTTTTTAATTTATTTTTACTTGAAGGATAATTGCTTTACAGAATCTTGTTGTTTTCTATCAAACCTCAACATGAATCAGACAGAGGTATATATATATACCCCCTCCCTTGTGAACCTCCCTCCCATCATCCTCCCCATCCCATCCCTCTAGGTTGATACAGAGCCCCTGTTTGAGTTTCCTGAGCCATACAGCAAATTCCAGTTAGCTATCTATTTTACATATGGTACTGTAAGTTTCCATGTTACTCTTTTCATACATCTCACCCTCTTCTCCCCTCTCCTCATGTCCATAAGTCTATTCTCTATGTCTGTTTCTCCACTGTTGCCCTGTAAATAAAATTTTCAGTACCATTTGTCTGGATTCCATATATATGCATTAGAATACAATCTTTATCTTTATCTTTCTGACTCACTTCACTCTGTATAGTAGGCTCTAGGTTCATCTACCTCCTTAGAACTGACTCAAATGTATTCCTTTATATGATTAAGTAATAATCCATTGTGTATATGTACCACAACTTTTTTATCCATTCATCAGTCTATGGACATCTAGTTTGCTTCCATGTTCTAGAACTGCAATGAACAATGGGATACATGTGTTTTTTTCAATTTTGGTTTCCTCAAGGTATATTTCTAGGAGTGGGATTGCAGGGTCATATGGTGGTTTTATTCCTAGTTTTTTATGGAATCTCCATACTGTCTTCCATAGTGGCTGTATCAATTTACATTCCCACCAACAGTGCAAGAGGATTCCCTCTTCTCTACACCCTCTCCAGCATTTATTGTTTGCAGACTTTTTGATGATGGCCATTCTAACAGGTGCAATGTGATATCTCATTGTAGTTTTGATTTGTATTTCTCTAATACTGGGTGACGTTGAACATCTTTTCATGTGCTTGTTGGCCATCTGTATGTCTTCTTTGGAGAAATGTTTGTTTAGGTCTTTTTCCCACTTTTTGATCGGATTGTTTGTTTTTCTGGCATTGAATTGTATGAGTTGCTTGTATATTTTGGAAATTAATCCTTTGTCAGTTGTTTCATTTGTCATTGTTTTCTCCCATTCTGAGGGTTGTCTTTTCACCTTGCTTATAGATTCCTTTTCTGTGCAAAAGCTTTTAAGTTTAATCAGGTTCCACTTGTTTAATTTGTTTTTATTTCCATTACTCCAGGAGGTGGGTCATAGAAGATCTTGCTTTGATTTATCTCATGTAATTTTCTGCCTATGTTTTCCCCTAAGAGTTTTATAGTTTCTTTTCTTACATTTAGGTCTTTAATCCATTTTGAGTTATCTTTGTGTATGGTTATATGAAATTTCATTCTCTTGCATGTAGCTGTCCAATTTTTCCAGCACCATTTAGCAAAGAGGCTGTCTTTGCCCCATTGTATATTCTTGCCTCCTTTGTCAAAAATAAGGTACCCATAGGTGCATGAGTTTATTTCTGGTCTTTCTGTCTTGTTCCATTGGTCAATATTTCTGTTTTTGTGCCAGTACCACACCGTCTTGATGACTGTAGTTTTGTCATATATTCTGAAGTCAGGAAGGTTGATTCCTCCAGCTCCATTCTTCTTTCTCAAGACTGCTTTGGTTTCTTGGGGTCTTTTCTGTTTCCATATTAATTGTGAAATTTTTGGTTCTAGTTCTGTGAATAATGCCATTGGTATTTTGATAGGATAACATTGAAAATGTACATTGCATTTGGCAGTGCATTCATTTTCACAGTAATGATTCTTGCTACACAGGAACATGGAATATCTCTCCGGTTTATGTCATCTTTGATTTCTTTCATCAGTGTCTTATAATTGTCTGTGTACAGTTCTTTTGTCTCCTTAGGTAAGTTTATTCCTAGATATTTAATTCTTTTTGTTGCAGTGGTGAATGGGATTGAGTTCTTAATTTCTCTTTCTGATTTTTTATTGTTAGTATATAGAAATGCAAGTGATTTCTGTTCATTGATTTTGTATCCTGCAGCATTGCTAAATTGACTAATTAGCTCTACTAATATTCTGACACCGTCTTTAGGATTTTCTGTGTACAGTATCATGTCATCGACAAACAATGAGAGCTTTACTTCTGGATAGAGTTTCTGCTGAAAGATCAGCTGTTAAACATATGGGATTGCCCTTGTTGCTTTTCCATTGCTGCTTTTAATATTCTTTCTTTGTGTTTAATCTTTGTTGATTTGATTAGTATGTGTCTTGCTGTGTTTCTCCTTGGGTTTATCCTGTGTGGGAATCTTTGCATCTCATGGACTTGATTAATTATTTCATTTTCCATGTTGAAAAAGTTTTCAACTATAATCTCTTCAAAAATTTTCTCTTACCCTTTCTCTTTATCTTCTTCTTCTGGGACCCCTATAATTCAAAAGTTGTTGCATTTGATATTGTCCCAGAGGTCTCTAAGAATATCCTCATTTTTTGCTTTATTCTGCTCTTCAGAAGTTATTCCCACCATTTTATCTTCCAGTTCACTGATGCATTCTTTTTCATATATTCTGCTATTGATTCCTTCTAGAGTATTTTTAATTTCAGTAATTGTGTTGTTTGTCTCTGTATGTATGTCTTCTTTAATTCTTCTAGGTCTTTGCTATTTGATTCTTGCATTTTCTCCATTTTGTTTAGGTTTTTTATCATCTTTACATCATTATTCTGAATTCTTTTTTTCATTGAGTTTTCATATGTCCTCTTCATTTTTTTTGGACTTCTGTGTTTATAGTTTATTAATTCATTTGTGTAGTATTTCTCTGCCTTTTCATTATCTTTTTTTAAATTTATTGTGTTTGAGGTCTCTTTTTCCCAGGCTTCAAGATTGAATTATTTCTTCCTTTTGGTTTCTGCCTTCTTAAGGTTCATCCAGTGGATTGCATAAGCTTCATATAGGGTGAGATTTATGTTGAGTTTTGGTTTCTTTTGTTTTTCCTCTGATGAGCAAGGCTGATTATGTGGTAATCCAGTCTGCTGATGAATGTGTTTGTATTTTTGTTCTGTTTGCTATTTAGATGAGGTGTCCTGCACAGGATGCTACTGGTGGTTGGGTGATGCTGGGTCTTGTATTCAAGTAGTTTTGTTTGTGTGAGTTCTCACTGTTTGATACTCCCTAGGGTTAGTTCTCTGGTAGTCTAGGGTCTTGGAGTCAGTGCTCCCACTCCAAAGGCTCAGGGCTTGATCTCTGGCCAGGAACAAAGATTCCAAAAGTGGTGTGTTATGGCATTACATACGATTAAAACAAATACTTCAAACTGAGAAACCAAAGAACCCCAGAGAAATAGCAGTTATAAAATCATGCAAATAATAATTAAAATAATGGCATATACACATATACATATGCACCCATAAGCAAAATCAAAATAGTCCAACAAAAAATAAAGTACAGTGGATTGACCCAGTGATCAAAGGAAACCAAAAATTATATCTACCAGTTGAGAACAAAATTAACTAAAGCACAAAGTGGAAAACAATAGTAAAGCAAGGTGCCAAGTGGGGAATAAAGCAGTAAAAACAAAACTAACAAATATGTTGAAAGGAAAGGAAAGAAAGTATAGATATGCAAAGTTAAATAGAGGTAGATAAAGAAGACTTATATACATTAAAGATTAGCTGCAAGGGGAAAAGTACAGTAGGAAAAGCAAACGAAGAAATAAATGTAGAAAAAATAATAATAGGTTGAAAATTAAACTTTAGGAAAAAAAAGAGAAAAAAGGAAAAAAAAAAAAAAAAAGGAGGAAGAATGAAAAAAGAAAAAAGGAAAACTCTGCAGAACTGCAAAAGCCCAACGGAGAGGAAGAGGTTTATAGCAACAATAAAAAGTGTAACTAAAAAGAAAAAAGCTCAAAAGCTTAATTAGATTTCATCATGTCAGTAAAATTGGCAACTACAACAAAAGAGAAAAAAAAAAGAAAAAGAAAAAAATAAATAAATCCAAAAGAATCTACCAAACAAGTCAAAACGTGAAAACAACGTTTTTCTTGAGTCACTGCTGTCAGAGTCCTTTCCCTCGCTGGGAGTCACAGTCCACCTCACCTCCTTAGGATGCCCTCCATCACTGTGCTGGTCTCTGGACCTGCTGGGAAGGCAGCTCAGTTTCTAATCTGGTCCTAGTCCTGTGTATTCTTGCCTCCAATGTTCTCAGCTATCAGAAATAGTGTATTTTCTTTTGTGGGAGCTCTCAATGTCCTTTTATATATTCCAGAAGACACAGAGTCTGCTTAGTTGATCATGTGGATTTAATCTGCAGCCTGTAAAGATGGTGGGAAGGCCTGGGGTCTTCTTCCTTAGCCACACTGCCCTGGGTTTCAATTATGGTTTTATTTCCACCTCTTCATGTGGGTCATCCCCTGGGATTTGCTCCTGCGGCTGCCCTGGAGACTTGGGTTTGCCCCTGCGAGGGCCAGGTGTGGAGGTGGTGCAGCTGCTTGGGTCTCAGGGGTTCTGGCAGCACCAGGTACTCAGGGGGGTTGGTGGCCAGGGCAGCAGGAAATAGAGTGCTCTAGAAGGGTATGGCAACCAGTATTGGCCAATACGCTCCAGTATTCTTGCCTGGAGAGCCCCCCTATTAGGAAGCCTGGCAGGCCACAGTCCACAAGGTCGCAAAGAAGCGACCCTGAGCACATAGACGCAAAGCTGGGTTTTTGTTTTTCTTTTTTCCTGTGGCAGCTCTGCCCCAGTGAGGGTTGAGTGTGAAGGTGGTGCAGCTGCTTGGCTTGCGGGGACCCAGGTGGCACCAAGTGTTCAGGGACACAAATTTCCTCCACCGCAGGAGTTATGGCCCCATTAGAGTCTTTTGTCTAGCCTCTTGTAGCTGGCGATCAGAAAGCTTCTTTGGCCAGTCTTTCTCTGTAGCTCCACCTGTTCAGGCACTTAGAGGGATACCTTGCCTGGAGTCCTTCTCTATTGTTCAGCATGTCAGGCACTTGCAGGGGCCCCCCAACTGGGGTCCTACTCTGTAGATCAGCACATCAGGCACTTAAAGTGGCAACCTGGGTGGGGTCCTGCTCTGTAGTTCAGTGCATCAGGTGTTTGATAGGCCAGCCTCTCTATTGTTCAGCTGCCAATGTTGGCATGTGGAGAAAGAAAGGCTATGGTGATGGCTCCACCCACTACGTGTGACTCAGCAGTGTAGTCTTGCTTCCATGGCTGCTGGCTTTCCTCCACAGAGGAAATTTCTCACCGCAATCTCCTCCCTCATATCCCCTCAACACATCTCTCTGTAGTCATCAGCAGCCCCCGCCCTGGGATTGCTCCACAATCTCTAAACACCAGCTCCCAGCTGCTGCATCCCCATCCGGGGTGTGTATGGCTGCAGCAAGGACTGTCTCATTCTCATTCCATCTCATGCCACAGATCTGCTGTTTCACTCTCAGCCTTTAATGTTTCTCCTCTGACTCAGACAATTGCCCTGCTGTGGGGATCAGATCCCTGCTTCTGGTCCAGTCCTACTAACCCTCCTGTTTTTCCCCCATGTTCCTTCATCCTACTGAGTTTTGTGTGGTTTGATATATTCTTTTGCACCAGTCAGGTACTCTTGTCTGCTCTCAGCTGGTGTTCTGCATGCACTTCTGTGTGCACATCTCTCCCTGGAGAGAGATATACTTTTTGTCCAGCTACTCCTCCTCCATCCTGACTATATTCTTAATGATACCATTTTAGACAGTACCAGAAAATATGGTTATCATGCTTAAAGTTTTAATTAGTTGAATAAAACAAAAAGTTATAACTGTACTAAAAGATTTCTGATAGACTGAAAGAATGGGATAAAATCTAATAGGATAATGTCAAGATTTAACAATTCATTTCAAAACAACAGTCTGAAAAAAAAGGGGATAAAATTGTGTATGATACATTTTTAAGATTATTTTGTTTTAACAAATATGTTCTTATACATTCAATTATTGTTATTTATGTTGATAGGTAGTCATGTTCTATAAAGTTGCTGGAAACACTAATTTAGGGAATATCAAACAATTGCTCCTAGATAAACTATAGATGAGTTAGGTTTCTGTGAGCTTCCGGTTACATTTCTATCCACTGATCAATATATTACCTTGTTTTAAAAGTGCTTCTGCTGAAAGAAGGATTGTGATTTTATTGACTATCATCATATAGTATATTTTTGACTGTCATTAGAATCACAAAAAATCATTAAATATTACTGATTTTTTAATATTAAAGTAACAACACTATAACTCATGCCTGAAAACTGATATTGCCAACAACAATGAAAAAAAAACCACAATAAATGACAAGCATGGCATTAAATAGACCATGAAAAGGCCACTTGTTTACAGTATGAGGGCTTAAATAAGAAGGAAGAGCATCACTTTCATCACCCTCAGCTGGGAACTTGCATATTGGGTGATGCAAATTTTCATTGCTGTGTACAAGTGCATGAATGACATGCCATGAAAGTGCCATGAATATTGATTTTGGGTTAAAAACAAATTTTAGCAAGCAGATAAATATGCAAATAAAGAATCTGCCAAAAATGTTATTTATGCATATAAACTTTTAGAGAGTTTAATTTTATTTAAAAAAATGCATATTCTGTTGTGAAATCCAAGTATGTGAACAGGCTCACACTGTCTGTTTTTCTTTTTTATTAATATATCTAAAAGATTGTGAATTACTGTCATTAATTAGTGAAATTTATGACATTTCTGGAATATGGTGAAAATTACTCACTTCATTGGCAGAAGAAATGTTCATGACAAAAGTAGTTTGCATATAATTTCAGATAGTTTATGGAGCTTAGGGACACTTACACAATTGTGAGTTCTCTTGACTTAGAAAGCTAAATTCAACTTTTTTTTTTTTTTTTTTTTTGCAGTATCTCCTTTTTGTTTATCTGTTTCAAATACTGCAGAGTGTACATGTCAATCCCAAACTCCCAATCTATTCCTTATCCCTTAAATGTTCTATTAAGCACATTTCTAAAAGATCATAAAAAAATGAAAATACATATAAGACAAAATGAAAAAAACTAAAAGTCATGTGAAAAAAAAGTGAAAATGAAGTCGCTCAGTTGTGTCCGACTCTTTGTGACCACAGAGACCACATGGATTGTATCAGGCTCCTCTATCCATAGGATTTTCCAGGCAAGAGTACTGGAGTGGATTGCCATTTCCTTCTCCAGGGGATCTTCCCAACCCAGGGATCAAACCCTGGTCTCCTGCACTGCAGGCAGATGCTTTACCATCTGAGCCACCAGGGAAGCCCGCACAGCCAAATAAGTAAATAAAAATACTTTGTGTGTGTGTGTGTGTGTGTGCGTGTGTGTGTGTGAGAGAGAGAGAGAGAGAGAGTCATTCAGTTGTGTCCGACTCTTTGTGACCCCATGGACTGTAGCCCACCAAGCTCTCCTGTCCACAGAATTCTCAGGCAAGGATATTGGAGTGGGTTGACAATTCCTTCTCCAAAAGCCATGCAGCATGGCTCAAAAAAAGTGGAACAAACTATGGATTTCTTATAGTCATCTTCATTATATTAAAGACTATCATGTGGAAAGTACTTTATTAGTATCTACGTAAGAATTCATAGCACAGAAAAAGAATTAATGAGGGGAAGCTACAGAGGATGATAAAATGCAGTCTTTGCCAACAGAATTATGCAAACATCAATAAACTTTCCAGAATATAGGTTAGGCACCTGTCTTTAACATCTTTAATAAAATTATAAATGACTATTTGTGGATATATTGAAGGTATTCAAACATTATATGGTATTTACAAGGATAATTAATGCTAAATATTTAGAATCAGATGCTAAAATTTATGAATGCTAATTTTTCTGTAATTCAAATATTAATAAGCAAAAAGAAATAGTTCATAAATAAAATGCTCTCTTTTCCTTACAAAAATTCAAAATAATGTATTACTGTTTTATATTCTTGATTTTTTAAAAAATGTGTAACTATGATTTGTGTGAGGACAAATTTATTTGGAGATATAACACTCTTACATCCAATTCAAGCAAAAACTCTCTGTTAATATAAAAGTTTTCATCCAAATTAAAAAAAAAGAAAAAGTGAAGTCTCTCAGTCATGTCTGACTCTTTGCAGCCCTATGGACTGCAGCCTGCTAGGCTCCTCTGTCCATGCAGTTTTCCAGGTAAGAGTGCTGGAGTGGGTTTCCATTTCCTTCTCTAGAGGATCTTCCCAACCCAGGGATTGAATCCCTGTCTCCTGCATTTCAGGCAGACACTTTACCATCTAAGCCACCAGGGAAGCTTTCATCCAAATGAACTGCTATTTTTTCTTAATATAAGTGATATTAAGCAACTTATAATTACTAATTATATTTAGTATAATAGTGGAGACCCCAGCTTATCTCAAAGATATTCTCTACTGTATAAATGAGTAAGAATGATACCTTAGTTATGTTGGACTTTATAAAAATTAATAAACAAGAAGTTAAAATAAAGTTGGAAGGCCAGAGAGGTAGTTTTCATGCCCTCCCATGACAGTTGAGTCCAACAGGAAGAGGAAAGACTCTTCTTTTCTGACAAGGACTCAGCCAATGAAGAGCCATGGACTCATTGATTACTA
Organism: Bos grunniens; assembly: GCF_055505025.1. Classification (NCBI taxonomy): domain Eukaryota; kingdom Metazoa; phylum Chordata; class Mammalia; order Artiodactyla; family Bovidae; genus Bos; species Bos grunniens. The sequence goes on along the minus strand of NC_141176.1, from coordinate 6,032,751 downwards.
TAACTCTCCTGTCTTCCCTTTCTCTTCCATAAATGACTGCTTCTTCTCCTGATGTGTGGGTACGTGCACATGGCTCACCATGATTGCAGAGCTTGAATTTCAATCCTCTGCTGATTTTGAATAAACCCATAATTGCTGAAGAAATACATAGCACTCAGTCTATGTGCTTTAGGTCAACAAGCCATAACAATCATTTGGTTTCTGAATTTCCTAATATCATTTTTTACATTAAAGATATGGTTTAGCTCATTTTCCAAAGTAAATTTCATTTTCATTTTTTTTTCTTCTTCTGTTTTTTTCCATAAATCACAATATAATAAAAATCACAAAATACTAGTTTTAAAGTTCAATGGGTATTCAATAGATGAAATAAATATAAAATGTCTTATTTTAATTGAAAAAAAAAAAAAAAACACTGAAAAATCAGTCCAACTACTTGTGTTGATTTCTTCACTGATTGGCATTGTTGAATTGAGTCTGAGAAGAATTTTCTGAGAAATTATAACTTGGATTATCAATCAATGGGTAAATAACTATGTCACTTTTGTGAAGCCCTATACCAAGGTCACAGGTGTGGAGCCCTGAACCATGGTCACAGGGTAAAAATCTCTGGAAGTGACCAAGCCCCATCGCAGCTGTTGCCATGAGCCTCTATATCCAAACAGGCCAGTTCCCTAATCCTATATTAGGTAAAATACCCAGCCAATAATATCCTAACCAATCACCTAAAGCTATGATTCCAGCAGGGATTTTCTCTGTCTTGAGGATAAAAAATTTGGCTACTAGCCAGTGAAAGCAAACTGTTCTTCTAACAGTGTCTCCCATTCTAATAAATGTTATTTTCCTCTCATTTGCCTCATGTCTGAAAATGCTTTTCCAACTTGCAGATGGTTGGAAACTTTGATAATTTTATCCCCCAAATTTTCTTAGCAAATAAAATCAGCTAGATTTATTCAAGATAGATAGAGATATTCAAGCAGTGAAACAAAATATCAGTTGATCCGAGACACAATTAAAAATAGAATATCCAATAATAATGACTAAAACACATTTGAAAGTTATATCCTGTTAATGTTAGGTTATTATAACCTGGAGAGGAGAGAAAATCGATATTATCATAAAAATGTTGTATAACAACAGGGAAGTATTTTATGTATCAAACATTACTATTCCTCAGGTATACACATATACAAAAAACCTTCAACATCAGTTCAGTTCAGTTCAGTCACTCAGTAGTGTCTGACTCTTTGTGACTCCATGGACTGCAGCACGCCAGGCCTCCCTGTCCATCACCAACTCCAGGAGTTTACCCAAACTCATGTCCATTGAGTCAGTGATGCCATCCAACCATCTCATCCTCTATGGTCCCCTTCTCCTCCTGCCTTAAATCTTTCCCAGCATCAGGGTCTTTTCTAATGAGTTAGTTCTTCGCATTAGGTGGCCAAAGTATTAGAGTTTCAGCCTCAGCATCAGTTCTTCCAATGAACACCCAGGACTAATCTCCTTTAGAATGGACTGGTTGGCTCTCCTTGCAGGCCAAGGGACTCTCAAGAGTCTTCTCCAACACCACAGTTCAAAAGTATCAATTCTTCATTGCTCAGCTTTCTTCACCGTCCAACTCTCACATCCATACATGACTACTGGAAAAACCATAGCCTTGACTAGATAGACCTTTGTTGGCAAAGTAATGTCTCTGTTTTTTAATATGCTGTCTAGGTTGGTCATAACTTTCCTTCTAAGGAGCAAGTGTTTTTTTAACTTCAACATCTGGGACAGGCTAAAAGGATATTTTATAATTTATACACCACTTTTGTGAAATGTATCCCTTTTTACACAGTAAAGTCATATGAAAAACTTTGTGGCTTTCTTTTCTATTTATTAGAGACGGAGTAGAGAGAAAGTGAACGTTTTTTCAGAAGACATTCTAACAAGTAACTAACAGCTCTGTTTTACAATATGGCAGAATTCATCTTCTGTCAGTATATTATCCACGGAAAATATAATAAAAGGAATCCTTAAAGTTATGGGAAAACAATAGATGATTTCATTCACTGAATTTTTCTTTCACTATGTTTATGGAGGATTTTTCTCAGGATTACTTTCATGGTTGTTGCAGATACAACTCCTTCTTGGGGTTCTGTCCTGAAGCCCCTGACCCCATAGCTGTCTGTTATCTGGGGCATGCTCTCAGTTTTTCGATCTATTGGACTTGAAAATCAGAATAGTATCCCCCAAATAGGCCTTTGTTGTGTAAAGTTATTTTGAACTGGTAAATTCTAAAAAACAGCAAATATATGAAAAACTCTGAAAAATGAGTGGAAGTTACTCTTTTCTAAGAGACATTTATGTTTATAAGGGAAATCTCCATTTCTGATGGTGTTTCCCTGTCTGTACCAGGAATAGAATGATCAAATTTCTAGAAATTCTTAACAATGGAGAAGGCACAGATTTAAATCTGCATAACAAGCATAACAAGAGGGGCTTCCTAGGTGGCGCTAGTGGTAAACAACTCTCCTGCCAATGCAAGAGGCTTCAGAGAGGCAGGTCCCATCCCTGGGTTGGGAAGATCCCCTGGAGGAGGAAATGGCAACCCACTCCAGTATTCTTGCCTGGAGAATCTTGTGGACAGACAAGCCTGGTGGGCTACAATCCACAGTCACACAAAGTTGGACACAACTGAAGTCACTTATACCCATTCAAGAACAAGGATAACATTGTTTACTGTTATTTTCTGGTAACCTTCCATAAATCAACTCTCCCCCACCAACAGACAGGTATGGGGTCGGGGGCTTCAGGTCAGAACCCCAAGAAGGAGTTGTATCTGCAACAACCATGAAAGTAATCTTTGAGGAAAATCCTCATAAACATAAAATCCATAAACATAGTGAAAGAAAAATTCAGTGAATGGAATCATCTTTTTCTTTTTTTTTTTGTCTTTAGCTGGCAGTGGTATTTAAAGTAATAGGTTTGATCATTTAGAGAGTTATTGAGGTGCATCTGTGTCTGCCATGTATACAGGAGTATGAGTGTGCTGAGTGTGTCCATCTCTGTGTGATCCTATGGAAAAGGATCCTCTGTCTATGGGATTCTCTGTCCATAAGATTATTTGCCCATGGAGATTTTCCAGGCAAGAATAATGGAATGGGTTGCCATGCCCTACTCCAGGGGATCTTCCCAACCCAGGGATCAAACACAGATCTCCTGATGCATTTCTTGCATTGCCAGACAGATTAGTTACAGCTGAGCCACCAAGGAAGCATATTTCATATGCATTTGGTTTTAATACACGATCCCTGGTTGACAGGCTCCATAAGCCCTTGGGATTTTCTAAACAATAAGAGCAATGGAGGTATCTTTGTCTTTGGCTATAATATTAGCTTCTTATCCTAGTTCTTCACAGTGATAAAGGTAACATGTATGTCTCGTTATTTATAACATGTCCCTTTCAACCTTAACTGAGTTTATGTTAATAAGGTGACTTAAGCAGAAGAGGATGCTAAAGTTCCACCTGAGGTGAAGGACAGTGAAGCCTGACTTGATGCACTCCATGGAGTCACAAAGAGTTGGACACAACTGAGCAGCTGAACAACAACAACAAAAAGGGGAAGAGGAGGGTATCTGGCTGTCAGGAAAATCAACCTTGAGTAGAGGGTTGAAACAGTCAGTCCCACTCCCTGGTTTCCAGGGAGGATAAAAGGGCTAGAGTTTGAATCAAAACCAATGACAATAATTTAATCAGTGGTGCAATACCTATGTAAGGAAGTTCCTATAAAGATCCAAAGAAAGGGGTTCAGAGAGCTTTCAGATTGCTCAACCGGAATGCATCCACATGCCTTAATACCAGGTCCCCAAATCCATAAGGACAGAAACTCCTTCCTTCAGAACCTCACACTATGTATCTAATGGGTTGTTGATTCATATCCCTTTGACATCTTTTTAATAAACTAATCACTTACTAAGTAAACTGATTTTCTGGTTCCCCTGAGCTGCTCTACTGAATTAATCAAACTCAAGGTGGGGTTCACAGGAACCTCTGATTTACAGCTGTCATTCAAAAGTACAGTTAACAACATTGACTTGCCATTGGCATCTGAATTAGGGGAGAGCAGTTTATGGGACTGAGGCTAATTGTGGAATCTATCTCCAGTGGAATGTTTAACCTGTGGTACTATCTTCTGGAACTAAACAGTACTGAACACTATGAAAAGGCAAAAAGATAGGACACTGAAAGACGAACTCCTCAGGTCGGTAGGTGCCCAATATATGCTACTGGAGATCAGTGGAGGAATAACTCCAGAAAGAATGAAGGGATGGAGCCAAACAAAAAACGACACCCAGTTGTGGATGTGACTGGTGATTGAAGCAAGGTCCGATGCTGTGAAGAGCAATATTGCATAGGAACCTGGAGTGTTTAGCCCATGAATCAAGGAAAATTGGAAGTGGTCAAACAAGAGATGACAAGAGTGAAAATCATCATTTTAGGAATCAGTGAAATACAATGGATGGGAATGGGTGAATTTAACTCAGATGACCATTATATCTACTACTGTGAAGAAATGGAGTAGCCATTATAGCCAAAAAAAGAGTCTGAAATGCAGTACGTGGATGCAGTCTCAAAAACAACAGAATGATCTTTGTTTCCAAGGCAAGCCATTCAATATCACAGTAATCCAAGTCTATGCTCTGACCAGTAATGCTGAAGAAGCTGACGTTGAACGCTTCTATGAAGACCTACAAGACCTTCTAGAATTAACACCCAAAAAAGATGTCCTTTTCATTATAGGGAACTGGAATGCAAAAGTAAGAAGTTAAGAAACACCTGGAGTAACAGAAAAATTTGGCTTTGGACTACAGAACAAAGCAGGGCAAAGGCTAGTAGAGTTCTGCCAAGAGAATGCATTGGTTATAGCAAATACCCTGTTCCAACAACACAAGAGAAGACTCTACACATGGACATCACCAGATGGTCAACTCTGAAATCAGATTGATTATATTCTTTGCAACCAAAGTTGGAGAAGCTCTATACAGTCAGCAAAAACAAGACTGGGAGCTGACTGTGGCTCAGATCATGAACCCCTTATTGCCAAATTTAGATTTAAATTGAAGAAAGTAGGGAAAACCACTAGACCATTCAGTATGACCTAAATCAATTCCTTTATGATTATACAGTGGAAGTGAGAAACAGATTTAAGGGACTAGATCTGATAGACAGAGTACCTGATGAACCTATGGACAGAGGTTCATGACATTGTACAGGAGACAGGAATCAAGACCATCCCCAAGAAAAAGAAATCCAAAAAAGCAAAATGACTGTCTGAGGATGCCTTACAAATAGCTGTGAAAAGAAGAGAAGCAAAAATCAAAGGAGAAAAGGAAAGATATATCCATTTGAATGCAGAGTTCTAAAGAATAGCAAGGAGAGATTTAAAAAAGCCTTCTTCAGTGATCAGTGCAAAGAAATAGAGGAAAACAATAGAATGGAAAAGACTAGAGATCTCTTCAAGAAAACTGAAGATACCAAGGGAACATTTCATGCAAAGATGGGCTCAATAAAGGACAGAAATTGTACAGACCTAACAGAAGCAGAAGATATTAAGAAGAGGTGGCAAAAATACACAGAAAAACTATACAGAAAAGAACTTCAGGACCCAGATAATCTATATGGTGTGATCACTGACCTAGAGCCAGACATCCTGGAATGTGAAGTCAAGTGGACTTAGGAAGCATCACTATGAACAAAGCTAGTGGAGGTGATGGAATTCCAGTTGAGCTATTCCAAATCCTAAAAAGATGATGCTGTGAAAGTGCTGTGCTCAATATGCCAGCAAATCTGGAAAACTCATTAGTGGCCACAGGACTGGAAAAGATCAGTTTTCATTCCAATCCTAAATAAAGGAAGGCCAAAGAATGCTCAAACTACTGCACAATTGCACTCATTTCACATGCTAGTAAAGTAATGCTCAAAATTCTCCAAGCCAGGCTTCAGCAATATGTGAACCGTGAACTTCCAGATGTTCAAGCTTGTTTTAGAAAAAAGAAGAGGAACCAGAGATTCAATTGCCAGCATCTGTTGAATCATCGAAAAAGGAAGAGAATTTCAGAAAAACACCTATTTCTGCCTTATTGCCTATTCCAAAGACTTTGACTGTGTGGATCACAATAAACTGTGGAAAATTCTGAAAGAGATGGGAATACCAGACCACCTGATCTGCCTCTTGAGAAATCTGTATGCAGATCAGGAAGCAACAGTTAGAACTGGACATGGGACAGCAGACTGATTCCAAATCAGGAAAGGAGTAAGTCAAGGCTGTATATTGTCACCCTGTTTATTTAACTTATATCCAAAGTACATCATGAGAAACGCTGGGCTAGAGGAAGTACAAGCTGGAATCAAGATTGCCAGGAGAAATATCAATAACTTCAGATATGCAGATAACACCACCTTTATGGAAGAAAGTGAAGAAGAGCTAAAGAGCCTCTTGATGAAAGTGAAAGAGGAGAGTAAAAAAGTTGGCTTAAAGCTCAACATTCAGAAAATGAAGATCATGGCATCTGGTCCCATCACTTCATGGGAAATAGATGGGGAAAAAGTGGAAACAGTGGCAGACTTTATTTTGGGGTCTTCACGTTCATTTCAGATGGTGACAGCAGCCATGAAATTAAAAGATGTTGACTCCTTGGAAGGAAAGTTATGACCAAACTAGACAGCATATTAAAAAGCAGAGACATCACTTTGTCAACAAAGGTCCATCTAGTCAAAGCTATGGTTTTTCCACTAGTCATGTATGGATGTGAGAGTTGGACTGTAAAGAAAGCTGAGCCCCTAGAGACTGATGCTTTTGAATTCTGATATTGGAGAAGACTCTTGAGAATCCCTTGGCCTCCAAGGAGATCCAACTAGTCTATCCTAAAGGAGATCAGTCCTGAGTGTTCATTTGAAGGACTGATACTGAAGCTGAAACTCCAATACTTTGGCCACCTGATGCGAAGAGCTGACTCACTGGAAAAGAAACTGATGCTGGGAAAGATTCAAGGTGGGAGGAGAAGGGGAAGACAGAGAAAGAGATGGTTGGATGACATTACTCAATGGACATGAGTTTGAGTCAGCTCTGGGAGCTGGTGATGGACAGGGAGTCCTGGCATGCTGCAGTCCACAGGGTCGCAAAGAGTTGGACAAGACTGAGCGACTGAACTGTACTGAACTGAACTGATCTCCTGGTAGACAGTGTGAGAACTGAGTTTAATTGTAGGACACCAAGCTGGTATACCAGAGTTCCTTGGCATGTAAATCCCCAAAACCCTACTCACTGACATGTTAGAATTGGTAACCAGAATGCTTTTCTCTTCAAGATGGTAACTCATTTCATTAAAGTCAGAAAGGGAGAGACTAATAGCAGGATGGAAGTCAGTATTTTTATAATTTATAGAAAAGAATCTGCCAGCTACAAACTTGTACTTGCCAAGTACATTTGCCCTTTGCCTCTATGGTGACTGAATAGTGTGCTGCTGAAGCTGGTGCATTTGACATGTCCTGAAGGGAGTTCATGGTGAAGAGGGAGCCACGCTGTGCTCCAGGGAAATTCACGGGACAAGTCTTAGATAGTTAGAATTTATTAGGAACTGATTTTTTGATCCCAATCCTTACATCTCCTCATACCTAGAAAAGTACCATTCACTATCTTTCATGGTGACAATAGCTCTGCATGACTAAAAGAAAGCCTTTTGTAAGGTGGGTGTTTTGAAGTGTGTATGTTGAAGTGTGTTAGTTGCTAAGTCATGTCCAGATCTGCAAACACATGGACTGTAGCCTGCTCAGCTCCTCTGTCCATGGGTTTACCCAAGCAAGAGTACTGGAGTGGGTAGACATTCCCATCTCCAAGGGATCTTTCCAACCCAGGATCAAACCTAGGTCTCCTGCATTGAAAGCAGATTCTTTACCATTTGAGCCAAGGTTGAGGGAAAATGAGTGCTGGATTATATTTACCTCCACATTCACCAAAATCTTATTTGTTGACCTTCTCCCACTCCATCTTTGGAGCAGTCTTTCAGAACTATTTGAGGTGCTGTCTCCCAGGCTGCAGTTCTCATTTTGGCCCAAATAAAACTTAACTCGCTATACTCACACTGTATCTTTTTTCAGTTGACACATCTACTTGAAGTTGAGGAATTCTAAGAAGCAAGTTACTCGAAGGGATGTGATTTTACAAGGTTAAGAATAACAGAAATTGGGATTATGGGGTGAGATAGAGCATTTTAGAAGCTAGTCAGCAAACTATGCATCCAATAAATACAAATTTAGTGTCTATGTTGCCCTGGGCACTGTTTTAGCTGCTGGGGATACAGTGATGAGCAAAACAGATCAAGCATGTTGCTTCATAGAACTTAATCTCCTTTAAGAGTGTTAACTGAAAATATTAGTTCCAACCTGTAAATAGAGTTATTTGATTTGATGGGAATATTTAGAACCCGGAGACAGTGTCTCAATAGCTCTGAGAAAACTGCTCCAAGGAGGCGAGAGAGGGAGTCAGGTTTTATACATTTTTTTAAACAAAGGGAGCAGGCAGTCTAAACATCAAAGATTATTGTTAAGGAATGAAACCCAGATAGCAAGTAAGGAATTTAGTGCTCCTCTATGAATGGGAAAATACAAGTCTCTGGGCTCACTGAATTCATTCCTTTCATATGCACCTCAGCTATCTGGGGCAAAATTCTGTGGTTTTTTTTAACTTCTCGCATCAGTATGAGTATACTCATACTGTTGTTTTAAAGTCAACAATCTGGGTGGGACAAAAGAATGATTAAAGGAAGATCTTGCAGAATAATTGGATTACTATAATAATCCAGATGAGAAAAGTTGAATGTGAGATCCAGAACTTAGATTAGAAAAATTTATAATCTTGGACAACTGGTGGCATTACCAAAATAGGAAGTATCTAATCTATTTCCTCGGAGAAGGCAAGGGCACCCCACTCCAGTACTCTTGCCTGGAAAATCCCATGGATGGAGGGGCCTGGTGGGCTGCAGTCCATGGGGTCGCTAGGAGTCGGACCCGACTGAGCGACTTCACTTTCACTTTTCACTTTCATGCATTGGGGAAGGAAATGGCAACCCACTCCAGTGTTCTTGCCTGGAGAATCCCAGGGACGGGGGAGCCTGGTGGGCTGCCCTCTATGGGGTCGCACAGAGTCGGACACGACTGAAGCGACTTAGCAGCAGCAATCTATTTCCTATTGTGGAGATGGAAGGAATGGAAGTTATAGGGTAAGAGGCATGAATCATTTGAATTTGCTGAATTTGGAAAGTATATGGATGCCAACATAGGAAGCACCACCAGACTACTAATTTCAGAATTTCTGGAGTTCTAACCTAAATACACTCTGAAAATCACATCATATAATATGTGCTTTCTAATGCCTTCAAATAAAATTTATCAACTTAATCCAATCAAGATCTATCTTGTGATCTGTCATTTTCTTTTGTTCTGTTTTGCTTCCATGACTATCCTTGTCCATTTTCCACATTCATCACTGTGTCTACAATGCTGGATTTAATATATCTTCCTAATATACTTTTCACAATTGATTTATATACTAAAAATTTGCATAGATAAAAAAAGCGCTCTTTCAAACTACCTTCCATGAATGGATTTTCCATCTATTCCTTAAAAATATGATTTTGGTTTCAGAGTACATTTGTTAAAATTTATGTTAATAATATAAGATTTGTATCATTCTTTTTTTAACTTTTTAATATAGTAATGTGTTACAGTATTTCTCCATATATGTGCATGCTATTTATTACTTCTGGCTGCCGCATAAATTTTTGATTTCATAATTTATATTTACATCCCTCTATAATGAATGAACTAATATCTTTATCTGATTCTTTATCAACATAATATTTAAATGTGGCTCCTGAGGACACATCCTCAGAAGGTTTACTAGTTGTTGAGGTTTACTAGTCTAAACACTTTGGAATCCTGTTGCTACTATACAAGATATACAAAACTTCATTTTCATAAGCAATTTCAAAGGGCTGTCCAACAACTCTTTATCCTCTCTTTAGCACTTGAAATTATTTTACTTTTTTAAAATATTCATTATCTGATGGATATACAGACTTATCTCGTATTTAAACTTGCATTTGTCAAATATAATGACCTTCTGTGTCTGTTTATAAAATTAGCTATGTAAAAGGGTTTTGCCTTTCATATGCTACTCATTGAAGACTACTATATTTTGTATAAATATATATCTTCAATTTTAAGTGAAGCAATGCTTGTAAGTAATGACTGTTTTCTGAAGCACTGTCATCTGTTTTCACTTGTAAAACAGTTATTCTACATCTTATTAACACATTCCCCCAGTCTGTGCTTAATTTTGGCTCACAGCGCTCTCTGGATACACACAAAACATACATATACCAGTCAGATACAACCATTTCTATAATCCATGCATATATTTCATAGTGTGTGTGTGCATGTATGTTCACACAGGTATGTGCCCTCATATGAGAGAGAGAAAAATATCAATATGTGCCATCTTCACTAGTCAATGTGGAATTCAGAGAAGGGAACCAGAAACTATGTGGGAAAAAAAAGACAAAATTTTAGAAAGTAGTACTTTTTATTTTTGAATATTTTACTTCTATGAGTATAAAAGACTTTCATTCCCTTGTCAAGATGATTTCTCCTAGAAGATGTAGCATGCATCTGTAATAGGTAATGCATGTGTGACAAACTTGATTTTTGTTTCAATTTTTTGTTTATATTTTCTGAACATCCATAAAATATTTGAGTACATGCTATTTTTTAGAAATATATTTGGAAATTTGTGGTTTGATGAGATTTGCCTTGGGGGGAAAGAAAAGAGTTCTTAGAGCTAAGTTTGTAGATTCAAATATGTCAGGAATATCTTGGAGGAGATTTGAGGCCTATAGTTTTGAATTGACTCCTTTCCTGACCTAGGATATGTATTTAAATCTTATTCATAGCCTTTCTGCATTAATTTGCATTCACAGTCTTGATTCCAACAGTTGTTATTGCTACTTATGACTCCTAACAACATAGTCCCTCCAGGGTTATTTACCAACAGATCTAAATGCTTCTTTTGGTGGCACAAGGTAACACCCCAGGGTTGACAGTTCTCAGAAAATGATCTTGCTGTCTTACTTCTACAGCATCAAGACTTGTGGTTATCATACTTTTTTCCTTTCTAGGAATCAACTTCTCTTCTATATGTGCTTAAAATGATCTTAAGATTATTTATTTAAATTATTTGTCATTTTAAGAGGCACTAATAAGCCATTTTTGTCATATGTGCTTGGTATAGGGATTTTTTTTGTGACTTAGAAGACATTTTTAGTACAGCCTTCTATATAATGTTTTGTAAGATTGGCTACAAGTAAGGGTATCATCTAAAACATATTTCTCCAAAGAAAATATTGGTAGTACAAAAATTAAATGTGTAACATATTATAAAATGCTATAATTAATTCAATTTTAATTAAAATTCTTCCATTTTTCCCAGTGCTAAAAATATGCATGTTCTATGCATATATGGAAACAATTCCCTTCAGTTTTTTTTTTTTTTCCTCATAACATTTAAAATAAGCAAAGTAATTTTAGTGATACAAAAATATGGGTCTTGAATACTTTTCCAATACTCAGAACTTGTTGGAAAATGTTGAAAGCATTCATTTGTCTTACTTTTGCATATCTAAGTTGAAATGAGAACTATTAAAGAATGACAATTTTAGATAGAGTATGTGACAACGCAGAGAAATAGAAGGCAAATTTCATTAGGAAGAGGAATTTTAGTAATCTGAAGTTTAAAAAGATAGTCAAAATAATAGGAGATAAAAAAGTGTTATCTTTATTTCTTCATTAACATAGTATATTCCCTTTTTGTCTGTTTGTTTGGAATTTTAAAAATTATCACAAGTATATGCACAGGTACAAATTCATCCAGATATATGCATTAAATATGTGCAACTCTGTCAATTACATCTGTGCTCTGTAGGTCAGTCGTGGTGGATTCTTTGTGACCCCATGGACCTTAGCCAATCAGGCTCCTCTGTCCATGAAATTTTCCAAGCAAAAATGCTAAAATATGTTGCCATTTCTTCCTCCAGGGAATCGTCCCGATCCAGAGATCAAGCCTGAATTTCTTGCGTCTCCTGCCTCATTAAAACTGGGGTGGAAGGGAGGAGTTCTATCTTAACAGAGGTTAAATTGTCCATTATATTAAAATCCAAATTGAGGTTTTATTTGGATTTTGTGTCTTATTTGGATATTGGCAGTTGAATGACTGTTTAGTTTCTTATGTCTGCTGTAATATACTACTATAAACAGTGTGACTTAAAAGAACTACAATTTATTCTATCACGGTTCTTGATGCTAGAAGTCTAAAATCAAGATGTCAGCATAGCCATATTTTCTCTGGGGTTTCCAGGGAGAAAACGCTGTTTACCGCTGCTAACTTTTGGTGATTGTTATCATTCCTTGCCTTGTAGGTGTCTCACTCCATTCTCTGACTCAGTGGTCACAATGTTGCCTCATCTATGGATATCAAATTTTCCTTTGTCTCAGACTTAGAAGGACACTCTTCATTGAATTTAGAACACCCAAACAATCCAGGATAATCAAACAATCCAAGTAATCTCTTTATCTCAATTTCCTTGACTGAATTACATATACAAAGACTCTTTCTCCAAATTAGGTAACATTCACAGGTTCTGGGAAGGAGAATGTGAATACATCTTATTGGGGAATCACCATTCAACCCCTTTCAAGACCTAAAGAGAAAGGCGCTTAAAAAGGTAATATTTCATATGCTGTTTGGAAAGATAGCAAGTCTTTAGTAACACTTATGTTATTTTATGATCATAATTCTTTAAAATTATCTTTTTTCCTATCATCCATTCCTACCTGTGGTTTTCATCCCAGTATCTTCTTCCAGTAATTTTTCTCTATTCCCCATATTTTCTTTTTTTTTCATATTTTATTTTTTTACATATCTGATTAAGCTAATGTTTGTGTTTAGAGGCAATGAAATGTATAGAGCAACTAGTACAAGAATTTTTGGAAAACTTGCAGGATCAGGTAAAGCTGCATGGAAATAAGTAGCAGATTTCTATCTTAGGAGAAATCGCAGAGAAATTCTCAAAGTGGACCTTCAATTCAGGGCAATCACCATGGGGGGGAGGGAAACATAGGATATAAGGAACATTAGTAAGCATATGTGCTCGGCCATGTCCACCTCTTTGTGACTACAAGGCTCCTCTGTTACACAGAATTTTCCAGGCAAGAATACTGGAATGGGTTACCATTACCTACTCTCAGGGATCTTCCTAACCCAAGAATCAAATCCATGTCTCTTTCATCTCCTGCATTGGCAGGTGGATCCTTTACCAAGTGCACTTTGTGGGCAGCTCCATAAGGAACAATAGCTCATTTTCTAAAGGAGCTGAAATAAATGTTCATTCCAGCCAATGATTGGTAGAGAACTTCAAAATACACTGATATAAGAAGCAAGTAAAGTATATCTGGGGGAATTAAGGAACAGTAATGAGAAATCTCATTACTGTCGTACAGCGGGCGGCTGAGACAGCACACATAGCGTGGGTGAGAGGAGCTACCCCACGTCCGAGGTTGGGGCAGAAGCTGGGAGGACCCCATGCCCAAGGGGCATCGGCCAAGAGGAGCTACCCCAGGTCCGAGGTCAGGGGCGGCAGCCGAGAGGAGCTACCCCACATCCAAGGTCAGTGGCAGCAGCCAAGAGGAGCTACCCCGCATCAAAGGTCAGGGGCAGCGGCCGAGAGTGCCAGGCTCTGACAGTGCAGGAGCCGCTGAGAGGAGTTACCCCACATCCGAGGTCAGGGGCCACAGCGGGGAGGAGCTACCCCATGCCAGAGGCCGGGGCGGTGGCCAGGAGAGGCAACCCCACATCCAAGGAGCAGTGGCTGCGTGGGTGCAGGAGGACCTAGAGGAGCTATTCCACATTCAAGGTCAGGAGGGGCCGCCGTGAGGAGATACCCCTTGTCCAAGGTAAGAAGCAGCAGCTGAGCTTTACTGTAGCAGCTGTGAAGAGATACCCCAAGTCCAAGGTAAGAGAAACCCAAGTAAGATGGTAGGTGTTGCGAGAGGACATCAGAGGGCAGACACACTGAAACCATAATCACAGAAAACTAGCCAATCTAATCATTAGACGACAGCCTTGTCTAACTCAATGAAACTAAGCCATGCCTGCGGGGCAACCCAAGATGGGCGGGTCATGGTGGAGAGGGCTGACAGAATGTGGTCCACTGGAGAAGGGTATGGCAAACCACTTCAGTATTCTTGCCTTGAGAACCCCATAAACAGTATGAAAAGGCAAAATGATAGGATACTGAAAAGGAACTCCCCAGGTCAGTAGGTGCCCAATATGCTACTGGAGATCAGTGGAGAAGTAACTCCAGAAAGAATGAAGGGATGGAGCTAAAGCAAAACAATACCCAGTTGTGGATGTGACTGGTGATGGAAGCAGGGTCCAGTGCTGTAAAGAACAATATTGCGTAGGAACCTGAAATGTCAGGTCCATGAATCAAGGCAAATTGGAACTGGTCAAACAGGAGATGGCAAGAGAAAATGTTGACATTCTAGCAATAAGAAAACTAAAATGGACTGGAATGGGTGAATTTAACTGAAATGACCATTATATCTACTACTGTGGGCAGGAATCCCTTAGAGGAAATGGAGTAGCCATCATGGTAAGCAAAAGAATTTGAAATGCAGTACTTGGATGCAGTCTCAAAAATCACAAAATGATCTCTGTTCGTTTCCAAGGCAAACCATTCAATATCACAGTAATCCAATCTATGCCCCAACCAGTAATGCTGAAGAAGCTGAAGTTGAACGATTCTATGAAGACCTACAAGAACTTTTAGAACTAATACCCAAATAGATGTCCTTTTCATTATAGGGGACTGGAATGCAAAAGTAGGAAGTCAAGAAACACCTGGAGTAACAGGCAAATTTGGCCTTGGAATACGAAATGAAGCAGGGCAAAGACTAATAGAGTTTTGCCAAGAAAATGCACTGGTCATACCAAACACGCTTTTCCAACAACACAAGAGAAGACTCTATACATGGATATCACCAGATGGTCAACACCAAAATCAGATTGATTATATTCTTTGCAACCAAAGATGGAGAAGCTCTATAGAGTCAGCAAAAACAAGACTGGGAGCTGACTGTGGCTCAGATCACGAACTCCTTATTACCAAATTCAGACTTAAATTGAAGAAAGTAGGGAAAACCACTAGACCATTCAGGTATGACCTAAATCAAATACTTTATGATTATACAGTGGAAGTGAGAAATAGATTTAAGGGACTAGATCTGATAGATGGAGTGCCTGATGAACTATGGACTGAGGTTCATGATATTGTTCAGGAGACAGGGATCAAGACCATCCTCATGGAAAAGATACGCAAAGAGCAAAATGGCTGTCTGGGGAGGCCTTACAAATAGCTGTGAAAAGAAGAGAAGGGAAAAGCAAAGGAGAAAAGGAAAGATATAAGCATCTGAATGCAGATTTCCAAACAATAGCAAGGAGGGATAAGAAAGCCTTCCTCAGTGATCAATGCAAAGAAATAGAGGAAAACAACAGAATGGGAAAGACTAGAGATCTCTTCAAGAAAATTAGAGACACCAAGGGAACATTTAATGCAAAGATGGGCTTGATAAAGGACAGAAATGATATGCACCTAAAAGAAGAAGATATTAAGAAGAGGTGGCAGGAATACACAGAAAAACTGTACAAAAAAGATCTTCATGACCAAGATGATCACGATGGTGTGATCACTCACCTAGAGCCCGACATCCTGGAATGTGAAGTCAAGTGGGCCTTAGAAAGCATTACTATGAACAAAGCTAGCAGAGGTGATGGAATTCCCATTGAGCTATTTCAAATCCTGAAAGATGATGTTGTGAAAGTGCTGCGTTCAATATGCCAGCAAATTTGGAAGACTCAGCAGTGGCCACAGGATTGGAAAAGGTCAGTTTTCATTCCAATCCCAAAGAAAGGCAATGCCAAAGAATGCTAAAACTACTGCACAATTGTACTCATCTCACATGCTAGTACAGTAATGCTCAAAATTCTCCAAGCCAGGCTTCAGCAATACATGAACCATGAACTTCCTGATGTTCAATTTGGTTTTAGAAAAGGCAGAGGAACCAGAGATCAAATTGCCAACATTCACTGGATCATGGAAAAAGGAAGAGAGTTCCAGAAAAACATCTATTTCTGCTTTATTGACTATGCCAAAGCCTTTGACTGTGTGGATCACAATAAACTGTGGAAAATTCTGAAAGAAATGGGAATACCAGAGCACCTGACCTGCCTCTTGAGAAACCTATATGCTGGTCAGGAAGCAACAGTTAGAACTGGACATGGAACAACAGACTGGTTCCAAATAGGAAAAGGAGTACGTCAAGGCTGTATATTGTCATCCCGCTTATTTAACTTCTATGCAGAGTACATCATGAGAAATGCTGGGCTGGAAGAAGCACAAGCTGGAATCAAGATTGCTGGGAGAAATATCAGTAACCTCAGATATGCAGTTGACATCACTCTTATGGCAGACAATGAAGAGAAACTAAAAAGCCTCTTGATGAAAGTGAAAGAGGAGAGTGAAAAAGTTGGCTTAAAGCTCAACATTCAGAAAACTACAATCATGGCATCTGGTCCCATCACTTCATGGGAAATAGATGGGGAAACAGTGGAAACAATGTCAGACTTTATTTTTCTGGCTCCAAAATCACTGCAGATGGTGATTGCAGCCACGAAATTAAAAGAAACTTAACTGCTTGGAAGGAAAGTTATGACCAACCTAGATAGTATATTCAAAAGCAGAGACATTACTTTGACAACAAAGGTCCATCTAGTCAAGGCTATGGTTTTTCCAGTAGTCATGTATGGATGTGAGAGTTGGACTGTGAAGAAAGCTGAGCACCGAGGAATTGATGCTTCTGAACTGTGGTGTCGGAGAAGACTCTTGAGAGTCCCTTGGACTGCAAGGAGATCCAAGCAGTCCATTCTGAAGGAGTCAGCCCCGGGATTTCTTTGGAAGGAATGATGCTAAAGCTGAAACTCCAGTACTTTGGCCACCTCATGCGAAGAGTTGACTCATTGGAAAAGACCCTGATGCTGGGAGGGATTGGGGACAGGAGGAGAAGGGGACGACAGAGGATGAGATGGCTGGATGGCATCACTGAATTGATGGACCTGAGTCTGAGTGAACTCCGGGAGTTGGTGATGGACAGGGAGGCCTGGCGTGCTGCGATTCATGGAGTTGCGAAGAGTCGGACACGACTGAGCGACTGAACTGAACTGAACTGAATGAGAAAACTGAGACCAGGAAGACAGAAAATTCAGCTATAAGATATATCTAGTTAAGCTGCCTCTAAAAATGGGAATTGGAGAAGGCAATGGCACCCCACTCCGGTACTCTTGCCTGGAAAATCCCATGGATGGAGGAGCCTGGAACGCTGCAGTCCATGGGGTCGATCTGGGTCGGGCACGACTGAGCGACTTCATTTTTCACTCTTCACTTTCATGCATTGGAGAAGGAAATGGCAACCCACTCCGGTGTTGTTGCCTGGAGAAACCCTGGGATGGGGGAGCCTGGTGGGCTGCTGTCTATGGGGTCACACAGAGTCGAATACGACTGAAGTGACTTAGCAGCAGCAAAAATGGGAATACAACTTAAATTAGTCAAATAGTGAACTAAAGTAACAGGAAGCAAATGAGACTTAGAAGTATAAAAACAAATTCAATTACTAAAGAGCAGGAAAAAGATAAGGTTCTAAACTGGTTCTCATTTACCATGTAATGGGGAATAAAACTAAGACCCATACACAAAGGAGCAAGAATAAACAGCAGTATCCATGAGTTTTAGCATGAGGTTATTTATTTTTCCCATTTCAATGGCCAGATTTATTGGTTTTAGAAAGGACAGAGCTGAGAGAGTAGCCATCATATAAGAGAAAGCAATAAATTAAAAAAAAATTTGGTTGATGAAAATAGGCATTATTGAAATTATACTATGAAATGGGACCATATTAAAGATATTTAGTTAGCTTTCTTACACTGGGGATAAATTAGTTAACGTATTTCATATGCCCATATGAAACTGAAATTTCCCTTGAGGCCATGGTGAATAATTATTGTATCATCTTTATCAATGAGCACAATATTTTGTGAAAAATATTTAGCCAAAATATAGATTCAATGAATAAATTACCAATTAATAGGAACCTCTCCACCACTATTTATGTTTTCCATGCAATAGAAGCAAAAACTATGGGAGAAAAATAGAGGAAAGAGAAATTAAGAGATGAAGGAAAACTGGAAGTGAGTAAAAATGCAATTGAATTACAAGATGACTAAATCCTGAAAAGGGGTAATTATTATTGAATATCAGAATCAATCTATCTACAACAATGATGTCTTGTTAGCTGAACTAAAGTTTTAAACTGGGTCCTTTCTTTCCTGATTTTGACAAAGTGAGGCCAACTTGCCGAAAGTTAAAAGTAGACAAAAACAAATGAGTAAAAAGCTTATTAAATCACCCTTTCATAACAAAAACATAAAAGTATGGGAGTTAGACTACATTTGAAGACCGTTCTTGAGCAGAATTTCTTTGGAGAGAGCTATTAGCAGTCACCTGGGCTTCCCAGGCAACATTAGTGGTAAGAACCCACCTGCCAATGCAGGTGACTTAAGAGACATGTGTTCAACCTCTGTGTCAGGAAGCTTCCCTGGAGGAGGGCATGACAACCCACGGTAGTATTCTTGCCTGATGAATCCCATGGATAGAGGAGCCTAGCAGGCTACAGTCCATAGCATTGTGCAGAGTAGGTATACGACTGAAGTGACTTAGCACACATTAGCAGTCAGCTGTGAGTCTGAAAACCCAGTAGAGGTACGAAGGAAGTGCTTCCTCTCTTATCTTAAAACAAGGAAGATAATTTTGAAATTCATACTGTGAGAATTTAGTAGGAGTTTTCATGCTAAACAATGTATGAAAAGACAGAGAAAAAAGTGTCTAAGTAAATATCCAAGAAATCTAAAGAACAAGATTGACTCTAGTTTGAGGGTTACTGGTGCACAGAGTGAACATAGGGTGCACAAATTCTCTACATCTAAAGGGACCACCGAGTGTGTGAGAGCTAAAAATAGACTTGCATACACTTGAGGCTACAAAAGAAATGCAAATGACTAGCCATCTTAACACTTAGTAATACTTGTGGGAATTTAAAATACTTAGAGAAATAGACACTATAGGAGTGAAGATGGGGTGCTGGTGTCTTCAACAATGTGTGGAAGTGCTTAGAAGAAAAACAAAATAAACACATTCCAAGTTCAAAGAACAGAGATTTTATACATACACACACCCATATATATGTATAGGTATATATTATTTCCTGCTGAAAATCAGGAAACCATATTGTTTCCACAACATTCCAAAATCTTTAGTTACTCTGAAACCATTTCTACAGTCAGTATAAATATTGGCAGTTTTGCCCTTGGCTACAGTATGAGCACAAGTAAGAGTATATAATTTGGCCTGTTGGGCTGATATAACTGTAGGCAAATATGCTCTTTCAATGACAGTGAAAGGAATTTCAATAGCACACACAGCACAATATTTGCCATTGCCATCTTTTAAATAAGAATCATCTGAGAACTATGAAAAGCCAGCATTACCCAAAGGAATTTCCTGCAGATCATCAGGAGTCAGGAGATGGTTTGTCAGAGTTAAGCAATTAAGAAGGACTTCTTCAGTGATGGAGGGGAGAAAAGTAAGCAGATCAAGACTTTTGTAAAAGAGTTACGTAGGAACAAGTAACAGAAATATTTCATAGCAGGCAGGCAATTCACTCAGAAATGTCACATGTGATGAAAATTCAGGACTTCGACTGCATTACGTACAACAATGGATAAAGCATTTCCCACAATAACTTTCTTAGTTAGCGTCACCAAAAGTTTAGTGGTAGTAATAGCTCAAGACAGGATGTTCATCCCTATGCCACAAGGCATTCTATTATACACTGTGGGCTGATGGTGGTTTCATGTATTAGAGTGAATATTCCGAGGACATTCCCTTCCTTTTAATATATAAAAAATATACAAAATAAAAAGGGAATCTGCTAATTGGGATGCCATGGGCTGGTAGGGTCATTAAACTCTCTTATAAGATCTTAAAGGCTGAGTTGAGGTTATTATTTTTTAGAAAAACATGCAGAAGCTTGGACATTAGAGAGAAATTTGAAATCGAATTTCAGCAATAACCTACTAACCAAGAAAACACCGCTGTTGATATTTGACTTTGAAGTTGGGAAAATGCGGTTCACTATAAAGTTTATCTGGATCTAACAACAGCCCTTTTACTGATATCACTTCAGTTCAGTTCAGTCCTCAGTCCTGTCTGACTCTTCGCGACCCCATGAATCGCAGCACGCCAGGCCTCCCTGTCCCTCACAAACTCCCGGAGTTCACTCAGACTCAGGTCCATCGAGTCAGTGATGATATCCAGCCATCTTATCCTCTGTCGTCCCCTTCTACTCTTGCCCCCAACCCCTCCCAGCATTAGAGTCTTTTCCAATGAGTCAAATCTTCGCATGAGATGGCCAAAGTACTGGACTTACAGCTTCAGCATCATTCCCTCCAAAGAAATCCCAGGGCTGATCTTCAGAATGGACTGGTTGGATCTCCTTGCAGTCCAAGGGACTCAAGAGTCTTCTCCAACACCACAGTTCAAAAGCAACAATTCTTCTGTGCTCAGCCTTCTTCACAGTCCAACTCTCACATCCATACATGACCACAGGAAAAACCATAGCCTTGACTAGATGGACCTTTGTTGGCAAAGTAATGTCTCTGCTTTTGAATATGCTATCTAGGTTGGTCATAAATTTCCTTCCAAGGAGTAAGCGTCTTTTAATTTCATGGCTGCAGTCACCATCTGCAGTGATTTTGGAGCCCCCAAAAATAAAGTCTGACACTGTTTCCACTGTTTCTCCATCTATTTCCCATGAAATGATGGGACCGGATACCATGATCTTCGTTTTCTGAATGTTGAGCTTTAAGCCAACTTTTTCGCTCTCCACTTTCACTTTCATCAAGAGGCTTCTTAGTTCCTCTTCACTTTCTGCCATAAGGGTGGTGTCATCTGCATATCTGAGGTTATTGATATTTCTCCCAGCAATCTTGATTCCAGCTTGTGTTTTTTCCAGTCCAGCATTTCTCATGATGTACTCTGCATATAAGTTAAATAAGCAGGGTGATAATATGCAGCCTTGACATACTCCTTTTCCTATTGGGAACCAGTCTGTTGTTCCATGTCCAGTTCTAACTGTTGCTTCCCGACCTACATACAGATTTCTCAAGAGGCAGGTCAGGTGCTCTGGTATTCTCATCTCTTTCAGAATTTTCCACAGTTTCTTGTGATCCACATAGTCAAAGGCTTTGGCATAGTCAATAAAGCAGAAATAGATGTTTTTCTGGAACTCTTTTGCTTTTTCCATGATCCAGCAGATGTTGGCCATTTGATCTCTGGTTCCTCTGCCTTTTCTAAAACCAGCTTGAAAATAAGGAAGTTCACGGTTCACGTATTGCTAAAGCCTGGCTTGCAGAATTTTGAGCATTACTTTACTAGCATGTGAGATGAATGCAATTGTGCAGTAGTTTTAGCATTCTTTGGCATTGCCTTTCTTTGGGATTGGAATGAAAACTGACATTTTCCAGTCCTGTGGCCACTGCTGAGTTTTCCAATTTTGCTGACATATTGAATGCAGCACTTTCACAGCATTATCTTTTAGGATTTGAAATAGCTCAACTGGATTTCCATCACCTCCACTAGCTTTGTTCGTAGTGATGCTTTCTAAGGCCCACTTGACTTCACATTCCAGGATGTCTGGCTCTAGGTCAGTGATTACACCATCGTGATTATCTGGGTCATGAAGATCTTTTTTGTACAGTTCTTCTGTGTATTCTTGCCACCTCTTCTTAATATCTTCTGCTTCTGTTAGGTCCATACCATTTCTGTCCTTTATTGAGCCCATCTTTGCATGAAATATTCTCTTGGTATCTCTAATTTTCTTAGGTCCATACCATTTCTGTCCTTTATCGAGCCCAACTTTGCATGAAATGTTCCCTTGGTATCTCTAATTTTCTTGAAGAGATCCCTAGACTTTCCATTCTGTTGTTTTCCTCTATTTCTTTGCATTGATCACTGAGGAAGGCTTTCTTATCTCTTCTTGCTATTCTTTGGAACTCTGCATTCAGATGCTTATATCTTTCCTTTTCTCCTTTGCTTTTCCCTTCTCTTCTTTTCACAGCTATTTGTAAGGCCTCCCCAGACATGCCCTAAATATCAAACATGGTTAAGGAAAAATGCAATTTTTTGGGTGATCTTATGTTGCTTTAAGACTAAAAACTATAGCCCTTGGATGCTGTGTTACTCTGAAGAGGATTGAAAAAGAGAGCAAAGAAGCAAATCCTTCATACAGTACAGTAAAGTTGAACCTCTAACCTTCAAATTTGTGAGAAATAAGGTCTCTGAATAAAACCCTAAGGTATTAATGTCCAGGTGAATTGGTTTTCTTCCCAAGTGAAGGCAAAAGTGTTTTGGCTAGCTTCATCAACTGGAATATAAAAGAATGCACTGAATAAATTACAGTAAAGAATTTGCTTTCAGGGGAGTGGATATTAGAAATCCATTAATGCTAGTTACAGTGGAGTGTCTATATATATATATATATATATATATATATATATATATTAAATTGTTCTGAGTTCCTGGATAAATTTCCATGATCAGTCCTTAGGTTTCCTCACTGGTAAAATAGGAGTATTGAAGGGCCTAGTATAATAGATATTTTGAGTCTGGTAATCTACTATGTGCTTTATATTTTTAAAGGCTACTTTACCTATAGAATATCAATTACCTCCGTGAAAAATTTTGAGGATTCTATTGGATTCTTAATGAGAGGTTGGTTTTGAATTTTCCCAATATCAGTTGGAGACTTTGCTCATAAGGAGGGTAGTATCTGATTCAGTAGGTACAAATGATAATATTTTCTGAATTTATTCTAGAGCTGTCAGAAATGAAACTAGTAAAAGATGTCAAGGGGTCCATTTGATTTCCCTAATTATTTTGATGACTACTGCTAAGTTATGTTGGAGAAGGCAATGGCACCCCACTCCAGTACTCTTGCCTGGAAAATCCCATGGACAGAGGAGCCTGGTAGGCTGCAGACCACGCGGTTGTGAAGAGTCGGACAGGACTGAGCGACTTCACTTTCACTTTTCCCTTTCATGCATTGGAGAAGGAAATGGCAACCCACTCCAGTGTTCTTGCCTGGAGAATCCCAGGGACAGGGTAGCCTGGTGGGCTGCCGTCTATGGGGTCGCACAGAGTCGGACACGACTGAAGTGACTTAGCAGCAGCAGCAGCTAAGTTATATAATTATTTTCTTCTTTTGACAGAAAGAAACTAGGGCATGATTCTTCTCTAAGAAGTCTCAGCCTAAAAACGGGGAGGGATGGAGGAAATAAGAAGAAAAAGCTGTGTATCTCTCAAAGGTTCTAAACAAAAGGGATTGGTTCAGAGACAGGAACTTTTTGAGGTTCATTAGAGAACCCCACAATTGAACTGCTTTAGTCCTCTGAGGAAGGGATGCTCTTAATCAAAGGGAAGATTCAGAAAAGTCTGTAGTTTCTTCAGCCCTGTCATTGAGAATTAGGAGAGCTTGTAAAGGCTGATTAGAGGACTGAAGATGCTTAAAACAATCTCCTTTTCAGTATTCTGTTTCTTTATAATAATAACAGAATCTAGGAGGGTTTTGGTTTTACCTAGGGCCTTCATTGGCAGGAGTTGATGGTTAAGAATTTTAGTGACCCTCCTTTTAGGTGACCCATCTATAGTGCAAGAGAGATGATTTGCCAGACCAGCTATACCTGGAGAGGGCATTGTTTCCCCCTTTCCATCTTAGTCATTTTAGTAGAAGGAAAAGATTTTATTTTAGCCTATTAATAATCATAAAGTTAAAAGGGAATCAAAGAGGTTGATTCCCTGGTGGAATCAACATTAAAAGAGAGGAGACTTTTTTTTTTTTTCTTTTAAGCTCTAGGAATTGCTCAATGAAGTTGCCTAACAATTGCCAGAGCCTGATTATACAGTAAGTTAGTAGTTTGATCTCTCTGTTATAAATCTAGAACTTTTAGTATTTTCCCAAATAGCAGCTCTCACCCCATGCTGAACCTATACTCCACTGACAAGTATATGAACTACTTAATAGAAGTCAGAGAAGCCAATTTAATGACTATATGAAATTCCATAGCAAATCTGTGAGGACCCTGTTTACTTTGGAGGAATCTTTAATACAGCTCTCAGTTCAGCTCTAGTCCAGGGAGTATATTAAGACAGATTAATTTAAAAAGAACAATTATGACAAGTTCAGAAGAAAGGGAAGTGGAGAGAGTTTCAGGGAAAAGGGGAAGCTTGGTGAGAAAATTGATATTAAGGGAATTAAAGGTATAGCTGAGTTGTAGATGGGTATAAGAGGGAAGGGGGAGTTTGGAGTTGGAGGCAAAATCTGGCCAAGGGATATATAAATTGTGCCTGTGGTGGAGCCTGAGACAGAGAAATAAAGGGAAAAGAACTTAAGTTGTTATTTTTATCTTTCTTAATTTTTTACTTGCCTGGGTTAATCTTAAAATATTGTTTTGCCTATAAGCAATTATAGGCTCCTGATAACCATTTGGAAGCCCATAAAGCTAATAAAAATCAGTACTTTATCAACTAGCACGACTTGGGAAGCCCATCTCAGCATCTAACAGAGACAAATCTCTTTGGGGAAATTTAAAGGGACAGTGTGGGCTGCCGTCTATGGGGTTGCACAAAGTCGCACACGACTGAAGCGACTTAGCAGTAGTAGCAGCAGCATGAGATAAAATAAAACTACATTATAAATACATACTGTAAATACTATTTGAGCAATATTCAACAAAACAAATAATTACAATTCAATAATTGTAATTCAAAGTTTTGTACAAAATTAATTTTACAATATCATTTATTACACTAAAAAAAGCAACTTGGTACTTGAGGAAGAGTACACATGCTGAGTATTCTCAGGGATTCAGGTTGATGAGAGAAATTTAGGAATTCTGTAATCAAAGGAGATGTACAGACATGTGAGTTAACAGAAAATCTGGGGTTGGTACACTAAGAAGTAGAGACTGTGCTGAATATAAAGGAAAAAATAAATCAACTGCTGGAGGAAGATGCTAGAAACAGGCAAGGGGTCAATGGGACATGACATTTCAGGAAGCAACAAACATGTCACAGAAATAAACTGCACAAATAACCTAAGAAGAATGTCAGGAATAAGACACTTTATTCCCAAATGACCTCCGCTGCTGCTAAGTCACTTCAGTCGTTTCTGACTCTGTGAGGCCACATAGGCGGCAGTCCACCAGGCTCCCCGGTCCCTGGGATTCTCCTGGCAAGAACACTGGAGTGGGTTGCAATTTCCTTCTCCAATGCATGAAAGTGAAAAGTGAAAGTGAAGTCTCTCAGTCGTGTCCGACTCTTAATGACCCCATGGACTGTAGCCCACCAAGCTCCTCTGTCTGTGGGACTTTCCAGGCAAGAGTACTGGAGTAGGTTGCCATTTCCTTCTCCCCAAATGACTTCTAAAGTTCTCTAAATGCCTCTCTAAGTTCCACATGTAGCCACTCTAATGTTTGCCTCTGAACAGATATGTTCTCAAAAAACAGTAAATGAGGAAGGCTAAATAGAACTCCCGTTTATTCTATAACAAGGAGAAGGTGTGCTTTCATTGGGTGTCATCAAATCAACAATCCAAATAGGTTTCTGTGTTGTGCTCGGTTGTATAGGACTCTGTGAACTGAAGCCCACCAGGCTCTTCTATCTATAGGATTCTCCAGGCAAGAATACTGGAGAGAGTTGTCATTTCCTCCTGCAGGGCATCTTCTTGACCCAGGGATTGAACCCGTGTCTCCTACGTCTCCTGCATTGGCAGGCAGATTCTTTACCACCTGGTAAACCTGTAAATAGGCTACTAAGAATAATTAATTAATGTATTTAAGTTTATTTATGTTATTCTAGATACTGTAGGCTAAGTACATTAAGTTTATCCAGTTTGCATTATAATATGAGAAATTTGGTAGTTTGGTATGACATCTGTTTAATAAAATATCCATCCTTTCTTTTAGAATAAAGTGAAGCTCTGAAATATAATCAATATCTGAATATATACAAATTTTCTAACTTTTCACCTTACAATGAAATTTGTCATTACTTTCCTCAAGTCCTAAAGTAAGACCATCAATATCAAAGGCTGCTGCTGCTAAGTCACTTCAGTCGTGTCCAACTCTGTGTGAACCCATAGAGGGCAGCCCACCAGGCTCCCCCGTCCCTGGGATTCTCCAGGCAAGAACACTGGAGTGGATTGCCATTTCCCTCTCCAATGCATGAAAGTGAAAAGTGAAAGTGAAGTCGCTCAGTCGTGTCCAACCCTCAGCGACCGCATGGACTGCCGCCTACCAGGCTCCTCCGTCCATGGGATTTTCCGGGCAGGAGTACTGGAGTGGGGTGCCATTGCCTTCTCCGATATCAAAGGCTACTTACCTCCATATTCACAGCTTTCTAGTTTAGCACCATCAAATATGTCAACAATCATTGGCCCATGACAGAAACAATGTCTTCCTTTTTCCGTTCAGAAGATACGATCTCACTATATTCTCTGACACTGGTTAATTATTATCTCTATGGTAAAAATTAGAGTTTAGTTTTAATGTAATTGTAAAACACCAGGTTCTGTCTCATTATGTTAAGATATCATAAAGGCTTAAGTTGTTTTGGTAAGTTGGCCACCTGTTCAGATGCTAAAAATTTACAGTCTTTCCAGCCTCACATGTGTTCATTTTTTTATTTTGATGTATGCTTCATAGCCATTATATTAATATGATTTGAAACAGACCCTCTGTAAGAAGTCTGTTGAACACACATTTTGTACTGCAAATGTTACTCACAGATTTCAAAAATAATTTATATATTTCAAAATACACTTTACTGATACCTTGTAAGAAGTGACATTAATTAATTAAAATTTCTTAAAAGGAAGTAATCTTAAATGGGAATAATCTAAATATAGCAACTTACAGTAACCTCTGGGCTGTAATTAACATTCAGCACTTAAAATAATAGCAGACAGTGAACACTATCAATTAGCCACATGCCTAATAATAAACTTTTAAAAACATTTTGTGAATTTCCTTTAGCTAAAGGTACAATAAAGAAAAGATGAGCAGTTAAATAGTTTAACTGGAACTTCAACTATTTTGTTAAAAACAATCATATTCTACCATAATTAAAATGTGTTGTTTTATCATTAAACATTTCCTACATTTTTTTTAACCAGGCAAAAATAAGTTATAGCCACAAACCTCATTTATTTTAATGCATTTATTGAAATATAAGATGCAATTGGAAGTAAGTTTCTAGTTCAAACACTAGTTCTAGAGACTTTTCTTGTGAGACAATATTTTAATAGTTAACACATCTAAAGACTTACTATATACAAATTATTTCAAGAGAAGCATGAGAAACATAAAGAGAATAGGAGAGAAATCCTTTGTTCTCAATTATCTTATAATTTATGAGGTTTATCCTCATGGATATAAAAAAATTATTCTGCAACATTTGTTTTGAAAATAGACCCACCCCTCAAAAAAGTGTTATTTTGCAGAAATTGATGATGAGACTACGGAAAATCCCCTAGGATTAGAGGAAAGATAACAGAAGGATAAAATGTTCTGTGTTAGATTCAAACATCAATTAATAATTTAATCAGCAAATATTTATTTAAAGCCTCTCATGCATCAAGCAACTTTCTTCACACTGGAAATGTAACAGTGAACAAGACACACATGAATTATGTCCTTCTTGAATTTAGTAATAAGTTGTCATAAACGTAGTGATAGAAGAAATACAAACTGCTATGAAGTCATCTACCTGGGGTAAATTTCCAAAGCCAGATAACAATAGAAAATTTTAAGAAATTGTAAAAATAAAATATAATACTAATCATGATTTAAAGAGCTAAAATTGCACAAGCTCATATTCTTCACAGTGCACTTTTATGTCCTTTGTAGGGATAAAATGAAAAAGTATTGACACTTGTTAAAAAGGGAAAGGCAGACTTTTTTTCTGGGGGTGCTACTACAGTAGTGGTTTGTAGTTAAGGGAGAGAGACTAAACTCAACTCTGAAAATAAGTATAAATGGAGATTTATAACCAAAGGCCATGGTGGAATCAGTAAATGAAAAATAACTGAAACAGAATATTATGGATAAAGGGATTATGGCTAAACCAATTTGATAAAATTTTTGGTAAAGGCAGGCCCAAATGATAACATATTAGGGTGGAGGATAAAATTTGATCATCTTTCAAGAGCAGGGGCTTTTCACTGAATCGATGCAGCAAGATTCTCACTAACATTGGATTAAATTAGTTTAGGACAGAGTTCAAGGGTAAGACCTAGCCAGAAAGAGGACTCAGAAGAGCTGACCAAAATTTGGACAAAGGAGAGAATCTTTGTCATGGATATTAAGCCATTTATCCTATTAACATGTAAGGCAGCATTAGTAATGGCTCCTTTTTTTTTATTGATAAGAGAACTGGGGAACATCAAACTAATGTTGACTGCTAAAGATCACAAGTAAAATAGATGTCATAGCCAGTCATCAAGTCCACACTCTCTTTCTGGAGCCTGGGCTCTGAGATTTCTCATTCAATGGATATTTCCCCAATCACAGGGATGTCATGTGCAACATATTGTAATTTCAGAGGAACACATCAATAACCACATTTTACAATTTTAGGGAATATCTAGGATTCATTTCCATGTTGTTTTTGTTCATTTTAGTATGTGTATGTGTGTATATGTGTACCATTGTATTTACTTATATAACATTTAAAATTTATTCATTATCTGTATAAAACATAACCATAAAATAATTTCCTTGTGGGGCTTTCCTTATGGCTAAACTGAGAAAGAATCCACCTGCAATGCGGGAGTCCTGAGTTGGATCCCTGGGTTCAGAAGATTCCCTGGAGAAGGGAAAGGCTACCCACTCCAGTATTCTGGCCTGAAGAATTCCACGGACTATATACTCTGAGGGGTCGCAAAAAGTCAGACACGACTGAGCGACTTTCACTTTCACATAAAATTATTCCAGTCTTTTTTTTTTTTTTTTTAATTTCAATAATTGTATTTAACTGCAACATCCAAAATATTATCACTTCAACCTGTAATCAGTATAAAAATTATTGAGATTTTTACTCTCTTTTTTTTTTCTTTTTTTTTTTTTGCCTTTTTTTTTTTTCTTCCAATTTTATTTTATTTTTAAACTTTACATAATTGTATTAGTTTTGCCAAATATCAAAATGAATTCTATAAATCTACCTAGGTTTTCACAGTCTTTTTACTATAATTCAACACTGAGAGTATTTTTAATTCTCCACTTCATATTATTTCAAGTTTAATATTCACTTTTAAAATGCTATTCCTGAATTTTAAGTTAACTCTTAAGATCAAGTTTAACTGGAAATGACCATGTCATGTATTTGTGCTGTTATTTTTAAAGAAAAGTTTAAAACAATGTATGTTGTCACTCATATTCACATGGTAGGACCCCTTTATTTGAATACTGTATTTTTAACTATTATAATTTCCTTTAGATATTTAATCAAATAGGTGAAGCATTGTATGTCTATTGCTGACCATGTTTGTGTGTGTTGGAACATACTTCTATGTCTCTATTTTATATTTTATCAATCTGTATTCCCTTTTCTGTACTCTCAGTTTTCTTGCCCTCCTCCCCTTTTTTAATTAAGATTTTGGTTTTTATTCACATTTACTGAGTACATACTGTGCCCTAGGCACCATGTATGCAATAACATTGTCTCTAACTGTGGAGGGAAAGCCAACATGGAATGGAAAATAGTCACAATTAGAATGGGGTGAGTACTGGGGATGATGAGAGCAAAGAGAGGCATCTCTCTTGCCTCTTGGAGATCTCTGGATAAAATGATTTGTTAAAACTGCCTGTGCAAAGAATGGGACTTAGTGATGAATTAGAAATGTTTTTGCATTTAATTTAGATGGTAGCATGTTTGAAGTCTCAGAAGAATAGTAACTGGTGATTCCCAGCAATCCTGTGAGGCCGAAGCAAAGTGTAAAGTGTAGGAGTAAGGTATGATGAGCAATGGGGATCTAGAGGTGAGCAGAGAGGATATGATGAAAGGCAGTGCAGTCTGTCCTAAACTACTTATGTCATGCCGATCTTATCAACTTGCATTCTATTTCTATTTTAAATGTCATAAGTATTTAACATACTTTTCCAATGCACTTGCTTCCATTTACAGTAGATTGGGTATGCATACACTTTCTTCCTTGTAATCAAATCTGAACTTCCATTTCCTGTACCATTTCTTCATTTTCCGATAGTAGCTCAACATTGTTTCAAAACTTGAATGGATGAGGCCATCCTGTACTGCTTATACTTATGTATTTCTGAATTAACTCATCATATTTAATGCCCTGCCAAGGGAAATTGCATATTTGATAGAATAGAAGAGCAACAATTGTATTTATTTTAGTAATTATATGTAACTGTATCTAGAATGTGGTACTTTCCTGTAGCTCAAATTGTAAAGAATCTGCCTGTGATGCAGGAGACCAGGGTTCAATCCCTGGGTTGGAAAGTTCTTGCAGAGAAGGGAATGGCAATCCACTCCAGTATTCTTGCCTGGAAAATTCCATGGACAGAGAAGCCTGGCAGGCTACAGTCCTTGGGGTCACAAAGTGTCAGACATGATTGAGTGACTAATACACACATATATAGAAGAGCAATTTCAAGAACTATACAATGTCCCTAGCAGTATCTCATAAATATCCCATAAGCTATTGAAAATGGAATGTTCTAAGACTTCACAGGTGGTTTGGAAACCCCATATAAATGAAAAGATCTGAATATTAAATTATAGCTCAGTTGGTGTTACAACCAGCCTCTTCCCAATTTGAACCAGCTGCATTATGTGGGAGCGGGAAGGGTTTCTGCAGCACAGGATCTTTTAAAGTTGTTTAATGCAGGAGATCCCTGTTCGATCCCTGGGTTGGGAAGATCACTTGGAGAAGGGAAAGGCTACCCATTCCAGTATTCTGGCCTGGAGAATTCCATGGACTGTATAGGCCATGGGGTTGCAAAGTGTTGGACATGACTGAGCGACTTTCACTTTCACTTTTCATGCTGCTGCCAATTCTCATTACAGTAAATGCACCTGAGTACTTTCATTGAAATCCAAGTAGTCTTTGATACAAAGCATAGAAAATAATCAGTAGGGCATTTCAGACAATTATTGCCTGATCATAGTACTTACTGTTGTTTAAAAAAAAGAAAGAAAGAAAGAAAAGTCCCCAAATGGAGTTACTTGTGCTAGGCTTTATGTCAGCAAAGCAAAACATATTTCAGCCTTTCCTAGAATGTAATGTTTAACCAGTTGATCTGGAATTATTTAGTCAGCCCTAAGTGAGGTAATCCACCCAAAAGATTGACTCTTTCCCTCCCCCAAAAGAAGAGCTTAATTGAAAAAAATAAGATAAAATACTAATTTTTTTGTTGTCTTGCCCCCTGTTTAACTATTGTGCTGTGCTCTGCTTAGTTGCTCAGTCATGTCTGACTCTTTTCAACCCCATGGACTGTAGCCCACCAGGCTCCTCTGTTCATGAGGATTCTCCAGGCAAGAATACTGGAGTGGGTTAGGTTGGTACAAATGTAGTTATGGTTTCAGCCCTGAATTTTAAGTCATTATAACTAGGCTCAAACACATCTTTATTAATAAAAATAGGTACCATTACAAGCAACACATTTTTACCAATGAGAAATAAGTGTGTTTATTCCTTTAGCATAAAAAAATCCATGTTTTGGGAGTAATGAACTCTTGGAGAGCATTTTCTGCCTTCTGCTTGTTGTGGAAGTGTTTTTGCTGCAAAATGCTATCAGGGTGCTTGAAGAAGCAGTAGTTGGTTGGCAATAAGTCAGGTGAATATGGCAGATGAAGCAAAACTCTGTAGCTCAGTTCGTTCCACTTTTGATACATTGGTTGTGTATCAACCATGTTGTCATGTAGAAGAATTGGGCCCTTTCTGTTGACCAATGCCAGCTGGAGGCATTGCAGGTTTTGGTGAATCTCATTGATTTGCTAAGCATAAGTCTCAAATGTAATCGTTTCATGAGGATTCAGACAGTTGTAGTGGATCAGACCATCAGCAGACTACCAACCAGTGACCATGATCTTTTGCTGATGCAAGTTTGGCATTGGGTGGTGTTTTGAGGCTTCTTCTCTGTCCAACCGCTGAACTGATCATTGCCAGTTGTGGTATAAAATGCATTTCTTGTAGAACGCCACAATCTAATCGAGAAATGGCTCATTGTTGTTGTGTAGAATAAGAGAAGACAACACTTCAAACATATATATATATATATATATATATATATATATATATATATATATATGTTTATTTTCATTCTGCTCATAAGGCACCCACTTATCAAGCTTTTTCACATTCCAATTTGCTTCAAATGCTGAACAACCATAGAGTTGTCACCTTTGAGTTCTTTGGCAACTTGTATAGTATTAAGAAGATCAGCTTAGTGATGGCTCTTAGTTGGATGTTGTCACTTCTGATGACCAGCCACTGCACTCATCATCTTCAAGGCTCTTGTATCCTTTGCAAAACTTCTTGAACCACCACTGCCCTGTATATTCATTAGCTATTCCTGAACCAAGTGCACTGTTGATGTTGTGAGTTGTCTCTGCAGCTTTACAACCCATTTTGAACTATAATAAGAAAATCACTCAAATTTGCTTTTTGTCTAACATCATTTCCATAGTCTAAAGTAAATATAAAATAAACAGCAAGTAATGTCATTAGCAAAAAAAAAAAAAGATATAATGTGAGAAATGCACATTAAAATGATATATAACATAACCACATTTATTTAGACTGTATTCCAATAACAAACAGCAAATTTCAACAAAGCAAAAAATTCAGTTACTTTTGCACCAACCTAATGTAAAAACCTTGCATACTGAACAGTTCTTTAAAGCTCCTTTCTAATTGCTAGATGGACACTGCCTGATACATGAATTGTTGAATAAAGTCAATTAGATCTTTAAATTTACTCAGATGAATTTTGATTTTCTAACATTGTTAAAGGTTAATGTAATGCCAGGGAATTTCAGAAACATATTGATATTCCTAAATTTAAATACTGAGAAATGCAAAATTACAAGTATTATATTTAAAGTGAAATAGTTTACCCTTTAAAGCAAACTATACTTTCAATCATCTTGCTCAGGAATATAGTTTTATTTACATATTTTAACACATATTAGTGATATCTTGAGGCCCCAAAATGCAAATAATTAAGGATGTACTGATTTCTGACCACCCCTGTTTTTAAAATTCTTATTTTCTAATATAAGGAAGATGTAAAGAGAAACATTTATTGATCTTACCACTGAAAAACAGTGCTTAATGTTTCTTTATTGTTATCATGTTTTGGACTCTCTTTTAGGCACCTTGCTTTTATATTAACATCAGTTCAGTTTAGTTTAGTCACTTAGTCATGTCTGACTCTGTGACCCTATGCAGCACAGCACGCCAGGCCTCCCTGTCCATCACCAACTCTGGAGTTCACTCAAACTCATGTCCATCGAATTGGTGATGCCATCCAGCCATCTCATCCTCTGTTATCTGTCAGGAGCCACATTAGGTATTACTGACAAAACGGAGGCACAGCCCCAGCCCCCTCTCCTCATTCTGCAGGCATGGACCCGGGATGAAGGAGTTAGCTCTTGTGATTCTGACGTGTTTCTTCCTTTTTTTGTTTGAGTTGGCTGGAAAGAATGTTAAGGTGCTTATTGTTCTTTAGAGAAGCGTGAGAAAGCACAAAGCCTTCTGCAGTTGTGCCCAGAAAATAATCCATAAAGTAACCATTAACATTTGTTCAAGGATTTTTGCAAAGAATGTCCCAGGATGAGCACGTAGGCCACAGCTTGAGGCCATGGGAAAGATTGTTATCTGAGACCTGTTTGTGAGGGAAATGTTTATGGCAAAAGACGTTTGCTGAGTTTAGGGTTTAAGAATATTTAAGAATAGTTAGAAGCCTTTTTAGGAGATAGTGAGCTTAAGATACTAGGGGCAAGCAGGATTTAGAAAGATAAGAAATAAACTGAGGAATGTGGTATGCAGCCCAGACATAAGCATGAGTTACAATGTAATCATAAGCAAACATGATTCTGAGAGAATTGCTGAAGCAGGAACTCCGTTTGAAGGGCAACCATGAGACAATAATCTGGGTGAGGGGGAACTGAAAATGTCAAACCTCTGACCTAATGCTTTTGAAAAAGTATAAAAGAAAACCTGATGCTTGAAATAAACATGTAGTCCCGTATCTCGAGTCAGAGACTACATCATTTCCCGCTGACACCACTCTTCAGGCTGCTGGACCTGGACTCCAACAGTCGTCCCCTTCTCCTCCTGCCCCCAGTCCCTCCCAGCATCGGGGTCTTTTCCAATGAGTCAACTCTTTGCATGAGTTGGCCAAAGTATTGGAGTTTCAGCTTCAACAGCAGTCCTTTCATTGAACATCCAGGAGAAAACTACAAGAAGCTTATATTATTATCCTCAGTTTTGTATATAAGAAAATTTAGACACTGCAATGTTATGTAACTGTTCCAATGTGAAGATTCTGAGTCACAGTCAGGGTTCAAATGCAGCCACTTGGCTCTTAAGTGCTGTAATACATGACAGAAACCACATGCTAGGTATATTACACACATAGTTATTTAGTTCTTACAACAATATCTTGAAATAACTTGATACCCATGTGTGACAAATGAAGCAACAGAGACTTTGAATAATTTAATAGCATGGTAAGTTGAATACAGATAGCTAATTGAAGAATAAGATCCAGTCTAGCTTGACTATAATAACCTATGCCACCCTGTATCCAGATATTCTAAAGCAAATTTCTCATTCCAAGAAATATTGTAATTGTGAGGCCTAAAAATAATAAATTGAAAAGGTCATTGAAGCCATTAACTCCTAATTTTATCTAATTATTTTATTATTAACTTCATAAAACTTTTACTGGAGCAATAATCAAGTTTGCCTTGTGCTTTAACTATCTGTCATCCCTTACTTGTTTTTCTCTCTCACTCTTATTTTTTGTTGTTGTTAAACATCATACAGATGTGATAATTATTAGGGACATATAACCACAAAAGAAAAGCAGGAACAAATAGCTTAAATAATTAGGAAATTATAGTTAAATACAAAATGATAAGAATTTGCCCTTGCATAAACTATGACCTGTTTGAAATCAGTATGAATTTTATTCTGTTAAATATATAGTGCGAGAAAAGTATAAATATAATATAAATACTCAAGTTCTATGGGTATTTTTATCTCTTTATATTTACAATTTGACCTTTGATTTCAGATACACATCTAAATCGTGTAATTATTGTTCATCTTTTTTTTTTTAACCTGTCACCTATACATAATATTAAATTGATAACAAGTTAACTTATTAGCAAATGTAGCTGCACTATATTACTGCCTGGGGTTTATTGTCTGGTATATGGAGGCTACATTTTAATCTATGCACTGCTAAAGATTTTACTAAGTGTCCAGAGATAAAAAGGCCTTCACAGAGTTTCCCTTCCACTACCCCTCATTTAAGAAAAAATACTAATTATTTCTTTAAGTGAGAAATAATTACAGATTAGAATGTTCTATGAAATTTTGGTTATCTCTAGAAATTTTATCTCTGAATGACAATAATCCACAAAAGAAATTTAATATTTTGGAATCAGAGAACCATTAGAGACTTGATTCTAGGGGGCAGTCCTAAAATGGTGGAGGAATAGAATGGGGAGACCACTTTCTCCCCGACAATTTCATCGAAAGAACATTTGAACACTGAGCAAATTCCACAAAACAACTTCTGAATGCTGGCAGAGGACATCAGGCACCCAGAAAGGCAGGCCATTGTCTTTGAAAAGAGGTAGGACAAAATATAAAAGATAAAAAGAGACAAAAGAGGTAGGGATAGAGATCTGTCCTGGGAAGGGAGTCATAAAAAAGAGCGAAGTTTCCAAACACCAGAAAACACTCTCCAGCGGGTCTATGGTGAGCCTTGGAATCTCAAAGGGCAAAATGACCAGGAGGAAAAATAAATAAATAATTAAAACCCACAGCTTACGTGCCTAACAGCAACTCCCAGTGGAGCAGCAGCCCAAATTCTTGCATCCCCCACAAACAAGCCTGGGCTGGGCAGGGAGGTGTGGGTGGCATTGCTTAGGGTAAGGACCAGGCCCAAATGCCCCAAAGGCAATCTGAGGGAACTAGCTTGAGATAGCAACCCAGACTGTGGGATAGCTATCCTGCGAAAAGCCCTAACCTGTTCCAAATAGGAAAAGGAGTATGTCAAGGCTGTATATTGTCACCCTGCTTATTTAACTTATATGCATCATGAGAAACGCTGGGCTAGAAGAAGCACAAGCTCGAATCAAGATTGCTGGAAGAAATATCAATAACCTCAGATATGGAGATGACACCACCCTTATGGCAGAAAGTGAAGAGGAACTAAAAAGCCTCTTGATGAAAGTGAAAGAGGAGAGTGTAAAAGTTGGCTTAAAGACCAACATTCATAAAACTAAGATCATGGCACCTGGTTCCCATCACTTCATGGGAAATAGATGGGGAAACAGTGGAAACAGTGTCAGACTTTATTTTTTTGGGCTCCAAAAACACTGCAAATGGTGACTGCAGCCATGAAATTAAAAGACGCTTACTCCTTGGAAGGAAAGTTACGACCAACATAGATAGCATATTAAAAAGTAGAGACATTGCTTTGCCAACAAAGGTCCATCTAGTCAAGGCTATGGTTTTTCCAGTGGTCATGTATGGATGTAAGAGTTGGACTGTGAAGAAAGCTGAGTGCCAAAGAATTGATGCTTTTGAATTGTGGTGTTGGAGAAGTCTTGAGAGTCCTTTGGACTGCAACCAGTCCATTCTAAAGGAGATCA
Organism: Bos grunniens; assembly: GCF_055505025.1. Taxonomy (NCBI): domain Eukaryota; kingdom Metazoa; phylum Chordata; class Mammalia; order Artiodactyla; family Bovidae; genus Bos; species Bos grunniens. The sequence goes on along the minus strand of NC_141176.1, from coordinate 5,995,515 downwards.
GTCCTGGGAAGAAATCAATTCTTTGGAAGGAATGATGCTAAAGCTGAAGGTCCAGTACTTTGGCCACTTCATGTGAAGATTTGACTCATTGGAAAAGACTCTGATGCTGGGAGGGACTAGGGGCAGGAGGAGAAGGGGACGACAGAGGATGAGATGGCTGGATGGCATCACCGACTCAATGGACGTGAGTTTGAGTGAACTCCAGGGGTTGGTGATGGACAGGGAGGCCTGGCGTGCTGCAGTTCATGGGGTAGCAAAGAGTCGTACGTGACTGAGCAACTGAACTGAACTGAAGACACTGCCAGGCCTGCTCACAGAACAAAGGACTGAACAGAGGAAGCCAGCTGTGGGCTGGCCCATCACCTGCCAAAGACAGGCAGGAGAGGACAGCCAGAGCCGGAAAGGGACAATTGCAGCCCCAGAGAGGCATCCTTTACCAAACTGCAAGCAGACTTCCATGCTAACCAAGACTTCTTGGGATTCTGGATGGTTGACATCTGCCGGGAAGGTCACAGCCAGAGATCTGCTCCCCAGAAAAGACACATGGCACACCTGAGAAGGTGCTCCCGCTCTACACCCAGAAAACCGAGCAGCTGGGACAGGGGAGGCCATAAGTCACAGCCTTCAACTGGGGGCGACAGCGCTTGCCAATCACCTGGTCACCTGAGCTGCTCCGACCTAGGACAAGCTCAAAAGGTAGGCACAGCCAAGTTTGCACCTTTGTGGAGTACCCAAAAACCTGAACCTGAGCAGCTTAGACTTGGGGAGTGCATGCAACCCAAGGCCTGCGTCACAGTTCCTGGCAGAGCAACCTAGAGCCTGAGCAGTGTAGACTGGGAAAGCACACACCCCATGAGTGTGGGCAAACCCAGTGCAGCTGAAACACTGTGAGCACGCCCCCCACATGCCAATGATATTTGTTTGCAGTGTTCCTCCCTCCCCACAGCACGACTGAACAAGTGAGCCTAAAAAAAGTGACCACCACCACCTTCCTTGTGTCAGGGCGGAATTTAGACACTGAAGAGACAAGCAAACAGAAGAAGCTAAAATAAACAGAGGGAACCACTTTGGAAGTGACAGGTGCAATAGATTAAAACTCTGTAATTAGCACCAACTACATAGGAAGGGGCCTATAGACATTGAGAAGTATAAGCCGGATCAAGAAACTATCTGAAAATGAACTGACCCCACAGTGTTCACAACAGCTCCAGAGAAAGTCCTAGATATATTTTTACTATTATCATTTTTTTAAATTTTTTTAAATTTTAAGTCCTCTATTAGATGGGAATACCAGACCACCTGATCTGCCTCTTGAGAAATTTGTATGCAGGTCAGGAAGCAACAGTTAGAACTGGACATGGAACAACAGACTGGTTCCAAATAGGAAAAGGAGTTCGTCAAGGCTGTTTATTGTCACCCTGTTTATTTAACTTGTATGCAGAGTACATCATGAGAAACGCTGGACTGGAAGAAACACAAGCTGGAATCAAGATTGCTGGGAGAAATATCAATAACCTCAGCTATGCAGATGACACCACCCTTATGGCAGAAAGTGAAGAGGAAATCAAAAGCCTCTTGATGAAAGTGAAAGCGGAGAGTGAAAAAGTTGGCTTAAAGCTCAACATTCAGAAAACGAAGATCATGGCATCCAGTCCCACCACTTCATGGGAAATAGATGGGGAAACTGGAAACAGTGTCAGACTTTATTTTTCTGGGCTCCAAAATCATTACAGATGGTGACTGCAGCCATTAAATTAAAAGACACTTACTCCTTGGAAGGAAAGTTATGACCAACCTAGATAGCATGTTGAAAAGCAGAGACATTACATTGCCAACAAAGGTCCATCTAGTCAAGGCTATGGTTTTTCCTGTGGTCATGTATGGATGTGAGAGTTGGACTGTGAAGAAAGCTGAGCACCGAAGAATTGATGCTTTTGAACTGTGGTGTTGGAGAAGACTCTTGAGAATCCCTTGGACTGCAAGGAGATCCAACCAGTCCATTCTGAAGGACATCAGCCCTGGGATTTCTTTGGAAGAAATGATGCTAAAGCTGAAACTCCAGTACTTTGGCCACCTCATGTGAAGATTTGACTCATTGGAAAAGACTCTGATGCTGGGAGGGATTGGGGGCAGGAGGAGAAGGGCAGGACAGAGGATGAGATGGCTGGATGGCATCACTGACTCGATGGACGTGAGTCTCAGTGAACTCCGGGAGTTGGTGAGGGACAGGGAGGCCTGGCGTGCTGCGATTCATGGGGTCGCAAAGAGTCGGACACGACTGAGCGACTGATCTGATCTGATTACTCCTTTAATTTTCATTTTTATAACATCCAATATTACCTTGCAAAAGAAAAAAAAAGACCCTATTTATAAAGCAAACTTCATATATGTGTACATTTTATAATTTTTGTGACTTTTTTTTGATATTGTAGTTTTGAGAATCTACTTTAGATTTTTAATCTTTGCTTTTTGGTATTTGTTATCAATTTTGTACCTTTAAGAACCCAATCTTCAGTACCCATTTTCACTTGGGAACGAGATCACTGGCTTAATTGCTCTCTCCCCCTTTTGACTCTCTTTTTTCTCCACCAGGTTACCTGTGTCTCCTTCCTCCCCCTTCTCTTCTCTACCCAACTTTGTGAATCTTTTTGTGTGTTCCGGGCTGTGGAGAACACCTAGGGAACTGATTACTGGCTGGGTCTGTCTCTCTCCTCTTGATTCCCCTTTTTCTCCTCCTGGCCACCTCTGTCTCCTTCTTCCCTCTTCTCTTCTCTGTGTAACTCTGTGAACATCTCTGAGGGATCCAGACTGTGGAGAGCACATAGAGAAGTGATTACTGGCTAGCTTGCTCTCTTCTCTTTTGATTCCCCCCCTTCTCCTCCAGGTCACCTCTATCTCCCTCCTCCCTCTTCTCTTTTCCAGGTAACTCTGTGTACCTCACTGGGTGTCCCTCACTGTGGAGAAACTTTTCACCATTAACCTAGATGTTTTATCATTGATGCTGTATGGATGGAGAAATCTTGAGCCTACTGTAAGAATAAGACTGAAAACCAGAGGCAGGAGGCTTAAGTCCAAATCCTGAGAACACCAGAGAACTCCTGACTCCAGGGAACACCAATCAATAGAAGTTCATCAAATGCCTCCAAACCTACACTGAAACCAAGCACCACCAAGGGCCAACAAGTTCCAGAGTAACACATACCATGCAAATTCTCCAGCAGCACAGGAACATAGCCCTGAGCTTCAACATATAGGCTGCCCAGTCACATCAAACCCATTGACATCTCAAAATTCATTACTGGACACTTCAGTGCACTCCAGAGAGAATAAATCCAGCTCCACCCACCAGAACATCAACACAAGCTTCCCTAACTAGGAAACCTTGACAAACCACCCGTCCAACCTAACCCACAGCAAGGAGGCTCCACAACAAAGAGGAACCACAAACTGCCAGAATACAGAAAGTCCTCCCCAAACACAGCAATATAAACAAGATGAAAAGGCAGAGAAATACCCAGTAAGTAAAGGAATAGGATAAATGCCCACCAAAGCAAACAAAAGAGGAAACGATAGGGAATCTACCTGATAAAGGATTCCGAATAATGATAGTGAAAATGATCCAAAATTTTGAAAACAAAATGGAGTTACAGAGAAATAGCCTGGAGACAAGGATTGAGAAAATGCAAGAATGGTTTAACAAGGACCTAGAAGAAAAAAAAGGAAAAAAAAGAGTCAACATATAATGAATAATGCAATTAATGAGATAAAAAACACTCTGGAGGGAACCAACAGTAGAATAACAGAGGCAGACGATAGGATAAGTGAGGTAGAAGATAGAATGATAGAAATAAATGAAACAGAGAGGGAAAAAAAATTAAAAAAGAGTTAAAAGAAATGAGGACAAACTCAGAGACCTCTGGGACAATGTTAAATGCCCCAACATTTGAATCATCGGAGTCCCAGAAGAAGAAGACAAAAAGAAAGACCATGAGAAAATACTTGGGGAGATAATAGTTGAAAACTTCCCTAAAATGGGGAGGAAATAATCACCGAAGTCCAAGAAACCCAGAGAGTCCCAAACAGGATAAACCCAAGGTGAAACACTCCAAGACACATATTAATCAAATTAACAAAGATCAAACACAAAGAACAAATATTAAGAGCAGCAAAAGAAAAACAACAAATAACACACAAGGGGATTCCCATAAGGATAACAGCTGATCTATCAATAGAAACTCTTCAGGCCAGAAGGGAATGGCAGGACATACTCAAAGTGATGAAAGAAAATAACCCAGATTACTGTACCCAGCAAGGGTCTCATTCAAATATGAAGAAGAAATCAAAAGCTTTCAGTTCAGTTCAGTTCAGTTGCTCAGTCATGTCCGACTCTTTGCGACCCCATGAATCGCAGCATGCCAGGCCTCCCTGTCCATCACCAACTCCCAGAGTTCACTCAGACTCACATCCATCAAGTCTGTGATGCCATCCAGCCATATCATCCTCTGTCGTCCCCTTCTCCTCCTGCCACCAATCCCTCCCAGCATCGGAGTCTTTTCCAATGAGTCAACTCTTCACATGAGGTGGCCAAAGTACTGGAGTTTCAGCTTTAGCATCATTCCTTCCAAAGAAATCCCAGGGCTGATCTCCTTCAGAATGGACTGGTTGGATCTCCTTGAAGTCCAAAAGCTTTACAGACAAGCATCAACAAACCAGGTCTCCAACTAATGCTAAAGGATCTTCTCTAGACATGAAACACAGAAAAGGTATATAAACTCGAACCCAAAACAATAAAGTAAATGGCAACAGGATCATACTTATCAATAATTACCTTAAATGTAAATGGGCTGAATGCCCCAGCCAAAAGACAAAGACTGGCTGAATGGATACAAAAACAAGACCCCCATATGTGTTGTCTATAAGAGACCCAACTCAAAACGTGGGACACATACAGACTGAAAGTGAAGGGATGGAAAAAGATATTCCATGCAAACAGACCAAAAGAAAGCAGGAGCAGCAGTACTCATATCAGATAAAATAGACTTTAAAACAAAAGCTGGGAAAAGAGAAAAAGATGGACACTTCATAATGATCAAGGCTCAATCCAAGAAGAAGATATAACAATTATAAATATATCCTGGAATGTGAAGTCAAGTGGACCTTAGAAAGCATCACTAAGAACAAAGCTAGCAGAGGTGATGGAATTCCAGTGGAGTTATTTCAAATCCTGAAAGATGATGCTGTGAAAGTGTTGCACACAATATGCCAGCAAATTTGGAAAACTCAGCAGTGGCCACAGGACTGGAGGAGGTCCGTTTTCATTCAAATGCCAAAGAATGCTCAAACTACCACACAATTGCACACATCTCACATGTTAGTAAAGTAATGCTCAAATTCTCCAAGCCAGGATTCAGCAATACGTGAACTGTGAATTTCCAGAGGTTCAAGCTCGTTTTAGAAAAGGCAGAGGAACCAGAGATCAAATTGCCAACATCCACTGGATCATGGAAAAAGCAAGAGAGTACCAGAAAAACATCTATTTCTGCTTTATTGACTATACCAAAGTCTTTGACTGTGTGGATCACAATAAACTGTGGAAATTCTGAAAGAGATGAGAATAGCAGACCACCTGACCTGCCTTTTGAGAAATTTGTATGCAGGTCAGGAAGCAACAGTTAGAACTGGACATGGAACAGCAGACTGGTTCCAAATAGGAAAAGGAGTACGTCAAGGCTGTATATTGTCACCCTGCTTGTTTAACTCATATGTAGAGTATATCATGAGAAACGCTGGGCTGGAAGAAGCACAAGCTGCAATCAGGATTGCTGGGAGAAATATCAATAACCTCAGATATGCAGATGACACCACTCTTATGGAAGAAAGTGAAGAGGAACTAAAAAGCTCTTGATGAAAGTGAAAGAGGAGAGTGAAAAAGTTGGCTTAGAGCTCAACATTCAGAAAACGAAGATCATGGCATCTGGTCCCATCACTTCATGAGAAATACATGGGGAAACAGTGGAAACAGTGTCAGACTTTATTTTTCTGGGCTCCAAATTCACTGCAGATGGTGACTGCAGCCATGAAATTAAAAGACGCTTACTCCTTGGAAGGAAAGTTATGACCAACCTAAATAGCATATTCAAAAGCAGAGATATTACTTTGCCAACTAAGGTCCATTTAGTCAAGACTATGGTTTTTCCAGTGGTCATGTATGAATGTGAGAGTTGGACTGTGAAGAAGGCTGAGCGCTGAAGAATTGATGTTTTTGAACTGTGGTGTTGGAGAAGACTCTTGAGAGTCCCTTGGACTGCAAGGAGATCCAACCAGTCCATTCTGAAGGAGATCAGCCCTGGGATTTCTTTAGAAGGAATGATGCTAAAGCTAAAGCTCCAGTACTTTGGCCACCTCATGTGAAGAGTTGACTCACTGGAAAAGACTCTGATGCTGGGAGGGATTGGGGGCAGGAGGAGAAGGGGACGACGGAGGATGAGATGGCTGGATGGCATCACTGACTCGATGGACGTGAGTTTGAGTGAACTCTGGGAGTTGGTAATGGACAGGGAGGCCTGGCATGCTGCAATTCATGCACTCGCAAAGAGTCAGACACGACTGAGTGACTGAACTGAAATGAACTAAAAGAAACAAAAGACATATATATGGAAAACTATAAAATACTGGTGTAAGGAATCAAAGAGGACACTAATAGATGGAGAAATATACCATGTTCATGGATTGGAAGAATCAATATAGTGAAAATGAGTATACTACCCAAAGCAATCTATGGATTCAGTGCAATCCCTATCAAGCTACCAATGATATTTTTCAGCGAACTAGAGCAAATAATTTCACAATTTGTATGGAAATACAAAAACCTCAAATAGCCAAAGCAATCTTGAGAAAGAAGAATGGAACTGGAGGAATCAACCTACCTGACTTCAGGCTCTACTACAAAGCCATAATCATCAAGACAGTATGGTACTTGCACTAAGACAGCAATATAGATCAATGGAACAAAATAGAAAGCCCAGAGATAAATCCATGCACCTATGGACACCTTATCTTCAACAAAGGAGGCAAGAATATATAATGGAGGAAAGGCAATCTCTTTAACAAGTGCTGCTGGGAAAACTGGTCAACCACTTGTAAAAGAATGAAACTAGAACACTTTCAAACACCATGCACAAAAATAAACTCAAAATGTATTAAAGATCTAAATGTAAAACCAGAAACTATAAAACTCCTAGAGTACAACATAGGCAAAACACTCACTGACATAAATCACAGCAGGATTCTCTATGACCCACCTCCAAGAATATTGGAAATAAAAGCAAAAATAAGCAAATGGGACCTAATTAAAATTAAAAGCTTCTGCAAAACAAAGGGAACTAAAAGCAAGGTGAAAAGACAGCCTTCAGAATGGGAGAAAATAATAGCAAATGAAGCAACTGACAAAGAACTGATTTCAAAAATATACAAGCAACACCTGCAGCTCAATTCCAAAAGATGCTTGCTTCTTGGAAGAAAAGCTATGAAAAACCTCAACAGTGTATTAAAAAGGAGAGACATCACTTTATAGTCAAAGCTGTATTTTTTTCCAGTAGTCATGTATGGATGTGAGAGTTGAATCATAGAAAAAGCTGAGCACCAAAGAATTGATGCTTTCAAATTGTGGTGCTGGAGAAGAGCCTTGAGAATCCTTTGGACAAGAAGGAAGTTAAACCAATCAATCCTAAAGGAAATCAACCCTGAATGTTCATTGAAAGAACTGATGGTGAAGCTCCAACACTTTGGCCACCAGATGTGGAGAGCCAACTCATTGGAAAATACCTTAAAGCTGGGAAAGATTGAAGGCAAAAGGAGAAGGCAGTGGCAGAGGATGAGATGGTGAGACAATGTCACAGACTCAGTGGGTATGGATTTGAGCAAACTCCAGGAAATAGTCAAGGACAGGGGAGCCTGGTGTGCTGCAGTCCGTGTGCTCTTAAAGAGTCTGACATGACTTAGTATCTAAAGAATAAAACAGAAGTCACTACTATTCTATTGAATGGTAATTGTTATGGACTAAAATGTTCCCCATCCTTAGTCCATGTGCTGAAGCCCTCACTCCCAGGTTATTGTGTTTGGAGATAAGGCCTGTGAAGATGTAATTAAGTTAAAATGAGGTCATAAGGGTGAGACCATGATCCAATAAGAATAATATCCCCATAAGAAGAAATACCAGAGTACTTGTTTCCTTTCAATCTCTGCCAACACAGAGAGGCCATGTCATCACATAGCTAGAGGACAGTGATCTGAAGGTTGGGAAGACACAATTACCCAGGAACCAATTATGCTGGTAGCTTGATCTTGGAATTTCAACTTCTACAACTATGAGAAGAAACATTTGTTATCTAACCTACCCAGTCTATATTTTTATTTTACTGAAGCCAGAGCTAACTAAGACAGTAATGCAAAAAAGCATATGAGCAATTCTCACAATTATTTTTTAGTGGTGATAGATCTATATTATTGTTAATTTTTTGCCTCTCAGTGAAGAAAAGCTAAGTGAATAAATTCACTAAATTAAAAAAAATATATATAGCACCCATTAGATGTGTAGCTCCTGGCTATGACTTGGAAAGGAGATACGATTAAGTCCCAAGTTGAATTTGAACCTATTTCAGAGTTTAGGATCTTGAAATAATCACCAAATGAAGCTGTATGTATTTAAATAACCTCTTAGAGAATATATTGGAAGTGGTGGTTGAAATGTTAAGTCCCTAAATACTAGCCCTCTTGACTATCTATGTTTGCAACAAGCTGGGCAACAGACACAGGAGTCATGCAGATGGAGACCAAAAATTGTCAGCTTTATTGCTAATAAAAATAGATCAAAGTCTTAAAGGATATGGCTTAAATATACAGCCAAAGAGACTTGAGAACACCTTCTAGGATTGGATCAACTTATTTAGCCAGTTACTGGGAGCACTGCAAGCTGATCCACCAGAGTATCACCAGTACTGCAAGATCACAAAGCTGACAAAGCAGTTCACATCTGGTCATATGCAGGCTTGCTCCAAAGAGGAGTATTCTTTCAAACTCAAAATTATTTAGATAACTCACCTCTCCTTCCTTAGAGAGGAATGAATGAGGAATCTAGGGGAAGAGGTTGGGACAAGGAGTTTTAGTCCAACTGAAATCCCTCTACAGAGAAAGCTGATGAGCTGTGGTGATTGTTTTCCCTAATGGCAATGTCATGTGGTAGGTAGAGAATGTGCAATTAAAGCTTGGGAGACTTGGGTCTATCTGTCTCACTCAACAATTCTGCATAGTTGACGTTTCACGTGCTCTTGTGAAATCCTTGATTCTGTTTCCTTTTCCTTCTTAGTTAAGTGACTTTTCATAATAGAGATTTACCTTCATCATCAATAAAGCTAATAGCATTTTACTTGGCCATTACCCTTTTATGTTTGAGCTACTAGAGGAGAGGGGCTGTGCCATAATTATTATTCTGCCTTTATTAACTAGCAGGGTCCCTGATACATAGGTCTGTGTAATTTAATCTGATGTTTTATTAAGACCATTCCATCTTTTAAAATACTGAGCATACCAATTTCAGAAAAATAAATGACCCAATCAAAAAATGGGCCAAAGAACTAAATAGATATTTCTCCAAAGAAGACATACAGATGGCTAACAAACACATGAAAAGATGCTCAACATCACTCATTATCAGAGAAATGCAAATCAAAACCACAATGAGGTACCATTTCATGCCAGTCAGAATGGCTGTGATCCAAATGTCTACAAGCAATAAATGCTGGAGAGGATATGGAGAAAAGGGAATTCTCTTACACTGTTGGTGGGAATGCAAACTAGTACAGCCACTATGGAGAACAGTGTGGAGATTCCTTTAAAAACTGGAAATAGAACTGCCATATGACTCAGCAATCCCCCTGCTGGCCATACACACCGAGGAACCCAGAACTGAAAGAGACACATGTACCCCAAGGTTCATCGCAGCCCTGTTTATAATAGCCAGGACATGGAAGCAACCTAGATGTCCATCAGCAGATGAATGGATAAGAAAGCTGTGGTAATATACACAATGGAGAAATTACTCAGCCATTAAAAAGAATACATTTGAATCAGTTCTAAGGAGGTGGATGAAACTGGAGCCTATTATACAGAGTGAAGTAAGCCAGAAAGAAAAACACCAATACAGTATACTAACGCATATATATGGAATTTAGAAAGATGATAACAATAACCCTGTATGCGAGACAGCAAAATAGTTCTGTATAGAACAGTCTTTTGGACTCTGTGTGGGGGTGGGGGGGATGATTTGGGAGAATGGCATTGAAACATGTGTAATATCATCTAAGAAGTGAATCGCCAGTCCAGGTTCAATGCAGGATTCAGGATGCTTGGGGCTGGTTCACTGGGATGACCCAGAGGGATGGTATGGGGAGGGAGGTGAGAGGGGGGTTCAGGATTGGGAGCACTTGTACGCCCGTGGTGGATTCATGTTGATGTATGGAAAAACCAATACAATACTGTTAAGTAATTAGCCTCCAATTAAAATAAATTAAAGAAATAAAATTAAAAAATAATACCGAGCATAGAGTAATAAACAAAGAAATGAACAAGCGTAATATGGTCCACACTGAACAAGACAGTCTTTACATTTTTCTTCCATGTGCATCCAATATATCAAAGCACAACTGACATATGATTTGTTTAGAATGATTGAAGCAACCTTGAAATCTATGTAAACTTTAATGTGGCATTTAGAAAAAATGACAGGTGGATAGATAGAGAGATAGAATGTTCCCTCCCTTAAGACTTATCACTAAAGAATGAGAGATAATCCTATGGTAGCAATTAACACTGTTCATAAAGATGTGGGTTTTTTCTCCTGAGGACATGGTAGGATTGACTTTCCCACCAAGTTGAACTCAACTTTAGGTAGATGCCATGCTTTTTCTGTCTTTGGAAACAACTTGCTAATTTTCTAAACCCATTAATTTTCTTACATAGTGCCTTATTCATACACTGTTTAATTACATTTACTTTCCCTGAATATATTACAAAGTCCACACTGATGATTTTTAGTCACTAATCTTTCTCATTCTATCGTTTTCCTTTATATATTTATTTATTTTTGCACAGTTCATTTAAGAAGACCTTTTATCTCTCCTTGCTATTGTTTGGAACTCTGCATTCAGTTGGATATAGCTTTCCTTTTCTCTCTTTGCCTTTTGTTTCTTTTCCCTCTCAGCTATTTTTGAAGACTTCTTAGACAACCACTTTGCTTCTTGCATTTCTTTTTCTTTGGGATGGTTTTGGTCATTGCCTCCCATACAATGTCATGAACCTCCATCTATAGTCCTTCAGGCACTCTGTCTAGCAGATCTAATCCCTTGAATCTATTTGTCACTTCCACTGTATAATCATAAGGGATTTGATTTAGGTCATACCTGAATGGTCCAGTGGTTTTTCCTACTTTCTTCAATTTAAGCCCGAATTTTGCAATAAGAAGCTCAATATCTGAGGTGCAGTCAGCTCCAGATCTTGTTTTGCTGACTGTATCAAACTTTTCCTTCTTTGGTTGAGAACATAATCAATCTGATTTCAGTTTTGATCATCTGGTGATGCCCACATGTAGAGTAGTCTTTCATATTGTTGAAAAAGAGTGTTTCTGTAACCAGCATGTTCTCTTGAAAATATTATGTTAGCCTTTGCTGTGTTTCATTTTGTACTCCAAGGACAAGCTTGCCTGTTATTCTGGGTATCTCTTGACTTTCTACTTTTGCATTCCAACCCTCTATGATGAAGAGGACATCTTTTTTTTTTTTTTTTTTGGTCTTACTTCTAGAAGACGTTCTAGAAGTCTTCCAGAACTAAAGAGTAGAACTGGTCAGCTTCAGCTCTTTCAGGATCAGTGGTGGGGGCATAGACCTCCATTACTGTGATGGTTTACCTTGGAAACAAGTCAAGATCATTCTGTCATTTTTGAGGTTGGACAAAAGCCCTTCATTTTGAACTCTTTTGTTGACCATGAGGGTTACTGCATTTCTTCTAAGAGATTCTTGCTCACAGTAGCAGACATAATGGTCATCTGAATTAAATTTGCTCATTCTCATCCATTTTTTATTCCCACTGCTTCCTAAGGTGCTGATGTTCAATCTTGCCATCTATTGTTTGACTACGACTCATTTACCTTCATTAAACATGTTTTTTCCTGTGCCAGTCTCTGAGCTGTGTGTAAATGGAATCCTTAAATAATACTATTGCTATCTATTTCAGAAAATGGAACTAAAATTAAATAAATTTCAGTAACCTATCCAAGATAGCTCAGTGGCAAAATTAGAATGTAAATCCTGCAACCAAATTCTGAAGCATTCTTTGTTGTAAATCAGTGTACGTTTGTATTACTTGTGTACTTCTGCATACCTGTTGCTAGGGATTCAAGAACATGGGTTCTGCCTATATGAGTGGGAAACTATTAAAAAAAAAAAAGAAGAGAAAAATAACCTTAATTTTTTGCTTTGATGATATCAAGTCCAAATGTTTCACTAATATGTATACTACTTGACTTATTTTTTTCCTTGCTTTTTCTTCTTCTTCTTCTTTTTTTTTTTTTTCCAAGCAAAAATATTGTCTATGGTAGAGGTCAGAAAGAAAACAGGGTTACTGAACTCTACTAGGAAAAAGAAGCCAATGCTGGTATACCTAGATTCTAAACAATACGTAATCAACATGTATCTGCCAAATGTTCTAAAATGATAATCTCACAGCACTGGGTATTTCGGTAAATGATAGTCTAAAGAAACAATATTCATATGTCATAGCTCATTAATAAATTTTAGCTATACAGTCTAAATACTTGGATCACAGAAATACTTATTTCCATTTTTCAAACTCTGGAGCATTGTAACAAACTAAAGCTGTGTGCATGTTTGAAAAAATTAATAAATTATTTTATTTATATTTTTGCTTATTTATTAAAGTCTTTATAACTGATATACAGGTACTGTAAGAGTAAATAAATCTTATGAATTCCTAATTTATGCCCAGGGATTAATTTATTCACTAAATATGTCCAATATATTCTTGCTTTGAGGCTGTAACATATATAGGTAATGACAAAGCCTAATTCTTCTGCTATTTCCTATTAGCTTATCTTCATTTCTTTCCAATATCCTAATATTTCACTAACTATTTTTGCACTCATTTATAAATCAATTTATTTTGATTAAGTAAAAGAACAGAATTCTTAGGTTGTTTTCATTAAGAGTGTTAACAAACATCTGTCTTACTAATGGAGACCTTTGGATGACCCATTAAAATGCTACCAATTAGTATTAATATTATCCAAATAGACACAACAGCAGGAAAATAGAGCCTGGTAAATAATTTCTAAGCCAGTATTGATAAGAGGTAAGAAAAAAATAAAACAGATGCTTTTCATTCCTTTAAGTTTTATTCCCCATGGAAATAAACAGCCCCATAGAATATGCTATTTTGATAATACTCATTAGAGATCTTTTTTAAATATCGTTTCTGAGAAGATATGCTGGGAGATCTTAGAATAAATTATTTTAATATTTTCTTCTTGTAAAAACAATATTATAGTCAAACTTGATATACTATTTCATTGAATCTTACTAGAATGCTTTCCCAAGTTGCCTTCAGTTTATCATCTAGCAGTATGCTCTCTGCCCCATTCCCCTCATTTCTCCTTTAGCAAAACACCAGTTCTGTTCATAGATCTTCAACCAGAACAAAAGCTTAGCCTAAAATCGCTTGGATATAATTCAGACGGTAGAGGCAGAAACTACTGTGATCTATTAAAGCATTTTCACAACAAAAATGCACATTTCAAATTGGAAATTTCTGTAAGATAAGATAAGGCCCATAATGTTCTTTTATTGATGCAGTGTGCAATGCAATTTTTATACCCTCATATCTTCTATAATAGAAAATATGACCTAGAGCTACACATAACATCGGTATTTGGAACCATTTTAGGCCTTTGTAAAGTGTATTATGCCTTGGTGATACATTCAGGAGAAATCCAGAAGCATATAAATCTAACGATTGCCCTTAAACTACACCTTTGGGTGAGATTTCAAGTTTTCAGAATCTGAATGCTTCTTAGCTGGTTAGAATTTTAGAACCATTGGCTATTCTTCAAATGAATGTTTGACCTCTCCCCAGATGGGAACTGGAAGGAATAAGAGAATAGCATATAGGAAAGCTATTTTTATAATAGACGCACTACAGTAATATTAAAGAATAAATCATCCATACATATAAGCATGCATGTGCCCCCTGCACACATGCTTATAAAAACACACATGTATAAAAATTATTTATTAGCCTTTTTCATTTTGTCCTGATTTACTTTTCTAAATATCACTTCTTACCCCTTGATATATTGCTGTTTAGTCGCTAAGTCGGGTCTGACTCTAGTAACCCCATGAACTGTAGCCTGCTAGATGCCTCTGTCCATTGGATTTCCCAGGCAAGAATACTGGAGTGGGGTACCATTTCCTGCTCCAGGGGATCTTCCCAAACCAGGGATCTAACCTGCATCTCCTGCATTGGCAGGAGGATTCTCTATCACTGAACCATCAGGGATGCCCCTCGATATATTGAAAATGCATTAATATGTTATTTGTTTTATTAATCTATGTATCTGCAATAAATGGCAAAGAATAGTTATTAAATAAATATCTATGAATAATCAGTAACTGTATACAAAAGGAAACTATGCTACATTCTCTTATTGAATTGAACTGTCTTTCAAAACACAAGCTCAGCATGAATTTGATTTTTAAGTATCTTAACATTTGTGTACCTACTACTTGCCTAGAAGATGAGCAATACTTCCTCGGTACTTGTGAGGCTGCAAATAAGAGAATAACAAGAAGCTGTCAAGCATGCTACTTTTCTGAAACTCTCTTCCATTTGAATGTTTCATTTCATCAGTTTTCAGTGGAGAACTAATCATCATTACCAGTGTTACAAACACAATTTTCTTGCTTAATAGGGAAAACAAATAAATAAAATTGGTTAGTTTTTTTTTAAGTACATAAATGCATGTAGATAAATGTATATAAATATATAATTAATACAGGTTTTACTGGTACAGAAATATGTATGCAGAATCAGAGATTTTGTATAAGAAATGTAATGATAATTATAAAACAACATTTTAATGTTTTCATTCAGATGAATTATTAGATTAAGGGAAAATTTGTAAAACCTTTACTTTACAGATAAATGTTTATTTGCGACATGGAAACTGCAAGTGTAATTTGGTTTGTTACATGTAAAAATAGAAAGAAGATTATCCACCTTAGATGAAATATTTAGGTATACTTATGACTAGAAGCAGAAGTTCCATTTTTTAAGAAAGATCATTTAAGGATTTTTCCATACTATCATTTAATTATTATTAGGTTAAGAATTTCCTTTTCATTATCAACATATTATGCTATTCATTACCCAATATATTTGTATCTCTCTTAACATAATGCCAGCATATAGTATATTCAAAATTTTACTACCATAGTTTGACATACATCTATGAGTTATATTGTATTTATTCTTTAAATTTATGACATAATATACTATACAAACTATAAATATTTAACTCCTTTACATAACATTTTGAAAAAAGTTATTATTTGATAATTGCTTATTAATATACTAATGTAACAGATCATATAGTTGTAAAATAACCTAGGCTTACTCAATTAAAGTAAATGCTATAAATTTGTATAAATCTAGATTAAATGCATTTATTAAAAACATTTCCCCGATTTTCCTTTCACTTTGCTCTATGAAGCCATTTGTTTTGAAGTAAATATTTTAGTATAATGAGGTCCTTACATTTGTTTTAAAAATAAGGAAAATATTTAAAAAGCATTATTTTAAAATAGTTTGTGATTAATAATAAAATGGTCAAATTTCAGAATTATGACTGATTTTTAAATTGATTAGGTTTCACCAATTATATAATGACTGAGTCTAAGGGCTGCATTTAAATATAGAAAAATCACCCAAAATTGTATTTTTAAAACACTTTTATAGGGCTTCCCTGGTGGCTCAGATGGTAAAGAATCTGCCTGCAATGCAGGAGACCCAGGGCTCAATCCCTGGGTCAGGAAGTTTCCCTGGAGAAGGAAACGGCAACCCACTCTAGAATTTTTGCCAGGAGAATCCCACAGAGAAGCCTGGTGGGTTACAGTCTATGGGGTCCCAAAGAGTTGAACATGACTGAGTAACTAACACATTCATTTTCACTTTCAAGACATATTTATACCTTCCCCACTAAATTATACTGTAAGCATGTTACTAAAAAATATTGGGTTAGAAATAGAATTGCTAGCATCAACTAAAAGAACACTGAGATCACAATCTGTGTGAATAAGAATTGCAAAGCCTGCTTTTACAAGTGTCAACATTTTGCATTGCAGAACACCTGTGAAGTGTTCCACACATAATATTCCATTTTGTGTGCTTTCTTAACTTTTCAGACTGGGTCTAGAAAAAATGGAGAGGTCAAAAAAAGTACAAAATAAAAGATTTGAGAGTACATTATGCTGCTGTCACACATGTGCTAACAAATTGTCCCATGCACCTCTTTGAATTAGCAGAGAACATTGGTGTACAAAAGGGCTGTGGAATACATGATTCAATTTGTATATCATTACAGGCAACTTTGACACTGAGGTTGTTCACTGTTTTTAAATCTACTTTTTTTTTTTAATCTTTTGTATAATTAGTTGTTTGAGAGTTGCTTTTCATAAACACTTGGGAGATATTAAACTGTTGTTTTTCTGGCCCATTTACAGTCCTTGTGTACTGCGTGTTTATGCTCAGTTGTGTCC
Organism: Bos grunniens; assembly: GCF_055505025.1. Lineage (NCBI taxonomy): Eukaryota > Metazoa > Chordata > Mammalia > Artiodactyla > Bovidae > Bos > Bos grunniens. The sequence goes on along the minus strand of NC_141176.1, from coordinate 5,978,635 downwards.
AACTCTTTGTGACCCCCATGGAATATAGCCCTCCAGACTCAGTCCATGGAATTTTCCAGACAAGAATTACTGAAGTGGGTTTCCATTTCCTTCTCCAGGTGATCTTTCTGACCCACATCTCTTCTGTCTTCTGCCTTGGCAGGCGGATTCTTTACCAATCAAGCCACCTGGGAATTGATGTAGGAATTGACATTCATTAAAAAAGTCAATTGTCGACCAAATTTCTCTCTTTCCTTTCCCTTTCCTTCCCCTCTCCTTCTTTCACAGTCTCTCTCTTTTTCTCTAGTTTTTGTTGTTTATAGTTTTTATTATTTAGCAATATCAAAAGGAGGGCTCAAGTCCCAGTCAGTGTTCCCTTTGTAACAAGTGAAGGAAATGAGAAGCTATTCTTTGCAATATGATATTGACTGGAAGAATATATATAATGGATAAGCATATCCAATATTAATTTAATGTTCTAGAAAATTAATTTGCCTACCAATGTTGGAGACATAAAAGACATGGATTCCATCTCTGGCTTGGGAAGATCCTCTGGAGCCAGAAATGGTAATCCACTCCAGCATTCTTGCCTGAGAAGTCCCATGGACAGAGGAGCCTGGTGGGCTTCCATGGGGTCACAAAAAGTCCAACACAGTTGAGCGACTGAGCACACACACACACACACAGACAAAGCTTTGCAGGAATGTGTAACAGACTATTTTAAATGGAGAGATCATCATGGATAATCATTACCTTCTAGATTGCCTCCTACTGTTTGAAAAGACACCTTGAGCATGAATTTGTCTTTAACCTACAAAATATTACTCTTTTTTGTAAATAAATAGTAGAAAAATGTACTAGTAACAAAACAGTAACCTGTTCAATGTATTGTAAGGTTAGAACATTGTCTTTCTATTTGTGTTCAAAATTTGTCATTAGAAGAATATAATCATCTTAAATTGTAAGAAGTCAAAAAGTGAAAATACAGACTTACAAAGTTTTATACTTGCATTGTTAAATCATTCTGTATTTTTTAAAAAATAATCAATGCAAGAGAAATTTAAGTGGAAAATTTATTTCAGGCTTTTGAAATACTTTAATATTTTTTTAAAGAATGATTTACCCACATCTATCACGAAGATTGTGTGGATGGAAAATAACTACAGATGCTCAACAATAGCTAAAATAATGTGACACATGAGGTAGGAAAAAAAAAAATAAAAAGATTCCAAGTGGAAACAAATGTGTTACTTGAGTTTTTAAGGAAAGAGAAAATTATATTAGTAAATTAACAAGACATGTGACATATTGTTAAGAGAATTTATGACTAAAAGTAAGATGAAAAACAAGCTAAGAAGTATACTGATATAGAAAGAAAATTCTAAAATCTTTCTTTGTTAAAACAAAACAAACAAACAAAAAAATTGTCCTGTATAACTTAGATGTTAGCACTGAGTGAGTGATAGTTCTTTGATTATTAATTGAAAATACTTTTAATGTAAAAGAGATCCATAAGATAGAAATTTAGACTGTAGGGGGAAAAAAATGAAAAGGAAAATAAATATCATGCTAAACCAATTGCTTGCAGTTTATTGCTTACATTTTAACAAATACACATACACACCAAATTAATAAATATCGGGAATGTAAACTGGGGCAAATACAACTATTTAGAAAGACACAAAAAGTCTTCAATCGTTTTTAAACAGATTCTCCAGTCACAGTTATAAATTTTATTTATGTAGGCAGTACTCTTTTCTTCATAATATTCTTATATCTTACATATATTTTTCTGCTTTTGCAAATGAATTAGTTCATTATAGTACCTAATTTCTTTTTATGTCAAACAAATGTATTTATTACTATATTACATATTAAAATACATTGATGTAATTTTTGTAATTCAAATAAACTACTACAATTTTATTTAGTCAATTATTCAAATTTATTAAGGTAGTGTCATTTAAAGTTTTTCCTTATTTTTTTATTATTCATATCTTTTGAAAAGCAATATTAGTAGCCTATAACTTTTACATAGTGTGTTTATTTATCTGTTTAGTTAGCTTTTAGTTAGATATGTTGATCAACATTTTTTCCTGCTTACTTATTACTTCTAATACATTAGTTTGCTGTTCAAACATTACCTGTGTTCATCATGTGGTTCAATTAACATTCAGATTTTTCTAACAACATTTATTGGAGGTTGATGTTCTCACAACTCTGCACCTTGTGAAACTCACTAATTCATTATCTCGGCTTATGTGGTATTCTAAAAATGAACCCAGTAGTGAAGAGAGTACAATAATTAAATGATACCAGACTTGTGCAGCTCTAAGACTGTCAGTGAGCTAACAGGAAGAAATATCTGAATTGCATTCTTTGACAGTTTTATTCATAGAAGAGTATTTCAATTTCCATTTCATCTTTTTAATCATTTATGAAAATATGATTTGGGTAAAGTCTCAAGATAAACATGAAAATCATAGGGATAATATTTTGATCTTATTCTGTCTAGATACAAAGTAATTATTTTACAGATGCAAATCAGATTGGGCTCAAAAGACCTACTCTCTGTAATAATATAGGGCTCACACACTTTCTTATTCTAGGGAACTGTAAATTGATAATGTGATGGCTTGTCTCAGTATCCTTTCATGAATTAAATTTAAGCAATCAAGTCTAAGATCATTAAACTATTCCTACTTATCTTCTAATATTTAAAATATGCATACACATTCATAGATATTAAAAAATAATGTAGAGATAGAAGATAAAAATATCTAAAATTTCAGATTTTTTTCACAAACCAGATATTATTTTGAGTCACATATTTAATGCACATATTAACTCATTTCTGGAAAAAGAAACTAAGGCACAAAGAGTTTACATAGCATGTCTAAATTCACAATGTTGAAGCCAGAATTCTAGCCCAGCAATATGGTTCTAGAGAGCATACTCGTAGGTACCATAGTATACTACTCCCTGTGTAGTCACACTTTATAGTCATCAGTCTATTCTTTTTCAAAATCATATAGTATTCATTTTGTTTCTGATTTTAATACATTAGAAAAATCTAGGAGTAGAAAAATCCACCAGAGCAGAAAACTCAAAAAAGTATGTTTTAAATGATTGTATTATATTGGTCAAAATATTTAATTACATATATGGATTTTATTAATGTTGCTGCAAAAAATACTGGATACCCCATTTCAGCATACTTGGGATATGTTTACACTGAAACAGATTTGCTGTTTACCTGAAATTCAAATTTAATTATACATCTTATATTTTTGTTAGCTAAATATGGCAACCCTAACTTCATAAATGAACACATAAGATCATAAGAAAGCAATTTAATTTACCTTAGAAGGTAATATATTATACTGCTTAGTTTTAGTTTTTATAAACTCAGATATTTTTCAGTTACATATTGCAAAGTTTTTAATGGCTATAAATTAAATAACAAAGACATTCTAAATCAGTGGTCAACTCTCACTCACAGCAAAAGACATAGAAGGTAGTTTTGGCAAGGTTTATAACACTCAGAAGAAATAACATTTAAAAACTCAGAAACATATGTGTATCAGTTCAGTTCAGTTGATCAGTCGTGTCCGACTCTTTGCGACCCCATGAATCGCAGCATGCCAGGCCTCCCTGTCCATCACCAACTCCCGGAGTTCACTCAGACTCACGTCCATCGAGTCAGTGATGCCATCCAGCCATCTCATCCTCTGTCGTCCCCTTCTCCTCCTGCCCCCAATCCCTCCCAGCATCAGAGTCTTTTCCAATGAGTCAACTCTTCGCATGAGGTGGCCAAAGTACTGGAGTTTCAGCTTTAGCATCATTTCTTCCAAAGAAATCCCAGGGCTGATCTCCTTCAGAATGGACTGGTTGGATCTCCTTGCAGTCCAAGGGACTCTCAAGAGTCTTCTCCAACACCATAGTTCAAAAGCATCAATTCTTCAGCGCTCAGCCTTCTTCACATTCCAACTCTCACATCCATACATGACCACAGGAAAAACCATAGCCTTGACTAAACGAACCTTTGTGAGCAAAGTAATGTCTCTGCTTTTGAATATGCTATCTAGGTTGGTCATACTTTCCTTCCAAGGAGTAAGCGTCTTTTAATTTCAAGGCTGCAGTCACGATCTGCAGTGATTTTGGAGCCCAGAAAAATAAAGTCTGACACAATTTCCACTGTTTCCCCATCTATTTCCCATGAAGTGATGGGACCAGATGCCATGATCTTCGTTTTCTCAATGTTGAGCTTTAAGCCAACTTTTTCACTCTCCACTTTCACTTTCACCAGGAGGCTTTTGAGTTCCTCTTCACTTTCTGCCATAAGGGTGGTGTCATCTGCATAGCTGAGGTTATTGATATTTCTCCCAGCAATCTTGATTCCAGCTTGTGTTTCTTCCAGTCCAGCATTTCTCATGATGTACTCTGCATATAAGTTAAATAAGCAGGGTGACAATATACAGCCTTGATGAACTCCTTTTCCTATTTGGAACCAGTGTGTTGTTCCATGTCCAGTTCTAACTGTTGCTTCCTGACCTGCATACAAATTTCTCAAGAGGCAGATCAGGTGGTCTGGTATTCCCATCTCTTTCAGAATATTCCACAGTTTATTGTGATCCACACAGTCAAAGGCTTTGGCATAGTCAATAAAGCAGAAATAGATGTTTTTCTGAAACTCTCTTCCTTTTCCATGATCCAGTGGATGTTGGCAATTTGATCTCTGGTTCCTCTGCCTTTTCTAAAACAAGCTTGAACATCTGGAAGCTCACGGTTCACGTATTGCTGAAGCCTGGCTTGAAGAATTTTGAGCATTACTTTACTAGCGTGTTAGATGAGTGCAATCGTGCGGTAATTTGAGCATTCTTTGGCATTGCCTTTCTTTGGGATTGGAATGAAAACCGACCTTTTCCAGTCCTGTGGCCACTGCTGAGTTCGTGGCCACTGCTAGGTCATGAAGATCTTTTTTATACAGTTCTTCTGTGTATAGGTCAATGTATATATGAACATTAACGTGTATAAATACATGTGTGTGTGTGTGTTAAGTTACTTCGGTCATGTCCAACTCTTTACAACTCAATGGACTGTAACTTTTCATGATCCTCTGTCCAAGGAATTCTCCAGGCAAGAATTTTGGAGTGTGCTATATCCTCCTCCAGGGGATCTTCCTGGCCCAGAGATCATGCCCACATCTCCTGTGGCTCCTGTGTTGCAGGCAGATTCTTTACCTCTCTGTCACTGTAGAAAGCCTAAATATGTGTACATGTACATTCAAAGCACATAATTGAGCTAAAGAAATAAAATGAATGTCTCCACAGATCAGAAATGAAAAAGACATTCTAAATTTCAATGGAACAGGGATCAATATCATCTATGCCTCACCTCTGGAATCTACTGATATGTAGTCACTAAAAGTGCTGTATGTAAGAGAGGAAAAAGTATGAAACATAAGAAAGTATGCTGTTCTAACTCACTGGAAGCCAAAAAAATGAAAATTAAAATAATAGCAACAACCTAAATGTCCTTCAGCAGGAGACTGAATAAAGCAGATGTAGTGTATACATACAGAGTACTATTACTCAGCCAGAAAAAAGAATGAAATAATACCATTTTCAGCAACATGGATGGACCTAAAGATTATCATACTGAATAAAGTAAGCCAGAAATAGAAAGACAGAGATCATATCAATATCACTTGTGTGTGGAATCTAAAAATTGATACAAATATGTATTATATATATATATATATATATTAATAGAACAAAAATAGACCCACAGACACAGAAAACAAAACAAAACATGAACTTATGATTACCAAAGAAGAAAGGGTTGGGGGAGGGATAAATTAGAAGTTTGGAATTAACATATGCACACTACCTGTGTGTGTGCTGCAGTCCAGGGGGTCACAAAGAATTGGACACGACTGAGTGACCGAAATGAACTGAACTGAACTAATATGTAAGATAGATAACCAATGAGGACCTATGATATAGCACAAGAAACTACTCTATATTTTGAAATAACTTATAAGGGAAAATAATCCATAAAAGAATATATTTACATATATGCTATACTGTGCTTATTGACTGAGTTGTCGGATTCCTTGCAACCCCATGGACTGTAGCCCACCAGGCTCCTCTGCCCATGGGATTCTCCAGGCAAAATGCTGGACTGGGTTGCCATAACCCTTCTTTAGGGGATCTTCCCAACCCAGGGATCAAACCCAGGTTTCCAGCATTGTGGTCAGATTCTTTAACTTCTGAGCCACCACCAGGGAAGCTCCAAAACACTGGAGTGGGCAGCCTATCCCTTCTCCAGGGAATCTTCCTGACCCAGGAATCAAACCAGGGTCTCCTGCATTGCAAGGGGGTTCTTTACCAGCTGAACACCAGAGGAGCCCATGGACATAAATATGTATAACTAAATCACTTTGCTGTACACTTGAAACTGACACAACACTGTAAATCAACTATACTTCAATTTAAAAAAGAAAAAAAAAAAGGAAAAGAAATTTCAGACCAGAACTTATCTAAGAATAGGAAATGCTTTTAGCATATAATATCATAATTAAAAAAAAAAATTACCATGTACTGATAACCATATATATTGTCTTAATCCAGCCTTTCCTTATAGTTTTCTGTCACTGAATAAAACCCTGCTTTTTGAATAAAACAAACAAAAAATAATTGAAATGGTATTTCAGGCCCTTGATATGGACAGAATTTTAAAACTACAATATAAAGTGTTGGGAAATATATAGAACAATAGCAATTCCCATATACTGCTGATGAAGCTGAATTGGGAAGATCACTGAGAAAAGCAGTTTACCAATATCTGATGTTATTGAAAATATGCATATTCTTTGATCCATTTCCTTATGGTAGGATAACTATAATGCAACTATAATTGCAGAACATATTTTTTCAACTAGTGGGTAAATAGACTTATGCTATAATATTTTAGAACTGTTTTGAATCCAGAGAAGATTTTTTTTTTTTAAACTATGGAGGAAAATTCTTTTAAATCTAACTGAATTTTCAGAATCAGGGGAAGCTAGAGACAACTGAGCAATTTTGAGGGAAAAGTACTTCCAATCTAGAATTCTAAACAATAAAATATACAAAGTATGAGTAGAAATGCACATTATCATATTATTTTCAATATTATATATTAACAATTTTACCCAGGAAGACAATGGATATTGTGTACTAGTAAAACAAGGATATTAAAAATCATGAAGGGGCAACACTTGGAAATGCAAAAAGCAGAATATTTAAAATAGGTGATAAGTAAAGCAAGCTCTTAGGATGATATCAGGGAAGTCCTAAGATAAGATTTGTGTAGTGAGGATAGAGAACACTGAATCTAAATTAGAAACAAGAAATCAGAGGGCTCTAACAGTGAGGTTTCTAGAAAAAAGAAAATTGAATTAATAGATAACAAGATGCATGTTTAAAAATATTGTCAGGACATTGGAGTCAAGTGATTAAGAGAGCACATAAACCCAAAGTCACATAATTAAATAATTTCAAATTAAAATGGAAATTATACAGCAGTGGTTTAGCTATGTACAATATTTATATATAAAGATATTGGCACTGAGCATTATTCAGGAAAAGAGAATTGATTGACTGTAACAGAATGCTTAAGGGCTTCCCTGGTGGCTTAGTGATAAAGAATCTGCCTGCACTGCAGGAGACGTGGGTTCAATTCCTGGGTCCGGAAGATCCCCTGGAGAACAAAATGGCTACTCACTCCGATATTTTTGCCTAGGAAATCTCATGGACAGAGGAACCTGGGGGGCTACAGTCCAAGCGGCCACAAAAGTTGGAAGCTCTAGAGGCAAGGAAGAATTCTCCTCTGCAAGTTTCACAGGCAGCATCTTCCTGCCAACATCTTGATATCATAGGTTGCTTTCATAATTGTAAGACAATACATTTCTGTTGTTTTAAGCCACTTGATGTGTGGTACTGTGTAACAGGCAGCCCTAGAATTATAAGTTATACATAAAAGGAGTAAAGAGAGAATATGACAGGGATAGAGTAGTAATGAATGACGGGGAATGGGATAGGCTAAATGGGTGCAAATATTAACACTGCTGAAAATTCGCTCAGATGAACATAGATGCCTAAGGGCAAATTATGAAATTTGAAATTTTGGAGTAGGGACCCTAATTAATGATGACAAAACACAAGGCATTGGGGGAGGAGGTGAAATGGGAAGAAAGGAAAATGTTAATATTAATAAAATAGGTTAGAATGATAAAAAGGGGAGAATAGAGCAAAAGTCAGCTATTCAGATACTAACAATTTTACTGATAGAAAGGGATGACTGGAAATTCTAAAGATTATTCATTTGGGAAGAATAAGTTACCGTATATTTTGATACTATCTGCTTCACAAGAGCAATAGTTTAAGAAGTAAGAAAGAAGATAAATTACATGGAGCCAGCAGTAGTGAATATATTAAGGCATTGCATGACAGGGTATTGTAAAGAAGCTATCTTCAGTAGATTACAGAAGAAACTTTGTCTTCTGAGGATAGCAAGTCTTCAGTTAAGTCAAGCAACTTATGTGGTTAGGAAGACTTTGGTATTTTGAGTTCTAGGGGTCACTGTGGAATGATTTAGAAAGTTCTGAAAGATTGGAAATTGGATATAAGCAAAACAGTATGTGGATATGACAACAGTTACTGGTGACCTGGGAAGCTTTCCCTTTTGTAGATGATTGAGTCCTCTATGTCTTGACAGGTTTACTTCATTTCATAAGAGATTCAATTAGAAAAATAGTCATCAATCCAGAATATTTAGTTGAATATAATGGGTCCTGTTGGTGATTGCATCTTTCTTCAGTCAGAGATAATTCTGATAATGAGAATGCATGACTTAGGATACAGCTTTTTCACCACAGTGTGGTTTTAAAGCCTGAGCGGGTAGGGATATACAAACTCTGAGGGTATTTTTTGTTGTTGTTGAAAAAGTCAGTTTCCTAAGAGTAACGTGAGATGTCAACATAGTAACCCATGCTTAAATCATGACCATATAATCTCTTTGATCTTCCTTCCCAATAGGTAAGCCTATCCAATATAGACATTCAAAATTCCGTATACTCTTGTACAAAGCAGCTATTTACAAATATTCATAAGATCATGTTATCAATGCCTCAAGACATCTCCCCTACCCACACCAAACAAACACACGTACACATACACAATTTAAGATTTGTTTTAATAAATGAATAAAACATGCCATGATGAAATTGCTCATGTACTTGAAAGAATGCAAGATAGATTTGGAGGTGTCAAAATCTTCACTTATTTTGGTAGATAGTAGGTATGAAGGTCATTATAGATGAATACAAGTAAAAAGTTAATGTGATTTGGTGTAGAGGTTGTTTGCTAAATCTAAGAATTGGAAGCAGAATATTTAAATATGTAATAGTAGAAAGGAAGGGAGAACAGATATAGAGAACAATGGAAGTACTGAAATGCTTCGTATTAGATAACCAAGACCTCTGATAACTTAGAGCTAGACATTTGACTTTTTGAGCCTCAGTTTCTGGAACTCTAAAGTGAACACAATATTGATTTATTGGCTGGTAGGTTGAGGATGGGAGAAGGCAATGGCAACCCACTCCAGTACTCTTGCCTGGAAAATCCCATGGATGGAGGAGCCTGGTAGGCTGCAGTCCATGGGGTCATTAAGAGTCAGACAAGACTGAGCGACTTCACTTTCACTTTTCACTTTCATGCATTGAAGGAGGAAATGGCAACCCACTCCAGTGTTCTTGCCTGGAGAATCCCAAGGACGGAGGGGCCTGGTGGGCTGCCGTCTATGGGGTCGCACAGAGTTGGACACGACAGAAGCGACTTAGCAGCAGCAGCAGCAGCAGGTTGAGGACTGGGCTTCCCTTATAGCTCAGCTGGTAAATAATCCCCCTGCAATGCAGGAGACCCTGGTTTGATTCCTGGGTCAGGAAGATCCCCCAGAGAAGGGATAGGTTACCCACTCTGGCAATTTTGGGCTTCCCTGGTGGCTCAGATGGTAAAGAATCTGCCTGCAGTGTGGAAGACCTGGGTATGATCTCTGGATTGAGGAGGAGGGCACGTGACCCATGCCAGTATTCTTGTCTGGAGAATCCCCATGGACAGAAGAACCTGGTGGTCTACAGTCCATGGTCAGAAAGAGTTGGATATGACTGAGTGACTAAGCACAGGAAAGCACAGCGTGAGGACTAGAGGTTGCATGAATCCTGAGAACTAACTTATCATTGAGTGGTTTCCAAAAATATCTGAAAGCTTACAAACTAAATCAAACAGGCACAATCACTAGTTAGACTAATCATTGACTTATTTGACTGAAAAGGCCATAATCTCAATAAGCATGACAAAATTTTTCTCAAAAATAGAAGTGTCAATCCAATAAAATTGAAATATATAGTTGGTCTTAACTGATGAGTATGAAAATGGATTAAAGAAGATAAACAAATGAGAATGTCATGGGACAACTGGCAAATCTATTCAAAATGTTTGCTTAGCACTCAACCTAAAAGTGTAACAATAATTTATTCCTGCAAAAAGACATAAATATAGCATATGTTGACCAACTACAAGACAGGGTATCAATTTCTTAAGTTGATACTACTGTAATGATAACACAGAGCAAAGGAGGTGGATGCAAGTATAGTTTTCCAATGTATTCTGGCAGAGTTCTTGCAAGTTAAAAATATAGCCTGATCCAAAATAGGAAATGAGACTAGAATTCCCAAAAAGGTAAGGTTATTAGAGTCATTTTGGCACATCAGGACATATGGATTTTATCCACTCAAGAACGAATTCCCTAAGGCCATATACATCCTATTGTGAAAAAGCATTTGCCTGAAAAAAATGTAAAATTAAAATTTTAAAAATAAGAGATCATCTAGCATGTTGTCAATTGATTTTAAATACTGAGCTTAAAGCTCAACATTCAGAAAACGAGGATCATGGCATCGGGCCCCATCACTTCATGGGAAATAGATGGGGAAACAGTGGAAATAGTGTCAGACTTTATTTCTGGGGGCTCCAAAATCACTGCAGATGGTGATTGCAGCCATAAAATTAAAAGACACTTACTCCTTGGAAGGAAAGTTATGACCAACCTAGATAGCATACTCAAAAGCAGAGACATTACTTTGCCAACAAAGGTCCATCTAGTCAAGGCTATGGTTTTTCCTGTGGTCATGTACGGATGTGAGAGTTGGACTGTGAAGAAAGCTGAATGCTGAAGAATTGATGCTTTTGAACTGTGGTGTTGGAGAAGACTGCAAGGAGATCCAACCAGTCCATTCTGAAGGACATCAGCCCTGGGATTTCTTTGCAAGGAATGGTGCTGAAGCTGAAACTCCAGTACTTTGGCCACCTCATGCGAAGAGTTGATTCATTGGAAAAGACTCTGATACAGGGAGGATTGGGGGCAGGAGGAGAAGGGGACGACAGACGATGAGATGGCTGGATGGCATCACTGACTCGATGGACGTGAGTCTGAGTGAACTCCAGGAGTTGGTGATGGACAGCGAGGCCTGGCATGCTGTGATTCATGGGGTCGCAAAGAGTCGGACGCAACTGAGCAACTGAACTGAACTGAACTGAACTGAATAATATATACTTTATTTTGATTTATATTTTAATTTTTTATTTTAAAATTATCTTTTGTACTCATTCACATGCAGCTCTTCTAGTCTTTGCTTAGAACAGTTTTTATTCTTTTTTTTAATATAAATTTATTTATTTTAATTGGAGGTTAATTACTTTACAATATTGTATTGGTTTTGCCATACATCAACATTCTTTTTAAAAATTAACCACAAGAAATTTATGTGCTAAGTGGGCTTGATTTCTATTTATAACATGTCCTTTAAAATTGTGTATGTATTTCCACATTTTGAAGAAATTATTTCAACTATGACAGGAAAAATTCAGTGAGATACCACCTCATACCAGTCAGAATGATCATGATTAGAAAATATACAAACAGTAAATGCTGGAGAGGATGTAGAGAAAAATGAACCCTCCTATTACTGTGTTGGAGGGAATGTAAGTTGGTACAGCCAGTAGGGAGAAGAGTATGGTTGCAAAGAGTCAGACACAACTGAACACAGGCACACACACACACACACATAAACACACACACACATACACAGAGGTTCCTTTAAAAAAAAAAAGCTAAAATTAGAACTACCATATAACCCTGGGCGTATATCTGGAGAAAAACATGCTTTAAAAGGATCCATGCACCTCTTGAAGTGCTATTTACAGTAGCCAAGACATGTAAGCAGCCTAAATGCCCATTAACAGATAAATGGATACAGATATGATACATGTAGACAATGGAATATTAGCCATTAAAAAGAATGAAATAATGCCATTTGCATCAACATGGGTGGAACTGGAAATTATCATACTAAGTAAAGTAAGTCAGACAAAGACAAACATCATATGATAATGTTTATATGCAGAATCTTTAAAAAAATTACAAATGAGCTTATTTGAAACAGATTCACAGACTTAGAGAACAGATTTATGATTACCAGGGGGCAGTGGTGGGTGAGGGATAGGGAGTTTGGGAGTCTGGGATGGACGTGTACACACTACTATATTTAAAATAGATAACCAACAAGAACATACTGTATAGCATAGGGAACTCAGCCCAATACTCTGTAGTAGCCTAAATGGATAAATATTTTGAAAAAGATTAGATATATGTATGTATGTATATATATATATATATATATATATATATATAACAGAATAACTTTGCCATTCATTTGGAACTGACACACCATTTTTAATCAACTATACTCCAATATTGCCTGGAGAATCCCAGGGATGGCAGAGACTGGTGGGCTGCCATCTATGGGGTCGCACAGAGTCGGACACGACTGAAGTGACTTAACAGCAGCAGCAGCATACTCCAATATAAATTAAAAATTTAGAAAGGGCATCTCCTTTCATAAATTTTGTTTGATCTGGCTAACCACACGAAAACATAATTATCATACCTTTGTGTTGTTTTTTAACAACTTTGAATCACCTTCCACTACAGTGATATCTACTTTGCTTAACTATTGTCTTTAGATATTTTAATTTAATTTATTACATTATTTTAGAATTAGTTTACCCAAACCATGACTTTATACTGTATTTAAACATATTATTCAAAGTATAAGCTCATTATTTTATATTTTATGTGTAGGGATTAGAGTGTACAGGTGTCTGAAAAAAATTCAGTCTTGATAGTCTTGCTTCCATATACAGAAAAGTATTCCTAAACTGATGACTGAACTTCAAATATATTTTTGCTTTTTTCACATTAAGTATTGTCGTTATTTAATTCTACTTGCACAAAACAACCTTGAATATCTTCTGCTTTGTGCAATAGATGTTTTTTGAACTCTCAGTTTCTCAGAATACTTTCATATCACCTTGGGGGAGTGACCTAACTTCAGTGTGCTTCAATTTCCACTTCATATGATAGCACATAGATAATAAAGTTCACACAGAAGCTGTGAAGATAATTATATAGCACTGCACAAATGTAAAGTGTTGTATAAATATGACAAAAATGAGTTACTTGGTTATTTAATTTCATTCTGGCTTTCCCATAAATGTACTCTTGCTGGAGTGTTGCTATAGCCTCAAGTGGATACAATAAAATTGCTTTGCCAGCAGACACTTAAGGAACTAAGGAGTTATTTTCTTCAGGGGCTTAAGCCTATATGAAAGGGAAATAAAGTAAGAGATTGGTAGAATGTCAGGAAAAATAAATATTTTTTTCTCCAACTGTGAGGGAGCATAGGTAAAATACATATCTTGCCATACGTATTCCTGGTGAAATGTAGAAAGCAAACTGAGATGTATGCCCTTATTTATTTGAAAGACAATGTTCTGTGTTATACAAAGAGAAAGTTTTGGATTCATAGAAATCTAAATTTAAAGCACTACTTAGTTACTCTCTGGTGTTGCAAACTTGAATGTTCTCTCTCTATATATACATGTATGTATATGCTAACTGCAATTGTAAATATTTTCTAACATAAGGTAATAGATAATTTTAAGAAATTGTCTTAATTCTGTTCAACTTTCTATTATCCAAAATATAATTGAAATATGTAAGCATCGTTAATACTTGTAACATCTGGCTTCCACATTTCTGATTTTATCTTTGGACATTAATAAAAGTACTATCAAATTTCTTCTAACTTCTTGAACATAACAAAATTGATAAGGACTAGGATCATACTAGGGAGTTCTAATATTTCAATATTTCAGATGGTGACTGCATCCATGAAATTAAATGATGCTTGCTCCTTGTAATAAAAGCTATGACCAACCTGAAAGTGAAAGTGAAGTCGTTCAGTCGTGTCTGACTCTTTGCGACCCCATGGACTCTAGCCTATGAGACTCCTCCATCCATGGAATTTTCCAGGCAAGAGAACTGGAGTGGGTTGCCATTTCCTTCTCCAGGGGATCTTCCCAACCCAGGTATCGAACCCGTGTCTCCCGCATTGCAAGCAGACACTTTTATCACCTGAGCCACCAGGGAAGTTATGACCAACCTAGACAGCATATTATAAAGCAGAGACATTACTTTGGCCAACAAAGGTCCATCTAGTCAAAGCTATGGTTTTTCCAATAGTCATGTATGGATGTGAGAGTTGGACCATAAGTAAAGCTGAGCGCTGAAGAATAGATGCTTTTGAACCATGGTGTTGGAGAAGACTCTTGAAGGTCCCTTGGACTGCAAGGAGATCAAATCATTCACTTCTAAAGGAAATCAGTCCTGAATATCCATTGGAAGGACTGATGCTGAAGCTGAAGCTCCAATACTTTGGCCACGTGATGCGAAGAACTGACTCTTGGAAAAGCCCCTGATGCTGGGACAGATTGAAGGCAAGAGGAGAAGGGGATGACAGAGGATGAGATGGTTGGATGGCATCACCAACTTGATGGACGTGAGTTTGAGTAAACTCTCGGAGTTGGTGATGGACAGGAAGGCCTGGCGTGCTGCAGTCCATGGAATCCCAAAGAGTCAGACAGGACCGAGAAACTGAACTGAACAAGCAGTTTAAAACCTGAAGTTATTTTAGACTTAATTCACTTTTTTTCCAATGCTCCTGTCTTAATTAATTTCATTTGTAGAATGATTCAATATGTGTTCCCTTATGCAACGACCCGATGAACTCCCCAATGATGGTTGAAAAAGAAACTAGAAAAGCAACAAAGTTTGTCTTTGGCAAATTTCAGTGACTCTAGAGAAGTCTTATGAGACAATAGGCAAGTTTTCCAGTGAAAGCCTCCTTCTGGAATCACTGTCTTCCAATCCAGTTTTGTCTCTGCAGTCTGTATGCCATCACCAGGATTTTTTGTTCACACTTCACCTTAAACCACTTCTTAAGGTTCAATAGCTATTCATTTTGAATATAATAATTCAATGTGCTTATTTTGTTGCTGGAATGAGAGGACGACAAACTAGATTGAAGAAGGTGTAAAAGACTTTTTTACTTGCTATTGTTCTTGAAGGGTAGCTGTAGCGAGGATTTCCAAATGAATTGTACTTTTCTGTCCTCATTTTTATGTACTCAAAATGAAAATGAACAATAATAACTCATGAGATCATATTTTTTTCTCTTCAAATTGGTCTTTGTTGATTGAAAAAATTAATTTTCAGTTGAGATGACACAGAGACAAGGATTTTCTATGTTAGAAATTTAGAAATTAGTTAATTGAAATATACATATCTAGAGAGATTTTCCCTCAAAGATAACTATAGAAGTATTCCTTTTCACACATTCCACTCTGTTTTTTTTTTTTTTCAAAAAAGAATGGGAAATATACAGTTCTCACTTAACTTTGAGGGCCTAAACTTTAACAACTTTAGCTCAAACATTTCTCTGTTTCTCTTTCTCATTCTGTGTGTGTGTGTCTCTCTCTCTCCTGCACATGCAGACACACTGTACTCGGCACAATATTTTGTTGCTGCCTCTACTGAGCAGTTGAAAGAACTTAAGCAGATGTGTCTGGGATAAAAGTATATCTTCAAAATTTTAAATACTCTTTGCAGTAGTTCTTGTAGAGTAATGCACTACATTACAATGTACTTCCCCGTGAGAAGTAAAATTCATTAGAGCAGTTGTTAGCCAGTTCTCTAGAGGCTTCTGGTTCCTGAGAAACTTACCTGTGAGATACTACAAAGTAAGATAGAAGAATGACTTTCAAATATTGTACTTTCAGATTAATTATATAGAATAAAAAGAAAAAAATGCTTAACAGCTGCTTTAATTTAGGGTTAAAGAATATCCAATGTAGCATTCACGATTTATTAGATATTTAATTTCTACTCTGAGTGACATGTGCTTCATTATGAATGAAAAAAAAAAGTTATTTATAACCTCTGCCACCAAGCAGTTTAAAATCTAGTTGAGTGCATTTTAGGATTAAATGCAAGATGTTAAAAATAAACTAGTAATATTATGATATTTTAAATTTTTAATGGGCATCAGTGCCTTTCACAGGACCCCCCATTCCAAAATGTGATTTTTAGTACTTTCCACCTTCCTAATGCCTGTTCTGCATAGGTCTAGCTCCTCCAACTCCTCATTGTCACCCTTAATTTTCTTGGATTTTTTAATGTACAGTTCAGATTTTCATGGCTATGTAAAGGATTTAGAACAAAGACAAATTAAACAGAAAAAAAGGGACAGTTTTCACCTATCTTGAATGAGAGAATTAATTTCAACAAATTACAATTGTTTTAAGAATAATCCACACAGGACTGCCTACATATGAAAATGCTTTCCTTAGCAAATATGTGCTACTTTTTATTTAGATGTTTTTAAAAAATCATTACTATGATTCCCATGATTTATACATACTTCCAAACTCACTAGAGTAATTTGGAAGAAATGTTAATGTGTGTTCTAGCTTACAGATCAAGAAATAGAATCCATAAACTAAAAATATCCAAGTATCTATTCCACTCTTTCTTCCACTGGATTATAATAATTCTGACAAACATGGATGTGAAAGTCCAATTAATTCATGCCAGCTCTGCCCTTTTGAAGCACCCTATTTTTGCCACTTGCTGAAATGGCTTGCATCCTTTTCAATTTTCTCAGGCTTTTATTCATGATGCATTTTGGAACATATACGTTGGTAACTCTAAACTAGCACTAAAAATACTACAGATTGTATTGCTCTTTTTGCTTTATCTTCAAATACATATCCTATAAATTAATCCACTTTGGATTTGAATAAAATGTTCTATTATTAAGAAATCAAAATAACTATAAAGAAACTATATATTCTGAACATTAAAAAAAAATCTGTTCCCAGAAGTACTCAAAAAAGCAGGAGTAAGTAAAGAGAACAGCATAATAATTTAGGTTTTAGAAGAATAACTTATCTTGTAAAGACCTAAGAGATTAAATATCAGTAAATAACAAGATACAAGTAACTAATTACTTGAGCAATATGTATAATAAAGAAGTAATGATTATATAATCTATTGTGAACTTGGAGAAAAGTAAAATATTAATGAAAATTCCCATTTTTTATTAATAAAATCATATATCTTGAGCACATAACAGACTCAACATTGAATAAAGCATTAAATAAAACATTAATTCTACACAACACATTAATATTGCAAAGATTTTACAGAAATTGATAAATGAATAAATAAACATCTCCCTGAACTATTTACCTTAAACCTAGATTTTTAAATAAGATAATATAGCTACTATCACAAAGGAGCTTGTGGTCTCTTTAATTAGGGGGAAAAAAGAAAATCTATATACAAGTAAGCAATTTTTAAAAGTTTATAACACAAAAGAAGAGCAAGTAATAATATAGAACAAGGGAAATGAAAGAATACAATCAGATCAGATCAGATCAGATCAGTCACTCAGTCGTGTCTGACTCTCTGCGACCCCATGAATCGCAGCACGCCAGGCCTCCCTGTCCATCACCAACTCCCAGAGTTCACTCAGACTCATGTCCATCGAGTCAGTGATGCCATCCAGCCATCTCATCCTCTGTCGTCCCCTTCTCCTCTTGCCCCCAATCCCTCCCAGCATCAGAGTCTTTTCCAATGAATCAACTCTTCGCATGAGGTGGCCAAAGTACTGGAGTTTCAGCTTTAGCATCATTCCTTCCAAAGAAATCCCAGGGCTGATCTCCTTCAGAATGAACTTGTTGGATCTCCTTGCAGTCCAAGGGACTCTCAAGAGTCTTCTCCAACACCACAGTTCAAAAGCATCCATTCTTCGGCGCTCAGCCTTCTTCATAGTCCAACTCTCACATCCATACATGACCACTGGAAAAACCTTAGCCTTGACTAGATGAACCTTTGTTAGCAAAGTAATGTCTCTGTTTTTGAATATGCTATCTAGGTTGGTCATAATTTTCCTTCCAAGGAGTAAGCGTCTTTTAATTTCATGGCTGCATTCACTATCTGTAGTGATTTTGGAGCCCAGAAAAATAGAGTCTGACACTATTTCCACTGTTTCCCCATCTATTTCCCATGAAGTGATGGAACCGGATGCCATGATCAATTCTTAAGGTCAATTTATTTATTCAATATTGTGTGCCAGGCACTGTTGTGGACACTAGAAATATAGTATTGAGAATAAAAGAAAATAACCCTTTCCTTCGTGGAACACAAAATAAGACCAATACATGCTAAGAAAATATATAAAAGAATATAGGAAATGTGCTAGAATGGGCCCCAATATTATGTGTCCAAGGATAGTCTTACAGAGTGTGTCATAGGAATAATGATATGAAGGAGGAAAAACAGCAGTCATGAATGTGCTTAGAGGAAGAGCTGAGGAAATAGTAAATGCAAAAAGCCCCAACAACAAGGTCCTAATGTACAGCCTCAGAACTATATTCAATATCCCGTGATAAACCACAATAAGAAAGAATATGAAGAAGAATATAAATATATATGTACATACATAATATATGTATGTATTTGTATACATATATATATATATATATGAATCACTTTGCTGTGCATAATAAACACAATATTGTAAATCAACTATATTTCAATAAAATAATTTTTTTTTTTTGAACTCTAAGAGGAAGGGCTTGTTGGTCTGTTTTAGGAACAGTGAGAATGTCAATGTAACTTGAAATTAGAGTATGAGCACAGTGCAATATCATAAAAAAGAGTAATATGAGAAAATATTTTTAAAAGACTTATCAAATTTTTGACCTAAGCACCTGAGGATGTGAGGTTCCATTTACTGAGTTGTGGATTACTGTGAGGGAACAGGTTTGATGATAAGATTAGGAAAGAGTGAAAAGAAAGACAGAATTCTGTTCCAAGATGGTGAAATAGGAGGTTCCTGATGTACAGCCACACATGGTGCAATTCCCACCAAATAAATTCCAGAAACTCTTTGAGTAACTCATACACATCAATTGAAGGAGAGATTGTTGTTCTGTCACCCAGTTGTGTCCAACTCTTTGCAACCCCACAGACAGCAGCATACCAGGCCTCTCTGTCCCTCACCATCTCCAGAAGTTTGGCCAAGTTCATGTCCATTGCATCAGTGATTACCTTGAAATGGGTACAAAAGGCTCAAACACACTGCCACCTAAACCACATCCCCAGCACAACATCATACAATCAGAAGAGAACTCACACTCTCAGCTTCAACTTGAGGAGTAAAGGGATTGGACCCAATATCTAGCACCTCAGCTTATAAAACTTCCACCTGATGCTCTGAAACCCAATAAAGCTGATGTCCAGACCCACAGTACAACTGCAAACAAAGAAATATTTTTTAATTAGTGCCCAAGGACTCTTTCTGACTCCTTAGCACAGAGTTTCAGGCTGAGCACGAGGAAGTAGATATAAACACCCCATTTCCAACCTTTCCCTGACTGAGGCTCATTAGCATACTTCAGAAGGCCTATTTGCACGCTTCAGAAGATGCAGCAGTGGGGTCAGGCTTTTAAGTTTACATCCAGGAGCTGACTGTGGGTGTCATCTCCATGTTCTCCCTCAGATCTGCTCCAGGTTGCCAGTGTCACCCTAGAAGGAGTCTGTGCACTTTTAAGTTGCCCAGCAATTTCTGTTTCAACAAGCCTACCACGTTATTTTTCTGTATGATAAATTTTAGAATCACCATTCTAAAGGATTGCTTCAAAAAGAAGCCACTTTACACAGAAGAACTGAAACAGAAGAAAATATGCAATATATGGATGGATTTTATGAAACATAGACTATATAAAATAATGATAAATTCATGTCTAATTTGCAGGATTACAAAAAAAAAGAAAAAAAGAAAATACTAGAAAAAAATAGCATATCTCTCACAGGATGAGTGAATGGGTAAAATAATATATCCTTTTGAATGCAGTGTTGCACATACACATATAATCCTGTGTATGTTAACATTTTAAAAGTAATAGTTAAAATAGAATGCATGTACTCTAAACCAATAGAGAAGAACTAAGGTGATTAAAAACCAACTTATTGGCAAACCCCCAAGAGGAAAAGGATAGTCACCATACATATATTTGACAAATGCAAAACATATAAAGTTCTCCAATAAATCAATTAGAAAAAAGTTCAATGAAAAAGATATAAAGATTTAAAAAGATACTTCACCAAAAAAGATATCAAAATACCTAATTAATATAGGTAAAAGTATTGTTCAACTTAATCATCTATCAATAAAATCACACCACCACAATGCTCTAAACCCCAAAATGTACCAAATGAAGCAGATGAAAAATATTAATTATTGGTAAGAATGGGGAGCAACCAGAATTCTGTGTACCATTTGTCAAAGTATACATTTGTACAACCAATTTGGAATATTATTTGATGATTTTCTTAAAGGTGTATCCTCAGATTTAATGTGGACATGGGTTTAACAAAAGATTTGTTCTAGTGTGTATAATAGTACTATTAATAATCATCTGAAACTGTTAACTATTCAAATGCTTATAAGACAAAATGTGTAAATTAACTCTGGTAAATTCACAAAATGTGATAGAGCCACAGGAACATAAAGTCTACAACTACATGGAAAATAAGAATGATTCTTTATCACAATATTGAATGAAGAATCAGAAAAAAATAACACATACTCTATAAATCTATTCAACTAACATACCAAAAAAAAAAAAACCTTTCTCTATGCTGCTAAAAATGTCTGAATAGTGGTTTCTTGTGATTAGCTAGAGACTGGTAGGGAGCATGACCACATGGGGTGATGGTCATAATCCCATTTCTTAATCTGAGTGCTGGACATACAGATATGTTAAACTTGTGAAATTCACTGATTTTCACACTTATGTGCATTTCAATTTCTATATTATATTCTGATGAAAAGTTTTAAAAAAAACTCTAAAAACATTCCTTTATCAACATAAAAGAATTGAGAAAAGAACAGAATAAGGAAGAGAGATAATAAGCATATATAAAAGTGTTCCAAATATACCAAGCATCATGGTGAATTTAAACAGATTAACTATTTAATTAAAATATAAAAATATAAACATAGGCAATAATTTGATGAAATGCATATATAAATCATAAACTCACAATAGGATTGAAAGTAAAATAAAGTAAAATGATACAAGAACATGCTAATCAAAGTGAAAATGGAGTGGCTACATCAAGGTTTCACTACGGTGACACTATTGATATTTCATGCATAATTCTTTGTTATAAAGGTATGTCCTTGATGTTTAGCAACATCCAAGACCTATATACACTAGATGCCAGGAGCACTACCCTCCTCCTGTTGTAACAACCAAAAATATCTCCAGATATTATAAAATCACCCTTGGATTACACCCTCCCCCACAGGTGAGAAGCACTGGGTTACACTGCATGTTCAGTCACTTCAGTAGTGTCCAACTTTTTGTGACCCTATGCACTCTATCCCACCAGGCTCCTCTGTCCATGGGATTTCCCAGTCAAGAATACTGGAGTGGGTTGTCATTTCCTTCATCACCCCCAGTTAGGAAAAACTGTGCTACATTAATATAATACAAATTAGATTTCAAAACAAAGCTATTAATAGACTTAAAGAAAGCTATTGTGTAGTGTTAAAATATTTAATTCATATTTGTTCTTCAGTAAATATTTATTGAACTCCTACACCAGGGATACAATAAAGGAGAAGCAGACAAAATTCTAGTTGTTACAGAGCTCATACTCTAGTGGGGATCAACAATGGTAAACAAATAAATAATTCATTGATAAGAGCTAGAAATAAAAATACAGCATAGTAAGTGAATGTATTTTTATATAGTGAAATGCTATTTTACATTAAGTTTCCAAGGAAGATTTATTAATTAATTTGGCATTTCAAAAGACAGTTTAAGAAAGTCATGTTTAGTCAAGATTGTTCAGGAAGAAGGCAAAGCAAGTATTTGCATAAGGTCTAAGAAAGGAGCTAGGCATATTCCAAATAACAATGGAGAGGAGAATATGGATCAAGCAGAGTAATAGAGAAGAAATGAAATAGGAGGTAAAGTAAGGGTTGGCTTGTCAAAAAAATTTAAAGTAATTGGATACAATTATTCTCACTTCAGTTCAGTCACTCAGTCGTGTCCGACTCTTTGTGACCCAATGAATCGCAGCACTCCAGGCCTCCCTGTCCATCACCAACTCCTGGAGTTCACTCAAACTCATGTCCATCACATCAGTGATGCCATCCAGCCATCTCATCCTCTGTCATTCCCTTCTCCTCCTGCCCCCATTCCCTCCCAGCATCAGAGTCTTTTCCAGTGAGTCAACTCTTCGCATGAGGTGGCCAAAGAACTGGAGTTTCAGCTTTAGCATCATTCCTTCCAAAGAAATCCCAGGGCTGATCTCCTTTAGAATGGACTGGTTGGATCTCCTTGCAGTCCAAGAGACTCTCAAGAGTCTTCTCCAACACCACAGTTCAAAAGCATCAATTCTTCAGCGCTCAGCCTTCTTCATAGTCCAACTCTCACATCGATACATGACCACTGGAAAAACCATAGCTTTGACTAGACAGATCTTTGTTGGCAAAGTAATGTCTCTGCTTTTGAGTATGCTATCTAGGTTGGTCATAGCTTTCCTTCCAAGGAGTAAGTGTCTTTTAATTTTATGGCTGCAATCACCATCTGCAGTGATTTTGGAGCCCCCCAAAATAAAGTCTGACAGTGTTTCCACTGTTTCCTCATCTATTTCCCATGAAGTGATGGGACCCGATGCCATGATCTTTGTTTTCTGAATGTTGAGCTTTAAGCCAACTTTTTCACTCTACTCTTTCACTTTCGTCAAGAGGCTTTTTAGTTCCTCTTCACTTTCTGCCATAAGGGTGGTGTCATCTGCATATCTGAGGTTATTGATATTTCTCCAGGCAATCTTGATTCCATCTTGTGCTTCTTCCAGCCCAGCATTTCTCATGATGTACTCTGCATATAAGTTAAATAAGCAGGTGACAGTATACAGCCTTGATGTACTCTCACTTAATATTAGCTAAAAATAAACAATAAAAATACATATAGCTATTATACTATTATTAGAATTTCAAAAAAATTTATGAAAATCCATAACTGGTCCACGGAGTCACAAAGAGTTGGACATGATTGAGCAGCTGAACTGAACCTAACTGAGTGTATATATGCTAATGCTGCTCTCTCAATTTATCCCATCCATTCCTTCTCCCACTGTGTCTACAAGTTTGTTCTCTATTATTGTGTCTCTATTCCTGCCTCCAAATAGTTTAATCAAGACCATTTTTCTAGATTCTATATATATGTATTAATATACAGTACATGTTTTTCTCTTTCTGTGTTACTTCATTCTGTACGACAGACTCTAGGTTAAAACAGAACTAAGATCATACAACTTTCATACTTAAATCTTTCAACCAAGCCAAGAGTAAGGCCCAAATTTACACCAAACTGTCTAATTCTGGCCAAAATAATTTTTCTCTTTTGGTTCTTAGCTTAAATGTCACTTCCTCAGAAAAGATTTCCTTATCACATCTTAATTTAAAAGTTTCTTATTAATTCTTCATTCTAGCTCTCTGAATTTCATTTTTTTTGCAGAATTTTTAATTATATAATTATTAGTAAAATTAATTCTTTAGTATCAATCTTTCAGCTAGACTGAATATGCTGTCTCTTTATAGACAAATTCTATTTTGTTTACTCCATAAATTTAGCACAGCAATTGAGTGAATGATTGATACCTTAGGATATCCAGTGTTGTATCACCCTAGCCACATTGTAATCACATTAATCTTTTCTATCTATTTATTAAAATAGTATCACAGTCTCTAAATTTACTATTTCACGATTCTGTGTGTGTGTGTGTGTGTTTTTCCCCTGTTCAGGAGCCTCATTATCTTTTCCTTCAAGTAACCTTAATGAGGGCATCCCAGGCTGTGCTACTGGTTAACAAAACCACCTGCCATTGTAAGAGACGCAAGAGACACAAGAGACATGGGCTTGAACCCTGATTTTGGAAGATCCCCTGAAGAAGCACAAAACAACCCACTCCAATATTCTTGTCTGGAGAATCCCATGGACAGAGGAGTTTGGCAGCTATAGTCTGTGGAGTCACAAAGAGTCGGACATGACAAGTGATTTAGCATACATGCTGGTGTTGCTGCTGCTAAGTCGCTTCAGTTGTGTCTGACTCGGTGTGACCCCATAGACGGCAGCCCACCAGGCTACCCCATCCCTGGGATTCTCAAGGCAAGAACACTGTAGTGGGTTGCCATTTCCTTCTCCAATGCATGAAAGTGAAAATGAAGTCGCTCAGTTGTGTCCAACTCTTAGCGACCCCATGGACTGTAACCCATCAGGCTCCTCCATCCATGGGATTTTCCAGGCAAGAGTACTGGAGTGGGGTGCCATTGCCTTCTCTGAGCATACATGCATGCACCCTTAAAAATGTTTACATGGTTAGTCTGTCAAACACCTATAAGTTTTTCAGGAACCAATTAAAAATTATCTCCTTAAGTCATTTGGCCCTCCTATCTCCATTTTACTGACCATAGAATGAATGGTGTCCGTGTTTTTATTCCTTTAGTTTGTATCATCCAGAATTCAGTTTGGGCATAGAAATCACAGCAATTACTTTAGCAAAGATAATTTAATATACAGACTTGTTAACTATATATTGAAAAACTGAAAGTCAAAAAATGTAGATGAAGGTGTTTTCTTAGGCAGACAGCAACAAGAAACAGCTATACTTCTAATGCTGGAGGAGAAAAGGTGTCCAGTCAGTTCAGTTCAGTCGCTCAGTAGTGTCTGACTCTTTGTGACCCCATGGACTGCAGCACACCAGGATTCCCTGTCCACCACCAACTCCCGGAGCTTGCTCAAATTCATGTCCACCGAGTCAGTGAGGCCATCCCACCATCTCATCCTCTGTCGTTCCCTTCACCTCCTGCCTTAGAAGGCAGCAACAAGGAATAGCTATATCTCTAACACTGAAGGAGCAAAAAGGATTAGAATTTTTAAATCTTAAGAAATTTAGAGTAGGAGTCCTTCAAGCTTTAACTCAGATGTTTGAGGAGGAAGTCCCTCTGCATTGGGTTCTATGATTCTGATTTCATAAATGTTGTGGAGGTTGCTAATACTGGAACAAAGTGCTAGGGTTTGGAAAACCATCACTGCATTCTGCTAAGGTGATGGCAACAGAACCAGTAAAGAGACCACAACAAAATGCTGCATATTCCTTCTTTCTCTTTCAGTCTTCTAGCTTCCACCAAGCCCTATTGCAAAGACTTAGCAGAGAATTATCTTACCTAAGAAAACATGCTTCACAGAGTCTGAGAGTATAGAAAATGTGTTTAAGGAAAATAACATAGTAACTTAAAACTTGGCAAATAGTTCTAAATTGTTCATTGTAGTTATTTTTGCAAACTTTTATTCATTTGCTTTTTCAATAAATGTGTATTGATTGTTCCTTCTTTGCTTTTTGGATAAATGTTTATTGATAGTTCCCTCTATCAGGTTCTGCAGCTAGTGATAAATAACAATTATGGAGTTCTTGTCCTCCCAGTGCTTATCATCTGAGTTTTCTGTTCCACTAAAATCCATGCACTTTTATTTAGAGAGCATATCTTTAAAACATATCTATTTTAAAATGTAGAATATTTTAAGTATACAGAATGTAACAGGTATCCATGACTGCATTGACCCTGGTCTCTTTAGAACAGTGGTTCTTAGCTGGAGATGATTTTGCACACAAATAATGTTTAACAGTGTATGCTAATGATCAGCAAACTATACACAGGTGGCCAAGTCCTGCCCACCACATTATTATAAATAAAATTTTATCAGAACACAGACAGACTCAGTTGTTATTAACTGTTTATGTCTGCTTTTGTGTTCCACCAGCAGAGGTATGATTGTGTCAGAGACTGAATGACACACAAAGTCTGAAATATTTAGTATTTGACTCACTAGAGAAAAAAATAAAATTGCCATTATTTAGAACACACAACTAAAATTTAGTATAAACACTTAATACCACTAGTACTAGTCATAGCAAATACCCTTTTTAAACAACACAAAATGACTTTACACATGGACTTCACTAAATGGTCAATACCAAAATCAAATTGGTTACTTTCTTTGTAGCTGAAGATGGAGATGCTGTATACAGTCAGCTGGATCTGACTGTGGCTCAGATCATCAGTTTCTCATAGCAAAATTCAGGTTTAAACTGAAGAAAACCAGGAAAAACAATATGACAGCAAGGTATGACTTAAATCAAATCCCATATGAATTCACAGTAGAGGTAACAAAGAGGTTCAAGGGGCTAGATCAAGTTAACAGTGTGCTTGAAGAACTATGGACAGAGGTCCATAGTATTATACAGGAGGCAATGAACAAAACCATCCCAAAGAAAATGTAAAGAAGGCAAACTGGTTATCCGAGGAGGTTTTACAAATAGTGGAAGAGCAAAGAGAGGAAAAAAGCAAGGGAGAGAGGGAAAGGTACATCCAATTAAACTCAGAGTTCCAAAAAATACCTCGAAGAGACAAGAAGGGCTTTTTCAATGAACAGTGCTTAATACTAGAAGAAAAGAACAAAGGGGAAAGACGAGATCTCTTCAGGAAAATTGGAAGCATCAAGGGAGCATTCTGCCCAAAAATGGGCACAATAAAGATAAAAATGGTACAGAACTAGTAGACACTGAAGAGATCAAGAAAAGATAGAGAGAATAGGTGGAAAAACTGTATAAAAAAATCTTAATGAACCAGATTACTATGATGGTGCAGTTAGTCACCAAGAATCAGACATTATGGAGTGCAAAGTCAAGTGGGCCTTAAAAAGCACTGCTCTTAATAAAGCTAGTGGATGCGATGAAATTCCAGTAGAATTATTTAAATCCCTAAAGGAAGATGCCATCAAGGTGTTGCATTCACTATGACAGCAAATCTGGAAGACCCAGCAGTGGCCACAGGGCTGGAAAATGTCAATCCTCATCCAAATCCCCAAGAAGGTTAATACCAAAGAATGTGCTCATCATCAGATAATTGCACTCGTCTCCCATGCTAGTAAGGTCTTGCTTAAAATCTTGCATGCTAGGCTTCAACATTATGGGAACCAAGAACTTGCAGATGTATATGCAGGGTTTAGAAAAGGAAGAGGAACAGGAGATCAAATTGCCAACATTTGCTGGGTTATAGAGAAAGCAAAAGAATTTCAGAAAAATATCTGTCTCTTGTTTCATTGACTATTCTAAAGCCTTTGACTGTGTGGATCATGGCAAACTGTAGAAAGCTCTTAGAGAGATGGGAATGCCAGACCATCTTACCTGTCTCCCGAGAAACCTGCATGTGGATCAAAAAGCAACAGTTAGAACCTTGTATGGAACAACTAGTTGGTTCAAGAGAAAGGAGTGCAACAGTGCAGTCTGCTGTCACCATGTTTGTTTAACCTATAGGCAGAACACATCATGAGAAATGATAGGCTGGCCGAGTTACAAGCTGGAATCAATATAGGCAGGAGAAACACCAACAACCTCAGACATATAGATGATACAACTCTAATGGCAGAAAGAGAAGAAGAACTAAAGAGTCTCTTGATGAATGTGAAGGAGAAAAGTGAAAGAGCTGGCTTAAGACTAAATATTAAAAAAAAAAAAACCTAAAGCCATAGCATCTGACCCCATTACTATATGGTGAGTAGAAGGAGAAAAGGTGGAAGTAGTGACAGATTTCCTCTTCTTGGGCTCCAGAATCACTGCAGATGGTGACTGCAGCCATGATATCAGAAGCAAATGAGAAATCTAGACAATGTATTGAAAAGCAGAGACATTACTGTGACAACAAAGGTCTGTATAGTCAAGGCTATGGTCTTCCCAGTGGTCACATATTGTTGTGAGAGCTGGACTGGAGGAGGCAGAATATAAAGGAGGCAGAACACCAAAGAACTGATACCTTCAAACTGTGGTGCTTTCGAAGGCTCCTGAAGGTCCCTTGGCCAGCAAGGAGATCAAAACAGTCAATCTAAAGGGTGATCAACCCTGAATTTTTACTCGAAGAACTAATGCTGAAGCTGAAGCTCCAATACTTTGGCCACCTGATGTGAAGAACTGACTCATTGGAAAAGTCTACCAACACTTAGGGCTTCCCTGGTAGTTCAGTTGTTAAAGAATCTGCCTGCATTGCAGGAGACTTCAGTTTGATTGCTTGGTCAGGAATATCCCCTGGAGAAGGGATTGGCTACCCACTCCAGGATTCATGGACTTTCCTGGTGGCTCAGACAGTAAAGAATGCCTGCAATTTGGGAGACCTGGCTTAAATCCCTGGGTTATGAAGAACCCCTGGAGGAGGGCATAGCAATCCATTCCAGGATTCTTGACTGGAGGATCCCCAAGGACAGAGAAACTGGCAAGCTACAGCCCATGGGCTCACAAAGAGTCAGACATGACTGAGCAGCTAAGCACTGCACAGCACATCACCAATACTTTAGAGATTATTATGTAGAAGATTTTTTTTTAATATAGGTAAATATATGCCACCAAAATTAACTAGAGGGAATTTATTAATTTATTCTTGATATTGGAATAAATTTTGTGTAAATTACAAACTTCCTTAGAGCACTGAAACATACAGTTTTCAATTTTTGGTCTAATTTAAAGCATTTTCAAGCATTTTTTTCAAAGACATTTAAGGGTATAATAACTGATACAAGTTTTGTTTGTTCATTTGCTTTTCAATTCCCTCTGCTACTCAAAGAGTGTATCTTCTTAAGCTCATTAGATAAGAGACATATGTTTTCCCCAGAGGTAGCTGAACGTAGTAGTATTTGGCAGATCAATTTTCACTGGAGATTTAATATATAAGGTTGTAGATTTAGTCGTCCATATTTGCCTGGTATTTCTGCAAGGGCTGTATCTTTTTTGTTTATTAGCACAAAGATAATTCATCAAAACATACTGCGCTAAAATATATATTTAGCAAACGTTAAATAGAATCTTAATCCATCAGTTCAGTTCAGTCACTCAGTTGTGTCCGACTTTTTGTGACCCCATGAATCATAGCACGGCAGGCCTCCCTGTGCATCACCAACTCCCGGAGTTCACTCAAACCCATGTCCATCGAGTCGGTGATGCCATCCAGCCATCTCATCTTCTGTCGTCCCCTTCTCCTCCTGCCCCCAATCCCGCCCAGCATCAGAGTCTTTTCCAACGAGTCAACTCTTCACATGAGGTGGCCAAAGTATTGGAGTTTCAACTTCAACATCAGTCCTTCCAATGAACAACCAGGACTGATCTCCTTTAGGATGGACTGGCTGGATCTCCTTGCAGTCCCAGGGATTCTCAAAGTCTTCTCCAACACCACAGTTCAAAAGCATCAATTCTTCGGTGCTCAGCTTTCTTCACAGTCCAACACTCACATCCATACATAACCACTGGAAAAAACATAGCCTTGATTAGACGGACCTTTGTTGGCAAAGTAATGTCTCTGCTTTTCAATATACTATCAAGATTGGTCATAACTTTCCTCCCAAGGAGTAAGCGTCTTTTAATTTTATGGCTGCAGTCACCATCTGCAGTGATTTTGGAGCCCCCCCCCCAAATAAAGTGTGACACTGTTACCACTATTTCCCCATCTATTTCCCATGAAGTGATGAGACTAGATGCCAAGATCTTCATTTTCTGAATATTGAGCTTTAAGCCAACTTTTCACTCTACTCTTTCACTTTCATCATGAGGCTTTTTAGTTCCTCTTCACTTTCTGCCATAAGGGTGCTGTCATCTGCATATCTGAGGTTATTGATATTTCTCCTGGCAATCTTGATTCCAGCTCGTGCTACATCCAGCCCATCATTTCTCATGATGTACTCTGTATATAAGTTAAATAAGCAGGGTGACAATATACAGACTTGATGTACTACTTTTCCTATTTGGAACCAGTCTGTTGTCCCATGTCCAGCTCTAACTGTTGCTTCCTGACCTCGATATAGATTTTTCAAGAGGCAGGTCAGGTCGTCTGGTATTCCCATTTCTTTCAGAATTTTCCATAGTTTATTGTGATCCACACAGTCAAAGGCTTTGGCATAGTCAATAAAGCAGAAATAGATGTTTTTCTGGAACTCTCTTGCTTTCTTGATGATCCAGCGGATGTTGGCAATTTGATGTCTGCTTCCTTTGCCTTTTCTAAAACCACCTTGAACATCTGGAAGTTCATCATTCACATATTGCTGAAACCTGGTTTGGAGAATTTTGAGCATTTCTTTACTAGCGTGTGAGATGAGTGCAATTGTGTGGTAGTTTGAACATTCTTTGGCATTGCCTTTCTTTGGGATTGGAATGAAAACTGACTTTTTCCAGCCCCGTGACCCCTGCTGAGTTTTCCAAATTTGCTGGCATACTGAATTCAGCACTTTCACAGTATCATCTTTCAAGATTTGAAATAGCTCAACTGGAATTCCATCACCTCCACTAGCTTTGTTCATAGCGGTGCTTTAAGGCCCACTTGATCTCACACTCCAGGATGTCTGGCTCTAAGTGAGTGATCACACCATCATGATTATCTGGGTCATGAAGATCTTTTTTGTACAGTTCTTCTGTGTATTCTTGCCACCTCTTCTTAATATCTTCTGCTTCTGTTAGGTCGATACCATTTCTGTCCTTTATGGAGCCCATCTTTGCATGAAATGTTCCCTTGGTATCTCGAATTTTCTTGAAGAGATCTCTAGTCTTTCCCATTCTGTTGTTTTCCTCTATTTCTTTGCACTGATTGCTGAGGAAGGCTTTCTTATCTCTCCTTACTATTGTTTGGAAATCTGCACTCAGATGCTTATATCTTTCCTTTTCTCCTTTGCTTTTCACTTCTCTTCTTTTCACAGCTATTTGTAAGGCCTCCTCAGACAGCCATTTTGCTTTTTTGCATTTCTTTTCTATGGGAATGGTCTTGATCCCTGTCTCCTGTACAATGTCATGAACCTCAGTCCATAGTTCATCAGGCACTCTATCAGATCTTGTCCCTTAAATCTATTTCTTACTTCCACTGTATAGTCATGAGGGATTTGATTTAGGTCATATTTGAATGGTCTAGTGGTTTCCTCCACTTTCTTCAATTTCAGTCTGAATTTGGCAATAAGGAGTTCATGATCTGAGCCACAGTCAGTTCCTGGTCTTGTTTTTACTGACTGTATAGAGCTTCTCCATCTTTGGCTGCAAAGAATATAATCAATCTGATTTCGGTGTTGACCATCTGGTGATATCCATGTGTAGAGTCTTCTTTTGTGTTGTTGGAAGAGAGTGTTTATTATGACCAGTGCATTCTCTTGGCAAAACTCTATTAACTTTTGCCCTGCTTCATTCCATACTCCAAGGCCAAATTTGTCTGTTAATCCGGGTGTTTCTTGACTTCCTTCTTTTGCATTCCTTCAATAATGGTACTCTTCTGCTTCTTAAAAGGTCTGCAAAAAGGCAGCTGCCAAGGGTCTACCTTGGGCGGGCCATAGTAATAAAGGTGGGGCAACGGACCTCACAGAAGTGTGGCTGAGAGGAGCTATCCCTCTCCCAAGGTCAGGGATGGTGACTGAGAGTGCCAGGCTCCATTGGCACAGGAGCGGCTGAGAGGAGTTACCCCACTTCTGAGGTCAGGGGCAGTGGCCAAGAGGAGCTACCACATACCTGAGGTCAGGGGAGGCAGCTGACAGGAGCAACCCCATGTCCAGGGAGCGGCAGCTGAGTGGGTGCAGGAGGGCTGAGAGGAGCTACTCCACGTCCAAGGTCAGGAGGGGCGGCCATGATGAGATACCCCTTGTCCAAGGTAAGGAGCAGCAGCTGTGCTTTGCTGGAGCAGCCATGAAGAGATACCCCACGTCCAAGTTAAGAGAAACCCAAATAAGACGATAGGTGTTGCAAGAGGACATCAGAGAGCAGACACACTGAAACCATAATCACAGAAAACTAGCCAATCTGATCACATGGACCACAGCCTTGTCTAACTCAAGGAAACTAAGCCATGCCACGTGGGGCCACCCAAGAAGGGGAGGGTCATGGTGGAGAGATCTGACAGAATGTGGTCCACTGGAGAAGGAAATGGCAAACCATTTCAAATATTCTTGCCTTGAGAACCCCATGAACAGTATGAAAAGGCAAAATGATAGGATACTGAAAGAGGAACTCCCCAGGTCGGTAGGTGCCCAATGTGCTACTGGAGATCAGTGGAGAAAAACTCCAGAAAGAATGAAGGGATGGAGTCAAAGAAAAAACAATACCCAGCTGTGGATGTGACTGGTGATAGAAGCAAGTTCCAATGATGTAAAGAGCAATATTGCATAGGAACCTGGAATGTCAGGTCCATGAATCAAGGCACATGGGAAGTGGTCAAATAGGAGATGGCAAGAGTGAACGTCAACATTCTAGGAATCAGTGAACTAAAATGGACTGGAATGGGTGAATTCAACTCAGATGACCATTATATCTACTACTGTGGGCATTATATCTACTACTCCCTTAGAAGAAGTGGAGTAGCCATCATGGTCAACAAAAGAGTCTGAAATGCAGTACTTGGATGCAATCCCCAAAACAACAGAATGGTCTCTGTTCATTTCCAAGGCAAACCATTCAATATGATGGTAATCCAAGCCTATGCCACAACCAGTAACACTGAAGAAGCTGAAGTTGAACATTTCTATGAAAACCTACAAGACCTTTTAGAACTAACATCCAAAAAAAGATGTTTCAATCCATAGATGAGCAAAATTTCTGTGAGCCTACTAATTTAAAATGTTTTCATTTGACTTTATATGTTTCTAGCCTATGCAAAAGAGTTTAAATCAATTGCAAATTTAGTACAAAACATAAACAAACTCAACAGAAAAAATCCCACTCTGTGTTGTTTTTGATGTTTATTATTTCCATACATTCAGAGATAAAGTATTACTCACTGAAAAATGTCTCTCATTTGAACTATCATTGAAATTATAAAATTGTTTTGGGGTGTTGTATTAAATACTTAATTAATTTGAATTAAACATGTGTCTCAGACTTCTTTTTTACTCATTTCACGACACAGTATATATAGATTTATTTCTTTTACTTTTGTTTTTTTAGAAACCAGTCACATTTTTCTCTGTCCAAAAGAAATATTTTTTCTTTCACAAGTTGTATGAAGTAGAAGCACATATCATCTTTGCCCTTTCAAATGTGAAAATCCTTCAAAGTATTCTTTTCTAATTGCACATGTCTTTCTTCATTATTTTTTACAAGAGAAGGTTATAATAATCTGACCTTCCCTAAAGATGAAAATCAACTCATTCAAATGACTCAGTCATTGTATAATTTACTGTTACTAAAACAACAAATAATTTGTGAGCATTTACTATCTGCCATGGCATCTGGTCCCATCATTTCATGGGAAATAGATGGGGAAACAGTGGGGAAAGTGTCAGAATTTATTTCTGGGGGCTCCAAAATCACTCCAGATGGTAACTGCAGCCATGAAATTAAAAGATGCTTACTCTTTGGAAGGAAAGTTATGACCAACCTAGATAGCATATTGAAAAGCAGAGACATTACTTTGCCAAAAAAGGTCTGTCTAGTCAAGTCTATGGTTTTTCCAGTGGTTATGTATGGATGTGAGAGTTGGACTGTGAAGAAAGCTGAGCACTGAACAACTGATGCTTTTGAACTGTGGTGATGGAGAAGACTTGAGAGTTCCTTGGACTGCAAGGAGATCCAACCAGTCCATTCTAAAGGAGATCAGTCCTGGTTGTTCATCAGAAGGACTTATGTTGAAGTTGAAACTCCAATACTTTGGCCACCTCATGTGAAGAGTTGACTCATTGGAAAAGTCTCTGATGCTGGGAGGGATTGAGGGCAGGAGGAGAAGGGGATGACAGAGGATGAGATGGCTGGATGGCATCACCGACTTGATGGACGTGAGTTTGAGTGAAGTCCGGGAGTTGGTGATGCACAGGGAGGCCTGGAGTGCTGCAATTCATGGGGTCGCAAAGAGTCAGACACAACTGAGCGACTGAACTGAACTGAACTGAACTAAGGCACTGTTCAAGGCTATGTTTATGTTGTTTGTGATCTACTTGATGGAAAAGAGGAAATCTTTGTTTTCCAGATGTTTTTAGCATAACAAAGAGTCAGGAAAACTGACAAAACATGGTTAACTCTACCACAGTAGTGCAAGATTAGAAAAACTGTAGTGTAAATACAAGATAGCAAATGAGAGTCAGAGTAGACTTGAAGAAGAAACACTTGCATAAATTGTTATAGAAATACTTTTTTCAATAAATATAAGTACAGGGGAGGAATAGTCATTTCTTGCTGTGAGAAGAGCATGAGGAAAACTTTATTTACAGATTCCATTTAAAGAGTTAAATATTCATTTGTGTTTTTGGAATAATACATACAATGCTAGAAAATGAGGACAATGAAAATTATATCAAGTATGACTGCATAAAACATGCTGAAATGTGATTTTACTTTAAAGACAATGAGGAGCCATAAAGTAATTTTGAGCAAAATATAAACATTTAAATATAGTATTAGGGTAATACAAGTAATGATAAAGACAAACATACACATAAGACAGATAATTAAGAACTTATATCTACACATCTTATTCAGTGATTAGATAAGGACATGAGGCAGGGGAGGAATAAAAACTATTGCCAAGTAGCAAGTGTGCTTCTGAGCAGGTGACTCGGTCAGTAAAGAATCCACCTGTAATGCAGGAGACCACCTACAATGCAGGAGACATGGGTTCGATCCCTGGGTCAGGAAGATCCCTGGGAAGGAAATGGCAACCCACTCTAGTAGCCTTGCCTGGAGAATTCCATGGACAGAGGGGGCTAGTGGGATATAGTCCATGGGGCCAAAAAGAGTAGGACACGACTGAGCAACTAATACACACAAACAAGGCTACTCAGGAGAAATTTATGAGTCTCTTAGCATTAGGTGAACTCAGTTATGTATGTATCGTTTCCCAGGAACAGTGTATAAGGAGTACAGAAGAATATTTGGAGAACATATATATTTATAAGGGAAATATAATTGAGGGAATATAGTTGAGGGAAAAGCATTCCATAAAAAAGGAAACAGTTTGTGAGCTTCTTACAAAACTAGACTATAATACACAGAAATTCCACTTATATTTGCACAACTAAGTTAAAAACTTATATCCGTAGAAGAACCCTCACACAAATTTTTATAGCACTTCCATTCATAATTTTTAAAACTAAAAGGTAGTCAATATATCTTTTAATAGGTGGATGGGTATTCATATATTGGACTATTTTTCAACAATAAAAAAAGAAAAAGTCTATAGAAATAGAAAAATAAAAATATAAGATTTCAAATCACTTTAAGTGAAAGAAGCCCATCTGAAGAGGCTACATACTGTAGGAATTCAATTATGCAACAATTTGGAAAAGGCAACATATGGAGAATGTGAAAAGATCAGTGGTTGCCGGGGATTTAAGGGGAAGAAGGATGAATAAGTGGAACAAAGGAGATTTTTAGCATAGTGAAATTATTCTATATGATACAGAAATTATGGATGTATGTTTTACATTTGTGAAAACCTATAGAAGGTACAATATAAAGCATAAGCTCTAATGTAAAGTATTGACTTTAGTTAATGCATCAATACTACTTCATTAATTATAACCAAAGTTCAACACTAAGGCAAAATTTAAACAATAGGAGAAATTTTTGTGTCAGAGAGGAAGTACATGATACAAAAGTACATTATACCTTCATATCAATTTTCTAATAAAAAATTTTGTGTCAGAGAGGAAGTACATGATATGAAAGTACATTAGTACTTAGTACTTTCATATCAATTTTCTATCTAAAATTTAATATAAAAATAAGTAAATAAATATAATAAAAATACTGAAAGACATAATGAAGGAAACAAAAGTGACCTGAAATTTCTTAGAAGAAATGAAAAAGGGTCTATTGGCCTTTATATTTGAAAAGCCATTAATGAATAAGTATATCAAAAAAACAATGATGATTACCCTTTGCAAGATAAGGAAATAATGTATACAGGTAGACTTCACCATCTGGTGGCTTGTTTTACAGCACATAAGTGAACAAGATTATAAAGTCATTAAGAGAGCTATGACATTATTTATTTTGCTACAGTATTTAAAACAATTTTAAAAAACATTTCTAAGACATTCAAATATTTTCTTTTCTTAAGTGAACAACTATGTAATGCTTTGAACAACTAATATTAATAATTATGCATTACCTGCCAATGTTAAATTTCTTTTTTGTAAATTAATTTACTTATATTACTTGGCTTCCCTGGTGGCTCAGACGGTAAATCATCTTCCTGCAATGCAAGAAACCCAGGTTTGATCCCTGGGTTGGGAAGATCCCCTGGAGAAGGAATGGCAATCCACTCCAGTATTCTTGCCTGGAAAATCCCATGGATGGAGTAGCCTGATAGGCTACAGTCCATGTGGTCACAAAGAGTTGGACATGACTGAGCGACTTCACTTTCACTTTTCATATTAATTGAAGGCTAATTACTTTACAATATTGTGGTGGCTTTTGCCATACATTGACATGAATCAGCCACAGGTGTACATGTGTCCTCCATCACGAACCCCTCCCACAACCCTCCTCATCACATCCCCCTGGGTTGTCCCCGTGCAATGGCTTCGAGTGCCCTGTTCCATGCATCGAACTTGGACTGGTCATCTATTTCACATATGATAATATACATGTTTCACTGCTATTCTCTCAAATTATCCCACCCTCAACTTCTCCCACAGAGCCCAAAAGTCTGTTTTTTATACCTTTGTCTCTTGCTGGCTTGCATATAGGGTCATGGTTATCATCTATCTTTCTAAATTCCATATATATTCATTATTATACTATATTGGTGGTTTTCTTTCTGACAATTCACTCTGTATAATAGGCCCCAGTTTCATACACCTCATTAGAACTGATTCAAATGTGTTCATTTTAATAGATGAGTAATATTCCATTCTGTATATGTACCACAGTTTCTCATCCATTTGTCTGATGATGGACCATGTCCTAGCTATTGTAAACAATGCTGCAATGAACATCAGGGTGCACATGTCTCTTTCAATTCTGGTTTCCTCAGTGTGTATGCCCAGCAGTAGGATTGCTGGGTCATATGGTAGTTCTATTTCCAGGTTTTTAAAGGAATCTCCTCATTGTTCTCTTGGATGCCTGTACTGTTTGCATTCCAACCAACAGTGTAAGAGGAGAGCTCCCTTTTCTCCACACCCTCTCCAGCAATTTATTGTTTGTAGACATTTTGATGGCAGCCATTTAGACTTCCATGAGATGGTGCCTCATTGTGGTTTTGATTTGCATTTCTCTGATAATGAGTGATGTTGAGCATTTCTTCATGTGTTTGTCAGCCATTTGTATGCCTTCTTTGGAGAAATGTCTGTTTAGTACTTTGGCCCATTTTTTGATTGGGTCATTTATTTTTCTAGCATTGAGCTACATGAGCTGTTTGTATATTTTTGAGATTAATTCTTTGTCAGTTTCTTCGTTTGCTATTGTTTTCTCACTCTAAAGGCTGTCTTTTCACCTTGCTTATAGTTTCCTTCATTGCTCAAAAGCTTTTAAGTTTAATTAGGTCCCATTTGTTTATTTTTACATTTATTGCATTACTCTGGAAGGTGAGTGATAGAGGATTTTGCTGTGATTTATGTCAGAGAGTGTTTTGCCTATGTTTTCCTCTAGGAATTTAAATGTTTCTGGTCTTACATTAAGATCTTTAATCCATTTTGAGTTTATTTTTGTGTATGGTGTTAGAAAGTGTTCCGGTTTCATTCTTTTGCAGGTGCTTGACCAGTTTTCCCAGCACTACTTCTTAAACAGTTTGTCTTTTATCCACTGTATATTTTTCCTCCTTTGTCAAAGATTCGGTGGCCATACGTATGTAAATTTATCTCTGGCCTTTCTACTTTATTTCACTGATCTATACTTTTGTCTTTGTGTCAGTATTATACTCTCTTGGTGACTGGAGCATTGTAGTATAGTCTAAGGTCAGGCAGTTTGATTCTTCCAGTCCCATTCTTCTTTCTCAAGATTGCTTTGGCTATTAGAGGTATTTTGTATTTTCACACAAATTGTGAAAGTATTTTTTTAGATCTCTGAAAAATACCATTGGTAGCTTGATAAGTATTGCATTGAATCTACAGAGTGCTTTGGGTAGTATACTCATTTTCACTATATTGATTTTTCCCATCCACAAACACGGTATACTTCTTCATCTAATTGTGTCATCTTTGATTTCTTTCATCAGTGTTTTTTTTTTTTTTTTTTAATTTTCTTTATATAGATCTTTTGTTTCTTTAGGTAGATATACACTTAAGTATTTTATTCTTTTTTTTCACAGTGGTGAATGGAATTGTTTCCTTAATTTCTCTTTCCATTTTCTCATTGTTAGTGTATAGAAATTCAAGGGATTTCTGTGTATTAATTTTATATCCTTAAACTTTATTATATTCATTGATTAGCTATAATAATTTTCTGGTGGTGTCTTTAGGGTTTTCTATGTAGGGTATCCTGTCATCTGCAAACAGTGAGAGTTTTACTTCTTCTTTTCCAATCTGGATTTCTTTTCATTCTTTTTCTTCTCTGATTGCTGTGGATAAAAATTCCAAAACTATGTTGAATAGTAGTGTTGAGAGTGGCAACCCTTGTCTTGTTCCTGACTTTAGGGGAAATTCTTTTTTTTTTTTTTTGCTTTTTTTTTTTTGCTTTTTTTCTAATTTTATTTTATTTTTAAACTTTACATAATTGTATTAGTTTTGCCAAATATCAAAATGAATCCGCCACAGGTATACATGTGTTCCCCATCCTGAACCCTCCTCCCTCCTCTCTCCCCATACCATCCCTCTGGGTCGTCCCAGTGCACTAGCCCCAAGCATCCAGTATCGTGCATCGAACCTGGACTGGCAACTCGTTTCTTACATGATATTTTACATGTTTCAATGCCATTCTCCCAAATCTTCCCACCCTCTCCCTCTCCCACAGAGTCCATAAGACTGTTCTATACATCAGTGTCTCTTTTGCTGTCTCATACACCGGGTTATTGTTACCATCTTTCTAAATTCCATATATATGCGTTAGTATACTGTATTTATGTTTTTCCTTCTGGCTTACTTCACTCTGTATAATAGGCTCCAGTTTCATCCACCTCATTAGAACTGATTCAAATGTATTCTTTTTAATGGCTGAGTAATACTCCATTGTGTATATGTACCACAGCTTTCTTATCCATTCATCTGCTGATGGATATCTAGGTTGCTTCCATGTCCTGGCTATTATAAACAGTGCTGTGATGAACATTGGGGTACACGTGTCTCTTTCCCTTCTGGTTTCCTCAGTGTGTATGCCCAGCCGTGGGATTGCTGGATCATAAGGCAGTTCTATTTCCAGTTTTTTAAGGAATCTCCACACTGTTCTCCATAGTGGCTGTACTAGTTTGCATTCCCACCAACAGTGTAAGAGGGTTCCCTTTTCTCCACACCCTCTCCAGCATTTATTTGTAGACTTTTGGATCGCATTTTTTTGTCATTTAGGATAGTGTTTGCTGTGGGTCATCATATATGGCTTTTTATTATGTTGAGGTATGTTCATTCTCTGCCTGCTTTATGGATAGTTTTTATCATAAATGGGTGATGTATTTTATCAAAAGCTTTCTCTGCACCTGTTGAGATAATCATACAGTTTTTATCCTTCAATCTGTTAATATGGTGTATCACATTGATTAATTTGTGAATATTGAAGAATCTTTGAATCCCTGGGATAAAGCCCACTTGTTCATGATGTATGATCTTTTCAATATGCTGTTGGATCCTGTTTGCTAGAATTTTGTTCAGTATGTTTGCATCTATATCCATCAGTGATATTGGCCTGTAGTTTTCTTTTATGTGGAATCTTTGTCTGGTTTTTATATTAGGGTGATGTTGGCCTCATA
The DNA here is from genome assembly GCF_055505025.1 of Bos grunniens. NCBI lineage: Eukaryota > Metazoa > Chordata > Mammalia > Artiodactyla > Bovidae > Bos > Bos grunniens. The sequence continues at coordinate 5,938,170 of NC_141176.1, read as the reverse complement.
GAAAGAGTTTGGGAGTTTACCTTCCTCTGCAATTTTCTGGAAGACTTTGACTAAGATAAGTGTTTGCTCTTCTCTAAATTTTTTTGTAGAATTCACCTGTGAAAACATATTTTGCTTGTTGGAGGATTTTTGATTACAGTTTTAGTTTCTGTGTTTGTGGTGTGTCTGCTAAGATTTTCTATTTCTTCCTGATTCAGTTTTTGAGGGTTATACTTTACTAGGAATTTGTCCATTTCTACCAGGTTTTCTATTTTATTGGCATACAGTTGCTTATAGTAGTCTTATGATCCTTTCTATTTCTGTGTTGTCATGATTTCTCTATTTTCGTTTCTAATTTTGTCAATTTGATTCTTCTCCCTTTTTTTCTTGAGGCATCTGGCTAATGGTTTGTCTATTTTATTTATCTTCTGAAATAATCAGCTTTTAGTTTTGTTAATTTTTGCTATAGTCTCCTTTATTTTTCATTTATCTGCTCTAATTTTTATGATTTATCTCTTTTTACTAACCCTAGAGTTCTTCATTTCTTCTTTTTTTAGTTGCTATAGGCATAAAGTTAGGCTATTTATTTGATGTTTCTCTTGTTTCTTGAGGTAAGCTTGTAATGCTATGAACTTTACCTTAGCACTGCTTTTACTGCATCCCATAGATTTAGGGTCGTTGTGTTATTTTCAAAGGTCTCTGGGCATATTTTGATTTCCTTTATGATTTCTTCCATGATTTGTTGGTTATTCAGAAGCATGTTATATAGCCTCTATACATTTGTATTTTTAATATTTGTTTTTCCTGTAGTTGACATCTAATTTTATTGCATTATGATCAGAAAAGATGCTTGAAATAACTTCTTTTATTTTTTTTTAATTTACCAAAGCTAGATTTATGACCCAGGATCAGCTCTATCCTGGAGAATGTTCTGTGTTCACTTGAGAAAAAGGTGAAATTCATTGTTTTGGGGTGAAATGTCTTATAGATGTCAGTTAGGTCTAACTGGTACATTGTACCATTTAAAGTTTGTGTTTCCTTTCTAATTTTCTGTTTGGTCAATCTATCCATAGGTGTGAGTAGGGTATTAAATTCTCCCACTATTATTGTGTTACTTTTAATTTCCCTTTTCATACTTGTTAGCATTTGCCTTACATATTGAGCTGACTCTATGTTGGGTGTATATATATTTATAATTGTTATATCTTCTTCTTGGATTGCTCCTTTGATCATTATGTAGTGTCCTTCTTTATCTCTTTAATTCAAAGACTATTTTATCTGATATGAGTATTGCTACTCTTGCTATCTTTTGGTCTCCATTTACATAAAATATCTTTTCCAGCCCTTCATTTTCAGTCTGTATGTGTCCCTTGGTTTCAGGTGTATCTCTTGTAGAAAACATATGTATATAGGGGTCCTGTTTTTGTATCCTGCTGTGGTCCTTTAATGGACCGGAACCTGGCAGTCTGGAGTCAATGATAAGAAAGTGAAAGAGAGACAGAGAGAAAGAAAGAAAGACTGGGGACCCAAGTTCTGATGGAGCAAGGGTGCTTAATTAGCAGAAATGCAGGCTTATATATCTTTAGTAAGATGATTACTCAGCTATTACACAGGATGAAATTTTATCAATAGCCACAATATGGATAGGCTAATACATACAAATTCGCTGATGCTGAAAAGAGTCACTGCATGTTTCATCCTATGACCTCAGTCCTGAGAACTGCATGCAGCTCTACTTGTTCTCAGAATAGGAACTGATAAGGAACAGAGAATCCTTGAGAAATAGAAAACAGCATGCAGGAACCCTCTTGTTAAGTGTTCCCTGCCAGTATCCGTTCAGCCAGTTTTTGTCTTTTGGTTGGGGCAATCAACCCATTTACATTTAAGGTAATTATTGATATCTTTGATCCTGTTACCATTTACTTTACCATTTTTTGTTTGATTTTATAAACCTTTTCTGTGTTTCCTGTCTAGAGAAGATTCTTTCACATTTGTTGAATAGTTGGTTTGGTGGTGCTGAATTCTCTCAGCTTTTGCTTGTCTGTAAAGCTTTTGATTTCTCCTTCATATCTGAATGAAATCCTTGCTGGATAGAGTAATCTGGGTTGTAGCTTTTGCTCTTTCATTGCTCTAAGTATGTCCTGCCATTCCCTTCTGGCCTGAAGAGTTTCTATTGAAAGATCAGCTGTTATCCTTTTGGGGATCCCCTTGTGTGTTATTTGTGTTATTGTTGCTGGTTTTAATACTTGCTCTTTGCATTTGATCTTTGTTAGTTTAATATGTTTATTGGGGTGTTTCATCTTGAGTTTATCCTGTTTGGGACTCTGAGTTTCTTGGACTTGGGAGGCTATTTCCTTCCCAAGTACTTTCTCATGGCCTTTCTTTCTGTCTTCTTCTGAAACTCCTATGATTTGAATGTTGGGGCATTTAACATTGTTCCAGAGGTCTCTCATTTCTTTTAAGAAGTGACTTTTAAGACCTTTTTTTAAGAAAGACTTCTTTTAAGAAGTTATCATTTCTTTAAATTCTTTTTGTCTTTTTTCCTCTCTGCTTCATTTATTTCCACCACTCTAACTTCCACCTCACTTATCCTCTCTTCTGCTTCAGTTATTCTATAGCTGGTTCCCTCCAGAGTGCTTTTAATATCAGTTATTGCATTATTCATTATTGATTGACTCTCCTTTATTTCTTCTAGGTCCTGGTTAAATATTTCTTATATCTTCTCAATCCTTGCCTCTAATCTGCTTATCTGTAACTGTTTTGTTTTCAAGATTTTGGGTCATCTTCACTATCATTTTTTTGAATTCTTTTTCAGGTGGATTCCCTATCTCCTCCTCTTTTGTTTGGTTTCATGGGTATTTACCATATTCCTTTACCAGCTGAATATTTCTCTGCCTTTCATATTGTTCAGATTGCTGTGTTTGGTGTGCCCATTCTGTAGGCTGCATGTTCATGGTTCTTTATTGTGGAGTCTGCTCCCTGTAGGTGGGGTTTGACTAGCCGCTTGTCAAGGTTTCCTGGTTAGGGGAGCTTGCATAGGTGTTCTGGTGGGTGGAGCTGGATCTTTTCTCTCTGGAGTGTAAATAAGAGTTCAGTAGGGAGTTTTGGGGTGTCTATGGGTTTGGCATGGCTTTAAGCAGCCTGTCTTTTAATGCTCAGAGCTGTGTTCCTGCTTTGCTTGAGAATTAGTGTGATATGTCTTGCTTTGGAAGTTTTTGGCTCTTGGTTTCATTGTAGGCATGGAGGCTTTTGGATGAGTTCTTGTCTACTAATGTTCCCTATAGTCAGGAGTTCTCTGATGTTCTCAAGTTTTGGAGTTAAACCTCCTGCATCTGGCTTTCAGTCTTATTCTTACAGTGGCCTCAAGACTGCTCCATCTGTCACTTCCAGAGCAGTTCTCTCTTCTTTGTTTATTTTTGCTTCCTCTGTTTGCAAGTCTGTCTGGTGTCTAACTTCCACCCTGACACAAGGGGGTGAAGGCAGTCACTTACTTAGGTTCACTTGTTCAGTTGTGTTGTGGGGAGGGAGGAACACTGGAAATAAATATCACTGGCATGTTTGGGGAGTGCCTTCAGTATATGGACCACACTGGGTTTGCCCCAGTTCACAGTGGTGTGTGCTTTCCAGGTCTACACTGCTCAGGCTCCAGCATTCTCTTCAGGGCACTGTCCAAAGCAGGCCCTGAGTTTTGTGCCCTTCCCATGTCCAAGCAGCTCAGGCGACCAGGTGCTTGTGAGCACACTGTCCCAGGCAGGCTGTGCGTCTTAATCACCTCCCCAATACCGGCTGCTCGGTTTCCTGGTGTGCCATGAGAGCACCAATTCAGGTGTGCCATATGTCTCTTCTGGGAGCTGTTCTCAGACTGCAACCCTCCTGGTGGATGTCAACCATCTAGGATTCCAGGAAGGCATGGTTAGCAATTGGGAGCCTGCTCACAGTTTGGTGGAAAATGCCGTCTCTGAGGCCAAGATTGGAGCAGCCCGTTGCCTTCAGGCTCTGGCTGTCGCAAACCTGCCTCTTTGCCTCCAGCGGTGGGGAGGGCCCGGTATGCATCTGGCTAGCTCTCCTTTGGTATTCACTCAATGCTTTGTTCTGTGAGTGGGCCAGGCTGTGGCATTAGAGCCTTGTGCAGGAAATTTCTCTCTCTCTTTTTTTTTCCCTCAGCAATCCCAAAGTTTGTATTGCTATCTCGTGTTAGCTCCCTCAGATTGGGCACTCAGGGCATTCAGGCCCGGTCCTTACCTTAAGGATTGATGATGCCACCCTCACCTCCCTGCCCATCCCCCACTCGCTGGTGGCAGATGCGAGCTTCTGGGCTACTTCTTGGCTGGCAGAGGTGGTTAGGTCCCTATTCTGTGTGATTTTTGTTTGTTTGTTTTTCTCTGGGTTATGTTGCTATCTGAGATTCCAAAACTCCCCACAGACACGCCTGTGAGAAGGTTTCCTATAGTTTGGAAATTTCTTTTCCTTCATGACTCCCTCCCCAGGATGGGTCTCCCTCCCTGCCTCTTTTGTCTCTCTCTTTTTTTATATATATTCTGTCCTACCTCCTTTCAAAGAGAATGGGCTGCCTTTGTGTAGTCCAGGTGTCCTCTGCCAGGGTTCAGAAGTTGTTTTGTGAAAGTTGCTCAGTATCCAAATGACCTTTAGATGAATTTGTGGGGGTGAAACTGGGCTCCCCATTCTATTCCTCCACCATCTTGGGACCATCCCCAATGTTAAATCTCTTGAGATTTAGTTTTCTTAATATTTCTATGAAAACTGAGGACTTTTGTCATCTATCAGTTTCCTTTTTCTTCTTTTACGTTCTTTTTTTCTTTTGAAATTCATAATATATACTAATAATGACACAATAGCAGCAGGATAATAACATACCCTCATTCACTGATTCAAAAATTTGTACTAAATTTCTGCCGTGTGCCAGAATTTACTTGGAATGGGGGGAAATAAAAGCAAGATGCTGTTTATACATTTAAATATCACAATGTCCTATAAACTAATCTAAGTTAAATCTTGCAATAAACTGTAGGATTTATTGTTATTAGTTTAAGAGAGGAAAAGGAATACACAGCTAGAAAGGAGGTGAAATTCAAACTAGTAGTATTTTATTTTAAATCTCACTTAAGTTTCATAATGATGCAGATATTTCTAAATTAAATACTGAGAGAGTTAAATGCTTTTCTACTTGTCAATACATTTTACTACATTCTACTGCTTTTCTGCAAACTCAAAACGTATACAACCTATAGCATATTTTGTAACTTTTTGACTGATATATTTTAAGGACATTCATGTGTCCACTTGGTATCAAATATTTCTTTAAATACATATGCGTCACTCTTTATACATGCTGTCATTCTTAAAAATTTTTTAAAAGCAATATTAATATCTCTGTTTAGTAACAACATGACTAAGAGGCGAGAAAGGAGTTATGACTGGTGAAGAATAGAGTGTGATAGCATGATTATATTCTGGTGGCTTTCATTTCTCCTCAAGATCTGAATTTGTTCCTTAAGTTTTTCCTTTAAGAAACACTAAGCTAGTCCAACTAAATAATTTCTTGAATAAGCTACCCAAAGCACAGGCAACTTGGAACTAAATAAACAGATAGGACTGTCTTACATAAGAAGATTATGCACAGTAAAGGAAGTAGTCAATAAATTGAAAAGGCACCTACAGAATGAGAAAAACATATGCACAAAACACACATCTGTTAAGGAATTAAGTCTAAAATGTATAAAGACTATATACAACTCAAAATAAAAAGTAAATACTCCAAATTAAAAGGAGGCAAAGGATCTGAACAGATTTATTTTTTTCAAAAAAAACATACGAATAGCCTATAAACACACGCACACACACACACACACACATATATATATAAGGTTTAACATCATTATTCATTCAGTTCAGTTCAGTTGCTCAGCTGTGTCCGACTCTTTGTGACCCCGTGAGTCACAGCACACCAGGCCTCCCCTGTCCATCACGAACTCTCAGAGTTCACCCAAACTCATGTCCATCAAGTCAGTGATGCCATCCAGCCATCTCATCCTCTGTCATCCCTTTCTCCTTCTGCCCCCCAATCCCTCCCAGCATCAGAGTCTTTTCCAATGAGTCAATTCGTTGCATGAGCTGGCCAAAGTATTGGAGTTTCAGCCTCAGCATTAGTCCTTCCAATGAATACCCAGCACTGATCTCCTTTAGGATGGACTGGTTGGATCTCCTTGCAGTCCAAGGGATTGTCAAGAGTCTTCTCCAACACCAAAGTTCAGAAACATCAATTATTCGATGCTCAGCTTTCTTCACAGTCCAACTATCACATCCATACATGACCAGTGAAAAAACGATAGCCTTGACTAGATGGACCTTTGTTAGGGAAATTAAGAACCCGATGAGATATCACCTTGTACCTATTAGGATGACTTTTACCAAATGACAAGAGCTAAGGATGTGGAGAAAACAGAACCCTTTTACCCACTGTTGGTATGTATACAAATTAGTACTGCAATTATGGGGGAAAAAATGTATGGTGTTTCCTAAAACAAACAAACAAACAAACAAAAACTATAAATTGAGCTACAATATGATCAAGCAATACTACTACTGGGTATATATTCAAAGAAATAAAAATCAGTATCTCAAACAGATAACTGCACATCCTTCTTTATTGCAGCATCATTCACAGTACCCAAGATATAAAAATAGCCTGAGTGTCCAGAAATGGCTGAAATAAAAAAGATATGGTATATATGTACAATGAAATATTAGTCATGAGAAAGAAGGAAATCCTTTCATTTGTAAAAACACAAGTTGAACCTGAGGGCATAATGCTAAGTGAGATAAGCGAGGCAGAGAGTGCCAAAACTGCATGATATCACTTATATGTGAATATGAAAAATATGAGCTTGTTAACAGTGTAGAGAAGTGGTTACCTAAACATGGAGAAGAGGGAGAAATGAAGAGATGTTCTTTAAGTGTATAAACTTACACCTGGTATATAAAGAATTTCTAAAGATCTAATGAAACATATTTATTATAGTCAACAATAATATATTATATATTTCAAAATTGCCAAGTTGCTAAGAGATCAGATGTCAGTTATCCTCAACACAAAAAGAGATGATAATTATGTGACATGAAGAAGGGGTTACAGATGTATCATACCAAGACTTAGTACATTTTAAACGTACACAATGTTGTATGTTAATTATATATTCATTTAAAAAAAAAAGAAACTTAATTATATGGAAAATAGTTTGTAAGAAACTGAGGACATGCATATCTAGATGCCCTTAACTAATGATTTATGTGTTCCAGTAAAAGATCTGGATTCTTTCAATATTAAAGTTTTAGTTGGGCTCCAAAATTATTGCAGTGGCTGCAGCCATAGAATTAAAAGACACTTGCTCCTTGGAATAAAAGCTATGGCAAACCTAGACAGTATATTAAAAAGCAAAGACATCACTTTGCCAACAAAGGTTTGTGTAGTCAAATCTATGACATTCCCAGTTGTCAAATACAGCTGTGAGACTTGAACCATATAGAAGGCTGAGCACCGAAGAATTGATGCTTCTGAACTGTCGTGTTGGAAAAGACTCTTGAGAGTCCCTTGGACAGGGAGGCCAAACCAGTCACTCTTAAAGAAAATCAACTCTGAATATTCATTGGAAGGGCTGATACTGAAGCTGAAGCTCCAATACTTTGGCCTCCTGATGCAAAGAACCAAGTCCTTGGAAAAGATACAGATTGGGGGGAGTGGGGGGTGGGGGTGGTCCCAAGATGGTGGAGGAATAGGATGGAGAGAACAATTTCTCCCCCACATATTCATCAAAATAGCATTTGAATGTTGAGCAATTTCCACAGAACAATTTCTGAACGCTGGTGGAGAACACCAGGCACCCAGAAAGGAAGCCCATTCTCTTCGAAAGGAGGTAGGACAAAATACAAAAGACAAAGAGAGACAAAATGTTAGGGACAGAGACTTGTCCTGTGGAAGGAGTCGTGAAGGAGGAGAAGTCTCCACAGAGTAGGAAACCATCTCACAGGCGTGTCTGTGGGGAGATTTGGAATCTCAGAGGGCAACATAACCAGGAGAAAATATAAAAAATTAAAAAAAAAAAAAAAACCCACAGAATATGCCCTAACTGCCAGCAGAGAAGTATCTCAGATACTCATGTCTGCTACCAGCTAGTGGGGGCTGGGCAGGGAGCTGTGGGCTGCATCATCAGTCCTTAGGGTAAGGACCAGGCCTGAATGCTCTGAAGACAATCTGAGGGAGCTAACATGAGATAACAACCCAAACCTAGGGATTGTCTCACACACACACACACACACACAATAATTTGCCGCACAAGGCTCTAATGCTGAATGAAGCCTGAAGCACTCACAGAACAAACGATTGAGTGAATACCAAAGGAGAGCTATCAGGCTGCAATATAGGCCCCTCTCCCAGGGGAGGCAGAGAGGCAGGTGTGTGACAGCCAGAGTGGGAAGTTAAGGGGCTGCTGCAGTCGCGGCCCCAGAGATGGCATCTTCCACCAAACTGTGAGCAGACTCCAAGTTGCTAGCAATGTCTTCCTGGGATCCTGAATGGTTAACATCTGCCAGGAGTGTCTCAGCCTGAAATCAGCTCCCAAGAGGAGACACATTGGCACACCTGAGACGGTGCTCTCACAGCATACCCAAGAAACCAAGTGGCTGAGACCCAGGAAGTGAGTAAGACACACGGTCCACCTAGGACACTGCACTCACTAAGCACCTGGTCATCTGAGCTGCTTGGACCTAGGAAGGGCACAAAACACATGCCCAACCAGTCTGTGCCCTTGTAGAGTACCCAAAAACCTGAGCACCTTGGACCTGGGAAGTGCACAAAACTCAGGGCCCACTTTGGACAGTGTCCTTGAAGAACACACTGGAGCCTAAGCAGTGTAGACCCAGGAAGCACACACAGCCTTGGGCTGTGGCAAACCCAGTTTGGTCCATAAAGTGCGAGCATCCCAGACACACACCAGCAATATTTATTTGCAGTGTTCTTCCCTCCTCACAACACAACTTGAATAAGTAAACCTAAATAAGTGACCACCTTCACCCTCTTATGTCAGGGTGGAAATTAGACACTGAAGATATTTGCAAACAGAGGAAGCCTAAATAAACAAAGAAGAAGGAACCACTCTGAAAGTGACAGGTGCAACAGATTAAAACCCTGCAGTCAATATTGTCTGTGCATTAGAGGGGACCTATAGACCTTGAGAACAAGTGCAAGCTGGAACAAGGAACTGTCTGTAGCTGAACTGACCACACACTATCCACAACAGCTCCAGAGAAATTCCTAGGTTTATTTTTTACTATTAACATTTCTTTTATTATTCCTTTAATTTTCATTATTATAACTTACTATTAACTTGCAAAAAGATCATATTTTCAAGGTAAACTTCATATATATATATATTAATTTTTGTGATTGATATTGTTTTGTATTTTTATATTGTATTTTTGAAAGTCTAACCTCTATTCTAGATGTTCAATCTTTGCTTTTTGGTATTTGCTATCAATTTTGTACCTTTAAGAATCTAATCTTCAGCATCCATTTTCACTTAGGGATGTGATTAAACTGGTTTGATTGCTCTCTACACTTTTGTCTCTACCTTTTCTCCTTCAGGTTACCTCTGTCTCTTTCCTTCCCCTTCTATTCTCTACTTAACTCTGTGAATCTCTCTGGGTGTTCCAGGCTGTGGAGAACACTTAGGGAATTCATTACTAGTGAGATTGGTCTCTCCCTCTTTGACTCTCCCTCTTCTCCTTCTGCTCAACTCTATCTCCTCTCTCTTCTCTTCCTTATGTGAATCTCTCTGGGTGTTCTGGTCTTTGGAGAGGACTTAGGAAGATGATTACTACCTAAATTGCTCTCACCCTTATTGATTTCCCCTCTTCTCCTCCTGGTCACCTCTATCTCCTCTCTCCCTCTTCTCTTCTCTATGTAATTTTGTGAATCTCTCTGGGTGTTCCTTGATGTGGAGAACTGTTTCATCATTAACCTAGATGTTTTAGCATCTGTGCTGTTTGGAGAAGTCTTGAGGCTACTGTAAGAGAAGGACTGAAAGCCAGGGGCAGGAGGCTTAAATCCAAAACTTGAGAACATCAGAGAACTCTTAATTCCCTGGAATTAGTAGACAAGAGTAGACAATTAGTAGACAAGAATTCATCCAAAAATCTCCATACTGACACTGAAACCAAGCTCCACCCAACGGCCAACAGGATCCAGTGAAAGACATACCATGCTAATTCTCCAACAAAGCAGGAACACAACATTGAGCATTAAATGACAGGCTGCCTAAAGCCATGCCAAACCAATAGACACCCCAAAACTCACTACTGGACACTTCATTGCACTCCAGAAAGAAGAGATCCAGCTCCATCCACCAGAACACAGACACAAGCTCCTCTAACCAGGAAACCTTGACAAGCCACTAGTCAAACCCCACCTACAGGGAGCAGGCTCCACAATATAGAAGAACCATGAACATGCAGCCCACAGAATGGGCACCCCAAACACAGCAATCTAAACAATATGAAAGGCAGAGAAATATTCAGATGGTAAAGGAATATGATAAATACCCATGAAACCAAACAAAAGAGGAGGAGATAGGGAATCCACCTGAAAAAGAATTCAAAAAAATTATAGTGAAGATGATCCAAAATCTTGAAAACAAAACAAAGCTACAGATAAATAGATTAGAGGCAAGGATTGAGAAGATATAAGAAACAAGGACCTAGAAGAAATAAAGGACAGTCAATCAATAATGAATAATGCAATAACTGAAATCAAAAGCACTCTGGACAGAACCAACAATAGAATAACTGAAGCAGAAGAGAGGATAAGTGAGGTATTAGATACACTGGTGGAAATAAAGGAAGCAGAGAGGGAAAAAAGATAAACAAAAAGAATTAAAAGAAATAAGGACAACCTCAGAGACCTCTGGGACAAAGTTAAACACCCCAACATTCAAATCATAGGAGTCTCAGAAGAAGAAGACAAAAAGAAAGGCCATGAGAAAACACTTGAGGAGATAATAGTTGAAAACTTCCCTAAAATGGGGAAGGAAATAACCTCCCAAGTCCAAGAAACTCAGAGAGTCCCAAACAGGATAAACCCAAGATGAAACACCCCAGTAAACATATTAATCAAACTAATGAATATCAAACACAAAGAGCAAATATTAAAAGCAGCAAGGGAAAAGCAACAAATAACACACAAGGGGATCCCCATAAGGATAACAGCTGATCTTTCAATAGAAACTCTTCAAGCCAGAAGGGAATGGGAGGACATACTTAGAATGATGAAAGAGCAAAACCTACAACCCAGATTACTCTATCCAGCAAGGATCTCATTCAGATATGAAGGAGAAATCAAAAGCTTTACAGACAAGCAAAAGCTGAGAGAATTCAGCACCACCAAACCAGCTTTTCAACAAATGTGAAAGGATCTTCTTTAGACAGGAAACACAGAAAAGGTTTACAAAATCAAACACAAAATAGTAAAGTAAATGGAAACGGGACCATACATATCAATAAGTGCCTTAAATGTAAATGGGTTGAATGCTAGCTGAATGGATATAGAAATATGATCCCTGTATATGTTGTCTTCATGGAGAAGGAAATGGCAACCCACTCCAGTATTCTTGCCTGGAGAATCCCAGGGACAGAGGAACCTGCCATCTATGAGGCAGGATATGTAGGACACAAAGATTTGACATGACTGAAGCAACTTAAAAGTATATGCTGTCTTCAAGAGATCCACCTCAAACCAAGGGACACATACAGACTGAAAGTGCAGGGCAGGAAAAAAGACACTTCATGCAAATAGAGACCAAAAGATAGCAGGAGTAGCAATACTCATAACAGATAAAATAGACTTTGGAAAAAAAGACCATTAAAAGAGACAAAGAAGGATGCTACATAATGATCAAAGGATCAATCCATGAAGAAGATATAACAACTATAAATATATGTGCACCCAACATAGGATCAGCTCAATATGTAAGGCAAATGCTAACAAGTACGAAAGGGGAAATTAAGAGTAACACAATAATAGTAGGAGACTTTAATACCTCACTCACACCTATGGATAGATCGACCAAACAGAAAATTAGGAAGGAAACACAAATTTTAAGTGGTACAATGTACCATTTAGACCTAACAGACATCTATAGGACATATCATCCCAAAACAAGGATTTCCACCTTTTTTTCAAATGCACACGGAACATTCTCCAGGATAGAGCTGATCCTGGGTCACAAATCTGGCCTTGGTAAATTAAAAAAAAAATTGATATTTCAAGTATCTTTTCTGATCAAATTGCTGTAAGATTAGATGTCAACTACAGAATAAAAGAAAGTATTAAAAATACAAACATGGAGGCTAAACTACACACTTGTGAATAACCAAAAGATCATGGAAGAAATCAAAAAGAAAATCCAAATATTGATAGAGACAAATGAAAATAAAACACAACAACCTTAAACCTGTGTGATTCGGTAAAATCAGTGTTAAAGAGAAAGTTCAGAGCATTACAAGCTTATCTCAAGAAACAAGAGAAACATCAAACAAATAGTCTCATTTTACACCTATAGCAAAGAGAAAAAGAAGAAATGAAGAACTCCAGGGTTAGTAAAAGGAAAGAAATCATAAAAATTAGAGCAGATAAATGAAAAATAAACAAAAGAGACTATAGCAAAAATTAACAAAACTAAAAGCTGATTATTTCAGAAGATAAATAAAATAGACAAACCATTAGCCAGACGCCTCAAGAAAAAAAAAGGGAGAAAAATCAAATCAACAAAATTAGAAATGAAAATAGAGAAATCACAACAGACAACATAGATATACAAAAGATCATAAGAGACTACTATAAGCAACTATATGTCAATAAAATGGACAACCTGGTAGAAATGGACAAATTCTTAGAAACATACAACCTTCCAAAACTGAATGAGGAAGAAATAGAAAACCTTAGACACACCACAAGCACAGAAACTGAAGCTGTAATAAAAAATCTTTCAACAAACAAAAGTCCAAGACCACATGGCTTCACTGGTGAATTCTACTAAAACTTTAGAGGAGTTAACACCTATCTTAGTCAAAGTCTTCTGGGAAATTGCAGAGGAAGGTAAACTCCCAAACTCTTTCTATGAGGCCAAGATAACCTGAATACCAACACCAGACAAAGATGCCACATAAAAGAAAACTACAGGCCAATATCACTGATGAACATAGATGCAAAAATACTGAACAAAATTTTAGCAAACAGAATCCAACAGCATATTGAAAAGATCATACATCATGACCAAGTGGGCTTTATCCCAGGGATGCAAGGAATCTTCAATATTTACAAATCAATCAATGTGATACACCATATTAACAAATAGAAGGATAAAAACCATATGATTATCTCAATAGGTGCAGAGAAAGCCTTTGACAAAATACAACACCCATTTATGATAAAAAAAAAAAAAAACTTTCCATAAAGCAGGCAGAGAAGGAACATATCTCAACATAATAAAAACCATATATGATAAACCCACAGCAAACACTATCCTAAATGGCAAAAAAATTGAAAGCATTTCCCCTAAAGTCAGGAACAAGACAAGGGTGACCACTCTCACCCCTACTTTTCAATATAGTTTTGGAAATTTTATCCACAGCAATCAGAGAAGAAAAAGAATTAAAAGCAAAACAGATTGGAAAACAAGAAGTAAAACTCTCCTTGTTTGCAGATGACATGCTACTCTACGTAGGAAACCCTAAAGACACCACCAGAAAATTACTATAGCTAATCAATGAATATAGTAAAAGTTTCAGGGTATAAAATTAACACACACATGCATACACAATCCCTTGAATTCCTATACACTAACAATTAGAAAACAGAAAGAGAAATTAAGGAATCAATCTCATTCACCATTACAATGAAAAGAATAAGATACATAGGAATAAATTTACCTAATGGAACAAAACACCTGTATATAGAAAACTATACAACAGTGGTGAAGGAAATCAAAGATGACACAAATAGATGGAGAAATATACCATGTTCATGGGTCGGAAGAATCAATATAGTGAAAATGAGTATACTACCCAAAGCAATCTGTAGATTCAGTGCAATCCCTATCAAGCTACCACTGATATTTTTCACACAACTTGAACAAATAATTTCACAATTTGTATGGAAACACAAAAACCTCAAACAGCCAAAGCAATCTTGAGAAGCAGAATGATGCTGGAGGAATCACTCTTTCTGATTTCAGACTATACTACAAAGCTACAGTCATCAAGACAGATTAAAAAAACAACAACAACAGTCTTTTGGACTCTGTGGGAGAAGGTGAGGGTGGGATGATTTGAGATAATACCATGTATTACCATGTATATTACCATATGTGAAATAGATGACCAGTCCAAGTTCGATGCATGAAATAGGGGACTCAAAACCAGTGCACTGGGACAACCCAGAAGAATGGGATGGGGAGGGAGGTGGGTGGGGGTTTTGGGAAAAGGGGCCACATGTACACCCATGGCTGATTCATGTCACTGTGTGGCAAAAGCCACCACAATATTGTAAAGTAATTACCTTCCAATTAAAATAAATACATTAATAAAAAATGTGTCATATTTGTAAGACTCAATTATAAATGCTTGAAATATACAACTATAAATATAAGATTAAAGACTCCAATATCAAATTGAATTTATTATTTATCTTTTCTTTGTGGCGTCAAAGCAGTAGCTTTTCCTAATATAGCTTACAGTGAGGTCATTATTAAAAAAAAATTATGTCCAGATGCTAGGAAAGATTGAGGGCAAGAAGAGAAGGGTACTTCAGAGGATGAGATGGTTGGATTGCATCACTGACTCAATGGAAATTAATTTGAGAAAACTGAGGGAGATAGTGAAGTACAGGAAGCCTAGTGTGCAGCAGTTCCATGAGGTCACAAAGAGTCAGAGCTGACTTAGCAATTGCACAACAACAGCTCCTTCTTGATATAATAGGCATTATATTAACTATTTTAGACCAAGTTGATATATATACAAATGTACACAGACAGATTTCCTAAAGTAAATACTACTTTTTCATGCAAAAACATTTATACTCTGACTTCAGTTGTTACCTGTTAGGAAGTTCTACATCAACACATTTTTTTACTCTATAGTGACCAACTAGTTACAGATCACGGAATAACTTGTTTTCTTTCATAATTGTAGACAAATTTCCCTCCTGGCACATTTGGTTTAAGAAAAAGGCTTTTTTTCTAAGTTCCACATACTCATTCATCCTATAAAATCCAGACTAATCATTATGTCACCTATGAAGATATCCAGGACTTCCCTTAATACCTTAACTCAATCCTCTGTTGGTTCTATACTTTTCTATAGCATTTCTATTGGGTAGTGTGCATGTGTGTGTGTGCACCAGTGTGTGTGTCTGTGAGTGAGTGTGTATATAAAATGGAATTACTAGAGAGCATGATCACTTCTTTTTTCACCTTCTTTTTAATTGAAGTACAGTTGTTCTACAGTACTATATTAATTTCAGGTGTACAACATAGTGATTCAATACTTTTATAGTCTATACTCCATTTAAAATTTTTACAAAATAATGGATGCATTTTTCTGTGCTGTACCATATATTTTTGTTATTTATTTTATTTAGTTATATAGTTTATTTTATTTATTTTATATAGTTGCTTGTATCTCTTAATTCCTTACCCCTATTGAGTCCCTCTCCCCATTTTTCTTCTCACTGGTAAGCACCAGTTTACTTTCTGTGAGACTATTTCCATTTTCTTATATATATTCATTTGTTTTATTTTTTAGACTCTACATATGTGACACTGTGAAGTTGTTATCTTTGTCAGACTTATTTCTCTGCACATACTACCTTCCAAGTCCATCCATGTCATTGAAAATGATAGAATTTCATTCTTTTCATGGCAGATTACTATTCTATTGTGTGTATATCACATCACCTTTATCCATTCGTATGTTGATGGACACAGGTTGCTTCCATATCTTGGCTGCTGCAAATATTGCTGCTGTGAACATAGGAGTGCATGTATCTTCACAAATTATTGTTTTAGCTTTCTTCATTTATTAGTTCTTACAGCTTTTTGGCAGAGGCTCTAGAATTTTCTGTATATAGCATCATGACATCTACAAATAGAATGAGTTTTACTTCTCACTTCCAATTTGGATGTCTTTGTTTCTTCTTCTGATTGTTATAGCTCAGACATTCAAAGCCAAAAATGCTAAATAAAACTGGTGAAAATGAGCAACTTTGTCTTGTTTCTGATTTCAGAGAAAAGGGTTTCAATTTTTAATCTTTCAGTATGATGTTAGCTGTAGATTTGTCATGAAAGTGAAAATGAAGTCACTCAGTCATGTCTGACTCTTTGCAACCCCATGGGCTGTAGCCTACCACACTCCTCCATCCATGGGATTTTCCAGGCAAGAGTACCGGAGTGGGTTGCAATTTCTTTCTCCAGAGGATCTTCCCAACCCAGGGATTGAACCCATGTCTCCTGCATTGTAGGCAGATGCTTTACCATCTGAGCCACCAGGGAAGATCGTCATAAATGGTCTTTATTATGTTGAGATATTGTCCCTCTATACCAACTTGGGGGCTTTTCTGATGGCTCAGCAGGTAAAGAATATGCTTGCTAATGCAGGAGCTGCAGGAGATGTAGGTTTGATCCTTGGGTCAGGAAGATTTGGAGGAGGAAATGGCATCCCACTCCAGTATTATTGCCTGAAAAATATGGACAGAGGAACGTGGAAGACTATAGACCATAGGGTTGCAAAGAATCAGAAAAACTGAGCACATATCAACTTTGATGAGAGTTTTTAACATGAATGAATGTTGGATTTTGTCAAAAGTTTTTCTTCCATCCATTGAGATGACTATGTTATATTGTCCTTTCTTTTGTTAATGGAGGATATCACATTGATTGACTTGAAAATATTAAACCATTCTTGGATCTCTGCATAAATCCAGCATGATATGGTGTATGACTCTTATTACATATTGTTGAATTTGATTAGCTTGTATTGTGTTAATAATTTTTGCATCTGTATTCATCAGAGATATTGATATGTAATTTTAATTTTGGAATGTTTTTTTTTTGTTTGTTTTTTGTTTGGGTAATAGGGTAACCACTGACTTGTAGAATGAATTTGAGAGGGTACTTTTCTCTTTAATGTCTTGGAAGAGTTTGAGAAGTATAGTCATTAGATCTTTATATGTTTG
Source organism: Bos grunniens (assembly GCF_055505025.1). NCBI lineage: Eukaryota > Metazoa > Chordata > Mammalia > Artiodactyla > Bovidae > Bos > Bos grunniens. Next base: position 5,920,892 of record NC_141176.1, on the reverse strand, counting down.
ATAGAATTCCCCTGTGAAGCCATTCAGTCCTAGCTTTCATTTAATGAGAGGATTTTTTTTATTTTACTTTTTGTTTTTTATTGCAAATAGATTTTCACAATTAGTGATTAGTCTGTTTAGGTTGTCTATTTCTTTCTGATTCAGCTTGGCTGGTTGTATGTTTCTAGAAGTGTGTCCATTTTCTAAACTGACTAATCTGTTGGCAAATAACTTTATAGTATCCTCTTATGACTTTTTGTATCTCTGCATTATTGGTTGTTATTTCACCTCTGTCATTTCTTACTTTGTTTGGATCCTTTCTCTTTACTTCTTGATAAGCCGGACTAAAGTTTTATTTATCTTGTTATTTAGGACCACTGCTTCCTTATTGATTTTCCATTTAGATGATCTGCTCATTGATGTGATTGAGGTGTTAAAATATCCTACTATTACTGTATTATTGTCGCTTTCTTCCTTTATGTCTGTTAATATTTGCTTTACATGTTTATGTGCTCCTGTATTAGGTGCATATATGATAATGAGTGTAATGTCCTTGTCTTGTATTAATCCCTTTATCATTATAGGATGTCCTTTTTTTTGTTCTAAGCATTTTTTAAAGTCTTTATTGTCTGATATGAGTATTGTTACCCTAGCTTTCTGTCACTTCCATTTGCATAAAGTATTTGTTTCCATCCTCTGATTTTCTGTGTATGTATCCTGCAAGTAGCATATAGGTGGGTCTTGATTTTTTTTTTTTTTAATCTGATCAGCCACCCTATGTCTTAGGGTGGAGCGTTTAATCCATCAATATTTAAAATAATTAGTGATAGGTATGTCCTATTGCAATTTTATTACTTGATATCCCACTGTTTTTGAAGTTCTTTGTTTTCTTCTTTTTAAAAATTTCTTCCCTTGTGGTTTGATGATTTTCTTAGTGGTACACTGACATGGAACAACAGACTGGTTCCAAATAGGAAAAGAAGTATGTCAAGGCTGTATATTGTCACCCTGCTTATTTAACTTATATGCAGAGTACATCATGAGAAACGCTGGACTGGAAGAAGCACAAGCTGGAATCAAGATTGCCTGGAGAAATATCAATAACTTCTGATATGCAGGTGACACCACCCTTATGGCAGAAAGTGAAGAGGAACTCAAAAGCCTCTTGATGAAAGTGAAAGAGGAGAGTGAAAAAGTTGGCTTAAAGCTCAACATTCAGAAAACGAAGATCATGGCATCCGGTCCCATCACTTCATGGGAAATAGATGGGGAAACAGTGGAAACAGTGTCAGACTTTATTGTTTTGGGCTCCCAAATCACTGCAGATGGTGACTGCAGCCATGAAATTAAAAGATGCTTACTCCTTGGAAGGAAAGTTATGACCAACCTAAATAACACATTCAAAAGCAGAGACATTACCTTGCCAACAAAGGTTCATCTAGTCAAGGCTATGGTTTTTCTTGTGGACATGTATGGATGTGAGAGTTGGACTGTGAAGAAAGCTGAGCACCGAAGAATTGATGGTTTTGAACTGTGGTGTTGGAGAAGACTCTTGAGAGTCCCTTGGACTGCAAGGAGATCCAACCAGTCCATTCTGAAGGAGATCAGCCCTGGGATTTCTTTGGAAGGAATGATGCTAAAGCTGAAACTCCAGTACTTTGGCCACTTCATGCAAAGAGTTGACTCATTGGAAAAGACTCTGATGCTGGAAGTGATTGGGGGCAGGAGGAGAAGGAGACGATAGAGGATGAGACGGCTGGATGGCATCACTGACTCGATGGGCATGAGTCTGGGTGAACTCCGGGAGCTGGTGATGGACAGGGAGGCCTGGCATGCTGTGATTCATGGGGTCGCAAAGAGTCGGACACGACTGAGTGACTGAATTGAACTGAACTGAACTGATAACTGTATTCCTTTCTCTATGGTTTTTGTGTATCAACTACAGGTTTTTGATTTATGGTTACCATGGTGTTTATATCTGATTGTATAATTTTTAAGATTATATCTTTCAAATCACCAAATCAATTGTGATATTTTGTATTATCTAGTCTTCTGCTCATTCATTTCAGTGTGTGGTTTTTTTTCTTTTTAGTTACTATATTCTTCAGTTCTGAGTGGTTCTTTTTTATATATTTTTAGTTTCTTGCTAAAATTCTCACTGTGTACATCTATTCTTGTCCCTAACTCAGTTAACATTCTTATTACAAATACTTTGAACTCTTTATCTGGAGAACTGTTTATTCTTGTTTCATTAGGTAATTTTTCAGGGATTTTCTCTTGCTTTTTAAATTGAAAGTAATACCTGTCTTCTCATTTTGGTTAACATTTCTTATCTCTATGAAATTAGGTAAAACAGTTACCTATTGTGGTCTTGAAAAAGAGTCCTTATGTAAGAGTGTCCCTGTACCATCTGCAAATGCGCACTGCCTTTGATGAGAGTGCTACATCTGACATGAACAGGGAGTCAAGCCTTTCCTTGGGGTGTGACAGCAGCTGTTTTCTTGATAGGAGGTAGGGTTGGAGATGCAGGAACTAGGATCAGATTCAAGTGTGAGCTGGGATTCTCTCCTAAACTGGCTGTCACTGCCCTATTGGGGTATGAGTTGCTTCCCACGTGGCTGGAGCAGAAGCCCTTAGACTTGGTTCAAGCCAGGTCTGCTCTCTTAAATGTGTGCTTTCTCCCCTCTTATCATCAGCACTCTTACCCCAGAAGGGAGTAGTACTGGAGCAAGATAGGCTTGTGTAATCACTTGGCATGGGTTAGGGCGTGAAAGTCAAAGTCGCTCAGTCCTGTCTGACCCCACGGACTGTAGCCTGTCAGGCTCCTATGTCCATGGAATTTTCCAGGCAGTTCTACTGGAGTGGGTAGCCTATCCCTTCTCCAGGGGATCTTCCCAACCTCGGGATTCAACCCAGTTCTCCTGCATTGCAGGTGGATTCTTTCACTGTCTGATATGAACCACCAGGGAAGCACAGGAACACTGGAGTGGGTAGCCTATCCCTTCTCCAGGGGATCTTCCCGACCCAGGAATCTAACCAGGGTCTCCTGCATTGCAGGCAGATTTTTTACCAGCTGAGTAGCCAGGGAAGCCCCAGTTAGGGCATGAACTATTGCTCTCAGCCACAGACAGCCTGCCTCCTAAGCACTGCCCTTGTAAGAACCAGTAATGGCTGCTCCTGCTCTGTGCAGATGCTGCTTCAGGCTGAGCTGCTTGTCTCGCAGTAGAGGTTCTTTTTGACTGTAGCAGCCTTTGCTCCAGTGTGGAAACGTTTTGTGAAGCAGGTGCTGCAGGAATGGCCACCTGATTCAGGCTGGGTTCAGGCGGCGCAATCATGGAAAACTGGCCAGTCACCTCCGTGAAGTTATGACCCACCCTCTCTGCCCTCTTTTAGGAGTAATCAAGCATATTTGCAGACCTCCCCAGTAAAATCCTGGCTTCACACAACCCTCTTGTTAGTCCCACCAGTCCTGCAAACAATTAAGAGGATTTGTCTTCCTCGTGTTGGATCCCAGGGTGAAAAGTGAAAGTGAAAGTCTCTCAGTGTGTCTGACTCTTTGTGACCCCGTGTACTATACAGTCTACGGAATTCTCTAGGCCAGAATACTGGGGTGGGTAGCCTTTCCCTTCTCCAGGGGATCGTCCCAACCCTGGGAATGAACCCAGGATCTCAGGGTAGGAACACTTAATATAGGTGTCAAATGGCTCTTTCCCCATGGACAATCTTCACCTATGTAGTCTTCCCTCACTTCTGAGTCCCTTCCTGGGGTCAGAAGTTCCCACCTTATTTCTTCTTTTCCCATCCTACCTAATTTTGTATAGACTTGTTTCACAGCCTTAGTTGTATGATAGTCTTTTTTCCAGGCTTTAGTTAATTTTCCATGAGTGTTGTTCCACATGTGTATGTATTTTTAATGTGTTTATAGGAGAGACAAATTCCATTTCCTCCTACTCTGCCATCTTAATTCCTAGTTGGCCCCTATAAAAGGCTTCATAACCAGAGAGTCCATAATCAATATTTGTTTACTATTATTTTTTTAAAGTCCCTTTGCTTTATCTGTCCTAAAATATTGTCTAGGATAATGAAAGAGTTAAACCAATTCCCAAGTGTCTAACTTAATATTTGAATGTAAATTTTAGTTTTGGAGATGCTAGAGAAATTCAGCAATTAAAAACTACAGAAATTTTGGCAGATAAAAAAATAGTGTTTCAGAATTAGTAAGTTTAAGCAAAGTTTAACAATTTGTGAGATTAATATATAATATTTTGAATATTTTAGACCTTTAATCACACTCTGCTTTCTTTAACAAGACTTTATAAAGTAGTGCCCTGTAATATTGCTGTAATAATTCATAGTGTTATCTCTGGCACCCAATATGCAAGAAACTAAAAAAGAAAATAGGTGAATAGAATAGGATGATCAATATTTTTTTTGAAGAATTTATATCTTCTGAAATTGATTAAAGACCTATTTTGTAGTAAATAAATAGATCAATTAGAAGCTCATTATATTTTAATGATAGTTGTTTTAAATGTGTGGTGCTATATTTCAATTCATTATATCTAAATATTAGCTCTGTAATATGTTTAGAAATCAAGACATGTGAGGCCTCCAGTGTTGTTTTCTTCTTCAAGATTTTTTTGGCTCACCAGGGTCATTGTGATTCCATATGTATTTTAGGATGGTTCTTTTGTATTTCTCAAAAAATGACATTAGGCTTTTGAAAGGGAGTTCAGTGAATCTATAGACTACTTTGGGTAGTGTAAACATTTTAACAATATTGTCTTCCAATCTATCAGCCTGGGATGTCTTTCCATTCACTTGTGTCTCAGGATGGGGAACACGTGTATACCTGTGGTGGATTCAAGTTGATATATGGCAAAACCAATACAATATTGTAAAGTTAAAAAATAAAATAAAATAAAAAGAAACAAAAAAAAGAAGAAAAAAATTTCTTTCAGTAACATTTTGTAATTTTCAGTATACAGTTTATTCACTCCTTAGTTAAGCTTTTTCCAAAGTATTTTATTCTTTGTGTGTGTGTTATTGTAAAGAGGGCTATTTTATTAATTTGCATTCAGATTGTTCATTGTAAGTCTATAGATATGCAAATGATATTTGTATGTGGTGACTTGGTGTTTTTCAACTTTGCTGCATTTGTTTATAAGTTATAAAAGCTTCTTCTAGAATTTTTTTAAATTTCCTACATATGAAATTATGTCATCTGTGAACTGAGATAGTTTTTTCTCCCTTTACAATCTGAAGGCTTTTTATTTTATTGGTCTAGTTGTTCTGGCTAAGACTTACAGTACTATACTGAACAGAAGTGCTAAGAGTGGCATCCTTGTCTTGTTCCCAATGTGAGATGAAAAACTTTCAGTTTTTTACTGTGTAAGTTACAGTTTTTAGTTGGGGATTTTTTCATTATGCCCTTCATAATGTTAAGGTAATTTTTGCCTATCTCTAGTTTTTTTTTTTATTTTTATTTTTCTAATATATAATGAAGGGATAGAAAACTTTGTAGAATGCTTTTTATGCATTACTTCAGATGATGTTGTTTTGTCCTTCTTTCTGTCAATGTAATATATTATATTATATATTTCCACATGTCAATCATGACTTTTTTTTAATTTTATTTTTTAACTTAACAATAATGTATTGGTTTTGCCATATATCAAAATGAATCCACCACAGGTATACATGTGTTCCCCATCCTAAACCCTCCTCCCTCCTCCCTCCCCATACCATCCCTCTGGGTCGTCCCAGTGCACCAGCCCCAAGCATCCAGTATCATGTATAGAACCTGGACTGGCGACTCGTTTCATATATGATATTATACATGTTTCAATGCCATCCTCCAAAATCATCCCACCCTCTCCCTCTCCCAGAGAGTCCAAAAGACTGTTCTATACAACAGTGTCTCTTTTGCTGTCTCCTATACAGGGTTATTGTTACCATCTTTCTAAATTCCGTATATAGGCGTTAGTATACTGTATTGGTGTTTTTCTTTCTGGCTTACTTCACTCGGTATAATCAGCTTCAGTTTCATCCACCTCATTAGAACTGGTTCAAATATTTTATTTTTAATGGCTGAGTAATACTCCATTGTGTATATGTACCACTGCTTTCTTATCCATTCATCTGCTGATGGACATCTAGGTTGCTTCCATGTCCTGGCTATTGTAAACAGTGCTGCAATGACCATTGGGGTACACGTGTCTCTTTCCCTTCTGGTTTCCTCAGTGTGTATGCCCAGCAGTGGGATTGCTAGATCATAAGGCAGTTCTATTTCCAGTTTTTTTAAGGACTCTCCACACTGTTCTCCATAGTGGCTGTACTAGTTTGCATTCCCAGCAACAGTGTAAGAGGGTTCCCTTTTCTCCACACCCTCTCCAGCATTTATTGCTTGTAGACTTTTGGATGGAAGCCATTCTGACTGCCATGAAACAATACCTCATAGTGGTTTTGATTTGCATTTCTCTGATAATGAGTGATGTTGAGCATCTTTTCATGTGCTTGTTAGCCATCTGTATGTCTTCTTTGGAGAAATGTCTATTTAGTTCTTTGGCCCATTTTTTGATTGGGTCATTTATTTTTCTGGAATTGCCTGTAGGAATTGCTGGTATATTTTTGAGATTAGTTGTTTGTCAGTTGCTTCATTTGCTATTATTTTCTCCCATCCTGAAGGCTGTCTTTTCACCTTGCTTATAGTTTCCTTTGTTGTGCAGAAGCTTTTAAGTTTAATTAGGTCCCATTTGTTTATTTTTGCTTTTATTTCCAATATTCTGAGAGGTGGGTCATAGAGGATCCTGCTGTGATGTATGTCGGAGACTGTTTTGCCTATGTTCTCCTCTAGGAGTTTTATAGTTTCTGGTCTTATGTTTAGATCTTTAATCCATTTTGAGTTTATTTTTGTGTATGGTGTTAGAAAGTGTTCTAGTTGCATTCTTTTACAAATATATATGCACCCAACATAGGAGCACTGCCATATGTAAGACAAATGCTAACAAGTATGAAAGGAGAAATTAACAATAACACAATAATAGTAGGAGACTTTAATACCCCACTCACACCTATGGATAGATCAACTAAACAGAAAATCAACAAGGAAACAAAAACTGTAAATGATACAATAGACCCGTTAGACCTAATTGATATCTGTAGGACATTTCATCCCAAAACAATGAATTTCACCTTTTTCTCAAGTGCACATGGAACCTTCTCCAGGATAGATCACATCCTGGGCCATAAATCTAGCCTTGGTAAATTTTAAAAAAATGAAATCATTCCAAGCATCTTTTCTAACTAAAATGCAGTAAGATTAGATCTCAATTATAGAAACAAAACTATTAAAAATTCCAACATATGGAGGCTGAACAACACGCTGCTGAATAACCAACAAATCACAGAAGAAATCAAAAAAGAAATCAAAATTTGCATAGAAATGAATGAAAATGAAAACACAACAACCCAAAACCTGTGGGACACTATAAAAGCAGCCCTCAGGGGAAAGTTCATAGCAATACAGGCATACCTCAAGAAACAAGAAAAAAGTCAAATAAATAACCTAACTCTACACCTAAAGCAACTAGAAAAGGAAGAAATGAAGAACCCCAGGGTTAGTAGAAGGAAAGAAATCTTAAAAATTAGAGCAGAAATAAATGCAAAAGAAACAAAAGAGACCATAGCAAAAATCAACAAAACCAAAAGCTGGTTCTTTGAAAGGATAAATAAAATTGACAAACCATTAGCCAGACTCATCAAGAAACAAAGGGAGAAAAATCAAATCAATAAAATTAGAAATGAAAATGGAGAGATCACAACAGACAACATAGAAATACAAAGGATCATAAGAGACTACTATCAACAATTATATGCCAATAAAATGGACAACGTGGAAGAAATGGACAAATTCTTAGAAAAGTACAACTTTCCAAAACTCGACCAGGAAGAAATAGAAAATCTTAACAGACCCAACACAAGCACAAGCACAGAAATTGAAACTGTAATCAGAAATTTTCCAGCAAACAAAAGCCCAGGTCCAGACGGCTTCACAGCTGAATTCTACCAAAAATTTAGAGAAGAGCTAACACCTATCCTACTGAAACTCTTCCAGAAAATTGCAGAGGAAGGTAAACTTCCAAACTCATTCTATGAGGCCACCATCACCCTAACACCAAAACCTGACAAAGATGCCACAAAAAAATAAAACTAAAGGCCAATATCACTGATGAACATAGACGCAAAAATCCTTAACAAAATTCAAGCAATCAGAGTCCAACAACACATTAAAAAGATCATATACCATGACCAAGTGGGCTTTATCCCAGGGATGCAAGAATTCTTCAATATCCACAAATCAATCAATGTAATATACCATATTAACAAATTGAAAAATAAAAACCATAAGATTATCTCAATAGATGCAGAGAAAGCCTGTGACAAAATTCAATATCCATTTATGATAAAAACTCTCCAGAAAGCAGGAATAGAAGGAACATACCTCAACATAATAAAAGCTATATATGACAAACCCACAGCAAACATTATCCTCAATGGTGAAAAATTAAAAGCATTTCCTCTAAAGTCAGGAACAAGACAAGGGTGCCCACTTTCACCATTACTATTCAACATAGTTTTGGAAGTTTTGGCCACAGCAATCAGAGCAGAAAAAGAAATAAAAGGAATCCAAATTGGAAAAGAAGAAGTAAAATTCTCACTGTTTGCAGATGACATGATCCTCTACATAGAAAACCCTAAAGACTCCACAGGAAAATTACTAGAACTAATCAATGAATAGAGCAAATTTGCAGAATATAAAATCAACACACAGAAATCCCTTGCATTCCTATACACTAATAATGAGAAAATAGAAAGAGAAATTAAGGAAACAATTTCATTCACCATTGCAATGCAAAGAATAAAATACTTAGGAATATATCTACCTAAAGAAACTAAAGACCTATATATAGAAAACTGTAAAACACTGGTGAAAGAAATTAAAGAGGACACTAATAGATGGAGAAATATACCATGTTCATGGATTGGAAGGATCAATATAGTGGAAATGAGTATACTACCCAAAGCAATCTATAGCTTCAATGCAATCCCTATCAAGCTACCAACGGTAGTTTTCACAGAGCTAGAACAAATAATTTCACAAAAATTATGGAAATACAAAAAACCTCGAATAGCCAAAGCAATCTTGAGAGAGAAGAATGAAACTGGAGGAATCAACCTGCCTGACTTCAGGCTCTACTACAAAGCCACAGTCATCAAGACAGTATGGTACTGGCACAAAGACAGAAATATAGATCAGTGGAACAAAATAGAAAGCCCAGAGATAAATCCACGCACATATGGACAACTTATCTTTGACAAAGGAGGCAGGAATATACAATGGATTAAAGACAATCTCTTTAACAAGTGGTGCTGGGAAAACTGGTCAACCACTTGTAAAAGAATGAAACTAGAACACTTTCTAACACAATCATGACTTATAAAAGTCACTTAAATTTAGACCCTTGTTTCATATAGGAACTTATAGTTATGAATCCCGAGAAATGTCCTACTTATCTGAAATCTGTATTACACAGCTAGGTAATTAAAATAATGTGCATTTTAAATTTTATACCCTTCTACTTATCTTTAATCTTATTTCTATCAGTTTTCTATAATATAATATTTAGAAAATTTGAATATACTGTCTACTTGTACAGAGATAAGGTTTACATGTTGGAGTATAATATATTTCTATAAGACTCAATTACTATTAAAGAATAATCTCTAACACTATATAGAAAAATAAAATAAGAAAGTATTAAAGACCAGATACTATAAATTTCATAGAAGAAAACATGGGCATAGCACTCTTTCACATAAATTGGAGCAATATTTTTTTGAATTTGTCACCTAAATCATGGGAAATTAAAGGAGAAAAAATGAACACATAAACCTATTTAAACTTTAAAACTTTTGCACACCAAAGGAAACTACAAACAAAAGACAACTTATTAAGGGGAATATATTTGCAAATAATATGACTGATAAGGGATTAATATTCAACACATATGAAGAGCTCATTCAACTCAACATCAAACAACAACCTGATTAAAAATGGGCAGAAGACCTGAATAGATATTTTTCCAAGAAGACATACAGTTGGCCAACAGACGTATAAAAAGATGTTTTATATATATATATATATATATATATATATATATAACTAACAGACATATAAAAAGATAGCCATCAGAGAAATGCAAATTAAAATGCATTGAGATATCATCTCACAACTCTCAGAACAGCTATCACCAGAAGTAATACAGTAAATGTTAGTGAGGATGTAGAGAAAAGAGTACACTTGCATGCAGTATTGATGAGAATGTAAATTAGTGCAGACACTGTGGAAAACAGTATGGAGTTTCCTGGAAAGCTAAAAATATAACTACCAAATGATTCAGAAATTTCATTATTGGGTGTATATACAAAGAAAGAAAACACACTAATTTGTGTGCACCTTAATGTTCATAGTAGCATTATTACAATTGCCAAGATATGGAAGCAACCTGTGTCCATCAACATATCCATCAACATATGCATGGATAAAGATGTGATATATATATATATATGTGTGTGTGTGTGTGTGTGTGTGTATATATGTGTGTGTGTGTGTGTGTGTGTGTGTGTGTGTATTTCAGGTTCCTCTGTCCACAGGATTTCTCAGGCAAGAATACTGGAATGTTTTGCCATTGCCTTCTCCAGGAGACCTTCCTGATGCAGGGATTGAGCCATCATCTACATTGGCAGGTAGATTCTTAACCACTGAACCATGAGGAAAGCCCTACCTCAGTGTTAAAATAATGCTATTTATAAGCTTAAAATGTGAAAAAATAACCCTTTAACATTTTATCTTGATATTATTTTAATTATAAAAAGTTCAATAAATTTTATACTGTCTTAGAACCAAGACATAGACTTGAAAATGAAATGCTCATGCTTGATAAGTCACTTCAATCTTCTTTACCTCTTTGTGACCCTATTTTCTATACCCCACCAGGCTCCTCTGTCCTTATAATTCTCCAGGGAAGAACACTGGAGTGAGTTGCTGTGGCCTCCTCCAGGGTATCTTTCCAACCTAGGGAACCTGTTATGTCTATTTGCATTGGCAGGAAGATTTTTTTTTCCCCCACCAGAATTACCTGAATATGGAATAAAATAGTGTAAGAAAATCTGTTTTATTATTGAATATACAATAAACATTTTTGAAAACAAATATAGAAATGTATTACCTTTTCGTTTCTGAATAAATATTTATCATTAAATAATTAAATAAATATTATGCATGTGTTTTTCTGTTACTTGGGAAATTTAACATAAGAAAAGTAAATAGCACATAGAATCAAGAAGAACAAAAATTTATTAGCTATTGAAGATTATTTGAAGTGTAGAACCCACACGGTTTTGAGAATCTTTTTTTTTTTTTAACTGCATTCTTAGATAGATCACTTCTGTCTTGAATACTTAATGCCAAGTCTCTTGTGATTTTCTTTCTTATGGACACCTGCTTCTATAAAACAAAAATAAGCAAAAAAAATATATATATATACTTCTTGTTATCATTTCACAATGTTGTCCATATGCTTGCAAGAGCACTCAAATAGCCATAAGTTAAATCTACTTACATGAAGATAGTACATTATAACATGAATCTGATCTCATTAAAGTTCTATTAATCAGAAAATCTTCATTTATATTTTCAGAAAACCACACTAGTAATTTCCAATTTGAAATTCAACAGTATAATAATTGAGGTATCTTTTTCAGGTGAGGTAATAAATTTGGAAAACTCAGCAATGGCCACAGGACTGGAAAAGGTCAGTTTTCATTCCAGTTCCTAAGAAAGGCTATGCCAAAGAATGCTCAAACTACTGCACAATTGCACTCCTCTCACACACTAGTTAAATAATGCTCAAAATTCTCCAAGCCCAGGATTCAGCAATACATGAACGGTGAAATTCCAGATGTTCAACCCGGTTTTAGAAAAAGCAGAGGAACCAGAGGTCAAATTGCCAACATCCACTGGATCATCGAAAAAGCAAGAGAGTTCCAGAAAAATATCTATTTCTGCTTTATTGACTGTGACAAAGCCTTTGACTGTGTGGGTCAGAATAAACTGTGGAAAATTCTGAAAGAGATGGGAGTACCAGACCACCTGACCTGCCTCCTGAGAAACCTATATGCAGGTCAGGAACAAACAGTTAGAACTGGACATGGAACAACAGACTGATTCCACATAGGAAAAGGAGTACATCAAGGCTATAGATTGTCACCCTGCTTATTTAACTTCTATGCAGATTACATCATGAGAAACGCTGGGCTGGAAGAAGCACAAGCTGGAATCAAGATGACTGGGAGAAATATCAACAACCTCAGATATGCAGATGACACCACCCTTATGGCAGAAAGTGAAGAGGAACTAAAAAGCCTCTTGATGAAAGTGAAAGAGGAGAGTGAAAAAGTTGGTTTAAAGCTCAACATTCAGAAAATGAAGATCATGGCATCTGGTCCCATCACTTCATGGGAAATAGATGGGGAAACAGTGTCAGACTTTATTTTGGGGGCTCCAAAATCACTGCAGATCAAAAGACCCTTAATCCTTGGAAGGAAAGTTATGACCAACCTAGATAGCATATTCAAAAGCAGAGACATTACTTTGCCAACAAAGGTCCGTCTAGTCAAGGCTATGGTTTTTCCAGTGGTCATGTATGGATGTGAGAGTTGGACTGTGAAGAAAGCTGAGCGCCGAAGAATTGATGGTTTTGAACTGTGGTGTTGGAGAAGACTCTTGAGAGTCCCTTGGACTGCAAGGAGATTCAACAAGTCCATTCTGAAGGAGATCAGTCCTGGGTGTTCTTTGGAAGGAATGATGCTGAAGCTGAAAATCCAGTACTTTGGCCACCTCATGCAAAGTGTTGACTCATTGAAAAAGACTCTGATGCTGGGAGGGATTGGGGGCAGGAGGAGAAGGGGACGACAGATGATGAGATGGCTGGATGGCATCACCGACTTGATGGACGTGAGTTTGAGTGAACTCCAGGAGTTGGTGATGGACAGGGAGGCCTGGCGTGCTGCGATTCATGGGGTCGCAAAGAGTCGGACAGGACTGAGCGACTGAAGTGAACTGAACTGAATAATGTATTAGAGCTAAAGTGACAGGGGCTTCCCAAGTGGCTCCAATAATAATCTGCCTTCCAATGCAGGTAGAAGGATGCTGGTTCAATCCTTAGGTTGGGAAGATTCCCTGGAGGAAGGCATGGCAACCCATCCCAGTATTCTTGCCTGGAGAATCCTATGGACAGAGGAGCTTGGTAGGCTACGGTTCATAGGGTCACAAAGATTCAGACAAGATTGAAGCAACTTAGCTCACAAAGTGATATTATTATTTGTCCACTTCTTTGTCCTGTTTTTAAATGATATCAAGTTTAAGAAATGTCATAGTTCTTAGGCTTCTGGTAAATATAAAAAACAGTGGAAATCTTATGAAATTCCAAACAGGTTTAGAGTTTTCATAGACTTTGTATTATTTTTCAGTTGAGAATAAACTAAAACTTGGAGTGACTTAAAGTTGGTAAAATTATATTTCTTTTGCCATGCATTATTTAAAGATAAAAATATTTTGTTCAAGATTTTTGATTTAGGATACTTGGCCCTTTATAATACAAATAGCTAAATTAATGGATATCATGTAGAAAATCTAAGCTTCCTCTTTCTGTTTTTATTGTTAAAGTAGGGAAAAATCCACCAAATTCTTCAAGACTTGTAGTCAAAGAAGCCATTGGACTTTTCCCGGGCGGGGAATTGTCTACATGCCACTTTTGTCATCAGTTCATGCCATCCAACTATTTCATCTTCTGTTGTCCCCTCCTCTTCCTGCCTTCAGTCTTGCTCAGGATCAGGGTCTTTTCCAATGAGTCAACTCTTTGCATCAGGTGGCCAAAGTATTGGAGCTTCAACTTCAACATCAGTCCTTCCAAAGAACATTCAGCACTGATTTCCTTTAGGATGGACTGGTTGGACCTCCTTGCTATCCAAGAGACTCTCAAGAGTCTTCTCCAACACCACAGTTCAAAAGTATAAATTCTTGGATGCTCAGCTTTCTTTATAGTCCAACTCTCACATCCATACATGACTACTGGAAAAACCATAACTTTGATTAGACTTCTGTCATAGGGCAGTTTAATTTTGCCACCTCCAACCCACTGCTTCCTCATTAAAGATAATAGTTCCTCATCTTACACACAGACCTAATAATCAAGTGAATAACATCACCAAAACCACAATTCACCTTAAAAAATGTGTTATATTTTGTAATTTCATTAAATTAAGTAATATTTAAGGACTTTGAATAGGAAAGATTATTCATATTTGAATGCCTCTTCTCATACCTTTAGTGAGTCAAAAAATATAGTACTCCCTGGGTTACATGAGCCAAGCCCATCCTCCACACTCATCATTGATAGCTCCTGCATTTCAGTTTCCACAGGCAGTATGTCAGGCTACATCAACTGCACAAAGATTGTCAAAAGGAAAGACCTTTAGTATTTTATATTTATAAAATATTTTATGAATAGGTTCAAACTTCTTTAATAATCCATACTGAGGAGTTATTGCCTACCTTTAAGTGACTACACTGTATCATGTTAGACTTTACTATAAAAATATGTATTATTTACACAGCAGAGCTCAATAGCCAAGAGTCAGAGAAAGAAAAATTTTAAATCTGTCACATTTTAAAGTAGCCAGAATTCTGTACTATCTTCTTTTTTTCTACCTAAAAATACAACTTTTTCATGAATGCAGCAACATCTCTTTAATTCATTTGTCTCTAAGCACAATCATGTTACTTCATATATTATCAATTTCATGAATAATGATTCTACTGGTTAACATATTCTTTCATGTCAAGCCAAGTTCATATTCCTTTTTTTTTGATCCCACAGTTAAGAGAAAAGTTAATTGTTACATTTGATTTTTGATAATATTTATGCAAACTGGGAGCCTCTCATTAAATTGTTTCAAATTTAACTTCCTGTAATTTCATATATTCCCATCTGTAACATTCTTTGACCTTTAGGTAATAATTATTATTGGTGATGATGATGTTGAGGGTGGTACTGTTGTTGATAGTCATAATACTATCATGATGCCTTAAGTGATTTAACTTGATTGACAAATAATCTGCTAAGATCAGGATCATTATTTCTTACTCTACTTTATAACACTAGTCTGATTTCTAACTTATATTTTCAAAATTTCTCATTCAAAAATTTAATATTCCCTCTATTAATTTTACTCTGTTTGATATAATGTCTCCAATCTAAAATACAGAAACAATCTGTAACCTAACAAACTTCATTTGATATTTTAATGACTACCCACATATTGTTTTGCCATACCCATATAAATGAACATCATAGTTCATTTATTAACTATGTGACTTCTTGAAAGTTCAATTATAACCTGTACATGAAACTGTATAGAAAAATTTCAAGATATTATAAAAAATTAAAGTTAAAACAAAAATATAATAAGAGATTATATTAGTTAAATCTATTTCATCATCAAACAATGCTAATATATTCCTAATTTTCCTAATTTTCATTGAATCAGAATAATAGTTAAATGTCTCATGTAGAAAGCATATTTTAGAAATACATTTTTAAATTCAAATACTTGAAAAAAAGTGAGCACATAGTGGGAGCTATAATTTAAAAAATTATAGCCATCAAGTTCTTGACACAATAAAAAAATAATTACTGTATTTTGTTAGTGTTTGACTTTGTCATAACATTTGGCTAGCAACAATATAGGGCTTCAATCCCATTATCTAAGAAAAAGCTCCATTTACATACTATTAAAGTGCTTTGCAAGTCTTTTCTCCACAGATAGTGTAAGTAGACTACTTTAGATAAATGTGCATATTGCTCAAACAAAAAATAATGAGGTTTTATTGGTCCCTTTACACCTGGATATAGTCTAAAGAAAAGACTGATCAGATTATTCTTGATGATGCAGTGAATTGTTTCCTATTCTTACACCAATCAGTTTACAATAGCATTTTTTCCCTCACTCCTCTCCCTGGACTTGTATCCATGACAACTGACAGATGTTTAGGGAAAGACTTAAAACAGTTCATACTGGCATGAGGATTAACCTACAACAAAAAGAAAAGTCTCTACTCTAGAAACAATGTAACTGTATAATAGTCCTAACTCTGTTGAGACCTTTTTTAAGCCCCGTTTTGATGTCAGTTTATAGACTGACATCAGTGGCTTCATTTTTAACTCCATTCTTATCCTTTTAACAACAGTAATAGAAAACATAAGTGATTATTGGGTTAGAAGAATGAAATATAAATATGTAGGAATAAATGTATTAGTGTTATATATTTAGAAAATCTGATAGCTGAAAAAATGCAATGCCTGATTCTGATTTACAAATGTTGGAGAGTCCACAAATAAAGAAGAAAAAATGAAATCATATAAAAAGTTCAAAAATTAATAGTGTAGTTTAAAAGAAATGGACATATAAAAAGTTGAGTTCAAGAAAATTACTTGCAAATTATGTATTAATACATATTCGGAGATAGTCCAACTTTGAAAGCATCAGTAGAAACTACTTTAGTTGTACATATGTGTCATCATTTATTAAGTAAAAGGCATAAGAATAAATGCAGAAAATTAAAGGATAAGTCAGAGATTCTGAAGTCAAGTCCTTACAATATATCAATCTAATATATCATTAGATTTGATTGGGAAAGGAGTGTGTCAAGGCTGTATATAGTCACCCTGCTTATTTAACTTATATGCAGATTACACAATGAGAAATGCTGGGCTGAATGAAACACAAGCTGGAATCAAGATTGCCAGGAGAAAGATCAATAACCTCAGATATGCAGATGACACCACCCTATGGCAGAAAGTGAAGAAGAACTGAAGAGCCTTTTGATGAAAGTGAAAGAAGAGAGTGAAAAAGTTGACTTAAAACCAACATTCAGAAAACTACGATCATGACATCCGGTCCCATCGTTTCATGGCAAATAGATAGGGAAACAGTGACAGACTATTTTCTTGGGCTCCAAAATCACTGCAGATGGTGACTGCAGTCATGAAGTTAAAAGATGCTTGCTCCTTGGAAGAAAAGCTATAACCAACCTAGACAGCATATTAAAAAGCAGAGACATTACTTTGCCAGCAAAGATCCATAAAGTCAGAGCTATGGTTTTTCCAGTAGTCATGTATGGATGTGAGAGTTGAAACATAAAGAAAGCTGAGCATCAAAGAATTGATGCTTTTGAACTGTGCTGTTGGAAATTAGTCCCTTAGTGAATTAAAGGAAATTCACTGGAAGGACCTACAATGAAGCTGAAATTCCAATATTTTGGCCACCTGATTAGAATTGAGTCATTGGAAAAGACCCTGATCCTGGGCAAGATTGAAGGCAGGAGGAGAAAGGTATGACAGAGATGTTTGGATGGCATCACCAACTCAATGGACATGACTTTCAGCAAGCTCTGGGAGTTTGTGAAGGACAGGGAAGCCTGGCATGCTACAATCCATGGGATCACAAAGAGTTGGACACAACTGAGAGACTGAACTGAACTGAATCATTAGATTTATAAGGTAAGTACAAGTACAGCACAGATAACTATACTAAGTAAAATAATGTGGTAAACATAAAAATCACAATAAAGAAAGATGACACAGTAGAAAGACACTGACTCATCTCCCATGAGCACACCAAAATTATAACTATTTATAGAGGAACAATCTATGAGAACAACTTGAGGACTAGCAGAAAATATTTTCTAAAACTAAAGGTTAAAGGTAAGAATCACAATGAGGTGGGTAAGAGAAGCAGAGGCACATAACATTCAAGACCCATACCCTTGGTAGGCCACTTAAAAATGGGAAGGTAATCCCTTTTACAAACAATCTCCAAATTTCCAAGGAGTGAAAGCTATAAACCCCACATCAGGCTGCTTAATGCAGGGGTTCTATAACAGGAAAATAAGTCACCAGTTTTTATGTCTGGTTTTGAAAGTCAGTGGGGCTTGCATTCAGGAGACTCAGAGGACTGCAAAAAAAAAAAAAAAAAGAGAGAGAGAGAGACTCCATTTTTAAAAGGTGCAAACACAATCTTACATGCTTCAGGTCCCAGCACAGAGGAAGGAATTTGAAAACAGCCTCAGTCAGAACTGATCTACTTGCATATCTTAGAGAGCCTCCTGAAGAGGCAGGAAGCAACTGCAATTACTCCTGGGGACAAAGGTGCTGGCAGCAGTCATTTTGGGAGCTTTTTCTACCTCTAAGACACTGCTCTTAGCAAGTAATATTGTTGAAGTTCTCCCTCTAACATATTAGAACTGGAAATTACCTACCCATCAACCGGCCAGCACAGTCCCAGGCCACCCTAGCCCCTGCACCCAGCCACCCTGGGATCAGATCCAACCTAACCCACTAGTAGGCCAGTAGAGCACCAGATCTCCCAGGCCACACAGCAAACTGGACCGGGCCCAGTCAAGCATACTTGTGCTCAGTTATGATACAACAGAAGGTCCACAGTGCTCAGTTATGATACAACAGAAGATCCCCCAAGACCCCACATACGAGCACTCATACAACACACAGCTCTGATGGTCAGAAGCAAACATACACTGGGCCCCATAGGACATTTTCTATATAAGACTACTCCAAGTTTGGGACACATAACTGACATTTCTAAAACACAGGAAAAAAACTGTAAATAGGCAAAATGAGGGTACAGAGGAATATGTTACACATTAAGGAAAAAGACAAAACCTCAGAAAAAGAACTAAACAAAACAGCGATAAGTAAACTACTTGATAAAGATTTAAAGCTGACAATCAAAGATTTTTACCAAACTTAGAGCAAGAATGTATGAACACAGTGAGAATTACAAAAATAAGAAAATATAAAGAAGAGCTGAAGTATGCAATCACTGAGATAAAAAATACTCTAGAAAGAATTAACAGTAGATTAGAGAGGAATGTATCAGTAACTATGAGAGAGATTAGTGGAAGTCACTCAAGCTGAAAAAAGAATGTCAAAAGATGAGACACCTTAAGAGACCTCTAAGACAAACAAGTATACTAACATTTGTACTATAGGGGCTCCAGAACAGAGAAAGGGTTAAGAAATTATTTGAGGACATAATAATGAAAATTTCCCTTACCTGGGAAAAGAGATAAATATCCAGGTCTAGGAAACAGAGAGAACTGCAAACAACATGAAAACTCAAAGAGATTCACACCAAGTCACATTATAATTAAAGTGAGAAAAAATTAAGGATAAAGAGAATTTTAAAAGAAGAAAGAGAAAAAGAAACCAATTATACACAAGAGAATTTCTGTATGGCTGTTGGCCAACTTTTCAGCAGAAATTTTATAGACTAGAAGAGAGTGGAATTATGTATTTAAAGTGATGAAAGGAAAAAAAAAAAACTTGCCATCAAGAATACCCTACCCAACAAGCTTATCATCCAGATTTGAAGATAAGGAGTTGTGTGTGTGTGTATATATATATATATACACACATATATAAATATGTATATACATATATGTACATATTTATATGTGTGTGTATTTATATATGTATGTATTATAAATATACATATTTATAATATGTATATTTATATATATATAAAAGTTAAGAGATTATCATCACTAAACTTGTTTTACAAGAAATATTAAATGGATTTCTTTAAGCAGAAGAGTCCACAAGTAGAAATATAAAAATCACAAAAGGAAAAGTATCATAAGTAAGGACAATCATACAGGCAAAAGTCTGATTGGTAAAGGTAATAGATTAACCACTTAACATATAAGAGAAATATATTTTAAAAATGTAATAAAATTTTTTATATACTCAATAGCATTTTAAGAAATATACAAAGTGCAAAAAAAGACATAAAATATTATGTTAAAAAATATTAAGAGTGGAGGCATGGGGAATCAAAACTCCAGAGTTACTGGTATGCCATTAAACTTAAGAAATCATCAACTTAAAATACTCACATATGTATATATAGTTAATTATATATGGACTTCATGGTAACCACAAATGAACAATCAATAACAGACACACACATAGAAAAGGGAAAGAAATTAAAACATAAACCTAAAGATAGTCATCAAATCAGTAGGGAATAGAGTAAAAGAGAAGAAAATAACAATACACAAGTAGAAAAGCAAGAATGTTTAACAAAATGTCAATAAGTATGTATCTATCAATAATTAACTGTAAGTAGACTAAATGCTTAAATCAAAAGACAAAAAAAAAAAAAAGACAGAGACTTAATGGGCAAAAAGAACAAGATTCACATATGTGCTGCCTTTAAGAGACTCATTCACATCCAAAGACACACACACAGACTGAAAGTAAAGAAATAGAAAAAAAAAATATATATATATATATATATATTTCATACAAAGGGAAATAAAAAGAAAGCTGGTATAGAAAAATCTATATCAGAAAAAAATAGACTTTAAAGACTGCAACAAGAGACAAAGAAAATCATTACACAGTAATCAAGAGACCCATTGTAAATATATTTTGTACTCAACACAGGGGCACTTGAATGTATAATGCAAATATTGACAAAAATAAAAGGAGAATCCTATAGTGACACATTAATACTAGGGGATTTTAACATCCCATTTACATCACAGACAGATCATCCAGAAGAAAATCAACATACAGTGAATATTCCACCAAAAGCAGCAGAAAGACATTCTTTGCAAATTCACACAAAATATTCCCCAGAGGAGATCACATGTTAGGCCGTAAAACAAGTATGAATGAATTTAAGAAGATTGCAATGTTATCAAGCATCTTTTCCAATCACAAGAATATGAAACTAGAGACCAACTATAAGACATAAACTGCAAAAAATGCAAAAATATGAGGACTATACAATATTCCACTGAAAAACCAATGGATCACCAAAAAATCAATAAGGACATCAAAATGTACCTGAAAGCAGATTAAAATTGAAATATATTATAAATTAAAAAGGAAATTTGAAATTTAAAATTTAAATTTAAATTGAAAATCTATTGGACACCACAAAAGTAATTCTGAAAGGGAAGTTTATATTTACACAAACCTATCTAAAGAAATAAGAAAAACCTTATACAATCTAACTTTATACCCAAATAAACTAGAAAAAGAAAAGACAAAGCCAAAGTATGTAGAAGGAAAGAAAAAATAAACACTAGAGCAAAAAAAAAAAAAAAGGTAGAGACTGAAAATCAATAAAAAAATATTAGTGGAATTAAGAGCTGGTTCTTTGAAAAGATAAACAAAATTGATAAACCTTTAGCCAGACTCATCAAGAAAAAGAGAGAGAGAGAAGTTACAACCAACAAAAGATAATTCTAAAGTTAAGCGATTGCTATGATATATAGTTCTTTGGACAGTGAGGAGATGAAACCAGTCATTCCTAAAGGAAATCAACCCTGAATGTCCATTGTAAAGACTGATGCTGAAGCTGAATCTCCACTTCTTTGGACATGTGACATGAAGAGCTGACTCACTGTAAATGTGCCTGATGCTGGGAAAGATTGAAGGTAGAAGGAGAAGAGGGAGACAGAGGATGAGATGGTTGGATATCATCATTGATGCAATGGACATAAATTTGGGCAAACTCCGTGAGATGGTGGGGGACAGGGAGGCTGGATATGCTGTGGTCCATGGGGTCATGAAGGGTCGGACACAATTTGGAGACTGAGAAATATGAATATATATGTGCTAATAAAATGGACAACCCAGAAGAAAAAAATGGGCAAATTTCTAGAAAAGTAAAATTTCTCAAAATTGAATCAGTAAGAAAAACAAAATATGACAGATAAGTTACCAATAATAAAATTGAATCACTAATTGAAAAAGATTATATATGACAAAACTACAGGCAATGTCATAGCCAATGATGATATGCTGAAACCATTTCCTCTAAAATTAGAAACAAGACAAGGATCAGATCAGATCAGTCACTCAGTCGTGTCCGACTCTTTGCGACCCCATGAATCGCAGCATGCCAGGCCTCCCTGTCCCTCACAAACTCCCAGATTGCACTCAGGCTCACGTCCATCAAGTCAGTGATGCCATCCAGCCATTTCATCCTCTGTCGTCCCCTTCTCCTCCTGCCCCCAATCCCTCCCAGCATCAGAGTTTTTTCCAATGAGTCAACTCTTTGCATGAGGTGGCCAAAGTACTGGAGTTTCAGCTTTAGCATCCTTCCTTCCAAAGAACACCCAGGGCTGATCTCCTTCAGAATGGACTGGTTGGATCTCCTTGCAGTCCAAGGGACTCTCAAGAGTCTTCTCCAACACCACAGTTCAAAAGCATCAATTCTTCAGCGCTCAGCCTTCTTCACAGTCCAACTCTCACATCCATACATGACCACAGGAAAAACCATAGCCTTGACTAGATGGACCTTTGTTGGCAAAGTAATGTCTCTGCTTTTGAGTATGCTATCTAGGTTGGTCATAACTTTCCTTCCAAGGAGTAAGCGTCTTTTAATTTCATGGCTGCAGTCACCATCTGCAGTGATTTTGGAGCCCAGAAAAATAAAGTCAGCCACTGTTTCCACTGTTTCCCCATCTATTTCCCATGAAGTGGTAGGACTGTATGCCATGATCTTCGTTTTCTGAATGTTGAACTTTAAGCCAACTTTTTCACTTTCATCAAGAGGCTTTTGAGTTCCTCTTCGCTTTCTGCCGTAAGGGTGCTGTCATCTGCATATCTAAGGTTATTGATATTTCTCCAGGCAATCTTGATTCCAGCTTGTGTTTCTTCCAGTCCAGCGTTTCTTATGATGTACCCTGCATATAAGTTAAATAAACAGGGTGACAATATACAGCCTTGACGAACTCCTTTTCTTATTTGGAACCAGTCTGTTGTTCCATGTCCAGTTCTTTTTTTTTTTTTTGCCTGTATTTTATTTTTTTTATTTTTTTTTAAATTTTATTTTTAAACTTTACAAATTGTATTAGTTTTGCCAAATATCAAAATGAATCCATCACAGGTATACATGTGTTCCCCATCCTGAACCCTCCTCCCTCCTCCCTCCCCATACCCTCCCTCTGGGTCATCCCAGTGCACTAGCCCCAAGCATCCAGTATCGTGCATCGAACCTGGACTGGCATCTCATTTCATACATGATATTTTACATGTTTCAATGCCATTCTCCCAAATCTTCCCACCCTCTCCCTCTCCCACAGAGTCCATAAGACTGATCTATACATCAGTGTCTCTTTTGCTGTCTCATACACAGGGTTATTGTTATCATCTTTCTAAATTCCATATATATGCATTAGTATACTGTATTGGTGTTTTTCCTTCTGGCTTACTTCACTCTGTATAATAGGCTCCAGTTTCATCCACCTCATTAGAACTGATTCAAATGAATTCTTTTTAATGGCTGAGTAATACTCCATTGTGTATATGTACCACAGCTTTCTTATCCATTCATCTGCTGATGGACATCTAGGTTGCTTCCATGTCCTGGCTATTATAAACAGTGCTGCGATGAACATTGGGGTACACATGTCTCTTTCCCTTCTGGTTTCCTCAGTGTGTATGCCCAGCAGTGGGATTGCTGGATCATAAGGCAGTTCTATTTCCAGTTTTTTAAGGAATCTCCACACTGTTCTCCATAGTGGCTGTACTAGTTTGCATTCCCACCAACAGTGTAAGAGGGTTCCCTTTTCCCCACACCCTCTCCAGCATTTATTATTTGTAGACTTTTGGATCGCAGCCATTCAGACTGGTGTGAAATGGTACCTCATAGTGGTCTTGATTTGCATTTCTCTGATAATGAGTGATGTTGAACATCTTTTCATGTGTTTGTTAGCCATCTGTATGTCTTCTTTGGAGAAATGTCTATTTAGTTCTTTGGCCCATTTTGTTGCTTCCTGAGCTGCATACAAATTTCTCAAGAGGCAGGTCAGGTGGCCTGGTATTCCCATCTCTTTCAGAATTTTCCACAGTTTATTGTGATCCACACAGTCAAAGGCTTTGGCATAGTCAATAAAGCAGAAATAGATGTTTTTCTGGAACTCTCTTGCTTTTTCTATGATCCAGATGCTCATTCACTATCACCATTTTATTCAGCAAAGTATTAGAAGTCCTTGCTACAGCAATCAGACAAGAACAATTGAAGAGATAAATAAATGGAAGCCAAATCAAAAGGAAGTAAAACTTCAACTATTTATAGAAGACATGATCCTATAAACAGAAAATATTAACAGCACTACCAAAACATCAATATATTTGACAAAATTTCAAGATAAAAGATCAATACATTTAAATCTGTTGTGTTTTTATACGTTAACAAGTAATCAGAAAGAGAAATTTGCAAATGTCAAACCATTATGTGGTGCACCAAAAACTTAATATTGTAGATCAACTGTATTTGAATAAAATTAGCACTACAAAAATATAAACCATTAAAACAGTTTTAATGAATTCTATAACATTTGCTAGTACCAGTCTTTATTCCACAAACTTTATATCTATCACATCATTTAGCATTTACTATAACCTTGCTTTAGTTCTGAAAGACTAAACTACGATAACAGAGACACTCAACATTTCAAGACTTATAGTAGAAGAAATTAATTTGTTTATGCATGTAACATTTCAAGTCAATCAAGGCCTTACTTCATAGGGTTATTCAGGGACTTGGGCTGATGAAAACTTTATCATCCTCAACTGATAATTTGCAATAATGCCACTGTCATTTTCATTCATTCATCCAGAAGACAGAAGTGGAATAAAGAAACATTAGAAAAGGTTATTGTCTAGGTCTAGAAGTGGCACATATTACTTTCAATTACATCCCAATATGTAAATAACTTATCTAGAAAATCAAAGATTGAGTAACAGGAAAGCAGAATCATGGTGTGCATTAAAGTAGTGAGCAGTTCAAGAAGAAGCTGTAGAGCGAGATGAGGAATATATCTCTAGATAAATTATTAGATACATTAAAGGATCTTACAAATCATAATAATGGACTTTTGATCTAAAACATAGCACAGGTAATAATTTCAACAAAAAATGATCAAATTTTTTGTTCTGAAATATTTTTCTGAATTTCTTCAAAATAAATGTTTTAGAATAGATTTATATTTACAAAAAAATTTTGAATATAATATAGATATTTCTTATATAACTCATACCCATCCCCCCTATTTTTAGCATGTTATATTTGGATGGTATATTTGTCAAAATTAAGTCCAATTTGCATTTTTTCCCAAGGATTGTGCTTTTGGTGTTTATTCAAACACTCATTTAAAAACCCATGGTTGCCTAGATCTTCTCTTATATTATCTTCTAGATTTGGGACTGCAAGGTAAAATTGGATGTTTGCATTAGAAGAAATATTGAAAAAGAGAAAATGGACATATTCAGCCTGCACTAATTTGCTGACAAACTGTTATTGTATGTTTATTCATTACTCAAGATATTTAAGTGCTAATAGAAGCAGGCATTTAATTATTTACATACATATAAGTGACTGAAGGGGAATATTTGAAATTTATCAAAGCTTCCCAAATTACACTTTTAATGTTGTCTTTCATTCAATAAAATCCAGGCTCCTTGAGGGGTAAGAGAAAAACAACCATTTCTTGGAGAGTAGGGAATTTATGCTCCCAGAACAGATGGAAGAATCCAGCTGATCATTCTTAATTACCTGTAGAGAACTTTTTATTTTAGTTGATGAATTATTAGAACTGTAGTTATTTTATTATTCCTGTAAAGAAATGCTTCCCTGTTAATATCCTTACTGCTAAAAAATATGTTGCATTGTGACTTTCATATTGTAAAAATAGTAAGGAAGGAAAAGAAACATAGCAGAAGAAAAATGAGGAATGATAGGAAGAGTTTAGAAATTTAATATTACTGGACATAGATCTCTGGTTCATATTACAGTTTATTTCGCAATGAAAGCAATCAAGGCAGTCAAATTTGTTCTATTGAACAAATATTTACCTTTTCTTCAATTAATATTCATTAGGTATATGGTGCTGATTATTTTAACAAATACATACTCAGAAATAATATTAAGCAGTCAATTATAAACACCGATGTGAAAATAAGTACAAATATAATGGTATCAAAATTATTCAGGAGGAAAATTAGTATGCCTAACTGCTGAAGCAGATAAGTTATGGACAGGGGGGTGGTCAGGCATCACTTTGAATAGTACAGAAGAATGTCCTTGAATTTTCTAAGCAAGAGGTTGTCAGGAACTTTACCTTTGTGGGGAACTTGTTTTTATTTATTGGCTGAGCTAATTCCCTCAATCTCAAGTAAACTCAATCTCCCTTCCTGTCACTCTCTCTCTCTCTTTCTCTGGCCTTCAAAACACAGGAGCACATGTGTGTGTGCACACACACACACACACACACACATGCACACACTATTCTATTACACAAAGAACAGAGACAATTGGTAATCTGGAAGTTGCCCTGAAAATATCACTAATAAGCACAGACTAGGTGCTTGAATCTCACTCCTCTCTCAATTAGCATTTGACAATGCTAATTGACTAAATGGGCTTTTTTCCCCTAAATTCTAATTTTATCCATTCCCCTCATTCTTCTGATCATCTATATCCCATAATAAATATAAAGTCCTAATATTTGTTTTGTAGCTATAGCATACAAAAAATTACAAATAAGGAAAAATTGCATTAATTATCCTCATAAGATTTTAAAATTGGAGCATTTTTTTCACCACATTCACATCAAGTGGGTCTATTTTTGACATTTTTTCAGTTAGACAGGAAAAATTTGTCTCCTTGTGCTTTCATTCAAATATGTTTACTAACAAAGATTTGACTTCAAATCTTGCTATCAAAATATCTTTCTGTTTTTCTTTCCACAAACTAATATTTAACAAGAAAATAAATATAAAATGTTTAGAACAATATGACTTTAAATAAACATAAAATAGATGTTACTTTTCCAATATGGAAACTGGGAAAATTACTCTTTCTTGTAGCACATCCTTATATATTTTTTCACTCTTTCCGGGGTCCTGAGCATGAAAGTAGGAATGGGTAAAGGGAAATTATATCTTAAATATATTCTGTCTTTCTTATCTTAAGTCTTGTACATTTTTATTTTGTAAAATTTATCATCATTTTCTTATTGGCTTTTCTACTTTTTCCATGCTTAGAATCTTCTTACTTAACTATATGTAAATGTTTACAATTACTTTCTTCTACTAGATTGCTGTTAATATTATCCCTATATGTTTTATGCTGTGTATAATTAATTATTTTAAATTCTAATTATCTCAACAGTTGCATATAATCCTTTCATCTTTCACTTGTAATTCTGTCTCCATTATTTATTAAATTATTAAATATTTCTTTGAATCAAGTTTTTAAGAGATTATATTTTACTATTCAGTCTATCTCTGACTTAGCACTATTGCCATTTATTTTTATATAATCATTCCGCTCTCTCAAAAAATGTTATTGTCTCTGGATTTCTGTTCTTGGCTTGGTCACCTGACGATTTTCATTGATTCACTGATGTCCCCATCCATTTTTAAGCACCTACTCTATACCACGTACTGTGTTGAGTACTAGATAATAGATGAAGGCTTCAGGCACTAGAGCTATGACATGCACAACTAGAGAAACAGTTCTCATAGCTACTTCTCATAAATTCATCTGTATAACTGATGCCTCAGTCTGTTTTTATAGGGTCCTTTGCTTTCCCAAACATATTTCTTTTTTATTAAAATCTCATTATATGTTTGTTAACTCTCATTATGATAGGTACCATAATGTTGACATATTTTCAAAAATATGTGAAATGCATGATATTATTGTCTCAAACTTAACTAAATACACATTTAGCCAGCCAGCTCCATCTTGAGTAATATCATCATTACTCACTTGGTCAATCAAATGTGACATCTGAAGCATTAATGAACACTCTATTTTGGCTCAATCCTTTCATTTAATCAATTTCAAATTTATTTTTATTGACTTCTAAAATAATCATGTTCTTTGGTTTTTTTCATTGACATTGTGGTTCATTTCAGTCTCTTATTGCTTGCCTATTGAATAATGTTGTACTGAACACGTGTACACCCGTGGTGGATTCATGTTGATGTATGGCAAAACCAATAGAATATTGTAAACTAATTAGCCTCCAATTAAAATAAATAAATTTATATTAAAAAAAGAAAAAAAAAACTGTAATTTACTTCTCACCAACACTTTCCATTCAGAATATGAAGCCAACTATATTTCTGGAACTCAAACATAGCAAAGTCATCATATTCAGCAAAAATTGAGAAACATGCAAG
This sequence comes from Bos grunniens, assembly GCF_055505025.1. Classification (NCBI taxonomy): domain Eukaryota; kingdom Metazoa; phylum Chordata; class Mammalia; order Artiodactyla; family Bovidae; genus Bos; species Bos grunniens. Next base: position 5,892,498 of record NC_141176.1, on the reverse strand, counting down.
TACTAAATCTCCTAGATATTTGAAAATTTTAAATATAAACTTTGAAATTTGCTTTACTTCTCATTACTTATGACAACAGTTCTCAAAGTGTTCTACAGATGCTGGACATCCCTAGGACACTTTTAAGGGATTTACAGGGTCAAAAACTTGTTCATAATAATATTAAAAGTGATCACACCTTTCCATTGTATTGATATTTTCCACTATTGTTGCAAAGTAATGTTGGGTAAAATTGCATGCATTTTGGCATGAAATCAAGCTGACAGAACTAGAGTACTCTAGGAACCATATATTCTTCACTGCCACACACTCTTTCTTTTTTTCTAATAACTGTTGCACAGGTTCATTTAAGAACACCCTTGGTAAGTTAGTAGAAACTGTTAATTGCATTAAATCTCAACCCTGAGTACATCTGTTTTCATTACACTGCATGGAAAATGGGAAGTAAACACAAATAGCTTCAGTTATATCATGTGATAGTTGTTTTGAGGAAAACATACAGTGATTGTAGTATGAGCTGAATTTCCTGCACTTTCACTGAACTTCATTACCAAAAAAAAAGAACAGTGAAACTATGCATACTTGGGTATTTTGTAGACATCTTTTTTTCCAAAAATGATCTAAGATAGTCACTCCAAGGAAAGCAAATGACACTATCTGACATCAATATTAACATGCATGCTTTAAATGAAAATTAGAGTTTTCAAAAACTTGTATCTGTCACAGCTTCTGAATACTTACAAACTTTACAGACATGATTGTTAATGATACTAATTTTTGCTCTAAATGGAAATGTCAATGCATTTAAAATCTGCATGATTCAGTTAAATAATAATAACTTATTACTTTAACATTTTTTCAATTTTAATTTTCACTACAGAAACTACATATCTTAAATACCCAACTAGATAGACTAAATCTCTTTGGAGTCAACAACTTTGTTTTTGTGTATGAAGAGTTCTTGAAGCCAAAATGTTTGAGGACTGATTTTGTATATGATAAAAATCAAGCTCCTTAGATTGTTATTGGCTTCCCTGGTGGTTCAGATAGTAAAGCTGCTGCTGCTGCTAAGTCACTTCAGGCGTGTCCGACTCTGTGCGACCCCATAGACAGCAGCCCACCAGGCTCCCCCGTCCCTGGGATTCTCCAGGCAAGAACACTGGAGTGGGTTGCCATTTCCTTCTCCAATGCATGAAAGGGAAAAGTGAAAGTGAAGTCGCTCAGTGCTGTCTGACTCTTAGAGACCCCATGGACTGCAGCCTACCAGGCTCCTCCATCCATGGGATTTTCCAGGCAAGAGTACTGTAGTGGGTAGCCATTGCCTTCTCCATAAAGAATCCACCTATAATGCAGGAGAGCTGGGTTCCATTCCTAGATTGGGAAGATCCCCTGGAAAAGGGAACAGCTAACCACTCCAGTATTCTGGCCTGGAGAATTCCATGGACAGAGGAACCTGGCAGGCTAGAGTTCAGTGGGTAGCAAAGAATCAGACATGACTGAGCGACTTTCACTTAGATCATTATACATGAATATCAGCACAAGCTTCCTTTCCCAGAAATTTCATGAGTGGCTCCTTCAAAACAATAGATATTTCATAATCCAGTGAAATGCCATATTTCTGCATACGTCTATGCAATCTTTCAAAATATTCCCCCATCTTGTAATGCTCCCCTTCCTCCTGGCATATTTCCATTTATGTTACAAAAATTATTCAAACATTATTTATTCATACTGTTTCTTCTATCCAACCAACAACAGAATCATTTCCTACTCACATATGTTTCCTCAGTAGTGCATAATATATCAATTATTATACATTTTAAATTGCATAATAGTTTTCAGTGACGTTTTGTTGATAAATATTAGTGGATTGTGAGACTTTTGAAAACCAACTTTGCTGTACTTTACTCAGGTTTACTTCTTAACCTATGCTAGGATAGCTAGCATGCTAGATAAAACTACTGAGTTTTATTGGTAAATCTTAAAATTTTGATTTTGTATTAATATTTATATAAAAATAAAATAAAAACAAATACATTTTTAAAATAAGGATATATATCATTGAAATTTGAGTAATAAGACAATATTTTAGATGATAACATGGTTTAACATTAAAGACTGTCAACACCTTCCTTCCATTTTCCTTATTTTATAGGCAAGAGTAACCATAATTTGGTTTTGTAATAAGTAATATGTTGACATCTTAAAAATACATGTCTCTGGGTACTAATATGCAATTTGCTACCTCATTAGTTTCTTCAGTAGTAATTCTACAATGGCTGCTCATTGATCCTTATTACTGTTTACCATACAAATAAAAGTATTAAACAAATCTTCAAAATGTGCACCCACTATTCTATATGAATAATTGACAGAAATCAAACTGCTGATTCCAGTTGCACAAAACTCTTCTAAGATGGGAATATAGCTCATATTGAACTTGGGATGTGTTTCTGTAGAAAAGCATGTTACTTATAAAACGTATTTTTCACTGTGTATGTGCAGAAGTTAATTTATAATCCTATCAACATCTAGTGGCTAATGCACATGAATGTACAGTTTTTCAGTTACATAAAATGTATAACATTTATTATTAAATTATATGGATATGAATGTTTTTAGCCTAACATTTTCCCACCTTTCCTCTGGTGAAGTCTCTGTAATATTCCCCCGGTGAATCTTTCCTCCTTCCTCTCAGTATATGGCTACTCTTATGGTTGACTCACATCCAAATTCTTGGGGCACAAGGTGCAGACCTGGTCCATCAGAGTACAAAGTGGTTGGCTATAGTGATCAGTGCTAGGATAAGGTACAGCTACAAATCAATCAAGCCAAGGAGAATCTTTAGGACTATTACTTGAAATATTTAAAAAGTTGACTTTTCCATTGAAGTTGCCAAATGTAAAGGTGGAATCCTGCTGATGGCTATAGATAACAAGATTATTTGCAAAGAATTTGTCTGGGAATCATGCCAAAGGCAGGTAAGCAGAGTCATAAAATTAAGAAAGATTGATTCCTCATAAAATTATTTCAGTCCCTGGATGCAGTTGTTCCTGAAGCCAAAACAACCTTTGGACTTTCTGGTTGTACATGAAAATTATTTTATTTCTTAAAAGTAGGTTGATTTGGGTTTCTATTTTTTTTTCTTTGAACAGTGATAACTTATACAGTAAAAATAACTCTGTTTAGGTCCGTCTTGCCAGAAATATATCACAAAATAAACAGGTGAGTTCAGAGTATACATGATGACTCTGTTAAGGATATCAATGTCATAGATCAATGACAACTGAGGCAATAGCATTCAGTTCCTGAAACACAGAATATGTTAAATTTTAACCTATTTCCTCACTAGCTTCATGTAGAATTCAGAAAAAAAACTTGTGTCCGTTAAGTTGAAATAAACATTATAGCTAAAATTACAATGTAATTCTTACAGTGTAATTCGTGTGTCCTTTTATGATGAAAAGAGAAAAGCAATTTTAATATAGTGCTTAATTAGTTCCTAAATTTTCTAAATAATGGATTGAAAAAGAATCTTGCAAAAATGATACAATAAACATATAAAATATATTTCTGCTACCGCTAGTTTTCTTAATTCTAAAGGACAACAACAGTAATAATTTCTACAGTTTATTATTATTTGTATTCAACTATCTGCCTTTGACTCTATGGATCACAATAAACTGTGGAAAATTCTGAAAGAGATGGGAATACAAGACCACCTGACCTGCCTCTTGAGAAACCTGTATGCAGGTCAGGAAGCAACAGTTAAAACTGGACATGGAACAACAGACTGGTTCCAAATAGGAAAACGAGTACATCAAGGCTGTATATTGTCACTCTGCTTATTTAACTTATATGCAGAGTACATCATGAGAAATGCTGGGCTGGATGAAGCACAAGCTGGAATCAAGATTGCCAGGAGAAATTTCAATAACCTCAGATATGCAGATGACACCACCCTTAGGCAGAAAGTGAAGAAGAACCAAAAAGCCTCTTGACGAAAGTGAAAGAGGAGAGTGAAAAAGTTGGCTTAAAGCTCGACATTCAGAAAACTAAGACCATGGCATCCAGTCCCATCACTTTATGGCAAATAGATGGGGAAACAAGAGCTGACTTTATTTTTTGTGGCTCCAAAATCACTGCAGATGGTGATTGCAGCCATGAAATTAAAAGACATTTACTCCTTGGAAGGAAAGTTATGGCCAACCTAGATAGCATATTAAAAAGCAGAAACATTACTTTGTCAATAAAGGTCTGTCTAGTCAAGGCTATGGTTTTTCTAGTAGTCATTTATGGATGTGAGACTTGAACTATAAAGAATGCTGAGTGCCAAAGAATTAATGCTTTTGAACTGTGGTGTTGGAGAAGACTCTTGAGAGTCTTCTTGAACCTCAAGGAGATCCAACCAGTTCATCCTAAAGGAGATCAGTCCTGGGTGTTCTTTGGAAGGTCTGATATTGAAGCTGAAACTCCAATATTTTGGCCACCTGATGTGAAGAGCTGACTCATTTGAAAAGACCCTGATGTTGGGAAAGATTGAAGGCAGGAGGAGAAGGGGATGACAGAGGATGAGATGGTTACATGGCATCACCAACTGAATGGGCATGAGTTTTGGTAAACTCCAGAAATTGGTGATGGACAGGAGACGTGGCATGCTGCGGTTCATGGGCTTGCAAAGAGTTGGACACGACTGAGCGACTGAACTGAACTGAACGGATTCAGTAAATAAACCTAACTGCAGTTCTAGATTATTTTATGATGTATGAAAATTTCTGTACTTATTTTATCAGTAACTCTACTAAACCTGAGTAAGATATATGTTATACAATATATATTGAACCACTGTGTGAAATTTAGCCACACAAAAATAGTGTTTTATTTACGTGTGTACATGCTGAGTCTCTAAGTCATGTCTGACTCTTTGTGACCCTGTGGACTATAGCCTGACTCCTCTGTCCATTGGATTTTCCAGGCAAGAATACTGGAGTGCGTTTCCATTTTCTTCTCCAGGGTTTTTACTATAAGTAATACTATTTTAGTATTTTGCTTATGTTTTATAGCCAGTTTAATGAAGTTTGTCCCCCTCTTTTGAAGGGGGGGGGAAATAATAGTACCAGAATTGAAAAGTTCAGCTGCATAATGATATATTATTATTAAGAAGAAAGTGCTAGATACTGCAATTCTTTAAAAAAAAAGTATTATATTAGTAAAATATAAATATTACACTCTGGTTTTGAACACAAAATATGAATTTAAAAGTTGCATTTTCTTCTGACAAAGGGAAACTATGATATTTGTGATTTGATGACGAATCTTTCATGGCCAATGATGTCAATTTTTTCCCGTGCCTGTTGGCCATTTTTATGTCTTCCTTGAAGAAATGTCTAAGTTCTTTGCCTAATTTTAATTGTTTTCTTTTTTCTTTCTTTCTTGTTTTGGTCTTCTTAGTTGTCAACTTGTAACAGTTCTTTGTGTATTCTGGGTGTTAAACATTTATCGGATATATGATTTGGAAATATTGTCTCCCATTCTAGAATTTATGTCTTCACATTCTTTTTTTTTAATATAAATTTATTTATTTTAATTGGAGGTTGATTACTTTACAATATTGTATTGCTTTTGCCATACATCAACATGAATCCGCCACAGGTATACACGTGTTCCCCATCCTGAACCCTCCTCCCTCCTCCCTCCCCGTACCATCCCTCTGGGTCATCCCAGTGCACCAGTCCCAAGCACCCAGTATCATGCATTGAACCTGGACTGGCGATTCACTTCATATATGATATTATACAAGTTTCAATGCCATTCTCCCAAATCATCCCACCCTCTCCCACAGAGTCCAAAAGAGTCTTCTATACATCTGTGTCTCTTTTGCTGTCTCGCATACAGGATTATCGTTACCATCTTTCTAAATTCCATATATATGAGTTAGTATACTGCATTGGTGTTTTTCTTTCTGAACTTGATAATATCTTTTGATGCATATTTAAAAAAATTTTTATAAAGTGAAATTTTATATTCATACTTTTTATGTCAAATAATAAAATTCATTGTCAAATCTAATGTTTAAAGGATTTATCTCCACATTTTCTTCTGAATTCAATAATTTTAGCTCATGTTTAAGTTATCAACCTATTTTAAGGTGTTTTTTTTAAATTTTGCTATTGTTTTCATTTTATTTTGTTTGCATATGGAGAGAAGTAGGTGTCTAACTTTTTTGTTTGTTTGTTTATTGTTATCAAATTATTTTAAAATTATTTGTTGAAAAACACTATCTTTTTCCTGTTGACTAGTTTCAGCACCATTGCTGAAAATCATTTGTTCACAAATAATTGGGTTAATTTTTTGGATACTTTATTCTATTACATTTGTTAATATGTCTATGCTTATGTTTGTATTTTATGTTAGTACCAGAACTGATTAATTACTTAAACTTGTAGCAAGTTTTGAAAACAAGAAATGTGTATGCTGTTGCCTTACTTTCATTTTTAAATATAATTTTGGTTATTTTAGGTCCCTTGGAGTTTCATGTACATGTTAGGATCATGTTTTGTCTTTTGGCAAAAGAAAAAACAAACTAAAATTGTGATAGTGATTAAAATGGATCGATCTGTAGCCTGCTTTAGGAATATTGCCATCTTAGTACTCTGAGACTCCTGTACATGAACATGAGATGCCTTTCCATATATGTAGGAATTTTTTATTTATTTCATCAATGTTTTGTGGTATTCAATGGCAGGTGTTTCCTTCTTACTTAAATTTATTACTAGGAATTTTATTCCTTTAGGTGCTATTGTCAGGTCAGTTTATTTCTCTCCCTTGGTTCTTGTCTTTTTGCAACAAAGATTTGCAATGATGGATTAGATACAGCTCAAATATATAGGATTTCTTGGCTCCCGTCTCTTTCGTAGAAATGATTCAAAACAAGAGACTGGTTACAGCTGAATTACAGCTCAAGAAGATAGATCTTTTATTAATAAAACAGTGGATAGTACGCTCCCAAGATGTGGACCCCAAGGAGAGGTATGATACCTGTTGGTTTCTCTTTTAATGCTCCTTGTCTCCTACTCCTGGTTCTGCCTTTTGAAAAGTGCAAATAGGCATATTCTCAAGACCAATCAGGCAATGGGGCGTGTCTGGGCACATGCAAAATAGGGCTTTTACATATTCATCTAAGTGGGCATGGACTGAGAGTTTTAATTGACATTTGCCAGTTACATAACAACAGGCTCTACTGGACATGTCCTTCCCATAATTTAGTCTGTTATAATCAGATGTATGTATGTATAGAATATTTATGAACCCTCAATGGATTCAGTTTAGTTCAGCCACTCAGTCGTGTCCGACTCTTTGCGAGCCCATGGACTGCAACACGCCTGCTCTTCACTATCTCCTGGAGTTTACCCAAACCCATATCCATTGAGTCTGTGATGCCATCCAACCATCTCATCCTCTGTCGTCCCCTTCTCCTCCCACCTTCAACTTTCCCAGCATCAGGGTCTTTTCAAATGAGTCAGCTCTTCACATCAGGTGGCCAAAATATTGGAGTTTCAGCTTCAATATCAGTCCTTCCAATAAACACCCAAGACTGATCTCCTTTAGGATGGACTGGTTGGATGTCCTTGAAGTTCAAGAAAACTCTCAAGAGTCTTCTCCAACACCACAGTTCAAAAGCATCAATTCTTCGGCGCTCAGCTTTCTTTATAGTCCAACTCTCAAATCCATACATACTACTGGAAAAATCATAGCCTTGACTAGACGGACCTTTGTTGGCAAAGTAATGTTTCTGCTTTTTAATATGCTGTCTAGGTTGGTCATAACTTTCCTTCCAAGGAGTAAATGTCTTTTAATTTCATGGCTGCAATCACCATCTGCAGTGTTTTTGGAGCCCCCAAAAATAAAGTCATCCACTGTTTCCACTGTTTCTCCATTTATTTGCCATGAAGCAATGGGACAGGATGCCATGGTCTTAGTTTCCTCAATGTTGAGCTTTAAGCCAACTTTTTCACTCTCCTCTTTCACTTTCATCAAGAGGCTCTTTAGTTCTTCTTCACTTTCTGCCATAAGGGTGGTGTCATCTGCATATCTGAGGTTATTGATATTTCTCCTGGCAATCTTTATTCCAGCTTGTGCTTCATCTAGCCCAGCCTTGCTCATGATGTACTCTGCATGTAAGTTAAATAAGCAGGGTGACAATATATACTTGGATTACTATTATTACTACTATTATTAATGGATTACTAGCTGCCTAAAGTCACTTGAGGACATAGCCGTGCATCAAGGGTGCAGGTGTTTAGAGCTGGAAAAGCCCCTGTGGTTCATTTGTATCCACTGTGTGCCTAAGGTGTGTATGAAGGAAATGGAAAAAATCTCTGTGATAATTTTTGTATGAAGTACGTGAGCTCTCTTGGGCTACTTTGGGCATGTCTGAAGTGGGGTTTACAGATGATCTTGCATCCGTTTTGTCTAGGTCATCCTTCATTGTTCATGTCTAACTTCCTATATAGCACTATTGTCAGTAAAATTGTCTTCTTAATTTCCTTCCCAGATTTTTCACTGGAGTGAAATACAAGTGATTTTTGTACACCGATCTTGTAACATCAAATTTCACTCAATTTGTTTATTAGCACTGATAGTTTTTTCATGTTTATCTGAGATTTTCAATATACATAATCATGTCACTTTTAAGTAGAGACAGTTTTACTTCATCTTTTTCAATTTGGATGTCTTATATATTTTTCTTCCTAATCTCTCTAGCTAGGAATTTGGAACAATGAATCAGTTCAGTTCAGTTAAGTTCAGTTGCTCAGTCGTGTCCTACTCTTTGCGACCCCATGAATCACAGCACGCCAGGCCTCCCTGTCCGTCACCAACTCCCGGAGTTCACTCAGACTCATGTTCATCGAGTCACTGATGCCATCCAGCCATCTCATCCTCTGTCTTCCCCTTCTCCTTCTGCCCACAATCCCTCCCAGCATCAGAGTCTTTTCCAATGAGTCAACTCTTCGCATGAAGTGGCCAAAGGACTGGAGTTTCAGCTTCAGCATCATTCCCTCCAAAGAAATCCCATGGCTGATCTCCTTCAGAATGGACTGCTTGGATCTCCTTGCAATCCAATAGACTCTCAAGAGTTTTCTCCAACACCACAGTTCAAAAGCATCAATTCTTCGGCGCTCAGCTTTCTTCACAGAACAATGAATAGCAGACATGAGAGCAGTGTCAGATCACAAGGTTAAAGTGTTTAGTCTTTCACCATTAAAAATAATGCTGGCAGTGGGCTTTTCATGTGGACCATTTATCGTGTTAAGGAAGTGTCCTTCTATTCCTAGTATGCTGTGTGTTGTAGTTATGAAATAGTGTTGACATTTTTCAAATTATTTTGGGCATGTATTGTAATGATCAGGTTTCCTCCCACCCCCATCCTTTTTCTCTTAGTGTGGTTATTGATTTTCTTTTTATTAAGCAACTGTGTTCCTGACATAAATCACATTTGGTCATGTGTAGCCCTTTTAATAAACCATCAGTTTCAGTTTGCTAATGGCTTGTTGTTGTTGTTGTTTTTTGGTCTGTATTCAAAAAAAGTACTTTTATTTATTTTTGTGATTCTTTTTCTGGCTTTGTTATCAAGGTAACATTGGCTTCATAAAATGCGTTGGAAATGTTTTCTTTATATCTTTAGGAATTTTTGCTGCTGCTGCTGCTGCTGCTGCTGCTAAGTCACTTCAGTCATGTCCGACTCTGTGCAACCCCATAGACGGCAGCCCACTAGGCTCCTGTGTCCCTGCGATTCTCCAGGCAAGAACACTGGAGTGGGTTGCCATTTCCTTAGGAATTTTTAGAGTATGACTAATTATTCTTTAATTATTTGGTAGAATTCAAGAAAGAAGCCATCTGGTTCTGGACTTTAGTTTATTGGTAATGTTCTAAATTAGTGTTTAATCTCTTCTTGTAGGACTATTGAAATTTTCTATTTCTTCTTGGTCAGTTTTTGTAATTTATGTGTCTCTAGGAATTTTTTTCATTTCATCTGAATTATCTAATTTGTTGAACCACTGCGAATACTATACTTTTATAATCCTTTAAAAGTTTCTAATACTATTAGTATGTCATTTCCTTACTTTCAATTCTGATTTTATTGGCATATGTCTTTTTTATTTTTTCAGACAGCTTAACTAATATTTTATTATATTGATTGATTTTTCTCCTGAGAATAATCACTTGGTATCATTCAGTATTTCTATTTTCCTATTTCTCATTTTCTTTATATCTACTTTAATATTTATTATTTTCTTCCTTGTATTTTCTGGGTTTAATTTCCCCTCTATTTATAATTTTAAAAGGAAAGGTTTAGTTTAATAATTTAGAATCAGTATTCTATTTATAAGGGGAAGGTTATTTTAAAAGGAAAGGTTTAGTTTAACAATTTAGAATCAGTATTCTACCATAATATGGGAGTTTACAGCTTTAAATTTCCATTTAGGACTGCTTTCAGCTACATCTAATAAGATTTGGTATGTTATTTTTGTTTGTTTGTTTTATTTCATCTTGATATATGTTCTACTTTTTTCTTGTGATTTATTTCTTGCTCCACTGGTTATTTAGAAATACACTGTTTAATTTTCTGATACGAGTGAAATATTCAAATTTTCTTCTATTATTGATTTCTAATTTAACCAAATTGTTGTCAGAGGAGATACTTTGTATTATTTAAATTCTTTAAACTTGTTGAGGCTTGATTTGTGGCAAATCATATGGTTTGTCCTGGAGAATATTCACTTGTAACTGAGAAGAATGTGTAATATGCTATTTGTGAAACAGTCAGTAGATGTCCATTAAGTTATGCAATTTGTAGTGTTGTTCAAATTTTCTGTTTCTGTATTGCTCTGCAGCCTAGGTATTTTGACCATAAATGAAAAATGGGATGGATAAAACCCCAACTATTATTGTTGAATTCATGTGTGCTCAATCACTCAGTTGCATCTGACTCATTATGACCCCATGGACTATAGCCTGCCAACTCCTTTGTCCATAGAACATTCCAGGCAAGAATACTGGAGCAGATTGCCATTTTCTACTTCAAGAGATCTTCCCAATCCAAGGATCAAACCTGCATCTCCTGCATCTTCTGCATTGACAGATTTTTTACCACTTGAGCCACCTGGAAAGTCCATTATTGTTGAAGTGCATGCTTGCATGTTGTTGTTTCAGTCAAGTCTGAGTCTTTGTGACCCTATGGACTATAACCCGCCAGGCTTCCCTGTTCATAGGATTCTCCAGGCAAGAATACTGAAATGGGTTGCCATGCTTTCCTCCAGGGGATCTTCCCAACCCCAAGGATTGAACTGTATCTCCTGTGTCTCTTGCTTTTCAGGCAGATTCTTTATCCACTGAGCTACCTTGGAAGTCCTATTGTTGAACAGGCTATTCTACTTTTCAGTGTTTACAGTTTTTGCTTGATGTTTTAGCTCCATCTTTAGAAGTATTTTTAAAAATATTTTTTGTGTCTTCCTGATGAATCAGTCCTCTTTTAATTTTAAAATATCCTTTATCTGTAGTAGTATTTTCTTACTTTAAGTCTATTTTCTGATAATAAGATTGCCACACCAGTTCTTTTTGGGTAAGAAATCAAGAACATATATTTAAATTTGAGAGAACCAAAAAGATATTAAAATAAAATAAAAATAATACTGGGAAATTTATGAATACTATACATTAAACACATAAATAATACTTTAACCAATACGTTGGCAGGAAAGGAGGGACATAGAAAGAAAAAATACTATGCATGGCAAATAGTGATTAATTTGCATAATGGTATAAATATCCCAGCCATATCAATAATTGAATTAAATATGCTATGAATTTCTATTCCAATTAAGTTTATATTCCAAGTAAATGGCAATGACTGTTGGAATGGACAAAAAGAAAAACTCAACTTCCTTCCATTAGCAAGAGATTCACTTTAAACATAAAGATTCAGACCAAATTGAAAATAAAAGAGCTGAAAAATATATAAGCATGATAAACTTAGAGTGTGTTTTTAGATCAAACAAAATAAAGTTCTGGACAAAGTTGAGATAAAGTGAAATTTCTGGATAAGATATTTGTTCATCAAGAGATGGTAACATTCACAGATATTTGGGCCCTTAATAAAAGTGTTTTAAAATTCTTGAAGCCAAAACTGACAGAATCAAAGGGTAAAACAGTTTCATAGTACCCTACTTTCAGTACTTGGTAATACAACTAAACAAAAAAAAGCAATCTAAATAATTATGTCAACAAATCTGACCTAATGACATATATTACAGCTGTGAAATAATTGTAGAATATGTTCTTTTTGAATTCATGAGATCCTGAAAGAATATACAGCACATCAGACCACGTGAAAAGCTATTAAAAAAATCTCAGTAAAATACAAATACAAGTATCTGCCTAATGACTGTAAATTAAATTAGCAAGCAATAGAACCAATAATCTATAAGGGGTTCCACATATCTGACAATTAATTAGCACACTGGCATATTTCACACAGGTCAAAGAAAAATCACTCAAGATGTGTCAAAAATATATGATTGAATGATACTGATAATACAATGCATCAAAATATGTGATATACAACTCACATGCTACTTACAGAATTTACATCTTTGAATTCTTATGTAACAAAAAATAAATATTTAATATTCAATTCCAATTTTAAAAGCTTAGCTATTAAAGAATCAGTTCCACTTACAACACCATCAAAAATAATAAATGCTTAGAAATAACCTTAAAAAAGGAGGTGAAAATTTATATACTGAAAAATAGAAAATATTGACAAAAGAAATTGAAACAAGTATATTAATGCAAAGATAGTCAGTGCTCATAAATTAGAAATTTGTAATGTTAAAATGTACATATTTCCCAAAGTGACCTACACAGTCAGTGTAATTTTTATCAAAATCTCAGTGGCACTTTTTATAACAATAGAAAAAAAAAGCACTTTAAGATGCACATGAAATCACAAAAGATCCCTAATAGCCAAAGCAAACTTTAGAAAAGAGAATGAAGTTGGAGTCATCACATTTGTGATTTTAAATTTTATTACTAAGCTACAATAATTGAAACAGTAAAACACTGGCTAAAAACCTGATATGCAGGTCAATGGAAAAGAGAAGAGAAACCCAAAACAATTTCGTATATATACAGTCAAATAATCTTTGACAAGAGTGCCAACAAAATAAAATAATCATGTATAGTCTCTTTAAAAACCGGTGCTGAGAAAACTGATATCCACATACAAAAAAGGAAATTGGATTATCTTACACTATACACAAGTCAATTCAAAATGAATTAAAGTCATAAATGTAAGCTGTAAATTTAAACTCCTAGAAGAAAATATAGATTAAAAAACTCATGGTATTGGTATTGGCAATGATTTTGCTTGTTATGACATCAAAAACATAAACTAAAAATAGTCAAGTAGAACTATTTCAAGGCAAAAATCTTCATCACAGCACAGAAAGCAATCATTACAATGAGAAGGAAACCTGAAAGATGGAGGAAAACATTTGCAAATTCAATGTCTTACAAAAGGCAAATATTCAAATTATATAAGGGACTCATACAGTTCCATAGTCATAAACAACGTGATTTTCAAAAAATGCAAAGAAACTGAATAGACCATCTCCAAGAAGGACTAAGAAAGGCTAACTGAATTATGAGAGGTATTTAAAATCATCAAAGAAATGCAAATCAAAACCATCACAAGAAAATATCATCTTATAACTGGATGCTTACTAACAAAAATCCAAAGGGTAACAATTGTTGACAAGGATGTGGAGAAACAAATCCCTTACACTATATATCTAAAGAAATTGAAATCAGGATCTTGAATAAATACTTACACTTGAATAAATACCTCATGCTCACTGCAGCATTATTCAGAATAGTTAAGGCAAAGAAACAATCTAAATGTCCATTGATGGGTGAATGAATGAAGAAAATATATCATATACATACAATGAGATAGTATGTATCCTTTAAAAAGCAAGGGAATATTGCCATTCAGGACAACAAAAATAAAACTGAAAGATGTTATACTAAGTGTCTAGGGCATTAAGCTAGACACAGAAAGATAAATACTCCAAGATACCACTTATGTGATGAGTCTAAACTCATCAAAATCATAGAAGAGTAGAATGATGGTTGCCAAATGAGGGAAAATAAGGAGGTATTAGTCAGTGTATACATTCGCAATTATAGAAGATGAATAAATTCTAATGACCCTCTGTACAGCACAACTTATATAATTAATGATATTGTGTCATATACTTAAAAATTTGTGATGTAGTTAAATCTTATGTTCTGTGTCCTTAGGACAAAATAACCACAATAGTAATAATAATAGAGAAGAGGGCAGCGGGAACTTTTAGAAGTGATTAATAGGATTACGGCATAGATTGTGGTAATGGTTTTATGGTGTATATATATATATACATTTATCTCCAAGTTCACCAAGTTTTATATATTAATTGTGTATCATTTTGTATGTGAAATTAATTTTTTAAAAAGCATCATAAGCAGAAAGCAGGAAATAAGATGAAAAAGAATTTAATGAAGAAAGTTTAGTATCTTGCTATCAATTTAAAATAGACTCAAGTATTTGTATATTTATATACACATATAGGCTGATATAAGTAACCCTCATGGTAAGCACAAAGCAAAAATCTTTGATGGATGCACAGAAAATAATGAGACTGGAATCTAAGCATAACACTCAAAATCATCAAACCACAAGGACAGACAGCAAAAGAAGAAAAGAAACAGATACACTGGAAATGAATCAAAAAACAATCAATAAAATGGTAAAAATATATAACTTTCAGTAATCACTTTCTATGAAAATGCACTAAATTCTCCATTTAAAAGACATAAAGTGGCTGAATGAATAAAAAGCAATACTCATCTATATACTGCCTATGAGAGAGTTGTTTCAGATATAAGGATACACACTGAAAACTAAAGAATATTTCATGCAAACAGACACCAAAAGAAAGCTTCACTTGTATTAGACAAAGTAGACTTTGAAACAAAAATGATAATAAAAGAAAAAGATGGGCACCACATAAGGATAAGGTGGTCAATTCAGTAAGAAGATATAACATTTGTAGATGTTTATTCATTCAACATAGAAGCATCTAAATACATAAAGCATATATTAACAGATCTAAAAGGAAAATTTTACAGGAATAGAGTAATCATATGAGACTTCAAAAAAATACCTTTAATTGTGGATCGATGAGATAAAAGATTTATAGACTCCTCTGATTTATGTTGAATCTATTAAACAATGTGGTTAAAAGATTGGAGTGGAGTAAAAGTGTGAGTTGCTCAGCTCTGTCTTACTCTGTCTTACTCTTTGTGAACTCATAGGCTACAGACCACCAGGCTACTCTGTCCATGGGATTTTCCAGGCAAGAATACTGAAGTAGATAGCCATTCTCTTCTTCAGCTGATGTTCCTGACCCAGGGATCAAACTAGGGTCTCTAGCTTTGTGGGCAGATTCTTTTCCATCTTAGCCATCAGTGAACAAAAATGCTAAGTGAGATAATAATACAGTGGACTTTTGAAAAACACAAATTTACTGCATGGGTCTATTTATGCATCAGATCAGATCAGATCAGACCAGTTGCTCAGTCGTGTCCGACTCTTTGCCACCCCAAGAATCACAGCACGCCAGGCCTCCCTGTCCGTCACCAACTCCCGGAGTTCACCCAGACTCACGTCCATCGAGTCAGTGATGCCATCCAGCCATCTCATCCTCTGTTGTCCCCTTCTCCTCCTGCCCCCAATCCCTCCCAGCATCAGAGTCTTTTCCAATGAGTCAACTCTTCGCATGAGGTGGCCAAAGTACTGGAGTTTCAGCTTTAGCATCATTCCATCCAAAGAAATCCCAGGGCTGATCTCCTTCAGAATGGACTGGTTGGATCTCCTTGCAGTCCAAGGGACTCTCAAGAGTCTTCTCCAACACCATAGTTCAAAAGCATCAATTCTTCGGTGCTCAGCCTTCTCCACAGCCCAACTCTCACATCCATACATGACCACAGGAAAAACCATAGCCTTGACTAGATGGACCTTTGTTGGCAAAGTAATGTCTCTGCTTTTGAATATGCTATCTAGGTTGGTCATAACTTTCCTTCCAAGGAGTAAGCGTCTTTTAATTTCATGGCTGCAGTCACCATCTGCAGAGATTTTGGAGCCCAGAAAAATAAAGTCTGACACTGTTTCCACTGTTTCCCCATCTATTTCCCATGAAGTGGTGGGACAGGATGCCATGGTCTTCGTTTTCTGAATGTTGAGCTTTAAGCCAACTTTTTCACTCTCCACTTTCACTTTCATCAAGAGGAAAAAAATATATTGGATATTCAATACATATGTGACAAAAAAATCCTTAAAGATGAACCTGTCTTTTAGAAATATCAAAAAAATTTAAGAAAATTTTAGGTATGCCATAAATGCATGATATATATGCAGATAACACATACAGTCATGTCCAACTCTTTGGGACTCCACGGTCTTCCAGTCCATGAAATTCCTTTCCCTTCTCCAGGGGATCTTCCCAACCCAGGGATTGAACTCAGGTCTCCCGCATTACAGGGCAATTCTTTATCACCTGAGTCACAAGGGAGGCCCACTTTACAACTTACTACTATAAAATACCAGTCCATTCTAAAGGAGATCAGTCCTGGGTGTTCTTTGGAAGGAATGATGCTAAAGCTAAAACTCCAGTACTTTGGCCACCTCATGCAAAGAGTTGACTCATTGGAAAAGATTCTGATGCTGGGAGGGATTGGGGGCAGGAGGAGAAGGGGACGACAGAGGATGAGATGGCTGGATGGCATCACTGACTCGATGGATGTGAGTTTGAGTGAACTCCAGGAGTTGGTGATGGACAGGGAGGCCTGGCGTGTTGCAGTTCATGGGGTTGCAAAAAGTCGGACACGACAGAGAGACTGAACTGAACTAAACTGATAAAGTACACACAAATCTATTGTTATCTAAAGTTAAAATTTATCAGACTTTCACACACTTACAAACTGTACTTTGTGCCATTTGCAGTCTAAAAAATGTAAGCAAGCGTTAAAAGGCAGTATCAAATTATAATTGCATACAATTAATTGTAGTACATACTGTAGTACTGTATTAATCGCATATCCACCTCCTGTTGCTACTGTGGTGAGCTTAAGTGAGGAGTTTGTCTCACCAGTAAGTTCGTATGGAAGTAAGAAGTGATCTCTTTCAGTTCTCTTGTATTTTTCACTGTGTTCAGTGCAATAGCATAAACCTTGACTAACAACACAGAACCCATGTGAACTGCCACTAGGAATGTTGAAAGGGCTCCCAAGAAGCAGAAAAAGACAACATTGCAAGAAAATGTTTGATTGCTTGAAATGTACCATAGATCGGGGTCTACAGCTATAGCAGCTGTGGTTTCCCACCATTTCAAGAAAAATAAATCCACTATAATGACCATTGTAAACCACGGAAAGGAAATACGTGGAGCCTTCACTGCATCTATGGCAGCAGACACAAAAGCCCTGTGCTTTTTGGAAAATATCTTTTTGTCTTGTATTGAAAATGCAACCTTTATGTGTATGGAAAGTTGTCATAAGAAAGACATAAATAATTAAAAATGTCAAGGTAATAGGAGAAGCAACTTCTGCTGACCAAGAAGTAGCAGACGAGTTCACAGACACCATTAAAGACATCATGGAGGAGGAAAGATATCTACATGAACAGGTTTTTAACATAGAGGAAATTGCCCTACCAGAGAGAAAAATTCCACAAAGTACATTTATTAGTAAAGAAGAGAAGTGAACAAACACCATGATTTAAAGAAGGAAGGGAAATCTACAGTTTTGAGCAAAGGCAGTCCAGTATATGATAAGAAGTGCCCTTGTCTGTAAAGCTGCTAACTTTCAGCTCTTGAAGGGAAATGATAACACCAGCTGCCTGTCTTTTGGTTGTATATGCATGCATGCTAAATCATGTGTCCAACTCTTTGCGACACTATGGACCATAGCCCACCAGGCTCCTCTGTCTATGGGATCCTCCAGGCAAGAATACTGGAGTGGGTTGCCAATGCCTGAACAAGGAGAACATTAGTCCCATCATTGCTTTGTCCCTGATGTCAGGAAGTACCTTGCCTGTCAAGAAGTGCCTTTTAAAATTCTTTTGATATTGGACAATGTCCCTGGCCACCTAGAATGCCATGAGTTCAAACTTGAAGGCATCAAAGTGGTCCCCTTGCCCTGAAACACAACTTTGTAAAATTCTGCTTCACAATCAGGCATCACAAGGAACTTTATGGCTCGTTACACATAATACTCTAAGAAAAGGATTACAGACTCTAAGGAAGAGAACTCCCAATAGGGAGAACACTATGAAAGCTTGGAAGGACTACACCATTGAAGATGCCATTATTATTATAGAAAAAAACTGTGAAAGTCATCAAGCTTGAGATAAATGCCTGTTGTAAAAACTGTTCATGATGATGTTCATGACTTCACACAATTCACTACAGAGTCAATTAACAAATTATTAAAGACTTATGGACATTGCAAAAAGCAATAAGGCATGAGGTGTAGAGTTTCAAAATGTGAATCTTGAGGAAATTAAAAAACTAAGAGATACCCTATCAGAGGAATAAACAGAAGACTACTTGATGGAGCTGAGCACTTCCAAACCAATGACAGAGGAAAAAGACATAGAAGAAGCAATACTTAACAGAAAGCAAATTTATATTAGACAAAAGGCAGAAGGGTTAACATTATTCGAGATTGCTTTTAACTTCTTTTATGATCGGGACTCTTCTATGATATGTGTGTTGCAAATAAAGTAATTGGTGGAAGGATTTATACTGTATAGAAATATTTCTGGCTTCCCAGGTGGCAGTGGTAAAAAACCCAACTTCCAGTGCAGGAGATGCAAGAGGTGTGGGCTAGCTCCTGGGTAAGGACGATCCCTTGGAGAAGGGTGCAGCACCCCCACTTCACTATTCTTGTCTGGAGAATCCCATGGACAGAGGAGCCTGGCAGGCTGCAGTCCATGGGGTCCAAAGAGTCAGACATGATTGAGGTGAATTAACATGCAGGCATGAAGAAACATTTTCTGTGATTACACTGGGTATGCTTGCCTTTTCTGCCTTCTCCTCTGCATCCTTCAAAAAGATCAAGCCCTCCTCTCTCTCCTTCTCCTCAGCCTACTCAATTTGGAGATGATGAGGATGAAGACTTTAAAGATGACCCAATTCTACTCAATGAATCCACCATGCTCTACAGAAATCTGTCATGCATATGTGTGTTTTCATGTGAAAGTCCAGCAGTAAGGCACAAAATGTACTAGACATTTTTGTGCCCTCCACATCATCATTGCCTCAGTATCTGTTATTTAAAACACAGTGTGCAAGAATTACATAGGCCTAAGGTCAGTGGTATTTACTATAAAATTAATAATGTGTTCGTTTTCTTGCTGTTTTATAATTTAGAATTCAAAGAATTGCATTACTCTACAGTATGTTTCTCTGGTAATTGAAAATCTGCATATCAGTTTATCATCATAGGTAACATCATAGGTGTTCTTTTTAATGTAACAGTGTTTCCAATACTGTGTCATGAATATCACTGCAACACTGTATGACATAAAAAATTGTATAATGATGCATTCATTAGTGTATAGACAAGGCCACTGTGAAGCAATCACACTAATTACACTAGGTTACCATAAAATAATCACACTACATCGTCTTCATTATCAGTGTGTAAATATTTCTACCTGTAAATAAAGATGAATTTCTTTCTCACAAAATCTTTTCATTTTTAATGGCTAGTGTTAATGATACGTATAACATCTACAGTGTTCTGTATCACATAAGACATTATTGAGGTAGGTATTGAGAGAGAGATGATTCACCTTGTAAACAGAGAAAGGAACTTGTGGTGCCAATACATATTGTAAAGAACTGTAAATATATTTTCCTTATGATTTTCTTATTAACATTTTATTTTCTCTAACTTTATGATAAGAAAACAACATATAAAACATAAAAATAAATAATATCTATTAATTTACTTTATGCTATTAGTAAGACAACACTAGGCTTAATAGTTACATATACTAGGCTATTAATAGTTACATATACTAGGCTATTAATAGTTACATATCAGTTCAGTTCAGTTCAGTTCAGTCGCTCAGTCATGTCCGACTCTTTGCGACCCCATGAATCGCAGCACACCAGACCTCCCTGTGCATCGCCAACTCCCGGAGATCACTCAGACTCACGTCCATTGAGTGAGTGATGCCATCCAGTCATCTCATCCTCTGTTGTCCCCTTTTCCTCCTGCCCCCAATCCCTCCTAACATCAAAGTCTTTTCCAATGAGTCAACTCTTTGCATGAGGCGGCCAAAGTACTGGAGTTTCAGCTTCAGCATCAGTCCTTCCAGTGAACCCCAGGACTGATCTCCTTTAGGATGGACTTGTTGGATCTCCTTGCAGTCCAAGGGACTCTCAAGAGTCTTCTCCAACACCACAGTTCAAAAGCATCAATTCTTCGCGGCTCAGTTTTCTTCACATATACTAGGCTATTAATAGTTACATATACTAGGCTATGGGAGAAGGCAATGGCACCCCACTCCAGTACTCTTGCCTGGCAAATCCCATGGAGGGAGGAGCCTGGTAGGCTGCAGTCCATGGGGTCGCTAGGAGTTGGACACAACTGAGCGACTTCACTTTTACTTTTCACTTTCATGCACTGGAGAAGGAAATGGCAACCCACTCCAGTGTTCTTGCCTGGAGAGTCCCAGGGACAGGGGAGTCCGGTGGGCTGCCATCTATGGGGTCGCACAGAGTCAGACGCGACTGAAGTGACTTAGCAGTAGCATACTAGGCTATTAATAGTTACATATACTAGGCTATTAATAGTTACATACAAACAGCATATAAAACATAAAAATAAAAAAAATCTATTAACTTACTCTATGCTATTAGTAAGGTTTCCAGTTAACACTAGGCTATTAATAGTTAAGTTTTAGGGGAGTCAAAAGTTATATATATAATTTCAACACTGCAGGAGATGGGCACCCCAACCCTAGAGTTCTTCAAGGGTCAACTGTACTTATAAAGCATTTTTAATTCAGCTTCATAACTAATTATCTACTTATATATGTTTACCATTTTGAAAATTTAAATTGATCCTGTAAATCCATCTCTAAGAGATAACTGAAATATAATATCAAAACAAGTAATAACATTTCAGTTTTTGAAAGGATAGCTAGATATAGAATATGAGTGTGAATGGGTTCTGTATCTAAACTTATCTGGGTTCAGTTCAGTCTCTCAGTCGTGTCCGACTCTTGGCAACCCCATGAACAGCAGCACGCCAGGCTTCCCTGTCCATCAACAACTCCTGGAGTTTACCCAAACCCATGTCCATGGAGTCGGTGATGCCATCCAGCCATCTCATCCTCTGTTGTCCCCTTCTCCTCCTGCCCCCAATCCCTCCCAGCATCAGGGTCTTTTCCAATGAGTCAACTCTTCACATCAGGTGGCCAAATTATTGATGTTTCAGCTTCAACATCAGTCCTTCCAATGAACACCCAGGACTGATCTCCTTTAGGATGGATTGGTTGGATCTCCTTTCAGTCCAAGGGACTCTCAAGAGTCTTTTCCAACAGCACAGTTCAAAAGCATCAATTCTTCTGTGCTCAGCTTTCTTTATAGTCCAACTCTCACATCCATACATGACCACTGGAAAAACCATAGCCTTGACTAGATGGACCTTTGTTGGCAAAGTAATGTCTCTGCTTTTTAATATGCTGTCTAGGTTGATGTGGTCTGTGTCTAAATTTATCTGGGTGAAAAACAAATAAATGCAATGAAAGTGCTAAGGTTTTAGTGCTATAGATTAATATTTAATGCATAAACTTTATATTTCTAGTATCTGATATACTTTATATTTGTCTAGATGAAAGTTACTTATAAAACATTCTTATCCATTTTTTTCTTGTTTAAACAAGGTAAACAAGTTTTCTTTTTTAATTTCCAGGGGGAAGAAATTTAGAAATGGTGAATTTGTTTCACAGAAAATAAAAGCAACTGAAATAATTTCAAACAGCATTTCCAATTCAGTTTTCTTGGATGTTTAAATCTATCACTATAAACTGATGTTCCAAAACAAATATCTCCAAGATCAAATTATACAAAAACACACATACCCACACACACACAGAAAACACATATGTATCTTTACTGGAACACTTAGGAGTATTTAAAAAGCCAATACACCAAGAGAGGTCAAGTATGCAATGTTTTCTCAAAATTATTTCATAAAAATGTTCTTTAGCTGAATCTGTATGAAATTCCATGTGAACACTTTATCTGAACAAATATTTGGGAAAACTGACTGAATATATTACCTTATTCCCTTAAAAAATTCAGAATACTTCATTTTAATTCTTCTTATGTTTCAGCATAGATATATATAAAATATGTATACATTAGTTAAATGTAAATATAACATACATAACATATACATAACATATTGAAATAAATCAATTTAAAATAGTGTTAAACTTACATAAATTTTCAGCTATTTTAATTTTATTTGGGCCAAATATGTCAAACAAAATACATTGGCAATTTGTGTGAACTATTTGCATGCTATATTAAAGTAAATAAAAATATTGAGCAAAAATGAGCTAACCATATTTCAACTAAAATTTTCAACATTTATGCTATTTGTATAAATATCCTCTTAGTATTTTCATCTAATGTTCTTTTTTTTTTCTCCTGTTTATGTTGTATTTAGATATTTCCATCTGGGCAGTTCAAAGGCCATTTTCAATGAATAATCAGCATGATTTTCAACAAAATTCAATATAACTAAATTAGATATTTATGTTTTTACAGTTCAACTGATATATTTAAGTTCAAGAAAAGAAATGTTCAGACATAAAGAAAAAAATTAATTACTTAAAATTGTGAGTATACAGGTATCTTCAATAATGTCATAGGGTTTTAATAACTAAGTGAACAAAATTAGAACAAGATTTTTTGATGCAACTTGCAATTTTTTTTTTCTCATAGAACTAACCAAAATAGCATATGTAATTATAGTGATCCTTTAGGAACAGGAAAAAAAAATTCACAAGTTCAGAAAATGGTTTGAGACACATGGGGTTCCATCTGCTACCTGCTCTACTTTTAAAGTGCAAAACCCATATCATGGTAGAGTCAGTAAGCTGCATTCATAATCTGAAAATCCATCACTACCATCCCCACAAAAGTAAACATAGTCCTCTACAGAATGAGAATTTTATTTCCTTATCACCTTTCTCCCCCACTTTAATAATAAAATGTTTTAATGAAAGTGAAAGTGAAGTCACTCAGTCACGTCTGACTCTTTGCAACCCTGTGGACTGTAGCTTACCAGGCTCCTCCATCCATGGGATTTTCTAGGCAAGAGTACTGGAGTGGATTGCCACTTCCTTCTCCAGTGGAAGACTGGGATCCTTTCCCAACCCAGGGATCAAACGTGGGTCTCCCAATATTGTAGGCAGATGCTTTACCATCTGAGCCATGAGGGAAGTTCTATGTTTTAATACCTTGTCCCAATTATAAATGTTTTAATATTTTTTTTTTTTTTTGGAGAAATGGCTGTTTAGTTCTTTGGCCCATTTTTTGATTGGGTTGTTTATTTTTCTGGAAATGAGCTTCAGGAGTTGCTTGTATAATTTTGAGATTAGTTGTTTGTCAGTTGCTTCATTTGCTATTATTTTCTCCCATTCTGAAGGCTGTCTAAATAGAAATTTCTAAATAGAAATGTCTAAATAGACATTTCTCCAACGAAGACATACAGATGGCTAACAAACACATGAAAAGATGCTCAACATCACTCATTATCAGAGAAATGCAAATCAAAACCACAATGAGGTACCATTTCACGATAGTCAGAATGGCTGTGATCCAAAAGTCTACAAGCAATAAATGCTGGAGAGGATGTGGAGAAAAGGGAACCCTCTTACACTGTTGGTGGGAATGCAAACTAGTACAGCCACTATGGAGAACAGTGTGGAGATTCCTTAAAAAAACTGGAAATAGAACTGCCATACCACCCAGCAATCCCATTGCTGGGCATACACACTGAGGAAACAAGAATTGAAAAATACACGTGTACCCCAATGTTCATCGCAGCACTGTTTACAATAGCCAGGACATGGAAGCAACCTAGATGTCCATCAGCAGATGAATGGATAAGAAAGCTGTGGTACATATACACAATGGAGTATTACTCAGCCATTAAAAAGAATACGTTTGAATCAGTTCTAATGAGGTGGATGAAACTGGAGCCTATTATACAGAGTGAAGTAAGCCAGAAAGAAAAACACCAATACAGTATACTAATGCATATATACGGAATTTAGAAAGATGGTAATGACAACCCTGTATGTGAGACAGCAAAAGAGACACAGATGTATAGAACAGTCTTTTGGACTCTGTGGGAGAGGGAGCCGGGGGTGATTTGGGAGAATGGAATTAAAACATGTATAATATCATATAAGAAAAAAAAAAAAGAGTTGTAAGAGTGTGAAATTTATCGTGATCAAAATGAAAGCCCAAATGGGGAACACATGTATACCTGTGGTGGATTCATTTTGATATTTGGCAAAACTAATACAATTATGTAAAGTTTAAAAATAAAATAAAATTTAAAAAAATAAATAAAGATTTTCAAAGTTTTGTCAAGACTATTGTGTCATTTTAACCTGTTAGTTCCCTTTGAGTAGGAAACTATATGTTTCACTTACTTGGTAACAATATATAGATTTTATATTTTGGTAAAAAAATAAAAATAAAAAAAAATAAAATTAATTTCATTACAATCAAATAAAAATGAAAATTTGCTTCCTCAAAAAAATGTTTTAATATAAAAATGTTTAATACCTTACCCTAATTTATTTAAAAAAAAGTCATACTTGTTTATTACATTGGGGTAAAAACATCAGTATTCTAGGAGGCTCCTGTAAAATACAGATTTATTATTAGAAATGTTAACTCACTTGTCACTACTCAGTGTTTCAGACTGTCTAGCACATGTGATTTTCAATCCTTTAGCCTCAAGACCCCTTTGCATTCTTAAAACTTACTAAGGACTCCAGGAAACTTTTGTCTCATAAACATTCACTGATTAGCTTACAAAAAACAATAATAAAAAAAACCTTTATTAAAATCAATTCCATTTTGTAATGAAAAAGCATGTTTTACATTGGTCTCACCATTTTGACAGTGAAGCTATGGAGTAGGAATGGCTAGAACACTCTCCTGGGTCTGTACTACTTGTAGGGCCCAAACAGGCAGTTTCCCAACCAGAGCTAATGTTGTGGCTGGATCAGTTCTTGCAGTCCTTATGAATACAAGAGGCCCATTAGCAACCATCATTAAAAAACTTTGAAAAGCAAGATTTATTACTCAGAAGTCTCAAACATGCACACCCAGGGACACACACTGAAGTCACAGGGAGAATGAGAGAGAGTAGCCCTGGAGTTCTGCCTTTATGGGTGTAAAGGTTGAGGTGCCAAGGATTTAGCAGGTCCATCTTTTATTGCCAATTTTAAAACATAAGCATAGGAATAAAAGTACAGGAAGAGAAAAGTAGGGTCACTGAAGCAGTCAGTTACCTAGATTAACCAGGGCTTTCCAAAAGGGGAAATTTATGCTTGGGCAACAAGGCATTTTGTCTGGTTGTGTAACTGGTAATATATTCATTTCAGATGGATGTCTTTGGAATGTATGTTTTGACAATCAAAAGCTTAATGCCAGCCATTATATTGCAATCAAACAAGCCTATTATTGGGTGCTTACACCACAAGCATGCAGGTGACACTTGAGCAACACAGATTTGAACTGTGAGGGTCTTTTTGTTGAAGAATCTTTTGAATAGTAAATGCTTCATTACAGTTGATGGTTGGTTGAATCCTCAGATGAGAAACTGCAGATATGGAAAACCAACTGCAAAGTTGCACAGAGATTTTTGACTGCTCAGACTGTGGACACCCCTAATTTGTGTGGTTCAAGCATCAAAACTTATGTGGCCCAAGGGTCAACTGTATTTTCCCAAACAAAAAGAATTGGTGTGAAGAGTATCATTGCCTGCAGTTTTGTAAATGTCTTTAAGATCTGGGTTAATAAAAGATAACTGGATTATCATATCAACTCTTCATTCAAACTCTTCTAATAATCAATCATGTATCCTTTGGAAAAATCAATAACAACACCAAAAAAATCTTGTCTTGTAAAAATAGTTTTGACTTGATATTCACCCTGAAAGTATTTTCTGGTGACTCCTAACATCCCCTAGACTCTTCCAGAGTCTCTGTAAAGTCAGTACTATTGTCTAGCAAATAGCACTAAAAAATCTTCAGGGTAAATAGAATATGGATGTAAATCCTGGGAGAATAAAGCCTAAGCAGAAGGACCTCAACATATAAATGAACATCTAGATAAAAGCATTAGAATGGAGACTATGGGAAGTTACCAAACTAAACTTATTTTACAAAAAAAAAATCACTTATTTTACAAATTTCACTTAATTTACAAATTTTCCCTGAGCTAGTTCTATCAAATAAATGGCTAATTATTAAGATAAGATGTATTCCTTTATTTTTTATATTTAGGTTAATTTCTTATATTGAAGTTGAATTACCATGCTGAAATTACTGGGATACAGTTTAATTAGTCTTTATTACATTATAATAATATTGGCATAAGAAAGATACAGGATGCTTGGGGCTGGTGTGCTGAGATGACCCAGAGGGATGGTATGGGGAGGGAGGTGGGAGGGAGGTTCAGGATGGGGAACATGTGTACACCCGTGGCAGATTCATGTTGATGTATGGCAAAACCAATACAATATTGTAAAGTAATTAGCCTCCAATTAAAATATAAAAAGGAAAAAAAAAAAGAAAGCAACACTTACTGGGAAAGATTGCCATGTCCTATAGCATGTAATCGTTTCCCTTTCTGAACACTACAACCTGAGGAGTACTGTAAAGGGACTGACCCCAACAGTGAATAATTGTTTTCTTCTTAGTTGATAATAATTCACTTTCAACTTCAGAGAGTATGAAAGGTGAGACAAAATAACAGCATCACAAGGGTCCAGAAATCATGTACTTTCAGATTTTTATCAGTTTGTTTTATGCTTAATTTACTTTCCAGTTCTTTATATGACAGTAAAACATAAATTTATTACATACTTTATCAACATGTATAATATCATGTATTAAACGAGTTGCCAGTCCAGGTTCGATGCACGATACTGGATGCTTGGGGCTGGTGCACTGGGACGACCCAGAGGGATGGTATGGGGAGGGAGGATGGAGGAGGGTTCAAGGATGGGGAACACATGTATACCTGTGGCGGATTCATTTCGATATTTGGCAAAACTAATACAATATTGTAAAGTTTAAAAATAAAATAAAATTTAAAAAAAGATATAAAAGAATATCATATAGGCAAAGTCTGAATCCTACATTTAAATAAAATATTTTCATATATTCTATTGTTTCTGGTTCTTTTGAAAGTAATTAGTACATAATGGCTCCATATTTTTGAAATCTAAAAACTAGAATAATGTTTTGAAAGTGAAAGTTTTAGTCACGCTTTGTGGTGTCCAAATAATGTTTTAATCATATGTAAAAGCATATAACAGTCACATAAGTTTACAAATGTAAACAAAAGTGTGTAACATATTGTGGCTTTAACAAAGGAATTAAAGGGGGCTTTCCTGGCAGTCCAGTGGTTAAGGATCTGCATGGGGAAAGGGGCTCATAAGTTAGATCCTTGGTTGGAGACCTAAAAACAGAAAACAACAACAAAAAGGACTTAAATATAATGCTGTGAAATAAGTTTGAATCATATGAATCATTAATCGTATGTTACACACATACCATAGACTTTTTCTTAAGAAACTAAGATGTTTCTAATTGCGATATTGCAGAGTGAAAAAACAAAGAAGTAATACAAAGAAGAGTACTGAGAAATAGTTTTAGGCTAGGAATTCATGTACTTGTATTTTCCTATTGGCACATAAAATGAAATTTGTACAACAAATATAAGATGACTTTAATTTAAAAATGTTAAAACGTTTTAAAATGTTTAAAATCAGGAAAGGTTAATCTATTGAGATAATGGGTATTTAATTCAGAATTTCTCTCTTTTTTTAAATTTTATTTTATTTTTAAACTTTACAAATTGTGTTAGTTTTGCCAAATATCAAAATGAATCCGCCACAGGTATACATGTATTCCCCATCCTGAACCCTCCTCCCTCCTCCCTCCCCATACCATCCCTCTGGGTCATCCCATATTTATTTGGCTGGGCTGAATCAGTTGCAGCAAGTGAGACCTTCGATCTTCCTTGTGACCTTCAGCATGAGGAATTTTGACATTCCTTGCGGCAGACAGGCTCTTCAGTTGCAGCATGAGGGATTTAGTTCTCTGACCA
This sequence comes from Bos grunniens, assembly GCF_055505025.1. NCBI lineage: Eukaryota > Metazoa > Chordata > Mammalia > Artiodactyla > Bovidae > Bos > Bos grunniens. The sequence goes on along the minus strand of NC_141176.1, from coordinate 5,863,948 downwards.
GGGATCAAAACTGGGCCCCCTGCATTGGTAACAAGGAGTCTTAGCCACCCGACCACCAGGAAAGTCCTGAATTCAGAATTTCCTGAATGAAAGTAATGACATAAATTGAAGGAATTGGCAAAGTCAAGAGTATCTGCAGGTATTCACAAGATTATACAATGGAAACAGGATGTAGGAGAGCACATAGAGTTTGTTCCTATGTTTCCAAGAGATTGTGCATGAGTTTTGCTCTTTTGTGATAAGTCCAACTGGTGTGTTGCTGAGAAGGTAAGAGCTTTCCTGCCTGCGTGTGTGCTCAGTCCTATCTGACTCTTTGTGACCCCATGGACTGTAGTTCACCAGACTCTTCTGTCCATGGAATTTTCCAGGTAAGAATACTAAAGTGGGTTGTAATTTCCTTCTCCAGGCCATCTTCCCTACCCAGGGATCAAACTCACATCTCTTACTTCTTCTGCATTGGCAGGTAGATTCTTTACCACTGCACCACGGTAAGAACTCTAGTGTCTACCCTAAAGTGGTCAAGCTATAAATCTCTGCAGTTAAAAGAGAGGCCTTTTCCCCCAATCTACTATATGGTCTTTGTAAAGAAATATGACTCCAGAGAAACATGTATACTTTTAGAAGAGAAAAATACAGCTTTACAGGTTTCTCCATTGCCACAGGAAGATATTTAGTGCAGGTTGGGTGGGCCATAGCAAATTTCTGCAGACTCTGAGGCTGTCACTGGGCAACTAACAAGCAGCCCTTCTACTCTGAAGCCTAACTGAACACTTAGTAGCAGATCAGGTATATGTCACCTAAACTTTACAACGAGGTCAGAGAACATTTATATTTGTTGTTGTTCAGTCACTAAGTTGTGTCTGACTCTTTGTGACCCCACGGATTATAGCATGTCAGGCATCCCTGTCCTTTAATGTCTTCTGGAGTTTGCTCAAACTCATGTCTATTGAGTTGGTGATGCCATCCAACCATCTCATCCTCTGTCATCCCCTTCTCCTCCTCAATCTTTCCCAGCATCAGGGTCTTTTCCAATGAGTCAGCGCTTCACGTCAGGTGGCCAAAGTATTGGAGCTTCAGTTTCAGTCCTTCCAATGAAGATTTAGGGTTGATTTCTTTTAGGATTGATTAGTTTGATCTCCTTGCTGTCCAAGGAACTCTCAAAAAGTCTTCTCCAGCACCACAGTTCAATAGCATCGGTTCTTTGACGCTCAGTCTTCTTACGGTCCAACTCTCACACCCATACTTGACTACTGGTAAAACCATGGCTTTGACTATATGGACGTTTGTTAGCAAAGTGATGTCTCTGCTTTTTAATACACTGTCTAGGATAGTCATGGCTATTTTTCCAAGGAGCAAGCATCTTTTAATTTTGTGGCTAAAATTTTGGGTTTTGATTTGGAATATGAGGAACTCCTTTATTTTATTTTTGATAAACATCATCTTGAACTTATTAGAAGTTATTACAGTTAAAATAATAATCTTTAAATGTTGTATGAACACATCAAATATTTAAGAAATTGATTTAACTGGTGTCTGGCTTTAGATATCAATTTTTACTGGTGTACGTGTAACTCAGAAATGCAGTCATTCCTGTTGCCCCTACACTTAAGAGTGCAATTTAGGGACACACCATATTTTGGTGTGTGTTATCAAAACTGAATAAACTTTTTTCTCTCCTAAGCTGGGAAACAGAAGAAATGCAGAAATCATGCCATCATTTTTGTGTCTCCATTTGTTTTCCAATCTTTTATACTTCCTCATGTATTTCACATATGGTGTTCCATATTTTTATATGCAATAGTGCAGGTAACATATATTTATAACAGGTGTTCATGAATAAAACCAAATTAAAAGGTATCAGCTCCTCGATTTTGCAATAAAATGGTACCCACCATTGACTTTTCCAAGCAGCTATGACAGTTTGCTTTACATAGTTATTCAACAGCACACACACTTGGAATCAAACAACAGTGGGAAGTGTTGCTGCACCTCGGGCTCTGGAGATGAGAATCACATCTTCATATTCTCAGCAACATGTTTGTTAACATACATTATAATAGCAATGCACAGTATTTAATTCTTGTATTTACACTAGTGAGTTATGACCCCCATTTTCATACAGAATGAAGCTGCCAAAAGTTAACAAGCTGATAAAAATAGAGCTGACATATAAACTGAGGTCTCAACATGGTCAGCATAAAAAGTTTATTCACCTAATTTTCTTACTAAGCTTGTTATAACCAAAGAATGTTATTGCAACTCAATGTGAACACGAGAGATATTCTCATGAAGAAGTTCTGTTTTTCAAAAAGAGCTGTAAATAACATTTAAAAATCATTCTCAAATTTTCCTTCTTGAAATATCTACTTTGATTATGTGATTCAGTTTTCACTGCTTTCCAAGAATGGCATATAATCTGTAGCACATGACTAACTTTTCATAATGCAACATGTTGTTTTTAAACCGATGCATGTGTATGGATCATGCAAAGCCTGAGGGTATATGCTTATCATTATTCCCAAAGCCCTCACTTGTTACATATGTAGCAGTGCCTCAGTAAAGCCTTATTTAGTAACAAAATAAGAATTCAAAGTATGAACTGAAAAAAGTGTATTCACTATAATTTACAAAAAAATAGCAAACTACTTCAATGCTAGAGCAAGAGTTAAAAACTGAGAGCACGTGACAAAACTTTTTCACAGATTTATAAGAAAAGAAAGATTGATCTTGCCATCCCCACCCCCCGAAAAAAGAGAAAAACCCTGTGATGAGTTTAGTTTAGATCTAAGCTTCAGCAGATGCTATAAGAAGGTATTGCTATCTTCTCAGATTAAAATAACTTGTGGATTTTCATTAAATATAGTGGTTTAGCAAATGTGAATAAAAACTGTTTGAGTTTTGCTAAATATAATATGACCAAAAAAATCCTAATAAAATTTCAGGATCATAAACAATATTAATTGGAGTCTGCGCATTACATTGCATAGAATTAAGTTTTAAAGTGACTTAAATAATTTAACATACTTCAAACTGGAAATAATTCTCTCACAAGCTTGTGAAAGCAAAATATAACACACATTTCCTTATGTTTCTTTTAAACCATTCAATATGCAAATTCATTGGATAACTTGTTTTTCCTTCAAGTTATTTCCATATTGTATTGATGCAAATTCACTCAAAACCCAGTTTTCAAGATCCTTGCTAGACTTCCCATTATGATTTTTAAGACCTCATGTATATGATTAACAATACCCTCTACACTTCTTTTGTGTGTGCAATTCTATAATTTTATACACAATCAGTAGTTGGTTCTCATCCACATTGACTGTCTTTAGCGTTTTTAAATTGGTGACATGTACATAGGTAAAGAAGTTTGCTGAATCTTCATCTTCATTTCTGGACAATTAAATACAGATGCCTAAGAGATATCGCTTATTCCATTAACCCAGTCTGATGTTATTGGGCACATCTAACATTCCCATCTCCTTCATAGAAAATTTCCAAATTTCTTTGAGTGTGCAAGGGGCACACTTGAAGCTCACTCCATGGATGTTCTTGGGGATACTGATGGTATATTCTCTGGTTCCCACCTCATTGATAGCAGGAAGGCCCTTCTCACCACCCTTCTCGGCAGGAGCTGTTCTGCCTGGTCCAGGTTGGAAAGGACCCTGCCACTACACTTTCAAACATTTCATTAAACCTTCCTTTGTTCTATGTTGATTTCTGTTGATTTTCAACTAACTAGCTACCCTCCCTTGAAGATTTGTCATTTGGTTCCAGTTTTCCTTTGCACATCAAAAAGGTTTTATTATCCGTTTGATATCCTGGCCTCCCTATTTTATAACCCATACATCTCCAAAATTTTTCCCCTCTGCACACTCTTCAGCACCCTTCTCCACCTACCTTGCTATCACCTGAAAATCTATTTCTGAAATCACTGAGTCAGATAATGTAGGTTTTTCCACTTTAAATACTTCAGTACTTTCATCAAATATATTCTTTCATATCATTACAATTTCCACCAGATGGATCATTCTACTTTTTCCTATTGCTCAGTCACCTCTTCACTTCCCTACCTATGGTCTATAATTTTAACAAAATCTTATCAATGGCCCCAAGTCTCCTCCTCATTATTTACACATCCTATTCACCTGGATACCTGATTGAATTCAAGTACCAGTCAACAGGCTTCTAAGGGTGTCTTGCCTTGGACCTTCCCCTGTTCTAATATTCCTCTTCTAATAGAATTAGAATAACAATATCAATTATTGTGAAATGCAAATCTAATCACATTTTTTGTCCTACTTAAAACTCACTAATGTATTTTTATCACTTTTAGCATAAAGTTTAGAATTTTATGTGTCCTAAAAATACCTTTGTAACCAGAACATCATTAACCTTGCAGTTGCATCTTTTGCAGTTGACTTTCTTCATTTCTTTCTTTGTCCTCAAGCCCTTTTTGTTTGTACCTCCCCATACCTATTATTGGAGAAGGCAATGGCACCCCACTCCAGTACTCTTGCCTGGGAAATCCCTTGGACGGAGGAGCCTGGAAGGCTGCAGTCCATGGGGTCACGAAAAGTTGGACACAACTGAGCGACTTCACTTTCACTTTTCCCTTTCATGCATTGGAGAAGGAAATGGCAACCCGCTCCAGTGTTCTTGCCTGGAGAATCCCAGGGACGGGGGAGCCTGGTGGGCTGCCGTCTATGGGGTAGCACAGAGTCGGACACGACTGAAGCGACTTAGCAGCAGCAGCACCATATCTATTATTCTGTTTTGATTTATCTTTGCTTCCCTAGTTCAAATTTGTCCTTTAAAACTAAACTTAACCATCAGATCTTTTAGAGAGACGAGCTGTAGCTATTTACCCTATATTTCACGCCATAGATACCTCTGTGGTAAGATCATGTAACACTGGGTACATCCCTTCTCACTTTCAGAGGTGTCTTCTTGCCACTGGAGGGTAAGTTTCTTGAACATATAGACCTATTCTTTGACCAACACTGTATCTTTACCACATAGACTAATATTTCACATATTATAGGTGCTTCTATTATATTATTAATGAAGGTTAATTTGCTACTAATACCACAGAATAGTGATCTAAAAAAAAACCACAAAATAAATGACTTACCTTTGAAAATGTTGAAATTGGAGATATGAGAATATATGCAAGATAAGTACACATAATGATTTTTTGTAATTACAGAACCACTTGGGAAGAATTATTAGTATTGATACATTTAACACATTTATCTGTTGTTTATCATTTTTTTTAGTTTATTTCTATGTTTCTTAATTTTTGACCAATGTGAGTTACATTTTTTCTCAGTATTCTTATGTAATTATCTGATTTTAAGCCCTTCAAGGGAAAGTATAATACTATTATACTTAGTATAAGTATAAGTATAATACATAGTATTATAAGTATAATACATAGTATTATAAGTATAATACATAGTATTATACTATGTATAAGTATAAGTACAATACATAGTATTATACTATGGCTTTATTCGATCTCATTTCTCCCTAGAAACATCTTAAGGATGATTCCATGTGAACCCTCCTAAAGCTTGACTGCTACCCCTGAAATAGCAGAAATGTAGATGCCTTCTAAATATCTTCTATTCCTTCCATTTTAGAAATAAACTTCTAATTTTATTTAATAAAGCAATATTCCCAGCCAGAAGAGTACATTTCCTAGCATCCTTTGTAGCTAAACATGGTCATATTGACTAAATTGTGGTCTGCTGCTGCTAAGTCACTTCAGTCATGTCCAACTCTGTGCGACCCCATAGATGGCAGCCCACCAGGCTCCCCCGTCCCTGGGATTCTCCAGGCAAGAACACTGGAGTGGGTTGCCATTTCCTTCTCCAGTGCATGAAGGTGAAAAATGAAAGTGAATTCACTCAGTCGTGTCCGACCCTCAGTGACCCCATGGACTGCAGCCTTCTAGGCTCCTCCATCCATGGGGTTTTCCAGGCAAGAGTACTGGAGTGGGGTGCCATTGCCATCTCCAAAATTGTGGTCAGTGATATTTAAAAGAGACATTATCTAATAGAAGCCTCCTCAGTTGGTTAGGAAGTATAAATTGGGCTATTTCCTGTTTTCCCCTTTCCCTTCTTCATAAAATGAGCACATGTCAGTGATAGCTGTACCAACTATCTTAGATTATGGATTGACTTTGAGGATAGAAATAACATTTCACAAATGTGAAACAGATGATGAAAAGAGCTTAGGTCCCTTTAAATTCAGCAAGCTTGCAAGACTCAAAAGAATAGCCTAATTAGGTTGAAAATGATTTATTGCCACAATTATCACCTCTTCAGAAATGTTTCCGTGTGGCAAAAATTAGCTGAAAATTATATACTCCATATATGATCACAGGTAAGAATATGAAGTTTCAAAATTAAAGAAATTTGTGTGACATTTAGAAAGTACCAACCACAAATCCATCAATTTTCTCATCTTAACATAGAACTGGCTATACTCTGCCTTGAGTGCTTCCTTGGTATCTATTTTTTTTTCATTTCAAATTGTAATCACTGGGCTTGGTATAATTGGACTTCTCACTGTTGCTTTGAGATAGTCTCACTGACTCTTCTCTATATCCCCAATTTTGATAGTTGTTTACTTATATGTTTTACAACCTTGCTTGCTCTCATTGTTTAATAAACCCTGTTTACTCCCCAGCTTCTACCAATCCATTCCATATCTGGCATGATTACACCAATTTACACATAAATGTCACTTTATTTTCTTGGACTCCAAAATCAGTACAGATAGTAACTGCAGCCATGAAATTAAAAGACACTTGCTACTTGGAATAAGAGCTATGACCAACCTAGACAGCATATTAAAAAGCAGAGATGTTACTTTGCCAACAAAGGTCCGTCTAGTAAAAGTTATGTCTTTTCAAGTATGTATGGATGTGAGTGTTGAACTATAAAGAAAGTTGAGCACCAAATAATTGGTGCTTTTGAACTGTGGTGTTGGAGAAGACTCTTGAGAGTCCCTTGCACAGCAAGGAGATCCAACCAGTCCATCCTAAAGGAAATCAGTCCTGGATATTCATTGGAAGGACTGATGTTGAAGCTCCGATTCCTTGGCCACCTGATGAGAAGAACTGATTCATTGGAAAAGACCCTGATGCTGGGAAAGGTTGAAGGCAGGAGGAGAAGGGACAACAGAGGATGAGATGGTTGGATGGCATCACTGACTCAATGGACTTGAGTTTGAGCAGGCTCTGGGAGTTGGTTATGGACATAGAAGCCTGGAATGTTGCAGTCCATGGGATCGCAGAGTCGGACACACCTGAGCGACTGAACTGACTGATTGACACATTAAAAAATAATCTTCCTAACTCTTAGGCCTTTCCATTCTATCCACAGCTCTATTACAATGGTGTCAACCCTATCTCAAACATTCATTCTTCTAGTCATACCTGGAAGCATAACTTGGCATTACTAATTAGAGCAATATTTTCACAAATCCAGTGCCACCCTATTCTGACTACCTCTTCCCGGTTTTGAAGCTCATTCACTCTACTATTCCCAAATTCAACATTCTCTCAATCCATTAAGAAATCCAATCCATTTATCTTATAACCCTTTAATTAATACACACTCACATGCTTTCTTCTTTCCATTTCATATCTTGCAACAGAGATCACTTTAAAACACAAGCCAATCAATCCTCTCCTGCTACTCTCTGCTTTGTCCACACTTTTCCATTCACATTGACTGCTGTGCTATTTTCAAATATGCCAGTTACAGCCCTGCTTTAAAGCCTTTGTGGCTGCTTTTTTTTGCCTATTCTCCAGATAATTACTTAACTGAGTTACTTACCTCTTCAGATCTTCAAGTTTTTGCTCAACTCATCTTCTCAATTAAGCTTTTTTATATATAAATCTTTCTGCCTTTTGCTCTAGTTCCTCCTCACCTTATTCATCCTTTTCTTTCCACTTTTTCTTTTTTCTGCCTGATGTTATAATAAATTAGCACAAACTTAATGACTGAAAATAGAATAAATTGATAATCTTATTCTATAGGTAGGGTTTCAACATAGAAGCTTCTGGGAATAATCAAAATGTCAACAGGCCACAGGAAGTTGGTAAAGGCAAGGAAACAGATTCTCCTCTGGACCTTCCAGAAAAGAACACTGCCCTGTTGACATTTTGATGAACTATTTTAGGTGACATTAGTTTATTATTATGGATGTGATGCTTTATTTTATGGCATTCCTTTTCATACTAAAAATTCTTTTTTAGCATTTCTTGTAGTGTAAATCTGCTAAGAATTTATTAAGCTCTCATGTATCTTTGTTTAATTTTCTGATTTAAAATATACTGCTACATGTAGAATTTTGAACTTACAGGTTTTTGTAAAAAAAAAAATCTTAGTTTTTATTACATTTTATTTGCCCTGTTGTTTTGCTAAGAAGTCATCTTTCATATTATTGCTCCTTTTTGTTTAATGTAAGTTTCTTCCCTTCCCCTTGCACTCATTTCTTTTTCTATTTTAATTTTCAGCAATTTGACTATAGTATGTCTAGATATGTCTTTCCTTTTTTTTTTTTATTCTGCTGGGTTTTGCAAAACTACTTCAGTCTGGTATGTTTTCAACATATTTGAGGACATTTTGAGCAGCGTTTCCACAAAAGATTTTAGCTCCCATTCTCAGCTCATTGCAATTAGATCATTTTACTGAAATTAGACTGAGAGAAATCACCAGTTAGTGTCTGTATATTATATCCATCTAATGCTTTTTTAAAATTATTATTTCCTGAATCTTGTTGGCTATAACTGCCACCGTTGGCTATTTATTTCTTTCAAACATGCCATTCTACTTCTATGACTTGTGAAAGATCACTTTTTCCTGGTTCTCCTCCAATCTTTCAAATGTGTATTTGCTGGTTCTACTATTATTCCTTCTTATTATTAGCTTTAAATGGTTACAGTGCCTAGACATAATTCCTTTTCTCATATTCATTTCTTGTTATGAATATTTTCTAGGTGATTTCTGACAAATTTTATCTTTGACCTTGAATTTTTCTGAAGATTTACCATCATATTCAACTTGCACTAAAACACTGCAAGCAAATAAAGCTGAACTCATTATCTGCAATTCTCTATGTCTTTTTTGGTGGCACATCCATTCTTCTAATCACCCAAGCCAACGATTTCGGTCATCTTTCTACATACATTCTGTTTTTCATTACTATCCATTCTAATCAGTCATCAAGTCCTGCCAATTCTAACCCCTATTCCTATTACTGTAGCTTAATTCAACCCCTTGTCAAAGTGAATTTACCCATTTTAAAAGATCTGGACTTATTTTCTATTATCAGTCTGGTAATCAGCTGTCAAGGAATTGTACCCATTTCAAAATACAAATTGAATCTCTCCTTTCACAGTTTTAAGTCATTAAACATTTCTTCATAATCTGAAAGATACAAAACCAGCTGTCCAGTCTGGAATAAATGTCATTCCTAATAAGCCCCTGTATACTGCTCCAGTTCTAAATCTCTATACTTCTACTATAATTTATTATTGTTATGTAACCCTGAACGTGCTGTACTATACTTTCCCTGCTTTCCAGAATTAATTTTCTTTAGTTGTTTACCCAGTAACTTTTTCTTTCTCCAAAGCAAAATATGTCACCCATACTATGAAACTTCTTTTAGCAAATTTATTCATTCTTTTTCTAATTTTGCTTCACATTTGTAAGAATAGTGTATTTTCATTTGCCAGCCTAATAATATTAGTTTATATCTGTGTGAGTGCATGTGTGCTAAGTTGCTTCATCGTGTCCAACTCTTTGCTACCCCATGGACTGTAGCCCACCAGGCTCCTCTGTGCATGGGATTCTCCAGGCAAGAATACTGAAGTGGGTTGCCATGCCCTCCTCCAGGGGATCTTCCTGACCCAAGGATTGAAACTGGGTCTCTTAAATCTACCTGTACTGAAAGGTGACTTCTTTACCACTAGCTCCACCCGAGAAGCACTTTATATCTGTGTTCTCTCTTATATTTCCTTCCTTTCATATTGTGTTAATAGTGATTATTAGAGCTCTTGGCTTATGACAGAAACTTAATATTACTTTTTTTGTTCTTTTTAAAGCTTTCATTCTTTTTCTTTATTTTCTTTTCTCTGCTCTCCTTTTCCTTTTCAGAAGAAAAAAATTTTTTAGTCTTGCTTTCTCTCCCACTACAATATTCTAATAGTATAAAATGAATAAAAGATGTATTTACCTATATATAAAAATACACATTTTAACTGAGTGATATTTTATTTCTTAAAATATTGATTGTGTAAAGTTAAAATGGTTATGATCAACGACTTAAATATTTCCAAACATTGCACAGTATAGAGTATATAACACTTTTATTCAAGTGCTTAATTTAATCTTGAGAACTTAATAAGAATTTTATATGTTTTTTCTCACTTTCAAAAATATTTCCAAAAAAGCTTATGGAAGATACAAATGAACTTTTGTGAGCTTATTTTAAGTTCTTCATTCTGGGGAAATTACTAAATAATTAAGAGGGATTGGGATTGGGGGCAGGAGGACAAGGGGACAACAGAGGATGAGATGGCTGGATGGCATCACTGACTCGATGGACGTGAGTCTGAGTGAACTCCGGGAGTTGGTGATGGACAGGGAGACCTGGCGTGCTGTGATTCATGGGGTCGCAAAGAGTTGGACATGACTGAGCGACTGAACTGAACTAAAGTATTATTGATATTCAGTAATTTCTGAAGTTAATTGCCATCATTCAATATTAAAAATGATGTTTATGAAGATATTTAAGACATATGAAGATATTTATTTAGATTATGTGGAGTTTTAGAATATATACTAAATATTAATACAGACATCTATATCTTTACAGTTTAGTTAGGAATCAAGTTCTTGTAAACGTCATGATTTATCTTTCCTTTAAAATGGAAATATTCATTTCCTTGCTTGCTAAATACATTTAAGCTTTAAAACTATGATGTGGAATAAAATAATGTACTTTTTCTTACCCACTTCTGTAAAAAATGAAGACATAAATATACTCAATAAAATATCATAAAGGTTTCATAAATACCATGTACTTTTTTCTGATTAATCATTTTCTCTTCTGAGTATGACATTTACCTTAAGAAATACATTTTTTTCCTACATATTTCCTTCAAGTAATAAAAATCTCAGAGATGGTAATTCTCTTTTTTGTCTTGTTTCAGAGTGTCCTCCTGGAGGGAGGTTATTTCTCCTCCAGACATATATTGAGATAGTCAAGAAAATATTTGGTTATTGAAATATAGCAAATATTTATTTTTCAGAAGCAAGAGAGGAAAATGCAATAAAGTCCATTATTACCAAGAAAAAATTACAGATAAGCTTCTAAATATAACTACTTCATACATATAGATATACACAGAGAAAGCAAGGGGGTGAGATGGAGGTCTGTTTCCTCTGACTAAAAAACATAATGTAGTTGGCTTGAATAACTGTAATTGATTTCAAAATTAATGTTATATGAATATGTCAATGGTTTTATTTTTTTCATTAATACTCAATTTAAGTACTAATCATTAAGAATAAATGAAAGAAATGTGTGACTTTCAAATATTTGACTCATTTTCAGCAAGTGTTAATTATCTAAACTTTATCACAGTCACAAAATCAGGGATATTTCAGTCCCTGAAATTACTAATATTTGGAGATAATGTGAATAATAACATCCCTCTATAAAGCTATCATCTTGTTTGATTTTGGTTAAATCCTAATTGGAGGAGAGGCACAATAATTTATTTGCATTATTCCAATATAAATTACTTGTATCTAGTTCATAGTGAAAATAAAGTAATATTTATTTAACCCATTGGTAATTCTGTGCATTAAAAAGGCTAAAAGTAAAATCAATAGGTAATTACATTTCCAATCCTTTTTCTCTCTAACCAGGAAAGTGCGTGTTTAATTTGTGGGTTTTGTTTGTTTGTCTCTTTTACCTACTAGCATCCTATGTTTTACATTATATTCCATAATTCTTCCAGTTAAAATGCTTAAAAAACTTGCTGCAAGAAACAAAAAGCAAAACAAAAGTAATGATTGCATTAAATGCACATTAAATCATTCTAAGTACTTTTACAAATAACAATAATCCCAGAAATTGTCTCTTTAGAATGAAAGGGCAAAATATGTAGTTGAGAAGAACAAAATCCACAATAAGGAATGATAGAATCAACTATATCTAGAGTACATTAAAACTTAAATTATGGGTTCATAGGATAGAATAATTGCCAATTGTTTTATATGTAAATTTCTAGTTTCCACTTTATGTGGAATTGCTGGAATTATCATAGCCCCAAGATTGACACCTTCGGTCTTGGCTTTCTGAGACAGACATCTATATCCTTCTATATTCTTTCTGAGACAGACATCTATATTCTTCTATGCCTATGTTGCCCATTGTCTGGAAAAAAATCGATAAACCATAAACTCAAATAAATAGACCAAAGAGGGAACTCTTAAGCACCGCCATGATAGTGAAGCCCAGCATAAGGAATAAAGACACCTCCTCTTTTCTGAGATAAGCTCAGCCAATGAAAAGCCGTGGCATATTTGTTCATTATAGCCCTGCCACCTGCCATTTCCCTTCTATAAAAGTATTCTCCCTTTGCCCTGTGGGAAGTTGCTCACATTTGCCATGCTTCCACATTTCAAATAGCTATTCTCTGCTTATCCTAAATAAACCCATCTTTGCTAAAGAAGTATCTGACAATCTTTTTGTTTAGGTAAAAATTTGGTGGTTTATGAAGGGATTAGAGATGATCTCATTAGGCTCCTGGACTGGTGAGCAGGCAACTGCAATACTACAATTGAACCCATTGTGTTCACTGCTTTTCCTGCCAATCCTAGAGTTTGAAGCCATGTCTCCATTCTGGATTCAAACTCATAACCTCTTTGCATTTTAAGTTCTTCGAGCTTTATTTGGGATCTCCCCTAAGGTTTTATTCTTTATAGTTAAGGTCTTGCTCTGTTTGGAAGTACTCATTTGTCATTTTGGTCTGAATTAGGAATCAACCTGTTTCAACAAGAGCTGGCTGAGCTGCCATTGACAAATTCCTTTAGAAACAGCAGCTGCTTTATTGAAACCATGTCAGTTGAGCCTTGGTCTATTCATTTGCAATAGGGGCTGTTCTCTAGAAAGTAGGTGAAAAGTCTTTTGCCTGGCCGCCCCAGGACCTTAACTGTCTGACAGTAGCTCACAGACTGTTTGAGCTGCACGATGTTTGAGTCGTAAGATGTTGAACTGAGCTGTTTGAACTTCATGCAAATTATTCTTTTGCTCTAGAGAAAAATTCATGAAAAATGGGATCCCAGTTAGCTAAATATTTCTTAGATAACTATAAGGACTCTGGATGATTTTATGTTTAAAGATTTCTAACTAAAAGGACATACCAGACCTTTGGAATGTTAATGGCTGTTATGGAGAACTTTTGATATGCACAAACTTAATTTTCTTGAAACAAAATTGAAATACAATAGCTCAAAATTTTCCGACACTCAGAATGCTTATTTTGATTGGCATTTTGAGGCTTCCCAACTTCCTCAAGAGCATAAAATTGCCACATTGCAAAATAAAAATAAATAAATAAATAAATGAACTGATGCAAATAAACAATTGTAGAAAGATAAAATTGTTCACAAAAACTCAAGCTCTTCTTCCTTGCCTTCTCTTTCTCAGGCTCCACCTCTGAACCCATCATGTCTCTGTGCTGGCTCCTCACAGCCAACCTGTGGCTCCAGCTCCAGCTTGCTTATTCCCTTCTGTACCACCTACACCTCAACTCCACCCTCAGACCCCCTTAATAATTATCTCATCAAATTTCTAGTTTTCTTTCAAACTTGGCACACATTCTTTTCCCCTGAACTTGTCATAGCCAGTCTTTTTAAAATTAAGTTCTAGAGTATAAATATTTAATTTCTTATATTCTCTGGACTAAAGCTGAGACTAAGGCTGAACTGTGAGCCATAGTGAAGCTGTTTTCCAAAGTAACCAAGTTTCCTCACAGTTTTGCTGAAGAAGAATTTAATAGTCATTCAAACATTTTACTTTGTTTCTCTGCCATATATCAGCTAGTTCAGTGAAGGCCTGGGCCAACATTGCATAAATAATACTAATTGAGAAAATCTTGAAAAATGACTAGAATCACAACGAGAAGTCCAGCCAGCCTGCTAACTTATTATATGATGAGGCTTGGGAAATTGCTGGGCACTTTACTGAACAATTCCTAGGACTTTAACAAAGCCTGTTGCTTAGAACAAACTTCAGACTCTTACACAAAAATCTGGCTCACCTGTGCATGATTATTGCAATTGACTTCAGAATCTTTTTTTTTTTTAATCACATCAAGAAGCTTGAGAGATCTCAGTTCTCTGACAAGAAATTGAATCTGAGACATGGCAATGAAAGCCCAGAATCTAACCACTAGGCAACCAAGGAACTCTCAACTTCAGAATATTTTTAGAGAAAATTCTGGTCTTCCTTCAGCTATTGATCGATTCAAATAGTTTTTTAAATTTGTGCTTTTTAATTGGCTAAATCAGGACTTTTCCTTCTAGTAAAAAGAACCAGGATGAAGTTAAAAGATATGACCATACTAGTTTTAGTTAATCTGGAAAATCACCTCTTAGCACACTTACAGTTCAGTTCTACCACTCATCCGTGTCCAACTCTTTGTGACCCCATGGACTGCAGCATGCCAGGCTCCCCTGTCCATCACCAGCTCCCAGAACTTGCTCAAACTCAAGTCCATCGATACACACTTGAGTCATCTGTAAGAAAGATCACCAAAATTTGTAGTCTTCAAGTCCACCAACTGCAGGCCCCCAAAGGAAATTAAAACTCTTCTAATGTATGCTATTATTCCAATGAGCAAAGGCATTGGGTTAAAAAAAAAAAAAGTAGTTACACATGTAAGTTCTCTAGGTAACTTCAACTTTCTGACCAGCCTTTCCAAGGTTCTCAATGACAGGTTCCAAGAAACTACAGAAACTCTTCTCAATTCTTCTTTTAATCAGCTTGAAGAAACATTTCTGCAGATTGGAGACAAATCTCTTCCAGCCTTGATTGACACCAGATCACACTGTCACTGCTCAGCCCCACTGATATAAAGCAGCCCCTGACTCCAAACACTAAAAGAGTTCAAATAGTAGAGATCTCTAGTGAACCCCAAGAGGCTCCTCTCTCTGAAGCCATTTCATTTTGTTAAGGCTCTTCAAGACAGCCTTACTTTTTTCTCCTCAGTTTCTCCACCTCCATTCATTTATTATACTGTGACATTGGAGTTGCAAAGAATCAGACACAATTTAGTGACTGAACAGCAACAACAACAAATCATACAGTAGTCCCATGCCAAAATCTTTTTGTACCAAAAAGAGGGAAATGATTTAGAAACTGAGAATAGTGATCAAAGAAAATCATCAGGTGAATTAAATAACCTGATATCTTTTCTTCATTCTGTCTCCTAACATACCAAAGCTGATCCTAAGACACTGATCAATTTTTGCAACTGAATCAGTACCACTCTCACTTTTCCTATGAAAAGTTTCCAACAGATATTGACAAACTTCACAGTGCACATCCCATAAAGATTTAAAGAGATCCCTCAACATATTTTCCCAAAACGAGCCTGTGCTCTATAAGTAAATAAGTCCTTCATGATATAAAAAAGCTATAATAAAAGATTATAATAATCAAGGTCTCCCTATTCCTTTCACTAGCCCACATAGCATACCTTCACTAGTGGCTCAGCGGTAAGAATCTACCTGCCAATACAGGAGGCACAAGAGATGTACGTTCGATCTCTAAGTTGGGAAGATTCCCTGGAGAAGAAATGGCCACTCACTCCAGTATCCTTTCCTGGGAAATCCCATGGACAGAGGATCCTGGCAGGTTACAGTCTGTGGGGTCACAAAGAGTCAGACATGACTTAGTGACTGAACAACAATAGCCTATGTAACACTCGCATTTTACCAGTGAGAAAACCTACAGGCCAAGGATGAAAGTTAAACCAGGACCACCAGTCAGAAAACATTGCTTTCCCTTGACACTTTGTTGTTCCTAACTGTCACACACTACTAATATCCGCTTTCACAGGAAGCAAGCTCTTTACTGTCATTGATTATGCAGTCCATTCTTTAATATTTAGTGCATAAAGCTAACCAATTTTCTGCCTTCACTTAGGAAAACAGTTTACCATGAGAGTAATACCTCTGAGTTTGCTGAGAATCCTTCTTAATTTCTCCCAAATTCTGAAGACTGATATAAACTTTACTAAAGGTTGTGCTTTGTTGCAATGTATCAATGATTTGCTTTTTTAGCTCTCCTTCTCAAGCCTCCTCACAGGAAAACAGCAACTTGCTAATGCTTGTAGCCTTAAAGGGATGTAAGTGTGCCAAAGAAAAATTACAGGTTTTTAAAACCCATTATTGACATTTAGGGCATATGATGTCAGAAAATAAAGGTTATACCTAGATTCAGATAGACGTCACAGTATACTAAATTTCCTAAAACCCAAACTAAGTGCCAACTGTGAGATTTTCTTGGGCTGTTAATTACTGCCAAAATTGGATTCCAAATACCTGTCTTATGTCCAAATCTCTCTATATATTTTATTCAATGTCATTTAATAATGACAACTGTGACTCAATTTTATGGGAAGAACTGGACAAAAACAATTGCCTTCAAGGCCTTAAAGAAGAGTTTGATGAACTCTGCTGCTCTTGGGCTTCCTTGGAGGCTCAGATGGTAAAGAATCTGCATGTAGTGCAGGAGACCTGGGTTCAATCCATGGGTCAAGAAGATCCCCTAGAGAAGGGAATGGCAACCCACTCCAGTATTCTTGCCTGGAAAATCCCATGGACAGAGGAGCCTTGCAGGCTACAGTCCCTGGGGTCACAAAGAGTCAGACTCAACTGTGTGACTAAGAACACAGCTGCCCTTGGGCAGCCCAATTATCAGATTCTCTTTTCCTTCTCTGAAGAAGAAAGAAATGCCCTTTGGGTACTCCCCCAAAATCATGGAGATCATTATTACCCCATAATTTTTAAGGCAATAACTGGACCCTGTGAAGTAGAGATAACCCCACTGCCTTTTATTTGTTACTGCTATTGCCCTATTGGTTAAGGCCATTGATAAAATCACTGTGGGACCCACTTTAACAATTTTTTTTTTTAACTTCATGCAGTAGAAGCCCTACTGAATTCTCATCAAATTCCACCTTTCTTAGTCAGCTGCCCCACCTCCTATAAGTTCTTCTGTTAACTGTCCCTCACATAACCCTCTTATATGGTAATAACTTGAATCTGACTACTCTTTCTCTCTGTCAACCGACTGATTCCTCATGTCTGATTAAGGCTGACAGCTCATCAACTGTTGTCTCCTAAATGATCTACATGAAATTCCATTGGATATAATTTACTTCTCATAGTTCACTGATGGTTATTAATTAAAAGTGGCAATGGCAAGTATCATGTTGGGTATGTTATTACAACTCCTTTTGAAACTGTTGAGACTACATTTTTAGCTTTGGCTACTTCAGCCCAACAGGTAAGTTTGAAGTACACAGGTTTGTACTTCAGCCAAGGGCAAAACTAGCAATATTCATACAGATGGTAGATACGTGATTTTGAGTCACTCATGATTCTGAAATGTTCTGTAAGCAACATGACTTCCTTACTTCCGATGGAAATAAAATTAAAACAGCTCCTATATTCAGGAATTACTGGATACAATACCATACCTTCTGCTTTAGCTATTATTAAGATTTTAGGCCATTATAAACTTGACTTCTGGAGGGTAAGGGAACTCATATTGCTAATATTTCTGTGATGGATAGTGCATTTAAGGAAACCAACAACAGCTAAACCCCAATCATGGTGCAAAGGATATTTCCTCAAATGATAATTAGAAAAACTTGCCAGTAAAACCCAACAATAGGCCTTAGAAAAGGGAAAAAAAAAAATAAGTTTGGAAGTTTAGCAATTGTTTAATAAAAAGAGAAAGCTGTAGTTTGGACCAAATAACAACTCAGTCCTATCAGAGATTTCAAAATTTCCACTTCTCACCACTATGCCTGCATTAAACCATTGATCTACTAACAAAATGATAACATAGAAAAATCAATATTGGTTGGGAAACATTAGGAAAACTTCAAATTTGCCTACCTTTCTTGTCTCACTTGTCCAAAGTACAACCCAAGAAAGCTTATTCATACTCCTCCCACCATTTTAAACTGCCTAATGGACCATTTCAAGCCTGACAATAGACTTGATACAGCTTGTTTCAGTCATGTTCTTATGTTTTCACATTGGACTGAAGTCTTCCTTTGCAGATAGGCTACTGCCTCTTCTGTGGCTAAAGTTCTTTTGAAAAGCTTATCCATACCTAGGGCACTCCTCTTGAACTTCATAGTGATTGAGGAAACCATTGTACTGAACAATATTTCAACAAGTCTGTGCTGTTTGGTTTGTTTCACCACAACTTCACTGTGATTACGACCCTTGATCTTCTGGTTTAGTCAAACTAACAGCATTATTAAAGCTGTATTGGCAAAATTCATAGAGGCTTTCCAAATAGCTTGAACAAAATTTTTCTGTTGATTCTTCTAAATCTCAGATCCACACCTTCTGGAGCCCTTAAATTCTTACCCTCTGAGAGAGTTACAGGACATCCAATATGTTTGCCTCCTACTTCTTGAGAAGATAAAAGAAGAAATATTCCAATATTGTAAAAGCCTAACTACTTTCATTAAAAATGTCCACAATGTTTCTATTTTGCACTCTCTCAAGACTAAAACTTTCAGCATCTCAACTTGCAACCAGAAGATTTTGCTATTAGAAAAGACACCTCCTGGAAAATTCTTTACAATCTCTATGGAAAGAGCCCTAAACTCTACTGCTAGCAACCTTGCTCAGCTAAACTCCAGGGGATAGACTTAGATTTATGCAACATCCCTAAACAGAGCATCAAACCTGAGGGCAAAGATTTCCCCAAATTGAAACATGTGACATATAATGAGACAGTTGTCCCAAGATATCCAGACCAGGCCTATTGGAAATTTGTCATCTATCTTTCATAATGGCAGAATGGTTCAGATAATCTCCAATGTCTCTGATTTTAATAATGTATGAACTTCAAATAAAACAGGGCTGAGAGTTTTCCCTCTTACCTCTTCTTGTGACTCCAGTGTGTTTCCAGTCTGGGCATTTGCCCTCTAACATGAGACACTACATGTGAGGAAGGTCTTTTCTGGCCTTGAGGGACAGAAAGTCATGGAAACCTGATCAACAATGTTTTCAAATTAATATCTATATCAGAAGGAAGTCATGTTAAAAAAAAAAAAAAAACACAGAAATTTCAATTAAATAGTTTTGGGAGGAAACAAGGGAGACCTCCCACACCCTTTAATAGTAGTCCATTAGGAAGAAAAAGACTTGTTCTTTCCTAGCAAAAATTCAGCCAATGAAAGTTTTCTGACTCTTTATTACAGCCTTTCCACACCTTTTTTGTTTCTCCCCTTCTTAGAAGCATGCTTTTTCCCTCACTCTGGCAGAATTTGCATGTGGCTGTTATGGTTGCACAATGTGAAATGCAATTCTCTGCTAATCCCAAATAAACCCATCTTTGCTGGGAAAATATTCAGGAGTCTATTTTCTAAGTCAATAACCATTATTACAAAACTCATTTCTCTTAGTGGCTTTTTATTTCCATTATCTCTGAGAACTTTAATTTCTCTATTTGCTCATGCACTTCAGTATGTATTTAAAATGATTTTCTTTGGATCCAAGTTAAAAGTAATTTCTGCATCACAAAGAAGCCAATAACGACATTGTAGTTTATAAAGATTGGGCTTTGGAGGTGATACTACCGGTAAAGGACCCACCTGCCAATGCAGGAGACATGAGAGACGTGAGTTTGATCACGGGGTCAGGGAGATCTCCTGGAGCAGTTCATGACAACCCACTCTAGTATTCTTGCCTGGAAAATTCCATGGACAGAGGTGCTTGGCAGGCTACAGTGCATAGAGTGGCAAAGAGTCAGACATGACTGAAGTTACTCAACATACATGGAGTTCATAAAGAATACTATTAAACTATTTGTTTTACTGTTTATCACTTTCTAGATAATATCTTTCTTTTTTTTTTTTACGTTTTTCTTAAAGTATAGTTGATTTACAATGTTGTTTCAATCTCTGCTGTACAGCAAAATGATTTAGTCATACACATATAAGTATTCTTTTTTAAATATTCTTTTCTAAATATTCTTTTCCTTATAGTTTTCTTTTTCTTATAGTTTGTCATAGGATATTGAGTATAGTTACCTGTGCTATAAATAGGTCTTTGTCATTCTAGTTGATATCTTATAGGCTATGTATTATGAGTCATTTTGACTCTATTCAGATACTAGTTGAGAGAGTTCTTTCCAACTTCTAATTAGATTCTGTTGATCACTTAATACACTTCATCACATTAATATCGTTTAAATTGCTCTCTGGTGCTTCCTTTCTGCAATTTACCCTTTCTTAAAATTCACTAAAATTTTCACTTTCTTTTCATTTCCTGTCTCCTAGGAAACTACGTGAAAATGTCATCCTGGTTGGAAAGAGTTCAGCTATTTATATTGGCACATGTTAATTCTCATAGCAGAAGGCTTTGTTTGTGTTTGCTAACTGAACTTTATTTTGCATCATTTTGCTATGTTTTGTAGTGTGTTCATGTTTTTGAAAAGTTAACAATAAAAAGTCTACCTAAAGAGTAGTGGCAGATAGTTTTCATATTTTTTCCTTGGTTTATCTTTTCAACTATAAAATGTTCACTTCACAAAGGAATAGTTAACTTTCAATGACAATTTGAAGCAACCCATTTTCTGACTAGCAAAGAACAGTTGCCACTAACATTATTGATATTTTTAATCTACTGATATATTATTGAAGATGCAGCCTCTATCTAACCTATGAAAAATGAATGCTACTTTTTTTTCTGGTTTCTTTCTGGTTTATTTTTTCCTTCCCTCAATTTTTCTTTGACATATTGCTTAGTTTTCTTAATCTTAACCATGCAGTCTGATGGGTGGTGGCCAAATTCCTGAGAAACTAAAATTTCCTTCTTATTTGTTTTTTTCAATCCCTACACTCCAGGGCAGAAACACACCCAAAGTGACTTCAGAGTAGGCTTTGAGCTAAAGTAGGAAAGGGTAAATCACCCCTCTGGGTTAGGATATTCCTCCAGACAATATATTTTCTTAACATCTGTAGGTTTTACTGATAAGGAAGAGATTCTCCCAAGAGTCAAGAGGCGGAAAAAACACTCCGAGAGGATCAGCTTCTATCATTCTGATTGACAGAGTGGGGAGGTTTAAACCTGCAGTCTGCAAGGCTATGACTGAAATCTTAGTAAATAATGGACAGAAGCCTTTTTTTGTTATTTTAGGAATTTTCCCCATTCTCGTTCTGGTGCAATTGTAATGGAATGTGCTGAATTCCACATTGCATTTCTGAGACTTTGAAATTTTAATCTTTTCATCAACTTGCAGTGGAATCCCAAACAAGCCTAATATCTCAGTTCATTACCTTTGTTTCCCCAACTATTGGCTGAAATGACAAACTTTGGAAAACAAACACACTAGGGTGAAAACATGAATTATTTAGCATAGCCATTTCGGTAAAAATAGTGTTATAGAATTACCTTATATGAACATGAAGAATTATCTTTTGGCAGAATTCAATAATATCTTAATTTGACTGAAATAAAGAGAATAGCAAATATATGAAGAAAAAAGTAAAACAGAAACATGAGTAAGAAAACTCCTTTTGTAAATAAAAAGTGAGTATGGATGACTTGGAGGTGAGAAAGTGGGATATAAGTGAAGGCATACAAATTTCATGACTATAACTTATTCCTGGCAATGTGCTACATATTTTCACATGTGCCATTTTATTCAATTTTCAAAAAAATACTATGCAATTGATAAGTATTTTAGGGTGGAAAAACAGACCTCAACACAGGCTAATGCTTCGTAAAAGAGGAGAAAGGCACAACTGCTTTTAGGAAATGATTCTGCTGTATACATAAATTATGTTTTCATTTGGGGGGGGTGTTATACATAGAGCAAAGAGAAAAAAATGGTGACAAAGGGCAAACTGTTGAGTAACTGAGTCAGTCAATTTAGTTAGGAGCTATGAAGATAGATGAACCCATCATCAGTTTAGATAAAAAGCTGTTCCAATTATTGCAACCATAGGAAGGACAATTTTCAAGTTTGAAGAAAAAGCTGTTGTCTGTTATAGATAGACAACCAAATAGTAATAAATATCTTAAACAAGACCACTAGCAAATTGAAATTATTTAATCTACCTAACATATTGAAATTTCTGTGTGGAAAAAGACTACGTATAGAAGAAAGTTGCCCTAGATTTCAGACAATGTTTTTCTCATTTTTTTTTTTCTTTTACTACATGGGAGGAAGTAGCTAATTTGGAAAAACTGAAAGAGATAAAGTTTTAGCTTCTGTAAAATAGCATTATATTCAAGGGGCCTTAAAATTCTGTGCATTAAATTCTGAGAGTTTTATCTTGGGGGTCCTCCATTTTTAGGCACATCCCTGACAAAGGTGAATTAGAAGAGCTATTCACACAGCCACATATTAAACAGTTTGAACTTATTGGATAGTAGGGTTACATTCAGGTGTAAGCAAAATGCCAACTACATGATTTAGATCACCAAAAGCATATTTGTCTTTTTTGTTCTTTCAATTAAAAAATATATACACATTTGGGGTCTGCAAAGTGATATCAGTAAGGTAGCTAAGTGAGAGACACCAGACTCCATTTCTACAAGAAGATAAAAAACTAGACAACAATAAAAGTAGGTCAACAATTAGATCCACAAGCAAAATTAGCTCTAGGAGAGCCCTGGAATCCATAAGAGATTTCAACAACACAATGGAACAAAGAACTTGAGAATAAACACACTGGAGAAGGGAAAATTGTTTTGTTTTGCTTGCATAATCCCATCCTCTAGGCCAGAAGTACTTGATTCTAAGAGGGAACTTTCCTGCTAAAAACAATGCATTTCATACATAAATGGAGAAGGCAATGGCATCTCACTCCGGTCAGTACTCTTGCCTGGAAAATACCATGGACGGAGGAGCCTGGTGGGCTGCATTCCATGGGGTTGCTAAGAGTCGGAAACGACTGAGCGACTTCACTTTCACTTTTCACTTTCATGCATTGGAGAAGGAAATGGCAACCCACTCCAGTGTTCTTGCCTGGAGAATCCCAGGGTCAGGGGAGCCTGGTGGGCTGCCTTCTATGGGGTCACACAGAGTCAGACACGACTGAAGCGACTTAGCAGCAGCAGCAGCATATACAAAAAGAGTATGACAACTTTCCCAGACTTTGGGAGCACCACACAAATGCCTTACTTCAGTTATACCTTACCCACAGACCAGCAAAACTGCGACTATAAAGACAGCTAGGACAAGGAGGAAAAGATAGGCTATCAGTGCTGACCATGCAGCAAAAGTCACTGTAGCATTCAGTGGCCTGCTCTGTAAGTGACCTCAGGCATTTTGGGTCCATTGCTGATTTCAACATCTTTCCCCTCACAGGAGATACCTTACGACTTAACTTTCAGAAATTCCACACTATAGACATATCTCAGTTCAGTTCAGTCACTCAGTCGTGTCCAACTCTTTGTGACCCCATGAAATGCAGCATGCCAGGCCTCCCTGTCCATCACCAACTCCCAGAGTTCACTCAGACTCACATCCATTGAGTCGGTGATGCCATCCAGCCATCTCATCCTCTGTCATCCCCTTCTCCTCCTGCTCCCAATCCCTCCCAGCATCAGAGTCTTTTCCAGTGAGTCAACTCTTCACATGAGGTGGCCAAAGTACTGGAGTTTCAGCTTTACCATCGTTCCTTCCAAAGACATATTTAGAAGTTCATAAATATCACCACCATGAAGATTCTTTCCTGTGTGGTTTTTCTCTATAATTTCTACTATTTCTCTGCAAATATCTAAAAATTAGCATAAAGACAGAGTCAATGGATAGCAGAAGAAATTATGTATGGTTTTTATAATATTCATAAAATGCAAAAGCTAGATAACATATCATTAACTACTGTACTAACATAGGAAACAATATGTTTTTCAAAAACCCATATTACAATTCAACTAAAGTATTCTCAGTCATTTCTTAAAAATATATGCCTGTACCTTAGGTAATTTGTATAGCCAATATAAAGCAGAAAGCAGCAAATTCCAGATGAAGTATGACTGTTGCAAATAGACAGTATTTAGAAACAACTGCTAAAGCATAAAGATATTTAAGGGATTAAAAAGAAAGAAATGGGAAAAAATGCATCTCAAAGCAAAGAAAAAAATTGTTGAATATTGAACATATTTGTTTGTGCATGAATATATTGATAGGACTTCCCTGGTAACTCAGCTGGTAAAGAAGCCACCTGCAATGTGGGAGACCTGGGTTCGATCCCTGGGTTGGGAAGATCCCCTGGAGAAGGGAACAGCTACCTTCTCCAGTATTCTGGCCTGGAGAATTGCATGGACTGTATAGTCCATGGGGTCGCAAAGAGTCAGACACGACTGAGCGACTTTCACTTTGACTCACTTTACTAACAAAGAACCTTTTAGACCTCTTACATTATTCTTAACTTTCCATGAGTTCTACATATCTAACTTCATATTAGAGAGGAATGTACTTAACTAGGGGGCTTCCCAGGTGACCCTAGTGGTAAAGAACCTGCCTGCCAATGCAGGAGATGGAAGAGATGCAGGTTCAACCCCTGAGTCAGGAAATTCCCCTGGAGGAGGCATGGTAACCCACTCCAGTGTTCTTGCCTGGAGAATCCCCTGGACAAAGGAGCCTGTTAGGCTTTAGTCCACATGGTTGCTAAGAGTCAGACACAACTGAAATGACTTAACACAGATGTGCATACTGAACTAGAGAGGAAATTTCACAAGTTTGTATAACTAGTAAATAGTGAAGATTTCAACCCGCGTTTTTAATCCAATTTTCTGCTGATAACTGGGGCTGTATTCCAAGAGGAATTATGGCAGACACCTTGCCTCCCAGGACTGCTGCTGCCTGTGCTCCTGTCCCTGTGGCAGACCCCTGCTGACCACACCTCCACAGGAGACCCTCAAACACTAACAGGTAGATTTGGCTCAGTCTCTCCTTTCCCTGTTTCCTGGTGCACCCAAGGTTTTGCTTATGCCGTCCAAGTGTCTCTGGTGAGTATAAGGTTGATTTTAAGCATTATTGTGCCCTTCTACCATCTTCTTATAGCTTCTCTTTTCCTTGGATGTGGTGCACTTTTTGTGTGTGTGTGTGTGTGTGGTGGGCCAAATTCACACTTAAATTGAAGAAAGTGGGGAAAACCACTAGACCATTCAGGTATGACCTAAAGCAAATCCCTTATAATTATACAGTGGAAGTGAGAAATAGATTTAAGGGACTAGATCTGATAGACAGAGTGCCGATGAACTACGGACAGAGGTTTGTGACACTGTACAGGAGACAGGGAGCAAGACCATCCCCAAGAAAAAGAAATGCAAAACAGCAAAATGGCAGTCTGAGGAGGCCTTCCAAATAGCTGTGAAAAGAAGAGAAACAAAAAGCAGAAGAGAAAAGGAAAGATATACCTATTCGAATGCAGAGTTCCAAAGAATAGCAAGCAGAAATAAGTCTTCCTCAGTGACCAGTCCAAAGAAATAGAGGAAAACAATAGAATGGGAAAGACTAGAGATCTCTTCAAGAAAATTAGAGATACCAAGGGAACATTTTATGCAAAGATGGGCTCATGGCAGGGACCTAACAGAAGAAGAAGATATTAAGAGAGGTGGCAAGAATATACAGAAAAAATGTATGAAAAAGATCTTCAAGACCCAGAAAATCATGATGGTGTGATATCTCACCTAGAGCCAGACATCTTGGAATGTGAAGTCAAGTGGGCCTTAGAAAGCATCACTATGAACAAAGCTAGTGGAGGTGATGGAATTCCAGTTGAGCTATTTCAAATCCTAAAAGATGATGCTACTGAAGTGCTGCACTCAATATGCAAGCAAATATGGAAAACTCAGCAGTGGCCACAGGACTGGAAAAGGTCAGTTTTCATTTCAATCCCAAAGAAAGGCAATGCCAAAGAATGCCCAAACTACTGCATAATTGCACTCATCTCACATGCTAGTAAAGTAATGCTCAAAATTCTCCAAGCCAGGCTTCAGCAATACATGAACCATGAACTTCCTGATGTTCAAGCTGGTTTTAGAAAAGGCAGAGGAACCAGAGGTCAAATTGCCAACATCCGCTGGATGATGGAAAAAGCAATAGAGTTCCAGAAAAACATCTATTTCTGCTTTATTGACTCTGCCAAAGCCTTTGACTGTGTGGATCACAATAAACTGTGGAAATATTGAGAGAGATGGGAACACCAGACCACCTGATCTGCCTTTTGAGAAACCTATATGCAGGTCAGGAAGCAACAGTTAAAACTGGGCATGGACTGGTTCCAAATAGGAAAAGGAGTACGTCAAGGCTGTATATTGTCACCCTGCTTATTTAACTTATATGCAGAGTACATAATGAGAAATGCTGGGCTGGATGTAGCACAAGCTGGAATCAAGATTGCCAGGAGAAATATCAATAACCACAGATATGTAGATGACACCACCCTTATGGCAGAAATTGAAGAAGAACTAAAGAGCCTCTTGGTGAAAGTGAAAGAAGAGAGTTAAAAAGTTGCCTTAAAACTCAACATTCAGAAAACTAAGATCATGGCATCAGTTCCCATCACTTCATTGGAAATAGATGGGGAAACAGTGGAAACAGTGGCTGACTTTATTTTGGGGAGCTCCAAAATCACTGCTGATGGTGAATGCAGCCATGAATTTAAAAAATGCTTACTCTTTGGAAGGAAAGTTATGACCAACCTGAACAGCATATTAAAGAGCAGAGACATTACTTTGCCAGCCAAGGTCCATCTAGTCAAGGCAATGGTGTTTTTCAGTAGTCATGTATGGATGTCAGAGTTGGACCATAAAGAAAGCTGAGCGCTGAAGAATTGATGCTTTTGAACTGTGGTGTTGGAGAAGACTCTTGAGAGTCCCTTGGACTGCAAGGAGATATAACCAATCCATCCTAGAAGAGATCAGTCCTGAGACTTCATTGGAAGGACTGATGTTGAAGCTGAAACTCCAGTATTTTGGCCACCTGATGCAAAGAGCTGACTCATTTGAACAGACCCTGATGCTGGGAAAGATTGAGGGCAGGAGGAGAAGGGGACGATAGAGGATAAGATGGTTGGATGGCATCACCGACTCGATGGATATGAGATTGGGTAAACTCCATGAGTTGGTGATGGACAGGGAAGTGTGGCATACTGAAGTCCATAGGGTCGCAAAGATGTGGACATAACTGGGCGACTAAACTGAACTGAACTGAAAGCCTTTGACTGTGGATCACAACAAACTGGAAAATTCTTCTAGAGATGGAAATCCAAGACCACTTTACCTACCTCCTGAGAAACCTGTTTGCAGGTCAGGAAGCAACAGTTAGAACCAGACATAGAACAATGGACTGGTTCAAAATTAGGAAAGGAACATGACAAGGTTGTATATTGTCACCCGGCTGATTTAACTTATATCCAGAATATATCATTTAAAATGCCAGGCTGGATTAATCTCACTCTTGAATCAATTGCAAGGAGAAATATCCATAACCTCAAATATGCAGATGACACCACCATAATGGCAGAAAGTGAAGAGGAACTATATAGCCTCTTGATGCAGGTGAAAGAGGAGAGTCAAAAAGCTGGCTTAAAACTCACCATTCAAATACAAAGATCATGCATCCAGTCCCATTTCTTCATGGCAAATAGATGGTGAAAAATGAAAACAGTGACAGATTTTATTTTCTTGGGCTCCAAAATCACTGTGGATGGTAATGTAAGCCATGAAATTAAAAGGCATTGCTCCTTGGAAGAGAACCTATAATGAACCTAGACAGTGTATTAATAGGCAGTGTCATGACTTTGCTGACAAAAGTCTGGATAGTCAAAGCAATAGTTTTATTAGCCATGTATGGGTGTGAGAGCTGGACCATAAAGAATGCTGAGCACCAAAGAATTGCTGCTTTTGAACTGTATTCCTGTGAAAGACTCTTGAGAGTCCCTTGGACAGCAGGGAGATTAAACCAATCAATCCTAAAGGAAATGAACTCTGAATATTTATTGGAAGGACTAATGCTGAAGCTCTGATATTTTGGCCACCTGATGTGAAGAGCTGACTCACTGGAAAAGACCCTAATGCTGGGAAAGATTGAGAGCAGGAGGAGAAAAGAGCAACAGAGAATGAGACAGTTGGATGGCAGGATGGCATCACTGCCTCGATGGACACAAGTTTGAGCAAACTCCAGGAGATATGAAGGACAAAGAAGTCTGGCCTGCTGCAAAGAATCAGATATAATTTAGCAGTTGAATGAAACCAACAACCAGAATAAGTCATATGCAGGTCCCCAAAAGGCAAGGGAATTAGATTATTCTTATAAAGGGGAAGAGGAGTGTGGGAGGGCTAGAGTAAACACAGTGTGAGGCATTTCATTGTATCTGTTTTTCGCCAGGATAAAAGAAGACTTTAGCTTCTTCCTGTTGGGTTTTGCTATTGTTACAAGGCATGGGATGTCCCCTTTCCTGTCTTTCAGCTATAGTTAATTGAGTTTTCTGCTCATTAATTTTTATAATATAGAAAAACATTTGAAATATCACATTGATGAAAAACTCTCATAGGAATTGGTACATATAGCATCAATTTTTCTAGAGGTGAGTAGGTAAGTTTCCCAATAAAAGGAATCGACAACACCTGTACAGATTCTGTAACAAATAGTATGGAACCCAGATTAGAGTATAAACTGGAAAAAAAAAAAAAGCAAAATGTACATGCAATCTGGACCAAAATAGCAGCAATTTCCTTATATGTATTTGGCTGAAAGTGTCCTCAATCCCTTATTATGACTACTATTTGTTACTAAGAGAATTTACCTGGGAGTTTTATTGTTTGATTTTTCCTTCAATAACCATGTAACTCTCATTGCATTTGATTGTTTTTCAATTATTCATCTCATTGTCTTAACAATGTTTCAATTAACTATGAGGTAACTAAAAGTGGGTGGCAGATTCTCAGCCAGTGTTATCTTTACATTCTCTGTTCCTATTGACTCAATAGGACCCAATGATGCAGCATGTACACAGAAGCTAACAACATATAAATTGGGCACCTTCAATTTTCTGTCTTTTTTTCTTTTAAAAATAGATTTTTTTTCATGGAGGTAAGTTTTGTCTTAAATAATAGAGTACAATAACTGATGCCTTTACTCCATCATACCACATACCCAATCAATCACAATACTTTTGTTTTTTCCTTCATTCACAAATGCTTCATTTTCTGATATTTTAATATTTTCACTAGTCTCAAGTTAACCAAAGTGTTTACCACTCTTAACTCTTCTCAGCATCACCAAAGCCATATCCTTAACTAAAAGTTACTTGTACATAGCAAACAGTTTAGTCTTCCTAAGGTCTCATTTCCTGGTTCCAGTACTCAATTTATTCAACCATTTTTCACAGAATAAATAAAAACTTGTGAAAGAATCATTCAGTGTTCCATTCCCTTATTTCTAAACTTGTTTTTCAAATAGCTCCCTTTGTTTAGCTTAAACATTCACTTTGGGTAATTAACATATATTATATAGAATGTTTCTCCTCTGAATAATGTAACCAATTTTTAAATTTTATTTTTAAGATATTTCTAATTGCAATCTGGAGAGTAGATTAGAGAAAAGAAATGCTGAGAGCAGGAAAACTATTTATAAAACAGGGAACAGGGATTAACTAAAGTAGCACTGGTAAGTAAAGGTAAGAACTAAGATAGTAAGGTAGCTAAACCTCAATTCACATTATCTTCACTGTTCTTTTTTCTTCTGAATGAATTTTATATATATATATATATATATTTGCTGACTTTCTAGATACTAACCACTGTATTTTTTTTCACAGTCTTCAAAGCAATTGTAAAACTCTTGGCTGACATATGAGGCATACACATGATATAACAGCATTTGCCTTCCAATCTGTACTAATTGATGTCCAGGTCCATTGGACTGCAGATATCCTACCATTTCCAGAATATACAGGTTATACAATTTTTTCTTGTTTTTTTTAGGTTTTTGTTTATTTATTTTTGAGTTCTTTTAGTGCAACATAACTCCAGCAACTTTTTGAGAAAAAAAATATTACAAAAACAACATTCTTGAGAGTTTACATTCCTGGAAATACTTTATTCTATTCTCATACTTGAAGGAAAGTGAGACCTGGGACCCTTTGCTCCAGTGCTGCAATGCTTGTACCCAATCAAACCTTTCCTCCAGCAGCAAAATACAAAGAAACTATAAAAATACTGCATTTATGTTCAGTGGGGGCAAATCTGGCCAAAATATCCAAAAAGACTAAAAAACACAACTGCCACTTCCAAAGAGGCAGGAGCAAAAACAAAACATTGAAAGCAAAAGCAGGGTACTATGCCTGTCCCCAGCACTCAATACCGCCAGAGCAGAGGACAAAACTCTTAAGTCAGCCTTCAGTCCTGACACCTGGACACACCGCGACCCTCTCCCCATCTCAGAAACAAAATTGTGCCCCCCTCAGCCAGTGAGAAAGCAATGGAAACTTCTTGTTATCATTTCCCTGTGCTTCAGCAAGGGCTCCAATAAACCCTTGCATGAATCTCTTGTCTGGCTTTTACTCATTCCTATTAATTGAAGAAGGCCAAGCACTCTGGTCAGTATCAGATAATATGGGAAGCTTAACAACTATTATATTGGAAAATAAATGTTCTTTAGATTTTAAAGCGTTCTTCACCTTACAACTTTCAGGATTGGTTTGCTATATTAACACCTTTATATAATATATATATATGAAACCTGTACGTAGATCAAGAAGCAACAGTTAGAACTGGACTTGGAACAACAAACTAGTTCCAAATAGGAAAAGGAGTACGTCAAGGCTGTATATTGTCACTCTGCTTATTTAATTTATATGCAGAGTACATCATGAGAAACGCTGGGCTGGAAGAAGCACAAGCTGGAATCAAGATTGCCAGGAGAAATATCAGTAACCTCAGATGTGCAGATGACACCACCCTTATGGCAGAAAGTGAAGAGGAACTCAAAAGCCTCTTGATGAAAGTGAAAGTGGAGAGTGAAAAAGTTGGCTTAAAGCTCAGCTTTCAGAAAACGAAGATCATGGCATCTGGTCCCATCACTTCATGGCAAATAGATGGGGAAACAGTGGAAATGGTGTCAGACTCTAATTTGGGGGGCTCCAAAATCACTGCAGATGGTGACTGCAGCCATGAAATTAAAAGACGCTTACTCCTTGGAAGAAAAGTTATGACCAACCTAGATAGCATATTCAAAAGCAGAGACATTACTTTGCCAACAAAGGTCTGTCTAGTCAAGGCTCTGGTTTTTCCAGTGGTCATGTACGGATGTGAGAGTTGGACTGTGAAGAAAGCTGAGCACCGAAGAATTGATGCTTTTGACTTGTGGTGTTGGAGAAGACTCTTGAGAGTCCCTTGGACTGCAAGGAGATCCAACCAGTCCATTCTGAAGGGGATCAGCCTTCAGATTTCTTTGGAAGGAATGATGCTAAAGCTGAAACTCCAGTACTTTGGCCACCTCATGTGAAGAGTTGGCTCATTGGAAAAGACTCTGATACTGGGAGGGATTGGGGGCAGGGGAGAAGGGGACGACAGAGGATGAGATGGCTGGATGGCATCACCGACTCGATGGATGTGCGTCTGAGTGAACTCCGGGAGTTGGTGATGGACAGGGAGGCCTGGCGTGCTGCGATTCATGGGGTCGCAAAGAGTCGTTCATGACTGAGCGACTGAACTGAACTGAACTGATATTCTCTCAGCATAAAACTAACCCTCTTGATGTTTGGGAGAAACCAACTCAATCTTGTAAAGCAATTATCCTTCAACTAATAATAAATAAATTTAATTAAAAAAAAAAACAAAACACTAACGCTCTCTCTCTTTTTTTTCTCCCTGTGCTGTGCCTAGTCCCTCAGTCGTGTCTGACTCTTTGCAGCCCCATGGACTGCAGCCCTACAGGCTCTTCTGTCCTTGGGGATTCTCCAGGCAAGAATACTGGAGTGGGTTGCCATTTCCTGCTCAGATCCATGAAAATGAAAAGTGAAAGTGAACCCACGCAGTCGTGTCCGACTCTTCACAACCCCATGGACTGTAACGCACCAGGATCCTCTGTCAATGGGATTTTCCAGGCAAGAGTACTGGAGTGGGGTGCCATGCCCATCTCCCCATAATACACTATGAGGTGTGAATAAGCATTCTGAAAACTCTGTGAACCTGGATAGGCATTGTAAATGAAAGACATTTAATGTAAAAAGACTGGATGGGGACCTCCAAACATCAATGCTTGTAAATATTTCTCTGATCTGTCATTGCCACCAGAGAAGAATACAGCTTCCTCTTTGCCTTGAGTATCTAAGCCTACATAGGCTAATGCCGTGGAAGCTAAGATGACAACAAGCTGCCCTTGTGGTAGCCTGCTTTTAATGTATAGAATTTGGCTTCATCTCTCCACCTCTAATGAGCTCCCCCATGCTGCCTTCACTGCTTTCTGGAAACCCCAGTTCACAGTCTTTCAGATTTAATGTTTCAGGTGTTTAAACATCTCTTTTCTCCAAGGTGGACTCATGTAGGGTGGGTTTTCAACAGATCCTTCCTTTTTGGCCTCCATTCACTTGCACACTCTGAAGTTCTTACTGCCTCCTTGCTATCCTCATATGCAGGTTATACTGGCTTGATCTTCATAGGCTTCCCTTGACCAACGCTTGGGTTTCAGTTTCATTTGCTTGATTATGTCAATTACAAATTATCTCTGAGTTTTCTCTTTTTTTCATAGTTTATTGACTTTTATGTTTTAATTTCATCTTCAGTTGTTTCTTCTTCATCTGTGTTTACACCATTTTAAAACCTGATTCAATCATTTTATTTTTATTTTTTTTCTTTTCTTGTAGGAAGTTGAGATAATCTGTGTTTAGCCAAAAGTCCAGGTGATATATTTTAAATGAAAGAAATTTTCAAGGAGAAAAATATAAAGGATTATGAAAAACATCAACAGTGAAAGAAATGCAATCTAGTGGGGCGATGCAACGCAAAGCAGTATGGTGATAATGATATGAATAAACAACATAAGGAGATCCAAGTTGTTGATGCCCTAGATAAGGTAGATGATCAAACCAACTGGCATCACAGGTACAGGTCCTCTCAAGCCATTTTCAATATCAAAAATCTGATAATGATAGATTTCAGCCTTTGAGGAGTACTCAAATACTACACTACCTAGAACATTTTTTAATGTGTTTTATGATAACTCTCCCCAGACAGACCAAATTAACTAGAATGCTCAAACTGGATGAATACAACAACCTCTGAACTGGTATCTGAATTCAATGTTATACATTTTAAATGATTCTATATATTGTAACTAAAGTACTTGTGTAAGGCAGTAGTATCCAAAAATTTAGAAAAATATATGAGTAAGCATCTTCTCTAAATGTGTACTTCATTTTCTGAGGAATGAAGGATAATTAGAGTTTCTGTGGCTTCGTGGGCACTTGCTGTCAGCAATAACACAGGGCCCTATGACACTTGGAAGGATATTAGATTAATGTTCAGCTTTCCCCAGTGGTTCTGTGGTAAAGAATACACACGCCTGCATTGACGGAGAAGCAGGTTCGATTCCTGGGTCAGGAAGATCCCTTTGGAGGAGGAAATGGCAACTCATTCCAGTATTCTTGCCTGTGGACAGAGGAGCCTGGCAGAGTATAGTACATGGGGTTGTAAAGAGTTAGACATGAAGGAGTGACTTAGCATGTTTGCAACCTTAAAATTACTGACAGTTTTTGGACAGAGTCTGATGTTTTCATTCTGAACTGCGACTTGGAAGTTATATAACTGGTTTTGTTCTTACTTCACAGGGCTACTGTAAGAATTAAATGAAACAAGTACCATAGTGTGTCATAGACATTAATCCTTCAGTGACACCAGCTGTCAGCCTTATTAGTATAGATGTTATTAGTAGCAGCAGTAGTAGTGGGAAAAAGCACTTTATTCAGTAGCACTTGGTTATACCATGGTTATCAGTCACTCATTCTTCCATGTAGAAGCATTCATTATTCCTTATGTGTTAGACATTGTGCTGGGAAATATCTCAAAATTACCTGTTTATCTGTGTTCTCCCTTACACCCTAACAGTCTTGAGAAAAGATAATTTATAATAAAGAACATTTATTGAAACGTTCATTTTAATAACCCTGTGGTTACCAAATAGAGTTGCTTCACAATTGATGGTTGGGGAATAAAAGACTAAATATTTTGAAAGTACGTTATCAGCTACAAAACTATATAAAATGAAAACAACTTTATTACCCACTATATTTTAACAGTATTAAGTGCCTTACTATTCAATTTTTAATTTGGATCTGCCTACTCACTCATTCATCTTGCAAAATATTGCTAAAAGTTTGATTCCTTTAAATAGTATAAGGCATGATACATACTATATTCATTAGAAACCAGGAAAATTCTCAAATGTGGCATACTTAATATTGTACAAAAAAGATCTTCATGACCCAGATAATAATGATGGTGTGATCACTGACCTAGAACCAGACATCCTGGAATGTGAAGTCAAGTGGGCCTTAGAAAGCATCACTACGAACAAAGCTAGTGGAGGTGATAGAATTCCAGTTGAGCTATTCCAAATCCTGAAAGATGATGCTGAGAAAGTGCTGCACTCAATATGCCAGCAAATTTGGAAAACGCAACAGTGGCCACAGGACTGGAAAAGGTCAGTTTTCATTCCAATCCCAAAGAAAGGCAATGCCAAAGAATGCTCAAATGACCACACAATTGCACTCATCTCACACGCTAGTAAAGTAATGCTCAAAATTCTCCAAGCCAGGATGTGAACTGTGAACTTCTAGATGTTCAAGCTGGTTTTAGAAAAGGCAGAAGAACCAGAGATCAAATTGCCAACATCTGCTGGATCATGGAAAAAGGAAGAGAGTTCAAGAAAAACATCTATTTCTGCTTTATTGACTATGCCAAAGCCTTTGACTGTGTGGATCACAATAAACTGTGGAAAATTCTGAAAGAGATGGGAATACCAGACCACCTGATCTGCCTCTTGAGAAATTTGTATGCAGCACAGGAAGCAACAGTTAGAACTGGACATGGAACAATAGACTGGTTCCAAATAGGAAAAGGTGTATGTCAAGGCTGTATATTATTACCCTGCTTATTTAACTTATATGCAGAGTACATCATGAGAAATGCTGGGCTGGAAGAAGCACAAGCTGGAATCAAGATTGCCGGGAGAAATATCAATAACCTCAGATATGCAGATGGCACCACCCTTATGGTAGAAAGTGAAGAGGAACTCAAAAGCCTCTTGATGAAACTGAAATTGGAGAGTGAAAAAGTTGGCTTAAAGCTCGACATTCAGAAAATGAAGATCATGGCACCCAGTCCCATCACTTTATGGGAAATAGATGGGGAAACAGTGTCAGACTTTATTTTTCTGGGCTCCAAAATCACTGCAGATGGTGACTGCAGCCTTGAAATTAAAAGATGCTTACTCCTTGGAAGGAAAATTATGACCAACCTAGACAGCATATTGAAAAGCAGAGACATTACTTTGTCAACAAAGGTTCGTCTAGTCAAGGCTATAGTTTTTCCTGTGGTCATGCATGGATGTGAGAGTTGGACTGTGAAAAAGGCTGAGCGCCAAAGAATTGATGCTTTTGAACTGTGGTGTTGGAGAAGACTCTTGAGAGTCCCTTGGACTGCAAGGAGATCCAACCAGTCCATTCTGAAGGAAATCAGCCCTGGGATTTCTTTGGAAGGAATGATGTTGAATCTGAAACTCCAGTACTTTGGCCACTTCATGCGAAGAGTTGACTCATTGGAAAAGACTCTGATGCTGGGAGGGATTGGGGGCAGGAGGAGAGGGGGACAACAGAGCATGAGATGGCTGGATGGCATCACTGACTCAATGGACGTGAGTCTGAGTGAACTCCGGGAGTTTGATGGACAGGGA
Organism: Bos grunniens; assembly: GCF_055505025.1. Classification (NCBI taxonomy): domain Eukaryota; kingdom Metazoa; phylum Chordata; class Mammalia; order Artiodactyla; family Bovidae; genus Bos; species Bos grunniens. Next base: position 5,827,681 of record NC_141176.1, on the reverse strand, counting down.
GGCCTGGCGTGCTGCGATTCATGGGGTCGCAAAGAGTCGGATATGACTGAGCGACTGATCTGTTCTGATCTGATCTAATATTGACAAGTTATAGTGGAACAGACCTCTAATGCAATTGCATTATCTTACAAAATTGATATCCCTTATTGACCATACTAGGAATACATTACATTTACCAAATAATTTAATGTCCAGTGATAGACATATTTTAAATAGTTGTGAATTATTCTAGAAATCTTTTGCCACGATGTACAAACTATCAAACCACAATTGTGTTCAATCTTTTATGAAGACGATTTCTGTCATAGCAAGAAAATAATAGAATGCTATTTTGCTTTAAAAAACATCTCTTATTAAGAAGCATAAAAGTTAACTCCACAGGTATACCTGTGGCGTATTCATGTTGATGTATGGCAAAACCAATACAATATTGTAAAATAATTAACCTCCAATTAAAATAAATAAATTTATATTTAAAAAAAGTTAACTCCAAATGCCTCAACTTACCAAAAGGATCCAATTAAATTGAGAGATCTTTGAAAGTCACACTTACTAGAGATATTAAAAGATTGCCAAAAAATCCGATTCTTTTACCTTCAGCTTTTATATCCTTCATATGTTCAGTGGGTTATTCAATGCTGACATGTTCATAAAGTATTTAATTCTTCAGATTGGGTAAATATATAGTTTGACTATGAGGACATTGCCACTTAAGATATTCTAATTATCTTGAAGATATTAATTATGCATTGACATACATAAACTGATCTATCCAAAACTTTTGTTTCCTGTGGGCTTGGTGATAAATTAGTATTACTATTAGTACTAAAGTTTCACTTCGATGGAAAGTAAAAGTTTTGAAGCCAAAAAAGAACAAAAAACAAAGATTACATTAAAATACTTTTGAATCAACACTTACTGATTCAAATCAGATAGTTTGAATCTATGTAACGTATTTCGAGATAGAAGAGAGATTTATCACTGATTTGCTGGTATGAAGATGCACAGTTTGACTAAGGTAAATAATAATAGTAGCAGCCATTTACTGATACACTGTGTGTGTGTGTTCAGTTGTGACTGACTCTGTGCTACTGTATGGATTTCAGCCCACCAGGCTCCTCAGTCCATTGAATTTTTGCAGGACACCAAATATAATTGTCAAGTAATCCGTATATTTATATATATAAAGGGAAGTTATAATTTAGTTCTGATTTCAAAGCCCAATTTTGACAAATGGCATAATAAATGGAAGTTGTAGTCCAGTCACCAATTAGGTGAAATTGGATTGAAACTTACATAAGTGTTCTTTATCTGTAGTCACAATTAACTTGCAAATGACAGGTAGTGAAGATGTAGAAGAAAAATCTATTTTATTTCTCAGGGCAATAATGTGGAGATAATAAATCATTGTAAATATTATAATCAAATGGTTAAGAAACATAGAATAAAATAAAACTGAAAATATAAAACTCATTAATTCCAACATTTCATTATTAGAGTGAATAGGAAATAGTTATACTAACTTAAGGTAAAAAACTGAAAACCATAAACTGCCTAAGAAAGGTGCATTAAATGTAGCCACTGTAAATGCACCGGTTATATGTTCAAAAACTACTGGTAGCTAGCTATATTTTGGGTTTTAGAGTGTCAGACCCTAAATGTAGTGGCAGATAACTTAGAGTTTGAGTAACCTGTAACATTATCTGTTGTTAGCACTGTAGTGGAAGTGTATTAGTGTTGTGTATAAATACACTTATATATGTGTGTGTGTGTCAGTCACCCAGTTGTGTCCATCTCTTTGTTCAAGACCACATGGATTGTAGCCCACCAAGCTCCTCTGTCTATGGAATTCTCCAGTCAAGAATACTGGAGTGGGTAACCATTCCCTTCTCCACAGGTAGAGTCTTTACCATCTGAGCCACCAGGGAAGCTCATATGCGCATAACTGAGCACTTATTTACTTATTTGGCTGCACCCCCAGGGGTGCAGATGGAACCTGTGGCCCCTTCAGTGGGCGTGCTGGACCGCTAGAGAAATCCACAAAGACCATTTAATTCAGAGTGTATTTTAATAGTGTTTCAATGCTTCCTGTTTGACAATGCATATTTTTCTATTTCCTCCTCATATTCAGAAGCTAGAAACCCAATTTTAACTTCATGCAAAGAACATGAGATGCTGAATTTTCAAAAGAAAACAGCAGTTCTAGACGGTTCACAAACTGCATTTTGTATGAAGTACTTATTCAGTCTTTCAATAGCAATGAAGTTCATTTCCTTGCGAATGAAAAAGGATGTGAGTATGTTCATGAAGGAACATCATGGATATCTCTGCAAAGGCAAAGTCATGCAGTGCATTTGCAGGGAGATGTGTGACTACACAAACCTTTTAATAGCCGTGGTTAATAATTTACAAATGCTATATTTTTAAAGTTTGGTTTGAGTTACTATTTCAAAGAGAAACACAAAATTCTTTCATTACCATACAATTTGAACAAAGCTAAATGTAGCTGAACTGAAATAATCTTTTATACTTTGTCTAACTATGTAGGTAATAAAGAAATAATTGTTACAGCTAGTCTTGGGGACAGATAAAATTGTACTTCATTTCCTCCTGAAGCAAGAGTCTATTGGGCAAAAAGTACTAGTGGTAGTTTTCCATCTACCAAGAAGAAATAAATAATGACTTTCTGCAATTTTCAAACTTTGCAAATTGTCACATTCATATAAAACAGCAGTGATATAATTTAGTAAGCTACATAAATTAACTCTAAATTTATTTCTAAAGAGGTTTTCACCAGAAAACGATTATACTTTTTTCTAAAACAATGACTAATCTCTTAAGTAGTTAGCCCAATTTTAAAAGCACCTATGCTAATTTTTGTATAATGCTTCTATTTTTTAATTTCATGGGTCCCTATATATTTTTTTACTCTTGAACTATCAAGCAAATATTATTTGAAAGACTCCATACAGTATATTCAATGTACAGTGATGAATTTGACATCATTTGCTTCCTTCAGTGAGCTTACATTTGAGGGGAAAATTGCAGATAGGAAATAAAGTTCAAGTAAAATCTGATAAACACATTAATAAAGAGCACATAGATTTTGTTTCAATGGCACCATGCAGTCAAGGGTTGGTTGTGGGCATTTTGACTTTTTAGTTAATCCCACGCAGATAGTGGAAGAAAACAAGTAAATGTCAAATGAAGAGACTTTTGAGGTTGCGTAGGCAGCCCCTATTTGCAAATAATTGGATTCTCAGATATGACTCAAGGCTATTGCCAACAAATGAATCATTCAATAATCATCTTAAATGGGTAAAAATGTCATATCTGTGCTAAAAATCTGTCAATGTCATTTCAGGTAAACTTATATTTTATTCAACTTATTTTGAGTTGGAGCCATAGTTGTCATTTCTAACTCTAAAACCCATATGATGTTGATATGAAACTGCACCTATCATACAGTTCTCTAAGCAAGTAGTTGTTTAAAATGGTAGTTAAAAAAACTACCATTGATACAATAGAATATATCACTTTGAGAAAATATTTTCCAAATTGTTTCTTTGTAGGGTTACATACTAAGGTCAATTAATAAATATATTTTCTAATATGTTTTTGACAAATTTGCATGGATACTCTTTAAGAAGTGCATTTATTCCATCAAATCAAATAAAGGAGTAAAAAGTATTAAGGAAAACATCATTTTTAAAGAGAAAATATTTAAGGAAAGCCAAGTACTAGTCACAAAATTATCTGTTTTACCTCAAATGATCTTTGCAAAAGTCCAATTCTAAGCCCAAATTCTCCTTAAAAAAAAAAAAAATTCTGAAGAAGGTGATGAATAGATTCCATTTCTTTCACACCTTCTCTCTGAGTCTTATTAATTTTGACTCTTCTCTTCTAAGAGCACCTTAGTCATCCACTGAAAAGATCTGGCTGATGCTTCAATAAAATGCATTAAAGTTCACTGTTACTTTGATCTGCAGGCAAAGAATCATGACATTCTGGGACACATGGGTGATAGCCTTCTTTATGTAATTCTGATGAACTGCATCAAAGTGCCATTCAGTTTTGGTTGCCTCAGTAGCAGAGAAATACAGACAGATTGGAAGGCGTTCAGAGAAAAAGCTCAAAATGACTAAGGGAATCAAATGGCATTATAAGTAGAGATTGAAAAAATAAAATAAAATGATGAACAGCTTCATCCACTGATAACTAAAAAGCTACATGAAAGTATCCAGAAAGTTGTTCTAAATACTGTGGAAGAAAATAATTGGTTAATCTGGTATTAAAAGAAATAAAGGAATATACAAAATTAAACCAGGTGACTTTAGATTGTTATAGCCAGTTTTGAGAAGGTCAGTCACTCAGCCTTTCAAATATGTTCAAAAATACATGCACACATTTACTTTAACAATAACCTATTGATCCAACAAACTCATTATATTCAAATGCATTCTACAATCAATAGTTATTCCAAACAGATTTTTAACCAAAGAAAGTAAATGATAGATTTACATAAAGATTCTAAATTGAGTAAAGCAGGAATAATTATAATAATTCTTGTAATATATCAGGAACTGTCCTACACTAAATACACTAATAACTAGTACACTAAATAACTAGTATATGAGATTATTAGCATTATTTCCACTTTGAAAAGTGAGTGTCAGTCACTCAATCATGTTTGGTTCTTTGCAACCCCATGGATTGAAGCCCACCAGGCTCCTCTGTCCATGGAATTCTCCAGGCAAGAATACTAGAGTGGGTATCCATTCCCTTCTCCAGGGGATCTCACGAACCCAGGAATTGAACATGGGTCTCCTGCGCTGCAAGCAGATTCTTTGCCATCTGAGCCACCAGGGAAGCCCTCTATATTCCCACTTTACTGGTAAGGAAACTGAGCAAATAGGAGGAAAGATAACATGCCAAGGTCACACAACTTGTTAATAGGAGACTTGGGACTAAGTTGCTATAATTGTTAATGCTTGCACCTACTAGCTCTGCTGCCTCTCTGGATGTCAGTACCTATCTAACTCATAACACGTATAGCCTTCTACATCAACTCACTCAAAATAAGTATTCACAAATCTGAAGATCAGGATAGTAGTAGTGTTAGTCATTCGGTCATGTATGACTTTTTGTGACCCCATGGACTATAGCCCACCAGGTTCCTCTGTCCATGGAATTCTCTGGGCAAGAATACTGGAGTGGGTACCCATTCCCTTCTCCAGGGGATTTTCCTGACCTAAGGATCTAACTTGGGTGTCCTGCATTGCAGGCAGACTCTTTACCATCTGAGCCATCAGGGACGATCAGGGTAGCAGGGTGCCACGTATCTACACCATCCTATAAAGCGGGCACTAGAAACACTAGACAATGAAGGCCTGAAATATTTATACCAAATTGAGATGTGCCATAAATATAAAATATGTAATGATTTTCAAAAACTTAGAAATAAAAGAACACAAGATTTTTCAGTATTTGATATTAATTGCATGTTAAAATGAAAATATGTTGGGTATATTGGGTCCAATGAAGTCTATCATTAAAATTAATTGCACTAGTTCTCTTTATTTTTCTAATGCAGCTATAGAAAATTTTAAATAATATATTTGATTCACCTTTGTGACTCACATTTCTATTGGAAAGTATTCAATAGATGAATTTCAATATCTTTTCTGTTCAAGTGTCTATTTTTTGTGTGGAAATACTGTAAAATGAGGTTTCATAAAATCCTTCAAAAAGGATTTTAATTCTTATGATTGATTCTGCTGATATATCTAAAGTATGAGTTATTAAATGAATTTTCTATTCTAAATATTATTGTATTTCTTCTGCTAGTGTTCAGTACATTCCTATCCAAATTAAGTGAATATTCGTTTAAAACTGACATAGTTTGAAATTTTATTTTTTTTTAATTTATTTATTTTAATTGGAGGTTAGTTACTTTACAATATTGTATTGGTTTTGCCATATATCAACATGAATCTGCCATGGGTGTACACGTGCTCCCCATCCTGAACCCCCATCCCACCTCCCTCCCCATACCATCCCTCTGGGTCATCTCAGTGCACCAGCCCCAAGCATCCTGTATCCTGCATTGAACCTGGACTGGCAATTTGTTTCTTATATGATATTATACATGTTTCAATGCCATTCTCCCAAATCATCCCACCCTCTCCTTCTCCCACAGAGTCCAAAAGACTGTTCTATACATCTGAGTTTCTTTCCGCTCTAATATGGAGCAACACAAGTTTACACTAATTCTTGATTTAGCAATTAAAGTAAGTTCAAAATGAGTGTAATCCAAGATACCGGCTTAGAAATAAAGTTAAAATGCACAGCAAAACCCTAGTTAGAGTTTCATGTGGACTTGGGTTTTTTCCATTTATTTTTATACTTATATTAGCAATCAGAAAAGGCTTCAAACTTTAAATGTGCAATATTTTAGTATAATAATTTTAATTTGCAATGGTCAGCTTGTGAAAACTAAAGGATAAAAGAAAATTAAAGTTGTCATCCTAAAAACCATATCTAAACTTCAATTAATTTTGGAAAATTGAAGATTGGATTGACTCTGCAATTGTCTGTGAATTTGAAAGGTTTCAGGTGCTGAATTTCAAATCTGTTATTCTTTGTTTGTATTCAATATATAATTTTACCAACCTTTATCTCTAAAAATGCATCCTAATGTAGCTTCAAAATAGTCAAGAATGCATATTAAATATTATGTTCATGTTTACAAGTAAATCCCGATTTAGTTTGGTATTTATGAGCCTTGAGCAATACAGCAATTGAGTTACTATTTATTTTGCCATAATTTTCTATTAAACATTTTTTCATGCAGGGCAATTTAAATCATGAAACTAAACCAATTAGTTTTTATTACAATGTTGAAGGAAAATAGGAACCCAAGTTTAAACTTAATGAAAATGAATACCATTAACATATTGTGTCGTGTGCTCTCATTTTATTCTTTTACATATTAATTCAAAGTTTATTCATGTCTAGCTGTTCACCTTACAGAGAAAAATAAATCAAACATCATCAAAGTGACATAATGTTTTGATGAATATGACAGATGACATCTGATTCATTGTACTTTAAATCTAACAAGGGCACCCTACCTGTCAGTTATCTTTCATTCATGAGATATAATAATTTTCCATGTTTGCATTTTGAAGAAAAAAGAAAACTGAGCATGTATTTGTTAGCAAAGTTATGTTAAAGATTTAAAGTCAGCTGAATTGTGATTCAGCCAATACTTAAAATATGTATTAGTACATCTTGATTTGTAAAGTGATTTTTTGATGGAATTTTGGCTTTATTCTAGACAGACTCTTACCCTTATCTGTTTAAAACTAAACCAAAACTAGGATCATTCTTCAGATACATTTTGCCATGTATCCTAGAATATCTTGATGTCAATATATTTCAAAATTTTAAAACTATAGAAATAATCATATCTTAACTGAATCTTTCCTTCATTTATTCATCTCAATTCAAATAGAAGTAATAAGTATTATATGTGAAAATATAATAGACCAATGAGTCAAAAATCATTTTTAAAACCTTTGGTCAGAAAGAAGCTCTTAAAAAGTGAAAATTTTGCTCCCATGGTATTTGTATTTTAAATAGAGGATTTGCCAATACTAAGGAATTATTTAAGTGGTCAAAGTGCATTTGTCTGGGCAAAATTTAAGCATGCTCTTATATTCTAAAACACTTGCAATCTGCAAAGTTTTGCTAAATTTATATGATTAAAATGAAATGAATCTATTGGAGGGTACAGATGAGAGAAATATGAAATTGAACATGCAATGGGATTCCTTGTTTAGTGAATTATTTATATTTCAATTTTTAACAGATTTTTAATGGCTTAGAACCATCTTGCATGAGACTTCATGATATATGTATTTAGTATAGTTGACTTTCACCTTTAGAGGTTTGGGTTGAATTTTGCTCAGTTCTCAAATTGATTGAATTTAATGTCTTGCATTTAGTCTATTTGTCCATATTACTGGCCTAAAATTTATGGTAATGATCCAAACTTGAAAGCTTCTGCTCAGGATAAGCCTGGGATTCACACAGTGTTACTAAACAGCTGGCAAATATTTGGCCTAGTCACTTGGCTTCTAAGAGTACTATTAATTTCTTATTTTCATAAACTTATTCTCCCACAAAATTTATTATAAAAATATGTTTCAGTGAAAGCATTATTCATAAAATGGGATGGAAGAAAGACTAGGTTTACGTACAGCAAAAACTGCAATCTTACAAATAATTCAGACTCCAAGTGAGTCCTCAAGAAATTTCATGTAACTGGGATACCTGGCCTTTGCTTACATTATCTGGATAATTCTTTCAGATCTCCACTTGAAAGAATTATCTTCATGGCCAGCTAATCTTGAGAATGCCCTCATATGTGCGTGCATGCCAAATACCTTCAGTCATGTCCAGTTCTTTGTGACCCTATGGCCCGTAGCCCACTAGACTCTTCTGTCCATGGGATTCTCCAGGCATGAATACTGGAGAATGCCCTCCTCCAGGGAATCTTCCCGACCCAGTGATCAAAAACACATCTCTTATATCTCCTGCATTGGCACCATTAGTGCCATCTAGAAAGCCCATGCTTTTGTATACTTGGTCACAATCAAAGAGGAATTACTCAAATTTGTATACATCCTTTTTCCTGTGTAACAGCTAGCTACAAATTAGGACAAAGAAGAATATACATCTTACATGCAAATGTTCCTCTATATAAAGAGGCAAAATCAGGCCTTTAGTTTATGAAACATACATTTTTACATGTGCTTGCAAAATCTGCTTTTATGAGAAGAGCTTCTTATTTATTTCCAAAGTTGTATCTGAATCCACAAGGAAAAAGCAAAATTCTCCAGAAGGTAACAAAAAAGGAGATTTCTTTGTAGCCTTATTAATGTGCAGGTATAAAGAGAATCACACTGAATAGCAATTTACCCAATTAATAATCAATTTGTTTTTTAAAAACAATTATGTGTGCATTTAACATTTTTTGACGCATAGATCAGATGATATAAACATTTGTAAATAAACAGTTAAGCATTCTTAAATAGCCATGTTATAATAAGCGACTTGTTCCAAGATCTTGAAAAATATTAGATATGTTATTAGCAGATCTTGAAAACAAGGTTATGTGATGTCTCAATAATACTTAAGTAAAATTTAAGATGCGCTAACACATAATTTTTAAAAACTTTCTTATTAATTCTCCAGTTTGGAGAGAATGGACAGGGTATTTCAGAGCATCTCTATGTTTTGTTCTATTTCAAATGGAAATGCGCCCATGAACAAAGTGATGTTTTTAATGAAGATTTAAACTATCATTCTATAAGATCTATGTAAACTTTAGGAGCAGAATTCTGTGTGTGTGTACATGTGCTGCTGCTGCTGCTAAGTCACTTCAGTCGTGTCTGACTCTGTGTGACCCCATTGACAGCAGCCCACCAGGCTCCCCTGTCCCTGGGATTCTCTAGGCAAGAACACTGGAGTGGGTTGCCATTTCCTTCTCCAATGCATGAAAGGGAAAAGTGAAAGTGAAGTTGCTCAGTTGTGTCCCACTCTTTGTGACCCCATGGACTGCAGCCCACTGGGCTCCTCTGTCCATGGGATTTTCCAGGTGGCCATTGCCTTCTCCAGGGTACATGTGCAAATGTGTATATATCTAGTTACCATAAAAGATTCAAATAAAAAGGTTCTTAATCAATTATTATTGCTTTATCTGTCCTCTTCAGGATAATTAGGGTGATGATAAACAACAAAACCAGATTAACAATATCCATTTAATACTATTATTTATATTATAGATCATTACCTTCTAAAGTAAATATCTTGCCTTTAAAACAATTGAATTGGCTACTTTACTTCTTAAAATATATAAAATTATTATAGTCCTTAACAAATAGTCCATTCACCCAATAATCTTAAGAAAATGATATAAATATATAAGCATAATGTTGATAAAATATCAACAAATATGTTGTTTGTCATCTTTGGGAAATAGTTAACAGAAAGTGGTTACCACCAAAAGTTTTACTAAAATAATCTATTTGTCAAAGGATGTTCTCATGAACATTAGACTCATTAACAAGTTTAGAAGTTTTATTGTGTTTTCTGAGCACCACCTAAAAAATATCCCACAGTAGACACTGTGTCCTACAGGTAGCAATCATTGCCTGATTAATGATGATGAAGTAACACCAAGTACAATAGCTAGTCAGTACTCCAGAAGACATTCTGTTTCAGTGTAATATTGCATAAGCAGCCGCTGAGTGATAGCTGATGAACACAGACCAAATAGAAAGCTTACATATATCTGGAACCTTTTACCAACAGAATGAAACAAATACATTAAAATGGATAAAATTTAGTCTTTTAGAAAACAAATCAGTTTATCAAAAATCCATAAATACACACTTGCTGTATTAAAACAATATTTGTGTTGTGAGTTGAACTATAGCTTGTGAATGTCTAAACGTTCTCTATACATATGAATATACACAAGTGAGTTTTATAAGGTTTTCCATTTGAATCCTTATAATAGATTCCTGGGTCAAACAGTTCTTCAGAAGAAGGAAGAGATATGAAGCCAAAAAAAAAAAAAAAAAAAAGGGTAGCTAAGTGAAGAGTTTAAAAGTAAACATATAAACATTACTTGCACAATCCCTGAATGTGCCAACAAACATCAATTCATATTCAATGGATAATATAGTTGATTTAAATAAGCTATGCAAGCAGTTTTTATTTTCTCAATCAAAAAAACAAAAAACAAATACTTGAATATCTCACCTTTCCTACAGTAAGATTGCTGCATATCCAAATATGTTCTTATAGGCAACTTTTTATATGCAGTAAATATATGAACTAGAAACTCATGTTCCTCCTAAAATAAATTCATCTCTAATATATCTTATTATAAAGTCATTTTAATTGAGGATTTTTTATTTCCCACAAAGATGAAGCACAGTATATAAAAATTAATTTCCAGTTGCAAATACTAACTGCATTAAATTCATATACAAAGCAATAATTTCAAGAAATTCACTCTATGAATAAAAGATATGAAGCACAAACATCTATGAGTGGAAAAGCACAAAAAAGTTCAAACTTAAATCTCATAATTCTGAACACACATTTTAACGATGATTTCAAACAACCAAATAGAGAAGAGGCAGAAATAAATACAAGGAAAGAGTAATTTTTTTTAGAAAGATAGTGTCTATTTTTTTATGGGCAAATTAGGTAACATTCAAGTTAAGAATTTGCAGTTCTCTATAATTTATTTCCTAAGTTCTAAATTTGTGTAAATCTTTGAAAAATACTGCTGCATACTAAAAATTATAATGAAAGACAGTATTTTTTTTTACTATTGTTAATACCTATGTTGGAATTCAAAATCTCTAATAATATTTAGAAGTCGAGAAGTTTCTTTTTCAATTGAAAAGTAAACTTAAGTGTAAATAAACCAATACTTAATGATGAATATTACAATCTTCACCTACTTTTGATTGTTAAGTATTCATAGTATAAATATTTTCAGATTAAATAAGGTTTATCTAATATATATTGGATGACCCAACATTGGACTTACATGAAAGAACAACTTAATTAGCCTTAATTATCAAGGACAGCCTAATCTGCCTGGCATTTGGACATTTGCCCAGCGGTCTGTTGAACTCAGGTGCATAACCTCAGTTGAGGGATCATGTCACAGCACCATCTGTTTCTGATTCTGCCCAGATTTTTCTTCCCCTCGTGCTCAAAGAGTTCTGCTTGGCTGATGAATTTAGGGGCATCTTAGACAAAACTGTGAAGCAGATGATGCTTGTCGTTGATGCACACACATTTCCCCTTTAGCCTCACTGGCAACTTCCTAGAAATCATCTGACCCTTCCTCAAGTACTCACATGCTGACCAAAGTCTTAAGCCACAACCAATCATCTAAGATTGACCACATTTAACATCTTTCCAACCTCAAAATTTCTACTTCAGCAGCCAACTCTTTCAGTCAGCATTCTTAGTTGATAGCAATAGACATCAAATATAACTATTCTAAGCAAAAAAGAGAATTCATTGGGAGAAGGCAGAGAGTCAAATACTTTTGTGAAGAAGTGGGAGAAGTTAAGTTTTGGGAATGAAAAAGAGGCTTCAAGGTAGCTTGAGAGTATGGGCAGCAAGCTCAGTAGCTATTGTGAACAAATCGAAGTTCATTTCAGACATCTTACACATTTTATCCAAAACTTGAATATCAAGAAGTCCTAACACAAAGAGCTGGAAAAGACAAACACTGAAAACATTTCCTCCTGCTACTTTCTTGATAAATTCATTTATTTATTGTAAGATATAGATCATCGTAGATAAAGGAAAGAATAGAAATTCAAAATCTGATGATAAGAGAATTATCTAGGGATAATTTTGTGAATAAGTGTTTCTGATTTGAGACAGGATCATACCTGCTCCTACAGTAAAGTCACACATTGTGTGGTCATTATAACCTCCCAAAATGCACGCATTCAAGGTTTCATGGTCAATAATTGAATAATTGAGAGGTAAGAAAGACTTTGAGTATCAGTATCATTTCTTTTTTAGGACAAGGAGGAAAAATTGACAACAATAGAGAATTTAAAATAAAAAAGAAAAAGAACATATGGCAAAAACATCAAGGGAAAAGCATGGTCAGTTTCCTTAATAACCAAATGACTTTAAATTAAAGCATAGTGACATTCTGTTTTTAAAAGCTTAACTTTTCATGAACTTAAAAAATACAACTATTCAGAGTTCAAGACAATAGAAAATTAAACACTCTTCATGCAAGAATAGCTAGATGTATTAATTGGCACAACATTGCTAACAGCTATTAAACAACTTCTATCAGCATTTTAATATATAAAGGTAACAAAACCCAGCAACTTATCACTCTAGGAATTTATCAGAAACTAACTACAGGTGATATCAAAGACGTATTGCCAAGTTTATTATTGTAGCATCTTTTCTAAAAATAAAATACGTGAAACACTTTCTCCAATGAATGAAACACCATGCAGTTATTAAAAGAGATACAATGGATATAGGGGAATGTTCAGAATATATTGAAGAAAAAGGGCAGTTAAAAAAGCAACTAATGTAAAGTTTAAAAATAAAATAAAATTTAAAAAAAAAAAAGCAACTTTGTTTAATTTACAAATTACCTACATTATGTGAGCTACATATGAGTTGCATCTAGTACATTGCTAAGCCTGCAGTAAGAAAGTACCACAGAATGGGTAGCTTAAACAACAGACACTTATTTTTCAAAGTTCTGGAGGTCAGAGGTCCAGATCAAGGTGCAGGCAAGACTGGCTCATTCTGAGAGTTATGAGGGAAATATCTATTCCAGCTCTCCCTCCTTGGCTTGTAGACAAACATCTCCCTATGTGTCCAGACTGTCTTGCCTCTGTATGTGTCTGTGTCCAAACTTCTTCTGCTTATGAAGATACCAGTCACACTGAAATAGGGCCCATCCTAATGATCTCATTTTAACATAATTACTCCTGTAAAAACGTATCTCTGAAAACATTCTTGAGGTATGTGGCCTAGGACTTTAACATAGGAATTGAGAAGACAGACAGAATTCAGCACATAATAAGAGCATCCATATGTAAAAGTGTTTTTAAGAGTAACAATGTTATTGCATGTATAAATGTGTATATATGTCTGCAGACATGCGTATTTGTGCTGGTGTACAAATATAAAAAAGAAGGTAGGTCTGGCTCAGTGTCTGTGGGACTTCTGCGTCCTTGTGTGCACAGGTTTTGTTTGAGGCCTCCGACTGTCTCTGGCAGCTATGGAGTTTGATTCTAAATGCAATTTCATGCCTCCTACCATCTTGCTGGGCCAATAAAAAGAAACACACAAAAAAGCAAATTAGTTGTCTGAGGAAGCCTTATGAATAGTTGAGAAAAGAAGAGACACTAAAGGCAAAGGAGAAAAGGAAAGCTATACCCATCTGAATGTAGAGTTCCAAAGAATAGCAAGAAAGGCAAGAAAGCAATCCAAAGTGGTCAATACAAAGAAATAAAGGAAAACAATAGAAGGGGAAAGACTGGAGATCTCTTCAAGAAAATTAGACATACCAAGGGAATATTCATGCAAAGATGGGCGCAATAAAGGACAGAAATGGTATAGACCTAACAGAAGCAGAAAATATTAAGAAAAGGTGGCAACAACAAATGGAAAGTTAAGTCAATCGGTTGTGTCCAACTCTTTGCGACCCCATGGACTGTATCTCACAAGGTAGCAAAGTATTGCTCAAAATTCTCCAAACAGGCTTCAACATTATGTGAATGAAGAGCTTCCAGATGTTCAAGCTGGATTTAGAAAAGGAAGAGGAATCATAGATCAAATTGCCAACATCGAATCATTGAAAAAGCAAGAGAATTCCAGAAAAACATCTGCTTATGCTTTATTGATGATGCCAAAGCCCTTGACTGTGTGGGTCACAAACTGTGGAAAATTCTTAAAGAGATGGGAATACCAGACCACCTGACCTGCCTCTGGAGAAATCTGTATGCAGGTCAAGAAGTAACAGTTAAAACCACACATGAAAAAATGAACTGGTTCCAAATTGGGAAAGGAGTACATCAAGGCTGTATATTGTCACCCTACTTATTTGATTTATACAGAGTACATCATGTGAAATGCCAGCATGGATGAAGTACAAGCTGGACTCAAGATTGCTAGGAGAAATACCAATAACCTCAGATATGCAGATGACACCACCCTTATGGCAGAAAGTGAAGAAGAACTAAAAAGCATCTTGATGAAAGTGAAAGAGGAGAGTGAAAAAGTTGGCTTAAAACTCAACATTCAAAAAACTACGATCATGACATCTGGTCCCATCACTTCATGGTAAATAGATAGGGAAACAATGAAAACACTGACAGACTTAATTTTCTTGGACTCCAAATCACTGCAAATGGCAACTGCAGCCATGAAATTAAAAGACACTGTTCCTTGGAAGAAAAACTATATCCAACATAGTCAGCATATTTAAAAGCAGAGACATTATTTTGCCGACAAATGCCCATCTTGTCAAAGCTATGGTTTTTCCAGTAGTCATGTATGGATGTGAGACCTGGACCATAAAGAAAGCTGAGCACTCTTCAGAACTGATGCTTTTGAACTGTGGTGTTGGAGAAGACTCTTGAGAGTCCCTTGGACTGCAAGGAGATACAACCAGTCCATTCTAAAGGAAATCAGTCCTGCATATTCACTGGAAGGACTGATGCTGACGCTGAAACTCCAATCCTTTGGTCACCTGATGAGAAGAACTGATTCATTGGAAAAGACCCTAATGCTGGGAAAGATTGAGGGCGGAAGGAGTAGGGGATGACAGAGGATGAGATGGTTGGATGGTATCACAGACTCAATGGACATGAGTTTGAGCAGGCTCGGGAGTTGATGATGGACATGGAAGCCTGGCATGCTATAGTCCATGGGGTCACAAAGAGTTGGACATGACTGAGCAACTGACCTGAACTGACTGATAAAAAGGAAGAAAAGCAGGAATGCATAGTCAAGCGTTTCTTCTGAAATACCACATGGGTGTCCCTGAAAAATGTCCATTCCTCAAAATTACACATTAAAAAGTAATATTATTTATGGGAAAATTAGGGATAGGAGCAGTCTGGTTAAATCCTATGAAACTGTATAACTAAACAAAAACAACAACCTTAATAAAATAAGTTGAATATTTAAGTTTCTCTGGGCATTTTGTCTGTCATCACGGTGAGAATTTCCTTTGCAATCTCAAAATGGAGGGCATGATTTCTCCTTTGAAATGAACTGAAGGATATTTCACTTAAAAAAAAAAACAAAACACAGGGATATATCTTTACAGTTTATTTAGTAGCACTTTGAATTCCAAGACATCTTACTATTTTAATTGAAAGTGTAGTATAGTATTTGAAGCCTCTGAAATAGTTCTTTTGAAAGTGCTTTCTTATACCTATGGCTGATTCATGTTGATGTACGACAAAAACCAACACAATATTGTAAAGCGATTATACTCCAAGTAAAAATAAATTAATAAAAAAGAAGATATTAAAACAGGAAAACACCCCCCAAAAAACCCTAAATATTTGATTGTAAAATATTTGCCCCTTCTCTTCAAAAATTAATATGTTGAGAAAACCATGTAAATTCAGTGAGTTCAATAATACAGAAGCATGGTATCTGTAGCATTTAAGATATACAAACTAGAAACGTACTACAGTTTTACTTAAGAACATAAATTACTTTGTGCTATAGATTGACATTTATAAGACTGAAAGCAGACCAAGTTAATTAAATTGGTTACCTGCAGAAGGATGGAGTCAATTGCATTCATCTCAAAGGAGGCTGAAAAACTGATGAGAGAGTAATGAACACTGTGGAACTTAAAGCCTCAGAAAGTGGTAAGAATCTTCTTTTCCATTTGAAATCATGATACATTCCTCAAATACAAAATAACAATCTTGATCCTCTTTTAGGTGTTTTCTCTTCCTTTTCCATTCAAATTTCCTTAAGCCTTCAAAAATCCATAATGGTTTTCCTGATGTAAAGATCTGCTCAAGGCAAGTGAGAAGTTGTAAACTACAATTACTTCCTAATTAAGAGGAAGGTATACTTAATGTCTCTGAAAGTGAAAGTGAAGTCGCTCAGTCATGTCTGATTCTTTGCGACTCCATGGACTGTAGCCTACCAGTTTCCTCTGTCCATGGGATTTTCCAGGCAAGAATACTGGAGTGAGTTGCCATTTATCTCTACATGAAGATAAATGTGGTTCTGAATATAATATTTTTTTCTTGAAACTTTCTCCCCTGAATTTTTTATAAGTTGTTAAATGAGTTATATCAGAAGCATTAGAACAATTCTTTAAAATTCTACCATCATCCCAAGTATTTCTGCATTTTTCTGCTATGGCCTCCATAGTTAATGTGAAATAATAACAGCAACAACAACAACAAAAAAATATTGTGCAGTCAAAGAACAAGATATTGATGCAAAAATCACAAATTTGTTTATTAATGATTTACTTCAAATGATTGATTTAGAACCAACCAATTATAACAATAGGAGAAAAACAAAAAGCATAACACCTAGATGAAGAGATGCACAAAACCAAAAAATAGGCAAAGAGAAAAGAATACTTTACACCTTTTATCATTTAGTCTAGAGACTAGCCTTCCATCAATATGTTGTTTTCAAAGAAATAACAAGCTATTATCATTTGCAAAGTTTAAGTATATGATTTAGAAAAATTAATTTCTGTGAAATTCTGAAGATTGGAGTTCACTGTGTATATACATATATTCACAGCAAAGTTTTATATATATATTATATACACATATACGTATGTATATATATACATACACAAATATACAAATATATACAAATGCATGTATATTTGGAAAGATGATTTTACCTGTGAAAATGTATACCAAAGCCAATTAAAGGGCACAAAATGATATTGCTTAATGTTTTGCCCAATTTTACTAAATTTAGGGGACAGAAACATTAGTATTATCTCTTGTATTCTTTTAACAAAGAAAAGGGATTAGGGCAGTTTTTCAAGCAATCCTCAACTTGTAGCAGCATTAAACTCAGTTTCAATGCAATCCTGCTGATCCGATTAAGAAGTGAAGTTACACAGGTGCATTATGTAGTTCATTTTGAAAGGAAAAGCAACAGACTTGATCAAAACATGTCTCCCCATGACTGAATTGTCAGACAGGCCCACTTTTAGGATGCTAACAGAAAATGTGAATGAGAATTGCTATTTCCCAGAACTGTTAAATGAGTATCTAATAATGGGTATCAGATGTTCTTTCCATTTTCTTCCTAGTCTAACTCTGTTTGCAAGATTCAATAAAAGGATCAGTAATTTTGACTACAAACATATCTGGCTTCCTGTTACTACCCACCTAAGTTAATCTGTGTATATTTTATATGTGTGTGTAGGAGCACTGAGTGTTCTTTTCTCAATGGTGCATTATGCAAAAGACTTAAAAGTATAAGATAAACAATATATTTATTTTATCATAACTCCAATACTCTTTGAATTCTCATTGAATAAATATATTATTCCAAAAAAGAGAACATGAGGTCATAACATCAGACTGCGTTAAAGAAACATTAACCATATTCATAATTGTTTATTCAACTGTTATTTATAGAGTAGCTATCCATGTTGTGAGTGATTGCACTATAAAAATAAACAAAAGAGAGCAAAAAATTGCCTATCCTCATCTCAGTCCTATTCTAGTAGTAGTTGAAAAACAATAATCCAATACATAAGTGAAATGCGTGTGTGTGTGTGTGTGTGTGTGTTATTGTATTGGTTTGTGGAAAAAATCTAGAGCACAAAAGAGTGGTAGAATATATACTGGGGAGAGTGTCATTTTCAAACGTGATTATAAAAAAATCTTTCATTGATGTGGTATTTGATGAAAGAAGTGAGAGAGGTGTCCAAATTGATGTTTGTAGGAAGAGTATTTCAAGCACCAGCAGCAGCAAGTGCAAAACCAGGTGGGCAGGGGTAAGACATTTCAGGCATAACCAGCAGGTTCAGCTGCAGCAAATGCATGAGGATATGAGTACCAAGGAATGAGCACAGGGAGGTGCAGAGAAACAGATTGTGTAGGACCTACTAGATCACTGTGAGGATTTTAGCTCTCCTTTGAGTGGGATGGAAATTTATCACAGGGTCAAGGGTTTAAAGAGTGTTGTGGACAGTTTCTCCATTGGGTCCCATGATGAGAATAGGTTGCTGGAGGATAAGTGTATAATCTGGCAAAACAGTTGCAGCTAAAGTAAGGCTCCAGATGAGAGATAATTATGGTTTGAAGTGTGTGCATGTATGCTCAGTCATGTCTGACTCTTTGTTGACCCTATGGATTGTAGCCTGCCAGGCTCCTCTGTTCATGGGATTTCCCAGGCAAACTCTGGAGAGGGTTACCATTTTCTTCTCCAGGGGACCTTTGCTTCCCAGGGATTGAGCCTACATCTCCTAAACTGGCAGGTAAATTCTTTACCACTGAGCCATCAGGGAAGCCTGAGGATGAGACCATGTTTTTAACATATGTTGAAGATGGAACCAAATAGTGTTTGCTGTTGGATTGGAAATCTGGTATTGAGAAAGGGTTTTGCCACTTGGAAAGAGGGGATTGCATTTTCTAAAATAAAGAATGTGGGGAAAAATAGTTATGAATGGAAACCAGAAGTCTGCTTAGGGATGTTTTAAGTTGTTTTACCTATAGATATCTAAGTGATAAATTTGAGTATACAGTTGCATATGTCAGCCTAGACATATGAGAGGTGAATCCTTCTTTCACTGTTATCAGTTCACATGGTATTTAATGACAAGAGAATGGATGAGGTTACAAAAAGAATGAGTGCAGAGAAAAAAGTGGATAGATTATAGGACTGAGAGTTAGGGACAGTCCAATATTTAGTGGTTGAGAAGATAAGAAAGAATCAGAGGAAAAAGAAGAGTTGCTCAATAAAAAAAGGAAGAAAATCACATATTTATGATTCTTTGAGTTAGATATATTTCTATAATACAAATTATTGATTATATATGAGCTTTCAAGGTGGCTCAGTGGTAAAGAATCTGCCTACAAAGGCAGGAGACAAAAGAAACACAAGTTTAATCCCTGGGTTGGGAAGATCCCCTGGAGGAGGAAGTGGCAACCCACTCCAGTAATCTTTCCTGGAAAATCCTATTGACTGAGGAATCTTACAGGGGTGGCAAAGAGTTGGACATAACTGAGTAACTAAGCAGCAGCAGCACTGATCATACATAATGCTATGAAATGTAATATTTAAATTATTTGATTATATAAGCAATCATTTAGCTATTTACTATATCAGATATAATGTGCAATTATATAAATTAAAGATATCATGGATACTATATATCAAAATAAACTATTTTTCCTAGATATTATATATAAAAAAACTATAAAGACTAGCCCTAAAATTGATGTCCTTGAGAAGGTTTTCCTTTTTCTCTGTTAAACAGACAAGGAAAGGCTGTCGCCTTAATTCAGTCAGTCATTGATCTAGATCAGGACTGGGTTGCAGTTTCAGTTAGATTTAGCCTACTTCTCTTCTCTAATGTCTTAAGGATAAGATGTATCGTGTGTTTATTACAGGCCATCTATTGAGACTTTGCCTTCCACATGCCACTAAGGCTACAGGGCTCAATTTGGCTGTCCAGCCCACCCTGTCTTCACAGCCTTCCATATCATCATCTCAGCATTTAGAAATGTCCTTTGAGGAAAGAAGCCATGAACTTAGAGCTCCTCTAGTTACCAGCCCTTTAGAAGAACCAAAGAGCCTCTTGATGAAAGTGAAAGAGGAGAGTAAAAAAGCTGGCTTATAAAAAAAAAAAAAAAAAGAACTCAACATTCAGAAAACTAAGATCACGGCATCCGGTCCCATCACTTCACGGCAAATAGATGGGGAAACATTAGAAACAGTGAGAGACTTTATTTTCTTGGGCTCCAAAATCACTACAAATGGTGACTGCAGCCATGAAATTAAAAGATGCTTGCTCCTTGGAAGAAAAGCTATGACCAACCTAGGTAGCATATTAAAAAGCAGAGACATTACTTTGCCGACAAAGGTCCATCTAGTCAAGGCTATGGTTTTTCCAGTGGTCAAGAATGGATGTGAGAGTTGGACTATAAAGAAAGCTAGGCACCAAAGAATTGATGCTTTTGAACTGTGGTGTTGGAGAAGACTCTTGAGAGTCCCTTGGCTTGCAAGGACATCCAACCAGTCCATCCTAAAGGAGATCAGTGAGAGGGTAACAGGCAAGAAGGCCAGAGGTCCCCATGCTGTAGGAGGAAATAATTGTACATGGCAGTTTTTTGTTTTTGTTTTTCTTTTCCTTCTCTACACAAAATTAAAAGAGGCTTTTTTTGATTCTGTGTTGATGACACCTGGTTCTGCCTTGAGCTAGGCAATGCTTTTTCCATATGGAATAGTTTTTCTTAAGCTATGTTATTGAAACTATGCCTTTGCTTTGGAGTCTGCCTTCTTCAAAATGATTCTGCCTAAAACTAATTTTTTTTTTCCTTTTCTCAAACCTTGGGCCGATAATGGCTCAACAAACTAGTATTCCTGTCAAAAGTTTTACGGCCGGAGGATGACACTCCTCATGCCATCCTTTCTCAAAATGCATATTGGGGGAGAGGGGCCTGGTGAAACTCCCTCAGCCTTGAAGTGTCTCTCTTATCTGATTAATAGCTTTGTAACAGACATAAAACACCTCTCTAAAAATTATCAAGGGGCACTCTTTCTGTCCCCTTCTAATGTCTATGTCAGAAGCTTTCATTAGCTCTAAGATATTTTAACAAAACTTTGCTACACAAAAATCTCCAAGTAGTCAAGCCTTGTCTCTGACACTGGATTGAATTCCTCTTCTCCAGAGGTCACAAATCCCAGCATAACATACAGCTTTCAGCAGCAATCTTTCATCTTGGGGGCTCATCTGGGATTTTCAAGACAAGCTAAGGGTACTTGGAGCTCTAGTTCTTTGCTCTCCTAGTAAACATGTTTTCTGCTGTACTTTACAGTGTGCCTGTGTGTGTGAAAGCAGCAGGAAAGAGCTGTGGAACTGGTCACGAAGCAAGCGTTGAGCCCTGCTTTGTGGTTTTGTAGTGCCTTGCAATGATTGAAGGCAGCCTCAAGGGGAGCTTTGTTGGGAGTTTATACTGACTTGTCAATGCCAAGAGGCACCCAACATCCCTGCGAGGGGAATGGCCAGAAATGGGCAAAGCGTGTGGACTGAACATTCCTTTCTTTGTCACCTTTTACAGGTCTCTTTGACCATTTTGTAACTGCTTGAGGAATTGGAACTATAACAAAAGCTGTCAGATCACAGACTTTCAAATGACTTGCAGTCCATGCTATTGGTTGTCATATCATTCACTACAGATAGGAGCACATTGTTCAGTAGCTAGGTGGAGCTCTAACTCCAAGAACATCTCTCAGGCTAGAAGTTGCTCTCCTGGCTGCCTGCCTCAGGGGCTAACGACGTGAAAGTGAGTCTTTATTATGGTTGCGCCTCTGTTCTCTGTGGATAGGAGCAAGGCTGGTGACCATGAGGTTTTTGAGGACACATATCAGGAATCCCATGATCTGGTCAGTTTGGAAGTGTAATGGGCTTCTTCCTTCGGTAACGCTAGCTCTTACCAGACCAGAGGAGGCTCTCCAGTGGTTTTGAAAGGATTGGCCCTAAAATCTCAAGGACCAAATCACTTTTTCCTCTCTGAATAGTCCTTCACCAGCTCTTTTGCTATCACCACATATACTGGTGTGGTGACACTCAGAAGGGACATCTTGGTTTTATGTTTGACTTTTTATATTTCTCAGTTCTATTGTGGTTAGGAATATACTCAGTACTGTGCACAAACACACAGAAGACAGATGTTTCCCCTGGCAGTCTTATCTCGGGAGGCATTCCAGAAGGCTACTCTGTTGCACTCCGGTTGGCATCAGAAGAGGAGCAGAAATTAGACAAAGGGTTTAATGATGAGGAACTGGACATCAATCTGGGATGCCACCAGGTCTGCCCCTGGTGCATCTCCACTCTGCCTCAGTGGTAGAATAGGGAAGAACAGTAGAGGGATACTTACATCAATAAGAGACAGGTTAATTCTGGCCAGGGAAGGAAGTTTGGGTGGAAGGCCTGTCTCCACCCCCATCTAGAGCAGGGAGGATTGTCTCCTGTAAAAAAAAAAAGGTGCTAGTTGCTGCTTTTTTCTTTCTTACAGATGGGAGCTAACAATTCCAGCCTCATTCCTTTAAACTGTATCCTGAAAATCAGATAGATTTGATCCCCAGAGCTTAAAGAAGACACACCTGACCTTCCTATGTGATACTGCATGGCCATGCTATCCATTGGAGGATGGCAAACAATGGCCAGTAGCAGAGTCTCTTAATTATAATACTGTCTTACAATTAGACTGGTTTTGTAGAAAACAATGGAAATGGGTAGAAGTAGCATATGCGTTGCTCCCCTCCCTTTTTTTTTTTTTTTTTTTTTCTGTCTCTGTGAGGCATGTCAGACTTATGTCCTAAGGGTGTAGATTTGAGTGTAAAACCTTCAGTTACCTCCTGTCCTCCTATTTGGCCATCACATCTGGGGCTTCCAAAGGAGCAAACTGAAAGTCAGGACACCCATTAGGAGAGGGCTGCCTTGGTCTTGGTAGAAGCTCATACTCTGGTTTTAATTCAGAATCAGACAATTGAAGTAAGGGAAGCTCAGACAACGAAAACTAACGGTGAAATACAGGATGAAATGGAGGACAGTAGACCAGCAGTGGCCACAGGACTGGAAGAGGTCAGTTATCATTCCAATCCCCAAAAAAGGCAATGCCAAAGAATGCTCAAATTACCGCACAATTGCACTCATATCACATGCTAGTAAAGTAAAGCTCAAAATTCTCCAGCCAGGCTTCAGCAATAAGTGAACCATGAACTTCCAGATGTTCAAGCTGGTTTTAGAAAAGGCAGAGGAACCAGAGATCAAATTGCCAACATCCTCTGGATATTCAAAAAAGCAAGAGAGTTCCAGAAAAACATCTATTTCTACTTTATTGACTATGCCAAAGCCCTTGACTGTGTAGATCACAAGAAACTGTGGAAAATTCTGAAAGAGATGGGAATATCACACGACCTGACATGCCTCTTGAGAAACCTATATTCAGGTCAGGAAGCAACAGTTAGAACTGGACATGGAACAACAGACTGGTTCCAAATAGGAAAAGGAGTACGTCAAGGGTGTATATTGTCATCCTGCTTATTTAACTTCTATGCAGAGTATATCATGAGAAACTCTGGGATGGAAGAAGCACAAGCTGGAATCAAGATTACCGAGAGAAATCTCAATAACCTCAGACATGCAGATGACACCACCCTTATGGCAGAAAGTGAAGAGGAACTAAAAAGCCTCTTGATGAAACTGAAATTGGAGAGAGAAAAACTTGGCTTAAAGCTCAACATTCAGAAGACGAAGATCATGGCATCCGGTCCCATCACTTCATGGGAAATAGATGGGGAAACAGTGGAAGCAGTGTCAGACTTTATTTTTCTGGGCTCCACAATCACTGCAGATGGTGACTGCAGCCATGAAATTAAAGGATGCTTACTCCTTGGAAGAAAAGTTATGACCAAACCTAGACAGCATATTGAAAAGCAGAGACATTACTTTGCCAACAAAGGTCTGTCTAGTCAAGGCTATGGTTTTTCCAGTGGTCATGTATGGATATGAGAGTTGGACTGTGAAGAAGGCTGAGCACCGAAGAATTGATGCTTTTGAACTGTGGTGTTGGAGAAGACTCTTGAGAGTCCCTTGGCCTGCAAGGAGATCCAACCAGTCCACCCTAAAGGAGATCAGTCCTGGGGGTTCATTGGAAGTACTGATGCTGAAGCTGAAACTCCAGTAATTTTGCCACCTCATGCAAAGAGTTGACTCATTGGAAAAGACTCTGATGCTGGAGGGATTGGGGGCAGGAGGAGAAGGGGATGACAGAGCATGAGATGGCTAGATGGCATCACTGACTCGATGGACGTGAGTCTGGGTGAACTCCGGGAGTTGGTGATGGACAGGGAGGCCTGGCGTGCTGCGATTCATGGGGTCATAAAGAGTCAGACACGACTGAGTGACTGAACTGAACTGAACTGGAGAAAAAGAGATAAGGAAAAACACATTTCTCCAAGCTATCCCTGGGATCATATGCTAAGGGCAGCCAAAGAGGCTGGGGAACAGCCTCACGAACTGTTGCCTCTCCATGAAACACCCACCAAGGGGCGGGGAGGGTCAGTCCATGAGCGTTAATAATCCCTTTTCTTATCAAAAATACAAAGAATCAAGAAAGATCTGGGAGACTATTTGGAAGACCCAGAGAAATCTATTCAAACCTTTAAGGGTGTTACTCTGCTTTATGATCTTATTTAGAAGGATGTGATGTATACCCTGAGGCAAATGCTAACCCCTGACTCAAAAACTCAAGTTTTGGTGAAAGCTATTGCCTATGGAGATGAATGGTTTGGTAATGAGTCAGCAGGAAAGAGGGGAGACAAGATGGCCATTCTTCCTGGGAACCAGGCAGTCAGAACTATAGAACAAGACTGGGATTACAATTTTGCATTCCAGTCCCCTATTATGAAAAGGACATCTTTTTTGGGTGTTAGTTCTACAAAGTCTTGTAAGTCTTCATAGAACCCTTCAGCTTCAGTTTCTTCAGCATTACTGGTCGGGGCATAGACTGGGATTACTGTGATATTGAATGGTTTGCCTTGGAAGCAATCAGAGATCATTCTGTTGTTTTCAAGATTGCATCCAAGTACTGTATTTCAGACTTTTTTGTTGATTATGATGGCTATTCCATTTCTTCTAAGGGAATCTTGACCACAGTAGTAGATATAATGGTCATCTGAGTTAAATTCACTCATTCCAGTCCATTGTAGTTCGCTGATTCCTAAAATGGTGATGTTCACTCTTGCCATCTCCTGTTTGACCACTTCCAATTTGCCTTGATTCATGGACTTAACATTCCAGGTTCATATGCAGTATTGTTATTTACAGCATTGGGCATTACTTCCATCACCAGTCACATCCACAGCTGGGTGTTATTTTTGCTTGGTCTCTGTCTCTTCATTCTTTCTGGAGTTATTTCTCCACTGATCTCCAGTAGCATATTGGGCACTTACCGACCTGAGGAGATCATCTTTCAGTGTCCTATCTTTTTTGCCTTTTCATATTGTTCATGGGGTTCTCAAGGCAAGAATACTGAAATGTTTGCCATTCCCTTCTCCACTGGACCACATTTTGTCAGAATTCTCCACCATGACCTGTCCGTCTTGGGTGGCCCTACATGGCATGGCTCATAGTTTCAATGAGTTAGACAGGGCTGTGGTCCATGTGATCAGATTGGTTTGTTTTCTGTGACTGTGGTTTTCAATCCGTCTGACCTCTAATGGAAAAGAATTCCAGTTGAGCTGTTTCAAATCCTGAAAGATGATGTTGTGAAAGTGTTACACTCAATATGCCAGCAAATGTGGAAAACTCAGCAGTGGTCACAGGACTGGAAAAGATAAGTTTTCATTCCAATCCCAAAGAAAGGCAATGCCAAGAATGCTCAAACTACTACACAATTGCACTCATCTCACATGCTAGCAAAGTAATACTCAAAATTCTTCAAGCCAGGCTTCAACAGTATGTGAACCATGAACTTCCAGATGTTCAAACTGGATTTAGAAAAGGCAGAGGAACTAGAGATCAAATTGCCAACATCTGCTGGATCAACAAAAAAGCAAGAGAGTTCCATAAAAACATGTATTTTGTTTTATTGACTATGTCAAAGCCTTTGACTGTGTGGATCACAACAAAGTGTGGAAAATTCTGAGAGATGGGAGTACCATATCACCCAACCTGTCTCCTGAGAAATTTGTATGCAGGTCAGGAAGAAACCGTAAGAGCTGGACATGGAACAACAGACTGGTTCCAAATGGGGAAAGGAGTAACAAAGCTGTATATTGTCACCCTGCTTATTTAACTTATATGCAGAGTACATCATGAGAAATGCTAGGCAGGATGAAGCACACACTGGAATCAAGATTTCTGGGAAAATATTAATAACCTCAGATATGCAGATGACACCACCAATATGGCAGAAAGCAAAAAGAACTAAAGAGTCTCTTCATGAAAGTGAAAGAAGAGAATAAAAAAGTTGGCTTAAACTCAACATTCAAAAACCGAAGATCATAGTATTTGGTGCCATCACTTTTGACAATCAGATAGGGAAACAATGGAAACAGTGACAGACTTTATTTGGGGGGGCTCCAAAATCACTGCAGATTATGACTGCAGTCATGAAATTAAAAGGAATTAAATTCCTTCTTTGGAAGAAAAGTTATGACCAACCTAGACAGCATATTAAAATGCAGAGACATTACTTTGCCAAAAAATGTCCATCTAGTCAAAGCTATGGTTTTTCCAGTAGTCATGTATGGATGTGAGAGTTGGATTATAAAGAAAGCTGGGTGCTGAAGAATTGATGCTTTTGAGCTATGGTGCTGAAGAAGACTCTTGAAAGTCCCTTGGACTGTAGGAGATCCAACGAGTCCATTCAAAAGGAAATCAGTCCTGAATATTCATTGGAAAGACTGATGCTGAAGCTGAAACACCAATAGTTCAGCCATTTGATGCTAGTAACCACATCATTTGAAAAGACCTTGATGCTGGAAATATTGAAGGTGGGAGGAGAAGGGGATGAAAGAGTATGAGAGTGTTGAATGGCATCCCCATGTCGATGGACTTGAGTCTGAGTAAACTCTGTGAATTGATGATGGACAGGGAGGTCTGTCGCGCTGCAGTCCATGGAGTCTCACAGAATCAAACATGACTGAGTGACTGAACTGAACTGAAATGGGACTATAATGCAGCTAAAAGAAGATGGGATCAGAGTCATTTTGTCAGATGTATGCTTGAAGGACTCATGAGAACATGTACTAAGACTTTAAACTATGCCAAACTGGCAAACATAGAACAGGAAAAGAAGGAAGCACCTGGTAAATTCTTAGGTATACTGTGAGAAGCCATTCACAGACTCACTGAGATTGGTCCTGAAAGTGAAGAGGGAAGAGTGATCTTAAATGATAGATTTCTCAGTCAGCTGCCTCCAGATATCCACCGTAAGCTACTAAAACAGGTATCTTGACAAAAGCAGTCTTCAGATAATTTATTGCAACTGGTTGGGACAGTTTATTACATCAGGGAATATGGGGAGAAGGAAAAGCAGAGAAAGACCAAGGAACAGACTGAAGCCCTAATAATGGTGGTCAGAACCATTCTGAGACAACCTGAGAAAAGTGCCCAGAGGGACCCCAGTGGAAAGGGATGGATTTACTATTACTGCAGGAAGGAGGGGCACCTCAAGTGGGATTGCCCTCAGTCTTCTAAGCTGCCCCCAGGTCCACGTCTGGTCTATAAAGGACCACACTGGAAGAGAGACTGCCCTCAGAGGCATAGGCCCCAGAGGTCGGATTCTCAGGACAATCAGAACTGAAGCTGTCCGTGGGTCCCCACACAAGATCCCATCCTAATTATACCTGAGGAACCCTGGCTATTAATAACTGTAGGGGGCTAATCATTTGATTTCCTTCTGGACACCAGGACAACTTACTCTGTGCTTACTGAAGCCCCTGCTCACTTTCTCCCCAATCCACTACTGCAATGGGACTGTCTGGATGAGCCAAACGTTATTATTTCAGTTGTCCTCTAAGCTGCAACTGAGACTCTGTGCTGTTTTCACATGAGTTTCTGATTGTGCCAGAGTCTCCCCCACCCCTTTTTGGGAGGGACATACTGAGCAAGGTCCACGGCTCTGTTTTCATGAAAATTTCTCTCCCATTAATTGAACAAAATGTAAATCTTAGAGTGTGAGTTGATGGAAAAACTGTGGGTTGAGCACAAAATGCTCAATTTTGTGTTATTAATGTCATTATCAAGCTCAAAGACCCACACGTATTTCCACATCAAAAGCAGTATTCTCTAAAACTCAAGATTAAGAAAGGGTTAAAACTTATAATTGAAAATTTAAAGGAGCAGGGGCTATTAATTCCCTGTAATAGTCCATGCAACACTCCTATTTTGGGTATGAAAAAGTCAAATGATAAATGGAGACTAGTTCAAGATTTACAAATAGTAAATGAGACTGTGTGGTTCCCTTCCTTCCCATGGTACCCAATGCTTATACTCTATTGTCTGAAATTTCTGAATAAGCCAAATATTTTTCAGTAATTGATTTTAAAAATGCCTCCTATTCTATAATGTTGTCAGAAGAAAGTCATTTTTCATTTGCTTTTGAAGACCCTACCCAGCCAGCTTCTCAGTTAACCTGGACAGTTTTGTCCCAGGCGTTTTGTGACAGCCCTCACTTAATTGGACAGAGTTTGTCACGGGACCTACAAAACTTTAATAGCTCTTAGACAGTAGTGTTACACTATGTAGATGGTATTCTGCTCTGTTCTGAGACAGAAGAAGCTTGCTCGCAAGCCTCAAAAGACTTCCTAAACTTTTTGACTGGCTACAGTTATAAGGCATCAAGGGAAAAGTTAGTTTTGTTAACAATCTGTTAAATATATGGGCCTAATCATATCCGAAGGAATGAGGGCCATAGTCCCCAAGAGAATTAAGCCTATACTAAATCATCCCCTACCTTAAAATGACTTTAAGACAATTGAGAGGATTTGGGGGTATCACAGGCTACTACCACATTTGGAATCCAGATGATGGGGAACTTACCCAACCTTTATACAAACTTATAACTAAAACTCATCAAGCCCAAAATGACAAGTTGGTTTGATCTCCAGATACTCAAAAGGCTTTTAAGGCTCTTTAAACTGCTCTCCTGAAAGCTCCTGCTTTGAGCTTGCCCACAGGACCAGAGTTTAATCTGTCACTGAAAGAAAAGGTATGGCCATGGGAGTTATGATACAACCCCAAGGGCCTCACCAGCAACCTATAGGATACCTGAGTAGAGTATTAGATGTAGTGGCATGTGGGTGGCCAGATTGTCTAAGGGTAATTTCTGCTATTGCTTTTACTGGTACCTGAAGCTCTTGAGTTTATTAATGGGCAAAATCTTACTGTACTAAATTCTCATGATGTGAGTGGAATCTTAAACTCTAAAGTTAATATTTGGATGACAGACAATTGGCTTCTTAAATATCAGTCACTGCTATATAACTCAACTTTGAGCTTTTCAACAGACATTATGAGAACTCTGGACAGTGACCCAGCCTCTGAGTCGAACAAGCCACTGTTTGAGCCAGGAACCAAGGTCCTGATAAAGACATTGGGATTTGGCAGTGAGGGGTGGGGTGGGGGTGGGGGTGGTGGCAATCTCTTGAGCCCCTCTGGGAAAGCCCTTACCAGGTTATTCTTTCTTTTCCCACAGCTGTTAAGGTGCCAGGAATTGATTCATGGGTGTACCATGTTCGAGTTAAAAAGTGGCATCCTAACCCTCAGAGTAAACAATATCATTTTATGTCTTTATTCTTTATGCTTTTACTTTTTCACTTTTCAGATGGACCAAATAATCTATATGGGCCGGCTTCTGCTGACTCCAAAAATCCTGAGTCTGCTGTTTGACCCTCAAGATCCCTTCCTGTCCTGAGCTCATTCATACGCTGCCTTCCACAGTTGGTCTAATTGCCGGGTATGTGGAGCACTCCTATCCTCATTGGCAGAAGGCTTCCCATGGTGGGCATCTCTACTTCAGGGAAAGGACTTTCTCCAAGTCTGTAACTACCTTCACCAACAGCAATCATATGTGATGTCTCTTCTTAATCTGATGACATCTAACAATCCTAAAATGGACTGGTGTAACACTTTGTACCGTAACTATGGATATAATGTGACTTTTAACTTTGATTATACTTTATGTTGGTTTAATGACTATTCTGCTGCACATAAGAAGACAAATGGGTCTAGATCTGATGGTTCTTTGCATGATGTTTATCAAATATGGAATGAGATCATATGGCTAACTCCTGA
The DNA here is from genome assembly GCF_055505025.1 of Bos grunniens. Classification (NCBI taxonomy): domain Eukaryota; kingdom Metazoa; phylum Chordata; class Mammalia; order Artiodactyla; family Bovidae; genus Bos; species Bos grunniens. The sequence goes on along the minus strand of NC_141176.1, from coordinate 5,797,044 downwards.
AAAGGGACACCTAATGTCTAGTGCCCCCATATGCAGGGGACAAACAGAGCCTTCCCCAGAATTAGCTGACAGCTTAATAATGACTGGAAACAATCTGGGTTTTTGCCTCAAGAAATATGCAATGTAATTATTCCTGTGTTTTCTTACCCCAGTACAGGTCCTAGTTTTGCCTGGCTAGACACTGATTGGGAATGGATCCCTCAGTCACACTGGCTTGCTCCAAACAGGACCTACTCATTATGTGGCTCTGACCTATGGGTGTGATGTTCCCCTAGCTGGATAGGGAGCTTTTACTCATGGCTTCACATTCTCAGAGCTTCCAGAGAAGCCTGCCAATTTGCCACACCTTAGAACTCATTGGACGAGGTCTGTATTTCACTGGTATGATTATGTGGCTGCAATATTCATTCCCTCTCTGGGAACTACAGAAATTATGCTATGGGTTGATGCTGTGACTATTCTCAAAAAACTATTTCAGCCCTTAATGATGAACAAATACAAATTACAATGGTAGTTTTACAAAACAAATTGGCCTTAGATATTCTAACAGCCACACAAGGAGGAATTTGTGCCATTATTCATACCCAATGTTGTACATATATAAAAGATATGAGCACTAATGTTACTCACTTTACTAAATACATGAACATGCTGATTCAGGCTATGGATATGCCTGAAGCCTCATTTGCTTTACTTTGGGAAACATTTCCCAATTGTTGAAAGCTATCTTAATTGTAATAACTCTGATTGTCCTGTTTTTGCTCCCTGAATCTGCACCTGTGTAGCTGGATTTGTTTCTAGCCACATGAAGAATTTTAAATTACAAATTGTTGTCCAAACTCCTACTCGTGCCACAGCTTCCTCCAACTACTACTTGGGGCCTCTGGATCACAGACGGTCAACAGGAGGGTTAGGAAAATGTGTTGCTTCACCAATTTAGGGATGACGCCCCTTGTCAGCTTGGAAGCAGTTATGGAATGAATGAAGGATCGTCCCTTTCCCTAGGCAACATAATACTCCTAAAAGAAAAGCGGGGGGGGGGGGGGGGGTAATGAGAGGGTAATAGGCAGGAAGGCCAGAGGTCCCCAAGTGGCAGGAGGAAAGAAACTGCGAGTGGCAGGCTTGTTTTCCTTCTCTAACCCAAAATTAGAAGAGGCTTCTGTGTTGATGATACCTGGTTCTGCCTTGAGTTAATCAATGCATTTTTTGAATGGAAACGTTTTTCTTAAGCTATGTTACTGAAGCTATGTATTTGCTTCAGAATCTGCCTTTCTTCAAAATGGTTCTGTCTAAGACTAACTTTTTTTTTTTTTCCTCCCTCAAACCTTGGGCCAGTAATGACTCAACAAACCAGTATTCCTGTCAAATGTTTTATGGACAGGGGATGATACACCGCATGCCATCCTATCTCAAAAATGCATATTGTGGGAGAGGGGCCTGGTGAAACTCCCTCAGCCTTGAGGTGTCTCTCTTATCTGATTAATAGCTTTCTAAAAGACATAAAACACCTCTCTAAAAACTATCAAGGGGGCACTCTTTTTATCCCCTTCTGATGTCTATATCAGAAGTTTCCCTAGCTGTATTATACTTTAATAAAACTTTGCTACACAAAAAGCTCCAAGTAGTCAAGCCTTGTCTCTGACCCCGGATCAAAATCCTCTCCTCTGGAGGTCAAGAATCTTGGTGTAACATACGGCTCACAGCAGCAACCTTTCATCAGTCCTGAATATTCTTTAGAAGGACTGATGCTGAAGCTGAAGCTCCAATAACTTGGCCACCTGATGTGGAGAACTCACTCACTGGGGAAAAAAAAAAAAACCCTGATGCTGGGAAAGATTGAAGGCAGGAGGATAAGGGGATGACAGAGGATGAGATGGTTGGATGGCATCACCGACTCAATGGACATGAGATTGAGCAAGCTCCAGGAGTTGGTGAAGGACAGAGTAGCCTGGTGTGCTGCAGTCCATGGGGTTGCAAAGAGTCATGCACCACTGAGTGAATGAACTGAATCCAACTGAGTTGCCAACCCAGCATGTCAGACCACATGGGCTTCACAAGATTTGATGTCTTCTCTCCCCCAAATGATTAATCTACCTGGAGTAAGTCTGCCTTACTTTTCTCAGATAAACTATCCCCCATTTCATTCAAATGACCCTAGGGACAGAAACATTCTGACAAGAACTAACAAGTATTCTCTTTTATTTTTGTTCATCTTGCCTTCTTAATCTACAATGTTTTGAAAAACACAAATTTTTACATAATCTTCTGTTTTACTTAGTTGTTGCTGTGGAAGTGTTTTGTCTTGCTAGAGACAAAACCATGCACCTAAGATGATGTCTAATTAGTCTTTGTCTTCATCTACCATTTATAGCATTTGAGAAAAGCTGATGAAAGATGAGAACTTCAGGACAAGTGGTAGCACAGTCCTGCATTGTATAACATTGTGTATATAATATCGTACTAAAAAATTAGAAGATTGGATTGTGGGGTGGGGTGAGAAGGATTCTAGCCATGGCAAGTGGTGGGACTTTAAGCAAGCTTCCTAATTTCTCCAAGCATCACATCCTTATTAAAGACTCAGTAAAAGGAGTTATAGTGAATATTTTTCTTACTTGCCTTTGTTTAATTCCTTCACACTCTTATGAAAGCACTGTGATTTTCCTTGAATAAACAACATTTCTAACTCATTCTCGTGCCAGTTGTGTAGACATCATTCCAGTTTTGTAGACTTCACTTCACCTCTGACTTTGAGGATGGACGGGCATACATGTGTGCTAAGTTGCCTGGAGAATCCCAGGGACGGGGGAGCCTGGTGGGCTGCCGGCTATGGGGTAGCACAGAGTTGGACTCGACTGAAGCGACTTAGCAGCAGCAGCAAGTTGCTTCAGATAAACTGAAGTTCATCCATGCTATGAACTTTAGCTCTCTAGCCTTCTCTGTACATGGCATTTTCTAAGCAAGAATCCAAGAATGCATTTCCATGCTCTTCTCCAGGGGATCTTCTTGATCCTGGGATCAAACCCACATCTCTTATGTCTCCTGCATTGGCAGTGTGTTCTTTATCACTAGTACCACCTGGGAAGATGACACTGAAAGGTAATGAGAGCATTTTTATGCCCTTAGCCAGTAATACCCTTAACTAGAGCAAGAGGCTCCAGCCAAGGGTCCCATGTTAGCCCAGTTTTGATAGCCCTCTGGGAATTGTAATAAAGGACATATCTTTTAGCTTATGTTAGTTTCTTTTAAGAGAACAGAGTGAAAGCCTTAAATTAATTGGTCTCTACATTACTACCTCATAGCAACATTCTTTCTCCTGTGTGATGCTGTACTTGGGAAAAGAGCTGAGAATCTGAGACATTGAGTCCTGATGATTTCACAGGAACAACCATGTTCCAGATTAATTTGATCTCATATGAACTTTCCAGTGATCTATTCTCTTAAGCCTGTACCACTGAATCCTTCACTCCTAAAACAAAAAGAGGCCCGGCTCATCCAAGATCTCAACACCAACAAAGCAAGTAGCTATCCTGCTGTAAAAAAATGGGAAAATTTCATCAGTCCTCTCCAACAGTCAGTTTTCTTACCTATGTATTCATGAGGTACTTGATCTAAAAATTAGTATCAATGGTACACATTTTGCAGTGAGTATCAATAATAATATTGCAATCTGCTTTTATAGAGCAAAGTGCATGATTATATTTTTTATTATTTTTGCATATTATAAAACACTATTATTATTAAAATAAAATTTAGATATTGAGTTATTAAAGTTTACATTTGAAATATTAACAGTGGAGCCAAGTTAGACATCATCTGAAGAAATTTGGTTTTCCTTCACCTCAGGCATCAGAAATTAGACCCACGGCTGAAAATTAGAGAACAGATTTTGACTTAATATTCTAACAATTACCACTTTAAAGATGAAATAAGCCAGGGTAAATAAATATTAGCTTTATTTTTGCCTTCGGTCCTTAAACTGTTTGTGACTCTTGACTGGTAAATGGTGGAAGTTTAAGGAATTGTTCTTAGAAATATAAAATGTGTATATGATATTTTGATTGGTTAAAACCATGACAGGTTTCATTTATTTTTAAAAATTTATTTTTAATTAGAAGATAATTACCTTACAATGTTGTGTTGATTTCTGCCTACAACAGCATGAATTAGCCATAAGTGTACACATATCCCCTCCTTCTTAAGCCCCCCTCCCATGTGTAACAGATATTAAATATCTTCTTATATCATGAAAAAGATATGATGCTTCTTCCCAAAGATGGTAAATGTTGCCTTGACATAAGTAGATTATTCAAACAGACGCTTGGAGAGTATAGGCTTGAAAATAAGACAAAATTAACAAGGAGATAAAATTTATCAATATGTACAAAAATTAAAAAGGAAAGATATAAAAGAAATCATTGTTTTTTGTGAATGTTATTTATTTTAAACACCATAAATACAAACAATAAAAATATATACCCACAGTTCATCAGGAAAATATAATGGAAATAGCAATTTGGATTTCACAGGGCCCAGGACTCAGGAAAGAGGAACTTACAAACTGCTATCTCAGAACTAATTAGCACCAATCAGAATCAAAGTTAACATCTATGCTAACCTGTAAGATGTTCATCATTATCTTCAGATTCATTGATGTCAATAATACAGTCTTCCTCCATATCAAAAATCTTAGGTCCAGAGTAATCCTGAAAATTTTTCAGGATCTTTTTGGTAAATTATATATATATCATTTATATATATATATATAACATTTATATATATATATATATATAACAATTTATATGTATATAACATATATATATAACAATTTATATGTATATAATTATTTATATATATATTGTTTTTTATATATATATATATCACTTCTAGGATCAAAGACGATATTTCTGCTAAGGGCCGTTGCTAACAGTAATGTTGCATTTATATTCTGAACATAGATATATCCTGGTTCAAGGCTGGATGGTGTAGAGAAGAGTAGCATTTACTATATAGGTACTTTTTCCATAAAAGTAAATATGCTGCTGCTGCTGCTAAGTCGCTTCAGTCGTGGCTGACTCTGTGCGACCCCATAGACGGCAGCCTACTAGGCTCCTTCGTCCCTGGGATTCTCCAGGCAAGAACACTGAATCGGTTTGCCATTTCCTTCTCCAATGCATGAAAGTGAAAAGTGAAAGTGAAGTCGCTTAGTCCTGTCTGACTCTTCGCGACCCCATGGACTGCAGCCTACCAGGCTCCTCCGTCCATGAGAGTTTCCAGGCAAAAGTACTGGAGTGGGTTGCCATTGCCTTCTCCAAAAGTAAATCTAATTATACCTAAAAGATCAGAAAGCATTTGATTAAGAACTTGGAGTCTGGAGCTGGACTTCATGAGTTCAGAGGACTTCCGTTCATTGTTAGATGGGTGATACCAACAACCTAATTAATTAACTAAACCACTGTTGTTTCTTCCATGAAATAGAGAATCTGGTACGGCTCACTTACACCTGTGTGTGTATATGACAATAAAGTCCTTAGAAAATTGTCTGGCATAAAATGAGCCTTGGGTAAATATTAACCTTAGTTATAATAGTCTGTTTGTTTCCAAGAGGCTGTTGCTGACTTCATCATCTTTTTCAGTTATTTTGTTTTCATTGAGGGAGTATTTCTCAGAAATACATTCTACACATACATTGGGCTTCCCAGGTGGCGCTAGTGGAATAGTACCTCCTGCTAATACAGGAGACGCAGGAGACGGCGGTGTGATCCTGGGCTGGGAAGATCCCCTGAAAAAGGAAATGGCAACCCACTCCAGTATTCTTCCCTGAAAAATTTCAGGAGGAGCCTGGTGGGCTACAGTCCATGGGGCTGTAGAGAGTCAGACAAGACTGAGTGACTAAGCATAGCACATATTCAACACATAACACTATTATTTTTTAAATCTTATCTTCTTTCCAAAGAAGTATAGTATGTGAAAATAACTATTTTTCTTGGTTCAGAAAAAAATGTTTTAATATGTTTAAGTAATTACATTTCAGATATCATCTTGCTTTTATACTCCACTAAAATGAGCAGTAGAGTACTAGTTATCCTAGAAGATACCATCAAAGTTGGAAAAAGAATCTATACTCCCTAAAATTTATGGCAGATGACATTTGTAAACCATTAATCAAGTCTACAATCCCTATGTATTCATAAGGTTACCTAGAAAACTATACACTTATGTGAGGAAAGGCCAGGGAGGAGAAAGGGAAAGGTTACTGTAAGAATTTCTGCTAAATATATAGCTAAATATATATAATCTCAGTATTATAAATAAAATGTAAATGGCACATAAGAAATTGTAATAGAAGGTAGACCAAATGCATATAATTTGCCAATGTTTTTGCAAATTGAGATAATCTATCTTTAAAATAACTCAGACTCATCATAACTGCATAATTTCCCCTTTAATGGTAGGTGGTGTTATATTACTTAAATTCATACATGTGTAGAGATATTCTCCAACATTTCTTCATATCAATTTTAATGGTTACACAGCCATCAAGTAATGAAAACTAGATAAGATGTAAATCAATGTAGGTTTTCCAAAACAAGAATAATAAGAGTGGGAGAGAAGAGTTTGTTTCTGTTATATAATTATTTAATACAATTTTAATTTCATACAGTAAGCTTTATTTGTTATAGTTCCTCTTGTGGGGTGGGGGGTAGATTCTGTGATTTAATGAATAATTTATTTTAAAAGTCCATTCATCTACTGTGAAAGAACTAAACAATTCTAAGGCATTAAGCCAAAAATCAGGATAACATAGTCTAAAAATTAAGAAAATGTAAAGAATGATATGCCATAATTAAAGAAGGTCACATTGTTTGACTGAGGTGTCAAGTTCAAGATGAGTGTCCATGAAGTGTGGTCAGATCAAACAGGGAAATAGTACTAGCCAGGTCATTTGGACCAGGATCAACTCCTGGTGGCACAGCAGATGTTCTAGGTGGATTACTCTTCTAGGTAATCTGACCTTCTTGACTTACCTGTTTTGCAAACTCCAAGTTACATAAAATTTCAGCTATGGTTTTAATGTTTTTGTGAATATGTACTTGATTATCCCAGCAATTAGATACTAAATACTTACTCATGATCTCCTAGGATGCTAACCTTGCATCATCATCACATTGTGTTATACTTTATAATTATGCAATTATATATTGCAATTTTTATAACCAGATAAATATTATCACCTTACGAACCACTAGAATAGTATGATCATATTTTATTCATTTTGTATCACTATGAACTAGCATAGTTTATTATAGATATCATTCAGTACCCACATCTGCTGACAAGTTAAACTTTCAATTTCAACTGTGTTAAATATATAGTTCATGGGTTATCTTAGAAATATATCTGTGCAAGTAAGACTGGCAACTTTCAGCTTCTTCACCATATGTGCTGGCATTTTTTCATCCCACCTGCATTCTTGATCCTATTCTTTCCGTTCATTTATATTGTTCCCCATGCCCACGTTAGAATGCAAACATTCATTGCTCTTTTTATATTATTATTCCTTTCTAATAATCTTTCTGATTTTACCCAATATCTCCCATGTGCTTTTGTCTAAAGTGTCTCTTATGTCACTAATTGAGAGAAGAAAGATGGTTACTTCCTACAGGCAAATAGTTCGTTGCTCTAATAATTTTACTAGCACTTTAATGATTAATGATTCTTTAAATCTCTTTCACAAAAACTTTTAAATACTTAAGCTTTATAACACAATAAAGAATTTTAAAAAATGTTTTAAGTATGTATAATGAAGCAGCTTATTCCTCTATGAAAATCTTCATACATTATCATTTTTCAACACAATAATCACATTAGAATATGGAAGAAAAGGTTTTCCCATATGTCTCATCTTTTTATTCCTTCCTTCCATCATTAATCTTCTATATAATTGCAAACTGAAATTCTTAGAGTTTGATGCCTAACAAAAATATTTGAATTCCTTATTGTGCTACTCACAGTGAGGAGACTGACATTGATCAAGAACACAAAGTCTGATTCTTTACACAATATTTAAAATGCACAAATTTACAATGAAAAGTAACACTGTGGAGAGGGGTAGCTATACCCTTATAAGACCAACATGTTTCCATCCTTATAACACATCTAAAATGCTGAATATGAAATATATAACAGTGAAAAATATTTTAAGTCAGTAAACACTCCCTTGACTCTTAATGAAGGAGATTGCCTTGTAGATATTAAAGTGCTGCCAATGTTAACCACAAGAACAAGATCTGATTATTAAACAACCATACTACACACATTTCAGTTTGTTCATCTATTACATAGTAATTTTGTCTTATGTATTAGTACCTTTATGATCGATCTGATATAACATCACTTTTTATTGAAAAATGAAAGTCGCTCGGTTGTATCTGACACTGCAACCCCATGGCCTGTAGCCTGCCAGGCTCCACTGTCCGTGGCTTTACCAGGCAAGAATACTGGAGCCATTTCCTTCTCCAGGGGATCTTCAAGATCCAGAGACTGAACCCAGGCCTCCTGCACTGCAGGATATTGTGTTATTCTTTACCATCTGAACCTTCAGAGAACCTCTTCTGTACCCTGTGACTATTATAAATTCAATAGTATTTTTCACTTAGTCAAACTGAGTGATGAAATAAACTGCCTATATATTCTTATAATATTCAAAACATGCTTTAAATATACTAAATAATGTGTTTAATTATAAAATATTTGAAAGAATTGCTTATAGAAATACCTTTAAGATTTGTATACACAGAAAAATGTATAATATTTTAAAATCACAAACTATCAGTCATGCATAACTGAGGTGGCAAATATTACAAAAGGGTTAATAAATATCACTGCTACAACAAAGAAAGTGAAAAATAAGATTATTCTTTCAAATACATCTTAGGATATAATTGAGAATGTCACTAATATTAAAGAGATTTTTTTTTCACTAGGTAGTGGGAACGAAGTGAAAAGTGGAACAAGAAGGATGGAAGTTATATATATATCTTCACTCTTGTATCTTAATTAATTAATAATTACACAATTAAAATAATGTGCTTGAAGGTGACAATGAAAGGTGCTTTGATTTACGCTGAAAAATGTTTTGCCTAAATTATCTTCTAGGAGTTTAACGGGTTTAGGTCTTATCAGTTCAGTTCAGTTCAGTCGCTCAGTCGTGTCCAACTCATTGCAACCCCATGAAGTGCAGAATGCCAGGCCTCCCTGTCCATCACCAACCGCAAGAGGAGTTTACTCAAACTCATGGCCATTGAGTCGGTGATGCCATCCAGCCAGCTCATCCTCTGCCATCCCCTTCTCCTCCTGCCCCCAATCCCTCCCAGCATCAGGGTCTTTTCCAATGAGTCAACTCTTCACATGAGGTGGCCAAAGTACTAGAGTTTCAGCTTCAGCATCAGTCCTTCCAATGAACACCCAGGACTGATCTCCTTTAGAATGGACTGGTTGGATCTCCTTGCAGTCCAAGGGACTCTCAAGAGTCTTCTCCAACACCACAGTTCAAAAGCATAATTTCTTCAGCACTCAGCTTTCTTCACAGTCCAACTCTCACATCTATGCATGACCACTGGAAAAACCATAACCTTGACTAGATGGGCCTTTGTTGGCAAAGTAATGTCTCTGCGTTTTAATATGCTATCTAGGTTGGTCATAACTTTCCTTCCAAGCAGTAAGCATCTTTTACTTTCATTGGTGCAATCACCATCTGCAGTGATTTGGAGCCCAAAAAATAGTCAGCCATTGTTTCCATGTTTCCCCATTTATTTTCCATGAAGTGATGTGAACAGATGCCATGATCTTCGTTTTCTGAATGTTGAGCTTTAAGCCAACTTTTTGACTCTCCTCTTTCACTTTCATCAAGAGGCTTTTTAGTTCCTCTTCACATAAAGGTGGTGTCATCTGCATATTTGTGGTTATTGATATTTCTCCCAGAAATCTTGATTCCAGCTTGTGCTTCTTCCTACCCAGCGTTTCTCATGATGTACCCTGCATAGAAGTTAAATAAGCAGGGTGACAATATACAGCCTTAACGTACTCCTTTTCCTATTTGGAACCAGTCTGTTGTTCCATGTCCAGTTCTAACTGTTATTTCCTGATGTCCATATAGGTTTCTCTAGAGCCAGGTCAGGTGGTCTGGTATTCCCATCTCTTTCAGAATTTTCCATAGTTTATTGTGATCCACACAGTCAATGGCTTTGGCATAGTCAATAAAGCAGAAATAGATGTTTTTCTGGAACTCTTTTGCTTTATCCATGATCCAGCGGATGTTGGCAATTTGATCTCTGGTTCCTCTGCCTTTTCTAAAACCAGCTTGAACATCAGGAAGTTCACGGTTCACGTATTGCTGAAGCCTGACTTGGAGAATTTTGAGCATTACTTTACTAGCATGTGAGATGAGTGCAATTGCGCAGTAGTTTGAGCATTCTTTGGCATTGCCTTTCTTTGGGGTTGGAATGAAAACTGAACTTTTCCAGTCCTGTGGCCACTGCTGAGTTTTCCAAATTTGCTGGCATATTGAGCGCAGCACTTTCTCAGCATCATCTTTCAGGATTTGAAATAGCTCAACTGGAATTCCATCACCTCCACTAGCTTTGTTCATAGTGATGCTTTCTAAGGCCCACTTGACTTCACATTCCAGGATGTCTGGCTCTAGGTGAGTGATCACACCATCATGATTATCTGGGTCGTGAAGATCTTTTTTGTACAGTTTTTCTGTGTATTCTTGCCACCTCTTCTTAATATCATCTGCTTCTGTTAGGTCCATACCATTTCTGTCCTTTTTCGAGCCCATCTTTGCATGAAATATTCCCTTGGTATCTCTGATTTTCTTGAAGAGATCTCTAGTCTTTCCCATTCTGTTGTTTTCCTCTATTTCTTCGCATTGATCACTGAGGAAGGCTTTCTTATCTCTCCTTGCTATTCTTTGGAACTCTGCATTCAGATGCTTATATCTTTCTTTTCCTCCTTTGCTTTTCATTTCTCTTCTTTTCACAGCTATTTGTAAGCCCTCCTCAGACAACCGTTTTGCTTTTTTGCATTTCTTTTTCTTGGGGATTGTCTTGATCCCTATTTCTTGTACAATGTCATGAACCTCCGTCCATAGTTCATCAGGCACTCTGTCTGTCTGATCTAGTCCCTTGAACCTATTTCTCACTTCCACTGTATAATCATAAGGGATTTGATTTAGGTCATACCTGAATGATCTAGTAGTTTTCTCTACCTTCTTCAATTTCAGTCTGAATTTGGCAATAAAGAGTTCATGATCCAAGCCACAGTCAGCTCTCGGTCTTGTTTTTGCCGACTGTATAGAGCCTCTTCATCTTTGGCTGCAAAGAATATAATCAATCTGATTTTGGTGTTGACCATCTGGTGATGTCCATGTGTAGAGTCGTCTTGTGTGTTGTTGGAAGAGAGTGTTTGCTATGACCAGTGCGTTCTCTTGGCGAAACTCTATTAGCCTTTGCCCTGCTTCATTCCATATTCCAAGGCCAAATTTGCCTGTTACTCCAGGTGTTTCTTGACTTCCTACTTTTGCATTCCAGTCCCCTATAATGAAAAGACATCTTTTTTGGTGTTATTTCTAAAAGGTCTTGTAGGTCTTCACAGAACTATTCACCTTCAGCTTCTTCAGTGTTACTGGTTGGGGCATAGACTTGGATTACTCTGATATTGAATGGTTTGCCTTGGAAACTAACAGAGATCATTCTGTTGTTTTTGAGATTGCATCCAAGTACTGCATATCGGAATCTTTTGTTGACCATGATGGCTATTCCATTTCTCCTAAGGGATTCCTGCCTGCAGTAGTAGATATAATGGCCATCTGAGTTAAATTCACACATCGCAGTCCATTTTAGTTCGCTGATTCCTAAAATGTCAATTTCATTTTTGCCATCTCCTATTTGACCAAGTTTCTTGAGAGTCCCTTGGACTGCAAGGAGATCCAACCAGTCCATTCTGAAGGAGATCAGCCCTGGGATTTCTTTGGAAGGAATGATGCTAAAGCTGAAACTCCAGTACTTTGGCCACCTCATGCGAAGAGTTGACTCATTGGAAAAGACTCTGATGCTGGGAGGGATTGGGGGCAAGAGGAGAGGGGGACGGTGGAGGATGAGATGGCTGGATGGCATCACTGACTTGATGGACGTGAGTCTGAGTGAACTCCAGGAGCTGGTGATGGACAGGGAGGCCTGGTGTGCTGTGATTCATGGGATCGCAAAGAGTCGGACATGACTGAGCAACTGATCTGATCTGATCTGATTTAGGGCTTAATCCATATTGAGCTTATTTGAGTATATGGTGTTAGAGAATGTACTAATTTCATTCTTTTGCATTAACTATCCGTATTTCATAGCATCACTTATTGAAGAGAGTGTCTTTTCTCTGTTGTATATTCTTTCCTTCTGTGTTGTAAATTAATTGACCATAAGTGCCTGGATTAATTTATTGGCTCTTCTTTCTTCTCTATTGGTATATGTCTCTGGTTTTGTGCTGGTGCCATGTTGGTTTGCTGGTATAACTTTGTATTATAGTCTGAAGAAAGACCGTATGGTACTTCCAGCTCTCCCCTTTTTACTTAAGATAAGTTTGACAATTTGGGGTTTTCATAGTTCTGCTTAAATTTTATAACTACTTGTTTCAGTTCTGTGAAAAATATCATACAAATTTTGATAGAAACTGAATTAAATGTATAGATTGCTTTGGGTATTATGGATATTTTAAAATACTAATTCTTTTTTTTTAATTTAAATTTATTTAATTGGAGGCTAATTACAATATTGTGTAGGTTTTGCCATACATTAACATGAATACACCACAGTTGTACACATGTTCCCCATCCTGAACCCCCCTCCCACCTCCCTCCCCATACCATCCCTCTGGGTCATTCCAGTGCACCAGCCCCAAGCTTCCTGTATCCTGCATCAAACCTGGACTGGCAATTCGTTTCTTATATATTATACATGTTTTAATGTCATTCTCCCAAATCATCCCACCCCCTCTCTCTCCCACAGAGTCCAGAAGACTGTTCTATACATTAGTGTCTCTTTCACTGTCTCGCATAGAGTTATCATTACTATCTTTCTAAATTCCATTTATATGCATTAGTACATGATATTGGTGTTTTTCCTCCTGGCTTACTTTACTGTGTATAATAGGCTCCAGTTTCATCCACCTCATTAGAACTGATTCAAATGTATTCTTTTTAATGGTTGAGTAATACTCCATTGTGTATATGTACCACAGCATTCTTATCCATTCATCTGCTGATGGACATCTAGGTTGCTTCCATGTCCTGGCTATTATAAACAGTGTTGCAATGACAATTGGGGTACACGTGTCTCTTTCAATTCTCATTTCCTTGGTGTGTATGCCCAGCAGTGGGATTGCTGGGTCACAAGGTAGTTCTATTTTCCTTTTTTTAAGGAATCTCCACACTGTTTTCTCCATAGTGGCTATACTAGTTTTCATTCCCACCAACAGTGTAAAAGGGTTCCCTTTTCTCCATACCCTCTCCAGCATTTATTGCTTGTAGACTTTTGGATAGCAGCCATTCTGACTGGTGTGAAATGGTACCTCATAGTGGTTTTGATTTGCATTTCTCTGATAATGAGTGATGTTGAGCATCTTTTCATGTGTTTGTTAGCCATCTGTATGTCTTCTTTGGAGAAATATCTGTTTAGGTCTTTGGCCCATATTTTGATTGGGTCGATTATTTTTCTGGAATTGAGCTGCAGGAGTTGCTTGTATATTTTTGAGATTGGTTCTTTGTCAGTTGCTTCATTTGCTATTATTTTCTACCATTCTGAAGGCTGTTTTTCACCTTGCTTATAGTTTCCTTTGTTGTGCTTAAAAGCACAACAATTTAAATTAAAATTTAAATTAAATTAAATTTATTAAATTTTATTAATTTTATTAATTAATTTAATAAATTAAATTAAATTAAACAATTTAAATTAAACTTAAAAAATTTAAGTTTAATTAGGTCCCATTTGTTTATTCTTGCTTTTATTTCCAATATTCTGGGAGTGGGTCATAGAGGATCCTGCTGTGATGTATGTTGCAGAGTGTTTTGCCTATGTTCTCCTCTAGGAGTTTTATAGTTTCTAATGCAAGATTTGGGAGAATGGCATTGAAACATGTGAAATGTCATGTATGAAACGAGATGCCAGTCCAGGTTCAATGCACGATGCTGGATGCTTGGGACTGGTGCACTGGGACGACCCAGAGTGATGGTATGGGGAGGGAGGAGGGAGGAGGGTTCAGGATGGATTTTCTTTTAAATATTTAGAAAAAATAAATAAATAAATAAACTACAAAAAAAAAAAAAAAGAACTTTAATCCATTTTGAGTTTATTTTTGTATATGGTGTTAGAAAGTGTTCTAGCTTCATTCTTTTATAAGTGGTTGACCAGTTTTCCCTGCACCACTTGTTAAAGAGATTGTCTTTCCTCCATTGTATATTCTTGCCTCCTTTGTCAAAGATAAGGTGTCCATAGGTGCATGGGTTTATCTCTGGGCTTTCTATTTTGTTCCTTTGATCTATATTTCTGCCTTTGTGCCAGTACCATACTGTCTTGATGACTGTGGTTTTGTAGTACAGCCTGAAGTCAGGCAGGTTGATTCCTCTAGTTCCATTCTTCTTTCTCAAGATTGCTTTGGCTATTTGAGTTTTTTTTTTTTTTTTTTTTGTATTTCCATATAAAATGTGAAATTAGTTGTTCTAGCTCTGTGAAAAATACCGTTGGTACCTTGATAGGGATTGCATTGAATCTATAGATTGCTTTGGGTAGTATACTCATATCTTTCCATTTTTCCATTATCTTCAAATTTTTTCAAAGTTTTATAGTTTTCAGAGTATAGGTCTTTCATCTTGATTAAGTTTATTCCAATATGTTTTTCTTTATTCAGTTCAGTTCAGTTCAGTCACTCAGTCATGTCCAACTCTTTGTGACCCTGTGGACTGCAGCACACCAAGCCTCCCTGTCCATAACCAACTCCTGGAGGTTACTCAAACTCATGTCCATTGAGTCAGTGGTGCCATCCAACCATCTCATCTTCTGCCATCCCCTTCTCCACCCGCCTTCAGTCTTTCCGAGCATCAGGGTCTTTTCAAATGAGTTAATTCTTTGCATCACGTGACCAAAGTACTGGAGTTTCAGCTTCAGCGTCAGTCCTTCCAATGAATATTCAGGACTGATTCCCTTTAGGATGGACTGATTGGATGTCCTTGCAGTCCAAGGGATTCTCAAGAGTTTTCTCCAACACCACAGCTCAAAAGCATCAATCAATTAGTTTCTTTGTCTTGTTTGACAGGATAATAGTGAACCCACTGAACAAATTTGGAAGTTTTCCCTTTTCTTCCTTTTTTTTTTTTTTTGAGTTAGTTTGAGAAGAATATGTATTATTCTTTCTTTATGTTTGGTAGAATTCTCTTTTGAAGCTGTCCAGTCCTAGACTTTCATTTGCTGAGAGTTGTTTTTTTTTTTTTTTTAATTACAAATTCAATTTTACTACTAGTGATTAGCCTGTTAGGATTGTCTATTTCTCCCTGATACAGTCTTAGAAGGTTGTATGCTTCTAGAAACGTGTCCATTTCTTCTAAGTTGTCACATTTGCTGGCATAAAATTGTAGTATTCTCTTGCCATTTTTCTGTATCTCAGTCATATCAGTTATTTTTCTGGATGAGCATTGCTAAATGTTTATCAAATATTTTATTTTATAAAAAGCTCTTAGTTGATATTTTCTGTTGTTTATGGTCTTTATTACATTTACTTCTTCTCTGTTCTTTATTGTGTCCTTCCTTCAGGTGACTGTGTGCTCTGTTTGCTATTCTTGCTTTTTTTTTAAATTTCGTTAGCTGATAGGTTAGGTTATTTATTTGAGATTTTGTTTGTTTGTTTCTTGAGATATATCTGTACTGTTATAAGCTTCCCTGTTACAATTGCCTTTTCTGTTTCCCATAGATTTTGAGAAGTTGTGTTTCAATTTTTCTTTCACTTGAGGTGCTGTGCTGCACTTAATCACTCAGTTGTATCTGATTCTTTGCGACCCCATGGCCTGTAGCCTGCCATGCTCTACTGTCCATGGTGATTCTCCAGGCAAAATTGCTGGAGTGGGTTGTCATGCCCTCCTCCAGGTACTTGAGGTAGAATCCCTTTGATTTCTTTTTAATTCACTGTAGCATTTAGTAGCATGTTTTTCACTCTCTATGTATTTTTGCTTTCCCATTTTCCTTCATGAAATTGACTTCTAGTTTTATACTCTTGTGGCCAGAAAAAAAAATGCTTGATATAATTTCTTTTTCAAAGTGTTGAGACTTGTTTTGTGGCCTAGCATGTGCGCTATCATGAAAACTATTCCATGTGTACCTATAAAGAATATGTATGCTGCTTTGAATGGAAAGTCCTGTGGATATCTACTAAGTCCAAATGATATGTTGTGTCATTTAGGAAGACTTTTGTGTCATTGATTTTCTGATTGAACAATCTCTCCTTAAGGTAAGGGTTTAGAGTCTCCTACTACTGTTGTGTACTTCCATGGTAGCTTAGTGCTATAGAATTCACCTGCCAATGCAGAAGATGTGGGTTCAACCCTTGTGTCAGGAAAATTCCCTGAAAAAGTAAATGGCAACTCTCTCCAGTATTCTTGCCTGGGAAATCCCATGGATGGAGGAGCTGGTGGGCTACAGTCCATGCAGTTGTAAAAGAGTTGGACGCCACTTAGTGATTAAACAACAGCTATTATTGTCAATTGTTCCCTTTATATCTGTTAGCATTTGCTTTTTTATTTAGGTGTGTGTTTGTTAAAGCTGGCTTGAAGCTCAACATTCAAAAAACTAATATCATGGCATCTGGTCCCCTCACTTCATGGCAAATAGATGGGGAAACAATGGAAAGAGTGACAGACTTTATTTTTGGGGCTCCAAAATCACTGCAGATGGTGACTGCAGCCATGAAATTAAAAGATTCTTGCTCCTTGGAAGAAAAGCTGTGACCAACCTAAAAGCATATTAAAAAGGAGAGACAAAACTTTGACAACAAAGGTCCGTCTAGTCAAAGCTATGGTTTTTCCAGTAGTCATGTATGGATTTAAGAGTTGGACCAAAAGAAAGCTGAGCACCAAAGAATTGATGCTTTTGAATTGTGGTGTTGAAGAAGATTCTTGAGAGACCTTGTCTGCATGGAGATCAAAACAGTCAATCCTAAAGGAAATCAGTCCTGAATATTCATGGACGGACTGAACCTGAAGCTCTAAAACTTTGGCCATCTGATGTGAAAAACCAACTCATTTGAAAAGGTCCTGATGCTGGGAAAGATTGAACACAGGAGGAGAGTGGAATGATAGGAGGAGATAGTAGAATGGCATCACAGACTCAATGGACATGAATCTGAGCAAACTCTGGGAGTTGGTGATGGATAGGGAGGCATGGTGCACTATAGTCCATGGGGTCATAAAGAGTTGGATATTACTGAGTGGCTAAACTGAACTGATGTATGTTAAATGAGCAAAATATCCTCTTCTTGTATTGATCCATTTACATTATATAATTCCTTTCTTGACTTGTATTACAAACTTAGGTTTAAAGTCTATTTTGTCTGATATGTGTATTGCTGCATCCACTTTATTGTCATTTCTTTATGTTAATGAAATATATTTGTAGATAGGAACCATCCTTGTATCCTTGCTGTAAGTCCAACTTGATCCTGGTGTATGATTCTTTTTATTGCTTTGGTGAGTAAGCTGGATTTGATGCAAACATGAGTCACGTCCTTCCCCAATGTGTTCTGGCAGCTATCATCTTGATAAGAAATGTGTTTGGAGATGTTGGGATTAGAGCCAAGGCTAGGTGTAAACTGGGGTTTTCCCTCTACTCAGTGGCCAGCAGCACCATACTGAGTTTGGGGTTGGTTCTCAAACTGCTGCAGCAGTAACCCCGAGTTTTGGGTCTGTGATAGCTCCATTTCCCTTAACTTCCTGCACTCCTCACCTCTCAGCACTAGTACTCCCACTGCAAAGGGAAGCAGTACCTGCTCACATGCTGCTGTGGGCCTGAATGCCTTTGTCTTTCACAGCTGTTATCTCCCTTGGGCTGTGACAGCGGTGACCCTGGTTTAGAGCTGTGTAGTAAAACAAGCAGGAAGGGACAACACATCGAGTTCAGACTTAAGCAGATGCTGTGGCTATCACAGGACATCAGCCAGCATCCGCGTCAGTTTCAGTCCACTCTGTCCTCCCTGTTTTGAGAGTAAGCACTTTTACACAGTCTTCAAGAGCAGAGTCCAGGTTTCTCACAGCCCTCTTGTTGCTCTCGTCAGTCTTCCAATCAGCCAAGGATACTCACCTTCTCAATGTGAACCCCAGGGCACTAAGCATGTAGCTCGAATTGCTCGCTCCTAGGAAGGATGTCTGTTAGTGTATTCGCCCTCTTCTTCCAACTCTCCTTCCAGGGGACCTGATCAGTTTACTTCCCTCCCTACTGATTCTCTGTTGATCTTTCTTTAGCCTTTGTGCCACAGGGACTTTCCTGTCAAACTCCATTTTGTTTTCAGTGAGAATTGTTCCTCATATAGATGTATTTTTGATGTTTTCACTGAGGGAGGTGATTTCTATGTCTTTCTACACTGCTATCTGGATCTCATCTTCTTGGATACTACATTCTTTTAAGGAGATATATAATAGGTTCCTTTGTTAATTTTTTTCAGCCCAACTTTCAGAGCAGGTTTTTAATATGTTATATTTCAATATTATTTTGAGATTAATGCCTAGCTTTTCAACTTACCGCTATACATAATTTTGAATACTCAAAGAAATCATAGCTTTTCTAATTATTAGGACTCATGAGAAAGAGTAAAAGGAGAAAGAAACAAATACTTATTGCCACTTGTTCAAGATGACTTAAAAATATCTCAAATTTTCACAATAACTCCTTGACATACATTTATCATTTCCCTTTCTTTCAAATAAAATAAGGATTTAAAACATTTAAAAACTTGCCAAAATTACATGAAAGGCCAGGTTGCAAACCTAAATCTAATACTGCACTTTTCATAATATATTGTAGCCCATAAGCAGAGAACCCTTATATGTAATCAAGAAACTGTGGAGACTAAAAGAGAAAAAATAAACTTACTAGATTCATAAAAGTTAATCTTACATAAATTTTATAATATGCATAATTGTTGCTGTTTTGCTTGGTAATTAAGATACAACAATAAACTGTTTAGTATACAGTTGCAATTAATATTAAAAAAATCAAATATTTCTGAATCAGAAAAAAAGATATATCTTAGAACAGGAAGGTATTCTAATGTTTTACTGACCTAAACTGCATTCCCTTAATCTTCTATTGAAAAAAATTCATCTAATGAAGTAACTCTTATGAAAACAGAACGGTTCAATAAGTAGCACATGAGTAACCTCAAAATCCATTGTTTTAGAAAGACTTAGTTTACTATCATTAAAAATACCTCTCATACATTCCCAAAAATATAAAAATAAATATTGCATATAGATCACCAAAATAGAAAAATGGTCATTTCAGGTGGAAGTTGTAAAGGAAAATTTTCAAGTAGTTACAATTTTGGACGCAAAATTTGTGAAAAACAAAAATAAAGACCAAGAAAAAAGAATTTTAAAAAAGAATAAAAATGAAGACTTCTGACAGAAAAAAATTAAATTTGAAAAACATAGTTAGAAAAAACATAAGTGCTTTTAAATTCATAATTAATAAACCAGTTTGAATGAAACTGCTTTGCAAGAAAAGAAAGAAAGCTTGGGGACAGAACAAGAAAAGTCTTGACATATATAAGTCCTATGTATTTTCCACGGTCTTTAGAGTAAGATATTTTTAAATGAACCTAAGATGTTCTACCCCTGGTATAATACACCTTCTACCAGTTATTGAAACCATTAATGACATTAAAATTTAGGTGCTGCTATGAAGAAATTTTTATTTTTTTTTTATTTTTTTAATTTTATTTTATTTTTAAACTTTAAAATATTGTATTAGTTTTGCCAAATATCGAAATGAATCCGCCACAGGTATACCTGCATTCCCCATCCTGAACCCTCCTCCCTCCTCCCTCCCCTACCCTCCCTCTGGGTCATCCCAGTGCACCAGCCCCAAGCACCCAGTACCGTGCATCGAACCTGGACTGGAGACTCGTTTCATACATGATATTATATATGTTTCAATGCTATTCTCCCAAATCTCCCCACCCTCTCCCTCTCCCACAGAGTCCATAAGACTGATCTATACATCGGTGTCTCTTTTGCTGTCTCATACACAGGGTTATTGTTACCATCTTTCTAAATTCCATATATATGCGTTAGTATACTGTATTGGTGTTTTTCTTTCTGGCTTACTTCACTCTGTATAATAGGTTCCAGTTTCATCCATCTCATTAGAACTGATTCAAATGTATTCTTTTTTTTTTTTTTTTAATTTTATTTTATTTTTAAACTTTACATAATTGTATTAGTTTTGCCAAATATGGCTGAGTAATACTCCATTGTGTATATGTACCACTGCTTTCCTATCCATTCATCTGCTGATGGGCATCTAGGTTGCTTCCATGTCCTGGCTATTATAAACAGTGCTGCGATGAACATTGGGATACACGTGTCTCTTTCCCTTCTGGTTTCCTCAGTGTGTATGCCCAGCAGTGGGATTGCTGGATCATAAGGCAGTTCTAGTTCCAGTTTTTTAAGGAATCTCCACACTGTTCTCCATAGTGGCTGTACTAGTTTGCATTCCCACCAACAGTGTAAGAGAGTTCCCTTTTCTCCACACATTTTTATAGAGACAATTATGATCTCAAACCAGTTGACCTTAAGATAGGTACTATTTTCAATGGGCTTGCCTTAACCCAGTGAACTCTTAAAACAGACTGGGATTTTGTAGAAGTCAGAAAGTTCAAGCATAAGAGGGATTTGAAGAAAGAGAGATGTCCTGTTGGCCACTTTGATGAATGAGGGAGCTACATGGCAAGCAATGCTGGAAACCTGTAGGACCTTTTGGGAGAATGGCATTGAAATATGTATAATATCATATATGGAACGAGTCGCCAGTCCAGGTTCTATGCACGATACTGGATGCTTGGGGCTGGTGCACTGGGACGACCCAGGGGGATGGTATGGGGAGGGAGGAGGGGAGAGGGTTCAGGATGGGAAACACATGTATACCTGTGGTGGATTCATTTCAATATTTGGCAAAACCAATACAATATTGTAAAGTTTAAAAATAAAATAAAATGAAATGCTTTAAAAAAATAAATGTGTTAATGTATGTGTATATCTTAAATTTACATTTGATTTTGCCTCACTGTTCACAGTGAGTTTTTATAAATGTGATCAGAAATATTCCATTGTTATCAAGAAGGAGGGAAAGAGACAAGAAAAGCTGTAGTTAATCCCCAAAATGCATAATTTATCAAGATAGGATTGCTATCATGTAAAAAGAGAATGTTTAAGTTCTCACTCAAATGTACATATCATTCAGATATTATTTACAGAAATGTGTATACTTTAATCATACTCTGTATATAAAATCAGAGGAAGAGTGTGAATCTGAAGAAGAGGGTAATTAATCAAGACTGTATTCCTCTATCAGATGGGCTACCCTAATCACTAAACATTCTTATAGGATTTCATATGAATGTAGTGATTAATCAAAGGTAATTTTAAAAATTTAAGTATATCTGAAAAAAAAATAATACACAACTGGCATCAGTAAGGACACCAGCATCTCAGTCCTAAATGGCAAGGAAATAAACTCTGCCTCATACAGGTGAGCTTCTAAGAGGGCTCCAAACTAGATGACAATACACCCAATACACCTTGGTTTCAGTCTTGTAAGACCTAGAGCAGAAACGTCAGTCTTACCATGGTGGAAAGTCTGACCTATAGCACTGTGAGATAATAAATAAGAGTGAAGTTTTAAGCTGTTCATTTTGTGTTAATTTGCTGCATAGCAATATAAAACTAATATAGCCCAATATAAAACACCCTTGCTTCTTTCTTTTCTTCTTTTATACAACTATACAGTATTATCATATGTATAATTGACATACAAAGAACTGCACATATTAATGTGCACAATTTCATGAGTTTACCATATTCAGAATTCCATGATGACATCGAGGGAATAGGCGTAGCCACCACATCCCAAAGTTTCCTCATGTTCCTCTGTTTTTGTTTTATTTGTTTTTCTTTTTTCCTTTCTTTCTTTTTTTTTTTTTTGTGTTTGTTTGTTTTCAGATTTGTTCTGGATGTCACACCTTATGTAGATGGCCCTAGATATATGCTCTGCAAAATATCAGCTGAACACCAGGAGCCAGCAGATGACAGATGACCCAGACAATGAAGATATTTATGAGATGTGTTAACAAAGCTGTCTCATAACACTGCAAAACCACCCCAACTAATGTCAGGGCTCTTGAATTGGCATTTAATTCAGTTTACTATTTGCTATTTTGTTGTTGTCCTTAGTTTAAAATTGAAATATAAGCCTATACAAGTACAGCTAAGAGCCCAATCTGAGGGACCAAATATTCTTTACCAGTATTTTGGTTGACACTTCCATCGATTTTGAATAAAGTACAGTATTGGCATATGAATTCTCTCTTCCATTCAAATGGGTCTTTCCAATAAGGATGCTTTTTATGTAAATATAAACCTAGGAAGATGATTCCTCTGTAATGTTTTCTATGCCAAGACCAACCTGACTTCTAATGTAATAATTTAGGGCTACAATTCAACCTATCTTATTCAAAAGAATTATTCAACATAATATCTTAGGACATCATGATCCACTATGTATTGCTGTTATTGAAAGTACATAGGTTTTCCTTCCAAAATAGGCTTTCCTTCCTCAAACCCAGAAAGAATAGTAGGAGTCACATTACTTTTTATATAAGAAAACTTGAGCCCAAAAGTTAAATCAAACATTTATATTGAGGGTCTTAAAAACTAAAAATATTGTTTAGACACAATGAACCAATTGAGAAAATAATAATGCAAAAACATCAAAATCTAATGCACTATAAGTGTTATAAAATGTAGGCACTTAATTAATGTTAAAATAAATAAGATATTTTTAACTATGGATGATCAAAAAAAAAAAAACTGTTTTAAAGTTAATAAAAGTATATCCCTTAGAGGAAGTGTTCTATTTTTCAAAGAAAGCTACCGCATAAATATCTGTGTGTTCAACTGCTCAGTCATGTCTGACTCTTTGCAACCCTATGGACTGTAACTTGTCAGACTCCTCTCTCCATGGAATTTTCCAGGCAAGAATACTAGAGTGGGTTGCCATTTCCTACTCCAGGGGATCTTTCTGACCCAGGGATCAAATTATCTCCTGCATTGGCAAAAATATTTTTTACCACTTCACCACCTTGGAAACCCCTATAAATGTCATTACACTGAGGAAAATATTATAGCCAACCAATATCTCAATCCTGGACCACACCCTGCATGGTTTCTACCACTGCTTCCAAATTCAAAGCCATAATAAAAATTTAGCTTTCACACTAGTAGATTTAATTTTTAAAATTTCTCAGTTATGTCTCATAATCTTAAGACTGTCTTCAACACAATCTTGCTTCATATTTATTAGTCTACATTGTCTATTTTAGATTTGTGATTTTTCTCTTCCTCCTAGTGATGCTGAGCATTATGTTTTCATTTCATCATCATAAGACTGTCTTCAACACAATCTTGCTTCGTATTTATTAGTCTACATTGTCTATTTTAGATTTGTGATTTTTCTCTTCCTCCTAGTGATGCTCAGCATTATGTTTTCATTTCATCATCATAATCTTGCATCAGCACAAGTCCAGAATATTTTTAAAAAGTAAATATTATACCTGTACACTTATTTTTTGTTGTTGTTTAGTTGCTAAGTCATGTCCAACACTTCGTGACCCCATGGACTGCAGCCTCCCAGGCTCCTCTGTCCATGGAATTATCCCTACAAGAATAGCTGAGTTGGTTGCATTTCCTTCTCCAGGGGATCTTCCCTACCCAGGAATTGGACCCATATCTCCTGTTGCAAACAGATTCTTAATCAGTGAGCCATCAGTGAAGCCCACTTAATGCGAATGTGTCATGAAGCAGCTAACTACTTTGTGTTACGCCACTATAGCCATAGCATACTCTGCATAATTTTTGTTTCTCATGTGTAGCTTGTTTTTTTTTTATAAGTGAGCCATTAATTTTAAGAGACCACTTGTTTCAATAAATATTTCTTGCCCATCTCTTAAGAGAAAGACATTCCAGTGGATGATGAAGAATGATATAATGAATAGCAGATAGATAGTCTTATGCATCAAGAACTTTATGGTCTCTATAAGACAACATTGGGCACACCTATTCACACCTATTTCAGTGAAGTTATGCCTGCTCCCAATATCTATATTATCCAGATTAGAGCAAGGAATAGAAAATATATGAAGGTGGAACCAGTACAGTGCTCACCCAAAGGAAAATAAGGTTAACTTTATCTTGTAACCTTCCTACCCCTCATCTCCTGTTAGTGCCTATCTCTGCTTTCCCAGGATACTATTATTATCCAATTAATGCATTAACTTAACTGTGCTTCTCTTCCTCAACAATCTCCCCTTCCAGCTGTCTAAGTTTAGAGATAGTGTGTTTGCCTATACATACACATGCACTGGTATAAGAAAAGAAATGATGACTTTGCATTAATAAACAACATGCTTAGTATTCTAAAGCTTTTTTTTTTTTGTACAAAATTTGTATACAGTCATTCTTCCCACCACTCTCTGTCTCTCTCTCTCTATCACACACACATACACACACACACACACACACACACACACAAAAGAACACAATTTATGTAATCTGTCTGTATTATAAGTTGGAATCCAACATTTGGTATTTATCTCTAAAATATTAGGCAAACTAAATTCCTTGAGCTTCAGTCTCATCTCTAGAATTAATTATAATAAATTACAAAGGTAATAAATTACTTCTTAAAGTAAAGATACATTTTATGGAATTGAGATATAATCAAAATTCCTAGCAGAATTTGAGAACATAATAAACACTCAATAAATGCCATTCTCCCCTTATCCCAGTAAAAATAATGATCTAATCTAAGAAACCATAAACATTTTAATCTATTTTGAGGTTATAAACATTTATCTATAAAACATGTGTTAAAGCTCCTACAATAATTGCAATTTGTAAATGAACAACTGTGCACATATCTAATTTCTTCATTTAAAAAATCACATGAGCAATTCTGGAAAGTATTACAGTCATTATAATGAAGGAACTGAGATCAAGAATAGTTAAATGACTTGTTCAGCACCACAGTATAATTAATAATGGAAGTAATTTAGGTCAATATAGATATTTTTACATTGTCTTTTTACAGGGTTTCCTAGGTGGCACAGAGGTAAAAAAGTCTGCCTGCCAATGGAGAAAAGGAAATGACAAATGACTCCAGTAGTCTTGGCTGGGAATCCCCATAGACAGAGGAGCCTGGTGGACTACAGTTCATGGGGTCTCAAGACAGATGGACATGACTTAGCAACTTAACAACAATAAAATTATTAAGCTTAAAATGTACTAATAAATATAAAGAATAGTCACTGGCACATTGTAAATCCTATGCAAATGGTGGTTAAAATTGTTAATTCATTATCTAACACAAAATAATGCCACATATGTTGAATAAATGAATCATTTACAATTTTTAAATTATAAAGAGATATATGTGAGAGAAACACAGAAGCATTAGATATTATTTTTTACAAAACAAAAGCAAAGAATACAGTTGGAATGAAAGTTCTAGCATCTAGTTTGATTCTTATGTTAATAAAAAATAAAAGTCCAACTGTCTGCAACCCCATGGACTCTAGTCTGCCAGGCTCCTCTGTCCGTGGGATTTCCCAGGCAAGAATACTGGAATGGGTTGCCATTCCCTTCTCCAGTGGATCTTACCCACCCAGTGATTTAACCTGAGTCTCCCACACTGCAGGTGTGTTCTTTACTGTCTGAGCCACCAGGGAAGCCCCAGAATACAGAACCCATCAAGTGCATTTTTCCCAGAGCCCAGATCATTATGAGCCCAGAAGCCCATAGCTTCTCCATGTAGACAAGTTCCTAAAATACAGCTGAGCTAAAAAGTCTTTTCAAAGCACACTGTGAGATATCTAGGGGGAAAAATATTTACTTTAATAACACATTTACATTTGTACTTTTAATTGATGTGCTGTGACATTATTTACTTTGAGATTATGAAGCTGGCAAACATCTTTTTCCCCATGTTACTGAATCTCTGAAGATTTATCTACTTTGACCACATACTTTAAATTGAATACATATGTGGGAGGAATTCCCATTTGAGTTTCCATGGTATCAAAGTATTTTTCTGTTTAACTCATGCTTCACTACTTTGTTTTAATAATTGTCTTTGTATGGAAGCATACCTTTTCCTGGAGGCATTTTTTTTTTGTAACTTCCCCAAAGTTTTTGTATTGATTTAGATATTTCAGCAATAAAAGATTATGTAGAGTGATGCCAATAAGATGACAAGCAGACAGTTCCAGACCCTCCTTCCACTCATAGAGACACTGATGAAACAACACATGCACTAATTCAATTTGTATGAAATCCATAAACCAGATAAAATATTCCTACACCCTATACAAACACAAAACTAGCCACATCACAGCCAGAATTTTTTATATCTTTTCACCTTTGTTGATCCCCCCAGTGCAGTGCCACATGAACAGAAGAAAATTCACAGCTCTTAGCTTCTTCCTAAGGAAAGAAAGAGGAGACCAGACCATTCATCCAACATACTAGGTTTTCAGGGGAGTTTCTTGAGAGATAGACTCTGTCCTGGCTGTCTTATACTGCAGACAATATTCTAGATCCCTTACAGTCCCTGAGCAGAAAAAGAAAGAAAGAAAGAATGTAAGGGAAGCATGCTGCTTCTCCAGTGACAGAGACCAATGCAGCTCATTGGCCACCTGTAAAGAGGGAA
This sequence comes from Bos grunniens, assembly GCF_055505025.1. Taxonomy (NCBI): domain Eukaryota; kingdom Metazoa; phylum Chordata; class Mammalia; order Artiodactyla; family Bovidae; genus Bos; species Bos grunniens. The sequence goes on along the minus strand of NC_141176.1, from coordinate 5,769,976 downwards.
AAAGAAGAATGGATTTTATGTCCTATATTCATTTTGGCTTTACAGGAGGCTGTTCAAGGAACCACTTTCTATCTAACCCAATTTGGGTTGCTAAAGAAAGCCACATACTATAGATTGCTAGGGGTCTCTGAGAACAAAAAAATGTAGGGTGGCATGTTGCTACCTTAGAGGACCCATCAAATAGCAGATTAACACCAAAGGAAATGAAAGGCTATGAGCTCCCATGAGAAAAAGAAACTAGAAGATGGCTCTAATTAAGAATCTGCAAGTCCAGAGAAGACATCCACAGAGAAAGATTGAGAGATCCTCTGAATCTCCAGCTGAGCTGAATGGTGAAAGTCTTTCTTTGTTAGAAGTCCATGAAGACTAGGATAAATGGCATATTTGGACATGTTGATACTGGTACAAAGTTACAAGGAATGCAAAGAAACAGGAGGAACGCACCAATTAAAGGAATAAAGATAAACTCTAGAAACAGACTCTAAAGAAGATATATGTTACCTGACAAAAACTTCAAAATAACAGTCAAAAATAGGCTAAACAAGATGAAAACAGTGATGTATAAACAAAACTAGAATTTCAGTAGAGACAGAAAATATTTAAAGAATCATCAAATTTGAAGCTAAAAAAATGAAATAAATAAACTAAAAAATTCACTAGAGGGATTCAACAACAGACTTGAATAAGCCGAGAAAAAAAATGGTAAACTCAAAAACAGGTCATTTGAAATTATCTAGTCTGAGGAACAAAAATAAACCATGGAGAAAAAAAAAAAAATGAAGGAAGCTAAAGGACTAATGAGCCACCATCAAAGAGACAATTTTTGAGAGTCTCAGAAGGAGAAAGGGGCAGAAAGTGTAGCTAAAATAATAATGACTAAATTCTTCTAAAATCTAGGGAAGGAAAAAGACATTCAGATTCAAGAAACCAAACAATCTAAACTATGAATCAAAAGAGATTTGCATAAATTTTAGGTTAAAAGTTAAAAGACAGGAGTATTATTAATAAGGAAAATGACAAAATATTGTTAACGGTTATGCAATTCTTTTTGTTCTTTGGTCACTAAGTTATGTCAGACTCTTTTGTAACCCCATGGACTGTAGCCTGCCAGTGTCCTCTATCCATGGAATTTCCTAGGCAAGAATACTGGAGTGGGTTCCATTTCCTTCTCCAAGAGATCTTCCTGACCCAGGAATCAAACCTGCATCTCCTTCACTGGCAGGTGGATTCTTTACCACTGAGCCACTTGGGAAGCTTGTTCAATTCAGTTCAGTTGTTCAGTCGTGTTCAACTCTTTGCAACCCCATGGACTGCAGCACACCAGGCTTCCCTGTCCATCACCAACGCCCAGAATTTGCTCAAACTCATGTCCATCGAGTCAGTGATGCCATCCATCCATCTCATCCTCTGTTGTCCCCTTCTCCTCCTGTCTTCAATTTTTCCCAGCATCAGAGTCTTCTTCAGTTAGTCAGTTCTTCATTTCACAACAGATGGCCAAAGTACTGGAGCTTCAACTTCAGCATCAGTTTTTCCAATGAACATTCAGGACTGATTTCCTTATGATTGACTGGTTCAATGTCCTTGCAATCCAAGGTACTCTCAAGAGTCTTCTCCAACACCACAGTTCGAAGGCATCAATTCTTCGGAATTGTATACACAGTATACAATTGGAAACCTTGTATATACAGTATAAAATGTAAATTGTCATATACCAACAAAGAGTGTTTGTGTGTGTAGGCTAAAAGTATAGAGATCTTGTATATGATTGAGACATTCTATATAACTACAAAGAAAATATCTAGCAAACATACACATACACACACACACAAAGAATCAAAACATCTCAGTATAAAGTAAACAATAAATGAGACACACACAAAAATTGCAAAAGATAGAAAGATACACAGAGCTATCTTATAGATAAATGGATTAAATTCCCCAACCAAAAGATAATAACCCAATGGATTTTCAAAAACTTAAAAAAAAAAGCACACAGCTAAATGATGTCTACAACAAAGTCACATTCAATTTAAGTATAAAAATAGGATGAAAGTAAAAGAAAAAGATTATTCTATACAAATAGTAAGCAAGAGATAGCCAGAGTAACTATGCTTATATCAAACAAGGTAGATTTTAATGTCAAAAAATGTCCAAAGAAAAAAGAAACACACTATACAAGAGAAAATGGTCAACATACATGGATATATAAAAATTGTAAATAATATGTGTACATTGGTGTACCTAAATCTATAAAACAAACATTGACAGATCAGAAAGGAATGATGGACACTAAAACAAAATAGAGACTTCATTGTCCTACTTTCACTAATGAATATATCACATAGGTAGAACATCAAAAAGGAATTAGTGGACTTGCTTGAAGAGACACATACACTATTCCACCCAACAGCCCAGATAGTTTTATCAAGACGACACGGTCATTCTCCAGGATAAATCACACATTGTACTACAATGTGTATAAATATATTATATATATATTTATATATTTACATAAATTATATATATTCATATATTTATATATAATATATATTATACATAATATATATTATACATAATTTATATATGAAATAATATATATTATACATTGTTATATTATAAATATACATTTATATATAATTTGTATATATTATTATATATAATATATAATATTATATTATATAATATATAATATATACAAATATAAAGTAATTTATGTATCACATATAAATTATATATAATATATATAAATCATATAAATATATAATATATAATATAATATAATATATAATATTATCATATTATACTATATATTTTACTAATATAATATCATATATAAGATATATTATATTAAATATTATATATTGTATAAATTACATATTATAATACATGGTATATATTATATATTATAATAATATAATATAATAACATTATATAATACAGTATATATTATATTATTACATTATCATATTATAAATATATGATATTATATTAGTAAAATACATAATGTAATATAATATATATTATATTATTATATTATATATCATATCATATAAAATATGATAAAATATATAATATATGATATACATATGATTATATATAATATGTTTTATATTATATTATTATATTATATATGACACTATATTTGAACAATATATAATATAATATATTATATATTGGTTTTCACTTTCACTTTCACTTTCACTTTTCACTTTCATGCATTGGAGAAGGCAATGGCACCCCACTCCAGTACTCTTGCCTGGAGAATCCCAGGGACAGGTGAGCCTGGTAGGCTACCATGTATCGGGTCACACAGAGTCGGACACGACTGAGGTGACTTAGCATAGCATAGCGCAGCATACATACTATGTATATAATATACATTATATTGTATTTAATATTAACATATGATATAGGGTATATATGATATATGATATTCGATATTAATATATCATTAATATATGATATATTAATATATTATATACTATAAATATAATAATATATTATATTATATATTATTATATAATATGCAATATAATATTGTATCATATTATAATATAATATAAAATTATTTAAATATAATACACAAAATATGATATATGTTATCATTATATAATATGATATATTATATATATTATATAAACAATGTATATATAATATACATTATATTATATATAATTATATATATTTATAACATTTATAATTATTATAAATTATTAAAATAATGTAATAATATAATACATATTATATTTATAAATTGTAATTATAATTTATATATAATATAATTATATTCACATATATATGTATATATACATTATATAATAATGCATATGTGTAAACATACATACATTATATATATAATAGATATATACATTATTATAAATATATACATTATATACACATTATTATACATCACGTACACATTTATAATGTATACATTATATATATTATATATAATACATATATACATAATTATAAATGTATACGTTATTATATATATATATTCAATATATATATATATGTACATATAATTCCATTCGATTCAGTTCAGTCGCTCAGTCATGTCCGACTCTTTGTGACCTCTGCAGCACGCCAGGCTCCCTTTCCGTCACCCACTTCTGGAGTTCACTCACATTCACGTCCACTGACTCAGTGATGCCATCCAGCCATCTCATCCTCTGTCGTCCCCTTCTCCTCTTGCCCCCATTCCCTCCCGGCATCAGAGTCTTTTCCAGTGAGTCAACTCTTCGCATTAGGTGGCCAAAGAACTGGAGTTTCAGCTTTACCATCATTCCTTCCAAAGAAATCCCAGGGCTGATTTCCTTCAGAATGGACTGATTGGATCTCCTTGCAGTCCAAGGCACTCTCAAGAGTCTTCTCCAACAACACAATTCAAAAGCATCAATTCTTCGGCACTCAGCCTTCTTCACAGTCCAACTCTCACATCCATACATGATCACAGGAAAAACCATAGCCTTAACTAGACGGACCTTTGTTGGCAAAGTAATGTCTCTGCTTTTCAATGTGCTATCTAGGTTTGTCACAGCTTTCCTTCCAAGGAGTAAGCATTTTTTAATTTCATGGCTGCAGTCACCATTTGCAGTGATTTTGGAGCCCCAAAAATAAAGTCTGACACCATTTCCACTGTTTCTCCATCTATTTCCCATGAAGTGATGGGACCGGATGCCATGATCTTCGTTTTCTGAATGTTGAGCTTTAAGTCAACTGTTTCACTCTCCACTTTCAATTTCATCAAGAGGCTTTATAGTTCCTTTTCACTTTCTGCTATAAGAGTGGAGTCATCTGCATATCTGAGGTTATTGATATTTCTCCTGGCCATCTTAATTCCAGCTTGTGCTTCATCCAGCCCAGAATTTCTCATGATGTACTCTGCATAGAAGTTAAATAAGCAGGGTGACAATATACAGCCTTGACATACTCCTTTTCCTATTTGGAACCAGTCTGTTGCTCCATGTCCAGTTCTAACTGTTGCTTCCTGACCTGCATATAGATTTCTCAAGAGGCAGGTCAGGTGGTCTGATATTCCCATCTCTTTCAGAATTTTCCACAGTTTATTGTGATCCACACAGTCAAAGGCTTTGGAATAGATAATTTTATATATATATATATATATATATATATATATATATATATATATAATGTATATATGTATATATATACATTATATTGTATATATAATTATATATATGTATAGTCAATAAAGCAGAAATAGATGTTTTTCTGGAACTCTCTTGCTTTTTCCATGATCCAGCCGATGTTGGCAATTTGGTCTCTGCCTCTTCTACCTTTTCTAAAACTAGCTTGAACATCAGGAAGTTCACGGTTCACATATTGGCTTGGAGAATTTTGAGGATTACTTTACTAGCGTATGAGATGAGTGCAATTGTGCGGTAGTTTGAGCATTCTTTGGCATTGCCTTTCTTTGGGATTGGAATGAAAACTGACCTTTTCCAGTCCTATGGCCACTTGTGAGTTTTCCAAATTTGCTGGCATATTGAGTGCAGCACTTTCTCAGCATCATCTTTCAGGATTTGGAATAGCTCAACTGGAATTCCATCACCTCCACTAGCTTTGTTCGTAGTGATGCTTTCTAAGGCCTACCTGACTTCACATTCCAGGATGTCTGGCTCTAGGTCAGTGATCACACCATCGTGATTATCTGGGTGGTGAAGGTCTTTTTTGTACAGTTCTTCTGTGTATTATTGCCATCTCTTCTTAATATCTTCTGCTTCTGTTAGGTCCATACCACTTCTGTCCTTTATCGAGCCTATCTTTGTATGAAATGTTCCTTTGGTATCTCTGATTTTCTTGAAGAGATCTCTAGTCTTTCCCATTCTGTTGTTTTCCTCTATTTCTTTGCATTGATCGCCGAGGAAGGCTTTCTTATCTATTCTTGCTATTCTTTGGAACTCTGCATTCAGATGCTTATATCTTTCCTTTGCTTTTCGCTTCTCTTCTTTTCACAGCTGTTTGTAAGGCCTCCGCAGACAGCCATTTTGCTTTTTTGCATTTCTTTTCTATGGGGATCGTCTTGATCCCTGTCTCCTGTACAATGTCACGAACCTCATTCCATAGTTCATCAGTCACTCTGTCTATCCGATCTAGGCCCTTAAATCTATTTCTCACTTCCACTGTACAATCATAAGGGATTTGATTTAGGTCATACCTGAATGGTCTAGTGCTTTTCCCTACTTTCTTCAATTTCAGTCTGAATTTGGCAATAAGGAGTTCATGTTCTGAGCCACAGTCAGCTCCTGGTCTTGTTTTTACTGACTGTATAGAGCTTCTCCATCTTTGGCTGCAAACAATATAATCAATCTGATTTCGGTATTGACCATCTGGTGATGTCCATGTGTAGAGTCTTCTCTTGTGTTGTTGGAAGAGGGTGTTTGTTATGACCAGTGCATTTTCTTGGCAAAACTCTATTAGCCTTTGCCCTGCTTCATTCCGTATTCCAAGGCCAAATTTGCCTGTTACTCCAGGTGCTTCTTGACTTCCTACTTTTGCATTCCAGTCCCCTATAATGAAAAGGACATCTTTTTGGGGTGTTAGTCTAGAAGGTCTTGTAGGTCTTCATAGAACCATTCAACTTAAGCTTCTTCAGCATTACTGATTGGGCATAGACTTGGATTACTGTGATATTGAATGGTTTGCCTTGGAAATGAACAGAGATCATTCTGTCATTTTTGAGACTGCATCCAAGTACTGCATTTTGGACTCTTTTATTAACCATGATGGCTACTCCATTTCTTCTGAGGGATTCCTGCCTGCAGTAGTTGATACAATGGTCATCTGAGTTAAATTCACCCATTGCAGTCCATTTCAGTTCACTGATTCCTAGAATGTTGACATTCACTCTTGCCATCTCCTGTTTGACCACTTCCAATTTGCCTTGATTCATGGACCTGACATTCCAGGTTCCTATGCAATATTGCTCTTTACAGCATCGGACCTATCACCAGTCACATCCACAGCTGGGTATTCATTTTGCTTTGGCTCCATCCCTTCATTCTTTCCGGAGTTAGTTCTCCACTGATCTCCAGTAGCATATTGGGCACCTACTGACCTGGGGAGTTTCTCTTTCAGTATCCTATCATTTTCCCTTTTCATGCTGTTCATGGGGTTCTCAAGGCAAGAATACTGAAGTGGTTTGCCATTCCCTTCTCCAGTGGACCACATTCTGTCAGATCTCTCCTTGAGAAATTTGTATGTGGGTCAGGAAGCAACAGTTAGAACTGGACATGGAGCAACAGACTGGTTCCAAATAGGAAAAGGAGTACGTCAAGGCTGTATATTGTCACCCTGCTTTATAACTTATATGCAGAGTACATCATGAGAAACGCTGGACTGGAAGAAACACAAGCTGGAATCAAGATTGATGGGAAAAATATCAATAATCTCAGATATGCAGATGACACCACCCTTATAGCAGAAAGTGAAGAGGAACTCAAAAGCCTCTTGATGAAAGTGAAAGTGGAGAGTGAAAAAGTTGGCTTAAAGCTCAACAACAGAAAACGAAGTTCATGGTATCCGGTCCCATCCTTCATGGGAAGTAGATGGGGAAACAGTGGAAACAGTATCAGACTTTATTTTTCTGGGCTCCAAAATTACTGCAGATGGTGACTGCAGCCATGAAATTATAAGACGCTTACTCCTTAGAAGGAAAGTTATGACCAACCTATATAGCATACTGAAAAGCAGAGACATTACTTTGCCAACAAAGGTTCGTCTAGTCAAGGCTATGGTTTTTCCTGTGGTCATGTATGGATGTGAGAGTTAGACTTGAAGAAGGCTGAGTGCCGAAGAATTGATGCTTTTGAATTGTGTTGTTGGAGAAGACTCTTGAGAATCCTTTGGTCTGCAAGGAGATCCAACCAGTCCATTCTGAAGGAGATCAACCCTGGGATTTCTTTGGAAGGAATGATGCTAAAGCTGAAACTCCAGTACTTTCGTCACCTCATGGGAAGAATTGACTCTTTGGAAAACACTCTGATGCTGGGAGGGATTTGGGGGCAAGAGGAGAAGGGGATGACAGAGGATGAGATGGCTGGGTGGCATCACTGACTCGATGGACTTGAGTCTGGGTGAACTCCAGGAGTTGGTGATGGACAGGGATGCCTGTCGCAAAGAGTCGGACACGACTGAGTGACTGATCTGATCTGATATATATGTATATTTTATATAATTAATATACATCATTATAATAATATAATGATAATATAATAAATATATTTATAAATTTTATAATTATTATTTACATTATATATAATATTAATAATCATATATAATATATGCTATATTGATATATTATGATATATTGTATATTATGATATATTATAATATATTATATATAATTATATATTATATATATAATACATATATATACATAATTGCTATTGGTAGCTAAGTCACTTCAGTCGTGTCTGACTCTGTACGACCCCATAGACGGCTTCTACCAGGCTCCGCCGTCCCTGGGATTCTCCAGGCATGTACACTGGAGTGGGTTGCCATTTCCTTCTCCAATGTGGGAAGTGAAAAGTGAAAGTGATTTCACTCAGTGTTGTCCGACTCTTCGTGACCCCATGGACTGCAGCCCACCAGGCTCCTCTGTCCATGGGATTTTCCAGGCAAGAGTACTGGAGTGGGGTGCCATTGCCTTCCTTGATATACATAATATATATGCATATATATATGTATATAAAATAAGCCTTAGTAAATGTAAGAAGATTGAAATTATAGCAAGTATCTTTTCCAACCACAATAGAATGAAACTAGATATCAGTAGCAGAAAGAAAGCTAAAAAAAATTACAAATATGTGGAAATTAAACAGCACGTTCTTGAACAACCAATGGATTAAAGAAGAAATTAGAGGATAAAGTAGAAAGTAGCTTTACACAAAATTTTTAAAATATATCAAAACTAATAGGATGCATCAAAAAAAGTACTCATAACAAAGTTTATAGCAATAAACCTCTACATTAAAGAGAATAAAGCAACATCAAATAAACTAACACCACACATACAAAAACTAGAAAAAGAACAAATTAAGCCCAAAGATAACAGAAGAAAGTTTTTAAACCAAAAAAAAAGAAAGAAAGAAAATAATCTACAAAATAAAAGTTGTTTTTTTGAAAAGACTACAAAGTTGACAAAAATGTTAGCTAGATAACATTAAAAAAGTGAATTAAATAAAATTAGAATGAAAAAGGTGACATTAAATCTGATTCCACAGAAATAAGAGAAATTATAATAAATAATTATACTTTAACATATTGGATAGCCTAGAAAAAAACGGGAAAACTTATAAACAAAAACCTTACCAATACTTTATAATAAAAATATAGAAAACATGAACAGACCTATCATGAAAAAAAAAAGATTAAGTAAATAATCACCAACCTCCCAACAAAGGAAAACTCACAATCAGATGGCTTCATTGGAGATGTCTACCAAATATTTAAAGGAGAATTAATATTGATCCATATCAAATTACTCAAAATTCTAAAGATGTCAGGTACATTTCCAAACTCATTTTATGACAGCAGAGTTAACCTGATACCAAAGTCATACCAAAGTTATTCAGGAACAATACAAGAATGGAAAATTACAGATTGATAACCCTAATGAACATGGATGCAAAGACCTAACAAAGTACCAGTAACCAAATTCACAGCAGATTAAAAAGGATTATAATTGTACTTACTATGATCAAGTAAGATTTATGCTACGATGCAAACAGGGTTCAAAGTATGCAAATCAATAAATGTCATACACCACACTAACATAATGAAAGACAAAAATCACATGATCATCTCAGTGTAGATGTAGAAAATGCATTTGATAAATATAGCATCTTTTTGTAATAAAGAATCTCAGCAAACATAGTATGGAACGAATGTACTTCAACATAATAAGGCATCCAGATTAGAAGAGAAGAAGTAAAACTGCCTCTGTTGACAAATAACATAATCTTACATATGAAAAACCTCTGAAAACTTCACAAATACACATACACACACATGTCAGCATGAAAAAAAAAAAAAACAGTCATTTCTATATACTAAAAATGAATTATTCTAAATGTGTAATATTCCCAAATATAGTAACAATGAATTATCCAAAAATAAAAATTTAAATTATCTAATTTATAATAGCATTAAAAAGAATAAAATCCTTCAGATCAAACTTTACTAAGAAGGTTAAAGACTTGTGTACTGAAAACTACTAAACATTGATGGAAGACATTAAGAAGACAAATGAATAAAAGATATCATGCATCCATGAATTAGAAGAATTAATATTATTAAAATGTCTACAGTACCTAAAGAAATCTATAGATTTATTAAAATCCTAATTGCATTTTTCCAGTAATAATTAATTTCTAAAACTTATATGGAGCCAGAAAGGATTCTGAATATCCAAAACAATTTTGACAAAGAACAAATCTAAGAGCATCACTATTCTGATTTAAAATACATTTCAAAGCTTCAGTAATTAAAACAGTATGGTATTGGCATAAAAATAGGCATGTGTATTAACAAAAGAGAATAGAGAGCCTAGAAATGAGACTACACATACACAGTCAACTAATCTTCAAAAAGGGTAACAAGAATACACAATGGGGAAAACACAGTCTCTTCAATCTGGTATTAAGATAACCAGTTATCCACATACAAGAAAATTAGATTGGATCCTATCATACACCATACATAAAATTAAACTCAAAATAGATTAAAGACTTAAATGTACATCTTAACCTATAAAACTCCTGGTAGAAAAAATAAGGGGAAAGCTTCATGCCATTGTCTTTGGCAATGATTACTTGGATGTGACATCAAAAGCATAAGCAACAAAACAGAGAAGAGGGACCACATCAAACTAATACTTCTGAACAACAAAGGAAACAATCAACAAGATGAAAAGATACTATTAAAATAAAGATAACAACATTGATAAAATGTTGAGAAATTGGAAAATTTTTACCTTGTTGTAATAATATAAAATAGTGTAGACACTATGGAAAACAGTACATAATTTTCTTAAAAAATTAAAAATAGAAACTACCATATGACTCATCAGTCTCACTTCTGTATGTATATCCAAAAAATTAATATCATGATCTCAAAAAGATATTTTCAGGCCCAGGGTAACTGCAGCACAAGTCACACTAGCTAAGAGGGAGAAATAGTCTAAATGTCCATCAACAGACCAACTGGTAAAGAAACGTGTTATATTCATACAATGGAGTAATATTCAGCCACAAAAAAGAAGAAAATCTTGTCAAATATTACAACACAGATGAATCTGGAAGGCATTACACTAAGAAAATGTCAGTCACAAAAGACAAATACTGTATGATTCCATTTATATGAGGTGTATAAACTAGTCAAACTCATTAAAGCAAAAGTAGAATGGTGGTTGCCAGGAATTCTAGAGGGAGAAATGGGAGGCTGCTGTTCACTACATGTAAGTTTTTGCAGATGCTTAAGATGAAAAAGTTATAGAGATCTTTGGTACAACACTGTATTTATAGTTAATAATATTTTGCTGCACACTTAAGAATTTAAGAGAGTAGACCCCATATTATGTGTTTTATAGCATTAAAAAAGAAAATATTTAAATTAAAATAACTAAAGACTGAACCGTGAACTTCCTGATGTTCAAGCTGGTTTGAGAAAAGGCAGAGGAACAAGAGATCAAATTGCCAACATCCGCTGGATCATGGAAAAAGCAAGAGAGTTCCAGAAAAACATCTATTTCTGCTTTATTGACTATGCCAAAGCCTTTGACTGTGTGGATCACAATAAACTGTGGAAAATTCTGAAAGAGATGGGAATACCAGACCACCTGACCTGCCTTTTGAGAAATCTCTATGCAAGACAGGAAGCAACAGTTAGAACAGGACATGGAACAACAGACTGGTTCCAAATAGGAAAAGGAGTACACTAAGGCTGTATATTGTCACCCTGCTTATTTAACTTCTATGCAGAGTACATCATGAGAAATGTTTGACTGGAAGAAACACAAGCTGGAATCAAGATTGCCAGGAGAAATGTCAATAACCTCAGGTATGCAGATGACACCACCCTTATAGCAGAAAGTGAAGAGGAACTATAAAGCCTTTTGATGAAAGTGAAAGTGGAGAGTGAAAAAGGTGGCTTAAAGCTCAACATTCAGAAAACAAAGATCATGGCATCCAGTCCCATCACTTCATGGGAAATAGATGGGGAAACAGTGGAAACAGTGTCAGGCTTTATTTTTTGGGGCTCCAAAATCACTGCAGATGGTGACTGCAGCCATGAAATTAAAAGATGCTAACTCCTTGGAAGGAAAGTTATGACCAACCTAGATAGCACATTCAAAAGCAAAGACATTACTTTGCCAAAAAAAGTTCATCTAGTCAAGGCTATGGTTTTTCCTGTGGTCATGTATGGATGTGAGAGTTGGACTGTGAAGAAGGCTGAGTGCCGAAGAATTGATGCTTTTGAACTGTGGTGTTGGAGAAGACTCTTGAGAGTCCCTTGGTCTGCAAGGAGATCCAACCAGTCCATTCTGAAGGAGATCAACCCAGGGATTACTTTGGAAGGAATGATGCTGAAGCTGAAACTCCAGTACTTTGGCCACCTCATGGGAAGAGTTGACTCCTTGGAAAAGACCCTGATGCTGGGAGGGATTGGGGGCAAGAGGAGAAGGGGACCACAGAGGATGAGATGGCTGGATGGCATCACTGACTCGATGGACATGAGTCTGGGTGAACTCTGGGAGTTGGTGATGGACAGGGAGGCCTGGCGTGCTGCCACTCATGGGGTCGCAAAGAGTCGGACACAACTGAGCGACTGATCTGATGTGATCTGATCTGAGGGTATTTTATAACTACAAATTTCCATATTTTGAAGGTCAAATTATTCAACACCTTACAAATCAAGTCAGTTACTCAGGTTCTTAAGAATTTTGTTTTGTTTTGCTTTTGTATATAACCCTGAACATATTGGTTTGGAACTTAGTTGTGTTCATTTAAGATTACTTAGTACAGTTTTAAACATGATACCCAGTTGTGGAATCTGGCTTGAGAACATCTCTCACAGGTCTTTTTATTTGAAAAGACATCTTTTCCCAGAAGGTCATCACCAAAATTCCATAATCTTATTTCCCACTATAAAACCATATGCCATATGCATTTGCCCCAGCTCGGGGTTGGCTTGGAGAGTATCTGACATTTCAAACTCTCTATTGGTAGATATTGTCTACAAGTAAATAAATAAAAACAAATTATCAGAATAAGATAACAAATTTCAAAAAGAAAAGGGAAGAGTATTGGGTAGAATTGGCAACCAGTTCTGCTCCATAATTCTTACCCTATGTCATCTCCCACAAAGTGTGATCAAATGTTAATATTTATGATTTCCCAATTATTCTATGGGTTAAAATTCAATTCAGTCAATATTGTTAAATTTAGCCTGAAGAAATAAACTCTTCTTAGTAATTTCTGCTTGCTAATTTCAAGTACTTTCTCAGTATTTCAATTGTCCATCAATGCCTTATATTTTCTAAGCATTTCTTAGTATAGATTGGAGAATTAATTGCAAAGGTGACTTTACAATGGAAAGGAAAAGAATCTGGGACACTTATACAATGGGCCCTTAACAAGGATATGCACTGTTGAATCCTTTTTCTTAAGGTGTACCTCCAAGATTATATAAGCATTAGGCCCCACAACATCTTTACATTCATGAGGACATGTATTATATAATCTTATAGAGCAGAAATCAGAGTTCTTAGAATTATGGAAAATGGCCTCTAGAAACACACTGATTGCTGAGGCATGAGTAGTGTGTCCTGGAACCTACACCAGTCATTTTTGAGATCATTATTGTTATCTGGCTTTGGGACAGGGAAAAGAGAGCAGCGGATTTACATCCTGGTCATTTACTTTTTAGGGCTTCCCAGGTGGTGCTAGTGGTAAAGAACCCACCTGTCAACACAGGAGCCATAAGAGAGGTGGGTTCCATCCGTGGGCTGGACAATCCCCTGGAGTAAGCAATGGCAACGACTCCAGTATTCTTGCCTGGAAATCCTATGGACAGAGGAGCCTGACGGGCTATAGTCCATGGGATCGCAAAGTGTCAGACACCACTGAAGTGACTTTGGACAGAAACAAGTTTATTTTCAGTCGTCTCAAAGTAGCTGAACATGGTGGGCTATCTGGTTAATAGTATATTGCGCTCTAATTTTCTTGAAGAGATCTCTAGTCTTTCCCATTCTATTGTTTTCCTCTATTTCTTTGCACTTATCACTGAGGAAGGCTTTCTTATCTCTCCTTGCTATTCTTTGGAACTCTGCATTCAAATGGGTATATCTTTCCTTTTCTCCTTTGCTTTTGGCTTCTTTTCATTTCACAGCTATTATAAGGCCTCCTCAGACAGCCATTTTCCTTTTTTCATTTCTTTTTCTTGGGAGTGGTTTTGCTCCCTGTCTCTTATACAGTGTCACAAAGCTCCATCCATAGTTCATCAGGCACTTTCTCTGTCAGATCTAGTCCCTTAAAACTATTTCTCACTTCCACTGTATAATCATAAGGGATTTGATTTAGGTCATACTTGAATGGTCTAGTGGTTTTCCCCACTTTCTTCAATTTCAGTCTAATTTGGCATAAGGAGTTCATGATCTGAGCCACAGTCAGCTCCTGGTCTTGTTTTTGCTGACTGTACAGAGTTTCTCCATCTTTGCTGCAAAGAATATAATCAATCTGATTTTGGCTATTCACCATCTGGTGATGTCCCTTCTCAGGGTTCATCATCTATACTCTAGTACAATAATACAAGTTGTTTTGGAAGTGAATAAGTGCAGAATATACCCACAGCCTTTCTAACTCTCCTTGGCATGCCCTTGGTTTTTTTGCAGTCTTCAAAGTGATTTACTTCTAGAATTCTAAAGCAGAGGAGTACCAAGGGAATTCTTTCTTAAATATACTATAGGCTTTTCCGTTCTCCCAATCTTTGGTCCATAAGTATGAGATAGGAACAATATAGTTCCACTTAACTGCATCACCCTTAATGCTCCCCAGCAGTTAAGCTACAAGTTTCATATCTCATTAAGCAATGACTTTCAAGCATTGTATAATTTATTTCCATATATGATAAACAAAAACATGCATGTGTATGTGTGTTTGTCCATGTGCCTATGCATACCAAACTGAACAAAGCTTTCATAAGCAATGTGTCCTTACTATGTGCATTACAGTCTATTTTTCTTTGTATATTTCACTTAAAAATTTTTAGTTACAACCTGAAAATTGATTTCGAGATCTATTGATGAGTCTCTACCATGGTTTAGAAAACCATATCTTCCTACTACCACAGTGTAATTGAAAATGTTTATGGTTTAACTGTGCCTAGAACAAACTCTACTATGTAATAGACCACCAGACTTAGATTTTGGTCTGTATATGAGGCTTAAGAAAATTTTTAAAAACCATTTTTAAAAAGCCCTTAACACCTGGCTTTAACAAATATCTTACTAGAAGAGAGAATATAAAAATATTAAGATCCAGTTTGAGACTAAAAATATATATCCCAAGTCAGAGATGTGCAAAGTTTTTCTTAAAGTTCCAGATAATAAATATTTTAGCCTTTGTAGACTATACAAACTATGTTGTAACTCCTCAATACTGCCTTCATATCATGAATATTGTCATAGACAATATGCAAAAAAAAAAAAAAAAGTTTGTGGCCAGGTTTAATAAAATTTTATTTAACAAAGTAGGTGGTGATTTGCCAATTACTATTCTAAGTAGAAGTGTCTTATTCTTTCTCCCATAACAATATATTCTGCAATTACTTATTTGTAGGTTTTCCTCTTTCTCACATGCTACCTCAATTAATTTCAAGCTCCATGAAAATACAGGTCTCTTCTATCTTTTATTTTTGTGTCCCCAGTACCTGGCACAGTAGAGACCAGATACATTTGTATCTTGTCTTTTCTCAGCAAAAATGCCAGCAGAATAACCTGATAAAGCAAAGCTAAGTTTAGTTGATTTATATGTAAAAAAGAACAAGGCCAATATGGAGGCTTAGCAGACTTTCCTATAGACATAAGAAGAGGATATTTGATCCAGGTTCTGGTATTAAAAAGAAAGCTGCTATGACTGTCAATATACAGGTTTTTGTGTGGACAGATGTTTTCATTCCTGTGAGCTAAATGATCAAGTGTGCTATTTCTGTGTTGTATAGTTAATTTTACAAGAAAACTACCAAAATAGTTTCAATAATGGCTTTCTGTGTGTGTGTGTGTATGAGTGTGTGTGTGTGTTAGTCGTTCAGTCAAGTCCAAATCTTTGTGACACCATGGACTGTAGCCTAAAGGGCTTCTCTGTCCATGTACTTCTTCAGGCAAGAATATTGAAGTGAGTAGCCATTCACTTCTGGGGATCTTCCTGACCCAGAGATCGAACCCAGTTCTCCTGTATTGCAAGAAGATTCTTTACTATGTGAGACACCAGGGAAGCCCTAATTTTACAAGACACATCCAAAATAGTTTCAATAATGGTCTTATAGTTTTACAATTTCATCAGCAATTTATAAGAGACCTAATTTTTTCACATCCTCTTCATCATTTGGTATAATCACTATTTTATATTTTAGCTTGTATAATAGATACATCACAGTAATCCAAGTCTATGCCCCAAACAGTAACACTGAAGAAGCTGAAGTTGAACAGTTCTATGAAGACATACAAGACCTTTTAGAACTAACACTCAAAAAAGATGTCCTCTTCATAATAGGGTACTGGAATGCAAAAGTAGGAAGTCAAGAAACACCTGGGGTAACAGGCAAATTTGGCCTTGGAATACAGAATGAAGCAGGGCAAAGGCTTATAGAGTTTTGCCAAGAGAATGCACCGGTCATAACAAACACCCTCTTCCAACAACACAAGAGAAGACTCTACACATGGACATCACCAGATGGTCAAACTGAAATCAGATTGATTATATTCTTTGCAGCCAAAGATGGAGAAGCTCTGTACAGTCAGCAAAAACAAGACCAGGAGCTGACTGTGGTTCAGATCATGAATTCCTTACTGCCAAATTCAGACTAAAATTGAAGAAAGTAGGGAAAACAACTAGACCATTCAGGTATGACCTAAATCAAATCCCTTATGATTATACAGTGGAGTGAGAAATAGATTTAACGGACTAGATTTGATAGAGTGCCTGATGAACTATAGACAGAGGTTCGTGACACTGTAAAGGAGACAGAGATCAAGACCGTCCCCATGGAAAAGAAATGCAAAAAGGAAAAATGGCTGTCTGAGGAGGCCTTGCAAATAGCTGTGAAAAGAAGAGAAGCAAAAAACAAAGGAGAAAAGGAAAGATATAAGCATCTGAATGCAGAGTTCCAAAGAATAGTAAGGACAGATAAGAAAGCCTTCCTCAGCGAACAATGCAAAGAAATAGAGGAAAACAACAGAATGGGAAAGACTCTCTTCAAGAAATCTCTTCAAGAAAGAGATCTCTTCAAGAAAATTCGAGATACCAGGGGAACATTTCATGCAAAGATGGGCTCGATAAAGGACAGAAATGGTATGGACCCAATAGAAGCAGAAGATATTAAGAAGAGGTAGCAAGAATACACAGAAGAACTGTACAAAAAAGATCTTCATGACCCAGATAATCATGATGGTGTGATCACTCACCTAGAGCCAGACATCCTGGAATGTGAAGTCAAGTGGGCCTTAGAAGCAGCATCTCTACAAACAAAGCTAGTGGAGGTGATGGAATTCCAGTTGAGCTATTTCAAATCCTGAAAGATGATGCTGAGAAAGTGCTGCACTCAATATGCCAGCAAGTTTGAAAAACTCAGCAGTGGCCACAGGAATGGAAAAGGTCACTTTCCATTCCAATCCCAAAGAAAGGCAATGCCAAAGAATGCTCAAACTACCACACAATTGCACTCATCTCACATGCTAGTAAAGTAATGCTCAAAATTCTCCAAGCCAGGCTTCAGCAATGCGTGAACCATGAACTTCCAGATGTTCAAGCTGGTTTTAGAAAAGGCAGAGGAACCAGACATCAAATTGCCAACATCCTCTGGATCATGGAAAAAGCAATAGAGTTCCAAAAAAGCATCTATTTCTGCTTTATTGACTCTGCCAAAGCCTTTGACTGTGTGGATCACAATAAACTGTGAAAAATCCTTCAAGAGATGGGAATACCAGAGCACCTGACCTGCCTCTTGAGAAACCTATATGCAAGACAGGAAGCAACAGTTAGAACTGCACATGGAACAATAGACTGGTTCCAAATAGGAAAAGGAGTACGTCAAGGCTGTATATTGTCACCCTGCTTATTTAACTTATATGCAGAGTACATCATGAGAAGTGCTGGGAAGAAGCACAAACTGGAATCAAGATTGCCGGGAGAAATATCAATAACCTCAGATATACAGATGACGCCACCCTTATGCAGAAAGTGAGGAGGAACTAAAGAGCCTCTTGATGAAAGTGAAAGAGGGGAGTGAAAAAGTTGGCTTAAAACTCAACATTCAGAAAACTAAGATCATGGCATCTGGTCCCATAACTTCATGGGAAATAGATGGGGAAACAGTGGAAACAGTGTCAGACTTTTTATTTTTTTGGGCTCCAAAATCACTGCAGATGGTGACTGCAGCCATGAAATTAAAAGATGCTTACTCCTTAGAAGGAAAGTTATAACCAATATAGATAGCATTTTTAAAAGCAAAGATATTACTTTGCCAGCAAAGGTCCATCTAGTCAAGGCTCTGGTTTTTCCAGTGGTCATGTATGGATGTGAGAGTTGGACTGTGAAGAAAGCTGAGCACCAAAGGATTGATGCTTTTGAACTGTGGTGCTGGAGTAGACTCTTGAGAGTCCCTTGGACTGCAAGGAGATCCAACCAGTCCATTCTGAAGGAGATCAGTCCTGGGTGTTCTTTGGAAGGACTGATGCTGAAGCTGAAACTCCAATACTTTGGCCACCTCATGCGAAAAGTTGACTCACTGGAAAAGACCCTGGTGCTGGGAGGGATTAGGGGCAGGAGGAGAAGGAGACGACAGAGGATGAAATGGCTGGATGGCATCACCGACTTGATGGAGATGAGTTTGAGTGAACTCCATGAGTTGGTGATGGACAGGGAGGCCTGGCGTGTTGCAGATCATGGGGTTGCAAAGAGTCGGACACGACTGAGCGACTGAACTGAACTGAACTGAACTGAATGGATATATAGCAGCATCTCCACATGGTGTAACTTATTTTCATATATTTTATAAAATGGAGAATGGGTTGGGATTGGACAGACTATTAGAGAGTTTATAGGTTTGGACTGGTGGACCCACAGAGAGTCTTAAACCAAAGTTGTTGTTTAGCCATTCAGTTGTGTCTGACTCTTTGTAATACATGGACCACAGTATGCCGACTTCCCTGTCCTTTGCTGTTTCCTGGAGTTTGTCAAACTCATGTCCTTTGAGTCATTGATGCATCCAGCCATCTCATCTTCTGTCACCCACTTCCTTTCCTGCCCTCAATCTTTTCCAGCATCAGGGTCTTTTCCAATGTATCAGCTTTTCCCATCAGGTGGCCAAAGTACTGGAACTTCAGCTTCAGCATCAGTCCTTTCAATGAATATTCAGGGTTTATTTGCTTTAAGATTGACTGGCTTGACCACCTTGTTATCCAGGGACTCTCAAGAGCTTCTCCAAACCATAATTTGAAAGTATCAGTTCTTTAGTGCTCAGCCTTATTTATGGTCCAACTCTCAAATCTGTAACATGACTACTAGAAAAACCATAGCTTTCACTGTATGAACCATTGTCTGCAAAGTGATATCTCTGCTTTTTAATATGCTATCTAGGTTTATCATAGTTCTTCATCAAAGGAGCAAGCATCTTTTAAATTCATAGCTGCATTCGCAGTCCACAGTGATTTTGGAGTCCGAGAAAATAAAGTCTGTCACTGTTTCCATTGTATCCTCATCTATTTGCCATGAAGTGATGGGACCTGGTGCCATAATCTTAGGATTTGAATGCTGTTTTAAGCAAGCTTTTTCACTCTTTCACCTTCATCAATCAAGAGCTCTTTACTTCATCTTCACTTTCTGCCATAAGGGTGGTGTCATCTGCATATCTGAGGTTATTGATATTTCTCCAGGCAATCTTGATTCCAGCTTGTGATTCATCCAGGCAACATTTCATATGATGTACTCTGCATAGAGTACATGCGGCTTCTTTGGTGGCTCAGCTGGTAAAGTATCCGCCTGCAATGCAAGAGACCTGGGATTGATCCCTGGTTTGGGAAAATACCCTGGAGAAGGGAATGGCTAACCACTACAGTATTCTGGCCTGGAGAATTTCATGCACTGTAAAGTCCATGGGATCACAAAGAGCAGACACATCTGAGTGATTTTCACCATTACACCATTCTGCATCAGAGTTAAATAAGCAGGGTGACATTATACAGCCTTGACATACTCTTTTCCCAATTTTGAACCAGTGTGCTGTCCCATATCCTGTTCTAACTGTTGCTTCTTGACTTGCATACAGATTTCTCAGGAGACAGGTAAAGCAGTCTGGTATTCCCATCTCTTTAAGAATTTCCCACAGTTTCTTGTGATCCACACAGTCAAAGGCTTTAGTATAGTCAATGAAGCAGAAGTACATGTTTTTTTTCTGGAATTCTCTTGCTATTTCTATGATCCAATATATGTTGCAAGTTTGATCTCTGGTTCTTCTGCCTTTTCTAAATCCAGCTTGTTTAGCTGGAAGTTCTAACTTCACATACTACTGAAGCCGAGCTTGAAGGATTTTGAACATTTTCTTGCTATCATGTGAAATCAGTGCAATTGTGTGGTAGTTTAAACACTCTTTGACATTGCCCTTCTTTGGTATTGGAATGAAACTGAGTTTTAACAGTATTGTGGCCACTGCTGAGTTTTCCAAATTTGCTGGCATATTGAGTGCAGCACTTTCACAGCATCATCTCTAATGATGTGAAATAGCTCAACTGGAATTCCATCACCTCCACTAACTTTGTTCACAGTAATGCTCCCTAATTTCCAGTTAACTTCACACACCAGGTTGTCTGGCTCTAGGTGAGTGATCACACCCTTGCGGTTTTCCAAGTCTTTAAGACATATTTTGTACAGTTCTTCTGTGTATTCTTGCTGCCTCTTCTTAATATCTTCTGGTTCTGTTAGGTCCATGCTATTTGTGTGTGTGTGTGTGTGTGTGTGTATGTGTGTGTGCCCATCTCTGTATGAAATGTTCCCTTGGTATCTCTAATTTTCTGGAAGAGATCTCTAGTCTTTCCCATTCTATTGTTTTCCTCTATTTCTTCACATTGTTCATCTAGGAAGGCTTTCTTATCTCTCTGTGCTATTGTTTGGAACTTTGCCATTAGTGAGTATATCTTTCCTTTTTTTCTTTGCTTTTCACTTATCTTCTTTTCTAATCTATTTGTAAAGCCTTCTCAGACAACCATTTTGCCTTTTTGCATTTCCTTTTCTTGGAGATGGTTTTCATCACCGCCTCCTGTACAATGTAAAGTATAGTATTGATGAGGTAATTTTTAGTTGGCTCAGTTGTGAATTTCAGTAATAGATATTTCTTTGAACAGTTAACTAAAATATTTTTCTCTGATATCATTATGAAAAAAAAAAGAATATATGTTTTGTTTTGTTTTTTCCTCCCAAACACTGGATCAGAAAGGCATGTTAATAAAGACAAACGAAAGAAATTTAATGTCAGTTTGTTCTCAATTTATTGAATTAATGTATGCATGTGCGCTCAGTGATCCACATCTGATCACTCGTACCAACTGTGGTGCGACTGATCAGTTGGATGGATCCTCACATCCAACTCTGAGGCTATAACCTGTAGCCCACCAGGCTCCTCTGTCCACGAGATTCTCCAGACATGAATACTGGAGTGGGTTGCCATTTCCTCCACGAAGGGATCTTTCTGATCCAGGGATGTAACCCACATCTCATGCATCTCCTACATCTCCTATAAAGGCAGACTCTTTACTGCTGTGCCAATATTTTAACATCATTATTTAGAGGTTTTAAATTATTTTATTTCATAATAGCAGTATATATAAAATTAGAAGTATAAAATTTTAAATTCAACCAATGTGAAATTACAATAGCAGATATTGACAATATATCCTATGCATCACTTCACAGGCAGATAGCTCACCATAAAAATCTTTATTTTTCTTGATATTTTTGGTTAATAGGAGTTATAACATTTTAGTTCTCATCCATGCTCAGCATTTTACAGCACTAAAGTGATCTCAGAGTGACATAAAGTAAATATACTAGTGTTATATATTGGGAAGACTTGCTTTGGATTCCTAACATTGCCATTCACTAGAAGTTTGTCATGAATATCCACTCAAAATTTTAGCTTGCTCCTATGCATAATGGAATAAAATTTAATGTTATTCACAGAAATATAAAGATCAAATGATATACTATGTAAAATAGCTCTTTCATATGTAAGAGAGAAAACATTGCATAAATGTATGGTATTAGCAGTTTTTAGAATGAATCCCTGTTTGATACAGCATAGTGGTTAACAGACATGACTAAAGTTGAGTTGACATAGGTTTTAAAACAAAGTTTACCCCTTGTAGTTCAGTCACTCAGTCATGTCCAACACTTTGTGACCCCAGGAACTGCATCAAGCCAGGCTTCCCTGCCTGTCACCATTTCCTGGAGCTTGCTCAAACTCATATTCAACCATCTCATCCTCTGTCATCCCCTTATCAGATCTTAATCTATCTCAGCACCAGCTTCCTCACTACAAAGTGTGAGAATAATTTTTATTCAAAGGAAAAATGAAAACTTATAAAGTGCTTCAAACAGTGCTTCACATGGTAGCATGTTAGTCATTATTAAATTACTATGTTCTATTGTTACATATATTCTTTTTTAAAATTCTGTATTTTGCTATCCTTATTTTTTTTAGTAGATTACAAAACTTAGTATTTCAGTAGATGATGAACTTTGCAGTAGCAGGGATCAAGGCAGCTACCATGCTTGTGCTTCCCCCCACTTCGTCTTTGTGTTCATTTTTATGGAAGTAGGCTGATGGCATATCATTTCCCCAAAAACAGACATGTTAATGAGTGATAGTGAAAGTATAAATTAAAAAGAATTTTTACTCAAATAACTTTTTTATAGATTACAGTAAAATGGATATTTAAACACACATTGTGGGCAGTTCCATTTTTTGAGGTATAATTGGCATGAAACATTAGTTTCAGGTGAACACATGATGATTACATATTTTTATATGGTGCAAAAAAGATCACCACAATAAAAATTGAGTTACAATCTGTCACCATACAGAGTTGCAAATTTTTTTCTTGTGCTGAGAATTTTCAAGATTTATTCTCATGGCAACGTTTAAATATACGCAAGAAGGTTATAACTTTTGAATCCATTCACCCTTTTTGCTCACCGTCCAATTTCTCTTCCCCTCTGGCAACCACCATTCTGTTCTCTGTATTAGTGAGTTTTATCTTGTTTTGTTGCTTGGTTTGATTTGTTTTTTTAGATTACAAATGAAAATGAAATCATATGTTATTTGTTTGTTTTGTTCTGCCTGACTTACATAACTTGGCATAATACTTTCTAGGTCCATCATGTTGGCCAAAATGATAAAAAAAAATTTAATGCCTGAGTAGTATTCTATTTTATATACCATATCTTCTTTATCCATTCAAACATCAGTGGACAAAGGTTGTTTCTACCTCTTGTTTATTGTAAATAACATTATGATGAACGTCGGGGAAAATATGTCTTTTAGAAACAGTGTTTTCATTTTCTTTGGATAAATACTCAGAAATGGAATTACTGGATCATATGGAGCTTCCATCATATTTTTTGAGGAATCTCCATAATGTTTTCCATAGTGGCTGCATCAATTTACCTTCCCATCAACAGTGCACAAGTGTTCTCTTTTCTCCACATCTTCACCAACATTTACTTGCTGTTTGTTTGTTTGTTTGTTTTTAATAATAGCTATTTTAACAGGAGGTGATATCTCATTACAGTTTTGATTTGCATTTTCCTGATTATTAATGGTGTTGTGCATCTTCTCATGCAACTGCTGGTGATTTGAAGATCTTCTTTGGAAATATGTCTTTCGGATCCTCGGCCCATTTTTTAATAAGATAGTTTGAGGTTTTCTATTGAGTTGTGTCAATTATTTATACATTTTACTTATTGATCCCTTACTGAATATATGGTTTACAAATATCTTTTACTGTTTTATTTTTCTTTTTTGCTTTTGTAATCAGATCCAAAAAATCATCACCAAGACCCAGATCAAGGAGTTACCCTCTTTATTTTTTCCAAGGAGTTATATGGTCTTGGTTCTTATATTTAAGTCCTTAATCCATTTTAAGCTAACTTTGTGTATGGTTTAAGATAATAGGCTAATTTTATTTTTTTGCATGTTAATGTCCAGTTTTCTGACCACTGTTTATTGAAAAGGTTGTCCTTTCTCTATTGTATGTTGCTTCCTTCATTGCTGTAAATTAATTGAACATATATGCGTGGGTTTATTTCTGGGCTCTCATTTCTGCTCCATTGGTTTATGTGTCTGTTTTTAGGATGAAACCATATTATTTTGATTGTGATAACTTTGTAATATCGCTTCAATCAGGAAGCATGCTGCATCTAGCTTTGCTCTTTTTTAAGACTGCTGTGACTCTTCACGGTCACTGGCTACTTCTAGCTCCATTTAAATTTAAAATTATTATGTGTCTGTGAAAGTGGTATTGGACTTCTTTACAAGGATTGGACTTGAATCTGTCAATTACTTTGGTTAATATGGAAATTTTAACAATGTTAGTTTTTCCAATCTACAAACACAGAATATGTTTCCATTTAGTTTTCTCTTCAATTTTTTTCATCAAAGGTCATCCATTCTTGAACTCTGCCAGAGTATTGCTCAATGCCTTGTCTGAGACCACATTTACCATATTTATTAATAGATATGTATGTTGTGGCCCATAGATATTTATTAATGAATCAATCAATATTGTAATGAATTAATAATGTAAGTTTAATAAAGGTATAAAGTTTATTTTTCCTAGTGTTTTTATTAGTATTGTGAATAATGTATAATTTACAATTTTGGAGACTTCAACCTTTGTCTTCTTTGTTAATTGCTTTAAGAAAATAGTGATATTTTCTACTCTTAAAAAAACTGGCAATTAAACTTCTTGTTAACTGGGTATGTGTTCGCTTTTGAATTTGTATAGTAGAGAGGAAGCAGAAGATTTCTAAAAACAGTGCTTTGGAGACTTGATGGCCCTAGTTTTAGAACTGAGGCCATGATTCTTATTTACTACCACAGAGTAAGTATACAGCTTGGGGATAGATCCAAGAAGAAACAGCTCCATCATTTCTTTTTATTCCACTAATTTCAAATGTATCTCCAATCTTTGACTTGGTCTTAGTTTGGTTTATTTGTATCTACCCAAATAATAGTATCTTAGCCAATTCACTATTCTGGTCTTTATTTCATTTTTGGATCTTTAGTTTATGGATTAATATAAAAGTAAATAACAAGATGAGGTTCTCAGTCAAGAACAAAACCTCCATGGAATATAATGCTAGAACTTCAAATTTCTACGTGGGTATATGAAAAAAAAATAAAAATAAAAAAAGTCAATGGAAAAATGTAAGGACTTATTTTTCAAACCTTCACTTTCATTGAAAGCTTTCTCTCTTATTACCCATAGAAAGGGACAGGCAACTCTACTTAGCTTCTTCTTAAATAAGTTTTCTTCAGTAAGAGACAGGAAGACTTGTCCCTCTTGGGGCAATTATTAAATTGCCTTTAGATTCTTTGCCTTTGAGATGGTCAAGAATGAAAACAAAGATACATAATACTTAAGTGACCAATGTCAACTTTATTATTGCTGATTTAAAACACCCTATAGTTCAGTTCAGTTCACTTCAGTCGCTCAGTCATGTCCGACTCTTTGTGACCCCATGAATCAGCACACGAGGCCTCCCTGTCCATCACCAACTCCCGGAGTTCACTCAAATTCATGTCCATCGAGTCCATGATGCCATCCAGCCATCTCATCCTCTGTTGTCCCCTTCTCCTCCTGCCCCCAATCCCTCCCAGCATCAGAGTCTTTTCCAATGAGTCAACTCTTCTCATGAGGTGGCCAAAGTATTGGAGTTTCAGCTTTAGCATTATTCCTTCCAAAGAACACCCAGGGTTGATCTCCTTTAGAGTAGACTGGTTGGATCTCCTTGCAGTCCAAGGGACTCTCAAGAGTCTTCTCCAACACCACAGTTCAAAAGAATCAATTCTTAGGCTCTCAGCTTCTTCACAATCCAACTCTCACATCCATACATGACCACTGGAAAAACCATAGCCTTGACTAGACAGACCTTTGTTGGCAAAGTAATGTCTGTCTCTGCTTTTCAATATACTATCTAGGTTGGTCATAATTTTTCTTCCAAGGAGTAAGCGTTTTTTAATTTCATGGCTGCAGTCACCATCTGCAGTGATTTTGGAGCCCCCCAAAAATAAAGTCTGACACTGTTTCCACTGTTTCCCCATATATTTCCCATGAAGTGATGGGACCAGAAGCCATGATCTTTGTTTTCTGAATGGTGAGTTTTAAGCCAACTTTTACACTCTCCTCTTTCACTTTCATCAACAGGCTTTTTAGTTCCTCTTCACTTTCTGCCATAAGGATGGTGTCATCTGCATATCTGAGGTTGTTGATATTTCTCCCAGCAATTTTGATTCAAGCTTGTGCTTCTTCCAGCCCAGAGTTTCTCATGATGTACTCTGCATAGAAGTTAAATAAGCAGGGTGACAATATACAGCCTTGACATACTCCTTTTCCTATTTGGAATCAGTCTGTATAGTTACTGGTACATAATTTAAAAATTATGCCCTAAACAACATGTCCAGTAGTTTTCCCTCATGAGATTGTGGTATAGAAAAAGATGGAGAAAATATTTGTCATATAGAATTAATTGTCATAGAAAATAAAAAAGCAATATTACAACAAGCCATGAAAATAACTTTATATGAAGTCAGGATGCTGGATCATTTTATATAATCCAGACTCTCTAAGGAAATTTACTATAATGAAATTCTACTGCATATGAATGGAAGGTACTGTAAGACCAAAGTGAGGATGATTATAGATTTCTCTCTCTCTCCCTTTCTCTCTCTCACACACACCCCTTCCAACTTCTACCAGAAAGTTTGTCAGTTGTTTAATTATAACTTAGTTGACCAAATCATTGAAGAGTCAGTTCATAGCCACTAATCAACATCATATTTGTACTACAACTTTGCCAGAAGAGTATGGCCTCTCACTTCACCTGCCTGGAAAACACTTCTATCTCTTTTTTGCCAAATCAATTGCTATAAAATTTTCAGGATGTCAAATAAACCTCCGTTAAAGGAAGAAATAATTTTATGAAAAATGTATTTGAATAATCCAATGTGGAGGAATTTCTCCTTTTTCTGAATGCAATCGCATTTAAAGGCTGAAGCACACAATTTAGTGTTTAGATTGTTTTTATTTTTCATTTTTAATTTCATTGTTCTTCTGAGATTTCAGGTAAATTAATCTTGTCTTCTAAGAGAGAAAGCAGGTCTTTAGACAAGGATCATATATGTTACTACTTTTAAATCAACCAGAGATAGAGATATCCAAGTAAATGCTCTACTGATTGATATCTTTGAGATCAATTGGTTAATGACATTTAATACTCTAAAAGAAATATTGCCTTAAAGTGATTTTCAAGACTTGAGAGATCATGCCTTCTCTAAAACCCAATAGGCCTGTATTCTTATTACTAGTCATTAATATGATGTCAAGTTTAATGGTTTTCTTGTTTCCTTCCTCCTTCCCTCCTTCACTTCCTTGTCTTCCTTTCTTTTTTTTCATTCTGTCCTTACATCATTCTTTCTTAAGTCTTTACTCTTCTGGAATATTTCACTTTAATGTTAACATTTATAACAAGGGAAGTTTCAAAACTAGTTATGTGATTATAAAGATAAGTTTGATGGTCAATGACTTAACTATTGAGTTGCTCTTCAAGTAGACTTCACATTTTGTTATTGAGATATCTTCATTGTTTTCCTCAGTCAAAGGAATATTATCCTAGAAAGGAAAATTGAGAAATATAAAACTATCTGGTGAGTTCATTCAAGAATATGACATACTATTTCTCAAAATGCTTATTTTATGTCAATAAATAAATATAATTTAACATCCAGAGAGCAGGTTAAAAAATAGCAGTCTAGAAGAATGAACAATTAAGTCTTTTAACATAGTCTTTGGATCTAAGGATAGACTTTGCATATTTTTAGTATTCAAATCTAGTAAAGGATAACAATTTTATAGTAGTGCACAGATGATAAATTTTATATAGCAGAACTGGAGTTTAATTAAACCATTAAAATCATTTAATTTATAATTCAAAGATATTAAATTGATTTCTATGAAACATTTGGAAATACAGTTAGATAGAACTTCCTATTCTGTACATTATTAATAAAAAATATACAAATGTAAATTTTCATATATTTAGCTGAGCTTTAACATGTGTTTTTTCTTAATTTTTCTGTTAGCTGTTACTTACTGATTCATCCATATTTACTCAATATTTCTGAATTAATTGCACTATGTCAATTTGCATGAAATTATGCCCTGTATATTCAGAAATATGTTTTTTATTTAATATTTTTCACTTTTAATACCAAAGTTCAATGTATTTATTTAATGAGGTAGAGTTTTCACAATGCTTAATTTAAACAAAATTTGAATTTATTTTGTGTAACTGAAAAGTTTGATTGAAAGGGAATTTGGTATAGGTTAATGAGACACTTTTCTAGCAAATTAAGGAAATGCTTTTTTTTTTTCCTTTTTTGGGCTGGATTCATATTTAGCTTTTCATTTGCTTGCTGTTACGTTTAGTAGCATATGCTACAGGAAGACTGAGTAATATGAAAGGAAGACATTATCACTTACATAAAATAAATTAATGTATAAATAACACAAGTAAAGTAATTTGTATATTTTACTGAGTAGATTGCTTCACAGTTTATAAAGCACATTCACATATGATCTTTTTAAAGTTTTAAGTAAGATTGAGAGGACAAAAGTGGGAAAATGTGAGAAAACAAGTCGAGTGACTAGAATTAGCCATTTGTGGAAGGCAGAATAATGTCCACCTGAGACACATGCTCTACGTTATGGAACCTGTGAATATCTTATGTTACATGGCAAAGAGTCACTGAGGTTGCATCCGAATTAAGTTTGCCAACCAGTTGAATTTAGGGTTGTGAGATTTCCCTGGATTATCTATTTAGGCCTAGTATAATCACAGGAGTCCTTGAATATCAAAGAAGAAGGCAGAAGAGAAGGTCAGAAAGATGTGGTGTAAGACGGATCCAGTCAGCCATCTCTGGTAAAGAAAAAGGAAAAGGGCCGTAAGCCAGGGAGGGCTGGTGGCCTCACAAAGTTGGAAAAGGCCAGGAAACAGGTTCCCACCCAAAGCCTCCGGAAAGGAATTCAGCCCTACTGACATCTTGATTTTAGCTCCATGAGACCAAAGTCAGATTTGTGACCCACAGAACAATAAGACAATACATTTGTAATGTTTAGCCACTATGTTTCTGGTAATTTGTTAGAGCAGCAATAGGAAACTAATGTTTCAGAATTTGGGTTATTATCATGTTTATTTTCCTACATTAACATTAGAGTCCTTTTGCCTAAGAATAAGAATTTCAAAAATTAGATTTACTTGTTGATTTTATTTGTGAATTCAGGGAAGATTGGAAACTTCATGTTATCAACCATTGAAATCTTAAACATTTTTTTTTCACTTAGGGTGATATACATCTTTACATCTCATTTTAATTTTTCTTTCATTTCTATGCTTTTTATTTCTTAATATCTTTTATCTTTTAATGTGTTGTTGCTGTAACGTTTCTTATATTTGGCTTGGCTTTAAATGGTGTAAATTAGGTTAATTTAACCTAATTTCTGAATCATTTAACCTTTTTCAGCAATGTTTAATTTGCTTCTATTTGAGCTTCAGGTTAGAATGATACATGTAAATAGTGAAATATTTTGTCCTCCTTTAAAGTATATTTCTTTTCTTTTACCTCTAATTGCATTTTGCTAATACTTCTGGAACAATGTTAAATACTGTTCAAGATTATTGGCATCCTTGTTTTTGTCTGACTTTAATCATGCTATTTCTAGGATTTCCTCAAAAAGTATGATATTCAATATTTATTTGATTGTTCACTTAATTATAATGGTCATACAAAGCAAATATAGCTAAATTCAGTTGCAACTCTGTGCAGAACATTAGAAACACAAAGTAAATATGAGGTAGCTATTAGTCAATTTGATAAACACATTTTCTGTCTATGGAGAAGTACCTTCTTACTCTGCCCATTACACATTGTAGAGCACAGGAATGAGTATTGTCACATACTGTTACAGACAGTGATGTCTACTGATCATCCTTGTAGGCCAAGGTGAAGACAGCAGATGTGCAAACTCTAAGAGAGAAAAATAAAAATATGGAAGGTTGAAGAAAAGAAACTGTCTAGAAAGTAGAGAGAGAAGGGAAATCTCATGGTGGAAAATTTTTTGAATAAGAAAATCCCTTTAGAAAACCACAATTTCTTTTTAAATACACCTCCTCCTCACCTTTTATTGGAGGCTAAAAAAGTAAATGGTGATACTAAAGAAATAAATTTTAGTGGCCATTATGGAATTATTTTTGGAAGACATCTTCCCTCTAGATTATAGTTATCTTAGGAATTTCCATTTTTCAGAAAAGGCTATTATATATACTTATACTTCTGAACTATGGTCAATGACTCAGTTTGGGAACAGAAAAGGAAAGTTTGGCATTGTCTTCAATCATCCTACTGCTCAAATCAGAGCAATGGAGTTAGCATTATCTTAAGGAAAGATGGGAGGGCTGAAATTCCAGACTGTGATTAGCACAGAGCCATGGGAAAATGAGACAATCTCTTGTCCTCATAAAAATTACACTGGACACTTATATAAAGACATTGATTCCTCATGGGTCTGGTTTGGCCTGGACACAAGGATATTATAAGGCAAGATTCAATTTATGAAGAGGTTATCTTGTGAAAATATGAAATACAGACTACTTTCCCTTCAAAGTTACACACATAAGTCAGTTACAAGTATTTAAGTTTTCATTGTCATCTATGTGTTTGTGTGTGTGTGTGTGTGACATGTATATTATAATACAACAGCATTGCTGTGTGGACATTTTTCTGAAATCTTGATTTATTTGAGTTACTAAACATATTTTAAAACATAGCTTCATTTTTGCCATAAGCAAAACTTGGCCCCCAGTAGAATGAAGTTTAATACTGAGAAACCATGTTTCTCTTATAAATAATTTGATCTGCAGTAAATTTCTGAGACCCATTATTTCAATAAGCAAAAGTAACCCGCTGTCTTAGTCCATTCAGGCTGCTGTAACGTGATAAAATTGACTGTGTGCCTTTTAAACAGGATTTTTCACAGCTCTGAATGCTGGGGAGTCCAAAATCAAGGTCCTGGCAGATTTGCTGTCTGATGAGTTCCAGCTTCCTGATTCATAGAGGACCATCTTATCTCCATAACTCACAAGATAGAAGGGGCAAAGGATGTTTCTGGGATCTCCTGATATGGACATCAATCCTATTCACTAGGGCTCCATTCTCATGACATAATCACCCTCTAAAGGCCCTACATCCAAATGTCATCACACTGATGGTTAGGATTTCAACATATAAACATATGGGTTGGGCAGGGAAATGGTGAGGATGCAAACATTTAGTCTTTAACTAAACGTCATTTAAGACAGAATAATCAACTACAGCTTTTGAATAATATCCAAATATGCAATATAAAACAGTTGTAGTCTCCCAATACATAAATTTATTTTCATATTGATTAAAGTGCATACCTACTTACGGTTTTATTTATAATGGCCCAAATTTTTCATAAGCAAATACCTGAAACATTTTATTTCAATATTTATGAAGTCTAAAATGTAAATCAGCTATCAAAATTTAAAAGAAAGTGAAAATGAAAGTTGCTCAGCCATGTCTGATTCTTTTTAACCCCATGGACTATAGCCTGCCAGTCTCCTCTGTCCATGCAATTCTGTAGGCTAGAATACTGGATTGGGTAGCCATTTCCTTCTCCAGGGGATTTTTCAACCCAGGGACTGAACCCAGATCTTCCACTTTGCAGATGGATTCTATACCATCTGAGCCACCAGGGAAGCCCTTGTACTACCTATATAATTCAAAACATTGTACTTAATTTTTAAAGTTAGATTTTTAACTTGGAAATGAGTTCAAAAGAATTAATTAGACTAAGGTAGATTATGCTTTCAGCCTATGAGTCATTAGAATTTTAGTGATTCAAAATAAAAAATTGGCACAGAAGGGGTAGCCCAAGAGATTCACACAGGAGTTTCCTTGGCAGACTCTTCATTAGTGAGTGTCCTTGGAATCAGTGATTCCAGAATGAAGGGGAAAGGAACAGTATCCTTCAGAGAGAGAAATCCCGATAGCCAAACTATGGCCATGTCTGGAGCTAGTAGGCTTCATCAGTTATACTGTTGGAAACCAAAATAGCTAGGCCTTTAGATTATGGCTCTATCCATCATTGGATTTAGACTGTGAGAAGAGTATGGACCTCCAGATTTCTACAGCGGAGGCGATCCCTGAAGAACCTAAGAGCTGAAGGCTATCTTCCATCCACACTGCCAGCAGCACTTCTCATCTTCTTTAACAGAACCCAGTGTGCATCACAGTGTCCACCACTTGTACTGGTTTACCCACCTCATATACATTTATTTTTACATCTTCAAAAACATTTATTTTTTAATTAGTTTTTTATTGAAGGATAATTGCTTTACAGAATTTTGTTGTTTTCTATCAAACCTCAACATGAATCAGCCATAGGTATACATATATCCCCTCTTGAAGCTCCCTCCCATCTCCCTCCCCATCCCACCCCTCTAGGTATAATCTGAAGTTAGGAAGACTGATTCCTCCAGCTCCATTCTTCTTTCCCAAGACTGCTTTGCTGTTTTGTGTCTTTTTTGTTTGCATATGAATTGCCAAAAGTTTTTTCAAGGTTCACATAGGTCAGTGTTCATGAGGAAACTTAGAAGTAGGAGATTAGTAAGACAAATTAAAACCTCTCAATGTAACTTTGCAATAGACACCTGTCTTCTTTTCTCTTATTATTGTTCAGTCACTCAGTGATGTCTGACTTTTTGAGATCCCATGAGCTGCAGCACTCCAGGCTTCCCTTGGCTTCACTATCTCCTGGAGCTTGCCCAAACTCATATCCATTGAGTCAGTGATGCCATCCAACTATCTTGTCCTCTGTTTTCCCTTCTCCTCCTGCCTTCAATCTCTCCCAGCATCAGTGTCTTTTCTAATGAGTTGGCTCTTCATATCAGATGGTGAAAGTACTGGAGCTTCAGCTTCAGTATCAGCCCCTCCAGTGAATATTCAGGGTTGATTTCCTTTAGGATTGACTGGCCTGCTCCCCCGCAGCTTGAAGTATTGCCTGTGGCAGTCTTGCAGTGTTTCGTTATGGCATGGGACAGATGCTGGTGCCCAAGGGATCACCATGACCTTCTCTGACAGAAATTAATGTATTTATCTACTGACCATCAGAATTGGGCAGGAATGTGCCAAAAAACATCCAAATAGCTTCTCTGGGTGACAACAGTATCCCTCCCTAACCACACTGTGTAACTGAAGTTCTGTCTCAGATTGATGATCAGGATCCCAGACAACTTGATGACTCCTTTTTTTACATGTTTTTCCTTCACATGCCCAAAGCCCAAAGCAGCCAGGTGTCAAGGTGGTCATGGGACAATTAAGCTAAAAATAACAATTGAGCTTCAATTCACTTTCTGCAGGAGTGTAAGAAAGAGGCAAAATAAGGCACTGCTTTCCCAATGATCCATTTTTCCCCATTGAGTGGTACCAAGTGGGAGTCAGGCAGATCAGGGCAGATGAGGAGAACTGTCTTATTAAAAAGGAATCCTGAATAAATTCCTGTTATTTGTGTGCATGTGTGTGTGTGTGTGTGTGTGTGTGTGTGTGTGACTGGGGTCTGGAGGAGACGAGTAGAAAGTAGTAAGACTGCAACAGTCCTGAGTCTGAGTGGAGAAAGTCGTCTCAGTCAAGATTCCGTGGCAAGGAGGAAAAGTAAAAACATCTCAGTTGATGCCCCCCTGATTGGAAGGCCTCTGAATGGAGGTACCTCAGCCAAAAATATGAATGTTAGCCGGCCTGGGGAGGAGACCTGAGTCTTTGACAGTAACTTTCTCTGGAAGTTTGTAAGACAAGGCTGTACACTAAGTCTTCTGTGAGTAGGGCTTTCTCCCATGATCCTGCAAATTAACAAAGGCTTCTTTGTTAATTAACTAAACTTGGGTCTGAAAGGTCATACCAGATTTTGACCTTGAAATCAGACTCCTCAACAAACAGTGCCAGTCTCTTAAGAGTTCAGTAGAATTCTTGATATGTCCCTTGGCTGAAATATTTCTCCCATTGGCACCCAATCTTGCAGAAATCAGATTAGCAGGGATAGGAAGCAATATTCCCCAAGGAATCATTGGGATTTACGATAAGCTTGGCCATTCCTTTTTCCATGTGAATATCAGGTCCAGGAATTCCTCCTAATATGTACATAGCACTATATAAACATCTTTTCTTTAAGGTGGATCCTGAATCCTAGACAACGATACTTGGCCATTTCAAAAGTATCACTTCTGATTTGCCAGTTCAGCTTTGCAATCATTCCAGTCTACTATCAGTCTAATAGCTTCTAGGTTGGGTGATAGGACCAGTGGATCCCACAGTCACAGCTAGTTACTGAACATTACTTAAAAAATAAATAAATAAAATGGCTACAATTGTCAAAAGTGATATTTTATGGGAGCCCATGTCCATGAAGCAAGCAGTCTATAAGCCCTCTAATAAAAGTGTCGGTTGTGGCTTTGGAGGCAGGAAAGACAGACCCATACCCAGCATATGTCTCTATCCCCATCTGAATGAATGAATGGCTGTTACAGGGTGAAATTGAATCAGTGTTGTCAAACTTACCAAAGAATCTTCATTGTCCTGCAAGGATTTGTGTCCCACTGAAGGCACATTATCTTGTACATTTGCCATGGTGTTACAGAGTCCTTTTGCCAAAGGACCTAACATTTTCTTTAATGAGTAGTCTCTGAATCAAATTGGCCTAGGCCCAGATACTATCAATAAGAAAGAGAATTTAACTGTTTAGTAGGACAGTTTTCTTTATCCATCAGATCATTCATTCTTAAAAATTACTTCTGGGGATAGCTTCAGGGTTCTTAGAGTCAATTCATTCCATGTGTCTGTGTGTGTGTAATCTTTCCCACACAAATCAGCTATTCTTGGATGCCAGCTCAATTCTGACTCTATCTACCTGGAAATAGAATCAGATTCCACTCAACTCAAGGGCTGAGTCCCAGGCATTGCCCTCTACAAGGGTAGATGCAAGACCACGTTGCTTCCTGTGCTTCTGACAGACTACCTACAATTGGAGGTTTCAAAATCCCTCTCCAGCTCATGATGCCAATTGAAAGTTCAGGTTGTTATTTGGAGAAGGAAATGGCAGCCCAGTCCAGTATTCTTGCCTGGGAAATCCCATGGACAGAGGAGCCTGGCTTGCTAGAGTCCATAGGGTTTCAAGGAGTCAGATGCAACTGAGCAACTAAACAACAGTCTGAGTGGCACTTTTCAATTAACTGATTTTATAATATTTAAAAGAAAATAAACACAGCCATAACATTTTTCAAGGGCTTTCAAAGAATTGTTAGTAAAGCCTTTTAAAAACTAATGCCAAATATAAAAATTAACTACTGTTTTATTTTGTCTTAGACCATTTCTATTTCCTGAGGTGAGAATCAGTTTGAGATAGGCTAGCTTACTACCATGGAGAAGGCAATGGCACCCCACTCCAGTACTCTTGCCTGGA
Organism: Bos grunniens; assembly: GCF_055505025.1. Lineage (NCBI taxonomy): Eukaryota > Metazoa > Chordata > Mammalia > Artiodactyla > Bovidae > Bos > Bos grunniens. The sequence goes on along the minus strand of NC_141176.1, from coordinate 5,733,864 downwards.
AAATCCCATGGATGGAGGAGCCTGGTGGGCTGCAGTCCATGGGGTCGCGAAGAGTCGGACACGACTGAGCGACTTCACTTTCACTTTCCGAATGGCTCACAGAATTTGCAAAAACCCCGTTTACCCACTAGATTACTGATTTATTATAAAAGAATACTAGAGAATAAGAATCCACAGCCAGAAGAACAGACTCCTTGGGCAAGGCTTGGGGAAAGAGCTCAAAACTTCCATTTCCATTCCAGGTGTGCCACTTTCCCCAATCCCCATGTGTTCACCATCATGAAAGTTCTCCGATCCTTGTCTTTTCGAATTTTTATGGAGGCATCATTACATAGGCAAGATTGATTAAACCATTGGCCATTGTTGATTGATTCAACCACAAGCTCCCTCAGTTTTCAAGAACTCAGGGCAAGAGATCAAATATTATTCCATTGCACTCAAGAAATTCCAAGGGTTTTGGAAGATGTGAGCCAGGAACTGTGGATAAAGCCCTGATATATATATGAGAAGTGTATATTTTCTCATCTAAATGGCCAAATACATTTTTCCGTATTAGCTACAATATCACAGGTACAGATTCTTGAGTGCTCATTCACTTTGACTATCAATATTTCCACACTTAAAACTTACTCTAGTGGAATCTATATCATCTCCTGAGATCCTTTCCAGGATCCTAAATCCTGCATCTTGAGCGAATACTACCAAATCAATAAAGTCTTATTCATTTAGTCTGATGTTCCAGCTCTTATGATAAAGCACCCAAGACTTAAGTCTGCTCATGGAGTCACAATCTGTATTTAATCCTTTAAATTAAAAATATTAGAAACTCATAAACAACCAAAATATTTATAGCTTTAAATGGTTACTTAAAAGGAATTTAATAATTTTTATTAATGTTCTGTAACATCTTCAGATTCCTATGTCTATATATCTTAAAGTACCATTATTTTGAATACTGAAAATGAGATCGTATGTATATATATATATATATATATATGTGTGTGTGTGTGTGTGTGTGTATATATATATTTAAGGCAGAGCATAAAATTCTCCCTGTATCTTTTAATAGATATTTTTAAGTTCCCCAGAATCCCACAGCTACTTTATATCAAAGCACAATATAATCTGTGCATCAGCAAATGTGATTATAATTTGTTTATCAAGGGAGAAACTAGATAACTAAATATTATTTTATAAAATAGGCTAAGTTATTTTATTGCCCCAAATGAACCTTTTGGCATGAATGAGACACAACAACAGTCTCTTCCAGAAAACCGTATCCCGCTAAGTATATGGAAATTCTCCTAGAGTGCTGAAAGTACCTCTGGGCTGTTGGCAACAATTCTCCATGTCTAATCTTGTGACAGCAGTTGTCCCAGATGACTTTTTCAAGGATATTTGTATAGCAAACAGCCTTGGAAGATGAATATAGTACCTTCCTCAGAGCCAGAAGGCAGATTTCCTGTACAGGATTATAATATGTTCTAAGGAAGAGAAAGTTTATACAGGCTTTCTAGAATACCTTATATGAAATTAGAATTCCCTAGTCTCAAGGGTCGCCAACTGTGACACAGACCCACTGTGTGGACAGCATCCACCGAGGCCTGCTTCTGCTCTCAAGGGATTTCAGCCACGTTCTCTGTGCCACATAACAAATAACTACAATTTAGTAGTTTAAGACAAGATGAAGTTATTATCTCACATATTATTTCCATGGGTCAGGTATCCAGACACAGCTTAAACTGGTCCTGTTCTCAAGGTTTCACAAGGCTGCAGTTAAGGTGCCACTCAGGAACCTTGATCATCTAGAGTCCCAACAGAGGAAGAATCTGCCTCATTAGGGAACTAATGAAACTGAAGCAAAAACATGTTGACTGTTGGTCTGGGAACAATAAGGCCATTTGTCTCCAGTCAGGAGCCCTATGTCTTCTGCCAGCATCTATGTACCTATGGCAGGAAATTTTTTAAGCTCACAGCTATGATAATATCTCGGACTCTACAGTTCTTAACATTTTTTTCCTCATCTTTTCCTAGATGTATTCATAGTCTAATGAGAGTATATGATAATATTATCTTGGTTCATTTTCCTCCTTAGAGGTAAAGGATTATCCAGAGAAAAGTTTTATTTAACTGCATAGTATCTCCATCTTCATTACTAAAGACACTCGGAAATTTTATATTTCTAAGGACAGGTATGTTGGAAGCTGTTTCTTCACATCTTAATCTTTACCTATGTAAGATTTCTTCAATCTACAGCTTTAATGTTCAAGCCAGTTCATCTGGAGTATAGTTACATTACAGTTTACATAATTTGAATCTTTTTAGACCCCCCAGAGTACAACCAAAATGGCTATGTGAAGATAATATACCAGAACTCAGTCATGAAATTTATGGCCAGTGAACTGAATTAAACATAATCACTCTTTCCTAAACCTGACAGATTCTCACATCATTAAAAAAAAAAAAAAGTTTAACAATGTATAATATCTTACTAGAATCAATAAATATACCATCAGTATGGGTTTGAAATGCAGATTGCTTTAAAGCTTGACTAAAATGGCTTATCTTTCCACAGACTACTTAACAATATGAGTTCAAAGATCACCAGTTGAATAGCCCATAAAAGGTCCATTATGTCATTTTATATGCATCTGTCTGCCAAGCACTCAAGATCATAATAAGAAATTAAATAGCTCAAAGAAGATAAAGTTATGAAAGTTAAGTGGTGAAACAGTGTGATGCTCTACTGATAAAGAAGTTATTTCAACAGTTTATAAAGTGTTGATGGGTCTTTTGCAGTTTGGCTTAAGCAGAATCTTGTCCTATTGTCAAAGCAATACATTGCTTTGTAGTTCAACCAAATCTATTCTATCTCCATAGTTTGACAGACCTCCATTCTTCTCTTCTAAATTCTTCTATAAGAATTCAAGAATTTAACAACAATAGTCATTCACTGTTATTACAATAAAATAGACAAATATTTCCTCCCTCATGCTATAGGAAGCCTCTTGCTCAACCTGGGGGAAAAATAAAAGATGTTTTCTTCAACCCCTGTAGCTCTCCCCATGAGCACTGCATCTGACTCTGAAGTGCTCCTTTTCTTTTGAACAGCTCTCCAAGCATTCAGTTTCAACTCCCAGAAAATAAGTAAAGATTGTCCGTTTTTTCATGAACCATGCTGTCACTGGTTTCTTGGACACTGATTTCAGTCCCACTACAAATCATCAGAGCCATCTTTTCACTTCAAAATCCTCAACAGCTTCCCATCATATATTTGTCAGTATTTCTCATGCTTTAGAGTATAGAAATATCCCCTAGAGAAGTTGTGAGAAGTAGAGTCTTTCACATCCTAGCTCATGTGGCTAAGTCATAGTTCTGCATGCTTTTTGCATACATCTTAGTATGTAACATTCTTAAAAACATTTTACTACAAAAGCAGTTTTGTCCTTATAAATGTTTAACCATCAACCCTCCAGGACAAAAACCAAGGCAGGAGGAAAGAAAGAAAGAAAGGGAACAGCACTGAAAATTTGCCAAGTGCCATCATGTTAATAGTCTGGACATGGCCAATGTTGAGCTACCAAAGAGATTTCATTGAAAACAATGTAGGGGAAAAACATGCATAAATGGGTCTTGTGAGCAAGTAGGGATCAGCTCCAGCACACCAAAGCACATAGATCATTCTACTTCTACTAAACTGCTTGCAATCATACATTATTTACCACTAGCATTTGTTCTTTAGACTTTCCTGGTAGCTCAGTGGTAAAGAATCTTCCTGCCAATACAGGAGACACAGGTTCAATTCCTGGGTTGGGAAAATCCCCTGGAGAAGAAAATAGCAACCCAGTTCAGTATTCTTGCATGGGAAATCCCATGGAGAGAGGAGCCTGGTGGGCTATAGTCCGTGAGTCCCTAAAGAGTCAGACATGACTTAGCAACTAAACAACGAAAAAAATCTGTGTTTTACCTGTTTCCTCTCTCTGGAATTTAGAACTTTCCTTTCCTTCCCCTTGATCATTTCCCAGGGAAACTAATAATCCACTTGGGAAGCTATTGTCCAAGCAGAAATCCCAAATGCTTCTATAGTTAGGGTTAAATATTTCTTTCATAGGACACCCACATTGTAGTGCAACCATCTATTTAAAAGTCTATTTTGATCCTAAACTAAGTTATCAGGAAATGTAGCTCATTTATCTCAGTAACAAGAGTGTACAAAATGTAAGAACTAAATGTAAACTAAATGTAAGTTTACTTGTAAAACTCATAACCCACTGTAATGATTAATACTGAGCCATAATATTCAATATTGTTTTAATATTGAGATATATGAAATACAGCAGTGAGAAGTTGGGATAGGGAAGTGATAAGGGAATTGGATAATCCCCCTATCCCTAGTGGATTGGATAATTTAAAAAATAAATATACAGAATTAAAATATAAGCAGTGCCTTGCTCAAAGAAGTTAACTTCTCTGAGAGAAACAAATTTGTGAAGCTGAAAAATCACTACTGGTTTTATAAACAGTATAATTGTACTTTATTCTTACTAATCACATTTATAATTACACTAGCCAAGAATAATGATGTAAGCAAATTTCAAGCTTTATTGCATAAGCCTGAGATCAAGTAGAAGGTGTTAACCTATGTTATTTTCTTCAAAGCTTCAGGGGCTAGTCAATACTAAAACCTAAATATAAAGCTTGAACCGAATATAAGAAAAGTATCATTACTGAATGCATTCTAAGTCGCTTCAGTCATGTCCCACTCTTTGCGTCCCTATGGACTGTAGCCCACCAGCCTCCTATATCCATGGCATTCTCCAGGCTAGAATACTGGAGCAGATTGTCAGGCCCTCCTTCAGGAGATCTTCCCAACCCAGAGATCACACCTGTGTCTCTTACCTCTCCTGTATTAGCAAGCAGGGTTTTTTTTTTTTTTTTTTTTACCACTAGAAGAAGTGAAGTGAAGTGAAGTCGCTCAGTCGTGTCTGACTCTTTGCGACCCCATGGACTGTAGCCCGCCAGGCTCCTCAGTCCACGGAATTTTCCAGGCAGCAGTACTGGAGTGGGTTGCCATTTTCTTCTCCAGGGGAACTTCCCAACCCCGGGATCGAACCCGGGTCTCCCGCACTGCAGGCAAACACTTTACCCTCTGAGCCACCAGGGAAGCCCCTTACCACTAGAGCCACCGTTTAAATCACTGGAGAACTCACGCTTACAGTTTGCATCCCATAATGACTCATACACTTATATGTTCCTGTAGAAAGAAATATAGTAAATATTTCCCATCTTTAGAGTCAAATTTTAGAGAAATTAATTCAATTGATCTTTCTGGTATTATGCACATGTCTAGGAACAACTTCATAAAGCAAAAGCCTGAGTATTATCAATTCACATGAGCAGTGAATTAGTTATCCTTCACATGAATAAAAAATAAATATTTAATTTTGTTGGCACTAAGATTTCCAGAGTTTTCTGTGAAAGAAGTAAGCATTGATGACATTATCTTAACTAGCAATTTTAGTTCTTAATATTCTATGGTTCCAGTGTTCTAATTTGTCAACCTTAATGTTTGTGACAAGGTTTACAGTTTGTGTTAAAAATCGCACCAAAGGCAAACTTTCTGTTTCTGTATGTCAATAATTATAATTAATATATATATATAGATTAATTTGAATCAATATTATTCAAAAATCTTGCAAATTTATTATTTTAATTGAAATTCCTTTTGATGTTGTTAAAGAACTTAAGCATTCTAATTAATTATATATATATATATATATTTTTTTTTTTACTCCAGAAAAGTTGCATATTCCTTCTTGACTCAAAATTTTCATTTACACCTTGAGAGTTTAGAAATTCCTAAAAGTAGCCTTAGAGAAGCTTAGTTTTTAATTTCAAATAGATTAAAATATGAACATATTTAAGAATGTTATTTCCCATATCATGTTCATATCTAGAAAAGATTAGAATATGTTGTGATAAATATTATATTTCACCTGTTGAATTTTCTATTAAATGGACACACATTGAAAAGTGAGAGTGCTAACATTTTACCAATCAGATTATATATGTAATATATGCATATTTTTTTACTTATTTTATAATAAAAGCAGTTACTCTCTAAACATACATAAAATAATATTTAGAATGCTAAGTCAAAGAACAAAAGGTACTGAATCTAATAGAATTTTATAAAATTTATATTGGATTAAGCCATCAACATTACTAATAATATATCAGAATATTAATTTACCAGATACTATCAAGCACACTAACATAGTTAGTGCAGCACAACAGCTAATAATATTTAAGAAAAGAGTTTAAATAGCAGTCACCAAACTTATTTTAGAATACTGAGGAAATAAAATTATGTTGATAGCATATATGCCTTTGATCAGAAATATTGTTTACATTTCAGGGAAACCCAAATGCTGGGTTTAAGAGACATAAGCTGCAAGGTAAATATTATAAATACACTCAAAATATAGAGTGTGGATTTAAACCATGTTTAAGGAATTAAAGGAGGGTAAGATGAAAAAGTCTCCTCAAATGGAAAATAATAATAAAGAGATGGAATTTTTGAAAAGAAACAAAATAAAAAAATTACAGTTAAAACGTAAAAAAAAAAAATAACTGAATAAAAAATTCACTAGAGATGTTCTATTGATGATTTGAACTGGCAGAAAAACAAATTTATGAACTTAAAGATAGGATGATAAAAGATTACAAATTAAAAAACAAAAAGAAAAAGAGAATGGTAAAAACTGAACACAGCTTCAGAGAAATGTGGAAAACCACCAGCACAGACTTACAATTGAAATGCCAGAAGCACAGTAGAACAAAAAAAAAAAAAAAAAAGAATAAGCAAAAAATATGTTTTTTTTTAAGAAATAACAACAAAATTCTCTTCAAATTTGATGGAAAAGATTAAATTACACATCTCAGAGGCTCAATGAACTACAACTACAATAAATACCCAGACACATTTATCATAAAAATTTTGATGCAAGCTCAGAAGCTTCAGTTGTGTCCAACTCTTTGCGACCCCACAGGACTCCAGTCCACCAGGCTCCTCTGTCCATGGAATTCTCCAGGCAGGAATAGTGGAGTGGGTTGCCATGCCCTCCTCCAGGTGAGCTTCCAGAATCCAGGGATCAAACACATGTCTCTTACCACTAGCACTACCCAGGAAGCCCAAAATCTTGATAAGTGAAAATGAAAAGAAATTCTTGAAAGCAGCATGATAAAACAACTTACCTCTTACAATGGAGACATCCTCCAATAAAATTAATAGAAAATCTCTCATTAAGAATAATAGAATCTAGAAGACAGTGAGTAAAATAATCAATAACCCTCACTACATCTCCCAAAGAAGAACTTTCAAACAAGAATGTTTTACTATACCCAGAACAGTATGTTTCAAAAACTGAAGATGCAGTAAAGACATTTCTTTCCAAAGGCAAAACCTGAGTGAACTCATCTACATAACCAATAACACAAAAAATATTAAAGGAAGCTCTTTGGCAGAAAGCATGTAAACCTAGATAGAAATTCAAACCCATAAGAAAAAATAAAGACCATCAGTAAAAGTAATTATGTAATTATAAAAAATGGTATAAATGCTTCTTAGTTTACTTCCTTTCTCTTAACTTATTCAAAAAGCTATTTTATAAAACTGTATATTTATATATAGTAATTGTGTGTGTGCTCAATTACTCAATCATGTCTGACTGTTTGTGACCCCATGGACTACAGCCCACCAGTCCATGGACTTTTCCAAGTAAGAATACTGGAGTAGTTGCCATGCCTACTCCAGGGGATCTTCCTGACCCAGGAATCAAATCCATGTCTCTTGCATCTCCTGCTTTGACAGACAGATTCACCACTAGCACCACCTGGAAAGACCACCTATAGTAATTCTATATATAAATATATGTAACTTCCATCTAGTCAAGGCTATGGTTTTTCCTGTGGTCATGTATGGATGTGAAAGTTGGACTGTGAAGAAGGCTGAGCACTGAAGAATTGATGCTTTTGAACTGTAGTGTTGGAGAAGACTCTTGAGAGTCCCTTGGACTGTAAGGAGATCCAACCAGTCCTCTGAAGGAGATCAGCCCTGGGATTTCTTTGGAAGGAATGATGCTAAAGCTGAAACTCCAGTACTTTGGCCATCTCATGCAAAGAATTGACTCTTTGGAAAAGACTCTGATGCTGGGAGGGATTGGGGCAGGAGGAGAAGGGGACGACAGAGAATGAGATGGCTGGATGGCATCACTGACTTGATGGATGTGGGTCTGGGTGAACTCCGGGAGTTGGTGATGAACAGGGAGGCCTGGGGTGTTGCGATTCATGGGGTCACAAAGAGTCGGACACGACTGAGTGACTGAGCTGAACTGAACAATTATATATATATATACATATATATATATACACACACACACACACATATATATATACACACACACATATATATACACACACACACACACACACATATATATATATATACACACACACACATATATTTAGGTATGTGGACATATATATATATAATTGTATTATTTGTCTTATAACAAACACATAGAGATATAATAGATTCAGCACTAATGGCTTAAAGAAGATGGGTGAGAATAAAGCTGTTTTGGAACAGGGACTTGCCACACTATGGTAATTAAATCTTCAGTAAGAAATGAAAGGATACAGAAATGGACAATAATTTTTAATATAACAAACAATATAAATATATACTTGCTCTGCCTGCATATCTAATCTTTTTTAAAATATGTAAAATTATAAAAACGAATACCTTTAATAATATATTGGATAAATTCTAAAATATATAGACATATTATGTGTAACAATAATAACACAAGAGCAGGTAAAATAAATAGAGGTAGGAGTAACTTTTCTATCAGGTCAGTTCAGTTCAGTCACTCAGTTGTGTCCGACTCTTTGAGACCCCATGGACTGCAGCACACCAGGCCTCCCTGTCCATCACTAACTCCCAGAGTTTACTCAAACTCATGCCCATTGAGTCCATGATGTCATCCAACCATCTCATCCTCTGTCATCCCCTTCTCCTTCCGCCTTCAATCTTTCCCAGCATCAGGGTCTTTTCCAGTGAGTCAGTTCTACACACCAGGTGGCCAAAGTACTGGAGCTTCAGCTTCAGCATTGGTCCTTCCAATGAATATTCAAGGTTGATTTCCTTTAGGATGGACTGGCTTAATTTTCTCACTGTCCAAGAGCACCACATTTGGAAAGCATCAATTTTTCAGTGCTCAGTCTTCTTTATGCTCCAACTCTCACATCCACACATTACTACTCAAAAAACCATAACTTTGACTAGACAGATCTTTGTTGGCAAAGTGTCTCTTCTTCATAGTACACTGTCTAGGTTTCTCATAGCTTTCTTCCAAAGAGCAAGCATCTTTTAATTTCATGGCTGCAGTCACTATCCATAGTGATTTTGAAGCAGAAGAAAATTAAGTTTCCCACTCTTTCCTTTTTTTCCCCATCTATTTGCCATGAACTGATGGGACTGGATGACAGGATCTTAGTGTTTTGAATGTTGATTTTTAAGCCAGCTGTTTTACTCTCCTGTTTCACTTTCATCAAGAGGCTCTTTAGTTCCTCTCCATTTTCTGCCATTAGGGTGGTATCATCTGCATATCTGAGGTTATTGATATTTCTCCTGGAAATCTTAATTCCAGCTTGAGCTTCATCCAGCCTGACATTTTGCACGATGTACTCTGAATATAAATTAAATAAGCAGGGTGAAAATATACAGCCTTGATGAACTCCTTTCCCAATTTGGAACCAGTTCATTTTTCCATGCCTTCTGAATAGGAGGAAATATTTGCAAATGATATAACTGATAAAGGGTTAATACCCAAAGCATATAAACAGTTCATACAACTCAACATCCAAAAACAAACAAGCACCGTGATTAGCAAGTGGGCAGAAAATCTGAATAGGTATTTTTCCAAAGAAGACACATGTATGATCAACAGGCACATGAAAAGATGCTCAGAGAAATGCAAATTAAAACCAAAATGAGATACCACCTCACATCTGTCAGAATAGCTACCATTAACAAGACCACGAAAACCATATATTGGCCAGGATGTGGAGAAAAGAGAGTCCTGGTACACTGTTGATGGGAATGAAATTGTTGCAGTCACTGTGGCAAGAACAGTGTGCTTCCTAAAGAAGCTTAAACTAGAACCACCATATGATCCAGCAAATCTACTCCCTGGTATATATCCAGAAGAAACAAACACTAATTTGAAAAGATGACATCCATCTCAATGATTATAGCAGCACTGTTTGCAATTGCCAACAAATGGAAACATTCTAAGTGTCTATTAACAGATGAATGAATAAAGTAAATGTGTCCATAATAGTTAATATTATGGGCTTCCCCAGTGGCTCAGTGGTAAAGAATCTTCCAGCAATGTGGGAGATGCAGGTTCAGTCCCTGGGTTGAAAAGATCCCCTGGAGGAGGGCCTGGAGAATCCCAAGGACAGAGGAGCCTGGTGGTCTACAGTCCATAGGGTTGCAAAGAGTCAGACATCACTGAAGCAATTTAGCACACATATAGTCAATATTATATATGTACACATATTGGAGAAGGCAATGGCACCCCACTCCAGTACCCTTGCCTGGAGAGTCCCATGGACAGAGGAGCCTGGTGGGCTGCAGTCCATGGGGTCGCTAAGAGTCGGACACAACTGAGCGACTTCACTTTCACGTTTCACTTTCAGGCATTGGAGAAGGAAATGGCAACCCACTCCAGTATTCTTGCCTGGAGAATCCCAGGGACTGAGGAGCCTGGTGGGCTGCCGTCTATGGGGTCGCACAGAGTCGGACACGACTGAAGTGACCTAGCAGCATAGTCAATACTATACAGTAACTTTATAAAGAGTATAACCTATACAAATGTTGAATCTCTATGTTGTACATCTGAAATTATTATGATATTGTAAATCAATTATAATTCATCTTTTAGAAAAATTAACATAGAGAAAGCACAAAAATATCTCTATTCCTTCCCCTTCCCTTCTACTTAAACAGGGAATATGAATTTTGGTAACAAAAATTGCAGGGAACTCTATATAGTGGACACACAGTAAAGCTTAATAATTTTAAAGATTGCTAAGAATAACATTGATTAATATAACACCTTATTTCATATTTTCAACTGTTACTCTATAGATTTTAAAGTGTTTAAAATAACTGATTGATGATTGCAAACTGGTTGCTTGCAATATATCTGAAAGAATAATAAACTGGGTTACCACAGAGCTTACTCATTCTAGAAACTGAGAAGTATTTAGCTCCTTACTCATAAACAAGAGAGGAAAACAAGGCATTATATAGAAACACATGAAGCATATTTTAAATATAGTATGCCGCATTTTATTACTGTCTCAATTATGTATCCCCCGCCCTGTAAAAAAAAAAAAAGAGAGAGAGAGAGAGAGAAGGCAATGGCACCCCACTCCAGTACTCCTGCCTGGAAAATCCCATGGACAGAGGATCCTGGTGGGCTGCAGTCCATGGGGTTGCTAAGAGTGGGACATGACTGAGTGATTTAACTTTAACTTTTCACTTTCATGCATTGGAGAAGGAAATGGCAACCCACTTCAGTATTCTTGCCTGGAGAATCCCAGGGACGGGGAGCCTGGTAGGCTGCCGTCTATGGGGTCACACAGAGTCGGACACAACTGAAGCGACTTAGCAGTTGCAGCAGCAGCTCTCTGTAAAACCCCTTGCCGTGTGACCTCCAGTTCCTTCTGTGAGAGGAATTTTCCCCACCCCATTGATGTCATATTTTGGCATTTGAATTGATTTGATCATTAAAATTAGGATGAAATGGAATTGTGCTTTGTAAATTACTAACCTTTGTACATTTCCATCAGAAGAACATCTTATCCTATATAAAAGTAGACTATTTAGTCTGTGCTGTGGTAGAAAGAGCGCTTCCAGGTGATGTGCGCTTAGTCGCTCAGTCGTGTTCTAGTCTTTATTACCCCATGGACTGTAAACCACCAGGCTTCTCTGTCCATGGGATTCTCCAGCAAGAATACTGGAGTGGGTTGCCATTCCCTTCTCCAGAGGATCTTCCTGACCCAGGGATCAAACCCAGGTCCCCTGCATTGCAAGCAGATTCTTTAGTGATAAAGAACCTGCCTGCCAAAGCAAGAGATATAGAAGACATGAGAGATGAGGGTTCGTTACCTGGGTTCCTAGAGGTTCCCTAGAGGCAGGCATGACAACCCACTACAGTATTCTTGCCTAGAGAATCCTGTGGGCTGAGGAGTCTGGCAGGCTATAGTTCATGGGGTCACAAAAAGTTAGACATGACGGAAGTGACTTAGCATGCATATGGTAGAAATAAGGCTCAGGCAACCTGTATATGAAAAGCTGTTGTAAGACACTGAGTTGATTTTTGTTTGTTTGTTTTTTGGTTGGTTTCTTATTTTAACAGAAGATATAAGATTAAATTACCTATTTTTTTTGAAAATAATCATAAAAACGTGAAAAACAGTCCTTCTTGTTTTTTGATAAGTGAGAAAAAACAAAGCCTCCCAACCATCTGTACTATATCTGTCCCCTGAGATCACTGATAGCACCAACATCTTCCAAATGAAGACTTAGTTATTCCTAAGAAAAATAACTTCTTAATGATGCTAAGCTCTAAAACCTGAAATAAAACTTGCAACAGAGATTTATGATCACATATTTAAGCAACAGTGAAAGCAAGACTATTAACCATCTGAGCTTTCTATTGGGAAAAATTTACAGCAATATATAAAAAGACTTCCCTGAAGTGCCAGAGGAATACATGAAGAAATAATGTGTGCAAAAGGAACTTGAAAATAGAAATAACAGTAAAGATCTGAAATATGTGATGTTAACAGCCCACATGCTGAAGCCTGGTTTATAGGCCAAGGAGGAAGAGAATGGAAAGTGTGAAACTCGGGGATGGTCGCTTATTTGTATGGCAGGCAGAATGGTAAGTCCTGCACCAAAACAATCACCAACAAATATAGCCAATAAACTGGGAAAAATAATTCACAGGAAGTCATTGTTAGCTCCCCACTTAGTACCCTGAATCTTTGGAGAATAATTTTCATTTAATCATTGACATATATTTATCCCATGGTTTTCTCTAATATGTTTGGCATAAACAAATGGAAATCCTGTTAGATCCTGAAAAAGCAAGGAACACTAAATCATATTATTTGTGTATGTGGGCTCCCCTGGTGGCTCAGATGGTAAAGAATTTGTTTGCAATGCAAGAGACACTGGTTTGATCCCTGGGTTGGGGAGATCCCCTGGAGAAGAAAATGCCTACCCACTCCAGTATTCTTGCCTGGAGAATTTCATGGACAGAGGAGACTGGTGGGCTACAGTTCCTGGGGTCACAAGAGTCAGACATGACTGAGCAACTAACACAGAGACACACCCTGACACACACATGTATATACATATACCCATGTATATATATTTTTAGTTAAACCTGGAGATTGAACTGAAAAATATTCAATGAACATACTTCAAAAAATGAACATACTTTAAAGACAAATAGATTCACCTTTTTATGTTACTTTTTTTTTTCTGTAGTAACAAATTACCCTAAAGCTGGTGGCTCGAAACAGCACAAATGTATTTCATTACAGTTTTGTAGGTCAAAAGTCCAGTAAGGGCCTTATTTAAATAAAATCTAAGTGTTAACAGAGCAACTTTTATTTCTGGAAGCTATAGGAGAAAATCCATTTCCTGTTCATTTGAATTAACAAAATTCAGTTCCTTTTGCCATAAGAGGGCTTCCCTCTTGGCTCAGAGGGTAAAAAATCTGACTTCAATGCAAGAGACCCAGGTTCAATCCCTCAATTTGGAAGATCCCCTGGAGAAGAGAATAGTCACCCACTCTAATATTCTTGCCTGGGAAATCCCATAGACAGAAAGCCTGGGGGGCTACAGTATATGAGGTTGTAAAGAGTCAGACACGGTCGAGTGACTAACATTTTGCTATAAAACTGACGGCTATTCCCAGATGTTTTTAAGGCTACTCCTTCCTATACCTTCATAGTCATTGACTCCTGGTCCCATTCCTTCATCTTCAAAGTCAGGACAGCAGGATTATTTTCTATCAACCTTCCTTCCTCTTCAGTCTTTTTTCCCTTCAGTTCAGTTCAAACGCTCAGTCCTGTCTGACTCTGCGACCCTGTGAACTGCAGTACGCCAGGCCTCCCTGTCCATCACCAACTTCCTAAGTTCACCGAAACTCATGTCCATCGAGTCACTGATGTCATCCAGCCATCTCATCCTCTGTCGTCCCCTTCTCCTCCTGCTCCCAATCCCTCCCAGAAGCAGAGTCTTTTCCAAATTCTTCACATGAGGTGGCCAAATACTGGAGTTTCAGCTTTAGCATCAGTCCTTCCAGAGAACACCTAGGGCTGATCTCCTTTAGAATGGACTGGTTGGATCTCCTTGCAGTCCAAGGGACTCTCAAGAGTCTTCTCCAACACCACAGTTCAAAAGCATCAATTCTTTGGCACTTAGCTTTCTTCACAGTCCAACTCTCACATGCATACATGACCACTGGAAAAACTATATCCTTGACTAGACGGACCTTTGTTGGCAAAGTAATGTTTCTGCTTTTCAGTATGCTATCTAGGTTGTTCATAACTTTCCTTTCAAGGACTAAGTGTCTTTTAATTTCATGGCTGCAATCACCATCTGCAGTGATTTTGGAGCCCCCAAAAATAAAGTCTGCCACTGTTTCCACTGTTTCCCCATCTATTTCCCATGAAGTGATGGGACCAGAAGCCATGATCTTAGTTTTCTGAATGTTGAGTTTTAAGCCAACTTTTTCACTCTCCTCCTTCACTTTCATCAAAAGGCTTTTTATTTCCTATTCACTTTCTGCCATAAGGGTGGTGTTATCTGCACATCTGAGATTATTGATCTTTCCCCCAGCAACTTTATTCCAGCTTGTGCTTCTTCCAGCCCAGGCTTTCTCATAATGTATTCTGCATATAATTTAAATAAGCCGGGTGACAATATACAGCCTTGACATACTCTTTTTCCTATTTGGAACCAGTCTGCTCTTCCAGGTCCAGTTCTAACTGTTGCTTCCTGACCTGCATATAGGTTTCTCAAGAGGCAGGTCAGATGGTCTGGTATTCCCACCTCTTTCAGAATTTTCCACAGTTTATTGTGATCCACACAGTCAAAGGCTTTGGCATAGTCAATAAAGCAGAAATAGATATTTTCCTGAACTCTCTTCCTTTTTCCAGCGGATGTTGGCAGTTTGATTTGTGGTTCCTCTGCCTTTTCTAAAACCAGCTTGAACATCTGAAAGTTCACCGTTCATGTATTGCTGAAGCCTGGCTTGGGGAATTTTGAGCATTACTTTACTGGAGTGTGGGAGATCCAACCAGTCCATTCTGAAGGAGATCAGCCCTGGGATTTCTTTGGAAGGAATGATGCTAAAGATGAAACTCCAGTACTTTGGCCACCTCATGCAAAGAGTTATCTCTTTGGAAAAGACTCTGATGCTGTGAGGGATTGGGGGCAGGATGAGAAGGGGATGACAGAGGATGAGATGGCTGGATGGCATCACTGACTCGATGGACATGAGTCTGAGTGAACTCTTGGAGTTGGTGATGGACAGGGAGGCCTGGCGGTGCTGCGATTCATGGGGTCACAAAGAGTCGGACACGACTGAGTGACTGAACTGAACTGAACTGAACTTACTAGCATGTGAGATGAATGCAACTGTGTGGTAGTCTGAGCATTTTTTGGCATTGCCTTTCTTTGGGATTGTAATAAAAACTGACTTTTCCAGTCCTGTGGCCACTGCTGAGTTTTCCAAATGTGCTGGCATATTGAGTGCAGCACTTCACAGCATCATCTTCCAGGATTGAAATAGCTCAACTAGAATTCCATCACCTCCACTAGCTTTGTTCGTAGTGATGCTTTATAAGGCCGACTTGACTTCATATTCCAGGATGTCTGGCTCTAGGTCAGTGATCACACCATCGTGATTATCTGGGTCGTGAAGATCTTTTTTGTACAGTTCTTCTGTGTAATCTTGCCACCTCTTCTTACTATCTTCTGCTTCTATTAGGTGCATACCATTTCTGTCCTTTATTGAGCCCATCTTTGTATAAAATATTCCCTTGGTATCTCTAATTTTCTTGAAGAGATCTCTAGTCTTTCCCATTCTGTTGTTTTCCTCTATTTCTTTGCATTGATCGCTGAGGAAGGCTTTCTTATCTCTCCTTCCTATTCTTTGGAACTCTGCATTCAGATATTTATATCTTACCTTTTTTCCTTTGCTTTTCACTTCTCTTTTTTTCATAGCTATTTTCAAGGCCTCCCAGACAGCCATTTTGCTTTTTTGCATTTTTTTTCCATGGGGATGATCTTGATCCCTGTCTCCTGTACAGTGTCATGAACCTCTGTCCATAGTTCATCAGGCACTCTATCAGATCTAGTCCCTTAAATCTATTTCTCACTTCCACTGTATAATCATAAGGGATTTTATTTAGAAATCAGGAATTCTGACAAACCATTAAAAGTCATAAAATAGAGAGCAAAATGCTACAGGAGTTAAATATACAGTTATGTTTATAATTACCTCTTTCTTTTTAGTTCAAAATCTAAAAGAAACAAAGAAAAAGTACATTTTAAAAAAGACTCCAACTATTTCTGCTCACCTTATATCTATCAATAAATATTTTATTTTGAGAAATTAGGTACACTGGCCTAGTATACACTAAAATATAGTCAGTCAGTACTGAAATTTCAATTTTTTTTTTGATGGAGAGAATCTAATGACTACTAATGATTTTAGTTTATTCCTGAATATAAAGGACTTTATCAAGTTAATAGTCATTTGGCTACTGCTGCTGCTGCTAAGTCGCTTCAGTCGTGTCCAACTCTATGTGACCCCACAGACGGCAGCCCACCAGGTTTCAATGTCCCTTGGATTCTCCAGGCAAGAACACTGGAGTGGGTTGCCATTTCCTTCTCCAGTGCATGAAAGTGAAAAGTGAAAGTGAAGTCTCTCAGTTGTGTCCAACTGTTTGCGACCCCATGGACTGCAGCCTACCAGGCTCCTCTGACCATGCAATTTCCCAGGCAAGAGTACTGGAGTGGGTTGCCACTGCTTTCTCCGAATAATCATTTGGAGTAATATTTAATTCTGTATTTGGGTATCTAGTGGAAGTGTAACACTTCAATTTTTATGTTAAAATCTTATTGATCTTTCTGATCTTAAATAAATTAATAATTGAGTGTGTCTGTGGAGGTAGCAATTGTTTCCACTCACAATAAATTGCTCTTTGTGTAGTGAGGTGAAGATCATATGTGTACATTTTCAAATAATTTTATTTTGATTGATTTTTTAAATAATTAATGGCTATAACTAAAACCCCACTCTGAAAGAGCAACAATGATTTACAACTATCAGATGTCAGAGAACTTTATTTTTCAACTATAAGTAAAATACCAAAGTATGATGAATTGTTAGGTTGTTTGCAAAAGCAACATGATTTACTTAGCTGCATGACAATTAGCTTACTCATCTTTGTTCTACCTCTTCAGATAAACAAAAAACAATTTTAAGGACATTTAAAAAGCAGTAGCAAAATTTTAATGCAATTTTTCTGTGCTAATAATAAAAATAAAATTAATTAATTCTTGCTGGAGAAGTATTACAGAGAAATTCTGAACAGGGTGTTAATAAACAAGCATCAAGCCTTGTAAAAAGTGTCAGAGTGATCTATATATACCCACACAGCAGGCTGGGGAAAACTGTGAGTAAGACTACGAGCCTGAGCTTTCAGTCACCCTGTAAATTACTCCTACTTCATTTTCTAGAAAATAATGGCACCAAAATGAATGAGTAGTAGCAGATCTCACGAAGGTTTGTGAAAGAAAGATACAAATAAAACTGCATAACCTAACTCAATCAGACACAGCATAAAACAGTAAATTTAACATCATACCTGAACCTAATAGCACATATTGAAATTGTAGGTTTCTAGGGGCTGGTTGGAGGGAAAAGACAATATAATCTGGAAACATTCTATCAAATGTCACCTTTTTAAAACTTTGCAAATTTTTACACCAAGTTTGTAAGGTTGAAGTATTATTCAAATACATTTGTACAATGTTAAATAAAACTAAAACTTGACTTATCCTGTGAAGAATTATTATTTTTTGCTTATACAATGGATAAATAAAATGTATAAAAATCTTACTTGGTAATAAAGTTATGTTACCTAAATTTTCAATTCAGGAGGTACTGAAAACGTCATTAATTGATATGTTTTCTATGTTGGAAATATTTTGATATATATGATCAAGAAACAAAAAATTACAAGAATTAGGACATTGTATGAAAACCCGAAATTCTGAAGTAAAAAAAAAATAAAAAAGAGAGAGAGAGAGAAAGATTAAGGCCAGAGGCTCTCCATCAACCCAGGAAGATAGTGTGTGGTTTTTGGAGCCAAGTTCTCATCCCAGAGAATTCAAGACTATAGGTACAGATCAGAAACCTAAGTTTTTAATGACCAACATAGAGAACAGGATGACAAAGAATGTTCAAACTACTGCACAATTGCACTCATCTCACATGCTAGGAAAGTAATGCTCAAAATTCTCCAAGCTGGGTTACAATAGTATGTGAACCAAGGCAGAGAAACTAGAGATCAAGTTGTCAACATCCACTGGATCATAGAAAAAGCAAGAGAATTCCAGAAAAACGTCTACTTCTTCTTCATTGACTGTACTAAAGTCTGTGTGGATCACAACAAACTGTGAAAAATTCTTAAAGAGATGGGCCTAAAACACATCATTCATAAAACTAAGGCCATAGCATACAGTCCCATTACTTCATGACAAATAGATGGGGAAAATGAAAACAGTGACAGACTTTAGTTTCTTGGGCTCCAAAATCACTAAGGTTAGTGATTGCAGCCATGAAATTAAAAGACCCTTGCTTCTTGAAAGAAAAGCTAAGGCAAACCTAGACATCATAATAAAAAGCAGAGACATGACTTTATGGACAAAGGTCCATCTAGTCAAAGCTAAGATTTTTCCAGTAGTCATGTATAGATTTGAGAGGTGGACCATAAAGAAAGTTGAATAGTGAAGAATTGATGATTTTGAACTGCGGTGCTAGAGAAGACTCTTGAGAGTCCCTTGGATTGAAAGAAGATCAAACCAGTCAATCCTAAAGGAAATCAGTCCTGAATATTCATTTGATGGACTGATACTGAAGCTCCAATACTTTGGCCACCTTATGCAAAGAACCCACTCACTGGAAAAGGCCCTGATGCTAGGAAAGATTGAAGGCAGGAGGAGAAGGGGGCAACAGAGGATGAAATAGTTGGATGGCATCACTAACATGGACATGAGTGTGAGCAAGCTCTGGGAGTTGGTGATGGATTGGGAAGCCTGGCACGCTGCAATCCATGGAGTCACAAAGAGTTGGATACAGCTCAGCAACTGAGCTGAAATAAATTGAGAGAGAACAGAATTCTTTGAGGTTGATCTACTGAAATTTAGAGTTGTTAATCATAGGCTTAATTAATAATAAGCACATATCTTTGTTCCTACATGTGATATAAGTTACCTAGCCAAGTAATTAAAGTGAAATGAAGTGAAAGTTGATCAGTCATATCCAACTCTTTGTGACCCCATTGATTATACAGTCCATGGAATTCTCCAGTTCAGAATAGTGGGGTGGGTAGCCTTTCTTCTCCAGGGGATATTTGCAACCCAGGGATCGAACCCAGGTCTCCTGTATTGCAAGCAGATTCTTTACCAGCTGAGCCACAAGCTAAGCCCAAGAATAATGCAGTGGGTAGCCTAACCCTTCTCCAGCAGATCTTTCCAACCCGGCAATCAAAACAGGGTCTTCTGCATTGCAGGCAGATTCGTTACCAATTGAGTAATTTTAAATAGCATTAAAATGTAGAGGACTCCGAAACTCATGTTTCAATATCTGCCCTGTTAAGTGGGAAAGTCACTATGCTCTATGTGTCTCAATGTGACCGACTCTTTGGAACCCCATAGACTATGCCCACCAAGATTGTCTCTGTAGTAATCTCCAGGCAAGAATACTGGAGTGAGTAGCCATTTCCTTCTCCAGGGGATCTTCATGACCCAGGGATCAAACCTAGGTCTCCTGCATCACAGGTAGATTCTTCACTGTCTGAGCCACCAGAGAAGCCCAAAAAACAGGGGACTCAGAAGACTTGTGTTTCACTATCTGCCACATTAAGTGGAGAAATCACTATTCTTTTTTTGTCGAATATTCCTACTTGTAAATTTGGATGGCACTGTTCTGTCAACTTCATTTTAGAGGACACTTTTGTTGTCCCACCCAGAACCTTTCAGATCCATTATAGCATTTCTGTATTAATTTTCCCTAGTTTTGGTGTACTTTTGATTTTCCCTCCAATAACCTGTAGCTGCTACTCTTCAGAGAAGTGACCTTGGTGTCCTAAAGCCCAGAGAACCTAAATTGACTGAAAGATACATCACTGCAGCTGCTGCTGCTGCTGCTAAGTCGCTTCAGTCATGTCCGACTCTGTGTGACCCCATAGATGGCAGCCCACCAGGCTCCTCTGTCCCTGGGATTCTCCAGGCAAGAATACTGGAGTGGGTTGCCATTTCCTTCTCCATGATATATCACACCACATGCATAATCCTAGCAACCCTGAAATAACTGATGAAACCCCAGCTTACATACCTTTGGTTAAGACAGTTTCCAGGGCATAATCTTCCCAGCAGAGTTTTCTTGATATATCAGGCTGAAGCTACAGTTTGTGAGATTTTTCCTGAAATTTCACCCAGGTCTTCTTCCTTCATTTCTTCTCAATCTGTCCTGCTTCCTTGAATCCTTCATGGGATTTGCCTGGGAGAATTTCTTTAATAAATCATTTGCACAAGAATCCTAGAATCACTATCTGCTTTGGGGAGCCCAACCTAACACATTTATAATAGTGCATTTAAATGAGAATATTTAAATATAGAATCATTTATCATTAGAAATGCCTCCCAAACTCTACAACTCTACATGTACTACTTGTTCCAGAAAATAAACAAAATATATGACTTCATACTTTCTGAAAACTCTGAAAAACTGAATGTATTTTTTTGGTTGTTATTTGTTTTTATGGACTTTAATGAGTCCTCTACCACTTACAAGATACATGCACGCTCTTAAAACTATAATGTACAATATAACTGTAAAGTCTGCTTTTCCTTAGTGATATGTATTTAAGGTTCTTTCATGTCTTTTGGAAAGCTTAAGCCATAAATGATAGCAATGAATAATATTAATTTTTAGCATTTCATTGTCTGGCTGTACCAGAGTTTGTTTATCCATTTACATCCTGAAGGGAATCTTGCTTGCTTCCAAGTTGTGGCAATTATAACTAAAGCCACTATAAGCATCTATCTACAGCTTTTTTTGTGTAAGGACAAATTTCCACCTATTTTGTATAAATAGCATTGACTGTGATTGCTGAATCATATAGTAAGAGTATGCTTAGTAGAAACCACCAAATTGTCTTCCAAAGTGATTGTATGATTTTGCATTCCCACCACTCATAAATGTGACTTCCTATTGCTCTGCATCCTCACCAGTATTTGACATTATCAGGGTACAGATTTTGGTCATTTTAATGTACAGCTATTTCCATTGGTGTTTTCATCTTTATTTTCTTAATGATGTATTATGTGGAGCATCATTTCATATGCTTATTGGTGTGTGTTTGTCTTCTTTGATGAGATGTTAAGGTCTTTAGCCTATTTTTTAATTGGGTTGCTTGCTTCCTTGTTGAGTTTTAAAAGAGTTTTTTTTTTTTTTTCCTTTTTGTATATTTGGGGAGCAGCCCTTCATCAAATGTGTTCTTTTTCTTTTTCTTTTTTTCAGTTGGAGGGTAATTACCTTGCATATTGTGATTGTTTTGTACATCATCATGAATCAGTCATAGGTATACATACGTCCCCTCTCTCTTGAAACTCCCTCCCACCTCTCTCCCCATCTCACCACTCTAAATTGTCACAGAGCACCCACATGGGTTCTCTGATCCATACAGCAAATCCCCACCTGCTGTCTATTTTACATATGGTAATGTATGTGTTTCAGTGCTACTCTCTCAAATCATCCCACCCCAGAAGTCTGCCCTTTATATCTGTGTCTCCTTTGCTGCCCTGTAAATAGGCTCATCAGCACCTTCTTTCTAGATTCCTTACATATGAGTTAATATACTATAATTGTCTTCCACTTTCTGACTTACTTCATGCTGTATAATAGGTTCTAGACTCATCCACCTCATTAGAACTGACTCAAATGTGTTCCTTTTTGCAAATATTTTTTCCAGTTTGTGGTCTGTATTCTTATTCCCTTGACAATATATTTTACAGAGCATGAATTTTTTAATTTTACTGAAGTCTAGATTGTCAATTCTTTCATAGGTCCTGTTTTTGGTGTTTGTATCTAAAGTCATCCCCATGTTCAAGGTTATCTAGATTTTCCCTCATGATGTCTCCTAGAAGTTTTATAATTTTGCATTTTACATTCAGGTTTATGATTCACTTTGAATTAATTTTTGTGAAGTAAAAATGAACTAAAATAAAAAGTGTCTTGCATGTGTGCAGTCTCAGTCACATCCATGGGCTGTAGCCCACCGGACTGCTTTGTCCACAGATTTTTCCAAGCAAGAATATGGGAGTGATTTGCCTTTTCCTTCTCCATAGGCTCTTCCCAACCCAGGGATCAAACATATGTCTTTGCCTGGCAGGCAAATTCTTTACCACTGAGCTACCTGGAAAGTCCAAAGAGCACCTCCCATAAAAGTTAAAGCACAAAAAAAAAAAAGAGTAAATGCTAACTCTTTTCTAATACAGTCTATTGAACAAAATATGTCTTTTTTATTTCAAGACAGAAAAATTAAAAATTAATTACTTTTATTTTAAAAAAGATGACCCAGAGGGATGGTACAGGGACGGAGGAGGGAGGGGGGTTCAGGATGGGGAACACGTGAATTCCTGTGGCGGATTCATGTTGATGTATGGCAAAACCAATACAATATTTAATTAACTTCCCATTAAAATAAATAAATTTATATTAAAAAAAATAAAAACATCTTTAAACTAAAAATTTTAAATAGATGGGGGAAAAATGGAAACAGTGACAGATCTCATTTTCTTGGGCTCCAAAATCACTGCGAGTGGTGACTACAGCCATGGTATGAAATCATGGTTCCTCCCTGAAAGGAAAGCTATGACAAATCTAAACAGCATATTAAAAAACAGCAACAGGGTTTTCCTGACAAAGGTCCATATACTCAAAGCCATGGTTTTTCCAGTTTTCATGTATGGATATGAGAGTTGGACTATAAAGAAAGCTGAGCACTGAAGAATTGATGCCTTTGAACTGTGGTGTTGGAGAAGACTCTTGAGAGTCCCTTGGACTGCAAGGAGATCCAAACAGTCCATCCTGAAGGAAATCAGTCCTGAATATTCCTTGGAATGACTGATGCTGAACCTGAAATGCCAATACTTTTGTCACCTGATGCGAAGGACTGACTCACTTGAAAAGACCCTGATGCTGGGAAAGATGGAAGGCAGGAGGAGAAGGGGATGACAGAAGATGAGATGGTTGGATGGCATCACTGACTCAATGGACATCAGCTTGAGCAAGCTCTGGGAGATGATGAAGGACAGGGAAGCCTGGTGTGCTGCAGTCCATAGGGTTGCAAAGAGTCAAAAAGACTGAGCAACTGAACAACAACAGTAAATGTTGAGCTAAGTGATGATCGTTGATTTTACAAGACAATATGGCATAATTATTTTCCCTCAGAGAGGGTCTAACCAACAAGGCATTTGAATAATTCTCTTGTACACCAACCAAAAGTGATTTGTACTGAAGACTGTAAGTTACTTAGAATGAAAAAAATTATTATCCCCAGTGAGAAAAAAAAAATTAGGGAAAACTTTCTAGAAATAGTAAAATATGAGAAAGTATATGATTGAGTAGTATTGAATCATCTGGAAAAGGGAAAGATATTTTTTTTTCCAGAAAGAGACAGCACTGGAGAAAAAAACTGAGAAACCTACAATGTATATGGGAGATATTGCTATGTGGCTAAAATATCAGAGCATGAGGGAAGGTAGCAAAGTTTAGAAAGGTAGATTATAAACAATGTTTGATATGCCAAAGAATTTGACTTAATTATATTGGTAACTTGGAATCATAACATATTTTAAAATTGTATAGCATTAAGAGATCTTGCATGTATTTGAAATTAGATGGAAGAAATAAATAGAGATATTTTAAGTGTAAGGAATAGGGTGAAGAAAAGAGTATCAGTGGCTTGTCCCTGAAAGGAGAAGCAAATTAATATTACAGGTCTGAAAAAAGGGCCTTGTTTTTTGTCTTTAAGGAAAAAGCAGTGAAGAGTGAAGATGAACTAGTTTATTAGTATTTTTGATGGAATGTCTGTAGAACCTTCCTACTGTGATAAAGTATTACAAGAAAAAGTGTTATTATGTGAATAAATTGAAAAATGCTAGATTAATGAAGAATATATAGTTTTCCCTAAGACAGAATAACTCAAAGCCTCCAGCCTATCCATTATTAATCTCTTAATTAGATATATTTCATGCAACATTTTCCAAAATTGGCAGAACGCAGAATGCTGTTTTCATGACCTATCTCAAATGATTATAATTTCAAAATTTCTAATGTGCAATAAGCTAATTTATATGCTATAGCATTGAAGTTTGTCCTCTGTCTTCAGAGTCTATCAGTCATTTATGTTATGCAGCATAAGTATTATATATCTAGGAAGTTAGTAAGGAAATATGGGCTCTTGAGAAAATATACAAGCCATGGTTTCTGCAGCTGAATTGTTTACTCCAATAGCTGTAGATATTTCAAAGAAATAGCACAAAGAAGTTTAAGTCCTGAATTATGTGATGAGAATAATAATTCTCAGAATTATTTAAATAAAATTAATAATGAGGCTTGGTATTCAATACAAAGTTGTTATGTATCTGTCCACAGGAAATTATACTGAGAATGGAAATCTTATCTTCCCAAATTCAGTCATTGAATGATTATGAAGAAAATTTCCACTTTCTGAAACTCTGGAATGTGAATTATTGTAATCTATGAAAAGTCCCTGAT
The DNA here is from genome assembly GCF_055505025.1 of Bos grunniens. NCBI lineage: Eukaryota > Metazoa > Chordata > Mammalia > Artiodactyla > Bovidae > Bos > Bos grunniens. The sequence goes on along the minus strand of NC_141176.1, from coordinate 5,708,632 downwards.
ACCGTGAAAGATTGAGGGCAGAAGGAGAAGAGGGCATCAGAGGATTAGATGGCAGATGGCATCACTGATGCAAAGGACATGAACTTGGGCAAACTTCGGGAGACGGTGAAGGACAGGGAGGGCGGGCATGCTGCAGTCCATGGGATTGCAAATAGTTGGATACAATTGGGTGACTGAACAACAGTCTGTGAACAGTCTGCCTGCAGTGCAAGAGACCCAGATTTGATCCCTAGCCGTTGGAAAGATCCTCTGGAAAGGGAAATGGCAACCCATTTCAGTATTCTTGCAAAAGTTGGACACAACTTAATGATTAAACCACCACCACAAGAAGTTGTTTGGAAAAGATAAAACATGAAAAATCATATTTGAGACAATACTGTGTTATTACAGTCAACTATCTTAAGAGAACACTGCTAATATAAACATTGAAAGTGCATTATAAAATAAATTGAAAAGATTAAAACATGCAGAGATTAAGAAAAATTTCTCCAAAAATATGATAGTATCATATTACTGATTGTGAGATAATAGAAATGTTGGATGTATTTCTACTTGACTCCTAAGAAATATTTCCAGTGATCTGGAAAATGATTAATGTATTTATATTTTTAGAAGTAAAGATATTTTAATAACCCTTTATAGATATAATATTTTTTGAAAGTAGCATGCATTAAATGCAGTAGTAGCATTCTTTTTCAGTTTTGAAAGAAATTGCAAGGAATTTAAATAAAGTTCAGTGATACAGCTGTGTTTTCAGTCATTTTAAAATGGAAATTAATTAAAATCACTTCAAGTGAAATATTGGTAGTACCTCACCAATATTGGTAGTTGTTTTTAGTTAGTTGCCCAGTCTTGTATTTCACCAAATATTAAAGCAATAGGAATATAACTTTATATATGCCTTCATTCTCCACCTATAAGTGCATCAGCTACATTAAGGGAATGGTTAGCCATGACTAATATTATGTGAGGGAATATAAAAGTATATTTCCACTTAAAACTAATCTCTTCTTTCCTGAATGTTTTCCTCTCTCCATTTCAGTAAAGTAGAACAACACTTATGCAGATAAATTCAGTTAGACCCCTATTACAGAAATGATACTAATTAACACAATGGTGTGACTTGGAACACAATGATGTCTCACTACACATTTTCTAGTTTTGTGAGTTTAAGTTAGAACCTTCTCTATTCTTATTATGTATGAAACAATCTGATAAAATACAAAAATAGAGGAAGAATTATTTGTTTAAAGATTATGAAAAGTATTCACACTTCTAGCCATCATCACAAATATGTATTTTAGAAAGAAGAAATAAAACTGTTACCATTTGATGATTACTTAGAGTCATAATTATGTTTTTTTGTTTTATCAATGTTAAAAAACATTAATTCTGTTCAATTGACTAATATCAATTATTCTGAGAAAATATGTGAACAAAGTATTGTATAAATCCACATAACCTCCAAAAATTATAATAAAGGTGAATATATATGATATTCACAAGTTCACTCAATGATTAAAAATAAGACCATCATAATAACTAACTATATAGGATTTGATTTGATTGTAAATTAATACAATTAGTACTATTTTGCATACATAAGAAAGAGAAAATACATTTTTTAACTCTAAAGTGACTTTTAAAAATCACTGGACTTACGGAAGAGTAGATAATTTCCAAAAGATTTCCATGATGAAATATTTACTCCTTTTTGAAACTGGAGCCTATTATACACAGTGAAGTAAGCCAGAAAGAAAAGCACCAATACAGTATACTAACGCATATATATGGAATTTAGAAAGATGGTAACAATAACCCTGTATTCGAGACAGCAAAAGAGACACTGATGTATAGAACAGTCTTTTGGACTCCGTGGGAGAGGATGGGATGATTTGGGAGAATGACATTGAAACATGTATAATATCATATATGAAACGAGTCGCCAGTCCAGGTTCGATGCACGATACTGGATGCTTGGGGCTAGTACACTGGGATGACCCAGAGGGATGGTACGGGGAGGGAGGAGGGAGGAGGGTTCAGGATGGGGAACACGTGTATACCTGTGGCGGATTCATGTTGATATATGGCAAAACCAATACAATATTGTAAAGTTAAAAATAAAATAATTAAAAATAAATAATATAGAAATACAAAAAAATAAATAAATAAATAAAAGATTTACTCAGAGAACAATAAAGAGTATAGAACCTTAATATGCTGGCTCTCATTTCTCTGAATCTGTTTTGCTTTACTTTTTTGTTTATTCATCCCCTTCTGAAAACGCTGTACTGGCCAGTTTGGATTTGCTGGAAAATAGACTTAAACATATGAAAATGGCAATATAAGTACTTATCATCCATTATGCATTGCCCCTCTCAAAGATAACAATGCAGGTTATCTTGAGCCTCACTCCCAACTTCAGTTGGATTTTTTAAACTAAGAAGCTCTTATAGTTTCCTTAATCTTCAGTCAAGCAAATAAGAAAGAAATGATTTGGGGGAAATGGATCAGGTAGAGTATCACTCCAAACCATGCTCATGGACAACACTTCATATTAGCTAATATAAGTAAATTATAACTGAATTTACAAAGGTGAGAGAGAGACAAAAACCTAACCTTGAGTGGAAACCATAGTTATAACCATAAATTTAAAAATTATTTATTCTCAGGGACAATGCCTTCTAAAACTTACCACATAACATTTATCCCTTTAACTGCTCTCTTCAATCTGACTGGCTTCTAAAGAGACAAAATTTATGTGTTTTAATGCAAGGTCTTTAATAAATAAATCTTAAGACTAGAGTAGTGTATAAATTGCATAAGAAATGTCAGCCCTGAAGAGTGATCAGTGCCTAGGAGAATAGAATAATAAAGGTCATGAAGGCTAAATTCTAAGTGACCTTAGTGCTGCTACTACTCACCTCTGTCTTCATGTTTCAGATTTTTTTTTTTAATGTCAAATTATAGTTAATGAAGTAGCATATGAAATGCTAATTATCTCAGTAATCCTTATTAATGCTCAACAAGTCTATCTATCTAAAGTCGCTTGCAACTATAGGTATGCCAATCTTTAAGGTTGCTAAATGTGTCTATGGTTAACCTAGATATAATTTACTACGCAATAATCTAACTCAAGAGACCCTAATTTGTGGAGACAAAGTGTAAATCTCCCAGGGTAGTTTCCATGACTTACATAATTTGCATTATTTTTATATCTTCTGTGGTACCCACATCAGTATTAAAAACATTTTAGAGGTTCAAAACAAAAAATCATGATATAAATAAAAAGTCATTCTTCATTTACTATATTTATATTTAATAATACCCTAACTAAAATTTCAATAGCTACACAGCAAAACAAAAATAGTAGCAACATCTTTAGCTCATATAAAGGACACACACACACACACATACCCCCTCATACTCACATATTTATGGTACATGTATACACATTATATAGTTAATGCATATATACAAAATGTTTATATTATACACAATATAACTCCATTAGGAAATATCATTGACTTTTAATTTTTAATTAATTATATTTTTATTGAAGCATAGTTGATTTACAATGTTGTCCCAGTTTCTGCTGTTTAGTAAAGTGATTCAGTTATACATATATATATATATACATTCTTTTTTTTATATTCTTTTCCATTATGGTTTATCACAGGATATTGAATATTGCTCCCTGGCCTATACCTTAGGATCTTGTGGTTTATCTATCTAGGGCAGTTAAGTAAGAGAGATGACAGAGTTTGTTGTTGTTCATCAATAATTAAGTTATTTTCTCCAGATTCCTTGATTTAACAATGACTTCTATTTGCAAAGTCTCTGCCTTTCTATTCTCCTCCTTTACACCTATGTTGTATATCACCTTCCCTGATCACAAATAGTGATCAAACTACATGTATGTTTTTAAAAACTTCCCCCCCCATATATACAGCCACAGAAGATTTTGTGGCTCATAATTACCTAAGTATTGGTTGAATTTTAGAGCAAGGAGTGGTTCACTATAGAAGCATAAACAGACTTTTAATTGAAGCAAAAGCCAGAAACCTTTTTCCCCCAAACCAGATAATGACAAAGCAGAAATTAGTGTATTTGCCTCTTGACTTACTGTTTTGAATTATTTTACCTTCATTATTATTGGGACACCTATCTTAAAATCAGTATAACTTTTGGTACCTTGAAAGTATAAAATCACAGGGAATATGGACTGACTGAAACTTTGAGGAAGTTTGGGACTTTTAAACTTGTAACATAAAGTTATATAAGCTCAACCTGGAGTTGGTTACAACAGAAGTGATTTACTGCATTTTCCCTTAAATATTCCTTACCTTCTCTGAGTGCATGTATTAGTTATTTTGTAGTACCCTAAAGGGTAAACAAGAAATCTGAGAATTATTCCAATATGGTGAGGATATTATATTTTCATCTATAACCACAATATGAGAAACAATATATTACATAACTGCGATTTTTTAAAACTACAAAACTACTAAACTCTCACTTGTGAATCAAATATGAATGTATGGATAAAACACATCATTTAAAATATGGCTCATTAAAATTTGCCTAAATTGATTTTCTTTAACATATTTTAAAGAAAACTATTAGAAATTTATCACAACAAACTCAAAATTCCTGACACTATGAGATAGGTAGCCTGTACCCTTAAGCAGGTCTTATTACTGGAGTGAGAATATATCAAAATAAAATTTTCCATATGCAATTTTCTCACATCAGCAACAGATTCAGTAATTTATTTTTAAATTCTTTTGTATGACATGGATAATTTGGCCTCTGAAAGAAGATATAATTTTTCTCTCTTTTTGTAAATTTGGAAATATAGGATAGTTAGAAACAGATATACCAACAATTTTATGAGGTTTAGTATAATCAGGAAGGTAGCAAAAATAGTTCTTTGTAGCTCTAAGAAATAAAATCACTTTTGTTAGAACATTGTATAAAGATTCTGTGACTTTTGTAACATAAGAGGGATTACAGTTTCTCACAAATGAGCTATTTTTATACAAATTCTCCAAAATATAGTATTAAATAACCACCCTTTTGAACTTACAGGCATATTTTCCTAAGCTTGTTTTTCCTGACATATTTTTGATGCCGGTATTAAAGAACATAAAATTATCCTGTCATATTTTGTTTTCTGTATACATTTTTTTTAAAAATTCTACCTACAGACTTTCAAAATTCAGGGACAAAGACTTTTAGTGTCTATTATTTATATCTTCCATTCAGCAGCAAGAGAGGATGACAGGAAATTCATAGGTGTTAGAAAAATACGTACACTCAGGAGGCAACTGGTTTCTGCGGAGTGCTAAAATTTTGCCTTTTATTACTTTGTATTTGCATGGGACTTGACAGTTCATAATGTATGTGCAAGGCATTATCTCATTTAATTTTTATATCAACTGAATGGCATGTTTAACATTACTTTTTCTGTTTAATACATGAGTAAATTGGCTCACAGAAGTTAAATTGACCCATGTCTTTAAGTTAGGCTCTTAAATGTAAATATTAGCTCACCCTCAGTTTCATCCAGCCTTATCAAACAAGTATGAGCTTCTGAAGATATGTCTTTTAGTAGTTTGCATTCCAGGACAAATGTACGTATAAATTATTGATAGTTGTGTTTAATATTATTTCACTTTAAATTTCTATATTTACTTATAAATTGTTAGTATTATCCACCATGTTGGATTATGAATAATGCACATACACATACAAATGAATAAAAATAGTAAACCATCCTTGAAAAAGTCACAGTCAAAAGTGAGATGTGAACACAGTAAAATCTATTCCTAATACAAGATAGGTCCTGCAAGTTTACATAGATGCTAATCAAGGCACTCCAGTGAGTTCTCAATTGAATTCCATATCTCAAAGCCAGGAGAAGGGGGAAAGTCTCTGATCATTTTCAAATGCATATTTACAGTGCAGTTATAAAAGAAAGTGAGAGGAGTTTAGAATCTGAAGGACCTCAGGGAGTTATATTGTGCTTTTTTGACTGAGATGTTCATAACACACAGGAAAATACAGCAACAGTAATGGTGGGGTTGGTGTAATAATTGTTAATGGACTGTTAAACTAGTACAGAGCTCAAAGAATTGGAGGTTAGGATCAAGTTAATCAGCTTTTTATTTTTATTTTTAATTGAAGTACAGTTGATTTGCAATGTGGTATAAGTTTCAGCTTTTTTTTTTTTTTTTAATAAATAAGACAGTAAAGAGGAGGAAGAGAGCAGGAGAGATTGAGAAATTTTAGGTGAAGACAATTAGAAGACTCTGGTTATGAGTGTTCATATGAAGAAGTTATTTAATCAGATCACTTTTATTAGAATACAAATCAGGAGACTGTGAAACTAATGTTTGAAATGAGTTAAGAGGATGCTGAAATCATCAGGATAAGTAATCAGTATAATTTGATAGAAGTTATGAAATATCTGATATATCCCAAGAAAAAAGAGGCAAATATATAAAAGAATCAGTGAAACAGAGTCAGATGCATTTATTAACCTTCTCATTCATTTCATAAGTGTTGGGGGAACTTCTACCATATGCCTAATACTTATTAAAAACTGGGTGCCATGGGGTGAACAAAGCAGAGATGATTCCTTTGACAACTGTGATTAAAATCTACTGGAATAAATCTATAACAATAAAAAAAATGTACAAAACTCTATATCAGACTAATATTATTTAAACTGCAATGACAAAAGTATCTAACATTCTAATAGTTGTTGTTCAGTCACAAAGTGATGTCTGACTCTTTGTGACTCCATGGACTGCAGCAAGCCAGGCTCCCCTGTCTTTCACTGTCTCCTGGAGCTTGCTCAAATTCATGGCCATTGAGTCGGTGATGTTACCTAACCATCCCATCATCTGCCGCCCCCTTCTCCTTTTGCCTTCAAACTTTCCCAGTGTCAGGGTATTTTCCAATGAGTCGTCTCTTCACATCAGGTGGCCAAAGTATTAGAGCTGCAGCTTTAGCATTAGTACTGCCATTGCATATTCAGGGTGAATTTCCTTTGGGATTGACTGGTTTGATCTCTTTGCAGTAAAAGGGACTCTCAAGAGTCTTCTCCAGTATTACAATTCAAAATCATAAATTCTTTGGGGCTCAGCTTTCTTTATGGTACAACTCTCACATCCATACATAACTACTGGAAAAACCATAGCTTCGACTACATGGACCCTGTCAACAAAAAGTGATTTCTCTACTTTTTAATATGCTGTCTAGGTTTGTCATAGTTTCCTTCCAAGGAGCTTCTTTAAATTTTGTAGCTGGAGTCCCCATCTGCAGTGATATTGAATCCCAAGAAATTTATCATTGTTTCCACTTTTTCCCCTTTTTCTCCATGAAGTTATGGGAGTGGCTGCCATGAACTTGGTGTTTTGAATGTTGCATTTTAAGCCAGCTTTTTCACTCCTCTCAGTTCAGTTCAGTAGTTAAGTTGTGTCCGATTCTTTGTGACCCCATAGACTGCAGCATGCCAGGCCTCCCTATCCATCACCAACTCCTGGAGTTTACTCAAACTCATGTCCATGGAGTCGGTGATGCCATCCAACTATCTCATGTTCTGTCTTCCCCTTCTCCTCCGGCCTTCAAACTTTCCCAGCATCAGGATCTTTTCAAATGAGTCAGTTCTTCACATCAAGCGGCCAAAGTATTGGAGTTTCAGCTTCAGCATCAGTCCTTCCAGTGAATATTCAGGACTAATTTCTTTAGGATGGACTGGTTCAGTCTCCTTGCAATCCAAGGGACTCTCAAGAGCCTTCTCCAACAACACATTTCAAAAGCATCAATTCTGCGGTGCTCAGCTTTCATTATAGTCCAACTCTCACATCCATACATGACTACTGGAAAAACCATAGCATTGACTAGACAGACCATTGTTGGCAAAGTAATGCCTCTACTTTTTCAATATGCTGTCTAGCTTGGTCATAATATTTCTTCCCAGGAGCAAGTGTCTTTTAATTTCATGGCTGAAGTCACCATCTGCAGTGATTTTGGAAACCACCTCCCCTCTCCCCCCCCAAAAAAAAAAGTCTCTCACTGTTTCCATTGCTTTCCCATCTATTTGCCATGAGGTGATGGGACCAGATACCATGATCTTAGTTTCCTGAATGTTGAGCTTTAAGGCAACTTTTTCCCTCTCCTCTTTCACTCTCATCAAGAGGCTCTTTAGTTCTTTTCATTTTCTGCCATAAGGGTGGTGTCATCTGTGTATCTGAGCTTATTGATATTTCTCCCAGCAATCTTGATTCCAGCTTGTGCTTCATCCAGCCCAGCATTTCTCATGATGTACTCTGCATGTAAGTTAAATAAACAGGGTGACAATATACAGCCTTGACCTACTCCTCTTCCTATTTGGAACCAGTCTGTTGTTCCATGTCCAGTTCTAACTGTTGCTTCCTGATCTGCATACAAGTTTCTCAGAAGGCAGGTCAGGTGGTCTGGTATTCCCACCTCTTTCAGAATTTTCCACAGTTTATTGTGATCCACACAACCAAAGGCTTTGGCATAGTCAATAAAGCAGATGTAGATGTTTTTCTGGAACTCTCTTGCTTTTTTGATAATCCAACAGATGTTGGCAATTTGATCTCTGGTTTTCTGCCTTTTCTAAATACAGCTTGAACATCTGGAAGTTCTCAGTTCATATATTGTTGAAGCCTGGCTTGGAGAATTTTGAGCATTATTTTACTAGCGTGTGAGATGAGTGCAATTGTACGGTAGTTTGAGCACTCTTTGGCATTGCTTTTCTTTAGGATTGGAGTGAAAACTGATTTTTCCAGTCCTGTGACCACTACTGAGTTTTCCAAATTTGCTGGCATATTGAGTGCAGCACTTTCACAGCATCATTTTTCATGATTTGAAATAGCTCAACTGGAATTCCATCACCTCCGCTAGCTTTGCTCATAGTGATGCTTCTTAAAGCCCACTTGACTTCACATTCCAGGATGTCTGGCTCTGGGTGAGTGACCACACCATCATGATTATCTGAGTTGTGAAGACCCTTTTTGTACAGTTTTTCTGTGTATTCTTTTTTTTTTCTTCTTCTAACTTTCTTTTTTTTTCTCTCTCTTTTTTTTAATTTTTTTTAAATTTTATTTTATTTTTAAACTTTACAAATTGTATTAGTTTTGCCAAATATCAAAATGAATCCGCCACAGGTATACATGTGTTCCCCATCCTGAACCCTCCTCCCTCCTCCCTCCCCATACCATACCTCTGGGTTGTTCCAGTGCACTAGCCCCAAGCATCCAGTATCGTGCATCGAACCTGGACTGGCAACTCGTTTCATACATGATATTTTACATGTTTCAATGCCATTCTCCCAAATCCTCCCACCCTCTCCCTCTGCAACAGAGTCCATAAGACTGTTCTATACATCAGTGTCTCTTTTGTTGTCTCGTACACAGGGTTATTGTTAGCATCTTTCTAAATTCCATATATATGTGTTAGTATACTGTATTGGTGTTTTTGTTTCTGGCTTACTTCACTCTGTATAATAGGCTCCAGTTTCATCCACCTCATTAGAACTGATTCAAATGTATTCTTTTTAATGGCTGAGTAATGCTCCATTGTGTATATGTACCACAGCTTTCTTATCCATTCATCTGCTGACGGACATCTAGGTTGCTTCCATGTCCTGGCTATTATAAACAGTGCTGCGATGAACATTGGGGTACACGTGTCTCTTTCAGTTCTGGTTTCCTCAGTGTGTATGCCCAGCAGTGGGATTGCTGGCCACCTCTTCTTAATATATTCTGCTTCTGTTAGGTCCATACCATTTCTGTCCTTTATTGAGCCCATCTTTGCTTGAAATATTCCCTTGGTATTTCTAATTTTCCTGAAGTGGTTTCTTGTCTTTCGCATTCTATTGTTTTCCTCTATTTCTTTGCACTGGTCACTGAGGAAGGCTTTCTTATCTCTCCTTGCTATTGTTTGGAACTCTGCATTCAAATGGATATATCTTTCCTTTTCTCCTTTGTTTTTCACTTCTCTTCTTTTCACAGCTATTTGTAAGGCTTCCTCAGACAACCGTTTTGCCTTTTTGCATTTCTTTTTCTTGGGTATGGTCTTAATCACTGCCTCCTGTACAATGTCACAAACCTCCGTCCACAGTTCTTCAGACACTCCATCTATCAGATCTAGTTCCTTAAATCTATTTCTCACTTCCACTGCAAAATCATAAGGGATTTGATTTGACTTAGAGGCTCTTTAGTTCACCCCAATAAAAATTATTTCCTTATTCATACTACATGTCAAATAGAGTTTGATGGGAGAACTGTGCACATCATAGTTGTTCCAGGATCCAGGTTGACAGAGTCTGTTTTGTGGCATGCTTTGATAATCATCAAAGCAAGTGGGGAAAAAAACAAGGTGAATCTACCACTGGCTTTTAAATCTGCCATTCAGAAATGACACAGTATCTTCCACTTGTATGGTAATGACAGAATCAAATAGTGCTTCCTAGGAAGCACCTTAGGAATACACGAGAATAGATCTAAAGGTTGACTTATGTCCCAAAGCAGGATGCATGCATAATAGAATAACAGAAAATAAAAAGGAATCGTGGTAGACAGGCTCTAATGTAGCCCACATGATCTCCACCTCTTGGTATTCATGTCTTGCTTAAATTCCCACTCTTTGAATATGAGTGGGACACTTTACGTGTTTTAATCAAAATAATATTTTGGAGGTAATTAGTATGTGGGGGCTACTTAGAAAAGTATCTGAGTGTTTTATACATCATTTATTTCTCACATATCCAGAGGCTGGAAAAATCCATGTTCAAGATTCTGGTCTATTTCATTTCATGTGAGGGTTCTCTTCGTGGCTTATGTATTGGCCACTTTCTCACTGCATTCTCACATGACATTTCCTTGGTGCATATGCACAGAGGAAAAATGAGAATCTGCTCTGTGCTCTCTCTTCTATGGAACCAGGGCTCTGTTTTTATAGCCTCACTTAATTACTTTCTTAGAAGCCCCATGTCAAGTACCATCACACTGGGGATTATGGCTTTAATATATATATTTTCAGGGGGACACAAATATTCAGTCCATAATAGTGACTGATGTCAGTTTAGTGATGATATTACATAAGATTACAATTTCTATTTTCCTGAGAAACCATCTCCCCTGTTGTCTTTGAAAAAGCAAGATGCTAGGTGGAGAGTTGGCCTATGAAAATGACGACATGATAAGCAAATTAGGGTGACTTCTAGGCAACAACCAGCAAGAAACCAAGGTTCTCAGTTCTCAGCCTGCAAGGAACTAAGCTGTCCAGAATCATGTGATCTTGAAAGCAAATATTTCCCCAGACAAGCAATATATGAGACTGTAGTCATGGTCAACACCTTGATTTCAGTTTTGTGGAATCATGAAACAGAGAACTCAACTAAGTTTTGGCCAAGATTCGCAGAAACTGAACCATGTGGTGTTTCAAGCTCCTATATTTATGATAATGTTGTTACACAACAGTAGATAATAATACAATAGATGATGGTATGATTAAGTTTTGATAGGTGATTTCACAGAAAGCTTCAGAGATAGGGCTGAACTTAAGTGCAGTTTGGAGAAAAAGCTAAGAATAGTTAAGAAAGTCAAGCAGGGTAGAGACAGGAGTTGCAATAATGCATAGAACATTGAAAGGATGTGTTTGAAAAGAGATAGAACTAGTCAATATTACAAAAGGAGAAGAAATCAATATAGGGAAATGTGATCAGAAAATTAAGCATGGATCTATCTAGAATCCACACTAAACAGACAAGGAAGGATTTGGAGTAACTATGTAACATGCTTATAATTATGAACTGGCTATACAAAAGTCATTATTTTACTCTATTTACATATATGCATTTTCCAGGTTCCATTTTACACATTTCATTTTCAGGCATATTTTTAAGTTTTAAAATCAACTTGTAAATATTGAAAAATCATTATATATTTTTTTAAAATAATACATACATATCTTGAAAACAACATGAAAGAAATCAACCGTCTTATTGAACAATCAAAATAAGCTTTTCATTTCCTGAGAGCTAAGCCTTTCATTTTATTTAACTAACAAATCCCTATAGGTAAGATCATTTAAACTATGCATATTGAATACATGCTTCAATTATTTATTGCAGTATAACAAGTCACTCTGAAACTTAATGGCTTGCAACAGACATCAGTTTGCTATTTCTTGCAGTTCTGATTTGGCTGGGCTCCACCAGACTGGCTCTTCTCTCTGCTAGATGTTTCTTCTGTAAAGCACCAGCAGAAATCATTCACTTGCACTAAACAGGTGGCCAGGCTGCTTTAAAAATCAAAGACAGCTTCATGCACAACTGGCCTCTAGTGTTCTTGTACAGGGTGTATCCACATGGCAGGTTGGGACTTTGTTATAGCACATTGCTTCAAGTTAGTCATTCTCCTTACAAGAAGGCTCCCTTCCCCACGTTACTGTAAGCATGTTACTGAGAGCACGTTACTGTAAGACCCCAGGCTTCTTAAAGCTTAGGCACAGATAGAGTTAGTCATTGTTTTTTCCACAGTTTTTTGGTTAAAGAAGGCCAGCTCATATTTAAAATTAGAAGACTTTACATCCTTTTTATAATTATTTATTTATTCTTGGCCATGCTGGGTGTTTGCTGCCACGTGCAGGATTTCTCTAGTTGTGGCAAGTAAGAGCTACTCTTCCTCGTGGTGCACCGGCTTCTCACTGCAGTGGCCTTTCTTGTTGCAGAGCATGAGCTCTAGGCACATGGGCTCAGTAGTTGAGGCACACAGGCTTAGTTGCTTCATGTCATGTGGAATCTTCCTAGACCAAGGATTGAACCCATGTCCCTGCAGTGACAGCAGATTCTTATACACTGTACCACCAGGGAAGTCCCAAGACTATATCTTGATGGAAAAAGGGAGGGATTAATAGTGGGCTTCTCTGGTCACTATCTACTACAATAAGTATAAAATAGGTACAGTTTACTTTTTGATAAAATTAAGAATCTTCCATTTCCATAGCTAGATATTTGAAGATCATTACTAAAACCAGACAATTAAATTGAAATAGTCACTGGTAAGACAATAGAACTAGAGTTCAAGCATAGAATTAGGCTGATTTCATACAATCATAAGTTCCACTCATAGGACTCATTGATTAGTCTTCATTTTTAGCATGAAGTTACTCCTATTAGACAGCCCATGAATGTATTATTTTATTCAAATAGTTTTGCAAAATAATTAATGGTACTTTTATTCACCTCTTAAAGATGTTGCAATGTACATTAAAAACTATAAATGATTTTCTGATGGATGTTCTGTCTTATTGTCAAAATGCAAGTTGAATGTAAGGCTGACTTTCCATCAGAAAGAATTTCTATAAATGGGGTTATTTTTTAATTGAAGTATAGCTGATTTACAATGTTATTTTGGTTTCAGGTATACAACATAGTGACTTGATATTTTTAGAGATTACATTCCATGTAAATTATTATAGGGCTTCCCCTGTGGCTCAGACAGTTAAAAATCCTCCTGTAACACTGGAGACCTGGGTTCGATCCTTGGGTTGGGAAGATCCCCTGGAAGAGGGTGTAGCAACTCACTCCAGTATTCTTGCCTGGAGAATCCCCATGGACTATTCCCTACATTGTACCTTACATCCTTGTATCTTATTTATTTTATACCTACTGGTCTTTACTTCTTAATACCTTCTCCTGTCTTGTCCTTCCCCCTACCTCTCTTCCATTGCTAACCACTAGTTTGCTTTCTGTATTCATGAGTCCATGTTTGTTTTATTACATAAAAATGGAGTTCTTAACATACTTGTATTTCAGGGAGTCAGTAAAATTTGGAAATTTTATGCAAAATTTTGCACTATATATTTTTCTGAGCAGATGATTCCTTAGCTCTTTTCTTCAATTTTGGTCCTCCTAAGGTTCACATGTCTTATTTTCTGAGCTGGAAGAGTTATATTTGAGCCATGACTTGATCAATCATAAATAAATATATCATTTTTCAAATTAAAATACTAATACCTCAGAAGCAATGCTGTGAATATCAATTATTACTTGTGAAATGATCATTAAAATATTAGTTATTCTTGAAACAGTTGATCTTTAAGTTATGATTTTTCTCACATGGGATCTGAGTAACAAAAGCCATTAATTAACCATTTATCAGGTTCAGATAAACCTCTTTAGTGTTTTAAAATTATTATCCTATTTGGTTCTTACAGCAACCTTATGAAAAAGGTTTTATTATGATTTTCACTTTACTGATAAAAAAACTTGAAGGGTAAAATTTTTTACTTAGTGCTACATACAATAGACTATCTCATTACTTCATTAATATTTGAGCCATCTTCCTTAAGAAAAATTATATATCTTCTTCTTAAATTCAGAGATGGTAATGATACTTGGCTTATGTAATACAATGTAAGTACAAGTACCTGTCAATTCTGGGCATAAGCTTTCAGAACCAGCATAAAATCCATCATATTTTCTTTTACCTACTTTTATTATCTTAGAGGATAAGCCAAGCAGAAGCCTTCATCAGTGAATATGTGGCGAGCACCCTTGTAAACACTTCAAGATAAAATAGCTGTGAATGAGAAATTAACTTTAATTATCTTAAACCAAGAAAAAATTGGCATGTGTCTGTTATCACAGCCAAACTTACCCTGTCCTGACTGGTGCACAGCCAGTGAGGTGAGAAGCTAAGATCAGAATCAAACGGTCTGGTTGTCAAGCCTGAGCTTGGAACTACTCTTCATTGTTACCTTTCTTGATTTTACAAATGACCGTTTTTTCCTTTTTCTTTCTTTCTTTTTTTTTTTTTTTTTCAGTTCTTTTCACTAGTCTCTTAAGCACTCTGAAGAAACCTTACACTGTTCTCTTGAGAGGATAGCACCGACTTTGCTGCTAGTTTTCAGAGAACAGTGGTTGGATATAAGCTTGTGAAAGTTCCCTAAAAGGCTATCTGAAATTCAGGATAACTTCTAACACAAGAATGAGAAATCTACTAGAAGTGCTTAAAAGTAGCCATGCAAAGTTAATTAAGAAAGATTTAAAAACAATAAATTTGTAATGTATCCTGTCTGTAGAACCTCTATTCTTAAATTAATGCTGCCCTATTAAAAATAATTAAAACTTAGGAAACCTTTAATACATAAAATTTTCTGAAAAGTTTTTGCAAGTGTACTTGTATGAATTTTTTCTACTTGTACTCTGCCAAATTACTGAAAGAACTGAGCTGATAAACAAGATCCTTTTTCCTGAACTAAAGTGTCTAAAAAGTCCTTTGATGAGGAGGATGACAACAATGATGATGATGATAATGATGATGATAAAACTAACATTTATCAACGGCTTACTGTGCACCAGGTGATTTGCTAAGTGATTTTCCTTTAGCAAAGTTATCTGGTGAGTGTGATTACAACCTCCATCACATTGAAGGAAATTAGCTTAAAGGAAGTGTGCTGAAACTGACCCAAGTAAACTGTCCTCTGAGCTCTCATGCTTAACCACTCTAGTATATTTGCCCTGTGCAATCCAGATGAGACCTGCTTCTTCTCAGGCAAAGGTTTTCTATGATGCTGGCTTATAGACAGAAGTTCTTCATCAGGATCTCATTTCTGTCGTTTCTGATAAAGATAAGCAAATATGCAGTTAACAATGGGTAGAGTTAGATGGTCCTCTAGTGAAGGGAGGACATAAAATAGAGGGTAAACTGTCTTCACCTCAAGGGCTGAACACATTTATATTTGAAGCAAAAATTCTATGTTTTTAATTTGTATACTGTTGCTTTATTTCAATTATAAGCTAAGAATATTATAGTGTTCAATATATAGCTGTCTCCAAAGTTTTCATATAATATAGAACAGAATCCTCCCAAAATAAGCCGATTTTTACTACTATTGTATCAGAAATCATCCGTATATAAGATAGAGGTTGAATGGAGCAAGATACTGCTTTAAGTAAGTTATAGCAGAAAGAAAAAAGGCTTGAGAGATAGAAGCATTCTGTGAAATTCTATATCTGATATAGTTCCTTTGTTAGTTTTAGTTTTTGAAGTGTGAGTTTAAGCTCAATTAAACATTTGTTTAATTGTGCAGAGAAATAACTAATCCAATCCCAAGCTATAGTTAATAGACATTTAAATACTTATTTTATTATTATACAGAACTTTTTGTGTGCAACATGTATTTCCATTGGGAAGTAAATAATATCAACTGTAATTGCATTTATTCATAGCTTTATTTTCTTTCTTTTTTTTTTAGAAATTACTTGTAAAAACAGAGTATTATGTAAGACTAAATTATGTATGCCTTTGTTTTTCTTTTTTCTTCCACCAGTCTTTGAGGGGGTGTGATTATCTTTCAAAGAGAAATACTAATAAAAAAAAATCTACACAGATTGATTTGAAAGCTTTAATTTAGGTAAATCAGGAAAACGCAAATATAGTATTTGTCATAGCAGCAGAGTGGCTTAGCTTTGCTCTCTGATGCCTTTCGTATATTTCTAGTTGCCATGGCTTCCTGCCTATCACATTCATGACAAGCATTCAAAGCAGAAATACTGTAGGAGGACTGCTTGTCTGAGAACACACATAATACCTAAGCCTTTATTTCTGGCTCACTGACACTGTTCACCCAAACATAAAGAGTGGTCAAACAAGCAACACTTATCTTTACTCTTGTTTTGTCAGTGTCAAAACTCTTTAACCCTGCATTCTAATGTTATAGAGTGGCATTGTTTTCCACGTTCTTTATGCGTTATCAAATCAGTGCCTCCTAGTGGTCCGTAAGGGTCATAACACCATCTAATACAGGGTCACAGTACAGTGCTTTTGGAGAACCTTCCAATGCACTAGTTTGAATTTACAGTAGTTAATTCAGAACTCACAGAATTTTACTAACAATACCTTCTTCAATATATGAGTCAATTTTTTGTATCCATTGAGATGATAATGTCTACTTTTCTTTTACACAGAAATGACCTATAAATGTGTGATCTGACATGTGAATTTGTTAATAAAAATTATATTAAATTAAAGCTAGAATAAACAGAAAGTTCTATTGCAGCATGTTGCTTTTTAAGACAAAGATAAACTTTGTAGATAAATATTAACTAGATAATTTAAGGTTTCTAATTTAACATTTCATATTATTTCAAATATACTGTCTTATAATAATTTTTGTTGCTTATAAACATATTTTTAACTTTGAAAACCCCATGTTACATTTTGGAATTCTGGTCACTAGAGATAAATAGGTTTTATTTCACACACTTTCTCCTGAAGGTATCTAATATTTTGAACTGGAAATAGCAAGTAGATAGAATAGCAAGTAATTTTTTATTATCAAACCTGGCATCATAATCCATTATAATGAAAATAATCTCATTCATGTATCTTTGAAGGCATTTCTAGAATATATATCATATAAGGTATTTTAATTTTGCATATATTTATTATCTTCAGTACCACACTTTTTCTTTGAAGCTCATATATGCATACATGTGATCTGATCTGATGTCATATCTATTACACATTTTTCTTTTTTATTATTTATTTATTTTATTGAAGGATAATTGCTTTACAGAATTTTGTTGTCTTCTATCAAAGCTCAACATGAATCAGCCATAGGTATACATATATCCCCTTCCTTTTGTACCTCCCTCCCATCTCTCCTGATACCATCCCTCTAGGTTGATACAGAGGCCCTGTTCCAGTTTCCGGACCCATACAGCAAATCCCTGCTGCATATTTATTTTACATTTAGTAATGTAAGTTTCCATGTTACTTGTTCCATACATCTCACCCTCTCCTCTCTTCTCCCCATATTCATAAGTTTATTCCCTATGTCTGTTGCTCCATTGGTGGCATGTAAATAAATTCTTCAGTACCATTTTCTTAGATTCCATATATACCCATTAGACTAGGATATTTGTCTTTCTCTTTCTGACTTACTTCACTTTGTATAAAAGATTCTTGTTTCATCCACATGATTAGAACTGACTCAAATGTGTTCCCTCTTATGGCTGAGTAATATTTCATTGTGTATATGTACCACAATTTCTTTATCCATTCATCTTTTGATAGATTATCTAGGTTGTTTCATGTTCTAGCTATTGTAAATAGTGCTACAATGAACAATGGGATACATGTGTATTTTTCAGTTTTGGTTTCCTCAGGAGTGGGATTGCGGGTCATATTCCCATCTGAATGCAGAGTTCCAAAGAATAGCAATGAGAGATTAAAAAAAGCCTTCCTCAGCAATCAATGTAAAGAAATAGAAGAAAACAGCAAAATGGGAAAAACTAGAGATCTCTTCAAGAAAATTAGAGACACCAGGGGAATATTTCATGCAAAGATGGGCTCGATAAAGGACAGAAATGGTATGGAACTAACAGAAGCAGAAGATAGTAAGAAGAGGTGGCAAGAATACACAGAAGAACTGTACAAAAAAGATCTTCATGACCCAGATAATCATGACGGTGTGATCACTCACCTAGAGTCAGACATCCTGGAATGTGAAGTCAAGTAGGCCTTAGAAAGCATCACTACAAACAAAGCTAGTGGAGGTGATGGAATTCCAGTTGAGCTATTTCAAATCCTGAAAGATGATGCTGAGAAAGTGCTGCACTCAATATGCCAGCAAAGTTGGAAAACTCAGCAGTGACCACAGGACTGGAAAAAGCCAGTTTTCATTCCAATCCCAAAGAAAGGCAATGCCAAGGAATGCACAAACTGCCACACGATTGCATTCATCTCACACACTAGTAAAATAATGCTCAAAATTCTCCAAGCCAGGTTTCAGCAATACATGAACTATGAGCTTCCAGATGTTCAAGCTGGTTTTAGAAAAGGCAGAGGAACCAGAGATCAAATTGCCAACATCCTCTGGATCATCGAAAAAGCAAGAGAGTTCAAGAAAAACATCTGTTTCTGCTTTATTGACTATGCCAAAGCCTTTGACTGTGTGGATCACAATAAACTGTGGAAAATTCTGAAAGAGATGGGAATGCCAGACCATCTGACTTGTCTCTTGAAAAACCTGTATGCAGGTCAGGAAGCAACATTTAGAACTGGACATGGTTCCAAATAGGAAAAGGAGTACATCATGGCTGTATATTTAACTTCTTATTTAAGTTAACTGCTTATTTAACTTCTATGCAGAGTACATCATGAGAAACCCTGGGCTGGAAGAAGCACAAGCTGGAATCAAGATTGTCAGGAGAAATATCAATAACCTCAGATATGCAGATGACAGCAACCTTATGGCAGAAAGTGAAGAGGAAATAAAAAGCCTCTTGATGAAATTGAAGGAGGAGAGTGAAAAAGTTGTCTTAAAGCTCAACATTCAGGAAACTGAGATCATGGCATCCGGTCCCATCACTTCATGGGAAATAGATGGGAAACAGTGGAAACAGAGTCAGACTTTATTTTGGGGGAACTCCAAAATCACTGCAGCTGGTGATTGCAGCCATGAAATTAAAAGATGCTTACTCCTTGGAAGGAAAGTCATGATCAACCTAGATAGCATATTTATTTTTTTTTTAATTTTATTTTATTTTTAAACTTTATATAATTGTATTAGTTTTGCCAAATATCAAAATGAATCCATCATAGATAGCATATTTAAAAGCATAGTCAAGGCTATGGTTTTTCCAGTAATCATGTATGGATGTGAGAGTTGGACGGTGAAGAAAGCTGAGCACCAAAGAATTGATGCTTTTGAACTGTGGTATTGGAAAAGGCTCTGGAGAGTCCCTTGGACCGCAAGGAGATCCAACCAGTCCATTCTAAAGGAGATCAGTCCTGGGTGTTCTTTGGAAGGACTGATGCTAAAGCTGAAACTCCAGTACTTTGGCCACCTCATGTGAAGAGTTGACTCATTGGAAAAGACTCTGATGCTTTTCCAATGGATTGGGGGCAGGAGGAGAAGGGGACAACAGAGGATGAGATGGCTGGATGGCATTGCCGACTCAATGGTCATGGGTTTGAGTGAACTCCAGGAGTTGGTGATGGACAGGGAGGCCTGGCGTGCTGCGATTCATGGGGTCGCAAAGAGTCGGACACGACTGAGTGACTGAACTGAACTAAAGAATCTGTCCATTTCTTCCAGGTTATCCATTATATTGCCATATAGTTGTTCACTTATAATCCGTGTTCACTTATAATTGTCTCTTATAATCCTTTGTATTTCTGCATCAGTTGTAACCTCTCTTTTTTCATTTCTACTTTCGTTGTTGTGATTCTTCTCTTTTTTTCTTGATAAGTCTGGATAAAGGCTTGTCAATTTTGTTTATCTTCTCAAAAACCAGGTTTTATGTTTATTAATCCATACTATTGTTTCTTTTCCTTTTCACTTATTTCTACTCAGAACTTTATGTTTTCTTTCCTTCTCCTAATTTTGGATGTTTTTTGTTCTTCTTTTCCAGTTGTTTTAGGTGTATATTTAGGCTGTCTATTTGATGTTTTTCTTGTTTCTTGAAGTAAGATAGTACTGCTAAAACCTCCTCCTAAAACAGCTTTTGCTGTATCCCATAGGTTTTGAGTTGTGTTTTCATTGTTTTGTTTCTACAATGTTTTTTATTTCTCTTTTGATTTCTTCAGGAAACTTTTGGTTATTTAGAAACATGTTGCTTAATCTCCATGTGTTTGTGCTTCTTACAGATTTTTTTCTTATAGTTGATATCTATTCTTACAACAGGGATGGAGAAGCTGCTTAATACAATTTCAATTTTCTTAAGTTTACTGAGGTTTGATTTGTGACCCAAGATGTGGTCTATCCTGCAGGATGCTCCATGTTCACTTGAAAAGGTGTATTCTTCTGCATTTCGACGGAATGTCTTGAAGGTATCAATGAGATCCATCTCATCTAATGTATCCTTTAAGACTTGTGTTTCCTTATCAGTTTTCTGTTTTGATGATCCATCCGTTGGTGTGAGTGGGGTGTCAAAGTCTCCTATTATTATTGTGTTACTGTCAGTTTCTCCTTTTATGTCTGTTAGTGCTTGTCTTATGTATTGAGTTGCTCCTATACTGGGTGCCTAGATATTTACAGTTGTTATGTCTCCCTCTAGGATTCATCCCTTACTCACTCTGTAGTGTCGTTTGTTATCTCTTGTAATATTTATTGTATGGTCTATTTTGTGTGACATGAGGATTGTTACTCCAGCTTTCTTTTGCTTCCCATTTGCATGGAATATATTTCCCCATCCTCTTACTTTCAGTCTATATTTGTCTTGAGGTCTGAGGTGGGTTTCTTATAGACAGCATATATATGGGTTTTGTTTTTGTATCCATTCAGCCAGTATTCATCCTGTGGTTGGAGCATTGAAATCAGTCTTGAATATTCATTGGAATGACTGATGTTTAATCTGAAACTCCAATACTTTGGCTACCTGATGTGAAGAGCTCACATCATTTGAAAAGACCCTGATGCTGGGAATGATTGAGGGCAGGAGGAGAAGGGGACGACAGAGGATGAGATGGTTGGGCTCTTTTTGCCTCTTGGACTTGACTATTTCCTTTTCTATGTTGGGGAAATTTTCAACTGTAATCTCTTCAAAATTTTTCTCATACCCTTTCTTTTTCTCTTCTTCTTCTGGGACCCCTATAATTTGAATGTTGGTGCATTTGATATTGTCCCAGAAGTCTCTGAGACTATCCTCAGTTCTTTTGATTGATTATAATAACTAATTTAAAAAGAATATAACTCCCTTGCTTAGACTAGCGAAGTGGGCATTCTCCACTCCCTACTGATTTCTGTGTCAGAAGCTTTCTCTGTTCCTTTTTCACTTTAATAAAACTCTGTTACACAAAAGCTCTTGAGTGATCAAGCCTGGTCCCTGGTCCCTAAGCTAAATCTTCTTCAGAGATCATGAACCTGACACCTTTCACCATAAGTTATCAAAAAGAAACCAAAAATTATATTGCCTGTTAAGAACTAAACTAAGCAAAGCACAAACTGGAAAACAAAACTAAAGCAAGGTGCCAAGTGGGGAATAAAGCAGTGAAAGCAAAACTAACAAATATGCTGAGAGGAAAGGAAAGAAAGAAAATAGATAAGCAAAGTTAAATAGATGTAGATGAAGAAGATTTATATAAATTAAAGATTAACTTCAAGGGGAAAATATACAGTAGGAAAGGGAAACAAAGACATAAATGTAGAAAAAATATAATAGGTTTAAAAAATTAAAATTATAAAAAAGGTAAAAAAAAAAAAAAAAAGAGAGAAAGAAGAAAAAAAGAAAAAAAGGTAAAAAAGAAGGAAACTCCAAGAACTGCAAAACCCCAGTGTTGAGGCAGAGGTTTATAGCAACCATAAAAAGTATGACTGAATATACACATATACATATATATCCATAAGCAAAATCAAAACAGCCCAACAAACTAAAGTACAATAGACTGAGCTGGTTAACAAAGGTAACCAAAAATTATATCTACCTGTTAAGAACAAAACTAACTAAAGCACAAACTGGAAAGCAAAGCTAAAACAAGATGCCGATTGGGAAGTAATGCAATGAAAATAAAACTAACAAATATGTTGAGAGGAAAGGAAAGAAAAAAAGAATACATATGCAAAGTTAAATAGAAGTAGATAAAGAAGATTTATATACATTAAAGATTAACTGCAAGGGGAAAAGAACAGTAGGAAAAGAAAATAAAAGAGTAAATGTGGAAAAAATGATAACGGGTTTAAAAATTAAAACTAAAAAAAAGAAAGGGAAAAAAACAAAACTCCACAGAGCTGCAAAAGCCCAGTGTAGAGGCAGAGGTTTATAGCAACAATAAAAAATGTAAGGGTGGGCGGCTGTGTCCGGCACACCAAGTGTGGCCAAGAGGAGCTACCCCCACGTCCGAGGTCAGGGGCAGCAGTCAAGAGTGCCAGGCTGCACGGCACAGGAATGGCTGAGAAGAGCTATCCAAGTCCGAGGTCAGGGGTGGCGGCCAGGAGGAGCTACCTGAAAGAGCCATGGCTGCGCAGGCACAGGAGGGCCTAGAGGAGCTATCCCACATTGAAAGTCAGGAAGGGCAGCGGTGAGGAGATACCCTTCGTCCAAGGTAAGGAGGGGGCTGAGCTTTGCTGGAGCAGCCATGAAGAGAGACCCCACACCCAAGGTAAGAGAAACCCAAGTAAGATGGTAGGTGTTGCAAGAGGGCATCAGAGGGCAGACACACTGAAACCATACTCACAGAAAACTAGTCAATCTAATCACACTAGGACCACAGCCTTGTCTAACTCAATGAAACTAAGCCATGTCCGTGGGGCAACCCAAGACAGGCGGGTCATGGTGGAGAAATCTGACAGAATGTGGTCCACTGGAGACGGGAATGGCAAACCACTTCAGTATTCTTGCCTTGAGAACCCCATGAACAGTGTGAAAAGGCAAAATGATAGGATACTGAAAGAGGAGCTCCCAAGGTCAGTAGGTGCCCAATATGCTACTGGAGATCAGTGGAGAAATAATTCCAGAAAGAATGAAGGGATGGAGCCAAAGCAAAAACAATACCCAGCTGTGGATATGACTGGTGATAGAAGCAAAGTTCGATGCTGTAAAGAGCAATATTGCATAGGAACCTGGAATGTCAGGTCCATGAATCAAGGCAAATTGGAAGTGATCAAACAGATGGCAAGAGTGAATGTCGACATTCTAGGAATCAGTGAAATAAAATGGACTGGAATGGGTGAATTTAACTAAGATGACCATTATATCTACTACTGCGGGCAGGAATCCCTCAGAAGAAATGGAGTGGCCATCATGGTCAACAAAAGAGTCCAAAATGCAGTACTTGGATGCAATCTCAAAAATGACAGAATGATCTCTGTTCGTTTCCAAGGCAAATCATTCAATATCACAGTAATCCAAGTCTATGCCCCAACCAGTAACACTGAAGAAGCTGAAGTTGAACAGTTCTGTGAAGACCTACAAGACCTTTTAGAACTAACACTCAAAAAAGATGTCCTTTTTATTATAGGAGACTGGAATGCAAAAGTAGAAGTCAAGAAACACCTGGAGTAACAGGCAAATTTGGCCTTGGAATACGGAATGAAGCAGGGCAAAGACTAATAGAGTTTGCCAAGAAAATGCACTGGTCATAGCAAACCAGTTTGCTATGGACATCACCAGATGGTGAACACTGAAATCAGATTGATTATATTCTTTGCAGAAAAAGATGGAGAAGCTCTATACAGTCAGCAAAAACAAGACCAGGAGCTGACTGTGGCTCATATCATGAACTCCTTATTACCAAATTCAGACTTAAATTGAAGGAAGTAGGGAAAACCACTAGACTATTCAGGTATGACCTAAATCAAATTCCTTATGATTATACAGTGAAAGTGAGAAATAGAGCCTGGATGTGATAGACAGAGTGCCTGATGAACTATGGAATGAGGTTCGTGACATATTACAGGAGACAGGGATCAAGACCATCCCCATGGAAAAGAAATGCAAAAAAGCAAAATGGCTGTATGGGGAGGCCTTAGAAATAGCTGTGAAAAGAAGAGAAGTGAAAAGCAAAAGAGAAAAGGAAAGATATAAGCATCTGAATGCAGAGTTCCAAAGAATAGTAAGAAAAGATAAGAAAGCCTTCCTCAGCAATCAATGCAAAGGAATAGAGGAAAACAATAGAATGGGAAAGACTAGACATCTCTTCAAGAAAATTAGAGATACCAAGGGAACATTTCATGCAAAAATGGGCTCGATAAAGGACAGAAATGGTAGGGATCTAAAAGAAGCAGAAGATATTAAGAAGAGATGGCAAGAATACACAGAAGAACTGTACAAAAAAGATCTTCACGACCCAGATAATCAAGATGGTGTGAACACTCACCTAGAGCCAGACATCCTGGAATGTGAAGTCAAGTGGGCCTTAGAAAGCATCACTAGGAACAAAGCTAGTGGAGGTGATGGAATTCCAGTTGAGCTCTTTCAAATCCTGAAAAAGATGCTGTGAAAGTGCTGCCCTCAATATGCCAACAAATTTGGAAAACTCAGCAGTGGCCACAGGACTGGAAAAGGCCAGTTTTCATTCCAATCCCAAAGAAAGGCAATGCCAAGGAATGCACAAACTGCCGCACAATTGCACTCATCTCACATGCTAATAAAGTAATGCTCAAAATTCTCCAAGCCATGCTTCAGCAATACGTGAACTGTGAACTTCCTGATGTTCAAGCTGGTTTTAGAAAAGGCAGAGGAACCAGAGATCAAATTGCCAACATCTGCTGGATCATTGAAAAAGCAAGAGAGTTCAAGAAAAACATCTATTTCTGCCTTATTGACTATGCCAAAGCCTTTGACTGTGTGGATCACAATAGACTGTGGAAAATTCTGAAAGAGATGGAAACACAAGATGACATGACCTGCCACTTGGAAAATCTGTATGCAGGTCAGGAAGCAACATTTAGAACTGGACATGGAACAACAGACTGGTTCCAAATAGGAAAAGGAGTACGTCAAGGCTGTATATTGTCACCCTGCTTATTTAACTTCTATGCAAAGTACATCATGAGAAACACTGGACTGGAAGAAACACAAGCTGGAATCAAGATTGCCAGGAGAAATATCAATAACCTCAGATATGCAGATGACACCATCCTTATGGCGGAAAGTGAAGAGGAACTCAAAAGCCTCTTGATGAAAGTGAAAGTGGAGAGTGAAAAAGTTGGCTTAAAGCTCCACATTCAGATAACGAAGATTATGGCATCCGGTCCCATCACGTCATGGGAAATAGATGGGGAAACAGTGGAAACAGTGTCAGATTTTATTTTTCTGGGCTCCAAAATCACTGCAGCTGGTGACTGCAGCCATGAAATTAAAAGACGCTTACTCCTTGGAAGGAAAGTTATGTCCAACCTAGATAGCATATTGAAAAGCAGACATTACTTTGGCAACAAAGATCCATCTAGTCAAGGCTATGGTTTTTCCCGTGGTCATGTATGGATGTGAGAGTTGGACTGTGAAGACAGCTGAGGGCTGAAGAATTGATGCTTTTGAACTGTGGTGTTGGAAAAGACTCTTGAGAGTCCCTTGGACTGCAAGGAGATCCAACCAGTCCATTCTGAAGGAGATCAGCCCTGGGATTCCTTTGGAAGGAATGATGCTGAAGCTGAAACTCCAGTACTTTGGCCACCTCATGCGAAGAGTTGACTCATTGGAAAAGACTCTGATGCTGGGAGGGATTGGGGCAGGAGGAGAAGGGGACGACAGAGGATGAGATGGCTCGATGGCATCACTGACTCGATGGACATGAGTCTGAGTGAACTCCGGCATCCTGCAATTCATGAGGTCGCAAAGAGTAGGACATGACTAAGTGACTGAACTGAACTGAAAAAAAATGCAAAAAATGTGACTGAGGGGGGAAAAAGACTCAAGAGCTTAATTAGATTTCATAGTGCCAATAAAATCAACAATACAACAGAGGGAGGAAAGAAAAAGAAAAAATATATACAGAACAAGTCAAAACATAAGAATAATAAATATTTATTGAGTCTCTGCTGTCAGAATCCTTTTCCTCACTGGAATCACAGTCCACCTCACCTCCCTAGCATGCCCTCCAGCACTGTACTGATCTCTGGAACTGTTGTGGGGGCAGTTCAGATTCTAATCTGTTCCTACTCCTTTGTGTTCTTGCTTCCAAAGCCCAGAGCTATCAGACTTAGTGTGTTTTCTTTTGCAGGAACTCTCAATGTCCTTTTACATATTCCATAGACACAGTCTGCCTAGTTCATCCTGTGGAGTTAATCTGCAGTTTGTATAGCTGGTGGAAAGGCTTTGGGTCTCCTTCCTTAGCTACACTGCCCCTGGCCTTCAATTGTGGTTTTATTTCCACCTCTGCTTGTGGGTCGTCCACTGGGATTTGCAACTGAGGCTGCCCTGGAGGACTTGGGCTTGCCCCTGTGAGGGCCAGGTGTGGAGGTGGTGCAGTTTCTTTGGTTGCAGGGGTTCTGGTAGCACCAGGTACTTGGGGGAGTTGACAGAAGGGGCTGCAGGAAATACATACCCTTCTAGTGCCATACACTAGAAGGGCATGGCAACCAGTATTGGCCAATACTCTCCAGTATTCTTGCCTGGAGAACCTCCCTCCATGACAGAGAAGCCTGGAAGGCCACAGTCTACAGGGTTGCAAAGAGTTGGACACGACCAAAGTGACCCTGTGTGCAAAGATACAAGACTATTTTTTGCCTCTGTCAGCTCTGTCCCAGTGAGAGTTGAGCATGAAGGTGGCACAGCTGCTTGGCTTGCAGGGACTCTGGTGTCGCCAAGTGTGCAGGGACATAGACTGCCTCTGCCGCA
The DNA here is from genome assembly GCF_055505025.1 of Bos grunniens. Taxonomy (NCBI): domain Eukaryota; kingdom Metazoa; phylum Chordata; class Mammalia; order Artiodactyla; family Bovidae; genus Bos; species Bos grunniens. The sequence goes on along the minus strand of NC_141176.1, from coordinate 5,681,301 downwards.
GGAGATATGGCCCTATTGGAGTCATTTTTCAAGCCTCTTTCAAGCCTCTTGTAGCTGGCAATCAGAAGGCCTCTTTGGCCAGTCTTTCTCCATAGCTCCTCCATTCAGGCACTTAGATGGCTCCCTTGCCTCGGGTCCTTCTCTGTTGTTTGGCAGGTCAGGCACCTAAAGGAGACCCCCTGGCTGGGATCCTACTCTGTAGATCAGCACATCAGGCACTTAAAGGGGCACCTTGGGAGCGGTCCTACTCTGTAGTTCAGTGCATCAGTCACCTAAATGAGCACCCTGGGTGGTGTCCTACTCAGTAGTGCAGTGCATCAGGCGTTTGATGGGCCAGCCTCTCTATCATTCAGCTGCCGATGCTGGCGTGTGGAGAGAGAGGCTATGGTGATGACTCCACCCACTATGCATGACTCAGCAGTTAAAACCTTGCTTTCATGGCTGCCTGGCTTTCTTCCACAGGAAATGCCCTCCACAGTATCCTCCCTCGCATCCCCTCGATCTGTCTCTCTGCAGTCAACAGCAGCCCTCGTCCTGGATCGCTCCACAATCCCTGAATTCCAGCTCCCAGCCAATGGGCCTTCCAGGGGACCAGCGTCCCTGTCCTGGGTATATATGGCTGCACCAAAGACTGTCTGATTCTCATTCCATTTAGGCTACCACAGATCAGCTGTTTCACTCTTAAATGTTTCTCCTCTGACTTAGACAATTGCCACAATGTGGGGATCGGACCCCTACTTCAGCTCCCCATCCCGATGCGGGCAGGTCCAGTCCTACTAACACTCCTGTTTTTCCCCCTAGTTCCTTCATCCTACCAAGTTTTGCGTGGGTCTATATATTCTTTTCCACTGGTCAGGTACTCCTGTTTGCTCTCAGCTGGTGTTATCCATGCACTTCTGTGTCTGACAGTGTATTCCTGATGTATCATGGAGAGAGATGTACTCCGCATCCACCTATTTCTCTACCATCTTATTCTCTGGCAATCTATATATTTTTTCTTCTTTCGTGTTGAGCAGTAGTTTGATTATCCTAAAAGTTTATTTCTATATTTAAAATACAACTTATCTTTCTTCTAATATCCTGTACAATTAACGTTTTATTTAATTCTTTATCAATGTTTTGAATTTAGATAAAACACAAAAATATAAAAATGTGTAGGTGTGTGATTCAAAGGCATTTTTCAGTTCAGTTCAGTCACTCAGCCATGTCTGACTTTTTGTGACCCCATGGACTGCAGCACGCCAGAATTCCCTGTCCTTCACCTTCTCCCAGAGATTGCTCAAACTCATGTCCATTGAGTCAATGATGCCATCCAACCATCTCATCCTCTGTCATCCCCTTCTCCTCCTGGATTCAATCTTTCCCAGCATCAGAGTATTTTCCAATGAGTCAGTTCTTCACAGAAGATGGCCAAAGTATTGGAGCTTCACCTGCAGCATCAGTCTTTCCAATGAATCTTCCGGACTGATTTCCTTCAGGACTGATTTGTTTGATCTCCTTGCTGTCCAAGGGACTCTCAAGAGTATTCACGAACACCACAGCTCAGAAGCATCAGTTCTTCAGCTCTCAGCCTTCTTTATGGTCCAGCTCTCATATCCATACATGACTACTTTAAAAAACATAGCTTTGACTAGTTGGACCTTTGTTGGTAAACTAATGTCTCTGCTTCATAATATGCTAAGTTTGTCATAGCTTTTCTTCTAAGGATCAAGCATCTTTTAATTTCATGGTTGCAGTCACCATCTGCAGTGATTTTGAAGTCCAAGAAAATAAAGTCTATAACTGATTCTATTCTTTCTCTATCTGTTTTCCATGAAGTGATGGGAACAAATGCCATCATCTTCATTTTGTAAATATTGAATTTTAAGTCAGCTTTTTTTCACTCTCCTCTTCCACTTTCAGCAAGAGGCTCTTTAATTCTTCTTCACTTTCTGCCATAAGGGTGGTTTCTGCATATCTGAGGTTAATGATATTTCTCCCTGAAATCTTGATTCCAGTTTGTGCTTCATCCAGTCTGGCATTTAGCATGAGGCCATATGCATATAAGTTAAACAAGAAAGTAACAATATACAGCCTTGATGTACTCCTTTCAAATTTGGAACCAGTCCATGGTTCCATGTCCAGTTTTAACTCTTGCTTCTTAACCTGCATATAGATTTCTCAAGAGGCAGGTAAGGTGGTCTGGTATTTCCATCTCCTGAAGAATTTTCAACAGCTTGTTGTGATCCACACAGTGAAAGGATTTAGTATAGTCAATGAAGCAGAAGTAGATGTTTTTCTGGAATTCTCTTGTCTTTTCTTATGATCCAACAGATATTGGCAACTTAATCTCTGGTTCCTCTGCCTTTTCTAAATCCAGCTTGAATTTATGGATGTTCTCAGTTCATGTACTGTTGAAGCCTAGCTTGGAGAATTTTGAGCATTAGTTTGCTAGCATGTGAGATGAGTGCAATTATGTGGTAGTTTGAACATTCTTTGGCATTGTCCTTCTTTGGGATTGGAATGAAAACTGACCTTTTTCAGTCCTGTGGCCACTGCTGAGTTTTCCAAATTTGCTGGCATATTGAATGGAGCACTTTCACAGCATCATCTTTTAGGACTTGAAATAGCTCCATTGAAATTCCATAAACTCAACTAGCTTTGTTTGTAGTGATGCTTCCTAAGGCCTACTTGACTTCACATTTTAAGACGTTTGGCTCTAGATGAGTAATCATACCTTCGTGGTTATCTGGGTCATGAGATCCTTTTTGTATGGTTCTTCTGTATATTCTTGCCACCTCTTCTTCATATTCTCTGCTTCTGTTAGATCCATAATGTTTCTGTCCTTTATTGTGTCCACTTTTGCATGAAATGTTCCCTTGGTATCTCTAATTTTCTTGAAGAGATTTCTAGATCTTTGCATTGATCATGCAGGAAGGCTTTGTTATCTCTCCTTGCTATTCTTTGGAACTCTGCATTCAGATGGGTATATCTTTCTTTTTCCCCTTTGCCTTTCACTTCTCTTCTTTTAAATTGATATTCAAAAGAATTGTCATTTAAAGGTATTTTTTAATTGTTGTTATTATTTTATGGGCAGCAGCAAGAAATATAGTGAATCTGTAGCTAGTACACCTTAATGTAATTTATAATTTTAAAGACAGAATTTCAAGTCTTACTACCTATAGAAAGCTATTGCTTTATTACATAAATGTCATTGTTTTTATCTTAATGTCTTAAGTTAAAATAGTGTGTAACTGAGAAATTATCTTCCTATCATGACATCATTACATTTTAATAAGTTTAATTTTATTTTGTTACATATTAAAGTCTAATAAGAATCATAGTTTCACCAGTACTTTTAGCAGACATTATATATACATATGTGTATATATACATATTCATATGCACATATATACATATACATATGGGTACACTTGACCTATGCATATATATGTACCTTGAGAGTTGGACTGTGAAGAAAACTGAGCGCTGAAGAATTGATGCTTTTGAACTGTGGTGGTGGAGAAGACTCTTGAGAGTCCCTTGGACTGCAAGGAGATCCAACCAGCCCATTCTAAAGGATATCAGCCCTGGGTGTTTTTGGAAGGACTGATGCTAAAGCTGAAACTCCAATACTTTGGCAATCTGATGTGAAGAGTTGACTCATTGGAAAAGACCCTGATGCTGTGAGGGGTTGGGAGCAGGAGGAGAAGGGGATGATAGAGGATGAGATGGCTGGATGGCATCACCAATTCAATGGACATGAGTTTGAGTGGACTCCGGGAGTTGGTGATAGGGAAACCTGGCGTGCTGCGATTCATGGGGTTGCAAAGAGTCAGACACCACTGAGCGACTGAACTGAACTGAACTGAACTTACATATACATGTAGTGAGATTTCCCAAATCCTCATTTGGAACTGGCAGTTTATTCCTCCACTACTGGGAGTACTGCCTGCAGAAAGCCCTCAGCATTCAGCTCTCTATGGGAATTACCTCTGCTGAGGATGCCTTTTTGCCTAAGTTAAACCACCTTTCTAGGGCAGGCCATATTCAATGACTAAGTTACATCAGTATATAATGAACTGTCCACATCTCCCAAGTTTGAGAGAGTTCCAAAAGGCTATTTCAGCTTCAATCGCTGGAGAGTGAAGTAATGCCTTCCTGAGCATTCATCTTAGCCCAAATTCTCCTTGTGGACAGCCCTGCCTTATTCCATTCTCTTCCACAGGTGGTGAACTCACAAACACTTTGGAGTACACTTTTAGCTTGCTTATCTCTGGATCAGAATCAACTGCCTGAAGTACCTAAACTGTGACATATCCTTTAAACTTAAATACAGATATTCTTTTGTAAAGCTGACTGGATTACTCACTTTCTGAAGCCTCACATTCCTCAATCCTGACATGCTGTGTGCTAAGTTGCTTCTGTCACGTCCAACTCTTGCAACCCTATGTACTGTAGCCTGCCAGGCTCCTATGTCCATGGTATTCTCCAGGCAAGAATGCTGGAATGGGTTGCTATTTCCTCCTCCAGGGTATATTCCTGACCTGGGGATCAAACCCACATCTCTTACATCTCTTGCATTGGCAGGTAGATTCTTCTTCACTATTGCCACCTAGGATGCCTACCTAATGAATGCTAATTGGTAAGAAAATCAGACATATTTCAAACCATCCTCCTACATATGGAAAATGATATTTATGACTAAATTATGACATTTTTACAAAAGCTAAATAATTACAGGCCATATTCAAATAAAGTCCCTGTTTTAGTTAGGCTATCCAAATCTTATTATAGAAAGATTATGATTTCTATACAGCCATTCTTGCTAATATACTTGAAGAACTATTGTTCTCAAAGTGTAAAGAAGCTGACATTTCTACCAATTAATTGACAATGAAAGAATCCTCAAGAAAAGATGCTTAACAACCTGTAATTTACATTTCTCAGTGGAAACCAATATAATGTTTATATTATAGCACAGATAACATTATTAGTAAAATAATTGAGCCAAATGAATCATGACTGAAAATCTGATTACCAGAAGGCACCATGCTGATATCATAGACCTCACATGCTTTCTTCTTTTATCTTGTTGCAATATTAGATTTCTTCTGCTATTTAGTAGGTAGGCTTTGGTCTCTGTTTCTGATTTTTCATAACTATTGCTTTGATATTATAATACATTTCTTGTGAATGATGACCCTTAAATTAATTTACTCTTTCAAAGCAGAATCTACAAACAAGGACAACTGTTTCTAATAAATTTATTTACAACTAACTAATGTGCAATTTGTTGATTGTCAAAACATTGGAAATTATGTTCTTGTTTCATATAAAATATAATTAGCCAGTACTTTCAGTAGACTGTGCAAGAGAGGAAGTGTTACAAAATTGGAATTACATAATTTGAGTTTATTCTCTCTTTGATTTTAAAAAGAATTAAATAAACTCTATCTTCTATTCAAATGAAATCAAATAAAATAATTTAGCACATTCTCCTTATATCTTGCTCTATCATTTCTGATTTGATGACAAGCAGTGCAAATAAAATGAGGGTTTCCCCAGTGGCTCAGTGGTAAGCAATCTGCCTGCCAGTACAGGAGATATGGATTCAATCCCTGGTCTGCAAAGATCCCCTAGAGAAGGAAATGGCAACTCACTGCAGTATAGTTGCCTGGGAAATCCGTGGAGATGAACATGGTGGGCTACAGTCCACGGGATCACAAAAGAGTCAGACACTACTTGAGACTAAACAGCAACCAGTGCAAATAAAGTATGTAAAAGGAACTCTCTTAGACTCTATTAATAAACTGTGATAAATACACTGATATCCATGTATATAGACATACTCTGGCCCAAACTCTAACTACTTTTACAAAACAAAAGTCTTTTATTTTAGCATATTTTTGTATAATGGAACTAAAAGTTAAAGAAAGAAAAGTAAACATATTTTAAAATCTTAGAGTGCAGGTCTTTGCTTACATGCATGTGTGCATGCATGCTAAGTCACCTCAGGCATGTCCTAAGACTTGGTGACCCTATGGACTCTAACCCACCAGGTACTTTTTTCCATGGGATTCTCCAGGCAAGAATACTTGAGAGGGCTCTAGGCACCTGTAGGATGGAGGTGGAGGCAGCTTACTGCTGGGGCAGCCCAAGGAGTTGCTGGACTCAGCCAAAGATGTGAGGTCAGGGTACTTTTGCTTTGAGAGCCCTAGGCAGCACTTGGAAAGGTGAGCTGAAACCTTGCATGTTCCTCTCTGAACATTTAGACCCTGGATCCCTGAGGGATCTGAAGGAAGAATACTCCATGACTTCTCAGAGGCAAAGCCACAAATGGAAGGAGACTGGATCCTGCCCAATTAATATCAGAATTAGTTTCAGCAGAAAGGTACAGGTATTGGCTATTCCATCTTGGTTGAAAGAGGTCAAACCCTGAGGCTTTTGAGTGAGAGCACTAATTCCAAAGCCTTGGATTACCAGAGAACTAATCCTAGGGAGTATCAAATAGTGAGAACTTACACAAAGGAAACCACTTGAATATAAAACCCACATCACCCAACCACCAGTAGCACCCTGTGCAGGATGTCATCTAAATAACAAGCAAAACAAAAACACAAACCCAGTCATCAGCATACAGGATTAACACCTCACTCAGCCTTGCACATCAGAAGAAAAACAAACAAACAAACCAAAACTCAGCACAAATCTCACCCTATATGAAGCTTATACATAACACTGGACCAACCTCAGGAGGGCAGAAACCAAGAAGGAAAGAATTCAACCTTGAAGACTGGGAAAAGGAGACCTCAAACACAATAAGTTAAAATAATAATAATATTAATGAAAAGACAGAGAAATAATACACTAATGAAGGAACAAACTAGAATCACAGAAGTCCAAATAAATGAAGGGGAAATAGGCAAACTACCTGAAAAAGAATTCAGAATGATAGTAAAGAGGATCAAAACACTGAAAACAAAATGGAGAAAATGCAAGAATCAATTAAAAGACCTAGAAGAATTAAAGAATAAACATACAGAGACAAACAACACCATTACGGAAATTTTAAAAAAATATATTCTAGAAGGAATCAATGGCAGAATATCTGAAGCAGAAGAAGGAATCAGTGAGCTGGAAGATAAAATGGTAGAAATAATTTCTAAAGAGCAGAATAAATTAAAAAGGATGAAAAGAACTGAGGATAGTCTCAGAGTCCTCTGGGACAATATCAAGCACATCAACATTTGAATTATAGGGGTCGCAGAAGAAGAAGAGAAAAAGAAAGGGTATGAGAAAATTTCTGAAGCGATTGTAGTTGATAATTTCCCCAACATGCAAAAGGAAATAGTCAGTCAAGTCCAAGAGGCAAAAAGAGTCCCACACAGGATAAATACAAGGAGAAAAATGCTAAGACATATACTAATCAAACTAACAAAGCCTAAACACAAAGAAAGAATATGAAAAGCAGCAAAGGAGAAGCAACAAGTAACATGCAAGGGAAACCTCAAATGCTTAACAGCTGATCTTTCAGCAGGACTCTGCAGGCCAGGAGGGAATGGCAGGACATATTTAAAGTACTGTAAGGGAAAAATCTACATTCAAGATTACTGTACCTGGCAAGGATCTCATTCAAAATTGATGGAGAAATCAAAAGGTTTTTAGACAAACAAAAGTTAAGAGAATCCAGTACCACCAAAGCAGCTTTACAACAAATGTTAAAATGACTTATATAGTCAAGAAATACAAGAGAAGACAAAAGATCTACAAAATCAACCCCAAACAATTAAGAAAATTACAACAGGAACATATATATCAATAACTATTTTAAATGTAAATGGATTAAATCCTCCAACCAAAAGACACAGACTGGCTAAATGGATACAAAAACAAGACCTGTATATATGCTGCCTACAAGAAACCCACCCGAGACCTCAAGACACATATAGACTAAAAGTGAGAGGATAGAAAAATAAATTTGATGCAAATAGAAATGAAAAGAAAGCTGGGGTAGCAATCCTCATGTCACACAAAATAGACCTTAAAATAAATACAAGATATTTATTCCTTATAAAAGATAAGAAAGCACACTACATAATGAGTAAGGGATCAATCCTAGAAGAAGACATAACAATTGTAAATATCTATGCACTCAATATGGAGAAGGCAATGGCACCCAACTCCAGTATTCTTGCCTGGAAAATCCCATGGACGGAGGAGCCTTGTAGGCTGCAGACCATGGGGTCGCGAAGAGTCGGACACGACTAAGCGACTTCACTTTCACTTTTCCCTTTCATGCATTTGAGAAGGAAATGGCAACCCACTCCAGTGTTCTTGCCTGGAGAATCCCAGGGACGGGGGAGCCTGGTGGGCCACTGTCTATGGGGTCACACAGAATTGGACACGACTGAAGCGACTTAGCAGCAGCAGCAGCATGCACTCAATATAGGAGCAACTCAATACACAAGACAAGCACTAACAGACATAAAAGGAGAAACTGACAGTAACACAATAATAGTAGGAGACTTTGACACCCCACTCACACCAACAGATGGATCATCAAAACAGAAAATTAATAAGGAAACACAAGTCTTAAATGATACATTAGATAAGATGGATCTCATTGATATCTTCAGGACATTCCATCCAAATGCAGAACGCACCTTCTTTTCCAAATACACATGGAACATTCCCCAGGATAGACCACATCTTGGGTCACAAGCCAAATCTCCGGAAATTTAAAAAAATTGAAATCGTATCAAGCATCTTCTCTGACAACAATGCTATGAGACTAGATACCAATTATAAGAAGGAAAGAAAAAAAAAACTGTAAGAAATACAAATGCATGGAGATTAAAAAAGATGTTTCTAAATAACCAACATGTTTACTGATGAAATCAAAAAGGAAATCAAAGAATTTCTATGATGAAAACACAACTGAAAACCTATGGGATGCAGCCAAAGAATTTCTAAGAGGGAAGTTTATAGCAGTACAATCCTACCTCAAAAAAAAAACAAGAAAAAACATTGAATAGACAACTTTACACCTAAAACAGCTGGAAAAAGAAGAAAAAAAAAATAGCAGAAGGAGTGAAATAATAAAGATCCCAGGAGAAACAAATGTAAAAAGAAGTGAAAGAAACAATAGTAGTAAAGATTAATAAAACTAAAAACAGGTTCCGTGAGAAGATAAACAAAATTGACAAGCTTTTAGCCAGACTTATCAAGAAAAAAGGGAGAAGAATCAAATCAACAAAATTAGAAATTAAATAAGAGAGGTTACAACAGACAATGCAGAAATACAAAGGATTATAATAGATTATTATGAACAACTATATGGCAATAAAAAAGATAACCTGGAAGAAATGGACAGATGCTTAAACAAGTTCAATCTTTCAAGACTGAACCAGGAAGATATAGAAATTATGAACAACCCAGTTACAAGCATTGAAATTGAAGCTGTGATAAAAAAAAAAAAAAATCCCATAAAACAAAAGCTAAGGACAAGATGGTTTCACAAAAGAATTCTATCAAACACTTAGAGAAAAGCTAATGCCTATCATTCTAAAACTCTTTCAAAAAATTGCAGAGGAAGGAACACTTCCAAATTCATTCTACAAGGTCACCATCACCCTGATACCAAAACCAGACAAAAAATGAAAACTGCAGGTCAATATCACTGATGAAGATAGATGCATAAATCCTCAATGAAATGTTAGGGAACAAAATTCAGCAAAACTTCAAAAAGCTCATACACCATGATCCTGATGGGTTTATTCCAGAAATGCAAGGATTCTTCAATATATGCAAATCAATGTGATACACATTTTAATAAAATGAAAGGTAAAAACCTTATAATAATCTCAATAGATGCAGAAAAAGCCATTGACAAAGCTCAGCACCTATTTATAATTAAAACTCTTCAAAAAATTGGCATAGAAGGAACCTACCTCAACATAGTAAAGGCCATATGTGATAAACCTACAGCAAACATTATTCTCAATGGTGAAAAACTGAAAGCATTCCCCTAAGATCAGGAACAAGACCAGGGTGTCCACTTCCACCACTATTATTAAACATAGCTCTGGAAGTCCTAGCTTCAGCAATCAGAGAATAAAAAGTAATAAAAGGAATCCAGCTCAGACAAGAAGGAGTAAAACTCTCACTGTTTGGAGATGGCATGATACTGTACACAGAAAATCCTAAAGATAGGGTCAGAAAATTACTAGAGCTAATCAGTAAATTTAGCAAAGTTGCAGGATACAAAATCAATACACAGAAATCACATACATTTCTATATACTAACAATGAAAATTCAGAGAAATTAAGGAATCAATCCCATTCACCAGTGCAATAAAAAGAATTAAATAAGAATAAACTTACCTAAGGAGATAAAAGAACTGTACACAGAAACTTATGACACTGATGAAAGAAATCGAAGATGACATAAACATATGGAGAGATATTCCATGTTCCTTTGTAGGAAGAATCAATATTGTGAAAATGACTATACTACGAAATGCAGTCTATATATTCAGTGTGATCCCTATCAAATTACCTATGGCATTTTTCACAGAACTAGAACCAAAATTTCAGAATTCATAGGGAAACACAAAAGACCCCAAATAGCCAATGCAGTCTTAAGAAAGAAGAATGGAGCTGGAGGAATCAAGCTTCTTGACTTTAGACTATATGACAAAACTAGAGTCATCAAGACAGTATGGTACCGGCACAAAAACAGAAGTATAGACCAACGGAACAAGATAGAAAGCCCAGAAATAAACCCATACACCTAAAGGTATCTTATTTTTGACAAGGGAGGCAAGAATATACAATGGGGCAAAGACAACCTCTTCAATAAATAGTGCTGGGAAAACTGGACAACTGCATGGAAAAGAATGAAATTAGAAAACTTCCTGACACCGTATACAAAGATAAACTCAAAATGGATTAAAGACCTAAATGTAAGACCAGAAACTATAAAAATCTTAGAGGAAAATATAAGCAGAACACTCCATGACAAAAATCAAAGTAGTATCCTCTATGACCCACGTCCTAGAGAAATGGAAATAAAAACAAAAGTAAACAAGTGGGAACTGTTGAAACTTAAAAACTTTTGTACAGCAAAGGAAACTATAAGCAAAGTGAAAAGACAACCCTCGGAATGGGAAAAAATAATAGCAAATGAGACAACTGACAAAGGATTAATTTCCAAAATATACAAGCAGCTCATACAACTTAATGCCAGAAAAACAAACAACCCAATCAAAGAGTGGGAAAAAGACCGAAACAGACATTTCTCCAGAGAAGACATACAGATGGCTAGCAAACACATGGAGAGATGCTCAACATCACTCATTATTATAGAAATGCAAATCAAAACCACAATGAGATATCACCTCACTCAGGTCAGAATGTCCATCATCAAAAAATCTACAAACAATAAATGTTGGAGATGGTGTGGAGAAAAGGGAATGCTCTTGCACTGTTGGTGGGATTGCAAATTGATACAACCACTATGGAAGATGGTATGGAGATTCCTTAAAATAGTAGGAATGAAACCACCAGCAACCCAACCCTAGGCATATACCCTAGGAAACCAAAATTGAAAAAGACACATGTATACCATTGTTCATTGCAGCACTATTTAAAATACCTAGAACATGGAAACAACCCAGATGTCCATCGACAGATGAATGGATAAAGAAGTTGTGGTACATATACAAAACAGAATATTACTCAGCCATCAAAAGGAATGCATTTGAGTCAGTTCTGATGAGGTGGATGAATCTAGAACCTATTTTATAAAGTGAAATGAGTCAGAAAGAAAAATATAAATATCATATTCTAACACACATATCTAGAAAAATAGTACTGAGGAATTTATTTACAGGGCAACAATGGGGAAATAGACTAGAGAACAGACTTATGGACACAGGGAAAGTGGAGAAGAGGGTGAGAGGTATGGAAAGAGTAACATGGAAACTTATATCACCATATGTGGAATAGACAGCCAACGGGAATTTGCTCTATGGTTTTCGTAACTCAAAGAGGGGCTCTGTATCAACCTAGAGGGGTGGGAAAGGGAGGGAGATGTGAGGGGGTTTCAGAAGGGAGGGCATATATGTATACTTATGGCTGATTCATGTTGAGGTTTAACAGAAAACAGCAAAATTCTGTAAAGCAATTGTCCTTCAATTAAAAAAAAGAAAAGAATACGGGAGAGGGTTCCCTTGGAAGAGGGGCTCTTCCTGACTCAGGGATTGAGCCCGTGTCTGTTATACACATACATGATTTTGTATATAACCTTTGCTGCTTAATTCCTTTCCTTTTTACTGTTTCAGTTTTCTCTTATTTACAGTCTTCCTTTGATAAACAATGAGAAGTATGAACTGTCTGTGTAGAAATACACTTCCAAATCATATAAAAACTGCCAAAAGATTATAAAGTTTGGACTAGCATTGTCAGTTACCATTTATTAAGCATTCAAAATGATCTATGTATCATTCAATCACCCAGATTGTCTTCTAGACATAATATCTGCCCAGAGATTACCCATAGATCATAAAGGAACTATTCTATGAATAAACACACAACCAATTTTACAATTAAAAAATCATTTTAGCATGGAGTAGACAGAGAATTTGTTTCTGTAGTGCAGAGTGAACAGGGAAACTTTGCAATAACTTAGAACTAGTTCTTTTCTGCATACACAGTTTCCATTCTTTATTGAGCTGATGGTTGTGGTTTAGTCACTTAGTTGTGTCCAACTGTGTCCATGGGATTTCCCTGGCAAGAATTCTGAAGTGGGTTATCATTTCCTTCTCCAGGGGATCTTCTCTACCCAGACATCAAATCTGGGGCTCCCACATTGCAGCTGGATTCTTAGCCAACTGAGCCACCAGAGAAGTCCACTTAATGAGCTGAAAACAAGGCAATTTCAATGCCCTCTAGTCCATGGTAGGACCCTGACCTACCTTTCAGTTCCTTTGGGTTCCTTCCCCTACTCTGTAATTTTCTCCATACATGCGAAACAGTTCCTCTCTCTTTTCTCTTCTTTCTGTTAATGTTCTTCCTTCCATCTCTGTTATGCCTCCATCATTTTGCATGTTTTTTAGGAAACATGACTTCAGACTTTAGCAAAAGTCAGCCAAACCCTGATAAATAATTCATTTAAATATAATCAATAAAATTGAGGCACTTCCAATAGCACTGCCCATTTTGTGGCCTACTTCTTCAAGCTTAGAGAGACAACCATTGGACATATGCATGAGGAGGAGAAAAGAAAAGCCATCTTTGACAGTGAATTTCAAATAACAATAAATTTCAGTCTTTAATTTATTAGTAACAGATTTCATATGTTTCTTTACATTGCCCTTTCGGTCAGAGTGCAAATGGTTATGCATATCTCTATAATCCTGTGATAAGCCCAGAGTCTCAAAAGGAATTTGAGGGTTAAAAATAAACCACATGTCTGAATGCACCTGAAAAAATCTTCTACCTACTCCTCCATATGCAAAAGTTGCTTACTCAGACTATCAGATAATCATTAAAAAAAAAAAAAAAAAAACTCTTGGAAAGGATTACTGAAGTCAGGGACAAAAGTCTCTGAAAGGGAGGCACCAGAGCTCTAAGTATAGAGAGTCTGACTCTGTATATTCACTAACACCAGAGGAACAAAAAGGGACGATGAAGGAAAAGCTCCCTACTAGGAGCAAAGTGTTCTCCGTTCTAATGGGAAGTGAGGTGAGCAGCATGAGATATTTAGAGGACATTCTATTAAACAATCCAGAAGACCTATAGGTCTGTGATCAATGATTTAAGAAATAATATTAAGGAACCATTAATTCATAGTCCTGTGTCCCTTTCTCAGAGTCTATACACATCTCTAATTGTGGCAGTGCTTAAAAAGTCTGGAATATTAAATTTGTGTCAGTTAAAGAATGCTAAACAAAGAACAATATGTTTTCAAATAAAGAAGAATAGCAATTTTGAATTGCCTAGTAGAGAGACAGAGCTATTAAAAAGAAAGAAATTAAGAAAGACATAGATACTAGTAAGATTTATTGGTCTTCCCCAATGGCTCAGCTGGTAAAGAATCTGCCTGCAATGCAGGAGACACAGGAGACAAAGGTTTGATCCCTGGGTCAGGAAGATCCCCTGGAGTACAAAATGGCAACTCACCTCAGTATTCTGAAAAATCCCATGGACAGAGGAGTCTGGCGGGCTACAGTCCATGGGGTCACAAAGAATAGGATACAACTAAATGACGGAGAAGGCAATGGCAACCCACTCCAGTGTTCTTGCCTGGAGAATCCCAGGGAAGGCGGAGCCTGGTGGGCTGCCGTCTGTGGGGTCGCACAGAGTCGGACACGACTGAAGCGACTTAGTAGTAGTAGAAATGACTGAGCACAGACAGACTAGTCTCTATCATGGAGAAGGATAAGGGGACATGGACCTTCAGTATTTGTCCAGTAGGGTCAGAATGTTTGAGAAAGTGTTTTGGGTCATCTGAGGGAGGGCATCATCTCCTCATCTGACAGTAGAGGAATGAGGTATTTGAAAGCACTGAATGTGGATGATGCTATGTTTGAGAGGACTTTGGAGAAACATAATAAAACTGCTTACAGTAACTGTGGATCTTAGAGGTAGGATTGAAACTCTCATTGGACTAGGGCCCATGTTTTCTCAGTTAAGGATATAAAACATATCACCTTCATCAAGCAATGAATAGCAGGTCCAAAATGTTGTAAATTTTTACCAACTGATCTCATCCTATCAACCTCATAACATTGGGTTGACTGATATGAGAAAAATGAAGGGAATGGATGGTGGATAATATGTGGTTTGGAATATAGGTGCTATAGAAAATACCATGGTCAGGTAAAGTTTTATTGAGGAGATTACATTTAAAACAGACACTTGAAAGTGGTGATGGATTGAACCATTGAGATTTGAGGGGGAAGAGCAAACTGGACTCAGAGAACAGCAAATGCAACATAGGAAGATTCTTACAACAAGGAGATCAGGTGACTTTATAAATGATTATTCCTGTAAAAACAAACCTTATTAATGTGGTTTAAATATAACCATTCAGCTCTCAATCAGCAAGGGATAGCCAGGAGTTTCAGTGGTGAATGAGATGTCTCCGATCTATAGCAGTGATTGGTGGCAAATAGGAAAGCTTACATATACCATTCAGAATTCGGGAAGGTCATCTAGATAATATTTATGTATTAAATATTGTGGATGGCAACCAGACTTTTAAACTTCATAAAAATGCAATTTTGGAAGCACTTATACTTAAGTGCTTTCTGGGGAAAGACATCAGTGACCTTTGCAAGTTGGAGTCTATCAGAGCTGAAGGCATAGTACCCTATTCTTATATACAAAGATATGATTCTGAAATGACTGTGATGCGAAAGTGATAGGTGTGAATTGATATGAGTATAAATACTATCAGACCACACAGTGTGGCACCTGTACCCAGAAATAGAAAAACATATATAAATCATAGCTCATAGAGTACATTGCTATTATTATTTAATGACTATAATAAGAACAAGTTATAATAAGAAGAGATGAAGGTTTTCTCTGAATACAGAGCTTAAGCTAATTAAGCAGTTACAGAGCTTCCTAGAAATAGTGATGTCTAAAGAATTACCTGAATCACAGGCATTCTTATTCTACGTGTATCCTGGTTTATTTCCATTATTTCTTCAATTCTAAATTCAAGTGCCACTTTTTCAGATGCTATTTTTATATTTCCTTATAGCATAAATTATTTACCTCTTATTTTCTTATAGCATAAATTATTTACCTCTTGCTATTTTATTTCATTGGACCTATTTTTAAAATAATATTTGTCATAAATTATAATTTCATATCAATTTCATATTTTCTTTTATCTTCTACTTTATGTCTTTACAACTAAACTGCAAATTCTGAAGATTATATACTAATTCTATCTTGATCAAAATAGCCCTTAATGAATATTGGCTCAATGTATTAAGTAAGCATGAACTTGGGCAAGACTTGAAGGCAAACATGAAAAAGGAAATTATCAGGAAGAAGGCATGAAAAGCCACAAAAGAGAGATAGTGTTTATTGCACTCATGAAACTAAAAAACACTGCATTTGAGTGAGGTGAAATGTAGAAGCATTGAAGTGCTGGGAACAAGGCTCAGCAGGCAATCACACAGGGCGTGAGGTAATGTTTGCTTATGCATTAGAAAACCAGAACAGATTCCAAGTATCAAAGTGAAATGAACAGATCACTCAGTTTGAATCATAGAAAGTGGATTGATAAGAGGCAAAACTGGAATGGAGAGAATGAGGTAACTCATGCAATAATCTACAGAATCAAGGTTGACAAAATGCTCTCAGGGCAGAGGATGGAGAGAAGTAAATGTTCTCAACAAACTCAAGAGTCATAATCAGCAACACTAAGTAAGAATTAAGCCAAAAAAACTAAAGAGAAAATTAAATTTCTATATATTATGAACAGAAACATGAAAATTTATACTAATAGAAAATATCAGAAAGAAAAATATTGCCAAATTTTACTATTAGTGGCTCAGATGGTAAAAGCATCTGCCTGCAATGTGGGAGACCTGAGTTCGATTCCTGGGTCAGGAAGATCCCCTGGAGAAGGAAATGGCAATCCACTCCAGCACTCTTGCCTGGAAAACCCCATGGACAGAGGAGCCTGATAGGCTACAGTCCATGGGGTCACAAAGAGTCAGATATGACTGAGCAACTTCACAATTTAAAACAAGTTATAAAAAGGCCAAGAAAATTCAGAAAATATTCACGGTAAAAAGAAAAAAAAAAAACAGGAAAGGAAGTTAATTACTTTATAATATAAAAATGTCATATATATTTTACATGAATCAGTAGAACAAATTAATAAACAGGTGAATGAGAGATAAAACTTTGCCAAAGAGGAGCTAAAAATATCTGATAAACCTCAACAGCTATTCAACATGAGTTATTATCAAAAACACATCTAAAATCACAACAAAATGTGTCTACTATATTTTTGAAATCATCAACCATTAACACAATGAAAATTTTACCAAATCACAAAAGTGGGAAGGATTTATTGCTTGTATCATACTGTATAAAATACTGATGATGAGACAAAAGCATCCTACATTACTGTGTATTATAAATGCAATTCATTTTCAGAAAACCCATGCTGATTACTAGTGGTTTGTTTATTTCTTTTCTATTTTCCCATAAACATAATACCATTATAATTGTGTCCTTATAAATAGCTATGATATTCATTTGAGCTATTCTATCCCTCCTTTTATCCTTCATTTCTTTATGATGATGATGGTGAAGTATTTCAGACATATATAAAAGTATACAGCCCTCTTTTTTCAAGCACTTATTCCTCATAGACAGTAATAATATACATATTTGTATCTGTAGTTTTACTCATGTTTCATCTGATTTTCATAAAACATAGTAATTGTAAATTAATTGGCTAAACGGGCCTGTAGCCTATCAATCTCCTACATCCATGGAATTTTACAGAAAAGAGTACTAGAGTGGGCTGTTATTTCTTTCTCCAGGGGATCTTCCCGATCCGGGGATCGAACCCTGGTCTCCCACACTGCAGGCAGATGCTTTACCCTCTGAGCCATCAGGAAAGCCCAAAGCAAAATACAAATTACCAAATAATTTCTCATGTTCATAATGAGCATTTAAGATAATTTGAGTATTTGAAGAGCATTTTCTTTCAACATAGATTATAAAAATAAAAGTACTTTTGCTTAGTTAAATGGCATTCCTTTCATTATGCTACTTTTACCTGAGATTTAAAGTTTAGTCAACCAAACCCAACCTTTAATTACTATTTAATTAAAATGTCAAATCAAACACATATAACTGTTTGGATTCCCCATAAATCTCTTGAGTGCAGCAGGTGATAAGTGTTTTGCAGATGTTTACCAAGAGCAAATATTAAAACAATGGTCATCCATAAATAATCAGAACTACTCTAAAGAGGGCATTTTATCGGTGCATGAGTAAGACAGACAAAATAGGACCATTTTTTTTCAAGGAAAAAAATATTCTTTTCTATGAGTTTCTTGCAGAGTCTTTTTAATTCCTTATATTTTAGTAACAATAGAATCATCAGAATGGAGTTTTTCAATTAATAAAAGTTGACAATCACTCACTCTTATACCACCAATTTCTGCTTCACTTAGCCTATGAAGAGTTATATTGCATCATCTTCCTCATCACAAATCATCATACGGAAAATCAAGGACTTAATTTTGTGTGATACCAAAGCTAAGAAGACACAAAGTCCCAAGTACTGACCCTTACATATAGTCCTCTTTGGCTAGCCCAGGCAAAACACTGGACAGTTAACTCCTGTGGTTAACCTTCTCTTAAATATATATATATATATATATATGTATGCATGCATATATATATATATATACACATATATATATGCATGTTGTGTGTGCATATGTCTGCTTGCATAGGAGTGTTTATTTAAGACAAAAAGATTCTATAGTCTCTGAGAGTACAAGAAACAGTGTTGATGATGAAATATCATAAGAAATGTCTTAGTAAGTAGGAAAGAATTATGCTTCAAAATGATCAAAACAGTGAGAAACTGCAGGATGGCAAATACATTGCAGAAAAATCTAACAAGCTAAACCTACAGATCAGGCATGCATTGAAGTGTTGAAATACTAAGAAAGCTAATATAAAATTTCTTTGCACCAGTGGATATCATTCAGTCCAACAAAAGCAATCTTCTGAATAATGGGAATAACATTAAGGAAAAGCTGTAAGTACATGGATGGATAGCTCACACTACAAATCCTACAGGGCCACCTAGTTCTTCCGTGGTGCATATTATATGTACTATGGGAGAATGCCTTTCTAACAAATAAATATACAGCCAAAGTGCAGAAAAAGGAGGCCACAATGCAACAGCATTGAAATATTTAGTCCCTCACTGCTCAGTGTCTGGAAAGTGACTGGGATGCTTCAGGCAGCATTGAATAATGTTAGGAGGTGGCAGTGGGTGAATGTGCCTTTGTTGAACTCATTTAATATGGTAATGAGAAACATACTGCTAGAAATCACATCTATGCAGTAGTATTAAAGGTCACAAAATGGCAAAAACAATGACAAAAACTAGACTTATTCTTATTCCAAAATGATAAACTTACTATTAAGCAGCTCCTTGTTCACTCTTTTCTAAAACCAGTTTGAACATCTGGAAGTTCACAGTTCATGTATTGCTGAAGCCTGGCTTGGAGAATTTTGAGCATTACTTTACTAGCATGTGAGATGAGTGCAGTTGTGAGGTAGTTTGAGCATTCTTTGGCATTGCCTTTCTTTGGGATTGGAATGAAAACTTTTCCAGTCCTATGGCCACTGCTGAGTTTTCCAAATTTGCTGAAATATTGAATGCAGCACTTTCACATCATCTTTGAGGATTTCAGATACCTCAACTGGAATTCCATCACCTCCACTAGCTTTGTACATAGTGATGCTTTCTAAGGCCCATTTGACTTCATATTCCAGGATGTCTGGCTCTAGATGAGTGATCATACCATCGTGATTATCTGGGTCATGATGATCTTTTTTGAACAGTTCTTCTGTGTATTCTTGGAGAAGGCAATGGCACCCCACTCCAGTACTCTTGCCTGGAGAATCCCATGGACAGAGGAGTCTGGTGGGCTGCAGTCCATGGGGTCCTGAAGAGTCGGACACGACTGAGCGACTTCACTCTCACTTCTCACTTTCATGCATTGGAGAAGGAAATGGCAACCCTCTTCTGTGCTCTTGCCTGGAGAATACTATTCTTGCCACCTCTTCTTAATATCTTCTGCTTCTGTTAGGTCCATACCATTTCTGTCCTTTATCGAGCCCATCTTTACATGAAATGTTCCCTTGGTATCTCTAATTTTCTTGAAGAGATCTCTAGTCTTTCCCATTCTGTTGTTTTCCTCTATTTATTTGCACTGATTACTGAGGAAGGCTTTCTTATCTCTCCTTGCTATTCTTTGGAACTATGCATTCAGCTGCTTATATCTTACATTTTCTCCTTTGCTTTTCCCTTCTCTTCTTTTCACAGCTATTTGTAAGGCTTCCCCAGACAGCCGTTTTGCTTTTTTGTAATTTTTTTTCCATGGAAATGATCTTGATCCCTGTCTCCTGTACAACGTCATGAACCTCCATCCATAGTTCATAAGGCACTCTATCTATCAGATCTAGTCCCTTAAATCTATTTCTCACTTCCACTGTATAATCATAAGGGATTTGATTTAGGTCATACCTGAATGGTCTAGTGGTTTTCCCTACTTCCTTCAATTTAAGTCTGAATTTGGAAATAAGGGGTTCATGATCTGAGCCATAGTCAGCTCCCAGTCTTGTTTTTGCTGACTGTATAGAGCTTCTCCATCTTTGGCTGCAGAGAATATAATCAATCTGATTTCAGTGTTGACCGAAGACAGAGGAAGCAGAGATCAAATTGCCAACATCCTCTGGATCATCCAAAAAGCAAGAGAGTTCCAGAAAAACATCTATTTCTGCTTTATTGACTATGCCAAAGCCTTTGACTGTGTGGATCACAATAAACTGTGAAAAATTCTTCAAGAGATGGGTATACCAGACCACCTGACTTGCCTCTTGAGAAACCTATATGCAGGTCAGGAAGCAACAGTTAGAATTGGACATGGAATAATAGACTGGTTCCAAATAGGAAAAGGAGTATGTCAAGGCTGTATATTGTCACCCTGCTTATTTAACTTCTATGCAGAGTACATCATGAGAAACTCTGGGCTGGAAGAAGCACAAGCTAGAATCAAGGTTGCTGGGAGAAATATCAATAACCTCAGATATGCAAGTTATTGATGCCACCTATATGGCAGAAAATGAAGAGGAACTAAAAAGTCCGTTGATGAAAGTGAAAGAGGAGAGTGTGAAAGTTGGCTTAAAGCTCAACATTCAGAAAACTAAGATCATGGCATCTGGTCCTATCACTTCATGGGAAATAGATGGGGAAACAGTGGATATAGTGTCAGACTTTATTTTTGGGGGGCTCCAAAATCACTGCAGATGGTGATTGCAGCCATGAAATTAAAAGACGCTTACTCCTTGGAAGGAAAGTTATGACCAACCTAGATAGCATATTGAAAAGGAGAGACATTACTTTGCCAACAATGGTCCGTCTATTGAAGGCTATGGTTTTTCCAGTAGTCATGTATGGATGTGAGACTTGGACTGTGAAAAAGGCTGAGCGCCGAAGAATTGATGCTTTTGAACTGTGGTGTTGGAGAAGACTCTTGAGAGTCCCTTGGACTACAAGGAGATCCAACCAGTCCATTCTAAAGGAGATCAGTCCTGGGTGTTCTTTGGAAGGAATGATGCTAAAGCTGAAACTCCAATACTTTGGCCACCTCATGCGAAGAGTTGACTTATTGGAAAAGACCCTGATGCTGGGAGGGATTGGGGGCAGGAGGAGAAGGGGACGGTAGAGGATGAGATGGCTGGATGACATCACTGATTCGATGGACATGAGTTTGAGTGAACTCTGGGAGTTGGTGATGAACAGGGAGGCCTGGCGTGCTGCAACTCATGGGGTCACAAAGAGTCAGACACGAATGAGCAACTGAACTGAACTGAACTGACTGAATATCTATTCACTAGTATTGTTATATATGTTTATACTTTACTGAATAGCCTGCTTACCAAATTAGCTCAATTTTCTATTGTGGTGTCTCAATGGGTAAAGAATCCACCTGCAATGCAGGAGACACAGGAGACTCAAGTTTGATCCCTGGGTTGGGAATTCCCTTGGAGGAGGGCATGGCAACCCACTCCAGTATTCTTGCCTGGAGAATCCCATGGACAGAGTCTATAAGGTTGCAATGAGTCAGTCACGACTGAACTGACTGAGTACACACACATTTGTTTTTTCAACGACCTTTCAAGGTCTGTCAGGTGTGAAGTATTCAGCTGTATCCTCTGCCCCTGTTACATGTGTGAGGAGATAAAAAGTAGCAGTGATGTGATCATGAATTTAATAAAATTTAAACTCACTTAAGCAACCAGCATTCACATTATGGCACTTCAAAATATTCAGTGGCAATCTGGAGAAAAATATGATTTTATTTGTAATGTGTCAGGAAAAATAAGAAAATTTTCAATTTGAAATGCTGTATAGTCAATCTCTTTGATTTAAAACGTGTTTTATAATACTGCCTAGAAGTGCAAATCTCTTCCAAAATGAATGTATTGCCTTGTTCACTAAGTGGTATTTAAAGTAACTACCCAGAAAAAATAGAACTGTCATATAGTGAATGGTATACCATATAGCAACTGTACTTAGTGTTATCTATTTTTATACTACTTTTTTCCATGGTGCACTGTTTTTTTTCCTTCTGTAATTGTTCAGCATTTCAGCATGGAAGTATGAAGTGTGGGCAAATGTTAGAGGGCGAAAATATGGCTGTCTCTGTACATTCGAAGTCTGCGTTTATTACTCTTATGTTAACCATGCTATCATCCCACAAGGACATACCAACTGTAAACTTCCCTATGTCTTAGTTTTTATGTAAGAAATGTATCATGCAAAGTGATGAATTAGCAGCCAAGAGGTAAGTGCTGCTAAATGTCACTCGATGATATCATGAGCCCTTGCACATGGGAAACTATACATTTTCCCACATAGCAGTGTATTAACTGCAAGAATATCTTTCTGTACTCTGATGTCTTGGAAGCAAGATTCTTTAGCAGAACAAAAATTGACTGCATGCAAATTTTTCTCACACTAGTTAGGGAAAGTTGTCTACATTTTAATAATATAATCCAGGGTTGTTACTAAATCATCACATTTATACATTTTGGAAGAAGCATTATATATAGAAGAAAGTACTAAATGTCTCATAAAAATATTAAACTGTGATAATCACTGTGAGAGATTAAAGACAAATATATGATTTCTGCCCATAAAAAAATATTCAGTTAAACAAGTGAAAAATGCATGAATAAATATGCTTTTTAAATAATTATAAAAATCCCAATCTAATAATCAGCCACATTTCCATTCCAGTTCTTTGGGGATTTCAGTTTTGTCTAATTTAGAAATGCTTATAACATGCTAAGTAATATACAAGATACATTATAAAAGAATTATTCACCAATGACAAATTTATCATAAAATCAGTCTCTTGGACTGCAAGGAGATCAAATCAGTCAATCCTAAAGGAAACCAATCCTGAATATTCATTGGAAGGGCTGATTCTGAAGCTGAAGCTTCAATATTTGGACCACCTGATGCAAAGAACAAACTCATTGGAAAAGGCTCTGATGCTGGGAAAGATTGAGGGCAGTAGGAGAAGGCAACGACAGAGGATGAGATAGCTGAATGGCATCACCGACGCAATGGATATGAGTCTGAGTAAACTCTGGGAGTTGATGAACAGGGAAGCCTGGCATGCTGCAGTCCTTGAGGTTGCAGAGTCAGACATGACTGAGTTACTGAACAACAACAACACTTATGCAAGCTGAGATCTTTTTCTGTATTTTCACTTTAGTTTTATTACCATGGTTGTGTTTTATAGTGCTAGTATCATACTCTCCTAAACTATTTAAAGTTTAGAATACATTTAATCATCTGGCCTTACAGTTCTCCATTAACTTTCTTTTACAATATTTTTTTTTTCATTTGGATTTCACTTTTTTTTCCCATGTGAGATATTTCTATCAGTTAAACAATAGAACTTGGGTTTTATTGAAATTGCATGAAAAGGTGATATTCATCCAAAAAGAATTTTGTTCTAGTTATCAATTAGTGTATAACTAACTACCTCCAACCTTAGTGGCCTAAAGTGACATACATCTTATCATATCCTATGATGGACATGGGGGTTCAAAAATTTGTGCCAGGCTTGGCTAGTCAATTCTGTGCCACACAGTTTCAATTAGGGTCACTTGGTGATATTCCAGTCTGACTGAGCTGGTCTGAAGTTTCCAAGACAGTCTCATTCACATATCTAATACCTAACAATTCACATACATTGAATTGTATGTGAATTCAATAATTCCCTTGCCCATAATTCCAACATGGAGAGCTGGAAAGGTCCCCTTCCATTTAATCTCAGGGCTTCTCCACATGGTTTCTTTAGCAGTTTTTGAATTTCATGCATGTCATCTCAGGGTTCAAGAAATTAAGGCTTAAGCTTCCAGCTTCTTAATGGCTTGGTTTAGGAAAGTCATTTTTGCTATTCTCTACTGGTCAAATCCATCACAGGCAGTCAAGATTCAAGGGGAAGATTACTAGATTCCACTGCATGAAAGAAAAGGGGCAAAGCACCTATGTCTATTTTTAATTCATCAGAGTTGGCCCTCTTCCCACAAATCATTTACATTCTTCTAACACACCAAATACAATTACCCCCTCCTAGTTTTCCAAACTCTTGGTTCTGTTATAGTTCCAGATCAAAATAATGAAAATAGGGAAGTTTCCCTAAGATATAGGATGTAACAACAACAACAAACGCTGGTAACTGTCCAGCTGAACAATTTCTGGCTGGTAGAACTGTTCCCAGGGCATAGGTATGCATCCCAGGACTTCTCCTGGACCAGAGTTCTCAAGCAAAAGAGAAACTAGGCATTCCTCAGCTCATATTGGGCTGCTAACTTACAAATATGTAACGTGATGTTGGGAGATTTTCCTGCTCTTTCCCATGGTATGCTTTGGTCCCATGCCTAACTTTTGAGTTGAAGCTGGCTCCACTCTGCTGAAACCTTGGTGATGACATGTAGCAAACAGCACCATGTCTCTCCATACAGTGAAAAGTTGACAATTTAGAGGACAGTAGGTTTTCTCTTCCTTCTCTGCATGTAAATTATCCACACCCAAAATGGAAGCAGCAGTATATGCCAGTGAGCCCCTTCCACCATTATGCAGCATTATCATTCAATGAAAATGGATTACCAATATGCTGTCATTTTTAGATCCATTTAAAATAATTTGCTTTATCTGAACATTGAAGAAATAGCAGGTTACATGAAAATCTAAAATTTATAGATTTGAGCAGAAATAATGCATTTGCTCTACCAGTTCTTTCACAAAATTTCAGACTTTGCAAAATTCACTGGTTTTCATTAAAATTTTTAAAAAATCAATCAAATCAATAATGCAACTTACTTACCAGGAAATACTGCATTAAGTCTGTAACAAAATAGTTTTTCAACTGAATTTATTTTCACAGCATCTGCATAAAACCGCAGAGTGGGATAAAGAGCACTTTTGAAAATATGCATTTATATTCTTATCAACTTAACTACAGCTTTGTTTTTAGCATTTCTGCTTCAGTCTATATATCTGGAGTTTCTCTAGTCAAAAATTCAAAGTCTATGTCCCTGGAAATGTATGGCATTTTTGGCCAATTTGAGGTAGCTTCTGACAGAGCCATTTACAATTCCTTAATTACAACCCACACAGCCCATATCGTTATGTGAATTGTGCTGAAAAAACTTACCACCTGCTCATCTGTACAGAGCAGATCACATCCATATGATTCACTGAGAACTTCATTATTGTTCCATTATTACAATCTTAGGACTTCAAAAATGAACCATCTTTGAAAAACACCATTTAGAAAAGCTTTCAGTGCCTGAATCCTACTGGGATTTAGATTTCTGGCTAAACACTTTTTAAACTTATATTTTTGGTTAATTATTAAAAGGGGCTCCTATTCTATTATTCTACTTAACAAATTATTGTCGAAAATGGGAAGAATCATTGTTTTTTTTAAATTCTCATTTTAAAGCAGTCTTATTAATTAATCTATTATTATTTCTGAGACCATTTGAATCAATATTTTTTCCTTTTTTAGAGGGAACATTTATTTTTAAAATAAAAAGTGTTAGGCACTTTTCTAAACAATAGATGTATTATTTTATATTTTATTACATGGGACGAAAATTCAAGATTAATGCCACGGAACAACAGACTGGTTCCAAATAGGAAAAGGAGTATGTCAAGGCTGTATATTGTCACCCTGTTTACTTGACTTCTATGCAGAGTACATCATGATAAACCCTGGACTGGAAGAAACACAAGCTGGAATCAAGATTTCTGGGAGAAATATCAATAACCTCAGATATGCAGATGACACCACCCTTATGGCAGAAAGTGAAGAGGAACTAAAAAGACTCTTGATGAAAGCGAAAGTGGAGAGTGAAAAAGTTGGCTTAAAGCTCAACATTCAGAAAACGAAGATCATGGCATCTGGTCCCATCACTTCATGGGAAATAGATGGGGAAACAGTGGAAACAGTGTCAGACTTTTATTTTTCTGGGCTCCAAAATCACTGCAGATGGTGACTGCAGCCATGAAATTAAAAGACGCTTACTCCTTGGAAGGAAAGTTATGACCAACCTAGATAGCATATTCAAAAGCAGAGACATTACTTTGCCAACAAAAGTTCGTCTAGTCAAGGCTATGGTTTTTCCTGTGGTCATGTATGGATGTGAGAGTTGAACTATGAAGAAGGCTGAGCACTGAAGAATTGATGCTTTTGAACTGTGGTGTTGGAGAAGACTCTTGAGAGTCCCTTGGACTGCAAGGAGATCCAACCAGTCCATTCTGAAGGAGATCAGCCCTGACATTTCTTTGGAAGGAATGATGCTAAAGCTGAAACTCCAGTACTTTGGCCACCTCATGCAAAGAGTTGACTCATTGGAAAAGACTCTGATGCTGGGACGGATTGGGGGCAGGAGGAGAAGGGGACGACAGAGCATGAGATGGCTGGATGGCATCACTGACTCGATGGACGTGAGTCTGAGTGAACTCCGGGTGTTGGTGATGGACAGGGAGGCCTGGCGTGCTGCGATTCATGGGGTCACAAAGAGTCAGACACAACTGAGCGACTGATCTGATCCGATCTGATTAATAACTACACTTATGATATACAAAATAATATCCTTCTGTTCCTATTCCATTAACAAATGTTATCAATGTTATCTATTTGATTTTATCCAATTTGTATCTACCACATAGTTACATTTTTCCCTTTGACCTATGATTAAATGAATTATATTAATACATTGGAACATTAGTAGACTGATTGTATTATCCTTTCTAAGAACTCCCAGAAAATAATCCTGCTTGATTATGTTTTGCTAGTTTTGTTTTGTTAGATTACACACATATTAAACTAAAATGTTCACTTCTTTTTTCGAATATGGAATGTATCTTTAATACTCTTTCTTGTACTGTTTTTGTCTTGTTTTGGTAACAGAGGTTTCCTAGCCTCATAAAATAATTCAGAAATCTGGTATCCTATTTTTTACATTTGAACGCCTTGAAGATATATGTTTTAAAAAATTCACAGCAAATTTTAAATTTATCTTAAAAATATATATATGATCTTGGTGTTTTCTATTTAAGATAGGTATTGGGCATGTTATTTCATTACATCCTTGCTGTCAGTCTAACTTTATTCTCTGCTTCTTCTTTAAGACCTACTGATCTTTATATATTCTAAAAATCTTCTATTCTATTCTGATTTTTTCAGTGTTTTCTGAAACTATATTTACTAAATAGTTCAGTTATAAATATATAAAACTTTGACTTAATTGTGTAGCTTTAACTGTTATCCTTAAATTAACTAGGAATTTGTCTTTTAATGATTTTTTAAAAACTTTTAACTGTGCTGTTTAATTTCCTAATGTTTTATTTTATCTTTATCCTTCTTATTTCTTATTTTTATTTTATGTTTTCTGTCTTATACTGCATTCATCCTCTGCGGATGCTTAATTTTTGGTGCTGTTTTCATTATTTGAGTCTTTCAGTACTTCGTTACATGGTTAAGTATGTGGCAGCAGACTTTCTGAATCATTCATATTTTAAAATCTCTTTACCACTGTCCTACTACCACAGTGCCAATGAGAAGAGCAAATTGCCTACTATTTATTTGTTCAGTTATACATTTCCATCTTAAGTTCTTTAGTTTAACCTACTTATCCATTAATGTGTGGGGAATTTTTAGTTCAATCAGTTCAGTTCAGTCACTCAGATGTGTCTGACTATTTGTGATCCCATGGACAGCAGCACATCAGGCCTCCCTGTCCATCTCCAACTTCCAGAGTTTACTCAAACTCATATCCATTCAGTCGGTGATGTCATCCAACTATCTCATCCTCTGTCGTCCCTTTCTCCTCCCACCTTCAATCTTTCCCAGCATCAGGGTATTTTCCAATGAGACAGTTCTTCATACCAGGTGGCCAAAGTATTTGAGTTTCAGCTTCACCATCAGTCCTTCTAATGGATATTCAGGACTGATTTCCTTTAGGATGGACTGGTTGGATCTCGTTGCAGTCCAACGAACTCTCAAGAGTCTTCTCCAACACCACAGTTCAAAAGCATCAATTCTTCAGTGCTCAGCTTTCTTTATAGTCCAACTTTCACATCTATAAATGACTACTGGAAAAACCATAGCTTTGATTAGACAGACCTTTATTGGCAAAGTAATGTCTCTGCTTTTTAATATGCTGTCTGTGTTGGTCATAACTTTTCTTCCAAGGGGCAAGCATCTTTTTATTTCATGGTTGCAGTCACCATCTTCAGTGATTTTAGAGTCTAAGAAAATAAAGTCTGTCACTGTTTCCATTGTTTCCCCATCTATTTGCCATGAAGTGAAGTGAATTGATGGGACTGGATGCCATGATCTTAGTTTTCTGAATGTTGAGTTTTAAGCCAACTTTAAACTCTCCTCTTTCACTTTCATTAAGAACCTCTTTAGATCTTCTTCACTTTCTGCCATAAGGGTGGCATAATCTGAGTAGGTGAGGTTATTGATGTTTCTCCCAACAATCTTGATTCCAGCTTGTGCTTCATCCAGCCCAGCATTTCTCATGATGTACTCTGCATAGGAATTAATAATTTATTTTCAAATAATTTTCTTCACACAATAAATCTTGATTTATGAAAAATCTTAATGTAGAAAATTCTTTTCTTTCCCATTGTATCTTTGAGCGTTTGTGCCCAGGTTTCCCTTTCTATTCCCTTCTTTTCTCCAGAATAATAATTTCTTATATTTTCTTATTTTTACAGCACTCATTCATTTTTCTGCATTTTCACAATGATTTTTAACTCTGATGTGGCATTTTGTTTCCATCATTATTCACTTGTTGTTTTTGTTTTTTTCTCAAGGAGACAATTAGTGCAGTTCAGTCACTCAGTCGCGTCCAACTCTTTGTGACCCCATGAATCGTGGCACGCCAGGCCTCCCTGTCCATCACCAACTACTGGAGTTCACCGAGACTCACTTCCATTGAGTCAGTGATGCCATCCAGCCATCTCATCCTCTACCGTCCCCTTCTCCTCCTGCCCCCAATCCCTCCCAGCATCAGAGTCTTTTCCAATGAGTTAACTCTTTGCATGAGGTGGCCAAAGTACTGGAGTTTCAGCTTTAGCATCATTCCTTCCAAAGAAATCCCAGGGCTGATCTCCTTCAGAATGGACTGGTTGGATCTCCTTGCAGTCCAAGGGACTCTCAAGAGTCTTCTCCAATACCACAGTTCAAAGGCATCAATTGGTCGGTGCTCAGCCTTCTTCACAGCCCAGCTCTCACATCCATACATGACCACAGGAAAAACCATAGCCTTGAATAGACGAACCTTTGTTGGCAAAGTAATGTCTCTGCTTTTGAATATGCTATCTAGGTTGGTCATAACTTTCCTTCCAAGGAGTAAGCGTCTTTTAATTTCATGGCTGCAGTCACCATCTGCAGTGATTTTGGAGCCCAGAAAAATAAAGTCTGACACTATTTCCACTGTTTTCCCATCTATTTCCCATGAAGTGATGGGACCAGATGCCATGATCTTCGTTTTCTGAATGTTGAGCTTTAAGCCAACTTTTTCACTCTCCTTTTCCACTTTCATCAAGAGTCTTTTTAGTTCCTCTTCACTTTCTGCCATAAGGGTGGTGTCATCTGCATATCTGAGGTTATTGATATTTCTCCTGGCAATCTTGATTCCAGCTTGTGTTTCTTCCAGTCCAGCGTTTCTCATGATGTGCTCTGCATAGAAGTTAAATAAACAGGTTGACAATATACAGCCTTGACGTACTCCTTTTCCTATTTGGAACCAGTCTGTTGTTCCATGTCCACTTCTAACTGTTACTTCCTGACCTGCATACAAATTTCTCAAGAGGCAGATCAGGTGGTCTGGTATTCCCATCTCTTTCAGAATTTTCGACAGTTTATTGTGATCCACACAGTCAAAGGCTTTGGCATAGTCAATAAAGCAGAAATAGATGTTTTTCTGGAACTCTCTTGCTTTTTCCATGATCCAGCGGATGTTGGCAACTTGGTCTCTGGTTCATCAGCCTTTTCTAAAACCAGCTTGAACATCAGGAAGTTCAGGGTTCACATATTGCTGAAGCCTGGCTTGGAGAATTTTGAGCATTACTTTAAGCGTGTGAGATGAGTGCAATTGTGTGGTAGTTTGAGAGTTTTTTGGCACTGCTTTTCTTTGGGATTGGAATGAAAACTGACCTTTTCCAGTCCTGTGGCCACTGCTGAGTTTTCCAAATTTGTTGGCATATTGAGTGCAGCACTTTCACAGCATCATCTTTCAGGATTTGAAGTAGCTCAACTGGAATTCCATCACCTCCACTAGCTTTGTTCCTAGTGATGCTTTCTAAGGCCCACTTGACTTCACATTCCAGGATTTCTGGCTCTAGATGAATGATTATACCATCGTGATTATCTGGGTCGTGAAGATATTTTTTGTACAGTTCTTCTGTATATTCTTGCCATCTCTTCTTAATATCTTCTGCTTCTGTTAGATCCCTACCATTTCTGTCCTTTATCAAGCCCATCTTTGCATGAAATGTTCCCTTGGTATCTCTAATTTACTTGAAGAGATCTCTAGTCTTCCCCATCCTGTTTTCCTCTATTTCTTTGCATTGATCACTGAAGAAGGCTTTCTTATCTCTTCTCGGTATTCTTTGGAGCTCTGCATTCAGATGCTTATATCTTTCCTTTGCTCCTTTGCTTTTCGCTTCTCTTCTTTTCACAGCTATTTGTAAGGCCTTCTCAGACAGCCATTTTTCTTCTTTGCATTTCTTTTCCACGGGGATGGTCTTGATCCCTGTCTCCTGTATAATGTCACAAACCTCATTCCATAGTTCATCAGGCACTCTATCTATCAGATCTAGGCCCTTAAATCTATTTCTCACTTCCACTGTACAATCATAAGGGATTTGATTTAGGTCATACCTGTATGGTCTAGTGGTTTTCCCTACTTTCTTCAATTTCAGTCTGAATTTGGCAATAAGGAGTTTGATCTGAGCCACAGTCAGCTTCTGGTCTTGTTTTTGCTGACTGTATAGAGCTTCTCCATCTTTTTCTGCAAAGAATATAATCAATCTGATTTCGGTGTTGACCATCTGGTGATGTCCATGTGTAGAGTCTTCTCTTGTGTTGTTGGAAGAAGATGTTTGCTATGACCAGTGCATTTTCTTGGCAAACTCTATTAGTCTTTGCCCTGCTTCATTTCGTGCCCCAAGGCCAAATTTGCCTGTTACTCCAGGCATTTCTTGACTTCCTACTTTTGCATTCCTGTCCCCTATAATGAAAAGAACATCTTTTTTGAGTGTTAGTTCTAAAAGGTCTTGTAGGTCTTCATAGAACCATTCAACTTCAGCTTCTTCAGTATTACTGGTTGGGGCATAGACTTGGATTACTGTGATATTGAATGGTTTGCCTTGGAAATGAACAGAGATCATTCTGTCGTTTTTGAGATTGCATTCAAGTACTGCATTTCGGACTCTTGTTGACCATGATAACTACTCCATTTCTTCTAAGGGATTCCTGCCCACAGTAGTAGATATAATGGTCATCTGAGTTAAATTCGCCCATTCCAGTCCATTTCAGTTCGCTGATTCCTAGAATGTCGACATTCACTCTTGCCACCTCTTGTTTGACCACTTCCAATTTGCCTTGATTTATGGACCTGACATTCCAGGTTCCTATGCAATATTGCTCTTTACAGCATTGGACCTTGCTTCTATCACCAGTCACATCCACAGCTGGGTATTCTTTTTGCTTTGGCTCCATCCCTTCATTCTTTCTGGAGTTATTTCTCCACTGATCTCCAGTAGCATATTGGGCACCTACTGACCTGGGGAGTTTCTCTTTCAGTATCCTATCATTTTGCCTTTTCACACTGTTCATGGGTTCTCAAGGCAAGAATACTGAAGTGGTTTGCCATTCCCTTCTCCAGTGGACCACATTCTGTCAGATCTCTCCACCACGACCTGCCCATCTTGGGTTGCCCCGCAGGCATGGCTTAGTTTCATTGAGTTAGACAAGGCTGTGGTCCTAGTGTGATTAGATTGACTAGTTTTCTGTGAGTAGGGTTTCAGTGTGTCTGCCCTCTGATGCCCTCTTGCAACACCTACCATCTTACTTGGGTTTCTCTTACCTTGGGCATGGCGTATCTCTTCTCGGCACTCCAGCAAAGCGCAGCCACTGATCCTTACCTTGGACAAGGGGTATCTCCTCACTGCCCCGCTTCCTGACCTTCAACATGGGATAGCTCCTCTAGGCCCTCCTGCGGCCGCGTAGCCACGGCTCCTTGTAAGTGGAGTTGGTCCTCCCAGCCGCTGCCCCTGGCCTTGGGTGTGGGAACATGAGGTAGCTCCTCCCGGCCGCCGCCCCTGACCTCGGACTCAGGGTAACTCCTCTTGTCACCGCCCCTGACCTTGGACACGGGTAGTTCCTCTTGGCTGTTCCTGCACTGCCACAGCCTGGCACTCTCGGCTGCTGCCCCTGACCTCGGATGTGGGGTAACTCCTCTTGGCCACCGCCCTTCGGGCATGGGGTCCTCCTGGCTTCTGCCCCTAAACTCAGATGTGGGGTAGCTCCTCTTGGCAGCGCTTAGTGTGCTGGTCGTCACAGTCCCAAGGAGACAATTAGTAATTTAATTTATTGTTTTACTAGTTCTTTCTGCTACATCTTTTTCTTCCTCCCCCTGCCCCAACAGAATCAGTTCAGTTCAATTCAGTTCAGTTGCTCAGTCACGTCCGACTCTTTTCGACCTATGAATTGCAGCACACCAGGCCTCCCTGTCCATCACCAACTACTGGAGTTTACTCAAACTCATGTCCATCGAGTCGGTGATGCCATCCAGACATCTCATCCTCTGTCGTCCCCTTCTCCTCTTGCCCCCAATCCCTCCCAGCATCAGGGTCTTTTCCAATGAGTCAACTCTTCGCATGAGGTGGCCAAAGTATTGGAGTTTCAACTTTAGCATCAGTCCTTCCAAAGAACACCCAGGACTGATCTCCTTTAGAATGGACAGGTTGGATCTCCTTGCAGTCCAAGGGACTCTCAAGAGTCTTCTCCAACACCACAGTTCAAAAGCATCAGTTCTTCAGTGCTCAGCTTTCTTCACAGTCCAACTCTCACATCCATACATGACCACAGGAAAAACCATAGCCTTGACTAGACGAACCTTTGTTGGCAAAGTAATGTCTCTGCTTTTGAATATGCTATCTAGGTTGGTCATAACTTTCCTTCCAAGGAGTAAGTGTCTTTTAGTTTCATGGCTGCAATCACCATCTGCAGTGATTTTGGAGCCCAAAAAAGTAAAGTCTGACACTGTTTCCACTGTTTCCCCATCTATTTCCCATGAAGTGATGGGATCCCAACAGAATACATGTACTTAAATCTTACTGGTAACAAAAAGCATATTTCTAACATATATTTCTCTTGTAAATTCCTCTCCCTCACCCCAGAGCATCTCCTGATCCTCAGATGTTTTATGTGTTATTTAGTTTTGTATTATTATTGGAGAGAATAGTTGTGTGTCTGAGGAGTATTCAAGTTTAGAGAACAATTTTGAAGACAAGTAGCAGGGCAATGTTTTAGAGTTTTAGTCTTCTTGGCTTCCATAACAAAATGCCATAGGCAAAATACTACATATAAATAGCTTTCACTATTCATTATGTGTGTGTGTGTGTGTGTGTGTGTGCCAAGTAATGTCCAATTATTTGCAACCCCATAGACTACAGCTCTCCAGACTCTTCTGCCTGGGGAATTTTCCAGGCAAGAATACTGGAGTGGATTATATTTCCTCATCCAGGAGATCATTCTGATACAGACAGCAAACCCCCATGTCTTGCATCTCCTGCATTGGCAGGTAGGATTCTTTACCATTGCACCACCTGGGAAGCCTCGCATATAGTATATATATGTATGCATCTCAAAATTCTAGAGGCTGGAGTTCTAGATCAGGATACCAGCATTGTTGGATTCTAGTGAAGGTCTTCATCATGGCTTGCAGATGGTTACATGGCAACACGTGCTCTCCCATGTCCTCACAAGGCAGAGAGAGCAAACTCCTGTCTCTTCCTCTTCTTCCTCTTATAAGTACACTAATCTCATCATGGGGATCCCATCTCTATGACTTCATTCAAGCCTAATTACCTCAAAAACACCCCATCTACAAATACCATCACATTTGGAGTTAATAATTCACTATATATATTTGGAGGATGTATAAAAATGCAATCTAAAACATTCTACCTAGACCCCCAAAATGTCTGTTTTTCTCACAGGCAAAATACATTCATTACATTCCCAACACCCCAAAAGGAGGTTAACTCATTCCAGCATCAACCCTAAAGTCTATCATCCAAAGTCATGATATAAGGGTGATGCCAGCAAAATGGTGGCATTGGCATTTCTACCTCTCTTGGTACACCCCAAGTAGCATCAATTTAAACAACTATCTGCACTTTCATAAGAGCCAGGGTGAGAGGCAGAAACAATAAAGGACATACTGAGGAAGGTAGGAAAGATAGATCCACACCACTTCTATTATCCCTCTCTCAAGCCTGTGAAATCTAGCTGAAGAGAGACACCTTCCCCACAGGAGAGTAAAGTGAACCTGGCTTCATGGCAGACTCCAGAGCTAGCAAACCTGGGCACCAGGCAGAAACCCAAGGCCTTAGATGGCTCCCCAGTGGGCTCCCACCAATCCATGTTCCCTCTCACACTGGCCCTTGTAAACAGCCTGAAGGTTCTTCAAAATGTTTTAAATATAAATATATAAGATTCAGCAATTCTACTTCTGGAGAGTGACAACACTGTTTGCAAGACATATCTGTACCCCCATGCTTATTACAGTATTCTTAGCAACAGTCAAGACATAGAAACAAAGTATGTGTCCATCAATAGATGAATGGCTAAAGAAATGTGGTACACACACACACACACACATACAAGCAATGACACATTATTCAACCATAAAAAAGGTAAATTCTGCTTTTTGCAACGACACCGATGGACCTTGAAGGCATTATGCAAAATGAAGTAAAAAATACAGTATATTCTCACTTATATGCAGAATCTAAAATCCTGAACTCACAGAAATAGAGAGTAGAATGACAGTTGTCAAGGGATAGGGAAGTGGAGGAAATAGGAAGATATTGGCCAGTGGGTACAGACTCCCAGATTTCAGATGAGTAAGTTGGGGGGCTTTAATGTACAGCATAGAGACTATAACATAATGATGCTAATATAAATGTTAATTAAATGTCACGACCCAAAAATGTGTATATATTTATATATACATATGTATATATGCAGGAGTTTCCCTGGGGGCCCAGGGGTAAAGAATCCACCTGCCAAAGCAGGAGTTATGGGTTCAATGCCTGGGTTGGGAAGATCCCCTGGAGAAAGAAATGGCAACTGACTGAAGTATTCTTACCTGGAAAATCCCTTGGACAAAGCAACCTGGCAGCCTACAGTCCATAGGGTCGCAAAAGAGTTAGGCACAACTTAACAACTAAAACAACAAACAACATACATGTTATATATCTTTATGTATATATATTTATTGGAGAAGGCAATGGCACCCCATTCCAGTGTTCTTGCCTGTAGAATCTTGCCTCTTGCCTGGAAAATCCCATGGACAGAGGAACCTGATGGGCTGCAGTCCATGGGGTTGCGAAAAGTCGGACACAACTGAGCGACTTCACTTTCACTTTTCACTTTCATGCATTGGAGAAGGAAATGGCAACCCATTCCAGTGTTCTTGCCTATAGAATCCCAGGGACAGCGGGAGCCTGCTGGGCTCCCGTATATCGGGTCGCACAAAGTCAGACACGACTGAAGCGACTTACCAGCAGCAGCAGCATATATATATTTATAAAGTATAAGTATAAATATAAGTGTATTTATAAATATGTATATGAATGAAGGTGTTATTGTTTTGCAATATATATGTGTATCAAGTAATCATATTGTACAACTTGCAGTTACATATGTATGCTATATGTCAATAATATAGCAATAAGTAGAGAAAAATATTTTTAAATAATGTTCAATGTCTTTTCTAAAACATCATCTAAATCAGATATAGTTAGAATTTGAGATATGATTTGTCCTGAGGTAAAATTCCTCTCTAAATGTGAACGTGTGAAACCAGACAATTTTATGTTTCCAAAATATGCTAGAATAGCGTAAGATATAAGACATAAGATAGGCATTCCTGTTCTAAAAGGAGACATCACAGTGTCAGGGAAGGATGGTCCTCCAACTCAGTACATTTCAGTCGCTCAGTCATGTCCAACTCTTGCAACCCCATGAACTGCAGCATGCCAGACTTCCCTGTCCATCGCCAATTCCCAAAGATTGCTCAAACTCATGTTCATCGAGTTGGTGATGCCATTAAACCATCTCATCCTCTTTCATCCTCTTCTCCTGCCTTCAATCTTTCCCAGCATCAGGGTATTTTCCAATCAATCAGTTCTTTGCATCTGATTTGTGGCCAAAGTATGGGGTCCACTGGAGAAGGAAATGGCAAACCACTTCAGTATCCTTGCCTTGAGAACCTCATGAACAGTAAGAAGTGGCAAAAAGATATGATAGGTCCTAAGA
This sequence comes from Bos grunniens, assembly GCF_055505025.1. Classification (NCBI taxonomy): domain Eukaryota; kingdom Metazoa; phylum Chordata; class Mammalia; order Artiodactyla; family Bovidae; genus Bos; species Bos grunniens. Next base: position 5,644,372 of record NC_141176.1, on the reverse strand, counting down.
GAGTTCAAAACCTAGCAAGAAAAATACTATTAAGAATAATCCTTTTTGATTTGAGGCTCTGTCTTCTTGACCTACAGGGATGGCAGCTCCATTTTTCAGACCCAGTGGGTCTATCATACTATGCTTGCACCTCTTCTAGGCAGGATTGGTAGCCCCAAGACTCTAGGACACACTTTTCCCACAGCTCAGTTGGTCCTGTTCTATGATTCCAGATAGCCATCATCTGGTCTGCTGAAACTGGGGAAATGGACCCCCATCTCCACCTTTAAAACCACAGAGGCAGCCCTGAAGATCTCTGAATAATGTTCAGGGTCATTCCTCCTTGTATTAAAGAATAAGGCACATTTGTGGCTGAAATTGTTGATGATATGGTCTGGTATAGTCTAAGAAATCTGACAGTCTTCCTTCATTTTGTTTTTATTGTTTAGTTCACTAAGTCAGGCCTAATTCTGTTGAAACCCAATGGACTATAGCTCACCAGACTCTTCTGTCCATAGGATTTCCCAGGCAAGTATACTGGAGTGTGTTGCCATTACCTTCTTCAGGGGATCTTCCTGACCCAGGGATGGAACACACATCCCATTCATTGGCAGGCAGATATTTACCCCTGAGCCACCAGGGAAACCCCGCCATTTTTCTCCTCTCTCTTCCCTTCAGTTCATACTGCAGTTTTGTTGTTTTGTCTTTTCCTTGAAAGACTGATTTAGTCCAGTATTCACACCCACACTTGTTTCCTTCTCTTATGACTGTGTAGTCAACACTTAGCACTCTCTTCTGAACAGGCTTCCTCATTTTTTGAAACAAGAATAGGCTGAAAGTTTGTAAACCTCCAAGTTATGTTTCCTTTTTGCTTAACAATTCCATCTTTAGTTTCATTCTCTCTGTCACATTTGATTATAAGGTGTCAGGAGGAGCTAAAACTATCCTTCAAAATTTTGCTTAGAAATCTCAGCTAAACATATAAAATTTTTGCTTTCAAGTTCTACCTTTCGCAAAAACACTAGAACACTGTCCAGCCAAGAGTTCACAACATTTTAATAAGAATTACCTTTCCTCCAGTTCCCAATAACATCATTCTCATTTCCGTCTGAGATCTCATCACAATCATCGTTAACATGTATATATCTACCAACATTCTATTCATAATTATTTATGGAAGCTCTTTCTATAATTCTCTTCTTTCCTTCTTGAGCCTTCACCAGAAACAGTTAATAGTCGCTTCATAGAAAAGTAAGGCTTTTTTACCTCAAAACTCTTTCAACCTCTACTCATTATCTAATTCCAAAGCTGTTTTCACATTTTTAGAAATTTGTTACAGCAACACCTCACTTCCAGTTGCCAAAATGTGTCTTAGTCAGTTTAGTTTTCCATAACAAAATGGCTAAAACACAGAAATCTATATTTTCATAAATCTAGGGGGTAGAAGTCCAAAATGAGGGTGCCAGCAGGGTCATATTCTGATGAGAACTTTCTTCCTGACTTGTAGATGGCCACCTTCTTGCTATGTCCTCACATGGCAGAGAGCCATGATCTCGTCTTCTTATTATAAGGACACAAATACTATCACAGGGGTTCACTTTCATGACTCAGTTTAAACTTAATTACCTTCCAGAGGCCCTATCTACAAATTCCTTCAAATTGGGATTCAGATCAGATCAGTGGCTCAGTCATGTCCAGCTCTTTGTGACCCCATGAATCACAGCACTCCAGGCCTCCCTGTCCATCACCAACTCCTGGAGTTCACTCAAACTCACATCCATTGAGTCAGTGATGCCATCCAGCCATCTCATCCTCTGTCATCCCCTTCTCCTGTCCCCAATCTGTCCCAGCATCAGAGTCTTTTCCAATGAGTCAACTCTTCACATGAGGTGGCCAAAGTACTGGAGTTTCAGCTTTAGCATCATTCCTTCCAAAGAAATCCCAGGGCTGATCTCCTTTAGAATGGGCTAGTTGGATCTCTTTGCAGTCTAAGGGACTCTCAAGAGTCTTCTCCAACACCGCAGTTCAAAAACATCAATTCTTCGGTGCTCAGCCTTCTTCACATTGGGGTTAGGGCATCAATATATGAATTCAAGGGATACACAAACATTCAGTCCCCAAAATGTAGGGTTATTCTGTCCCTTGGTTGGGGTCAACATTCTCCTTTCCTGTTTTAAGCTCCTATGGCTGGGATATATATATATATATATACATATATATATATATATATATATATATATATATATATATATATATATACTGAAATATATATATAATTATAAATTTATATATAAATATAAATATATATTATTTATTATTGTCATTAAATAAATTAAAGGTGTTTCATGACAAAACCCTCTTCTATGGACCCTTTAAATCAGTCAGTGGAATTCCACTGAATTCTTGGCACATATATAAGTAATCTGTTTGCTTTACTGAAAAACTGATGCAGTGATCCCTAAAGACGAAGTAGTAATAAAAATTCTTACCTCACATTCTCCACACACAAACACACACACATATATCAAAGTTCCTGATTTGAATTTATACAGCTCTATTTAGCATGTACTGTTGTGTGTAAATTTATGACTTTTCCTAAGATTTTTTTTCCCCCAAATGTCTTAAGTCCAAATGCTTGGAAAAACTCTCTTATATACTCACCACCTAAAAGATAATTACACAAATTTTCACAAAAATATATTATTGTACACCGGAAAACTAAAACATAAAGAATATAATTTTAAATGTATTAAAATATAATATAAAACATGAAAAAGTAATGCAATTGTTAGATTTTTTCTATCAATACACTACTTGTGTAATATAACTCTTTTACCCCTAAATGAGCAAACACTTCCACAGTTAACAAGGTTCTTTTTGGAAACTGTTAGTATCTTTTTTAATGCAGCCTTCCAAGTTTCAAATTTTTGGCTAATCTCCAGTACCTATATAGTCTGATATTTAATAGCTCCATGTTTTGTAGTCCCATCTTTCTACTCGTCTAGTCACTAATTTTCAGTAAAATTACTGCTAATATGAAAAACCTGATTCAGTATACATTTTACTGTTTCAGCATTTTTATCTTTGAAGCAAATTGCTCATAATCCAATTTGTTTATGTCTAGACTTAACATATATATACATAAGCGCACACACACACACACATATATGTATATATACACATATACACATATATACTTTTCTGTAGGTCTTTGCTGGTAGCTCAGATGGTAAAGAATCTGCCTGCAAGGTGCGAGACCTGTATTCAATCCCTGGGTCAGAAAGATCAGCTGGACGAGAGAATGACAATCCACTCCAGTATTCTTGTCTGGAGAATTCCATGGACAGAGGAGCCTGGCAGGCTACAGTCCATGGCTCGCAAAGAGTCAGACATGGTTGAGTGACTAATACTAACATGCTTTGCTATAACTATCATTTCCAAAATATTTTCAGTCTAAATTCACAATTTTTTAATTTTATTTCTCATTATTTTCCCAACATTCTTGCTATCATCACTCAGGTAGACTTTACCAGTATACCTGTAGGGCCACCACTGTATTATTTATATGAAATTTACTTGCATGTTTTATCTCTCCAGTATTTTGTGGATAGGGATCACATCTCACTCATGTTTTTGCCATTTGGTGCATGGTTTGTCACTGAAAATTTTTAAATGATCTAGAAATCTTCATGAAACATACACTACAGGCTATAGGCCCTTTATTATCCTGAACATAGGGCTATTTGTGGAAAGAATTTATTTCAGTCCCTCAGCAGTAAGTGACAGCTTGCAGCAAGCCCCAGCAAGCAATAGCTGGAAGCAAAGTTTTCTGGACCAGGGGTCCTAAGCACTGGACCACAGGAGCCAGCAGTTAGGGATAGAGTCCCCAATCCTTACCTCTTTAGTCAAGAATGAATTCAGGTGAGGAAGCAGAAGGTAAAATAAGTAAAGTAAGAAATTTATTGAAAAGAAAAGTACATGCAGAGAGGGGCATAGGTGAGCTGAGACAGAGAGTTGTGCCTTTGGGAAGTTAAAATCCTTTATAAAAGGGCAGTTTTCTGGGTCTTTGTCTTTTCTCAAGCCAATCATTTTGCTTTTCACCCCTCCCCCTTTTCCTGGTTAATGTGTATTATGACTCTCCCCTGGGGTGTGCATACACCCCTCAGCCAAGATGAATCTTGAAGTGAAGGCTTTTGGGAGGAGCAAGATTCATTATGTTCTCAAATTATCCTCTAATTTTGACTCCAAGGAGTCTTTCTGTGCATGTGTAGTGTCTCCTTATCCTAAAGATGGGGGAGTGGAGAACCCTTAATCCTTTACTCAAAGAGAGTTTTGTCTCTCCATCCTTGCCATGATTATTTCCTTAAGATGTTTACAAGAGACAAAGACTGGGCATTTACCCAGTCTTTCTGTTTCTGTTGTTACTTCCATTTTGGAGGGCAAACAGGAGGCTGATTGTAAATTCCAAAACTGGAGCCCACCTATTTCTTGTCTCAGGAAATGCAAAGAGGAGGTTGGCTGATTGTAAATGTCCAACCTGAAGCCCATCTAACTCCTACCTTAGAATCAGTGATAAAGATGTGGTTCATGGGGTCGCAAAGAGTTGGACACGACTGAGCCACTGAACTGAACTGAACTGAAAAGACAAAGAAAGAAAAAAACCCATGAAAATGGAATAAAGGAAGGTCCAAGGACCAGAGTGAGAACCTCAGGTAAAACAAACAGCCCTCCTGCCCATCCCAATTTACATAGGGCAGGCTCAGGGGGAGGAGAAAAAGACATAAAAAGAGGAGCCAAAATTGAGCCATGGGCTTCTCTTCTCTTGAAGTCTTTTGGACTGGCCTGCCCTCACACTGAGTTATAACACTGGTCCATCCATCACTTCAAATTTTTCTGTGGTGAGACAGAACCAAGGAAATTACACACTCCCCAGACATTACTATTTGGGTATGTCAATTAGATAGTAAGCAGCATTCTGAAGGGCAGAATTAATATTAGCAGAATTACTTTGCAGAGAGTTGTGGTCAAAATGAAGTTAAATATTTTAGCTATTAGAAACTGAATTCTAGTAATTAACTTTAAGTGGGGTTTAGGAAAAGATCAGTGGTAGATTTATATGATCCAGCCATAAGGAAGATTTGAAACTCTGTGTTTTTAGTGCAAAAACTCAATAGCTCATGTGAGTGTTACTGAGTCTGAGCTTGCTCTAACTTGCTGTGCAAGAGGACAATGAATCCAAGAGATGAGGTTTAAGGCAAGCATTAAGACTTTATTCTGAAAGCAGACTGACAGAGAAGATGGCAGACTAACGTCTCAAAATAACCATTTTGTAGGTGTCTGGATGCTAGGTTCTTTAATGGTTCAGGAAAGGGGAAAGGTGGGGGAAACAAAGTAAAAAGGCCACTTAATCTTGCAAATATCTCCTAAAATAGCAAGCCTCAGGCAGGGGGATGTGCTAATTTTGTCTTTCTTGCCATCCACAGGTGACAGGGTGCTGAACAAAGGCACTTTAGCTTAACAGCCAGGCAGAGGGGTAGGATTCTCTGAGGCAGGCCATTATGTGCAATTATAATAGCAAAAGATGCCAAAAACACACCTCTAGAGTAGAAGAGTCAACACTGACTGGTTACAAAAGCTCATTAGCAAGTCCACATATTTGTAAGGAGACTATGGCAATCTGGATATCTATTACTCTATCAGTGTTTACTGCCCTATTTTGTGCATTCTCTCTGGGCTATCACTTTATATTTATATCTCTCATACTGGGCACATATACATGTGGATGAATGGATGTGCTTCTGTTCCATTATTTACAAAAACAGGAATTGGGTTATAGCTTCTCAAGCCCTGTTTTAATATTTGGGTTAAAAAAGTTTTTAAGTATCACCAAATGTTACCAAGGAAGTATTATGTGGAAAACAATTTGAAAACATTAACTTAAATCTTTACTTCATCCTCCTTTTGTACCTATCTTAACCTATCCATAACCAATGTAGTGGCTGGACCAGCCCTTGTGGGTCTTACTATGATTGGATGATACCTTCGCAGTAAAATCAGTGAATTTTAGGGAAGAAAAAGAACAAGATTTTATTAAAACTCCTGGAGGGTACAGGGCACATGTGGAGTCACACAGTAAGGTGACAGGTAGTTTGTGTTAAGTCTCTTTAGTTGTGTCGAATCTTTGCCAGTCTCCTTTGTCCATGGAATTCTCCAAGCAAATGTTGACTAAAAAAAATGTGCTCAACCTAAAAGTTGAGAGGTAGGTTTTGTTTTGTGGGAATGTTAGGACTTGGTCATGGGAAACAGCATCTCAGGTGACCCCAAGGGAGCAGACTCCAAGGAGACAGGGGAGGAGCCAGGCTCGATACGTTTGTAGAAGTTCAGTTCAGTTCAGTCGCTCAGTGGTGTCTCACTCCTTGTGACCCCACTGACTGCAGCACTCTAGGTTTCCCTGTCCATCACCAATTCCCAGGTTACTCAAACTCATGCCCATCAAGTCCATGATGCCATCCAACCATTTCATCCTTTGCTGTCCCCTTCTCCCACTTTCAATCTTTCCCAACATCAGGGTCTTTCCCAATGAGTCAGTTCTTCACATCAAGTGGCCAAAGTACAGGAGCTTCAGCTTCAGCATCAGTCCTTCCAATGAGTATTCAGGACTGATCTCCTTTAGGATGGACTGGTTGGATCTCCTTGCAGTCCAAGGGACCCTCAAGAGTCTTCTCCAACACCACAATTCAAAAGCATCAATTCTTTGGCACTCAGCTTTCTTTATAGTCCAACTCTCACATCCATACATGACTACTGGAAAAAAACATAGCTTAGATGAGATGGACTTTTTTGGCAAAGTAATGTCTCTGCTTTTTCGTATGCTGTTTGTGTTGGTCATAAATTTGCTTCCAAGGAGCAAATTCATGGCTGCAGTCACCATCTGTAATGATGGTGAAGCCCCACAAAATAAGGTCTCTCACTGTTTCCACTGTTTCCCCATCTATTTGCCATGAAGTGATGGGACCAGATGCCATGTTTTGGATTTCAATGCCATGGAAACCATGTAAACAATGGTTTAGTAACCCATGCCATGCTTAATTTTCTGCATGTTGAGTTTTAAGCCAGTTTTTTCACTCTCTTCTTTCACTTTCATCAAGAGGCTCTTTCGTTCTTTGCTTTCTGCCAGAAGGGTGGTATCATTGGCATATCTGAGGTTATTGATATTTCTCCCAGCAATCTTGTTTCCAGCTTGTGCTTCATCCAGCCCAGAATTTCACATGATGTTCTCTGCATATAAGTTAAATAAGCATGGGGACAATATACAGCCTTGACGTACTCCTTTCCAGATTTGGAACCAGTCTGTTGATCCATGTCCAGTTCTAACTGTTGTTTCCTGACCTGCATGCAGATTTCTCAGTAGGGGTCAGGTGTTCTGGTAGTCCCATCTCTTGAAGAATTTTCCACAGTTTGTTATGTGCTATGAATCACACAGTCAAAGTCTTTGGCATAGTCAATAAAGCAGAAACAGATGCTTTTCTGGAACTCTCTTGCTTTTTCGATGATTCAATGGATGTTGGAATTTGATCTCTTGTTCCTCTGCCTTTTGTAAATCCAGCTTGAACATCTGGAAGTTCACAGTTCATGTATTGTTGAAGCATGGCTTGGAGAATTTTGAGCATTACTTTGCTATCATGCATGATGAGTGCAATTGTGTGGTAGTTTGAACATTCTTTGGTGATGTTTGCAGTAAGGGACAAGTAATCTGAATACGAAAATATTTTTGTTAATTCAAAGAAAGCTAAATCTCTCACATGAAGAGATTTAGTGATCTTCTCTGTATAGAAAGTTGTTAAAGAGATGGAAATACCAGATCACATTACCTGCCTCCTGAGAAATCCATATGAAGGTCAAGAAGCAACAGTTAGAACTTGATATGGAACAACAGACTGGTTCCAAATTGGGAAAGGAGTACGTCAAGGCTGTATATTGTCACCCTGCTTATTTAACTTATATGCAGAGTACATCATGCAAAATGTCAGACTGGATGAAGCATAAACTGGAATCAAGATTGCAGGGAAAAACCTCAATAAACTCAGATATGCAGATGACATCACCCTTAAGGCAGAAAGCGAAGAAGAACTAAAGAGCCTCTTGATGAGTGTGAAAGAAGAGAGTGAAAAAACTGGCTTAAAACTCAACATTCAGAAAACTAAGATCATGGCATCTGGTCCCATCATGTCATGGCAAATAGATGAGGAAACAGTGGAAACAAAGAGAGACTTTATTTTTGGGGGCTCCAAAATTGCTGCAGATGGTACTGCAGCCATGAAATTAAAATATGCTTGCTCCTTGGGTGCAAAGCTATGACCAACCTAGATAGCATACTTAAAAGCAGAGACATTATTTGCCAACAAAGGTCCATCTAGTCAAAGCTGTGTTTTTTCCAGTAGTCATATGGATGTGAGAGTTGGACTATAAACAAAGCTGAGCCCTGAAGAATTGATGGTTTTGAACTGTGGTGTTGGAGAATGCTCTTGAGAGTTCCTTGGACCACAATGAGATCAAACCAGTCCATCCTAAAGGAAATTCATTGGAAGGACTGATGCTGAAGATGAAACTCCAATAATTTGGCCACCTGATAGGAAGAATTGATTCATCGGATAAGACCCTGATGCTGGGAAAGATTGAAGGCAAGAGGAGAAGAGGATAACAGAGGATGAGATTATCAGATGACATCACCGACTTGATGGACATGAGTTTGAGGAAGCTCTGGGAATTGGTGATGGACAGGGAAGCCTGGAATGCTGCAGTCCATGGAGTCGCAAAGAGTCGGACATGACTGAGCAACTGAACTGAACTGAACTGAACTGGTGTATGGAAAGATTCAAGTGTCTGGGCCTGCTGAAATTATTTCTTTCATATGCATTTAGGTCTCTGGGGCCAATCCTGCTTTCTTTATTGTTCACATACTAATTCCTTGTTTACCATAAGAGATGGTGAATTTGGGGATGACTGCCCCTCATATCCTCTCAGTTTCTCATGCTTACCAGAGAGAAAGTAGCCAATGGCTTCCAAATAGCTGGGTTTGTTTCCCCTGGTTTCAGAAATTTGCATTTGGAAAACGCTTGTTTACTGATAGAATGTACAGCAGAAAATATTTCATTTCACACAAGAATACTGGAATGGATTGCCATGCCCTCCTCCAGGGAATCTCTCTCCCTGCCCCCCGCCCCCCAGAGATTAGATTCACATCTCTTAAGTTTCCTGCATTGGCATGCAGGTACTTCACCACTAGCACCCCCTGGGAAGCTCCTTAAAATCACAGGTAGAGAGAGAGAGAGAAAATTGGGGGATCTAGAATTCTGTTTTTACTGACCTATTGTGGAAGCCTAGGTTTTCTAGAATTGACTCTACTGGTGAATTTGAAACAACAAAAGAGTGAGAATTAAATCTCTGGAACTAAAAAAATAAAATCAGGGCTACTAACTGGTCATTTATTGAAATCATCCAAGATCTCTAAAACAATGGAGGCTGGGGGGCTGACTCTTTACCTAGTCAGACATGTGAAAATGTGTTTATTAGAGATAGCTGCCTTTGAAGTGGATGACTCTTTGAAGTGAATTCTTAGGCAATCAAAGCTTAAGTCAGGCACTTGCATTACAAAGAAGAAAAACCAACTGTCAAAGCTTACACTATAATCCTTTACAATATTCTTTTGCAGCCTTGCACCTCCATCAAGCCAAGAAAGTGATTTTCTCAAGAAAGAGGGGGATGTTATCTTGTGTAACAAAAAAGTGAGTAAGCTAAATTTCATTATTATTCTCTCTCTCTTTTTTTAATCAGTTAAAGATTTCAACTGGCAAATTTGATAATAAACTTTTAGATAAGGGAAGACCTAATCAGTCTGGAAGTAGAAAACAGAAAAGCAGATAACTTCCAATTCTTAAGGATTGTGTTAAAAATAGAGGAGAGAGAGTATGTTTCTATATTTCATGACGAAAAGAAAAAAAGAGGGTGAGAGAGAAGAGAGAAATAGAAGTGTACATTCCTCAGAATGTATCCATCACACTTTCAGAAAAAAATAAAAGAAACCTGTACATTTCTTTAGACTCTAGAATTCCATAGGGATGTTGTGCTGAAGACAAAGGCTACTGTCTACCACTCATGTATGGGATGAGTGATCACCTTCTAGACTATACCCTCACATCATCTCAGAGGGTAGCCTCATCACAATACAGTTCTGTGTTGACTGGAAAAATAAAATAAAATAAAAAGCACAACTTAAAAGTTGAGAATTATGGTTTACTTGACAGGGTTACTGAAAACTATAGCTAGAGACATAGCCTCTCAGTTAGCTCTGAGGGACTGTTTCAAAGAGTAAAGGAGAATCCAAGATATATATAAGAGTTTTTTCTGGGAGAAAAAAAAAAAAAAATATATATATATATATATATAGTTGAACATCAAAAAATTAAAGCTAATTACAAAAAGCAGACATCTCAAGTTAATGACTTTCCATGCATGTTACTTTTCCATGCATGTTAACGAAAGAGTTTCCAGGTGGCACAGTGATAAAGAATCCACCTGCCAAGGCAGGAGACCTGGGATCCATCCCTGGTTTGGGAAGATCCTCTGTAGGAGGAAATGGCAACCCATTTTAGTATTCTTGCTGGAGAATCCCATGGGTGGAGAAGCCTGGCTGGCAACAGTCCACAGTGTTGCAAGGAATTGGACATGACTTAGTGCTTGAGCAAATATGTGTGGTAATGATCTGAGTTGGCCTCAGCCTGCAGTGGCTTGAAGCAGGGTTTGAGTTCCAGGCCAGAGACAGAGGTTGGCTGGAGCAGTGAGAAAGTTGAATCTTAGCCACTGGTCAATGGCAAGGCCCTGTCCCTTCAGCTTTGAGAAAAAGTATGCCTACAAGGACAGAAAGTACTGAAACAAGTGAAGTGTTTGTTAGGTGGAAAAAGAATACAGTGTGAATAAACACACAGGTGGATTCAGAGAGAGAGTTGCACTCTTGTGTTAGTTTAAATCAGTCATATGTGGCATTTCTTCCAGGCTTCTTTGGTCAGTCATATTGATTATTTGGTATATTTCAGGATCTTCTGACTTGTGTACATGCATCTCTCACCCAAGATGGATTCCAATGAAGACGTCTATGGATAGTTTTGACATCACTCCCCTTTTACCTCCAAGGATCTTTCTAGTCAGGGAAGTTTCCTTGACTTCAAGAATGAGAAACACGTGGTCTCTTATCTTTTATTTGGGAAAGCCCAGCCTCCTCTCTGGATTGAGCTTCTACTGATAGTTTGGAGTTTCTTTCCTCAATGAGTGAACTCAAATTGCTTTCCCTGGGTGTCTGGGTGTGGGGGTAAGTGGGCATCTGATTCAAAAATATGCTAAAATCTGGACTTACTGGAATTATTCCTTTGATATGCATCTTAACTATCTAAGACCAATATCCTGCTTTTCTCCATCCTGAGTTCTCCTCAGTGTACACTCTTGGGGGTTACTGCAGTGACTGATGGTTATAGCCCAACATCCTTTGTTTACTGAAATGGCAGGAGACATATTTTGTCCACAGCTATAGGCATCATGGTTACTTGAAATCCAGTTTTGACTTTACCAAATGCCTAGTACTGACAAACAGCCATTAGTCTGCAGAACCTTCTGGTGCTGCATAGAGGAGACTGAGAAAGAAGTTGATGTCAAGGCTGGCAGTCTACATGATGTCAACTATTTCAAAGGGAAACTTTACCCAGAAGTTGAGACTGCATGGTACACAGATGAGTCCAGGTTTAAGAAGGAAAAGATGGGAGACACCCTGAGAAGGATTATGTGAGTCAGGAAAGGAGGAGCTGAGTTAATCAGGAACTACCACCAGTACCTGGACAAGGGACTGAACAAGTGTTACTAGAACCAGTATAGCAGAGATCACCAGATCAGCAAGGTTACCCCTAGAGCCCACTAGATTATCCCTCCACATTCTGAGACAATTCTTTGGGAAGGTAGGAGGGTTTGAGTAACTAAAAGTAACAGGTAAATAAGTTTCCCCTAAAAAGAATGAACATGTAAAATAGGTTACTTAAATTATTATAAAAATAATTTTCAAAACTGAATAAAACTCGATCAGATCAGATCAGTAACTCAGTCGTGTCCGACTCTTTGTGACCCCATGAATCGCAGCACGCCAGGCCTCCCTGTCCATCACCAACTCCCGGACTTCACTCAGACTCACGTCCATTGAGTCAGTGATGCCATCCAGCCATCTCATCCTCTGTCGTCCCCTTCTCCTCTTGCCCCCAATCCCTCCCAGCATCAGAGTCTTTTCCAATGAGTTAACTCTTGGCATAAGGTGGCCAAAGTACTGGCATTTCAGCTTTAGCATCAGTCCTTCCAAAGAAATCCCAGGGCTGATCTCCTTCAGAATGGACTGGTTGGATCTCCTTGCAGTCCAAGGGACTCTCAAGAGTCTTCTCCAACACCACAGTTCAAAAGCATCAATTCTTCGGTGCTCAGCCTTCTTCTCAGTCCAACTCTCACATCTATACATGACCACAGGAAAAACCATAGCCTTGACTAGACGAACCTTTGTTGGCAAAGTAATGTCTCTGCTTTTGAATATGCTATCTAGGTTGGTCATAACTTTCCTTCCAAGGAGTAAGCGTCTTTTAATTTTATGGCTGCAGTCACCATCTGCAGTGATTTTGGAGCCCAGAAAAATAAAGTCTGACACTGTTTCCACTGTTTCCCCATCTATTTCCCATGAAGTGGTGGGACTGGATGCCATGATCTTCATTTTCTGAATGTTGAGCTTTAAGCCAACTTTTTCACTCTCCACTTTCACTTTCATCAAGAGGCTTTTTAGTTCCTCTTCACTTTCTGCCATAAGGGTGGTGTCATCTGCATATCTGAGGTTATTGATATTTCTCCCGGCAATCGATTCCCGCTTGTGTTTCTTCCAGTCCAGCGTTTCTATGCTCTGCATAGAAGTTAAATAAGCAGGGTGACAATATACAGCCTTGACGTACTCCTTTTCCTATTTGGAACCAGTCTGTTGTTCCATGTCCAGTTCTAACTGTTGCTTCCTGACCTGCATACAAATTTCTCAAAAGGCAGATCAGGTGGTCTGGTATTTCCAACTCTTTCAGAATTTTCCACAGTTTATTGTGATCCACACAGTCAAAGGCTTTGGCATAGTCAATAAAGCAGAAATAGATGTTTTTCTGAATAAAAACATAGATGTTTTCTGAATAAAACTAGTTTTTTTAAATTACGTATTAGGTATAAGAGCTTATTTATAAAACTGAATAAAGAACAAGTGTAAAAAGTCAATTTTCTTTCATATTTGAACAGTTTCTCTATAGTGTATTTATTATACAATTCTGATTTTAGAAAGCTAACCCTGCAGGAAGTAAAAACAAAAAGTGAGGCAGTGGAGAGACAAAAAGGGAAAAGTTTCTAAGGCAGGAAGAACAATGAGAAGATTTGATACATTATGATGAGATTTACAAAAAAAATACAGTAAAACAGATGAAAAACAGATGGATTGAAATTGGATTCTAACATTTTATTCTTTTTTAAATTGTATGGCTTTATGATTTAATGTAATATCATAAAAATAAGTTACTGTGTGATTAGTGAAATATTTTTATCTAACCTCATGCTCATTCTTTAAAAGACAGATACAAAAGTATCACGGAACTTTTTCCAAGTTTGTTTTTCTCTTTTCATTTTTTTCCTTGATTATATGTTCCAAAGTGTAAGTTGAAGTCAGTGTCTTGACAATGTCTAGATAACAAATTTATACTTTAGGAAAACAAAACTTGCCACCCCAAAATGTGTCTCTTTCTCTTGAGGATTATTTGGGGCTGATTGTTTTTAAGAAGCAAAGGGCTCAGGTGAAGAATTAACCTCCTCTCCTTAACTGCCTAAAATACTTTAGGTGCAGGGCTTGTTCCACCAAAGCTATCATCATAAATAACTAACATATAATGAACTAGGTGACATGGACTTAGGGAAATTTAGCAAGGTCTGGTTGACTAAAGTCCTGCCTGTGTACATTTGTCCCTGCATGGACCAGCAAACACTTTTTTACCAAATATTTGCTATTTTTCATCTTTCAGAAAATTGTATTCCTACCCTTTGAAGTCCCGACCTCCTGCCTTCACCTTCTTTCTCAATGACACGTGAGCTTCAATTGCTTAACTTGTCCTTGGGCTTCCTTATCTTATGGAACCCCAAGAAGTATAAAATTATATTTTATTTTCTCCTGTTAACCTGTGTCATGTCAATTTAATTATGAGACCAACCAGAAGAAAGATAACATATTTTTCTTCCCCCCACAAAGCTATACCCTAAAATTATTTAACTGACAAAATAGTAAAAGACATTGATAGTGGATATTGAGGAAAAGAAAGCAGTTGAGGTTGACTTTAATTTTTCTTATTTGTAAAATTCAGTAAATGATGATATCAACAAGCAATGGCATAGGAGGAGTAAGACTTGGAAGCAGAGGCTAATGACTATAGACTGAATTATGTCAACTTGAAATTGCCTATTAGATACACAGAAGATAGTGGATCTCAGAACAGAGGAAATGTATAGATGTGGCAATGATCCATAGACTGAAAGTCAGAAAAACAGATGATTCTGAAGATAACTTCACTCTTAAACAGCATCTGGGGCAAAAGGCAGGCCAACGCCTAAAAGAGAGCGCCGAGACCTATTGTGTGTACAAGGACAGGGGTCTATTCAGAGCCACAGCTACACTGAGCATAGGAGGAGACCCAGGGGGGTAAGCCCATGAGATGCAAGCGGTGGGGGTAAGGTTCAAAAATACAGCTGAGTGGACAGAAATGTCAAAACATAACAGTAGATCACAGTAAATGAAAATTTGAGAGTTGCTTTTTTTTCGATGATTTCAGTAGCAATAGAAATTTGGAATGTAGATCGAAAGCTGTGGCTGAGATATGAATTGATTTGAGAAAATGGAAAACTTCATTCTTATTTTGGATTATTTTCACTGAGTCTAGAAATGAAGAGAAATCAAGAGAAACAATACAATAAGGAGGGTGACTGAGACAAAAGCAATGAAAGAAGGATTCAGATACAGAGAAGTATATTATCATGGCACTGAGGGAAGCTAACATTTTAGCCACGAATTTGTTCTGTCTGTTTGCTCCAGAACAGGTTGAGTAAGGAGAATATAGAGACTAAAACTTTGGAATAGTTGCTGTAGGAAATATGAAAAAGTTTGACCATGGGCAAGTATACATGTGGCAAGTTGGCACTGGCATTGTAGTGATATCTAGAAACCATGCTGTTATAATCATTCATTCTGCATTACTAATTTATTATCACCCTAGTAGCCTGTGAAATGTAAAAAATAGTCACAACTGAGAACCTTAGAGTTATACTTTATTTGGTGGGAATTTTTAGAAATTCAAACCTGAGAGATAGCATCTCAGGTGACCCTGAGAGAACTATTCCTTGGAGCCGGTGGCAAGGGGAGGGTGTGTCAAGGAGTCAGGTTATATAAAACTTTGCAACATGGGGAAAATGACAAGTCTGAATATCAAAAAGACTGTTAATTAAGGAAAACCAGTTATCTCAAAGTAAGGAATTCAGTGCTTTTCTATGTATGGGGAAATGCAAGAGTCTGGGCTTACTTAAATTATTATTTTCATATGCATCTCACCTATCTTGGGCCACCATCCTGAAATTTGAATTTTCACATCCTTAGTTCCTCACTCACCATAAGGAGTTGTTGTTGTTCAGTCACTCAACCATGTCCGACTCTTTGTGACCCTCAAGAGGTCTATCAATACCACAGTTCAGTTCAGTTCAGTCACTGAGTTGTGTCCAGGTCTTTGTGACCCCATGGACTGCAACACACCAGGCTTCCCTCTCCTTCACCAACTCCTGGAGGTTGCTCAAACTCATGTTCATCGAGTCCATGATGCTATCCAACCAACTCATCCTCTGTTGTCCCCTCTCCTCCTGCCTTCAAACTTTCCCAGCATCAGGGTCTTTTTCAATGAGTCAGTTCTTCACATCAGGTGGCCAAAGTACTGGAGTTTCAGCTTCAGCATCAGTCCTTCCAATGGATATTCAGGACTGATTTCTTTAGGATTGACTGGTTTGATCTCCTGGCTGTCCAAGGGACTCTCAAGAGTCTTCTCCAACATAACAGTTCAAAACATCAAATCTTCTGTGCTCAGCTTTCTTTATAGTCCAACTCTCACATCCATACATGACCACTGGAAAAGCCATAGCTTTGACTAGATGGACCTTTGTAGGCAAAGTGATGTCTCTGCTTTTTAATATCTGTCTATTATTGGTCATAATAATAGGTTGATAATAATAATAATAATCTGTCTAGGTTGGTCATAGCTTTTCTTCCAAGGAACAAGCATCTTTTAGTGTCATGGCTGCAGTCACCATCTGCAGTGATTTTTGAGCCCAAGAAAATAAAGTCTGTCACTGTTTCCATTGTTTCCCCACCTATTTGCACCAGAGTTTAAGAGTGTCAGTTCTTCGGTGCTGTCTTCTTTGTGGTCCAACCCCGCCATCCATACATGACCACTGGAAAAACCATAACCTTGATCACAGGGAGCGCCTCCAGTCTGGTAGCTGCCGGATGGAAGCCTTGTTCTTCCAGGGCACCCTCCAGTCCCAGAAATTCAAATTTGGAGAGCCAGAATAGCTGATGTATATGACATCCTTGTTTATTGATACGGTCACTTCACAAGCCTAAAAAAGAAAAATTTCATTTTAAGAATCCAAAAGTAAGAAAAAAAATCTATAGAACTGTTCTTGAATTGATCTCATTTGTTTATAAAAGGAATAGTTCACTGAAATGTTTATTAGCAAGCACTTATGAAAAATCATGCTTTGTGAAAGGCTTTATCATAAAGAACACAAGTTGTATCAAGGATTTGACAAGCTTCAGTAAAATTAGTATAAAACCAGCTTTATTATTTAGCTAAATTTAAATTAGTTCAAAGCATCTTAGAATTCAAACAAATATTTTTAATCAAGTATGTCTTATAAAACTGGAAGATACATATATGTATATATATTATTTATTTATTTATATATATTTATATATTTGCCACATGTAGATTTAGATCTCTTGAAATATTACTCTTGATAAGGAACAGGAAGACTTTAATTTAGGAATACTTGAAACCAAAATTGAATGATATACAATGTAGCTACATTATTATTCTTTATTTTAATTTGTATTATGAAATATCAGCACAATACAGCTTTTAATGTTGGATTTAGCATGAGAAGATCAGGGTTTAAATTATGGTTCAGCTCCCATTGTATTTTTTTTTTTTTTTTTTAACTTGCAGCCACTTCAGTAGTTGAAATCAATTATTAGCATGGCTCTGTCCACATCAGATTTTAACTAAGACAATGGGTTTGGTTTTGCTTTTATTTCTGTTTGAATGAACTACAGTATGAAGGAATTGTTAAGCTATGTTTTGAAACTAGCTGCAGGTGAAAACTGGCACTGATTTTATTGTTATTATTTTTTTCTTGTACACAATTTTCTACTAAAGGTTAAGACCTCTGTATGCACACGAATCTGTATTTCCCAAGATTTAAGTTTATGGTGAAGTTTTGTCATAAAATAAAAAATAATAATTACCCCCTTATAGCCCTATATTGATTTATGAAAGAATCCACATATAATGTTTATTATCTATTTAACTGATCAGCTAATGTAAAAAATTTATGAATTTACTCTTGTGAAAACAATGAGCCCCATTTTGCTTCTAAGAAATTAAGAAAATCACAGGATTTACCAAAGAGAGTGGTGTTATAGAAAGAGTAATAACATTAGGAAATTGCATATCTTTAGCAAATGTTTCACGGAGAAGGCCCTGGCACCCCACTCCAATACTCTTGTCTGGAAACTCCCATGGATGGAGGAGCCCGGTAGGCGGCAGTTCATGGGATCACGAAGAGTCAGACACGACTGAGTGACTTCTTTCACTTTTCACTTTCATGCATTGGAGAAGGAAATGGCAACCCACTCCAATGTTCTTGCCTGGAGAATCCCAGGGACAGCGGAGCCTAGTGGGCTGCCATCTGTGGGGTTGCACAGAGTCGGACACGACTGAAGTGACTTAGCAGTAGCAGCAAATGTTTCAAAGTGTTTCCAAACTACACACAAGCTTTTCTTTACTCAGAACAAATGCATTAAAATTAAATGAAAAAATAAACCATACAAACTTACTTTTCATGTAGAGTTGTTATACCTAAAGAGGATATGATATGACAATAGTAATACGATAATTTATTATATTATGAAATTAAAAGACGCTTACTCCTTGGAAGGAAAGTTATGACCAACCTAGATAGCATATTGAAAAGCAGAGACATTACTTTGCCAACAAAGGTCTGTCTAGTCAAGGCTATGGTTTTTCTAGTGGTCACATATGGATGTGAGAGCTGGACTGTGAAGAAAGCTGAGCGCCGAAAAATTGATGCTTTTGAACTGTGGTGTTGGAGAAGACTCTTGAGAGTCCCTTGGAGATCCAACCAGTCCATTCTAAAGGATATCAGCCCTGGGTGTTTTTGGAAGGACTGATGCTAAAGCTGAAACTCCAGTACTTTGGCCACCTCATGCGAAGAGTTGACTCATTGGAAAAGACCCTGATGCTGGGAGGGATTGGGGGCAGGAGGAGAAGGGGACAACAGAGGATGAGATGGCTGGATGGCATCACTGACTCGATGGACATGAGTCTGAGTGAACTCCGGGAGTTGGTGATGGACAGGGAGGCCTGGCGTGCTGCGATTCATGGGGTCGCAGAGTCAGACATGACTAAGCAACTGAACTGAACTGAACTGAACTGAAGCTCTTTGTCTAAAACAAACTTATTTTTTCTTTTTGACAAAATATACTGTTTTTAATATGATTTTCTCAAATGCAAGAACAATGAGATATCTACATGAGATTCTCTTTATATTATATTGAAACATAAAGTACCAAACACACAGACACATACACACACGCATACCCCACTTTAGAGTGATATTTATTAAATTTCATTTTTGGAACAAAATATAGTTGAGGGCTCTGTAAAAGTAATATTGCAGTTGCAGTTTGTGTTCAAACCACAACAAAGGAATTCTAATTCTCAATATAGATGGTTATATGGCTGGTAGTACAGATGTTATCCTCTAGTTAGTGGTTGTTACAAAAGTTTCTCCCAATATATTTCCTACCTCCCCTAAAGGAAATAGCAGCAGAAACTACAACAAAAACTGGCTGTGGACTGGAAAACAAAGCAATTTCACGTACTTGTGGATAGACCAGTGCCCCAGAGTAGATTGCTTGTTGCAGAAATTTTAAGATGCTGTGTCAAAAACACTGTTGTAAAGTGGATGTGGCAATTCAAAGCAATGCTTCTCTGTTGATTTTGCACTGTTATATATGTGGAATGCCTAGTATAAACACCATGGAAGCCTTGCAGTATTTTAGGAGACAAAGTATTAATCAACCACTGGGGAGCTTACCCCATATCAGACCCCCTGAGGATTCTGAAAGTATTTTCAGCAGAGCAATTCCAAAGCCTCTGGCAAAGGAAGGGTTTTGGTATATTAAACTCAACTGCAATTTTCAATGAGTGCAGATAGGATGCTCTGGAATGCTTAATGTTTCAGCATATAGCTGCTAAAAAGGTGTGGATTCTGTTGTTTATTCTTACATTTATCTTACCTGACAGAATCCTACTTATGTCCTAGGGTTTTAAAGTAATGAAATGCAAAGAGTGTCTGCTTTTTGGCAGTTGGGCAGAATGCATATTTACAAATAGAACTGAAAACAAAGGACAACCAAAAGATGTCACAAGTTCTGAAATTATTTTGTAGTAAACTGGTTTTGAACTTTGTCTAATGTTAAGTGACCATGAAATGATTGGATTATGTTTTTCCTTCTATTATCAAACACTAGTTGGATTTCTTGAAACAGTTTTTCCATTTTAATAATATTACCTCTCTTCATTACTCCAAACTATCATTTAATTAGACATCTATATTTTTCAAAAATCACTTATTTCCTTTGTTTGGCTTTTGTACTGGTCTTTTCCCCCTAAAGTTAATCTTTAATGTGTACAAATCTTTTTCACCTACCTCTATTCAACTTTGCATATCTATTCTTCCTTTCCTTTCCTCTCAACATATTTGTTAGTTTTGTTTTCATTGCTTTGTTCCCGACCTGGCACCTAGCTTCAGTTTTGTTTTCTATTGTGCTTTAGTTGTTTTGTTCTTAACTGATATCAGTTCAGTTCAATTCAGTTGCTTAGTCATATCCGTCTCTTTGTGACCCCATGAATTGCAGCACGCCAGGCCTCCCTGTCCATCAAAAATACCCAGAGTTCACTCAGACTCACGTCCATCGAGTCAGTGATGCCATCCAGCCATCTCATCCTCTGTTGTCCCCTTCTCCTCTTGCCCCCAATCCCTCCCAGCATCAGGGTCTTTTCCAATGAGTCAACTCTTCGCATGAGGTGGCCAAAGTACTGGAGTTTCAGCTTTAGCATCAGTCCTTCCAAAGAAATCCCAGGGCTGATATCATTCAGAATGGACTGGTTGGATCTCCTTGCAGTCCAAGGGACTCTCAAGAGTCTTCTCCAACACCACAGTTCAAAAGCATCAATTCTTCGGCGCTCAGCTTTCTTCACAGTCCAGCTCTCACATCCATACATGACCATTGGAAAAACCATAGCCTTGACTAGACAGACCTTTGTTGGCAAAGTAACATCTCTGCTTTTCAATGTGCTATCTAGGTTGGTCATAACTTTTCTTCCAAGGAGTAAGCTATTGTTTGATTTCCTGTGTTTGCCAGGTCAATCTACTGTACTTTATTTTTGTTGGATTTTGACTTTGCTCATGTGTGTGTGTATGTGTGTGTGTGTGTGTATTCCATTATTTTAATTATTATTTGCCAGATTTTGTAATTCCCATTTGCCTGGAGTTCATGATTGATCTCTCATTTTTGGATATTTGTTTAAATCTCACTTAATGCCATAACAAACCACTTGTGGAATCTTCATTTCTAATCAGAGATCAAGCCCTGAGCTTTTGGAGTGGGAGTACTGACTAAAGACTCTAGACTATCAGAGAATTAACCCTGCTGCTGCTTCTGCTGCTAAGTCGCTTCAGTCGTGTCTGACTCTGTGCGACCCCATAGACAGCAGCCCACGAGGCTCCCCTGTCCCTGGGATTCTCCAGGCAAGAACACTGCAGTGGGTTACCATTTCCTTCTCCAATGCATGAAAGTGAAAAGTGAAAGTGAAGTCTCTGAGTCTTGTCTGACTCTTAGCGACCCCATGGGCTGTGGCCCACCAGGCTCCTCTGTCCATGGGATTTTCCAGGCAAGAGTGCCCTAATGGGGTGTCATTACCTTCTCTGAGAATTAACCCTAGAGAGTATCAAATACTGAGAACTCACACAAAGGAAACCACTTGAATACAAGACCCAGGATCACAAAACCACCAGTAGAAACCTACACAGGATGACTCACCTAAACAACAAACAAAACAAAAATACAAACCCAATAATTGTCAGACAGGGTTACCACCCCACTTAGCCTTGCCCATCAGAGGAAAAACAAACAAACAAAATCAGCACAAATTTCACCCCATATGAAGCTTACACAAACCAAAGGAGCAACCTTAGAAGGGAAGAAGTCAAAAGGAAGAAAAAATTCAATCTTCTTCAGGGCAAGAATTCAACTTTCCTTGAAGCCCAGGAAAAAGAGACCTCAAATAGAATAAGTTAAAAAAGAAATAATAATAATAATGAAAAAACACAGAAGTACTACACAAATGAAGGAACAAACTACAAACACAGAAGTTCAAATAAATGAAGAGAAAATAGGCAAACTCCCTGAAAAAGAATTCAGGAAAATGATAGTAAAGATGATCAAAAACCTTGAAAACAAAATGGAGAAAATACAAGAATTGATTAACAAAGACGTAGAAGAATTAATAAATAAATTTAAATTAAAAAATAAATAAAAATACTCTAGAAGGAATCAACAGCAGAATATCTGAAGGAGAAAAACGAATCACTGAGCTGGAAGATAAAATGATGGAAATAACTTCTGAAGAGCAGAATAAAGTAAAATGAATGAAAAGAAATGAGGATAGTCTCAGAGACCTCTGCATATCACCCTGTTTATTTAACTTATATGCAGAGTACATCATGAGAAATGCTGGACTGGAAGAAACACAAGCTGGAATCAAGATTGCCGGGAGAAATATCAATAACCTCAGATATGCAGATGACACCACCCTTATGGCAGAAAGTGAAGAGGAACTCAAAAGCCTCTTGATGAAGGTGAAAGTGGAGAGTGAAAAAGTTGGCTTAAAGCTCAACATTCAGAAAACGAAGATCATGGCATCTGGTCCCATCACGTCATGGGAAATAGATGGGAAAACAGTGGAAACAGTGTCAGACTTTATTTTTCTGGGCTCCAAAAATCACTGCAAATGGTGACTGCAGCCATGAAATTAAAAGACGCTTACTCCTTGGAAGGAAAGTTATGACCAACCTAGATAGCATGAAAAACAGAGACGTTACTTTGCCAACAAAGGTCCGTCTAGTCAAGGCTATGGTTTTTCCTGTGGTCATGTATGGATGTGAGAGTTGGACTGTGAAGAAGGCTGAGCACCGAAGAATTGATGCTTTTGAACTCTGGTGTTGGAGAAGACTCTTGAGAGTCCCTTGGACTGCAAGCAGATCCAACCAGTCCATTCTGAAGGAGATCAGCCCTGGGATTTCTTTGGAAGGACTGATGCTAAAGCTGAAACTCCAGCACTTTGGCCACCTCATGCGAAGAGTTGACTCATTGGAAAAGAGTCTGATGCTGGGAGGGATTGGGGCCAAGAGGAGAAGGGGACGACAGAGAATGAGATGGCTGGATGGGTTGGACGTGAGTCTGAGTGAAGTCCAGGAGTTGGTGATGGACAGGGAGGCCTGGCGTGCTGCAATTCATGGGGTCGCAAAGAGTCGGACACAACTAAGCAACTGATCTGATCTGATCTGAAGAAGAAGAAGAGAAAAAGAAAGAGTATGAGAAAATTTTTGAAGAGATTAGAGTTGAAAATTAGCCCAACGTGGAAAAGGAAATAATCAATCCCAAGAAGCACAGAGTCCCATACAGGATAAACATCAGGTGAAACATGTGAAGACACATACTAATCAAACTAACAAAGAATAAACAACATAAAGAATATTAAAAGCAGCAAGGGAAAAGCAACAAGTAACATACAAGGGAAATCCCATATGTGTAACAGCTGATCTTTCAGCAGAAACTCTACGGGCCAGAAGGGAATGACAGGACATATTTAAAGTACTGAAAAGGAAAAATCTACAACAAAGATTACTGTTCCTGGCAAGGATTTCATTCAAAATTGATGAAGAAATCAAAAGCTTTTCAGACAAGCAAAAGTTAAGAGAATTCAGTACCAACAAACCAGCTTTACAGCAAATGTTAAAAGGACTTATATAGTCAAGAAATACAAGAGAAGACAAAAGATCTACAAAATCAACCCCAAACAATTAAGAAAATGCCAATATGAACATATATATCAATAATTACTTTAAATGTAAATGGATTAAATGATGCATCCAAAAGACACAGACTGGCTGAATGGATACAACAAGAAGACCCATTATATGCCCTCTACAAGAAACCCAGTTCAGACCTAAAGACACATATAGAATGAAAGTAAGAGGATGGAAATATATATTCCATTCAAGTGGGAAGTGAAAAAAAGCTGGAGTAGTAATCCTCATGTCACACAAAATATACCTTAAAATAAAGAATATTTCAAGAGATAAGGAAGTACACTGCATAATGATCAAGGGATAAATCCAAGAGGAAGATGAAACAATAGTAAACATCTAGGCACCCAACATAGGAGCACCTCAATACATAAGACAAACACTAGCAGACATAAAAGGGGAAACTGACAGTAACACAATAATAGTAGGAGATTTTAACACCTCACTCACACCAATGGACAGATCATCAAAACAGAAAACTAATAAGGAAACACAAGTCTTAAATGACACATTAGATGAGATGGATCTCATTGATATCCTCAGGATATCACATTCAAATGCATAAGAATATGCCTTCTCAAGCGCACATGGAACATTCTCCAGGAGACACCACATCTTGGGTCACAAATCAAACTTCAGTAAATTTAAGAAAACTGAAATAGTATCAAGCATCTTCTCTGACAATAATGCTATGAGACTAGATATTCATTACAAGAAAACAACTGTAAGAAAAACAATCACATGGAGATTAAACAACACGTTTCTAAACAACCAACAGGTTACTGAAGAAATCAAAAGGTAAATAAAAACATTTCTAGAAAAAAATGGCACTGAAAACATGACAACTCAAAACCTATGGGATGCAGCAAAAGCAGTTCTAAGATGGAAGTTTATAGCAAGAAAATCCTACCTCAAGAAACAAGAAATGCATTGAATAGACACCCTATAAAGAACACACCCCCAAAATTAATATAAGGAAATAAATAATAAATAGCCATGCAAAAAGAAATGAAAAGAAATGAAAGATCCAATAATAAAGATTAATAAAACTAAAAACAGGTTTTCTGAGTAGATAAACAAAGTTGACAAACATTTAGCTAGACTCATCAAGAATAAAAAAGAGAAGAATCAAATCAACAAAATTAGAAATGAAAAAGGAGAGGTTATAACAGACAATGCAGAAATACAAAGGATTATAAGAGACTATTATGAATAACTATATGGCAATAAAATAGATAACCTGGAAGAAATGGACAGATTCTTAGAAAAGTTCAATCTTCCAATACTTAACCAGGAAGAAATAGAAATTATGAACATCCCAGATATAAGCACTGAAATTGAAACTGTGATCAAAATCTCCAAAAAACGAAAGCCCATAACCAGATGGCTTCACAGGAGAATTCTATCAAACATTTAGAAAAGAGCTAATGCCTATTTTTCTAAAACTCTTTCAAAAAATTGCAGAAGAAGGGACACTTCAAAACTCATTCATGAGGCCACATCACCCTGATACCAAAATCAGATGAAGACAACACAAAAAATGAAAACTACAGGCCGATATCACTGATGAACATAGATGCAAAATTCCTCAACAAAACTTTAGCAAACAAAATTCAGTGAGACACCAAAAAGCTCATACACCATGATCAAGTTGGGTTTATCCCAGAGATGCAAGGATTCTTCAATAAATACAAATCAATCAATGTGATACAGCATATTAACATATTGAAAGATAAAAACCATATCATCATCTCAATAGATGCAGAAAAAAACCTTTGACAAAATTCAGCACCCATTTATGATTCAGTTCAGTTCAGTTCAGTCACTCAGTCATGTCCGACTCTTTGCAACCCCATGAATCACAGCATGCCAGGCCTCCCTGTTCATCACCAACTCCCGAAGTTCACTCAGACTCATGTCCATCGAATCAGTGATGCTATCCAGCCATCTCATCCTCTGTTGTCCCCTTCTCTTCCTGCCCTCAATCCGTCCCAGCATCAGAGTCTTTTCCAATGAGTCAGCTCTTTACATGAGGTGGCCAAAGTACTGGAGTTTCAGCTTCAGCATCATTCCCTCCAAAGAAATCCCAGGGCTGATCTCCTTCAGAATGGACTGGTTGGATCTCCTTGCAGTTATGATTAAAACTCTTCAAAAAATTGGCATAGAAGGCACCTACCTCAACATAGTAAAGGCCATATATGATAAGCCTAGAGCAAACATTATTCTCAAAGGTGAAAAACTGAAAGCATTCCCCCTAAGATCAGAAACAAGACATAGATGTGCACTTTTGACACCATTATTCAATATTCAATATTCTGGAAATTCCAGCTTCTGCAATCAGAGAAGAAAAAGAAATAAAAGAAATCCGGATCAGAAAAGAAGTAAAGCTCTCACTGTTTGAAGATGACATGATACTGTAAGTAGAAAACCCTAAAGATAGTATCAGAATATTACTAGAGCCAATCAGTGAATTTAGCAAATCACAGGATACAAAATTAATACACAGGAATCACTTGCATTTCTATATACTAAGAATGAAAAATCAGAAAGAAATTATGGAATCAATACCATTCACCATTGCAACCAAAATAATTAAATATCTAGGAATAAACTTACCTAAGGAGACAAAAGAACTGAAAATTGTACTGAAAAGTACATAGAAAATTTTAAGGCACTGATGAAAGAAATCAAAGATGACATAAACAGATGGAGAGATATTCCATGTTCCTGAGTTGGAAGAATCAATATTGTGAAAATGACTATACTACCAAAAGCAATCTACAGATTCAATGCTATCCCTATCAAATTACTAATGACATTTTTCACAGAACTAGAACAAAAATTGCAGAATTCTTCAGGAAACACAAAAGACCCCCAATAGCCAAAGCAGTCTTAAGAAACAAGAATGGAGCTGGACGAATCAATCTTCCTGACTTCAGATTATACTAAAAAGCTACAGTCATCAAGACAGTGTGGTACTTGCATAAAAACAGAAATATAGACCAATGGAAAAAGATAGAAGTCCCAGAAATAACCCCATGCACCTATGGGTATCTTATTTTTGACAAAGGAGAAAAGAATATACAATGGGGCAAAAATAGCCTCTTCAATAAAATGATGCTGGGAAAATTGGACAGCTACATGTAAAAGAATGAAATTAGAACACTTTCTAACACCATACACAAAGAGACCTAAACAAAGACCAAAAAGTATGAAACTCTTAGAGGAAAACATAACCAGAACACCTGTTCACATAAATCAAAGCAAGATCCTCTATGACCCATCTCCTAGTGTAGTGGAAATAAAAACAAAAGTAAACAAGTGGGACTTGATTAAACTTAAAAGCTTTTGCACAGTGCAGGAAACTATAAGCAAGGTGAAAAGACAACCCTCAGAATGGGAGACGATAAGAGCAAATGAAACAACTGACAGGATTAATTTCCAAAATATACAAGCAGCTCATAAATCTCAATATTAGAAAAAAAAACAACCTGATCAAAAAGTGGGGAAAAGACCTAAACAGTCATTTATTCAAAGACATACAGATGGCTAACAAGCACATGAAAAGATGCTCCAACATTGCTCATTATTAGAGAAATGCAAATCAAAGCTACAATTATATATCACCTCACACCAGTCAGAATGGCCATCATCAATAAGTCTACAAACTATAAATGCTGAAAATGCTGTGGAGAAGACGGAACACTTGTGCACTGTTGGTGGGAATATAAATTGATACAGCCAGTATGGAAGATGGTGTGGAGATTCTTTAAAAAAAAAAAAAACTAGAAATGAAACCACCATATGAGCCAGCAATCCCACACCTAGGCATATACCCTGAGGAAACCAAAATCGAAAAAGACACATGTATCCAATTGTTCATTGCAGCACTATTTACAATAGCTAGAACATGGAAGCAACCTAGATGTCCATCGACAGAGGAATGGATAAAGAAGTTGTGGTACTATACTCAACAGAATATTACTTACCCATAGAAAGGAACACATTTGAGTCAGTTATGATGAGGTGGATGAACCTCAGTTCAGTTCAGTCGCTCAGTCGTGTCTGACTCTTTGTGACCCCCATGAACTGCAGCATACCAGGCCTCCCTGCCCACCACCAACTCCCGGGGTCTACTCAAACTCATGTCCATTGAGTCAGGATGAACCTATAAACTGTTATACTGAATGAAGTAAGTCAGGAAGAGAAAGATAAATATTGTATTCTAACAATGCATATATACATAATTTAGAAAAATGGTACTGAAGAAATTATGTACAGGGTAACAATAGAGAAACAGACATAGAGAATAGACTTATGGACATGGAGAAAGGGGAGGAGATGGTGAGATGTATGGAAAGAGTAACATGGAAACTTACATTACCATATGTGAAATAGATAGCCAACAGGAATTTGCTGTATGGCTCGGGAAACTCAAACAGGGGCTCTGTATCAACCTAAAGGTGTGGAATGGGGAGGAAGATGGGAGGGAGGTTCAAAAGGGAAGGGTTATATGTATACTTATGGATGATTCATGTTGAGGTTTGACAGGAAATAACAAAATTCTGTAAAGCAATTATCCTTCATTAAAAAATAAATTAATTTTTTAAAAAGATTAAAAAATGCAAAAAAAGTCACTGATTATCAGCTGACAACTGAAATAGAATGATAATTTGATCTTGAGTATCTGCATTGAATTTGGAGAGTTAAAAGTGATTAAGATAATTAAGATGCTAGAAATATGATAAATGAATATATAATAGACGAATAGTTGGTTCATTTTCTACCCACTTTTTCAAATACTAGGCTCTCATTATCTAATTTTAACCTATTAGAATTTGAAGATAGGGCTAAGGAAAAGGAATGGGAGTAAAAGGGAAAGCAGAAAGAAAAGATGTTTCTCATTTATAGAGAAAGCAAGTATAATGGAATGAAAATGCACCAGAGTTAAACCACCTACCAATTTAGCTCTTTCCAGTTCCTGCTCATCAGAGTCTTTAAAATCAATATCCTGAGAAATATAGAAATGGTATAGTCATGTATAGAATATTTAACACAGAGAATAAACATTTATTAGGTGATATTGTGTTTGACTATAGAAAAAACACAAGTAAAATTCAGGAAGTCTAATATGAACATTTAGAAGACCTACCATTCCTAATTAACACCGTCTTAATTGAAGTAATAGTAGAAAATTGTATTTGTATAGCTGAATATGAAGTAGTTTTATGTTTGTATTTTCTATAAACACTTCATCAGTGTGTCACGTTACTAATGCTCATAGGTCAATTTTCAGTTATAATTACAATGTACATGTATAGAATTTGCAGCATTGTGTTTATATTAATTATTGCAGATCCAGGTGGTATGCTTGGTCCCAGATGGGATTAGGCTCATTACTAAACTGTGCTCACACTCAGAAAATGTCTTCTATCCCTCTTCCATTCTAAATCCAATGCTCCTTACTTCCATTTGTTCGCATTTGTATTTCTTAATAAAATTTTAATATTGTAGTTAATCATTAGATGCTATTCAATGTTGCTGCTGTTGTTGATTTTAGGGTGTTACTAAACTCTTCCTCTCCTTATTGAAGGATCACTTTAAGACATTTGTCTTTGCCCACTTTGCAGGACAGGTTGGAATTCAGCTGCTTTTAGACTAATTTTTCTAAAGATTACCAAACCTTACTATAATTTTGGTATTTCTTATAGATCTTTTTGGGCTTCCCTGATGGTCCAAACAGTAAAGAATCAGCTTTCAAAGTAGGAGATGCGGGAGATGCAAGTTTGATCCCTTTCTGACCCTCTGGAGGAGGAAATGGCAACCCACTCTGGTATTCTTGCCTGGAAAATCCCATGGACAGAGGAGCCTGGTGAACTACAGACCATAGGGTCAAAAACAGTTGGACCTGAGAGCATGTGATGAATAGATGCACAGGTCCTTTTATTGCACAAACAGAAAATATTCTAAGTATTTGTTGATAAACAATCAATAATTTTATAAATTTTTATGTTCTAAAAAATTCGCATTTTACCCTCAGATGCAACTACTGCTGATGCAAAAATCTGATGCCATTCTTAATATTTTTTTGTATTGTACATAACCTTGCTTTTATTTCTGAATACTTTTAGAATTTTTCAATCTCCTCAGTGTTCTGAAATTCGACTCATTTAAGGATGAGTCTTGAAAATTTGTCTTATGTTATTCAGTGGAGACTTTCAGTATAACGACCCATATATATTTTTCCACACAGAAAATTTTTAGTATTGTTTTCCTCATTAAATCAATAATGAACCTAGTTGGTTTCTTCTCTCTCTCTCTCTCTCTCTCTGTATATATATATATATATATATATATATATATATATATATATATATTGTATTTTTAATTCAACATTTTTCTTTCTTTTGTATTTTTAAAACTTTACAACTTGGCTTTAAGCATTCAGTTAGTCTCTTAACTTTGTCTGTAAGATTACTCAAGCCCAGTTGGAAGGCATATGGTTTTGTCACAGAACTATTCAAAATGTGTGTACTAGCAAGATGTTCTTACTAGATAAATGGTCTTAAGCTAGTCAGCTTCTTTCTGCCTCAATTTCCTCATTTGTAAACTGGAGATAATGAGAGTATGATATAGATTTGTTGTGAGAATGAGATGAGTTAAAACTATATCAAGTTTACAGAAGAGTACCTAGTCTATTATAACCACTAAATAAACTTGGCTACATATTTTAACAAGAAGTTGGTTTTTAGCCTTCAGATCAGATCAGATCAATATCTCAGTCGTGTCCGACTCTTTGTGACCCCATGAATCACAGCACGCCAGGCCTCCCTGTCCATCATCAACTCCCAGACTTCACTCAAACTCACGTCCATCGAGTCAGTGATGCCATCCAGCCATCTCATCCTCTGTCGTCCCCTTCTCCTCTTGCCCCCAATCCCTCCCAGCATCAGAGTATTTTCCAATGAGTCAACTTTTCGCATGAGGTGGCCAAAGTACTGGAGTTTCAGCTTTAGCATCATTCCTTCCAAAGAAATCATAGGGCTGATCTCCTTCAGAATGGACTGGTTGGATCTCCTTGCAGTCCAAGGGACTCTCAAGAGTCTTCTCCAACACCACAGTTCAAAAGCATCAATTCGTTGGCGCTCAGCCTTCTTCACAGTCCAACTCTCACATCCATATATGACCACAGGAAAAATTATAGCCTTGACTAGACGAACCTTTGTTGGCAAAGTAATGTCTCTGCTTTTGAATATGTTATCTAGGTTGGTCATAACTTTCCTTCCAAGGAGTAAGAGTCTTTTAATTTCATGGCTGCAGTCACCATCTGCAGTGATTTTGGAGCCCAGAAAAATAAAGTCTGACACTGTTTCCACTGTTTCCCCATCTATTTCCCATGAAGTGATGGGACCAGATGCCATGATCTTCATTTTCTGAATGTTGAGCTTTAAGCCAACGTTTTCACTCTCCACTTTCACCAAGAGGCTTTTGAGTTCCTCTTCACTTTCTGCCATAAGGGTGGTGTCATCTGCATATCTGAGGTTATTGATATTTCTCCCGGCAATCTTGATTCCAGCTTGTGTTTCTTCCAGTCCAGCATTTCTCATGATGTACTCATGTGTTATTCATACTGTTCATGGGGTTCTCAAGGCAAGAATACTGAAGTGGTTTGCCATTCCTTCTCCAGTGGACCACATTCTGTCAGATCTCTCCACCATGACCCGCCCATCTTGGGTTGCCCCACAGGCATGGCTTAATTTCATTGAGTTAGACAAAGCTGTGGTCCTAGTGTGATTAGATTGACTAGTTTTCTGTGAGTATGGTTTCAGTGTGTCTGCCCTGTGATGCCCTCCTGCAACACCTACCATCTTACTTGGGTTTCTATTACCTTGGGCGTGGGGTATCTCTTCACAGCTACTCCAGCAAACCGCAGCCAGTGCTCCTTACCTTGGATGAGGGTATCTCCTCACCACAGCCCTTCCTAACCTTCAACGTGGGATAGCTCCTCTATGCCCTCCTCCACACGCACAGCCACTGCTCCTTTGATGTGGGGTTGGTCCTCCTGGCTGCCGCCCTTGGCCTCGGGCATTGGGGTAGCTCCTCCTAGCTGACGCCCCTGACCTCAGACGTGGGGTAACTCCTCTCGGCCGCTGCCTCAACCTTGGACGTGGGGTAGCTCCTCCCGGCCACCCCCCCAACCTTGGACTTGGGTAGCTCTTCTCGGCCGTTCCTTACGCAGTCGCAGCCTGGCATTCTCAGCCACTGCCCCTGACCTCGGACGTAGGGTAACTTCTCTTGGTCGCCGCCCTTCGGGCATGGGGTCCTCCCGGCTTCTGTCCCTGACTTCGGATGTGGGGTAGCTCCTCTTGGCCACGCTTAGTGTACCAGTCACAGCCGCCGCCGCACTTAGTGCGCCGGTCGCAGCCCTATGAAAAGGCAAAAGGATAGGATACTGAAAGAGAAACTCCCCAGGACAGTAGGGGCCCAAGATGGTACTGGAGATCAGTGGAGAAATAACTCCAGAAAGAATGAAGGAATGGAGCCAAAGAAAAAACAGTACCCAGCTGTGGATGTGACTGGTGATAGAAGCAAGGTATGATGCTGTAAAGAGCAATATTGCATAGAAACCTGGAATGTCAGGTCCATGAATCAAGGCAAATTGAAACTGGTCAAACAAGAGATGGCAAGAGTGAATGTAGACATTCTAGGAATCAGCGAACTAAAATGGACTGGAATGGGTGAATTTAAATCAGATGACCATTTTATCTACTACTGTGGGCAGGAATCCCTCAGAAGAAATGGAGTAGCCATCATGGGCAACAAAAGAGTCCAAAATGCAGTACTTGGATGCAATCTCAAAACGACATAATGATCTCTGTTCGTTTCCAAGGCAAATCATTCAATATCACAGTAATCCAAGTCTATGCCCCAACCAGTAATGCTGAAGAAGCTGAAGTTGAACGGTTCTATGAAGACCTACAAGATCTTTTAGAACTAACACCCAAAAAAAGATGTCTTTTCATTATAGGGGACTGGAATGCAAAAGTAGGAAGTCAAGAAACACTGGGGTAACAGGCAAATCTGGCCTTGGAATACGGAATGAAGCAGGGCAGACTAATAGAGTTTTGCCAAGAAAATGCACTGGTCATAGCAAACACACTCTTCCAATAACACAAGAGAAGACTCTACACATGGACATCACCAAATGGTCAACACCAAAATCAGATTGATTCTATTCTTTGCAGCCAAAGATGGAGAAGCTCTGTACAATCAACAAAAACAAGACCAGTAGCTGACTGTGGCTCAGATCATGAACTCCTTATTGCCAAACTCAGACTGAAATTGAAGAAAGTAGGGAAAAACCACTAGACCATTCAGATATGACCTAAATCAAATCCCTTATGATTATACAGTGGAAGTGAGAAATAGGTTTAAGGGACTAGATCTGATAGATAGAGTGCCTGATGAACTATGGAATGAAGTTCATGACATTGTACAGGAGACAGGGATCAAGACCATCCCTATGGAAAAGAAATGCAAAAAAGCAAAATGGCTGTCTGAGAAGGCCTTACAAATAGCTGTGAAAAGAAGAGAAGCAAAAAGCAAAGGAGAAAAGGAAAGATATAAGCATCTGAATGCAGAGTTCCAAAGAATAGCAAGAAGAGATAAGAAAGCCTTCCTCAGCAATCAATGCAAAGGAATAGAGGAAAACAATAGAATGGGAAAGACTAGAGATCTCTTCAAGAAAATTAGAGATACCAAGGGAACATTTCATACAAAGATGGACTCGATAAAAGACAGAAATAGTATGGACCTAACAGAAGCAGAAGATATTAAGAAGAGGTGGCAAGAATACACAGAAGAACTGTACAAAAAAGATCTTCACGACCCAGATAATCACGATGGTGTGATCACTGACTAGAGCCAGACATCCTGGAATGTGAAGTCAAGTGGGCCTTAGAAAGCATCACTACGAACAAAGCTAATGGAGGTGATGGAATTCCAGTTGAGGTATTTCAAATCCTGAAAGATGATGCTGTGAAAGTGCTACACTCAATATGCCAGTACATTTGGAAAACTCAGCAGAGGCCACAGTACTGGAAAAGGTCAGTTTTCATTCCAATCCCAAAGAAAGGCAATGCCAAAGAATGCTCAAAATACCACACAATTGCATTCATCTCACATGCTAGTAAAGTAATGCTCAAAATTCTCCAAGCCAGGCTTCAGCAGTACGTGAACCGTAAATTCTTGATGTTCAAGCTGGTTTTAGAAAAGGCAGAGGAACCAGAGACCAAATTGCCAACATCCGCTGGATCATGGAAAAAGCAAGAGAGTTCCAGAAAAATATCTATTTCTGCTTTTGACTATGCCAAAGCCTTTGACTGCATGGATCACAATAAACTGTGGAAACTTCTGAAAGAGATGGGAATACCAGACCACTTGACCTGCCTCTTGAGAAATTTGTATGCAGGTCAGGAAGCAACAGTTAAAACTGGACATGGAACAATAGACTGGTTCCAAATAGGAAAAGGAGTACATCAAGGTTGTATATTATCACCCTGCTTATTTAACTTATATGCAGAGTACATCATGAGACATGCTGAGCTGGAAGAAGCACAAGCTGGAATTAAGATTGCCAGGAGAAATATCAATAACCTCAGATATGCAGATGACACCACCCTTATGGCAGAAAGTGAAGAGGAACTAAAAATACTCTTGGTGAAAGTGAAAGTGGAGAGTGAAAAACTTGGCTTAAAGCTCAACATTCAGAAAACGAAGATCATGGCATCCGGTCCCAGCACTTCAAGGGAAATAGATGAGAAAACAGTGGAAACAGTGTCAGACTTTATTTTTCTGGGCTCCAAAATCACTGCAGATGGTGACTGCAGCCATGAAATTAAAAGACGCTTACTCCTTGGAAGGAAAGTTATGACCAACCTAGATAGCCTATACAAAAGCAGAGACATTACTTTGCCAAAAAAGTTTCGTCTAGTCAAGGCTATGGTTTTTCCTGTGGTCATGTATGGATGTGAGAGTTGGACTGTGAAGAAGGCTGAGCGCCGAAGAACTGATGCTTTTGAATTGTGGTGTTGGAGAAGACTCTTGAGAGTCCCTCGAGCTGCAAGGAGATCCAACTAGTCCATTCTGAAGAAGATCAGCCCCGGGATTTCTTTGGAGGGAATGATACTGAAGCTGAAACTCCAGTACTTTGGCCACCTCATGAGAAGTGTTGACTCGTTGGAAAAGATTCTGATGCTGGGAGGGATTGGGGGCAGGAGGAGAAGGGGGCGACAGAGGATGAGATGGCTGGATGGCATCACTGACTCGATGGATGTGAGTCTGAGTGAACTCCGAGAGTTGGTGATGGACAGGGAGGCCTGGCGTGCTGCGATTCATGGGGTCGCAAAGAGTTGGACACGACTGAGCGACTGAACTGAACTAATGTGTTATTCAGTTTACTCAATATTTTCTTTTTCAAAAATCAAGAAAGTTTTACTTGCTCCCTTTGTTCTTTACTTTGTTACAGACAGTTCTGTTTTTAAATGTGTATTTTAGACCAACCTAATCTTTAAACAGAAGAGCCTGGAGGGCTACAGTCCATAGAGTTCCAAAAGTCAGACATGACTGCACCACTAACAGCAATATTCTTTCCATAGACGTGTATTAGAGAGTAGTGTATGATTGTGTTATGGTTGTTACTTTTAATGTTTTTGTCCTGAATTACCTAGTCTTTTTTCACGTCCTTGTTGTTTTATATACGTAAAATTTTTTGTATGGATGTTTCAATTTTATGAAGAAGACCATGTCATTTAATATCAGGTATTGACACAGGTTTGGCTCTTTAAGTCTGTTTCCTCAAGAAGTGATTTCCTTGTAGAGAAGACTAAGACTGATGAGCTTCTTCACCTAAGAGGTTGGTTGTGGGCAAGACACTACCCTGAAGAGTGCCTGAACATAGCATGACTGCCAGAGTTCAGAAACTCTGCTCTTTGATTGCGAGAGGCAATGGCACCCCACTCCAATACTGTTGCCTGGAAAATCCCATGGATGGAGGAGCCTGGTGGGCTACAGTCCATGGGGTCGCTAAGAGTCAGACACGACTGAGTGACTTCACTTTCACTTTCCACTTTCATGCATTGGAGAAGGAAATGGTAACCCACTCCAGTGTTCTTGCCTGGAGAATCCCAGGGACGGGGGAGCCTGATGGGCTCCCGTCTATGGGGGTCGCACAGAGTCGGACACGACTGAAGC
The DNA here is from genome assembly GCF_055505025.1 of Bos grunniens. Classification (NCBI taxonomy): domain Eukaryota; kingdom Metazoa; phylum Chordata; class Mammalia; order Artiodactyla; family Bovidae; genus Bos; species Bos grunniens. The sequence continues at coordinate 5,608,555 of NC_141176.1, read as the reverse complement.
GACTTGGCAGCAGCACCAGCAGCAGCTCTTTGATCACAAATGAAGTCAAGGTGGTCTTACATGTTTCTAAACTTTTCCTCTCAGAAGCTATGACTTCTTTGTCTTGGGCTCCAGCACCCACACTTGAAGCTACCCATGACCTATCTGTCAAGTAATTTAAGGAGTGGGTCTTAGTTATAAATCTGGGCATGAGAGTGCTCCCTGTGCTTTGTATGTAGGGTAAGAGGATGAAAGAAAGGAAGCTCAGGCCAACTGAGATGTTTTCATTAAAGTGGGGCAAAAAATTACCTAGACAATACTTTATTCTCATCTTCCACTCTTTGAATTTACTGATCCTGAACTTAAGGCTTGTTTGAGGTTGCTTGGGAAGAAAACTTTATGTCTCTTGTTTGCAGGTGCTGGTTGCTTTCCTCTTTTATCTTCCTAAATCCAGCACAAGCTAGTTTTCTATATTCAAGGAATTTTCTGATCGAATGTTATATAATTTTTTGGCATATAATGATTGCACTATTTTATTATTTTAATATAAGAACTCATTATCTGAGGATAATAAATTCCAGGAAAAAAAGTCACTCAAAGTAAATCCAACTAAAGCAAAGATTAAAATCTTATGTGAAGGGAAAACCTTCACATAAGGCTTAGAAGATTAACTTAAAAATAAATAAATAAATAAATAAATCTTGTCAAGATCCCTTGTAATTTTTTAATGGTGGTTATCATTTTCTTATTACCTGTTTTGTATTATTTTGCACTTGATTCTAGTAGTTGCAGTTCTCTGACATCACTCCCATTTCTTTCATGAATTCTTGCATCTTTCTTCAAATTTCAGTTTTGATTGTTAAAAACATTCATTTTTATTATATTGTGGGATGTTTGAAATAAAGGATTTTGAAGGAGAAAATAGCTGGAGCAATTTTGATGTGATAGAGAACACATCAAAATTGTGTAAAGATAAAGAACAGCTGCTACTAAATAGGAAGAAATATCCGTGGTCATACTATAAGTGGTCCTTTTGTAATGATAATTTTAGTTTCCATATGCAGCCTCATGGGGTCTCCACCACCTGAATACTCTGAGAAAGAGAACACTGCCATATATACTCTATCAATTCAACAGAATGAATAAAAAGGCTTTTGCAATTTTTGTTGTCCATTTTATTTTTTGTTTTGAATTTTTGAACTTTTTTCTACAGAACAAACTCTGCTTTCTGGATTCTGTAAAAATCAGTATCTCAAATATTTACTAGCTAAATTGCCAATTGTATTTAAATCTTAATAAGTATTCTTTGCTTATTATCCTTTTTTATACTATTTCAAATTAAATAAATAATAAGTATTCAATATAAGAATTCGGAGGTAAATTCTTAAGATAGTAGTTTGTAAATTTAATGAGGTAATCAAACATTAATGTTCACTCTATTAATATGTAATTTCTATCTATTACTGATAAATATACATACACATTTTTTATGCTCACTGTCTTCACTGGCAGAAGGAAAAACACTAAGATGCTGTTTTTTGAAAAAGAATCCTGGGTATTTCCTCAACATGAGCTCTTTTTAATAGAGTAAGGCTTGAATGGGGACATAGTAGAAACAGTGATAGATTTCATTTTCTTGGGCTTCAAAATCACTGCAGATGGTACTGCAGCCATGAAATTAAAAGACGCTTACTCCTTGGAAGAAAAGTCATGATCAACCTAGACAGCATATTAAAAAGCAGAGCCATTACTTTGCCAACAAATGTCTAGTCAATACTATGGTTTTTCCAGTAGTCATGTATGGATGTGAGAGTTGGACTATAAAGAAAGCTGAGCGCTGAAGAATTGATACTTTTCAACTGTGGTGTTGGAGAAGACTTTTGAGAGTCCCTTGGACTCCAAGGAGACCCAACCAGTCCGTCCTAAAGGAAATCAGTACTGAATATTCATTGGAAGGACTGATGCTGAAGCTGAAACTTCAATATTTTGGCCACTTGATGTGAAGAACTGACTCATTGGAAAAGACCCTGATGCTGGGAAAGATTGAAGGCAGGAGGAGAAGGGGATGACAGAGAATGAGATGGTTGAATGGCATCACCATTCAATGGATGTGAGTGTGAGTAAACTCCGGGCGTTGGTGATGGACAGGGAGGCCTGACATGCTGCTGTCCATGGGGTCGCAAAGAGTCAGATATGCCTGAGTGACTGAACTGAACTGAAGGCTTGAATGATTGTTCCTTTCTACACAAAACACATTATAAAACTTTCTAATTTTTGTGCTGGTTGTTAGGTATTTTCAGGAGATGTGGGACAAAACTGCACTATCTCTTTTTGTTAAACTCTTTTTAGTTATTTCTTGAATAACTAAATAACTAAATAAGTTATGATTGAAATATATCTTGTTCCTATCTACAGGTGTTCTCTGCTTACATATTTGTAAGAGTGCAGTAAAGATCTTAGTTTAGCTACTGTATTTTTAAAAGCTATAATACTTTTACATAGATGAAATTTTTTCATATATAATCCAGGGTCTTTCCTGGTATAAACCCATAGTCAACTGATACCAAATATTATTCTTTCATGGTGCAATACACAGTAAAATTTCTCTGATACCTACAGTATATTTAAAACTTGATAAATTACCTCTGTTATTCCTGAAACAAACTTATCCTATTAATAAAATATCTGCAAATGATTTAAACTAAAATATTTTATCATATTAACAGTTTCAGTGATTATTACCAAAGACTGACTAGAAGTAAAATATAATTTGAGTTTGAATCTTCATTAATCTACTTAATATTATTCATAAGTAATTCTCACCTATGAGCACTGTATATAGATATGGAGTATAAATGTTCAGTTCAGTTCAGTCACTCAGTCGTCTCCAACTCTTTGCGACCCCATGAACCGCAGCATGCCAGGCCTCCCTGTCCATCACCAAGTCCCAGAGTCCACCCAAACCCATGTCCATTAAGTCAGTGATTCCATCCAACCATCTCATTCTCTGTATAAATGTTAAGTCTCCTCATTTCCTATAAAATTCCAGTTTGATTGTGTTCATCCTTGCAGTAGAGAAGAAACTGAAGTAATAGTCTTATTCATTAACTTAGATGAGAAAGTGATTGATTGATTGCTTAATATTTAAGCTGTTCTTCCATGTGCATTGAATTAACTCCTCTACTGATAGGGTAACTGTCACGCATAATGCTTAGACAGCTTAAATAACAAATTATTTCATTAAAAGAACTGCAGTATCATCATTGTTATTTGTTATTCATACAAATTATGCTAATGATTACCATGTCATATTTTAAGATGTTTAAATGGAATCCTTTAAAATTAAGCAATAATTTTAGGACTATAAAGTAATGTACTAAGATATCCCACTTGCAAAATAGGGATTATGTGAGCTATGATTTTAGAAAATGACCTTTAATGATAACTGTATGTGTCACTTGTTTATGTGTCCTAGATATTTTATTATGTACATACATCAAATATTTATATAAATAAATATATGCTTGGATACTAAATATATCCACATCTATTTGATGTCATTTATTTATGATGATTCATAAATGATAAGGCTTTCATCCTTTTTTCTTTCTTAATTTATGGGCTCAATTCTTAACTGTACTAAGTGTTATTCAGATCTGGACTAGCAGAAGTCAGTGGAGAGGCAGAAATTTATAGTTCTTGTATTTATTGTGTACTAAGATAAGTGAAAACTCATATTCTTGAATTTCCAGGTGTTCAGTTAGTTTTCTGTCAAAAGGAATATAACAAATTTACAGGCACTATTAGACAAGAGCAGACTAATTCATTTCAACTTTTGTTCAAGGGATGCTTTTTGCAAAACACTGTATGAGACACTGTGGGGTACACAGGAAATGGAAACCTATCATTCTTCTCTAGGTCTTTATTATTTCCGATGGAGAGAATGATACAGTAATTAAGCAGAGAATAATTCAGAACAAAATAAAATATGTATCATAAAAGTTGTATATAAATCATCATAACAGCTTTAAAAGGAGGAATCATAGTCTATTGTAAGGAATCAAGAGAATATTCACAAAGATGTGTGTTTTTAAGAGGAACTTAAAGGATATTAAATGATGACCTTATAGAATATCAATGTAAAGGACTGATTTTGACAGAAACAGTATCTCCAGAGTCCATACTCATATCACTAAGCCAAGGGGAAAAAATGGCAAAGGAAACTAGAAAGGATAGGGAATAGTAATTTATAATGTTTAAAACATACATCACCAAACTGTATTTATGAACAGAGCAAGAAACACCAACTAGTTTGTTATTATCATAGTACATTTGTGGAAATCAGTTTTGAAGTAAAAATTAATATATGTAGCAAAGTTCTGTATCAGCAAAAACACACATTAGAAAGTATCCAATAATACAACAGAAGGACCATGGAGCAAAGATTTAGAAGATGATGTTTCTCTTCTATTCCTCAGTGGCAACCTCTGTAGGTTGGAAGAAACTAGAAAAAGTCATGTAGACTAGCTACAGCTACCACAGTTTTACATACACCTTTTTAAATAACTATTCTGAGACAACCATTTAAGTAGTGGTTTTTTCTATATCATGAGTCAACATCTTCCGAACAATGTGTTTCAATGTCTGTCATCATAATGATATTCAAGAAGTTCTTAAATTATAGCTTATTGTGCACACTTTCAGGTAATTAATATTCAGAACATTATGATTTAGTTAATTATTTCTGAAAACAGCACATATTAATGTATAACATAATCTTGTATTTTCTTGAAGTCAAAGAACACTACAAAATAATGTTACTGACTTTTTAGAGTAGTTTTAACAACAATCAGATTGAAAAGAAAAAAAATCTGGGACCTCAGAGTAAAATAATGTTTTATACAGGATATGTTTGCTCTACTAATATTCCTTGGTCCTACTATTCTTAGATGTCATGACCCTTTTATTTCCTATTCACCACATGCATTATATTTAATATGCTACATTGTGACTTTATTTGAATTCATTAAACCATACAATTAACTGCATATATTAATACTTTTGCCTGCCTTTTTTCCCAAAATGATTCTCAAGAGATTTATATGTTAAAAGCAAATGAAGTGTCCTTGAGAAAGTTTCAGTACCTGGGCCTTAGTAAATATTATAAAAACAATAATTTCTTCATAAGTATGGGGAACCTGTTCCAAAAAGCCTGAAGAATATGAATTAAATGTTCTCTGGGAAAAATGGAGAAGGTTAAAATTCATCATTTTAACTGATATCCTTTCTACAGGAAAATAAGCAATGCAAAGAATACCAAACAGTTTTATTTTTGTATGTCTTTTAGGAGGAAAATCATTTAATTCTTTCAATTGCAAATAAATTTAATATAATAATTATTGATTTTGTATTTAATTGCCCTTAATGAGATATATTTGAGTTTAAAAAGCATTAAATGAAAATAATTTATCATCTTTCTTTTAAATGCAGTGCAACCCATGAATTGCAATTTTAACTATATCATGTCAGATGTGCTAAAACTCATATTTTGATTAGGCTTGAGCCTGTCTTTCAGGAGTACAAGGAATAGAATTTACTTCAATCACAAACTCAAAATATCAATGTTCTCTCGGGAGTATGAAGTCAGGTTTTTGTTTTTTTGTTTTGTTTTGTTTTTTTTAAACTTCAATTATTCTTATCTTTTAGCTACCTGGTGGGTTACAGTCCATGGCATTGCAAAAAATCAGACAAGACTGAGCCACTGACCACACACAAAGTCAAAGAAAGATTAAGGTCATCATCATTCTGCTAGTTGCTTAGGAGAAAAAAAAAGAGAGAGAGAGAGACAAAAATAGTAATAGTAAAGTATGACACCAAGATAAAATATTTTTCTTAGGTTCCAACCTTCGTCTGACTAATGGCATGCCAAAGATTGTTCCTGTAAGAGAGTTGCTCTGGCTTTATTCCTTTTACTTAGAAGAGAAATAGAATTGTCCTCACCCAGAGACTAAATATTGCACTGCAGACCAAGAGAAGTCCAAGAATCGGTATACTGAATGGGCATTTTTGTTGTGTTTGCTCGTCTTCTTGCTTACTTTCTCAATGTAGTCACCAAAGGGCTCTTGGGGAGGCCCATGAACTGTGACTCTAGAACAAAAGAACATACATTTTCTGAAAATAGCTATTAAAAGGGATGTGACCTTAAGGGGTATTAATGTAAAATCTTTGATTTTGTTTAAATATGGGGGGCTTGCTTTGGGAGCTTGTAAGACCTGGAAGAGGAATCTAGACAGCAGGGCTGACGTAAGGGCCCAAGGATACAGAATCCCCTTCGCATCAGTTAACCAAACTGAGTTGTAGGATTATTTAAGGGTGAAAGAAAAACTGGAGGCTTGGTTTTTCCTGAAGTATCTTTGTGTATGTGAGTGAGAGAAAGAGAGAATTGAGAGAACATCCTTATTTTGATACTTGGCCAAAATCCAAATTGGGTCCCAAGGGCTAAGGTTGGCTAGGAAGTACTGAAGCAAAGGTTGGGCTGCACGGATGCTCAGGAGAAGAATCTTCAGTTTTACTTGTGGACATTCACTGTAAAAACATTCCCAATGCCTATTTTATCCCCATATTTCTTCATCTTTCCCAGTATTTTTCTATCTAGCCTTTCATATCTTCTGTGATACCTCAACATTTATGAGAAATGGAATCCACATATTAAAATGCCAAATGGAGCATGTAAACCTAATCTTTTTCTAATCTTAGTTTTAAACCTTAGACTTGTTTTCCAGATATGACTATGATTTAAATACTAATTAGTCCATTATGAACCGTGTCATACTGTAAAGTTTTTTAGCCTCTCTGATTTTCTCATTTGTAAAATGAGCATAATCATCTATCAAAATGTTATTGGAATGATTAAATAACACATAATAAACTACCTAAAGTCAGAAATTAGGCTTCCCAAGTGGTGCTAGTGGTAAAGAACCCACCTACTAATGCAGGAGACATGAAAGATTCAGGTTGGATCCTTGCATCCTCTGGAGGAGGACATGGCAGCCCACTCCAGTGTTCCTGCCTGGAGAATCCCCATGGATAGAGGAGCCAGGTGGGTTACAATCCATATGGTTGCAAAGAGTCGGACATGACTGAAGCAACTTGGAAGCACACATGCAAGGTCAGAAATAAATAAATAATTATTATCAACAAATGTAAAACTTCAGCCATATTCTCTTAATCCTGCACTTCTTTAATTCTGCAGCTTGCTAGGAAACCCCACTGTATATTTTCAGTTTTAGTGATATTTGGAGTGTATAACCATGGCACAGTCCATTTTTATGTTTATCTTAGAAAATTTGGCAATGTAGCTGCTGCCCTTTGCTGTGGGGGCAGATTATTTTATTCCAGTGCTGGGGAACAGAGAAGTGGGGTCAATAAAATCTTCTTACCTCTCTCAAACTACTTACCATTATGAGCAATTAATTATTACTCCTGGAAGTTTTCATATTAAGTTCCCACTGGACATGAAAATGGCATAAAATATGATGTTTTAACTAATAAGAAGTCTAAATAAATATACATCAGATCAGATCAGATCAGATCAGTCGCTCAGTCGTGTCCGACTTTTTGCGACCCCATGAATCACAGCATGCCAGGCCTCCCTGTCCATCACCAACTCCCAGAGTTCACTGAGACTCACATCCATCGAGTCAGTGATGCCATCCAGCCACCTCATCCTCTGTCGTCCCCTTCTCCTCCTGCCCCCAATCCCTCCCAGCATCAGAGTCTTTTCCAATGAGTCAACACTTCTCATGAGGTGGCCAAGTTACTGGAGTTTCAGCTTTAGCATCATTCCTTCCAAAGAAATCCCAGGGCTGATCTCCTTCAGAATAACTGGTTGGATCTCCTTGCTGTCCAAGGGACTCTCAAGAGTCTTCTCCAACACCACAGTTCAAAAGCATCAATTCTTCGGCTCTCAGCCTTCTTCACAGTCCAACTCTCACATCCATACCTGACCACAGGAAAAACCATAGCCTTGACTAGATGAACCTTTGTTGGCAAAGTAATGTCTCTGCTTTTGAATATGTTATCTAGGTTGGTCATAACTTTCTTGCAAGGAGTAAGTGTCTTTTAATTTCATGGCTGCAGTCACAATCAGGCAACATATATTAGCTCCTCCTATAAACATATTTATAATTTTTATTTTATTAGAAATTGAAGTGGTCTCAGTTACTGATATTATTTAAGTAATTTTTGCTATTGTGAGAGATTATTATCTTAAAGATACTGAAGTACAATTATATTATATATATTTTAGCAAATTAGCTTTTACATTTAATCTAATAAAGGGAAAATTAATCATTATATGTTTGGTACTCAGTAGTGCATATCCTAGGCCTTTCCCTGGTGGCTCAGAGGGCAAAGCATCAGCCTGCAATGCAGGATACCTGGGTTCAACCCCTGGGTCAGGAAGATCCCCTGGAGAAGGAAATGGCAACTCACTCCAGTACTCTTGCCTGGAAAATCTCATGGACAGAGAAGCCTGGTAGACTACAGTCCATGCGATCACAAAGAGTCGGACACGACTGAGCAGACAGTAGGACTGATATCCCAGTGCATATCCTTTGGTCATTATTTTTTGTTCAGTTGCTAAATCCTGTCCAATTCTTTGCAACTCCATGGACTACAGCATGCCAGGCTTCCCTGTCCTTCACTATCTCCCAGAGTTTTCTCAAACTTATGTCCATTGAGTCAGTGATGCCATCCAACCATCTCATCCTCTGTCGTCCCCTTCTCCTCCTGCCCTCAAACTTGCCCAGCATCAGGGTCTTTTCAAATGAGTCAGCTGTTCACACCAGGTGGCCAAAGTATTGGAGCTTCAGTTTCAGCATCAGTCCTTCCAATGAATATTCAGGGTGATTTCCTGGTTTGATCTCCCTGCTGTCAAAGGGACTCTCCTTTGTTCATACAACCATTATTTTTAAAGTTCTTTTTTTGTTGTTGTTATCACTGTATCTATTTAACTCAGTTGATTAGCACATGCTGCTAATGAAGTTGAGGGCATGAGTGACATGTGCGTTCAGGCCAGTTAGTTTTACTCTATCCACAGACCATAATCCTAACCTAAGGCAAATTGTACTAAAATTGAATGTCCTTCAATACAAGGCAGTCAGCCCAGGGATATATGTGATTTTCTTATCCAAACTGGAAAAATAATTTAGTTTCCATGTCTGAACAAGTTAAATCACTGTAGTTATACATAAACATACCACATTGTTATTTTCTTAAATTACATATTCATGTATACGTTCTTTCTTCTCAGATTCTTTTGAAACAAATAGTTCACTGATATTTGCATGCTTTTTTTTTTAAATTATCCCTTGCATATGTTATACTCTGAATCACAGAGAGATGAATAGTAGTTCCCACTCTGAGTATCCTAGTTGCCATTACAATTATCATTTTACAAAAATAATTTCAACTTTCATGTTATTCTCCATGAGTCCACAAATATTATTTGACCATTCTGTTTTAGCATTAATTTTGATTGATGACTTTATCATTGCAGTTATTTTTTTTTAGCCATATTTATGAACCTGGCTAAAGGGTCTTGAGTCCTTAGAACTGCACATGTACATAGTGCCATTCAGTCAGTTCAGTTCAGTCGCTCAGTCGTGTCCGACTCCTTCCGACACCATGAATTGCAGCATGCCAGGCCTCCCTGTCCACCACCAACTCCCGGAGTTCACTCAAACTCAAGTCCATCGAATCAGTGATGCCATCCAGCCATCTCATCCTCTGTCGTCCCCTTCTCCTCCTGCCCTCAATCCCTCCCAGCATCAGGGTCTTTTCCAGTGAGTAAACTCTTCACATGAGGTGAACAAAGTATTGGAGTTTCAGCTTCAGCATAAGTCCTTCCAAAGAAATCCCAGGGCTGATCTCCTTTAAGATGGACTGGTTGGATCTCCTTGCAGTCCAAGGGACTCTTAAGAGTCTTCTCCAATATCACAGTTTAAAAGCATCAATTCTTCGGCACTCAGCTGTCTTCACAGTCCCATACATGGTCTCACACCCATACATGACCACTGGAAAAACCATAGCCTTGACTAGACAGACCTTTGTTGGCAAAGTAATATCTCTGCTTTTCAATATACTATCTAGGTTGGTCATAACTTTCTTTCCAAGGAGTAAGCATCTTTTAATTTCATGACTGCAATCACCGTCTGCAGTGAGTTTGGAGCCCCCAAAAATAAATTCTAACACTGTTTCCACTGTTTCCCAATCTATTTCCCATGAAGTGATGGGACCAGATGCCGTGGTCTTAGTTTTCTGAATAGTGAGCTTTAAGACAATTTTTACAATCTCTTCTGCCACTTTCATCAACAGGTTTTTTAGTTCCTCTTCACTTTCTGCCATAAGGGTGGTGTCATCTGCATATCTGAGGTTATTGATATCTCTCCTGGCAGTCTTAATTCCAGCTTGTGCTTCTTCCAGCCCAGCGTTTTTCATGATGTAGTCTGCATATAAGTTAAATAAGCAGGGTAACAATATACAGCCTTGATGTACTCCTTTTCCTATTTGGAACCAGTCTGTTCTTCCATGTCCAGTTCTAACTGTTACTTCCTGACCTGCATACAGGTTTCTCAAGAGGCAGGTCAAGCGGTGTGCTATTCCCATCTCTTGAAGGATTTCCCACAGTTTATTGTGATCCACACAGTCAAAGGCTTTGGCATAGTCCATAAGCAGAAATAGATGTTTTTCTGGAACTCTCTTGTTTTTTGGATGATACAGTGGATGTTGGCAATTTGGTCTCTGGTTCCTCTGCCTTTTCTAAAACCAGCTTGAACATCTGGAAGTTCACAGTTCACATATTGCTAAAGCCTGGCTTGGGGAATTTTGAGCATTACTTTACTAGCATGTGAGATGAGTGCCATTGTGTGGTAGTTTGAGCATTCTTTGGCATTGCCTTTCTTTGGGATTGGAATGAAAACTGACCTTTTCCAGTCCTGTGGCCATTGCTGAGTTTTCCAAATCTGCTGGCTTATTGAGTGTGGCAGTTTCACAGCATCATCTTTCAGGATTTGAAAGAGCTCAACTGGAATTCCATCGCCTCCACTAGCTTTGTCGTAGTGATGCTTTCTAAGGCCCACTTAACTTCACATCCCAGGATGTCTGGCTCTAGGTGAGTGATTATCTGGGTCATGAAGATCTTTTTTGTACAGTTCTCCTATGTATTCTTGCCACCTCTTCTTACTATCTTCTGCTTCTGTTAGGTCCATACCATTTCTGTCCTTTATCGAGCCCATATTTGCATGAAATGTTCCCTTGGTATCTTTAATTTTCTTGAAGAGATCTCTAGTCTTTCCCATTCTGTTGTTTTCCTCTATTTCTTTGCATTGATCGCTGAGGAAGGTTTTCTTATCTCTCCTTTCTATTCTTTGGACCTCTGCATTCAGATGCTTATATCTGTCCTTTTCTCCTTTGCTTTTTGCTTCTCTTCTTTTCACAGCTATTTGTAAGGCCTCCTCAGACAGCCATTTTGCTTTTTTGCAGTTTTTTTTTCCCCATGGGGATGGTCTTGATCCTTGACTCCTGTACAATGTCACAAACCTCTGTTCATAGTTCATCAGGCACCCTGTCTATCAGATCTAGTCCCTTAAATCTATTTCTCACTTCCACTGTATAATCATAAGGGATTTTATTTAGGTCATACCTGAATGGTCTAGTAGTTTTCCCCACTTTCTTCAATTTAAGTCTGAATTTGGCAATAAGGAGTTCATGATCTGAGCCACAGTCAGCTCCTGGTCTTGTTTTTGCTGACTGTATAGAGCTTCTCCATCTTTGGCTGCAAAGAATAGAATCAATCTGATTTCAGTGTTGACCATCTGATGATGTCCATGTGTAGAGTCTTCTCTTGTGTTGTTGGAAGAGGGTGTTTGCTATGACCAGTGCATTCATAGGCTTGGATTACTGTGATATTGAATGGTTTGCCTTGGAAATGAACAGAGATCATTCTATCATTTTTGAGATTTCATCCAGTACTGCATTTTGGACTCTTCTGTTGACCATGATGGCCACTCCATTTCTTCTAAGGGATTTCTGCCCACAGTAGTAGATATAATGGTCATCTGAGTTAAATTCATCCATTCCAGTCCATTTTAGTTCGCTGATTCCTAGAATGTAGACGTTCACTCTTGCCATCTCCTGTTTGACCACTTCCAATTTACCTTGATTCATGGACCTAACATTCCAGGTTCCTATGCAATATTGTTCTTTATAGCATTGGACCTTGCTTCTATCACCAGTCACATCCACAACTGGGTATTGTTTTTGCTTTGGCTCCATCCCTTCATTCTTTCTGGAGTTATATCTCTACTGATCCCCAGTAGCATATTGGGCACCTACCATCCCAGGGAGTTCCCCTTTCAGTATCTTATCATTCTGCCTTTTCATACTGTTCATGGGGTTCTCAAGGCAAGAATACTGAAGTGGTTTGCCATTCCCTTCTCCAGTGGACCACATTCTGTCAGACCTCTCCACCATGACCCTCCCGTCTTGGGTTGCCCCACATAGTTTGGCTTAGTTTGATTGAGTTAGACAAGGCTGTGGTCCATGTGATCAGATTGGCTAGTTTTCTGTGAGTATGGTTTCAGTGTGTCTGCCCCTTGATGTTCTCTCACAACACCTAGCATCTTACTTGGTTAAATAAGTAATCCTACCATTGGTTAGTCCCTAAAAATGTAGCTGAACATTTTAAAACAGCTTATAAATCATTACAATTAACAACTTTCAAACTGCCCATCCAAAGCAACTCGCTTGATATGCCATCTGTTATTTTTCCTTTAAAACCCTCTAGTCTGTTTATCTAAGGCAGCCATTTAACATTTAAAATGATGTTCTTTTTTAAGGTATGTGATGGGCTGCTGAAGACAATCTTTTGTTTTAATTATCAACAATTTCTTTGATACGATATAATTTTTGCAGTGCTCAGGGCCTTTTACAAATCAAAAGGAATTCAACTAAAACAGTAATTAATGTCAAATGACTAGTCACAAAAGGCCCCATTTAATTAAAAAGTTCTAATCTTTGATTAAACCTCATCACACATTCTCTTGATTGCAAACTGTTGTCTGAAAAAGGAATGTAATTGGGTACATAGTCTCTTGTCTTTCTAAAATGACACCTGCAAATTATGTGCATGGCTTGTTTAAATTTGAAAATGATTCTTGTTATATTTTTATATTGACTGTTTTTCTCCTTTTGCCACTATAACAAAGCCTCCTCTTTTGTTAAATACATCAGCTAAAAAAAAAATCAAATAAATTTATGTATGATTTTTTGTAAAACAGTTAATAAGAATGTTTTGGACATTTTTCTTTTGAAGTTCAAATTAAAATAAACTTTATTCTTATAAAATCAATAGAAAAGTGAGAAAATGTAATTTTGGGTCAAATAGTTATGATATATTTTGTGCTTACATTTAGAAATATTTAAAAATCTAAGTGATTTTTTTTTAAAGTTCCCGTTTTTTTAATACTTCTCACATTCTATTTTCTGTTTTATTACATATTGAAATCACTGATTACTAATTCAGATTTATATATTGCTTTTCATTACATTTATTTATTTTGTGATCATATTGTTAGATTTAATCCAGTTCAGTTCAGTCACTTAGTCTTGTCCCACTCTTTGCGACCCCATGGACTGCAGCACACCAGGCCTCCCTGTCCATCACCAACTCCCAGAGTTTATTCAAACTCATGTCCATTGAGTCAGTGATGCCATCTAACCATCTCATCCTCTGTTGTTCCTTTATAGATTTAATTATAGTTATATAGATTTAATTATGGTTATAGAACTATAGATTTAATTATCATTCTCCTATTCTGGGTTTGATCTCTTGATTGGGAAGATTCCCTGGAGAAGAGAATGGCTCCCCACTCAAGTATTCTGGCCTGGAGAATTCCATGGACAGAGGAACCTAGCAGGCTACAGTCCATGGGGTTGCAAAGAGTCAGACAAGACTGAGCAACTTTCACTTGTTCACTTATTTGGAATAGAAAATGTACTATGTTAATTAGATCATTAAAAAATAAGGATGGGTGATTCCCTGGTGGTCCAGCAGTTAGAACTTGGTGCTTTCACTTTTGGGCCCAGGTTTTATTCCTGAGTTCAATCCCTGGCCAGGGAACTAAGAATCACAAGACATGTGGTGTGGCAAAAAAAAAAAAAATCAATGATTTTGGTAAAGTTTCAGGACACAAAATTAATGCACAAAATTATCTTATATTTCTATATACTAACAGCAAAAGGTCAGAAAGAGAAATCGAGGAAACAACCCCATTACTATTTCATCAAAAGAATAAAATTCCTAGGAATAAACCTACCTAACAAGGCAAAAGACCTGTACTCAGAAAACTAAAAGATACTGATGAAAGAAATCAAAGGTGACACAGTTAGAGATATACACCATGTTGTTGCATTGGAAGAATCAATACTGTGAAAATGACTATACTACCCAAAGCAATCTACAGAATCAGTGCAGTATCTATCAAATTACCAATGGCATTTATCATAGAATTATAAAATAATGGTTTAATCACAATTAATATTATTCCCTGTGATATAAAGTCAGACCTTGTTGTTTATCTATCCTATATATAATATTTTGCATATGTTAATCCTAAATCCCAGTTTGTTTCTCCCCAACCCTCCTCACCCTTGACAATCACAAATCTGTTCTCTGAATCTGTGAGTTTATTTCTGTTTCATAGATATGCTCATTTGTGTCATAGTTTCGATTCCACATACAAGTGGCATGATATGATATTTGCCTTTCTGACTTACTTCATTTAGTATGATAATATCAAGGCCTACTCATGTTTCATTACTTTATTCTTTTTAATGATGGAGTAATATTTTATTATATATATATATATACACACACATATATGTGTGTATATACATATATATATGCACAAAAATTTCACTATATACAAATCTTCAAGTTGCAAACTCAAAGATGGAAATGTGCATTTGCATGCCCAATCCCGTAAATTAGTTCATGTGTCTGGTGTACATTGTAATGCGCATGTATCCTCTACAAGTGACCATGCTTTTGTCTGTAGTGTTGTATGGAGCAGCAATCCCCAAACTTTTTAGCTCCAGGGATAAGTTTCATGGAAGACAATTTTTCCACAGGATAGTGAGGGGATGGTTCATGTGGGAAACTTCACTGGACCATCTAACTCCTGCTGTGCACCCTGGTTCCTAACCAGCTGTGGGGTTTGGGGACACTGGTAGGGAGTGCAGTAGTACAGTATTTTTTTTTTTTTTTCCAAGTCCAGGATGTCTGGAAGCAAATATAAAAGCAACAGTGATGTAGCTAGTACTGCTAAGAAGTGCCAAGGGATAACAATGGAAACAAAGGTGAAAATGAGTGGAACAAGGTGAAAAAGTAGTAGATGTCACTTGGCCTTATAACATGAATCATTCAACCAATGTCAGGATTCCAAAGAACAAGAACAAAATCACTGTGTCAGTGATGTTGACGATAATATTGAAGAAGCATTGGAAAGTGACGTAGGAGATGGAAAAACTTCTCAATGTGTCAATGCAGGATCAGCATCGAGTCACACTTAGTTTAATGCTAAACTAAAAATCTATATGAAGACCTGAAAAAGAAACACAGGACAGAATCAGAAGGTTTATCTTTTAATGCTAGCCATGATTGATTTCACTGGTTCAAGACTACAGCCAATCTTCATAATATTAGAGTATTGATAGGTAGTGAGGAAGCAATTTAAGATATGGTAACTGCCTGGGAATTTACTGAAACACTTTGACCAATTATTGATGAAGGTGCATCTTTACCCAGGGAGGTTTTTAATGTGGATAAGACAAGACTGTACTAGAAGAGGATACCAGACCAATGTTACATCAGTGCAGTTCAGTTCAGTTCAGTTGCTCAGTCGTGTCCGACTTTTTGGATCCCATGAATTGCAGCACGCCAGGCCTCCTTGTCCATCACCAACTCCAGGAGTTCACTCAAATTCATGTCCATCGAATTGGGGATGCCATCCAGCCATCTCATCCTCTGTCGTCCCCTTCTCCTCCTGCCCCCAATCCCTCCAAGCATAGGGTCTTTTCCACTGAGTTAACTCTTCACATGAGGCGGCCAAAGTACTGGAGTTTCAGCTTTAGCATCATTCCTTCCAAAGAAATCCCAGGGCTGATCTCCTTCAGAATGGACTGATTGGATCTCCTTGTAGTCCAAGGGACTCTTAAGAGTCTTCTCCAACACCACAGTTCAAAACCATCAATTCTTTGGCACTCAGCTGTCTTCACAGTCCAACTCTCACATCCACACATGACCACTGGAAAAACCATAGCCTTAACTAGATGGACCTTTGTTGGCAAAGTAATGTCTCTGCTTTTGAATATGCTATCTAGGTTGGTCATAACTTTCCTTCCAAGGAGTAAGCGTCTTTTAATTTCATGGCTGCAGTCACCATCTGCAGTGATTTTGGAGCCCAGAAAAATAAAGTCTGACACTGTTTCCACTGTTTCCCCATCTATTTCCCATGAAGTGATGGGAACATATGCCATGATCTTAGTTTTCTGAATGTTGAGCTTTAAGCCAACTTTTTCACTCTCCTCTTTCACTTTCATCAAGAGGCTCTTTAGTTCCTCTTCACTTTCTGCCATAAGGGTGGTTCATCTGCATATCTGAGGTTATTGATATTTCACCTGGCAATCTTGATTCCAGCTTGTGCTTCTTCCAGCCCAGCGTTTCTCATGATGTATTCTGCATATAAGTTAAATAAGCAGGGTGACAATATACAACCTTGACGTACTCCTTTTCCTATCTGGAACCAGTCTGTTGTTCCATGTCCAGTTCTAACTGTTGCTTCCTGACCTGCATATAGGTTTCTCAAGAGGCAGATCAGGTGGTCTAGTATTCCCATCTCTTGAAGGATTTTCCACAGTTTATTGTGATCCACACAATCAAAGGCATTGGCATAGTCAATAAAGCAGAAATAGATGTTTTCTGGAACTCTCTTGCTTTTTTGATGATCCAGTGGATGTTGGCAATTTGATCTCTGTTTCCTCTGCCTTTTCTAAAACCAGCTTGAACATCTGGAAGTTCATGGTTTCTATGTTGCTGAAGCCTGGCTTGGAGAATTTTGAGCATTACTTTCAGTAAGAAGGAAAAGTTGATGCCAGGTTATAAAGTAGCAAAGGATAGACTAATTATGTTGCTTGATGGCAATACTTCCAACAATATGAAGCAGAATCCTGTCTTAGTTTATCATTCAGAGAACCCAAGAACCCTTAAAAACATAGCTAATGGCTCTCTTCTTCTGATGTGGAAGAGCAACTCCAAAACCTGGGTTATGCAAGCTATTTTCCAGGACTGATTTTTTCACCACTTTATCCTGGAGGCAGATAAATATTGCTTGGAGAAAGAAGACCCATTCAAAATTATTTTGCTGCTCCATAATGCTTTGAATCACCCCCTCTTCCTGGATGACTTTCATCTCAAGTTAAAGTAGTACATCTGCCACTGAATACCACATTGTTCATCTAACCTATGGACCAGGGAATTATAGCGACTGTCAAGAAATATTATTAACATCACAATTTTCATCAGATGGTAAAGATGAGTGATGAATCAAGAACAACCTTATGACAATTTTGGAAGAACTATAGCATCTACAAGGCCATAAAGACATTGACTTTGCTTGGCATGAGGTTGTAGCTGTCTCCATGAGTGGGGTTTGGAAGAACATTTGCCCCCCATTTGTTCATGACTTTTGTGGCTTTGAGACAGTGGAAGAGGAGTCCAAAGAGGTCTTCAGCAACTTGGTAACCAGGACAAGCTGGAGTAGGATCTGCAACAGGTCAACTTCATTGAACTCCTTGTTGTACAACACTAGGAGCTTACTAATGAATACCTGATGGAACTGGGGGCCCAGAGAAAGGACAAAGAGAGGCAAGAGGAAGAAGTAAACTGAAGAACCTGAGATTCATATCACAGGAAATGGAGAAGGAGACACTTATTCGAGATGGTGCTATTAGTTTTTGAAGCACAGGAACCTAATATAGAATTGTACACAGAGGTTGCAGCAGCCATGCAGAATGCAATCCAGTACTACAGTGCCATCTATGATGAGAAAAAAATAAAAAGAAATTTTAAAGCTTCTACCCAGACATCACTGGATCATTTTTTCAAGAGGGTAGATAGAACTGAATTCAGCAAGGAATCAGAACCTGTGCCATCAACATCAGACATGAGTGAAATCGCAGCTTGCCCTCCATCTCCTTTTGCTAATGATCCTTCAGCTCTACCATCTTCCACTTCCTTTCCCTCCTCCAGTCCATAACTCTTTTTGCCAGCCCCTGTATGCCAGCTGTTCTACTGTACTATCATACTTTTCAAGGCACTGTACTGTGAGATTTAAAGTGTTTGCTTTATTTTTTGCTTGCTTTGTTATGTATTATTTATGTGAAAAATATTATAAACCTACTATACTGCAGTATTATAGAGCCAATCTGGGCTTCCCAGGTGGCACTAGTGGTAAAGAATCCACTTGCTAATGCAGGAGATTCAAGAAACAGGGGTTTGATCCTTGGGTGGGGAAGATCCCCTGGAGTAGGGAATGTCAACCCACTCCAGTATTCTTGTCCGGAAAATCCCACCCATAGAGGAGCCTACGGGGCTACAGTCCATGGGGCTGCAAATGTCGAACATGCCTGAGTGATTGAGCATAGCACAAATAGCTGATTGTGTTAGTTGGGTACCTAGGCTAACTTTGTTGGTCATAGGAAAAATTTGGACTTATGAACATGCTCTAGGAAGGGAACTCATTCATATGTAGGAGACTTACTCTCCCACATCTTTATCTATTCATCTGTCACTGGACACTTAAGTTGTTTTTGTGTGTTGGTTATTGCAAATAGTGCTGCTATGAACATAGAGGAAGTATGTAACTTTTAAAATTATAGTTTCATCTGGATATATGGCCGGGAATGGGGTTGTTGGATCATACGGCAACTCTATTTTCAGTTTTTTGAGGGACCTCCACACTGTTCTCCGTACCAGATGCACCAATTTACATTCCCACTAACAATATAGGTGGGTTCCCTTTTCTCCACACCCTCTCCAGCATTTGTTATTTGTAGGTTTTCTAAAGTATGGCCATTCTGTCAGGTGTGAGCGATATTTCATTGTAGTGTTGATTTGCATTTCTCTAATAACTTACGACATCTACATTTTAAATTAAAAAAATTTATTTTGTATACATATCACATTAAATATGTATAAAAGTAGAATATATAAACATTTTTATTATATTGATTAACACTATATGTTAATAAATTGTAACTGAAACTTTAACAGCAAGCTGTTGTACGTATGACAATTTGTTATCTCATAAATTATTTTTAATTCTAAGATCAAACTAATGACTAAAGAAATAGAAATGCTTTCTTGAGTCTTCATCTTAAAGTAAAATTAAGCTCTTTTGATTAATTACCATAACAGGTTTTAAACTATAGCATCAAGTCAATTATATGCATGACACATATGAGTGAAGCAGTTTGCTAAAATTTGTGGATCTGACACATCAGTAAAAAATGAAATTAACTTCATAAGGATAATTGAAACAATAAAGCAAGTTAAAAGACATATTATAAAATGATTCAAAAATTAATCCTGTCAAGTATTTAACATGGTGGTAAAATTGATAACTATCTATGAAAAATGAAAATATAAATATAAATTCTTATGAATTTTTATGACTTTCTTCTCTGAAAACTTAACAGACTACTATAATTCTTTATACATAATAATGTAATAAATTCTCTAACTCTGGAGACAGTTCCTGTGATAACAAAAAAATTCTACCAGTTAAACAGTCAATGAGGCTTTATCAAAGACCATTGCAATAAGGGAGAAAGACTGAACTCAACTTCACTGATAAAAAAAAAAAAAAAATGCAAGAGAGTTTTTAAATGCTAGGATGTGTTGGTACAAAAGGACTAGAGAACATTAGTGGGGAGGTTTGGTCACTGAGGTTATCTGTATTTGCTAATTATCACTATAGAAGTTAGCCAGAAGATTGGGGGATAATTACATTTCAAAGATATGACTCTCAGGTATTCCAGAAATACATTCCTTTGTTGTTAAAGATTTACATCTCAAAGAGGCAGAGAAGAATTTGCAATTGCAAGTTTGCTAAGTAAATACCTTATGAAAAGTCAGAAGCCTGGAGTCAGGCCAAAGCCTGTCTGTAGTTGAGTTAGGCAAAAAGTGAAGGCCTTCTTGGTAAGATGAAATTTCTTGTCACGTTTTACTTAAAGTGAGCATTTTGTGAAGAGTGGAGATGACACTAATAATAGTTTGTCAATGTTTCTATTGCTTACTTTGGACTCCAATGAGTCCTTGTTAATTAATATATCTTAAATATGAGGATTTAAAAAAAAATTAGGATTCTTCCAAATGTGATATCAATGACACCAGCACTGAAATGATGTGTTATTTCATTTGCCATTGAAATTTAATCTCATCATATCACCCTAAAGCAGACACTTCTATTATTCCCATGTTATCATTGAGGAAATGGAAGTATAGAAACGTTAAAGTAACTTACCCAAGGTCAGAAAGCTAACATTTGCTTGGGCTGAGATACAAACACAGGTAGTGTTATCTGAAAAACTGGTTCACCTCTTGATGGGAGTTAAAGTCACAAGCAAGGCAAAGAGTAGGATACTTGAAGCAAATAAGAACATCTGGGATCCTTCTGTTGCTGCCGCTGCTGCTAAGTTGCGTCAGTCGTGTCCAATTTTGTGCAACCTCATAGACGGAAGCCCACCAGGCTCCTCTGTCCCTGGGATTCTCCAGGCAAGAACACTGGAGTGGATTGCCATTTCCTTCTCCAATGCATGAAAGTGAAAAGTGAAAGTGAAATCGCTCAGTCATGTCTGACTCTTAGCAACCCCATGGACTGTAGCCTATGAGGCTCCTCTATCCATGGGAT
Source organism: Bos grunniens (assembly GCF_055505025.1). Taxonomy (NCBI): domain Eukaryota; kingdom Metazoa; phylum Chordata; class Mammalia; order Artiodactyla; family Bovidae; genus Bos; species Bos grunniens. Next base: position 5,587,544 of record NC_141176.1, on the reverse strand, counting down.
TTTCCAGGCAAGAGTACTGGAATGGGGTGCCATTGCCTTCTCCAGGGATCCTTCTGTTAGGTAGGTAGAATAGGGAAAAGGAGTCCAAAATGGCGGTGGTTAAAAGACAAGGAAGGGAAAAGCCCGCGAAAATAGAATGAAAGAAGGTCCGAGGACAGGAGTGAGGACCTCAGGTAAAACAAACAACACTCCTGGCTGGCCCAATTTACATAGGACAGGCCCAGGGAGAAATAAACATACAAATAGAGGAGCCAAATCTAGCTCTCTCTCTCTCTCTCCCACGCGCTGGGACATTCTTCTCCTCGTGTCTTTGGATCGACGTGCCCTCACACCTTGAAGATGGATTTTCCTGCTATCTTCTAAATAAAATAGAGCTGTAACACTGAGCTGTAACACTGATTTGTCTAAGAGCTATAACATGGTCCATTTGAGACCTGAGAGCTATAACATGGTCTATCCAAGACCTGAGAGCTGTGACACGTCAAGGGGGCTTTAATGTCCATCACTCTAAATCTTTGTTGTGACAAGACAAAGAACCGAGGAACATACACTCACATAACACTTTCCAAAGCAGTGTCTCCCTGAACAGCAAAATTAGGGAAGTTTTAAGCCAAAGGTACATACATATTTGTCAGGGGAGTGTGTAATTTCCTTGGTTCTGTCTCATCACAACAAAAATTTGAAGTGGCAGAACAGTGTTACAACCCTCAGATGGACCAGTGTTATAGCCCTTGAATAGACCGCTTTTACAGCTTCATGGTTGGCTGTAGTTTTATATATTCTTGTTGAACTGGCACTACATTTTGTAGTTTGTTGACCTGGGCAGAGACAAAATGGATTAGACAATCAATAAAACATGGAACAATCATAAGCAGCATCAATATTGTGATAACAAGGACTAGTACGGGCATTAGACAACTCCAAATTCCCATCACCAGGAATATTCCCCAAATAGAGATTTTCACCACCCCAAGAACTCTCCAGCTCATTCTTTGAGATCCTGTAGGGTCTGAATGTTTTTCTTGAGGACTGTGAGACTTTCTTTAACTTAGCTGGAGGTATTTACCCAGAAACAACATGTCTCATTCAAGATGACTCAAGTCTCTCCTTGTTCAGGGATCAGGAGATTTATCTCCTGTCTGTTTTGGAGTACAACCCCTGCCAAGCTGCGTTGGCTCTTGAGAGCTGTCCTGAGAAATCTTATCCCCAGAAACTAGATTTTGGGTGTGTTCATTAGAATGGCACTCATTTGCAGTTCTGAATACGTATCTGAGATCTCCCAGGGGCTCACAGGTGTATTGAGTGTCCTCTTCTGTTTTCTTCCATGGCTTGACTCATGGTAGTGAATCCGGGAGTCATGTCCTGGTACCTTAACTGCTCTGGGGGTAGAAAGTATTACAGGGTAGGGGCCCTTCCATGTGGGCTGGAGTTGAGACTTTGGGGACCCACCTTTCCAGACTTTAATTAGGACTTGAGTCCTTGGAGCATATAGTGAAGAGACTTTAGAATCTTTTGGGTCCTGGTTGACACACAACAAGCATATATCCTGTTGGAATTGACCGGTGGCCATGGTATAAGACCAGAGAGTCTGAGCCTCTGGATCAAGGAAGAGGTCATTGACATACACAAAAGGTCTCCCATATAGCATCTCATAAGGACTAAGACCAACCTGTGCCTTAGGGGCAATATGGGTGCAGAGCAGAGCTATTGGTAAACCCTCCTTCCATCCCAGGGAAGTCTCCTAAGTTATCTTTTTTATCACTGATTTTAAGAATTGATTGACTCTTTCTCCATTTCCTGAAGACTGAGGCCTCCAGGTGCAATGGAGATAATAAATAATGACCAATGCATTTGTAGCAAGCCATTTTAGAAGACCTGTCATGGTTTGGACACTCTTTGGCCCAATGCCCTGCCTGTCTACAGATTAGGCATTTGCTTCATGCCTTGTCTTTCAAGGACTCAGGGTTTGCCATAGGGTTTCCTTGGAGGGTGGCCAGCAACTGGGCATGCCTTGTCTCTTCCTTTTCTCTCTTTCCTGGGCCTTGGTTTCCTTCTCTTGTTCTCTGTTATAAAAGATATTGGTGGTTGCCTGGACCATCTCATCCAAAGAGGCTGCAGGGTCCTGCTGTTGTAGCTGTTGTAACTATCCTGATGTCTGATGCACACTGGGGAAAGATTTTTTCCTTTAAAATCACCTGTCCCTCGTAAGAGTCTTAGTCTAGATTGGTAAACTTTTGGAGGGCCTTTTTTAGCCTTTCCCGAAAGGCAGTGGTATTCTTGTTGGGCTTCTGAGTTATTACTGAGACCCGGGCATAGCTGATTACATTTTGCTGGGCTGCTTTCAGTCCTGCCCTTAAACAGATTAGAAAATGATCCCTTTCTCAGATGTGCTCAGGGTCATTATAATTCCAATTAGGATCTGAAGAGGGGACTGCAGTTTCCCCTACGGGGTATTTATTGTTTGACATGTGAAGCCTTATAGCATACCTTCAGGCTTGATTTAAGACCCTAGTATGCTCAGGGTCAGATAAAGTTTGACTAAATATGACCATGATATCCTTCCACGTCAAGTCAAATGGCAAGGTAATGTGTTGGAATGTATCTATATATTTGCCTAGGTCATTTGTATAGCTTCCCAGGTCTTGTTTGATCTGTCTTGGTTCTAAGAGGGAGAAGGGCTTATGGACCTGGGTTGGTCCGGATTCTTCTCTAGTTTCAACTAAGGGACATACTCGAGCTGGCTTTTGTGGAGGGGATGCTCCCAGATATGGGGGCACATTTCAATACAAGGAAGGAGCACCAGGCAACTCGGGAGCTGTGGAAGTTGAACCTTCATAGCGGGGTTCCTTCTCTTGGTTGTCTGGGCCAAACACCATTTGCCTAATAGGCTCACTTTTAGGGCATACAACAATTCCCATACTTAAGACAGAGTTCCTTCATATCTTTTAGTTGGAAGAAAATTTGGATATAGGGGATCTCTATCCATTTCCCTTGTCTTTTGCAGAAAAAATCTAGCTGCAGGATGGTATTGTAATTTAAAATCCTATCCTTGGGCCAGTGCTCCTTGTCCTCCAGAGGATAGCATGGCCATGCAGTGGCACAAAAGAATTTTAAGTGACTTCTTAGAGTTAGAGGATCAAACAGCTTCCAGTTATCAAGGATGCATCTAAAGGGTGTCTGTTGGGAAGTGGATTAGTTATTTCCCATCTGAAAGACAGTGATGACAGGGAGGAAAAGAGAAAAGAAAAAAGTAATAAGCCTCCTTCAATTTCCTTGGGTGGACTTCCTTAGGGGTGAGTCTTTTTGAGACTTATCCTACCCAGCACTGTTGAAACCTGAGACCCAGGCATCCCCGGGTCAGGGTGCAGATCCCCAGGCAGGCTGAGGCATGACAGCCTCCTGGAGATGGAAAGGTCAAGGCATGTTGGCCTCCAGAGAATTGGGTCCCTGGGTGGGCCGAAGCGTGTCGACCTCCTGGGACCTCTGGACTGGTGGATCCCTGAGCAGGTTGAGGAGTGACAACCTTTTGACGGCCAGATCCCTAGGCAAGTCGAGGCAGGTCAACCTCCTGGGATCCCTGGACTAGAGTTGGGCGTCCCCAAGGTCTCCAGTGTGGCCAGTGTTGGGTAGGATTAAGGGGTTGCAATTTTAACTCATTGCCAGTTTGTTCACCACAAATGGGAATAGACAACATGATGTAAAGCAGTCCAAGCCTGTGCCCTGAGACTGGGAACCTGGTGAAAGAGATATAAGCCTTATCCTCTTACTGCTCTAAGGGAAGGTAGTCACTGATTTCCTCCCCTAGTCCTCCATAAGAGCAGCTTAGGGTATTTCCAATGGTAAACACTTCATTAGCACGATCCCTGAGTCAGGAAGATCCCCTGGAGAAGGAAATGGCAACCCACTCCAGTATTGTTGCCTGGAGAATCCCATGAATAGAGAAGCCTGGTGGGTTACAGTCCACGGGGTTGCAAAGAGTCAGACATGACTGAGTGACTTAACTTTCACTTTCTTTCACTTTAGGTAATAACAGAAGTAATGACAAAGGAGTGGGTTATTTGGCCCTGTTAGGGGCATTAAGAATATTTTAATAATAAGCAGGGTGGAGCAATGTTGCCTACAAGGGGGCAGGGTCCTGGTTGTAGGAGTTAGTAAGTGGCTTAAGAACAAATTGATAAGAGGCAAAAGACCAGATATTCCATAAAAGTGGAGTGGAGATTTGATCCTGGGGTATGTTTGTAACTTTAGGAGAAGGGTGGTAAGGCTTTGGCCCAAATGGCCTGCAGGTCTAACTCCCAAAGTGGCAAACATTATCCCTGGAAGCCCAATTGCCTTTGAAGGGATGCCAACAGATGGACTTCTAGCAGGCACTGTGTGCCTGTCTCCTGCCCTAGCAAGTTCACTGAGAGATGCTGATGTTGCACATGTTGCAGAAAACATGGAGGATGAAGGCCTGAATATCTAGAGGGATTGGATATCATACAGTATTTCCCTCCCAAGGGCCAACTATTTTCTGGTTATCCCTCCAGAAGATTGTAGAGGCAACATTGTGGGCCCGGATGGGGCTCAGGAAAAGAACATGAAACAGGAGGGAAGGGGGCAGGGCACAACTTTTGAAAGAATGACATAGAGCAAGGGCATAACTTAAACTGATTAAAATCAAATGGGTCCAAGATAACAAGTCAAATTCAACTAAACCTTGGTCCCCAAACTGCAAGCTAATGACACATCCAGGTGGCAGGACAGTTCCAAGGCTCAAAGATGGAGTAGTGGGTGGTTCCCCAATGGTTGGAATAATCCTCCCACTCATTAGCATATGAATTCACCTAGCTGGAAAAAACTAGCCACACCACATTCTTTGGCCAAAGCACTTGCCCTCTGCAATGGAATACGCCCTGCAGAGTGTGCTTCTCTCTATATCAGAACAAATCCACCTCTTACTTATCACTGTGTCTCTAACTGAATTTCTGCAATGAGACATCAGAGCCTGAGCTTCATTAGGCCCTGAAGCCAGGCACCTTGGGTTTGGCCAGTCTCAAGTCCTGGGAGAGAGGACAGAAGGAAAAAGTAGTGGGGAAAACGTGCCAAGGAATCCCCTTCATAAACTGCTGGAAAATGTGCTAAATACCTGACATGTGCTCACAGTTTTCATTGACCTGATCCCTGGCAGAAAGAAGATTAAGGACAGAAGAACCCCCACTGGCTTAGGTAATAGCTACTAGGGCCCAGCAGATAGTGGAGCCTTTGGGACAAACTGAGGAGTAGGCCCTGCCAGAGTCCTGCAATTGCACCCACGGCTGCTCGCCTGTTCGCGGGAGGTTCAAGGAAACAAGAAAAGAGAGATTGTAAAGGAATTAAGATTTTGTTAGGCATGTGTCCTTCCATCTATAGGAGCGAGGACATCCTACCTTAACTGGAGGTCTTCTAGAATCTGAGACTGAGCCGCATGAGCTTTCTGCTGAGTTTGTGTTTTGCTGTCCCGGTTTCCAGCACACGGGGCTTCTTGTCACTTCCCCTGTGCTGGGTTTTCTTCGTGTTCAGCTTCCACCGCGGAAGGTTTGCCTAGTTGGGCTCCTACTGTGCTTGGCCTTCTCCTTGCAGAGGCCACGCCGAGGTTGTTTCAGCCAGGTTAAATATGAGCGTATAATTTCCTCAGTTCTGTCTCGTTACAACAAAAATTTGAAGAGACAGATGGACCAGTGTTACAGCTCCATGTTACAGCTTAGTTTTATTTAGAAAGTAAAGGAAAATACATCCTTCAGGTCTGAGGACCTGTTGACCCAAAAGATGTGAAGAGAAGAGAGTCGCCTACCCAATTTTTGCTCCTCTTTTTATATGATTTTTCTCCTCCCCCTGGTCCTGCCCTATGTAAATTGGGCTAGCCAGGAGTGCTGTTTGTTTTACCTGAGATCCTCTCTCCAGTCCTTGGACCTTTCTTTGTTCTATTTTTCGGGCTTTTCCCTTCCTTGTCTTTTAGCCACTGCCATTTCTGAACACCTTTTTCCTATTTTAACTACCTAACATACTCATAAAGGAACTTCAACAGAGGAGAATTCAGCATAGAATTGGGGCAAATGTCAAGAGTCCAAGCTTTAGCTAATTGAAATCCTATCCATGGATTCACATCCATGGATACAACCAACTGAGAATGGAAAACATTACCAAAAAAATGCCAAAAAAATTGCACACTGAAAAACTTGAATTTACTGCATGCCAGGAACTATTTATATGACATTTATATTGTGTTTACAACTATCTACATAGCATTTACATTGTACTAAGTATTATAATTTCTCACTTCCACTGTATAATCATAAGGGATTTGATTTAGGTCATACCCGAATGGTCTAGTTGTTTTCTCTACTTTCCTCAATTTAAGTCTGAATTTGGCAATAAAGAGTTCATGATGTGACCCACAGTCAGCTCCCAGTCTTGTTTTTTCTGACTGTATAGAGCTTCTCCATCTTTGGCTGCAAAGAATATAATCAATCTGATTTCAGTGTTGACCATCTGGTGATGTCCATGTGTAGAGTCTTCTTGTGTGTTGTTGGACGAGGGTATTTGCTATGACCAGTGCATTCTCCTGGTAAAACTCTATTAGCCTTTGCCCTGCTTCATTCCATATTCCAAGGCCAGATTTGCCTGTTACTCCAGGCATTTCTTGATTTCCTACTTTTGCATTCCAGTCCCCTTAATGAAAAGGACATTTTTTGGGGGTGTTAGTTCTAAAAGGTCTTGTAGGTCTTCATAGAACCATTCAAATTCAGCTTCTTCAGCATTACTGGTTGGGGCATAGGCTTGAATTATTGTGATATTGAATGGTTTGCCCTGGAAAAGAACAGAGATCATTCTGTCATTTTTGAGATTGCATCCAGTACTGCATTTTGGACTCTTTTATTGACCATGATGGCTACTTCATTTCTTTTAAGGGATTCCTGCCAACAGTAGTAGATATACTGGTCATCTGAGTTAAATTCACCCATTCCAGTCCATTTGAGTTCGCTGATTCCTAGAATGTCGACATTCACTCTTGCCATCTCCTGTTGACCACGTCCAATTTGCCTTGATTCATGGACCTAACATTTCAGGTTCCTATGCAATATTGCTCTTTACAGCATCAGACCTTGCTTCTATCACCAGTCACATCCACAACTGGGTATTGTTTCTGCTTTGGCTCCATCATTCTTTCTGGAGTTATTTCTCCACTGATCTCCAGTACCATATTGGGCACCTACTGAGATGGGGAGTTCCTCTTTCAGTATCCTATCATTTTGCTTTTTCATACTGTTCATGGGGTTCTTGAGGCAAGAATACTGAAACAGTTTGCCATTCCCTTCTCCAGTGGACCACATTCTGTCAGACCTCTCCACCATGACCCTCCCATATTGGGTGGCCCCACATAGTGTGGCTTAGTTTCATTGAGTTAGACAAGACTGTGGTCCGTGTGATTAGATTGACTAGTTTTCTGTGATTATGATTTGTGTGTCTGCCCTCTGATGCCTCTCATAACACCTGCCTTCTTACTTGAGTTTCTCTTACCTTGGACGAGGGGTATCTCCTCACGGCCACCCCTCCTGACCTTGAATGTGGAGTAGCTCCTCTCAGCCCTCCTGGGCCTGTGCAGCTGCCGCTCTTTGGACGTGGGGTAGGTCCTCTTGGCCACCACCCCTGACTTTGGGTGAGGGGTAGCTCCTCTCAGCCACGCTTCTGCGTGGTACATCACAGCTGGAGTGTTTCTGGAAGTGAGGAAGAGATTTAAGGGACTAGATTTGATAGATAGAGTGCCTGATGAACTATGGACAGAGATTCGTGACATTGTACAAGAGAAAGGGATCAAGACCATCCCCATGGAAAAGAAATGCAAAAAAGCAAAATGGCTGTCTGAGGAGGCCTTACAAATAGCTGTGAAAAGAAGAGAAGTGAAAAGCAAAGGAGAAAAGGAAAGATGGAAGCATCTGACTGCAGAGTTCCAAAGAATAGCAAGAAGAGATAAGAAAGCCTTCCTCAGTGATCAATGCAAAGAAATAGAGGAAAACAGCAGAATGGAAAAGACTAGAGGTCTCTTCAAGAAAATAGAGATATCAAGGGAAAATTTCATGCAAAGATGGGCTCGATAAAGGACAGAAATGGTATGGACCTAATAGAAGCAGAAGGTATTAAGAAGAGGTGGCAAGAATACATAGGAGAACTGTACAAAAAAGAGCTTCATGACCCAGAAAATCCCGATGGTGTGATCACTTACCTAGAGCCAGACATCCTGGAATGTGAAGTCAAGTGGGCCTTAGAAAGCATCACTACAAACAAAGCTAGTGGAGGTGATGGAATTCCAGTTGAGCTATTTCAAATCCTGAAAGATGATGCTGTGAAAGTGCTACACTCAATATGCCAGCAAATTTGGAAAACTCAGCAGTGGCCGCAGGACTGGAAAAGGTCAGTTTTCATTCCAATCCCAAAGAAAAGCAATGCCAAAGAATGCTCAAACTACTGCACAATGGAACTCACCTCACACACTAGTAAAGTCATGCTCAAAATTCTTCAAGCCAGGCTTCTGCAGTACATGAACCATGAACTTCCAGATGTTTAAGCTGGTTTTAGAAAAGGCAGAGGAACCAGAGATCAAATTGCCAACATCTGCTGGATCATCAAAAAAGCAAGAGAGTTCCAGAAAAACATCTATTTCTGCTTTATTGACTATGCCAATGCCTTTGACTGTGTGGATCACAATAAACTGTGGAAAATTCTGAACGAGATGGGAATACCAGACTACCTGACCTGCCTCTTGAGAAACCTATATGCAGGTCAGGAAGCAACAGTTAGAACAGGACATGGAACAACAGACTGGTTCCAAATAGGAAAAGGAATATGTCAAGGCTGTATATTGTCACCCTGCTTATTTAACTTACATGCAGACTACATCATGAGAAACGCTGGGCTGGAAGAAGCAGAAGCTGGAATTAAGATTGCCAGGTGAAACGTCAATAACCGCAGATATGCAGATGATACCACCCTTATGGCAAAAAGTGAAGAGGAACTAAAAAGCCTGTTGATGAAAGTGAAAGAGAGAGTGAAAAAGTTGACTGAAATTTCAACATTCAGAAAACTAACATCATGGCATCTGGTCCCACCACTTCATGGGAAATAGATGGGGAAACAGTGGAAACAGTGTCAGACTTTATTTTCTGGGGCTCCAAAACCACTGTAGATGGTGATTGCAGCCATGAAATTAAAAGACACTTACTCCTTGGAAGGAAAGCTATGACCAACTAGATACCATGTTAAAAAGCAGAGACATTACTTCGCCAACAAAGGTCCGTCTAGTCAAGGCTATGGTTTTTCCAGTGGTCACGGACGGATATGAGAGTTGGACTGTGAAGCAAGCTGAGCACTGAAGAATTGATGGTTTTGAACTGTGGTGTTGGAGAAGACTCTTGAGAGTCCCTTGGACTGCAAGGAGATCCAACCATTCCATCCTAAAGATCAGTCCTGTGTGGTCATTGGAAGGACTGATGCTAAAGCTGAAACTCCAATACTTTGGCCACCTCACACAAAGAGTTGACTCATTGGAGACGACCCTGATGCTGGGAGGGATTGGGGGCAGGAGGAGAAGGGGACAGCAGAGGATGAGATGGCTGGTAGGCATCACTGATTCAACGGACATGAGTTTGAGTAAACTCTGGTAGTTGGTGATGGACAGGGAGGCCTGGCATGCTGCGATTCATGGGGTCGCAGAGTTCGATACGACTGAGTAACTGAACTGAACTGAAGTATTATAATTAATCTAGAAATGATTTAAGGAATAATAAAGTATGTAAATTGGTCATATGCAAACAGTACTCCACTTTATATAAGGGACTTGATAATCCACTGATTTTGGTATTTATGGAGGTCCTGGCATCTATCCCCATTCCATACCAAGGGACAATTTTACAAGAAAATCAATACTTTTCCCAGTCTTAATTTTAAAAACATCATTCAAAAGATGAAATGAACTACTATGAAAGGAATTGGGAACTAATTCAATTTAGGTTTTGCACTGAAAGAAAACAGTGACATAATGAAAAGACAACCTACTGACTAGGAGAAAATATTCTGAAATGATATGACTGACAAGGGCTTAACAACCAAAATATATGAACAGCTTATATAATTCAATATCATAGAAACGAAGAAGTCAATTAAAATATGGGCACAAAATCTGAATAGATGTCATCATAAAGATGATATGCAGATGGCCAACATGCACATGAATATTGCTGATCAGCAGAGAGATGCAAATCCAAACCACAATGAGCTACTTCTATGCACCTGTCAAATGGCTATCATCAAAAAGTCTACAAATAATAAATGTTGGGAGGATGTGGAGAAAAGGGAATACAAGTACCTGTTGGTGGGACTATAAATTGGAGCAGCCACTATTGAAAGCAGTATGGAGGTTCCTCAAAATACTGAAAATATAACTACTATATGATCCAACAATTCCACTGCTGGGTATATACCTGAAGAAAATGAAAAAAATCTAATCCAAAAAGATAAACACACCCCAATGTTCATAGTAGCATTGTTTACAAAAGACAAGATATGGAAGCAACCCTAGTGTCCATCAATGGGTGATGAATAAAGATGTGGTATATATACACAAAGGAATATTACCGAGCCATAAAAAGAATGAAATTCTACAATTTTCAACAACATGAATGGACTAGAGAATGCTATGCTCTGTGAAATAATGCAGATGGAGAAAGACAATTACTTTATGTTATCATTCATATAAGGAATCTAAAAACATAACGATGGTACATAACAAAACAGTAACAGACTCATCTTTAACTCCTTTTCCAATTTTGAACACTTTGGTACAAATTGGTAAAGGAGTATGTCGAGGCTGTGTATTGTCACCCTACTTATTTAACTTACACACAGAGTACATCATGCAAAACGCCGGGCTGGATGAATCACAAACTGAAGTCAAGATTAAATCACAAGCTGAAATCAAAACTCAACTTTCAAAAAACAAAGATCACGGCATTTGGTCCTATCACTTCATGGAAAATAGATAGGGAAAATGTAGAAACACAGTAAGATTTCATTTTGGGGGGCTCCAAAATCACTGAAGACAGTAACTGCAGTCACGAAATTAAAAGACATTTGCTCCTTGAATGGCTATGACAAACCTGCTGCTGCTGCTGCTGCTGCTAAGGGGCTTCAGTCGTGTCCGACTCTGTGCGACCCCATGGACTGCAGCCCACCAGGCTTCTCAGTCCATGGGATTTTCCGAGCAACAATACTGGAGTGGGGTGCCATTGCCTTCTCCAATGCATGAAAGTGGAAAGTGAAAGTGAAGTCACTCAGTTGTGTCTGACTCTTAGCAACCCCTGGACTGCAGCCTACCAGGCTCCTCCATCCATGGGATTTTCCGGGCAACAATACTGGAGTGGGGTGCCATTGCCTTCTCCCATGACAAACCTAGACAGTGTATCAAAAAACTGTACTGACAAAGGTCTGAGTAGTCAAAGTTATGGTTTTTCCAGTAGTCCTATACAGATATGAGAGTTGGACCATAAACAAGGCTGAGTAGTGAAGAATTGAAGCTTTAGAACTGTAGTGTTGGAGAAGATTCTTGAGGGTCCCTTGGACAGCAAGGAGATCCAACCAGTCAATCCAAAGGAAATCAGTCCTGAATATTCATTGGAAGGACTGGCACTGAAACTGAAGCTCCAATACTTTGGTCGCCTGATGCGAGGAGTGACTCATTGGAAAAGACTCTGATGCTGGGAAATATTGAGGGCAAGAGAAGGGGGAGACAGAGAATGAGGTGATTGGATGGCATCACTGACTCAGTGGACAAAGTTTGAGTTTGCACAAACTTTGGGAGACAGTGAAGGACAGGGAAGCCTGGCGTGTTGCAGTTCATGGGGTCCAAAAGAGTCAGACACGACTTAGTGACTAAACAACTGACTCATAGATATAGAGAAAAATTGGAGGTTACTAACAGGTAGTAGGTAATGGGAAGGGATGAGACAGGAGTTTGGGACTGAGACATAAACTACAATGTACAAAGAAAACAAGTGTCTATTTTACAACACAAGAAACAATAGTCATTATTTTATAACTTTAAATGAAATATAATCTATAAAATATTATATCACTATGTAGTACACCTGAAACTAATATAATACTCTAAAGCAACTATATATCAATTTTAAAAAGTAGGGCTTTTGTTTATGTGCATTTAAAAAGAGAAAATAGAAAAATCTATATAGCACTTTTTGAGTTTAAATTTTTCCTTTGTATTGATTTGACATATTACATTAGGCCACATCATGTACCTTTTCCTTATAGGATGATTATGATAATGATGATGATGATGATGATGATAAATACTGAACTTTATTATTACAGCTTCTGAGCTAGGTAATTTGCATTCAGTAGCTGATTTAACACTGATATATCATGAGCTGTTTTTTTTAATAGTGTTGACTTATTAGATCAATACCACTTACTTTTATTTCATATTCTAATAATAATAATAAAAACATTTATTTCTCACATTACTTGTCAAGACTTGCATCAAGGTTTTCATATCTGATAGATCATTAGCTACTTAAGGAACACACAGGCACAGACAGCACAAGAAAGTGGCCCGCAGTAACAGAGCAAGTGAACAGAACAGGGTTCACATAGGGGAAAACTGGCCTCATAACCTTCAGCCTGAAGCATAAGATCAGCTGCCTCATCCAGCATACCCCCTGTTACATTATTAACATAAAGTAAGAAAATACAAAGGGCTTCCTAGGTGGCTCAGCGGGAAAGAATCTGCAGCCAATGCAGAAGAGGTGAGTTCGATCCCTGGGTCAGGAAGATCCCCTGGAAAAGGAAATGGCAACTCACTCCAGTATTCTTGCCTGGGAAATTCCATGGATGATGGGCTACAATCCATGGAGTCTCAAAGAGTCAGACATAATTTAGCGACTAAACAACAACAAAACAGCAACCACAAAAAAAGGAAAAATTATAAAATAGATTCAAAAAGTCATGAATCCTTTGGTTATACATCTGATAGCTCTGTGACACTGGGAAAGTTATTTGATCTCTCTGATCCTCAGTTTCCTCTTTGAAAAATGAGAATAAAAATTTCTGATGTATCTATTTCAGACAAGTATTGCATAATTAACATAAGTATAAAGTGTTTTGTAAACTGATAGAATACAAGTTCTAGTTAATATCATATTTACCATTACCGCCCCCTCCAAATGTACACACATAAATAAAAGTAAAAATTAGTCCAATAGGCCCAGAAAGTTACAACTTAATCCCTCAATTTTCAGTGGGGGAAGAAATGCTTCATTTTGGCCTTAAAAAGTGAATAAGTGCATTTAAATATATATTTAAGGTAAAAAAAAAAAAAAAAAAACTATTTTTGAATTATTTAAAATTTTCCTACATTTATTTCAGGTTTTTAAGCTCAATAAATTTATTTAATTCAATACATTTATTATTGTATAAGCAGAGCATGTGATCTAAGCAGTGTTTTGCTTCTTTGGGCTTCCCTGATGACTTAGACAGTAAAGCATCTGCCTGCAATGTGGGAGATCTGAGTTTGATCTCTGGATCGGGAAGATTTAAATCTTCTTGATTAAGATTTGTGGCTTTATCAAGGTACCAGACAAAAGTTTTTACTAAAAACAGACAAGTCAAGCATATAATTTATATTTAGAAATGCATGTATTTATCATTCGTTGTTGTTCAGTTGCTCAGATGTGTCAGACTCTGTTATCCCATCTATCACAGTGCCCAGGGCTTCCCTGTTCCTCACTGTCTCCTGGGGCTTTCAAGTCCATTGAGTCAGTGATGCCATTGAACCATCTCATCTTCTGTCTTCTTCTCCTGCCTTCAGTCTTTCCCAGCATTAGGGTTTTATCTAATGAATTGGCTTTTCACATCAGGTGACAAAGAATTGCAGTTTCAGCTTCAGCATCAGCCCTTCCAATAAATATTCAGGACTGATTTCCTTTAGCATTGACTGGTTTGATCTCTTTGTAGTCCAAGGGACTCTCAAAAAAGCATCAATTCTTTGGCACTCAGCCTTCTATATGGACTCTCACATCCATACACAACTACTAGAAAATTAATTCCCTTTTATGCCTTTGAAGAAAATTATTTAGGTCTTGAAGATTTACACCAGGTATGCAGTTAGACCAATACTTAACATGGATCAAAAGATTACAAGATGGAGGGTAAGTCGTGAGAGTAACTAGAAACTCAGATTTTCACAACAGAAAGGGAGATGATGGCTCAAAAAGTAGAGGGTGTTAACTCCTACTGTAGCATCAGCAAAATATTAAGGGGATTTTTAATTTACAGGGGTCATGGTCTGCCATAGTGTAGGGTCCATGTTACAGTATGTCCTATTCCTTTATAGTTCTGTGCCATATTCCACATCATTAGGACTGTTTTCTTAACCATCCCCTTCCCTCTCCAGGATAAAAGCCTACTGATATCTCAGCCTCTCATTTTGCCTTTCTTTAAATCCATCCTCATAGCTGCTAGGGGTGGTCTTTTTTAAAATGTGGACTTATAAAGCACATCCCTACACAATATGCTTCAGCATTCAACACCTTGGAATGGTACAGCAAATTTTTCACAAGATTCTCCTTACTTTATTGGTCTCATCTTTTACTGTTTCCTTTCTTTCATGCATGATCTAACCATTCCAACTACCTCTGCATGAATCGGAACATTTTATCAACACAGGTCCTTCTCTTCTAGACCTAGAAAATTGCCCTCTTCTGGGTAGCTTCCCAAAATGAATATGTCTTCTCATAGATCTTGTGCCTTATTACCCTGAATGTCTCCAGGTGGGGATGGCTTCTCAGCACAAAGTCTGAGCCCTCCTTCACTGGGCTGACAAGCAACCTTAAAGGGATAAATTGGAAAAGTCACAACTCATGGGACTGCAAAATCCCGGCTTCCCTTGTGGCTCAGCTGGTAAAGAATCACCTGCAATGCGGGATAATTGGGTTTGAGCCCTGGGTTTGGAAGATCCCTTGGAGAAGGAAAAGGCTACCCACTCCAGTATTCTGGCCTGGAGAATTCCATGGACTGTATAGTCCATGGGGTTGCAAAGAGTCAGACACGAACTGAGCGACCTTCACTTTCACTTTCAAACCAACAAATGTATCAGCAAATTCACTGGCAGCCTTTTCTGTTGTCGAGTTTCTCCTTGATCCCATTCTGTTCTTAGTCATTCTATATTGAATTCAAATTAATAATTTATATCTTTGCAATGAACCACATTTAAAGAAACTTCTTTTTTGAAAACTGATTAATTTTCATCTTTAAAAGATATTGCATTTGCATTTAGTTAAAGTGATGAGTGCTTCATAGGTGGCTCAGTGGTAAAGAACTTGCCTGGCTTGTGATCCTGTTCCTGTTTGAAGTCAGCAACATTGGGCTAAGTCTTCTTACACATTGATGCCTCTATGATTCTCTCTCTGTTGACTCCTTTTTTTCACTTACAAGAACCTTTATGATTACCTTGTAACCACTGAAATAATCCAGGATAATCTATTTTAAGGTCATCTGATTAGCAACCTTTGTTCCGTTTGTAAACTTAATTTTCCTTTGCCATATAGCCAAAAATATTGACATTCTAGGGATATGGACAGTATTCCTCTTACCACAGCCTCTCTTTTTAGGTTTTTCCAGTATTTTCTTGAGTATTTTCAGTAGGGATATCATGTATGCTGCTTCATTTTATTGTACATCAATGCACAGCACACAATATCTATTTGTTCCTTTATAGGTAGTGTTAATATTAATCATTTGCTGATAATAGATCAGCCACTGTAATGTTAATAGATTTTGCTAATGTTAGTGATTTTGTTAATAGATAAGTTAATGCTGATAATAGATTTTGCCACTGTAATGTTACTTATTAACAGTAATAACTACCCTTGTGAGATTATGTTATATCCCTTCTCCAGGGGATTTTCCTGATCCAGGGATTGAACCCAGGTCTCCTGAATTGCAGGAGGATTCTTTACTGCCTGAGCCACCAGGCAAGGCCAGTCTTTATAATCTACTACTAACATTATTTTGATACTCTAACCTATAAGTTTTTATTTCTTTTTTACTATATCACTATTTAATATATCACTATATTCCTTGGTCATTTCTTTACTTTCTTACAAAACAAAATTTTTCAGACTTTTGTCTCTACCCCAGACCTAGAATCAGCCCTTTCTTCAATGATTTCTTAATTGGAGAGTAATACCTGAAGAACAAGTAGGAACTAGAAGAGCTCATTGATACTGGAGTGTCATATGCCCCAGGCTCTTTTGATGGAAAATCAGAAAACGAATATGTATCTATGCATATGTGCTGATAACCATGAAATCAGTACTTACAATTTCACTGCAAAACTACAGAGGTCACACTGCCTTTACACACTTCCAAATTTATGGTTTCCTTGCTGGACTGAGAAATAGAACTCCCATTATTTCAATCCTCTTGAATGCAGCCAATCTTTCACTGATGCGGGGCTCCCACACTTCGCAAGGGTGGCTCCTATGCTGACTTAAGCCTGCCTTGCCCAGGGCTGCCTACCTCACCCAGGGCTGCCTACCTCATTTGAGTTTGCATCAGGGAACGTTGACAATGGAAGAAAGGAGGGAAGCAAGGAGAGAGGAAGATAGAATGATGTAAGTGGTAAATGCTGTTTAAAGAGAGGGAGGGGGAATAAAAGAGGAACAAGAACAATCAGTCTTGCTTTTGGGAGAGCTGTTTGTAAATGTTTATTGATTTTTATAAATGTTTACTTAGAAATAATTTCAAACTTACAGAAATATTGCAACAATAACAGTAGTACAAAGAATACTTATATATCATTTACTAGATTTACCTTTTATAAATATTTTACAATATTTGTTTTTTTATCTTCTCTATATGGCACATGAGTGCAAACAAATTCATCTATATAAGCATATATGTATTTTATATACACATTTGTATACAATCTGTGTATATACACACACTTTTTCTAAATCATTTGAAAGTTTTATATACCATAGACATTTATTTTCTGAATTTGAATGTATATTTTCTCAAAATAAGAATATTGCCTTACATAACCCTAGTACAGTTATTGGTATGAAAAAATGTAACATTGATACTTTTTTGTCTAATTGACTATGTGTACTCCAGATTTGTCACTTTGTCCAATAATACCTTTTATAACATTTTTAAAATTCAGTACAGAATCAGAATTCTGTCTAGAATCAGAATCAGGTATTACAATTAATTGTCATGTCTCTTTAGTCTCCTTTAATCTGAACTATTTCCAAAGCCTTTCTTTGTCATTTGACATTTGTCATTTGACATTGACATTTGTGAAGAATATAGTTCTTCTAACTTTTTAGTGTGTGTGCTTAGTTGCAGTCTTATCTGACTCTTTGTGATCCCATGGACTGTAGCCTGCCAGGCTTCCCTGTTCAAGGAATTTTCCAAGCAAGAATACTGGAATGAATTGCTATTTCCTTATCTAGGGGATCTTTCTGACCAAGGATTGAACCTGTAGTTCCTGCATTTCCTGCATTTGTAGGCGAATTCTTTACCACCATGCCACCTGGAAAGCCACCTATCTTTCTAGTACATTATATTTTTTTATTAAAATATACATTCCTTTAGACATAGCTAATTGACTTCTCATAAATATATTTTGTGTGAAAATATTTCCACATGTATAGAAAAATATATTAATAATTGTGTAAATTTCAATACTTTAAAACATCAAAAGCAATCTTATATCTACTAAGAATTAGTTATACTCTAATAACACACGATGATGTGTCACACAATAAAACTCAATGTTTTGCTATGGAAAGATGTGCCTGATTTATCATTACTGAGAGAAAAATAAGTGATATAAAAGTGTGATTAGTACTATAATCACATACCTACCCTACCTATTATTTGAAAAGACCCTGATGTTCAACTTCCCTGGTGGCTCAGAGGGTAAAGCGTCTGTCTACAATGGGGGAGACCTGGGTTCGATCCCTGGGTCAGGAAGATCCCCTGGAGAATGAAGTGGCAATCCATTCCAGTACTATTGCCTGGAAAATCCCATGGACAGAGGAGCCTGGTAGGCTACAGTCCATGGGGTGGCAAAGAGTTGGACACGACTGAGCGATTTCACTTTCACTTTCATTTTCTGATGTTCATTAGAGAAAATGAAAAGACTCATTTGAAAGACCCTGATACTGGGAAAGATTGAAGACAGAAGGAGAAGGGGATGACAGAGGACGAGATGGTTGGATGGCATCATTGACTCAATGGACATGAGTTTGAGGAAGCTCTGGGAGATGGTGAAGGACAGGGAAGCTTAGCGTGCTGCAGTCCAGGGTCGCAAACAGTCGGACATAACTGACTGACTGAACAAC
Organism: Bos grunniens; assembly: GCF_055505025.1. Taxonomy (NCBI): domain Eukaryota; kingdom Metazoa; phylum Chordata; class Mammalia; order Artiodactyla; family Bovidae; genus Bos; species Bos grunniens. The sequence continues at coordinate 5,569,107 of NC_141176.1, read as the reverse complement.
AACCCTATCTATGTGGTATATCTTACCAATGTGGTATGGTGTTGGCTGCTTTTATAAATACTATGACTGAACTACATTTCAAACAACTTTATATTAGTATTATTTTGTTCTAAATACTATTTCATATCAAACACACAAATGAAGAATATTTTTCAAATTACATTTTAATTCCAATCTAAATAATTAAAACCTCTCATTAAAAACTTTAGAAATGTTACTACTTAGCAGTTTTCTGACATTAGACACCTCTAAGAATTTTAGTGACATCTAAAAATATTAATATTATCATAACCTCAAGTATTTCATTCAACATAGGATTTCTGATAGTAATTCTTCTTAAAAATTCAGAAAAAAAATTGTATTCACAAGTGTTTTGGAATATGTAAGGTTATTATTAATTAATCTAACTGATAATTTTTGATAACATGTCCAGTATATAGTGCAAATTGCATGCTGAAGATAAATGTCTATGTGCTAAATGTTAAAACAATATATAAAAGCTATCTTTTGAATCAACTTACAGATATTCAGCAAAGAAAGCCCCATGTAGAAATGCCCTCTATGTAATCAAGAAACACGTCAATCCCCACCCCCCAGAAAGAGTCATGCAATAGGCAGCAGAATATTGTTGCTAATTGGTGTATGTTTTTCTTCTCAAAGTGAAAATTCTAACCTTTTACTTGACAGATGTTTGGGTAAAATGCCATGTAACATTTTGAGAGCTTATCTGTGCTCTTTACAGTTGTGTTTATGCTTCTACACATGCAGGAGCAAACAATGAAAAAGTAACCAAAAGTAAGACTGTGACCTACTTAGCTCTCTACAGATAATCATAAATCAAAAGCCAGTTACTTTCAAATATGTAAAATATTTAGTAGATAATCTAATAAAATATTGACCTAGAAAGCACATTTCTAAACATTTGGAGCACTTGAGAACAAATGACCGGTAGGATGATCAGAAAATTAGTAATTATAAACAAATACAATTCTAGATTATTACAAGCAACTGTATGCCAATAAAATGGAAAACTTGGAAGAAATGGACAAATTCTTAGAAAGAACTAGGAAGAAATAGAAAAAAAAAAAAAGCACAGATCAGTCACAAGTACTGAAACCGAGACCATGATTGGAAAATTGTCAAAACCAGAAGTCTAGGAGCAGATGGCTTCACAGGTGAATTCTATCAAATATTTAGAGAAGAACCAACACCTATCCACTTTAAACTGTTCCAAATGATTTCAGAGAAAGAAACACTCCCACAATCATTCTATGAGGCCAACATTACACTGATACTCAAACCAGACAAAGATACCACAAAAAGAAAATTACAGTCCAATAACACTGATGGACAGAGACACAAAATCCTGAATAAAATATTGGCAATCCTAATCCATCATATAACATAATTATACACCATGATAAAGTGGGATTTATCCCAGTGATGCAAGGATTTTTAATATCTGGAAATCAATCAATGTGATACATCACATAAACAAATTAAATAATAAAAATCATATGATGATCTCAACAGATGCAGAAAAAGATTTTGACAAAGTTCAATACCCATTTATGAGAAAAGCTCTCCAGATTGGGCATAGAGGGAACATGCTGCTACTGCTACTAAGTCGCTTCAGTTGTGTCGACTCTGTGTGACTCCATAGACAGCAGCCCACCAGGCTCCCCCGTCCCTGGGAGTCTCCAGGCATGAACACTGGAATGGGTTGCCATTTCCTTCTCCAATGCATGAAAGTGAAAAGTGAAAGTGAAGTTACTCAGTCTCAACCTATTCTTAGCAACCCCACGGACTGCAGCCCACAAGGCTCCTCTGTCCATGGGATTTTCCAGGCAAGAGTACTGGAGTGGGGTGCCATTGCCTTCTCTGAGAGGGAACATATCTCAACATAATAAAGGCCATATACAACAAACATACAGCTAACATACTTAACAGTGAAAAGCCAAAAGCAATTCCTCTAAGATCAGGAACAAATCAAGGATGTCCACTATTATTACTTATTCAACATAGTTTTGAAATTCCTAGCTATGGCAATCAGAAATGAAAAATAAATAGTAGGAATCCAAATTGGAAAAGAAGAAGTTAAACTGTCACTGTTTTCAGATAACATACTATACATCAAAAATCCTAAAGGTGTTACCACAACACCACTAGGGCTCATCAGTGAATTTGATAGTTTCAAGTTACAAAATTAATACACAGAAATCTATTGGATTTCTATACTCACAACAAAAGATCAAAAGATAAGTATAAGAAACAATCCCATTTACCATCACATCAAAAAAAAAAAAAAAAACTAGAAATAAAGCTTTCAAAGGCATGGTGATGAAAGAAATCAAAAACAACATAAACAGATGGAAAGATATGTTCTTGGATTGGAAGAATCAATACTGTCAAAATAACTACTATAAAAGGCAATCTTAGGTACAGACTCAATGCCATCCCTATCAAATTTCCAATGGCATTTTTCACAAAACTAGAACAAAAAAAATCTTAAAATGTGTATGAAGGCACAAAAGACTCTGAATAGTCAAAGCAATCTTGAGAAAGAAAATGGAGCTGGAGAAATCAGGCTCACAGATTTCAGACTATATTACAAAGCTATAGTAATCAAAACAGTATGGCGCTGGCACAAAAATAGAAATATAAAACAGTGAAACAGGACCAAAAGCCCAGAAATAAACCCACATACCTATGGTCAATTAATCTATGACAAAGTAATAAAGACTATAAAATGGGGGAAAGACAGTATCTTCAACAAATAGTGCTGGGGAAACTGGACAGCTACACATAAAAATGAAGTTAGAACATTCTTTAACATCATACACACAAAAATGAGCTCAAAATGAATTAAAGACCTAACTAGGAGACCAGATACTATAAAACTTTTAGAGGAAAACCGAGGCAGAACTCTCTCTGACATAAATAACAACAATATCTTTTTCAATCAGGCTTTTAGAGTAATGGAAATAAATGGGAACTGATTCAACTCACAAGCTTTTGCACAATTAAACAAAACACCAACAAAACTAAAAAACAGCCCACCAAATGGGAGAAAGTCTTTGCAAATGTCGTGACTAGCAAGGATTAGTCTCCAGAATTTACAAACAGCTCATGCAGATTTATATCACCAAAAGAAGCAATTAAAATTAAAAGATGGGCAGAAGACCTAAATAGACATTTATTCAAAGAACAATACAGATGGCTAAGAAGCACATGAAAAGATGTTCAGCATTGTTAATTATTAGAGAATTACAAATAAAAACTGCAGTCAGATATTACCTTACACCAGTCAGAATGGCTATCATCAAAAAATCAACAAACAATAAATGCTAGAGAGGGTGTGGGGAGAAGAGAACCCTTTTATATGGTTGGTGGGAATGTAAATTGGTGACACCACTATGGAAAACAATATGGAGGTTCCTTAGAAACTAAAAGTAGAGCTATGTATGATCCTGCAATCTGACTTCCGGGCTTATAGTCAGAGAGAAAAGCATGGTCTAAAAGGATACATGCACTCCAGTGTTCATTGCAGCACTGCTTACAGTAGCCAAGACGTGGAAGCAACCTAAATGTCCATTGACAGAAGAATTAATAAAGAAGATATAGTACATATTCAGGGCTTCCCAGGTGGCTCAGTGGTTAAAGAATCTGACTGCAATGCGGGAGATGCTGGAGATACAGGTGTGATTCCTGGGTTGGGAAGATCCCCTGGAGGAAGACATGGCAACCCAATCCAATACTCTTGCCTGGAGAATCCCATGGACAGAGGAGTCTGGCGGCTACAGTCTAGAGGTTGCAGAGTCTGACACGACTGAAGACACTGAGCACAACACAAAACAGCATATATACACAATGGAATATTACACAGCCATTAAAAAGAATGAAATAACGCCATGTTCAGTGACATGGGTGGATTTAGAGATGGTTATATTGAGTTACCGCACAATTGCACTCATCTCACATGCTAGTAAAGTAATGCTCAAAATTCTCCAAGCCAGCCTTCAGTAATACGTGAACCATGAACTTCCAGATGTTCAAACTGGTTTTAGAAAAGGCAGAAGAACCAGAGATCAAATTGCCAACATCCGCTGGATCATGGAAAAAGCAAGAGAGACCCAGAAAAACATCTACTTCTGCTTTATTGACTATGCCAAAGCCTTTGACTGTGTGGATCACAATAAACTGTGGACGATTCTGAAAGAGATGGGAATACCAGACCACCTGACCTGCCTCTTGAGAAACCTGTATGCAGGTCAGGAAGCAACAGGTAGAACTGGACATGGAACAACAGACTGGTTCCAAATAGGAAAAGCAGTACATCAAGGCTCTATATTATCACCCTACTTATTTAACTTATATGCAGAGTACATCATGAGAAACGCTGGACTGGAAGAAACACAAGCTGGAATTAAGATTGCCAGGAGAAATATCAATAACCTCAAATATGCAGATGACACCACCCTTATGGCAGAAAGTGAAGAGAAACTAGAAAGCCTCTTGATGAAAGTGAAAGTGGAGAGTGAAAAATCTGGCTTAAAGCTCAGAGATAGTGAGTGAATTTGAGACTGACATTTACACATTGGTATGGCCAACAAGGGCCTACTGCATAATACATGGAGCTCTGCTCAATACTATGTAACAACTGGGAAAATAATTTGAAAAAGAATAGATACATGAAGATGTATAACTGAGGCACTTTACTGTACACCTGAAACTAATACAATATTGTTAAATCAACTCTGCTGCTGCTACTAAGTCGCTTCAGTCATGTCCGACTCTGTGCGACCCCAACTATACTGTTATACAAAATAATAATAAATTTTAAAAATACAATTCTGTATTTTTAACAGAATATCAAATATCGGGTCCCCAAAAATTTGGGAAGAAGGAACATCAGATACTTTATTAGTATTTCTGAGATGATAAAATTTAGTCTCTGAGAAGTTAACAGGTTTGCTTACTGGACCAGATGAAACTAGTCTCCCAGTAACATTTTCAATATCATTAGTGAAGCAGTCTATGCTGAACAGTCCACCCGACCCCACACCAATGCTGTTAGAAACTTTTAGGCACAGTTAAGACTGCCAATGACTCTGTGTAATTTATTATTAAATATGGTTATATTTATGAATGAGTGTTTTGCTGAATAAATTTATTGATTAAAGCTTTTGTTGAAAATGCTAAGACCACATCAAGTGATTATTGTTGTTTAATTCTTGTGTCATAAATACCTTCACCCCAACAAGATGAATAAGTGTATTCAACAGGAATGAAATGCAGATAACTGAATATTAATGATTTAATTCTCACTTTTTTAAGGAAAATAATTTATTAATGTGGCACTCATCTAATTGATTCATTAAAAGAAATCTATCAAATCTTGGACCTTACACAAATAGCAATACTGAGTCATAGCAAGTAGGATGCCTTATTTGAAAACTTAAGCTACATAAATAACAGTGAAAAGTATTGATGTTCTTTCACTTTGAAATCTTATGTTACAGTATACCAAATCAAGGGTTCTTATTTCATGTTCGTATATATTAATTCTTCTCTTTAACGTTGACTGGTTTCCCAACAATGCACTAAAATAAAACAGAATATTAGTCAAGGGCCTACCCCAAGGATGCTGCTTTTCTACTTAGAGAAAAAATTATTTATGATGAATGCAACAATAGAAAACAAGAGAAAGTAATTACTAGCAGTCAGTTGTTTCCTGTAGAATTCTAGTGTTTCAGGAAACTGAATAATTTATGCAAGGAAAAGACTTGCCAGGTGAGAAGAACAAAAGCAAACATGGGAATTAACATTGCTTATATGAACAAGGGTACATGCTCAGTCACTTCAGTTGTGTCTGACTCTTTGCCACCCTATGGACTATAGCCCACCAGACTTCTCCATCCATGGGATTCTCCAGGTTAGAATGCCAGAGTGGGTTGCCATACTCTCCTCCAGGGGATCTTCCTAACCCAAGAACCAAACTCGTGTCTCCTGCATTGTAGGCAGATTCTTGACCCCTGAGTCGCTCATTGGTGATGGACAGGGAGGCCTGGCTTGCTGCGATTCATGGGGTCGCAGAGTCGGGCACGACTGAGCGACTGAACTGAACTGAACTGATGTATATACAAGTTTTGAGAAAGTGGTAATATTGTATATACTGCTTTATTAAATGCTGTTTAATGTAAATTTCTGAGCTGTTGCATTTCATTACTTTTTCTTATATTAACTTTGGAGTAGAATGCTAACATACAGCTGTTCTGTAACTTATTTATCCAACCTCTTTGTGTAAAGCCCTGTGGCAAAATGCCCCTCCCAAAGATGTCCACATTCTAATCCCTGGAATCTGCAAATATGTTGCAGCATATGGAAAGGGAGACTTCACTGGTGTAAATAAGGTTGTGCTTAGTTGCTCAGTTGTGTCTGGCTCTTTGCGACCCTTTGGACTGTAGCCCACCAGGCTCCTCTGTCCATGGAATTCTCCAGGCGAGAATACTGGAGTGAGTTGACATTCCCTTCTCCAGAGGATCTTCCAGACCCAATGATGGAACCCTGGTCTCCTGCATTGCAGACGGATTGTTTACCGTCTGAGCCATCAGGGAGGCCCATAAATAAGGTTACAGACTTCCATTTGGGGAGATTGCCTGAGTTATTTGAGTGGACTCAATCTAACAGCATGAGCCCTTAGAAGCAGAGGATTTTCTCCAGTTGGAGGCAAAGAGATGTACAGATAGGGAAGTCGGAGAGGTTCAAAGCCTGAGAAGAAATGGGCTCTGCTGCTTTGAAAATGGAGAGGACAATGTGACGAGCAATGCAGACAGTCTTAGGAGACTGAGGGAGACTCCTGGCCGAAAAGCGGAAATCTCATTCTTCTGGTCACATAGATGTGAATTTGGCCAATAATACTGAATCACAGACAGACGAATTTTCTTGTCTGCATTGTTAACTATTATAATTCCAGGACCTAAAATGTACATCTCATTTACTAAATCAGTGAATGAATTATATTTCTGCATGTGTAGATTGTTCTTTAACATCACTTGTACAGGTGTTTTGTTTTGTTTTTTCTTTTTTTTTGGTCTCATGTGATGATTCCATTTTTCTTGATTTGAAGGAGCCAGTTCTGTATTAAATGTGTAGTATTGTTAGGATGAGAAATTTAGAAGAAAAATCTATCTTGTAGGAGAAAAAAAAATGCCCTAGAGTCAGTTACTAGAAATAATATTTTTTTTAAAAATCATTTGGTAAAATCAGGAAACAAATTGTTCAGCTAACCTCAAATAAAGAGAAACAAAATAAGGAGAAGAAATGTGCATAACTGTGGACATTGCACTTTTAGTCTAATACAGGAGAAAAGAAAAGAGAAGGTAGGACTCTGAGTATATGGAGTCAAGGTTTATTTAAGACTGAAATGTCATTGGCTGGCTACAGGGAGGAATGTAGAATGAGTCTACATAATAAAGGCAGTCATGAGAGGAGAAATGTGCATTATTTATAAAAATCTTAAATTGAGTCCAAATGCTAAGGAGCTTCTGGGATAATGTAGAGCTCTATTTTCTACTATGGTTTAGCTCTGATATTTGCCTACGGGTCAAGGAATTCAACTTCCATGTTGTCTTGCTCCTCTTCCCATCAGCTTGCTCTCTGAAAATGTCGCTTATCCTACATAGTAGAAACCCACCCCTGGGACCAGTGGGCTTGGGACTTGAACAAATGTAGCAACTGCTGCTCATTTGCTCCCTCTGCCCACAGGGTGGAGCCCACACAGAGCTGCACTGGGGGGCATCACTTGGAGATAACACAACAATAATTCTTACCATCCTTGAAATTCAAAAATTAAAGGACTATTTTTGACTTGACTTTTACAGTTCACCTGGTAGTCAATAAAGTATTTCAATTAATAAAACTGGTTATTTGTTTAGCCCCAAAACCTTTTCCCTCTTATTTTCAAGGTTATTGATCTTCCTCATTTTCCCATTCTATTCTTTGTCTCTTTTACAATTTCTGTTATTTATTATTGTGTTTTGTTAACGGATACCCTGCACCTGTCATTGTATTTGTTTTTTCTCAGTTAATTTCTCTACATTGGCTTCTTTCCTCTGAATTACAGAAAGGAAAAAAAAAAAAAAGCTGATTTTTTTCATATAGTTCTGTACTTTTTTTTTCCAGTATTCTTTCTGCTGTTGACCGAACCTACTGTAGTTTTACAAATTGCAGTCATGACTTTTCAAATGTTGTACTATTTCCTTTACATGGCTTCTTCTTCAAATATCTTGGATTCACTATAACCAAACATATTTTTGAGAATATGAACCAAAATTTTGGAAAGACTTTCTGCTTTAATTCCACTTCACAAGAGAATATATGCTTCCTGAATGTGGTTCTGAAACTCCCCTCCGCACCTATCTTTAAGAATGATACATTTACCTAGTTGATCTTCACAGAGGGTAAAGACAGGTAGACAGCTCCCTATGAGACTGTGCAGATTTTGATCAGATCCAGACAAAAGCAAAGGCTCAGTCATCTGCTGCAATTCTCAGAACTACTGATAAAATATGCAACCACTCTCTCCCCACCACCTGCTCTTGCAGCTTTTTCTCTCCAGTGGGCATGATATTTATATTTTTCCAAATCTCTGCCTCTTACACCCAGGTAAGTGACTCTGGGAAGCTAAGATTTCAGAAGTTTCCTTCCATCTAGTTCCATCTCAACTGTATCCACAAAACATTCTTTGTTATTCAATTATGTCATTGTTGCCTTTTTCACAAGATGCACACTTTTATTTTTCCCTTATTTTTCTAATGATATTGTCAATCATAATTTACCAAGATTTGAGGCAAAGGAGGAATAGGTGACATCCACACATGTCATCAATTCACTTTGAAACTAATATTTCCAATTAAACAAAATTTTAGACTTGGATTAATCAGAAATATTTCCCCCTCTGAATGTATGCATGCATCTCAAAGTACTTTGATTTTCTTTTCTCAAATGCTTTCACTCTTGACTGAAACAACTTGGAGGGATACACTATACTATCCACAGTGCTTAAGAGTCTTCTAATCTGGAGTCCATGGAGCACAAGGAATTCTATGGGTTGCATCTTTATAAATGCTCCCTTACAAACTATGTACTATTTTCTATGTATGTTTTTATATGAAATGTGTTGGAAATTGGTTCTAAAGCATTCAGCAAATTCCTGAAAAGGTCCATAACTTAACAATCTAGTGACCACTTTTAGCATATTGCTAATTTATATTTGTTGAAATGGCTGAGTCATAAAATAAACATTTAAATCTTCACCATGAGTATGTCCTTCTCCAATTGCTTTTGTCTGTTCACAGTAACAGGGCCCTTTTTCTCTAACTAGGCAGAATTATATGTCCATCTTTCAGCGGTCACAGTGAGGAAGATTTCTTTTGGCTGCTAAACCTGAGTACTAAAATGAAGAGGCTGCTCCCTGCGTAATCTTTTACTTCCCTGCTGCTTGTGAGGATCCTTTGTAGCACAATAGTTACAATCAATTAAGCTTTCCACTGTATGTGAGGTTTCTGATCAAAGTACAGGAAGCTTTTTCTTTTAAAAAACTGATTTTTCAATTATTAAAATACATGTCATAAAGTGCAATGCATCACACAAATTCCTCTCATTTCTCTTAAAATTTTAATATTAGCAGAGCAAAGCTGCTTTTGTAACATCTTCTAAAAGAGTTATTTCAATATTTGTACACAGTTAGTATGCTAATGAAGTATATACAATTCCTAAAAGTATTTGTGAAAATATTTGTACAAACTGAATTTATAGATCACCATCAGATTTATTGGAAAGGGGTTCTGCAGCATTTAGCAGATTCTCAAAAGGATCCTTGTCACAAAAGAGTTTAATTAAAACTGTATGTTATTGATACACTTTCAGAATATTGTTCATTTATATTTGTATAAATGACTGAACAATGCAATAATTTTAAATTCTTTTTTATGCTTTCCTCTGGTTCATATGCCTCAATCAAATCATTTAGAATAAAAACAAAGATAATCCTAACTCATCTACTTAATATAGCCAATACATTTCAGGATTTAATTTGTCCATTTTCGAAGTTGAGCAGGCCAATATTTAAACAAGTACGCAAGCCTTAAAATTTCTTTTGTTTAATATTATATTTATGGTTGTCACATATCAAACTTACACTGCAGTAACTAATTTTTGTGAGAAATAAAGACACATTGCTCTTTTACCACCAAAGTTGGATTTAAGTTTTTCAGTATTTAATTAAAATACAATACTTCATTATATTTCTGTTTTAGTATTGGTAATTTATAAGTGACCATGGCCTTTTTTCTCTCATCTTTTCTAGAAACAGTTAACACTGACTTGGAAAGATGTGGACACTCTCTGAGATGCTGATGTTAGAAATTAGGTTTCAGCAGCTCTAAAAATCCATCCAGCCATAGTATTTTTAAAGATGATTCATTCCAGTGATTCCATTTATTTAACATTTAACATGATTTAAAAAACGTCATTTCATCACTTGAGAGCAGAAGTAATGTTATTAGATGTGTACTTGTTTGTGTATGTTTAGAAGGGAAAAGCTAAACAAAGTTTCTCTACCTAAAACAAAAGTCTGCTATTTCCAGTGTGACAGACAATAGCTGTTTAACAGTGCTTGGTTTTGAATTGAACTGCTCCGAATTTTTAAAAGATAAGAGGAAATAATATGTTTAGCTCACTGAAAAGAGGAATTTACATAAGTAGGACATAATTATCCAAGTAAGACCTTGTCACTGAGACTTGGGAGGGTTAATGATTATGATGATAATTAAAATGCAGAGGATTTGTAGAGTACTTATTTGCTTTCTGAAGAGCTCAGTGTACTTCTTATATATTCTATTCTTTTCATTGATCTCTGTGCGATAGCTATACGAAAGGATGTTTAAATACTTCAGAATAATGGAAAAAAACATCTGACCTGTTATTAATAATAAGTGATTATAAGCTTTTGGGTTTTGCCTTACCTGAAAGGCAGGACCTCCAATGACATAGCTTTTTGAAACATCATTTCAGGTCATCATAGCAAAACTGACTCTGAGGAAAGAGTGCCACCTACTGAATCAAATTGCTCCGGTTCCCTCCAAGGACTGGTCTGTCAGTTTTAGAATTCTCCTGACATGCTTAACTATAAGGTTTAAAATTGTCCTAACATGCTTAACTTAGCATGGGATTGTTGAACCATTCGTGAAATAATTATTTTTGTTTCCAGCTTCAGTCATTTTATTTTAACAAATCATCAGTTATATCTGTAAATTAACCATTTCATTCAAAACCTTTTTATTTGTTTTGAAAACTAGTATACAAAGAATGATTGAAGAAATCTATATTCTTTAACGCAGGGAATTTCCTAAACAAATGCCTGTCTTTTTATAGTTAACGTGGCCACAAGGGGGAGCTAGCATGCAATTTCTTATGGGGCAGGAGAGTGGCGGTTTCACAATTAACTGAACTCTTATTTCTGGCTAAGGCATAAGAAGATCTAAATAATGCCATTATAAATTTATGAAGTTCAAGATAACTTTTCTCACACTTACATTTTACACAATGTAATCCAACTCCCCTTTTTAATGTATGTTAATTAATACATTAAACACACTGTAACATATTAGGGTGATGATTCCTATTTTCTGTATGAGCTCTCTCTCAGGTATTCTACACACAAGTACATGTACACATTTTGTTAAAACCACTTCAAATAGTTTGCAACTGTAAAACTTATATATAAAAAGTTTAAATTACCTCTTAAATTTAAGTCTCAATATTTTAAAATAAACAGACTAAAATGCATTCAAAAGTTGATCACTGGTGACTAATTTATGAATGTCCACTTCTGATTTATATGTATATAAAATAATGCATATATGTATATAAAATATGTAGCACCAGTTGGAAATTTACTTTATTATTGTGTGAATTTCAAATTACTAGAAATTCCAAGTTTTTGTAAGGTTAATCCTGTAATTTTAATTTGACTTCTCTTCGGGAACTTACTTCCTGTGTATAAGAGAAGGGTACTGTATGTGACTATATTATATTGTAACATAACATACATGTCATATAGAACGGATTCAATATATATCATTTCCTGACAAATTTTTTATAGCAAGATTTAATCATTTTAATTAAAATGAGAAAAAAGTTAACATTCAATTTATCATACTGTTTATAGATATGCTTTACTGTTTTCTAATTTATTATAGAGGAGAAATTTAGTAATCAAACTGTTTCAATTATAAAATTTCTCTTGAAACTTAAAAATTATACTTAATATGTATTATTTTATTAAAATCATATTTTACTTATCTTTATTAACATTCATAAAGGAGAAAGATGTTTTAGTCATTGTTATACTAGTAGAATAAATTTGTTATTTATTAAAAGGGGAAGCTTTGATTAAAAGTTAGCAATTGATCAATGGCTGTATGTAGAGGTGAACCTCAAGTATTTCTAACAGACAATGGAACTGGAGCTAGCTATAAATAAAAAATTTACTTGTAAATTAATATGATATGGAAATTTTTGATACTTGTTAAACCTAAAACAGTTTAGCTGTTAAAGTCATTTTTGAAAATTCTCTAATAAAAATATATGAAATCAGGTAATGAAATAATGGTAAAAATGACAGAAAAGGAAATAGTGGGAAGAGAATTTTTCAGTCATATAAACATTTGAAAATAGCAGCAGCAAAGATTTCTCTTAAGAACTGTATTTTATTGAATTCAAGAATGAAGCAAATAGGACAAGTTTTGGAAGAATTTTATAATTGCTGCCATTTTGACAACATGCATAAACTCTTGGAACTATAGCTATAACTAGTCAATATAAACATTAAAGAGTCTCTTGGAGGCAAAATTAAATATCTTTTGTAATTAAAAATCATGAATAATGATATTTAATTATTGATTTAACATAGCAGTATTAATCACCCTTTATCAGCCTATAAAAATAGACCTTAATATTTGTTTGAAGCTTTCCAACCTAATCAATTTATTTTAAAACTCACCTACAATACATTATCTTATTAATTAAATAATGCTATGTCTATGTGAGTATTTCTCAGTACTCTTTCTTAATGAGGCATCATGCATATATATTTTGTTTGAATCACACAAAAGCTTTGGATGTTCAATATATGTGATAATAAAAGAAGAGTACATGGGGCTTCCCCAGTGGCTCAGCAGTAAGGAATCGGCCTGCAATGAAGAAGATGCAGGTTCGATCCCTGGGTCAGGAAGATCCACTGGAGAAGGAAATGGCAACCCACTCCAGTAGTCTTGCCAGGAAAATTCCATGGATAGAGGAGCCTGGCGGGCTATACAGTCCACGGGGTCACAAAAGAGTCAGACATGACTTAAGGATTAAACAACAACAAAAGAATAATATGATTTTGATTTAAGGTTAAGACTATCAATTGTAATTTCAAATCATGATTATCAACCAGTCTTTTCTTGAGAAATATGAGATTCTAGATATCATGAGTTATGCTCAACTTTATGATCCTCTGGATTTCTTATTAAATCTCATATGTTCATAGCCTCCTATGGTATAAAAACCAATAGGATCTTTGAAATGTTAACAATACTTACATAATCTCTTTTTGTTTAAATTGAAGTCAATATTTTAAGAGTAGTTAAAAAGAATTTATTCAAAACGATATTCAAAACAGAAAAAAATAACGTTTAGAAAAATAGAATTTGTGTTACAAATTAGGAGAGGAAATGGCAACCCAGTCCAGTATTCTTGCCTGGAGAATCCCATGGACGGAGGAGCCTGGTCGGGCTACAGTCCACCGGGTCGCAAAGAGTCGGACACGACTGAGCGACTTCACTCACTCATAGTTTTAAAAACTGTATCTGGTTAAAGGGAAGTCAAACAATGGGAAATATCATTTGATTCAATTTCCTATAAAAATGAAATAGCGATGAGACAAAGATTAGACTTAAGGGCTCCCCTAGTGGCTCAGCGGTAAAGAACTTAGCAACTAAGACAAAAAGAAGATACCTGATACGCAGTAGTTTTGTTTTGCTCCCCTTGACTGAAACCCTGGGGTAGTCACCATAAGCATGGTAGTTCTCTTTCCGTACACTAGGGGGAGGTGTGACACAATTACTCTGGAGGGGTGATGGGCAAGTTGGTGTCTATGAGGATGTGCTGGTCTTTCTGAGACATTGTGGGTTTCCTCTCATTTGGATAATAAAACATCAAATTAAGAATAATCAATAAATCATATTACCATTTCCTAGGAAGTTTTTATTCTCTTGTGTTTGCTTTATTGTAAACCTCAAGTAAGAATATTTTATGAGTTTCCTTGAATGAGTAAGAAATGCAAAAAAAAAACACAGATTTTTCATATTTAAAAAAAGTAATGATTAATAAAGGAATGTGTAACCTCTACTCTTGACGTAAGTTAGTGGCTGCTTTTAAAGCCTCTACACCTCAGATTTCAAGACACACACGTTAGGATAGAGGTACTAACCCCTGCTTGAGAAATGTTTCACAGGGCAATGTGGTTAGGCACCCACTTCGCAAAATAACCTAGCTTTCAACAAAGCTCTAGCTCTCCTGTCTAGCAAATGAATGTGCATGACAAACTACCTATTCACAAAATGCAAAGACATTTTAGGATTTGAAGGACTGGCTGTAAAGAATTCCTTTTTACATTTTTAAACTCTTAAAGATAGTCTTTTAAAGAACTGGTGAACTTTGGATCCAATCATCTGCAAATTCATACTATAGGTTATCTCATTGAATCCTCTGAGAAATAATAGCTCCTTTACCTGAATCTTTAAGCAATTATCCCAACAACAGTCATCAGAACTTTCTTGTAATTGGTCTGGATTTGATTTCTTTGAATCTTGAATGATTCATGTTACAGGCTTGTGTGTTAGTCATTCACAATTTATAAATGGCAACTTTACTTTAGTATTTATGAATTGTGATCAATACTCTAGCAATCAAAACACTCACCTTTTCTATTTCAATACTTCAATTTTATTTTGCATTCTTAACTCTTTCCCAGAATGACTGGATCATGAACAAAGAAGTCCTCCCTTATGGATGTTTGTGATAATAGTTTGGGGAGAAAGAATCTCTGAGATTAGGACGTAAAGTTGTAGAAAAAGTAGATGAATCAGGAGTGTATTTGTGTGGGTGTTTGTTTATGTATGTGTGTGTGTGTGTGTGTAGTGGTGGTGGTGGTGGTGTTACTTAGAAAGTACAAATCTTACCAGATTTCCCACTGATCTGTCTTCATGTTTATGTTTCAGTTTCTACGCGTAGAGGCTTTGGCAAATACGGTCATCAACACCTACTTGGTCTTAAGGATACAGCATTCAAATTTCCACATGGAACTTCAATTGCAAGATCACGGTAAACAGAATACCTTGAAAACTATTATGCGTGAGTATATGGATGTCCGCTTTACTTTGAATCTGGGCTGAGATGCTGGCTACTGAAAAGGGTAAAGCTTTAAGTATTATTTAGCCAGATTTGGGTTTTAACAAGCTCCAAGCTTAAATTGCCCGTGAGCCTTTCTCCTTAAAGGAGAGGCGCTTTTTCCTCTGGGGAGACATGGCCTCTCTTTCATTCTGCTTTTCTTCTGAAGCACTTTCATAATCAAGTGACTTTCCTTGCCAGGGTACCGGGGGACCGCTGATATTTCTGAGGATGCAGAAAGTTACATATTGATTGCTGTTGCTCGAGGTTTGTTTGCAGCGGCGCGGGCAGAAGCGGGCGCGCCATCACCCTCGCATTTACACACACACTGAAATACACAACACACACACCCTGCCTGAGAAACAAGTACACACCCCTCTGCACCTCATTTAGATGGGTACACGCGCAGCCGGAAGATCTACGTCTCCCTTGGTATGGGTGAATGTACGGCGCGTGCGTTCGTGTGTGTGTGTGTGTGTGAGAGAGAGAGAGAGAGAGAGAGAGAGAGAGAGAGAGAGAGAGCAGAAGCCCAACAGGAAGACCGCAGCTATCTTATTCTGCAAGCACTCTGCGATTCCGGGTTCCGCGTACATCGGATAAAACAATAAATAAATTGCTGTCAAACTTTTTTTTTTTCAGATTCTCTTTTTTTCCAGAGGAAGACGGAGGAGGCGTTTCTCCCGGCAGTTTAAGACTCGGGGGACCCTGCGGCGAGGCCCGGGGCGCCCCCGCCGCGGCGAGCGCGGGGCTGGGCCAGCACGGCCGGGCCCCGTCTCGCGGCTCTGATCAATGGCTCTGAGGCGCCGGGGCCACAGGCCCCGCCCCCGTCGTCTGTCCGGCGCTCCCATTGGACGCGGGCCGGGGAGGCCGGGCCTGGCGCCTCGCGCTTATTGGCTGGCGGGGAATCAGTATCAATGTTTAAGCGGCGGCGTGGGGTGAATAGAGTCAGTCAGCGAGAGGCGCTGGGGAGAGAGCGGGGACTGCGAGCCCGGCGGATGCGGCAGCGGAGGGCGGCCGGGGGGACGCCGCTCCAACTGTTGAATTTTTACCTTTCCTTTCCATCGGTGCTGTGCCTGCGGACATGGATTTATTTGCTTTGAAATCCGCACGTCTTTCCCAGGCTGTGAGCTGATCCTGTCAGGCACCAGATTGAAAGAGACCACCCGTGACAGAAAAGGAGGAAAAAAAAAAAAAAAAAGCCTCCACAACGGACTGCACAATTAACTACGCACACCAGTCCTGGACTTTGTGAATAGAAAACACTGACAGGAAAATCGTGAACTGTGATGCGGAGCTAAGCTGTGAACAGTCTCTCTAATCCAGATTTTTTTTTTCTCTCTTTTTTTCTCACCCAAGATTGAAAGATTTGGGGGTTCCTTTACGCCTTTATTTTTAAAATAAAAACACCTAGCAAAACAGACGCCTTGCTTTCCAGAGCCTCGGACTCCGGCAGAAAGAGGTAGAGTAAAAGTGCTGCTGGATTCAGCTTCACCTCCCTCCTCCCCTCCCTGCCTCTCTCTCGCTTTTTCTTTTTTTCCCCAAAACATGAATCTGGCTTTTCTTTCTGTAGAGTGAGTCAGAGAAAGCGTTAGGAAGAAGCCACAACTAATGTCTGTGAAGGGAGGACCATGAGGCGAGAGTGAATTCGATTCGTTCCGCTGTTTCTGACTCATCCGGCAGATCGGAACACCTGCATTTCTGGATGTGTCATTCCCGTTTGTCGAGGCGCCTCGAGAATCCGAGATAATGTGTAGACAGACCCGTGCCTAGCATCCCCTGGGCGGTAGCTCCCCGGGGCGGGTGCCCCGGCTGGACCGCCGCGGCGGCAGCTCTTAGTCCGCTGCCCTCGCGACTCGCCCAGAGAGACTGCGAGAGCGAGACTGCAGAATGCATCACGCCAAACCTTGATGTGTTCCTTTCATCCAACCCACTCCTACTATAGGAAAAAAAAAAATTGAAGAAAAAAGAAAAAGCCCGCACTTTATTCGCTTCAAATATTCACCACTTTTATTCCTCGCCAAGGTTTTCCTTTCTAGATGAAGAGGACTGGGAGGCAGGGCCATTGGAAGGAGATGCTGAATAGAAAGAAAAGAGAGGCACTTGACAGCCCAACCCTCTGAATGCAGAGACTGTTTCCCTTCTAGCGAGAGACAGGGAGAGTGTGTGTGCGAGGACTGGGAGGGTGGCTCCCCCTTCCTTTTTATTCCGCCTCTCCCTCCCCCTTCAAATCTGCACATCCAACCATGAGTTGCCTGTTGATTTCCTTTCGCCTGGGAAGAAAAGCAAACTGGAATTAAACTGCAGGGAGAGAAGTCCTTGCTCGGGGGCAGAGAATGGGATGGTAGCGGCGGCTACTGGCTCAGCGTAAGAAATCAGAGTGCGTTCTACCAACAGAGGCGGAGATACATCTCTACATTTTCCTCCTCCCGACAGACTCCAACCGCAAACGCAGATCAGGCTGTGGCTTCCTCGACTTTGGGGAGAGCCTTTTCCGAGGAAGAGAGGGAGGAGCCTCGTGGAGGGAGGAAACTACAAATCCGGACACTAGTTCTTTGCGCTGCATTTCCTCCCCTCCCTTCGGCTGTTCGGAACGGAGAGAAGGAGGAAAAAAATAATAATAATAAAGAAACACCCTTGGCTTGGAGATGCAGTCTGCCGCCACCGCTGCCTCAGCCGCCAATGCGAGATTAGATCTCTAAATGCAGCAAAACACTGCCTGAAAACAGACCAACCCGCGAAGCAAGCAGACATTTCACAAGGCTTCGGGGAAGCTTCAATATATCTGACTCTCTCTCTCTTCGTTGTTCCTCATTCCCATCAATTTCATCACTGAAGAAGAGAAACAAGTAAGGATTTCACTTTCTGATCTGCCTAGAGACACACCTCCCAGCTCCCTCCCCCACCCGATGTGAAGAGTATTCCGGAGGCAAAAAGCTGGAGTGGATTTGCAGCGCCCTAGCGGGAGTGAGGAAAACCTACGGATTCTTCAGCTCATTACCATCCTCCCCAGACGCGATTTCCTTCTTATCGCTGCTCTCATCGCTCAAGTTTGAGTCGCCCGAAGTCCAGGAGGGAGAGACAAAGCCCCGGGCTCGCCCCCAGCCGCAGGGAGCCTCCGCCTTGCTCAGTGTCCCTGCAGCTCCGCTGCACCGCTGCTCCCAGCCCAGTGCGGATGCTGTAGATCAACAGGTTCGGGGAACTTGAGCGGAATAAGGAGAGACCGCCGGGTGCCGCATCCCGGGAGCGGAAGGAAGAGAGGATCCAGAGACTTGTGGCTCGCGTCGGGCGCGGAAGCTGCGCCCGGAGCCCCAAGCTGGCGCGCACCCATCCGCTAGCCCCTCCAGTCCGGCTGCTTCTGCCAACACCCCGCCGGTCTGGGATGTATCTTTCCATCTGTTGCTGTTTCCTCCTATGGGCTCCTGCCCTGACGCTCAAAAACCTGAACTACTCAGTGCCGGAGGAGCAAGGGGCCGGCACGGTGATCGGCAACATCGGCAAGGATGCTCGACTGCAGCCCGGGCTTCCGCCCTCAGAGCGAGGCGGCGGTGGTGGCGGGCGAAGCAAGTCTAGCAGCTATCGGGTGCTGGAGAACTCGGCGCCGCACCTGCTGGACGTGGAAGCGGACAGCGGGCTCCTCTACACCAAGCAGCGCATTGACCGCGAGTCTTTGTGCCGCCACAACGCCAAGTGCCAGCTGTCCCTCGAGGTGTTCGCCAATGACAAGGAGATTTGTATGATCAAAGTAGAGATTCAGGACATCAACGACAACGCTCCCTCCTTCCCCTCGGACCAGATTGAGATGGACATCTCAGAGAACGCGGCCCCGGGCACCCGCTTCCCGCTCACCAGTGCACACGACCCCGACGCCGGCGAGAACGGGCTCCGCACTTACCTGCTGACGCGCGATGACCACGGCCTGTTCGCGTTGGACGTCAAGTCCCGCGGCGACGGCTCCAAGTTCCCAGAGCTGGTTATCCAGAAGGCGCTAGACCGCGAGCAGCAGAACCATCACACTCTGGTGCTGACCGCCCTGGACGGCGGCGAGCCGCCGCGCTCCGCCACGGTGCAAATCAACGTGAAGGTGATTGACTCGAACGACAACAGCCCCGTCTTCGAGGCGCCCTCCTACCTGGTGGAGCTGCCCGAAAACGCCCCGCTGGGCACCGTGGTCATTGATCTGAACGCCACCGACGCCGACGAGGGTCCCAATGGCGAAGTGCTCTACTCTTTCAGCAGCTACGTGCCCGACCGCGTGCGGGAGCTCTTCTCCATCGACCCCAAGACCGGCCTGATCCGGGTCAAGGGCAACCTGGACTATGAGGAGAACGGGATGCTGGAGATCGACGTGCAGGCCCGAGACCTGGGTCCCAACCCTATCCCGGCCCACTGCAAGGTCACGGTCAAGCTCATCGACCGCAACGACAACGCGCCGTCCATCGGTTTCGTCTCCGTGCGCCAGGGGGCGCTGAGCGAGGCGGCCCCGCCCGGCACCGTCATCGCCCTGGTGCGGGTCACCGACCGAGACTCGGGCAAGAACGGGCAGCTGCAGTGCCGGGTCCTGGGAGGAGGCGGGCCGGGCGGCGGCGGCGGCCTTGGCGGCCCGGGAGGCTCCGTGCCCTTCAAGCTGGAGGAGAACTACGACAACTTCTTCACGGTGGTGACCGACCGCCCTCTGGACCGCGAGACCCAGGACGAGTACAACGTGACGATCGTGGCGCGGGACGGGGGCTCGCCCCCACTCAACTCCACCAAGTCGTTCGCCGTCAAGATTCTGGACGAGAATGACAACCCGCCTCGTTTCACGAAGGGGCTCTACGTGCTGCAGGTGCACGAAAACAACATCCCAGGAGAGTATCTGGGCTCGGTGCTGGCCCAGGACCCCGACCTGGGCCAAAACGGCACGGTGTCCTATTCCATCCTGCCCTCGCACATCGGCGACGTGTCCATTTACACCTACGTCTCCGTGAACCCCACCAACGGGGCCATCTACGCCCTGCGCTCCTTTAACTATGAGCAGACCAAGGCGTTTGAGTTCAAGGTGCTTGCTAAGGACTCCGGGGCGCCCGCGCACTTGGAGAGCAACGCCACGGTGAGGGTGACGGTGCTAGACGTGAATGACAACGCTCCGGTGATCGTGCTGCCCACGCTGCAGAACGACACGGCCGAGCTGCAGGTGCCGCGCAACGCCGGTCTGGGCTACCTGGTGAGCACCGTGCGCGCCCTCGACAGCGATTTCGGCGAGAGCGGGCGCCTCACCTACGAGATCGTGGACGGGAACGACGACCACCTGTTTGAAATCGACCCATCCAGCGGCGAGATCCGCACGCTGCACCCCTTCTGGGAGGACGTGACGCCAGTGGTGGAGCTGGTCGTGAAGGTGACGGACCACGGCAAGCCCACCCTGTCCGCGGTGGCCAAGCTCATCATCCGCTCGGTGAGCGGCTCCTTGCCCGAGGGCGTTCCCCGGGTGAACGGTGAGCAGCGCCACTGGGACATGTCGCTGCCGCTCATCGTGACCCTGAGCACCATCTCCATCATCCTCCTAGCGGCCATGATCACCATCGCTGTTAAGTGCAAGCGCGAGAACAAGGAGATTCGCACTTACAACTGCCGCATCGCCGAGTACAGCCACCCGCAGCTGGGCGGGGGCAAGGGCAAGAAGAAGAAGATCAACAAAAACGATATCATGCTGGTGCAGAGCGAGGTGGAGGAGAGGAACGCCATGAACGTCATGAATGTGGTGAGCAGCCCCTCCCTGGCCACTTCCCCCATGTACTTCGACTACCAGACGCGCCTGCCGCTCAGCTCGCCCCGGTCCGAGGTGATGTATCTCAAACCGGCCTCCAACAACCTGACTGTTCCCCAGGGCCACGCGGGCTGCCACACCAGCTTTACCGGACAAGGGACTAACGCGAGCGAGACCCCAGCCACGCGGATGTCCATAATTCAGGTAGGAGACTTTTAGCATCACTGGGACTTCACTTTCTTGCTGGCTTGGGGAGCTGTCCTGAAACCTTTGAAACAGGAAGAGCCACACTGCCAGCAGCTGTGAGAGGGGCACTTACGGAAAAGGATTTCCACTTGGGCCACTGCCTGCACAGCATAGTCTACACATAACCCCTCCCATGTGAATAGTCGAAAATTTATAAGATGTAAAATGTCTTACTTTTGTTGCATTTTAGACGTTTATTTTTTTATAGGTTTTAAAATGTTACCCGGGTTCAGTGTTCACAGTTTATTTTACTTTGCTGGTCTGCATTTCTCTCCACAACAGAGGATTACTAGAGTAGAACATTTTTTTCAGTTAATTCACTTAAAATTTTTGTATTTCATTAAAAAAAATCTGATGGCAAAAGAAATGTATTCCCCAGTATTAAGTAGCTAATTACTTTTTAAAAGAGGCTAACTACTTAAGTACAGCATATCAACCAACAAGCCGTCAGAATTTTCAGAGCCTGAATCATACCAGTTTTTACCACCACCCCCAAATCAGTGTTTCTATTTAAAAAGTATTCTAAAGGGCACAAATCTTATTAATTCTTCAGCTGAAACTGCAGACAGTGCATTAGTGTAGCTTAAGCTTGGAAATGTGAATTATATTCTGAAGATCTTTGAGAAACTTGAAAAAGTATAGGCTCTAGATATGACTTATATATATCTATGAAAAGTTTATATTTATTTTGTCCTGTGGTTTTCCTGATCTGTTTCCTTAAAGTCACTGAGAGATGAACAGAGTACATTGGAGGGCTGGTCTCATTCTCTGCTGTGAAAACAGGAGGCAAAGTTGCACTAAAGGCACCTGTACCAAAAGAATTCCAGGATGCATTTAGTTTGCATACTGCATATTTTCAGTATATCTAAGTGATATTTAATATAAATCAGATAGTAGATTCACATTATTGGTATATGAAAAAAACTAACTGACCCAGCATGGGCTCTAGACTAACAAAAGCAGTTGATTGTACTGTGTTTAGTTATTGCCTAGTTTCTTTATCTACTATTGGGTTGTGTCACAAAAACAAACTTAATTTTTGCTTATCAATGTGTGTTGCTAAAGATTACTCTGGATGAGCAATACTTGCAATTTGAAATTGAGTTTACTGAAAGTGACATTTTGGGAGGAAAATTAGTTTGGGGCAAATGAAAATAATTTACTCAGAATTTTGTGCTTTAGAAAAACAAATACCTTTTAGTGACACTTGACTCAGTAATGTTTTTATTATTAAAAACATTTATTATTATAAAACAGAG
The DNA here is from genome assembly GCF_055505025.1 of Bos grunniens. Classification (NCBI taxonomy): domain Eukaryota; kingdom Metazoa; phylum Chordata; class Mammalia; order Artiodactyla; family Bovidae; genus Bos; species Bos grunniens. Next base: position 5,546,358 of record NC_141176.1, on the reverse strand, counting down.
TAGTAGAATTTCATAATCTTATCATTTTAAACAGAAGTGTAACAAATAGTAAAACTCAGCAAAACAGTGTCTTATAATATTTTAATGTCCTTGTAAATCAGACTCATACTGAACACTACTGAATACCAGAGTATCCATTGTAGTTTTAAATCCCATTTTTTACAATGTTTGCTATGCACTAGTAATCATGATTTTTGGCGATCTCTATAAAACTGAACAAGAAATTTCTCCCATAAAAATTATAGTTTCTATGAAAGTCTGTGTGTAAAACTGGTATTTATGATAATTTCTATAAATACACTTGTTATATACTTTCTTATAGTTTTACCATTGACAGTTAAAAAGATATCACAGAGGGTTAGTGCTTAATCTTCCTCTTCAAGTACTATGAGTTGAATTCTTATTTAGTGTCCAATAAGAATGAAGTTTGTGCAGTGAAATCCTCAGCAAGCCTGATTCCTGATCAGTTTAGGGAGAAGCAATCTTGGGTGGAAGTACCCAGGAGGCTTTGACGGACAGGGGTCCTTGAGCAGTGTTTACACCATACCGTCTTGAATCTGGCCATTGCCCGAGGGACAGATGATGATGATTCCTCTCATTAGCAGTAAAACTTGAGCCAGGGCAAATCTCACACACACACACACACACACACACACACACACACACACACACACGCTGGGGAGAGAGAGTTTAAACAGAAAACAAAGGAGGCAAACTTCCTTGTTTTCCTGCTATTCCCTTTCTTCCAGAATCGTACTTCATGACATAAAGACACAGGATAAGTTTAAGTTCTTGAAATGGTTTCCAACCTGGCTCAGTTGCCCATATTGCTTCTACAACTGGGAGTTTTTGCAGTCTTATAAGGGATGCCTTTTAAGTTCCTAATATGTTCATTTCCTTGTAACTGTGTCAAGTTTTTCTCAGTGCCTATTATGGGGAACAGAGTAAATTGAGTACAGTGACCTTGCTTTTTTGCTTTCTTTTTTAAACTAGTGTGCTGCAAACACTTTGTGCAGAACTGACAAGCTCAAATTAAAGTGTTCAGGCATCCCATATTCTTGTTTCAAGTTCATTTATTAATGTGTGTTTATTTAACACAACCTGCTGAGGAAACATACTATTAAACCCATGTCTTTCTGAAGGAAGAATTTTAATCCACAGAATACAGATGAAGAAGGAACTATTGGGTCTGGTTTATCTTTATTTTCCAGCATCTTGGGTGCTGTTTAGAATATTCGCAGAGTATAAAATGAAAAAAAAAAATCATACTGTTTTGAGATACACTGTTAAAGGGTGGTGAAATGAAATTTAGGAACTTTGGGATTATAAGACTCATGTTACAACGCAAATTAAAATTTTTCAGAAGATTTTGTGTGAGTTGCAGGCTCTAAAATTTTAGGATTAATATCTATAGATTTTTTGGCATGAATTTTTATTGAGAATAGATGCCAAAAAATCATGTAAGTTGGTGTAAAAACAGTGGTTTGTGAAAAAGTATTTTATTGAAGATTTTCTTCAAGTTTCTCAGCCCATTTAAAGTCAATCTATAAAGTGTTCAAACAATTGACTAGTGATTAAAACATCCTCAGTAGTGTGAATCATAATACAATATTATTATAATGAAATATCTTATTAACTTTAAAGCCACAAAAGTAATTTGGAATAAAACAGGAACACAGATTTTGTGGTCAGTTAGACAAATAGATTATTACACAAATTTATAAAAGCACTCTTCATTGGAGCAGTTTTCATGTGAATTATTTCATAGTTTAGTATGAGAATCTAAAATCAAGTGGAGGTCATTACAAATTGTCACAAGTTACTGCTAATCGTGACTTATCAAGAATTACTAGGTAGCTGGGTAAATTTTCCACAGGTGTTTTCAATGATGGCCTGGTTGCAAAGAGGAAGGAGGCTGGGGACTTCTCACTGGTGGGAGAATTTCCAGTTTTGTTTAAACTTCTGTGTTTTCAGTTGTTTTTTTTTTTTTATTGGTAGCACATAAAATGTAGTCATCTTAATATGCTGTCATAGAAGAAAGTATGTTGAGCCAACAGAATAAGATATACTAAAATAAATTTTTGAAAGGAATACATTCTTACACAGTGTTTTACAGTTCAATTTTAAAAGATTCACATTCTGGTTGACTTTAGACTTTTTATCCTGGAAGAGGAAATCCTTTTGATATACCTGGATGGCCTTTTCAATAAAAGTGAATTAAACATATGAAAATACCTTCAGTCAATCCAAATATATAAAAATGAGATTGAGGCATAGAGGACTCTAGTATCATAATGTAGATAATAAAGTCAGTATCTTAGAATGAAAGGGTGAAAGACAAAATACATCTTTCCTAGCAACATTAACCGTTGTCTGTCTTATTGCTACTTCTCTAATACAAGAGATTTTTGGCTTGGGGCCCAGATGAGTTCTTAAGACCACAATTTTCAAAACTTCATACTCTGGTATGGTAGGCATTTCAGTAACAATCACAAAGTATGTGAATAACTTTTTTTCCATTCATGATTTTCAAGAATCTTTTGCAGTGTTATTCCAAGATGAAACCATTTTATTAATCACATGCACTTATTTCCATAAACTTGATATACATCTCTATTTCTAGGGTTTGTGATGGGCTGAATAGGAAGGGAATATCCCTATCTTACTGCATGCCTCTAGAATTATCTTGTCCAGTTCGGTTTTTTAAGTTTTTTTTAAAAGGTAGGTTTCAGTTCTACTTCAAATTCACGTGAATACACAATCATAAAACATATCTTTCTGTTTTTGAAGTTGAAGTGTTAGTCGCTCCGTCATGTCTGACTCTGCAGCCCCACAGATTATAGCTCACCAGGCTCCTCTGTCCATGGAATTCTCCAGGCAAGAATACTGGAGTGGGTTGCCATTCCCTTCTCCAGGGGATCTTCCCAAACCAGAGTTTGAACCTGAGTCTTCTGCATTATAGGCAGATTCTTTACCATCTGAGCCACCAGGGAAGCTGGCTTCCTGTTTTTACTATATTAAAAATAGTACGAATAAAGTAGGAATAAACTTTAAAAGTTACTCAGCAATTAAGGTGGATATTCAGCAGTTTGAGTTTCTTTGGAGAAGAGTTTAAAATTCAAATTATTATCATTCTTAATATGTTATTATTTTTATTCTTAGTTTTGTGTTTGCTTTTGAAAATCTCAGCTGCAGTGTAAATCTCTGTGCATTTCTCTATTTTATAATAAATAAAAAAACAAAAGTCATAACATTTTTACTATATGAACTAGAACCCCTAGGCTCACTTTTAGTATCAGCTGCTCTAACTGCTCATGAGGTAATAGTTTCTTTAACCAATATTTTTTAGTTTTCAAGAAAATTTTCAAAATATTAGCTAGATAGTACTTTAGTATCTTTAAGGTCTTATTCTTACATCTTTATCAGTCTTTTAAAATGTAAGAGTAAGATGATTTTTAATTTTATTTAAGTTCTTTGAGTGACTCTATAATTTTTATTGAATTCTATGAGTGAATTTTGTAATATCAATAATACTATTATATAGAAGTCTGGAAGGAGGATTTTATTCTTGGCATCATCTTGCTATTTAAGGCTGTGTGCAATCAGGCCATAGAAAAGCATGCTCTAAAGTTCCTATTTCAACTGCTTGAACATATTTTTATTCAAGAAAATAAATTTACATGTTCTAAAGCATTACCTGTTGCCTGTCACTATATTGATCAAGTCAAACAAAAAATAAAATAAGAACACCAAAAAAGTTTTATTTATAAAGTTGCTCTTATAGTACATTTTATTCACTTTTTTATGCTGCATAGATATACATTTATATGAGGTTAAAATAAATGTTATTTTTAAAATAATCCCAAACATTATCTCTTAAAAGACTAAGAAATATACATATTTAAATCTGTAGATAAATATTTAATATTGTTGAAAACAGTAATATTTATACTTCATCATGTTTCACTACTATTTTCCAGTTTCAAATTTTTCACTGTTAGTGCTGCTTATGTAATAAATGCAGTAGAAATACATCTATATAAGTAAGAGATGTAAATTAAGAAAATATTTTAAAAAATTTAAGGTTAATAAAGGTTTACATGCCTTAATTCAGTGAAGGCTGGCTCTGCCCATATTTATGAAAATGTGAACAATCAAACTTCCTGGAGAAATTAATGTATTCATGTACATGTGTATATGTCTTTACGTTTTCAGTATAATGTACATAAAGGTCAAGCACAAATATTAGCCCATTTTTATACATTTTTATTTCAAAGGTAGTTTTCTTTTCTAGGATGAACTCAAACCTTGCTTTTTCCTTGAAAATATTTTTTTTTTTTTTTTAATTTTGCGCGCCCCGGCGGGAACCGCGCCGGCGCAGAGCCCCGCGAAGGGACGGGCGGGGGTAAGGCACGCAGGTGGAGAGCCTGGGCCCTTGAAAATATTTTTAAACTTGATAATCTCACTGTTTCAAGCTTCAAACATTTTGAAGTTCCTTAAAATAGAGGCGGTTATTCCAGAGTAGTTCAGGAACAGCTGGCTTTCAGTGGACAGTAGGTTGGAGTTTATGTAGATTGGGGCTTCCCTGGTGGCTCAGATGGTAAAGAATCTGCCCGCAATGCAGGAAACCCAAGTTTTCTGATTCTCTAGGTAGTGTGGTGGGGTGTCTAGAGGCACTGTGAGAGTATATGCTGGGAGCCTGCTGATGAAACCAGAGGGGGAAGGTGAAGCCACTGGAACTGGTCTCATGCTAGTTAGGAAGTGAAACTTAACTCCCCTACGCTGAGAAGTTTTGCAATACACTCAATAGTGGGTAAATTCTTACAAATGCACCTGTTAATTGTGATTTTAGTCATTGCTTCAGAATGTATTCCCCTCAGTGATGCTTCTGTTTAATAAATCCCATTGGGCATTATCTTAAAGCCATCTTTTAGTAAAGTCATTAGGGAGAGGGTGTTTTTTTTTTTTTTTTCCTATTGAATTCCTTCAACCAATGACTGTCTATTTGTTAGAGACTAACATAATGGTCATCTTGCCTATCAATTTGAAGATAGTGTTGACTTCTGACACCCATCTACGAAACGCTTTTAAATCTTCATTGGACCTACACTAACCTATTGTCAACCTGTTTTAGCAAAGGAGACATTGACAAGAATTCCCTTCAGAGGCACACAGTATTTTACAGTTAGTCATAGCTTTCACCACTAGCTTTGACAGTGATGTATTGCTATCCTTTGGTCTCCTGAAATAAATTATCTTATAATAAAGAAGTTCATAATGGCATCAACATTCTGTCCTGTGACTAAGCAGAAGCCTGTTATTGCGTCCTTGCTACTGCAGAAGTATAAATTCAATATTTTTAAAGTAAAGCAAAAAAAAAAAAAAAAGATGTAGCAAAATACAGATGCAAAGTTGTGGAGTGTGGGTGGCACTTTTCACTCTTGTGCACTGTGTTCTTCCAGTGATAGACTGTAAAATTGGTTTCAGACAGTGTTTGAGAGAATCTATTGATATACATGCGACACACTTCTATTTGTCTGTTCTGATCCTAGTGACATTCTGATTACTGGTATTTGTAGGCTCTGCCCTGGATCTATTCCAAGGAATTTTATTGTAGTGAAATGACTCTTACAGTTCATTGAGCATCTAGCATAACTGTGCTAAATATGATTGGCACGTTTGCATATATTTATTCAAAAAATAAGGCAGTTAAACAGCATAATTATGGGAAAATGAATCATAACAATAAAAGACCATTTAAGTTAACAAGCTTTGTGATCAAAGGATAAATACAGGTTGGATAAATTAGACTTTAGATGTAACTAATCTACATAAATAGACTTAGTTCTGATTAGGGGAATGGAATATATTAAAATAATTTAATGGTATAAGAAATGCATTTTATTTCATACATTATGAAATATTTAAAGATTTGAGTTATTTTCTATATATTTCTATTCTCTGAAATGGTCGTGAACCATATTTGTGTTGAATGAAAAACAAGCAAGGTAAAGATGGTTATCATCTTGAAACTTATTTGGTAGAATACACGCTGTAAGAAAAATATTTATTTTTTAGGCTTGTAATATTTTTGATTGATTTTTAATTAATGAAACATATTAAAGGGACCATTTAAAGGAAAATTTCTTGTTTACTTCTTTCGTCAACTAGAAGCAGCCTTTGTAGAATATGAAAGTGTGAACATTAAAGCTCTATTTTATGTTTTCAAAGCTATATATTCATAATCGTTTTGTAGATATATGCTGTTTTCAAGAAACACCGGATACATGTTTGTAAATTATATTAATATGGATATATATATAATATGGATAATGACTATATTCTCAACTTTTCTAGTGCTATTTTGATGGCATATTTATTTTTAAGTGATAGGTTTAACTTGCATGACTCAACTAATTTCTTTCCAGCAACTGTGGTGCTTAGGTATGTTTTCTTAAGCTCCACTTGGTGGTAACTTTAAAAATGTAATTTAAGCATAAGTCATCAACTGGTATACTTTTACAATATTTCTACCTGAATCACTAATCATTGTTAAGCAATGATTGAATTATACTTATACCTAGAATTTTCGTGTCCTCCATTTCAGTAAAAACTTTTGCTAAAAGCTCTTCATTTTATTTTGCACACAGTATATTTTAACAGAGTATACTGAAATTATTTTAGGACTGAATGTTTGATAGATTTTTGCTCTTTTTCCATAACACCAGAGCAACTGCATATGCAGAACTGATATATATATATATATATATATATATATATGCACTTATAATTGCCATGAGAAGGATTATCCATCCACAGTATGAGGTTACCAAAATGCACTTTTACTGATGTCCCTATTTCAGTAGATGAGGTAACAGTAAGAAGTTAGAATGTTTGAGAAATAATATGTTTAAAATCTTAGAAAAACTTGCTAGAAAAAATGTTATCCCTTAGTATTTTTGAGAAAAATAAACTTAGCTTCAAAAAGGAAATATTTTCCATTTCAAATTTGGCAATTGCTTAGTTATACATCTTTATATAAATATTAGTTATAAGAATTTCTGGACAACTTGAAAAATAATTAGTTTTGATTTCAATAGTTCTATCAGCAAAAACCCAGGAAATTGCTTGATATTGGTGACTTCTATTACTGTGTCTTCTTAAGACACAAAATTTCTATTTTGCTTTGGCAGTTTTGCATCTGTTTTAAAATAGTTTATCCCAAATCAACTTAATGCACTGAGAATATGAATAAGAGGAGATATAAACCATGCAAAATGAAAGATAAATCAACCATCTATCATTACAAGCATTCCCATTAAGACAGAATTAAAGATTCTGTGCAATTTTACCTTCACATAGTTTTAAGGCAAGACACTTGATTGCTTTATGTTTATTATTTTAGCTTTGGATGACCTTGTGTAACATTAATGAATTGTGTTTTTTCTTTTTGTTTTAAACCAACCCTTATTCTCTTACTTTAATCTTGATTGATTAAATAGGAAATTTCTGATTAATGAGAAATGTTTGGCGATATAGGTGACTCTTTCTTGGCATGGCATAGGCACAAAGTGCATTTGTAATTTTAGGAGCAATGAAAATATATTGGTGCTAATGCATGAATTTAAATGTAGGATAAAGACAATTTATTGAGAGAAGATATTATATGAAAAATAGGAAATATTTTGATACAATACATAGGTTGAAAAAAAAGTTTATAACCTTATACTTTAAGTGTTGGCAGATGCACGGATAATAATTATTAGATGAATTTCCAGATCCTGACCTTCTAGGAAGGCTAGTATTTATTCTTAGATGATAATAAGGCTAAAAATAAGGGAACTATCTTAGTAAACAAATCCCACTTCCAGTCAAGATAAGGTTACTGACAAGAGTAACCTTGCAGTGTGGCCCTCACATCAGCTGTGCCAATACCAACAAATGAAGCAAAATGACTAAGCTTGGAGAAACAAGACAGGGAATACATTTAAGGAGACTTTTTTTTTTTCTTTCTGATTTTGAGCAATTTGAGGTTTTCCATGATTTTTTTTTTTATATGATTGAGACAATTACATAGTAATTTGGGTTAGAATGCATGCCCAGTTCCCCGTTTCAAAACCCAATTTGTTACCACCTGTGGCTATTTCTATTAAAAAAAAAAGAAACATAATTACTATGAGTCTCAGCAGTCTTAGAGTAAATTTTGCAATTACAATGCTTCCCTTGGGCAGATGTGTGAAAATGGCAGATTAATTCCTGCCAGGATCTTTCTGTTCCTTGTGCATTTTTAGTTTTGGTGTTGCCTGCTTATTAGAGTGGCTCTGTTTGCTCTGGTTAAAGGTTATGTCAGTGTTTCCATAATAAATCTCTAGAAATGAAGATTCACAAGTCAGCCATTAAATTTTGCCTTAGGTGAAAAGTTGACATGTAACGTCTCAGCAAAGGAGCAGTTATTATTTTCCATCACACTCTGTTGTTGGGTTAAGTTTGAAGTAAATGGTAGCAGGACCACTTGGCAATGTTGAAAAAGTAGGACTTAGACTAGCAGGCAAAAAGAAAAGTGCAGTCTTTTGAACTATGAAATAATATCTAATCAACAGAAGCTGATAGAAGTATTTTAATTCTGTGCTTCATCTCTAGCTACTTAATGCATAAGATTTTTAAACAGTCACAATAAAAATATTGAGGCTGGATAGCTAACAAGAGATTTAATACTCCATCAGTTTCCGTTCATTCCTTCTTTTCATTATGATGTGTAAAGTGAAAGTGTTAGGCACTCAGTCATGTCCAGCTCTGCAACCCCATGGACTATAGTAGCCCACCAGTCTCTGTCCGTGGAATTCTCCAGGCAAGAAGACGGGGATGGGTTGCTATTCCCTTCTCCAAGGGATCTTCCCTACCCAGGGATCAAATCCTGGACTCCTGCATTGCAAGCAGATTCTATACTATCTGATTCACCAGGGAAGCGCTGAGATGTGTACACGATATTCTTAATAAAGACCTAATTGATTTACACTCAAAATAACTAATGTTTTTAAGTTTGAATAGTTTTGAATCTCTGGCTCAGTGTTATAACTCTATTCATAAAGTTAATTTATCACAAAGTGGTCTAGATAGGAGAATGGTTGAAGACAGTGATCACATCCATCTTGTCTTTGTAGTTGACAGAACTTAACATAGTTTAATACATAGTAGGCACTTAAAATATGACTTATTTGTGATGTCATATGATTACTGATCAGATGTAAGCCAGGGCTCGGATTCAAACCTAGAAGCTATTCAGGTTAAAGCTAAGGTTGTTTATAGAAACATGTTGAAATATTGATCTGTTGGTAAATAATGTATTTGAAGGTGGCCTATTTGATCATTTTTATTCATAGTTATTACATTCTTAATAACTGCAATGAAAATTTCTATGTTATACTGATAATATTGCCAGTCCATGGGAAAAAAACAGGTGGTCAGTGTTCACAATTTCCACAATATGTTTATATTTATGTGTGTAGATATATCAATATGGACTTCCAAGGTGGCACTAGTGGTAAAGAACCCACTTGCCAATGAAGGAGATAAGAGATGAAAGTTCAGTTCCTGAGTCGGGAAGATCTCCTGGAGGAAGGCATGGCAACCCACTCCAGTGTTCTTGCCTGGAGAATCCCATGGACAGAGGAGCCTGGTGGGCTACAGTCCATAGAGTGGCAAAGAGTCAGACATGACTGGAGTGACTTAGTATGCAGGCATATATAAAATATATATATATATATATATATGTTATCTCTAATTTACATCACATCAACAGAAACAATGTTGGTCAGAGTATCTTCCTTTTGTTCTATTACTTGGTATGGTTTATAAAATATTGAAACTATGCAATTCAGAGGTTATATGTTAAGATGTTATATGTTATATATTTTAAGGCTTTGAAAACCCCACAGCTGTAGTAAACTAAAAAAGTAGAGATTTTCCTGGCAGTACAGTGGTGAAGAATCCACGCTATAATGTAGGGGACACAGGTTCTATCCCTAGTTGAGAAACTAAGGTCCCGCATACTATTGAGCAGCTAAGCCTGTGTACCACACCAGATAAATAAACTCAATAAAGATTAAAAAAAGAAACTAATGTGATCCTTTTTTCTATGTTTTAATTTTAAGATAATTATATGTATAGAGACTCCATAAAATGTACTTATTTTCTAAATTAATTTTTAATAAAATGAAATGATAGATAAATGGTAACTAGTAAATTTTGATTAAATTTATTTGTATTTATTGACATCTAATTTTATGAGTTAATAATTTTCATAACAGCCATTTGCAATTTATAAATGGGAGAAGAAAATCACTATGGGCAGTTATCAAATTCATGTAGTAATAACCCAATTTACAAAAACTTTTCTTAAAATTTCAGAATCTATCTTATGTAGGTGATATGATATTTCAGTTCACATATTTGGGGAACATAAACTACACATTCATGTAAACAATATTTTCCCATTTCAGTAGTGTTGTTTAAAATGCATCCACACTCTTCAGAGTTGTTCAAGCCATATTCATTAATTCAAGAGTAAGTTATGAAATATTTTAAAGAGCTCTTAATTGAAATACTTTACTGCCAATGCAGGAGATATAAGAGATGCAGGTTTAATCCCTGTGTTGGGAAAATCCCTTGGAGTAGGAAATGGCAACCCATTCCACTATTTTTGCCTGGAAAATCCATGGACAGAAGAGCCTGGCAGGTTACAGTCTGTAGGGCTGCAGAGTCAGACAGACTAAATGCACACATGCATATACACATTGCTTTTAAACTACTACAGGACTTAATTACTATTTATCTAAATTTTAAATTTTGATGGAAAATTCAGGTCAAACAATAAGGAGGCTTGGTGGAACAAAGGCTTCAAGCAGAATGAGCTTTCACACCATATTACAAATTTAATTATCCTCGTTTCACAGAAGAGTCGAGATTCAAAGTGATGGAAAAAAATAATGGAAAGCAACATAGAAATAAACATTTAGGAAGTTCAGAATTCATTGTCAACTCCTATTTATGAAAAACCAAAAGACTGTAATAAAGAGTAAATTAATAGTGTCAAATATTACATCAATTAGCCTATGAATAATAAGTTCTCAATGGGGATATTTATATTCACAATTATATAAATATTATAGTTCAAGTCCATCTGTAAATTCACCCTGGATTATTTGCTATTTGGGAGGAAGAGGGCCCATCAACAGTCAGTGCTGTTCTGTCCAGATGAGCGGTCAAGCTGGATCTTGATTCATGGAACTATTAGATACCAAAGACCCGTGTATCCAGGGCAGACATTCCTCTACACAGTGGATCCAAGCTGGACCTGAAATATTAATATTTCATAATCTGTCTGAATTTTACTTCTTTCTAAAATGTGCTTGTTCTTGAACTATCATACATGCTTTTTTTTTTTTTTTTTTTTTAAGAATACAGCTGAGAAATCTTCTGGAAAGGTGACTTCCAAATAATGTTGGTAGAATGTGAATGGTTTGCAAATATACTATTTTTCATGAGTTTAATTTCTTTTCACATAAAACCAAATAATCTAAACACATGTGTCATCTGTTTATAAATTTCTCAAAAAGTTGTTTAAATAACTGAAATGTATCATCAAAACACATAATTTGAGTGAAGCAAATGGAAAGAAATTATTGTTTATATTTTATACTGACCTGTTCTAATTTTTTTCTTCCTATCTTTGCCCTCTGGTATCTTTTCTGTGATATCCATTCAGAAAACATATTTTTACATAGATAGCTTCTACATTTATGTATAACTTAAATATTTTAAAATATGTATATATATTTAAAAGGATATATATATATATATATATATATATATATATGCTATGCTAAGTCACTTCAGTCGTGTCCAACTCTGTGTGACCCCCATAGACAGGAGCCCATCAGGCTCCCCCGTCCCTGGGATTCTCCAGGCAAGAATACTGGAGTGGGTTGCCATTTCCTTCTCCAATGCATGAAAGTGAAAAGTGAAAGTGAAGTCGTTCAGTCGTGTCCGGCTCCTAGCAACCCTATGGACTGCAGCGTACCAGGCTCCGCCATCCATGGGACTTTCCAGGCAAGATGACTGGAGTGGGGTGCCACTGTCTTCTCTGATATATATATATATGTATATATATATGTATATGTGTGTATATAGATTGATGAGACCTTGGTGGTATTTCTCACCAAATTACTGCTTAACTGTACATTTGCCCATCAGTATCTGTGGGGGATATATTCTAGGACACCCTGAATTCCAAAATCTAAAGATGCTCAAGTCCCGTATATAAAATGGTGTAGTAATTACACGTAGCCTACACATATCCTTCCATGTACTTTAAATTATCTCTAGATTACACACAATACCAAAGGCAATGTAAATGCTATGAAAATAGTTGTAAATGTAATGTAAGTGCTAGGTTAATAGTTGCAACTTACAGCAAATTCAGGTTTTGCTTTTTGGAACTTACTGGAATTTTTTTCCCCCAAATGCTTTTTGTTTGAGATTGGTTGAATCTGGGGATGTGTGACCTGAGGATATGGAGAGCTGACCATATGTACATTTGGATTTAAGACCATGTAGTTGATTTCACATAGTGGAGCTGTACAGGGGTACGTTGAATTTCAGATGGGTTGGATTCAAAGTACTATGTTTGGCATTATTAAAATGCACCTAATAAACAAGATACATTTATTTAGTTAAAACTAAAAAGCTTCTTATTTCCTTTAATCTAAACTTGAGTGTATATTTTAAGAAGTAAAGTGTTGATATTCTTTTTATATAAAAATGATAAAATGAACCTCTCCACATGACTCCCTCATTTCGTTCTTCAGGCAAGAGTGTGCTCTATTGAGATATAGTAGAGAAAGGATTTTCCATCTGCCACTCCTGAAAATAGAATGCTTAGCTTTTTACCTCTTGATAAATCTTCTTTATTTATTTATGACTATGCAAGTCAGAGAAATATACTAACATATCAGTTCCTAACATAAGGAAAGGAAATTTATAGTTAAACTTGGTCAACAAATTCTTTAAAGTTATTTTCATTTGAAATTTCCTGTTAAGCTTCAGTGAACTGCTTTATTTAAATAGTCATCATTTAACTAGAGAAATTTAATCTCCAAGGACACATATGTTATTTAATGATATTATAGGTTGGGTTTTGTTTGGTGGAAGTGTAGGATGCAAAGGTGCTAGGGGTTGGAAAAGGAAAGGGGCTGTAATTCAGTATACCCAGGTAATATGATATAAATAATTGGAAAATGGAGATATCATTTCAGTTGGTTAATTGTAATAAACCTATTATCTTGTTAGAGGATTAAGGTAGAATCAACATGTTGGGAAATAGATAAAAGGTGCATGAAAGCATTTAAAATTCAATCATTAGGTTTTATTGCACCCATCTGCTCCCAGGAAATATAATTGGAAATTTGATTCATTGACCTTTAGCTGCCATTTTGGATCATAGTTCCAAAGTCTATGTTTTCAAGTTGGATATTTGAAGTTAATTTGATCAGAACCATACTCAGTACATTTTTAACTCAATTACCTTTTTGAACAGAATTTCAAAAAATAAAATCAGGCTTAATGGGCTGGTGTGTATTTGACAATAGCATCAGCATAGTTATTTAATTCTGGATCTGGTTAAAGCAACTAATGTTCAACTTCATTAAGGTTTCTATTAACTGAAAAGACCGGCAAACTTTTTATGTTGCTTTATTCACAAACTCCTACTTCTCATTAATTATTCTCTGGATCTATATTACATTAATTTATAGTTACAACATCCAATTACAGGAAAATTACCTACCATGACATATGAAAAAAACAGTATTTAGTATTACAGGTGATTATCCTTAATTTAAAAAAAAAATTGGCACTCCTCAAGCCCCTTATGCCAACATAAATATGATGCTACAGAGCCCTCCTAAAATATTTCTTACACTTCACTCAGAAGAGTGAAATGTAATAAAATTACATGCCTAACAGAAGAAATAATTATGTAAATTGATCATGATTTCTTGTCAGTGTTTGTCAGAGCTCTGTTCACTGAAGTTCATGTAACTTGGAAAAGAATCACAATTAAACAGATGTTTCTTCAGCCTTTGAGATCAAATTTCTGAAATATTTATATAGTGATGAGCCAGATGTACAAAGCTTAACCTTATAATCCCATTTCGCAGCTTTTCCAAATACTTGGAAACTTGTTAAGTATGAAGCTGATTATTTTGGCAGCATAGTTCCATTAATAGGATTCAGATCTCCCTTATTTACAAGCGAGTGCTGTTAATGTAATCTAGTATATTAAATCAACATGGAAACTGAAAAAGAATCCATTTAAGGGTTCACTGACAGGGAAGGGTTTCTCTAAAGCTCTTTTTATTTATTTATTTATTTTTTAATTGACTTCTTTTAGAAAACACATGGTGCAGGTGAATGATGTAAGTGTTTTAGGTACTACACTACTACCACTTTGATGTGAAGCAACTATAACTGATTTCTCATACGTTTATCATAATCTTGATATATACCATATATGACAATGCATCTGCCCTTTACAAATATCCCCTTCAGCATCATCTCAGTTGCAAGGCCTTGCATGTCATTTGACATGTGAAATTATTTTAAATGCACTTATTCTTTTTTTAATGAATAGAGGCAATACAGAGTAATATAATAATGTGTCATGATTTTCATTTTGCTTATTTATTGGTTCTGCAATAATAGATGGAGAACTTATTGTTATGCTTTCAGTTTGAGCTGTTTATTAACCATGCTACTAGGTGCACCATTTCATATTTGTGACGTTCTGTCCTCTCAAGAAAAAAGAGTATCAAGATTCTTAAATCAAATTAGACTAGGAAGAGTTTTATACTTGGTCTTTTTTTTATATTAAGTGCATAGCTATTATCAGCTTTTACCTGACTCTGCTTGAATAATAAACCCATGCTCCTTCAGAGAGAGGAAAAACCTGTTTTTCAAACTATATGTGACCACTCAATTCTCTATTTCATAAAGTAGGAAAAAGGAAATAGACTATCAGTGACTAGAACAATTCTACTTTTTATCTCTCTTGGGATATTTATCTACTTTGCATCTTATATTTATAAAAAATGTGTCTAATGGACCAAAAATAAAGAGATATAATATTCTTAACATTGCTTATCATCAAGGAAAGGCAAATCAAAACCCCTCACTTCACAGCTGTCAGAATGGCTGCCATCAAAAAGAACACAACACGTTTGCAAGAACATGGAGAAAAGGGAACCCTATACACTGTGGATGTGAATGTAAACTGGTGCAGCCATTTACATTTTACTCCATACTATGAAAGGCAGTATGGAGGGTTCACAAAAACTAAGACTAGAACTACCATATGGCCTAGCAATTCCACTCCTGGATATATATCTGCAAAAACATTTTTAAAAAACCCACTAATTTGAAAATATATATACACCCCAGTGTTCCTAGATCATAGCAGCATTATTTAAAATTGCTAAGATATGAAAGCAACCTAAGTGTCTATCAACATATGAATGAATAAAGATGTGTAACATGTATCGTATATATACACAATGGAATACTACTTAGCCATACAAATGAATGAAATTTTGCAATTTGCAGCAACATGGGTGAACTTGGAAGGCATTATACTAAATGAAATAAGTCAGAGAAATATAAACTTTGTATGATAGCACTTATATGTGGAATCTTACAAATATAGCAAACTAGTGAAAATAACAACAACAACAAAAAGAAGCAGATTTGTAGATACAGAGGGCAAATTAGTAGTTACCAGTGGGAAGAGGGTCAAGATAGGGGTGGGAGTACAATCTTCTGGGTGTAAGAGATGTTCAAAGATGTATTACACAAGATGGGAAATAGTGCATTTATTGTAAATGGAAAGTGACCTTTAAAAGTTTTCTTAAAAAATTCTTACAGCTCTAAAAATAATCAAAATTGCTTGGAAAAAAGGAAAATATCTATTTTTACAAGGAGAGGCATCTAGCTATCCTTCATGGTCAAAGATATTAAAAGCTAATTTCCATATTAATTGGCATAGGTCTGAAAACAGATTTTTTTTGAAAAGCTAAGTATTTGCAGATAAACTAGAGAATATTTGTCCAGAAGACCTGGCATGTGCAGAAAATATTCAGATAATGACTTTAAATAAAGTTTCAAGAATAATTACACATTTTAATAAAATAACTGTGCAAATACTGACCAAAAATCCCATATAGAATTAGGTAACCTATAAAGAAGAATTCTTCAAGGACAATGGATATGTAAATACATGTTGAATAATAAAATCTTTGGACCACTATTTTTTGTGTGTGACATATTAAAAAATAAGTTTCTCTGTTCAGACTGTGCCTCTATATCTGTGTGGTCAAGACCCAGGCACTGCTGGTCAAGTGCCTTTTAGATTTCAACTGCTCTAGAATTGATGCTTTTGAACTGTGGTGTTGGAGAAGACTCTTGAGAGTCCCGTGGACTGCAAGGAGATCCAACCAGTCCATCCTAAATGAAATGAGTCCTGAATATTCATTAGAAGGACTGATGTTGAAGCTGAAACTCCAATACTTTGGCCACCTGATGTGCAAAACTGATTCATTTGAAAAGACCCTGATGCTAGGAAAGATTGAAGGCAGGAGGAGAAGGGGACAACAGAGGATGAGATGGTTGGATGGCATTACTCAATGGACATGAGTTTGAGTAAACTCCAGGAGTTGGTGATGGACAGGGAGGCCTGGTGTGCTGCGGTCCATAGGGTCACAAAGAGTTGGACAAGACTGAGCGACTGAACTGAACTGAACTGATCATCAAACTGGGAATTTGTAGTCATCCTCCAGGGACTACGTTTGACCACAGGAAAAGTTACTCCCTTCCTGTTTGATTTTTAGCAAGTCACTAGTCTCCATAAGAAGACAGTTTACTCTTGGGACCAACAACTGTTACAAAACCCTGATATTCAAAAATTCAAAGAAATATTAATATGTTTAATTTTGAGTTGTTGTACCAGTCTCTGCTAGGATGGGCAATACATGACATACATACACACACACACATATGTGCACACACACACACACACAACTAGATTTTTACTGTATAATATTGTAGGCAGCTGTATTTCAATTTTAAAATCTGATATATTCAAAACAATATATTAAAGCTGCTTTTACTCAAATTTATATAATATAGCATAGATATCTTTCTATGTCCATAATGTATTTTCACATAAATGATGGAATTCTTGGCCAATTATGAACATGTTACAATTCATTTAATCTTACTCTCATTGACAGACTCTTTTTTTTTATCTAAATTAGTTTTTATTTATTTATTTATTGACATATAATTGCTTTACAATGTTGTGTTAGTTCCTGCTGTACAACAAAGTGAGTCAGCTATATGTATACATATGTCTCCCTCTCTTGGGCCTCCCCATGTCACTCTTTTGTCTCACTCTAGGTCACCCCTATCCCCCCAGCTCACTCATGGAGGTCACTGCAGAGCTGAGCTCCTTGGGCTATATAGTCGCTTCCCACTAGATATCGATTTTACACATGGTGTTGTATATGCGTCAGTGCTATTCTCTCAGTTCATTCCACTCTCCCCATATCCACATGATTGGCAGATTCCTTACAGTGAGATTCTATTTTCAAGGCCTTGGCTTTTAAAAGCAAATAAAACTTGCTTTTCAGTCCAGAGCAAGTTGCATAACTTCTTTTTCCCTGTTTTCTTACCAGGTGTAATAATAATATTTGTTACTCATAATGCTGTCATAAGTGTTAAGAATGAAATATGATTGTGCTGAAAAATAATATTAATGATACTAAATTCCAAATAAATATTAACCATATTAGTATTTTTGTTAACAGCAAAAGACAGAAAACATTCTGGAGAAGTTAAACTTTGGGCTTCTAATATGTAGACATATTTCCTGAAAAAACAAAATTTCAGTAGGCCTCAATCCTAGATTATTTATGATTGAGTGAAGTCGCTCAGTCGTGTCTGACTCTTTGCGACCCTGTGGACTGTAGCCCCCCAGGCTCCTCCTTCCATGGGATTCTCCAGGCAAGAATACTGGAGTGGGTTGCCATTTCCTTCTCCAAATTTATGATTATAAAAATGTAATTTTACTGGAATGCAAATTTGTTTTACTGTAAATTTCTATTTTGAGCTCTTAAACTAAGAGTGATCACTTTTATTTTAATGTTAGACATTTTAAAATGTGATTGATTTTTGATAGAATTTGTCTTGTGAAAATTTGTTTCTAGATGTCTAAAACTTCTTTAACCACCAAAGTAAACTCTGAAGGGGAGAGATGTTATTAAGTCTTCCTTAGAATTGTGCTTTTTATTCAGGGAGACCTTGTGAGAAATAAAGCTCACACGGGGTAGAAACTGAAGAGAAGTTTCCATGAAAGAATTGTAGGCAATGAACATTAGAAAGTTAGAGACATATGACAGCATCTGATTTCATTTGCACTTCTTTTCATGTGAGAAAATCAAAGCACAGAAATGTTACCACAGCTTGCCAGGAATAGAGAACTAATGTCATCTGACTCAGAGTTTAGGGTGTTTACTCCTACACCAGTTGGGATATCATATTTGACATGCATTTCTATTGAGGTATCTGTAGAGTATGAGAACATCTTATAGCATGAAAATTGCTGCTATGAAGTAGTACAACTTACTTCCTAAACTGCAGGTCAATTTAAAAGATAATTATTGAAGGCCTCCACATAGGTTAAAGCATCTGCTTGGAATGTGGGAGACCCGGGTTCAATCCCTGGGTCGAGAATATCCCCTGGAGAAGGAAATGGCACCCCACTCCAGTACTCTTGCCTGGAGAATCCCATGGAGGGAGGAGCCTGGTAGGCTACAGTCCATGGGTTCGCAAAGAGTCAGACACTACTGAGCGACTTCACTTTCACTTTCTTTCACTTTCCACATAGTAAACGTCAAACACTCCACTGGAGCCCATGTACAGCATATTGTCACAGGGTCTCTCAATGGGCAACCAGCAGTAGTGTCAAGAGGCTCTCTACTTGTTCCTAAATACTGAAAATACTTTCAAATTTTGGAGACTCTAAAAGCAGCCCTGGAATCTCATATTTAATCATAGAACTGGCTTTGATTCTTTTATTCTCATCAAAAATTGTCTAGTAGACGTCATTATTTTTATTTGTGTTTGATTTCAGGGCTGACTAATTATAGGAATAAAGCCATTCAAGTGGGTGTGACCTGGTATTAGAAGTCTGTAGAGTGTTGGTTAACAAGCATGCTTAGAATAAAAATAATCTGTGAGATGCATCAGACAATGATAAGTAGAATAGAATAGAAAGAAAGGATAATACACACAAAAGCAAGATGAATCATATAGCACTTGCAGGTTTTTTATTTGAAAGAGTGCAACATTTTGAGTCAAAAGAACTTCTTCATACTACTTACTCATATTGGGACCTCTGGCTAGTCTTTCATGAAGTCCACAGGCATCAGTTTCTCCATCCATAAAACAGAAATAATTATAATAGCACCAGTCAGTCAGGCTGAAAGGAAATAATAGACTTGAAAGAGTTGAAATACTGTGATGACATCAACCTCTAAAATGTAAAGAAAGAAGCACAGGAGACAAAGTTCAGCAAACTGAAGAATTCTTTTCTTTGGGAAGGAATGGGTTACTGTTATCCTTAAGAACACTCTAGAAGAACTTACAATACAGTTCAGGAAACTTCATGTGTCTAAGTGAATTTTGCTTTCAAGTGTTCCCATGATGGTACTGTTTCTGCAGTTTTAAATTGTTTGGAATTGAATACAAACATGCTATAAATTACCTAAGGCCTAAATCCACTTAAAAATATGATTCATTTTTCAATCAGATACCTTCTAAATGCATACTCTGTGAGAAAGTCTATGTCTCACAGAGGATGAAAATGACGAGGTTTTTTCTAAATCATGACCTGATGGCTCAGCAGATAAAGAATCCACGTGCAATGTAGGAGACAAAGGAGACACAATTTGATCCATAGGTCAGGAATCCCCTGGAGAAGGGGATGGCTACCTACTCCAGTATTCATGCCTGAAAAATCCCCTGGACAGAAGAGCCAGGTGGACCACAATCCAAAGGGTTGCAAAGAGTCAGACATGACTAAGCAACTAATCACATATGTGAAAATGCCTCATTACTATTGATATTTTATATACAGAAGTGAGTAGAGTAAAAAATATTAATTATATGTTAAGAACTGAGACTTAGTCTTTCTAAGTCAGGAGCCTGCAACTTTTTTTTATGAAGGGACAGATAGTATCTACTCTAAAGTTCAGGGGCAGTATGGTCTCTGTCACAACTACTCAACTTTGCCATTGAAGGGTGGAAGCAGCCAAAGACAACATATAAGTGAAAGGGCATGGTTGAGTTTCAATAAACTTTATTTTCAAAAACAGAGAATGAGTCCCATAACCACTCAGAGTTCACCAACCAATTTTGTAAGTCATTCCTGTTAATAATATTTCTTATTTTTTTTCTATTTGAGTGTCTGTTAAAAAACTGCACTATTTAGACTTTAAATTGTTGTTATTGTAGTCACCAAGTCATGTCTAACTCCTTTGCCACACCATGGACTGTAGCCTACTAGACTCTTCTGTCCATGGAATTCCCAGGCAAGAATACTGGATTCAGTTGCCATTTCCTTCTCCAGGGGATCTTCCTAACCCAGTGATAGAACCTGAGTTTACTCCTTTGACAGGCAGGTTCTTTACTACTGAGCTACCAGGGAAGCCCAGACTTTAACTGGTTTCTAACAAAATAAAAATGACTGTTACTTCAAAACTAGATATTTGATATATTGGAAGAATGCTTTCTTATTGTCTCATGAAGTGATTCTCTAGGAAAGGGTACTAGAGAAGAAAAATTCTGAGAATTAAAGTCTTCAAGCAAAAAAAGAATGGGGGGGGTGCTTGAATTAGGAATTAAGTGACAACCTGATAAAGAGTAGAGATATTTCATTTCATTTTGTGCTAATGTTTAATTAAAAATATGTTAACGTTAGTAAAGACACTTAACTTTATTTTAATTTCAGGTAAGAACACTAACCTAAAATAGACTATTTCCTTTGACTCATGCATTTTAAATGTGATACTTATTCTTATACTTCAGAGGGAAATGAAAAATATTCTAGTAATCTAATACTCATAAATTTGATTAATAATTAATTTTTCCTCAAATATAGGAATGCCTTTTTCTTTGTAATGTTCATTTCTGAGGACAAGTCTTCCAGATTCCTGTATGTTATCTTCTAATTTCCATAATTGTGCTTTCAAATTACTCTTTTGTTTTTAAACCAGAAATTCAAATCCAATGGGTATTTTTTAATTTACATTTTTATATAATTTTTGTTCTTTGGAAGGAATTAGTAAGTTATCTTTAAATCCTTGCAAAATGTTGAGGACTCAGAATTCCTCAAAAGTATATACTAATTACTGTAAAATACATTGTCTGTTCAGCTGGTTGGCTGAATCATTACTTAATAAAGAATTAAAAATTCTCTATGCCTATCGAGGGTTAGAGGAAGGAAATGTGAGAAAGGTGCTACACCATTTAATTTCATCTTGAATTCCTCCTACTTTTTTCTTCTCTTAAGAATTGTAATGTACCTATACAGCCGATGACTTGAAAGGCTGATGCAAAATCATATCAGAAACTGATCTTGTTGATAAATTTTTCTTGCATTTGTGAATATAATCATCATTTTAAAAATAATTGACTGTCAATATTTTGAGGTGCAAGACTGGTGAATTGTGCTTACCAAATCATTGGATGCATAAAGTTTTAAATTTTAGTGTATTGTGAAACAATAAACTAATGAAACAGGTAACAGCCATACAGATTGGTTTACTTTTTAGGTTAGTTATTTGCTTTTTAGAAATTTTACCTAGTGATTGACTAAATGTAATACCTTAAATTTGCACTTTAAAAGGTAAGTGTTCAGAAGTGCCTATTTTGACAATTGATAATATATGACTATAATGATGGTAATTATACAGTTAAGCTTACTGTATGCATTATATATTTGATAATAGATGCCATTATTACCTTTTTAGGGCTTCCCTGGTGGCTCAGATGGTAAAGAATCTGCCTGCAATGCAGGATACCTGGGCTTGATCCCTGGATCGGAAATATCCCCTGGAGAAGGGAATGGCAACCCACTCCAGTATTCTTGTCTGGAGAATTCCGTAGACAGAGGAGCCTGTCAGGCTACACAGTCCATGGGGTCACAAAGAGTCAGATATGACTGAGTGACTGGAAAAATCTAGTCATTAGAATTAAATATAATATTAAGCATATTAAAATAATTTAATATGAAAGTATAAAAAGAAAGGTACAAATGCCCAAAGAGCCATCTTGTTATCAGGGGTAATAGTAGTATTATTTTGTTTAGTATGTAACAATAATTTTTAAGATCATTTCAAGGCAATTCACATTAATGTCTCATTAAGTTATTTCTGAAAGTATTGGAGGATGAAGAATTATTTTTCTCTATTTCTCAGAGAGGCAGTGCATCAACTGACGGTTCCTGGCAGTCTTTGGCAAGTGTTACTGTTGTACAATGAATTAGGGACATGACAAGTGACCCTATGAAAGTCAGCTGTAGTTTCTCTGTTTAAAAAAAAAAAATGTGTACAGTGACTGTATTGTGTCTCCTAGGGCAACTGAAGAGAATGAATAGTAAATATCAATAATACTGTTTTGTAGATCCTAATGTAGGGCAGCATACTGCAAATCTCCAAGTATAGAATAGTGATAATGGTGCTGTGATACCATTTACATGCATTTAGATGCAGTGAGGTAGAGTTTCAAAGCATTTCCATATTAGCTAAGTTAATTGGACTAAAAGCTGGTTTGAATCAAATAATTCAATTTTTTAAAATTTCTATTTGGTTATGAGCAAGTTTCTCAAAATTAATAAAATTAGATTTTAAAGAAATGTATTTTGTAGAAAGACAGCATTCATAGTGATAAGAAGTCAAATAATGTGTCACTAATTTTTCTCCCTCCCTTTTTGTTATTTCTCTTCTTATGTGGAGCATTCTAGAAGTTCAGGCTTATAATGAATTTCTGTTGGTGATATATATTTGTGTCGTTAGTTTTTTGGAGGCCCAATTGCAAAGAATTTAGTTTCAGGTATTCCCTCCGGGGGAAAGATTCTTCTATATTCTTCATAGAGATAGAAAAAGAGTACAATAGAAGGAAAGCAGAGGAGAGTTTCTTAAGACTAAATGTCTGATAAAGAGTTAAAAAGTAAACAAAAGAACATCAAACTTCCTCTGCTACTTGGAAGAAAAAGGGAACTGCATATTACATAGGGCTGAGATGGAGATGCTTAGCATCCGGAAGAGAATAGATTAATTAGGGATGTTGAAGTTAGCAATCTTTCAGTAAACCGGTTTGGATGCCTTTCCTAAGACATCGACTCCTGGCCTAATGTGGTGCCCTTGCCAGTGGAATAGCACAGTTAGCATTTCGTGGGTCCCGGTGGCCTCTGGGCTCCAACTTTCAGCAAATATATAAAGAAAATGGGCATTTTTCTCTATTTTGTGTGCTTTTCCAGGTAACAAATAGCTCTCATTTTACCTTTTGAGTATTTCAATTTTCTTCTTTCTTGTCAAAGATGACTTTAAGATCACAAATTGCATAATTAAATTCTGGCATACCAGCTATTATTAAAGTTATCAGTGCCGTTAACATTTTCAAGAGTTTTTCAGATATAGCCACATCGCTTCAAAAATTCATCTAAGTCATCCGAGTTGAATAGTGGACTTAGAGTTCTCACAGGATATAGCTTGTCCCCCCATTTTTTAGTTTAAAGTAATGTTAGTTTTTGCTCAATGTGGTAAGAATTTCTCTTTTTTTTCCCCTTGTGCTTTTAGTAATGTAACACAAGTGTGAACCACACTGTATTTGTATAAAATGTATTATTTTGGAAATCATTGATAAATACAGTTATTGCCATACCTCATGCACTTTAGAAATTTCAAAGCCGTAGGTGCTGTCAGATAACTTTATAAGTGGTGGCTTAAAATGTTGTTGCCTACTTCAGCAATGTGTAGAGAACCACACCATATATTCTGTTGAAGGCAGAGCTATCAGAAGCAATGTCAGTATGAAAAGGCTTAAAGTGAATTATTCACCTCTTAACACTCCCTTGTGTTCAGACTGCTGCAAAGAGAATGCTTGTTATCAATGTGAAAAGCAGTGCCTTTGAATTAAGGGAAAAGTTCAACTTGTTTCATTTTGTTTGCAACCCAGTGGCATCAATACATACTATCAATCTTCTGTCCTTAATTCAAAGGTACTTTTAAAATTTCACTCCCCTGTTCCTCTGAATTAGGAAAACACTGATCATCTAAGTATAACTGAAACTATAACTACACATCCAATTGAACATTCATTTGTGAGAAGTTTTCTCTTAATGATGACTTCAAAGAGTCAAGTACACATTTTCGTTTTTCTTCAATAATTCCAATTCTAGATCAATAACACTAGAATGAAAGCTTTCTTCGTATTTATATTGCAGCCTTTGAAAGAACCTTTTTGTATTTGACATATCTGTCTGCTCTCATATGTTACAAAATTATAAACAGGCTGCTGGCACAGATATATAAAGTTTATTCAGATAAACATAAAACATTTATATTATATACACACATATATGTATATGTGTATAAATATAGTTGGTGAGGTAGATGCTTCTAGAACTTGGTGCAAAATGCTACATCTTTTGTCCCTCATTGTCTAATCTGTTGTCAGTATTATTTATTGTATCTTTATTTTCAAATATTATAGTTTTGAATTTTAGTTTTAATTTTTCAATTTTAGAACTTTCATTTTCACTCTATTTCTTGTCTTTAGGCCCAAGACGAGGATACTGCAAGAGAGGTTCTTAGGGCTCAAAACTTGAGGCACTTACTCTCAGGGTCATGCTTTTACATTCCTGGTCATTCTTCTAATATTCTAAGAGACTTTAAGGTCCTTGTTGGTTAATTCTGTCATCTTTTTCATGCCAGGGTCTCTTTTTATTGATTGATCTTTCTCCTAGGTATGGTTTATATTTTTCTGGTTTATTGCATGCCTTGTAATTCTTGATTGAATCTCAGATATTGCAAATTTTACATTGTTTTACATTGTTTTACATACATTGAATGCTAGATTTGTATATTGTGCATAATTTGAGCTAAACAAATGCTTGTGGAATGAGTTTACCTACTGAACCTCTGTCCCAAAGGCCTCCTCTTTCGTAAGAAACAGACATAGAAACACAAAATAATATCAAAAAAATGCCAGCAGTTTTTAAACCACTGTCTTCTGTGTTTCCACAACAACGATTCTGGAAATGCCAGAGCTGTTCGGTTTGTCAAAATTGATCTCTCCATAGGAAGTTTCCTGACTGCCTCATGACTCTATAACGGGAAATGTAAGATATTGCTAGTAAATTAGCAGCAAGGTATTGTGTATATATTTATCATATAGTTATTGCACTAATCATAGATTGAGTTCTAGTGTCATTTACTTAAATAGTATCTATGATGGTGAAAATAACTCTAGATAAGAGTCTGCTTTCCTAATGCTCCCAATGTTTTTCTCTCTTCCTTTTGTAGGGATACAATTGGAGACTAGTATTCTGATTTTTTCTTAAAATTCTTTTGAAATGAGACTCAAAATGATGAGGATTTTATTTTTCTCATTCCACCGTTTTCTCATTTTCTAGAAATTCGGTGGTGTTTTACAGTTTACCGGACTTTCATCCAGTTATCATCATTTCGAGATTATTACAGTGCTGCTTATAGGATTAAAAAAATTTAAAAGTGGGAATTCCCTACTGGTCCAGTGGTTAGGATTCTGCACTTCCACTGCAGGGAGCCTGGGTTCAGTTCCTGGTTGGGTAACTAAGATCCTATAAGCTGTGAAGTACAGTCAAAAAATAAAAAGTTAAAAAGTTATAACAGGAAAGCTACTATACAACTAAGAAATTTTCACATATTATCTCATATAAAATTTAAACCACACATTTTAGATCGTCTTATCCTTTGATACTGTCAAAGTTGTAAAATTATTTTGATAATTTTTCATACACTTTGGGGCATCTTAGATGCTAATAATTTCATATTCAGTGTCTTTAGGCTTTACAAAGATTCACTTATTTACAAATATAGAGTGACTTTCATGAGATATTTTCTAAATTAAAAGACTAACCATTTCTAAGGCTGGTTCCTATTTCTTCATGATATAGCTACATTTTTTCATGCATTGAAAGGAAAAGCTTCTTTGCCATAAATGCAGTCTGAAATCTTTATTTACTTAAAGTATGTATTTTATGGCTGGGTAAACAAGAACTACACACAATAAAATGATCTTTGAAAAAAAATGAAAATTAAGCTAAATAATTCATATTTAAGATGACTGTCTTATAGAGTGTTGCTTGGGTTTGTTAGTGTGGGTATATAGAGTTATAGATCTCAAATCTCTTTGTAGCCTGTCCAAATAAACATGGGATCTCTACATAGGGTTTTGAAAGTTAACTGTATACATTTTAAAGACAAAGTTCAGAAATACTCTTTATTGAGACTATTTAATGAAAACAATTTTAGTTTTATAATTCTCTGTGAGACAGAAGTATCTTCAGTGTGTATGAGATGCAGATGATTACCATATACATTTATGTTTAGAATTACCTGTTATTAGCATCCAGTAAAATGAACCTTTTTTGAATGTGTGTGTGTGTTTTCATGTATAACTTCATGAAACTAACACCACAGTCAGCATACTAAGGAGTTCTATCACCCTAAAAAGCTTCCTTATGTTCTGTCTCTATAGTCAATCTTAACCCTGGCATCCACGGATTTATTCTTTGTCATAACAGTTTTTGCTTTTGCCAAAGTCTTATAAATAGAATCATACAATGTACAATTCTTTTGAGATTGGTTTCCTTCACTCAACATGATGCTTCTGCAATTCATCCAAGTTGTTGGATCAGTTGTTCATTTTTGTTGTTGTTTATGGTTTTCATTCTATATATATACCACAATCTGTCCACCTGTTGAAAGTTATCTGAGCTGATTCCAGTTTTGGCAAAGAGAGCTCTTGAAAATTGTACAGATATCTGTGTGATCATAGTTTTCATTTATTTAAGGTAAATATCAAGTTATTGGGTTAATTTTGGTCTTTTCTTTCCCCTATGGATCATATTTTTGTTATTATGTCAAAGAATTCTACCTAACACCAGGTCAGATAGATTTTCTGCAGTGTTTTCTTCTTAAGTTTTATATTTTCATTTAGATCTGTGATCAATTTCAAGTTTTTAAAGTTTTTTTGTTTTGTTTTAATAAGTTTTTTATTTCTATTGAATTGCCTTTTGCAACCTGGTAGAAAATCAGTTGAATATCTCTGTTGGTTACTTCTGAATAGTCTCCTCTGTCACATTGATCTATGTGTCTTTTCCATTGACAATACTACAGTGTCTTCATTAGTGTAGCTTCATAGTATCTCTTAAAATAGGGTAATGTGATTCCTTCAAATTTAATCTTTTTTTTTTCAAAAATATTTTTAATATTATGGTTCTTTTTGTTTTAAATTCTAGAATCCTCTTGTCTGTAACTACAGAAAGTCATGCAAAGAATATGAATGGAATTATATTACATGTATAGATTATTTGAGGAACATTGATATTTTGACTATGTTGAATTTTTAATCCATAAACATGATATCTTTCCATTTATTTAGGCCTTCTTTGACTTATTCCATCACTTTTTGTAATGTGCAATGTACAGATTCTGTACTTGTTTTTATTTTTGTAAATTATCTGTTTAAGTATTTGATTCTCAGGAAAATATTATAAATCTATTGCTTCAGATATTTAAGTTTCCAAATAGTTCATTGCTATAATATAGAAATATGATTAATTTTTGTGTGGTGACCTTGAATATGGCAACATTGCTTAATTTATTTGTTGGTTTTGAGAAGTTTTGTTTATTTTCATCTGTCTTGATTCTTATTTTCTGCTTGAGCAATACTATTACCTGAGTATACAACAACACTGTAAGAAAAATTTTTCTTCCTTTTCCAATTTGTGTGTCCTTCTTTCTTGCTTTATTGACCATACTATGGCTTTCGTGCATTGGAGAAGGAAATGCAACCCACTCCAGTGTTCTTGCCTGGAGAATCCCAGGGACAGGGGAGCCTGGTGGGCTGCCATCTATGGGGTGGCACAGAGTCGGACACGACTGAAGCGACTTAGCAGCAGCAGCAGCAGCATGGCTTTCGTGCAGTGGTGAATAGAAGTGGTGAATGATTTCAGTCTTTCAAGTGTGATGTTTGTATGTTCAAGTTGCTAAGTCATGTTCAATTCATCGCAGCCCTGTGAGGTGCAGCATGCCAGGCTTCCCTATCCTCCACTATCTAAAATTCATGTCTATTGTGTCTGTGGTGGTATCTAACCATCTCATCTTCTGCTGCCCCCTTCTCCTGTTGTCTGCAATCTTTCCTGTCATCAGGGTCTTTCCCAATGAGTCAGTTCTTCATATCAGGTGGTCAAAGTATTGGAGCTTCAGTTCAGCTTCAGCATCAGTCCTTCAATGAATATTCAGGGTTGATTTCTTTTAGGCTTGACTGGTTTGATTTCCTTGCAGTCCGAGGGACTCTCAGGAGTGTTCTGTAGCACCTCAATTCAAAAGCATCAATTCTTCAGTGCTCAACCTTTGTGGTCCGACTCTCACATCCATACATGACTACTGGAAAAACCATAGCTTTAACTAGACGGACCTTTGTCAGCAAAGTGATGTTTTTGCTCTTTAATATGCTGTCTAGGTTTCTCACAGTCGTGTTAGTTATACTCTTTTTTGATAGATGCTGTTTATACAACTGAAGAAGTTTGTTTCTATTCCTGTTTGCTGAGAATTTTTATCATTAATAGATGTTAAGTTGTGTCAAATGTTGGACATATTTTTTAAATTTCCATTTGTATGCTTCTAATAGTTAAAAAAAATCTATTTTGACTCCTTTTGCTATTTTCAGCTCAACTTTTTTATGTACATCTAAGTGGTCATATCAAATTAATCTACTTCCACAAATAAAAAGTTTTCCCAGTTTCAGGCAACATGGTTCAGCTTTAGTAGGTGCTTTCTTTTCTTTATTCAGAGATACTAATTTTTAAAATTGGTATTTTATAGATTTATTTTTAGAGTTCTAGATGAGCAAGTAGTAGAAAATAGTATATCTTAGGAATAGTTAATTACCACCTACTGCTAATAAAAATTATGATTTCAAGTATCATTTATAATTTACTACAATTTGCTGAGCACTAGAAGAGAATGCATAAAGGGAAATATCAAAGAAACCATTTGTATCATACAGACTTTATCTACTTTGTTTGTTTACTTGATTTTTTATTTGTTTATGTTTTCTATAAAAAAGAATGTAAAGAATATCTAAACTTTTATCTTCATCAAAAATCAATACAACAAACCAAAAAAATGAAATTAGGATAGTCAAGCAGTTTCATAAATTAGTTGAGATTTGTTTTAAGTAATCATTCTGAGCAAATGATCATTGAAAAAAAAGTACCAAATATTTGCCATTTTATTTCTGAGTGAAATAGTTTAAAATGATCATCATATCCTACAGTTTAATTCAAAATGTTTACTTTAGAACTTTTCTGTTACTACTCATCAATTCTATGGATCCATTTTTTAACAATAAACAAATTATAAGCTTTAAAAATAAATGGTAAAACTTGCTGTGTTCAAGTTGCATTTGAAGGGAAAACATTCTAGTGATTCACTTTTATGGAAAAGAATGAAGTTTTCAAGAGTTAAATATATTCATAATTTAATTACTCTGCTGAGACCTGAAAGTCTATGTCTTTGACTTCAAATTTTACTTTCTTTCTAGACTTAAAATTTAAGAATTTTAAATGTACAATGTGGAACTCAATTTTTAGAATACACTGTTGGAAAATAGCTAAAAGCCCTTCTATTTCTACATTTAGCAGTTGATATATATGGCTTTTTGTCTGTTTTTTGTTTTACTCTGTAAATACTGTTATTTTATATTCGGATTATTTTTAATGAGTTTTCAGATACCCTTGGAAACTGGATAATGAAAATGTTATTTTCTATATTAAAATCAGTGTGGTTTTTATAGTGCATTAGTCATAAGTTTGTTAAAGGCTAAATGGCTATTTCATTATAGTAATTATAAACACACACTATCTCTCACATTCCTACCTATTTTAATGGAAAAATGCAGACAGACATTATTAGTCAACTTCTGATACTCTGCTACTATTAAGTTTCAGACTTCTAAAATTGTACTTTGTGAAATTCCATAATAATAAGCCAACATTTTTTTGCTTTTTTTTAAACTACTCTTATTTCTTCTCCTGTATGTATCTTTCTATTTTACTCTTCCTCCTCTCTCTATTTTCCTCTTGCCTTTCTCCCTGCCTTTATTTTTTTCTCTTTCTTTCCTTTCCAAAATTCTTTCTTTTCTGACTGTCTGTTGTTTGTTTTTGTTTTCATCAAAACAATATTTGGTAGCATTACCATTGCCCAGTGGTCACAAACACTCTGAGACATACATAGAAACATACGAAGACACGTTTGCACACACACTAGCACATAATTTAAAATAACCCTTCACTTACTTAGAAAATGTATTTTATTTCTTAGTTTAAGTCTCTTATTAGAATTGCTTAGAACGTTGATATTATGCAAACATTTTTAGTTACTGTCTCTATTACATCAGGGGAAGAAAAGTTTTCCTAGTCTATCTCCCTGTGTCTAACTGAATAGGGATCCATATTGTATGAAGTTCCACATAACCATAGCCATTAACATTACAAGATTAGCTGTAATAGCCCTGATATAGCAAATATCAGGGTTTTCCACTTTCCACTTTACATTTTACTCTTTCCGTAATGGGCTTCCCCGGTGGCTGAGTGGTAAAGAATCTGCCTATAATATAGGAGACACAGGAAACCCAGGAGATGTGGGTTTGATCGCTGGATCAGGAAGATCCCCTGAAGAAGGAAATGGCAACCCACTCCAATATTCTTGCCTGGAATCCCATGGACAAAACAGCCTGACTGGCTATGGTCCATAAGGTCACACAGAGTCAGACAGAACTGGGCACACACTCTCCCTAATACCCTGGATTCTGTTTCTGATCTAAATACTCAGGCTTAGCTTTTAGCTGACAGCAATAATGGGTTGATTCATGTTTTCAGCCAATTAAAAAAAAAATGAACTAGATGATTTTAAGTTTATATGTGGAGTTTCTAAGAAATTTTAGTTTTTAAAATTGCAAAATTCTTTTGCAAACAGTTTTGCTCTCGGTGTTGGTTTCCATTACTACTTTAATGGAAGATATTTATCTTTTAAAGATGGATAGGTAGTTATGGAAACAATTAAGGTGCTTCACAGAATCTGGAAATTTGTAAAACATATTAATAAAATATATCTGCTACCAACTACTAGTTAAAATAGATTAGGAGTGAGAAATTAATCTACCTTGTTTACCGTTGTCTTTGCATTTATCTTGACAAAGGTCATTAGAACCACAATAAGAAACAGATTAAGAAATTTGTGGAAGTTTTTCCTGTCCCCCAACTTCTAGCAGACAGTGAACCTTAGAGAATACTTTAAGCTATTACTCTCAACATTTTTTTCCATTAATAGTTTAAAAAGCCAAATAAATTATTAACATGGGACAAGAAAAGAGTCTTATTAGTTTAAATTAGCCTTATTTATAAGGAAAACACATATTGCTCTACATTAAGCCTTACCTTGGGTCCTCTGCTTCATGAATTATGCGCTTCTGTGTCACGGATACTTGCACGCTTGATGATCTTGTAGGAACCCATAGCTGCTTCAGAGCACAATGGTGTGATATGAAGTGAGGCAGAAAACAGGAGAACCTTTGTCGCTGAGTCAGCTGCAAGAAGAAGTAATGTGTATGAATGTACAGTATAGGGAGATCTATGAAAGATCTACTCTCTTTCTCCCAAAAGACTCTGTTCCATGGTACAAGGAGAATTCAGTTCTATTTGGCAGACCTCCATGTCAGTTTGGAAGCAGTAAAAACAACCACAAAAACAAGTCTCATTTCTCAGTGTCTTTAATTCTCCATGTTTTAAGTAACATTTTAATTCTCATTTTTATTTCACTTTGTTCTAATAATCAAGAGCTAACACCCCTCTCCCTTGTATTGAGTACAATTTCCAGTGTAAGGATGCAGCTAAGAATGAATTACAGAGATGAGTCCAGTCATAGGTGCTATGCTTGTGTTTGTCACCGGTACAATTTGAAGGAAAGGCTCTATATCTCTTAATTGAGGCGGGGATGACTTTAATACATCAAGGAGTGCAAAGAACCCCAGCAGATGATGCAAATTTGTTTCAAAATGAGTATTATTAAATAATTCATGTTTTTAATATGGAGAAATTAGGTCATTTTTCCACTCCTCCCACAAATGTTCAATCTTAATATCTAAGTAATGAAACAACACAGAGAATGTTATCTATCCTGGTACTTACAGAGAATGCCAGTTATGACAGGCTCATTGTTTACTTTAACAGGTAATTTGTGGACTGGAATCATTTAATTGTTCTGAGTACATAATTACATGTCAGCAATTTCCAATTTAATTAAAATGTACAAATCTGAAGATTAAGGGAATTTTTGAATTATTAATCATTTTTCCACTAGGAAATCTTGTTGCTCTGCAGGAGATTTGTCCAGTGTACAACTATACGTATTTTTTTCCTTCTTTTTCGCAGACAGACAATTTTCCCGCAGAGCCCAATTACATGGGCAGCAGGCAGCAGTTTGTTCAAAGGTAAGGCCTATTAAATAACTTTCTCGGCTTCCCCATTTGCATTCGTGTCAAAATTGCTTTGCAAGAGTCTACACTTCAGGTTCAAACTTGTAGAGACAATACTTTCTCTTCTTTTTCTTTATATGTATTTCAGTAGCTCCACGTTTAAGGACCCAGAAAGAGCCAGCCTGAGAGACAGTGGGCACGGGGACAGTGATCAGGCTGACAGTGACCAAGACACTAACAAAGGCTCCTGCTGTGACATGTCTGTTAGGGAGGCGCTCAAGATGAAAACGACTTCAACTAAAAGCCAACCACTTGAACAAGGTGAGTGAAGCCTTCCAATGCTTACCAAGTATAAAGCTTAAGCAATATTAAACCTCAGAATACTAGTTGTAGTTTATCACCTTGGAATGGAGCTTTTATAATATAGCAAAATAAACATCAATACTTCAGTAACCACAGAAAAATGAAGTTCATGGATTCTGAAGTTCATGGAAGCCTGAAATCTTCCTAAAATGAGAACTTTTCCAAAGTCACTAGATTATACTTATTTTTATGAACATTTACTAACCTTTGCTGTTTTGCATTTTAGTAAAGGAAAATATGATATATGTTAACTAGATATGCACATTTTAATATATTAATATAAAGATTAAATGAATAAATTTAACATATTTAGGTGAAATGAAAACTTGATTGAAATTGTATAGCTCTTAGCAGGGTTGGTATTATTTTTAGTGTGGGTTTTAGCTCCAAAGTCATTTTTCAAGAGTCAAATAACAGCTAAGCCAGAGTTCTGGCTCCTTCTTTTGATTTACATCTAAGTCTTCCTGGATATCAAATAAACATGAACTTGTTTACTCTGATAGAGGTAAAAAAGAAATGCTTCTTCATGTATACATATGTCTTTTCTAAAAGTCTAACTTCAATTTATTAGCTTGATATGTCTTTTTATTAATTGTGATATTTTTATTGTTTTAAACACAGTACAATGTTTATTAATGATTCACCCAAAGATAATTAAGCTACTCTTTTGTATAAGACTTAGATGTTGTGAAAAAGCTTTTTTATATCTAATTATAAAAAGTAAAAAGAACTGTTGCATAAGTTGAATTTCAGAGTCAGAAATGCATATTATATTAGTTAATATTAGTTTTCAAAATATTGATGATATGCAAGTATGTTTGATATTTAAGTTTTGAGGAGCTATATTTAAACTATTTGAACTTATTTATTCTTCTAAGTCATTTAATGATAGATGATTCATAGAATGTAAATTTTTGCCTCTAGTGTAATCTCTCCTATCACATATACATCAGCAGATAGAATGCTTTTTATTTATCTAATCATGTTGAAATTTCAATTCAAATATGCACATACACTCATATATATACATTCAATACAGAAATTAATTAATATATATATATTTAAGTTTCTGCAATCAATATAATTATGCTGGCCTTATTTTAAGAATGACCCTCTCCAAAGCCTTGTTTTCTAAGTAATAAATGCCAGATATATTGTAGCAAGTTTTTGCATAACAAGGCAATATTGTTTTAAAAATTACTTTAAACAAAAGTTATTTGAATACTTACCTAATATTTGCAGTTCTTGCAAATTTGAATGATTATTTGATGTGACATATGTGGTCTTTATGGGTTTGACTATACAAAATCATATAAATATTTTAGGCACATTTTAGGTAATGAATTTTTGGATTTTGGTATGTGAATACACAGCCTAACAGACTCGTCTACGTCTGTGATAAAGTGGTTTGCATGTAATTCATTGGCTACTATTTGTAAAGCTTCATAGAGTAAGTAAAGCATTTACATTTACTGTCATAACTTCATGAGAAAATTTGTTAATTAAAACCAGGCTGCTGCTCACTGCAACTACTGCTAAGTCACTTCAGTTGTGTCCGACTCTGTGTGACCCCATAGACAGCAGCCCACCAGGCTCCCCCGTCCCTGGGATTCTTCAGGCAAGAACACTGGAGTGGGTTGCCATTTCCTTCTCTAATGCATGAAAGTGAGAAGTGAAAGGGAAGTCGCTCAGTCGTGTCCGACCCTCAGCGATCCCATGGACTGCAGCCTACCAGGCTCTTCTGTCCACGGGATTTTCCAGGCAAGAGTACTAGAGTGGGGTGCCATTGCCTTCTCCCCTGATGCTCACTATGAACTTCTTAATTCCTTTCCATACACTGAATGAGCAATGTAATTGATAAGAATGAAAAAAAAAAACAACCCTATAAGTAAAGGACATTTATGTCTGAAAATATAGTTTATATTGAAAATCTGTTATTTTTTCCTATTTTGGTATCAAAAAGTAATATCTTAGAAGGGTAGCTATTAAAAGAACATATAGTTGATGTATATTTTAATTAATATTACACATAAAATAGCTTCTAGTCTATGAGTAAGAATGCCAATAGAGATGTCTCCTGTAAAAAAAGTAGTTTTCATGTATTAACAAACATGAGAAAATTATGAATCTGAAGGCCACACTGAGAAGATAATCTCTGAATTACACAGGAGACTGACTTGTACTTTAAAACATGATTTTTGAAGGATTAACTAAGAGTATTTGATTGATGGATGGATTTGGCTCATTAATTCATTTATTTAATAAATATCTATTAGATGCTTTCAATAGTAAGGAAAATTAGATACTTTTGGGACATCAGAAATAAATTTGATTTGGATCCTGCCTTCAAGAAACTGTTGGAGAAGGAAATGGCAACCCACTCCAGTATTCTTGCCTGGAAAATCCCACGGACAGGGGAGCCTGGCAGGTTATAGTCCATGGGGTCGCAAAAGAGTCGAACACAACTGACCGACTTCACACTTCAAGAAACTGTATGTAACTGTGGTAGAGATGGGAGACTCTCTCTGTGTCTCTCTCTCCTATCTCCTCTCTCATTTACCTGTATCTCTTGTCTCCCTACCTAACTCTCTATCTACCTCCAATCTGTCTTTTTCTGTCCATCACCTAGACCATCTTTTTGGCTCCCTGGCTCCCTTCCATTATGTTTTGTCTTTTTCCTATCTATGTATCTTATGTATACATCTATCTACCTACCTATCTAGATGCAGAGGAGGCTAGTATCTGTTGTTTTTACTACTTACCATAAACTATGCTAACTTCATTTTAACATTAGTTTATTTAACCTGAAAACTCTAAAATAGCTAGCATTTGTATTTTACATATAAAAAAACTGAGCTTATGGGGAACTTGTTAACTTGCAAAGCAGGTTGGAATTTTATCTTAGATCTAGATATGACCAAAATTTATATCTTTTCTATAGAACTTTATCTCCAAATAGTCAAATTTACTCAAATATACATTCTGATTCATTGCTATGACTAGATATCAAGTAAACATTGAAGGTTAAGTTAAAACTTGAGTTCATGTATATGAACCTTGGGGGAAAATATCAAAATGACTTATATGCATTAAATTATTAGTGGCTAAAACATAATATTCTTTTTGGTATTCATTGCATTTATAAATAGATGAATATAGTTCCTCTCACATTTATAGATGTTAAGAAACTTTGTCAGTGTTCCATGCTGTAAGTAGTGAAGTCAGCATCAGAAATAAAATAGCATGCCTCCAGGGTTTGTCCTCTTAACCAATGCTTTATACTATTCATATAATGAATGGTTTACTCAGAAAAGTAAATAAATAAATAGCAATCAGCCATTGTCTTGGTCATTGTAACTCTGTTAATTTATTTGAAAAGCATCGTAAGCGTCAATGCTAAATTAATTTAATGTACACCTATAAAGAGTAATTTCTTTTACAGATGAAAGAAGATGACAGCAGTATTCAAATTATTATCTCATGTCCAAGTTTCATATGTTAAACACTAATTTTTAATATCTTAAAAAAATCTCATAAAAATGGAAATAAATTTCCTTTAAAACAAAAAGGAAACAAAAAGAAACCTATTTATCACTTTTGCTCTTTCTAAAATATTTATAGTAGTGTCTTAATAGTTTTTAAAAAGTTGTAGCATGTTATATTTCATATTTTTATATTAATTTAGTTGGCTTCTTTCCTTGTTTAAATTATCTCTATTAAGAAAAATAATGTTCTATTTCTAAATTAAAATACTATTTTAACTTAGAAATTAAAATCAATTTAAAAAATAATCTTCATATTTTCAATGGACATTTTCTATGCTAATAATAATTTCCCTTTGCAAAAGGTTAGTACATTTGAAATTTTATTTCATTAACTCAACTGTTGCTATTTTATTTTCTCTTTTGTACCATTAGATTTTTTCCATTTGTTTTATTCCTGTTATTTGTGTACTTTTGCTACCATCAGTTTAAGCATCCCAGATATACAGCATTAGTATGTGTTGCCCATTATTTTAGAAAAAAAAATTTGAAAGGATTCAGTAGCTAACTGATGGTATGCACTATAGCTGAAGATAGCTTTAAGGATTTTATGTTAATAAACCCTCTAATAGAAATAAGTTATTTTAGTTTCTCTTAGTGTGATTTAAAAAAAAACACCTCTCAAAGAATGTACTTAGTTTCTTACTATTTGAGTTCAGTTTTCTGTCTGCCCTCTCTGTCAATAGATTTTTCCCCATATATTCTCCATCAAATATTAAATGTAAATAGGTAGATTAATTGGTAGATAGAAAGAGGAGGGAGATAATAGTAAAACAATCTGAATGTTTTGGAATTCATATGGTGCCCATAGTAGCACATTCACACACACACACACACACACACACACACATACATATTATTTAATAAGTCATTGTTTATCAGAATGACACAGAAAATTGACTAAAATACATTTGATCTTATTCTGCTGATTTTATATTTTGGAATGAGAAAAGCTAATTTATATCAAGAACTAATAAAAATGCATAATGTTAGTTCTGAAAACGAGTCACAATTTTACAAAGAAGAAAAACTCTCAAAAATTTGTGAAGGTAATTTACAACTTATACCTCAGAATACCATTTATACTTACAAGGAAGTATGGTACCCTTGAATTTCTATCCATCAGAAGCCCTGTAAAGTATTTTGATTTTTAGCAATAATTGCTTTTTTTTTTTTTAAAAAGATGTAATAAGCTTTCCCTAAAATTCAGTAGTCACTATTGATTCCCAAATAATAAATGTGCAGTTATCATAAATGCTGACCAGCAATTTCTCTGAGCTTCTTATTGATAGCTCAGTGACTGTTCTCAATTTTTCAAGGATAATCGGTCTTCTGATATCTTTATGGGTCACTGAAACCAACTCCTTGAGTTGAAGTCTCACGCTAGTGGAGTAGCATTGTTCATCCTGAGTACTGATGGCCTGGCTTGTGCTAGAGACTGCAATGGAACAGCACTCACATGGAATGCAATACCCTGTGGGGGCCAGATTGTTGGTGCCCTCCCTGGTGACTGAACTCCAGGACATTTCTGAGCCTCAGGAGTTGTTCCTTTCACATTCTTTTTTGTTTCTCATTTTATTTAATTGCCTTATGATTTCTTTTATTCTATTCAAGTCTCTGTCTCCCCTATTCTCTCTACTGCCAGAAAAATCTGACTTCTTAAATTATGTTCTGAATTCAAAACATTTCACAATGGAATCCCTGATTATAATCTAATAAAAATATAGTCAGTAGAAAGTTGAGAATAAATGAAATACCAAATAAAGTAGGTTTGCTCCACTGAATTCAGTTTTAAAACTAATTGCATTCTTAAGGGTTGCCTTTCCTCTTTCCAGAGGACATTCTAGAAAACTACAAAACTAAAGTTAAGAGATTTTTTTTTTGTAGCTGTTCCTTTTTTTCTTTAAGTTAGTATTTAAATGTTGCTTCTGGACCCCATATTTCATAGCAGGTTTATACTAGTTTCAATGACTGCAGTATTTGTTATATGATTTCAGAGTTTGGTGAGACTCTGAGGTCCACTCCTTTTAATCTCCCTCCCTAATTCACTGCATAATGATTGCAATGGCACCATATTTTTAATTATGTCTGGAAAGGAAACAGTTTCCACAACCTCTGCTTTACCACGAAGGAGCTATTTCAGAAAGCAGTAGTAGGGAAACAGGAGAGTAGAGGTTGAGATCCTTGTTCATGCGAGTGAATGGGGAGCCATGCATTCAGGATCTGGGGGGAGCTTATTGAGACAGAGGGTTGGGAGGCCAGACACAAATGTGACCTACATTACAATTTCCCCTAGAACTGACCCTGATTAGAAAAGTGCTAGCTTAGTACTTCAATATTCTCAAGCTTCTGTTCTGTTTTCTCTTCTGCATTATGGTTACCTTCGAATCAAGCAGTGTATTTTCCCAGGCCTACCCAGAACAGGCAACAGCAAATCTACTTCTACAGAAGTAAGAACATGAAGATGGTGACTGTGTCCATCTTCTCAGCAGCCATCTGGCAGTCTCTGAAAATAATTTTTAAAAGAAATGTTGCTATAAACAATAGGAAATTTGTCTTAGGAAGGGAATGGAAAATTACAGCCATATATAGGGGACGGGAAGGAACTGTTAAATATTTAATGCCAGAGAGAAATAATTTACGAAATTTTAGAGGAACTTCTGCTTTATGATTTGCATACATGGTGTTTAAGAAATTGTATTATTTGCCAAGAATTCATATTATTTTCAAGCCCTGTGAGTTTTTATTAGCCTGCATCTATCCAAGAGCACTGTAATACCATTTTCGCCACCTCCCTGTGCTGTCTTTTAGGACCTTCCAAATTCATCTGGCTTTACATTTTACTAGATAAAATATTTTTCAAACTGTGAGCAGCTTCACTTTATTTTTGCTTACCAGGCTTTGCAACTGTCCCATGGATCACCTAACTTTAAAAGTTTCAATGACATCTCTTTTTCTCATGTGCAAACATCTGCTTCTAGAATTCAGCATCTGGTATCATGAAAATAGAGAGATTTTATCACTCTCACATTTGTTGCTCATCGTAAAGCCTTTCTAACAAGTGTTGCATGATTTACTATAGACTCAATGTGATTTTGAGATTCTCTTGCTTTTAATAAGCACAGCAATGACTTTTGCTGAAACATCCCAATTAGGAAATGTTGGGAGAGTATTTCCCAAACTTTTGAAACTAGTTTTGCTGTATACTTGGGGCAACGGAATCCTCCCCAGCCTTAGAATTACACACTCTCAAATATTCCCAATCAACTAGAGGATTTTAAATTTTTAAATAATATTTATAAATAATCACAATGTATTTTTTAATTTTTATAAGTAAAATTCTATACTAGTCATATGCATTTTTATGAAAGCAGGAGTGTGCCCATAAATGCTAAAAATATAAAATGGTTATCAGCTCCTTTGTTAATTAAGAACTGCAAGAAAATCATGTCATTTGGTCTAAAACCTCCCAGTAATTTCCTGTTATTTCACTTTAATAACATGTTCTAATATTGCAGGTTCTCTATTCTTTTGAAAGCCATATTACAGAACTTCATGGTAAGAATCCTTGAAGTATAACTCCTCTATTGTGTGTATAAGAAAACAGATTGACTTCCATGGGGCCTTCAGGCTAGCCGAAGAGGTAGTACTCATTCCAGGTTTATAATTTTCTGTCTAGAGCCCTTTCCATCCTTCTGTGTCATTCCTGTGTCACATTAATAGACACCTCAAAATCTCTGAAGAGGCACTTCAGATTCATCATCATACTTCTTTTCCTTATTAATCTGAAGAAGTCAACTGCCATACTCCAGAGCTTGATTCTTTCATACATATTGAATACATTCTTCACATAGTCATATATCTTATATATATTGAATAAAGATATTGAAATAAAGTTCCAAAAGGTCAATTAAATGTATCATTCCTTAAGCTATACACTGATGCTTCTGGATTATTTGTCACCAGGCATTCTGAAATAAATATTCTTTTCAATCTGGATACATTACCTATACCTCTCCTAACTGTGTGTCCTTGATACCTTCTTAGCATGCTAAGGAATGGTGGTGCCAAAAGAGATTTTCATTCATTCATTCAATATTTTAATAAATGATTGTGTCAAGGATACAAAGATATATGAAAACACAGGCTGGGTCCTCAAGAAGTTCACACCGTATTAAGGGAATTTGACACACAATCATGAGGTTGGTGCACTGAGAGGTTTGCCCTGAGTATCAATGGAGTCAGGAGAATGGAAACCATGCCCGGATTTGGAGGATCAAAGAACATTTCTGGAGAAGAAGACATCAGAGCTGATTCTTCAGCATATGTTTAGCTCATTTGGCAGAGTGAAGTTGGGGTGGGTGGGAACATGACAGGCACTCTCAGAAACACAGGAAAGGAAGCAGAGTTTGGCAAGCTGCTTAAAGGCATGTGAGCAGAGATGTGTGAGAATAGGAATGTAGAATAGAGCCTGGGGAGGTGAGTAGAAGCCCAATGATGGGACCACTGAAACACAGCCCTGGGAGGTAACAGTTCAGACTTCTTCTTAAAGGTATGATAGTTATGGCAGTGTCTTGGGAAATAGGAATACAATTAGAAAGCTGGGCAAGTAACACAAGGCAAGACAGTATGAGCCCTAGAGTGGTAAAGAAAGGAATGGAACAAAGTGGAAGATTCAAAAGTTTTAGAATTGCTTAGTATTCACTTGAAATTGATTTTGATATAAGGATTTCTAAAGGAAAAAATGACTCTGTTCATTTCCAAGGCAAATCATTCAAAATCACAGTAATCCTAGTCTATGCCCCAATCAGTAACGCTGAAGAAGCTGAACGGTTCTATGAAGACCTAAAAGACCTTTTACAACTAACACCCAGAAAAGATGTCCTTTTTATAGGGGACTGGAATGCAAAAGTAGGAAGTCAAGAAACACCTGGAGTAACAGGCAAATTTGGCCTTGGAATACGGAATGAAGCAGGTCAAAGGCTAAAAGAGTTTTGCCAAGAGAACGCACTGGTCATAGCAAACACCCTCTTCCAACAACATAAGAGAAGACTATACACATGGACATCACCAGATGGTCAACACTGAAATCAGATTGATTTTATTTGCAGCCAAAGATGGAGAAGCTCTATACAGTCAGCAAAAACAAGACTGGGAGCTGACTGTGGCTCAGATCATGAACTCTTTATTGCCAAATTCAGACTTAAGTTGAAGAAAGTAGGGAAAACCACCAGACCATTCAGATATGACCTAAATCAAATCCCTTATGATTATACAGTGGAAGTGAGAAA
The DNA here is from genome assembly GCF_055505025.1 of Bos grunniens. NCBI lineage: Eukaryota > Metazoa > Chordata > Mammalia > Artiodactyla > Bovidae > Bos > Bos grunniens. The sequence continues at coordinate 5,504,249 of NC_141176.1, read as the reverse complement.
TAGGTTTAAGGGACTAGATCTGATTGACAGAGTGCCTGATGAACTATGGACTGAGGTTCGTGACATTGTACAGGAGACAGGGATCAAGACCATCCCCATAGAAAAGAAATGCAAAAAAGCAAAATGGCTGTCTGGGGAGGCCTTACAAATAGCTGTGAAAAGAAGAGAAGAGAAAAGCAAAGGAGAAAAGGACAGATATAAGCATCTGAATGCAGAGTTCCAAAGAATAGCAAGGAGAGATAAGAAAGCCTTCCTCAGCGATCAATGCAAAGAAATAGAGGAAAACAACAGAATGGGAAAGACTAGAGATCTCTTCAAGAAAATCAGAGATACCAACGGAACATTTCATGCAAAGATGGGCTCGATAAAGGACAGAAATAGTATGGACCTAACAGAAGCAGAAGATATTAAGAAAAGGTGGCAAGAATACACAGAAGAACTATACAAAAAAGATCTTCATGACCCAGATAATCACGATGGTGTGATCACTGACCTAGAGCCAGACATCCTGGAATGTGAAATCAAGTGGGCCTTAGAAAGCATCATTACGAACAAAGCTAGTAGAGGTGATGGAATTCCAGTGTAGCTATTTCAAATCCTGAAAGATGATGCTGTGAAAATGCTGCAGTCAATATGCCAGCACATTTGGAAAACTCAGCAGTGGCCACAGGACTGGAAAAGGTCAGTTTTCATTCCAATCCCAAAGAAAGGCAATGCCAAAGAATGCTCAAAATACCGCACAATTGCACTCATCTCACATGCTAGTAAAGTACTGCTCAAAATTCTCCAAGCCAGGCTTCTGCAGTACATGAACCGTGAACTTCCAGATGTTCAAGCTGGTTTTAGAAAAGGCAGAGGAACCAGAGATCAAATTGCCAACATCCGCTGGATCATCGAAAAAGCAAGAGAGTTCCAGAAAAACATCTATTCCTGCTTTATTGACTATGCCAAAGCCTTTGACTGTATGGATCACAATAAACTGTGGACAATTCTCAAAGGGATGGAAATACCAGACCACCTGACCTGCCTTTTGAGAAACCTATATGCAGGTCAAGAAGCAACAGTTAGAACTGGACATGGAACAACAGACTGGTTCCAAATAGGAAAAGGAGTACGTCAAGGCTGTATATTGTCACCCTGCTTATTTAACTTATATGCAGAGTACATCATGAGAAATGCTGGACTGGAAGAATCACAAGCTGGAATCAATATTGCTGGGAAAAATATCAATAACCTCAGATATGCAGATGACACCACCCTTATGACAGAGAGTGAGGAAGAAGTAAAGAGCCTCTTGATGAAAGTGAAAGAGGAAAGTGGAGAAGTTGGCTTAAGTCTAGTCAAGGCTATGGTTTTTCCAGTGGTCATGTATGGATGTGAGAGTTGGACTCACACATCCATACATGTGTGAAGAAAGCTGAGCACCGAAGAACTGATGCTTTTGAACTGTGGTGTTGGAGAAGACTCCTGAGAGTCCCTTGTACTGCAAGGAGATCCAACCAGTCCATTCTAAAGGAGATCAGCCCTGGGTGTTCTTTCGAAGAAATGATGCTAAAGCTGAAACTCCAGTACTTTGGCCACCTCATGTGACTCATTGGAAAAGACTCTGATGCTGGGAGGGATTGGGGGCAGGAGGCAAAGGGGACGACAGAGGATGAGATGGCTGGATGGCATCACCGACTCAATGAACTTGAGTTTGAGTGAACTCCGGGAGTTGGTGATGGGCAGGGAAGCCTGGTGTGCTATGATTCATGAGATTGCAAAGAGTCAGACACGACTGAACGACTGAACTGAACTGAACTGAAAGGAAAAAATAATTTGATGCTCAAGTAAATGGAATATCACTTGAATTATTTAGTGCATTTTAATGCATTTAAGTAAGTCTTATGTAGTATATACCACATATAGTAAATTAACACATAAATATTTGAGATGTTAGCTTTTTCTCTAAAAGATCAATGTTTATTTGTACATAGGAATCAATTTAATAAACAAATTTACCATTCAAGAATGGTAGAGAGAAAAACAAACAAGGAGAAACTTCACTTTGATAGATCTTTGAGAAAAGTTTCAGAAAGCAGTGAGGTAGTATACAACTTGGTGTGCTAATGATTCAGGATTGTGACTTGGGTAACTGAGTTTTAGTAAAGTGGTAGACACAGGGTGAGCGTATCATGGGGACAGCATTTGGAAAGTCAAAACCATTTAGCAGATTAACAGAGAGACAACTTAAAATTACCATTTGGTAATGAGAGGAAAAGACCGTGATGCTGGGAAAGATTAGGGGCGGGAGGAGCAGCGGACGGCAGAGGATGAGATGGCTGAATGGCATCACTGACTCTATGGACATGAGTTTGAGTAATCTCCGGGAGCTGGTGATGGACAGGGAAGCCTGGCATGCTGCGGTCCATGGGGTCTCAAAGAGTCGGACATGACTGAGCGACTGAACTGAGCTGAATGAGAGGAGAGGTTGGTGATATAAGCTAGAAACCATTGACATAGTATCATACTTAAAGTAAACCGATGACAGGGATTATTGAGAGAAAAGGCAATAGGATCCATGCCAGAATCTGGCTAAAAACAACAGTAAGAAGTTGGGAAAAAGTAAAGTTCAACAACTGTTCAATCAGCAAAGAGACAAGGCATAATGAGTATGTTGTATGACAAAGCAAAATCTGGAGGACAGCTACATGAGTTATTTGACTGAAGCCAAGAGTGTTTAGATTTCATTTCCAACAGTCATAATCGAGAGCCAAATTAAATCAATTCATTAAGCCAATCTAGACAAGTCTGTTTTTATTTTATTTTATTTTTAAAGAATCAGGTTTGGTTTTATTTTTTCTGTTCTTTAATATAGTAAAATATGCATAGCATGATATTTATCATTTTAACCACTTGTGAGGGTACAATTCAGTTTATTTCTGGGCTTTCTATACTATTCTCTTGGTTTATGTGTGCCTTTAGGTCAGTAACACACTTAAAATTTTTTAAATAGTGTTTAAATACGTATAACATAAACTATTTTGCCATCTAACCATTTTTTTAACATACAGTTCAATAGTGTTACATACACGTCACATCTGTGCAACCAATCTCTAGAAATATGTTTGTTTTGTAAAAATGAAACTCCAACTTCTATTTCCCACTTCCCCCTGGCAGCCATTCTTCTACTTTAGGTCTCTATGAATTTATTAGCCTTTTTTGTTAACTGGCTTATTTTACTTAGCAGTGGTTCTCAAAGTTCATTCACATTGGAGCATATGTCAAAATTTCCATCTTTTCTAAAGCTGAATAATATTATATTTTATATGTATATATATATATAAACTTCCCTGGTGGCTCAGACAGATGTAAAGTGTCTGTCTACAACGCGGGAGACCCAGGTTCAATCCCTGGGTTGGGAAGATCCGTTGGAGAAGGAAATGGCAATCCACTCCAGTACTATTGCCTGGAAAATCCCATGGACAGAGAAGCCTGTTAGGCTACAGTCTGTGGTGTCGCAAAGAGTCGAACACGACTGAGCGATTTCACTTCACTTTACCTCATATATATATATATATAAAACATATCATATGGATATTGTGTTTATTCATTCATCTGTCTTTGAATACTTGGATTGCTTCTAACTTTTGACTTTTGTGATTAATGCTGCCTTAAGTGTACAAATAAGACCCTGTCTTCAGTTCCTTAGGGTATATATATCCAGAATTGGACTTGCTGGGTCATATGGCAATTCTATTTTTTAATTTTTTAGAACTTCTGTCCTCTTTTCCATATTTATTACACTATTTTACATTCCCCCAACAGTAGAAGAAGGAAATGGCAACCCACTCCAGTGTTCTTGCCTGGAGAATCCCAGGGACAGGGGAGCCTGGTGGGTTGCCGTCTATGGGATCACACAGAGTCGGACAGGACTGAAGCGACTTAGCAGCAGTACCAGCAACAGTACACGAGTTTTTCAGTCAGTTCAGTTCAGTCGCTCAGTCGTGTCTGACTCTTTGTGACCCCATGAATCCCAGCATGCCAGGCCTTCCTGTCTATCACCACCTCCCGGAGTTAACTCAAACTCACGTCCATCGAGTCAGTGATGCCATCCAACCATCTCATCCTCTGTCGTCCCCTTTGCCTCCTGCCCCAAATCCCTCCCAGCATCAGAGTCTTTTCCAATGAGTCAAATCTTCCCATGAGGTGGCCAACGTACTGGAGTTTCAGCTTTAGCATCATTCCCTCCAAAGAACACCCAGGAGATGAGGACATCTCCTTTAGAATGGACTGGTTTGATCTCCTTGCAGTCCAAGGGACTCTCAGGAGTCTTCTCCAACACCACAGTTCAAAAGCATCAATTCTTCGGCGCTTCACAATTCTTTCTTCACAGTCCAACTCTCACATCCGTACATGACCACTGGAAAAACCATAGACTTGACTAGACAGACCTTTGTTGGCAAAGTAATGTCTCTGCTTTTCAATATGCTATCTAGGTTGTTCATAACTTTCTTCCAAGGAGTAAGCATCTTTTAATTTCATGGCTGCAGTCACCATCTGCAGTGATTTTGGAGCCCCCAGAAATAAAGTCTGACACTGTTTCCACTGTTTCCCCGTCTATTTCCCATGAAGTGATGGGACCAGATGCCATGATCTTCACTGAATGTTGAGTTTTAAGCCAACTTTTACACGAGTTTTAGTATCTCCAAATCCTCATCATCACTAGGCTTTTGGTTTTGCTTTTTTGATAGCAGCCATCCTAATGGGTATAAGGTGGTATCTCACTGTGGTTTTGGTTTGCATTTCCTTAGTAATTAGTGATATTGAGCATCTTTTCATCTGCTTATTAGCTATTTGCATATCTTCTTTGGGCAAATGTCTATTCAAATCCTTTGCTCATTTTTTTAATTTAAATTTATTTATTTTAATTGGAGGCGAATTACTTTATAATATTGCATTGGTTTTGCCATATATCAACATGAATCCGCCACGGGTGTACACATGTTCCCCGTCCCAAACCCCCCTCCTACCTCCCTCCCTCTACCATTCCTCTGGGTCATCCCAGTGCACCAGCAATTCATTTCTTATATGATATTATACATGTTTCAATGTCATTCTCCCAAATCATCCCACCTTCTCCCTCTCCCACAGAGTCCAAAAGACTGTTCTATACATCTGTATTTCTTTTGCTGGCTCGCATACAGAGTTATCGTTATCATCTTTCTAAATTCCATGTATATGTGTTAGTATACTGTATTGGTGATAAAAAAAAAAAGTATGTGTTTATTCAAAACAAAATCTGAGGACAGTTTGAATACATGATCTCACATCACTGGCATAAATGTATGATTCCAGAACTCACCACTTAAAAAAAAGGAACATTTACCTGAAATCATATATTTTGAATTTTTACTGTAACTCAGTAATTTTTTGTGTAGTATTTATTGTGTGTATTTATTATGCATTTCTTATTTATTATGTGTATTTGTAAAGTATATGGGGAGATCCCCTGGAGAAGGGCATGGCCACCCACTCCAGTATTCTTACTTGGAGAATCCCATGGACAGAAGAGCCTGGTGGATTATAGTCCATGGGGTTGCAGAGTTGGACATGACTGCAGTGACTTAGTATATATAGTATATGACACTGTCTTAGATGCTCTGCTGAGTATTTATTTAACAAATATTTGTTAGGTTTTTGGTATGTGTCAGGTACTTCTCCAAGTGCTGAGGATGGAGTAATAAGCAGAATAAACATTCCTGTTCACATGAACCTTACATTTGAATGAGAATGTGATTCTCAAATGAACCCTCTTCAGAGCCATGAACCCCATTCTCACAGAACTTATATTCAGAAAATATAAAAGATAGAAAGTAACATGCTATTGATTAGGTATAAATAAAAGTGTGAGAGTTTCAAAAGGAGGGATAGAATATTGATCATTATTCCAGGAAGACTTCATACATAAGATGAAATTTGAGCTAGGGCTTAAGGAATGAACAAAGCTTTTACTCTGAAATAGAAGAAATAGAACAGATCCATAAAACAACCATAGGATATAGAAGTAATATTTAGGGGATAATGAATAGTTCCGTGTGTCTAGAGGAAAACCTATAGAAGGAAGAAAATATGCAAATGGAAACAGGAAAAATTGGTCAGTAAAGAAGGGGAAATAGGCAGTGATAGTGTCACAGTGGTCAAAGAGAGACAAGAAGCGTGTTGACTCTGCTGCTGCTGCTGCTTCTAAGTCGCTTCAGTCGTGTCCGACTCTGTGTGACCCCATAGACAGAAGCCCACCAGGCTCCCCCATCCCTGGGATTCTCCAGGCAAGAACACTGGAGTGGGTTGCCATTTCCTTCTCCAATGCATGAAAGTGAAAAGTGAAAGTGAAGTCGCTCAGTCGTGTCCGACCCTCAGCGACCCATGGACCGCAGCCTTCCAGGTTCCTCCGTCCATGGGATTTTCCAGGCAAGAGTACTGGGGTGGGGTGCCATTGCCTTCTCCGGTTTGACTCTAGAGGAATTAAAAAAAATACACAAAAAACGGAGGCTCACAGACACCTATTCAATCTGATTACTACAGGTCTATCTTGGTTTCCATGAGAGAAGAAGTTATGATGGGGTAACGAAAAAGGGAAACAGATTTTTAAAGGTTATACGACTGAAGCATCATCAGGAAATGGAAATAGACATTTTTCTTATTCCAAGATAATAATAGAATAAGAGAAAGAAAGAGGGGAAAATAGCTAAAGAAGATGGTATTATAGATGGAAATTGCTTTAATTATTCAAGGAACTGAGTATCAATATACTGAATAATATACTAAATAATCCACCTAGAAGGAATTATTGAAGAATTGAATTAAATAGATATTATTTGAGCATAAAAGTGGAGGCTAGCTTTAAAGTGAACATAAACTTTTTCTGTAAGGGAAAGAAAACAGAAGATTTGAAAAGATAAACAAGGATGTAGAGGCAAAAGTAAAGTAATTGTTGGTTCCAGTCTTCTCTGTAAAGTGGAAAGCAGATTTCATTAAGCTCATTATTTCACAGAAACACTTGTATAATATAAATGACACTCAGATTTGTGAAAAGCTAAAGGAGTTCAGACAATTACCAAGATAATCTATTGCAAAATGAACATCTGTCAAAAACAGATACTGCTATTATTTCATATTTATAAATTTGAAAAAATAAGAACATATTATACCAACCCGAAAATATAATCATATTTAAATTAGCTCCTCATGTACTTTTCAATTTTATAGCTTGCTTGGAGTTTTCCAAAAAGATGTTTTGATGTGTAAGCCTACAGTCTAGATTTTTCTAGAATTATATTGTTTCAAATTCTATTTAGAAAGATGATATCTGGCATATACCATATATTATATTTTAGCCCCACTGGGATCTGTGCCAGTACTTGCAATTAAACACATTATCAGTTTTGCAGTGAAAAGTCTTAAATATTCACACTAAATGGAATAAATGAATAATATAGATAGCCTATGTCAATTCAAGTTAGTTTCCTCCACCAAATGAGTAGCAAAATAACATCCAGACCTGAAATGTTTTTTTTATTTCAAAATGGGCAAGAAATTGTAGACTTGTACTCAATTTGCATATTGGAGCTTTCATTCCTTAAACTCTTGATAACTAATAGTATTGCTGATGATCCCAGTAGTAACATGATAAATATATATATATATATACACACACACACACACACACAAAATATATATATATATATATATACACACACACACACACATATTAACAAGAGAAACTATTTAATCGAGTTTCCTATTAAGTCATAATAGAAATCTGCAATGGGGGGAGTCTTAAGATCAAATGGGGATGAAAATATTCTATAATCATTTTAATATGATAAATACTTACTTTGGGAAGGACACTTAAATGTTTAATCATATCATAAGAAGATTTTGAGTAGTACTTTTAGGATTTGTAGACAGATAACAAATGTCCTCCTACCTCTGATACAGGATATATTTTTGAAACAAAATACATATTTCATAGAGATTGATTCCTCTGCCCTGGATTTTTTTTTTTTTTTGAGGTTTTGAAAATTCATACTGAGATGAAACTCTGTTTTGTTTTTGCCCTGAGTCATTTCCTTCCTAATTTTAATTACTGTGTTTATTACATAATATCCTTTTATAGCCATCTGAGCTTTTACCTCTAAAAGCTGACATTTTAAAGATATTTAAAAGAAGGATGGCAAGAAAACTTCAGAAAATTTTAATACATACAGAATGCCTTCATGACGTGTGTTCCTCTACACGGTTGGAAAACAATAGACAACATATTGAATCTTAAGTAAATATACCTGATAATTTTATTTTTCACTCTTTGAGTTGTGACTCCTGTTCAGAAATTACTCTTATTAGCATTAATATATGAATGAATTAATTCCATACATTTTATTTCAGTACCCATCGATATGACTCTACCTTCAAGGTGTTTAGTTTTTGAAGTTGTCATTTCTCTGTCCATCTAGGTATAGTTCCATTTGTTAAATACTGTAATATATATAATAAGTAAAAATAAAATTAATTCTGCTGGAGAAATGAATGGAGAATTACTTCATGAATTAGATGAGCCTCTAATAGTGTCTTGTAAATAGAGTAGGATTGCAGGATACAGGTGAATTGAATGAAGATGGGATAATAGCAAGATCCAAGATCATGCTAAAAATGTCACAAGTCATAGCATGATCCAGGCTTCCCTGGTGGCTCAGACGGTAAAGCTTCTGTCTGCAATGCAGGAGACCTGGGTTCGATCCCTGGACTGGGAAGATTCCCTGAAGAAGGAAATGGCAGTGCACTCCAGTATTCTTGTGTGGAGAATCCCATGGACGGAGAAACCTGGTGGGCTACTGTCCAAGGGGTTGCAAAGAGTCGGACATGACTGAGTGACTTCCCTTTCAATTTCTTTCATAGCATGATCCAGGAGTGCAGATAAATTAGGGATATTTTTATTGGAGTTTGATGTATAGTTGTAATGGAGAGTAGTTGGACCAAATAAATGGACTAGGGTCAGATTATGAACACCTTAAATACTGTACTAAGAATTTTGAATCTAATTATATAGGCCATTAAAACTTTGAGTAGAGTTGATCAGAATTTTGTTGTAGATGATTCAATTAATATTATACCAGAGAAGGGTTGGAAATCAAAGGAGATCAAAGGCCAAGACTAATCATCCATCAAATTTCCAAGGGGAGAGTAGCATGTTTAATATTTTCTAATTTTTGTGTATCATAATGTAATTTAATTGCTGAGCCCAAGAGTTTTCATTGAAATCATTCTGAGCAATAAATGTAACTCAAAATACAAATTATTCACTTCAAAGGACCATCTATTTGTGTCTGTCAATTATGAACAAAGTTGATTTTTCTCTTTCATTTTTATTTATAGCAGAGCTGAACACTCTACCTTAAATATCAATCTTAATGAAACCCTTGCTGCTGCTGCTAAGTTGCTTCAGTCGTGTTTGATTCTGTGCGACCCCATAGACAGCAGCCCACCAGGCTCCCCCGTCCCTGGGATTCTCCAGGCAAGAACACTGGAGTGGGTTGCCATGTCCTTCTCCAATGCATGAAAGTGAAAAGTGAAAGTGAAGTCGCTCAGTCGTGCCCAACTCTTAGCGACCCCATGGACTGCAGCCCACCAGGTTCCTCCGTCCATGGGATTTTCCAGGCAAGAGTACTGGAGTGGGCTGGCATTGAGAGATTATAAATGTATAACAAACTGTATGGACTTATCCAATCAGATAACAAAAGAACAGCTAATAGTTACAGGTCACTAAAAAGAAAATGAACAGCTGCTATATGTCAAGGACTGCACCAAGCACCTTCAAGCAGTTTGTCCTCATGGCAAGCTGGTGAAATGGCTGTTCTCTCTAATAGGTGAAAAACCTGAACATAAAGGACTGAAGGAGCTTGCCCGTGGTTGATGCCCCCAGCAGTGTAGCACTTGTCGCCCTGATGTCATGTGTGAGCTCTCTTCATTCTGGTTCTTTTTGCTTATTTATAGTCTTCAATAACAATGTGAAAAGGAGAGTTCACAGGGAAGTTATACTAGTATTTCTAAATTGAAAATAGGGTATCTTACTTTTGAAAGTAGAGTTGAATCTGATGTATGTCTAAGTATACAGAGATATGAGCGGCTCTTCAGTACCACATATAATCATCTCATTGCCATCATTTTATTATTATCATCATTATGACTTCCTCTGCAGTGGTATCTGAGAGTGAGATGATTGTTCTTTCATCCTTATATAGACTGTTTGTCTTTACCCCAAATAACATTTATGTCAGCGCTACAGATCCTGCAGTTAACCTAGTCATTAGACAGAAGACACAATACTTGCCATCAAAATACTTAGCAACAAAATGCTAACATTTTGATACTATTTGGAAAATACTTTGCATATACTTCGAAAAATCCCCTTCATATGTGAGGGCTATTTTTTATCAATGTGTAATTGCTGTTGAACAAAGAATATAATAAGATAGTTCCAGATATGTGTTCTACCTCCCCATTCATTTCCATTGTTTGATAAAAAAGATACTTTTACTATTTTTGAGTAATAAACAAAATACATTTTGTTTTTAAAGTGCTGTCTGTATCAAGCTCTAGCATTAGTTCACTTTTAAGCCTATGACAGACTACTTCAAGTTATCTATTATAGACACAAATTTAATTCCACTTTATTCACAATCCATAATTTGTAAAACACTGTAGTCCATATATATTCTTAAGAAATGTCACAGTTCTCTAGATATTTGATCAAAGTTTTTGTTCAATTAAAATGGAGCAAAAATGGAACAAATTCTATTTATTTCATTTTTCTACCTCCAACACATTTTTTTCTACCTTCCCAGACTCCCCCAACTAGCTCCCTTCTAATCCCAGTTACTGGTACCACCATCTGTCTAGTCACTCCAATCAGAAACACAGGGACTCCTTATTTCCCATCTCTTCCTCATCTCAGCTGTGTCATTAAGTCCTATTGTTACCATGAGCCAGTTCTACTTCTTCAGTTCACTTACCTTTGATGCATTTTATCCATCAGAGGCTACCTCTTTTTCTCACCACCATACCTTCCCAGGGTAGGTGGTCACCTGCTTCCCTGGCTGTCTTGTTTGAGATATAAGTTCAAACTTATATTTTGTTTGAGATATAACTTCAGCTTTCACTCCAATTAAGACTCTTTAATGGCTTCCACAGAGTACTTGAAAAATGTTAGGTTCTGACACTGACCCTGTGAATCCTCCCATCTTGTGACTCTCCTGCTAGCTCACTGTACAACAACTCTGGAGCGCTTCCTGCAGTTCCTTCTTTTCTCACTCAAGAGAGAGGCTTCATGTGCAGAAACCTTTCTTAGCATGAACTTGTCTCTCTCAGGGATCTGCATATTCTCTGCGCAAAGTAGATACATTTGTTCTCCAATGTAGTCCAAACGTTTAGTTTCTTAAATATGGGTTATTGTGGATAAAACTGCAGATTAAGATTTTAGGGAACTCGAAGTCCTTGAATAAACATTAAAGGGTCTTGATGGAGTAAATAGCATGATATTGAATTAAGCTTTAGAGAAGCCAGTTCTATAGTTAACAAATCCAACAAACATTTAATTACTTCCAGTAACTTAATTGAATTATCTCATTTACTCTATAGGGTTTTAATAGCTTTATAAGGTAAGCAAAATAGTTTTATAGGTAGTTTTTTAAGGGCTTCCCTGATAGCTCAGTTAGTAAAGAATCTGCCTGCAATATGGGAGACCTGCGTTCAATCCCTGGGTTGGGAAGATCTCCTGGAGAAAGGAAAGGCTACCCACTCCATTATTCTGGCCTGGAGAATTCCAGTGGACTGTATAGTCCATGGAGTTGCAAAGAGTCGGACATGACTGAGCAACTTTCACTTTCAAGATAGGCACTGCCATTTCCATTTCAAATAGAGGAAATGACCAATCTAAGATCATCAAACTTTTATGTGACTAAGTCAGAATTTTAGCCTAGGGATCTGATTCTAATTTCATGAGTCTTTTAATTATTTCAGAATAGCAGTGGCCACATGAGAAATAACAAAGTTCTAACCAGTCTAAATGATAGTGGAAATAAGGGAGTCATTGGAATGACAATATTTGGAGAATAAAGACCTTAACATATGGGTAGGGAGTAAGAGACAGTCATCAAATTCTGCAATATTAAAAACTTCCACCAAGTCAAAACAATATGGTTGTATTACTTAATAGTATTGACTGGCTAAAGCACCATACAAAGAAAAATACATAGTATAATAGGATTGGGTGAGAAGAGAAGTGGATGATGTGAAGAGTACAATCTGTTTGAAATATATGGTTTCTGTATTTGAAATATGTTAATGAAGGCATTCAAAATATACTGCACTATTGAGGAAAAAGTGGATAAATTTGGGTTAGCTTTTGAGTGTCTAATTAATATTGGACTATATGATATGTACAAAAATTAGAGCAAGTAAATAAGCTGACATGTTAAGGAAAATAGTAAATCAGGTTTCTTCTATGAAATACTGGAGGCAAATTAGCAAAATGAAAGCTTATCTTATGAGTGGGTGCAGCAACCAGACCAAGGTTGGGCAGGTAAAGATTCCATAGGGCTTAGAAGTGCTCCTTCATATCACTGGGACCAGAGCTACATTTGCAGTAAAATAATTAGATTTTAATCCCAACAGGTAGTGTTCATTTATTTGTGAAATACTGATGTGTGCATGCATGCATACATGCTTAGTTGTATCCCTCTCTTTGCGACCCCATAGATTATATCCTGCCTGATATTGTTGGTGAAATACATGTACTGATTTTTAAGAGTGTCAGTTTATATAAATCCACCTAAAGTAATAGAGATGTGGTAAAAATAATAGTGGAAATGAAGGCTTTGCCAAAAGTGATAATAGATGATACTGAGAAAAGGCATAAAAGTACTCATACATTGAATAGTTACTAAAAAGAAGAGCAAGTGTAGTTCTTCAGGGCATGATGTGAGATCCCCTTGAATTCATACAAGAACATATATTTAAAATAATAAAGATTAAAGAAACAACACTCTAAGAGCCAAAGTTTTCTAGATTTCTTCCTTACATTTTACTGAGAACACTGGTAGAATGTTTTTGCTCTCTCTTTGCTTCTATAAAATATTGAGATTTTCAAAAACTAGGCTACATAAAACTCCAGAGGTTAAGAAATACACTTCCTACTAGATTTTTTTATGGGATATAACTGTGACTTTCTATCTTTTGATTACTAAATTCATTTTCTGTTTTATACCCACATGTATTTGTATGAAAACATAGGTGAGTTTGAGTTCACCTATATTTATCTTCAATATTTGAATGACAAAAGCTTATTTTTTTTTAAATTACACTTAGCCTATATCCATGAGAATATTATTAACTTCTCCAATGTATTGTAATTGTGCTTGGAAATTATATCAGGTTACTAGAGACTTGTCCTTGAAATTACAAAATGTGTGAACAATATATAATGTGTCTTCAAATAGATTTATTAGCACAAGAGTATTCAAAACCCATTAACAACCTAATTATTTCTGTGTCCACATGACAATATTTTATTAACCATCATTTACAAAATTTTGAATGTGGAAAAGAATAAAAAGAGAAGCTTTTTAAAAAGCCATAGGGCAATTTACTGATTTTTAGGTTATGAATGTGCATTAGTTGCTCAGTCGTGTCTGACTCTTTGTGACCCCATGGACTATAGCCTGCCAGGCTCCTCTGTCCATGGGAGTTTTTCAGGCAAGAATACTAGAGTGAGTTGCCATTTTCTTCCTCCAATGTATATTCCCAATCCAGGGATCAAACCCACATCTCCTGTGTCTCCTATTTTGCAGACAGATTCTTTACCTTCTGAGACATCAGGGAGGCCCTTTTACATTTTGAGTAATATGTTTTTATGAATAGAGGTTGCATGCTTTTCTTAATTTGCTTTTGGAATTGTGTTTTGAATATAAATATGTACATTCATTTCAGTATATTTATTACATCAGTTAATTTGAACACTCTGGATACTTTTATTAATACCATTAAATCAGCGTTTGAGTGATTTGCTGTCATCAAATCACTCAATTTCCTTCAGATATAACCAGTTTTTCTCTGGTATTAATTCAGTAATGTTAAACTACTCAATTTCACTTTAATAATAACACAGTACAGTCAGTAATTCTATATGGGGGGGGGGAACCTATCTGTATCATGAATTATTTTAAAAGAAGATAGATTTCTATCTTGTTTTAATTCAAAGATGTACTGAAATTCAAATGAGTCAATAGTATGTTGCTATATAAATCCTTATTAACATCTTCAAAGATAAGTAGATGTGATAGATAGTAATTAGTGTGTTATCTATAATTTGCCTCCAATTTATTTAAGGGAGACTAAAAGTAGTTTGTTCCTTTAGAACTATAAGTACCCTTTTATAGTTCTGCTTCTCTTTTTAATGTTCAATATCCATTAAAATATTCAAAAAGGTAAATAAACCTATTTAGTAATAATTATATTGATGTATACTTGGTAATAATTATACTGATGTATAAATTAAACTGACACCTCAAAGTGATGCATATTTTTTCTATCTTCTCAAATATAGTTTATATTAAAGGATTAAACATGTATTTGTTCCAGAAACCGTACATGGCACTAGGGAAAGACATTATACACAAAACAAACCTAAGTCCTGATCTTTTGTTGCTCACCTCAGTAGATGTTTGTATTATTAAAAGTTCTTAGAACATCTAATTTGACTTTTTGTTACTGAGACACACCAGTCTGAATATACAACTTAGTCTACCATGTGAAAAATCAGCAGCTATTTGGAAATAAGCTTTAAAACTTAGGTGAGATAAAAGTATATCTTACCTATACCTGTGAAAGTTGTAGGATGGAATTTATATTCCCTTCATACTGATAAAAATATTGAGGAATGATATCCTGCATGGAATCCTTGAAGAGAAAAATGGCATGAGGTAAAATCTGAATAAAGTATGGACATTATTTTATCAATATTGGTTCACTCATTCTAACAAATGTACTATATGAATGTAGGATGTTAAGATAGGCCCATTTTGTGAGAGATCCATGCAACTCTCTAGTATCCTCTCCATTGTTCTGTAAATCTAAAACTATTCTAAAATTTTGAAATTATTTTAAAAATTATTAACTTTGGAGGAGAAAAAAATGAGGATACCAAATTGTGCAGAACTTTAGATATTAACTGAAATATTTTAGCATTTTTAATGACAAGTAAGGGGACATTGAAAGGTGTGGGCAGGAGACTAGTGTAATTAATGCAATCACTTAGGACACCATTTCCTACTACTGCACAGACAAATTGTAGGAAAGGAGTGGTGATTTCTAAAAGATCAATCTGATTCAGTAATTTTGATACAAAGTGATAAAGGCAGAATTAATGTGGTAGTCAGTATGACTGGAAAGATAAAGATTTGACACAGTACAATCAAGTAATTAACAGTATTTGTCAATTTATTAGATATGAAACCTATCAGAGAAATAAAGTGTGGGTGATTTAGAGGAGAGATGTATGACATAATAAACTGCATATAGAATAAAAATAAAATGTAATTTTAGATTTAGAAATTACAATTGCTGATAGTGTTACATTAGTTAGGGTAAAGGAAGATAAATTTGAGTTCCCAAGGTTAAATGAAAATTTAATCATTTCCTTCAGGAATATCCTTTGGTTAAATAATTTGAAATCTCTTGAGCAATGAACAAAGAATGTTTGGAATTTTTGAGCCTAGAGTGTCACTGTGGTCTGTTTTACAACATTTTTTGTTATGATAATGATTGCTCTTTTATTTTAAATACTCATATTTTCTCATAAGTGCATCATGAACCATACCTCTTAATGCATAAACTAAGAATGAGGAGTAAAATAGGAAAATTTCCAGTTGCCAGACATCTCTTAATCAGTAATCTCTAATACATATTCAGAATATTAATTAATGGTTATAATAGAAGTCTAAGAATGGCACACTGCTCCAATTCCAAATTCATTTGATGAAATGAAATTTTAGGTAGTTAACTTTTATTTTATTCTCATTTACATTTCTACCTTTGATTATTAAAAGTAATTTTATGTTCTGTATTTCACAAGTGGAAAATAAATTACTTATGAAACTTTTAAAGAAAGGAAAATGATTTGGAATTACCGAATTTGAAATTGACCCACAAAACATCAGTAATGACTTGAGAGAGGGCACTGAAACTTATATTCCTATTGTTTGAAACGGTCCCTTTGATGTCTACCAAGTTTCCCAGAATGTTTTTGTAGACCATTTAAAGTCTTCAAGTTAGAAATAAATTTCGATTAAATATAGTCTCAACTGGGTTTAAATTTGCATTTTATAGACTTTACTGGCTCTTTAGGGTCATTCTTATGAAAGAAACCAACTCTTCGTTAACAAAAATTCTAAAGTTGCATCACCAAAAGAATAGCTATAAAATGATTCTCTGAATAATAAAGCAAATGGAGCAAATTGTTAAAACTGGGAAATACAGTGAAGGACATGTGGGAGTTCTTTGTGCTATTTTTAAAATCATTCTATAATTTTGAAAGAATTTAATAATAATTTTTAAACAACCACCACATAACAATGGGAGCTTTTTCGTTTGTTTCATTTTGGTTTTTGCCTGTGACATAGATTCCAAATGCTAGCTAATATTAAGAATTGTGTGAAAAGCCTAAATGTAAGTTCTCAGGCCTGGCTCCAATCTACTGAACTAGAATCTTCAGAGAAAGGTCTGGGAATCTCAGGTGTTATGATGTTTGGAAAACATTACATGATGACTTTGACAATAATTTTTTTTTTAAAGAATAAATGCAATAAGACAAAATGAGGAAAAATAAAATAAAATTTAAAAACAAAACAAAAAAAGGAAAAAAATGATATTCTGGGTGGGAGAAAGGGCCTCACATTCATTGTTGATCTGTATCATTTCAGTTCAGTTCAGTTCAGTCACTCAGTCATGTCCGACTCTTTGCGACCCCATGAACCACAGCACTCCAGGCCTCCCTGTCCATCACCAAACTGCTGGAGTCTACACAAACTCATGTCCATTGAGTCAGTGATGCCATCCAACCATGTCATCCTCTGTCATCCCCTTCTCCTCTTGCCCTCAATCTTTCCCAGCATCAGGGTCTTTACAAATGAGTCAGCTCTTTGCATCAGGTGGCCAAAGTATTGGAGTTTCAGCTTCAACACCAGTTCTTCCAATGAACACGCAGGACTGATCTCCTTTAGGATGGACTATTTAGATCTCCTTGCAGTCCAAGGGACTCTCAAGAGTCTTCCCCAACACCACAGTTCAAAAGCATCAATTCTTCGCCACTCAACTTTCTTTATAGTCCAACTCTCATATTCATACATGACTCCGGGAAAAACCATAGCCTTGACTAGATGGACCTTTGTCAGCAACGTAATGTCTCTCCTTTTTAATATGCTGTCTAGGTTGGTATTAACTTTCCTTCTAAGGAGTAAGCATGTTTTAATTTCATGGCTACAAGCACCATCTGCAGTGATTTTGAAGCCCCCCAAAAATAAAGTCAGCCACTGTTTCCACTGTTTCCCCATCTATTTGCCATGAAGTGATAGGACCGGATGCCATGATCTTCGTTTTATGAATGTTAAGATTTCAGCCAACTTTTTCACTCTCCTCTTTCACTTTCATCAAGAGGCTCTTTACTTCTTCTTTATTTTCTGCCTTAAGGGTGGTGTCATCTGCATATTTGAAGTTATTAATATTTCTCCCTGCAATCTTGATTCCAGCTTGTGCTTCCTCCAGCCCAATGTTTCTCATGATGTACTCTGCATATAAGTTAAATAAGCAGGGTGACAATATACAGCTTTGACGTACTCCTTTTCCTATTTGGAACCAGTCTATTGTTCCATGTGCAGTTCTAACTGTTGCTTCCTGACCTGCATATAGGTTTCTCAAGAGGCAGGTCAGGTGGTCTGGCATTCCTATCTCTTTCAGAATTTTCCACAGTTCATTGTGATCCACACAGTCAAAGGCTTTGGCATAGTCAATAAAGCAGGAATAGATGTTTTTCTGGAACTCTCTTGCTTTTTCGATGATCCAGCGGATGTTGGCAATTTGATCTCTGGTTCCTCAGCCTTTTCTAAAACCAGCTTGAACATCTGGAAGTTCATGGTTCATGTATTGCTGAAGCCTGGCTTGGAGAATTTTAAGCATTACTTTGCTAGTGTGTGAGATGAGTGCAGTTGTGCGGTATTTTGAGCATTCTTTGGCATTGCCTTTCTTTGTGACTGGAGTGAAAACTGACCTTTTCCAGTCCTGTGGCCACTGCTGAGTTTTCCAAATGTGCTGGCATATTGACTGCAGCATTTTCACAGCATCATCTTTCAGAATTTGAAATAGCTCCACTGGAATTCCATCACCTCCACTAGCTTTGTTCGTAGTGATGCTTTCTAAGGCCCACTTGACTTCCCATTCCAGGATGTCTGGCTCTAGGTAAGTGATCACATCATCATGATTATCTGGGTCATGAAGTTCTTTTTTGTACAATTTTTATGTATTCTTGCCACCTCTTCTTAATATCTTCTGCTTCTGTCAGGTCCATACCATTTCTGTCCTTTATTGAGCCCATCTTTGCATGAAATGTTCCCTTGGTATCTCATTTTCTTGAAGATATCTCTAGTCTTTCCCATTCTATTATTTTCCTCTATTTCTTTGCACTGGTCACTGAGGAAGTCTTTCTTATCTCTCCCTGCTAATCTTTGAAACTCTGCATTCAAATGGGTATATCTTTCCTTTTCTGCTTGCCTTTAGCATCTCCTCTTTTCACAGCTATTTGTAAGGCCTCCACAGACAGCCATTTTGCTTTTATTCATTTCTTTTTCCTGGGATGGTCTTGATCCCTGCCTCCTATACAATGTCACGAGCCTCTGTCCATTGTTCATCAGGCACTCTGTCTATCAGATCTAGTCCCTTAAATCTATTTCTCACTTCCACTGTATAATCATAAGAGATTTGATTTAGGTCTTACCCGAATGGTCTAGTGGTTCTCCCTACTTTCTTCAGCTTATGTCTGAATTTGGCAATAAGGAGTTCATGATCTGAGCCACAGTCAGCTCCCGGTCTTGTTTTTGCTGACTGTATAGAGCTCCTCCATCATTGGCTGCAAAGAATATAATCAATCTGATTTTGTTGTTGGCCATCTGGTGATGTTGATCTGTATAGTGCTTTATATTTAAATTCAGAAAAATGTGGCATAATTTTATGATTGAAATGGATAAAAGATGTATACTTTTGGACACGAATTTCACCATGAATACATGAAAAGAATAATGGAACTTTTGTTCACACAAGAAGATGATTTACAGATAACAAAGCTGTGGAGGGCACTCTCTTGTTCAGGAGGTGATCCTGAAGTATTCTAGATTATTTTCCCGAATCTGATGCAATCCCCAACCAAAATGGTTGGAATCTTGTGAGAGCACTTGTTCAGGATAAGCTGTGTAGAGAAAGATTGTTCATTTAAATCACTTAGAAAGAAGTGGGCTCCAAACAGCTTGGAAATGTTTCCTTTGCTGAAAAAGCTTAGTTCATTCACCACCATGCCTTCCATTTACTCTGAAATCATTAGAGGTCGTGGACTTATCTTTCTTCACAGTTAGGTAGTTAGCACATTTAAAAATTCTATGGGGAAAATTATATTTTATACAGCAAGTATAATAAAATTTCCATTTTTGTACTAGGCAACACACACTAACTCTTTGCATTTATCTTTTTTGTTGTTGTTGAGTAAAAGCAAGGTTATTGACTATTATATCTGAGACTGATCTTTCTGTTTAACTCAAAATTCATTTTTGTAGTTTGCAAATATATACTGACAGTTACCATCTACAGTTGCCTAAGTATTTGCAGAAATGCCATATACTAAATAATGTTGTTTTATTTTATCATCAAATACACAGAAAATGTTAGATCAGGAATCAGTAGACTTCAGTTCTAGTACTGGTTCAGTAGTAATACTAGTTGCATATCTGTGTCTTGATCTATGACCTTAACTTGAGAGTGAAAATGAATGTCACTCAGTCATGTCTGACTCTTTGCTATCCCATGGACAGTCCATGGAATTCTCTAAGCCAGAATACTGGAGTGGGTAGACTTTCCTTTCTCCAGTGGATCTTCCCAACCCAGGGATCAAACCGAGGGTCTCCCACATTGCAGGTGGATTCTTTACCAGCTGAGCCACAAGGGAAGCCCAAGATTTCTGAAGTGGGTAGCCTATCCCTTCTTACCACCTTACAATGCTGTATTATATACCGACATAGAAAACTGAAAAGCAATGACAGCTCCACTTGAAATCTGCTGATTATTTTCTCAATGCAGAAATATGATTAATTCTACACAAGTAATAGCAATAAGCATCCATTAGAGAGGGAATTCATTTGTACCATCCAAATTTTCAAAAACCTATTGCTGCTAACGATAAGGATGATAATATATTAATAAATATTTCTAGGCAGTAAGGTTCATTTTCTTAGGCTCCAAAATCACTGCAGATGGTGACTGTAGCCATGAAATTAAAGGATGCTTGCTTCTTGGAAGAAAAGCTATGATCAACCTAGACAGCATATTCAAAAGCAGAGACATTACTTTGCCAACAAAGGTCTGTCTAGTCAAAGCTATGGTTTTTCCAGTGGTCATGTATGGATGTGAGAGTTGGACTGTAAAAAATACTGAGTGCTGAAGAATTGATGCTTTTGAACTGTGGTGTTGGAGAAGACTCTTCAGAGTCCCTTGGACAGCAAGGAGATCCAACCAGTCCATCCTAAAGGAAATCAGTCCTGAATATTCATTGGAAGAACTGATGCTAAAGCTGAATACTTTGGCCACCTATTGCAAAGAATTGACTGATTGGAAAAGATCCTGATGGTGGGAAAGATTGAAGGCAGGAGAAGAAGGGGACAACAGAGGATGAGATGATTGGATGGCATCACCGACTCAATGGACGTGAGTTTGAGCAAGCTCCAGGAGTTGATGAAGGACAGGGAAGCCTGTCCATGGGGTGGCAAAGAGTTGGATATGACTGAGCAACTGAACTGAACTGAAAGTTCATGCATGTAGCATGTTTTTACTGTGTGTCTGCAATAAACCAGGTACATTTTAGAAAGAGCAGACATAAGTCCTCATGGAAAATATGGCTTTCTAGCCACCATAGGGAAGGAATAGGGCAATAGAACCATGAAGAAAGTGATACGGCCAGGTGGCTCTCTAGAGAAGAGTTCCAAGCAGAGAGTGACCTGTGCAGTTCCTGTTAGCCTGGTATATGGAATAAAAAGCACCAAGTCCAACGTTGCCGGGGCAGAGGAGGTGACTTTGAGGCAAAGGTGGTGTCAGATGAGGAGGAGAGAAAGTGTTAAATAGTAATATTAGGGCTGTAGGGAAAAGACACAATTCATGCTTATTTATCTTACTGATAATGCTTATGACCTGTTTATTGAAAGAATCATTGAAATAGTGTCCTCTTATATTAAAATATAAGATTTTTGTGAAGATTATAGGGTAAATCAAACCTGCCTGGACCTATTTGCATAGTTTCTCGATAGGTGTCTTTGAATGTATCTATCTATATCTCTGTGTCTAATCTATAATTGTATACATCACAATTGGATTCATCCACTATATAATTTGTACATTCCCTTTAACACTTAGCAATATGTCTTGAACAAATCCCTGATCCCTTAATTTCTTCCAAAGTAGTAGTCTAATTCATCTCCGTATTTAAAGTCAAAATTCAAACCTTTGATTGAGCAATTCTTTACTGAAGCACAATTCTATTTGGTAAATTGTATATAATACATATACTATATAATTATTTTTATATTTAATGCACTATTCTAATTACTCTTGCAGGCATTGTACTGTTGAAGATGTGTTTTACAATAATATATTTCATTATTTTCCTAAGAAGTGGTCCTAGGAGCAAATTACTGTTCAAAGAACAAAACTTTTCTTAAAGTTTCTTGATTAAAAACTAAAACTTCATAGAATTTAAAATAAAATAAATAAGCTATAGATTTCTCAAATTTTTCACATTCAAAACCATCCCATTGTCCATTATGTCCACAGAGGAAATATTCTGGAGGAAATATAATTAGTTTGTCATATTTCATATTTAACTAGACTTCAAAAATCATGTATTAAAAATAATTATTTGAATTTTTAAACCAGCACCTTAACTGTATTCATGCTGAGTTTTTATTATATTGTTGGTCATATTTGGGCAAAAATGTTTTCACAAATTAGTTTTAATTATTACTGTATGTCAGCTTAATGTAATAGAGTTTAGTGGATTGTGTTCAATGGCTTTTTATACTATTAGAATGAAAAGATATCATTTAATGAAAAAAGGACTTTTGTTTTTAGATACTGCAGTTTAGAAAACTTAAACATATTGCCGTAATATTCATGAAGGAATGTACCTTATTTTATCAAATTATTTAGCTGAAGTCAAATGAAAAAGGTGAAGATTACTAAAATCATGAATTTTTAGTAAGTGAAAAATACATTTAGTATATATCATTTATCAGAGAATTTGACTTCTGAATAAAACTGAAAATCTTCATGGGTGAGCAAAAAATGACTCAATACATGAGTCATAGTACAAATCTTTATAGCACGTGTCCAGATAGCATCATTTATGTGAGATGATGTGTAATTTATAAAATGTAAAGTCGTTACCTCTTGCCAGGTACAAATTTCAAAATAATCTAACCAGAGCATGTTCACTAATTGAATTACTATTATATTTTCTTCATCACACAGTATAGCTATATAACCTTTGAAAATCGTGTCTCCTGTGATTCTTAAATGCAGAATCATTTCATAGACATTTAAGTTCAATTCATTTGAGTTAAAAACTATAGTTTCTGAAAAATGTCTACAATATACTTTTAATTTCTGTCTTTCCTTTATTTGAATTATAATAAATTAATCATTTTTGGTGGCTATTTGCCAAGTCATTCATCAAAAATGTTTCCTAAATTGAATACTAACAATTATGGGCAAATATTTAAATTCTATTAAATGAAAAAATGAAAAGAAAATGAAACAAACATTTTTTTCATTTGAAATTAACTTCATTCTTTCATTGATTCATGGCAGAATTTAATGGGATGACTATACTATATATTATCCAAAATGGTTCATTTTTTTAGGATGCAAGGGGCTTTTTATTACTTCAATTGAAGTAGATTTTTTAAGATAAATCTGAATTTATAGCAGTGATATACAGGAATTTTTGTTTAAATAATGGGATAAAAAGTGATTGCACAGGAAAATCAAAATATAAGTGGAATGGAGAGATTAAAAAATGAGAAGTAAAGATTGATAGTTTTCTATTTGGCTCCTCTATGATGATTTTTTTAAGTGTTAAAGTTTTCAACATTTGAATTTTAATTGTTAAAAAGAATGCTAGTTTTTTTTTGTTACTCTTAGATGTAGAATGTGTACACATCAATTAAAAGTTTAATAGCTTTACCCATTTCCCTGTGTGTTTAGAAGTGAAAATAGGTGATTTGAAAGGGAATCCATGAGAAAAAAAATTTTTTTAATTTAATTTGTAGATAAAACATCATGTCTAGAATAAATTTATTTGCTACCAAAGTGAAAGTGTATTGTCCTTACATATGTTGCCTTTGCCTAAATCAATAAATATATTAATATTATGGCAACTAATAAAGGTAATTTATTTTTGAATTAAAGGCAAATCCTAATATGAATGCATATTAGACTGTGTCTTTCTTTGAATATATACTAGAGTTTATTAATTTTTAATACAGAAAAACCTATTTAAGGTGACTTATGGTTTAATAAATGCCACTGAGAACAGGAAGTTTAAAGGCATATAAAATTCAGGAAGATAATTTCAACTTGATAATGTTTCACAGGGAAGACTGGTACAACTTTCTGTTATCATTCATTCACTATTTCCTGGTGTACAGACATTGATATTTAGCATTTTCATGCTTTGAGAAACAGTTCTATACTTGTTAAGTTGTCTGCAATTTTGTGAATAAATAAATGAGAGTTCCTCCATTTCCCAGCCATATCCAGGAAGCATGCTGGCAGTTTTCACTTCCATACATCAACTGAATGCTGCTTTAACTAGCTTCTCTCTTGGTTTATCAGCAATTAAATTTATCTGTGTCAGTTTACTTTTGCTTTTTACATTTTTAATATTGTAATATCTTTTGAGGTTAGCTAGGCTGATATGTGGTAATCTTATAAGTCTTTTATTAAAATGAGTTAAAATAAACCATAAACTGATTTAGCTACCTCTGTAGTAGCTAACATATTTTACTTCATATAGAAAATTTACTTCTGGGCATTCTAAAATGATGTATGTATTTCACATATCTTTGGGACATTTCTAAAAGTAGCAGTATTAAATGAACTAATCTACAATGGTGGGGAAAAACACAGAATAATGTGTATTTTAAAATTCATTAATTCTAGATTATTAGTTTTCTTTCTGTTGTTTTTTTTCCTATTTTAGATTCCTATTCAAAGAAGAGGAAAAATCTGTTTAATTTTTCTAATTTTGATTATAAAAGTAAATTTCACTTTCAAAATGAGTTTCAAATTAAAAATATGTATACACACATATTTATATAAATGTATATATTTGGCAGTAATATAATCTGTGTGATGCAGTCTGGATTATATGAGTTTATTTTACAATCAAATTATTTTATGTTAATTTCTCACATGCATATACTTTTAGGAACTTTAAGGATTTCTTCAATTGAAGAAATAGTGACATTTGGATTCATAGCTTTCTCATAGATAAAAAGAAATCCATGATGCAGCTTGGATTGGAGGCTACAGCTTCCAATGCTTCATCTTAAGGAATGTATCTGTTGTTAGCACTTCCACTTTAAGATACTTTCACAATTTTCAGATACCAAGAAAGCTAGTGTTCTTAAAGTAGTAAGGGTCAACAATGGAATACAGATCAACATTTTTTCTATTTCAATAATTCATTGAGAATTGAAATATTCAAAGGAAATTTTTAAAAAGGAAACATGCATTCACTTTCATATTTTCTCAAATAATGCTCAAATTTCAAGATTTAGATCTACTAAAATTTTTGTTTTGCTTTTTCATGGTTCATTTTTTAAAGCTTCAGCATATTATTAGAAGAACTACAGGTAGATCAGAGTGGAAGTAGATTATGTGTATTTTATTTGTAATAGTGAATGAAATAAAATTGCATAAAATCACTTGTATTTATTACTTTAAATATTATAATAATTCAGCATTGGTAAGTGCCTTAGTTTTAAGTTTTCAGCTACAAAGAAATATATTTTAAGAAGGGTTAAACTATTACATAGCACTTTACTCCAAATAGCACTTTTTTTAATTATATAAAGTTTTTTATGTTGCTTTTTTCACATTTTATGATCTCTTTATTGTTTTTGGAGAGTGTACATGTTGTCAGAGACAAACTAATACAGTTTTATAAATCCTTGACTTAATAAGAAAATAAAAAACAGTGTATTGAGTTTTTGCAGTTTTATATCCTATGTCCTTTTATAACAAACAATTCAAATCATGTCTTCAAATCCAGTTAAAGTAAAAATAGTTCGTAAGAATGCTTCCAATGTATAAACTGTAGATGAATAAATTATAGAGGTCATATTACAGCATTCGGTGGTTTTCTTAAGGCAATCTACATAAAGAATGGCATATCAAGGAGGCCCAGATAATTGATGGCAGTAGACTGTGGATATTTCATACACAAGTTTTATGAGTCTTTTCCAGATCAAGGTAGATGCAAAATGAAATCAAGCCTACCTTGATGTGGCAAAAGTTGGCTCAATTATTGAGATAGGAATGCTATAAGCAGGTAAACCAGCCTATGTATATAAGTTGTATGCTGTATTTTTTCAGCAAAAGGTGTTCGTTGTTAAAAATGCCTGATGGAGAGGGGTTGTCTCTGCAGTAGATTTTAGGGCACATTCTAATTGCTACATTATAAGAGCTACCTTCTTAATCTGTGGAATTATGTCAGCAACGCCTTGCATTCTCACCATAGAGAGCAACTGTTAGTTTCCAGTAAGTAATGAATATGAAAAAGATTCAATGAGAATGAGGGACTTTTTTTCCTATTCAGTCTTGCTCTTATATGCTGGGCTTTATCCTGTGAAAAGGAGCAAGTTTAGCATTAGGAAAAGTGTTATGAAGCATTAGCTAACTCAGAAGTGAGAAACAAATGTTTAATCTTCCAAAATAACATCTGTATGAATTCATTTGTTGTTGAATAAACACACTTAGTACTAGTTTCACTACCTAAAATCAATATCATGAAAATTTTTATGTTTATTTTTACACATCCTGAATTGAAATCTCTCCTCTTGAAATCAGCATTTTATTATTTAAAAAAATAACCTTTTGTTTAGAAAAATTTATCACAAATTGTAAAACAGTGGCAATATATGGTAGTATAATTGTTCCATTTTAATAGTGTCTATTTTTTCCCCCGGTCCTCAGAGAAATCCTATGTAGGCCATTGCCAGATGCATCATTCTAGAGTATATTAATCAAGGATCTGAATCGGATGGCAACTCCTGTGTGTCCAAAGAGCTGGGTCAGGATGTTTCTATAACTCCCTGATGAGGAGTAGAAAGATATTGGCCTTTTGTGCTATATAGACTTCAGTGTTTTCTATTTTATTAACCGCTTGATTACTGCTCGGTGTACCTGCTAAGTAGGACACACTTTTGTTCCAGTAAGTGAAGGTCTCATTGTATGGTTGAATGTACTGGCTGCAAGAAATGAAATAAACTATGTTTTCCCTTTCCAAATAAATTAAAATCAAGGGTATGGAAGAGAAGGGAAATTTGAGTGGGTTTTTCTCTATCAAAGAATATCTGGATATCTGGTATAAAACAATGGCTCCAAGTATATTGATAATTTGCATCTTAAAAAACAAATTCATAAAAAACAGGGACATGATCACATTTAGTTTGTTTGTAAATCAGCCTCTCATTTAGGAATTCCAGCCTAATTCCGTGGCTATGACGTGCTGCCAGAAACAGGGTTTTTATGTAAAAACATACAAGATAGGTTGAGATTACAAATGGAAACAAAGAAAAAAAGAAAAAGAAAGGAAGGAAGGAAGGAAATAGAAAGGGGAAAGGACGGGTGAAGATTGGTTTCTAAAAGTAAATTATGTCTTCAGGTGAAATTACATACACTGAAATGATTTTGATGAAAATAACCCATTTTTTAAGTTATAATATGTTATTTCTCCCATCAAAATAATCTTGTCTGCAGCATGGTAAATTTTGGTTAGAAAAGTGAGGTTGGATTAAAAATTATGGACCAGTGCAGTGGAGTACATATCTGCCATTTACCACTTTCTCTACTTTGTATCCAACCCTTTATATACGTCAGCACTGTCCTCACAGAAAAAAGCTCTGTAATTTAAGTTGGTCGCAGGTTACCAAAGAAGAGATTATGAATCAGCAAATATTCTTGTAGTTAAGACTGCTCAAATTATCTTCATTGTTTCCTGAAGAAATGGACATGAAGCAGAAAGCCCAGGTGCTGGTTTATTTCTGCCCCTTGTCCCTTTAACTCTGGATTGTCTTTTGACATTCTCCTTTAAAGATGAAGTTAAGTGTACTGATATATGTAAGCACGGTTTAAACTCTCTCTATATACAGTGTTATTGTAACAGCTGTTCTTAGTAGGAAATAGGAATAGGTTGGTCTTCATATTTTATTTGTAATTATTATTTTGGTTTTCCAGACCAGTCAGCATTTTATGAAAATACTATCTTGATCCTAGAATGCAAAAAGGAGATCAGATTGTATAAAAGTATTTAAATCTTCAGTTTTAGTCAAATTGTCCTTATTTTACATCTTAAAAAACTAATTCATAAAAAAGAGGGACATGTCGCATTTAATTTGTTTGTAAATCGTAGCCTCTCCTTTAGCAACTCTAGCCTAATTCCCTGGCTATGACATGCTGCCAGAAACAGGGCTTTTATGTAAAAACATACAAGATAAGTCACTTTAAAAAAAGTGGACTTGCAATTTTATATAAACTAATTGTATTTAGTCCTAAAATTTTAAGAAATAAACCAAACAAATGATAAACATATTAAAATAGAATATCAATAAAAATGTCAGTGTTACTTTAAATAGATTTAACAAAGGAAAACATACATAATACTTTTTGCAAGGAACATGAAAATAATTATTTATAGTTTTAAACTGTGTCCAGCAAAATATACTATATATTTCAAAGCATTAATAGTGACATATAAATTTATTTTTATCATTTATACTGGAAAATGGAAGTTAGTAGTTCTCTATTACAAACAAAATATGATTTTACACATTTTGAGCATTAACAATAAAAATTAGGTAGGTTTTTTCATGATGAGAAAAAAATATTTTCCTTCTGAGTAGTAATGAAACTGCTAAAGTTTTTGAATGTGTTAATATGAGAAAGGAATCATATATGAATGTTGGCAATATTTTTATCTACTTAAATTCCTCCCACATTCACAGTTGATTGACGCTCTCAACAAACTGATAATAGCCCACTCGATTTGTTTAAATAATTCTTAATTTTTTTGAATTTTCAAGTAGACTTGAAGAAATCATTAGGAAATACTTGCATCAAGGGTAATCATTTGTCTATGATCTTATTTATTTATTTATTAGCATTTTACTTTTTTAGAGCAATGATTTGCTGTTTTATTCTAAAGTGGGGAAATCCATCTTCTAAGGAGACATCCTTATAGTTTTTTAGGCACCTGCTTATACTTTCAGATGATTCTCTCTCCATTGAGCTCTATGTACTTATTTTTATTAAGTGAAAACCCTATAAATACAGAATGGTTTTCCACTCTTTCTAGAACCTCATGCTATACAGAATAGTTCTTATTTATTCATGAAATAAAATGTTTTTTATGCATATTAGCCATGTTGGAGAACTGCAATTTAGCAAATTTTTGCATGAGTGTTTTGTGCTAGAAATCTAAAATACTTTATCCTTGACAAGATGGTAGATTTTTTAACCCAACATTACATTTGTGTTGGTTAATGTATTTAACATCCACTGTGTACAACTCACACAGAAACAAAATGCAAAATGATTGTCTTTATATCCTCTTATATAGTATTAAAAGTCAAATATTCTAGAAAGTTGGTTTTTTTTTTAAATCACAAATGAGCTTCCCAGGTGGCTCAGTGGTAAAGAATCTGCCTACCAATGCAGGAGATGCAAAAGATGTGGTTCAATCCCTGGGTTGGGAAGATCCTCTGGAGAAGGAAATGGCTACCCACTCTAGTATTCTTGCCTGGAGAATTCCACTGACAGAGAAGACTGATGGGTTGCATTCCAAGCGATTGCAGTCAGACAAAACTAAGCAACTGAGCACTGAGAATACTAATAATGTAATGAAACCCTGAACCCTGAAGTTTATATGCTTATTAGCATCCTTATCCTGTAATGCATAATGAAAGTAAATTTTGTTGTTGTTAATCTACAAAGAAAGTTGGAAAAGGGGTCAGAATCAAAACGAACAAGACTTCAATTCTGGAGTACTTCACATTAAATGAATTTAAAATATGTTTGTTATATAAAATCATATAGATCTTAATTCTATTTTGGGTTTTCATCATTCTTTTAAAAGTGTTAAAATATAGTATGCGTGTGGGTGCAGACTCAGTTGTGTCCGACTCTTTGTGACCCCATGGACTGCAGCCTGCCAGGTTCCTCTGTCCATGTAATTTTTCAGTCAGGAATACTGGAGTGGGTTGACACTTCCTTCTCTAGGGGGTCATCCCAATCCAGGAATTGAACCTGTGGCTCTTGTGTCTCCTGCATTGACAGGAGGAATGTTTACCACTAGTGCCACCTGGGAACTTCAAAAAGTATAGCATAGTATCCCAGATATTCTTGGTTCCTTACATGTATAAACAAGTCATAGCAACGGGGCATCTAAATTTAATGACACTAAACATCTGTAATCTTGGTAAAGGAGTAAAATGTAGATTTGGGGGTAAAAGTGTACACATAGATTTCATCAAGTGGATTTTTACCTTGACCTGATGTTCTTTGTGACATCATAGACCAATAAATGTTCTGGATTGAATTATTGCTTTTCAGTATATAAATATGGCGAGAATGTATAGAGGAATACATATAAAAAGAGGAGAGGATGCTTTGTTTATTTTTTAATAACAGAAGATTCTTTGTTCATGGACTTATTTTCAGTGCCTTTACTGGAAGATAGATTCTTATGGGAACAAACTTGTCTTACTGACCTGATAGAGAAATTGAAACTACACAGCATATGTATAGAGTCACAGTTTTGACACAGTTTTGAAATAAAATCAAAGTTGAAATGTTGGTCTTTATGGCAAAACCAATACAATATTGTGAAGTTAAAAAATAAAATTAAAATATAAAATTAGCATAAAAAAAAGAAACATTGGTCTTTAGTAGTTCATATATATCCTACTTCTTTCTCTTTACTTTTATTGATAAACAGATGCTGATTACAGGGTTCTGGTAATTATTCCTCCTCATGAAATTGGAAATACTCACAGAGTGTTATGTTTTGCATAGTTTCGATTAGTAATTTTGAGCACTGTGTAGTGAATTGAATTTATCTAGTGTACAGAAATCTTTTAAGTAATACGACGCTCTTGAAAAATATTACATATTGTCTTTCATTCTGAAGCTGATTCTTTCAGGCCATAGAGATAAAATTATCAGAGATGTTGCCTTGTAGAAATGCCTTGAACACCACCAAACCCAACTTTCAGAGCTAGAGAACTCAAATGAGGGTTCACCCTCAAGTTACAGAGAATATATTTCTGAGGAAAAACAATGACCTTTGGCACCTTGTAGAAAATCAATATGAGATATACCAGCTAACCATTTTTTTGCCAACAATTGAAAGGAAAAAAATTAATTTAAAAAGGCTTGACATCTTTGTCCCCCACTCTGATTCATTTATATGTAAACAGAGCCCTATTTTGACAACTGTTTAGCTCAAGGCACAGATTTGAAGCATTAGAGATAATGGTAGATTTATTAGATTAACTTTTGCCGGCATCTCTTAGTGTCCTAGATAATTACTGGCCATGGTACATCTGAATGGTTTCAGCTTGTATGATTGTAATGCGTGCATTCCCTTGCAGGCATTGAAGTTGTGTCAAAAGAGATATTAGAGTTCTATATTTAGTTATGTTTCATTGATTTGTGTTTTGAAAATGTGTGTGTGTGAAATAATTCATATCTCTGGCTTGTTTCATCCCCAAATTAATAAACAAGGCCAAAATTTTCTTTTTGTTAATTTTCTGAATTTTTAAGAAACTATTCTCATAGCTATCTTTCTAATTTCATTATTGATCTGTCATTCTTTTATTACTCAAGTGAGCACCATCAGAATTCCTTCATCAAATTTGTACATTACATATCTTTCTTTGTATGATTAGTTGATGCCTTCTCTTTACATACTTACATTTTTCTTCTGTATCTAATGCCTTTTTATCCTTTTATGTTTATATGCTGTACTTTACTTGCTACTTTCTCTATTAGATTTTTTACAAGACATTTTTATTACTACTTTTTATAGCTTTTAATTATTTGAAGTTTTTTGATTAGGTTAATATTTTTTATAATTTTATCAACCATTCCCCTATGTTTGTTCATGGTGGTGCCTATTGTTTCTCAAAAAAGCAGTAAATATTTCCCTACTGCATTTTTCTGTGTATATGGATGAAACATATTTTAATGCAGTCAATAAACATACAATTTTTTTCCAATTTTAAAAGATAAAGATTTATATTATTTTCTAGATAAAATGTGGATCCCAAATGAAATTTTTGTTTTATTTTTAAATGATCTTGGAGCAAATCAAAGATTTCTAAACTTGTTCTTTATTTAAACTCTGGGTAGGTCATGGTTTCCTCAAAAAAAATCTCGGTCTATACCTATTGTCCAGGCATAATTATTAATAGTGGCCTCTATCACTTTCAAAAACACTCTTGTTTGGATAACAGATTATGTGGTGGCCCTAGTATAGGTGACTACAGTAAAACAAGAAGAAAAATACTTAGATATAGAAATATGGGGAAATAACTCTCCTTGGGATCAGGAGAATAATATTTGTTTTGCCACTGTCTACTCTGAAACTGTTTTCCTGCCTATAAAATAAAGACATTTTTTTTCTTGAATGAGCTCTAGCATCCCTCTTATTCCTAAAATATAAATTATCACACCTAATTACACCTCTTTTGAGATTTAAACTGCACAAGGATGGAGTATACATATAAAAATAGGTACAAGGAATGAAACTTAGATGAATATGTTTAAGAGATGGCCTGATTGTGGGAGTGAATATTTGCTTTCTTTTGCTTAGACCTTTGTTGATATTGCCCAAATACCTTTGGAAAATATAAAACAAATTTATTTAATAATGTAACCATCATTCTGTATGTGAGCAGTCATACCAAGGAAATCTGAACTAGACCCAAGAAAAAGTTCAGGCCAAGCAATTCTATAAAGACAGTTATTTCTACAATGTTCAATAAGAGTTAAATAGGATGTACTTTTCCTGTGTCATCATTTCTTTGAATGGCAATAAACCAGAGATCCAACCAGTCCATTCTAAAGGAGAACAGCCCTGGGTGTTCTTTGGAAGGAATGATGCTAAAGCTGAAACTCCAGTACTTTGGCCACCTCATGCGAAGAGTTGACTCATTGGAAAAGACTCTGATGCTGGGAGGGATTGGGGGCAGGAGGAGAAGGGGACCACAGAGGATGAGATGGCTGGATGGCATCACCAACTGGATGGACGTGAGTCTGAGTGAACTCCAGGAGATGGTGATGGACAGGGAGGCCTGCCGTGCTGAGATTCGTGGAGTCTCAAAGAGTCGGACACGACTGAGTGACTGAACTGAACTGAACTGAAACCATAAGTAAATAATGAATAGAAGGCCCAACTAAAAATAAACCTTCCTCGTTATTTTCTTCTAATAGTAAAGATATAATGGAAAATAATTATTAAAATGAAATTTAGTTTACTAAAAATATCAAAGAAAGCAAAAATTAGCATCACTTTTTCTGTAGTTTATCAAATTACCATATCCCAGTATTGCTTTATCTCTTTTGACTCTCTGATTTTTGTCACATAAATTGTAAAACTGGAGGGTGGGGAAATGTAGATGTGAGACATTCCATCTGACCTCCAGAAGGTCTGCTTCTAATTTGCATGTGGCCTATGTCAAATTCTTCACCTTTCTGGTATTTCTCAGATGTTTCCACTAAAAGATAGTAAATGTATGATTATGAGTCATCAAATGACTATTAGAGGTGTTTGATTCTCATGTTCTAATTTTAAAATACCCATAATTTTGCTGTTTTATGACAATATTTTTTTTTACAGAGCAGTCATGATTTAAATTATTTTCCATCTATTAATATTTTTCTTTGGGAACATGTATCTTGCCTATTTCTGCTTTTGTGTATTTGAACACACTTTTCTGTTAGAGAAGCATAGAGATACAGCTCTGGGATTCTGATTCCATCACTTAAAAAATCATTAGGAGCAAAAGAGTACTGTGCATTTATGATCTTTTCACGTCAACTGTAAACAACTATCACCCTCAGAAGACTAGGGGCTTCCCTGATAGCTCAATTGGTAAAGAATCTTCCTGCAGTGCAGGAGACCCTGGTTCAATTCCTGGGTTGGGAAGATCCACTGGAGAAGGGATAGGTTACCCACTCTAGTATTCTTGGGCTTCTCTTGTGGTTCAGCTGGTAAAGGATCTGCCTGCAGCATGGGAACCTCTGAGTTTGATCCCTGGGTTGGGAAGATCCCCTGGAGAAGGGAAAGGCTACTCCAGTATTCTGGCCTAGAGAATTCCATGGACTGTATAGTCCATGGGCTCATAAAGAATTGGACATGACTGATCGATTTTCACTTTCACTTCTCAGAAGATTATGTGTTCTGTTTATTCAATGCTTAAATTGAGATGGTAAGTAATATTATAGTGAACATATTAAAAGCACCAATTATATGTTTTGCTTTGTGATTCTAAAAGAGTCGAAAAATGAGTAGCTCTTACTTGAAAGAGGTTCTGCCTTCAAACTTAGGTGTCCAAATTGTGCCATACTTTCCTTGACTTGCTGATCCTGCCATAGTGTTATAACCTAATCCTAGTGTTCATTCAGTGGTTCTGTGAACTAAGTGCTTTGCCTGCATCTGCTCATTTAACCCCACAATAATCCTATGAGGATATCCCCATTTTATAGATGAGAAAGTGAAAGAGTAGAGAATTTAAGGGATTTGACCCAGAATACATGTAGTAAATTTTCAGATCCAGCTACTGGGTTTGCCAAATTCAAGTTCTGTCCTTCCTTAATAGTCCAGTCACTAAACACAATTGACACTTGTAAGAATCCAGCTCTAGAGACTGAAATTTTCATGGCCCTCAGGGATGGTGTGAGTATTCCCTCATGGCCTCAGTTATGCTCTCCGAGTACTGAATGGGCTCAGTAGTGCATATGCAGTTGTGTGTAGCAAGACAGACCTTCTCTGACCTATAAATTTCCCCATAGAAGGACACTTTCCTTTCCTCACTGTCTTTGCCACATTCTGAACCCCTGCTGCTGACTGCATTCAAAGAGCCATAAAAGGAAATAGGCGTGGCTGTGGATGCCAGCAGGCTCTCATGTGACATTGCTTTCCTGTGTCTCTGCAAAACTGCATGTGCATGTGTGTGCAAGTGCACATGTGAATTTGTGTAGTCTGTCTTTATTTTGTTTTTATATCATCAATTTACTTTTATGAATATTTCACAATTGAGACATTTAGCACAGTTTTATAAGTGTTCCCATTTTTGTAAAGATGTGATCTCTTTGGCCAGGAAGCTACTAAAGAGTTTGGTAAAAAAAAAAACAACCCTCTTTTTTCCCCCTAAATTTTGAGAGAATTAGCAGTTAAGTCAAATGAATTTGGATATATTTAATCAGATTGCTTTTAGGTATAACATATGCCAGATATCAACTGCTTGGCATGAAAGAAAGTTCTCTTGAGAAAGGAAAAATCTATAGGTAATGTCAGGGAGCAGTGAACTTATGGGGAGAGTAAATTGGCCAAGGTGATACTCTCAATTGGGAAAATGAAGGAAGTCAAATAAATTTAGGGATAAGAGAAAGTGTGTTAAATGGAGAAAAGATAAGGAAAGGTGAATAAATGCAGCTCGCTTCATTTATCTTCACAGAATCACTTCTGTGTCTTCAAAGGAGGGAATTAGGTATTCTTTCTCCACTTCTTGTTATATTCTATTGCTCCCTATTGCTAGAACTTCAAATTAAAGCCAAGGTTAGTAGTCATGGTATTATTGTCCAACCACACTGTAACTTTAGCAGTTTTAGTTTTTGTAAGCTAAACCAAAAACCTATTTTATTATAAATTTTGAATATAGTAAAGTATATTTTGAATTCCCAAGTAAGGATAATGAATAAATTTTCAGAATATAGCTCATTAGCAATTGTGGAATATATATGTGCGTGTGTGTGTGTCTGTGTATACACTCAGTATTTTCAATTGCATGGATGTTCACTAGTGATGCTTGCCTTCTGTCATAAGAATGCTGACTCATCTTGTTCTTTTTACTGTTATTATTATTGTTTTAATGTTATCATAATGTCTCCACTGGAGAAGGGAATGGCAAACCACTTCAATATTCTTGCCTTGAGAACCCCATGAACAGTATGAAAAGGCAAAAAAGATAGGACACTGAAAGATGAACTCCCCAGGTCAGTAGATGCCCAATATGTGGAGAAACAACTCCAGAAAGAATGAAGAGGTGGAGCCAAAGCAAAACAACACCCAGTTGTGGATGTGACTGGTGAAGCAAGCAAGGTCCAATGCTGTAAAGAGCAATATTGCATATGGACCAGGAATGTTAGGTCCACGAATCAAGGCAAATTGGAAGTGGTCAAACAGGAGATGGCAGGAGTGAACCTCGACATTTTAGGAATCAGCGAACTAAAATGGACTGGAAAGGGTGATTTAACTCAGTTGATCATTATATCTGTACCTGATATAGAACTGTACAAAAAAGATTTCACGACCCAGATAATCACGATGGTGTGATCACTGACCTAGAGCTAGACATCCTGGAATGTGAAGTCAAGTGGGCCTTAGAAAGCATCACTATGAACAAAGCTAGTGGAGGTGATGGAATGCCAGTGGAGCTATTTCAAATCCTGAAAGATGATGCTGTGAAAGTGCAACACTCAATATGCCAGCAAATTTGGAAAACTCAGCAGTGGCCACAGGACTGGAAAAGGTCAGTTTTCATTCCAGTCCCAAAGAAAGGCAATGCCAAAGAATGCTCAAACTACCACACAATTGCACTCATCTCACACGCTGGTAAAGTAACGCTCAAAATTCTCCAAGCCAGGCTTCAGCAATATGTGAACAGTGAACTTCCTGATGTTCAAGCTGGTTTTTGAAAAGGCAGAGGAACCAGAGATCAAATTGCCAACATCTGCTGGATCATCGAAAAAGCAAGAGAGACCCAGAAAAACATCTACTTCTGCTTTATTGACTATGCCAAAGCCTTTGACTGTGTGGATCACAATAAACTGTGGACAATTCTGAAAGAGATGGGAATACCAGACCACCTGACCTGCCTCTTGAGAAACCTGTATGCAGGTCAGGAAGCAACAGTTAGAACTGGACATGGAACAACAGACTGGTTCCAAATAGGAAAAGCAGTACATCAAGGCTCTATATTATCACCCTACTTATTTAACTTATATGCAGAGTACCTCATGAGAAACGCTGGACTGGAAGAAACACAAGCTGGAATCAAGATTGCCAGGAGAAATATCAATAACCTCAGATATGCAGATGACACCACCCTTATGGCAGAAAGTGAAGAGGAACTAAAAAGCCTCTTGATGAAAGTGAAAGTAGAGCGTGAAAAAGTTGGCTTAAAGCTCAACATTCAGAAAACGAAGATCATGGCATCCGGTCCCATCACTTCATGGGAAATAGATGGGGAAACAGTGGAAACAGTGTCAGACTTTATTTTTTGGGGCTCCAAAATCACTGCAGATGGTGACTGCAGCCATGAAATTAAAAGACGCTTACTCCTTGGAAGGAAAGTTATGACCGACCTAGATAGCATATTGAAAAGCAGAGACATTACTTTGCCAACAAAGGTTTGTCTAGTCAAGGCTATGGTTTTTCCTGTGGTCATGATGGATGTGAGAGTTGGACTGTGAAGAAGGCTGAGCACCGAAGAATTGATGCTTTTGAACTGTGGTGTTGGATAGAACTCTTGAGAGTCCCTTGGACTGCAAGGAGATCCAACCAGTCCATTCTGAAGAAGATCAGCCCTGGGTGTTCTTTGGAAGGAATGATGCTGAAGCTGAAACTCCAGTCCTTTGGCCACCTCATGCGAAGAATTGACTCATTGGAAAGACTCTGATGTTGGAAGGGACTGGGGGCAGGAGGAGAAGGGGACGACAGAGGATGAGATGGCTGGATGGCATCACTGACTCAACGGACGTGAGTTGAGTGAACTCTGGGAGATGGTGATGGACAGGGAGGCCTGGAGTGCTGCGATTCATGGGGTCGCAAAGAGTTGGACACGACTGAGCGACTGAACTGAACTGAACTGTGGGCAGGAATCCCTTAGAAGAAATGGAGTAGCCATCATAGTCAACAAAAGAGTCTGAAAGGCAGTACTTGGGTGCAATCTCAAAAATGACAGAATGATCTCTGTTCATTTCCAAGGCAAACCATTCAGTATCACAGTAATCCAAGTTTATGCCCCAACCTGTAACACTGAAGAAGCTGAAGTTGAATGATTCTATGGAGACCTACAAGACCTTTTAGAACTAACACCCCCAAAAGATGTCCTTTTCATTATAGGGGACTGGAATGCAAAAATAGAAAGTCAAGAAATACCTGGAGTAACAAGCAAATTTGGCCTTGGAGTACAGAATGAAGCAGGGCAAAGGCTAATATAATTTTGCCACAAGAACGCACTGGTCATAGAAAACACCCTCTTCTAACAACACAAGAGAAGACTCTACACATGGACATCACCAGATGGTCAATACCAAAATCAAATTGATTATATTCTTTGCAGCCAAAGATGGAGAAGCTCTATACAGTCAGCAAAAACAAGACAGGGACTTGACTGTGGCTCAGATTATGAACTTTTTATGGCCAAATTCAGATTTAAATTGAAGAATGTAAGGAAAACCAAATAGACCATTCAGGTATGACCTAAATCAAATCTCTTATGACTATACAGTAGAAGTGAGAAATAGATTCAAGGGTTTAGATCTGATACACAGAGTGCCTGATGAACTATGGATGGAGGTTCGTGACATTGCACAGGAGGCACATATAAGAGAAAGAAATGCAAAAAGGCAAAATGGTTGTCTGAGGAGGTCTTACAAATACTGTGAAAAGAAGAGAAGCTAAAGACAAAGCAGAAAGGGAAAGATATACCCATTTGAATGCAGAGTTCCAAAGAATAGCAAAGAGAGATAAGAAAGCCTTCCTCAGTGATCGGTGCAAAGAAATAGAGGAAAATAATAGAGTGGCAAAGACTAGAGATCTCTTTAAGAAATTTAGAGAAACCAAAGGAACACTTCATGAAAAGATGGGCACAAGAAAGGACAGAAATGGTATGGACCTAACAGAGCAGAAGATATAAACAAGATGTGACAAGAATACACAGAAGAACTGTACACAAAAGATCTTCATGACCCAGATAATCATGATGGTATGATCACTCACCTAGAGCCAAACATCCTGAAATACAAAGTCAAGTGGGCCTTAGGAAGCATCACTATGAACAAAGCTAGTGGATGTGATGGAATTCCAGTTGAGCTCTTTCAAATCCTGAAAGATGATGCTGTAAAAGTGGTGCACTCAATATGCCAGTATATTTGGGAAACTCAGCAGTGGCCATAGGACTTGAAAAGGTCAGTTTTCATTCCAATCCCAAAGAAAGGCAATGCCAAAGAATGTTCAAACTACCACACAATTGCACTCATCTCACACGCTAGCAAAGTAACGCTCAAAATTCTCCAAGCCTGGCATCAACAGTATATGAACTGTGAACTTCCAGTTGTTCAAGCTGGAATTAGGAACGGCAGAGGAACCAGAGATAAAATTGCATTAGATTATCGAAAAAGCAAGAAAGTTCCAGTAAAACATCTACTTCTGCTTTATTGACTATGCCAAAGCCTTTGACTGTGTGGATCACAATGAACTGTGGAAAATTCTTTAAGAGGTAGGAATACCAAACCACCTGACCTAACTCTTAAGAAATCTGTATGCAGATCAGGAAGTAACAGTTAGAACTGGTCATGGAACAACAGACTATTTCCAAATAGGAAAAGGAGTATGTGAAGGCTGTATATTGTCACCCTGCTTATTTAACATATATGCAGTGTGCATCATGAGAAATGCTGGGCTGGATGAAGCACAAGCTGAAATCAAGATTGCTGGGAGAAATATCAATAACCTCAGATATGCAGATGACACCACCCTTATGGCAGAAAGTGCCACTTGATGAAAGTGAAAGAGGAGAGTGAAAAAAGTGGCTTAAAAATCAATGCTTAGAAAGTTAAGATCATGGCATCTTGTCCCATTACTTCATGGCAAATAGATGGGGAAACAGTGGAAACAGTGACAGACTTTATTTTGGGGGGCTCTAAAATCACTGCAGATGGTGACTGCAGCCATGAAATTAAAATATGCTTGCTCCTTGGTAAAAAAGTTATGACCAAACTAGACAGCATATTGAAAAGCAGAGACATTATTTTGACAACAAAGGTCCATCTAGTCAAGGCTATGGTTTTTCCAGTGGTCATGTATGGATGTTAGATTTAGACTATAAAGAAGCCTGAGTGCCGAAGAATTGATGCTTTTGAACTGTGGTGTTGGAGGACTCTTGAGAGTCCCTTGGACTACAAGGATATCAAACCAGTCCATCCTAAAGGAAATCAATCCTAAGTATTCATTGGAAGGACTGACGCTGAAGCTGAAACCCCAGTACCATGGCCACCTGATGTGAAGAACTGACTCATAGGAAAGACTCTGATGCTCAGAAAGATTGAAGGTGGGAGGAGAAGGGGACGACAGAGGATGAGATGGTTGGATAGTATCACCTACTCAATGGACCTAAGTGTGAGTAAACTCCGGGAGTTGGTGACGGACAGGACAGCCTGCTGTGCTGCAGTCCATGGGGTCGCGGAGTCAGACACAACTGAGAGACTGAACTGAACTGATTGTTTTTGAGTGGAGGAAATTCACAGAGAAACTTTCAGATAAAATCTATTCTGTTTTAGTTGGATGTTTGAATGGTTTTAGATACCTGTCTTCTAATTTCAATACTAAAAGAATGAGAATTCAGTCATGCAGGTTTGTGGTCTCTGTGATTTAATCACAACTCAGCCTGTAACTGTCCTTGTGCCATTTTGTTTTATCATCAAAGCAATATGAATTCAATGCACTCCCTCTTTCCTGTAGCATTTGTCAAGGGTAATTATGATAGTATGGCTATTATGCCCTCCTGACATTTTTGTAGGCATTACAGATTACAAAATTTACTCACTGGAGCTGTCCAGGAGTCAGTAGAAATTCTGTAGAAAACCCAAAGTGTATTGAGAGTTTTTCTCCTTTGATTACTATTCTGATAATATAAATCTACTTTTAAAAACTAATTTTATATCATATTTCCATATCTGTATAATAATTGAAAACCAAATATCAGGATAAAATTTAATTGAATAGCTGTTTCCTATTGTAAAGCCTGGCTCAGTGACTTAAGTTTCTACCAAGAACCCACTGAAACCTAAATGTGGGCATGGTACTTAAAAGACATTATTTGAAACAAAGTGACAGGGGGTAATTTGCTATGCTACAAAAAAACATGCATTGATTTTCATTTAAAGAAACTGAAATAACACAGCAGAAGGATTCTACTGTGAAAAATATCAGAAAACAGTAAGATATATTTTCTTGCATTGTGTGTAAGATACCAATGTCACTTTTTAACACATGCTTAGCAGCAGTAGCAGCAGATTCAGTCACTTTTAAAGAACTTATATAACTTGGATGGATTGATACTTAGGCTTTGAAATTGCAAAGTGAAATGAAGTCACTCAGTCATGTCCAACCCTTTGCGACCCCATGGACTGTAGCCCACCAGACTCCTCTCTCCATGGGGATTCTCCAGGCAAGAGTACTG
This sequence comes from Bos grunniens, assembly GCF_055505025.1. Classification (NCBI taxonomy): domain Eukaryota; kingdom Metazoa; phylum Chordata; class Mammalia; order Artiodactyla; family Bovidae; genus Bos; species Bos grunniens. Next base: position 5,462,877 of record NC_141176.1, on the reverse strand, counting down.
GAGTAAGTTGCCATTTCCTTCTCCAGGAGATCTTCCCGACCCAGGGATCGAACCCGGGTTTGAAATTGCAAAGGGCACCATAAATCCCAGTAATTAACATATGTATGTATTTGTGTATATGTACATATGTGTGTAAAGGCTTCTGTGGTGGCTCAGATGGTTAAGAATCTGCCTGCCATGCAGGAGACCTGGGTTTGATCCCAGGGTTGGGAAGATGCCCTGGAGGAGGGCATGGAAACACACTCCAGTGTTCTTGCCTGAAGTATCCCATGGACAGAGGAGCCTGGTGGTTTACTGTTCATGGGGCTGTGAAGATTCAGACATGACTGAGCTACTAACACAACATACAAAAATGTATCAAGTTTTTATTATTATTATTTATTAGTTCCACAACAGATCAATTGAAAAATATATTCAATTTCTTTTTAGATCTATGACTTTCAGTCTTCTCTCCTCCCACAATATTGATTTTATTTCATGAAGTAGAATGCTGCTATGTACTGAAGGGTTTGTTTGTATCCTACCACCGAATTCTTTCTTTGAAACCTAATCCCCAAGCTAATGGTATTTCGAGGTGAGGCCTTTGGGAGGTGTTAGGTCATGAGGGTGGAGCCCTCATGAATGGGATTAATGCTCTTGTTATGGAGGCCTCCTTCCTCCATGTGAGGACACAGAGGAAAAAAACAGCCTTCCCTGAACCAAAAGCTGGATCCTCTCCAGACTCTGAATCTGCAGGTGCCTTGATCTTAGGCGTTTTCTAAGCTTCCACCTCATGCGGAGAGTTGACTCATTGGAAAAGACTCTGATGCTGGGAGGGATTTGGGGCAGGAGGAGAAGGGGACGACAGAGGAAGAGATGGCTGGATGGCATCACTGACTCGATGGACGTGAGTCTGAGTGAACTCCAGGAGTTGGTGATGGACAGGGAGGTCTGGAGTGCTGCGATTCATGGGGTCGCAAAGAATCGGACATGACTGAGTGACAGAACTGAACTGAAGCTTCCAGAACTGTGATAAATAAGTTTCTATTGCTTATTAGCTTCCAGTCTGTAGCAGTTTGTTATAGCAGCCCAAACAGACTAGGACAAGTGCCTTATACAAATGATTTATTTATTTATTTATTTTTAAGTCTTTTTTGGGGGGTATGCCGGGCTGCTTGCAGAATCTTAGTTCACTGAACAGGGATTGCAGCTTAGTTCCCTATGGCAGTGAAAGTGCTAAGTCCTAACCACTGGATCACCAGGGAATTTCCCGAAAAAAATGAGTCAATTTTAATATATTAAGACATAAAGCCCTAAAGAAACACAATGTACGTGTGTATACTGAAGTTACTTTAAAAATGCCTTTGCTAACAATGCATATACCTATTGCTAATGTACAGTATATTTTATTGAAATTCAGTATCATATTTCTTAAAGGAAATATATGTCTGCCTTATTTTTTCTATTTGGGTGAAAAATGTAGTCAACTGCCTTTTGATCCATGTATAAAAACTGGATATTTTAATGTTAATACATTCATTTTCCAAAGGTGTAGGAAATTTATTAATACATGGTTTGAGATAATGCTGAATATCTGTGGATTTGAATCATCTATTCCAGCTATCTATAGTAAAAATATTCTCACTAAAAATATGCATGTGTTTGAAGCTACATTTACACATATGGAGATATACTTTCTTGTAAGAAATTATTTCTTTTCTCACTGTTAATCCAAATACTCATGTACATAAGTGCACATTTTTTAATAGTCCCCTAGTATACATGGGAATTTCAAGCAAATTTGCCATGCAGATGACATTAAAATATGATTATTATACATAAAAAGTTGAAAGTAATATAAGTTGAGAAGCTAGCAATCTGAGGAAATAAGGACAAAGAGTTACTATTTAGCAAGCATTACAAAAAATTCTATTTCACAGTTTTGGGTAACATTTAGAACAATCTTGGAGAAGGCAATGGCACCCACTCCAGTACTCTTGCCTGGAAAATCCCATGGATGGAAGAGCCTGGTAGGCTGCAGTCCATGAGGTCGCTAAGAGTCGGACATGACTGAGTGACTTCACTTTCAATTTTCACTTTCATGCATTGGAGAAGGAAATGGCAACCCACTCCAGTGTTCTTGCCTGGAGAATCCCAGGGATGGGGGAGCCTGGTGGGAGGCCGTCTATGGGGTCTCACAGAGTCGGACACGACTGAAGCGACTTAGCAGCAGCATCAGCAGAACAATCTTACACACATATTTTTCCTGGGTAATTTCAGTGTAGACTTCTACTCCTGGTATCAGTTTTAGTGATTTATGTACTAATCTCTGATACTAAGTTTAGCTTATTTATAAGCCATAGTATTGAAGACAACATTTTAATTTATTCATATCAATCTTGTTTCACTTTTCTAGCATCTACATTTTATTTTCCCTATTGTCACTCTGGACAGGTATCTGAGTATTCTATATTTTTTAAGTTTATAGGCTTTTTTTTTTTTTCTTGACATTATGTATTAGTTTCCTAGGGTAAATGTAACAAAGTGCTACTGATTGGGTGGCTTCAAACACAGATTATTTCTCCTACAGTTCTGGAGACCAGAAGTCCACACTCGAGGCAGCAGGGCCATGCTTTCAGAGTCCTAGGGCAGGACCACGCCTTGGCTCTTCCTGGCTTCTGGTGCCTGCTAGCAAACCCAGACGCATCAGTCCTGTGTCTGCCTCCATGGTCATGTTGTGTTCCCTTTGTATGATTGTCTCTGTTTCTCTCTCTCTCTCTCTCTTTTTTTTTTTTCCTATAAGGACACCAGTCATTAGATTACGGCCATTCCTAATATTAACGGACATCATCTTAAGTAATAATGTCTGCAAAGATTCTGTTTCTAAATTAGGTCACATTCTGAGTTTTTAGGTGGACATGAATTTGGGAAGATGCTAATTTAGCCCAGTCTACCCTCTGGCCCCCAATTCATGTCTATCCAGTTTGAAAATCCATTACCCCCTTTCAACTTCACCCCACTGTCATAACCCTATCCAGCATGAACTCTAAGTCCTTAATCTCTTCTAGATATCAACTTGAGAAGTCCAAATATCAGCATCTAAATCAGGTGTGGCATGGTCCATCCTGAGGCAATATTTACTTCTTGCCACATACCTATCAAACTAGAAAACAAGTTGTCTGCTTCTAAAATAGTGGTGGAAGAAGCGTAGGCTAGACATTCTCATTCTGAAAGAGAAATTGGAAAGAATAAGGCATTACCAATTTAAAGGATCTGTGTGGATCACAACAAACTGTGGAAAATTCTTCAAGAGATGGGGATCCCAGAACACCTTACCTGCATCCTGAGAAATCTGTATGCAGGTCAAGAAGCAACAGTTAGAACTGGGCATGGAACAACAGACTGGTTCCAAATAGGGAAAGGAGTATGTAAAGGCTGTTTATTGTCACCGTGCTTATTTAACTCATATGCAGTGTATATCATACAAAATGCCAGGCTGGATGAAGCACAAGCTGGAATCAAGATTGCCAGGAGAAATATCAATAACCTTAGATATGTAGATGACACCACCCTTTATGGCAGAAAGTGAAGAAGAACTGAAGAGCCTCTTGATGAAAGTGAAAGAGGAGAGTGAAAAAGTTGGCTTAAAACTCAACATTCAGAAAACTAAGATCATGGCATCTGGTCCCATCACTTCAAGGCAAATATTTGGGGAAACAATGGAAACAGTGACAGACTTTATTTTCTTGGTCTCCAAAATCACTGCAGATTTTTACTGCAGCCATGAAATTAAAAGACATTTGCTTCTTGGAAGAAAAGCTATGACCAACCTAGATAGCATATTAAAAAGCAGAGACATTACTTTACTGACAAATATCCATCTGGTCAAAGCTATGGTTTCTCCAGTAGTCATGTGTAGATGTGAGAGGTGGATGATAAAGAAAACTGAGCACTGAAGAATTGATGCTTTTGAACTGTGGTGTTGGAGAAGACTCTTGAGAGTCCCTTGGACTTCAAGGAGATCCAACCAGTCCATCCTAAAGGAAATCAGTCCTGAATATTCATTGGAAGGACTGATGCTGAAGCTGAAACTCCAATACTTTGGCCATCTGATGTGAAGAATTGACTCATTGATAAAGACCCTGATGCTGGGCAAGATTGAAGGCAGGAGGAGAAGGGGACAACAGAGGATTAGATGGTTGGATGGCATTACTGACTCGATGGACATGAGTTTGAGCAAGTTCTGGGAGTTGGTGATGGACAGGGAGGCCTGGTGTGCTGCAGTCCATGGGGTTACAAAGAGTCAGACAGACTGAATGACTGAACTGAATCTAAAGGAAGCTGACAACACAGCAGGGGAATTTCCATTAGCTTTCAAGGCCTGAAAGTAATCATCTGTGTTTTTAGTGTGTCTTAATGCTTTGTCCTGACCCTCTGCACTTAGCTCACCCTTCCTGGTCCCCGCATCGGTATCCTCGGAAACCCTGTCCCTGCATTTTATCCCATATCTGTCCCCTTCAGTTCAAATTGCAGTGTTTCTAGTGGAATGTAATTGTCAAAAATATTTGTCTTCTGTGGATGTTGAGGGGATCCATGCCATTAGATACACATCCATAGATTATTCCTTGATAATCCCATTCCTAATTCTGACTTCTCTTGAGATGATTGAGTGGATCCATCACTTATATGCCAAATATCTGTAGCAAATGACTGTCCACCATTGTCCTTATTTTCAGAGCATGCTATCTGGATGAACAGAGACTTTTCCAAATCAAGTGGTGGTTTCTTTTTGCTTGAAAGTCCATTCCTGTTAATCTCTTTCACATTGTGCTATAACCAGCAAGGAGAAACCAGACCACACCTAATGCACTTTGCTAGGAAATCTCCTCATCTAAATATCCAAGTTCATTGATTATACATTCTACTTTGCACAGAATAATTTGGCCAGGTTTTCTGCCACTTATAACAACAATTGCCTTCCAGAGTCCGGTAACATTCCCGTATGAGGTCTCACAAGAAGCAACTGTACTGTTTGTACTTCTATCTACATTCTGTTCATGATAACCACATAGGTTTCCTCTAAGATGACAGATGCTTTCTGTACAGCTCTCCTTGGCTTCTTCCTGAGCTCTCGGCAAAATCACCTTTAATGTCCATATTTCTTCCAGTAGCTTCCTTAAGGCAATTTAAGCTTTTTAAAAAACATAAATTTCAAAACCTTGCATCTTCTATCCGTCACCCAATTCCAAAGTCACTTTTACATTTTTAGGTTATGTGTTAAGAGTAACACCTCACTTCTGGTACCAAAATCATTATTAGTTACCTAAAGCTGTCATAACAAAATACCATGAACTATGTGGCTTAAAATAATAGAAATTTATTCTCTCCCATTTCTGGAGATTAGTGGTTCCAGATCAAGGTATCTGAAGAAGAAAGTGGTAACCCACTCCAGTGTTCTTGCCTGGAAAATCCCATGGACAGTGGAGCCTGGCTCTCTACAGTCTGTGGGGTCGCAAAGAGTGAGATGTGACTGAGTGACTAATCCACCTAAACCAACCAACCAATTATGGTATCATCAGGGCTCTGCTCCCTGATGGCTCTGGAGGCGGACTCTGTCTCTAGCTAGCTTCTGGTGATTGCCAGCAATCTTAGACACAGTACTCCAAACTTAACTTCCATTTTCACCTGGTGTGCCCCCTGTGTGACTGTCCCCCCTGTGTGACTGTCTCTGTGTCTTTTTTTCTTTTTTTCCTAAAAGGACAGCAGAGTTTGGAGGAGGGCCAACTATCATCCAGTATGACCTCATCTTTAATTACATCTTCAAGTACCCTGTTTCCAAAGGTCATAGATTCTGGGTGGTAATGAATATTTGGAGTACAATATCCAACCCAGTGCATAACCTTTAGCTTCTTTATCTCTAATTTGGATGTGGTGCATTTTTCTGAATAAAAAGTCTATACTTTATGTGACTTTGGTTATACTATTTAAAAAATATAAGATATGTTTTGACTATATCTGAAAATTGTTAGATGTTGATTTCTTTTTTTTTTTTGATCAAATATTATAGTGCCTTTTATACAGTAAAATGGTCAGTGGATAGAAAAAAGTTAAGTTTGTGGTAGGACTGAAAATTTAAGAGAATCATGTCAAATTTATAAAAGACAAATGAACCTGGTAACAAAGTAAGAATAAATGAAGGTTGTAGACAGTAATTTTTTCTCATCTATCTTCAGCAAGAACTAAATTGTCTTTTCAGAATTTTCAATTGAGTACATAACAAGATGACTTACAGATTAATTCTTCTTCTTCCCCTAAACAAATACTCTATGTGTTCTGTATTCTCTTCACTGTACTAAAAATCACAATAGGCATTATTTAAACACGTGCATGAGGCAGACTTATTTTCAGGTGTTTCCATCTGTTGTGGGAATATACTTTAAGAAGAAGAGAGAAACATACACAAATTAAACAGGAAGACAGAAGGGAAAAAAATGAAACATCTGTAGGGCAACAGGGCAAAAAAAATGTTTGAGCTGCCCATTATTAACTACTCAGTCTGTTTTACATTGGATCCTGAATAATTACCTTGCAGGGGAGGGGCAAACAACAGATGTTGAATAAAGGTTGAAATAAGAAAATGAGATTATTTAGAAAATAAAGCTACTTTGGTCACCGGCAGGCATTTTTTTTTTTTGGTCAGAACTTTTAGGCAGCAATCAGTTTCATATATTAACTGCACATTTCAATAACATTAATGCAAATGAAATGTTCTTTTTTTAGTCTAAGTTGATCAATATATACCTAAGTTAGGTAGAAATTCAGAAAAAGCAAACAAAAACCCCAAAAGCCACATTGCCTTAATTTTATATTTAATAACTTATTTTATGGTGTGTGGAGAAAGAGTAGAAAATGTTATGGAAATGCATATGTTCATCATTAGTACTATCAGTACATTCTAAAAATCAAAAGTTTCTAGGCAACTGAGTAAAGTGTTAAATATATTACACATAGTCTGTTGTTTCAAGTACCAAATAACATATATTGTGTAACTAACATTAAGAAAAAAAAATGCAATTAAAACTATTAAAGCCTTACTGTCTAGGTATATTGGACAGTTTGCAAGTTTAATTTTGATCCTGCTTTTTACATCTTCTTTATTGAAGAAAAGTTTTTATTTTATTTAGGAAAAATGACTCTATCAGCATCACAAGGTTATTTTCCCTATTGTCCTAGGCATTCGTATAGGTTAATTTGCATGTTTCTATCTCATCTAAACTGAAATACTCCAAACAAGTAATTTCCTTCCAATAAGACTGTCTTTTGTATTTGGGGAAATGCCAATAACCATGTCCTTAAAGACTGATCCATCTAGAGAATTGTAATATAAAATTTGAAGTCAGTAGAGAAGGATTCATGATTCTATCGGCCCTATTTTCCAGCTTGGCTTTTCTATTTGTTAACTAAAAATATTTTATTTTTCAAGCATTCCCGACTTTGCTTTCCTTTGCTATCCTCACCCTACACACCATCACAAGTAGACTTCAGTCTGTTGATCTGCCTCCTCCAGGTGAGCAATTTCTTCATCTGCTAGCTTTCTTTCTGTAATCCGAATTTTACTTGTTAAATGATGGCAGTCAGAGGACTAGACACACATACATTATATATACATATATATACACATATATGCTTACACATATATGTATATATATCCAGGCAGAACTTGTAGACTATTTTTAAAGGAAAATAGCATAGTAAATAAGTAATTTATCCAGTGATATCTGCATTGGTACTGTTAGTATACCAGGAGAATCTATCTGATATTAAGGATTGAAAAGAGAATATAAATATTTGTTTATATTGTTGTTCATATTTACTATTCTTATGTGAGTTTAAGTGGCTCAATTCTTAATTATTTAATATAAAAAAATCTACTTGCACTAATTTCACTCAGGAAAGCCTGTAGGTAGGAAGAGCAAAGTAAGAAATTGATGGAATGAAAAGTAGATTGGGACAAGAAAAGGGAACTGATTATTTTCTTTGGATATTATATGTGGGTATAGAGGAAACTTTCACTGTTTGGCACTGAAGAATTATGCTTTACCTGAGAAACTGGATCCCCAAATTCTTGTTTCCTTTTGGAAAGACAATTTCATTTTGTATTAGATAAGTGTTATTTTGTAGAAATGCTTTAAAGGCTCCTTTACATCTTACCTTGTAAAATGTTTACACATCACACTAATACAGATTTTTATACATATATATATATATATATATTTCTGTGCTTGAAAAATATACATGTATGTGATAACAGTATAACTACCACTGTTGTGTTTATTTGTGTAGCTTTACTGATGCCAGAAAAAGATTGCACCATTTTTGCATGGAAATGAATGGAATTTGGAGAGAAAATTTTAAAAAGGCCTTATCCACAGAACTATAGAGTCAAAAAGTTATATTTGTTCCTGATTTTGGAGGGTGAACTGGAAAGTTTGACAATGTGGATGTGCAGATATACTCTCTCTCTCTCACACACACACATACACACATCTATAAAAAGTCTTTTTTATTACCCTTAAATAGTTGTGATTTCATATTCATTAAATTGCTATCCACTTGGGTAAAAGAGTTTTATTTTCCAGTTCTGTGAAAATTGAATCAAAGATAATATTTATATCCATAGAGCAGTTCAGTTTGTAAAATGTACATTTCTGTTTGTCATTTTGTGTATTCTTAAAATTCTTTCTCTCTCAGTCTGAGACCCACTTTCTGTTCATGTACGTGGGTGTGCTCCCCGTGCCTGTGTGTGTGGGTGCACACCTGTGCTTTCCATGGCCAGCTTCCAGCTTGAAACATGGAGCCATCTGGGCACTGTGACTGAGCACCAGGAAAACCAGTAGGTGGTGTTACGTGGATTAGACCGTTTTTGTTTAATATTCACTAAATGGTTCTTGAAGATTTGTGCCTTTAAGCAAGGCTCCTTCCATTCATTTCCATCTGGTACAGAAATGCGTTCCTTTATTGTGTGTACAAAGGGTGCGTGCATAATGGTATGCACAGTTGCTTTTCAGTTGTATTTATTTGTTGATTATTATCAGACATATTGGGGTTATCTTACTATCTCTAACTTATATAGTTCTTTTAGAGTATCAAAATAGTGAAGCTAGTATAAAATTCTTCAATTTAGAACTCAACTGTTGGAGCTCACTGAATGCAATCTTTTCTACTTTTATATACAATATATATATTTCCTTTATTATTCTACTACAATTATTATATGTAATACAATCATCATATATATGTAAGTTATTCAGTAATCAGAATAACTCTCTTTTTGTTTAAATCACTACCTCCAAAATGTGTGGTTTCTCTCTTTTTTAAAAATATTTACTTATTTGGCTGTGTCAGATCTCAGTTGTGTCATGAGGGACCTTTTGTTGCGACTCACGGACTCTCTGGTTACAGTGCACGGACTTATTTGCTCTTTGGCCATGTGGGACCCTAGTTCTCCAACCAGGAATCGAACCTGCATCCCTTGCATAGAAAGGCAGATTTTTAACCACTGAACCACTGGGAAAGCCCTGAAAGTGTGTGGTTTCTATAGCTACAGCTTTTATGTTTACGCATAATAAGTAGTTCAGTGACCTAACATTAGACTGCATACTTTTAAAAGAAATGCTTAATCTCAAAACACATCATTTATATTTGAACTTTTATGCAAAATTATTTACAGATATATGTTATTAATAGTAAAATGACCACCTAATAGATAGGAAAGTTCTATTTTTCTGCTTACTCCTAATTTAGAAGTTTCCCAGTGTATAATAGTACTTAATACTATAATCATATTTATAATAATTACCTAGATAATTTTCTTCTGTGATCATGTATATTTTTATTGATTCAATTAATAAACATTAAAACATTTTATTAGAAATTTGCCAAGTTAAATAGTAAAATTTAATTTTAATTTAGCATGGACTTTGTATTTTAATACTAAGTAATATTAGGTTGAGAAACATACTCATCTGAACCTCAAAAATGAAAATAAGTCACCTAAAAATTTAAGTCACCTTATAGCAGAAAGTGAAGAAGAACTAAAGAGTCTCTTGATGAAAGTGTAAGAGGACAGTGAAAAAGTTGGCTTAAAACTCCACATTCAGAAAACTAAGATCATGGCATCTGGGCCCATTACTTCATGGCAAATAGATGGGGAAACAGTGGAAACAGTGTCAGACTTTATTTTGTGGGGCTCCAAAATCACTGCAGATGGTGACTGCAGCCATGAAATTAAGACACTCGCTCCTTGGAAGGAAAGTTATGACCAACCTAGACAGCTTATTAAAAAACATTACTTTGCCAACAAAAGTCTGTCTAGTCAAAGCCATGGTTTTTCCAGTAGTCATGTATGGATGTGAGAGTTGGACCATAAAGAAAGCTGAGCTCTGAAGAATTGATGCTTTTGAACTGTGGTGTTGGAGAAGACTCTTGAGTCCCTTGGACAGCAAGGAGATCCAACCAGTCCGTCCTAAAAGAAATCAATCCTGAGTGTTCGTTGGAAGGACTGATGCTGAAGTGGAAGCTCCAATACTTAGGCCACCTGATGTGAAGAGCTGACTCATTGGAAAAGACTCTGATGCTGGGAAAGATGCTGGGAGGAGAAGGGGATGACAGAGGATGAGATGGTTGGATGACATCACCGACTCAAAGGACATGAGTTTGAATAAACTCCGTGAGTTGGTGATGGACAGGAAAGCCTGGTGTGCTGCAGTCCCATGGGGTTGCAAAGAGTAGAAATCGACTGAGCGACTTAACTGAACTGAAAAATTTAAGATTAGAGTCATACTTTCTCAATTCAAGTTTCCTCTTTTGAGCAGACAGTTTATATTCCTGACTATGTGTCATGACAGATTGTATTAATACATTCTCAAACTGACTTAAATACTATAATGCTCTAAAGGAATGTTAGAGTTCCATTACAAAATCACTGCCATTTCCTAAAGATTACAGAGATTTGCTGAAAAAGAATGTGTACAGATTAGACTTGTTAGAATTTGTTTGTTGTTGTTGGTGGTATTGTTGCTTGTTGTTCTTTTTTTGTTTTTCTTTTTTTTTATGATAGAATTGTCTAGTAAGTGTATTTAGGCCAGATTAAGGAGGGCTTTGAACAACAAACTGAGTAGTTCAGATTATGACTATTTTTTTTTTTCATTATGACCATGGAATTGTTAAGCAGCTACTCAAAAATGACTTTGACAGCACAAAGGATCACTTCTTTCTGAGACTGAGCATACGTATTTTTAAAGGGAAAAGCTCAAATACAGTATGCTCAATTTAAAAAAGACTGTCTCTATGAATTTCTCCTGTGATTTCAATATGGATTTCCTTTTAGATTAGTTTAGATTGCGAGTCTGAAAATAAAATAAGTTCTCATATACTTACAGTTATTTCCCTGTTGTTATTATTCAGGCACTTTATGTTTATCATCTCTTCTATGCTTTGGGTTTAGTTGATTATTAATTAAACATCAGAAAATGCTCTCCAAGATAAGAAAGTACTTAAAACACCACTGTAGGCACCTTTTGATGTTTATACTGCATTATGTGTGCATACGTTTCATATCCTTTTAAAACACGTTTTAATCTTTGCTCTGATTCAAGAATAGCTTTTTCCAATAGTGTTTTGATGCTCGGTTTGATTACACATCAGGGTGACCCAGAAGGCCCTGTATCCTCTCTTTCTGTATGTGAGTTTCATACTTTTTTCCCCAATATCTTTGCTTCAGTCTGTTTTAATGATTACAAAATGTTAAAGCTATTACTAGAAAAATGGCCTGTTATTGTCAGTAAAACCCATGATAACATGCATTTATGTATATTTACTCTAGAACATGGATATTGAGTATATTGACTTTGCCTATATATTCATTCTTGGGGTTACCTACTCTTACAGAGTAAAAAACACCAGCTCTGTAAACTTGCAGTTATAGTAAATGTAATAAGAACTAACTTAATGATTTTAGAGCTGTAATTCCGAGAACAGGCTTTATTTAAAATGTCAATTAAAATGTCACTGTCTCTTTTTCTAGTGTTTCTATATTTTGAACTATAATAATAGTAGCCATGATAGAGGTAGTATTAGCAACTTTGTGGTAGGAGTTGTTTTAGTATGATGAGGGCCCAGTTGTTTTGGTTCAAAAGACCTGTTTGTTTTTCTGAATCTACCTTGACTCTTTGTCAAGTTTAATAGTTCTCTTAGAAAGATTTCTCTAACAGGATGCATTTTTGCTGAAAATACATATTTATTGTCATTGTGCATGTGGATACATTCATATTGAGCATATTTAGATTCAATTTATTTTAAATGATTGTAATAAGTAATTTTATAGGAATTATATATATTGATAATCATAGTTTCATCTATTTTCACCAGTTTTAAATCTTAAAAGAAAACATGTTTTGTATTAGTTATTTATTTTTAAAAATTACATTTAAAAAAATACTGACCCAAGACACTCATCTGTTCTTTCGGAACTATGTCCACCTAATTGAAGGTAACCAAACTGAAAATTTAGTTCTATCTCTAGAGTAGAGTTCTATGAATTTAATGAATACCTTTTGGAGATCAGAATGTCATTAAAATATAACAGTATTAAAATCTTTTTTAAAAAATCCACCTTCTGGGGCTCCCAAATCCTACTGTCAGGCATTGATTACTAAATAATAAGTAGGAGAGATTAGTTGCATCTGAGTTAACTGTTTTCTGAGAATGCTAAAAATGATACCAATTCTGTTTATTTGTCTCTAGCAATTAAAAACAAACCAATGATAGAAACAAATGAACAGTGAGACTTACACTGGTAAATAGATGTTCATCTGAACAGAAATCAGATAGCAGACAGGACAGAAAAACACTAAAAAGGCGATCTTGCTTGCTTCTTACAAAGCATTTAGCTTAACATGCGTGTTTTCATTGACCTTCTTTGCCGAATTACCACTTTGCTAGGAGAACGACTTGAATTTTAGATGTATTCATCCATGTCATCAACAGTGGTGTCATTATCAGAGATACGGTTAGTTACACAGGTGATAAAACAGAAGGAAAATGTCTCTTCCATAGTAGTGTATTTGAATAGTCTTGGGTCTGAAATTCACAGTATTATTTAAGTTGCTAGAAATTTAAATTTGTCCTTGTAAACCAAACAGCTTTTACTAACTACTGCACACCAGAGTGTAGGTTTCTCACTGCATATAAATCAGGAATTTTGGAAGTTGCATTAACCCTTTTAAGAATCTAATATTACAAAGACTTATTAGTTAATTCATATTGATGGAAGCTAGCAGATACACCATAAAACACTGAGGCAGCTACCTTAAATCAAAAGAGAGAAACTGGTACATTTGACCCAACCATGCAGTAGGGAAAAAAAAAAAAAAAAGACAGAAGAAGAACCTAGGAGAGAAGAAAAAACTTATAGATGCTGACATGTAGGTTTTTGTAGAATACTGTTTTTGTAATTTAAAATTATAAAGAGATAATTATTTAAATATAGATTTTAATGTCAATAACAGTATCATTAGTTTAAAAAATTATCTTAAGTGGAAAATATTCTGACTTCCATGTTTCAGTGCATATATGTCAGGTAGGATTTGTTTGTATTATTGAAAATGGTGCCAATAATAATAAGATAATTCTCAATAATAAATAGATAACTTTGGAATTTTATATAAATATAGTATTTAACAGATCTGATGTTACTTTAAGTACTGTGTATCTCATAGCAAAAGAGAGCTATTATACATAATTTTGTTAGGTCCTGGGATCGTTCTGAAAACTGACATTACATTCTCATAAATGAGCTGAGTAATTTGTAAGGAGTGGTCATCTATATTATAGATAGCCAATAGTATTTGATACTTTTTCAATGTAATCTTCCTTTATATCCATGGTAGCATTCTGTTCAAATTCAGAAGTGAGACTGTTGAGTGTGTTCTCAAAGAATAGAGCATGAAAGAATATACCAGGACCTCAGAGTCTTGATCCTCAATGAGGCAGATAGATTAAAATATAAGAGGCATGGAGTAATGCTTAAAAACTAATACAATAGGAAAATTGAGGCATTATCTTTGTCCAAAATAGAAATGTATTTTGGAAAATATTTTCAGGAATTTTCATTTATTTTTCTAAGTAGCTAGAATAAATTTTGAAATGTTTCTGAGATTTAATATCTGCTTCATTTGTAACATTTTCCTTGCCTTGTTGGAGTATCATTACTTCTCTCCTAGATACCTATCGGAGAAGGCAATGGCACCCTACTCCAGTACTCTTGCCTGGAAAATCCCATGGATGGAGGAGCCTGGTGGGCTGCAGTCCATGGGGTCATTAAGAATCGGACACGACTGAGCAACTTCACTTTCACTTTTCGCTTTTATGCATTGGAGAAGGAAATGGCAACCCACTCCAGTGTTCTTACCTAGAGAATTCCAGGGACGGGGTAGCCAGGTAGGCTGCTGTCTATGGGGTCGCACAGAGTCGGACAGGACTGAAGCAACTTAGCAGCAGCAGATACCTATAATGATCTTATTTCTTCTAGCCCTTCTGTCTTCTGACCTTCCAGAATACTTAATCTTCCTGATATGGGATCATATGCAATCTTATGGTTGGTTAATAAATAGCAGTTAGAACTGAACATGGAACAACAGACTGGTTCCAAATTGGGAAAGGAGTACATCAAGGCTGTATATTGTCACCTTGCTTATTTAACTTATATGCAGAGTACATCATGTAAAATGCCAGGCTGGATGAAGCACAAGCTGGAATCAAGATTGCCAGGAGAAATATCAATAACCTCAGATATGCAGATGACACCACCCTCATGGCAGAAAGTGAAGAACTAAAGAGTGTCTTGATGAAAGTGAAAGAAGAGAGTGAAAAAGTTGGCTTAAAGCTCAACATTCAGAAAACTAAGATCATGCCATTTGGTCCCATCACTTCATGGGAAATAAATGGAGAAACAGTGGAACAATGGCAGACTTTATTTTTTGGGGCTCCAACATCACTGCACATGGTGACTGCAGCAATGAAATAAAAAGACAGTTCCTCCTTGGAAGAAAATTTATGACCAACCTAGACAGCATATTAAAAAGCAGAGACATTACTTTGCCAACAAATGTCTGTCTAGTCAAGGCTATGGTTTTTCCAGTAGTCATGTATGGATGTGAGAGTTGGACTATAAAGAAAGCTGAGCACCCAAGAATTGATGCTTTTGAACTGTGGTTTGGAGAAGATTCTTGAGAGTCCTTTGGACTGCAAGGAGATCACCAGTCAATCCTAAAGGAAATCAGTCCTAAATATTTATTGGAAGGACTGATGCTGAAGCTGAAACTCCAATTCTTTGGCCACCTGGTGAGAAAAACCGACTCATTGGAAAAGATTATGATGCTGGGAAAGATCGAAGGCGGGAGGAGAAGGTGACGACAGAGGATGAGATGGTTGGATGACATCACCGACTCAATGGGCATGAATTTGAGTAAACTCCAGGAGCTGGTGATGGATAGGGAGGCCTGGCGTGCTGCGGTCTAGGGGATCGCAGAGTCAGACATGACTGAGCGAATGAACTGAACTAAATAATAACAGCAAATTTGAGAAAGCAGGAAGAGAGATAAAGTAGATATAGGAAGAAAAAGATATTTTCTAATTCAGAATTATGAAATGCAGGATTTATATTGTTAATATAAATATCTGTTGACTCATCACACATTAAGGCTTTCTTTAGTTTAGAAGTGGGATGTAAGCAGATTGGGGTAGCCCTGGAGTTGGAATGATGGTGCCAGAGTCATGCCAGGTCCTTGGTGCTCTGTTGGAAACATATCCTGGTTGCAGCCAAAATGCTATATGTTTCCAGAAGTAGTGTTGATTTGAATACTACTTGCCCTGTGGCCATCCCAATTTTTTATATTCATAACTGTTGCTGAGGAGTGTTCCAATAGAGCTCCTAGAAATCTGGTCCATGCAGTAAACTGCTCAGATACTTACATTAGGCTCCATGGCCTGCTGCACTAAATTTGGTCCTTTATTCACAGCTTTGCCACTTTCTTTTAAATTCTAGCCAATTTTTCCTTTGTAATTTTATTTTTGGTATTACAGTCTATGTCCTTCCACCTATGCAACTGGTCTCTCATTATCCCGTGAAGTGCACATTTCTCTGTGATGACTGTTGCACGTTCTGCTATCTTTACCTAGATCACCCTCTCCCTACTCTCCACCATCTGTTGAAACCATGATCATCTTTTGAGTTGCACATCAAGCACTATCTCTTGTACAAAGCCTTTCACAATATTACAGTCTATGCTTTTCTCTGCATTTCTGTCATTTGTTTTCCTATCAGTTCAGTCAGTTCAGTCGCTCAGTCATGTCCGACTCTGAGACCCCATGAACTGCAGCACGCTAGGCCTCCCTGTCCATCACCAATTCCTGGAGTTTACCCAAATTCATGTCCATTGAGTTGGTGATGCCTTCCAACCATCTCATCCTCTGTTGTCCCTTTCTCCTCCTGCCCCCAATCCCTCCCAGCATCAAGGTCTTTTCCAGTGAGTCAGCTCTTCTCATCAGGTGGTCAAAGTATTGGAGTTTCAGCTTCAGCGTCAGTCCTTCCAATGAACACCCAGGACTGATCTCCTTTAGGATGGACTGGTTGGATCTCCTTGCAGTCCAAGGGACTCTCAAGAGTCTTGTCTTCCCATAACATATATGTCTTCCTATAACATAGTTTAAATTATAATTGCTCATGAATTATTTTCCCTATCCTAATTTCAAATCAAGTTTCTAGCTTCCAGTCAAAGTGTAAACTCCTTGGTGAAAAGATAAAGCCTTCCAGACAGGTGAATTTTAGAGGTGGATAAATATGCATTCATTTAGCACACAGCTTTACTTGACATAACACCTATTCCACAAAATTCTATCGAAGATGCCTTTGCTTAAAAACTTCCAATGCACAAAGCTGGTGTTTAGTTCATTCTTACCTTATGAATGATTGAATATACTTTTTTTTTTTTTTGACTGCTGAATCACACACATCTACTACTCTCACTGAATTTGAGCTGTCTTTAATCTGGTGGAGCATTTGAGTTATATTGTTTCCCTTGAGAGGTCATGTCAGAGTCCTTTATTCAAAAAACAAAAGTAAAAACAAACAAACAAACACACAAACAAACAAAAAGCCTTGTTCCAGTTACTATAGAATTGAGCTTCAGAGTCAGTTCTCCTCAGGGTACCTGTTAAGAAAGAGATGGCCCCATTTATCTGTAACTTTACTTCCAGGGTTCTGCTTCTGCCCCAGGTGATGACTGCATCTCCGGGATGGGATCAGGAGAGGGGAGCAGCTATGTTTTGAAAGTTAATTCAGAACAGTGTGCCACAAGGCACAGTTACATTTGTGCCACAGGTTCCCAATGCATGGTCTAGACCCTCATTTTTTGATTTTTAATTTCTGGTGCTTCCATATCAGATTTCCTATAAGGAAATAAAATCCTTTTGCTTTTATCCCTTAATATATGTTCCCCTTTAATTTCTTTTTTCTTCATCTCAGAGCATTATCTGTGATTGTCAACATTTATACCAGAAAATTCATTCTGGGAGACCTATTATTATGTCCAAAGGGTCACAAACACTCGAAACCATCCCTGAAGCTGTCCAGGTGCATTGAATAGTAATATGAATACTCCAGGCACTCCAGATACCCAGATTCAATTGCATTCAGTTGAATGTGATATAGATCAGTGGTTTCTGGTGTCTGAATGCAGCCGGGACAATACATTCTGAAACATTGTATGATGCAAGTGCTCACCAGAGGACTGGTACTTCAAAGCTATAGTGGTTTTGACTATTTGTTAGCATTATACCAACTTCCTCTTCAAAATGTGCTCTCTGCCTATCAAAAGCAAATAAATGACATTTAACAACTGAGGTCAAATCTGGAAGCCAAATTGGCAGTACACCCACCTAAAATATATATGTTTATCTCATAGTATTTTTATTTTATGAACTATGTTCCTAAATCCAGGAAACAATTTAATTCCTGGAGTCTATACACAATGTTATATCATGATATATCACTGGCAAAATGTAACAAGCATCCTCAGGAAATGAGCAAACGAGCATGTTGTAATGATACATGATTTACATTAAAAAGCAAAAGAAGCAAAAACACATCCCACATCTATGCATTTGTATATCAGTTATTTGATGAGTAGAACAACCTAGATCACTGTGCACAAGTGAGAAACACGGGAAATACAAGGCAATAGATGAAAGATCACTTAGGTAAAGAAAAGTGACTGTTCTCTGATGCCACAGTTTCCCCCTTTTCTTCCCTGAATAAGGGATACACCAAGCATATTAAAAATTGTGCTAAAATTAATCCTGGCAGTCATGTGAACACTAGCAGAAAAAAAAGTGTGATAAAATTATTAGGATACTCCTTTTTTTCCCCTGACACAGAGAAAGATGTTTGAGACAACTTTCTAACACTGCCTTGAGAAATAATATTGAAACTGGAATTTTTAGCCGCTTCATAGTTAGATAGAGGGAAATCAGAAGGTTTATTTTTAACTAATGTGCTAGTAAATGGAACATAGAAATCATAAATGAAAATAATTGAATGAATAGATTGTTAAAGTGCTATTTATATGGAATGACTCACCCTATCATCGTAACAAGTGTAAGGAGTTTACAGGATGGTAAAGGGAAATAAAGATTGCAGGAAGAAATATCAATAACCACAGATGTGCAGATGACACCACCCTTATGGCAGAAAGTGAAGAGGAACTAAAAAGCCTCTTGATGAAAGTGAAAGTGGAGAGTGAGAAAGTTGGCTTAAAGCTCAACATTCAGAAAACGAAGATCATGGCATCCGGTCCCATCATTTCATGGGAAATAGATGGGGAAACAGTGGAGACAGTGTCAGGCTTTACTTTTCTGGGCTCCAAAATCACTGCAGATGGTGACTGCAGCCATGAAATTAAAAGACGCTTACTCCTTGGAAGGAAAGTTATGACCAACCTAGATAGCATATTCAAAAGCAGAAACATTACTTTGCCAACAAAGGTTCGTCTAGTCAAGGCTATGGTTTTTCCTGTGGTCATGTATGGATGTGAGAGTTGGACTGTGGAGAAGGCTGAGCGCCAAAGAATTGATGCTTTTGTACTGTGGTGTTGGAGAAGACTCTTGAGAGTCCCTTGGACTGCAAGGAGATCCAACCAGTCCATTCTGAAGGAGATCAGCCCTGGGATTTCTTTGGAAGGAATGATGCTAAAGCTGAAACTCCAGTACTTCGGCCACCTCACGCAAAGAGTTGACTCATTGAAAAGACTCTGATGCTGGGAGGGATTGGGGGCAGGAGGAGAAGGGGACGACAGAGGATGAGATGGCTGGATGGCATCACTGACTAGATGGACGTGAGTCTGGGTGAACTCCGGGTGTTGGTGATGGACAGGGAGGCCTGGCGTGCTGCGATTCATGGGATGGCAAAGAGTCGGACACCACTGAGCGATTGAACTGAACTGAACTGAAAGGGAAATAAGTGAATAATCATCAACATTGTCAAAAAAGCAGAGAATGGTTTATGGTAGAAAGCTGTCAGTTCATAGGATGTTATGAATTGTGTCAATTTACTGAAAGATACATTTTATTTGAGGTTATTGAACTGTATTCTGACTAGAATTTTAGTTAGTATTGGTGTTTTGTATTGGTATTTAGTACTTGTATTTTAGTGTTGGTGTTTTTTCTGTTGGAATATATTTGGATTAATTGTAATTTGTTGTGTTCATAGAGAGGTGTGCATCCTTGTGTGAAATTGTCTGTATGTGTTTGTGTGTGTGTTTGTGCTGAAGAAAGAAAAAAACAGCAAAGCAAGATGTGGTTACATCATTAAAAACTTTCAGTAGAAAACTGGTATATATGAACTGTCTGTGTAAGGTTCTGGTTTGTCATTGTTTACTGACAGATAATCTGTGAGAGGGGTCAATTTAGATTCTGCAGAGTTCATCTCCAGAACACTTGGGCCAGCCATGAATATAGATGGGTGCCAGCTCCCTGCTTTCCCAGACAGCTAATTAGGTGTTATGAAAGCTTACATTGGTGAAAGAAGGTCAAGTGAGAAGTGAAGTCGCTCAGTCCTGTCCAGTTCTTTGCGACCCCTTGGACTGTAGCCCACCAGGCTCCTCCATCCATGGGATTTTCCAGGCAAGAATACTGGAGTGGGTTGCCATTTCCTTCTCCAGGGGATCTTCCTGACCCAGGGGTCGAACCTAGGTCACCCGCATTGCAGGCAGACTTGCAGGCAGACGCTTTACCATCTGAGTCACCAGGGAAGCTCGAAAGAAGGTAAACTAGAAATAAAAAAGAAAACTGAGAACAAATGAAAAATGAACTTCCATTTATAGAGTTGTCTACTTGGAAACAATTCTAATTTTAAGATGCTGTTAGAAACAGGAGCAACCACGACACTAACAGAAGAGCACTTTTCCTATTTAAAGCTATTTACAAAACAGAAATAAAACTATTCTGTTGACAGTTACGAAGCACAGAAAACTCTCTCAAATGGCCTTCCCCCACAACCACAGCCCTTCAGAGCTTCCTTAATGTTCTGATTTATGGATTTTGCTTTTCAGATTTCTGTGACAGAGACTTCATCATTATAAAAAATAAATCAGATGCGTATGTGAGACTTCTATTCCAGAAATAATATGCATGTTTTCAGATGTACAAATATGTGGGCTCCAGAGGCAGCAGGCAAAGCTGAAACTAAGGGGAGGAAACCCTTTTATGTTTTCTAATATTTCCCTAAGTGTTAACAAATTAGTTGCTAATATCTCTCTTTGGGCGGTGTGGTATAATGCTTTGAAGACAGGGAAAATAAGCTTATCTTATAATTTACTTCTTGAGTGATACAGATTAAAATAAAGAGATAGATTTACTCTGAAGTAAGAAATTTTATGGACTGGTTCCTCAATATATTTCCTTTGCGGTGAACACTACAGAATCACAACACGCAAGGATTTTTTTTCCTCTGACTTTTCCCAAAACAACTATATTCAACATATGCCCTTTAATCTTTAATAATCCTTGCTGGCTTAAATAGTGCTTTGACTTCAAATTTTAGTCTTATACATAGGGGTTGTTGGCACCTCTTACCCATCTTGAAATGGCTGTGCACTCTTAATGATGTAGTGACATCACAGTGTTAAGATCACGTTATGAACATTAAGTTCTGGTAACCTTTGTGGAAGATTGCTAAAATCCAATACTTTGGGGACAGATAATTTCATATATTACCTAAATCTTTTTTCCTCACACATATGTAACTTTCACAGTGACTGTTCCTTTGAAGGTATATTTTGGCAGAAAATGATTGCTTGCCTAATATCTTTAAGATTAAGTTGTTAAACAGCTTAGTCTAGGTTTAAAAAAAGATCGAAAGAGCTTTCAGATTTGTCAGCCAATATGAATATGCAGATTTCAAACATCTTTATTTCTAAATCAATTTGAATTATATAAAATTTTAAAATCAGTAGTCAAGTTGTTTATTCAGTCAGAGATTTCACACTTAGTTGAAGGGAAAAGGAAAGATTAAAATGTTGTTTATTGCTGATTTTAAATAAAAATATTTATGCATGTAAATTATATATAATGTTTTGTAAATTATAAAAATGTTCATATATATATGCTTATAGACATATGTCTTTTATATTACTAATACATAACTTTTATATTACTAATATGTAACTTTTATTTAATAACTAATATACAACTTTTCTGTGCATTTCATTCATTCATCTGTATTTTTCTTATGGTAGTTACTGATTTTTAATTTTCAGGGATACATTGGAAATGCATTTGGGTTTTAAAACTTTGTTTGGACTATCTGCTGGAGTAAGCTCAATTTTATTACACACATACAAATAGAGATTTGTACGTGTGTGTGTGTAGTTTATGGTGGCAGCTGAATTGCAAGTACTTCTAGTAATTTGAGTGACTATATCTTTTGAAAAAAAAATCATATAAATTAAAATTGACCTAATTAAGATGACTATGTTTAGCTCCCTCCCCTTGGGATCTTAAATAATAGCAGATGTGACTATAGTCGTAAAGAAAGTGCTACTTGCTCAGCCATTTCCAACTCTTTGTGACCCCATGGACTGTAGCCCACTAGACTCCTCTGTGCATGGAATTCTCCAGGCAAGAATACTAAAGTGGGTAGCCTTTCCCTTCTCCAGGAGATCTTCGCAACCCAGGGATTGAACCCAGTTCTCTTGCACTGCAGATAGATTCTTTACCATCTGAGCCACTAGAGAAGTCCATAGTAGTATAGGAAGTGATTCTTAATAGTAAACAAGAATTTAAATGTATGCAGGTGTCACATGGTCCTTCAGATAACTATTCTTTTAAAAGATTAGGCACTGTAAACTTTCTCTATAGACAGAACTGCCCATATTTCCAGCTGTTGGACTTCAGAGTGGTTTTCACTTTGCAATATAAACATGCTTACCTCTCGGTTACTCTCATCTGTATACTTTTTCGATTATCCGATCTTTCTTGGCAAAGGGTGATTTTGTGAAAGAGTTATCATGTTATATTGAGGAAAGGACAAAAAATAGGGTAAATTATTTCTTTGTAATACCAGATTGGCCCAGAAATAAAAGTGAATCTTGGATCAAAGTTCTCTAAGTTTGTTTTCTGTCCAGGATCCCTACATTTTTTTTTTTTTTGATGCAAATATCTAAACTCTGTAGATAGTGGCTGCCTATATAACTTGCTTCTTTTTTCATTTTTATAGTTCATAATTCAACATATCTATTCTGGAATTCATTTCCCCAAGGTACAGAAAGAAGTTTTATCATCTGCCTCTAAGGCTCTAGAGCTGGAGAAAATCCTCCATGTTATTATCTTTATTATACACACTTAGTTTATTGAGGGGATTTTAAAAATTATAATAGAAGGTGTGCATAGCAAAAATACTCCCAATATGACTCCTCTTCCCTTAAGCCTCTTAATTCCTCCCTCCATCCCTCTCTCCTCTCACTTAGCATTCCTTCTTCCCTCTCTATTTCTTTTTGTCTTGCTGGTCAGTTTTTTTTTTTTTTTTTTCTTTTTTTGGTCTAGCTGGTCATTCTTTATTTACTACCAATGTCTCTTTTATGTACCAACCTAATCATCTATTTATTTATGTTACTTCAGAAATAATTTTACTTTCTCATAAATTATTTGACCCTTGTCAATTATAATTCACTTTCTGCTCATAGTTTCTGCTGTTTATACAAAAGTGTCCATTTAATTTTCTTCACCATCTGTGAACTGCTGCTATCAAGTCTATTGCTCAGTCGTGTCCGACTCTTTGCGACCCCATGGACTATACAGCCCATGGAATTCTCCAGGCCAGAACACTGGAGTGGGTAGCGGTTCCCTTCTCCAGGGAATCTTCCCAACCCAGGGATTGAACCCAGGTCTCCCACACAGAACACAGATTCTTTACCAGCTGAGCCACCAAGGAAGCCCAAAAGTGAAGCTGATTCCTCCCACTTTCCAACCGGAGACCTTGCACATGTTAGGGGAACATGATAACCGCTAAACTGGGGAAACCACAGAGTTGTGGTTTCCTTAGTGTAGTGGCTGCTATCAAAATTACAGTATAATCCCAAGGTGAACAGCATGTAATGTATCATTATCAGTACTCGAAATTTTCTCGCTCAGTTGTGACATGAAGTTGAGTAGTAAAACTGCAGAGTTTATGTTGATAGTTTCAGATTCAAGGTCAATTTATACTTTTATACATCTGCATTATTCTATCTTTTTCACTCTCTTCTTAAATTCATATTGAATTCATTCAGAGCTGGGCTATCCAAATTGCTGAAACTGAGACCATTCAATATTGAAAAATAAAACTATGTTAGTGTATTTCAAAGAGAGCGTATGGGTTGTAAATGGTTTTTAAAAATCACAACTCTAAAAGATATAGAAATATTACCAAGTGAAATGGATGGTTAAGTTTTTCACTGGATCTTTGAAGAATAAAATTAGTTGAGTGAAATGATACATATGTTTTTTTCTAAAACTTACTGACACAGGTATAATATTGATGATTTACTTTCAGAATACATAAACAGATACCTGATATTAAACATTTTTGATATCCTGTTGTTTAAACCTTACTCTACTTTAAATCTGCACAGGGAGGCTTTCCAGAAAATTTCCTAGCTTCTTCTGCTTCTGTTTGTGTCCATCTGTCTGACAACCTTTCAAATCATAGAAAGTATTTGAGTTTGTGAGTAGATAGTAGATAGTTTAGTTTGAGACTACATTTTAGCATTCTTGACTGCGTTACCTAATAAGCTTAACATATTCTTTTCACTGCTTAGGTAAATGTATTTTAAGAAGAAAGACAATTAAAATAGAGAAAAGCTACCTAGATACTTCTTTTTAACATTTCATGTGTGCATGATACATGCTACGAAATATCATAGAATTTTTGTTCTGTCAAAACACCATTTTGATTCCTTTCTAAGAGTTTAGTTTCATAGAAAATTATTTTATCCTAAAATCTTTTGAGTAAATTAAGTTGTGGTTTATATTTTTTTTCTTTTTGGATAAGGAATTATTTATGTGTTTTAAATACAAACAGATTTTGTATATGACTTTTAAATGTAACTGTATAAATTTATCAGTGCTGTTAAATTTGCTGATTTTTCCCTTGCACATAGGACACTATATATTATAGAGATCCTCTTGCATCAATTAAATGGTAATCCCAAGAGTTCCCAAATGTGTAGGGAATTCTATTCCCATCACATGGAGTTAAATTGTAAATATCCTCTCCTGAAAAAAAACCCGTGTTTTAAAAAGGATCATTAAACATAAGGTGGACAATCATTTGCTGATGAAAGGGAAAACTGGGAAGATATAGTTCAAAGTTATAGCTTAAAATGTTGAATTCATGGACTGTTGTCATAGTGAAGGAATTTTCTTTCATATTTTCTTGTTCAGCATCTTTGAAACAGTGGTAATTAAAAGAATGGTTTATTTAGATTATCTACATGTTATTGTGAAAGAGAAGCGAAATTCTCCCAGAGCATTACTGTTTACAAAATCAAGATTTTTCATTCATTCTGAACTATATCTGTTGACTAAATCCATTTTCACTTACTTACACCAAAAACAAAACAAACAAAAAAAATTGAAGTGAGGAAAACTGATTATGTGATTCATCTGCAAATCTACTACAATAGGACTATGTACATTTTTGACAAGGTTGTTTATAACATATTTGGATAGAAAATTCTATTTGCTACTCTCAGTAGGAAAAGTAGGCTTTTAAAGGAAAAGTTTTATTTCATGACTGTTACCAAAATAACAATTACAAGCAAAATAGGGATAAAACATGGAAAAAAAAAAACAGGTTAGGACTTGGTATGGAAGTTTGCAATTCAGTTTCTGTACTGTTATTTGATTTGAAAAATTAATCCTGGCAATCCTTCTTGAAGTTCCCTGTTTCCAGGATGTGTTATACAGAACAAAGACTAACTGATATCCCCAGGAGATTAGTTTACAGTGATGTTCTATTCTACTGAGAATGAGTCTCCAATGGCCACTTTTTACTTCTTTCCAGGCTATGGGAATTCGTTAATATCTAGAGAAGACTTAAATAAAACCATTGTCTCAACCAGCAGGTTTATGCAACCATCCTGAAATGTTTTAATTATTGTTTTCTTTTCTTTTTAATTAAGAGACCAGAGGTCAAGCAAACCCAGGGAGAGCGGATCACAGTCTTGGTAGCAATATAAAGGCAACCTAGTGATTGGCTTTGCTGTCTTTCTTTTGTTTTGCAGAACCGGAAGAGTGTGTTAATTGCACAGATGAATGCCGAGTGCTTGGTCATTCTGACAGGTGCTGGATGCCACAGTTCCCTGCAACCAATCAGGCTGAAAATGCAGATTACCGCACAAATCTCTTTGTACCCACAGTTGAAGCTAATGTTGAGACTGAGACTTACGAAACTGTGAATCCCACTGGGAAAAAGACTTTTTGTACATTTGGAAAAGACAAGCGAGAGCACACGATTCTCATTGCCAATGTGAAACCTTATTTAAAAGCCAAACGTGCCCTGAGCCCTCTCCTCCAAGAGGTCCCTTCAGCATCAAGCAGCCCGACCAAGGCATGCATTGAGCCTTGCACTTCCACAAAAGGCTCCTTGGATGGTTGCGAAGCAAAGCCAGGAGCCCTGGCCGAGGCGAGCGGCCAGTACTTGCCCACTGACAGTCAGTATCTGTCCCCCAGCAAGCAACCAAGAGACCCTCCCTTCCTGGCTTCTGAGCAGATGGCAAGGGTCTTCGCAGATGTGCATTCAAGAGCCAGCCGGGATTCCAACGAGATGGGCACCGTCTTGGAGCAACTTGACCACCCCAGCCAGGATCTGGGCAGAGAGTCGGTGGATGCAGAGGAAGTCGTGAGGGAAATCGACAAGCTTCTGCAGGACTGCCGGGGAAATGACCCTGTGGCTGTGAGAAAGTGAAAAAGAACAAAAGGCATTGGCATCTTCCTGTTTCTTCTTTTGATTGAAAAATGATCCCTCCTGGTGACAACCCCATTGTACAGGGATGAAGAAAGACCGATGCTGCTTTCAGGCTCTTAGTGAACATCTGAAGTGCCCACGAGTACATTCTTTTCACTGCTGTTTCTTTTTCAGAGATAATGATGGATTTTTCTGACCAGACTTATATTAGGACAGAATTAAGGATGCTCAAAGAGGAAAGACAAACAGAAAAGAAAAAGGAGAGGAGATAAAAGAGGATGATGAAGCAAGTTACCTTTTGACAATCTGTTAGGAAGGTATGCAGTGTGAGAATGGAAGAATTTTTCTGATTGCGCTAAGACTGTCCTCCATGGTTTATGCTGACTTAACTGTTTACCTATAAACCCCATACAAAGCAGGGTCATAATTTTTGATCTGTGGTAGAATTTCTAGCAGTCACCACAGGCTTCTACTGAACGTCCCGAGAAGACCTTGCAGTAGTCCAAGCTACACCAAACATTAACACATATTTGTGGTAAACATTTCTGTATAAAGTTACCTGCCACACATATAAACACAGAGAACATTCCATATCATTAGTCGAGAAAAAAATTAAAAACTGGGTCATTTGTAAAACACCTCATGTCGTATAAAAGTTAAATGTAAAAAGATATATTCCATTTTGTCCTGCACACACATAGACTAATTCACTTCATGAAAGGAGAAGAAAATTTAAAGGTTTAAAATGCCTCTTTAGCATTTTAGTGTCCAACAAACATACACATAACAATGGATATGTTTTAAATTTGCTCTAGAAAAGATCTGAAAAATAGTTACCATTGAGTGCTGATATTCAGAGACAATTAACATGATTGATATGTTTTATTCATTTGTGGACACTAAAATAGCTCAGGAACGTGAAAATGTTTTAGACATACACAAATCACATGACCATTTAAATGTGCAAATGTAAGAAAATTAAATGTGTTTACATCAAATGACATATTTTTATTGATTTATTGCAGATTCAGTGCATATGAGCCAAATTGTTGAGTGTATAAGAGCTATATTGTGTATTTTATTAAATTAATATATAGTTGTGTTGCAAAAATATTTGGGCTTATATTGTAAATGGCAAGTGTTGCCTCGGTAGCTGTCGAACTCTATGAGTTTTGTTTTTTCCTGCTTCCTTTTCCCCATGGAGTGTTGGAAGCAGTGCCTCAGAGCAAAGTCTCTTGTTTAATGTATAGTCTACCAAGTACTACAGTACATAATCTGTTCAAAATGTGTTTGAGTGAGCTGATGGAGCTAACTGAAAGGTCAGAAAATACATCTGTCAGTCACGGTTATGTGCAAGTCCTTTGTGGAAGCTTTTATTAAAGTCATGCTAAATCACAAGAATTACATTTGTACCAATACCTGAAACTTCTTCATGTTTTTCAATAACTTCCAGCTTCTGCCTATGTAGATATCATACTGTTGATTGGTTCTCAAAAGTATCCTAAGTGGTTCAAGATGTGTGTTCCCATTATATTTCAAAACCATGCAAAATGCTTTAATGCTTGTGTGGTACCAGCACTGGTTACTTGCATTGTGTAGTGTTTTACAAGAGGTCTTGGTCTTAACAAAAGGTTTGCCTTTTTTTTTTTTCAGTGCTCTTTTGCCTCTTTTTATCGCTGTCCTTTGAGAACAATACACCTTCTATTCCTTCATTTTGTTGCACCTTTCCTTGTGACATTTAGCAAGTTTCAAACTTACTTCCATATGAGGCTAGGAAACCTCAAATTTCAGGAATTGGGAAAAAGTAAAATTAGCACTTGCAGAAGTAGCAGCAGATGGGAAAATGCCTTGATTGACATTTTCCTTCAGCGTTTAAAAATTTTGGCATTTTACAGCTTCATGACAAACAGTTTCCAGCCCATACCTTAGAATATGTGGTGCTGAGTTAAATAAAGGCTGTTTGTGCACTGGAGCAGAAAAATGCATTATTTGCAAACTGGTGGAGAATTCTGTGCCTTCTTTCCTGGCCACCAAGCCAGTGTAGTAACAGCGTAAATGTCATAAAATACTTATATCAAAAACAAAAGCAAAAACAAACACAGAGGTGAATTCAGTTTTGTAATTTTAAACCTCGAAAAATCCAACTGAAAAGATTTCCATCCAATGCTGTCAAGATTTGAGACTGTACCTCGTTTGCAGAACTGCTTTGAAAGGGAAGAGTGGACAACTCCCATCAGCCTTATTCTCTTGAGAACTGTATTTGGTTCCTAGTAACAGCCTTTCCAAAGCTCTACTCTTGGTTTTTATTATTCATAAATGTTTAAATTAGAAAAGAAAGGATCTTGTACGTGTGAAACTTAATTGACTCTCTATATTTTGGACAATTTATGTATCTGAAGTGTGTCGTCTCTGTTATATGATGTTATTTTTTGCCAGGAGACTACAGGTTGATTTAGCTTGATAGCTGTGATTTGATGGAAAACTGATTTCCATTTAGTCTTACCAAGTGTTGCCTCTCTCTTACTAGACAATAGCCAAGTAGTAAAATCTAAGGCAGTATGTAAATGAAATCAACAAAGAGAGTAGGGTTTATTTTTAAAATGTTCTTAATGGTGAGTAACCAGTTGTTCAATTTATTAAAAGTGTCTGAAGACATTAAAACACTATCAGATTTTAAGAATTGGTTGTGCCAATGTGTGAGGGATTACCTTTAGGCTCTCTGTCACCAGTGATTTACTAGCATTAGCTGTTTAACACATTATCTGCATTTAGTAGTGATTATTTATTTACCAGTTGGTGGTAATTCAGCAGTCAGGACTCTAAGCTTTTATAGTTAGGTTGAAGGGAATCTTGCTTTTTTTCATTTGGCTGGCAAATGCCTTTATCACAGACCTCTGGTGCTTGGCTTCCATGGAAGTCTCTGAGATGCCAAAATTACCCCTTTGGGGAGCAACTTGCTCCAAGGGGTGATGCAGTGATATTTCAAGGGGTTTTTGTCACAATTCAGAATGTGAAAGATTATCTTAATTCACATGCTCCAATTACTAGCCCCTCAAAAAAATCCCCCACATTCAAAATAAATAAAAATACTTTGTCTTTTAGGTCCTTGAATAACTGTATCAAGCACAGAAAAAGTATCTATAGAATTTTTCATAAGAAAGTCAAAGTTCTAAAAATTGTTTACTGATGAACTAAAAAAAGTACCAGTAACAAAACAATGTTTCCATTAAATGTTAATGTGTTAATGATAAAAGATCTTTTCATCAAAATTAAAAGTAGTGAGAATCAGTGTTAGTTGTATCTATACCAAAGTAAACATAAAAAAGACGTATCACACAATTTCAAAGAATGCTTTCATTTTATTTCTTAACCTGGCATACTTAATCCTTACTGCAGGCAATATGCAAATATTGGCTCACTACTCCATAAATTAATTGAATTCCCGGTTGGGTAATTGACTTGTTTTGTTTTTCTAAATTAGCTGAGATCTTGTAAAACATGACTTCCCTTTAAAGGATCTAGGTACTGCTCAATTTAAAAAATGATACCATAAAAAAGAAAAAAAGTAATGTCGTGATGGAGCAGTATGCTTTATTAGAACCAGGTTAAAAGCTGTTTGTTGCCTAATGGAGTAGAAGTTGCTGAGGTCAACAAGTAGACTGAGATTTGGCATAATATATGCCCACTCATTATTGTCTAATTATATTCTTTTGACAACACACAACACTTACCGGAGCATTAATTCAAATGAGGGTTTTGGCTATCAAGATGTGTTGATTCGAAATGTAATTGAATGAGACCTGAATAAAGTCTGACTTTCCTGGCTCCAGTGTTTCGTAGGTTGGCTATCCCCATTTATCAGCCCCATCACTCCATAAGGTTCTTAGCTGCACCAAGTGATTGGTGAACAAGGACAGCAACAAAGCAGCATACATTGTATGGATCTATCTCAACGCTATTGTTTAATGGCTGTGTTTAATGTGACCTATCTGGAAAATGAGGACTCTGAATAAAAAGCTATTACTAATACTGGTGTTGCCTTCCCTTGCATTCTCTAATACACTGTGTACCGCAGGGACCCTGATCATAATTATTTTGGAAAGCAATTGTGACATCACAAATGTTTGTGCTATTCCTTTATTTGCCAGTAAAATAAGCTTTTGGAAAACTTATTTAGCAATAATGACACTCAGTGGGAATTCATTACCAGGCTTTCAGAAAGCCTGATAAGCTGGATAGTCAAATACTTACCATGGAGTCATAGCCTTATGATACTAGTGGCTTTTCATATTTACGATTGGTTTGAAGATACTTTGGTACAAGATCCTAAAGGACTTCAGAAAAGTCATTTTTATAAGACCTCTCATAAGCTTACATGACTGATAAAACCACCTATTTATAAATGGTATTTTAAAGTTAGTACATGTTTATTGTGGCATCTTAAAATAATAAGCCTGTCTTTCTACTTACTAAACAAATGTTTACTGAATTCCTACTCTGTGTTTTCCTTGGACAATTATGCCCCAGGAGTAAACAGTAAAATCCGAATGGTGCCCGAGTCACAGTAGTCTGGTGGGAGAAACACAGAGGTAAGTTCAACTCTTTATGAACTAGATTTGCTTGTTTGCATTTTCCCTCAGCTAGACCACACATACCATATCTCTGCCAGTTCACACCCAGTGAGTAGCATCTTCTAAATTACAAACCAACATAATGTTCTGCCCCTGTTGATTTTTTTTCTTTTAATTTTACTTTTCTTCTGACAGTATAAATTACATCAAGTGTGCATTGCTTTTCCATATTTAAGATCTTTGTGGTTTAGACTTATTAGAATAGACTAAATGTCCTACCCATTATTTTGTTCATTTATTGGTTAACACGTCTGTTTCTTTTTCAATGAGCACCACTTAGGTGTCAGGTTCCATACAATGGTCCTAAGGTACAAAAAACTAAAATAATTACATTTTACCATCAGAGTACTTATTCCTTGTACCTAGGTGGTATATGCAAACATAGAAATTGATCTTATATTGCCTTGAATTATATTGCCTCATAGAAACTGACCTTATATTACCTTTTATAATAGAAAATATTTCTGTGTTAAGTAGAGCAAAACCATATGGTTATCACGTCATTTATTGCTTTCAAGTGTGTTAATTAACTCACCTGAACCAGTTGACCAAGGCTGAAGGATTTGGAAGTCATTCAGATGAACAACTCTACCTGGCCAGGTTGCAATGAGGAGGAAGTCATGTGTGCAACATGTATCACAAGCTTCCGTCATGTCAATGAGCTATTAAAGCTCCTCAGATTAGAGTGGTTTTTAAGTAGATATGCCCCAGAGATACAATTATTTGACAATCAGAGAGCAATCATTTGTAGGATATGAAGAGAACAAATTCTTAAACATTACTATAGCATCAATACAGCACAGAGAAATAGATCATCAAGTTAATGGACCATCTTCAAACTCTTTATTACATGCTTTTGTAGATGGTTGCACATGGTTCACCAAGGAAATATATCATTTTCTGTTCATATTAGAAATTAATAATGCTGGATAATCCACTGTCCATTAGGATTTATAAAAGGGTACAACTTCTTTCCCTGTTCTCCCTTTTTAATAATTCAGAAAAAGTTGCCAAACAATAACTTAGTTTTTGAAGCTACTGTAAATGTTAATGAGTATCTTACATACAAATATCGATGAGAGAGGGAATATTTTTGTGTTTTTTTTTTACAAATTTTGTATCACACAGACTGACTTCACCCATTAGCTGTGTTCTATTTTTTGTCTTACAAATGAAGCATTTCACTTTGAGAGGAAGAATTTATATCTATAGCATTCTAATGAACTAAATTTTGATTATTATTTATATTTCAAAATCTATTTTCCTGAAGGTACAATATTCAATCAAATTATTTCCTAATATTTTTCAAAGATTGTTGTAAAACAGAAACAATATTGGAAGCTTTCTTTGTTATTGTTCAACTTACACAGTATATCATGATATTTTGTATAAAATATTGGTCAGCACCATTTATATGAAAATTGTGCTTATTTCCCTAAGGGTTTGTAGCATCAGGCAGGTCAAATAATAGTTACGCAAGCCTTGTTAATATTGATAAATTCTATTTGTAGAGAATTTTCCAATTCCCAGAGAATTTTCACAAATTTAGAAGGCATTACAAAATTAGAAATTCTGAAGCTCAAGGAAGTAAATAAACTTAACCAAAGACATTGAGCTTGGAAGTCTTAAGACCACACTTGAACTTACTGAGCAGTTCCTCTGTTTGCAGCAGATTTTGTGGATTCCAAAATCTTGCCCTATTTAACATCTAACCTTTCTAGTCTCTTATTTATCATACTAAAACATTAAATTATGCCAGTGATATGCTTTTCACTTTAAGTTGACAATCATGTCATCAAAAAAAAAAAAAAGTCATATAACCCAGATAGTCTCTATGTTAATAGTTCATAACAACATTAAATAATTTAAAAATAGAGAATAGGGATTATACTCTACAAGAAAAAGAAAAGACATCATAAGAATTGAGCCTCTCTTAAGATTGCCTTCAATTCTTTACTGTCATTTATAAAATTGTTTCACAGCATTGATGGTATGATCTCCAAAATATTCTGAAACATTATGGAAGATTTGCTTTTTCATGAACTTAACATATTCTCATGGAAGATATTCATAGATTTTAATTCCTTTACATCATAAGGTTATGCATATGCTGAATTAATAAGATTACTAATTGACTTCTTAGAAATAATCACATAAACCAAAAATATTGAAAAGACATTTAAATATTGCATTCATATATATGGATCCATATGCACATATGGAGGCATGAGAGTCAAGTTATTTCAAACGTCAGTATCACAAAATAAAGAAGAGAATTTAAGTAGTAGCAATATGGATAAAGGCTGAACACACTTTTTTATTTATGACTTTCCTCATCCACATTTGATAAAATATTATATCATTGCTGTTTTCAATAATCTGATGAAAAAGAGAGATTACCATAGCTATCCAAGTCATTTTCAGTCTGGTTAATCAAAAGTGAAGTGTTCTGATTCTTTCTGAGTTTTGCTTATTCATTCATTTTTAAATATCTCTCTTTGCAATTTACAGAAAACCAACCTTATTCTCAAGAGGTCCAGAAATAAAATTTAATGTAATTTTAACACTGTTTTATATTTTAAAAATTTAAATTCACATAGATGGGATATGGTATTCATTCCTTCACTTTATTGATCAGCTGAATATCTCAACACTATCTCTTTGCCATCATATTTTGACATTATTCCTCCTTATTTTTGCAGTTGAAATATGTTTTCACTATGATAATTTGCTTTGATGTAATATTTTTGAATTTTTATTCTATTCTTTCTATTAAAAATCAGGTTTATTTAGATATCTTTATAGCATTAATTTTTATAGCATTATCTACTGTCTTACATATA
Source organism: Bos grunniens (assembly GCF_055505025.1). Lineage (NCBI taxonomy): Eukaryota > Metazoa > Chordata > Mammalia > Artiodactyla > Bovidae > Bos > Bos grunniens. Next base: position 5,428,864 of record NC_141176.1, on the reverse strand, counting down.
ACCAGTCTCTTATTTTCATCTTAATTTCATAATTTTCTATCAATATCAACTATTATATAGTCTTTCTCATCTATTTATTTTTCCATTAGGTATATTCATATAAATATATTTCTATATGTCTTCTTATTCATGGATCAATTATAGAGGTAGTGATGTACAATCCAATAGTTACAGCAAGTGGAAAATGTTCAAATTGCTTTTATTAAACTATAGGAAACAACTAGTTTTTAGATGTAGCCTACATAGAGTGTTAAAATTGACAAAATGCTTAATAAAATATAACAGAGATATAAAAGGTGGTAAATAAATACACAGGGTTTGTAGTTAAAATCTTTATGCAAGAGTGCCTCACTACTTCATTGAAAATTTGAAAATGTGATAGAAAATAAATCATCTTACTCTGTTATTATTAGTGCCTCAGTTCAGTTCAGTTCATTCGCTCAGTCGTGTCTGACTCTTTGCAACCCCATGAACTGCAGTACGCCAGACCTCCCTGTCCATCACCAACTCCCGGAGTCCATTCAAACTCATGTTCATTGAGTCGGTGATGCCATCCAGCCATCTCATCTTCTGTCGTCCCCTTCTCCTCCTGCCCCCAATCCCTCCCAGCATCAGGGTCTTTTCCAATGAGTCAACTCTTTGCATGAGGTGGCCAAAGTACTGGAGTTTCAGTACTCTTTGGCAAAGAGATAGTGTTGAGATATTCAGCTGATCAATAAAGTGAAGGAATGAATACCATATCCCATCTATGTGAATTTAAATTTTTAAAATATAAAACAGTGTTAAAATTACATTAAATTTTATTTCTGGACCTCTTGAGAATAAGGTTGGTTTTCAGTTTCAGCATCATTCCTTCCAAAGAAATCCCAGGGCTGATCTCCTTCAGAATGGACTGATTGGATCTCCTTGTAGTCCAAGGGACTCTTAAGAGTCTTGTCCAACACCACAGTTCAAAACCATCAATTCTTTGGTGCTCAGCTTTCTTCACAGTCCAACTCTCACATCTATACATGACCACTGGAAAAACCATAGCCTTGACTAAACGGACCTTTGTTGGCAAAGTAGTGTCTCTGCTTTTCAATATGCTATCTAGGTTGGTCATAACTTTCCTTCCAAGGAGTAAGCGTCTTTTAATTTCATGGCTGCAATCACCATCTGCAGTGATTTTGGAGCCCCCAAAATTAAAGTCTGTCACTGTTTCCACTGTTTCCCCATCTATTTCCCATGAAGTGATGGGACCAGATGCCATGATCTTAGTTTTCTGAATGTTGAGTTTTAAGCCAACTTTTTCACTCACCTCTTCACTTTCATCAACTTTAGTTCCTCTTCACTTTCTGCCATAAAGGTGGTGTCATCTGCATATTAGTGCCTACATGTTAAGAAATTCTCATTTTGAAAACTCATAATGTGAAATGTTTGGCTTTTACTGAAGATAAGACCCTTCCTTCTGAGATATGATTATGATTTCTCAGTTTGCCTTTTCCCCTCAAACACCTCTAAAATTCAACTATTATACTTATTTCATCATTTCTCTCATTTTGGATAACTACTAAAATTTAATCTATGTTCATAATCCAAAGAAGAAAAGGAAATAAATGAATGGGTCAAAAGTGACTTCTCTGGTGATTTTCCTTCCCGAGAATGTGACATTTCATTTCAATTCAATATTAATTTATGGAGCATGTAGTGTGTTTTTGAATACAATAGAGCATACAGATATTAACAAAATGCAGGTTCTGTCTCCATAGAATTTAAAATACACTGGGAAAGGAAGTTATTTACACAAATGCAGTTTGTAGTTGGTACTATGAAAGAAGTACAAGTTGCAGTGGGTGAAAAAAGAGACAGAGTACTTTCAGCTAAGGAGAAGAGAGGTGGGGAGCGAAGGCAGCATTTGAATTGAGCCTTTAAGGTGGGACAGGGTTTTGGCAGCAGAGACGCACAGAAAATGCATTTTGGAAGCAGAGAGAGGCAGTGTGTGCAAAACATTTAAATAAATTCAGAATATTCTCTAAATAGAAATATACAAAGGTTTGGGAAGGTAGGTTAGGTCAAGATGGGGATTGTACTGATGCTGACATATCACATGAATTTCTCTTCCAGGGAAAAGAAACTTGAGGATACCTGAATTAGGCTCTCTAACTGGGAGAGCTCTGTGAAAGTCTTGCCAAGCTGAATGTGAATTCAGGAAAATAACACTAGGACAGCTTGCTGCTGCCTAGTGATCCATTCTTTATAAGATGCTGCCTAATAGCACCTTGTTCTTGGGTCAGGTCCAACTACCTAAAGGCAATGCCAACTTTGCTGAATCTTGCAATTCTCAGCTTCAAGCTCTCAGCAGAGTATTTATGTGTATGTTTCCAGCTTCCCAGAAATGTCTTTCTTTGAAATTATAATCATGTTTGAAGCTTTAGAAGGCAGAGAGAAGAGAAAGGTAAAGACCAAGAGCATAGATGATTTTCATCTCATGGAGAATTGACTTTTTAACATTCCCAGATTTTCCAATCTGGTACCTGGGTGAGTACTGTTTGGCAGAATATTTCCATGTATATATTTTTTTGATTTATGTCCATTGACCCAGGGCCTTCCAGGCTGATATAGGTATATTATCTTAATTCTTCTATAATATTCCATGCATATCAGAGAGGAGCTTTTAATTATTGATTATTTTGACATTAACATAAGAAATAATGGGTTTCCCTCATAACTCAGTTGGTAAAGAATCTGCCTGCAATGCAGACCAGGGTTTGATTCCTAAGTTGGGAAGATCCCCTGGAGAAGAAAATGGCAACCCACTCCAGTATTCTCGCCTGAAGAATACCATGAAAAGAGGAAAGTGGCAGGCTACAGTCCATGGAGTCACAAAAGTCGGACATGGCTTAGCAACTAAACCACCACCACCACCATAAGAAATAATGCCTTAGCTTACTGGTTCCCAACTGGGGTCAGTTGTGCCCTCCCAGTAGTATTTCACAGCAACCAGAGGCCAAGTGCCACAGAAGTGATGCCTTTGAACTGTGGTGCTGGAGAAGGCTCTTGAGAGTCCCTTGGACAGCAAGGAGATCAAACCAATAAACTCTAAAGGAAATCAACCCCAAATATTCATTGGAAGAACTGATGCTGAAGCTGAAGCTCCAATATTTTGGCCACCTTATGTGAAGGGCCAACTCATTTGAAAAGACCCTGATGCTGGGAAAGATTGAAGGCAGGAGGAGAAGGGGGTGACAGAGGATGAGATGAGATGGTTGAATGGTATGAGTGACTTGGACACGAGTTTGAGCAAGCTCTGGGAGATAGTGAAGGACAGAGAAACCTGGCATGCTGCAGCCTATGGGGTCACAGAGTTGGTCAAAACTGAGCAACCGAACAACAACAATTCCCTCCTAAACTCCCCTTGCATCCCAAATGCCACATAACATTGAGCAGAGTTCCATGTGCTATACAGTAGGTCCTTGTTGGTTATCCATCTTAAATACAGTAATGTATACATGTCCACCCCAAACTGAGAGACTGAATAACATATACAGGAAACTTGGATTGTTAAGAAGTGGAGGAATTGGGTTGCTATTGGCATCTAGTAGCTGCTAAACATCCTGCAGGGATTTCCCTAGTGGTCCAGTGGTTAAGAATCTACATGCCAATGCAGGAGACATGGGTTTGATCCCTGGTCTGGAAAATAAAATCCCACATACCACCTGTCAACTTAGCCCATACACCGCAACTACTGAGCCCACGTGTAGCAGCTACTGAAGCCCGAGTTCCCTAGAGCCTGTGCTGCACAACAAAGAAGCCGTCACAATGATAAGTCTGCTAACCACAGCTGAAGAGTATCCCCCACTTGACACAACTAGAGATCGCCCTCCAGCAGCAAGGAAGACCCAGAGCAACCAAAAATAAATACAGACATTTATAAAGAAGAAAACATCCTGCAGCACACAATAGAGTGTTGCCCCCCACCTAACAAAAAAAATGTCACTAATGTCTGGTTGAGATATCCTGCCTTAGAAAGGACATATTTAGGAAAAGAGGGGTGAAATATATTAGGTTTTGGGAAACAATCATTGACTATTAAATAAATTGATATGTTTTCTTCCTGAGCTTTGAGAAGAGTTCTGGAAATTCTCCTAATTACTTGACATAAGGACTTATTTAAAATTTCTTACAGATATATTCTGCTCTGGAGATTGGCAGGCCAGTGTGTCTTGCAATCGTGAGTATAATCTCAGGTTCTGATCAGTACCGAGTCACTCCAAGATGGTGGAGTAGAAAGACATGTGCGTATCCCCTCTTGTGAGAATACCAAAATTGCAACTAGCTGCTGAACAACCACCTACAGGAGAATGTTGGAACCCACCAAGAAAAGATACTCCATGGCGAAGGGCAAAGGAGAAGCCAGCACAGGATGGTAGGAAGGGTGCCATCAGGTTTAAAATCAGTTGGATGGCATCACTGACTCAATGGAAGTGAGACTGAGCAAGCTCTGGGAAATAGTGAAGGATAGCAAAGGCTGATGTGCTGCAATCAATGGGGTCACAAAGATTCAGACAGGCTGAACAACAGCAAATCAGTATCAACAGCTCGCTGGAAGAATCTCCATGGAAAGATGCTGCTTGGAATGGCTCCTCCTGAAGCAGTCAAAAGCTGATTTCGATATTTGGCAAAACTAATACAATATTGCAAAGTTTAAAAATAAAATAAAATTAAAAAAAGCTGATCCCCTAAGAAGGGCAGGTAAAATGAAATTCCTCAGGTGTAAAAGGAAGAGTTTGCCTCTGAGACTATCTCAAACGTCTGGTCTACTGCTGCCTTAGAGGTCAAATGACACGATTAATTTATGCTCCAAACTCAAGTCACTTGTCCTTAACGTGTATGTGGAAACTGTCACTCCCATGACACTGGGAGTTTGTGGGGCCAGGTATTAGAAAAAGTGATGGTGGTGGAAGGTGTCAGATCAAGAAAATGGCAATGCTTAAACAGAAGCTAAGGGATCGTAAATATGTCCAGATGCTATAGGATGAATGCTTCTATTGATTTCTTGGGCATCTTCCGACCTGACTTTAATTCTTTCAAAGTAATATGTGGAATGCCAAAAATGTCAGATTGACTTTCTAAATGAGGTGAGGGGAAGGTGAGTGCAAATGGTTTCTTAAAAGTTTTATTTCTTTTGACACATATTCTGTTTTACCCATCTGTAAAGCAGGGTGGGTGGTTCCAGTGCACATTTTATGAATTTGAACTTGAAATGACTCTGGTTTAAAAATAATAATGGTAATGTGTTAAAAGGGTGACAGGAACTCCAGTGGCAAAGATGAAAGTCTGCACATTGACAGGCTAATTAATACAAATAGTAGTTACCATAGCCAATCCACATTCGAGATTTTATTTGGAACAACTCAGCTAAATATGCACTAAGTGAGTTAAAAGTAAAGTTAACATACACTGTAGTGAAGGCTGGTGTTACCAACAGACCAGGAACACATTGTGAAAGGGAAAACCATAGTCTGAACCTATAAGGTGTTCTTTCCAGAGAGACTCAGTCACCCTCCAGCACATGCACAAACTTGCTGGGTTTTATTTATGCTGGAATATTTCTATATTGAAAAGCAATATAATTGCTGAAATACCACTACTGTTCAAGGTAATTTACTTCCTAAAGGTTTATTTACATAGTGAAATTTGCATTTTATTTCACAGAAAATGTTGTGACTCCACCTGCCCTCAGTTCAGTTCAGTTCAGTCGCTCAGTCGTGTCCGACTCTTTGCAACCCCATGAACCACAGCACTCCTGGCCTCCCTGTCCATCACCAACTCCCAGAGTTTATTCAAACTCATGTCCATTGAGTTGGTGATGCCATCCAACCATCTTATCCTCTGTCATCCCCTTCTCCTCGTGCCTTCAATCTTTCCCAGCTTCAGGGTCTTTTCAAATGAGTCAGTTCTTCATGTCAGGTGGCCAAAGTATTGGAGTTTCAGCTTTAGCATCAGTCCTTCCAAAGAACACCCAAGACTGATCTCCTTCAGAATGGACTGGTTGGATCTCCTTGCAGTCCAAGGGACTCTCAAGAGTTCTCTCCAACACCACAGTTCAAAAGCATCAATTCTTCGGTGCTCAGCTTTCTTATAGTCCAACTCTCACATCCATAAAGACGAACTCTCACATGCCACCTGCCCTATCTTAGATAAAACACCAAAGCAAAGAGAAAAATGGGAACAGTTAAAGAAGAGAATGAATATAAGAACCTTCTTACCCATTGATTCCCGCTTGGCAATACTGAAACTGGAGTCTGGAGAGAGCATGAATAACCCTGGTGCTTTCTACCTTCATGAATAGTGCACTGACTTTATGTTTCAATCTTCTCTTTCTTCATCTTTAGAGTGCTTGCAGTTCAATAAAGGTAATTTCCTCAGGTGATGTTGAGTCCTACAAAGTTCATTGTGAGGGTATGTTCATTTTAGGAAATGTAAAAGACAAGTGAGACACAGAATGTCTTGCCAAGTTTCAACATCACTCCTGCTTGTCTATTATTGGCCTCAGACAGATGGGGGTGCTAATTGTAGATCACAGCCTAATGTAACAAAGCACTGCTTTCTGACCTCCTGTGATCAAGAGCACAGAAATTGGTGCAATATACTTTCCCTTCTCACTGAAGCACATGCATCATTATATATGAGCATTTTCCTTGGGGTCTTCAAGGTTCAAATCCTAGGTGACAACTGCCATTTTAAAGGTGACTCATTACAGTCATTTAGAGAGTCCCCTAACAGATGGATAGGACTTATTTCTCAGGGAACTCTGGCAGGTTACAATTCTCAACAGTTTTTAATCATTTCAACAAACTTACACACATCTGTCAATTACCCTATTTGGTAAAGTTAATAATGCAACAATCTGACGGTAACAAAGTGTTGTTTTTTAAAAAAAACTATTCCATAACATTTTTGCATATAGAAATAAAAATATAGGTCAAATAAATTCAAAAGTTTATTTTTTATTCATAAAAGAAGACTCCTTTCATTTTCATGATAAATTTTATATTTAAGTTATTATTCAGAAGAATTCTTAGATGCTTCATATAAAAAGCATCAGGGACCAAACTATAAAAATATAAAGAAAAAAATTTAAGCATAATTAAGCAAAGTTGTTTTCTCTTTGAAAGCTTTGATCATTATATGAAGTTTCCCAAATAAATGAAAATGGAAGTACTTCATTTACAAAGTTACAGCAAGGAAGTATAGTAGTTAAAAGTCATAGACTCTTACCTCAGAGACATAACTCTTATCTACCACTCTCTATATCATGAGTGGGCAAACAATAGCTGTTGGGTCAAATCCAACCCCCAGCTTATTTTTGTGAATAAATATTTATTGGAAACCAGCCACACTTATTTATAGATTGTCTATCTTGTTCTCTAGTACATCTGGCCTTTTACAGAGGAAATTTACTTTGTAAATTTACATGAACTACTACACTTGCGTGCATGCTAAGTTGCTACAGTCATGTCCAACTCTGTGTGACCCTATGGTCACACAGAGCTGTGTGTGACCAGCTCTGTGTCAGGCTCCTCTGTCATGGGATTGTCCAGGCAAGAACACTGGAGTGGGTTGCCATGCCAGCCTCTAGGGGATCTTTCCAACCCAGAGACTGAACTCGCATCGCTTAGCCTCCTTTACTGACAGATGAGTTCTTTACCACTTGCACCATCTGGGAAACCTGAAAGGAGGCGCTATGGCTGCATGGACTGGAAATCCAACCCAGGCCTTCTGTCACTTCTGGCCGGCATGAATCCTACCACCGAACCACCCACACACCGTAACTACTAGATACTTCAGTGTTTCCATCTGTAAAATGTAAGAGTAACTAACTTCTAAAGTAATTGTAAGGAATAAATGAGGTAAAACATAAAAAGCTTAGAAGCATTTTGAACACAAAGAAAACTCTCAATGAACACTATCAATTATCTCAAATAGACTCATCTTGGTAATTCAAATATAGCCGCACATGATCACAATATATCATTGCAAAATCTTGTTGAAGGTCTTAGATTATTCTAAACAAAGCAAAAAAAAAAAAAAGAAGAACAATAATAATGAAATAGGCTGAAGTTCACTCTGTTTGTTATAATTTCCCAGTCATCCCCAAACATTATTCCTTGCACGGTAGTAGCTACTAAGTCATTTAAGCACTTGCCACTATTTCACCAGAATCTGGGATACCTTTACCGTGTTTGCCACCAGCTGCGGAAGTGTGCAGTCCATGGTCAAATGCTTCTCAGTAAAGTTAAGCAAGTGGCAGCTGGCACCACACAGCTCTGTCATAATGAAAACATGAGGTGGCTGCCATTACACAGTCCTGCACTAATGAGAACAGTAGGAGGCTAGCATTACAATGGTCTAATGAAAACAGGAAATGGCTGGCATTACATTGGTATAATAAAAACAGGAGGTGGCTAGCGTTATGCTGGTGGAACAAATGAATTAAGATATGTCAAGCCGTCCCAATTTCATCTTTCTTATATATGACCGCCATACCCAAAATTTAGACGAGATCCATTCAAAGTCAACCAGTGTTGGATGAAAACAAGTTTTTTTCCCACTGCGCTTCAAAAGTTTGTCCTATTTCAACTTGTGTTTCCCTTAGGCCAAAGAAAGCAGGCTGTAAAATAACAATATAATTTACACTAAACTCCTTTTCCCTTTAATTTCAAAAACAAACAAGCAAACAAAAAACCACAAGGCAACATTATTTCTGACTCCAGAAGATTGGCTGGAATAAGAATTAACAATTTCAAAAACAGTTTCTACTTTGGTCGTTGCCTTTTCCTCTCCTTTCTCTGTTAAGTACTCAATGGTGACTAAATACTCAGAGTGGCATAAAACAAAACAGAAAAGAAATAAAATGCTACAGAGAAAAAAATTAAGCACAGAATCAATCAATTAACTAAAAGACTTTTTTCTCTGAACAAAAGGGAAAGATTTCTCATATACTGTTTCTTTTTTCAAACTTATTAGTATAGGTAGAAGACTTGTGTATACCTCTCAAGACAATATATTTACAATATTATGTTTTATTGTAAATCACAGAGCCAGCTGTATATGATTAACCCTGATCTTTTTAATCTGGAGGAAAACAGAGAAAGTTGGCACAGTTCAAAGTCATACATTAAGACAGTACATTAATCCTATCACTCAATAGGTCCAATCCCCATTAAAAAAAATGCAATAGGAACTATTTTTTTACCTTAAAATTCTTATTTATTTATTCGTTCATTCATTTATTTACAAATGATGTCAAAAAAGAACAATGCCAAAATCACTCCCATGGAAAGGGTCATGTTTCTAAAGGCTCACATACACTGATGGTTTTAGTTTTGCAATGTGGGGGACAGGAACATTCTGGTGAGGTCATTAGGTGACAAAACAGCAGCATGATTCCAACAAAGTGAAAATACTGATAATCAAATAAAACCATTTTTAATTCAGTTTTAGACATTGATATTTAATTTCTTTCGCTCCAAAATTTTTATTAGTCTTCTCTAAGACTAGTCCTGAATTAGCTAATGAACAAATGCACATTCACGAATACATTTCTATCCAATATACACTAAAGAAGCATATAAGTGGAAGGGGAAAATTATCTTATGCTATTACTACCATATTTTTACATTTGTGTAAGACTAAATCTTTCTTCTTGGATGTGCTTTTCTAAGAAATGATCAAAATTGATTAAATTTTAAATAAGGAATCATGGACAAAAATTCAATTAAAATTCCTTATTGATTTTTTCAAAGAGGTGGAGTTTATTAATCTAAAAGAAGTGATTTCTTTTACATGTTTAAAGCCAGTATTAAATCTATGATGTGCTGAACGCTAATGCATGTGTTGCATAAAATCTGTTGCTGGGCTTGCATGGGATTCACAGACATGGCTTAATCGAGACACAAAGTGATGTGTGCCATGCATTCAAAATTAGCATCTGGCCGAGGGCCACTCAATTTGGCATCCTAAGAACTGATTTTATCCTCTGCCAAGTTTCTGCAGGGACTAGACTCACTGAATTCTGAATCACAGCCTCTAATTTCCCCTTCAACAGACTCTCTTTGAATTGAGGGACCAGAGGAACTTGCAAGTGAACATAAAAATTAAATGTGAAATATAGAACTCTCCAAAGAAGAATATTCTTGATACAAGATGCATATAAAACATGAAATATTTCCAATTAATCACTTGTAATGTGGACTGCTTACTAGCCAGCTCACCCTCCATTCAATTTATTTGTTTCTTACACAAACAGAGAGCACACTATAGGCTGCCCATTCTGCCAAACTCCAAAGAAACACTTGAGAGCTTATGAATTTTGCATATTATCAATTCACTTGACAGGTCTCATCATATTGTAGGCAATATTTTTTAATAGCCAACTTTGTGGAAGAAATGGCATTTTGCCCTAATATCACACTAACCAATTCTGTCATGGTTGGCATCTTTATTACATTATTAAATACATCAGTCAACACCAGCTGGTGTAATTGAGTCCTGTTTTGTAAAACAGATAGCTGTTAAAACTATGATCTTTTATCAAAGTCAAGTCAATAGGCAGAAAAGATTATTGTTTAACGGAATTTTAGAAAAAATGTATACATATCATTATTGCAAGTATTTCTGATTCAAAATAATGAATCGACCTTTCCTCAGTTTATGTTCAGAATCATTCATAATTGTGTTTCACTGAAAGTTCTGCATTAAGCATTTGATTATAGTAATCTTAGCTTAGTGTAGCATAGGGAAGGCATGAAACCAAACACCTGGCAATTACAAGGTGATCACAAATGCCTGAGGAGGCAACTGTGAGAACTTGAAAAGACATGCTTAGAACTAAAAAGATAATTTATTAGAAGAAAAAAGTTGTCCTTTATTTTGAATTCTTAAAAAAAAAAAAAAAGCTCCAAAGAAAAGGCTTAATAAGTTTTCTTGGAGATCAATAAAATTATTTTTAAATAAGTAGAAAAGATGCCAAAGCAGAGAAAATTCAAAGAAAAAAATTTGTTAAGTGCTTAGCTTTCTTTTCTTGCAAAGCTCATCAAAACAGCCTTTAATGCCTATATAAAATAATGACATAGAATTAAGTTAAATTTATATAAGCAAAGCCAGCATTATTAAAAAAAAATCAGTATCTAATCTGAATAAAGCAACTTAATTTCTGATTCCCCCCAAATCCTAAAACCTAACACCTGTTCCACTGTGTTTTTTTCATAAGAAAGTAAAATATTCTTATAATCTTATCCAGAAAGAACAAAATTCCCATGAGAAATTTCTTGTATTTTTAGCATATCTGAACTTTTAGGATTCCACAGGAAGACATTGTGATAATAATCAACATAGGAACAATTTTTATGTGACTCATTTTAAATAAAAATGAAAAGTTAAATGAAAGATTATTTAAGTAAAATTGAAAATGTAATCTAACAACGTGCTTTCAATAGTATTTTACAAAAGTAGATCAAGTAGATCAAAAAATAACTTTCTGAAAATTTGAAATGTAATTTGTGCTTGAGATATATGCATGTTTTTAGTAATACTTCTATTCAATAAAAGTATTCCTTTTAATTTATCTAAAGACTGAACTGTCCTTAAAAAATAAATGTTTCAGTGTAGATGTGCCTTCAAGGCCATCTCAAGATTAAAAAAAAAAAAAAATGACCACCTAAGAAAACTAATAGTCCCAGAAATATTCCTCTTTAATTCTTACAATGCTTTCATCTCTGCCAACTGGAAAATATTTAGGCATTACTGAACACTGGAGAAGGGAAGAAGGGCGGGGGTCTCAAAATCAAATCAGATCTCCCACTTTACCTGACACAAAGGGGCTCTGCATGTTATTGTACTTTTAAATATCCACAATAAACTCAAGCAAATAGTTTTCACAATCTATGAGTCGTGTACTACAAAATCCACATACTATTATTAAACAATACATTCTTATGTGTTTTCCTCTATTTCATTCCAGTATCTTGGCTTAGATTTTTCTCAAGAAACTATGCCTATTCAAGTGTCATTACTGTTTCATTTCAGAGATCTCAATAAGTAATAGCTAAATTTGATGTTCAGTTCAACTTAATATTAAATATTTGAGAACTTAAAGAATCTAAGTATGGAAGATTAGTTGAGGGTATAGATAGTACCTGGATCTCCCCATGAGTAATCTGTGCCCATGTTCAGAACATCAGCAAAGTCGTGGTATAAAATTAGAAGTAAGCTTTAAAGTGATTGCCATATTTGATATTTTTAAAGAATTAAATTGATAATGGGTAGAATTAAATAAATACTGGATCTCACAAATGTTTTATTTTCATAAAATTTTTATTTTGAATACTATATGGATTGCAATATTTGATTCTATATGTGGGGCTACTATATGGATTGCAATATTTGATTCTATATGTGGGGCTTCCCAGGTAGCTCAGTGGTAAAGAATCAGCCTGCCAATGTCACAGACACAGGATTGATCCCTGGGTGGGGAAGATCCCCTGGAATTGGAAAAGGCAATCCTTGCCAGTATTCTTGCCTGGAAAACCCCATAGATGAAAAAGCCTAGCAGGCCACCATCCATGGTGTCCCAAAGAGTCAGGCATAATAATTCCACGTAATGTCTATTTCTATTCATCTATCTATCTATGTCCTGTTAGTTCTGTTTCTCTAAAGAATCCCAATTAATACAAGTGATGTATCATGATATTGTCAGGACTTTGAGTGAATTTGCTTAGTGGTCAGTTTGGTTAGGAGAGTCAAAGGCCATGTTGAGAAATATAACCTGAATTAATTTTGTATCCAAGTCATGTATAAGTTGATTCTCCCAAACATCTTCATCAAAATTGTTGCTGCATGAAGGAACTACCTTGCTGTTCTGAAGGTTAAGTGTATACAGTGAATGAAGGGATGGAGAAATTGATGAAAAGAATGGACTTCTAAGAAATGAAAGCAATGCATACAAAACCTGGATGCCCAAAACATTTTGACTTGTTTAGGAAAATATATTAATAGAAAATTTTATACTAGAATGATTATTGTTGTCAAAGTAACAGCCCGTAGAATGATTTCTTGGTAAGGTTGGTATAGACCAAGATTTCTCAATATCTCCTTGGAGCACTGCTACTTTCTTAAAAGGAAACATATCTAAAAGTTCTCAGTTTATTAACAGATTGTTTGTATTATTATGTAAGATGACTGGGCGCAAAATAAGCTAAATATGAATTCCATACATTGATATTTTTTAACTGAAAAAAGAAAGTACAAATACATACAAACAAGAATAAAAATTTAAGAAAACTCAAATAAACCACAATTGATGTAAGATAGTAGGATATTATTATATCTGTGAAATTAAACTGCCACTAGAAACATAAGCATGATCAGGGCACAGCACTGTTTAGGGATGGCTGCGGTTGGTTGCAAGTTTGGCATTGTTAAACTCCTGTGACTCTTGTAATGACAGAAATCTCCTACCACATATTTCTTTTCGACCTATTGTAAAACATTCATTAGTATACATAACTTGATATCTTCTGAATGAATGCATTATTTACATATTATGTCTCTATTCTTTTCTCTTTAGCCTACTGCAATAAATAAGTGTTGATGGGTCTTAGTAACTAAAAGTTTCTATGATTTTTAAAATGAACATTTATACTTTGAAAACTGAGATAGAAAATAATTGTGACACTCAAGGATATGTCTGCATATTCCAGAGAACATATTGGCTCCGGTTGAGAGAAACTATTACAGAAAGATATTTTATGGTGATCATGTATTAACCTGGGTTTATTTTATTTTTTTCCAAAATATTTTTGCTCTCCTTGTCCTATTCTCCATGTTTTTTTCTCCAGAATGCAAGCATTAAATTGTGAGATGCATCAGAATGTACCATAGAAATATAGAGACATATGGTTCGGCTTTAGCAATTGCATTTGATTTTATGGCTCTAAATAAGACTGTCTGCCTTCATCTGCAACTGAGTTGAAAAAAGCAAATCAGTACCAAACCTTCACAACATGGGATCATGGTTAGGTGGAGTTATAATCTTCCAGACGAAGAAAGGTCAATGAGATAAGACACTGCTCAACAAGTCTTTCAATTTCTCCACTTTGGCAAGGTTCCTAACAAAGAAGCAAGAAGTGGCATTGAAGTGTCTCATTCTCACCTTGGTGAACCCTTAAAATGCAATTTACTATTGCTCTCAATTACCGTACATTCCACAAGTGTTGACTATTTTTGACTTACAGCGGCCTCACAGTCAAATGATGATGACTGAACATAATGAAGTATTCCCTTTTAACAGAAATTTAGTGCTAAAGCAAAAAAAAGACATTTTAGACTAATCTGAATGACTCCTACTTGAAGCTTTAATAAACTGACAAAACAATGTGTTAAAAGCTAGAGTGAAAGAGTTTTTCCACAAAGACAGATATTTTTTCCTAGGAAATAAGTAATTTCCTTCAAAAGGAAGTGATAATTTGGCATGTTTTCCCAGCGTGTTATTTGTATTAATTATCTAGATTCTAGAAGGTCTTACTTCATATTGCTAAGATACTTGGTAACTAGCAATGAATTAAAATATGTCAGTTTAGCAAGAATTGCTCGATTACACTTTAACGGAAAGTACTTTTTCTTGTTATGTCTTATGCAACGTTTATTTCTCATAGTAAACGTGTATGTGTATATATTGGCAGTTTAAGGTCTACATGGTGGCTAAAAGCAAAACAACAAAACAAAGCAAAAACTGAGAAACATTGGCAGGGAAGATGATACATATGGATGTGGGTGGCAGTGTTTGAACAACAGATCTGGTTGTCCCTAAGGGAACATTTTAGGGTGAAAAATATATCCAAGTGGTGCATTGTGTTACATTTAGTGAAGCTTTCTACCAAATATTTGTATGTTATCAAAACTATAACCTTTGCTTGGCTTGGTGTTCTTGAATCTCATTTGTGAGAGAATTTGGATAATGCCATGTTCTCTCTTTATCCTACGCATTTAAAATTTTGTCTTTCTTGTATAGATTAGTTTTAAAAGATTGAGTTGCATTACTTATGTACATTGCACAACATGAATATCTAAATATATTTATTTCACCATGTGCAAAACTTGGGCTAGAAGCAAACAAGGAGAACAAACTTATTTGAATTTCATTATGTGAGAAGTTCTACAAAGCTCACTTCTCTTTCTTTATTCTCATTCAAAAGTTTCTCTGCTTCAAATTTGAGATATCCTTAATTAGATATCACTTATTGAGCACAGGCTTTGAAATCAGAAATAAATATATGCAAATCAACTTCAAACTCATGTAATCTGGGTGAATTTGGGTAATTTATAAATTATCTGAATTGCATTTTCTCATTTGTAGGATTACACCTAATTCATTAGGTTATTGTGAAGATAAGAGTGATACTGTTTATGATACGAGGTAAAAATTCTAGTTCCTGTGTACAATAAAAGATTACTAATGCAAGAGAGTCTTAGATACATGAGTGAATGTGGGAGTATTAAGGAAGGTGGCAAGAGATACCTACGCTTCCAATTAATGTGATATATTTTATCTATTTAATTTTATTTTTATTTTATTTTATTTTTTTTTACTCTGCAAATTTTATAGTATTGAGAAGAAATGGAGTTCGACAAAAGTTAAACATAAGGAAAGAATGTTAGGATAAACATGAACTGAAAGAGTCATTAGGACAGGAGTCCTAATACAAAGAATGAGACCAACCTTTTTTCTGTCATTTCTAGAGAATAAAGCTCTTTGGAGGACACAGTAACCTCATTACCTACAAAGATATTTCTTTACAAAACTCTTGTAATAAAAGGAATTCTAAATGATAGTCTGAAAATGTGTCCCAGAGTATGCTGAGAAACTAACTTACTGTTGAGATCTATCTATTTAATTTTAAAAATAAATGCTTTGTTACATATTTTTATTACTATCTCTCTTTTAATGCATAAGAAAACTGAAGTCTGACACAACCCATGCAGGATTTTAACCAAGTTTTGAAAGGTGTGCCTTTTCAACAACATATTTCATCTGGGTAAATTGCACCCAAGGAGTTGGAGAATACCTATCTTTTGAAGGCATACTTCATTTTACTGTGTTTTGCCTCATTGTACTTAGAAAATATTGTGGAGTGTTTCCACTTTTTGTTTCATTTTCATTAATTTTTATTGGGGAATAGTTGTTTTACTGGAGAAGGTAATGGCAACCCACTCCAGTATTCTTGCCTGGAGAATTCCATGGACAGAGGAGCCTGGAGGGCTACAGTCCATGGGGTTACAAAGAGTCGGACACGACTGAGCAACTAAACCACCACCACCAGAGTTGCTTTACAAAGTTGTGTTAGTTTCTACTGTACAGCAAAACGAATCAGATATATATATATATATATATATATATATCTCTTTCCCTTCCTCCGGGACTGCCTTCCCACTAGGTCACCATAGTGCATTATGTATAGTTCCACATAGATAACTAATGACGACATGCTATTGTGGCTTTTTTT
Source organism: Bos grunniens (assembly GCF_055505025.1). Classification (NCBI taxonomy): domain Eukaryota; kingdom Metazoa; phylum Chordata; class Mammalia; order Artiodactyla; family Bovidae; genus Bos; species Bos grunniens. Next base: position 5,412,320 of record NC_141176.1, on the reverse strand, counting down.
TTAAATAAATTTAAGGTTTGTTTTAACCTTGCATCAGGCAAGTCTATATAAGTGCCATTTTTCTAACAGTATTTTTGCACTTTCTGTCTCAGTGTCACATCTGATAATTCTCACAAATCTTTCAAACCCTCCACTAACAAAAGTACTGAATTGCTAAAGGCTCAGTATATAATTAGTATATTTTACCAATAAAGTATTTTTTAATTAAAGCCTGGATATTTTTTAAAACATAATGCTATTGTGCTCTTAATAGACTGTAACACAGTATAAATATACCTTTTTCATGAACTGGGTAACTAAAAAGTTTGTTTGACTTGCTTATTGGGATATTCACTTTATTGAGGTGTTCTGAAACTGTTCATGCAAAATACCAGGCTGGATGAAGCACAAGCTGGAATCAAAATTTCCAGGAGAAATTTCAATAACCTCAGAAATGCAGATGACACCACCTTTACGGCAGAAAGTGAAGAAGAACTAAACAGCCTCTTGATGAAAGTGAAAGGGGAGAGTGAAAAGCTGGTTTAAAACAACATTCAAAAAATGAATATCATGGCAGCGGGTCCCATCACTTCATGGCAAATACAGCGGGAAACACTGACAGACTTTATTTTTTGGGGCTCCAAAACACTGCAGATGGTGACTGCAGCCATGAAATTAAAAGACACTTGCTCCTCGGAAGAAAAGCTATGACAAACCTAGACAGCATATTAAAAAGCTTTATGTCCATGACTTTATGGACAAAGCTCCATCAAATCAAAGCTACAGTTTTTCCAGTAGTCATGTATGGATATGAGAGTTGGACTGTAAGGAAAGCTAAGTGCCAAAGAACTGATGCTTTTGAACTGTGGTGTTGGAGAATACTTTTGAGAGTCCCTTGGACTGCAAAAAGATCAAACCAGTCAATCCTAAAGGAAATCAGTCCTGAATATTCATTGGAAGGACTGATGATGAAGCTGAAACTCCAATACTTTGGCCACTGGTGTGAAGAACTGACTCCTTGGAAAAGACCCTGATGCTGGGAAAGACTGAAGGTAAGAAGGGGAGGAGATGACCGAGGATGAGACGGTTGGGTGGCATCACTGACTCAATGGACTTGGTGATGTACGTGGAAGCCTGATGGGCTGAAGTCCATGGGGTTGCAAAGAGTTGGACATGACTGAGCAAATGAACTGAACTGAACTGAAACTGAATCTCAATATCTCCAAGGAATGCCTGTACCACTCAAGCTAGACCTTCATGAAGTAGGAAGGTTGAAAAGAATTTTGGGGTAAGGGAACATCAAGAGCAAAGGTACATATGGCTGATATTTCATCCATCCTTTGGATATTGGGAAACACATCCATGTGATTGGAGTATAGAATGGGAAAGAATGAACGAGAATGTGATTTTCAAAATGTTCTAGATTTAGAGCTCCTTGATTGCTACGAGTTTGTACTTCTTACCAAAGATGATAATGAGAGGTTTTAGAAACTGCCCATCAGAAAAATAATGTACGGTAGAGTTAAAAAAAAAAAAAAAGTTAAAATGAATTGATGAGGCAATTTCCTGTTAGAAAATTATAATGACCTGAACAGTTCTTTACATATATCAACATACATTTTCAAACCTCACAATGTTTCTTCCAACTTCATGAGAAAACTGAAACAGTCAAAAGAAAAAATAGCATATGCATCCACATCCTCTGCCTCCTCTAGAGACATCATGGATGAGAGCTCTGTTCTCCCAAGCAAATCTGTTTCTCCGTTTCTGTACCGATTTCCATCTTCTCAGAGACTACTCAGGCATTTTCTTGCCACTTCTGAATTATAAATTAGTTGGTTTCTTTTGAGCTATGCAATTAGTAAACAAATGTGTTGTTATTCATAAACACACATACACATGCATTTCTCTTGACCCACTTGTCTCACCTATTACATATATTGTTGTTTTCCCATTTACAGTGAAAGTCCTTGAATAAATTTTATATGCTGTTGTCTTCAACTCTTCTTCTGTTCTCTCTGAAGTCCAGTCCAATTAGGCTTTTTTTCTCTTCTCTTATTCTCACGACTCTGCTCTTATCAAAATTACTGAAACCAAGGCTGACTTCCAGGTTTTTGAATGCAATAGTCAATTGCACGAGCCTCTTTTCAAGGAGTTGATCACTTCTCATTAATATAGGCTCCCTGGTGGCTCAGGCTGGTAAGACCTAGGTTTGATCCCATACTCCAGTGTTCTTGCATGAAGATTTCCATGGACAGAGGAGCCTGGTGGACTAGAGTCTATGGGGTCACAAAGAGTCAGACATGACTGAGTGACTGACACTTTTCACACTTTTCATATTAATATTTTTTTTTTACTTGGATTACAGGACTGTCTTGGTTTTCTTTCTGAGATGGATTGATTTTTCAGTATCCTAACTCTCTCTTTTCTTCATTAACACTTAAATTGGAACACCTCAGAATTCAGTCTTTACATCACCTACATCTCTACTTATATGCATCCCTTTTGTAGTCTTTACTGGTCTCATGGCTTTAATCATTGTGCCAACAATTCTTAAATTTATAGTTCTCATCTAGACCTCTTTTTCTAAAGGGATCACCAATTCCATGCATCCAATTCCTTCTTGATATTTCCATTTGCTACATCTAATTTAACATCTCAAAAAACTGACCTTTGATCTTCACAATTAAAAGGAAATGAAACAGAAAAAGAAGCCACTCATAACCTTCTGAATCTTTGTTGATGTCATCTAAGCTTTCAGTGGCTTGGGTCCTAACTACAGAGGTCTCCTTTAACATTTTTTTTCCCCAAATGCATTTCGATTGTCAGACAACTTGTTACTTCTTTCAAGATACGCATAAACCTTCCACTGTCCATAGCTTCCACTAAACTACCACCGACCAACACCATTGTTTCTAGCCCAAGTTCCTTTATAATATCCTAGCATGTCTTTCTGCTTCAGCTTCACATTTTTAACTGGTTATTCTCAAACTAAATGCATAGTGACCCTTTGAAATCATAATCGGCAAATAGTTCTCCATGTCCTTTAGAGAGGAAAAAATAGAAACAAGCAAAGACCTCATCAGGGCTCATGAGTGGAGTGTGCTCTTCACCAGCTCTGTTTTATGCACTGCCGCACCATCTCTTCACTTTGTGTCAGGAGCATTGGCCTCTTTCTTCTGGACGTCACTTTGGTTACAGCCTGCACACAAAGTCTTGACTGAATTCTCACTTGGTCACTGGTACTTACTCAGATCACTCTACTTAATATTGCATCATACTCACCCCCACCTACATCCTCTGGCAACCCAGGTCCCCTGTTCAGTTCAGTCGCTCAGTCATGCCCGACTCTTTGCAACCCCATGAACCACAGCATGCCAGGACTCCCTGTCCATCACCAACTCCTGGAGTTCACCTAAACCCATGTCCATCAAGTTGGTGAAGCCATCCAGCCATCTCATTCTCTGTCATCCCCTTCTCCTCCTGCCCTCAGTCTTTCCCAGCATCAGGGTCTTTTCCAATGAGTCAGCTCTTCTAATCAGGTGGCCAAAGTATTGGAGTTTCAGCTTCAACATCAGTACTTCCAATGAACACTCAGGACTTATCTCCTTTAGGATGAAATGGTTGGATCTCCTTGGAGTCCCAGGGTCTCCCAAGAGTCTTCTCCAAGACCACAGTTCAAAAGCATCAATTCATCGGTGCTCAGCTTTCTTCACAGTCCAACTCTCACATCCATACATGATCACAGGAAAAACCATAGCCTTGACTAGATGGACCTTTGTTGACAAAGTGACGTCTCTACTTTTTAATATGCTGTCTAGGTTGGTTATAACTTTCCTTCCAAGGAGTAAGTGTCTTTTAATTTCATGGCTGCAATCACCGTCTGCAGTGAGTTTGGAGCCCAGAATAATAAAGTCAGCCACTGTTTCCACTGTTTCCCCATCTATGTGCCATGAAGTGATGGGACTGGATCTTAGTTTCCTGAATGTTAAGCTTTAAGCCAACTTTTTCACTCTCCTCTTTCACTTTCATCAGGAGACTCTTTAGTTCCTCTTCACTTTCTGTCATAAGGGTGGTGTCATCTGCATATCTGAGGTTATTGATATTTCTACTGGCAATCTTGATTCCAGCTTGTGCTTCTTCCAGCCCAGCATTCCTCATGATGTACTCTGCATATAAATTAAATAAGCAGTGTGACAATATACAGCCTTGACCTACTTCTTTTCCTATTTGGAACCAGTCTGTTGTTCCATGTCCAGTTCTAACTGTTACTTCCTAACCTGGATACAGGTTTCTCAAGAGGCATGTCCCCTGTACATAAGCTTTCTTCTTTTCTTAACAATTGTAACTTTCTAAAAAAATAGTTTTCTCATGCTTATTGACTAATCTCATTACTAGAATATATGCTTTCTAAGGCAGAGGATCTATGTTCGTCTTTTATATTATTTTCTTTGCTATTATGTTCCAAATAGCATGCTTTGAATATAATGGGCCTTCAGTAAATAGCAGTTGAACTAACTTGAATTTCAAAGCAACTGAATTTATTAAACAACTAGGAAAATTATGATTATAACTTTATGAAATAAATAGTGTAGATGGCGAAGTTGATTAGAACTGCATCTACTCTGCTGTTTCATAAACCCACAAAAGGCAAGAAAATAGCAAAGTAACAAGTGAATTTTGACAAAAAGTGTAACATGGGTATCTTTGTGATCATCAGAACTAGAATCAGGGAGTTTAACAGATAGACAAGGATGACACATTTTGCCTACTTGAGAACTGTAAGACTGAGAATTTCTCTCATCCTGAATTCCAATACACAGAAGGCTTAAGAAAATAAATAACTATCATTTTTTTAATTAAACATATTCATAGAGATAAATATGATATAATCCATAAATAGTCACAGTACTTCCCACTTAGAATTAAAACATTACATGGGTAGACATTTTTAGAGAATACCGTGTGCTAGGTTCCTCTTTTCAGATTCCACTTTGGCACTTTTTCCTTTCAGTGTTTTAGCTTCTCATCCATTTTTGTTTGTGTCTTCACTCGGAAAGTCATACATTTATCTAGTCATTGCTCACTTAGGCCTACTAATTGTCAGACAGTGTTACACATCTTTGGGATACAATTCTGAACACAGACACAGCCCTCTTGTCATGGAGCTGACATTTTAATATGTCCAGAGGATAATTAAGTAAACAGATAAGATAATTTCAGATGCTGATATATGTCATGAAGGTAATAAAATGGGTGTTGTAATGGAGAATAATTGGCGGATGAGTTACCATATTAAGACAGTTGACCAAGTAAAGATGTCAGAGAAGATAGTGTATGAGTTATAATTAGAAGAAAGAAAAAGAATCCAAGATAATTCAAAACAAGAATATTGAAGACAAGATTGGCAAAGTCAGAAAAAATTAAATCAGTGGGCTAAATTTAATATTGAGTGTGAAACTCAAAAGTAACATACTGAAAATTTTTACTACTTGTGGCTAATCCTGTCCCCCTCCTTGTTTTCCCCACTGCAGAAAATACCACAGCTTACTCACTTATTCAACTAAAAACCTGAAAGTTATGCTTAAATTGTTTGTCTTCTTTCATGTTTTTGTTTGCTTTCATTCAATCCAACAATCTATTCTATAATTAAAATAGATCCCAAACCTGTCCACATGTCTAAGCTGTGTTGACTTATCTCACACGCTAACAAAGTAATACTAAAAATTCTCCAAGCTAGGCTTCAACAGCATGTGAACTGAGAACTTTCGGATGTTCAAGCTGGATTCAGAAAAAGTAGATGAATCAGAGATCAAATTGTTAACATCTGTTGGATCATAGAAAAAGCAAGAGAATTTCAGAAAAGCATCCACTCCTTCATTGACTACACTAAAGCCTTTGACTGTGTGGATCACAACAAATAGTGGAAAATTCTTAAAGAGATGGAAATACAGACCACCTTACCTGCATCCTGAGAAATCTGTACAGAGGTCAAGAAGAAACAGTTAGAACTGAACATGGAGCAATGGACTGACTCCAAATTGGGAAAGGAGTTCATCAAGGCTGTATATTGTCACCCTGCTTATTTAACTTATATGCAGAGTACGTCATGAGAAATGGATGGAGCACAAGCCAGAATCAAGATTGCTGGGAGAAATATCAGTAACCTCAGATATGCAGATGACACCACCCTTATGACAGAAAGCAAAGAGGAACTAAAGAGCCTCTTGATGAAAGTAAAAGAGGAGAGGGTGAAAAAGCCAGCTTAAAACTGCATTCAAAAAACGAAGATCATGGCATCCAGTCCCATCATTTCATGCAAATAGATGGGGAAACAATGGAAACAGGGAGAGACTTTATTTTCTTGGGCTCCAAAATCACTATAGGTGGTGATTGCAGCCATGAAATTAAAAGACACCCGCTCCTTGGAAGAAAAGTTATGACCAAACTAGACAGCATATTAAAAAGCAGAGACATTACTTTGCTGTCAAAAGTCCATCTAGTCAAAGCTATGGTTTTTTCAGTAGTCATTTATGGATTGAGAGTTGGACCATAAAGAAAACTGAGCACTGAAGAATTGATGCTTTTGAACTATAGTGTTGGAGAAAACTCTTGAGGGCCTCTTGGACTGCAAGGAGATCCAACCAGTCCATCTTAAAGGAAATCAGTCCTGAATAATCATATAACATAAAGTAGCAAATACTGTGTAAAGGCTTATAGGTGTTTATTAGGTACAGTTATAAGTGTTTTATTGTTTTCACTTATTTATTCCTCACAATATTCCTGTGTAGTTATGTGTTATTGTTACTGTTACTCTAATTGTATCAATGAGTAATATTAAAATTCAGAGTTTCCTACCTTGAACAAAGATACCCACATGGTAAGGGTGAGACTACAGTTCAAATCCACCCAGTGAAACTGTGGTGGTCAAGTTTAATTGTTCCATATCACTACCTCTATGGAAAGACAGGCAATATAAGATTAGCTTCATGATAACCAGTTTAGACGACTAGGCAAGTGAGACAAGAAATAATAAATAACATGGCCTATTATGGCATTTTTAACAGATTCTGATTAGACTCCCTGCTTGAAAGGACAAAGCTGGAGAAGGGGATAAAAGCTTGAGAATTAAATGAAGTAACTCCAGGATGGCATAACAGCCTCTGGACTCAAGGTGGAGAGCTGCAATGCCTGAATCACCTTTTAAATTTTGAGTGTGAATGGCCATCGTGTCATGTACACAAAAAAGTGTATTTTAATCAGGTCATTGCACATCAAAGACTAAGATTGTCTGACCTTGGAGGCCTGAGGACCTTGAATTCAGCCTCTAAATTATTGGGGGAGGCAGTAGCAGCTTAAGTAGCAGCAGCAGGAGTTGAGATTACACAATTCAGGGGAATTATTTTGCATATGAAACAGATTTAGAGTTATATGATTTTACGATTAGTTGTAAAGTAGGGTTGGAAATACTCTTCATTTTATCTTTTGCTGAGATGGATATCACACATAATAAGGTTTCCTAAGGGTCAGTTAACAATTTTATATCTTTTAATATTATGTCCTGGATGCAGAAAGCCAATCTGAATAGTTCAGAATTATTGGGCTAACTTTCTTCAATAACAGAATATGTGTTTGCTACTTATGATTGTGCAGTAATTATTGCATCTCCACTTTGTCTGTGTAGACACAACCAGCATTAACTTTTATGGGGTGTGAAATCAAGCAAACTGGAACTAATTGAAGTGTTAAGTCAACACTGTACTGAAATTGAATAAAGTATGATTCATATGGCTCAGATAATAATTGAAATACACATCTCATTCCAGATAATCTTATTTTCAAAGTAATCAATGTGTGTTATGTCATAAGAATGAGCAAGTATCTTTATGTGTGTGTATCTATCTATTTATCTCTCTATAGATATGGCTATACATGGGTGTAAACCTATTATCTAAGAGTCAGAATGTACCAGAAACTTGCAACATTATAAAGAAATAGGATAGCCTAATGTTAAATATGAGTCAGACAGATTTTGGTACAAATCTAACTGCAAGACTTTTGGTAATTCATTGTTTGCAAAATACAGATAACAACACCTATTTCGGAGTTTAAATAATTACTATAAATACAATGCCAGGACAGACTATGAACTAACCAAATGGTGCCACATTAAGAAAACAGAGCTGTGACTCAGGCCAATAAAACATGTAGGCCTATATCGATGACAGTGTATTCAATTAGCCTTCTTGTCACAGCTCGTTTCCTCATTTCCTTGCCTAGGTGTCATCAGGTCAGTCTACTTGCTCTTACTAGGGGACAATTTTGCCTTCCAAGTGACTTCTGGGAATGTCATTTTGGCTTACTGTGCCTTGAGGGAGAGTGGTTGCTACTTGGATCCAGTGGGCAGAGGCTGGAGATGATGCTAAATGTGCTGCAATGAACAGGAGGCCCACACCCAGCAAGTAGTCATCTGCTCCAGAATGTCAGTGCTTCAGACACTGGGAAACCCTGGACTAATCTTGCTGTATTTGAAGTTTATAATGACCATATTTAATCAAGAATTCCATAATTATTGTGCCTACTAATATGTCAGACTGAATATTATCAATACAATGCTTAGAAAGTAGGGGCCTTTTCTTCATGGTGATTCCGGTGCCTGTCTGCTATCTTTTTCCTGTCCCTCTTCCATCCTCAAATAGCCTTTCACTCAGGGCATAGCCACCTTTTCAGAATTTCTAGGAAACCATTTGTGACCTCTCCAACCTTTACTTATCTTATCTTTTCCAAATGTCTGCCCTAGTAGTCTGTATCACACAATTATGGCACCCCACTCCAGTACTTTGCCTGGAAAATCCCATGGATGGAGGAGCCTGGTAGGTTGCAGTCCATGGGGTCGCTAAGAGTCGGACACGACTGAGAGACTTCACTTTCACTTTTCACTTTCATGCATTGGAGAAGGAAATGGCAACCCACTCCAGTATTCTTGTCTGGAGAACCCCAGGGACGGGGGAGCCTGGTGGCTGCCGTCTATGGGATCGCAGAGTCGGACACGACTAAAGTGACTTAGCAGTAGCAGTATGTACCATCATGGATAGTTCACTAATTATTTTATGTACAGTAATACTATTGCCACAAAAGAACCTTAATTAGAAATCACAGCTATATTCCCAAATCCTTATTTATCCATTAATTTATAAAGCAAGGACGAACTCTCCATTCATGCTTTTAGATGTGCAAAAATCTAACATTTTAAAAATATAACTGAAGTAAATTTTTATAGTGAGTCATTTTATCTGGCAGTGAAAAAACTTAATGTTATCAATTCAGTATAAATTCAATTGCTTGAGAGTTTCCCAGTTGTTTCAGGATAAATTGATCAAAGGCAGCTCTGTATCTTCCAACTTCTCCCTAGTAAGTCATATGGCTTCTGTGATATTTATGTGACCTGGGGTGGGGGGCTGGACTGGGGTGGGTGCAGATATGTGAACAGCTCATGCTTTCCTCATCTCAGCTAAAATAATATAGCCTGCTAGTTCAGGGCACATTCAGGTCTGAGAAAAGAAAGGTCTCTTCTCATCCTCATCAAGGAGCAGAGAGATTCCACAAGGCTGACATATACCTCCTTTCTCTTATCTCTACCCTTTAGGCCAGGGTTGCCCCTTCCCTATAGATGGTGGACGTGTGATCTCTTCACCAGCACACCCAGGATCGACCTACAGTGTTTTACTTTTCTCTTTAATTCTCTCTTTAATTGAAATGATTTTCATAGGGCCGGGGGTGTCCTATGTGTGTGTGTTTATGGAGGAGGGGGATAGAGAAAAGGAGATTTGCAGCAAATATTTGTTCTGCCTATTTTTTAGCCTTTCCCTGCATCCAGAATGTCACTTCTGAAACCCATGTCTTTTCCAAAACTTAAAATACAAGTTTTGAAGTCTAACGTCCAAGCATAGTCACTTTAGGGTCTGCTTTGACTCCTGAGTCTAAGCAACGGAGAGAGCCCAGAGTGATCAGAAGTACAGGAAAAATCAGATCTACAAGCTTTCCACAAAGCATTTTGCAGCATATGGTCACAATGGACCAACTTTTCTATACCTCCTTCTATTGCTGGATGTTCACTGGAAGGACTGATGCTGAAGGTGAAACTCCAATCCTTTGGCCACCTGATGTGAAGAGCTGACTCATTAGAAAAGACCCTGATGCTGGGAAAGATTGAAGGCAGGAGGAGAAGGGGAAGACAGAAGACAAGATGGTTGGATGGCATCACCGACTCAATGGACCTGAGTTTGCGCAAACTCCGGGAGATGGTGAAGGACAGGGAAGCCTGACATGCTGCACTCCATAGGGTCTCAAAGAGTCAAACACGACTGAGCGACTGAACAACAACAACTTATTGCCATTGCTCCTTGCTGATTACTTGTGCAATTTGTTTCTGGGTTTCACCTTTGGAGGTTTCCATATGTCTGAAATTGTCAGGTTGTCTTCTGTGTAGACACACTCTTCCTACAGACTTGCTTTAATGCACATTCCTATATGCAGGGAATTGTACATAAATTATTCCATTTCTAATGAAACAATTGATAACTTTGTGAAAGCCTTATTTAGTTTTTTATTTTCTCAATTTTATTTCTAAAATCAGGGCTTTTTGTCTAACTGAACAGTGGCAGTTAGCACCCTGTGGGAATATAATAATCAATTGCATTTATGGTTATATGTGTAATGCATACAAGCATTTGTACTTCTAATATTGTCTGTTAAGTGACATAAAAAAAGCACTTGAATTAATTTAATACAAAAATTTAATACTGCTTGAGCAATGCTGTAGTTTCTTTGTAAATATCCAGTACAAAAAGAAAGCTGAATACAGAAGATTTATGATAACAACAGTTTTCTTACTTGAATATGTACGTTATGGGCTTTCCATATTCTGCATCCTCAATACATCCATTTAATGGTGTCATAAATATTTGAGTACTAATGTGAATCTGTTCATCCCTTTGTACAAGCAATTTCATTTTCTTTTGCTTCCTGGAATAGTACCAATTGCCCATCTCTGCACACCTCTAAACAAAAGCAATTCAATCTCCCACAATTTTTCACCTGATGCTAGTCATAAGCAGCCAGAAAAATGGAATCTTCTTGTTAATGTCATCATTTGCATAGTTATTAGTATTCCAGTGCATCATTGCTTCAGAGAATGAGAGAAAAGTGACATTATATTTTATTCAATCAAGAAACAATCAGTGTCAAAAGCCTGATGTCCAGACCTAACCTTTTAATTATAGTTTCCTTCCATATGGGACTGTACTGTGAGGTGTAAAACCTTATCCTTCAATAAAAACAAAGAAAGCTTACATTTTACAGGAGAAATCCACAACAGGACTCCTTTTGAACACAGGAATAGAAATTATGTGCGTGTTTCTCCAGGGACACTGCTGGTCCCGCACACTCCTGAAATCAAATATTTCTATGAGTGTTCGCTGATGATGTGATTGCCTGTTTTACCGCTTGATTAGGTCAATGCTGCTATTGCAATCTGGTATCACTTTACCAGCAAGGCAATTTTACACAATTAATTTCCTTCTTTAAAGGAAGCAATAAAGGACAGGCAATTGGAAACCTCACAACTTACAGCTAGCATCCTTTACTAACTAGTGCACACATCTGCAAATAGAAATATCTCCCTGCCTGTACACTAACACACGTGCATTCAATTTTTAAATGATGATGGGGTTTTCACAGATCCGTCATTAACCTCCTTGTAAGAAACAAACAACAAACAAAAGACAAGAGCTGTGAAAAGTAAAGAGCTCAGATTGACTCACATCTCAAACTCCTCTTAAGGTACTTTCGGATTCTTTGGGGATTTAAGAGTGTGGTTTTAATATGCAAAGGTGAAAAAAGAGGAGTAAAATACCGGAAAGTAACATAGTGTGAAGACAGAATCTCATATCTAATTCATGCCTTGGCAAATATTGTATGCATTGATTTCATAATTATTTTGTCTTTTTTTTTTTTAAGTTAAAAGGCCACTTATAGTGCTATAAAGAATAACATAAGCTCTTTTTTCTCTTATGTGGACATACTTTGCTTTTTGGACATCCTTTTACCGTCAATACTTACATCTGTTGTTTAAAAAGCTATTCGTGGTGCAATTGCTTTTTAAATGCAAACCCATATGTGTGATCTCTAGAGGAACTGGTAAATTTCACCAAATGGGCATTCCTAAATTACATGCCATCTGTAGCTAGTGAAGAGAGGACTAAACCTGCTCAGCTGTGATTTTGCACCAATGTTTCCATCATTTTGATTGGCTCTAGGGAAATCATCCGTTTCTGGCATGAACTTTTCTAACCCGAACAGGTTATTATGGTCTGCTTGAGTTGCATTGGCTCAAACAATGTTAAATTTTGGCATTTGTTAGAACTCATTCTGGAGAAGGCAGTGGCAACCCACTCCAGTACTCTTGCCTGGAAAATCCCATGGACGGAGGAGCCTTGTGGGCTGCAGTCCATGGGGTCGCTAAGAGTCGGACACGACTGAGCGACTTCACTTTCACTTTTCACTTTCATGCATTGGAGAGGGAAATGGCAACCCACTCCAGTGTTCTTGCCTGGAGAATCCCAGGGATGGGGGAGCCTGGTGGGCTGCCATCTATGGGGTCGCAGAGTCGGACATGACTGAAGCGACTTAGCAGCAGCAGTAGCAGATCTCATTCGGCTTTTGATGTTGGTTTCTTTACCACACCTTGCCATTGTAACATAAAAATCCTGTTTTATTTGATTTTTTAGGTTTCAAACCAGTGAAGAGATAGTAAAGGTAATTCCATTTCCTACGCAGGGTAGCTTAAACTGTTGAAAAAAGAAAAAAAAAAAAAAAAACAAATAAGCCCCCAGACTGCACATTCTAACAGCTGAATTACCTTAGTAAAAATTGCCACATAATACAACTGAAAGATCATGGCTAAGAGATCATGTTGGAAAAACAATGCAAGAGGGTAAATTTCTAATATACATTTTTCACCGATGCTCCCTTGGAAATACAGAAGGAAGAATACTTCACTTTTTTCAGTTTAGAAATGTACTTTTTCACACTGTTTTTTTTTTTTTTTTGCCAAAGGCCGTTTTAGGCTCATGTATTTTAAACTGCAGATAAATTCTCAAAACATCAATGTACATTTAAACTCTGAACTGAAATTCTAGGTATTATTTCAATGACTATTGTTGAATTTTTACATACAAAATAATTTGCAGTTGAAGAAAGAAGTCATTCTAATTAAATCACTTCCTCCCTCTTGCTTTTAATTCATCCTAACATTTTTTTGTAGAGATTTTGAAACATGAGCAAAGTCAGTATATTAGCAAGACAACTATTTTGACTTTGTAATATAACCATAAGTAGGGTGCTAATATATTTTTTTTCCACTGCTTTCTATAATAACTCCGAAGTATCCTCCTTTGGCCTGAATCAGAGCAGATGGCTGGCTTGTGTATATATGAGAGCGAAGCGTTCTGTGGCCAGAGATACAGGAAGTAGGAAAGTCAGCATGGATCACAATGAGAAATGTCAACACCAAGAGTGTAGAAAAGAAATGGATTGATTGAAACTTACACTTATAACCATCATGGCAGATAGCAGTAAAGAGGGAAGTAGAGAAGATAGAAAAAAAAAGTATACCAAAAGTCAAGAGAATAGTGCTTTGAAGGGCCAGGGGAAATGCAGGCATGCTATCCAACACTGATTAGAAGCATATCATTTCCCTGAAGTCTTTTTGAAATTCTAGTTTCTAACCCTCCATTTTTTCAAAAGATATCTATCAGGGCCAGTGCAGAGAGCTGGCTCATTAGGACTACAACAGATCAATACATTATGAAGGGAAAAAGTCTAGAATTAGACATTATAAAGTCTTTTAAAAAATAGCACAATTAATTGTGTCAGAAACATGTATCAAAATACACCCTGGATCTTTACATTTTTACTCTCATCTCTATGAAATAACACTGAGGACATCTCTCATATGATTTAATTTACGGTATAAATTACCTAGAAATGTTTTGATGGAATTTTGGTTGAAAACTGGCAAGAAAAGCAAGTTAACATTTCCAGAATGTGTGGAAGATAAGGATTTGATCCATGATCTTTTTCTTAGGTACAAGCAATGATCAATGACATGTGGTCATTCTCTACTCAGTAAATCCTGGATTCACAACCTGTCAGAATTTGTGTTGGAAATTTAAGATCTTTTAGCAATAATTAACAAATCTTGCAATTTGGGATTCACACATGTATTTAATTTAGCTAATGGAAAACTCACTTAATACTTTCTACTCATTACATAGAAAGCCTCATGTAGAAAAAAAAAAATGAATTTTCCAATTATTATCCTCAATTATCTCTCACATAACCTTATTAAGGGGACATTTGTCAGCCATTTCTCCTTATACACACACCCACACATAAGGGAAAGATTATGGTATCCTATCTGACAAATAGTGTTGAAGCTATAATACATAGAAACCAGATATCCATGGCTAAATAGAAAACAATAGAGAAATACATACAGCAAAGGTGTAACTGTAGAGGAAAGAACTCCAAGGGGAAAATTCTGCAAAGATAGAAGTAGGACCTTAACCCTCATCATATATCATGTATCTGACCTCTTAGGAGCAGAGGAAAGGGATGAGGAAGAGGAAAAGAGGATGATAATATTTTCTGATCTTTTGAAATATGATATTTGTATTCTGTAACATGAATTATCAATATTTTGTATAGATCTGCTTTATAATCTCTGCTAAATCCATCATTCAAACATAGCTTAATGTATCTAAGTAAGCAACAAGTGACAAAATTACCAGCTACAACAGAGGTGAAATGATCAATTTGCTTACTTTTTTGCTTAAAGGAAATCACAAGTACAGTTGTGGTCATTTAAAATGTGTTTGGCCTTCTTTGGGAAGGATCTTGAAATATTCATATTTGAGAAAGTATTACTGAGAAAGCAGAGGGATTTCTATTCTTGTTTTTTTTTGTATTTTGCTGAACCTAGCTTCAACTATGTCTTTGGTTTGATTATACAGCCACTGTTATTACTGTAAAGTCCCAGCTGTGAGAGAAAAGAGTGTGGTGTGCAATTTGTCTTAGGAAAAAAATGTGAATGTATACTTCTATTTGTGGAGGGGGGTGGTGGTGGTGTGGTGTGTGTGTGTGTGTGTGTGTGTGTATTTGCATGTTGAAGACTTAAAATACACTTAGACGATTAGCAGAAGACTATAAACAGATTGCTAGAAATTGTGTATAATAAATAAAAGTTCTTTTCTAATCTCCAGTGGCAGTACCACACCTGGAAAATTATTTTCAGTTCTAGAAACAAACCAGTGAAATCATGATCACACCTTCGTGATTATCGGGTTGTGAAGATGTTTTTTGTACAGTTCTTCTGTGTATTCTTGCCACCTCTTCTTAATATCTTCTGCTTCTGTTAGATCCTTACCATTTCTGTCCTTTATTGTGCCCATCTTTTCAAGAAATGTTTCCTTGGTATCTCTAATTTTCTTGAAGAGATCTCTAGTCTTTCTCATTCTATTGTTTTCCTCTATTTCTTTGCATTGATCACTGAGGAAGGCTTTCTTATCTCTCCTTGCTATTCTTTGGAACTCTGCATTCAGATGCTTATATCTTTCCTTTTCTCCTTTCCTTTTCCCTTCCCTTCTTTTCATAGCTATTTGTAAGGCTTCCTCAGACAGCCATTTTGCTTTTTTTTTTTTTTCTTGGGTATGGTCTTGATTCCTGTCTCCTGCACAATGTCATGAACCTCCATCCATAGTTCATCATGCATTCTGTCTAGCACATCTAGTTCCTTTAATCTATTTGTCACTTCAACTGTATAGTCATAAGGGATTTTATTTAGGTCATAACTGAATGGTCTAGTGGTTTTCCCTACTTTCTTCAATTTAAGTCTGAATTCAGCAATAAGGAATTCATGATCCAAGCCACAGTCAGCTCCCGGTCTTGTTTTTCTGACTGTGTAGAGCTTCTCCATCTTTGGCTGCAAAGAATAGAATCAATCTGATTTTGGTGTTGACCATCTGGTGATGTCCCTGTGTAGAGTCTTCTCTTGTGTTGTTGGAAGAGGGTGTTTGCTATGACCAGTGTGTTCTCTTAGCAGAACTCTATTAGCCTTTGTCCTGCTTCATTCTGTACTCCAAGTCCAAATTTGCCTGTTACTCCAGGTGTTTCTTGACTTCCTACTTTTGCATTCCAGTCCCCTAAAATAAAAAAGGACACTTGTAGTGTTTTCCAAGGATGAGGTAGGAGCTCATCCTTATCCTTCTTTAGCCTTGTTACTGCACTTACCCACGTCCAAGGTAAGAGAAACCCAAGTAGGACTGCAAGCACTGAGAGAGGAGATCAGAAGACAGACAGACTGAAAGTACAATAACAGACAAATAGCCAATCTGATCACATGGACCACAGCCTTGTATAACTCAATGAAACAAAGCCATGCCATGTCGGGCCACCCAAGACGGGTGGGTCATGGTGGAGAAGTCTGACAGAATGTAGTCCACTGGAAAAGGGAAAGGCAAACCACTTCAGCATTCTTGCCTTGAGAATCCCATGAGAACTATGAAAAGGCAAAAATATAGGACACTGAAAGATAAACTTCCCAGGTCGGTAGGTGCCCAATATGCTACTGCAGATCAGTTTAGTTCAGTTCAGTAGCTCAGTCGTGTCCGACTCTTTGTGACCCCACGAACTGCAGCACACCAGGCCTCCCTGTCCATCACCAACTCCTGGATTTCACCCAAACTCATGTTCATCGAGTAGGTGATGCCATCCAGCCATCTAATCCTCTGTCGTCCCCTTCTCCTCTTGCCCCCAATCCCTCCCAGCATCAGAGTCTTTTCCAATGAGTCAGCTCTTCTCATGAGGTGGCCAAAGTACTGGAGTTTCAGCTTTAGCATCAGTCCTTTCAAAGAACACCCAGGATTGATCTCCTTTAGAATGGGCTGGTTGGATATCCTTGCAGTCCAAGGGACTCTCAAGAGTCTTTTCCAACACCACACTTCAAAAGCATCAATTCATTGGCACTCAGCTTTCTTCACAGCCCAACTCTCACATCCATACATGACCACTGGAAAAACAATAGCCTTGACTAAACGGACCCTTGTTGGCAAAGCAATGTCTTTGCTTTTGAATATGCTATCTAGGTTGGTCATAACTTTCCTTCCAAGGAGTAAGCGTCTTTTAATTTCAAGGCTGCAATCACCATCTGCAGTGATTTTGGAGCCCCAGAAAATAAAGTCTGACACTGTTTTCACTGTTTCCCCATCTGTTTCCCATGAAGTGATGGGACCAGATGCCATGATTTCGTTTTCTGAATGTTAAGTTTTAAGCCAACTTTTTCACTCTCCTCTTTCACTTTCATCAAGAGGCTTTTTAGTTCCTCTTCACTTTCTGCCTTAAGGGTGGTGTCATCTGCATATCTGAGGTTATTAAGATTTCTCCCTGCAATCTTGATTCCAGATTGTGTTTCTTCCAGCCCAGCTTTTCTCATGATGTATTCTGCATAAAAGTTAAATAAGCAGGGTGACAATATACAGCCTTGATGTACTCCTTTTCCTATTTGGAACCAGTCTGTTTTTCCATGTCCAGTTCTAACTGTTGGTTCTTGACCTGCATATAGGTTTCTCAAGAGGCAAGTCAAGTGGTCTGGTATTTCCACCTCTTTCAGAATTTTCCACAGTTTATTGTGATCCACACAGTCAAAGGCTTTGGCATAGTCAATAAAGCAGAAATAGATGTTTTTCTGGAACTCTTTTGCTTTTTTGATGATCCAGCAGATGTTGGCAATTTGATCTCTGGTTCCTCTGCCTTTCCTAAAACTAGCTTGAACATCTGGAAGTTCACAGTTCACATATTGCTGAAGCCTGGCTTGGAGAATTTTGAGCATTACTTTACTAGTGTGTGAGATGAGTGCAATTGTGTGGTAGTTTGAGCCTTTTTTGACATTGCTTTTCTTTGGGATTGGAATGAAAACTGACCTTTTCCAGTCCTGTGGCCACTGCTGAGTTTTCTAAATGTGCTGGCATATTGAGTGCAGCACTTTCACAGCATCATCTTTCAGGATTTGAAATAGCTCAACTGGAATGCCATCACCTCCACTAGCTTTGTTCATAGTGATGCTTTCCAAGGCCTACTTGACTTCACATTCCAGGATATCTGGCTCTAGGTCAGTGATCACACCATCATGATTATCTTGGTCATGAAGATCTTTTTTGTACAGTTCTTCTGTGTATTCTTGCCACCTCTTCTTAATATTATTTGCTTCTGTTAGGTCCATACCATTTCTGTCCTTTATCGAGTCCATCTTTGCACGAAATGTTCCCTTGGTATCTCTAATTTTCTTGAAGAGATCTCTAGAGTTTTCTGTTCTGTTGTTTTCCTCTATTTCTTTGCATTGATCGTTGAGGAAGGCTTTCTTATCTTTGCTTGCTATTCTTTGGAACTCTGCATTCAGATGCTTATAACTTTCCTTTTCCCCTTTTCTTTTCTCTTCTCTTCTTTTCACAGCTATTTGTAAGGCCTCCCCAGACAGCCATTTTGCTTTTTTGTATTTCTTTTCCATGGGGATTGTCTTGATCCCTGTCTCCTGTACAATGTCATGAACCTCTGTCCATGGTTCATCAGATACTCTATCTATCAGATCTATTCAATCCCTTAAATCTATTTCTCACTTCCACTGTATAATCATAAGGAATTTTATTTAAGTCATACCTAAATGATCTAGTGGTTTTCCCTACTTTCTTCAATTTAAGTCTGAGTTTCATAATAAGGAGTTCATGATCTGAGCCACAGTCAGCTCCCAGTCTTGTTTTTTCTGACTGTATAGAGCTTTTCCACCTTTGCCTACAAAGAATGTAATCAATCTGATTTTGGTATTGACCATCTGGTGATGTCCATGTGTAGAGTCTTCTCTTGTGTTGTTGGAAGAGGGTGTTTGCTATGACCAGTGCATTCTCTTGGCAAAACTCTATTAGCCTTTGCCCTGTTTCATTCCGTATTCCAAGGCCAAATTTGCCTATTACTCCAGGTGTTTCTTGAATTCCTACTTTTGCATTCCAGTCCCCTATAATGAAAAGGACATCTTTTTTGGGGTGTTAGTTCTAAAAGCTCTTGTAGGTCTTCATAGAACCATTCAACTTCAGCTTCTTAAGCGTTACTGGTTGGGGCATAGACATGGATTATTGTGGTATTGAATGGTTTGCCTTGGAAATGAACAGAGATCATTCTGTCGTTTTTGAGATTGCATCCAAGTACTGCATTCCGGACTCTTTTGTTGACCATGATTGCTACTCCATTTCTTCTAAGGGATTTCTGCCCACAGTAGTAGATATAATGGTCATCTAAGTTAAATTTACCCATTCCAGTCCATTTTAGATCACTGATTCCTAGAATGTTGATGTTCACTCTTGCCATCTCCTGTTTGACCACTTCCAATTTGCCTTGATTCATGGACCTAACATTTCAGGTTTCTATGCAATATTGCTCTTTACAGCATCAGACCTTGCTTTTATCACCATTCACATCCACAACTGGGTATTGTTTTTGCTTTGGCTCCATCCCTTCATTCTTTCTGGAGTTATTTCTCCACTGATCTCCAGTAGCATATTGGGCACCTACCGACCTGGGGAGTTCCTCTTTCAGTATCATATCATTTTGCCTTTTCATACTGTTCATAGGGTTCTCAAGGCAAGAATACTGAAATGGTTTGCCATACCCTTCTCCAGTGGACCACATTCTGTCATACCTGTCCACCATGACCCTCTCATCTTGGGTGGCCCCACATAGCGTGGCTTAGTTTCATTGAGTTAGACAAGGTTGTGGTCTGTGTGATTTGATTGACTAGTTTTCTGTGATTATGGTTTGTGTGTCTGCCCTCTGATGCCTCTTGCAACACCTGCCGTGTTACTTGGGTCTCTCTTACCTTTGACATTTGGTATCTCTGCACAGCTGCTCCAGCAAAGTGCAGCTGCTGCTCCTTACATTGGATGAGCTGCCCCTCCTGACCTTGAATGTGAAGTAGCTCCTCTTGGCCCTCCTGCTCCCGGGCAGCCACCCTCCACTGGAGATCAATGGAGAAATAACTCCAGAAAGAATGAAGGGATGGAGCCAAAGCAAAAAGAACACCCAGTTGTGAATAGGACTGGTGATGGAAGCAGGGTTCTGTGCTGTAAAGAACAATATTGCATAGGAACCTGCACTGTTAGGTCCATGAATCGAGGCAAATTGGAAGTGGTCAAACAGGAGATGACCAGTGTGAACATCGACATTCTAGGAATCAGTGAGCTCAAATGGACTTGAATGGGCGAATTTAACTCAGACGACCATTATATCTACTACTGTGGGCAGGAATCTCTTTAAAAAAAATGGAGTAGCCATCATGGTCAACAAAAGAGTCTGAAATATAGTACTTGGATGCACTCTCAAAAATGACAGAATGATCTCTGTTCATTTCCAAGGCAAACCCTTCAATATCACGGTAATCCAAGTCTATGCCCTGACCAGTAACACTGAAGAAGCTGAAGTCGAACAGTTCTTTGAAGACCTACAAGACCTTCTAGAACTAACACCCCCCAAAAATGTCCTTTTCATTATCGGGGACTCGAATGCAAATTTTATCTAGGTCATTCTTCAATGTGTTGAGGAAAATTTCCTGGAATATCCCTACCTATCTGTTTCCATCATCATAGGCATTATGATTCTTACAGACCCTTCTTTCATTGTTATTTTCATTAATTTTTTGAAGTATAGTTGCTTTTGGAGAAAGGCATGGCAAACCACTCCAGTATTCTTGCCTGCAAAACTCCGTGGAGACAAAGCCTGGCAGGCTACAGTCCATAGGGGTCACAAAGAATCAGACACAACTGAGCATACATGTACACACACACAGTTGATTTACAATATTTTATTAGTTTCTGCTGTACAACAAAGTGAAATAGATATATGAATGCATATATATATACCCTCTTTTGTATTTTTAGATTTCTTTCCCATTTAGGTGTGTCCTATTATTTTTCCTTGTAATAGGAATAGTTATCCTTGATATCCAAGATACAGGATTTTTATTATCTGCAGTTGTAAGTTCCTAGTGATTGACATTTTAAAGGTATTATATAATACTAGCACTTAAAATATACTAAATTGTACTTCAAAATTAAAAATATATTGGCTTTGAAATAGAAACTTTCAAAGTACTTATTGTAAAGTATATAAAAACAGATAATATTATCTTGTAGAAAGTTCACATTTGCTTGAATCAGCTAGTGACCAGAACTGATTTTCTACATTTCCTCTCAACTGCATGTCCGGCAACATACATTTTGTAGCTTAAAATCAGTCATTGTGGGAGTAGCTACACCATGGAAATTGGCAAATGTTATAAATAAGGGTTTTTTCCCCACTGAAAGCGAGTTACTAAACACTTACTGATGCACTGCTATGCTGATGCTTCAGTCATGTCTGGCTCTTTGTGACCCTATGGATTGTAACCTCCCAGAAGCCTCTTCCAAGGGATTCTCCAGGCAAGAGTCCTGTAGTGGATTGCCATTCCTTCCTCCAGGGGATCTTCTTAACTAGGGATTAAACCCAGGTCTCTTACGTCTCCTGCATCAGCAGATGGGTTCTTTACCTCTAGACATACTGCTGATAAAATTATACTGTGAAAGATGTTTATATGTATGAAGTTTAAATCCCAAACAGGAATATTGTCATATTTTAATTATATGTCTACTTGTTATTTACATATTATCTATATGTATATAAAGCTGTTATGTGACATTAGAATTTGTTAAGGAAACTTGCTTAGTCATTTTTTTTTTATTTGCAAGGATTATATTCATAATGCTTATAAATTAAATATAATGCTACCAGAGAAAATCAATTAAATATAAGTTAGATAAACTAAATTAAAAATAAGTGCAGGTGAAAAATAAGATGACAAAGTCAGTCAGTTCTGGTTACACTCACTAGATAGATTGCATTTCCCAGTGGAAAGAGTATATATGTGAATAGGGATAAATTGCCATATATTTATTTGAAAGCATACTCATCATCTTTATTTAAGAAATCAAACACCTCAGATATATATAGTATCGAATCCCAGCTGTGTCCACCAAAGCAAATCCACAGTGCTTACTCGTGTCTTGAAGATTTATGGAATAAGCCAACCAGAAGTAATTTTGCATTTCTCTTACTTAGAAGAAAAGTCTTCCTAAGAGAACGAGGTAAGGGAGAAAGGTGAGCAGAATAACAGAAATATTGTAATCAAAAAGGAGTGATTCTAAATTCTACATGACATATCTAGCATTCAAAATTGTCTCTGAGTCCACAGGTGGATCCATCAGTAAGATTGGAGAAAGCAGCTGTCATTTGAATTCTAAAATAGTGGAGAAGAAACCAGGATAGCTTTAATGATCCTCTAACCAAAGACAGAATAATAAAGAAAATGATTCAGCTTCTTCACCACAATAACTAAGCAAGTCTGGAATCATAAGGATACACTCGTGTGAAGCAGAGAGAGCAAGGTGTGAATAGGAAAGAAGTAAATTTAATTTCTTATGAGCACATTTAAACCTTTGTTCAATACCAGAAATCATATGCATGATTTAAGACAAGGTTAGGGTCCTGCAGGAATAAGTGGAGAACAATCACCAATAAAATAAGGGCTACACTGGCATAGCAATACATATTACTAGCTCAATGAAAATCAGGCAAAAATATTTGTTGGCATTTTTTTTTTGCCAATTTCCCAATTTATTGGCTAAGATCCTAGCTATATAACCACCAACTTTCATTTTTATTTGGTTAAATCACTGAGTCAAAAAACTGGTAAATGAGATAAAAACAAAAGGTAAAAAAGAAATCAGAGGCAAAACATTGAATTTGCTCAATTTTTCAACTTTAACAACCAGGATGCTATAGCAAGCCAACAAATTAGGCAAATTCTAATGGTTCCCTTCTTATTAATCTATTACAGGCAAGAAGGCAGAAGCACAAAGAATGTCAACAGCTGTACTTAATGTTGGAGCTTCAAATAAGCCAGTAGTTGTTTCTCTGTGATCTTGTGTGTGCTTGCAGGAATATCAGTGTCATAGATCCTTATGTGATTGATCTTCCATGTATGATTAATTACAGCAAACTCATAATCTTTGAAAATACGTATCATGTATAAAGAAGAATTTAAAAGCCTTATTTTGTTATCTGGAAAATTGAAAAGATACCAGGCTGTAAGTGAAAGCAAAGAATATCAAGAACAACATAATATGAAAGATTTAATGATTTGCTATCCCTCAGCTCCTTTCCCTCTTATTTTTGTTTTACCAGTTCGTGTGTTGGGAGGGGGGTTGTTTGCTTGCTCCTGGGGTACACTGGGTAGAAATAGATCTTTACAACATCAAATGTACAAATACAAAGATACATATATTGAATATAAGCATTTCCTTCCTGCTTGTCATATGCTGAATAATAAAGGCTAGTCCTTGGAGGCTTTTTCTTATTTAGTTTCCTTATGTTAGTTGCTCAGTTGTGTCTGACTCTTTGCAACCCCATGGACTGTAGGGTGCCAGGCTTCTCTGTTTATGGGATTTCCCAGGCAAGGATATTGGAGTGGATTGCCATTTCCTTCTCTAGGAGATCTTCCCCAGGTCTCCTGCACTGCAGGGGGATTCTTTACTATTAATTTCCTTAGCCTTGGTGTCAAAAGCTATAATTTTTAAACTTGATGCTGAATTTGAAATCTCTGACTCTACTGAATCTTGCTTTGTTCTCTTTGATGTTCAGGACCCATGCAATGCTTCCAAGGAGATCTATGGCTTAAACCTTACCATGTGTCATACTCATTAAAGTATTACATATGTGGTTAAAATATACTTTGTTTCATTTTTATTTCTTTCTTCTCCCTTTTTTCAGCTCTAGGATATCAAATCATCTTTAATGAGTGACCCACATTTTATTCATCCTCAAATCAAAATAAGAAAGAAACCACATTTAAGAATATTTCATCACAGCACTGTTTATAATAGCCAGGACATGGAAGCAACCTAGATGTCCATCAGCAGATGAATGGATAAGAAAGCTGTGGTACATATAAACAATGGAGTATTACTCAGCCATTTAAAAGAATACATTTGAATCAGTTCTAATGAGGTGGATGAAACTGGAGCCTATTATACACATTGAAGTAAGCTAGAAAGTAAAACACCAATACAGTATACTAACGCATATATATGGAATTTAGAAAGATGGTAACAATAACCCTGTATGCAAGATAGCAAAAGAGACACAGATGTATAGAACAGTCTTTTGGACTCTGTGGGAGAGGGAGGGGGGATGATTTGGGAGAATGGCATTGAAACATGTATAATCAGAAACAATCGCCAGTCCAGGTTTGATGCAGGATACAGGAAGCTTGGGGCTGGTGCACTGGGATGACCCAGAGGGATGGTATGGGGAGGGAAGAGGGAGGGGGCTTCAAGGTTGGGAACACATGTACACCCGTGGCGGATTCATGTTGATGTATGGCAAAACCCATACAATATTGTAAAGTAAAAAAATAAAAAATAATAAAGGCATATGGAATTGGAGGAAAAAAAAGAATATTTCAAGACGAGATGTTATTGAACATTTTGTTTTTACTTACAGGCATACCTCATTTCATGGCACTCTGCTTTATTGTACTACACAGACGTGGTTTTTACAAATTGAAGGTTGTGGCAACCCTGTAATGATCAAATCTATCAGCACCATTTTTCTAACTGCATTGGCTTACTTTATGTCTGTGTGTCACATTTTGGTAATTCTCACAATATTTCAAACATTTCATTATTATTATATTTATTGTGGTGATTTTTGATCTGTGATTTTTAATGTTATAATTGCAAAAATGTTATGACTTGCTGGAGGCACCCATAATATATTTTTTAATTAAGATGTGCATTTTTTAGATATAATACTGCTGCCCAGTGAATAGGTGACAGTGTAGTGTCTACACAACTTTCACAGGCACTGGAAACCAAAACATCTGTGCGGATTGCTTTACTGTGATACTTGCTTTATTTGGATGATCTGAAACTGAACCCATAATATATGTGAGGAATACTTATATTAGCATGAAAAAGTTTTAAAGACATTTAAAGAAAACTTGTAGTCAACACAAAGGGTTTTTTTAATTGAAAAAAAAAATGTCAGATAGTTTTAGTTTCACAGCAAAATTGAGGACAATGCAGACCTTTCTGTATATTCCCTACGTGCTCAGCTTCCCTGCAAGCAACACCCCACCCAACTCCCCCAGCTTGCACATTTGTTACTGTTGGGGACATTGTTGGTTGATGGTTAAACTGACACATTGCAATCACCCAGTCTGTGCTTTGAATTCCAGTTGAGGACGCCTCTTGTGGTGGAGTGAATAAGAATCCACCTGCCAATGCAGGGGACACAGGTTCAAGCCCTGGTCCAGAAAGATTCCTCATGCTGAGGGGCAACTAAAGCCCGTGCACCACAGCTCCTGAATGTGGGCCACAATTGATGAAGCTCACGTGCCCTAGGGCCTGTGCTTCACAACGAGAGAAGTCACCGCGATGAGCAGCCCCTACACCTTAACGAAGAGTAACCCCCTGTCACTGCAACTGGAGAGAGCCCATGTGCCGCAGCAGAGACCCAGCACAACAACAAAATTAATTAATTAATTAAAACCATAAATAAATAGATTCCAGTTCACTGTTGGTATTGTACATTCTATGGGTTTTGTAAAATGTATAGTGATATGCATCTGTAATTATGGTGCCATATGGACTATTTTTACCCTAAAAATCATTTGTTCATCTGTACTTTTATTCATCTTTCCCTTCCCCAACCACTGGCAGCCTCTGATCTTTTTACTGTATCCATAAAGCTTCTTCTAGAATATCATATAGTTGAAATCATACAGTATGTAGCCTTTGCAGCTTGCCTTCTTTGACTTGGTATTATGAATTTAAGTTTCTTCCATGTCTTTTTATGACTTGATTGCTCTTTACTTATATATAATGTTATATTGTCTGGATGCATCTGAATTTGTCTATTCACCCGCTGAAGGACATCTTAGCTGTTTCCAAGCTTTGGCAATTATGAATATGGTTGCCATAAACATCCATCTGCAGAATTGTGTGGAATACAGTTAAATTCTACATATCAAATAATCAGCTGGATAGCTTCTTTTCATTATAGCAAAGAACCAATTTGGATGACTTAAAATATCTTAAAATACTTGTATATGTAAACCTTTATATAATTTTTATTAGTGTCTGTTCAAAGACACTAATAATTGGCAAGCAATCCTGGTGATTTACTTATAGTGACTGTGTAAACTTGCCAGATTTAATAAATAATTGCATACTCTTTACTTATTTTACTAACAAAAGAGCTTAGCTGAAATTGCATTGTTTGATTCTGTTTTGTTTTTTTTTTTTAAGATCATGTGGATTCAGGATTAGCATTTCCATGGTTTGTTTCTTCTTTACCAAGTTTCTCCACCCAGTGTTTATTAGAAGTCTCCATGTTTAATAAAAAATAGCAAACCATGACAAATAGTCTACCACATTTGAAATTTTGAATAATCAGTAGCATTATTCCAGTTAGTAGCTCATAACTCAGAGAGTGTTGGAGGCCGTGGGTACATATTTTCCCTTATGACTATTTGTTTCTTAATATATGTCAAATATAATAAGAAATTATTTTTCATCTAATAGTTGTTTTGTCAGAAAGCCCATGAGAGGATCAATAATACATTTGTTGGAATCTTTATTATTCCTGCTTATAAAAGAATACATGTGCATTTTGGAAAATTTACAAAATATGAACATTTACAAAAGGATTATTTTACTTATAAAAAATCTAACAGGTAAAATGTTGTTTCATATTCACCTTCTTTTTATTCCCATTGTCACACCAATTTTTGTTGATGTATAGCAACTAAGCTGAGTCCCACTCTTTTGTGACTCCATGGACTGTAGCCAGCCAGCCTCCTCTGTCCATGGGATTTCCCAGGCAAAAACACTGGAGTGGGTTATCATTTTCTTCTCCAGGGACTCTTCCCAATCCAGGGATTGAACCCAGGTCTCCTGCATTGACAGGCTGATTGTTTACCACTGAGCCACTGAAGACTCCTGAATAAGGCATATTTTGGTCTATGTAAAGTATGAAATTTACTTTTATTCAAGTTGAGTTTTTTTTTAGGTTAATCTCACTTTTTAATTTTCATTTTGACCAATTGTATTAAAACATTATCTAAGGATAAGCTACTCCTTCCTTAAACTTAAGTAAAGAAATTTATTCGACCCCATGGGCTAGAACACAGGGAAGATTCACTTACCATGTTCTACAGCACCTTCTACAGAAGGTGATTTTTTTTCTTAGGGTTCTTATGATAAGGATAAGCTTCTGAAAACATCACATGGTATACAAGGTCTTAATCTAGTTTAACACTGACATTTACAAATGTATGTTTTGCAGTTTCTAATAAGTATTTTGAGGTTCAGTTTTTTTTTTTAATCTACAGAATGATGATTTTTCCAACGCTGTACCATACACCATTATTTCCCACCATTTTCTTCAGTGAATTCAAGATGAATGGTGTCATAGATTATCCAGACTTGCACAAAAGAGAAACAAAGGAAAAGGATAACCTGTCATAGAGAATTCATATCATAAACATCTATGAAATGAATGAAAGTAGTGAAATGCTCTTAGAAGTGTTCTTTGATTTTTCAAAGTGAGATTAATTTCAGATGTCTTTCCTCAACAT
This sequence comes from Bos grunniens, assembly GCF_055505025.1. Classification (NCBI taxonomy): domain Eukaryota; kingdom Metazoa; phylum Chordata; class Mammalia; order Artiodactyla; family Bovidae; genus Bos; species Bos grunniens. Next base: position 5,384,506 of record NC_141176.1, on the reverse strand, counting down.
TTCTCCCTGCAAATGTCTATTACAGAATTTATTATATTTTATCCTAACCACTGAAGTTCCTTTTCTATCTCAAAAGATATTCTGAGTTCTTTGGGTCCAGGATTACAGTGGATGCCGAAGCCATGAGATAGTGAGATAGTAACAGGGAAACTTCAGTACTTTGGCCACCTCATGCGAAGAGTTGACTCATTGGAAAAGACTCTGATGCTGGGAGGGATTGAGGGCAGGAGGAGAAGGGGACGACAGAGGATGAGATGACTGGACAGCATCACTGACTCAATGGATGTAAGTTTGAGTGAACTCTGGGAGTTGGTGAGGGACAGAGAGGCCTGGCATGCTGCAATTCATGGGGTCGCAGAGTCAGACAAGACTGAGTGACTGAACTGAAATGAACTGAACAGTGAGGGCAGAGAAAACAGTAAGCATTCTAGATGTACTTAGTCATTTTCAGTTACGAGACTTGGTGAGTAGTTAGATAGAGAAAAAAATTCAGGAAAACTCTGGTTTTTGACCTTCAATAACTATCAATGAAAGGGTAATCTTGGGAAGACAACCATATTCACAGGGATAAAAACAATCAGTTCAATCTGAAGCAATAATGCATTTGAAATGTCTATTAAGTATTGAATATTTGAGTTTAAAATTCAGTAAAGAAATCTACACTGAAATTTAATATTCATCCAAGGTACAGTTGATAGCTGAAGTCATAAAATTAGAAAAGGTCACTCAGGGAGCAGGTAGTATGAAATTAGAGTGACAGATGAACTCTGAATATTTCCCCATTTAAAAAAAAAGATAAAAAGATGACTGAGGGAAAGAGGCTTTATCAGAGAAGACATTATTATATGTAAGCATTAAAAAAAAATCCTGAAACAAGGTATACATTGATAGAAGTTGATTCATCTCAGTAAAAAGTTATTCTTAACCAGTTGAAATTCCAGTCTTGCTGTGTGGTAGGGTATCTGTGAGGAATGTTAACAACTAAGAGAATTATTTTTTCTGTTTACCAAATATTCAGTTCACTTTCATTTCCAAACAGAAATCCTTGTCACCTCTGTCCAAGAAAGACCATCCAAAAGTCTCAGCTAACCATTGCATCAAGCTCAATATTCAGGATCTTAATAGCCCTTTATCAGAGATGATGGATGGTGACCACTGGATAGTTCCTTTATGTGGATCCTCTTGAGAATTATAGGCAAAAAGACAAGTTTTCTGTTTCACACTCAATTTACAATGGACAGATATGATCAGAATCATACCAGTAACCACATACACACAAAAGGAGAAGAATGGGAGACACATAATAGTAATGTCAATTACTCAGCCATTAAAAAGAATGAGATAATGCCATTTGCAACAACATAGTTGGATCTGGAGATTATCTTACTAAGTGAAGTGAGTCAGACAGAGGAAGACAAATATTGCATGATATTGCTTATATGCAGCATCTAAAACATTCACGCAAATGAACTTGTTTATAGAACAGAAACAGGCTCACAGACTTAGAAAATGAACTTAATGTAACCCATGAGGGGAGGATGATAAGGAGGAATATGTTGGGAGTTTGGGATTGACATGTGCACACTGATATATTTTAAATAGTCAACAGACAAAGACCTACTGTAAAGAAAAAAAGAATCTGACACTGGGGAGGGCTTCCTACTCTGGGAAAGAGGAGCTTTTTATGACTGGATTCAATTCTGCTGTTAGAGGGCTGGTTCTCAAGTTCATTGTTCTAGAGGTGTTTTCCTTTCTTACCGTCCTCCATGTTCATAACTGAATTGAATATTATAGACCATATTCTCCTTGAGAGTTAACTTTTTTGAAAGAATGACTCTAAAACATATAGTTTGCTTCTTATCTACTTGTTTTCAGTCAACATCATGTATCTTAAATCTGTTTTTTATGGACATACTTACTAAATTTTCTGTTATTTTCTTGGATTCTCTTCTTCACATTTATGTGAGCTCTCACATACATTCAAAGCAATTGCAATTACTTTGTTCTATTAAGGTTTCATGGTGGAGGCATGGCTTTTCTTTCTTTTGTCCAAATGAAAAGATTTACTATGCACTAGCTTAGCTATTCAAGGTATTTTAATAATGAGTAAAAAGGCAAACATTGTTTGGACCCTGCCTCTAAACAGACTTTTATTAATGTTTTAATTTTAATAGTCTACTGTTCAGCATCATGAAAAATGCTGGGCTGGAAGAAGCACAAGCTGGAATCAAGATCGCCGGGAGAAATATCAATAACCTCAGATATGCAGATGACACCACCCTTATGGCAGAAAGTGAAGAAGAACTAAAGAACCTCTTGATGAAAGTGAAAGAGGAGAGTGAAAAAGTTGGCTTAAAGCTCAACATTCAGAAAACTAAGATCATGGCATCTGTTCCCATCACTTCATGGCAAATGGATGGGAAAACAGTGGAAACAGTGGCTGATTTTATTTTTCTGAGCTCCAAAATCACTGCAGATGGTGATTGAAGCCATGAAATTAAAAGATGCTTGCTTCTTGGAAGGAAAGTTATGACCAACCTAAACAGCATTAAAAAGCAGAGACATTACTTTGCCTACAAAGGTCTGTCTAGTCAAAGGAATGGTTTTTCCAGTAGTCATGTATGGATGTGAGAGTTGGACTATAAAGAAAGCTGAGCGCTGAAGAATTGATCCTTTTGAACTGTGGTGTTGGAGAAGACTCTTGAGAGTCCCTTGGACTGCAAGGATATCTAACCAGTCCATTCTAAAGGAGATCAGTCCTGGGTGTTCATTGGAAGGACTGATGCTGAAGCTGAAATTCCAATACTTTGGCCACCTGAAGTGAAGAGCTGACTCATTTGAAAAGACCCTGATGCTGGGTAAGATTGAAGGCAGGCAGAGAAGGGGATGACAGAGGATGAAATGGTTGGATGGCATCACTGACTCCATGGACATGAGTTTGGGTGGACTCCAGGAGTTGGTGATGGACAGGGAGGCCTGGTGTGATGCAGTTCATGGGGTCATAAAGGGCTGGACAAGACTGAGTGACTAAACTGAATTGAACTGAACTGTTCAGCTGAGTTATATTTGTGTTTTCTAAATCTTCAAGTTTCTGAATTTTTATTTTTCTTCTCTTCTTGGAAATATTCAGTTCTTTTAAAATCATCTCTTTCTTAAGATCTGGTAAAAATCCATCCAATGATGCTTAGTACACATTACTAGTGTTCTGTTTTCCAACCTTTTCTCCTAAAACAACATTATTTGCCTTCCAAATTATGGTGGGGGACATTAACAATAATTTCACCATTGCAAAACTGGATTATTTTCCTTCTAGATTTAATATCAGTTAGTTCGTTCATCACTCACAGCAGGGCTGCTAAAGCAATGACATAAAAATTTTGTGTTTTCAATAAGCCATATCTGGGTTACAGTTTCTACATCAGCCATACAGTCCTGATTATTTTAAGCAATTTTTTAAAAATAAGGTTTATTTTGACCAACTCCTTGAAAAAGGAGAAAACATCATTGCCTCAACTAACATTTTCTTTAAAATTGCAAAATAAAGTTACAAATTCCATATTAAAAAAAAATTCTCAAAAACTTTCAAGCATTTAAAAAAATAATAACTCAAATTAAGGGTAACAAATCTTTGTGTAAGTCAAGTGGTTTCTTACTTTTCTCTCTAAATAAAACTGAAGTAGGAACAAATTAATTTGCCAGTGATAAATCATTATAAATGATGTTTAATAATAGATCACTTTATACATTAAAAAACACTTTATAAAGTGAAGATCTGAGTCAAATCTTCCTTTCAGATGAGTACGTGACTTCAAATATTCTTGTTATTCATTTGCTAATTTGTGTCTACTCTTTGTGACCCCATGGACTGCAGCATGGCACGCTCCCTTGTCCTTCACCATCTCCTGGAGTTTGCTTGAATTCATGTCCATTGAGTTGGTGATACTATCTAACCATCTAAACCTATGCTGTCCCTTCTCCTTTTGCCTTCAGGCTTTCCCAGAATCAGGGCCTTTCCCAACGAGTCTGTTAATCACATCAGGTGGCCAAAGTGTTGCAGCTTCAACTTCAGCATCAGTCCTTCCAATGAATATTCAGGATTGATTTTCTTTAGGATTGATTGCTTTGATCTTGCAGTTCAAGGAACTTTCAAGAGTCTTCTCCAGCATCATGGTTCAAAAGTATCAATTCTCTAGCACTCAGCCTTCTTTATGGTCCAACTCTCACATCCATACATACATGACTATTGGAAAAACCATAGCTTTGACTAGACAAACCTTTGTCAGCAAAATGATGTTGTTGCTTTTTAATACTCTGTCTAGGTTTGTCAAAGCTTTCCTTCCAAGGAGCAAGTATCTTTTAATTTCATGACCCAGTCACCATCTGCACGGATTTAGGAGCCCAAGAAAATAAAATCTGTCACTATTTCCACTGTTCCCTCTTCTATATGCCATGAAGTGATGGGACCAGATGCCATGAGCTGTTTTATTAATGTTGAGTTTCAAGCCAACTTTTTCACTCTCCTCCTTCATCCTTATCAAGAAACTCTAGCTTCTCTTCATTTTCTGCCATTAGAGTGGTATCATTCACATATCTGAGATTGTTGATATTTCTTCTGGCAATCCTGATTCCAGCTTGTGATTCATGCAGCCTGGCATTTCATATGATGTACTTTGTACATAAGTTAAATAAACAAGGTGACAATATAGAACCTTGTCATACTCCTTCCCCAATTTTGAACCAGTCTGTTGTTCCATGTCTAGTTATAACTGTTGCATTTTGACCTGCATACAGATTTCTTAGGAGGCAGGTAAGGTGGTCTGGTGTTCCTAACTCTTTGAGAATTTTCCACAGTCTGTTGTGATCCACACAGTCAAAGGGTTTAATATAGTCAATGAAGCAGAAGTAGATGGTTTTCTGGAATTTGCTTGCATTCTCTATGATCCACCAAATGTTTGCAATTTGATCTCTGGTTCCTCTGACTTTTCTAAACCCAGCTGGTACATCTGGAATTCTCAGTGCATGTATTGCTGAAATCCAGCTTGAAGGATTTTGAGCATAATATTACTAGAATGTGAAATGAGTGCAATTGTATGGTGAAAGTAAAGTAAAAGTGTTAGCTGCTCAATCGTGTCTGACTTTTTGTGAACCCTGGACTGTTGTCCACCAGGCTCCTCTGTCCAAGGGATTCTCTGGGCAAGATGGTAGTTTGAACATTTTTTGGCATTGCCCTAGTTTGGGAATGGAATGAAAACTGATCTCTTCCAGTCTTGTGGTCACTGCTGAGTTTTCCAAACTAGCTGTATCTTGAGTGCAACATTTTAACAGCATTATCTTTCAGGATTTTAATTAGCTCAGCTAGAATTCCATCATCTTTATTAGCTTTGTTCATAGTAATGCTTGCTAAGGCCCACTTGACCTCACACTCCAGTATTTCTGACTAGAGTGATCACATTACCATGGTTATCCAGGTCATTAAGACGTTTTTTGTATCATTCTTCTGTATATTGCTGCCACTTCTTAATCTCTTCTCCTTCTATTAAGTCCTTGCCTATTCTGTCCTTTAAAGTGCCTATCTTCACATGTAGAGTTCCCTTGATATCTCCAATTTTCTTGAAGGGATCTCTAGCTGTCCCCATTTTATTGTTTTTCTGTATTTCTTTACACTATTTATTTCAGAAAGCCTTCTTATCTTTGTTTTTTTCTGGAACTCTGCATTTAATTGGGTATATCTTTACTTTTCTCTTTTGCTTTCACTTCTTTTCTCAGCTATTTGTAAACCCTCCTCATACAATCACTTTGGATCTTCGCATTTCCTTTTCTTTCACGTGGTTTTGGTCCCTTCCTCCTGTACATTATGAATCTGTCCGTAGGTCTTCAGACACTCTGTCAGGTCCTTTGAATCTAGTCATCACCTGCACTGTATAATTATAAGGGTTTTGATTCAGGTCATACCTAAATGGCCTAGTAGATTTCCCTACTTTCTTTAAGCTTGAAGTTTACAATAAGGAGCTCATAATCTGAGCCACAGTCAGCTCCAGATCTTAGTTTTGCTGACTCTATAGGGTTGCTCCATCTTCAGCTGTGAAGAATATAATTAGTCTGAATTCATTTTGATATTGATCATCTGATAATATCCATGTATAGAATCATCTCTTGTGTTGTTGGAAAAGTGTTCTTGCTATGACCAGTGTTCTTGACAAAACTCTTTTAGCTTTTCCCTTGCTTCATTTTGTACGCAAAGGACAAACTTGCTTGTTAACCTAGATGTCTCTTGACTTCCTACTTTTGCATTCCAATACCCTATGATGAAAAGCACATTTTTTTTTTTTTGGTGTTAGTTCTAGAAGATCTTGTAGGTCATCCTAGAGCCATTCAACTTCAGCTTCTTCAGAATTAGTGGCTGTGGCATGGATCTGAATTACTGTGATGTACGGTTTACCTTGGAACCAAACTGAGATCATTCTGTAATTTTTGAGGTTTCACCCAAGTACTGCATTTCAGACTCTTTTGTTGACTATGAGGATTACTTCATGTTTTCAATAATGACTTCAGAGGGAAAAACAAACCAAATCTAGGGCCACAGTAAACTGTAAAATGTTGCACATAAATGATGCAATTGCTTTGAAATCCCTCTGAAATGTATCTGCCCATGTTCCCAGTTGTGTGCCAATTATAAATGCCTTGAAACATTATCAATCAATACTTTTATTTTTCTTGAAAGGCCCATAAGTTGAAATTTGAATAAATGGGTAATTTGCTTCATTCACATATGGCCTTTATTGTTTGCCTTTTACATTCTAAAATAGAATCTATGGTTAATATTTTAAGGTTTTTTAAACGTTCTGTGGTTTGTAGATAAAGTTAGTACTTTTACATACCTCCCCAGTCTTGCAATTTCATTTGCACTTCTATACAGAGCTTAAATAAAGACTTGTGATACCTGACAGTCAATAGTGTCTTTACAAGTGGCATTGTGGGTTTACCTCTTTAAGGAGCTAATCTGGTAGCAAAAAAGAATGCCTTGTGAAAAATCACCAGAAATTAGCATTGTACAATAGCTAGATTGGTTATCATTTGTATGTAATGTATGTCTAATGCTCACATATTCAAATACCATTTATGAGATGTGTTTGCAAATCAACTAACGAAGGCACCTTACCTTGTCATAGGGCTTCCCCGGTGGCTCAGTCAGGAGAGGGTCTGCCTGCAATGCAGGAAACCTGGGTTTGATCCCTGAGTCAGGAAGAGTCCCTGGAAAAGGAAACAGAAACTGACTCCAGTATTCTCACCTGGAGAATTCCATGGACAGAGGATCCTAGTGGGCTATAGTCCATGGAGTGGCAGAGTTGGAATGCCTGAGTGACTAGCACTACCTTTTCATAGTCGTTTAACTTTTTAATGCTGCTTGTTATCAGTAGCTTTCTTTACACTCATAATCAAGATTGCAGGGGAAATATCAATAACCTCAGATATGCAGATGACACCACACTTATGGCAGAAAACAAAGAGAAACTAAAAGCCTCTTGATGAAAGTGAAAGAGGAGAGTGAAAAAGCTGGCTTAAAACTCAGCATTCATAAAATAAAGATCATGGCCTGTGGTCCCATCACTTCATGGCAAATAGATGGGGAAATAATGAAAACAGTGGCAGATTTTGTTTTCTTGGGATCCAAAATCTCAGTAGACTGTGTCTGCATCCATGAAATTAAAAGACACTTGCTCCCTGGAAGAAAAGCTATGGCCAATATAGACAGCATATTAAAAAACACAGATATTACTTTACTGACAAAGGTCCATCTAGTCAAAGGTATGGCCTTCCCAGTAGTCATGTATGGACGTGAGATTTGGACCATAAAGAAAGCTGAGAACTGAAGAGTTGATGCTTTTGAACTGTGGTGTTGGAGAAGTCACTTGGATAGCAAGGAGGTCAAACCAATCCATCCTAAAGGAAATCAGTCCTGAATATTCATTGGAGGGACTGATACTGAATCTGAAGCTCCAATACTTTGGCCACCTGATGTGAAGAACTGAGTCACTGGAAAAGACCCTGATGCTGGGAAAGATTGAAGGTAGGAGAAAAAGGGGACAACAAGGAATCAGGTGGTTGGATGGCATCACTGACTCGATGGACAGGAGTTTGAACAAGCTCTTGGAGATTGTGATGGACAGGGAAACCTGGTGTGCTGCAGTCCATGGAGTCGCAAAGACTCAAACACAACTGAGTAAACACGACTGAACTGACTGACATAATAATAGTTTCATGAGATGTGAGGGACAATTCGTTACATTACTTGATATGTGTGGTGGCAAAGGTGAAATGCAATTAAGTTCCATAGATGGTTCAAGGCCATATAACTACTCAGAAGAAAATGTTGTCCTCTTATTCGTTCTTCATAAATGATTAATTATTTCTTTAAATATACAATTGCTCATAAATTAAAATATAGTAGTAAAAATGAAACATGTATAAAACATATACACACACACACACATGAATGTGTACTTAGTCACTCAGTCGTGTTCAACTCTTTGTGACCCCATGGACTGGAGCCAGCGGACTCCTCTGTCTATGGGAATTTTCAGGCAAGAATAGTGGAGTGGGTTGCTGTTTCCTCCTCCAAGGGATCTTCCCAACCCAGGGATCAAACCTGACTCTCCTGTGTCTCCTGCATCGCAGGTGGATTCTTTATCCACTAAACCATTGGTGGAAGCCCTATATATATATATATATATACATACACACACACACACACACACACACACATATATATATGTCATGGAAAAGTCTTAATGTTTAATTACTGTCTTTTATTTTAATTTGGGATCTCCATGAAGGCAAATATCATTGGGGAAATTTTCTTCCACAATTAAATTAGAGTAACTGAGAATGTTCTAAGATAATATTGAAAGTGAAAGTATTATTTGGTCAGTTATGTCCAATCCTTTGCAATCCCATACACTGTAGCCCCCCCCAGGTTCCTCTGTCCATGGAATTTTCCAGGCAAGAATACCAGAGTGGGTTGCCATTTCCTTCTCCAGGGGATTTTCCCAACCCAGGAACTGAACCCAGGTCTCCTGCACTGTAGTTGAATTCTTTACCATCTGAGCCACCAGGAAAACCTTCTAAGATAATTTTAAATGATTAATATAGTCTTCTGTAATATTAAAGTTTTTCAATTTTATAAACTCATAATAGCCCACAATGATCATCACCTCCCTGGATTCATGCTCTTGTGTGGTGTTCTCTCACACCAGATAACAAATACAATACTGTAACCTGTGTAACTAATACAGTATCTAGGAAATAGTGCAGTCAGAGTTCCAAGTCTAGGTCATAGGAAACACTGCAGTTTGTTTTGCTCTTAGATTGTTTGCTTTGGGAGAAGCCAATAGCCAGGTACTGAGGGTGCTCATGTTATCACTGTGGAGGAGTCCGCACTGCAAGGACCTGAAGCCTTCTGTTCATAGATAGAACTGAGTCCTCCTTTCAAAGGACATTGAGTGGGTCACTCTGGAAGAGAATCCTCTTGATCAAGTGTTGCCATCAGAAAACTTCAGCCCAAACCCACCCTTCAGTGGTGACCTCCTGGGAGAACCTGAACCTGAAGCACTAGGTAAGCTGCTCCTGAATTCCTGACCCACAGGAATGAAAAGATAACAAAAGTTTGTTGTTTCTATTTGCTGTGTTTCAGGGTAATTAGTTATGTAACTATAGATAAACACAGATAATTCGAATATGCCTGAACCCCCCAGATTTCACTAGGTAGGCGATACCACGTTTACTGTCATTACAGGAAGGATGCTCTTTAAGTGCAGAAGAGGAGGCCCTCAGAAAAAATGGGAATTGACTGAGAAAGAGAGCAGTTTTTAAAGATTTTAAAATCTTTAAAATTTAAAGCTGATTTTAAAGAATGAAGGCAGATAGAAATGGAGTAAGAAAAGAGGAATTCCAAGCAAAACTAGCAGAATACACGTATCCACAAAACTATAGTCCCTACAGGAAGCTTGAAGAAATTCCTTGCATTTGACAAAGTTTTGTTGCTGGTGTGATTCATTCACAGTTGATGAACCTGAAGAGGTAAGTGAGTGAATAATAATAAAGGGCCTCCTTTGTTTGAAAGGCAAGCTAAGACTTAGTCTTGTAACTTAAAGAATCTGAGTAGACACTTAAGTCTTCTAAGTAGGAGAATGAGTAAATTTAAAAATAAAAGCCAAATAGAAAATGATTGCAATACTTCCAGCAATAAAACAGCAAAGGTAGATTTAAACATGCCGGAGTGGCTGTGGAGAAAAAGAAACTCATGGCAAAAATACCAAGAAAATACTTCTAATGAGACATAGCAGAATTTTCATTTGTGATGGAAAGAAGGCTGAGGCTGTATCAGATCTTTGCCATCACATACTTATAACCTTTCAGTGTCTTTCCATTAAATACTTTATAAAGGGAGACAAGGACATTTTCACTTATGCGTTTTAGATTTTACATTCTCTTTTCTTGCTCCCCACCATTCATTATCCTTCATGACATCCTGAAATCACCCTAACAGATGAGTTATACCTTTCTACACACTCATCAGGCAGAACATATCTCAAAGGGACAAACCCATAGCATTATATATATATATTTTTAAAGTTCCAGAACTACATAAATAATTGAGATAATCAAAATGTTTGCTTAACTGGGAAGGAAGACCAAAAAAGAAGCAGAAGTTTAGCTTCACCTATCATTTATAATTCCAAATGTAGGCATTAAATATTATATTGTAGAATATTCAAATTAAATGTGAATGCACTAAATATTTTAAATTAAAATATGACCATTGAATTGCTATCACTAATATGTACATCTTCCTTGACTTATGATGGAATTGGGGTTACATTCTAATAATCAAATCATAAATTGAAAATATCCTAAGTTGAAAACGCATTTGATACACAGAAGCTATTAAGAATGATGATAACTTCTGTGGCGACTTAATTGGTAAAGAATCTGCCTGCAATGCAGGAGATCTGGCTTCGGACCCAGGGTCAAGAAAATCCCCTGGAAAAGGGATTGGCTTCCCACTCCAGTATTGTTGCCTAGAGAATTTCACTGTCAGAGGAGCCTGGCAGGCTAAGGTCCATAGAGTCACAAAGAATTGGACATGACTGAGTGACTAATGCTTTCACTTTCACTGAACATGATAGCTAAGCTCAGCGTACTTTATGTTAGCTTACAGGAATGCAAAAAGGAAAAATGGTTGTCTGAGGAGGCCATCCAAATAGCTGTGAAAAGAAGATAAGTGAAGGGCAAAGGAGAAAAGGAAAGATATACCCATTTGAATGCAGAATTCCAAAGAATAGCAGGAGAGATAAGAAAACCTTCCTCATGATCAATGCATAGAAATAGAGGAAAACAATAGAGTGGGGAAGACTAGAGATCTCTACAAGAAAATTGGAGCTAACAAGGATACATTTCATGCAAAGATGGGCCCAATAAATGACAGAAATGGTTTGGACCTAACATAAGCACTTCCCTGGTGGCTTAGAGGTTAAAGCGTCTGCCTGGAATGCAGAAGACCCGGGTTCGATCCCTGGGTCAGGAAGATCCCCTGGAGAAGGAAATGGCAACCCACTCCAGTACTCTTGCCTGGAGAATCCCATAGAGGGAGGAGCCTGGTAGGGATCTCAAAGAGTCGGACTTGACTGAGCGACTTCACTTCACTTCAACATAAGCAGAAGATATTAAGAAGAGGTGGCAAGAATACACAGAACTGCACAAAAAAGATCTTCGTGACCAAGATAATCACAAATGGTGTGATCACCCACCTAAAGCCAGACATCCTGGAATGCAAAGTGGGCCTTAGGAAGCATCACTATGAACAAAGCTAGTGGAGGTGATGAAATTCCAGTTGAGCTATTTCAAATCCTGGAAGATGATGCTGTGAAAGTGCTGCACTCAATATATCAGCAAGTTTGGAAAACTTAGCAGTGGCCACAGGACTAGAAAAGGTCAGTTTTCATTCCAATCCCAAAGAAACATAATGCCAAAGAATGTTCAAACTATCACACAGTTTTACTCATCTTACATGCTAGTAAAGTAATGATCAAAATTCTCCAAGCCAGACTTCAGCAATACATGAACCATTAACTTACAGATGTTCAAGCTGGCTTTAGAAAAGGCAGAGAAACCAGAGATCAAATTGCCAACATCCGTTGGATCATCAAAAAAGCAAGGGTTCCAGAAAAACATCTACTTATGCCTTATTGACTATTTCAAAGCCTTAGATTGTGTGGATCACAACAAACTGTGGAAAATTCTGAAAGAGTTAGGCCACCAGACCACCTTACTTGCCTCCTGAGAAATCTGTATGCAGATCAAGAAGCAACAGTTAGAATGGGACCTGGAAAAACAGACTGGTTCCGAATTGGGAAAGGAGTACGTCAAGGCTGTATATTGTCACCCTGCTTATTTAGCTTATATGCAAAGTACATCATGAGAAATTCTGGGCTGGAAGAAGCACAAGCTGGGATCAAGATTGCCAGGAGAAATATCAATAACCTCAGATATGCAGATGACACTACCCTCATGGCAGAAAGTGGAGAGGAACTTAAAAGCCTCTTGATGAAAGTGAAAGAGGAGACTGAAAAAGTTGGCTTAAAACTCAACATTCAGAAAAAGAAGGTCATGGCCTCCGGTCCCATCACTTCATGGGAAATAGATGGGGAAACAGCAGAAACAGTGAGAGATTTTATTTTTTGGGGCTCCAAAATCACTGCAAATGGTGATTGCAGTCATGAAATTAAAAGATGCTTGCTCCTTGGAAGAAAAGTTATGACCAACCTAGACAGCATAGTAAAAAGCAGAGACATTACTTTGCCAACAAAGGTCTGTCTAGTCAAAGCTATGGTTTTCCCAGTGGTCATGTATGGATGTGCGAGTTGGACTGTAAAGAAAGCTGTGCACTGCAGAATTGATGCTTTTGAGCTGTGGTATTGGAGAAGACTCTTGAGAGTCCCTTGGACTGCGAGGAGATCCAACCAGTCCATTCTAAAGATTAGTCCTAGGTGTTCATTGGAAGGACTGATGCTGAAGCCGAATCTCCAATACTTTGGCCATCTTATGTGAAGAGCTGACTCATTTGAAAAGACCCTGATGCTGGGCAAGATTAAAGGCAGGCGGAGAAGGGGATGACAGAGGATTAGATGATTGGATGGCATCACCAACTCAATGGACATGAGTTTGGGTGGACTCCGGGAGTTGGTGATGGACAGGGAGGCTTGGCATGCTGCAGTCCATGGATGGGGTCACAAAGATTCGGACCCGACTAAGCAACTGAACTTACTGACTGACTGGGCAAAGTCATCTAATCCGAAGCCTACTTTATAGCAAACTTTTGAATATATTAATTTAATTTTTTGAATACTGTGCTGAAAATGAAAACCAGAATGGCTGTTTGGGTCCAGTATGGTTCTCAGTCTATTGGCTGTTTATCTTAGTTACTGTGGGGCTGACTGAGAGCTGCAGCTGCTGCCCTGCGCAGCATCTTGAGTGAATTTCCTAAGGCCTATGGCTATCTTGGAAAGATACCAAAATTCAAAATGTGAAGTATGGTTTCAAGTACATGTGCATAACTTTGGCACCATCACAGCATCAAAAAAGTGTAATTCAAACTATTATAAGTAGGGGATTTTGTGTGTTAGTTATCTGCGTACTCAGTTGCTCTGTTGTGTCTGACTCTTTGTGACCCCCATGGACTGTAGCCTGCCAGGCTTCTCTGTCCATAGGATTCTCCAGACAAGAATACTGGAATGGGTTGCCATCCCCTTCTCTAGGGGATCTTCCAGACCCAGGGATCAAACCCACTTCTCCTGAGTCTCCTGCATTGGCATGTGAATTCTTTACCACTGAGTCAACTGGGAAGCCCTCTTAATCTGCAGTCCATGGGGTCTCGAAGAGTCAGACATGACTGAGAGAATTTACTTTCACTTTTCACTTTCATGCATTGAAGAAGGAAATGGCAACCCACTCCAGCGTTCTTGCCTGGAGAATCCCAGGGACGGGGAGCCTGGCAGGCTGCAGTCTATGGGGTCACACAGAGTCGGACATGACTGAAGCTACTTAGCAGCAGCAGCAGCAGCATAAAAAATTCACCACAGTACTTTGCATTTTAAAACAATGAGCGCTTATTATTTCGCATTTCCTAGAAGTCAGAAATCTGATTTTGGCTAAGCTTTGCTCTTCTGTCTCTAAGTCTCTCATAAGGTTGCAGTCAAGCTGTGGGTCTAGGCTAATGTCTTATCCAAACACACCATCAGAAAATGAGGCAATCCACTTCCAGAGGTATTCAGGTGGCCATCAACAGAGTACATTCTGATAACCCTGAGGTTGGCTTCTCACACGGTCCATCATCTAGAGAGTGGGAGTGAGAACCTAGATGGGATACATATTTGGGGACCGTTGTGGAGTCTGCTGATCAAAGATAGTATTACAATTTTTCATAAATAAAATAATACTATGAAAAGAAATACATATATTTATATATAAATATTAATATATACATATGATGTGTATGTGTGTCTAAAGAAAGTGATGATGTGCATATATAAATATATTCCTAAGCTTCTCTAAACAAAAATGGTCTTGGGAGTAGCATTATACCAGTAACCCAGTGCATTGGTAAGCATCGATGATGGTTTTGGAGCAAGTTCTGCACTAGAAAGAACTACAACTTCTAGACCCAAGTAAAAAAATATATATATAAGATGGGCCTGAAAAACTTTATTGTGCCACAAATTAAGTATTCCATGAATGTTGTTGTTGTTCAGTTGCTAAGTCATGTCTGACTCTTTGAGACCCTGTGGACTGTAGCACTCCAGGCTTCCCTGTCCTTCACTCTCTCCTGGACTTTGCTCATATTCATGTCTGTTGAGTCTGAATGAATGAGGATGTATTAAAAAAAACCCAGGAAACCAGCTTGAAGAGGCTATGACTGATGAAATCTGAAATATGAGATTTAATGTAAGGATTAAAATAAATAATAAATAATAATATAAAATAAATAAACATAAATATTTATTTATATTAAATAATAACATATTTTAGTCATATGTGAGTCTTTGATATATTAGTTTGCTAGGGCTTCCACGGCAAAGTACCACAAACTTGATGGCTTCAAGAGCGTGCATTTATTCTTTCACAGTCTGGGCACTTGAAGTCCAGGACCAAGATGTGGGCATGGTTGGTTCCTTTTGAGAACCATAGAGGCTCCAGGCCCATTTCTTCTGTTTGTAGATGGCTGTCTTTTCCCCATGCTCTCACATGCCTTTCCTTCTTTGTTCAATTGTTTCTACATTTCCTCTTCTTATAAGAATACCAGTCATACTGAATTAGGGCCAAATGAAATGACTTGATTTTAACCTCTGTATAGATCCTGTCTCCAAATACAGTCATATTCTAAGATACAAAGGTTAGGAAAGCAGCCCATGAATTTTGAGGAGGCTACAGTAACACTTAAGTGATATTAATAAATAAGTAAATGAATAGATGTATGAACAAAATAATGGTGCAGAATACTAAGCTCTCCAATTTAATAGAATGCCAAGTAATAATAATCACTTAGTATTAGAGAAATCTGGCAAACATACACCTTTATATCAAGTGATTATAAACTGACATTTACTGAGTGTGCTTCTTAAAGTGGTACACTGAGAAGAACACAGCAGCCCTTCGGTGGTGTTCCTACCTTGGTTACATTACTTGACTAAATATGAGAAAAGAGCAGAGCTACTCAAATTTAGATACATTCTTTCTAAAGATCACTGGTTTATTAAAAAATCTTTTTCAAAAAATGTCAAGGTTATAAAAAAACAGAAAGTTCTAAGAAATTCTTCTTGATTGCAGGAGACCAGAGAGTGTTGACAACTACATGCCACTCGTGATCTTATGTTAGATTCTAATCTATAAAGGCCATTGGAAATACCAGCAAAATTTGAATAGGATCTATAAGTCATATTGTAGTATTAAACAAATGTTACTTTTTTGGTATTGATGGTTGTATTGTTTATGAGAGAGTGTTCTCCACAGGAAATACATACAAAAATAGAAAAGTTTGATGAGTGACTAATGAATGATTGATAAGGTCAAATATGGTAAAAATCTCAAATACAGGGGACTCTGGGTAATGGAGGAATGCAGATACAAGAGTTATTTGTACTATTCTTAAAACTGTTGTGTAAGCCAAATGATTTTTAAAGAATTCCTCAAATAACTAAATAAATAGCACTCAAATATTTTATTAAAAAACTCTGCCCTGACTGTAGCCACCAGGTTCCTCTGTCTGTGGGGTTCTCCATTATTTCTCAGGGCAATGTACATAAAGACCGTGATGAGATATCAAAATAATTAAAAGTAAAAAAATGGCTGTAGTGGATGTGGAGCAGTTGGAATTCTCATACAGTTCTTGTAGGAGTATAAAATAATTCAACCCCTTTGTAAAACAGTTTCTCACTCTTGAATAAAGCTAAGCATACACCTAAAAAAAGAAACAAACAAAACTCTGCCCAAACTTTGTAGAAGGAGATTCACTCCTCGGCCCTGATATCAAGCTAAGCAGATTCTCCTGCTTTCCTTTTCTATGTTTTATTTTGTCATCTGTGTATGTTGTGACCTGTGATATATTTGAAGCATATGTTACAAAAATCATACAGTGTTGCTTTTAAGAATATTGATTTAATTTTAGCTGCCTTGGGCCTTTGCTGTGTGCAGGCTTTCTGTAGTAGCTAGTGGGGGCTGCTCTTGGTTGTGGTGTGTGGGCTTCTCAGAGCTTTCTTGTGCAGAGAACGTGAGGGGGCTCAGTAGGTGGGGTGTGTAGACTTACTTGGGTTGTAGCATGTAGGATCTTCCTGGACCAGTGATTGAACTCATGGTCCTTACATTGGCAAGCAGATTCTTAACCACTGGACCAAGAGGGCAGCCCCCTACAGTGTTGTTTTAAATGTATGGATTTTAATTGCATTTTTCTATAAATTCCTTTTAGTGTTCGATTCTTGTAAAACTCAGTTCTGATTTTGAACCAATCCATTTCATATACCCATCTAGTTCATGGCATTTAACTTTTACTATGTATTTAAAAAAAAATTAACTAGAAGATAATTTCTTTGCAATGTTGTGTTGCTTTCTGCCATACAACAACCTGAATCAGCCATAAGTATACATATCTCCCCGCTCTCTTGAATCTCCCTCCCACCCCCACCCCAGTCCAGCCCTCTAGGTTGTTACAGAGGGCCAGGCTGAGCTCCCTGTGTTATATAGCAACTTCCTACTAGCCATCTGTTTTACACATCACCATGTAGTTTACCATAAGCAACAACAATACTTTTTCTATCTCTTCTCTTAGTGATGGACAACTAAGTTGTCTCCAGTTTCTAAATGGCATAGACACACCTACAATGAACCTGTTTGTGTATGTAGATTTAGTAATCAGTAATTCTCCTGGTCATAAATAGGTTTGAGATTGCTGAACTGTCAGATGCATGTTAGGTTATTTCTCTAAAAGATCTCTTGCTGGTTTTTAATATTACAATTATCTTTATATTTGTCAACTTTGTCATCACCTACTACATGAAATCAGTATCTTTATTTTTTCTATGTTCATATATATTAACATTAAAATAGGTTTTCTTTAGGTAAATTTTTGTTTCATAGTTATAAAATATTATTCTATATTTGATTTCTTATATTTTTATCATGGACATTAATAGCTTAAATCACTCAGAGTGCCCTTTTTCATGTAATGAAAGTCAAGGACCCTTATGTAATGAGTCATTTTTTAAAAATCACTGTCCCTTAAAAATTCAATATATCTAAAGGAAAAATCCACATGAATTAGCAACAGAAACCAAAAATAAATATATTTTAGCTAGCACTACTAACTTAAAAACTAAGGAAAATAAGACTAGATGGAAACTAAGGAGACATAAGAAAATCTTAACCAAAACAAAAAGCAAGACAGCATCACTAAAGAAATAACAAAAATGCTGCTTATCAGTTCAGAATAGAAGATAGAAGTAGTCTGTATGGTAACTGTTGAAAGTAGACTATTCAAGGATAGACTATGCATAAGATGTAAAAAACCAATTGATAAATTCAATATTGAATAATAAGAAAAATAGTTTTTGCTCAGAGTTGATATGGTTGTATGTATATAATATTCAATAACTCATTTAAAAATCTGTTGGAATGAATACAAAATATTTAGTAAGATGACTGAATATAAAGTAAATGTACAAAACAATCAAATTTTATCTATACTACCAATAACAAAAAATGGAACTGGAGCAATATCCTTGTCAAAATAGAGAGGGGAGAAAAAAAAAAAAAAACTAGAAGCAAAATTAAAAAATAAAACAATGACACAAGACCTACATTAAAAATGCTATTCTTTTTTTAAAGTATACTTATTTATTTATTATTCACTTATATTAAGGAAGCTTTATTTTGCAATATTGTGCTAGCTTCAAGTATACAGCAAAGTGATCTAGTTATGGATATATATTTTCATCAAAGAATGCTACTCTTTTTTAAATTACTGTTTTGAGTTCCATGTGATCATTTTGGCCAGATTTCTGTGATTGTGGTTTTCATTCTGTCTGTCCTCTGATGGATAAGGATAAGAGGTTTGCTCAAGATTCTTGATGGGAGGGACTAAGTTCAGTAGCTCGATGGTGTCTGACTCTATACGACCCCATGGACTGCAGCATGCCAGGCTTCCCTTTCCATCAGCAACTCCCAGAGCTTGCTCAAACTCCAATCTTAAAGGAAATCAACCCTGAATATTCATTGGAAGGATTTATGCTGAAGTTGAAGCTCCAATGCTTTGGTCACCTGATGTGATTAATCAACTCCTTGGGAAAGACCCTGATGCTGGGAAAGATTGAAAGCCAGAGGAGAAGGGGATGACAGAGGATGAGATGGTTGGATATATCACTGATTCAATGGACATGAATTTCAGCAAACTCTGGGAGATGGTGAAGGACAGGGAAGTCTGGTGTGCTGCAGCCCATGGGGTCGCAAAGTGTTAGACATGACTGAACAATTGAACAACAACAACAAATTTTGAGTTATTTTTGTGTTTAATATTGCCTTATTTTTAAAACCTTTGCATATTTTGATATGTCTTGTTCATATTTTGTTCTCAGCACCCTAATCTTCATACTGCATTTCACTGGAATTTGAATATAGCAATCATATGATAAACATTAAAAATGGAATCAATCCCAATTGCCAATTTTCATACAGAAACATCTGTTATGAGTCAGTTGTAAGGTGTAAGCGGCTTGCTAGTGGTGCTAGTGGTAAATCCTCTGCCTGCCAATGCAGGAGACTCAAGAGACTCGGGTTCAATCCCTGGGTCAGGAAGATCCTCTGGAGGATGGCATGGCAACCTACTCCAGACTTCTTGCCTTGAGAATCATGGACAGAGGAACCTTGCAGGCTATAGTCACAAAGAGTCAGAGACAACTAAAGCCATGTAGCCCACACATGTAAGGTGTAAGCATCGACCATTCTACTCCTCTTCATATATCCCATTGGTTAACCCCTTCAGATTGCTTCTGTAGGCATGGATTGAAAGGTCACTTCATAAATGTTTTAATATTCCTGCTACTTGCCTGAAACATGCTAGGCAAAAAAAATGCTGCAAGATGTGTAGTAGTGTTTTTATCTATTATCTTCTCCTTTTAAAAGAGTAGCACGTTTTATGACAGTGCTAGGGAACAGCTGTTACTTCATTTCAGTAGCTGATTATTTCTGGGAATTGCCAGAAGAATTATTGTCACTCAGGTTATTTGTTCAGATATCATCACATTTGTTTATAATTTATATACATTGAGGAATTGAAAAAAAGTTTTTGGGATATACACATTAATTCACAGCTGTGAAGTATGGAATATACTTGAAAAATGTTAAGATTAATACCATTTAGTATCTTAATGTTAGCAGCACATTTTAACTGGAACTTTGAAAAACTGAAAGTGCTGACCTAGAAAGAAGCCCCTAAAAAATCATTCACTATGGATTTCTAACAGAACTAAATACGCCTCTCTTCTGCACTTGCCATCAATTTCTTGTCAGATCTAATTCAAAAATCTGATCTTGATCCTTTACAACTTAAATGAGGCAGATAAGAGGTTCTGCCCTTTACTGAATTCTGCTTTTAACAAAGTGGGTTCTATAAAAACACACATACAGGAGTAGATATTTTCAAGTGATGAAAGTGGACTCTGCTACTAATTAGAATCCAGTTTGATGACTTTGCAGAAGCCTCTACAATTGTGACTTCCTATAACGTCTAATTTGCAAGTTTGCTGTTTTGCCACCTGAAACTGCATAAATCTTTTTTATGTTGTGGCTAATTAAGTAACTGAAGTACTTTTAGCATAACACTGTGTGGATTACAAGGTGCTTTCAACATACATCACTCCATGTAATAAATTATAAATTCTTTCTCAAAAATTGCCATTAATCTTCAGGATTTTAAATCATTTTGATCAAAATGCAGACTGTGCTTTTTTGAAATCAGATTGGATCCATAAGGCACCCTATATGTATCATATGCTTCCTTACCCTAGAGAGATTATGTAAAAAGAGCAGCTATAAGTTTCATTAACAGCCATGGAGTATAGAAGAATGAAAATCGATAAACTAGTACTATGACTAGTCAAAATAATTAAATTGCATTGATAAAGTGAAATGATTCTTTTTGTTGTTGTTGTGATATGCATAATTTTATTTACTGTTTTTTAAAACATATTTTTTTTAATGGGAGGATAATTGCTTTACAATATTGTGTTGGTTTCTGCCATATATCACCATGAATCAGCCGTGGATGTACCTATGTCCCCTCCCACCTCAACCTCCCTCCAACCCACTCCTTAGGTGGTCACAGAGCGGGGGTTTTGAGCTTCCTGAGTCAGCAGCAAATCCCCACTGGCTCCCTACTTCACACATGGCAGTGCAAGTGTGCCAATGTTACGGTCTCAAACTGGCTTACCCTCTCCTTCCCTCACGGGCTCCGCATGTCAGTTCTCCAAGTCTGTATCTCCACTGCTGCTCTGCAAACAGATTTATCAGTGCCATCTTTCTGGATTCCATAGATATGCTTCCATATATATTTGTTTTTCTCCTTCTGATTTATTTTACTCTGTATAATAGGGGCTCTCTTTTCTTAACCAACACCAGCTATATAACTGGGGAGACCAAATGCAAAGTGAAAATTTGAAGCCTTTTGTTAAAAAATTATTAAGAATTTCAAGTTGGTAAGAGCAAAGCATGAATTCAAGCATGGGCATTTTCTGATTGTGGTTTTCTGTGTGCCTGCCATGAAACTGGCCTTGATTGTGACATTGCACGTGCCATAGGCTAATATGAATTTTTAAAAAATTGTGGAAACCACTATGTGTCAGACACAGTGTTAGGCTGCTATATTCCGTATAAATTATAACTCCCATAAAACAAAACCTATGAGGACTGCTGTCATCTCACTCTAGAGAAGAAGAAACTGAGGCTGGGATTTTGCAAATTCACCTCATGTCTTTAGAAACTGACAATATTTCTATCCTTCGTTTTTCTCCAGAGATGGACTTCTACTTAATTAACGATTACAAATTATAAGGGGACGACAGAGGATGAGATGGCTGGATGGCATCACTGACTCGATGGACGTGAGTCTGAGTGAACTTCGAGAGTTGGTGATGGACAGGGAGGCCTGGCGTGCTGCGATTCATGGGGTGGCAAAGAGTCGGACACCACTGAGCGACTGATCTGATCTGATCTGAAATTATAAGGAGTGGGGACTTAAAGGAGGCGTAGTCTAATTAAGAAATTTGAAATTTCTGATCTGAGTTTGGCTGAGAGGAAAACGTCTAGTGAACCTCCCTGCTGCTGGTGCCAGGCCTGTGTCTGTGGCATTCCTACATGTTTCTTCCCCAGCTTTGCACATTTCTCCAAGGTGGAACATCTTTCTTTTCTTTTAAATTTGTTTCAGTTCCTTTGATTAACATATGGTAATGGATCAACTATGCAAAGGATTTTAGTTCTTGTTTTATCCATGAATGCAAGACTTAGATGAGGTCTCATTTTCACTTCTGTATTTCCTGGTGAAACTTCCAAATTTTAGGAACAAAATGAAAATGGTATGAACCAGAAAGATGCTACAGTGTTGAGAAAACTTTGCCTTATACAGTTGACCAAATTAAGCCATTGTGTCTGGGATGGAGAAAACTCAATGTCCACGTTTACATTGCTGGTGGGTTTTGTGTAAGAAATCAAGTCTTCTACCTATCTACACCCTCTTTTGACCATAATATGCTGTGGAAAAATCATCTTAGCCCATGCTATCATATGCTAACAATTACATGGTCAACACCTTAAAATGAATTCCAATCTTTCCTTTGTTTCAATAATATTTTAATGAACATGTTTTTGAATGTAGATTTAATCTTCCTCGAAAATATTTCACTAGGGTCTAATATCAAAGGAGTAATTGCTGTCTCAAAGGTTATGTATTTTACTTAAATCAGCTTCAATTGCTTTTCTAGTTATAAAGAAAATCATGTTTATTTTAACCAGAAACTATAAAATATAAAGAAATGTCAATAAAGAAATTACAATAAGCAATATTGGTCACTATTAAAATTTTAGCATAGTTTCAGTCATACTTAAGTCATATTTTTACTCAGTCATATTTAGTCTTCATTTCTGTCATATTTCTTTCTCTGTGTATATACATACCTGTATATGTTACTGCTGTTCTGTTGCCAAGTCATGTGTGACTCTTCACAACCCCATGCTGCTGCTAAGTCATGGACCCCAGCATTTCAGGTTTCCCTGTCCAAAGTATTGGAGCTTCAGATTCAGCATCAGTCCTTCTAAAGAATACTCAGGATTGACTTCCTTTAGGATTAACTGGCTTGATCTCCTTGCTGTCCAAGGGAACCTCAACCGTCTTCTCCAACACCACAATTTGAATGCATCAATTTTTTGGCTATCAGCCTTCTTTATGGTACAGTTCTCACCATTTGACTATACTGATCTTTGTCAGAAAAGTGATGTATCTGCTTTTTAATACACTGTCTAGGTTTATTTGAGAGTTTGACCATAAAAAAAAAAAAAAAAAAAAACTGAATGCTGAAGAACTGATGCTTTTGAACTGTGGTGTTGGAGAAGATGCTTGAGAGTCCGTTGGACTGCAAGGAGATCCAACCAGTCCATCCTAAAGGAGATCAGTCCTGAATATTCATTGGCAGGACTAATGCTGAAGCTGAAACTCCAATACTTTGGCCACCTGATACAAAGAACTGACTCATTAGAAAAGACCCTGATGCTGGGAAAGATGGAAGGCAGGAGGAGAAGGGGGCAGCAGAAGATAAGATGCTTGGATGGCATCACTGACTTGATGGACATGAGCCTGAGCAAGCCTCTGGAGTTGGTGATGGACAGGGAAGCCTGGCACACTGCAGTCCACGGGGTTGCAAAGAATCGGACATGCCTGAATGACTGAACTGACTAAAGTTTGTCATAGCTTTCCTTCCAAGGAGCAAGTGTCTTTTAATTTCATGGCTGCAGTCACCATCCACAGTGATTTGGAGCCCAAGAAAACAAAATCTGCAACTGTTTCCACTTTTTCTGCATTTATTTGCCATGAAACCATGGGACCAGATGCCATGATCTTAGTTTTATGGATGTTGAGTTTTAAGTCATCTTTTTCAGTCTCCTCTTTTACCCTCATCAAGAGGCTCTTTAGTTTCTCTTCAATTTCTGCCATTAGAGTGGTATCATCTGTGTATCTGAGATTTTGATATTTCTCCATGCAATCTTGATTCCAGCTTTTGATTCATCCGGCCTAGCATTTTGCATGATATACTCTGCATATAAGTTAAATAAGCATAGTGACAATATACAGTCTTTACAGTATAATCTTTTACTTTGCAAATATGCTACAGACATTTTGCTGTGGTTTATTTTCCTGTTTATTATAGGCAATTATATATATATATATTGGAGAAGGCAATGGCACCCCACTCCAGTACTCTTGCCTGAAAAATCCCATGGGTGGAGTAGCCTGGTAGGCTGCAGTCCATGGGGTTGCGAAGGGTTGGACACGACTGAGCGACTTTGCTTTCACTTTTCACTTCCATGCATTGGAGAAGGAAATGGAAACCCACCAGTGTTCTTGACTGGAGAATCCCAGGGACGGGATAGCCTGGTGGGCTGCCGTCTATGGGGTCGCAGAGTCAACATGTAAAATATTTATCTAAATAAAGTGAAAAGAGGTTCAGGAAAAATAGAAAATATCTGTAGACATAGCTCAGCCCCAGAATATTATAATTGTCAGATTGACTCAATAGGGTCATTAACTCGAGACCATGGTAGTGAGACTTCACACCAAGTGGACCTTCACCCTAAGCTAAAGTGCCTCTTTCTTTGTCTCTGTTATTTCTGTTACTGGCTTTTTCCCAAAATATTAACATCTAATTTACTATTAAAATTTAAAATTATTTTCTACTCATTATTGCAATTTTAAATGGAAATGGATTTTGAAATTTATCAGATGCATTTTTGACATTTCTTAGGACCTACAGTTTCTCCACCTTTAACCCACTAGCATGGTGAATTATAGTAATGTCTTTTCTGGAATAAAATTAAACACAGAATAAATTATATGTGATCATGGTATGTGTCTTTGGGTAATTTCAGTTGTAGTTCATTTAGACTATCTGTAAGCTGAGTGAGATTTGCCTGTATTCTTTTGCACTGTTTTTACTTATAGAAGCCTTATACAATTTATTGAAAACTTTATGGCCTTTGCTTTCTTTGAGTGAGGTAAAGAAAATATAAATTAATACAGTCAAGAAAATGTTTCTTCATTTAAAACTCCATGGATTCTGCTTCTTTTTAAAAATTTTCTAGCATATTGATACTTTTCATGGGTGTAATCAGTTTTCAGTTTTATAGCTTTTTTTTTGTAAATGTCTAAATTCATTTTTAATATAATCTATTTTAATTTGACTTTTAAATGTGTTAGCCTAAATTTACCAAGTAATATATACACATTTTTAATATATGCTTTCTTATTCTTTATTTGTATATACATTTTCCCCCTTATCTAATTATAATTCTGACCATATTTTTAATGTAAAAGTTCCTCCTCTGGGATGTGCTTCAGGTATATTTTAAGTTCAAAATTTATTAATCTCTACACTAATCATTATTATTGTTTTGTTTCTATTCTTAAACTTGGTTTGCTATTTTTTCTTACTTTAGAGTTAAATGATAACTTTATTTATACCTGGTTTATTTGAACACTGAAATACTGCTAAGACAGTTATTCTAATAAACACAACTTAGACTATAACATACATTTTGAAAAGCAAAATATTAAATATAATTGTTTCCTGAATACTTTAAAATTTTATGTTTATCATTAACTATTTAAAACTAAAATTTTGTTTGCTTTATTGTAAGCAGAAAGCACGGAAAATATCGTATCATGTATCAGTTCAGTTCAGTTGCTCAGTTGTGTCCAACTCTTTGCAACCCCATGAATCACAGCAAGCCAGGCCTCCCTGTCCATTACCAACTCCCAGAGTTCACTCAAACTCACGTCCATCGAGTCGGTGATGCCATCCAGCCATCTTATCCTCTGTTGTCCCATTCTCCTCCTGCCCCCAATCCCTCCCAGCATCAGAGTCTTTTCCAATGAGTCAATTCTTCGCGTGAGGTGGCCAAAGTATTGAAGTTCCAGCTTTAGCATCATTCCTTCCAAAGAACACCCAGGACTGATCTCCTTCAGAACGGACTGGTTGGATCTCCTTGCAGTCCATTGGACTCTCAAGAGTCTTCTCCAACACCACAGTTCAAAAGCATCAGTTCTTTGGTGCTCAGATTTCTTCACAGTCCAACTATCACATCCATACATGACCATAGGAAAAACCATAGCCTTGATTATACAGACCTTTGTTAGCAAAGTAATGTCTCTGCTTTTGAATATGCTATCTAGGTTGGTCATAACTTTCCTTCCAAGGAGTAAGCGTCTTTTAATTTCATGGCTGCAGTCACCATCTGCAGTGATTTGGGAGCCCAAAAAAATAAAGTCTGACACTATTTCCACTGTTTCCCCATCTATTCCCATGAAGTGATGGGACCAGATGCCATGATCTTCGTTTTCTGAATGTTGAGCTTTAAGCCAACTTTTTCCCTCTCCTCTTTCACTTTCATCAAGAGGCTTTTTAGTTCCTCTTCACTTTCTGCCATAAGGGTGGTGTCATCTGCATATCTGAGGTTATTGATATTTCTCCTGGCAATCTTGCTTCCATCTTGTGCTTCTTCCAGTCCAGCCTTTCTCATGATGTACTCTGCAAACAAGTTGAATAAGCAGGGTGACAATATACAGCCTTGACGTACTCCTTTTCCTAT
Source organism: Bos grunniens (assembly GCF_055505025.1). Lineage (NCBI taxonomy): Eukaryota > Metazoa > Chordata > Mammalia > Artiodactyla > Bovidae > Bos > Bos grunniens. Next base: position 5,358,052 of record NC_141176.1, on the reverse strand, counting down.
TTGGAACCAGTCTGTTGTTCCATGTCCAGTTCTAACTGTTGCTTCCTGACCTGCATATAGATTTCTCATGTATGACTATCACTAATTTGATTTTCTTCAGTATTTTACTGTTTATTTACTGCTTTTGTTAGGATAATACTAGCTACTTGTAATAAATAAAAGTTAAAATAACATGACATGTATCAAAAATTTTTTCTCCCTCACATTATAGTCCATTGTGGATTTTGTGGTTAATGGTTTGCTTTTCTCCACTTCATGACTGAAGGAAATGTCTTATGCCTGTTCCTTTCTTTTTTTGACTTTTCTTTCTATTTTTTAAGTCTAAGACTTAATAATTATTCTCTTTCATCTTTAATTCTAATATCACATTTACATGTTGCTTGTATATTTTCTATTCTTTAGCATTTTTTTCTTGTTTTATTTCATTAAAAAAATTAACCTACTTTAGTAATCCAGTTTCTTCAGGTAGCATTTCCTATATTGTAAAGAAATATTATTAAAAACCAATTGCAGAATTTTCTCCATTTTTTTATTCAGCCAGTTTAGACCTCAGTTAAAAATCTACTAACTTAAAGCCCCTCTTGAGTAAATCATGATACACTTTGATATTTCAGAATCATTGTTCTAGAAGAACCCCAAGGTTCTATTTCAGCTGTTTTCCAATCTTTTGGAGAAATACCTGATTTTGGATCATTTAAAAAAAAAAAAAAAAAAAGGCAATGCCAAAGAATGCTCAAACTACCACACAATTGCACTCATCTCACACGCTGGTAAAGTAACGCTCAAAATTCTCCAAGCCAGGCTTCAGCAATATGTGAACCGTGAACTTCCTGATGTTCAAGCTGGTTTTAGAAAAGGCAAAGGAACCAGAGATCAAATTGCCAACATCCGCTGGATCATGGAAAAAGCAAGAGAGCCCCAGAAAAACATCTATTTCTGCTTTATTGACTATGCCAAAGCCTTTGACTGTATGGGTCACAATAAACTGTGGAAAATTCTGAAAGAGATGGGAATACCAGGCCACCTGATCTGCCTCTTGAGAAATCTTTATGCAGGCCAGGAAGCAACAGTTAGAACTGGACATGGAACAACAGACTGGTTCCAAATAGGAAAAGGAGTACGTCAAGGCTGTATATTGTCACCCTGCTTATTCAACTTGTTTGCAGAGTACATCATGAGAAAGGCTGGACTGGAAGAAGCACAAGATGGAAGCAAGATTGCCAGGAGAAATATCAATAACCTCAGATATGCAGATGACACCACCCTTATGGCAGAAAGTGAAGAGGAACTAAAAAGCCTCTTGATGAAAGTGAAAGAGGAGAGGGGAAAAGTTGGCTTAAAGCTCAACATTCAGAAAACGAAGATCATGGCATCTGGTCCCATCACTTCATGGGAAATAGATGGGGAAACAGTGGAAATAGTGTCAGACTTTATTTTTTTGGGCTCCCAAATCACTGCAGATGGTGACTGCAGCCATGAAATTAAAAGACGCTTACTCCTTGGAAGGAAAGTTATGACCAACCTAGATAGCATATTCAAAAGCAAAGACATTACTTTGCCAACAAAGGTCTGTATAATCAAGGCTATGGTTTTTCCTATGGTCATGTATGGATGTGATAGTTGGACTGTGAAGAAATCTGAGCACCAAAGAATTGATGCTTTTGAACTGTGGTGTTGGAGAAGACTCTTGAGAGTCCAATGGACTGCAAGGAGATCCAACCAGTCCGTTCTGAAGGAGATCAGTCCTGGGTGTTCTTTGGAAGGAATGATGCTAAAGCTGGAACTTCAATACTTTGGCCACCTCACGCGAAGAATTGACTCATTGGAAAAGACTCTGATGCTGGGAGGGATTGGAGGCAGGAGGAGAAGGGGACGACAGAGGATAAGATGGCTGGATGGCATCACTGACTCAATGGATCTGAGTTTGAGTGAACTCTGGGAGTTGGTAATGGACAGGGAGGCCTGGCGTGCTGTGAGTCATAGGGTGGCAAAGAGTCAGATACAACTAAGCGATTGAATTGAACTGAACTGAAGACTAAATTGTTGAGCTACATTAATCAGTTTGGGTTGTAGCCTACTGTCAAAAGAACAGGGAGCTAATTGTTACTTGGTCGCGTTGTGGATGCTTCATTTTTTTCACTTTGTGTGATCCTTTTTGTTCCTCACTTGGAATCCTCATCTCTCTTTGAAATTGATTCTGGTTTCTCTCTAGGATACACTTTCTTTTAAAACCTTTCTTGACTAGGGTTTTAAGAGGTTTCAAGTTGCCTGAACTTTTGGAAAGAATCTCATTCCTAAACCAAGAGGTAACTGGAATGGATTTCAAAGTAAAGGAGTTAATGGAGTAAGTCACTTAAGTCCCATCATCATCACTCACATTTGGACCTCAACTGTGCACAGCACCAGGTTATTTAAAGGGATTTAAAATTCATACTAATATACAGTGCTTGTTTAATCTTGTCATTTATTTTAATATATTAGGAGAGTTCTCCAGCAAAATAGAGCCAATAGGATATCTATCTGCCTACCTATCTATCATCATTCACCCATTATCTTCTATCTTCTCTCGATCTACTATTTATGTATATGTTTATGTACTCTGTATATATTGAGAGATTCATTTGAAGGAAATGGCTCATATTGTTGTGGAGGCTTGTTGAGTTCAAAACAGATGCACTAGGCTTGCAGACTGGAGACTCAGGAGAAGTTGTAGTTCAAGTCCACAGTCAATCTGCTGAGAGAATTCTTTCTTGCTTAGGAAAGGTCAGTCTTTTTTCCACTAAGGCTTTCAACTGATTGGATAAGGCTCACTCACATGATGGAAAGTAATCTGCTTCACTCAAGTTCACTAATTTAAATGTTAATATCATCCAAAACCTTTTGCACAAACATCCAGGCACAGACATGCTGACACATAAAATTAACCAACCTGTCATCCCAACATATATGTGTGTGTGTATATATATATATGTATGTGTATATATATATATATATATATATATATATATATATATATATATATGACCCAAAGTTACAGACTGGAAGGAAAATATTTTGGTTCTCTTCATAGCTATGCTGCTGCTGCTGCTAAGTTGCTTCAGTCGTGTCTGACTCTGTGTGACCCCATAGATGATAGCCCACCAGGTTCCCCTGTCCCTGGGATTCTCCAGGTAAGAATACTGGAGTGGGTTGCCATTGCCTTCTTCCTTCATAGCTATATCCGTCACAAAAAAGCATAAATCAGATGGCATAGCAGTTAACAGTATCTAAAATATTTTTCTTGCCATATACCTTCTTCAAATGTGTATCTTTCTCCTACACTTAAAACAGTCCTTCTTTTGATTATGTTCTTACAAGGCTGACCTCCACCAGTCTCTACTTTATGCTAATTGGTTGTAAAGGAGTACAAATGAAATTCATTTTTGCTCATTAACTCTATACCTGGGTGTGCTAGAAAGCCACCTTTCACTATTTAACTCAAGGGCTATTTGTACATTTAAATTATCAGCTTAGTGATTTGAGAGATTGAGCAGTAGGAACCAGGGTCTTAACCTAACAAGATGATTTTTTTTCTAGCTTTATTTCTCTTAATGAAAGTGTTGTGATGCTTTACAGGTATTTTAAGTTGAATTTTCTATTTAGTTTAGCCATTTCTAAACTGAGACAGACTTTTTTTTACAGGTGCTACTTTTGCTGTATAACAGAAATGATGGTAAACCCAACCCTAATTCCCTGATGACCTTCTCTTCACTGCAGTTGATACAGATTTAAGGACCCCTAAAACCTACTACCAATCTTTCCAGATGTTGTTTTTCTTACTGGGAAATTAATTCAAATTGTAGATCCTGTTTGTCAATATTGTCCTAATTTTAGTCACCTCACAAATTTGGAAAAGAGGCTAGTGGGATTCTGCTATACTTTTGCTTCCAAAACTCTTTATAGATTTAAAATTAAAAAATATAAAATAACATGCTTGTTAAGGATATAAGCAATTTTCAGTTCTTGTAAAAAATAACTGATTTTATTTTTAAGCACTTGTTTCAGTGCAGTCCTCCTTTGGTATGTTTTTTCCTTATTCCCCTGAGATTTATGTCTATTTCTGATTCTGTTCCTCAAGCCCTCTCTGAGAATAGGAAGGCAATGAACTCATTTGATTTTTGTTTTAGCAATGCCTGTCTTTTCAGTCAGTAAATTGCTCTGGCCATCTGTAAGAAACTCCACTCTCTCTGTTACTGACCTTTTGTTCTTTCCATGCTTGAAAAATGTCTTATTATTTGTCTTAATGTCTTCTGCAATCTTCTTTTCATTTGACACCTTCCCTTTTCTTATCCTATTTTCTTTTACACTTCAAGCTTCAAAATCACGTATATATTCATAGATTTTGCATGAACTTTTCCTTCTCTGATACTATTTTATTTTGCCTTTAGCATTGGTAGTATGAGCATTGATCCCATGTCTTTATGTTCTGGTGCAGTACGTTTATGTTAAAAACAAACGAAAAACTTTACATTATTTCTTTCTTATTTCTATCTGACTTTCAAATTGAACTAGTAAAAACATTATCCACTTAATCAGTCATTAATCAAAATTATACTAAATACCTGCTGTGCTTTATAGTTTTTGATTTGTTATGATTAAGTTCAAGTTAAGAAAAAGTGTATACTTTCCCAGTTTTTAATATAATGTGTTTGCATTTTCTTTTCTTTCATTTTTTTTGCCTTCACTTTCAGTCTTCCAGGACACATATAAAATTTAGGAATATTGCAAAATCTGATAGAAACATTTTCACTGTAGTCTCAGAAGGCAAATATCTCTACTTATTTTAATACACACTTGTAAAAAAGGATGTGATATCATAGTTTGTTAAAACAACCAAAGTTGTTTCAATACAATTTGTTTATGCAAGTGATGTTTCTTCAATGAGAAAGTTTCTGCAGTAATTATCAATTAATACATGGCCATGCATGAGTCCCTTTGCAGTGTGCATAAAAGCCACCCCAGTTGGGACAGTCCTAGAAGGCTTAGTTTCTCTGTTGCCTTCAGAAATTCATAAAGTTTAAAAATGTTTATGTATGTTGACATTATATTTCATAGGAGGTGGCAATTTTCACAAAACTTCTCATCTATGTGGCCTATAAAGATGAGGTGTATTCTTTCATAACATTCTTCGAGAAAATAAAGCAAAATGGTGAGTAAAATAATAATGCAGCCTTAACCTCAATCTTTTGTATTCATTATATTCATTGCTTTTAGATTTTTAGATATTAGTTCCTCCATGACATTGCTTCTGAAGACTGCAAGGTAATTTGCTTTCTTGTTACATATGAGTAAACTGCCAGACCTAACCACTGAGCTGTTTACTAAAGTGATCTGGCTTGCTCCTGTTAACCATGAACAAGACAGCCCCGGCTAATTGGGCAATTAAAATCAAGGAAAATGCACCACGAAGAAATTCTCTGCATTCAGCTCAACTCAGCATAAAATATTGTTAATTCAACATTAAAATGAACTTCTCTCTTAAATAAAGACTAGGCTTTGTATTGATCCTTTCTTGATCTAAGGCTATTTTTTAAAAATACGTATCTTGCTTGCTAAAATAGAGTTTAGATTAGATGGAACATTAAATATTAAGATTTTTTTTTTCCCTAGCACTAAGGTGACTACTTTCCTGGCACATCTTGAGCCATTTTTGTAACAAGGATACAGAAAATGTCAAAATCCAAAACATCACAGCCAGCGATGGGAATGGGTGTCTCACACATAGTATAAAGTGTAACTAGTTCTCCCGTAGTGTAATGTCGTTCTTCTATCCTTGAAATGGACTTTTTTTTAGGTGCACATAAGAAAATTGTTTTATATCATTCTGGCTTTCCTGATAGCTCAGTTGGTAAAGAATCAGCTTGTAATGCGGGAGACCCTGGTCCAATTCCTGGGTCAGGAAGATCCTCTGGAATAAGGGAAAGGCTCCCCACTCCAGTATTCTGGCCTGGAGAATTCCATGGACTGTATATTCCAAGACTTTCCATGAAAGTCACAGTCAGACAGGACTGAGTGACTTTCACTTCACTTTTGTATCATTCCATATAATTAAAATGGTACACATATAAATGTCTAGCCACAAAATGGCTGTATGTATAATTTTTTTACATTGCCACTTTAGAAAAACAGAACTTTCCTTTTTGTATTTTGGCTAAACTTATTGAAAAGCAGAGACATTACTTTGTCAACAAAGGTCCATCTAGTCAAGGCTATGGTTTTTCCAGTGGTCATGTATGGATGTGAGAGTTGGACTGTGAAGAAGGCTGAGCGCCAAAGAATTGATGCTTTTGAACTGTGGTGTTGGAGAAGACTCTTGAGAGTCCCTTGGACTGCAAGGACATCCAACCAGTCCATTCTAAAGGAGATCAGTCCTGGGATTTCTTTGGAAGGAATGATGCTAAAGCTGAAACTCCAGTACTTTGGCCACCTCATGCAAAAAGACTTATGATGGGAAGGATTGGGGGCAGGAGGAGAAGGGGACTACAGACGATGAGATGGCTGGATGGCATCATCAACTCGATGGATGTAAGTTTGAGTGAACTCCGGGAGTTGGTGATAGACAGGGAGGCCTGGCATGCTGCGATTCATGGGGTCACAAAGAGTCAGACATGACTGAACGACTGAACTGAACTGAACTGAACCTTAAAAAGCATTCTCTAATTTGTTGGGTTTTTTTTTTCAATTTGTAATTTATTGTCTTGATTCAGGTTATGTGACTTTCTTTTATTATGCTATTTACAATCATCAGTAACTTCTCTCCATCACTTCTGCCTATGAAAACAGTGTTTGGAAGTTTCCCTTCTGTATTTACTGTGTCTTTCCCCACACCTCCACAGTCCTTCTAGCTGAAACATTCACCTTTAGTGCCTTAGGTCTGTTATTTGAGGACAGAGGCCTGTTCACTCGTAGCAAGCAGTTAGAGAGAAACTGCCTTTCTCTTTTACTGGCAATGTGTGCATGAAGTCTTCGCAAGAAATTACTTGGATGTTCTGTAGACAGTGCCTTTGGTTTCCCCGGGTCATTTAATTTAAAGTGATCATAGCCAGGATCATAGTTGGCATTGTGTGTTCCCGCATTTTGTTACAACTGTACTCTTCTATTCCATGTTAAAAAGATCTTCGCATACTGAACAAGGATGAGGTTTTGCTTAGGGCTCCAAATGCAGTGCAAAAGATAAATTGAGGACAGGGAAGTTAGAAGAGTTATTTGCATGGATGTTTGCCTTTGCTATTTTTATCCTTTCCTAAATATTAAGATGATGGTTGAATTGTTGAAGGACTAGCAATTACAATCAGTATGTGAGTTCATATAATTTGCTTTCTGTACTACTCCATAATCCATATTTTTTCTGAGTGTATATATAACACTTCTTGGCTTTCTTTAGTATCAGCAATTATTTTGATGCAGTATCTGTTGATCCTGTTAGCAGAGATGATATACTATCCGATCATTAGCAAATATTATTGCAGGAGTCAGGCAGTGTCCAATACTTTGTATGTAACTATGGAAAGGACTGGAGTAGAAAATGGCAACCTACTCCAATATTCTTGCCTGGAAACTTCCAAGGACAGAGGAGTCTGATGGGCTACAGTCCATGGAGTTGCAAAAAGTCGGATGCAACTGAGCATGCACTCATGCATGGAAAGGATACGAAGTACACTAAACCATTACCACAACAGTTTGTACATATAAATTCTGTATAGTTGCAACCCTTAATGCAAGTGATTATGACTTTTCAGAGTCCCAAATGTAAGACAGGTAATAGGCCTGAGCAATGCAAGTACTAACCTGAACCAAAAAGTTAGCAGATTCAATCTTAAAAATATTTTGTAAATATAAATCTGAAGTTTAACGGTAACATTGGTATAATATTATGCAATGATAATCAAAGTTTAGAACAAAATATTGTTTGACACATATTTTGAGAAGGCAATAGAAAGTGTCAACAAAATCCAAGCTAATAGTCTGTGTTGTGAAGGCTTCATGCTTAACTGTATTAATGTCACTTTCTGTTACGGGTTCATTCTAGTTAAGGTGTTCTCTAGCTTCAAGGAAGAATAGCAATGAAGCACGCAGAGGAAGAATTAGAAAAAGGCAAAAGTGTGTTGATGACCAGTTTCTCCTTTATAGATGTTACCTATGTTGTTTCTAATCCTCTGGCATCCCCTTCTCCTCCTGCCCCCAATCCCTCCCAGCATCAGAGTCTTTTCCAAAGAGTCAACTCTTCGCATGAGGTGACCAAAGTATTGGAGTTTCAGCTTTAGTATCAGTCCTTCCAAAGAACACCTAGGACTGATCACCTTTAGGATGGACTGGTTGGATCTCCTTGCAGTCCAAGGGACTCTCAAGAATCTTCTTCAACACCACAGTTCAAAAGCATCAATTCTTCAGTGCTCAGCTTTCTTCTCAGTCCAACTTTTACATCCATACATGACCACTGGAAAAACCATAGCCTTGACTAGATGGACTTTTGTTGGCAAAGTAATGTCTCTGCTTTTGAATATGCTGTCTAGGTTGGTCATAACTTTCCTTCCAAGGAGTAAGTGTCTTTTAATTTCATGGCTGCAATCACATCTGCAGTGATTTTAGAGCCCCCCAAAATAAAGTCTGACAGGTTTGGGCGAACTCTGGGAGTTGGTGATGGACAGGGAGGCCTGGTGTGCTGCAATTCATGGGGTCGCAAAGAGTCAGACACAACTGAGTGACTGAACTGAACTGAACTGATGTTGTTTCTGACATATATATCAGCACGTTGTCTTAGAGTGAGGTAATGTGCAATTTTGTGTACTTAAGTAAACAGTTTCAAAGAAAAGGTCAATAGCCATTGAATTCCAAATGCAGTGTAGTGATATATCAACCTCAGTGCAGCTCAGAAATGGTGACTCTGAGGCCTCATTTTAGAACAGTATGTCATAATTTGCATTTCGCAAAATCTCCTTGCAATTTGCATGCATAGTCAAGTCTGAGGATCACTGGTCTAAAATAATCTTTAGTTTTCTACCAGTTAAATACTATCATGACCCAACAAGGCCTTTTCTATATGTTCTAAGAAAATAGTAAAAGCAAAAATACAAATTTATTATAAAAGGTGCTGAATGGTAGAGGAGTAGATGTGAAGTGTCTTATGACCTCACAATTCACTTAAAAATCCTGTGATATTAGCATTCATTTATTGGGGAAGTATAGTAGCTGACATGTTTCAGCCATAGTAACTGGTTAATTACAGGAATGTAGTAATACCTTTTTTTTTTTCTTTTTTGCTTGTCATACAACAAATTTATTATCGTCCTATTCCATAATATTTTTAATGATTAATGCTAGTGCAGAATTCTTTATTTAAAAGGAGTCTAAACCTGAAATTTTGCTTTTATTTCCAAAGAACTTTAAAAAATTACTTTAACAATTTTTCTTCCAAATAATTGGAGTCATTCAACTGTGGATACATTTTCCATGCTGGTAGAAGAAGAAGAAGGCAAGACAATGGCACCCCACTCCAGTACTCTTGCCTGGCAAATCCCATGGACAGAGGAGCCTGGTAGGCTGCAGTCCATGGGGTCGCTAGGAGTCCGACACGACTAAGCGACTTCACTTTCACTTTTCACTTTCATTCATTGGAGAAGGAAATGGCAACCCACTCCAATATTCTTGCCTGGAGGATGCTGGGGATGGTGGAGCCTGGTGGGCTCCCGTCTATGGGGTTGCACAGAGTCGGACATGACTGAAGCGACTTAGCATAGCATTTTCATGCTGGTGATATTTTTTTTTGTATGAACTTTCTTTTCTGCTGTTTTTAAGAATATAGACTTATTTTAAATTTTCTTTCAAGTGTTATTTAATTTCTAACTATTTTTACTAAATTGTTCTAGTTGGCATAGTCCTTAGAATTCTCTTTAGATATCCACAACATTCATTTCTCTTTTTGAGAGCCAATGTATATGTATTCTCTGCTGAAGTACTATGTCACATAATCCTCACAAGTTAAATTCAGATTTTTCCAGGTCTCAGTGAGGCCTTAAGTAGAGTACCAAAACACCCCAAACAGTTATTTATTCCCTTTGGAGTTTGAGTAGGAATGTAATATTCACACTGCAACATGATTTACAGTTCTTGGAAACAAATCCTATTACAAACATGAAATATGATAATGGAATTTCTCAAACTTATACTTTTGAGTTTCTGGCATTTTGTTGGGAAAAGCAGGAGAGACAAAGTGTCTGCATTTGTTTCCAAGCTGCTTTGAGTTGTGCTGTTTCTTGTCGTATTTCATAATGAGTCTGGATGCTTTCTGGCAAAGACATCTGTGAGCTACTGCAAGATAATTCTTCAGGACATCAAAGAAATTAATGACAGAAAGAGTTTATTTCTAAAAGAAATAGCTGCCTTATAGAGCTTGAGAGGAGCTGAGGCTACTGGGGTAATCTGAGTCAATTACACTGAATTCACATGGGTGAGTCTGCAGTTCTCAGCTCCTCCCTCTAACAGCTGTCCTTAATCAGTCCTGATTCCTCATTTCATCCAATGCTCCCTACAATGCTGACTCTGTCCAGCTCAAGCCAGACTCCTTAATAATTGTTCAGTCATTTAGATTAAGCTCCCCCATCACTGGACTTTCCATGTTTTGCTTCCTCCCAGGTATTTTCTGACTTCTTTTATCAAATATTTATGACATCTTGTTGTACTACTTTGCCATAAGATGGGAAATTTACACAAAATGTAAAATTTGCAATGACTGCTGGGTTTTGTAAATATCAAAGTAGAGGCCAGAGAAGTGTAAGAGCTTCACTTTTACTCACTTGCCATGGCTAATTGCTAGACCTAAAAAACAAAATGAAACTTTAAGAAATGGACATCTATACTCCCATTTAAAAATTATTTCTTGAACTTTATCTGTAATCTATAGTATTGTTGCCTTTCTTTTGCAGACTGTTTAGGACTAAGAATGACATATATGCTAAACGAAAAGAAATAACTTATTTGTATCCATCTCAGGTTGACCTTCTCTATCATCTGTTTTTAGAGAGTCATAAAAAGATAGAACTGATCCTACATCTTCTAAGATCATATTTCTATATTTGTATAAAACAATAACTATTGTAAGCCAGACAGTGATTAATGATTTTATGGAAGAAGCTTCCCTTACCAAACATTATTAACAAATACTGTGGAGTATCCATGTTACTTTATGCTTAAAAATATAAACTGTATGTAATCTGGTGTTTCCAGTGGGAACAATGAAATGTATCCCTATGAACCACCAGTGAATAGCTAGATTCTCAAAGTACTTCAATTCCTGGTCCTACTTACAGTAGTTAAGGTTTGCTATATATGAAACTAGTTGTTCAAAAATACTATGTAATTCAGATTTTCGATACATTTTCAATATAGCAATCTACAAGGTAAGTCTGATTTCCAGTTTACTGATGAAGTAAATTCAATTTATTTGAATCCTCCTGTTTTAACCGAGGGTTCTACCCTGAAAACTAAACAAGTACTTCTCCTTCAGCTCCGCACCTTGCTCTCTTACTCTCTCAGCTGCTTTAGAATCTCAGAGGCAAAATGATCAGACACAGCACAGCGGCCAATGCCTCCCCCGCCCCTGCTCCCAGCTTCGCATCTGTTTGACCCAGATACTGGGTTACTTGAAAGATAACTTTTCCAACTTATCCCTTTCTTCTCCCCATCTCCCAAATTCCATTTTTTTGTGTGTTTTTTTAAAATGAATTTATCATGGAAGCAAAATAAGCAATTAATGATTTTATGCTAATGCATTAATAATTCATTTAACTTGATATGTTTCTCAGCCCAAGAGCATCTGCAATTTGAGAGAGATAAAAAAATCTATGTGTATTCTAAGAGATTTCCAATATGGAATTTCTAATACTTTCATCACAGATGTCCACAAGGAATGGTGTGTTGGAGTTGGTTTGTGTGAACTTGAGAGAATCAATTATTAACAAAAATGAATGTTGTTCCTATATATACATTCTAGTGTGTGGTAGCAGAAACAGCAATAACATCCCCTGCAAAAAAAAAAAGCAAAAAGAAGACATAAGTAAAACATATAAATATATTTTAGGTAATGTGGGACAGTGAAATCCTCAGTGGACAGGAATCTCTCACTGAGAAGGTAAAATTTTAATTGTGACTTGAAGGAAGCAACAGAGTGAGACTTGATACCTGAGGTAATGTATCCCCAGTAGAAACGATGGGGTGTGCAAAGATCCTGGGGCATGAATGTGCCTGCAGTGTTTGAGGAAAAGTGAGGACTGTGTGAGTAGGCCTGAGTGAATCTGGGATGAGAAGCTGGCAATTAGGGCAGAGAAGTAACATAAGGCCAACAGGGCCACATGTTTATAGTAAGAGCTGTGGCTTTTGTTCTAGATAATAGGAAAGAGTTTTCAAGCATTTTGAGCAAAGAAATGACACAGAAACTCATTTTTATCTTGCTGCTGTAAGGAGAATAGATTGGAAGGGACAATAGTAGACACAAAGATACTTATTAGGATTGGATTCATTCAACACTTATAGTGAACTGTAATACTTGCAGAGGAGATGGTAAAATTTGAGTGAGATTCTTTGAGAAGATCTGGATTGAAGGAGAAAGGATTTCTGCTGTTTCTAAAGTTTTTACTTCAGCAACTAGATGTGGGGAATTCTCAGTAAGTAATGGCTTGTAAGAGAATCATAGAACTTATTTTTGGGCATATTAGACTTCTAAATCAAGATGTTGAGTAAGCAGTTTGATATACACTAGCGTGAAGTCCAAGGAAAAAGTTCAGGCTAAAGGGATAACTTGGAGTGTTATCAGCAAATAGGTGGTATTTAAAATCACAAGGCAGGATGTGATCACCTGGCAAGTAAATATAGATAGAAAAGCAAGTCTATTGAACAGGAAATATGTGATCATTCAGATTACTGCAGTAAAATCAGTGCCTACATAACAATCTGTCTTCTCCCCCAACCTCTGCACATACATATGTTAATAGAAATAAAACATGTATTCCATTTCACATTCTTTATAAAACTCTGATTAACTTCTACTAGTGCTATAAGATTCAGCTTCAACATCATGTTCTCCTTATGTCTAGAGAATGGCTGAGTTGTCACTTTAATGTAAATCATAGGAATCACACATCAATCTGTTTTTATTTAACTTATATTTCTGTATTGTTATTATCTCAATCATCCATGCATTTGTTCATGAACTTGGCGAGGATCATATATTTCCAATGTCTAGTATTTAACTTGAAAATGTGAAGGCACTTGGTATATTAATGAATAAAATAAAAGACATAATAATGGAAAGTAAACGGAGAAGAAGGATAAAGAGAGTTTTCAGGGTACGCTGTGGAGGAGGGTGTTAGAGAGGAAGACTGAGGTATATTTTACCCAGTGTGTAATCCTGGTTCTGAAAATCTGCTTGCAATTTTTGCAAACATGGAATACATACTGTATAACTTAGCAGAACATGATTCAATTTCCTCTTCTGTGAAATGAGAGTGTTAAACTGAGCCCCTTCCAGCTTTAAAATGCAAAGATTTTATGACTCTCAGACTCCCAAGTGAAATACGGTCTGAGAGTCATGGACATCTTTTCTTCCCTGTGTTTGGTCATGCTAGTTATATCAATCCCCCATGCTGGCTGTAGGTGCCCTCACCTCATTTGCTTAGTCTCACTTCCTCTCACCCCTGACGTGGTAGACGTTATTACCCTGATTGTTTTACAAGTTATCATTACCCTCAAAAAAGTCATGTCTGCTATATTCTCATTATTTGTATTTGCTGTGTGTTGCCTTGACTTTCCTTTTCATTCTGTAAAGCAAAGAAAGCAAAACAAAACAAAGAAAATCAAAACTTTCTTTTTTTCCCCTTTTGAAAAAAATTTGACATTAGGCAAGGAAATTATCACTAAATACAACCATTTAAAATTTGCTGAAAAAGACATTGGGTGGAAAAATATGATAAGATTCTGCAGTGATAATAACTCATTCACTTACAGTGCTTCAGAGGAGTTTGCCATTGATTCACACAGCTCCATAGTTTTCCATATATTGCTAAAAGTTAGTTAAGAAAGAATATTCTTATCCTCTTTCCATTCTTTCTGCTTCACTCAAAAGTTGATGTTGAAATATAAACTAATGAAACATGCATGATATAGATTTCATTATAAACTGATTCCATTTAATTCATCCTCCATGGTGACTAAGTAGTTTCTGAAATTAGGCACTTTTTATACCAACACTAAAAGCTCAAAACTTTTATTCTTCTTCCTAGATTATAGAAAATCCCAGGGAGAGAAGTATTAGATTTAAAATTAGTGTGTTTATAGTGAAATTAAAGTCCCAGATTCTAAAATTCATTAAGCTAAAACATATTAAGTCAATTTTAAATCCCTTACTTACTTGTTGCTTAAAAATATAGCACAAGCTCATTAGTTTTCCTGTTCTTGCCAAGTAACAACCTGGAGTTGATTTTTCACTAGAGAGGAGATTAAATTTAAAAACCAGAATAATGGAAAGTTTAAGTGATGCTAAGTGAGCCATAGTATGTTTGTAATCTAAATTCCTCCTTTGCAATTGTTTAATAATTAAATAAATCATATTTAAGTACACTGCTTTAGCATCAATATGATTATTTCATCAAACACTGGACCTGATTACTTATCATTCATGTATGTATTAATTGTGAGCTATTTCAACTAATCAAGTGGAAGGTACTTACTGAGTTTCTGTAGTGTGATCAGTGCTATGATTCATTCTACAGAACAGGAGCTTTCAAACTTTTTAAACTAAGATCCACAGTTAAGTGGAGAAGGCAATGGCACCCCACTCCAGTACTCTTGCCTGGAAAATCCCATGGGTGGAGGAGTCTGGTAGGCTGTAATCCATGGGGTCGCTAAGAGTTGGACACGACTGAGCAACTTCCCTTTCACTTTTCACTTTCATGCATTGGAGAAGGAAATGGCAACCCACTCCAGTGTTCTTGCCTGGAGAATCCCAGGGATGGGGGAGCCTGGTGGGTGCCGTCTATGGGGTCGCACAGAGTCGGACACGACTGAAGCGACTTAGCAGCACAGCAGCAGCCACAGTTAAGCAATGCTTCTTATATTGTGAACCAGCATAACACACATTTCAACAGAAGGAAAGTTTCTGGAAACAAAACACAGGTTTCCATCTGTGAAATACTCTGATGCTGTCTTTGATTTCTACTCTACTGGGTTATTCTGTATCATCCAAAATGCTCATTGAGATCTGGGACAAACATTAAAAAGCACCACTGTAGAGTACATAAGGAGCCTTCTTTAAAAAGGTTGAAACTGGGTCAGGAGAGAAGGATAATATGAAACAAAATGCAGTTTAATATCACAGGCAGTGACATTATCTTCAAAAAGCTGAGACCTGAGCCAGACTTTGATAAGCAAGAAGAATGTGGCCAAGTGAGGTACAAATGGGAAAGGCCAAATTGTAGGGAGGAAGTGTGTGTGTTCCCAGAACAGTGACAAGACAATCCTGGTGGGGGCACGTGGTTTGCTTTGGGCACTGGAGAATCATAAAGACCGAGAAATTGTTTGTAGTTATAAGTCTAATAACTGACAGTAAGAGAGAAATTTACACCTAATAGAGGAGGGACTAGATTTTGACCATTACAGATCTGAAATGATGTTTAAGGACGATTAAAGTATGATAAAACATACAGAATTAATTATAGAGGATTGGTTATACTCCTCTATACTCCACAGTGGGAGGACGACCCACTGTGGCAGTAATTTTGATATTATGTGAGTAGAATCTGAAATATATAATTAATATTCCCTCATGAAACAAATATTTAGTAAGCATCTGCTATTAAGCACTTAATAAATGTTGGGAATAAGTGGTGAACTGATTGAAGTCCTTACTTTTATAAAACAATTTCTAGTGGACAGGAAAAGGATAATATCTGAAAAGAGCAAATAAAATAATTTTAGATAGTAAAAGTGTTAGGAATAAAATGAAACTGGGTAGAAATTATGTTATTAAAGGCTTGGGGACTAGAATAGTTTAACTGCAGGCAACGATGCAGAAATGAGGATGAGAAAGCAGAACCCACACAAGGAGTTTCAAGTCTTTATGTCACCTTTGCATGTCACATGGGAAATTAACAGAAACTACATATACAAACATAGGACCTGGATCCTGAGAGCACAAAAGCCTTGGAGATATGATGATATCATGAAAATAGAGCCTAATCCATTCCATAGGCTGTGGAATTCAGAAGGGTTTTCCTTCTGACTCCAGTAGGTCATGTAATTAGATTCTAAAGCAATTTTTCTTAAATCTTGTGGTCTAGGTGCCATATGGGTTACCATAGGATTGTTGAGTTTCAACCAAAGCCATAACAGAACAAAGCAAAAACAGCATTTGCTTAATAGATGTTTCAAGGTGAGGTCAGCCAAAAGTATGGTCCACACATCACATGAATCAGAATTTCTAGAAATTACTGTTCAAATGTAAATTATTTGATTGGACCCTCACTCCAAGTCTGCTTGATCAAGTTCTTTAGAAAAGACTAGAAAATCTACATTTATAGAAAATATTCTAAGGGTATTCTAAGACTACTCAAGTTTAAGAACCATTTTTATTTTATAATTCAGTGAACTGAAGCTAGGGGGATTAAATGAAGCTTATGATCATACTGTCTGTGATAGAGCTAAGACTAGGTTCTGAGTTTTCTGCTGTAAAATAAATAGCCAATGGGAATTTGCACTATGTCTCAGGGAACTCAAACATGGGCTCTGTATCAACCTAGAGGGGAGGGGTGGAGAGGGAGATGGGAGGGAGGTTCAGAAGGGAGGGGACATATGTATACCTATGGCTGATTCATGTTTAGGTTTGACAGAAAACCACAAAATTCTGCAAAGCAATTATTCTTCTATTGAAAAATAACTTTAAAAAAGCAAGAAGAGGTTTTGTATTCAGACATACCCAACTAAAGAATTTGACTCTGCTTTTTTACTAGTTATGTGACTCATGTCAAACAGATGTCCCTGAGCCACCATGTCCTTTCCTGAAAATTGGGAAATAATAATTATTTAAAAGTGTAGCTTAGTTTGTTTTTTGCAGGAATCAAGATATGTCTTTTAAACCACAAGCACTTGGCATAAAGAGTACAGGTGGACTATGGCTGCTGTTACTGTATCTGCTATACTAGGGTTAGTAGAGCAAGTAATCAAGTGCTTGAACTCTGAAGCCAAACGCTGTATGATCAGATCACAGCTTTGCCATTTACTAATTCAGTGACCTAGGGGGACATCTGGTAACCTCACTGTGCCACAATCAGTTGAGTGGTGACAGCAATGTAACCACCTCAAAGATTTGTTGCAAAGATTAAATGAATTAATACAAGTAAAGCACCTAAAACAAGGCATGCTAGGTTCTCATATGTAAGATCTCAGGATGCTACTATCATTATGGTCTCACACAGAAAGAAAAAATAAATAGCCTCTTGAAGGTTATTCCTCCTGGAGATGCTGCTGAATAGTCAGGCAGTTTCAGTGAGAGAAGAGTAAGTGTGAACGTGGAGCATTTAAAAGAGGTCAGTGCAACCTTAAGAGTCAGGAATGCTTGGATCCCTGTTTCTCCTATACAGAGAGTTGTCTACTTGGATATTTCACATTCAGGTAGGACTGAAAATTGGATAGACTGCATGTTCCCTCTGGGTGTCTTTGTTCTGCTGTTTTTTTATTCTCACCTGTCTTTCTCCTTCTTATAACTTTTCTCATTCTTTTACTCTGGGCAGCTTTGGGTTTTCTCTGGATTGCCAGAAAACCAGTAAGACAGAAAGGTGGTTGTTATATTTTAAAATATTCTGTAGCTTCTTGCCTCTAAAATATTGCAGTTATTGAAGCCACAAAATAACTTTTTATTCCCAAAGAGGAGAATTATTTTGAAAACTTCTTTTCCATGAAACAATTTAGATCAGCAACTAATAGACTCTTCGTGTAATACAGTAAACACCATGATCAGCTACTTTTATCTTAAAACATGTTCATTATGATTACTATTACGGTGAAAGAGTGAGTCATATTTATATGTGCATATAAAAACAGATAATCATTAAGTCTTAATGTTCCTACTTTCAAAAATATTCTCAGACTGGTTATTGGTGTGTCTCAGGCCTCTGATTCTGCTGGCCAGCTCCATATTACAAGCAGCCCATCTCTAAAGACTATCATAATAGCCTTCTATCTGGAATCCTAAAGCATAATACACAAGTATTATGATTGTTTAAAACTACAAATCTCTCCATGTTACTCCTCTGCTTCAAGCAATTCAATGGCTTTCCGTTGCTCTTAGGATAAAGTAAAAAATTCCTTAAAGGACTTAGGGAGTCTGGTTTTTACCTCCCTCTTGTTCATATCTTACTTCTCTCTTTGGACTTTCTATAGTTTCATGAACCCAACCTTCTTTGAACCTTCCTACTGAATTTCACCACTAGAAAACTCTTTCTTGCTCCTTATCCATCAGCAACACATGCAGATGCTGATATATTTTCACCTAGCTACTTTTATTCCTAAACTTAGATGCCATTTTATTTTAAATCTCATTTCTCTAAAACATCCTCTCTGATTTCAGAGTGTATGTTAGTCTTTGCTGGTTTTACCAGCCTAGCATCTGATAGTATGGATTTACTTTATAGTCTTTATGATAGTTGAGTCCAAATTATAAATTATTTAAGGCTTGTGGTCTGCACTGTGCTTAAATTGCATTGTGTCAGAGTCCAGGCAAGAATTACTCAATATTACAACTCAAGTGACAAGCACAGGGTAGGAACTCAACAAATATTTGTTAAATGAAGAATATACGAATGAATAGCATACAAGGTTGAAATTTAAAAATTTGGAACATATTTCTGCTAATAATAAGAACTACTTACATTGACTAAGATAACTTTAATAAATTAAAAACTATGTTAGAGTTGGTAACAGAATGAATCTCTATTGGTTCCTTCTTATTTTCTGATCATAGTTGCTTTTCCCTTATTGTGATAACTAGGCCTTAGTGTGACAAATATACTAATTGATGTTAATTTGAATTAATGAAGATTTATGGATTGACTTTCAAATATTGTCTATTAGTCCCAAATGAAGTGGATACATTGTCTTCTGTTAGGTTTTGGTCTGAAAAAACATCTTTTAAGAGCAAGCCTTCCCATCTGCTGGACTACTGATCAAATAGCACCAATGACTCTAGCCCAGATGTGGGTGTGAGATCATTGTTACTCAATCAAAACTTTCCCACAAATACATGGTTTATTATGGTGTATGTACGTTTTGATCTAAATAGAGGCAATAAAATGTAATTACAGTTAGTTCTGCACATTCAGAGTTAAAGTCTTCCTTTTTCTGAGATTGTAGCTACTTAATTTTGAGCTTCTGGTGGTCATCTTTCTTATGAAGTAGAGATAGTCTGCTTAAAAATAAAACAAGGACAAAGGTAATGAGAAATGAGAGAGAAACAAAATCACCCAGTTTTTGTTGTCCTTTTTTGAAATAAAATCCACTCAATAAGATACATAACTTAAAAAAATTAATTTAATTTTGCATTCTAGACAGACTTTATGGAGGAAAAATTTTTCCTAAAAGCACACTTTTAGTGGGATTTGAGTGTACACAAGTGATAGAATATTTGTCAAAAATAGATTTGTGGCCCATTTTTTGATTGGGTCGTTTATTTTTCTGGAGTTGAGCTGTAGGAGTTGCTTGTATATTTTGAGATTAGTTGTTTGTCTGTTGCTTCATTTGCTATTATTTTCTCCCATTCTGTCTTTTCACCTTGCTTATAGTTTCCTTTGTTGTGCAGAAGCTTTTGAGTTTAATTAGCTCCCATTTGTTTATTTTTGCTTTTATTTCCAATATTCTGGGAGGTGGGTCATAGAGGATCTAAATAGACATTTCTCCAAAGAAGACATACAGTTGACTAACAAACACATGAAAAGATGCTCAACATCACTCATTATCAGAGAAATGCAAATCAAAACCACTATGAGGTACCATTTCACACCAGTCAGAATGGCTGCGATCCAAAAGTCTACAAGCAATAAATGCTGGAGAGGGTGTGGAGAAAAGGGAACCCTCTTACACTGTTGGTGGGAATGCAAACTAGTACAGCCACTATGGAGAACAGTGTGGAGATTCCTTAAAAAACTGGAAATAGAACTGCCTTATGATCCAGCAATCCCACTGCTGGGCATACACACTGAGGAAACCAGAAGGGAAAGAGACACGTGTACCCCAGTGTTCATCGCAGCACTGTTTATAATAGCCAGGACATGGAAGCAACCTAGATGCCCATCAGCAGATGAATGGATAAGAAAGCAGTGGTACATATACACAATGGAGTATTACTCAGCCATTAAAAAGAATACATTTGAATCAGTTCTAATGAGGTGGATGAAACCGGAGCCTATTATACAGAGTGAAGTAAGCCAGAAAGAAAAACACCAATACAGTATACTAATGCATATATATGGAATTTAGAAAGATGGTAACAATAACCCTGTTTAGGAGACAGCAAAAAAGACACTGATGTATAGAACAGTCTCTTGGACTCTGTGGGAGAGGGAGAGGGTGGGATGATTTGGGAGAATGACATTGAAACATGTATAATATCATATATGAAACGAGTTGCCAGTCCAGGTTCGATGCACGATACTGGATGCTTGAGGCTGGTGCACTGGGACGACCCAGAGTGATGGTATGGGGAGGGAGGAGGGAGGAGGGTTCAGGATGGGGAACATGTATACCTGTGGCAGATTCATTTTGATATATGGCAAAACCAATACAATATTGTAAAGTTAAATAAAATAAAATTAAAAAAATAGATTTGTGGATATATTTCCTTTGAATAGACAAATTAAAGCTGAAGGAAATCTAGAATATTGTAAAATTCTTGTTGTGAATTTTTATAGACATGAACATGTGGAGAGTATCATGTACAGTGATATGTCCACATTAAGGAATATATTACAAAACTGATGTGTGCCAAGGAGACCCAACAGAGTAAACGAGGGCTTTAGAAACCACGTTGTAACAGCATAGGGTGTTTAGCTTAGGGGAAGAAAGACAAAGAGGAGAGATAATATTTGTTTCCAATACTTGTAAAGCTGTCATACACGGGAAGAAATAGAAATGGTCCTTTTTATTTTAAAGAAAAACATATAGGAAACTGGGGTACAGTACTGAATGCCAAACTCTCAGATCAATATTAAGAATCACTTTAAAAAATATATAGCAATGGAAAGTTATTCTTTTTTTGTTTGTTTTTTGTTTTTTAAGTTTTATTTTATTTTTAAACTTTACATAATTGTATTAGTTTTGCCAAATATCAAAATGAATCCACCACAGGTATACATGTGTTCCCCATCCTGAACCCTCCTCCCTCCTCCCTCCCCATACCATCCCTCTGGGTCGTCCCAGTGCTCTAGCCCCAAGCATCCAGTATCGTGCATCGAACCTGGACTGGCAACTCGTTTCATACATGATATTTTACATGTTTAAATGCCATTCTCCCAAATCTTTCCACCCTCTCCCTCTCCCACAGAGTCCGTAGGACTGTTCTATACATCTGTGTCTCTTTTGCTGTCTCGTACACAGGGTTATTGTTACCATCTTTCTAAATTCCATATATATGCGTTAGTATACTGTATTGGTGTTTTTCCTTCTGGCTTACTTCACTCTGTATAATAGGCTCCAGTTTCATCCACCTCATTAGAACTGATTCAAATGTATTCTTTTTAATGGCTGAGTAATACTCCATTGTGTATATGTACCACTGCTTTCTTATCCATTCATCTGCTGATGGACATCTAGGTTGCTTCCATGTCCTGGCTATTATAAACAGTGCTGCGATGAACATTGGGGTACATGTGTCTCTTTCCCTTCTGGTTTCCTCAGTGTGTATGCCCAGCAGTGGGATTGCTGGATCATAAGGCAGTTCTATTTCCAGTTTTTTAAGGAATCTCCACACTGTTCTCCATAGTGGCTGTACTAGTTTGCATTCCCATCAACAGTGTAAGAGGGTTCCCTTTTCTCCACACCCTCTCCAGCATTTATTATTTGTAGACTTTTGGATCGCAGCCATTCTGACTGGTGTGAAATGGTACCTCATAGTGGTTTTGATTTGCATTTCTCTGATAATGAGTGATGTTGAGCATCTTTTCATATGTTTGTTAGCCATCTGTATGTCTTCTTTGGAGAAATGTCTATTTAGCTCTTTGGCCCATGATGCTCTACATAGAAAACCCTAAAGACTCCACCAGAAAATTACTAGAGCTAATCAATGACTATAGTGAAGTTGCAGGATATAAAATCAACACACAGAAATCCCTTGCATTCCTATACATTAATAATGAGAAAACAGAAAGAGAAATTAAGGAAACAATTCCATTCACCATTGCAACGAAAAGAATAAAATACTTAGGAATATATCTACCTAAAGAAACTAAAGACCTATATATAGAAAAGTATAGAACACTGGTGAAAGAAATCAAAGAGGACACTAATAGATGGAGAAACATACCATCTTCATGGATTGGAAGAATCAATATAGTGAAAATGAGTATACTACCCAAAGCAATTTATAGATTCAACGCAATCCCTATCAAGCTACCAACAGTATTCTTCACAGAGCTAGAACAAATAATTTCACAATTTGTATGGAAATACAAAAAACCTCAAATAGCCAAAGCGATCTTGAGAAAGAAGAATGGAACTGGAGGAATCAACCTACCTGACTTCAGGCTCTACTACAAAGCCACAGTTATCAAGACAGTATGGTACTGGCACAAAGACAGAAATATAGATCAATGGAACAAAATAGAAAGCCCAGAGATAAATCCACGCACATATGGACACCTTATCTTTGACAAAGGAGGCAAGAATATACAATGGATTAAAGACAATCTCTTTAACAAGTGGTGCTGGGAAATCTGGTCAACCACTTGTAAAAGAATGAAACTAGAACACTTTCTAACACCATACACAAAAATAAACTCAAAATGGATTAAAGATCTCAACGTAAGACCAGAAACTATAAAACTCCTAGAGGAGAACATAGGCAAAACACTCTCTGACATACATCACAGCAGGATCCTCTATGACCCACCTCCCAGAATATTGGAAATAAAAGCAAAAATAAACAAATGGGACCTAATTAACCTTAAAAGCTTCTGCACATCAAAGGAAACTATTAGCAAAGTGAAAAGACAGCCTTCAGAATGGGAGAAAATAATAGCAAATGAAGCAACTGACAAACAACTAATCTCAAAAATATACAAGCAACTCCTACAGCTCAATTCCAGAAAAATAAATGACCCAATCGAAAGTTATTCTTGTAAGTAGTTCCCAGATACTGGAATTTTGACCCAGTTTAGTTAGTTCAAATCAGAAAAGTTGTAAAAAGATCTTGAAGTTGGGAGAGTGGAGTGCATGGCTTCTCATTCTGTAAACCACTGCTTGCAATAGTCGGTGACCCAGCAGCCCAGTAGTGGCCCTGCTGGAAAAGAATATGCCTGCCAATGCAGGAGCCATAAGAAATGCAGGGTCAGCCCCTGGGTCGGGAAGGTTCCCTGGAAGAGGTCATAACAACCCACTCCAGTATTCTCACCTGGAAAATCCCATGGTCAGCAGAGCCTGGCAGACTACAGTCCATAAGTTCATAAAGAGTAAGATACAACTGTAGCAACTTAATGCACACACACACATATAGGATATACATATAGATTAATATATGAGAAAAATATATGAGCTTCCCTCATAGTTCAGTCGGTAAAGAATCTGCGTGCAATGCAGGAGACCTGGGTTCAATTCCTGGTTTGGGAAAGATCCTCTGGAGAAGGAAATGGCAATCCACTCCAGTATTCTTGCCTAGAAAATCCCATGGACAGAGGAGCCTAGTGGGCTACAATCAATGGGGTCGCAAGAGTCAGACATGACTTAGTGACTAAACCACCACATGAGAAAAAAATATATATGTTCTTTAGAAACAAGTGATCCCAATTTTATCTTATCTGTCTTACTTCTTATTATTTAAAAAAATATTTTTCAAATTTATAATGTCTGAAGTCAAAGAAATGTTTTTTCTCTTTCTGCTCAATGTGATAGCTAATGTGCTGAGAAATTACTTGTGAGCAAATCTCAAAGTCCTTTGAGATATGTTCATTTACAGATATGTTCACTTTGAATCAACTTACTGACTCATGAACACTCAACTGATAGAAAACACCTATAAGTGGTTTGGCAGACTTTAAAGGTACTAAACTTCAAATGATGATGATGTGGGGCACATAAATTCACTGTAAAAGAAAAGAAAATAACCTCATAGGTAAAGATGACTAAGCTTAGATACTCATTTTTAAAAGTATAAGGGAAAAATGAAAATATGGATTCACCAAAAAATCATCTCTTTCATTCTAGAAAAACTGCTCTGTTGTTTGTCTTTATAGCAACAGAATGCCCAAAATTAAGAATGAAGTTGATAGCACCAAATATTTGTTTTCTAGTTGCTAATGAGTAAATAAGACTGCTCAATAACATCTGGCTTTTGCAAAAACTCCCATTTTAAAAAATCATTGAATTTTAATGCTGGAAGGGACCTTAGATGGAAAATCTGTCTGAATTTCAAGTTTTATAGATAATGTGAAAAACAAGACTGACAAAAATACCAACAGCTTTGAGGATTCATTGTAACTCTGCTCCCTCCCTCAGGAGGGAAAAATGTCAAAACCCCCATAATTCTATTTACTTTAAAAAAACTGTAAATGCCAAAATATTTTCACACAATGGAAAAATTTTAAAGACAGAAAAGAAGAGAAACAAATCCAAATCACATCCCCCTAATGCAGTACAATTTTTATTTCAGTTTGCCATTGCTACTGTGAGATCTCTGCTCATGAATCAATCCTGTTTGAATATGAAAGCTGGTGAATGGGGAAGAGACCCTATATGAAGTGAGTACCGTATTTTTTGACACATTCCCTCTGATGATGCCCATCTGACAAACATTAGAGGAGAATCCAGGTTAATAGAGATAACATTAGCTTTCTTATCACAATATCTAAGGCGTAGTATGACCCAATGATCCATAATTCCCTTTATATTCTGAGTCTCCTTATTATAACTTTGAGTCTCTCAATTAGGAATTCATTTAGTAAATGGGAAGGAACAAAACATGACAACTATTACTAAAAATAAGCTGATGAAAATATCTAAAAGCAAGAAGTAGGTTTTATTTATATAGGGGTGTTATAATTTGATATAAAACTAAGCTTTTAACATCGGCCAGCAAATTCCAATAAAGCGTCTAATAGTAAATACCTTAGGCTTTCCAGGCAATATGTTCTCTGGCCAAGGCAGCAGGAGAGCAGTCACAGACCATACATATATGCATGGCTGTACTGCAGCAAAACCTTATTTATAAAAACAGCTGATGGGCAGGACTTGACAAAACAAAAAAGGTCTGTAGTTGCTAATCTCAGCTTTATATCATACTCTTCAATACTGTCCTCAGTGATACAGTCAGAAATTTTCTTTTCAAAACTGAAGAATGGGATGGAGAGAATTCATTCCTGAATATTGGTTTCATATTGATCTTATAGAAGTCTATTGTAGAATAGTTCATCTTGAAATCATAGTCTTCAGTTTCAGAAGGTGGGACTGTATTAGAGTATTTTGCAATTCTAAGTCAGCTTTAAGTATTGAAAACCAACAGCTGAGACTAAAAGTATAGAGTTTATTCCCTAAGACAAGTAATAGAGAAACATGTATCATGACATGTGTCATTTTTTTTTTCTGCCGTGAAGTATGTGAGAGTTTAATCAGACAGTAAAACAAGAGGGGAAAATCAGGAGATGGGCTGTAGATATGTGGTTGGTGTTTAGATGTTGAGTGTCTCCTGACAACGTGCAGCTCTTCAGTCTCCTTTGTTGGGCCGGCCTCCTCGGTACACGGGAAACGAGAAGCCTCTCAGAGCAATGGAAGAGTGCCTAGCCCCCAAAGCACAGCCTGGATCATGCAGGTCTTTAGAAAAGCGACTCCTTCAACATAGCTCCCGAAGCATGGCTCCTGACATCGTTTATGTTCAGAGGTGAGCGCAGGCAAATGCCTGATGGAGAACTACCTAGAGTTCCTTCCAGTTCACCTTGGTGAGGAGAGCAGCGCCAGAGTTCCCTGAGTGCCCCCCACAGCCATAGGAAATAATGGCAAAGTGCCGCAGAGGCATGGCAGATCAGATGAGGATTGGCTGTTGAGAAGGTGAAGAAACGATGCGTGCAAACTAGACACGTGGAGGCCATCGTGGGACCAAGGATACCTATTGGGAAATAATACTGGATAAAGAGAAAGAACCTCCAAGTGTTAAAATTATTTCCCAAATTTGCAATTCCACAATGATGCTTCGATTGCCACCCTGATGCAATTTAGTTACAATTTAGAGAAAAGAGAAAAAGAAAGAAGGGTGGAAATCCAGAATTGAGGTAAGTAGTTATCAAAAGAAATTATTTTAAACTGGTAGAAACTGAATTACTTGAAATGGTTAGCTTACCATTGCAGCTTCTCAGTACAAGTAGGATTTGTGTGTGTGTGTGTGTGCTAGGCCAGGTTGAGAAATACAGAGAAATAATGAAGCTATATATATGTTTTTAATTTCTACTTTACTGTTTATAGATGACTCACTAATTGCCTCATGCAAATCCTATATGACATATATATTGCCAAAACTTCACCATCTTATGGATTCCAGACAATATCAGATTAATATGTGAAAACAGCAATACTGTCACCCAGAAAGAACAACAGTAGTTATCTTTGAACCTATTCCACATCATTTCTAGGAGACAGTACCTCACCAGGTGGGTAGAAGGAATAACTACATTTGCCACTATAAAGATTTGAGTGTAAATGCTACTAAATTTGTGTAGTACATAATGCTTATAAGTGCTGTTTCTTATATTATCATATTTAATCAACACAGTGATGCCCATGAAAAGAGATTCAATACTCATTTCCATGGACAGTGATTCTAAAGCTCAGAACGTTTAATTGACTTTGGTTCTAAGAGTCAT
The DNA here is from genome assembly GCF_055505025.1 of Bos grunniens. Taxonomy (NCBI): domain Eukaryota; kingdom Metazoa; phylum Chordata; class Mammalia; order Artiodactyla; family Bovidae; genus Bos; species Bos grunniens. The sequence goes on along the minus strand of NC_141176.1, from coordinate 5,330,915 downwards.
GCAAACAGTACTGGCAATGTCACAGTGTCACAATTAATGTTCATTCTCTATGAACTAGTTAACAAACTCAAAAGAATCTCAAAAAATTGGTGAAATCCATGGATATTTATAATATTGGATAATTTGGGGAGGCAGAATCTAACCAATCCATCCTAAAGGAAATTAGTCCTGAATATTCATTGGAAGGACTGATGCTGAAGCTGAAACTCTAGTACTTTGGTCACCTGATGCGAAGAGCTGACTCATTGGAAAAGATCCTGATGCCGGGAAAGATTGAAGGTCGGAGGAGAAGGAGACAACAGAGGACGAGATGGTTGGGTAGCATCACTGACTCAATAGACATGAGTTTGAGTAAACCCCGGGAGTTGGTGATGGACAGGGAGGCCTGGAGTGCTGCAGTCCATGGGGTTGCAAGGAGTCAGACACGACTGAGAGACTGAGCTCAACTGGACATTAACTAAGCTATTCAGATTCTCGATATGATGCTAATTCATGAGTTTCTTACTGTAGCTATTTTTGTTTTTTTTAGCAATTAGTTTGTTTGTACTTTTCCTTCAATTCTGTGTAAATTAATCCAGATCATCTTAATAAAGTCGTGGTTGAAACAAAAGTGAAAGTGTTAGTGCCTCAGTCATGTCTGACTTTTTGCGACTCCATGGACGGTAGCCCTCCAGGTTACTCTGTCCATGAAGTTCTCCAGGCAAGAATTCTGGAGTGGGTTGCCATGCCCTTCTCCAGGGAGATCGAACCCAGGTCTCCCAAACTGCAGGCAGATTCTTTACCATTTGAACTTCTGCAATACTGTATAATTGGAGAAGGCAAATTAAATAAACTCTTCAGATTCCAAAATTACTCTAATTCATGAGCTTCCTATTGTAGCTATTCTTTTTAACAATTAGGTTTTTGAACTTTTCCTTCAATTCTGTGTAAACTAGTCCAGATCCTCTCAATAAAATTCTCTTCAGGAAACTAGAATTAGTTTGTATTGCTACTGAAAGAGTCCTAAATTATACTTACTCCTGTATGATTGCCTACTAGTTGTTAATATCAGGAATTGAAACTGATATTTTCCAAAATAACATTCATTAATCTACATTCAATTAATTGCTATTTTAGAACCTAGACAGTATACTAAAAAGCAGAGACACCAGTTTGCTGACAAAGGTCCATATTGTCAAAGCTATGGTTTTTCCAGTTGTCATGTATGGATGTGAAAGTTGGACCATAAAGAAGGCTGAGTGCTGAAGAATTGATGCTTTCAAATTGTGGTGCTGGAGAAGACTCTTGGGAGTCCCATGGACAGCAAGGAAATCAAACCAGTCAGTCCTAAAGGAAATCAACCCCGAATATTCATTGGAAGGACTGATGCTGATGCTGAACCTCCAGTACCTTGGCCCCTGATGTGAACGACTGACTCATTGGAAAAGACCCTGATGCTGGGAAAGATTGAAGGCAGGAGAAGGGGACGACAGAGAATGAGATGGTCGGATGGCATCACTGACTCAATGGACATGAGTTCGAGCAAAATCTGGGAGATAGTGAAAGACAAGGAATCCTGACATGCTGCAGTCCATGGGGCTGAAAAGAGTTGGGCTTGACAGAGACTGAGCAATAACAACCTTATGAATCTACTATTAGAAGTAATTTTTTTCCAAGCATTTTGAAACTCCAAATTCCAGTAGCCAGCCTACAAGCAACAGAAGAGCTTCACTGTCATTCATTATTTTTCACTTCTGCTCCAATAATAGGCCTTTATTTGTATGGAACCACATGTTTATTAAAATTTACAAGAAGCTCACAGCTAACATACTCTATTGTGAGAAGATAAAATCTGTTTCTCTAAGATCATGAAGAAGATAAGGGTGCCTGTTCTTGACACTTTTATTCAATATAAAACCAGATGGAAGTCCTAGCTAGAGCAGTTAGGCAAGAAAAAGAAATAAGAGGCATCCAAATTGGAAAGGAAGAAGAAAAGTTTGCTCTATTTACAGATGATATAAAATATATATTGAAAATCTCTAAAGAATCAAGCAAAACTGTTAGAATTAATAAATATATTCAGTAAATTTGCAGGATACAATATCTATATATAAACATCAGTTGTACTTCTATACATGAACAATTAAGTATCAAAAAGATAAATTAAGAAAATGATCCATGTAGAGAAATGCTTGCCATGGGCTTGAGGCTGGTGAAAATAGGGCAATATTGGTAGAGTACAGAGTTTCAATTATAAGATAAATATATTCTGAGGATCTAACGGAAGGCATGGTAACAATAGTTGACAACACTGTATTGTATAACTAAACTTTGCTAAGAGAGTAGAACTTAAATGTTTTCACCAAATGACAAACAAAAGGTAAATATGTGAGCATATGGATGTATTATTAGCTTGATGGTAGAATTTGTTCATAATGTATATGTATATTGACACATCATTTTATATGTTTTATTCTATTGTACAATTGCATCTGTCAATTGTACTTCAATAAAGCTGGAGAAAAAAGCTTCACAAGAAGAGCAACTATATGGGCACAGTCCTTTATAAACTTTTAAGTGACGACATACAAGTAAGCAAGAGCGACGTGTTGCAAGTCTGTGTGAAATTTATATTTCAACAGAACACAAAGGGAACACTTGCAATTAAACAAAGAAGAAAATATCTGCATAAGGCTATGAAAATAATTAAAACATGATATTATAGTATGTATTGGGATAACTACTTGGGATTGGTGGTCAGAGATTGCCTTTCAGAGAAAATGATGGTGAAATTTTTAATAATGCAGGTTAAATTTTAAATATCTTGGCCTGTAGTTCTTTATATTGTAAATAGCAAATAATAATAATTAATTAATTAATTAAAAAACAAGAAAAATATTTAAACGAAGACATGGATGCCTTGAAAGCACCAGCCACTTGAAAACCAGGAGAAAAACATTCCAGGCATACACAAAAACTGTAAGGTCAAAAAAGTTTCACTATTGAATAAATAGGTAGTCCGTGGCATTAAAAAAAAAATGGTTGCAGAGGAGTGCTTTGAATGAGGTTAGAAAGAAGATAGTGTTTAAGTCTACAGGACTTTGTAAGGGCGGGGGTGGGGGAAGAGTCAGGATTTGCTTCAAATATACAGAGTGAAATCAGTGACAGACTTTGAGTAGAAAGTGATTATATCTGATATATGTTTTAGAAGATGACTCTGATTACTACAGTTTTTGAGGGGAGGGATGAAGCACTGAAATAGGAAAACAGCTGGAATGCCAGACAATACATGATGAAGAAAATGCATAGATTCACTCTAGGCTTTTGGATGTAACTGAACACATTCACTGATGAAATTAATGTGGTGGGTGAAAGAAAGAATAATCAGAGATGTTCCCTAGATTTTTGACTTGAACAAGGGGAGGGAGGGTGGGTGCATGATATGGTTTGATGAGCTGAGGATAGCTACACACTGTATTGTGTGCTGAGAAGGCAGCAACCAAGTGTTCTGCTCTATATTCATTAAGTTTGAGATGACACATAATATATGCTTAATGCATAGTTATTACATGAGTGAGTGAATGACCTTTTTTGCAAAAGTTTTGACGTCTAATAACATCAAGTTCAATTTTGTCATTGTTTGGGAAAATCAAGTCTATCATAAAATGTTAGAGAGGTGTTCATATATGAAAATCTTTAAAGTTAAAAAAATCATATCAAGGAAGGTTATATAATGGGAAAGGAAAGGAATTTATGAGCTCATCTAATCAAATCTTTATTCCTTTCTCCAGATGATTAAATAAGAATCGATACAGATAAGTGATTCTCTGTGTAAGTAAAGTTGGAGACTAAAAGAGCCAGAATACATGAAGTTTCTGAGCTATCAAAACAGTGCTGTCTTTTTTTCTGCATACCGTCATGTTTCTCCCAGATCTTTCCCCTACTGTACTGGAAGACAAAACCCGCTAAGAATAGAGTGGGCAAATTAATCATCACTACATGCTCATTATTCAGATAATGGAAACCTTGTGTGACAAGAACTGACAAGAGCAAAGTTTCAATTAAGCATTGAGGGTCCAGCAACCCTTGCAATCAACACTGACATTTATATACTTTTAAGAATAAGTATGAAAATGCTTATCTTTAATTTGTCTGGATAACTAAAGCATTGATATGCCGTGGAAACAAAATAAACTCAAGCCCCTCATGCTTTGTTTTCTTTTTTTCCTGGACACACTTAGCATATTTTAAAATTGCTTTTGGCTTCTTATTCAGACTCTCAGTTTACTATTAAATTTATGTTCGCAATTTCTGAATACATTAGAAAATCCAAAATTCTATTTTATACCTCTAAATAGACTAAGTGTTGACTGATACTAGAAATTTATCTTTAGTTATACTGAATATTAGGACATTTTATATTTTGTATACACATTTTATAGCAGAACCTCCTCATATGCACACTCCAATCAAAAAGAGACTTTAAAATTATTATCGATTGATTGTTAAACCTCTAGTAACAGCTTCTTTCTCTGTCACTCTCTTTCTATTGCCCTCTCTTTTCTTCCTAACTTTTTTAATGCTTGGACCCATTATACAATGTAATAAATACTTTTCTTTTTGACAATAATACCCTTGGGATATTTAATAGTATGGAAATTATTGACAGCACATTTTCTGGTTCCTTATGTAGCTGCAAACAATAATACTGAGTAATATTCAATTTATATAAAATTATTATCAAAACAACAACACTGGATTTTTATATTCATTGATTTCATGCTTGATAATAGGCTGGGCATATTATCTACAAATAACTTACACTTATCTCTACAGTATTCAGCTGTCTCACAGCTACCTTAATAACTTTTGGTATTAAAAGCATAAATATATATAGCATTAAAAGCAAAGTATGGCTTTAGATCTATCTTAGTAAATTGTGATTTTATAAACAATGTGTAACTTTTTCCTAAATTAATAGATTTGTTGACATATAGGTTCTCCTTTAAAATCTATGTGATCAGTAAAGATATCCTTTCTTTCAGTTTTATGTGTATATAATCCACATCAGTAGCATGTATATCCACGAAAATCCAGAGAGTTCTTACCCCAGTTTTAACTCACAGTTTTTGATCATCCTGAAAAGACAAGGGGACCCCCACTCAAGTATAGTTTAGATGTCAGGACTGAGTATACTGCACATGTACCAAGAGGAGGTAAAAAGCTTATTTCTCACACAAATTTGCAGGTGGCTTTCTGCAGAGAGCAAGGAGACTTCCAAATTGGTCTGAAAACAGCTTGAGAGAGACAAGAAGGAAAGTGGATACCAGCTTTGGGGTTTTATTGTGGTCCGGGGGTGAGCCAGGAGTGAAGGTTCTCATACAAAGGTCAGGATTTGCTTGAGTTGAATTTCTTGCAGTCACTAGAGAAAAGAACACTCAGGCTTTCTTGTCTTATACAGAAGGGCAGAAGAGAAGGGAGAGGAACGGGCATTGAAAGTTGTCAACGTGCGCTCAGTCATGGCTGACAGTTTGCAACCCCAGGCCTGTAGTTCATCAGGCTCCTCTGTCCATGGGATTCTCCAGGCAAGAATACTGAGTGGATTGCCATTTCCTCCTCCAGGAGATCTTCCCAACCCAGGGTTCAAGCCCACATCTCCTGCATCTCCCACATTGCCAGGCAAATAACTTTACCAATGAGTCACCTGGGAAGTCAGAAAGCTGTCAGCAGTCATGTCCAAATTGGAATCAGACTATTATGCCCAGTCATAATATTGTTACTGTAGGATAAGGCAAAGAACAATAGGTGCATCCACAATTTTGCTTCTTGTAACTTAAAAGAAATATCATAGGAATGATGAATAAAATAAATAGGTTTTAATTTTCATTTTGGAAGACAAATCTTTGGACTCTTACATTTCCATTTAGCCTGATGACCACTCTGATTAGGGGATTAATTCTGAGAGTACTAGAAAATAGCTGAGCTCTGAGGGAGGTAAAATTTGCCCAACTAACACAAAAAATTAGGCCACATTATTCCCCATTATTATAAACAGATTAGTTTGTTTCTATCTGTATTTGTGGTCAAACTACATGTTGCTGATTCATTTTCTTCGTTTAGCATTTTTTTTTTTTTTGGAGAAGGGGCAGAAGATGTTCATGTCAGCCTAATATGTTGAGGATTAATTGGTAATGAGGCATCCCACATGGTGCTAGTGGTAAAGAACCAGCCTGCCAATACAGGAGACACTAAGAAAGGAGGGTTGGATCCCTGGGTCAGGAAGATCTCCTGGAGAAGGAAATGGCAACCCACTCCAGTATTCCTGCCTGGATAATCCCATGGATAAAGGAGCCTGGTGGGCTACAATCCATGGGGTCACAAAGAGTCTGACACGACTGAAGAGTCCCTGTGCTCCTTTACATTTGATCTTAAAAATATACATATTTCTAAAAATAACTGTTAGCCTCATGACATGCCACTAAATAATAGAGTGTAAAATAATTTTTGGATTTACCCAGTTGGTAAAAAGTCTACCTGCAATGCAGGAGACCCCAGTTCAATTCCTGGGTTGGGAAGATCCATTAGAGAATGGATAGATTACTCACTCCAGTATTTTTGGGCTTCCCTTGTGGCTCAGTTGGTATCAGCTTATCTACCAACACAACATACCTAAAATATAATAATAATAATAAATCAATAATCCAATCAACAATATATGCACACTAACTGATTAACTATATGCCAGAAACCATGCAGAAAGGTTTCAAATTAAGCTACTTCTACTAAAAATGTATGTTCTCAAGAAAACAAAAATTAAAGATATATTGATAGAGATAATTTACACTAAATGTAATAGTGAACTATACGATAAATTGTGTCAGAAGGAATGTTTGATGACACATGGATTTCATTTTGATTGTAGTTACATGGTGATATAAATGCTGACTGGTTAAAGACCATAAAGAACTTTATGGTATGGTTTGTGGATAAGACTTGAACAGTAATTTGAAAGATGTATTTACCAGAGAGGAAGGAAAGAGGCATTCGAGGGGAGGTGAAAAATTAACAAATGCAGAAAAGTAGAAAAACACAGGGTACAGGTTGAAATGGCCTATCATATTTTGTGGTTTGCAAACAAGCCTGGTTCCAGCAATATAGTTAATATCACACTCCTTAATTTAAAAATGTGTTTAGATATGAACATTAATTATAATGTTTTATTCTATTCTAACAGGATATGAAGGAAACAAATTGTGTTCAGTTAAAAATTTAAGGAGATGATGAGGATTGGCAAAGAACGTGGGGAGAAGCTGTTCTACATGGTATATATTTTCATCCTCATTTTATTCATGAAAAACTTGAGGCCTAGAGAATTAAGTGACTTCTCAGAAATTTGTGTGTAAGACAGGGGCAAGGCTGACATGTAGAGAGTGATCAACCTGACTTCCAGGTCCATAATGTCATAGGGAAATATTAATAGATAGATGGATAGAGAGAGATAGTGACCTGGAAGCTAAGATAGAGAAATTCACAATGTGAAACACTTTTGAGACTGAATGTGATGAAGTCTTTAGATATGGTTGTTTTAATAGACTGCCTTTAAGAGGAAAGGATCAATGATATGATGGCAGCAATATGACTATAACCCTGAATTAATGAACTAGTGAGTAATGAAATAAAAACTTTAGTCAGCAACTGTAAAACTCCCTTGAAAATAAACTTGAGTATGAAATAGAAAATTGGTTTAGAAAAATAGATTGGAGAGTGAGGCTCTTGCTTATCAGTGAAGGGAATGCTTCAATAATCTGGAAACATGGGGAAAATAGGAGATTGAAAAAGTGAGGGAAAATAAGGGTATCTGAGGAAATTAGTCACAAGACAAAGTCCACGTGATCTCAAGGATTGTGGCAGAAAACACAGGTAGAACAAATACAAGCGTGACACCTATAGAAAGTCACTGTCTCAAGTGAATTTGTCATTCCAAACTGAACGACAGTGAAGCTCTGTTTAACTTTACTATGATCTCTCACTTTCTTAAAATTAGCATAAAGGATATTTTTCTTTAAACTGAGAAAACTGCTGTCCAAGTCTGAGCAAGGTCAAAGTCATTAATACAGTTGGAGCTTTAGGTGAAAGGATCAAGAGAACTCAGCCCAGTGCTGGTATCTGGGAAGCCTGGGCACCTGGAAAAGAATTAATTGGTGACCCAGCACTAATTGGAGAGCAGCACAGCCAAGATCATTAATCAGCTGATTTTGTAAAATATGTCTGTTCTTTCCAATTAACATTATGAAATGTTAGTCTTAAGGTTGGTTTCCTGTTTTCTGCAAATTAATGAAAAAATATTTGGTATGATTTTGGAGACAAATAGATTTACCCATTTAATCAGTTGTTTTAGTTGAATGTATCAATAGCTACAGCTTAAATGCATGCATTTAAAACAATGAGTTCAATCAGCTATTAAGTGCCCATGTGTACTTACAAATGTTTAGTTGCACGGTCAGGTCAGACTCTTTGCAACCCCATGAACTGTAGCCCACCAGGCTCCTCTGTCCATGAGATTTCCCAGATAAGAATACTGGAGCGGGTTGCCATTTCCTTCTCCAGGAATCTTCCCAAACCAGGGACTGAACCAGCCTCACCTATATTTCAGGAGGATTCTTTACCTGCTGAGCCATCGGCAAAGTGCCCAGGCTATTAATTTATTTTAGAACAGATATTTGTGTTATGCAAACTTTATAATATAAAATCACTGATTTATTCATATTTTTCATATCAGTAATAATATTTGACTCAATTATTTTAGTCAAAGATTGTCAGCTTACCATTCTGTGCAAGTTTTGAACTATGAGTAAAATTTTATTTGAAATTTCTATCTTTTATATTGTGCTAATTCTATAAATTATATATACGTGAAATTATGTATAGAGGAAAACAACAGAATGAGAAAAAGTAGAGATCTCTTCAAGAAAATTAGAGATACCAAGGGAACATTTCATGCAAAGATGGGCTCGATAAAGGACAGAAATAGTATGGACCTAACAGAAGCAAAAGATATTAAGAAGAGGAGGCAAGAATACATAGAAGAACTGTACAAAGAAGATCTTCACGACCAAGATAATCACGATGGTGTGATCACTGACCTAGAGCCAGACATTCTGGAATGTGAAGTCAAGTGGGCCTTAGAAAGCATCACTACCAACAAAGCTAGTGGAGGTGATGAAATTCCAGTTGAGCTATTCCAAATCCTGAAAGATAATGCTGTCAAAGTGCTGCACTCAATATGCCAGCAAATTTGGAAAACTCAACAGTGGCCACAGGACTGGAAAAGGTCAGTTTTCATTCCAATCCCAAAGAAAGGCAATGCAAAAGAATGCTCAAACTACTGCACAATTGCACTTATCTCACATGCTAGTAAAGTAATGCTCAAAATTCACCAAGCCAGGCTTCAGCAATACATGAACCGTGAACTTCCTGATGTTCAAGCTGATTTTAGAAAAGGCAGAGGAACCAGAGACCAAATTGCCAACATCCGCTGGATCATGGAAAAAGCAAGAGAGCCCCAGAAAAGCATCTATTTCTGCTTTATTGACTATGTCAAAGCCTTTGACTGTGTGGATCACAATAAACTGTGGAAAATTCTGAAAGAGATGGGAATACCAGATCACCTGACCCGCCTCTTGAGAAACCTATATACAGGTCAGGAAGCAACAGTTAGAACTGTATATGGAACAACAGACTGGTTCCAAATAGGAAAAGGAATATGTCAAGGCTGTATATTGTCATCCTGCTTATTTAACTTATATGCAGTGTACATCATGAGAAATTCTGGGTTGGAAGAAGCAGAAGCTGGAATCAAGATTGCAAGGAGAAATATTAATAACCTCAGATATGCAGATGACACCACCCTTATGGCAGAAAGTGAAGAGGAACTAAAAAACCTCTTGATGAAAGTGAAAGAAGAGAGTGAAAAAGTTGGCTTAAAGCTCAACATTCAGAAAACTAAAATCATGGTATCTGGTCCCATCACTTCATGGGAAATAGATGGGGAAATAGTGGAAACAGTGGCAGACTATACTTTTGGGGGCTCCAAAATCACATCAGATGGTGACTGCAGCCATGAAATTAAAAGACGCTAACTCCTTGGAAGGAAAGTTATGACCAACCTAAATAGCATATTAAAAAGCAGAGATATAACTTTGCCAACAAAGGTCCATCTAGTCAAGGCTAGGGTTTTTCCAGTCGTCATGTAGGGAAGTGAGAGCTGGACTGTGAAGAAGACTGAGCACCGAAGAATTGATGCTTTTGAACTGTGGTGTTGGAGAAGACTCTTGAGAGTCCCTTGGACTGCAAGGAGATCCAACCAGTCCATTCTAAAGGAGATCAGTCCTGGGTACTCATTGGAAGGACTGAGGCTAAAGCTGAAACTCCAATACTTTGGCCCCCTCATGCAAAGAGTTGCCTCATTGGAAAAGATCCTGATGCTGGGAGGGATTGGGGGCAGGAGGAGAAGGGGACGACAGAGGATGAGATGGCTGGATGGCATCATTGACTCGATGGACATGAGCTTGTGTAGGCTCCAGGAGTTGGTCATGAACAGGGAGGCCTGGCGTCCTGCGATTCCTGGGGTCACAAAGAGTCGGACATGACTGAGTGACTGAACTGAACTGAACAGAACTGAAATTATGTATATGAGTGTTAAACCCATATGTATGTGTTTACTGTTCGTGTGAATATTCACACATCTGCTCAAAATAGATGTGGCAAGTTGATAATATCTCTGTTTTTATTCATTAAAAAGAGCATTTTCTTTTATGTTAATAGTTTCATGATCATCAGTTTATTATTTGAAGTTTTTGACACCTATTGTAGATCTGCAGACTATTACCTGAAGTTCCAAATTATCATCAATGAAGAAAATAAAAACAGTTTTTGTCCAGTAATATAATCATTTAATAATAGTCTTTGTTTCCATGAGGTAAAATAGCTTAGAGGAAATGTCAGGAAGTCAAGAAGATCTTGGTTTAACTCAAGTGAAATTTATAGAATACTCACTGTATGCCAGGCTCTGATTTAAGCAACAAAAAGCTTTCTGTCATCACAGAACTCTCTGTCTAGCAAGGGAGACAGGCATGTAAACAACTGCACTATAATGAACTGTGATAAATATCCTATATTATCCTAATCAAACCAATTAAATGCTATACAATTAAAAAGGATGGATGGAGAGATTCAATCTTTGGAGCAAAGCCAGTGAGTTTTGGCAGTGTTCAAAGAATAGCTGACATTTAAACTGGCCCTTGAAAAATCATTAGAACTCTGCCAGGCTGTGGGTGGGAAATGTGGAAAATAAAGAAAATTCATTTGCAAAGCATGTGATGTGGTCATTTTATGGATCAGCAAAGTTGATCAGATTTTTCTTACAGTCTTAACTCTGATTATGTGCCCATGGGTATGTTGCCAACTCTGGATATACTACTCCAATGTGGTGTGGAAGTAAGGAAGAGAATTTAAGTTCATCAAGAAAAGAGGATGTGTTTCATCTGTGCATATTCCTTAACTATATACATTTTCCTGTGGGAAAGTATGAAACATTCACAGCTGGAGGGAAGGAAAGAAAAGTTAAGTAAATTTTTAATAGACACTGGAAATCCAAGAGCCAAACAAGACACATGGGCAATAACTTCCAACTTGAGACTCAGCACTCCATCCTTGGACCACTCAGATCTCATAACTGGAGGTTTCCCTGTGTTAGAGCAAATGAGAGAATGAGATACTTTATTAAGCACATATCTATGCATACCCTGTTAAATTGCCCACGAAGGTCTGGGGACTGTGGGTTACCTTAAAAATATGAAACACATATTTAAAATGTGAATATCAATTGGAAGTATTCTGGAAACGTCAAACTTCATGTAGTTCATGTAGCTTAAAATAACAAGATGGAGAAACAATATTTATAGAGGATTTACTTTGTTACAGAGTATACATGAGATGTTTTACACACTTTTCTCATGTAATGACAGATAACTCTCTCAAAACGGTACAGTTATTTTCTTTCTTTCTGTGAATTAAAGATGTAAAGTCAGTTGTACAAAGCTATACAAAAAATGCTACATTTGTCTGGAACTCTCATGTTTTTTTCTATGATCCAAAGGATGTTGGCAATTTGATCTCTGGTTCCTTTGCCTTTTCTAAATCCAGCTTAAACATCTGGAAGTTCTCAGTTCACGTACTGTTGAAGCCTTGCTTGGAGAATTTTGAGCCTTACTTTGCTAGCATGTGAGATGAGTACAATAGTGTGGTAGTTTGAACATTCTTTGACATTGCCTTTCTTTGGGATTGGAATGAAACCTGACCTTTTCCAGTCCTGTGGCCACTGCTGAGTTTTACAAATTTGCTAGCATACTGGGTGCAGCACTTTCACAGCATCATCTTTTATGATTTGAAAGAGTTCAACTCAACTTCTGTTACTTCCACTAGCTTTGTTCATAGCAATGCTTTCTAAGACTTCACTTTCCAGGATTTCTGGCTCTAGGTTAGGGCATATCATCTTGGTTATCTGAATCATTAAAATCTTTTTTTTCGTACAGTTTTGTGTATTCTTGCCACGTCTTCTTAATATCTTCTTTTTCTGTTAGTTCCATACCATTTCGGTCCTTTATTGAGCCCATCTTTGCATGAAATGTTCCCTTGGTATCTCTAATTTTTTTGAAGAGATCTCTCAGTTTTCCCATTCTGTTGTGTTCCTCTATTTCTTTGCATTGATCACAGAAGAAGGCTTTCTTCTCTCTCCTTGCTAGTCTTTGGAACTATGCATTCAGATGGGTGTATCTTTCTTTTTCTCCTTTGCCTTTCACTTCTCTTCTGTTCTCAGCTATTTGTAAAGCCTCCTCAGACAATCATTTTTCCTTTTTGCATTTCTTTTTCTTGATGATGGTCTTGATTACTATCCCCTGTACAATGTCACGAACCTACATCCATAGTTCTTCAGGCACTCTGTCTATCAGATCTAATCCCTTGAATCTATTTGTCACTTCCACTGTATAATTGTAAGGGGTTTAATTAGATCATATCTGAATAGCCTAGTGGTTTTCCCTACTTTCTTACATTCAAGTCTGAATTTGGCAATAAGGAGTTTGATATGAGCCACAGTCAGCTCCCAGTCTTGTTTTTGCTGACTGTATAGAGCTTCTCTATCTTCAGTTGCAAAGAACATAATCAATATGATTTCAGTATTGACCATCTGGTGATGTCCATGTGTAGAGTCATCTCTTATGTTTTTGGAAGAGGGTGTTTGCTATAACCAGTGCATTTTCTTGGCAAAATTCTGGCAAAAAAAGAGACAAAAATACAAATGGGGGAAAAATAATAATGGCAGCAAGTGACTATCAAGTGTTTGTATAGTGCTAAAGTGATAAAGAATCTGGTTCCCAATGCAGGAGGTGTAAGAGACCCATGTTCCATCCCTAGGTTGGGAGGATCCTGTTGAGGAGGGCATGGAAACCCACTCCAGTAAGTTTGCCTGGAGAATCCCATGGACTGAGAAACCCATCAGACTACAATCCACAAGTTGCAAAGTCTGACACAATTGAAGCAACTTAGCACAGTACAGCACATTGTGTTTCTAAACATATGTATGTTAACCAATTTGATCCTTACAACAACCCAATGGACTGAGAACTTTTCTTGTCTTCATATGACACAAAAAAAGTGGAAGTATTTACCCATGTTGATTCAGAGGGTCTGTGGCTTGAAACGCAGGCAATTTTCTCCCCTCTCTGTACTACATTCTGGTGACAAATTCAGAGGAAGAAGAGAGAAACAACGTGGTTTAGTGCCTCATCTTGTACCCGATACTTGGCTAGATGCGTTCTCTAGATATCTTATTACATTGTCAGAAAAGTGTGGTACTGAAAATAACGAGCTGGGTAAGAGGAGGATTGGAAGTTGACAGGAAATGCTCAGTTTTGCTAAATGCTCACATACGCTATTATTACTATCCTATTTTATGTGCTAAAGACAACATTCTGAAATGCAAAGAAGTATCTTGTGCAGAGTGACATAGCTCATATATGCTATAGGAGAATTGGAAAAAAATTCATGCCATTTACACATACATTTTACAGCTGTGGATATAGAGGTTTAGAGACTATGAAGGTGTATTTAGGTTTTGGAGTAAAAAAAAAAGTAAAAACATGGCATATATAATTTTCTGTTATTAAATGTAGACAGAGTATTGAAATGTTAGTAATGAAATAGGAAAGAAGGGATAACTGAAGGCAAAAAATATGTCTAACTTTTTAGAGATAGAATAAGGTACTTCGGATTAGATAAAAACGTTCTATAGTTCGTACGCAAAACAGCGATGGGTAAAGTCGTCTTGTTTTTCTATTAAGTCATGCTTGCATTTTTAGGAGCTTAAAATCCATACAGAGAGCCAAAGAACTAATGCTTTTGAACTGTGGTGTTGCAGAAGACTCTTGAGAGTCCCTTGGACTGCAAGGAGATCAAACCAGTCAATCCAGAAGGAAATCAGTCCTGAATATTCGTTGGAAAGACTGATGCTGAACCTGAAACTCCAATCCTGTGGCCACCTGATGCAAAGAACTGACTCTTTAGAAAACACCCTGATGCTGGAAATGATTGAAGGCAGGAGAAGGGGGCAACAGAAGGTTAGATGGTTGCATGGCACCATCAACTCAATGGACCTGAGTTTGAGCAAACTATAGGAGGTAGTGAAGGACAAGGAAGCCTGATGTGCTGCAGTCTATGGGATCACAAAGAGTTGGACGCAACTGAGTGACCGAACAGCAACAACAAAATATCATGTTGGTAAAGTTAATTTTTGTTCTCATATCCTGAGATTCTATTTTTTAAGAGATGAAGAGTCCACTAATTAAATTCCAGAAAATGTACCTAAGATTGGTTCCACAATTCTACACCTACGCTGCCCAATACAGTATCTTGAAAGTGAAAGTGTTAGACATTCAGTAGTGTCTGACTGTTTGTGACCCCACGGACTGTAGCCCACCAGGCTCCTCTGTCCATGGGATTCTCCAGGCAAGAATACTGGAGTGGGTAGCCATGCCCTTCTCCAGGGGGTCTTTCTGACCCAGGGATTGAATCTGTGTCTCCCACACTGTAGGAAGATTCTTTACCATCTGAGCCACAAGGGAAGCCCATGCAGTAGCTTGTTTACATTTATATTATTTGTATATATTTAAGTTTATATTATTTTTAAAAGTAAAAATCCAGTTTCTTGATCACAATAATCACATTTCCAGTGCTTAGTGGTCACATGTAGCTAGTGGCTGCTGCAGTGAATAGTGCAAATATAGAACATTTCCGATACTTAAGAAAGTTCTGTTGGATCACTGTGTTCCAGCCGGGCAGTGCAAGCTTGAATAACAAGAACAAGCCAAAGGGTTTGGGTCTGAGATACTTCTCTGGGGTGAAGTTCTGATTGTCCCAAGTGGATATTCTGACTTTAGGGCCAATCAGAAAGGCTTTGATAAGACAATAAATTAGATAAAATAAATAGGTTAGAATTTAAAGCCAAAAAGTAGGACCTAGAAAGAATCTGAGTTCTAATCATTTAGCCACAGGGCTACATTACAGTGTGTCCATTGATTCACTCTATGGCAGATAACTATCTATTCTATTCCTGGAGTAGGATTGATTGGTGTGCTGTGAACTCACAGAGGAACTGTATTAATCTCCACTTGGATAATTAGGGAAGGCTTGATGACTGGACATTATTATGAAGGATAAGCAGGAGATATTTAAACAAGAACATGAGAAAGAAGCAGGCAAAGAAAACAGTAATTCAAATGGAGAGTGTAAATATATAAAATCTGAGACTCTA
This sequence comes from Bos grunniens, assembly GCF_055505025.1. NCBI lineage: Eukaryota > Metazoa > Chordata > Mammalia > Artiodactyla > Bovidae > Bos > Bos grunniens. Next base: position 5,315,068 of record NC_141176.1, on the reverse strand, counting down.
AGAAAAGCTTAACTTATATCAATATGGCTGGACATGGTGATATTGGAGAAAGATTTTTAGCAGATAGATGTAACGTATAGAGATAAACAGTTTGCAGATAATAAAAAGTTTGAAAGAAATCAAGGAGGCAACACAATCTTAATATTCTACATAAGAAATTTACTTAGAAATTAAAATCTGATGAATTATTCAGTATATACTAGTGGAGGTATAAGAGTTAGTAGAATTTAAAGATGACCTGAATGATTAATTTGGGTAATATTAATAGAAAACAAATACAAGGTAACTCAAAGTAAACTGAAAAAAATAATTAGCTCATACAATAAAATTTACAATAGAAAAAATTAATGAGGAAAACAAAGACCAAAGAGAGCTGACAAAAATATATTTTGTTTCATGTTGCCCCACCTAAATAAAAACCTATTGAAATCATACAATTAGAGAATTTGTAGTTACTTTAAAGTATTTATCATGCCATTAAATATCATTGCACAGTTGAATTAATTTTCTAAACATGAAGGAATATTATATCAGCATGAGAATTCCTAATCTATTTAAATATATATTAATACATATTTCTCTCTTCTTTTGTTAATATAAGAATATTGTTCTTAATATGTACCATATTCTCATCTGTATTGTTTCTAAATAAATATTAGTTTTGTTTTTATTTTCCTAAAAGTTGTGCTTCTATGTTAGTGGATAGATTTAGATCTTGGAAAGATTTCAAAAGCTTTTTATTAAATAATAGAATAAGACCATGCACATTTTGTTTTTGGCAGGTGTATGTGGCTGCCTGTAATAAATTAGCATATTGAGGAATGTTCACATACTTTTAGCGATTGAGGAGTGCAATTTATGTTATTCATCTCAAGATAAAACATAATCAACATGTGTCATTGAGGTAATTTTCCCAAAATGATGTCTTAGTAAGTATCCTAAAGGAAAAACCCACAAAATATTAAAACTGCAATCCAAATTGTTGTATACAATCTCAGCAGATCTCAGGGAAGATGGCTAATGATTTTTATATTTCTATATTAGATATCACAAATAATTTTCTTTTTCAAGGGATGAGTCATTTTTTCATCATTTTTCAGGAATGAATCATCTTTCAGTTCTTTCATATTTGTTCATCAGGAAATATCTTTAATAGACATATGGGTGCAGTCGATTGCTTCTGTAACATTGAAGATCTAGCAGTCCAAGCAAATCATTTTCATATGTTGCAGGTGCTTTCTATTAGAAGGAAAGATGTACTTTGATGTTCTTTTAATTAAAGTTTCAATTAAATTAGTTAGCATTCTGCAAAGGGGTAATTCTGTTTCCTGTTTATCACCCTGTCAATTCCTAAAAGTACCAATGACTAGTTAACTCTGTGCTTTGAGTACTTTCACTTTGGCAAGTACAAAAGGAACTATATTTATCTTTTAATTCAAACTTTCCTTGCAACACTAAATTACACTTTACATGGTCCAGTTTAGAAAATTTGTAAACACTGTAAGTCTCACCAAGGGTAGTTTCAGAATCCAGCTAAAGTAAGTTTCTATCTGGTATTCATTTATATTTTAAAAGGAATATATGTTCTTTTTATAATAAAAATAAAACATTCTAATTTGCAGTATTAAATTTTACCTGAATCTAGTAACTTGTTGTAGAAAATTACAATAAATTAGTATTCTAAAATCTAGGACCTGCTTCTGCTTCTTTCCCTTACTAGTTACAATGTCTTCAGTAAATAGCTTCTTTATTTGGGTTTCTAGTTCTTCAATCACAAATTCAATAAAACTGCAATTTTTAGAACATCTGAGAGCCAAACACTGTGCAGGCATCAATCATCAAAGAATGCCTGTGTCTTGCTAAGAGTTTAGTTTGTGAAATGATGTCCATTGTCTCAGCCAACTCTGAAATTTTGTGAATTTATAGAAGCATTATTTCTAATCAAATCACAAAAAGAGAAAAGAAGTAGTGGGAGAAAATCTTGAATTTTTACTTGAGCATAGTGAGAATTTTTATTCATAAAATAGAAATATGCTCTTCATCTAATCCACAGATACTAATAATTCACTTACACCTACAATCACAAGAGAATGAGAGAAAATCTAAAATACATTTTTTTCCTCTTAGGACTATTGAAGTCATTTTGCATTTTTGAAGTATTTTTGACCATCAATGGTTAATTGTCTTGGCCCTGATATATTTTTATCTGCTTCACCCTGTTTCTAACCTGATATATTATAGAATAGTGTCCATCTTTATAGTTATAACTGAAATTATTGCTTTGATATATTATTCTGAATTATTTGGTAACAGAAAGGCCTAATGAAAGGATTATTTAGCTATGAAGTAAATTAAAAAAAAAAAAACTTTAAAGATGTATCCCTGGCAATATTTTAAAAATAATTTAAAAATACAGGAGAAATTATAAGGCATTCTGGACCACATCTGCCCTATTATGCCAAACACTTTAGGGAGAGTCCTTTAGAATGTCCACCTAACACCTGTATTACTACCTCTCACATTGCAGCCTGTAATCAGAGTATGAAACAATCACCAGAGCAGTTATAATTTAGATTATGATTTGATAGCACTGGTTGTGAAGGGCTACTTTTGAGTAAGGGTTAATTTTCCCTAACCATTGATTGCTAAAAAATGGGTACAATTAGTCAGGAGTTAAAATGATTTGCTTATTCCTCTGAGACAGAGGAATACTTTGCCAACAAAGGTCCGTCTAGTCAAGGCTATGGTTTTTCCAGTGGTCATGTATGGATGTGAGAGTTGGACTGTGAAGAAAGCTGAGCACCAAAGAATTGATGCTTTTGAACTGTGGTGTTGGAGAAGACTCTTGAGAGTCCCTTGGACTGCAAGAAGATCTTACCAGTCCATTCTGAAGGAGATCAGCCCTGGGATTTCTTTGGAAGGAATGATGCTAAAGCTGAAACTCCGGTACTTTGGCCACCTCATGCGAAGAGTTGACTCACTGGAAAAGATCCTGATGCTGAGGGTTTGGGGACAGGAGGAGAAGGGGACGACAGAGGATGAGATGGCTGGATGGCATCACTGACTCAATGGACGTGAGTCTGAGTGAACTCCGGGAGTTGGTGATGGATAGGGAGGCCTGGCGTGCTGCGATTCATGGGGTCGCAAAGAGTCGGATACAACTGAGCAACTGAACTGAACTGAACTGAGACAGAAGTGATGGATAAGTTTGACTGAGCTCGGTTTTATGTGGGACATGCTTTGCTCACTGGTATCTATATACAATTGAGAAGGGAATGGCAATCCACTCCAAAATTCTTCCTGGAGAATCCCATGGACAGAGAAGCCTGATGGGCTACATTTCATGTGGTTGCAAAGAATCAGACATGGCCGAGCACACACACACACACACACACACACAGAGTTCAGTTCAGTTCAGTTCAGTTCAGTTGCTGTTGTGTCTGACTCTTTGCGACCCCATGAACCACAGCACACCAGGCCTCCCTGTCCATCACCAACTCCCAGAGTTTACTCAAACTCATATCCATTGAGAGGTGATACCATCCAACCATCTCATCCTTTGTCATCCCCTCCTCCTCCTGCCTTCAATCTTTTCTAGCATCAGGGTCTTTTCAAATGAGTCAATTATTTGCATCAGGTGGCCAGAGTATTGGAGTTTCAGCTTCAACATCAGTCCTTCCAAAGAATAATCAGGACTGATTTCCTTTAAGATGGACTGGTTGGATCTCCTTGCAGTCCAAGGGACTCTCAAGAGTCTTCTCCAACACCACAGTTCAAAAGCATCAGTTCTTCAGCACTCAGTTCTCTTTATAATCCAACCCTCACATTATCTATATATAAAATGTACTCTTACAGAGCTTTCATTCTAAGGAAGTTTTTGCAACCTCCCTTTTCATCAGGGGTCCATTTTTATACACTTTCAATCAACCTCATATACATTTTTTTAAAACAGCTTAAACATAGTGACCATATTTTTTAGCCTGAATTAGATAAATCCTAGTTATACTGAGTAAGTACAGTGTAGCTGTTGTTGTAACATTTATTTAGAACAATTAGTGAGAATTTCAACTAAAGTGTTCCTCTTGACTTCATAGAACTCAAGTTAAAATTTGAAAGATGGAGATTACTAAAAGACCAAGACCCACAAATTCATCCCTCTAGCTTTTTACGAGTTGACTCATTGGAAAAGACTGTGATGCTGGGAGGGATTGGGGGCAGGAGGAGAAGGGGACGATAGAGGATGAGATGGCTGGATGGCATCACTGACTCAATGGCCGTGAGTCTGAGTGAACTCCGGGAGTTGGTGATGGACAAGGAGGTCTGGCGTGCTGCGATTCATGGGGTTGCAAAGAGTCAGACACGACTGAGCGACTGAACTGAACTGAACTAAGCTTTTTACTAATCTTGACTTACTGAGAGTTTGGGGGAAATAAAATCAGGTATAAAATTCACTAAGAATATAAAATACATTAAAAAAAAACATAATGTGATATTTTGAGATGTGTCACAATATACTGAGTAAAATACATTTAAATAACTGAAGCAAGAAAACCTATTCCATTAACTAAACATTTTCAGAAAAAAATACATATTTTCTGTTTATCAGAGAAGCTACCTTCCTGAATTTGTTTCACTTATAGATAATGCTTTTTTGTGCTCTATTGCATGTCATTTCAAAATGAAGTTGGGTAGAACATATATAATCAGAATTAATTGATAGAGACTGAGTGTGGGGATTAAAAGCTTGATAGCCATGCTTTTATTAGATAAACCTTTAAAAGATATTCTTATTAGAATTCTATATTGTCACTTACAATGTGGTCTTGGATGACGTTTTGCTTCTTTTATCCTCAGTTATTTTATCTGTAACGTAGGAATGAAAGTATCCTCTGAACTTTGTATAGATTAAAGAGATAATAGATATGCAACATTTTATCTAATGAATATAACAGAATAAGTGCCAAATAAATGGTGTGGGTGTGTGTGTGTGAGTGCTCATTCAGACTTGTCCAACTCTTTGCAACCCAATGGACTGTAGTTCTATAGGCTCCTCTATTCATGGAGTTCTCCAGAAAGAATACTGGAGCAGGTGGTCATTTCCTTCTCCAGGGAATCTCCACAATTCAGGGTTCAAACTCATATCTCTTGCATCTCCTGAACTGGCAGGCAGCTTCTTCACCACCGCACCACATGGGAGCCAATACTGATATTATGCATTTATTTGTATGCATGTGTGTGCAGCAAATTGGAAAACTCAGGCTTTACTTGCACTGCTACCTTTTAAATTTATTATTTATTATCCTTCTTAGTAAGCTTTCTGGCTTTTAGGCTAAAAAGTAATAGAATGGGAAAGACTAGAGATCAGTTCAAGAAAATTAGAGATACCAAGGGAATATTTCATGCAAAGATGGGGACAATAAGGATAAAAATGGTATGGACCTAACAAAGGAAGAAGATATTAAGAAGAGGTGACAAGAATACAAAGAGAATCTCTACAAAAAAGATCTTTATGACCCAGACAACCATGATGGTGTGATCCCTCACCTAGAACCACACGTCCTAAAGTGCAAAGTCAAGTGGGCCTTAGGAAGCATCACTATGAGCAAAGCTAGTGGATGTGATGGAATTCCAGCCAAGCTCTTTCAAATTCTAAAAGATTATGCTGTGAAAGTGCTGCACTCAATATGCCAGCAAATTTGGAAAACTCAGCAGTGGCCACAGGACTGGAAAAGGTCAGTTTTCATTCCAATCCCAAAGAAAGACAATGCCAAAGAATGTTCAAACTACCACACAGTTGCACTCATCTCACATGCTAGCAGAATAATGTTCAAAATTCTCCAAGTTAGGCTTCAACAGTACATGAACAGAAAACTTTCAGATGTTCAAGCCGGATTTAGAAAAGGCAGATGAACCAGAGATCAAATTGCCAACATCCATTGGATCATCGAAAAAGCAAGAGAGTATCAGAAAAACATCTACTTCTTCTTCATTGACCACGCTAATGCTTTTGATTGCATGAATCACAACAAACTGTGGAAAGTTCTTCAAGAGATGGAACACAAGACCACCTTACCTGCTTCCTGTATGCAGGACAGGAAGCAACAGGTTCAACCAAATGTGGAACAAAGGGCTGGTTCCAAATTGGAAAAGGAGTACATCGAGGCTGCATATTGTCACCTTGCTTATTTAACTTACGTGCAGAGTACATTATGAGAAATGCTGGACTGGATGAAGCCCAAGATGGAATCAAGATTGCTGGGAGAAATGTCAATGATCTCATATATGCAGATGACACCACACTTGTGGCATAAAGTGAAGAGGAACTAAAGAGCCTCTTGGTAAATGTGAAAGAAGAGAGTGAAAAAACTGGCTTAAACTCAACATTCAGAAAACTGAGATCATAGCATCCAGTCCCGTCACTTCATGGCAAATAAATGGGGAAGCAGTGAGAGATTTTATCTTCTTGGGCTCCAAAATCACTGCAGATGGTGAATGCAGCCATGAAATTAAAAGACATTTGCTCTTTGGAAGAAAAACTATGACCAACCTAGACAGCATATTAAAAAGCAGAGATATTACTTTGCCAACAAATGTCTGTATAGTCAAACTGTGGTTTTCTGGTGGCCACATGTAGATGTGAGAATTGGACCATAAAGAAAGCTGAGCACTGAAGAATTGATACTTTTGAACCATGATTTTGGAGAAGGCTCCTGAGTGTTCCTTGGACTGAAACAAGACCAAACCAGTCAATCCTAAAGGAAATTAGTCCTGAATATGCATTGGAATGACTGATGCTGAAGCTGAAGCTCCAATAATTTGGCCACTTGATGTGTAGTACTGACTCACTGGAAAAGACTGTGATGCTGGGAGGGATTGGGGGCAGGAGGAGAAGGCGACGACAGAGGATGAGATGGCTGGATGGCATCACTGACTTGATGGACATGAGTCTGAGTGAACTCCGGGAGTTGGCAATGGACAAGGCCTGGCGTGCTGCGATTCATGGGGTCGCAAAGAGTTGGACATGACTAAGCAACTGAACTGAACTGAGTGGTCTGACATACTCAAACTTTTGCTGCTTCTAAACCAAAAATTTTACCCAGAAACAGGCATTCTCCACCAAATTATTGCTGAAACATTATCAAAATCCATGTCCTTTGTTTTGTCTGTCTTAAAAAGTTAAAATTACTACAATATGCCAATGTGTGTGTGAGTCAGACACAACTGAGCAACTTTACTTTTTTCACTTTCGTGCATTGGAGAAGGAAATGGCAACCCACTCCAGTGTTCTTGCCTTGAGAATCCCAGGGACAGGGGAACCTGGTGGGCTGCCGTCTATGGGGCTGCACAGAGTCGGGCACGACTGAAGTGAATTAGCAGCAGCAGCAGCAAACCAATGTCTTTAGCACCATTTGTGATTGTTTATATAACATCTTCATTTAAATACACTAAAACTAAAAAATCTAAGTGACATTATAGGTTAATTATAATGTCACTTAGCTTTATACAAGGTAAATGTACAACCTACTGAGCTACCTAGTGTAGGAAAGTGGGCCTCTAACTTTACATGTTGAAGCAAGTTGAGATACTTTAGAAAAGCTGCTTAATGAAGGATAAATAGGATATCTTTTTACTTAAACAGGGAAATAGTCCAATCAAAGTAAAGTAAACATGGCTAAAACCTAAAATTTGATTGAGGGTCATGGAGTAAACTTAAATCAGGATGAGCATATGCTGTCATGGACAGTAAGAGTCAAACTGGAGAAAGATAAGAGGCAGGAGTGGCAGTTAAGAAGATCCTAAAGTCATCCAGGAAATATCTGTTAGTTCTTTTACCTGAGAGTTTGACAAAAAAGGGATTACAAAAAAAGACAGGAGAAACTTGTAAATTTACAATTGAATGTTATTTTGATAAGGCAAAAAGTGATAAAAAATAATATGGAGGACGTTTCCAGGTATCCTAAGGTTGGTGTCATGCTTAATTTTGTGTCAACTTGACTGGGCCCAGATAGGTGGCAAAATATTATTTCTGGGTGTGTTTGAGATAAACATTTGATTGAGTAAAGAGTGTGCCTACCAACACAGGTGGGCATCATCAAATCTGTTGGACATCACATGAATAGAACAAAATACATGGAAGGAAGGTTTAGTTGTTCTCTTGTAGACCGGAAACATCCATTTTCTCCTGTTCCACAGTTTGCAGACAGCAGATGGTGGGACTTCTCAACCTTAAGAATCATGTCAATTTAAATAATAAATCTCTTCATATCTCTATCTGTATCTCCATTTATTCTATTGTTATATTAGAGTATATATATATATATATATATATATATATATATATATATATATTCTATTCTATTGTTTCTCTATTCTATTAGTCATGAGAACCATGACTAATGAGCAATGAGTAATTACGGAGTGATCCTACTGACAAGGGGATACAGTTAGACAGTTTGAGAAAAAAGATGCTATACTCACTTTTAGACATATTTAGGTGTATTTAAGTGAAGATGTCACATAAACAGTCACAAATGGTGCTAAAGACATTGGTTTGCTAGTAGTGTGCAAATGATAGTTGAAACTTGGTAGGTAATTGCATACAACATGCAACAATAGGATACACTAAAGCAGTGATTATTCACTAAGGGGCAGTGCTTCTGTGGGGTGTCATAGCAGATGCCTAGAAGATAATTTTTATATCCCTCTCTAGGGGTTTAGAGACTTCTTCATAACTGCTCTCACAACCCATCCCAGAAGAATGCTCTGTAACTCTGATGATGACTCTCTATGGCCAACCTTGAGTACTAGGTCAAAAAATAAAAGGTAGGAAAACTTTAGTGAGATTTAATATAAATGGAATCCTAAGGAAAACTTTGATGACAAATGGAGTGTGTGATGGAAATTTCCTAACACTGTCTTGCCTCATTTTCCTCACTTGTTACATGATAGTACAATTATTATCTACTTCCAAGAGTTGCCATATAGAGGAAATAAGTTGACTTATCTAGGAAACTTTAAGTAATTATTTTAAAATATTAAATATTATTTTTATTACCTGGGGAAGATAACAAAGATAGGTCTCAACATTGGTCAAAAAAATTTATCCTGAAGAGTAGGAAGAATCATGGATGAATGAAGAGAAAAGTTGTATGTAAGTAGTAGCAAGCAAGAAGAGGCTAGGAGATTCCTCAGTCTGAAGGAAAAGCCAAGAAGGAGAATAATGAAAGGTGGGTTTGTATAGAAGAGCTGACAACCCAGTATTGGATAGCCCAGAGTAATTTCTTTGAATAATTTGTTTGAACATAGGGCAATTTTCATTACCTAATTCCTAGGGGTATTATTTAGTTTTTCTTCAAAAATGTCCTAAAAGCAACAGAGGTGACTAATTAATCTGAAAGTATAAGTAAATTGTGGGTGAATTCTATTTGAATCCATAAATATAATGGATCATAAACAGATCAGAACTCTTTAATGTGTGTATTCCTAGAAATATCTTTTACCCAATAAGTTTAATATACTTATAGAATTTGTAGGTGACATAAAGGTTCATATTCCTTTCTGACCAATAGAACAGACCAGGAAAAAAAAAAAAAAAAAGCAACTTCATTTATTCAGAATCTTTCAATTCTGTTTTTTCCTGCTGTGATTTACAATGAACCAATACCATAGCTCTGTTGGATGGGTTATGTCAAAGCAAGGACAATAAGACTTAAGGCACAAACTTAAATCAATAATAGAGCTACCATGAGGATTTAAAGTAAAAAAGGACATCTGTATCTTGGAAGCTAAAAAATAAAAGTTCTAGAATTGAGAGGCAATTAGAGAGATTCACTGTCATCACCATCTAAAAGTAAAATTAAAATTGATGATTTCAGCTTCTAAACTCTGATGATCAAATGTGATTTTCTCCTAGGTAAATGTCATTTTTGCCCTTAAAAAAGCTATATATCCCTGGCAGAATAGTTTTTATGAGTTTGCTCTTAGTTAAAGGATGGTTTAAAGCTGGATCATATTTTTCTGAATAAGAAAAAAAAATCACATAACTTCCTCTAACAGAATATTTGATCATTTCTCTTGGCCTTGAAGTAATAAGGTACCAAATTACACTTTTTTCTAAAGCTAAACATTTTATTTATTTATGTATAAATATTTCAGATTACGTGTATTCAAAAGTAATCAAGTTAGCAAAACATGGTGATTTTTAAAAAGTCTAGATTTTACAAGTTGGGAAGATTAAGATATACCTCTGCTGTTCTTAATTATCATTCCAGAAAACTATTACCGCATCTCCATATTGAGAGCTCTGAAGTCAAATACAGACAGAATTTATTCCTACTCATACTTTGAGCAAATTGGAGCACCATACTTGAAAATCTTTGCCCCCATTGATTTAATTTTTAAAAGAAGAAAGCTTGCTTTAAACATTAAACATGTAATAATATTTTTTTCTTAGAGTGTCAGGAATTCCTTAGGTGCATAGTCAGTGTTTCCTCCTGTCATTTTTTCTTCTACCAATCTCCTTTGTTATACCCCCTACACATACACACAATCAATCAGTGCTCAAGAGGGCTCCTACATTGAAAATATCTAAGTCTGTTCAGAGAAAGGATTTTTCAACTAATCTCCCTTATATCAGATCAGTCGCTCAGTCGTATCCGACTCTTTGCGACCCCATGAATCACAGCGGGCCAGGCCTCCCTGTCCATCACCAACTCCCGGAGTTCACATAGGTACTTTAATTACATATTGGAAATATGTGGAAGTCCTTGGCAAAACTTTGCTGTTTTGAAGAGACTGATTAAGTGAGAGAAAATCTCATTAAGAGAAAATCTTAATCATTTCTTAGAAACAAAAGACTAGTAATGAATAAAAGACATGGAATTTAATGCATTCAGTAAGAGTCACTATTTTCTTCTTTTATTAAAAAAAAAAATCACACCTGCTTCTAAATACTGGGCAATCTTTCAGCTGTCCTCAGATTTCAGCTGACTCTATCTACTGTGAGAACTGAATTCGAGATTTCTTCAAGTAATTTGAATGGCTGATAACAGCACTGAGAAAGCAGATCTTACTGTTTAATGAATTGTGTTCTTTAGCAAACACTTTTCTCCATCTTGTCCTGGCTCCTGGAGAGTACGAGACATAAAGTACGTAAAGTACGTACATAAAGTACGTAAAGTACGTACATAAAGTACGAGACTCTGAGAAGTGGAAAAATAAGTCATGAAACAATCCTATAGACTACCTCCCCAAATAGTGTTTGACATTGATTTCAAACAAACCTTCAAGAGTTATCATGATTTAAGAAAACTTTCAAGTTTGTCTTGAAGATAGCATGAGGAAATATTGATTTGTATATTGAATGGATGAATATGAGACTAAATATTATGAATATTTGACAATTTTACAATGAGAACACATAGTAAAATATATTTTAACAAGTCCTAGGTTCAATGACATTCCCTGGTGGCTCAAATGGTAAAGAATCTGCCTGAAATGTGGGAGACCTGAAAAATCAATAATACTAAGTGCCAATCTAGTAGCTTGGGTCTGTATCTGAAAATAAAAGTGAATAAAATGATTAAAAATTTGAAATAATAGGCAAATTTATATGCTCAAAATCTTATATGTCAGACTCCCTCAAAGTTCTACCTATCATTACAAGATTAATATAATCATGTAAGATACCATGATTATTCAGAAAATAAGTCAATGAAAGTGGATTTATTTTGGAATCAGTTTCTTACACATCTTTTTAGTTGTAATGGTAAAAGACATTAGCATCTTACTGAATTAAAATAGAGCTTCCCTTAGTTAAACCGCTGAAAAATAATTCAGTAGGGATTAAGAAGTGAGGGAAATCTGGTTTACTAGCTATGTTCTAAATACTGAAGCAAAGACAAATGGAAGGGAGTTTATTTTAAATCTGAGGATTTATCAAATATCCTTTTCAAATGGAAATCATCTGAATACAACCCTAAACATGCGATCATAATGGATCACACTTGTGCTAGTTATTCCCAAGCTAGAAGTTTAGCCATATTGTTCACATTTAGTCTTGCTAAAACTCTGTGTATATTCTTGTCAGAGTTATTACACTGCCTTCTGCAAAGAAAGGCGGTATCTGTATTCCCAACCTTCCAGACATAATAAAGAAGCAAACATTTCTGCACAAAGGCTCTTTGAGCTACTTAATTTACTTTTGACAAAAGGAGAATGACACTGAGCACTCTACAAAGAACTAAAGCAATTTCTCAAACCATGAAATGCAAATGATAATTTAATAATTTCTAGAAAACCCATTAATATATATTCAGGAAAACCTTATCCTATCTACTTCTTGTAGAACTAGTGTGGCTTAAACAAACACATGACATCTTAAAAAAGGGAGCTTTCCATTTCTTAAGAAAAACATATTAAAGTTTTTATTTTAGGCAGAAATCAGTCAAAGAGAAAAAAAATCAATTAAAATTAAACCAACAGTAAAGGTTAATCCTCTATATTCCTGATGAATTTTTTCATCATTATGTGTTACCATTCATTCACCTAATTTTAGAAAGACATGAATATTTTTATTAAAGAAAATTTTTAATAATATTGCAACTATATATATATATATGTTTGTGTGTGTGTGTGTATTTCATAAAGCAGTCCACGAAATCACTGAATAGTTTGGTAGAGTGGAATGATTTCAGAAATATTGTATGTACTATATTAATTTCTAATATGGCAACTGTTAATGGTGAGAATAACATAGTTTATATACTATATTAGAAATAGACACTAGTGAGTACAACACTTGTATATTATAAAAATAGAATTATTACTTTGTTCTTGTGATGGTCTGCCTTGAACTTTGTCAAGGAGATATTTAAGCTAGAATATCATAAAATATTGTGATGCCCTAGGTCTCAAATGAATTAGAATTCCTATACCTAAGCAAAGGCAATACTGATGGAGCCATTCAACTTAGACATCAGCTTAAATTTTATGCCAAACCATCTTGTGTAATTCTAGATTAGACAAAGCAAGGGCTGTCAAGTTGATTCACGAAATAATGTACCCTTTCTTCCTTCCTGAACACACACTTGCACAGCAACAGCCTTGATGTTTACTGCATTAAATATTTGGGATAGCCCATCCGTATTGCTCTGTGTCTCTTTTAATTTACCTTTGTGACCAGTAAAACAATCTGGTTCTTAACCTAAATTATATCAGGGATGGATAGTTCCCTTAAATCCATCTTTTCACTTTAGCATTATTCAATTCCACTTATGTGTCATGCTTTATTCAACATACCTCAAACAAAGCTTATTGTCATTTCCATTCAAATTATTTCTTTTAACTTCTGTATATGCTATTTAGGAACCTGCTTTTTTATGATCCCAGAATAAGCAGTTACCAAATTCTCCTAATTCCTCCATGCATCACATTTTTATTTTTATTATTTATTGATCTCTATGGGAGCAATCATTTTCAAGAGCTCATAACTTTAGGTAGTTTCTTGAAGTGCTCATCAATTAGCCCTCCCATCTCACTCTCTAAAATTTGTCCTAAACAGGAAATCATCCTCTGAAGCACTACTCTGATTATAAGCCATTCTTCTGCAAATGCTTTAATTATTGCTTTTCACACGGCATTAAGGTGTTCACTTTATTAACACGCAGTTCTGCAAAATGATGCTTAAAAACTTTTAGTTTTCTACATTGGTGTGTATATACCATCTGTCATTTTATTTTATTTAGTTGTTTGTATTATATTCTTCTTTCTCTTAATTTGATCTCTTAGAAAAATGTATATTTTAATATATTTCAAATGATTCATTATAATTTTCTTTCACAGGTTTTATTTCTATATTTTATGATGTCTACCATTTTATATCCTAATGTTTATCAATATATTTTAATACTTTTTATTTTTTTTCAAATTTATGTTTTCGATTGTTAAAATATACAAAAAGCTCATCCAAATCAATATCAAACAAACAATGCAATAAAAATATAGAAAGAAAACCTGAATATTTTTCCAGAGACAATATACAGATGGCTAACAGGCACCTAAAAAGGTGCACAGTATCACTAGTCATGAGAGAAACACATCAAAACAACAACAAAATATCACCTCACACCTGTCAGAATTGTCATCATCAAAAAGTCTGCAAATAAATGTTGGAGAAGATGTAGAGGAAAGCAAATCTTGCACATTGCTGGTGGGAGTGTAAATTGGTGAAGCCACTCAAAAAAACATATGAAGCTTCCTCCCAAAACTAAGGATAGAGTTACCATAGGATCCAATGATTCTACCCCTGAGTATATATCTGGAAAAAAAATGAAAGCATGAATACAGAAAGATAAATGAACCCCAATGTTCACAGCAGTGCTATGTATTAATACAACAGCCAAGATATGGGAGCAACCCGTGTCTATCAACAGATTAAGATGTGGTATATACACACACACACACACTATGTAAGGTTACTTAGCCATTAAAAAAAGGATAAAATTCTGCCATTTTCAGCAACATAGATGAACCTAGAGAATATTGTGCTTAGTGAAATAAGTCAGAGGAAGACAAATACTGTATATCACTTACATATAAAATCTAAAAAATAATACAAATGAATGTATATGCAAAACAGAAACAGACTCACAGATATAGAAAACAAACTAGTGGCTATCAGTAGGAAGAGTGCAGGAGAGAGGAGCAGATTATGGATATGGAATCAAAAGATACAAATAAATATGTATAAAACAGGTAAGCAACAAGGATATATTGTACAGCACAAAGAATTATAGCCATTATCTTGTAAAAACTTCCAATGGAGTATGTGTATGTGTGTGTGTGCGCAGTCTCTTCAATCATGTCTAACACGTTGTGACCTCATGGACTGTAGCCCACCCGGCTTCTCTGTCCATGGGATTCTCTAGGCAAGATTACTGAAGTGAGTTGCCATGCCCTCCTCCAGGGGATCTTCCCAACCCAGGGATCAAACCCGCCTCTCCTACATCTTCTACATTCTTTACCGCTGATCCACCTGGGAATACCTCTATTTAATACAAACTGTAAAAATTCTGAATCATTCTGCTGCACACCTGAAACTAATATAATACTGTAAGTCAACAATATTTCAATAAAAGCTTGTTTAAAATTAATATAACCCTCAGAGATACTCAACGTACTACAGAATAAAATCCAAACACCGTAGGCTGCACTCAAGTTTTCAGTCACAGTTCGGTTCAGTAACTCAGTCGGGTCTGACTCTGCGATCCCAAGGACTGCAGCACGCCAGGTTTGCTGTACAACAGCAATTCCTGGAGCTTACTCAAACCCATGTCCATAGAGTTGTGATGCCATCCAACCATTTCATCCTCTGTCATCCCCTTCTCCTCATGCCTTCAATCGTTCCCAGCATCAGCGTTTTTTTCAAATCAATCAGTTCTTCACACCAGGTGGCCAAAGTATTGGAGCTTCAGCTTCAGCATAAGTCCTTCCAAAGAATATTCAGGACTGATTTCCTTTAGGATGGACTGGTTAGATCTCCTTGCGGTCCAAGGGACTCTCAGAGAGTTCTCCAACACCACAGTTCAAAAGCATCAGTTCTTTGGTGCTCAGCTTTGTTTATAGTCCAACTCTTACATCCATACATGACCACAGGAAAAACCATAGCTTTGACTATATGGACCTTTCTTGGCAAAGTAATGTCTCTGCATTTTAATATGTTGTCTAGGTTGGTCATAATGTTTCTTCCAGGAATAAGTGTCTTTTAATTTCATGGCTGCAGTCACCATCTGCAGTAATTTTAGAGCCCCCAAAATGAGGTTTCTCACTGTTTCCATTGTTTCCCCAACTATTTGCCATGAAATGATGGGATCCGATGCCATGATCTTAGTTTTCTGAATGCTTAGTTTCAAGCCAACTTTTTCACTCTCCTCTTTTTTTTTTTTTTTATCAAGAGGCTCTTTAGTTCTTCACTTTCTGCCATAAGGGTGGTGTCATCTGCATATCTGAGGTTATTGACATTTCTCGTGACAATCTTGATTCCAGCTTGTGCTTCATCCAGCCCACCATTCCTCATGATGTACTCTGTATTTAAGTTAAATAAGCAGGGTGACAATATACAACCTTGACGTACTCCTTTCCCGATTTGGAACCAGTCTGTTGTTCCATGTCCAGTTCTAACTGTTGCTTCCTGACCTGCATGCAGATTTCTCAAGAGGCAGGTCAAGTGGTCTGGTATTCCCATCTCTTTAAGAATTTTCCACAGTTTATTGTGATCCACACAGTTAAAAGCTTTGGCATAGTCAATAAAGCAGAAATAGATATTTTTCTGCAACTCACTATCTTTTTTGATGATCCAACAGATATTGGCATTTTGATCTCTAGTTCCTCTGCTTTTCTAAATCCAGCTTAAACATCTGAAAGTTCACAGTTCATGTACTGTTGAAACCTGGCTTGGAGAATTTTGAACTTTACTAGTGTGTGAGATGAGTACAATTGTGTGGTAGTGTGAACATTCTTTGGCATTTTCTTTGAGATTGGAATGAAAACTGATCTTTTCCAGTCATGTGGCCACTGCTGAGTTTTCCAAATTTGCTGGTTTTTTGAGTGTAGCACTTTAACAGCATCATCTCTTAGGATGTGAAATAACTCAACTGGATTTCCATCAGCTCCACTTGCTTTGTTTGTGGTGATGCTTCCTAAGGCCCACTTGACTTCACATTCCAGGATGTCTGGCTCTAGGTGAGTGATCACACCATCATGGTTATTTGGGTCATAAAGATCTTTTTCATATAGTTCTTCTGTGTATTCTTGCCAGTCATACCTCACAGTATATATTAGCTTTAGTACTAACCTGGGAATTCTTTTAGACAATGTTTTCTTCTTTCCATAATCTACTTCACACTCATCTGAGCGATTTTTCTTTTCCTCCTATACTAGTGCATTGACTACCCTGCTTACATTCTTGTCTCATTCTTTGTATTTTTTTTTTCTAAACACAACTGCCGTTGCTTTCGATAAACTTTAAATCACATGAATTTATTATTTTGCTCAAAAGTTCCCAAGTCTCTCATTTTTACTTAGAGTAAAACTCAAGTTCTCTTAAGAGCCTAAAAAGCGAGACTGTCTGACCCTTCTCTCTCTGACTTCATCTTCTCCCAGGCTCTCTAACTCACATGATGCTGAAACTCCAGATGTCTCCTTGTTTCTCCAGCTGAATGTCTCTTTCATTCTTTGTCCTCCTGTAGTATGGGCCTTGCATTTTCCTAATGATGCACATCTCCTTATGTACTGTGTTACAGTTACTTGTGCCTCCCTTGCCCCTCTCCTGCTAGTTTATCAGCTGTGGAAGGAAGAGACAATTTATTCTCCACCTTATATTGAGAAAACTGCCCCCATTAACATCTAAATGCTTAGACAAATACATATCAGATGTGGAAATAAATGCATGTTGACCCATGATAAATGAAGCTGAGGGCATTCAACTCATTATGGCCCCCAAACGACATTATATTAGAATTCAATCTAGATCTCTATTTTAAACAGTATAATTACATATAATTATGTGTTTTCCTATAAGATTTATAGGAAATAAATAATTTAAATATCATGAATAGATAAAGAATCTGTGGTACATATATGCAATGGAATATTACTCAGCCGTAAAAAGGAATGCATTTGAGTCAGTTCTAATGAGGTGGATGAACCTAGAGCCTGTTACATAGAGTGAAGCCAGAAAGACAAAAGCAAATATTGTATATTAACCCATATATATGGAATCTAAAAATATTATATTGATGAACCTATGTGCAGGGCCACAGTATTAGCATACACATAGAGAACAGACTTATAGACAGGGGTGCAAGGGAAGGAAGGAGAGGGTGGGATATGTGGACAGAGTCACATGGAGACATATACCTTACTATATGTAAAATGGATAGCCAATGGGAATTTGCTGTGTGACCCAGGGAACTCAAACAGGGCATCCATAACAACCTAGAGTGGTGGGATGGGGAGGGAGGTGGAAAGGAGGTTCAGAAGGGAGGGGGTGTAGGTATACTTTTGGCTAATTCATGCTGATGTTTGATGAAAACCAACATAATTTGTAAAGCAATTATCCTTCAATTAAAAATAAGTGAATAAGATATACACAGGCTACCACCAAAGTATGAGTGCAGACTCTGAATAAGTACAATTTGCGGTATGTCTTCAGTTTTTAATAGTTTCCTGAGCCTGATGGTTTGAGAATGTATTTATATATGTGTAGTCTGCCAGAAGCTACCAACACTAATAGTCTTCGCTCAGATCACTCTGCTGAGATCTCAGACTCTGGGAAAGTAATGAACAGATGCTTAGATCAGTCCCGCTTATACATGTGGATAAGGCTGGCATTGATCAGAGTGGCTAAAAAATAAATTTGAGCTGGTTTTATTACTGAAAGTAAAGCTCAACTCTGAGTCTCTACGAGTCATTAGTTTCCTGCAGAATGTACCGCATGATTTGTGCAAAGGACAATGCTTTCACCTGAAAGGCAGATCTAGTTTTCTCACACTGGGTGAGAACTGGATTATTTAGCTCTGTGTTATTTTAGCAAATTTGTCTGTGGAACAGTTATTAAGACTCTTTTTTTTTTTTTTCTGAAATGTGGGAACATTTGGGGAAATTGACACTTTTAAAAGAAACACATTGCAAAAGCAGTTCCCTGTCTTTTTCTTTTATTGGTCTTAACTGTGTTATCATTTTCTTATTGGGCTCCAAAGAATTCAAACAAAAAGAAATGTATCTCTAGTTTTCATTTCAGTTTTCAGATTTTTTTTTTCTTTTAGTAATGATAAGCACTTCAGAGAAGGCATTTCCTTCTGACATGTTTCTTGAGAAAAATAATACAAAACTCTTTTCTTTTAATGTTCCTTTTCTGATAGCCAGAAATATTCCTGTCTCACACTGTAATGTTATTAATAGTTTTTCTGAAGATGATAGGGACCAGATAGGCACTAGGTAATCTTGTTGTCCCAATTCTGTAACCAGCAGAACTCTGTTATCTGCTAGTCAAACTTTCAGACAGCAAGCTGCATCAGTGAGAACAGACTCATGCACAAATTATTTAAAAGGTAAAGTTTTATTTTTTTTAATTTTCTCAGCGTTAAAACAGCAATAATAAGAATGCATCTTTCATAGTAGTATTCTAAGTATAATAATATATTTAAAGCACTTAGCACAGAGTGTGGCATAAAGTAAGGGATTCGTCATTTTGTTTTAAAATCTCCTATTTTTAAATTTTTTTCCCTCCTGTTTTTATGTTTATTTTCCCTTCAGTTCAGTTCACTCGCTCAGTCATGTCTGATTTTTTGCGACCCCATGGGCTGCAGCACGACCACCTCCCTGTCCATCACCAACTCCCAGAGCTTGCTCAAACTCATGTCCATTGAGCTGGTGATGCCATCCAACTGTCTCATCCTCTGTCGCCACCTTCTCCTCCTGCCCTCAATCTTTCCCAGCATCAGGGTCTCTTCAAATGAGTCACTTCTTTGCATCAGGAAGCCAAAGTATTGGAATTTCAGCTTCAGCATCAGTCTGTCCAATGAATATTCAGGACTGATTTCCCTTAGGATGGACTAGTTGGATCTCCTTGCAGTCCAAAAGACTCTCAAGAATCTTCTCCAACACCACAGTTCAAAAGCATCAGTTCTTAGGTGCTCAGCTTTCTTTATAACCCAACCCTCACATTTATACATGACTACTGGAAAAACCATAACCTTGACTAGACAGACCTTTGTTGGCAAAGTAATGTCTGCTTTTTAATATGCTGTCTAGGTTGGCCATAACTGCAGTCATCATCTGCAGTGATTTTGGAGCCCCCCAAAATAAAGTCTGTCACTGTTTCCCCATCTATTTGCCATGAAGTGATGGGACCAGATTCTGTGATCTTAGTTTTCTGAATGTTGAATTTTAAGCCAACTTTTCCACTCTCCTCTTTAACTTTCAAGAGACTCTTTAGTTCTTCATTTTCTGCCATAATGGTAGTGTCATCTGCATATCTGAGGTTATTAATATTTCTACCAGCAATGTTGATTCCAGCTTGTGCTTCATACAGCCCAGCATTTCTCATGATATACTCTGTATTTAGGTTAAATAAGCATGTGACAATATACAGCCTTGACATACTCCTTTACCGATTTGGAACCAGTCTGTTCCAAACAGTTCTAACTGTTGCTTCCTGACCTGCATACAGATTTCTCAAGAGGCAAGTCAGGTTGTCTGGTATTCCTAACTCTTTAAGATTTTCCACAGTTTGTTGTGATCCACACAGTAAAAAGCTTTGGCATAGTCAATAAAGCAGAAATAGGTGTTTTTCTGGAACTCTTGCTTTTTCAATAATCCAGGGGATGTTTGCAATTTGATCCCTGGTTCCTCTGCCTTTTCTAAAGCCAGCTTGAACATCTAGAAGTTCATGGTTAATGTATTGCTGAAGCCTGGCTTGGAGAATTTTGAGCATTACTTTACTCATGTGTGAGATGAGTGCAATTGTGTGATAGTTTGAGCATTCTTTGGCATTGCCTTTTTTAGGGTTTGGAATGAAAACTGACCTTTTCCAGTCCTGTAGCTACTGCTGAATTTTCCATATTTTCTGGCATATTGAGTGCAGTATTTTAACAGCATCATCTCTTAGGATTTGAAATGGTTCAATTCAAATTCCATCACCTCCACTAGCTTTGTTCATATTGAGTCTTCCTAAGGCCCACTTGACTTCACATTCCAGGATCTGGCTCTAGATGAATGATCACACCACCATGGTTATCTGGGTCATAAAGATCTTTTTTGTATAGTTCTTCTGTGTATTCTTGCCACCTTTTCTTAATATCTTCTGCCTCTGTTAGGTCCATACCATTTCTGTCCTTTATTGAGCCCATCTTTGCATGAAATGTTCCCTTGATATCTCAAATTCTCTTGAAGAGATCTCTAGTCTTTCCCATTCTATTGTTTCCCTCTATTTCTTTGCATTGATCACTGAGGAAGGCTTTCTTATCCCTCCTTGATATTCTTTGGAACTCTGCATTCAAATGGGTATATCTTTCCTTTTCTCCTCTGCTTTTCACTGCTCTTCTTTTCACAGCTATTTGTAAGGCCTCCTCAGACAGCCATTTTCCTTTTTTGCATTTCTTTTTCTTAGCGATGGTCTTGATCCCTGTCTCCTGTACAATGTCATGAACCTCTATCCATAGTTCATCAGGCACTCTATCAGAAGTAATCCCTTAAATCGATTTGTCACTTCCACTGTATCATTGTAAGGGATTTGATTTAGGTCTTACCTGAATGGTCTAATGGTTTTCCCTACTTTCTTCAATTTAAGTCTGAATTTGGCAATAAAGAGTTCATGATCTGGGCCACAGTCAGCTCCTGGTCTTGTTTTTGCTGACTGTATAGAGCTTCTCCATCTTTGACTGAGAAAAATAGATTCAATCTGATTTAGTTTTTGACCATCTGATAACGTCTATGTGTAGAGTCTTCTCTTGTGTTGTTGGAAGAGGGTGTTTGCTATGACCAGTGCGTTCTCTTGGCAAAACTCCATTAGCCTTTTTCCTGTTTCATTCTTTACTCCAAGGCCAAGTTTGCCTGTTACTCAGGTATCTCTTGACTTCCTACTTTTGCATTCCAGTCCCCTATGATTAAAAAGATATCTTTTTTGGGTGTTAGTTTTAGAAGGTCATGTAGGTCTTCATGGAGCCATTCAGCTTCAGCTTCTTCAGCATTACTGGTTGGGGCATAGACTTGGATTACCGTGATACTGAGTGGTTTGCCTTGGAAACGAACAGAAATCATTCTGTCATTTGAGATTTCTCCCAAGGACTACATTTCAGACTCTTTTGTTGACTATGATGGCTATTCCATTTCCTGTATGGGATTCTTGCCCACAGTAGTAGATATAATGGTCATCTGAGTTAAATTCACCCATTCCAGTCCATTTTAGTTTGCTGATTCCTAAAATTTCGACGTTCACTCTTGCCATCTCCTGTTTGATCAGTTCCAGTTTACCTTGATTCAAGAACCTCACATTCCAGGTTCCTATGCAATATTTTTCTTTACAGCATCGGACCTTACTTCTGTCACCAGTCACATCCACGATTGGGTGTTGTTTTTGCTTTGGGTCCGTCTCTTCATTCTTTCTGGAGTTATTTCTCCTCTGATCTCCAGAAGCATAGCAGACACCTACGGCCCTGAGGAGTTCACCTTTCAGTGTCCCAATTATTATTTTCCCTAGTCCAGTAGTATTCAGTTGAGGGCAGTTTTACTCCTTGACCCCTGAACTCTTCTAAGGGAATATTTGACAATGTTGGAGACATTTTTAATTCTCGTAGCTGAGAGATGGGAAGCTACTAGAACCTAGTGAGTGTCAAACACATTATGATGTACAGGGCAAGCTCCCAAAGTAAGAATTGTCAGTACCAAATAATAGCCAAACAAAGTTGAGAAACCAGCCTTCATCTATGGACTTCTCTTACATCCACTTACTAAGGTCATTTTTATTCCTCTACTGCCCTCTGCTTTTCTCTTTATTTATTATTATATCTAGTTGGTCAAAAAAATTGTTCAGGTATTTCCATAAGATCTTAACATCTTACATAATGAACTTTTTTTGGTCAACCCAATAGTTTTGCCTGTCTTCCTTCATAATAATATTTAAGTAAACCATAAAACTTGAATTTTATTTTACTTTTGTGATTAAAAAAATGCTTTGTCCTTGTTAGAAAAGCTATGACAAAACTAGACAGCATATTAAAAAGCAGAGACGTCATTTTGCTGACAAAGATCCAAGTTAGTCCAATCTATGGGTTTTCTAGTAGTCATGTAGAGATGTGAGAGTTTGACCACAAAAAAGGCTGAGTGACAAATAATTTATGCTTTCTAACTGTGGTGCTGGAAAGATTCTTAAGAGTCCCTTGGACAGCATGGAGATCAAACCAGTCAGTCCTAAAGGAAATCAAGCCTGAATATTCACTAGATGGACTGATGCAAAAGCTGAAGCTCCAATACTTTGATCACCTGAGGCAAAGAACAGATTCATTGGAAAAGACCCTGATCCTTGGAAAGAGTGAGGGTAGGAGGAGAAAGGAGTGGCAGAGGATGAGATGGTTGGATGGCATCACTGACTCAATGGACATGAGTTTGAACAAATTCCAGGAGATGGTGAAGAACAAGGAAGCCTGAAGTGCTGCTGTCCATGGGGTGGCAAAAAGTCAGACATGACTTAGCAACTGAACAACAACAAAAACTTGAATTTTATCTTACTTTTATGTTTTTAAAATATTGCTATGAAAAATAACACACATCATTCTCACACTGAAATTGAGAGGGGAAGTCCATACGGGCCCTTAGCATCAGTGACCTTATGAATATGCCAGACCTCGAATATGCCAGACAGCAAGCATAATGGTCCCCAGACAACAACAACAAAAATACTCTAGCCAGTTCCAGAAGCAACAACTTAGATCCAAGTGACCAGTGTGTTTACTACACAATTGCTTGCTCCCTGAGGGAGGAGGAAGGGAAGATGGCTTGTTTGTTGCCTTCTTTTGCACTTGCTTGAGACTTAATCCTGGCTTGGTCAGTTGTGGAGCAGTGTTGGGTACATAACCTTCCTCTGAGTGCATCACGTCACCCTGAGGACCTTGAGGATGGGCAGTAGTGCTGATTCTCATAGTAGTAGTGTTAGTCACTCAGTTGTGGCTGATTCTTTCCAACCACCATAACTGTAGCCCACCAGGCTCCCCTGTCCATGGGATACTCCAGGCAAGAATCCTGGAGTGAGTTGTCATTCCTTTCTCCAAAGGAGAGTACCATGGACAGAGGAGCCTTATAGGCTACAGTCCATTGTGTTGCAAAGAGTTAGACTGGACTGAGCCACTAACACTTTCAGACAGTCAGGGAGAGGCAAAAGCTTCTCATACTGTTGCTTAATTGTGAATGATTATCTACCCTGCTCTGATACACCATGTCTTGCTATCTTCTTTTGGGTTATAGGCAGTTGTGGCGGTTTTATTCCTTGTCTCCCTTTGCAAGGTTGTAATTTTTTTTTTCTATATTGCACAACCATATAATCTATGTGAATCAGAGTGCCCTGTAGCATTCAATTTGTAAGGTTCTTTTTTGTTTTGTTTCTATTCCAATACTCTAGCAATTGATCCTAACAGGTATACTCCATCATCATAGCAATCACTGGGAGAGCAAAGATTGAGCACAGATCTCTCTGATTCCAAACTCCATGGTCTTTCTCCCATATCAAGGATGCCTGCCTTGGTTTACTTTAATTCTTTTTGACCACTCTATAGATGCTTTTTCAAATTTTGGATTTTCTAATAACTCTGCCTCGAGTTAAAATGAGCAATGATTCCTTAAGCGTGGAATTAGATTTTAACTTTGATAGGATGTAAATTCCTCAATACCAAATTTTACTAGTATTTGCATTTGCAGATCATGAACTTGGAAAATACCACAAACACCAGTCGCACAGTGGTGTTTGACTCTTTGTGACCCCATGGACTGCAGCACGCCAGGCTTCCCTGTCCGTCATCAACTCCCAGAGCTTACTCAAACTCATGTCCATTGAGTCAGTGATGTCATTCAAACATCTCATCCTCTGTCGTCCCCTTCTCCTCCCACCTTCAATCTTTCCCAGAATCAGGGTGTTTTCCAATGAGTCAGTTTTTCGCATCAGGTGGCA
The DNA here is from genome assembly GCF_055505025.1 of Bos grunniens. Classification (NCBI taxonomy): domain Eukaryota; kingdom Metazoa; phylum Chordata; class Mammalia; order Artiodactyla; family Bovidae; genus Bos; species Bos grunniens. The sequence goes on along the minus strand of NC_141176.1, from coordinate 5,290,350 downwards.
AAAGTATTGGAGTTTCAGCTTCAGCATCAGTCCTTCCAATGAATATTCAGGACTAATTTCCTTTAAGATGGACTGGTTGGATCTCCTTGCAGTCCAAGGGACTCTCAAGAGTCTTCTCCAACACCACAGTTCAAAAACATCAATTCTTTGGTGTTCAACTTTCTTTGTGGTCCAACTTTCACATCCATACATGACTACTGGGAAAAAAATAGCTTTGACTAGATGGACCTTTGTTGCCAAAGTAAGGTCTCTGCTTTTTAATATGCTGTCTAGGTTGATCATAACTTTTCTTCCAAGGAGAAAGTGTTTTTTTTTTTTAATTTCATGGTTGTAGTCACCATCTGCAGTGATTTTGGAGCCCTCAAAAAAATAAATAAATAAAAATAAAGTCTCTCACTGTTTCCATTGTTTCCTCATCTGTTTTCCATGAAGTGATGGGACCAGATGCGATGATCCTAGTTTTCTGAATGTTGCATTTTAAGCCAAATTTTTACTCTCCTCTTTCACTTTCATTAATAGCCTCTTTAGTTCTTTGCTTTCTGCCATGAGGGTGGTGTCATCTGCGTACCTGAGGTTATTGATATTTCTCCTAACAATCTTGATCGCAGCTTGTGCTTCATCCAGCCTGGAACTTTGCATGATGTACTCTTCATATAAGCTAAATAAGCAGAGTGACAGTATACAGCCTTGTTACTCCTTTCCCGATTTGGAACCAGTCTGTTGTCCCACGTCCAGTTCTAACTGTTGCTTCCTGACCTGCATACAGATTTCTCAAGAGGCAGGTCAGGTGGTCTGGTGTTCCCACTTTTTAAAGAATTTTCCACAGTTTGTTGTGATCCACACAGTCAAAGGCTTTGTCAGAGTCAATAAAGCAGAAGTAGTTGTTTTTCTGGAACTCTTTTGCTGTTTTGATGATCCAGTGGATATTGACAAATTGATCTCTGGTTCCTCTGCCTTTTCTAAATCCGGCTTGAATATCTGGAAGTTCATGGTTAATGTACTATTGAAGCCTACCTTGGAGAATTTTGAGCATCACTTTATTAGCGTGTGAGATGAATACAATTGTGTGGTAGTTTGAACATTCTTTGGCATTACCTTATTTTGGTATTAGAATGAAAGCTGATCTTTTCCAGTCCTGTGGCTACTGTTGAGTTTCCCAAATTGCTGGCCTATTGAGTGCAGTACTGTAACAGCATCATCTCAGTATTTGAAATAGCTCAACTGGAATTCCATCACCTCCATTAGTTTTGTTCATAATGATGCCTCCTAAGGCCCACTTGACTTCGCATTCCAGGATGTCTGGCTCTAAGTGAGTGATCACACCGTCATGGTTATCTGGTTCATGAAGATCTTTTTTGTATAATTCTTCTGTGTATTCTTGCTACCTCTTCTAAATATTGTCTGCTTCATTAGGTCCATACAGTTTCTGTCCTTTATTGTGTTCATCTTTGCATTAAATATTCCCTTGGTATCTCTAATTTTCTTGAAGAGATCTCGAGTCTTTCTCATTCTATTGTTTTCCTGTATTTCTTTGCATTGATTGCTGAGGAAGGATCTCTTATCTCTCCCTGCTACTCTCTGGATTGAAGAAAGTAGGGAAAACCACTAGACCATTCAGATATGACCTAAATCAAATCCCTTATGATTATACAGTGGAAGTGAGAAACAGATTGAAGGGCCTAGATCTGATAGATAGAGTGCCTGATGAACTATGGAATGAGGTTCATGACATTGTACAGGAGACAGGGATCAAGACCATCCCCATGGAAAAGAAATGCACAAAAGCAAAATGGCTGTCTGGGGAGGCCTTACAAATAGCTGTGAAAAGAAGAGAAGTGAAAAGCAAAGGAGAAAAGGAAAAATATAAGCGTCTGAATGCAGAGTTCCAAAGAATAGCAAGAAGAAATAAGAAAGCCTTCCTCAGTGATCAATGCAAAGAAATAGAGGAAAACAACAGAATGGGAAAGACTAGAGATATCTTCAAGAAAATTAGAGATACCAAGGGAACATTTCATGCAAAGATGGGCTCGATAAAGGACAGAAATGATACAGACCTAACAGAAGCAGAAGATATTAAGAAGAGATGGCAAGAATACACAGAAGAACTTTACAAAAAAGATCTTCACGACCAAGATAATCACGATGGTGTGATCACTGACCTAGAGCCAGACATCCTGGAATGTGAAGTCAAGTGGGCCTTAGAAAGCATCACTATGAACAAAGCTAGTGGAGGTGATGGAATTCCAGTTGAGCTATTTCAAATCCTGAAAGATGATTCTGTGAAAGTGCAACACTCAATATGCCAGCAAATTTGGAAAACTCAGCAGTGGCCACAAGACTGAAAAGGATCAGTTTTCATTCCAATCCCAAAGAAAGGCAATTCCAAAGAATGCTCAAAGTACCGCACAGTTGCACTCATCTCACATGCTAGTAAAGTAATGCTCAAAATTCTCCAAGCCAGGCTTCAGCAATACGTCAACAGTGAACTTCCTGATGTTCAAGTTGGTTTTAGAAAAGGCAGAGGAACCAGAGATCAAATTGCCAACATCTGCTGGATCATGGATAAAGCAAGAGAGTTCCAGAAGAACATCTATTTCTGCTTTATTGACTCTGCCAAAGCCTTTGACTGTGTGGATCACAATAAACTGTGGAAAATTCTGAAAGAAATGGGAATAGCAGACCACCTGACCTGCCTCTTGAGAAATTTGTATGCAGGTCAGGAAGCAACAGTTAGAACTGGCATGGAACAACAGACTGGTTCCAAATCAGGAAAGGAGAACGTCAAGGTTGTATATTGTCACCCTGCTTATTTAACTTATATGCAGAGTACATCATGAGAAACGCTGGACTGGAAGAAACACAAGCTGGAATGAAGATTGTAAGGAGAAATATCAATAACCTCAGATATGCAGATGACACCACCCTTATGGCAGAAAGTGAAGAGGAACTAAAAAGCCTCTTGATGAAAGTGAAAGAAGAGAGTGAAAAAGTTGGCTTAAAGCTCAACATTCAGAAAACGAAGATCATGGCATCCGGTCCCATCACTTCATGGGAAATAGATGGGGAAACAGTGGAAACAGTGTCAGACTTTATTTTTCTGGGCTCCAAAATCACTGCAGATGGTGATTGAAGCCATGAAATTAAAAGACGCTTACTCCTTGGAAGGAAAGTTATGACCAACCTAGATAGCATATTCCAAAGCAGAGACATTACTTTGCCAACAAAGGTTCGTCTAGTCAAGGCTATGGTTTTTCCTGTAGTCATGTATGGATGTGAGAGTTGGACTGTGAAGAAGGCTGAGCGCTGAAGAATTGATGCTTTTGAACTGTGGTGTTGGAGAAGACTCTTGAGAGTCCCTTGGACTGCAAGGAGATCCAACCAGTCCATTCTAAAGATCAGCCCTGGGATTTCGTTGGAAAGAATGATGCTAAAGCTGAAACTCCAGTACTTTGGCCACCTCATGTGAAGAGTTGACTCATTGGAAAAGACTGATGCTGGGAGGGCTTGGGGGCAGGAGGAGAAGGCGACGACAGAGGATGAGATGGCTGGATGGCATCACTCACTCGATGGACGTGAGTCTGGGTGAACTCTGGGAGTTTGTGATGGACAGGGAGGCCTGGCGTGCTGTAATTCATGGGGTCGCGAAGAGTCAGACATGACTGAGGGACTGAACTGAACTGATGCATTCATATGGGTATATCTTTCCTTTTCTGCTTTGCTTTTAGCTTCTCTTCTTTTCCCAGCTATTTGTAAGGCCTCCTCAGACAACCGTTTTGCCTTTTTGCATCTTTTTCTTGGGCATGCCCTTGATTACTGTCTCCTGTACAATGTCATGGACCTCCACCCATAGTTCTTCAGGCACTCTGTCTATCAGATCTAATCCCTTGAATCTATTTGCCACTTCCACTGTATAATCATAAGGGATTTAATTAGGTCATGCCTGAATAGCCTAGTGGTTTTCTTTACTTTCTTACATTCAAGTCTGAATTTGGCAGTAAGGAGTTCATGATCTGGGCTACATCCAGCTCCAGTCTTGTTTTTGATGGGTGGAGAGTTCTGACAAAACTTGGTCCACTGGAGAAGGCAATGGAAATCCACTGCAGCATTCTTGCCTGAAAATCCCATGAACAGTATGAAAGGGTCAAAAGGTATGACACTGAAAGATGAACTATCCCGGTCGGTAGGTGCCCAATATGCTACTGGAGAAGAGTGGTGAACTAACTCCAGAAAGAATGAAGAGACGGAGCCAAAGAAAAACAATGGACCCAAAGCGAAAACAATGCCCAGTTCTGGATGTGACTGGTAATGGAAGTAAAGTCCGATGCTGTAAAAACAATATTGCATAGGAACCTGTAATGGTAGAGACATGAACCAAGGTAAATTGGAAGTGGTTAAATGGCAGATGGAAAAAGTGAACATTGGCATTTTAGGAATCAGTGAACTAAAATGGACTAGAATGGGTGAATTTAACTCAGATGTCCATTATATCTACTACTGTGGGCAGGAATCCCTTAGAAGAAATGGAGTAGCCTGCATAGTCATCATTAAAATCTGAAATGCAGTAACTGGATGCAGTCTCAAAAATGACAGAATGATCTCTGTTCGTTTCCAGTGTAAGCCATTCAATATCACAGTAATCCAAGTCTATGCCCTGACTAGTAATGCTGAAGAAGCTGAAGTTGAACAGTTCTATGAAGACTTACATGACCTTCTAGAACTAACATCCAAAAAAAGACATCCTTTTCATTATAGGGTACTAAAATGCAAAAGTAGGAAGTCAAGTCAAATTTGGCCTTGGAGTACAAAATAAAGCAGGACAGAGACTAACAGTTTTGCCAAGAGAATGCAGTGGTCATAGCAAACACCCTCTTCCAACAAAGATAGTAGCATGTCTCTATTTAGTAAAATGGAAACAGCAATATGTATTCTTAGACACAATTTTCTTAACCCTAAATATGAGTTTGATATGTGTGGGGTTGTAAAATTATTTTACGAATGCTCTTTTGACTATACGTGTGCTGTGCTCAGTCTCTCAGTTATGTCTGACTCTGCAAACCTATGGACTATAGACCGCCAGGCTCCTCTGTCCATGGGGATTCTCCAGGCAAGAATACAGAAGTGGGTTGCCATGCTCTCCTCCAGGAGATCTTCCCAACCCAGGGATTGAACCCAGGTCTTACATATTGCAGGTGGATTCTTTACCATCTGAGCCACCAGGGAAGCCCATGAATACTGGAATGGGTAGCCTATCTGTTCTCCAGTGGATCTTCCCAACCCAGGAATTGAACTGGGGTCTCCTGCATTGCTTCCTGGTGGCTCAGACAGTAAAATGTCTGCTTGCAGTGCGGAGACCTAGTTTCAACCCCTGGGTTGGGAAGATCCCCTCGAGAAGGAAATGGCAACCCACTCCAGTACTCTTGCCTGGAAAATTTCACGGACTGAGGAGCCTGGTAGGTTACAGTCCATGGGGTCGCAAAGAGTCGGACATGATTGAGTGACTTCACTACTACTACTCACAACTACTCCTGCATTGCAGGTGGATTCTTTATCAGCAGAGCTACCAGGGAAGCCCATCTCAGTATTACATGCTTTCATTAGATCTCATTTTTTTGCAGTCTGAAGATGCCGGCCTCATTCCCTGGGGGCTATTAAACAGTTCAATGGATGACAAATCTTAGAAGAAAGGAAATGGTCCCCCAAAGATTAGTCTTGAGCTCAACTCATATAAAGAAAGCTCCAGTCAAATAATAGTGTCTCAGCTATTTTTGGAGCAATTTCATTAGCTTTAGCTGAGGTTTAGTGCACCTAACTCTGTCTCTTTTTTTTCCTTTTATGTCTCTATTTTCATATTTACCTCACTTTGATTTTAGTATATAGTTATAGGAAAGTATTTATTTATTTATTTGAAATCAAATTTTTAAAGCTCCCTTCAATGTCTTTCCTGATAGCTCAGTTGGCACTCCAATTTTCTTGGGCTTCTCTTGTGGCTCAGCTGGTAAAAAATCCGCCTGCAATGAGGGAGACCTGGATTTGATCCCTGGGTTGAGAAGATCCCCTGGAGAAGGGAAAGGCTACCCACTACAGTATTCTGGCCTGGAGAATTCCATGGACGAATCCTTGGGGTCGCAAAGAGTCAGGCACGACTGAGCACCTTTCACTTCAATATCCTACTGCTTTAGCAGGAACAGTGATACTGCAACATAAACTGAAAGAAAAAATCTTCCACATAGACTGATAAGAGGTTTATGAACTTCTTGCTTGATGTTGAGTTTTTTCTTTCTTTCTTTCTTTTTGTTTTTTGCTCAATATCACAAGGAAAAGTGAAGCATTACTCCAGACCTCATTTTGGTGTTGGTGCCATTCTCCAGGACTGTGATTCACAAATTTTCTTCAAGAATAAATATTTCACATTGTCTAGGAGAGAAACTTTTCTTGAAAATAATTGCAAATTTTTCAGTTTTGTGGGGAAAATTCTTGGGCAGTTAAGTGATATTACCTCAGCACTCACAGTACACTTCCTCTGCCATAATAGGTTACATAATTTAAATAAATTTAGTTTTAAGTTTATAGCTAATTCTGAACCAGTGAGCATCCAATATATGTTTTAAATACTGTTCTCATTGAAAATCATTATTTTCCAGTTTTATGAGCTCAGTATGTAACATGATAAGTGGAAAATAACTTTGGCATTATATATTCTCCAAGTCATCTTTAAGAAGCTACACATAATATAAATGGGTGTCTCACATCTTGTACCCTTCAGTTCAGTTCAGATCAGTTCAATTCAGTCACTTAGTCATGTCCGACTCTTTGCAACCCCATGAATCACAGCACGCCAGGCCTCCCTGTCCATTACCAACTCCGGAGTTCACTCAAATTCATGTTCATCAAGTTGGTGATGCCATCCAGCCATCTCATCCTCTATCGTCCCCTTCTCCTCCTGCCCCCAATCCCTCCCAGCATCAGAGTCTTATACCCTTATGATAGGTCAAAAAAATAACTTTCTATGTCTAGCTTTACATAGTCTGCAAAGGTGCTTTCAATAAATAAATAAAAAGAATACTATAATATTTAATTTAGCTACAGAAAGCAAGCAAACAGAACAGGGAAGTAAATTTATAAATGCTGGCTTCTCTGGTTTTAGAATAAAATGCTACATTTAATCTCTTTAAATGTTCTAAAAATGCATTACATGGGTTTATTTCTGAGTTTTGAAAGCTTTATTGAAGTGTTATAATTATCAGGAGCAAGGGATATAAGTGTTATAAAACTTGTACTTTTTTTTTCTGAGCTATGTACATTAGTTGAATCTCTAGGCGGACTTCTTAACTACTGGATAACTTTATATACATGCACACACACACACACACACACACATACAGAAACATCAGATCAGATCAGTTGCTCAGTCATGTCCGACTCTTTGTGACCCCATGAATTGCAGCATGCCAGGCCCCCCTGTCCATCACCAACTCCCGGAGTTCACCCAGACTCACGTCCATCGAGTCAGTGATGCCATCCAGCCATCTCATCCTCTGTCGTTCCCTTCTCCTCTTGCCCCCAATCCCTCCCAGCATCAGAGTCTTTTCCAATGAGTCAACTCTTCGCATGAGGTGGCCAAAGTACTGGAGTTTCAGCTTTAGCATCAGTCCTTCCAAAGAAATCCCAGGGCTGATCTCCTTTAGAATGGACTGGTTGGATCTTCCTGCAGTCCAAGGGACTCTCAAGAGTCTTCTCCAACACCACAGTTCAAAAGCATCAATTCTTCGGCGCTCAGCCTTCTTCACAGTCCAACTCTCACATCCACACATGACCACAGGAAAAACCATAGCCTTGACTAGACGAACCTTTGTTGGCAAAGTAATGTCTCTGCTTTGGAATATGCTATCTAGGTTGGTCATAACTTTCCTTGCAAGGAGTAAGCATCTTTTAATTTCATAAACATATATACACGCATATATATGCCTCTGCATTACAAGCAGGCAATCAATCTAATACTTAATACATTGCAGAGATGTCGCTTACCACAAATACTTTTAAGCCAGGTCTTCCTTCCTGTCACTGGTACCTAGCTTTCAGATTCTCTGTCTGTGCTGCATTTGCTTAACTTTGATTTTAAGGCCATTGAATTGACTGTGTACTCTGCTGTGTCTTGTACATTGTGGGATAAATGGGCTCTAATCAACAGGAGTCTTCCAGTATGCAAATGACTTCCTGGGATTAAGTTAGCACACTGGGAACTGTGCTTCCCCTTTTGGGTCACCAGAGTAACATTTAGCAAATTGTCGTTGGGATGGGCTCAGTGATATACCCGAGCTCTGAATAAGTTAATTGCAGATCCTAGGGTACCTTACTTAGTCTCAGGGCCCAAATGAAAACAAGCATTTGGGTAGTTTGCCTGTAAGTACTGAGTTGATGGTGTATGAAATGCTCTGAACTTTTCAGAACTGCTGTGTAAATGAGCAGTGTTTCTTCACTTGCCTGTTCATTCTTTGGGATATCCTGCCCTTCCTGGGACAGAGCAGAGACAACTGTTCTTCTCTTTGTCTCAACCTTTGGGGAATCTGTTTATCAGCTGTTAGCAAAGAATCCTCTTACTTACCTTCATGACTTGCAGAAGCTTTGTCAGACATGGGAAAGCTATCACTGTGCATCTGAATTTTGAGGATTAAATGGAAGTTCTCTGCAATGTCTTGTGTTTTCTAGGTTTTCTGGGATTGTTTTAAGTACTTCAGCAAGTGAATAAATGAAGCTTACTTTCTATTTAGGGGTGGAGGAAATCAGTAAACTCTATACCTTCTAACACTTTTCAACCCACAGAACATGCAATTTAAGATGCATGAGATCTGAACTCTACAATTAAGTGATGAGAAAAGAGTTTTGGAAAGGGAGAAGGTTAAATGAGAAGAGAACAGATCAGGTTAATGCCATCTTTCTTGAATGGCAATTTGGCCTTTGAGCAACGGCAATTAATGTAAGATAATTCCCTTTTTTTCATTAGAAAACATTTGACTCTAAAGTCACACTGAATGATGTGACTTTGGGATGCTGAGGCCTGTGTGTGTGCATGCTCAGTTGCTCAATCATACCCCACTCTTTTGCAAACCCATGAAGTGTAACCTGCCAGGCTCCTCTGTCCATGGGATTTCCCAGGCAAGAATACTGGAATGGATGGCCGTTTTTCTTCTTCAGGGGATCTTCTAGACCCGGGGATAAAAAACTGTGACTTCTACGTCTCCTACACTGCAGGTTATTCTTTACCTCTGAACCACCAGAGAAGCCCAATGAGGCCCACACATGTAAGTGAGCGTGGTAGTCGCTTAGTTGTGTCCAAATCTTTGTGACCCCAAGGACTAGAGCCTGCCAATCGCCTCTGTCCATGAAACTCTCCAGGCAAGAATACTGGAGTGGATTGCCAAGCCCTGCTCCAGGGGATCTTCCCAACCCAGAGATTGAACCCAGGTCTTTTGTGTCACAGGCAGATTCTTTACCATTTTGGCTACCAGGGAAGTCCATTGAGGCCCATAGAGGAAAAACATTCAGATTTTTAGGACAACTCAATTAGGGGGAAAAAGGTTCTTTCTAGAAAACTAAAGTGCCTGACTATATGTCCCAAATTATAGAGACTGACAGACATGGGCCCTACCTCTCATAACCCCTTCATGAAAAGTACAGCCTTCCATTACACTTATGAGAAGACTGTTGAAGAAGAAGGTTTAAGGGAACTCCTGAGTAAAATAACTAAATATACATTTATCTATTAATTTTAAACGAAAAGCAAAATTCATTATTTTGCCAGAACATTGGACAGTTTCCATTAACATTTGCTGTGCCACTGAGATATGCAACTGTAATTACATATCTGTAACTGAAATACAATTTAAAAATATTGTATGCATTTTAAAGCATATGGGACTCTGAAACTGTCTAAATCAAAACTACATAAAAAAATAACTCATTCACACCAACCCATATTCAGAAATTATATTAAACACACACATATATGTGCTTTATATTCATATATACATATTAGATTTCTATTCTTGTCTGTGTATGAATGTATATATGAATGAATATAATTATGTAAGCATGAAAACTGGGAAGCAATTGCATCACATGATAATAATATATACTTTTCAAATAAATTTTTTTAGCTATAGACAGTAGTAAAATGCTCATGATTTTTCAGAATTTGTTCCTGAATATTTTTTCTCCCTTAAATGGACACTCCTTTAAAATCCAAGCAGTTTATATCCTGGTTAAAAAGAAGTATATTGGGTTGCAGTTTGAAAGAGCAAGATCTGCCAATGCATTTTCTTGTGACTGTCAAGAGCCCACGTTTCCTTCTGTAAGATCAGTGTTTATAAATCACTTGCTCTCTAAGCAACCACTTAACAGACATCATCTCTTGAAACATCACAATATTCCTGTGAGGGTACAAAGGAGCAAATAGCATTCTTCTCACTGATTAGAATCTGAGGCTTTTGGTTGAGTTACTGAATCACAGCAATGCCTGTGTGTCAAATGACACAGTAAACTTAGAGCAACAATGATAACCCGAGGGCAATATTCTCACTACTGTAGTTGCAATTGGTATCTCGGGGCAACTGAATGTCCTTTACCTATCAAAGAGGTGTGAGAGATGGAACATTCATGATAAAAATAGGTACATATTTCTTCCAGCAGTACCCTTACAGGTTAATGTGAATTTTATTTGCACATTCAAATTCCGCAGTTAGATTTCAGCAGTTCACAGCCTAAACCAATAATAATAATAATAATAACATTCATTATATTTCTGCTTGAATTTTATTTTTCAAAACCCTTCTTCTTTCTACCTGAATCAACTGTGACAATCGAGTTTACAAATTATTTTTCTTTTGATTAGCCACCCTCAATTTGCAATCATGCACAGCTTTTTTTTTTTTTTCTGGAATATTATGACAGTTCCATGTGATATGTTTCCTGGATAAGATGATTTTTTATTGTGTAAAGTTTACTAACAGGGTTAGCAATATTAATGCATAATATCATGCATGGTTGTTTGGACATTATTTTAGAGGCTGCTTACAGCTGCCCTGAGTGTTTATTGTTGGCTGTGAATTAGTCTGCTGTTATAACATGACATGTTCAGTAAAATGACATGGCTTGGTGTCTAGCTCAAGGCTTCTGTTTTAGCAATATGAAGTCAGTAAAAAATAATTCTTCTCAGTCTAAAATGTTCTAAACTGTTTGCATAAAAATAAATGGAGTACGGACTAAAATTCCACTTATTCACACACTATCATTATACTTAATACTATAAAGCTGATTGCTAAAGATCCCTCCTGCATTGTAAAGAAAACTATTTCATAATAGTTTCGTAAAAGTGTGGCTTCCAGGGGAAACCCTCATCTGGACTTTCTATTGATGACAATTTAATGTTTTACGTCTTTTCCAGACTTTGAACAGTTTAGTGGAAATGTCTGTGGATGCACAAATTTGTTTTTGTCACTTTCTCAAATTCAGTTTATATTTGACTTATATCTTGAACAAAGGCAGATTATCAAATGTTAACCTTTGCTGAAGCATTGTTTTATAATTTGTGCAGTTCCATTAAAAACAGGCTTAAGGATTGGATTGAGGCAATGAACTGAGCTTCACTGCTTCCCCTCCCTTAGGAGGAGCAGCTCAGCTCTCATTTCTCTTTTCTATTAAGCTTTTGTTTTAGATATCATAAGAAGAAATGGCTCACAAATATCGGGAATAAAACAAGTTCAGCTCCATTAGTTAATGAGCTGGCTGTTTCACTTTCCTTGAAGCATCCTGAATAAACTAGACTGAAGTCAGAGATCTCTATTTTTAATCTCCATATTTGTACTACGATACCAATCATCCTTTCTTTACAATTGCTAGAACTCTATGAGAACATTTTGAAAGACCTTTGAAAAAGATTACTCGTAATTACCTGTTTTTATTAATGTACATGATTCCTTACTAATAAACTCAGATTGTACGGCACTCACCCATGAGAATTCTGAATGTAGACATTTGAATTTGTATAAGTGACAAGATTAGTCCAATTGCTAAACTCATTTTCTAAAGCACTTGGTCATGTAGGTCCTTGAGCAAATTACTCTTTCTAAGACCCTATTTTCCCATCTGTGATGAGGGAAAAATCATAGTATTAACCTCATCTGGTTTTATAACAAACTGGATGATAATTTCAAAGTAAGTAGCACAGTGCCTGGCATAACAGGTGAATATAACAATCAATAAATACTTCTTCTTCTTGTTGCTCCCATTATTATTTACATTCTGTTTGTAAACTTGTCTGTAAATTCATCCTTGATTATATACTGGATAAAACAAGAAAGTATTTTGAGCAGAGAAAGAATAAAAATATGACTTTGTAAAGGCTCTATGTCTCTCTTTTATAATTTTTTTAAACTTCTGCTGAGATCATAACAAACTAATGTGAGTCATTATGATCTCATGAGAAGTATATGAGATGTTTTCATCGAAATTTCACTGAAATCTTAATGCAACCATTATGGTTTTTCCGCTGAAATCATAGCCCTATGTTGTGAAGCCATCGTGGTGTATTGTGTCAGTGTACACTCAGGGAGTCCTCACGCACAGACCATTGGCAGGATAAACTATAATGGCTCTTTTCAAGTGGCCATGGTCCACTGTGTCAGTGCACATCGAGGGAGGCTTTCAATCACTGATCCAAGGCTAAAGAGTGCTTCTCTACTATTAGGAGGAGGGATAGTCTGATGAATATTTTGATGAAAAGCTGGTCACTAGATTTTTGCTCATTTTTAATAACCTTCACAGTGATAAAGAGATTAGTATGCTTCATTATTAGTGGAAGGTTCAGGTTTTATTTAAGAATATATACCAGTTGCCATCTTCCCAAGATACAAGATAACTTCTGAAAACCTCTGTCTCCGCCTATCAGGGATGAGAGCAACTTGTGGCATTCATTAGCAGATGCTTCAGGGTAACCTTCCAACCTAATCATCCCAGAATCTTTGCCAACCATTAACAAAAGCTGTAGAAAGCACTTCCTCATTATTCTTAAACAATGCATCTCTGCTTGCTATTTGTTACTGGAAATTCTAGATCACAAAAACAGAGTGCTTTCCTAAATTTATTTCTAAATGGAGGGGGAAAAAAAGATGTTAAAAGTCTTGAAGTTCAAGAACAAAATAGTTATTTTAGTCAATTATTCATTAGGGATAGTATGAATCCTTTTTATCATGGTGAAGGAAACGAAGTCTTAGACTATACACATAGACACTCATTTCTCCTGATTTTTAAATTTGCTTGCTTAAATAAAAGCTATAGCCACCTTTATGTATTTTACAATTAACTAATGTTATGAGCCAATTAGGGAATCCAATTTACAAGATAATTCTAAGACTAAAGGCCCCATAAAGGTTAGAAAATTATAAAACACTTTGCAGAGTTCTGGTCTTTGTTTCTTCTCAGAGCATCAACCTTGTCCGAGTCGATGTTGCCCTTTGCCACTGATACTTTTTTTTTCATTTCTTCCCCTTTACATTACTTTTCCAGGTATGTGGACTTTTTTCTTAACCTGCTTTTGCCCTCAGCTGAATGTCAGATCATTCTTTCTAAAGTGTGAACTTACAGCTGCAGTTACCTCTGTATGATTTCCATTGTTATTAATCCTTTAAGGAGTACGTATGTTCTAAGTCACTTCAGTCATGTCTGACTCTTTGTGACCACATGGACTGCAGCCTACCAGGCTCCCCTGTCCATGGGACTCTCCAGGCAAGAACACTGGGGTGCGCTGCCATTTCCTTCTCCAGTCAAGAATATATTATTGTCATATAACAATTAAGTCTTACAAACCAACTTCTTAAACACCTCAAAGAAATTAAAGTTAAACGACAAGATTTGTTTGTATCAAGAAAGCTGTTTGTATAACACATGCCAAAAAATTAATTTTATGTTTGTTGGAAAGACTGTCCATGACTAGATTCACTAGTGACCCAGAATCAATAGAAATAAGACTGAAGAAAGATTAATAATGATCAAATAATAAAAATAGGTAATACAAAATGCCAAATACTGTCTTTCTGCCCAGCCAGGTATATTCTCCCTTTGCTCCATTCTGGTTCTTAGTGGGTTGAAACTAAGGGTTTTATTGTTGCAGTTTCCTTGACCTTTGGTATCTAGTTAGTTGGCTGCAATCAGTGGGGGGCATAAGCAAGAAATATGAGGGAATGACAAGGTGGTCAGCTAATGTTTCCTTGGCTCGTCTCCTTTAGTTCACTAGTCTGGAAGTGGCTGAAAGTCAGTTCTCAGGCCTTTAACAATATTGGGACTGTAGACATGGATAGAAATGACTTCTTGTTCTTGCTAGTTCTTGGAAATCTTAGCATGTATTTTTGAATCCTTTACAATGGTACATTTATCTATAACTGTAAGTCCATCATTAAAATTTTTCATTTAAGCCATTTGAGTAGAATTATCTTTCCAGTGAGACTATTATTGATATAACAAATGGTGCTGGTCCCAAGAAACATACTAATAAAATTGTATGGGATTCTGGGATTGGTTACACTCACCTTACCTGCCTCCTGAGAAATCTGTATGCAGGTCAAGAAGGAACAGTTAGAACCAGACATGGAAAAACAGGCTGGTTCCAAATTGGGAAAGGAGTACATCAAGGATGTATATTGTCACCCTACTCGTTCATCCTATATGCAGAGTACATCAAGCAAAATTCTGGGCTGGATGAAGCACAAGCTGGAATCAAGATTGCCAGGAGAAATGTCAATAACCTCAGATATGCAGATGACACCAACCTTATGACAGAAAGTGAAGAAGAACTAAAGAGCTTCTTGATGAAAGTGAAAGAGGAGAGTGAAAATGTTGGCTTAAAATTCAACATTAAAAAATGAAGATCATGGAATCTGGTCCCATCACTTCAAGGCACATAGATGGGGAAACAATGGAAACAGTGACAGACTTTATTTTCTTGGGCTCCAAAATCACTGCAGGTAGTGATTGCAGCCATGAAATTAAAAGATACTTGCTCCTTGGAAGAAAAGCTATGACAAACCTAGAGAGCATATAAAAAAGCAGAGACATTACTTTTCCCACAACAATTCGTCTAGTCAAAGCTATGGTTTTTCCAGTGGTCATGTATGGATGTGAGAGTTGGACCATAAAGAAAGCTGAACACTGAAAAATAGATGCTTTTGAACTGTGGTGTTAGAGAAGACTCTTGAAAGTTCCTTGGACTGCAAGGAGATCCAACCAGTTCATCCTAAAGGAAATCAGTCCTGAATATTCATTGGAAGGACTGATGCTGAAGCTGAAACTCAAATACTTTGGCCACCTGATGGGAAGAACTGATTCATTGGAAAAGACCCTGATGCTGGGAAAGATTGGAGGCAGAAAGAGAAGGGGATGGAAGAGAATGAGATAGTTCGGATGGCATCACTGACTCAATTTACATGAGTTTGAGCAAGCTCCAGGAGTTGGTGATGGACAGGTAAGCATGGTGTGCTGCAGTCCATGGGGTTGCAAAGAGCTGGACAAAACTGAGTGACTGAACTGAACTGAACTCTCACCAGGGATATATCTATTCTGGCACTTATACTTGGCCACATTTTGACTCTAATAACTTTCTTTGTTGGTCCATTGAAGCCTATACTCACAAGTGTCCTAGTTTCAATAAGTTAAGACTCAAGAATATCCACAGCAGGCCATATAAGGTTAAATACAAACACTTTGAGAAGGTGAGTGGGTGCAGGGCATGCTCTCATGATTATATTAGAATTCATTCTCTCAGCCATTGCCTATGCTACAGACCAGAATATTCCTTTCATCAGGACACTGGGGAATGCATTGTCAAAGAATTATCAACATCCTCTAAAAGCTCCTGTCTTGGCTTCACTCTGGAGGTTAGAGAAGATGGCTGCATATGACACCATTGCATTGCAGGCCTTAATGCCAATAATTAGCTCCTTGAGAGACAAAGGTAAGGTTGCAACACCTAATCATCAGAGACAAGGTGGGACCAATTGCCACAAGGAATAATTGGAGTGCTTTGGAATCCAAGGGCTTTGGCAATGGCTAATTGATATTAGTGTCCTTAAGAGTGAAATAGCCAGACAACCTACTAATGTGGCCCCACCTGCCTCCCATTGGCAGTCCTGTGCATAACAGCGTGTATAAGTGTCAGATGCTAAGAGTTCACAAATGCTCCTTCTTTAGAGAAGTGCTGTCTAATGAACAGATGTCACTTTGTCTTTCTGGGAGGGATGATCTCTTTATCCTTGTGGGTCCAATATTACATTTAAAGGAGGCACATCCTGGAAAAACAAAAGCCCAACCTTCATTGCGTAAACAGTGAGACAAATTCTGTGGTGCAAATCATGACACAAAGTTGCCAGAAGGATGAGCCTAAATAAGCGTAGACTTAAGATGAGCTATCCAGTCCCTACCTAACTTCTTTCCTCACATTCTCCTGTCTGCTTTACTCCTTTACTCTAAAGAGCATACACTTATTTGAAAATATATTCTTGAACCCTTACCTCAGAATCTGTTTTAGAGGACTTTTCAGAAGTTTACTGGAGCAAATAAGAATAGCATCTCATCTCTTCCTTAGAAAAGGATATTCTTAATGCCAATAAAGTCATTTGGAAGGAACTCGCAGCACACCTTTATTAAAGCACACCTTCTCACAAAGGTGAAGAATGAACTTTGACAACCAAATAAATAATAACTTTGATCGAGGAACTCATTTTTTTGGTGGATAAATTATAGCAACAGGCTCATGTACACAAAAATCACTTGTCTCCTGATACACTCCATTAAATAGAAATAGCTGGCCTGAATAAAGATGGAATGCCTACTAAATGCCCAATTATGTTGGGTCATTGAAAAAGCAAGAGAGTTCCAGAAAAATATCTACTTCTGCTTTATTGACTACATCAAGGACTTTGACTGTGTGGATCACAGCAAACTGTGGAAAATTCTTAAACAGATGGGAATACCTGAGAAATCGGTATGGAGGTCAAGAAGCAACAGCTAGAACTGACATGAAACAACAGACTGGTTCCAAATCGGGAAAGGAGTACATCAAGGTTGTATATTGTCACCCTGCTTACTTAACTTATATGCAGAGTACATGCTGAGAAATGCTGGGCTGGATGAAGCACAAGCTGAAATCAAGATTTCCGGGAGAAATATCAATAACCTCACATAAGCAGATGGCACAAAGCGAAGAAGAACTAAGGAGCTTCTTGAAAGTGAAAGAGGAAAGTGAAAAAGTTGGCTTAAAGCTCAACATTCAGAAAACTAAGATCATGGTATCTGGCCCCTTTACTTCATGGGTAATAGATGGGGAAACAATGAGCAGTGAAAGACATTATTTGGGGGAGCTCCAAAACCACTGCAGATGGTGATTGCAACCATGAAATTAAAAGATGCTTGTTCCTTGGAAGAAAAGCTATGAACAAACTAGACAGCATATTAAAAGGAAGAGATATTACTTTCCCAACAAGGTCTGTCTAGTCAAAGCTTTTGTTTTTTTAGTAGTCATGTATGGATGTGAGAGTTGGACTATAAAGAAAGCTGAGTGCCAAAGAATTGATGCTTTTGAACTGTGGTGTTGGAGAAGACTCTTGAGAGTCCCTTGGACTGCAAGGAGATCCAACCAGTCTAACCTAAAGGAAATCAGTCCTGAATATTCATTGAAAGGACTGATGTTGAAGCTGAAACTCCAATACTTTGGCCACCTGATGTGAAGAAGTGACTCATTTGAAAAGGCCTTGATGCTCAGAAAGATTGAAGGCAGGAGGAGAAGGGGATGACAGAGGATGAGATGGTTGGATGGCATCACTGACTCAATGGACATGAGATTGAGCAAACTCCAGGAGATGGTGATGGACAGGAAAGCCTCGTGTGCTACAATCCATGGGGTCGCAAATAGACACGACTGAGCTACTGAAATGAACTGATGGTGCTGACCAGGAGAATGTATTGTCTAAAATTGAGGTGGTATCCTACAAGGTTCAGAATAAGTTTTAAACTAAACCCCCACACATTAGTATGTCTTTGACAGCCAAAGAGTAGGAATATGGAAAGCCTGGAATGCAGCTGAAGAGTCCCTCCTCCCTCCTTCTCTCACTTTCTCTCTCTCTTCCAGTGTGTGTGTGTGTGTGTTTAATATGCCTTTGCCACTTACAGATCTTTTATTTCCCTTTACACGACCTTAGTCATGGTAAGACTGTAACTCTTAGAGAAGAATGCTTCAGTGAAAGTGCATAGTCATGCTTCCAGTAAACTGGAAGCTAAGACTACCTCAAGCCATTTTGGGCTCTTTATGCCAGAACACTGCAAGCATAGTGAACAGTCCTAGTTATCAAAGGGAAATTGAGTGATCATTATAAAAATGAGTAAAAGACTAATTTTGAAACAAGCAGTCTTAATCTAAATCCAAAACCAATGACCAAAAGTTAACTATAGGGGTCAAGTGAAGACAGGATCGTGAAAGTCTTGTATCATGGAAAAGTGATGAGTTGGGTAGGTCTTCTGGTAAAGAACCAAGACCAACTGAGATGCTGACAAAGATTAAGGGGGAACATAGAATAGGTGATGCAAGAAGAAAGCAATGGTTAACAATTGAGGATTTATGACCTACTTATAGTAGGTGTTGTTGCAACTGTATTTCATATTGTGTTTGGTTCTTTTTTATATGAAAAGCATTGGCTATGATTCATGTTACAGTTTATGTTCTAGATGGTAGGGAGCCTGGACTGACACCATCCTGTGATGACATGATGGTTAATACAACACTGCTGTCTGTGGTTGAAATATATTTATCCAAGTAGAGGACAGACTTAAATGCTACATGACAAAAGGAGTAGAATGTTCTGGTTATAAAACTATTCCTCTCTTGTCTCATACAACCTCTGTTCCTTGTACAGTAAACTGGAGGCAGCTGCCTGATAAGGGCCTCATCGCGTGGACTCCTTTGTCTGCCTTGGATTCAACCACAGTGAAGCCAGGCCAGGTGATGGTAGGAAGAAATGGCTGCAGCTCACTAGGCACTGGCACCGTCGGTTCCTCTCCTCCTCCTCCTTCAGGCTTAGTTGTAGCAATGACGCCCTCCTGCCGCTAGTCTCTGCACGTCCCACATTCCTTTTTGGGCCCCTGAACATTTCCACACACCTCTTTTAACAGATTATCTATTAACTTCTCTTTAGTGAAACACACATGAGAGGAATACTTTTGTTTTGGGGGACCACAGTTAACACAATGTGCCAATCATCAATGGGTCAGTCACTTTTGCAGGAATTATCCTACTACTTCCTTCCAAGCTGATAAGTTAAGAGCTACTCCTTTGGCATTTTATTAATGAGGAAAACACACCACTAATGGCAAATATCTTGTCCGAAATCATACAGATAGTAGGTAGTACCGCACAGAATTGACTCAGGAAATTTTTAGTCAAGTTTAATCTTTGAGTGCCTTAAAAAATTAGAGGTATACAGTTTTGTGTAAATAAAATGTCCATTAGAAATGGGATAGTCTACTTGTAGAACAAATAAAAACAGGCAATAAGATAAAGTATTTCTATACCGAAATTCTTTCTTGTTTTTGTTGTTCAGTCACTCAATCGTGTCTGACTCTTTGCGACCCCAGGGACTGCACCACTCCAGGCTTCCCTGTCCTTCACTATCTCCTGGAGTTTGCTCACACTCATATTCATTGAGTCAATGATGCCATCCAACCATCTCATCCTCTATTGCCCCTTCTCCTCCTGCCCTCAATCTTTCCCAACTTCAGGGTCTTTTCCAGTGAGTTGGCTCTTTGCTTCATGTGGCTAAAGCATGCCAGAAAACTGCACAGTACACAAAGATGTATGTACTTTGGCACACCAATTTTGCATCCTATAATATAATCTAAGCTCTTTGTTATTATGTACTCAAACTTTAAAAGAGTATTCAACATTTCTGCTGGAACTGGTTTTCTGAAAGAGTATTTTTATTTGAATTTGGTGACATTTTTCTTCATTCTTTCTTTCAGTTTCTCTGGTTGTTCCCTGTATTCCCACATAGCCTTCTAATTCCATATGCAGTTAAAATTGTTGGGGTTCATGACTTTATTTGGGAGCCTCTCCTGTTCTTTCTTCTGCTGCTTCTCCTCTCTCTTCTTCTCTTTCATTTTAATTTTATATTAGTTTTTCTTTCACTACATGTTTGGCTATAGGTGTATCCATTAAAGTAAAGTGCTAGCAATGATTTACCTGGTGAATTTGTCCTGAATGAGGTCTGGTTGGTTGAGTTTGTATTTTCACGATCTGGAATTATACAATCGAGATTGAATAAAAAAGTCATAAATCAATAGAAAATGACAGTAATAGATACAAAAACACTCAAGCTAGGAATTCAGACTACTGGGATCTGCCATCTCTGCAACATACGACTGCCCCAAATACACAAGTTTTCTGTTGGTTTCCTCATTTGTGAAACCCTATTCATGAGCTGACTCTGTGTTTTTAAATGATTTTTAGATTTTTTTTTCTACTGGCCAAATTAAGTAATAAAGATCTGCTTTTGATATTAACTGGTATCCCCAAAAAATGTGTTACATATTCAAATAAACACATAACATAGTGTTATCCATATTGCTAACTTTGAGCAAATTAATGTCTAAGCATTTTAAATTTGTAAAAATTTTTTTAAATCAAACAACGCTTGTTTAAACAGAGAAGAATTATATTATAAGCAGTACATTTTAAATAAGAACCACATTTTTCTATGCTGAAAACCTCATTGCACATAATACAGTGAGAAAGTCTAAATACAACATGAATTTGAAAAGCAAAAAGTAAGAAGAATCAGTCACCATCTGAATCATCATTTTAATACATAAATTTTCCAACATAATATTATATTTGTTCTTAAAGTAACACCACATGGGACAAAAACACAGATCTCTGGATAGGGGATGAAAAGCCATAGAAGAAAATTGTTGCTTTTCTGAAAAATGAAAAAAAAGATATCTTTCAAGAGTCAGTGTTTTGGCATGAACAAAAACTCTATTTTAAGATCATCTGAAAATGACTGTCTATGTATGGTTAGTGAGAGACTGAAGCTATTTCCGAGAAAATGAATGAGTCACAGTAATGAGTTCTTCCTTTATCGTAGAGTTTAAAATAGACTACTCACACTCTTTCTTGGTTGAAGCTACAGCAGCACACAAGCGTCTTTGAAGCTGAATCTCTGCCAAAAAAAAAAGGCTCACATTCAACATTTCTGATACATTTCACATGAACTGATCATTAGTAACAGAGTGGCACACTTCATTATTATTGTCAGTAAAGATTTTGATAAGTTTTGAGACCCAACGTGAAAATTCCAGTGTGCATGAATTTTTCAAAAAATTGAATAATGACACATTCACAGTGACCCCAGACTGGGCAAATGATTATGAAAACTGAACAAGAGAAGGTAAACATATGAAAGTACTTTCAATCTCAGGATGTCTTTTCTTCTTATTTCTCTCCCATTCCACTCATTTCTTTATTCCTTCTCTTTTCTCTAGTCTTATCTTTATCACATTTTTCACATTTCTCTTGGTTTTTCTCTTATTTCTTCCCTGATATCTTGTTTGATCTTTTTTATTCTCTCTCCTCCACTTTCTAACTCCTTTCTTCTGATCTCTTTCATCTCATTCCCTTTCTAATTCTTCATCTTCATATGAATTATACTTTGAAAAAGTAGGAAGGACTAAGTCTAATGATTATTATAACTAAGGAATGTATTTTTGAATGGAAAATTTAGGTCACTTACCTCAATATCATCATTTGGTTCAAATATTATAAAAACTTAATAAATTAAAGTAAAATCACTCTGAGATTTTCTTCTTTTTAACATGAGGCTTATCTTTTAAAATAATTATTTTTCAGCTTGACCAAAGAATGAGATTGTGTTATGATGAGAGCCATGTGCCAAAGATCAAGCTGGCCTACTTCTCGATGTTGTCCTGCTTGAGCAAATTGGCAGCTCATCAGTGCAGTGGTTGATGATGCAAACAAAAATACATGCATAGGAGGCCGGTCTGCCTGCTGTTATGTGGGGCCAAAGAGTTCCTCTTGCCAGCTGCTGAGTACACTTGTAGGGCTGCTCCTGGCAGACAGGCTTCCCTGGAGCAGGAGATTTGGAAAGTCTTTCCCATACATATGAAAGGGCATGTTACTAGCTATCACTCTGAGAATTAAAGAAAATGTCTCTAATGAGCTTCACATTTAGAAACATCATGGTCTGGAGGGAGAAAGCATTTAAATTCATGTCAGGATTTTGGGCATATCCCACTGAGCTCTATTTTACTAAAGAAATAGATTTAAAAGAGAAACCTGAAAAAGGACAAGGTATTTCAAAGATATAGGCTGGGAGAGGTGAAGAGTATATACAAGTAGTGAAAGTGTTAGTCGTTCAGTCGTGTCTGACTCTGTGACCCCATGGACTGTAGCCCACCAGGTATCTCTGTCCATTAAATTTTCCAGGCAAGGATACTGGAGGAGGTTACCATTCCCTTCTCCAGGGGATCTTCTTGACCCAGGAGTTGAACTCAGGTCTCCTGCATTGCAGAAAGATTCTTTACTGTCTGAGCCACCAGGAAGTATATACATAGGGAATAGAAAAAAATAATCTTACCGTTTGTACTGATGTCAGTGTGTAGAGCACCAAAGAATTGATGCTTTTGAACTGTGGTGTTGGAGAAGACTCTTGAGAGTCCCTTGGACTGCAAGGAGATCCAACCAGTCCATTCTGAAGGAGATCAGCCCTGGGATTTCTTTGGAAGGAATGATGCTAAAGCTGAAACTCCAGTACTTTGGCCACCTCATGCAAAGAGTTGACTCATTGGAAAAGACTCTGATGCTGGGAGGGATTGGGGGCAGAGGATGAAATGGCTGGATAGTATCACTGACTCGATGGACATGAGTTTGGGTGAACTCTGGGAGTTGGTGATGGACAGGCAGGCCTGGCATGCTGCGATTCATGAGGTCGCAAAGAGTCAGACACGACTGAGTGACTGAACTGAACTGATGGAATAAGAACACTTTTTCCCTATGTCCCAATGTAGTTAACCATCCTCAGGCTAAAATAATCACTCAATTTTCTGTAGTCCAAGTGTAGGTTTGTTTCTTGCCTCCATCCCTTTTCTTTTCCTTTCCCTTCCTTGAAAGATTTAAAGCAACTTATTATAATAGTACTAAGTACACTGGGAAAGGATGAAGCAATTCACCTGAAACATGAAATGGGAGATGACAGTGGGGGCTAGAAACCAAATAATTGAGATAGTATTGGTAATAATAAAGAAAATACACATTTTTAATGAAATCACAATGTAACTAACAAAATTAAATTTTTAACATTGTCCAACAAACAATCCATAATTGAATTTCTCTTCTTATTCCTAAATAATTATTTTATTAATTGTATCAGATTCCAAACTTGATTGATTGAGTTTCACATATTCTATCTGGCTGTTATTTAAGTTATTAAGTCTGATAATTTAAATATATTTCTTAAGGATGGCACTTCAAATAGAACCTTAACATTGCCTTAATATTACTTTTGGTTTAAGATTTATGAATTATATTCATTTAAAAAAATAAATTCAAAGCTATTAAAAACAGAACCAACATACCATTGTCTAAGTCAGAAGATAACCAATTTCTCAAAAAAAGATTTGGGAGAAAAATGTAGAAATTATGCAAAAATATTTTGTTTTCAAACTTTAAATATTATTTCAAGAAAAATATGTGCATGCATTTAAAAATATGTTTAAATTTATGAATATATTTATATTGGTTTAATACACTTAAAATATATAATAAGCTAGCTCTCATTTTTATTACCTCACATATTAGAGGAAATATTTCTGAGTCATTATTAGTAATTAGATAATCTAATATTAAATTTAAATTCTAGATGTCTCAAACAATAAAATATTATTTATATTGTCAGTAAAAAAGCTTTCTTAGTCTTCATTAATAATTTGCATTTCAGAAGATCGAAATTATAATGACTAGTTATACTTATAAATTCTTAACAATTCATCATTAATATTTGAGATTATAAGCATATAAATAGGTTTGTAGGCATAAATTTACAGATAGAATTCTCAGCCTCTTTCTTATATTTCAGTCACACTTTGGCTGCACTTCATAAGCAGAAATGGAATACTTATGCATATTTGAAATTTCTTTTCTATGAAAAGAATTTCAAAATATTTTTTTCTTGCCTTTTAATTTTTTTAACTAAAGTGTACTGTGAGTTTATGACTATTCTAATAAAAAGAAAAAAAGCAAATATTTCTTAATTTAGATAACATTTTCATTCTAGTTCTTCCTTACTCTGTAGTTTCAGAAGAGTTTAAAAAGTCCCCTGTCCACATTTCAAAAAATCTGACACTCACATCACAAGCCTCACCTTTATCTAGTGAACTCCAGACTGCTGCTGCTGCTGCTGCTGCTAAGTCGCTTCAGTCGTGTCCGACTCTGTGCGACCCCATAGACGGCAGCCCACCAGGCTCCTCTGTCCCTGGGATTCTCCAGGCAAGAACACTGGAGTGGGTTGCCATTTCCTTCTCTAATGCATGAAAGTGAAAAGTGAAAGTGAAGTTGCTCAGTTATTTCAGACCCTTAGCAACCTCATGGACTGCAGCCTACCAGGGCCCCTTGTCCATGGGATTTTCCAGGCAAGAGTATTCGAGTGGGTTGCCATTGCCTTCTGCAACTCCAGACTGAGTAGGTATAAAAAATTTTTTGTGCTATTTGGAAAAATTAAATACTTTGTGGTTATTTTACATACTTAAAACTTTTTCCATTGCAAACTACAATTCATTAAATATCATTGAACAAAAGACATCTTTCAAATATTGTATTCATGATGGAATTATTTCACTACATATACTGTTAGCAAAAATAGTTTGTTGGCTAAGTTATAAAACATGCTCTTCTTGTGAAAAAATATACACTGAGGGCTCTATTTATTGATATTTAGGTTAAATATACATGCAGAGGTGTGTGTGTGTGTGTGTTTGTGTGTGTCATATGGTTATGAAGACAAAATTGCTATATGATAAATGAGATTTAGATTATTATAAAGATTATTTTGCAAAAAGACAAAAGGCAAGAATGGATTAATTTTGCAGAATTGTAGATAAAGTTGATCTTTTTCTGATGTGCTAGGGAGATATTTACATTGTTAATAAAAATTCTCCCTCATATAATCATTCAATCAACTCATGGTTGATTCCTTGTTCATGGCCCTGCAGAAAATTAACAAAATGTCACATTTTAAATAACACTATCTTTAACATTTTTTAAAAACTGATTATCCTTATTATAGATGACTTGAATTTTATATGCTCTAAGCTTCATTGTTTTTTTTTCATGAATTCTAAATTTTGTGTAAGATTTTGCTTTATAAAATATGCTATTTTATAAATACATTATAATATATTTTTATGTTATACAATATAAAATTATATAATGTATTATGTTCATTATGGCAGTATTTTTATCCTAGATATGGCATCTTGTGAGATAAAATATTTGCCTTTTTTTCAGTTCTATTATCCCCTTTCATGGATCACTGCCTTGTTTTGATGCAAAAGGCTTGTGTAACTCAATGAAGCTATGAGCCATGCCATGTATGGCCACCCAAGTCAGATAGGTCACACAGAGAGTTGTAACAAAACTTGATCCACTGGAGGAGGGAATGGCAACCCACTCCAGTGTCTTAGCCATGAGAACTTTGTGAACTGTATAAAAAAGCAAACAAAAATACGACACCAACAGATGAGCTTCCCTGGTCATAAGGTGTCCAGTATGCTCCTGGGGAGTGCCAGAGGACAAACTGCTAACAATTCTAGAAAGAATGAAATGGTTAGGCCAAAGCATAAATGGTGTTCAGTTGTGGATGTGACTGGTGATGAAAGCAAACTCCTATGTTGAAAGAACAGCATTGCTTAGGAACTTGGCATAATAGGTCCATGAATCAAGGCAAATTGGATGTGGTCAAGCAGAGAGTGGCAAGAGTAAACATCTACATCTTAGGAATCAGTGACTAAAATGGATGGGAATGGGTGAATTTAATTCAGATGACCATTATATCTACTACTGAGGGCAAAACTATCATAGAAGAAATGGAGTAGCCCTCATAATCAACAAAATATTCCAAAATGCAGTAATTGGGTGCAAGCTTAAAAACGACAGGAAATGGCAAACCACCCCAGCACTCTTACCTGGAAAATCCCGTGGACAGAGGAGCCTGATAGGCTACAGTTCATGGGGTCGCAAAGATTCGGACACAACTGAGCTACTAGCTAGCTACTTAAAAACGACAAAAGAAAAGAAAAGAAAAATCTATTTGTTTCCAAGGCAAACCAGTCAAAATCACAGCAATCCAAGACTGTGACATAACCACTGATATCAAAGAAACTGAAGTTGATCAGTTCTATGAAAACCTAGAAGACCTCCTAGAACTAAAACCAAAAAAAGACATCGTATTAATCTTAGGAGATTGGAATGCAATAGTAGGAAATCAGGAGACGACTGGAGTAACAGGCAGGTTTGGCTTTGGAGTACAAAATGAAGCAGGGCAAAGGCTAAGAGAGTTTTGTCAAGAGAACATATTAGTCATAGCAAATACCCTTTTCCAACAATATCAGAGATGACTCTTCATATGGACATCACAAAATGGTCAATGTTTAAATCAGATTGATTATGTTTTCTGCATTCTCTTGGCAAAACTTTGTTAGCCTTTGCCCTGCTTCATTTTGTACTCCAAGGCCAAATTTGCCTGTTACTCCAGGTAACTCTTGACTTCCTACTTTTGCATTCCAGTCCCATATGATGAAAAAGTGAAATCACTCAGTCATGTCCAACTCTTTGTGACCCCATGGGCTGTAGCCTACCATGTTCCTCCGTCCATGGGATTTTCCAGGCAAGAGTACTGGAGTGGGTTGCCATTTCCTTCTCCAGAGTATGATGAAAAGGATATCTATTTTTGGTGTTAGTTCTAGAAGATATCTGTAGGTCTTCATAGAACCCTTCAACTTCAGCTTCTTCAGCATTAGTGGTTGAGGCATAGACTAGGATTACTGGGATTTGAATGGTTTGCCTTGGAAATGAACAGAGATCATTCTGTCATTTTGAAGATTGCACCAAAGTATGCATTTCAGGCTCTTTTGCTGACTATGAGGGCTACTCTATTTCTTATAAGGGATTCCTGCCCATAGATATAATGGTCATCTGAGTTAAATTCACCCATTCCAGTCCATTTTAGTTCACTGATTCTTAAAATGTCAATGTTCACTCTTGCCATCTCCTGTTTGACCACTTCCAATTTGCCTTGATTCATGGACCTAACATTCCAGGTTCCTATGCAATATTATTTTTTACAGCATCAAACTTTACTTCCATCACCAGTCACATACAAAACTGGGCTTTTTTTTTTTTTTTTTTTTTGCTTTGGCTCAGCCTTTTCATTCTTTCTGGAACTATTTCTTTGGTCTTCTCCAGTAGCATATTGGGTACCTACCGACCTGGCTAGTTCATCTTTCAGTGTCATATCTTCTGCCTTATCATACTGTACATGGGGCTTTCAGATTGATTATATTCTTTACAGCTGAAGATGCAGAATCTATATACAGTCAGCAAAAACAAGACCAGGAGCTGACTGTGGCTCAAATCATGAATTCCTTATTGCAAATATTCAGGCTTAAATTGGAGAAAGTAAGGAAAACCAGTAGAACATTCAGGTATGACCTAAATCAAATCCCTTATGATCATAGAGTGGAAGTAACAAACAGATTCAAGGGATTAGATCTGACAGAGTGCCTGAAGAACTATGGATGGAGATTTGTAACACTGTACAAAAGGTGGTGATCAAAACCATCTGCAAGAAGAAGAAATGCAAAATGGCTATATGAGGAGGCCTTACAATTAGCTAAGGAAAGAAGAGAAACTAAAGGCGAAGGAGAAAAGGAAAGATATATCCATCTGAATGGAGAGTTCCAAAGAATAGCAAGGAGAGATAAGAAAGCCTTCCTCAGGGATCAATGCAAAGAAAATAGAGGAAAATAATAGGATGGGAAAGACTAGAGATCTCTCCAAGAAAATCAGAAATACCGAGGGAACGTTTCATGCAAAGATGGGCACAATAAAGGACAGAAATGGTATGGTGCTAACAGAAGCAGAAGATACTAAGAAAAGGTGGCAAGAATACACAGAATAACTATACAAAAAAGATCTTCATGACCCAGATAACCATGGTAGTGTGATCACTCACCTAGAGCCAGACACCCTGGAATATGAGGTCAAGTGGGCCTTAGGAAGCATCACTACAAATAAAGCCATTGGAGTTGATGGAATTCCAGCTGAGCTATTTCAAGTCCTAAAAGATGATGCTGTTAAAGTGCTGCACTCAGTATGCCAGAAAATTTGGAAAACTTAGTGGTAGCCACAGGACTGGAAAAGGTTACTTTTCATTCCAATCCCTAAGAAAGGCAATGCCAAGGAATGCTCAAACTACCACACAATTGCACTTATCTCACACGCTAGCACAGCAATGCTCAAAATTCTCCAAGCCAGGGTTCAAAAGTATGTGAACTGAGAACTTCCAGATGTTCAAGCTGGATTCAGAAAAGGCAGAGAAACAAGAGATCAAATTGTCAACACTCATTGGGTTAATAAAAATCCAGAAAAACATGTACTTCTGCTTCATTTAGTCAAACTAAAGCCCTTGACTGTGTGGATTACAACAAACTGTGGAAAATTCTCCAAGAGATGGAAATACTAAACTACATTACCTGCATCCTAAGAAACCTGTATGCCAGTTAGGGAGCAACAGTTAAAACCAGACATGGAACAACAGACTGGATCCAAATAGGAAAAGGAGTACATCAAGGCTGTATATTTTCACTCTGATTATGTAACTTACATGCAGAGTACATCATGAGAAATGCCAGGCTAGATAAAGCACAAGCTGGAATCAAGATTGCCAAGGGAAATATCAACACCCTCAAACATGCAGATGATACCAGTCTAATGGCAGAAAACAAAGAGGAACTAAAGAGCCTCTTGATGACTGTGAAAGGGGAGAGTGAAAAAGCCAGCTTAAAACTCAACATTTAAAAAACCAAGATCATGTTATCAGGTCGCATCACTTCATGGCAAATAGAAAGGGAAAAGTGGAAGCAGTGACAGATTTTATTTTCTTGGGCTCCAAAACCACTGAAGGTGGTGATTGAAGACATGAAATTAAAGGATGCTTTCTGTTTGGAATGTAAGCTATGACACATCTGCTGCTGCTGCTGCCAAGTCACTTCAGTCATGTCCAACTCTGTGTGACCCCATAGACAGCAGCCCACCAGGCTCCCCAGTCCCTCGGATTCTCCAGACAAGAACACTGGAGTGGGTTGCCATTGCCTTCTCTGATGACAGACCTAGACAGCTTATTAAAAAACAGAGATATCACTTTGTCAACAAGGTCCATATAGTCAAGGCTATGGTTTTCCAATACTCATGTATGGATGTGAGAGTTGGACCATAAATAAAAGTCTTGAGTGCTGAAGATTTGATATGTCCCCTCCCTTTTGAACCTCTCTCCCACTTCCCACCCCATCCCTCCCCTCTAGGTTGTCACAGAGGACCAATTAAAATAGAACTACCGGGGGCGGTCCTAAGATGGCAGAGGAATAGGACAAGTAAACCGCTTTCTCCCCCACAAATTCGTCAAAAGAACATTTAAACGCTGAGTAAATTCCACAAAACAACTTCTGAATGCTGGCAGAGGACATCAGGCACCCAGAAAAGCAGCCCATTGTCTTCGAAAGGAGGTAGGAAAAAACATAAAAGACAAAAAGAGAGACAAAAGAGGTAGGGACGGAGCTCCGTCCTGGGAAGGGAGTCTTAAAAAGAGAGAAGTTTCCAAACACCAGGAATCACTCTCACTGCCGAATCTGTGGCGAGCCTTGGAACCACAGAGGGCAATATAACTGGGAGGAAAAATAAATCAGTAATTAAAACCCACAGATTATGTGCCCAACGGTAACTCCCCCAGCTGAGAAGCAGCGCAGATGCCTGCATCCGCCACTAGCAAGTGGGGGCTGGGCAGGGAGGTGCGGGCTGCATTGCTTAGAGTAAAGACCAGGCCTGAATGCCCCGAGGGCAATCTGAGGGATTGGGCTAGCAAATCAGACTGTGGGATAGCTACGATGCGAAAAGCCCTAACCTAAGACACCGTCAGGTACGCTCACAGAACAAAGGACTGAACAGAGCTAGCTGGCTGAAGATCATCCTCCTCTGGTGATAGGCAGCCAAAGCTGGAAGGGGGCAATTGCAGCCCCAGAGAGGCATTATCTACCAAACTGCAAGTAGGCTTCTTTGCTAAATAAGACTTCTTGGGGTTCTGGATGGTCAACATCCACCTGAGAAAGAGCACTGGTTGTACACACAGAAAACCGAGCAGCAGGGACTGGGGAGGTGATAAGTCCCAGAGACTGTGCTTGCCAAACACCTCATCACCTGAGCTGCTTGAACCTGGGAAGGGCACAAAATGCAGGCCCAACCGAGTCTGCGCCTCTGAGGACTACCCGAGTGCCTGAACCTGAACGGCTTAGACCTGGGAGGTGCATGCAGCCCAGGGCCGGCCTTGGACAGTTCCTGGTGGACCAACCTAGAGCTTGAGCAGTGTGGGCAGAGAGGGCACATGCTCCGTGAGCCAGGGCAGGCCCAGTGTGGCTGAGACACTGCGAGCACACACCAGTGTTATTTGTTTGCAGCATCCCTCTTTCCCCACAACACGACTGAACAAGGGAGCCTAAAAAACGGTCTACCACCACCCCTTTGTGTCAGGGTGGAAATCAGACACTGAAGAGACCAACAAACAGAAGAAACTAAAACAGAGGGAACAACCTTGGAAGCGACAGGTACAATAGATTAAAACCCTGTAGTTAGTACCAATTACATATGAAGGGGCCTATAGATCTTGAGAAATATAAGCCGGACCAAGGACCTATCCAAAAATGAACTGACCCCACACTGCCCACAACAACACCAGAGAAAGTCCTAGATATATTTTACTATTTTTACTATCATTTGTTTTTTTTTTTAATTTTAAGTCCTTTATTACTCCTTTAATTTTAATTTTTATAGCCTACTATTATTTTGCAAAAAAAGAGACCCTATTTTTTAAAGCAAACTTCATATATATATATATATATATATTTATAATTTTTGTGACTTTGTTCTTTTTTTTTCTTTTCTTTAATATTATATTTTTGAAAATCCAACCTCTACTCTAGATTTTTAGTTTTCACTTTTTGGTATTTGTTATCAATTTTGTACTTTTAAGAACCCAATCTTCAGTATCCATTTTTACTTGGGAGCGAGATTACTGGATTGACTGCTCTCTCCCACCTTGGACTCTCCTTTTTCTCCACCAGGTCACCTCTATCTCCTCCCTCCCCCTTCTCTTCTCTACCCAATTCTGTGAATCTCTTTGTGTGTTCCAGATGGTAGAGAACACTTAGGGAACAGATTACTGGCTGGATCTGTCTCTCTCCTTTTGATTGCCCCCTTTATCCCCCTGGCCACCTCTGTCTCCTTCCTCCCTCATCTCTTCTTTTCTCTGTATAGCTCCGTGAACATCTCTGAGCAGTCCAGACTGTGGAGGGCACATAAGGAAGTGATTACTGGCTAGCTTGCTCTCTCCTCTTTTGATTCTACCTCATCTCATTCAGGTCACCTCTGACTCCCTCCTCCCTCTTCTCTTCTCCATGTAACTCTGTGAACTTCTCTGGGTGTCCCTACATGTGGAGAAACTTTTCATCTTTAACCTAGATGTTTCACTGATGGTGCTGTACAGATGGAGAAGTCTTGAGGCTACTGTAAAAATAAGACTGAAAACCAGAAGCAGGAGGCTTAAGTCCTAATCCTAAGAACACCAGAGAACTCCTGATTCCAGGGAGAATTAATCGACAGGAGCTCATCAAACACCTCCATACCTACACTGAAACCAAGCACCACCCAAGGGCCAAGAAGTTCCAGAGGAAGACATATCATACAAATTCTCCAGCAACACAGGAACACAGCCCTGAGCTTCAATATACAGGCTGCCCCAAATCACTCCAAACCCACTGACATCTCATAACTCATTCCTGGACACTTTATTGCACTCCAGAGAGAAGAAATCCAGCTCCACCCACCAGAACACTGACACAAGCTTCCCTAACCAGGAAACCTTGATAAGGCACCTGTACAACCCCACCCACAGTGAGGAAACTTCACAATAAAGAGAACTCCACAAACTGCCAGAATACAGAAAGGCCACCCCAAACACAGCAATATAAACAGGATGAAGAGACAGAGGAATACGATAAATGCCCACCAAACCAAGCAAAAGAGGAAGAGATAAGGAATCTACCTGATAAAGAATTCCGAATGATGATAGTGAAAATGATCCAAAATCTTGAAATCAAAATGGAATCACAGATAAATAGCCTGGAGACAAGGATTGAGAAGATGCAAGAAAGATTTAACAAGGACCTAGAAGAAATAAAAAAGAGTCAATATATAATGAATAATGCAATAAGTGAGATAAAAAACTCTCTGGGGGGAACAAATAGAATAACAGAGGCAGAATATAGGATTAGTGAAGTAGACAATAGAATGGTAGAAATAAATGAATCAGAGAGGAAAAAAGAAAAATGAATTAAAATAAATGAGGACAACCTCAGAGACCTCCAGAACAATGTTAAATGCCCCAACATTTGAATCATAGGAGTCCCAGAAGAAGAAGACAAAAAGAAAGAACGTGAGAAAATACTTGAGGAGATAATAGTTGAAAACTTCCCCCAAATGGGAAAGGAAATAATCACCCAAGTCCAAGAAACCCAGAGTCCCAAACAGGATAAACCCAAGGCGAAACACCCCAAGACTCATATTAATCAAATTAACAAAGATCAAACACAAAGAACAAATGTTAAAAGCAGCAGGGGAAAAACAACAAATAACACACAAGGGGATTCCCATAAGGATAACAGCTGATCTTTCAATAGAAACTCTTCAGGCCAGGAGGGAATGGCAGGACATACTTAAAGTGATGAAAGAAAATAACCTACAGCCCAGATTACTGTATCCAGCAAGGATCTCATTCAAATAAGAAGGAGAAATCAAAAGCTTTACAGACAAGCAAAAGCTGAGAGAATTCAGCACCACCAAACCAGCTCTCCAACAAATGCTAAAGGATATTCTCTAGAAAGGAAACACAAAAAGGTTGTATAAACTCTAACCCAAAACAATGAAGTAAATGGCAACAGGATCATACTTATCAATAATTCCCTTAAACGTAAATGGGTTGAATGCCCCAAAGACTGGCTGAATGGATACAAAAACAAGACCTCTATATATGTTGTCTACAAGAGACCCACCTCAAAACAAGTGACACATACAGACTGAAAGTGAAGGGCTGGAAAAGGTTTTCCATGCAAATAGAGACCAAAAGAAAGCAGGAGTAGCAATACTCATATCAGATAAAATAGACTTTAAAACAAAGGCTGTGAAAAGAGACAAAGAAGGACACTACATAATGATGAATGGATCAATCCAAGAAGAAGATATAACAACTATCAATATATATGCACCCAACATAGGAGCAATATGTAAGACAAATGCTAACAAGTATGAAAGGGGAAGTTAACAATAACACAATAATAGTGGGAGACTTTAATACCCCACTCACAACTATGTATAGATCAACTAAACAGAAAATTAACAAGGAAACACAAACTTTAATTGATACAATAGACCAGTTAGACCTAATTGATATCTATAGGACATTTCATCCCAAAACAATGAATTTCACCTTTTTCTCAAGCACACATGGAACCTTCTCTAGGATAGATCACATCCTGGGCTATAAATCTAGCCTTGGTAAATTAAAAAAAAAAATAAAATCATTCCAAGCAAATTTTCTGACCACAATGCAGTAAGATTAGATCTCAATTACAGGAGAAAAACTATTAAAAATGCCAACCTATGGAGGCTGAACAACACACTGCTGAATAACCAACAAATCAAAGAAGAAATAAAAAAAAGAAATCAAAACAGGCATAGAAATGAATGAAAATGAAAACACAACAACCCAAAACCTGTGGGACACTGTAAAAGCAGTGCTAAGGGGAAGGTTCATAGCAATACACATACCTCAAGAAACAAGAAAAAAGTCAAATAAATAACCTAACTCTTCACCAAAAAGCAACTAGAAAAAGAAGAAATGAAGAACCCCAGGGCTAGTAGAAGGAAAGAAATCTTAAAAATTAGGGCAGAAATAAATGCAAAAGAAACAGAAGAGACCATAGCAAAAATCAACAAAGCTGGTTCTTTGAAAGGATAAATAAAATTGATAAGCCACTAGCCAGACTCATCAAGAAACAAAGGGAGAAAAATCAAATCAATAAAATTAGAAACGAAAATGGAAAGATCACAACAGACAACACAAAGGATCCAATACAAAGGATCATAAGAAACTACTATCACCAATTATATGCCAATAAAAAGGACAACTTGGAAGAAATGGACAAATTCTTAGAAAAGTACAACTTTCCAAAACTGAACCAGGAAGAAATAGAAAATCTTAACAGACTCATCACAACCACAGAAATTGAAACTATAATCAGAAGTCTTCCAGCAAACAAAGCCCAGGTCCAGACAGCTTCATAGCTGAATTCTACCAAAAATTTAGAGAAGAGCTAACACCTATCCTACTCAAACTCTTCCAGAAAACTGAAGAGGAAGGTAAATGTCCAAACTCATTCTATGAGGCTACCATCACCCTAATACCAAAACCTGACAAAGATGCCACACAAAAGAAGAAAAGAAAAGAAAACTGCAGGCCAATATCACTGATGAACATAGATGCAAAAATCCTTAACAAAATTCTAGCAATCAGAATCCAACAACATATTAAAAAATCATACACCATGACCAAGTGGGCTTTATCGCAAGGATGCTAGGATTCTTCAATATCCACAAATAATGCAATACACCACGTTAACAAATTGAAAAATAAAAGCCATATGATTATCTCTGAAGATGCAGAGAAAGCCTTTTACAAAATTCAACATCCATTTATGATAAAAACTCTCCAGAAAGCAGGAATAGAAGGAACATACCTCAACATAATAAAAGCTATATATGACAAACCCACAGCAAACATTATCCTCAATGGTGAAAAATTGAAAGCATTTCCCCTAAAGTCAGGAACAAGACAACAGTGCCCACTTTCACCACTACTATTTAACATAGTTTTGGAAGTTTTGGCTACAGCAATCAGAGCAGAAAAAGAAATAAAAGGAATCCAGATTGGAAAAGAAGAAGTAAAACTCTCACTGTTTACAGATGACATGATCCTCTACATAGAAAACCCTAAAAACTCCACCAGAAAATTACTAGAGCTAATCAATGAATATAGAAAAGTTGCAGGATATAGAATCAACACACAGAAATCCCTTGCATTCCTATACACTAATAATGAGAAAATAGAAAGAGAAATTAAGGAAACAATTCCATTCACCATTGAAATGAAAAGAATAAAATACTTAGGAATATATCTATCTAAATAAACTAAAGATCTATATATAGAAAACTATAAAACACTGGTGAAAGAAATCAAAGAGGACACTAATAGATGGAGAAATATACCATGTTCATGGATTTGAAGAATCAATATAGTTAAAATGAGTATACTACCCAAAGCAATCTATAGATTCAGTGCAATCCCTATCAAGCTATCAATGGTATTTTTCACAGAGTTAGAACAAATAATTTCACAATTTGTATGGAAATACAAAAAACTTCAAATAGCCCAATAAATCTTGAGAAAAAAGAATGGAACTGGAGGAATCAAACTGCCTGACTTCAGGCTCTCCTACAAAGCCACAGTCATCAAGACAGTATGGTCCTGGCACAAACACAGAAATATAGATCAATGGAACAAAATAGAAAGCCCAGAGATAAATCCATGCACCTATGGACACCTTATCTTTGACAAAGGAGGCAAGAATATACAATGAAGAAAAGACAATCTCTTTAACAAGTGGTGCTGAGAAATCTGGTCAACCACTTGTAAAAGAATGAAACTAGAACACTTTCTAACACCATACACAAAAATAAACTCAAAATGGATTAAAGATCTAAACGTAAGACCAGAAGCTCTAAAACTCCTAGAAGAGAACATAGGCAAAACACTCTCCAACATAAATCACAGCAGTATCCTCTATGACCCATCTCCCAGAATATTGGATATAAAAGCAAAAATAAACAAATGGGACCTAATTAAAATTAAAAGCTTCTGGAAAACAAAGGAAACTCTAAGCAAGGTGAAAAGATAGCCTTCAGAATGGGAGAAAATAATAACAAATGAAGCAACTGACAAACAACTAATCTCAAAAATATACAAGCAACTCCTGCA
This sequence comes from Bos grunniens, assembly GCF_055505025.1. Classification (NCBI taxonomy): domain Eukaryota; kingdom Metazoa; phylum Chordata; class Mammalia; order Artiodactyla; family Bovidae; genus Bos; species Bos grunniens. The sequence goes on along the minus strand of NC_141176.1, from coordinate 5,253,829 downwards.
GCTCAATTCCAGAAAAATAAACGACCCAATCAAAAAATGTGCCAAAGAACTAAACAGACATTTCTCCAAAGAAGACATACAGATGGCTAACAAACACATGAAAAGATGCTCAACATCACTCATTATCCGAGAAAGGCAAATCAGAACCACAATGAGGTACCATTTCACGCCAGTCAGGATGGCTGCGATCCAAAAGTCTACAAGCAATAAATGCTGGAGAGGATGTGGAGAAAAGAGAACCCTCTTACACTGTTGGTGGGAATGCAAACTAGTATAGCCACTATGGAGAACAGTGTGGAGATTCCTTAAAAAACTGGAAATAGAACTGCCTTATGACCCAGCAATCCCACTACTGGGCATACACACCGAGGAAACCAGAATTGAAAGAGACCTGTGTACCCCAATGTTCATCACAGCACTGTTTATAATAGCCAGGACATGGAAGCAACCTATATGTCCATCAGCAGTTGAATGGATAAGAAAGCCATGGTACATATTGTTGGGAAGCGTAGTGCAAAATAGCCATAAAAGAAGAAAGTCCTTGGGAAAATGGCAAAGGGCCAGAAGTACTTGGCTTTGCACTGCGGACAGAAAAACATCTCCTGCCTTTGGTTATGCTCGGTGCCAAGGGTTAACAATAAATAGGGATGTTACTTGAGACAGCAGGTTGTGGGATAAGCCCACGAGTCATTTACAGCGTGCTGTCCTTGAAATGTTTTTACTGATTATATGTTAACTCCGCATGCACTCTGCTGGCCATATACTTTAAGCTCTTTGTTCTGCTTCTATAAAAAAGCTTAACTGCAGGAATAAACTTGTCAGTCCTTGCAAGAGACTGTCCGAGTGTCATTCTTTCAGGTTCATCGTTTCCAAGTCCCAGGGAGAAAAACCCCAACACATATACACAATGGAGTATTACTCAGCCATTAAAAAGAATACATTTGAATCAGTTTTAATGAGGTGGATGAAACTGGAGCCTGTTATACAGAGTGAAGTAAGCCAAAAAGAAAAACATCAATACAGTATACTAATGCATATATATGGAATTTGGAAAGATGGTAATGATAACCCTGTATGCGAGACAGCAAAAGAGACACAGATGTATCCAGTCTTTTGGACTCTGTGGGAGAGGGAGAGGGTGGGATGGTTTGGGATAATGGCATTGAAACATGTGTAATATCATATATGAAACGAATCGCCAGTCCAGGTTCAATGCAGGATACAGGATGCTTGGGGCTGGTGCACTGGGATGACCTAGAGGGGTGGTATGGGGAGGCAGGTGGGATGGGGAACACATGTACACCTGTGGCGGATTCATGTTGATGTATGGTAAAACCAATACAATATTGTAAAGTAATTAGCCTCCAATTAAAATAAATAAATTCATATTAAAAAAAAAAAAACCTGAGCATGAGGAAACTTTTGGAGCTGATGGGCATCCTTGTTGTCATGATTGTGGAGATGGTTTTGTTGGCATATCCAGGTGTCAAAATTTATCAAATTATATACCTTAAATATATGCAATGTATCACATGCCAATTATACCTTAATAAGTGTGTATAGTGCTTCCCTGGTAACTCAGCTGGTACAGAATTCACCTGCAATGCAGGAGACTTGCTTCTATTCCTGGGTCAGAAAGACCCCACTCCAATATTCTTGGACTTCCCTGGTGGCTCAGATGGTAAATAATCTGCCTGCAATGAGGGAGACCTGGGTTTGATCCCTGGGGTTGGAAGATCCCCTGGAGGAGGGCATGGAAACCAACTCTAGTATCCTTTCCTGGAGAATCCCAGTGGACAGAGGAGCCTGGCAGGCTGCAGTCCATGGGGTCACAAAGAGTCAGACACAACTGAGCGACTAAGCACAAAGCACAGGTGTGTTTAGAAAATACAAACCTTGTGAAAAGACAGCTTTCAGAATGGGAGAAAATAATAGCAAACAAAGCGACTGACTAAGAATTAGTCTTAAAAATATACAAGCAGCTCATGCAGCTCAATACCAGAAAAATAAATGACCCAATCAAAAAAATGGGCCACAGAACTAAATAGACATTTCTCCAAAGAAGATATATAGATGGCTAACAAACACATGAAAAGATGCTCAACATCACTCATTATCAGAGAAATGCAAATCAAAAGCACAATAAGGTACCATCTCATGCCAGTCAGAATGGATGCTATCAAAAAGTCTACAAACAATAAATGCTGGAGAGGGTGTGGAGAAAAGGGAACCCTCTTACACTGTTGATGGGAATGCAAACTAATACAGCCACTATGGAGGACAGCGTGGAGATTCCTTAAAAACCTGGAAATAGAATTGCCTTATGACCCAGCAATCCCACTGCTGGGTATACACACCGAGGAAACCAGAGTTGAAAGAGACATATGTACTCCAATGTTCATCGCTGCACTGTTTACAATAGCCAGGACATGGAAGCAACCTAGATGTCCATCAGCAGATGAATGGATAAGAAAGCAGTGGTACATATACACAGTGGAATATTACTCAGCTATTAAAAAGAACATATTTGAGTCAGTTCTAATGAGGTGGATGAAACTGGAGCCTATTATACAGAGTGAAGTAAGTCAGAAAGAAAAAGACTAATACACTATGTTAACACATATATATGGAATTTAGAAAGATGAGAATGATAACCCTATATGTGAGACAGCAAAAGAGACTCAGATGTAAAGAACAGACTTTTGGACTCCAGGAGAAGGCGAAGGTGGGATGATTTGAGAGAATAGCATTGAAACTTGTATATTGCTATATGTGAAATAGATCGTCAGTCCAGATTCGATGCATGGGACAGAGTGATCAGGGCTGGTGCACTGGGACATCTCTGAGGGATGGGATGGGGAGGGAATTGGGAGTGGGGTTCAGGATGGGGGACATAGGTATACCCATGGCAGATTCATGTCAGTGTATGGCAAAAACCATTACAATATTGTAAAATAATTAGCCTCCAATTAAAATAAATAAATAAATTTTTTTAAATGTAAATAAAATAAAATAAAATAGAACTACCATATGACTGAGCAATTTTATTTCTGGATATGTATATATATATATATATATATATATATATATATATATATGTACACACACACAAAAAAACATTAACTTGAAAAGCTACATACACTCCAGTGTTCATAACAGCATTATTTACAGCTGCAAAGGTATAGAGGCAACTCAGTTCAATCAGTCGCTCAGTCATGTCCGACTCTTTGCGACCCCATAGATATCAGCACGCCAGGCCTCCCTGTCCATCACCAACTCCCAGAGTTCACTCAGACTCACGTCCATCGAGTCAGTGATGCCATCCAGCCATCTCATCCTCTGTCGTCCCCTTCTCCTCCTGCCCCCAATCCCTCCCAGCATCAGGGTCTTTTCCAATGAGTCAACTCTTCGCATGAAGTGGCCAAAGTACTGGAGTTTCAGCTTTAGCATCATGCCTTCCAAAGAAATCCCAGGGCTGATCTCCTTCAGAATGGACTGGTTGGATCTCCTTGCAGTCCAACGGACTCTCAAGAGTCTTCTCCAACACCACACTTCAAAAGCATCAATTCTTCGGCGCTCAACTTTCTTCACAGTCCAACTCTCACATCCATACATGACCACTGGAAAAACCGTAGCCTTGACTAGACGGACCTTTGTTAGCAAAGTAATGTCTCTGCTTTTGAATATGCTATCTAGGTTGGCCATAACTTTTCTTCCAAGGAGTAAGTGTCTTTTAATTTCATGGCTGTAGTCACCATCTGCAGTGATTAACTGTCCATCAAAAGATGGATGGATAAAGAAGCTATGACATATGTATATGTGTATGTATATATATATATACACACATATACATATGTGTATGTGTATGTGTGTGTGTATAATGGTTTTTCTGGTGGCTGTAATTCAGGAGACACAGGTTTGATTCCTGTTTTGGGACGGTCCCCTGGAGAAGGAAATGGCTACCAATGCCAGTATCTTACCTGGAGAATTCCATGGACAGAGAAGCCTGGCGGGCTACAGTCTATGGGGTGGCCTAGAGTCGGACATGACTGAGAGACTAACGCAAACATATATATATGTATATAATTATGGGTAATGGAATACTATGCAGTCATTAAAAAGAATGAAAATTTGTCATTTGCAACAACATGGATGGACTGAAGGGTTTATGCTAAGTGAAAAAAGTGAGGGAAAGACAAATGCATGTTTTCACTTATATGTGAAATATAAATAATATGAAAATCTGATGACTATAATAAAAAAGATATAAGTATATGTATATAGAGAGAACAAATTACTGGTTATTAGTGGGGAGGTGGGGGAGGGCAGCATAAGAGTAGGAGTTAAAAGTTACAAACTATTACACAAAAAATAAAGTGTATAATGCAGAGACTATAGCTAGCATTTCTTCATAAAGAGTATAACTTTCAAAATTGTGAATCACTATATTATACATCTGTAACTTACACAATATTGTACATCAACTTCAATTAAAAAATGCAAATTTGTGATATTCAATATTTGATTAAAACTTCAAGTATACTCATAGTCAGTTCAGTTTAGTTCAGACACTCAGTTGTGTCCAATTCTTTGCAACCCCATGGACTGCAACACGATAGGCCTCCCTGTCCATCACCAACTACAAGAGCTTGCTCAAACTCATGTACATCAAGTTGGTGATGCCATCCAATCATCTCATTCTCTGTTGTCCCCTTCTCTTCCTGCCTTCAATCCTTCATTCATTCAGAATTTTAAAGAATTCCTATAACTTTAAAAATAAAGTTGAAAATTAAAACGTTTCATGAAAATTCAGTAATCAAATTATTTAAACAAAATTATTAGGAGATTAAATTCATGTAAGAACACAGTGTGTATTCAAATCATAAAATAATGTGTTCTTCTCTGAGAAGTGGATACCTTTTCCCCATTCTTGGTTTCCATGAGAGGAATTTTCCCAAGCAGTACTTTTGGCCTTTTTGTGGTCCCTTTATCCACATTACCTCTAAGGAAGTAAACTATTTACTGATGGGGAAACCTGAGAAGAATAATCTGCAAGCCAGTCCCAAGAACGACATCAGCTGCTAGTGTTTCAGTGCCTCCTCCCTGGAATGGCAGGTGTACCCCACCCAGGACCCCCAGTTCTGGCCTTCAGAAAGCAGCTGCACTTGGCCGTCACCCTGTGCTATATCCTCAACCTAATCATTATCAATAATAATAGTGACATTTTGATTTTTTTTTGTTTGTTTTGCATTACATCTCAAATTAAACACATTTCAGTCAGTAAAGAAAAATGTACTTATTGGGTACTGAATAGGACCAACCAATACATAGATATAAGATGCCAATCTCCCAGAATTTTCAAACTTTTTGAAAGAAAGACTGGGAAACATTTAAATATTTAATTAGTCATTAGTTTACATTATTACTGTATTTAGCTAAGAGTACAAAAATAAACTGCTGTCTAATTACTTGAACCCCAATTATTGTGCTTATTGTGGCTGGAGCCAGCTCAGAGAAGTTTGGTAGTTCAGTAGCTTCTCTGTATTTCCATGATCTTGGAAACTAAGAAAAGGCTGCTGTTTTAAAGCTCCATCTATCTTAACTGTGGGTGCAATTTTAGAATATAGAGCTAAACTGAATGTCTAAACAAAGGTTGGATTTCAAAGTGAATAATGGATCAAAGAAGGCTTGAAACCAAATAACAGATTAAAGACAGGGCTTGTTTTTTGGGGAGGAAAAAAAAAAGTGATATGAATAGCTACAGAGTGTGCTGTCAGATTTTTTCCTAAGGTTTCAGCAGAACAATCTCTGTTTTTCCCAGACCTGTGATTAGCTGATTTAACTTCATTTCCCCTAGTAACTGCAAAGACAATATGTGTAGCTGCAATTGAAAAAGTCCAAAATAAACCTTAAATACACATGTGTGGGACATTTGTTAAGAAGGATAGTTCAGTTCAGTCGCTCAGTCGTGTCTGACTCTTTGCGACCCCATGGACTGCAGCACGCCAGGCCTCCCTGTCCTTCACCAACTCCCAGAGTTTACCCAAACCCATGTCCATTGAGTCTGTGATGCCACTGAACAGTCTCATCCTCTGTCGTCCCCTTCTCCTCCTGCCTTCAATCTTTCTCAGCATCAGGGTCTTTTCAAATGAGTCAGTTCTTTGCATCAGGTGACCAAAATATTGAAGGATAACTTCAGTAAGAAGGATAACTGGGATGAAAATTGGGAGCTGAGAGCCTTGGACCTATGTATGTAAGTGGATCTGTGTGAACAAAGATAATATATACGTATCAATGACAATGCAGAGAAATAAAAAAATAAAGAGATGCTTAATGTAGTTAAGTAGTTTGTATTCAGTATAATTAATAAATCTATCGAAAACCATGTTTTTGCACAACCCAAAGAGTAATCAGATAGTTATCCTTTCTATACAAACATCTGTATGAGGCAAAGGTCAGACAGTGTGGAAAAAGGCAACAGAAAACCAAAATGGTACGTGTTATAAAGTAATATAGTAGTCTGATGAAGGACATGAAAGAAAGTCTATGCCAAATAAATCGTCAGTGTTTTAAATACTCAGCAAAATACACTTGTACAAACAGAAATAAGGAGAATTAAATTCCATGAACTTAATACAGAGTCTATGTTGTCACTGTGGTATGCACCCAGATGCAGGCCCAGGAAGACATGGCCAATTTCTCTTTCTTGTAATCATGCCAATCAGGAAAAAAAAAAAAAAAAAAGACGCATTTCCTTGAATTAACGTGCTGTATGAATTTGTGCACGCTCCTTCAAGCTGTCAGTCTTGCCAGTACAGCAGCATCATTAACCAACAGGAATATGGACTTCTTTCAGCCCAGGTGTTGAACAGTTTGAAATGCATGAGCTCCTTCTCGTGAAGCAATCTTTCCCTCTGAGGCTCACATTGTCCTCATCACCCCAGGAGCCACGCAGAGAGTGAATATGGATTTGCTTGCTTTCCTACATGAAAATCTCCAAGAGGACTAGAAGATTGCTATCTCCAGCTCTCTTGACAAGTCCTTGCAGCAGGAATCAGGGAGGAAAACTTCAAAAACAAAAAGGAAGTCAGTGAATTTGAACCCTGTCCTATAAGATTCTACAATTATGGATCACAGGTGAGCAAAATCCATCTGAAAGATGGCTTCTGACATAGGCAAGTATACAATTCAGCATTTTTGAAGAAACCTTATACAACAGAAATAAATTGCAAATACAGTGGGGATTCCTAGGTCATTATTCTTTTTTTTTTTTTTTTCACTACTTCTTAGCTGATTGTCATTTTCAGCTATTTTTGCTGTCACAAAACACCAAAGGTAATTGTAAGCAGTCTTTAACGTGCTAAGCTTGATTTTATTTAGAAATAGGACTTGTAAAATAATTTGTAATTCTTTATGTCTCTTAGCAGTTTCCAATATCCTCTCCCCAGGGTAAAATGACAATAATAAGTGTACAGACAAGAATCTCCCAAATGATGGGCTCATAATTATTTCCTAATGTTGTGCCAATATCTAAAATAAAACATAGTCAATGACAATTTAATTAATTTTTGCAATGTTACAGTCAAGACTGATGAATATATTTGGAACATACAACTCAATCATACACAGTCTAATGGAAGGGCATATGTAGAAAAATTCTATATCTTAAAAGCCTATTTTCTCTTTTAAGAATAAGCAATTTTTTTTTCCTGGAAAACAATAATTCAATCCACTAAACTGACCAAAAGAGCAATGTGACTAAATTTTTGATAGAAACATAAGTTCTGGATTCAAAAGGTCTAGGATACAATACTAGTCCTACAATTTATTGACTGAACAGCCTTCAGTAAGGCAATAAATCTCTGTACCCCACTTCTCTCATCTGCAAAATGGAAATTATATCAGTGTCTATATTATAGAATTGTTAAAATAGTTATATTTATTAACATGACTAAAGTGACAAGAATATTGCCCGGGATAAAGCACATGGTCAACATAATTTGAGGATTATAACTAAGATTGGTTTGTTCAGTTTGATGACATACATATCTCTGGTGCATTTATGAAATATAGAGAAATGTCTTAGTATATACAGCAAGGAAATAAGATATCTAAAGCCTTTCCTCAATTCTCTTAATATGATTTACAATTTTATTCTGAAAGACTATCCATACAAATACATTTTAGAAAGGAAAAGTAATATAAGTTATTTTAAATAATCCATCAGCAGTATACATGTGCGTGTGTTCTGATACTGTTCATTTAAATATTTGAGAAATGTTCTTATGTCTCCCAGGAACAAGCTTTTAAAAATATGCTGAACACATTTCTGTACACTTGGATATATAAATAAAATATGCCCAAAAGCTTTTTTAGAAAACTATAAGCTAAAACTTTGCTCATAAAATGGGTTTCTGGAGTTAATATATTGTTTTATCACTAGGGTATAAGCACTGTACCTTAATTACAGCAGAGAGAATAGTGATAGTCTTATGAATTTAGTGAACACCTCCCCGAAAAATTATTCACCAATGGAAAAAAAATAGATCCATATTAAAAGATACAGAGCCTTATGAAAATAAGATGCTAACAGAATTTTCAGTGCAAATTAAGGTTGCTTCTAAAACAAAGAACAATGAACAACATATTTGCAAGCATAAAAAGAATTTTGAATTGCTTCTGGAGCTTTGTTTGCAACTATAATACAGCAGTCATTCAACCCATTATAAATGAGCTTGTGAGCTCTGTTAGCTCCTTATTGATGTTATGAGACAAACAAAAAAGACTGTATATTGTACGTTGAGGCTGAATGCCTTCCCCCAACTCAAGCTGCGAATTAAATGTTCCAAATAGTAAGAGGAAATTGTCCTTACTCTCCAAGCACATCACCAGTATTTCCAGGAATCTCTTCTTTCACCATGTAGAATTATAACAGAAAGAGAAATGTCAATTCTCCTAAATTTCTCTCTCTCTCTCTCTCTTTTTTTTAATCAAGTCTACTAAAGCATATTTAAAAAGAGAAAGTTAAAGTCTGAGGTTTATAAGAGTGGGTTATTTCGGAATCTGGAGGAATTATTTTAAACTAATGATTCAATATTAACCCAACTTTCCTTAACACAAACTGCTAGGTGAAATATTTTTCTGACAGACTTTTATTTAGAGAGAGAAATGGATGTCACTGATAATCACTGAGGTTGATAGCTGTCACTTTCTACTAATCATAGCCCTTTTTAGGGGGACATATCCTGACTTTTTTGTGGGCCTCTTGCTCTTTGCCACGATCCGTCATCTACGTTATGTGAAGAAAACAGAAATTATGGAAAAATCAAAACTTGACACTTGTGATCATATCACTAACAGGTTGTTAAGGTCTCAGGATTGGAAAATGGACTTGGAAGAGACAGGGAAACTTCTGCCCCCTCACCCTGACCTCTGCCAAGTGTGCTCCTCTTCATTCTTGACCTTCCTACCACCAGCCAGTGCCCATCCCTTGTTATTCTGATACAAAAACTCTCTGCTACTTGGCTACACTTGGTGAAAGGGGGGGTTAGGCAAAAGCCCATAATTCTTTTATTGCTGCCATCCATGTTGCTGTGGTTATTTTTTTCAATTGCTAAGTTGTGTCCAACAATGTGTGACCCCACAGACTGCATCAGGCCAGGCTCCCTGTCCTTCACCATCACTGGAGTTTTATTCAAATTTATGGTCCATTGAGACACGGCTGCCATCCAACCACCTCATTCTTTGTTGCCCATATCAGTTGCAAATATTTCTCCACTTTCTTAGGTTGTCTTTTTGTTTTGCCAATGGCTTCCTTAACTGTGCAAAAGCTTATAATTTTAATCAGGAGAAAAGACAGTTCCCTTTCTGCTTTTCATGATTATGCTGTCTACCACTTAGCTATCTATGAATTTTCTACTAGAATCTAAAAATCAACATGAAAAATAAATTCTGTGTAAGTTCTCTGTCTTCCCATAAACCTCCTTTCTTGCCTTATTTTGATGCCTTGTAATCCAGGCAGAACTTCAAAATGAATTTTGTGAATTATCTATAATTCTTCCACAGATCAGTGTAGTATTGAGCTAATACTTCCTTGTAATGTTTCTCAGTTACACTCCTCCTTTATTATCCCCTACACTATTGCCTGAGCTCAGGTTTTTCATTTCTTCTGTTTTAATCTCTATAGCACTCATCACTTACTTGGAAAAGAATTAGGTGTCCCTAATTCCATTTTGCCTTCTTCTGATTTGCTTCTACCACATCTCTATAGTAATCTTTCTGAAATTGAAATCTGATCATGAATCTCTTTTACCAATCATTCTTTAAGAGTTTGACCCTTTCCTACAGAATAAATTCCAAGTTTCTTTCCGCACATTGTAAATTCTACAAGACTTGGCTGGCTGATCCTTACAACTCTGTTGCATGTTCTATCACTTTTTTCTTTCTCTTTTCTGCCACACACAAACCTATGGTAAAAACCCATTATTTCTTTTTACAGTTTCTCCAAAAAGCACATAATTATCTATTTCCCTGGGAACATCCGTTTTCTTAGTATTTCTTATGCAATTTTTAAAAAACACAGTTCAAAATTTTGCTCCTCTTGGATGACTTTGTCGTCAAAAACAAACTTCATTGTTACTTCTCTCTGCTTCTCCATATACTGTTCTTATTTCCATAATTTTAGTAATCATTCTATATTAAATGTATAAGCTTTTCCAGATAAGCTTATGTTTGTGAGAAGTGGGGTCATTTTTCATTTCCTTATATTTTCAGAAATTAGCATATTACCTGATAAACTGTAGATGATCAATATGTTTTGGATATATGAATCCTTGCATCCTTTGGGGTCTTTTCATTCCTCTCATTATGAATTCCATTTCTACCCTATGCTCACTCTCTGCAATGTAAATATCCTCTATCATTTCTGGTTCAGCCCACTGTCATCTCATTCAGGACACATTTGTTGACCAGTTCAGCTCTCCATTTTCCACATAATTGAACTTTATGAGTTGTGATGACACTTATTTATCAGCCCTCTGCTAAGATAAATAGACTAAATTAATTGTCTCTCTACCCAATTCATGCATGTGTCCCTAATCTCTGGAAACAGAATCTAAGATAAGGAGAGGAAACTGTGCAAACAGACCTGTGCACTAAACTATTCTCATGCACTAAACTTTCCATTTCCATGTGTATCATCATCATACACAATTCCCAGTGTGCAAACAAGGGAAATAAAAGAAATTAATGCATTTCATAAGCGATGATTTCTTTTTTTTATCTCATTCTGTATTGCTCTCAGCAGAATTGGAATCAATGTCCTTTTTAGTCTCAGGTTTTTTATCTCAACATTCCTTCTCAAAATATATTTTTCTACCATTTTTCAATGCTTTCTATGCATTTATGTTATATCATTAAGATGTTAGGAGGTATGTCTTTCTATTCTTCATTTACATTGCTTTTGCTGCATAGATTAATAGTTGGCACTTGAGTAGCAAAAAAGAATAATGCAAGAGATATGTTATAATGGAGAAAGAGCTCTCCAAGTGCATCAGAATTGAGTGTATCTATGGAGACAAGTGGCTTGAATGAATTACCTGAATAAGCATAACTTCTTGTAGAGAGCTAATGCAGATATCATAAATAAAGAAGGAGTCAATAAGTTAAAATCATTTCTCAAACCTTTATTCTTTTTTCCATGTGAAAATAGTCTTTTGTAATGATCATGTCTGTAGACATTAGAGTCAGACAAATTGGATCCGAGTCTCAGCTTTCCTCTTTCCTATAAGAGTAATCTTGGTCAGTTGAATTATCTCTAAAGCTCACTAGGAAGAATTATAATAATAGAGCAACTCATAAAGATATTGTGAGGGCTGAATGTTGAGCATACAGAGTGAGTAAGGTTGTTTAATAGCATAGTCCATATGGACAAAACACATATGGCATGTGAACTATAGATATGTAATAAGCAGATCGTGTGTGTGAGAGACAGAACAGACATCATAAGGTGCATTGTGTGTGTGCACGCATGTGTGTGTGTGCTCACTCAGTTGTGTCTGATTTTTTAGTGACTCCATGGACTATAGCCCACCAGGCTACTCTGTCCATGGGATTTTCCAGGCAAGAAGACTGGAGTTGGTTGCTATTTCCTTCACCAGGGGATCGTCCTGACCAAGGAACCAAAACTGTGTCTTTTGTGTCTCCTGCATTGGCAGGCAGATTCTTCACCCCTGTGCCACCTGGGAAGTCCCAAGTTTCCATATATATATAAAGCTAGTAATCTATAAAATATGCTATAGATAGAATAAATAGAAATGTGAGTGCTGATTTTATATAGAAAGATAAACGTAAAAGATCCAACTCATAATCATACCTCTGTCATTATTTGGCATCCACTTGACGACACTCAACACCATTCTCTTCTGACCCCCAAAGATGCTTTGCCCTGAAAATCTGCAAGCCCTCTCTGAAGCAGTTTAGCAGGTGAGGTTTTAAGGCACAACTGTGGCTAGGTACTTGTCACTGTGCTCTCTTTTAGAGCACATGTCCACAAGACTCAGGCAACTTGTGCCTGGTTACGCTCCTTTGTTCTTTGCTTAACTTTGGTTTCCTTAACTATGCTATCAGTAGAGGAAGCTGACATGGAAAAAAGAAAGGAAGGTCATAATATTTATTTCATGACTCAACTGGTATATACTTTTCACTGGCTATCTCTCCTATGTCATTTGATTCTATCACTTTCCCTTTGTCTCTCATTGTGAGTTTTAAACTAATTTAGTAAACTCCACAACTCAAACATTTAAATTTGATCAGTTTCATGACTCATAGTATAGCTTTTTTGGTAGTGACTTAGGGACTATTACAGCATCATGGAATTTCTAAAGAAAAAAAAGAAAAAGAAAAAAAGAGGGAAAGGGAAATCAGCAGGTACTTCATTAAAAAAAATACAAATAAGTAAATACATGAACATAATATTTATTCCTACTAGTGACAAAGTAAAGAAATACTAATTAAAACTAACAGTCATTTTTACTTCTCATGCATGCAAATTTGAAAAGGAATAATAATGACTAGCATTCACAAGGGTGAATATGTGATTGGGACATAATATAAACTTTCTTGTGTGCAATTTGACAATATGCATGAAATTGCATAAATATGATGTGGTGTTTGGCCTGGCAATTATACTGATAATGTGTCAGAGGGTTATCTCCATGAAGTTCTGTTAATTAGTGTGCTAAGCATTCATTCATTGTGTATTCTTAATTCAGAGTACATTTCATAGAATTCGTGTACATCTGTATAGTTATACACACAGACGATACCTGAAAGGAAATACATCAATTGCTACTGATACTTCAGAAAGGAAAAACATTGCTCTCTGACTTTTTGAATGCTTTAATATGCTTTCTATAACAAACATGGATTACTTATGTAAAATATGTGTTAATACGTACTTCATTTTCTAACCTTTTTATTCTGAAATATAACACACATGTATAAAATATAAATGTTCAACTTAACAAGTAATTATAAGGCAAAATCCTATGTAACCAGATCAACAGCTAGGCTCTGCCCACTCCAGAAGCTGTCAGCATGCCAGCTCCTGATTCCTCTCATTGGGCCTGCTCCATTTGACAACTATCTTTCTTTTATGGAAATTATTGCTTTTAAAAAATTGTTTGTAATGCAAAAATCTTCTTTGCCAACTAGATAGTCATCCTTAAACAATAGTATTTAATCCTGATTATTAATGACCTTTCAATACATGTTGTCATAGTGTAAGGATTCATCTGTATACGATGTATGCTGAGTTAATTTTTATAGATACCCTTTAAAAGATGAAGGGAATTCTCTCCCATTTCTAGTTTTTTAAAAGCTCTTTTGTTTAATGATTGTGTCAAACATTTCTTTCAATTTATTAAACAACCATATGATTTTTAAAGTCTCTGTCAATCTGTTGATATAATAAATTAAAATTGCTTGCTTTCTAATCTAAGACACATCTTGAAGCTTTCAGTGGATCCAAATTGTTCATGTTGGAATCATTTTGTGAATATTTTGCTTAGGATATTTGCATGTTCTTTTAAATTATTTTATTTTATTTATTTTTGACTATACTGGGTCTTCATTGCCTCATGAGCTTTTCTCTAACTGTAGTGCATCAGGGCTAGCTCTAGTTGTGGTGTGTGGGGCTCTCATTGTGACGGCTTCTGTTGTTTCAGAGCACACACTCTAAAGCACAGGCTGAATAACTTGTGGTGTGCGAGTTTAGTTCCGGGGCATGTGAGATCTTCCTAATCAGGGATCGAACCCATGTCTCCTGCACTGTCAGGCAGATTCTTTACCATTGAGCCACCAGGGAATCCCACTTCACATGTTTTTATGAGTGAGGTATTCTTGTAAGTTTCGTCTCTCATAGTCCCTTGCTAAATTTCAGTATCAAGTTCAGCTTACCCCATGAAAAAATTTGAAAAGTGAATCCCCTTTGCCTAGTCTTTGGAAGATTCTATGAAGCATTGCAAAAAATTTCTTTGGTACTTATTTAATTTGGTTAATGCTGATGGGTTAACTTATGTTTCAAATTTTTATCATCTAAAAGATATATAATAATTATTTTTGAGAATTTCACTTATTTTTTTTAAATTTTAGAACCTACGACATACATTGTTCATAGAATTTTTAAATATTCTTTTAAATTATGGTAAAAACACATAAAATGAGATCTACCGTCTTAACAAACTTTTACTTGTATAATTCTATGCTGTGCCCTGTTGAGTTTATTGCTGTTTGACTGTGTGGATCACAATAAAACTGTGGAAAATTCTGAAAGAGATAGAAATACCAGACCACCTGACCTGCCTCTTGAGAAATTTGTGTGCAGGTCAGGAAGCAACAGTTAGAACTACACATGGAACAACAGACTGGTTCCAAAGAGGAAAAGGCATACGTCAAGGCTATATATTGTCACCCTGCTTATTTAACTTATATGCAGAATACATCATGAGAAATGCTGGACTGGAAGAAGCACAAGCTGGAATCAAGATTGCCAGGAGAAATATCAATAACCTCAAATATGCAGATGACACCACTCTTATGGCACAAAATTAAGAGGAACTAAAAAGCCACTTGATGAAGGTGAAAGAGGAGAGTGAAAAAGTTGGCTTAAAACTCAACATTCGGAAAACGAAGATCATGGCATCCTGTCCCATCACTTCATGGGAAATAGGTGGGGAAACAGTGGAAAAAGTGTCAGGCATTATTTTGGGGGGCTCCAAAATCACTGCAGATGGTGACTGCAGCCATGAAATTAAAAGACACTTACATGGAAAAAGCAAGAGAGTTCCAGAAAAGCATCTATTTCTGCTTTATTGACTATGCCAAAGCCTTTGACTGTGTGGATCACAATAAACTGTGGAAAATTCTGAAAGAGATGGGAATACCAGACCACCTGACCTGCCTCTTGAGAAATGTGTATGCAGGTCAGGAAGCAACAGTTAGAACTGGACATGCAACAACAGACTGGTTTGAAATAGGAAAAGGCATACGTCAAGGCTGCATATTGTCACCCTGGTTATTTAACTTATATGCAGAATACATCATGAGAAATGCTGGACTGGAAGAAGCACAAGCTGGAATCAAGATTGCCGGGAGACATATCAATAACCTCAGATATGCAGATGACACTACCCTTATGGCAGAAAGTGAAGAGGAACTAAAAAGTCTCTTGATAAAAGTGAAAGTGGAGAGTGAAAAAGTTGGCTTAAAGCTCAACATTCAGAAAACGAAGATCATGGCATCCGGTCCCATCAGTTCATGGCAAATAGATGGGGAAACTGGAAACTGTGACAGTATTTTTTTGGATTCCAAAATCACTGCAGATGGTGACTGCAGCCATGAAATAAATGACACTTACTCCTTGGAAGGAAAGTTATGACCAAACTAGACAGCATATTAAAAAGTAGAGACATTACTTTGCCAACAAAAGTCCGTCTAGTCAAGGCTATGGTTTTTCCAGTAGTCATATATGGATGTGAGAGTTGAACTGTAAAGAAGGCTGAGCGCCGAAGAACTGATGCTTTTGAACTGTGGTGTTGGAGAATACTCTTGAGAGTCCCTTGCACTGCCAGAAGAACCATCCAGTCCATTCTCATGGAGATCAGTCCTGAGTGTTCATTGGAAGGACTGATGGTGAAGCTACAACTCCTGATGTGTTTCATCAGGAAACTGATGAAACTTCAACTCCAGCTGGCCACCTGATGTGAATAACTGACTGATTTGAGAAGTCCCTGATGCTGGGAAAGATTACAGTCAGGAGGAGAAGGGGATGGCAGAAGATGGTATGGTTGGATGGCATCACCAGCTCAGACATCAATCTGGGTAAACTGAGGGAGTTGGTGATGGACAGGGAGGCCTGGCTTGCTGTGGTCCGTGGTGTCACAGAGTCAGACACGACTGAGCGACTGAACTGAACTGAACTGACAGCAAAAATATGAAGCTTAGGTTAAAATTTCTTTTCCCTCAGAGTAGATAGACAGTTGTTTCAGCCAAGAATCTGCAAAGAATACTGATTAACAACCAGCTTAAACCAATTTCAAATCATAAAATTTCCTAGATTGTCCAAGCAAAAATTCTGTGAGAAAGTAGTTCTCCATTTCTCAGTCTCAGGTGCTTTTCTTTGCGATACCAGCAAGTTGTAAGGCAGGTAATTATTTTGGACTCACTGCTTTCAGTCGTCCTGTACTTTGAATTCAATCAGCTTCATTTGGTGGAAATTCAAATTTCTTGAAATCTACATATGTCCTTAGGGCAAAAGTAGATTCAGAATTCATTTATTTCTCTGAATCTCAAGTCCTTGTGATACTTTTTTACTCTCTTGTTCGTTCTTGTTACTGTAAAAAAAAATTTAGTAGTATATTTTGTTCCTGTATTATTCCTTTTCTCAGAGAGAGTTGTAGCCCATATATTTTGACCTGCTATTACCAGAAACAGAAAATTAGAAATGAACCTTTAGTGTGTCCTATAGACAATACTAACCTAATTATTTGCAAAAGATTTTTCATGTTCACAAGGATTATTATATTATTTAAAATATTGAAATATGATTGACAATTAAAATTTGTATGTACTTTGTTTTTAAAGTGTGGATTTAGAAAGATGTACAGTTATATAATAATGATTCAAGTATACATAGTGAAATGCTTACTATGATCAAATTAATTAACACATCTATTATCTCACTAGCTACAATTTTTATGGTGACAAGAATATTTAAGATTTATACTCAGTAAATTTCAAGTATAAAATACAACATTTTTAACTATTAACGCTATGCTGTACATTAAGCCTCTAGAATTTATTAATCTTGTAACTGAACATGTTTATTCTCTAACCAACATCTCCCCATTTCCTGCAACCCTCAGCCCCTGGTGGTTCAGTTCAGTTCAGTCACTCAGTTGTGTCTGACTCTTTGAGACCCCATGGACTGCAACATGCCAGCCCTCCCTGTCCATCACCAACTCCTTGAGCTCAGTCTCTGGCAACCACCACTCTAATCTGTTCTGTGAGTTTGATGTTTTTAGATTATATGCACAAGTGAAATCACTCAGTATTTATTATTCTGTCTAGCTTATTTCACATAGAGTAATATATTTTAAAAATAAGCTATATTATAGAAATATTCTGAAATAATGGTTGTTTTTTACATAATTACAAAAAATTCAATTAGTAAATATGCTAGAAAATACACGTTTTCTTCCCTCTTCATCAATGCCTTAAATTATTAGCTTTGAAAATAGCAAGTATACTGGTATATATACCATTCAGGAAAAAAGACTTTTAAATATAAAAGCATATTTTATTTTGAAAAGAGTGACAAAAATGGAACGGTTTTTGTTTAGTCAGCTTTTCTACTGATATAATCTAAACAGCTGCCTAGATTCTTGATAACTTTGAGAATCTTAAGAGAGACAAAAACTCTGAGTTCTACTTTTTAAAGTAAACATGATAGCTCTTATGTTCTTTTAAAATCAAGATTAAAATAGACTGACTTGCAAATTAAAAATCTTCTACATTCTGCTTTTACTCAGAGGATTTGACAGTTAAATATGAGTTCCAGAGCATGCATACAAGTTCCATAAACAAGAATGCCTTGTTCTCAACTGTGACAAGTTTTCAAGGAGAAAGCAGTGTACTACATACTTGTCACATGGCCAATCATGATTGAAAAGCCTTGCTTTGCTGAGTTCTGTTAAGTATTCTATAAGATGCTTTGCTTATTCACTTTGCAAAATTCTATAGGCAGACATTAAAATGATTGGTATAGAATTGCCTGGTGGTTGAATAAAGGCCATTTTTCTTTTTCTCTTTGTTTTCAATAACAATGAAACAATGTTTTTAGTCCCCAAATATATATTATATATGATATTCATTTAACAGAGCTTTTTCCTTGGGGCTGCCTGAATTTGATCAACATATATCAGTTATAACTGAGGGAAACTTGTGGTTAATTAAGATTTTAGAAGGGAAAAAATTAAAAATAGAGACTAAAAGACATGTGGTTTTTTATTAAAATTTCAGTTTATTGTGGTATACTTGACATAGAATATTTGTAAGTTGTGTGATTTGATGTACATACACATTGTGAAAATAGTCTCCCCTCCATCTACTTAATAAACACATCTGTTACCTAATATATTTATCCCTTTGTTTTTATTTTCTTTGGTGAGAGGGTTTAAGTTCTACTCTCATAACAAAATTCAATTATATGGTACAGTTTTATTAACTACTGTCACCATGTTTATTTCATATTAGTTCATCACCCTTTATTCATGGTATGCCTGAAAGCTTATGACTTTTTGCCAATGCTTATCCAATTCTTAAATCTTGGAGAGATAGATATCATAAAACAATTATTATTCTTGTTGTTTAGTCTCTCAGTCTTGTCTGACTCTTTGTGATCCCATGAACCAGTCAGGCTTCTCTGTCCATGGGATTTTCCAGGCAAGAATTCTGGAGTGGATTGCCATTTCCTCCTCCAGGGAATCTTTCCATCCCAGGAATCAAACCTGCATCTTCTGCAAGTCTCCTGCACAGCAGGCAGATCCTTTACCACAGAGGGTGATTCCCTGTATTTATACTTTGCATCATAGGGCCATTCATTTTATTTATATTTTTTATTAGTGCCTTTCACTGAGCCACTAAATGTTAACAGAGTATTATTTGGTCAGTTTGGTGTGTAGAATTCAATTTTCTACCATGTGTTGTACCACTTTGAGTAATGTCCTCCGTTTCACAGTTACAGAATATGTGAATATAATGGGATATATTTCCTATGGTGTTTTATGCTTATGTTTATGAAAAAATGATTTTTGAAAATATGATTAAGGCTTCCAATTAGTTCAATAATTAAAAGGGAGATTATCCTGGTTTGGCTTGATCCTGACAGTTGAGGACATTAAAAGAGGTAGATTCACCTACTAGTTTTAAAGGAGCAAGTTAAAAGCGGTGCAAAGAACCACGTGTCAAGAAGGAATGGGTGGCTACTAACAGCTGAGAATTGCCCTTGGTGAGCTAGTTCAGTTCAGTTCATTTCTGTCGCTCAGTCATGTCTGACTCTTGGTGACCCCATGGACTGCAGCACGCCAGGCCTCCCTGTCCATTGCCAACTCCCAGAGATTACTCAAACTCATGTACATTGAGTCAGTGATGTCATCCAACCATCTCATCCTCTGTCATCCCCCCATCTCATCCTCTGTCATCCCCATCTTCTTCCACCTTCAGTCATGCCCAGTATCAGGGTCTTTTCCAATGAGTCAGCTTTTCATCAGGTGGCCAAAGTGTTGGAGTTTCAGCTTCAGAATCAGCCCTTCCAAAGAACGTTCAGAACTGGTTTCCTTTAGGATGGACTGGTTGAATCTCCTTGCTGTTCAAGAGACTCTCAAGAGTCTTCTCCAACACCACAGTTCAAAAGCATGCTTAGCTTTCCTTATAGTCCAACTCTCACATCCATACATGACTACTGAAAAAACCAAACCTTTGACTAGACAGACCTTTGTTGGCAAAGTAATGTCTCTGCTTTTTAATATGTTGTCTAGTTTGGTCATAACTTTCCTTCCAAGGAGTATGTGTCGTTTAATTTCATGGCTGCAGTCACAAACTGCAGTGATTTTTGAGCCCCCCTAAAAATAAATTCTGTCACTGTTTCCATTGTTACCCATCTATTTGCCATGTAGTGATGGGACCAGATGCCATGATCTTAGTTTTATGAATGTTTCATTATAAGCCCACTTTTTCATTCTCTTCTCTGACTTTTATCAGGAGGCTCTTTAGTTCTTATTCATTTTCTGCCATAAATATGGTGTCATCTGCATATTTGAGGTTATTAAATTTCTCCCAGCAATCTTGATTCCAATTTGTGCTTCATCCAGTCCAGCATTTCTCACTGCATATAAGTTAAATAAGCAGGGTGACAATATATAGCCTTGTTGTACTCCTTTCCTGATTTGGAACCAGTCTGCTGTTCCATGTCCAGTTCTAACTGTTGCTTCTTGACCTGCATACAGATTTCTCAGGAGGCAAGTCAGGTGGTCTGGTATTCCCATCTCTTGAAGAATTTTCCAGTTTGTCGTGTTCCCCATAGTCAATTAAGCAGAAACAGATGTTTTCCTGGAATTCTCTTGCTTTTTCGATGATCCAACAAATGTCGGCAATTTGATCTCTGGTTCCTCTGCCTTTTCTAAGTCCAGCTTGAACATGTGGATGTTAGTGGTTCACATACTGCTGAAGCCTGGCTTAGAGATTTTTGAGCATTACTTTGCTAATGTGTGAGACGAGAGAAATTGTGCAGTAGTTTGAGCATTCTTTGGCATTGCCTTTCTTTGGGATTGCAATGAAAACTGACCTTTTCCAGTCCTGTGGCCAGTGCTGAGTTTTCCAAATTTGTTGGCATATTGAGTGCAGCACTTTCACAGCATCATCTTTTAGGATTTGAGATAGCTCAACTGGAATTCCAGCTCCTCAACTAGCTTTGTTCATAGTGATACTTCCTAAGGCCCACTTGACTTTGAATTCCAGGATGTCTGGCTCTAGGTGAGTGATCACACCATATAATTATCTGGGTCATGAAGATTTTTTTTATATAGTTCTGTGTATTCTTGCCACCTCTTCTTCATATCTTCTGCTTCTGTTAGGTCCATACCATTTCTGTCCTTTATTGAGCCTATCTTTGCATTAAATTTTCCTCTGGTATCTCAAATTCTCTTGAAGAGATCTCTAGTCTTTCCCATTCTATTGTTTTCCTTTATTTCCTCTAGGTGTGCTAGTAAGAAGACAGAAATATCACACCAATCTCAGTATAGTGCTGGAATTCCAATAGCAATCAGGAAGCTTCGAAAAACTCCTTAAACTACGGGTGAGACCACATCCACTGATACCTTTCTTTTAGACAGGCGATACTATTAGCAAAGGGCTCTGCAAAAAAAGTATCAGATTCCTTTCCCACAGAAATGGTGAGATCATAAATGTATGATGTTTTAAGCCAGTAAAATTTTGCTAATTTGTTGCACAATAATTGAAAAATAATTTTCCAGAAAGTCAAAAGAACAGTTGGAGATATATTTAATAATTTCTAATGCTCATTATTCATCTGTGGCAAATTTATTACAATGAATAAATTGGTTTTGGGAAAATTTAGTATCAACTTAACTTGTCAATGTTAACTTTAAATTGTAAAAATATAGATATTATTCAAAAAATGTGTGTCACTTTTCTTATGGTTATTTATCAAGTTATAAGATGATTTTTAGATAAAAAATGAGACAAGATCTTCCCCTGATGGTATTTCAGGATTATGATCCAGTGATCTTAGTTGTATAGATTATACCAAATTACTTGTTTTCCATACCTTAGATTCATTATCTATAAAAGTTAGTAAAGTTATAGTCTTCTGAAATCTTTTTTACATGAAAAGCTTTATATACTCAGATACTTTAGTGAAAATATAACATATTTTATTTGAAAATGTATTTGAAGGAGAAAAGTATCAGAGCCCTTAAACTCTATGAACAAAGCAAGTAAGTTAAAAAAAAATAGTGAAAAGATTTCACTACAGGGAAAATCAAATATTCTAATGTGAATCAAGAACTAGATCTTGTAATTCCTTTTTCAAGGCTAAAAAAAGAAAACCTCTATGTATACTCATAGACATTTTGAAAATCATTTGTGTGAGCATATGAAAAATTGAAAGAATACTTAGACTTTTCCTTTAAAACTAAATTTCCTTTCTATCTGTACTGGACCTATGAAAGCTCAAGAAACACTGTTGAAATAAGGGTGAGTTCCATTCCAATTCAATTTGTAAATATTATATAATAAATAGATTAATGTGAACATGAAAGTTGAATGGAATCAATACCATTAACTCATGGAAAGCGTAATTATAATCAGGTCGAGCCTCACACAGGGGTATCATTCATTTTACCATATAAAAGAAATGTAAGACAATTAACAGTTTCCAAATTACCTTGATGGGAAAAAACCTACAATAGAGCAATCTATTACTTACTAATGAAGTTACATTCCATAAAGGAGTTCCTCCAAGGAATTTCCTTTTGAAATAATATTTATGTACAGTTTAGCAGAGGTGAGCATTGATTGCTTATCTCAATTGCAAATTTATCAAGTTCCCCAGAGGAAAAAGCACACAGATTGTTTGATTGAATTGTTGTGGGTGGTTTAAAATTATGATGAAAGGCAATGTAAAAATAAAAACCATGTGGGTTTCTTTATTTTGCTTGAAGGGACTGTTACTAATTTATTTTTCTTATAAAAATTCAAAGAAATTGGAATTTATGTTTTGCTTCCAAATTGACAATAACAAAAAGGGGATTAAATTAGCCAATTTGTTACATTTATTACTTCTATGTCATTCATTTTAGCCTAGCCACTGAACATGAGTGCTTATTCAATGTCAGAAAGTATAAGATAAAGAGAAATAAATTAAAAAATTGTTATAAAATGGTATAGGTTATTAACTATATGTATGAGTGTAAATTTAAAATACTCAGCAAAGATTTACTTCCAGTATAAACACAACTACAATAGAAGTTTTGTAGAAGTACAAAGAAGCATATAATATCATCTAAGACACTTACAATGAATTTGGTTGTTTATAAACATATGTTTTTCAAACCTGTAATAGTCTATAATTCATTCATCCAGATAGTAAATGAATTCTATTGATACTTGACATTGAGAAAAAGCCATAATTCCTATTTTGGAATTTCCTATAAAGTGAAAAAGAAAAAAAACATGCAACCAATAAAGAACTTTAACGTGACAAAATTTTTCTCTGAAAATGTTGGAAAGAATTTAGTGTTGGACAAAAATATATGAGGGGGCAGCTAATTAGATGGGGGCAAGGCAATATACGTCTTTTTGAATATATCATTTAAGATAAGACATGAAGTTTATAGAAGAGACAACTATGTAATGCACATAATGAAACCACAAAATGCAAGTGGTTTGTGTCTGGCATAGGAAGGACTTGGCTAATTAAAGGATCTATAGCATCCAGTGTGATTGGAGAACAGAAAACCAGAATCAGAGTTGTTTAAAATGTGTTGAAAATGTTCCTAAAGATCAGGGTTTCTAGGCCATGCACAGGGTTTTAGATTATATTCATAATTCCACCATATGTCAATGAAAAAAAAAAGAGGTATGATATGTTTTAATTTAAGGCTTTTAGAAAAGGTGACCCATGCTACTTTGTGTTTTAAAGGTTACTGGCAGTTGAGAGTGTTGAGGACAAGAGTATAGATCAGGAGACCACTGGCCAGAGACTGGCCACAGGCAGCCCAGATATTGCCTGGATGATAAAATTAGCACTGGATAGGAAGACAAAGAGGTTCACACTAGAATGTTTTGGTGGTGGTATTAGGCTTTCCCATGTGGCTCAGTGGTACAGAACCCACCTGACAATGCAGGAGACACAGGAGATTTGGGCCAGTATTTTAGACAGAGGGGGATGGAAAAGAGGGATGAATAAAGCAATCCCCCAGAATTTATTTTCTGCTTGAGAAGCTGTATGAATTGTATCATTTACTGAGATAAGAAACACATACAGGTTTCATAAGAATAAATAATCATTGCACTGTGGATGTGTTATTTTGGAGATTGTAAATAAAACAAGAAAGTTTGGCTTAAGTACATGCAGTAAAGAGATTCAACAAGGAATTTGAGTCATTAGCAGCCGTGGAAATAGAATGTAGACAGAAAAGACAAAAGGATGAAAGAATAAGCCCTGGAGACTCCAGCGGAAAATTGTCAAAAAGGTTATTGGAAAGATTATTAGAAAAACCAAGATAAGATTGATGTTCTTGAAACTAAGAGAAGAGAAGGTTTCCAGAAGACCAGAAACACTCACCTGTGCTAAAGACTGCAGGGAAGTAAAATAAGAACCAAATATAATCACTGAACTTGGGAAAAATAAAGTTTCTAGTGACTTGACAAAAGGCATTTCAGTGTAATGAGAAAAGAAAGGAAATTGTATTCCCCATGTGTTCCCCAGGAACACATGTACACCCATGGCTGATTCATGTGAATGTATGTCAAAAACCACCACAATATTGTAATTAGCCTCCAATTAAAATAAATTAATTAAAAAATACAAATAAAATTTTTAAAAAGGTAAATTGTAGAGCACTGAGAAAATGAACTGAGAGTGAGAAAGTGGAGTGTGAGTGTAGTTAGTTCTTTCTAAAAGTTTATTTATATAGGTAAGCATGGAAAAGGAGTAGCACCTGGAAAGATCTGTGAAGAAAAATAAATCTATTTTTAAGAAAATGAGAAGAGACATTTTTATGCTGATATGAACGTTGTACTAGGGAGAGAGAGAATGATGATGTAGGACACCAGACTAATGAGTGCTCAAAGTCAGAAACTGCTCAATGTCTTCAGATTGTTAAAGGAGACAGGATCCAGAGTAATAGGAATGGAATGAGAAAGAGGAGTAAACTGTGAGTGCAACCTGAAGGAGAATAAACAAAAGTGAGGCACGTGCAAGTAAGCTAGAAATTAAGTAGGGATTGCTGCTGCTGCTAAGTCGCTTCGGTCGTGTCCGACTCTGTGCGACCCCATGGACTGCAACCCACCAGGCTCCCCGTTCCTGGGATTCTCCAGGCAAGAACACTGGAGTGGGTTGCCATTTCCTTCTCCAGTGCGTGAAAGTGAAAAGTGAAAGTGAAGTCGCTCAGTCGTGTCCGACTCTCAGCGACCCCATGGACTGCAGCCTACCAGGCTCCTCCATCCACGGGATTTTCCAGGCAAGAGTACTGGAGTAGGGTGCCACTGCCTTCTCCAAGTAGGGATTAGGGAATTCCAAACCAATAATTTCTGTGTTACCAAGGATTTGGAATCAAAATCACCATCTCAAAGTGATTAGGCAGATGGGATGGTTGAGGAGTACCAAGATGTTTGGGGCTAAATGATAATATATAAATTATTTGTTTTATAATAGAATATAAACTTTCCACAAAAATGTTTTTGTATTGTCAGAGATGCTGAAAGAACATTTGATTGATGGATGTGAAAATTGGACCATAAAGAAGGCTCAGTGTGGAAGAATTGATGCTTTTGAATTGTGTTGCTGGAAAAGACTCTTGAGCATCCCTTGAAGAGTAAGGAGATGAAAACATTTCAATTCTAAGTGAAATCAACACTGAATATTCATTGGAAGGACTGATGCTGAAGCTGAAGCTCCAATACTTTGACCACCTGATGTGAAGAATTGACTCATTAGAAAAGACCCTGATGCTGGGAAAGACTGAAGGCAGGAAGAGAACAGGATGACAGAGATGAGATGGTTGGATAGCATCATTGACTCAATGGACATGAGTTTGAGCAAACTCAGTGAGAGAATGAAAGATAAGGCAGCCTGGCATGCTGCAGTCCATGGGGTTGCAGAATAGGATGTGACGGAGTGACTGAACAACAACAAATCATAAATTTAATCTAAACTTTGCTTTGAGTCAACCTAACTGCACAACTTTGATTTTCGTTTATCCACCTTCCTTAGGGATATATGCTATTGAGTCCTTATAATGAATATTGAGTTTCTTTCAGCTGAACAGGGAAGAAGGCGAGTGAAATGGAAGTTAAATATTTTTTCAAAGGATTGTTTGCTTTTCTAGATTATGAAATCTAAGCTGGACATAAGAGAAGACAGAAGAGTATTGGTAGATAGTTAATAGAATGGTGGTTTTAGAATATTTGGAGAGAATGATGGAACTACCTGAAAAGATGAGCTGGAAGTGGAGAAGTGAATGGGATTTAATATCTTGGAATTAGACATTAGGAATTGGTAAACTTGGGAGTGTATGGCTGAGAAGCAGAGAAAACGAAGATCATTGAAAATAAGGCAATACATTTGAGGAATAATGAAAGAAAATGTGGGGAAGCTATAGGGGCTAAGTCTACAGTTACTAGCATAGGAAAAAAAAGTTTAAAAGATTGATAAATAATAGCATTGAGTATCTCTAATTTTAGATTAGCTAGCTAATCAAAAGTTTCTAATAATATACTTGAATTGCTATTTATTTTATTGATTTTAAAAATGGGTATTTGGCTCTCTGCTATGATGAAAGGGCATTTTTCCCTCAGTTATGGTAAATGCGGCTTACATCTTCTTCCCGCCAATCTTCAAAACAGTTATGCCCAGGTTTTTTGTTCAGCTTGTATACACCAGTACAGCCTGAAGAGCCATTAAATATTGAAATAGGCCTGAAAGTTAGTCCACAGTGCATCCTAGGCCCCAGGAGTGCCCCCTCCCACCTCTTCATGTCTCCTAGGAGAGGGGCGGCTGTCAGGAGCTCTGCTTCAGGACTGCAGCTGGTGCATGCGTGCCTTCTAAATGATCTGATTAAATGTGATGCTCAGTCACTCTGTCATGCCGTACTCTTTGTGGCTCCATGGACTGTAGCCCACCAGGCTTCTCTATCCATGGGATTTCCCAGGAAGAATACTGAAGTGGGTTTCCATTTCCTTCTCCAGGGAATTAAATGTGAAAGTTGACACAGTATATAAATGTCACTCCTGGTTATATGTCTATCTAACTTCCTTGACAGGTCACTGTATCAATATCAAATGACATATTTAAAAGTTTTTAAAAGATATATACTCTCTACTATAAAAAACAACTCCTGATTGTTCAGTCTTAAAATTGGGCATTAGTGAACTATTCTTTTGTCTACCTGCTTTTTTCTCCTTTACATCCTATCACATGTCAGCCTTACTTTAAGATTTATGATATCATATGTTATATATACAACTAAATGATATTTAATAGCCGAAAGTGAAAGTGAAGTCACTTAGTTGTGTCCGACTCTTTGCGACCCCAGGACTGTAGCCCACCAGGCTCCTCTGTCCGTGGGATTCTCCGGGCAAGAATACTGGAGTGGGTTGCCATTTCCTTCTCCAGGTGATCTTCCCAACCCAGGAATTGAACCCGGGTCTCCTGCATTGCAGGCAGAGGCTTTATCCTCTGAGCCACCAGGGAGTGCCCAATGTCTAGTAATTTCTATGTGCCACAATATCTCATATCATGGGAATGATTGGGAAATTGTCTATAATTTTTTTTCACTTCTTTGGCTAACAAGAAAAAGAAATTTGTCTGATTGACTAGCTCTCTATAACATGTTTTTCTCTAACTGGAATTTGCGAATAGCTTGATGAGTCACCTGTGAAAAAGGTAACCATTCACATTTTGGACATTTTGCTCAGATAGTAATTGAGTGAACAAAATTTAACAACTGGAAGGAAAATATGCCAACTTCTTAAAAGACTTCACTTCCTCTTCTTGATGGTATATTCTGTACTTGAATAATGACTTTCTGATTCTGCTTCACTTCTTGCTCTGTTTTTTTCAACATTTCATCACATTTTCCTATCCCAATAATACCATATGACCTCTGGAGTCTACTTTTCTCCAAAATGACAATCCTCTGCTATTTAAAATTGTATGAATCATGATACAAAATAACAAATTTCCCCAAGTCAGCTTAAGAAATTAAGGAGACTTCCCAGGTGGTGTAGTGGTAAAGAATCTACCCACCAACACAGGAGATGCAACAGATGTAGGTTCAATCCCTGGCCTGGGAAGATTCCCTGAAGAAGGAAATGGCAACCCACTCCAGTATTCTTGCCTGGGAAATCTCAAGAACAGAGGAGCCTGGATGGCTATAGTCCACGGGGTCACAAGGAGTCAGACGCAACTGAGCAACTGAGCACACATATGCACACTCACACCTGTAGTGCTGGGTATTTCTGAATCTCATTTGCTTGTTCTCAACCTGCTTTTTCCCATCTGACATCAGTCTGAGCTAATTACCATCCTGAGTTTATGGTTTTCAGTCTCCTTAAATTTCTTAAATAAATATATCACTATCTGTGTATATATCACTAAAAAACATATAGCATACTTTTATGTACTATAATTTTATTTAAATATTACCATAACATCATGCCGTTCACTTATTTGATTTTTCATTCCTGTTATGTTTTAAGACTATCCATAAATCTTAACTTCTACTTTTAGATTATTCATTTCCATAGCTGTGTAGTAGTACTTTACTGCATTAACTTATCACAAATTATTTATTTATCCTGAAGCTGATGAATGTTTAAGATTTTGGGGTCTTCTCCTCTTATAAAGAATTCTCCATTAGCCACTTTTATACATGTATATTTCTGAGTTTCAGGAAAGATTGAATAACGAATTACATACATAAGAGAATAATTGTTGGGTCATAAGCATATGCATATATTTTCAATTTTATTAGGTACTGCCAAATTACTTACCAAAATGCTTTAAGCAATCTATACTGTCACTGACTTATCACTGCTCTAAGTTCTTGCCAAAAGTTGAACCAGTCAAATGGATAAAATCTTTTCAAAGGAAACAGCTGCTGCTGCTGCTGCTAAGTCACTTCAGTCTTGTTCGACTCTGTGTGAGCCCATAGATGGCAGCCCACCAGGCTCCTCTGTCCCTGGGATTCTCCAGGCAAGAATACTGGAGTGGGTTGCCATTTCCTTCTCCAATGCATGCATGCATGCTAAGTCACTTCAGTCGTGTCTGACTCTGTGCGACCCTATGGACAGCAGCCCACCAGTCTCCTCTGTCCACGGAATTCTCTAGGCAAGAGTACTGGAGTGGGTTGCCATTTCCTTCTCCATAAATGAAACAGAGTTTTAACTATTTTTTTGTTGCTCAATCATTTGCATTTGTTGATTCTACAATATTATTTTTGTATATTTGGTTATTTTTCTGGCTTCCCTGGTGGCTCAGACAGTAAAGAATCTACCTGCAATGCAGGAGACACAGGTTCATTCCCTGGGTCTGGAAAGTCCCCTGGAGAAGGGAATGGCAACACACTCCAATATTCTTGCCTGGAGAATTCCACCGACAGAGGAACCTGGTGGGCTATAGTCCATGGGTCGCAGAGAGACCCCAGATGGCTTCCCCTGAGAACTTTACAATAGTCTTTCTCCTTTTGGTCTAAACCAGACTTGTGGTTCCCTTCATATGCTGCACAGTAGCTACTGTGAATATTATTATTCTGAGTTATATCCATATTTAGTGAGATAGTCTCTAATAACTTCCCAAGAAAGCCAGTGTGAGAAGTAGCACACTTTTTTTTATTCTTTATTTCTGAAACAAATCATCAGAGCAGATCTGGAAGCCTGTACCTCAGACAATAGAGTATAATAAATAATTGAGTTTCTCAAGATAGATTGCCAGACTTTGTTCCCAGTCCCTCTACTTATTACTTATGAGATGATAATCCCAATCCTCAAACTGATATGTGCATCCCTGGAAGGGGGGAGGGGTTACTTTAAGAGCTTAGAATGGTTAAAGGATATAAATGTTCAAAGAATTCAATTTTCACATTCCCAAACTGTGTATACATGTATTTGTTTGACTGTGAAAGTATCTGGTTTGGCTGAGGTTTGGCTTTTCTTTCTTATTTACCTTTTCACAATCACCTCTCTCTATTTTACCAAATAAGGGCATAACTGCTTCCCACCCTGAATCTTAGTATAACCTACTTTTTGTGGATAAGGTCATAGGGCTGTTAACAGATAGACAATTCAAAATGCTGTTTGTGAGTGACTGTAAAAACTAAGTGGCAAATAGTTATGCAAAATAGGTGCTAAAGGTTTTATGTATTTCAATTCAAGATTTTGCTTTCATCATAATTGAAAGTTGACTTGATCCAATTGTGAGCTGAGATATCACTAAACATAACCTTTGATGATAGCTCAGTCTGTGATATTTAGCGTGTAACTTAGTGAAGAGTCTAGCTTCTGGTTAAAAAGCCTGTGTGATTTCTCAGGCCAGATCACAGACAATTACAAAAGCTTCTGTCTCGCAGTCCTCACGGAGAAAGCTTCCCTCCCAACACCAGACTTGGTGCACAGCCCATGAATTATGGCATTGGGAACTCTGAGGGGATTGAAGTCAAACCTCAGGCTCCACGACTGGCCAGGCTCTTCATATTCACATTCATAGCCCCCAGTGGCTTTATTTGAGCCTTTGGACAGGGGTCCCCTTCAGGCTCCTCTGCTGGGGTCTCCTGGGGGCTGAGAAGGAGGAATTTTAGAGTCATTTCCCAGTCTGACTCAGTGTCAGGTACTTTTCCTCTCCAGGCTCTCCTCCTTCTTCTTCCCCTCCATCCTCTCCCTTCCTCCTGTTCCACAAACTGTCAGAGTCCTCCTCAAAGCTTCCTCACCAATGTGACAATTCCAAATCTATGCTGATCCATCTGGTCTACCCGGGCACCAGTCTGTGAGGGAAGAAAGGACATGCTTTCTCCTCCCTTTTTTCCTTCCCAGTTTATAATGAAGTGACATTGTTATAACACAGCTCTTATTCTCAACTATTTATGTGAACATGTTTCTTCAGCATTTACATTAAAAAAAATAAGTCAGGGGAGACAAATTTGAAGTTAAATCGTTTCTTCTTCTAGCACCTGGTAATAATCATATATAGATATCAAACATAATGGGAACAAAGAAATCATATCCATTTCATTAAGAAATGCGTACATAATTAAACTTTTTACTTTTATGCTCAATGATTATCTGCTAGAATTGTAATACATTTTTGTTGATTTACAATTAATTAGAAACTCAAATCAGGAGGATTTCTTTTAACACATAGTTTAGGTTACAGGAAAAAAGTTCAATGTCAATTTATATATTTATTTTTTCTTCAGTGTAGAATGAAAAGGGATCAATAAAATACTTTCAAGAATAAAAATATACTACATTAAGATGTAATTCTGTGCAGGAAGTAAATGGAAATATGAGTGTATAGAGAAAATAAAAATGATATAAAAATTTTCATTTATTGATGAAGAGATTTTTCATCAATATTTAAATTGGATTATAATGATATCAAGTTCCTATGATATTCTCACACCATTGGGCGTATAACACTGAATGATGTGAGAGTAATACATTAAAATATCTATGCATAGAAATAATATACCTTGTGTGCTGTGCTGTGCTGTGATAATTTGCTTCAGTCATGTCCGATTCTTTGTGACTCTATGGACTGTGGCCACCAGGCTCCTCTGACCATGGAGTTCTCTGGGTAAGAATACTGGAGTGGGTTGCCATGCCCTCCTGCAGAGGATCTTCCCAACCCAGGGATTAAACCCAGGTCTCCTCCATTGCAGGTGTTTGTTTTTTTTTTTTAAACACTATCGCCACCCAGGAAGTCCCAATATACCTTGTAGCTATATTTAAACTTTGGGTAAAATATTTTAGGTGCTAAGTTAAAAATATGTGGTGAGGTATATTGCTTTTGAAAATTATGTTAAAGGTGCATGATCAAAAATATTTGATGATAAGCTACCTAAGAGGTCATGATGTTCTCTGATACATGAGAAACTGTGGAACACTTCCGCCCTAGTGAAGTAGAGCCTCCCTAAGAAAGTAAAGCTTACTGAAAGGGGAGAAAATCTTTGTCTCTTGCACAGATATCCAGGAAGGAAAATCATGAGGAATCCAGGGGAAAAAAATAGACATAAAGCTTCTCAGATTTTTTTTTTTTTCTAATTTTATTTTATTTTTAAACTTTACATAATTGTATTAGTTTTGCCAAATATCAAAATGAATCCGCCACAGGTATACATGTGTTCCCCATCCCGAACCCTCCTCCCTCCTCCCTCCCCATATCATCCCTCTGGGCCGTCCCAGTGCACCAGCCCCAAGCATCCAGCATCATGCATCGAACCTGGACTGGCAACTCGTTTCCTACATGATATTTTACATGTTTCAATGCCATTCTCCCAAATCTTCCCACCCTCTCCCTCTCCCACAGAGTCCATAAGACTGTTCTATACATCAGTGTCTCTTTTGCTGTCTCGTACACCGGGTTATTGTTACCATCTTTCTAAATTCCATATATATGCGTTAGTATACTGTATTTATGTTTTTCCTTCTGGCTTACTTCACTCTGTATAATAGGCTCCAGTTTCATCACCTCATTAGAACTGATTCAAATGTATTCTTTTAATGGCTGAGTAATACTCCATTGTGTATATGTACCACAGCTTTCTTATCCATTCATCTGCTGATGGACATCTAGGTTGCTTCCATGTCTTGGCTATTATAAACAGTGCTTCGATGAACATTGGGGTACACGTGTCTCTTTCCCTTCTGGTTTCCTCAGTGTGTATGCCCAGCAGTGGGGTTGCTGGATCATAGGGCAGTTCTATTTCCAGTTTTTTAAGAAATCTCCACACTGTTCTCCATAGTGGCTGTACTAGTTTGCATTCCCACCAACAGTGTAAGAGGGTTCCCTTTTCTCCACACCCTCTCCAGCATTTATTATTTGTAGACTTTTGGATCGTAGCCATTCTGACTGGTGTGAAATGGTACCTCATAGTGGTTTTGATTTGCATTTCTCTGATAATGAGTGATGTTGAGCATCTTTTCCTGTGTTTGTTAGCCAGCTGTATGTCTTCTTTGGAGAAATGTCTATTTAGTTCTTTGGCCCATTTTTTGATTGGGTCATTTATTTTTCTGGAGTTGAGCTGTAGGAGTTGCTTGTATATTTTTGAGATTAGTTGTTTGTCCGTTGCTTCATTTGCTATTATTTTCTCCCATTCTGAAGGCTGTCTTTTCACCTTGCTAATAGTTTCCTTTGATGTGCAGAAGCTTTTAAGGTTAATTAGGTCCCATTTGTTTATTTTTGCTTTTATTTCCAATATTCTGGGAGGTGGGTCATAGAGGATCCTGCTGTGATGTATGTTGGAGAGTGTTTTGCCTATGTTCTCCTCTAGGAGTTTTATAGTTTCTGGTCTTACGTTTAGATCTTTAATCCATTTTGAGTTTATTTTTGTGTATGGTGTTAGAAAGTGGTCCAGTTTCATTCTTTTACAAGTGGTTGACCAGATTTCCCAGCACCACTTGTTAAAGAGCTTGTCTTTAATCCATTGTATATTCTTGCCTCCTTTGTCAAAGATAAGCTTCTCAGATATCTTTTAAAAACCTATATGGGCAAAAATTCAAGTCTCACACTTTATATCAATCCCTTCAGGGCTTGCTCCTAAATATACTGATTCCTTAGAAAAGTCTAGTGTAGAAATAATAGCTATAGCATAGAAAGAACATTCTCTGTGTCAGTCAAGGTCTTGGTAGGAAACAGATGATTTATTCAAATGGGTGACTGAAGGAAACTGAAGGTAGGGACTCTGTACAGAGGTGTAGCTAAGGTTACATGAAGAAGGAATGCTGAAACACTAACATGGATGGGAAACCTTTACTCCTCATGGTCTTTACCAGATCCCATTGAGAGAACTGTAGGTAGAAAACATGGGTTGCTTTTCAGCATATGGTCTTATACAGAGAAACACAGGCAAAGTCAAATTGGGGTTGGCAGTAAGAGAAACAGGAGAATAGCTGCCCAGAATATTTTCCCTTCTTGTTCTCTTATTGGGAAAATCAAATAGGGAGACAGAAGTTAAGGGATCCTGGTTATATAGTCAGGTAGAGATCAGACTCCCACGGTGACAGCAGGGTGAAGAAGTGTACAGTAGAGAGGAAAATAGAGATAGTTCAATATTTTCAAAAATATTAATCACCACTTTTCAGTAAGTTAATTTAATAAAAGTATTTTAAATCCCTATATGTGTGTGTTGATGCATGCATGTGTCACTTCAGTCACGTCTGATTCTTTGCAGCCCCATGGACTGTAGACCACCAGGCTCTTCTGTCCATAGAATTCTCCAGGCAAGAATACTGGAGTGGGTTGCCATTCCCTTCTCCAGAGGACCTTCCTCATCCAGGGGTTGAACCAGTGTCTCTTATGTCTCCTGCCTTGGCAGGCATGTTCTTTACCACCAGTGTCACCTATATTAACCATAAATTACAAAATCCTACAGAGTTTTCAGAGTTTACAATAAAGTATAGGAGTTGGAGGATATATGAATTAATGATAATTTTTAAATATATGTAACTGCAAATGACTTCATTTTAATGTGTGACACATTCTTTGTTTTACAGATAAATGTATTTGTTCACTCCAAAAGTAGTTAGATTGCTAAGAGTCACATACACATTTTTACAGTTTATTGAATTAAGAATGGCGTTTAGACACCTCAAGTCTCAAGACCAGTTGTCTGTGTAGGAAAATGTTCTCTTGAAAATTGCTGATCAAACAAATAAAATCAGAGTCACATAGGTAATTTTACACTTTCTAGTGGCTTCAGTTGCTTAAGAAAGGATAAATTACCTTCAGTATAGCTTTATTTAACACACTCGTGAAGTAAGTGGATCAGTTGCGTCTGACTCTGCGACCCTATAGCCTGGCAGGTTCCTCTGTCCATGGGATATTCCGGGCAATAGTGTTAGAGTGGATTGCCATTTCCTTCTCCAGAGGATCTTCCCCACCCAGGGCTCGAACCCGGGTCTCCTGCATTGTAGACAGACGCTTTACCATCTAAGCCACCAGGGAAGTCACACACTAGATCAAGGCTGTTATCAGGGCTACATAGTACAGTATGCCCCTTACATATGAACCTTCAAGCTGTAAACTTTCAAAGATGCAAACGTGCATCCCGTTAGTGTGAGAAATGACTGAAAGTGCAACTTGCCCTGTGTCTCCTATTGTTGACCATCCTTCACCTCTACCAGTTCCTCCCTCCTCTGCTTCCTCCAGTCAGTAACGATTCTTGCCTATTCACTCGATGCCGGCCCTGGTATACCAGATGTTGTACTATACTACTGTACCTTTCAATACTATTAAGATTAGAAATGTTTTCTTTCCTTTTTGTGTTTGCTTTCTGTGTATTATTTGTGAGAAAAGGAATATAAACCCCCTACAGTACAGTACTATATATCCAATTGTGTTAGTTGGGTACCTAGGCTAACTTTGTTGGATTTACAAATAAATTGGACTTAATGAACATCCTCTCAGAATGGAACTTGTATTTAGGACACTTACTGTAAATTAAAATTTAGTCATGGGATATTTACATTCTATTTAGTTTAAGAGTGTTTTATAAACCAGTGTGGGTTTTACATACATGCCACATTTCAGTTGCTTAAGAGCCACACATGGTAAGTAGTGAACTTCTTGGTCATCACTGTTATAAAAGACAATTAAAATATTCTTGATAACACAAAGGGATATTTACTGGTAAAATTATAATGAAGAGATTGTGTTTGAATATTCTTGAATGTGTTTTTATATTTCTAGCCAGAAAGGCAGGAAGATTATGCAAATGAATTTTATGGAGCTAAAAATTATAGTATATATTTTTCTAGTATAATTTTGAGGTCAATTAAGAAATTTAACCTTGAACTGACAAGAACAATCTACAATTGAAGTAGTAAAATAAAAAAATCAGGAATGAAACTACACGTATGTAAAGAGGGGAAGAAAAAGAAAAATTGAAGACTTCTTTTTCAGTTTTATTGAGATAGAACTCACATACCATAGAATTCAGCATTTTAAAATATACAACTACGGTTCTGGGAACATTCAGAAAATTGTGCAGTCATCGTCACTTTCAAATTCCACAACGTTTTCTTTACTCCCAAATAAATGCCACATCAATTACCAGTCATTCCCCATCCCCCATTCAACTCAACCACTGCAAACACTAATCTACTTTGTGTCTCTGTGGATTGACATATTGTGGACATTTCATACTACAAAATCACATAGTATGCCACCTTTGTATTTGGCTCTCAATTTATCATAATTTTCTCAAGATTCACACATGTCATAACAGGTATTAGTGCTTTACTCATATTTATGATTGGTTATCAGTTGATGAACATTTGTGTTATCTTCACAGTTTGACTATCATGAAGTATACTGCTATGAACATTCATATACAAGTCTTTGTGTTAAGCTATGTTTCCTACTCTCTTGGTTGTATATGAGAACTGGAATTGCTGAGTCATGTGGTTAACTGCACATTTAAGTTGACTCTTTGTTAAACTGTTTTCTAAACGTGCCATTTTACATTCTTACCAGCTACGGTATGTGTTTGTTTTTGTTTGTCACATCCTCATCAACACTTATTCCTGTCTAACTTTTATTTATTTATTTTTTTTAAATTTTTTTTGTCTAACTTTTAAAATAGCCCTCTTAGTAAGTGTGAAATAGATCTCTCATCAGGGTTTCTATATACATTTCTTTAAATATTATCAATGTCAAGCATTTTTTCTTATGCTTATTGATCATTTTAATATCTTCATTGCATAATTTTTTATTCAAATGGCCCACCCATTTTTTCAAGTCAGAGTTGTAAGAGTTTTGTATAAGTGTGTGTGTTGTAAATATTTATCTGCATTCTGTATGTTGTCTTTTTATCTCCCTTTTTTCTGAGATTTTTTTGATGTGGAGCATTTTTAACATCTTTATTGAATTTGCTGCAATATTGCTTTTGTTTTATGCTTTGGTTTTTTTGTCTGTGAGGCATGTGGGATGAGCTCCCTGACCAGGGATTGAATCTGCACCCTCTGCATTGGAAGACAAAGTCTTAACCACTGACCAACAGGGAAGTCTGACTTTTCACTTTCTTGAAGATGTCCCTTAAAATACAAAAGTTTGAAATTTGACATAGTCTTTTTTATTTTTTTCAATGTAATCGTACTTTTTTTTTTTTTCCATACATATTATTTTACATGTTTCAATGCCATTTTCCCAAATCTTCCCACCCTCTCCCTCTCCCACAGAGTCCATAAGACTGTTCTATACATCAGTGTCTCTTTTGCTGTCTCGTACACCGGGTTATTGTTAGCATCTTTCTAAATTCCATATATATGCGTTAGTATACTGTATTGGTGTTTTTCTTTCTGGCTTGCAATAGTCTTATTAATTATCCTTTTCTTTTGTTGCTTGTTTTGTTTTCTTTCATATATAAGAAAATATTGTCTACTCCATATCACAAAGACTTGCACATTTGTTTCTGTTTTCTGAGAGCTTTTTACTTTTGGTTGTAAACTGAGGTCTTTGATAAATTTTATGTTAATTATTTTATATAATATGGGATAGGAGTTGAAATTCAGTCACAGCTTCATTTGTTAAAGATTGTTCTTTCTTCTTTGTCTTGGCATACTTGTTAAAAATCAATTGACTATAAACATAACATTTTATATTTGCACTGTTGATTCACAGATTTTGGTCTGTGAATTGCTTTAGATCTAATTATTGTGTAGTGTTCTTTAAATTTTAATTTCCTTGTTGATTATCTATCTAAATGTTCTCTCTATTATTAAAATGGAGTATGGAAGTCTCCAGCTATTATTGTTGAATTTTCTATTTCTAGTTCATTTCTTTCTTTAATTCTGTCAGTTTTGGCTACTGTATTTTGGGGCTCTATTGTTACAAATATATATGTGTAAATCATTATAAGTTTTAGATCTTCCTGATGGGATAAGCTTTAAATAATTATAATATTTCATCTCTTTTTCTTTAGCAACATTTTCTATTTTAAACTCTATTCTTTGTAATATTACTATAGTCATTTCAGGTCTCTTTTTCCTACTGTTTGGCTGGCATATTTCTTTTCACCCTATTACTTTCAACCAAACTGTGTCTTTGAATCTAAATGCTATCTCTTACAGACAGTTCATAGTTGGAGATTTTTTTCATAATCCATTATGCCAATCCTGTTTTTAGATTGAAATCTTTAACCCATTGTATTAAGTGTAATTACTGATAATATATAATTTGTCAGTAATTTTATTATTTGCTTTCTACATGTCTTGTGTTCTCTTTGTTCCTCTAATTACCCATCCCTTCCTTCTTTGTGCTAAATAAATAATGTCCAGTGTGCCATTTTAATATACTTGCTATATCATTTATTATAATTAAAAATTATCTTCTTAGTGGCTTTTCTTGGAATTACAATTAACAGTTATAAGCTGTTTGAATTAATACTAATTTAATTTCAACTTATACAAAACTTTGCACCACTATCCCTCATCTTTGTATTACTGTTTTCATACAAATCATATCTTTGTACATTATATACTCCTCAAGACAAATTTGTATGTATTGCTTTGCACAGCTGTATTTTAAATCATATAGAAGAAAAAAAATGATTACAAACAAAATAGTCCTCTATTCAAGTATATCTCATTTTATCATATCTGACTTCATTGCTTTTTTTTACTGCCTTTTTTTTCTTTAATACATTAGAGGTTTTTGACAAACATGAGTTGAGAAACCCTGTTGGTGCCATTTTTTCAAGTGACACTTTTTCTCACTTTGTATCACAATTTGTAATTCTTGCAGTATTTCAAACTATTACAAAATATTATGACTGACTGAAGGGCCATATCAAAAAATCATGTAACTTGCTTTATTGAGATATTTGCTTTATTGCTGTGGTCTGGAACTAAACTTACAATATCTCCAAGGTAAGTCTGCACTGTCCTTTATGTTTAAACGTGTAGTTACTTTTACCTGTTCTTTTCATTTATGTGGATGTGAGTAAGTGTTTGCAGTTCTTTCATTCAGTCTGAAGGGTTCTCTTTAGCATTTCCTTTTGTGCAGTTCTGATAGACAAAGTCTATTTTTCTTTATATATAACATAGTCTATTTTTCTTTATATATAACATCTCAATTCTCCCTTACTTTGGAAAAATCATTTTCTTGGATATAGAATCGATTAATCATTTTTTTCTCACTGATAGTTTGAATATGCAGTTCCACAACCTTTTAGCTTCCATGGTTTCTGTTAAGAAACTTACTGTGAATCTTATTAAAGATAATATATGTGAAGAAATCACTTTTGCTGATTTCAAAATTTTTTTCTTTGCCATTTTAGTTTGATTAAAATGTGGCTAGATATGGATCTCTGAGCTTAATTTAGTTTCTTGTGCTTCTTGACTCTATAGACTGTTTTACATCAAATTTGGCAAATTTTCGGCCATTATTTCTTCAAACATTTTTTTTCTGACATATTTTCTTTTCTGCTTCTGGAACTCCTATTATACATATGTTGGTACAGTTGATGGTGTGTCACACTCTGAGACTCTTCATTCTTTTTGTTTTTTTAACTTTTTTTTCCTGTTACAAACAGAGTAATTCCAACTGATCTATTTTCAAGTTTGCTGATTCTTCCACCAAATGTATTTGCTCTCAAAACCCTCAAGTGAATCTGTTTTTTTTCTTTTATTTCCAGTTTTAATATTATCCTACCCAGAATTTGTATGGTTCTTTTTTTATATAATTTTTACCTTATCATTGATATGTTTTACTTTGTGAGGCATTATTCCCATACTTTCTCTTCGTTATTTAGACTTGGTTTAATTTCTTCAAGCATATTTAAAATAGCTGATTTTAAAACTTTGGTTTGTAAGTCCAATAATCTTGAATTTCACAGGGATAACTTCTATTGATTCCTTTGCTTCCCTCTGTGTATAGGTTATTCTTTTTTTAATTCCTTGTATGACACATAGATTTTTATTAAAATTTTATTATTTCAAAGAATATAATGTGGCAATTTTAAAAACCAGTTTCTTCCACTCCCCAGAGTGTGTTGCTGTTTTTTGTTTATGTGGTATCATTCCTAAAATAAATTTGTGAAGTCAGCATTCTTTGTCATCTTTGGCCAATGTCTCTGCTTGATTAGCTCAGAGGTCAACTAATGATTAGAAAGGGAGTTCCTTAAAAATCTTGAACTAATAAGTCTCTAGCATTTGCCAAGAGGTTCCTTGTACATGTGGCTCAGAGGTTAAAGCATCTGCCTCCAATGCAGGAGACCCGGGCTCCATCCCTGGGTCGGGAAGATCCCCTGGAGAAGGAAATGGTAACCCACTCCAGTATTCTTGCCTGGAGAATCCCATGGACAGAGGAGCCTGGCGGGCTACAGTCCATGGGGTCGCAAAGAGTCGTACATGACTGAGCCACTTCACTTCACTTCACTTCCTTGTATATGTTGGATCATACACACAATCCTAAAGCTGGCAGATTGAAATTCTGTTTTAGCTTTGACTTCTCTCTTGCACAGAACTCCATGACCTTTTGCAAGAGAGATGTCAAGGCCCTTTCACTTCTTTCCTGGATATGTGCACCGCTGTATATATGTGGATCACTTTTTGTATTTCCACGAATTTCTGAAAGCTTTTAAAAGCCCCCTAAGGGTATTTTATTTTTCAGCTTTTTAAAAGTGTTTGATCAGATTCTTATTTGCTCAAACTGTTTTCACTTCAGATAGCTGCAGTGTAAGCAATTGCAGCTGATTGCTTTATACAAATACTCAGAAATAAAGACTATTTGAACAGAACAATTTCAGAATCAGGTTAAAAACTACCACCATTAGTAGTGGGGATTTCCATGGAATAGCCAAACAATGAAATTTTTCTGGTAATGAAGATTTTGTTGAATTTCAGATCCATCTGTTACAATTGTGGAACTTCTAACTTTAAAGAGTTAATTTTGATTTTTGATTTATTTCCATTGTTATAATAACTTTTATAGAGAAACATTGTAGAGATTCTTATTCTATCACTGCTGCTGCTATCAGTTCAAAAGAAGCATATCCAGATCTTATCCAGCAATACTGACAACAACAAGGAAATCTGATTCTTGAAATATGGAGTTTAACTATGCCACTGCACATTTTGGTAAAATAAAAGCATTAATTTCATTGCTTATCAAAATATTTGCTCAGAACTTAGCAATTTATATTATTTTTTTAGATTTCAAAATGTAATTTAAATTCATGATTTAAATAAATTACAAAATATAAGTTTTTACTTAATAATGTACCAGTAATTTTGATTTTTTTTTGGTATGGTATTGAACATATTTCCATACAATAAAGAAGTGGAAATTGAGAGATATA
This sequence comes from Bos grunniens, assembly GCF_055505025.1. Taxonomy (NCBI): domain Eukaryota; kingdom Metazoa; phylum Chordata; class Mammalia; order Artiodactyla; family Bovidae; genus Bos; species Bos grunniens. Next base: position 5,212,454 of record NC_141176.1, on the reverse strand, counting down.
GGATATTTTTCAACATTTTAAGAATTTAAAACTGTATAGTACAAGGAACTCAGGTTGGTGCCCTGTAATGACCTAGAGGGCTGAGATGGGGAAAGGAAACTCAAGAGGGAGGGAGTATATGTATACTTACAACTGATTCATGTTCTTGTACAGCAGAAACCAATGCAACATTGTAAAGCAATTGTCTTCCAATTAAAATATTTTTTTAAAAAATTGAATCTCTAAACTATAATAAAAAATTTTATGTTATATAAAATGATATAAAATTAACTGTGTTAATCAGCACCTGTCATGGAACTGAGATGTATTATAATTGGCATGATATTGATCTTTTATAAATTATACCTATTGAAACCAAAATAATTTTAAAATATATTAGAGGTATAATTTAAAATAAATATATTACAGATATTATTTTCTTGGACTCCAAAATTACTGTGGATGTTGACTGCAGCCAAGAAATTAAAAGATGCTTGCTCCTTGGAAGAAAAACTATAACATACCTGGACAGCATATTAAAAAGCAGAGACATTACTTTACCAATAAAGGTTCATAGAGTCACAGCTACAGTTTTCCCAGCAGTCATGTACATATGTGAGAGTTGGATCATAAAGAAAGGTAAGCACTGAAGAATTGATATTTCAAACTGTGGTGCTGGAGAAGACTCTTGAGAGGCCCTTCGGCAGCAAGAAGATCAAACGAATCAATCCTAAAGAAAATCAATCCTGAATACTCATTGAAAGGACTGATGCTGAAAATGATGTGCCAATACTTTGGCCACTTGATGTGAAGAGCCAGCTCATTGGTATTGAAGGCAGGAGAAGAAGGGGACGACAGAGGTCAACATGGTTGGATGGCATCACCAACTCAATGGACATGAGTTTGCGCAAACTGGGAGATGGTGAAGGACAGTGAAGCCTGGAGTGCTGCAGTCCCATGGGGTTGCAAAGAGTTGGGCATGACTAAGTGACTCAACAACAAATAACATGTACCACTCTATTCCAGACATTAGTTATTAATCTTATTAAAAATTGTTCTCATATTTGTTAATTATTTACTTGCTTTGGGGAATTTAAATCTGCATATCAGCATGGTAGGAATACAGCATTTATCTATGGTCCTCTGAGAAATTGAACTTCTACTCTAAAGTTATCTGTAATTAAAGATACATTATACTATTGAACTGTGAGTTAAATAGGTTTTCAAACAATGCTTCATGAGGTTTTATTTACATATATTATTATTTGCCATTGATGTGAAATTCTGTGATGCTAGATATCTTCTTGATATTACTTGGAGAAAACCTGGTCTATAATTGGTGCTGGCTCAAGATTAATGCCAACTGTGAGAAGCAGTTGTGTTTATACACTGCAAACCGAAGTTAAGCTTAAAGTGCTAAGTTAAAATTAGAACCTGGAATTCAAAGGATAAATTTTGAAGTTTTAGTATTAGAGTAAGATTTAGAAAAATTAAGCTGCAACTGTAATTACTATGTGTGGGGGTTAATATAATTTAAAATTTACAATATTAAGATACTGAAATGGTTTGTCTAGCCAGCACTTCTGAGTATGATTCCTTTATTTATAACTATGCATTAGATTATGAAACTGGGCCATTCTTTTGGCAAAATAAAACTTTGATATAAATTTGGAGAATGGAAACCCACTTTATATCATCTAAAACAAAAATTCTTTACCTATTGTTGCATTTCTTTACTTTTAAAAACTGCTCTGTTAACCATTACAATATCAGTGTGCTCAAACTGAAGGTAACTTCAAAAAGTAAGCTAAAAGAGCCATCACTTAAGCATTTATATGTCAAGTGGAAATGAGGAATTATAATTGATTCTAGATTAAATAATTTCCTTGCATTTATAGGGAGATGCAAAGAAAAAAATGGCTACCAAGAAAGATCTTGGATTTTATTTAAGGGCTTTTTTTGTTTCAATATTTTACTGTTTTCAAAATGTTTTATCATATTTTCACTTATGAAAATTAAGTAATTAAAAGATAAATAGAATAAGTAACAAATGCTCTTTTTGTTAGTGGTGCAATATTCATTAAGACAAAAAAGCTATAGTCATAGAATCAAAAGACTAAAGTAGAAACTTTATCAGAGATCAGATCAGATCAGTCGCTCAGTCATGTCCGACTCTTTGCGACCCCATGAATCGAAGCATGCCAGGCTTCCCTGTCCATCACCAACTCCCAGAGTTCACTCAGACTCATGTCCAACAAGTCAGTGATGCCATCCAGCCATCTTATCCTCTGGCGTCCCCTTCTTCTCCTGCCCCCAATCCCTCCCAGCATCAGAGTCTTTTCCAATGAGTCAACTCTTTGCGTGAGGTGGCCAAAGTACTGGAGTTTCAGCTTTAGCATCAGTCCTTCCAAAGAAATCCCAGGGCTGATCTCCTTCAGAATGGACTGGTTGGATCTCCTTGCAGTCCAAGGGACTCTCAAGAGTCTTCGCCAACACCACAGTTCAAAAGCATCAATTCTTCGGTGCTCAGCCTTCTTCACAGTCCAACTCTCACATCCATACATGACCACAGGAAAAACCATAGCCTTGACTAGACGAACCTTTGTGGGCAAAGTAATGACTGTGCTTTTGAATATGCTATCTAGGTTGGTCATAACTTTCCTTCCAAGGAGTAAGCGTCTTTTAATTTCATGGCTGCAGTCACCATCTGCAGTGATTTTGGAGCCCAGAAAAATAAAGTCTGACACTGCTTCCACTGTTTCCCCATCTATTTCCCATGAAGTGGTGGGACCAGATGCCATGATCTTCATTTTCTGAATGTTGAGCTTTAAGCCAACTTTTTCACTCTCCACTTACAGTTTCATCAAGAGACTTTTGAGTTCCTCTTCACTTTCTACCATAAGGGTGGTGTCATCTGCATATCTGAGGTTATTAATATTTCTCCCGGCAATCTTGATTCCAGCCTGTGTTTCTTCCAGTCCAGTGTTTCTCATGATGTGCTCTGCATATAAGTTAAATAAACAGGGTGACAATATACATACTTGACGAACTCCTTTTCCTATTTGGAACCAGTCTGTTGTTCCACGTTCAGTTCTAACTGTTGCTTCCTGACCTGCATACAAATTTCTCAAGAGGCAGATCAGGTGTTCTGGTATTCCCATCTCTTTCAGAATTTTCCACAGTTTATTGTGATCCACACAGTCAAAGGCATTGGCATAGTCAATAAAGCAGAAATAGATGTTTTTCTGGAACTCTCTTGCTTTTTCCATGATCCAGCAGATGTTGGCAATTTGATCTCTGGTTCCTCTGCCTTTTTTAAAACCAGCTTGAACATCAGGAAGTTCACAGTTCATATATTGCTGAAGCCTGGCTTGGAGAATTTTGAGCATTACTTTACTAGCATGTGAGATGAGTGCAATTGTGCGGTAGTTTGAGCATTCTTAGGAATTGCCTTTCATTGGGATTGGAATGAAAACTGACCTTTTCCAGTCCTGTGGCCACTGCTGAGTTTTCCAAATTTACTGGCATATTGAGTGCAGCACTTTCACAGCATCATCTTTCAGGATTTGGAATAGCTTAACTGGAATTCCATCACCTCCACTAACTTTGTTCGTAGTGATGCTTTCTAAGGCCTACCTGAGTTCACATTCCAGGATGTCTGGCTCTAGGTCAGTGATCACACCATCATGATTATCTGGGTCTTGAAGATCTTTTTTGTACAGTTCTTCTGTGTATTCTTGCCACCTCTTCTTAATATCTTCTGCTTCTGTTAGGTCCATACCATTTCTGTCCTTTATCGAGCCCATCTTTGCATGAAATGTTTCTTTGCTATCTCTGATTTTCTTGAAGAGATCCCTAGTCTTTCCCATTCTGTTGTTTTCCTCTATTTCTTTGCATTGATCACTGAAGCAGGCTTTCTTATCTCTTCTTGCTGTTCTTTGGAACTCTGCATTCAGATGTTTATATCTTTCCTTTGTTCCTTTGCTTTTTGCTTCTCTTCTTTTCACAGCTATTTGTAAGGCCTCCCCAGACAGCCATTTTGCTTTTTTGCATTTCTTTTCTATGGGAATGATCTTGATCCCTGTCTCCTGTACAATGTCATGAACCTCATCCCATAGTTCATCAGGCACTCTATCTATCAGGTCTAGGCCCTTAAATCTATTTCTCACTTCCACTGTATAATCATAAGGGATTTGATTTAGGTCATACCTGAATGGTCTAGTGGTTTTACCTACTTTCTTCAATTTCAGTCTGAATTTGGTGATAAGGAGTTCATGGTCTGAGCCACAGTCAGCTCCTGGTCTTGTTTTTGCTGACTGTATAGAGCTTCTCCATCTTTGGCTGCAAAGAATATAATCAATCTGATTTCAGTGTTGACCATCTGGTGATGTCCATGTGTAGAGTCTTCTCTTGTGTTGTTGGAAGAGGGTGTTTGTTATGACCAGTGCATTTTCTTGGCAAAACTCTATTAGTCTTTGCCCTTGAGTAACATTGCCCCTAAAACCTTCCCATGTATAAATGTAGAAAGAATGTGTCTATGTTATCTGCTTCAATTTTAATTATATGGTAACATAAATAAAAAAAATAGAAACTTTATATTACCATATAATTAAAATTGAAGCAGATAACATAGACACATTCTTTCTACATTTATACATGGAAAAGTTTTAGGGGCAATGTTACTCTAGGTGGCTAAACATGAAGACAATCTAAATGAGTAATCAAATTGTGATTACTAGTGTTGTTATTCCACTAAATACTCAAGGATGAATGGCTAATTCTATGCATGAGGCACAGAGGTTCAAATTAAGGCTGGAAATCCTACCATCCCATACAAAAAGATGCTTTCAAAGATAATAGAATTTTGTCAAAAGGACATGGAAACCAATGTAAAAGGGCTCGTACAACCAAAGATTTTTAATTTGGGCATGTTAAATAATTTAATGACTATAGATCACAATACTATTAAATCCTTGAAACCCCAAGATAAACATTTCAGTTCAGTTCAGTTCAGTTGTTCAGTCATGTTCAACTATTTGAGACGCCATGAACTGCAGCACGCCAGGCCTCTGTGTCCGTCACCAACTCCTGGAGTTCACCCAAACTCACGTCCATCGAGTTGGTGATGCCATCCAGCCATCTCATCTTCTGTCGACCCCTTCTCCTCCTGACCCCAATCCTCCCAGGGTCAGAGTCTTTTCCAATGAGTCAACTCTTTGCATGAGATGGACAAAGTATTGGAGTTTCAGATTTAGCATCAGTCCTTCTGAAGAACACCCAGGACTGATCTCCTTTAGAATAGACTGGCTGGATCTCATTGCAGTCCAAGGGACTCTCAAGAGTCTTCTCCAACACCACAGTTCAAAAGCATCAATTCTTTGACACTCATCTTTCTTCAAAGTCCAACTTTCACATCCATACCTGACCACTGGAAAAACCATAGCCTTGACTAGATGGACCTTTCTTGGCATAGTAATGTCTCCACCTTTGAATATGCTCTCTAGGTTGGTCATAACTTTCCTTCCAAGGAGTAAGGGTCTTTTAATTCCGTGGCTGCACATTTAATATAATGTAAATATAAAGTATTTTAAAATGAGACAGATGTTAGCAAATAAAGCAATTTTGAGCCATGTTACATAAAATGATGTTGGTATTTTGATACATCTGCTTTAATGGTGAAAAATACAGAAATGAATATTTTATACTTTGATTAAAAAGCACTTTATGGTTAAGGGTATGACAAAACCAAGACAGATATATAGAATTTAATCAGTTACTTTTTTATTGAAGCATAGCTGAAGTACAATATTCAGTTCAGTTCAGTTCAGTTGTTTAGTCATGTCGAACTCTTGCAACCCCATGAATCGCAGCATGCCAGGCTTCCCTGTCCATCACCAACTTCCAGAGTTTACACAAACTCATGTCCATCCAGTCAGTGATGCCATCCAGCCATCTCATCCTCTGTCATCCCCTTCTCCTGCCTCCAATCCCTCCCAGCATCAGGGTCTTTTTCAATGAGTCAACTCTTCGAATGAGGTGGCCAAAGTATTGGCGTTTCAGCTTCAGCATCAGTCCTTCCAGTGAACATGCAGGGCTGATCTCCTTTAGGATGAACTGGTTGGATCTGCTTGGAGTCCCAGGATCTCCCAAGAGTCTTCTCCAACACCACAGTTCAAAAGCATCAATTCATCGGTGCTCAGCTTTCTTCACAGTCCAACTCTCACATCCACACATGACCATTGGAGAAACCATAGCCTTGACTAGATGGACCTTTGTTGGCAAAGCAATGTCTCTGCTTTTGACAATGCTGTCTAGGTTGGTCATAACTTTCCTTCCAAGGAGTAAGAGTCTTTTAATTTCATGGCTGGAATCACCATCTTCAGTGAGTTTGGAGCCACCCCAAAATAAACTCTGACACTGTTTCCCCATCTACTTCCCATGAAGTGATGGGACAGGATGCCATGATCTTGGTTTTCTGAATGTTGAGCTTTAAGCCAACTTTTTCACTCTCCACTTTCACTTTCATCAAGAGGCTCTTTAGATCCTCCTCACTTTCTGCCATAAGGGTGGTGTTATCTACATATCTGAGGTTATTGATATTTCTCCCGGCAATGTTGATTCCAGCTTGTGCTTCTTCCAGCCCAGCATTTCTCATGATGTACTCTGCATAAAAGTTAAATCAGTAGGGTGACAATATACAGCCTTGACTGGTTCCTTTTCCTATTTGGAACCAGTCTGTTGTTCCATGTCCAGTTCTAACCGTTTCTTCCTGACCTGAGTATAGGTTTCTCAAGAGGCAGGTCAGGCAGTCTGGTATTCCCATCTCTTTCAGAATTTTCCACAGTTTACTGTGATCCACACAGTCAAAGGCTTTGGCATAATCAATAAAGCAGAAATAGATGTTTTTTTCTGGAACTCTCTTGCTTTTTCTATGACCCAGAGGATATTGGCAATTTGATCTCTGGTTCCTCTGCCTTTTATAAAACCAGCTTGAAATCTGGAAGTTCACAGTTCATGTATTTCTGAAGCCTGGCTTGGAGATTTTTGAGCATTACTTTACTAGCGTGTGAGATGAGTGCAATTGTGCAGTAGTTTGAGCATTCTTTGGCATTGCCTTTCTTTGGGATTGGAATGAAAACTGACCTTTTCCAGTCCTGTGGCCAGTGCTAACATACAATATTACATAAATTTAAAATGTATAACATAATGATTCACAATTTTCAAAGACTGTATCCCATTTACAGTTACACCAGGGCTTCCCTGGTGGCTCAGAATTTAAAGCGTCTGCCTCCAGTGTGGGAGACTCAGGCTCGATCCCTGGGTCAGGAAGATCCGCTGGAGAAGGAAATTGTAACTGACTCCAGTATTGCTGCCTAGAGAATCCCATGGATGGAGGAGCTTGATAGGCTACAGTCCACGGGGTCGCAAAGAGTTGGACATGACTGAGTGACTTCACTTTTCACAGTTATAATGAAATGTTGGCTCTATTGCCTGTGTTGCATGACATATACTTATAGTTTTATATATATATATATATATATATATATTTATATTTACCTATTAATTCTACTCCTAATTTTCTTTTTAATTTCCTTTTCTCTTTCTGTTCTTCCCATTACTAATCACTTGTTTGTTACCTATATCTGTGAGCCTATTTTTTGTTATATTTATTTTGTTGCTGTTGTTCAGTCCCTAAATTGTGTCCAACTTTTTGCCCCCCATGGCCTGCAGCATGTCAGCGTCTTCTGTCCTTTTCTAATTTCTTGAGTTTGTTCAACTTGATGTACGCTGAATCAGTGATGCTATCTAACTTAATTCTCTCTCTTGCCCCCTCTCCTTCTGCTGCCAACCTTTCCCAGCATCAGGGTCCAGCAACAGGGTTTTTTTCAGTGAGTTGACTCTTCACATCAGGTGACCAGAGGGCTGGATCTTCAGCTTCAGCATAAGTACTTACAATGAGTATTCGTGTTGATTTCCTTTAGGAATGACTAGTTTGATATCCTTACAGTCCAAGGGATTCCAAAGAGTTTTCTCCACAACACAATTCAAAAGCATCAGTGTTTTATCCCTCAAATTCTTAATGGTCCAAGTCTTAAATCTGTACATGACTACTGGAAAAATAATAGCTTTGACTATATTGACATTTGTCTGCAAAGTTATATCTCTGCTTCTTAATATGCTTTCTGGGTTTGTTCTTCCAAAGGACAAGTGTCTTTTAATTTCTTGGTTGCAGTCACCATCCACAGTGACTTTGGAGACAAAGAAAAGAAAATCTGTCACCTTGTCCAATTTTTTCCCCTTCTATTTGCCATGAACTGATGGGGTTGGATGCCATGATCTTAGTTTTTAAATGTTGAATTTTAAGTCAACCTTTCCCCTCTCCTTTTTCACCCTAATCAAGAGATTATTTAGTTACTATTTATGTTCTGCCATTAGAGTAGTATCATCTGCATATCTGAGACTGTTGATATTACTCCCAGTAATCTTGATTCCAACTAGTGCTTCATTCATCCTAGAATTTTGCTTGATATACTCTGCATATAAGTATTATAAGCAGGGTGACAATCCACAGTCTTGATGTATTCCTTTCCTAATTTTGAACCAATCCATTGTTCCACAATCACAGAAAACTGATTAAACTATTCACATGCATCACAGATTTGTCTAACTCAATGAAATTATGAGCCATGCCATGTAGAGCCACCCAAGACTGATGGTCAAGGTGAAGAGTTCTGACAAAACGTGGTCTACTGGAGAAAGGAATGGCAAACAACTTCAGTATTATTGCCTTGAGAAACCCAAGAACAGTATAGAAAGCAAAAAGATACAACACTAAAAGATGAATTCCCCAGACTGGTAGGTGACCAATGTGCTACTAGAGAAGAGTGAAGAAATAACTCCAAAAAGAATGAAGAGACAGAGGCAAAGTGAAAACAACACCCAGTTGTGGATGTGACTGGTGATGGAAGTAAAGTCCAATGTTGTAAAGAGCACTATTGCACAGGAACCTGGATGTTAGGTCCATGAATCAAGGAAATTTGAAGTGGTCAAACAGGAGATGGCAAGAGTGAACACCGAAATTTTAGGAATCAGTGAACTAAAATGGACTTGAATGGGTGCATTTAATTCAGTTCAGTTAATTTTAGTTTCTCAGTCGTGTCCTACTCTTCACAACCAAATGGACTGCAGCACGACAGGCCTTCCTGTCCATCATCAACTCCTGGAGTTTACTCAAACTCATGTCCATTAGGTCGGTGATGCCATTCAACCATCTCATCCTCTGTCATCCACTTCTCCTCCCACATTCAATCTTTCCCACCATCAGGGGTCTTTTCAAATAAGTCAGTTCTTCACATCAGGTGGCCAGAGTATTGGAGTTTCAGCTTCAGCATCAGTCCTTCCAATGAATATTCAGGACTGATTTCCTTTAGAATGGGACTGGTTGGATCTCCTTGCAGTCCAAGGGACTCTCAAGAGTCTTCTCCAACATCACAGTTCAAAAGCATCAATTCTTTGGCATTCAACTCTCTTTATAGTCTAAATCTCACATCCATACATGCCTATTGGAAAAACCATAGCTTTGATTAGATGGACCATTGTTGGCAAAGTAATGTCTCTGCTTTTTAATATGCAGTCTAGGTTGCTCATAAGTGTTTTCCCACTTAATTTCATGGCTGCAGTCACCATACGCAGTGATTTTGGGGCCCAAAAAACTAAAGTCTGTCACTGTTTCCACTGCTTCCCCATCTATATGCCATGAAGAGATAGGACCAGATGCCGATCTTAGTTTTTTCAATGTTGAGTTTTAGGCCAACTTTTTCACTCTCCTCTTTCACTTTCATCAAGAGGATTTTTAGTTCCTCTTCATATTCTGCCATAAGGGTGGTGTCATTTGCATATCTGAGGTTATTGATATTTCTCCCAGCAGTCTTGATTCCAACTTGTGCTTCATACAGCCCAGTGTTTCTCATGTTGTACTCTGCATATAAGTTAAATTAGCAGGGTGACAATGTACAGTCTTGACGTACTCCTTTTCCTATTTGGAACGAGTCTGTTGTTCCATGTCCAGTTCTAACTGTTGCTTCCTGACCTGCAAACAGGTTTCTCAAGAGGCAGGTCAGGTGGTCTGGTTTGCCTATTTCTTTAAGAATTTTCCACAGTTTATTTTGATCCACACAGTAAAAGGTTTTGGCATAGTCAATAAAGCAGACATATATGTATTTCTGGAACTCTTTTGCTTTTTTGATAACCCAGTGGATGTTGGCAATTTGATCTCTGGTTCCTCTGCCTTTTCTAAAACAAGCTTGAAATCTGGAAGCTCATGGTTCATGTACTGTTGAATCCTGCCTTGGAGAGTTTTGAGCATTGATATACTGGCATGTGAGATAAGTGCAAATGTGTGGTAATTTGACCATTCTTTGGCATTACCTTTCTTTGGGATTGAAATGAAACTGATCTTTTCCAGTGCTGTGGCCAGTGTTGAGGTTTCCAAATTTGCTGGCATATTGAGTGCTATCACCTCATGGCAAATAGACGGGGAAAAAGTAGAAATAGTGGCTGACTTTATTTTACTGGGCTCCAAAATCACTGCAGATGGTGATTGCAGCCATGAAATTAAAAGACGCTTACTCCTTGGAAGGAAAGTTATAACCAACCTAGACAGTATATTCAAAAGCAGAGACATTACTTTGCCAACAAAGGTCCGTCTAGTCAAGGCTATGGTTTTTCCAGTGGTCATGTATGGATGTGAGATTTGAACTATAAAGAAAATTGAGAGCCGAAGAATTGATGCTTTTGAACTGTGGTGTTGGAGAAGACTCTTGAGAGTCACTTGGACTGCAAGGAGATCCAACCAGTCCATCCTAAAGGAGATAAATCCTGGGTGTTCACTGGAGGGACTGACCAGTCCATCCTAAAGGAGATAAATCCTGGGTGTTCACTGGAGGGACTGATGCTGAAGCTGAAACTCCAATGCTTTGGCTCATTTGAAAACCCTGATGCTGGGAAAGATTGAGGACAGGAGGAGAAGGGGACGACAGAGGATGAGATGGCTGGATGGCATCACTGACTTGATGGACATGGGTTTGGGTGAACTCTGGGAGTTGGTGATGGACAGGGAGGCCTGGCATGCTGCGGTTCATGGTGTCGCAAAGAGTCAGACATGACTGAATGGCTGAACTGAACTGAACTGAACCGAGTGCACCACTTTCATAGCATCATCTTTTAGGATTTGAAATAGCCTAAGTGGAATTCCATCACCTCCACTAGCTTTATGAGGTGAATTTAATTCAGATGACCATTATATTTATTACTGTGGTCAAGAATCCCTTAGAAAAAATGGAGTAGCCCTCATAGTCAATGAAAGAGTCTGAAATACAGTAGTTGGGTACAATCTAAAAGACAACAGAATGATCTCTGTTCTTCTCCAAGGTAAATCATTCAGCACCACAGTAATCCAAATCTATTCCTTAAACAGTAATGCTGAATAAGTGGAAGTTGAACAGTTCTATGAAGAACCTACAAGACCTTCTAGAAGTAACACCAAAAAATGATGTCCTTTTAATCATAGGGGACTGGGATGAAAAGTAGCACATTAAGAGATAGCTGGAGTAACAGGCAAATTTGGCCTTGTGGTACAAAATGAAGCAGGGCAAAGGCAAACAGAGTTTTGCCAAAATAACTCGCTGGTCATAGCAAACACCCTCTACCAACAATGTAAGACAAAACCCTACACATTAAGGGACATCACTAAGATGGTCAATACCAAAATCAAATTGATTATATTCTTTGTAGCCAAAGATGGAGAAGCTCTATGCAGTCAGCAAAATTGAGACCAAGAGCGGACTGTGGCTCAGATCATGAAATCCTTATTGCAAAATTCAGACTTAAATTGAAGAAACTAGGGAAAACCACTAGACAATTCATTTATGACTTAAATCAAATTCCTTACAATTATACAGTGGAAGTGACAAATAGATTCAAGGGATTAGATCTGATAGACATAGTGCCTGAAGAACTGTGTTATGGAGATTCATGACATTGTACAGGAGGCTCTGATCAAGACCATCTCCAATAAAAAGAAATGCTAAAGACAAATTGTTGTCTCTGGAGACCTTACAAATAGTTGAGAAAGAAAAGAAGTGAAAGGCAAAGGAGAAAAGGAAAGATATATCCATTTGAATACATAGTTCCAAACAATAACAAGGAGAGATAAGAAAGCCTTCCTCAGTGATCAATGCAAAAAAAAAAAAAAAAAAAATAGAGGAAAAAGATAGAATGGGAAAGACTAGAGTTAACTTCAAGAAAATTAGAGATATCAAGGGAACATTTCATGAAAAGATGGCACAATAAAGGACAGAAATGATATGGACCTAACAGAAGCAGAAGATATTAAGAAAAGGTAGCAAAAATACACAGAAGAACTATACAAAAAAGATCCTCATGACTCAGATAACCATGATAGTGTGATCACTCACCTAGAGCCAAATATCCCGGAATGTGAAGTCAAGTGGGCCTTAGGTTGCATCACAAAGAACAAATCTAGTGGAGGTGATGAAATTCCAGTTGAGCTCTTTCAAATCCTAGAAGATGATGCTATTAAAGTTCTGGACCCAATATGCCAGCAAATTTGGAAAATTCAGCAGCTGCACAGGACTGGAAAAAATCAGTTTTCATTCAAATTCCAAAAAAGGCAGTGACAAAAATGTTCAAATTACCTACAACACCACTGCACTCATCTCACATGCTAGCAAAGTAATGCTCAAAATTCTCCAAGCCAGGTTTCAACAGTACGTGAACTGTGAACCCCCAGATATTCAAGCTGGATATAGAAAAGGCAGAAGAACCAGAGATCAATTTGCTAACATCTGTTGGATCATATAAAAAGCAACAGAGTTCCAGAAAACATCTACTTCTGCTTTATTGATTATGCCAAAACCTTTGACTGTGTGGATCACAACAAACCTGGACAATTCTTCAAAAGATAGGAATACCAGACCACCTGACCTGCCTCCTGAGAAATCTGTATGTAGGTCAGGAAGCAACAATTAGAACTGGACATGGAACAACAAACTGGTTCCAAATTGAGAAAAGAGTTCATCAAGGCTGTATATTGTCACCCTGCTTATGTAATTTATATGCAGAGTACATCATGCAAAAGGCCAGGATGGATGAAGCTCAAGCTGGAAACAAGATTTCCAGGAGAAATGTCAATTACCTCAGATATGCAGATGTCACCAGCCTTATGACATAAAGCAAAGAAACAAAGGGACTCCTGAAGTAAAAGAGAGAGTAAAAACTTGGCTGAAAGCTCAGCATTCAAAAACTAAGATCATGGCTAGTGGTCCCATCACTTCACGGCAAATAGATGGGGAAACAATGGAAACAGTGACAGACTTTATTTCCTTGAGCTCCAAAATCACTGCAGATGGTGACTGCAGCCATGAAATTAAAAGATGCTGGCTTCTTGGAAGAAGAGTTATGCAACCTAGACAGCATATTAAAAAGCAGAGACATTATTTGCCAACAAAGGTCTGTTTAGTCAAAGCTATGGTTTCTCCAGAAGTCATGCAAGGATGTGAGGGTGGGACCATAAAGAAAGCTTAGCACTGAAGAATTGATGCTGTTGAGCTGTGGTGTTGGAGAAGACTTGAGAGTCACTTGGACTGCAAGGAGATCCAACAAGTCAATCCTAAAGGAAATCATTCCTGAATATTCATTGGAAGGACTGATGCTGAAGCCGAAGCTCCAAAACTTTTGGCCACCTGATGTGAAGAACTGACTCATTGTAAAAGACCCTGATGCTGGTAAAGGCTGAAGGCAGGAGAAGGGGACAACAGAGGATGAGATGGTTGGATGTCATCACCTACTCGATGAACATGAGTCTGAGCAAGCTCCAGGAGTTGGTGATAGACAGGGAGGTCTGGCATGCTGAAGTCCATGGGGTGACAAAGAATTGGACTCAACTGAGTGACTGAACTGAACTGAAGAGTTCCATGTTCCTTTCTGGCTGGTGCTTCTTGACCTGCATGCAGGTTTTTTAGAAAACAGGTAAGGTGGTCTGGCATTCCCATCACTTTAAGAATTTTCCACAATTTCTTATGGTCCCCACAGTCAAAGCTCTTAGTGTAGTCAATAAAGCAGAAGCAGCTGCTTCTGAATTCCCTTTCTTTCTTCATGTTCCAGTGAATATTTGCAATTTGATCTCTGTTCCTCTGACCTTTCTAAACCCAGGTTGTACTTCTGGAAGTCTCAGTTCACATATTCGTAAAGCCTAGCTTGTAGGATCTTGAGCATTACTTTGTTAGAATGTGAAATGAGCACAATTGCATGGTAATTTGAACATTCTTAGGTATTGCCCTGTTTCATAGCTCAGATGGTAAAGCGTCTGCCTGCAATGCAGAAGATCCAGGTTCCATCCCTGGGTCAGGAAGATTCCCTGGAGAAGGAAATGGCAACCCACCTCAGTACTCTTTCCTGGAAAATTCCATGGACGTAGGCAACACCCATGGGGTTGCAAAGAGTTGAACACAACTGAGCAACTTCACTAGGTATTTCTATACTTTGGGATTGAAATGAAAGCTGACCTTTTCCACTCCTGTGACCACTGCTGAGTTTCCAAATTTGCTGACATGCTGAGTGCAGCATTTTGACAGCATCATCTTTTAAGATTTTGAATAGCTCACTGGAATTCTGTTATCCCCACTCTCCTATTCATACTGCTGCTGGTGCTGCTAAGTCGCTTCAGTCGTGTCCGACTCTGTGCGACCCCGTAGATGGCAGCCCACGAGGCTTCCCCGTCCCTGGGTTTCTCCAGGGAAGAACACTGGAGTGGGTTGCCATTTCCTTCTCCAATGCATGAAAGTGAAAAGTGAAAGTGAAGTCGCTCAGTCGTGTCCGACTCTTAGCGACCCCATGGACTGTAGCCCACCAGGCTCCTCCATCCATGGGATTTTCCAGGCAACAGTACTGGAGTGGGGTGCCATTGCCTTCTCCGCCTATTCATACTGCTGCTGCTGCTAAGTTGCTTCAGTCGTGTCCGACTCTTAGCGACCCCATGGACTGCAGCCTACCAGGCTCCTCCATCCATGGGATTTTCCAGGCAACAGTACTGGAGTGGGGTGCCATTGCTTTCTCCCTCCTTCTTAAATCTCATTTGACTTCACACTCCAGGATATCTGGCTCTTGGTGAGTACCACACCATCTTGGTTATCTGGGTCTTTAAGATTTTTCTTATATAATTCTTCTTTGTGTTCTTGCCACTGCTTCTTAATCTCTTCTAGTTCTGTTATATCCTTATCATTTCTGTCCTTTACCATGTCCATCCTTGCATGAAATGTTCCTTGATATCTCCAATTTTCTTGAAGAAATCTCTATTCTTTCCCATTCTATTTTTCTTTCTTTGCCTTGTTCATTTAAGAAGGCCTTCTTATCTCTCATTGCTCTTCTCTGCCACTCTGTATTTAGTTGGGTATTTTATTTACTTGTAATTTGAGAGAAAATTCACCTTTTTGGAGTGACAGTGATGTAACTATAGCTAGAGTAAATAATTGAATAATTCATTTATTCATAACATATCTTATGATTATACAATTAGTATTGAAATGTTTTACATAAATGTTTATTTACTATGTGTTTTTAAAATTTTGCTGGAATGTGAAGAATTATATAGTACTAAGGAAATTTTGTCATATTTCTAGATAACTGCATATATAAAATAAACATTTAATCTATACATGCTATTCAAAATCTTTTAAGGTAGCATTAACTAATTTGCAAACTGGTTGAAAATTTTTTTTCAAAAAAAAGTTTAAAGTAACTTTAAAACATGGAAGAATTAAAAATAGATTCTTAACATTTTCTAGCTGCATTTTAAAAATGCAGATTGAAGAAACTGGACTTTACAGCTTTATGGTAGCCTTAACCTTAAAGGGAAATATCTATCCCACAGCATTCAGAGTGGATTTTGAAAGAAATTTGAAGAACTCTACAATGACCCAAAACAAATAACTTTAGGAATTGTAGCATGGAGAGGGAAACCATTATTCTAATTTTTACTGCTGTAATATAATTTCATCTAAATATCCAATATACTCCTCTTGCTTGTATGCCTCTTCAGTGATAATTAACAATTTCAATCTCTGAAATGTTCGCCATAGAGAATCTTTAAATATAAATAAATGGATTAAATAAAAAAGAAAGCAGTGTGATTAAAAATTGACCCCCTCTTACAATAAGGCAGAATTTCCCAGGTGGCCCAGTGGTAAAGAATCCACCTGACAATGCAGGAGACATGAGTTCAATTCCTGGGTCAGGAAGATCCCCTGGGGAAGGAAATGGCAACTCACTCTAGCATTCTTGCTTGGAGAATTCCATGAACAGAGAAGCTTGAAGTCTGCAGTCTATAGGGTCTAAAAAGAGAGGGGACATATGTATACTGATGGCTGATTCGTGTTGAGGTTTGACAAAAAACAGCAAAATTCTGTAAAGCAATTATCCTTCAGTAACAAGTAAATTATTTTTTTTAAAAAGAGTTGTTCATGATTTAGTGACTAAACAACAACAACATAAGACAGCATTACTGTTAATGGAAAGAAAATAAAAGGTGAACAAAATAATAGATTCGTAACATTGTGCTGCACAAACCACATGACTCCTTTCATCTGTGTTATCAGTCTCTCTTTCAAATAATGTCTTTGAAGTTTGCTCTTTTGACCATGCTTTTTCTGAGTAACTTTAGGTTGTCTTTCCTAAGTGTCAAAGGCCTTATCCTCTGTTGACCTTACAACAATTTTTGGAGGAGAGATAAAGTTTTATTACTATTAAAATAAAACTTGTATTTTTGTGTGGTCAGGATCTTTCCTTTCTGCAATGAGAAACTCCTGTTTTAAATTTGGGTCTTATTTTCTATAATACTACATTTTAAGAAGAGTTGACAGAATCTAGTTCTATTTGGAGAAAAGTCCTCAATACCAAAATGAGAAAATCTTAACTAAAATACCAATGCCAAAACTAATTGACCTAAATTAAACCCAACTTATTAAACCTCTTTAAAGAGGAAATAGCTACCTGTTTCCCCCTCCTAGACAAGAACTGGATCTAAGCAGTTATGTTAGCCAATGCTGTGAAGAAAAGTGGAGAATTTTTGCTTTTTGTTCTGGCAGACTAAAGAATTCCCATTTCAGTCTCTACTACCGCTGCTGTCCTCAGCCTCAGCCTCAGCCTTCTATCAGTTGTTTCTGAATCCAAACTTTCCCTGGCTCCAACCCCTTCCTGGTGGCAGAGGGCTCAGTTTTCTAGTGTGATCCCATCCATCACACTTCATACAGTTTTTGTTTTGGGGAAATTTGTCACAACTTATCACCCACTGGCTATCTTCCTCCTGTTTGCTTAATTGTTTTGGATTTATTCCCTCTTTTGTCTCTGTATCACTGTTTTAAGATTCTTGGGGGGAAATGATAGGCTCCATCACCTTAGTTATTAAACTTTATTTAAAAACAAACCTTTCCCAAGGCACTATGCTAAGTATGTTGCTTACGTTTCTTCATTTTTTACATCAGACCAATCTTTCATGGTGAGTATTATTTTCTTTTTACATATGAGAAATTCAAGAGTTACAGAGATAAAATTTCCTTTTTGAGACCCTTCTGTAATAAGTATTAGAACTGGGTTTTCAGTTCAAGTTTTCTTAATTCTAAATCTATAATTCTTTTATATTGACTTCTTTTTATTATTAATGGAGAAAAAATTGCTGTAATTTTGAAATTTCAATGCAACATTGATGCAGTTTTTTATTACACCTTCATCATTATTAAAAACTTAAAAAGATACATTCATTTATACAACAGATTATTAAATATCTCTCATGTATAACCCTGATGATATTATTTAATACCTATTATATATAGGTGGGCTGCTGTCTATGGGGTCTCACAGAGTCGGACACGACCTAAGCGACTTAGCAGCAGCAGCAGCAGCATACATAGGTAATATACCACTTCTGTATAGTCAAAACACCCCCAGCCCCCAAGTTGGAGAGAAAAGGTAAGCAGTACTGGTACTCCATGGTTTTTCCAAAATAATAATAATTGCTAAAAAAATTTGAGCTGCCAAAATTAGAGAGAAAAAGTTACCAATAAAGTTTCCAATGGTGATGCCATATTTTGAAAGGTAAACCATAAGAATCTTAAAAATTTTAATCAAAATATGGGACTAGTAATCATAGTAGTTGTAACAGTGGTGATATATATATATATATATATTTCTTTTTTTTTTTTTTTTTCCTACTGCCTTCTTCAACTTATTCAATTGTGGAAGCTTTTACTCTGTTGATTAATGAAAATTCTCAGAGTCCCATGACTTTTCCTTTTGTTTTCTGGCAACAAATATCCCTGTGGTCACTTTATTTCAAAAAGTCCCATTAGTGTTCAAAATTGAAATCAGATTAATTATATTCTTTGTAGCCAAAGGTGGAGAAGTTTCATACAGTCATTAGAAACAAGACTGGGAGCTGACTATGGCTCAGATCATGAATTCCTTATTGCCAAATTCAGACTTAAATTGAAGAAAGTAGGAAAACCCACCAGACCATTCATGTGTGACCTAACTCAAATCCCTTGTGATTATACAGTGGAAGTGACAAATAGATTATTCTTAAATTGTGCTTAGTGTTTGCATATGTGCTGTAAATTTTGGACTGCTACTAAGGCCCTCCAAGATACCTCCCTTACTTTCTTGTTGATACCTGAAACTGTAGCATTAATGATTTATTCATTTGACTAGAATTCTGTTAAAGCTAAAATTGTTAATGAAGTACATTATGTTATGTCATTTTCATTTAGTGTTAAGATGCTTTATTGTAGATTTTGCTTGTGATAGAAAGCAATAGTGAGAAAAGTCATCTGGTGGAATGGAAGAGGACTCTGACTATAGGACAAAGAGAATGGCAGACACAGTGTGAGAATATGACATGAATGGCAACAGATGACAGATTTTTATCTATGAAACAGCTTCTTACAGACTCGTTTCTGGTTGGGGCAAGAGGACAATGTGACACTTTGAAATCCATGAATTGACAAGTACTGTCAAATGACCTATTACTGCAAGTCTAATATCTGAAGATATTCACCCCCAGGCATCAACTAATCTTTGCTGAAATGTCCCATAGTCAATTCTGCCAGTATGTAGAATAATGAAGAAACACAGGAAATGGTCCCAGTAAATTAAACTGAATTTTCATCTCCACTTAGCCTCTGCCATGGTATCATGATTCATATTGTCAGAGTAACTAATATTTGAAAGGGAGCAGAGATCAGAAAAGATATTCTTCTTTGGCTTGACTCACCGAGAGATATTCTGGAGGAAGAAAAAGTAAATTTTGATATAAATGTTGTGTCCTCAATTTTTATGTTATATTCTAAAGGATTTGCATTTTAATGTGTGAATATTACCTGCATCTATCTACAAACAACCCAAGACTATATTCTATATGCTAACTATTTGCTAGGCTGTGCAGACATGAAGATGATTCAGACAAAGTTCCTGACCTCAAGAAACTTATTATCAAATGTGGACAACAATTATATTTACTGTTTAGCTAATTATAAAGCAATGCAAATACTATAATATAAAGACAAAATGTCTAAGGAAGTAAAGTAGGGAGAATCACCAATTCTGTTTGACACACCAGAAAATCTCTCAAAGAAGAGAAGTGATATAAACTGAAATTTTAAGAATAACCTCTCACTTTTTTCTATCTGAGGCAATAGATTTGAATACTGTATGATCAGGAACTGTTCTAGTGCCAGTTATAGAATTAAGCATTGCAAGTATTTCTTGAAGGAAAGAAACTGTACATATATAGAGTGTTAACAGCCTCGGTAGGGACGACAGATGTCCCCAAGCAAAAGCAAAAAACTTGCAAGTGGAAGACATTTTTTCCTTCTCTGTTGACTGACACCTGGTTCCAGCTGAACTTAATTTTTCTCAAACATTGAACTAACCAACGCAATCTTCTCATGGAAACGGTTTTCTTAAGACATGTTAATGAAACTATGTATTTGCTTTAGAATCTGCCTGTCTTCAGTAGTTTCCACCTAAGAATATATATATACATATTTACTTTTCTCAAACCTTGATAATGGCTTAAAAACAAGTAAGTTCAGCTTAGTCACTCAGTTGTGTCCTACTCTTTGTGACCCCATGGAATGCATCTCACCAGGATTCCTTGTCCTTCACCAACTCCTGGAGCTTACCCAAACTCATGTCCATTGAGTTGTGATGCCATCCAATCATCTCATACTATGTCATCCCGTTCTCTCCCTGCCTTCAATTTTTTCCAGCATCAGCATTTTTTCCAATGAGTTAGTTCTTAGCATCAGGAGGCCAAAGGATTGGAGTTTCAGCTTCAGCATCAGTCCTTTCAATGAATATTCAGGACTGATTTACTTTAGGATCGACTGGTTTAATCTCATTGCAATTCAAAGGATTCTCAAGAGTCTTCTCCAACACCACAGTACAAAAGCATTAATTCTTCAGCACTTCACTTTCTTTATAGTCCAACCCTCACATCCATACATGATTACTGGGAAAAACATACCTTATACTAGATGGAAATTTGTAGGTAAAGTTAGGTCTCTGCTTTTTAATATGCTGTCTAGGTTGGTCAAAGCTTTTCTTCCAAGGAGCAAGTGTCTTTTAAAATCATGGCTACAGTCAACATCTGCAGTGATTTTGGAGCCCAAGAATGTAAAGTCTGTCACTGTTTCCATTGTTTCTCCATCTATCTCCCATGAAGTGATGGGACTGGATGCCATGATCTTCATTTTTTGAATGTTGAGTTTTAAGCCAGCTCTTTCATTCTCAAATTTCACTTTCAAGAGGCTCTTCTGTTCATCTTCACTTTCTGCCATAAGAATGGTCTCATCTGCATATATAAAGTTATTGAAATTTCTCCCAGTAATCTTGATTCCATCTTGTGCTTCATCCAGCCAGGCATTTTGCATGATGTATTCTGCATATTACTTACATAAGCAGGGTGACATTATACAGTCTTCATGTACTCCTTTCCCAATTTGGAAACAATCTGTTGTTTCATTTCCTGTTCTAACTGTTGTTTCTTGACCTGTATACAGATTTCTCAGGAGCCAGGTAAAGTGGTCTGGTATTCCCAACTTTTGAAGAATTTTCCAAGTTTGTTGTGTACCAATTTGGTGTAGTCAATGAAGTAGAGGTAGATATTTTTCTTTGTTTTTTTTTTTTTTTTTTTTCTGGAACTCCATTGCTTTTTATATGATCCAATGGATGTTGGCAATTTAATCTCTGGTTCCTCTGCATTTTCTAAATACAGCTTTACATCATCTAGTTCTTGGTTCACGTACTTTTGAAGCCTAGCTTGGAGAATTTTGAGCATTACTTTGCTAGAGTGTGAGATGAGTGCAATTGTGTGGTAGTTTGAACATTGTTTGCATTGCCTTTCTTTGGTATTGGAATGAAACCAGACATTTTCCAGTCCTGTGGCCACAGTTGAGTTTTCCAAATTAGCTGGGATATTGAGTCCAGCACTTTAACAGCATCATCTTTTAGGATTTGAAAGAGCTCAACTGAAATTCCATCACCTCCACTATCTTTGTTCACAGTGATGCTTCCTAAATCGCACTTGACTTCACATTCCAAGATATCTGTCTCTAAGTGAGTGGTCACACCATCGTGATTATCTGGGTCATGAAAATCTTTTCAGTATAGTTCCTCTGTGTATTCTTACCACCTCTTCTTAATATCTTCTGCTTCTGTTAGGTCCATACCGTTTGTGTCCTTTATTGTGCCCATCTTTGCAAGAAATGTTCCCTTGATATCTCTAATTTTCTTGAAGAGATCTCTAGTCTTCCCATTCTATTGTTTTCCTCTATTTCTTTGCACTGATCACTGAAGGCTTTCTTATCTCTCCTTGCTTTTCTTTGAAACTCTGCATTCAGATCAGTATGTCTTTCCTTTTTCTTTTGCTTCTCTTCTTTTCTCAGCTATTGGTAAGGCCTCCTCAGACAACCATTTTGCCTTTTTGCATTTCTTTTTCTTGGAAATGGTCTTGATCACTGCCTCCTCTATAATGTCACAGACCTCTGTCCATAGTTCTCAGGTACTCTATCAAGTCTAATCCCTTGAATCTATTTGTCACTTCCACTGTACAATTGTAAGGGATTTGATTTTGGTCATACCTGAATGTTCTACTGGTTTTACCTACTTTCTTCAATTTAAGTCTGAATTTGGTAATAAGGAGTTCATGATCTAAGCCACAGTCAGCTCCTGGTCTCGTTTTTTATGGCTGTATAGAGCTTCTCCATCTTTGGCTGCAAGGAATATAATCAATCTGATTTCGGTGTTGACCATCTGGTGATGCCCATATATAGTCTTCTCTTGTGTTGTTGGAAGAGGGAGTTGGCAATACTATTCACTTTTGCTCTGCTTCATTTTGTACCACAAGGCCAAATTTGCCTTTGTTCACAGTGGTTCACAGATACTCCATGTATCTCTGACTTTCTACTTTTCATTCCAGTCTGCTATGATGAAAAGAACTTTTTTTTTTTTTTTGGTGTTAGTTCTGGAAGGTCTTGTAGGTCTTCCTAGAACTGTTCAGCTTTAGCTTCTTCAGCATTAAGAAGCATAGACATGGATTAATGTGATATTAAATAGTTTACCTTGGAAAGAAACAGAGAGTATTCTGTCATTTTTTATATTGCACCCAAGTACTGCATTTCAGACTCTTTCTTTAACTATGAGGTCTACATCATTTCTTCTAAGGGATTCTTGCCCACAGTAGTAGATATAATGGTCATCTGAATTAAATTCACCCATTCCAGTCCATTTTAGTTCACTGATTTTTAAAATGTCACTGTTCACTCTTACCATCTCCTTTTTGACCACTTCAAATTTACCTTGATTCATGAACCTAACATTCCAGGTTCCTATGCAATAGCGTTCTTTACAACATCAGATTTCACTTCCATTACCAGATACATACACAACTGGCTGTTGTTTTCACTTTCCCTCTGTTTCTTCATTCTTTCTGGTGTTATTTCTTCACTCTTCTCCAGTAGCATATTGGGCACTTACCAATTTAACTCTGGGGAGTTCAATTTTCAGTGTCATATCTTTTTTCATTATTGTATGCTCATGGGGTTTGCAAAGCAAGAATACTGAAGTGGTTTGCCATTCCCTTCTCCAGTCAGCCATGTTTTGTCAGAACTCTCCACCATGACCTGTCTGTCTTGGGTGACCCTGCAGGGCATGGCTCTTAATTTCATTGAGTTAGAGAAGGCTGTGATCCATGTGATCACTTTGTTTAATTTTCTGTGACAGTAGTTTTCATACTCTCTGTCCTCTGATGGATAAGGATGAGAGGCTTATGAAGCTTCCTGATGGGAGAAACTGACTGTTGGGGAAACTGATGGGTGGGACTGTGCTCAATAAATCTTTAATCCAATTTTCTGTTGTTGGTCAGAGCTGTGTTCCTTCCCTGTTGTTTTGCCTAAGGTCAAACTATGGCGGAGATAATGACCTCCCTCAAAAGGAGGCACTATTGTATTTACTGCTCGTGATCTTGTAGCAGGCCATGTCTCCACTGGAGACTCCTGGACACTCACAGGCAAGCCTGGCTCAGTCTCTTGTGAGGACACTACCCTTTTGTCCTGGCTCCTGGTGCACAAAAGGTTTTGTTTTTGTCCTCCAAGAGTCTGTTCCCAGTCCTGTGGAATTTCTGTAGTCAAATCCCACTGGTGTCCAAAGTAAAACTTGTATTCATGTCAAGTGTTTATGGTTAAGGATGACACACCTTGTGTCATTCTGTCTCATAAATGCATATTGTGGGAGAGGGGCCTGGTGAGACTTCCTCAGCCTTGAGATGTCTCTCTTATCTGATTAGCAGCTCACTAACAGATATAAAACAGCTGAAGCACATGCGCAGAAGTGCAGCGGCTGTGATGGACCAAGCAGAAGCGCCGCGGAGAGGAGCTACCCCACATCCAAGGTCAGGGGCCGTGACCAAGAGTGCCAGGCCACGACGGCTCAGGAGCTGCTGAGAGGAGCTATACCAAGTCCGAGGTCAGGGACGGCGGCCGAGAGGAGCAACCCCACATCCAAGGAGTGGCAGTTGAGTGGGCACAGGAGGCCTGAGAGGAGCTACAGGACCATGTTCAAGGTCAGCAGGGGCAGCTTGTTCAAGATAAGGAGCAGCGGCTGCGCTTTGCTGGAGCAGCCATGAAGAGATACCCCACGTCCAAAGTAAGAGAAACCCAAGTAAGATGGTAGGTGTTGCAAGAGGGCATCAGAGGGAAGACACACTGAAACCATAATCACAGGAAACTAACCAATCTGATCACATGGACCACAGCCTTGTCTAACTCAATGAATCCAAGCCATGCAGTGTGGGGCCACCCAAGACAGACGGGTTATGGTGGAGAGGTCTGACAGAATGTGGTCCACTGGAGAAGGGAATGGCAAACCACTTCAGTATTCTTGCCTTGCGAACCCCATGAACAGTATGAAAAGGCAAAATTATAAGATACTGAAAGAGGAACTCTCTAGGCCGGTAAGTGCCCAATATGTGACTAGAGATAAGTGGAGAAACAGGGAGGGAGGAGGGAGGGGGGTCCAGGATGGGGAGCACATGTACACCCATGGTGAATTCATGTTAATGTATGGCAAAACCAGTACAATATTGTAAAGTAAAATTAGCCTCCAATTAAAATAAATAAATTAAAAAAAAAAAAGAATGAAGGGATGGAGCCAAAGTAAAAACAATACCCAGTAGTGGATGTGACTGGTGATAAAAGCAAGGTCCAATGATATAAAGAGCAATATTGCATAGGAACCTGGAATGTTAGGTCCATGAAAAAAGGCAAATTGAAAGTGGTCAAACAGGAGACGGCAAGAGTGAACATCGACATTCTAGGAATCAGTGAACAGTGAACTAAAATGGACCGGAATGGGTGAATTTAACTCAGATGACCATTATATCTACTACTGTGGGCAGGAATCCCTTAGAAGAAATGAAGTAGCCATCATGGCCTACAAAAGAGTCTGAAATGCAGTAGTTGGATGCAGTCCCAAAAATGACAGAATGATCTCTTTTCGTTTCCAAGGCAAACCATTCAATATCACAGTAATCCAAGCCTATGCCCCAACCAGTAATGCTTAAGAAGCTGAAGTTGAATGGTTCTATGAAGACCTACAAGACTGTTTAGAACTAACATCCCCCCAAAAAATGTCCTTTTCATTATAGGGGACTGGAATGCAAAAGTAGGAAGTCAAGAAGCACCTGGAGTAACAGGCAAATTTGGCGTTGGAGTACAGATGAAGCAGGGCAAAGGCTAATAGAGTTTTGCCAAGAGAATGCATTGGTCACAGCAAACACCCTCTTCCAACAGCACACAAGAAGACTCTACACATGGACATCACCAGATGGTCAACACTGAAATCAGATTGATTATATTCTTTGCAGCCAAAGATGGAGAAGCTCTATACAGTCAGCAAAAACAAGACCAGGAGCTGACTGTGGCTCAGATCATGAACTCCTTATTGCCAAATTCAGACTGAAATTGAAGAAAGTAGGTAAAACCACTAGACCATTCAGGTATGAACAAAATCAAATCCCTTATGATTATACAGTGGAAGTGAGATAAATTTAAGGGACTAGATCTGATAGAGTGCCTGATGAACTGTGGATGGAGGTTCATGACATTGTACAGGACACAGGGAAGAAAACCATCCCCAAGGAAAAGAAATGCCAAAAAGCTAAATGGCTGTCTGAGGAGGCCTTACGTAGCTGTGAAAAGAAGAGAAGTGAAAAGCAAAAGAGAAAAGGAAAGACATAAGCATCTGAATGCAGAGTTCCAAAGAATAGCAAGGACAGATAAGAAAGCCTTCCTCGTGATCAATGCAAAGAAATAGAGGAAAACAACAGAATGAGAAAGACTAGAGATCTCTTCAAGAAAATTAGAGGTACCAAGGGAACATTTCATGCAAAGACGGTTTTGATAAAGGACAGAAATGATATGGACCTAACAGAAGCAAAAGATATTAAGAAGAGATGGCAAAAATACACAGAAGAACTGTATAAAAAAAAATCTTCATGACACAGATAATCATGATGATTTTGTCACTCACCTAGAGCCAGACATCCTGGAATGTGAAGTCAAGTGGGCCTTAGAAAGCATCACTATGAACCAAGCTAGTGAAGGTGATGGAATACCAGTTGAGCTATTTCAAATCCTAGAAGATGATGCTGTGAAAGTGCTACATTCAATATGACAGCAAGTATGGAAAACTCAGCAGTGGCCACAGGACTGGAAAAGATCAGTTTTCATTCCAATCCCAAAGAAAGGCAATGCTAAAAAATGCTCAAACTACCACATACTTGCACTAATTTCATATGCTAGTTAAGTAAGGCTCAAAATTCTCCAAGCCAGGCTTCAGCAATATGTGAACTGTGGACTTCCAGATGTTTAAGCCGGTTTTAGAAAAGGCAGAAGACCCAGAGATCAAATTGCCAACATCTGCTGGATCAACAAAAAAGCAAGAGAGTTCCAGAAAAACATTTACGTCTGCTTTATTGACTATGCCAAAGCCTTTTGCTGTGTGGATCACAATAAACTGTGGAAAATTCTGAAAGAGATGGGATTACCAGACCACCTGACCTGCCTCTTGAGAAACTTATATGTAGGTCAGGAAGCAACAGTTAGAAGAGGACATGAAACAACAGACTGGTTCCAAATAGGAAAAGGAGTACATCAAGGCTGTAAATTGTCACCCTGCTTATGTAACTTATACACAGAGTACATCATGAGAAATGCTGGGCTGGAAGAAGCACAAGCTAGAATCAAGATTGCCAGGAGAAATATCAATAACCTCAGATATGCAGATGACACCACCCTTATGGCAGAAAGCGAAGAAGAACTAAAAAGCCTCTTGAAGAAAGTGAAAGAGGAGAGTGAAAAAGTTGGCTTAAACTCAATATTCAGCAAATGAAGATCACGGCATCTGGGCCCATCACTACATGGGAAATAGATGGGGAAACAGTGACAGACTTTTATTTTTGGGGGCTCCAAACTTACTGCAGATGATGATTGCATCCATTAAATTAAAAGACACTTACTCCTTGGAAGGAAAGTTATGGTCAACCTAGATAGCATATTAAAAAGCTAAAGAGACATTGCTTTGCCAAAAAAGGTCCATCTAGTCGAGGCTATGGTTTTTCCAGTAGTCATGTATGGATGTGAGAGTTGGACTGTGAAGAAAGCTGAGCACTGAAGAATTGATGCTTTTAAACTGTGGTGTTGGAGAAGACTCTTCAGAGTCCCTTGGACTGCAGGGAGATCCAACCAGTCCATTTAAAGAAAATCAGTCTTGGGTGTTCATTGGCAGGACTGATGCTGAAGCTGAAACTCCAGTACTTTGGCCACCTCATGCGAAGAGTTGACTCATTGGAAAAGACCCTGATGCTGGGGAAGATTGAAGACAGGAGGAGAAGGGGACGACAGAGGATGAGATGGCTGGATGGCATCACTGACTCGATGGATATGAGTTTGCACATACTCTGGGAGTTAATGTTGGACAGGAAGGTCTGGCCTGCTACGATTCATGGGGTCAGAAAGAGTTGGACACGACTGAACGACTGAACTGAACTGAATTGAACTGAAAATCTATCAGTTGTCACTCTTTCTGTCCCCTTCTGATATCTATGTTAGAAGCTTTCCCTATCTCTTTTATTCTTTAATAAAAATTTGCTACAGTAGAATCTCCCAGTAGTCAAGCCTCATCTCTTGCCACAGATTGAAATCCTCTCATCCAGTGGTCAGAAATCCTGGTGTAGCACAGGGCCTGAAACCACAAACTTTCAATACTATCACTTCTACAACATCAGTTCAGTTCAGTTCAGTCCAGTCACTCAGTCGTGTCCAACTCTTTGCGACCCCATGAATTGCAGCATGCCAGGCCTCCCTGTTCATCAACAACTCCTGGAGTTCACTCAAACTCATGTGCAGCGAGTTGGTGATGCCGTCCAGCCATCTCATCCTCTGTCGTCCCCTTCTCCTCCTGCCCCCAATCCCTCCCAGCATCAGGGTCTTTTCCAATGAGTCAACTCTTTGCATGAGGTGGCCAAAGTACTGGAGTTTCAGCTTCAGCATCAGTCCTGCCAATAATCACCCAGGACTAATCTCATTTAGAATGGACTGGTTGGATCTCATTGCAGTCCAAGGGACTCTTAAGAGTCTTCTCCAACACCACAGTTAAAAAGCATCAATTCTTTGGCACTCAGCTTTCTTCACAGTCCAACTCTCACATCCATACATGACCACTGGAAAAACCATAGCCTTGACTAGATGGACCTTTGTTGGCAAAGTAATGTCTCTGCTTTTGAATATGCTGTCTATGTTTTTCATAACTTTCCTTCCAAGGAGTAAGTGTCTTTTAATTTCATGGCTGTAATCACCATCTGTGGTGATTTTGAAGCCCCCCCAAAATAAAGTCTCTCACTGTTTCCACTGTTTCCCCATCTATTTCCCATGAAGTGATGGGACCAAATGGCATGATCTTAGTTTTCTGAATCAACATTGGCTTTAAGCCAACTTTTTTACTCTCCTCTTTACTTTCATCAACAGGCTTTTTAGTTCCTCTTCACATTCTGCCATAAAGGTGGTGTCGTCTGCATATCTGAGATTGTTGATATTTCTCCCAGCAATCTTGATTCCAGCTTGTGCTTCTTCCAGTCCATCGTTTCTCATGATGTACTCTGCATAGAAGTTAAATAAGCATGGTGACAATATACAGCCCTGACGTACTCCTTTTCCTATTTGGAACCAGTCAGTTGTTCCATGCCAGGCCTAACTGTTGCTTCCTGATGTGCATATAGGTTTCTCAAGAGGCAGGCCAAGTGGTCTGGTATTTTCATGGCTTTCAGAATTTTGCACAGTTTAATGTGATCCACACGGTCAAAGACTTTGACATAGACAATAAAACAGAAATAGATGTTTTTCTGGAACTCTCTTGCTTTTTCTATGATCCAGCGGATGTTGGCAATTTGACCTCTGGTTCCTCTGCCTTTTCTAAAAGCAGCTTGAACATCTGTAAGTTCACAGTTGACGTATTGCTGAAGCCTGGCTTGGAGAATTTTGAGCATTACTTTACTAGTGTGTGAGATGAGTACAATTGTGCGGCAGTTTGAGCATTCTTTGGCATTGCCTTTCTTTGGGATTGGAATGAAAACTGAACTTTTCCAGTCCTGTGGCCACTGCTGAGTTTTCCAAATGTGCTGGCATATTGAGTGTAGCACTTTCACAGCATCATCTTCTAAGATTTGAAATAGCTCAACTGGAATTCCATCACCTCCACTAGCTTTGTTCGTAGTGATGCTCTTGTATAAGTACCTGTGGAAAGAATGAAAAATTAGACAGAGATAATATAACACAGTCTTAGAGTCTCTGAAGATCTATTAATCAGTATTTTCAAATTTATCAAAATACACCTTATAAATATCATGCAGGAAATTTTTATTATTAGATACCACTAAGACATAGATATGGGAGAAGGCAATGGCATCCCACTCCAGTACTCTTGCCTGGAAAATTCCATGGATGGAGGAGCCTCGTAGGCTACAGTCCATGGGGTCGCTAAAAGTCAGACATGACTGAGCGACTTCACTCTCACTTTTCACTTTCATGCATTGGAGAAGGAAATGGCAACCCACTCCAGTATTCTTGCCTGGAGAATCCCAGGGACGGGGGAGCCTGGTGGGCTGCCGTCTATGGGGTCGCACAGAGTTGGACACAACTGAAGCAACTTAGAAGCAGCAGCAGCAAGACATAGATATGAGGTAGAAATTACTAGTCAGACAGTGTAGAATTCTGAGATCTCATCTTGTTTTCAGAAAAATTCACCTCCATTGTCCTGAGTTCCTGGAATGTTTCTTTAGCCTGATAAATGATCAGGACTCAGATCCAGGAAAGGGCAGTAATTAACTTCTGTTTCATATGTCTGAGGGAAAAATAACTTGTGATCATCAATCTTATGCTGATACATCTGATGCCTGGTAAAATGGCCAAGGGGCATGAAAAATAGTAGTGACTTAATCCAATGATCAAGAGAAGCCATAAAGATGTTAAGTATCTTGGCCTTTATATTGATTGATTAGAAATAATGTGATAAGGAAAGATACAAAAACTGCTCTAAGTTTTACCTTGGTGGGACTCTTCACCTACTCTTAGTGTCTATGCTGAGAACTTTGTACTTTCCTCATCTCTAATAAATTCTATTCCCTTGCTACCATGAGTGTTTATATGTCGTGGATTCCATTCTTCACCTTCATGGACAAGAACTTTGATTCCCTCCTCAAGCATACAGTAGCAACCATTTCTGAAAACATAAGTAAGTTCATAATAAAATATTTATTGATATTTTATTGAAAAACATGATAAATGATTTTACATTTTCAGAGTTTATGGTCATGCTATAAAATAGTGAAAAGAATCACTAAAAGAAGGAACATACTAGTTTTTCTCTGAAAGATGTTAAAAATAGGCATGATATAAATTTAACGAATTCAGTTAAGATCATCAAAAGCATTGTTTAAACAAGATGTGTATAATACTTCAGCAGTAATTGTTTAAGCCCCAGATACATCTGCTGCTGCTGCTGCTAAGTTGCTTCAGTCGTGTCCGACTCTGTGCGACCCCATAGGTGGCAGCCCACCAGGCTCCCTCGTCCCTGGGATTCTCCAGGCAAGAATACTGGAGTGGGCTGCCATTTCCTTCTCCAATGCATGAAAGTGAAAAGTGAAAGTGAAGTCTCTCAGTCGTGTCTGACTTTTAGCGACCCCATGGACTGCAGCCTACGAGGCTCCTCCATCCATGGGATTTTCCAGGCAAGAGTACCGGAGTGGGGTGCCATTACCTTCTCCAGATACATCTAATACATACTAAAAAGCCAATAGGGAGAGGAAAGTAAGCAATAAAGTACAAACACAAATGTTTCCTTCAGAGGTTTGTATAACAAAAATACTGAATGACACATAAATTCATTAGTGTCATACCACACTGAAAAATATGAAGGTGTGCAACAGCATAAAAAACTATCTCACATTTGTATATATTTTGAAAATTAATTTGCCATCTGTTTTTTCATTGGTTTCTCTCAACATGCTTGCATTATAGTGTGGGTAAGAACTTTATTGTGTAAATAAGAAGATAAGTTATTAAGGAGCTAGGTGTTTCCCTCATTAATGAGAATCCCTATATAATGCAGGGTCTTTAAACAATGTAAAGTATATCAGCATAAGTAAACTAAATAAAGATGTCTGTATAATCAAGCTTTCAAAGTTAAAGAGTAGTCAACTGAGTACTTGCTTCCGTTATAATCAGGATTCCCCAGGAGACTCAGGTTCAATCCCTTGGTCAGGAAAGGCCCCTGGAAAAGGGAATGGCAACAACTCCCATATTCTTGCCTAGAGAATTCCATGGACAGAGAAGCCTGGAGGGCTACAGTCCTTGGGATTGTAAAGAGTCAGACATGACTGGACTGACTTTCATTTCATTTCATTTAACATTATAACCAAAATTCAGATTTAATTACCATGAATTAGAATTTCACATCCTAAAAGATGATGCTGTGAAAGTGCTACACTCAATATGCCAGCAAATTTGGGAAACTCAGCAGTGGCCACAGGACTGGAAAATGTCAGTTTTCATTCCAATCCCAAAGAAAGGCAATACCAAAGAATGTTCAAACTACTGTACAATTGCACTCATTTCACATGCTAGCAAAGTAATGCTCAAAATTCTCCAGGTTAGGCTTTAACAGTACATGAATGAAGGACTTCAAGATGTTTAAGCTAGATTTAGATAATGCAGAGGAACCAGAGTTCAAATTGCCAACATCTATTGGATCATAGAAAAAGCAAGAGAGTTCCAGAAAAAAAGCATCCACTTCTGCTTCATTGACTATGCTAAAGCCTTTGACTGTGTGGATCACAACAAACTGTGGGAAATTCTTAAAGAGATGGGAATACCAGTCCACCTTACCTGCCTCCTGAGACATCTGTATGCAGATCAAGAAACAACAGTTGGTTCAGGACATGGAATGAACTGGTTCCAAATTGGGAAAGAAGTATGTAAAGGCTGTATAGTATCACCCTGCTTATGCAACTTATAGCAGAGTACATCATGAGAAATGCCAGGCTGGATGAAGCACAAATGGGAATCAAGATTACTGGGAGAAATATCAATAACCTCAGATATGGAGATGACACCATGCTTATGGCAGAAACCAAAGAGGAGCTAAAGAGCTTCTTGATGAAAGTGAAATTTGAGAGTGAAAAAATTGGCTTAAAGATGCTCAGTATCACTCATTATCAGATAAATGCAAATCAAAACCACAATGAGGTACCATTTCACACCAGTCAGAATGGCTGCTAGCCAAAAGTCTATAAGCAATAAATGCTGGAGAGGGTGTGGAGAAAAAGGAACCCTGTTACACTGTTGGTGGGAATGCAAACTAATACAGCCACTATGGAGAACAGTGTGGAGATTCCTTTAAAAACTGGAAATAGAACTGCCATATGACCCAGCAATCCCATTGCTGGGCATACACACTGAGGAAACCAGAATCAAAAGAGACACATGTACCCCAATGCTCATCGCAGCACTGTTTATAATAGCCAGGACATGGAAGCAACCTAGATGTCCGTCAGCAGATGAATGGATAAGAAAGCTGTGGTACATATACCCAATGGAATATTCAGTTCAGTTCAGTTCAGTTCAGTTGCTCAGTCGTGTCCGACTCTTTGTGACCCCATGAATTGCAGCACGCCAGGCTTCCCTGTCCATCACCAACATTACTCAGCCATTAAAAAGAATATATCTGAATCAGTTCTAATGAGGTGGATGAAACTGTAGCCTATTATATAGAGTGAAATAAGCCAGAAAGAAAAACACCAACACAATATACTAATGCATATATACGGAATTTAGAAAGAAGGTAACGATAACCCTGTATGCACACAGCAAAAGAGACACAGATGTATAGAACAGTCTTGTGGACTCTGTGGGAGAGGGTGACGGCAGGATGATTTGGGAGAATGGCATTAAAGCATGTAAATTATCACATGTGAAATGAATCGCCAGTCCAGGTTCGATGCATGATACAGGGTGCTCGGGGCTGGTGCACTGGGATGACCCAGAGGGATGGGATGGGGAGGGAGGTGGGAGGGAGGTTCATGATGGGGATCACATGTACACCCATGACAGATTCAAGTCAATGTATGGCAAAACCAATACAATATTGTAAAGTAAAATAAAATAAAACCTCAACATTCAAAAAATGAAGATGATGGCATCCAGTCCCATCACTTCATGGCAAATCGATGGGGAAACAATGGAAACAGTGACAGGCTTTATTTTCTTGGGCTCCAAAATCACTGCAGATGGTGACTGTAGCCAAATTAAAAGACACTTGCTCCTTGGAGGAAAAGTTATGAGCAAACTAGACAGCATATTGACTTTGCCAACAAAGGTCCATCTAGATAAAGCTATGTATTAGTCAGGTATGGATGTGAGAGTTGGATCTTAAAGAAACCTGAGCAGTGAAGAATTGATGCTTTTGAACTGTGGTGTTGGAGAAGACTTTTGAGAGTCTCTGGACAGCAATGAGATCAAACTAGCCAATCTTAAAGAAATGAGTCCTGAATATGCCTTTGAAGAACTTATGTTGAAGCTGAAGCTCCAATCCTTTGGCCATCTGATGCACAGAGCTAATTAGACTCAATGGAGCCTCAATGAGTTTCAGCAGGCTCTGGAAGATGGTGAAGGACAGGGAAGCCTGGCGTTCTGCAGTCCATGGATTCACAAAGAGTCAGACAAACCTGAGCAACTGAACAACAACAGCTATGAATTGAAAGGAGGGATCTACTTCATGCCATCAGGTATTCAATATTTTCCTATCTTGTTGAAGTTAGAGTATCTGAGTTCCTTAAAATCAAACAACAACAAAAAATTCAATCGAATGTGGAAAACCCTATGTTTTACTAAGATAATAATTTTCAGAAATTAACCATAGACCTTTGGTGTGAGGATATACACAAATAAAGATTGTGACCCAGTCAACAATAAATCCAGCAAATGATTCAGACCATTATTATGAGTTGCTTTCAGTAACTGTAGCCAACCAAGGTTTGATAAATAATAGAGAATTTAAGTTGTACTTATACTATGGAATAGGTGAGACAGATGTGAAATAAAGAGCATGTGTAAACAAATTTAAAACAATTATCAGATCAAGTAGTAAATGATTTTTGACTGATGTGTAATATTTGTGAGGCTAGAAATATCGATTGTGCTGTGAATAAAGGCAGATTTGAAGGCAGAAATTTTAGTTAATGAATTTTGCAGATGGAGAATCTTAATCTAATTCTTGCAACATCCACCATGGGGGGGGGGGGCGGGGAAGAGCTCACATAATGGACTGATAAGTGACTTAGAAGAAAGGCCAGATTTTGGAGACTTTGGTAAGCAAGGAATAAGATGCAGTCAAAAACATTTTCTGGGATCTCAAGACTTCGTTAGCCACAGTACTGGTTTAAAGAACCCTTTCTCAGAGCACATAACCTCTGAAGGTACTTTCTAAAGGTTATTGGAATTAACACAGAAAGAATTCTTGGAAGCTAAGAGAGATGATTGTAAATCAAATATTTTACCACAGGTTTCTTCATGATCAATTAGTCATTGGAAAAGTAGATGTTCCTATATGCAAATCTTTGCAACTGGGAAAAAGACAGCTAAATCTCCAGCATATCAGGCAGTGAGTTTGTAAAAACTGATGACTGCTTTCATGACAGCATTTCAACAGCCCTCTTTTTTCATTCCCTGATTTCTCTCAAGGTCTTTCAGAATTTTTTTTTCTTTTTCTCATAGCTGTTCTTTTATTATTTTTATTTTCCTGGCAAGATAAATAATCTTTTTGTTTGGAAACACTCTATGATTCCTCTGCATAAAGCATATGTCTTATTTCTCGTTTTCCACTAGGATTTCAAGAATTGCCTTTTATACTAACTACAGTACAGTGTTGCATCCCTTCCTCCTTCTTAAATTGAGAGTCATGCAGTGATTATTCATTTAAAATTTCCTTCAACACCTATGCCTTCCCAACCCCCTACACCCATACAAATCACATTTTCATCTTAGCTGTTAAGTCTCTTACCAATTACTTGATGAGTTCTGTTAATAATGCAGAAACTCTTGTTTGGCATATTGTTTATTTTTGAGACACATGAACACAGTGTATTTGGATGTTGAGAATGCAGAGAATTTGTTGCTAAGACTGGTACATTTCAGAAGTCAGTGTAGTGAGATGGCTGTATTTGATTTAATTCTAAAAGATACATGAATAGAAGCATTGAAGTTTTATTGTGCTGAACCACCTCTTTCCATGCCACAATTTTACAATATATGCAACTCTTGCTAAATTTCGCAGACTCCACAAAAAACTGTGGAAAATTTCTGTAAATATAACAACCCCATAATCACTTCAAGTACAGTACATACGTCATCATATTCGTTTGCCATTTTCATGGTGACTTGTCCTTTCTACATTTTATTATTCATTTATGATAGCTATTATAGGCCTTTCAGATTCTATCTTGCTCTCCTGAGGAATATTTATGGCTATTATAGGGCTCTTATGAGAAGACCCAAAGATAGTTATTTCAGATACCCTGTGAAATGCTATATTAGTATAGGGATTGGCTGGCAGTAAAAGATCTCAAGTTGTTTCAGAGTCTTCCTTGATGAAGATAAAGAGGCAGGTTATTCCTGGTGAGGTTTCCTTTTCACTCAGGGGAACCAAGTTATCTTTTGACAAGGAGGTTAGAACACATAAATTAACACAGTTCTGCAAATACAAACTGTTTTGGAAAGGTCACCAGGAGGAAAGCAAGAAAGGATTTAGGATGTGTTTGTAAACTGATTTCTGAATGCAGTTTGTAACTCTGTTTCTCACTCAGTATACTAATGGGGAAGTGTGATATGCATGGAAAAGAAATGGCAATGTCTTATCCAGCCCAGAGCAGAGATTTCACCACATTCACACAGCACAGTCATAGAATGTGGAATGTAAGCTCCTCCAGGGAAGGACACTAGAATGTTCTATTTGCTATGTCTCCTAAGCAGCTAGACTGATGCCTGGCACATAATAGACTCTCAGTCAATATTTGATGAGTGAATACATCAACTATTACCATCTCTGCCAAGGTACTCTTTAGTTTATAATTAATTTTTATTTCTTTATGTAGAGTATTTTATTTGTTTTCATTTGTTTCGCTTTTGCTTAAGTTGATTTGTCATAATAGAATGGCATAAATTTTAGTCCACAGTAAAAAAGCTGTCAAAATACCTTCTGATCTCTTAATTTGTCACATGTACTTTTATTTCAAAAACGTTTTCAGTTGTTTCTTTGAAAATGATATATTCCTTTCATTGCTTTAAAATCCTGTAACTGATCATAAGACCTAAACATTAAGAAATCAAATTAACTCCAGATTTGCTGTAAAGTTATTGATGCTAAACATAACATTCCACATTCTACCAAACAACTCTAATCTTGATCTAAACAAAACAAAACATAAACAGAAGAGGCAAGAGGAAACCACCGAGATATATCTCAATTTTAGTTTAAGTGAAGAAAACTTTTGCCTGAAGTTTTCTCATTTACCATTTTCTTCTGAGTAGTTATAAAGACGAGAGATAAATTGGATTTGGAGATTTATTTAATACTATATATGTATATGTATATGATAAGTTACAGTAAATGTCACAATATTGCCCAAAATACATCAACTATAGTCACTAATCTAACTATATTAGAATTGACTCATAAATTATTCATTGGATACTATTTTAAAAAAGCAACACTATTGCAATTTTGGGAAAAAATGGATTTTTGCTTGAATTCCAGTCTCTTTATTATTAGCCATATAATCTAATACCCTTATCTTGTCTAGTCTATTAACAAACCCTGTAATTCACAGGGTAATTGGAAAATTAAGTGAAATAAATAATATGGACACAGAGGAGGGTGAAAGCATTTGTTTCTAAAGCAGTTAGTAATATTGTGGATTCATAGATACTTATCATTTTTGACAGAAACCTCTGGCAGATACCTAGAGGAGAAACTGTGAAGTCTGTGAGCAAAAGGAAGGTTTAGGACACAGGGCTGGGTGATTCATCCCATTCCTCTGCTTTCGATCATGTCCTCTTGGATATGCAGCTTCTTTTGCTTAAGCTCCAATCTCTTAATTTACAAAATGTCAATGCTTATCTGCTTCATTGAGTTCTTGTGATGATTCCATTAAATTATATACTTAAAATACATTTTTAACATTGTGAAATTTCTATAGAGCCTTGTTGCAGCCAGTCAACATTTATGTTCATGATTCTTCTTTATACTGAACATTTGTTTGCAACATTAAAAACATGAAGCTTTGCCTTATATTATTACTTGTATCCTCATATTTTCCTGGCCATTTCTTGTATTTACAGTATCTTTAGTTATCTGATCATTGGTATATTATAAATGTCCTCAAGGCCTATGGGGGAACAAACAGAAATGGCCCCTCAAGGATCATGTCACCATGAATTTTAAAAGAACAAAAGCAAAAATTCAAAACAGACATAGAAATGAATTTTTTTGTGTGATGATGTTGCTTTTACCCAGTTCGTCCCTTTCTTTTCTCTCATGTTTCTATAAGTGCCGACTCTCATAGTCTAGGCCCAAGAGTAAAGATACTTCTGAATGTGCTTGGGGTATTGAGTCTTAGTTTTCTTCTATCTGTACTTGATGAATGATATGTGGCACAGTCAATGTTTTATATTTCTTTTTAACTCAGCACAAAGCTTTTTAATGGACCATGCTTTTTCTGGTGATGTACTCATTGCCTGGGTATCCAACAACTTGTGTCAGTCATCTTAGTTGTATCAGCTATCTATAAATGTAGCTCTCTGCAAGATGAAATGACCTGGGACCAATTAATTGAAAATGGGGGAGGGGGGAGAAATGTGATAAATGCCATTGGGAGTGATTAACAAAATTAGCTATGCATCAATTGCAGATGGCCAGAGACACGGCTTGCCAAATGGAGTTGGCTACATATGAAGGATAACATATTGTTCAAGCAGCAGGACTTGAGAAGGATGTAGACATTCCAGCAAAATGGGCATGAACAGATGCAACATTACCTTAGAGCAGCAAATGTGAGTGTTCTGTTATTGCTTAGTTGTTGCTTGTTCAAATAAGGTGTATTTTATGTGACAGGGGCATTAAACTTCAAGTGCTTTCCTGAGGTCATTCAACCTAGAGCCCCAGAGATCTCTTGGCTACTAAATACTTTAGACATTTATTTACTTGGGATGTAACAGTTATATGTTCTGTGCAAGCCTTAATTCAATGAGTTTTCTTGTTTATAGTCATGTGGCTAAAAATTTCATTCTCTAAGACATTCTCATCATAAATAATCATTCTCTGTCAATAATAAGCTTTTTTGTTTAATCAAAGACAAACCATTATGCCCATGCATGAAAAAGCCATTCATTCTTTAAACAATTCTCTAATTGGAAGAGTCTGAACCAATCAATTTCTACCTTTTATATAAAAGTTATCAATTTAAGAAGTATAGAAATTCCATTGATAGGAGTACTTTCTTATGCTTCTACTAGACCTGTAGTAGGCCAAGATAATGACCTTTCACCTGGATCTATAAACATATCTTTATTGAAAGTTTTATAACAATTCCTTTTTGCTTTTGGATATCTTGATATAAGAAATTTCCGAACAATGTTCCAGGGACACATTGAATCTGTATCTGAACATTCAACTTAGTGATAGCCTTTAAGAAGTGAAGCAAACTAGACTCCAGGTAAATTTTGAATATAAAATAAAAACATTATACACTACTCTTCATTCACTTTTGCAATTTAGAACCTGACTGCAATCATTCAAGGCTAATTTACTAATTAGATCTCAGCCACGAGTTTTACTATTCATCCCAGTTCCCAAATAGCTTCTATTACTCAATGATCATATCATTTTGAGCCATGTCTCAATAATCATCAACTTTAATATTTTCCAAAATAACTGTTACTAAGCTAGCTGGTATCCCTATAGTGACTCTATGATTGGAAATGGCATTAGAATATTATTTCTCAGTTTTTCTTGGTTATATGTTCTGAAACTTACATGAATGATATAAAAAAGAGTTTATACCATTGAAAAATGATTTCTGAGATAATTCAAAGTGCTGGTGCTTAACCCTTTCCAGCTATCTGGGACATTTACCAGATATTGGTTGGTTGAAGGTGGTATTCAGAAAAACTTTCAAAAAATTGAAAACTGTCATTCATGACTGGCTTTTCACTATGTTACCACAAGTGTCTCCTTAAAATATAATTTTTTTAAATTTTATTTTATTTTTAAACTTTACAAAATTGTATTAGTTTTGCCAAATATCAAAATGAATCCGCCACAGGTATACATGTGTTCCCCATCCTGAACCCTCCTCCCTCCTCCCTCCCCATACCATCCCTCTGGGTCGTCCCAGTGCACTAGCCCCAAGCATCCAGTATCGTGCATCGAACCTGGACTGGCAACTCGTTTCTTACATGATATTTTACATGTTTCAATGTCATTCTCCCAAATCTTCCCACCCTCTCCCTCTCCCACAGAGTCCATAAGACTGTTCTATACATCAGTGTCTCTTTTGCTGTCTCATACACAGGGTTATTGTTACCATCTTTCTAAATTCCATATATATGCGTTAGTATACTGTATTGATGTTTTTCTTTCTGGCTTACTTCACTCTGTATAATAGGCTCCAGTTTCATCCACCTCATTAGAACTGATTCAAATGTATTCTTTGTAATGGCTGAGTAATACTCCATTGTGTATATGTACCACTGCTTTCTTATCCATTCATCCGCTGATGGGCATCTAGGTTGCTTCCATGTCCTGGCTATTATATACAGTGCTGCGATGAACATTGGGGTACATGTGTCTCTTTCCCTTCTGGTTTTCTCAGTGTGTATGCCTAGCAGTGGGATTGCTGGATCATAAGGCAGTTCTATTTCCAGTTTTTTAAGGAATCTCCGCACTGTTCTCCATAGTGGCTGCACTAGTTTGCATTCCCACCAACAGTGTAAGAGGGTTCCCTTTTCTCCACACCCTCTCCAGCATTTATTATTTGTAGACTTTTGGATCGCAGCCATTCTGACTGGTGTAAAATGGTACCTCATAGTGGTTTTGATTTGCATTTCTCTGATAATGAGTGATGTTGAGCATCTTTTCATGTGTTTGTTAGCCATCTGTATGTCTTTTTTGGAGACATGTCTATTTAGTTCTTTGGCCCATTTTTTGATTGGATCGTTTATTTTTCTGGAGTTGAGCTGTAGGAGTTGCTTGTATATTTTTGAGATTAGTTGTTTGTCCGTTGCTTCATTTGCTATTATTTTCTCCCATTCTGAAGGCTGTCTTTTCACCTTGCTAATAGTTTCCTTTGATGTGCAGAAGCTTTTAAGGTTAATTAGGTCCCATTTGTTTATTTTTGCTTTTATTTCCAATATTCTAGGAGGTGGGTCATAGAGGATCCTGCTGTGATGTATGTCAGAGAGTGTTTTGCCTATGTTCTCCTCTAGGAGTTTTATAGTTTCTGGTCTTACGTTTAGATCTTTAATCCATTTTGAGTTTATTTTTGTGTATGGTGTTAGTGTTCTAGTTTCATTCTTTTACAAGTGGTTGACCAGATTTCCCAGCACCACTTGTTAAAGAGATTGTCTTTAATCCATTGTATATTCTTGCCTCCTTTGTCAAAGATAAGTATAATTTAATGGATTATGTCACATACATACCAGACTATCAACACAGAGGAATTTGATTTACTCTAAGTCCACAAACAAAAGGCAAGTGGATATGATTCTCTCAAGACCCAGAAAAAATGCTTCCAAACTCCTTGAAAGAAATCTGCTTTTAGTGGGTTCACATAAAAAGGGGATACATCATAATGCTGTGCTGCTTCAAAGAGCATCATGACACATGCATGTAAAATGTTGTACTTGTCACCTGTAACTAGGTATCACTACATTTCTAAACTCTTGTTCCACTAAGTTGGTGGGAAAATTCATTTCAAACTGTTTCAGGATTTTTCACCCCGATAAGCCATGTTTATAGAGCACTAAATTATATCTAAGGACTGGGGGAAAAAAACTCCTCTCATTTAGCCATCTGTCCACATAACTGTTTCATAAATATATCTTTTACCCTCTTAATTCTAGTATTTGCTGTCCAGCAGTTCTCTCTGTTTCTTTGTTACCCTTGGAATACCAGAATTGTGAGAGTAAGATGTACTTTATAGCCAGTCATGCTGTAAAATGTTCCTTTGTTCTGATTATCTCACAGATTTCTGGGTGGTTTTATTGTATCTTTGCATATTAAAGAAACAGGGACAGACCTCTCTCTTTTAGTCTCTTATTTTCTGCCAAGACTGGGGGTTTGCCTTCTAATCTCCCTAGACAGCTTACGAATTAACTTTTCCTAATGTTTCTGGATAAGATAGTTTTCCAATACATGTAAACTCAAAACCAGCTCTAGAATGAAATATTTTTAGGTTGTCTTTTATTTCTACCTTAAGGACAGTGAAGTAACTGCAATATCCTAGATCTCAAAGAAAAGACAAAAGAGTACCCAGATATTCAAAAGCAATCATAACATTGATGCTAATGTGCATGTCATGCTTGAATACTCAGTTCAGTTCCATTCAGTCACTCAGTCGTGTCCAACCCAGTGACCCCATGACTGCAACATGCTAGGCCTCCCTGTCTATCACCAACTTCCAGAGTTTACTCAAACTTATTTCCATTGAGTTGGTGATGCCATCCAACCATCTAATCCTCTGTCGTCCCCCGCTCCTCCCATGTTCAATCTTTCCCAGTACTTGGATACTACTAAGTAAGTATTCTTATAAAGATAGTAGTAAGTTGTAGGGAAACTTACAAGTAGTACAAGTTGGTCTTCCCTGATAGTTCAGTTGGTAAATAATCTGCCTGAAGTGCAGGAGACCCCCGTTCAATTCCTGGGTCAGAAAGATCCCCTGGAGAAGGGATAGACTACCCCCTCCAGTATTCTGGTGTGGAAAATTCCATGGATTGTATAGTCCATGGTGTCATGAAGAGTCGGTTATGACTGAGTGACTTTCATTTACAAGTAGTAAGTTGTAGGGAAGCTGCCCACCTTAAAAACAATTTCTATTCAGGTCTAAGTCAGAGGGCTTAACATGAAACATTCCTTAAATACCTATATATCAAGTTCAATTTGAAACTTGGAAATTATCAGAGGCTACATTGAAGACAAATGGGACCTAGAACTACCACAAAAGTCTATGTGTGTTCAAAAACTGTTCTGTATTTTAGTATTAGTATTTATTGTATTCAACACTCCATTTTGCAGTGTTGAAGCTCCAAAGATATCTTAGGAAGTCAGAATCCCCCCAGAAAGTGAATTTTTAGAAATATGTGTAGGGCTACCTGGTGACTCCTATGAGATTTCACACAGCCTTTGAAGGACAAAAAGAGATGAGACTTTAAAAAAGCATTTCTGAAACAGAAGAAATATGAGTTTGGGCCATAAAGAATTAAAAGCAATCTTTATGGCTCACTCAGTTCCGTTTACTCACTCAGTCGTGTCAGACTCTTTGCAACTCCATGAACCACAGCACGCCAGGCCTCCCTGTCCATCACGTACTCCAGGAGTCCACCCAAACCCATGTCCATTGAGTCAGTGATGCCATCCAACCATCTCATCCTCTGTCATCCCCTTCTCCTCCTGTCTTCAATCTTCCCCAGCTTCAGAGTCTTTTCAAATGAGTCAGCTCTTCACATCAGGTGGCTAAAGTATTGGAGTTTCAGCTTTAGCATCAGTCCTTCCAATGAATATCCAGGACTGATTTCCTTTAGGATGGACTGGTTGGATCTCTTTGTAGTCCAAGAGACTCTCAAGAGTCTTCTCCAACACCACAGTTCAAAAGCATCAATTCTTCGGCACTCAGCCTTCTTTATGGTCCAACTCTCACATCCATACATAACCACTGGAAAAACCATAGCCTTGACTAGTTGGACCTTTGTTGACAAAGTAATGTCTCTGCTTTTTAATATGCTATCTAGGTTGGTCATAACTTTTCTTCCAAGAGGTAAGTGTATTTTGATTTCCT
This sequence comes from Bos grunniens, assembly GCF_055505025.1. NCBI lineage: Eukaryota > Metazoa > Chordata > Mammalia > Artiodactyla > Bovidae > Bos > Bos grunniens. Next base: position 5,169,190 of record NC_141176.1, on the reverse strand, counting down.
GGCTGCAATCACCATCTGCAGTTATTTTGGATCCCAGAAAAATAAAAGCAGCCACTGTTTCCACTGTTTCCCCATCTATTTCCCATGAAGTGATGGGACCAGATGCCATGATCTTTGTTTTCTGAATGTTAAGTTTTAAGCCAACTTTTTCACTCTCTTCTTTCACCTTCATCAAGAGGCTTTTTATTTCCTCTTCAAATTCTGCCATAAGGGTGGTGTCATCTGCATATCTGAGGTTATTGATATTTCTCCCCGCAATCTTGATTCCAGCTTGTGCTTCTTCCAGCCCAGCATTTCTCATGATGTACTCTGCATAGAAGTTAAATAAGCAGGGTGACAATATACAGCTTTGACGTACTCCTTTTCCTATTTGGAACCAGTCTGTTTTTCCATGTCTAGTTCTAACTGTTGCTTCCTGATCTGCATACAGGTTTCTCAAGAGGCAGGTCAGGTGGTCTGGTATTCTCATCTCTTTCAGAATTTTCTACAGTTTATTGTAATCCATATAGTCAAAGGCTTTGGCATAGTCAATAAAGCAGAAATAGATGTTTTTCTGGAGCTCTCTTCCTTTTTTAATGATCCAGCAGATGTTGGCAATTTGATCTGTGTGTCCTCTGCCTTTTCTAAAACCAGCTTGAACATCTAGAAGTTCATGGTTCACGTATTTCCAAAATTAATCTGTACTTGACTGTGAAAAGTCCACATCAATTCATGGAAGGAATGGATGAAGTAGAAATGAGGCTATTTTCATGGGGAATGAACAGAGTAAAAATATACACATATATTTACAGAAAAAAAAAAAAACCACCTTTTGCTACCACAGTTACCAATGTTAGAAATACTTGTACAGAAGTTCTAGCAGTGAACCCCTGATTTATGGCATATGAGCAGTTTTCAATTGAATTTTATAAATAACCTGATATAACTTAAGAACAGAACATGCTGTTTTTTAGCTAGTAATGAATATTTGTAGTTATTCTATTATGTCCCTTTTAAATAAAAGGTACTGAAACAATGCATTTGGAAAAATATGGAAAGATTTTGTGAATATTTTGATGTGTATTTTATGGTAGACCAAATAACACATGTCATGTAACAAACATGTCATGTTCTTGGTATGTTGCCAGACAGTAGGAATACAAGTATGAATAAATCATGAATTACACTTTCAAGAAGTTTGCAACAGAATGAGGAAGCAGTGAAGTAAAAGGAAAGGTACAATACATAATCATGCTATAGTATGGATGAGAACTTAGAGAAAAGAGGAACTAGCTAACCACTGGAAACTAAAATTAAAATTTCTCCATGTAAATGGCATTTGAGATTTCCTTGGTACTTACTATTGTCCATTCAGATTATGAAAGAGCCAGATATCAGTTGGAACATGAAAATAGAAATTAAATATTTTCACCAAACCAAATGATTTTTACTCTAATATATAGTTGCAGTGCATGAATATGCTAATAGTAATAGTATAGTAATAGTAACAATAATGATCATCTCTGCCATGCTTTCATTAAATTGCTACTAAGCATTAGCTATTTGAATACTCATAACCACTCTTCATTTACAGCTGAGAAAGTCTTGGCTCAAAGATATTAAATAATGTGCTCAATAGCTAGTAGTAAGCTGTAAAGAAAACATTTAAACATAAGTCCTATTTGAAACTCCATCACTGAACTGAGGGTAAGGAAATAAATTATTTGTACTCACTGATTTTCTTCACCTATAAATTGGCCAGTAAACTTGGTAAATCCTTCATACTCTTCTAGTCCTTGGAAATTCACTGAACATATTTAAACTTTGAGAGTCCTAAAGTTATAGAAAATGTTTACATGTTAGCCCAGTATTTTTTAAACGTGTAACTCTTTCCTGCAATTAAAACTATTCATCATGTACAGAAATTGTATTCCAGAAAATATATTCTGAAAAACATTGTATCTGCCACAAATTAACAATTCTAAAAATACAAAGCTAGCCTTGCTGAATATACCCAATCTCATCAATTTAGTATTTAAAATTGCCTGAATACCTTGAATATCCTTTATTTGTATTAGTAAAAGTGATTCTATATGTTGCTATTTGCAAAATTCTGTCTTTTACATTTTTATTTGATCATAATAAGCTTGAAGTGTAATCTTTGTGTTTAGATATTAATATTTGTGTAGAAATAAAAATTAATAATAGTTACCACATTAGGGTAATGAATTATCCCACAATCATCTAGAAATATTAATGAAAGAGTCCAATTAACTAATGAAAGAATCAAAGTCTCAATACAATGAGACTTTTAATATGTCATATTTAGCACTCTGTCAGACTCAATTATCAGGTGTTACAAGTGTAGATAACTGACCTTTTCAAATATTTTCTTCCATGCCTACTTTCCAGTATTTTTTCCTTTCAGATATATATTTTTTCCTGCACTTCCTTTGCAGCTGGAATTTAATTCAGTTCTGGCTAGTTAGATATTATTATATGAGGTTAGCTTTAGGATGTTTTGTTCACATCAGAAAGAGAGGCATGTGAGGTGAGAGATTTCATCTTGTAACTGTCCTCTTATTTCCTGAGTTGAACGTAGCATTCCTGGACATGATGATTTAGCCAAAACAGTCAGTTTGCTGTCATGAAGACTAAACAGGACACACTGGAAATTCATACTAGAACGTCAGGAAATTCTGGGTCCTTGATGACACTGATGAGCTACTAAAAAAAAAAAAAACAAGGACAGCTTATCTTTGACTTCTTGGTATTGAAATTATTTTACTATATAATTTAAATCACATTAGTCTCAATTTTATCTTACTTATACTCCAATGCCTCCTACTTGGTAGAAGAACATTTCGTTGATGAATTCCTATGTGCGTGCTCCAGAGAGTTTGGGATAAGTCAGTTCAATTCAGTTCAGGGATGAGTCAGTTCAGTTCAGTTCAGTCGCTCAGCCATGTCCAACTCTTTTCGACCCCATGAATCGCAGCACACCAGGGCTCCCTGTCCATCATCAACTCCCGGAGTTCACCCAAACTCATGTGCATCAAATCGGTGATGCCATCCAGCCATCTCATCCTCTGTCGGCCCTTTCTCCTCCTGCCCCCCAATCCCTCCCAGCGTCAGGGTCTTTTCCAATGAGTCAACTCCTCGCATGAGGTGGCCAAAGTATTGGAGTTTCCACCTCAGCATCAGTCCTTCCAGTGAACACCCAGGACTGGTCTCCTTTAGGATGGACTGGTTGGATTTCCTTGCAGTCCAAGGGACTCTCAAGAGTCTTCTCCAACCCCACAGTTCAAAATCATCAATTTTTCAGTGCTCAGCTTTCTTTACAGTCCAACTCTCACATCCATACATGACCACTGGAAAAACCATAGCCTTGACTAGACTGACCTTTGTTGGCAAAGTAATGTCTCTGCTTTTTAATATGCTATCTAGGATGGTCATAACTTTCCTTCCAAGGAGTAAGCGTCTTTTAATTTCCTGGCTGCAATCACCATCTGCAGTGATTTTGGGATGAGTAAGTATTACTAAACTGCTTACCCCAACAAAAAATATTTCTGTCTTATATTGTCATCTTCTCTTGTCTGTATTCTAACCATGTATCACAAATAATATATGTGATATATAAAAATATTATTTTAGAATAAGATTAAAAAACAGTTTTTATCTTCATCCACCATCATCACAATAAAGAATATACCTATATATTTAACTCAATATATTTTTTCTGCCACTGGAAAGATGGAGTAGACATCATGGTGGACTCACTTTCCAATGAGTCCATTCTTTGTACCAGGTGGCCAAAGTATTGGAATTTCAGCTTCAGCATCAGTCCTTCCAATGAATATTCAGGACTGATTTCTTTTAGGATTGACAGGTTGGATCTCCTTTCAGTCCAAGGGACTCTCAAGAGTCTTCTCCAACACCACAGTTCAAAAGCATCAATTCTTCATGCTCAGTTTTCTTTATAATCCAACTCTCACATCCATACATGACTACTGGAAAAACCATAGCTTTGAGTAGATGGACCTTTGCTGGTAAAATAATGTCTCCACTTTTTAATACATGTTCTAGGCTGTTCATAGTTTTTCTTCCAAGGAACAAGTGTTACATTTATTAAGACTTGTTTTATGGACTAACATGATCTATTTTGAAAAGTGTCTCATGTGTCTTTAAGAAATATAAAAGTACATTAAGAATGAATACCTTAATCTGTAGAGTTAAGACAAAATGAAGAAACCGTTCACCTTAACTGTGATCTCTTGTAATATAAAGCAGCTACAGGCTTTTTACTTGCCTTACAATGTTTTCAAAGAATCTCCACTGCTTTTCTACCATGACTGAGTTCCACATTTGGCAAATCAAAGGCAAGAATCTTGCCATGTAGGGTCTAGTGATGGGATAAATAATAAAATAAGGAAATCTTAGTTATCAAATATATATTTTGCCACTTAGACAAAACACTAAATGAGGCTCTCACAAATTTTCAGGCTGACAATCGAGAGTCATAACCTTAGTTGTAGTACTGATGGAAGAAGAGATCATGGTTCAGTGTTTCTTTGCTGTTTAGTCCTCAACTAAGTATTCACATGAAAAAAATGTAAAGCATCAGTGATTCAGAAATATTTAGACTACATCCTATAGAAATTAAAGTCTATGCATCTAGTAGTGATAAAATGACTCCTGCTACAATATATCTTATATAGTACATATTGAATTCCCTTTCCAAAAAACTCACTATAACTTAAATACTAATTTCTACGTAAGAGTAGTTGAGAACATTTCTATTGCCATAGGGCATGGGGGGATAACTATTGTAAGATATAGAATATCTGGCTCTATTATTGTGAGTGTTAATCACTCAGTCATGTTCAACCCCTCATAATCCCATGGATTGTAGCCCAACCAGGCTCCTCTGTCTGTAGAATTCTCCAGGCAAGAATACTGGAATGAGTTGCCATTTCCTTCCCCAGAGAAAAATTATTATTGTGAACCAATATTTATTAAGATTTTGTCCAGATAATTTCAACACTGCTCTTTATTAACTTGAAAAATATTAATTTTCTCTAGTGGAATCATCAAAAGTTTAACTGACCATACTTAGCAAGCATATTTGTCAGCTGTCTACTATTAAATAGTGTAGTTAAATCATCATGACACAAGCACCATGAAGAATTTAAAAATCACACATTTTGTGGGAACTTTATTAAGCCTCTTTTATGACACTATAATAAGATTTCAGTAAATGGAAATTTTTCTTTTCCTCTTTTACTTTTAGATTCAACTGTATATAAATTCTTCTCCAGAACTTATTGATAGAGAATTTATGTAAAAAGATTCATGCTGGCATTATGTATAAGGTTTCATAAAAAGAAAATTTTCTGATTTACAATGATTTTAAAAGACAATTTATGTAAAATAGGGAAAGTAGAAATAACTAGAATCTTATTAATAACTAAATCAGTACCTGATATTTCATAATTTATGACTGAGAGATTAATGTATTTTGAAGAGAGTTCTTAGACTCTATGTAGCAGGTTTCTACTTATCTCTTCAATACTAAGACTGCATATTTGGAAAGAAACAGGAGATGGATAGACCCATGTATGACTAATTCTGACACTATTCTAGCCATAATATTTGAAAGACAATAATAAAATGGCTCTTCTGACCCAAACATCTGGGTCTGGCTTATTACTGATCAAGGGAGAGAAAGATTCCTGAATGCCTGCCTTTCAGATATAGTAGTACCATAAATATATTTTTCTTTAACATTTAAAAATAGAAATTCCTGATGTGCCTGACTGCCCAACAACAGAGAAGTAGTACCCCAGGCAAGGGAACCCTCTAAGTGCCTGAACAGGTGGAGCTACAGAGAAAGACTGGCCAAAGAGGACTTCTGATTGCCAGCTACAAGAGGCTTGAAAAAGGACTATGAAAGGGCCATAACTCCTGGGGTGGAGGCAGTCCATGTCCCTGCACACTTGGCCCCGGCCAAGGTCCCTGCATGCAAAGCAGCTTCAGCACTCTCACACTCAACTCTCAGTGGAGCAGAGTTGCCACAGGCAAAAAAGTCTTGCATCTATGCCTGCAGGGTCGCTTTGGTCGTGTCTGACTCTTTCTGACACTGTAGACTGTGGCCTGCCAGGCTTCTTTATCAGAAAGGGAATTCTCCAGGCAAGAATACTGGAGTGTATTGGCCAATACTGGTTGCTATACCCTACTGGTTGCCATATTTCCTGCTGCCCTAGCTGCCAAACTCTTTGAGTACCTGGTGCTGCCAGACTCCCTGCTACCTAAGCAGCTGCATCACCTCCACACCTGGCTCTCACAGGGGCAAACTCAAGCCCTCCAGGGCAGCCTCAGGAGCAAACCCCAGTGTATGACCCACATGTATAGGTGGAAATAAAACCACAATTGAAACCCAGGGGGGCAGTGTGGCTAAGGAAGAAGACCCAACACCTTCCCACCAGCTGTACAAGCTGCAGATTAAATCCACAGGATCAACTAAGCAGACTGTATCTCTGGAATGTGTAAAAGGACACTGAGAGCTTCTACAAAAGAAAACACACTAGTCTGACAGCTGTGGACATTGGAAGCAAGAATACACAGGAGTAGGACCAGATTAGAGTCTGAGTACTCCCACAGAAGGTGCAGAAATCAGTACAGTATTGGAGGGCATCCTAAGAGGTAAGGTAGACTGACTCCTAGAGAGGGAAAGGACTCTGACAGCAATGACTCAAGAAGAACATTTATTATTCTTATTATTTTTACTTGTAGATTCTTTTGGATGTTTTCCCCCTTTTTTCCCCTCCCCCCTCTCCTGCCCATTGTAGTTGTTGATTTTATTGTCACTAAGAAATCCAATTAGGCTATTGTTTTTTTTTTTTCTTAGTCAAATTTTTATTGTCATAAACCTCTGCCTCTATGTTGGGCTTTTGTAGTTCTGTCGAGTTGTCCTTTTTTTTCATTTTAATTTTTAAACCTATTATTATTTTTTTCTACCTTTATTCCTTTGTTTGCTTTTCCTACTGCTCTTTTCCCCTTGCAGTTAATCTTTCATGTATATGAATCTTCTTTATCTACCTCTATTTAACTTTGCATAACTATTCTTTCTTTCTTTTCTCTCCTTTCCTCTCAACACATGTGTTAGCTTTATTCTCATTGCTTTATTCCCCAATTGGCACCTTGCTTTAGTTTTGTTTTCCAGTTTGTGCTTTGGTTACTTTTGATTTGGTAGATATAATTTTTGTTTTCCTTTTGCTTGCCAGGTCAATTTATTGTACTTTATTTTTGTTGGACTACTGTGTATATTAAGTCACACTTTCTATTGTTATTAAAAAACCTCTGCCTCTATGTTGTGCTTTTGCAGTTCTGTGGAGTTTTCCTATTTTCTTCTCCCATTTTTTTCTCCTTTTTTCTTCTTCCATTTTTTTCTTTTCTTTTTTACAATTTTAATTTTTTAAACCTAGTATATTTTTTATACACATTTCTTTGTTTGCCTTCCTTACTGTTCCTCTTCCCTTGCAGTTCATCTTTAAAATATATAAAACTTCTTCACCTACCTCTGTTTAGCTTTGCATATGTATTCTTTCTTGCTTTTCCTCTCAACATATTTGTTAGTTTTGTTTTCATGGCTTTATTTCCCATTTGAAACCTTTAGTTTTGTTTTCCAACTTGTGGTTAAGTTAATTTTATTCTTAACTGTTAAATATAAATTTTGATTTGCTTTGTTCACTGGGTCAATCTACTGTACTTTATTTTTGTTAGACTGCTTTGACTTTGCTCATGGGTGTACATGTATATATGTATATTCCATTATGTTAATTATTTTTTCTAACTGCCATTTGATTTTGTAACCGATTTTGTAACCGATTTTGTAACTACCCTTTGTCTAGGGTTCATCTTTGGTCTATCGTTTTTTGAATATTTATTTTGATCTCACTTAATGCTACAGCAATCCACTTGTGGAAACTTTGTTGTTGACCAGAGATCAAACCCTCAGCCTTTGGAATGAGAGCACTGACTACAAGACTCTAGATTACCAGAGAACTAACCCTTGAGAGTATTAAATAGTGAGAACTCACACAAAGGAAACCACTTGAATACAAGACCAGGCATCACGCAACCACCAGTAGCACCCTGTGTAGGATGCTTCATCTAAACAACAAACAAAACAGATATACAAACCAAATCATCAGCAGACAGGATTACATCCTTACTCAGCCTTGCCCATCAGAGGAAAAACAAACAAAAAATCAGCAAAAATCTCACCCTATACAAAGCTCACACAAACCATTGGACCAACCTCAGGAGGACAGAAACCAAAAGGAAGAAAGAATTCAACCTTTTTCAAGGAAATAATTCAACTTTCCTTGAAGCCTGGGAAAATGAGACTTCAAACACAATCAGTTCAGTTCAGTCACTCAGTCGTGTCAGACTCTTTGTGACCCCATGAACTTCAGCATTCCAGGCCTCCCTGTCCATCACCAACTCCCGGAGTTTACCCAAACTCATGTCCATCGAGTCGGTGATGCCATCCAACCACCTCCCCTTTTCCTCCCGCCCTCAATGTTCCCCAGCATCAGGGTCTTTTCAAATGAGTCAGCTCTTCACATCAGGTGGCCAAAGTATTGGAATTTCAGCTTCAATATCAGTCCTTCCAATGAACATCCAGAACTGATCTCCTTTAGGATGGACTGGTTGAATCTCCTTTCAGTCCAAGAGCATCAATTCTTCTGCACTCAGCTTTCTTCACAGTCCAACTCTCACATCCATACATGACTACTGGAAAAACCATAGCCTTACTTAAAAAAAAAAAAAAATTAAAAGGCAAAGAAATACTGCACAAATGAAGGAACACACTAGAAACACAGAAGTCCAAATAAATGAAGAGGAAATAGGCAAACTACCTGAAGAAGAATTCAGAATAATGATAGTAAAGATGATCAAAAACTTTGAAAAGAAAATGCAGAAAATGCAAGAATCAATTAACAAAGACCTAGAAGAATTAAAGAATAGACATACAGAGACAAACAACACAATTACTGAAATTAAGACTACTCTAGAAGGAATCAATACCAGAATATCTGAATCAGAAGATGGATAGGAGAGCTGGAAGATAAAATGGTGGAAATAACTTGTGAAGAGTAGAATAAAGTAAAAAAGAGTTCAAAAAGTTGTGGATAGTCTGAAAGACCTCTGAGACCATATCAAACATACCATAATTCAAATTATGGGGGTCTCAGAATAAGAAGAGAAAAAAAAAGGGTATGAAAAAATTTTTGATAAGATTAGAGTTGAAAATTTCCCCAACATGGAAAAGAAATAGCTTATTAAGTCCAAGAGGTACAAAGAATTCCATACAGGACATATCTAAGGAGAAACATGACAAGACATATAGTAATCAAACTAACAAAGACTACATACAAAGAAAGAATATTAAAAGCAGCAAGGGAGAATCAACAAGTAACATATAAGGGAAACCCCATATGCTAACAGCTGATCTTTCAGCAGAAACTCTGCAGGCCAGAAAGGAATGACAGGATATATTTAAAGTAGTGAAAGGGAAAACCTATAACCAAGATTACTGTACCCAGCAAGGATCTCATTCAAAATTGATGGAGCAATCAGAAGTTTTCAGACTAGCAAAAGTTAAGAGAATTCAGTACTACCAAACCAGGTTTGCAACAAATGTTAATGGGACTTATATAGTCAAGAAATAGAAAAAAAAAAAGATCTACAAAATCAACCCTAAAGAATTAAGAAAATGGCACTAGGAACATATACATCAATAATTACTTTAAAGATAAATGGATTAAATGCTCCAACCAAAAGATGAAGACTGGCTGAATGGGTAAAGGCCATATATGATAAGCCAACAGCAAACATTATTCTCAAAGGTGAAAAACTGAAAGCATTCCCCCTAAGATCAGGAACAAGGCAAGGGTGTCCACTTTCACCACTATTATTCAACATAGTTCTGGAATTCCTAGCTACAGTAATCAGAGAAGAAAAAGAAATAAAAGGAATCTAGATCAGATAAGAAGAAGTAAAGCTCTCACTGTTTGCAGATGACATGGTGCTATACATAGAAACCCCTCAAGATAGCATCAGAAAATTATTAGAGCCAGTGAATTTAGCAAAGTTGCAAGGTACAAAATCAACACACAGAAATCACTTGCATTTCTATATAGTAACAATGAAAAACCAGAAAGAGAAATTAGGGAATTAATCCCATTCACCATTGCAACAAAAAAAATTAAATACCTAGTAATAAACTTACCTAAGGAGACAAAAGAACTGTACACAGAAAATTATAAGACACTAATGAAAGAAATCAAAGATGACATAAAGAGATGGAGATATTTTCCATATTCCTGGGTAGGAAGAACCAATATTGTGAAGAAAAAAAAAATCTATACTACCAAATTCTATCTACATACTTAATGTGATCCCTGAAAATTAGATAGCATACTGAAAAGCAGAGACATTACTTTGCCAACAAAGGTCCGTCTAGTCAAGGCTATGGTTTTTCCAGTGGTCATATATGGATGTGAGAGTTGGACTGCGAAGAAAGCTGAGCACCGAAGAATTGATGCTTTTGAACTGTGGTGTTGGAGAAGACTCTTGAGAGTCCCTTGGACTGCAAGGAGATCCAACCAGTCCATTCTGAAGAAGATCAGCCCTGGGATTTCCTTGGAAGGAATGATGCTAAAGCTGAAACTCCAGTACTTTGGCCATCTCATGCGAAGAGTTGACTCATTGGAAAAGACTCTTATGCTGGGAGGGACTGGGGGCAGGAGGAGAAGGGGACGACAGAGGATGATATGGCTGGATGGCATCACTGACTCAATGGACGTGAGTCTGAGTGAACTCCAGGAGTTGGTGATGGACAGGGAGGCCTGGCGTGCTGTGATTCATGGGGTCACAAAGAATTGGACATGACTGAATGACTGAACTGAACTGAACTGCCAAGTTATCAATGGCATTTTTTCACATAACTAGGACAAAAAATTTCACAGTTCATATGGAAACAGAAAAGACCCCAAATAGACAAAACAGTCTTGAGAAAGAAGGATGGAGCTAGAGGAATCAACCTTCCTAACTTCAGATTATACTACAAAGCTACAGTAATCAAGACAGTAGGGTACTGGCACCAAAACAGAAATATAGACCAATGGAACAAGATAGAAAGCCCAGAGATAAACCCATTTACCTATGGGTACCTTATTTTTGACAAAGAAGGCAAAAATACACAATGGGGCAAAGACAGCCTCTTCAATAAATAGTGCTGGGAAAACTGAACAGCTTCATGTAAAAGAGTAAAATTAGAGCACTTCCTAATACTATACAGAAAGATAAAATGGATTAAAGACTGAAATGTAAGACCAGAAACCATAAAACTCTTAGAGGAAAACAGGCAGAACACTTTATGACATAAATCACAGCAAGATCCCCTGTGACCCACTTCCTGGAGTCATGGAAATAAAAGCAAAAGTAAACAAGTGGGACCTGATTAAATTTAAAAGTTTTTGCACAGCAAAGGAAACTATAAGCCAGGTGAAAAGACAACTCGCAGAATGGGAGAAAACAATAGCAAATGAAACAACTGACAAAGGATTAATTCCCAAAATATACAAGCAGCTCATAGACACAATACCAGAAAAACAAACAACCCAAACAAAGAGTGGGAAAAAGACTTAAACAAACATTTCTCCAAAGAAGACACACAGACTGGTAACAAACACATGAAAAGATGCTCAACATTGCTCATTATTAGAGAAATGCAAATCAAAACTACAATGAGATATCACCACACACCAGTCAGAATGCCCTCATCAAAACATCTGCAAACAATAAATGCTGGAGAGGGTATGGAGAAAAGGGAATTCTGTCTTGCCCTACTGGTGGGAATATAAATTAATACAGCCATTGTGGAAGACGTCTGGAGATTATTTTAAAAATTAGAAATAAAACCACCATATGACTCAGCAGTCCCACTACTAGGCATATACCCTGAGGAAACCAAAATTGAAAGAGACACATGTATGCAATTGTTCATTTTAGCACTATATACAATAGCTAGAACATGGAAGCAACCTATATGCCCACTGACAGATGAAAGGATAAAGAAGTTGTGGTAAATATACACAATGGAACATTCAGTTAAGCTCAGTCATGTCCGACTCTTTGCAACCCCATGGACTGAACACGCTAGGCTTCCTGTCCAATGAGTCAGTGATGTCATCCAATTATTTCATTCTCGTGTCCATTGAGTTAGTGATGCCATCCAACTATTTCATCCTCTGTTGTCCCCTACTCCTCCTGCCTTCAATCTTTGTCAGCCAAAGGATCTTTTCAAATGAGTCAGTTCTTCGCATCAGGTGGCCAAAGTTTTGGAGTTTCAGCTTCAACATCAGTCCTTCCAATGAATACCCAGGACTGATTTCCTTTAGGATGGACTGGTTGGATCTCCTTGCAGTCCAAGAGACTCTCAAGAGTCTTCTCCAACTCCACAGTTCAAAAACATCAATTCTTTGCATTCAGTTTTCTTTATAGTCCAACTCTCACATCCATAGATGAACACTGGAAAAAACATAGTTTTGACTAGAAGGACCATTGTTGGCAAAGTAATGTCTCTGCTTTTTATATGCTGTCTAGGTTGGTCATAACTTTTTCTTCCAAGAAGCAAGCATCTTTTAATTCCATGGCTGCTGTTACCATCTGCAGTGATTTTGGAGCCCAGAAAAATAAAGTCAGCCACTGTTTCCCCATATATTTGCCATGAAGAGATGGGACCAGATACCATGATCTTAGTTTTCTGAATATTTAGTTTTAAGCCATTTTTTTCATTCTCCTCTTTCACTTTCATCAAGAAGCTCTTTAGTTCTTCTTCACTTGCCATAAGGGTAGTGTCATCTGCGTATCTAAGGTAATTGATCTTTCTCCTGGCAATCTTGATTCCAGCTTGTGCTTCACCCAGTCATTGTTTCTCATGATTTACTCTGCATATATGTTAAATAAGCAGGGAGACGTACAAGACACAGCCTTGACGTACTTCTTTCCCAATTTGGAACCAGTCAGTTTTTTCATGTTCAATTCTAACTGTTGATTCCTGACCTGTATACAAATATTTCAAGAGGCAGGTCAGGTAGTTTGATATTCCCATCTCTTTAAGAATTTTCCAGAGTTTGTTGTGAGCCATACAGTCAATGGTTTTGGCATTGTCAATAAAGGAGAAATAGATGTTTTTCTGGAACCCTCTTGCTTTTTAGATGATCCAATGGATGTTGGCAATTTGATCTCTGGTTTCTTTTCCTTTTCTAAATCTAGCTAGAACATCTGGAAGTTCACTGTTCACATAGAGTTGAAGCCTGGTTTTGGAGAATTTTGAGCATTACTTGACTAGACTAGATTGTGTGGCAATTGTGTGGTAATTTGAGCATTTTGAGCATTCTTTGGTGTTGCCTTTCTTTGGGTAATGAAAACTGACCTTTTCCAGTCCTGTGGCTACTGCTGAGTTTTCCAAATTTGCTGGCATATTGAGTGCAACACTTTCATAGCATCATCTTTTAGTATTTGAAATGGCTCAACTGGAATTCCATCACCTCCAGTAGCTTTGTTCGTAGTGATGCTTCCTAAGGCCCACTTGACTTCGTATTCCAGGATGTTTGGCTTTAGGTTGGTGATCACACCATCATGACTATCTGCATCATAAAGACCTTTTTTGTGTGGTTTCTATGTATGCTTGTCACCTCTTCTTAATATCCTCTGCTTCGGTTAGTTTCATACCATTTATGTCCTTTTTTTGTGCCCATCTGTGCATGAAATATTTCCTTGGTATCTAATTTTCTTCAAGAGATCACTAGTCTCCCCCATTCTATTGTTCTCCTGTATATCTTTGCACTGATCACTGAGGAAGGCTTTCTTACGTCTCCTTGATATTCTTTGGAACTATGCATTCAAATGCGTTTTTCTTTCCTTTTCTCCTTTGCCTTTTGCTTCTCTTCTTTTTTTGTTATGGACTCTTCAGAAAACCGTTTTGCCTTTTTGTATTTCTTTTCCTTGGGGATGGTTTTGATGTCTATGTCCTGTACAATGTCATGGACATCCATCCATAGTTCTTAGGGCACTCTGTCTATCAGATCTAATCTCTTAAATCTATTTGTAACTTCCACTCTATAATCCTACAGGGTTTGATTTAGGTCATATCTGAATGGTCTAGTTATTTCCCCTACTTTTTTCAATTTAAGTCTGAATTTGGGAATAAGACTGTTGGCAATAAGATCATGGCAATTTGGCTCATGATCTGAGCCACAATCAACTCCCAGTCTTGTTTTTGCTGATTGTATAGAGCTTCTCTATCTTTGGCTGCAAAGAATATAATCAATCTGATTTCAGTATTGACCATTTGGTGGTCTCCATGTGTAAAGTCTTCTCTTGTATTATTGGAAGAGGGTGACCAGTGCATTCTCTTGCGAAAACTCTATTAACCTTTGCTCAGCCTCATTTTGTAATCCAAGGCCAAATTTGCCTATTACTCCAGGAATTTCTTGACTTCCTACTTTTGCATTAATTCCCCTATAATCAAAAGGACAACTTTTTTGGGTGTTAGTTCTATAAGGCCTTGTAGGTTGTCATCAGATGAGATCAGTCACTCAGTCGTGTCTGACTCTTTGCGATGCCATGAATCACAGCATGCCAGGCCTCCCTGTCCATCACCAACTCCTGGAGTTCACTCAGACTCACGTCCATCGAGTCAGTGATGCCATCCAGCCATCTCATCCTCTGTCATCCCCTTCTCCTCCTGTCCCCAATCCCTCCCAGCATCAGAGTCGTTTCCAATGAGTCAACTCTTCGCATGAGATGGCCAAAGTACTGGAGTTTCAGCTTTAGCATCATTTCTTCCAAGGAAATCCCAGGGCTGATCTCCTTCAGAATGGACTGGTTGGATCTCCTTGCAGTCCAAGGGACTCTCAAGAGTCTTCTCCAACACCACAGTTCAAAAGCATCAATTCTTCGGTGCTCAGCCTTCTTCACAATCCAACTCTCACATCCATACATGACCACAGGAAAAACCATAGCCTTGACTAGACGGACCTTTGTTGGCAAAGTAATGTCTCTGCTTTTGAATATGCTATCTAGGTTGGACATAACTTTCCTTTCAAGGAGTAAACGTCTTTTAATTTCATGGCTGCAGTCACCATCTGCAGTGATTTTGGAGCCCAGAAAAATAAAGTCTGATACTGTTTACACTGTTTCCCCATCTATTTCCCATGAAGTGGTGGGACCGGATGCCATGATCTTCGTTGTCTGAATGTTGAGCTTTAAGCCAACTTTTTCACCCTCCACTTTCACTTTCATCAAGAGGCTTTTGAGTTCCTCTTCACTTTCTGCCATAAGGGTGGTGTCATCTGCATATCTGAGGTTATTGATATTTCTCCCGGCAATCTTGATTCCAGCTTGTGTTTCCTCCAGTCCAGCATTTCTCATGCTGTACTCTGCATAGAAGTTAAATAAACAGGATGATAATATACAGCCTTGACGAACTCCTTTTCCTATTTGGAAACAGTCTGTTTTTCCATCTCCCGTTCTAACTGTTGCTTCCTGACCTGCATACAAATTTCTCAAGAGGCAGATCAGATGTTCTGGTATTCCCATCTCTTTCAGAATAGAACTGTTCAATTTCAGTTTCTTCAGAGTTATTGGTTGGGGCAAAGGAGAAAAGGAAAGATATAAGCATCTGAATGCAGAGTTCCAAAGAATAGCACGGAGAGATAAGAAAGCCTTTCTCAGTGATCAGTGCAAAGAAATAGAGGAAAACAACAGAATGGCAAAGACTAGAGATCTCTTCAAGAAAATTAGAGATACCAAGGGAACATTTCATGCAAAGATGGGCTCAATAAAGGACAGAATTATAGACCTAACAGAAGCAGAAGATATTAAGAAGAGGTGGCAAGAATACACAGAAGAACTGAACAAAAAAGATCTTCATGACCCAGATAATCACGATGGTGTGATCACTGACCTAGAGCCAGACATCCTGAAATGTGAAGTCAAGTGGGCCTTAGAAAGCATCACTATGAACAAAGCTAGTGGAGGTGATGGAATTCCAGTTGAGCTATTGCAAATCCTGAAAGATGATGCTGTGAAAGTGCAACACTCAGTATGCTAGCAAATTTGGAAAACTCAGAAATGGCCACAGGACTGGAAAAGGTCAGTTTTCATTCCAATCCCAAAGAAAGGCAATGCCAAAGAATGCTCAAACTACCACACAATTGCACTCATCTCACATGCTAGTAAAGTAATGCTCAAAATTCTTCAAGCCAGGCTTCAGCAATACATGAACCGTGAACTTCCTGATGTTCAAGCTGGTTTTAGAAAAGGCAAAGGAACAAGAGCTCAAATTGCCAACATCCGCTGGATCATGGAAAAAGCAAGAGAGTTCCAGAGAAACATCTATTTCTGCTTTATTGACTTTGCCAAAGCCTTTGACTGTATGGATCACAATAAACTGTGGAAAATTCTGAAAGAGATGGGAATACCAGACCTCCTGACCTGCCTCTTGAGAAATCTGTATGCGAAGCAACAGTTAGAACTGGACATGGAACAACAGACTGGTTCCAAATAAGAAAAGGAGTACGTCAAGGCTGTATATTGTCACCCTGCTTATTTGACTTCTATGCAGGGTACATCATGAGAAATGCTGGACTGGAAGAAACACAAGCTGGAATCAAGATTGCCAGGAGAAATATCAATAACCTCAGATATGCAGATGACACCACCTTTATGGCAGAAAGTGAAAAGGAACTAAAAATCCTCTTGATGAAAGTGAAAGTGGAGAGTGAAAAAGTTGGCTTAAAGCTCAACATTTAGAAAACGAAGATCATGGCATCCGGTTCCATCACTTCATGAGAAATAGATGGGGGAACAGTGTAAACAGTATCAGACTTTATTTTTCTGGGCTCCAAAATCACTGCAGATGGTGACTGCAGCCATGAAATTAAAAGACCTTTACCCCTTGGAAGGAAAGTTATATCCAACCCAAATAGCATATTCAAAAGCAGAGACATTACTTTGCCAACAAAGATCCATCTAGTCAAGGCTATGGTTTTTCCTGTGGTCATGTATGGAAGTGAGAGTTGGATTCTGAAGAAGGCTGAGCACTGAAGAATTGATGCTTTTGAACTGTGGTGTTGGAGAAGACTCTTGAGAGTCCCTTGGACTGCAAGGAGATCCAACCAGTCCATTCTGAAGGAGATCAGCCCTGGGATTTTTTGGAAGAAATGATGCTAAAGCTGAAACTCCAATACTTTGGCCTCCTCATGCGTAGAGTTGACTCATTGGAAAAGACTGTCATGCTGGCAGGGATTGGGGACAGGAGGAGAAGGGGAGGACAGAGGATGAGATGGCTGGATGGCATCACTGACTCGATGGATGTGAGTCTGAGTGAACTCCGGGAGTTGGTGATGGATAGGGAGGCCTGGCGTACTGTGATTCATGGAGTCGCAAAGAGTTGGACATGACTGAGCAGCTGAACTGAACTGACCTGAATTGAATATTCCTTTATATATATATATATATATATGTGTGTGTGTGTGTGTGTGTGTGTGTGTGTGTGTGTGTGTGTGTAGCGTATCACTTCCTTGGTGGCTCAGTTGGCAAAGAATCCGCTTGCAAAGCAGGACACTGCCCTCAGCACACAAACCGTGTGTTTGGTCCCTGGGTCAGGAATATTCCCTGGAGAAGGAAATGACTATCCACTCTAGTATTCTTACCTGGGAAAGCACATGGACAGAGTAACCTCTTGGGCTATAGTCCATGAGGCTGCATGAGTTGGATACAATTGTGCGACTAAACCACTGCCATGTATATGTACCACAGCTTCTTTATCCATTCATCTGTCTCTGACATCTATGTTGCTTCCACGTGCTAGCTATTATAAGTAAGGCTGAAATGAACATTGGGGTACATGTGTCTTTTTCAATTTGAATATCTTAAGGTATATGGCCATTAGTGGATCTGTTGAATCATTGCAGTTTTATTCCTAAATTTTAAAGGAATCTCCATACTGTTCTCCTTTAATGTTTGTTGATGTTTTTAATTTGTTTTAAGATTTTGCATTTAGAACAGCTTTAGATTCACAACAATAATGAAGAAGAAGGGACATGGGTTTCCTGTATACTCCCTGCCTCCACACTTAAAGGCATCCCCATCATCAGCACACCACTGGAACAGTACATTGGTTTCAACTGAGGACCTTACACTGACACATCATAATCATCTAAGGTCCACAGTTTCCGTTGCAATTCCCTCTTGCTGTTGTACACGCCATGGGTTTTGATATGTAAAAACAATTTACCCTGCCTTAAATATCCTTTGTGCTACACCAATTCTTCTCTCCATCTCCCAGTCACTGGTAACTACTATTCTTCTCACTGCATGATTTTTTTTTTCTAGAATCTTACACTGTGTAGTCTTTTTTAAAATTAATTTTTATTGAGATATTGTTGATTTACAAGCATTAGTTTCTACTGTATAGCAAAATGAATCAGTTATACATATACATATATCCACTCTTTTTTAGATTTTTTCCCCCATATAGACCATTAGAGTATATTAAATAGAGTTCCCTGTGATATATAATAGATTCTTATTAATTATATATTTTGTGCATAGCAGTGTGTGTGCCCATCCCATCTCCCAGTTTATCCCCCTTTGGTAGCTACAACTTTGTATTCTTCATCTGTGACTCTAACTTTCAAATAAGTTCATTTGTACCATTTTCCTTAGATTTCACATACAAGCATTATCATGTGATTTTTGTCTTTCTCTGTCAGACTTCCTTCACTCTATTTTACTGTCTCTAGGTCTATACAAGTGACACTCATTTTCCTTTCCATGGCTGAGTAATGTTCCATTGCATGTATGTACCACATCTTTTTTATCAATTCATTTATTGATGGATGTTAGATTGCTTCCATGTCCTGGCTATTGTAAACAGAGCTACAGTGAGCAACAGGGTCCAGGTTTCACCTAGCTCTGTCCATTAAGAAAGCACAAAGTAGTGACATTCAGTAGCAATAAGCACACCTGTCATCCAAATCTTGGATTATAAATGTTATTCTCTAACAAATGAAGCTAGAGATTCTTGATTACAGAACTGGAACACAGAAAGCCAAAAATTGAAATTGAAGCCCTTTCACAATATGAACAACAGAATAAATGCAAGTTGTATTGAACTATAATTCAAAGGATATCTATTTTTGTGTCTGTAAATCTATGCATAAAAATAAAATATATATTTTGGGAGCAGTAAGGTAGAGCAATTAATCACAGAATGTCTAGGCTTATTGTCCTTATTTTTTAGTAGTTTTAGCACTGCTTTAAATTCCTAAATACCTGTCCCATAAGAAGAGCACTTAAATCTTACGTGGTGAAAGTATGAATTTCCAGCAAGGATATGTGAGAAATTTGAATTTTAAAAATTCTCTCAACTTTCATTTCAGCAATTTTGAAACACTCTAGATAAGTACAAAGTAGTAGAAAAGCATACCATTAATGTACAATGTAAAACATGTCTCATATAATGACTTAATTTAAATAAAGCAGTTATAGCAGATAATTAAATAGCACTTGATGATTAAAAGCATATTTATGTAGATTAACACCTATTAAATGAACTTATCACACCCTAATGGTTAATTTTGTTTTAACTATGTTTTAAATTATTTAAAATTTCATCTTGTGCCCACTTTTCTTTGAAATATTCCCTTAAATTTTAAGATTAAAATATTTTCCTTTTAAAAATCTCTTTAATCACTAGCACATTAACTTATTATTATTAAATAAACAGAAAAGATTTACAGTGAAGCAAAGTAGCATGGAGATCCTTAGAAAATCAAAAGACTATGTAAAGTAAAATGAAAGTAAGCAAATTAATTTTTCAATAGACTATGCTCATGATTAACATTTTTAATCATAAGAACTTCTCTCAAATTTTACATACTGGTGCATTTTATTATTATCCTTATTAGTAAATATTTATTAAACCTGGTATAGTCAGGTAAATTTTCAGGAGTGCTGTTTAAAAAATAATCTTCAAAATACTTCAATGAGTTATGTTTTATTTTCGTTATTTATATAATCACGCTTATGTTGCTGTGGCTGCTCTGTCGCTTCAGTCATTTTGGACTCTGCCACCCTATGGACTGCAGCCTGCAAGGCTCCAGAGAGATTATAAACTTTTCAATGAGGAAGAACTAAGAATTGACACACTAAAGGCAGTGTGGCAGTGTTGGATCAATGACAGTGCTTTTGACCACTAGGTTATCTCAGACCATGATGGAAAGAGATATCAATTACCAGTTGGGAAAATCAGCTAAGAATAACTGGGAACAATGGACTTAAACTTTAAGATGTGGTAGTTTGAGATCAGCTTCTCACAGAAAAAAAGATATGTTTGATGGGGAAAATTTCGGAAGCAATTGACAAGAATAGAATTAGGAAACAGATGTTAGGAAACAGGAATAGAATTAGGAAACCTAGGGGATATTATGAAGTTGGAATAAATGTTACCTAACAGCAATCCATAAACTTTTGGTTACATAGCTGCCTGTATTTTCACATTTAGGGAATTTTTTATAATCAGAAATATTAGAGTTTGTTGCTTTTTCTTGCTTTCTTTTTTCTTACAATTGATGGAGGTTTTTTTGAGGATGCTAAAAAAGTTTAAAAACTACTAAAATCCACTGAATATATTAGGGTCAGTCTAAACAATTAATATACAATTATGTAAGGCTGAAATAATTTCTTTTTACAATTGAATGTATTTATTTTTAATTGGAAGATAATTGCTTACAATATTGTGTTTGTTTCTGGCATGCATCAACATGACTCAGCCATGGGTATACATGTGTCCCTTCCCTCCAACCACCCACCCTATTCCACCTCTCTAGGCCATCACAGAGCCCTTGCCTGAGCTCTCTTTGCTATACAGCAACTTCCCACTAAGAAACTATTTTATACATGGTTTTGTATAGGTTTCAGTGCTATCCTCTTAATCTATTTACTTATAGTGATCTTAAAGATAAATATT
The DNA here is from genome assembly GCF_055505025.1 of Bos grunniens. Lineage (NCBI taxonomy): Eukaryota > Metazoa > Chordata > Mammalia > Artiodactyla > Bovidae > Bos > Bos grunniens. The sequence goes on along the minus strand of NC_141176.1, from coordinate 5,148,099 downwards.
TGGAGAAGGAATTGTGTTGCCCAATGTCATTCATTGATTGTGGACAGTTTTTTAGATCTGAAACACTCTAACAGGTCAAGTTACCTCTGTTATAAATGCACATCAATCTATTTGCCTCAAAAAGGAATTTATAGATTCTTGGAGGAGTAGAAATCTGATTCCCAGAGTATCAATAATAACTGAGACTAGTAATATATATTACTATTAAATGAATTTATAAATGGAAGACGTTGGAGAAAATTTGAACATAATAAGAGTTAAGTGACAAAAATGAGCCATGAAACTAGGTACAAAAGACCTAAATATTATAGGTCAGGAAATTTAGTAGAACTCTATTAGAAAAACCACAAGATCAAAATTTTAAATATTATTATTCAAGTAATTAGGGGCAAGGATTCTGAAGCAAATGATTTGGTTCAAATCCAGGGACCTCCAATTTCTTAACTGTGACCTTAACTGGGCAAATTACTTATCATTTTTCTCCATTTCAGCATGTTACCTGTCTGAAAGAATTTTTGAACACTAAATGAGTTAATATGTGTAAAGCACTTAGAAAAGGGCCTGCTGCATAGTATTAAGTCAGTATTGGATATCTATAACGTCATTTTTGTTTTGCACATAGAGAAGGAGAAATCTTTTGGACTATGGGATCCTTTGGGCATTGGGTCCTATGGGTAAATAATACTGTTGTTTTTCCCCACTACATTATCTTCCCAATGTAATCACTGAAGATCATATCTGCAGCCCTCTTGAGACATTTGAGAGTAAGAGTTTCAGGTTCAGAAATTATATAATGGTTTACCTGTTTTGATATATATTCTGTTTAACTTTTGTAGTGCTGTTTATCTTCACATCATTCTCAAGCTTCAGGGCTGCTGCTATAAGGGATGGTACAGGATCAATTAATGGATATACAGGAAAAATATACTTATTAGTATTGATGAGAAAAAGAATAGAGATGTTTTTATTAGAAAACATTTTGACTTATACTCAGAATTCAGATAAAAAGAGTGAAGTGACTGTAGCCTAATTTAAAATAAAAGGCCTGAATCAAAAGCACAGGGACTTGGAATTTAATTTCTAACAAGTGGGAGCTGGAGGTCTGGATGGGTAAAATATTGTTCATAGTGTTGGCGCAGACCTAGACAATGGTTTAAAAATGAGTTAACCTATACCAAACCAAGGCTGTGTGAAATCATATGATAAAAAGAGCACTAGGAAGAGATCTGTGTTGGCTTTGGAAAGTTTCTTTTAGTAAAGCTTAGGTAAGGATAATAAAGGACTACTTATCTGACTTAATCAACCCCCATAACTTCTATAGAAAATTCCAAATCCTCCTGGTCTTTGTAAAAGTATAGCCATCTGGAGTAGCAACTAAGTACAAACTATACGAAAATCAGACAGATTTCCTTTCACTCTCTGTCACACACACACACACACACACACACACACACAACATCACTTTCTCTTTCTTAAAGGTAAAAGAAAAATCAAAAATAAATCTGGTACCCAGAGGTCTGCATAACAAGAATCTTGTAAATCATGGTTTAGAATGCAATTTTACAAATTCCCAGGCATCTGTTAGGGGATATAAAACTGCAGGCATTTAAACAAATCTTTTGTGTAACATTTAGCTAATATTTGCATAGTATAAATGCTATTTGCAAAGATTTAAATAATTTTAAGTATGATCATTCTGTTGATGAAGAAAATAGTGTGTCTATAAAGAAAATCTCACTTATTTTCTGAACTATTTATTTTAATTTACTTTAACTTAATTTGCAGGATTTGACCCCACAGCACATAATAAAATGTTAATCAGAATGGGAATAAACATTATTAATTTACTTTCTACATTTATATGCCAAAATAGTTTAAAAGTTTTTCGCTTTATGATGTGATGTTTTTCTATAATGATTTTCTTCCGGGACATGAAATTTTGACTGTTATCTCTTATGTGAAACCATCATTCAATTCTAAACTAAGGTGTCATTGATTCATTAGATTTTCTATAAAATAGTGATGGTCTGACATGGCTATAGATTGCTTTTGTTGTGATTAGTTGTGTATAAATCTTACTATTTTATTTTAAGCTAAAAGTCACACTTTAAAAGAAATACAAAGCAAATAAATTAAAATATATATAAATTTTAGAAACTAGTTGCTAAATATATAGTTATTCACTGTATATTTCTTTCAAATTTGCAGTATGTTTATAATTTTTATAATAAAATATTGGAAAAATAAGAGTCTCGTAGAGACAGTAAGTTATAAGACTATTTCATAGTCTACTTCAGTATACAGACTGATGTTCATTGACTTTTGAGAGGCTTTTAGTTGCTACATCTTTACCTCTTTGAAAATTACAAATAATATTAGAATCATTGATCTATGAGTAATATTTTCTTTTCTCTTAAAGCAATACTAATTAGCATTTATAGTAAATAATGTATATAGCAAATTTAAATTCATTACTGCTTTAGTATTTAGCATTGACTCTTGGAATTACTTTATTTGACAGAATTTTAAGCTCATATCAAACTATTTAAATATTCAGGTAAATATTTAAATATAACATTCAAATAAATACTTAAATATGACATATTCAAATACTTTAAGTATCAGGATATTTAATACCTATTACGTTACATGTACATAGTAGAAACTCATCATCAGTAATTATTTAATGAAGGAAGAAGAACAAAGAAGCAAGAAAAAAGAAAAAGAAAAAGGAAGGAAAGAAGAAACTCCTGTTCTTTGCTTTGATTTGGCCAATGTCCAGCTGTGAAACTTAAGTTCCCTTTGTTAATTACCCCTCAGTATAAGAATAATTGAAAATCAAATGTAAAGTAAGAGATGTTTTCCTTAATCCCATTTAGTTACCCTGGCTTTCCCTCATGCTTTTCTCTTATGTTGCCCTAATTCAGAGCCCTTGAACTGGCGGGCGACAGTTCAAGGGGTTGCAAAGAGTCAGACATGACTGATTGACTAAGCACACAGCCAATAGTATACATCAAATACTATGGGCAACATGTTGCAGTATATATTGTGAAAAAGTGTAATGTGAGGAAGATCAAATTTCTAATGACATTGTTGTTATTTTAGAGATAACCACAAATGGTTAAACTAACAAACAAAAAAGTCAGCTTCAGGCATCAGGGATCTTTTATAATAATTAGAAGGAAGGAATAGGAAGAGGTGGGCATTGTATGCCTACCTTACTAATAGCCAGCTGTGTCCTCAAGATTGACCCTCATCACTGCACTCCACTGCCCGCATTATTTCTTGTTCTGCTTTTGTCTAGTTGTAAAACAAATTAAAATCCTTCACTAGGAATTGTGTGGTTGCCACAGTTAGAGCAGCGATAGTTCAAAGAACCACATCTGGCAAGCAAACTACAAAAACAAAAATAAACCTTTTTTCCCAGCTCACAGAAGTCCAGAGAGAGTGATTAATTAAAGTCAAAGGAGACAAAACATACACACATCTCCCAGTATTGTGATGATGGTGGTTTCTTTTCTACCCTCTGCTTACAAACTCTTTTTCCTTCACAGTATGTTCTTTGATAAAACAATAGTCTCTTCAAGTAAAATTCAAAACATTACAGTATTTATGAATAAATCTCCTTGCTGAACCCATATTTTAGGAATTCTAAAAGAGTTGATAACATAAACCCTGTCACATTTACATATTATGTTTTTTCTCATCCAGTTTTAAGTGCTGCATAGTCATTAATCTTTGGGACTAGGTTTTCTTTTTATGTAAGGTTTAACATTTTTCCTGGTCTCCTGACACAGGGTACCATTTGCTAACTGCATTGGCCCCTTTGCGCTCCTGGAGTATTTATTTAAATGGCATGGATAATGTGAGATTTCTCCCACATGATGAGGTAATTAACATAAGCATCCTCAGGGGTCTCTGAAGTTCTTGGTGAGCATAACATTGCCCGAGATAATAGGATGCCTAGACAATACTTTGTTCTTTGAATCCTAACTTTTACTTGTGGTTTCAGGATCCCTTTGGAAGAACCCGAACTTCTTTTAGGTTTTTGTTTCTATGAGGAGGGAAAAAATGAAGAATCAAAGCTCTGTAGTGTGCTTTTAATTCTACATTTTAACAGACACTAAAAGCTAAAGAACTGAGCTATCTCTGAAGTATTGGTACGATGGCTTGGGAGGAGGGAAACCTGCTGTTCTGTGGTGGAAAAAGAAATCCAGGGATCCTTTGTGCTGAGTGAGATAACATAGCCTTTACATGTTCTCCTACACAGCTGTTAGAAGTGACTTTCTTTCCTTATTTCTTTCCTCTTCCTTTTCTTTCCTTGCCATGCCTTATTGACTCATTTGTCCAGTGGGAGGAAGGGTAACTGTAATGCAAACTGTCTGATGTACTGAAGAGGAAATCCTGAGGGTAAATATCTGTATTTTGTAAGGTAATTTTCTATCAGTAAATGATGCAAAACTGGGCAGGATAACTCCAGTCAGAGAAATATGTTTCCATTGTTAATTTGTAAGATGTCAGAATGGAAATGGTCCTTTAAAGCATCTGACAACATATTGATTTGATTACTTGGCTTTTTACATTTGCTTTGACTCAGGCTTTATTTTAATTTTGGAGTAGGACATGGCAACCCACTCCAGTACTCTTGCCTGGAAAATCCCATGGATGGGGGAGTATTTTAATCTTAAAATATTAATATATGGTCAAAATATGCATTATACTTTTACTCCTGAATTCCAGTTTTAGTCTGTTGTGACAATTCCAAAGCTATGAAAAATTTTCAAGTCACAGAGGATCTGGTACACCTGAAATTATTTACCTGTACCTCAGATCTTCCTGTGAGCATGGGTTAAAATCATGGATTAATTAAAGTTCAATTTACTGCCATAGTATATCATATGAATACTATCAAGATGCCTATAATTTTAGAAGCAAACTAATTTTTCAGAATGAAAGGAAATTTTAAAAATTCCCTTTTTTTTTCCTTCAAATTTTTCAGTTTGAAATTAAAGCAGGCTGTTTTTCAAAAGTGGACAAAACTTGAATATGTTTTCATCACTAATGGAATGTCATTGGATCCTTAATCCTAGTGCTAAGGAGATGTCAAATTGGTGTAACAGGTTTGTCCCTGGATTGAAATCTAGAATAAGTTGGAGAAAACTTTATTCAAAGTCCTATCACTTAATAATTGTGTGACTTTGATTAAGTCACTTTACCTATTTAGTCATCAGTTCCAATGTATAGAATACATTATAATACATTTATTTTTAAAATTTTATTTATTTTTTACTGAAGGATAATGGCTTTACAACATTGGGTTGGTTTCTGGCATCCATCAACATGAATCAGCATGTTCATGAATCATTCATGAATCAACATGAATATATGTGTGTATATATATATATATATATATATATATATATATATATCCCCTCCCTCTCAAATCTCCTACCCACCTCCCACCCTTTCCCACCCCTCTAGGTTGTTACAGAGCTCCAGTTAGAGCTCCTTGAGTCATACTGCAAATTCCCATTGGATAACTATTTTCCATATAGTAGTGTATATATTTCCATGCTACTCTCTCTACTTGTCCCATCCTCTCCTTCCTCCCTGCCCACCCACGTCCATAAGTCTGTTCTCTCTGTTTGTGTCTCCATTGCTCCCATGCAAATGGATTCATCAGTACCATCTTTCTAGGCTCCATGTATATGCGTTAATATATTTGCTTTTCTTTTTCTAGCTTACTTCACTCTGTGTAATAGGCTCTAGGTTCATCCACCTCATTAGAAGTAACTCAAATGTCTTCCATAGTTTGAGAAAAGTTAAGAAAATTAGACTTCCATAGCAGAGACTCTGGAAGGAATTCCCCATTCCACCCTAAACAGGAATAAGCACACTCAGAAACACACACATCAAAGGAGTGTTTCACCAGCTCAAAAAACCTATAGTTATCTACAAAGCCAATGAAACAGTCAATTTCTGCTGTCTCTTCATTAATCTTTGGGAGAGTGAGAAATAAAGAAAATGCAAAGATACAGATACTGTCACAAGAAATAATAGGTATACATGAAAAGAAATGTAAGAATATAAACCTTATATAAACATATCCCAATTAGTGATAGTTTAGGGCTAAGGAACAACATTGTATTTTGAACAGTCTGATTTTAAAAGGGAAATGTTTAAGGATGGAGAGATTCCCCCAGCAGTACAGGAAAAGCTGAGTTAACTAGTTCTGAAGAAGTTCATGAAATAGGGCAGCTCTGGGTGAAACGCATTGCTTCCTTATTTTGATTTCACATTCATAACTTGATCTTCTCCACCAGCTATGCCTTCCTAATGTTGACATGCAGAAGGATCCATCAGTCCTTCCATCCTTCATAGACAATTCCTTTATTTTTATTAACCTTTCATCACCTGTAAGACATTATCTAGTTTACCTCCACAAATATAAAATGGGATAATATGTACTTTTAGTTTATGAGGAAATTGAGTAGTATAGGTGAAATACAACAGATGTAATAAACACATTAAGGAAAATGCAGCTTATTTAAATAAAAGTAGTATGTGTGTATTATATGAAATGAATACAGTAACTAGCAGCATAAATAAAGCAGTCAGGGAGGAAGTGTTATTTGAGTTGGATTTAGAAGTATAAATAATATTTCATTTCAGTAAGAAGGAAAACCATGTATTTCATGGAGAAGGACTGGCAAATTTAGCACATAAAAAGCAAGAGATAAAGTATTTAATTGTGAAGAATTTTTTTTTTTTTAATATAAGATTATCATAAAGAAAAATAGTCTTCCAGGTAAGTCAAGTTCAAACATAGTACATGGAATTTAAAAATTAGTCTATTTACAATGACATCCAGTGATTTCATCAGAAATAGGCTTTATTAAGATAAATTTTTAGAAAAATAAATCCATAAGGATAAGGAAAGACAGATAATATGGAAATAATAATCTGGAAAGTTAGTTAGGACTATCATGAACATCTCACCAGGAGGCTGGCCTCAAAACAAAAGGTGCCTATGACAGAAACTGCTGTTGTTCAGTCGTGCAGTCATGCCCAACTCTTTGCAACCCCATGGACTGCATCATGCCAGGCTTCCCTGTCCTTAAGCAACTCCCAAAGTTTGCTCAGACTCATGTCCATTGAGTTGGTGATGCCATCCAAAGATCTCATCCTCTGTTTCTCCTTTTAATAAGGGATAATTAAAACATCTGACTGCTATTTGAATTTGAGGCATGAGGAATAGAGAATAAAAAAGAATCTGAGATACTCAGGCAAAATAGCTAAGTAAAGCATTTCACTAATAACAGGCATACAAATGTAGCATAAAAATTACCATGGGAATATGAAGGAGATTTTGGAACGTGGTATAAGTTCATTAGGGACTTCCCTGGTGGTCTGGTTGGTAAAGAATCCCCCTGCAGTCCAGAAGATGCAGCTCAATCCCTGGGTCAGGAAATTCCCAGGAGGAGGAAATGGCAACCGCTCCAGTATTCTTGTTGGAAATCCCTTGGACAGAGGAGCCTGGTGGGCTATAGTCCATGGAGTTGCAAAAGTTGGAGACAACTTAAGACACCAAACCACCATCACCAGCATAAGTTCATTATTTCACTCACTGAGTATCAGCATACGTATAATTTTGGGTGAAACTATATGCTTTAAGAAATACTTCAAGTGGCAATCAAAACATGAATAAATTTTAAAATATATCTTTTGCCTGATATGCAAAGACTATAGGGGGAGCAAACAAGTGAAAGTCTGCTTTTAAAATGTTTGTGATCTAACTAGAGGAAGAAAGTAGTGATTCAGTTCAGTTCAGTTGCTCAGTCGTGTCAGACTCTTTGCGACCCCATGGACTGCAGCAAGCCAGGCCTCCCTGTCCATCACCGACTCCTATAGCTTGCTCAAACTCATGTCCATTTGTCGGGGATGCCATCCAACCATCTCATCCTCTGTTGTCCCCTTCTCCTCCTGCCTACAGTCTTTACAAGCATCAGGGTCTTCTCCAGTGAGTCAGTTCTTCACATCAAGTGGCCAAAGTATTGGAGTTTCAGCTTCAACATCAGTCCTTCCAATGAACACCCAGGAGTGATTTCCTTTAGGATGGACTGGTTGGATCTCCTTGCAGTCCCAGGGACTCTCAAGAGTCTTCTCCAACACCACATTTCAAAAGCATCAATTCTTTGCTACTCAACTTTCTTTATATTCCAACACACACATCCATACATGAATACTGGAAAAACTATAACTTTGACTAGATGGATCTTTGTTAGCAAAGTAATGTCTCTGGTTTTTAATAAGCTGTCTACATTGGTCATAGCTTTTCTTCCAAGGAGTGAGTGTCTTTTAATTTCATGGCTGCAGTCACTATCTGCAGTGATTTTGGAGCCCAAGAAAATAAAGTCTGTCACTGTTTCCATTGTTTCCCCATCTATTTGCCATGAAGTGATGGGACTGGATGTCATGATCTAATTTTTCTGAATGTTGAGTTTTGTTTTTTTTTTTTTTTTTTGGAGAAAGGTTGTTTATTCATGATCCAAATGCATGCTGATATCTCATTTGGCCCAGATATTCATATTCCTAGATATCATCTTTCGTGTTCTTTTTTTTTTTTTTTCTTCCAATTTTATTTTATTTTTAAACTTTACATAATTGTATTAGTTTTGCCAAATATCAAAATGAATCCGCCACAGGTATACATGTGTTCCCCATCCCGAACCCTTCTCCCTCCTCCCTCCCCATACCATCCCTCTGGGCCGTCCCAGTGCACCAGCCCCAAGCATCCAGCATCATGCATCGAACCTGGACTGGCAACTCGTTTCCTACATGATATTTTACATGTTTCATTGCCATTCTCCCAAATCTTCCCACCCTCTCCCTCTCCCACAGAGTCCATAAGACTGTTCTATACATCAGTGTCTCTTTTGCTGTCTCGTACACTGGGTTATTGTTACCATCTTTCTAAATTCCATATATGTGCGTTAGTATACTGTATTTGTGTTTTTCCTTCTGGCTTACTTCACTCTGTATAATAGGCTCCAGTTTCATCCACCTCATTAGAACTGATTCAAATGTATTCTTTTTAATGGCTGAGTAATACTCCATTGTGTATATGTACCACAGCTTTCTTATCCATTCATCTGCTGATGGACATCTAGGTTGCTTCCATGTCTTGGCTATTATAAACAGTGCTGCGATGAACATTGGGGTACACGTGTCTCTTTCCCTTCTGGTTTCCTCAGTGTGTATGCCCAGCAGTGGGGTTGCTGGATCATAAGGCAGTTCTATTTCCAGTTTTTTAAGGAATCTCCACACTGTTCTCCATAGTGGCTGTACTAGTTTGCATTCCCACCAACAGTGTAAAAGGGTTCCCTTTTCTCCACACCCTCTCCAGCATTTATTATTTGTAGACTTTTGGATCGCAGCCATTCTGACTGGTGTGAAATGGTACCTCATAGTGGTTTTGATTTGCATTTCTCTGATAATGAGTGATGTTGAGCATCTTTTCATGTGTTTGTTAGCCATCTGTATGTCTTTTTTGGAGACATGTCTATTTAGTTCTTTGGCCCATTTTTTGATTGGATCGTTTATTTTTCTGGAGTTGAGCTGTAGGAGTTGCTTGTATATTTTTGAGATTAGTTGTTTGTCGGTTGCTTCATTTGCTATTATTTTCTCCCATTCTGAAGGCTGTCTTTTCACCTTGCTAATAGTTTCCTTTGATGTGCAGAAGCTTTTAAGGTTAATTAGGTCCCATTTGTTTATTTTTGCTTTTATTTCCAATATTCTGGGAGGTGGGTCATAGAGGATCCTGCTGTGATGTATGTCAGAGAGTGTTTTGCCTATGTTCTCCTCTAGGAGTTTTATAGTTTCTGGTCTTACGTTTAGATCTTTAATCCATTTTGAGTTTATTTTTGTGTATGGTGTTAGAAAGTGGTCCAGTTTCATTCTTTTACAAGTGGTTGACCAGATTTCCCAGCACCACTTGTTAAAGAGATTGTCTTTAATCCATTGTATATTCTTGCCTCCTTTGTCGAAGATAAGGTGTCCATATGTGCGTGGATTTATCTCTGGGCTTTCTATTTTATTCCATTGATCAATATTTCTGTCTTTGTGCCAGTACCATACTGTCTTGATAACTGTGGCTTTGTAGTAGAGCCTGAAGTCAGGTAGGTTGATTCCTCCAGTTCCATTCTTCTTTCTCAAGATCGCTTTGGCTATTCGAGGTTTTTTGTATTTCCATACAAATTGTGAAATTATTTGTTCTAGCTCTGTGAAGAATACTGTTGGTAGCTTGATAGGGATTGCGTTGAATCTATAAATTGCTTTGGGTAGTATACTCATTTTCACTATATTGATTCTTCCAATCCATGAGCATGGTATATTTCTCCATCTATTAGTGTCCTCTTTGATTTCTTTCACCAGTGTTTTATAGTTTTCTATATATAGGTCTTTAGTTTCTTTAGGTAGATATATTCCTAAGTATTTTATTCTTTCCGTTGCAATGGTGAATGGAATTGTTTCCTTAATTTCTCTTTCTGTTTTCTCATTATTAGTGTATAGGAATGCCAGGGATTTCTGTGTGTTGATTTTATATCCTGCAACTTTACTGTAGTCATTGATTATTTCTAGTAATTTTCTGGTGGACTCTTTAGGGTTTTCTATGTAGAGGATCATGTCATCTGCAAATAGTGAGAGTTTTACTTCTTCTTTTCCAATTTGGATTCCTTTTATTTCTTTTTCTGCTCTGATTGCTGTGGCCAAAACTTCCAAAACTATGTTGAATAGTAATGGTGAAAGTGGGCACCCTTGTCTTGTTCCTGACTTTAGAGGAAATGCTTTCAATTTTTCACCATTGAGGATAATGTTTGCAGTGGGTTTGTCATATATAGCTTTTATTATGTTGAGGTATGTTCCTTCTATTCCTGCTTTCTGGAGAGTTTTTATCATAAATGGATGTTGAATTTTGTCAAAGGCTTTCTCTGCATCTATTGAGATAATCATATGGTTTTTATTTTTCAATTTGTTAATGTGGTGTATTACATTGATTGATTTGCGGATATTGAAGAATCCTTGCATCCCTGGGATAAAGCCCACTTGATCATGGTGTATGATCTTTTTAATGTGTTGTTGGATTCTGATTGCTAGAATTTTGTTAAGGATTTTTGCATCTATGTTCATCAGTGATATTGGCCTGTAGTTTTCTTTTTTTGTGGCATCTTTGTCAGGTTTTGGTATTAGGGTGATGGTGGCCTCATAGAATGAGTTTGGAAGTTTACCTTCCTCTGCAATTTTCTGGAAGAGTTTGAGCAGGATAGGTGTGAGCTCTTCTCTAAATTTTTGGTAGAATTCAGCTGTGAAGCCGTCTGGACCGGGGCTTTTGTTTGCTGGAAGATTTTTGATTACAGTTTCAATTTCCATGCTTGTGATGGGTCTGTTAAGATTTTCTATTTCTTCCTGGTCCAGTTTTGGAAAGTTGTACTTTTCTAAGAATTTGTCCATTTCTTCCACGTTGTCCATTTTATTGGCATATAATTGTTGATAGTAGTCTCTTATGATCCTTTGTATTTCTGTGTTGTCTGTTGTGATCTCTCCATTTTCGTTTCTAATTTTGTTGATTTGATTTTTCTCCCTTTGTTTCTTGATGAGTCTGGCTAATGGTTTGTCAATTTTATTTATCCTTTCAAAGAACCAGCTTTTGGTTTTGTTGATTTTTGCTATGGTCTCTTTTGTTTCTTTTGCATTTATTTCTGCTCTAATTTTTAAGATTTCTTTCCTTCTACTAACCCTGGGGTTCTTCATTTCTTCCTTTTCTAGTTGCTTTAGGTGTAGAGTTAGGTTATTTATTTGACTTTTTTCTTGTTTCTTGAGGTGTGCCTGTATTGCTATGAACTTTCCCCTTAGGACTGCTTTTACCGTGTCCCACAGGTTTTGGGTTGTTGTGTTTTCATTTTCATTCGTTTCTATGCAAATTTTGATTTCTTTTTTGATTTCTTCTGTGATTTGTTGGTTATTCAGCAGCGTGTTGTTCAGCCTCCATATGTTGGAATTTTTAATAGTTTTTCTCCTGTAATTGAGATCTAATCTTACTGCATTGTGGTCAGAAAAAATGCTTGGAATGATTTCTATTTTTTTGAATTTACCAAGGCTAGCTTTATGGCCCAGGATGTGATCTATCCTGGAGAAGGTTCCATGTGCGCTTGAGAAAAAGGTGAAATTCATTGTTTTGGGATGAAATGACCTATAGATATCAATTAGGTCTAACTGGTCTATTGTATCGTTTAAAGTTTATGCTTCCTTGTTAATTTTCTGTTTAGTTGATCTATCCATAGGTGTAAGTGGGGTATTAAAGTCTCCCACTATTATTGTGTTATTGTTAATTTCTCCTTTCATACTTGTTAGCATTTGTCTTACGTACTGTGGTGCTCCTGTGTTGGGTGCATATATATTTATAATTGTTATATCTTCTTCTTGGATTGATCCTTTGATCATTATGTAGTGACCTTCTTTGTCTCTTTTCACAGCCTTTGTTTTAAAGTCTATTTTATCTGATATGAGTATTGCTACTCCTGCTTTCTTTTGGTCCCTATTTGCATGGAAAATCTTTTTCCAGCCCTTCACTTTCAGTCTGTATGTGTCCCCTGTTTTGAGGTGGGTCTCTTGTAGACAACATATGTAGGGGTCTTGTTTTTGTATCTATTCAGCCAGTCTTTGTCTTTTGGTTGGGGCATTCAACCCATTTACATTTAAGGTAATTACTGATAAGTATGTTCCCGTTGCCATTTACTTTATTGTTTTGGGTTCGAGTTTATACACCATTTTTGTGTTTCCTGTCTAGAAAATATCCTTTAGTATTTGTTGGAGAGCTGGTTTGGTGGTGCAGAATTCTCTCAGCTTTTGCTTGTCTGAAAAGCTTTTGATTTCTCCTTCATACTTGAATGAGATCCTTGCTGGGTACAATAATCTGGGCTGTAGGTTATTTTCTTTCATCATTTTAAGTATGTCTTGCCATTCCCTCCTGGCTTGAAGAGTTTCTATTGAAAGATCAGCTGTTATCCTTATGGGAATTCCCTTGTGTGTTATTTGCTGTTTTTCCCTTGCTGCTTTTAATATTTGTTCTTTGTGTTTGATCTTTGTTAATTTGATTAATATGTGTCTTGGGGTGTTTCTCCTTGGGTTTATCCTGTTTGGTACTCTCTGGGTTTCTTGGACTTGGGTGATTATTTCCTTCCCCATTTTAGGGAAGTTTTCCACTATTATCTCCTCAAGTATTTTCTCATGGTCTTTCTTTTTGTCTTCTTCTTCTGGAACCCCTATGATTCGAATGTTGTAGCGTTTAATATTGTCCTGGAGGTCTCTGAGATTGTCCTCATTTCTTTTAATTCGTTTTTCTTTTATCCTCTCTGATTCATTTATTTCTACCATTCTATCTTCTAATTCACTAATCCTGTCTTCTGCCTCTGTTATTCTACTATTTGTTGCCTCCAGAGTGTTTTTAATTTCACTTATTGCATTATTCATTATATATTGACTCTTTTTTATTTCTTCTAGGTCCTTGTTAAACCTTTCTTGCATCTTCTCAATCCTTGTCTCCAGGCTATTTATCTGTGATTCCATTTTAGTTTCAAGATTTTGGATCAATTTCACTATCATTATTCGGAATTCTTTATCAGGTAGATTCCCTATCTCTTCCTCTTTTGTTTGGTTTGGTGGGCATTTACCCTGTTCCTTTATCTGCTGAGTATTCCTCCGTCTCTTCATCTTGTTTAAATTGCTGAGTTTGGGGTGTCCTTTCTGTATTCTGGCAGTTTGTGGAGTTCTCTTTATTATGGCGTTTCCTCACTGTGTGTGGGTTTGTACAGGTGGCTTGTCAAGGTTTCCTGGTTAGGGAAGCTTGTGTCGGTGTTCTGGTGGGTGGAGCTGTATTTCTTCTCTCTGGAGTGCAATGAAATGTCCAGTAATGAGTTATGAGATGTCTATAGTTTTGGGGTGACTTTGGGCAGCCTGTATCTTGAAGCTCAGGGCTGTGTTCCTTTGTTGCTGGAGAATTTGCTTGGTATGTCTTGCCCTGGAACTTATTGGCCCTTGTGTGGTGCTTGGTTTCAGTGTTGGTATGGAGGCATTTGATGAGCTCCTGTCAATGAATGTTCCTTGGAGTCAGGAGTTCCCTGGAGTCAGGGTTTGGACTTAAGTCTCCTGCTTCCGATTATCGGTCTTATTTTTACAGTAGTTTCAAAACTTCTCCCTCTATACAGCACCATTGATAAAACATCTACATTAAAGATGATAAGTTTCTCTACAGTGAGGGTCACTCAGAGAGGTTCACAGGGTTACATGGAGAAGAGAAGAGGGAGGAGGGAGTTAGAGGTGACCCAAATGAGATGAGGTGAATCAATAGTGGAGAGAGTGAGCTAGCCAGTAGTCACTTCCTTATGTGCACTCCGCAACTGGACCACTCAGAGATGTTCACGGGGTTATACAGAGTAGAGAAGAAGGAGGAAGGTAACAGAGGTGGCCAGAAGGATAAAAAGGGGGGAATGAAAAGGAGGGAGACAGATCCAGCCAGTAATCAGTTCCCTAAGTGTTCTCCACCATCTGGAACACACAGAAATTCACAGAGTTGGGTAGAGTAGAGAGGGGTTAGGGAGGAGACACAGGCGACCTGGTGGAGAAAAAGGAGGGTCCAAAGGGAGAGAGAGCAGTCAAGCCAGTAATCTCACTCCCTAGTGAAAAATGGGTCCTGAAGATTGGGTCCTTAAAGGTACAAAATTGGTAACAAATACATAAAAGCAAAAATTAAAAATCTAGAGTAGAGTTTGGAATTTCAAAAATACAATGTTAAAGAAAAGAAGAAGGAAAAGAAAGAGAGAAAGAACGAACAAACAAAAACAAACAAGGTCGCGAAAATTATAAAGAAAGTACAGGTACAAAATTGATAACTAATACCAGAAAGCGAAAATTAAAAATCTAGAGTAGAGTTTGGAATTTCAAAAATACGATGTTAAAAAAAAAAAAAAAGAAGAAGAAAAAGAAAGAGAGAAAAAATGAACAAACAAAAACAAACAAGGTCGCGAAAATTATAAAGAAAGTACAGGTACAAAATTGATAACTAATACCAGAAAGCAAAAATTAAAAATCTAGAGTAGAGTTTGGAATTTCAAAAATACAATGTTAAAAAAAAAAAAGAAGAAGAAGAAAAATAAAGAGAGAAAACAAACAAACAAATATGAACAATGTCACAAAAATTATAAAGAAAATACAGGTACAAAATTGATATCAAATACCAAAAAGCATAAATTAAAAATCTAGAGTAAAGTTTGGAATTTCAGATATACAATGTTATATAAAAGAAGAAGAGAAAGAAACAGAGAAGAAGAAAAAAAAGAAAAAAAAAAGTCACAGAAATTATATAAAAAAAAACTATAGGTACAAAATTGATAACATATACCAAAAAGCGAAAATTAAAAATCTAGAGTAGAGTTTGGAATTTCAAAAATACGATGTTAAAGAAAAGAAGAAGGAAAAGAAAGAGAGAAAAAACGAACAAACAAAAACAAACAAGGTCGCGAAAATTATAAAGAAAGTACAGGTACAAAATTGATAACTAATACCAGAAAGCAAAAATTAAAAATCTAGAGTAGAGTTTGGAATTTCAAAAATACAATGTTAAAAAAAAAAAAAAGAAGAAGAAGAAGAAAAATAAAGAGAGAAAACAAACAAACAAATATGAACAATGTCACAAAAATTATAAAGAAAATACAGGTACAAAATTGATATCAAATACCAAAAAGCATAAATTAAAAATCTAGAGTAAAGTTTGGAATTTCAGATATACAATGTTATATAAAAGAAGAAGAGAAAGAAACAGAGAAGAAGAAAAAAAAAGAAAAAAAAAAAGTCACAGAAATTATATAAAAAAAAAAACTATAGGTACAAAATTGATAACATATACCAAAAAGCGAAAATTAAAAATCTAGAGTAGAGTTTGGAATTTCAAAAATACAATGTTAAAGAAAAGAAGAAAAAAACAAAAAACAAAACAAAAAAAAAACAAGGTCAAAAAATTATAAAATATATATATATGAAGTTTGCTGAAGAAGAAAAAAATAGGGTCTTTTTTTTTTTTTTGCAAAGTAATAGGTTATAAAAGTGAAAATTAAAGGAACAATAGAGGACTTAAATTTTTTTTTTTTTTTTTTTTAGTTAAAAAAAAAAAGAAAGAATGATCGTAAAAATAATAAAAATATATCTAGGACTTTTTTTTTTTTTTTTTTTTGTGGGTGTTGTGGGTTCAGTTCATTTTTGGCTAGTTCCTTGGTCAGATTTATATTTCTCAAGATCTATAGGCCCCTTCCTATGTAGTCCGTAGTAACCACAGGGTTTTGATCTATTGCCTGTAGCTTCCAAGGCGTTTCCCTCTGTTATATCTTCTTCTGTTTGCTAGTCTCTTCAGTATCTGGTTTCCGCCCTGACTCAAAGGGCACGGTGGAGGACACTTTTTTTTTTTTTTTTTAGGCTTACTTGTTCAGTCGCGCTGTGGGGATGGAGGGAGGGATGCTGCAAACAAATAACACTGGCGTGGGCTCGCAGTGCCTCAGCCACCCTGGGTCTGCCCCCGCTCAAGGCGCGTGTAGCCTCCCTGTCCACACTGCTCGGACTCTAGGTTGTTCCGCCGGGAACAATCCGAGGCTGGCCCTGGGCTGCATGCACCTCCCAGGTCCAAGCCGCTCAGGTTCAGGCACTCGGGTAGTCCTCAGAGGCGCAGACTCAGTTGGGCCTGCGTTTTGTGCTCTTCCCAGGTCCGAGCGCCAATTTGCTCTTCCCAGGCGAGCGCCAATGCTGCGACTTATCGCCTCCCCGCCACTCGGTTATCTGGATGTAAAACCGGCGCACCTTCTCAGGCAGATGTTGACCGTCCAGACCCCCAAGAAGTTTTAGTTAGCAAAGAAGCCTGCTTACAATTTTATAGATAATGTCTCTCTGGGGCTGCGATTGCCCCCTTCCGGCTCTGGCTGCCTGTCACCGGAGGGGGAAGGTCTGCAGCCGGCTATCTCTGTTCAGTCCTTTGTTCCGTGCGCGGGCCTGGCGGTCTTAGGTTAGGGCTGGCTTTTCGCGTGGTAGGTATCCCACAGTCTGGTTTGCTAGCCCAAATTATTTCGCTCAGATAGCGCTCAGGGTATTCAGGCCAGATTCTTACTCTCAGCGATGCAGCCCACGCCGCACCTCCCCGCCCAGCCCCGGTTTGCTAATGGCGGATGCAGGCGTCTGCGCTGCTTCTCTGCTGGGGGAGTTACCGTAGGGCTCGCAATCTGCGAGTTTTAAATTGTTTATTTATTTTTTCTCCCTGTTATGTTGCCCTCTGTGCTTCCAAAGCTCGGCACAGATTCGGCAGTGAGAAGGTTTCCTGATGTTTGGAAACTTCTCTCTTTTTAAGATTCCCTTCCCGGGACGGAACTCCGTCCCTCCCTCTTTTGTCTCTTTTTTTTATTTGTTTTTAATATTTTTTCCTACCTCCTTTCGAAGAGTTGGGTTGCTTTTCTGGGTGCCTGATGTCCTCTGCCGGCATTCAGAAGTTGTTTTGTGGAATTTACTCGACGTTTAAATGCTCTTTTGATGAATTTGTGGGGGAGAAAGTGTTCTCCCCGTCCTACTCCTCCGCCATCTTGGCTCCTCTGAATGTTGAGTTTTAAGCCAATTTTTTCACTCTCCTCTTTCACTTTCAACAAGAGGCTCTTTAGTTTCTCACCTTCTGCCATAAGGGTGGTGTCATCTGTGTATCTGAAGTTATTGATATTTCTCCTGATTCCAGCGTGTGCTTCATTCAGTCTGGCCTTTCACATGATATATTCTGCATATGAGTTAAATAAGCAGGGTGACAGTATACAGCCTTGACATACTCCTTTCCTGATTTGGAACCAGTCTCTGGTTCCATGTCCAGTTCTAATTGTTGCTTTGAGCTGCATACAGATTTCTCAGGGGGCAAGTCAGGTGGTCTGGTATTCCCACCTCTTGAAGAATTTTCCACAATTTCTTGTGAGCCACACAGTGAAAGGCTTTGACATAGTCAATAAAGCAGAAATAGATGTTTTTCTGGAACTGTCTTGCTTTTTCTATGATCCAACGAATTTTGGCAATTTGATCTCTGGTTCTTCTGCCTTCTCTAAATCCAGCTTAAATATCTGGAAGTTCACTGCTCACATGCTGTTGAAGCATGGCTTGGAGAATTTTGAACAGTACTTTGCTAGCATGTGATATGAGTGCAATTGTGTGGTAGTTTGAACATTTTTCAGTATTGCCTTTCTTTGGGATTGGAATGAAAACTGACCTTTTCCAATCCTGTGGCCACTGCTGAGTTTTCCAAATTTGCTGGCATATTGTGTGCATCGCTTTAACAGCATCATGTTTTAGGGTTTGAAGTGGCTCAACTGGCATTCCATCACCTCTACTAGCTTTGTTTGTAGTGATACTTCCTAGGGTCCACTTGACTTTGCAGTCCAGGATGTCTGGCTGTGGGTACATGATCATACCATCATGGTTATCTGGGTCATGAAGATCTTTTTGTTATAGTTCTTCTGGGTTTTCTTGCCACTTCTTTAATATCTTCTTATATATTGTGATATAGCTGGAGGAAGTAAACAATGATTACAAACAAAAAAATTCATTGGAAAACAGATGCAAAATACATTATGTCATGTTAACTTTAAACATTGAAGGAAGCTCAGCAAAAAGAGATAAGAGGATTTGTTTCTGCTATTATTAAATATAACTAGTCAGCTTCATCGAGTTAGTCAGAGGAACATGATTTTAGGGAGACAATAAAAAATTCAGAGAAGGCAATGGCTCCCCACTCCAGTACTCTTGCCTGGAAAATCCCATGGATGGAGGAGCCTGGTAGGCTGCAGTCCATGGGGTCGCTAAGTGTCTGACATGACTGAGTGACTTCACTTTCACTTTTCACTGTCATGCATTGGATAAGGAAATGGCAACCCACTGAAGTGTTCTTGCCTGCAGAATCCCAGGGACAGGGGAGCCTGGTGGGCTGCCGTCTATGGGATCGCACAGAGTCGGACACGACTGAGCTGAATTAGCAGCAGCAGCAGCAAAGTAAAAATGTAGATGTACTTTTTTTTTTTTAATTTAATTTTATTTTTAAACTTTACATAATTACATAATTGTATTAGTTTTGCCAAATATCAAAATGAATCCGCCACAGGTATACATGTGTTCCCCATCCTGAACAAATGAGATTCCATAGTTTGAAAAAATCTTCTTATCAAATGATTGTTAGTTCATAAACCCGAATGAATGTCAAGGGGAAGCTACAAAGTCCACTTGTTTGCATATTCATATTGTAGCTTAAATGACTTGAACAAGACCATGTGGTCAGTAAAGTATTTTCTTCTGCCTCCACTATCATATGTTAAGCTCACAGGGCCAAAATACAAGCACTCAGAAAAGCCAATACATAAAGCGTGATGCCTGAAATAAGAAATTTTTCCTCACTGAGAATATTTCTGAAATGGCAACACTTTAGCTTATATTTCAGAAGGAGAGGTAAATTTATTATTATCCTAGAAATTTAAGGTATTATTACTCCATTAAGAATCTGCCTGCAATGCATGAGACCTAGGTTCAGTCCCTTGGTTGGGAAGATCCCCTGGAGAAGGGGATCTTATTCTCCAATATTCTCCAATATTCTGACCTGGAGAATTCCATGGACTATATAATCCATGGGGTTGTAAAGAGAAGGACACAACTGACTGACTTTCACTTTACTTCTCTGGTGGCTTAGTTGGTAAATAATCTACCTGCAATGCTGGAGACCTGGGTTCAATCCCTGGGTTGGGAAGATCCCCTGGAGAAGAAAATGACAACTCACTCCAGTAGTCTTATCTGGAAAATCCCATGGACAGAGGAGTCTGGTGGGCTGCAGTTCATGGAGTTGCAAAAAGCCAGACAGGACTGAGTGACTAAGCATAAGGTGTTTCCAGAATGATTCTAGAATAGATTATTGGCTCATCTATTTGCTTTTGGACTTCCCTTATGGCTCAGCTGGTAAAGAATCTTCCTTTAATGTGGGATACTTGGGTTCAATCCCTGGGTTGGGAAGATCCCCTGGAGAAGGGAAAGGCCACCCACTCCAGTATTCTGGCCTGGAGAATTCCATGAACTGTTTAGTCCATGCAAAGAATAACATTTAGTCCAGCAAAGAATAACATTTAGTCCAGCAAAGAATAACACAGGACTGAGCAAGTTTCACTTTCACTTTCAACTTGCCTGTACCACCAATGACAGCGATTGCTTTTGTTTTTCTGAAGTAGGAAAATGCTGATTCTTTTGTAATCACTTTGCACCTCAGGGACTATCTCAAGGCCCCCTCATTTTCACATTACTGCACGCTTTCATGTAGTGTCTGCCCTGCCATGGTTTTCTAAGTCTAATGTTTTGTTACTGTTTTTTGTCTTGCCACTTGCAAACAATAAACATTTAAATTGTATATATATACACATATACGTATATATAAAGAAATGATAATCCAAGAATAGCCTTCTACTAAAGAACACTATTCTAAAGTTTCATTATACACAGAAGATACACATCCTAAAAAACAACTTTTGAAAGGGAATCTTAAAGAATAATTAAATTCCTATTGGAATTTTTTAAATTCCTTCATTCAGCCATTAAAACAATTACTTACTAAATATCTGCTATGAATTGCATATCTGTGTCCCCCCAGAATTTGTATATTGAAAATCAAATACCTTATGGGATAGTATTTGGAGATGGGATATTTGGAAGGGAAGTCAAGAAGGTGGAGCCCTCATAGTGGAATTAGTGCACTGGTAAGAAGAGTCATGAGATCTCTCTCTTTTTCGCTCTCTTCTCTCTCTCTTTCCCTCTGAACTGGTACAATTCAATTGTCCCTCAATATCCAAGAGGGATTGGGTCTAGACACTGAATTTCAAGATGCTCAAATCTCATATAAAATGACAAAGTATTTGCTTATAACCTGTGCACTTCCCCCAATACAGTTTAAATCATCTCTAGAGTACATAAAATAACTAATGACAGAATGACATCGACAGATGCATTCCCTGTTCATAGCAAAAGGAAATAATGATAAATAAGGGCACATCCTTACTCCTTCTGAAAGATACCCTCTTGTTATCTAAGTAAAACTTTTCCCTTTCTTGCTTTTCCTTTGCTATATTACACCGACTGTAACTTTCCAGAAAGGCAAAGTTTTTTTCTTTCTTTTTATTTTTCCCCTCTAGCTAGGGAAGCTACTTAGAAAATTGGTTTCTTTTAGTTTTGCCCCATGCAGGCTTGACCTATTTTACCTTGTTACAGTGATGGAGAGACCCATTTCTGCAAAAATTTAGCTTCAAAGACTTCTGTTAATGGAAGAACTACAGACACCTTCTTACAAACAAGCACCAACAAAACTTTTCTCTTTAAATCTTTTGCTATAGTTACCAAATTAATGTGTTAAATATATACTTAAAGTGAGAATAAGCTAATAGCAACAAATATTCAGAGGCAAGTTATACACTGTCATACAAAACAATGAGCCATGATTTATAGACAAAGATATTTAAACTAGCATTTTCTTTTCTTTCTTTTTTTTTTTTTCAAGTATTTATTTATTTGGCTGGACCAGATTTTGGTTGTGGCATATGAGACTTAGTTCCCTAACCAGGCATTGAACCTGGCCCCCTGCATTGGCAGCATGGAGTCTTAGCCTCTACTAGACCACCAGGGAAGTTTCCAAACCAGTATTTTCTTACATATAAATATAACATGATTTACAAAATTAAAATGATTTCAGATGATAATCTCAGTAATTCAAGCATATATGCTTAAATATTAACTTTCTGTCTTGTATCGCTTAAGATAAAACAGACCCAATCTAGCAAAAATGTGCTTTCCCCTTCACAAGACAGCCCTAGATAGCAAGATTGGTTAGTTTCATTGGTTTTTAACATAACAGTTTGGTTTATAAGTGCATAAACTGGCTATTATTGCTTCAGTTCAGTTCAATTCAGTTGCTCAGTCATGTCTGACTCTGCAACCCCATGAATCACAGCACGCCAGGCCTGCCTGTCCATCACCAACTCCCAGAGTTCACGCAAACTCATGTCCATCGAGTCGGTGATGCCATCCAGCTATCTCATTCTCTGTCATCCCCTTTTCCTCCTGCCCCCAATCCCTCCCAGCATCAGAGTCTATTCCAATGAGTCAACTCTTCACATGAGGTGGCCAAAGTACTGGAGTTTCAGCCTTTAGCATCATTCCTTCCAAAGAACACCCAGGGCTGATCTCCTTTAGAATGGACTGGTTGGATCTCCTTGCAGTCCAAGGGACTCTCAAGAGTCTTCTCCAACACCATGGTTCAAAAGCATCAATTCTTTGGCACTTAGCTTTCTTCACAGTCCAACTCTCACATCCATACATGACCACTGGAGAAACCATAGCCTTGACTAGACGGACCTTTGTTGGCAAAGTACTGTCTCTGCTTTTCAATATGCTGTCTAGGTTGGTGCTTATGGAAAAATAATTGTATGCAGTGACTAGAGGACACATTCCTAACCTGGGCCAGCTTTATTAATCTGTGAGTCTTTTCTTTTTTTTTATTCGCAAGTGGAAGAGCAAGTGAACCAACATAACCTATTGCCACACCTGAAAACAAGCATCTCCTGCATATTCTATGGGAATATTGGAATCCTATTATATAGGAGGCAGGATTTCAATTATTTAAGTGTAATTATTAAATTTTGGCCAAAGTGCTTATTTAATTTTCTCAACATATTAATATTGGTTTGGCTGGCCTAACTCAAAGTACCTGAGTTTGCAGTAAATGTACTTCATAAAGTTGTCTTCCTGAAGCAACACTGTGTTATTGAATTTTCTTTAAATGAAAGATATTGAAATTTTTTTTCATGGCATTGACTAATTAAGATTCAATGGAAGTACACACTTCGGTCAGTTGAAGACACAAAATTAGTTCAAAAGTTATTCTTAGACCATTAAAACAATATTATTATAATGGTGGCATAAATGTAATAATAATTAATAATGAATATACTCTTGCCTGGAAAATCCCATGGACGGAGGAGCCTGATATGCTGCAGTCCATGGGGTTGCTAGGAGTCGGACACGACTGAGCGACTTCACTTTCACTTTTCACTTTCCTGCATTGGAGAAGGAAATGGCAGCCCACTCCAGTGTTCTTGCCTGGAGAATCCCAGGGACGGGGGAGCCTAGTGGGCTGCCATCTATGGGGTTGCACAGAGTCGGACATAACTGAACTTGTGTTCTTATGTGACTTAGCATAGTATTCTTCCTATTATTTAATTCATGTTTTAGCTTATCCTGAAGAGCATGGAAAAATATTCTTCAGACAATACAAATCTGCTTATATTGCTAGGAAAATGCACTTTTTTTACAATATAAATTTATTTATTTTAATTGGAGGTTAATTACTTTACAATATTGTATTGGTTTTGCCATACATCAACATGAAGTCGACACAGGTATACACGTGTTCCCCATTCTGAACCCCCCTCCCTCCTCCCTCCCCATACCATCCCTCTGGGTCATCCCAGTGCACCAGCCCCAAGCAAACAGTATCATGCATCGAACTTGGACTGGAGATTTGTTTCATATATGATATTATACATGTTTCAGTGCCATTCTCCCAAATCATCCCACCCTCTCCCTCTCCCACAGAGTCCAAAAGACTGTTCTATGCATCTGTGTCTCTTTAGCTGTCTTGCATACAGGGTTATCATTACCATCTTTCTAAATTCCATATATATGTGTTAGTGTACTGTATTGGTGTTTTTCTTTCTGGCTTATGTCACTCTGTATAATAGGCTCCAGTTTCATCCACCTCATTAAAACTGATTCAAATGTATTCTTTTTAATGGCTGAGTAATACTCCATTGTGTATATGTACCATGGCTTTCTTATCCATTCATCTGCTGATGGACATCTAGGTTGCTTCCATCTCCTGGCTATTATAAACAGTGCTGTGATGAACATTGGGGTACACGTGTCTCTTTCCCTTCTGGTTTCCTCAGTGTGTATGCCCAGCAGTGGGATTGCTGGATCATAAGGCAGTTCTATTTCCAGTTTTTTAAGGAATCTCCACACTGTTCTCCATAGTGGCTGTACTAGTTTGCATTCCCACCAACAGTGTAAGAGAGTTTCCTTTTCTCCACACCCTCTCCAGCATTTATTGCTTGTAGACTTTTGGATCGCAGCCATTCTGACTGGCGTGAAATAGTACCTCATTGTGGTTTTGATTTGCATTTCTCGGATAATGAGTGATGTTGAGCATCTTTTCATGTGTTTGTTAGCCATCTGTATGTCTTCTTTGGAGAAATGTCTATTTAGTTCTTTGGCCCATTTTTTGATTGGGTTGTTTATTTTTCTGGAATTGAGCTGTAGGAGTTGCTTGTATATTTTTGAGATTAGTTCTTTGCAGTTGCTTCATTTGCTATTATTTTCTCCCATTCTAAAGGCTGTCTTTTCACCTTGCTTAGAGTTCCCTTTGTTGTGCAGAAGCTTTTAAGTTTAATTAAGTCCCATTTGCTTATTTTTGCTTTTATTTCCAATATTCTGCAAGGTGGGTCATAGAGGATCTTGCTGTGATTTATGTCGGAGAGTGTTTTGCCTCTGTTCTTCTCTAGGAGTTTTATAGTTTCTGGTCTTACTTTTAGATCTTTAATCCATTTTGAGTTTATTTTTGTGTATGGTGTTAGAAAGTGTTTTAGTTTCATTCTTTTACAAATGGTTGACCAGTTTTCCCAGCACCACTTGTTAAAGAGATGGTCTTTAATCCACTGTATATTCTTGCCTCCTTTGTCAAAGATAAGGTGTCCATAGGTGCATGGATTTATCTCTGGGCTTTCTATTTTGTTCCATTGATCTGTCATTGTTCCATACTGTCTTGATGACTGTGGCTTTGTAGTAGATCCTAAAGTCAGGCAGGTTGATTCCTCCAGTTCCATTCTTCTTTCTCATGCTTGCTTTGGCTATTCAAGGTTTTTTGTATTTCCATACAAATTGTGAAATTATTTGTTCTGGCTTTGTGAAAAATACTGTTGGTAGTTTGATAGGGATTGCATTGAATCTATAAATTGCTTTGGGTAGTATATTCATTTTCACTATATTGATTCTTCCAATCCATGAACATGGTATATTTCTCCATCTATTAGTGTCCTCTTTGATTTCTTTCACCAGTGTTTTATAGTTTTCTATATATAGGTCTTTAGTTTCTTTAGGTAGATATATTCCTAAGTATTTTATTCTTTTCATTGCAATGGTGAATGGAATTGTTTCCTTAATTTCTCTTTCTGTTTTCTCATTATTAGTGTATAGGAATGCAAGGGATTTCTGTGTGTTGATTTTATATCCTGCAACTTCCCTATATTCATTGATTAGCTCTAGTAATTTTCTGGTGGAGTCTTTAGGGTTTTCTATGTAGAGGATCACGTCATCTGCAAACAGTGAGAGTTTTACTTCTTCTTTTCCAGTTTGGATTCCTTTTATTTCTTTTTCTGCTCTCTTTGCTGTGGCCAAAACTTCCAGAACTATGTTGAATAGTAGTGGTGAAAGTGGGCACTCTTGTCTTGTTCCTGACTTTAGGGGAAATGCTTTCAATTTTTCACCATTGAGGATAATGTTTGCTGTGGGTTTGTCATATATAGCTTTTATTTTGTTGAGGTATGTTCCTTCTATTCCTGCTTTCTGGAAAGTTTTTTTTTTTTTTATCATAAATGGATGTTGAATTTTTTCAAAGGCTTTCTCTGCATCTATTGAGATAATCATATGGCTTTTATTTTTCAATTTGTTGATGTGGTATACTACATTGATTGATTTGCGGATATTGAAGAATCCTTGCATCCCTGGGATAAAGCCCACTTGGTCATGGTATATGATCTTTTTAATATGTTGTTGGATTCTGATTGCTAGAATTTTGTTTAGGATTTTTGCATCTATGTTCATCAGTGATATTAGCCTGTAGTTTTCTTTTTTTGTGCATGGCATCTTTGTCAGGTTTTGGTATTAGGGTGATGGTGGTCTCATAGAAGGAGTTTGGAAGTTAACCTTCCTCTGCAATTTTCTGGAAGAGTTTGAGTGTTAGAAAAGTGTTAGCTCTTCTCTAAATTTTTGGTAGAATTCAGCTGTGAAGCCATCTGGACCTGGGCTTTTGTTTGCTGGAAGATTTCTGATTACAGTTTCAATTTCCGTGCTTGTGATAGGTCTGTTAAGACTTTCTATTTCTTCCTGGTTCAGTTTTAGAAAATTGTACTTTTCTAAGAATTTTTCCATTTCTTCCACTTTGTCCATTTTATTGGTATATAATTGCTGATAGTAGTCTCTTATGATCCTTTGTATTTCTGTGTTGTCCATTGTGATCTCTCCATTTTCATTTCTAATTTTATTGATTTGATTTTTCTCCCTTTGTTTCTTGATGAGTCTGGCTAATGGTTTGTCAATTTTATTTATCCTTTCAAAGATACAGCTTTTGCCTTTTTTAAAACACATGTCAGAAATACCTGTTTAATGTCTGATTGTTTTTCACTGACAGTAAGCTTTTTAGTAAAAAGAATCATCCAGATAAAATATAACAAATTTAATGTTTTAATATATTTGGAAATAACTCAGTATATCAGGTATAAAAAGTTTTCAAATAAAGCATTTTCACTTATAGTACAAGTATATAAAAACTAATATGAATAAGTAACAAAAATAGCTTTATTTTATAATTGGAGTGCTTCCTCAGTGAAGGCACATTATTACTAACTGTCCTTCTAGCAGTCCCCTCTCAGGACACCTACATTTTGATACAGCCTTGCCACCGAATCTTCCCCCTTTTCTACTTCAATCTCTGTCGATAAATTTGTCTTGATAATGTCCCTTCATTT
Source organism: Bos grunniens (assembly GCF_055505025.1). Classification (NCBI taxonomy): domain Eukaryota; kingdom Metazoa; phylum Chordata; class Mammalia; order Artiodactyla; family Bovidae; genus Bos; species Bos grunniens. The sequence continues at coordinate 5,121,154 of NC_141176.1, read as the reverse complement.
CAGTTTTTGCCCAGAATTCCCTATTCCAGTTTCTAATTAATTCATCTTTTGTATTGTTAGGCTCTTTAAAAGAGCAATAATGATTGTGGCACTATAAATAATATTTAAATATCAACTATGAATCATACATCATATGGATTCTTGAATTTTTAATTAATCTTCCTAGCAATGCTTGGAGAAGGCAATGGCAAGCCACTCCAGTACTCTTGCCTAGAAAATCCCATGGATGGAGGAGCCTGGTGGGCTACAGTCCACGGGGTCACCACTAGTCGGTCGCCACTGAGCGACTTCACTTTCACTTTTCACTTTCACGCAATGGAGAAGGAAATGGCAACCCACTCCAGTGTTCTTGCCTGGAGAATCCCAGGGACTGCAGAGCCTGGTGGGCTGCTGTCTGTGGGGTCACACAGAGTCTGACACGACTGAAGCAACTTAGCAGCAGCAGCAACAGCAGCAGCAATGCTACTGATATTCTGTTATATTAATTTTACAAATAAGAAAATAGAGACCTGGAGAGAGTTAATAAGTTTTCAAAGTTAGAAGTAAAGGGCAGAGCCAGATTCTAATCTCTGTTCCTCTGAGCTCAGAGGTCATATACTTTCCATCTAGTCACATTACTTCACTCACATTTTGGGGGAATCATCCTTGTATTCATGGATGTAGTACCAGATATAAGTGGGTCAACTGTATTAGTGGATTGTCCTCTCTCCAGGTCTCTCTGTCTCTAGGTGAGCTTTGTCAGTCACCCATCATAGTAAGGTTAGATGACTACTCCAAATCTGAGAGAAACAGGGAGTGGGTGAACCTATTTCTAGAAAAATTGTGTGAAATTTCCCAGTTTAATGAGACCAAACTAAATCTATAGACTCAAATTGCACTTCCAAACATTCTGACTTAACTGATAAGATAATTATCCAAAACATTTATGGGAATTTGCTCAAAATCTTAATTGTACTTATTTATTTTTAAAATTAACTGCTTTTGCTGTGTCAGATCTTAGTTCCAGCATGTGGAACATTTTGTTGAGGCACACAAAGAGTCTATTTGTGATGTGCAGGCTCCAGAGTGGATGGGCTCAGTAGTGCAAGGGATTAGTTGTCCTGTGACTTGTGGGGTCTTACTTCCCCAACCAGGGATCAGCTGCATGTCCCCTCCACTGCAAGGCTTGCAAGAAGGATTCTTAACCCCTGGACCACTAAGGAGGTCCCTTTTCATTTTATAGTAACGAATCTAAGGCTCAACTGCATTTCTTAAAATCTATGCCAACTTTTGGGTGTTTTAAACTTTTATTAAGTTTGTATCCATTCTTTTGAAGTTCTTTTTTTTTTCTAAATTATAAAGTTAGGAAGATATACAGAATGAACTAGTTTTATTCATGAAGACAATTTCTGGAAAACTTTTCAACAATTATATGTACACTGAATTGTGGTTTCTGTCAATTTAAATTTTAACCTAACATTTGATAAAATATATATTAGGAGACTTGATTTTAATATTATTCTTATTAAGTTAATGTTAAGCATTTTTGCTTATTCTTTTTTTAAATGCATTTATTTATTTTTTTAATTGAAGGATAATTGCTTTACAGAATTTTGTTGTTTTCTGCCAAATCTCAGCATGAATCAGCCACAGGTATACATATATCCCCTCCTTCTTTTACCTCCCTCCCGTGATTTTAATATTATTTTAATCATTTTCATTTTCTCAAGCATAATGTTAAATCAGATTTTAAACTGGTGGTACTCTGATATAGAGAGAAAATATGTGATTCAGATTCATGAAGTTCTTTCTGCTCTGATGATATCTATTTTACAATACGTTATATTTCTCACAAACTACTTAACCTTTCTGAGCTTCATTTTATTGATATGTAAAACCAAAAAATGTTCTCATAAGAAGTGTTATAAGCATTATATATATGATAGCTGACATAAAACTTTAGCTCTGTGATTATTTTGCAACTGAATTATTATTCTGATTTTATCAGCCGTGCTTGCTTCCGTCTACCAACACACAAGCAAACGCTGTTGAAATATAATTAAATCAGCATTAAATGTATATATTAATTTGGGGACAGTGGGTATTTTTATTATTTTAAAATCTTTCCCTCAAAATCATTTTTTAATCTCTTTTTAAGTTTGGCTCTTGCTATGTTTTACAAAAAATTTTAGAATTTTATATTCTGTCTCTTTCATTGAAGTTTTCCAGGACGATTATAGTTTTGGAACATTGCAAATGTAATATGTTTTCTTCATTTATTGTTAGATATTTATTCCTAAAATTAAAAAAAAAACACTGATTATCATGTATTTGTCTTAAAAGTAAAACACTTCTATATTTTGTTATTTTTAGAAAAGCTAGTTTACACAGAGATTATAATCCTAGAATCACATAATCAACAAATGTGACAGTATTATGTGTTTTATCAGGTCTTATATTACTTCATTTTTTATTTTATTATGTTTTTATCTCATATTTAAACTCTGACAATGTGGAATAATAATGATGAAAGCAGTCATCCATTCTAGGTCCTGAGATAAATTGAAATCATCTATGTGTTGTGGGATAATATTTACTCATATCTTTGGTAAGTTGTCATGACTATATTAATATTTTAAAAGTTTATAGCTAATCCTATTTATCAGAAAGCAGTAAAATTCTACATATAAGGTGCTGTTGTTGCCCAGTCACTGAGTCATGTCCAACTCCTTGCAAGCCCACGAACTGCAGCATGCCAGGCTTCCCTGTCTTTCACTGTCTTCTGGAGTTTGCTCAAACTCAGGTCCACTGAGTCAGTGATACTAGCAAGCCATCTCAGTCTCTGTCACTCCCTTCTTCTCCCGCCTTCAATCTTTCCCAGCATCAGGGTCTTTTCCAATAAGTCAGCTCTTCACACCAGGTAGCCAAAGGATTGGAGCTTCAGCTTCAGCATCAGTCCTTCCAATGAATACTCCGTGTTGATTTCCTTTTGGATTGACTGCTTTGATCTCCTTGCTGTTCAAGGGACTCTCAGGAGTCTTCTCCAGCACCATGATTTGAAAATATCAGTTTTTCTACGATTAGCCTTCTTTAGGGTCAAACACTCACATCCATACATGACTACTGGAAAAACCATAACTTTGACTATATGGACATTTGTCAGCAAAGTGATGACTCTGCTTTTTAATATGCTGTCATCGGATTGCTTCTAAGGAGCAAGTGTCTTAAATGTCATGGCTGTCATCACTGTCCACAGTTCTAACTGCTGCTTTTTTGACCTGCATGCAGGTTTCTCAGGAGACAAGTAAGGTGATCTGGTGGTATTCCCATCTTGGTAAGAATTTCCCACAGTTTGTTGCAATACACACAAAAGGCTTTATCATAGTCAATGAAGCAGAAGTAGATGTTTTTCCTGAATTCTCTTGCTTACCCCAAGATCCAATAAATGTTGGCAATTTGATCTCTGGTTCTTCTCCTTTTCTAAATACAGCTTGTTCATCTGGAAGTTCTCAATTCATATACTGTTGAAGCCTGGCTTGAAGGATTTTGAGCAATACCTTGCTAACAGGTGGAATGAGCACAATTGTATGATAGTTTGAAGATTCTTGGCATTTTCCTTCTTTGGGATTGGAATGAAAACTGACCTTTTCCAGTCTTGTGGCCACTGCTGAGTTTTCCAAATTTGCTTTCATATTGAGTCCAGCTCTTTGACTACATCATCTTTCAGGATTTTAAATAGTTCAGCTGGAATTCCATCCCCTCTACTAGCGTTGTCCGCAGTAATGCTTCCTTAGTTCCACTTGACTTTGGACTCCAGGATGTCTGGCTCTAGGCAAGTAATCACACTATCACTGTTATCCAGGTCACTGAGAACTCAGTATAGTTCTTCTATGTATTCTTGTAGCTCTTCATAATCTCTTTTGCTTCTGTTACGTCCTTACTGTTTCTGTCCTTTAACTTGACATACTTGAAATGTTTCCTTGATAGCTGCATTTTCTTGAAGAGATCTCTAGTCTTTCCCATTCTATTGTTTTCTTCCACTTCTTTGCACTGTTCATTTAAGAAGGTCTTCTTATCTCCTTGCTATTCTCTGGAATTCTGCACCCAATTAAGTATATATTTCCTTTTTTTCCATTGTCTTTTGTGTCTCTTCTTTTCTCAGCTATTTGTAAGGCCTCCCCAGAAAACCACTTTGTCTTCTTGCATTTCTTTTTCTTTGGGATCTTTTTAGTCACCTTCTCCTATACATTGTTATGAACCTCTGTCCATAGTTCAGGCACTCTGTCCACCAGATCTAATGTTTTGAATTTGTCACTTTAACTGAAAGGGATTTAAGTCATACCTGAGTTGCCTAGTAGTTTTTCCTATGTTATTCAATTTAAGCCTGAAGTTTGAAATAAAGAGCTCATGATCTGAGCCACAGTCAGCTCCAGGTCTTGTTTTTGCTGACTGTATAGAGCTTCTCCATCTTTGGCTGCAAAGTATATGATCAGTCTGATATGGTATTGACCATTTGGTTATGTCCATGTGTAGAGTCGTCTCTTGTGTTGTTCGAAGTGGGTTCTTGTTATGACCAGTGCATTCTCTTAGCAAAACTCTGTTAGCCTTTGCCCTGCATCATTTTGTATTCCAAGGTGAAATTTGCCTGTTACTCCAGGCATTTCTTGATACATGTATACTCACTTATTTACTAAATTTTACTTTCTCTTTTGTTATACACATTTTAATTGTTACCTTCAATCCATACAATGCCAAAGTTTATCAGGTCAGTTCAGTTCAGTTGCTCAGTCGTGTCTGACTCTTTGTGACCCCAAGCACTGCAGCACCCCAGGCTTCCCTGTCCATCACCAACTCTGGGAGCTTGCTCAAACTCACATCAATTGAGTCAGTAATGCCACTGAACCATCTCATCCTCTGCCATTCCCTTATCCTCCTGCCTTTAATCTTTCCCAGCATCATGGTCTTTTCAAATGAGTCAGTTCTTTGTATCAGGTGGCCAAAGTATTGGAGTATTGGAGCTTCAGCATCAGTTTATAAACTGCCAAAATTTATAAACATACCTCAATATAGTAGTATCAATTCTTACCCTTACACATTATATATGAATTTTATATTTTGATGGTCTAGTTTTTTACCAATAGCTTCAAGTAAAATTTTTAATTGAAAATCTATTCGTCTTCACTTAGGTTTATCACTGAGTGTATAGTATATTAAGTGACTCTTTTTCAAAACTTTATTAATGCTCTAGTGATTTATTTCTATGTATTAAACTTGACAATTGAGAGCAATCACCTATTGTGGTAGGTTACATGCTGCAAGCATACCATAAAATTTACCCATTCAAAATTGCCATTGAATGCTTTTTCTTAATTGAAGTATATGTGTTAATTTCTGGTGTACAGCAAAGTGATTCATATATACATACATTCACCTTTATATTATTTTTCATTGCAGTTTATCACAAGATATTGAATATAGTCCCCAATCCTATATACTAGGAACTTGTTACTTATTCATTTTTAAATAACTAATACTTAATATAAATAACAGTATCAATTTTAATCAAGATCATTCAGGATTTTTTCTTCACTATGTCCATTTTCTCATCAGCAATGGACAAGATAATTTTAAAATATAATTATAAAATAAGCTATACAAAATCTTTCTTTTAAAGTCTAAAATAATATCATAGTCAGAAGCCACTGTTTATTGTTATTATTAGGCTGAAAAAATATCAAGCATTCTGTTTTGCTGTGTGTGTGTGTGTTTGTGTGTGTGTGTATTTATGTTTCACCTGTATGTTTATTAGATTACAAGTTTAGTTTCTTTGACATTTTTAAAATATCAGTGAGCTTTTCTAAAGTAACTGACAACCCCTCAGCTGGTAAAGAATCCACCTGCAATGTAGGAGACCTGGGTTCAATCCCTGGTTTTGAAGATCCCCTGGAGAAGGGAATGGCTACCCACCCCATTATTCTGGCCTGAAGAATTCCATGGACTGTATAGTCCATTGGGTCTCAGAGTTGGACATGACTGAGCAACTTTCACTTTCACTGTATTTGCATTAGATTACAAGTTTAGTTTCTTTGATACATTTAAAATGTCGGTGAACTTTCTAAAGTAACTGACATCCTCTAGGAAATAATTTATGTTAGAACAAAAGAACTAATAATTTACCATGAATTTAAAGATTCTGTACATATACTTCCACATTGATTAATTCAGAGTTGATGAAGTAGGACCAGGCCTTTGACCAAGAAGGCTGGGAGAAGCACTTAAATACTCATAACATGATCTGATAATCTTACTTTATCTTAATTTATAAGACCAATAAATGTTAGAAGAGTGCTGTGCTTGATTGATGTAATAAAGTTAATGGACATGTGCCCTAGCTTTAATAGGAAAATATGTGCTACTCTTTTCTTTAACTTTTTTCTTGGTTTTACCATACTTAATTATCTAAATAAAAATATTATTTATCTTATAAATATGAGTAAAATATTGATTTTCAAATGAGATAAAAAAATTTCTTCTAATAAAATTAAATTTTTCAAAGTTTTTAGTCAACTCTTTGTAAAAAGCTAATCTACCTTTGGAGAATTATAAAGAATATCTTTTCAAATTTTCTGCTTATAGAGAATTATAAAGGATATTAGAGAATTATGGAGAATATCCTATAAAAGTTAGTACTTTTTATTCAATGTGTGTTTTATCATAAATTTGTCATTTAAGTTTTCATAGAAATGCTGTGCATCAAGGAACAAATTGTGTCCATCATTAGTGTGGTAATTGCTACCGACCAAGATAGCCAAATGCAGAAGTGCTAAGTGCTGTATAATTAACCAACCATGAAATAATTTGGCTGGCATCACACAAGTCTACATTGCTGACAAATGATAAGGCCAATATTCTGCTTTGAAATGGAAAACATTGATTACATTTCCAGCTCAAAGAAATTGCATTTTCTAAGTTCCCAGTGGACAGCATAATTCCAGAGTTAATGAAAGAAAAGTCAAGAATATCTGAAATTCCTATGAATTTAATATTACTATAACTTATAATGAATATTTTTGCCAAATTTTTGAAGTGTCAATAAAAGTAATTATGTGTGCATACATGTATGAAAGTGAAAGTGAAGTCATTCAGTCGTGTCCGACTCTGCGACCCCATGGACTGTAGCTTACCAGGCTCCTCATTCCATGGGATTCTCCAGGCAAGAGTACTGGAGTGGGTTGCCATTTTCCTTCTCCAGGGGATCTTCCCGACCCAGGGATCAAAAATGAACATAACCATACACGTATACACGGGCTTCCCTGATGGCTTGTCCAGGTTCCATGCAGGATACAGGAAGCTTGGGGCTGGTGCACTGGGATGACCCAGAGGGATGGTATGGGGAGGGAGGTAGGAGGGGGGTTCAGGATTGGGAACACGTGTACACCCATGGCAGATTCATGTTGATGTATGGCAAAACCAATACAATATTGTAAAGTAAAAAAATAAAAAAATATAATAATAAAAGTAAAAAAAAGCATCCGCCTGGAATGAGGGAGACCTGGGTTCAATCTCTGGGTCGGGAAGATAGAAAAATACTAGTTTACATAAGTAAAAACTTATTATTGTAAATTAGCCAAATTTGACTCTTAATTCCTTAAAGGAATTAAGATTATATACTATCATTTCATATTAAACTGATTTTGAGTACTACCTTGTTATATGATGACCACATACCATTATTTATCCTAGACTGACATAGTTTTAAAAATCTTTAGTGTTTTCTATATAGTTGACTTATGCATTACTTAAGAAAATACCAATTTTGTTATCTGAAGCATTTGAGTATATAAAAATAATTAATAACGTATTTTATTTCTTTTTCTAAATAAGTCACTAATTATGAAGAATACTCAATATGACATTGAATAAGAGATGATCTTGGAAGCTTCCCATTCAAACACTCTGAAGTGTTTCAACACGGTTTTATTAACTCAACTACTTTCTATGAAAAAATTAATTCATTTGAAGGTGATTTCTACTTCAAATGTCACTAAAATTATCAATTTCTATTAAATTTTTCTGGCTGCCTTTACCTCTGTGTTTTCCTTGCCAACTGATATTTGTCACCATCATATTTACCCTGCCATTTTACACTTATAATTACAATTTTGCAGAATTTTAACATGCTTTTTGTAATGAAACTTAAAGTAGTTTGACATTTTCATTTTAATTTACTATATTCACATCCATGAAGGGAAGGGAAGCATTGTATAGTCTTATGATTACTTCAGTCTTAAGTGAACCTGTGTCCCTGGACTATGAACTTTCAACAGTGTTTCTCTTTTTTTCCCCCACTTATGTGGACAAGATGGCTGGTGGAAACTGCTATTTCCCTTTTTCCACCTGATAGGCTAGAGGGAAGCAGTAGTATATTTCCCTGCTTCCTAAGTAGGTTAGGCTCTGATTAAACTCCAGCAGGCTAGGCTCTGGTAAAAATAGTTTCCTAAAGTCAGGCATTGTTAAAAACAGAATGCTGTTGTATATTTCAAAATAGGTTTGTTTGTTTGTTTGTTTGTTTGTTTTCCTTCTCCCTTCTGGAAGTTGAGAGGGTGATTTTCTCTGATATTTGCTATGAAGTCCTGGAAGCAGAGCTCCTGGAATAAATACCACAAATACTCAGGGGTTCCCCTATACCTGGGTACCCTGGACTTTTAAACTTTAATCTTTAATGCCAACCCTCCAACAATTCATCGATGAGAATTTAAATTTTCCTACCTCAGTAGTGACTCTTATGGAGATGTCTACTAACGGAATTCTGCCTTGGTAAGTTTTTATGTTTTTTTATTCTCATTGAATTATTTTACTTTTTTAGCTTCATTGAGACATAACTGGTCACGTTTTGTAACTGTCTGTCTCTCGAATTTGGAAAGCAATCGCTTACCCTGTGTCTTCACTTTTCTGACAGGTCTGCTGCTGCTGCTGCTGCTGCTGCAGCTAAGTCGCTTCAGTCGTGGCTGACTCTGTGCAACCCCATAGATGGCAGCCCATCAGGCTCCTCCATCCTTAGGATTCTCCACAAGTATACTGGAGTGGGTTGCCATTTCCTTCTCCAATACATGAAAGTGGAAAGTGAAAGTGAAGTCGCTCAGTCGTGTCTGACTCTTTGCGACCCCATGAATCGCAGCACAACAGGCCTCCCTGTCCATCACCAACTCCCGGAGTTCACTCAGACTCATGTCCATCGAGTCAGTGATGCCATCCAGCCATCTCATCCTCTGTCGTCCCCTTCTCATCCTGTCCCCAATCCCTCCCAGCATCACAGTCTTTTCCAATGAGTTAACTCTTCCCATGAGGTGGCCAAAGTACTGGAGTTTCAGCTTTAGCATCATTCCTTCCAAAGAACACCCAGGACTGATTTCCTTTAGAATGAACTGGTTGGATCTCCTTGCAGTCCAAGGGACTCTCAAGAGTCTCCTCCAACATCAGTTCAAAAGCATCAATTCTTAGGTGCTCAGCCTCCTTCACAGTACAACTCTCACATCCACACATGACCACAGGAAAAACCATAGCCTTGACTAGACGGACCTTTGTTGGCAAAGTAATGTCTCTGCTTTTCAATATGCTATCTAGTTTGGTCATAACTTTCCTTCCAAGGAGTAAGCGTCTTTTAATTTCATGGCTGCAGTCACCATCTGCAGTGATTTTGGAGCCCCCAAAAATAAAGTCTGACACTGTTTCCACTGTTCCCCCATCTATTTCCCATGAAGTGATGGGACTTGATGCCATGATCTTCGTTTTCTGAATGTTGAGCTTTAAGCCAACTTTTTCACTCTCCACTTTCACTTTCATCAGGAGGCTTTTTAGTTCCTCTTCACTTTCTGCCATAAGGGTGGTGTCATCTGTATATCTGAGGTTATTGATATTTCTCCCCGCAATCTTGATTCCAGCTTGTGCTTCTTCCAGTCCAGCGTTTCTCATGATACACTCTGCATAGAAGTTAAATAAGCAGGGTGGCAATATACAGCCTTGACTACTCCTTTTCCTATTTGGAACCAGTCTGTTGTTCCATGTCCAGTTCTAACTGTTGCTTCCTGACTTGCATACAGACTTCTCAAGAGGCAGGTCAGGTGGTCTGGTATTCCCATCTCTTTCAGAATTTTCCACAGTTTATCGTCATCCACACAGTCAAAGGCAGAAATAAATGTTTTTTTGGAACTTAATTTGAATTCAGACTTAAATTGAGGAAAGTAGGGAAAACCACTAGAACATTCAAGTATGATCTAAATCAAATTCCTTATTTTATACAGTGGAAGTGAGAAATAGATTTAAGGGCAAAAATAAATGTTTTTTTTGAACTCTCTAGCTTTTCCCATGATCCAGCAGATGTTGGCAATTTGGTCTCTGGTTCCTCTGCCTTTTCTAAAACCAGCTTGAACATCAGGAATTTCACGGTTCACATATTGCTGAAGCCTGGCTTGGAGAATTTTGAGCATTACTTTACTAGCATGTGAGATAAGTGCAATTGTGCAGTAGTTTGAGCTTTCTTTGGCATTGTCTTTCTTTGGGATTGGAATGAAAACTGACCTTTTCCAGTCCTGTGGCCACTGTTGAGTTTTCCAAATTTGCTGGCATATTGAGTGCAGCACTTTCACAGCATCATCTTGCAGGATTTGAAAGAGCTCAACTGGAATTCCATCACCTCCACTAGCTTTGTTTGTAGTGATGCTTTCTAAGGCCCACTTGACTTCACATTCCAGGATGTCTGGCTTTAGGTCAGTGATCACATCATCGTGATTATCTTGGTCTTGAAGATCTTTTTTTGTACAGTTTTTCTGTGTATTCTTGCCACCTCTTCTTATTATCTTCTACTTCTGTTAGGTCCATACCACTTCTGTCCTTTATCGAACCCATCTTTGCATGAAATGTTCCCTTGGTGTCTCTAATCTTCTTGAAGAGATCTCTAGTCTTTCCCATTCTGTTGTTTTCCTCTATTTCTTTGCATTGATCGCTGAGGAAGGCTTTCTTGTGTCTTCTTGCTATTCTTTGGAACTCTGCATTCAGATGTTTATATCTTTCCTTTTCTCCTTTGCTTTTCACTTCTCTTCTTTTCACAGCTATTTGTGAGGCCTCCCCAGACAGCCATTTTGCTTTTTTGCATTTCTTTTACATGGGGAGGATCTTAATCCGTGTCTCCTGTACAATGTTATGAACCTCATTCCATAGTTCATCAGGCACTCTATCAGATCTAGGCCCTTAAATCTATTTCTCACTTCCACTGTATAATCATAAGGAATTTGATTTAGGTCATACTTGAATGGTCTAGTGGTTTTCCCTACTTTCTTCAATTTAAGTCCGAATTTGGTAATAAGGAGTTCATGATCTGAGCCACAGTCAGCTCCCAGTCTTGTTTTTGCTGACTGTATAGAGCTTCTCCATCTTTGGCTGCAAAGAATATAATCAATCTGATTTCGGTGTTGACCATCTGCTGATGTCCATGTGTAGAGTCTTCTCTTGTGTTGTTGGAAGAGGGTGTTTGCTATGACCAGTGCATTTTCTTGGCAAAACTCTATTAGTCTTTGCCCTGCTTCATTCCATATTCCAAGGCCTAACTTGCCTGTTACCCCAGATGTTTCTTGATTTCCTACGTTTGCATTCCAGTCCCCTATAATGAAAAGGCCATATTTTTTGGGTGTTAGTTCTAAAAAGTCTTGTTGGTCTTCATAGAACCATTCAACTTCAGCTTCTTCAGCATTACTGGTTGGGGCATAGACTTGGATTACTGTGATATTGAATGGTTTGCCTTGGAAACGAACAGAGATCATTCTGTCGTTTTTGAGATTGCATCCAAGTGCTGCATTATGGACTCTTTTGTTGACTATGATGGTTACTCCATTTCTTCTGAGGGATTCCTGCCCACAGTAGTAGATATAATGGTCATCTGAGTTAAATTCACCCATTCCAGTCCATTTCAGTTCGCTGATTCCTAGAATGTCAACATTCATTCTTGCCATCTCTTGTTTGACCACTTCCAATTTACCTTGATTCATGGACCTGACATTCCAGGTTCCTATGCAATATTGCTCTTTACAGCATTGGATCTTGCTTCTATCACCAGTCACATCCACAGCTGGGTATTCTTTTTGCTTTGGCTCCATCCCTTCATTCTTCTGGAGTTATTTCTCCACTGATCTCCAGTAGCATATTGGGCACCTACTGACCTAGGGAGTTCCTCTTTCAGTATCCTATCATTTTGCCTTTTCATACTGTTCATGGGGTTCTCAAGGCAAGAATACTGAAGTGGTTTGCCATTCCCTTCTCCAGTGGACCACATTCTGTCAGATCTCTCCACGATGACCCGCCCGTCTTGGGTTGCCCCACGGACATGGCTTAGTTTCATTGATTTAGACAAAGCTGTGGTCCTAGTGTGATTAGATTGACTAGTTTTCTGTGAGTATGGTTTCTGTGTGTTTGCCCTCTGATGCCCTCTTGCAACACCTACTGTCTTACTTGGGTTTCTCTTACCTTGGACGTGGGGTATCTCATCATGGCTTCTCCACCAAAGTGCAGCCGCTGAATCTTACCTTGGACAAGGGGTAACTCCTCACCACCGCCCTTCCTGACCTTCAAGGTGGGATAGCTCCTTTAGGTCCTCTTGTGCCTGTGCGGCCACCGCTCCTTGAACGTGGGGTTGGTCCTCCCGGCTGCCACCCCTGGCTTCCGGCATGGGGGCGTGGGGTAGCTCCTCTTGGCTGCCGACCCTGACCTCGGACTTGGGTTGCTCTTCTCGGCAGTTCCTGCGCCGTTGCAGCCTGGCACTCTCAACCGCTGACCTTGACCTTGAACGTGGAGTAACTCCTCTTGGCCACCGCCCTTTGGGCATGGGGTCCTCCTGGCTTCTGCCCCCGACCTCGGACGTGGGGTAGCTCCTCTCGGCCGCGTTTAGTGTGACAGTCGCAGCCACCCACACTGGAGACAGCTAATTTATCCATTTGTTTTACCATTATATTGGTTATGACAGAGTGGTGAAGTTTAAGATCCTTATGTGCCAGACTGGTAAAATCCAGAGTTGTAACTTTTTAATGAAAGGCTTCCTTAACCCTGTAGAAGCTTTGTCGGATGGAGGAGCAAGCAAGTCACAAGTGCTGAGGACAACTCTGGGCTGCTATACAGATTTGTAACAGTCTAATTTTGTTGTGTCACAGCTGAAGGGGTAAAGAATGTCAGATAGTATTTAGGAAAATTGAGGAGAAAAGACTAAGAAACATCCTGTATATGAATTAATCATCTTAATGGGTCATCATAAGTGGTCATCATAAGAGACCACAATATTTCCATTCAATTCTGAAATATCTGCAGAGATTTTTTTTTACAAAATTGGTTGTCTTTTTTCCAGCTTTTATGTATAGTCATTAAGTGGGACAATGTGAGCCATGGAGCTTGCATTATAATGGCATTTCTTGTATGCTAGAGGGTTTATATTACCAAAGTCCATATTAACCTACTTTATGCGGTTTACCTTTGTAGAACATTTCACATCTTTGTTGAACACGGTAACTGAGTTGCTGTAGGACTGAAGGATTGGTCACAGTTATTGCGATGAAAGTTGTCAAGGGTTTTTAGATGCAGTGAAATTGACAAGATGAAGAGCCTATGATTCAGAATGAGTTGACAGGAACCCTTTAAGAGAGTTATCTCAACAGAGAATTTTTAGTCTGAATTCAATCTGTAAATTTCCGAACTGGTGTTTCAGTCACACTGTATGGTGTGACAGTTCAGGATGTATTTCCTTTAATAAAAGCATGCTATTGTGACTTTTTGTTGCTACAGTTAATAATATTTAAAATTTACCTTTGGGCAGTATTCTCCTGTTTTATTGGGTAAATTGTTTTTTCTCCCCCACTAAGGTGCAAAATCTACATGTGTCATCATTGTTGAGTAGTTATTATCATATAGGTACTTCTGTTTTAACAACTTAAATTATTTTATTTATCAGTCAATTGTCTTCTGTATATTTACATATTTACATTGCAGTCTATACTACTGGCCCTAGAAATGGGTCAATCTTCAGTAACACTATTTTATTATTCATATTTGGCTAAGGATGTACCCCAAATTAACACGAAATTACATTTTTATTCAAATTTTGCATGTGAATTAGTCACATAAATTTACACAACTTGTTTATATCTAAAGAACAGGAGCTATTAACTCTTTTAGCTACATCAACATTGTTAAATAATGGGCTTATAATTACTTTAATATTTTTTTCCTCAAATTTACACATAATTTTTGAACTTTGGGGAAAAATAAGTACCTTTCTTTGCTTGCTTAAACTTGTCTACCACTGGCACAGATTTTACAGGTCTTCTTATCATTAAAATATATTTATTTATTTTGAATAGATAAAAGTTTAGAAACTATGACCAGCTAAACACCATTTACATGTTATATGTCAAAAATATGCTTTTTTAAAACTTTTTTTTAATTTTCTCTGGGAGTAATAGTCTACTTTTTTTCCTTAGGGATGGCCTTGATCCCTGTCTCCTGTACAATGTTATGAACCTCCGTGCATAGTTCATCAGGCACTCTGTTGATCAGATCTAGTCCCTTAAATCTATTTCTCTCTTCCACTGTATAATTGTAAGGGATTTGATTTAGGTCATACTTGACTGTTCTAGTGGTTTTTCCTACTTTCTTCCATTTAAGTCTGAATTTGGCAATAAGAAGTTCATGGTCTAAGCCACAGTCAGTTCCCAGTCTTGTTTCTGCTGACTGTATAGAGCTTCTCCATCTTTAGCTGCAAAGAATATAATCAATCTGATTTCAGTGTTGGCCATCCGGTGATGTCCATGTGTAGAGTCTTCTCTTGTGCTGTTGGAAGTGGGTGTTTGGTATGACCAGTGCGTTCTCTTGGCAAAACTGGATGGCATCCAGTCCCATCACTTCATGGCAAATAGATGGAGAAACAGTGGAGACAGTGGCTGACTTTAATTTTGGGGGCTCCAAAATCACTGCAGATAGTGACTGCAGCCATAAAATTAAAAGAAGCTCACTCCTTGGAAGGAAAGTTATGACCAACCTAGACAACATATTAAAAAGTAGAGACATTACTTTGTCAACAAAGGTCCGTCTAGTCAAGGCTATGGCTTTTTCAGTAGTTATGTATGGATGTGAGAATTGGACTATAAAGAAAGCTGAGTGCCAAAGAATTGATGCTTTTGAACTGTAGTGTTGGAGACTTTTGAGAGTCCCTTGGACTGCAAGGACATCAAACCAGTCCATCCTAAAGGAAATCAGTCCTGAATATTTATTGGAAGGACTGATGCTGAAGTAAAATTCCAATACTTTGGCCACCTGATATGAAGAACTGACTCATTGCAAAAGACCCTGATGCTGTAAAAGATTGAAGGCAGAAAGAGAAGGGGGCAACAGAGCATGAGATGGTTGGATGGTATCACTGACTTGATAGGCATGAGTGTGAGCAAGTTCCAGGAGTTTGTGATGGACAAGGAAGTCTGTGGTCCTTCAGTCAATGGGGTTGCAAATAGTTGGACACAACTGAGCAACTGAACTGAACTGAATAATGTACCTGTTTGCTTGATTAGTTTTCTGTGTGCTGCTGCTGCTGCTAAGTCACTTCAGTCGTGTCCGGCTCTATGAGACCCCATGGATGGCAATCCACCAGGCTCCCCCGTCCCTGGGATTCTTCAGGCGAGAACACTGGAGTGGGTTGCCATTTCCTTCTTCAATGCATGAAAGTGGAAAGTGAAAGTGAAGTCCCTCAGTCATGCCCAGTACTACTTAACAGTAATTCAACCCCAAAGTCTCTACTCCATAATTTCATCTCTACCATTTTCATTCTTCTTAGTTCCTCAGCTTCCTAATAATCTTATGTTGATAATTTAGATATTATCTTTCTGGACTTAAAAGTGTATTTTAATTCACATTGCTTAGTCTTATGTCTTTGTTTTTTTTATTTTTCAGGATATTTCTTTAACATTCTCTTCCATTGCTCCCATCAAATTTTCAATTCCCACTTTCATTTCCATTTTTAATAGTTTTTTTTTTTTTTTAGTTGTTACCTACTTCCATTTTCAAGACATTCTATTATTATCAATGCAAGACTTTTCATATTCCTTCTTGGACCTACAATCCAGGTGAATAATTTTATTGATATAGATTGAATATTTGTGTTCCCTCAAAATTCATATGCTGAAACCTAAGGCTGATTTTGATGATATTAGGAAGTGCAGCCTTTGGTAACTGATCAGATTATGAAGGCACCTCATCAAAACAAAACTACTGCCCTTAGAAAGAAGCCCCCACAGCGTTAGCTCTGCTGTTCTGCTCAGGGTAGTTATAGCAGAATGACAGCCGTTTCTAAGGATAAGGGACTCTCACCAGACACTGACTCTACCAGTGCTGTTATCTCGAACTATTCTTCCAGAACTTTGAGAAGTTAATGTTTATTGTTTATAAACCATCCAGTCTGGTATTCTGTTATGATAGCTGGAATGACAAGAGAAATATAGTTTTTAATTGCTTTTTCTTTTCTTTTAAATGCATCATATCAGCTTCCTCCAAATTGTTTTTTCCTAGATGATTTTCTTTTGTTCTCATTACTAATTCTTTTCAGATATTTGTCACATATGTCTGGCAATTCTTGGCTGTCTGCTTATATTTAAGAATAGAGCTGTAACACTGAAAAAAAAAAAAAAAAGAATGGTCAGTAGAAAGCTGATTGGAAGTTACTTGTAGGTTTGTCAATTGCGATCTTATTTTGAAGGTGGCTTGGTCAGATTCTTTTCTTGGGAAACTCCTGCATTTACAGCCTTTTTGTCTTTTGTTTACACCGCGGGAACCTCTTCTAGACTCCTAACTTCAGATTGTGAGAGTGAAAGCCAGTACACTAGAGATAAGTGGGAAAGACTGTTCAGTCATATCATCTAGTGTGAGAACTTTGTTTTAACCTCTGATGGCATGCACTCCCTCCTCTACACTATCCTGCCTGTGTTTCCCCTCATCTACCCTGCAATTTTTTTTTTCATACTTTCTCTGGAGTTATATATATATATATATATATATGTGTGTGTGTGTGTGTGTGTATATATGTGTGTGTGTGTGTGTATATGTGTGCAATTTTTTTTCATACTTTCTCTGGAGTTATATATGTATGTGTGTGTGTGTATATATATATATATACACACATATATATATTTTTTAACCTGGGAGGAGAGAAGGTGGGTTGGATCCTGTGTGGGAAAGATCCCCGGGAGGAGGCCAGGGATTCCACTCCAGTATTCTTGCCTGGAGAATCCCATGAACAGAGGAGCCTGGCAGGCCATAGACCTCAGGGTAGCACAGAGTCATACTCAACTGAAGCAACTTAGCACTCACACACATTTCCTATTACTAAGCTTTTTATTACAGGGGTATTCTATGATACAGTTTATGTGATTTGATGGTTTTTTTTTTTTTTTTTTTTTTATAGCAGACTAAGGATTACTAGTGGAGAAGGCAATGGCACTCCACTCCAGTACTCTTGCCTGGAAAATCCCATGGATGGAGGAGCCTGGAAGGCTGCAGTCCATGGGGTCACTGAGGGTCGGACACGACTGAGCGACTTCACTTTTACTTTTCACTTTCATGCATTGGAGAAGGAAATGGCAACCCACTCCAGTGGTATTGCCTGGAGAATCCCAGGGATGGGGGAACCTGGTGGGCTGCCATCTATGGGGTCACACAGAGTCGGATACGATTGAAGTGACTTAGCAGCAAGGATTACTAGATCCATGGGTCTAGTAAGTTACACTGCTTTTTATTTTTTGTTGTTATTGTTCCCTATTCCATTATGAATCTCTTTTGTTTATTTATTTCAATCTCTTTTTAAAAGTTGATTTAAAAAGTATTTATTATAATTTTAGGACAGTTTCAGTAGGGAGAAAAGCTAAATATATTTGTTTAATCTAACATCTCTAACAACATTTTCTATTATTTTTTTGATTTTTTTTCCTTTATTATATTGAAAACTTCATAGATAATATTTTTAAGTGTTTCTGAGGCATCATAGAAGAAGAGGTATAGCTTAAACAATGGTTCCAGTAATTTGCTTCTTTTAAGAGTATTAAAGTACTTGATGTTAATTATTTTTAAGTTAAGAATACAGAAAAGTAAAAAATGATGTTTATCATTTAAAGGAATTGGATTTAATAATAGGCCAACAATGAGATGGCGTTTTGTTTTTTCAATGTAACTTTACAGACTGAAACAGTACATAGTGAATAAATTTCATGTGACTAACATTTTCATGTAACTAACATGTGACTAACATTTTCAATTGATAATATGTAATAAAACATTTTGTGAACAAATTAATTTGATAGTATTATTTCAATGCATATTTTCTATCACATATACACCAATTAGCATAAATGCTTGTTTTATATGTATGTTGGCTATTTCAAGAAACCTTTTTTATCTCAGTTCTAGTATTGATCAGTACTAGAAACAAAGTATTGTCAGAAAGATTAATTTGCAAACTTGTCAAATTGTATTTAATCATCAATTTCCAAGTTCTATCTCTTTAGTTCAAATGCATATAACCAATAGTCAGTGCAGTTATCCATGAGTATGTTTTGCCACAATTTCATCTCATGAGCTTGAGAAAGAAACTATTTTGCTTATTGTTGTTGTTGCTCAGTCATTCAGTCGAGTCTGACTCTTTGCGACTCCATGAGCTGCAGCATGCCAGGTCTCCTTGTCCTCACCATTGTTCAGAGCTTCAGCAAACTCATGTCCATCCAGTCAGTGATGCCATCCAACCATCTTATCCTCTGTCACCCCTTCTCCTCCTGCCTTCAATCTTTCCCAGCATCGCGGTCTTTTCTAATGAGTCTGTTCTTTGTATCAGGTGACCAAAGTTTTGGAGGTTTAGTTTCATCATCAGTCCTTTCCATGAATATTCAGAATCAATTTCCTTTAGGATTAAGTTGTTGGATCTCCTTGTAGTCCAAGGGACTCTCAAAAGGCTTCTCCAACACCACAGTTAAAATAATCAATTCTCTGGGGCTCAGCCTTCTTTATGGTCCAACACTCGCATCCATACACGACTACTGGAGAAACCATAGCTTTGACTAGATGGACCTTTGTTGGCAAAGTAATGTCTCTGCTTTTTAATACTTTCTAGGTTATTAATAGCTTTTCTCCCAAGGAGCAAGAGTCTTTTAGTTTCATGGCTGCAGTCACCATCTGCAATGATTTTGGAGCCCAAGAAAATAGTCTCTCACTGTTTCCATTGTTTTCCCATGTATTTGCCATAAACTGATGGCAAATGGTGCCCTGATCTTAGTTTTTGAATGCTGAGTTTTAAGCTAGATTTTTCACTGCCCTCTTTCACCTTCATCAAGAGGCTCTTTAGTTCCTCTTTGCTTTCTTAAATAAGGATGTTGTCATTTTTCTTATAATCAGCATCTCAAAAGGAGCTTTATAAGGTTTCTCTACAAGTCTTGTAGACAATCACTTTGAAAATTAACAGGAATAAATCATTTTAACTTTTGTTATAGAATTTTAAAATAGGTTCAAAACTGCTCCCTAAAGAAAATTTGGGATTTGCTTAACCATACCTCTAAGTCTTTTAAGAAATTGACTATCCAAGTTAGATCCTCCAATTTTCACTGGAAATTACTACAGAATCCTTACCACCTGATTATCTTTTGTCTTAAGCATGCAGGTCTTTTTTTCCTTTACTTAAAAAAAAATATTGTAGTATAGTTGAAATTCAATGCTGTGTTAGTTTCAGGTATATGGCAAAGTGAATCAGTTATACATATACATATATCAACTCTTTTTTATTTTCCCATATAAGACATTGCAGAGTATTGAGTAGAATTTCCTGTGCTATACAGTAGGTCCGTAGGAGTTACCTATTTTATATATAGTAGTGTATGTATGTCATTCCTAGTCTCCCCATCGATCCCTGCCTTTACCCTCTAGCGTAGTCAAGAAATATACTTTATGAAAAAATTAATTAATAGAAATAATGCTTATAAAATACTGTCATAAATGCTTTTGTAGGATATAGATTATATTTTCTAAATACAGTGAACTGACCACCTAATTCACCAATAGATTTGCCTTTTAGGGAATATGAGATAATTCCTCCCATTAGCTTCAAGGAAAGGCCACATGATACTTTGGGTTATAATATAAATGTTTAGTATGCTAGTCAATATATCACTTAGTATTCTATACATATAAATCACACATTAGACCTTTTTTAAAGAATCAGTTTCTATGACATTTATGTATTACAAATTCCATGAAAAGGAATCATGAATATTACTCACTAACCCATATCTGAGTTTATTATTATATACTATTTATATATATATATAGTATACAATGAAAATTATTTTATTTAGTCATATGTTTTCTGTTTTACTATTGTTTCAGTCTTAATAGTAAATATAAAGAGAGAATTAAGTAGATTTTAAATGTTTTTCCAAAAAAAAAAAAAAAAAGAGATTGTGAAAAGGGAAGATGTATTTAGAGATATTGCTCCAGTCTTATAATTATGACTACCTTTACTTGTTAAATATCTACAGTGTTTCTACAGTTTAAAAATATCCGGTACATTTAAGAATTGGGCTCATTAAATGACCATCTATATTACTGACTGATAGTTTATGTTTTTGCTTTTTTTTTGTTTTGCTTTATTTTGTGTACTCACTTGAAATTCTCTAATACTTTTAGACATGTTGAATCAAACAAGTTTTTTTGTAATTTTTGCCTAGACTTTAAATCCTCTTACAAAAATAAATTCAAAGAACAAATAATAGTGAAGAAAAATTGCTACTAATGCATATTTTACTATCAGTCTTCATTTGAAAATGGTGGAAAAACTAGCTAAATACTGAATAGCTATGTTACTGCTGCTTTAATTAGCCAGCTATCTGTTCCTGTTTAGTATTGAAAAAAGGTAAATTGCCCTCCCAGGTATGTAAGTTAAACAAAATGGGAGATATTTTAGTTTATAAAGCCTGTATAAAACTAATTTCTGTTTCTCTCCATGTATTTTTATTCAGAATGCATCATTAATTTGAATGGGTAATTTGGTATAGGGATTAATGGTGGGATATGGTGAATAACTCTAAAATGTACCTAAATACAAAATAGCTTGTGGCTAAATGCCTTATATAAAGCATTAATCCATCTGATCAAATTAAGCCAATATATGTCTCAAGAAAATAAACACATGTAAATAAAGCTGAATGTTGAAATAACGTCTATGTTCTCTCTGGGACAAATGTATTCTAGATATGAAAACATCACTGTTTCTTTTTTTTTTTTCCCTTTGCCTATTCCAAAAAGCTTTAAAAAAATGTTTTTCAATATTTAAAATGATTATCTTGAAATAAATGTCAGTCTTACGAAAAAATTGGTTAATTTTGCATTATTCTATACAGAAGGCCATGTCTAAATTCAAACACATTCTGTAATACATTCTACATGAATCTATATACAAACACATTTTGTAATACATTCTACCTGAATCTAAGAAGTTATTAGCCCTGTGCATAATTTGCTGTCCATTTCCCAGATAAAGAGTAAGCAGTTGACACACAGAACAATTGGAAGTAGAAAGGAATACTCGGTCTATGGGGAGAACATTCAGAAGAACTAGTTTTTTTTGTTTTTTATTTTTTTAATCTACCCCAGGTTACTGATACAAACTGAATGAAATCTCCCCTGACTTTTGAGGCCTCTTATTAATTGGCATTTAAACACTGGTCTCTCATTTTTGTCCAACTCTTTGGAACCCCATGGAAGCCCAGCAGGCTTCTTTGTCCATGGAATTCTCCAGGCAAGTTTAATGCAGTAGGTTGCCATTTCCTTCTCCAGGGGATCTTCTTGATGCAGGGATCAAACCTGGGTCTCCTGTACTGGAGGCAGATTTTTTTTTTTTTTTTTTACCACATGAGCCATCAGGGAAGACCCATGTATAGGGTACAATTTACAAACTCAAAAATATTTGAAGTATTTATTTTGCATCATTAATATCTTATACAAGATAACAAACACATTTTCCCCAAATTTGTAAATTTACAAGGTAGAAAATTTGAAAGAGGCATAACTTGAGAAAGTCAAATTTGGATGGTTTGACTGACACTTTGAAGGTGTTCCCACAGGGATCTCATGGAATAGAGACAAAGGATAAGTTAACTTCTTGAAAAATTCCTTCTTTTCTTAGTATTTGGAACAGAGTCTCCTGGCTATCTTCCTTTTCAGATCACTAAGAAAGATGCTTCCTCTATATAGCAACTACTTTTCTTCTGCTAAATCCTAAAAGTTTCAGGTTCCCCATACTTCTGTTCTTGGTCATTTTATGTTCTTGTTTTCCAGTTGAAAGGGAATTTCATCTTCTCCTGCAAAATTCATTCTATCTGTATTTATAACTTCTGAGGTTTCATCTCTGTTCTTGACTTTTCTCTTACCTCCAGTAAATGAGTTTATACAGAATGTAAGTAAAGCAGAGTAAAATGCCATAAGAATGTCCTGCAAAATCACCACTTCAAAATGGCCAATCCTACTCTCTTTCCCAAATCCATTCCTAGCTTTGCCTTTCCTATCTTAAAAGCATTATTTTTTAAGCTATTTCTTTGCTTAAGGAAAAATGCCAAATATGTAAAATCTAAAATGATTACAGTTAGTTACATATTTTCTGTGTCTAATGCTTCCCTCACATGTCTTCTTTTTCATCAGCCATTCTGTTCTCTTTAACAAACTCCTATTTCTCAAGAATCTCAACAGGATGTTTTTAGGCCCTCTCTGATTTTATTGATGCTTCTTTTCAATCCACTAATCATATTGCTACTAGAATTTTCACTCAAAAATATAGATTTAACTGTCACTTTTCTGCTTCAAATCTTTTAACTCTTCTTATTTATTCTTAAAGAAATTTAAAAGACTTCCCTTAACATTGCCTAAATTATTTTCAGTTTTCTCATCCAAATATACAGGCACATTGAATCAATGGCAGTTTCTTGTGTGTGCCATGAAATGTATACCTTTTACATTTTGAGTCCTTAGGCTTTTTTAATATGCCTCTTCAATTTTGGTAAACCTGGTGGATAAATCTGACAAACATTTCAAACTCACATTCCAGTTTCATGTCTCCTCTGCAACTCTGTTAATAGCTCACCATCAGCTTTTATGTTTATTCTCTATTATATTAAGTCTCTCAGTTTCACAACTGATACAACTATAAGCTTATGTAGCAGCCAAACTAACCATATGGTGAGTACCTGGAGGGCAGTAACCATTTTTTATTTGTATTTGTATTTGTAGGTCCCGTGTTTAACTGGCCCATTGCAGGCGCTTAATATATTTTTATTATTTAAAAAATTGAGCTTGGGACTGAGTTTGTGACCTTTCCAGTTGAAATGGAAAAAAAAAAAAAAAAAGAAAATCGAGCATCTTTCCGGAAGAGTATAAAGAATGACTTTGTGGTCCTAGCCAACATTCTACCTATCAACAGTAAAGACTCTAATATCCTAAGGCTAACTGTCATAGAGCACTCACCTAACAGCTTCACAATTACTCAGACTGATATTTACCTTCATTACAAAGCACTTTAGGGGGTGCCTATAGTATGAAATATACACTGTAAAACCATATTCTCACCCTTTACTTGTGTGCAACTCAGTGATAGCTGGACTGTTAGGAAGAAAACATTTTGTGTGGTTCCTGACTAACCCTTATGAGTAGTTTTTGTGCTATTTCAAAGTAATTTAACTCTTGGGAGAGAGCAGAGCAACAGTTATCAGGCTAGGATCAGAATTAATAGGGTCTGTATTGATCAGACAGAACTCTTTACTGGAGCTCTGGCCAGTCAAATGTAACATTTCTTCTCTACTACCTTTGGTTGTCTTTAGGGACCATCATCAAAAGATGTATGAGTTTCAAAGTGTTAGCCTTCTTTTTCAGATCATTAAAAAGGGGAGAGTAGTGTGGCAGATGACTGAAAACAATGAGGACTATCAAGTCCAGAATTTGAAAAGTTTGAAAAATATTAGAAAAAGAAAAAAAGCTAAGTAGAAAATAAGGCATAGCTTACCATTTATTACTCATCTTAACAACTGTTTCCACTATTTTTATTTACTTCTAAATACAGAAACATAGGTACTATATGTTAAATCTCCTAGTTATAAATCTATAATATAATTATTGTAGCTTTTTAAAGGGTGGCTAATTTTTCCATTTTATCCTCATGTAACAGCAAGATTTATATATTCCATCCTATGATGCTGTTTATGTATATTTGTGGAAATAATTGTACTATATATTTTACTTCCTGGCTTATTTTTCAATTGAATGTTTATGTTTATGACTGATAATAAAATTTTAAGAGAAAGCAAAGTATTACTAGTTGACTTATCTTTTCTCTCATATGATTTTTTTGAATCAGGAATAGGGCTTTGAATAGGAATTCACTGTTGATACTTAGATTTAGATCAATAATATAAAGGTAAAAACAATAATTTTTATAGAGTCAAGAAGAAATAATGAGCAAAAATGAAAGACACAAAAGAATACAAACATATGCAGAATAAAGTAACCAGTGAGAGATTAAAAACTAAACTTTCACCCTTTCCTATGCTACTTGATAATAATAGTGATTTTCTTTGGTATGAATGTTAAAATTCCATCTCTGTCCTCAAACTCATTCATATTGTTCCTTTGATTGAATTTATATATGTGTTATATTGCCATCTAATTCATTTTAATATATTAATCTATAATTTCAAATGATTCAGCCAATACTATGTTTGCTGATTTAAAATATCTTTGTCATTAAAGCAAATGTATATGACACAAACTAATAAAAGTAAAAAAAGAAAAGCACCAAGTCCATTGTTTATCCATATAATTGTAAGGAAATGGCTTGCCAACTTACCTTTACTGCTATTCCAATAGCTTTCAGTGAATTCATCTTTCTGTAATTAATTTACTTACCAGCTTGACATCTTTGTATGCAATCCATACCTCAGATTCTCACTCTATCTTGCATAACAAATTAAATAATAACAATCTTCATAGGGTTTTATAATTTTCTATTTGCCTATCTGATGTTTACCTAACTCCTAAAGTAATTTTTCTTCTACAATGATAGTTTTATTGTCTAGTCCATAACAAAATGATCACATGGATCATAGCCTTGTGTAGCTCAATGAAACTATGAGCATGTTATTCAGGGCCACCTACAAAGGATGGGTCACGGTGAAGAGTTCTGACAAAATGTGGTCCACTGGAGAAGGGAAGGACAAACCACTTCAGCATTCTTGCTTTGAGAATCCCATGAACAGTATGAAAAGGAGACAAAATATAAAACTGAAAGATGAGCCCACCCCAGCCCTCAATCTGTAGGTATCCAATATGCTACTGGAGCAAAGTAGGAAAAGTTTCAGAAAGAATGAAGACACTGAACCAAAGCAGAAAAGACACCAGCTGTGGATATTTCTGGTAGCAAAAATAGAGTCCCATGCTATACAGAACAATATTTGCATAGGAACCTGAAATGTTAGGTCCATGAGTCAAGTGACTTGAAAGTAAAAGTCACTCCAGCTGAGACACAAGGGAAGCCCAATGTACTGTAGCAATAATCTCTCAGCCGTGTTTGACTCTCTGCGACCCCATGGACTACAGAGTCCATGGAATTCTCCAGGCCAGAATACTGGAGTGGGTAGCCCTTCCCTTCTCCAGGGGAATCTTCCCAACCCAGGTAACAAACCCAGGTCTCCCTCATTGCAGGCAGATTCTTTACCAGCTGAGACACAAGGGAAACCCAAGGTGAATTGGATGTGGTCAAACAGGAGATGGCAAGACTGAACCTTGACATTTTAGGAATCAGTGAATTAAAATGGAAGGGAATGGTTGAATTTAATTCAGATGACCATTATGCCTACTATCATGGACGAGAATCTTTTAGAAGAAATGGAGTAACTTTTACAGTCAACAAAATAATCTGAAATGCAGTATTTGGGTGCAGTCTTAAAAACTGAAAAATGATCTTGATTTGTTGCCAAGGGAAAACATTCAAGATTACAGTAATCCAACTCTATGCCCCAACCACTAACATCAAAGAAGTTGAAGCTGACTGGTTCTATGAAGACCTACAAGACCTTCTAAAACAAACACCAAAAAAAAAAAAAAAAAAAAGAAAAGAAAAATCATTTTCATCACAGGAGATTGGAATGAAAAAATAGGAAGTCAAGAGATAATTGGTTTGCATTCCCACCAACAGTGTAAGAGGGTTCCCTTTTCTCCACACCCTCTCCAGCATTTATTATTTGTAGACTTTTGGATCGCAGCCATTCTGACTGGTGTGAAATGGTACCTCATAGTGGTTTTGATTTGCATTTCTCTGATAATGAGTGATGTTGACAACAAAAGAGAAACTGATGTATAGAGCAGTCTTATGGACTCTGTGGGAGAGGGAGAGGGTGGGAAGATTTGGGAGAATGACATTGAAACATGTAAAATATCATGTAAGGAACGAGATGCCAGTCCAGGTTTGATACACGATACTGGATGCTTGGGGCTAGTGCACTGGGATGACCCAGAGGGATGGTATGGGGAGGGAGGAGGGAGGAGGGTTCAGGATGGGGAACACATGTATACCTGTGGTGGATTCATTTTGATATTTGGCAAAACTAATACAATTATGTAAAGTTTAAAAATAAAATAAAATTAAAAAAAAGATAATTGGAGGAATAGGCAATTTTGCCTTGGAATACAAAATGAAATGGGACAGAAGCTAACAGAGTTTTGTGAAGAGAACACACTAGCAATAGCAAACAGCATCTTCCAAGAACACAAGGGATGATGGTACACATGAACATCACCAAGTGGTCAAACCCAAAATCCGATTGATTATATTCTTTCCAGCTGAAAATAGAGCTCTATAAAGTCATCAAAAACAGTATCTGGAGCTGACTGTGACTCAGATCATGAGCTTCTTATTGCAAAATTCAGATTTAAATTGAAGAAAGAAGGGAAAACAAAAAGGCCATTCAGGAATGGCCTAAATCATATCCCTTTTAATTATACAGTGGAACTGACAAATAATTTCAAGGGATTTCACCTGATAGAATTATGGACTGCGGTTCATAACATTGTACAAGATACAGTGACCAAAACCATCCCCAAGAAAAAGAAATGCAAGATGGAAAAATGGTTGTCTGAGGAGGCCTTATAAATAGCTGAGAAAAGAAGAGAAGCAAAAGGCAAAGTAGAAAAGGAAACATACCGAACTGAATGTAGAGTTCCAAAGAACAGCAAGGAGAGATAAGAAAAGCTTCTTAAGTGAACAATACAAAAAGGAAAACAATACAATGGGAAAGACTATACATCTCTTCAAGACAATTAGAGATACCAAAAAGCAGAGACATTACTTTGCCAACAGAGGTCCATCTAGTCAAAGCCTTGGTTTTTCCAGTAGTCATGTACGGATTTGAGAGTTGGACTATAAAGAAAGCTGAGTGCCAAAGAATTGATGCTTTTGAACTGTGGTGTTGAATAAGACTCTTAAGAGTCTCCTGGACTACAAGGAGATCCAACCAGTGAGTCTTAAAGGAAGTCAGTTCTGAATATTAATTGGAAGGACTGATACTGAAGCTAAAACTCCAATACTTTGGTCACCTGATGCGAAGACCTGACTCCTTGGAAAAAGACCCTAATGCTGGGATAGGTTGAACGCAGGAGGAGAAGGCGACGACAGAGAATGAGACGGTTGGATGGCATCACTGACTCGATGAACATGAATTTGCATAAGCTCCGGGAGTTGCTGTTGGACAGAGAAGCCTGATCTGCTGCTGTCCACGGGGTCACAAAGAGTTGGACACGACTAAGCAACTGACCTGAACCGAAGAAAACATTTTATACAAGGATGGGCACAAAAAAGAACAGAACCTAATACAAGCAAAAGAGATTAAGAATAGGTAGCAAGAATCCAGAGAAGAACTCTATAAGAAAGGTCTTTATGATCCGGAAAACCACAATGGTGTGATCACTCACCTAGAGTCAGACATCCTGGAGTGTGAATCAAGTGGTCCTTAGGAAGCATTATTATGAACCAGTCTAATGGAGGTGATGAAATTCCAGCAGAGCTATTTAAAATCCTAAAAGGTGACTAAATTTAGTAAATGAGTGCACTAACTGATAAATAAATGTAAATATTAATATTATTATCTCAGATGATATGATACACAAAATGCTTAGTCAAACATGGCATTTTGTCCTTCACAGTGCTCCCTCCACAATCATTTCTGCATGGGTTTTCTTTTACATTTCCACATGTTCTTTCTATCAATCTTCCTGGAAAACTATTACTATTTTCTGGAGATAGAATTTATCAAATGATAGATTTTCTAATTATATGTTTCATTAATAGAAACTGTTGATACATAAAATGCACAACATCTATGAAGGAACATATCCTTTCTTATGAAGAAAAAAACAAGTTTCATAGCATTGAGTATACACTATCTCCATTTGCACTTTTCTTCTCTTATAGAGCTACATTTTTTTCTCCCCCCAGCCCCCACACAAGAGCTATAAAGTCATACAAGGATATGTCTTGATTTGTAGCTTACTGAAGAATTGATGCTTTTGAACTGTGGTGTTGGAGAAGACTCTTGAGAGTCCCTTGGACTGCAAGGAGATCCAACCAGTCCATTCTAAAGGAGATCAATTCTGGGTGTTCATTGGAAGGACTGATACTGGAGCTGAAACTCCAATACTTTGGCCATGTCATGTGAAGAGTTGACTCATTGGAAAAGACCCTAATGCTGTGAGGGATTGGAGGCAGGAGGAGAAGGGGATGACAGAGGATGAGATGGCTGGATGGCATCACCAACTCGATGGACATGAGTTTGAGTGAACTCCGGGAGTTGGTGATGGACAGGGAGGCCTGGCATGCTGCAATTCATGGGGTCACAAAGAGTCAAACATGACTGAGCGACTAAACTGAACTGAACTGAAGTTGACATAGTTATTGATAGCATGTTAAAAATGTCCATATAATTAATAAAACAAAACTAATAAAGCATACTGCTTTTGCTAAATAGTATTATAAGAATATCTATATGGTTACTTCTCCGGGGATTTAGTTTGCATTGTGAGAATAACACAATCATCTTTATTTTCATGCATATAAGGGCAAAACAATTTGTACCCACTTTCATTTTTCAGTAAGTCAATTTTTTTCCATTCACATAATATAGTCAAGTTTCGTTGAAGATAATTTTTCAGATAATCTCTCTAGTAAATCAATAATTAAACATTATAAATACTTACCATCATATATATCCACATTTACAAGTAAATAGTCCTTTCTATGGCTCAAAACCTGAGAAGGCAATGGCACCCCACTCCAGTACTTTTCCCTGGAAAATCCCATGGATGGAGGAGCCTGGTAGGCTGCAGTCCATGAGGTTGCTAAGAGTCGGACCCGACTGAGCGACTTTGCTTTCACTTTTCACTTTGATGCATTGGAGAAGGAAATGGCAACAGGATGAGAAGGTTGGATGGCATCACGGACACAGTTAGATGGCATCACTAGACATGAACCTGAGCAAACTCAGGGAGATAGTGAAGAACAGGGAAGCCTGGTGTGCTGCAGTTCACAGGCTTGCAAAGAATTGGACATGACTTAGTGACTGACAAGAGCTGCTTGGATGCTAATGCTGTACATAGCGTATGGGAATGAAGGTAAAACTAGTTTGGAGAACAGTAACTTTAAGGGTTGCACTTTAGTTTGGCTTCCTTGAGAAGCAGATATTGAGGAGATGATTCAGATTCAATGGGTTTATTTTGATGGAGAAGAGAAAGTGAAACAGGAAACCAAATACAACCAACCAGGATACGTTACCTGGTAAATTACCACTAAATTGCTAGATCCAATTTCCAATGAAAAACTAGGATTTGATCCAACTGGCACATGTTGGTATCCCTTAGGTGTAAAACATGCTCCTTGGTGTTATCTTCATTATTAGAAAATGATGTTTATAAACAGTTAGACTATATATAGAAGAGGACTTCTCCCAAAGGATATTAATCTCCTTCCACTTTTGGCCTATATGTAAGTGGCAAAATCAGCTCCAACCACCAGAGAAAGGTCTGTTGTGGAGATTAGAACTGGAGCCAAGGTGTATTGAAGAGGACAAGATGAGAAGTTGCGTGTGAGGCAAGATGGTATTTGTCACACAAAGGACTGAAGGAAGAGAAGGTTGTAGGTTGAAATTCATGAGAGGGGATTTTTCCAGATAGAAACAAAGAGTGAAATTTCCAGAAACATAAAGCTGAAATATTGCCTATTTGGAATTCAGGGGGAATATTGACTAAAAAGTATTTAGTAGATTTACAACTAAATATGCTATTTCTGACTTTGTATGAAAATATGCATTGTAAAAGAAGAAGTATAATTCATATATTACCTAGTGTTTTCTAATTTTGCCTTTTAGTCATGGTGTATTTAATGTACATTTTATCAAGATCGCATGTACATTTAGACATATGAGAGGACTGTTATTTCTTTATAACATTAAATGCGTGTGAATTGCTTTAGTCAATTACATATCAACAAACATGATGTAGATGGCTAGTAAAGTATTCACCTGCCAATGCAGGAGCCACAGGTGACACAGTTTCTATCCCTGGGTTGGGAAGATCCCCTGGAGAAGGAAATGGAAACACACTCCAGTATTTTTGCTAGGATAATCCCATGGACAGATAGCCTGGTTAGCCACAGTTTAAAAGATCACAGAATTGGACACAACTGAGTGACTGAGCACACAGGCAAAGTGCACAGAAGCTTGGAACGACCGATGATCTTCTGCCTGATGCTACTGCCAATTTCTTTGTAGATGATTTGTGTTCTGTAATGTACACTTTGTTGAGTTCAGCTCAGTTCAGTCCTGTCTGACTCTTTGCAACCCTATGAACAGCCGCATGCCAGGAATCCCTGTCCATCACCAACTCCCAGAGGTTACTCAAACTCATGTCCAATGAGTCACTGATGCCATCCAACCATCTCATCCTCTGTTGATCCCTTCTCTTCCTACCTTCAATCTTTCCCAGCATCAGAGGCTTTTCTAATGAGTTGCCTCTTCCCATCAGGTGGCCAAAGTATTGAAGCTTCAGCTTCAGCATCAGTCCTTCCAATGAATATTCAGAACTAATTTCCTTTAGGATTGTCTGGTTTAATCTCCTTACAGTCCTAGGGACTCTCAAGAGTCTTCTTCAACACCAACGTTTGAAAGCATCAATTCTTGGTGCTCAGCTTTCTTTATGGTCCAACTCTCACATCCAAATACATGACTATTAGGAAAACCATAGCTTTGACTAGACAGACCTTTGTTGGCAAAGTATTGTCTCTGATTTTTAATATGCTGTCTAGGTTGGTCAGAGCTTTTCTTCCAAGGAGCAAGCATCTTTTAATTTCATGGCTTCTGTCACCATCTGCCATAATTGTGTAACCTCAAATAGAAAAAAAAAAAGTCTCACTGTTTCCATTGTTTCCCTATCTATCTGCCATGAAGTAATGGGACGAGATGTCATGATCTTCATTTTTTGAATGCTGAGTTTTTTTAAATTAATTTACTTTTTATTGATGGATAATTGCTTTACAGAATTTTGTTGTTTTCTGCCAAATCTCAAAATGAATCAGCAGAAGGTTGATATATATATATATATATATATATATATATATATCCCCTCCCTTTTGAACCTCCCTCCCATTTCCCTCCCAATTACACCCCTCTAGGTTGATAGAGAGCCCTTGTTTGAGTTTCCTGAGCCATACAGCAAATTTCCGTTGGCTATCTATTTTACATATGGTAATGTGTTTACATGTTATTCTTTCCATTTATCTCACCCTCTTCTCCCCTCTCCCACTGTTCATAAGTCTATTATGTATTTCTGTTTCTCCATTGCTGCACTATAAATACATTTTTCAGTATCATTTTTCTAGATTCCATATATATGTGTTAGAATATAGCATTTACCTTTCTGTTTCTAACTTACTTCACTCAGTATAATAAGTTCTAGATTCATCCACCTCACTAGAACTGACTCAAATGCATTCCTTTTTATGGTTGAGTAATAATCCATTGCATGTATGTAAAACAACTTCTTTATCCATCTAGGTTGCTTTTGTGTTCTAGCTGTTGTGCTGCTGCTGCTGCTGCTAAGTCACATCAGTCATGTCCAACTCTATGAGACCCCACAGATGGCAGCCCACCAGGCTCCTCTGTGGGGTCGTAGAGGAGCGCAGGGATTCTACAGGCAAGAATACTGGAGTGGGTTGCCATTTCCTTATACAATACATGCATGCTAAGTCGCTTCAGTTTTGTCCGACTCTGTGCAACCCCATGGACAGCAGCTCACCAGGCTCCCCTGTCCACAGGCTTCTCCAGGCAATACTGTAGTGGGTTGTCTAGCTATTGTAAATAGTGCTAAAAGGAACAATGGGATACATGTGTCTTTTTCAATTTTGGTTTCCTCAGTGTATATGCCTAGAAGTGGGATTGGTGGGACATATGGTGGTTTTGTTCCTAATTTTTTAAGGAATCGCCATGCCATCTTCCATAACTGTATCCTGAAAGAGTGTTCCCTTTTCTCCACACTCTCTTAAGCATTTATTGTGTGTAGACTTTTGATGATGGCCATTCTGACTTGTGTGAGGTTATATCTCATTGTAGTTTTGATTTGCACTTCTCTAGTAATGAGTGATGCTGAACATCTTTTCAAGTGTTTGTTAGTCATCTGTATGTCTTATTTGGAGAAATGTCTGTTTAGGTCTTTTTCCCATTTTTTGATTGAGTTGTTTGTTTTTCTGGTACTGAGTTGTATGAGCTGCTAGTGTATTTTGGAAAGAAATCCTTTGTCAGTTGTTTCATTTGCTATTATTTTCTTCCATTCTGAGGGTTGTCTTTTCACCTTTCTTATAGTTTCCTTTACTGTGCAAAAGCTCTTAAGTTTAATCAGGTCCCACTTGTTTACTTTTGTTTTATTTCCATTAACCTAGGAGGTGGGTCATAGAGGATCTTGCTGTGATTTATGTCATCGAGTGTTCTGTCTATGTTTTCCTCTAAGAGTTTTATAGTGTCTGGTCTTACATTTCGGTCTTAAATCCATTTTGATTTTATCCTTGTGTATGGTGTTAGGAAGTGTTCTAATTCCGGTCTTTTCCATGTAGCTGTCCGATCTTCCTAGCACCATTTATTGATGAGTCTGTCTTTGCCATTGTATATTTTTGCCTCCTTTGTCAAAAATAAGGTACCCATAGGTGCATGGGTTTATTTCTGGGCTTTTTATCTCGCCCCATTGGACTATATGTCTGTTTTTGTGCTAGTACCATACTGTCTTGGTGGCTAGGAGGGTAAAGCGTCTTCCTGCAATACAGGTGACCCAGGTTCGACCCTTGGATCGGGAAGATCCCCTGAAGAATGAAATGGCAACCCACTCCACTATTTTTGGCTGGAGAACTCCATGGACAGAGGAGCCTGGTAGGCTGCAGTCCACGTGGTCACAAAGAGTAGGACATCACTGAGCGACTTCACTTTCTTTCTTTCTTTCTTATACTGTCTTGATGACTGTAGTTTTGTAGTATAATCTGAAGTCAGAAAGATTGATTCCTCCAGTTTCATTCACCTTTCTCGACTGCATTGGCTATTTGGGGTCTTTGTGTTTTTGTATGAGTTGTGAAATTTTTTGTTCTAGTTTTGTGAAAAATGTCATCAGTAATTTGATAGGGATCACGCTGAATTTATAGATCATGTTTCATAGTATAGTCATTTTCAAAATACTGATTCTTCCTATCCAGGAACATGGAATATCTCTCCATCTGTTTATGTCATTTTTTATTTCTTTCATTAGTGTCTTACAATTTTCTGTGTACAATTCTTTTGTCTCCTTAGGTAAGTTTATTCCTAGATATTTAATTATTTTTGTTGCAGTGGTGAATGGGATTGATTCCCTAATTTCTCTTTCTGATTTTTCATTGTTAATATATAAAAATGCAAGTGATTTCTATGCATTGATTTTGTATCCTGCAACTTTGATAAATTTACTGATTAACTCTAGTACTTTTGTGATACTATCTTTAGGGTTTTCTATGTACAGTATCTTGCCATCTGCAAACAGTGAGAGCTTTGCTTCTTCTTTTCCAATATGGATTCCTTTTATTTCTTTTCTTCTCTGATTACTGTAGCTAGGACTTCCAAAACTATGCTGAATAATAGTGGCAAAAGTGGACAGCCTTGTCTTATTCCTGATCTTAGGGAGAATGCCTTCTGTTTTCACCACTGAGAATAATGTTTGCTGTAGGCTTATCATGTGGCCTTTACTATGTTGAGGTAGGTTTCTTCTATGCCCATTTTATGAAGAGTTTTAATCATAAATAAGTGCTGAGTTTTGTCAAGGGCTGTTTTTTGCATCTATTGAGATTATCATATGGTTTTTATCTTTCAATTTGTTAATAAGGTATATCACATTGATTTATTTCTGTATATTAAAGAGTCCTTGCATCCCTGGAATAAACCCAATTTGGTCACAGTGTATGAGCTTTTTGATGTGTTGCTGAATTCTGTGTGCTAAATTTTTTTTGAGGATTTTTGCATCTATGTTCATCAATGATATTGGCCTGTGGTTTTCTTTTTTGTGTATTATTTTTGTCTGGTTTTGTTATCGGGGAAATGGTGGCCTCATAGAATGAGTTTTCTGGAAGTGTTCTTTCCTCTGCAATTTTTTGAAAGAGTTTTGGAAGGATAGACATTAGCTCTTCAGTAAATGTTTAATAGAATTCTACTGTGAAGCCATCTACTCCTGGGCTTTTGTTTTCTGGGAGATTTTTGATCACAGCTTCAATTTCAGTGCTTATAATTGGGTTGTTCATAATTTCTATTTCTTCCTGGTTCAGTCTTGGAAGATTGAACTTATCTAAGAATCTGTCCATTTCTTCCAGACTATCTATTTTATTGCCATAACTTGTTCATAATAGTCTCTTATAATCTTTTGTACTTCTGCATTGTCTATTGTAGCCTCTCCTTTTTCATTT
This sequence comes from Bos grunniens, assembly GCF_055505025.1. Classification (NCBI taxonomy): domain Eukaryota; kingdom Metazoa; phylum Chordata; class Mammalia; order Artiodactyla; family Bovidae; genus Bos; species Bos grunniens. The sequence continues at coordinate 5,086,065 of NC_141176.1, read as the reverse complement.
CTAATTTTGTTGATCTGATTCTTCTCTCTTTTTTTCTTGATGAGTCTGGCTAAAGGTTTGTCAATTTTGTTTATCTTCTCACAGAACCAGCTTTTAGTTTTATTAGTCTTTTCTATCATTTCTTTCTTTTTTTTTGTTTTTTCATGTATTTCTTCTTGGATCATTATGATTTCTTACCTTTTAGTAATTTTTTTTTTTTTTGGTCATTGTTCTTCTTTTTCCAGTTGTTTTAGGTGTAAAGTTAGTTTGCCTATTTGATGTTTTTCTTATTTCTTGAGGTAAGATTGTATTGCTATAAACTTCCCTCTTAGAACTGATTTTGCTGCATTTCATAGGTTTTGAGTTGTTGTGTTTTCATTGTCATTTGTTTCTAGAAATTTTTTTATTTCCCTTTTAATTTCTTCAGTAACCTGTCAGTTATTTAGAAATGTGTTGTTTAATCACCATGTGCTTGTGTTTCTTACAGTTGTTTTCGTTTTTTTTTTTTTTTTTCCTTGTAATTGATACCTAGTCTCATAGCACTGTGGTCAGAGAAGATGCTTGATATGATTTCAGTTTTCCTAAATTTACTGAGGTTTGATTTGTGGCCCAAGACATGGTCTATCCTTGAGAATGTTGCATGTACACTTGAGAAGAATGTGTATTTTCTTGCTTTTGGATGGGATGTCCTATTTATATCAATGAGATCCATCTCATCTAATATATCATTGAAGACTTGTTTTTCCTTATTAATTTTCTGTTTTGGTGACCTGTCCGTTGGGGTGAGTGGGGTGTTAAAGTTTCCTAATATTATTGTGTTACTGTCCATTTCTCCTTTTATGTCTGTTAATGTTTGTCTTGTGTATTGAGGTGCTCCTATGTTGGGTGCATAGATATTTACCATTGTTACATCTTCCTCTTGGACTGATCCCTTGATCATTATGCAGTGTCCTTCCTTATCTCTTGTAAGCTTCTTTATTTTAAGGTCTATTTGTATGCTATAAGGATTGCTACTCCAGCTTTCTTTTGCTTCCCATTTGCATGGAATATATTCTTCTATCCTCTCACTTTAGTCTATGTGTCTTTAGGTCTGAATTGGGTTTCTTGCAGACAGCATATATATGGTCCTTGTTTTCATACGCACTCAGCCAGTCTTTGTCTTTTGGTTGGAACATTTAATCCATTTACATTTAAAGTGATTATTGATATATATGTTCCTATTACCATTTTCTTAATCGTTTGGAGTTGATTTTGTAGATCTTTTTTCTTCTATTTTGTGACTATATAAGTCCCATTAACATTTGTTGCAAAGCTGATTTGGTGATACTGAATTCTCTTAGCTTTTGCTTGTCTGAAAAGCTTTTGATGTCTCCATCAGTTTTGAATGAGATCCTTGATGGGTACAGTACTCTTGGTTGTACATTTTTCCCTTTCAGTACTTTAAATATATCCTGCCATTCCCTTCTGGCCTGTAGAGTTTCTGCTGAAAGGTCAGCTGTTAAGCATATTGTGTTTCCTTTGTAGTTACTTGTAGTTTTTCCCTTGCTGCTTTCAATATTCTTTCTTTGTACTTAGTCTTTGTTAGTTTGATTAGTATGTGTCTTGGCATGTTTTTTCTTGTGTTTATCCTGTATGGTACTCTTTGTGACTCTCGAACTTGATTGACTATTTCCTTTTCCTTGTTGAGGAAATTTTCAACTATAATCTCTTCAAAATTTTTCTCATACACTTTCTTTTTCTCTTCTTCTTCTGAGTCCCCTATAATTTGAATGTTGGTCCCTTTGATATTGCTCCAGAGGATTCTGAGACTATCCTCAATTCTTTTCATTCTTTTTACTTTATTCTGCTCTTCAGAAGTCATTTCCACCATTTTATCTTCAAGATCACTGATTCGTTCTTCTGCTTCAGCTATTCTGCTATTGATTCCTTCTAGAGTATTTTTAATTTCAGTAATTGTGTTGTTTGTCTCTGTATGTTTATTCTTTAATTCTTATAGGTCTTTCTTAATTGATTCTTGCATTTTCTCCATTTTGTTTTCAAGGTTTTTGATCATTTTTACTATCATTATTCTGAATTCTTTTTCAGATAGTTTGCCTATTTCCTCCCCATTTATTTAGACTTATGTGTTTCTAGTCCTTTCCTTCATTTGTGTAGTATGTCTCTGCCTTTTCATTATCTTTTTTTTTTAACTTATTGTGTCTGAGGTCTCCTTTTCCAAGGCTTCAGGGTTGAATTCTTTCTTCCTTTTGGTTTCTCTCCTCCTAAGGTTTGCCCAGTGGTTTGTGTAAGCTTTATATGGGGTGAGATTTGTGCTGAATTTTTTTGTTTGTTTGTTTTTCCTCAGATGAAAAAGGCTGAGTGAGGTGGTAATCCTGTATACTGGTGATTGGGTTTGTATTTTTGTATTTTTGTCGTTGTTGTTGTTTAGATGAGGCAATCTGCACAGGGTGCTACTGGTGGTTGGGTGATGCTGGGTCTGGTACTCAAGTGGTTTCCTTTGTGTGAGCTCTCACTATTTGAACTCCCTAGGGTTAATTCTCTGGTAGTCTAGGATCTTGGAATCAGGGATCCCACTCCAAAGGCTCAGGGCTTGATCTCTGTTCAAGAATAAAGATTCCATGGGTGGTTTGTTATGACACTGAAATTAAAACAAATACCCAAAAACCTGAAACCAAAGATGAACCCCATACAAGTAGCAGTTACAAAATCAGGCAAATAATAATTGAAATAAGGAAATATACACATATACATATACACCCATAAGCAACGTCAAAACAATCCAACAAAAATAAAGTACCCAGATTGACCCAGTGAAAAAAGGAAATAAAAATTATATTTACCAGTTAAAAACTAGCTAAAATACAAAGTGGAAAACAAAAGTAAAGCAAGGTGCCAGGTGTGGAATAAAGCAAGGAAAACAGAACTAACATATATGTTGAGAGGAAAGAAAAGAAAGGAAAAAAAAGAAAGGATATGCAAAGTTAAATAGAGGTAGATGAAGAAGATTTCTATACATTAAAGATTACCTTCAAGGGGAAAAGAACAGTAGGAAAAGCAAACAAAGGAATAAATGTAGACAAAATATAATAGGCTTAAAAATTAAATATTGAAATTATAGAAAAGAGCACCTAAAAAGAAAGAAAGAAAAGGAATAAGAAAGAAAAAAAAACAAGCAACAAAAAAAGGAAAACTCCACAGAACTGCAAAAGCCTGATCTAGAGGCAGAGGTTTATAACAGCAGTAAAAATTGTGACTGAATATACACATATGCATATACATCCATAATAAAAAACAAGACAGTCCAACAGTAAAAAAAGTATAATAGATTGACCCAGCAAACAAAGGAAACCAAAGCATGTATCTACCAGTTAGGAACAAAACTAACTAAAGCACAAAGTGGAAAACAAAACTAAAGCAAGGTACAAATTGGGAATAAAGCAATGAAAATAAAACTCACAAATATGTTGAGAGAAAAGGAAAGAAAGAAGAGAAACAAAGAATAGATATGCAACGTTAAATAGAGGTAGATAAAGAATATTTATAAACACTAAATATTAACTGCAAAGGGAAAAGAACAGTAGGAAAAGCAAACAAAGAAATAAATATAGAAAAAAATTACAAGTTTAAAGATTAAAATTAAAAAAAGAGAGGAAAAAAAAAAGAAAGGAAAATTCCACAGAACTGCATAAGGCCAACGTAAAGAAAGATGTTTATAACAACAGTAAAAAGCGTGACTGAGTAAAATAAAAAAGCTCAGAAGCTTAATTAGATTTCATAGTGCCAAGAAAATTGACAACTACAACAGTGAAGCCCCCCATGGCTGGGGTCCTACTCTGTAGATTGGTGCCTCAGGAACTTAAAAGGGCATCCCAGGTGGAGTCCTACTTTGTTGCTCAGGGCACCTACTCTGTTGCTCAGGCATCAGGCATTTGATGGGCCAGCCTCTCTATTGTTTAGCTACCCATCTTGACAGGTGGGGAGAGGGAGGCTGTAGTGATGGTTCCACCCCCTATGCACGACTCAGCAGTATCCCTTGCTTCCATGGCTGCCTGGCTTTCCTTCACAGGCATTTCCCCCCACAATCTCCTACCTCACATCCCCTCAATCTGTCTGTCTATGATGAACAACAACCCTCGCCCTGGGATTGCTCCACAATCCTTAAACTCCAGCTCCCAGCTGCTGCACCTTCCTGGAGACCTGTGTTCCTTTCTGGAGTATGTATGGCTGCAGCAAGAACTGTCTGATTCTCACTCCATCTAGGCTGGCACAGATTAGCTGTTTCACTCTCAGCCTTAAATGTTTTTCATCTGACCCAGACAATCGCCCTGATGTGGGTATCAAACCCCTGTTTCAGTTCCCCCACCCACGGAGGGAAGGTGCAGTCCTACTAACACTTCTGTGTTTTCCCCTAGTTCCTTCATCCTACTGAATTTTGTGTGGTTCTCTATATTCTTTTCCCCTGGTCAGGTTCTCCTGTCTGGTCTCAGCAAATGTTCTGAAGGAACTTCGGTGTCTGAAGGTGTATTCCTGATGTATTCGTGGAGAGAGATGAACTCCACTGCCATCTACTCCTATGCCATCTTGTTCTTTCTGAATGTTGAGTTTTAAGTCAATTCTTTCACTCTCTTCTTTCACTTTCATCAAGAGGCTCTTCAGTTTCTCTTCATTTTCTGCTATAACAGTGGTGCCATCTGCATATCTAAGGCTTTTTATTGATACTTCTCCAGCAATCTGGATTCCAGCTTGTGCCTCATACAGCCTGGCATTTCTCATGATGTACTCTGCATGGCAGTTAAATAAGCAGGGTGACAATATACAGGATTGATGTACTCCAGTCCTAATTTGGAACCAGACTGTTGTGCCATGTCCAGTTCTAACTCTTGCTTCTTGACCTGCATACAGATTTCTCAGGAAGCAGGTCAGGTGGTCTAGTATTCCCATCTCTTTAAGAATTTTCTACAGTTAGTTGTGATCCACACAGGCAAAGGCTTTGGTGTAGTCAATGAAGCAGAAGTTTTTCTGGAAAACTCTTGATTTTTCTATGATCCATCAGATGTTGACCATTTGATCTCTTGCTTCTCTGCCTTTTCTAAATCCAGCTTGAACATCTGGAAGTTCTCAGTTCATGTACTGTTGAAGCCCAGCTTGGAGAATTACATTGTATTACTTAGTATTACTTTGCTAGGGTGTGAGATGAGTGCTATTGTGTGGTAGTTTGAGCATTCTTTGGCAATGCCTTTCATTGGGATTGAAATGAAAACTGACCTTTTCCAGTCCTGTGGCCACTGCTGAGTTTTCCAAATTTGCTGACATATTGAGTGCAGCACTTTCACAGCATCATCTTTTAGGATTTGAACTGGCTCATTTGGAATTCCATCAACTCCTTTAGCTTTGTTCATAGTGATGCTTTCTAAGGCCCACTTGACCTCCCATTCAGGATGTCTGGTGCTAGGTGAGTGATTATACCATTGTGGTTGTCTGGGTCATTAAGATATATTTTGTATGGTACTTCTTTGTATTCTTGCCACCTCTTCTTAATGTTTTTTGCTTCTTTTATGTCCATACCATATCTGTCTTTTATTGTGCCCATCTTTGCATTAAATATTCCCTTGGTATCTCTAATTTTCTTGAAGAGATCTCCAGTCTTTCTTATTCTATTGTTCTCCTCTATTTCTTTTTTTTACCCATGGTATCCCCATGTTTCTTTGTATTGATCACTTAGAAAGGTTTTCTTCCTTAGTGTACATTCTATTGGCTACTGCTATTAGCACAAATCCTAGCACTGAAGATTTCAAATTCCTCTTTGTCTCAGTGGTAAATACACATGAATTTTTTGCTGGCTTTCTACTTCACAACTCATGGTAAACTATAGATCTTCCTCTTCAAATCATGGTGCCTAACTGGGCTTTTTTAATGTGTCCCCACCTTAATTTAACATTCTGAAGATTGTGAATGATGCTACTTTCATGCATTTTTTCCCTTTGTACATTCTAATTATATTATTATAATATTATATAATATATAATATAATATATGTAATATGACTATATATAAATAATATAATGTATATTATATAAATATAATATATATTATATAATAAAACATATATTATATAATGATTATATTATTATTTTTGATATTATTATTAACATCTTATTGATATTATTGTCATTGCAATGTAGGTTTTAATCTGTGATAAATCTTCACTGTTTTTGCATTTCCTTCTTCAGAATACTGTGTTTACTTTGCTTCACTGAAACTGCCTTATTTGTGTATTTAGTATAACCAAAAACTTTATAATGTTAAATTTAATGACCTTATAAAAATATTTTTTATTCTCTTTGTTCAAATTTAAACTATGATTTCTTCATATTCTTTATGAATTTAAGTAACTAGATTTCTTTTTTTTTGTTTGTTTTTTGTTTTTCTCTCTCTGCTTCAGTATCTTGCTTCTTTGTACTTATTTACCTTGGATATGGGGATCACCTTTAAACTTAAGACTTTATTTTCATATTTACATTTTTGAGTAAATTTGCCTTCCTGGGTATCTAGCGTTGGAAGAAGCTAATTGGTACCCACGTATTACATTGAAATTTCTAAACTTGATTTCAGATAACTTCCTTTGCCAATGATTTTCCTCAGATTTGTATTTTTATTTCACTGGTCTACAAGCAGAATATTTTTATTTTGTATTTTAGTTACTAAAATTCAGCAAATATAAACATAATTAATTTATAGTCCCTGCCTTTTCTCCTCAAAAAGAGAGTGGCATAGTGAATGCCATTACAGTCCCCTCACTCCTTCATTCAGTTAACTAAAATGATTAGCTTATTTTAACTGTATATAAACATATTCAGTGGTTTGGACAAAATTTGATGATAAATAAACATATTTCTGGTGTCAGAGTTTATGATACATTAAGGAATATGTCAACATAAAAACAATGATGGTAACAGAATATAATTGTATACTGAAGAGAATTTTATATGCGATATAATAAGAATTTGGATCTCTAAAGACTTGAACTGGTGCTCTTTTTGGCTTTCTCACAATTACTAAATACAGCCAACTCTTCTTTTGAGAATTATTTTAGATTATTTTTATTTATTTATTTATTTATTTTTGTTGTTGTCCTCACAACCACCACTTTGCTTTAGGATATCACTTGTGGCACAGAATTAGGTTATTTTCTTCAATGAAAAATGATAATATAATTGGCTTCATAATCTTGTTATAAAATATTACATTGATTAGGGCCTATATTCCCAGCAACTAGCATATGTTCCAGAAGAGAACATATTTTGTAAAGCAAAGTGAGGATAAAAGATAACACCTTGTTTTACCATTCTCAGAAGACACATAAAAAAGAAAACATTTAGAAATTTAAATATTGCTTTTTTCCTCACAATATACAAAGCTTTTATATATTTCTCATCTGGGGACATATAAGGGAATAGTCTTCATTTTCAAAGATGAGTCTACCTTCTAATAAATTTCAATAAATTTTTACAGTGTACCTTTAAAAACTACCAGAAAAACAAATGTGATACTGACTCTTTCCTCACTTGTAAATAAACTTGCATATAATCATTCTGGAATTCAAGATCTATCTTAGAGCACTGCCTCTTCTCTGAGTTTCTTGTTCACTTGAATATATTATATACTTAAGTCAAGCCGGATTAATCTTACCTCAGTCATGTTTCTTGTTTTGCTCTTAGTTCTCTACATGCTTGACATTACAATCAGAAAAAATGACAGTTTGCATTGACAATGATGTGTGCCAAAGTATGCCAACATATAAGTGCCTGCTATAACTAGTAACTTACTTTGAGGTATATGATCTCTATATTATTAGAATCTAGAATTTTATCTAGAATCTTATAATTTTTCTCTAAAAATTTCATGATTTCTTAAATTTTTTACTTATGCAACTATAATGTAAACTCCAAGCCAAGTGTTTTATCTACTGATTTGCATCCTTCAAAGAATTTTACAAATGACTGGGCCTTGGAAGGGGTGTGGAGGAAAAAGAACTCTCTTAAAATGATACAAATACCATGGAGAAGAGCACGGAAATCCCTTAAAAATCTAGGAATAAAATTATCATATGACCCAGCAATCCTTCTACTGGACATATACCCCGAGGAAGCCAGAATTGAAAAAGACACATGTACCACGATATTCATTGCAGCATTATTTACAATAACTGGGACATGGAAGCAACCTAGATGTCCATCGGCAGATGAATGGATAAGGAAGTTGTATTATGCATACACAATGGAGTATTATCCAGCTATAAAAAGGAATGCCTTTGAGTTAGTTCTAATGAGGTGGATAAACCTAGAGCCTATTATACAGAGTGAAGTAAGTCAGAAAGAGAAAGACAAATACCGTACATTAACGCATATGTATGGAATCTAGAAGATGGTGCCGACTTTCCTATATACACGATAGCAAAGGAGACACAGACGTAAAGAACAGACTTGGACTCAGTGGGAGAGGAGAGAGTAGGATGATTTGAGAGAATAGCATTGAAACATATACCTTACCAAATGTAAAATAGATAGCCAGTGGGAGGTTGACGTATGAAGCAGGGCACCCAGAGCCTTTGCTCTGTGACAACCTGGAGGGATAAGGTGGGGACGGATGCAGGAGCTGGGGCTCAGGATGGAGAGCAAACATGTGTCCCTGTGGCCAATTCATACTGATGCATGGCAACAAGCATCACAATACTGTAAAGTGATTACCCTCCAATTAAAATAAATGTTTAAGAGAAGGACTAGGCTTTTCAAAGGTATTCAATCACATTTTGTTGATATAAATTAATAAAAAATGTTATCAGATTAAGACAGTCATTCACAAGAACACTTTCTCTCATATATTTCATTTTTAATAATTAAAAAAAAATACAATGATGTAAAATGCACCACAATGCTGTCTTTTAAAATATTCAGAGACCTGATGAAAAGGGAATATGAAGGTGCTTATTCTCTATTTAACTTTATATAGATAATAATTCATATTCAAGTATATTCTCTTAGTGTTTAAAAATATCCTTTATTTTAAATTAGAATTGAAAAATGAACTCAGTCAGTACTCTTTGGAATCAAATCATAACACAAGAACCTTATCTCATATTTTGCTGTGCAGTCACATGACGATTTTACTTTGGAGAATTTTAATAGAAAGAATATAAGCAATAAACTAACTTCAAACTTGATTTTGCAAAATGTAAGATTCAAGGAATTTAAAAAGCTTTACTTAATATATTTACATTATTTCTTTTGCAAATTGCAGTGTTTTTTATAAAAGCCATTGATTGACTTTGTCCAAATTAAATTATCAAGAAATAAGGCATTTCATAAACCTCTGGGTTTAACAATTGTCCTATGGCAACATTTTCTAATGAGGTTAACTCAATGTAATTATAGGAAATACTTTTTAGGGAATATTTGTTTGATGTTTACAATGTGCTGCGTGTCTTTTTTAATGTCTCTAATATTTCATGGCACACAGCAGGTACTTAATAAGAGTGTGTTGAATGTATAATTAATGAATATCTTAAAATTGATGATACAGAGAAACCTTAAGTCAAGTAGCTAAGGAAATTATCTCTGCAGTAAGTCATTCATTGATAAAAGGCATTCAAGAAGTGCTTTTTGAGCTTCTACTATTTATCTTATAAGAATTGGAAGAGGGTGATGAATAAGATGGATTTCCTGCTCTCATAAAGTTTATGTGTTTAGTAGGAGAAAACAGGAAAATAAATAAAATAATTTTTTAAAATGATAAGTGTCATTAATAAAAGCAGCATTAATATTAGTAAATTGGATTAGAAAGTGACTGCTGCTATGACTTGAATGTTTGTAATTCCCCAAAATTCATATTTTGAAATCCTAACCCTCTAAAAAAAAGGTATAAAGAGGTGGGGCTTTGGGGAGGTGCTTAAGTCCTGAAGGTGGAGCCCTCAGTGAACTAGATTACTGCATTTTAAAAGAGACTCCAAAGAGATCCTGAACCCCTTCTGCACTGTGAGGACAATGCAAGACATCCGTGGTCTGAGAGAAGAGAAGGCCTTCACCTCATCGTGTTGGTACTCTGACTTCCAGCTTCCAAAACTGTAAGCACTAAATTTCTGTCTTTTTATATACTACTCAATAAGTGGTATTTTGCTGGAGTAGCCTGTATGGGGCAGGGGGGTGGGGGAAGACTCTTGAGAATCCTTTGGACTGCAAGGAAATCAACCCCAGTCAGTTCAAAGGAGATCAACTCTGAATATTCATTGGAAGGACTGATGATGTAGCTGGCCACCTGATAGGAAGAACTGACTCATTGGAAAAGACCCTGATGTTGGCAAATTGAAGGCAAAAGGAGGGGATGGCAGAGGATGAGATGGTTAGATAGCATCACCAACTCAATGGACATGAATTGGAGCAAACTTTGGGAGACAGTGGAGGACAGAAGAGCCTGCTGTTTTCCAGGGTCCATGGGATTGCAAAGAGCTGGACACAAATTAGTGACTGAACAACAGCAGTAGCCTGAATTGACAAAGTAAATTGGGTAGGGATATTAAACAGGCAGTGTCAGAGAAGGCCTAACTGAAAAGGTGATATACAGTGAATAGAAATGCAAGGTAAAAAGATCAGAATAAAACAGAAAATGCCTTTGGGTAGCTGAGAGGGAAGTTTTGGTTAAAATATCTAAGAGGATCCTAGATATTCCGAGAAATAATAAACCTATGAGACATCAAAGGGAAAGGCTTGGCAGCATAGAGATATATAAAAGTATTTTAGGAGCAAATGCAAGAAATAATAAGTTTTTTGGAATGCAACATTTTGCCTCTTACCTTATGGGGTCTGGAGAAATATGATAAAAACATGCACATTCAGATTTTTATGTCAACTTACACTTAACAAATAGCTTAGTAGCTGTTAAATTAGTATTAAATATGAATTAGTACTATTAAGTATTGTCCATACTTGCAATTTGAAGTAATGATCACTTTCTGCTAAAATAAGGAGGAGGGAAAATAGACATTATATTATTCTTATTTTATTTCTCAAGGGTTTCTTTAGGACAAAGGGGGAAAAAAAGAAGTGGAGGATATAGATGAAATACTGAATCATTTGATAGAAACAGAAACTGGAGAGGAAATCTGGGTATCAACGTCGAGCTAAAGTGAAGTAAGGAGTGTAGAGAAGGGGCCATTCAGGAGTTGTGGAAAGAAGTGCATTCAGAACCTTGCAATGGGGAGAATACCACAAGAGTCATTGCAGCCAGAGGCCATTGATCAATCTGTGGCTCTCAGCGCTGGGCATCATTTTTGATTTGAGATGTAAATTTACTCAGGCAGCTTTATATGATCTTTTTGAAACACAAACATCCATTCTCCTTAGAATCTCAGAGACAGTTCTGAAGCCAGTATCTGATACTAATTTCCAGCGCACATAGCAAACAAATTTTACTGATTATATAGAATGTTAAAAATAACACTTCTTCAATGAATCATGGTGACAAGCTCCTGCCCAAGGGGAATCAGAGTTCTTATGGCCCAAGCAGAGCTGTTTGCTGAGCTGTTTTCACGGAGCCTGTATAACAAAACATCTATCTGCCCTTTGACTGATTTAAGACTGTGTGAGAATTCTATTTACCTAATATATGAGAAAAATGTGTAAAGGAAAACCTGTGTAAATTGAATTGGAGTTCAAACCAAGATGTAGTTGTCAGTTATAATAAGAGCATGAGTGTTGTGTGACCTTAGCTTGCAGCAATGAGCAAATTTAACAGTGATTCTGGAAGAGGGAGGCAAAAAACAAATCATTATCTTTCGCAAGTATCAGCTCATAACTTTAATGCAGATCAAGATCTTTGAACAGTGTAGGGAAAAGGTGCATTTTAATAAATATTGCTCTATAGTGACCTTTGTAGGCAGAGATGCTGATTGACAACTAAATAACCAGCATATTACATAGTGCATTGCCTTATTTCACCATATCTGGAAAAACAAAATGTGACATTAAATTTGTTCAAAAACAGGAAAGTAAAGGAGAAAATGCACCATTTAGAAAGAAATTGCTGGTAATCTAAACTTTATCTTTTTTTTCCCTCATTTTTTTAAATTCCCAAAAGGAGATCTTGTTACTCTTTTCAACTCCTGGATAAATTGTCATTAGTTCCAATACAAACATAAAATGAAGGACACAAAATTCTACCAGTCAGCAAGGCTACTGAGAAATTTAATGTAGTGTTGGCAGAGCTGAAAGTAAGATGTCAAATTGAGCAAGAGAGAGAGAACTTCATTAGCTTCTATGGAAAACTGTGCTTTCAGTACAAAAAGAAAGTCCTTCTTTAAATCATGCTGACCAGAAACATCATAAAGATCACCTTTTACAGAAAAGAAGGTTTGTTGAGCAATCTTCAATAACAGTTCATTTTTTTTACTCAAAATTTGGCATTTAGCCAGTAGGTTTTAAAAAATAATAAGAATTATATTACTTATTGAATTTTAAAAGTGAGATTACTGGAGGCTTATATATTATATATATATATATATATATATATGCATGCTTATAAGTCGTTTCATTCATGTCCAACTCTTTGCGACCTTACTGACAGTAGCCTGCCAGTTCCTCTGTCCTGGAATAATGGAGTGGGCTGCCATGCCCTCCTTCAGGGGAGTTTTTCAGTCCCAGGGACTGAACCCTCGTCTCTTATGTCTTCCGCATTGGCAGGTGGGTGATTTACCACTAGCATTGCCTGGGAAGCTCCCCGCCCCCCAAACATGTGTGTGTGTGTGTGTATATATATATATATGTATATAATATTTTCAACAATATATATTATTCAACAGTAAATTCAAGATGAATAAGTTTCTTCTGTTTAAAAACTATGATCTTAAGAAAATGAACTGATTTGGTGGATGACATACTGAAAATTTAGGGATTGCATCTTTCCAAATGATTCAATATTTCACAGGTGATAAAAGAAAAAAATATGAGGTAGTATCAAATGTTATGAGTACTTTTGCTATTTTAAAAGTCATTTTTCACAAAATATTTCTTGAATAATTATGGTATGCTTCGATGGAATCAGTTATGTGATGAGGCCACATGTATAGAAACTTCAAGGAATGATTAGTAGTATATCTTACAATACTTTTAAAAGTGTCACCTTTTATTAAATTTATCACTCTGCAGTACACTACCTGAATTGCTTGCAAGTAGATAAATCTATTTCACATAATTCTTTAAAAGGACTTGTTTTTCCTTTGGGAAATTAAGGAATTTACATAAGAGGTAAAAGTTGAAAGTATTAATAAGCAACACCGGAAAGATAAAAAAGCATACTTAAATCCTACTTAATATCTGACCAAGTGAATAATTCTTATTCCATAAAAATGCAATGTGATATTTTGGAGTTTAAATATTAGAACTTATTTCAATCTTAGAAATTCTAATTTTTATTGTGAAACAAAAATATTACAAGTTAATTGCATGAATGAAAGCAAATGTTTTAAAAAACCAAATATATCCATTTAGAGGAATTTTCCACAAAGCCTACACAAGGTACATATATTTTAAAAATATCAGTTGAATAAAATCTACATTGAAAAAGTTATGTTTTTAAGGCTGTTAAATTTATATTTAAGATTAGAGTATCTTTCTGGGAACATTTTCATAGAATATGTGCTTGTCCTAAAAGGTTTTGATTGATGAATGCTGAGAGGGATGTTTCCCTGACAGGTGCTAAACATCTGTCTCAGACAATAGAATTTCTCTTTATTATATCAGCATATGTTTCTGGAAAATTCTTTGATGCAGTGTTGGTAGTTTCAGATTCCTTCTGAGATTTAATGATGTACCTATTAGGTGTCTTTCCATTTACAGTTCTGCCATAATTTTTCTTGTCACCATTAATTGAATGTGGGCCAGAAATCATTTACAAGCATTATTGAATATGCAAAAATGTCACCATTGAATGCATTACTCAAGAAAATATAAACATAAGATAGGGTCACACTGTGGATTTCATTATTACAGAAAGACTTCAAACCACTGGAAATAGCACTTCAGTACATTAGTAGCAGATTTCTTCTACTATGGAATAATTTAAATTCAGAAAAACATTTCCTAAAAATAATGACATTTTTTAGAACATCTTTTAAAATAGAATTTGTTTACTTTTCTTTTTTATTTCCATTTTACTTCATCATATGTGCAAATAAGTCATTTATTTCTCTCAGAAAAACCCTCTTGTCTTTAAAAGCTGGCACCATCCCATCCCTAACTCCAGACTCGATTATTAGGATATGCTGTCAGAAAGAACAAGGCAGGAAAGGCCAGACGGAATGTACTGATCTTCCCTGACTCTATACCTTCCTGATGAAGTTTTTCCCCAATATTTCAGTGTTTCCAAGAAAACTTTTGTAAGCTAAATGGCATGAAAGAGCAATTATCAAAGGATATACCTTGCTAACAGATGTACAAAATAAATCCAGATCAAGCAAAAAGCTCACAGACAACAGTTCAAAGCTGTAATGGCTTAATGCCAAAATGCTGAGTGCAGTTCACTGGAAGGAGCATGGTGGTGGCCCTCTCTCTGCTCCTGGTGTACTGTCCCTGTAACTGCTCCCTGAAAAAAAAATGCAGAATGTCATCCTCATTATTTAGCTTTTTTCATAAAACATGAAAATCCTCTTTGGCTTTATTTCAGTTATCTAAAACAGATACTAATATAAGCGTCCATGCTCATTCGTGTCTGACTCTTTGTGATGCCATGGATTATGTAGCCTGCCAGATTCCTCTGTCCATAGGATTTCCCAGGCAAGAATACTGGAGTAAGTTGCTGTTTACTTCTCCAGGTCCTAATAGAGGTCGCTTCTAAAAGCAAAGTGGTGAAAAGCGAACTTTTGAAAAACCAGAGACACCTGTACTCTAGAGCTCCTTGGGTTTGCTGCTTGGTTATATCAAGAAACTTTATATTTTAATGGTACATAGATAAATATACTTCCAAATTGTATGAGACTGCTGTTTTTATTCATGATGCATAATAGAATTGACTCACATTATTCTAAAATTTTTAATTTCAGTTCAGCTCAATTCAGTCGCTCAGTCGTGTCCAACTCTGTGCAACCCCATGAATTGCAGCACACCAGGCCTCCCTGTCCATCACCAACTTCCAGAGTTCACTCAGACACATCCATCGAGTCAGTGATGCCATCCAGCCATATCATCCTCCATCGTCCCCTTCTCCTCCTGTCCCCAATCCCTCCCAGCATCAGAGTCTTTTCCAATGAGTCAACTCTTCGCATGAGGTGGCCAAAGGACTGGAGTTTCAGCTTTAGCATCATTCCCTCCAAAGAAATCCCAGGGCTGATCTCCTTTAGAATGGACTGGTTGGATCTCCTTGCAGTCCAAGGGACTCTCAAGAGTCTTCTCCAACACACAGTTCAAGAAAACACTTTTTCTCATTTGGTTCATTTCAGTTACCAATTTTCTACCTCACTCTAACTTCAGGTAACACACCAAAGGGAAAATCAAATATACGATGATTAATTTGTATTAAGGGTAATGTTTGAGAGAAAAACTTGAGACAAAATTATCATATTCTTCCTGGATTTATCTTTTATATTGTCTTTGAATGCATATGGCTTTGCATTTTGATTTTTTGCCTTATGGCAATTCTCTGTGTTAGAAAGTTACTTGAAACAGGAGTGAGCATTAAAAATCAGTATCCATGGTGTTATTTGTGAAGATGCACCTTTTCATCTAAATATGGGTGGGCAGAGTAGGGAATAAAGAAGTCAGTGTGAGTTTATATATTAACTAACAAGAGAGAGATTGGGTGTTTCCTGTAGAACTCAAGCCAGGACTCAGCACACATTTGACTGCAGTACTCTTGTAACAATCTCTCAAGAAGGAGAGCAAATTGCTTGGCAGCTGGGTGGGCATTGGAAAGGTAAGGAAACTATACTTGGAGGCAAAGCCTGGAGAATATGAATTCAGTGAATGAGAAATCTAATATCTTCATATTTGGTAATACAGACCCCAAATCTGGGTATTATTATCATCTTCAGTTTCGAGGAGGAAAGTAGTATAGCCATAATAACATGAATTAGAAAATAATTAGGACTTAAAATTCTTTCCTATACATTGAGCTCAAGAAGGAGGAATGAAACACAATTTTACACATACACACATATACACAAACACACGTGCACACTAAATGAGAAATATTCTATAATTATGAAAAATATTAATATATTTTAAACATAGAGCAAATATCAGTAAGTTTACCGCCTTGTGAACATTCCAATGTAAACATAAATTAACTAAAGGGGAAGAGTGGAGTGATGGGTTCGATTTTAGTAGACAGGGTTTTTGTTTTTAGTGCCCCCACGGAGATGAGTTAAACACTATAAATCACACTTATGATTTGTAAAACAGTACAACTTTACTATCTAATTACAGAATATTTATCAAGCCTTAGTCAGTAACCATCATATAATGTGC
This sequence comes from Bos grunniens, assembly GCF_055505025.1. NCBI lineage: Eukaryota > Metazoa > Chordata > Mammalia > Artiodactyla > Bovidae > Bos > Bos grunniens. The sequence goes on along the minus strand of NC_141176.1, from coordinate 5,069,575 downwards.
ATCCAAAAAATAATTTTATAACAACCTTATAATTGAAGGTAATAATATTATTATTGAAGGTAAAATGATTACCCACTCTTCATTATTTTATGTGTTTTTCAGAGATATTTAAAATAGGAACATTTCACCCATATATTTTCTTATCTTCTAAACTAAATCCAATCATTTTGTATTTAGTTTTTTTTTTTTTTTATGTTTTACTGTAAGTTCAGAGAAATTTCAAGTTAGCCCACCACAAGAATATTCAAGGAGAGACTATTTCCATTACCGATTGAGCTTGTTTTTATAGGGCTTCTAAGCATTACACTCGGAAATAGATTTTCACATTTCTACATAACAATACCTCACTCACCAAGAACCCAAATAAATACAGATTCGATTTTTAGTAAACAAAAGTACTTGATGTCCAGGTATAAACCTAATCTTTAAGAGTAGAAGCTAATGAAAATGTCACTCTCAACTCTTACAGAAGTCCTGTACAAATTTCATAAAATACCCGGTTTATTCTTATGGTTTTACACATATATAATCACTGGGCTATGTAAGATAAACCATCAACAGTGTGTTAATAAATGTGCTATATATACACACGCACAGATGCACTCAAATGCAGATATACTCATCCTTAAGAAACTGACTGATCCAAAATAGCCATGTTATTTGTTTTTCATGAAAACATCCAGCCTAAACTTCTTATCATTAAAAATGAGTGACTGCCAATGGTATTCTCATTTTTATTCTCAGCTCATTCTGTCTGTCTTCTTGGAACATATCAATTACCGTTATTTGAAACTGCTAAACTTCACTTCCAGACCTACTGACTCAGAATTTCTGGATGAGGGGTTCTATTCAGCATTTTTAGCAAGCACTGTAGGTTATTCTGATACAGAACTACCTCAGGCCATGTTCAGAAAAAGTCTATCTCCATTTCTAGAGACTCCGCATTCCAAACTTCATGTTCTACACATCTCACTAACCTGGCTGCATACACAGAAGTGCTTTCTGGAATCCCTCTGGGTTTAATAGAGGTATATACACATAACAGGGGCTTCCCTGCTGGAAGAACCTGCCTGTTAATTCTTGTCAATGCAGGAGCCACAGGCTTGATCCCTGGTTAGAGAGATCACTTGAAGAAGGAAATGGCAACCCACTCCAGTATTCTTGTTTGAGAAATCCCATGGACAGAGGAGCCAGACAGGCTACAGCCCATGTGGTCACAGAGTTGGATACAACTTAGCGACTAAACAAACAAAAAATATGCACAGTATCCTCTATTATTACTAGTGCATGTCATATCAGCTCAAAACAGGTCCACCTTATTGATTTGCTAAAGCAATTAATACCATCATTAATACCAAGTCATTAATACCATCTTCTAAGTTGTCATTCCCTATTTTTTACTTCATTTGCCACTGGGATAAAACTGATCTTAATTCTTTACAAAACCATGTGGGTAAAATTTAAAATCACTGCCATCTCAATGGCATTTGCTTAGGCTACTTTGAAAGGCCTTGTCTACCTGTATTGCTTGTCTTTGGTACATATGTATTATCCAGTTTTCAGATTTAATTCAAATGACATCCCCTCTGTGAAACCTTCCTTGAGTACTTCTACTAGGATTTTAAGTATCTTTGTTCTTTGTATTTCCAAGTATGTCATTTTCTTATGCCCTTCCATAGTCATTGTTTTGTATACCACATCTGTTTTGGGGACTGCCTTGGTATTCTGGTGATCTGTGACTTCATTTAGCCTATCCTATATTCAACTTTCCATGTTTAAAACTAGCAGAATCCCTCCATATGAGAGATCTTCAAAAAATAACAGTTGAATGAATGAATTCTGGGTCTAAATGCTATGTCAAAGCATGTAACTTCGTATTGACAAATTTGGTTTTATAATTCATCTAGGAAATTTTTGATTGAATAAGTTAATTAAGAAGAAGAATCAGAAAGGGTGACATGCAGTTCACTTTTAAGAGGAAATTAGACATCCATTCCTCCTGGGAATCATATCTCCCTTCTTCTCAGTTTAGGAACATTCAGAGTGTGCCTATTGATTATAATCTGTACTTTCTGGCAAGAATACACAGAACTACATGAAAAAGATCTTAATGACCCAGGTAACCCCAATGATGTGATCATTCACTTAGAGCCAGACATCCTGGAATGTGGAGTCAAGTGGGCCTTAGGAAGGATCACTACAAGCAAAGCTAGTAGAGGTGATGGAATTCCAGTTGAGCTACCTCAAACCCTGAAGGATGATGCTTTTATTTTTTTAATTGTATTTTATTTTTAAACTTTACATGATTGTAGTAATTTTGCCAAATATCAAAATGAGTCCACCACAGGTATACATGTGTTCCCCATCCTGAACCCTCCTCCCTCCTCCCTCCCCATACCATCCCTCTGGGTCGTCCCAGTACACTAGCCCCAAGCATCCAGTATCGTGCATCGAACCTGGACTGGCAACTGGTTTCTTACATGATATTTTACATGTTTCAATGTCATTCTCCCAAGTCTTCCCACCCTCTTCCTCTCCCACAGAGTCCATAAGACTGTTCTATACATCAGTGTCTCTTTTGCTGTCTCATACACCGGGTTATTGTTACCATCTTCCTAAATTCCATATATATGCGTTAGTATACTGTATTGATGTTTTTCCTTCTGGCTTACTTCACTCTGTATAATAGGCTCCAGTTAAATCCACCTCATTAGAACTGATTCAAATGTATTCTTTTTAATGGCTGAGTAATACTCCATTGTGTATATGTACCACAACTTTCTTATCCATTCATCTGCTGATGGACATCTAGGTTGCTTCCATGTCCTGGCTCTTCAGGCTCTACTACAAAGCCACAGTTATCAAGACAGTATGGTACTGGCACAAAGACAGAAATATAGATCAATGGAATAAAATAGAAAGCCCAGAGATAAATCCATGCACATATGGACACCTTATCTTTGACAAAGGAGGCAAGAATATACAATGGATTAAAGACAATCTCTTTAACAAGTGGTGCTGGGAAAACTGGTCAACCACTTGTAAAAGAATGAAACTAGACCACTTTCTAACACCATACACAAAAATAAACTCAAAATAGATTAAAGATCTAAACGTAAGACCAGAAACTATAAAACTCCTAGAGGAGAACATAGGCAAAACACTCTCCGACATACATCACAGCAGGATCCTCTATGACCCACCTCCCAGAATATTGGAAATAAAAGCAAAAATAAACAAATGGGACCTAATTAACCTTAAAAGCTTCTGCACATCAAAGGAAACTATTAGCAAGGTGAAAAGACAGCCTTCAGAATGGGAGAAAATAATAGCAAATGAAGCAACTGACAAACAACTAATCTCAAAAATATACAAGCAACTCCTACAGCTCAACTCCAGAAAAATAAACGACCCAATCAAAAAATGGGCCAAAGAACTAAATAGACATTTCTCCAAAGAAGACATACAGATGGCTAACAAACACATGAAAAGATGCTCAACATCACTCATTATCAGAGAAATGCAAATCAAAACCACTATGAGGTACCATTTCACACCAGTCAGAATGGCTGCGATCCAAAAGTCTACAAATAATAAATGCTGGAAAGGGTGTGGAGAAAAGGGAACCCTCTTACACTGTTGGTGGGAATGCAAACTAGTACAGCCACTATGGAGAACAGTGTGGAGATTCCTTAAAAAACTGGAAATAGAACTGCCTTATGATCCAGCAATCCCACTGCTGGGCATACACACTGAGGAAACCAGAAGGGAAAGAGACACGTGTACCCCAATGTTCATCGCAGCACTGTTTATAATAGCCAGGATGATGCTTTTAAAGTGCTGCACTCAATCACTCAATATTACAGCAAATTTGGAATACTCGGCAGTGGTCACAGGACTGGGAAAGGTCAGTTTTCATTTTAATCCCAAAGAAGGGCAATACCAAAGAATGTTCAAATTACCACACAATTTCATTCATCTCACATGCTAGTAAACGAATGCTCAAAATTTTCCAAGCCAGGCTTCAACAGTACATGAACCGTGAGCTTCCATAAGTTCAAGCTGGACCTAGAAAAGGCAGAGGAAACAGATCAAATTGCCAATATCTACTGGATCATCAAAAAAGCAAGAGAGTTCAAAAAAAAAACACTTACTTCTGTTTATTGACTACAGCAAAGCCTTTGCCTGTGTGGATCACAATAAACTGTGGAAAATTCTTAAAGAGATGGGAATACCAGACCACCTTACCTGCCTCCTGAGAAATCTGTATGCAGGTCAGAAGCCACACTTAAAAAAAAAAAAAAAAAAAAGAAAAGAAATCTTACATGGAACAACACATTGGTTCCAAATTGGGATGGAGTAGGTCAAGGCTGTATATTGTCACCCTGCTTATTTAACTTCTATGCAGAGCACATCATGCAAAATGCTGAGCTGGATGAAGCACAAGCTGGAATCAAGATTGCCAGGAGAAATATCAATAACCTCAGATATGCCAATGATACCACCTTTATGACAGAAAGTGAAGAGGAATTAAAGAGCTTCTTAAAGAAAGTGAAAGACGAGAGTGAAAAAGTTGGCTTAAAACTCAACATTCAAAAAACTAAGATCATGGCATCCAGTCCCATCACTTCATGGCAAATAGATGGGGAAACAATGGAAACAGTGACAGACTTTATTTTATTGTCTCCAAAATCACTGCAGATGGTGACTGCAGCCATGAAATTAAAAGATGCTTGCCCCCTGGAAAAAAAGCTATGATCAACCTGGACAGCATATTAAAAAGCAGAGACATTACTATACCAACAAAGGTCCATCTAGGCAAAGCTATTGTTTTTCCAGTAGTCATGTATGGATGTGAGAGTTGGACTATAAAGAAAGCTGAGTGTTGAAGAATTGATGCTTTTGAACTGTGGTGCTAGAGAAGACTCCTGACAGTCCCGTGGACTGCAAGGAGATCAAACCATTCAATCCTAAAGGAAATCAATCCTGATTATTCACTGGAAGGACTGATGCTGAAGCTGAAACTCCAATCCTTTGGCCACGATGCAAAGAACTGATTCACTGGAAAAGACCCTGATGCTGGGAAGTACTGAAGGCAGGAGGAGAAGGGGATGACAAAGGACGAGATGGTTAGATGACATCACAGACACAATAAACATGAGTTTGAGCAAGCTGCGGGAGTTGGTGATAGACAGGGAAGCCTGGCATGCTGCAGTCACAAACAGTCAGACACAACTGAGTGACTGAACTGAACTAAACTGCATTTCTTAGATTTTCATTTTTAAAAAGGCAAAATCTTTAACATCAGATATTCATTTAATGATACTTCCTCACAGTCATTATAAATGCATGCCTTGGCTTATAAAATGAATCATGTTGCTTTGAATTATTGACTATTATCAAATGTCATTTGGTCTGAGTCGTGCTTTTAAAACCTATTTTTTAAAATATAGGTATCTTCTCTACAGAAAATGGCGTGTCTTTGATAAAACTATCGTAACAGGATTCATCATTCAATTATTGCTTTATTCTAATTTATTTTGTTCTATAAGATATAATTGTCACTACTTGTATTGAGATCTGCAAGAGATAATAAGTTTAAAATTATAACTTTATATGCACGCATTTTCAAAATTATAGTGATAACCTAGTTTTAATATTTGTGATATCTAAAATGGACTAAAAATTTAAGTATAGCCATCAGATATTGGACTTCCCTGGTGGCTCAGAGGCAGAAAATCCACCTGCAGGGTTGGAGACATGGTGTGATCCCTGGATCATGAAGATCCCTTGGAAAAGGAAATGACAGCTCACTCCAATATTTTTGACTGGTAATTTCCATGGGCAGAGGAGTGTGGTGGGCTACAGTTCACGGTTCAGTGACTAAACAACTGCAATTCAGATATTAGGATTTTCATTTCTCTCCTAAATATTTGATATAATTAAATGAATACCGAATTTGGTAGCAGGTGGTTAGTGTTTAAGTCTCTCTTCTCCCACATACTGGCTTTGTGAATTTAAAAATATGAGGGCATCTGGTAGAATAACCAGCTTACACACACATCCATTGTTATGCATGCTCAGTCACCCAGTCATGTTCGACTCTTAGCTCCCCTATGGACTGTAGCCCATCAGGCTCCTCTGCCCATGAGATTCTCCAGGGAAAAATACTGGAGTGGGTTGCCCTTCCCTACTCCACCCACATGTATTAAATGGTTTTAATATATCACTGCCCTTGGTAGTTTATAGGCTTGTTTTTTATGTCAAGTGAAATGACATATGTGAAAGTACTTGGTAAATGATAAAGTACTAAACAGGGCAGTATATAGTTTCTGTTATAACATTGTTTAAAGTGCATTGATTTTTCATTAAAAAAAATCACTTCAGTATGAATACATAAAACCTGGAAGTTTTAAAAGTTAAATCCAAGCAAGTAAAATTTCAAAAATTATCCTTAGGAACATAGATGATATGCTTCTAACATGATAATCTCAATGACAAGTAAAACTGCAAGTCGTCGTGTAAAATTGTGGATATCTGCTTTTGCAGTAATCCTTGTTAAGGCTTCAAAGAAAAACGATCATGTCAAGGTCTTGGGTGTCTCTAGGACATTGATTGCCAAACCAAACCATTCTTCCAAATATTAGTAAACTAAGGACAGCAGACTGCTGCAAGCTATTTTTAGCCAAAAAGGATTAGATTTGTCTCCCAGATGGGTTTGACATGTGGTATAGATTTCCAATGGGCTGAAGCTTTCCCAGTTGCAGAGCGACTTGCTAAGAGTTGGTGCTATCTGAGGGTGGAGAATGGTCCCTGGTGGGGGATTGAAATTCAGAATTTTGCATATGAGTGCAATAAGAATTCCTCTGTAAGAAGTGCTTGCTTGAACTTCCTCCATTTAACTGCCTAATATCAATGCATGGGACCACCGCTGCTTCAAGATTCTTGTAATAGCAACTGGTAACATTTTGGTAGTGGTTGTTATGAGCCAAATCCTGGTATAAACATATTACTCATATTAATATTTCTAATTCTCATAGTAACCATATGAGATAACATTATAATCTTAGTGACAAGTGAGGATACTAAGACACAGAAGCTTTCATTAATCTGGTAAAGTTCTTACAGGTAGCAAGTGATGGAGCATAAAATCAAATCCAAACCAGTAGTCTAATTCTGGAAACTGATTCTAAGACCACTACCCCATACCACTATACCAGGTCTACACGTTTTAAACATCAACAAAATTGGAAATAATAAAACCAAACAATTCTACTTTAATATGTGAGGTTTTCCCATCTTTTTTTCTGAAATGACAAGAAGAAGAATCCTATTAAATGCTCTCTACCCATGCATGGTTGTCAATTTCAAATACATATAATCGGGAAAAACTGGATTATCTCCAATTTTCCACATAGAGCTCAATGATGGGTGTTTACAGGGTGAGGTTCCAGAGACTGTCTTTCCTTTATAAGCACGAGAAAAGGATCTGAGCTTATTTCCTTTTCCCACCATCTATCCTTCATACTTTATACGAAGAAAATGAGAGAAAATAGTTATAATTAAGTAAAACCAGCAAGACATGGTTTCCAGTTCAATTCAGCTTTGAAATCAAATTTTGACTTGTTTATCTGAAGATATCAATGTAATTTGTATAAATAACACCAAAGTACATCTATTTAGTTTTGTGTGAGCGTTTCCCTATCACTGAGATTCAGGGAATACCACTTAAGGGAAAAGAGGAATTGTAAGGTTATCATTTAAGTGACAAAGACATTGATCTGGCAAGATATGCTCAAAAGACCCAAGATGCAGCTGTAGAATTCCTTTCAGCTCTCTCACCCATAATTTCACGAAGCTTGGTATAATTAACATACTTCATGGGATTTAAGTAACATTTGTTGCTTCTCTATCAGAATGCAAATTGGAGAGTGATATGGATCTGCAGAGGAGACAGAAACAACTGTTCTCAAGGTAATAACTTGTGCACTATTCCCAGCGCAGAAAGAGGTGACAGATACAGCGTCACTCAGGGTTTATTAAGGAGCTAACATATGTTTTATTGCAGCTACAAATGCTGAAACCAGATATGTCATAAAATTAACTAAAACGAAATGGTTTATTGTCATTTTGGAATTCTTAGTCTCCATTTTCTTAAAAGCTATGTTAAATAATAGGACCTGCTCTTGTCAGATGAGTGACTATGTGTGGGTAAATGGGAATACAATCTACCAAACTGAAGAAAAGCTCACTGGGTCAGCATCCATTGTTTAGACAGGAAGAAAATTTCTCAACAATGGGGAAGTAATTACTGGTTGGAATATACATGTGTGTGTGTGTGCACGCGCATGTGTGTGCAGGTACATGAGTATGTGCATGTGTGTGCAGGTACATGCACGTGTGTGTGTGTGTTCATGCGTGTACATGTTAAACAGTGGTGCTATAGTCAAACTATCTATCTTGGGACTCATTCTCTTCTATAATAGATTGAAGCATTTGGTAAAATAATCAATTGGAGAAATGGTTTATCCTCCTCTCCTGTATTTATGTAAAATGAAAGCAACAGAACTCAAGCCCTTTATTATACAGAAATGAGGTGGTCTGATTTTTTTCTAATTTGCCTATAAAAAGTCAGTTTAATAGAACATAGAAAATGATGTAAACAATCCATTATATGGTAGGTCTTTTGAAGTGACATTTTATTTTATTTTTTTAATTTTATTTTATTTTTAAACTTTACATAATTGTATTAGTTTTGCCAAATATCAAAATGAATCCACCACAGGTATACATGAAGTGACATTTTAATATAGAAACATATTTCAAGGTTATGTATGTATTGCTTTTACTTAACAAAAAATTGAATGCAAATGCATAAATGTATAAATGCACTTTCTGGTATATGTATAATGCATTTGTATATTTATATACTTATGTATATGAAGGAAAGGACACTGTACATACTATTTAATGCTTTGCAAGTTTATAAATATATATATATACACACATATACACACATACACATAATGCATAATTCTTTAGGTACATTGTCTATGGTAGTTCCACTGATCAGGTTGCTCTCTCCTCTAAGACAACAATAAATAAATATATAAATCCAGAAACATGCTACAAATCAAGCTTTTCTTAGTGTGTTCAGTTTGGCAGGACCCTCATCCAAAAGAATTCTCCTATGCTTTTATACATGTATTGAAGACTCATTTATCCCATACTTCTCTTATTTTTATTTAACCACAGGCAAATTACTTTAAGCTTTCAAGATCATTTTAGGGTACTATACCAGTACTTCTTTATATCAATAGTGGATTTCAAAAATAAATTATGAGAAATATAGCGGCTAAGCTAGCATGAACGGCATACTGAATAAAATCAAAGTCTCATTATCATACCACATGAAAAGGAACTATGAGCCCCTAAGTAGAAATGGTGCTTTTAAATTCTAAACTTTACTCTATAGACCACATATCAAAGCTTATTGAAAAGGAGAAATCTACTAGAAAGAATAAGGAATGAAGTCTATGTAGAAGTTAAGTTTCTTGCAAGTGGTCAAAGGGAAGTATGCCACTACTGAAGTAAGTGGAGTAGAGAAAGGCAAAGGTAACACACGTTATTCTACTCAGAGTGCAGATGCATGGAGAGATAAGAAGCTTCAACTAGATCGTCAATCCAGACACCGCTTCCTTCATTGAGAGTGTCTCACCAAACAACATGATAGGAAAGTCCTGTGAAGTTAATAGTGAACTAAGTGATTTAGTGCTTTATTTTTTTTTTTTGCTAGGAGCTCCCTAGGGCTCCCCAGTTTGCAAGTGGTAAAGAACCCACCTGCCAATTCAGGAAACATAAGAGACGTGGGTTCAATCCCTGGGTCAGGAAGATCCCTTGGAGGAGGGCATGGCAACCCTCTTGAGTATTCTTGCCTGAAAATCCCATAGACAGAGAAGCCTGGTGGGCTACAGTCCATGGGGTCCCAAAGAGCTGGACATTACTGAAGCAACTTAGCATACATGCATGCATACGTTCTTTAACAGTTCATAGACTGGAAAGAAACTCTGAGATAAGTATCCAGGACATAAGCATACTTGGACTAGACCTCCAAAGAATTTCAAGATTCAAATTATTAAATTATAACACTAAAATATTTACATGTGCTCTCAGTTATTCAGTCGTGTCCAATGTTTTGCGACCCTGTGGACTGTAGCCCACCATGCTCCTCTGTCCATGGGATTATCCGGGCAAGAACATTCAAGTGAGTTGTCATGCTCTCCTCCAGGGGCTCTTCCTGACCCCGGGACCGAACCTGCATCTCCTGAATCGACAAGCAGATTCCTTACCACTGAGACAGCTGAGGAAGCCCTAAAATACTTCCTATGCTTCTACAATAGAAATATGTTACCAAACAGATTATTAGAACATTAGGGTATAAGTATTTTGTGCTTTATTTGAAAAATTATATTCTTAAGTAAAAATTTAAAGTAACAATTGCTTATGACTTTGCTCTCTCTCTCTCTCTCTCTTTCTATATATATATATATATATATTTCCGGAGAAGGCAATGGCACCCCACTCCAGTACTGTTGCCTGGGAAATGATGGATGAGCCTGGTAGGCTGCAGTCCATGGGGTCGCTAAGAGTCGGACACAACTGAGCGACTGAGTGACTTCACTTTTCACTTTCATGCGTTGGAGAAGGAAATAGCAACCCACTCCAGTGTTCTTGCCTGGAGAATCCCAGGGACAGAGGAGCCAGGTGGGCTTCCGTCTATGGGGTCGCATAGAGTCCGACACGACTGACGCGACTTAGCAGCAGCAGCAGCAGCAGCAGCATATATATTTCTCTTGGGAGGTAAATGGTCAACTCATTTAATCTTGAATTAGAATTTCAAATGAACTCATTACACTGTCAAAAATAAACCAATTTAGCAATGAGTTTGTTGTCTGTTATTTAAGGGAAAAGAATCCATAAGTTTGAGGAGTACGGTGCCTCCTGAACAGTGGAGCAGTTTTCCCTAGGAATTTGGGCAAGAGCAACTTTTATAGAGTATTGGAAGCAGCAATGTAGAAAGCTTGATAGACTTGAAGTCTGAGAATTACTTGGTAAGCTTAGCAAGTCCTCTTTTCTAAGGTAAGATGAGCTAGTTAAAGCTGAGATGATGGTTTGTGATTGGTGTGCGTTAGTTCTTTTAGACAGTGAAGCATTTCTCCTAGATGCAGGCCAATCTAGATTTAGATTTGTGATGTTGGCAGGGCCACTTAGCAGGCCTTATTTTATCCCAATGAAGTCCCAATAGAGAAATTTCTTTTTTTTTTTAGGTCTTTTAATTTCTATTTCATTTATTATTTTTAAATTTTATTTTATTTAACTTTACAATATTGTATTGGTTTAGCCATATATCAAAATGAATCTGCCACAGGTGTACATGTGTTCCCCATCCTGAACCCTCCTCCCTCCCCATACCATCCCTCTGGGTCGTCCCAGTGCACCAGCCCCAAGCATCCAGTATCGTGCATCGAACCTGGACTGGCAACTCATTTCATATCTTTATCAACATAAACAAAATAAATGCAGCAAAAGCTGAACTCAGAAATAGTTTTTCTAATGTAATATAAAATGTATTCCTCCTATCATTTTTAAGTCAGCATTTGCTTTATCCATGTATTTTAGCTGCTACACCATTCCAAATGAAATGACACTATGCCAAGCACTTGGTGATGATAATTCTGAGGAATATCGTGTAATTTTTACATATTTACTAAATCACAAACAAATTTTAAGTGTGTTTATATTTTTATAACCCCCTGAAAATCATTCCAGAAACACTCACCAGCTGTGTTATCATCCACATAGTTTTAAAGTTCCCAGACATTTGCCTCCAGGTCATCAGTATTTTTCAAAAGTCTATGGTTGTCTCTGTGGTAGGAAGCCGAGTCCTTCTTCTACAAACTTCATTTTAAAAATCAGAGAAAGAAAACTAAATCTTTACTTTTATTTGTACCAATCCACATTTTACCTTCAGATTTATCTAATAATACAAAAGCTGGATTATTGTTCAGACAATATAGCTTTAATTTGAGTAGTATTTACTCCATATTTATGCATTATTTAAATGTCAAATGAGACATTTTCTATCTTATCTAAAATAATATCTATCCTGAAATATTTCACAAAGAATTTAGCCCAAGCAATCTGAAAAGTTACAATAAGGTATGCATTGGCTCTTCCGATTTCAATTTTGAGATTTCTTATGATCATACTATCTTTACGCCATCTAGCTAGGAACTCTTTTAAAAAGATTTATAGGCTGAAGATTAAATTTATGGGAATTATGTTGCCACTTTTAGATAGATTACATTTTGATGTTCATGAGATTTTGTAAATGATTTTGGAAAGTAAATAAAGCTCATTGTAACAGGGTCTTTTATTGATCCTAATGTATATTTTGCCCAGAGATCAGGCATGTCTAGGCAAACATGGGGATTATTGGCATGCCTTCCTGCCCTAGCCCCAACCTCATTATTTTTACATAAGGGAAAAAAGGAGATTTTGAAACCTAAATAACTTAGAGAAGACTGAAGTTTCATAAATGTAGCTTTAAAAAAAAGTGTTTAACTTAAAAGAAGGATTAATTCTCAAGGCATCACAGGGCCTTGCACACATATTTTCCTGTTTTAGTATCCTGAAGTGTGGATTAATCTTAAATTAAGGAACTTGAGGAATTCCCTGCAATCCAGTGGTTAGGACTCTGCTTTCACTGCTGAGTTTCCAGGTTCAATCCCTGGTCAGAGATGTAAGATCCCACAAGCTGTGCAGAGCAGAAAAACAAACAAAACAACTAACTAACAAACCAAACCCTCAGGTAACCTGTAATAAAAGAGCAAGAAAAAAATTATTTGTTTTTATACATGCCATTGCACAATCTGTGTAACTTTGAGAAAGCAAATAGCGTTAGAATTTCTGCAGTTTCTGCAGCATTGAAGATTAGTGCTTTCAACATCAGTGCCATCCATCAGAAAATAGCTCACAGTAAAACTATTAGCTTCTTTGGCATGTCCAACATTGTTTACAAATATATTCATAGCCTTCATCTGGACTAATAATTTCCTTGGGGGATAGCTGTTACTTGCTGCTATTGACATTGTCATCAATAGGTGGCAGGAAGAGTGAAGAATGGGAATATTAAGAGTTTTCAAAATTACACAGAATAGAGTCAGAGGAAGACATACTTCGAGTTTCCATTGAAACGTGGCCTTACCCTTCTCCATTTCCTATCCGTTGCTCTTCTAGAGTCCATTGCCTTCTAAATAAGTGATGCATTATTACAAAAGTGGTAGAAATAACATATGGAAATTAAATGTTAGTCTTTGCTGCTTTATTTTGATTCAACCTATTTTTTATTGACTCAAATCTAGATATGTGAATATTATAACTCTTTGCTGTTGTTCAGTTGCTAAGTCATGTGTGGCTCTTTGTGATCCCATGAACTGCAACATGGCAGTCTTCGATGTCCTTCACTATCTCCCGGAGTTTGCGCAAACTCATGTCCACTAAGTCCGTGTGGCATCTAACCATCTGAAGCCCGCTTCTCCTCTTCCCTTCAATCTTTTTCAGCATCGGGACCTTTTCCAATGAGTCGGGTCTTCACATCAGGTGGCCAAAGTATTGGAGCTTCAGCTTCATCATCAGTCCTTCCAAAGAATATTCAGGGTTGATTATTATAACCCTAAAACATAAATAATATGTACATTATAAATTTTTCTATTATCACAATAAAAATAATTATAAATATTATGAATGTTTATACACTACAATTATGCAAAATTTAAAGGACATCTTTCCATAATGAGATATTTCTTCAAATATTTGTAAAATATATCTGATAAATCACAGCAAAAATGGGATATCTCAAGATAAGAATAAATTAAAAAATATATATATACCCTTGCCGTATCTCTTGAGAAGTGTGCAAATACTTAATAAACATTAGTAAGTGAATACAATCTATAATCTTACCTAAAAAAATGAAACATTTTGATTTAATAGCAAATTCATTTAGTACTTGCTACATAGGTTTATTTTTTAAATTAATTAATTCATTTTAATTGGAGGCTAATTACTTTACAATATTGCAGTGGTTTTTTACAATACATTGATATGAATCAGTCATGGGTATATATATGTTCCCCAAACTGAACCCCCCTCCCACCTACCTTATAGTACACATTTAATACTATGTGTTAATCATATCCTATTACTAAATATGATATAGGTGTTCCAATCAGGAATAAACATAATCTGCAATTATGGCTTTCATTTATTTCAATAAACTTTTTACTTCTGAGTAAATTTGAATGGCAAATCTGACATAACATTTGGTAGCATCACATTGTCCTTGTGGTGAGATGTGACAATTTCTGTAGTTTCCTTTTTTTGTACTCCTCCTTCCCCAAATACATGATTTCTAAAATTTGTAAGAAATTAGAACTGCCCTCCCTCAAAACTCAGTAACTACCGACCAATTGCATGTTAAATATAAGGAAAAAATATATATATTTGAATTCAACTGCAAGGAGATCCAACCAGTCCATTCTAAAGGAGACCAGCCCTGGGATTTCTTTGGAAGGAATGATGCAAAAGCTGAAAGTCCAGTACTTTGGGCACCTCAGGCGAAGAGTTGACTCATTGGAAAAGACTCTGATGCTGGGAGGGATTGGGGGCAGGAGGAGAAGGGGATGACAGAGGATGAGATGGCTGGATGGCATCACTGACTCGATGGACATGAGTTTGAGTAAACTTCGAGAGGTGGTGATGGACAGGGAGGCCTGGCGTGCTGCGATTCATGGGGTCACAAAGAGTCGGACATGACTGAGTGACTGAACTGAACTGAAGCATAAAGAGCAATATTGCATGGGAACCTGGAATGTTAGGTCCATGAATCAAAGCAAATTGGAAGTGGTCAAACAAGAGATGGCAAAAGTGAATGTTGACATTCTAGGAATCAGCGAACTAAAATGGACTGGAATGGGTGAATTTAACTCAGATGACCATTGTATCTACTACTGTGGGCAGGAATCCCTTAGAAGAAATGGAGTGGCCATCATGGTCAACAAAAGAGTCCGAAATGCAGTACTTGGATGCAATCTCAAAAACGACACAATGATCTCTGTTCATTTCCAAAGCAAACCATTCAATATCACAGTAATCCAAGTCTATGCCCCAACCAGTAACACTGAAGAAGCTGAAGTTGAACGGTTCTATGAAGACCTACAAGACCTTTTAGAACTAACACTCAAAAAAGATGTCCTTTTCATTATAGGGGACTGGAATGCAAAAGTAGGAAGTCAAGAAACACCTGGAGTAACAGGCAAATTTGGCCTTGGAATGTGGAATGAAGCAGAGCAAGGCTAATAGAGTTTTGCCAAGAGAACGCACTGGTCATAGCAAACATCCTCTTCCAACAACACAAGAGAAGACTCTACACATGGACATCACCAGATGGTCAACACTGAAATCAGGTTGATTATATTCTTTGCAGCCAAAGATGGAGAAGCTCTATACAGTCAGAGCTTGTATACAAAACAAGACTGGGAGCTGACTGTGGCTCAGATCATGAACTCCTTATTGCCAAATTCAGACTTAAATTGAAGAAAGTAGAGAAACCACTAGACCATTCAGGTATGTCCTAAATCAAATCCCTTATGATTATACAGTGGAAGTGAGAAATAGATTTAAGGGACTAGATCTGATAGACAGAATGCCTGATGAACTATGGACGGAGGTTCGTACATTGTACAGGAGACAGGGATCAAGACCACCCCCATGCAAAAGAAATGCACAAAACCAAAATGGCTGTTTTGGGAGGCCTTATAAATAGCTATGAAAAGAAGAGAAGTGAAAAGCAAAGGAGAAAAGGAAAGATATAAGCATGTGAATGCAGAGTTCCTAAGAATAACAAGAAGAGATAAGAAAGCCTTCCTCAGTGATCAATGCAAAGAAATAGAGGAAAACAACAGAATGGGAAAGACTGATGCTGGGAATGATTGAAGGCAGGAAGAGGAGGGGACAACAGAGGATGAGATGGCTGGATGGCATCACTGACTCGATGGACGTGAGTTTGAACGAACTCCGGCAGTTGGTGATGGACAGAAAGGCCTGGCATGCTGCAATTCATGGGGTCGCAAAGAGCTGGACACGACTGAGTGAATGAACAGAACTGAACTGAAGCCCACAATTTATTCAGAAACCCTTATTCAGAATTTTAGGACTCAACACATTTGAATTAATTTATTCTTTAAAGATAAATACAGATCTCCCATCAGGAAAGGTGAAGCTTTACTTTACCTAGAATGATCGATGAATTATATCTGCTGATTATACAATCTTCACATTGATAAAAAGTGTGCACATCTTAGTTTAGATATCTTAATTTTTCATCTAAGCATCTATATGTTACCCATTTATTTATATTTAATTTTGAACTTCATAGTCACAAGTCAAATTATATTTCCCTTTAAGTTTTCTCTTTTATTTATGATTCCCTCTGAGACATGGGTTCACCAAAATGATAATCATCATAAAACATACTTACTAACTATATGATCATTGATGGTGATTTAATTAAATTCCAAAGCACATTACTGATAATGTTTCTCACTCTTTCTGTTCATACATAATATGTTATTATCATTATCCACTAGTCATTTTGACCTCCATTAATACTTTTCACAGTGAAAAGCTTTTGTTCACACAATATATATGTATTTCCAGCTATTTTAGTTTCCCAAATTGAAGTTCCTTTAAAAAATCCCATAATTATACCTAGTTCAACTGCAGGAACTCTGTATATTTCCTAATACAGTGCCTTGGTTATGTTAAGTGTTTAACAGTGAATATTTTGGAGATATATTAATATAATCTCAGATGTTCAATGATAAAAATTGCATATATCCTCAAAATTATGTAATAAAATGATCTCTGTTACAAATGAATAAAACGAAGGATCCCATGTAATCATAACACTTTCAGAAAATTATCAAGATACTTTTTAAAATTACAAATAGAGGCTTTGATGATCATTAAATTTTGAGCAGTTTGTTTCAAGCAAGTGTTCTGTGACTGTTACTTGACTATTTCTCTAAGCTGCTTACCTTGAGAAACATTTTATAAGCCTCAACAATCTTGAAGACAGCTCTTTTTTTCAGTATTTAATAATTATTTGTTTGAACTGCTTTAAAAATATTGCTACTTATTAGAATATTTGCCTATTTCTCTGCTTAAATTTACATATAGCATTCATGTTTAAACATGATTTTTTTGATCTTTTAGATCAAATAAAGCTATAAGATAGATAAAAATCAATAACATGATACATATTTTAAATGGTCGTTTAACAGTATCAAAATTAGCAGTTTCTGTTCTACAAAAGACATCGATGAATGAATGAAAGGAAAGCTGTAGACTTGAGAAAATATTTCCAATACATATATATATTAAATCACTTGTATCTATAATAAATAAATAGCTTTTGAAAATCATTAAAATAATAATATTAACCCAATTTTAAAAACAGTTAAAGATTTGAATAAATACTTCATCAAAGGAATTACACAGCTGGCTAAGAAACACATGAAAAGATAGCATCTTTGACTTCTCTGATAGCTCAGTTGGTAAAGAATTTGCCTGAAATGCAGGAGACCCTGGTTGGACCTAGGTCAGGAAGATCCGCTGGAAAGAGGTAGGCTACCCACTCCAGTATTCTTGGGCTTTCCTTGTGGCTTTGCTGGTAAGTAATCCATCTGCAGTGTGGAAGTCCTGGGTTCAATCACTGTTGGGAAAATCCCCTGGAGAAGGGAAAGGCTACCCAATCCAGTATTCCGGCCTGGAGAATTCAGGCCTGGAGTATTCTGTCCTGGACTGTATCGTCCATGGAGGTCGCAAAGAGTTGGACAGGACTGAGCAATTTAAGCTTTCACTTTAGTAACATAGGGGAGATGCAAATTAAAACTATAAGATACTATTACATATCTATGGAGTGGCTAAAATAAAAACAATTGATTATGACAGGTTCTTTCAGGATCAGAGGACTATATAACTCTCATTCTTTTCTGATGAGATTATAATATATTAAGGTCAGTTTGAAAAACATTTTTGCAGTTCCTTACAACGTTAAACATCTGCTCATCAAATGACCCAGCAATATCAGCCTAAGAGCAATGAACATTTGTGGTTGTATCAAAAATATAGATAAATGTTGGCAGTAACTTTCTTTATAATCTTCCCACTGAAGACAATCTAACTGGCTTTCACTGAATAGATAAAAAAGCTCAGGCTCATACAATGAAATACTACTCAGCACTGAAAAGGAATAAAGCAGTGATACACAATAGGTAAGTCTCAAGTGTACTATGCAGAATAAAAAAAAAATGGATTTAAAAATCAGAACTATGTGCTATATGATTCCTTTTTATATACATTCTGGACAAGGTATGGCACTGGGACAGGAAAAAAAAAAAAATCTGCCAACAGATGTTTCAGTTAAGTTCAGTTCAATTCAGTTGCTCAGTCGGGTCCGACTTTTTACGATCCCATGAATCGCAGCACACCAGGCCTCCCTGTCCATTGCCAACTCCTGGAGTTCACTCAGACTCATGTCCATCGAGTCAGTGATGCCATCCAGCCATCTCATCCTCGGTCGTCCCCTTCTCCTCCTGCCCCCAATCCCTCTCAGTATCAGAGTCTTTTCCAATGAGTCAACTCTTTGTATGAGGTGGCCAAAGTACTGGAGTTTCAGCCTTAGCATCATTCCTTCCAAAAAGATCCCAGGGCTGATCTCTTTCAGAATGGACTGCTTGGATCTCCTTGCAGTCCAAGGGACTCTCAAGAGTCTTCACCAACACCACAGTTCAAAGGCATCAATTCTTTGGCACTCAGCTTTCTTCACAGTCCAACTCTCACATCCATACATGACCACAGAAAAACCATAGCCTTGACTAGACGGACCTTTGTTGGCAAAGTAATGTCTCTGCTTTTCAATATGCTATCTAGGTTCGTTATAACTTTTCTTCCAAGGAGTAAGTGTTTTTTAATTTCATGGCTGCAGTCACCATCTGCAGTGATTTTGGAGCCCCCAAAAATAAAGTCTGACATTGTTTCTACTGTTTCCCTATCTATTTCCCATGAAGTGATGGGACCAGATGCCATGATCTTCGTTTTCTGAATGTTGAGCTTTAAGCCAACTTTTTCCCTCTCCACTTTTACTTTCATCAAGAGGCTTTTTAGTTCCTCTTCACTTTCTGCCATAATGGTGGTGTCATCTGTATATCTGAGGTTATTGATACTTCTCCCGGCAATCTTGATTCCAGCTCGTGCTTCTTCCAGTCCAGCGTTTCTTATGATGTACTCTGCATATAAGTTAAATAAGCAGGGTGACAATATACAGCCTTGATGTACTCCTTTTCCTATTTGGAACCAGTCTGTTGTTCCCTGTCCAGTTCTAACTGTTGCTTCCTGACCTGCATACAAATTTCTCAAGAGGCATATCAGGTGGTCTGGTATTCCCATGTCTTTCAGAATTTTCCACAGTTTATTGTGATCCACACAGTCAAAGGCTTTGGCATAGTCAATAAAGCAGAAATAGATGTTTTTCTGGAACTCGCTTGCTTTTTGATGATTCAGCAGATGTTGGCAATTTGATCTCTGGTTCCTCTGCCTTTTCTAAAACCAGCTTGAACATCTGGAAGTTCATGGTTCACATATTGCTGAAGCCTGGCTTGGAGAATTTTGAGCTTTACTTTACTAGCGTGTGAGATGAGTGCAATTGTGCGGTAGTTTGAGCATTCTTTGGCTTTGTCTTTCTTTGGGATTGGAATGAAAACTGACTTTTCCAGTCCTGTGGCCACTGCTGGGTTTTCCAAATGTGCTGGCATATTGAGTGCAGCACTTTCACAGCATCATCTTTCAGGATTTGAAAAGCTCATCTGGAATTCCATCACCTCCACTAGCTTTGTTCGTAGTGATGCTTTCTAAGGCCCACTTGACTTCACATTCCAGGATGTCTGGCTCTAGGTCAGTGATCACACCGTCGTGATTATCTGGGTCATGAAGATCTTTTTTGTATTCTTGCCACCTCTTCTTAATATCTTCTGCTTCTGTTATGTCCATACCATTTCTTGTCCTTTATTGAGCTTATCTTTGCATGAAATGTTCCCTTGGTATCTCTAATTTTCTTGAAGAGACCTCTAGTCTTTCCCATTCTGTTGTTTTCCTCTATTTCTTTGCATTGATCACTGAAGAAGGCTTTCTTATGTCTTCTTGCTATTCTTTGAAACTGTGCATTCAGATGCTTATATCTTTCCTTTTCTCCTTTGCTTTTCACTTCTCTTCTTTTCACAGCTATTTGTAAGGCCTCCACAGACCACCATTCTGCTTTTTTGCATTACAGATGTTTATAGCAGCTCTATTTATAATTACCAAAATTTGGAAGCAACTAAAATGTCTTTCAGTTGGTGAATGGAGAAATAAACTGTGGTATCTACAAACAATGGAATATTATTCAGAACTAAAAATACATGAGCTATCGAGACATGGATGAATCTTAAATGTACATTATAAGTGGAAGAAGGTAACCCGAAAAGAAATCTGGAAGACCAAATCTATGGAGACAGTAAAAAGATCAGTAGTGCCAGGGTGTTATGAAAGGGAAAGGTGAGTAAGCAGAGCGCAGGAGATTTTGAGAACAGTGAATATGCTGTAATGTTGGATACATTCATTACACATTTGACAGAACCCATAAAAGGTACAACAGCCAGAGAAAACTTGATGATTTGCTGATGTAGCTACATCCTTGGCAATAAATGTAACATCTTGGTGAGTGATGTTGATAATGAAGTAGGCTATACATGTGTAGGGGCAGGGAATATATGGGAAATCTCAGTACCTGAAATTCTTCTAAAATTTTAAAAATGTAAAAGAAGCAAATACAAATGATATAGATAAATATAATATAAAAATTTCTGCAGCTTCAGTGTATGTACAATGCAGTGAGAGCAAAGTGTAATTCTAAATATATATGATATCAAAGAAAAGCTGTCAAGTCTATAGGTATCTTCTGATGCAGAAAACTCCAAAGAATGTTACAGTCATTCATAGTTCCAGTTGTCGGGTTAGGGTTAGGGTTTCTTTATTTTATTTTATTTTTTTCTTTTGAGGGGGGGATGAAGTAGAAAAGAATAGCTTTATTGTTTTTGCTAGAGAAAGGGGGTTGTAGCAGGGCAATGTCCTCAAAACTGTGTGCCCTTCAGTTGTTATTTCCTAATCAAATCTTAGTAATTACTTATCCTTTATCCCAGATTATTGGACCACTTATAGAGAGAGCCTACATAAAAGAAATATATTTTAATATTATTTGAGCCACTATTACCTAAAAGTAATTATTCATGGAGTCCTTAAAAATGTTATGCATTGTAGTAAAATAATGCCAAGAAATTTATATTAATCACTTCCATTTTAGGGAAAAGAACATTATATTTTATTGTTAATTTACAAAAAAAAATTAATTGTGGATAGTAGAACTTTCTGATTTTTGAAATCTCTGCTTTAATCACTGAATTGCTTTAATTACTATTTTAAAGATTTACCCATTTTCCTCCTTCCATTCTGTCTTCTTTGGAAATGAGTCACCACATGCAGCCCATACCTCAGGAGTGGTAAACTGGGTTTCCCTTTTTTAGAGTGAAGTATCTACATAAATTATTTAAGACTTTCCTGTACAGAAGATTTTTAAAAATTCTGCTCCATTCATTAATATATTCAATGCTTTATTTACATCAAATAAATAAATAAATAAATACAGTATCAATTCGATTACTTGAAAAATTTATTAAGTAACTGCTATGTGATAGGTCTTGTGTTAAATGTTGAGAAAACATATGCAATAGAGGCTTATTTGAAGAGACAGCAAAGTTAGCATGATATAAAAATCCTGATGTTACTGCTGTAGCAAAAGCAAGTTTCAGATGCTATAGCATTTGTAGGAAAGAAACTGAATGAAGTCATATATAAAAGAGCATGTCAGAGGAGAAAACATAAAGGAATTTAAAAAATATTCTAAAATATTTTATTTCTGAACTATATCTTGCTGAAATAATTTTGATTTTTTTTCTGATAAATCTCACTCGATTCTTGCTTTGCTATCAGATAAATCATTGCATTGTTCTTAAGATAAATCAAATGCATTATCCTTTATACTCTTTTCTGACCCAATTTCCTGTTCTGTACACACAACAGGTAGCTCTTGCCTTCTTCATAAGATTTCTAATCTACTTTTTCGTTATAATTATATTCTCAAGTACAATTGGTCTTAAATACCACTTTCTATTATCTCAAAATTTTGGGTAACTCGATCATCACAAATCAAATGGACAAAGTATAAAATTATCTGTACTAAAAATTCCAGTGTTTTATCAAAAGTATTAAAGTTAAGTTCTCTAGAACTACATTTCTGTGTGAATTTAGTCTCTGCTGGGACAAACCTGAAGATTTGTTAGCGCTATACTTTGTGGCTAGATTATGGGTGTACTCTCAAACACCTCTTTGGTTCAGGATAAAAGATGTATCAAACAATTTCTTTCTTTTTTTTTTTAAATTTAGGGCTAAGAGTTAAGGCAATGATTTCAACTTAAAGGGAACTAACTTTGCTATTTTTTGTTTTTCCTTTTGATTTTCTTACTTTTGCCACTTATTCTAATGAGACATCTTTGAAAGTGGGAACCTAATTCCATTTCTGTAGACGTAATTTGACCTAGGTGGCTGCCTTGCTTCCAGTTTTGGTTTCCTGGGTAGACATGTGAAAGACATTGAGGATTGCTGTTCAACCTTATCCATCACCAGATTTCCTGAAATAATTACAACTGCTGTTTTAGTGTCCTGGTGACAATGGAGCAGGGTGTATCATTTCTAGATAGCTCTTCTTAGAATTATAGGATCCTAAGAGCTTTCAGAGGTCATCTGTTTTCTTCATTTGCTAGAGAGATTTTTCTTCCTCAAACATCTCACGATAAGAAACCAACAGACTTAGAAGTCAACTGCTCTTTTTCCATTACCATATGTGGAGAGTGTATATAGCATTCAGGTGCTAAAAAATGTCAATATATGTTTAAAAAAAAAAAAGCTGAAGCAGTTTTCAAGAATTTAATAGTATAGAGTTTACAGCTAGCACCATGTGAAACGTTTTTGGATAGTCAGTTGAATGAATGCACTAGAAAAGTGAAATTACTAGGCAAAATAAGTTGGATTACCTAAAATAACTAAGAATGAGACATAAATTTGTCATATTTAATGAACATATAGGCTAGAATCTTTTATAGCCTTTCTTTTTTGTTATTGAGTAGCTTTGGAAACTAAATCATGGTTAAAGAATAGAAAATAAATCAGAAATATAAAGCTGAAAGGATATTGAAGATAGGAGTATTCGTGTTTGTTCTCCTAGCAGATAATAAAACTAAGACTTAAAATAGTTAGAACTTGGAGTTAATTTATTTGTAACTAAAGAGCAATACTCTGACTCAGACATCAAAACGTAGTTCAAAGAATGAACTGCTGTCAGGACAAGTAAATAAGACAGCTTAAGCTCATGACAAATTTGCCCCTTAATTTGCTATAAAAATAAAGTAGTAAGAGGAAATCATCAGTGAGTGACTATGTTTGGTCAGTTAGAATAACTTCTAACTGATTCACATTCTTTTTGGTTGGTCGAACAATCTGTGGCTGCAAATGAAATCAGTGGGTCTGGATACCACAGATGGATGAAAAGTGAAGACCACCAGGTCACTATTTGGATTTAATTTCAACAGGGATCTCGGAGTGGTTCTTCATGGACATAAGCACCAAGTAGTCAAATCTTGAAACCAGAAAATTTACATTTACATATTGAATATGGAGAAATGTCTTCAGTATCATTTTTATTTTTCAATATTTGGTAAGTGCAATGCCAACATACTTCTCTTTAGGCCTATGTGGATTTTGATTTAGGTCATCTATTTTTTAAAATTAATTTATTTTAATTGGAGACTAATTATTTTACAATATTGTATTGGTTTTGCCATATATTCACATGAATCCACCATGGGTGTACGTGCATTCCCCATCCTGAACCCCCCTCCCACCGCCCTCCCCATTCCATCCCTCAGGGTCATACCAGTGCACCAGCTCTGAGCACCCTGTCTCATGCATCAAACCTGGCGATGTATTTCACATATGACAATATACATGTTTCAATGCTATTCTCTCAAATCATCCCACCCTTGCCTTCTCCCACAGACTTCAAAAGACTGTTCTTTACATCTGTGTCTCTTTTGCTGTCTGACATATAGGGTCATTATTACCATCTTTCTAAATTCCATATATATGTGTTAATATACTGTATTGGTGTTTTCCTTTCTGACTTATTTCACTCTGTATAATAGGCTCCAGTTTCTTTCAGAGGTTAGAATCAGAGGTTTTCTTTCCATCCTTTTTTGCATGGGCCTCATGATTATGTATTCAGGAATTCAGAAATTCAGAATTAAGAATTTTGAGATATTATCTTTTTCTTAGTACATAAAGATATGTACTCTATCTTAAAATATGGGTTTTAGCACTAAGAATGATAGAAATGATAGAAATAATTTTGTTTGATCAACCTAGTATTTAAAATATAGTTGTCCTATTTCTCATTGATTAATTGGCTATCTAAATCACATGGATATAGAATAAAGATAGGAATAAATGCCTTATATATTGTCTTACATTTACCTTAATTCCTATACTATTTCAATTGTTTTATTTTTTGTCATTTATTTA
Source organism: Bos grunniens (assembly GCF_055505025.1). Classification (NCBI taxonomy): domain Eukaryota; kingdom Metazoa; phylum Chordata; class Mammalia; order Artiodactyla; family Bovidae; genus Bos; species Bos grunniens. The sequence goes on along the minus strand of NC_141176.1, from coordinate 5,044,726 downwards.
GAAAAAATAGTAAAACCTAAAACATTGCTTCTCTGAAAAGATATTTAATTTTGTGTAGAACTGACCACAACTTATGGGATGTAATAAACCATAATTAAGCTGCATTGAAACATTTTTGAATTCATAGAGACTTATGGATAATCTAAGATATGAACATATAGAAGATAAATAGTAATGGTGACATTTAATTATCATTTTAGTTGGAAAGAAAAACTAGAAAACCCCTCAAAGACTTGGAAAACAGAGTTTATAACAATAAAAAGTAAAACATGTTTAATGTTTCCTAATCAGATCACTCAAAATTTTAGTTCACCAATAGCAAATTTGTGAAGAAAAAATTAAATATGCTTTATATATTTCTTGAGAATTTATTGTACATGAGTTTCCTTGCTATAGACTGCAAGGCATGGAGAAGGAAATAGCACATTACAAATTAGAAGACAGTGAGAGACCCATATTAATAAATAATTATTTCTAAAAAGGCAAAACATGATAAATACCATTTACAAGAGATAAATGCTAACTCTCTCTCTCTTTAACTCTTTGGAAAAGAATTTAATAAAATTAAAATCTTTCTACTATGTAGCACATGTTGACATTTGAGTACCAATTGTTTTGGAGAAGGAAGTAGCAACCTACTCCAGTATTCTTGCCTGGAAAGTCCCATGGACAGAGGAGCCTGGCAGGCTAGTCCATGGGGTAGCAAAGAGTTGGACATGACTGAATGACTAACACTGAATGTTGAAATATATGTGTATATATGCATATATGTAGATGATCGTCAGCTTCTGAAATGAGCCTAAAAGCTTCAAATGTGGTAAGATCTTATCTAGAAACTCTTCACCTAACCGTTCCAATTTGAGGCAACATAAACTTTCTTCCCTTGTAGCTCAGTTGGTAAAGAATTTGACTGCAATTCAGGAGACCTGGGTTTGATTACTGGGTTGGAAAGATCCCCTGGAGAAGGAAATGGCAACCCACTCCAGTATTCTCGCCTGGAGAATCCCATGGATGGAGGAGCCTGGTGGGCTACAGTCCATGGGGTTACATGAGTCAGACACAACTTGGTGACTAAACCACCACTACCAATTTTTTAATGTAGACAGAGTTATCAGGATAAGGTAAAGTGACAGAGGGGTGCTAGGGAGGTGAGAGGTCTAAATATTAGGAAAATTTAAGAGTAATGGTGAATGCAGTCAGAATGACAAAAACTGGAGCCTGAAGAATCCAAGAAACAATGAAGGACTGAGATAGCAACAAGTAGGGAAAGTGAGATTATAGCATGGTCATAAGAAAAGATGACCATAGGTATGTAGCAGAACAATCCTGAACAACTCACCCTACCTTCTAAGGTTTTACTCCATCCATGGTAAAAGCCAAAATTCGATCAATATTTTTGGAAATTCTGTTATATACTAGGCCTTTGTCCATCCTTGAAGACCCAAATCTAGTAATTCATGGTCACTGTCTTTAAGGAGGCTCAAATGACTGGATAGTATAAAATCTGATATTCTAAGATTTAAAATATAAATGCATAATTTTATTCAATAAAAGAGATTTAGTTAATTTCTAATGTCTACTAGGTTTGCAAAGTGAGAAGTATTATATTAAAGTGTTAGAGCTTTCAAGTCAAGTAGGATTAAAACTCTGGCTCAGTCACTCACTCACTGGTAGACACCTAATCTCTGTTGATTTCTTGTTTTTTCCTGTGGAGGATAAGAATACTAATGGTTCCCATCTAATAAATAGGGCTTCCTTGGTGGCTCAGAAGATAAAGAGTCCACCTGCCGTTCAAGAGACTGGGTTTGATCCCTGGGTCAAGAAGATCAACTGGAAATAAGAATGGCTACCCACTCCAGGATACTTGCCTGGAGAAATCCATGGATAGAGGAGCCTGGTGGGCTACAGTTGATGGGGTCACAAAGAGTCGGACTCAACTGAACAACTAGCACTTTTAACTTTCTAATAAGTAAACTATATGTGAGTTATTTATTCTTTTCCCTTTAGTTTTATGTTTACTCAATATCATTCTAGTGCCCAGGCCAGTAATTTATTCTCAAGGATTGAATTGATATTTGTTGAATAGAGTTTTGGGGAAAATTAAGTGATACATTAAAATAAGTTGAATGGTTCTATGATGACCTGCAAGACCTACTAGATTTAACACCAAAAATGATGTTTTTTTTTTCATTATAAGGAACTGGACTGCAAAGGAGAAAGTCAAGAAATACCTGGAGTAACAGGCAAGTTTGGCCTTGGAGTACAAAAAGAAGCAGGACAAAGGTTAACAGAGTTTTGCTACGAGAGCACATTGGTCATAGCAAACACTCTCCTCCAACAACAGTAGAGACAACTCTATGCATGGAATCATCAGATTGTCAATACCAAAATCAGATTTATTATATTCTTTGCAGCCAAAGATGGAGAAGTGCTATACAGTTATCAAAAACAAGATCAGGAGCTGATTATGGCTCAGATCATTATTTGAAAACTTCAGACTTAAGTTGAAGAAAGGAAAGAAAACAACTGACATTCAAATATGACCTAAATCAAATCCCTTACAAAAGGAAAGATATACCCAACTGAATGCAGACTTCCAAAGAATAGCAGGAGCGATAAGAATGCCTTCCTCAATGATCAATGCAAAGAAATAGAGGAAAACAATAGAATGGGAAAGATTAGTGATCCCTTCAAGAAAGTTAGAGATACCAAGGGAACATTTCATGCAAAGATGGTCACAATAAAGCACAGAAAGTATACGGACCCAACAGAAGCAGAAGATATTAGCAAGAGGTAGCAAGAATACACAGAAGAGCTATACAATAAAGATCTTAATGACTCAGATAATCACAATGCTGTGATCACTCACCTAGGCCAGACGTCCTGGAGTGGGAGGTCAAGTGGGTCTTAGGAAGCATAACTATGAACAAAACTAGTGGAGGTGATGGAAGTCCAGTTGAACTATTTCAAATCCTAAAAGATGATGGTGTGAAAGTACTGCATTAAATGCCAGTAAGTCTGCAAAACTCAGCAGTGGCCACAGGACTGGGAAAGGTCAGTTTTAATTCCAATCCCAAAGAAAGGCAATGCCAAAGAATGTTCAAACTACCATACAATTGTGCTCCATTCACACGCTAGCAAAGGAATGCTCAATATTCCCCAAGCTAGGCTTCAGCAGTATGTGAACTGAGAACTACCACATGGTCAAGCTGGATATAGAAAAGGCACAGAAACCAGAGATAAAATTGCCAACATCTGTTGCATCATAGAAAAAGCAATGGATTCCAGCAAAGCATCTACTTCTACTTCATTGACAACACTAAAGTCTTTGAATGTGTGGATCAAAAGAAACTGTAGAAAATCCTTCAAGAGATGAGAATACCAGACCATCTTACCTGCCTCATGAGAAAGTTGCATGCAAGTCAAGAAGCAAAGTTAGAACCAGACATGGCAAAATAGACTGGTTTAAATTGGGAAAGGAGTACCTCAGGCTGTATAGTGTCACCCTGTTTATTTAACTTATGTACCAAGTACATAATGTGAAATGTCACACTGGCTGAAGCACAAGCTATAATCAAGATTGCTGGGAGAAATATCAATAATGCAGATACACAGATGGCACCACCCTTATGACAAAAAAACAAAGAAGAACTAAAGAGTCTCTTGATGAAGGTGAAAGAGGAGATTGAAAAACCTGACTTAAAACTCATCATTCAAAATACTAAGAACAGGCATCCACTCCCATCACTTCATCGCAAACAAATGGGAGAACAGTGGAAACAGTGACAGACTTCATTCTTGGGGGCTCCAAAATTACTGCAGATGGTGACTGTAGTCATGAAATTAAGACAGTTACTCCTTGGAAGAAAATCTATGACAAACCTAGATAGTGTATAAAAAATTAAAGATGTTATTTTGCCAACAAAGATCCGTATAGTCAAAGCTCATGTATGGATATGAAGGTTGGACTGTGAAGAAGGCTGAATCCTGAAGAACTGACGTTTTTTCATTGTGATGTTGGATAAGACTTGAGAGTTCCTTGGACTGCAAGGAGATCAAACCAGTCCATCCTAAAGGAAATCAGTCCTGAATAGTCTTTAGAGAACTGATGCTGAATCTGAAGCTCCAGTACTTTGGCCACCTGATGCGAAGAGCCAACTCATCAGAAAAGACTGTGATGATGGAAAAGATTGAAGGCAGGAGGAGAGGGGATGTTGGAGAATGAGATGGTTGGATGGCCGACTCGATGGACATGAGTTTGAGCAAGCTCAGGAAAACCTTGTGTGCTGCAGTCCACAGGGTCACAAAGAGTCGGACATGATTGAGGAACTGAACAAGAACAAAGTAATATATTGTTTGTGAAGTAGTTAAGCAGAGGGGACAGCACATAGAAATGCTAATTAATGTTAACATAATTTATAATTAAAAATTCAGCTTGCAATTGATGGAATACTGCTGGCTTTCAGTGGTTTGTGAAGAAAGTAAAGTTTTAAAGAAATATGGATACTACTCGATAGGAAAAAATAATTTATTTTATTCTTTAGACTTTGAATTGCTAATTGGAAAAATAGATAACTTGGCCATTGATTGGAAGTAATTTTTTCTAACAACTTAATAAAGTAGGCAATACGTAAGTTCTCAGAGAATAACAAAATTAACTTTAAAAGAACATTTAATATGCCCTTAATAAACTGAATCCCTGACTTTTTCCTTATCTCCTTTTCCTGAGAATCATCAGACATGGAGTCACATTTATTATTCCATGGGCCATTACATTTTTCAGAGACTGAGGATTCTTTTATTGGCATCTTTTCATTTTCAGGGAAATTGTCAAAAAAAAATCCAAAGACTGAAGAACTAGGATGAAACTCATAAAATGTACATGCTGCTCTCTCAAGCTTAAAGGTAAACCACCTAACATGAAATAGTAATTATTCACAAAGTCAGACTACCCTTCCTCAGGAGTGGTAATAGTGAGTGTAGTTCTCATTAAGCAGATGGATGAAATGAATTAAAAATAATATTAAACATAAGCAGTGGACTTTTCCTTTTATAAAATACATTGTGCAGTGAAAGTGTTTCTCACTTATATTTTCTAAGAGATTGAAGTCTAGAAATTTAATTGACTGGGAAAATTCATAGAGCTTGTAGTCTTGTTAAAACAAGATCTCACACTTGCCCTGCCCTGCTGCCCTGAAGACAACCATTGTCTTTACCTTGGAGTACACAGTGCTCCTTCCACCATGCCATGTTATCTCCGCAAAACAAGACATTCTTGCCTCTGCTGAGACACCCAGTTATTTTCAAAGTTTAAAAATGTATCAAAAATATTCTTTGTTTGTGGAAAGCATTTCTTTTTTGTTTAGTATGTGGAGAAAATAGATAGCATATGCATTATCTTTTCTCATATAATAATTATTGGTACGCATTCTTATCACCATCCATCTAATTACTGGTTACTGATATATATGTTGAGGCTACTAATCACCACTCCTTAATAAATAGCTATGAAAAGAAAGAAAACAAAAAGAATGAGGAAAAATAAACTCGGATTCTTTTGTTGGTAGGTAACTCATTTATTTTGACAAGCACAGTTTAATTTAAACAACTGGCTTAATCAGCCTTAATGCTGACTCATTCCAGGGAATACTGAAGAGAATGCCAGAATTATCAACTTAAGGGCAGAAAAGGTCTTCACTGCCTTGTGATGGAAGACAGAATGTTTATTGTCTCTGTGTCTTTGATAATAGAGTTTTTCAGACTAACAATCAAAACATTTAGGAAAATGTATTATTTCTTTCCTCTCATTCTAAGTTTGGACAATTCCCTAGTTTATTTCTGATATTTACCTTACTCTCTTGGTTATGATAAAGGCTCCAAGTACTAACTGACTTGAAGATATTTACTTGCTGTCATTTATCTGGATGATAAAATAAATCATAAGGCAATACAAAGGGGACTGCTTGGTATTGCATTACATAAGACAATAGAAAAACAAATTGGCCTGCATCATTTCAAACTAAATTTATAGGAAATGCTATAATAAATGCCTCTAAATGTGGATCACTTCAGTCGCTCATGATATCCAACTATTTGTGACCCCATGGACTGAAGCACCCCAGACTTCCCTGTCCACCACCAACTCATGGAGCTTACTCAAGCTCATGTTCATTGAGTTAGTGAAGCCATCCAACTATCTCATCCTCTGTCGTCCCCTTCTGCTCAGGCCTTCAATCTTTCCCAGCATCAGGGTCTTTCCCAATGAGTCAGTTCTTCCTATCAGGTGGCCAAAGTATTAGAGCTTCAGCTTGAGCATCAGTCTTTCCAATGAATATTCACGATTGATTTCCTTTAGGATGGACTGGTTTGATCTCCTTGCAATCCAAGAGACTCTCAAGAGTCTTCTCCAACACCACAATTCAAAAGTATCGTTCTTCGGTGCTCAGCTTTCTTTATAGTCCAACTCTCACATCCATACATGATTACTGGAAAAACCAGTTTTGATTGGACAGACCTTTGTTGGCAAAATAATGTCTCTGCTTTTTAATACGCTGTATAGGTTGGTCATAACTTTTCTTCCAAGGAGTAAGCGTCTTTTAATTTCATGGCTGCAGTCACCATCTACAGTGATTTTGGAGCCCCAAAAGACAGTCTCTCACTGTTTTCATTGTTTCCCATCTATTTGCCATGAAGTGATGAGAAAAGATGCCTAATCTTAGTTTTCTGAATGTCGAGTTTTAAGCCAACATTTTCACTCTCCTCTTTCACTTTCAACAATAGGCTCTTTAGTTCTTCTTTGCTTTCTGCCATAAGGGTGGTATCATCTGTGTATTTGAGGTTATTGATATTTCTCCCTGGAATCTTGATATCAGAAAATTCCTCAAGAAATGGGAAAATCAGACCACTTTACCTTCCTCCTGAGAAATCTGTATGCAGTCAAGAAACAACAGTTAGAATTGAAAATGAAACAACAGATTGGTTCCAAATCGGGAAAGGAGTATGCCAAGGCTGTATATTGTCACCCTGCTTATTTAACTTATATGCAGAGTACATCATGCAAAATGCTGGGCTGAATGAACACAAGCTGGAATCAAGATTGCCAGGATCTGGTCCCATCACTTCATGGCAAATAGACAGGGAAACAACGGAAACCTAGAGACTTTATTTTGGGGGGCTCCAAAATCACTGCAGATGGTTATTGCAGCCATGAAATTAAAAGACGCTTGCTCCATGGAAGAAAAGCTGTGACAAACCTAGAGTGCATACTAAAAAGCAGAGACATTAGTTTGCCAAAAATGGTCCATCTAGTCAAAGCTATGGTTTTTCCAGTAGTCACATATGGATGTGAGAGTTGAACTATAAAGAAAGCTGACCAACAAAGAACTGATGCTTCTGAACTGTGGTGTTGGAGAAGACTCTTCAGAGTCCCTTGGATTACAAGGAGATCCAGCCAGTCCATCCAAAAGGAAATCAGTCCTGAATATTCATTGGAAGGACTGATGCTGAAGCTGAAACTCCAATACTTTGGCCACCTGATGGGAAGAACTGACTCATTGGAAAAGACCCTGATGCTGTGAAAGATTGAAGGAGGGAGGAAAAGGGAATGATAGAGGATGAGATGGTTGGATGGCATCACCGACTCGATGGATATGGGTTTGAGTAATCTCCAGGAGTTGGTGGTGGACAAGAAAGCATGGTGTATAGCAGTCCATGGTGTCACAAAAATTGGACATAAGTGAGTGACTGAACTGAACTTCCTCTTGAAACCAGCTTGTGCTTCATCCAGCCTAGCATTTTTCATGATGTACTCTGCATTTAAGTTAAATAAGCAGGTGACAATATAAAGCCTTGACTTTATATTATAAATATATATATATATAATATACATATACATATATATATATATATATATTGTACTCCTCTCCCAATTTGGAACCAACCGGTTGTTCCATGTCCACTTCTAACTGTTGTTTCTTGACCTGCATACAGATTTCTCAGGATGAAAATAAGGTGGTGTGATAGTCCCATTTCTTGAGGAATTTTCCACATTTTGTTATGATCCAAACAGTCAGTCTTTTGCATAGTCAATAAAATAGAAGTAGATAGAAGTAGGTGTTTTCCTGGAGCTTTTGCTTTTTTTATGATCCAACCAATGTTGGCCATTTATCTCTCATTCTTTTGCCCTTTCTATATTCAGCTTGAACATCTGGAAGTTCACAGTTCATGTACTGTTGAAGCCTGGCTTGGAGAATTTTGAGCATTACTTTGCTAGCATTTGAGATAAGTGCAAATGTTGGGTAGTTTGAACTTCTTTGGCTTTGCTTTGCTTTGCTTTGAGATTGAAATGAAAACTGACCTATTCCAGTCCTGTGGCCACTGCCGAGTTTTCCAAATTTGCTGGTATATTGAGTGCAGAACTTTCACAGCATTGTCTTTTAGGATTTGTAATAGTTCAGTGGAATTCCATCATCTCCACTAGCTTTGTTTGCAGTGATGCTTCCTAAAGCCCACTAGGCTTTGCATTCCAGGATGTCTGGCTCTAGGTGAGTGATCACATCATTGTGGTTATCTGGGTCATTAAGAACTTTTTTTGTATTGTGCTTCAGTGAATTCTTGCCACCTCTTGTTAATAACTTCTGCTTCTGCTAGGTCCATACCTTTTCTGTCTTTTATTGTGCCCATCTTTGCATGAAATGTTCCCTTGGTATCTCTAGTCTTTCTCATTCTATTGTCTTCCTCTATTTCTTTGCACTGATCACTGAGGAAGGCTTTCTTATCTCTCCCTGTTATTCTTTGGAACTCTGCATTCAAATGGGTATATCTTTTCTTTTCTCCTTTGCCTTTAGCTTCCCTTGTTTTCCCAGCTATTTGTAAGGGCTCTGCAGACAACCATTTTGCCTTTTTGTATTTCTTTTTTTTTTTGGGGGGGGGGTATGGTCTTGATCCCTGCCTCCTGTACAATGTCACAAATCTCCATCCAAAGTTATCAGACACTCTATCAGATCTAATCCCTTGAATCTATTTGTCACTTCCACTGTAGAATCATAAGGGATTTAATTTATGTCATACCTGAATGATCTAGTGGTTTTCCTTACTTTCTTACATTTAAGATTGATTTTGGCAATAAGGAGTTCATAAGCCACAGTCAGCTCCCCATCTTGTTTTTGCTGACTGCAAAGAACTTCACCTTCTTCAGGTGCAAAGAATATAATCAATTTGATTTCAATATTGACCATGTGGCGATGTCCATGTGCAGAGTCCTCCCTTGTGTTGTTGGAAGAGGGTGTTTGCTATAACCAGTGTGTTCTCTTTGCAAAACTCTGTTAGTCTTTGCCCTGCTTCATTTTGTACTCCATGGCCAAATTTGCCTGTTACTCCAGTTATTTCCTAACTTTGTACTTTTGCATTCCAGTCCCCTATAATGATTAGGACATCTTTTTTGGGTGTTGCTTCTAGAAGGTCTTGTAGATGTTCAACTTCAGCTTCTAGAATCAGCATTTGTGGTTGGGACATAGACTTGAATTACTGTAATACTTTATAGTGTGCTTTGCAAATGAACAGGGATCATTCTGTCATTTTTGAGACTGCACCCAAAAACTGCATTTCAGACTCTTTTGTTGACTATGAGGGCTACTCCATTTCTTCTAAGGGATTCTTGTCCACAGTAGGAGATATAATGGTCATCAGAATTAAATTCACCCATTCCAGTCCATTTTAATTCACTGATTCCTAAAATGTCATTATTCACTCTTGCCATCTCCTGTTTGACCACTTCCAGTTTGCCTTGATTCATGGACTTAACATTCCAGGTTCCTATGCAGTATTGTTTTTTTACAGCTTGGGATGTTACTTCCATCACAAGTCACATCCACAGCGGGGCATCATTTTTGTTTTGGTTTTGTCTCTTCATTCTTTTTGGAGTTATTTCTCCACTCTTCTCCAATAGCACATTAGGCACCTACTAACCTCGGGAGTTCATCTTTAAGTGTCCTATCTTTTTGCCTTTTCATACTGTTCATGGGGTTCTCAAGATAAGAATACTGAAGTGGTTTGCCATTCCCTTCTCCAGTGGGCCACATTTTGTCAGTACTCTCCACCATGACCCGTCCATCTTGGGTGGCCCTACATGGCATAGCTCATTGTTTCATTGAGTTAGGCAAGGCTGTGGTTCATATGATTAGATTGGTTAGTTTTCTGTGATTTTGGTTTTATTCTGTGTGCCCTCTGATGGAGAAGGATAAGAGGCTTATGGAAGCTTCCTGACTGTGGGGGAAACTGGGTCTTGTTCTGATTGGTGGGGCCATCTTCAGTAAATCTTTAATCCAATTTTTTTTTGTTAATGGATGGGACTGTGTTTCTTCCGTGTTGTTTGACCTGAGACCAAACTATGGTGAAAGTAATGAAGAAAACGGCGACCTCCTTCAAAAGGTCCCATGCACACCTGCAGCACTCAGTGACCTCGACCTGCAGCAGGCCACTGCTGACCCAGGCCTCCACTGGAGACTCCTGGACACTCACAGATATGTCTGTGTCCGTCTCTTGTGGGTCCAATACTCTTTTCTCCTGGGTCCTGGTGCACACAAGTTTCTGTTTGTCCCCTCCAAGAGTTTGTTTCCCCAGTCCTGTGTAAGTTCTGGTGGCTCTGTGGTGTGGTTAATAGTGACCTCCTCTAAGACGGCTTATGCCATACCCAGGTCTATTGCACCCAGAGCCCCTGCCCCTGTGGCAGGCCACTGCTGACCCGTACCTCCTCAGGAGACACTCAAACACTCAAAGCCAGGTCTAGTTTAATATCTGTGGGGTCTCCTGGTGTGCACAAGGTTTTGTTTGAGCCCTCTAAGCATCTCTGGCAGGTATGGAGTTTGATTCTAAACATGATTTCACCTCTCCTACCATCTTTCTGGGGCTTCTCCTTTGCCCTTGGATGTAGGGTATCTTTTTTTTGGTGGGACCCAACATTCTCCTGTCAATGGTTGTTAAGCAGCAACTTGTAATTTTGGAGTTCTCACAGGAGAAGATGAGGTCTTATCCTTCTACTCCACCCTCTTGTGAATAAATGTCATATGCTTTGAGTTGAATGTTAAGTCATGTTGTTAGGAATATACAGACAGGAAGAAGGAGAAAGCTAATGTATCAATAAATAAATAAATAAGACACCCCAACCCCCCTCCAGTTGGAGATAGAACATACCCAGTGGATTTACCACGCAGCCTGAAATACAAGAGACCATCAAGATATTCTTCAAGTTTAGGGAACCAGTGTGCCTTTTCCAAGGCTCCTAGGCAAGATGGTAAGAATAAATGTTGTAATATATTCATGATTATACATTTGTGTAACCCTTGTAATTTTAATCAGTCAAGTCTACTGAATTGCTGTACTTCAGCTTCATCACATTTTCCCTTGTGATCATGAAAAGTATGTGGGTATTACTGAAATCTTTCTAAGGGAAGGTTAGTTGGAAATACACTTAACTAGGCTTTAAAGAGACAGATATGATCTTATAACCTAAGGTAATACAAGCTACCCTAATGTAGGACAGTTTTCTGGGAAAACGTCTATCATCCATTGTACCAACTTGTACTATGTACGTACTACCTCAGGACTTCTGATATAAGCCAGAATCATAGAAGCAAGGGGCCATATTGTATGCACCCAGCACCACATATAGAGCAATGTGGATAGTGTAGCTAAAACAAGGTTTGACATGTATGGTGCAAGAAGCTTGTTTATGAAAAATCCTCCTAATAATCAGGCCAAAAACGTACAAGCAGACAGTTTGAATACCCTATCACTATCACAGTGCTTCACACATAGGAGGGAATTTAGTATTTATTGAATTATTATTTTTCAAGTTCAGAGAATCTTAAAAGGTTTTCTTGATGAAGCTGCTAGTCAAATTATACACGGAATTCATATTGAATGTTCTCTGTTACAAATTAGACAGGCAAGAAATTTCCCACCAACTAAATGTTTGCTGTTTCAGGAGGGCTGTGTGATCTTCAATGAGCAACATAGCAGGAAAACATGCAATAAAGAATTGAACGCTATATTTGGGTTAACAGTACTTTTCAAAAGGCTATAACATGAAATTTTTGTCAACTTTATCATTTTGGGAATGACATTGTAAAGGTTGCCCATTATACAGTGTTAACAAAATTGTATTTTATTTTTAAGACTATAGTACCTGTCTCTTATAACACACATGAACACATAGATGTAAACATGGATGAGCATATCATTATTCTGTTAATGCATCTGTGATGTGGAATCAGAAGTTGAACTTTAAAATTTGATGACTATCCTTAAGTTTACTTTTGTTAGCATAATCATATTTCTTATAAGGCAAACTTTCTAAGTCTCCAAATCTCAAACTCTGTTGAAAAGTGTCACTAAAGAAGGATTTGTCAAAAACAAAAAATCAAATTATTGCTGACTAACGATATATATATATATATATAAATATATACAAATATAAATATATATATATAAACAGTTCAGAATTTCTTTTAAAATCTAAAAAGGTACCAGTGAATATAAAAATAATGTCATCTTACCACAGAAATATTGGAAAAATTGGTTTAACTTTAGTTCTTAACACATTATAAATATTAATACTCTTTGTAAGGCATATGGTTTTTAACTACCAAAAGAAAATTTCTGTTTTTATAAATGACCATAAACATGTTTTGCTCTTAAATCATGATAATAATAAAAATTAGAATATCTTAAACAGTTTTATATGCCATTTGCATAAGTAAATTTCAACCATAGAATATAATGTTGGAAAATGATCCTGGAATTAATGCATTGTGCTCAGTCATCCAAAAATGTGAATTTGTTTTCTAATATTCATATCAGATTTTCATTTAGCCACATATATTGTCTTCAGTAATAAAAATGTTATAAAATTGTTAGCAACAGTTATTTGACTATCTTCTTCAACAATGGTCCAAGGCTCCCCACCATCTAAACAATATACACTAGTTAAGATCAAACTATTTAATATCATAAACCTCATCCACTACAGAAGATGAGGTGGTTGGGTGGCATCAACGACTCAGTGGGCATGAGTTTCAGTAAACTCCGGGAGTTGGTGATAGACAGGGAGGCCTGGCGTGTTGCAGTCCGTGGGGTGGCAAATAGTCAGACACCACTAAGTGACTGAACTGACTGACTTCATCCACAAATCATTTCCAGACAAATTGCTTTCCTTCAGAACTAACTTTGACCTTTGTTAACATTTTACTTTGCCAACATTTTCCTTGTTAACATTTTTAACACAAATTCTATGCATGGAATACTAACCCAAATTTTAATCTTAATCATAAGAGTTAGAAGCCAACTTTAGTTTTTCTTAATCTTATTTTATTTTATTATATTATCATCAGAATCATTGATATTTCATAGTATGAATCATATTTAAATCACGTTTGTAAGTAAAACTTTTAAATTTTTTGCAAAAGCATATACACTTTAAATCAATTACTTTGTATTTAGAAATATACTATGAATTCTACATTATGTACATTTATTTTATTATTTAGGGAGAAATTGAAATATTTCAATTAAAATTATTTTTCAATATGTTTATATGCTACAATTTTTATTAATTGCATTATCTTATAATTCAAGAGCTTATTCATTGTTTCTATTCCAAGTCTTTGAATGTATGCTTTTATTATTATCTGAAACTTTTTCTTATGATTTGCTTTTTGGTGTCGAAATAATTCCTATTAATGGTCCAGAAATATATTAAACTTTTATTTTGTGTATGGTACATTTTTATTTATATATACCACGTTATTGAGTTTATTCATGATAGAAGAGAAGTTCTGCTTTCACTGGTATTCAATCTGCTTGTAAGTTTTTTGGTGATTATTAGAAGGATTTTCCATAAACAAGCTTCTTGCTCCGTGTATGTTAAATCTTGTTTTAGCTTCACTGCCTGCATAATTCTATATGTGGTGCTGGGTACATACAATGTGGCCACTTGACTCTATGATTCTAGCTTATACCAGAAGTCCTGAGGTGGTACATATACAAGTGGATACAATGGATGATAGACTTTCCCCAGAAAACTGTCCTACGTTGGGACAGCTTGTAATATTTAGGTAGTTTTCTTCTACTTGATGTCTCTTTTAATATTTGACTTAAATACCTACTGATTGTTAGTACCATTCTGAATCATATGATGGAAATAAAAGATTTTATGGTACTAAGAACCAGTAGGCATTTAAGTATAATATTAAAAGAGACATGGCGTAAGGAGTGGGCTTCCCAGGTGGCACAGTGGTTAAAGAATCCATTTGCCTATGCAGAAGATGCAAGCAATGTGGGTTCAATCCCTGGATTGGAAAGATCCCCTGGATTAGGAAATGGCAACCCACTCCAGTTTCCTTGCCTGGACTATTTCATGGACAGAGGAGCCTGACAAGCTACCTAATGGCCCATGGGGTCACAAAGAGTTGAACACGACTGAGAAACTGAGTGAACACACACAGAACAAGGGGAAGAAGAAAGCTACCTCAGTATTTTTATATCTTTTACTACTAGGCATCAAGATACAGTTCTTTGAGAAAGCTATGCAAGGGAAAAAAATGATTCTAAACTTCGTAATCTGCATCTGTGTCTATGAATAGATTAGGAAGAGGAGACTATGATTTGGACCTGTCTTAAGTCCATAGAAAAGACATGTCACATTGCACATACTGGGTGGGCAATCTTTTCAATCTGGTCTACATGTGTCTGGCATTCTTTATTCCATAGTTCATAATTGTTAGGGCAAGACCATTGAAGGTTGATTGACTTTCTTAGGCACATGTCCTTTTCCCATTCCCCACCTGTGTGCTTGTGTTGTTATGATAGCTGGTTTTATCTGAGCAGACTAATCCTTCCTGTTCATGTAAGGCAATGGGTGAGCCAAGAGCCTTTCCTGATGGTTAAACCTACACTTTAAATGACTAAACATACCAGCACTGAATCGTGTGTGTGTGTATTAGTCACTCAGTCATGTCTGACTCTTTGTGACCCCATGTACTGTAGCCCACCAGGCTCTTCTGTCCTTGGGATTCTCCAGCAAGAGTACTAGAGTGGATTTCCACTCCCTTCTCCATGGGATCATCCCAACCCAGGGATTGAACCTGGGTCTCCTTCATCGCCTGCAGATTCTTCACCATCTGAGCCATGAGGGAAGCCCATATCAGGTGTATTCCAGCCATTTTTGGACCTTCATGATGATACCTCTGCAAGAAATTATGGACGCAAAGAACGGATGAGAGATTGAAACATGTAAAATATCATGTATGAAACGAGTTGCCAGTCCAGGTTCGATGCACGATACTGGATGCTTGGGGCTAGTGCACTGGGATGACCCAGAGGGATGGTATGGGGTGGGAGAAGGGAGGAGGGTTCAGGATGGGGAACACATGTATACCTGTGGTGGATTCATTTTGATATTTGGCAAAACTAATACAATTATGTAAAGTTTAAAAATAAAATTAAATTAAAAAAATAAAATAAAATAAAAATGTATTGAAAAAAAAATAGGACTCCACACTGAACCCTTCAAAGGCATAATTTTCAATTAATTGCTAAGTAAAAATGAACAAAAATCATCCAATAATTGAGTAATTGAATTTATATCCCTATAATGTCCATGTGTTCAATAAAACAAAGCATCACCTTATGAGCTGCATTTATCCTTACCCCTTATAAATTTATAACAATTGCCATTAGTCTTTATTCTTCTATTTTTTTAATGTTTTATCAGTAAAATTACCTAAAAATTCTCATACTAAATATCCATTTTGCTTTCTTAGTATGCAGTTATGATCAAGTGTATGACTAACCCATAATCAAAATATGTGTTTAAAGATATCCATTACATCTGGTGAAGCAGGTTGATTTTCTCATAGCCTCCTGTTATTTATGCCTATAATTATTAATTTTCCTTTTTTTTGTATTTACTTAAAGCCATGGGTCACCATCTCCACTTAACCAAAGCAGATTTACTTACCCCTTGGTTCTTTGCTATAGTTATTTGTACTCTCTAAATTTATATGACATAGAATTGTTCTTGTACTCTCCTGATAAGTGTCATTATTCTCTTAATATTTTATTCTTGTTGTTCACTTGCTTGTCTGACTTTTTGTGATTCCATGGACTGCAGTAGGGCAGGCTCCTCTGTCTTTCACTATTTCCTGGAGTTTGCTCAGTTATATACATTGAGTCAGTGATGCTATCTAACCATCTCATCCTCTGTTGCCCTCATCTCCTTTTGCCTTCAATCTTTAAAAACATCAGAGTCTTTTCCAATGAATCAGTTCTGCACATCAGAAGGCCAAAGTATTGAAGCTTCAGCTGCAGCATCAGTCCTTCCATTGATGAAAGGTTGACCAGTTTGATCACCTTTCAGTCCAAGGGACTCTTAAGAATCTTCTCCAATACCACATTTCAAAACTGTCAATTCTTCAATGCTGTCTTCTGTATAATCCAAATCTCACATCCATACATGACTACTGGAAAAACATAGCTTTGACTATATGAACCTTTGTTAGCAAAGTGAGGTCTCTGCTTTTTAATAATATGTCTAGGTTTGTCATAGCTTTCCTTCCAGAGAGCAAGTATCTTTTAATTCCATGGCTGCTGTCACTATCCACATTGTTTTTGGAGCCCAAGAAAGTAAAATCTGCCACTGCTGCTGCTGCTAAGTCGTGTCAGTCGTGTCCGACTCTGTGTGACCCCATAGATGGCAGCCCATCAGGTTTTTCTGTCTCTGGGATTCTCCAGGCAAGAATACTGGAGTGGGTTGCCATTTCCTTTTCCACTACCGTCATTTTTCCCCCTACAGTTTGCTATGAAGTGATGGGACTGGATGCTGTGATCTTAGTTTTTTTGAATGTTGAGTGTCAAGCTAGCTTTTCCATTCTCCTCTTTCACCCCCATATAGAGGCTTTTTAGTTCCTCCTTACTTTCTGCTGTTAGAGTGGTATCACCTGCATACATGAAATTATTGATGTTTCCCCTGGCAATCTTGATTCCAGCTTGTGATTCATACAGCCAGACATTTTACATGATGCATTCTGCATATCAGTTAAATAAGCAGGATGGTAATGTACAAACTTTTTGGACTCTTTTTCCAATTTGGAACCAGTCAGTTGTTCCATGTTTGGTTCTAACTGCTGCTTCTTGATCTGCACACAGGTTTCCCAGGAGACAGGTAAGTTGATCTTATATTACCATCTCTTTAAGAGCATAACCTTACTAGCATCTAAAATGAGCACAATTGTATGGTAGTTTGAATGTTCTTTAGCATTGCCCTTCTTTGGGATTGGAATGAAAAATAAACTTTTCCAGTCCTGTGGCCACCACCTAGTTTTCTAAATTTGCTGACATATTGAGTTCAACACTTCAGCAGTAGCATCTTTCAGGGTTTTAAACAGCCCAGCTGAAATTCCTTCACCGCTACTTGCTTTGCTCCTAGTAATTCTTTCTAAGGCCCCCGTGACTCCACACTCCAGGATGTCTGGCTCTAGGTGAATAATCACCCCATTGTCGTTATCTGGGCTATTAAAACTGTTTTGTATAGTTCTGTGTATTCTTGCCACCTCTTCTTAATATCTTCTGCTTCTGTTAGGCCCGTGCCATTTCTGTCTTTTATTGTGACCTTCCTTGCATGAAATGTTACTTTGATACCTCCAATTTTCTTGATAAGATCTCTAGTCTTTCTGATTCTATTGTTTTCCTCTATTTCTTTGCATTGCCCTTTTAAAAAGTCCTTCTTATTTCTCCTCCCTCTTCTCTGCAATGCTTTCAGTTGGGTATATCTTTCCCTTTCACCCTTGCCTTTCATTTCTTTTCTTTCCTCAGCTATTTGTTGTTCTCCTCAGACAACCCCTTTGCCTTTTTTCATTTCTTTTTCCTTGAGATAGTTTATTTTCTTGTTATTTAGCTCCTTATATATAACACTTGACAAGTTTAAAAATATCAACAATTTTTGTATGATCATAATGTTTACCCTTTCTGTGTATTTATTATAATATCTGAGTGTAAAACCCCAAGTAAAACATCAAAATCATTTGCTGTGTGCTTCTTATCCTATGGATTCTAAAAGAAAACAACAGCCACAGGTAAACCTGTTCCTCAGAAGGGAAAAAATCTGATTTCTTCTAGTGACCACGTAGCTAGTTTTAGACAACATACTAAAAGCAGGTGACCATCACTATATATATAAGACTACTTATAAAAAAGACTCAAATACTCAACTTTGAATCTATCACATCATGGGGTTTCTAAAATTTAATTGTTCTTATTTCTAGTTGATAAAACATTTTATTTTATTGGTCAACATTTTGAGGCAAATATTGGTCAGTACTTTGTAGGAAATTATTCCCCATTTTTTTCTCTTCTTAAGAAATATTAGTAAATACAATATGAATAATTTCTTAAAATTCTGGCTTTACATGTTAATCTAAATACAATAAATACCATTGATTTTCCTTTCATAGATCTATCACACCTAGACATCTTTCATCTCTGTTTAAATCTCCTTTATTTCCTTGACCTCCCTGATTACATGAACTCAGGAGGCAAGGTATAAAACAATGCAGTGACATGAGAACTATCTTTTATGACACATTTTACAAACCGTGTTCATCGTGAACTCATACAGATGTTTGTATGAGTTCATGTCATTACATGAATTTAATGACAAATGCATGTCATTAAAAAGAACCCCTGACTTCAATGAACATGCAATCCTGACTTAACATGGAAATAGGAGTGTTGTTACTTCTGAAGGCAACAGCGCTGATGTGCAGATAAAGAAGAACACATTGAATTTGTTTGAGCAGAATTTCTAATCTGCATCTCATTTGCTATCTTCACATCAAGTGTTAGTGTTCTTGTATTTAATACAAAAATCAGATAGCTCTTCAATAAACTTTAGTTTTCTATCTGTGATGAAATTTGCAGGTTGACTTGCCCTAAAAAGCACACAGAGACATTCACAGAAGACAAAATACTGCATGTGAGACATATGAAATTTATGCCAAAATATTATTGGAGTGCATTTATTATACTTGATTCTATATATTGGGATTATTTTGGGGTAAAGCTATAGTAATGTAAATCATTTGGAAAAAATCAAATAAATTAGGACTTACATATGGAAAATAGGATCTTGTAAACCATCCATATTTACAACACTGTGCACTGCCTGATTGCCAATCTGCTGGTGGGATTTCTTCATCCTCTTTGTACTTATCACTTGTTCATGCATGTATGGATTTTGAAACTAATTTTTTACCCTTTCTTTCCATCAAATAAAGAGAGCTGTGATTGTTTAATGTCACACGAGTAAATATTGCTTTCTTAAAGGTGAATCAAATTCTTAACTCTGAATCTATAAAATAAAGGAAAAGTGAGAAAAATAGATGCTATAATCAGTTTCATCAATGATTTTTTCTGTTGTGCTCTTATTTTAAAACCTTTAATACTGAGTCAATTTAATGTTATTAAACTAAAGTATACATATATATATAACTCAATACTTTATATAGAATTATAGGTTTTTATTGATTAATTTCTTGCAAAAAGTGCTCATTTAGGCTTAAATCAAGTGGCAAATTGTTGTAATTCTCTACTCTGTTGTGTAGGTAAGGAATACTATCAAACTATTGTCCTGTCATGTTTTTAGGATGTGGCATAGTCCAAAAAGAAGTCTGGGCTTCATCCCTGTCTAATTCCAAACCCTTGGCATTTCCCAAAGAAGAGCAATGTCTTGTCATTCATGGTAAACACATAGAATTATCCTGATTATTTATGCTGTATAATATAGAATTAAATGATAATTTATGCCAATAAGGTGACTTGTGATGAGACCTGGAGGTCACACAATATCATTCAGACCTCTGGAGGAAAGAAGGGACAGGAGATGGAATTCAACACAGTGAGCAGCAACTCAATCAATCATGCTAATATTATGAATCCTAATGAACACTCTGAGCACTGCAGTCCAGGTGAGCTTCCCTGGTTGGCAGTCCTCTGTGAGTTTGTGATGCTGTAGTGGGGATGATATAATAGTCTGTGACTCCACAGGGAAAGAGTGACCAGTTTGGTTTTCCCATACTGCCCTGTGTCTTTTCCTTCAGCAGCTTCTAATTTGTATCCTATACTTGTAATAAACATAACTATGAGGATAATTGCTTTCCATGTGATCAGTGAGTCTTTCCCTGAGGGAAGTTTGGGAAACTAGTAATCTGCAGCTGGTATTAGAAATCTTGGGCTGACTTGGCAGTGTGGAGGACTGCCTTGTAACCTTGCAGTTGGTTAACTGTGGGTACCCATTAAGTCAAATTTTTGTAAGGAAATTCTTTTTTATTTTAAATACTTTATAATCAAATGCATAATCAAGATATGAACAGAATTCTGTATTTACATTTGAATAGAATAAACTGGTAGCCCTGTAATGTTATAACTCAGTATCTTCAATTAACTAATTTCTATGATAATGTAATGACACGATTTTTTAATGAAAATATTTTCAAATATTAAAAAATTCCAAGTTTTGAAAAGTTCACAAGTTCTTAAGTTCATAAGTACACAAGTTCTTATGTGTAAGAATATAATTTATGATATACTTACTTTAAAATAATATATTTGACAGTTTTGATTACGAAAAGTTTTATTTTTTTAATTTTTTTTGCTTTTTAAAAATTTTTTATTATTATTTTTTACTTTATAATATTGTATTGGTTTTGCCATACATCAACATATAATATCATATTAAAAAAGTTTTAAAATCCTATCTGAGTAGCCAGTGTATTTTTATTTATTTTTTTAATTGATATACCAGCTAATTTTTTGAGGTGATTCACAAGTGTATTCACTAGTCCTCCCATGTAACTGCCTAACTTATTTTTATAAAAAATCTGATGGTGACTAGGGGCAAACAGATTCTGATAAAATCAAAATAGTCATATTTACTTCTAATTGGTAACATATTAATAAGCAAACATATAAAATAATTAATTTTAAATTAAATGTGAGCTATTCCATAAATATTGAGTTATATCTTAAATAACATTAGTGAAATAACCAGGACTTGACATGAAAACAGTATTTCTAAGAATTGCTTGTAAGAATGGCACAGAAGAGCTACATTCCATTTGCTATCACTTTAAGAAATGATTGAAAAACATTAGAAAATATGAAAATTTTTCTTTTTGTTTAATTTCTTTTTTAAAGGCAAGGGTAGTATACTTTTCCAGTAGACAAAGTAAAATGCTCATTTTTATTTTTGAATGATCAAATTTTCCATTTTCTAGTGGCTTTTTTAGTCTAGATGGTGATATTTTAGATCATTGTTGTGAGAAAAAGACGAATCACCTAGATGGGAAGTGTTTCAGAAAATGAGCTACAGTACTTGACCCAGTGTCAAGCTGGAGTCTGGCAGCATTTTTTCTCACATTAATGATGCTAACCTTCAGTTATGATGTGAAAATGGAATATATTTCTTAATGGAGACCTGTTCTTCAGTATCAGAAAAACTAAATGCTATGCAAGAGGATCAGTGACAGCAGAGAAATGATTTTTACCCTACTGGCTTTTGGCCAAAGAGTGAGCTATTAGGTTAACACCAGCATTTTTTAAGGTTTTAATTTCTCAAATGAGAATACAAAAGACTTGGCAGAAATATTTTAAGAAAAAACTTTCTTTTCTAAAATCACGGGAAATTACTAGAAGGCAAAGCAAGTTGCCTCTTTAGTATATGAATGAAAATGTTTCCTTTTGAAGCTAAAATATTCAAATATCAATAGTATGGCAGAGTAATAATTTTTTGTTAGTTAAATTGAGTATTTAAAAACTCTTGCCAAACATGGCAAGAATAGAGCAGATGGAGTTAAGATGATGCAGAAACTTCTGCCTAAGATCTTGGATACATTAGCAAGTAACATAACATATTAGAAAAATTGGAATATGTTCTGGTAAGAGATGGGAATGATTGCCAGTTTCTAGAGAACAGTGAGGTTCTTTTCAGAAAAAAAGTATATTATAGAAGGATTATTATGCTATTTTCCATGGCATTTTTATTTTTAAAAAGTATTTTCATTTACTATGATAAAATGAAATATATTAAAATGAAAAATAGAAAAATAATGGAGTAGTAAAAACAGAAAATAGAACACTTTAATCAATAGCCATTTCATTAAGAAGTATTCCCAATATCTTGAAATTCAAAAATATAACTTCCACATACAAAACTTTACAGTGCACTAAAACTAATTTTAAAACCTGTTTCCAGAAGATAGTTTATATTTTTCTATTACTGTATCTCCTTTACTTATTAATATAAGTGTTTTCTGCTCATTAATGAAGGTAACATACTTTTAAGTAATGATTTCTGTGTACATTTTTATTCTGTTTTCTGGTTATTTTTAATTTGATGTTTTGCTTCACTGTTAGTTTTTTCTAAGCCGGTGACATGTTGTCAATTATTTCTTGTTTGTTTTTCAAACAAATAATGAAGGTATTTCCCAGTCCACAAAAATGATTCTTAGGACACATAACAAAGTATGTTTCTTTCATGACTTTTTTTAGAGTAACATGAAAAAATGAACATTCCTATAAACATTAATAGCAAAATTTTCTCACATGTAATATATAATATGTGAAAAATTACTGTATTTAACATTGAAGTGTTTGAAAAGCATACTGAATTTTTCTATAGACCATACCAAAGTGTTATGAATGCAATCCTTCCCTGATTAACACATTAAAACTTCATATTATAAATTGTCTTCAACAGCCTAAGAATGTGCTGGCATCATTGCAAAAAAAAATAGCAACCTTACTTGATAAACACATTACTTGAAGAATTCAACACTCTTGGTGTTTAGAAGATTTGAAAAGCAGCCCAAAGAACAGATTTGAGACAGGAAGCAGGAGTAGAGGGTGCTTGCTTTTTCCAAATTCTCAAAATGTTTGCAGAATGGGATTAAAAACTTCTAAGTGAGGTTTTTGGATCAAGTTTTTCATTGGAAAAAGGCTTGCAGTTTGAAGAAAATCAAGTTATCCCATGAAATCAGTAATTTTTATTATTTCTAAATCTGAAAGTGTGAAGTATTTGGTCTCTTAAATCCTAAGTCATTTTGTCTTTCCTCTATTGAATATGAATTTACATAGAAAATTTTAATTCTAGAAGACCTATTTTATTCCCTATTATCTGATGTTTCTGAGTCATTTCCCTGAACAAACTATTAGTTATTGTTTTAGCTAATCTACATTTTTTATAATACCTACAATTTCTATCATAATCAGAGTCAGTATAATGAAAAGTAATTGATCTTCTTATTTATTTAGTAAGTACATCTTGAAAATAACAGTATATCCTTGATATAGTTGACCCTATCTCTGGTTTAATCTTCATCCCCCAAAATAAAGAAAAACCATCAATATTTATGTTTAGAAATGTAGTTATTTAACTGTCCAAAGAAATAGTCAAAGTGGAAAAAAATAAAAGCACTGAAAATTTCAGGGAGCTAATAATTTTTTCATGACAAAAAATAAGGAGAAATAGTACATATGACTTTGAAACTAATGGAGAATATTGGTGTGATTAGTTCTCCAGTAAGTAGAATACAGGGGCTGAGATATTGTTCTTTAGAAAATAAAATAGACTTCCAAAGCTTCTTGAATATTTTCCACAAACTGGTTTTAGCTGATAAGCAGTAGGCAAGCTATTCATCTTTCAGATGAGAACATGTTTAGCTTATTCTCAATAATAAATTATTGTAGCTTTAAAGGGGAAGAAACATACACAAAGAGTAAATGAACTTCAAATTAGAACACTGACATGGAATGCTTATTAATGAAGTTCAAGTTTACAACATCCCTTCAATGGAAATTTTATTCCCATGTGCAGACCAGGGAAAATAATGACTTTCTAAAGGGTTCCTTCATTAGCGTGGGGCTTCCTGGCACTAATCTTTCCTAATAATACCTGATTTCTTTAAAGGGAATTGCCTCTCTTCCACTGAGTGTAGTCTCGATAAGAGAGTATTTTCTATTTCCCTTTAAACTTTTACCTCCGAAACACAGGTGGCAAAGTCTTCCTTCTACGCATCACTAGAGACAGCCCATCGCTGCCAGGTGACCAGTTGATAACAGAGTTGTGATCGGTAAGGACACTGTAGGGGACAGAAGAGGTGATGACAGAGGCGGAGACTAGGCAAGGTAAACTCTTAGTTCTCATTCACACACACGCGCGCGCACACACACACAAACACACACACACACACACATATATATATATATTTATATTTTAAGAGTCCTCAAGTTTCGACTGCTTAATTCTGCCAGCTTCCCCAATCTTTCTCCCATTCCTTATAAAAAATTCCTTGTTGGTTTAAGTCATCTAGAATTGACTCCTGTCACTAGGAATACTAACTAATGACATCATCTAACTAATGATATATATATTGAAAAGTTAATTTATCTTACAGGTCTTTATTATTCTTTTAAGATTTATTTTTTTGAAAATGACTCATATCAAACTATTTTATGAGACTTATACTATCTGGCTGATAAATTCTACCATTTTTTAATTTTTTTAAAGTTGTTATTCCAAGATACTAGTGATTATGCATAATATTAATAACATTTCATTACATTTTGGACACTTTTTCAATTCTAAATACACTGACACATAAATTGCTTCATGTCATCTGATTATCATAAATGCCAAATTTTCAACAGAACAAGTATTACAGTTTTATTTTAGATAGACTGCCATTCCTTGAGGATAAGAAGATTTATAAGTATAGACATTAATGTTTTAAACTCTGTATCTTGTGTTATTTACCATACAGCACATCATCTCCCACCACTGTAGTCAGAGCAATTAAAGAACAAGAAGATGGAACATATTATTATGCATTAGTGGTTCTGATAAACAATTGAACATATGTGTGTGGGGGGGGGGGATTGTCCACATACCACCAGACTATACTCAGGACCGCACTGAGGGGTCTTACAATTCAGCTCAGTCTGACTCTAACTACCTAGAGACAGCATCAGATGCCGCTGTAGAAGGCTCAGTTCCTTCCCACAAAATCACCCTCCGATTTGAAGCCCAGCTCATTACCTTCACTTCTGAGGTACCAGCTATACACCAGAGGTTTCCATGACCCTCTTTTTGGGTTTATTGATTTGGTAGAGCAGCTCACAGAACTCAGAGAACCCATACACTTGAAAGATTACTGGATTATTACTACGGATATTAAAGGATACAAATCAACAGCCAGATGAAGAGATAAATAGGTGAGGAACCAAACAAAGAAGCATCTGTCCTCATGGAGTTTGTGGCCCAGTACGGTGGAACATTGAAGGGGTCTGATTTCCTAACTTAGAAGCGCTTGTAACCTTCTCCTTTGCGTTTTTATAAAGATAATTATGTAGGCAGTGTAACTACATCATTGGCCAGTAGTGACTGATCCACTGTCCTGGTCCTCTCCCCTCCCCATAACTAGAGGTGAGACTGAAAGTTAAAATCTTCTATTCTAGTTGGTTGCCTTGGAAACCAGCCCCCATACCAATAGTCACCTCATTAACATAAACTCAGTTGTGATGCGAAGGGTATTACTGCGAATAGCAAAACACTCATTTCACCTTTATGACTCTGAAATTATGTCAACTGAGAACTGGAGACCAAATATTACGACAAAAGATGCTCTCATTGCTCTCATCATTAAGGGGAGTTAAGGGTTTTGGGAGCCATGAACCAGGAATCTTGGATAAAGACCTAAAATATATGAGAAATATATTTTGGTCATCTGGATGATCAAGTATGCTTCTTATAAAATACAATATTGCACTACAAACAAAAAAAAGGAAATAAATAGGAAAAAACTTATAGATATTTCATGAAGCACAAGCTGGAATCAAGATTGATAGGAGAAATATCAATACCTCAGACATGCATATGACACCACCCTTATGGCAGAAAGTGAAGAAGAAATAAATAGCCTTTTGATGAAGTTGAAAGGGGAGTGTGAAAAAATTGGCTTAAAGTTCAACATTCTGAAAACTAAGATCATGGCATCTAGTCCCATCACTTCAAGGCAAATAGATGAGGAAACAATGGAAACATGACAGACTTTATTTTCTTGGGTTCCAAAATCTCTGTGGATGATGACTGCAGCCATAAAACTAAAAGATGCTTGCTCCTTGGAAGAAAAGCTATAAGAAACCTAAACAGAGTATTAAAAAGCAGAAACATCACTTTGCTGACAAAGGTCTGTATAATCAAAGCTATGATTTTTCCAGTAGTCATGTATGGATGTGAGATTGGACCATAAAAAAGGTTGAGTGCCAAGGAAATTATGCTTTTCAACTGTGGTATTGAAGACTCTAGACATTCCCTTGGACAGCAAGGAGATCAAATCAGTTCATCCTAAAGGAAATCAATCCTGAATATTCATTGGAAGGACTGATGTTGAAGCTGCAATACTCTGGCGACCTGATGGGAAGTGTCAACTCAGTGGAAAAGACTTTGATACTGGGAAAGACTGAGGGTAGAAGGAAAAAGGTGGGGTTGGGGGGTGGGTAGCAGAGGATGAGATTGTTGGATAGCATCACTGACTCAATGAACATGAGTTTGAGCAAGCTCCAGGAGATAGTGAAGGACAGGGATGACTGGCATGCTGCAGTTCTTGGGATCAAAAAGAGTCAGACATGACTGAGCAACAGAATAACAAACTGCTCTTAGGTCACTGCCTTAATATTGTGTGGAACAGTGTTAAAATTAGTGGTAATGTCATAGATTTTACTGACACAGAACTGACAGCAGAATCTCTCTCACATTTTAGGGATCTTATAGAAATTTCACTGGGGTCTAAAATATCCTGCTGCCAGAGACTTTTGCCAGGACCCTTCCTATAGATAAAAGTAGAAAATGTTCTAAAAATTCTGGCTACATGAGTCTTAAGCTTTTTCTTCTCC
The DNA here is from genome assembly GCF_055505025.1 of Bos grunniens. Lineage (NCBI taxonomy): Eukaryota > Metazoa > Chordata > Mammalia > Artiodactyla > Bovidae > Bos > Bos grunniens. Next base: position 5,017,726 of record NC_141176.1, on the reverse strand, counting down.
TTAGTTGATCTCCAGGCTAAGGATCCTATTTGCTGTATCAAGGGAGTTGATACAGCTCCCTTGTATCAACACTAACACCTAAGTGTTGATGGAGGGTGGCAAGCACAAAGATGTATTTAACTGAATTTATTAATTTTAATTACTCATATATGTGTGCTCTCAAATATTATTCACATTAATTAAAACATTTAATACATATAAGCTATGTGTCGAGGAACCTCCTTTCTAAACAGTTGCCAAAGTACATAAGGAGAAATGAAGGGTGTGACAATATATATGTGAACCAGCATTATATTTGGATTTAAGAGGTCAATTATTCAGCTGCTATTTCTATTTGAATGAGCTTACACAGGAAAATGTGGGGATAAGTTGAACTTATGGTGATTAGAAGAGGGGCAGAGAGGGTCAAGAGGAGCACAGTGATCCATGGTGGTGAAGAACTGACAGGTCCCAAAGGCTAATGGATCTGAAGCAGTTGATAACATTATGTATCCAGTACCACGCTCCTAAGACCTTGTAGACTGCATGAAAGGTGACTGCATTGCTGGATGAAATTCCACATGAAGCAACATACACTGACTGTCCTAAGGGAGTATTTGAACTTTGGGTCAAAGGACAGGCCAGCTAATTCTGGAGGAAAAGATCATTAAACAGATCAGAATATTTTTGCTCTGAAGAGTATACAGTCTAGTCATATTGTATTTTGCCTAGTCATATTGTGCATCTCATAATATTTATTCTGATGTGATTTGCTATTTGAGAATTGTTTTTCTCTTTGAAATATGGAAAACTTGGATCCTTCTTGACCAAATTCCTGTAAACAATGACAGACTTATTGGACCTTACATAAAGACATTCAAATATAACAAAATTTCACTCTTAGGAAGGTGAACATTTACAACAGACAAAACATATATTGATTTGTTTGTTTTCCTGCCTAAGTTGTGCATGCCCAAGAACCTCACACAACCTGTATTCTCTTTTCAGGGCTGAACTTAACCTTCTCACCATATGCTTGCTTGCTGCTGTTAAAAAATGAGCAAAGCAAATTCAGCTAAATAAATGAAAAGATCTAATTGGCTTTATTCAATAATTTATAAATCACAAAGCACCCCACCTACCAAATAAAAAGGAGTTCCAAAGAGTTGTAGAAAAGGAGAAGTTTTTAAAGGTGGAAATAGGGTACATAAACGTTTATTAGGAAAAAGTGGATTTTTTTTAAGGCTAAGTCACCTTCCTCAAAGGGACAAAGGAGGTTTTAGGGGATGATTACCTCACTAACGCTGACCAGGTAATTCCAGCTAGACTGGTTAAAGGTTACATGAGTGAAGGAAACTGAAACTGTAGTTAGGTTAGATATTAAGCCTTGCTTTGTTGATGTGGGGCTTTGCATAACTGACTCCATTTGGGTGTTGTTTTCTCTTTTCTACCACTGTCTTTATGATGTTCACATAGCAGGCCACCAGAAGGAGGCAGATAAATGGTCAGACAATAACCATATCACATCACAGACAGTTGTGCAGTTCCACAGAGCTGTGTAAGTTTTTGACCTGAATGTCTTCTTAATTACGCCATGGTATTGATCCTTTGTTTTTACTCTATGGTGGGCTCTAGTGCCAGGGAAGGACTCATTCCATTTCTTTCCTGTTCCTAACATCTGTTTATCTAAGCGTCACAGGCAAACAATTGAAGAGCACTAGAATGGCTACCCATTCCAGTTTTCTTGCCTGGAGAACTTCACGGACAGAGGATGCTAGTGGGCTTACAGGCCATAGGGTTGCCAAAAGTCAGACACAACTGAGTGACTAACACTTTCACTTTTTTCATATTGTTATAGATTACATTTTGAGCATTTGTTTTCTATGCCTTTATACCTATGTAGTTCAGTTCAGTTCAGTCCCTCAGTCATGTCCCACTCTTTGCGACCCCATGAACTGCAGTATGCCAGACCTCCCTGTCCAACACCAACTCCCGGAGTCCACCCAAACCCATGTCCATTGAGTCGGTGATGCCATCCAACCATCTCATCCTCTGTTGTCCCCTTCTCCTCCTGCCCCCAATTTTTCCCAGCATCAGGGTCTTTTCCAACAAGTCAGCTCTTCACATCAGGTAGCCAAAGTATTGGAGTTTCAGCTTCAACATCAGTCCTTCCAATGAACACCCAGGACTGATCTCCTTTAGGATGGACTGGGTGGATCTCCTTGCAGTCCAAGGGACTTTCAAGAGTCTTCTCCAACCCCACAGTTCAAAAGCATTAATTCTTTGGTGCTCAGCTTTCTTTATAGTCCAACTCTCACATCCGTACATGACTACTAGAAAAACTATAGCCTTGACTAGATGGACCTTTGTTGGCAAAGTAATATCTCTGCTTTTGAATATGCTATCTAGGTTGGTCATAACTTTCCTTCCAAGGAGTAAGTGTCTTTTAGTTTCATGGCTGCAATTACCATCTACAGTGATTTTGGAGCCCAGAAAAATAAAGTCAGCCACTGTTTCCACTGTTTCCCCATCTATTTGTCATGAGGTGATGGGACCAGATGCCATGATCTTAGTTTTCTGAATGTTGAACTTTAAGCCAACTTTTTCACTCTCCTCTTTCACTTTTAAGAGGCTCTTTAGTTCTTCTTCACTTTCTGCCATAAGGGTGGTGTCATCTGCATATCTGAGGTTATTGACAGACGGACCTATGAGGGTATTGACAGGGAATTAAGGGACAATACCTTTTCAGTGTTCATTTATTACCATAAGATCAGCTTGTATTTCCAATATTGATTAATCATTAGAATTGTAGAATATTTTCTGGCATGAAAAAATGTACTAACACAAGTAATGTTGGTTTAGGACACTCTTGATGCTACCTCATAGATGTTAATATAGGCCTCATCTGTTCTACTCTGATCCAAGAATGCATGTATCAGAGTTCATCCTTGTAGCATGAATAAATTGTTAAGGGATATTCTGTTGGTTTGTGACACCCTTTGATGGTATTTTCAACAATGGACTGAGAGATCCCTGGGTAAGTCTGTGGTCTAGCCACTCACTGACCTAGTGAAAATGTGAAGGAGATGTACACTTGCTGGACCATGGCTGAAAGAAGATCTAAATCTTTGATTATTAACCAAGCTTATGTTCCAAATCCCAGTAGAGTGGTCTCAGTTAATAAATGTGGTTTTTATTCTAACCCCCAAATCCTGATGACAGACTTATTCTTCATCCTCAACTGAAACAAATAGCAATAAATCACCATCCTACAACCAGCTCCAGGATAAAGGAGATCATAGAAAATCATAGAGAAAATAAGTTCACATGAAAGATAATGAAAAATTATGTTTGATTATTATTGCCTTCAAAAGGTACACCATGAGTAACTTAGGGAACTTCACAAGTAAATGGTGAGAGAATGGAGGGCAGAGGAAAAACATCTTGAAAATGACCATCTCTAAAAAAGTATAGTCACATCAAGGTGAAAGAATGAGATCAATCTTATTAGTGATTTTTCCTTCAAGGATTCAGTCAATTAAGCAGGTCTGCATTAGAATTTTATTTATTGAGCTAAAATTGATTTTTAAATCTAATAATTATAGCCCTAAATTCTTTTTATGTTAGTTTTTTCTAAGTTGCTTTTTATTGAAGGGCAATTAATGAGAAAAAGCATACAAATTAGAAGCATGCTGTCTGGTATATCTTTCTTTTTATAAATTTGCTACATTCACATAACCACTAACAAGACTAAGAACACAGAATATTAAATAGACATCAGAAGCCTTTATGCTGCTGTACTGTTAAAATACATCCTACAATAGCTAATTACTCTCTGAATTCTGTTGTCATAAACTGCTTGCCTATTATTGATCTTTATGCATTGACTTGCATATTCACTGCTTTTGGCCTATCTTTCACTAGCCAACACTATGTGATATTCTTGGGAGTTGTTGCTAAAACAGTTCATTCATTTCCTTCTCAGCAAAGTATTCCATTTTGTAAACATACCATAATTGCTTTGTTTATTTTACAGTTAATGAATAGTTGAGTAAAACATAATTTGGAATGATTACAAATACCACTGTTATAAACAAAAAATTTTGTCTTTGGAGGCTCAGATATATTCATTCCTATCATGTGAATATAGAGAAGTGGAATTCATGGGCTGAGGTCACATACCCATTTAGCTTTTCAAAGTGTCTGATGTAATTTGTATACCCACCAGCAGGGTATGAAAGTTTCAGTTGCTCTACTTTAACATTGATTATTCTTCCTATTTTTTTTAAGGTAATCTTTTTGTTGAGTTATGCATTTATAACTTGTACTTTTAGTGTTAAGAAATCTTTACCAAAGTCAAAATCATTTTTTAAATGTCCTATATTAACTTCTTGATGATTTATTGTTTTACATTTGAACTTTATGTTCTTAATCCATGTGTAATTGGTATTTGCATATATGGAGAAAAGTCACAAGTATTTTTTCCCACATCAATACCAAACTTCAACAGTCATCCTTTTGTCAGTGCATTGTAGTGTTGTATATCAAAAACTTGGTAACAAATGCATATAGCATTTCTATTTCAGGGCTCTATTTTGTTATAGTTTTATATATTTCTTCCTTGTTACCCTGTTACTTATATAATTGGTGTTATGATAAATCCAGATAAGTGATAGAGCACATTCTCCAAATTTGATACTCTCTCTCAAGATACTCTTATCTGTTCTTGAGCATTACAATTCCATATAAATTAAGAATTCTTTTGCAAAATATTGCTCAGATACTGACCAGTTGTGCAGTGAATATATATATATATATATATATATGAATTTAAGGGGGTTTAACATCTTTATTATATTGTGAATACTAATAAATAAAGATCTTGAAATCCTTTGTTACATTAACTTCTAGATATTTGATGCATATTATTTATTAAATATTCTGTTTGTTGCTAGTATGTAGAAATAAAATTGGCATTCATTATATTAGTTTTGTATGTAATCAAATTCTCCATTTCAGCTACTTTTTCTAACAGTTTTTCTTATGTTATTTTGATTTTCTGCTTAAACAATCATATTGTATCAAAATGGCCATTCACATTCATAAGTTAAGGGAGAAAACTATCATTGCTTCACTATTAAAGAGTGATATTTGCATATGTTAAGATATGACTTATCAAGTTAAAGAAATTCTCAACTTTTTAATAATATTAATTAAATAAGCCAATGTAATCTTCAAATGAATCTAAGATATTACAATATTTTATCTTTTCAATGTACTGTTATATCTTATTTGCTAATATTTTATTTAGGTTTTTTGAATCTTTCTTTATAGTTTTTGCATCTTTTTTGCATCTTTAGTTTGCTAAGGATGAATCTTATTTATTTTAATGTCTTTATCAGATGTGGAATCAAGTTGATGACTATCTCATTACTTACCTTCATGTATTATTTTATCTTTTTATATATTCTAGAATAATTACTTAAGAATATTATTTATTATATTTTGGTGAAAACTATCTGGAGTTTGCCTTCTGGGAACTTCAGAAAGTGAAGAAGAACTGAAGAGCCTGTTAGGAAAATGAGAGAAGAGAATGAAAAAGCTGACTTATAACTTAACATTCATCCTGGGATTCCAATCAGGATCCTGTGTTTTGTACAGAGGAAAAATCAAGAGCAAGCCAAAGTAAAGTAAGACAGTTTAGTTAGAGAGATACACAGTCCATCAGCAAAATGCAGACATCTCAGATGGTGAGAGCTGCCCCCAAGGTATTGGTTTATTAGTTTTATGGGCTGGGAGTTTCATATGTGCACATCATGAGAAATGCTTGGCTGGATGAGTAACAAGTGGCCAGAGAAACATCAACAACCTCAGATATGTGGATGATGCTACTCTAATGCCAGAAGGAGAAGAGGAACTAAAGAGCCTCTTGATGAGGGTGAAGGTGGAGAATGAAAGATACAGCTTAAGACTAAGTATTAAGACATAATAATAATAAGATCATGGCATCTGGCCCCATTACTGCATGACAAATAGAAGGAGAAAAGGTGAAAGTAGTGATATATTTCCTCTTCTTGGTCTCCAAAATCACTGCAGAGGGTGACTGCAGCTGTGAAATCAGAAGACGATTGTTTCTTGGCAGGAAAGTAATGACAAACCTAGACAGTGTGTTGAAAAGCAGAGACATTACTCTTCCAACAAAAGTCCATAGAACCAAGGCTATGGTCTTCCCAGTGGGCATGTAAGGTTGTGAGAGCTGGACCATAAAGAAGACAGAACGCCAAAGAATTGATGCCTTCAAACCGTGGTGCTGGAGAAGACTGCTGAAAGTCATTTGGACAGCAAGGAGATCTTCAGTTCAGTTCAGTTCAGTTGCTCAGTCGTGTCCGACTCTTTGCGACCCCATGAATTGCAGCACGCAAGGCCTCCCTGTCCATCACCAACTCCCGGAGTTCACTCAGACTCACGTCCATCGAGTCAGTGATGCCATCCAGCCATCTCATCCTCTGTCATCCCCTTCTCCTCCTGTCCCCAATCCCTCCCAGCATCAGAGTCTTTTCCAATGAGTCAACTCTTCCCATGAGGTGGCCAAAGTACTCGAGTTTCAGCTTTAGCATCATTACTTCAAAAGAACACCCAGGGCTGATCTCCTCTAGAATGGACTGGTTGGATCTTCTTGCAGTTCAAGGGACTCTCAAGAGTCTTCTCCAACCCCACAGTTCAAAAGCATCAATTCTTCGTTGCTCAGCCTTCTTCACAGTCCAACTCTCGCATCCATACAAGACTACTGGAAAAACCATAGCCTTGACTAGACGGACTTTTGTTGGCAAAGTAATGTCTCTGCTTTTCAATATGCTATATTGGTCATAACTTTTCTTCCAAGGAGTAAGAGTCTTTTAATTTCATGGCTGCAGTCACCATCTGCAGTGATTTTGGAGCCCAGAAAAGTAAAGTCTGACACTGTTTCCACTGTTTCCCCATCTATTTCCCATGAAGTGATGGGACCAGCTGCCATGATCTTCATTTTCTGAATGTTGAGCTTTAAGTCAACTTTTTCACTCTCCTCTTTCACTTTCATCAAGAGGCTTTTGAGTTCCTCTTCACTTTCTGCCATAAGGGTGGTGTCATCTGCATATCTGAGGTTATTTATATTTCTCCCAGCAATCTTGATTTCAGCTTGTGCTTCCTCCAGCCCAGGGTTTCTCATGAGGAGATCAACTCTGAATATTCACTGGAAGAACTGATGCTGAAGCTCCAGAATTTAGGTCATCTGATGCAGACAGATGACTCATTGGAAAAGTTCCTGATGCCGGGAAAGATCAAGGGCAGAAGGAGAAGACGGCATCAGAGGATGCGATGGCTGGGCAGACATCACCGATGCCATGAACATAATCTTGGGCACACTCTGGGAGATGGCGTGGGACAGGGAGGCCTGGAATGCTGCAGTCCACGGGGTCGCTAAGAGTTGAACATGACTGGATAACTGAACAACAACAATGACATTTTCACATGTTAATGAGTAGGAGGAATATTCTTGTTAAGGGGAAGGGGTTTCTAGGAGTTAGGCCATTGCCCACATTTTGGCCTTTTATGTTCAGCCCTGGAATTGTCATGGCATGAAGGGGAGTGTATTCTTTGGTATTCTAATGAAGGCATAATGAGCTAAATGTCAATGACCAGACCATGTTGGATACCCTCTTGGTTTCAGCTGGTTCCAGTCAGTTTTATCCTATCTTTTTTCTCAAATAGCTGTGTCCCTCTGTACATTCTTTAACAGTTGTGCCTTATCTCCTTCTTCCTGTCTCAAAGGGACATAGGACTAGTCAGATTTTATATCTCTTCTTGAGTCTATATTGGTAAGCAATTATTGTAAGAAATGTGTCCATTTCCTTTAATTTTTCAATATTATTAGGCAAATAATTGTTAAGCCTATTCTATTGTGAATTTAACACCTATAGTCTTTATAGTGGTGTTCCTTTTTATTCTTATTATTGATATGTGTTTTTCTCTTTTTAAATCATTTTTGGTAAGGATTTATCAAACCAACATTTGTTTTTGTGGTTTAGTGTAATATTTTTGATTTTTATGTCATTAGCTTTCTTTAACAATGTTAATAAGAAAGACTATCAACATGGAATACCCCCCAAAACAATATTATATTTTGTAAAAAATGGTGCAGATTAATACCAATCTTAGGGATATATGCAGGGATAGTGGACTCATCATAACTTGATTTGATTTATCTCCTGTTCCTGCAAAACCAAATGGATTCTAGAGGCAAAGTATCGACTACCTTAAGCTCATCCTATAGTAGCTCCAGTCCCAAACACTGTGACAGATAGGGTATGTATCCTAGAGCAGTTGAGTAAGGTCCCAGATACAAAGCATGAAGCCATTTATTCAATGGAGGCTTTCTTTTCTATCCTAATCAGAAATGTGTTAAAATAAGTTTTTATTCCCAAAGAAAGGACAATAATATATAGTTGCAGTTAGTCCAGGGCTGTGCAATTTCTCTCATCTTTCACAATACAGATGAAAAACATCTGGACTATCTTGACAGTCTTAGATTAAATATTACATTGATTCATTATGTCAATTATATTCCTTGGACTGAATAAGAAAAGGGAGACTAGTAGTAGTCCAGAGAACTTGATGAAACCCAAGCATTCTAAGGGTAAGAAATAATTCAGGGGTGTGTCACATCCATAACTATTTAAGTGGTGATCTTGGGGCTGCCACACCATCTCCTTTAAATTAAGAGATAATTATTAAATCTCATAGTTCCTAAACCAAAGAACAAAGCATAACATTAGGTGTGCCTCTTCAGATTTTAGAACCAGTAGGTTCCATCTACCCAATATGCTAGGTGACATAAAAATCTGCCAGCTTCAAATGAGGCCCAGAGCAGAAAAATATTTTGCATCAGGCTCAAAGTATGGTATAAGCCACTTTGAAAGAAAGTGAAAGTGTTAGTCACCACTCAGTCATCTGTGACCCTTTGTGAGCCCATGCACTGTAGCTTCTAGACCCCTCTGTCCATGGAATTCTCCGGGAAAGAATAATGCAGTGGGTAGCTATTCTCTTCTCCAGGGGATCTTCCCCAACCCAAGAACCAAACCTGGGTCTCCTGCATTGCAGGAGATTCTTTATTATATGAGTCACAAGGAAAGCCCCTATAAGTCACTTTACCACTTATAAAAATTAATAAACCAAAATGTTATTTATGTAGAGTTGGGAGATCATAACAGGGAGCTCTCACACTCTGCCAATATACCAGAACCCAGCAGGAGAAAAATTCCTCTTCTTTCCTGACAAGAACTCAGCCAATAAAAGACCATATACTTCTAATTTATCATGTGTGCTCAGTCACTAAGTTGTGTTCCACTTCTTGCGACCCCATGGACTGTAGCCCACCAGGCTTCTCTCTCCATGGGAATTTCCAGGCAAGAATACTGGAGTGGGTTGCCATTTCCTTCTCCAGGGTTATTTACCATTGCTCTCTCAGTTTCCCTTTCCTCTTTATAAAGGCATTCTCCTTCCCTTGCCATGGGGTAATTTTCACATAGCTGGCTGTGTTTGCAGACTATAAATTGCAATTCTTTGCTGATACCCTCAAAACCTCTCCTTGCTGGAGAAATATCTGGAAGTTTATGTACTTCATGCCAATATACTTGAGCCATATAATCTGGCAGACCCAGTGATTTTTGAAGTATCAGTGGTGAGAAATGGTGCTGTGTAGAGCTTTTGACAAACTAGTGAGAGAACCACAATTCATGGATTCTGAACAAAGTTACTAGTGGGAGAATTACCCTAAAGCAAGGCTATTCCATCTGTAGTGGAATGTCATACATTTTTTAGAAAAAGAAAACCATTTGTACCATGTGTGCTAAGTCACTCAGTCCTGTCCGACTCTTTGCAAACTCATGGATTGTAGCCTGCCAGGCTCCTCTGTCCTTGGGATTCTCCAGAATCTGGAGAATACTGGAGTGAGTTGCCATTCCTTCCTTCAGGGGATCTTCCTGATCCAGGAATTGAACCTGGGTCTCCTGTATTGAAGCTGGATTCTTTACTATCTGTGCCACCAGGGAAGCCCTATATTTATGCTACTGGGCCTTGATTATCACGAATGTGGTCCTCTCAGATCCATAAAACATAAGGTTGAGAAAGTACATATACAGTCCAGTGTATGATGGAAGCTTTCTATGTAAGATTAAGTCCTAGTTTGATCAGGAGCCTTAAGCAAGGTGCATAAGTAGCCTGGACCCACTATTATATCATTCCACTTCCATCTGTTCAGGCCTATGACCAGATGAAAATGACCCATGACCAGAATAAAGATTATTATGCCCTATCTTGGTTTATAGACAGGTCAATTCAATATGTAGGTTTAGAACAATCATGTATGACTATTTCAATATAGTTTCACTAGAAGTACATTTTTAGACAATTATGATGGAAAATCCTTTTATTTTTATTTTTTGGAAAAAATAAGTGGCCCCAAATTACAATATATACAGATTCAAAGGCAGTGGGAAAATGACTTGAAAAGCTGATCAAGAACCCAAAAGGAAAAAGACAAGAAACTCAGGATAAGGAGACTTGAAGTGGAGGTTTATGGGTGTACATGTGAAATTGGACAAGAACTCTGAAGATTTTTACCCACCATAAGGGCAAATATACAGCAAATGGCCCAGTCAGTTTGTGCCAGCCAGATTTTATCTTTGTGCCCATGACTGGCAAGATGGGTACAGATGTGAAGTGGCCATAAATACATAAATGGAGGCCAAGCACAGACTCAAATCACAAATTGACCTAGCTGCTGTCTTCTCAGACTGTTAGGCTTGGGGAATTATGTTAAGTTCTTGACATGGCATGATTTCTTGAAAAAAAAAAAAAAATCAAACATTTATTTGATGGTAAGCTGCTGCTTTGGGTCTCTTGCATCTGGAAAAGACCAGAGGTTTCTTCTCAGAAGGATAGATACATATTCCACATGTGGATTTCCCTGTCCTGACTCCAGGCCCTGTCCTCAGTTAGCAGCATTATCTTGGGTCTTACTGAGCATTTGATCTACAAGCATGAGGTTCCACATAATATCGCATTGGACTAGGAGATCCACTTCTTAATTAATAGCCATGCAAGAGTAGGCTCATGAACTTCAGAGCCACTGGTTAGATTACACATCACTGGTTTATCATGCTGGCTTGAGACAAGATTGGGATAATTTGTTAAAGGCACAACTGAAGTGCCAAATGGACACAATACTCTGAGAATGTGGTGCTATCCTACTGGGTATAGTATATGTATTGTATCAAAGGATTTTGGGGGGCTTTATGTTCTCAGTAAGATGAATACATATGTCTGGGACAAAGCAGTGGAAAGAATGATCATACTCAGTGACCCAATTTGGCCTCTGCAGTGTTTGTGGTCTTGTCCTAGGAGATCCAACAAGAATATCATTGAATTATAAACTACAGTTGCCCACTGCCAATACAGTACTTTGGTTTCCTTGTTGTTCGTGGACTAGCAATCAATAAGTGAAGTTACTTTATTAACAGTGATATTAATCCTGAACACCAAGAGGAGGTAAGGGGCCAAGATGTATAATGGAGATAATCCACCTGTTCGCTTCTTGGTAGCTCCTTTCTCAGTTGTGTTACAGATGGTTGGATACAATCAACCCATACTGAAAAGGACATGCTGATCAAGAGGAGGTCAGGCTTGCACAAGGTGCAGGTTTGAGTTACATCCCATGCTAAGTTCTCAAGCAGAAAACTAGAATGGATAGTGCAGTAGGGATAAAATTAGTTTCAACTAAGGGCTCCAGGTGAACTGAAATAGTAGTGGCCGTGGATCTTCTGACTAAACTTCTAGATGCATTTCTTATATACCCTCCAAGGAAGGACTTGCTTCCCAGGCATGGGGAGAATCAGCAGTTAACACCTCCTAGAGATCAGCTCAGTGTCTGCTTTACCTTCAAAGACTCAGCAAACTTAAGGTTACACCCTCCCCACAGCAGCCCACATTCACTAAGAAATGCAAGAGTAGAGATCCAACTATTTTGGTTTGAGGTTGAATATTAATAACAATCATCTCTTACTCAAGAACTTCTTTCTGGGCTGACTGTTGTTTTGCTCAGACTGTATTGCATTTTTTACTATCTCCTCTCATACAATTTTTTAAAAATGTTTAGTCAATTATTTATTTGGCTGTGCCAGGTCTTAGATGTCACAGGCAGGATATTTAACTGCAGCATGTGAACCCTTAGTTGCAGCACATGGGATATAATTCCCTGACCAGGTATCAAATCCAGGCCTTCTGTATGTGGAGAGTGGAGTCTTAGCCACTGGACCACCAGGGAAGGACCCCTCCTCTGATATTTACTTGCACCCCCAAATTATCTTGCACCCCCAAATTTGTTTTAGTGTCTGTCTCTGAAGAAGTCAAGATACAATGCTTTGGACTTATGAAATGACCAACATCTCTAAGCCTCTTCACTCAAAATTCTCAAAATCTCTACCTCTTCTTGACTTTTCTTAATGCCTCTTACAGATTAGCAAGTATCTTTCTTTTTGCATTATTAGTTTTTTATTGAAGTATAGTTGACTTGTAAGATTATTTTAGATTAAGGTATATGATACAATGATTCAGTATTTTTATAAATTGCATGCTCTATAAAGTGTAAAATATTGGCTATACTCCCTGTGCCCTATGTTACTTCCTTGTATTGAGATCAGGGTGCAAACATGGTGGTTTTTGTTAAGAACACTTTTCCTGGTGTAAGAGAAGAAACATTTTCCCTTTCCTCTCTTCTAATTTCTTTGGCTTGTCTGATAATTAAATTGACATAAGACAGATTAGCGGCAGAAAATAATTAATTATATATATATGAAGTCCCACAAAATTATGAGATTCCTTGGCAGTCAGATAATTGGAGTTTATGTGCCATCTACATCTAAAGAGAGGGGCTAAGGGTCTGCCTCTTTTAAAGGGAGAAAGGTAATATATGGGAAGGTGAGAAAAGCAAATATTTGCTAAACAAATGTTTGCCATACCATGGAGATTAGACTGTTTTTTAATAAAAATTTATCTCTGGTAATAGCTGTCTCCCTGGTATAAGCCCCTTATCTAAGTTCTTTAGGCAGTTAAGGAGGAATAAAAAAACTCTTCCTAAGTCTTCTGGGCCCTGCTTGTTTTCAGCTTGAAATAATCCATGTGCCAAAGTGGTCCATTCTTGGTGGTTGTATTCTACTGCCCTTCACTGGCTTGTAGCCAGTTGCCTGCTTAGTATGTCCTCACATGGCAGAGAAAGAAGGTACTCTTGTGTCCCATCTTATGAGTGATAATCTCATCATGAGAGTCTCAGCCTCATGACTGCAGCCAAACCTAATTTCCTTCCAAGACCCTATATCCAACTGCTATCAAATTGGGGGTTAGGACCTCAACACATGTATTTTGGGGGACAAAATTCAGTTCATCATAGCCAAAAGTTGATTATGCTTATTTTATTTAACAAATAAATATATGCAAGTAAAAATGGTCTTTAATGTGCCCAAAGTTCTTTTACTCTAACTCATTTCTAAGTGGAAAAGAGTGTTTCAGTTGTTTCATCTGTTATTTATTTCCATACTCTTATATTAATGTCAAGCTATTACAATTTGTTATGTGCTTTAATATGTACATTCATCAGTTTTGACAATGTATATTGACTCTATGATTGTAAATAAGAATACTAGCTGATTTACATTTAGAATCTTTTATCCTATTAGTGCACTATCTTACAAATTTTATTAAAATCATACTCAATGTTTAATTACAATGTTTATATACATATTGTGTCCTGTGAGCCAATTATCAGCTTATTTCACTTGTTATATAACTTCAAAATTTTAATTTGATCCAGTATTGCCTTTCTTATATTTTTTTCATTATTATTTCGCACTTGGTATTCTTTCTAAGCTCCTCCAAAGCTCCAAACAATGTATCTTCACTTAAACTGACTTATGATGAAAGCTGTGTTTCCCTGGTGGATCAGACGGTAAAGTACCTGCCTGAAAAGAAGAGAGACCTGGGTTTGATACTTGGGTCGGGAAGATCCCCTGGGGAAGGGCGTGGCCACTCCAGTATTCTTGGTTGAAGAATTCCATGGACAGAGGAGCCTGTTGGGCTATAGTCCATGGGGTTGCAAAGAATCAGACATGACTATGTGACTAACAATACTACTTCTAAGATGAAAGCTATTTTGATAATTCATCAGTTGTATTTATACTTTCCGGACACAACTCTCTGAGGGATCTCTGGCTTCCTACTCCATGCATACCTATTAGTTCACCAGGCCTTTGTCATCTTTCTCATCCTATGCTTGCTTTTCTATCAACCTGAGGCTTTCCTTCCCTTCTCTTCAGTGCTAGATCTATTGTTCATGCCTTCACTTATATCTCCCTCACCGTTTTTCTATCTTTTGCATATACCCAGTCACAAAGTCAGTGTGACATACTTTACATTTATGTTGTGGTATTATCTCACCTCTCGGAGAAGGCAATGGCACCCCACTCCAGTACTTTTGCCTGGAAAATCCCATGGACAGAGGAGCCTGGTAGGCTTCAGTCCATGGGGTCACGAAGAGTTGGACACGACTGAGTGACTTCACTTTCACCTTCATGCACTGGAGAAGGAAATGGCAACCCACTCCAGTGTTCTTGCCTGGAGAATCCCAGGGACGGGGGAGCCTGGTGGGCTGCCGCCTCTGGGGTCGCACAGAGTCGGACACGACTGATGCGACTTAGCAGCAGCAGTAGCGTTACCTCACCTCCGAGTACCAGTTCCTTATCAGTTCGCTTTTACGTAGCAAAACATTACAAAACGTAATGGCTTTACTCATTTTCTGGGTGAGGGTTGCAAAGATAGGGGTGTTTTCACATCTGGGCTGGATTGAATAGTACTGGCTACTTTCATGTATTTTTGGTTAGCTGATAATGGTCCAGTGGTTAAATGTTTAAGATGGGCTTTTCTGTTGGTTGGCAAGTTGTCTCTCAGGCAGCTTTAGTTCTATTCTGAGTGGTTTGTCTCACTCTGGAACAATAGCTCAGGTTTCTTAGACTAGAAGTCTCAGAATTACGGGGCTTCACAGGTGGTGCAGTGGTGAAATATCCACCTGCCAGTGCAGAAGACTCTAGAGACATGGGTTCAGTTCCTCGCTTGGAAAGATACCCTGGAGGAGGAAGTGGACACCCATTCCAGTATTCCTGCCTGTAAGATTCCATGGACAGAAGAGCCTGGTGGGCTACAGTCTAAGGTGTCATAAAGAGTCAGACATGACTGAGCACACACACACACACACACACACACACACACAGAGGATTGTAAGTACAGCACAAGAGCAAGTGTCAGAGCACATATATTTCTGAGATCTCTGATTGTCTTATATTCGCTAATGACAAAATGGTCAAAATAAATTTCATGGTCATTTCAAAAATAAGACATCATAAAACAGGAAGAACTTGGAACACTATTTGCAATCTACTACTCTATCTCCCATAACAAAACATGTTCCTACCTAATAAAAACTTTAGGCTCAAAACTTGTGAATTATCTGTGATTCTATCTATCCATCATCTATCTACAAATAATTCTAGTTTATGATTTGGGGAGGACTATTATAAATCCTCTATAATCATTTAGCTGGTACTCCTAATATATCTGAGATGGCTTCCCGAATAATAGAAACAAGGACTGTGGTCAAAGAGTTGAAGGAACATGCTCAGTAGCAAATGTGGCATTTGACGCCAGGCTGTCTGTATCTAGAATCTGTGTGCCTCACTGTGGCCCCTAAGTTTGTGTTTTTGGACATCTCATCATGTTGCCTGTCAAAACTATATTTAGTCTCTGATTTTTTGAGAATTATTTTATTTTTGAAACATATTTATCACCGCATTTCTTTTCTGTACTGCCTCCCTGATTTTCCTTTAAAAATACTTAAGAATCCATGGTTAACTATAAGAATTATACTCTAATAACTATTATACTTCCTTTCTCCCAAATTATATGGGTTTTAGTTACAATTCCAACCTTCTAGCCAGTGTCCAGCAGCCTGAAATATATATAGTGTTGTGTTTTTTATCCATCTCCTTCCTTTCATATTTCAAGCCTCATGATTTTATTTACCTGACCTTCAGTTTCCATGTAAATTCTCTGTTAAAGCATTTCAAACTGTTTTGAATCTATATTAATCAGTACTCATTTTGACAAATCATTTTTAGTCTTGGTAAGTAGTTAACTCCTGTTTGAGGTATATATGCTTTCTTTTCCAAAATAAAATTTAAATTACATCATCAAATTTATATTTTTTTATTTGTTGAGCATTACAGAAGATACTATGAGTATCAATGTAAGCTGAAAGTACAAGCCTTATCAAATAAAAATTACTATAAGTAATTGACATGGAAAGAGTTGTTTTCAAGACTGGATACTGTGAAGAGTTACTAAAAATTATTATATAAAATTATCAAATTTCTAAATATGTATGAAGGTAAAAGAAATTGATAAAATTGATTAAAAGGTAATTGAAAGGATAATAGATAATCACTCTAAGAGTAGGAAAACGTGGTAAGAGAAGGTTCAATGCTGTGCTGAGGCAGATTTTAAGCAAAGTGGTAAATGGATAATAATAGTATTAAGGATAGAAGAAGCCCTTTTTGGAGATACGTAGTTAGTAGCTCTGGGTCTAAAGACAGTTAAATGAAAAGTATAGTTAACACTGTTTTTAACTATAGAGTTATATCTGACTCCCCAGCTGAATCCTTTTTGTTACTAGTAGGAGATACAGACACATAGCTGACTTATTTATTTTTAAAGGACTTCAAAAAGTGATCTAACGAAGCAAGTTCCATTTAAACTCCATAAGAAATGTATTGTCCTAATTTTCAGTTGTTTTTTTGAGAAATAAAGAAATGCTCAATCCACTCAAAAAAAAAAAAGGAACTTACTCTTCTATTGTGAATCTGTTTCAGAAAATTGTGTCTAACCTCTAATTCACCTGTATTGTAATCCCATAGCTTTCATTCTGAGTCTAAGATTTAAAGGTAAAACATCACAGGATGTACCGCAACAATAATATAATCAATCAGGCACAATTATAAAGCAACAACACTCACTGTCCTGGCAATTGGTGAAATGAATGTATGGGATCTGATATGACAATATAGCCTTCTAATTAAGAGGTCCACAATCCGAAAGGTATATTATAGCTGACTCAGATTATACTAAGCTTCATAATGAGGTAGAACAAATATTCAGAGAGTAGTTATATTTGGGGATTCATATTATGCAAATTAATATTCTGCCTTTTACTTAAAGCTCGAAAGCTCGAATAATATGTTTTAATTCTTAAATTCTAAATGTTCTTGAGTACAGAACATGATGATTATATCAGACATAGAGGAACAGAGCAATTGTTATAAAATACAAAATAGCTAATGGATATTAATTTTGTTGTTAATGATGTCATGTGCCTAAATTCTCCTTCGGGAGCGAAAGATTTATGCTCCTAGCTAACTTTTCAGATCAGATCAGATCAGTCGCTCAGTCGTGTCCGACTCTTCGCGACCCCATGAATCGCAGCACGCAAGGCCTCCCTGTCCCTCTCCAACTCCCGGAGTTCACTCAGACTCACATCCATCGAGTCAGTGATGCCATCCAGCCATCTCATCCTCTGTCATCCCCTTCTCCTCTTGCCCCCAATCCCTCCCAGCATCAGAGTCTTTTCCAATGAGTCAACTCTTCACATCAGGTGGCCAAAGTACTGGAGTTTCAGCTTCAGCATCATTCCTTCAAAAGAAATCCCAGGGCTGATCTCCTTCAGAATGGACTGGTTGGATCTCCTTGCAATCCAAGGGACTCTCAAGAGTCTTCTCCAACACCACAGTTCAAAAGCATCAATTCTTCAGTGCTCAGCCTTCTTCACAGTCCAACTCTCACATCCATACATGACACAGGAAAAATCATAGCCTTGACTAGACGAACCTTTGTTGGCAAAGTAACGTCTCTGCTTTTGAATGTGCTACCTAGGTTGGTCATAACTTTCCTTCCAAGGAGTAAGTGTCTTTTAATTTCATGGCTGCAGTCACCATCTGTAGTGATTTTGGAGCCCAGAAAAATAAAGTCTGACACTGTTTCCACTGTTTCCCCATCTATTTCCCATGAAGTGATGGGACCAGATGCCATGATCTTCGTTTTCTGAATGTTGAGCTTTAAGTCAACTTTTTCACTCTCCACTTTCACTTTCATCAAGAGGCTTTTGAGTTCCTCTTCACTTTCTGCCATAAGGGTGGTGTCATCTGTATATCTGAGGTTATTGATATTTCTCCCGGCAATCTTGATTCCAGCTTGTGTTTCTTCCAGTCCAGGGTTTCTCATGATGTACTCTGCATATAAGTTAAATAAACAGGGTGACAATATACAGCCTTGACAGACTCCTTTTCCTGTTTGGAACCAGTCTGTTGTTTCATGTCCAGTTCTAACTGTTGCTTCCTGACCTGCATACAAATTTCTCAAGAGGCATATCAGGTGGTCTGGTATTCCCATCTCTTGAAGAATTTTCCACAGTTTATTGTGATCCACACAGTCAAAGCAAAGGAGAAAAGGAAAGATATAAACATCTGAATGCAGAGTTCCAAAGAATAGCAAGAAGAGGTAAGAAAGCCTTCTTCAGTGATCAATGCAAAGAAATAGAGGAAAACAACAGAATGGGAAAGACTAGGGATCTCTTCAAGAAAATCAGAGATACCAAAGGAACATTTCATGCAAAGATGAGCTCAGTAAAGGACAGAAATGGTATGGACCTAACAGAAGCAGAAGATATTAAGAAGAGATGGCAAGAATACACAGAAGAACACATAAAAGATCTTCACAACCCAGATAATCACGATGGTGTGATCACTGACCTAGATCCAGACATGCTGAAATGTGAAGTCAAGTGGGCCTTAGAAAGCAGCACTATGAACAAAGCTAGTGGAGGTGATGGAATTCTAGTTGAGCTATTTCAAATCCTGAAAGGTGATGCTGTGAAAGTGATGCACTCAATATGCCAGCACATTTGGAAAACTCAGCAGTGGCCACAGGACTGGAAAAGGTCAGTTTTCATTCCAATACCAAAGAAAGGCAATGCCAAAGAATGCTCAAACTACTGCACAATTGCACTCATCTCACACACTAGTAAAGTAATGCTCAAAATTCTCCAAGCCAGGCTTCAGCAATATGTGAACCGTGAACTTCCTGATGTTCAAGCTGGTTTTAGAAAAGACAGAGGAATCAGAGATCAAATTGCCAACATCCGCTGGATCATAGAAAAAGCAAGAGAGTAGCCAACTGATTTAGTCGGACACCTAGGTCAACAAGAATTCCTGAAAGCTCTTTTCTATACTGTGCTTCTGTTGACAAACCATTTGCTTCTTTTGACCAAAACCTTGAAAAGAACACTTGCTACTCTACCCCTTGAAAGCTGTGAAAAATTAATGTCATGATGTCACAGACTTCACAAAGGAGACACACTGAAGTTATTTCACTACTAGCATAAAAATGTATGTTAGAAAGGAAACATGGAGGAAATAAAATGACTAAAAGAGAAAAATGTTAAACAGTAATTAAGAAGGTCAGAATTAATTAGTGCAAATTTATTTGGTGTTATATCGAACCAATTCTTGTTTTATATGTTACAGTAAATGTTACCCTATCATGAGTCTGGGGAACTCCGGACATTGGTGATGGACAGGGAGGCCTGGCGTGCTGCAGTTCATGGGGTCGCAGAGTCAGACACGACTGAGTGACTGAACTGAACTGAAATATTACCCTATATGTGCTGCCTTTTGGGCAATGTCATAACTATAGCATGACAACATACTCCTAGTCTTTAGTTTAGAAAAATAAATGAGCAAAAGAAGACATAGTGTCAAAATGGTATTATGGGATACATTCGAATGAACATGTTTGATTCATATGTACTACCTTCCAACATAAGGTTGGTAAATACACAGTACTTACTACAATGACAGATATTACCAGTCTATCATGATGTATTTTTCTCACTGAAATAAAGAGTAGTTCATTAATTCTTTCCAATACAGAAATTGTAGGTAGTAATTTGGTGCTTGCATATTGATAAAAAAAAAAATTACTTGTGGGGTTGCAGAGTCGAACACAACTGAAGCGACTTAGCAGCAGCAGCAGCAGTGTTGTCTTTTGTTTTATTTTTATTTTATCATAGTGAGTTTATAGTAAATGATCTGCTCAGATTTCATATGTATAATTAGAAAATATTTGGAGTAACCAATATATTTGCTGAAGAAAATATGTGTAATTTGTGAAAAAAAAAAAAAGGAGAAACTTAGAGTTGGTCTCTGCCTTCTTCAAAGGTCCTCTTGAATACTATATACTCCTGAATTACTTTAATATTCAGGCACCTAGATGCTAGTGAATGCAGATAAAGCAAGTTCCCTACGTATCCTGTGATTATTTCTACACCTACTTATCCTGTACTCTTAGTATCCCATCATTGTTTCCAGTTTGTTGATGAGTTTTTGCCATTGCATGTATTTTTTGCATAAGCTGGGCTTCAAATTCAGCATATCAATGCAATATCTGAAGGTAGTAAAAAGTTTTTTTTGAGGAGAGCATGATCCTCAGGTGATAAATCCTGTCTAGATATCATTTATGTACAAAAGCAATGAGTGGCTTCCCTGATGGCTCCACAAAGAATCCACCTGCCAATGCAGGAGATGCAGGAGATGTGGGTTGAATCCCTGGATGGGAAAGATCCTCTGCAGGAGGAAATAGCAACCCACTCCAGTATTCTTGCCTAAGAAGTCGCATAGACAGAGGAGCCTGGCAGGCTATAGTCCAAAGAGTTGCAAAGTATCGAACACGACTGAGTGACTGAGCTTGCACTAAAGCAGAAGACAGATGTTTTCTGCCTTCAGTTACATTGAGGCATTTTTTAAATAAATAATCATATAAATATACAATGAACATATCAATATTAAAAATAAATAAATTCTAAAGTATAGAAGCAGTGGTAGTAGTGTGAGAGATATTCTTCCACCCACCTACTCATATATCCATTCATCTATCCATCCATGTATGAACAATTAAAAGTCATATGAAAACAAAGGCACAGTTACAGGGTTCTTCACAAAAGATAAATCATGATTGAGTGGAGGGAAACCAGAAAAATATATTTTTTGTATTTTGTAACATCCCTATTATTGAAAGAATATTGTTTTGTGTAGAACAAATATGTTTAAGTCACAGGGACTTGAGTTGTTTTCGCTCTGTTTCACAGTGAAGTGTTAGGAATTAATATACTTAGCTATGATAAGATGCTTATATTTCAGCAAAATTTCCAATTACCTTGCAGTTTACTGGTACTTATTTGTTTACATTAAAAGATTAAATAGAATGATTTTTGCCAAAATCAGAACAATTAAAATAGAAATTATAATAATTGTAAAATTTAAATTAATTAAAATTGCAAAATTAAGATAATATTTCAAAAATGAACTATGTGTCCATTTCTTTTCCCTTCTTTCCCTTTCTTATGCTTTTTTCCTACTTAAAAATATATCTGTTTATCTATATAAGTAAATTATTATTATATATTAATAAAGGTGATTTCATAATGGCAGGATTTTTGGTGCTGCATAATTTTTTTTCTTTCATGGTGTTTTGGGAACCTACTTTTTATGAGCATAGTCTATGACATAAGCAATTTAATATTACTAAATCATTACTTAAAATTATTTGGTGGAATAATAATAAATTCAAATGAAAGTTGGCAGGAAAAATTGGTGCTTAAGGGCTACAGTGTAAGGTGTTGTGCTTTATTTGGATTTTCAGTTCTGATCTTATAAGTTGGATGAGATTTTTACATGCAAAAGATTATGAGAGAGCATTTTAATAAAAATAAAATGAGAAAAAAGAATTACTTAAAGACCAACTTAGGTGTGTGATATGGGAATACAATGAAGAAACTAGATGTAGAATGTGTTGCAGAAGTGCAAGACAAAAATGTAAGGACAACATTTCATTTATTATTTGTTCACTCCTCCATTCCTTCATTCTTCTACTAACTTTTGACAGATCAAGCATTATTCTAGTACTTTGGTATTAATCAGTGGACAAACAGATCAAAATCCTTGCTGTCTCAAATTTTTGCATTCTGGGGATGGTAGAAACCCTGATTATTGGATGTGGGTTGCTGAGTGGGTCTCAACTGTGACAGTGATGTTCAGTTTGGTTCGGTTCAGTTGCTCAGTTGTGTTCGACTCTTTGCGACCCCATGAACTGCAGCATGCCATGCTTCCCTGTCCATCACCAACTCCCGGAGCCTATACAAACTCGTATCCATCACGTCGGTGATGTCATCCAAGATAATGATGTTAGCACTGGAGAAACATGAAAATACAGAAAAGACAAATCAGATAGATAAGCAGCATTACATGTCAATTAGATGAATATTTTGGAAAATAATTACTCCTAGTCAGGGTGTCTGGTAGACTCATGCTATCATTTATATATGAATTATCATGAATTCCACCTGAATGTAATAATGCCCCATTCCTGATCTTGTCTTTACTTATTTACTACAGAGCTCAATAAGATTTAAGGTATCTTAAGAAAATTTGTATAGTAAAATAGAATAAATCCCTATACACTATGTTTACAAATTCTCTGGAGATTGAGCTTTTTTTCTAACAAACATAATCCCCTTATCAAGATCACATAATTATTCATAACGTAGAAAACCTCTAGAAAATTGTCTTTCTTGGATCACTCAATAATTATTTTGAGGTTTATGTGCTTCTGTAATTCTTACTTCATTGGAATTTAAGAATTGATGAGCTCAGAATCTGTTAAGGATTTAAGAGCTTTTCAAGGAAATGATCTATATCAATACACAGTTTTACATTACATTATTTTCCTTTTTTACTGATGTGTTAGGGTAAGTCTCATTCAGAGAGCAGCTTATGTGGCATTTACTCCATAAGCTGCTGATAATGTTCCTTAATGTCTGTAAGGTTCAGCTTCTTGTAGATGACACCTGCTGCACTCACCACGTCCTCACATGATGTGTCAGTCATCCCAGGATCTTTACAAGGCCACAGTTCTTTTTAGGTTCTTGGGTGACATTTGAAGCACATCATCTTTGACAGCTGTTACTCTCACTTGATAAACAGTGTTGATGACAAAGTTTTTGTGAATTTTGTTTCACTGACTCCATTTACAACTTAGAGTTAATTTATGTTTACACAAGAAACATAAATTTGCAAATGAATTGGCAAATTACAATAATTTTCTAATTAACTAAAAGAAAATTGAAAACAAAAATTATCCTTAATTACCAGCAAATTTCAGAAAAAAAAAACAACTGTGAATTCCTTAATTTATTTGACTAACATAATTATTTTCACATTTTCTCTGTTCCTTTTCCATATGACTTTGAGTAACCTACAAAAAAAAAAACCTATTATTCACACATTTCTTTTTTAATTGATATTGACTGAAATTATATGGAGTTTGTACCAATGTCCTATAACAATAATAAAGAGCATTTCTATTTAACTACAACTTTGACACAAATATCTGTTTTATTTACAACAATATGTCCATGTTATATGCTATATTTGTATTTTGACATCTAGGGTGCAGATTAGGAGTGGAAAGGATATGATGAAGAGTCTAAAGAAGAATCAAGTGTGCTGAAACTGTGTGCTGGGGGAGAGAAGGGGGATGTGAAGCTAAATCGGTAGATAGGTAGGTAGGTAGATAGGTAAATAATTCATTCTGTGTGGAAGGCTTGTGGTTTCTCCTTATTACTCAATTTGTTTTAGCCTTTTCAAAGTATTACTTATGCTATGGCTTGAACCATTACCTATGCTATGGAATCATTTATAATCTTGATGTGGCATCTTAACCAACTCTGGTTTAAAGATTGTTATCTCATGTACATGCCAGTGACCAAGATGGATTTTGCTTAATTCAGCTTCAGTAAAATTTAGACAGGTTTATTCCTGACTATAGGCCCCTGATCTTCTTTTTGTTTTATTTTAGAAAAACTTTAATCATAAATTCTTATTCTGCTCACTTGAGATGTAAATGTTCTCCCAGCTTATCACTAGTTTTACAAGCCAGTTTCTCACCAGTTTTTCAAGCATCTAGGAGTCATCTCTTTGAAATACAATCATCAGGAAAGATGGAGTCCCTATCTCAGGCTCAGTGGAAGTGTAGGAATCTAACTTTAGCAAGCTCCAATTAGTAAACACAAGTGGTCTCATTACAGACATTAACCTACCTCCTGCATTTTTTTTAATTGGAGGATAATTGCTCTACAATATTGTGGTGATCTCTGCCATGCATCTATATGAATCAGTTATAATTTGTGACATTGTACAGGAGACAGGGATCAAGACCATCCCCATAGAAAAGAAATGTGAAAAAGCAAAATGGCTGTCTAAGGAGGGCTTACAAATAGCTGTGAAAAGAAGAAAAGTGAAAAGCAAAGGAAAAAAGAAAGATATTCCCATTTGAATGCAGAGTTCCAAAGAATAGCAAGGAGAAATAAGAAAGCCTTCCTCAGTGATCAATGGAAAGAAATAGAGGAAAACAACAGAATGTGAAAGACTAGAGGTCTCTACAAGAAAATTAGAGATACCAAGGGAACATTTCATGCAAAGATTCATTGTGATTTCAGCCATGAAATTAAGACACTTACTCCTTGGAAGGAAAGTTATGACCAACCTAGACAGCATATTAAAAAACAGAGACATTACTTTACCAACAAAGGTCTGTCTAGTCAAGGCTATGGTTTTTCCAGTGGTCATGTATGGATGTGAGAGTTGGACTGTGAAGAAAGCTGAGCACTGAAGAATTGATGCTTTTAACTGTGGTGTTGGAGAAGACTCTTGGGAGTCCCTTGGACTGCAAGGAGATCCAAGCAATCCATCCTAAAGGAGATTAGTCCTGGGTGTTCATTGGAAGGCTGATGCTGAAGCTGAAACTCCAATACTTTGACCACCTCATGCGAAGAATTGACTCATTGGTAAAGACCCTGATGCTGGGAGGGATTGGGGACAGGAGGAGAAGGGGATGATAGAGGATGAGATGGCTGGATGGCATTACCAACTCGATGTTTGGGTTTGGGTAGACTCCGGGAGTTGATGTTGGACAGGGAGGCCTGGCATCCTGTGATTCATGGGGTCGCAAAGAGTTAGACACAACTGAGCGACTGAACTGAGATATGTATATATCGATACATGTATATGTATCCTCTCTTGTTTTCTTATGACCTCCCCTCCCCTCACCCATTCTACCCCTCTAGCCCCGCTAGGTCATCACCTTGTGCAAGGCTGGGCCCCCTGTGTTAGCAGCTTTCTTTTAGTCATCTACTTTAAACATGATTCTACAAGATAACTATAGCCCTTAAAATTTTCCTGCTTTTTTTTTTTCAGAGAAATTAAGTTCAGTATCTCTTTCCTACTGCAATAATCTTGATCCACATTGCAATAGTCTTAAATAAATCTTCCTTGTCAGAGAAATTTTTCTTTGACATCAGCTTAGAAAGGGACGATGTGAGTGCTTTTGTAATTCAATTTCTAGAATTATGAAATGATTTTTCAATTGGTGTATTATAGAGAATTATTAATAGGTTTTTAAAAGTGAAATAATAATGATTACATTAAGAAATGGTGAAGAAAACTCATCTTCTCTAATCAGCACAAATTCTTATTACAAGCTCATTTCTTGTTTCTAGAGAGAAGGGGGCTGTCAGTCAAGGTTACAGAAGGTTGGCTCCTGATTTTATATAGTATACTAGTCACCTCCCATTTTTTTGGCTTTGTGATGGGTCATTTTACTTTGACATGGGACAGGCTAGAAAGGTCTTTAGTAAAAGAGGTCTATCTCAAGGGGCTGCTGCTAAGTCGCTTCAGTCGTGTCCGACTCTGTTCGACCCCGTAGACAGCAGCCCACCAGGCTCCCCCGTCCCTGGGATTCTCCAAGCAAGATCACTGGAGTGGGTTGCCATTTCCTTCTTCAATGCATGAAAGTGAAAAGTGAAAGTGAAGTCACTCAGTTGTGTCCGACTCTTAGCGACCCCATGGACTGCAGCCCGCCAGGCTCCTCTGTCCATGGGATTTTCCAGGCAAGAGTACTGGAGTTGGGTGCCATTGCCTTCTCCATCTAAAGGGGCAGGAGAACTGATAAAGGATAGTCATTCTGGTGCCATCTTAAGAAGTCAATTCTTATAACATTCTTGGAACTCAATCTTTCTCAAGATATCTCATTCAGGTAGCATGTAGTGGCAAAAAAAAAAAAAAAAAAAGTTTGCTCTGCTCAAAGAAATTGTTAGCTAAGAAGTAGACAGTTATTTTTTTTCCCCCCTTTGGCATTGTCCCTTTTCTCTTTAGATTTTATTTTCTCAAAAGTTGAAAAGATTTTTTTTTTATTACCTTACAAATTTAAATGAAGGAAATGCTTTTCTCCATATTTTTCAATATTCAGTTGAAATGGAATGAAATGGTCTTAAAAATTTTAAAACCATGTTTATGTATTCTTTAAGGCAAATTTTTTACTTATCTGCATACATATATACAGATATTTAGTGTTTGCACAGATGTTTTGACAGCAATAATAAACACAGATATTTGTCTGCAATACTAACATTAATAAATGTTGGATTTAGAACTAGATTCTATGCTATATGATATACATGTATTTTGACACATTGAGTAAAAACTCTTCCTAAGTTGAGATAATATATTGAAAAAACTAAAAATTATTGTCATGGTCTGTTCATGGGTTGGAAAAGAATTTCCAGACATGAGACAGAATGAGAGGGAAATGAAGCTTATTATAGTGGGAGATACTGTTAGAACAGTGGGCTGTATCAAGGGAGGGCCAACAATGAACAGGGGTCCTTAGTTCATTTTTACACCCAGGGTATAAGGAGTGGGATAGGGGTCTTGTGGGTCATTTGCTGATTGGATGAGTCACGTATTGCCAAGTCGCTTCAGTCGTGTCCGACTCTGTGCGACCCCATGGACTGCAGCCTACCAGGCTTCTCTGTCCATGGGATTCTCCAGGCAAGAACACTGGAGTGGGTTGCCATTTCCTTCTCCAGAGTCACATATACTCAGTCACATATACTGAGTGGGGGAAGAGAAAGGAAAATACCTTCTCCCTATTGTGCTGGAGGGGTGACAGATTATACATAGGGAAGGGAAATGAATTATAAGGGTGTGGGTTTTTCAGTTCCTGCTTCCAAGGCCCTACTTGCTTTTTCTTTCTTTCTTTTTTTTTTTTTTTTTTCTATCATTTTGTCTTTGGGACACCACAATTATATTTCTTTAAATGTTATATAAATTTATGTGTACATGCATAAAAACACATATATGTATATTCAAATGCATTATGTATAAATATATGTCTGGTAGGGCATGAGGAGGTACCTGTCATCCAAGGTAAGGAGCAGTGGCTGCGCTTTGCTGGAAATGCAGTGAAGAGAGACCCCATGTCCAAGGTAAGAGAAACCCAAGTAAGACTGTAGGTATTGCAAGAGGGCATCAGACGGCAGACACATTGAAACCATAATCATAGAAAACTAGCCAATCTGATCACATGGACCACAGCCTTCTCTAACTCAAGGAAACTAAGCCATGTCATGTGGGGCCACCCAAGACAGATGGGTCATGGTGGAGAGATCTGACAGAAAGTGGTCCACTGGAGAAAGGAATGGCAAACCACTTCAGTATTCTTGCCTTGAGACCTCCATGAACAGTATGAGAAGGCAAAGAGATAGGACACTGAAAGATGAACTCCACAGGTTGGTAGGTGCCCAATATGCTATTGGAGATCAGTGGAGAAATAACTCCAGAAAGAATGGAGCCAAAGCAAAAATAATGCCCAGTTATGGATGTGAATGGTGATAGAAGCAAGGTCCGATGCTGTAAAGAGCAATATTGCATAGGAACCTGGAATGTTAGGTCCATGAATCAAGGCAATTTGGAAGTGGTCAAACAGGAGATGGCAAGAGTGAACTTTGACATTCTAGGAATCAGCGAACTAAGATGGACTGGAATGCGTGAATTTAAATCAGATGGCCATTATATTTAGTACTCTGGGCAGTAATCCCTTAGAAGAAATGGAGTAGCCATCACAGTCAACAAAAGAGTCTGAAATGTAGTACTTGAATGAAGTCTCAAAAATGACAGAATCATCTTTGTTTTTTTCCAAGTCTAACCATTCAATATCACGGTAATCCAAGCTTTTGCCCCAACCAGTAACGCTGAAGAAGCTGACATTGAACGGTTCCATGAAGACCTGCAAGACCTTTTAGAACTAACACCCAAAAAAGATGTCCTTTTCATTATAGGGGACTGGAATGCAAAGGTAGGAAGTCAAGAAACACCTGGAGTAACAGACAAATTTGGCCTTGGAGTACAGAATGAAGCAGGGCAAAGGTTAATAGAATTCTGCCAAGAGAACGAACTGGTCATAGCAAACACCCTCTTCCAACAACACAAGAGAAGACTCTACACATGGACATCACCAGATGGTCAACACAGAAATCAGATTTATTATATTCTTTGCAGCCAAAGATGCAGAAGCTCTATACAGTAGGCAAAACAAGACCGGGAGCCGACTGTGATCTGATCATGAACTCCTTATTGCCAAATTCACCCTTAAATTGAAGAAAGTAGAGAAAAGCACTAGACCATTCAGGTATGACCTAAATCAAACCCCTTATGATTATACAGTGGAAGTGAAAAAAAGATTTAAGGGACTAGATCTGATAGAGAGAGTGCCTGATGAACTATGGATGGAGGTTTGTGACATTGTACAGGAGACAGAAATTAAGACCGTCCCCATGGAAAAGAAATACAAAAGGGCAAAATGGTTGTCTGAGAAGGCCTTACAAATAGCTGTGAAAAGAAGAGAAGTGAAAAGAAAGATGATAAGGAAAGATATTCCCATTTGAATGCAGAGTTCCAAAGAATAGCAATGAGAGATAAGACAGCCATCCTCAGCGATGAATGCAAAGAAATAGAGGAAAACAACAGGATGGGAAAGACGAGAGATCTCTTCAAGATAATTAGAGATACCAAGGGAACATTTCATGTAAAGATGGGCTTGATAAAGAACAGAAATGGTATGGACCTAACAGAAGCGGAAGATGTTAAGAAGAGGTGGCAAGAATACACAGAAGAACTGTAGAAAAAATATCTTCAAGACCCAGATATTCATGATGGTGATCACTCACCTAGAGCCAGACATTCTGGAATGTGAAGTCAAGTGGGCCTTAGAAAGCATCACTACGAACAAAGCTAGTGGAGGTGATGGAATTCCAGTTGAGCTCTTTCAAATCCTGAAAGATGATGCTGTGAAAGTGCTGCACTCAATATGCCAGCACATTTGGAAAACTCAGCAGTGGCCACAGGACTGGAAAAGGTCAATTTTCATTCCAATCTCAAAGAAAGGCAATGCCAAAGAATGTTCAAACTACCACACAATTGCACTCATCTCACACACTAGTAAAGTAATGCTCAAAATTCTCCAAGCCAGGCTTCAGCAATACGTGAACCACCATATGTTCAAGCTGGATTTAGAAAAGGCAGAGGAACCAGAGATCAAATTGCCAACATCCGCTGGATCATGGAAAAAGCAAGCGAGTTCCAGAAAAACATCTATTTCTGCTTTATTCACTATGCCAAAGCCTTTGACTATGTGGATCACAATAAACTGTGGAAAATTCTGAAAGAGCTGAGAATACCAGACCATCTGACCTCTCTCTTGAGAAACCTGTATACAGGTCAGGAAGCAACAATTAGAACTGGACATGGAACAACAGACTGTTTCCAAATAGGAAAAGGAATACGTCAATGCTGTATATTTTCATTGTGCTTATTTAAGTCATATACAGAGTATATCATGGGAAATGCTGGGTTGGAAGAAGCACAAGCTGGAATTAGGATTGCTGGGAGAAATATCAATAACCTCAGATATGCAGTTGACAACAGCCTTATGGCATAAAATGAAGAGGGACTAAAAAGCCCTTTGATGAAAGTGAAGAAGGAGAGTGAAAATGTTGGCTTAAATCTCAACATTCAGAAAACAAAGATCATGGCATCTGGTCCCATCACTTCATGGGAAATAGATGGGAAAACAGTGGAAACAGTGTCAGACTTTATTTTTTGGGGCTCCAAAATCACTGCAGATGGTGATTGCAGCCATGAAATTAAAAGAGGCTTACTCCTTGGAAGGAAAGTTATGACCAACCTAGATAGCATATTTAAAAACGGAGACATTACTTTGCCAACAAAGGTTCGTCTAGTCAAGGCTATGGTTTTTCCTGTGGTCATGTATGGATGTGAGAGTTGGACTATGAAGAAAGCTGAGCAGTGAAGAATTGATGCTTTTGAACTGTAGTGTTGGAGAAGACTCTTGAGAGTCCCTTGGACTGCAAGGAGATCCAACCAGTGCATCCTAAAGGAGATCAGTCCTGGGTGTTCATTGGAAGGAATGATGTTGAAGCTGAAACTCCAATACTTTGGCCACCTCATGAGAAGATTTGACTCATTGGAAAAGACTCTGATGCTGGAAGGGATTGGAGGCAGGAGGAGAAGGGGATGACAGAGGATGAGATGGTTGGATGACATCACTGACTGGATGGACATGGATTTGAGTAGATTACGGGAGGTGGTGATGGACAGGGAGGCCTTGTGTGCTGAGATTCATGGGATCACAAAAAGTAGGACACTACTGAGCAACTGAACTGAACTGAACTGAGCCAAAGTTTTGTACATACTATTGAAGAGGAAAAGTTAAAGCTTACAGTAACTTCATGCTTATTCTGCTTCTGTAATTCTGTAACTGCTCCTTACAAAGTCAAGTAGTCTTGAGAAAATAGAGCTTTACAGTAATGCTAGAAAATAAAGCTTATCTAACTCACCCTTTCCCTGCTTTTGCAATTATCAACCCCTTTAATCCTGTTTAACCATGCTTGTCTGTGTAAAGTTCAGGCATTCCCTCGCCCTGTCCTAACCATTGTTCCTACGCTAGTGAAACCCCCAGTTTAAACCAGTTTATTAACAGCCTTGCCCACTATAGTCTGCTGTCATGCACTCTTTATAAAATCTTTATGACTGCTTTGTTCAGAGCTCAGAGCTTGGAGTGTTAAATCCTCTGGGCCCACCTTTGTAATAAACCTGAGTTCTCCAACTATCCCAGTGCTGCTTGGTTTCTTGATTACAGGTTTCTGCAACACTCTAATATCACATTGACCTTGAAAAAATACTAGAATGCAAGTTGCAAGTAGTTTATTATATAGAAATTTATGTATTTAAATTTCTTTAAATTTAAGATAATATTTTTGGTATTATCTTTACTTACATTTTGATCAACTTCTCTGATAGTATCAAAACATCTTGATGGGGCCTCTGATGGGCATTAAACTTTCAAGTGCCTTCTAGAAGCAATGGAAATACTAAAGATTTTCTTTATTTGACTCTCAGTTTATCATTGATTTTCCAGCACATCCCTTTGACTGCAACCTAAAAAAAAGAGAGAAAAGAAAAAAATAGATTCTAAAACTGATTAATCAATATGCCATTACTCTTCATGAATGTGGTTGGTTATCCACTTACTTTATTGGATATTCCTGACTGGTTACATTTTGTTAAAGCCAAAAATCTGGCTCATCTTGAGTTTGAGCAAACATTAAACTTACCAGGGACCTTTTTCTACATGACTCCAGCTCTCTTATAGATTCTAATGCTACAATTTAAGTTTAATTAACAAGAAAATACTTGGCCTTAGAAAAGCTTACCCTTACTCCTTGAGTAAATATGATTCAAAGGACCATCAATTGAACTGGCAACTCAATTTAATGGGGATTAAATTTTCTCTGACTCTGTAATGAGAGGTTTATATTTCACTACTATATAAATATTTAGTTTTACATAGATCAAGAGTATAGTCACTTGATGGTCAATGCCTGAAGTAATGAAGGGCACCTCAAAACAAGAATAGTTATAGGAATCATTTTGTAAAAGATAGTATTAGCCTGGTTTTCCACACATGGGTAAAGAAATTGTAATGCAATGTACACCCAATTAAAATACTTCACCTTAACTTCACTTGATAGAGTTTTATTAACTTAAAAACTTATACAATAACAAAAATAAATAGGTGCAATATCTGAACTGACAATGTGGGATGAATTATAAATATACATTGATACACATTCTGCTTACATTCAGCAAGTAGAACCAATATTCAGAGGCTAATTGTGTTAGTACAGTTTCTAGAAAAGGAAACAGAGTCTTAGACTGGTTAAAAACCCTGACAAAGTTCACAGAGCAAATACAGAATTTGAAAGCACGTAGAGCTGACCCTATGGGCTTTTTTTTGTTTGTTTGTTTGTTTTCAATCACTATGCCATATACTTAGCATACTTTAGACAGAAAATTTTCAGCGAATTCCTTCAGCATTGATTCTCCTCAGGGTCTTTTCTTAAGGGAGTTTGCACTCCTGTTCCTATGTTAGTAATCCAAGGCAGATAGGTCATTTCCTTTCACCATACAAGCTTTAATCTTTCAAAATTCTTAATTCCCTTAATGATTGATCGCATCTTCTGCTTTGTTCATCCACAATGACACTTATTTTTTGTGACCTGCCCAAGTGTTCCATGTTCTAATATTTCTTTGTTCTCAAAACCTACTCTGGCTTTGCATTTTAGTTCTCAGTATTTGCTTCCCATTTGTTGCTACTGTGATCCCTTTGGCATGACATTTGAATTGGCCATTTGGTACTTAGTCTTCTGGAATTTACCTTTCTTGACCTACAAATCTTCACTGAAAGGAAGAAATCCAACAACTTTTCCTTCTGACAGCAAGAAGGAAAAATTACCTCTTCGGCAAGCCCCACTCAACAGCCCCAGGGTGAGAAATGAATCAAAGTATGCCTGCAATTAGTCAATTTAGGGTCCCTGAGGCACAGACTCTCCATTAAGTAAAAGCTTGTTGTTCCAATTCTTTCCTTTATAGACTTGTTTTTCCATACACCTGTGAACATGCTGGAGTTGTGGCTCTTGCCCAGGTTTTACAATATGTCTGTCAACATTTCCTGTGCTCCTCCAGAAATGACATCTGTGGCTTTGGTGGGAGAGGACTTTAAAACCACACTGGTTTTTGGCAGAAAATAACCAATCCAAATTTGAATGACTCCTCCCTACCTGTAAATTTAAAACTGAGAATACTCTAGTTTCTTCCTATTGTTAGGTAGCTAGAATAAGAAAAAGGAGTCCAGAATGCTGGTGGCTAAAAGACAAAGAAGGAAAAAGCCCTCAAAAATAGAACAAAGGAAGGTCCAAGGACCAAAGTGAGAACCTCAGGTGAAACAAACAGCTCTCCTGGCCAGCCCAATTAACATAGGGCAGGCTCAGGGGGAGGAGAAAAAGCATATCAAAAGAGGAGGCAAAATTGAGCCCTTCTCTTCTTTTGGGTTGGCTGACCCTCTCATCTCGAGGATGTATTTTCCTTTGCTTGCCAAATAAAACTGAGTTGTAAATAAGCTGTAATACTGGTCCACCATTTAACCTGAGCTGTAACCGAGCTATATCACTGGTCCGCCACCTCAAATGGAAGAAGGCAATGGCACCCCACTCCAGGACTCTTGCCTAGAAAATCCCATGGACGGAGGAGCCTGGTAGGCTGCAGTCCATGGGGTCGCTAGGAGTCGGACACTACTGAGCGACTTCACTTTCACTTTTCACTTTCATGCATTGGAGAAGGAAATGGCAACCCACTCCAGTGTTCTTACCTGGAGAATCCCAGGGATGAGGGAGCCTGGTGGGCTGCCGTCTATGGGGTCGCACAGAGTCGGACACGACTGAAGTGACTTAGCAGTAGCAGCCACCTCAAATTTTTGCCGAGGAAATTACAAACTCCTCTGACATATCTGGTGCCATTTCTTGGATTTAACCTGGCTGAAACAACCTTGGCTCATCTCTGTGAAGTGAAGGCCAAGCACAGGAGAAGCCCAACTCGGCAAAAGCTCACATGGTAGAAACTGAATTCGAAGGAAACCCAGCACAGTAGAAGTGACAAGAAGCCCAGCGTTCTGGAAACTGGGACAGCAAAAGCAAACTTGGCATAAAGCTTATGCAGCTCAGTCTCAGATTCCAGGAGACCTCTGGTTAAGGTAGGAGGTCCTTGCTCCTATGGCTGGAAGGACATATGGCTAACAAAATCTTAATTACTTTATAATCTCTCATTTCTTGTTTTGTCAAATCCCCTGTGAACAGGTGAGCAGTGGTGGGTGCAACTGGGGATCTCTGGCAGGGGTTACTCCCTTACGTCCTGAAGGCTCCACTATCTGCTGCACTTTAGTAGCCGTTGCCAAAGCAGGGGAAGGTTCTTCTGGTATTAATCTTCTTTGTGCCAAGGATCAGGCCAATGAAAACTGTGAGCATAGGTCAGGCATTTAGCAGATTTTCCAGCAGGTTATGAAGGGAATTCCTCAGCACATTTTCCCCACTGCTTTTTCCTCCTATCCTTCAGCTCCTCTCTCCATCTATGCCACTGCTTACAAAGTATTCAGCAGATCATCACCTTCACATTTCTGAAAGTTGTATTTGCATCTCTTTACCCAAGATTGGGACTCAAACCCATGTGGCAGAGACTCTGTGCTATGCTTAGTTACTCAGTCATATATGACTGGGACTTGAGCCTGGCCAAAGTGACTCACTCCTAACCCTGCTGCCTTTGGTTTTGAACCTAGGTTTCAAAACTAGGTTTTGACCTGATTTCAGGACCTAATGAACCTCAGGTTCTTGATGTCTCATTGCAAAAATAAATAAATAAATAACGGAGAGACACAGTGATAGGTAAGAGGTAGATTTGTTCGGATTCAGAGAGACACACGCTCCACAGGGTGTGGGCCATGGAATGTGGTGCGGTTAGTTTTTTATGGGCTGGGTGATTTCCTATGATAATGGGTACAAGGATCATTCCAACTGGGGACCACTCACTTCTTGGTCTTTTGATAGTACCTTGGAACTGTCAAGGAGTCTCTGGGTGTATCATTGAGCTTGAAGATTGAGGATCAAGGTTTAGTTGAATTTGATTTGTCATCTTGGACCCATTTGATTTTAACCAGTTTATGTTATGCCCTTGCTCTATGTCATTCTTTCAAAAGTTGTGCTCTGCCCCCTTCCCTCCTGTTTCATGCTCTTTCCTGAGCCCCATCCTGACCCACAATGTTGCCTCTATAATCTTCTGGAGGGATAACCAGAAAATAGCTTGCCCTTGGGGTGGGGGAAATGCTGTATAATAGCCACTCCCTCTAGATATTCAGG
The DNA here is from genome assembly GCF_055505025.1 of Bos grunniens. Lineage (NCBI taxonomy): Eukaryota > Metazoa > Chordata > Mammalia > Artiodactyla > Bovidae > Bos > Bos grunniens. Next base: position 4,982,343 of record NC_141176.1, on the reverse strand, counting down.
CCTTCATCTACCATGTTTCCTACAACATGTGCAACAACAGCATCTCTCAGTGAACCTGGTAGGGCGGGAGACAGGCACACAGTGCCTGCTACAAGTCCATCTGTTGGCATCCCTTCAAGGGTAACTGGGCTTCAAGGGACAATGTTTGCCACTTTGGGAGTTAGCCCTGCAGGCCATTTGGGCCAAAACCCTTACCACCCTTCTCCTAAAGTTAAAAACATAGCCCCTATCATATCTCCACTTCACTTTTATGGAATATCTGGCCTATTGCCTCTTATCGATCTGTTCTTAAGCCACTTACTAACTCCTACAACCAGGACCCTGCCTCCTCTGTAGGCAACATTGCTTCACACTGCTTATTACTAAAACACTCTTAATGTCCCTAACAGGACCAGATAACTCACTCCTTTGTCATTACTTCTGTTATTACCTAAAGTGGGTCTCTGACAATGAAATGTTTACCATGGGAGACACCCTAAGCTGCTCTTATGGAGGACTAGGGGAGGAAATCAGTGACTTACATTTCCTCAGAGCAATAAGAGGATAAACCTCTGGCTATTTCACAAGGCTCCCAGTCTCAGGGCATGGCTCGGATTGCTTTACATCATGGTATTTATTCCCATCCACTGTTGACAAACCAGCAATGATTTAAAATTACAACCCATTAATCCTACCCAGCACTGGTCACACTGGAGACCTTGGGAACATCTTACTCCAGGCCGGAGGTCCCAGGAGATCGACCTGCCTTCACCTGCCTAGGGATTTGGTCCTTGGGAAGGACCTAAACCTAAACCTGCTTGGAGATATGCAAGTCCAGGGGTCCCAGGAGGTCAACATGCCTTGACCTGCCCAAGGACACAATTATCAGGAGGCCGATATGCCTTGACTTGCCTTGGAATTCAATCTCTAGGAGGATGTTATGCCTCAGCCTGCCTGCGGATCTGCACCCTGACCCAGGGATACCTGGCTCTCAGGTTGCAACAGTACTGGATTGGATAAGCTTCACAAAGACTCACTCCTAAGGAAGTCCAACCATGGAAATAGGAGGAAGCCTATTAGTTGTGGGACTGTGCCTAGTCTCAGCAATAACTTAAGAGTCCAATGAGAACCCCATTGCCTTTTTGGAAAATCTAAAAGAGGCCCTCAAAAAGTTTACCAATCTGGACTTAGACTCTTACAAGGGACAGGTGATTTTAAAGAAAAAATTCCTGTTCCAATGTGAATTAGACATAAGGATAAAGTTACAACACCTACAGCAGCAGGACCCTGCTGCCTCTTTAAATGAGATGGTCCAGATAGTCACCAATACCTTTTATAACAGAGAACAGGACAGGGAGGCCAAGGCCCAGGAAAGGGAGAAAAAGAAAGAAACAAGGCATGCCCAAATGTTGGCTGCCCTCCAGGGAAGCCCTATATCAAAGCCTGAGTCCTTAAAGGAGAAGGCATGGGTAAATGCCTAATCTGTATACAGGTAGGACACTGGGCCAGAGCGTCCAAACAGTGGCAAGTCTCCTAAAATTACGGGGAGCCGGCAGGAGGACCTCCACCTGTGGCAAAAGTCATGAGGAAGGAGGCTCAAAATACGCAAAGGCGGCATTGAGCCTCAGGAGTCCCCCTGGAAATTCTCACGCATCTACCCCCATAACCAGAGCCTGCCTACTTTACTACTTTGTGCTCTCACCTACACCTCTGACTTTACGGGGGGCTGTCCCCCACCACCTCTTTCAGAGAAGGAGTTAACTTAGAGCTCCAGTTAATAATAATTCCTGGGCGTGACAGGAGTGTTCCAAACTTACAAACTCCTCTGAAGGTTCTCTAGCCTGCCTGACAGGCTTGTCCAGCCACATGTGATTGCTCACAGCCTCCCAACCGTGAGAGGCATGACATGCTCTAAACCTTCTAAAAACAGGTTCTTTAGAGAAGTTAGAAAACTATTAGTATAAGTATAGTGGGCTGATTAGAAATTGTATTGGTGAAGGGTTTTTCATTTGTTAAGCCAATGTTTACTGCTAAGTCTCCACATCCCCTGCCCTTATACACATAAATGAATATATAGAAGAAATAAGTACTAACCTTTGATATAAATCACGTTAGACCTTAGGCTAAGTAAATTCTTTCCTTAACTAAAACCCACTACGCCCTCACCCTATAGGAATGTAACTTTATTTGGGTGGTGTCTGTTTTAAGAATAATCACCCCTGGAGAAATAAGTGTTGACTGACCACTGTCACAAGGAGAGGGTCATAAATTGTCAGCAGGCCCCCCTGGCCAGAAGATGATGTAACACCCTTAAGACCCCTGTATACATTTTTTGAAGCACCTGACTTTAATAAAAGTCAGGACTACTGTCCCTGCGTGACTTTTGTATAACATCTCAGTGTATAAAAACAGACTCTTGAAAATAAAGAATTGGGATCAGTTCCTCGAAATACTCGTCTCCCCATGTCTCTCTCTGTCTCAAACTCTGGCTGAGTCTCCATCTGGAGTGCAGAGCCCGCCAACCTTACTAACTTTGCCTGGGCTTCTAAGATCTGACCGGGGAGGCCTCAGTGTCTCCTCTCCTTCGGAAGAACGGAGGGATGCCTGTGGCCTACGTAAATGGTGCAAGCTTCTTGTCTTGCAGTTTTATTGGTTTCCCGTGTAAACCAAGCTACTCAGCCTCTTTTCTCCACTGAATTTTCTTACTGAGCTATCTTATTCTATTACTCTTTATATCCCTAATTAATATTTAATTAAAGCTATTGTTTCCTGATCGCCGAAGCTGTCTCCCCTTCGAATACCCTGGATCAGCCGGGTCTGGACCTCGGCATAAAATGGCTTGCTATAAATGCCATTAATTGGGACATTGGGTGGCACTCTGCTCTCAGGACCCAAGACCCTCAAGGTCAAGTATCAAGCCTTCCCTCATGATGGTTCAACAGGACTGAAGTGGCCGGCTCCAGCCAACCCACCTGTCACAGATAACCATCATGCAGGTGAAACTGGATGTGGCAGGAAGGCAGAATTTCTTGGTTGACACAGGGGCTACTACTTTGTCCTGATCTCCTGCTCCAGAGCCTTTTCTATCCAAGACTATGCCATTTTGGCTACTACAGGAAAAAAAAAAAATTACAAAAAGATTCACCTGAGAACTTTGTTTCTGGGATGGACAAATATTTTCCCACCAGTTTCTGGTGGTCCCTGAGTGTCCTACTCCCTTATTGGGAAGAGATCTTTTCCTGTCTTCAAAATCTTGCAGCTATTGCAGTCCTGATAGAAGATGCTTTAAATCTCACTCTTGGGTGCAAACTAACTATTTTTACCAGTCAGCAAGTGAAGCAACTCCTGAATGGGAGAGGCCATTTATGGATGTCTGATCAAAGGATCCTCAGATATCAAGTAGTGCTGATGGAAAATCCAGGCCTCACTATATCCCCTTGTGAGGTTCTCAACTCAGCCACCCTCCTGCCTACCCCCTCTTTCACTTTTGCCTCTAATAGTGAGGGCTTTCAAGAGGATCATATGGGGTAGTTAAAAAGGAGGGACTCCCACATGCCACTACTCATTTAGGGGAGAAGGCCCTCCAAAAATTACTACAAAGGTCCTTCACAGGAACAGGCCCCCAAATGACTATAAGGCAGGTGGCCTCCTCTTGTCCCACTTGCACCAAGGAACTCAAAGACCCCAACTGGCCCAGTCCATCCAACAACATGGGACCTACCCAGGAGAGGACTAGCAGATGGACTTCACCCAGATGCCAGTTTTTCAAGGGTATAAATACCTATTAGTCACAATAAATACATTAACAGGATGGATTGAAGGCTTTACCACCCGGACTGAGAGGGCTGAGGAGGTGGTAAAAAAAAAAAAACTGCTCCATGAAATCATTCTGAGATTTGGTCTTCCCAGGTCATTAAAAAGTGACAATAGGACATCATTTACTTCTAAGGTCACCCAAGGGCTCTCTAAAGTACTGGGCATTACTTATTATCTCCATTGTGCCTGGAGACCTCAGTCTTTAGGAAAAGTGAAAAGAACCAAACAATTCTTACAATTAGTAATAAAAAAAATAAATAAAATAACTCAGGAGACCTCCCTGAGATGGAAGGAGGCTTTACCAATAGCTCTCTTCTGTACCTGTATTGCCCCTAAGGAACAAGTTGGTTTTAGTCCTTATGAGATGCTATATGGGAGACCTTTTGTTTATGGCAATGACCTCTTCCTAGATTCAGAGGTTCAGACCCTCCAGTCTTATACTATGGCCATCGGGCAATTCCAACAGCATATATACTTGTGGGGTGTCAACCAGGACCCAAAAGATACTAAAGAGCCACCACTATATGCTGCAGAGGCTCAAGTCCTAATTAAATTCTGGAAAGATGTGTCCCCAAAGGCTCAACTCCCGCTCACATGGAAGAGCCCCTACCCTGTAATACGTTCTACCCCAAGAACAGTCAAAGTACCACGGCACAACTCCCAGATTCACTCCTCAAGAGTCAAGCATGGAAGAAAACAGAAGAGGACACTCAATATACCTGTGAGCCCCTGGGAGATCTCAGATAACTATTCAGGACTAGAAATGACTGCCATTGTAGTAGGAAAAAAAAAAAATTCTGGGGATAAGATTTCTCAGGACAGCTCTCAAGAGTTAACACAGCTTGGCAAGGGTTGTACTCCAAAATAGACAGGAGATAGATCTCCTAATCTCTGACAAGGAGGGACTTGAGCCACGTTGAATAAGACCTGTTGTTTCTGGGTAAATACCTCCAGCTAAGTTAAAGAAAGTCTCACAGTTCTTAAGAAAAACATTCAAATCCTACAGGATCTCAAAGAATGAGCTGGAGAGTTCTCGGGTTGGCTACAATCTCTCTTTGGGTGATCCTTCTCCTGGCAAAGGGGATTTTGGACTTGGCTAATGCCCCTATTAATCCCTGTTATCAGCATATTGATGCTGCTTATGACTCCTCCATGTATTATCAGTTGTCTAACCCATTTTTGTCTCTGCCTAGGTCAACAAGCTACAACATGCAGTGCCAGTTCAACAAGGTTATGTAAAACTACAGCTGAGAGTGGAAAATATCACTCACCCTTAGATGGACACCTCTATAAGAACTCTGAGGCCTGAGACTAGCAAGAGGGGGAGGGTCAATAACCCTTGCCATCCCAGCTCAGCAAGAAGCAGCCAGAGAGACCTCAACGCCCCTTTTATCAAAGAATTGGGCCTCCCATTTCTTGAGGGGGAAATTTTAGGTAGTTAGAAGAGGAAAAAGGAATCCAGAATGGCGGTGGCTAAAGACATAGAAGGAAAGAGCTCTCAGAAATAGAACAAAGGAAGGTCCGAGGACTGGAGTGAGAACCTCATTTGAAACAGCCCTCTTGGCTATCTCAATTTACATACAGCAGGCTCAGGGGAGAGGAGAAAAAACATATAAAAAGAGGAGCCAAAATTGAGCCCTTCTCTTCTTTGGGGTTGATCTGCCCTCACAGCTCGAGGATGTATTTTCCTTTGCTTGCCAAATAAAACTGAGCTGTAACCAAGCTGGGGCACTGGACCTCCATTTAATCTGAGTTGCAACCGAACTGTGACACTGGTCCACCACTTCAAATTTTTGCTGCAGCAAGACAGAACCAAGGAAATTACACACTCCCCCAACACTATTTTCAAAACAACTAACACCCTTAACCCTTACCACTTAATGCACTCTGGTCATTTGAACTAACTGGAATTAGAAATGTATTCTCATATAAAGTATTTTTCTCAATCCATTAATTTCTAATTCTAGGTGACACACAAAACTGCTTACATAAGGTATTACTATAAGAAGCAAATAATAAAGAAGTATAATATAGTAAATATTTTAAGAATAGTTAAGCTAATAATATGTATGCTTATTTGCTCAGTCATGTCTAACTGCAAAATTTCGGACTGTAGCCTGCCAGGCTCCTCTGTCTATAGGATTTCTCAGGCAAGAATACTGAAGTGGGTTGCCATTCCCTTCTCCCCAGGATCTTCCTGCCTTAGGGATGGAACCCTCATCTTCTGTGACTCCTGTCTTGCAGTAAGATTCTTTACTTGCTGAGCCATTGAAGAAGCCCAAAGATAAAAGTATAAATAATGTTTAAAACTTATAAACATCCTTTTAGGTACCCATAGAAAGAAAATACTGAATGTGGGGCAATTATGTGCCATGTAGGAGCTGTGCTAGATATTCACACATTAAAACTAGCATGGGCATTTCTTTTTCTCAATAAATTTAAAATGTTACATAGGCAAAGAAAGTTAAACTAATAATGACAGAACTAGATGATAAAAGCTGACTAAATATGTAAAATAACATCAAAAAGCAAAGAGCATTCTTCAAGAATGTTTTCACACACAAAAATAATGTTATTTGATTTAAAAGTGAGAACATATTTTCTATATGATTAAGAGGGACATTGAGGCATTTAGAATGATACGTGCTAAAACCTGAGCCACAGAGAAATGCATCTTTAATAGTCTAGTACTTGAATCATGAGGTGTAGGTAAAGGCAGAGTTGAAGAGAAGAGACAGTTGTAAGAAATACTATCCTCTTCAAGCATTTAAAGAGAAAGGATCTAATACAAGAAATTAGGAGTTTACAAATTCATTGAGATGGCTGAATGAGTAGTCTGTCCAGAGCAAACTATTTTACTGAAGCTCTTCTTCAAAAATAAAGAAGCTGCTACTCCAGCCATGGCCTTTCATTCTCATAAATCAGTTACTACATTGCTGTATCCAATCCTTGATATTTCCTTTTAATAGGAATCTCCTTACAACTTCTATTGCCAGCTGAAAGAGCAATAGGAGGATGCACTTGACTTTATCTACCAAATATCACTGAAATTCATTTACCTTGTGGCGTCTAATTTACAATGTCTTTTAAGTATGTGAGGGCAAGGCACTCTAGAGAAAAAAAATTGAAAAAAATGGATCATATTCTCCAAACACCATTTCTTTGAGTATTCAATATCTTAATTTATACTTTCACACATACTTTTACTCCTAAAGAATAGCAGTAGTAAGATAGTAACAATATATCTGCATCATTATAAAACCATTCATATTATAAGTAATGACTCATTCATTTTGTTCATCATAAGAAATACTCAGAATCCTGTCAGTCATCATGTAAACCCCATATTCTATTCATTCCTCTTATGGATCAATCAAATTTCTACTTGCTCCCTTATAAGACTACAAAATTATAAAGACAATTTTCAAATTACATTTTACATTAAATAATGGGGCTAGTAAAGAAAAGTGACCAATATTTATATTTCTTAAAATAATTGATGATGATATGCAGATGACACCACCCTTATGGCAGAAAGTGAAGAGGAACTGAAAAGCCTCTTGATGAAAGTGAAAGTGGAGAGTGAAAAAGTTGGCTTGAAGCTCAACATTCAGAAAACGAAGATCATGGCATCTGGTCCCATCACTTCATGGGAAATAGATGGGAAAACAGTGGAAACAGTGTCAGACTTTATTTTTTTGGGCTCCAAAATCACTACAGATGATGATTACAGCCATGAAATTAAAAGACACTTACTCCTTGGAAGGAAAGTTATGACCAACCTAGATAGCATATTCAAAAGCAGAGATATTACTTTGCCAACAAAAGTTCGTCTAGTCAAGGTTATGGTTTTTCCTGTGGTCATGTATGGATGTGAAAGTTGGACTGTGAAGAAGGCTGAGCGCCAAAGAATTGATGCTTTTGAACTGTGGTGTTGGAGAAGACTCTTGAGAGTCCCTTGGACTGCAAGGAGATCCAACCAGTCCATTCTGAAGGAGATCAGCCCTGGGATTTCTTTGGAAGGACTGATGTTAAAGCTGAAACTCCAGTCCTTTGGCCACCTCATGCAAAGAGTTGACTCATTGGAAAAGACTCTGATGCTGGGAGGGATTGGGGACAAGAGGAGAAGGGGACAACAGAGGATGAGATGGCTGGATGGCATCATTGTCTTGATGGACTTGAGTCTGAGTGAACTCCGGGAGTTGGTGCTGGACAGGGAGGCCAGGCATGCTGCGATTCATGGGGTCTCAGAGTCAGACATGACTGAGCGGCTGATCTGATCTGATATATATAGATAGCAAGTGTTTTATATAAACATTTATATACAGAGATACTTCTGCAAATGTTTATCATTATTGAGAGATTCTACATAGAATATGCTCCAACCATTATTGTTCTATAGCTTAGATGAACTGCTTTCTTTTACTTTAGCTATTATGGCTGACTCAGTGAATGAATCAGAGCAAGATACCAAAGTGTGATATATTGTCTTCAATATTCAGAATCTTAGGAATTCTTTAAGTGGTAGTAAGATCAAGAGGTGAAATTTTGTTTCTCCCTGGAAGGGCTATTTGAACCTTTTCTAGACTATACTGCAAACTACAAAATTCACTGAAATGCAAGTCCTTAAATATTTACTTACATTTTTTATTCTCTAATGTGCTTGTATCTTGTCAAAGCATTTATGATACCCCATTGTTCTTACTCAAAAATAAATGGGCATAAGGTCAAGCTGCTAATATAACCCTAAAGTAACATGTTGAAGGTGTACTTCAGTTGCTACATGGTGGAGATCAACCATTACTGTTTTTTGCCTTATTGCCATAGGGGAATGGTAACCAATTATAGGTAAATAGACATATATTGGGTACTGGCAGCAAAGTCAAATTACTCCAGTTTAAAAATCACATCTAGAATATCATCTGTGGTAGGATTAATCATTTGAATAATTCAATGTAGTCCATTGATATTCATTTCTTAAGTACTCTCTGTCTTTGCATCAACCAAATGAGTGAGTTATTTAGAATATATAATATGACAAATTTCATTTGACACTGATATATCATTTCCTATTTTGTATCACTGTTTTGGCACACAAATGCAACCTCAGAGGTCCCCATATTACTCTTTGCTCTTAATTACCTCAATTAAAAGGCCAAAAATTAATGCACGAATATTCCAACTCTTCAGTCAGAGACTGGAGCATATATACTGGATGGACTCTTGTTCTACAGTAAGATGAAGCCAGACTTGAATTACTCTTCCACTTGATTCCCAGAGGTGGACCCCAGTGACATTTGATTTCTTATAGACTGGAATTAATGAGAATGTATCCAAGAATCTTTCCAAAGATAGTTTGCTCTCTCTTCTCAGTATACACCTATCCTAGAAAATATCTGAATGCCATTTTGGAAAAGGCAAACACATATTCATATCAGTATCACAGGGTTCTTCTTCAAAAGCCCCCAACTTTCTCTAACCTGATAAGATTAGAATCTATGATCTGGATCATATCTGTAATTGACTGTAATTGAGTATAAGGCCATAGTTATTACATAGAGTTGAATTCAGCCTCTTGCTTACCATGCAGAGATTTCTCAGATGTTTGAATCACAAAGAATCCATAATTTTCAGTGCTATAATAACATAATGAATTAGACATCATCAAAATTCAATGTAGATGCAATTTCGGATTTGATTCTTCTTTTAAGGTAGCTGTAGCAACCTTGTCTATGGCTTAGGGATTAGATTTTTCTATGAAAGATGTACTATTTTGAGAGTCTTTCATCAACTTTACTTGTTTATTTTCAATGGAGTATAGTTACTTAACAATGTTGTGTTAGTTACCACTGGGCAATGAGGTGAATTAGTTATGTGTAATGCCAGTACCCTTTATCTTCACCAGTGGCCTATAGAGAAGAACAGTTCTTTACAAAGCTATTTATATTCTTGTTATCTATGTGTTCCTCAATGCTTTTCTTGAGAAACACAGTAGTGAATGAGTCATAAGTTGTACATTCTTTTTGTTATCTATGTGTTCCTCAATGCTTTTCTTGAGAAACACAGTAGTGAATGAGTCATAAGTTGTACATTCTTTTCTTTCTAGAATTTGGGATTCTTTTTTCTACATTTTATCAATTCCTTCTACTACTTTAGCTTCATTCAATGTCAACCAAAGTTGAATCCAGTTTTAGTCAACTGATTGAACTAAAAGTATATTGTCCCTTTCATCTACTTATGCTCTGATATTAAACCCAGAGTTTTGGGTTAGCAAGTTAATATCAATTTGAAGATGTGTTTTTTCATCCTCTAGAATCCTTAGACTCCATTACCAACTTTATGTGGATATAAATCGGCAAAATCTTACAACTCTTTTGATTTATGTCTTCTCCTGTTTAGATGTAATTCTTGTCTCACTGGGTCACAATCTGGCTTTTAACTTTAGTTACGTTTGGAGATATGAATAGGGTATAGGGTGGAGTGTGAGAATCTGTAACATTTTTCAAGAAAATTATCTCAAATTTACCAGTTCATGACTTCTATACAAGACAGATCTTGTCACATCAGAAAGTGTTAGAAGGTGTTCCTCTGGCCAGGAAAGCTAGGTGGGCTTGTTATTTCAAAGCCCTCACCTCAAATAGAATTCTCAGATTCATTTTCTTTTCAACCAGTGAATAAATTTCACCAAAAAATAAATAAATAAATAAATACCAAGAGAGACTTCCACCAATATGGGAATTCAGCAATTTGTAAAGTCATACTTCACACCTTATTTTTAGATACATTAAATACATGGTGAAGTGAGAAGTGATTCTGGGGAATCACAGAAGTTACTTTGAACATATCTTGAATCAAAACTGTAAAACCCTGAAGTTGTCTTTTTTCTTTCTTTCTTTCATTTCTCCTATGTACTCAAGAGCAGTAGAATAAACCAGAGTATTTATATTCCTTATTTCCCCATAACAACCTTTGAAGTAGACATGAGGCATGCCAAATTTTGTCTTTAACCAGCACTTTATGGCAGGTGACCACTATTGGTTAATTCCATAACTGTTTGGCTACTTGTGCCATAGACTACCAGTATTTCATTTTCCAGTGATTCCAAGATTGGTTTCACTACCCACACATTCAGTCAAATCAGATAATCCATGTCTGTCCCAATTTCTGATACATAGCTGCTGCAGTAAATAAAGCTTTCCTAAGGTATTTTAAAATAAAACAAATTTATTACACAGAAACTAAGGTGCAAGCAAAAATGAAAAGATGAGGAAAGTGAGTCAAGTCTACTTTTAAATTGCTTGAGTATAAAAACAACCATTTTAATATAGCTGCAATGCAGAGATTGAGACTCACTTCCCCCACCATTGTATTAATCACCAATTGTTTGTTAAACCATATGAAAATGGATTGCTTGATAATCCATATGAAAATAATATTTGATTGAAATAATAACTGCAATTGTCATACTCATGAAGATGGTGGCTAAATCCTGCAAGACATTATCACAACTGCTTCTTGATTATCACTTCTCTGAGATTTTGATTGCCAGCAGCAGTCAGAAAATGTTATTCATCTCTCTTCTACCTTTCAAATAGCAAATGGATGCATACAAATTGAAAAACTGAACTACAATCCAGAATTCAGATTCTGAGAGCTTTTAAAGACCATGCAATAAAGAAGAGTTACTTACTTACACATTAGAAGTGTGGAATGCATATTAAATGAGTTAGTCCACACTATCCTCTTCCAGAGAGAAGTATAGCTTTTACGACATTTTATATTCAATACTTGAAGTTTCAACCTTAGCTTTTAAGCAATCTGGGAGGGGAAGGGAAGTTTTTCAGCAGAAAGAATATATTCATATCAGATTTGATTTAGGAAAGGTATTTTTATTGGAAAGTTGGACCTTGGTTTGGTAATATTTGTGGGTTGGTTGGTTGGAGACATGATTGGGGAAAAAGATATGAGTTAAAAAAAGAATGGTGGTGTAATGGCTCAGAGATTCTAGTGGGATTAAAGATGTTGAATGATAACATATGCCATAAAAATGGAAGTCTTCCCCTATATGTGCTTGTCTGTGAATATTAAAACTCAGAGAAAAAAAATGATAACATTTTAGAGATTTTACATTAACTTTAATGTGAATAATCATATAGTCCCAAAAGTAAAAACCTTAAAATTAAATAAGTTGAACTTCAACAAAATTAAAAACTATTATCCTTTAAGAGGTACTATTAAGAAAATTAAAATATAGACTATAGACTCAGATAAATTATCTATAAATCCCATATTTGATAAAGGATTTTACCCAAACTAAGGAAATATCAAAGCTCAACAATAATAAAAGAAAAAAACTAATTTGAAAAAGGTCAAAAATTTATGACATCTCATCATAAAAAATATGTCAATGGCAAATAAGCACTTATAAATAGAAGAGGAGGCCACATTTCTCACATCATTTTATTAGTCACTAGGAAAAGTGTAAAATAATCTTAAATCTGATGCTATTGCACTCAAATCAGAATGTTTACAATTAATAAAACTGGTCTTACTAAATTGATGAAGATGTTTTGTGACTAGAACTCTCAAATACCGCAGGTGGAATGCAAGATAGTGGAATCACTTAGAGAATATTTTGGAAATTACTTAAAAAGTTAGACATAGTTGTAGCATATGACCCAGTTATTTTCCTCATGGCATTTACCCAAGAGAAATAAATGCATATTACATACACATTAATGCTCATAGTAGTTTATTAATAGTCAAAAGCTGGGAAACAACCAAAATGCCTGTCAACACTGAATGGATAAACAAGTTGAGTTATATACTTATGATGGAATATTAATCAGCAAGGAAATAAAGGAACTAAAACAATAATATAGATGAACCTCCAAATAACTATATTGTATGAAACAGGTCAGACCAAATATACACACCACATACACAAGAATATATATTCTTTGAGTCAGTTCAGTTCAGTTCAGTCACTCAGTCATGTCCGACTCTTTGCAACCCCATGAATCGCAGCACGCCAGGCCTCCCTGTCCATCACCAACTCCCGGAATTAACTCAGACTCATGTCCATCGAGTCAGTGATGCCATCCAGCCATCTCGTCCTCTGTCATCCCCTTCTCCTCCTGCCCCCAATCCCTCCCAGCATCAGGGTCTTTTCCAGTGAGTCAACTCTTTGCATGGGGTGGCCAAAGTACTGGAGTTTCAGCTTCAGCATCATTCCTTCAAAAGAAATTCCAGGGCTGATCTCCTTCAGAATGGACTGGTTGGATCTCCTTGCAATCCAAGAGACTCTCAAGAGTCTTCTCCAAAAGCATCAGTTCTTCAGTGCTCAGCCTTCTTCACAGTCCAACTCTCACATCCATACATGACCACAGGAAAAACCATAGCCTTGACTAGATGGATCTTTGTTGGCAAAGTAATGTCTCTGCTTTTGAATATGCTATCTAGGTTGGTCATAACTTTCCTTCCAAGGAGTAAGCCTCTTTTAATTTCATGGCTGCAGTCACCATCTGTAGTGATTTTGGAGCCCAGAAAAATAAAGTCTGACACGGTTTCCACTGTTTTCCCATCTATTTCCCATGAAGTGATGGGACCAGATGCCATGATCTTCGTTTTCTGAATGTTGAGCTTTAAGCCAACTTTTTCACTCTCCACTTTCACTTTCATCAAGAGGCTTTTGAGTTCCTCTTCACTTTCTGCCATAAGGGTGGTGTCATCTGCATATCTGAGGTTATTGATATTTCTTCCAGCAATATTGATTCCAGCTTGTGCTTCTTCCAGCCCAGCATTTCTCATGATGTACTCTACATATAAGTTAAATAAACAGGGTGACAATATACAACCTTGACGTACTCCTTTTCCTATTTGGAACCAGTCTATTGTTCCATGTTCAGTTCTTAGTGTTGCTTCCTGACCTGCATACAGATTTTTCAAGAGGCAGGTCAGGTGGTCTAGTGTTCCCATCTCTTTCAAAATTTTCCACAGTTTATTGTGATCCATACAGTCAAAGGCTTTGGCATAGTCAATAAAGCAGAAATAGATGTTTTTCTGGAACTCTCTTGCTTTTTCCATGATCCAGTGGATGTTGGCAATTTGATCTCTGGTTCCTCTGCCTTTTCTAAAACCCGCTTGAATATCTGCAAGTTCACGGTTCACATATTGCTGAAGCCTGGCTTGGAGAATTTTGAGCATTACTTGACTAGCGTGTGAGATGATTGCAATTGTGTGGTAGTTTGAGCATTCTTTGGCATTGCCTTTCTTTGGGATTGGAATGAAAACCAACCTTTTCCAGTCCTGTGGCCACTGCTGAGTTTTCCAAATGTGCTGGCATATTGAGTGCAGCACTTTCACAGCATCATCTTTCAGGATTTGAAATAGCTCAACTGGAATTCCATCACCTCCACTAGCTTTGTTTGTAGTGATGCTTTCTAAGGCCCACTTGACTTCACATTCCAGGATGTCTGGCTCTAGGTCAGTGATCACACCATCATGATTATCTGGGTCATGAAGATCTTTTTTGTACAGTTCTTCTATGTATTCCTGCCACCTCCTCTTATTATCTTCTGCTTCTGTTAGGTCCATACCATTTCTGTTCTTTTTCAAGCCCATCTTTGCATGAAATGTTCCCTTGGTATCTCTAATTTTCTTGAAGAGATCTCTAGTCTTTCCCATTCCATTGTTTTCCTCTATTTCTTTGCATTGATTGCCAAGGAAGACTTTGTTATCTCTTCTTGCTATTCTTTGGAACTCTGCATTCAGATGCTTGTATCTTTCCTTTTCTCTTTTGCTTTCACTTCTCTTCTTTTCACAGCTATTTGTAGGGCCTCCCCAGACAGCCATTTTGCTTTTTTGCATTTCTTTTCCATGGGGATGGTCTTGATCCCTGTCTCCTGTACAATATCATGAACCTCATTTCATAGTTCATCAGGCATTCTATCTATCAGATCTAGTCTCTTAAATCTATTTCTCACTTCCACTGTATAATCATAAGGAATTTGATTTAGGTCATACCTCAATGGTCTAGTGGTTTTCCCTATTTTCTTCAATTTCAGTCTGATTTTGGTAATAAGGAGTTCATGATATGAGCCACAGTCAGCTCCTGGTCTTGTTTTTGTTGACTGTATAGAGCTTCTTCATCTCTGGCTGCAAAGACTGTAGTCAATCTGATTTTGGTGTTGACCATCTGGTGATGTCCATGTGTAGAGTCTTCTCTTGTGTTGTTGGAAGAGGGTGTTTGTTATGACCAGTGAGTGCATTTTCTTGGCAAAACTCTATTACTCTTTGCCCTGCTTCATTCCGTATTCCAAGGCCAAATTTGCCTATTACTCCAGGTGTTTCTTGACTTCCAATCTCTATAGAATATATACAATTTTATAGGGTTAAAAAGGGACTCAGTTGTTTCCTGGAACTATAGTAAAGTGGAAGCATGATGGGCAGAAGTGAGGGATAACAAATGGCTACAATACTCTTAGGAGTGAGGGATATACTCAGTATTTTGACTGTGGTGATGATTTCACCAGGTGTATACCTACATCAAAGGTTATGCAATTGTCTACACTAATCTTGTGCAGTTTATTGTATATCAGTTATATCTCGATAAAGCTGTTCTAAAAAATAACTAGTTTTCAGTTTTATTAAATTTCTCCATTGCTTTCTTGCCTCAATTCATTGAATACTGTTCTTATTTTCATTATTCACTTCTTTCCCATTGGTTTGGGTGTACTTAGCTCTTATTTTTCTAAGGTCTAAAAGTAGAAAATTAGGTCATTGATTTAAGACTTATTTTCTTTTCTAAGTATTTAATGCTGTAAATATCTCTCTAAACATTGTTTCAATTGTATTCCACAAATTGTTATACGGTGGTTCAAACAGTCAAGAATCTGCCTGCAATTCAGGAAACCCAGATTCAATCCCTGAGTCTGGAAGATCCCCTGGAGAAGGAAATGGCAACCCATTCCAGTATTCTTGCCTGGATAATACCATGGACAGAGGAGACTGTTGGGCTCCATGGTATCACATGGTATCACAAAGTCCATGGTATCACAAAGAGTCCAACAGGACTCAATAACTTTCACTTTCAGACTTAATTGATTTCTATTTCAAAAATATTTTCTCATTTATTGTGTGACTTTTCCTTTGGACCTTGATTTTTACAACTGTATTATTTAATTTCATAATATTTAGAGATAACTCTGCTATTGACTTCTATTCCATACAATCTCTGTCCCTGTCATGCCTACCCACACTTTTGTTGTTGTTCTGTTGCTAAATTGTATCTGATTCTGTGACCCTATAGACTGCAACATGCCAGGCTACTCTGTCCTCTACTATTTCCCTGAGTTTGCTCAATTTCATGTCCCACACTTTAGCTATTCACTAAAAAAGCATATCGTTATTTATTTTATTTTATTTTTTGCTCCATTACACAATTCCCAGTGTCTTTTCCACCTGTGCTCTGCCACTGGTAAGCCTGTGTTCACACTGTATCTCTAACTGGAGTTATCCATTTTGCCTTAAATTTCAGGCCATTTAGTTGCCTGAAACTTCAGTTCTTTTATAGGTACAATACAAATTACAATTTTGTATTTCTACTTGTTTTTGTTTGTTTGTTTGTTTTCGGTTGGTTTGCTTTCACAATAGGAACAATACTCTTGGCAGCTTTCTATATCCTAGGCAAAACTGAGTAGATTACAGATTTCAAAGAACAAAAAAATGTTGGGATAGAAAATTGAACAAAAGACAATATACTTCAAACAATTCTAATTGTCCAGTTAAAAAATAAATTTTGTCTGTAACATCAAAAGAACAAAAGACCTCTCTGTCAATATTAGGAGAAGCTGTGAGTGAAAGAAAACCTAAAAAAATATGCCTCACAGGGAGGGAAAAAAAAAACACAGTTTATTCTATCCCCAGATTCAAAATATTCCATAGCTGATGTGGGTCCAGTATTAGCGACCCAGGATGTCATATCTTACATACACTCCATAGGCAGCATGTAAGTCCATAAGGATTTTTCCATCTCCAACTCTACAATCTATACACAGGAAGGAGAAAAAGTGAGGAAAAATATACCCCCATTCTTTGATGTCCCTTAATCATATCTGCTCAAATTAACTCACAGTAGTCATTTGTCCATTCCTAGTTATAAGTGGGACTGGGAGGCACAACTTTTATTTAAAAAGTTAGTGTGCTCAGCTAAAAATATATATATATATATAAATGGAGTGTTGTCATCTAGGAAGAAAAGGATAGTTGAAGCTTGAAGACAATATTTTATTATGGCATTACCAACTATTCCACATTTAAAAAGGGCACATATCGAATATTTCTTTTTTGATAATTCCTGATTTTTGCTTATTTATGTGGATGTTTTAGCAAGTGTTGGAGAAGACTCTTGAGAGTCCTTTGGACTGCAAGGAGATCCAACCAGTCCATTCTGAAGGAGATCAGCCCTGGGATTTCTTTGGAAGAAATGATGCTAAAGCTGAAACTCCAGTCCTTTGGCCACCTCATGCGAAGAGTTGACTCATTGGAAAAGACTCTGATGCTGGGAGGGATTGGGCAGGAGGAGAAGGGGACAGCAGAGGATGAGATGGCTGGATGGCATCACTGACTCGATGGACGTGAGTCTGGGTGAACTCTGGGAGTTGGTGATGGACAGGGAGGCCTGGCGTGCTGCGATTAATGGGGCCGCAAAAAGTCGGACACGACTGAGCGACTGAACTGAACTGGACTGATGAAGTATGTGTTTATATATATATATATATGTATCAGCACATTTTGCTATGACTATAGCTAATAATACTGGCAAATATTTTCCAAATAGGTAATTCATTCATTTCACAGTGCTTTGTCATATTGATATCATTACTCATGAGTTTACTGAAGCTCTCATTATTTCCTTAAGTGTATGAATATGAAGCAATTAAAAATTTTAATAGAGGCTAGCATTTTTCTAATGGTGGTTGGTAATATATTTTTGTCATTGTTAATGGAAAACTCTTACTATTACATATATACACTATTCGGCAACATTTTGTTTTAATAACATGCTTAATTTTTTGTTCATTTTTTTACCATTAGAGAAGACATAAATAAAAAGTAGAAGGGGATGATTAAAAATTGACCTATGGCATGAAAGTGTCTAAGCAAATATAAAGTGTAACATCAGTAAAAGTAAAACTAGTTATTAGTTTTGGCAACTAAGGTTATTCTTTTTGAGTATATAAAGGAACCAGAGATCTATCTTGTTTTATTGCTAATTGAGAAAGTGTTATATTCAGACATTTCATATATTTCAAAAAATATCTATAACACAAAAGTGATTTATTGTAATGTAGGTAGGTCTATCAGCTTATGCTGTTACAATGAGTTAAAAACTATTTGATTTAGAAAACTAGATAACTACAATAATAGGACTTCACAAAATTATTTATAGTGAGTAGTTTTTTTTTTTAAATTTAGATTCTGACTGATTTTCAAAAATGTATATATATAGAAAATGTACATGTGATTATCAAAATAAGATTGTGTCTCATGACTGAATCCTGAAAGTATTTGACAAATATGACACATAGTTAGAAGTATAAATGACAAGCAAAAATAGAGTATGAGCATCTATTTAAACATGCAAGAATGTTTCAACAAAATGAATAAACTTATACATCAAACTAAGACAGACACTTTTGGATTGCAAACCTATTTAGAGAATGTTTTCAGTTTAGTCATTTTCTATTTCCCTTTATTGTTAAGTCAAAAGCGCTACAGTAGAATTTTGAAATCAAATGAAATGAATTGGAAAGGACAAAAGAAATTAAATGATCCAAAACAAAGCATTTATGCCAGTGATTGCTACACACAATTATAAAGACAACTTTTGAAAAAAATATGATATAGAATAATAACAATAACTTTAGATGAGTTGTATTATTTCTCACCTATTTTAAAGATAGCAGATTTCCAGAGTTTTGTATTGCTAGTATAATTGATCTCTAATATATCAGGCTGGGATTAAAAATTGTACTTTTACCTCATTTACTTTTCAAAAAAGCCCATTTCATCAAATTTCAGTCAATTAATTATGTTTTCTCTTTCTTTTACATTTTAACTTCTCTCAGGTCAAATATTTATGTTATAATTAATGGAATGGCCTTGTGTAATTGTTGAGGTTTTTCCTTTGCTAATGGGTACACATAATACTGTAATGATACTTAAACCATATAGCATCTTAGGAGCCTTGATATATGGCAATGATGCCAGTTTTCTTTATGAAAAAAAATATGATGAAGGAGACTGATAAAACTGATTAAAGTGAAATAACTACAACCAGGATACCAACTCAGACTCTGATAACTGTACATACAGACGTCACAAATACTCTATAATGTTTTCTGCATATCATTTATGCATAATATTTACAACTTTAAGATTTATTTAGTGATAGTAAGGATTATTTTGCGATTATTTCAGCTACAATTAAGTCCTATGCCCCATGCTCTACCAGCTGAGCCAGCATGTGTGCCCAATCGTTCAGTTCAGTTCAATCAGTCGCTCAGTCATGTCCGACTCTATGTGACACAATGAATCGCAGCACACCAGGCCTCTCTGTTCAACACCAACTCCCGGAGTCTACACAAATCCATGTCCATCGAGTTGGTGATGCCATCCAGCCATCTCATCCTCTGTCATCCCCTTCTCCTCCTGACCCCATTCCTTCCCAGCATTAGGGTCTTTTCCAATGAGTCAACTCTTCACATGAGGTGGCTAAAGTATTGAGGTTTCAGCTTCAACATCAGTCCTTCCAATGAACACCCAGGGATGATCTCCTTTAGGATGGACTAGTTGGATATTCTTGCAATCCTAGGGACTCTCAAGAGTCTTCTCCAACACCACAGTTCAAAAGCACCAATTCTTCAGCACTCAGCTTTCTTCACAGTCCAACTCTTACATCCACACATGACCACTGGAAAAACCATAGCCTTGACTAGGTGGACCTTTGTGGACAAAGTAATGTTTCTGCTTTTAAATAAGCTGTCTAGGTTGGGCATAACTTTCCTTCCAAGGAGTAAGCATCTTTTAAATTCATGGCTGCAATCACCATCTACAGTGATTTGGGAGCCCTAAAAAATGAAGTCAGCCACTGTTTCCGCTGTTTCCTCATCTACTTCCCATGAAGTTATGGGACTGGATACCATGATCTTTGTTTTCTGAATGTTGAGCTTTAAGCCAACTTTTTCACTCTCCACTTTCACTTTCATCAAGCTTTTTACTTCCTCTTCACTTTCTGCCATAAAGGTGGTGTTGTCTGCATATCTAAGGTTATTGATATTTCTCCTGACAATCTTGATTTCAGCTTGTGCTCCTTCCAGCCCAGTGTTTCTCATGGTGTACTTTGCATATAAGTTAAATAAGCAGGGTGACAATATACAGCCTTGACGTACTCCTTTTCCTATTTGGAACCAGTCTGTTGTTCCATGTCCAGTTCTTACTGTTGCTTCCTGACCTGCATACAGGTTTCTCAAGAGGCTGTACTCCTTTTCCTATTTGGAACCAGTCTGTTGTTCCATGTTCAGTTTTTACTGTTGCTTCCTGACCTGCATACAGGTTTCTCAAGAGGCAGGTCAGATGGTCTGGTATTCCCATCTCTTTCAGAATTTTCCACAGTTAATTGTGACCCACACAGTCAAAGGCTTTGGTACAGTCAATAAAGCAGAAATAGATGTTTTTTCTGGGGCTTCTTGCTTTTTCTATGATCCAGTGGATGTTGGAAATTTGATCTCTGGTTCCTCTGCCTTTTCTAAAACCAGCTTGAACATCTGGAAGTTCATGGTTCACCTATTCCTAAAGCCTGGCTTGGAGAATTTTGAGCATTAGTTTACTAGCGTGTGAGACGAGTGCAATTGTGTGGTAGTTTGAGCATTCTTTGGCATTGCCTTTCTTTGGGATTGGAATGAAAACTGACCTTTCCCAGTACTGTGGCCACTGCTGAGTTTTCCAAATGTGCTTGCATATTGAGTGCGTCACTTTCATAGCATCATCTTTCAGGATTTGAAATAGCTCAACTGGAATTCCATCACCTCCACTAGCTTTGTCCATAGTGATGCTTTCTAAGGCCCACTTGACTTCATATTCCAGGATTTCTGGCTCTAGGTCAGTGATCACACCATCGTGATTATCTGGGTCATGAAGATCTTTTCTGTACAGTTCTTCTGTGTATTCTTGCCACCTCTTCTTATTATCTTCTGCTTCTGTTAGGTCCATACCATTTCTATTCTTTATCGAGCCCATCTTTGCATGAAATATTCCCTTGGTATCTCTAATACTCAATCGCTCAATCATGTCAAACTCATTGCAATCCCACTGACTATAGCCCACCAGGCTCCTCAGTTTGTATAATTTTCTAAGAAAGAATATTGAACTGAGTTTCCATTTCCTCCTCCAGAGTATCTTCGTGACCCAGGATTGAACTGCCATCTTCTGTGTATCCTGTATTGCAGGCGGATTGTTTCTTGAGCCACTGGGGAAGCCTACAGTGAAAAAATTAATTCTAATAATAGTTACTATTGAAATGAAAATAAATTAGCATTTTTATTCTCTCATATGAGTTGGTTATATGCATTATGTTAGTTCTATTCTTTGAACTTGAAAGGGTATCAACAATGACCTTTGACAAAAGGTTTTAAAACAAAATTATTTTTATTACCATAATATTTATTGACATACTGATAGCCTTTGGATGCTTGTGAGGGAAAAGCAAAATTCAAAAGATAACAAAATGTCCTATATGATTGTCAGATTTTCTTGTAAACCATGAACCTGTTCATTCATACCTTAATTCTACAGCATATTGTCCTGAAACTGTCCAGGGAGTAATGATATTCAATGTATCATACATAAATACATTTCACACTCATCCTTGCTTCTCTTGGGCTCCCCTGATAACTCAGTTGGTAAAAAACCCACCTGTAATGCAGGAGACCTTGGTTCGATTCCAGGAGATCTTGGGTCAGGAAGATTTGCTGGAGAAGGAATAGGCTACCCTCTCCAGTATTCTTGGGTTACCCCTGTGGCTCAGCTGGTAAATAATCCACCCACAATGTGGGAAACCTGGGTTCGATCCCTGGGTTGGGAAGATGCCCTGGAGAAGGGAAAGGCTACCCACTCCAGTATTCTGGCCTGGAGAATTCCATGGACTATACAGTCTATGGGATCCCAAAGAGTTGGATACGACTGACCAACTTTCACTTTCACTTTTGCTTCTGTTTAGAAGGTTGGGATAAAGATGTAGTCATTGCAAAGATAACTCATTTAATAATTTCACACACATTCTTTGATAGCACCTATTAAATTTTATATGCAGTTCTTGGTGTAGAGGATGTATTATTAAAGGAAAATTACCACTATTCTCATGGATAATAAAACCTGAAGAGACATATTAAATATTTGTACAAATGCACATATTAATACAAATCCTGACATCTGCTCATTAGAGGAATAGACACAATGGTGAGACAAGCTATATTAACAACTAGTCTTCACCCTGAAGAAAGAGGGGAGAGCCATGGAAGAATTCTCTAAGAATAACATTTAAGATGAATCACAAAGCATGAGGAAAAATTAGTAAGAGTTAAGGGAAGTGTAATTCATGAAAACTGAAAAGCTAAGTGAAGTTTCCATGTAAAAAGGGGATCCTTAACACATCATTTCAACTTCTTTTAGCTTCATCTGTGTTTTGTTCCAAACTACCCCTGTGTGGATAACATCTGCATGGGTTTTGATTGACCTTTTGCAGGCATCATCTGAATGTGCCCCATCTCATTCTCCTGCCATGTGCCTTGCTTCCAACCCATGGCTTCTCTTTTGGAGCCACTAGACCCTCCTCAAGGCTCACAAATGTATAACTTATAAGAGCAGGGGATTTAACCTTACTGGGCCAGAACTTTCACCATTGGAAATAGCAGCTAATGAGTAAATTTCTCTCCATTTTTCCCCTCATTATGCATTGCACTAGAACTTGGTTAAAATTGTTTATTGGAGATTGCCCCATAGGATCAGGAAATCAGTCCCACTTGTTGTAGACTAGCTTGCTAACCAACGCTCACACTCTCGCCTTCCTTGCCTCCTTCTTCCTACATTCTGCCCCTGAAGCCCATGTTCCCTAAGAAAGCAATACCACATAGTCCTCTTACCTAGTTTCTGGAGCAGCCATGTTAATACAGGGATGTTCTAGGAACTGTCACGGTGTTGATAACTTGTCAGATAAAAACAAACAAACAAACAAAAAACCACAAAAGTATTCTAACTAGTTTTAGCAGAAGGGGATCTATGACATTTAATTAAATGGCTTGCATTAGGTCTCATATGGATCACAGGTCTTCACACCTCATGGAACACTCAAGTCCCTGCCTCAGGGACTCTGACCTACTTCACCCTCAGGCCTGAACTAAGGCCTAGTGAATGACACCAATCAATATTAAAGCATCCATAATAATGTGTGGGCTGCCCAAGTAGCACAGTAGTAAAGAATCTACCTGCCAGTTCAGGATACACAAGAGATGAGAGTTCAATCCTTGGGTTGGAAAGATCCCCTGAAATGGAAATGGCAACTCACTCCAGTATTCTTGCCTGGAAAAGTCCATGGACAGAAGAGCCCAGAGGGCTACAGTCCACGGAGTTGCAGAGAGTTGGACACGACTGAGTTTGCACTAACCCATTTCTATCCATATGTAATGTAGTGCGCACATTACATATAGCGCACTAACACATTTCTTAACTAAATGATGCATTCATTTATCTTTATAAATAGATGATGAGTCTCAAATTCATATATATTTAAATTACACCGAATATTCTTAAAAGAATGATGTAACAGTTTTAAAATTTCAATATTTACATGACACCAGGAAGTATATAGTTTGACAACTCTACCTTCCCATGATATATGTTAGCTGTCAGCTGAAAAGTATAAGGGATACATTACTTTTTAAAATATTTTCAGGGAATACAGGAGCAGATCAGTGTGGTCTGTTTCTTTTCCTATCACTTGGGAAGCTCTAACATATTTGAAAAAATGTTAACATAGTTTGAAAAAATGTTAAGATGAGCATTAAAGACTTCCAGAGTCATACATGGAATAGACCACCAAGGAATCAGCTTTTTCTACCATGATCTGAAGTGGTCTTGAAAAGAAGTCACCATAGCTGCTGGTTCTAGAATAATGCCAACATTGAAAGTTCAAGAAGCCACCCTTTTCTCAGCCAAGAAATCGCCACTATAGTCATCAGTTACAGAACTACTTTACTGAAAATCATTTATAAGACAATAAAATTTAACTTTCAAATTTACTCTTCCCTAGGAGCAAGTTAAAGTATGTATTTATAGCTATTAACTTTGAATATATGTGTTTGTGTATATATATATATATATATGTGTGTGTGTGTGTGTGTATTTGTGTATATATATATACTTAGATGTTTACTAGAAGACTGCAATAGATCCTGAGCTGTATATCCATAAGACATGGTCCGCCCCCTTGGCTACCCAAAGTTTATACTAAAGCTTCTTTCCAAAGAAAGTTAAAGGCCGATTCTCTAGGCACTTACCCACTGAATGCCGCAGCGTCCTTTGGGGAAGTTTAAGATTAGGAGGAGCCTATTATACAGAGTGAAGTAAGCCAGAAAGAAAAACACCAATACAGTATACTAACACACATATATGGAATTTAGAAAGATGGTAACAATAACCCTGTGTACGAGACAGCAAAAGAGACACTGATGTATAGAACAGTCTTATGGACTCTGTGGGAGAGGGAGAGGGTGGGAAGATTTGGGAGAATGGCATTGAAACATGTATAATATCATGTATGAAATGAGTTGCCAGTCCAGGTTCGATGCACAATACTGATGCTTGGGGCTGGTGCACTGGGACAACCCAGAGGGATGGTATAGGGAGGGAGGAGGGTTGAGGATGGGGAACACATGTATACCTGTGGTGGATTCATTTCGATATTTGGCAAAACTAACACAATATTGTAAAGTTTAAAAATAAAATAAAATAAAAAAGATTAGGAGGAGGGCCCATGGTTCTTGTGCTGTTACTGTTATTACATGATCCTTCCTCAAAAGTCTATGGCTTCTCCTCTCTTCGAGGGACTCTGCGTTTGTGATTTGACTCAACCTTGGGATTCAATGAAAGGCT
This sequence comes from Bos grunniens, assembly GCF_055505025.1. Lineage (NCBI taxonomy): Eukaryota > Metazoa > Chordata > Mammalia > Artiodactyla > Bovidae > Bos > Bos grunniens. The sequence continues at coordinate 4,957,338 of NC_141176.1, read as the reverse complement.
GTGACTGACTTGACTTTTGCATAAACGGCTTCCCTTTTCTCCTTCCTCCCTCCCTTCCTTCATTCCTTATTTCTTTCCTTTTATATGCAGAACTGAGAGTATTTTATTAATTTTGCCAATGGACACAATATGAGACCACGCAGAGTATTTCTCCTTATTAAAAGTTATCAAATCATCTGATTATCTACTGTCCAGAAAAGTGCCTACACCTAATATCCCTGGTATAAGAAAGTCAATCATCCTCATTGAAACCAGAGATTTTGAAATAGCAGCATATCCCTTGCCTACAGAGAACAACTACTTTTCTTCTCAGAGATAAGCAGACTTTTTAATCAATGTGTTTTGCAATGTCTTGGTGGATGCATTTTACTCTAAATTTTGGGGTTACCCAGTTATGGGATTGACATAATATATATTTTATGTTCCAACCTGTGAATATTTTGGATTAATTCTTTACATTTATAAGAAATTTCTAATGTCTTAAACTTATTTAACAACGTGATAATTTGGGTACTGGTTTTAGTTAACTAACATAGAAAACAAATCCACTGAAGATAAATGTCTGTTAAGTTATATTTCTTCTTCCTTGGCTTAACAGTTTCAGAATCTATTCTCTCATATACTTTCAATATGTATACTGATATAAAAACAGAATAGATTCTTTTGAAATGTGGTGCTGGAGAAGACTCTTGAGCGTCCCTTGGACAGCAAACAGAGCAAACCTTTCAATCTGAAAGGAAATCAACCCTGAATATTCATTGGAAGGACTGGCGTGGAAGCTGAAGCCACCTGATGTGAAGAGCCCACTCACTGGAAAATAATCTGATGCTGGGAATGATTGAAGACAGGAGAAAGAGGATAACAGAGAATGAAATGGCTGGATAGCATCACTGACTTAATGGACATGAGTTTGAGTAAACTCTTAGAGATAACGAGGACAGGGAAGCCAGGTGTCCTGCAGTCCATGAGGTCACAAAGAGTCAGACACAACTTAGAGACTGAACAACAACAAAAACAGAATCTTGCAGACTTTTGCATTACCTTTGGTATAGAGATATTAATATGTAGTTTTTCTGAGATAGTTTTTAAATATACACCTTTCTCCTTACCAGTAGGTATGTATGTATCAGTTCAGTTCAGTAGCTCAGTCATGTCCGAATCTTTGCGACTCCATGAATCGCAGCATGCCAGGCCTCCCTGTCCATCACCAACTCCCGAAGTTCACCCAGACTCCCGTCCATCGAGTCAGTGATGCCATCCAGCCATCTCATCCTCTGCCGTCCCCTTCTGCTCCTGCCCCCAATCCTTCCCAGCATCAGAGTCTTTTCCAATGAGTCAACTCTTCCCATGAGGTGGCCAAAGGACTGGAGTTTCAGCTTTAGCATCATTCCTTCCAAAGTAATCCCAGGGCTGATCTCCTTCAGAATGGACTGGTTGGATCTCCTTGCAGTCCAAGGGACTCTCAAGAGTCTGCTCCAACACCACAGTTCAAAAGCATCAATTCTTCAGCGCTCAGCCTTCTTCTCATATCCGTACATGACCACAGAAAAAACCATAGTCTTGACTAGACGAAACTTTGTTGGCAAAGTAATGTCTCTGCTTTTGAATATGCTATCTAGGTTGATCATAACTTTCCTTCCAAGGAGTAAGTGTCTTTTAATTTCATGGCTGCAGTCATCATCTGTAGTGATTTTGGAGCCCAGAAAAATAAAGTCTGACACTGTTTCCACTGTTTCCCCATCTATTTCCCATGAAGTGATGGGAGCGGATGCTATGATCTTCATTTTCTGAATGTTGAGCTTTAAGCCAACTTTTTCACTCTCCATTTTCACTTTCATCAAGAGGCTTTTTAGTTCCTCTTCACTTTCTGCCGTAAGGGTGGCGTCATCTGCATATCCGAGGTTATTGATATTTCTCCCGGCAATCTTGATTCCAGCTTGTGCTTCTTCCAGTCCAGCGTATGTATGTATATATGCATGTAAACACACAGCAGTTAAACAGAGACAACAGATGTAGTGGGAAGGTCTTGCAGAGATCTCTCATACTCTTCCAAGGCCACTTCTCCAAGTGAGGTCATCATAACAATTTAGGTAAGGTCCACCGGGAAGGCAGGATGCTGAGCAAGGGGTTCCTCCATCATGGACACAGGTTTTGTGGACTTCCTCATTGTATGCCTGGTGCTTCTTCACTGAAAATCAGACACTGTGAATTTTACCTAAGTGAGTGTTGGATATCTTTATAGTCCTATAAATCTTGAGCTTTGTTCTAGGATGCAGTTAGCTACTTGGACAGTGTTTAGTGAGTGAGATTTTATGATTTGTTAAGTGGTCCTAGGCTCAGCCCAGGTCCTGTGAATTGTGTTTCCTTCAGTCTGACTAGTGGGAACATACATAACTCCAGGCACAGTGTCCTGTTTCTTCTAATCATTTTGGATATTTCTTTCTTTGGCTTCACGCAGTTTCCTCATCTATATTTACTGATAATGCTGTGTTTTTTTGTTGTTGTTGTTGTTTGTTTGTTTTCTTCTTCTATTTTTAGCAATGTAGCTCTTGACTCTCTCATCTCTGTCCTCTGAAATCTAACTCCATTGCTCTTCTCAGCTCTTAATTTTGTCTCCTTCGTTTAAGAAGTCCTCTGGGCTCCAAGTCAGTTCTTCCTGTCTGCATAAATCTTGAAAAATGTCTTAGGACATTGAGCTGGGGAAAACATAGGACTTATTTTGTTTCTTTTTCTTTGCTCAAGGATCACTGTATTGCCAAATTTCCACTGTTTTGAAAACCACCTTTTCATGTGTTATTTTGGGTGTATGCTTTGAGGGGATGGGTGGGCAGTGGAGTGCTTTTCAAGCAGAAGGGTAAATCTGTTTCTTGTTACTCCAATTTAGATGAAGTTAAATTCCTTACAAACTGATCTATTAACTTCTAAAAGATCAGCTTTTATGTTTCATAAAGAGTGGATTGATATAAAAGTTAAAGCAGAAAGATCTATTTGAGCCTATTCTAGAAGAAAAGGAAATAAGAGATGCTGAGTTGCAAAGATGGCTAATTACATAGAAGCAGATATGATATTTTTTTAAAGGCAGGTCATCACGATAATCATGCAAAGTAATTTCAATCTATTACATTTTCTCATACTACTAGATAGTAAGATGAATAGTATATTTAAGAAGTACAGGCCAAGCTTTGCATGCCATAGCTAGTAATAAGAATATATTGGATATTAATAGAATAACATTTTTTTCATTATATAGTCAGCATTATTAAACCTGAGCATTTATTATAATGGAAGATGTGCCCTGTTTTCAAAAACATGAAATGGAAAAGTTAGAAATAATACTTTAAAAAATTATCTTAAGATCTGTTAAACTGATTTACTAAATTCAGAAACACACATAAACCTGTTATAATTCACACCATTACTCTCAGAGAATAATGTATATATTTGTAACTTTTTGGCTTCCTATTGACTATTTTGTGCTTTCTAATAAATACAAGTAAACAGTTGTCTTTTATATTATCTGTTTATAACTTGACTACTGCATTTTTGTTGAGCTACATTTGAATAGCTTTCCTTTCTAATGCATTCACAATGCTTTTTTCCTTTGGAATTTCTCTCAGGTAGAGCAATGACAATTCTGTGATTTTTTTTCTAGTTTTTGTTACAAGTTGATTATCAGGAGGTTTCTTATTTGCCATATTTAGACATTTTATTAAGCATATATTGTTTCTGACTTATAGATATCTCAACTCCCATGTTTTATCTAGTACAAAGATGATACATTCACAGTATTTTAAAAATTACCTTAAATTATTTCTCCATAGAAAAACATATAACAACAGTAGGGGTTTTCTAAATTTTTTCTGTAATCATTGTACCCATTAAAAGTTGGTGAAAATAAGCACTTTGATGTGTTTTAAACTGAAACACAACATTTAAAAATTATTTATTATTCTCCCCTTTAACCTCTTATTTTTTATAATTTTATCCAAACATTTAAAAGTTAATATTCATTCACTGGGAAAGAGATTGAGATACAAAATAAAATTTTAAGATATATGTAATTCAGAATATGAATGCTAAGCATTATTTCCAATACATTGCACTCAATTATAAATGACATACCCAAAGCATACACAATGTACAACCTCTTTTCACTTCCACTTCCACTAGTGTCTTAAGAATGCAATTACGTAAATAACTCTTGACTATTCAAAATGATAAATTGAAAGTTTAATATATATCTCAAAATGTGCATGTTTTTGTTTCTAATGATAACTTACAATGATTATTTCTGAATTTTAAATGATGACATTAAATATCCTTCCTTTAAATTATATTAATATACACTGGATTTAGATCTGTGGGGAAATAAGCATCCCAATAAGATTCAACATACATAAATTTTAAATGTGCTTAACATTGGCTCTCAGCGGTTAACTTGGCTCATCTTAATTTGTTCTGCATGAATATGTACCTTTCTGTCTATGCAATACAGAGAGCTACTAAGTGTATTACAATGTACATGACAGGTCCACTCAAACGAAATTATTTTTTCAGCCTCCATGACTTTTGAATATTCTGTTAAGCATTTGTGAAAGCGAGAATTTCTGTATTCAAAATAACCTGAATTTAGAATTTGACTTCATTTAATGTTCAAACATCAGTAGATTTATACAATTTTACTGCTCACTGCCATTTAACAGAAAATGACTACCATTTTCATTGAGAAAACACTGTTTAATTAATAACTCTGTCTAGATTATTTGCCACATTATCTCCTAATCATGAGCCTTACCTAAAATTTGTTCCTGTTGCATCTGTCCCCATTTCATTAGCATCAGCTACATTCTTGCAGTCAATTCCCATCCTTTTGGAACATCTGATTCTTCTCTTTCACATGGTATGCCTAATCTACACATTTAAAAGAATACTATCCCTCAGAAAAGAAGAAAAATTTCAGATAAATAACTTTACATTAAAAAAAATAAAAACATAGAAAAAAGAGAACAAACAAAACCCAGAGTTAGTGGAAGGAAAATAATCATAAAGATAAAAACAGAAAGAAATTAAATAAAGACTGCAGGTGGTGCTAGTGGTAAATAACTGCCTGCCAGTGCAGGAGAGGTAAGAGATGCAGGTGTGATCCTTGGGTCAGGAAGATCCCCTGGAGAAGGAAATGGCAACCCGCTCCAAGATTACTGCCTGGAGAATCCCATGGACAGAGGAGCCTGGCAGGCTACAGTCCATGGGATCACAAAAAGTCAGACACAACTGAAGTGACTGAGCACACAAAAAAATTGAAAAGATCAGTAAAATGTGGAGCTGGTCCTTTAAAAACATAGACACAATTGATAGTCAGATTCATCAAGGAAAAAAAAGAAAGGATCCAAGTAAATAGAATGAGAAATGAAAAAAGAGGAGTTACATCTGACACCACAGAAATATAAAGGATCAGAAGAGATTATTGATAATACAAACAGCTATAAGCTGGTAAAATGGAAAATCTAGAAGAAAAAGACAAATTACTAGAAATGTACACATCCAAAGACTGAACTAGGAAAAAAAAAAATAGAAAATATGAAAAACTAATTATCAGTGAAGCCAAGTCAGTGAAAACTAACAACAACAGCAACAACAAAACTCACAGCAAAATATCCAGGCTTCACAAGTGTGTTCAACAAAAATTTAGAGAAGAGTTAACATTTATTCTTCTCAAAATAGTCCCCAAAATTACAGAGCTATTCTTTTCCTCTTGTGCACAGGTGTAATTCCACCTGTATATTTTTGCATTCTTTTTTTTTTTTCATTTTCTTTCTTTTTTGGGGGGTGGGTGGGCGGGGTGGGTGGTGTTGCTCTGTGCAGCTTGCAGGATCTTAGTTTCCCCATCAGAGATTAAAGCCTGGGCCCTTGGCAGTGAAAGCACAGAGTTCTAACCACTGGACTGCTAGGGAATTCCCGACACTCATTTCTTATTCTGTCCAGGACACACTCTTCCATGGTTTGCATTCTCACTTCTTTTAGGTGTCTGATCACGCATCACTTTTTAAAACAGGAATCCCTAAATAATCTCTTGAAAAAAACAAAAACAGACAAACAAAAATACTATTTCTTCCTTTTTGCTAAAATTTTTCCACTTTACTCTATTTTGTTTCTTTACATGTCAACATCTGATCAGGTGTATATCAACTTTTTAATTTATTCATAAGAAAAATATGATTTTATTTTATTAACAATTTCAGGACTATGGATACTTTGTCTATTTTTTTCACTACTAAATTCCTCAGATGTAAACTGTAAGATTGAGTAAACTAGTCACTAGCCACACGTAGCTATTTAAATTTAAATTAATTAAAATAGAAAATTTAGTTCCTCAGTTAGACTGTCACATTTCAAGTGTTCAATAGCCATATGTGACTAGTGCTGAGATAATGGACAGGATATTACAGACTATCTTCATCACAGACAGTTCCATTTAATAGCACTGGTGTAAAATATGTTGAGAGCAAAGGTACACATTTAATACATATTTGCTGATTAGTAGTCTAAATAATTAAAGGGATAAGAGACAGAAGTAAAGCAGAAAGTCAAAAGATATCTGGAGTAACAGGCAAGTTTGGCCTTGGAGTACAAAATGAAGCAGGGCAAAGGCTAACAGAGTTTTGCCAAGAGAATGCACTGGTCATAGCAAACACCCTCTTCCAACAACACAAGAGAAGACCCTAGACACAGACATTACCAGATAGTCAATACTGAAATCAAGTTGATTTCATTCTTTTCAGTCGAGGATGGAGAAGCTCTCTACAGTTAGCAAAAACAAGAATGGGAGCTGACTGTGGCTCAGATCATGAACTTCCTTATTGCCAAATTCAGATGTAAATTGAAGAAAGTAGGGAAAAGCGCTAGACTATTCAGGTGGGACCTAAATTATATCCCTCACGATTTTACAGTGGAAGTGACAAATAGATTCAAGGGATTAGATCTGATAGACAGAGTGACAGAACTATGGATGGAGGTTCGTGAGACTTCATAGGAGGCAGAGATCAAGACCATTCCCAAGAAAAAGGAATGCAAAAAGGCAAAATAGTTGTCTGAGAAGGCCTTCCAAATAACTGAGAAAAGAAGAAAAGCTAAAGGCAAAGGAGACAAGGACAGATATATTCAACTGAATGCAGAGTTCCATAGAAGAGCAAGAAGAGATAAGAAAGCCTTCCTTGGGGATTAATGCAAAGAAATAGAGGAAAACAATTGAATGGGAAAGACTAGAGATCCCTTCAAGAAATTAGACATACAATGGTAACATTTCATGCAAAGATGGGCACAATAAAGGACAGAAACAATATGGACCTAACAAAAGCAGAAGGTATTAAGAAGATGTGGCAAGAATACACAAAAGAACTGTACAAAAAAGGTCGTTACCCAGATAACCATGATGCTGTGATCATTCATCTAGAGCCAGACATCCTTGAATGTGAATTCAAGTGGGCTTTAGGAAGAATCACCATGAACAAAGCTAGTGGAGGTGATGGAATTCCAGCTGAGTTATTTCAAGTCCTAAAAGATGCTGCTGTGAAAGTGTTGCATTCAATATGCCAACAAATTTGGAAAACTCTGCAGAGGCCACAGGACTGGAAAGATCAGTTGTTATTCGGATCCCAAAGAAAGGCAATGACGAAGAAGCTTCAGATTACCACACAATTGCTCTCATCTCACAGGCTAGCAAAGTAATGCTCAAAAATCTCCAAGCTAGGTTTCAACAGTATGTGAACTGAGAAATTCCAGATGTTCAAGCTGGATTTAGAAAAGGCAGAGAAATCTGTGATCAAATTGCCAGTATCTGTTGGATCTTAGAAAAAGCAAGAGAGTTCCAGAAAAACATCTGCTGCTGCTGCTGCTGTTGCTAATTCGCTTCAGTCGTGTCCGACTCTGTGTGACCCCATAGACGGCAGCCCAACAGGCTCCCCGGTCGCTGGGATTCTCCAGGCAAGAACACTGGAGTGGGTTGCCATTTCCTTCTCCAATGCATGAAAGTGAAAAGTGAAAGTGAAGTTGCTCAGTCGTGTCCGACTCCTAGGGACGCCATGGACTGCAGCCTACTACTTCTGCTTTATTTTCTGCACTAAAGACTTTGACTATGTGGATCACAACAAATTGTGGAAAATTCTGCAAGAAATGGGAATACCGGATCACCTTACCCGCCTCCCGAGAAACCTGCATGTAGATCAGGAAGCAACAGGTAGAACCAGACGTGGAACAATGGACTGGTTCCAAATTGGGAAAAGAGTACATAAAGGCTGTATATGTTATTCTATTCCTTGGTGGCTCAGAGGTTAAAGTGTTTGCCTCCAATGTGGGAGACCCGGGTTCAATCTCTGGGTTGGGAAGATCCGCTGGAGAAGGAAATGGCAACCCACTCCAGTACTCTTGCCTGGAGAATCCCATGGACGGAGGAGCCTGGTAGGCTACAGCGCGGGGGTGCAAAGAGTCGGACACGACTGAGCGACTTCACTTTCACTTTCACTTTTGCTTAATTTATATGCTGCTGCTAAGACGCTTCAGTCATGTCGGACTCTGTGCGACCCCGTAGATGGCAGCCCCCCCAGGCTCCTCCGTCCCTGGGATTCTCCAGACAAGAACTGACTCCTTAGAAAAGACCCTGATGCTGGGAAAGACTGAAGGTAGGAGGGAAAGGGGATGACAGAGGGTGATATGGTTGCATGGCATTACTGATGATGGACATGAATTTGAGCAAGCTCCGGGATTTGGTGGTGGACAGGAAAGTCTGTTGTGCTGCAGTCCATGGGGTCGCAAAGAGTCGGACATGACTGAGCGACTGAACTGAAGACAGAGAAATGTCAAATAGAAAAGGTATATCATCACAGATCAGAGGCAATTATAAGACTATTAAGTCCCTATATTACACAAATGTATGCTAAATATTTTAAAAGGCTATTTGAAAATTCTATATTCACAGAAAAACTTAGTTTAAAAAAAAACCTATCCAAACTGTGGTGTTGGAGAAGACTCTTGAGAGTCCCTTGGACTGCAAGGACAGCCAACCAGTCCATTCTGAAGGAGATCAGCCCTGGGATTTCTTTGGAAGGAATGATGCTGAAGCTGAAACTCCAGTACTTTGGCCACCTCATGCAAAGACTTGACTCATTGGAAAAGACTCTGATGCTGGGAGGGATTGGGGGCAGGAGGAGAAGGGGATGACAGAGGATGAGATGGCTGGATGGCATCACTGACTCGATGAACGTGAGTCTGAGTGAACTCTGGGAGTTGGTAAGGTACAGAGAGGTCTGGCGTGCTGCAATTCATGGGGTTGCAAAGAGTCAGACACAACTGAACAACTGAACTGAACTGAACTGATCCAAAAAGATGTTGAAAAATTAACAAGGATCTCAAATATTTATAAAGTTGTTAAAGATATACCTTTAAAAAAGTACAGGGACCAACAAATGTGATTAAAATTAAACTTTAAATTCTTTAAAGAACAATTATTTCAATTAATCTACTTTATTAGATTATGTTTGAGACATTTAAATTTAAAAATCAAACCTGATTCATTCCATTAAAATGGCATAACTGCATTATTAGTATAGAAGCAATGAAAAAACCCTATAGATAAAATATTATTCATAAACAAATTAGGTAATTTTATGAATAGATAATAAATTATTTAATATTTGATTTCATGAAAGATTCAAAATGAGAATAATGCACTATTAAGTTAATCGGTAAGTGTAATTTGCTTTTTGAAGGTAAGATAAAATTAATATCAGGAAGTCTGCTACAATAATTTATTATATCAACCATTTTATAAAGAAAAACAAACATATGATTTTACTGATGATTGAAAGTATATGCTAAAATATGCCAACAAACAAATGCTAATAAAATTCTAGGTAAAATGCAATAGAAATAAAATATAGTGAAAATTTTAAAAATTCAACAAATTTCAATATCTAGACAAATTTTCTTCATCATTATTACTTTACTTGAACATTCTTGTGAATCAGTAGAGATATTAAAAATGGAACAATCACAAAAAGAGAAAATAAATGTCCCTTTGTTATTATGATTGTTCATTTAAATAGAAACTAGAATTATAAATGAATGTTTTTTATTATGACTAGATGTTAATTGAGCACTGTAACAAATGCTTTTCTCCATTTTAGCAATATGCACAGAAGTAAAAGATATAATGTCTATCACATAAAAATGGTAATGTTTTAAACAGAAAATCTTATAATAAAAGAATAAAATCAACATAGTTTAAGATGTAAATTGAAGTCTGGGTAATGTAAATAATATTTATGTTCTTATATATAAACACAGTAATATTAAAAAATCAGTTCTTATAAAACTAGTATATTAACTTAAGCTATTCCAGTTAAAGTCCCAGCAGAGTTTCTATTTATTTTAATTGAATAACATTATTTTAGTATTATTATGTAAGAATAAATGTCCCTGGTAAAGCCAAGTAAAAATAGTTAAGAGCATTTTTCCTTCCCAGCATCAGAATATAGATTAAATCCAGAAATTATATCGGCCAATCAAGAAAAAATAAAAGATAAGAAATTTAGAGAGCTCAATATATTTTTAGTAATATATCCAAGTCAGTTAGAAAGTATACAAATTTATATTCATTGAGAAGAAAATGATTGTACTAATAGTTTCACTACCTATGAAACTGAATTACACACAAATTAAATTCTCAAATGTGAATGAAATTAGAAAGAAAAAAAAAAACAGAAGCAGCATGAGTGACAAAGGTATTGGGGAGGATTTCCTCACCAAGACTGAAAAATCAGAAGCGAAAAAAAAAAGATAGGCATATCTGATTTAAAAATATGAACATGGGAATAAAATAGTATGAACAGACCACACAGACAATAAATTATTAAAATATGTGCAATGGTGACGATAGGGTTATCTCTATAATAGTACTTGATAAGTGACAAGAAGTTATTAAATATTAAAAAATGCACAAAGTATCTAAAGAGGCAATTCATAGAAAAATGAATTCTCATGAAAAGATGCTTAAACTCATTACCATTTAGGGTAGTGCAAAGGAAAGTAACAGCAAGCTACCAGATTATAGGAATCAGATTAACAAAAATTAAAACCTCTTTTAATATTTTTGATAGAAAAGTATATGTGTACCAATATATTTTCATATATCACTCTTCAAATGTAAATTGTTACATCATTTTAGCAAAGTATTGGGGAAATATATATGGACACATCTGGTTAACCAACCAGCCCCATTCTTGATAATCTGTCTCACAGACACAAAAGTGCCAGTTGGTAAAGACAGGAAGCAAATAGGCTGTAATAACATTATTTGAAGTTCCAGAGAATCATGAAATAAAGTGGATTTCTATTAATAAGGTAATAATTGTTTAAATTACAGCATTATGGTATAACCACATATTAGAATATTGTGTATGAATAAAAGTGAATTGGAAAAAATACTTTGTGTTTTGAAATAATGGCATAGGTTACAACTGAATTAAAAATGAAGACAAATGTGGACAATTCCACTTTTATAAAGCAATTACAATAAATCCTGTTCAATACATGTGTGCATAATCATATATAAATATTTATTATATATGCTTATGTAAATTCACATAGGTATATATATTTACACAGGGATATTCACAAATTGGGCTTCCCTGGTGTCTCAGATGGTAAAGAGTCTGCCTGCAATGTAGAAGACTCAGGTTCAATACCTGGGTTGTTAAAAAGATTTCCTGGAGAAGAAAATGGCAACCCACTCCAGTATTCTTTTCTTTTTTTTCTTTCCAGTATTCTTGCCTGGATAATTCCATAGACAGAGGAGCCAGGTGGGCTACAGTCCATGGGATAACAAAGAGTTGGACATGACTTAGAGATTTTCACTCACTCATTTACACATGTATAATGTATAATTATGCAATCATAGAGAAAGATGAAGAACAAAATATGCCAAATGAATTATATTTGTGTGTACATGTTGACTATGGGACTATGGGAGTGAATAATCTGTAGAGAAATACAAAAAAGGGGAGAAAAGAATCATAGAAAATCAAGAGTAAAATTCATGAAAAATAAAAAGTAGTACATATGACACTATGACATGCATACATTTATACAATAAAATAAACATGTGTGTGTGTGTGTGTGTGTGCTTAGTCATGTGCAACTCTTTGTGACCCCATGGACTGTAGCCCACCAAGCTCCTCTGTCCATGGCATTCTCCAGGCAAGAGTACTAGAGTGGGTTGCCATTTCCTATTCCAGGGGATCTTCCTGACCCAGGGATCAAACCCACATTTCTGTGTCTCCAGCATCACAGGTGGATTCTTTACCCCTGAGCCACCAGGGAAGTCCAAATGATTGCTCTATGTGTGTTCTTTTAAAGGAAATGGGAAAAAATGAGCATTTTAGCAATTTGATAAGTTGAAGATTGTAGACTAAATATGATGACCTTTATTTTATTTTTTAACTTTACAATATTGTATTGGTTTTGCCATATATCAACACACCTTCTTATAATCTATTAAATATCACTGATAATGATTCAGCTACATAAAGAAATGAGGGAAAAACATAAGCAGACTAGAGAATTGATCACATTTTCAGTAGACAGATAACAGTTTGATCTTCATGGATGAAGCAAAGTGGTGGAAGCTGCATGCTTTTGAAAGAAATGAATTAGGTTTCCAGTATTCAACTTTTAGCTTCCACATACTAACTCTACAAAGATAATTCATAACCAAATGCAGCAAGCCTAATCTAAACATCATATGTCAGAGTTATTGATTCTATAGATGTATAAAGCTAAGCGAGCATTTGTCCTCAGAACTAGAATGCATTTGATTTTCCATCACTTTACCATCTGTATCCTAGTGTTAGCTGCTCAGTTGTGTCTGACTCTTTGCAACCCCATGGACTGTAGGCCACCAGGCTCCTCTGTCCATGGAATTCTCCAGGCAAGAACACTGGAGTGGGTAGCCATCCCCTTCTCCAGGGCATCTTCCAGATCCAAGGATTGAACCCAGGCCTCCTGCATTGCAGGCAGATTCTTTACCATCTGAGGTCTCAGAGAAGCTCATCTGTATCCTGTGACTATTATAAATCAAATCATTTTCTTCACTTAGTCAAACTAAGAGATGAAATAAAACGCCTATAGATTCTTAAAATATTCACAAAATGCTTTAAATATGCTAAATAATGCTTTCAATTATAAAATGTTTGAAACAGTTACTATTATAGAAATACCTTTAAGATATGTATATATAGAAATCATGTATAATATTTTTAAATCATGAACGATCAGTCAGGCATAACTGAAGCAGCAAAAGTTAACAGAAGTTTTAATAGATATCACTGCTACCACAAAGAAAGTAAAAATTAGGATCATTCTTTCAAGAATGTCTTAGGATCTAATTGGGAATCTCACTAATATTAAAGAGAAAATTTTTTTGTTTTCAGTCGGTAGTGGGCAGAGGGTGAAAAGTGGAACAAGAAGTATGGAAGTTAATACTCATATCTTCACTCTTGTATCTTAATTAATTAATCATTACCCAATTAAAAAGTGCATGAAAGTGACATGAAAGTCACTTAGTCATGTCCGACTCTGTGATCCCATGGACTATATAGTCCATGGAATTCTGCAGGCCAGAATACTGGAGTGGGTAGCCTTACCCTTCTACAGGGGATCTTCCCAACCCAGGGATGGAATCCAAGTCTCCTGCATTGAGGAGGATTCTTTACCAGCTGAGCCACCAGGGAAGCTCAAGAATGTGCTTAATAATGTATACATCATAACGCTTAAAACTGGTGAATTTAAATTGTTGTATCATTGCAACTCTGAAAATTCAGACTTTTTTCACAAAAAAATAAAATAAAATAAAAATAAATAAAATAAAATGTTTCCTTTAAACTAAACTTTAAAATAAACAGCAAATGAAAAATAAAAAAGAAAAAAAAATAAAGCATGTGATTTCATATTCTGAAGAAAAAAAAAAAAAAGACATACAAATATAGGCCAAATTAATTCAGGAAGGGCCAGTTCTTTTCTGGTATACCTGAAAAATAATTTTAAGAAGACAGAGCTGTTTTTAAAATTTTAATATAGATTATCCAGTTATTAACAAAGTGATTACTGAAAAGCAAGACATTCGTGAGAAACACTTTCTCAGGATCTACAGTGAGTTCTAAGATTTACTCAGAAGCTTATGCCCATGATTAGAAGATTCAGTTGAGATCATGTTTACACTCATGTATTTGCTTTTGCTTTTAGATTACCTTTCATCTTCTCTACTACTCTGTGAGCTCCTTGATGATACACCTGTATGTAATCTGATCAGCTTTTTATTCCCTTGTCTAGCACATGGAGTAGCCCTTAGCTGAAGTCCAATTCTTAAATAATAAATGAATGAATAAAGATACTGTACTATAACTAGCTGACCGATGGGATGGAACTAATCATTATTGAAATAAAAGATCAGCCCTATGTGACTTGTACCATTATTATTACATGCCTAATAAGTAGACTTGAATGTGATAATGTGGTTACTCCTTTGTATGTATTCAAATAGTCACACAAACAGTAAAAGATCATATATCCAGTCTAAACTAAAACTACTTTAAAATTGAATATAAATGTACACAGAAGATTAAAGAGATGTTAAGGAAGAAGCAGCCTCTAAAAATGAACTTTAGAAAATTGCAAAAATGTGATAATATAATAACAAGCAGAAAGCCAAAGTGACAGGTACAAAGAATGAGATAGATAAATATTCAATAGCAATATTTCCAGCCATAATAAAATTATTTGACTTTATGATTATAGGTACTTTATTAAAATATGCACTGTGTAAATACAGGGACATCATCAACCCTGATTTTCATTTCTGAAGAAACTAGAAGAATATCTGATATGAATTAAATACAGAGTAAATATTTATTGGGCCAATTAATTAAATTGCATTGCCTTGCACATTTCTTTAGTTGGATTTTCTCAAATTAAAAATGTTTAAATGTAATCCATATATTTTATAAGCATACATTGTATATATAGGTATTTGCTAAGTCGCTTCAGTCGTGTCCGACTCTGCGTGACCCCATAGACGGCAGCCCACCATGCTCCCCTGTCCCTGGGACTCTCCAGTCAAGAACACTGGAGTGGGTTGTCATTTCCTTCTCCAATGCATGAAAGTGAAAAGTGAAAGGGAAGTCGCTCAGTCATGTCCAACTCTTAGCGACCCCATGGACTGCAGCCTACCAGGCTCCTCCGTCCATGGGATTTTCCAGGCAAGAATATTGGAGTGGGGTGCCATATACATATACTTTAATTTATAGATATATATAGCTTAAAATTGCAGCACTATGACTCATCTTCTTAATGACAAAAAATCAATATATTTAAATTTTATTTCTTTATCTAGTTATTGTTGCATTAATTCCAGGTTTTTAATGCTATTAATTTTGTTTATTATTATATGAGTTAACTATATGAATCAATTGATCCCTTTTCCTGCATGGATTTTTGTTGCTTTGGGCAATGTAAGGAGTTTATGATGTGAAGAAGATTTCAAGCTGTGAATTCCAATATGCAATACACATTAGGAAAATAAAAATTAAAATACGTGTATCATAAAATACCAAATTTTATCCTATGAATATTTCCATAAATGTGTACTTAAAACATCCTTCTCCAAGTAAATCACTGATTACAAACTTCTTTACAGACAGTGTTACTGTCTGTAACAGTTTGTAACACTATTTTGTAGTTACAACTGTTACAAAGTTGGTAACAGAGTTTGTAACACTATTCAGTATTTGTTCTCCAGAGGTGAAGTAAGATGAAGTAGTTGATCATATTAATGAGTATAGAAAGTAAGCAAAGGGAATTTAAAATAAATAATGTGCTTAAGAGTTCTATTCTAACAATACATTTATAATTTATAATCTTTTGAAAATTTAGAAAATATCTATCCTTATCCAAATGAGTTAGCATCTTCTGAACCAAAATAGATTATGAAAGTAAACATATTCTAAAAATGGGTCTTTTCCTCTCTTTTTAAAAAATTTTAAATATTTATTGCTAAAGGCAATTATTTGAAGGTCTAAGTAGAGTAAGCATATTCTTACTAGAGTCCAGGACTTACTAGAGTCCTCTATACCTACTAAATGCTCAATAACTTTTGTTGAGACATCTGCCAAGACAACTCAGATTTCCAACAGGTTTTCTAAAAGCTATTCCCTAGATGCCTCACCGTGAATCCTGGGTTCCTAAATTCAAGTCAGTGGATCATCCTTGCTCACTTTGGTTTAGAAACACCTTTTACCCTAGGTATTTTTATTCATTAAATAAATTTTACTGACTGCCTCTACATATACCAGCACTGTGTTTACTGATAACTCAACAAGATGAATAAAGAAGTGTTAAAGACAAGGAGCCCATAGACTTGTGGGAGGCAAGTGAGAGAACAGACAACTATAAATGATAGTTGTTAGTGAAGAGATGATTATAGGTGCTTCTGAGGAAGCTAAATGGTACACTTTACATTAGCAAGGAGTGGGATAACCTAGGAAGACAAGGACAAATAGAAGATCTAAACTCAGGGTTGGGGCTTCCCTGGTGGCTCAGATAGTAAGCAATCTGCCTACAATACAAGAGACCCAGGTTTGATCCCTGGGTTGGGAATATCCTCTGGAGAAGAGAATGGCTACCTATGCCAGTATTCTTGACTGGAGAATTCCATGGACAGAGGAGCCTGGTGGGCTACAGTCCATGGGGTCACAAAGAGTCAGACACAACTGAACAACTAACACAACAACACAACAAATCCAGGGTTAGTCCTGAAAATTAAACTGGATCTGAGGCTTAAGGAATGAATAGGAATGAACCTGGTCAAGGAGGAGATTGAAATGACATATTTGGAGAATAGACAGCTGGAGGAATGAAAGGAAAGAATAAGGAACAAGAAAGAAAGAGGAAGATGGAGGAAGGAAGAGGACAAAAGGGAAGAGTGTAGATGTATGTCCCTGGGATATGATGGAAAGCATGCAATTAGGTATCCTTGTATGAAACAATAGTAATTAAAGAGTAATTGATGAGAAACACAATGGCACCCCACTCCAGTGCTCTTGCCTGGAGAATCCCATGGATGGAGGAGACTGGAGGGCTGCAGTCCATGGGGTCGCTAAGGGTTGGACATGACTGAACGACTTCACTGTCACTTTTCACTTTCATGTGTTGGAGAGTGAAATGGCAACCCACTCCAGTGTTCTTGCCTGGGAAATCCCAGGGACAGGGGAGCCTGGTGGGCTGCCGTCCATTGGGTCGCACAGAGTCGGAAATGACTGGAGCAACTTAGCAGCAGCAGCAGCAGCAGCAGCAGATGAGAAATAAACAAAACAAAAAACTTTGAACAAGAACAAAAATTGCACTTTTTTAGTATGACATTAACTGAATTTGCATATTTAGTTGTTTGTATTATTTGTTTTCTAAAGTTACTTTAACTAAATATTTTCATTTATCTATCCTTTTGTATTTAATCTAGATTTTATTGACTATGTCTTTCCTTTTGGCTCAGGCAGTAAAGAATCTGTCTGCAGTGCAGGAAACCTGGGTTCCATCCCTGGTCAGGAAGATCCTTTGGAGAAGGGAACAGCAACCCACTCCAGCATTCTTGCCTGGAGAATTCCATGGACAGAGGATACTGGTGGGTTACAGTCCATGGGATCAAAAAGACTTGGACACGACTGAGTAAAAAACATTTTATTGACTAAATGTTTTTACTTATCTCATGTATTGATAATATTAATATTTCATTCTGCTTTATTCCATTATATACTATCATCTCCTTCTTAGGTTATTTTATTACATAATCTCCTTTACTTTTGAAAAGTATATTTATTGTATCTTTCTATCAAAAACTTCAAGAAAATTTGAAAGACCATCTTGAGATGGTTGAGGACCTTTCTCACCATTTGCTAGGGTTGTTAATTATCTCTGCTGTTTCCAGATCCCTTATATTCTTGCCCTTTCCCTATTCATTCCAAACATCAGCCTTCTAACTAAAAAGCAAAAAACTAAACAGCAGTCAATATTTCAGTTCCAGTTCAGTTCAGTTCAGTTGCTCAGTTGTGTCCAACTTTCTGTGACCCCATGTACGCCAGGCTTCCCTGTCCATCACCAACTCCCAGAGTTTACTCAAATGCATGTCCCTCGTGTTGGTGAGGCCATCCAACCATCTCATCCTCTGTCATCCCCTTCTCATCCTGCAATCAGCCTTTTCCAGCATCAGGGTCTTTACAAATGAGTCAGTTCTTCACATCAGGTAGCCAAAGTATTGGAGTTTCAGCATCAGCATCAGTCCTTCCAGTGAATATCCAGGACTGATTTCCTTTAGGATGGACTGGTTGGATCTCCTTGCAGTCCAAGGGACTCTCAATAATCTTCTCCAACACCACAGTTCAAAAGCATCAATTCTTTGGTGCTCAGCTTTCTTTATAGTCCAAATCTCACATCCACAGATTACTACTGGAAAAACCATAGCTTTGACTAGACAGATCTTTTTTGATACAGTATATCTCTGCTTTTTCATATGCTGTTTAGGTTGGTCATAGATTTCCTTCCAAAGAGAAAGTGTCTTTTAATTTCATGGCTGCAGTCACCATCTGCAGTGATTTTGGAGCCCAAGATAATAAAGTCTCTCACTGTTTGCATTGTTTCCCCATCTATTTGCCATGAAGTGATGGGACCAGATGCCATGGTCTTAGTTTTCTCAATACTGAATTTTAAGCCAATTTTTTTTACTCTCCTCTTTCACTTTCATCAAGAGGCTCTTTAGTTCTTCTCTTTCTGCCATAAGTGTTGTGTCATGTATGTATCTGAGGTTATTGATATTTCTCCTGGCAATCTTTATCCCAGCTTGTGCTTCATCCAGCCTGGCATTTCTCATGATGTAGTCTGCATTTAAGTGAAATAAGCAGGGTGACAATATACAGCCTTGACGTGTTCCTTTCCCAATTTGGAACCAGTCTGTTGTTCCATGTCCAGTTCTAACTGTTGCTTCTTGACCTGCATACAGATTTCTCAGGAGGCAGGTCAGGTGGTCTGATATTTCTATCTAAGAATTTTCCACAGTTTGTTGTGATCCACACAGTCAAAGGCTGGCCTAGTCAATAAAGCCAAAGTAGATGTTTTTCATGGAACTCTCTTGCTTTTTCAATGATCCAGCAGATGTTGGCAATTTGATCTCTGGTTCCTCTGCCTTTTCTAAATCCAGCTTTAACATCTGGAAGTTCACAGGTCACATACTGTTGAAGCCTGGCTTGGAGAATTTTGAGCCTTACTTTGCTAGCATGTGAGATGAGTGCAATTGTGCGGGAGTTTGAGCATTCTTTGGCATTGCCTTTCTTTGGGATTGCAATGAAAACTGACCTTTTCCAGTCCTGTGGCCACTGCTGAGGTTTCCAAATTTGCTGGCGTATTGAGTGCAGCACTTTCACAGCATTATCTTTTAGGATTTGAAATAGCTCAACTGGAATTCCATCACCTCCACTAGCTTTGTTCATAGTGATGCTTTCTAAGGGCCACTTGACTTCGCATTCGAGGATGTCTGGCTCTAGGTGAGTTTTCACATGATCATAGTTATCTGGGTCATGAAGAACTTTTTTTTTTGTATAGTTCTTCTCTGTTTTCTTACCACCTCCTCTTAAGGCAATATTTATAAATAAATAGTCCCATTATTTTCTCTCTTTTCCCTTAAGAAAACATGACTCTATTTCAGTAATAAGGTACCACACATTGTTACAGTTTTTATGTTGTTGCATTCTTATATTTTAAAAAGTCAGCTTTAGTAGAAAACTTGTGAAATAAAGTCCAGTATTTCCATTACTGATAAGCACAGAGGCTAAGCTATTAATAGAACAAATTAGGAATAGGAAGTAAACAGAAACTTTCATAAAAGAAAAATTTCAAAATGTTGCCACATTTTGATTTTTAAAATTAGGCAAAATCACACAGTAAAAAATTGATCAATTTTAAGTAAACATTTTGTTGAATTTTGACAAACGTGTATAGCCTTTTACTTCTTATCGCCATTATGGTATAGAATATCATCCTCCTGAAATGCTTCCTCATATTTCTTTGCAGTCAGTGCACCTCTCCCTCCTCACACCATCCACTTCCTGTCTCTAGAAACCACTGAGCTGCTGTCTATTGCTATAGCTCTGCCACTAAAAAGTTATGGAAATAAAATAATGTACTCTTCTTTACGAAACAGAAACAGAATTACAGATATCAAAAAAAAAAAATATGGTTACAAAAGGTGAAACATGATGGAGGGATAAATTGGGAGCTTGGGATTAACATACATACACTAATGTCTATAGAATATGTAACCAAACAGGATCTACTGTATAGCACAGGGAACTCTACTCAGTATGCTGTGATAACCTATATGAGAAAAGAATCTGAAAAATAATGAATATATGTATATATATATATATATATAACATATACACTAATCATTTTGCTGTACTTTGGAAACTAACACAACATATTGTAGATCAACTATAATACAATACAATCACTTAGAAGGAAAATGTACTCTTTATAACTTGCTTATTTCATCTAGATCAGGACTTTTGCTGTTTGTCTAATGTGGATGGCTAAATGATGACTTCCAAAAGGTATGTCTGTATCTTAACAATTGGAACATACCTTACAGGCAAAATAATAATAATGAAAGGTGCTTATGCTTGGGACTTCCCAGATAGTGAAGTGGTAAAGAATCTGCCTGCAATATAAGAGCTGCAAGAGAAGTCAGTATGAACTCTTGTTTGGGAAGATTCCATTCACTGCAGTCAGTTCAGTTGCTCAGTCATGTCCAATTCTTTGCAACCCCATGGACTGCAGCGTGACAGACTTCCCTGTCCATCACCAATTCCCAGAGCTTGCTCAAACTCATGTGCATTGATTTGGTGATGCCATCCAACCATCTCATCCTCTGTCATCCCCTTCTCCGCCTACATTCAATCTTTCCCAGCATCAGGCTCTTTTCCAAGGATTCAGTTCTTTGCATCAGGTGGCCGAAGAATTGGAGCTTTAGCTTCAGTATGAGTCCTTCCAATGAATATTCAGGACTGATTTACCTTAGGATTGACTGGCTGGATCTCCTTGCAGTCCAAGGGACTCTCAAGAATCTTCCCTGACACCACAGTTCAAAAGCATGCTTTCTTTGTAGTCCAACTCTCACATCCATACATGACTACTGGAAAAACCACAACTTTGACTAGATGGACCTTTTTTGGCAAAGTAATGCTTCTTCTTTTTAATATGCTGTCTACGTTGGTTATAGCTTTTCTTCTGAGAAGCACCACAGGTGGTGTCTTTTAATTTCATGGCTGCAATTACCATCTGTAGTGAATTTGGAGCCCACTCCCCAAAAAACTTTCTCACTGTTTCCATTGTTTCCCCAACTATTTGCCATAAAGTGATGGAACCAGATGCCATGATCTTAGTTTTCTGAATGCTGTGTTTTAAGCCAGCTTTTTCACTCTCCTCTTTCACTTTCATCAAGAGACTCTTTAGTTCCTCTTCACTTTCTGCCATAAGGGTGGTGTCTTCTGCATATCTGAGATTATTGATATTTTCCCTGGCAATCTTGATTCCAGCTTGTGTTTCAACCAGCCCTGCACTTCACATGATGCATTCTGCCTATAAGTTGAATAAGCAGGGTGATGATATATAGTCTTGACATACTTTTTTCCCAAATTGGAACCAATCTGTTGTTCCATGTCCTAAATGCTGCTTCTTGACCTGCATATAGATTTCTCAGGAGGCAGATAAGGTGATCTGGTATTCCCATCTCTTGAAGAATTTTTCAGTTTGTTGTGATCTACACAGTCAAAGGCTTTGGTGTAATCAATAAAGCAGAAGTAGATGCCTTTTCATGTATTCTCTTGCTTTTTTGATGATCCAACGGATTTTGGGAATTTGATCTCTGGTTCCTCTGATCTTTGAAGATTCCCTTAGAGGAGGAAGCCATAACTGACTCCAGTATTTTTGTCTAGATAATCCCATGGACAGAGGAGACTGGGGTGCTACATTCTGTGGGGTTGCCTAGTTGGATGCGACTTAGCATGCACATTCCCATGCTTATTCTATATTATATGTGTGGTCACAAGCATATAAAAGCAGTAACATACATTCTTACAGGAGAAGGCAGAGGGGGTGTTGTCAGAAACACAGAGAAGTCTATGCAAAGATGGAATAGAGAGAGGTATGACCGGAAGCCACTTGATGCTAACAGCCACTAGAAGCTGGACAAGGCAAGGAGTAGATCTTTTCATAGAGCCTCCGGAGAATTAGACTTTTAGAGGAATGTATGAGAGTTTCATTTGCTCTTATCCTCTAGCAGTACTTGGTATTCTCAGAGGTTTATTACTTTTATATTTATTTGATTTGTTGCAGTTTTAGTTGTTGTTCAATCCCCAAGTTGTGTCCAACTCTTTGTGACCCCATGAACCATGATATGCCCAGCTTCTCTGTCCTTCGTATCTCCCTGAGTTTTCTAAAACTCATGTTCATTGAGTCACTGATGCCGTCCAACCATCTCATCCTCTGTTGTTGTTCCTTTCTTCTCTTGTGCTCAATCTTTCCCAGCATCAGAGTCTTTTCCAGTGAGTCAGCTGTTTGTATCATGTGGCCAAAGTATTGGAGCTTCAGCTTCAGCATCAGCCCTTGCAGTGGATATTCAGGGTTGATTTCCTAAAGGAAAGGGTTGACTGGTTTGATCTCCTTGCTGTCCAAGGGACTCTCAAGAATTTTCTCCAACACCACAGTTCGAAAGCATCAATTATTCGATGCTCAGCCTTCTTTATGTTCTAACTCTTACATCCATACATGGCTACTGTAAAAACCACAGCTTTGACTATGCAGACCTTTGTCAGCAATGTGATGTCTTTGCTTTTCAGCACACTGTCTAGGTTTGTCATAGCTTTCCTGCCAAGAAGCAGTAATCTTCTAATTTCATGGCTGCAGTCACTGCCCACAGTGATTTTGAAGCCCAAAGAAAATGAAATCTGTCACTGTTTCCATTTTTCCCTCATCTATTTGCCAAGAAGTGATGTGACTAAATGCCATGATCTTCACTTTTTGAATGTTAAGCTTTAAGCCAGCTTTTTCACTTTCTTCTTTCACCTACATCAAGAGGCTCTTTAGTTCCTTTTCACTTTCTGCCAATAAAGTGGTATCATCTGCATATCTCAGGCTGTTGATATTTCTCCTGGCAATCTTGATTCCAGCTTATGAGTCATCCAGCCCAGCATTTCACATGATGTACTCTGCATATCAGTGCCCTGCAGTTTTAGTAGAAGGCGATGTCACCCCACTCCAGTGCTCTTGCCTGGAAAACCCCATGGATGGAGGAGCCTGGTGGGCTGCAGTCCATGGGGTCATTAAGAGTCGGACAAGATTGAGAGACTTCACTTTCACTTTTCACTCTCATGCACTGGAGAAGGAAATGGCAACCCACTCCAGTGTTCTTGCCTGGAGAATCCCAGCGACGGGGGAGCCTTGTGGGCTGCCGTCTCTGGGGTCGCACAGAGTCGGACACGACTGAAGCGACTTAGCAGCAGCAGCAGCAGCAGCACTGAATATCAGTTTAAATTTGCATTTTCAAGCAGCAGGTGATGTAGAGTACAGCACCACATATGTGTTAGTTATCTGTCTACCTATTTTGGTGAAATGTGTATTCAAAACTTTTGCCCAAATACCTACTGAGCTTGGAGATTGTATTAGTTTGCTAGGACTGCTTTAATCATGTATTGCAAACTATGGCTCAAACAACAGAAATGCATTGTCTGTTCTGGTCAATAAGTAAACAGAACTCGGAAAAAAAAAAAAAAAAAGTTGTGGAGACTGTAAGTTTGAAAGCAAGGTGTCAGCAGGACTGGTTCTCTGTGAGGGTCATGAATCTATTCTGTGTCTTTCTCCCAGTCTGTGGCAGTTTTCTGCCAATACTTGGGGTCCTGGGCTTGTTAAAATATCACTCTGATCTCTACCTTCATCTTTGCATGATGTTCTCTGTGTGCATTTCTACCTTTAAAGCTTTCCTCCTCACAAGGACCCAATTAAATTATTTAAGGGTTTAGCCTAATCCTCCATTTAGCTTGCTTACCTCTTTAAAAATCCTATCTCCAAATAAAGCATGTTATACTGGGTGTTAGGGTGCCAACACCAACAAAAAAAAAAATGAGGGGGACACCATCCCTTCCATAACAGTGATGAACATGAGAAGTTCTTATTAGAGATGTTGAGTTAGATGTTCCTCTAATGCCTCCATGTGATTATGTCTAGGAGACAACTGATAGTATTGTTCTGCACCTCAGCAGTCTGCTCCAAGTTGTACAAACGCTATGCCAGTTTATCAGAATAGATATTATAATAGAATCTGTGACTGCCGGTACAATTGCTAAGGGTAATGAAGACCATAGAAACCGAGTCAGAAACTTGAGGTGAAATTATCCAAGAAATGAACTGTTTGTAAATAAAATTGTTAAAGAGAAACCAAAGGCACATGACAAACAAGCAAAATCTAATATTGGGAGTGGTTTATGATGTCAAAGGCTACTAAGAGGTTGAATAAAATAAAACTAAAAGGTGTCACTTGGATTTGGTAAGATGGAGATGACTAGTGACAGTAATGAAAATAACTTCAGCAGAACTGTGGGGACAGCATATGGATCACAATGTGCTGGCACCGTCTTTCTGTAGGAAAACTCACGGCGTAATTAACGCCATTTAGAAGCTGAGAAATTAGATCAAGAGCCCAGAGGACTCTAAGTCAAGAACTACATATGTATTTCCCCAGATAAGGTTTGATTAAGGTAGTTGCAGACACATTTCTCTCTTTCAACTTAAAGTTAGACATACAATTCATACCAAATGTGTTGCCTCTGGGCCTATATTTCCACTAGTTTAAGTTGTACATACTCTGTGAATCATCTCCTGGTTAAAGTAATACCCATTAATTAATTTTTTTGTTATCATCCAGCAACATTTTTAAATTATCTGAAGCCAAAGTGATGATAGCATCTTAAAATAGTGGTTTTATATATATATATATATATGTATATAATTTTTATATGATATCAGTTCAGTTCAGTTGCTCAGTCATGTCCGACTCTTTGCGACCCCATGAATCACAGCACGCCAGACCTCCCTGTCCATCACCAACTCCCGGAGTTCACTCAGACTCATGTCCATCGAGTCAGTGATACCATCTAGCCATCTCATCCCCCGTCATCCCCTTCTCCTCCTGCCCCCAATCCCTCCCAGCATCAGAGTCTTTTATATGTGACAATATAAACACATATATAAAAATACATATATATGTAGAAAGAGAATAGCACAAATATATTCTTTCCTAACTAATTGCAATGTTAATTTGAAGATAGTTTTGTAACCAATGACACATGGCTCAGTGCTAACACTGATGACTGAATCGAAACATTGATTAATTTGATAATTGAGAAAATATTTCATTAAAACACATTTATTTTACATTAGTGAAGTTTATTTTTTTGTCATTCTGAGGGAAATGGAAGATGTTTCTTTTCAATTGAAAATAAATGTCAGATAATTTGGTAGGTTTTATAGAATTATCAACTAATCAAATGACTATTTACAGATTCCCTCCATGAATAAACTCATCTTACACATTTACTGAGTTCTTACTTTGTGTCAGACGTTGTATTATTGGTATAATTAGAGTACTAAATGAGACTGACAAGGCCCTGCCATTCCACAGTTTGTATTTGAGGGAGAGTGATAGATAATACAATAAATAAGTGATTTAATCATATTTTACAGGAATGGAGTCTCGTTTAGATTTAGCAACACATACTGGACCCTAAGAAACACACCAAGAGCCAGAAGAGGGAAGTGCCTGTTGTGGAAAAGGACAAACAAAGCCCCTAAGACATAAATATCATGTTATATTAACAGTAATGCTCAGATTTTAGCCTAGTCCAAAATCACATGTATGGTGTAATTGCAGTTTGCTAAGAGCACAGAAGTTTAATCTTCTCATACATATGTGAAAAGGGAACTATTTGAGATGATGGATGTGCTCATTATCTCAGTGGGAAATCACAATGTATAGGTATATCAGACCATCACATTGTATACTTTAAACATCTTTAAGGATCAAAATATGATGGAGCAGCTCATTGTTCTCCTTGGAGCTGGAAACTTGGTAGAGAATTCAGGACATGATGATGACAAGTGTGGTGGTGGAATTAAGATAAAAGTTCATCCATTTATTCTCTTTGTTCTCAGGAGAATATCACATAAAACTATCAGTTGAGAGGAGATGAAGGAGATGAAGTCTGAAATTATTATCTTGGGTATTAAACAGTTGACTTATTTTGGAATCTTTGTAGAATTTCAACGCAGTGTTGAGTATGGAATCATGAATAAAAACACATGTAGCCATTATTCAGTTTACCCAACAAAGTTAGATATTGAATACAAGTCCAGAGAGGAGAATAATTGGTTTATATCAGAGTAAGGGTTTTGCTTATATAGGGCATGCTCAATCACTTCAATTGTGAAGTGCAACCCATGGACTGTAGCCTTTGCAACCCATGGACTGTAGCCCGTGAGATTCCTCCGTCTATGGGATTCTCCAGTCAATAATACTGGAGTGGGTTGTCATTTCCTTCTTCAAGGGATCTTCCCAACCCAGGGATCTAACCTTTGTCTCCTGCATGTCATGCATTGCAGGTGGATTCTTTATCCACTGAGCCACTGAGGAAGCACTTGCTTATATAGTAGAACATAGGAAATGAAGGGAAAAGGAGCTGAAATACATGGAAGGGAATAGTTATAGCTTCATATCATGGAAAATAAGTTAGCGAGGTGAGAAATGATAACTAGAATAAATAATTAGTATTAAATGCAGGCCAATGGATGAAGCTGTCTATCAGCAGTTGAATAATCATTACACTTTAAGCACAGAGTCAATGATCTGAAATAACAAATGTACCTTTGAAAAAAATGTTGTTTGAATAGTCATATGATTTGTTTCAAAATTATTTCACCCTCTCTCAAATTTCTACTGAAGTATGTCCAAATACATTTCAACTACAGCATATAAACCGTGATGTGGGGCTGTGGATCTTGGCAAGAGAATATGCTGAAGAGAGAAAAACAGAGAAAAGGAGAAGCAGAAATAAAAAAAGGGAAAAAAGGAACAGGAAGACATTTCTTTTTAATATTATTTTATTAGCAAAATTTCATTTTTTAAATTCATATTAAACATGCACTTCTTATTTTTAACTATCTCAAAAGTTGAAGGTGAAAGGGTTAGTTGCTCAGTTCTGTCCAACTCTTCATGACACCATGGACTATAGCCCACCAGGCTCCTCTGTCCATGGAATTCTCCTGGCAAGAATACAGGAGTGGGTAGTCATTCCCTTTTCCAGGGGATTTTCCCAACCCAGGGATCCAACCCAGGTCTCCCGCATTGCAGGCAGATTCTTTACCATCTGAGCCACCAGGGAAGCCCTTAACTATCTCAGGTAAACATCCTATCATTTCCCATAACGTGTCAGGACAAGAAATTTATATATGTAGTATAAATATATCTTACATTATTTAGCACGCAATATGTATATATAATTAAGTTGAAAAGTTAACTGTGCTCATTCATTAGATAGTACAGATTATAGTCACCTTGATGGCTTCCTTTCTTGGATCTCTTAAGTTCGAAGATAGAAGGTCTTCTTGGGTTTTATTAATTGTAGTTTCTGAAAAAGCTTAAATATCATTAATACAATGTTGGTGAATAATTTATTATTAAGTACTTTGAACCTTTAATAATTATGTTTTGGAAGTATTATTATTTACAAGGAAATATTGTCAAGTTTATTGTTGAAAAACAAAAATATCAGCTTTAAAAGAAGTAGCAGAAGTATATATATATATATATATTTTAAATTTATTACAGTGTATGTATATATACATACTGGGAATAAATTGGATACACACATATACAATTAACAGTCACTATCTCTAAGTAATGTAATATCAATTTATTGTTATCTTTTTTCTGAAATTTTTTCTTCAATAAGCATGGACTACTTAAATAATTTTGCAAGTTTATTTTTAAATTTAAAAAAAAAGATGTCTGAGAAAAGGCTTGGTTCTTCTCAAAAGGCAATATTTTCCTCTTTTCATTTAGATTGGATACTTTACTCCTCAAGCCATGCTTACTCACAGATTTTATGGCCATGTGGAATAGTACTTGATGTTGCTTAGTCACTAAGTCATCTGATTCTTTTGCGACCCCCATGGACTGTAGCCTGCCAGGATCCTCTGTCCATGCGATTTCCCACACAAGAATATGGTAGTAGGTTGCCATTTGTTTTTCCAGGGATCTTCCCCATCCAGGGATCGAACCCATGTCTCCTGCATTGTGGGGCAAGTTCTTTACCACCAGGGAAGTCCTTGAATTGTGAAAGTGAAGTCGCTCAGTCGTGTCTGACTCTTTGTGCCACCATGGACTGTAGCCTAACAAGCTTCCTCGTACATGGAATTTTCCAGGCAAGAGTACTGGAGTGGGTTGACATTTCCTTCTCCAGAGGATCTTCCCAACCCAGGGATCGAACCTGGGCCTCCTGCATTGTAGTCAGACGCTTTACTAGTACTATACAACTAAAAAGTATTACATATTTGGGGCTTCCAAGGTGGCACAAGTGGTAAAGAACCTGCTTGCCCATGCAGGTGATGTAAGAGACTCAGGTTCAATCCCTGGATCAAGAAAATTCCCTGGAGAAGGAAAAGGCACCCCTCTCCAGTATTCTGGCCTAGAGAATCCCATGGACAGAGGAGCCTGGCTGGCTATAGTTCATAGGGTCACAAAGAGTCGGACAGAACTGAAGTGACTTAGCATGCATACAAGTATATGTGAATACTTCTCTGTTAAGGAGAGAAAACATTCTTTGTGTGAAAAGCTCTTGTGTGTGAATCTTTGCCATTACATATTCCTTGATCAGCTACTGGAATTCTCTTTTCTGTTCCCCTGTCTGAAAGGTGAAAATAAATTTTAGTTACTGAGAAAAAAGTAGCAAGCTACGTGAAAAGATCATTTTAGCTATTATGAAAAACATGCAAAAAAACAAAAAACAAAACAAAAACAAAGTTTCTAACACTCACAAAAAATTAGCATAGTCCATTATGGTAAACTCTACCATATAAATACATTTTTATTTCACTCTCTGCTATTTTTTCTCTTTCATTTTAATTCATGGTTCTTGTTCTTTTTCTTTTCATTTTTCTGATTGTATTCTGTTGTCTTTCCATTTTCTCACTAAACTGGCACCCTAAATTATTTCATAGAAATCTATGATCATTTTATATCTTCCAAATTGCTTAGTACCAAATTAACCTTATATGATTTGTTTTAGACATCATGTCCCAATGCCCACTTTTAGTCATTGATTTTCCTACATTGGCTCACAAGATAATCTTAAAAGCTTTGATTTCACAGAGTCATCCAAGTGGTGCTTGTGGCAGTACTTTTAATTAAAAATCGAGGCTACTGAAATAAAAAAAAAAATAGAAAATGTAGTCCTTTATGCAAATCAACTCTATAAACTGGAAATTTACATAAAAATAACTTTTTTCATAAAAGTTTACTTTATAAATTCATATTCACTTAGATTTATTATTCCAAACCAGATCTGCCTTGTCTAGCATGTTGTTATAGTTATTTAGTCATTAAGTGGTGTCCAACTCTTTTTCATCCCCGTGGACTGTAGCCCAGTAAGTTCCTCTGTCTGTGGGATTTCCCAAGCAAGTATACTGCAGTGGGTTGCCATTTTCTTCTCCATGGGATCTCCCCAAACCAGGGATGGAACTTGCATCTCCTACATTGGATTCTTTACCACTGAGCCAGCAGGGAAGCCCCTTAGACATAAAAAAAAAAAAATTTGTCCTTTTCATCAAATGTTCTCTATTATCCACAATGTCATCACTCTAAGAAGCTTATCAATGTATTGACCCACAAAATTTCTTTTTTAGAAGAAATTTCAGTGATAATAAAATTTAATTATTTATTATTATTTATCAATTAATAAAGACAATGGTAAATGAACTAGCTGTAGTTATTTTTTAATTGGTATATCGCATGTTTGAGTGTGTATAATTTTAATTTATAGTAATTTTTTACTTAAAAAATATTTTTTTGTAAAGTAAGAAATGTGAGTATTAATGAAGACCATGAGATGACTTAGGGATTTATTCCATAGTAAACAAGCATGCAACTATTTCTTTAATGCTCCAGTCAGTGATTTATCTTTCCATGTCAGATTGTCACCATATCCAACATCAAATAATTATTCTTTTCAGTTATTTGGAGAAT
Source organism: Bos grunniens (assembly GCF_055505025.1). Taxonomy (NCBI): domain Eukaryota; kingdom Metazoa; phylum Chordata; class Mammalia; order Artiodactyla; family Bovidae; genus Bos; species Bos grunniens. The sequence goes on along the minus strand of NC_141176.1, from coordinate 4,926,899 downwards.
TAAATTTGTCATAGCTCCTTTCTTCACAGTGGCATACTCAAAATGGAGGTCAGCATTTTTTTTTTTTTTTTTTTCCCTGTGTCTAAAAGCAGGATAGTAAATATTTCTGACTTTTCAGGCTCTGTGGACTTTTTTTTGCAACTTCTCAGTTCTGTCATTTTCGTGCTAAAACAGCCATGACAAATGTGAAACAAGTAAGCTATGTTCCAATAAAATTTTATTTACCAAAGCACGTGAATGTTCCAGCACTGGATCACCATGGTATAGACTCACTTTTCCCTGATCCTCACTTTTAATTGCATTTCCCAGGTGGTGCTAGTGGTAAAGAATCACCTGGAATACAGGAGCTGTAAAGAGACTAGGGTTCGATCCCTGGGTTGGGAAGATCCCCTGGCAATCCACACTAGTATTCTTGCCTGGAGAATCCCGTGGATAGAAGAGCCTGGATGGCTACAGTCCGTAGGGTCACAAAGAATCTGTCACAACTGAAGTGACTTAGCATGCTTTTATAATTACAACTAAATGCCCCAGAAATAATTCAAAAGACAATGATAAAAGTATTTTGAAAGCTATAAAAAAGGATGGGCTAGGAATATTAATCCTTAAGGAGCAAGAAAATAGTTCCTTGAGTTTTATTTTTATTTCCTAAATATGGTGGTCACTGGAGACTTCTATAACCTGAATACATCCATTGGAATAAAAATATATAAATAAACCATAAAGTACTTTCTCTGCTCAGAGAATCAGGAAACACAAAGGCCAAGGCTTGCTCCACATCTAACACATTGGTTAATTCACTTGCAGCAGCAGCTTCAAGGATTTAATGTCCTGAACCAGTCTGCTCCAAACCTGAGACACCAGTGACCAAGCAGATCTACCCACAGGAAAAGCAGCAGAAGAGCCCCGGGTGTCTTGACCTTCTATGTAGTAGCACAAGGACACAAAAACCTAGTCTATCTCTTCCCTGCCATATCTGCTACCCCACCCTATCTCCTTCATACATAGAAGATTTCCCCACCAACAATAGACAGCTTGGAAAGTAACTCCTGCCTTAGAAGGAGACACTGGCAGAGTTTGAGCAGGAACATCAGTAGCAACTGAAGAAGGAAGCAGGACAGAATAATATTGTCAGAGCTCTGAAAATTAAATAGTCATGGGGAATATACCTCACAAAAGGGATCAGAATTTATCTGCTTATCTTGCATAGAATACAGTCAAATATGTACTGACATAATATTCAAAATGTTCATGATGGAATAAAAGGTCATTCATCATATCCAGAATCAGAAAAAAAAAAAAAAATTAAATGAGGAAAGACAGTCAACTGATGCCAATGCTGAGATGAGTCAGATGTTGGAATTGCCTTATCATGACTTAAACAACATTACAAGAAAGACTTAAGTAAAATGATTTTTAAAAATCTCAGGAAAGATGTTGAAGTTAAAAAATGACTAAAAGAAAATTACAGACACAAAAGTTAACATAACTGAAATAAAATTTACTGGGTAAATGTGACACTGGAGTGGAGATGAAAAGGATAAAATCAGAGTTTTAACAACAGATTAATAGAATTTACTTGCTCTAAAAAACAGAGAATAGATTTTAGAAAATCAGCCTCAGGAATTTGTGGAAAAGCAAACTATGTAACATTCATATCATTAGAACGTCAGCAGGAAAGACAATAGGAATAAAGTAAAATATTTTAAAAAATGAATGAGAGGCTTACCTGGTGGCTAAGTGGTGAAAATCTGCCTGCCAATGCAGGAAACACGTTTTTTATCTCTGATCCGGGAAGATCCCATGCACTGCAACTATTGAGCCTGTGCTGTAGAGCCAAGGGTCCTAGAGTCTATGTTCTGCAACAAGAGAAGCCGCTGCAATGAGAAGCCTGTATATTGAAATGAAGAGTAGCCCTTCCCTTCATCACTGCAACTAGAGAAAAGCCCATGCAACAAGACCCAGCACAACCAAAATTAAAATAAAATTATCTTTAAAAATGGGTGAAACTTCCCAAATTCAATGAAAGACATTTAGTTACTATATATTCAGTAAACTTTGCAATGCTAAGTTGGATAAGTTTAAAAATTCTCACCAAAGTATATCATAATTATTACCATTAAGGACAAAAAATTCATGCAAATATCCAGAAAGAAGTGGTACAATACCTTTGGAGAAACACCAGACAGTCAGTATATCGCCTAAAATAACTGAGGCCAGAAGAAGCAGAACAACATTGTCAAATGCTGGAAGAAGAGATATCAATTCAGAATTATGTATCCTGAAAAAATATTCTTCAAGAAAGAATTAAAATAAAATTTGCAGTAAGCAGACCTTTCATTTAAAAATAGCCATAGGAAACTCTCTACAGAGAAAAGGAAGGATAACCAAAGAAGTGTAGAACTTTCACAAAGGAAAGAAACACATCACAATGAGTAAAATTAGAAATAAAACATAACAGGCAATTTTTCAACTATTGGGTTTCTTTAATCATATTTTATGGTGGGAGCAAAACTTTTAATAAGTTAAGATATAATGCTCAATGTAAGGATAAGAAACAAACAGTTGTTACAATTATATATAAAAGTCGAGAGAATAAAGGGACCTAAATGGAAATAAACAAACAGTTCAAGCAACCAAGAGGAAGGCAACATATACGAAAAAAAAATAAGCAGAGGAAAAAAACAAATATTATATAAAAAATGACAGACTTAAACTCTAACATATCAGTAATTATTTAAATGTAAATGGCTTAAATACACCAATGAAAAAGCAAAGACTTTCAAGTTGAATTAAAAAAACAGTTGTATATAAGAAATTCACTTCAAACTTAGCAACATAGATTAGTTGAAAGTAAAAGGACAACTAAATATACAGTAAACAAATATTTTAAAACCATGACTGGCTAGATTAATATAAAATAAATATATTTCAGAGCAAAGAGAGTCATAAGGGATATCATATAATAGTAAAAGAGTCAGTGCAGCAAGAAGATACAATTCTAAATCAGCATGCACTAAAAATAGATTTGCAAAATGCATTAGAAAATACTACTGGAAACAAAGTAGGGAATACACAAATCAACATCCATAGTTAGTACTTCAAAACCTACTCTTAGTGGTTAATATAACTACTACAAGAAAACCAGGAAGGATGTAGAATTCTACAACACCATTAGCTAAAGGAATCTATTAATATTTGATATTTATAGAACAATCTGAGCTTCCCTGGTGGCTCAGATGGTAAACCGTCTGCCTGCAATGCAGGAGACCTGGGTTCAATCCCTGGGTGGGAAGATCTCCTGGAGAAAGAAATGGCAACCCACTCCAGTATTCTTGCCTGGAGAATCCCATGGACAGAGGAGCATGATGGTAGGCTACAGTCCATGGGGTTGCAAAGAGTCAGACATGACTGAGTGACTTCACTATCTACCCAACAATGGCAGAATACACATTTTTTCCCAAAGGCCTATAAAACATTTAACAAGACAGATAATAACTTGTGAGAAAAGAACTATAAAATTTAAAAGAATTTAAATTATGTGCAATATGTTCCCAGAACAAAAGGGATTGAACTGAAAATTGATAATAGAAAATAGGAAAATCCCTAAACCTTGAAAATAAAGCACACTTATAATTGACCCATGGGACAAAGAAAGAATCTCAAAGTAAATTTAAAAATGTATAGAACTGAGTGAAAATAAAAATACATCATATTAAAATTTGTGGAGAATTGCTAAAACAGTGCTGAATGGAAAATTTATAGCACTAAATGCTTGCATTAGAAATTAGGAAAAATTCAATAATCTACCTTTGAACCTCAAGAAACTAAAGAAAGAAGAGCAAGATAAACCCAAAAAGTAGAAAGTATGTAACTGAATATAGAAACAAAAAATAGAGAAAACTAATTAATGCAAAATCTGGTTCTTTGAAAGTACGTTTTTTAACTTAATAAAATTCTGGTAAAACTGACAAAATAAAAGAGAAAAAATTATGATTACCGCTATAAAAAAATGAAACAAAAGGTTTCACTATAAAACATGCTGATTTAAAATGATAATAAATGTTTATAATAATTTTTTTTTTACTTTACAATATTGTATTGGTTTTTCCATACATCAACATGAATCTGCCATGGGTGTACACGTGTTCCCAATCCTGAACCCCTCCTTCCACTTCCCTCCCCATACCATCCCTCTGGGTCATCCAAGTGCACCAGCCCCAAGCTTCCTGTATCCTGCATCAAACCTGAACTGGCAATTCATTTCTTATTTGATATTATATATGTTTCAATGCCATTCTCCCAAATCATCCCCCTCCCCCCAACAGAGTCCAAAAGACTGTTCTATACATCTGTGTCTCTTTTGCTGTCTCGCATACAGGCTTATCGTTACCATCTTTCTAAATTCCATATATATGCGTTAGTATACTGTATTGGTGTTTTTTTTTCTGGCTTACTTCACTCTGTAAAATCAGCTCCAGTTTTATCCACCTCATTAGAACTGATTCAAATGCATTCTTTTTAATGGCTGAGTAATACTCCATTGTGTATATGTACCACAGCTTTCTTATCCATTCATCTGCTGATGGACATCTAGGTTGCTTCCATATCCTGACTATTATAAACAGTGCTGCGATGAACATTGGGGTACACGCGTCTCTTTTAATTCTGGTTTCCTTGGTGTGTATGCCCAGCAGTGGGATTGCTGGGTCATATGGCAGTTCTATTTCCAGTTTTTTAAGGAATCTCCACACTGTTCTCCATAGTGGCTGTACTAGTTTGCATTCCCACTAACAGTGTAAGAAGGTTCCCTTTTCTCCACACCCTCTCCAGCATTTATTGCTTGTAGACTTTTGGATCGCAGCCATTCTGACTGGCGTGAAATGGTACCTCATTGTGGTTTTTATTTGCATTTCTCTGATAATAAGTGATGTTGAGCATCTTTTCATGTGTTTGTCAGCCATCTGTATGTCTTCTTTGGAGAAATGTCTATTTAGTTCTTTGGCCCATTTTTTGATTGGGCCATTTATTTTTCTGGAATTGAACTGCAGGAGGTGCTTGTATATTTTTGAGATTAGTTGTCAGTTGCTTCATTTGCTATTATTTTCTCCCATTCTGAAGGCTGTCTTTTCACCTTGCTTATAGTTTCTTTTGTTGTGCAGAAGCTTTTAATTTTAATTAGATCCCATTTGTTTATTTTTGCTTATATTTCCAATATTCTTGGAGGTGGGTCATAGAGGATCCTGCTGTAATTTATGTCAGAGAGTGTTTTGCCTATGTTCTCCTCTAAGAGTTTTATATTTTCTGGTCTTACATTTAGATCTTTAATCCATTTTGAGTTTATAATAATTTGACACATCTACTCAACACCTCGAAATAAAAGAACTAATTCTTAAGACACTCAAGCTACAAACTCTAAGACAAAAGGAAACAAATAACCTGAGAAGTCATATAACCAGTAAACAAATATAAAGTGCAATTAAAAAAAAAAAAGAAACAAAAAACTACTGAAAAAGGAATATCAAGGATCAGGTGGTTTTACTGTAGAATTTTGCTGAATATGGAAAAAAAATTAACATAAATTTTACACAATGTCTTTCAGAAAATATAAAAAGAGGAAACACTTCCCAACCAAATTCATGAGACCAGTATTACCTTGATATCAAAATAATTAAGGGAAACCATGGAAAAGAAAATTATAGGCCAATATGTCTAATAGACTTCATGCAAAAATCTTCAACAAATATTAGCAAATTTAATCCACCAATATGTAACAATAATAGTAGTCCATGATAAGTGAAATTTATTACCAGTATACAGTCCTGGCTCAATAATTCCATCAATAACATCTTCCGTATAAAGAGACTAAAGAAGAAAACCATATAATATCAACTGATCAGTAAAATCATTGACGAAGAAAACAAAAATATTACATTAGAGATAGAGGTGGACATCTTCAGCTTGATAAAGACTATCTACAAAGTATCCATAACTGCAATCATATTTGATGGGTGGAGACTAGACACTTTCCCTATAAAACTGCAATAAGGTAAAGAGGAGAAATAAAGTTACTTTCGTTTGAAGATGAAATAATTTTCTTTGAAGAAACTGTGTCAGAATCTACCAAAACTCCTAAAAATAAGAAGTGATTTCAGTGATATGATGAGATATAAAAACAACACATAATAATCATTTTTTTCTGACAATAAGTGGAAACTGAAATCAAAATTCAATTCTATTAATAATTATTCCAAATAAAGTTAAATGAATCAACATAAAACTGAGAAACATGTACAGGATTATGTATTATGATTAAAATATTGATGAAAGAAACTAGAAAAGATATATTCAATAGTAATTGAATAGATATAGTGTTTATGGATTGGAAGACTCAACATTGCAAAGGTATCAATTTTCAAAATTCTATCAAAATATTTACAGATATATTCAAGCTTATTCTAAGATTTATATAGGAATAAAAAATATCCTAGAATAGCTAAAATAATTTTAAAAAATAATAAAATAGAGGAACAATTTTTCCTGGTGTTAAAGGATATTATATAGATGCAGTCAGTATTCAGGGCAGTGTTGTGCTAACAGAAGAACAGACTTAAATCAATGGAGTAGAATGCAAAATTTAGAAATAAATCAACACAAATGTGTCCAATTAATTTTAAACAAAGGAGCAAAAGTAATTCAATTCAAGAAGACTAACCTTTAAAAAAAAATAGTTCTGAAGTAATTAGACACTAATAGGCAAAAAATAAGCTTTTACATAAATCTCACACCATATATAAAAACTAATCCAAAGCTAATCATAGAGTTGGTCACAAATATAAAATTACAAAACTTCTAGAAAAAAAATAGGAGCAAAACTTTGGAAACCGGAATGAGACAAAGAGTTCTTACACTTGACATCAAATGTGATTCATAAGAAAAAAAGAAAAAAAAAGATAAATTGAACTTCATCAAGATTAAAACCTTTTGCTTGGTGAATGAATCTGTTGAGACAATCACAAATTAACAGGAAATATTGCAAAATTTAGAAAAAATAAAGAACTCTCAAATTCAACAGTAAGAAAGAAAAAAACCCATTTAGAAAAATCATGAAAGATATTAGCAGACATTTCACTAAAAATGAAATGTGTTGTGCTGTGCTTAGTTGCTCCATTGTGTCCGACTCTTTGAGCCCCAAGGCTCCTATGTCTATGGGAACTTTCCAGGAAAGAATATTGGAAATGGGCTGTCATGTCCTCCTCCAGGAGATCTTCCCAACCCAGGGATCGAACCCAGGTCTCCTGCATTGCAGCCCAATAATTCTGGTTGGGTAGCCTTTCCCTTCTCTGGGGGAATCTTCCTGACCCATGAATTCAACCAGGATCTCCTGCATTGCAGGCGGATTCTTCACCAGCTGAAATATCAGGGAAGCCTAAAAAGGAAATACATATGCCAAATAAGTACAGGAAATGCTATTCAAATTAATTTGTGATTAAGAAAATCAATTAGTGTTTAAGAAAATGTACATTAAAACCACCATATACCTGTAGGAATAACTAAAAGAAAAGAATAACCACAATACCAAAATCTAATGAAGATTTAGAGAAAATAAATTACTTATATGTTGTTGATAGAAATGTAAGATGGTACAGCTTTGCTCAAAAACTGCTTGGCAGTTCCTTAAAAAAAAAAAAGCACACATGTAATAACTATCATACAACTTAGCACTTATGCTCATTTATCTCAGAGAAATAAAAATACATGTTCACACAAAAACCGGTACATGAATGTTTATGGCAGCTTTATTCCATTATAAAATTACTTTCAATGTTATATGTAATTTTGTCACTACTTATGAGAAACAAGGGACTTATTTCTATTACCATTTTAAAGATATGTAGGTCAAGGCTAAGAGGATGTTAAAGTCTCATAGTTGAATAGTCTCATAGTTGAATTTAATAGAGATATTAAGAGAGATTTCTAGGCCCTTTGCATAATATCTGACCCCATCTCAACCTATCACATAGGTTACTATAATAAAAATAAGAGAAATAGCAATAAATAGTAGCTACTCTTTGAAGATTCAACCTCAATAGTTACTATATTGCAAAAAAAAAGTGACAAAATTTGACAGTTAAACATATTGTTTATTAGAATTAAATATGGATATAAAGCATTAAATCATCACATGACTGAAAATGTTCAAGAAAAATACAGTAGCTCTGTCAAAGTATGGCATGAACAGAAAATGCAGAAGAGAATAATTAAAAACCATGCCAAATATTGCCCAGGTGACCTCATCTCAGCCCTATTTAATGGAGCCCTGAATTAGCTCATATGTAATTTCCCAGTGCTGGTGTTGATTGCCTTGTGTTTATGTAGCTCTTCTTCAAAGGAGGTCAGAGCTCTTAAGACTTCAATTAAGTCATTTATGAGAGTCAGCAGATATTTGCATATGTTCTGATAGAACCAGGTACCTTCTATAAAATACTATTGTTAAAACCATCACGCTTCTACCATCTTTGATGAATTTGGTAGTCAATGTGGTTCACAGAAAAAAACCAATACAATTTCCTTGCCACATAGTGTTCTCTCTTTATAAGTTGGGGTAAAACCATTTGAAAGGAAAAATATCATTCTAACAAAATTGATAATGTGAAAACATTTTGGAAAAATCATTAACAAAGATGATCTATCAATATTAATAAGGCACCTGTCATTTAACCTGAGAAATCTTGCAATTAACATAACTTTGCCAGGGAAACTAGTAAATAAGTTTAGATTTTTCATCCTCTTCAGGAGCCATAAAACCATAATAAGTGTTTATAAATATATAAGGGTTTTTTTTTAGGAATACAGTCACTGTGATCCCACAGCTCTTAGAAAGAATTGTGGTGAAAATTTAATAGCAACATGTTATTTCTGTGATTTAAATTATACTTATTTTCAAGTTCTTAAGTAGAGGATTGAAGAAAGCCTATCTGATGGAGCATTTACCACTCTAGTAATTTTACTGGAAAACTGAGGTCTCTTTCTAAAGGCCCTTAAAAATGGAACTTATGAAAAGATGAGTTCAAGGAAATGTCATTTTTTTGGAAACACATTTCCTCAAGTTGCCATTTTATAAGTAAATTAGTTTTACTCACTTGCTCTTTCCCCTTTTACTGTGCATGAAGTACTGTAAACCTGTATGCTAATGATCACCAGTTACATAAATGACAAAATGAGAGACCATTATGTGACAAACAAAGAGCAGCAGTAGTAGCTGGTAAATAATGTCAGCCATTATACCCTACTTGCTGTACCCAAAGGGTGACCTCCTAAGACAACCTTTGGAAATATGTTATCATTTAGGAGGTTAATCACACGCTAAAAGCAATTCTTGGCAGAAAACACAATTGTGGCACTATAGCTTTTTATGTTGCAATATTTCAAAAGTATTATAAATTCAAGTTGAAATTACATAAGGCTATGACGAACCCTTATCATTGGATCTGTTGAATTTTAAAGCTGGCATATTTTGAACATGGCAGAGGCAACGATTCTTGCATTTTCTGAGATATTTTCTTGTCTACCAATTTGTCATAAGTGGCTAATTTTACATACAGTGATTTCCTCAGGAAACACTGCTTCATTTTTTCCTATGCATTCATAAACTTCTTTTACAATGAACATATTTGCTTTCTTATAAACCCCACAACTCATTATGCTATAATGAAAGGCCTAGCAAACTAGGATGTTAAATAAAGTAACATATTTATTATCTTTACTATTAGTAAGCCCAGTGGTAAATAGAGATAGAAGAGAAGGATATTAAGGTTTAATGAAGGGGAAAAAAGATGACCTAAAGCAATATATTTCTATTACTGCTAGGAAAGGAAGTTTAAATATTTCAAAAAGACAAAACAGGAGATTAACATGAGGACATAGTGACTTAAAACAATTGTATTCAATTTACACTCTGTTCTAAGATCAAGACTAATGCAACCAAATAGCTCTATCAATATTTTAAATATGGACTACAACAACTGAAGATATTTTGGGAGAAGAGTAGTGTTTTCTATGGATAAAGTAGTTGGTTTCTTTCTTTTTTTACTGGGAATAATCTAATCAGAAATTTCAGCTAGTTTCAAAAATTTATAAATTCAACTATGTATGATTTAGTCATAAAAATAAAACATCCAAGTTTGAATTACTAACATTTCACTGATTTAAGAATGAAGAAAAAAAGAAATAAAAGCAGCAATCATTTCTTTATTTTTACTATGGAGAAAATGTGTTACTATCACCTAATGCAGAAACATGCATAGCAGAACCACAGCCTCTTAAATCTTTAGATCTCAATTTGTCAGAGATTGAGAATTCACAGTAATATGCTACCATAGCTGAAGAGAATTTACATGGCTCATAAAATCTGTTAGTAGTACACATAGTGGGATGCTCATGTAGAGTTACATATAATTTTGAAATGCACTGAAAGTCTCTTTTATATACATGACATTATTTAGTAATGTCAAGATTGAAATTCAACCTCTTTTGGAAGAGAGAAACAAAGGAAAGAACACACACTTTCACTCTTTCATGGATCACAGCATTGTCATGGTGAAGGGCTTTGTGTAACTCAATGAAACTATGAGCCATGCTATGCAGGGTGTTGACTAAAGCAATGTGCAACCTAAAAGTTGATAGTTAGGTTTTATTCCATGGGAATGTTAGGACTTGAGCCCAGGAGACAGTCTGTCAGTTGACCCAAGAGAGCTGACTCCAAGGAGGCAGGGAAGGAGCCAGGTTATATACAAGTTTGCAGCGAGGGGCAAGTAATCTGAATATGAAAAGACTGATGTTAATTAAGAGAAAATTAAATCTCTCACATGAAGAGATTTAGCAGTCTTCTATATGGGAAGATGCAAATGTCCCAGCCTCCTGAAATAATTTCTTTCATATGCCTCTAGCTACCTGGGGCCAATCCTCTTTTCTTTATTTCTTACATACTAATTCCTTGTTTGCTATAAGAGATGACAATGTGGTGGCTGGCCACTCCTCACATCCCACCATGTCCTCAGCACTTACTGGGGGAAGTAGCTGATGGCTTCCAAATAGTTGGCTCTGTTTAACCTGGGCTCAGAAACTTGAATTTGGAAAAGGCTTGTTTATGAATAGAGCCTAGAACAGGAAATATTTCATTTCACAAAGGCCACCCAAGATAGACAGATCATAGTGAAGAGTTCTAACAAAATGTGGTCCACTGGAGGAGGGAATGCAAATCACTCCAGCATTCTTGCAGCAAGAACTCCATGAACAGTGTGAAAAGGCAAATATATATGACACCTGAAGATAAGCCTCCCAGGTTGGAAGGTGTCCAGTATGCTACTGAGGAAGAATAGAAGGCAATTATAAAGGCTCCAAAAAGAATGAAGTGGTTGGATCCAAGTGGAACTGATGCTCATTTATGGATGTGTCTGGTGGTGAAAGTAAAGTCCCATGCTGTTAGGAACAATACTGCATAGGTCCATGCAGTTAAGTTCATGAATGAAGGTTAATTGAACATGGTCAAGCAGGAGATGGTAAGAGTGAACCTCGAGATCTTAGAGTTGCGGAAACCAAGTAAGTGAGAAGCCAAGAAGCAATCAGAAAGTTGGAGAACTTATGTTTATTACACCGGCAGGCCCAGAGGAGATAACACTCCAAGCTCTAAGCCCCAAACAAAGAGATTACAAAGCTTTTATAGACAGTGAATGACATCAGACTATAGTGGGTGGCACTAACTGTTAATAGGTTGATTTAAACTAGGGTTATTGTGCACACAGGAACAGCAATTAAGATAGGGGTTGGGGGAATGTCTGACCTTTACACAGATAGGCATGGCTAAGCAGGATTATAGGGGATAGGTAATTGCAAAAGAAGGGCAAGTGTGAGTGAGATAAGCTTCAGTTCTTAGCATTGTTGTAAGTCTCCATTTTTTTGAGACTATGTATATTGTCACCCTGCTTATTTAACTTATATGCAGAGTACATCATGAGAAATGCTGGGCTGGAAGATGCACAAGCTAGAATAAAGATTGCAGGGAGAAATATCAATAGCCTCAGATATGCAGATGACACCACCCTTGTGGCAGAAAGTGAAGAACTAAAGAGTCTCTTGATGAAAGTGAAAGAGGTGAGTGAAAAAGTTAGCTTAAAGCTCAACATTCAGAAAACTAATATCATGGCATCTGGTCCCACCACTTCATGGGAAATAGATGGGGAAACAGTGGAAACAGTGTCAGACTTTATTTTTTTGGGCTCCAAGATCACTGCAGATGCTGATCGCAGCAAGGAAATTAAAAGACGCTTACTCCTTGGAAGGAAAGTTATGACCAACCTAGACAGCATACTAAAAAGCAGAGACATTACTTTGCCAACAAAAGCCTGTCTAGTCAAGGCTATGGTTTTTCCAGTGGTCATGTATGGATGTGAGAGTTGGACTGCAAAGAAAGCTGAGCACCAAAGAATTGATGCTTTTGAACTGTGATGTTGGAGAAGACTCTTGAAAGTCCCTTGGAGTGCAAGGAGATCCAACCAGTGCATCCTAAAGGAGATCGGTCCTGGGTGTTCTTTGGAAGGAATGATGCTGAAGCTGAAACTCTAGTACTTTGGCCACCTCATGGGAAGAGTTGACTCATTGGAAAAGACTCTGATGTTGGAAGAGATAGGGAGCAGGAGGAGAAGGGGACGACAGAGGATAAGATGGCTGGATGGCACCACCAACTCAATGGACATGGGTTTGTGTGGACTCCAGGAGTTGGTGATGGACAGGGAGGCCTGGCGTGCTGTGGTTCATGGGGTCTCAGAGAGTTGGACACGACTGAGCGACTGAACTGAACTTAACTGATGTGTCCTATGTGATCCAGAATTTGCAAGGAGCAAACCAAGTTACAGAAGCAGAATGAGCAGAAAGTTATTGTAAATTTTAACTTTTCCTCTTCTTTAGGAATCAGTGAAATAAAATTAATGGGAATGGGTGAATTGAATTTAGATGACTATCATATTTACTACTTTGAGTAAGAATCCCTTAGAAGAAATGGAGTAGCCCTCCTACTCAAAAAGAGTCCAAAATGCAGTACTCGGGTGCAATCTCCGAAACTACAGAATTATCTTTGTTTCCAAGACAAACCATTCAACATCACAGTATTCCAGTCTATGCCCCAATCACTGATGCCAAAGAAGTTGAAGTTTATTGCTTCTATGAAGACCTACAAGACCTTTTGGAACCAGCAACCAAAATAATGTCCTTTTCATCATAGGGAATTAGAATGCAAAGTAGGAAGTCAAGACATACCTGGAGCAACAGGCAAATTTGGCCTTGGAGTACAAAATGAAGCAAGTCAAAGGCTAACAGAGTTTTGCCAAGAGAACACCCTGGTCACAGCAAATACCTTTTTCCAAAAACACAAAAGATGACTCTACCAATGGATGTCATCAGTTGGTCAATACAGAAATCAGATTGATTATGTTGCTTGTAGTTGAATTTGGAGCAGATAAATGCAGTCAGCAGAACAAGACCAAGACCTGGAGCTGACTGTGTTTATGATCATGAGCTCTTCATTGCAAAATGCAAGCTTACATTGAAGAAAATAGGGAAAACCACTAAGCCATTCAGATATGATCTAAATCAAATCCCTGTGATTATACAGTTGGGGGTGATGAATAAATTCAAAGGATTGGATCTGGTACAGAATGCCTAAAGAACTATGCATGCTGCTAAGTCACTTCAGTCATTTCCGACTCTGTGCAACCCCATACATGGCAGCCCACCAGGCTCCCCCGTCCCTGGGATTCTCCAGGCAAGAACACTGGAGTGGGTTGCCATTGCCTTCTCCAGTGCATGAAAGTGAAAAGTGAAAGTGAAGTCACTCAGTCGTGTCCGACTCTTAGCGACCCCATGGACGGAAGCCTACCAGGCTCCTCCGAACATGGGATTTTCCAGGCAAGAGTACTGGAGTTGGGTGCCATGGCCTTCTCCAAAAGAACTATGCATGGAGGTTCATAATTTTGTATAGGAGGCAATAACCAAAACATCCTAAGGAAAAGAAATGCAAGAAAGCAAAGTGACTGTTTGAGGAGACTTTAAAAATAGCTGAGAAAAGGAGAGAAGAAAGGCAAGGGAGAAAGTAAATGATATACCCAACTAAATTCAGAGTTCCAGAGAATAGCAAAGAGAGATATGACAGCCTCCTTAAATGAATAATGCAAAGAAAAAGAGGAAAATAATAGAATGGGAAAGATTAGAGATCTCTTCAAGGAAATTGGAGATACCAAGGGAAACTTTCATTTAAGGATGGGCATGAAAGAGGACATAAATGGTAAGAACCTAGCAGAAACAGATAAATTAAGAAGAGGTGTCAAGGACACACAAATAACAGACATGAAATGTCCTATAACCTGGATGACAATGATGGTGTGGTATGGTAACTCACCTACTGCCAAACATCCTAGAGTGTAAAGTCAACTGTGCCATAGGAAGCATAACTATGAACAAAGCTAGTGGAGGTGATGGAACTCCAGTTGAGCTTTTTAAAATCCTCAAAGTTGATGCTTATTTCTCATGCAGGGAAGGTTATACTCAAAATCCTTCAAGCTAGGCTTCATCAATATGTAAACTGAGAAACTCCAGATGTGCAAGCTAGATCTAGAAAGGCAAAGGAATCAGAGACCAAATTGCCAATATTTGTTGGATCATAGAGAAAGGTAGGGAATTCCAGAAAAAATATCTACTTTTGCTTGATTCAGTTCAGTTCAGTTCAGTTCAGTCCAGTCACTCAGTCATGTCTGACTCTTTGTAACCCCATGAATCACAGCACGCCAGGCCTCCCTGTCCATCACCAACTCCCAGAGTTCACTCAAACTCATGTCCATTGAGTGGGTGATGCCATACAGCCATCTCATCCTCTGTCATCCCCTTCTCCTCATGCCCTCAATCCCTCCCAGCGTCAGGGTCTTTTCCAATGAGTCAATTCTTCACATGAGGTGGCCAAAGTATTGGGGTTTCAGCTTTAGCATCATTCCTTTCAAAGAACACTCAGGACTGATCTCCTTTTGGATGGACTGGTTGGATCTCCTTGCAGTCCAAGGGACTCAAGAGTCTTCTCCAACACCACAGTTCAAAAGCATCACTTCTTCAGCACTCAGCCTTCTTCACAGTCCAACTCTCACATCCATACATGACCACAGGAAAAACCATAGCCTTCACTAGACAGACCTTTGTTGGCAAAGTAATATCTCTGCTTTTCAATATGCTATCTAGGTTGGTCATAACTTTTCTTCCAAGGAGTAAGCGTCTTTTAATTTCATGGCTGCAATCACCATCTGCAGTGATTTTGGAGCCCAGAAGATAAAGTCTGACACTGTTTCCACTGTTTCCCCATCTATCTGCCATGAAGTGATGGGACCAGATGCCGTGATCTTAGTTTATGAATGTTGAGCTTTAAGCTAACTTTTTCACTCTCCTCTTTCACTTTCATCAAGAGGCTTTTCAGTTCCTCTTCACTTTCTGCCATAAGGGTGGTGTCATCTGCATATCAGAGGTTATTGATATTTCTCCTGGCAATCTTGATTCCAGCTTGTGCTTCTTCCAGCCCAGCGTTTCTCATGATGTACTCTGCATATAAGTTAAATAAGCAGGGTGACAATATACAGCCTTGACGTAGGCCTTTTCCTATTTGGAACCAGTATGTTGTTCCATGTCTAGTTCTAATTTTTGCTTCCTGACCTGCATATAGGTTTCTCAAGAGGCAGGTCAGGTGGTCTGATATTCCCATCTCTTTCAGAATTTTCCACAGTTTATTGTGATCTGCACAGTCAAAGGCTTTAGCATAGTCAATAAAGCTTCATTGACCTATGCTAAATCCTTTGACTGTATTTCAAAGCTCAACATTCAAAAAGTTGAGAATGAAAACACTGGCTTAAAACTCAACATTAAAAAAATTAAGATCATGGCATTTGGTTCCATCATTTCATGGCAAATAGAAAGGGAAAACATGGAATCAGTGACAGATTTTATTTTCTTGGTTTCCAAAATCACTGTGGGACAGAACAGTGACTGCAACCATGAAATGAAAAGAAGCTTGCCCCTCTGAAGAAAAGCTATGCCAAACTTAGCAAATTAAAAAGCAAAGTCATTTCTTTGCTGACAAAGGTCCTTATAATAAAAGCTATGATTTTTCCAGTAGTCGTGTATGAATGTGAGAACTAGCCCACATAACAGTCTGAGCACCGAAATATTGATGCTTTCAAATTGTGGTGCTGGAGAAAACTCTTGAGAACCCCTTTGGCTCCTAGGAGATCTAACCAATCAATCCTAAAGGAAACCAACCCTGGTAATCTTTGGAAGGGCTGATGCTGAAGCTGAAACTCTAATACTTTGGCCACCTGAAGTGAATAGCCACCTCACTGGCAAAGGCCTTGATGGTGGGAAAGATCAGAGACAAAGGAGAAAGGAGCAGCAGAAGATGAAATGATTAAATAGCATCACTGACTCAATGGACATGAATTTGAGCAAACTTTGGGAGATACTGAAGGACAGGGGTGCCTGGCATGCTGTGGTCATTGGGTTTACAGAGAGTCAGACACAACCTCACAAATGAACAACAAGAAGAACACACACTTTTGGGAGAAAATCCAGACATTGAATTTGCTTTTATTTTCTACAGGGCAAAACTGAAGAGCTAATGGAGCTATTTATACTCTAAAATATTTAAAATAAAAACACCAAGATTCAGTTGACCTAGAAAGTCTCAGCTCATAAACAGTTCTCCACAGCATCAGATATATTCTGTCAGCTCTTAATATGGATTTCAGATAAGCTATCAAGTATATGATTATTAAGTAGACTATGAATTCTGAGAAGCCAGCTTAGATTTTATATGAAAAAGTCCTGAACATATCGGGTATTAAGATATTTCATCCATACAGCTATTAAAAGTAAAAATTAGCTTTCTCTTCTTTGTTTCTTTCTTACTGTAAACTTATTTAGTGCATTTCCTATGTAAAACATTGTGTGGGAACTGATTATGAAATTTCTTCCCTGTTAGAGTTTATAGTGTAATAAATGATATTGAAAAATTTACAAGAAATTAAAACAATGTGATAGGTGCTATAAAAAATGCAATGCAGATTTTAGGCACTGTGGATAGACATTCAAGATAATATGTACTATATAATCTGAAAAATGAGTATGTGGTACACAAGTGATGATTATGTTCATTTTCGTTCTTTTGTTAGAAAGAAGATAATGTGCAGAGGGCTTTTAAAAGCAAAGTTTCTAACTCAACAAGTTCTTTAAAAAAAAAAGACATAAAAACATGAGCCAATCTAGAAGACAAAGATGCCAGACTTTACAATTTATGATAGAAGTTTAAACATTTTCTTAAAAACAATGAAGTATCATTGATATTTTTAAGCAGGGGAGTTAACATGAAATTTTGTTGTTATTGAAGATAATTTCTTATGCAGTGTAAAATAGGATTGAAAGAGTGAGAAAGGACTTTCTATACTTATTTTAATAATAACAAAAAAAATTGGGAAAGAGATAAACATTTGTCTTTGGAAATGGACAGTGGAGAATAAAGAAAAATAATGATGAGAGTCATGCTTTGCAGGTATACTAGAAATGGGCCTGTGATACATTGGATGTAGGGTATGAAAGTGGGACAATTTAAGGGTGATGTCCTGACATGCAGGTTTATGGTCTGAGAAACACTGTAAATATAAAATAGTCATTTTGAATTATTCTTATGAACTGTAAACATACTTTGAAGATACAGAAATCTATTGAATATTAGAATTTTACATGAATTGCATTCATAAATTTTGTCACAAATGTTCAATTACAGAAATAGTGAAGCCCGTAGACATGAGAGATATTTTTACTTAATATCTAATAGAAACTGGCTATAAAATGAACATACACAAACACACACAGACAGGCAAACATATACCCACAAAAACACAAAAAGTTCTCTCTAAAAGGATAATAGGGATTTACCTTATCAATTGCTGTGGTGAAACAACTTTGTCTTTCTCTCCAAATAAATTTCATAGTTGACAAATTGTCCAGGTAAGAAAGCTTGCATTGGTAAATACAGTCAGAATTTTATTTTGCTTTGAATTCAATTCTGGAATTTTTTAGATTCTCAAAATTAATAAATAGATTTATCCTAATAATAAATTAAATAAAATTTACCTCTCTTCTTTTCCATATGTGCTATGCTTACTTGCTCAGTTGTGTCCTACAATTTACAATCCCATGGGACTGTGTCCATGGGGATTCTCCAGGCAAGAATACTGGTCATGCCTTCCTCCAGGGGAATATCCAGGGGATATTCCCAATCCAAGGATCAAACCCAGGTCTCCTACTATTGCAGGTGGACTCTTTACCATTTGAACCACAAAGGAAGCCAGTTTTTGGATTTTCTATATTGATCATGAATTGAGAACATAGAGAATTTTATTTATTCCTTCCTAATCAGCTTAGCTTTATTTATTTTTCTTACTGCATTAGTTGGGACTTCAGGTATGATAAAAAGTAACAGTGAGAAAAGACTTCCTTGCATTGTACTTGGTGTTAATAACTTGAAAGTTTTCAATATTAAGTAATAGTTAGCTGTATGATGTTGGTCAGTATTCTTTATCAAGTTGAAAAAATTCCCATCTCTTCTTAGTTTACTGAGAGTTTTTATAATAAGTGGAATTTGTGTTTTGTCAAATGCTTTTCTATCTTTACTTATATGATCATGTGATTGCTATTCCATAGAATCTTGATGCAATGGATTACATTAAATTATCTTTGAATATTAAACCAACCTCACATACCTGAGATAAATCCCACTTGTCATGGTGTATAATCCTTTTTACATTATTTGATAAGTTTTATATTTTGTTGTGGTTTTTGCATCTAGATTTATGATAGATATTGGTCTGTAGTTTTCTTATAATGTCTTAGTCTGGTTATGGTATTAGAGCAGTACTGATTTCATAGAATAAGTTAAAAAATAGTCCCTCTGCATTATTTTCTGAAGGATATTGTAGAGAATTGTATAATTACTTCTGTAATATTTGATAGAATACACCAGTGAGGCTATCTGAGCCTGGTGTTTCATGTTTTGAATATTAATTGCTGATTCAATTTTTATTTTGCATATATCTCATCACATTATCTAGTTCTTCTGTGAAATTTGGAGAAGTGTGTCTTTCAGGGAATCAGTCCATTGCATCTATGTTATCAAATTTGTAGACATAGAGTGGAACATAGTATTCCTTATTATTATTTAAAGTCTTTGTGAGTTATTGTGGTAGCCACTGATTTCTGACATTGGAATTTTTATGAGCTTTTTTTAGCTTTAGTTAATCTGGGAGAGTTATTGACTTTGTTGATCTTCTTGACTTGTTTGGTTTTCTCTGTATATTTTCTATTTTCAATGCCATCAATATGTGTTTTAATTTTTGTTATTTCATTTTTTGTTGTTTTGCATTTATGGAATTTAATCTGCTCTTCTCTGTGTAGTTTCCTAAGGTAGCAGCTTAGATGATTAATTTGGGAATCCAGGTCTTTTGTAGTTATGTATGAATTTTAGGAATATTTGCTTCAGTTCTGTGAAAAACATCATGATTATTTTGATATAAATTGCATTAAATCTGTGGATTTCTTTGAGTAGTATGGATATTATAATAATATTAATTATTCCAATCAAAGAATAGAGAGTATCTTTCTATTTATTTTTACTGTCTTCAATTTCCTTCACCATTGTTTTACAGTTTTCAGAGCATAGGTTTTCTAACTTCTTGGCTAAGTCAATTCTTTTTTTTTTTTTTTTTATTTTATTTTTAAACTTTATATAATTGTATTAGTTTTGCCAAACATCAAAATGAATCCACCACAGGCATACATGTGTTCCCCATCCTAGACCCTCCTCCTTCCTCCCTCCCCATACCATCCCTCTGGGTCGTCCCAATGCACCAGCACCAAGCATCCAGTATCGTGCATTGAACCTGGACTGGCATCTCATTTCCTACATGATATTTTATGTGTTTCAATGTCATTCTCCCAAATCTTCCCACCCTCTCCCTCTCCCACAGAGTCCATTAGACTGTTCTATACATCAGTGTCTCTTTTGCTGTCTCGTACACCGGGTTATTGTTACCATCTTTCTAAATTCCATATATATGCGTTAGTATACTGTATTTATGTTTTTCCTTCTGGCTTACTTCACTCTGTATAATAGGCTCCAGTTTCATCCACCTCATTAGAACTGATTCAAATGTATTCTTTTTAATGGCTGAGTAATACTCCATTGTGTATATGTACCACTGCTTTCTTATCCATTCATCTGCTGATGGGCATCTAGGTTGCTTCCATGTCCTGGCTATTATAAACAGTGCTGTGATGAACATTGGGGTACACGTGTCTCTTTCCCTTCTGGTTTCCTCAGTGTGCATGCCCAGCAGTGGGATTGCTGGATCATAAGGCAGTTCTATTTCCAGTTTTTTAAGGAATCTCCACACTGTTCTCCATAGTGGCTGTACTAGTTTGCATTCCCACCAACAGTGTAAGAGGGTTCCCTTTTCTCCACACCCTCTCCAGCATTTACTATTTGTAGACTTTTGGATTGCAGCCATTCTGACTGATGTGAAATGGTACCTCATAGTGGTTTTGATTTGCATTTCTCTGATAATGAGTGATGTTGAGCATCTTTTCATGTGTTTGTTAGCCATCTGTATGTCTTCTTTGGAGAAATGTCTATTTAGATCTTTGGCCCATTTTTTGATTGGGTCATTTATTTTTCTGGAGTTGAGCTGTAGGAGTTGTTTGTATATTTTTGAGATTAGTTGTTTGTCAGTTGCTTCATTTGCTATTATTTTCTCCCATTCTGAAGGCTGTCTTTTCACCTTGCTAATAGTTTCCTTTGATGTGCAGAAGCTTTTAAGGTTAATTAGGTCCCATTTGTTTATTTTGGCTTTTATTTCCGATATTCTGGGAGGTAGGTCATAGAGGATCCTGCTGTGATGTATGTCAAAGAGTGTTTTGCCTATGTTCTCCTCTAGGAGTTTTACAGTTTCTGGTCTTACGTTTAGATCTTTAATCCATTTTGAGTTTATTTTTGTGTATGATGTTAGAAAGTGTTCTAGTTTCATTCTTTTACAAGTGGTTGACCAGATTTCCCAGCACCACTTGTTAAAGAGATTGTCTTTAATCCATTGTATATTCTTGCCTCCTTTGTCAAAGATAAGGTGTCCATATGTGCGTGGATTTATCTCTGGGCTTTCTATTTTGTTCCATTGATCTATATTTCTGTCTTTGTGCCAGTACCATACTGTCTTGATAACTGTGGCTTTGTAGTAGAGCCTGAAGTCAGGTAGCTTGATTCCTCCAGTTCCATTCTTCTTTCTCAAGATCGCTTTGGCTATTCGAGGTTTTTTGTATTTCCATACAAATTGTGAAATTATTTGTTCTAGCTCTGTGAAGAATACTGTTGGTAGCTTGATAGGGATTGCATTGAATCTATAAATTGCTTTGGGTAGTATACTCATTTTCACTATATTGATTCTTCCAATCCATGAACATGGTATATTTCTCCATCTATTAGTGTCCGCTTTGATTTCTTTCACCAGTGTTTTATAGTTTTCTATATATAGGTCTTTAGTTTCTTTAGGTAGATATATTCCTAAGTATTTTATTCTTTTTGTTGCAATGGTGAATGGAATTGTTTCCTTAATTTCTCTTTCTGTTTTCTCATTATTAGTGTATAGGAATGCAAGGGATTTCTGTGTGTTAATTTTATATCCTGCAACTTTACTATAGTCATTGATTAGTTCTAGTAATTTTCTGGTGGAGTCTTTAGGGTTTTCTATGTAGAGGATCATGTCATCTGCAAATAGTGAGAGTTTTACTTCTTCTTTTCCAATTTGGATTCCTTTTATTTCTTTTTCTGCTCTGATTGCTGTGGCCAAAACTTCCAAAACTATGTTGAATAGTAATGGTGAAAGTGGGCACCCTTGTCTTGTTCCTGACTTTAGAGGAAATGCTTTCAATTTTTCACCATTGAGGATAATGTTTGCTGTGGGTTTGTCATATATAGCTTTCATTATGTTGAGGTATGTTCCTTCTATTCCTGCTTTCTGGAGAGTTTTTATCATAAATGGATGTTGAATTTTGTCAAAGGCTTTCTCTGCATCTATTGAGATAATCATATGGTTTTTATTTTTCAATTTGTTAATGTGGTGTATTACATTGATTGATTTGCGGATATTGAAGAATCCTTGCATCCCTGGGATAAAGCCCATTTGGTCATGGTGTATGATCCTTTTAATGTGTTGTTGGATTCTGATTGCTAGAATTTTGTTAAGGATTTTTGCATCTATGTTCATCAGTGATATTGGCCTGTAGTTTTCTTTTTTTGTGGCATCTTTGTCAGGTTTTGGTATTAGGGTGATGGTGGCCTCATAGAATGAGTTTGGAAGTTTACCTTCCTCTGCAATTTTTTGGAAGAGTTTGAGTAGGATAGGTGTTAGCTCTTCTCTAAATTTTTGGTAGAATTCAGCTGTGAAGCCGTCTGGACCTGGGCTTTTGTTTGCTGGAAGATTTCTGATTACAGTTTCAATTTCCGTGCTTGTGATGGGTCTGTTAAGATTTTCTATTTCTTCCTGGTCGAGTTTTGGAAAGTTGTACTTTTCTATGAATTTGTTCATTTCTTCCACATTGTCCATTTTATTGGCATATAATTGTTGATAGTAGTCTCTGTGTTCCTTTGTATTTCTGTGTTGTCTGTTGTGATCTCTCCATTTTCGTTTCTAATTTTATTGATTTGATTTTTCTCCCTTTGTTTCTTGATGAGTCTGGCTAATGGTTTGTCAATTTTATTTATCCTTTCAAAGAACCAGCTTTTGGTTTTGTTGATTTTTGCTATGGTCTCTTTTGTTTCTTTTGCATTTATTTCTGCTCTAATTTTTAAGATTTCTTTCCTTCTACTAACCCTGGGGTTCTTCATTTCTTCCTTTTCTAGTTGCTTTAGGTGTAGAGTTAGGTTATTTATTTGACTTTTTTCTTGTTTCTTGAGGTGTGCCTGTATTGCTATGAACTTTCCCCTTAGGACTGCTTTTACCGTGTCCCACAGGTTTTGGGTTGTTGTGTTTTCATTTTCATGCGTTTCTATGCAAATTTTGATTTCTTTTTTGATTTCTTTTTTGATTTCTTCTGTGATTTGTTGATTATTCAGCAGCGTGTTGTTCAGCCTCCATATGTTGGAATTTTTAATCGTTTTTCTCCTGTAATTGAGATCTAATCTTACTGCACTGTGGTCAGAAAAGATGCTTGGAATGATTTCAATTTTTT
This sequence comes from Bos grunniens, assembly GCF_055505025.1. NCBI lineage: Eukaryota > Metazoa > Chordata > Mammalia > Artiodactyla > Bovidae > Bos > Bos grunniens. Next base: position 4,903,541 of record NC_141176.1, on the reverse strand, counting down.
TGAATTTACCAAGGCTAGCTTTATGGCCCAGGATGTGATCTATCCTGGAGAAGGTTCCATGTGCGCTTGAGAAAAAGGTGAAATTCATTGTTTTGAGATGAAATGTCCTATAGATATCAATTAGGTCTAACTGGTCTATTGTATCATTTAAAGTTTGTGTTTCCTTGTTAATTTTCTGTTTAGTTGATCTATCCATAGGTGTGAGTGGGGTATTAAAGTCTCCCACTATTATTGTGTTATTGTTAATTTCTCCTTTCATACTTGTTAGCATTTGTCTTACATACTGCGGTGCTCCCGTGTTGAGTGCATATATATTTATAATTGTTATATCTTCTTCTTGGATTGATCTTTTGATCATTATGTAGTGACCTTCTTTGTCTCTTTTCACAGCCTTTGTTTTAAAGTCTATTTTATCTGATACGAGTATTGCTACTCCTGCTTTCTTTTGGTCCCTATTTGCATGGAAAATCTTTTTCCAGCCCTTCACTTTCAGTCTGTATGTGTCCCCTGTTTTGAGGTGGGTCTCTTGTAGACAACATATGTAGGGGTCTTGTTTTTGTATCCATTCAGCCAGTCTTTGTCTTTTGGTTGGGGCATTCAACCCATTTACGTTTAAGGTAATTACTGATAAGTATGATCCCGTTGCCATTTACTTTACTGTTTTGGGTTCGAGTTTATACACCATTTTTGTGTTTCCTGTCTAGAGAATATCCTTTAGTATTTGTTGGAGAGCTGGTTTGGTGGTGCAGAATTCTCTCAGCTTTTGCTTGTCTGAAAAGCTTTTGATTTCTCCTTCATACTTGAATGAGATCCTTGCTGGGTACAATAATCTGGGCTGTAGGTTATTTTCTTTCATCATTTTAAGTATGTCTTGCCATTCCCTCCTGGCTTGAAGAGTTTCTATTGAAAGATCAGCTGTTATCCTTATGGGAATTCCCTTGTGTGTTATTTGTTGTTTTTCCCTTGCTGCTTTTAATATTTGTTCTTTGTGTTTGATCTTTGTTAATTTGATTAATATGTGTCTTGGGGTGTTTCTCCTTGGGTTTATCCTGTTTGGGACTCTCTGGGTTTCTTGGACTTGGGTGATTATTTCCTTCCCCATTTTAGGGAAGTTTTCCACTATTATCTCCTCAAGTATTTTCTCATGGTCTTTCTTTTTGTCTTCTTCTTCTGGAACCCCTATGATTCGAATGTTGTAGCGTTTAATATTGTCCTGGAGGTCTCTGAGATTGTCCTCATTTCTTTTAATTCATTTTTCTTTTATCCTCTCTGATTCATTTATTTCTACCATTCTATCTTCTAATTCACTAATCCTATCTTCTGCCTCTGTTATTCTACTATTTGTTGCCTCCAGAGTGTTTTTAATTTCATTTATTGCATTATTCATTATATATTGACTCTTTTTTATTTCTTCTAGGTCCTTGTTAAACCTTTCTTGCATCTTCTCAATCCTTGTCTCCAGGCTATTTATCTGTGATTCCACTTTAATTTCAAGATTTTGGATCAATTTCACTATCATTATTCAGAATTCTTTATCAGGTAGATTCCCTATCTCTTCCTCTTTTGTTTGGTTTGGTGGGCATTTATCCTGTTCCTTTATCTGCTGGGTATTCCTCTGTCTCTTCATCTTGTTTAAATTGCTGAGTTTGGGAGTCCTTTCTGTATTCTGGCAGTTTGTGGAGTTCTCTTTATTGTGGTGTTTCCTCGCTGTGTGTGGGTTTGTACAGGTGGCTTGTCAAGGTTTCCTGGTTAGGGAAGCTTGTGTCGGTGTTCTGGTGGGTGGAGCTGTATTTCTTCTCTTTGTTCAGTTGCGCTCCTTTCGAAGAGTTGTGTTGCTTTTCTGGGTGCCTGCTGTCCTCTGCTGGCATTCAGAAGTTGTTTTGTGGAATTTACTCGACGTTTAAATGCTCTTTTAATGAATTTGTGGGGGAGAAAGTGTTCTCCCCATCCTACTCCTCCGCCATCTTGGCTCCTCCCTGCTAAGTCAATTCTTATGTACTTAATTCTTGATGAAATTTTAAATGGGATTTTTTTTTTTTTTTGGCTTTCTCTTCCTAATAAGTTATTATTTCTGTATAGAAAAGCAAGACATGCATACCAGGCTGGCAAGCTATGATCCATGGAATCTCAGAGCCAGACACTACTAAAATGATTTGGCACGCATATATTGCTTTTCTATACAGCAATAATAATTATTATTAAATTATTATGGATTAAATAAATTATTAAATTATTATTAATTCCTCAGGCCACAATACTGAAGTGAGTTGATCTGCTCTCCTCCAGGGGATCTTCCCTACCCAGGGGTCAAATTCTTGTTTCTTATTTCTCCTGCACTATTCCTTACCATTAGCACCACTTGGGAAGCCCAGAAAAACAAGAGATATTTATATATTAATCTTGTATCTTACAACTTTAGTGAATTCATTTATTAGTTCTAATAACTTTTTGGTGGTTCAAAATTGAAAAAGGAGTACATCAAGGCTGTATATTGTCACCCTTATTATTTATCTTCTATGCAGAGTACATCATGAAAAATGCCAGGATGGATGACTCACAAACTGGAATCAAGATTGCTGGGATAAATATCAACAACGTCAGATATGCAGATGATACCATTTTAAAGACAGAAAGTGAAGAGGAACTAAAGAACCTCTTGATGAGGGTGAAAGAGATGAATGAAAAAGCTGGCTTATAACTCAACTTTAAAGAAACAAAAAACATGGCATCTGGTCCCATCACTACATAGCAAATAGATGAGGAAAAAGTGGGAACAGTGACACATTTTATTTTCTTGGGTTCCACTGCAGATGAAATTTAAAGACTCTTTGTCCTTGAAAGAAAAGCTTATGACAAATTCAGATAGTGTATTTAAAAAAAAAAATCACTTTGCCAACAAAGGTGTAGTAAAAGTTTTTTGTTTTTTGTTTTTTGTTTTCCCCAGTAGCCACGTATGGATGTGAGAGTTGGACCATAAAGAAGGCCACACACTCAAGACTTGATGCTTTCAAACTGTGGTGCTGGAGAAGACTCTTGAGAGTCCCTTGGACAGCAAGGAGTTCAAACCAGTCAATCCTAAAGAAAATCAACCCTGAATATTCATTGAAAGGACTGATGCTGAAGCTGAAGCTCCAATACTTTGGTCACCTGATATGAAGAGCTTACTCACTGAAAAGACCTTGATGCTGGGAAAGATTGAGGGCAAGAGGGGAAAGGGACAACAGAGCATGAGATAGTCAGTGGGTATCACTGACTCAATAGACATGAATTTGAGCAAACTTCAGAAGATACTGAAGGACAGAGAAGCCTTGAGTGATGCAGTTCATGGGGTCACAGAAAGTTGGACATGACTTAGTGACTGAACAACTACAATAACAAGCATTTTGGTGAAGACTTTTGGGTTTTCTCTATATGGTATCATGGTTTTTGCAAACTGTAACTGTTTTACTTCTTCACCTCCAAAGTGGATGCCTTTTCTTCTTTTTCTTCTCGAATGACTGTGATAAGATTTTCAATACTATATCAAATTGAAGTGGAGAGTGTGGGTATTCTTATCTTATTCCTGACTTTAAGGAAAGGCTTTCAACTTTTCAAAGTTCAGTGTGATGTTATCTGTGGGGTTTTTGTAAATGGACTTATGTTGAGATATTTTCACCTGTACCCATTGATTCAGTTTTATTATAAATAGATATTGAATTGTGTCAAATCCAAATCATAGAGGCATTTTCTGCATCTATGGAGATGGACATGTGATTTTTATCCTTCCTTTTGTTAATGTGGGTTATCACAGTAATTGATTTGTGAATATGGAACCACCCTATTATCCCTGGAATAAATCCCATTCAATTAAGTTATGTGATACTTTCAATATATTGTTGAAATTGGTTAGCTAGTATTTTGTTGAATATTTTTTCATCAATAGTCATTAAAAATAAGCATCTGTAATTAATATTATTATTATTTTACTCTCATTGTCTAATTTTTGTTTCAGGTTAAGGGGGCATAATAGATGAATTTGGGAATGCACCTTTCTCTTCAATTTTGGGGAATAATTTGAGGAAAATAAGTATTAGCTCTTCTTTATGTGTTTAGGAGAATTCCCCTAAGAAGTCATCTGACTCTGGAATTCTGTTTGCTGGGAGAGTTTGCATTAAGAATTTAATTATACTACTAGTGATTTGTCTGTTCAGATTGTCTGTTTCATCCCGATTCAGTCATGCCAGGTTTTGTAGAATTGTTGTCTAATTTGTTGGCATATAAATTTTTATAGTATTCTTATGTTTTCTACGTTTGTATCTTTATGATATAAGTTCTTATTCTCTCTCATTTTTTATTTTATTTGGGTCCTCTCTCTTATCTTCCTGATAAGGCTTGCTAAATTTTCATAAATTTGGTTTATCTTTTCCAAAATCAGCTCTTGGTTTCATTGATCCTTATCTTTCTCTCTCTTTTTGTATCTGTTTTATTCATTTCCTCTCCGATCTTTAAATTTCCCAGATGGTAAAGTGGTAGAAAATCCACCTGCCAATAGAGGAGATGCAAGAAATGCAAGTTCAATCCCTGGGTCAGAAAAATCCCCTGAAGTAGGAAATGGCAACCTGCTCCACTATTCTTGCCTATAAAATTCCATGGACAAAGAAGCCTGGAAGGTTACAGTCCATGGGGTCACAAAGAGTTAGACACAACTGAGCGTGCTCACATACAAACACACACACACACACACAGGCAGCACACACTGACCTTTATTATTTACTTTCTTTTTCTGACTTTGTACTTTGTTATTTTTTGTATAATTTGTTTAGATGGTACATTAGGTTGTTTACTGAGATTTTTCTAATGTTAAAGACTTGTATCACTATAAGCTTAAACAGCTTTGGCTGTGTCACATAGATTTTGGAAAATTCTTTTCCCAGTTTCACTCATCCTGAGTTAACTTTCTTATCTCCTTTCTCTCATTTTTTTAGTAGTTGTTTATTTACCATCTGTTTATGCTTTTAACATTTTTATGTAATTGATTTTTAGTTTCATTCCACTGTGACCAAAAATATTGCTTCATTTCTTTCTATTCTCTTACATTTGTTGAGACTTGCTTTGTGGCCAAGAATGTAGTCTATCCTGGAGAAGATTCCATGTACATCAGAAACAAACAAAAAAAAGTATCATTTTTTTTCAATGGGATGTCATATAAACATCTAATTTTTCAAGTGATTTATTGTGTCATTAAAGAAGGAATGATGCTAAAGCTGAAACTCCAGTACTTTGGCCACCTCATGCAAAGAGTTGACTCCTTGGAAAAGACTCTGATGCTGAGAGGGATGGGGGCAGGAGGAGAAGGGGACAACAGAGGATGAGATGGCTGGATGGCATCAATGACTCGATGGACGTGAGTCTGAGTGAACTCCGGGAGTTGGTGAGGGACAGGGAGGCCTGGCGTGCTGTGATTCACGGCGTTGCAAAGAGTCGGACACGACTGAGTGACTGATCTGATCTGATCTGACTGTCATATTGATTTTTCTTTCTGGGTGATCTTTCCATTGATGTAACTAGGATGTTAAAAATTCCCTACTATTATTGCATTATTGTCAATTTCTCCCTTTATGCTTATTAATATTTGCTTTGTATATTTAGATGTACCTGTATTGGATGCATACATGTTATTGAGTATAATGTTCTCTTCTTGTACTGACCCTTTTGTCATTATGTAATACCCTTCTTTGTTTTTTGCTATACACTTGATTTTATTTTTTTATTTTTTTAATTTTTTTCTTTAATAGAAAATTATTTAATTAGTATACATGTGTTCCCCTTCCTGAATCCTCCTCCCTCCTCCCTCCCCACACCATCCCTCTGGGTCATCCCAGTGCACCAGCCCCAAGCATCCAGCATCGTGCATCGAACCTGGACTGGCATCTCGTTTCATACATGACGTTTCACATGTTTCAATGCCATTCTCCCAAATCTTCCCACCCTCTCCCTCTCCCACAGAGTCCATAAGACTGTTCTATACATCAGTGTCTCTTTTGCTGTCTCGTATACAGGGTCATCGTTACCATCTTTCTAAATTCCATATATATGCGTTAGTATACTGTATTGGTGTTTGTCCTTCTGGCTTACTTCACTCTGTATAATAGGCTCCAGTTTCATCCACCTCATTAGAACTGATTCAAATGTATTCTTTTTAATGGCTGGGTAATACTCCATTGTGTATATGTACCACAGCTTTCTTATCCATTCATCTGCCAATGGACATCTAGGTTGCTTCCACGTCCTGGCTATTATAAACAGTGCTGCGATGAACATTGGGGTACACGTGTCTCTTTCCCTTCTGGTTCCCTCAGTGTGTATGCCCAGCAGTGGGATTGCTGGATCATAAGGCAGTTCTATTTCCAGTTTTTTAAGGAATCTCCACACTGTTCTCCATAGTGGCTGTACTAGTTTGCATTCCCACCAACAGTGTAAGAGGGTTCCCTTTTCTCCACACCCTCTCCAGCATTTATTATTTGTAGACTTTTGGATCGCAGCCATTCTGACTGGTGTGAAATGGTACCTCATAGTGGTTTTGATTTGCATTTCTCTGATAATGAGTGATGTTGAGCATCTTTTCATGTGTTTGTTAGCCATCTGTATGTCTTCTTTGGAGAAATGTCTATTTAGATCTTTGGCCCATTTTTTGATTGGGTCATTTATTTTTCTGGAGTTGAGCTATAGGAGTTGCTTGTATATTTTTGAGATTAGTTGTTTGTCGGTTGCTTCATTTGCTATTATTTTCTCCCATTCTGAAGACTGTCTTTTCACCTTGCTAATAGTTTCCTTTGATGTGCAGAAGCTTTTAAGGTTAATTAGGTCCCATTTGTTTATTTTTACTTTTATTTCCAATATTCTGGGAGGTGGATCATAGAGGATCCTGCTGTGATGTATGTCAGAGAGTGTTTTGCCTATGTTCTCCTCTAGGAGTTTTATAGTTTCTGGTCTTACGTTGAGATCTTTAATCCATTTTGAGTTTATTTTTGTATATGGTGTTAGAAAGTGTTCTAGTTTCATTCTTTTACAAGTGGTTGACCAGATTTCCCAGCACCACTTGTTAAAGAGATTGTCTTTAATCCATTGTATATTCTTGCCTCCTTTGTCAAAGATAAGGTGTCCATATGTGCGTGGATTTATCTCTGGGCTTTCTATTTTGTTCCATTGATCTATATTTCTGTCTTTGTGCCAGTACCATACTGTCTTGATACCTGTGGCTTTGTAGTAGAGCCTGAAGTCAGGTAGGTTGATTCTTCCAGTTCCATTCTTCTTTCTCAAGATTGCTTTGGCTATTCGAGGTTTTTTGTATTTCCATACAAATTGTGAAATTATTTGTTCTAGCTCTGTGAAGAATACTGTTGGTAGCTTGATAGGGATTGCATTGAATCTATAAATTGCTTTGGGTAGTATACTCATTTTCACTATATTGATTCTTCCAATCCATGAACATGGTATATTTCTCCATCTATTAGTATCCTCTTTGATTTCTTTCACCAGTGTTTTATAGTTTTCTATATATAGGTCTTTAGTTTCTTTAGGTAGATATATTCCTAAGTATTTTATTCTTTTTGTTGCAATGGTGAATGGAATTGTTTCCTTAATTTCTCTTTCTGTTTTCTCATTATTAGTGTATAGGAATGCAAGGGATTTCTGTGTGTTGATTTTATATCCTGCAACTTTACTATAGTCATTGATTAGTTCTAGTAATTTTCTGGTGGAGTCTTTAGGGTTTTCTATGTAGAGGATCATGTCATCTGCAAATAGTGAGAGTTTTACTTCTTCTTTTCCAATTTGGATTCCTTTTATTTCTTTTTCTGCTCTGATTGCTGTGGCCAAAACTTCCAAAACTATGTTGAATAGTAATGGTGAAAGTGGGCACCCTTGTCTTGTTCCTGACTTTAGAGGAAATGCTTTCAATTTTTCACCATTGAGGATAATGTTTGCTGTGGGTTTGTCATATATAGCTTTTATTATGTTGAGGTATGTTCCTTCTATCTATATTTCACATTATGAGTATTGCTATCCTTGCTTTCTTGTCATTTCCATTTGCACAAACTCTTTTTTCCATCCTCTTCCTTTCTCTGTGTATGTCTTTATCTGTGATATGAGACTCTTGTAAGCAGCATACAGATTGGCCTTTAACTATTGATGGGTATGTGCTTATTGTCATGTTATTACTTTGTTTTTTGTAGTTTTCTGTTCATTTCTTTTTGTTTCTTGCCTTGTGGTTTGATGGCTTTCTTTAGAGGATGCTTGTGTCATTTTCTTTTTAGCTTTTGTCTCTTAGTTTTAGATTTCTGATTTGTGGTTACCATGAGGTTCACTTATGTTAACATATAATTAACTATATGTATTTGTTTTCAACTAATAGTCATTTAAACTTATACACAATGTAAAAAATCTAAAATTTTCATTTCCCTCCCATGCATTTCTTATTTTTGATGTCCATTTTACATAATCACTTAGCTGTTAATTTTACTTATAGTTGTTTTTCAAGTTTTGTTTTTTAATTTTTATTTAAAAATTAATTTTTTTATTTAAGTTTATTTAAGTGGTTGATCTTCAACCCTTACTATATATTTTCCATTCCTACTGGAATTTTCCCTTTCCTATAGATATTGACTTCTTGTTTTAGCTCTTTCGTTTCCACTTAGAGAAGACCTTTTAACATTTCTTTTATGGTAGATTAAATATTGATGAACTCTTCTAGTTTTTGCTTGTTTGAGGAGTTCTTTATCTCCCTTTCAATTCTAAATGATACTCTTACTAAATAAAGTATTCTAGGTTTCAGGATTTTTCCCTTTCAGCATTTTGAATATATTATGCCACTTCCTCCTTCCCTGTAAACTTTCTTCAGAAAAATCAGGTGGTAGTCTAGTGTTAGTTCTTTTGTACATAACTGTTTTTCTCTTGCTGCATTTAGAATTATTTCTTTGTCTTTAAATTTGTCATTTTAATTATTATATGCCTTGGTGTGTGTCTCTTCGGTTTAATCTTGGGACCCTGAGGGTTGGGTCCAAGCTGGCTCTGTTCCTTTTAAGTATTTGATCTCCCCTCTCCAAGCATTAATATCCACACTCTGGGGAGAAGCAGTACTTGGCCAAAAAGAGTCTTGTGATCTCAGCAGGCTGTGTACAGACAGAAATCCAGTCTTTGATACACTACCTGTGTGACCACCAGAAATAGCTGCTTCCCTGTATCTGAGTCTCCTTTGTCCCTAAGAGCTGATCATTTTTATCTGCCTCACCCACCCATTTATTGTGAAACCACATATTAAGGAAAGCCATGCTCATGTAGGCTCTAGGCATGCATGGGGGATGGGCTGTGGCAGTCAGAGCACTATCAGAAGTCAGGATTTCCAGTAATGAGGTACACATGCAAGCATCAGCTACAGCTGATGTTGCCATGCCCAGATGTGGTCTCAGATCAAAGTCATCTCTGAGTTCCATGGCTGAACTTTCACCCCTTCATGGCAGCTGTTGTTCTTCACAGTAGGGGACTATGAAGTCAAATAAACAGGACTGGAATGTTTGCCTGGCCCATGCTGGGACATGCATGGAAACAGTTGTGGGAAATCTTAGACTGGAGTATCCCAATCTTCTCTCTGCCCTGACTTGGGGACAAGTCAGTGTTTGCATGCTCCTCAGAAGTGGAGTCCAGGCTTACCACAGCTCCCTTATTAATCCCAGTGACCTTCCAACCAGTCAAAAAGGCTCCCAGACTTGTGGTGCCCAATATGTGGTTCAAATTGCTCACCTCTCATGGCAGATCTCTGCCAATGTATTCTCCTTTTCCTCTGAGTATTCTCCCTTGGGCACTGGCCCGAACATGATTGTCTTCTGTTCTTATCCAGTTTCATGTGGACCTTTCTTACAGATTTGGTTGTATATGAGTCTTGCTGCCAGTTTGCAGTCAGTTTTCAGTGAGAATTGCTCCTGAGAATTGCTCGCCTGCCAAGAAGCAATCATTCTCTAATTTTATGGTTTCAGTCAACATCAGCAGTGATTTTAGAGCTCAAGAAGAGGATATCTGTCACTGCTTCCAACTTTTCTCCTGCTATTTAACATGAAGTGATGGGACTGGATGCCATACATTGAGATGTATGTCTGAAGTGATTGTGGGATAGGTGAGTTCCACATTTTTCTTTACCATCTTGATTGACAGCCCCTTATTATTTGTTGTTGTTCAATCACCAAATCATGTCCAGCTATTTGCAACTCTGTGGACGGCAACATGACAGGCTTCCCCATCTATCACCATCTCCTGGAGTTTGCCCAAGTTCATGTCTATTGAATAAGTGATTCCATCCAATCATTTCATCCTCTGTCACCCTCTTCTCCTTCTGCCTTCAATCTTTCCTAGCATCAGGGTCTTTTCCATTGAGTTGGCTCTTCACAACAGATGACCAAAGTACTGGAGCTTCAGCATCAGTGCTTCCAATGAGTATTGTATTTAGGGTTGATTTCCTTTAAGATTGACTGCTTTGATCACCTTGTGGTCCAAGGGACTCTCAAGAGTCTTCTTGAGCAACACAGTTTTAAAGCATCAATTCTTGGGTGTCCTGCTTTCTTTATGGTCCAGGTCTCACATCCATGGAGAGACCATAGCCTTAACTATGCTGACCTTTGTCAGAAAAGTAATGTCTTTGCTTTTTAACATGCCATCTAGGTTTGTCATAGCTCTCCTGCCAAGAAGCAATCATCCTCTAATTTTATGGTTTCAGTCAACATCAGCAGTGATTTTAGAGCTCAAGAAGAAGATATCTGTCACTACTTCCAACTTTTCTCCTGCTATTTAACATGAAGTTATGGGACTGGATGCCATGATTTTAGTTTTTTGTTTGTTTGTTTTGTTTTTCAATATTGAGTTATAAGGCAATTTTTTTTTCACCCTCATCAAGAGGTTCTTTAGTTCTTCTTTGCTTTCTACATATAAAGTGGTATCATTCACATATCTGAACTTCTTGATATTTCTCTTGGCAATCTTGATTCCAGCTTGTAACTCATCCAGCCTGGCATTTCTCATCGTGTGCTCTGTGTTTAAGTTAAATAAACAGGATGACAATAAACAGCTTTATCAGACTCCTTTTCCAATCTTGAACCAGTCAGTTATTCCATACAATGTTCTAACTGTTGCTTCTTGACCCAAATACAGGTTTCTCAGCAGACAGTTAGATAATCTGGTATTTCCATCTCTATAAAAGTTTTGCACAATTTGTTATGATTCACACAGTCAAAGGTTTTAGCATAGCCAATGAAACAGATATGGATTTTTTTCTTTCTTGAATTCCTTGACTTTCTTTATATAGCAAATACTGGCAATTTGATCTCTGGTTCCTCTGCCCTTTCTAAACCCAGTTTGAACATCTGGAAGTTCTTGGTTCATGTAGTAGTGAAGCCTGGCTTGGAAGATTTTGAGCACAGCCTTACTAACATTGTATATGAGTGCAAATGTCCAGTAGTTTGCATATTCTCTAGTACTGCCCTTCTTGGCAATTGAGATGAACACTGATCTTTTCCAGTCGTGTGGCCACTGCTGTTTTTCCAAATTTCCTGACATATTGAGTGCAGCACCTTAATAGCATCATCTTTTAGGATTTAAAATAGTTATCCTGGAATTTCATCACCTCCACTAGCTTTATTGATAACATCACTTCCTGAAGCCCACTTGACTTTACAGTCCAGAATGTCTGAATCTGGGTGAATGGTTATCCTTGTTATCCCTCTGTTATGGGAAACTCAATCAAATCTGTTGTATTTTAGTACAAATTTGTCTGCTTGATCTACTCCAAAAAAGGTTTTACATACATTTTAATCTTGCACCATTCATCCATTTTCCTCACAACTTTTTGTCTATCCCTATTTAATATTGCTAAGATAGTAAACTCCATATCCATAATCAGCTATAAAACCTTGCCAAAATTGTTCCACAAATTCTGGAGCCAACTTTTTCCCTTTGTCTCCTAGTAGGATGAAAAAGGCCCACCCATGTTGTTTCAAAACAAGATTTCCTTCTTTCCCATGGCTGAATAATATTCCATTGTGTATATGTGTGTATGTGTGTGTATATGTTTGTGTTTGTATGTATCTTATATCTTCTTTATCCATTCATCTGTAGATGGGCAATTAGGTTCTTTTCATATTTCCTGGCTAATGTAAACAATGTTGTATTGAACATGGGGTTCTAGAAATGTCTTTAATATCCTGATTTAATTTATTTTGCATATATATGCATAAATGAATAGAATAGTTGTTCCACTTTTGATTTTTTTTGAGAAGCTAAATTATGTTTCACAGAGTAGTTACACAGATTTTCGATGAACAATGCACAGGGTTGCCTTTCATCCACATCTTTGCCAATGCTTGTAATCTCTTGTCTTTTTAACAATAGTCATATTAACAGGTGTGATTGCTGTCTCTTTATGATTTGATTTGTATTTCCCTAATATCTGATGAGGGCTTCCCTGGTGGCTCAGTGGTAAAGAATCCACCTGTCAATGCAGGAGATGTGGGTTGGATCCCTAGATCAGGAAGATCCCTTGGAGAAGGAAATGGCAATCCACTCCAGTATTCTTGCCTGGGAAATCACATGGACAGAGGAACCTGACAGGCTACAGTTCATGGGGCCACAAAAGAATCAGACATGCTTGAGTAACTAAACAACAACAAATAACTAATGAGCATTTTTTAGGTACTTGTTGGCCATTTGGATTCCTTCTTCTAAAAAAAAAAGTGTATTCAGTTTCTCTGTCCATTTTTAAATTGCATTTTTTAAAATTAATTTTTATTAGAGGAGAGTTGATTTACAAAACTGTGTTAGTTTCTGCTGTACAGCAAAGTGAATCAGTTATAAAAATATATACATACACTATTTTTTAGATTCTATTCTAAAGAATCCTCCTGCCAAGCAGATTTGGCTTTGATCCCTGGGCTGGGGAGATCCCCTGGAGAAAGAAATGGCAATCCACTCTAGTGTTCCTACCTGGGAAATCCCATGGACAGAGGAACCTCGTGAGCTACAATTCATGGGGTTACAAAGAGTCTGGCACCAATTAGTATTCTAAACAACAAAAACAATGACCTTCCTATATAGATCATTACAGGAGAGTATTTCCAGTGCTATAGAGTAGGTACTTATCTGTTGTCTATCTTATGTCTAGCAGTATGTATATATTAATCCCATTCTCCCAATTTATCCATCCCCCATTTCCCCTTGGTAACTGTAAGTTTATTTTCTACATCTGTGATTCTATTTCTGTTCTATAAATAGATTTGTCTGTGTCATTTCTTTTTAGATTACAAATAGAAGTGATATCAAACGATAGTTGTCATTTTCAATTACTTCACTCACTATGACAATCCCTGGATCAGTCCATGTTGCTACAAACAGGATATTTTCATTCTTTTTTATGACTGAATAATACTCCATTACATGTATGTACCACATCTTTACTCATTTCTCTGTTAATGAACATTTAACTTGCTTTCATGTCATAAGAAAAAAAAAAAAAAAAGAGCTAAAGGAACCAGGCTGCCTGATCTCAGTCTATACTTCATAGCTACAGTAATCAAAATAGTATGGTACTGGTGCAAAAACAGAAATGTACATCAATGGAATAAGATAGGAAGACCAGAGATAAACTCACAAAATCATGGTCAATCCTTGACAAAGGAGGCAAGAATATATAACAGAGAAAACACAGTCTCCTCTATAAGTGATGCTGGAAAGACTGGGAAGCTACAGGTAAAGAGTGAAATTAGAACACTCCCTAACAACATACACACACACACACACACACACAAACTCAAAATGGTTTAAAAAGTAAATTTAAGATTGGTTACTATAAAACTCAGAAAAAGAGCATAGGAAGAACATTCTCTAACATAAATCACAGCAAGATCTTTTTTTGATCTACTAATGAAAATAAAAACAAAAATAAATAAATTAGTTAGACCTAATTAAATTTTAAAGATCATGCACAGTGAAGGAAACCATAAACAAAATGAAAAGACAACCCAAAGAATGGGAGAAAATATTTGCCAGTGAAGTGACCACCAAGGAGCATATCTCTAAAATATACAGTTTATGCAGCTCAATAAAAAACAAACACACAAACAACCCAATCAAAAAATGGACAGAAGATCTAAATAGACATTTCTCTAAAGAATGCATCCAGATGGCCAAGTTTCACTTGAAAACATACTCAACATCATCAATTACTATATAACTGAAAATCAAAACTACAATGAGGTATCACCCCACACCAGTCAGAATGGCCACCACCAAAAAAATCTACAAACAATAAGTGCTAGCAAGGCTAAGGAGAAAATAGATTGTTTTGCTTTTAAGCCTGAATAATATGAGTTTCCTATATATTTTGTGTGTCACATGTGGCTCAGATTGTAAAGTATCTGCCTGCAATGCAGGAGACCTGGATTTGATCCCGGGTCAGGAAGATTCCCTGGAGAAAGGCATGGTAGCCCACTCCAGTATTCTTGCCTGGAGAATCTCATGGACAGAGGAGTCTACTCCACTACAGTCCATGGGATTGCAAAGAGTCAGACACAATGAGCAACTAACACATATATTTTAGGTATTAACTCCTTATCAGGTTTATAATTTGCAAAGTATTTTCTCCCATTCTGTAGATTGCCTTTTTATTCTGTCAATGGTTTTCTTTGTTGTGCAGAAGCTTTCCAATTTTATATCGTCCCACTTGTTGACATGGATTTTTGCTGTTTTTGTTTTTGGTGTCATATTTTAAAAATTTTGCCAAGGCCAATGTCAGGAAGGTTTTTTACCTATGCTTTCTTCTAGGAGGTTTACAATTTTGGGCCTTAAGTCTTTACTTTAATTCAAGTTCATTTTTATGTGATATAAGTAGGGTCTAATTTAATTATTTTATGAATGATTAACCAGTTTTTTCCAACAACATGTGTTGAAGAGATTATCTTTCCCCATTTGGTACACATGGCTTTCTTGTCAAATATTAGTTGTCTGTATGCACGAGGATCAATTTTCTGGCTCTTTATTTTGTTCCATCAACCTATGTATCTCCTTTTATGCCAGTAAGTAAGTAAGTAAGTAAGTAAGTAAGTAAGTGTTAGTCGCTCAGTCATGCCTGACTGTGACTCCATGGACTGCAGCCCACCAGACTCCTCTGTCCATGAGATTTTCCAGGTAAGTATACTGGAGTGGGTTGCCATTTCCTTCTCCAGGGGATCTTCCCAACCCAAGGATTGAATCCAGGTTTCCTGCACCACAGGCAGATTTTTTACCAACTGAGCTACAAGGGAAGCCCTTTATGCCAGTACCATACTGTTTTGATAAATTTAGCTTTGTACTATAGGCTTTTAAGCTATCAATGGGTGCCAACACAAATATATTTGCCCATGTCAATTTTACATATGTGATATTAGAAAGGTGAATGCCCCTGGTTGTGACTGATTCTGCAGGAAGTGCTCCCCAATTCAACACACACACACACACAAACTACTTGTAAACACACACAAAGTTTACACTACTAATATTACCCGTTTTTACTCAGTGGGTTGGTGCAAAATCAGTTCTATACAGAAGAATATTTTTACATCAGTATATTACTTGGGAATTAATTGGAATTAAAGCACTGCTAAAATCAAGACTTTGGTGGAGATCCAAAATTCTTACAACCTTTTCTATTTATTTTAAGTATTTGGAATTTTGACAGCTATAAGAAGTAACCTATGTAAGTCCATTCATAAATAATTCCATTCATAATTAAGTACTAGAACTGTACCTACTGTTTCCTTAGTCACTCATTACTTCTCATTCTCTTGCCATAAAACTTTCTGAGAAACATGAATAAGAAAACAAATATTGTTAAGGTACACAATTATTTTGGTATCACCAGGTATATCACCAGGTATATTTTTGAGCAAGTCCATATTCTAATTTTCAAGTTGAAAAAAGAAAGTGTCTTTGTTGGAAATGCTAGAGGTTGTTGGAAAAACCATGCTGTCTTCTGTGTATGTCAGAAAGCCTTCAGAAGAAAGAGACAATAAATATACCAAAGAAAAAGAAAATACACTTGAGGAATAGATCTCAAAGAATGTGAAAGAGACATACAAACAATTTCATAGCACTATTTAATGTTAGTCTCAGTTTGGCTAAGAGACCAAAATTCCGAAGTTCTCACATTACAGAAGAGAAACTAATGATCAGAGAAATCGAATAGCACAGAAATCACTAGTGTAGGTGTAAAAGAAGAGTAAGTTAAAACAATATGACCAAATAAGTGCCCACGCCTATCTAGTTATTGACGAAACCCTAACACTTCTCTATTGATGCATACATACTTTTCCTTTTATATAAATGCTAAACAGTAAAATTGGTTTGAAAAAGATTTATCCTAGACCATCAACAATAAAGCAGGCTTGATATGGCATAAGTAAAAGTGGAGAAATATTATATATATTATTACTACTCCCTGCTATGTTACACACTGTAAGCCAATGTTTCTTCTACATTTTAAGTGCATATATTTAATTTACATTTAAATTGTTTCAAGCCCAAATTTGTGACTTACAATGTTTTGTACTTTAGTATTCTGCTTATCATTATGAAGAACAATGAAAAGCACACTGAAGTAAGCTAAAAGGGGAAGAAAAAAGTGAAAAAAGAATGTAAAAGTCATACAAGCTAAATAACAATGCCATCTTAATGTGAGTTCAGATACTACACAAGTTCACATTTGTAAAAGAATT
Organism: Bos grunniens; assembly: GCF_055505025.1. NCBI lineage: Eukaryota > Metazoa > Chordata > Mammalia > Artiodactyla > Bovidae > Bos > Bos grunniens. The sequence goes on along the minus strand of NC_141176.1, from coordinate 4,886,775 downwards.
ATATGGCATAAAAATTATGTGCCAAATTCTCATCCCGTGAGATTTACTGCCAACTGCATGTGAAAATAATCTAGCTTAGACAGAAAAATTTTACTTAAGAAATAAAAGAAACAGCTCATAAATGATGATTATTATATTTCTATATTAGTAATTAGATATTTTGTGTACTAGCTGAGGATAACTAAGTGAGGATGATTATAAAACTGAGAAAATCAAGGTGATGCATAAAGGCTTAATAACTAAGCACAAAGGTTATGATAATAACAAAATGATGGCTGGTGACTTCAGCATTTTTAGTTTGCTATTGTAATTTGTGTAAAAGCTTTTATTAGATAATTTGATGTCCTTCTGAGATGAGAAATTACAGTATGTAGGTTACAGGGAGGTCTTTAAGAGAAAATTCTCCAGAGAAGAAGGAATATTGACAACATTTGAAGAATCATAAAATAGCATTTAAAAAATAGTTGATGACATTAGAATTACTTAGGCTTGAAAAAAAACACTAAAGATGATAATAATATTCTTCACACAGAAAATATTTCTCTAAAGAGAACTTGTATATGCACTTCAAATAAATCTAAATCTACTGCTTGGGTAAATTTTTTATTGTCAGAGATGTGATAAAACGGCAGGAGCAAAGAGAGTATCAGAACTGAAAAAATGTAATAAGAATATTTGCTGGTGAGTAAATGAGAACAAAGAGCTATTTGTGATTTTAATTATTCCAGATATATATACTTGGGCAAATTATTTACCTTCTTAGAGTTTCCTTACCATTAAATAAAGAATATTGACTATCTGCTACTACAGGTAAATTCTAACTCTAAAATTATACTCTTCTGAGCTGATTGACTTTATTACATTATGCTATAAAGTCATTGAAAATTCCATAATCATTGTGACAAGCGCTAAATACTAGATGACCAAAAATTTTAATATGCATTTTTTGCATATATTTAATAAATGTTGAGTATGAAATAATTCAAATAAGAATAAAAGTTATATTATTGTTAAATTGATTAAAAATGGCTCTTATATTTCATAATCTAGAAATAAGAAATGAACTCTGGTTCATTACACAGCTGTATACATATCTTTGATGGTGCATGTGCATTTTGCTCTGCAGAATTATATGTAGATCCATAGACAGGATACATCTTTTTTTAACATGACATCTTAAAGTATTTGTTAGCAGTCCATGGGGTTGCTAAGAGTCAGACAAGACTGAATGACTTCACTTTCACTTTTCACTTTCATTCATTGGAGAAGGAAATGGCAACCCGCTCCAGTGTTCTTGCCTGGAGAATCCCAGGGACGGAGTGGGGCCCTGGTGGGCTGCCGTCTATGGGGTCGCACAGAGTTGGACACAACTGAAGTGACTTAGCAGTAGCAGACTAAAGTTAGTGCGTAAAAAAAATGAAATTCACCATTGCTATGACCAAACACACACATACACACAAAAACACAGATATACATACATATTCAGGAACACTTTTGCATAGCCCTTACTCTAATAGAACAAAATTGAGGGAAACATATTCTGGAATCCATCACACAGAAAGCAGGATCTGTGAATTCTTTTAGTTTAGTAGGTATGTTTATGTACTTTTCAGTTCAGTTCAGTTGCTCAGTCATGTCTGACTCTTTGCGACCCCATGAATCGCAGCACGCCAGGCCTCCCTGTCCATCACCAACTCCCGGAGTTCACTCAGACTCACGTCCATCGAGTCAGTGATGCCATCAAGCCATCTCATCCTCTATCATCCCCTTCTCCTCCTGCCTCCATCCCTCCCAGCATCAGAGTCTTTTCCAATGAGTCAATTCTTCCCATGAGGTGGCCAAAGTACTGGAGTTTCAGCTTTAGCATCATTCCTTCCAAAGAAATCCCAGGGCTGATCTTCAGAATGGACTGGTTGGATTTCCTTGCAGTCCAAGGGACTCTCGAGAGTCTTCTCCAACACCACAGTTCAAAAGCATCAATTCTTCGGTGCTCAGCTTTCTTCACAGTCCAACTCTCACATCCATACATGACCATTGGAAAAACCATAGCCATGACTAGACGGACCTTTGTTGGCAAAGCAATGTCTCTGCTTTTCAATATGATGTCTAGGTTGGTCATAACTTTTCTTCCAAAGAGTAAGTGTCTTCTAATTTCATGGCTGCAATCACCATCTGCAGTGATTTTGGAGCCCAGAAAAATAAAGTCTGACACTATTTCCACTGTTTCCCCATCTATTTCCATGAAGTGATGGGAATAGATGCCATGATCTTCGTTTTCTGAATGTTGAGCTTTAAGTCAACTTTTTCACTTTCCTCTTTCACTTTCATCAAGAGGCTTTTGAGTTCCTCTTCACTTTCTGCCATAAGGGTGGTGTCATCTGCATATCTGAGGTTATTGATATTTCTCCCGGCAATCTTGATTCCAGCTTGTGTTTCTTCCAGCCCAGCGTTTCTCATGATGTACTCTGCATACAAGTTAAATAAACAGGGTGACAGTATACAGCCTTGACATACTCCTTTTCCTATTTGGAACCAGTCTGTTGTTCCATGTCCAGTTCTAATTGTTGCTTCATGACCTGCATATAGATTTCTCAAGAGACAGGTCAGGTGGTCTGGTATTCCCATCTCTTTCAGAATTTTCCACAGTTTATTGTGATCCACACAGTCAAAGGCTTTGGCATAGTCAAGAAAGCAGAAATAGATGTTTTTCTGGAACTCTATTGCTTTTTCCATGATCCAGCAGATGTTGGCAATTTGATCTCTGGTTCCTCTGCCTTTCCTAAAACCAGCTTGAACATCAGGAAGTTCACGGTTCACATATTGCTGAAGCCTGGCTTGGAGAATTTTGAGCATTACTTTACTAGCGTGTAAGATGAGTGCAATTGTGTGGTAGTCTGAGCATTCTTTGGCATTGCCTTTCTTAGGAATTGGAAGGAAAACTGACCTTTTCCAGTCCTGTGGCCACTGCTGAGTTTTCCAAATGTGCTGGCATATTGAGTGTAGCACTTTCACAGCATCATCTTTCAGGATTTGAAATAGTTCAACTGGAATGCCATCAGCTCCACTAGCTTTGTTCGTAGTGATGCTTTCTTTTTTTTTTTTTTTTCACATTACACTTTTCTGCTTTATTTATTTTTTTTTTATTAAGTTTATTAAATATTTTTTAAAAAAATCACATGCTCCCCATCCTGAACCCTCCTCCCTCCCAACCTCCCCATACCATCCCCCTGGGCCTTCCCAGCGCACCAGCCCCAAGCATCCAGCATCGTGCACTGAACCTGGACTGGCATCTCGTTTCATACATGACATTTCACATGTTTCAATGACATTCTCCCAAATCTTCCCACCCTCTCCCACAGAGTCCATAAGACTGTTCTATACATCAGTGTCTCTTTTGCTGTCTCGTACACAGGGTTATCGTTACCATCTTTCTAAATTCCATATACATGCGTTAGTATACTGTATTTATGTTTTTCCTTCTGGCTTACTTCACTCTGTATAATAGTCTCCAGTTTCATCCACCTCATTAGAACTGATTCAAATGTATTCTTTTTAATGGCTGAGTAATACTCCATTGTGTATATGTACCACTGCTTTCTTATCCATTCATCTGCTGATGGACATCTAGGTTGCTTCCATGTCCTGGCTATTATAAACAGTGCTGCGATGAACATTGGGGTACACGTGTCTCTTTCCCTTCTGGTTTCCTCAGTGTGTATGCCCAGCAGTGGGATTGCTGGATCATAAGGCAGTTCTATTTCCAGTTTTTTAAGGAATCTCCACACTGTTCTCCATAGTGGCTGCACTAATTTGCATTCCCACCAACAGTGTAAGAGGGTTCCCTTTTCTCCACACGTAGTGATGCTTTCTAAGGCCCACTTGACTTCACATTCCAGGATGTCTGGCTCTAGGTCAGTGATCACACCATCATGATTATTGGGTCATGAAGATCTTTTTTGTACAGTTCTTCTGTGTATTCTTGCCACCTCTTCTTAATATCTTCTACTTCTGTTAGGTCCATACCGTTTCTGCCCTTTATCGAGCCCATCTTTGCATGAAATGTTCCCTTGGTAGCTCTAATTTCCTTGAAGAGATCTCTAGTCTTTCCCATTCTCTTGTTTTCCTCTATTTCTTTGCACTGATCACTGAGGAAGGCTTTCTTATCTCTTCTTCCTATTCTTTGGAATTCTGCATTCAGATGCTTATATCTTTCCTTTTCTCCTTTGCTTTTTGCTTCTCTTCTTTTCACAGCTATTTGTAAGGCCTCCTCAGACAGACATTTTGCTTTTTTGCATTTCTTTTCCATGGGGATGGTCTTAATCCCTGTCTCCTGTACAATATCATGAACCTCAGTCCATAGTTCATCAGGCCCTCTATCTATCAGATCTAGGCCCTTAAATCTATTTCTCATTTCCACTGTATAACCATAAGGGATTTGATTTAGGTCATACCTGAATGGTCTAGTGGTTTTCTCTACTTTCTTCAATTTCAGTCTGAATTTGGCAATAAGGAGTTCATGATCTGAGCCACAGTCAGCTCCTGGTCTTTTTTGGTTGACTGTATAGAGCTTCTCCATCTTTGGATGCAAAGAATATAATCAATGTGATTTCTGTGTTGATCATCTGGTGATGTCCATGTGTACTTTTACCACTCCACATTTCTTTAGCTCTTAAAAAGTGAAATAATGTTTAATATTTTGTCTACAAATTCATTTTCACTTTCTCTTAATTTATATTTATTTTTATTTATATGTTATTGCCAAGATTTCATAGAAAATCTACAATCATCTGGTTTCTTTCATCATTCTAAGGACAAATCAGAAAATTCAAAACATATGATCTCCCAGGCCTAAAGGGGTTGACTACCACTCTCTCCAGCCTTCCAAACAGCTCATGTCTTGCCATGAAGGAGGGGATTTGCTATTATACTTTTAATTATTTACAAAAGTCATATGCAAAATATATAATTGTGAACAGAGATTCAGAAGATATTATAATATTACACTAATCTCATAAGATTCTGTGAGACAGCCAGTATCTATTATGTTATACCAGGAACCAAATAGGTTCAAGCTTTTTGGCACTGCCTCAAATGTCTCTGACACCAAATAGATTAGCAACAGTAACAACAATGAATGGGGGACCTTATTTCCAAGCATCACAGAAATAATCATGCAAATTTAGCCAAGGTTGCAAGAAAGTGAAAGTGAAAGTCGCTCAGTGGTGTCTGACTCTTTGTCCATGGGTTTCTCCAGGCCAGAAGACTGGAGTGGATAGCGTTCCCTTCTCCAGGGGATCTTCCCATCCCAAGGATCAAACCCAGGTCTCCCTCATTGCAGGCAGATTCTTTACCAGCTGAGCCACCTGCAAGCATTCAGCATCAATTTTTAATGTATTCTGAGTGAGTTTGGGTCATTTAGTACCAGTGTAAGGATTTTCTGTTTGCCTATTGGTACCTATAAAAAGATCAGAATTTTGAATCTACTTTGTAGATTCTTGTAAAGTGATGAGAGACAGAGGGACAGAAGACACAAGAAAATAGAAGATAAGCCTATGAACAAACTAAGTAGACAGCAAGTGGCAGAAGCCTTTAAGAATACCTGAGACGACAGCATTAGAAGCATTTGTAAGTACAAATAAAAGTAGTATCTTTAATACTGAACTAATATTGATAAGAGATGGAGATTATACATAAATGTAACCATTGTAAACTATGGTAGTTAAGAAGATAGTCAATGATGAAAAACCACAAGGAAATTTACATTCTGTATGGGAACAACATTTTACATCAGCTCCTCAATATGCACTCTGATTTATGTGCTCCTCACAATGGGTGAAAAGAGACTATATCTTAAAATAACTGTGTGTGTGTGTGTTAGTCATTCAGTCATGTCCAACCCTTTGTGATCCATGGACTATAGCTGGCCAGGCTCCTCTGTCTTTGGAAATCTCCAGGCAAGAATACTGGAGTGAGTTGCCATACCCTCCTCCAGGGGATCTTCCCCACCCAGGGATTGAACCTGAGTCTCTTATATCTCCTGCATTTGCAGGTGGTTCTTTATGACTAGTGCCACCTGGGAAGCCCAGTTGGACTGTGATGTTCCCCAAATGATTCTAACATATAGGCAGAGAATTAATGGGTTTCACCATCTCATCTTATGCAATATAAATTTGGATATATCTCTGTAACCACAACCACAGTATGCTACAATAAATTTAGATAGAAAATTAGAAGTATGTGATATATTGGGCTTCCTAAGTGGTGCTAGTGGTAAAGAACCCACCTGTCAACACAGGAGACTTAAGAGAAGCAGATTCTATCCCTGGGTGGGGAAAATCTGGGTTGCACAGAATCAGACACGACTGAAGTGACTTGGCACACACGCACACATGTGATACATGTATTGAAAAACATCCATTACAAATATTTAAATGTATGCAAAGTGCTCCCTCCTCCAAATGTTGCTTTTAATGACAGATTTTTAGGCACCAAGATTTATTGTAATTTAAATAATATTTATATGCATTATTAATATTCATTTTGCTATTCTGCCTTTAGAATAATCTTTTTCCCTATGGAAAATGATTGAAAGAGTTTAAAGAATTAAGTCTTTATTTGTCTTGGGGCATCTTATTTAATAGTAAATATTAAATGCTGTGTTAGTTTCTCAATTGTGTCCAACTGTTCATGACCCCATTGACTCTAGCCCACCAAGCTCCTCCATCCATGGAATTCTTCAGGCAAGAGTAATGGAATGGGTTGCCACTTCCTACTCCAGGCATCTTCTTGACTCAGGGATTGAACTCAGATCTCCCACATTGCACAGTTTCTTTACCATCAGAGACACCAGGTTTAAATATAAATGCAAAGTTTCTATTATGCTTTCTTTGAATCTAGTCAGATATTGATATCCTATATTACCAGTAATTCTTCTAATAGTTTCTATTAAATAACCTTTTATTTTAGAACATTTTTATATTTTAAAAAGTTGTGAGGACAGAATTGCCATATACCTCAAACCAATTTTCCTCATTATTAATATCATACATTCATGTATTTTACATGATTAATTAAACTACATTAAAATAATCAGATGTATTGTTATATTTATTAAATTCCGTAATTTATTCTATTTTATTTTTTCCTAATATCCTTTTTCTGTTTCAGGATTCCTGCCATAATTCCAATCACTTTAGTCTCCATATCTCCATAGATTCTGATGGTGGTACTTCCTTACGTTTTCCTTGGTTGTGATGACCCTACCAGTTTTCAGGATACTTTCAGTTATTTTGCAAGAGTATCAAATATCATTGGTATCTTTCTGATATTTCCTCATGATTAGATTCGGATTATGGATTTGCAGCGGAAAACCAGAGAGGCAAGGTGTCATTCTCTTCCTATCAATAGTAAACAGTGTCAAGATGACTTATCACTGCTGGTGCTTACCTTAATCACCTGGCTTGAAGAAGTGTTTATCAAGTTCTTCACTGTAGGGTTACTCTTTTTCTTTCCTTCTACACTGTACTCTCTAAAGGGATTTACTATAGGCAAGGAAAACCAAACAGCAACAAAAAATAAATTAAAAAAACAATGACTGAGAATGTCAAAGGGACACATGACCCAACTGCTAAAAGCAAAGCTGGAACAACTTCAACAAGAACGTTAATAAAGTAATATCTGATTATAATCTAATATATAAAATAAACATTAATGAATCCACACTACTAAAATAAGTGAATAAATTAATAAATGAATAGGGAGTGAATAAATTAATAAATGAATACATAAATCTGCTGCACAATAAAATTTTAAAAGTATGTAAATATGCAATTCTCAAATAAGAAGGATATAATTCCTTTGCTTCTTAAGTGTAGTTGCACATTTGTCTATTATTTTTAAAGCTTTAAAATTTTTCATGAATTGATGTAGTTTAAAAGTCTATGCATATAAGGGCTTCCTTGGTAGCTCAGACAATATTCTTGCCTGGAGAATCCCATGGACAGAGGAACCTGGTGCGGCTCAGGGGTGAAGAATATGCCTGCAATGTAGGGGCTGCAGGAGATGTGGGTTCAAACATTGGGTTGGGAAGATCCCCTGGAGGAGGGTATGGAAACCCACTCCAGTATTCTTGACTGCAGAAACCCATGGATAGGGGAGCCTGGCGGTCTACAGTTTATAAGGTCACAAAGATCTGGACACAACTCAAGCAACTTAGCACACACACAAAAGTCTATGCATATGGTTCCATCATTGAAATTTAACTTTAAATGCATAGTTAGTTGAAATGTCAGGTCAATAGATATTTGCTTTTAAAAAGTAAGTAAATATGTCTGCAGGCTGTGGTCAAGTACTTTTAAAATATTTGTTAGTTGAAGAGGGAGGCAGAAGATGAGATGTTTAGATAGTATCACCAACTCAAGGCACATGAATCTGAGCAAACTCCAGGATATAGTGACAGACAAGGGAGCCTGGTGTGCTGCAGTTCATGGAGTCCCAATGAGTAGAACACAACTTAGTAACGAAACAACAACAAACTATGTTTTTACATATCTAAAAGCAGAATTTTGAAATATTAGAGAGTTTAAATATTTAGGAAACATAGTAAGACTAAATGCTTTTGAACTGTGGTGTTGGAGAAGACTCTTGAGAGTCCCTTGGACTGCAAGGAGATCTAACCAGTCCATCCTAAAGGAGATCAGTCCTGGGTGTTCATTGGAAGGACTGATGCTGAAGCTGAAATTCTGATATTTTGGCCAGCTGATGAGGAGAACTGACTCATTTGAAAAGACCCTGATGCTGAGAAAGATTGAGGGCAGGAGGAGAAGGGGACGACCTTGAGATGGTTGGATGGCATCACTGACTCAATGGACATGAGTTTGGGTGGACTCGGAGTTGGTGATGGACAGGGAGGCCTGGCATGCTGCGGTTCATGGGGTTGCAAAGAGTTGGACACAACTGAGCGACTGAACTGAACTGAAATGAATAAGACTATGGCAATGTATCAATATATTTTGAACTTTTATGTAAAATATTAAGCAAGTATTAAAAATATTAAGACTGTTTACTCTGCGAGTTTTCCTTACAGAACTCTACTCACAATAGTATCATTTTAAAATGCCATCCACGTGAAAGAACTGAACTTTTTTTTTTTTTTCCTTTTTTTTTTTTTTTTTTATAGCTTTGCCGAAGCAAAGCCTCAAAAAATTGGTTTTAGACTCAGAGTTGTTCCTCTCCACGGAAATCTTTAGTAAAAGGCGAAAGATTTATACGATCTGAAGAGAAACCAGAGTATAGAACTGAACTTTTAATCCTAATAGTTTTGCTACCTAACATTAATTAGAATAAGTAAACTCTTTTAGATACTAGGTAATCAACCTTATTTGTAGAAAAGTGCATTATTTTAGAACAGAGATTTGGATCCAATTTTGCATTCTCCTGATATACAGTCTCTCTATTTTCTTTTTTACTGTGCTTTATTTTAAATTTCTGATTATATAATAGAATGTTTATATCACTGATATTTCCCTAGAAAACATTAAAAAAATAATGCTTTTATTCTATGTACTTATCTAAGCTGTTTCAGTCATGTCCAACACTTCCTGACCCCGTGGGCTATAGGCTGCCAGGCTCCTCTGTCCATGGAATTCTCCAGCCAAGAATATTGGAGTAGGCTGCCATTTACTTTCCAGGAGATCTTCCCAACCCAGGGATCGAACCCAGGTCTCCTTCATTGCAGGCAGATTCTTTACCATCTGAGCCACCAGGAAAGCTCTTTTCATTCCATATATTTTTCTAAATGTTTAATTACATGTAACCAATTTATTGAATGAACTGCACTGAAAAATGAAAGCAGAAAGCAGTTTAGTATTTCTTGCTAATGTTTCATTACATTTATTCTATGGATTCAATTTCGCCACTATGGGATAAAATCTTAGACAAATTTCATTGCTGTTTTAGTCACAGATAGCAAAAGAATATTTTATTTGTGCACAAACCAGTATAATATCAAAGTTCCAAAATGTCGTATGGTTTATTTTTGTCCTCCTTCAGATTAGGCTGAGAAACCTGCTCCGGGAGAGTAGCATATGGTTGATTTCTTCTCTCATTCCCACTCCATTACCTTCTCGTTGCTGTTTTAGGCTCCCATACATTTGCTAGATGCTATTTTAGTCACTCACAACTTTGATACAGGAAGACTCTGGAGAGATGATGACAGTAAGAGTTTACCTCAGTATGGGGTAAATCTGGTCATACTGCCCATCGAGGGGAGATCCATCCACACACTGATTCTTCCTCTCATGTGTGTGTCCGTGGGTTCTTAGGAGAGCCTTATTTCTTCAGATCTCTTAAGGACATGAGAATTCCTGAGATTTAACAATTTCTCTCTTAGCCCTAGTTTCTGATTTTGCATCTCTGTTGAAATCACCTGACATCTTCAGAAGGCCTATCAAATACGATCCCTCTGAAGAAATAAGTAATTCTCTTTCATGAGGTCTATCACTGACATAGAAACCCTAACACATTCTTTGGCCACACAGTGGTTAATTGGCCATTCCAAAAGCAGCCACTTACCTTGTGCCATCTGAACTGACCAGTCATACTTTCTCACACTTAGACTTTTTCAGGCATTGAAACAGACCACTTTGTGTGTCCCTCAAGAGTAAGAGATTAAAGCTAAGCTCTTTGAATATTTGTTTTCAAGCCTTCTTTATGTGATTGAATTTGAGTAGGCAGGAGGTGCTTCCACTCTGGCTTTGTGATGGGTGGTGTGGAATGGAATGCACAACACATCGACCTCTTTCTAGGGAGTGGAGGGTGAAGACATGAGGCTGACAGAATGTAGTTTGGTTTGTGTGAGCGTAAGCTAAGTTGCTGCAGTTGTGCCGACTCATTGCAGCCCTGTGGACTGTAGCCCACCAGGCTGTTCTGTCCATGTGATTCTCCAGGCAAGAATACTGAAGTAGGGTTTGACGCTCTCCTCCATGGGATCTCCCCCACCAGGGATCGAACCAGCATCTCTTATGTCTCCTGCATTGGCAGGAGAGTTCTTTACTGCTGGTGCCACCTGGGAAGCCCCACAGTATGGTTTACCTCTGGGCAAATTTCCCACAAGTAGTCTGGCACCTTGCTCTGAGAAATGAGAGGAAGTATTTATTACCTGATGTTCTCTGTCAGATTAACATCCTTTTTCTTACATAAATAGCCAATCATATATGTTGTTATTGCACATATATATATATATGTATATATATATATATATATATTTATGGGCTTTGTTATGAGCTTTTCTGATAGATCAGCTGGTATAGAATCATCTGCAGTGTAGATCCCAGTTTGATTCCTGGGTCAGGAAGATCCACCAGAGAAGGGATAGACTACCCACTCCAGTACTCTTGGGCTTCCCTGGTGGCTCAGGTGGTAAAGAATCCACCTGCAATGCAGGAAGCCTGGGTTCAACCCCTGGGTTGGGAAGACCACCTGGAGAATGGAATGGCTACCCACTCCAGTATTCTTGCCTGGAAAATCCCATAGACAGAGGAGCCCAGCAGGCTATAGTCCACTGGGTTACAAATAGTCGGGCCTAACTGAACAACTTCCCACTCCAGTATTCTTGCCTGGAGAACTCCGTGGACAGAGGAGCTTGGTGAGCTACAGTCCATAGGGTCGAAGAGAGTCAGACCTGACTAAGCGACTTTCACTTTCATATATCTATTATGTTTATTGGAGAAGGCAATGGCACCCCACTCCAGTACTCTTGCCTGGAAAATCCCATGGATGGAGGAGCCTGGTAGGCTGCAGTCCATGGGGTCACTAAGAGTCGGACACAACTGAACGACTTCACTTTCACTTTTCACTTTCATGCATTGGAGAAAGGAAATGGCAACCCGCTCCAATGTTCTTGCCTGGAGAATCCCAGGGACGGGGGAGCCTAATGGGCTGCCATCTATGGGGTCGCACAGAGTCGGACACGACTGAAGCAACTTACCATTATATATTTATAACAGACCACAAATATTAATGAAAATCTCACTTGACCACTCATCCCAGTAAGATCCACAAATATTGATGTCAGCTGTCATCTAGTGCTAACCTTTCTAAATAATTTGTTACATATTTATTCGTATAAATATGATAATTAAATATAAGTAATTTTATTTTGCTTACAAATGTTATTATGTTATAAATTAGCATCTTAGGAAAATCATTACATTACTGTTCAAGTTCTACAGGATTTGCTCATATGTGTTATACGATAGAAGTATACAGATGCAATGCTGTGCTCTCCTTAGTTGTTCAGTCATGATCAACACTTTGTGACTCCATGGACTGAAGTCCACCAGTAGTTATCAAACAAGAAAATGTTCCATGGTAATTAATACTGTAATTTTTAAAATAAACTCAATATAACTAGCTAATAACTAAGTATGGGAATCAAAGCAAAAAACTTCACTGAGGACAAGTCTGTATTGTAGGTCAGTAAAACAGAAATGGCACTAATGCCTTTATTTTGCCCATCTTTAAGGTTTATGTGACTCACTACAAGATACTGAACTGAACTGAACATGATACTTGATCTTGCTAATTGATAGTATCAAGTATACACACATAGGCTCTCTGTTGTGAGTATAAATAGGAAAAATTAACATAGTAACATTGTTCACAAAATCTCTTTCTCTGTTATACAAAACCTAGATTTTGCTAAATTCCTAGGTACTTAGAGTGCATAATCAGGATAACATAAGTGTTAAGGATTGAGAGATACCAGACCATTGTGATTTTCAATAGATATCCATTCAGTTCAGTTGCTCAGTTGTGTCTGACTCTTTGCAACCCCATGAACCTCAGCACGCGAGGTCTCCGTGTCCATCACCAACTCCTGGAGTTTACCCAAACTATGTCCATTGAGTCAGTGGTGCCGTCAGCCATCCAACCATCTCATCTGCTGTCATCCCCTTCTCCTCCTGCCTTCAATCTTTCCCAGCATCAGGGTCTTTTCAAATGAGTCACATTTGAAAGTCTTCACATCAGGTGGCCAAAGTATTGGAGTTTCAGCTTCAACATTAGTCCTTCCAATGAACACTCAGGGCTGATCTCCTTTAGGATGGACTGGTTGAATCTTCTTGCAGTCCAAGGGACTTTCTAGGGACGTCAGATCAGATCAGATCAGATCAGTTGTTCAGTCGTGTCCGACTCTTTGTGACCCCATGAATCACAGCACGCCAGGCCTCCCTGTCCATCACCAACTCCCGGAGTTCACTCAGACTCACACCCAACGAGTCGGTGATGCCATCCAGCCATCTCATCCTTTGTCGTCCCCTTCTCCTCTTGCCCCCAATCCCTCCCAGCATCAGGGTTTTTTCCAAGGAGTCAACTCTTCCCACGAGGTGGTCAAAGTACTGGAGTTTCAGCTTCAGCGTCATTCCTTCCAAAGAAATCCCAGAGCTGATCTCCCTGATAATGGACTGGTTGGATCTCCTTGCAGTCCAAGGGACTCTCAAGAGTCTTCTCCAACACCACAGTTCAAAAGCATCAATTCTTCGGCCCTCAGCCTTCTTCACAGTCCAACTCTCACATCCATACATGACCACAGGGAAAACCATAGCCTTGACTAGACGAACCTTTGTTGGCAAAGTAATGTCTCTGCTTTTGAATATGCTATCTAGGTTGGTCATAACTTTCCTTCCAAGGAGTAAGCGTCTTTTAATTTCATGGCTGCAGTCACCATCTGTAGTGATTTTGGAGCCCAAAAAAATAAAGTCTGACACTGTTTCCACTGTTTCCCCATCCATTTCCCATGAAATGATGAGACTGGATGCCATGATCTTCGTTTTCTGAATGTTGAGCTTTAAGACAACTTTTTCACTCTCCACTTTCATTTTCATCAAGAGGCTTTTGAGTTCCTCTTCACTTTTTGCCATAAGGGTGGTGTCATCTGCATATCTGAGGTTATTGATATTTCTCCTGGCAATCTTGATTCCAGCTTGTGTTTCTTCCAGTCCAGTGTTTTTCATGATGTACTCTGCATATAAGTTAAATAAACAGGGTGACAGTTTTTTATAAAAGAGATGTTAAGTTATAGAGAAATAGGGAAGGATGAGTCAGTGTCTGAAGAAAATTTTTGAGCATTTGGGTTGACATTAGAAACCCTAGAGCCTATACTGTGGATGTTAAGTACAATATTACAAGAAAAAATTAAGAAGAGAGAATTATAATTCTGCTTGTGTTGAGAAGGGAATTACACTGTGCATTTGCAGGAATCTTAAAAAAATTAAATTATTTCCTATTACATAAATATTTTCAGCTCTTTTAGAAATGTCAGATTTTTAAAAATGTGTGAACTCTATGTCCAAACCTGTTACATAGAAACTAAATTAAAGATGGATTATATATTTTTTAATATATTAGCATTTTTTCTTATTTTTATTTTTTTATTTTATTTTATTTTTAACTTATAATATTGTATTGGTTTTGGCATATATCACCATGAATCCGCCACAGGTATACACGTGTTACCCATCCTGAATCCTCTTCCCTCCTCCCTCCCCGTACCATCCCTCTGGGTCGTCCCAGTGCACCAGCCCCAAGCATCCAGTATCGTGCATTGAACCTGGACTGGCAACTCATTTCATATATGATATTATACATGTTTCAATGCCATTCTCCCAAATCATCCCACCCTCTCCCTCTCCCAGAGTCCAAAAGACTGTTCTATACATCAGTGTCTCTTTTGCTGTCTCATATACAGGGCTATCTTTCTAAATTCCATATTATATCTAGGGTGTCTCAGGTGATGATAATGATAAAGAATCTGCCTGCCAACTTAGGAGATGCAAGATATGAAGTTTCGATCCCTGGGTTGGAAAGATCCCCTGGAACAGGAAATGACAACTTGCTCCAGTATTCTTGTCTAGAAAATTCCATGGACAGAGGAGCCTGATGGGCTATAATCCATGGGGCCGCAGAGAGCCAGGAGTGACTGAACAACTAAGTACACACATATTTTATCTGTACTTCATTCCTTTCTTTTTTCTCCATTTCTATATTTTTTCTATATATGAAGAGCATCGTGTGCTTAAATCTATGTGAAACAGGCAGGAAAGATGGTAGATGGATAAATAAATCACTGTTTCCTTGTCTATAATCCTTTGGCATTTATTCTATCAAATCATGATTTTTAGCAGTATTCATTTTCTAAATTAAAAACTCATTTTTTTTCTTTTCATTTGTTACTAGGTGACAATTTTTAAAAGGAAACTTTGTGAAATCAAGTCTCATTTAATGTTACTTTTCTGAGCCAATGAAGAACTTCTACAAATCAGATTTTAGATTGATTTAACTATTCCCCAGAGTAATCAATTGAAGAGGAACTGATTCAACCTGCCTTTTAAAGAAAGGAAAAAATAGTTACAGTTCTTCTGGTCTGGATTTTTAAAAGTAAATGGTGAAATAGAGTTATAAAAGTTTCTATTTTTTTTCTTTGCCAAAGTGTGCAAAATCGAATCCCTCTTCAGTTGATTTTACATCATCTCTGGAAAACTTGTGTCCATTGTAAAGGCTTTTGCCCCTGTATGATGCTTTATGAGCCCTTCTGCTCCTTTTCTTCAAATCACAATCAAGAGTTAAGTAGATTATTGTCTCAGCCTGATTCTTGCTATATCTCCAGTCCTTGCACCATTTTGGCTTAGGTTTTAGAACCAAAATGCCAAGATGATCAATCTGTTTATAACACAGATAAAACTCTTGGCTACCTCATGAACCATAGCTTGCCAGGCTTCTTAGTCCATGGAATTCTCTAGGCAAGAATACTGGAGTGGGTTGCCATTTACTTCTCCAGGGCATCTTCCTGACCAGAGACTGAATCCAGGTCTCCTGTGTTGCAGGCAGATTCTTTACCATCTGAGTCACCAGGAAAGCCCATTTACAACACAGAGTAAACCGAAAAATACGGTACAATAAGTATCATACTTTCTTATATGCAACTAAATATAAATAAATTAATTATCAACCTACATAATTAAAAGCTATATTTAAATTCATATCATATCATATTTAAATTACATAGCATTAGTTTGTATATATCAATAACTATATTCCCATGTTTCTGAATGCATGCTGAATTTAATCATTTGCATTTTATAAGATTTGCATTCATTATAAAGGATTAAGGATACTTTATTTTTTATTCTTGATAAATACTGATCAAGAGAGAGAAACATTATTATCATTCTATTAAGCAAATAAATGTAAGAGGGTAAGCTCTTCACTACTTTCTTCATATAATATTACAAATAATCTTTATTATCTCTTGCAGGTGTCACTATTCGCATTGATTTACAATGTATACATTCTCAAATGAACTGCTTCCTTAAAAATGACTTTTTATGAAAGTCATTTTTGACTTATCAAAATGACTTATCTGAAAACCTTCAGATATCCAAACACTTATAAAATTGTCAGTAGAAGTTTTTGCAAATTTTAATTTCTTTATTTATACCTGTTTTAGGTTATCATTTCAATCTTTGTATGCTTACTTTACTTTCCCCATTAGTTTGAGAAGTCTAGGTTAGCTGGACATTGAAGCTTAGATATTTTTAAGGAAACAGCTGAGAATTCTCTTTTAGTCAGAATTCTTTTGTAGTCATCCCATTCTGAAAGATAAAATTAAGCATTCATGTATAAATTTTTTATTATTAATATAAAACAATAAAGTAGATGGATATAGGAGATGAATAATTTATAATAATTATAGGATCTGGCATGGTTTACAAAAGATGATATAACTTCAATGTTGATTAGTAAATGATAGACATAATAATGCTCTGTAACTAATTAAAAAATCACTATTAGAAGATTGTCATGACTTGGCACTTAATATTAAGTGAACATCTACATGGAATATCTTGCAAACATTTTTGTTAATATGAAAACATAATGAACATATTTGTGATCTTATTTGTTTGTTCATTTTTAATTTGCTTTTAAGTAATAAAGCTTGTCTTCTAAGAATACGAAGACTCATAATGAATATAGAATCAATGAGAACATGCTCCAACTATGCTTCTATTTGGTAGAATACTGAATATCATTAGTCAATACTATCTTTTTGTTTAGTGAAGTTTATATGATTCCATTTAGCTTGCTCTGATTCTACAAGGAAATCAAACCAGTCAGTTCTAAAGGAAATCAACGCTGAATATTCATCAGCAAGACCAATGCTGAAACTGAAGCTCCAGTACTTTGGCCACCTGATGCGAAGAGCCAACTAATTGAAAAAGCCCCTGATGCTGGGAAAGATTGTAAACAAAAGAATAGGGCAGCAGAAAATGAGATGGTTATAGAGCATCACTGACTCGATGAACATGAATCTGAGCAAACTCTGAGAGATAGTGAAGGACAGGGAAGCCTGGATTGCTGCAGTCCATGGAGTCACACATTCGGACACTGATTTAGCAACTGAACAAAAACAACAATTCTGTCTTACCTGTATCTGATCATGATTGCCACAAAATATGTTTTCTACAGTAATATACAGAAAGTTCTGGGAGAAATATCAATAACCTCAGATATGCAGATGACACCACCCTTATGGCAGAAAGTGAAGAGGAACTGAAGAGCCTCTTGCTGAAAGTGAAAGAGGAGACTGAAAAAGCTGGCTTAAAACTCAACATTCAAAAAACTAAGATTATGGCATTTGGGCCCATCATTTCATGGCAAATAGAAGGGGAAATGATGGAAACAGTGACAAACTTAATTTTCTTGGGCTCCAAAATCACCACAGATGGTGACTACAGCCATGAAATTAAAAGACTCTTGCTCCTTGGAAGAAAAGTTATGGCCAACCTAGACAGTATATTAAAAAGCAGAGACATTGCTTTTCCAACAAAGGTCTGTATAGTCAAAGCTATGGTTTTTCCAGTAGTCATGTATGGATGTGAGAGTTGGACTATAAAGAAAGCTGAGCACTGAAGAATTCATGCTTTTGAACTGTGATGCTGGAGAAGACTCTTAAGAGTCCCTTGGACATCAAGGAGATCCAACCAGTCCATCCTACAGGAAATCAGTCCTGAATATTCATTGGAAGGGCTGATGTTGAAGCTGAAATTCCAATACTTTGGCCACCTGATGTGAAGAGCTGACTCATTGGCAAAGACCCTGATGTTGGGAAAGATTGAAGGCAGGAAGAGAAAGGAGTGAAAGAGATTAAGATGGTTGGATGGCATCACTGACTCAATGGACATGAGTTTGAGCAAGCTCTGGGAGTGATGATGAACAGTGAGGCCTGTTGTGTTGCAGTCCATGGGGTTGCGAGGAGTTGGACACAACTGTGAGACTGAACTGAACTGAACTGAACTGATAGGAAATCATATCCAAAAAGATTGGAGAAGAGCTGCTGTTAGCAGATCACAAATGTTCTCAGGTCATATGAGACTCCAGCATTGATTTTACTGGTGAAAATAATTAAAGAAACAATAATAGAATGCAAGTAGACTAGACATATATTGAAATGCAACTGTATTACTTAGATTCCTGTATTTGGTTGGTGTAATGTGACATCATTAACAATTTAAATGGAAAGGGGTCAAATTTTAAGAAGAATTTTCAATTTAAGAAAAAATTTAAATGTTCTAAGATAACATAAATGAAATATCACATGGAAGAAGGCAAAATAAAGAAACATATAATTTGAGTATCCAGTTCAAGTGATATATCCAAACAGCTGGTTCAATAGAATAAGATTTAATTCAAAAGAAAGTTATTTGTAAAACTTGTAATCCACTGAAAGATCAATTCAATAAGTAGTCCAGTATTCTACTTGTTTAATTGTAATCTGTGTTTGTAATAGTTTCATATGTTGCTGAATTATAGCTGTCTACTAGATAAGGGTAAACTAGAGTAAATAAATTCTCATATATTTTTAAGATCTGCTTGCATGAATGAAGCAGTTATTATATTTTGTATATAGTAAAAATTCCTGATGTTTCTATATATTACTGATGTAATATTTATGTTCTTTCTACTTTAGTTTTATACTATTAGAATCATTGTTATTTTTTCTTTTAAATTAATTAATTATTTTAATTGGAGATTAATTACAATATTGTGATGGTCTTTGCCATGCATCAGCATGAATCAGCAATGGGTGTACATATGTCCCCCATCCTGAACCCCCTCCCACCTTCCTCTCCACCCCATCCCTCTGGGTTGTCCCAGAGCACCGGCTTTGAGTGCCCTGCTTCATGCATTGAAATTGCACTGGTTACCTATTTTACATATGGTAATATACATGTTTCAATGCTGTTCTCTCAAATCATCCTACCCTCACCTTCTCCCAGAGTTCAAAAATCTGTTTTTGACAACTGTGTTAGAGTCATTGTAATTTATACTATTGGCATTCATATTCTCATCTTGTGAATGATGAGAATGAGTCTTTAGTAATCCTGTTTACATACAGAGATATGACTAAAATTACTTTGGGTCCATGGTTGCAGGCTGAAATGTCAGATTTAAAACCCAAACAAAATGATGTATGTAGGTATGTATGGTAGGTTAGTTAGGTTAATTAGTTAAGTTAGTTCTATGAAGTAGATCAGATCAGATCAGATCATTAGCTCAGTCGTGTCTGACTCTTTGCGACCCCGTGAATTGCAGCATGCTAGGCCTCCCTGTCCATCACCAACTACCGGAGTTCACTCAGACTCACGTCCATCGAGTCAGTGATGCCATCCAGCCATCTCATCCTCTGTCGTCCCCTTCTCCTCCTGCCCCCAGTCCCTCCCAGCATCAGGGTTTTTTCCAATGAATCAACTCTTCGCATGAGGTGGCCAAAGTACTGGAGTTTCAGCTTTAGCATCATTCCTTCCAAAGAAATCCCAGGGCTGATCTCCTTCCGAATGGACTGGTTGGATCTCCTTGCAGTCCAAGGGACTCTCAAGAGTCTTCTCCAACACCACAGTTCAAAAGCATCAATTCTTCAGCACTCACCCTTCTTCACAGTCCAACTCTCACATCCATACATGACCACAGGAAAAACCATAGCCTTGACTAGACGAACCTTTGTTGGCAAAGTAATGTCTCTGCTTTTGAATATGCTATCTAGGTTGGTCATAACTTTCCTTCCAAGGAGTAAGCGTCTTTTAATTTTATGGCTGCAGTCACCATCTGTAGTGATTTTGGAGCCCAGAAAAATAAAGTCTGACACTGTTTCCACTGTTAAATTAAAGAGAGAATTGAGTTATCTGGAAAACACTCGAATTGATTTGGGAGAATGGGAAAGGCATTTAAATATAATAATTGGAAGTGCTACTCATATTCCTCTCTCTTGTCCTTAGGAGAACTTGTCGTAAGGTGCTCAAAGAAAACCTTTAAGAAAACTGAATCAGGGAAGACCATTTTTTGGGTGCAAATAGATATGCTAAAGTTGGTAAAGCGGGGATGAGCCATTTCCTCACCTCAGCTGCTACAAAGAATGGAGGTGAGCTTTTGTGAAAGAAGATGCTGCTGACAAAAGTTAAGTTTGGAATTCAGAAAGCAGCACAGATGACAAAAACAAAAAATCATAAAGGGCTCCGAAGAATGTGTCAAATACACAGGATTCTGCCTGATGAAAGATAGACTGAGTGACCTTAAGAATGAACTGACAACTCTAAACAGAGTCTTACTAAAAAACCAACAGTTCTTTATTAACTGTGATTTTTTTCATTTTCCTTCCTTAAACTATTGAAATGTAAGTAATCAACAGTTATGTATATACATTCATTAAGCACTGAATGACAGAGTATTTTATGAAAATAAATATATAAATAAATATTTTTAGAAATAAAATATAGTTACCAGGTTTCAGGAAATTCAGACACATATTATATATATATATATACATATATACACACACACACACATATATATATATACAATGCGTATATACAATTTGCTTGTTTGTGTGTTAGTTGCTCAGTTCTGTCTGACTCTCTGTGATCCCGTGGACTGTAGCCCACCAGGTTCCCCTGTTCATGGAATTCTCCAGGCAAAAATACTAGAGTGGGTTGCCATTCCCTTCTCCAGGGATCTTCTTGATCCAGGGAGCAAACCCAGGTCTCTTGTATTGCAGGCAGACTGTTTATTGTCTGAGTCGCCAAGGAAGCCCCATACAACATGACTGGATGGAAACAAAATGCGAGTTTAAATGCTGGAAGAATATAGAAAAAATTATTATAAGTAAAATAGTCATAAACATATTACAGGGAGTGAAATTTGAGTAAGACAGTAATGCATATTAGTGAATAACAGACACTGCTAGTTCATGCTCTCTGTGTGCTGGTCACTATTCCAAAAGCTTCACATACATGAACTCATGAAGGCTTCACATCTAGCCTATGAAATAGGCTACAGTCATTGACCCAGTTTTACAGGTGAGGAAATTGAAGCCTATACAAGGCTTTAAGAAGTTCACAGAACTTAAGAAAAACAACTTTGGATTTTAAGTAAGATTTTGTCTTTTACTAACAACTTACCTAACATAGTTGTTATGAATATTAAATAAAATTGTATACATAGACACTTATAACAAGTTCTGATCAAGGATAATGTATCAATAGATATTTAATATTTATATTAATTATAATTATTTTCATGTTCTTATTTGTTTGGTCTTGAATAAAGTGTAGTTCTTTGTCAGTCAGAACAGTAATGGGTGCTTAAAAGGATGAGAAGGAAAAGTAGTATGATGGAGCACAGAAAGTATGGTAAGAAATGCAGGGTGGTGATAATTTGTGAAAAGTCTGAAAAAACTATGCAAATATTTGTATTTATTCCAGTGGCGCATGGGGAGACAATTAAGTGATTTAAATAAAATTATCAGGATTACATCTCTGTTTTAAATCATAACTCATTGTAGAGGGTAAAGGTGGCGAGACAGAGATTACAGGAAGCTAAATTATTTAAGAAATAATTGAAATACTTTATATGAAAACTGAGTACCTGAAATATAACAATCTCATGAATATGGTATAGTATTATAACAGCAAAAATCAAAAAAGTTTTGCTCAAATAAGCAGTAAATCCAAAGTTTCTAGCTTGAGTCTTTGACTTGAGTGTTGTTGATATTGTTAAATGAGCAAAGAAACAGTAATGGGAGCCATTTTTCAAGGGAAGAAAAGTTTGATATATTGAAACATCATCACCAAGAGTTCCCCTTGTGAAAATTCTAAGCAGGGTTAGCATTGACAACATTTTTAGAAAATTGGCATAAGAAAGACATAGTTTAAGACACTATTAAATAAAGTAAAAGAAAAACAAAAAAATATCATGAATAAAGAAGAAGCTTATAAACAGGGAAAGGGGAGATAGAAAAAGATCTCTTATGATTACAGAAAAGACATTTACATACCCTTAATATACATTTAAGTGAAATAGGCAGTCCCGAATGATTTGGAAAATGTTTCTTAAATATAAGATTTCATAGTTATTGCAAAAGGCCATTAAAATTTCTCGGAGTTCTTTAATAGTTAAAACAAAAAAGAGGCAGGTGATGAGACCATATTGATTTCATGATCTGATTAAAAAAAAAAAATGTTCTTCTGAAAAAATAAATAACTTCCTGGAAGTTAATCAAAGGAGCAATATTATCATGTGAGTGCCTGTGCAAACATAATTTAATATCATACCAGATATTGTATTCATTGGAATTTTTTCAGAAAAATAAGCTATGACTGAATCAAACATCTTACACAGATGTTTGATTAAAGTGAAGTTGATATGTATATGACAAAAATGGAGATGTTCCAAGTCTTATAATAATAGTTTTTAAATGGCTGCTCTTAAGCTACACATTTTTCTTATCATTTTCTCCCTATGACATTATTCTTTCTATATTATTTGGCTTTTGAATGCTTATAATCTTAGAAAATCCTTAAAAACAATCCCCAGAGTGTTTGTACTTTTAAGGAATATCCTAATTCTAACGACTGTAAATAAGTCAAGAAATGATACATGTAATCAATAAATTTATTACTATTTAAATTATTCCTATTTTAATAGTTACTTTTATTAAAAATATAATTTGAATTCTTAATTATACCACTAAAACTTTTTTACTTCCTTGAAAGCCTGAAAATATGTCAGATAAAGTACTTTTTCTCTTCAACAGAGAATTTTCCTTTAGTTATGAAATTTTTTTGGCTAAATAGCATATAAAGGGGAAAATTATAACTACTGAGAATTCTTAAGTAGTATATTGATTGATAAAAGGATGAATTTTCATTTGTTGGTGTGTTTTTACAGTAACATTGCTTTATCTTAAACATTTTCTAAATGTTAAAAAAAAAGATGTTCATAGGGAGTTTCAAGTAGTATTTTTAGTAATTGGTATAGATATTGTAAAGCTTCTCTGCTTTGAATTTGGTTTATTCAAGCAATGTATAATCCTATAACAAATTTCTTTATCCTATGTATTTTATTTTATATATAATATATATGACTAATATATGATGATTGTACCTATTGAGAATATCAACATGTTATTATGGTAATCTTTTAAAAATCCTTAAATAGGGATGAAAATTCTTGACATACCACCATGTAAAAATACTTTCTTTTTATGTGTGACTAGAAGATGACATTTATCAAAAGATGTAATGCAAGCATCCCTTCAACATTCTGTGAAAGATGAGCTCTAAGGTACCGTTGGAAATTAGAAACATTTTCTAACAAAACACTTAGTGGAAACCTTTTAGATAAAGATATTATTTTGGTTGATAGTGTTAAATTTTTGTATGTAGGTTATGCAGTTTATTGTTTTACCTTAACTAATGCCAAAAAGAGTTTTAATTTAAATTTCTAAAGCCCATCATTTTTATACAAGGAAGAGAAAAACAAACAAACAAATTAAAAAAGGCAAAGAGGTAAAAAGCTTTTTTTTTTTTTTTTTCTTTCCTGAAATGGAAAACTGATAGGACTTTTAAACAGTTCGGCTTTGAGACCTAATCAATGAGTTCATATTTCAAGACTGGTGTCCAAAACAACTTGCATGATGGAAACACATGTACTTTGAGGAGAGGTTGAATATTGTTTGACAACTGCTTTTGTCAGAAAGGAAAGGGAATATTAATATCCAAGTCTTCAAGAAATTTGGAAAGTTCTGTCTCAGGAAAGAAGCATATCTAAAGGGCTCAGTAAATCCAAAATTATATATGTAAAGAAAAATGATTGATTTCCTTTTAAAATATCTTTCCTCCATTCCCTGAGGTAGTCAATGTCTGTGACAATGTTCATAGCTAGATTTTTTTTTCTTTCTGCACATTTTCCCAAAACAATAACAGCAAAACATGTATATGTATGTATATAATAGATATTATGTGTTTATAGGACTTCCCTGTATCTCAAACAGTAAAGAATCTGCCTGCAATGCAGGAGACCAGGGTTTGATCCCTGGATCAAGAAGATCCTCTGGAGAAGAAATGGCAACCCACTCCAGGATTCTTGCCTGGAGAATCCCATGGACAGAGAAGCCTGGTGGGCTACAGTCTATGGGGTCACAAAGAGTTGGACATGACTGAACGAGTAACATATGTATTTATAAGACTGGCTTTCTTTAACAAAAATAGGATGATATTATAAAGATTATTCTGCAATTTACATTTTAAAAAATAGTCTTGTTCTACTTCGGTTCTGTGAATAGAGAACTACTGTAAAGAAAGTACAGAGAGTGTTCCCAAATATCCCACACTCAGTTTCCCCCATTATTAAGATTTTACTTTAGTATGGTACATTTATCATGACTAATGAGCCATAATTGATACATTATTATTAACTGAAATCTACACTTTATTCAGATGTCTTCAGTTTTCCCCTAATGTCTCTTGTCTGTTCCCCGATCCTATCTAGGATACTTCATTACCTCTAGTTCTCGCCTCCTTAACATCTTTTTGGCTGTGAAAGTTTCTCAGACTTACCTTGTTTTCAGCAACATTAACAGTTTTGAGGGTTGTTGCTCAGACATTTTTGTAGACTGTCCCTCCATGAGAATTTTTTTTTCCCCCCATGATTGGAGATTTCTGATATACTGTGGTCAGTGTTACAGAGGACAACCTGAGTTGGAGTCCTGGGTCTGCCACTAAGTAATTATTCAACCATGAGCAATGTCCAGTTTTCTACTATTAACATGTAAGAACTGCATTAATATTTTATAACCTGAGAAATATACACACATATGTATGCATATACATATGTAAAAATGTGTGAATGTCTATTTGTGTACATATATATATATATATACATCTATAATTAAAATATAACATCTTTATTTTATTTACTATGAACTCTTCAGAGTTGAGACAACTTTTTTACTCATTTCTGAATCTCTATTCATTAACTAACTTGATTCCTCTCTGGAGAAAATTCTAAATTATTACTATTGAAATAATCTACATTGATGCATTCTTGAGCCTGAAGAAATTAAGATTAAAGCCTCTGGTAAACAAATAATGTTCTAACAGGTTTCTAACCATATCATCTTTAATGTAGAACGGATAACGTAAAGAGTTTGTGTAAAGTCGTGAAGGCAGGTATCTAAATATTAGCTGCATTGATGACTGGTGAGGATTGTATGGCAGACAAACTGAGAGATTATATTCAAAGAACTAAGGTATCTCCTAAGAGGGTGATTCCAATGAAACAAAGGACTTTGTACTAAGACCTAACACATATTCTCAAAGCAGTATTCACTGTAAACGGTGAACTAGGAGGAACTATTCTCAATTAGTTTCAATTGAATTTGACTAGTATATATTCAATGCTTATGATGTGCTCAGCAAGGCTCTAAGCACCATAAAGGAATCAAATGAACAAAGATAATAGTTTTTTTTTTCTAAGCTGATTGAGAAAATAAAAAGAAGCACACTAAAGGAACAGCAATATAAACTATTGTAAGATTAGTGCTCCTATGAATAGTATAGAAAAATAAAACTCTTCCTCCAGAGTGGAACCCCAAATCCACTATTATTTTAAGCTGAGTCACATTTCCAGTTATTCACTATAGTCTTACAGGCAACTTTAAGATGTTTAAATGGTGACAATTGGACATTTATAGATAATTCAAGGAATTAAGGGTGGTTACATATTTTATATACCACACATATATTCCTTTTTATTTATGCAACCCAAAACTAAAATGAAGTAATAGATTTTTTAAGAGAAGTACACATTAAATGGTTTTCTTTTCTCAAGAATATACTTGTAAAACTCTTTATTTTTTCATAAAGTGCTAGCATAATTAATTATCAAATATAATTTTAAAAGATAAATGTGAACATTCACAAGAAAATTTAAATTTTATCTTTGAAATGATAAAGTAATGATGGTTGGAAAATGTTTCTAATCTCTCACCCAGAGAAATTGCCATTTATTAAAAGTTTTTCAAACTATGGTGCTTAAATTGAGAAATTTCTGTGCTTCATCCTTATTATATATATTTTTAAATTCTGATTAAAAATAAGAAGAGATGCACCATCACATTTAAAATTATTAAGTAAAAGTTTAAAGTTTATTTGTCATTATGCATCTCTTTTGAACTCAATGAAGTAGATAAATTTAAATACATGAAACTTTGGAATGTATTTTTTCACAAATAAATTGTCATACTTCAACTGCATTTCCAAAGTGTGATTCATTATGTTGCTTTGCTTGGAATTTACACTAATCTTCCGACTATAGTATTTCTAAGCACTGTGTCATTCTCTGGCCAGCAGTGAGTGTCGCTAAGGCAGCACTTCTGTTGTCATGGCAGTGATGGATCATCAGTTCAGTGGAAGACCTGTAATTTGCAAAGTGAATGGCAAGCCACATTGAGAATGCACTGCAGTGGCCTTTTTTAGGTGAGTTGGAAGCCTGGAGTATGACAGTTTTCTCTCTTTAAGTCGTGCTTTATTTTAGTCTTCACAACAGGTTTGAGATTTAGATTCAGAGGGTATAAATGAGATCTTCAGGTTTTGAACTTAAAAAATTCTCCATGTAATAGATCAATAAATATTTTATGTTTTCAAAAGATGCTAAGACTCATGTAATCAGAAGACAGTTTTGTCCTCATCCTTCTTAGACAAACTTTGGCCTCTCCCAATTGAAATCCATATCATTGTCATTTCCATTTGATCTATCTGGAGGATTGAACAAAAGAAGGAAAAAAATCCATCATAGTATCTTTTAAGAACTAGCATTTATTTTTGTCATTGTTTTTCTTCCATAAGCAGAGCCAATTGTTTTCTAGCGTGGGACTGAGCTCCATTCTGTGACTATTCAGATTTCAAGATGCAGTGCAGATCCTTATGAATTGTCTACTGATCAAACAACCTGACCAAATATCTCCTATTTCAAGGTCTATAGTGTAGCTACTGTTACGTTGCAAAGTGATAAGAGTGCAGGATTCATCACTGTTTTGGTCAGGGGAGTAATTTCATAACAAATATATAGTTCAGTTCAGTTCAGTTGCTCAGTCGTGTCTGACTCTTTGCGACCCCATGAATTGCAGCATGTCCGGCCTCCCTGTCCATCACCAACTCCCGGAGTTCACTCAAACTCATGTCCATTGAGTCGGTGATGCCATCCAGCCATCTCATCCTGTTGTCCCCTTCTCCTCCTGCCCCCAGTCCCTCCCAGCATCAGGGTCTTTTCCAATGTGAAGAGTCACCTCTTCACATGAGGTGGCCAAAGTATTGGAGTTTCAGCTTAAGCATCAGTCCTTCAAAAGAACACCCAGGACTGATCTCCTTTAGAATGGACTGGTTGGATCTCCTTGCAGTCCAAGGGACTCTCAAGAGTCTTCTCCAACACCACAGTTCAAAAGCATCAATTCTTCAGTGCTCAGCTTTCTTCATAGTCCAACTCTCACATCCATACATAACCACTGGAAAAACCATAGCCTAGACTAGATGGACCTTTGTTGGGAAAGTAATACCTCTGCTTTTGAATATGCTATCTAGGTTGGTCATAACTTTTCTTCCAAGGAGTAAGTGTCTTTTAATTTCATGGCTGCAATCACCATCTGTAGTGATTTTGGAGCCCAGAAACGTAAAGTCTGACACTGTTTCCGCTGTTTCCCCATCTATTTCCCATGAAGTGATGGGACCGGATGCCATGATCTTCGTTTTGCTTTAAGCCAACTTTTTCACTCTCCTCTTTGACTTTCATCAGGAGGCTTTTTAGTTCCTCTTCACTTTCTGCCATAAGGGTGGTGTCATCTGCATATCTGAGGTTACTGATATTTCTCCTGGCAATCTTGATTCCAGCTTGTGCTTCTTCCAGCCCAGCGTTTCTCAGGATGTACTCTGCATATAAGTTAAATAAACAGGGTGACAATATACAGCCTTGACGTACTCCTTTTCCTATTTGGAACCAGTCTGTTGTTCCATGTCCAGTTCTCACTGTTGCTTCCTGACCTGCATACAAATTTCTCAAGAGGCAGGTCAGGTGATCTGGTATTCCCATCTCTTTCAGAATTTTCCAGTTTATTGTGATCCACACAGTCAAAGGCTTTGGCATAGTCAATAAAGCAGAAATAGATGTTTTTCTGGAAACTCTATTGCTTTTTCCATTATCCAGCAGATGTTGGCAATTTGATCTCTGGTTCCTCTGCCTTTTCTAAAACCAGCTTGAACATCTGGAAGTTCACGGTTCACATATTGCTGAAGCCTTGCTTGGAGAATTTTGAGCATTACTTTATTAGTGTGTGAGATGAATGCCGTTGTGTGGTAGTTTGAGCATTCTTTGGCATTGCTTTTCTTTGGGATTGGAATGATAACTGACCTTTTCCAGTCCTGTGGCCACTGCTGAATTTTCCAAATGTGCTGGCATATAGAGTGTAGCACTTTCACAGCATCATCTTTCAGGATTTGAAATAGCTCAACTGGAATTCCATCACCTCCACTAGCTTTGTTTGTAGTGATGCTTTCTAAGGCCCACTTGACTTCATATTCCAGGACATATGCTGAAGCATCAATTAATTGAAAGTAAAAATGCCATTATTGTTAAATTATAAACTGCTCATGTACCTGTTTGGCTATTTAATTTTCCCATACTTGCATCTTCCCCAAACTGATGGTGAGTTCCCAGGAGAGAGAAGAAATATTTGTACATCTATGGAAAAAAAACAACAAATTAAATAGCTTATATTTAATGCCTCTTATAGAGCTTACAGAATGTTTTGCATACACAGCAGAATACCTACTGATAGCTGATATATGGTAAATATTTAGTGATAAAAATAGTCACATATACCACTATTAAAAATTAGCAAACAAAAGAAATCATGTAACACAAAACATTAATTTCAAATTGCTACATTAATTTGCATTGGCAAAACATGATATAGCCTCAAGCAGTTGTTCTGATTTGACAGATGTGTCCCTGATTTGAGTGGAACATTTCTATAAAGTAGGACATGTGAGTACTATTTTAAATTGCTTTGTCACAGACCCTGGAGCAGTCATAAGTTTTAGTTACTCTGTTTCACTAGCTCTAAATGTGAGTAGCAATTCCTGTCATCTGTACAACTTATAATCATGTGATGATCTTAATATACTGAATCCTGCTAGCTAAGACCTTAAGTTTGCCTGCAGTCATTCAGTATGTACAACAGTCCTGTGCCATTTTCTGTTAGGGTCCTCGACTAAAAAGTTAACACAAACACCTACCAGTCATTTATTCATTCAACGAATAAATATTGAGCACCACTGCATGACCTGCTGTGCAAACTAATGACTCTAATATAATTTGAATAGGCATTATATTGTAGGTATATAAAAAGTGTGATAAGTGCACAGGGAAAGTCAGTTCAGTTACTCAGTCCTGTCCTATTCTTTGCGACCCCATGGACTGCAGCATGTCAGGCTTCCCTGTCCATCACCAACTCCCAGAGTTTACTCAAACTCATGCCCATTGAGTCAGTGATGCCATCCAACCATCTCATCCTCTGTCATCCCTTTCTCCTCTCGCCTTCAATCTTTCCCAGCATCAGGGTCTTTTCCAACAAGTCAGTTCTTCGTATCAGACAGCCAAAGAATTGGAGTTTAAGCTTCAGCATCAGTCCTTCCAATGAATATTCAGGATTGACTTCATTTAGGATGGACTGGTTTGAGCTCCTTTCAATCCAATGGATTCTCAAGAATCTTCTGTAACACCACAGTTCAAAAGCATAAATTCTTTGATGCTCAGCTTTCTTTATAGTCCAACTCTCACATCCATATATGACCACTGGAAAAACCATAGCTTTGACTAGACAGACCTTTGTTGGCAAAGTAATGTCTCTGCCTTTTAGTATGTTATCTAGGTTGGTCATAGCTTTTCTTCCAAAGAGCAAGCATCTTTTAATTTCATGGCCACAGTCACCATCTGCAGTGATTTTGGAGCCTAGAAAAATAAAGCCTCTCACGGGGAAAGGAGGTACATAATTCTTCTGGGGGAAATTAGTGAGCATACTTTAACTACTGTGTATTCCAATTTCAGAAATGTATTGTAAATGCATTCATGAATGCTTGATTGTAAACTTGTGGAATATAAATTGTGTAATGGCAGAGAAAGGAAAATTCACACCTGATTTAGCATCCTCATGCAAACAATTTGGGAATAGCACTCTCCAGCAGCGTGCCACAGGGTCTTATTCTTGTATCAGTTTCATCATTATTATTTTTATATATGATGGTAAAAGGCAAAATCTGATCATTAAATTTGTAGATGATGCAAGACTGGAGAACATTACAAATATTATTGGGGCAAATATTATTAGAATTGCCTATAAACATCACCTTCAAAGACTAAAACAATAGGCTGAAATCAACAGCATGAAGTTTAAGAGATATAAGTATGATGTGCTGCAGTGCTAAAAACTTCAACTCAAAAAAATATAGGATTGTAAATAACTGGCCTTTCAACATCTACAGCTAACCCATGGTGGGTGAATTAGATAAAGAAAATCTTAATTTGGCCCTAAGTACTGATATATCTCTGAAAAAAAAATAATCTTTACAGATAATATCTTAGAAGGAATATACTATTTATTCTCTATTCTAATTGTTCATGGTGTGTATCTATCAAATTTACTTTTGGTAAGCTACATTTGGAAAACATCTCTGACAATAGAACAGCACTAGGAAAGATGCAAAGAATGATGGGAAATTATCTAGAAATCATGGTCACCTCCAGTGAAGTCAATGGTTGGTGATGGGTTTTAAAACTATGTCAGACAAAGCACAATTAAATGGGCATTTATAACAGTAAGAAAATAAGATTAAAGGGAAACATGGTAACTGCTTTCAAATATATGAAAAGTTTTATGTTGCAGAGGTGATTTAAGTATTGTTACAAAAGGCAGAGTGAATAGAGATATAAAGGGAATCAAGTGTTGACTAAAATACTGACTCAATAAAATAAATAATTAAAATTTATTTCTAAATTTTAAATGTATAATTTATATAAATTATATTATATAAAATTAAAAATAAGGGAAAAAATAAATGTTGACTCAATACATGAAATGTATGAGGAGAGAGATTTGTATCTATTTTAGTTAGTGCTCCACCTCAGGTTTTGCAAGTAAGTCTGCCCCATGGAAGTAATCCAATAAATATTTTTGAATTACATTAATGAATGGACATGTAATAAAATATAAAAGTCTGACCTGTTGAAAAACAGAATGATGTTTCTCAGTAGGTAGCAGACAAAATAACTGCTAAGCATAGCTAGTGTTAGAAAAGCGCAAAAAAGAAAAAAAAAAATCGTAGTAAAGAGTGAAAAATAAATGTTTTTTTTTTAAATTTTATCTTTAAAATAAAATTACCAGAATAGACATTTTACATGACAGTCATCAAATTTAAAACTGTGGAAATTATGAGCTAACTTAGAATGAATCAAGTGATGGTATATTTTGAGTGTGTATGTAATTTTTTTAACAAATTTGTAGTAGCATAACATGATATATTTAAATTTATGGATTACTTTGGCAATAGGATCATGAAAAAGATGGTTTCTAACACTGTAGTACACTCTATAAATTACTCCAGTCTCCAATCTCATTCTTTTTGGAAGTATTCAGAATGTTATTATTATTTTTTTAATGTTGCTGCTTTAAAGTTGATTGGTTTTAACTTTCTGATAATCATTTGTGAAGGTTTTCTATGCAACCCAAGCATTTGCCATCATTCATTTTATCTTGTGTGTGTGTGTGTGTGTGTGAAATCTAACATCTTTTAAAATATTTGTGTTTAATTTTAGATTAAATTTCCAATATATTTCAGTGTGTAATCAAGTTGTACAGTATTTGACAATCAACAAGAAACTTAGTTTAATATAGAAATCAATGTTATGCTGGACATAGTAGTTTAGGGACAATTTTATAAGTGATTATATGTCATTAGTACATTTTATGATGCTTTTACTTATGATCACTTTTACTTCATTATGAAACTTTAGATCAAAGGGATCCAAGTATTATTTGTAGAGGGATGATCTTCTCTACTAAAAATAAGAGTTAATTAATTATTATTCAGGAGGAAATATCTATTTTAAGTGGGAAATTTCACCTAATAATATAGTATCAGGGGAGTTTGGTTTATGTCACTAAATGCATTAATTTAGAGTCATCCAAATATTTCTATTATACTAGATTTAATTTTCTGGTTGACTATTTTGATATTCTGATTCTAATATGGAATATTTAATTAGCCCTTTCAAATTTATGTTATTCAACATTTTGGACAAGTTTGATGGAAGGCACAAACTTACAGACTCTACTTAGAAACTTTCTCATTAACTCATCTCAATGTACATTTAAAATCACCTAGTTGTACAATCAGTAGTTTGTACTCAAAATACTAAAACCTCCTCAAAATGTTTTACTGCAGAGATTTTTGTCAGTGTCTGTGTGTGCAGGCTCAAGCACTTTAGTCGTATCTGACTCTTCACAACCCTATGGCCTTAGCCTGCCAGGCTCTCTGCCCATGGTATTCTTCAGGAAGAATACTGGGGTGGGTTGCTGTTTCCTCCTCCAGGGGATCTTCCTGACACACCATTTGATAAAACCCAGGTTCACTGACCAAAAATATTGCTATTAAATGTAGGATTTTGAAAGAAAAAGGGCGAGATGGGTTCTTTTCTGTGTCAATATATGTTGCTAGCTAATAGTCATCTTTTTACATCTAGAGAGTTACAAACAAGTTGTTGAAACCTCTGTACCTGAGATTTTAGTTTTTTGCAAGTAGGAACATTTGACAGCTTTCAACCATCTGGTGACTCTTATTCTCCTAGGTTTAACAAATAATGCCCATAGTGGTTCTGTGGCACTTCTGCAAATAATCCCAGTTCTTTGCTATGAAACATATCTGGGTTTATTGATTTGAAATCATATAGATTCTCTCTTCATTTTCTCAAATCTATTCTTTTTAACAATCTCTTCTATGCTTTGCACATCTTTTTTGACCAAAAATGGAATTTAAGTATGAATCAGAAGCTCTGATTTAGCTTATATATTCCAGTTGAGCCATCTGTATCAAATGTAGGCAGATCATATGCTTAGTTTTTGTGTTAGTAGACCTCCCCCAAAACACCTTTTTTTTTCCTTATATTGTTTTACAGAAGCCTAATCTGGTTCTGGACAAGTTGCTTCTCCCCCACCCACTTCTTTCAGGTGAGCCTTCTGGTTTCTTAAGAACAAAACCCAAGATGATATAAAATACAGCATCTTGCATGTAGCATATACTTGGTGGTGGCGGTTTAGTCACCAAGTTGTGTCCGACTCTTGTGATCCCGTGCACTGTAGCCTGTCAGGCTCCTCTGTCCATGGGATTCTCCAGGCAAGAATAATGGAAATACACCTGGTAGGTGTTAGCAGAAAGAAAAAGTGAATTAAAGAATATGTTACAGAGTGATTTGTTGAAGGTAAACGCTAATAAGTATAGACAGATAGTCATCTTTATCCCATATTAAAAATGGGACAGCGGAGAGGACAGCCGCCATTCTTCTTCATTATAACGACCCTGTAGCTTCTTAGTGAGATGGACACTAATGGGTAATTATGTCAGGGAATAAGAAATCAGAAATAATTAGGGAAAAAAGCTTCAAGCTCCTTCCAAGGTGCGGATTCTTCTCTGATTTGCATGTTTTTTGTTTGTTCTTTTACGTCAATTCTTATATTGAGGGCATAAATCCACTCACCGGAGTGAGCCCCTGAGAACCTAAGAAACAAGATGGTGATATTTTCAGCTTGGAGGGAACTATAGTGGTTTCCTAAACTCTCTGTTTATTTCCTTGAGCTGTACTTCGGAACATTTATGTCTTTTGCTATTGTTCCTGCTGACATTTTACATATATGGCAATAATATTATTAACAGAAGTAGCTATCATTTGGCATATCTACATTTCAGACATCAGGACTATCTCTAATAGCTGTAACCTATATACAGTATGCTTAATAATATTATCTTCATTTTACAAATTAAAAAGTTAAGATTAGAGAGTGAAGTGTCAAGACAATATTTCCCACTTACGAAATGCCAGAACCAGGATTCTAATCAGATTCTTTTGTTTTGCAAACCAGTGTTTCTTCCACTTTATCTTATCACTCCTATTAGCCTTCTAAGGTAAATTTGAAATACCTATGGCTGATTCATGTTGAGGTTTGACAGAAAACAACAAAATTCCATAAAGTAATTATCCTTCAATAAAAAATAAATTTAAAAAAACAACTATCCTACAATATAAAATGAACATTTTCAAAAAAAAAAAAAAAGACTTGGAATAGCCCTGGGTACATTTTGGAAGCAAAGACAAGTTTTCCCTGTGATACCATACCTTTTCACATATTTTCTAAGACTTGTTATTTGAGAACTGAATTTACTTCTTCCCGTCTCTCAGGAAATTTGCTGATACTTTACACAGTTCACTGTATGTTGGAATTAATATGTCTCTTTTGTGGATTATCAGGACATTCCCATTTGAAAAAGACATACCGTTAAACATTTTATTTATTACTTTTGGCAGTCAGATCTTTAGCCAACTGCCTGTGCTGTCTCTCTGTTTCATTTTTAGTCTGACAGAAAGGACAATGGGGTGCCTGGGCAAGCTCCCACATTCCAGGATTCTGTTCTGCATACAGCTTTTCTGCTGCCATTTTGAAGAAAGAAAGGGACCTATGACAATAGTTATGACAGCAGGAGTAAGTTTTTATGTGGTGCCAGCCCTTTTCTTTTTGTAGAGGTAAGCAATATCTAAAGTTGATGCTAAAAAACGCAAAGAATATCATGCCAATAATTGCTTCTGCCCTTTTGTAAAGGCAGCTTTATAGAATTAGACTGAAAATACCAAATGCATTTTATTTAGAAAAGAGTATTTGCAATTACAACAAATTAAGTGAAAATATTATATCAAATCAGATAGAGAATATAGTTAAAAGTATTAGTAATTGCCTGTAACTTCATTCTCAGTGTATCTTTTCCTTATTGGTGGCAATAGAATTTAAGATTCCATTTCTATCAATTCAGTAATCATTTTTAGGATATTCTAAGTAAAAGTCCACCCCACTCCAGTACTCTTGCCTGGAAAATCCCATGGACGGAGGAGCCTGTAGGCTGCAGACCATGGGGTGCAGAGTTGGACACGACTGAGTGACTTCACTTTCACTTCTCCCTTTCATGCATTGGAGAAGGAAATGGCACCCCAGTCCAGTGTTCTTGCCTGGAGAATCCCAGGGACGGGGGAGCCTGGTGGGCCGCCGTCTATGGGGTTGCACAGAGTCGGACACGACTGAAGCGACTTGGCAGCAGCAAGTAAAAGTCACTGTGCTGGCAGCTGTAAGAATTAAGATTCTGATGGTGATACAGCTTCCTCTCAAATGAGGACTAAGTTTACATTCTAGAACAGAACTTGGGAGCTACTTCATGTGAGCTGCTCAGTCGCTTCAGTCATGTCTGACTCTTTGTGACCCTATGGACTACAGCCCACCAGGCTCCTCTGTCCATGGGATTCTCTAGACAAGAATACCAGAGTGGGTTGTCATTTCTTCTTCCAGGGGATCTTCCCGACAGGGATCCAACCAGCATCTCTTATGTCTCTTGCATTGGCAGGCGGGTTCTTTACCTTTGAGCCACTAGGGAAGCCCTGATCTACAGATTAAAGATTCTTAAAAAGTTGCTGCAGTTAACACTTTTTGTGCCATGTTTTCCCAGGGTCTGTAGATATATTTTGATAATGTGAGTGAGAGATATTTAAGAAACGAATGAAGCATGAGAGGTAACTGAAAACTTCTAAGTTTCCTAAAAAAAGATGTCATAGGTAGGCAAGGTCGTGGTCATGGTAACTTAGATTTTCCAGAATGATCTCCCTCTGAAAAAGGGTCCAAAAGTCAAGCCTGAATCCAATGAGATTTTTGATGCCTTTTAAAAAAAATAGAAGATCAGCAGGTGTGGTGTGTTTTGAGTGCAAAACAGAGCTGATTTTGACTGTCAGTGACAAATTTACATTTCACTATAGCCACTGGCTTCAAACTTTTCATATAAAAATATTCTATATAGATTTTTCTAGAAAATAATTCCAATTTGAATTTAATCTATCTTTATTCATGTAGCATGGCCACTATTTTCTTTTGGAAATAATAATGAATGAGTAAGAAGTGTTATGGTTGTGAGAAATAAAATGGAAAGCAAAACCGGACACTTTTTTTTAAAGTGTTTTAGCTAATTTATTTTTTAATTAATTAATTTATTTTAATTGAAAGCTAATTACTTTATAATATTGTGGCTTTGCCATACATTGACATGAATCAGCCATGGGTGTACATGTGTTCCCCATCCTGAACCCCACTCCCACCTCCTTCCCCATCCTCTCCCTCTGGGTCATCCCAGTGGACCAGCCCTGAGCACCCTGTCTCATGTACTGAACCTGGACTGGTGATCTATTTCACATATGGTAATATATTTGTTTCCATGCTATTCTCTCAGATCTGCCCACCCTCACCTTCTCTCATAGAGTCCAAAAGTTTGTTCTTTACATCTGTGTCTCTTTTGCTGTCTCGCATACAGGGTTATCATTACCATCTTTCTAAATTCCATATATATATATATGTATTCTGTATTGATGTTTTTCTTTCTGACTTACTTCACTCTGTATAATAGGCTCCAGTTTCATCTACCTCATTAGAACTGATTCAAATGCATTCTTTTTAATAGCTAAGTAATATTCCATTGTGTATATGTACCACAGCTTTCTTATCCATTCATCTGCTGATGGACATCTAGGTTGCTTCCATATCCTGGCTGTTATAAACAGTGCTGCGATGAACATTGGGGTACACATGTCTCTTTCAATTCTTGTTTCCTCTGTATATATGCCCAGTAGTGGGATTGCTGGGTCATATGGCAGTTCTATTTCCAGTTTTTTAAGGAATCTCCAACACTGTTCTCCATAGTGGCTGTACTAGTTTGCATTCCCACCAACAGTGTAAGAGGGTTCCCTTTTCTCCACAACCTCTCCAGCATTTATTGTTTGTAGACTTTTTGATAGCAGCCATTCTGACTGGTGTGAGATGGTACCTCATTGTGGTTTTGATTTGCATTTCTCTGATAATGAGTGATGTTGAGCATCTTTTCATGTGTATGTTAGCCATCTGTATGTCTTCTTTGGAGAAATGTCTGTTTAGTTCTTTGGAAACAGGGCACTTTTTAAATTAGATAATGTGAATTAAAAGCAGTAATTGTTTAGAAAATAAAAGGAAATAAATAAGTCCTTGGGATTTTATGTACAGCATGATGACTCTGGTTAATAATATTTTATTGTATATTTGACAGTTACAAAGAGAGTCAATCTTAAAAGATCTCATCACCAAGAAAAAAAATTGTGACTACGTGAAGTGATAGATATTAACTGAACTTATTGTGAAACGATAATTTCAAAACACATATATATATAAAACCATTATGTCATACACCTAAAACTGATATGCATATATATCAGTTATACCTCAGTTGTATCAATTATATATCAATCACTAAAAAAACAATAAAAGGACAGAGATAGTAAATTTAAAATGTCATTAAACAGCATTTATTTAGGACATTTGTGCAATGATTTGCAATGTTTAATATAAAGTGAAATGCTTTATTGAATAGTATTCTTTCAGAATACTAATATGCCATGACATGATAGAACTTGAAGGGATATAGTAAATAACATCCTTTATCTTTGCCAATGTTTAGAACAAAATCAGAGCTGGACATATAAATCAGATAAATTCATTCATTCACTCAACAAACACTTTTTCTGACTCACTTATACTTGGTACTCTTTGTGAAAACTGGTGACAAAGCAGGGAATGAAATAACAATAGCATACACTCACGGAACCTGTCGTCCACAGAGGGACACTGAGGGCAAATGTGGGAGAAACAGAGATGCACTTCTCAAAGCCTACTTCAAGCCAGGACAGGTTGCACATGGCCAGCTATCAGAATTGCTGCTAGATACCAGTACCAAGAATTGGCTTGTTCAGGCCTGGGTGTGCTTCTGCGTTGGAACCAAAGTCACACTCTACAGAAGACACAGCATCCATGACTGAGCAAAGGCCTAGCCATTTCTGCCTAATGTGTAAGCCACTTGGGATTTGCAGACATGATCTCTAGTCTGCAGCATACTGAATGTGCCCCTCCTGTTCAACTTTGCACATTCATGTTTTTCAAAAGTATTATCCCTTCTACCCAAATGTGCTGTACTCCTAATTCAGTGATATTCTCCTTTCCTGAAAAGCTGTCACAGATATTGGTAAACAGTTGAAGATAAAACATTTTATTGTTACAAGGAATAAAGCTTACTGGTGAATGCAGATTTAGGACTGGGACTAAAGGGGCTGCCTTACATTTACCTGTGAAGCACAGAGCCTTATTTACTCACACAGCCTCTTCCTGAAGTCCGGAGAATACACAACAGTAAGAAGACTAGAAAAATAAACATACCCTACATTCATCATCCAGATAGTTCGCTTTTTCCACATGGATGAGTGAGTAAGGAATGGGGAGAGATGACTTGCCAGCCCAGATGCAATCTATCCACAAAGAAGCATGATGTCAGGGGAGAGGACATGCTTATTCATGGACCCACTGGTATTATTGTTCCCATTTCAACAGTATTAAGAAAAATAAAGTTCATAAATATTGACTCATTTGCCAAAGATACAATTTTATACAATAAGAAGTAAAATTTGGACAAGGATATCCAGCCAAACTTATTCTAAGTATTTGAATGCTTTCTATGCAAGGAATACAGTAGTGGGCAAAATGAGTCAGAACTTTTGCTCTTAAGTATTTCATGGGAAATAGATGGGGAAACAGTGGAAACAGTGTCAGACTTTATTTTTCTGGGCTCCAAAATCACTACAGATGGTGACTGCAGCCATGAAATTAAAAGACGCTTACTCCTTGGAAGAAAAGTTATGACCAACCTAGATAGCATATTCAAAAGCAGAGACATTACTTTGCCAACAAAGGTTCGTCTAGTCAAGGCTATGATTTTTCCTGTGGTCATGTATGGATGTGAGAGTTGGAATGTGAAGAAGGCTGAGCACTGAAGAATTGATGCTTTTGAACTGTGGTGTTGGAGAAGACTCTTGAGAGTCCCTTGGACTGCAAGGAGATCCAACCAGTCCATTCTGAAGGAGATCAGCCCTGGGGTTTCTTTGGAAGGAATGATGCTAAAGCTGAAACTCCAGTACTTTGGCCACCTCATGAGAAGAGTTGACTCATTGGAAAAGACTCTGATGCTGGGAGGGATTGGGGGCAAGAGGAGAAGGGGACGACAGAGGATGAGATGGCTGGATGGCATCACTGACTCGATGGACGTGAGTCTCAGTGAACTCCGGGAGCTGGCAATGGACAGGGAGGCCTGGCGTGCTGCGATTCATGGGGTCGCAAAGAGTCGGACATGACTGAGCAACCGATCTGATCTGATCTAATATGATTTCAGTCAAGTTGGGGAGGCAGCAATTTTGGATGATCTGAAGATAGCATTATATTTATGATGTTTGATTAAGGGTAGCAAGAGGGCACTGAGACTAGCATCCTTGTCAACAGTAGGTTCAGTGGCTTCCCAGAGAAAGTGATAACTGAGTTGATCCCAAAGGGTAGTAAGAACCAGCCAGATGAGTGGGGCAAGAGATGAAAGATAGAAAGAAATTCTGGGCAAAAGCACCTGAGACCCAGAAATAAGAAAGAGCACAGGTCATTGACACGAGGTTCCAAATGACTAGAGAGTGTAGCACAAAGGAAGGAGTGATCAAATGTGGACTATAGCAGCATTGAGGATGAGATGGTTACATAGCATTGCTGTCTCCATGGATATGAATTTGAGCAAACTCCATGCGATGATGAAGGACAGGGAAGCCTGGCGTGCTGCAGTCCATGAAGTTGGCAAGAGTCAGACACTACTTAGTGACTGAACAACAACAACAAGACTCATAGGGTGGCACTTAGTCAGTCAAGAACCAGCCTCATGCCAGGCACAGTGCTGTGTGCGGAGAATATGACAGCAATGGATAAGATCAATGGTGTCTGGGTCCCCAAATGACACCATGCAAAAGTGTTCAGGTAGGAAAAGGGGTATAGGAGTTGGCACCTTCCTTACCCTTAGGTG
This sequence comes from Bos grunniens, assembly GCF_055505025.1. Taxonomy (NCBI): domain Eukaryota; kingdom Metazoa; phylum Chordata; class Mammalia; order Artiodactyla; family Bovidae; genus Bos; species Bos grunniens. The sequence goes on along the minus strand of NC_141176.1, from coordinate 4,846,126 downwards.
GGTCTATCAGTTGTTTTCTAGCTACAGGTTTGTCTAAACTGAAAAAAGAACACAATTTTGCCAGAATAAATGTTGTTTAAGCTGCTAAGTCATGTCCAACTCTTTTGTGACCCCATGAATGATAGCCCACCAGGCTCCTGTGTCCATGGGACTTACCAGACAAGAATACTGGAGTGGGTTGCACCTCCTTCTCTAGGGAATCTTCCCATTCTAGGGATTAAACCCATGTCTCCTGCATTGGCAGGCAGATTCTTTACCACTGATCTACCATGGAAACGCAGAGTAAAGATAGAAGAAGAAAATTCCAAAGAGAGGAAATAGAAAGTTCAAAAAACAAAAGGGGAAAAAGCCGGGCATAACTTATGGACTGGGGAACAGTGGAGAACAGAATGTGAAGCAAAGGCATATATTCAGTTAAAAATAATAATATTCTAAGAAAAAACATGTGTAGTCTATCATCGCTTCAGTGTCAGTTCTGTATCCATCACTTCTAAAATTTGTGTTTATTTGAGAATTTTTCTTTGTATCTTATATTTTTCTCTCTTTATTGGCCTAAAGGACACAAGGGCTAATCACATGACTATACTGATAATTGTTGGGAAGCTCCTAAATCACCCCAGTCTTAACAACAATCATATGACCTCAGATTTCACGACTGTATTTTCATGCTGCTTACTACAGACTTTTTTTTTTTTTCCAATTGTCAAACTGCAAATTCCTCCAGGATTCTAACATTTTACTTTGCTGACATTTATAGCACGGTAGGAATAAAGTATCCATATTTAATGGAGTTAGAGTCGAATACATAAAACTTGACTTGGAGCACTTGTTCCAATTTGTCAGAAGTGATAAAGTTTAATATTTCTCCAGAAAATAGGATCAGTAATAGGGCTATGAACTTGGGGTACTGCAAAACACATTATAAGCAAGACAACCTCAAAACTAAACTGTGAGAGTTAGGCTTTTTCAGTTATCTCCAATATGCTTTTTAACAGATCTATTTAGAACACTTGTTTCAACATTTAAACTAAATCTTATATGATTTTATTGATATTTCAGAATCCAATTAGGAGTTTTGTGCAAACAATTTTATGTATCTAAGTATTTTTAATATATAACTTCCAACAGATCGTAATACTTTGTAGAGAAATACTGTTAGTTTTTATAAGAGTTATTATCCTGTTATCGGAGAAGGCAATGGCACCCCACTCCAGTATTTTTGCCTAGAAAATCCCATGGACGGAGGAGCCTGGTAGGCTGCAGTCCATGGGGTCGCTAAGAGTCGGACACGACTGAGCAATTTCACTTTAACTTTTCACTTTCATGCATTGGAGAAGGAAATGGCAACCCACTCCAGTGTTCTTGCCTGGAGAATTCCAGGGAAGGGGAAGCCTGGTGGGCTGCCGTCTATGGGGTCGCACAGAGTCAGACACGACTGACGCGACTTAGCAGCAGTAGCAGCAGCATTCTGTTATGCCTTAATGTGATATGTTTAAAGAAATCTCATGTCTGTAGATAAAATGGTCTGTGAAGTGAAACAAAACTATAACCATAAGACAAAGGGAATAAACTATGGTTTATCAAAAGAGAAACATGACTGCTTGTAGAATATTTTAAAAACAACTCTCTGTGTTAGAGGGAAATCATTGCAAAGGATGGAATTTTCACATTAAATATTTGATCTAAATCAGCCATTATTAATTTTTAATGATGCTAACAATAGAAGCTGTACAGCCTCTTGTTTTGTTTACATGATATTGTTATTTTGCCATTACTTTGACAAGTGGAGTTCAGAAGGAGTTCACTCAGAGACACCGTATGTTTTGAAGGTGCAAGGCTGGCACCAGAAGCCACTGGGGACTCTGTTTTAGCATCTAGATATGAACACACTTAGAACAATTTGGAATTTTCTACTTCATGTCCTGCCCCTAGCCATCCTATTTGTTGCAACCTGTAATCAGATTACAGAAAGATTACACTTTAACCTACATTTAATCTAAACAAAATAGATATCAGAAGCCATGTTAGGAAATTCAATTTTGTTGCTTTTAAGAAGCAGGTAAAAGGTGGGATTTTATTTTGGTGTATTAAATGCTGATGAGCAACATAAAATTGTTTTCAATATAGTTTATATCCATGAAGTGCGAAAGTAAGTTGTTCCTTCCTTTCAGGGGGATACTTTCTATGAAATTTCCTCTGCAGATACCAGCAGCTCAATGGGCAAGAGGTCAGGAAGAATTATAACAAAATATATGTTGGAGAAAATCTTAGAGGCAAAGACATTATTCCTAAAAGGCATTTCAAAGTCTTAGACATTGCAACACTGTCCTTTTTGATACAGTGGTTCTTTTTTTTTTTTTTTTTGTAATAATACAATGCAGCTTTTCATTATATCTTTTTCAATTATTGTTCTTTTTATTGCTATTTGAGCCCAGTAAAATTACAATCCATTTTAAGCTCATCTTTAATAAGCATCTGTGGTTGAACAGACCTGGTTTGTACTCTGTTTATTATTTCCAGGTTCCATAAGGGTCTAGGCAGGTTTCTCCGACTTCTCTTATGTACCATAAAGATGAAGTAATACATGAGACTTTGAGACCTTCATGATGAATTTTTAAAAAAATTATGTGCACAAGTCATTTTGTTGTATAGATGACAATGTCACCTTTAATTTGGTTTACATACCATTTAGGAATTACTTAGAGCAATATAACTTTTATTAAAAATGCAGAATGTTTTATGGAGTCCTAGAGATTCAACTTTTACACTTACTGTGAGATGTTTCAGGTCTTCTGAGAAAACACTGAGGTTGTAGGGCTTTGTTTCATTTTGTTTTTTAAACATTGCTTTAGAGAAAATTGAATAACCCATGTTACAAATAAAGCAAATATAGAAAAGTTAGAGGAAAAAAAAGACACATCATTGCACAAAGACTGTCACAATTCTAAGATGAAATATTTTCCATTTTAAATGCTGGCAATAATTTTTCCCCCTTTAATCAGTGGAAGTAAAATGTTAATAAAATGTGATTGACTACACATGAACTATTTTTACCACCCACTCTTAAATAATTTATTTTATTTCCATCTTTTTTCCTGTATTTCAAACTAGAGAAAACAACCTTTCCTTACCAAAAAAGTGTACAGAACTTTGAAGTATTGAATAGTATAGGGTTGGAGTGATCGCTGGCTTTTATTTTTATCTTTTTCCAGGTTAGGGGAACAACCCGCTTCTAAACTGACGCTTGCCAGTTGCTTCTGTTCCGGCTATTGGAAGCCAATTCATGGCTGCATTCCTGGAGAGCATATAAAGCTCACATTGTTATGTAGTTTGCCTGACAGAGGCGCCTTCATGCAAAGCAAGATGGATGCGCTGTCGGCTTTCTGTATCAGGGGATCTCCATTTAGTGACCCAGATGAGGACTGCGAGAACTTGTCACACAAGCATGACAGGGCCAGATACGGCTTTAAACGGAGCTCCAAATCTCATACAGATCTGAAGTTGCTGAGAGCACAAAATTTGTCATAAAAGACTTGTCAGTACAGAGTTCATTAAGGTAAAGGATGATAGTACTGTATCTGGACACAACTGAGCTCTCCCCTGGTGGCCTGATCTTCAGTTACAGTAGAGTCATGTTTTGTTTGGTTTCTTTCCTTAATGACCTCCTAAAATGATTTCATTAAGATTTTCCTCATTCTTCTACCTGAATTCAAAAGTTGCTTATCGCATTTCCACCCCCTCCCCATGTTCCTCCTTATTTTCTCCCTTGTTAAATATGGAGGTGTGTTTGTGATGTCAATTCACAGGCACTTGGGACTTAACTGAGTCTGGAGGTGAGGTGTTAAACCTCGCAGGGCAGAAGTGTAAGGCTCAAGGTGAAAGACAAGGCTCCTAATCACTTGCACTGCGACTGCCACATTAGACGTTTCCTGGCTGCCACTGCATTTTCTTTCACTCTGCGTCCAGAGATCAGTAAGTGTATTCAAAAACACAGGACTGTCCCCGATTTAGTTAGAATCCTGAAATTAGACTCACAAAGGAGTTAATTTCCAGTTGAAAATTGGTTTCCAAGAAGTTAAAGTCTGCCATTTTAAAATATGTCCTTTTAATACCAATGTATGATTGTTAACTTCAGCATAATTCAGATTTATTGTCTTCTTCAAAGACCATTAAAGGAGGTTTTTGTTTTTGCTTTTGTTTTTGTTTTGCCATTTTATTTTCTTTGTTTTTTAAATCCAAAGAACATACCCATGAAGTCAATCAGGGGCGTATCTCCTATTATTCTCATTTTATCGATGGGAAAAACAAAAGAAAAGAAGAAAAATAGCTGTTTTGTCCTTATTTTAGAAAACAAAATGGTACTTATTTACTTTCTACTCACCATTCTCAGCTTAATTTAAAGGATGATCAAATATTAAATGATATGAAGGTGATTATGCTCCTTCCAACACTTTAGGATGGAAGAATCACTCTTTCAGCTACAACAAGATGCCAGCTCTCAGCTGACTGTCTTCCCCGCATAGCTAGCATCTGATTAATGATCTCTCTAAGGGATACAGGGGTCAAATCCTTGGTCTCAGATGAGGACATCTGTAAAGTGTCACCTCAGCTTTAGAGCTTACCATGGGAGCAGTTAAGTTTTCTGTTGACATTACATGGCAACCCTCTTCCACTCCATCCATCCTGATTCCTCTCTTTCTCCACAAGTGTTTTATCCCAAGAGCACTCTACAGGAATCTTCCTGGATCCATATTTTGTCTCAGGCATCTGCTTCCCAGGAAATCTTATCAGTGATATGACATTTAGAACTATGGGCGAGGGGTGATGATGGTGGTGGAGACATAATAATATGCAACCCTTCAACTTTTTCAACCTTTCTTCTCACAATTTCTGATGTACATTAAAATAATTTTTTTTACATTATATCAACATATATATTGACATAAACAGTATAGAGAGGTGCTTATTGAAGATAACGATACAAATGAAATAAAGTTGCAAGTAAGCAAAGGATAACCTCTGCCTTTTGTCATTTTGAGTATTAATATGGACCTGTAGTCATATTCGGAGAAGGCAATGGCAACCCACTCCAGTACTCTTGCCTGGAAAATCCCATGGACAGAGGAGCCTGGTAGGCTGCAGTCCATGGGGTCGCTGAGGGTTGGACACGACTGAGCGACTTCACTTTCATTTTTCACTTTCATGCATTGGAGACGGGAAATGGCAACCCACTCCAGCGTTCTTGCCTGGAGAATCCCAGGGACGGGACCCTGGTGGGCTGCCGTCTATGGGGTCACACAGAGTCGGACACGACTGAAGCGACTTGACAGCAGCAGCAGCAGTCATATTAATACTGATATGTAAAATGATCTTACAAACTGCACATTTGAAACAATCAAGTAGCGTCACCAGATGGACAGAAGAATCCTCCAGGCTTTACTCTGAAATCATGGACTTGGGTGTCCTTTCATGTGTGTGATCCTCTAATGGAATGAACGGTTTCTTTAATCAGCTATCCACTGTGTGCTGTACTTTGTGCTAAGTTGCTTCAGTCATGTCTGACTCTTTGCCACCCCATGGACTGTAGCCCACCGGCCTCCACTGCCCATGAGATTCTCCAGGCAAGAATACTGGAGTGGGTTGCCATGCCCTCCTCCAGGGGGTCTTTCCGACCCAGGGATCAAACCGGCATCTCTTACGTCTCCTGTATTGTCAGGCAGGCAGGCAGGCTCTTTGCCAAGAGCACCAACTGGGAAACTATTAGTAAGTATTTATTGACTTGTGATATTGTCCATGTTGTTTTATTTTCATGCAATATAAATGCCATTATATTGCTGTTCAAGAAACTATCACAAACTCCGGAGCTTAAAACAGCACACAGTTTTTACTCAGTTTCCATGAGTCAGGAGGATAGCCTGGCTGGGTCCTCTGCTCAGGCTCTCAGCAGGTCTGCCCATAAGGTGTCAGGCAAGCTGTGTTCTCATTTGAAGGCACACCTAGGGAAGGATACCTCTACTGCGACCCTCAGGTTGTTGGCAGAATTCATTAGATCTCATAGTATATTACTTTTTCAAAGCTAGCAGGGAAATACAGACAGAGACACATAAACACACAACACACGTACACAGATAGAAAGAAAGAGATAGGAGGGGGAGAAAGGCTCTCCGGTGCTTTGCTTTCAGACTCTGACTTTTAGACTCTCTATTAAGAGCTCATTAAGAGAGGCTCACCTAAGATAATCTCCCATTTGATTCACTGAAAGTAAACCAATTAGAGTCTTTGATTACATTATCAAAATCCCTTCACCTTTGTCATGTTTAGATGTCTAGAAGCAAGTTATAGATTCCACCACACACAAGAGGAGATTAGAAATCGGTGTATGTCATCTCAGAATTTTGCCTATCACATGAAATACAATTATAGCATTACAAAACAGACAGCAGTGCTCTTTGGTATTACAAATTATGTTCAAATAGGTCAGTTAGTCAGTCAGTTCAGTTGCTTGGTCAAGTCCGACTCTTTGCAACCCCATGAACTGCAGCACGCCAGGCCTCCCTGTCTATGACCAAATCCTGGATTCCACCCAAACTCATGTCCATTGAATTGGTGATGCCACCCAACCATCTCATCGTCTGTCATCCCCTTCTCCTCCTGCCTTCAATCTTTCCCAGCATCAGGATCTTTTCAAATGAGTCAGTTCTTTGCATCAGGTGGCCTTCAACATCAGTCCTTCCAATGAACATTCAGGACTGATTTCCTTTAGGATGGGCTGGTTGGGTCGCCTTGCAGTCCAAGGCACTCTCAAGAGTCTTTGCCAACACCTCAGTTCAAAAGCATCAATTCTTCAGTGCTCAGCTTTCTTTATAGTCCAACTCTCACATTCATATATGACTACATGACCACTGGAAAAACCATAGCCTTGACTAGACAGACCTTTGTTGGCAAAGTAATGTCCCTGCCCTTTAACATGCTGTCTAGGTTGGTCATAATAGGTAAGAGTGATTTAACAGAAGGGTGCGCATTTTAGTTTAAGAAGAATCTCAAGTTCTGGATTTTGTCGCCTTGATATTGGAGCCCAGCTAATTATTAGTCCAGGTTTTCTTTACCTGACTTGAACCTCGTGTTACAATTCTTACACGTTTCTACTCCCAAAGCGGGCAGTGTCTCAAATGTGCTTCCTAGAGAAATACATTTGGTTTAATTCTGGGACTCAAATTTCTCCAAACTTTCTTTTTTTTTTTTTTTTCCTTACTCAGTTGACTGAATGTTTTGATTATTGCTGACTCAGAGTCAACCATTCTTTCCTAAGGAAGAACTGACAGTCTGTCTCTTTTTTATTCTTCAAAATGACAATATAGGTACGTTTATGGTTATTGGATTAAAGATTGTGCTTCTTCTGGTGCACTGAAGAGAGAGAGTGGGGGACATTTCAAAGCACCATTGTACTTGAATTTGACCACATGACTGACTTGTTGTTGTCTTCACTAAGTTATGTTTGACTCTTTTATGACCTCATAGACTGTAGCCTGCAAGGTTTTGCTGTCCATAGATTTTCCAGGCATGAATATTGGAATGGGTAGCCATTTCCTTTTTCATGGGATCTTCCTGACCCAGGGATTGAACCTGCATGTCCTGTATTGGCATCTGGATTCTTTACCACTGGGCCACCTGACTGACTGAATTTGGCCAAAAGCGAGTTATTTGCTCTAACAGAAACAGTCTTTGGATTGACCTCTTGACTTCCTGATATTTGCCATGAAAAGCATTTCTTTAATTGACACTGTGCTAAGAGAGATGAAAGGAAATAAGAACAAGTTTAAATTTAACATGGACTTTGGAGCCAAACCTGTTTGACTCACATCTTGAAGGTAGAACCATGAGTAGAATGCAGCATAGATGGGCTTAACCATGACTGGCCTCAAGTCAGAGGAACCAGAGAGCAAAGGTGCGTTGTTTAAGCCAATGATTTTTTTTTTTAATTGGAAGGTCTAATTGGCTTTATTCAATGATTCATGAATCAGGAAATATCTAGCAAATGGAAGAGCATTCTAAACCGATGAATTTTGCAATGGTCTGTTAGGCAGCATTATTGCTTCAGTAGGTAAGTAAGTGTTAGTTGCTCAGTCATGTACAACTCTTTGTGACCCATGTATTGTAACCTTCCAGGCTCTTCTGTCCAAGGAATTCTCTAGGCAAGAATACTGGAATAGGTTGCCAGTCCCTTCTCCAGGGATATTCCCAACCCAGGAATCAAACCCAGGTCTCCTGCATTTCAGGCAGATTCTTTACCATCTGAGCCACCAGGGAAGCCCTAACTGCAGCAGTGGTTGGGTAAAATTTTGTATAAATTTATACTTATCTGCATTGAGTTTATGTAATATATTGAATAGATCATAATATTAAAAAATGGATATTTAATTATTACTTAGTATACTAATTCTAGCAGTAGATGGTAATGCTCTTACTTATGATGCACATGGCTTAATGAATAGGGCACCTTGCCCCTCAATATATTCTATTAATCTATCAGATTTAAAATAAATCTTACCTTCTCTGTGAGTCTGATCTCTGCAAGATGAATGAATTTACTAAGTGCTTTAGATTTAACTATATGAAATGTGTTTAGTTGGGCTGAACTTCCTCCTGTGCTTGTGGTTAACCATGGTATTAGGGCTGGCACTGTCATTTCCTATGTTTGTTCTCTGCTAGAGCACTGTTGCAGTGAGTGCTATTTACTTACCAATTCATCAAATATTTATCAAGAGCCTACTGTGGACCAGGCACCATGCCAAATATAGTGTTATCACTTATTCTTCTCTGATGATAGAACTTCTCTACTCAAAACCATAGTGTTAATGATCTTTCAGTTCAGTTCAGTTCAGTTCAGTCACTCAGTCATGTCTGACTTTTTGTGACCCTATGAATCCCAGTACGCCAGGCCTCCCTGTCCATCACCAACTCCTGGAGGTCACCCAAACTCATGTGCATCAAGTTGGTGATGGTCATCCAGCCATCTCATCCTTAGTCCCATCTATATTAGAAATTGTTAATGGCTATAAGACATTATAAAATACTGTGCACAAATAAATAAATATTTTGATATATATAAGGATACAAAAATTTAAAGGTTGCTATTCAAAAGCAGAGACATTACTTTGCCAACAAAGGTTCATCGAGTCAAGGCTATGGTTTTTCCTGTGGTCACGTATGGATGTGAGAGTTGGACTGTGAAGAAGGCTGAGCACTGAAGAATTGATGCTTTTGAACTGTGGTGTTGGAGAAGACTCTTGAGAGTCCCTTGGACTGCAAGGAGATCCAACCAGTCCATTCTAAAGGAGATCAGTCCTGGGTGTTCTTTTGAAGGACTGATGCTTAAGCTGAAACTCCAATACTTTGGCCACCTCATGTGAAGAGGTGACTCATTGGAAAAGACCCTGATGCTGGGAGGGACTGGGGGCAGGAGGAGAAGGGGACAACAGGATGAGATGGCTGGATGGCATCACTGACTCAATGGACATGAGTTTGAGTGAACTCCGGGAGTTGGTGATGGACAGGGAGGCCTGGCGTGCTGCGATTCATGGGGTCGCAAAGAGTCGGACACGACTGAACGACTGATCTGATCTGATCTGATTGGTATATTTGGTAATAAAAGTGTGTTGCGATAATGACAAAATGATTGAATAATAATGAAAATATAACAAACATAACATGTACTATGTCCTTTCTCTATCTCAAGTACTTTTCAAAGTCTTTTACATATATTTGGTCATTAATCCTTACAACACTCTGTGATGTTGTTAATATCACTGTCCCTATGGAAGCCAATACAATTGCTTAAGGACACAAAATTAATAAGCTGTAGAATAAGGTTAAAATCTTATAGAACAGGAAACAACAAAATGCATATATAGGATGAAAATATTACAAAGGTGTCAACATAATGAATGGTAAAGAATTCAGACTAGAATTAGGCTGTTTAGGTTCAAGTTTCAGTTTTTGCTTATTTGTTGTGTAACCATGAGTAAATTAAATCAGCTATCCTCAGTTAGACTTCTATGAAATGAAAAGAATAGGCACACCTATCTAATTTTTATGAAAAATTAAGATGTAAAGCTCTTAGAACTGTGTGGCTGAACAAAAAAGTGCTGAGTAAATCCAGTAGTTACTATTACATCATGGTCTTCCCAAAATTAATTGAGTGACTTCATAGACCTTATAGGCACTGCATGAACAAAACAGACACATCCATGTGGGAAATTAACCAGTTATAGGGCAAGGCTTACCAATGACTGATCTTGCCCTTTTCACTGTGGAGACTTCTAAAACCAGGATTGTACATCTGGCCTTAGAATCTCATATCTGTGACATGTTTCTCCTCACAATCATACCACCCTCTTCTTCTACTTCGCTTTTAGAGTCTCTCATGGAAGCTGATTGTACAAAAAAGAATAAACTCATCAGTTATTACCAACACTTTTCTGGTTTTAATTCTTAAAGACATTATGTGGTAGGTACTATTATTACTCCAATTTGCAGGTTGAAACTGAGGAGAAAAGTGATGAAATGACTTACCCACGGGAGCAGAAATGAATTTAGATTGTAGAACCTGTTGTTCTTATCTCCCTAAGAGTTTCATCTGGCATTCAAAATCTTCAAAGTGAATTTTTAAAATTGCATGACTTTATTTTTTAGAACAGTTTTAGGTTTATAGAAAAATTAGGGAAAATTTACAGAGTTCCCAGATACCCCCCTGCTTTCCCAACTACCCCACATTCCCTCACAGTTTCTCCTATTATTGACAACCTGCATTAATGTGGTACATTTATCACAATTGATGAATCAAAATGTTTTATTAAATGAAGTCCAAGCTTAGTTATAGGGTACAATTTTGTATGGTACATTTTATGGATTTTGATGACAGTATAAAGGTACATATGCAAATATTAGCAGTATCATAAAGAATAGTTTCACCATCATAAAAAGCTTCTGTGCTTATTCATTCCTCTTTCACTCTTCTCAGACCCCTGGCAAGCACTGGTCTTTTTACTGTCTCTGAAGCTTTTCCTTTTCTGACAGTCATATAATATGAATCATATAGCATGCAGCCTTTTTTGATTTACTTCTGTCACAGTGATATATTGATACATTTAAGGTTCCACTGTGTCTTTCTATGGCTTTCTTGGGTCTTTTTGTGTCTTTTTATTCCACATTTTATTTATCCATTCACCTATTGGAGGACATCTTGGTTGCTTCTGAATGTGGCCAATTATGAATAAAGTTACTATAATTATTTGTGTGCATGATTCCGAGTAGACACATTTTCAGTTCATTTGAGCAAATACTTAGGAATGTGATTGCTGAATCATATGGCAATAGTATGTTCAACTCTGTAAATAGCAAACTATATTTTAAAGTGTCTGTACCATTTTGCATTTCCAGAACAATGGATGAGACTTCCTGCTGTTCTACAACCTCGCAGCATTTGGTGTATTCAGTGTTTTGGATTTTAACCTTCCTAATAGGTGTGTAGTGCAGTGATATCTCATTGCTTTAATTTAAAACTCCTAAGAACAGCTGATGTTAAGTATCTTATTTGATTATTTGCCATTTGTATATTTTCTTTGGGTTTGCAATTGAGAGTTTGGAGTGCGAGGGTGGGGTTTATTTGAGCAAGCTGAGAATAGAAAAGTCTCCATATTTCCTTTAGAGAGCTACTGAAGGATGTAGATACTTTTAGATAAAATATGTCTTTTGGACTCCTTGTCTTCTCATGAATAAGTATTCTATTATTATGAATAATCAGTGCTGGATTTCAACTCTCAGACATTGACAAATATATTTTTGTAATGTTCTCTGGAGTAAGGCTAATACACATCTCTTTTAAAGCACAATATTGAGTATTGAAATTACTGAAGATCTCTGAAAGTGTTATTCAAAGGCATCAGTTTATGAGGTTACTGGTTACATACCCTGTAATCCAGAAAAAGCAATATCTGAGCATCATTCAATGATATTGTTCTACACCAGTGGCATATAGTTGGGGAAAAAAAATTGCCCCATAGTATGACACAAGCAACTCAGAAACACTGGAGTGCACTAAGTAGCTGGTAAAAAAAGTCATTTCTTTGACTACTACTGCATAATAGTAATACAGAGTTATCAGTGATGGTTTGTGCTTTTCCTAAGACTAGCAAAATAATTTGGTATTGAGAATATATATAGGCTAACTCTACTGTCTTTCAGCATAACACCTTACTGTTTTTTAAACATTCTACTAACAGTTTTTAGAAAATATGTTCTTTGCTATACTCTGTTAGTAACCATGACCAGCAAGAATTAAAAATAATCCAGGAAATATAAAGTAATATTGCAAAGAAGGGATTTGTGCACTGGAAGACTGTAACTTTAAGTGCAAATATAAGTAATCCTTTGTAACTCTTAATTACCTTAATTTGAATTTAACACTTTCCTTGGTGTCCTCATTCCTGCTTAAGTCTCTCAGAAGCTGAAATATATCATAATTAACAGTCTCGTTCATGCATTTCATGTGTTTTTATTGTGTGAATAAAGCCCTAAAGTTCCTAATTAGACGAAATACAGTCTTTCCAAGTGGTGGATTTGGAATGACTCTTCTATTTGAGATGGCATTATAATTCCTAATAATAATATTAACCATAATCACCATATTACTCAATACCAGCATGTGACTCTTTTTAGTAACATCAAATAGTCTAACTTTCCCAATTTTCTTTCTACATAAAAACATTTATATTTTTACTGCCAGCCATATTAGACCATGCATTTGAAACACTGCGTTTCTAGGACTGATGCCTGCATGTCATTATCATCTTGTGTCCTTGTCCCTAATAAATGTTTCCCTGTGGGAGCCACATGGCACTCAAAGCTGCCTGCAGTCTTTCCAGGAGGCAAATAATTAACCAGAAAAAGAATTCATTTCCAAAGGGAATTCAAATTAGCTATATTTCTCATGCATGTCTTTATGACAATGAATTTCATGTAAGTTAAGTCAAACTGCTTCAGTTTGGACTTAATTCTGAGCTTTCTTTGGTGGATAGGAGAGATTTAGGCATTAAGGATGATCTTACCCTAGGATCATATTTTTTTTTGTATAAAAGCTATGTTAAAGTAAGTTACTAACTTTGGACTTTTAAAGAAAAGGAACCTATTAGATTAATTTATGGACTTATGTATAAAATCATACTGAGTAGTCAAATTAAATATATAAATATAAATTATAGGTCTAAGTAAGCTTTCCAGTGGTCATGTATAGATGTGAGAGTTGGACTGTAAAGAAAGCTGAATGCTGAAGGATTGATGCTTTTGAACTGTGGTGTTGGCAAAGACTCTTGAGAGTCCCTTGAACTGCAAAGAGATCCAACCAGTCCATCCTAAAGGAGATCAGTCCTGGGTGTTCATTGGAAGGACAGATGCTGAAGCTGAAACTCCAATACCTGATGCGAAGAGCTGACTCATTTGAAAAGACCCTGATGCTGGGAAAGAATGATGGCAGGAGGAGAAGGGGACGACAGAGGATGAGATGGTTGGGTGACATCACCAACTCAATGGGCATGAGTTTGAGTAAACTCCAGAAGTTGGTGACAGACAGGGAGACCTGGCGTGCTGTGGTCCATGGGGTTGCAAAGAGTTGGACATGACTGAGTGACTGAACTGAACTGAAGTAAGCTCCAAAGATACTTATCTTTGGGCCAAATCTGTTTCTTTTGCCCACTTCATGAGGTCCTACTGTTTTGTTATTGAGTCTGCTGACTAAGTTGATCTCATCTTTTGTAGAGCTATCGTCTTTGGTAAGATGTGTTATAGCCTTCTTATACACTCCCTTTGAAGGTGGTTGATTACATATTTATTATTACTATTTCTAAATTTGCAGTATTTACTCAAATAATCAAGAAGAAATTGATCTCTCTTTTTTTTTCCATTTGAAACAATTATTTATTTTTGATTGGAGGATACTTGTTTAACAACATTGTGTTGGTTTCTGCTGTATATCAACATGAATAAGCCAGAAGCATACATATGTCTTGTCCCTTTTGAACTCCCCTTCCACCTCCACCCCCATCTCACCCTTCTAGGTTGTCACAGAGTACCAGGTTTGAACTCTCTGCGTCATACAGCAAGTTCCCACAAGCTATCTGTTTTACCTAGGGTAATGCATATGTTTCAATGCTACTCTCTCCATTCCTCCTACTCTGTCCTTCCCACCCTGTGACCACAAGTCTGTTCTCTATGGCTGTGTCTCCATTGCTGCCCTTAAAATAGGTTCACCAACATTATCTTTCTAGATTCCATATATATGCATTAATATATGACATTTGTTTTTCTCTTTCTCACTTGCTTCATTCTATATAATAGGCTATATAATAGGCTTCATTCTATATAATAGATTCATCCACCTCATTAGAACTTACTCAAATGCATTCTTTTTTAATGGCTGACAAATATACTAAACTGTGCTTTTTCTTCTTATTCACAGACCTAACTGTTCTATCCTTTGATATCTGTGCATCAAATACTTTCTACCTTGTAGAGTTCTTATGTTGCCATTTGAGTTCTTTTATTCACCTTGGCTGCATTGGCTTCTATATAATGAAGATGAGCACCTTTTTCCTTCAATCACTAGCTTCTCTGTTGGGGAAATACTTTCCCTCTGATGCATCCAGATGCCTTGTGTCTTTCTAAAGTTTAGTCTCTCTCCTTCCATGTTGAAAGAGACATTATTTATCTAGCCCATAAAAAAAATCTATTGTTTGATAGGAAACTGCTAACCTCTGTGCAGTTCCACAGGGATGACAGCTCTCATCAAGAAGCTAAGAGAAACCTTTATTTGTATGCTTTCTGTTTCTTTAAGTCGAAGCCATCATATATCAAAGGCCTTTGGCTGACAAGAACAAGAGAAATACTCAGCATTTTTATCCTTATTCCTTACTGTCAATTAAATATATTATATAATTATAATGCAAACCAAAGCAAAATGGATAATCGCAACTATATAAGCAATAAAGATTAAGCTGAACTTTATAAAACTAAGGTCATGGAATTCAAATTTAATGTTTTCTGTTATAGTTTCACAAACTTTCTCTTGATTTAATTTCAATGAGTTTTCTCTCTCTCTCTTAGATGAAACTGCAAGCAAGGTAGTGTTGGATGTCTCAAAAGCCATGACAAGAAATTTAACTAATTAAAAAGCAAGTTTCAGGGAGAGAACTGTAATTATCACACAAGGAATGATTTTCTATCAATTCGGTTCAGTTCAGTTCAGTCACTCAGTCATATCGGACTCTTTGCGACCCCATGAATCACAGCACACCAGGCATCCCTGTCCATCACCAACTCCCGGAGTTCACTGAGACTCAGGTCCATTGAGTCAGTGATGCCATCCAGCCATCTCATCCTCTGTCATCCCCTTCTCCTCCTGTCCCCAATCCCTCCCAGCATCAGAGTCTTTTCCAAGGAGTCAACTCTTCGCATGAGGTGGCCAAAGTACTGGAGTTTCAGCTTTAGCATCATTTCTTCCAAAGAACACCCAGGGCTGATCTCCTTCAGAATGGACTGGTTGGATCTCCTTGCAGTCCAAGGGACTCTCAAGAGTCTTCTCCAACACCACAGTTCAAAAGCACCAGCCTTATGGACTCTGTGGGAGAGGGAGAGGGTGGGGAGATTTGGGAGAATGGCATTGAAACATGTATAATATCATGCATGAAACGAGTCACCAGTCCAGGTTCGGTGCACGATACTGGATGTTTGGGGCTGGTGCACTGGGACGACCCAGAGGGATGGTATGGGGAGGGAGGAGGGAGGAGGGTTCAGGATGGGGAGCACATGTACACCTGTGGCAGATTCATTTCGATATTTGGCAAAACTAATACTGTAAAGTTTAAAAATAAAATAAAATTTAAAAAAAAATAAAAAAAAGCAAAAGCATCAGTTCTTCGGCACTCAGCCTTCTTCACAGTCCAACTCTCGCATCCATACATGACCACTGGAAACATAGCCTTGACTAGACAGACCTTTGTTGGCAAAGTAATGTCTCTGTTTTTCAATATGCTATCTAGGTTGGTCATAACTTTTCTTCCAAGGAGTAAGCGTCTTTTAATTTCATGGCTGCAGTCACCATCTGTAGTGATTTTCGAGCCCAAAAATATAAAGTCTGACACTGTTTCCACTGTTTCCCATCCATTTCCCATGAAGTGATGGACCAGATGCCATGATCTTCGTTTTCTGAATGTTAGAAAACAAAACAAAAGTTGCTGTAATCAAAATATCTCATTGCCTGCCTTCCTCTGTCTCTGTTGTTTACCTTATCAGTATGGGAGTCCTTAATGCTGTTCACAATAGCTCCAGTGTTCATTCTTACAGGCAAATGCAGGGTAGAAAGGATGATCTCCATGTCCTTTAAACTTAGCAGTGGCTCTGAGACCTGCCTTGGCCATGTCTAATTCTGGGTATACCTTGAAGAGCCAATGTGATCATGTTTTATATAATCTTTTTCTTTGTTAATGCAACAGGGAATAGAAACATTGAAAATGGTAGCATTTTCATGAATTTAAGCTATGGAGTAATTAAGATGACTTGGAGCAATGGCTCAAATTAAACTGCAATTCTTAAAAAATCAAGATAAACACTAAAAAACAAAAATAACATTGAAATAACTCATAAAGCAAACACCAGAGATAATCATTATCAATAATAGATGATATAACCTTCATAGTTATACAATTTCTTTGTGTGCATACATATATATATGTATATATATTCACACACATATCCCATACAAAGAATAATAGCATAATGACTTGCTCTTTGACTTAATAGGAACATCTTTCCAAGGAAGAAAATATGTTTTTAGAATGCAACATTAATAAAGTAAGGAATTTTATGAATATATTCTCTTAGATTTTAATGATTATTTATTCATGGTTTTTGTTTGTCTATTTTGTTTTTTTCAAACATTTCTGATAATAAGCAACTTTGTTAAGCATCCTAGCTTCAGAATATTTCTACAATACTTAATTATTTCCTCTGAGAATAAATTTCTCTATGTAGAATTTCTGAGTCAATACGTGTGTATAATGATGTTTCTTATATGCAAACACAACATTTTTGAATAGCTAAAATGCTGCCCTTGTACTACCTGCCTGAGATTTTTTCTACATTCTTACTAAAAACCGGGATCACTTTTTCTTTTACTATTCCCAGTTTTACTAATGAAATAGTTTTAAACTGTTTAATCTATTTGTATTTGTTTAAGTATTGATTTTGTTGGTGTTCAGTTGCTAAGTTATGTCCAACACATTCACACCAGCATGCATATACTGGCTTAGTAGACGCATATTTGCATTTTTGTTTCTCATTTGTTTTGTGTTTTGTTTACTAGGTGTGATAAAACTCTAGACATGCGTGTTATGTTTTGGCAAGTGTAATAGTGTTTATCACCATCTTCCTAGGGTGAGGCTGTAAGAAGAATGCTTTCTTCCTTTGAGAAAGAAAATATTGAGCTACTCTGGAAGTGAAGATAGTTAATCATATAATCTGTATGTTGATAGTCAACTTCTCCCTTTAGGCTATAAAATTAAGATACAATATAAATTGTGTTTTCACTAAGATATCTTTTAACTATCTCCAAGAGATTTTCTGAAGACAAAACTCGTTTACATTTTTGTGATCGCTGGCAAAGTAGTGTCACATTTTTATTTGATCAAACTTAGATCAAATTTATCAAAGCAAACTGAATTTGTTTGAACTCTGTGTGACACGTTTGATTTGTTTTAGTTTTTTATAATTGAATTTTAGTAATGTCAAACTATTTTCTCTGTAAAAAACAGAACTACAAATATAAAACTTCAACAGTGTCATTTGATAAACTGGAAAGCAGCTTATTTTCACTATACCAGTAAGCATAGGATCAAATCAATTATCAGACCATCTGATTTGTAGCAATGAATTTTAGAATTCCAAGTGATAATTATCTGATTCTTTTTCTATCTATGGATATAATTTGAAATAAAAAAAAATGTGAGTTTGAGAAAAGAAAGAGAAAATTAATGTCAATTTGGGAAACTGTAAATGTATTTGCAAAACTATTTTGAGCAAGACAAATGAAACAAAGGCATAGATAATCAAAAGTTGGTCTGAATCATTAATAGAGGAAAAAGAGTAGGAGACTCATATTATACATAATTTAGCCAGTTTTCAAGCCTGTGTCTTGATCAAAAGATCTAATCAGGAACTCAATATTAATTCCAAAATAGTTAATAATTTATTTGAATTAATCAAATTCCACCAGTGAGAGATAGAGATGTAAGTGTGAGTATATATATCATTCTTTTCCCCCCATTCTTCTACAATTGTTTCCTTTATTCAGTTTCGATAAGCTAACATTTCTGTCATACTCTACATGCTTCAAAATCAGTACTCTAGCCGTGGTCCAGTATATTTCTTTGGCTTTTTACTTCATCTCCTTCTTCTGTTGATTTTGTACCAAAATTCTAGAAAAGTCTTGTTTCATTGGAAAACATCTGCCTCAAAATTAAGGTACATTCATTGCAAGTGGATGGTATAAGCCATTAATAATGATTGCTCTAAACTAGTGTATTCTCCTTTAGTTGTAAATGGAACTAAGAAAGCTACTTCATATTCAAGGAGATTTCTCATTATGGTCATATAGAGAGGTGGACTAAAAAATTTGTATTCTACCTGAGAATGCAACGTATATTTCATACAATGGACAATAAATGAGAATTAGGAATGAGAGCTAGTAACTTCTCTAGCATAAGACCAAACTTACACAAACCCAAAACAAGCTTAAGCTGGTAAGTTTCATCATTTGTTTTTATGACTTTATTAACTTTTAGATTTTAAAGCATCTATGAGAGAATGATATGTGAAAATTAAGGAGGTACCATTTCACACCAGTCAGAATGGCTGTGATCCAAAAGTCTAAAAGCAATAAATGCTGGAGAGGATGTGGAGAAAAGAGAACCTTCTTACACTGTTGGTGGGAATGCAAACTAGTACAGCCACTATGGAGAACAGTGTGCAGATTCCTTAAGAAACTGGAAATAGAACTGCCGTATGACCCAGCAATCCCACTGCTGGGCATACACACTGAGGAAACCAGAATTGAAAGAGACACGTGTACCCCAATGTTCATCACAGCACTGTTTATAATAGCCAGAACATGGAAGCAACCTAGATGTTCATCAGCAGATGAACAGATAAGAAAACTGTGGTACAGATACACAATGGAGTATTACTCAGCCACTAAAAAGAACTAATTTGAATCAGTTCTAATGAGGTGGATGAAACTGGAGCCTATTGTACAGAGTGAAGTAAGCCAGAAAGAAAAACATCAATACAGTATACTAATGCATATATATGGAATTTAGAAAGATGGTAATGACAACCCTGTATACGAGACAGCAAAAGAGACACAGATGTATAGAGCACTCTTTTGGGCTCTGTGCGGAGGGGGGGGGAGATGATTTGGGAGAACGGCATTAAAACATGTATATATCATATAAGAAACGAATCGCCAGTCCAGGTTTGATGCAGGATACAGGAAGCATGGGGCTGGTGCACTGGGATGACCCAGAGGGATGGTATGGGGAGGGAGGTGGGAGAGGGGTTCAGGATTGGGAACACGTGTACACCCATGGAGGATGCATGTTGATGTATGGCAAAACCAATACAATATTGTAAAGTAAAAAAATAATAAAAATAAAAGATAATTATGTAGAAAAATAACTGACAATTGGGAAAAATATCATCATGGGTGTATTAATCATAAAGGAATAAACTCTGCTGAAATAACAAGCAATCTGCAATTCTTAATAAAATAATGTTTATTTCTCATTTATTGGACCTTACAGCATTCTGGGCAACTCCTGGGTTTCTGGTCTCTATATGCTGACTCAGAGATCAGGCTGCTTCTTCTGTGGCTGCACTGACTCCATAAAGCCCAAAGCAGGGAATCTGAAGGGCGTTTTCCTTTTTCATCATGGATATGAAGTTCATTTTTTCTGCTCACATTTCACTAGCCAGATATAATCAGGTGGCCTCATCTATACTAAAGAAGGTGATAAAATACAGTTTTTTGTGTAAAAAATGGATAAATATGAAATAATTTTTGGCAAGTATCCAGCATAATGTCTGTCAAAATGGGGTATATCTAATTATACTGAGGATTTATGTATTTATGTTTCAAATTTCCCATATATGTGTGTGGGGGGGAGGGGTATGTATGTGTGTGAGTCATGCAGTCATGTCCGACTCTTTGTGATCCCTTGGACTGAAGCCCACAAGGCTCCTTTGTCCATGGCATTCTCCAGGCAAGAATACTGAAGTGGGTTGCCATTCCCTTCTCCAGAGGATCTTCCCGACCCAGGGATTGAACCTGGGTCTCCCACATTGCAGGTAGATTCTTTACTGACTAAGCCAGCATAGAAGCCCCTATAAATGTGCTAAAATATCAACAATGATACAGTGATTTCTATATGGAGGGATTTTTTTGACATATTTTTGAGCTATTTTGATATAGTATTTTTTTATTTTTTCTATCATAAACATATGTAAGTTGACACACATAGTTAGAATATGTATATAATCATATTATATATAGTATATATAGAGAATGAAAGCACCCTTTTATATTCTTCTATTTGATTAATTTATTAAATGTGACTACAAATTCATTAAATATGAATTCAATGTATTAAATGTTGATTTAGAAGTAAAATATTAAACATATGTTATTAATTTATTAAATTTGAAAAATCTCTGCATACCTTTATTTGTTCTTTTTCTGAAAATTGCCTTTCATATACATAAAGGTCTACAAAAATTATGATTTTTTGCAATCAGTGGTCTACTTAATTGATTTGTTCAGTTAATATTTAAAATATCCTTGTGCCAGGCACAGTTCTGATACTGAGGATTTAAACTTGGAGGGAAAATTAAGAGTCTCAATGGAATTTACATTCTAGTTAGAGAAGACTTAAAATAAATGAGAAAAATCAGTAAAATATATAATATGTTAAAAGTGCTAATGAAAGACATAAAACAAGTAACAGAGATAGAAGTCCAGAGGTGGTAGAGGGAGGAAACTCAAGGTTAAGTTGTACAATGAAGGAAGTCCTCTTCATTAAACCGATGTCTGAGTAAGAAATTTAAGATGATGAGAAACTCAGACCATGTGGATGTCTATGGAAGGAGCTTGCCAGTGAGACTGACAGGAAAAAAATACCCTGAGACAGAATGCCTGGAGGGTGGAGGAGGGAAATCAGAGTCAGGAGTGAAAGGGATCAGGCAAGTGATAGCAAAGTCTCTGCAATCTTCTGAGCCAAGACAATGAAACTGACTTTTTGAGTTGGAAACTCATTTTAAGCAGAGGAAGAAACAATCATATATATTCTAGACTGCTGTGTGGAAACATATTTTAAAGAGGAACAAGGGGTAAGAGGTGAGCTCTCTCCAGATAGAGTACTAGCAATGGAGATGCTAAGAAATGGTCAGATTGTCGATTCATTTTCAAGGCAAATTCAGAAAGGATTTGCTGACTTACCAGATTTGGAATGTGAGAGAAAGACTTGTTTACCTGAAAAATAGAATTCCCTTTTAGGGAATTCTGTGAAGAAGGGGGATGACTGCTAGGACAGGTATGAGGCATAAATCAAGAGCACTCTATATGTATTAATTTTGAAATCCTTAATAAATTAATCACGTCAGTTCAGTTCAGTTGCTCAGTCATGTCAGACTCTTTGCGACCTGATGAATCACAGCATGCCAGGCCTCGCTGTCCATCGCCAACTCCCGGAGTTCACTCAGACTCACATCCATCGAGTCAGTGATGCCATCCAGCCATCTCATCCTCTGTCGTCCCCTTCTCCTCCTGCTCCCAATCCCTCCCAGCATCAGAGTCTTTTCCAATGAGTCAACTCTTCTCATGAGGTGGCCAAAGTACTGGAGTTTCAGCTTTAGCATCATTCCTTCCAAAGAAATCCCAGGGCTGATCTCCTTCAGAATGGACTGGTTGTATCTCCTTGCAGTCCAAGGGACTCTCAAGAGTCTTCTCCAACTGCTGCTGCTGCTAAGTCGCTTCAGTTGTGTCTGACTCTGTGCGACCCCATAGACAGCAGCCCACCAGGCTCCTCCATCCATGGGATTTTCTAGGCAAGAGTACTGGAGTGGCTTTCCATTGCCTTCTCCGTCTTCTCCAACACCACAGTTCAAAAGCAGCAATTCTTCGGTGCTCAGCTTTCTTCACAGTCCAACTCTCACATCCATACATGACCACTGGAAAAACCATAGCCTTGACTGGACGGATCTTTGTTGGCAAAGTAATGTCTCTGCTTTTCAAATCACATGTAGGTGTTCAATAAGCATCTAAATGCACTAGTCTGCCATATTGGAGGAGAGAATCACCCTGAACTTATAGTGAGAATGAGTGAGTGAACTCGCTCAGTCGTGTCCGACTCCTTGTGACCCCGTGAACTGTAGCCCGCCAGGCTCCTCTGTCCATGGGATTGTCCAGGCAAGAATACTGGAGTGGGTTGCTGTTTCCTTCTCCAGGGGATCTTCCCAACGTAGGGATCGAACCCAGGTCTCCCACATGGCAGGCAAGTGCTTTATCCTCTGAGCCACCAGGGAACACAAAAACTATAGTAACTTGTATGAATTGATGTTTATTTTGTACTGATTATGTGCCAGGAATTATTTTTTCTACTTATGAGTCATTTATCCCATACAAGATTTCCATGAAAAAAGATACAATAATTATCAACATTTTACAATGAAGAAGCTGAAAAACAAAGTATTTGTTTCAAGGACAAAAGGCTAGTAATGGATAGTGAGTCTGTGGATCTATTAACCATGCTTATTGATTTTCTTGGTAACTAATCATCACATAATTAGTCTTGGAAGCCATAAAACTGAATGAGATCTCCAAAAGTCAGGAGAAAATGGAAGATTTTCTCAGACTGAGGCTTAGAAAACCCTAGAATTAAGGGAATTGATTAAGAATATATATATATCATTCCAGGGAGTGGAAAAATAGCATCGTATAAAAGAAAGTGAGTAAGTTGTGCAGTCTTGGAAGCAGAGACAGTGACCAAGGAGAAGGGTGTGATCAATTATGTCAAAAATTGCTGATAGACCAAACAAGAAAAACCTCAGATTGATTTTGGGATTTAGCAACATGGAGGACAGCGAGAACATTGACAAGATAAGGTCCAAAGAACAGACAAGAGGGAGAGGATGTGCAGGCAGGGAATGAGGACAATTTTTGAAAATCAGTTTGTAAAGAAGAAAAGCAGAGATATATGTAGAAGAGATAGTAAGGCCAAGAAGGGGATTTTTTGTTTGTTTGTTTGTTTGCTTGCTTTTGAGATTAGAATAAGCCATTGTCTGCATTATCTGAAGGTAGAGTGTGTAGCTATAGTGTATAAACACAGATATAAGAAGACATTAGGAGTGGGAGAAAGTATCATTCTCTTTTGTCTGTTATCTCAGCGAATGAGAAGCATTCTTCATCTAAGAATTGGTATGAAAGTTGAGCAGCGTTTGGAGTCAATCTCACTCACAATAGGAGCAGTGCAAATAACACTATTCAAAGATGACAACTCAGCATTTAACAGATGGGCCCAAACGCAAATGTTTGACAGTATACTATGTTGGTGGAGGCCATGAGGGAGACAAGCTCTCCAGTATATTGCCAGTCAGAGTGAAACGTAGTACAATCCTGATGGAGAGGAACTTAGAAGATTCTAGAAAAATCATATATGAATACAGCTGTTGACCCAGCAAGTCCATTTCTAGGAAACTTTGCCAAAATTATGAAAAAGCTCATGAATTTGATTTTTTATTGTGGTATAATTTGTAATTATACAAAAATAATTATAAATTATTGGAGATAATCCAAATGCATCTGAATGCTAGAATAGCTAAAAAATTCATGGTTCAGCATATGTAAACACTCCATACCCTTAAAAGGCTCTACAGTGACTTGGAGTGATCTCCAGGTAAGATTGCAAAGTGAAAAGTGCAGAGTAAGAAATAATTTTGCTACTTTTTATGCAAAATAGAGGGAGGAAGATGTGTATATATGTATACACATATGTATCTATACATAAATACACACACACACATATTTGTTAAAAGAAAAGTTAGAAGGGTGTATAAAAATTAATGCAAGTGATTACAATGGAAGTAAGAAGAGAGAAGGGTGGGGGGGACAGAGACAGAATTGAGAACCCTCATAATAATCTTTTTACACAGTCTTTATTTTAATAATTTATGCTTATTTTACATACTCAAAAAAATGTATCAAAGGAAATATAGACAAACACACAGAGAAAGACAATAGAGTGCTACCAAATTTGGACACTTAAAAAATTAATAGTTTTATAAAAGTATATTAATGGAATTTTATTTTGCATTTCTGCTATTAAGGAAAAGTCAATCATTTTCTCATATATATAAGTGTTTTAATGTTTTTCTAGTGTGATGTGATTGTTCCTTTTGCCAATTCTTCTGCCATGTAGAGGCCTTTTTTATTTTTAGGTGTTCTCTTTACATTAGGGGTATTTTCCTTCTCTGTGATATGAAGTGCAATTTTTCACCCATTTATTTGATCTGTATCTTTGCTTACATTTGCTTTTTTGTTTGTTCATTGAGATAGAAAATAATCCTATGTGTTGAAGTATATCAATTTTTTGCTTTTTTGCTTCAGAATTTAAGTCACACTTAGGAAGAT
This sequence comes from Bos grunniens, assembly GCF_055505025.1. Taxonomy (NCBI): domain Eukaryota; kingdom Metazoa; phylum Chordata; class Mammalia; order Artiodactyla; family Bovidae; genus Bos; species Bos grunniens. Next base: position 4,821,339 of record NC_141176.1, on the reverse strand, counting down.
TTGTTCTCATGGTTAAAAAATATGTATTTTTCTTTCTCTCTGTCTCTTCTTTACTATTTCCTTCCAAATGACAAAGCAAAAACTGTACCTGCCTGTGTTAAAAAACTAGGCAGACTTTATTCAAGGCTACTGTAATAAGGAAGAAGGATCATCTCCCCTGAAACAAAAAGCTGGAGAGTTTAAAAACACAATGGGAGGATCTTAGGCTTCTGCATTTGGTAATCAGCCTTACCCAAAAGAAAGGTAAATTTGCCTTGCTTTCCTGACAAGACTTGGTTTTACAAATAGGATCAAGAAGCCAAGGAGGTTAAGCTCCTACCTTCCCACAGAATCTGGGGGATATAGTCAGATCCTCCTTGATGATTACATGGTAAAGACATGGTTCCCAGGTCCTAGAGAGTCCTGAACAGTAAAGCAGGCAAGAGGCCTTCTAAAACATTTAAGCCTCAAAGGAGCAGAGGGAGGGTTTACTGTTATTTTTTTTTTTTTCTAAAGAAAATACTCTAAGAAGAGGGATGTCAGTGGCCTAGGGTACGGAAGGAGGCTCTCTAAAGTTTAGGTAAGGTGAGGGAAATAGTAGGTTCCCCTTGGTTCCTTTTGGTTCCTTTTCCTTTCCTCTTTCTTTCTTCCTTCTGTTCTTGACCATTAGGTGTCCAATCCTTTTAAATGTAATCTTGATGTACACTTAGATGGTTTGATTGCTATGCCTGGTACTTACCTGCAGTCTAAAAGTGGGTGCCTGAGGGACTATATCAATGAAAGCTTTACAACATCCTCCATCAAATGAGTAGTGCTCATTTGGGGGGAAAACAAAAAAAAAATTTTTTTTTTCCATAAAATCAACAAGAAAAAAGGAGCTAAATTACTTTTCAGTTCAGTTCAGTTCAGTCACTCAGTCATGTCCAACTCTTTGCGACCCCATGAATCGTAGCAGCCAGGGCTCCCTGTCCGTCACCATCTCCCGGAGGAGTTCACTCAAACTCACGTCCATTGAGTCAGTTATGCCATTCAGCCACCTCATCCTCTGTAGTCCCCTTCTCCTCCTGCCCCCAATCCCTCCCAGCATCAAAGTCTTTTCCAATGAGTCAGCTCTTCGCATGAGGTGGCCAAAGTACCAGAGTTACAGTTTTAGGATCATTCCTTCCAAAGAACACCTAGGGCTGATCTCCTTTAGGATGGACTGGTTGGATCTCCTTGCAGTCCAAGGGACTCTCAAAAGTCTTCTCCAACACCACAGTTCAAAAGCATCAACTCTTTGGCGCTCAGCTTTCTTCACAGTCCAACTCTCACATCCATACAGGACCACAGGAAAAACCATAACCTTGACTAGACAGACCTTTGTTGGCAAAGTAATGTCTCTGCTTTTCAATATGCTATCTAGGTTGGTTATAGCTTTTCCTACTTTCATTTAAATCTTCATTTCTGTGAAAAGACATCTTTATTATGTTTAGATAACTGTATAATTTTGATATATATTTGGAAGATTAAGATGCACTTTAGTACTTCATTCTTTATAGGTATACAAACAAAAAAGGTGGATGGTTGAGTTTGTGAGTTTTTCTGTATTTATTATTAAATGATAATCTTTACTGTTAAATGCCACTATTTTTAATATTTATTGAAAAATGTGCCAATATACCAGCAGTAATTGATCAGTATTACCTTCTAATTCTTCTTAGACTAAATGCTCAAAGTTAATTGTGGCTATATTAGAGCAAAATCTTCCATGTAGCACACAGAAGTAAGATATGCATTGTATAAGGCTATCTCAAGCATACAAATAATTTAAATACATAATTAATTTCCAAGTTTCTAAGAAATAAAATTGATGAGAAATTATAATACTGTACTTTTCATTTGTCTAATCATAAATACACTAAAATTAATATGTAGTCAATAAAAGAAATAGCTGAAGAGAATAATATATCTATACATATAAAAACTTTGGCATTGCCTTTGTCTATAAATAAAAATGAGCTAATATTCACATAATGTGAAAAACTACTCATGTTAAACGCTTTAAAAAGCAATTAAAAAACAATGCAAGGCATGTGCAGAACATCTTCTTTTAGTGTGCGTATATTTAACTATGTGTTTAATGATCCTAGAAGTCGATATATATTTAATGGACATAGAATTCAAAGGAAAGCCTATTGGCCAATTGTGAGATCATTTGAGTATCAGAAAAACTAATGAATACAACTGATTGACATACATTGACTGAAAATGAAAAAAAAAAAAAAAAAAGAAGAACATTGCTGTTCTAGATTAAAGTTAGATAAAGCAAAGCTGCAACTTACTGAAATGGCTGATCTCTGATGTAATAGAATTTAAATGGCCACAAATTCTTCACCTCTTCTTCCATCATGAAGTAAAGTCTATTCTCTTTCCCTGAACTCAGCTGGCCTTATGAATTGCTCTGAACAATCAACTGAAGCAGAAACAAAGCAGTATCTATTTTCAGGTAAGGCTTTTGGCTTGACTTTCAGTTTCCTCATCCAAGAAACTTCAGCCTTTGTTCTTGGATCCCAACTACTGTACTATAAGAACGTTCAGGCTGCACTCCCAAGCGATTGATGACCACATGGAGAAAGGTCCTATGAGGTGAGAGTCCATTTTGGATAACTCAGACTCAGCTAACTCTTAGCTGAATGCAGTCATGAGTGAACTCAGCCAGAACTATGTACAGCAAATGCAAAAACCAGTTGAATCTGCCCAGGTCTCAGACCAACAGAGTCACGTGAAATAATGAATAATTATTATTTTAAGTGATTAAAATGCTTCAGTAGAGCAAGAGATAATGCAATGTTTTGTGATACCCTGTATCAACAAACAAAGCAAAAACAATGTTACAAGAAAGCAAATGTGGCAAAAGTTTTAAAATTGATGCTTCTTGGTAGACTGTGAGATTATTCATTTTGCTATTCTTTCAACTAACTTATTCTTAAGGTTTTTTGGGGTTGTGTGTGTGTGTGTGTGTGTGTGTGTGTTAGTACATGAATATACTGTAATGTTAGGGAGTGCCTTTCTCAGTGCGTCCTCATAGCTCTCTTAAATTTGTATATGATTCTCACCAAGCATTACCCTAATGGTTAGATGACAGAGTAGAAGGACATGTGCTCATCTTCTCCTGCAATAACTCCAAAATTGCAACTCGTTGCTGAATAACCATTGACAGAAGAATGTTGGATCCCACACACACAAAAAAAGATACCCCACGTCCAAAAACAAATGAGAAGCCCAAAAAAGATGGTAGGAAAGGTGAATCAAGTTTAGAATCAAACCCATACCCATCAAAGACACTGGAAGGGCTCAAACAAAACCTTGTCTGCCCAGGGCCCAGAGACCCCCCTTATAGACATAGCCAGACCTGCCTTTGAGTGTCTCCTGCAGAGGCATGGGTCAGCAGTGGCCTGCCCTGGGGACAGGGGCTTTGGCTGCAGCAGACCTGGGAGGCATGGCAATATGTGGCATATATTGCCATACTCCAAGTGTTCTTGGAGTAGGTTGCCATTACCCCACCATAGAGCCACCAAGCAGACAACCCACAAACTGGAGAACAATTATATCAAAGAAGTTCTCACACTGTATGAAAGTTCTAGGGCCCACAACAGATTTACCAACTTCCTGCTGCTACTGCTAAGTCGCTTTAGTCGTGTCTGACTCTGTGCGACCCCACAGATGACAGCCCACCAGGCTCCCCCGTCCCTGGGATTCTCCAGGCAAGAATACTTGAGTGGGTTTACCAACCTGGGCATCCCAGAGAATTTGACTTTTGAGGCCAGTGGGATTTAATCACAGAATTTCTACAGGACTCGGGAAGCAGACTCTTGGAAAGCACAAACAAAACCTTGTGCACACCAGGACCCACAAGAAAGGAGCAGTGACCCTGCAAGAGACTGAGCCAGATTGGCCCTAGAGTGTCCAGGAGTCTTGGGCTGAGGCATGGGTTGACATTGGCCTGTTGCAGTGTCAGGGGCACTGAATACAACCGTGCTGGCATAAGTCCTTTGGAAGGAGGTCACCATTACTTCCATTACACTCACCATAGTTTGCACTTAGGAAAAACAACAGCCAGGGAACACAGTCCCACCCATACACAGAAAATTAGATTAAAGATTTACCGAGCATGGCACCACCCATCAGAGCAAGACCCAGATTCCCCCACAGCCAGTCCCTCCCATCAGGAAGCTTCCACAAGCCTCTTATCCTTATCCATCAGAGGGCAGATAGAATGAAAGCAACAATCACAGAAAACTATCCCAACTGGTCACATGGATCACAGTCTTGTCTAACTCAATGAAGCTCTAAGCCATGCTGTGTAGGGCCACTCTACATATGGACTTTGCCAGATGGCCAATACCGAAACCAGATTGATTATATTCTTTGCAGCCAAAGATGGAGAATCTCTCTACAATCACCAAAAAACAAGACTGGGAGCTGTCTTGACCAGGGACTGTGACAGACTCAAATTGAAGAAAGTAGGGAAAGCCACCATACCATTCAGGCATGACCTAAATCAAATCCCTTACACATACAGTGGAAGTTACAATAGATTCAAAGGATTAAATCTGATAGACAGAGTATATGAAGAACTGTGGAGGAAGGTTCAAGACATCATAAAGCAGGCAGTGATCAAAATCATCCCCAAGAAAAAGAAATGCAAAAAGGCAAAATCTTTACATGAGGAGGCCTTACAAATAGCTGCAAAAAAAAAAATTAAAAAAAAGAGAGAGAGAGAAGTGAAAGGCAGAGGAGAAAAGGAAAGATATACCCACCTGAATGCAGAATTCCAAAGAATAACAAGGAGAGATAAGAAAGGCTTCCTCAGTGATCAGTGCAATGCAATAGAGGAAAACAATGGAATAAGAAAGACTAGAGATCTCTTCAAGAAAATTAGAGATACCAAGGAAACATTTCATGCAAAGATGGGCACAATAAAGGACAGAAACAGTATGGACCTAAGAGAAGCAGAGGATATTAAGAAGAGGTGGCAAAAAAAAACAGAACTATATAAAAAATACCTTCATGACACAGATAACCACAGTCATGTAATCATTCACCTAGAGCCAGACATTCTGGAATGAGAAGTCAAGTGGGCCTTAGGAAGTACTACTACAAACAAAGTTAGTGGAGGTGATGCAATTCCAGATGAGCTATTTCAAATCCTAAAAGATAATGCTGTGAAAGTACTGCACTCAATATGCCAGCAAATTTGGAAAACTCAGCAGAGACCACAAGACTGGAAAAATTCATTTTTTATTCCAATCCCAAAGAAAGACGATGACAAATAATTTTCAAACTACTGCACAATTGCACTTATCTCACACACTAGCAAAGTAATGCTCAAAATTCTCCAAGCCAGGCTTCAATAGAACATGGACCAAGAAATCCCAGGTATTCAAGCTGGATTTAGAAAAGGCAGAGGAAACAGAGATCAAATTCTCAACATCCATTGGATCATAGAAAAATCAAGCAAATTCCAGAAAAAATCTACTTCTCCATTATTGTCTATGCAAAAGTATTTGACTGTGTGGATCACAATAAATTGGAGAAAATTCTGAAACAGATGGGAATACCAGACCACCTGACCTGCCTCCTGAGAAATTTGTTACAGGTTAAGAAGCAACAGCTAGAATTGGACATGGAACAGCAGACTGATTCCAAATTGGGAAAGGAGTATGCCAAGGCTGTACATTGTCATGCTGCTTATTTAACTTATATGCATAGTACATCATGCAAAATGCTGGGTTGAATGAAGCACAAGCTGGAATCAAGAGCCCTGGGTGAAATATCAGTAACCTCAGTTATGCAGATGACACCACCCCTATAGCAGAAATGGAAGAGGAACTAAAGAACCTCTCAATAAAAGTGGAGAGGAGTGAAACAACTGACTTAAAACTCAACATTCAAAAAACGAAGAACATGGCATCTGGTCCCATCACTGCATAGCAAATAGATGGAGGAACAATGGAAACAGAGACTTTATTTACTTGGGCTCCAAAATCACTGCAGATGGTGACTGCAGCCATGAAATTAAAAGACATTTGCTCCTTGGAAGAAAAGCTATGACAAACATAGACAGCATATTAAAAATGGAGACTATTTTGCCAACAATCATCCATCTATTCAAAGCTACAGTTTTTCCAGTAGTCATATATGGATGTGAGAGTTGGACTGTAAAGAAAGCTGAGCACCGAAGAATTGATGATTTTGAACTATGGTGTTTGAGAAGATTTTTGAGAGTCTCTTGGACTGCAAGCAGATCCAGCCAGTACATCCTAAAGGAAATCAATCCTGAATATTCATTGGAAGGACTGCTGCGGAAGCTAAAGCTCCAGTACTTCGGCCATTTGATGCGAAGAACTGACTCAATGGAAAAGACCTTGATGCTGGGAAAGATTGAAGGTAGGAGGAGAAGGAAACGACAGAGGATGAGATGGTTGGATGGTATCACTAGCTTGATGGATATGAGTTTGAGTAAGCTCTGGGAGTTGGTGATGGACAGGGAAGCCTGGTGTGCTGCAGTCTATGTAGTCAAAAAGAGTTGGACACGACTAAGTGAACTGAACTGAAGCATTTCCTATTCTTTTTCCCTGGTTGATTTTTCAAATATAAAATTGTTTTATATATATATGACAACTTACATTAAAAAAATAATTGGAGGATAATCACTTTACAATATTGTGTTGGTTTTTGCATTCAACAACATTATTTAGCTGTCTGTATACATATGTGTCCCCTTCCTGAACCTCTCTTTCACTCCCACCCCCATCTCTCTAGGTTGTTATGGAGCACTAGGTTGAGCTCTCTGTGTTATACAGCAACTTTTCACTAGCTATTTATTTTACACATGGTACTGTATAAGTTTCAATGCTACTCTCTCAGTTAGTCCCACCTCCTCCTTCCTGCACTGGATCTACAAGCCTGTTCTCTATGTCAGAGTCTCTGTATCTGCGTTGCAAACAGGTTCATCAGTATTATTTTTCTACATTCCATATATATGCATTATGATATTTGTTTTTCTCTTTCTGACTTATTTCACTCTGCATAACAGGCTCTACATCCATCCACCTCACTAGAACTGACTCAAATTCATTCATTTTTATGGCTGAGTAATATTCCATAGTATATATGTACTACAACTTCTTTATTGATTCATTTGTTGATGGACATCTACATTGCTTCCATGTCCTAGCTATCGTAAATATTGCTGCAATGAACATTGGGGTGCATGTGTCTTTTCAATTACAGTTTTCTCAGGTATATGCCCAGTAGTGAGATTGCTGGGTCATTTCTTATTTTATTCCTAGTTGCTATTTTTTTTTTAAAGGAAATCTCTATTCTGTTCTCCATAGTGGTTATAAAAATTTACATTTACATTAATTGTGCAAAAGTGTTCCCTTTTCTTCATGTCCTCTCCAGCATTTAGTATTTGTGGATTTTTTGATGATGGGCCATTCTGACCAGTGTGAGGTGACACTCATTGTAGTTTTGAGTTTCATTTCATTAATAATTGGTGATGTTGAACATTTTTCATGTGATTGTTGGCCATCTATATGTCCTGTTTGGAGACTGTCTGTTTAGGTCTTCGGAGAACATCTGTCCAGTTTTTGATTGAGTTTGCTTTTCTGATACTGAGCTACATGAACTGCTTATATATTTTGGGGATTAATTCTTTGTCAATTGCTTCATTTGCAATTGTTTTCTCCTACTCAGAAAGTTGTCTTTTCATCTTGTTTATGGTTTCCTTTGCTGTGCAAAAGGTTTTAAGTTTAATTAGGTCACATTTTAAAATTTTTTTGTTTTTATTTTCATTACTTTAGGAGGTGAGTCAAGAGGATAGTACTACAGTTTATGTCATAGAGTGTTCTGCCTATGTTTTTCTCTAAGGGTTTTATAGTTTCTGATCTTACATTTAGGTCTTTAATGCATTTTGAGTTTATCTTTGTGTATGGTGTTATGAAGTGCTCTAATTTCATTCTTTTACATGTAGCTCTCCAGTTTTCCCAGCACCATTTATTGAAGAGATTATCTTTTCTCCATTGCATATTCTATCTCCTTTGTCAATAGTGCTATTATGGTGGTATCTATTTACCTCCCACTGATATACTGTCTGTATAACCCAGTCCTCCCTCACTTTCCATTGCTCACTCTGATCTCGCTCTTGCTAGGTCACAAACGCATAAAAAGAGAGATTTTTGTGTTTTGTTATTTGGTAAATTCCTAGAACTTCAGTTCAGTTCAGTCCGCTCAGTCGTGTCCGACTCTTTGTGGCCCCGTGAATCGCAGCACGCCAGGCCTCCCTGTCCATCACCAACTACCGGAGTTCACCCAAACCCATGTCCATCGAGTCAGTGATGCCATCCAACCATCTCATCCTCTGTCGTCCCCTTCTCCTCCTGCCCTCAATCTTTCCCAGCATCAGGGTCTTTTCAAATGAGTCAGCTCTGCATGAGGTGGCCAAAGTACTGGAGTTTCAGCTTTAGCATCAGTCCTTCCAATGAACACCCAGGACTGATCTCCTTTAGGATGGACTGGTTGGATCTCCTTGCAGTCCAAGGGACTCTCAAGAGTCTTCTCCAACACCACAGTTCAAAAGCATCAATTCTTCAGCGCTCAGCTTTCTTTATAGTCCAACTCTTACATCCATACATGACCACTGGAAAAACCATAGCCTTGACTAGATGGACCTTTGTTGACAAAATAATGTCTCTGCTTTTTAACAGCACCTGGTATTTAGAAGGTGCCTAGTAAATATTCATTGAATTAGTGCATGCTGATATTAAAGTCTGTTTCTCAGTAATATACAACTCTTTGTGACCCCATGGACTATATAGTCCATGGAATTCTGCAGGCCAGAATACTGGAGTGGGTAGTCGTTCCCTTCCCCCGGGGATCTTCCCAACCCAGGAATTGAACACAGGTTTCCCACATTGCAGGTGGATTCTTTACCAGCTGAGCCACCAGGGAAGCCCCAAATAGTAAGAGCACCATAGTATTATTATAATAAGTTTATTTTTATATATTCTAAAATAATATAATAGTTATTTTAAATCTCTGTCACATATCAAAGAATAATGTACTTCACAAGCATTATGTAATTTCTAATTATTAATACCTTCAAAGATATATATCAAGTCCACTTTACATATGAGGGAACAGAGATTTTAACTGGCCACAAGTAAATAAAGAGTAGAAAGCCATACATCTGTCTTCACTCTTCCAAGCAAGTTTCCTCACTTCTTGTTCAAAGCTTGCTTTATCTGAATGGGAACTCTCATCTTCTCTGGACTACTGAACCTTTGATGAGATTCAAAGATAGGTGATGGAAGGAATCAGGCTGATTATAAAGAATTAATCTAATTTATAAAATTACAGTGGCATGTGAGGATTAGAAATGCTTGTTAGTCATTATATATTTGTGATCTTCACTTCAATTTTATTCAAATATGCTGAATATTTAAGAAAGAAACCAGAGTTTTAAAGCAAAAGGATATGACTTTTGTTTAACAACATCATATACTGCCAATCTGATGTCCACTCAAGTTGGACATAACATACAATATTACATATTCTTTAGTCACTAGGATTCCTATGAACAGAACAATTACAAAGAAAGTATCCAAAATGACAAGAAACAAACAAAATAATTCATTGAATGTGGGATATCTTGAATTTTTTCAGCAAGAGAGATTAACCCTTGAGAAAAATAAAATGCTATATTCAAGTGAGTCTTAATTGTTGGAGGCAAGACAATCACCTGGACCAATGACCTGAAAAAAGTGATCAAAACAGCCTAACTGATAGAAAGTTCCATCTTTTCCATCAATAAATATTATTTTTCAAAATTTTCTCCTCATAAATTGTATGTTGAAATGCTAAAACAATCTACCAATTTATACATATAATAATATAATTTCCTTTTACTTCATGCCAACACCCAAGACATATTTGTTCATATATGTAATATTTTACTTTCTAGTAAAGCTAATGCAAGTGTGTTAAGACTGTGCTAAACATTATTCATTTATAGCAACAAGTGATAATGTAAACAGAACTCTGCTGAAATACATAACTATCAGAATAACTTAGGGGATCGCCTTGCTAGATGTGATGCAATTGTTTTGGCAAATAATCTGCATCTAGTGGTTCTGTTTGGGTGTGAAAATAAATTTAGTGTTAGTTTGCTAAGGGAGAATCAAAATTATCAGAGTAGTAGACATAAGGATTCAAAGTAATATGGTATCCTCAAGAATACCATAACAGAAAAAGGATGTTAACTAAAAACTGATAATTTGAATAAACTGTGCATTTTATTTAATAATTGGAGGAAGGAATGGCTACCCACTCCATTATTCTTGCCTGGAGAATTCCATGGATAAAGGGTCCTGGCGGGCTACAGTCCATGGGTCTCAAAGAGTTGGACATGACTGAGTACCTAACTGTTTCAGTTTCAACTTTTATTTAATAACTTAATAATATAAGTCCATGGGTTATGACAAAGGTAACACTCTGGTGTAAGATATTCATAGTAGGGAAATCAGGTATGGGGTCCATATAAACTTTCTGTACTTCACAACTTGACAACACTGGAAATCTAATATATCCTTTTTATAAATTGGAGTATAATTGCTTTAAAATATAGTTTTCTGTTGTACAATGTATTGAATCAGCTATATGTAACAAATATATTATTTAAAACATGGCCTATTGAAAACAAAACAGAAACAAAAATTTTGCAATTCTTTCAAAAGAATTGTGTGTGTCTGTTTATTAATAGTAGTTTCTATATTTGATATAATTTTATGTAACAAAAATTGCAAATGTACCTTAGGGGAAAATATAATGTAAATGTTAAATAATAATGGCTTTAAATTTTTCTTATTTCTCTTTGATTAGAGAAAATGCAGTTACTCTCTTGCCACATAAAAAAGAAAACAGTGCTTTCTCCAGATGTACTTATACAATTGATCGAGTATTAACCATTGGAAAGACATGAAAGAAGCACATTTTATTTATTTATTTTTTTATTCTTCCAATTTTATTTTATTTTTAAACTTTACATAATTGTATTAGTTTTGCCAAATATCAAAATGAATCCGCCACAGGTATACGTGTGTTCCCCATCCCGAACCCTCCTCCCTCCTCCCTCCCCATACCATCCCTCTGGGCCGTCCCAGTGCACCAGCCCCAAGCATCCAGCATCATGCATCGAACCTGGACTGGCAACTCGTTTCCTACCACAGCCTTTAAAGTAGAGTCATTCCTTGCCAGCTCACAAATCTTTAGCTCCCAGATCTGTTAAGGAGAAAATGCAATATAATTATAATCACTGATTGAGCTTTTATAAGGAATTATGGAATATTACTATTGAAATGTAATTGTATCTATCCTGTGTGGTCTTATTTTAATATTTTTCTATTAAAAAGTTGAGGCATGTAATATAAAAATACTTTGGTAAAAGAAAAAGTAATAACGAGCATGTTTTGTAACTACTTGAGAAAATTCTGTGCACCTTTCATTATTTAATAGTCAGAATATTTTATATCACTACACCCCTGTTTTTACAGTAGAGTCAACAATATTTATAACAAGATAATAATTGTGGTCAAAGATGGTGTTAACAAGATTTTTAACACATTTTTGCTATTTCTGTGTTTTTAGACTATTGATTTAAATTTTACAAAATGTATTTTTATCATCTGTTAATGGCAATAATATTCTCTACTTCATAGACTGCTATAAGATTAAATTAGATAATGTAAGTAGAGTGAATTCACTCTAGAGAGAAGCATTAAATTGGTTATTTTTCTGGTCTTGGACTGCCTTTTCCCTTTATAGTGAAAAGGAGAACTTGAATTTCAGGACATAAACAATTACTGTAATAGTAACAAATTGTTCTCACATTTATATTATGGAACTTAAAATAGTTTCTGATGTAAGCTTACTTCAACCTGTCACATTATCTTTGGTGTTTGATTTAGTTGATAGCAGAGCTTTTTGTTGCAGTGAAACACCTTCTATTCTTTTATAATCAAGGAAAGTCAAATAATATTTATTGCAAACGTAATTTAGACTTTTGGTATATTAAAATGAATATGCTTTACTTTAAAAAATACACTAGTATTTACTATGAATTGCCATACAATATCTGCATATTTTATATACAGTAAAGATAGACATTGTAGGGACAAGGAAGGAAGGAAGGAAAGAGAAAAAGGAAGAAAGAAAAAGAGAAGGAAAAATTCATAGATCTCTCTCTATATTTTTATGCATGTGCCTTCTGTCTCTGTGTACATAATTATGGACTAGGGATAAGTAGGCAAGTTACTCCTGGTATTTGTGAGGTTTATCCCTAATTGTATTATTGATGAAAGTAAGCCTTTGGGGGAAAAAAAAAAATCACTTTGGCATTTTGGATTCCTACTGAGAGAATGGGGATTAAAGAGTATACTTACAAGAAAAAAGGAGGTTAGAACTAATCAGTAATTATAGCTTATGAACATTTACAAATTAAAGCTAATTAGTAGACCTAAAGTCTTATCATAAAAATGTTTACTCTGCAGAAGATGTTTCTTTGAAAAAAAATAATGCTATTAAACAAGAATCATTCTGTACCATATTTGGAATCCACTATTTTAAATTAACTTAAGACAGGTCTGTCATAAAATTTTTTTCTAGAGATTTTGGATAGTTAATGAAATAATTTGGTACATGTATCAGTTTTGTAAAGTGTTAGGCCTAGTTTTGATAATCATTAAGACCGTTTTTATCAGTATATAAATGATTCATTTGAAGGAGATGAGGTGTTTGAGGGAAATTTTTTTAACTTTTTCCAGGATCCAAGAGTCTCATTTAACAAATGTTACTGCCTTTTGCAATCAGAAATGGCCCATTACAGCAAAGCCATGTATCATACATTAGGTAAATACAGTTCTTATTTTGTTGATTGAGCTGGAAAAATTAAAAACCTTTCCAGACAAGGACAAAATGAAGAAGTAAAGAAGTCGGCAAAAAATTCAATCTACTGCCACCCTGGAGAGCTTGGTAAGTCATTAGCTCACGTTCCTTTCACATTAGCCAACTTCACATGGGTATACTACCATATTTCACAGCATTTATCAACCCACAGACATAGTCAGAGCAGTAAGAAATGTGCTCTTCATTGTTGATCAGAAGAGACAATTACGATTTCTAGTAAATCCCTATCAAAGTCAGTGAAGTGCAAGGCAAGCAAAAAAAGCCACTTCTCCAGGGTATGCGTTTTCAGCAAGATTTGACAACTTACAAAGAATTATCTGAAATGGATGATCACGATCATTATGTGTCTATCACACAAGTGCTAAATGGGTGTGTACTACATGCATCTTATAAGAATGAGGAAGACATTTCAAGGATATTGGATTAAAATAATTTCAGTGACCTTGTAGCCTCATAAGTAGATATTCAAGACCATCCTGTCTTTTAATTTAACCTGTACAAAAAAAAGTACAGTTTAAGAACTGCTTATCATTTTCAACTTATATAGTATATTCATCTATATCGAACAAAAACTTATTTTTAACACATACACACACCTGTAGTAATTCACTAATCTAGAATTCTACAATTTCTAATGTAAAGGAAATGGAGTTCTTGATAATTTAGAATCTAATATTCATCATGAAAATTATATAACAAATCCGGTCACTGAAATTCATCAATAACAATTTTAAGTTATATTTTTATAGGTATTATCAGAAGCACAATTTTAAACATTTCTGATTCTAATAGCTGTTTGGGGGGTTTGGAAATAGTAATTAATCAGTTAACAATTAAACAAAAACAATAATAGAAATTTTAACATGAAAAGTTGCATTTCAATTTCACTTTTAAAAACCTATAAAACTATGACTCTAATTTTTTTGTGAAATTCTTTGATTTTTTGAGGCAGACCTCATTTTGAAGCAGATCTCTCTGGCCAAGTCAAATTTTACAGTTTTGGGGAAAGCCCACTAAAGGACTTATAGAACAAGAAACTGAAAATGATGGTTATGACCGAAGTTTATGAAGCTAGAATGAGTATTACTATGCAACAACTCAGCTCCGGGAGTTGGTGAAGAGTAAGAAAGTCTAGCGTGCTGCAGTCATGGGATCCCAGAGTCAGACATGACTGAGTGACTGAACAACAGCAATAACTCAGCCTAAGTTTAGAATGATACAATCAAGCTGACTTAATGCTATTTCATACCAAAATTGAGTGCCAAAATTTAAGGAATATTTGTGTCAGTTGTAACCAAAATAATCAGAAATATTTAAATTATCTCTCATAGACACAGATTTCCACAATCAGATAACAAATACTTTGTCATATATTGATGTATTCTGCTAGCTCTGAAGTCTTAAAGTAAATGACAATCCAACGACAATGGACACGACTAGCAACCAGACCTTGGTTTCTAATATCATTATCCAGCAAAAGGAACAGGGAGTCTTTGGAGTAGTGGCCATTTCTAGACTGGGGCAATAAATATATATAATACAACAGTGTGCAACATTTTGTTGTGCCATAAAGTAAAAATGTGCTAAAAACAAACAAGTAGATGAAGGTATGTCAGAAGAGCACATGCTTCAACTGAATCGCTATCAATAGATAAAGCTGAAGGTTGTGTGAAACAAAATAAAAAATATGGTACTGGATTATAATCCAAATTATAAACTACATATCCATGAGTTCATTGTGATAAAAATTAAGGTTGAATAAATTAATTGATGGGAGAGAAGAGATAAATCCTCCACGCATTTATGTTGCTACTCCACCCTCAAGGAGAAGAGGATCCTTTCACTTAGAGACTTCCAATGAATATAGTAGAGAAAAGAGGGAGATAAATAAAAATGATTTTACAGTGAAAAAACCTGACAACACTCCCTTATTTAATATCCATTGTCAAAAATCATGTACATAGCCATGATACTGTATGATGAAAATGGTGCTTTATCTTGTTGATTTCTTCCCTAAAACCTGCATCCTCAATTTTATCAAGAGAAAAACATCAACCAAATTCCAGTAGTGGAACATCTTACAAAATGCTTGACTGTTACTCCTCAAACCTGCTAAAGTCAGCAAAAATGAGGAAAGTCTGAGAAATTTCTACAGTAAAGAAGGGCCTAAGGAGACATGACGACTAAATGTAATGTGGTATCCTGATTGGGACTGCAGAACAGAAAAATGAAATTAGGTAAAAACCAAAAGAATATAAGTAAAATAATTGCTTCAGTTAGTAATGAGGTATTAACATTAGCTTATAATTGTACCAAAATATATTAAAGTAAGATGCTAATAATAATAATAACTGAATGCAGGACAGACGGAAACTCTCTATTCTAGCTTCTCACTTTTTCTGTAAACCTAAAACTGCTTTCAAAATTAAATATTAAAAGTGGGAATATAATAATGTATGAAAATTTTCAGGATAGATGCTTCATAAATACAAGTGAAATCTAGAGACTTCTGATGTTCTGCCTTCTATAATTACAGTAGCTATTCTTAAGAAATTGTTACCATAAAAATTGTCTAAGTTTGGGAAAGGCTAGATAAAAGATATAATTTAATAATTCTTGTATTATTCTATATGAGGTCCAGCTTGTGGCTTATAAACATTATTTCCCATGAAATAAATTAAGATCTTTTTGGAGAATGATTTGATTCTAGCTCCAGTCAATGAATATACAAGATATGCTCGAGGCATATTGTTGTACCTAAAAGCAAAGAAAACAAATACAATAGTATTATATCCAAGGAGCAAAGGAACAAACTTATTGCCTCAAAGACCCTCATGATGGTTAATCTCAGCATTATTCAGAGGAAACCTGCAATGTCAGCTCTAGGAGGAGGTAGATTATTCCACAACTTATAGGATCTTGACAGTTTATTTCAATAGGATTCTAGTATGGAAATAAGTTTTATAGGCATCGTTGTTATTGTTTAGTTGCTAAGTTGTGTTGCCTCTTTTGTGACCCAATCAATTGTAGCCTGCCATGATTCTCTGTCTATGGGACTTCCTAGGCAAGAATATGGAGTGGGTTGTCATTTCCTTCTTCAGGGGATCTTCCCAACCCAGGGATCAAATCTACGTGTCTTGTGTCTTCTGTATTGTAGGTGGATTCTTTGCTGCTAAGCCACCTGGGAAGTCATTTATACATATTAGACCCAAGAAAATTAAATATAAGAGTGGGTGAGACAAACAGCCTGGATTTGGAATTTAAGGGATAAAAAGTGAGAATGACCCTAACAGTTTACTTTTTATTTAATTGAGGCTTGGATTCAAAAGTGGCCCTCTAAAGTATTTGGAGCAACAGCAACTCTATTCCTTGTTGGTGGGAATAGAAAATGGTATAGCCGTTTTGAAAGGCAGTTTGTCAGTTTCTTACAAAATTAATACTCTTACCATATAGCAGTCTAATTCCTTGGTATTCACCCAAAGGAGATGAAAGTTTTTGTCCATGTACAATCCTGCACAGGAATGTTTATAGCAGCTTTATTTAAAATTGTCCCATTTTTGGAGCAACCAAGAGGTCCTTCAGTAGGTGAACAGACAAACTCTGATAAATGAAGACAATGGACTATTATACAACACTAAATAGAAATGAGATATACAGTGACTAAAAGACATGAAGAAAGCTAAGGTGCATATTAATAAAAATAATTTGAAAATGTACTTCCTGTATGATTCCAAATATACAACATTCTAGAAAATGCAAAACTCTGGAGAATTCCATGGACAGAGGAGCCTGGTAGGCTACAGTCCATGGGGTCGAAAACAGCTGGACACAATTGAGCAACTTCACTTTCACTTTTCTGGAGACAGTAAAAAGATCAGTAGTTGTCAGGGATGTGGATGAAAAAGAGATGAAGAGGTAGGGCAGAGAGGATCTTTTGAGCAGTGAAAATACTCTATGATACTACAGCAGTGGTTACATGTCATTTATCTGAACCCATATAGTGCACAACACCAAGAGTGAATCCTAATATAACCTATGGACTTTGGATAATAATAATGTGCTAATGTAGGTTCATCAATTGTAGCAAATGTACTATTTTGTGGGAGTAGTCTATAATGGGAGAGGCTCTGTATGTCTGGAGGCCAGGGGGTAAATGGGAAATTTCTGTACTTTTCTCTTAATATTGCTGTGAACCTAAAATTATTTAAAGAATAATCATAAGGTATTTAAAAAATATGACCTCCCAGTTAATAAATCTGAGATGCTAAAACTTCCTTGAAAACTAATATTAACTCTTTGGAGGAAAAGAAGAGTCTTCGAAAAACTTTGACGTGATTATTTTCTTTAGACTGGGATGAAGATGAGCTATGATATTATAAAACTCTGGTCTCTGACTTCCATGGGTTCTTGGAATGACAATGGGAAGTGTAAATTCCTTACATGTCAGAAACTATCACAATTGCCTTTGATAAGGCTATAGTTACCTTGCTGTACAATAAGTGCAAAAAAAATAATAATGTATTTCTCTAAAAAAATTATAAAAATTAAAACTATATATTTGTCTAATCTGGTTAATGATAAATAGAAGTTTTTGTATCATTTTATACTATACTGTATCTATGAAGTTTTTATTTTTTATTATAGAAAATATGATATATACTTAATTTTATAAGTGCATCATGCATTACAATGTTGTACAGCAAATTTCTAGAACTTTTTCATCTTGAATTACTGGTATTCAATACACTTTGAGCAGTAACTTTTCATTTTCCCAACACTCCAGCCCTGAGTAATCAACATTCTACTTTATATTCCTTTGAATTTTAATATATTAGATGTACCATACAGGTGCTGTTGCTGCTGCTAAGTTGCTTCAGTCGTGTCCGACTCTTAGTGACCCCATGGACTGCAGCCTACCAGGCTGCTCCGTCCATGGGATTTTCCAGGCAACAGTTCTGGAGTGGGGTGCCATCCATATAGGTGCAGTTTATCATAATATTTCTTGCTTATTTCACTTAGTGTAATGTCCTCAAGGCATAGCAATTCTGAGGCATATGACAAGATTCCCTTCTTTCTTATGACGGGATAATATTCCATTGAAAGTATATACCACATTTCTTTATGCATTTATCCGTTAATAGATATTTGGTGCATTACCTTAGAGGCAATGCTTCAGTTTTCACCATTGAGCAAAACGTTAATGTCCTTCCCTCCTAGTTTACTGAATATTTTTTATCATGAAAGTGCACTGAATTTTATCAAATGCCTTCTCTGTAACTTTTACAGTGATCATGTGATTTTAATACTTCTTTCTGTTAATGTGGTATATCACATCCATCAATTTTTTAATATTGAGCCATTCTTGTTATCTCAGAGACAAATTCCATTTGGTAATAGCTCATGATTATTTCAATGCACTGTAAATTTAGTTTTCCAGTATTTTGTTGAGGATTTTGCATCTAAATTTATCAGAGATATTGGCAACAGTTTTCTTTTCTTGTTATGTCTTTTTTCTGTCTCCAATAGTATGGTAATACCTGCTTCACAAAATAAATTTGGAAATGTTCATGCTTCTTCAGACTTTTGGAAAAATTTGAGAAAGATTGATGTTAAATCTACTTTACATGTTTTGTATTATACATGGTATATATGTGTGTTTACTAAGTTGCTTCATTCATGTCTGACTCTGTGAGACCCTATGTCTTGTAGTCCCTCAGGATCCTCTGTCCAAGGGGATCTCTAGGAAAGAATATTGGAATGGGCTGTCACACCCTCCTCTATACATCATATGCTGCTGCTGCTGCTAAGTCACTTCAGTCATGTCCGACTCTGTGCGACCCCATAGATGACAGCCCACGAGGCTCCCCCGTCCCTGGGATTCTCCAGGCAAGAATACTGGAATGGGTAGCCATTTCCTTCTGCCATTGCCTTCTCCTATACATGGTATACATTGGTATAAATACTATACAATAATAGAATTCACCCATGAAGTCGTCTAGTCCTGAGCAGTTATCATTGGGAAATTGTTAGCTACTGAGTCAGTCTTCTTACCAGTAGTAAATCTGCTGAGATTTTCCACTTCTTTCGGATTTCGTCCTGGTAGATTATATGTTTCTAAGTTCATCTATTTTTTTTTAAGGTATCCAAATCCTTGGCATGTAATTTTTCATCTTACTCTCATAATCATTTGCATTTCTGCAAATTTTATCTCATGTGTATATTACTGTAACCACTATGAAAATTAAGATATAGAGTATTACCATCACAAGGACTGCTCAGGCTACCCTTTTAAAGCCACAGCTACTTGTCTCTCCATCCTTTCCCTCTAACATCTAGCAAGCACTAATTTATTCTACATTTCAATAATTTTGCAATTTTGAGAATTATATAAAGTAGATCAAAAAGTAGCCTGCTTTTTCATATTGGATTTCTTTATTCAGTATAATCCCCTTGAGGCACATCCAAGTTGTCAAAAATATCAATTGTTCATTACAATGTGCCAGTTTGCTTTAGCACTCACCCACTAAAGAACATTCCAGTTTAGGGATATTGTGATAGTTCACTTCAGTTCAGTCACTCATTCATGTCCAGCTCTTTGCTACCCCATGGAATGCAGCATGCCAGGCCTCCCTGTCCATTACCAACTCCCAGAGTTTACCCAAACTCATGCCCATTGAGTTGATGATGATCCATCCATCTCATACTCTGTCATCCCCTTCTCCTCTCGCCTTCAATCTGTCCCAGCATCAGGGTCTTTTCCATTGAGTCAGTTCTTGGCATCAGGTGGCCAAAGTACTGGAGTTTTAGCTTCAGCATCAATCCTTCCAATGAATATTCAGGATTGATTTCCTTTAGGATGGACTGACGAGAGCTCCTTTCACTCCAAGGGACTCTCAAGAGTCTTCTCCAACACCACAGTTCAAAAGCATCAGTTCTTCAGTGCTCAGCTGTCATTGTAGTCCAACTCTCACACCCATACATAACTAGTGGAAAAACCATAGCTTTGACTAGACGGACCATTGTTGGCAAAATAATGTCTCTGCTTTTTTTTTAAATTTTATTTTATTTTTAAACTTTACAATATTGTATTAGTTTTGCCAAGTATTGAAATGAATCCGCCACAGGTATACCCGTGTTCCCCATCCTGAACCCTCCACCCTCCTCCCTCCCCTCCCCTCCCTCTGGGTCATCCCAGTGCACCAGCCCTAAGCATCCAGTACCGTGCATCGAACCTGGACTGGTGACTCGTTTCATACATAATATTATACATGTTTCAATGCTATTCTCCCAAATCTCCCCACCCTCTCCCTCTCCCACAGAGTCCATAAGACTGATCTATACATCGGTGTCTCTTTTGCTGTCTCGTACACAGGGTTATTGTTATCATCTTTCTAAATTCCATATATATGCATTAGTATACTGTATTGGTGTTTTTCTTTCTGGCTTACTTCACTCTGTATAATAGGTTCCAGTTTCATCCATCTCATTAGAACTGATTCAAATGTATTCTTTTTAATGGCTGAGTAATACTCCATTGTGTATATATACCACAGCTTTCTTATCCATTCATCTGCTGATGGACATCTAGGTTACTTCCATGTCCTGGCTATTATAAACAGTGCTGCGATGAACATTGGGGTACACGTGTCTCTTTCCCTTCTGGTTTCCTCAGTGTGTATGCTCAACAAAGGAAACTATTAGCAAGGTGAAAAGGCAGCCTTCAGAATGGGAGAAAATAATAGCAAATGAAGCAACGGACAAACAACTAATCTCAAAAATATACAAGCAACTCCTACAGCTCAACTCCAGAAAAATAAATGACCCAATCAAAAAATGGGCCAAAGAACTAAATAGACATTTATCCAAAGAAGACATACAGATGGCTAACAAACACATGAAAAGATGCTCAACATCACTCATTATCAGAGAAATGCAAATCAAAACCACTATGAGGTACCATTTCACGCCAGTCAGAATGGCTGCGATCCAAAAGTCTACAAGCAATAAATGCTGGATAGGGTGTGGAGAAAAGGGAACTCTCTTACACTGTTGGTGGGAATGCAATCTAGTACAGCCACTATGGAGAACAGTGTGGAGAGTCCTTAAAAAAAGAATCAATATAGTGAAAATGAGTATACTACCCAAAGCAATTTATAGATTCAATGCAATCCCTATCAAGCTACTAGCAGTATTCTTCACAGAGCTAGAACAAATAATTTCACAATTTGTATGGAAATACAGAAAACCTTGAATAGCCAAAGTGATCTTGAGAAAGAAGAATGGAACTGGAGGAATCAACCTACCTGACTTCAGGCTCTACTACAAAGCCACAGTTATCAAGACAGTATGGTACGGGCACAAAGACAGAAATATAGATCAATGGAACAAAATAGAAAGCCCAGAGATAAATCCACGCACATATGGACACCTTATCTTTGACAAAGGAGGCAAGAATATACAATGGATTAAAGACAATCTCTTTAACAAGTGGTGCTGAGAAATCTGGTCAACCACTTGTAAAAGAATGAAACTAGACCACTTTCTAACACCATACACAAAAATAAACTCAAAATGGATTAAAGATCTCAATGTAAGACCAGAAACTATAAAACTCCTAGAGGAGAACATAGGCAAAACACTCTCTGACATACATCACAGCAGGATCCTCTATGACCCACCTCCCAGAATATTGGAAATAAAAGCAAAAATAAACAAATGGGACCTAATTAACCTTAAAAGCTTCTGCACATCAAAGGAAACTATTAGCAAGGTGAAAAGACAGCCTTCAGAATGGGAGAAAATAATAGCAAATGAAACAACCGACAAACAACTAATCTCAAAAATATACAAGCAACTCCTCCAGCTCAACTTCAGAAAAATAAATGACCCAATCAAAAAATGGGCCAAAGAACTAAATAGACATTTCTCCAAAGAAGACATACAGATGGCTAACAGACACATGAAAAGATGCTCAACATCACTCATTATCAGAGAAATGCAAATCAAAACCACTATGAGGTACCATTTCACACCAGTCAGAATGGCTGCGATCCAAAAGTCTACAAATAATAAATGCTGGAGAGGGTGTGGAGAAAAGGGAACCCTCTTACACTGTTGGTGGGAATGCAAACTAGTACAGCCACTATGGAGAACAGTGTGGAGATTCCTTAAAAAACTGGAAATAGAACTGCCTTATGATCCAGCAATCCCACTGCTGGGCATGCACACTGAGGAAACCAGAAGGGAAAGAGACACGTGTACCCCAATGTTCATTGCAGCACTGTTTATAATAGCCAGGAATGGAAGCAACCTAGATGTCCATCAGCAGATGAATGGATAAGAAAGCTGTGGTACATATACACAATGGAGTATTACTCAGCCATTAAAAAGAATACATTTGAATCAGTTCTAATGAGGTGGATGTAACTGGAGCCTATTATACAGAGTGAAGTAAGCCAGAAGGAAAAACATAAATACAGTATACTAACACATATATATGGAATTTAGAAAGGTGGTAACAATAACCCGGTGTACGAGACAGCAAAAGAGACACTGATGTATAGAACAGTCTTATGGACTCTGTGGGAGAGGGAGAGGGTGGGAAGATTTGGGAGAATGGCATTGAAACATGTAAAATATCATGTAAGAAACAAGTTGCCAGTCCAGGTTCGATGCACGAAACTGTATGCTTGGGGCTAGTGCACTGGGACGACCCAGAGGGATGGTATGGGGAGGGAGGAGGGAGGAGGGTTCAGGATGGGGAACACATGTATACCTGTGGCGGATTCATTTTGATATTTGGCAAAACTAATACAATTATGTAAAGTTTAAAAATAAAATAAAATTAGAAAAAAAAACCCCAAAAACTGGAAATAGAACTGCCTTATGATCCAGCAATCCCACTGCTGTCTCTGCTTTTTAATGTGCTGTCTAGGTTGGTCATAGCTTTTCTTCCAAGGAGCAAGCATCTTTTAATTTCATGGTTACAGTCACCATCTGCCATGATATTGGAGTACCCCCCTCCAAAAAAAAGTCTTTCACTGTTTCCATTGGTTCCCCATATATTTTCCATGAAGTGATGGGACCTGATGCCATGATCTTAGTTTTCTGAATGTTGAGTTTTTTTTTTTTTAATTTTATTTTATTTTTAAACTTTACAATATTGTATTAGTTTTGCCAAATATCGAAATGAATGTGCCACAGGTATACCCGCGTTCCCCATCCTGAACCCTCCTCCCTCCTCCCTCCCCTACCCTCCTTCTGGGTCGTCCCAGTTCACCAGCCCCAAGCATCCAGTACCGTGCATTGAACCTGGACTGGCGACTCGTTTCATACATGATATTATGTTGAGTTTTAAGCCTACTTTTTCACTCTCTTCTTTCACTTTCAACAGAGGCTTTTTAGTTCTTATTTGCTTTCTGCCATAAGGGTGGTCATCTGCATATCTGAGGTTATTGATATTTCTCCCAGCAATCTTGACTCAAGTTTGTGCTTCATCCAGCCCAGTGTTTCTCATGATGTACTCTGCATATAAGTTAAATAAACAGGGTGACAATATACAGCCTTGATGTACTCCTTTCCTAATTTGGAACCAGTCTATTGATCCATGTACAGTTTTAACTGTTGCTTTCTGACCTGCATACAGATTTCTCAAGAGGCAGGTCAGGTGGTCTGGTATTTCCATCTCTTGAAGAATTTTCCACAGTGTTGTTATCCACAGGGTCAAAGGCTTTGGTGTAGTCAATAAAGAAGAAGTAGATGTTTTTCTGGAACTCTCTTGCTTTTTTTGATAATCCAACGGATGTTGGCAATTTTATCTCTGACTCCTCTGTCTTTTCTAAATCCAGCTTCAACATCTGGAAGTTCACAGTTCACATACTGTTGAAGCCTGGCTTGGAGAATTTTGAACATTACTTTGCTAGCACGTGAAATGAGTGTGATTGTGTGGTAGTTTGAGCATTCTTTGGCAATTCCTTTCTTTGTGATTGGAATGAAAACTGACCTTTTCCAGTCCTGTGGCCACTGCTGAGTTTTCCAAACTTGCTGGTATATTGAATGCAGCACTTGCACAGAAACATTTTTTATGATTTGAAATAGCTCAAACTGGAATTCCATCACCTCCACTAGCTTTGTCCATAGTGATGCTTTCTACGATCCACTTGACTTCACATTCCACGATGTCTGTTTCTAGGTGAGTCCTCACACTATTGTTTTTATCTGGGTCGTGAAGACCTTTTGTTTATAGTTCTTCCTTGTATTCTTGTCACCTCTTCTAATCTCTTCTTCTTCTCTTAGGTCCATACCATTTCTGTCCTTTAGTGAGCCCATCTTTGTATGAAATGATCCTTTGTATCTCTAATTTTCTTGAAGAGATCTCTAGTATTTCCCATTCCATTGTTTTCCTCTATTTCTTTGCATTGATCACAGAGGAAGGCTTTCTTACCTCTCCTTGCTATTGTTTGGAACTCTTTCCTTTTCTCTTGCCTTTCACTTCTCTTTGTTTCACAGCTATTTGTAAGGTCTCCTCCAACAATCATTTTGCCTTTGTGCATTTCTTTACCTTGGGGATTGTTGATCCCTGCCTCCTGTCATGAACCTCCATCCATAGTTCTTCAGGGACTCTCTCTCAGATCTAATACCTTGAATCTATTTATCACTTTCACTGTATAATCATAAGGGATTTGATTTAGGTCATACCTGAATGGTCTAGTTGATTTCCTTACTTTTTTCAATTTAATTCTGAATTTGGCATTAAGGAGTTCATGATCTGAGCCACAGTCAGCTCCTGGTCTTGTTTTTGCTGACTGTATAGAGCTTCTCTATCTTTGGCTGCAAAGAATATAATCAATCTGATTTAGTTATTGACCATCTGGTGATATCCATGTGTAAAGTCTCCTCTTGTGTTGTTGGAAGAGGGTGTTTGCTATGACCAGTGTGTTCTTCTGGCAAAACTCTATTAGCCTTTGCCTTGCTTCATTCTGTACTCCAATGCCAAATTTACCTGTTACTCCAGGTGTTTCTTGACTTCCTACTTTTTCATTCCAGTCCCCTATGATGAAAAGGAAATATTTTGGGGGTGTTAGTTCTAGGAGATCTTGTAGGTCTTCATAGTACCATTCAACTTCATCTTCTGCTGGTGTTACTGGTCAGGGCACAGACTTGGATTACCATGATACTGAATGGTTTGCCTTGGAAATGAACAGAGATCTTTCTGTCGTTTATGAGATTGCATCCAAGTACTGCATTTTGGACACTTTGTTGACTATGATGGCTACTCTATTTCTTCTAAGGGATTCTTCCCCACAGTAGTAGATATCATGGTCATCTGAATTAAATTCACCCATTCCAGTCCATTTTAGTTCACTGACTCCTAAAATGTTGATGTTCACTCTTGCCATCTCCTGTTTGATCACTTCTAATTTGCCTTGATTCATGGACCTAACATTCCAGGTTCTTATGCAATATTGCACTTTAAGCATCGGACCTTGCTTCCATCACCAGTCATATCCACAACTGGGTGTTGTTTTTACTTTGGCTCTTTCTCTTCATTCTTTCTGGCGTTATTTCTCCACTGATCTCCAGTAGCATGTTGGACACCTACTGACCTGGGGAGTTTATCTTCAGTGTCCTATCTTTTTGCCGTTTCATATTGTTCATGGCGTTCTCAAGGCAGGAATACTGAAGTAGTTTGCCATTCCTTTCTCCAGTGGACCACATTTTGTCAGAATTCTCCACCATAACCCATCTGTCTTGGGTGGCCTCACATGGCATGGCTTAGTTTCATT
Organism: Bos grunniens; assembly: GCF_055505025.1. NCBI lineage: Eukaryota > Metazoa > Chordata > Mammalia > Artiodactyla > Bovidae > Bos > Bos grunniens. The sequence continues at coordinate 4,795,570 of NC_141176.1, read as the reverse complement.
GAGTTAGACAAGACTGTGGTCCATATGATCAGATTGGTTATTTTTCTGTGACTGAGCCTTTCAATTAATTTTTATATTAATATAAACTTTCACTTTCTTGGAATAAATGCCAAAGAATGAAATTACTGGATAGTATTATAGTTATATGTTAGGCTTTATATAAAATTGCCACACTATTTTCCAAAGCAGTTGTTTTATTTTATATTCCTACCATCAGGGTATATATACATGATACAGTTTTCAATATCCTTTTCAGCATTTGTTGTTAACACTATTTTTAAAGTTTATTTTAGCCATTCTAATAGGTTTGTAGTGATATCTTATTGCTGTTTTAACTGTATTTTTTAAAGTATTCTGTTCAATTGATCTATGTTTGACTCCTTCTCCAATACAACAGTCTTCATTATTATAGCTATATAATAACACTGAGGAGATTCATTCCTTCAAATTGACTCCTTTTTTTCAATATTGTTTTAGATTTGCAATGTATTTTGTCTTATCATATAACATTTATAATAATCATGCCTATGTCTAAAAAAATCTGGTTAAAATTTTGATAAGAATTTCATTGTCTAATATTAAATTTGGAAAAATGAAGATTTCTGTACTCTTTATCTTTTAAACAATGAGTTCCCTTTCCTTTGTTTTCATGTTTCTTTAATTCATGTTATGTTCAAAACTTTAGTTTAAATGTTTATTAAATTATTTTTAGTTCTGACTTTCTTATTAGCTGAAACTTCTAACAATATCCTGAATATCATATTGATACCTTGCCAGTGCCATAAATTTAGCATGTACAATTAAAAAACGTCAGAGTGGAGAGACAGAGTAGGAGGATGCTGGGATCACTTCCCCCACGAACACGTCCAAACTGCACAACTACATGTGGAGCAACTCTCACCAGAAACAACCTAGAGACTCCAGTCTCTTCTATGACTTAGGCAGTAAAGAAAGATTCACACAGAGTCCGGTAGGAACGGAGGAGCTGTGATCTACAGTATGATCAAGAACCTCACCCCTTGTGGGGAACCCAGAAAAGGAAGGGGATACAATGGGCCCAAGGACCCTCAGTGAAGAGTGAGAGATTCAAGCCACATATTAGGTACCCTAGACCAGGGGTCTGATGTCAGGAAGATGAGTCTTCTTAGTTGGCCTGAAAACCAGTATGGGTTACCAGAGGCCTGTAAGAAACCAGGACTTTGCTCTTGAGGACTATCTAGACATCCTTGCTTTCTCCTGATCCCAGTGTGGACTGCAGATAAAAAATTATCTGGGACTCTGGTCAGTTTTCTGGGACCACATTAATGCACACCCCAGACCATACCAGATACCTTTCCTAGCCTGCCTTGTTTTGGTGCTGATCCACACCATGGAAGAGGTTGCCATTGCTAAAAAGAGTGCACACATTTAGAGGAAATTGAACCAGCTCAGACCTGACCCAGCCTCAGATTATTGCAGAGGCAGCCATTGCCAGAGAGTACATGAGCACCGTTTTTAGGATGAGAAAAACTATGTCCAGGATGGAAGCTGATATTGTCTATAGGTGTGAACTCAGCTCAGCAGTGTGACATCAACCCCTCTAGCACCTAACCCAGTAATTAAGAAAAGAGCACTTAGTGAGGGAAAAAGTGAATCCAGTACAAAAGTGCATAAGCTGTAAGACCCTTGTCACTTCCCCAAAGAGGAAGCTATCATTACACAGGAGAGGAGCCTATCCCCTTAGCCTTCTGGTCTAGCCTTTTGCAACCCTAACTCACCCCTGATAAGAAGATAACTGCCATTGAGCATAGGAGAAGCCCTGGCTCACACCTGACTCTGGCGTTTTCCCTTCCATCTCCTGCACTAGTTCACACCAAGGTGGTGGCTACCAGTACAAAACAGGTAAAAATGTGTCTTTAAGTTTAAAACAAGTAGGTATAAGTATAGGGCTTCCCAGGTGGCTCAGTGGTAAAGAATCCTCATGCCAATGTGAGAGACACAGGTTTGGTCTCTGGGTTGGGAAGGTCCCCTGGAGAAGGAAATGGCAATCCACTCTGGTATTCTTGACTAGGATAGCCCATGGACAAGGAGCCTGGTGGGCTACAGTCCATGGGGTTGCAAAGAGGCAGACATGACTGAGCAAATATGAGTAACACATATGAGACCCATGGTAGCCACAAATCAAAAACCTATAATGGATGCATAAATCTTAGAGAGAAAAAAACACAAACATAACAGTAAAGAGAATAGTCAAACCACAAAGGGAGAGACTAAGAAGAAGAAGAAAAGAATATATAAAAACTACATAAACAACTTTAAAACAAGTTATAAAATGTCAGCAGACTAAATACTCCAATCAAAAGACATAGAGTGGTTGATAAGATTAAAAAAAAAAAATGACAGCTCTATATGCTCCCTATAAGAGACACTTCAGACAGAGCCAAAGACACAGACAGACTAAAAGAGAGAGGAAGGAAAAAGACATTCCATGTAAATAGAAATAAAAAGAAAGCTGGGGTAGCAAAACTTAATCTATAATAAAAGACATAGAAATGAATTATATAACCAAAAACTGTGGTCTTACATGGCATATTAGTTTAGTTGGACTTAATAGATGCCCATAGGACATTACATATCAGAACAAAAGAATACATTCTCCTGGTTATACCAAAAACTAGGCCACAAAAAAAACTTAGCAAATTTAAAAGGACAGAAGTTACATCAAGCTTTTTAGCTGTGCTTTTTTTCTTTCATTTTTAGTATTCATGTGTCTGTGTTTTTCCTATTTCTTATAATTTATTTCTAGTGTCATACTGCTGTAATCAAAATAGATGCTTGATATAACTTCTGTCCTCTTAAATTTGTTAAGGCTCCTTCTGTGTCCTAGACCCCAAGGACTGCAACACACCAGATTTCCCTGTCCATCACCAACTTCCAGAGATTACTTAAACTCATATCCACTGAGTCAGTGATGCCATCCAACCATCTCATCCTCTGTTGTCCCCTTCTCATCCTTCCTTCAATCTTTCCCAGCATCAAGCTCTTTTCTAATGAGTCAGCTCTTCGCATCAGGTGGCCAAAGTGTTGGAGCTTCAGCCTTATCATAAGTCCTTGTAATGAATATTCAGGACTGATTTTGTTTAGGATTGACTGGTTGGATTTCCTTTCAGTCCAAGGGACCCTTAAGAGTCTTCTCCAACACCACAGTCCATAGCATCAATTCTTCAGTGCTCAGCTATCTTTTTTGTCGAACTCTCACATCCATATTTGACTACTAGATTTGACTAGATAGACCTTTGCTGGCAAAATAATGTCTCTGTTTTTTAATATGTTGTCTAGGTTTGTCATAGCTTTTCTTCCAAGGAGGAGGTGTCTTTTAATTTCATGGCTACAAGTCACCATGCAGTGATTTTGGAGCCCAAGAAAATAAAGTCTGTCACTGTTTCCATTGTTTCCCCATCTATTTGCCATGAAGTGATGGGACTGGATGCCATGAGCTTAGTTTTTGACTGTTCAGCTTTAACTTAACTTTTTCACTCTCATTTTTCACTTTCATCAAGAGGTTCTTTAGTTCCTCTTCACTTTCTGGCATAAGGGTAGTGTTCTCTGCATATCTGAGGTTATTTTGAACTCCAAATAATTTTTAAAATTTGTATTAAACCCCAAAGGACCTTGAATAACTGAAGAAACCTGAGGAAAAAAAAAAAAAAGAACACAGCTAAATGTATCATTACTTTAGACGGATTATTGTACAAAGCTACCGTAATCAAAACATGATGGTATGTGTACAAAAACAAACACAGTGATCAATGAAGCATAATAGAGAGCCCCGTAATAAGTGCAGATACATTTGGTCAATTAATCTATTATGAAGGAGGCAAGAATATGCAATAAGGAAAAGACAGTCTCTTCAATAAGTGGTTCTGAGTAAACAGAAAAGTACATGTAAAAGAATGAAATTAGAACCTTTTCTCAAACCATATACAAGATCAACTCAAAATAGAATAATGACCCAATGTAAGACTGGAAGTCATAAAACTTTTAAAAGACAACATAACCAGTACACTCTTTAACATCAATTTTAACAATACTTCTTTAAATCTGTCTTCTCATGCAAAAGAACCAAAAGCAAAAATAAGCAAGCAGGGCCCAATTAAATTTAGAAGCTTTTGCAGAGGAAAAGAAAACACTGACAAAACCAAAAGACAGCCTACTAAATGGAAGAAAAATTTTGCAAACTCCATGATTGATAAGAGTTAATATTTAAAAATATATAAACACCTCATAAAATTCAATATAAAACACAAACAACCTGATTCAACTGGGCAGAAGACATGAATGGACATTTTCCCAAGGAAGACATGCAGATGGCCAAAACACACATGAAAAGATGCTGAACATTGCTAACCACAGAAATATAAGTAAAAACCACAATGAGGTATCACCTTGGTGAGGATATGGGTAAAAAGGAACCTTAGTTCACCACTGGTGGGGATGTAAATTGGCATCACCACTCAGGAAAACAATATAGAGTTTCTTCAATAAAACAAAACAAAACAAAAAAAGAGATCCATCAATTTCACTTCTGAGTATATGTCTAAAGAAAATTAAAACACTAATTTGGAAACATACATGCACACTAATGTTAGTAGTAATTTTATTTACAATTTCCAAGTCATGAAAGCAACCTAAATGGCTATCAAAAGATGAATGGATAAAGAATGCATTGTTTACATTTAGAACATGGTATTATTAAGCCATAAGAAAGTATGAAATTTTGCCATTTGCAACATGGATGAACCTGGAAGATTTATTAATATGTTTAAGGAAGTAAGGCAGACAGAGAAAAGCAAATGCTATATATTTAATTTATATGTAGAATCTAAAATATAAAAAAATTAAATGAATATAACAGAAACAACCTCACAGATACAGAGAATAAACTTAGAGTTAACAGTGGGGGGATTAGAGAAGGTACATAATAGTAGGGGATAAAGAGATATAAACTATGAGTTGTAAAATAAATGAGATACAGGGGTGTATTATGTAGTACAGGGAATATAGTCAATATTTTATAATAACTTTAAATTAGTATAATATACAAAAATCACTACTTTGCACACTTGAAACTAAGATGATATTGTAAATAAAGCAAATTTTAATAGAAAAAGTCTCTGGCCTCAGGCAAACTTCTGTTTTTCTGTTTGTTGACAGGGTAATTTCTCTCAGTTACTTTTTGCAACATTTCTCTCTGCTCCTTCATATCCAGTGGGTGGCAAATCCTATTCAAGTCAGTTCAGTCTCTCAGTCCTGTCTGACTCTTTGGGATCCCATGAATCTCAGCACACCAGGCCTCCCTGTCTGTCACCAACTCCTGGAGTTCACTCAGACTCACGTCCATCCAGTCAGTGATGCCATCCAGTCATCTCATCCTCTGTCGTCCCCTTCCCTTCCTGCCCCCAATCCCTCCCAGCATCAGAGTCTTTTCCAATGAGTCAACTCTTCGCATGAGGTAGCCAAAATACTGGAGTTTCAGCTTTAACATCAGTCCTTCCAAAGAAATCCCAGGGCTGATCTCCTTTAGAATGGACTGGTTGGACCTCCTTGCAGTCCAAGGGACTCTCAAGAGTCTTCTCCAACACCACAGCTCAAAAGCATCAATTCTTCAGCGCTCAGCTTTCTTCACAGTCCAACTCTCACATCCATACATGACCACAGGAAAAACCATAGCCTTGACTAGATGGACCTTTGTTGGCAAAGTAATGTCTCTGCTTTTCAATATGCTATCTAGGTTGGTCATAACTTTCCTTCCAAGGAGTAAGCGTCTTTTAATTTCATGGCTGCAGTCACCATCTGTAGTGATTTTGGAGCCCAGAAAAATAAAGTCTGACACTGTTTCCACTGTTTCCCCATCTATTTCCCATGAAGTGATGGGACCAGATGCCATGATCTTCGTTTTCTGAATATTGAGCTTTAAGCCAACTTTTTCACTCTCCTCTTTCACCTTCATCGAGGCTTTTTAGTTCTTCTTCACTTTCTGCCATAAGGGTGGTGTCATCTGCATATCTAAGGTTATTGATACTTCTCCTGGCAATCTTGATTCCAGCTTGTGCTTCTTCCAACCCAGCGTTTCTCATGATGTACTCTGCATATAAGTTGAATAAGCAGGGTGACAATATATAGCCTTGACATACTCCTTTTCCTATTTGGAACCAGTCTGTTGTTCCATGTCCAGTTCTAACTGTTGCTTCCTGACCTGCATACAAATTTCTCAAGAGGTAGGTCAGGTGGTCTGGTATTCCCAGCTCTTTCAAAATTTTCCACAGTTTATTGTGATCCATACAGTCAAAGACTTTGGCATAGTCAATCAAGCAGAAATAGATGTTTTTCTGGAACTCTTGCTTTTTCAATGATCCAGCGGATGTTGGCACTTTGGTCTCTGGTTCCTCTGCCTTTTCTAAAACCAGCTTGAACATCTGGAAATTCATGGTTCACGTATTGCTGAAGCCTTGCTTGGAGAATTTTGAGCATTACTTTACTAGCGTGTGAGATGAGTGCAATTGTGTAGTAGTTTTAGCATTCTTTGGCATTGCCTTTCTTCGGGATTGGAATGAAAACTGACCTTTTCCAGTCCTGTGGCCACTGCTGAGGTTTCCAAATGTGCTGGCATATTGAGTGCAGCACTTTCACAGCATCATCTTTCAGGATTTGAAATAGCTTAACTGGAATTCCATCACCTCCACTTGCTTTGTTCATAGTGTTGCTTTCTAAGGCCCACTTGACTTCACATTCCAGGATATCTGGCTCTAGGTGAGTGATCACACCATCCTGTGATCACAAATCCTATTGAATGACCTTTAATACAATTTTTTTTTTCAGCTCTTGTCCATTCTCCTTTCAACTAAAGAAACTTTATTTCAACTCTTTTTTTAACTATCCCTGACTGCTAATGTAGCCTCCTAATTGATAGGCACTTTAAATGTCTCTCTATTTCAATCCATTCAGAACTACATTAAAAACTTTCATTCAAGAAGATAAACTCTTTTCTATTTTGTTATAACACAAAATGTTGGTGATTGTTTTTTTTTTTTTTTTGAAGGTAAATCTTTTCCTAATTAAAACCCTTATTGTTTTTTTTTTTTGTTTTTTGTTTTTTTAAATTTTATTTTATTTTTAAACTTTACATAATTGTATTAGTTTTGCCAAATATCAAAATGAATCTGCCACAGGCATACATGTGTTCCCCATCCTGAACCCTCCTCCCTCCTCCCTCCCCACACCATCCCTCTGGGTCATCCCAGTGCACCAGCCCCAAAAGGCAATCTGGTCAACTAATTAGGGTCCTCACATTTCTTTGTTTTAAAAAGAAGAAAACCAAGGAGATATAAAACCTTAAAATAGGCTTACTGCTACTAAGTCACTTCAGTCGTCTCTGACTCTGTGACCCCATAGATGGCAGCCCACCAGGCTCCCCTGTCCCTGGGATTCTCCAGGCAAGAACATTGGAATGGGTTACCATTTCCTTCTCCATAAAATAGGCTTAAGTCTCTCTCAAAAGTGGTTTTATTGACATCTCATTTCTATTAAAATCCCTGTAGTTTGAGAACTGGGAGGAAGAAAAGGGCAGGGGGAAAGAGGGTGGGGTTGTGTGTGTGTGTGTTTATGTGGTTGTTTAAAGAAGGAAACTAAATCATTGGGTAGCTGGGCTGGTCCATTAGAACAGCAGACAGTAGGTTCTTGAAAGAGTCTGTGGAGTTGCCCTAACCTTGAATAATTTGGTCAAAGTATTTTTTCTCCCTCATTGAATGGCACAGTGAGGAGTTTTTAATCAGTATGATTGATTTTTAACCTGTAGGTGTGATTTTTCAGACATCATACATGATTACAGAGAATTTAACTGGCAGACCTCCTGAGGAAGGCTGTTCTCCCACAGCTGACTCGGTGCACAACCAAGGCTTTAGTTTCTTGGAGGAGTTTTGATTGAGGATTCAGGCCTCTGGCTAGTCATGCACTTCATATATCCTATTCCTAGGAACCCTCATTGCAAGGTCCCTTGATCTGAGACCTTTAGCAGAAGTCCTCTCCAGACTCCTCTGCTGAAACCTCCTTACAATGAACATGCTGGCCTGGCAGGGGGATAAAGACACTTTCATCCTCGGACTTGGAAGCCAGTAATTTCCCACTTCTAGCTCTCCCGCATCTCCCTCCTTCCACCTCTGTTGCTGTTGTTCAGTTGCTCAGTCACGTCCAACTCTTTGCGACCCCGTAGACTGCAGGATGCCAGGCTTCCCTGTCCTTCACCATTTCCCCTAGTTTTGCTTAAACTCATGTCCACTGAGTTGATGATGTCATCCAGCCATCTCATCCTCTGTCACACCCTTCTTCTCCTGCCCTCAATCTTTCCCAGTGTCAATGTCTTTACCAAAGAGTTGGCTCTTGCATCAGGTAGCTGAAGCACTGGAGTTTCAGCTTTAACACCAATCCTTCCAATGAATACTTCATTTTAGGATCCAGAAAACTGCCAGAGCCTTTTGTCCTGGGTTCCCTCAACAGTGAGAGGATCCTCTATTCTCCACTGGCCTACCCTATCCCCAGCTGATATGCCTTCCCTATGGGGAAAAGGGAACAGGCATCCTGGCATTTACCTCTGTTTCAGTCTCTTGCTTATATCATAGCAATAAGTGATCAAAGGCTTAACTTTTTCATTTTTATCTTGTTACTTTAATTGACAACTCTGACACCTGGCGTTTCTGTTCACTTTCTATCCCCCAGCTCACCTGAGTTCCTGACATAGATGTCAGGGGAAAGGGGCCACCAGAGAGGAAATCAATTATCCCCATCTTCCTCAGAACCTCCCTCCCCACTTTTCTTAATTCAGTCCCCTTGAGAGCTTTCATATTGTTATTTATTAGTTCTACATATTACTAACCTCTGGTTCTGTTTTGAATCTTTAGTTTCCATAGTCCTTTTGGAATGTTTTGGTCATATTCCTTTCCTGCTACCACTCTACATGCTTTATCAACATTTATTTATTTTTGATTTCCTCTATCTTTTAAACAACATACAAAACTTCATATTTACTCTCAGATTACCAACTTCCCATATGATAATTTTTAATCATAATGAAAATATCCTGACACCCTAGATCTGATATGGGATCCTTAAGTTGTTTTGTGGGTGGGACAACAGATCCTGGTATTATGGGGATTTTTCTGAGAGAATCTCACTCCTTATATTTGGTAATTTCCTGTGGAATTAACTATGAACTCCTCCACCAAGAATTTTAAAAATGCTATTATGTGATCACAATCCAACTTTTCTAGTTTTGTCTTATAATTGTCCATTATATGTAACTTAGGCTCTGGTAAAACTGAATTATAATTAGTGTTCCTTCCTTACTCCAAATCACTTCCAATTGAAATTATGTCTGAATTCTAATATCTGGCTCAAGTACATATTCCTTTACAGGCATTCTATACTTCAATATGAAATCTCATAGAAAATTTACACATTTTATAAAATTTATAATCTGATTGTATCTTTGTCATCTTGTTAAATTGATTTTTATACTTTTTGTGTGTGTAATTGAATGTACTTTTATTCCCTAATGGATGATTTTTGAAAAGTCAGATTATGAATACAGCTATAGGTATCTAGGATCTTAGAACTCTGACAAATGGCAGGTAATTCATGACTTCCTGGATGGGGGGCCATTTCTTAGTCTGAATAATGATACTCTGTAAAATTACAACATTAAAAAAAAAAACTGAGGGAGATTGTGGATGGCTAGACAATAAAAGCTGTTATGAGTGTTATTCTCTAATAGTGGATGGAAGAAACCAGATGGAGTATGGAGATGGAAATTTTACTTTATTTATAGGTTAGGCACAGAAAGGACTTCCACAGAATATGAAGATTAGCCTAAAAATAGATACAGACTGGTTCAAGGGTTTCCGATTCAGTTATCAGCAGCTCTGCCGTTTCCAGTTCTCTGTTTGCTGGTCCAGGTGTTCACTTCCTTCTTCCTTGGTTCTCGGCTCCTCCCCCAGGTATGGAGAGACCGCGGGATAATAGACAACATGGGCACAGCAATTTGGAGTCTGTTTAGTGTCCCAGGAAACCTTTAATGTCCTCTGATCTCAGGGAATCCTTTTCTGTGGAGTATTTAAAAGACAATTTGAAGTCTGTTTTCTCTATGTCTGAAGCCTGAACCAACATTTACAGTAGTCTTTCAAAGTAAAGTTTCATTAAGTGTTAGGTATTAAAATGTTGGTTAATAGTCTCAAAGCATTGCATTAATAACATTCCACCAGAGGTAAGTGTGCAGATTTGATTAAGAAGAAAGGCGTTATAGCAAGAATAAGTTGAGTATAGAGAAATCTTTCACATAGAAAGTAATGTTTACTAAAGTAAATTATAGAATTTTACTTACCAGTAAATAGTAATATATTCATTCACCCACGTATTAGAACAAAATGTCTATTAAATCTATACCAGTTTAACAGAAAATATGTACCAATAATTATTCACAATTTCCAGGCTTTTTCAGGCTCTGAGAAATAAATCTGAATAGAAATTTCATAGATTAATTCAGTAAGTAATCTTCACCCCCCAAAATTATAACTATTAGTGGATAAATTATTATCCTTTTTATTCCTCTTTTATATGAAATAATCCATCTTATTTGAATGTCAGTTATATATTCCTAAATATATGGTATATGTTAAGTGATTAATCTTCTGCTAAAATAAATACATAATGTGCAAATCATGGGCTTCCCAGTTGTCTCTAGTAGTAAAGATGCTTGCCAATGCAGGGGATATAAGAGACGTGGGTTCGATCCCTGGGTCAGGAAGATTCCCTGGAGGAGGGCATGGCAACCCACTCCAGTATTCTTACCTGGAGTAACCCATGGGCAGAGGAGCCTGGCAGATTATAGACCAGTGGGTAACAAAGTCAGACACAGCTGAAGTGACTTAGCAACACACACCTGCAAATCATACAATTAAATTTAGTTCAGCTTAAGTAATCTATGTTTATGGACTGATTAAGATATATATAGTGGAGAACTTGATATCAGTGTTTAAGGATCTTCAACCTACTTAGGATGATATTTATGTACCCGATGAACAAATATTTTCAACTTTTACTTAACAGTAATCAATATAGTAATGGAAAAAAAAAATCTGTATACTACTGTATACCACCTGGCAAGTCCTTTTTATAAAACTGATGACAAATCAAGGTTCTATGGAATTTAAATAATTTTGATATCTCACAAAATTTAATTAAGAACAAATGTAGACTTGAATTCTGATTAAAAATAAATTTCACAAATTCAGGATCAGAGAGAACATGACAAACTTTAAACGTTTGAAAACTACATTAAAAATTTCATGGACAAGATAAAAAATTAATAATGGAATGAGATGACTAAAATGAACTTACATATTCTTCACACATTCCCCAAACAATATTTTCAACTTCCTACTATATGCCAAGTACTTAAAAAATTAATAAAATATAGATTCTGTCAAAAAAGTTGATCCTCTAAATCAAAATATATAAAACATAATTGTGTGAAGAAGTAAAAAAAAATGTCACTTGACAAAATTAAGTGACTAGAAACAAGTCAGTCTAGATAAGGTTTACATTATACAACTCTCTTCATCAGATGAATGGGTGTTACTGCTATTTCTGATGAGGTCTGTAATGTTGAGATTATCTTGTTATGTTTTGGAAAAGGATCCTAAACACTAGAATTTATACAGAAGAAAATAACTAGATTAATAAATAAATCTGGGAAATATCTGATAGGAACAATTGAAGGCAGATAGAATAATTGTTACAGAAACTAATAAACTCTACTAAAGAAATAAACTTCTTAAGTTGGATATAACTAATTTAAAAGTTAAAAATGCTGTCATTTAGAAATTAAATATATTCAGAGTTGTTTTATAAAAAGAAAAAAAGAAAAAAAGATGCAGGATCAATTAGTTTGTAGAGACAAGCAAGGCTCAAATGAGTATGGAGAATGATTTTTTTTTTTATCAATTTTGACTTTCCAAAGAGGGAATAATCTGATTTCTGAAGCAGTCAAGAACATATAAGGTGTTATAAATGATAAAGAAGAAATTACTGTTCTAGGTTGTATTATAATCTATCTAAACAGTGTACAGAGAAGGCAATGGCACCCCACTCCAGTACTCTTGCCTGGAAAATCCCATGGATGGAGGAGCCTGGTAGGCTGCAGTCCATGGGGTCATTAAGAGTCGGACACGACTGAGCATCTTCACTTTCACTTTTCACTTTCATGCATTGGAGAAGGAAATGGCAACCCACTCCAGTGTTCTTGCCTGGAGAATCCCAGGGACAGGGGAGCCTGGTGGGCTGCCATCTACGGGGTCGCACAGAATCAGACACGACTGAAGCAACTTAGCAGCAAATAGTGTACAGTTTTCTAATTTTGTATTTATTATGTCTTTTACATACTTCTAAATAAGACATTAAAAATATTGTTATAAATACTTCATACTTATATCTTAATTATTATTAATTTTGGTATCAGAGTCTATAGAATGATTTCCTCAGGAGTTTGTAAGCTATTTAAGAGCAGTACACAGATTTATTTCTAATTGGTGTTCCGCCTCTCTTATCTCTTACTTCTTTGTTATAGCTCAATGCTTTAAGCTATCAGAGAAGCTTCTTTTAATCTGCTGTCAAGAGCAAGAAACCAGAAAACCAGTCTTGTTAAATCAATAAGCTTAATTATGCATACAGTTATAAGTCAGTTGTCTCCTATTTGAGTGAGATCAGTTAAAGTGAGTGAACTTTAGGATAAATACTTTATAAGCTAAGAGACCATGCTGTATTTTTATTTTCCTTTCTGTTTAATTTATTAATTTTTTGCATACCATGAAGGCCCCTGTTCTCTTTTACTTACGATATTCATTTATTTTCTCCAATACTTTTTTTTTTTGAACTGGAATATAATTGCTTTATACTGTTGTGTTAGTTTCTGCTGTAAAACAAAATGAATTGACTATGTAGTGAAAAGTGTGAAAGTGTTGGTTGCCCACTCATGTCTGACTCTTTGCCATCCATTGACTGTAGTCTGCCAGGCTCCCCTGTCCATGGAATTCTCCACCCAAGAATACTAGAGTGAGCTGCCATTCCCTTCTCCAGGGGATCTTCATGACCCACAGATTGAACCTGCCTTGCAGGCAGATTCTTTACCACCTGAGCCTGTACACATATATACCCTCTCTCTTGTGCCTCTCTCCCATCCCCCATCTCACTCCTCTACATCATCACAGAGCACCAGGCTGAGCTCCCTGTGATATACAGCGGCTTTCTGCTAGCTATTTTACACGTGGTAATGTATGTATGTCAATACTACACTTTCAATTTGTCCCACTCTATCCTCTTATATATTTGTGTTTGTGATTCAAGTCAGATGCCACTCAAAATCTTTCACAGAGATTGAATGGTAGCAAAGAAAGAAGAAATATATTCATAAAGTGTGTCTCTGTTGGGTTTAGACATAATTTTTGCAGTTTTCATTTTTATTTGTTTTGGTGAGGAAGGTTTATTTTAGGCAAATAGAAAACATTGATAAGAGGAAGGAAAAAGAAAAACAAATCGAATACATAGTTAAGTACACCATTCTTAACTAAAGAAAAGCTTAAGTAGGAATGGAAAAAAAAAAATAGGTGGGATAGAAAAATGAAAAGGTCAAAATATTTGAAGACTTTCAGATCAGGCTGAAGGAAAGTTTGAGCATTATCATAGAGGGATACTGGCAGTTCTACACACATGCAACATTTATGGGCACATACACTGTTTTAATGTTTGTCATTGTTTTCACTTTAACGAGAAAATATGCAAGTGACATTAATCATTTTTACTAATAAAAGTTGAAATCAATAGTCTAATCATTAATAACTTCTAAAATCCACTCAGATGAAAGTGAAAACTGGTTACACCAATATTTGTCAGTTGTGAATTATTAGATGGCTTGGCAGAGGTATCATTTAGCTTCTGGTTGGCAAGAAAGCATCAGTTACATTAAGATCACTACTTTATTTCATTATGCCATTGAAAATTAGGCATGAATAATGAATACAAATAAAAATATTGGATGAAAGCACAGATCCAATATTTGGTTATCAGATAATCAAATAACTCAGAGTGTGCACATATTAATATTTTGTTCAAACTTAAAAGTCATTATTGAAAACCTAGATTTCAAGAAACCAGTTTTACAGACACTGCTTACTTTTGTGACAGGACTACTAACACTGAAATAATTTCTCCTTCCACTGCTAAGATATCTTGATGCTGCAGTCTGCCTTGAACTTTATTTTCAAAAAGTGAGTAGTGAACTAAGCGAAATACCAGAGTTTCTGGAAAGAACTCAATTCTCATTGCTGAGGCAAGGAACACGGTTACTGTTTAGTGGCTAAGTCATGTCTAACTCTTTGTGATCTCATGGCCTGCAGCATGCCAGGCTTCCCTGTCCTTCACTATTTCCCAAAGTTTGCTCAAAATCATGTCCATTGAGTTGGTGATGCCATCTAACCATTTCATCCTCTGCTGCCCTCTTCTCCTTTTGCCTTCAATCTTTCCTAGCTTCAGGGTTTTTTCCAGTGAGTTGGTTCTTTGCATCAGGTGGCCAAAGCATGGGAGTTTCAGCTTCAGTATCAGTCCTTCCAATGAATATTCAGGTTTGATTTTCTTTAGGATTGACCGGTTGGATCTCCTTTCTGTCCAAGGGACTCTCCACAGTTCAAAAGCATCAATTCTTTGGTGCTCAGCCTTATGTATGGTCCAGCTCTCACAGTTGGACATGACACCTGAGAAAACCATGGCTTTGACTATGTGAACCTTTACTGGTAAAGCAATGTCTTTGCTTTTTAATATGCTGTCTAGGTTTGTTACAGCTTTTCTCCTAAGGAGCAAGTGTCTTTTAAGTTCATGGCTTCAATTACCATCTACAGTGACTTTGGAGCCCTAGAAATCATATAAGCTTTTTAAATCTACTTTTATTATTTTAGGAAAAAACAATGAAATACAAGAAAAACTTCATATTAAAGAAAAATAGAAACAGTCAGAATTATAAAACATATTTTCCAAAACTGTGACACCTTCACCAAGTGGGAGAGAGATGATTAAAGAGCTGCAAATACTTCTCCAGATTGCAAGTAGATGGCCTAATTCTTTACTATAGCCTCTGTTCTGAGATACTGCTTGGTGAAGGTGGGGCAGAGGGAAAAGAATATAGTGATTATAATATCCTAACTGGAAGGTCAGTAGCAATGAAAGGAAGAATATAGGTTGTTTGAAAAACTGAGATGACAACTATGTGTGTTCATATATATGCACACACACAAAGGTACATGGAGAGACAACAGCCACAGCTTAGAAATGCTAATGGCACCAGCTTACTTGTAAAAATTTATATCCTATTTGTTCCATCTAAAGTGAAATACTAGTCAACAGAGCAATTCATGAAAACTATGCATAGGGACTTCCAGGGGGCTCAGTGGTAAAGAATCTGCCCACCAATGCAGAAAAGAGACACACTTTCTATCTCTGGGTTGAAAAGATCCCCTGGAGTAGGAAATGGCAACCTGTTCAAGTATTCTTGCTTAGAGAATTCCAAGGACAAAGGATCCTGGTGGGCTACAGTCCATGTGGTGGCAAAGAGTTGGACATGAGCATGTGTGTGTGTGTGTACTCAGTCACACACACACACACATAGATATCGGAAAGAAAGAAGGTGAAGTCAGTCGGTTATGTCTGACTTGTTGCAACCCCGTGGACTGTATTCTACCAGGCTCCTCAGTCCAAGGAATTTCCCAGGCAAGAATACTGGAGTGAGCAGCCATTTCCTTCACCAGGGTATCTTCCCAACCCAGGAATTGAACCCACGTCTCTGCATTACAGGCAGACACTTTATCGCCTGAGCCACCAGGAAAGCCCGCATAGATATAGATGCATGGGGAAAAGGAGAAAATGAACACAGAAGACAGTTAGAACATATAGGAAAAAAGAATTACTTGAGGAAATATGGGGTGATCTCAGATAAATAATTATCCATATTCTCAAGTAAATTATAGTAAGCATAATCTTGTTTTTAAAAAGCTACACACAAAAGAGATACATGGTTTCAAGGATTAGGTAGAAATAAAGGATACTCAGAAACTAACTTTAAGAAAGAAGGATAAATACAAAATAAAAGTATCAGTACAGTACAGAATTGTTTATGAAGTAGAGTAAGTAATCATGACTGAAAATACTTTGGAGAAATGATTAAAGAATAGATACATATTCCTGAAATACTTTAGAGACATGGTTTATAGAAACAGAAGAACTCACAAAACAACACTGAAAACAATAAAATATACATAGTCAATACAAATGCTGGAGTGAAAAAACAGAGATATATACACTACTGGCATTCTTATAAATGTTTAAGGATGCAACATATCAAATTCTATGTTTTTTTTCAGATAACATTTCTTAAATTTAGAATGCAGTTTAGTGATTAATAGCATATGGAGAAAAAAATTGAAGTTTATTTATTTTTTAAAGTAAAATATTTATTAGACTAGCTTTTTAAATATGATCTCAATTTCATGTTAAAAATTCACAGAGCTTGTTAGTATCTTTGTCTTTTGTTGTTTTCTATAGTACTAACTAAGCAGTTGGAGTTTGCATGTTTAAGCATTATTTTTTTATTGATTTCTTTATCACTTGAAAAGTGTAGGAAATTTAATTTTCTTTAAACAAATGAGTAATAAATCCTTTAAACTGCAATTGCTATAGGAGTAAATCATCTTTTAAAATGTAGGCACTGACTTTCTTAAGATGCTTAGTTGGTAAGTCATGTCCAACTCTTTGGGACCCCATGGGCTGTAGCCCACCAGGCTCCTCTCTCCATGGGGATTCTACGCAAGAATATTTGAGTGGGTTGCCATTCCCTCCTCAACGGGGATCTTCCCAATCCAGGGATCTAACCCAGGTCTTCTGCATTGCTGGTGGATTCTTTACCATCTGAACCATTAGGGACTTCCTCATAAAATCCCACAACCATTTGAAGTTTTTGTTTAAATATCCTAGGTGATTTGGTAGGAGACTTCAATAAGACTTAGACCTTTGTATTCGTTGTTTGATCAAGTCATATTTATAATCTGCACTATTCAAAATATCATTCAAATACTGTTTAATAATTTAGTATCTATTGATGTTTCCATTGTAATTTTTCCTATATGGTAATATAAAATGATGAAGAATAAGAAAAAGTGACTATGCTAATACAGAAATATATAAAATAGATAAAAACAGCTATTACTTATGTTTTTCAAAATTAAAGTGTAAAAAATTTCCACACCAAGAAGATAAAGCACATATTAAGACAATAAATTAAATATGTAAAAAAAAAAATTTAGGAAATTTTCTATAATATATAGTATTTTATAAAATCAGGAAAATATTTTTGTTTACACTTTCTATTATTTAAAAGTCACTTTCATTTTGTTCTTTTATTGGAATACTTTTTTCTAACCTTAGTAATGTTGCTGCTAAGTCACTTCAGTCGTGTCTGACTCTGTGAAACCCCATAGACAACAGCCCACCAGGCTCCCCCATCCCTGGGATTCTCCAGTCAAGAACACTGGAGTGGGTTGCCAATTCCTTCTCCAATGCAAGAAAGTGAAAAGTGAAAGTGAAGTCGCTCAGTCGTGTCTGACTCTTAATGACACCATGGACTGCAGCCTACCAGGCTCCTCCATTCATGGGATTTTCCAGACAAGAGTACTGAAGTGGGGTGCCATTGTCTTCTCCATTAGCAATGTAAGGATTCTGAAAATCTTGCCTACAAGATGGCAGAGTAGAAGGACATGTGCTCATCTTCTCCTGCAAGAACTCCAAAATTATAGCTTACTGTTGAACAACCATCAACAGGAGAATGTTGGATCCCACCAAAAAAAGATACCCCAAGTACAAGGGCAAAGTAGAAGCCACAGCAAGATGGTAGGAGGAGGCAAAATCACGTTTAGAATCACCCCATCAGTTCAGTTCAGTTCAGTTGCTCAGTCACGTCCGACCCTTTGCGACCCCATGAATCGCAGCACACCAGGCCTCCCTGTCCATCACCAACTCCCAGAGTTCACCCAGACTCATGTCCATCCAGTCAGTGATGCCATCCAGCCATCTCATCCTCTATTGTCCCCTTCTCCTCCTGCCCTCAATCCCTCCAAGCATCAGAGTCTTTTACAATGAGTCAGCTCTTCGCATGAGGTGGCCAAAGTACTGGAGTTTCACCTTTAGCATCAGTCCTTCCAAAGAAATCCCAGGGCTGATCTCCTTCAGAATGGACTGGTTGGATCTCCTTGCTTTCCAAGGGACTCTCAAGAGTCTTCTCCAACACCACAATTCAGAAGCACCAATTCTTTGGCGCTCAGCTTTCTTCACAGTCCAACTCTCACATCCACACACGACCACTGGAAAAACCATAGCCTTGACTAGATGGACCTTTGTTGGCAAAGTAATGTCTCTGCTTTTCAATATGCTATCTAGGTTGGTCATAACTTTTCTTCCAAGGAGTAAGCGTCTTTTAATTTCATGGCTGAAATCACCATCTGCAGTGATTTTGGAGCCCCCCAAAATAAAGGCTGACACTGTTTCCACTGTTTCCCCATCTATTTCCATGAAGTGATGGGACCAGATGCCATGATCTTCATTTTCTGAATGTTGAGTTTTAAGCCAACTTTTTCACTCTCCTCTTTCACCTTCATCAAGAGGCTTTTTAGTTCCTCTTCACTTTCTGCCGTAAGGGTGGTGTCATCTGCATACCTGAGGTTATTGATATTTCTCCCAGCAATCTTGATTCCAGCTTGTGCTTCTTCCAGCCCAGCATTTCTCATGATGTACTCTGCATATAATCTAAATAAGCAGGGTGACAATATACAGCCTTGACGTACTTCTTTTCCTATTTGGAACCAGTCTGTTGTCCCATGTCCAGTTCTAACTGTTGCTTCCTGACCTGCATACAGATTTCTCAAGAGGCAGATCAGGTGGTCTGGTATTCCTATCTCTTTCAGAATTTTCCACAGTTTATTGTGATCCACACAATCAAAGGCTTTGGCATTGTCAATAAAGCAGAAATAGATGTTTCTCTGGAACTCTCTTGCTTTTTCAATGATCCAGCAGATGTTGGCAATTTGATCTTTGGTTCTGCTGCCTTTTCTAAAACCAGCTTGGATATCTGAGGTTCACGGTTCACGTATTGCTGAAGCCTGGCTTGGAGAATTGTGCACACTACTTTGCTAGCGTGTGAGATGAGTACAATTGTGCAGTAGTTTAAGCATTCTTTGGCATTGCCTTTCTTTGGGATTGGAATGAAAACTGACCTTTTCCAGTCCTGTGGCCACTGCTGAGTTTTCCAAATTTGCTGGCATATTGATTGCAGCACTTTCACAGCATCTTCTTCCAGGATTTGAAATAGCTCCACTGGAATTCGATCACCTCCACTAACTTTTTTCGTAGTGATGCTTTCTAAGGCCCACTTGACTTCACATTCCAGGATGTCTGGCTCTAGGTCAGTGATGACACCATCGTGATTATCTGGGTCTTGAAGATCTTTTTTGTACAGTTCTTCTGTGTATTCTTGCCACCTCTTCTTAATATCTTCTGCTTCTGTTAGGTCCATACCTTTTCTGCCCTTTATTGAGTCCATCTTTGCATGAAATGTTCCCTTGGTATCTCTAATTTTCTTGAAGAGATCTCTAGTCTTTACCATTCTGTTGTTTTCCTCTATTTCTTTGCATTGATCGCTGAGGAAGGCTTTCTTATCTCTTCTTGCTATTCTTTGGAACTCTGCATTCAGAAGCTTATATCTTTCCTTTTCTCCCCATACCCACCAGAAATGCTCAGAGGGCTGAAACAAAACCTCATGCTCATCAGAGACTGAGCCAGACCTGCCTTTGAGTGTTTGAGTGTCTCCTGCAGAGGTATGGGTCAGCAGTGACCTGCTGCAGGGGCAGGGGCCCTGGGTGCCACAGACCTGGTTGTGGCATTAGCCCTCTTGCAGGAGGTCACCATTACCCCACCATAGAGCTACCAGAACTTACACAGGACTGGGGAAACAGATTCTTGGAGGGCACAGACAAAACCTTGTACACACCAGGACCCAGGAGAAAGGAGCAGTGACCCCACAAGAGACTGACCCAGACTTGCCTGTGATGTCCAGGAGTTTCCAGCAGAGGCATAGGTCGGTGGTGACCTGCTGCAGGGTTGAAGGCACTGAGTGCAGCAGTGTGTGCATGGAAACATTTGAAGGAGGTCTCCGTTTTCTTCATTACCTCCACCATAGTTTGGTCTCAGGTCAAACAACAGGGAGGGAACACAGCCTGGCCCAACAATAGAAAATTGGTTTAAAGATTTACTGAGCATGGTGGTGCACATCAAAAAAGACCCAGTTTCCCCCTCAGTCAGTCTCCCCCATCAGGAAGCTTCCACAAGTCTCTTATCCTTATCCATCAGAGGGGAGGTAGAATGAAAACAACAATCACAGAAAACTAACCAATCTGATAACATTGACCACAGCTTTATCTAACTTAATAAAAGTATGAGCCATGCTGTATAGGGCCACCCAAGATGGACGGGTCATGGTGGAGAGGTCTGACAAAATGTGGTCCACTGGAGAAGGGAATGGCAAGCCACTTCAGTATTTTTAACTTGAGAATGCCATGAACAGTATAAAAAGGCAAAAAGATAGGACATTTAAAGATGAACTCCTCAGGTCACTAGCTGCCCAATATGCCACTGGAGAAGAGGGAGAAATAACTCCAGAAAGAATGAAGAGATGGAGCTAAAGCAAAAGCAACACCCAGTTGTTGATGTATGTTGGTGATGGAAGTAAAGTCTGATGCTGTAAAGAACAATATTGCATAGGACCCTGGAATGTTAGGTCCATGAAACAAGGTAAATTGGAAGTGGCAAGAGATAGCAAGAGTGAACATCAACATTCTAGGAATCAGTGAACTAAAATGGACTAGAATGGGCGAATTTAACTCAGATGACCATTATATCGACTACTGTGGGCAAGAATCCCTTAGCAGAAATGGAGCAGCCTTCATAGTCAACAAAAGACTCTGAAATTCAGTGCTGGGATGCAATCTCAAAAACAACACAATGATCTCTGTTCATTTCCAAGGCAAACCATTCAATATCACAGTAATCCATGTCTATGCCCCGATCAGCAATGCTGAGGAAGCTGAAGTTAAATAGTTCTATGAAGAACTACAAGATCTTCTAGAACAAACAAGCGAAGAAGATGCCCTTTTGATTATAGGGGACTGGAATGCAAAAATAGGAAGTCAAGACACACCTGGAGTAACAGGCAATTTTGGCCTTGGAGTACAAAATAAAGCAGGTAAATGGCTAACAGAGTTTTGCCAAGAAGACACATTAGTCATAAAACAACCTATTCCAATAACAAAAGAGAAGCCTCTACACATGGACATCATCAGATAATCAATAACTAAATTAGCTTGATTATATTCTTTGCAGCTGAAGATAGAGAAGTTATATTCAGTCAGCAAAAATGAGACAGGGAGCTGACTGTGTCTCAGATCATGAACTTATTGCCATGCTGCTGCTGTGCTGCTGCAGCTAAGTCGCTTCAGTTGTGTCCGACTCTGTGTGACCCCATAGACAGCAGCCCACCAGGCTCCCCCGTCCCTGGGATTCTCCAGGCAAGAACACTGGAGTGGATTGCCATTTCCTTCTCCAATATGTGAAAGTGAAAAGTGAAAGTGAAGTCGTTCAGTCGTGTCCAACTTTTAGCGACCCCATGGACTGCAGCCTACCAGGCTCCTCTGTTCATGGGCTTTTCCAGGCAAGAGTACTGGAGTGGGGTGCCATTGCCTTCTCCGACTTATTGCCATATTCAGATTTAAATTGAAGAAAGTAGGGAAAACCAGTAGACCATTCAGGTATGACCTAAATCAAATCCCTATTATACAGAGGAAGTAACAAATATATTCAAGACATTAGATCTGATAGAGTGCCTGAAGAAATATGGACAGAGATTCATGACATTGTAGAGGAGGCAGTGGTCAAGACCATTCCCAAGAAAGGAAATGCAAAAAAGCAAAATAGTTGTCTGAGAAGGCCATACAAATAGCTAAGAAAAGAAGAGAAGCTTAAGGCAAAGGAGACAAGGAAAGACATACCCATTTGAATGCAAAGTTCCAAAGAATAGCATAAGAAAGACTTCCTCAGTGATCAATGCAAAGAAATAGAGGAAAACAATAGAATGGGAAAGACTAGAGATCTCGTCAAGAAATTAGAGATACCAAGGGAACATTTCATGCAAAGATGAGCACAATAAAGGACAGAAATGGCATGGATCTAACAGAAGCAAGAGATGTTAATAAGAGGTGGCAAGAATACACAGAACTATGAAAAAAGATCTTAATGACGCAGATAATCACGATGCTGTGATCACCCACCTAGAGCCAGACATCCTGGAATGCAAAGTCAAGTGGGCCATAGGAAGCATCACTAAGAACAAAGCAAATGGAGGTTATGGAATTCCAGTTGAGCTATTTCAAATCCTAAAAGATGATGCTGTGAAAGCTCACCACTCAATATGCCAGCATTTTTGGAAAAATCATCAATGGCCACAGGACTAGAAAAGCTTAGTTTTCATTCCAATCCCAAAGAAAGGCAATGCCAAAGAATGCTTAAACTACTGCACAATTGCACTCATCTCACGTGCTAGCAAAGTAGTGTGCAAAATTCTCCAAGCCAGGCTTCAATAGTATGTGAACCATGAATTTCCAGATATTCAAGTTGGATTTAGAAAAGGCAGAGGTACCAGAGATCAATTTTCCAACATCTATAGGATCATCAAAAATGCAAGAGAATTCCAGAAAAATATCTACTTCTGCTTTATTGACTGCATCACATCCTTTGACTGAGTGGATCACAACAAACTGTGGAAAGTTCTTCAAGAGATGGGAATACCAGACCACCTGACCTGCCTCTTGAGAAATCTGTATGTAGGTCAAGAAGAAACAGTTAGAACTGTACATTGAACAATAGATTGGTTCCAAATTGGGAAAGGAGTACATCAAGGTTGTATATTGTCACTGTGCTTATTTAACTTATATGCAGAGCACATCATGGGAAACTCTGGACCGGATGAAGCACGAGCTGGAATCAAGATTGCCAGGAGAAATATCAATAACCTCAGATATGCAGATGACACCACACTTATGGCAGAAAGAAACAAAGAACTAGAGAGTCCCTTGATGCAAGTGAAAGAGGAGAGTGAAAAAGTTGGCTTAAAAACTCAACATTCAGAAAACTAAGATCATGGCATCTGGTCCCATCACTTCATGACAAATAGATGGTGAAACAATGGGAACAATCAGAGAATTTACTTTTTTTGGCTCTAGTGTTGCTGCAGATGGTGACTGCAGCCATGAAATTAAAATACACTTGCTTTTTGGAAGAAAAGTTATGACCAACCTAAACAACATATTAAAAAGCAGAGATATTACTTTACTAACAAAAGTCTGTATAGTCAAAGCTATGGTTTTTCCAGTAGTCGTGTATGGATGTAAAAGTTAGACTCTATAGAAAGCTGAGCACCAAAAAGTTGACGCTTTTGAACTGTGGTGTTGGAGAAAACTCTCAAGAGTCCCTAGGACAGAAAGGAGATCAAACTGTCAGTCCTAAAGGAAATCAGTACTGAATATTCATTGGAAGGACTGATGCTGAAGCTGAACCTCCAATATTTTGGCCACCTGATGCAAAGAACTGACTCACTGGAGGAGACTCAGATGCTTGTAAAAACTGAAGGCAGGAGGAGAAGGGGACAACAGAGGATGAGATGGTTGGATGGCATCACCAAATCAACGGACCTGAATTTAGACATGGTTGGGGAGTTGAAGGACAGGGAACCTTGGAGTCCTGCAGTCATGGGTTCACAAAGAGTTGGACAAGACTGAGCAACTGAAATGAACTGAAAATCATATTTTGTTTTTTTTTAATAACAAGTATACAAATGTTTATAGCAGCCTTTTTATACTCATTTTATTTATTCACATCAATTCTGAGTTAATCTGCTATGCACAATTATTTTCTTTTAGCCTAATTTTAAAAACATAAGTTAGCTTACTTTTGAAAATTCAGTTGGGTATCATGTATGCAGTTGGGTATCATGAAACATTAACAAAATCAAACTCACCATAATCCTCATAACTTAGATTCCCAGATTCATTTCTGCCACCCCAACATGCTATGTTGTTTCTCTTTTCTCTTCTCTTCATTACCTTATTCCTGAAGGTTATGCTGTGTGTTCTCAGTCATGTTCAATTCTTTGCAACTCTATGGACTGTAGCCTACCAGGCTGCTCTGTCCATGGAATTTTTCAGGCATGAGTACTGGAATGGGGCTGCTATTTCCTTCCCTACAGGTTAATATCATTTGAGAAAATGTACTTAATATCATTGAATGGGATCCTGAGAGATAAAAGAAATAAATGCACATGTTAATATACTATGTGCTTACCTGAGTCTTTTGGAGAAGGAAATGGCAACCCACTCCAGTGTTCTTGCCTGGAGAATCCCAGGGACGAGGGAGCCCGCTGGGCTGCCGTCTCTGGGGTTGCACAGAGTCGGACACGACTGAAGCTACTTAACAGCTACCTGAGTTTTTAAACATTTTAAAGTTAAAATTCACATAATCTAACTCCAGAGTGATTGCTTTGTCCAAACATAACCCAAAAATTTGAGAAATGCCAAATTTTCCTTGTATTATTTAAGCAGCATATAGTGTGGATGGGTATAGAGTTCAGAATGACACTTTGTAAACTTTGCTGTCCAATCTTTTTCTTTCACTTCACTTTCTTAAAGAAAAGAAAAATTTTCTCAATATTTTTTGGCTAACTCTAGCCCCAACACTTTATTTCTTCTGTATTTCCCCTTATCTATATTAGGTCACCCTTGATTTTTCTTTTTCTTTTTTTTTCTTTTTCACTATAACAGCAGTCTACAGCTGTTGTGATAAATGGCAGAATTCTTCTCAGAGAAAATGGCAGGCAGACAGTCCAGGGTAGATGAAAGAAGAAAAATCAGCAGTCAAGGACATTTAAAGTCCAGGAACTCTCAAAATAAATGTTTGCCTATTCATGCTTATTAATTTCCAGTATTATTCTACTTAATGAAATACTTAGAGTATGTTAATTTAAAACTCTAAGACAGAAACTAACAGTAAAATCCTTCCTTCTTTGTGAACAAAAATGGTGTTAATTGCAAGCTCTTAAAGGTATTAAGTGAATATGAACAGCTTTGGAACTTCTCTATTCTCTTTCTAAATACAGAACTAAATGAATGAAAAATAGGAACCTTATTTCATCATGTTTCTAGTTCATAAAAACTATTCTTGCCTCAAAAATCTGGATTTGAACAAGCAAATCCAGTTTTTCTTCTTTCTGTAACTGTCCTGTGTGCAGCAAATACATGGGATCCTGTGTTGAAATAGTCTGATCTTCTCTTCCTGGAAGAATATAATCTGTTAATTTCTGTGAAGTTCACAAAGAATCATCACCACTATTAGGAAGGGCCAAAAGTTTATATAAGGTTGCTATTCTCTTCATTATGGGTAAGTCCACAGTCTGGATGAAGGATAACTGAGGTCACTATCATTATGTTAGAAATTAGCTCTGGACTTGAAAAAAGGGGTTTGGAAGAAATAATGCAAGGAGAACATGCTTTACTGAAAGTGTTTGCAGTTTAGTGCTTGGCTTCTCTACTGGTGGAGAGCTAAGGTTAAAATCAGACACACTAGAAATTCAGGCAAGCAATGCATGTCTGGTGGTCAAAATGTTTCCATAGTGACAAGCTGTCCATTAGATACAGTGGAACTGGCCAGCCTGACTTCTAAGACTGTCTTGGTTAAACAGCAGGCCTAAGACCCATTCAGGAAGGAGGAGAAAGCATATTGCTTGAAGAAGTTTCCAACTTAATACTCATGGAACACCAAAGAGTTAAATCCTTCCTCTAGCCCCCTAGTTACAAAATATTAAGGTCCACGTTCTTAGTCTCATTCCATATTGAAGATTTTTATTTTTCCATGGGAACCCGCTTCAAGAACTGTGCCCAGGTGTGACACTTTTGGGCTTCTCAGGGGGCGCTAGTGATAAAGAACATGCTTTGGACAGTTTTTTAGTAGCAGGGGTGGGGGGCCCTGCTCTGTGATAATGTGGAAATGCAGGACAACTTTCCTTTGCAAACTTTATTGTCACATATACGATTTTTCTTTCCAGAAACAAAAGAAAGCTCAAAAGCAACAACAGTGATTCAATTGCAATTAAATCCATAAGGGAGAATAAAATAAAACCACTTTGACCATTTTCTCCATATTCTAGGACTATATAAAGCTTTTGTTTTCTTTTATTAAAACATTAACTTCCATATTTGAAGTGAACAGTAATCTCTGAGCTATACAAGTCATGGTTAGAAATAGTGGTGCATACCTTGGATAAGTTCAGTTCAGTCGCTCAGTCATGAGTCATGAGTTCAGTCGCTCAGTCGCTCTTTGCGACCCTATGAATCGCAGCACGCCAGGCCTCCCTGTCCATCACCAACTCCCGGAGTTCACTCAAACTCATGTCCATTGAGTCGGTGATGCCATCCAGCCATCTCATCCTCTGTCGTCGCCTTCTCCTCCTGCCCCCAAACCCTCCCAGCTTGGATAAGTGCACTTTAAAACGGTCTCCACTAATCAAACTGTAGTTCTTAGAAACTTCAATTTATTATTCATTCTTTGATATTTTTCTATCCTCTGAGAATCTCCATATATAATTTCAGTGAAATTACCTTTCCCTTGTGGCTATTCCTGGCAAGTATCATGTATATGTATCATGTATTTACACAGAGTTATATTTTTAAACGAATAGAAAAATTGCCATAAAGACTGAGAATGTATTTTTTCTTAATGTTATTTTAAAGGTTTTCCTCTCTGAGTTAGTCAGACACTGCCAACTTGAGAAGTGAAATGACTGAAGTGTATTTTTCTTTAAAATATATGTCATTACATATCTCTCAGTTGAAATATGTTGCTAGTAAAAATCATATTGAATAAACCTTAGCATAGAGGAACATGTTTCTTTGAAGAGGCAAAAATATCTTGAAAACACAGGAATACAGAATTTCACCAATTTGGGTAGTCTCTTTTCTGACTCTTACTAAACTTTAATTATAACAGAGTTAGATATTCCTCGAGGCTCACTGATGTCATTTGTATGAAAAGTTCATTAAGAACAGTTCCAAAGTTTATTCAAGCTTTATTTATTCAAACATTATTCCATGTGTTGTGAGTTAACAGAGAAAAGCAGCTTTAAAATATCCACAGCAGTACCTATTGCAAACGGAATTTTGCTTTTAATCTTTACTTATTATTCTCAATTTTTCAACACTATAGCTAATAGTTCTACTGTGAATAATATATAACAGTTTTATAACTATTTTAATTCAAATATATTTATAAGCTTAATAGCTACTCAGGCAAGCTATTATTAGCACTTTCACCAAATACGTTAGATTTCAAGCAGCCCATTGAAAGCACCATTGCTACCTTAGAACATATGAAGAGATAGGAAGGTATATGACAAGGATGAGTCAGTGATTATATGAATAAGTACAGACAAACTCAAATTTATCCATGGTATAGCATATTAAATTGTTGAAATGCAACTTATTTTGAAACATGAATTTTAAAACAAATTCTATTAATTCCCAAATACTACATTTCACATCCTTAGTTTGGAAAACACTAATGACATCTGAATGTACCCAGAGGGAAAAATCACTTAATTCTACAGGTACATTATTAAATACTCTTTGCTTTTTACATTCTATGAAAACGTCAGTGCCTGACTGAGGGCTTTTCTTCCCATTTACTTCTTAACATAATCTTTTTCTTACATATTCCTTTCATTTGCAACCTGCATCTTGTGTAAGTATCATTTCCAACTACTCCATTAACTTTGATCCCTTCTAATCTGTCACCAGGCATACTTCCAGGGAGTTCTTTCACAGCCATACTTCTTAAATGTCTAATGTAACACTTAATCACATTTTATAGAAGCTAAACACAATCTCAACATTGTATTTACTCAATTATCTTCACCATTGGGTAGCCAGGTAATTCGAGTTCACATGTTAACTCGCTTCAGACATGTCTGACTCTGCGTGACACCATGGACTGTAGCCCACCAGGCTCCTCTGTCCGTGGGATTATCCAGGCAAGAATACTGGAGTGGATTGTCATGCCCTTCTCTGGGGATATCCCTGACACAGGGATCAAACCCATATCTGTTACATCTCTTGCATTGGCAGGCAGATTCTTTATCACAGGCGCCACCTGAAAAGACCCAAAAGTGTCACATGCTAAGTTGCTTCCGACTCTGTGAATTAAATTAACCTAATTCGAGTTCATAGATATAAACAAATATAGATTAACTTGTTTAGTTATCTACACATCAGCTACAGTTTTACCAAATTATAATATTCTGTGATGTTATATTTAGCTCTAGGTATTAAAACAAACATATTAAAAAGAAAAACAAAAATTTGTGAAGTATAAGCCTGATTAACTATTAATTTGTTGATTGAAAAAAATCTCTCTGCATATCTATTTTTTTTATTTCAGTTTTCTCTTTTTTCTTTTTAAGTTCTGGTCAGTGTAATCACCATATTTTTCAGTAACTGATTTTAATTTCACCTCACATTTAGAAACAGGTATTTCATTTGTTTAATTATGAGAATATTTATGACCATTATATCTATTACTGTGGGCACGAATCCCTTAGAAAAAATGAAGTAGCCCTCATAGTCAACAAAAGAGTCTGAAATGCAGTACTTGTGTGCAGTCTAAAAAATGAAAGAAAGATCTTGGTTCTTTTCTAAGGCAAACCATTCAATATCACAGTAATCCAAGTCTATGCCCCAACCAGTAATGCTGAAGCAGCTGAAGTTGAATGGTTCTCTGAAGACCTACAAGATCTTCTAGAACTAACACCCAGAAAAGTCCTTTTCATCATGTGGGACTGAAATACAAAAGTAGGACGTTAAAAGATACCTGGAGTAGAAGACAAATTTGGCCTTTCAGTACAAAACCATGATGCTAATAGAAGGCAGAAGGAGATAGAAGACAGGAGGAGAAGGGGACGGCAGAGGATGAGATGATTGGATGGTATCACTGAGCCAAGGGATCTGAGTTTGAGCAAGCTTGGGGAGATGATGAAGGACAGGGAAGCCTGGCCTACTGTAGTCCATGGGGTCACAAAAGTCAGACATGACTGAGTGAACAACAACAATGAGAACATTTTACTCTAATAGCAATCTTATATGAAGATTTTACCACCTTCTGAATTATCTTCGTGCCAATTCCTTAATTCTATGGGTGAAATCTCCAACCAGTCCTTCATGGAAACTCATTCGGTTTTTCAATGCTGCTTGTATATTATTTCAAATAATCAGCAAAAGTCCTCTCTTGAAGAGAAATTTTAGTGGTATTGTTACTACTGCAAACCAATATCCATTGTGTATGAAATATTTTGTTGTTGTATGCTAGCAGAAAGAACTGAACCCAAAACCAAAGATTAAAACAAAAAAAAAATCATCTTAAAAGTTCAAGTTTGGCATTTAGATAAATCTGGAAATAGATTTGCCTAAATAAATAGATAATGGATGGTTTTAGATTATTTCTGTGTTCTGTGCTTTTCATGCATGATGTGACTGAGATTCTTTCCAAGCCATTTACACAAGCCTCCTTTTAACTGTGTACTTTTAATATATCTGTAATGAGTTTTTTTTTTTTCCCTTGGAAACAAATAAAAAACCCCAGAAAACTGCATATTTGATACAGCTGTGGACAGCGTCCTTAACAAATAATTCAATAGCTCTCTGGCACACATGTGATAAAGTTGACAATTTTAAACTGTCTATTAAACTAGAATTATCTTTGAATTTGTACTTTTATTATGTAGAAAAAATGAGATAAAGCTATTCAAAGCCATTCATCTTTAGACACAGTTGAACTGTGTTATATGGAAGATATGAATTTGGGATTACTGTTGAGATGATATTGTTTTGAATTCTAAGGTGAGAGAAACTGTTTCTTAATTATAAACCTCATAAATATTGGAATTGCTCATATTTCCTAGCTTGTTAACTAACCATAAAATAGTCTGGAGGATTTTGCATAATTTGGTATAGTTGAATTTACTGGAGCAATCACTTAGTGAAGAATTTTTAACCACCAAAATGAGGAGATACCATTTTCTCAAAGTATTTACATAACACCAACATGTACTTTGGTCCTATGTATGTGTGTGCTGACTACAGTCCTACTCTTTGAGCCCTCTAGAGCTGTAGCCTACCTAGCTCCTCTGTCCATGAGATTTTCTAGGCAAGGATACTGGAGTGGGTTGCCATTTCCTACTCCAAACTTGGCCTGCAAGAATGTAATTTCATGCTATTGCATTCTCATTTAGTGTAGTTGATTCATACAAGGAAGTTTTACTTCATCAAAAATTTTTATATTATGTCTTTCAATACAAACTAAATTTTGCTCTTATATCATACTATCTTATAGTATCAATAAAAACTCGTGAGCTTGAAGTACACCATGATACTGAGATTTCTAATATTTTTCCTTTTCAAAGGGCTATCTCACTCACCCTAAACAGAAAATCATTTTTTTTTCCCATTTGTGAAATGATCAGATGATCTGTTTAAAACAACAAATTGTAATAAGTCTTTGGAATAACGAAGTTTAACTATTATAATATTATGCATGAGCAGTTCAATTTTCTTCAGGTAGTCTCATAAAGAATCATACATTGTCATTATACTTAGTAATTATGTTGGAAAATATAATTATACATTATAATGCATTTTTAGTATTACAAGTAATTAAACTAAAAAACAATTACTCTATGAATAATTCATTTCTTTTTTAAAAATCTTTTTTTTAAGTAGTTGATACCAAAGAATTTTAGAGACTTTAAAAGGAACAAAGAGCCAAGTAGGGATTCTATTTGTTGTTGTTTAGTCTCTAAGTCAGTCCAACTCTCTTAAGACCCATGGACTTTAGCCCACTAGGTTCTTTCATTCATGGAATTCTCCAGGCAAGAATATCAGAGTGGATTGTCATTTCCTAATCCACAGGACTCTATTAAAACTACAATATTTTAGTAGTTCTGTAAAGGAAATTTAGAATATTATGTAAATATATCATGTAATTTAAGGTCTACGCTTAAATGATGTGGAACTCTTGCTTTGACAGCAATATTTTGACTCTGAGAATGCCCTTGGCAGAGAAGAGGACACATAGAAAATGCACATGAAATACATTAGCCCTCTGACACCTACATAATTTCTCTATATGCAAGATTTCATTGTAAAAAGTATCTTGACCTTGCACCACTGTACTTGATTTCTATCTATACACTTTTGTGACTCAGTTGTATTTATTATGATTATTTCAGGTGGTTTGGAATAATTTTGCAATTGGAATTTATCCCACCTCTTTTTCGGTTGTCTAAACTTGCAGAAAACTTGGTGTTTTCTTAAACTCTTTTTTGGTTGTCTAAACTTGCAGGCAACGTGGTGTTAGAGAAGACTCTTAAGAGTCCCTTGGACTGCAAGGAAATCAAACCAGTCAATCCTAAAGGAAATCAGTCCTGAATATTCATTGGAAGGACTCATGCTGAAGCTGAAACTCCAATCCTTTGGTCACTTGATGCAAAGAACTGACTCACTGGAGAAGACCCTGATGCTTGGAAAGACTGAAGGTGGGAGGAGAAGGGGACAACAGAGGATGAGATGGTTGGATGGCATCCCCGACTCAATGGACATGAGTTTGAGCAAGCTGTAGGAGTTGGTGATGGACAGGGAGGCCTGGCCTGCTGCAGTCCATGAGGTTGCAAAGAGTCAGACACGACTGAGTGAACTGAACTGGACTGAAACTTGCAGAATATGATTAGAAATTTTAAGAATTTTAAGCCTCTTTTGATTATAATAGCTAACATATTGGGTTGGCCAAGAAGCTCATTTGGATTTTTCTTTAAGATGTTACAGAATACCCAAATGAACTTTTCACCAACCCAATATATTGAGTTCACCTTATGTTTTAGAATAGAGCTTCTTACTACATCATTTTTATTCTCACAAAAATTACCACTAGAAAGCCTTTTTTTTTTTTTTTTTTTTTGGTAAGGAAACCTAAGCTTAGCAAGATTACACTACTTGCTCAAATAACTTGCAAATAATGAAAGAGTTTGAACCCAGGTGGTTCAATCCAAGAGGATGCTATTTTAACCTCTATATTATAGTATGCCCTCAGATTTTACCAAACATTTCTATAATTGAGTGAGAAATATCCAGATTAGTTAATAATGACTATCAAAGAGAACTGGATTGTAGCTACACTGTGTTACATCATTCATTGGACAGTATATATCTAGTAAAATTTTAGATGATAAATGGATAGATTTTTTAAATAGACATTTCTCGCATAACAAACATATTCAATTAAGAACAGTTTCATGACAATATACACTATATTTAGAAGTACTCTGATTCCATGAACTTTTTTTTATGATGCAAACTCATTTTGTTTCCATTCTACTGACTCCAAATGTTGAAGCTGACCACTTTGAGGCTTTAACTCAATAGCATTCCAATTAGCTCATTATGGACCAACCATCTCCACTTCTCTTATAACAGTAAAGAAAGGGCATAGGCTTGAAATACAGCAGACACAAGTCTAAGTCTTTATTCTGCTACTGCTAATTTTGTAAGGTTAAATAATTGCTTAAGTTGTCTGGTATATAAACACAAGTCATCTCCCCAAAATTAACGTATCATTTCTAAAACATTGATAATACTGTCACATTGAACCATATATATGAAATCTTCACAGGGATTATGTTGAGTACTCAGTTGATATCAGCAAATAAAATAAGTGAATTATCTGAAACTTATCAGCTAAATAAGTTTCAGATATGTTTTCAAACAAGTGTTTAAATAAGAACATTCTCTTTAGCAGTGCACCAAAGAGTGGTATACAGACAGCAAAATCATCCAGCAAGAACATATATAAAATTGTTAAATTGCGTTCTTGGGATGACTATGAATATTATTAAATATGCAAAAATGTTAGGATATTGCAGGCAAATGTCTCCCTCTCCTTACCATCAAAGAAAACACAAATAGTACATTTGAGCATAGATCCCTAGAAAATCATCCTAAGTTATGAAATGTACATAATTACTTTTATGGAACTCTATTTAAAAGAAAATTAGTCTTGAAATAAAAGAAAAGAGATCTATGTTAGTGGAGAAAATCAAAAATCATGAAATAGAATGAAGAAAAGAAAAATAATTACTTAAATAATATGTGAACAAAAAATAGAATTTAATTTCTACTACTAGTGAGAAAAGAGTTTTCCATTCATCTCAACTGCTTACCATTCCAGATATTTATACTTAGCCATCCATCTCTCTTTAGCTTCAGTGGACAATCTTCATGATGGGATTAAATTACATTTAGCTTCTGTTTGTATTCATCCTGTAACAAGCCTCAGATTGATCCTTGTGTACTGTCAACATCCATGAATCTAATGGACAGTAGCAATAAAATTTTCCACATAAATTGCAATTAACATTTTTACTTTAGTTTGAGCAAATGGAAACATTGTGGCTGAAATATAAATTAGCATCTGCTTTAAAGTAAACCCTGTTGTGTTCCAGTGAGGCTTCACAAAATGTATCAACAAATTTTAACAAGACTGGCCCTGGAAAATACTGAATTATTCAGTTTAGTCAGAATGTTTGTTTAATCTGCCATTTTTGACATCTGATGAGTTATGAGACTCAGGACCCCAACTGTTGAAACAAAATCACATATTCACTATTTAGAACATTTTCCATTTGTAGGGTATGCAGCAATGTGTGCTTGTCTTAGCAAATTCAATAGCCTGAGAAGCCCTGTTTAGTAAAGAAGAGGTACATAATTTGTGGGAATCAGTGAAAAATTGAAAATATGGGACACATTTATCAAAAGTTATTAAGAATTTTAAAATGGTAACAGTTGGGCAAAACTTTGACATGCGGATCCTTGTGACAATATATACAGGTCACAAGCCCATGAAGCTGGCCCTGGATTTTGTTCACATCACCTGGCCTTAAGAATTATGCTGGAAATATGATCTGCAGTTACTTTATAGCTGTAAATAGATGTAAATAGATGTAAATAAATATAGATGTAAATAAATTGCATTTTAAGCAACTACTTCTCCCTGGTTTAGGTTCTTGTATAGCAATCTAATAATTCAAACCTTTGATGGTATCAGTATGCCAAAAAAGAAAAAGAAATAGAAATTTGGACAATCATCTAGTTATTTCAAGCCTCAAACTCATACTTCTACTTGACATTATGGGAAAAACTGAGCATTAATTGGATTACTTAAATTGTTATATATTTTTAGATTCTAGATTGCCATTATTATATATTACATGAATTGACTTAAGCTTTTATATTACAGTTCAATTTTTAGCTATCTTGTTATCTTTGTTGTAATTATTTGAACTCTTACTTATGTGTAATATTACCTTAGTTTTTTCAGTGTGTAATATTAAATATTAATATGTGCAATATGCTTGTCATTTTATAATATGCTAAATCCCTATATAAATACAAATAGAAAGATAGTTGGATGGATACATAGATAGATAGACAGTAGATGTACATGCATGCCAAATCGCTTCAGTTGTGTCCAACTCTTTGCAACCCTATGGACCATAGTCCACCAGGCTTCCATCTCCATGGAATTCTCCAAGCAAGAATACTAGAGTGGGTTGTCATGCCCTCCTCCAGGACATCTTCCTGACCCAGGGATTGAATTCACATCTCTTACATCTCCTGCATTGGCAAGAAGGCTCTTAATCTGGGAAGCCAAGATAGAAGATAGTAGGTACATAGACATAAATATATGATTAATAGACAGATGAATAGATAAATAGATAATAGTTATTTACTCCAAGTTGAATTTAATCCTACCCCTGAGATCAAATAAGAGTCCCTCAATTTCTAATTCCATGAGAAGCAATATACTTCCAAATGACTTTTGTTCTGTTTTTAGGATCCCCTCTGGCTCCAGGAATGTTTTTTTCTGCAATATACTGACCCATACTTGCAGGTCAGTACCAAATTTAGCACACATGCACCCTCCCCAAAAGCTAATTACACAGGAAAACAATATTAATGTGATTTCCACTTCTAGCCATGATGGAATTACTGAGATATATTTCACTCCTCACCATAAAGAATAATTAGACCAAATGTAATGAAAATGATTTCTACTACTCAATAACAGATAATGCAGAGCAAAGAGTGGTAAGAAAAGGAAAAGAAAAAAAAAAAAAAAAAAAGAACTGAGTTTGTGTTTCCTGAGCGTCAAAGCTCAGGGATAAAGGAACTGATCAGTTCAGCAGTCCCTCTGAGTTGAAGGGATCCCTTTCCTGGTCATGCCCTGTCTTCAGGACATTCAGCACCATTGATGCTAATGCTTATGATTTGTTCCTGGGTCAGAAGAGCTGAGGGCTTTCAATTCTGGTTTATAACTATCAGTTAACCCAGGGAGTCTGCCCTTCAGATGTATGGTTTTATCAGCCACCTGTTCCTTCCCTCTGGGAACCAAATTGCTCCCAAACTCTCCTCCCATTCACCTACAAGAGCAGTTTATTTCTTTTCTCCACAGCAGTATCCTGAGATAATAAGATTTTTATGTATTCTCTATGGGTAGAGGCCATTTTCTTCCTTCCTCCACAGGTAGTTGATTTTTAACTGTACCAGGAATCCCAGGTAGCACTAGAGGTAAAGAACCCACCTGCCAATGCACGAGGCATAAGAGACATGGGTTTGATCCCTGGGTTGGGAAGATGCCACAGAGGAGGAAATGGCAACAAACTCCAGTATTTTATCTGAAGAATTGGATGGACAGAGGAGATGGCAGGCTACAGTCCATTAGGTTGCAATGAGTCAGACACAGCTGAAGGGACTTAGCAAAGACACATGCCTCCAGATGCAAATATTTCCCGCCCCTACCACAACAGTTTGGGCTTCCTGGTGCCACGTAGTAAAAAAAAAAAAAAAAATCTGCCTGCACTATAGGAGATGTAGGAGGTATGGTTTTGATCCCTGGGTCAGGAGGATCCTGGAGGAAGGCATGACAATCCACTGCAGTATTGTTACTTAGAGCATCCCATGGACAGAGTCCACAGGACTGGAAAAAGTCACTTTTCATTCCATTCCCAAAGAAAGGCAATGCCAAAGAATGTTCAAACTTCCCAACAACTGCACTCATCTGGCACACTAGCAAAGTAATTCTCAAAATTCTCCAAGCCAGGCTTCAACAGTATGTGAACCAAAAACTTCCAGATGTTCAAGCTGGATTTTAAAAAGGCAGAGGAACCAGAGATCAAATTACAAAAGTCCTTTGGATCATAGAAAAATCAAGAGAGTTCCAGAAAAACATCTGCTTCTGCTTTACTGACTATGTCAAAGCTTTTGACTGTATGGATCACAAAAAACTCTGGAAAATTCTCAAGAGATGGGAATACCAGCCCACCTTATCTGCCTCCTGAGAAATCTGTATGCAGGTCAAGAAGCAACAGGTAGAACTGGACATGGAACAACAGACTGGTTCCTAATCAGGAAAGGAGTACTTCAAGGTGGTATATTGTTACCCTGCTTATTTAATTTATGTGCAGAGTGCATCATGCAGAATGCCATGCTTGATGAAGTACAAGTTGGAATCAAGATTGCCAGGAGAAATATCAATAACCTCAGATATGCAGATGACACCACCCTTATGGCAGAAAGCGAAGAGGAACTAAAGATCCTCTTGATGAAAGTGAAAAAGTTGGTTTAAAACTCAACATTCACAAAACAAAGATCACAGCATTTGGTCCCATCACTTCATGGTAAATAGATGGAGAAATGATGGAAACCGTGACAGTCTTTATTTTCTTGGGCTCCAAAATCACTGCAGATGGTGACTGCAGCCATGAAATTAAAATACACTTGCTCCTTGGAAGAAAAGCTATGACCAACCTAGACAACATATTAAAAAGTAGACACATTACTTTACTGACAAAGGTCTGTATAGTCAAAGCTATGGTTTTTCCAGTAGTCGTGTATGGATGTGAGAGTTGGACTATAAAGAAAGCTGAGCACCAAAGAATTGATGCTTTTGAAGTGTGGTGTTGGAGAAGACTCTTGAGAGTCCCTTGGACTGCAAGGAGATCCAACCAGTCCATCCTAAAGGAGATCAGTCCTGAATATTCATTGGAAGGATGAAACTCCAATACTTTGGCCCCCTGATGTGAAGAACTGACTCATTAGAAGAGGCTCCCATGCTGGGAAAGATTGAAGGCAGGAGGAGAAGGGGATGACAGAAGATGAGATGATTGCTTGGCATCACCGACTTGATGAACATGAGTTTGAGCAAGCTCTGGGAGATGGTGAAGGACAGGGAAGCCTAATGTGATGCAGTCCATTGGGCTGCAAAATTTGGACATGAATGAGTGATTGGAACAATAATGAAAGACTTAAACCTTTTTAAAATTTTTAACGGGAGGATAATTGATTTTTAAAATTGTTTTGACTTCTGAAATACAGCAGTGTGAAATAGCCATAAGTATACATATTTCCCCTCCCTCTTGAACTTCCTCCCCTCAACCTCCCCTCCCCTCAACCCATCCCACACCTTTAGGTTGTCACAGAGCACTAGGTTGAGCTCTTGTGCCTATGCAACAGCTTCTACTGGTTATCTATTTTACACATGGAGGTATATATATATATCAATGCTACTTTTTTAATTTACCTACCTTTTCTTTTCCCTGATGTGATATTCTTTGAAAACTAGAAATAAAATACCATTTGACCCAAGAAACCCACTCCTGGACATATACCCTGATAAAACCATATTTAAAAAGACACACATGCCCCTATGTTCATAGAAGCACTATTTACAAGAGCTAGGACAGAGAAGCAGCCTAGATGTTCATCAACAGATGAATGGACAAGGAAGTTGTGTACATATACCCAATGAAATATTATTTAGCCATAAAAAGGAACACATTTAAGTCAGTTCTAGTGAGGTGAATGAACTGAGAGCCTGTTATACAGAGTGAAGTAAGTTGAAAGAGAAAAGCAAATTTTGTATATTAATGCTATATATTGAATCTAGAAAAATGGCTCTGGGATGAAACTATTTGCAGGGCACGAATAGAGACACAGACATAGAGAACAGACTTTGCATACTTATTTTTAAAAACATTTTTTAGTGGTTTTTGCCATACATTGACATGAGTCAGCCATGGGTGTACATGTGTTGCCCATTCTGAACCCCCCTCACACCTCCCTCCCCATTCCATCCCTCAGGGTCATCCCAGTGCACCAGCCCTGAGCACCCTGTCTCATGCATGGAACCTGGACTGGCGATCTATTTCACATATGATAATATACATGTTTCAATGCTATTCTCTCAAATCATCCCACCGTCACCTTCTCCCACAAAGTCCAAAAGTCTGTTCTTTACATCTGTGTCTCTTTTGTTGTCTCACATATAGGGTCATCATTACCATCTTTCTAAATTCCATATATATGCATTAATATACTGTATTGGTGTTTTTTTCCTTATGACTTACTTCACTCTGTATAATAGGCTCCAGTTTCATCCACCTTATTAGAACTGATTTCATTGTGTATATGTACCACAGCTTTCTTATCCATTCATCTGCCAACGGACATCTAGGTTGCTTCCATGTCCTGGCTATTGTAAACAGTGCTGTGATGAACACTGGGATACATGTGTTTCTTTCATTTCTGGCTTCCTTGGTGTGTATGCCCAGCAGTGGGGTTGCTGGGTCATATGGCAATTCTATTTCTAGTTTTCTAAGGAATCTCCACACTGTTCTCCTTAGTGGCTGTACTAGTCTGCATTCCCACCAATAGCATAAGAGGGTTTCCTTTTCTCCACACCCTCTCCAGCATTTATTGTTTATAGACATTTTTATAGCAGCCATTCTGACCAGTGTGAGATGGTGAAGGTGGTTTTGATTTGCATTTCTCTGTGGATTCTTCTTTTATAACAACTATTCACCTTTCATAATTTTGTTGGAATTTCTTATGTACTTGTTTGCCTTACTATTCGATTTGTCTTTCTAGGTTTAACTTTTCTATTCCGTTCCTGTTATTTTACTTTGTATTATATAAGGTACAAAATAGGTATATACACACATGAACATATAAAGCTGCTAAATTTAGCCTGATAGACCTTGTTGCAATGATTTATTGGAGGTACTCAGGCTATCCTTATTTATGTATTATCCATGTCATATTCCAATATACAATGTTGAGGGGTTTATATTCAAAGTGCATAAAGACTCATACAACCCAATAACAAATGAATAGATTTAAGAAAAAAGAAAAATTGGTAAGGGACCTTGTCAGGGAAGGTTTAACAGGAGGATTCCTATGTGCTGTTTCTCATAAATCCTCTGTTCCTTATCAGTTTCTGGCAACAGAAACAAGTGGAATGGCAAGCTGCTCCCAGGACTGAGATCATAGGATGAGACAAGCATGAATCTACTTCAGTAAACATTCTCCTTACGACAAAACTTCTTAGTCTCAATCCTTTTTCTTGAGATATGAATTGTCTCCTGACCTTATGACCATTGTTAATCCCTTGGTAACAGTTGCTGTACGTTTGGTTTTCTGATCTTTATCATTGTCAAAAGAAATTCCTTGTATAACAGCCTATATATACTCACAGAAAGATCATTAAAGCACCTTTGCTCCATCAGAGCTTGGGTCTCCATGTCTTTCTTTCTTTCTCTCTCTCTCCCCCTCCCTCTGGCTAATTCTCTTTAGTGTAGAAACCCACCAAGCTCATTCTCCTGCCTGGGCTTTCAAGACTCATCTAGAGGGTGCCCTGTGCCTTCGTGAGCAGTACAAGCCCTGTTCTAGGGTTTTATTTGTTCTCTGCATAAACCAGGGAATATTAGCTTCTTTCTCTCCTTCACTTTCTTATCGTCAACTCTGGACCACCAGGTTCTGGTCCATTAAAGGACCACAACAGGACCTGAATAGACAATAAAAGGTATAAATGGCCAACAGATACATGGAAATCTGCTCAACTTCACTAAAATTCAGGGAACTGTAAATAAAAATCACAATGAGACTTTACTTCATACTGTCAGAGTGATTATCAAAAAAGAAGAAGAAGAAGAAGAAATAACAAGTGGTGATGAGGGTACAGAGAAAGGGAAGCATTATACATTGTTGTTGGGAATGAAAATTGCTGCGGTGATTATAAGAGACAATGTGAAGTTTCTGAAAAAGCTTAAAATACAACTACCATATGATCTATCAATCTCACTTCTGTGTTTATATCCAAAGGAAATGAAATCAGTATCTCAAAGAGATATCTGCACTCTTAAGTGAATGTAGCATTGTTTCCAGTAGCCAATATATGGAAATAGCCTGTCTGTCAACAGATAAATGAATGAAGGCAAAAACTATGTATATAGTGAAATAATATTCAGCTAGAAAAGAGAAGGAAATCTACCATGTAATAACATGGAAGAACCTGGAAGACACTATCTTTTGTGAAATACACCAGTCACAGAAAGACAAATTACTGTACAATATCACTTATATGTGGAATTGAAAAGAGTTGAGCTCATAGAAGAAGAGAGCTGATTGATGGTTTCTTGGGGCTGAGGGTGAGGAAAATAGAGAGACTTAGATCAGAGGCTATGTATTTTCAGTTGTAAGTTGACTATTTTCTAGAGAGCTAATATACAGCATGTGCAGACTGTTGCTTCAGTTGTCCCCAACCCTTTGAGATACTATGGACTGTAGCCCACCAGGCTCCTCTCCCCATGGTATTCTTCAGGCAACAATACTGGAGTGGGTTGTATGACTTCCTCCAGGGGGTCTTCCTGACCCAGGCATCAAACCTGCATCTTTTA
This sequence comes from Bos grunniens, assembly GCF_055505025.1. Classification (NCBI taxonomy): domain Eukaryota; kingdom Metazoa; phylum Chordata; class Mammalia; order Artiodactyla; family Bovidae; genus Bos; species Bos grunniens. The sequence goes on along the minus strand of NC_141176.1, from coordinate 4,754,463 downwards.
TTTCTCCTCCTTTGGCAGGCAGTTCTTTACCACTAGTGCCACAAGGGAAGCCCAATATACAGCATGACTATGGTTGATACACGGGCTTCTCTCCTGGCTCAGATGGTAAAGACTCTGCCTGCAGTGCAGGAGACCCAGGTTCAATCTTTGGATCAGGAAGATCCCATGGAGAAGGGAATGGCTACCGACACCAGTATCCTTGCCTGGAGAATTCCATGGACAGGGGAGCCTGATGGGCTAGAGTCCATGGAGTCGCAAAGAGTAAGAAATAACAGAGCGACTAACACTAACTAACGATGGTTAACATACTGTAGCATATACTTGAAATTTGCTGAAAAGGTAGATATTAATTGTTCTTGCTGCTGCTACTGCTGCTAAGTCACTTCAGTTGTGTCCGACCCTGTGAGACCCCATAAATGGCAGCCCACCAGACTCCCCCATCCCTGGGATTCTCCAGGCAAGAGCACTGGAGTAGGTGGCCATTTCCTTCTCCAATGCATGAAAGTGAAAAGTGAAAGTGAAATTGCTCAGTCGTGTCCGACTCTTAATTGCTCTTACTACATACATAAAAACAGATTAAATATATGAGATGATAAATGTATTAATTGGCCTCACTATGATAATTATTTCACAATGTATAGATATATCAAGCTATAACATCAGTTCAGTTCAGTCGCTCAGTCATGTCCGACTCTTTGTGATCCCATGAATTGCAGCACGCCAGGCCTCCTGTCCATCACCAACTCCCGGAGTTTACTCAAACTCACGTCCGTCGAGTAGGTGATGCCATCCAGCCATCTCATCCTCTGTCGACCCCTTCTCCTGCCTCCAATCCCTCCCAGCATCAGAGTCTTTTCCAATGAGTCAACTCTTCGCATGAGGTGGCCAAAGGACTGGAGTTTCAGCTTCTTCCTTCCAAAGAAATCCCAGGGCTGATCTCCTTCAGAATGGACTGGTTGGATCTCCTTGCAGTCCAAGGGACTCTCAAGAGTCTTCTCCAACACCACAGCTCAAAAGCATCAATTCTTCAGCGCTCAGCTTTCTTCACAGTCCAACTCTCACATCCATACATGACCACAGGAAAAACCATAGCCTTCACTAGACGGACCTTTGTTGTCAAAGTAATGTCTCTGCTTTTGAATATGCTATTTAGGTTGGTCATAACTTTCCCTCCAAGGAGTAAGTGTCTTAATTTCATGGCTGCAATCACCATCTGCAGTGATTTTGAAGCCCAGAAAAGTAAAGTCTGACACTGTTTCCACTGTTTCCCCATCTATTTCCCATGAAGGGATGGGACCAGATGCCATGATCTTTGTTTTCTGAATGTTGAGCTTTAAGCCAACTTTTTCACTCTCCCCTTTCACTTTCATCAAGAGGCTTTTTAGTTCCTGTACTTACTGCAATAAGGGTGGTGTCATCTGCATATCTGAGGTTATTGATATTTCTCCTGGCAGTCTTGATTCCAGCTTGTGCCTCTTCCAGCACAGCGTTTCTCATGATGTACTCTGCATATGTTAAATAAGCCAGGTGACAATATACAGCCTTGACATACTCCTTTTCCTATTTGGAACCAGTCTGTTGTTCCGTGTCCAGTTCTAACTGTTGCTTCCTGACCTGCATACAAATTTCTCAAGAGACAGGTCAGGTGGTCTGGTATTCCCATCTATTTTAGAATTATCCACAGTTTATTGTGATCCACACTGTCATAGGTTTTGGCATAGTCTAAACCAGAAATAGATGTTTTTCTGGAACTCTCTTGCTTTTTCCATGATCCAGCAGACGTTGGCACTTTGCTCTATGTGTTTTTTTTTTTTTTTTTTAACTTTTTTTAAAATTTTATTTTATTTTTAAACTTTACATAATTGTATTAGTTTTGCCAATTATCAAAATGAATCCGCCACAGGTATACATGTGTACATTTTAATTTTTCCATTATACCTCAAAAAACCTGGAAAAATGTAAAAAGAAAGATAAAACTAAAGTTCTGAGTGGCAGAGACATTTAAATAGAGGCAGTCTAAAAAGAGTGTCCCACTCTTTACCACAATGCTATCATAAGCACCATAAAAACATTATTGATTAAACAATAACTTACCTTTTGCATACTTATTGTCAATGTTAGTCATGTTTACCTCAACTATTGTGTCTTATACCTGGTTTGCAAGGATTTTACTAAACTTCCTCCATCAGTCCCCAAAGACTATCTCCCCGAAGTTGTGTGTGTTTGTATTCACACTCAGTTTTGTGGGACTCTTTGCTGCCCCCTGGAATGTACCTCCACCAGACTCCTTTGTCTATAAAATTTTCCAGACAAAATTCTTGACCCAGTTGCCACTTCTTCCTCCAGGAGATCTTCCTGACCCATGAACTGAACCTGCATTTGCTTTGTTTTTTTTTTTTTTTTTCACCACTAGTTCCACCTATGAAGGCCAAAGCATTAATCAAATAAACTTAAAAATTAAAGGACTATATAGGCATTTTATAGGGCCATAACAAGCTGCGACTAGAAACAGCCTTCAGTTCCATGAAGTTTCCATTCAACAAAATGCTTAAATATGTACTTACTAGGTGCTAAAAATGTGGTGATTGTATTTTACTGTTGCTATATCACGTTATGTAACATATTAGTCTCTTTTTTTTCCACTTTGCCTGGCATTGTTCCAGTTTTAGTTGTGTAAGTATCTCATCTTTAAAAATTCTTCATTTCCTGGTAAATAGAGATGTCCTATATCTTTATTTATCTCCTTACCCTCGTCCAAGGTAAGAAGCAGTGGCTGCGCTTTGCTGGAACAGCCATGAAGAGATACTCCACGTCCAAGGTAAGAGAAACCCAAGTAAGACAGTAGGTGTTGCAAGAGGGCATCAGAGGGCAGACACACTGAAACCATAATCACAGAAAACTAGTCAATCTAATCACACTAGGACCACAGCCTTGTCTAACTCAATGAAACTAAGCCATGTCCTGTGGGGTCACTCAAGATGAGCAGCTCATGGTGGAGAGATCTGACAGAATGTGGTCCACTGGAGAAGGGAATAGCAAACCACTTCAGTATTCTTGCCTTGAGAACCTCGTGAACAGTATGAAAAGGCAAAATGATAGGATACTGAAAGAGGAACTCCTCAGGTCAGTAGGGGCCCAATATGCTAGTGGAGATCAGTGGAGAAATAACTCCAGAAAGAATGAAGGGATGGAGCCAAAGCGAACAGAATACCCAGTTGTGGATGTGACTGGTGATAGAAGCAAGGTCCGATGCTATAAAGAGCAATATTGCATAGGAACCTGGATTATCAGGTCCATGAATCAAGGCAAATTGGAAGTGGTCAAACAAGGGATGGCAAGCGTGAATGTCGACATTCTAGGAATCAGTGAACTAAAATGGACTGGAATGGGTGAATTTAACTCAGATGACCATTATATCTACTACTGTGGGCAGGAATCCCTTAGAAGAAATGGAGTAGCCATCATGGTCAACAAAAGAGTCCGAAATGCAGTACTTGGATGCAATCTCAAAAATGACAGAATGATCTCTGTTTCCAAGGCAAACCATTCAATATCACAGTAATCCAAGTCTATGCCCCAACCATTAATGCTAAAGAAGCTGAAGTGGAACAGTTCTTTGAAGACCTACAAGACCTTTTAGAACTAACACCCAAAAAAGATGTCCTTAGCATTATAGGGGACAGGAATACAAAAAAATGAGGTCAAGAAACACCTGGATTAACAGGCAAATTTGGCCTTGGAATATGGCATGAAGCAGGGCAAAGACTAATAGAGTTTTGCCAAGAGAACACACTGGTCATAGCAAACACCTCTTCCAACAACACAAGAGAAGACTCTACACATGGACATCACCAGATGGTCAAAACCAAAGTTAGATTGATTATATTTTTTGCAGCCAAAGATGGAGAAGCTCTATACAGTCAACAAAAACAAGACCAGGAGCTGACTGTGGCTCAGATCATGAACTTCTTATTGCCAAATTCAGAATTAAATTGAAGAAAGTAGGGAAAACCACTAAACCATTCAGGTAGAACCTAAATAAAATCCCTTATGATTATACAGTGGAAGTGAGAAATAGATTTAAGGGACTAGATCTGATAGACAGGGTGCCTGATGAACTATGGACAGAGGTTCGTGACATTGTACAGGAGACAGGGATCAAGGCCATCCCCATGGAAAAGAAATGCAAAAAAGCAAAATGTCTGTCTGAGAAGGCTTAGAAATAGCTGTGAAAAGAGGAGAAGGAAAAGCAAAGGAGACAAGGAAAGATATAAACATCTGAATGCAGAATTCCAAAGAATAACAAGAAGAGATAAGAAAGCCTTCCTCAGTTATCAATGCAAAGAAATAGAGGAAAACAACAGAATGGGAAAGACTAAAGATCTCTTCAAGAAAATTAGAGATACCAAGGGAACATTTCATGCAAATTTGGGCTCGATAAAGGACAGAAATGGTATGGACCTAACAGAAGCAGAAGATATTAAGAAGAGGTGGCAAGAATACACAGAAGAACTGTACAAAAAGATCTATATGACCAAGATAATCACGATGGTATGATCACTGACCTAGAGGCAGACATCCTGGAATGTGAAGTCAAGTGGGTCTTAGAAAGCATCACTACGAACAAAGCTAGTGGAGGTGATGGAATTCCAGTGGAGCTATTTCAAATCTTGAAAGATGATGCCGTAAAAGTGCTGCACTCGATATGCCAGCAAATTTGGAAAACTCAGCAGTGGCCACAGGACTGGAAAAGGTCAGTTTTCATTCCAATCCCAAAGAAAGGCAATGCCAAAGAATGCTCAAACTACCGCACAAATGCACTCATCTCACACACTAGTAAAGTAATGCTCAAAATTCTCCAAACCAGGCTTCAGCAATATGTGAACCATGAATTTCCAGATGTTCAAGCTGGTTTTAGAAAAGGCAGAGGAACCAGAGATCAAATTGCCAACATCTGCTGGATCATGGAAAAAGCAAGAGAGTTCCAGAAAAAACATCTATTTCTGCTTTCTTGACTATGCCAAAGCCTTTGACTGTGTGGATCTCAATAAACTGTGGAAAATTCTGAAAGAGATGGGAATACCAGACCACCTGACCTGCCTCTAGAGAAACCTATATGCACGTCAGGAAGCAACAGTTAGAACTGGACATGGAACAACAGACTGGTTCCAAATAGGAAAAGGAGTATGTCACAGCTGTATATTGTCACCCTGCTTATTTAACTTATATGCAGAGTACATCATGAGAAACGCTGGGCTGGAAGAAGCACAAGCTGGAATCAAGACTGCTGGGAGAAATATCAATAACCTCAGATATGCAAATATACCACCCTTACAGCAGAAAATGAAGAGGAACTAAAAAGCCTCTTGATTAAGGTGAAAGAGGAGAGTAAAAATGTCAGCTTAAAGCTCAACATTCAGAAAATGAAGACCATGGCATCTGGTCCCATCCTTTCATGGGAAATAGATGAGGAAACAGTGGAAACAGTGTCAGACTTTACTTTTCTGGGCTCCAAAATCACTGTAGATGGTGATTGCAGTCATGAAACTAAAAGACACTTACTCCTTGGAAGAAAAGTTATGACCAACCTAGATAGCATATTCAAAAGCAGAGACATTACTTTGCCAACAAAGGTCCGTCTAGTCAAGGCTATGGTTTTTTCAGTGGTTATGTATGGATGTGAGAGTTGGACTGTGAAGAAAGCTGAGCTCCGAAGAATTGATGCTTTTGAACTGTGGTGTTGGAGAAGACTCTTGAGAGTCCCTTGGACTGCAAGGAGATCCAACCAGTCCATCTGAAGGAGATCAGCCCTGGGATTTCTTTGGAAGGACTGATGCTAAGCTGAAACTCCAGTCCTTTGGCCACCTCATGTGAAGAGTTGACTCATTGGAAAAGACTCTGATGCTGGGAGGGATTGGGGGCAGGAGGAGAAGGGGACAACAGAGGATCAGATGGCTGGATGGCATCACTGACTTGATGGACGTGAGTCTGAGTGAGCTCCGGGAGTTGGTGACAGACAGGGAGGCCTGGCGTGGTGTGATTCACGGGGTCACAAAGAGTCGGACACGACTGAGCGACTGAACTGAAGTGAAGTGATATCTTTATTATATTGTTTGAGAATTTAGAGACTCACATAAAAGAAATTCTACAAAGATATTCAAAGTACACAAGAGTTTAAAGTTTAGAACAAAATACTCATGGTGATTTGAAGACATATATTGGTCATGATGTTCATCTTCACAGTGTCTGTTTTCCTTCATTTCTATAGTAATATTGAGCCTTATTTAAAATAATTTAATGTAGCAGTCAACAGCAATAGTTGGTTATAGTATTACAGAAAATAAAATATTTTTCATTCGGGAGAGGAATCATTTCAGAGTGGAAATGTCCATAGTCACAGTGCAGAACTAGGGAAAAAGTGAAGGGCACAGAATAAATACGGACAAAATAAGGACAAGGGGACAGTGGGAGGGAACTCCTAAGAGGGGAATGAAAAAGCAGAGTGGTGGTGTCTATTGATGTTGTCCTTCAGTGCTTAGTTAAGGGTTCAGATTTTCTTGAATGTGTTTAGCAGGGGAGGGTGTAATTTCCTCCATTCTGTCTCATTGCAACAAAAATTTGAAGCTACGAATGGACCAGTGTTACAGCCCTCAAAGAGACTAGTGTTACAGCTCTGTGTTACAGCTCAGTTTTATTTAGAAAGCAAAGGAAAATACATGTTGGTGGCTTAAGGACACACCAATCCAAAAGACGTGAAGAGAAGAGAGGCCTCCATCCCAATTTTGGCTCCTCTTTTTTATGTTTTTTTTTCTCCTCCCCCTAGGCCTGCCCTGTGTAAACTTGGCTATCCAGGAGTGCTGTTTGTTTTACCTGAGGTCCTTACTCTGGTCCTCGGACCTTCCTTTGTTCTATTTTTCCCTTCCTTGTCTTTTAGCCACCGCCATTCTGGACTCATTTTTCCTATCCTAACTACCTTACGTGTTCAAGAAAGTTAAGTCTACAAAATGATGAAAATTATGCTCTTTCAGGAAAAGCAAACTATTCAAGTGAACACAGAACACTTCAACAGGGAGGAATCATCTAGAAAACTATGATAGAGTTATTTGGTTCTCCTAGGCCTCAGCTAGTGTTGAAGAAGGAGAGAGGGGCCCATTCATTCTCAGGAATTGAATAGTCTTGTTGTAAAAGGAGACAGTGTCTCACTATGCTACCGTTGACTTAAAGAAAACCATACAACATAAGAGCTATGAGTTAAAGTTTTGCTTAAACTCAGAGTCTTGCTGAGGATGGTAGCCCAGGAAACAGCCCCTCTATAGTTCTAAGGGGACTACTCTGTGAAGGTTGGGAATTAGTCAGTATTCATAAGATTTTGGCTAAAGAATATGAGCAGTCAAGTGTACAAATCAATAATAGGTTACTATTGGTCACAAGAAACAAATTTCTCAGTTAATGATTTTAGTGCTTTTCTTATACATGAGAAGATGCAAAAATCTAGGTTCATTAATATTCTATCTGAGATATACATTTATCAAAGAGGCCTGATTTTCCAAAACACAGTGCAAACTCATCCTGTTTTCATCCTAAATTCCTCTCAGGGTACTCTGTTGGTTAGCAACTGCAGTGGCTGATGATTCAATCCTTGTAGAACTGGGTTGTGAGCAACCTTTTTTGTTTTGTACCTCTCCTACCTTCTCATCTCCTGTCTTCCCCTGTAGATGTTCTTATGGTGAGACTTCCTGAGTGAAGAACTGTGCCTACTAACCATGAAACACATTGTATCATACATTTTGTTTCATGACTAACAGGGAAAATAAGGTCAAAAGTAAAATGTCTTTTAAAGAAAGCTGTGGGCTTCCCTCGGAGAAGGCAATGGCACCCGACTCCAGTACTCTTGCCTGGAAAATCCCATGGATGGAGGAGCCTGGTAGGTTGCAGTCCATGGGGTCGCAAAGAGTTGGACATGACTGAGCGACTTCACTTTCACTTTTCACTTGCATGCATTGGAGAAGGAAATGACAACCCACTCCAGTGTTCTTGCCTGGAGAATCCCAGGGACAGGGGAGCCTGGTGGGCTGCCGTCTATGGGGTCACACAGAGTCAGACACGACTGAAGCAACTTAGCAGTAACAATGGGCTTCCCTGATAGCTCAACAGGTAAAGAATCTTCCTTCCATGCAGGAGACACAGGAGATGATGGTTCAATCTCTGGGTTGAAGTTTCCCTGGAAGAGGAAATGACAATCCACTCCAGTATTCTTGCCTGAAAAGTCCCATGGACAGAGGAGCCTGGTGGCTACAGTTGAAAGGATCACAGAGAGTCAGACACTGCTGAATGAGTAAGGATGCACATTTATGCATGAGCCTGATTAAATATTGTGAAACTGATGAAACAAAGAAGCCATTTGACTGAGGTGGTCTAATAACTTGGTTGCCCAAGAAATCAATCCAAAATCCAAACCTGTAAGTGATTCAAAGTTAGAAAGTCAAAACCCAAGGACACCAGTCAGAAATATCCAACTTTTAATCAGAAATAGCCAGCTTTAAGCTACAGTCAATCAATAACTTTCTTATCTTGTTTCTTCTTTTTTCTCAGCTACTCCCTGAACTCCTATTGGTGGAGCACTTCTAAGCACTTCCAGGTTAACACTGCCTAATTCAAATCAATAAATGTTTAAATAAACCGTTGAAAAGTTCATACACCTCACTTTATCTTTCAACAATTTGTTTCTGTGCTCAGTCTCTCCTCTTATATCTCCATAGATCCACTCTACATTGCTCATTGAACTTTTGGTCTTTGGGAATAATGACTGTTCAGTTTTAAACAACTATGAGTAATGCTTCAAAGAAAACTAAATACCCAAGTGAAAATATCAAAGAGGCACATAAGACAGTCAATGCACAGAATCGGAAGTTTTGGGTTCCTTTTCTTGCAGTTTCTCTGTGCATTTATTGATAAAGAATTTTACTTCAACACTGCAGATGAAATATTGTTAGGACAAACATTTACTTTGTTGAGTTCCAAGACTTTTTTCACTAATGAAATAAGCATCGGGAGTCTTATTTTTAGCAATGTGTGCTTCTCTTGATGATGAGGACCTGCTATGTCTTATCTAACCATTAACTCACTTAATAGCAAATTCTAACAATGCAAGAGACTGTCTCCTACATTTCATTATATTCACATATAATCAGTAAACTATTGTGAATCTGCACTTTTTCTAATCAAAATTTGATCATGACTTTTCTTTTACTAAATTCTTTTTGGAATATAATGGCATATTTTGTTCATTGTTCTACATCTTTGCATTTCTTCCTGCATTTTTCCTTGTCTAGACATCTTTTTATATTATTCCATATGCTGATTCATTTAATTCATGCAGTATTATTGAAAGAAAATAAAAACTTTAAAATGACATTTTTTTTTAATGAAAGAAAATCCAAAATAAATAGCATTGTATTTAGATGGTGCTGAGTCTCATTCTATTCACAGCAGATAACAGGTGTGAATTGCTTCTTTACCAGCATAAATTCCCTGCTGTGAAGCCCTTTGTTAACTTCATGCTGCTTTCTTGCTCTATTAAGATTGCAAAAATACCAGATTCTACCTTAATGTAATTTTAAATGCTTTACTATTTTGAATAATGTTTATTTGTAAGTTCCTTCCTGAAATGAATGTGAATACAGTAATGCAAGTAAATATTATATACTCTACCCAATATTGATTCTAGAAAGACTACAGGACTATTGCATATGCGCACAGTTCAATTCAGTTGAGTCACTCAGTTGTGTCCTGCTCTTTGTGATCCAGGGACTGCAGCATGCCAGGCCTCGCTGTCCATCAACAACTCCTGGAGTTTACTCAAACTCATGTCCATTGAGTCAGTGATGCCATCCAACCATCACACCCTCTGTTGTCCCCTTCTCCTTCCACCCTCAATCTTTCCCAGCATCAGGATCTTTTCAAATGAGTCAGCTCTTCGCATCAGGTGCCCAAAGTATTGGAGTTTCAGCTTCTGCATCAGTGCTTCCAATGAATGCTCAGGACTGATCTTGTTTAGGATGGACTGGTTATATCTCCTTGCAATCCAAGGGACTCTCAAGAGTCTTCTCCAACACGACAGTTTAAAAGCATCAATTCTTCAGTGCTTATCTTTCTTTATAGTCCAACTTTCACTTCCATACATGACTACTGGAAAAACCATAGATTTGACTAGGCTGACTTTGGTTGGCAAATTAATGTCTCTGCTTTTTAAGTTGCTGTCTAGGTTGGTCATAACTTTTCTTCCAAGGAGCAAGCATCTTTTAATTTCATGGTTATAGTCAGCATCTGTAGTGATTTTGAACCCCAAAAGAATAAATCCTGTCACTGTTCCATTGTTTTCACATCTATTTGCCATGAAATGATGGGAACAGATGCTGTGATCTTAGTTTTCTCAACGTTGAGCTTTAAGCCAACTTTTTAACTCTCCTCTTTCACTTTCATCAAGAGGATTTTTACTTCCTCTTCACCTTCTGCCATAAGGGTGGTGTCGTCTGCATATCTGAGGTTATTGATATTTCTCTTGGCATTCTTGATTCCAGCTTCTGCTTCTTCCAGCCCAGCATTTCTCATGATCCCCTATAAGGAAAAGGACATCTTTTTTGAGTGTTAGTTTTAGAAGTTCTTGTAGGTCTTCATAGAACCGTTCAACTCCAGCTTCTTCAGCATTACTGATCAGAGCATAAACTTGGATTACTGTGATATTGAATGGTTTGCCTTGGAAATGAACAGAGATCATTCTGTCATTTTTGAGACTGCATCCAAGTACTGCATTTCGGACTCTTGTTGACTAAGATGGCTATTCCATTTCTTCTAAGGGATTCTTGCCCACAGTAGTAGATATAATGGTCATCTGAGTTAATTCACTCATTCCACTCCATTTTAGTTTGCTGATTTCTAAAATGTCGATGTTCACTCTTTCCATCTCCTGTTTGACCACTTCCAATTTGCCTTGATTCATGGACCTAACATTCCAGGTTCCTATGCAATATTGTTCTTTACAGCATCAGACTTTACTTCCATCACCAGTCACATCCACAGCTGGTTGTTGTTTTTGCATTGGCTCCATCCCTTCATTATTTCTGGAGCTATTTCTCCACTGATATTCAGTAGCATATTGGGATTGTACTAACCTGGGGAGTTCATCTTTCAGTGCCCTATCTTTTTGCTCCTTTATATGGTACATGGCATTCTCAAGTTAAAAATATGGAAGTGGCTTGCCATTCCCTTCTCCAGTGTACCACGTTTTGTCAGAATTATCCACCATGACCCATCCATCTTGGGTGGCCCTACATGGCATGGCTTATAGTTTCATTGAGTTAGACAAGGCGTGGTCCATGTGATCAGTTTGATTAATTTTCTGTGACTGTGGTTTTCAGTCTGTCTGCCTCTGATGTAGAAAGATAAGAGGCTGAGGGGGAAACTGGGTCTTTTTTGATGGGCAGTCCCAGGCTCTGTAAATCTTCAATCCAACTTTCTGTTGATGATTACAAGGGCAGGGCTGTGTTCCCTCCCTGTTATTTGACTTGAGGCCTAACTATGGTAGAGTTAATGAAGATAATGGTGACCTCCTTCAAAAGGTCCCATCAAGCACTGCTACACTCAGTGGCCCCAACCCTGCAGCAGGCCACCGCTGACTCACACCTCTGCCAGAGACTCCTGGACACTCATGGGCAAGTCTGGGTCAGTCTCTTGTGGCGTCACTGCTCCTTTCTCCTGGGTCCTGGTGCACACAAAGTTCTGTTTGTGCCCTCCAAGAGTCTGTTTCCCCAGTCCTGTGTAAGTTCTGGTGTCTCTATGATGGGATTAATGGTGACCTCCTCCAAGAAGGCTTATGCCATACCCAGGTCTACTGCACCCAGAACCCCTGCCCATGGGCAGTCCACTGCTGACCTGTACCTCCTCAGGAGACACTCAAACACCGTTCTGTCTCAGTCTCTGAGGGGTCTCCTGATGTGCACAAGGTATGTTTGAGCACTCTGAGCCTCTCTGGCAGGTATGGGATTTGATTCTAAATGCGATTTCACCCCTCCTATCATCTTGCTTGGCTTCTCCTTTTCCCCGGACATGGGGTATCTTCTCAAAGTCACTCCAGCACTGCACAGCAGCTGCTCAAGAACCGGGCAGCTGCCACTCCAGCACCTACTGTCAAATACATATAAATCATATATGAATATATAAACCTGTTTATTGTAATGTATGTGCATGCAAAAGTACTTTAGTTTTCATAGAGTTAGGCATATGCACATGTTTGCCTGTGTGCATGCATTCATTGGTAGGGAAGTGTGGTTCAATACTGCACATTTCTCCCCATCTTAGAATTTTATCCTCCGCATCTTAGAATTTTATCCTCCGCATCTTAGAATTTTAGAGATCCCCATCTTAGAATTTTAAAGCTCCATCTTAGAATTTTAAAGTTCCATCTTAGAGATTATCATGTTAGATATTCTAAGATGGGGAGCTTGGCATCAATTAAATTCCTCATCCTTCATCATTTCCCTGTTGATATATGATCACCCTGACCTGGTAGATCATTTTAGCTAGAATCCCCTTAAGACTTATGCCTTCACCCAGTGACTTGTTGGCTATATCCTCCCCATATTGATTCTAGAAAGACTATGGGACTATTGCATATACACACAAATGCATATAAATCACATATGAATATATAGACATGTTTATTCTAATGTATGTGCATGCAATAATAGCACTTTAGTTTTCATAGAATCAGGTATATGCTTGTGTTATCATGCATATGATCTTCATCATAGAATTATCCTTCCCATCTTAGAATTTTAGAGCTCCATCTTAGAGACTTACTTAAAATTGGAGGAAATTATTTATGGAAATTTGTAAATGCTTTGTGCCAGCATTTGAGATATAGAAGATAAATATAACCTTTTAATAGGTACACATATCAGGAGAACTACAATTGCTCCATGAGTTATTTAGAGCATGTTTATGATCATGGTAAATTTTCTGGTTTCTTTTGAGATGATAGAATTCAACTGGGTTGACTTGTTTAGGAAAGGTCTGTGCTTAAAAAAGCTACCACCAAACCATCATAGTAAACCTACCAGAAAGTGTAACTGTCATATAATAATAAAAAAATTTCTGACACAATGAAATGTTAAGGAAGACTTTATTCAGGATGACGTTGATAGATGTTAGGACTATCACAATAAGAGTGAGAAATTGAGTTCAACTCCAAATACAAGGAAAAATGAGAATTTATAGCCAATAAGTCATTGAGTGGAGGCATAAGTGGTAAGGGGATTCTAGCTAAATTGATCTACCAGGTCAGGGTTATCATATATCAATAGGGGAATGATGAAGGATGGGGAATTTAACTAGATGCCAAGTTTGGGAGGATTCTCTCGCAGTGACATAGTAGGATTCTTGCTAAAACTAGACTTACAAGGACAGAAGAGGACACCCTAGGATGAAACTCAGTTGAGCTGATAACTCAGAGGAGCCTGACTGAAGTTTGGTTAAGGAGAGAATCTCTGCCATAATTTCCTAGTAGATTAGAAGAGACAATTCCACTACACAGATTGTAAGAGGAGAATGAAGCAAATTATGGTCTTCAGTAGCTTCAGGTGTTATTCTACCCACTGCTGTGATAGTACTAATCATAACTACAGTGACAACCATTGTGAAAGTTGGTGGAGAACTCCGGGCAGGATAGTATTGATTGAAAATTAATCAGTGATCTAGGAATAAAGAAGAAAATTTTATTTGAGCCAAATTTGAAGATGATGATTCAAAGATCATCTCAGAAAGCTCTGAGAACTGTTCTAGCAGTTAGAAGTCAAGACACAGTTTATATAAATGTTTTGAGACAGAAGTGAGTGATAGTTGCTCAGTCATGCCTGACTCTTTACAACCCCATGGACTGTAGCCTGCCAGGCTCCTCTGTCCATGGAATTCTTCAGGCAAGATTACCGGAGTGGGTTGCTGTTTCCTTTTCCTTGAGACAGAAGGCTGTACATCAAATTATGTATTATTGACAGTTTACATATTCCAGATGTAAGCATCATAGCGGTTGGCCATGTGATCCCTTACAAAATCAAAAGAGGGTCATCTTTTAAGGAGTTATCTGCATTGTTGCTGTTGTTATTTTGGCGAGACGGGGAGGGAAATGCAGTGCAGCTTGCGGGATCTTAAGTCCCCAGTTACGGATTGAACACAGGCCCCTGGCAGTGAGGGCACCAAGTCCTAACCACTGGACCAGGGAATTCCCAGGAGTTGTCAAGATGCTGGGAGAATGTTGTTCTTTATGGTTGAGCAAGTATTGGGAGAGGTTTGGTCAATGCATAATGCAGATACTCAGTGCAGAGTGCAGGAAAAGAGGAGCTCAAAGGGTAGAGAAGAATTTTTTTGTTGAAATTTTTTGTGTCTTGCCATAAAATATAAATTGTATTTCACAGCATCACCTGTGACAGTGCACCCTGGCAGAACAAGCATAAAAGAGAGCCTAGAGTGATCAACAGGACAGAAATCAATAACACAGAAGAAACTGGGAGAAAACACATACAGACATTTCAAGCAAAAAAGAACCCTAAATATGAATCTGAGATATTGTCTTTCCATAGGTAAGGACTTATGCGAAAGTGATATCTTATTAAATTGACCTTATTTGTACCCATGGGCTGGTGAAGCCTGAGGACTTTCAGCTACTGAAATAATAAATCAGAACAAATATAAGCCATAAATACATAAATAATAAAAGTGTGAGTAAAATAAAAACCAGCTTATCCTTCATGCATTTCACCATTTTTGACTCATTAGAATTGGGACTGCGAATGTGAAGTTGATGAAGATGTCAAAGACAATGTCAAATGCAACTGAGAAAATTAAATCTCATCCAGAATACAAAGACAAATAAATAATTGGGATGCAAAATGTTTCCTCCTCAAATAAAGTATATCCATCTCCACTTGCAGTACATGGTTCAAGAGGTCATTAGAGGATACTACAAGAGATACAGGTTTGCATTCACTTACTCTTCTCTAGAGGTTGTCTTTGTGGGACTGGAAGAGCGCAAAGCCCTATCCAGCTACTGGAAATCCCTGAGTCAACACTTGGGTGCACTTTGGAAGATGAACAGCTGAGGACAAATTTTAAATATTGGTGGAAGGGATAATACTCTTAGAAATTAAGTAAGGTTGTCACTAAACAAAAGCAGGAGAGATTAAACACATGACACAATTCTGACCCCAGTGAAGCCACCTCTAATGCGGAAGTAGCCTCAGGTTGGCGGTAGGACTTCCTGCAAGAGTCCTCCTC
This sequence comes from Bos grunniens, assembly GCF_055505025.1. Classification (NCBI taxonomy): domain Eukaryota; kingdom Metazoa; phylum Chordata; class Mammalia; order Artiodactyla; family Bovidae; genus Bos; species Bos grunniens. Next base: position 4,739,136 of record NC_141176.1, on the reverse strand, counting down.
TGCTGCAGGCACTGCAGCTGCTACTGATCATTCTGAAAGACTTTGCCAGCTTGCTCTCATGTGCATCCAACAACCAATGCTCAAGTTTTTACTGAGTGCTTTTTCTTTTTTCCTCTCTCTCTCTTTTTTTAACTGTGTTCACATATATTAAAAGGTAGTATATGTAATAAAGCTGTGATATATACTTTTTTCACCTTCAGTGTGAATATGAAACAAATAGGGGAAAGAATGATGTGGGAAATATGCATTATTTGAAGGATCATAAATTCCATTATCCTCATTTTCTGTCTCTGAGTGCTTTTTCTGTGTCTGGGATTAATTCTGTTTCATGAAAACATGGGGAAAAAAAGTGTGAAAAGCCCATTCCTGACATCTGGAAACTTTTGGTCATAGGGACAGAAGTTAATATACATGATTAATAAGCAAACTATAAATGATGTTTAATAGCAAAACACCAATGCATTGATTATAGAACCTAGCAGTTCACATTACAAAATTACTTACAGTTTTGGTTCTGCTAATACTGTGTGATTTGGGGCAAGTCTTATTGTATCCAATTCTCAGTGATCTCAGCAGTTGAATGAGTAAATTTAATAGCATGTTCTCCTAGGTGCCTTTCTTTTCAAGGTTTACAGTTTAGGACACTGTAGACTACACCCAAAGAAACAAGTAGTTTTATTTAATTATACTGACTCTTCAGTATTGCTCAGGTTATGAACCACGTATGAAGATGAATACTTGAGTACATATACATGCAATATATGCATACATTTTATGTGAAAGTGAAAGTGTTAGTTACTCAGTTATGTCTGACTCTTTTCAACCCATGGACTGTAGCCCACCAGGCTCTTCTGTCCATGGAATACTCTAGGCAAGAATACTGGAATTGGTTGCCATGCTCTTCTCCAGGGGATCTTCCCAACCCAGGGACTGAACTGGGGTATCCTGCTTTGTGGGCAGATTCTTTATCATCTGAGCCATTAGTGTATACATTTGTTTAAATAATGAAAGCAGTATTTATGTAAACACACTGAGAAGTTCTTTTATTGGACTGAGGACAGACATAAATCAACTTGAGATAAAAGAATCATGAGAAAGCCAAGAACCAATATTTCACCAAGACAAAAAAAAATATGTACAAATAACCAACATACCCATGAAGACAATCAGCATCATTAGCCATCAGGGAGTGCCAATGAAAACAGTAGTATGATTCAATGTCAAGACCACTAGAATGGATTAAAAAATAAAACTGACATTATAAAATAAAATAACCATTTCTGAAAATAATTAAATCATTTCTTATAAATTTAAGTATACAATATAGCCTAGCAGTTTCATTCCTGGGTAAGGTGCCAGTACCAGGAATGCTCATAGGAGCTTTATTTGTGAATAAAAAATTGAAAACAAAATAATGTCCATTGTTTATTGATAAAAACCTTTTATTATCTTAATTCAAAGAGTATAGTAGTCACCAAAATAAAGAGCAAACTACTGATAAATACCTAATCACAGATGAATACTTGAAAAAATATGCTGAGTGAAAGAAGTCAGACAAAAATATAAATACTGTATGATTCCATGTATTGAAAATCTGCAACACTCAAAACAAATCCATAGTGATAGAAATCATGTCAATAGTTACCTGCGTCATGGGTAAGGGTGTGTAGACTGCCTGCAAAAGACATGAGGGAACTTTCCATATCATGATTAGGGTATTAAACATGTAGTATGTGTTTATAAAAGTCATCAAACTTACATTTAAATGCATGATGCCTCACAGTTTATAATTAAACAGACTACAATATTGAAACTAAAGTGGCGACTCATTGCATTATGAATTTTAGCATTTTGGCTACTTCTCTAGATGACTCTATGTAATATTCCACATTCACCAGTCTTCAGGAATTACTTGATAGGAGCTTATGTACTGATCAAGAGGTGAAAAACTATATTTAACAAGTAATAAACCAACAGTAAGCAAGAGAGTGTGTTATTGGCCAAAGAACAGATAGATAGATCAATGGCATAAAATGCAGAATCTGGAAATAGAGCCATATAAATAAAATTGATACCTTCAAATTGTGGTGCTGGAGAAGATTCCGGAGAGTCCCTTGGACAGCAAGATCAAACCAGTCAAATTTAAGGGAAATCAACCCTGAACATTTGTTGCAAAGACTGATGCTGAAGTTGAAGCTCCAGTATTTTGATCATCTGATGTGAACAGCTGACTCATTGGAAAAGTCCCTGATGCTGGGAAAGATTGAGGGTAAAAGGAGAAGATGACATCAGAGGATGAGATGGCTGGATGGTATCACCAATTCAATGGACATGAACTTGGTCAAAAGTCAGGAGAGACACAGGGAGGTTTTCTGTGCTGCAGTCCATGAGGTCACAAAGAGTTAGACATGACTGAACAATAGCAGCAATAACAAATATAGTCAACTGATATTTGACAAAGGAACAAAAGCAATACAATGGAATGAAAATAGTCTTTCAACAAATGGTGCTGAAATAACTGAACACTCAGATACCAAAAAAGAAGAAGAAGAATCTAGACACAGAGTGTATACCCTTCCCAATAATTAACTCAGAATGAATGCTAGACCTAAATGCAAACCAATACTATAAAGCTCCAAGAGAGCATAGAAAAAGCCTACCTGACCTTGGACATGACTATTTAGATACAGCACCAAAGTCATGATCTATGAAGGAAAACAATGATAAACCATAGTTCCTTTAAATTAGAAACTGTGCTCTGCAAAAGAAAGCATCAAGAGAATAAGAGACAAGCCACAGACTGGGAGAAAATATTTTTTAAAAACATCTAATAGCTAACTATTACTGAAAATAGACAAAGAACTCACAGAGCTCAAAAATAAGAGAAAAATCTAAAAATGAGCCAAAGTGCTTAATTGACTCCTCACCAAAGATAACAGATGGCAAATAAACATATACAAAGATGTTTCACATTATATGTCCTTAGGGGAATAGCAATGCAATCTCACTATATATCTACCAAATCGGCCAAAGTTTGGAGCCCTGAGAGCAGTGAGGGGGAGGATGTGGAGCCACAGACAGTCTCACTCAGTGCTGATGGGAATGCAAGATTATACAGTCACTTGTGAAGACAGTTTGAAGGAAAATTCTTACAAAACTAAATATACTCTTACCATACGATCCAGCATTTACACATCTCAGCATTTACCTAAAATAGCTCAGAACTTATGTCCACACAAAAACCTGCATATGGATGTTTATAGCAGCTTTATTCATAATTGCCAAAACTTAGACGCAACCAAGATGCCCTTCAGCAAATGAATGGATAAATGAACTATTGTCTATCTAGACAATGGAATAGTATTCAGCACTAAAAAGAGATGAGCCATCAAGCCATGAAAAGACATGGGAGGGACTTAAGTGCATATCAGTAAGTTAAATAAGCCAATCTGAAAAAGTTACACACTGTATGAATTCTACCATATAGCATTCTGGGAAAGGCAAGTCTATGGAGAAAATAAACTGTGCAGTGGTTGCCAGAGGTTGATGTAGGTTAAAGAATGAATAGGTGGGGCCCAGAAGATTGTTAAGGCAGTGAAAATACTCTGTGTGAGACTATAATGACGGATTCTTGTAACTATGTTTGTCCACACCTATAGAATGTATTTCCAAGCATGAACCCAAATATGAACTACAGATTTTGGTTGATCACACTGTGCCAGTGTAAGTTCAATAATTGTAACAACTGTACAACTCTGGTGAGGGACATTGATAGAGGGAGTGGGCTACATGTGTTTAGAATCAGAGAATGTTTAAGAAATTGCTGTATCATCTCATTTTTGCTTTTAGCTTAAAACTACTCTGAAAGTACTCTTTAATATATAAAAGAAAAATTGAGTATTTAGAGAATGTAAAATATTATAATGACATTATAATTTTTCCTTCAGTGACATTTAAACTGTATATTTTGTTACTAAACCACAAATATCACTGCAAAAGAGTATTGCAGTGTCTTCCAATGTGTTTTCTACAAAATTTTTCAGAAGCTAATAATCTAAGCACTCCTAACACTGTATGCTGGTTCAGCTGGAAATGTTAATCATATTTCTATTCCTCAGGAATGAAGAACACAAAGGCCACAAAATTTCTTCTATAAAGATGATTTATTATTGTTGAATATTCTCCTTTTCATTACTATGCATTTATTTAGGAAAGCAATCCTTGTAGGGGAAGAGGAACCATATGACAACTAGTAATTTGCAAACAAAAAAAGGGCCTGCTTCACTGATCCATGTCATTAACAGAGTCTAGGAGGCTCATAACAAGCACATCAGTTGAACAATACAGACTTCTATCTCCAAGTTATCCACACACTGGTTCACACACTCACATACACACAACACTCACAGAAATATAACAGAAGTAATACACATGCCACAGACATTTGCACAAGAACACACATCCATACACATAGACAACAGATCATTATAATTTACACATCTATGGCAACTGACATTATTCAAGAATTAACTGCCTTTAAAAATGAACTGATTAAAGGGAAAAATGAAGAGGCAAATAAAGTTATTGAGAGTTATAGATTTTGCAATTTTGTCCTATTCCCCCAGGAAATTATTGCCATTTTAAAGGGAAAGAAGCTCATTACCTTCTATCTACACTTCTCTGCACTGATTTTTCTACCTTGCACCAGAATTATTTATGTACATCTTATCTCTGATTACACCATAAACAGTTTAGGACTAAATCCTTTTCTGTATTATTTTTATAATTTCTGAATACCCAATATTATACTCTGATGTAGGAATTTATCAAGTGCAAATTAACTGAATAATACATTAGTGTCATAATTATCATGGTAATATTGAAACTATATTCATATAATGGAAAGAGGAAATAACTAAGAATGCTGCAATCCTTCCTAGAGGAAAAGGAAATGTTCTTATATTCTTTTTCAATGAAAGTAAGTAATAAATTATAGCAGTCCAAGTTTTTCAAATAAAAGAAAAAAATAAATAAGTGTTTGTGTTAGTGACTTTCAGTTCAGTTACTCAGTCACGTCCGACCCTTTGCAACCCATGGACTGCAGCACGTCAGGCCTCCCCATCCATCACCAACTCCCAAAGTTTACCCAAACTCCACTGAGTAGGTGATTTCATCCAATCATCTCATCTCCTGTCATCCCCTTCTCCTTCTGCCTTCAATCCTTCCCAGCATCAGGATCTTTTCAAGTGAGCCAGTTCTTCACATTGGGTGGCCAAATTATTGGAGTTTCAGCTTCAGCATCAGTCCTCCCAATGACTACTCAGGACTGATTTCCTGTAGGATGGACTGGTTGGATCTCTTCGTTGTCCAAGGGACTCTCAAGAGTCATCTCCAACACCACAGTTCAAAATCATCAATTCTTCGGCACTCAGCCTTCTTTATCATTCAACTCTCACATCCATACAGGACTACTGGAAAAACCATAGCTTTGACTAGATGGGTCTTTGTTGGCAAAATAATGTGTCTGCTTTTTAATATGCTGTCTAGGTTGGTCATAACTTTCCTTCCAAGGAGCAAACATCTTTTAATTCCATGGCTGCAGTCACCATCTGCGGTGATTTTGGAGTCCCCAAAAATAAAGTCTGTTACTGTTTCCACTGTTTTCCCATCTATTTTCCATAAAGTGATGGGACCAGATGCCATGATCTTAGTTTTCTGAATGTTGAGTTTTATGCCAATGTTTTCACTCTCCTCTTTCATCAAGATGCTCTTTAGTTTTTCTTTGCTTTCTGCCATAAGGGTGGTGGCATCTGCATATCTGAGGTTATTGGTATTCTCCTGGCAATCTTGACTCCAGTTTGTGCTTCATCCAACCCAGCGTTTCTCATGATGTACTCTGCATATATGTTAAATAAGCTAGTGATTTTAATATATCTTATTTTATAATAATTAGTTGAATTGTTTCTAGTGAGATATTCCTAAATTATTCAGGAGCTGGGTATTTAAAAAATGGTTATGTCCTTTTGTATGTGACTAAGTCCATTGCCTGATTTCTAATCCTGCTTACCCATAGCAATATCTATACTGATATTGATATGGTACCACCATAGCAATATTTGTGGCATGCAGGCAATATTGATTGCCCTGTTTTTTGTTTTTGTTTTTGAAAGAATCTAAACTTGTTAAGGGGACCCAATTTCCTCCAGTGCCCCCCGCCCCAAGAGACTCAGAGGATACTGATAGTGTGCAGCTCCAGGAAAGGTCCTGATGTTATGCTCTACTCCAGTCTTGGTTTGCATGATTCTCATCAATATGCGTTAGAGTCTTACACTGAGGCAGTCTGTACATGATTACCAATGCCCTCCTTGAGAAATCAGTCTATCAGATTTGTGAAAGGATCCCTCTTGTCCTGTATCCCAACTTGTCTGTGCTCCCTCCATCCCACCCTCCTTGCCTCCCTTCTTCCATACTTTCTTTTTCCTCTCTCTTCCTCTAACTCCCTTTTTCTACCTTTCCCTCTTTCCCCTACTCCCAGTCCTTGATCTTACTCCCTTCTCTCCTGTTGAATATGTGAAAGGAAACAAGCAGCCCAGCAGCTTTGCAAATACCAAAAAGGTTTTCACCTTCACAGAGAGAACCAGACCTGCAGGAAGCTGATGTTGAAGGTGACAGTGTTAAAAGACTGAAACAAACTAGGTCATCCCTGAGACACTATGTCTACTAATCCTGAATCCTGCACTCAACGTAGATTTCTACTTTTTTAGAATGATAAGCATACTTGTAGTTTAAGTCAGTTTGTTCCAATATTGTTGCAAACTAATTTTGATGCAATCCTTAATCTCAGTCCTCTACCATGTTTTTAAATGTCCTTCCTTCCTCACTTATTTTTTCATAGGTGCCATTATTATAGTTAGATAAAGAAATATGCCTAGCTTTATGATACTAAATGATTACCATTAAATACTGACAATAGCAAAGGAAAATAGTACAAACTCCAATGAAATACTAACAGCTAAAAGGCCAATTTTTTAATGTGCATTTGTAGCAGCCATTTGAGTGAGTCTACATAATAGTTTTAAAGGACTTTCAATAATGTTTCCTGCAGCTGTGCAGACTTTTAACTTTTAACTCTTCATTTAAAAAATACATCTAAATATAAATCAAGCACTATACACTTCCAATTTAGCTGTTTGAATGGAAAGAGAAAGTGGAAAGCTGGAGCAGTCATGAGTAAGTGCTATAGAAAGCTGTAGTCAACAGTTGCAATTTAAAACCAATCAAGTGGGCAGGGGAAGGGGAACAGGGAACCTGAAAATAACTGGGAAGCTTAGAAATAGTTTTAAAGCAGTAGCTACCCTAATAATAACTATGGTTAATCAGCAATCCAAGAGTACCACCCTCTCTGCCAGTAGTTCAACTGCAACCTTTGGGTTTCCACCAGCAGTAATCACCTGAGTCAACCTTCCCTGCAAAGGCTATTTTGCCTTGTACCAAAGGGAAGAGTATGAGAAAGCAACAGTTACATAGTTACAAGCATCCATACTCCACATTTTCTGAGTACTGACTCAAGCAGAGGACTGGAAAACTAAGACCTTTTCACATTGATAACACATACCATAAGGAACACTCTCAAGTGTTTATTCCTGGAATTAAATGTCTATAATATCCAAACATGCTACCTTCTATGCCTTTACCACTAGTTATTATGTCTTGAAGAAAGAGAAAATGTCAATTTAGATCTAAAATAATCCCTTCTCCTTTAGCACCATGAAAGAAAGTAGACTGCCTTCATTGTTCTTTTACTTGTAACCTGAGCAAATCTTTTAAAGCCTGTTTCTGAAGACAGAGTCTCTGAAGACAAAAAAATAGTACTCTACACTATGAATAGGGAAGTTTGTTGAACACAATTGCATATCTATATAATTTTTTTTTCAAACTGGAAAGCACTATATAGATACTATCAATTGGAGCCATTCTTATCATCAGATTATCAATTTCAAGCTAGAAAGAAATTGGGAGATACACTGCATCTTTGAAACTTATTTGTCACAAGCATAATCACTGACTTTCCTAAGGCAAGAATCCCTTAGAAGAAGTGGAATGGCCTTCATAGTCAACAAAAAGGTCCAAAATACAGTACTGGAGAGCAGTCTCAAAGATGACAGAATGATCTCTGTTCATTTCCAAGGCAAACCATTCCACATCACAGTAATCCAAGTCTGTGATGCCCCACCACTAATGCTGAAGAAACTGAAATTGACCAGTTCTATGAAGACCTACAAGATCTTCCATAACTAGGATCAAAAAAAGATGTCTTTTTTCTCATTGGGGTCTGGAATGCAAAAGTAGGAAGTCGGGAGATGCCTGGAGTAACAGGCAAGTTTGGCCTTGGAGTACAGACTGGAGCAGGGCAAAGGATAGCAGAGCTCTGCCAAGAGAACACACTGGTCACAGAAAGCACCCTCTTCCAACAACACAAGAGATGACTCTTCGCATGGACATCACTAATTTTAAGGGCATAACAATTTCTGAAAGAAACAAATCCCAAGTCTGAAAGTGAAATTAAGTAAGAATAAAGGAAAGATAGCTTAAAATATATATCTGATTTTTTTCATGTATTTATTCTCAGTAATGTCTACTTTTTTTTTTTTTTTCCTGTAATGCCTAGATAGGCTTTATCAAGGGCTGGCTTGTCTGTTTAATACTGTTCCTCACGCCCTTCCCTGGAGATGGATGCAGAGGCAAGCAAGTGTAACGTGCACTTTAGATGCTGTGGAAACGTATGGGCAAGTGGTTACAAAGGAATCTAGGTTTACTCAAGCAACAGCACCAGATAAAGGCAAAAGAGGAAGCAATGAAAGTGAAATGGAATGTTGTAAGGACTTCATCCGGGATCCTAAGCTTTGTTTTCTTGTTTTTTTCTTTTCCTGTAGCCTAAAGAATACAAGGGGGCATCTTCATTTTCTCTTTTTTCTCTAACAAAGGTAATACTTGTTCATTATCTCTGAAAAAGTACTTGACGTGTGTAATAAAAAATACAAAGAATGAAATTGAATCATAATTCCCATAAATAGAATCAGTTCAGTCACTCAGTCATGTCTGACTCTTTGAGACCCCATGGACTGCAGTACCCCAGGCCTCCCTGTCCATCAACAACTCCCGGGGCTTGCTCAAATTCATCTCCATATAGAGAATAAACCACTGTTAACAACTTGTTGTATATAGTTTGTATATAAAATGGAGAACAGAAAACAGATTGTATTAAAAAAAAAAAATGACATAGAGATATTTTTGGTCTCACCTGCCCCTCCAGAACCTTGCACTTCCCATCAACAGAAGGACTCTCTTTACCCTCCTTTTGAACATGGATAAGACTTGTGACTGCCTCAACCATAGGGGATGGTGGAGCCAGTGCTGTGTGTCTTCTGAGGCTGGTGAAACTTCAGGATGTTCACACTCCCTGTGGAGAAGTTCATTTCCGGGGCAAACCATTTCCAGGGAAAACTATTCAACATCACAGCAATCAAATTCTAAGTCCCAACCACTAGTGCTGAAGAAACTGAAACTGACCAGTTCCAAGAAGACCTACAAGACCTTCTTGTAGCATGCATGTGAAGAAGAAGCTCAGAGAGGGCTCCCACCACAGCGAGGAGCCCGTTAGGTTTGTGTAGGGAAGACCTGAGATCTCTCATCAGTAAGTATAGGCCACCAGATGTTGAGTGAACCAACTTTCAAATGAGTACAGCTCCCAATCTTCACATCAACCAGCTAAACCTTGAACATCGTGGAGGACAAACAAGTAGGCCCTACTTGCCCTGTCAGAATTGCTGACTTGCTGAACCTATGAAAAATTATTTTTTAAAATAATTTTAAAAATATATTTTTAAAATAAAGTGCTGTGATTTTTTTATGCAGCATTAGACAACTGTATCTCATACACAGAGTATCACACCAATATTAGCATCTTTTGTATGCATTCTTTTAGAATTCATTTAAGATTTTGACCATATAACACAAATAACTGTAAAATATTTTGTGTCGAGTATTTTTGGAAATATTATGACTATTTAGTTATCACAGAGTAATTTTAAGATTATACTCCTACTGCAAAGACTAATGTTTCATGGAATTTTAGCAATTAAGGGGAAGAGATGCATTTATTAAAATATACACTTAGCTCTTTTTCTAGAGATGGAACAAGCTATGTCCCACTATTTTCATTTATTGAAGTAATAAGTACTGTTGGTATATAATAGATGTGGAGGAGAGAAATAGAGAATACATAGATGATGGGGAGAGAAGAAATGAACTAGAGTTGTAGGTGGTAAGGAAGGCAAAACAGAACAGGCATAATCATAAAGAAGAGAAAAAAAGACTCAGTAAATCAAAAGAGTTCCAGAAAAACATCTATTTCTGCTTTATTGACTGTGCCAAAGCCTTTGACTGTGTGGATCACAATAAACTGTGGAAAATTCTGAAAGAGATGGGAATACCAGACCACCTGACCTGCCTCTTGAGAAATCTGTATGCAGATCAGGAAGCAACAGTTAGAACTGGACATGGAACAACAGACTGGTTCCAAATAGGAAAAGGAGTACCTCAAGGCTATATATTGTCACCCTGCTTATTTAACTTATATGCAGAGTACATCATGAGAAATGCTGGGCTGGAAGAAGCACAAGCTGGAATCAAGATTGCCGGGAGAAATATCAATAACCTCAGATATGCAGATGACACCACCCTTATGGCAGAAAGTGAAGAGGAACTCAAAAGCCTCTTGATGAAAGTGAAAGTGGAGAGTGAAAAAGTTGGCTTAAAGCTCAACATTCAGAAAACGAAGATCATGGCATCCGGTCCCATCACTTCATGGGAAATAAATGGGGAAACAGTGGAAACAGTGTCAGACTTTATTTTTTGGGGCTCCAAAATCACTGCAGATCGTGACTGCAGCCATGAAATTAAGACACTTAATCCTTGGAAGGAAAGTTATGACCAACCTAGATAGCATATTCAAAAGCAGAGGCATTACTTTGCCAACAAAGGTCCGTCTAGTCAAGGCTATGGTTTTTCCAGTGGTTATGTATGGATGTGAGAGTTTGACTGTGAAGAAAGCTGAGTGCCGAAGAATTGATGCTTTTGAACTGTGGTGTTGGAGAAGACTCTTGAGAGTCCCTTGGACTGCAAGGAGATCCAACCAGTCCATTCTGAAGGAGATCAGCCCTGGGATTTCTTTGGAAGGACTGATGCTAAAGCTGAAACTCCAGTACTTTGGCCACCTCATGCAAAGAGTTGACTCATTGGAAAAGACTCTGATGCTGGGAGGGATTGGGGGCAGGAGGAGAAGGGGACGACAGAGGATGAGATGGCTGGATGGCATCACTGACTCGATGGCCGTTAGTCTGAGTGAACTCTGGGAGTTGGTGATGGACAGGGAGGCCTGGCGTGCTGTGATTCATGGGGTTGCAAAGAGTCGGACACGACTGAGAGACTGAACTGAACTGAATTGCAGGATGATAATATAGCGGAGGACACATGAAGATGTTTAATACACCAATCCCAGGCTTTTACTGCTATTTGAAATTTAAAGGTGCTATCCCAGGTTCCACAATCTGTAATGGCCAAATTTCAAGCTAGTCAACTCTCTAGCAAGTAGCCACAGCAACATACCACTGCGAAAAGTCATACTTAAGGCTGGGTGCTCTGATCCTGTGAAGCTTGAATTCCCATGTTGATGGAATTAATACAAGAGCCCAGTGGGGCCTATAGAAGGAAGGCCATGATCTCTGATTCAACAGTAAGAACCACCCTAGGTCAATAATGAGTAACAAATGTTGTGGTCAATGTTATTTCAATGTGTAATTATAATATGTTTGTACATAACAAACAACATTTGCTAAAAAAAAAAAAAAGCACATGTGAGATTCATTTCTCTTAATTCTAATGTAAATCCAAGCATAATTTTCCAGCAACATGCTTATTTTTCTTTATAACAAATTAAAGGTCTGTTTATAGCAATTTAGAAGTCTATTTTTGACCACCTAGACTGATAGTTCAATTCTATTGCTTATCAACTCAATTATTTTTGTTAAAGTGCTGAGCTACAAAGAATTATTACACCTGTAAAATGGGGAGAATTACAGAATCTTTATTATTAGTTTGTTAGAGGATTATTAGAGGATTTAATGAGACAGCACATCTCATGTACTTAAAATGCCCAGCACAAAATAAGCATAGAATAATATGAGTTCTCATTATTATTGTAGGCATTTTTTTTTAATTTAAGAGGCTTAGTGTCTGCTTTTAGCCAATTATCTTATGATTTTTTTTTAGTTTTTGAATAGTGATATTTGCAATACAAAATTTTCTGTAAGTTAAAAAGTATTCTTTTAAAAAAGAAAATGATTAGATAGCAGAAGAAAGTTAATGTTCTAAAGTAAGAGTTCATTTCTAACACTCCATAGCATTTGAGAACCTTAGTACAATTATCCATATTTGGCAAGTGATATTTAGACAATTAAATAGATTAAGTTAAAGGAGAGGTCTGCTACCTTTTGAGGAATTCTTCAAGATTATAGACAACCTAGCTAAGTGAAGGTTACAAGTGCCAGAAATTGGCTCTGTTTTAGCCACTACAATCTCCCTTTTGGATCTTTACAATTAAGGGTATAATTGATGGGAAAGGAGTTGAAATTTGTGTATACCAAAGTGTTTCTCTGGTAATTATTTTAAGGCCACAAAATGAAGTTAACTTACAAGGTCATGCATGTAGAGTACCATGTAATGTCTACATTAAAATGATTATAATGAATACCCATCAATTTAATAATGATTAGCTACTTGTTATACTGTATATTCCTCAAATGTTTCAAGGACAAAAAGCAATGAAGCTAAAACAAAACCCTCTGCAGATGGTTTGCAAATTTTCAGATTTCATTTTTGTGCTAAAAGTAACATATTATAGAGAGATTTTAGGGAAAGCATTTTACTAGTACTGGGACTTGGGGGTGTCTGTGGGGAGGTTGATAATCTAACATTAAAAAAAGACAATTGCTGTCCTTAAAGAAACTTTTAGTGTGGGAGATAACCACATAAGACATAACATGGGGAGTGAATGAAGAGGAGTTGGAAAAAAACAGTGTGAGTTACATATATATATATATATATATATATATATATATATATATAAATGCTCAGCTGATGAAACTTAAATAAGACATTTAGCCAAAGTTTCTCTAGGTAAGCTAACACTGAAGTTGTTAAGGCTTTTCTTGGTTAGCATTTATATATTATATCCATTTATGCAAAAATATGTCAATTTACTCTGGTCCAAAAACTATGGGCCAGAAAAGTTACCTGGTTTCAACAATTTTGGCAAGACCCATCCATAGCTACTTGCCCATTAGGTAACAGAAAGAGGTAATTATGTTGTTTGCTAGAAATTGAAGTGAATCAGGTTAGATTTGATGTTTAAAAAAATCTGAACTAGAGCACAATTTTATAGTTTTCATAATGGAAAGTGTATCATTGATCCGGCTCACAGCTCCAGTTGTCTCTCTGTTCACATGTCCTCACTGTTTGCTGAACCCAGTGTGAGCACAGTGTGAGCTAAGAGGCTGGAAGAAGACTTGAGAAGCCATCAGAACTGCAGACATGTTTCTTTTCTCCTGGCTGGCTCAGCAGCCATCACACAGACTCTCTCCTGACTGATGCAGTCGCTGTAGCAGCAGACACATTATATTCTCTCCCCTGTAGCTGACCCAGAAGACATAGCCATGAGGCAGCAGTAATTCCACTTTCTAGGTGGAGCACACATATGCGTACCACATAAAGTAGCCTGTGACCAAGCCAGTATCTCTCATGACACACACGTGCAGTGTTACAAATTATCTCAGCTGTTCAGTTCAGTTTCAGTTCAGTCGCTCAGTCGTGTCCGACTCTTTGCAACCCCATGAATTGCAGCACCCCAGGCATCCCTGTCCATCACCAACTCCTGGAGTTCACCCAAACTCATGTCCATCCAGTCAGTGATGCCATCCAGCCATCTCATCCTCTGTCATCCCCTTCTCCTTCTTCCCCCAATCCCTCCCAGCATCAGGGTCTTTTCCAATGAGTCAACTCTTCTCATGAGGTGGCCAAAGTATTGGAGTTTCAGCTTTAGCATCAGTCCTTCCAAAGAACATCCAAGACTGATCTCCTTTAGAATGGACTGGTTGGATCTCCTTGCAGTCCAAGGGACTCTCAAGAGTCTTCTCCAACACCACAGTTCAAAACCATCAACTCAGCTCACAGGCTAGTAAAGTAATGCTCAAAATTCTCCAAGCCAGGCTTCAGCAATACGTGAACCATGAAATTCCAGATGTTCAAGCTGGTTTTAGAAAAGGAAGAGGAACCAGAGATCTCAGCTGTTACATAGTCATTATTTATAAAACGTGGGGCGAGAGACCCTGAACATGCACTCTTGGCCAATTTGCTCTCTCCCCACAGAAAGTTACTGGAGAGCTCTAAGATTTATCGAGATGTTAGAAAGAGCCTGGAAGGGAGATCTGATGTAGCATGGTTGAAGGAAGTGGTAGGATGTTTGTTTTATGTTTGTCTCCTGCCTAATTCCATTGCAAACCCTTATGGATGAAAAATACTGCCTGCCATATCAGTAAACAAAGGACGTTGCAGCCATCAAGCCATCACATGGTGAGCCTTGAGGCAACTCAGGGTGGAGACAAATGGGCTGCCCACTGCCAAACCCTCAGCCATTGCATTTATTCCCAACTCAGCACGCTGAGGGGACTCAGGATGAGAAAACACTGGATACTGGCCATAGATAGCAGAGTTACACATCAAGGGAATGATTTCACTGAGGCCGGACTCTGGCATCTTCTCATACAAAAAAAAAATATTAAATTCCTTAAGAAATATCTGATTTTCTTTAGTTAACTGTAATCTTTAATGTTTCAGCTACCTGGTCTTTGTTGAAAAAGCTCCTGTATATCTAACTCCTCTGTTTGCCTTCTTGGAACAGTCCCTTGGAGCAACCTAAGACTCCAGTCTCCCCAGTTTGAAGTCCTCAGAATGTTGGCCAAATAAAACAACTCTCAATTTTGGACTTCCCCGGGGTCTCAGTGGTAAAGAATCCACCTGTGATGCAGGATAAACAGGGAATGGGTTCTATTCCTGGGTCAGGAAGATCCCCTGGAGGAGGGCATGGCAAACCATTGCAGTATTCTTGCCTGCAGAATCCCATGGACACAGAAACCTGTTGAGCTATGGTCCATGGGGTCACAAAGAGTTGGATACAACCGAGCACTCAACTTTTAGATTGTGCGTTTCTCCTTTTGTTTCCAGTTGACACCCTCCTTTACCTATGAATGACTTTGCTGATCAAACACATCTCTAAGCTCACCCTGATGCTCTGAATGCTTCTCAGTACCAGGGATTGGTACTATTAATTGGGCAGTCACTATCAGTCAATCAGAGCTGGCATGCACTCAGAACCCTAACCATGAGAAAAAATTGTAAATTTTTGACATTGTCTTTAAGGCTTTATCATCTGTATACAGCTCTTTTCAGTCTTATATTTTACTAAACTCCCCCACACATACTAAATTTAAACCATAAATATGTTATTATGGTTTAAGTAATTACTTAACTAATTAATGTTATTTCAGTCAGTTCAGTTCAGTCGCTCAGTCGTGTCTGACTCTGCAACCCCATGAATAGTAGCACGCCAGGCCTCCCTGTCCATCACCAACTCCCAGAGTTCACACAGACTCATGTCCATCAAGTCAGTGATGCTATCCAGCCATCTCATCCTCTGTCGTCCCCTTCTCCTCCTGCCTCCAATCCCTCCCAGCATCAAAGTCTTTTCCAATGAGTCAGCTCTTCGCATGAGATGGCCAAAGTACTGGAGTTTCAGCTTCAGCATCATTCCCTCCAAAGAAATCCCAGGGCTGATCTCCTTCAGAATGGACTGGTTGGATCTCCTTGCAGTCCAAGGGACTCTCAAGAGTCTTCTCCAACACCACAGTTCAAAAGCATCAATTCTTTGGTGCTCAGCCTTCTTCACAGTCAACCGCTCACATCCATACATGACCACTGGAAAAACCATAGCCTTGACTAGACGGACTTTGTTGGCAAAGTAATGTCTCTGCTTTTGAATATGCTATCTAGGTTGGTCATAACTTTCCTTCCAAGGAGTAAGCGTCTTTTAATTTCATGGCTGCAGTCACCATCTGCAGTGATTTTGGAGCCCAAAAAAATAAAGTCTGACACTGTTTCCACTGTTTACCCACCTATTTCCCATGAAGCGATGGGACCGGATAATTATTGACTTGCAACTTCCTAATTTAGAATCCATTTATCTATTTTTCTTGCAAAAGTTCTCAATGCAACCTTCAGTGAAATTCAAAAGCTACTCCACCACTAACTGCTTTCTCCATTAGAATTGATTTCTCTTCATTTCATTAAACTTTCGGTTCAGTTCAGTTGCTCAGTCGTGTCTGACTCTTTGCAACCCCATGAATCGCAGCACGCCAGGCCCCCCTGTCCATCACCAACTCCCAGAGTTCACTCAGACTCACATACATCAAGTCAGTGATGCCATCCAGCTATCTCATCCTCTGTCATCCCCTTCTCCTCCTGCCCCCAATCCCTCCCAGCATCAGAGTCTTTTCCAATGAGTCAGCTCTTCGCATGAAGTGACCAATGTACTGGAGTTTTAGCTTTAGCATCAGTCCTTCCAAAGAAATCCCAGGGCTGATCATCTTCAGAATGGACTGGTTGGGTCTCCTTGCAGTCCAAGGGACTCTCCAGAGTCTTCTCCAACACCACAGTTCAAAAACATAAATTCTTCAGTGCTCAGCTTTCTTCACAGTCAAACTCTCACATCCATACATGACCACTGGAAAAACCATAGCCTTGACTAGACGGACCTTTGTTGGCAAAGTAATGTCTCTGCTTTTGAATATGCTATCTAGGTTGGTCATAACTTTCCCTCCAAGAAGTAAGCATCCTTTAATTTCATGGCTGCAGTCACCATCTGCAATGAGTTTAGCCCATTTCACTGTATGTCAGTATTTCATGTGTATTACATTTACTTAAGGAATCAATTATATTTTATTCATTGTTTACCCTCAAGGAACCTGGCACAAAATTTACATATTTTATCAAATCGAGTTAAACTGATTTTAAAAACAACTGATCATAGTTATCCTTTCAGTTCAGTCACTTAGTCTTGTCTGATTCTTTGCAATCCTATGGACTGCAGCATGCCAGGCCTTCTTGTCCATCACCAACTCCCAGAGTCCACCCAAACTTATGTTCATTGAGTCGGTGATACCATACAACCATCTCATCCTCTGTCGTCCCTTCTCCTCCCTCCTTCAATCTTTCCCAGCATCAGGTCTTTTCCAATGAGTCAGTTCTTCGCATCAGGTGGCCAAAGTTTTGGAATTTCAGCTTCAGCATCAGACCTTCCAATGAATATTCAGGACTGACTTCCTTTAGGATGGACTGGTTGGATCTCCTTGCAGTCCAAGGGACTCTCAAGAGTCTTCTCCAAAGCCACAGTTCATCTGCTCTCACAAGATATGCTGCCCTAACCTACTCTTGTTCTGCCTACTTTTATGTTCTTTGAATTGTTGTTCAAATTGTTGTTCAATATGTTCAAAAAACTGATTATGGTATTTGCTGACCCAAAATGTGTAAAGTGTAGACATTTGATAATATAAAATTAGTACAGATTCTCAAATTATTTAAAATAGAAGTTAAAAGAGAGTTAGAAGAGCAAATATAAGTTTGCTCAAGTAGACCTGGAACTTCTACCATTCATAAACACACATATTCACACCCACAAAACAAAAATAACTATATGCAGAAAAGCATTTCAAAATTCATCCTGTAGAGCATAATAGAGGCTAGTCTGATTTGTTTTGTTCATGCTGAGATGTATTTTATTTAGCTCAGAGAATTTATTTAAAGCCTTTACATAATCATTAAGCTCCAGGAATTGCCTCTATCAAGTTTTGTTAGCACATGTGTGCTCACTCAGCTCCTTATTTTCCTCTGAGTGGTATGTTCCTCATATATTCTAAGACCTAAAGTAAGTCAAGAAATTTCCCAAAGACTTAATTTCTTCACATATAAATTGGTAACTATAGTAATTTCTATCAATTTACCTACCTAAACAACTGCTATGGGGATCAATATGAAACTACCCTGGTGGCTCAGATGGTAAAGAATCTGCCTGCAATGCAAGAGACCTGGATTCAATCCCTAGGTTGGGAAGATCCCCAGGAGAAGGGAATGACAACCCATCCCAGTTTTCTTGCCTGAAGAATCCCATGGACAGAGGAGCCTGGGGGGTTACAGTCTAGTGTCACAAAGAGTCAGAAATGACTGAACGACTAACACACACTTGTGGGGATCAAAATAGAAAGTAACACACACACACACAATTCCAAAATATACTGTTATATAATATTTTACTCAGTAATATTAATCTCCAACAATTCAAATTTCAATTCTTAAAATGAATTATTCAACCAAAGTCAGCACTAGGTCACGAAATTTTTGGAGATTATTACAGCTGGCCACAGGGATGGGGGCAATACACTAAATGAAACATTTCTTTATCACTTGGGTAAAAAGATCTTTGGAAAACGGTTAGAAATGCCACCAAATTGCATGCTACTAGACTAATACTTTGTGGATCATAAATTCTCTTAGATGGCTTTAGCCAAACTTAATTAGCTTTAAAAAACTTCTCTACTAAGATTAGTTGATGCTTTAATTAGGCGGACACAAAATAAAAAAGCTCAGTTTTACTAGATTTATCAAATTATTGCCTGAAATATTTCTCCCCTTTGACATATTAAAAAAAGCAGCCTCACACTGAATACAACCACCAAGGAGACTGACAAATCTTTATATTACCAGAATTTGAAGAACCAGCTCATCTTCTGTCTGCATTTTTTTCCCCCTTTCAAAACACAATTCCCAGTTGTGCTTAAGATGTCCATTTGCTCTTGTAAATCATCTGAACGTGTATATTCAGGGAATCTATTGAAAAATATGTACCCTGGGCAAAGTTGGAGAGAGTGGATATGGATGGAAGTGAAATTAGGTGAGTCATATTTGGGAAATAAATACCAATACAACTTGGAATTGGATTTTACATAGCTGAGAGATGTCAAGGGCAACTTTGAGACAGCTGGCTTATACAACAGGAAGGGTGATGATGACTATTTACTGATTTAGAAAACAGGAGATTTGCCAGGGTTGGAGTAAACAAGCATCAAGAGAGATTTGGGGGTGGTTTTAGAATATTTCCTTTATATCTGGCCTGAAATTCCTAAATTCTATAATTAGAAAATTATTCATATATGTTGAAATCATCTACACTTTTTTTTTTCCTAACATAATGGCTTCTGAAGGTAAGAGTATGACAGGGTGATCTTAATAACTTAGCCTGTGTGGATGAGTTTGTTGTTGTTCAGTTGCTAAGTCATGTATGACCCCATGAACTGAAGCATGCCAGGTTTTTCTGTCCATCACTATCTCCTTGAGTTTGCTTAAACTCATGTCCATTGAGTCAGTGATGCCATCTAACCATCTCATCCTCTATCACCCCCGTCTCCTCTGGCCTTCCATTTTTCCCAGCATCAGGGTCCTTTCCAATGAGTCAATTCTTCACAAAAGAGTTGTCCAAAGTATTTGAGCTTCAGCATCAGTATCAGTACTTCCAATGAATATTCAGGGTTGATTTCCATTAGGATTGACTAGTTTGATCTCCTTGCTCTCCAAGGGTCTCTCAAGAGTCTTCTCCAACACCACAGTTTGAAAGTGCCAATTGTTTAGCACTCATTATTCTTTGTGGTCAAACTCTCACATCCGTACATGACTACTGGAAAAACCATAGCTTTGATTTTCATGGATGAATTTATCAAATTGTTATACTATGGAGTAAGACTGTCCAGAACTTGTAAGAAATAATAGAAAAAGACTGTAGAGTGAAGAGAAGATCACCAAAAGAAAAAAAAAAAAAAAAAACTACTTTCTAATATTACCAAGATTGACTCTAGTGAAGCTATTAGAATTGGATAACGTTCACATTTGTTAAAGTTGGACTCATCAGGATGTAAAGTTTTTAAATAAATGCAACAGCTTTTCAAGGTGTGTGATTAAAAAGAATTTACCTTAGATTTCCTCTGTGATCTACATACCATAAATTTTCTTGCTCACTATGTTCAAACAATCAAGCAGAGCTAGTCATTAGCAAATTAACTGAGCCTTCTAAAGTGTATATTTCAAGCTCATGCTCATGATTTTGAATGAGGACCAATTATGTTCTCACATCTGTCACTCACATCAGCTGTGGAATGTCAAGACCCACTTGCCTATGGTGTGTATACAGGATAGCAGAAGTTCAGGAGTGAACTGTTCTTCTTGGCAAATGCTGTTGTCAGTATCTATTGACACCTATCAGTTGATTCCTTTATTCTTGATAGAAGCTCATTTGTTTCCTCCAGGTATTTAAAAAAATCCTTTTCCACATTAGAGGATTTTCGTCCCTGAATTCAGGTTTTAAAAAGAGTTTGTTTATTGGATGGGGCAGGAGATTTAAGATATCATAATCCTTACAAATATATAGGTAAGAAAGTAGTTTAAGAAAACATAGGTAGTAAATTATGTTGAGATGAGCAAACCTTGTATATAAATTATTGCATGAAAAAGTGACATTAATAAAAGTGAAAATTTTAGTTTTATAAAAATATCATAAATTACATCAAATATACAAACTGGCAGAAGAGGCAATGGCAACCCACTCCAGTACTCTTGCCTGGAAAATCCCATGGATAGAGGAGCCTGGTAGGCTACAGTCCATGGGGTCGCAAAGAGTCAGACACGACTAAGTGACTTCACTTTCACTTTTCACTTTCATACATTGGAGAAGGAAATGGCAACCCACTCCAGTGTTCTTGTCTGGAGAATCCCAGGGACAGAGAAAGCTGGTGGGCTGCCGTCTATGGGGTCTCACAGAGTCAGACATGACTGAAGGGACTTAGCAGCAGCAGCAGCATACAGACTGGTATTTAAATACACACACAAATGTCTCCATTATTAATACCTAAGCCTTTCTCTCTCAGTCACAGCATTAGAAATTATTAATATTTTGAATATTTAAAAATAAAATTATATGCTACAGTTTATTTAATTTTGCTTTCTTAGATTATGTATTGGTCACACTGGATGGACTCTTGATGTTTCTGTACTGTTTGCACACTTTTCTCTATGAACCCACCATTGTATATTTCTATCAATTTCTGTGTTTGTTATATGTGAAAAATACTGAAATATCACTGCATTTTAAGTTCACTGTTTTTTCACTTTGTTATTTTTATATGAACTTTATTCATGGGATAGATATTTTGTTTTATTGGATAGGCCTTTTTTATTTCCTTAATGAGGATAAATTTACCAAACTTTGTTGACATGAAGAAATAAGCTCTGGAGTCTTGGTGTCATGGAAAATACAAATATTTTAATTGAAGTCATATGAGTTCATTGATTTGAGAACATTTATATTCTATGTTAATATCTTCATCTTATCATTTATATGATAGTTGCAACTATTCTGCTTTCTCAAGGAAAGATATTTACCATCTATAGTATCTTTTATTCAGTAATTTGTTGAACTTTCATACTTTTAGCCTCCTCTGATGGCCTCAGCCAACACCTAACCCAGGCAATTTCCTGTTTTCCCACTGCCTGTTCAATTATATTTTAAGCAAAGCTTTAAGGTACAATCACATCACAACTTAAACACACTGCAGCCAACTAGCTCATGGCCTTGGCATTTTTCGCTTATAAAGAATCACAATCAAACACATTTTGTACATGATATTTTAGTTTTCTTATTTTTTCTTATTACACTTAATATCTCTTATAATGTACACTTTTTTTTTATTTTCAGGTGATTACTGATTCCTCACAAATTAAATAGAATTAAATATCATATTCAGTTTAGCTTTCAAAAATATTAAAATGCTTATAGTTAGCTAAAATTATATAAGTAAAAGACAGTATGAAACAACAATGGAGATAGTATTTATATGTGTATTCATTCTGATTGAATCTTGGAATGAGATTCTTGTTCAGAGAATGCACAAAATAAAGAAGAATCCAGCCTTCACACAAAGGAAGTTTAGGGGCCCACGTACTCTTAACAGAAAGCTACAAGACTTTTTACAAAGTAGGATTTGAGATATGATATGGACCCAGTGGCAATCC
This sequence comes from Bos grunniens, assembly GCF_055505025.1. Taxonomy (NCBI): domain Eukaryota; kingdom Metazoa; phylum Chordata; class Mammalia; order Artiodactyla; family Bovidae; genus Bos; species Bos grunniens. The sequence continues at coordinate 4,716,852 of NC_141176.1, read as the reverse complement.
ACTCCAGTATTCTTGCCTGGAAAATCCCATGGATGGATAAACCTGGTAGGCTACAGTCCATGGGGTCTCAAAGAGTCAGACACGACTGAGCAACTTGACTTTATGGACCCAATACATTGTTTAGAAGGAATTTCCTTTTTCCTTCACCCTATTTTTTTCTCATTCATTGCTTTCTTCACTACTGTCAATTTCACTGACATATCTCAGATAATTCTTCAATCTTTTTTCCCCCTTTGCTCAGTTTTATTATCATGCAACTTCCAATACTCTCAAAACTCTTCTTTGTAGGCAATCATAACTAAATCAGAGTGCTTCATGTAACACTATCTTTCTTTATTCCAATATCCATTAAATCTATTTTTCCAAGTATTCTGGAAACCACTTTTGAGGGATAATTTAAAGTCTATAACAAAAACAGATAAATTAGTTATTTCACAAGGTATACTTTTTTTTTTTTTTTATATAGATGAGTGAGATGTAAAGACTAATGGCTGTTAGTAAGAATAACTACAAATCTTGTGGCTTTAGTATAATTTAGTGGCCACAGGTGAGAACACCTGGAGAGGTTTTCACACATTCATTTTCCTGGTCCATTTACATAAGATGGCTACTGGGCATATGCATTTTTTAAAAAAGTACTCAGATACTTTAATATGCCATTAGGTTTGAGAACCACTGTTTAATTATTGATTATATAAGTAACAAAAGAGTTTACAACAGCCCAGTGAAATAGTCTTTGAGAATTTATTGCATATTTATCTCTTGATTCTAAAATATAGATATTCAATTATATGTGGTTTCTTTACAGAAGTCATTGAGAAATTAGGTGAAAAACTCAAAAAGAAAATGTATCAATTAATGCAACTAAATAAATCTTGAATATTTGAAACTGAACATCATTGTTATCCACTGAAAGTTATCCACTGAAAGCACAAAATAATTGATTAATGACATTATACTAAAAAAAAAAAACCTAACACCAGAGCTTTAATGATGTTATATCAAAAATTCTCTAAATATACATTTGTGTAATGTTAAGTTTTCCTCTAATTTCTTTAAAAAATAATTTCCAAGATGGCGGAGGAATAGGACAGGGAGACCACTTTCTCCCCAACAAATTCATCAAGAGAACATTGAAATGCTGAGTAAATTCCACAAAACAACTTCTGAATGCCAGCAGAGGGACATCAGGCACCCAGAAAAGCAGCCCATTGTCTTCAAAAGGAGGTAGGAAAAAATATAAAAGACAAAAAGAGAGACAAAAGAGGTAGGGATGGAGCTCCGTTCCAGGAAGGGAATCTTAAAAAGAGAGAAGTTTACAAACACCAGGAAACACCTTAGCTGCCGAGTCTGTGGCGAGCCTTGGAGCCTCAGAGGGCAACATAACTGGGAGGGAAAATAAATAAATAATTAAAACCCACAGATTATGTGCCCAATGGTAACTCCCCCAGCGGAGAAGCAGCACAGACGCCTGCACCCGCCACTAGCAAGCGGGGGCTGGGCAGGGAGGCGCAGGCTGCATTACTTAAAGTAAGGACCAGGCCTGAATTCCCCGAGGGCAATCTGAGGGAACTAACTTGGGCTAGTAAGCCAGTCTGTGGGATGGCTACCACTCGAAAAGCCTTAATCTAAGACACCATCAGGTCCACTCACAAACAAAGGACTGAACAGAGCTAGCTGGCTGCAGACCATACCCTCCGGTGACAGGCAGCCAGAGCCGGAATGGGACAATCACAGCCCCAGAGAGGCATTATCTGCCAAACTGCAAGCAGGCTTCTTTGCTAACTAAGACTTCTTGGGGTTCTGGACAGTTGGCTTAGGCCTGGGAGGTGCATGCAGCCCAGGGCCAGCCTCGGATGGTTCCCAGCAGAGCAACATAGAGCCTGAGCAGCCCCCCAGAGCCGGGGCCTGGACAGCCTGGCTGGGAGGGGCTCCCCCAACCCTCACCACCCGCCTCTGGTCCCTCCACAGCTGCCACAGGCAGGTGAGGGGCTCCTGAGAAGACCCCAGACCCACAGTACCCCCCTCAGGACATGGACAGTATGTTAGGTGGCAGGAATGGGGGGGCAGGATGGTTGCCTCCTCCCCAGTAAAGCCATTTCGTCCTTTCCAGTTGGGGCCGAAACGAGGCCTGCTCCCTTGTCTACCCCCTCCCCCGACAGCTCCCTCCCTGTGATGGGGGCGACTGAAGGGAAGTGGGGCACAGTCTCCCTCCATCGAGCCCCTGTATATAACCTGGAGTATGTTACCTTCAGACCTTTTCACTTGTACTTTATGCAAAATGGCTCGTGTGAGGGCTGCCAGCTGGAGGGTAGTGTGGGCCTCGGGCCACAGGGAGGTGCCTGTGAATTAGGGGGGAGTTCATGTACCCCTCTTTTCCCCAGAGGGGCTGGACTCAGGTTAGCTTGGGGGTGGGGGCTCCTGCACTTTGCCACAGGCACGGGGAGGGTTCTCTCCCCACCCCCTCTGCCCTCCCAACTTGGGTTGTACTTTCTGGGCAGGGAGGGCACACGTGTTGTGAGTGGGGGCAGGCCCAGTGTGGCTGAGACACTGTGAGCACACCCCAGTGTTATTTGTTTGCAGCATCCCTCCCTACAGTGCAACTGAACAAGTGAGCCTAAAAAAGTGTCCACCACCGCCCCCTTGTGTCAGGGCAGAAATCAGACACTGAAGAGACCAGCAAACAGAAGCTAAAACAGAGGGAACCGCCTTGGAAGTGACAGGTGCAATAGATTAAAACCCTGTAGTTAGTACCGACTATGTAGAAAGGGGCCTATAGATCTTGAGAAATATAAGCCAGACCAAGGAACTATCTGGAAATGAACTGACCCCACACTGCCCACAACAACACCAGAGAAAGTCCTAGATACATATTTACTATTTTTACTATCATTCTTTATTTTTTCTAAGTCCTCTACTACTCCTTTAATTTTCATTTTTACAACCTATTACCACCCTTATGGCAGAAAGTGAAGAGGAACTAAAAAGCCTCTTGATGAAAGTGAAAGTGGAGAGTGAAAAAGTTGGCTTAAAGCTCAACATTCAGAAAACAAAGATCATGGCATCCGGTCCCATCACATCATGGGAAATAGATGGGGAAACGCTGGAAACAGTGTCAGACTTTATTTTTGGGGGGGCTCCAAAATCACTGCAGATGGTGACTGCAGCCATGAAATTAAAAGACACTTACTCCTTGGAAGGAAAGTTATGACCAACCTAGATAGCATATTCAAAAGCAGAGGCATTACTTTGCCAACAAAGTCCGTCTAGTCAAGGCTTTGGTTTTTCCTGTGGTCATGTATGGATGTGAGAGTTGGACTGTGAAGAAGCCTGAGTGCTGAAGAATTGATGCTTTTGAACTGTGGTGTTGGAGAAGACTCTTGAGCATCCCTTGGACTGCAAGGAGATCTAACCAGTCCATTCTGAAGGAGATCAGCCCTGGGATTTCTTTGGAGGGAATGATGCTGAAGCTGAAACTCCAGTACTTTGGCCACCTCATGCGAAGAGTTGACTCATTGGAAAAGACTCTGATGCTGGGAGGGATTGGGGGCAGGAGGAGAAGGGGACGACAGAGGATGAGATGGCTGGATGGCATCACTGACTGGATGGACGTGAGTCTGGGTGAACTCCAGGAGTTGGTGATGGACAGGGAGGCCTGGCGTGCTGTGATTCATGGGATCGCAAAGAGTTGGACACGACTGAGTGGCTGAACTGAACTATTACTTTACAAAAAAAAAAAAAAAACAACCCTAATTTTAAAAGCAAACTTTATATATATATATATATATATATATATATATATATATATATATATATTCTTTATAATTTTGGTGACTTTTTTTTCTTTTCTGTAATATTGTATTTTTGAAAATCTAACCTCTACTCTAGATTTTTCAATCTGTGCTTTTTGGTATTTGTTATCAATTTTGTACTTTTAAGAACCCCATCTTCAGTACTCATTTTTACTCGGGAGTGAGATTACTGTCTTGACTGCCCTCTCCCCCTTTGGACTCTCCTTTTGCTTCACCAGGTCGCCTCTATCTCTTCCCTCCCCCTTCTCTTCTCTACCCAACTTTGTGAATCTCTTTGTGTGTTCCAGATGGTGGAGAACACTTAGGGAACAGATCACTGGCTGTATCTGTCTCTCTCCTTTTGATTCCTACCTTTATCCTCCTGGCCACCTTTGTCTCCTTCCTTCCTCTTCTCTTCTCTGTATAACTCCATGAACATCTCTGAGCAGTGCAGACTGTGGAGCACAATAAGGAAGTGATTACTGGCTAGCTTGCTCTCTCCTCTTTTGATTCCACCTCATCTCATTTAGGTCACCTCTAACTCCCTCCTCCCTCTTCTCTTCTCCATGTAACTCTGTGAACCTCTCTGGGTGTCCCTCACTGCGGAGAAACTTTTTATCTTTAACCTAGAGGTTTTATCAAAAATGCTGTACAGATGGAGAAGTCTTGAGGCTACTGTAAAAATAAGACTGAAAACCAGAAGCAGGAGGCTTAAGTCCTAATCCTGAGAAAACCAGAGAACTCCTTACTCCAGGAAACGTTAATCGACAGGAGCTCATCAAATGCCTCCATACCTACGCTGAAACCAAGCACCACCCAAAGGACAAGTTCCAGGGCAAGACATACCACGCAAATTCTCCACCAACACAGGAACACAGCCCTGAGCTTCAGTATACAGGCTACCCAAAGTCACTCCAAACCAACTGACATCTCATAACTCATTCCTGGACACTTCATTGCACTATAGAGAGAAGAAATCCAGCTCCACCCACCAGGACACCGACACAAGCTTCCCTAACCAGGAAAACTTGATGAGCCACCCATACAACCCCACCCACAGCGAGGAAACTCCACAATAAAGAGAACTCCACAAACTGCCAGATACAGAAAGGCCACCCCAAGCACAGCAATATAAACAGGATGAAGAGGCAGGGGAATACCAGCAGGTAAAGGAACAGGATACATGCCCACCAAACCAAACAAAAGAGGAAGAGATAGGAAATCTACCTGATGAAGAATTCTGAATAATGATAGTGAAAATGATCCAAAATCTTGAAATCAAAATGGAATCACAGATAAATAGCCTGGAGACAAGGATTGAGAAGATGCAAGAAAGGTTTAACAAAGACCTAGAGGAAATAAAAAAGAGTCAGTATATAATGAATAATGCAATAAATTAGATCAAAAACACTCTGGAGGCAACAAATAGTAGAATAAGGGAGGCAGAAGATAGGATTAGTGAAGTAGAAGATAGAATAGTAAATATAAATGAATCAGAGAGGAAAAAAGAAAAACGAATTGAAAGAAATGAGGACAATCTCAGAGACCTCCAGGACAATGTTAAATGCTACAACATTCGAATCATAGGAGTCCCAGAAGAAGAAGACAAAAAGAAAGACCATGAGAAAATACTTAAGGAGATAATAGTTGAAAAATTCCCTAAAATGGGGAAGGAAATAAGCACCCAAATCCAAGAAACCCAGAGAGTCCCAGACAGGATAAACCCAAGGCAAAACACCCCAAGACACATATTAATCAAATTTACAAAGATCAAACACAAAGAACAAATATTAAAAGCAGCAAGGGAAAAAAAACAAATAACACACAAGGGGATTCCCATAAGGATAACAGCTGATCTTTCAATAGAAACTCTTCAGGCCAGGAAGGAAGGACAGGACATACTTAAAATGATGAAAGAAAATAACCCACAGTCCAGATTACTGTACCCAGCAAGGATCTCATTCAAATATGAAGGAGAAATCAAAAGCAAAAACTCAGAGAATTCAGCACCACCAAACCAGCTCTCCAACAAATGCTAAGGGATCTTCTCTAGACAGGAAACACAACATGGGTGTATAAACTCGAACCCAAAACAATAAATAAATGGCAATGAGATCATACTTATCAATAATTACGTTAAACGTAAATGGGCTGAATGCCCCCAACAAAAAGAAAAATACTGGCTGAATGGATACAAAAACAAGACCCCCCATATATGAGACCCACCTCAAAACAGGGGACACATACAAACTGAAATTGAAGGGCTGGAAAAAGACATTCCACACAAATAGAGACCAAAAGAAAGCAGGAGAAGCAATGCTCATATCAGATAAAATAGACTTTAAAACAAAGGCTGTGAAAAGGGACAAAAAAGGACACTACATAATGATCAAAGGATCAATCCAAGAAGATATAACAGTTATAAATATATATGCACCCAACATAGGAGCACCACAATATGTAAGACAAATGCTAGCAAGTATGAAAGGGGAAATTAACAAGAAGACAATAATAGTGGGAGACTTTAATACCCCACTCACACCTATGGATAAATCAACTAAACAGAATATTAACAAGGAAACACAAATTTTAAATGATACAATAGACCAGTTAGACCTAATTGATATCTATAGGACATTTCACCCCAAAACAATGAATTTCATCTTTTTCTCAAGTGCACACGGAACCTTCTCCAGGATAGATCACATCCTGGGCCACAAATCTAGCCTTGGTAAATTCAAAAAAATTGAAATCGTTCCAAGCATCTTTTCTGACACAATGCCATAAGATTAGATCTCAATTACAGGAGAAAAAAACTATTAAAAATCCCAACGTATGGAGGCTGAACAACACGCTGCTCAATAACCAACAAATCACAGAAGAAATAAAAAAGAAATCAAAATATGCATAGAAACAAATGAAAATGAAAACACAAAAACCCCAAACCTGTGGGACACTGTAAAAGCAATGCTAAGGGGAAGGTTCATAGCAATACAGGCATACCTCATGAAACAAGAAAAAAGTCAAATAAATAACCTAACTCTACACATAAAGCAATTAGAAAAGGAAGAAATGAAGAACCCCAGGGTTAGTAGAAGGAAAGAAATCTTAAAAATTAAGGTATAAATAAATGCAAAAGAAACAAAAGAGACCATAGCAAAAATCAACAAAGCCAAAAGCTGGTTCTTTGAAAGGATAAATAAAATTGGCAAACCATTAGCCAGACTCATCAAGAAACAAAGGGAGAAAAATCAAATCAATTAAATTAAAAATGAAATTGGAGAGATCACAACAGACAACACAGAAATACAAAGGATCATAAGAGACTATCAGCAATTACATGCCAATAAAATGGACAATTTGGAAGAAATGGACAAATTCTTAGAAAAGTACAACTTTCCAAACTGAACCAGGAAGAAATAGAAAACCTTAACAGACCCATCACAAGCACAGAAATTGAAACTGTAAACAGAAATCTTCCAGCAAACAAAAGTCCAGGTACAGACAGCTTCACAGCTGAATTCTACCAAAAATTTGGTAGAATAGAGAAGAGCTAACACCTGTCCTACTCAAACTCTTCCAGAAAGTTGCAGAAGGTAAACTTCCAAACTCATTCTATTAGGCCACTATGATCCTAATACCAAAACAAGACAAAAATGCCACATAAAAAAAAGAAAGCTGCAGGCCAATATCACTGATGAACATAGATGCAAAAATCCTTAACAAAATTGTAGCAATCAGAATCCAACAACACATTAAAAAGATCATACACCATGACCAAGTGGGCTTTATCCCAGGGATACAAGGATTCTTCAATATCCACAAATCAATCAATGTAATATACCATATTAACAAATTGAAAAATAAAAGCCATATCATTATCTTAATAGATGCAGAGAAAGTCTTTGACAAAATTCAACATCCATTTATGATAAAAAAACTCTCCAGAAAGCAGGAATAGAAGGAACATTCCTCAACATAATAAAAGCTATATATGACAAACCCACAGCAAACATTATCTCAATGGTGAAAAATTGAAAGGATTCCCCTAAAGTCAGGAACAAGACAAGGGTGCCCACTTTCACCACTACTATTCAATATAGTTTTGGAAAATTTGGCCACAGCAAAGAGAGCAGAAAAAGAAATAAAAGGAATCCAAATTGGAAAAGAAGTAAAACTCTCACTGTTTGCAGATGACATAATGCTCTACATAGAAAACCCTAAAGACTCCACTGGAAAATTACTAGAACTAATCAATGAATATAGTGAAGTTGCAGGACATAAAATCAACACACAGAAATCCCTTGCATTCCTATACACTAATAATGAGAAAACTGAAAGAGAAATTAAGGAAACAATTCCATTCACGATTGCAACGAAAAGAATAAAATACTTAGGAATATATCTACCTAAAGAAACTAAAGACCTATATATAGAAAACTATAAAACACTCATGAAAGAAATCAAAGAGGACACTAATAGATGGAGAAATATACCACGTTCATGGATCGGAAGAATCAATATAATGAAAATGAGTATACTATCCAAAGCAATCTACAGATTCAATGCAATCCCTATCAAGCTACCAACGGTATTTTTCACAGAGCTAGAACAAATAATTTCACAATTTGTATGGAAATACAAAAAACCTCAAATAGCCAAAGCGATCTTGAGAAAGAAGAATGGAACTGGAGGAATCAACCTACCTGACTTCAGGCTCTACTACAAAGCCACAGTCATCAAAACAGTATGGTACTGGCACAAAGACAGAAATATAGATCAATGGAACAAAATAGAAAGCCCAGAGATAAATCCACACACCTATGGACACCTTATCTTTGACAAAGGAGGCAAGAATGTACAATGGAGGAAAGACAATCTCTTTAACAAGTGGTGCTGGGAAAACTGGTCAACGACTTGTAAGAGAATGAAACTAGAACACTTTCTAACACCATACACAAAAATAAACTCAAAATGGATTAAAGATCTAAACGTAAGACCAGAAACTATAAAACTCCTAGAGGAGAACATAGGCAAAACACTCTCCGACATAAATCATAGCAGGATCCTCTATGACCCACCTCCCAGAATATCGGAAATAAAAGCAAAAATAAACAAATGGGACCTAATTAAACTTAAAAGCTTCTGCACAACAAAGGAAACTCTAAGCAAGGTGAAAAGCAGCCTTCAGAATGGGAGAAAATGATAGCAAATGAAGCAACTGACAAACAACTAATCTCAAAAATATCCAAGCAACTCCTGCAGCTCAATTCCAGAAAAATAAATGACCCAATTAAAAAAAGTGCGAAAGAACTAAACAGACATTTCTCCAAAGAAGACATACACATGGGTAACAAACACATGAAAAGATGCTCAACATCACTCATTATCAGAGAAATGCAAATCAAAACCACAATGAGGTACCATTTCACGCCAGTCAGAATGGCTGCTATCAAAAAGTCTACAAGCAATAAATGCTGGAGAGGGTGTGGAGAAAAGGGAACCCTCTTACACTGTTGGTAGGAATGCAAACTAGTACCACCACTACAGAGAACAGTGTGGAGATTCCTTTAAAAACTGTAAATAGAACTGCCTTATGACCCAGCAATCCCACTACTGGGCTTACACACTGAGGAAATGAGAATTGAAAGAGACACGTGTACCCCAATATTCATCACAGCACTGTTTATAATAGCCAGGACATGGAAGCAACCTAGATGTCCATCAGCAGATGAATGGATAAGCTGTGATACATATATACAATGGAGTATTAGTCATTAAAAAGAATGCATTTGAATCAGTTCTAATGAGGTGGATGAAACTGGAGCCTATTATACAGAGTGAAGTAAGCCAGAAAGAAAAACACCAATACAGTATACTAATGCATATATATGGAATTTAGAAAGATGGTAACGATAATCCTGTATGTGAGACAGCAAAAGAGATACAAATGTATAGAGCAGTCTTTTGGACTCTGTGGGAGAGAGAGAGGGTGGGATGATTTGGCAGACTGGCACTGAAACATGTGTAATATCATATATGAAATGAATTGCCAGTCCAGGTTCAATGCATGATACAGGATGCTTGGGGCTGGTTCATTGGGATGACCCAGAGGGATGGTATGGGGAGGCAGGTGGGAGGGGGGTTCAGGATGGGGAACACGTGTATACCCATGGCAGATTTATGTTAATGTATGGCAAAACCAATACAATAATGTAAACTAATTAACCTCCAACTCAAATAAATAAATTTATATTAAAAAATAAAAAATATTTTCCAATGATTCTCAGCAAAATTTCAGCTTTTAGAGAAAAACGGAAAAGATTTTTTTTTAAATACATAGTAACAATCTTTAATACTATAGAGGAACTACTTTATAGTACAAATACCAAACTTTTATGCACCTAAATTATGTGTACACACCACGATAGGACTGCATACCCTAATGCATGTATTCACATCTATATCTGCATTTGTACCTACATATGTATATCAAACTCCTTTTCAAATTTCATTAATGAAATCACTTTTTTATATAAGGTCATCATGTTTCCTAAATTGCTTAAAATATTATTTTTTATATTATATTCAGAGATTGATATTTCCCTTTGCTGGTAATTCCAGAAATGCTTGCATGTAAATTTTCAAGATCCTACATAAAAGAGGCATTGATTTTTAGCTTTCCTCTAATTTCAAATGAAGCACACTTTTCCTACTATCTTTAAGATCATGGCATCTGGTACCATCACTTCATGGCAAATAGATGGGGAAATAATGGAAACAGTGGCAGACTTTATTTTTCTAGGCTCCAAAATCACTGCAGATTGTAACTGAACACACGAAATTAAAAGATTCTTACTCCTTGGAAGGAAAGTTAGGACCAACCTAGACAGCATATTAAAAAGCAGAGACATTACTTTTCCAACAAAGCTTCGTCTAGTCAAGGCTATGGTTTTTCCAGTAATCATGTGTGGATGTGAGATTTGGACTATAAAGAAAGCTGAATGCCAAAGAATTGATGCTTTTGAACTGTGGTTTTGGAGAAGACTCTTGAGAGTCCCTTGGACTGCAAGGAGATCCATCTTAAAGGAAATCAGTCCTGAGTTTTCAATGGAAGTACTGATGTTGAAGCTGAAACTCCAATCTTTTGACCACCTGATGTGAAGAGCTGACTCGTTTGAAAAGACCCTAATGCTGGGAAAGATCAAAGGTGGGAGGAGAAGGGGATGACAGAGGATGAGATGGTTGGATGGCATCACCGACTCAATGGAGATAAGTTTGAGTAAACTCTGGGAGTTGGTGATGGACAGGGAGGCCTGACATGTAGCCCATGGGGTTGCAAAGAGTCAGACATGACTGAGCCACTGAACTGAACTGAACTTACCTTAACCACTTATTTGGAGAAAATACGCTATAATTGTGCTCAAAAACCTTCTTATGCAAAAATAGAAAAACATAGATAAGAAATTCCAATTTATTCACCCTCATCCTAAAACAAAATTAACTAGCTCTGAGGACAATTATGCTTTGAAGATTCTTAGGAACCACACTTTTATGTTATTCTGACTGTGCATCATTTTTCCTTCTTTGTAGTCTCCAGAGTCCTGTTTTCAAACCCCGAGATCATGAGCATATGCTTTTATGAATTTGTGACTATTTCCTGTATTAAGTATTCTGAAAGGGAATGGAGAAAAAAATCAATCATTTGTTGAACTTATATGAGTGGAGTAGATTCAACAGAATTCAGGTAGCAATGTTATAATACTGTTTATAATATTATATTTTCTGTAATACTCTTTTTAAATATGTTTCTGGCCGATATATCATGTCCCCCATATCTTTGTAGCTCACTTTTTGATATAAAACACTTATATTTAGATATGAGAAAGCCTAGTCTGAATCAATTTCAAAACTTCTCTTTCTTAGCCAAATTTAAGTATTTCCCATTGTCTCAGAGTCTAACACAGTGTTCCACAGTTTGGCAGTGCATAGGGGAACATAGTTAGGCCTATCTCCATGTGAACTCCCTTTCCTGTTTCTGTTTATCAAAAACTTCCAGAGTCTCTATCGCTGGGGCAAGGGAAGCAGGCAGTTAGACAGACAAAAAGGCCAATTCCTTTCTTAGTCTCTAAAAGATTAACTGATCACTTCCCTACTCAAAGTGACAATTTATGGATTCTTTGGAAATTTCTTCCTCCCCCAACCCTGAGGAGTACCCTGTCTGTAATCATTTCTTGGGGCAAAAAAAAAAAAAAAAAAAATACATCTATTATCTCTGCCTCTTGTTCTCACCCAACCCAGCTTTGGTGGAAGGGTACCCCAGCAAGCAAGACCCTTGGACTGCTTTTGTCAAGATGACTTACTTTAATCAGAGTTCTCCAGGAAAACAGAAAGAGAAGCAGAGACAGAGAGAGAGAATCCTGCTTCACTCCACATTTTTCTTTTGTTCAGGCTGATTCCACCCACATTAGGGAGGATTGCTTTACTCAGTTCGTTCTTTCAAATGTTTCCCCTCTCCCCCCAAGAAACGCTCTCACAGACACACCCAGATAATGTTTAACCAGATATCTGGGCATCCAAGTTAACACTACTATTTCCTCAGGCATCCTCTCCAGCCCATAGAAAATCCCACAAAACCTGGAGTCTGGATGGTGCTTGTTTCAGCCTTCCGTGTAATTTGGTATCAGAGGTGGCAGCAGTCTATCTTTCTCATCCAGATTTTTCTATATATATAGAACCACACTCTGATCTCTGTGCTCTCTTCACAAAACTCTGTGTGCTTGTGTGCTAAGTTGCTTCAGTAGTGTCTGACTGTTTGCAACCCTATGGACTGCAGCCCACCAGGCTCCTCTGTCCATGGGTTCTCCAGGCAAGAATACTAGAGTGGGTTGCCATTTCCTCCTCCAGGGGATCTTCCTGACCCAGGGATCAAATCCTCATCTCTTATGTCTCCTGCATTGGTAGGTTAATTCTTACCAGTGGCACCTACTGGGAAGACATACAAAACTCTAGAGGACACAATTCAAGTTTTTACAACAAATTTTAACATCCCCTGTTCCAGTCTTTGAACACAGCCTGTACAATAATATCCTTTAACTGTTAGCTAAAACAGTGTGATGGAAAATTGTTATGCAAAAACTCACCTCAAAAAATAGTGAAAGACAAGATCATTTTGGTCAGCTTCTGCATTAGATGAGTCAGGCAACATAGAATATGTGGATACTTCTTGCCTAATTTTTATTTTAGTGGTTTTTTTTTTCCTTAACACTGTATTCTATGTCTCTTTAATAGTAGAAACTGTCCATTAAAGATTATCTCTAACATAAAACTGAGTGCTTAAATTATAATTTACAATAGTGCTAATTACTCTAATGATATTGTGTTTTATATCATTAAGATCTGAAATCTGACTTGACTTATTAGATGCTGAATGAAGTTATATCATCAAATAGATATCAATAAAAATATGGTGTTTGGTGAGTACTTGGTCATATTTACAGAGAGAAATGTTTATAACTCAAATGCAAAATGCAAGTTGATTCCTCATGTGTTAACACTGAATACTAACACAAAGAGACACTAGTCTATTTGTTATTGTTGTTGTTTGTAAATAGCACAAAATTACTTTTGTTCATTTGTTTTTGAGGGGTGAGTTCACATGACAGAGTTTGTAGTGACAATGTAATTTTCAAGTTGAAAGTCCTCTCAGTGGTTGACATGTTTCTTGACCGTGTAGCTATACTCTCCAGCATAACTAGCTAGAGATACTTCTCTAGCATATATTTAAGCTGGCTCAGAAGTATTTTGTTGCTCACACATCACAATTCTGTGCAACATAATAATTGATAACAAGAAAGGATGCAAAGAACCCTGCAAAAAGTGAGAATTTTCAAATGGTTTGGATTGGAGACATAGGGATACAGTTTATACTTGGTATGCTCTGAGTGTGTCCCCCTCAAATATACATGTTGAGATTCTAATATCCAAATTGATGTTATTAAAATGCAGGACCTTTGGGAAGTGACTGGGTCATGTGGATGAAGCTATTATGAACGGTATTAGTGCCCTTATAAGGAGACCCTAGAGAGGTCCCTAAACTCTTCCATCATGTGAAGACATTCTGCAGCTCAGAAGAGGGCCCTCATTGACCATGCTGTCACCCCAAAGTCAGACTTTCAGCTTCAAAACCTGAGAAGTCAATTTCTGTTGTTGTTGTTTTGAATTCCATTCCTGAGCCTGGGCTACTTTGTTTTAGCAGTCCAAAATGACTATTACTAGTGTGGGAACTTAGAAGTCCTTGATTACATTGTCACTGTCTCTAAGCATCTTAGATACTGCAGGACTCTGCGGCACGTTCACCTCTGCCACCACTGCCCAAATTGAATTTCACTGCATTTTAACATCAGTCTCCCTATAAGAAGTCAATGCTGTATGAACTATGTCTGAATCTCATTGTCATGAAGATGATTCTCACTGGTAGACGTAAGGGGCTTCCTTGGTAGCTCAGACAGTAAAGAATCTGCCCACAATGCGGGAAGCCTGGGTTCAACCCCTGGGTTGGGAAGATCTCCTGGAGAAGGGAATGGCACCCACTCCAGGAGTCTTGCCTGGAAAATCCCATGGACACAGGAGCCTCATAGGCTACAGATGGGATAGACTTAAAGTTGCTTATATGCTTTTTGGATTCAAGGGAAGGTGAAAAACTTCTTAAATATTATTAAGCCTGTTTACAAAAAACACAGTGAACACTATTGTAACCTGGAAAACCACTAAAATCATATTAATTAAATAAAGGAGATGGACAGATATAGGCATTATTGTTATCACATTTTGATGAAATTTTAATGGAATCATTAAGAATTATTAGAATTTCATTTTATTTAAATCATGTTTCAATTTAATTTCAATAAAATTAAATAAGATAAAAAATGAGAGGCAGTATACAAATTGGAAAAGAGGATGTACAATGCTTTTGTTGTTTTAATTGTGGATATCATAATCATACACCTAGAAAACTCAAAAAACATTAGTAAAAGCTGCTACACTTAACAATAACTTATTTTGAGGTAAACATGGGTACAGGAAAAATTGTAAAATTAGTGTTTTACTTTAGTCCATTCTTAGGAAAAATGTGTAATATACAAGGATGAATTTAGCAAGAAATATAAAGCTAGTGGAGGTGATGGAATTCCAGTTGAGCTATTTCAAATCCTGAAAGATGATGCTGTGAAAGTGCTGCACTCAATATGCCAGCACATTTGGAAAACTCAGCAGTGGCCACAGGACTGGAAAAGGTCAGCTTTCATTCCAATCCCAAAGAAAGGCAATGCCAAAGAATGCTCAAACTACCACACAATTGCACTCATCTCACACGCTAGTAAAGTAATGCTCAAAATTCTCCAAGCCAGACTTCAGCAATACGTGAACCGTGAACTTCCAGATGTTCAAGCTGGTTTTAGAAAAGGCAGAGGAACCAGAAATCAAACTGCCAACATCTGCTGGATCATCGAAAAAGCAAGAGAGTTCCAGAAAAAACGTCTATGTCTGCTTTGTTGACTATGCCAAAGCCTTTGACTGTGTGGATCACAATAAACTGTGGATAATTCTGAAAGAGATGAGAATACCAGACCACCTGATCTGCCTCTTGAGAAACCGGTATGCAGGTCAGGAAGCAACAGTTAGAACTGGACATGGAACAACAGACTGGCTCCAAATAGGAAAAGGAGTACATCAAGGCTGTATATTGTAACGCTGCTTATTTAACTTATATGCAGAGTACATCATGAGAAATGCTGGGCTGGAAGAAGCACAAACTAGAATCAAGATTGCCAGGAGAAATAAATAACCTCAGATATGCAGATGACACCACCCTTATGGCAGAAAGTGAAGAAGAACTAAAAAGCCTGTGGATGAAAGTGAAAGTGGAGAGTGAAAAAGTTGGCTTAAAGCTCAACATTCAGAAAACGAAGTTCATGGCATCTGTTCCCATCACTTCATGGGAAATAGATGGGGAAACATCTATAAAGTGTCAGACTTTATTTTTCTGGGCTCCAAAATCACTGCAGATGGTGACTTCAGCCATGAAATTAAAAGTCGCTTACTCCTTGGAAGGAAAGTTATGACCAAGCTAGATAGCATATTGAAAAGCAGAGGCATTACTTTGCCAACAAAGTCCGTCTAGTCAAGGCTATGGTTTTTCCAGTGGTCATGTATGGATGTGAGAATTTGACTGTGAAGAAAGCTGAGCGTTGAATAATTTATGTTTTTGAACTGTGGTGTTGGAGAAGACTCTTGAGAGTCCCTTGGACTGCAAGGAGATGCAACCAGTCCATTCTGAAGGAGATCAGCCCTGGGATTTCTTTGGAAGGACTGATGCTAAAGCTGAAACTCCAGTCCTTTGGCCACCTCATGCGAAGAGTTGACTCATTGGAAAAGCCTTTGATGCTGGGAGGGATTGGGGGCAGGAGGAGAAGGGGACGACAGAAGATGAGATGTCTGGATGGCATCACTGACTCGATGGACGTGAGTCTGAGTGAATGCCGAGAGTTGGTGATGGACAGGGAGGCCCTGCGTGCTGCGATTCATGGGGTCACAAAGAGTCGGACACCACTGAGTGACTGAACTGAGATAAGACTTTGGACTGTAGACTTTAAACTGATGCTGGAATGTGTTAAGATTTGAGGGCCTTTGTGGGGGGTATGAATATCTTTTGCACGTGAAAAAGACAAGCATTATGAGGACCTAGGGCAGAATGCTATGAACCGAATGTATTTGTATGTTGAAGGCCTAACCTCAAATATAATGCTATATGGAGGTGGGCACTCTGGTGAGTAATTGAGCTTAGCTGTCTTGACCATGGAGCCCTGGGATGAGATCCTTGTCCTTGCAAGAAGAAGCTACAGCTTTCTCTTTCTCTCTCTACCCCATGAAGACACAGAGAAGAGAGGGCTATCTGCAGGCTAGGAAGAGGACTTTCACTGAGAAGTCAGTCTACCAACACTCTCAAGTTGGACTTCCCAGGCTCCAGAATTGAGAAAAATAAATGTCTGTCATTATGGTATTTTGTTATAGCGGCTCAAGCAGATTACTGAAAATTTATTTTTAAAATGTTAATCAATTGTATAACATTTTTAAAATTCTATGGCAAAGTACTCCAAAGAGAGACATTAGATGCTCAATAAATTTTAAAAAGCTATTTAAAGGCAGAGACGAAGAGTAGTGTTACTCCAAACTTCTAAGATACTACAATAAGAGGATAAATCAAATATCCAAATATTATAATGGGGAAAACATTAACATTTTCCTCAGAAAAGTAAATTCAAGTTGCCAAAAAAAGAGAAGAGGAAAAAAAGGTACAGAGAGAAGGGAGGGGAGAGAGGGAAGTTGGAGATAGAAAATTACAACCTTAATAGTACTAGTAATGAGAATGCAAATTAAAGTAACAATGTAACAACAGTGCATATCAGACTAAAAAGAATGTAAAAACTGATACCACTAACTGAGAGAAGAAATGCTTACTAAAACGTATTAACTTTGATTCTTGAAAGCAATAAGAATTACTGATATCTTTGTGGCAAGCAATTTGGAAGCATTTACCAGAATTACCAATGTGACTTCCCTGAGATCTAACAATTCCATTCATGCAGAACTATTCATAGAAATGAAGGTGTTTCACACAAGTATTCCTTACCATTAGTACCACATGAGTGACTAAATATTTTGATATCTTTTAGAGTAAAAACAGCAAATCTTAAGGATATATGTACAATAATGTTTATGCGGTGTGATTGGTAGTGTAAAAAAAAAGGAAATCATGTGAACGACCATCTGTAGAGGAAAGATTAAATGAATCAGGGGGTACATAAATTATAACATCCTGTATGGGTATTAATAGGAGTGAATTACAGATATAGATGCAAGAAATTTACCTATGAAATTTTCCTCTGAATAAACCGAGATAGTGAAATGTATAATTTTCAAAATAATAATTTTAAAGATAACATTCACTAAATAGAACATTGAATGTATATGTAGATGTGTTTAAATTGTGTATGTGT
Organism: Bos grunniens; assembly: GCF_055505025.1. Lineage (NCBI taxonomy): Eukaryota > Metazoa > Chordata > Mammalia > Artiodactyla > Bovidae > Bos > Bos grunniens. Next base: position 4,699,004 of record NC_141176.1, on the reverse strand, counting down.
TCTTGTGAATAGAGAAACAGAGATGGGGAGGGAGTCTATTATAAGACCATAGAGAAACAACTTGAATTAATATGTAGAGTGAATGGTAACACAGATTATAGGGGCAGCAAGCTGAAGGGAAAAAAATTCAAAAGACTGAACTAAAACTATTGGTATGATAATAATTATATGCATGCATTGTTTGCTATTATAAATATGTACCTGTATGAATAATTTTTAAAAACAAACTTAGCCAACTTTGAAAGAAGATAATTTCAAGATGTGTATGTGCTCAGTTTCTCAGACATGTCCAGCTCTTTGCAATCCTTTGGACCGCAGCCCTCCAGATTCCTCTGTTTGTGGGAATTTTCAGGCAAGAATAATATAATGAGTTGCCATTTCCTCCTCTGGGGATCTTCCCAACACAGAGATCAAATCCACATCTTTTGCATTATAAGCGGATTTTTATCACTGAGCCATCAAAGAAGTCCCCAGTTTCAAGACACTCAGGAGTAAATAGATAATGATGACTTGGAGATAGCAGATTAAAACTATTAAAAAAAAAAAAAAAACTATTTTTAGGAAAAAAAAGGAGTGGAGACTGAAAAAAGTATTAGGTTCAAAAAAAAATCATTTATGTTAAAAGTGGTGATGAGCTTATTTTGATTCAGAAAGAAATAGGATTATTTGGCAGAAAGGATAAGTGAAAAAGAGGAAGATTTACACACACAAATATACGGATGAGAGAACACCATTTGGAACACTTTAGGAGGTAAAAAGGGAATGGTTCTTCTCTGCCAGATGAAAGCAAAAAAAAAAGGAGAGGAAGAGTGAATATAAGAAAGTATTCTAGGTAAATACTTAGGGCTTCCCTGGTGGCTCAGAGGGTAAAGCGTCTGCCTGCAATGCAGGCAATCTGGGTTCGATCCCTGGGTCAGGAAGATCCCCTGGAGAAGGAAATGGCAACCCACTCCAGTACTCTTGCCTGGAAAATCCCATGGACAGAGAAGCCTGGTAAACTATAGTCCATGAGATGGCAAAGAGTCCAACACCACTGAGCAACTTCACTTTCACTTTCATTCTGGGTGAAGAGAAAATAGTAGAGTAGGGGCAGTTGCTATTCTAATGCATGATTTTCTGCTATTTCCTTCAAAGTACAACATCAGAAGTTTGTTTGCTTTTTTTTAATTTTTTTTTTTTTTTTTTTTTTGTCCAGGGACAAAGGTATTACTGAGATAGACACATTGGAGATAAACACAGTAGAGATATTGATGGGTAACTCTGACTCTTTTACTTTGATCTCAGGCTTTGCCCAGCTACTTGCTCAGCCTGTATGATGTCAATGAGAAACTGACATGCTTTGATAAGTACTCCTCATCATTTAACTAGTTACAATGCTGATGATGAAAACAAAGTCAGCCATCCTTCAAACTTACTGCAATTTTCTTGATATTTATTTCACATATAGATTACTGATACAGTAAAAAACTTTCACAGTGCATTATATAATGAAATTCTTTCAGTGAATTGAAGTCTAGATGTATATTTAATATTAAGGCAGTAAAATATTGCAATAATAAACTACAACTTCAAACACTAACAACTCTATTTTGAAAAATATTAGTAATAAAAGTGATTGAAATATAAATATATGCTGTTGCTGTCGCTGTTGCTAAGTCGCTTCAGTCATGTCCAACTCTATGCGACCCTATAGATGGCAGTCCACCAGGCACCGCCGTCCCTGGGATTCTCCACGCAAGAACATTGGAGTGGGTTGCCATTTCCTTCTCCAATGCATGAAAGTGAAAAGTGAAAGTGAAGTAGCTCAGTCGTGTCCGACTCTTAGCAACCCCATGGACCACAGCCCACCAGGCTCCTTTGTCCATGGGATTTTCCAGGCGAGAGTACTGGAGTGGGGTGCCATTGCCTTCTCCCAAATATATGCTGATAACATATAAATATTAAGAATGAGCACATTAGCTCAATAACTTTGGGAAGGATATAGGATTCTTTTTGAAGAGAGAATATTAATTAGATAACATTATTTTTCTATATAGGAATTGCTGTGTATCACAACCATTAAAGAAAATAGCCTTTCCTTAAATCAGATCCTATGAAAGAAAAAGGGCATTTTACTGCTTTGGTAATAATATTACCATGAGCAGTGTCCTGCCTCTTTTGAATGATCCAGAAACAGTGTTTCAGAACTGACCTCCAGTGAAGGGAAGCATTTATTTGGCATTGTAAACATTCAGTGTAGGAAAGACAGAGTCAGTCTAACACTAATCTAAGAAATGTTTGTCTCTCCATTATATCACTTTTTTTTTTAAGTAATCTACCAATACAATGTTACTTGTTTATTTTTTATATAACATTAAATTTATTATTTAGTTTCTGATTTAATTGTATGATGATGATGATGTTTGTCTTCTGACTGGGATGCATATGAATGTTAATATTTTAACACTAATCCACTCAAGAAAATTCAAGCAAGATTTGCATATTTGGGTACATTCATTCTTAACTGAACACTAAAAATTATATAGTTATCCACATTTCTTGAAACTCCATTTCTGGGAGGAAGCATTAAGATTAAGGGAGACAAGTGAAAAGTAAATGAATGTGGATTGGATCTTGTGGAGAAAAAGAGTTTGGAAGAGGTACTCCAAGGAAGGCAGAATGTGTCAGCAAATATGATAAAAGGATGTTTACCAACTGAAACCAACCAAATACACCTAACCATGCCTTGCATTTGTTTTTACGTGTTTTGATGTGGAGGATTTTTTAAAGTCTGTATTGAATTTGTTACAATATTGCTTCTGTTCTATGTTTTGTGGGGTTGGCCCCTGAGGCACAGGGGATTGTAGCTCCCCAACCATGGATCAGACTCACACCCCCTGCATCATAATCACTGTGATGCCAGGGAAGCCATTTGGCTGGTATTTTTATGGATGCACTGATTATAAGCATGTAATCAGCTACATATATATATATATATATATATATATATATATAAAACATCATTATCTCATTTATTTTTGCAAATATCTCCTTATTTGTTTTTCTAAGTTCACATAAGAATGTAGAAAAGAAAGATATAAAATGTCACAATTGCTTTTTAATCAGATAATCCTGAAGATTATAGATAATGCAAAGGAGAGTAAATGGTAAGGCAGGAGGAATATAAAAATGGAATTAATTAGTGTAAAAAAAGAGAAAAATAAAATACTGTTAGCACACAAAAAATCCCTGGAGAAAACATAAATCCACATTTTTGGCCAAGTGTGTGGAAAATGAGTGAATAACAGTTGCCCTAAGGGTTTTCACTAGGGAAATTGCATGGCTGTTCATGTTTGCTATGTTTGTTAAATATCAAAGATCACACTTCTGGATCCATTGAACATATTTTCTTACTTCTCATCTTGAGTGTTCATTGCACTGCTTTGCTAGAAAATGTCACATCTGTCACAGTTTGATTTCTGTGATTGCTTTTTGTTCCAGTATGCATAAATGATCATTGTGGTGATCATGATTCATTTAAATGAGAACATATCTCTGTATGTTAATAATGAAAATTCTTAGTTATTTGTTTAAAACATTTATTTTCATTATATATTTCTAGGTGCCCTAGTGTTATATTTAGAATTAAAAGTGATTATTCTCTTAATGCTTTCCAACCAAAGAACAGGGCTGAACTCAACACCTCTGTCTTACCTTTCTTGTTCTTGAGATTTTCAACTTGCATTAAAAAATTGAAAGCTAGATAGCCTTCATTATATACAATCTCATATATGTTGTAGGCATGGGGTAAAAAGCAGACAATAGTGCTTTTTAGAGAGCAAATTCCCAAAATTATTTCTTAACAACAAACTAGTAAGAATGTTTCAAAGGACAGCTCTGAATATTTAAAAAGAAATAGATTAAATATATTAACCTCAATGAAACAATATCTGTATTTCACAACAATGTGATTTCAATTTATTTTGTCATTTGACCTTTTCCGTTTATTGTTTATTTTTTACTCAACAAACTTATGTGCTACTTCCTACAGACTCACAGAAAACTATGACACTTAACTGAGGAAATAATAATAATAGTTGTAATCAGTATGCTAGTAATCTATAGATGATAGTATGATAACCTCACAAGAGAGCTAGGGCTCCAGGAAGGATTATGAAAGGAGGTGACAGTCTTGGCAAATATCAATAAACACATGCTAAGTGAACTGAAGTGAACAAGGAAGGAAGAAATGTGTTTCAACCAGAAAGCACAGCATGTGTAACAGCACTGAAGAAGACTTGAGACATATGAACATATTATTTTTTTTAAGAAATGATCATTTAATAAATGGAAAAAAATAAATCATGGGAGTCAGATCATTCTTACAGCCACACTCACTATATTTTCCCTAGAGAAATGATATTAATTGGCTCTGGTTTTCTTGAAATGACCCATTGAATAGTTTGCTTGGCTCTTGGGTGAAGTAAGGATGGTAATGCATCTGGATCAGAACGTCAACCTTTCTTCTCTTTATTCTTTCAAAGAAAAACTATGTTTTCCGTGTTTGAGACTATTTGCTTTGATATCAAAACAGTTACTTTTGAAAAAAAAAAAAATCACAGGTCTACATGTCTTAATCAAATAATTTCCATGAAATAAATTTTTCTTTCTCCCATTAAATCTAGTGAAGCTCTATTGTAGTGCATTTAAAGAACCTGAGAAGAAGAGCATGATAAATATTTCATGCAAAGCATAGGTGGCCAATATGAAGGAATTATATAAGATGTCTCAATTTATTAGTCATTAGAATTTTAATATTTTTCTTATAGAACAAACATTGGCCTTTTTTGCATTGACATTTTGTTTTAATTTTCTCAAATCATCTTGGTTTTATTAGAAACTAACATGCTGCCCAGTAATAAGGATCATAGCTTTTAGCTTTCAGTGTGAAATAATGTTATCATCAGCTCTAATTAAGATGTCCTGTGTTGGGTAAGATGATTGAAATTGCTTTGTTAAAAGAAAATATCTCATTTTAAAGTTTTTCTTTCCCTCCCATTGGTAGAAAGATACAGGTATGATTAAATTTTTGTTTATAATGAAATTAGATATAATGTAGAAAAATAAAATTATGCATTAAAACTAATTGGAAACAAAAGAGAAGAGCACATGCAATTCTTCTCATGCAAAAATGTTTAGATCAATTGTTTGAATCTAATTTAATTATCTTATAAAATGAGTCAAGTGGGATGGCAGGTTTTAATCTAATGCTGAGCAAGGCCTTTAGAGTTGTTATTACACAATTATTTTGACTTTTATTTCCCAGTGAAGGGAAGTACCTCTGACCCTCATAGAGTCCCTTGTTATTGAATCACTTTATCTCTTCGTACACAACTTTACTTTGTTTTTTTCCAGTACATTCATCATAGTCTTAACTAATATGACAGTATTATTGAGTATATGTGGTTTAGACAAAAGAAATAAATATACATTGCATAATTTTAGCTGATATTATTAAAGGGGGGAATCTATGTGCTTTTTCAGGCTACATTAATGTTTACAAGTTAGTGACAGTATGCAATTTCATTGGGTTATTACCAAAGTTCTACATTGGTTGTCCAGGAACTGTTTGGCCATGGCAAACATAGCAAATGTTTTGAAAGATAATTTCTCTCATTTCATAGGAAGGGTTACTTTTTGCAAAGTTTCTGGTTGATCCTACTGAAATTTTAGGGACACAGTATCAAAATGCTCTTAACTAGTTCTAACATCTTTCTTCTAACATGCTTACTTCTTACTATTTTTGGTTAGTGGCACAATATCTCTTGTTTCATGCAATAGTGTTCAACCTGATTTTCAATCCATTCATACACTTTAATCCACACATCTACCCTATTATTGTCTTGTACCCCTTCTTTCTAAAAAACGTATTTTCTAAATGAGGACTTTCCCTCAACTTCCAAGGTTCAATTAGGCACAGATTACCTCTTACCTGCTGTTTTGGCTTCTTTCTTATTGGAATCTTGCTACCTTTCTTCTCCATTAACCCTCATATATACATTTCTTAAACTTATAGGTTTTGAAAAACTTACCTCTATCCTGCTTCCTTTCATGCCTTAATATAAGATAACTTTAGGTGATCTATATTCAGATAAAAACTGGAATCTTTAATGACATTTGTTTAACTGTTTTATATATTGACAAGGGAAGATAGTAGATCTTGAAGTTCAAGGCAATTGAGTAAATAATATAAAAATGACAATTTTTACTTTGAGCCGAACCCGTCAAACCACTGCAGAGGGCATTGGAGGAATCGAAATTAATGAGCATTCTCTTGTTTCCCTAGGGAGACCCTGAAAAGTCCTCCACTGTTATGTATTACAAGTCAAATCTTCAAAGCTAAACTCCTGGCTACCTAGCAGGAGGCTGAATGTTTAATAGTGAGGTTAAGGATAAGGTAAAAAATTTTTGTGATGGTTGACATCTGTGGGTCACTATTAAATTGGACATCCATACAACAGTTGGTAAAGTTTCACTCCCTTGGGGGTAACTCTGAAGTGACTGTAAGAAAGGCTCATACATCATTTATAGCAGGTTTGAAGCCTCGGGAGGTTCTATTGGCCCACTTTCTTGTCCCAGCTATCAAATCCAGGTGATTCAGTAACCTCACTGACACTGCGACCTAACCCTACCCTCTCAGTAACTTCCTTGTCACCCGACCTATACATGACTGGAAAAAATTAGAGGGAACATTGACCATGGTGACCTGGCAGGATTACTGTGTGGCAAAGGCCAGACTAAAATACCGATGCAGCTGCAAGAGATGAATAAATTAGAAAAGGTTCACATACACAAAAAAGATAAAGTACTTTAAAAACAGACTTATATAGAAAGACTGCTACTGCTACTGCTAAGTCACTTCAGTCGCGTCCGACCCTGTGCGACCCTAGAGACGGCAGCCCACCAGGCTCCCCCGTCCCTAGGATTCTCCAGGCAAGAACACTGGAGCGGGTTGCCATTTCCTTCTCCAATGCATGAAAGTGAAGAGTGAAAGTGAAGTCGCTCGGTCATGTCCGACTCTTAGCGACCCCATGGACTGCAGGCTACCAGGCTCCTCGGTCCATGGGATTTGCCAGGCAAGAGTACTGGAGTGGGGTGCCACTGCCTTCTCCAATATAGAAAGACTAAAGAGCTTTAAATTATTTATCCTTGAGGAATAAAGGCTGAGGATAAATAGAATAATGATCTCAAATACTGAAGCAACTGTCCTTCATTTATTTCCATTGCAATCAAGAGTACATCTTTTTAACATCAGGGATGATTTAGAAAATTGGGTTCTACAATCTCCTCTCTTGAAAAGGAGCACATTACAGACACTTTCTGATGCAAAGAGCCGGTTCATTGGAAAAGACCCTGATGCTGGGAAAGACTGAGGTCAGGAGGAGAAGGAAGCAACAGAGGATGAGACAGTTGGATGGCATCACTGACACAATGGACATGAATTTGAGCAAACTCCAGGAGTTAGTGAAGAATAGGGAAGCCTGATGTGCTGCAGTTCATGGGGTCACAAAGAGTTGGATATGACTTAGCAAAATCGAACAACAACTGCAGATACTTTAAATGTGATCTTTTGTAGTATCAGGCAATTTGAAAAAAAAAAAAATGTTATTAATACTCCACCATTCTATCCCAGTACATACTCCAGAAGTTAAAACAGGTTAAGTCTGATTATCCAAAGCTCATGTGTATGATTATACTGGGAATCACAGACTCCTGAAACACTAGCCTTATGATCTGTGGGAAAAAATTGCCAGGGTACATACATCAGCTTATAAATCTAAACATTAATCATGCAGTTAGAAAAATGGACCAAGCTTGGAAGCAAGCTATGTATTAAATAGATCTTTTAAGAATTTAAAAATACAAAATTAATTAGAAAAAGATCCTCACCAATTACTATTTCTAGTTACACTAAAACATTTGGGATCTAAGTTATTCCAGTGTGTAGAGCTCTAATTAAGCAAACATCTGAAGTGCAGGTGAGATCAACAATGTGCTCTCATTCGGGGGAACGTATGTTTTTGGGTAGACCAGTGTTTTCAAGGCTAATGGATCCTTTGTATTGCTCTTTGTTTCAGCTTTGCTTTTCACTCCTAACTTGTAGGACAGCTTAAATGGTTGACTTGGTTAAAGAGCTTAATTACTCATGTGGTGGCTATTACCAACACAAACAGTCTACAGGACACACAGACAGCTATTGTGTCCCAGATGATGTTACAAGACTGTAACCTGATTACTGCACGTTGCTTTTCAACGCTGTTAATTTGCATGTTTGAATAAGTCTATCGGGATTCCATTTTACAGCTATTGCTCCGTGTACACTGCAAGGGATCGCCTTGGGAAACAGCGAGAAATTGGCTTCTTCTATTCATCCAAATGGAGGGCTTGGAGTGCCTGACCCCGTGGCCATTATGCATGGCACCTATGCGTTTTGTGGCCCGTTACTTACTGGATTGCTGCACTTGCTTTTTCTTTCCTTTTTCCCATGTAGTGCTCAGTTTCTGCTTATAATTGAATATCCTTCTTAAACATGAAAGCCACCATTAGTATATGAGTGTTTATTGGGAAGTGCAGAAGGATTTTAACAAAAGAAATAATAAAATATTTATCTAGTGTGTTTATAGATTTTTAGAATTAATTAATCTATGTTAATGAAAACACATCTTTTTTTTTTTTTTTTCTTAAAAGCTAAGTAAGCAAATGTTTTCGGTTGCTTCAACCCGATGACTATTCAATCCATTTCAGGCTGTATGAGATATTGACCATCAGCTCCTGAAAATATAAATATTTGAAGTTTTGTGTTTCCATTACACTTGGGTTAATTAAATAAAAATATTTGGCAATATACAGACCTATTTTAAATGTAAAATTTAGTAAATGTATTTAACATAATGTGATGTACATTAAGCATGAGTTTAAGGGGATGACTTGCCTTGAGTCTAACAACTCCTCTAGGACCTCTCAGGTCAAACTTCTCTGCTTGTCCTGTGGGCTCCATAAAGATTAGAAGACATGACCTACAGGACTGTTTGTACTTTTACTGGTATGTTTATTTAGCCAGATAGCAGTATCACAAATCAATAACAAGCTAAGTATAAATATCAAAAAAATATAAAGCCTAGATCAACTGATTAGGAAAACAATTAGTTGCCCTGAAAATATTCATATTAGAAGAGAAGAAATAATCATAGAAAAGAGAACATTGCCTAACAAGATGGAGTTTTAGGGTAATAATCATACAAACACACAGACACACATTCACAACGATCTTATCTTGTGGTTGATTACATTCCCAGGCAACGGTTTCTAATTATTGTAGTACATAGGTACTTATTAAAATAGGGGCGTTTAGGTCCCACTTCTGGAAAAAACTGACTCATTTGGCATTGGATAAGACATATGTATTTATATTTCCTCAAAACTATTTCAGTGATTTTGATGATCAATCAGAGTTTGCATATCCTTAGTATTGATGACAGGTCTCAGTATAGCTACATAGAAGGGTTGCAGTATTCCATAGCCCTTGCATTTCATAGATAAACCAAACCGAATTATAAGGAAAAATGGAAAAAAATAATAACAAAAGCAACAGAAATGCTGTTACTACATTCCTACTGAGGCAGTGTGAGCTCTTTAAGAACACTTCAGATATCTGGAGGTAGGGGACCAACGCAAGCCAATCTGGGCTGCAGAGCCAGATATCCAAGGATGAGACCAGAAGCCACGGCACAAATGAGAAGATCTGAAGCAATGTTCTTTACTGTCCTCATCCAGAGACTTCACCTTCTATGATGATTGCATTGACTCCTCATTTCACTCACTGGGTTGTTGAAATAGATTCAAACATTCTGTAAATATCAGCATCAATTCTACTTAATACAGTATTTGCATATGATAGCAATGTAGAAAACTATATACAAGCATGGGGCCTATATTTAAAGAAATGCCTTTTTTAAAAATGAGTACAAAACTTTTCTTGTGATTATCTTCTTAATTTTTCAAAATATGGCTTTTAAAAATTAATCAAAGAACACCTTTTTATATTAAAAATTATATAACCATTAAAAATGAATAGGTTATTTAGAAACCCAAATGAAATTAATGAATTTTTCACACTCTTGACATTTAAAAAGCACAAAAATAAGTTAAAAAATGGATGGTTTGCATGCATGCTAAGTCGATTCAGTCAAACTCTTTGCAACCCTGTGAACTGTAGCCCACCAAGCTCATCTGTCTATGGGATTCTCCAGGCAAGCATACTGGAGTATGTTGCCATGCTCTCCTCCATAGAGTCTACCTGACCCAGGGATCGAATTGGCATCTCCTGTGTCTCCTGCATTGGCAGGTGGGTTCTTTACCACTAATGTCACTTGGGAAGTCCAAAAAGCACAAAAGCAGTTTAAAAATGAATGATAATAACACACTGTAAAAATATTATGTAGTGATGTACAGTAAAAATAATATTCAAAGTATGTTTTCTCAAACCAAAATATTGTATTTTTTTAAAGAACAAATCTCTACTTTTTAGAGCAGTTTTAGATTTAAATAAATATTTAACGGTGAGGACGAGAGTTCTCATATACTTCCTCTTGTCCTGTGTACAACCTCCCCTATTATTAATGTCTTGCCTAAGTGTGGTTTATTTGTTACAACTGATGGCCTACTACTGAGTCATTATTATTAGCTAAAGATAATAGTTTATGATTTTTTTCAATTATAAACTAGGATCTTCAGATCTTCAGAGGATCACAGTTTACATGAGCATTTACTCTTGTGTGGTACATTTGATAGTTCTTGAGAAGTATAAAATAGGACATTTTTACCACCAATGTTTCAGTGTATCTCAACACTGGAGGAAATCAAAATCAGAAAAGAAAAAGACATAAAATCAGGGAGTACTATCAGGAATGATATTTTTTGAATTATTGGAGAAATATTTACTTCATTGTATGTGCTGAAAAGCCAAACCATCAGTCACATTGCTCAAGATTTTAAAATGCAAAAATGTCATTTTTTTTCCTGATTTTTCATGTTGTTTCACTGAAGCACATACACGAGACCTGTACTTTATTGACCAGTCAAACAAAGTCAAGAAAGTTGCTTTTTCCAAATAAAAGTGCATTCTTTAAAAAAGCTATAGCATTCAATGTATAAATAATCTTACCAATCACTGAGTATCTTAACCTCATTTCCAAATATTAAAATTATCAATATATTTTCTTCAAGATTTATCATGACAGTACATTAAAATATAATGTTTAACTCTCTAGCCTTCAGTATGCATCAACAAGAATTATCCAAAGATCAACACTTACTTTTCAAGCAAATTAGTTTCCAGGAACAGCAAACTATATTGAGTTATATTGAATACCTGTATTGTCCCACATAAGGTTATTTGGATGAGGTCATCCTTCATATTCTAATTTCAGGTATGAAATATGTATCTAAATACTTACCTGGATCAGTTCAGTTCAGTTCAGTTGCTCAGTTGTGTCTGACTCTTCAGGACCCCATGGACCGCAGCATGCCATACCTCCCTGTCCATTACCAATTTCCAGAATCTACTCAAAGGTATCTCCATTGAGTCGGTGATGTCATCCAACACCGTCCCCTTCTCCTCATGCCTACAATCTTTCCCAGAATCAGGATCTTTTCAAATGAGTCAGCTCTTTGCATCAAGTAGCCAAAGTATTGGAGTTTCAGCTACAACATCAGTCCTTCCAATGAACACTCAGGGCTGATCTTTTTTAGGATGGACTGGTTGGATCACCTTGCAGTCCAAGGGACTCTCAAGAGTCTTCTCCAACACCACAGTTCAAAAGCATCAATTCTAGGGTACACAGCTTTCTTTATAGTCGAACTCTCAAATCCACATGAATACTGGAAAAACCATAGTCTTGACTAGACGGACCTTTGTTGGCAAGGTAATGTCTCTGCTTTTTAATATGCTGTCTAGGTTAGTCATAACTTTCCTTCCAAGGAACAAGCATCTTTTAATTTCATGGCTTCAATCACCATCTGCAGTGATTTTGGAGCCCAAAATATAAAGTCTGTCACTGTTTCCATTACGTCCTCATCTATTTGCCATGAAGTGATGGGGCCAGTTGCCGTGATCTTAGTTTTCTGAATGTTGAACTTTAAACCAACTTTTTCACTCTCCTCTTTCACTTTCATCAACAGGCTATTTATTTCTTCTTCACTTTCTGCCATAAGGGTGGTGTCATCTGCATATCTGAGGTTATTGATATTTCTCCCAGCAATCTTGATTCCAGCTTGTGCTTCTTGCAGCCCAGCGTTTCTCATGATGTACTCAGCATATAAGTTAAATAAGCAGGGTGACAATATACAGACTTGACATACTCCTTTTCCTATTTGGAACCAGTCCGTTGTTCCATGTTTAGTTCTGTTGCTTCCTGACCTGCATATAGATTTCTCAAGAGGCAGGTCAGGTGGTCTGGTATTCCCACTTCTTTAACAATTTTCCACAGTTTATTGTGATCCACACAGTCAAAGCCTTTGTCATAGCCAATAAAGCAGAAATAAATGTTTTTTTTTTTTTTTCTGGAGCTTTCTTGGTTTTTTTGATGATCCAGTGGATGCTGGCAATTTGATCTCTGATTCCTCTGCCTTTTCTAAAATCAGCTAAATCCTGGCTTGGAGAATTTTGAGCATTACTTTGCTAACGTGTGAGATGAGTGCAACTGTGTGGTTGTTTGAGCATTCTTTGGCATTGCCTTTCTTTGGGACTGGAATGCTATCTGACCTTTTCCAGTCCGGTGGCTACTGCTGAGTTTTCCAAATTTGCTGGCATATTGAGCACAGCACTTTCACAGCATCATCTTTTAGATTTTAAATAGCTCAACTGGAATTCCATCACCTCCAGTAGCTTTGTTCGTAGTGATGCTTCCTAAGGCCCACTTGACTTCACATTCCAGAATGTCTGCCTCTAGGTGAGTGATCACACCATTGTGATTATCTGGGTCATGAAGATCTTTTTTGTACAGTTCCTCTGTGTATTCGTGCCAACAGTTTTTAATATCTTCTGCTTCTTTTAGGTCCATACCATTTCTGTCTTTTATTGAGTCCATCTTTGCCTGAAATGTTCCCTTGGTAACCCTAATTTTCTTGAAGGGATCTCTAGTCTTTCCCATTCTGTTGCTTTCCTCTATTTCTTTGCATTGATCAATGAGGAAGGCTTTCTTATCTTTCCTTGCTATTCTTTGGAACTCTGCATTCAAATTGGTATATCTTTCCTTGTCTCCTTTGCTTTTCACTTCTCTTATTTTCACAGCTATTTGTAAGGTCTCTTCAGACAGCCATTTTGCTTTTTTTGCACTTCTTTTTCTTGGCTATCTCCTGTACAATGTCACTAACCTCCATCCATAGTTCATCAGGCACTCTATCAGATCTAGTCCCTTAAATCTATTTCTCACTTCCACTGTATAATTGTAAGGGATTTGATTTAGGTCATACCTGAATGGACTAGTGGTTTTCCCTACTTTCTTCATTTTAAGTCTGAATTTGGCAATAAGGAGTTCATGGTCTGAGCCACAGTCAGCTCCCAGTCTTGTTTTTTCTGACTGTATTGAGCTTCTCCATTTTTGGCTGCAAAGGATATAATCAATCTGATTTCAGTGTTTCATCTTGCTTAAAATTCCTTTAAATTAATAGTACAGTTCAATGATTTAACATAACATGGACTTTGTTAGTTTTTTGTGAGTCTTCTTGAACAAATCAGTTTTCCATGAATCTCAAAATGAAAATAACAATTTCATGAAAACTTTTTTCTAAATTCCCTATTGCATTTGTTTTTAAATTTTAGCACTATTCCTATTTGTCTTTGACACTAGTACCATGACTAGTGAACTAGGAAATATAAAAATTTATAAGATGAATTATTCACCATTAGTATCTCTTTGTGCTCACTGGGAAGCAAAGTGAATTATATAGTAGCTGGCATTTGTCAATCACTTATTCCATCAGAAAGAAGCACTAAAACAATGACAAATAGTTGTGTTGAGTAATCTTGGTTTAAGTTGTAATCAATCATTTTATCCTCTGAAATATGTGTTGAAATTAACAGTGGAACTTTGAGAACACAGCTAGGTATATTTAAGACAGTGTTGGAAAAGTTAAGTTGTTTTTTATTATTTTTTTTAATAAATGGAGATGAAATCAAAAGGTACTAAAATGAAGTATTTGAAGTAACATGTACTTAAGGTGGGTAAGTGGCATTGTCAGTCATACTCATTCTCCACTTTTTGAGTCTCTTGTGGCAGTCTTTCTAGGAACAGAGAATTTTTCAGCAAGGCAATTAAGGGAAGTGTAAGATACAGTTTATCCTTATCCTATCTTCCTTGTGATGGATTCAACAGATAATGTAATATAGAGTCACAGAAGGTGGGGTGATGTGGGTTGGTGGGTAACTCTGAGTGAACCCTCATTTGACCTATCTGAAGAAAAGCAAGTTTACCACAAAGCTAATCAGAATTACTAGATTATACGGCTAATTTAAAGCAATAAAGTTGGAAATGAATGCATTGGGCTGATGAGTGTAAGTCAGATAAATTGATAGTGCATTTATAGATGACAAGACATGTAAAATGTCTGGTTAGCTAAAGTGTATGTGAATATTTTTTTTTAATTTAAAAACAGTCCTATTTTTGTGCACATCCAAATGCTTTTAATACCATCTTTACCCTTTCCCTAATTAGAATTCTTTTATTTCTGTAGTGTTTGTTTTATCTATTTTTACCCTAGTTGCACTCAGATGAGTTTTCTTGCATTCTGAAAGTTAGTGAATAGAGAAAAAATATAGAATTTACATGTACATTTGCAGATGAATATCTGTGAAAAGGTACAGTGTGACTTTAAAATCTAAATTTCTCTTCTATGATTGACACTTCATATGTGTGTTCTCCAAGTTTTTTGCTCTAAAGTATTGTCCATGGTCTTAGAAGCAACTAATACTATGACAAAAATACTAGCTCAATTTTTTAGGAAAAATGTTTATATATTTAACAAACTATATTAACTTTTAAAGTAATTATATTTAAAAATGAATGTGATAGGTATCTGATCTACATTCTACTTCAAATATAAAATATTATCAACATGCCTCAACTCTTTCTCTCTCTGCCTCTCTCTCTCTGTCTTTCTCTCTCCCTCCCCACCCCCCCACACACATTTGTTTTGTGCACTAGAATGTTGTCACTGAGAAAAAAAAATGCCACTAGAAATATGAACTGCATAAGATTAAAATGTCTAAAAATGTTTTATATATAAATAAAATGTTTGTACTAAAATGTTTACACCAAAAAATGTCCCTATATTAGATGTGTACATAGGGTTTCTAAGTAAAATAAGCTCAAATTAATCTGTGTCCTACTTGATTTCAAAGCAATTGTTTGAAAAGTTAATACTGTCACTCAATTGGTTGTTTGGTTTAGTTGATAAAAATGTATATTAACATTTTTGGTTTTTTTGTTCAGTTGACTGAATCTGATAATTGTTTACATCTTATCAATGAAATGAATAATATTGATGCCATTAATCATATTGATGTCAACCACAAAACAGTAGATTCTGGGTTCACAGTGACTCTAAGGAATGGAGTGATCATCAACTCATTAGATCAATTTCATGTCAAATGATTATGACAAGACTGTTGAGTGTATAAGGTGGTTTGTGTCATCCCTTATTATTCTAGTTTTGCAGAAACTGTTAGAAGGAAAAATAATGATAAGAAAAGATGATGGGACTAATTCTCATATTTAAACACTAAAAGCAGTTGTGTTAATTGGTTTATCTCATACATGTAATCTGTTATGCAAAGTAGAAACAGTAACACAAATTTGTAATATTGAGTTCATTTTACATGTATACAGAAGCAAATTGGATGGAATAAGATGTAAGCAGGAATATATGATTCTAATTTCAACAATAAAGACCATGTGAACTTAGATAAATGATTGCACCTCTTTTAATCTCAGTTTGTCTGGTGGATGGAAAATATAATAGAGCAAAAAAACTTGCCTATCAGGGATATTTTGATGATTTGGTGAAGTCTAATTGAAGTCTATTTTGGTGGTGGTGTTCAATCGCTCAGCCATGTCCAACTCTTGGACTACACCATGCCAGGCTTACCTGTTCTGCACGATCTCTTGGAGTCTGCTCAGACTCATGTCCTTTGAGCCAGTGATGCTATCCAAAAAGTCTGTGAAATCAATTTATTAATAATAAAGCAGATTATAAATATGGTGATGAGTTTAAGTATGCCTGGTTTAAATGATACAGATATTAAGCCCATCAAATCAGATCAGTCGCTCAGTCGTGTCCAACTCTTTGTGACCCCATGAATCGCAGCACGTCAGGCCTCCCTGTCCATCACAAACTCCTGGAGTTCACTCAGACTCACGTCCATTGAGTTGGTGATGCCATCCAGCCATTTCATCCTCTGTCGTCCCCTTCTCCTCTGGCCCCCAATCCCTCCCAGCATCAGAGTCTTTTCCAATGAGTCAACTCTTCGCATGAGGTGGCCAAAGTACTGGAGTTTCAGCTTTAGCATCACTCCTTCCAAAGAAATCCCAGGGCTGATCTCCTTCAGAATGGACTGATTGGATCTCCTTGCAGTCCAAGGGACTCTCAAGAGTCTTCTCCAACACCACAGTTCAAAAGCATCAATTCTTTGGCACTCAGCCTTCTTCACAGTCCAACTCTCACATCCATACATGACCACAGGAAAAACCATAGCCTTGACTAGACGAACCTTTGTTGGCAAAGTAATGTCTCTGCTTTTGAATATGCTATCTAGGTTGGTCATAACTTTCCTTCCAAAGAGTAAGCATCTTTTAATTTCATGGCTGCAGTCACCATCTGCAGTGATTTTGGAGCCCAGAAAAATACAGTCTGACGCTGTTTCCATTGTTTCCCCATCTATTTCCCATGAAGTGATGGGACCAGATGCCATGATCTTCATTTTCTGAATGTTGAGCTTTAATTCAACTTTTTCACTCTCCACTTTCACTTTCATCAAGAGGCTTTTGAGTTCCTCTTCACTTTCTGCCATAAGGGTGGTGTCATCTGCATATCTGAGGTTATTGATATTTCTCCCGGCAATCTTGATTCCAGCTTGTGTTTCTTCCAGTCCAGTGTTTCTCATGATGTACTCTGCATATAAGTTAAATAAACAGGGTGACAGTATACAGCCTTGATGAACTCCTTTCCCGATTTGGAACCAGTCTGTTGTTCCATGTCCAGTTCTCACTGTTGCTTCCTGACCTGCATACAAATTTCTCAAGAGGCAGATCAGGTGGTCTGGTATTCCCATCTCTTGAAGTGTTTTCCACAGTTTATTATGATCCACACAGTCAAAGGCTTTGGCATAGTCAAGAAAGCAGAAATAGATGTTTTTCTGGAACTCTCTTGCTTTTTCTATGATCCAGCAGATGTAGGCAATTTGATCTCTGGTTCCTCTGCCTTTTCTAAAACCAGCTTGAACATCAGGAAGTTCACAGTTCACATATTGCTGAAGCCTGGCTTGGAGAATTTTGAGCATTACTTTACTAGCATGTGAGATGAGTGCAATTGTGTGGTAGTTTGAGTATTCTTTGGCATTGCCTTTCTTTGGGATTGGAATGAAAACTGACCTTTTCCAGTCCTGTGGCCACTGCTGAGTTTTCCAAATTTACTGGCATATTGAGTGCATCACTTTCACAGCATCATCTTTCAGGATTTGGAATAGCTCAATTGGAATTCCATCACTTCTACTAGTAACTCCTCTTGGCCGCCGCCCTTCGGGCATGAGGTCCTCCCGGCTTCTGCCCCTGACCTCGGACATGGGGTGGCTCCTCTCGGCCACGCTATGGAGCGCCCGTCGCAGCTGCCTGCGCTATATCTATTAACTCCATAGCCCTTTTGAAAAGAATGAGAACTTAATACCATAGAGATTTTTTAAAGCCCCAGAAAAGTGCTGAGATGAATAAAATGATAAAAGTTTAGCAAGCTGTGTTAGAAAAAGTTGTATGTTTGAAACAATGTTTAAGCAATAACCTAAAAATGAAAATGCCATAGTCTATTTGGTAAATTAGCCTAATAGAGGATCCAAACATTGCATAATTTATGGAATTAAGCTTAAAAGTTTGAACATTCATAAATATTGCTTATTTATCTATCATTTCTCTATATTTAGACATGAAGAAATGGAAAATGCTGCCTTCAATTAATATAGAAGTATATTTGAATCTATTATTAGAAATGTGCATTTATTTTTATTTCTTCTAGTCTTTATGCTTAGGAAATTTTGCTTTATGTTTCATTGATTATTGATTTAGATAAATGGGAATTATATTTCACCTCCTCCCAAATGAAAGGCATACTTTTCATATATCAGATCATAATGTCTTTGGGGCTTCCCTGGTGGCTCAGAGGTTAAAGTGTCTGCCTGCAATGCGGGAGACCCAGGTTCAATCCCTGGGTTGGGAAGATCCCCTGGAGAAGGAAATGGCAACCCACTCCAGTATTATTCCCTGGAGAATCCCATGGACTGAGGAGCCTGCTAGGCTACAGTCCACGGGGTCACAAAGAGTTTGACACGACTGAGCGACTTCACTTTCACTTTCATAATGTCTTTAGCTTGTATTATTTATTAGTCATCTTCATTTGAAAGTAGAATCATGTCTGTATATATTTTGTTTCATAGAGTATATCTATTCATTGAAATCTGTAAGTCATATTCTACAATACTGAATGTCACTTAAGATCTTATACAAAAGCAGATGAAAAGGAGTAAAGAAAGGATTATGAGAAAGGATATGAGATTATGAGAAAACCAGAGGAACCTGGAGGATGATATAGTGGTCAAGGTTATGCTTTTTGAACCCATAATCATATCCTCATTGAATTTTACAATATCTTGGGAGATACACACATTATTTTTCATTTGGATAAAAACCTTGAGTAGGTAGTAATGAGCATTATATGTATACCTATATATTGAAATCATTTCATTAGTAAGTTGAAGAATGAAAATCATATATGTTTTAATGATAAGAAAAAGTGGACCTTCTCAAAAATTGAACAGTAAACATTTTAGGGGCAATTTGTCACTATATGCTGGAAGACTTTAAAAAGTGTCTTTGTTTCACTAGGTTGTGTACTTTAAGAATTTATCCTAAGGAAATTATCAAGAAAATATGCAAAGATATATAGATATGGATAATCAGTATGTTCTTTGAAAAATATTGGAGCAAAATATTGTAAACAACAAAAATGTCCAATAATAGGGGACAAACAAAATCTGGAGTATCTATAAATGGAATGTAGCCATAAATGTTTAAAACGAGTTTGTATATATGTGATAGGCAGTATGGGAAATATTCCTTGTATTTCTCAAGGAAGCAGATTGAATGTGTATACTATAATCAGTTTTCATTTTATAAACCAAATGATCTGAATTTATGGGATATATTAAGCTTTATAAAAAAAATACCCCTGCTAATTTAGTATAATAAAACATTTATTAATTATTGAAAATGCCATGTTTAAATCATGCAAAATTCTATCATTCAATGATAACCAGTTTTAACATTTTGGTGTTTAATTTTGCAGATGTGAAAATATATGAGTAATATTCAATTTCTTTCTTTACACTGTATTAAGAGTCATTCTGTTTTCAAATACCAACATAACTCAGTGTGAATATCAGACTTTAAATACAAACAGAAATGCAAATGTCAGGAACCCTGTACTTTAAAAACAGGTGGTGTTTATTGCCTCTTGCTTTTTAAACGTCTTTCTATCTTTACTAACAACAAGGTGGGTGGGACAGCAAGCTGCTATATATTTAACACTATGCTTTAACTTTAAAGAGCTTATAATAAGTATTTTTTGATGACTAAGGTGATTCACTCT
This sequence comes from Bos grunniens, assembly GCF_055505025.1. Lineage (NCBI taxonomy): Eukaryota > Metazoa > Chordata > Mammalia > Artiodactyla > Bovidae > Bos > Bos grunniens. Next base: position 4,679,054 of record NC_141176.1, on the reverse strand, counting down.
CAACTGCATAGAAACACTGGGTCTTATTTTGAAGAGAAAAGAAGCTGTTAGTTTAATCAAGATTATATTGTTGGCAGGGAACCAAAAGTCAAAAACAGATTTTTATTTTCTTTTCTAAAGAAGGCATTGGCAGTATGACAATTTAACAAGTGTGCAGCTGTAGGTGTAGGGACACCACATTTAAAGCCATGTCTTCATAGAGCAGTAGACTTAGCTAGTTTGAGTCAAACCACTTATAAAGTAAGCAGCTATATTTATATGCAGATAAGGAAACGTTATCTATATTATTATTTGTATGTTTATATAAATATATGTTATATACCCATGTAATTGGGCTTCCCAGGTGGCTCTAGTGGTAAAGAACCTGCCTGCCAATGCAGGAGATGTAAGAAACACAGATTTCATCTCTGGGTCCAGAAGATCCCCTGGAGGAGGGGATGACAAACCCAATCCGGTATTTTTGCTTCAAAAATCCCATGGACGGAGGAGCCACGTTGGACCATGGTCCATCGGGTCACAAAGAATTGAACACGACTGAAACAACTTAACATGCATGCAATTTACACAGTTAGCTCTGTCAGACATTTACCTTTGAGCAAGTTTTCTCATCTTTAGTACTTCTGGCATTTTGGACCAAATACTTTGCCACTGGGAGTAGGTGCTTGACTTGTGCATCATAAAATATTGAGCAGCATCTTTGCCTTCTACCTGCATCACCCCAGCAGCTGTAACAGTCAAACATTTTGTCCAATACTGTCAAATTGTCCTCTAGTGAGACAAAAATTACACCTGATTGAGACATACTATGTCTCAAAGCTATGGTTTTTCCAGTAGTCATGTATGGATGTGAGAGTTGGACGATAAAGCTGAGCGCTGAAGAATTTATGCTTTTGAACTGTGCTGTTGGAGAAGACTCTTGAGAGTCCCTTGGACTGCAAGGAGATCCAATCAGTCCATCCTAAAGGAAATCCATCCTGAATATTCATTGGAATATTTCAGCTGAAGCTGAAACTCAAATACTTTGGCCACCTGATGTGAAGGGCTGACTCACTGGAAAAGACCCTGATGCTGGGAAAGATTGAAGGAGGGAGGAGAAGGGGAAATCACAGGATGTGATGGTTGGATGGCATCACTGACTGCATGGACGTGAGTTTGGGTAAACTCCCGGAGTTGGTGATTGACAGGGAGGCCTGGCATGCTGCAGTCCATGGGGTTGCAAAGAGTTGGATATGACTGAGCAACTGAACTGAACTGAACTGAGACATTCTATCTTAGATTGTACCTTCAAAATCTGTTTTTATCCTTCAGTGGGATTATATAAGAAAAAGGAATACAGGCCCCTCCTATATTTTAGGAAGAGATGTCATCTCTACATTCCTTGTGATGATAATCTGATATTAGATCACAGGCCTACCTAACTCATCCAAAACATCTCTGTCAGGTCACAAGGACAAAGGTTCCATGTTGATATTTAGTATAACCTCTAAAGTTTTACTCAAACATTTCTTGGCCTAGAACTTTGATTTTTGCCTGGATTATCCTTGGAGCAGTCCTGATTTCTGGACATGACCTAGATATGTGGTATCTCCCCAGGTGATAATAGAAAGAAAAAAGAAAAAACCAAATGTTAGTCACTTAGTTGTGTCCAACTCTTTGTGACCCCCTGGACTGTAGCTCACCAGGCTCCTCCATACATAAGAGGGTTGCCATTTCCATCTCCAGGGGATCCTTCTAATCCAGGGATCAAATCCAGGGATCAAACCCAGGTCTCCAGCATTGCAGGCAGATTCTTTACCATCTGAGCTCTAATAACATAGCTCAAATTAATCTGGCTACTAATAACATGTAATTTTTATCAACTATCCACATAAATTTAACTGTTTCATTAGTTTATTTATGAAAAAGATATCTTTGTCTTTTTCTAAATTTTATTTAATCCTTTTTGTCAACATTTTCTTAAAGTACCAACTTTAGTTTTACCTGTGTGTCATATTTTCCACACTTTCAATATCATGAAAATTACCTCTGCCATCTACTGAAAATAAATGGAAATTCATTAGAAATAAATATCCAATAATCTACCCATGCATTAAGTAATTAAGTAAAAAGTAAGTATGCATTAGTTGTGTTGTGTATAACGTTTATTTTCATTACCTCACTTGACAAATATTTTCATTGATGGCTTTTATTCAGTTCAGTTCAGTTCAGTCACTCAGCCGTGTCTGATTCTTTGCAACCCCATGGACTCCAACACACCATGCTTTCCTGTCCATCACCAACTCCCCAAGCTTGCTCAAATTCATGTCCATCAAATCGGTGATGCCATCCAACCATCTCATCCTCTGTTGTCTCCTTCTCCTCCTGCCTTCAATCTTTTCCAACATCAGGGTCTTTTCCAGTGAGTTAGTTCTTCCCAACAGGTGCCAAAGTATTGGAGCATCAACTTCAGCATCAGTCCTTGCAATGAATATTCAGAACTGATTTCCTTTAAAATTGACTGTTTTGGTCTCCTTTGCAGTCCAAGGGACTCTCAAGAGTCTTCTACAACATCACAGTTCAAAGGCATCAATTCTTCAGTGCTCAGCTTTCTTTATGGTCCACCTCTCACATCCATACATGATTTGGAAAAACCATAGCCTTGACAAGGCGGACATTTTTTGGCAAAGTCATGTCTCTGCTTTTTGGTATGCTGTCTAGGTTTGTCACAAATTTCTTCCAAAGAACAAGCATCTTTTTTTTATTGAACACTACTTTTCTCTGTGCTCAAGAATCCTCAATGAGGAGAGAGAAAATAATGAGTAGGTATAAATAATCACAGAATGTTAAATGAGAGCACTTGACAAGGACAGTTCATTCAGTATCAACAGTTTCTTGGGCAAATGAACCCTTCCTGCCACTATAACTCTATATTCAAATTTAAACTTTAAACATAAGAGCAGCAAATTAAATTATTTTTCATATTCTGGACTTCAATATGGTCTATAAAAAAACAACTCACAATTCATTTATTCTCAGGAAAGTTTTACTCAGTGTTTAAATCCTACTTTTTCTGTTTTTTAATTTTGTGTGGTTTTGTGTATGTGTGGTTGCTATTCTGAATATTATTCCCAAAAGATATTTTAGTAAATAAATATATTTTCTTTCCAGGAAATATTATGTCTCCCTTGGTATAGTCAGTGTTACATTTTCATTAGTCTTTATTGACATCCATTATGGGTTGTTGTGTGTGTGTGTGAAAACTATTTCCTGGGCAATTTTAATAAATATTTTTCTATTTAGTCTTCCTTGCTTGGGAATTTTCCAAACCATGGTGCCTGATTCAGGAACAACACTCAATGCACTCAAAGTTGTTAGATTTCTAGACAATCAGATTGAGAAAGCAATATTTGGAGAAAGTAGAGACAATAATAAACACTTCTCTAGATCAAGGAGACAGTGGTTTTCAATTTTTGCTACTGTATATCACTGAATTTTTAATTAATGAAACATTATTTGCAGAACTTAATATTAGTACATAAAATTTGTCAGAGAAAAATGCCTATCTGCACTGTCTCTGACCTGTCTCAATAGATAACACAATATGAAGTATTTTTCTATGTTAGACTATGTTGCAGTACTTTTTGAGATGACAATGCAGCTGAAATTTAAATTTCTCCTTTTTAGTGTTGTTTCATTTGGATTCATGTGATCTTGGTTTTTGTTTGGCTGATTTTTTTTGTGTGTGCATTGATACTGAATTTTGCAGAAGATAAAGGCATCAAAAAGGGCCTTGAAACAATCTATAGAATGACATCCTTTGTCAGATATGTCTGGATGATGAGAGGATGTAAATTTACTGCATTCAGTAGATATTCATAAAACTGATGTAGGATGCTTTCTCTTGGAAAGTAGACTTCAGGTTTTACTTTGGGAAATTAGAGCCTAACTTTTAAGGAAAGTTGAAACTTTCAAATTTTCAAATAGACTGGATTATGTGTTTACACCTCCTATAAAATCTTAATTTAATTATATTCTAGACAGTAAATTCCTATTTATATTTTTTATAATTATTTTCTGGATAAAAAATCCTTATTATCAGACCTCCTATTTGATTTGATGTTCTGATGATATACTCTTACAGTAGAAAGCAATATTATGATTATTATGGTGGAAAGTTAAGCATTATCATTTTTACTTGTTTAAAGTTCTGTGCTAGTTTAGCTTCAAATTAATAATTCATTTTTTAATTTTATTTTTTTTTAAATTTTACATAATTGTATTAGTTTTGCCAAATATCAAAATGAATCCGCCACAGGTATACATGTGTTCCCCATCCTGAACCTTCCTCCCTCCTCTGTCCCAATACCATGCCTCTGGGTCGTCCCAGTGCACTAGCCCCAAGCATCCAGTATCGTGCATCGAACCTGGATTGGCATCTCGTTTCATACATATTTTACATGTTTCAATGCCATTCTCCCAAATCTTCCCACCCTCTCCCTCTCCCACAGATTCCATAAGACTGTTCTATACATCAGTATCTCTTTTGCTGTCTCGTACACAGGGTTATTGTTACCATCTTTCTAAATTCCATATATATGCATTAGTATACTGTATTGGTGTTTTTCCTTCTGGCTTACTTCACTCTGTATAATAGGCTCCAGTTTCATTCACCTCATTAGAACTGATTCAAATGCATTCTTTTTAATGGCTGAGTAATACTCCATTGTGTATATGTACCACTGCTTTCTTATCCATTCATCTGCTGATGGACATCTAGGTTGCTTCCATGTCCTGGCTATTATAAACAGTGCTGCGATGAACATTGGGGTACACGTGTCTCTTTCCCTTCTGGTTTCCTCAGTGTGTATGCCCAGCAGTGGGATTGCTGGATCATAAGGCAGTTCTATTTCCAGTTTTTTAAGGAATCTCCACACTGTTCTCCATAGTGGCTGTACTAGTTTGCATTCCCACCAACAGTGTAAGAGGGTTCCCTTTTCTCCACACCCTCTCCAGCATTTATTATTTGTAGACTTTTGGATCGCAGCCATTCTGACTGGTGTGAAATGGTACCTCATAGTGGTTTTGATTTGCATTTCTCTGATAATGAGTAATGTTGAGCATCTTTTTATGTGTTTGTTAGCCCTCTGTATGTCTTCTTTGGAGAAATGTCTATTTAGTTCTTTGGCCCATTTTTTGATTGGGTCATTTATTTTTCTGGAATTGAGCTGAAGGAGTTGCTTGTATATTTTTGAGATTAGTTGTTTGTCAGTTGCTTCATTTGCTATTATTTTCTCCCATTCTGAAGACTGTCTTTTCACCTTGCTAATAGTTTCCTTTGATGTGCAGAAGCTTTTAAAGTTAATTAGGTCCTATTTGTTTATTTTTGCTTTTATTTCCAATATTCTGGGAGGTGGGTCATAGAGGATCCTGCTGTGATGTATGTCGGAAAGTGTTTTGCCTATGTTCTCCTCTAGGAGTTTTTTAGTTTCTGGTCTTACGTTTAGATCTTTAATCCATTTTGAGTTTATTTTTGTGTATGGTGTTAGAAAGTGTTCTAGTTTCATTCTTTTACAAGTGGTTGACCAGATTTCCCAGCACCACTTGTTAAAGAGATTGTCTTTAATCCATTGTATATTCTTGCCTCCTTTGTCAAAGATAAGGTGTCCATATGTGTGTGGATTTATCTCTGGGCTTTCTATTTTGTTCCACTGATCTATATTTCTGTCTTTGTGCCAGTACCATACTGTCTTGATAACTGTGGCTTTGTAGTAGAGCCTGAAGTCAGGTAGGTTGATTCCTCCAGTTCCATTCTTCTTTCTCAAGATCGCTTTGGCTATTCGAGGTTTTTTGTATTTCCATATAAATTGTGAAATTATTTGTTCTAGCTCTGTGAAGAATACTGTTGGTAGCTTGATAGGGATTGCATTGAATCTATAAATTGCTTTGGGTAGTATACTCATTTCACTATATTGATTCTTCCAATCCATGAACATGGTATATTTCTCCATCTGTTAGTGTCCTCTTTGATTTCTTTCACCAGTGTTTTATAGTTTCCTATATATAGGTCTTTAGTTTCTTTAGGTAGATATATTCCTAAGTATTTTATTCTTTCCGTTGCAATGGTGGATGGAATTGTTTCCTTAATTTCTCTTTCAGTTTTCTCATTATTAGTGTATAGGAATGCAAGGGATTTCTGTGTGTTGATTTTATTTCCTGCAACTTTACTATAGTCATTGATTAGTTCTAGTAATTTTCCAGTGGAGTCTCTAGGGTTTTCTATGTAGAGGATCATGTCATCTGCAAATAGTGAGAGTTTTACTTCTTCTTTTCCAATTTGGATTCCTTTTATTTCTTTTTCTGCTCTGATTGCTGTGGCCAAAACTTCCAAAACTATGTTGAATAGTAATGGTGAAAGTGGGCACCCTTGTCTTGTTCCTGACTTTAGAGGAAATGTGTTCAATTTTTCACCATTGAGGATAATGTTTGCTGTGGGTTTGTCATATATAGCTTTTATTATGTTGAGGTATGTTCCTTCTATTCCTGCTTTCTGGAGAGTTCTTATCATAAATGGGTGTTGAATTTTGTCAAATGCTTTCTCTGCATCTATTGAGATAATCATATGGTTTTTATTTTTCAATTTGTTAATGTGGTGTATTACATTGATTTGCGGATATTGAAGACTCCTTGCATCCCTGGGATAAAGCCCACTTGGTCATGGTGTATGATCTTTTTAATGTGTTGTTGGATTCTGATTGCTAGAATTTTGTTAAGGATTTTTGCACCTATGTTCACACTAAAGAGAGGGAAACAACTTAATAATTCATCACTTAATGATGATTAGGAAGGAAGAAAAATTCTTAGAAATGGAAAAATAAATTTAAGAAAAAATGTGCTGAAATTGCTAAACACACAGAAATATGTAATACTTTAAAAAATAGATTCATTGGCTTTAAGTGGATTGATTCTTCTTCAGATGCTGTTTCAATTTTAAACAGAATTTCAAAGTAATGCACAAGTTATCTTGAAGGTGTCTGAAAAGTCTTGGAACATGGGAGAGATGCCAGAAATTTGAAACTGATCATAGAGGAAGGCATATTTTAAAACTGATTGCCAGAGATGTTTATATGACAAAAAATAATGATTCATTTTTTGAGGAAAAAGAGTAAGCCAAGATTCCCCCTTTATGACACTTCTGAATCAGAGCTGAGGGAAAACCTGGTGAGTACATTATATGTATATCTGAGCAATACTTCACCAGGGTCTCACATGATATCCTGATATGAAGATAATGTGATAATATAGGATAAGCTTGTAAAAGCTTATCCATCTTGCACTCCGGGAATTAGTGTTGTCCCGGAGGGCAATGGCACCCCACTCCAGTACTCTTGCTTGGAAAATCCCATGGACGGAGGAGCCTGGAAGGCTGCAGTTCATGGGGTCGTTAAGAGTCGGACACGACCGAGCAACTTCCCTTTCACTTTTCAATTTCATGCATTGGAGAAGGAAATGGCAACCCACTCCAGTGTTCTTGCCTGGAGAATCCCAGGGACGGGGAGCCTGGTGGGCTGCCATCTATGGGGTCGCACAGAGTCCGACACGACTGAAGTGACTTAGCAGCAGCAGCAGAGGGCTACTGCATTACCATGTCACAGTCCCATGCTTGGATCTGTCTCAAGAGTTTCCTTTACACCTTGGGTAAATATACACAATGTATACAATGTGTGAGTTTCAAATATTCAAGTAACAGAATGCTGTGAAGGGAAGGGAATAAGTTAAGATGTGAATCAAGAAAGGTTTCAATAACCTTGTAAAAATAGATATAAAGAATTACAAACTGTCTCAGCTGTGTACAAAAAGAGAAATTGTACTAATTCAGTGTCAGTACTGTGGAGATTTTAAAATTATATGCACAAATTCTTGCATTCAAAGGGTAGAGTTTAATTCCCCTATTAGATTTCTCACCATCAGAAATTGTGTGATCCAATAATATTTGTCATTTTATAATAATGCCACTTATAACATATTTTTTTAAGCTGGTTTGTTTTAAGGGTAATTTTATATGCACTGATGGGTAATTATAATAATATAGTAGTTATGCTACTTACACCAAGATATATGAATTATAAAATAAGGTTGTAGGAACCTTAAAGTTAACATATTCCAGACTGGTTTAGTAGACAAAGAATATATCAGATGATAACATCTTGCTCTGTGTTCAAGTTTGAGTGCTCAACTGAACAAAGACAAGGGCTATATGGTTAAGTGTTGCTAGAAAGGGTCTGGGATGCTAAGTCTTGTGAAAAAAAAAAAAATCTGATAGGCAGAGTTCAATTCAGTTTAGTTCAAGTCGCTTAGTCGTGTCTGATTTTTTGCACACCCAAGGACTGCAGCATACCAGGCTTCCCTGTCCATCACCAACTCCCAGAGCTTAATCAAACTAATGTCCATCGAGTTGGTGATGCCATCCAACCATCTCATCCTCTGTAATCCCCTTCTCTTCCTGTCTTCAATCTTCACTGATTTCCTTTAGAATTGACTGGTTTGGTCTCCTTGCAGTCCAAGGGACTCGCAAGAGTCTTCTCCAACACCACAGTTCAAAAGCATCTTTGGGCCTCAACTTTCTTTATAGACCAACTCTCACATCCATACATGACTACTGGAAAAACCATAGCTTTCACTAAACAGAAATGTGTCAGCAAAGTAATATCTCTGCTTTTTAATATGCTGTCTAGGTTGATCATAACTTTTCTTCTTAGGAGCAAGTGTCTTTTAATTTCATGGCTGCAGTCACCATCTGCAGTGATTTTGGAGCCCCCCAAAATAAAGTCTGACACTGTTTCCCCATCTATTTCCCATGAAGTGATGGGACCGGATGCCATGATCTTCGTTTTCTGAATGTTGAGCTTTAAGCCAACTTTTTCACTCTCCTCTTTCACTTTCATCAAGAGGCTTTTGAGTTCTTCTAGTTCTTCTTCACCTTTCTGCCATAAGGGTGGTGTTATCTGCATATCTGAGGTTATTGATATTTCTCCTGGAAATCTTGACTCCAGCTTGTGCTTCTTCCAGTCCAGTGTTTCTCATGATGTACTCTGCATATGAGTTAAATAAGCAGGGTGACAATATACAGCCTTGACATACTCCTTTTTCTATTTGGAACCAGTCTGTTATTCCATGTCCAGTTCTAACTGTTGCTTTCTGACCTGCATATAGCTTTCTGAAGAGGCAGGTCAGGTGGTCTGGTATGCCCATCTTTTTCAGAATTTCCCACAGTTTATTGTGATCCACACAGTCAAAGGCTTTGGCATAGTCAACAAAGCAGACATAGATGTTTTTCTGAAACTCTCTTGTTTTTTCCATGATCCAGCAGATGTTGGGAATTTGATCTGTGGTTTCTCTGCCTTTTCTAAAACCAGCTTGAGCATCTGGAAGTTCATGGTTCACATATTGCTGAAGCCTAGCTTGGAGAATTTTGAGCATTACTTTACTAGAGTGTGAGATGAGTGCAATTGTATGGTAGTTTGAGCATTCTTTGGCATTGCCTTTCTTTGAGATTGGAATGAAAACTGATCTTTTCCAGTCCTGTGGCCACTGCTGAGTTTTCCAAATTTGCTGGCATATTGAGTGCAGCACTTTCACAGCATCCTTTTAGGATTTTAAATAGCTCAACTGGAATTCCATCACCTCCACTAGCTTTGTTCGTAGTGATGCTTTCTAAGGCCCACTTGATTTCACATTCCAGGATGTCTGGCTCTAGGTGAGTGATCACACCATCGTGATTATCTGCATATAGTTAATAAATAGGGTGACAATATGTAGCCTTAATGTACTCCTTTCCTAATTAAGAACCACTCCATTGTTCCATGTCTGGTTCTAACTGCATACAGATTTCTCAGGAGGCAGGTTAGCTGGTCCGGTATTCCCATCTCTTTAAGAATTTTCCACAGTTTGTTGTGATTCACACAGTCAAAAGCTTGACACAGTCATATAGCAGAAGTAGATGTTTTACTGGAATTCTCTTGCTTTTTCAATGATTCAACAAATGTTGGCAATTTGATCTCTGGTTCCTCTGCCTTTTCTGAATCCAGGTGAACATCTGGAAGTTCTTGGTTCACATACTGTTGAAGCCTAGCTCGGAGAATTTTGAGCATTACTTTGCTAGTGTTTGAGATGAATGCAATTGGTAGGCAGAATTGAACTCTTAATTGCAGACATACTTGAGTTAGATAATTCATAAAATCACTTTCACAATTTAGATTTTATACTCATTTTACCAATTTTATACTCATTCATTTTCTTAACACTAACTGTACACTGGTAATACCTACAGAGGGTAAAAAAAAAAAAAATTATAAATGTCCAGGTTGACCATAGACTTGAGTCAAAATATTTGATGATAGGACCTGGTCATCTGTATTAAAAAAAAAATCATCTTTGACTCTAATATGTACTCAGAATTAAAAATAGTTAATATGTTTATTTCATACAGAAATAATACTTTAATATCTCATCATAAATATAACAGATATTCAGTATAAATGTAAGTATATATATGTATATATATTTAGAGAACAGATGCTAACAGAAAAGGTGACTTTTTGAGTAAAATGGGTATATTTGAGTATATTGTGTTGCCATCAAATTCAACTACTAAGCTTTTAATGAACAGAAATGATTTAGTAGTCCATTTGTTAGCCAGTTAGAAAATAAATTCAGAAATCAGGTAAAGTTAACAATAATAATAATAATGACAGCAATTTTTTTATTGAGCAATTGCCATGTGATAGACAATGTGTATGTGTGCTCAGTCACTTGGTCATGTTCAACTCTTTGCAACCTCATGGGTTGTAGCTTGCCAGGCTCCTTTGTCCTTGGGATTTTCCAGGCAAGAATACTGAGTGGGTTGCCATTTCCTCCTCCAGGGTTCTTCCCAATCCAGGGATTGAATCCATGTTTCCTGCATCTTCTGCATTGGCAGGTGGATGTTTTTTACCACTAAGCCACCTGGGTAGCCCATTTAGCAGTGTACTAGGGATTTAATCTGTAATTATTTATCTAAATCGTACAATAGTCTTATGAGTTAGGTATTATTATTAGGTTTATTATCACATTCATTATATGTCATGTGATGACATACTTCCATATATCATTACATTCATTATTATATTTTGGATTCATATATTCATTCATTTATACAACTATTATATTCATTATTAATATATAACAACCTGTATGCAGCAAGTAGCAATACTTAGAACCAGACATAGAACAATGGACTAGTGTCAAGGCTGTATATTGTCACCCTGTTTATTTAACTTACATGCAGAGTACATCATTTGAAATGTCAGTCTGGGTGAATCACAAGCTGGAATCGAGATAGACAGGATAAACACCAACAACATCAGATGAGCAGATATTACTCTAATGGCAGAAAGCAATGAGGAACTAAAGAGCCTCTTGATGAGTTTGAAAGAGGAGAGTAAAAAAGCTGGCTTGATACTCAACCTTCAAAAAATTAAAATCATGGCATCCGGTCCCATCACTTCATGGCAAATAGATGGGGAAAAAGTGGAAACAGTGTCAGACTTTATTTTCTTGGGGTCCAAAATCACTGCAGGTGGTGACTGCAGCCATGAAATTAAAAGAAGCTGCTCCTTGGAGGAAAGGTTACGATGAACCTAGACAGAATATTAAAGAGCAGAGACATCACTTTACTGACAAAGGTCTGTATAATCCAAACTATGGTTTTCCAGCAATCATCTATAAATGTGAAAGTTGGACCATAAAGAAGGCTGAGCATCTAAAGAATTGATGCTTTTGAAATGTGGTGCTATAGAAGATGGAGAAGGAAATGGCAACTCATTCCAGTATTCTTGTCTAGAGAATCCTGTGGACAGAAAGGCCTGTTAGGCCGCTGTCCATAGGGTCGCACAGGGTTGGACATGACTGAAGCAACTTAGCATGCATGCATGCATTGGAGAAGGAAATGGCAACCCACTCCAGTATTCTTGCCTGGAGAATCCCAGGGATGGGGGAGCCTAGTGGGCTGCCATCTATGGGGTCACACAGAGTTGGACATGACTGAAGCACCTTAGCAGCAGCAGCAGCAGCAGCTATAGAAGACTCTTGAGAATCCCTTGGACAACAAGGAGATCAAGCCAATCAGTTCTAAGGGAAATCAACCCTGGATATTCATTTGAAGGACTGATGCTGAATCTGAAGCTCGAATACTTTGGCCACCTCATGTGAAGAGCTGACTCTGGAAAAGACTGATGCTGGGAAAGATTGAGGGCAGGAGGAGAAGGGGATGACAGAGGATGAGATGGTTGGATGGCATCACTGACTCAATGGATATGGGTTTGAGCAAACTTTGGAGATAGTGAAGGACAGGGAAGCCTTGTGTGCTGCAGTTCATGTGGTGCTTTCCTAGTGGCTCAGACAGTAAAGAATCTGCCTGCAATGAAGGAGACCAGGGTTCTATCCCTGGCTTTATTTACCAGAAAACACTTTAGGACATTTGTCTAAGTTCATTCAAACAGTAATTGGTAGAGTTATTTGGATCCACATATTCTAAGCCTTAGAATTCTTACTCTTTGCCATTATGTCTGAGTTATCTTGAGTGACACAGCAATATCATTTTTGTAAGAGTTTCCTGCTTTTTTCTTCATTCCATTTGGCAAAGACAAGCCTGTATTTGTTTAATAATATTCTCTACACTTTTACTTCCTGAAGGACTATATGGGTTCCTAGGAAAGGAATCAGCTGGATCAATTTAAGGAATTAAGGAATGGAAGGAAGAGGGACAAAAACAGAAGACAAGGAGCCTATATCTGGAAAGTGAAGGCTCCAGAACATCCTTGGGGTATAAATGACTTGAGAAGAAAGGCAAGAGATAATGATAAGGTAGCATGGAATTGAAAATAGGGTCCTCTTTGATAGCAAGAATTCAAGTATCCTGTGTAGTCCAGTGGTTTTACACTCCTCTTTCTCTCTCTTCCTCTGGGGATGATAATCTTGTTGGCAATGTCTTTCTTATGTTTGATTCTGCTGAGAACTCAAACAACTTATATCAGATTGAGCTTGTCTAGGTTGCCAGGATATTTAGAACAATATACTGATCACTGAATCACTGCATCCTTAAAAGATGTTGAAGCTACTGTCTAGACAGTATGGAGAGAAAAACTAAAAAAGTTCATGTACACTTAAACTAGAGGAAACAAGGAATGAAAGATTCTCTTTAGCATATCATTATCATATTAATGCCATTTTCCATAGCAGTTGTCTCCAATTCTGAAGTGTGAAAATACAATTTTTAATGCCTTGCACTTGACTACAAAACAAAGTTTTAGTTTTGCCCTTTTTTACATTATTTTTTTAAGAAAATAAACCCAAAACTCTAATTTTAATTTTAAAACTGAAGATTGAAGTCACAGTTTTTGCATAGTAGCTCATTATTCATTAACATAATATTGATATTGTTATTCATTATTGTCCATTTATATAGCAGCTTTATCAGTAGGCTAAATTAACATATCTCACAAGTATTTATTAGCTATTCTGAGAATTGAATGAGTCACTTTAAGTTGTAAAGGAAAAAAAACAGAGCCATTATTGCTTTTGTATCAGTAGATGGTAGTGCTATTCTTACTGTCATGAATAATAATGATTCATAGAGCGCTGCACACTTTTCCCTCTCAAAATGAGAGCTCGTATCCATGTATAGTCATCAAGATCTAGTCTATGCCCCCTCACGACCAGCTTTACAAATAGCTGTGTGTGGAAGATACATTTGTGGTTTATGTGATTGGCAGAATTCTTGAAATACAAGCCACTTTATTTGTAGGGCATTTGTGACAGGCTGCCATGAACTGAATACACAGAATCTGATGGTCAATTCCAATTCTACTTAGGTTGTATAGATATGGATGTAAAGCGATGTTAGGTCATTGTGGCTGACATGAAGCATAAAAAGCAGAGTCTTCAAGGGGTTATTCTGAATTGAAAGTGACATGCAATAATAAGAAAACAATTCTAGGCAAAATGAATAGTAGCAACAAGAAACATGAAAGGAGAGAAAGGAAAAAAAGAAAGGCTAATAGTTTATTTTCTGAGGGGAGGGAAAATAGTCTCATCCTGAGGGAGTAGGAAAGGTTGAAAAAGAGTTTCTTAACATAACCCACAAGTTAAGATATAAAGTTATCCAGTTCTGGATTATTCAAATCCATATTAGCAGTCACAAAGTGCATTATTAATATTTTTGTTAGTCTATTGTATCCATTAAGACTACACATTAAAAATAAAACAACATTTCAGATATACTCACTTGGGCAAGACACTAAGAATTAGATACAGATGTAAAATAGAACTTGCGCAGGCATGCAAATGGATGTCAATTTTCTTCAGCAAGTCCTAGGTTCCCATGCCCATATGTTTAGCTTTAAAATTTAGCTTCTTTGGTGTCACAAACAATGTTTATGTCCCATCTGGGTGCAAAATATAGTGTCTAGAAGATATTATTTACAAGACTGGAGCACTGGGATTCCTGGGACATCCTGATTTTGCATTGACACACAATTATGAAAAGCAAGAGCTATTTTTCTAAAGCAGAGATTCGGGAGCATGCCAGCTAACAGACACAATGCCTCTAAGAGGGTTGGACACTCTGCTCAGTTGCTGCTAAGTTGCTAATGCTCTACTCCTTCTAAGAGTTTTTCAATTAATCTTCTAAACCAGAAATATATGCCTAGATCTGACTAATTTTGCCCTAAGATACCAACACTTTCAGTCCTACTGCCAGCTGCCCTCAGCAATTCTGAGGTTCAAATGGGCATGCAGATTTGTGTGTGTCTTTTTCCACACCACTCTTTGGAATTTTTTTCTACCAATTTCTATAAAGGGTGAGTCATAATAGCACACCTATTAAATTTCTTAGTTTGGGAGACTACATCATTATATTAATTGTAACACAGCCCTCTAAGAGAAAAACAAAATTTCAGCAACCCTGTTTTACTTCTAAATTCATACCAGCCTGTGAAGCTGGTGATAATAGCTTTTTACCAAATTGAACTTATCAATAAAACATGAATAAATCATCTCATTATAATTCCTTCATGTAATTTTTAAAAAATCTATCAGGGAGACAGAGTTATTTGGCAGTTTGCCTTTATTTTTAGTTTGTTTGCTTCTGGTCTTGTTTCTGTATGTTATTTCGTCTCTGCTCCAACCTATACGATTGCTCTCAGGAACCTCCAAATCTATAACTTCTCTATACTCAAGATTGTCTTCAGCCTGTTTTAGTCTGTCTCCTAAAAATCCTTAAAAAAAAAATCTCAGTGAAACAGCTAGAAATAATGTTTAAGCAGACATCTAGGTGCCATGGTATAGCCAAGGTGACACATAAAATTAACCATCACAACTTTGTTCTAGCTATTTTGATAATTATGTCTCTTTGAAATTAAAGAATAATAGTGAGACGTGATGGCAAAACTAACTAAAAAAACAAAATGCAAAAATATATTTTTATGGAGCATCACCTAAAATTTATTTTAATCCAGGACTTCTTTTTAATGTTAGCAAAATAAAACTTGAATACTGTATAGAAATGATAGGGCTTCCATGGTGGCTCAGATGGTAAAGAATCTGCCTGCAATGCAAGAGACCTGGGTTTGATCCCTGGGTTGGGAAGATCCCCTGAAGAAGGGATTGGCTGCCACCTCCAGTATTCTTTACTGGACAGAGGAGACTGGCAGGATATAGTCCATTGGTTTGTGAAGACCTGGGCACAACTGACGGAGAAGGCAATGGCACCCCACTCCAGTACTCTTGCCTGGAAACTCCCATGGACAGAGGAGCCTGGTGGGCTGCAGTCCATGGGGTCGCTAGGAGTTGGACACGACTGAGCGACTTGACTTTCACTTTTCACTTTCATGCATTGGAGAAGGAAATGGCAACCCACTCCAGTGTTCTTGCCTGGAGAATCCCAGGGACGGGGGAGCCTAATGTGCTGCCGTCTCTAGCGTCGCACAGAGTCAGACACGACTGAAGCGACTTAGCAGCAGTAGCAGCAGCAGGGCACAACTGAGTAACACACACATAGAGATGATAAGTACAGAGGTTAAAGGCAACTTTCAAGCTACAAGCATGAGATAAACACAGTAAACCAAGGTGAAAACATGAAAGGGATTAACTTCAATTGACACAACAATACAAATAATACAATAAAATGAAAAAATCTCAAACCCCTTCCTTTACCCTCAAGTCTTTGTTCAAATTTTCAATTTTGTCTGTATTGGATTACTATTTAAAATTATGACTGACCCTTCTTCTGTCATAGCATTTCTCAATTCCTCCTCTGTGCTATGATTTCTTTCTCTCTTACAATTTCTCAACATACTGTATAATTTATTTGTCTGCTTATTGTTTATTGTATGTATTTCCTCAATATAAAGCAAATTCAAAGAGGACCGATGTCATTGCACAATTTCTTTACTGATATGGTCTTGTATCTAGAACAGTGTACATAGAATATGCTCAATACATATTTGTTGAATAAATGAACATATACATTATCTGAACAGCAGCCACCCAATCAAATCATGTCACTTTCTACACTTTCAACTGCAATATCAAATTTCATTTTTTCTCATGACTTACAAAGTCATGCATGAATTGCTTCCACTTTTCTCAAGTATTTCATCTCACACTGCTCTTCACTCCCAACTAGACTGACTTTCTTTCTGTTTCTCACATACGCCAAATTTGCTCATGCCTGGGGCCATTTGTTCAAGCTGGCCCCACTGCCTGGAATCCACTCCAGAAAATCTTTGATCTTTGCCAAATGGTTTTGTTATTCAGATTTTGGCAGACATGTTACCTCCTTAGCAAAACATTTTCTGGCTACCCAATCTAAAAGAGCCACCCTGTTACTTGACAGAACTGCATCCTATTTTAATTATTTGCATACTATTCATCATTAGCTGATTTTTTTCAGTTTTTCTTTGTTCTATTTTCTGTCTCCTTTACTGGCATACAAGAGTAACAAGCACGAGGATCCAGTCATGTTTTTCTCTTTTGAATCCCCAGTGCCTTGAACAGTTTTTGACACAGAGTTCGGTTCAGTTCAGGCATGCAGTTGTGTCTGACTCTTTGTGACCCCAAGGACTTCAGCACGCTAGACCTCCCTGTCCATTACCAACTCCCGGAGCTTACTGAAACTCATGTCCATTGAGTTGGTGATGCCATCCAACCATCTCATCCCCTGTTGTCCCCTTCTCCTTCTGCCTTCAATCTTTCCCAGCATCAGGGTCTTTTGCAATGAGTCAATTCTTCACATCAGGTAGCCAAAGTATTGGAGTTTCAGTTTCAGCATCAGTCCTCCCAATGAATATTCAGGATTGATTTCCTTTAGGATTGACTGGTTTGATCTCCTCACAGTCCAAGGGAGTTTCAAGAGTCTTCTCCAACACCACAGTTCAAAAGCATCAATTCTCCAGCACTCAGCTTTCTTTATAGTCCAACTCTCATATCCATACATGACTACTGGAAAAATAATAGCTTTGACTAGACAGACCTTTTTTTGGCAAAACACATCTCTGCTTTTTAATATGCTGTCTAGGTGGGTCATAGCTTTTCTTCCAAGGAGAAAGTGTCTTTTAATGTCATGGCTACAGTCACCATCTGCAGTGATTTTGGAGCCCAGAAAAATGAAGTCTGTCACTGTTTCCATTATCTCCCCATCTATTTGCCATGAAGTGATGGGACCAGTTGCTATGATCTTAGTTTTCTGAATGTTGAGCTTTAAGCCAACTTTTTCACTCTCCTCTTTCACTTTCATCAAGAGGCTCTTTAGTTCTTCTTCACTTTCTGCCATAAGGGTGGTGTCATCTGCATATCTGAGATTGTTGATTTTTTTCTTGGCAATCTTGATTCCAGCTTGTGCTTCTTCCAGCCCAGCGTTTCTCATTATGTACTCTGCATACAAGTTAAACAAGCAGGGTGACAATATACAGTCTTGACGTACTCCTTTTCCTATTTGGGACAAGTCTGTTGTTTCTTGTCTAGTTCTGACTGTTGCTTCCTGACCAACATACAGATTTCTCAAAAGGCAGGTCAGATGGTCTGGTATTCCCATCTCTTTCAGAATGTTCCACAGTTTATTGTGATCCACACAGTCAAAGGCTTTGGTGTAGTCAATAAGGAAGAAGTAGATGTTTTTCTGGAACTCTATTGCTTTTTTTGATGATCCAGTGGATGTTGGCAATTTGATCTCTGGTTCCTCTGCCTTTTCTAAAACCACCTTGAACATTGGAAATTTATGGTTCACGTACTGTTGAAGCCTGGCCTGGAGAATTTTGAGAACTTCTTTGCTAGTGTGTGAGATGAGTGTAATTGTGTGGTAGTTGGACCATTCTTTGGCACTGCCTTTCTTTGGGGTTGGAATGAAAACTGACCTGTTCCAGTCTTGTGGGCACTTCTGAGTTTTCCAGATTTGCTGGCGTATTGAGTGAAGCACTTTCACAGCATCATCTTTGAGGATTTGAAATAGCTCAACTGGAATTCCATCACCTCCACTAGCTTTGTTCATAGTGGTGCTTTCTAAGGCCCACTTGACTTCACATTCCAGGATGTCTGGCTGTAGGTGAGTGATCACACCATTGTGGTTATCTGGGTCATGAAGATCTTTTTTGTATAGTTCTTCTGTGTATTCTTGTCATCTCCTATTAACATCTGCTTCTGTTAGGTCCATACCACTTCTGTCCTTAATTTGACATATAGTAGATGCTCAATAAATATTTATGAAATACATAAATATATCTGACAACTCAAGTCTTTAATGTATTAACACTTTCAATATATTCTCACTGTTTAATCAATTATACTAGTTAGGTAAACTAACATGTTTTAGTGATGACTCTTTGATATGAATTATAGGAATATAAAAAAAATTACATGACATATTACTGGAAGCAGCAACTTCTAAATCCTGGCCACCCTGATCTGCTCAAGGATATAAAGTATTATATAATCAAACAACAAAAGATAAAGCCATTTATTGAGGTCTGTACTTGTGATATAAACAAAAGGAGTATAAACCACTTCAGCTTGACAACACAGTTCAGAAATGGTGAAGCATGTTTTAGACTTTTCAGCTTCTCACCATGGCCCATGTTTCCTTCCCATCAAAACTGATCTCATGGTACGAACATGTTTCCACACTGGTCTATGTCCTGTTATCTAAAATAACATGTCAGTATTTTCAATTCTTCATTGCTGCAGTAGTCTCCCCCTTTACTGCTCCATCAAAGATCAGGTTTTTCAGCTAGAATTTTGACAAAAAGAAAGTTACACAATGTTCCTATAATCATACTTATCAAAAGTGATAAATGGAGGCAGGAGATGCTTTTTATATAGGGCAGTGACTTATGAGATCCAAGAAATTGACTATACAAATATCCTAAGTAAATATTTTGCAATATAAAAAAATGTAGGGCAGCATGAGACAGCACTAACAGAATTGCTATACTCTTTTTGCTTAGGTAGGGCAAAAGTTGGGATATTTAGTTAAATATTTATAAAAGAAATACAATTTCAGTTACTTTAGAGAATGCATAGGACTTATAATTCAATTTATGGAACATGAAACTGTTAGTCACTCAGTTCTATCTGGCTACTTATGACCCATGGATCATAGACTACCAGGCTCCTTAGCATGAAATTCTCCTGGGAAGAACACTGGAGGTGGCAGCCATTCCCTATTCCAGGAGATCTTCCCAACCCATGGATCGAACCCCAGTCTCCTATATTTCAGACAGATTCTTCTCCATATGAGCCATCAGGGAAGCCAACTCAATTCATATGGTAGAGTAAATAATAAATATTTGCTGAATGCAATGAGATTAGGAAGTATATACATTAAATTATCTTTAAATAACAATTAAAAGAGCTTGGATATTTGAAATATTAAATGAATCAAAATGAAATAAATTTTCAAAAAGAAAGTGAACTGAACTTAAAGCAGACAACAATAATGAAAATTATCTGTTATTTCAGAGGTGAAATTTGAACATGTATTAATTAAGAGTAAATTGAATCTGTTTGAGAGAAACCATGCTACTAAAGGGATGCTGGCTTTTATAGAACAAAAGAGAAAGAAAAAGTATGAAAAGGATAATGAGGAAGATAAAGGATTCATAAGAGTGTTATATACACAATTCTAAGGAACTGTAGATAAATTTTGTACAGCTAGCCAGCTGGGCAAAGAAGCAAGTGACCTCATAATGGTAAACAAACCTTATGATCTGAAATATATGTGATATCTTTCTCAATAGCTCAAAAAATAAGCTGATAATATTGATACTCATTTACCCTAAATTTGAATGTGCTTTTCATCTCTTGTAATAGAAAGTAAATTTTTAAGAGAGTTACTTTCCTATCCCAACTCTTACTAAAGCAAACAAAACACCCATTTTAGTGTCACCATGAAAAATTTAATTTTCTTTTATGAATTTGAGGCATTTTACCAAGTTTGTTTTAATAAAGGATAGCTCAGTGATGTATCAATGTTATACCAAAGTTAGAAATTATGGTTAACAGAAGTCATTGATCTCTGAAATTATAGTCACAATTCATACTTTTTTCTCTTTACATCCAAAGATGTTTTTTGCTTGCTTTCTAAAAGAAAGTCTATGTGAACTGCTTTGATTTAGAAATATGCCAGATCCATGGAAATATGAAAATAAACAATAGAAATATGCATAGGACTCATAAAAGATGAGTTATTTTTAAAATGCACACAAAAAATACACGGTCCTTTCCTTCTTATTGATTGAGATACTATCCAGAAAACAGACATGAAGGGAGTTCTTGGCTCTAAATAATCTGAAGTTCTAAGAAATAGAATGGGTGTGAAGATAAGCTGAAGAGAAAGAGAAAGGTATACTTGGGAATTAAGGATGATTTAAACACTTGTTTTATAAGAACAGACAGTGAAGCCTAACTACACTGAAACATCTACAGGGGAATCATCTAGAAATGAGCTGACTGATGGCACAGCACAGGTGTCATATTCAAGAGAGATTCTAAAACAGTTTTCAGAGGACAAAGACTTATTCAGATTGTCTGTCAATTCTTCTACTTAAGAAAGAGCCTGTTAGGAGATTGAGCTGCTGATTTTGATATCCATCTTCATTCATTCATTCATTTAATAACTATTTATTAAAAACCTATCAAGTGCGCTGAACAAAGCATAAGTAAATCAATGCTTTCATGAAGCATATGTTTCAGTAGGGTGGAAAGACAAGAAACAAGGTAAGTAAAAAAGCAGTAGGTTGCCTAATTACATGCACTAAAAATAAAACAAAACAAAAAAAAATTAAGGCCAGAAAGAAAATATGTAATGTAAAGCATATGAAGGAATATGAAATTTTAGGTAGGAGTCCAGGCAAAGCCTCTTTGGGAGGGAAATTTCTGTGGAGACTTGAAGGGCATAAAAGAGGAAGGGCATTATAAGCAGAGGAAAAAGTAATTGTGTAGTTTCTGTTCATTTAAACCTCAGCTATTTTTTTTTTTTGAATTTTATTTTTTTATTTTTATTTTATTTTTTTAGATTTTTTTTTTTAATTTTATTTTATTTTTAAACTTTAAAATATTGTATTAGTTTTGCCAAATATCGAAATGAATCTGCCACAGGTATACCCGCGTTCCCCATCCTGAACCCTCCTCCCTCCTCCCTCCCCTACCCTCCCTCTGGGTAGTCCCAGTGCGCCAGCACCAAGCATCCAGTACCGTGCATTGAACCTGGACTGGCGACTCGTTTCATACATGATATTATACATGTTTCAATGCTATTCTCCCAAATCTCCCCACCCTCTCCCTCTCCCACAGAGTCCATAAGACTGATCTATACATCGGTGTCTCTTTTGCTGTCTTGTACACAGGGTTATTATACACGTTTTACCAGTGAGGAAACTCTGGCTTAAAGAAATAAATTTCTAAGCTCTAAAAGCTAATTAATGATACAGCCAAGATCTAAACTGAAGGAAACCCTAAATCCAGAGTAGAGTTCTACATATATAAATGGCCTTCTTTTACATTTCTTTAATTGTATCCTCTCCACTACTTTTCTCTTTCTAAACCATTAGGTAAGATCACCCTATAACAACAATATATTTTCCTTTCATTTTGTTACTCTCTCAAGTTTCTACCTTTTACTTCTTTACTAGCTAGAAAATATCACTTTATTACTTCTCTTGATGAAGTACATTTTCTCTCCTGTCTCCAGCTCATTCTCTCCTGTCTCCAGCTTACTTCTTTTGATGAAGTACATTTTCTCTCCTGTCTCCAGCTCATTCTCTCCTGTCTCCAGCTCATTCTCTCCTGTCTCCAGCTTACTTCTTTTGATGAAGTACATTTTCTCTCCTATCTCCAGCTCATTCTCTCCTGTCTCCAGCTCATCAGGTGTAGACCTGCCACACTTGGGTCCTTGAAATTTGATTTCTCTTCTTGGAAAGATACACACCATCTTTCACGTATCAAATACAACAGACTTTTCTGAGTCTTTATCTTTCTTGATCTCATTAAAGTAATAACTAAGAGCACATGATTCCTGACACTGGAAACAGCTACGTTTGAATAGTGGGTCTGTCACTTCCAAGCTAGGATCAAAAAACGGATGCCTAATACTCTAAAACATACCCATCTTCCTAATTGTAATTGCCTTATTAATACTACCTCTGTGTGTTCATTTTGATCCCTCAATAAAGCTTAGAAAATATAAATAGGAAGAACTACCTTTTTTTACCCCTTGAAACTCCTCTTTCTTTTTCTTTTTTAAATTCCTGACATACATTTATTAAATTCTTCACTGAAAACTCTACCAACTTTTCTGATTCTTCTTCCTTTGACACTACCTGTACTCGAGTCTTGGCAAAAGTTCTGTCCTTGGACTGCTTTTTTCTTTTCTGAAAAAAGTGCTATGCTCTGTGATATCATTCACTATCAAAGCACCAACTGTCACCTTTAGGCAGATGACTTCCAAATCAACTCCTGTCATATGTCTTCTCTCTGAAGTGTCAAGCCCATACTCCCAAATGCCTCCTAAACATCTTCACTCTGGTTTTATGCCATCAAATCAAAATCATAACCTACAGATAAAAATGAGAAAAAGCAAGATTCTCCCTTCCAAATCAGTTCCTTTTCTTGCTCTCCACATTTCATATTTTTAATGCTACTTTTCTGTCTTTCACAAAAATTTGAAATTTTGATGCTGACCCTTCCATTATCTAACTGGTCTTATTAAGGATGTTTAATATTAAAACTGCAAAGCAACTGGGGGCTTTATTATTTCATTGATTATCACAGGTGAATAAATATACAAGAGATACACAGCTAGATGGGGAGAGTAAGAATGAAAACCAAGGTTTACACATTCCTAGGCCACAGATGTCTCCTATATAGAAACTTGAATCTGTTGCCAGTTTTAGATAATTTCATTCCCAGACTGTCTGTTAATTATCAAATTAACTAATGCTACCTACTCTTTGCTTCCTTATTTGTAGTATCTCTATAGCTGTCAAACTAGTTTCATTTTGAAATATGTACTGAGAAATGAAAGTTTCTTAAGATATCTCAGCTCTGGTAGAAAAAAAAATCAATATTTCTGTTTTCTTAGTGATTAATGAAGCTCATTTATAGTGAGTCATGTGTACTAGGAATTAAGATTACCGGGAGAAATGACAACCTCAGATATGCAGGTGATAGCACTCTAATGGCAGAAAACAAAGATAAACTAAAGAATCTCTTGATGAGGGTGAAAGAGGAGAGTGAAAAAGCTGGTTTAATACTCAACATTCAAAAAACTAAGATCATGGTGTCTGGCCCCATCACTTCATGGCAAATAGAGGGGGAAAAATGGAAACAGTGACAGACTATTTTATTGGGCTCCAAAGTCACTGCAGACAGTAACTGTAGCCATGAAATTAAAAGACACTTGCTCCTTGGAACAAAAGCTATGGCAAACCTAGAGAGCATATTAAGAAGCATAGACATCACTTTGCTGACAGAAGTCTGTATAGCCAAACCTATGACTTTTCCAGTAGCCATGTGTGGATGTGAAATTTGGACCATAAGGAGGTTGAATGACAAAGAATTGATGCTTTCTGTGGTGCTGGAGAAGATACATGAGACTCCCTTGGATTGCAAGGAAATCAAACTAGTCCATCCTAAAGGAAATCAGTCCTGAATATTCATTGAAAGGACTGATGCTGTAGCTGAAGCTCCAATACTTTGGCCACTGGATATGAAGAGATGACTCATTGGAAAAGATCCAGATGAGGGGACAGATTGAGGGCAGGAGAAAAAGGGGTGGTAGAGGATGAGATGGTTGGATGGCAGCACCAACTCAATGGACATGAGCTTAAGCAAATTCCAGAAGATATCGAAGGACAGAAAACCTTGGTATGCTACAGTCTATGGGGTTGCAAAGAGTCAGAAATGACAGTGATGGAACACAACAATGTACTAGGAACATAAACAGACCCTGCAACCATCATCCTGTTTAATCTTTACAGCAAAGTGTGATATTTTTCATGAGATACCTTTCACACATTTATAGAAATTTAATGCAACCCATATTGCCTACTTCATAAACTGCAGAACTGGAATCTGACGGTTTGTTTAACACCAAAGTTCTTTTAAAGGTGAAACCATCTGCTTTTCCAAATTTGCTACTGAGTGTATACTGAGGCTGAGTCCGCTGTTCATGAAAAAGTTCCAACTATTTAATTCATTTATGTGTTTTGATATATTACTTGGAATGCATCCCTTGCCTTTCACATATCATGTTTCCAAATCTACTAAATGTTAAGAGTCATCAAAATAACTAGACCCCAGAATCTTTGTGATTTTAAAACTCCTATGGTCACCTTTTCACCAGTAAAAGCATGGTGGTCAGTCTTTTGTATATAAATACTTGCATATAAACTGAAATAGACATGTAGTGTCAACCAAACCATCTGATAGTCTTGAAAGTGTTACAAAATTCTGAGAAAAGACATAAACACATAGCAAAAGCAGAATGTCATGATTTACTGAAGCATGTGAGGTCAAGTAATATCAGCATGGCTTAATTATCAATAATATTACTTGTGCCCCTGCAAGACACTAAGTATTGTGAGGGATAGATGGCAAAGTGGAGAAGACATAGTTCTTACTCTTGCTAAGCTCACAGTATAATATAAATAAAAGACCCACAGAACCAGAATAGATCAAGCTATACAAGGTTAAGTGCAAAAATTATGTACTGAGTAAGGAACATTGTGAATTCCTTTGGTCACGTATGGCTCTCCAGAGCTATTTACTTTTCAAGGTGGGTGAGAGTTCTTCCTGTGTCTATACAACTTAGCCTAGATATTTCATTATATCCTTCTCTTCCTTTCCTTATACTATGATTTATTAATAACTACAACCTATCCTTCAGGAAACTCTGACACCTGCATAAACAACTAGACTCTGCCTCATATTTATGGATGGATGCTTGAAAGTTTAGGTGCAGCACTATAAGAACTGGTTATTTTATCTTTTCAGTAAGTTAATTATATATATATATATATATATATATATATATATCCTTACCTTTCAGAATATTATTTATTGGCTTCCTCAGGTACAATGGTGTTCCAGAAGTCTATATATCAAATAGCTGTATATCCTCTAACTATCCCTCTTTGATTTAGTTAGAGACTTCCACATATTGTAATGCTACTTCAGGATAACAGGGCACAGTTTTTTCCCATTAGTAACAAAAGCAATTACTCAGAGAGCAACACAGTGTCTTCATTCTGCCTCTGTTCTGTTATTAAAGTTCCACTTTTATGAGAAACTGCGAATCTCAGAAATTGTTAGCTTATTGTAGATGCCCAGTGATTCACTTAATTTCTGAAGTGAAACCTGTTTAATTATGCCATAATTGTGATTTATGTACTTTTATGAATTTTAGTTATTTCAAGACTGCAAGAATATGGTTCATATGTTTTGAAGGAGAAGCTGTTAATTCTCTGGTGAACCCTGAGAGTTAGAGAAATTCCCAACTCTTCCTCCAGCACTGCTTCTCTCAGTCTTGGTTGTCAAATAGTATGTGTTTATTCTTTTGTTTTCACCACGCGTCCTTGTTCTCAGGATATTGCAGTGTTGAAGATAGTCTTTCATCCGGAACCTGAGCGAACATGTGCTTCCTTGATTTCCTGAGTAGTCTGTCCTTGTGTGTGCTTTCCCGTTGTAGACACATACAATGCAGCTGATCACGTTAATCATTAGTTCTTTCATGTCTCTCTCTGACAATGACTCCTTAACAGGAGCGACTATGTCCTCGCCGTTACTTTGTACAATCGGGTGAATGAAGTTTTTCTGACGGTCTTTCAGCACTACTTTATTGCTTTCACTGTCATTGTCCTGCCAATTCCTTTTGCTTCTTCCAAGTGATATTGTTACTCTCGCTAACCCCCTGCTTTCCCAAGGTATCAGTCTCATGAAATTATATATACTAACATGGTGAGACGGAGAAGGCAATGGCACCCCACTCCAGTACTCTTGCCTGGAAAATCCCATAGATGAAGGAGCCTGGTAGCCTGCAGTCCATGGGGTCACAAAGAGTCGGACACGACTGAGCGACTTCCCTTTCACTTTTCACTTTCATGTATTGGAGAAGGAGATGGCAACCCACTCCAGTGTTCTTGCCTGGAGAATCCCAGGGACCGGGGAGCCTGGTGGGCTACCGTCTATGGGGTCGCACAGAGTCAGACATGACTGAAGCGACTTAGCAGCAGCAGCAGCATGGTGAGAATAGGAGTCTGTTTTTTTCTGTTTTTGTTTTTTTTTTTTTAATTTCCTTGGCACAAATCAGAACAATATTGACATTTTAATAGTAATAACATAAGTTAGAGTGACGTTTGTCATTGGACTCTCATGTATCACATTTATTCCTCTCTCCTCTTTGTCTATGTTGAATATCTTTTAACATATTTCTCTTTCTAGATTTTCTCTCCTTCAATTTCTACCACTTTCTCATCTAATTTTCCATTTTATTCTTTTTCAAGCTTTCATTTTAAAAAATTTTTCTCTTAATATGCCAGCTGCTCTGCTAATTTATAAGCCTTAATATCTTTTATGGCACATATGGATACATGTAGCCATGTGATTACAGCCCAGTTTTCTGAAGTTTATATATCAACTACTCTGTAATCCCTAGTGTTCACTCAAGCTAAGTAAACTAAAATATTATTTTGCTTTCAAAACAGTTTTCAAGCTTTTTCTTGGGATTTTTGCCTGGGAAATAAAACTCCCTCCTTATAATTCAGTCACTGGCATTAGTCATGCTCCAAACCAAAAGGGTCTGTGAGAATCATTGCAATGCTGCTCAAATAATTCTTAGCATGACTTTCAAATTCTTTCTGAAAAATCCTGTCCATCAATTGAGAAGGTCTTGTATATTAGCAAAAATATGAATAAATTTCTGATTAAAGCTTGAATGAAGAAGAGCAATAAGTCTCTGGATTTTGTAGAAGCAGAACACATCTGGAGGGTGGAGAGGGGGCTAGTATAATCATGTTCACAGTATAAAGTTAGAAAACCACAAATCTTAGGATATACTGTATCCTGTTCACGGGAAACAGCTATTTATTAACTCAAGGTTCTGGTTGTTGATGGTATTCAGTAATGATTAAAATTTATTTTCCAATGGTGATTCCTCATGTTGGAGCTGTTACAAAATGAGAAGACCATTTTTTTTTAATTTATTGAATATTATAAATCAATTTTGTTTTTTGCAAACTGTTTACTGACCCTTAATTTTTTGAGGAATCTCATGCCCTTTTCCATAGCGACTACACAGATTCCCACTAACAGTGTGCAAGCATTTCGTTTTCTCCACAACCTGACCACATTTCCATTTGATGTCACTTTGTTGATAGCCATTTTGACAAGTAAGAGGTATTATCTCATTCTAACTTTGATTTGCATTTCCCTGGTAATTAGTGATATTAAGTACATTTTAAAATGTCTGTTGGACATCTCTTCTTTGGAAAAATGTCTATTGAGGCGATTGTCCAGTTTTTGTTTTTTTAATCAGATTTTTTTTTCTTTTTCTTTGATATTGAGTTGGTTGAGTTCTTTATATATTTGGGGTATTGATCTTTTTTTTCAAATAGATCATTTACAAATCACTTTTTCTATTAAGTAGTTCTTTTTTTAAGTCCCCATCACTGTTTATTGAAAAGACTGTCTTTTCTCCACTTTGTAATCTTGACTCCTTGTCATTGATTAGCTCCTTAGTTATTATATAAGCATGAGTTTTATTTCTGAGCTCTCTAATTCTGTTCCATTAATCTATGTGTCTTAGTTCCAATACCATATTGTTTTTATTACTGTAGTTTTATAGTATAGTTTAAAATCAAGACATGTAATACTTCCAGCTATTTTTTTTTTTTTTACATTGTGTTGATTCTTCAGGGTCTTTTGTGTGTCCATACACATTTTAGAAGTTCTTCCTCTAGTTTTATGACAAATGTCACTGGCATTTTGATATGGATTGAATTGAATGTGTATATTGCTTTGTGTAGCATGTGCATTTTAATAATGTTAATTCTTCAAGTCTTTGAGCACTGAATATACCTCCTTTTATTTGTGCTGTCTTCAGTTTCTTTCATCAGCATCTTATAGTATTCAGAATATAGGTTTTTCACCTTCTTGGTTAAATTTATTCCTACATATTGTATTCTTTTCTTTGGGAGGATTGTAAATGATATTGTTTTCTTCATTTTTTTCTGATATTTTGTAATTAGGATATAGAAATGCAATAGATTTTTGTGTCTTAATATTGCATTCTGAAACTACTAAATTTATTTATTAGTTTTAATATTTTTTGTAGAATTTCTATGGTTTACTACATATGCTACTATGTCATCTAAAAATAGAAATATCTTTACTTCTTCCTTTCCTATTTATATAAGTTTCATTCCTTTTTCTTCTCTAAATGTTGTGACTAGGACTTTCAGTACTATGTAAATAAAAGTGACAAGATTGGGCAGCCTTGTCTTGCTCCTCACCTTATTGGAAAAACTTTCATCATTCTCCATAGGGCATAATGATAGTTGTGAGTTTGTAATA
Organism: Bos grunniens; assembly: GCF_055505025.1. Classification (NCBI taxonomy): domain Eukaryota; kingdom Metazoa; phylum Chordata; class Mammalia; order Artiodactyla; family Bovidae; genus Bos; species Bos grunniens. The sequence continues at coordinate 4,649,921 of NC_141176.1, read as the reverse complement.
TACAGCCTTTATTAGTTGAAATATGCTCCTTTTATGCCCACTTTTTCAAAAGTTTTGACCATAAATAAGTGCAAGATCTTTTCAAATGTTATTTCTGCATCTGCTAGATGATCATATGATGTTAATCTTTATTTTTGTTAATATAGTGTATTATGTTGATTAATTTGTGAATATTGAAGCATCTTTGTATCTCTGGGATAAGTCTCATTTGATTATGGTGTATGATCCTGTTAATATATTGTTGAATTTAGCTTGCTAGTATTTTGTTAAAGACATGAAAATGTTTATGTTCATTAGGAATATCGGCCTGTCATTTTCTTGTCTTTTTTTTTTTTTCCCCTTTTAGTCTTGATCTGGTTTTGGTATTATAGTATTATTGGCTTTCTAGAACAAATGTAGGAGTACCACTCCAGTTTTTTTAGAATTTTTTGAGCAGGAAAAATATTATCTCTTTAAATATTTGGTAGAATTCACCTTTGAAGCCATCTGCCCCTGACTTTCATTTCTGGGGATTTTTATTACTGATTCAATTTCAATAATTGTAATCAGCCTATTCAGATTTTTTATTTCATTCTGATTTAGCCTTAGAAGATGGCATGTTTCTTGGAATTTAATCATTTCTATAAACTGCCCAATTTTTTGGTGTATAATTGTTCATAATGATCTCTTTTTATCTTTGTATTTCTGTCCTGTTGGTTATAACTTCTTCTCTTTTATTCACAATTTTATACATTTGGATAATCTCTAATATTCTGAAGTCTGGCTAAAAGCTTTTCTTTTCTTTTTTTAAATTATCTTCAAACAATTAGCTCTTAATTTTACTAATCTTTTATTACTTTTTTTTTTCATTGTTTCTTTTTTGCTCTATGATCTTTATTATTTCTTATACTAACTTTAGGCTTTGTTCTTCTGTTTCTACTTCCTGTAGATGTCATGTTAAATTGCTTATTTCGGATATTTTTGTTTCTGGAGCTAGGTCATTGTCATTATAAACTTCTCCCTTAGAATTGTTTCTGCCACATCTCTAGATTTTGTAACACTGTTTCTATTCTCATTTGTCTCCCAGGGTATTTGTTTGTTTCTTCTTTGATTTTTTTCATTGACCCATTAGTTGTTTAACAGCATGTGGTTTAGCCTCCACATGTTTGTTTATTTGTTTCCAATTTTCTTCTTATAATTGACTTCTAGTTTCATAACACTGTGGTCAATAAAGATTCTTGACTTGATTTTGACCTTCTTAAATTTATTGAGAATTGTTTTATGAACTAGCATGTGGTCTCTTTTAGAGAATGTTCCACGTCCATTTAAAAAAAAAAAAAAACTCATTCTACTGTTTTTGAACATATTGTTCTGTATATCTCCATTAAGTTCATTTGGCAAAATATATTGTTTAAGGCTAATGCTTTCTTATTGATTTTCTGTTTGCATGATCTATTCATTGATGTAAACTGGTGTTAAAGTCACTTACTATATTATGCTACTGCCTATTTTTCCTTCTATGCCTGTTAAAATTTGCTTTAGGTGTTCAGATGTTCCATAAGTGTTTTATGCTCTGCTTGACTTAATTATTTCATTGTTATATAATATCCGTCTTTGTTTCTTGTCATAGTTTTTTTCAGATTTTTATCTTTTTTAAACCTTATTTTCTCTTGGTATGTAGCTGATTAAAAAACAATGTTGTGATGGTTTCAGGTGAATAGCAAAGGGACTCAGACATACATATTTTACTTTGAAGTATATTTTGTCTGATAAGTTCAGTTGAGTTGCTCAGTAGTGTCCGACTCTGTGACCCCATGGACTGCAACACACCAGGGCTCCCTGTCTATCACCAACTCCCAGAGCTTGCTCAAACTCATGTCCATCAAGTCTGTGATGCCATCCAACCATCTCATCCTCTGTCGTCCCCTTCTCTTTCAGCCTTCAATCTTTCTCAGCATTGGGGTCTTCTCCAATGAGTCAGTTCTTCGCAACTGGTGGCCAAAGTATTGGAGTTTCAGCTTCAGCATCAGTCCTTCCAATGAATATTCACGACTGATTTCCCTAAGGATTGACTGGTTGGCTCTCCTTGCATTCCAAGGGACTCTCAAGAGTCTTCTCCAACACCACAGCTCAGAAGCATCAGTTATTTGGTGCTCAGCTTTCTTTATAGTCCAACTCTCACATCCGTATAAGACTACTGGAAAAACAATAGCTTTGACTAAATGGACCTTTGTCAGCAAAGTGAACATCTCTGCTTTTTACTGTGCTGTCTAGGTTGGTCATAGTTTTTCTTCCAAGGAGAAAGCATCTTTTAAATTCATGACTTTAGTCACCCTCTGCAGTGATTTTGGAGCTCAAGAAAGTAAAGTCTGTCACTGTTTCCATTGTTTACCCATCTATTTGCAATGAAGTGATGTGGCAGGCTGCCATGATCTTAGTTTTCTGAATGTTGAGTTTTAATTCAACTTTTTCACTTTCCTTCTTCACTTTCATCAAAAGGTTCATTAGTTCCTCTTCACTTTCTGCCATAAGGGTGGTGTCATCTGCATATCTGAGGTTATTGATATTTCTCCCCCTGGCAATCTTAATTCCAGCTTGTGTTTCAACCAGCTGGGAATTTCGCATGATGTAATCTGCATATAAGTTAAATAAACAGGGTGACAATATACACTCTTGACATACTCCTTTCCCAAAATGGAACCAGTCTATTGTTCCATGTCCAGTTCTAACTGTTGCTTCTTGACCTGCATACAAATTTCTCAGGAGGCAGGTAAGGTGGTCTGGTATTCCCATCTCTTAAAGACTTTTCCACAATTTGTTGTGATCCACACAGTCAAAGGCTTTGGTATAGTCAATAAAGCAGAAGTAGATGTTTTTCTGGAACTCTCTTGCTTTTTCAATGATCCAATAGATGGCAATTTGATTGCTGCTTCCTCTGCTTTTTCTAAATCCAGTTTGAACATCTGGAAATTCATGGTTCACATACTGTTGAAGCCTGACTTGGAGAATTTTGAGCATTACTTTGCTAGCGTGTGAGATGAGTGCAGCTGTGCAGTAGTTTGAACATTCTTTGGGATTGCCTTTCTTTAGGATTGGAATGAAAACTGACCTTTTCCAGTCCTGTGGCCACTGCTGAGTTTTCCATATTTGCTCGTGTATTGAATGCAGCCCTTTTAACAGCTTCATCCCCAAGGGGAAAAAAAAGTGCAAGAATAAAAAATGGTTGTCTGAGGCAGTCTTACAAATAGCTGAGAAAAGAAGAGAAGCTAAAGCCAAAGGAGAAAAGGAAAGATATAGTCATTTGAATGTAGAGCTCCAAAGAATAGCAAGGAGGGATAAGAAAGCCTTCCTCAGTAATCAGTGCAAAGAAATAGAGGAAAACAATAGAATGGAAAAGTAGAGATTTTGTCTAAGTGTTAATACTCCACTTTTTTTTTCTCTTTTTTCCATTTACATTTGCTTCTTTCTGCCATTGCATCACATTAAGTTGGCAGCTGATTTTAGAATTTGCTGTCACATAGGAAAATATATAATGTTGGATGTTGGTTATATTGTTGCTGGAAATTTGAATAAGTAACTCCTGAGAAAAGGAATACTTAGATGAATTGCCAGAAAATATATAAAGGATATATCCAGGAGAATGAGAGGTTTTCTAAGATTTCCTCATAAAAGGAGCCACAAAAATTAATTATTAGAAGTAAAGAAGTGCATTAGAATTAAAATTTGGAATGAGACTAAAAAAGCATAGTTAGGTTATAAACAATAGTGCTATTCTTAAGGACATTAGATTTCTTCTCAAAGATTATTTCAGTATTTTAACCTAGAATTTATTGAAATACTTTAAGCAAAAATAAAAACCAAAACCCACATGATTACATCTCCATTTTAGATGAGGCCACCTGCCAGGACAATGGAAAATGTACTGGACCCATAGGGTAAGCAGGCAGCCATCACAGTGTTGAAGGTGTAGATGGACATACGTCTAAACCAAGTAGTGGCAATTAAAGCAGGGAGAGATGTCTAAAGTATGGGATGTGGGAAGCCTGGATGAAAACAAAGAACTTATGCAGAATATCGGAGAAGGCAATGGCACCCCACTCCAGTACTCTTGCCTGGAAAATCCCATGGGCAGAGGAGCCTGGTAGGCTGCAGTCCATGGGGTCGCAAAGAGTCGGACACGACTGAAGCAACTTAGCAGCAGCAGCAGCATGCAGAATATATTCCAAAGATGAATTGAGCAATCAATATTCTAGTTGTATGCACTGGGGAAAAAATATAGGAACAGATAGGTTTGAAGAAAAAAGAGGTACTATGAATTCAGCTTGGGAAATTTCAGGTTTTCTAACTGTAATTATGTAACTGTAAGCTAATTCTCTACTTAAACATTAATTATACAAATACCATATGTTTACAAAATGCTTCCTGCAGCTGCCTCTTAATGTTTGAGGAATATTGTATTTCTCTGCTGGTTTAGTAAAGGCTGCCTTTTTAGTTTTTCATAGAAACAAAATAAACTGCTTCCTGAAAGGGTTGCCACTACTGCTCAAAAATGCTTGGTTATATTTCAGTTTCTTACAATTACAATTTTTTTTCTTTTTTTACATTTTGTTTCTTAACACCAAAAATATTTTTGTATTGGGGTATGGTCAATTAACAATGTTATGACTTAAGTTTTTCTATGATACGGTGGGTGAAGGTACACGTTCTGAATTTAGACTGACTTGGTTCATAATCAAAATTTTTAGATGTAGAAGCTGTGTGGCCTATGGAGAGTCTTACATTTTTTCAGAATAGGCATCCACTAAAATAAAGAAAATGAAAAAAAAAAAAATAGTAATAGCTCCTGTCTCATAAAACTGTGTTACATGTAATGTGAGTTCTTAACAAATCTCCATATTTTAAATGTTACCATCTGTAACTAAACCTACACTCATTCTTTCTTTTGGATTTTGCAATTATTAATCCCAGTAGTTACACACTCATACATAAACTAAGAACTTCTAATTAGCTTGATAAAATTATAAGATCATGTGAAATCTATTGTTGAATTTTTAGATTGAATCTTCCTGTGTGATTCTGAAGTAAAGATGAATGATTCAAAAAGGAAAAAAGGGTCAGCACTGAAGAAGTGAATCTCTTTTGCAGATGGGAATGGTTGCAAGTTCAGAATTTTAAACATTGAGCAATCTTGCTAAGATTAATTTAGAGAATAAATTAGTAAGTGGAGATTTATCTAAAGATTTCTTATTATTACTTGCTTCTGGAAATCAATCCCCAAGGTAAGACCATTAATTTTTGAAACTCTCTCTGTCCATGCATTAGAATTTCACTTTGATTTCATTGGTTTAAACTGTAAACTTGGATAGTGAGTTTTTTTTTTTTAAACTTAATAGTTAAGAATTTTATTTTGTTCCCTTTCACAAGTACTAAATAAAAGATACCAAAGAACCAGTGCTCAGTTAAGCTAATATCTGATTTGTCCATTTTAAATTACCTGTGCAACTGTCTGTCAATTCTCTAAAACAGGTAGTTGAACTTAATCTTTTTTGGAGGGCAGGGAGGGGCACTGAGATTTTCAGAGATTCTTATGGTTTTCAGCTTTGAAAACCACTGCTCTAAAGGGATTATTTCACATTCTCCCAATGAAATATGCTATAGAGTTTCTTAATCAGTTATAAATACAGAGGATACTGAACTTTTCTCATTTTTTATTAACATTATACATTTTCTGAATAACAGCAGCAAATATAAATTTTATGCTATGCTATGCTAAGTCACTTCAGTCGTGTCTGACTCTGTGTGACCCCATAGACGGCAGCCCACCAGGCTCCCCCATCCCTGGGATTCTCCAGGCAAGAACACTGGAGTGGGTTGCCATTTCCTTCTCCAATGCATGAAAGTAAAAAGAGAAAGTGAAGTCGCTCAGTCGTGTCTGACTCTTAGCGACCCCATGGACTGCAGCCTACCAGGCTCCTCCGTCCATGGGATTTTCCAGGCAAGAGTACTGGAGTGGGGTGCCATTGCCTTCTCCGAATATAAATCCTAAGTCATGATAAATATTTATTGTTCTTTACTCAAATTTGTACAGGAGATTGGAAAACAATAAAGGACTAAGTCTATTCCTGTTACTTTAATTAAGCTAAAAATTCTAAATCATTGAACTAAGTTCCAAAAGTTAATTATAAACAGCATATATATTATATAGTATATGCCTCAATTCATTTCAGTCGCTTATTCATGTCCGACTCTTTGTGACTCCATGGACTGCAGCACACCAGGCCTCCCTGTCCATCACCAACTCCCGGAGCTTGCTCAAACTCATGTCCATCGAGTCAGTGATGCCATCCATCTATCTCATCCTCTGTTGTCCCCTTCTCCTCCTTACTTCAATCTTTTCCAGCATCAAGGTCTTTTCCAATGAGTCAGTTCTTCACATCAGGTGGCCAAAGCATTGGAGTTTCAGCTTCAGCATCAGTCATTTCAAAGAATATTCAGGACCGATTTTCTTTGGAATAGACTGGTTGGCTCTCCTTGCATTCTAAGGGACTCTCAAGAGTCTTTTCCAACACCACAATTCAAAAGCATCAATTCTTCGGCACTCAGCTTTCTTTCTAGTCCAACTCTCACATCCATACATGACCACTGGAAAAACCATAGCCTTGATTAGATGGACCTTTGTCAGCAAAGTAATGTTTCTGCTTTTTAATATGCTTTCTAGCTTGGTCATAACTTTTCTTCTAGGGAGCAATTTAATGGTGGTAGTCACCATCTGCAGTGATTTTGGAGCCCCCCAAAATAACATCAGCCACTGTTTCCATTGTTTCCCCATCTATTTGCCATGAAATGATGGGACCAGCTTCTATGATCTTAGTTTTCTGAATCTTGTATATATGGCTCAGTGGTAAAGAATTCACCTTCCAATGCAGGAGACATGGATTTGATCACTGGGTTGGAAAGTTACTCTGAAGAAGGAAAGGACAACACACTCCAGTATTCTTGCCTGAGAAATCCTATGGACCGAGGACCCTAGGAGGCAAGAGTCCATGTGGTCACAAAGGAGTCAGACACAACTCAGTGAATAAACAACATTATATATTATATAGTAACTGAACTGAACTGAACTGATACAGTATATAGCATATGTAGTATAGACTAATGCTAAGTTTATATTTTATATATTCTTCCCAGGTCACATTAACATCCTTGAGAAAGAAAATTTAACAACTACTCTTGCTTTCTTGGGAAAAGGGAGAATCCTGGGGAGACAGAGCTCTCTTCCCAAGCATTTTGGCCACATCAGTGTCCATGGTCACTGCCTCCTCCAGGCAAAGAATGTTCTGGTCTCCCCACAGCGCAGCCCTCTCTGGGCAGAGGTGGGGAAGACCCAGGCCTCCCGGTCCTCCTTCCTGCTGCCCCTCCTGGTGCTCCTCCAAAGGCTTACCTCCATCCAAGGCAGCTCTTCCCTAGAGGTTGCCACCTCCCACCCCGGTCTCACAAAGGCTACAGACTTCTCTTTGTGTGTGTCTTAATAGACGACAGCTTTTTTTTTTACATCTGCTTCTGAATGCAGCTTGATGTGATGCGTTGTTTTGGTTGACCTGTATGAAGAATATTGTCTCATGGCAATATTTAGTTGGAAGAAATAGGAGTATTTTATAGCCTTTTCTGATAATTTTGGCTTTTCTCCTGATGCTACACCAAAATTGGGCAAGAGGTAGCTTCCTAAAGGTTAGTTGCAAGGTGCATCTGAAGCCATATCCATAAACTTTTCATACTCTTAAAATCTATTATCTTTTGGAAAATGTTGATTTACTGAGTTAAACAGATCTTTCAAATATTAACACATTATGTGATATTTAAAAAGCACAATTTGTAGTATCACCACTGGCCTTCACTCATAGCTCAGTTGGTGAAAAAATCTGCCTGCAGTGCAGGAGACCCTGGTTCCATTCTGGCTCAGGAAGATCCCCTGGAGCAGGGATAGGCTACCCACTTGAGTACTCTTGGGCTTCCCTTGTGGTTCAGCTGGTAAAGAATCTGCCTCCAATGCCGGGGACCTGGGTTCAATCCTTGGGTTGGGAAGATACCCTGGAGGAGGGAAAGGCTACCCACTCCAGTATTCTGGCCTGGGGAATTCCATGGGCTGTATAGTCCATGGGGTCCCAAAGAGTTGGACACGACTGAGTGACTCCCACTTTCACTAACCTTACTTTCTTCCTTTCAAAATATTCTAGTATTATAGCTTTTGAACATGAATCAACCTTTAATTCATAAGTGCTAGAACAGAATAGAGCATTTAGCTTAGATGGATCAAAAATTATACTAAACAGATAAGGGAAAAAGCAGGATTTACATAGAAACATATGGCGTTTATCAAAGTATTTAAATAGCTGGAGACAATAATATGTAAATTGTAGTTTGCAAATATATGTGTATATCGGTCTGAGGAATAGTGGAGATAGAATTATGTAAGTTGGCATTTATTTAAATTGTTTACTGAAAATTGGTTGTAGATAAAAATCTGTTTCAGGCACTGAGGGGAAATAGGAGAAGTTAAGACCAACTTGCCTAACCACTTATAATCTATGTAAGAAGATAAATCATGCACTGCTTGTGACATCTCAATTATTATTTATTTTTTATTTCTTTCATTTTTTATACATTTGACTTATTTTATACATTGTATGTTATAACTTAGTTCAAAACAGTTTGTTGTAGGCAAATGAATGACACCTTGCCCTTCCACAGAGATATTCAAATTCTTATACCCAGAAATTATGAATATGTTGTATTACAAGGAAAGGAGAATTAAGGATGTAGATGAAATTAAGACTTTGAGATGAGAAAATCAGTTTGGGTTATCCAGTGAGCCTAATGTAATCAAACAGCCCTTATAATGTGAACAAGGGAGGCAGGAGAGGTGGAGTCAGGGTGAGAGCACTTGCACACCACTGCTGGCTCTGAAGATGGAAGGGATTTGCCAGAGAGTGTGGGCAGGAGCAGACATTCATATCTAAAAAAAAAAAAAAGAGAGAGAGAGAGAAAATGGATTCTTCCTAAAGCTGTCGAAAAGGACCACTGCACTGCTAACATTTCAGTGAGACCATTTTGACCTCCAGAATGTTAAGATAATAAAATTGTGCTGTTTTAAGTGACTGAGTTGGTGCCAATTAGTTACAGCAATAATAGGAAATTAACACAGTAGCCTAGAGTATTGTATCAGGGTATGGGGTAGGGGGAAATAGTGAAGCAAAGGGAAGCCTGACTTGCTTCATGGGACAGCAGAGTCAGAAACAAATCAGTGACTAAATAACAACAAAATGCCTGATGAGCTGAGGTCGAGCTGATATAATAATAATAGAAATAAAATGCACAGCAAATGTCATGCACTTGAATCCTGAAGCCATTCCCCTCCCTCATCTGTGGAAAAATAGCCTTCCATGAAACCGGTCTCTGGTGCCAAAAATGTTGGAGACCTCCATTTTAAGAAATATGCGTACATTTACAAAAAAGTGGATATAGTACATATGACACAGAGGGAAATAAAAATAAAACAGTAATATGGTACCAGGAATAAGGTTAAAACAGTAATGGAAATACAAAAATTCTAGAAATCAACAAAGAAGGAAACATGTTCAGCTCCAAGAGTAAAATACCTATGTGGAAAAACAAAAGGATAACTCAGGCTATAAATCTATCTTGTAAAATTACCATAAGCAAGTGTTTTCTCACAAAGTGGTGAAATGCTAGTTCCTTTAGATGCTTTGTACAGCATGAGTTCCACAATCAGAGCTGCATTCTACCTAACGTGACTTGGAGAAATGTTGATAAGAATGTATTTTAACATATGTATATTAAGGTTTCCAAAAGTTATTAGATATTTGTTCCTAACATTTATTATCTTAAAGGAGTAGTGTTGTATCACAAACCATAATTTAGGAAATGGGGTAGAGATAACTAGTGCTCTGGTTACTCAGAAGAAAGGATTATTTCCTGGTGCCATCAGAGAAGTTGTCCTCTTCAACATATAAACATGATGTAGGTGCTGGGGCCTGCTGAGATGAGGATCAAAATGGCCTTTTAAAACGTGGATCAGTGTGAGCAGGAATGTGCAAGTGGAAAAGTGCAACGTGTGGCAAGGTGATAATTAGACTCAGTATGGATGTGAGAGTTGGACTGTGAAGAAAGCTGAGCGCTGAATAATTGATGCTTTTGAACTGTGGTGTTGGAGAAGCCTCTTAAGAGTCCCTTGGACTGCACGGAGATCCAACCAGTCCATTCTAAAAGAGATCAGCCCTGGGTATTCTTTGGAAGGAATGATGCTAAAGCTGAAACTCCAGTACTTTGGCCACCTCATGTGAAGAGTTGACTCACTGGAAAAGACTCTGATGCTGGGAGGGATTGGGGGCAGGAGGAAAAGGGGATGACAGAGGATGAGATGGCTGGATGGCATCACCGACTCAATGGACGTGATTCTGAGTGAACTCTGGGAGTTGGTGATGGACAGGGAGGCCTGGCGTGCTGCGATTCATGGGGTCACAAAGAGTCGGACACAACTGAGCGACTGAGTCGGTGATGCCATCCAGCCATCTCATCCTCTGTCATCCCCTTCTCCTCCTGCCCCCAGTCCCTTCCAGCATCAGAGTCTTTTCCAGTGAGTCAACTCTTCACATTAGGTGGCCAAAGTACTGGAGTTTCAGCTTTAGCATCAATCCTTCCAAAGAAATCCCAGGGCTGATCTCCTTCAGAATGGACTGGTTGGATCTCCTTGCAGTCCAAGGGACTCTCAAGAGTCTTCTCCAACACCACAGTTCAAAAGCATCAATTTTTTGGTGCTCAGCCTTCTTCACAGTCCAACTCTCACATCCATACATGACCACAGGAAAAACCATAGCCTTGACTAAATGAACCTTTGTTGGCAAAGTAATGTCTCTGCTTTTGAATATGCTATCTAGGTTGGTCATAACTTTCCTTCCAAGGAGTAAGTGTCTTTTAATTTCATGGCTGCAGTCACCATATGCAGTGATTTTAGAGCCCCTCCCAAATAAAGTCTGACACTGTTTTCACTGTTTCCCCATCTATTTCCCATGAAGTGATGGGACCGGATGCCATGATCTTCGTTTTCTGCATGTTGAGCTTTAATTCAACTTTTTCACTCTCCACTTTCACTTTCATCAAGAGGTTTTGAGTTCCTCTTCACTTTCTGCCATAAGGGTGGTGTCATCTGCATACCTGAGGTTATTGATATTTCTCCTGGCAATCTTGATGCCAGCTTGTGTTTCTTCCAGTCCAGCGTTTCTCATGATGTACTCTGCATATAATCTAAATAAGCAGGGTGACAATATACAGCCTTGACGTACTCCTTTTCCTATTTGGAACCAGTCTGTTGTTCCATGTCCAGTTCTAACTGTTGCTTTCTGACCTGCATACAAATTTCTCAAGAGGCAGATAAGGTGGTCTGGTATTCCTATCTCTTTCAGAATTTTCCACAGTTTATTGTGATCCACACAGCCAAAGGCTTTGGAATAGTCAAGAAAGCAGAAATAGATGTTTTTCTGGAACTGTCTTGCTTTTTCAATGATCCAGCAGATGTAGGCAATTTGATCTCTGGTTCCTCTGCCTTTTCTAAAACCAGCTTGAACTTCAGGAATTCAGTTCATGTATTGCTGAAGCCTGGCTTGGAGAATCTTTAGCATTACTTTACTAGAGTGTGAAATGAGTGCAATTGTGCAGTAGTATGAGCATTCTTTGGCATTGCCTTTCTTTGGGATTGGAATGAAAACTGACCTTTTCCAGTCCTGTGGCCACTGCTGAGTTTTCCAAATGTGCTGGCACATGGAGTGCAGCACTTTCACAGCATCATCTTTCAGGATTTGAAATAGCTCAACTGGAATGCCATCACCTCCAACAGCTTTGTTCGTAGTGATGCTTTCTAAGGCCCAGTTGACTTCACATTCCAGGATGTCTGGCTCTAGATGAGTGATCACACCATCGTGATTATCTGGGTTGTGAAGATCTTTTTTGTACAGTTCTTCTGTGTATTCTTGTCACTTCTTCTTAATATCTTCTGCTTCTGTTATGTCCATACCATTTCTGTCCTTTATCGAGCCCATCTTTTCATGAAATGTGCCCTTGGTATCTCGAATTTTCTGAAGAGATCTCTAGTCTTTCCATTCTGTTGTTTTCCTCTATTTCTTTACATTGATTGCTGAGGAAGTCTTTCTTATCTCTTTTTGCTATTCTTTAGATCTCTGAATTCAGATGCTTTTTCTTTCCTTTTCTCCTTTGCTTGATGTGGTCCACTGGAGAAGGGAATGGCAAACCACTTCAGTATTCTTGCCTTGAGAACCCCATGAACAGTAGGAAAAGGCAAAATGATAGCATACTGAAAGAGGAACTCCCCAGGTCAGTAGGTGCCCAATATGCTACTGGAGATCAGTGGAGAAATAACTCCAGAAAGAATGAAGTGATGGAGCCAAAGCAAAAACAATACCCAGCTGTGGATGTGACTGGTGATAGAAGCAAGGTCCAATGCTGTAAAGAGCAATATTTCATAGGAACTTGGAATGTCAGGTCCACGAATCAAGGCAAATTGGAAGTGGTCAAACAAGAGCTGGCAAGAGTGAATGTCAACATTCTAGCAATCAGCAAACTAAAATGGACTAGAATAGGTGAAATTAACTCAGATGACCATTACATCTACTACTACAGGCAGGAATCCCTCAGAAGAAGTGGAGTAGCCATCATGGTTAAGAAAAGAGTTTGAAATGCAGTACTTGGATGCAATCTCAAAAATGACAGAATGATGTCTGTTCGTTTCCAAGGCAAACCATTCAATATCACAGTAATCCAAGTCTATGCCCCAACGAGTAACACTGAAAAAGCTGAAGTTAAATGGTTTTGTGAAGACCTACAAGACCTTTTAGAACTAACACCCAAAAAAGATGTCCTTTTCATTATAGGGGACTGGAATGAAAAAGTAGGAAGTCAAGAAACACCTGGAGTAACAGGCAAATTTGGCCTTGGAATACGGGATGAAGCAGGGCAAAGACTAATAGAGTTTTGCCAAGAAAATGCACTGGTCATAGCAAACACCCTCTTCCAACAACACAAGAGAAGACTCTACACATGGACATCACCAGATGGTCAACACCGAAATCAGATTGATTATATTCTTTGCAGCCAAAGATGGAGAAGCTCTATACACTCAGCGAAAACAAGACCAGGAGCTGACTATGGCTCAGATCATGAACTGCTTATTGCCAAATTCAGACTTAAGTTGAAGAAAGTAGGGAAAACCACTAGACCATTCAGGTATGACCAAAATCAAATCCCTTATGATTATACAGTGAAAGTGAGACATAGATTTAACGGACTAGATCTGATAGATAGAGTGCCTGACGAACTATGGACTGAGGTTCGTGACATTGTACAGGAGACAGGGATCAAGGGCATCCACATAGATAAGAAATGCAAAAAAAGCAAAATGGCTGTCTGGGGAGGCCTTACAAATAGCTGGGGATACAAGAAACATGGTTAAATGTACATTGTATGTATGACCATTATTTATTTTCTTTCGAAAAGGAAGTAGTGAGTTATTCAGTCTGGTGATATATTTTGATTTATTATCCGTGTGAACATTCAAAGCAAATCTAAGTTCCAGTTGTTGCAGAAATTATTAGTAGCCCTTCTTACTTTTCATTACTTATGCTATTATCAGCATCTCTGCTCACTCTTATCATATGCTAGTTTCACCTGCTTGTGAGTCACAATAGATGGACTTTTACAACAAAGCTTTTAATTACTTCTTTGCCTCTAGGGAAGTTATATGCCAATATTATTAAGTTCAGATGGCTCCTACGTGCTCAGTCTCGAAAGTGGCCCTCAGCCCTTCTCTTCTTCTAACACCTGAAGTCAACAATGCAATCTGTTATGTGGTAAAGCTATCCAATCACTACTCTAGGTCTCTGCCAGTAATGTTTGTTTTGTTAATCCACAACTGTCCTAAATACTGCAAAGGTTAGACTAAACTAAGTCAAAATTTTGACTGGAATTATTCCAGAATGATATTCTACTTTGAATAAGTGCAAGTGATTGTGATGCACACCTACAGAATGAAATTGTCATAGTGAGTGAAAGTGGGCATTTTTTTCAGCTACTTGAAATCAAGATCTTCATTTTGAACAGGAGTTTGATCATTTTGTTTGAAGTACTATGAATTCAGTGCTTCCCTGGTGGCTCAGATGGTAAAGAACCCGTCTGCAATGCAGGAGACCTGGTACAATCCCTGGGTCGGGAAGATCCCCTGAAGAAGGGAATGGCTACCCACTCCAATAGAAAAAAGAAAAAAAAACAGAGAGAGAGAGAGATTTCACCTGTAGTCTCAATTCTACCACTAACTAGTTGGATTACATGTTTAATTGTATTTGTTATCTCTCTCTGAACATTTTTATCTGTAAAATGAGGGAGTTAAATCACCCAATTCCAAATGTGGATATCCTTTCATGTCTAAATTCTATAGTGAAATATTAGAAACATAGAATATCAAAATAGACCACAAAACTATGTGAAAATTATATTCACATTATTTTTATTTCTCTACATAGAGATTTCCATAGATTAACATAAGTAATTGAGTTAACTGCCTTCAATATGAAACTAATGATTTTTGTAGGAGGAAGTAATTCAGTCATGTCAAATCCTGGAATTGTTGCTTGCATGATCTCATTTAATTCTTAAGTAAATTCTTCAAGGTAGAAGTTAGACTATCATAAAAACTGATAAAAAACAATAAAGCACAGACTGAAAATGATTTGTCCAAGATCATGCGTGTGTGCTAAGTTGTTTCAGACTCTGTGTGACCCTATGGACTGCAGCCCAGCAGGCTCCTCTGTCCATGGGATTCTCCAGGCAAGAATACTGGACTGGATTGCCATGACTTCTTCCAGGAGATCGGGTTCTTTACCACTAGTGCCCCCTGGGAAGCCCAAGATTGGGAAATCCAAGATCATACAACTAGTAAATAGCAGAGTTGGAATATAAATCCAACTCTCTGCTGCTGCTGCTAAGTCGCTTCAGTCGTGTCCGACTCTGTGTAACCCCATAGACGGCAGCCCACCAGGCTCCCCTGTCCCTGGGATTCTCCAGGCAAGAACACTGGAGTGGGTTGCCATTTCCTTCTCCAATCATGAAAGTAAAAAGTGATCTACTCCTGTTTATTACAGTCAAATGATTCTATATAATTTACCTGTTGAGTATGTAATACTTTTCGAAGGAGAATGGAAGTTCAAAATTTGTCTTTTTTTTTTTTTTTGGTTTTGTTTTTTTGAATTATATATTTATAAATCACAGAAATTTAGGCCCTCAACTAAAAGTTGAGTAAGGTTTGAACTGGTTTAGATTGCCAAAATGATTTGAATGGGGTGGGTTTGGACTGTGTAACGTAATCAGTCTTTTCCTTCCTTTGTAGGAATGATAGAATTCTCTGCTCTAAGGCTACAGAGACTGCTTTGAAGTATTCTACAGGGTATCATTTGGGAGAATCTGGCCATAGTTTCCATCTATATAAAAAGAGTTTTTATTTTAAAAGCACTTTCACATGCATTATGTAAATATTCAGTAATGGATATTTAATCCAAAAGCATCTGAGCCTCATCTATATTTTTATGGGGCATAATTTACACAACTTTTAGTCTCCCAATATCTCTGCCCTCTGAAGAACCCCACTTACGACACCTTGTTAAAAGCTAGATTTAATAAATGTCCAATATTAATTTACCTTACATATAAATAAACCACTTCATTCCAAAGTACAACTTGTCACAGAGAGTTTTGTTTTCACAGGATCAGTGGGCTTCACTGTTAGCACAATGGAGACAGTACACGGCAGGACACTTGAAGCAACTTACCCGGTAGGGCTGAAATTGCTCACGATGAAAATTAAAACAATAAACTTCAGCCTAGATGTGTCTTCATTACTAAAGCATTGGGTCATTTACTTTAACAATGTCAACTTACTTTCCCTCTCACATTCCGTTTAATTAGGAAAGGAAGCAATATGCAAGAGCACGCCTCATGGTGTCCCATTACCTTGGGAGAAATGTGTTCTCCATTCCTAAAAATAACTTGGCCAATTCTTACACCCTCTGTAGAATGAAACAGTATCTCAATGGGAAAACACCATATGAACACTAGAATAAAATTGACTTTCACCTTCTAAGGAGACTGTATTTATTTAGAATGACAATAAAACAGGTATTATATATATATTATGCCTGAAATAGTGCAAAAAACTGCAGTCTCAAGCAGTTATATGAAAACAATGTCATCCAGAATTTCTGACCAGAGAATGAAGGGAATATGAAACCAACAGAAATAGTACATAGCCTTTCTGATAAAATAAGTTTAGTGTAGTTGCCATCAGTGATATGTTACTAACAATTTATCCTGTTTTTCTTCTCAGTATTTTGAAACTGTAGTGGAAAGGAAATTTGTCTGTGATTATCCACCTCCTGGCATGACCTACAGATTGCCAGTCATTATACACAGTATACATAATCTTTTTAAAAAAATAAATAATCCAAAGGGTATTGCATGATTTATTTTGGTTAGAACAATAGATGGTTTAAACAGTACATTGTATAAGCGGGGCTCATTAGATGTAATCATAAAGCAAGTTTATTTTAATCTCCCTTTTGTTTGTTCAGAGGTCAGTTTCCTCCTGTCTCTGGATGATAACACAGACATGCCCATAACTTTTCCATTCATACTGCAGATAATAAAGAGTTTTATGATCATGCTAAGTCAATAAACAAGCTGTCCTCCATGGACACTGCATGGTTTCATTCAATTGACTTTAATCTTTGCCCTCTTCCCTGGCAAGAGTCTGTTCTATGCAGGAAGCCTAGGGCTGAGCATAGCACTAAGCTGAGGTCTGTCCCTACGGCTTCTCCCTCAGGTGCTATCCCAGCCTGTTGGTCCCTTTGGTTTGGGAGCAGAGAGCAAGCAGGAGAAGTCAGGGGAGTCAGAAAAGTTGCAACTTCTACTGCTACAGACGACCTTGTGTTCCTTCAGCCTCACAGGTGTTTACAGTCGATTCGTGGGGAAAAGAGTCATCCCCATGACTGGTCCCACCTGCTTTCAGTCTCTTGATCCCTTTGATACAGACTCCAACAGCACAGTCCTTGGCCTTACTGCAGTGCCTGTCAGAGATTCCTTTCGCCTTTCTCTGCTTGAGCAATAAGGTAAAGCTCATTCCGAATTGTTGGTGCTTTTGACATGAAAGTGGCCACTGGGAACACACCTTCATACTTTGCAGACTCTGACAGTGCCATCTGCTTGCAGAGCAGACGCCTTTTCTCAGCTCGTCTCTAACAGCTCACTTTACACTCCTCGTTTGTCAGGTTTGACTCAGACCACTGTCCATTGCGTTGCCACCCATCTCAAAGCCAGGGCCACATGTTGGAGGGGTGGGGTGGATGGGAGACAGAACAGCACAGTACACCTCTCTAAGGAAATCTCCAACTACCAATGTGCCAGAGTCTCCACCCTCTGGAAATATTTTTATAACTTCTATTAGAGTGAACGCTTTAGGAACCATCTAATTAATTTTCAGACACCTATTTTTAAATTTTCATCAGCTATACTCCTTTGGAATTCTATTGTCTTCACTCTGAGCCAAAAGTGAGATTAGAAAGAATACCATATAACAACCTGTTCCAAACACTCTAATATTTTTTTTCCTTGAAACTGCCTACACAACAGTAAATGTTCAGAAGTTACATGAAAAAAAGGGTGATATAGACTCTGATTTGGCAGGAGAATATTAGGGAGAAGATACTTAGAAACTAATTAGACGCTGGTATTTAAAAAATCATTTCACTATCTGGCTTTTGGGAGATGAAGAATAAGTACTGACTACAAATTAAATCATTTCTCTAACCTTTGCATTAACAATATCAAGTTAGATCCTTCCCATTGGCCATCCCAAATCCCAACTAAATTCAAGCATCTTAATTTGTGCTAAAATCTGAAAGAAAAGCTTAGCTTGTTTCTACATGCTTTTAGACTCAATATCAAATTGGAAATCAGAAATTTGTTGTTACAGAAACATCTGCACTTATTTTCTCTTTGTGTTTAGATGTTTGATATGGAATAGAAGCAACTTTGGGCTTTTTTTTTTTTTTTTGTCCTTTCAGGGCCAGCATAGAGACAGAAAAGCCAAATTCAAGGAAATACTTCAGTAGTTTACATTATCAGAGAAGAATAATGTGTAAGCAGTTCTACATAACTTCCTAAATTCTTATTAAACTTTGGTCAATATTTGGTATTGATTATTAACTACCTTTTTAACAGTCTTCTCAGAGGTTGGAAAAGGTTGTTGATGAAATATGAAAGTCGTACAGCTGCGAAAATCCTTTCCCAAATTGCCCAGGGTGCAGTCTCCAGGAAGAAACAGAGATGGAAAAATCTGAATTAGACTCCTAGAGAAGTGAGAGGAGTCACAACAGCACCTACTGGATTTCAGCCAAAAACAGAGAAATACAAAGGAAGTACCTTGCAACATATCTGTTTTCTTTTATAGAAAAAGAAGTATAGAGCTGTCAATGGCCACAGGATTTGTGAATGCAGTACAAGTCCTATACTATTACACAAAAGACTTCAGAGCTCAGCATATTCTAATCCTATTCCAAAATTCCCAGAAAAAAACAAACAAATCAGGGTTTAATTTTCAACTGTTATTACATAACTTATTTCAGAGCAAACTTTGAAAGGTTGCAGTGGCGTAGGATTCATTTCCCAAACTCCCACCTCCTGGGCAGATCTGTAGTGTTCTATTCCTTGGGGAAACTCATGAACCCCAGAGTATTAACTTGGCCCTGAAAAGAGAATGAAGTGCTGCCTTGTACTGCCTTACCCTCTAATCTAATTACTACAGATCTCCTCTCCTGTAATTGCAAGGTCAGATCCACAGTCTTCACCCTTGAATTGCAATTTTCACCCAGGTCTGGCTGGCAGCAGCAGAAGCTCCTATTAACTAAATGTTTATTATATGCCAGATATTATACAAACTGTTCAAAGTGCATTTTCTGGTAAAGATCCCCTTCTCACAATTGAGGAGTAGGCTTTATAATTTTATTAATATATGGAGAAAGCCCAAATCAGAGTGATTAAATGTTTTCCTCAAATTATTATAACTTATAAGTGAATGAGGCAACTGGCAAACCAAGGACACGCTGACTCAAATGTGCTTATGTGATCCGAGTACACTTATGTGAACTGCCTCAGTGAACAACCTCAGGAGAATGAGATACTGTACGGGACTGAGCTTCATACCAGCCACACAGCCCATAAACCCACTTCTGATTCTTGAAACTAGATTTCCTCTTTGGTGACAGGGTCAGACCAGTGAGACACAGCCTGAATGATTTGCTATATTACTTTTCCAAAATATTTTTGTCTAATTGTTGTCACGTTTGTAAATAAGTCAGCAACACAAAGTGACAAGTGTATTGCAGACCATTTTCTTTTATCAAGGCCTAAAATAGGCACAGAGAATATAAACATGAATGAGATAGAACCTCCACCTCTGAGAGCCTTGTGGTTTCATTTTGAAGACAAGATGGATTACAACACAGTTAGATAAGTGCTACAATAGATAAAAATATGTATATATGTAGTTGAAGAGGATAGAGAATGATTTCCTCCTTTGTCTTTAGGAATTGCAGAATGAAGTTGCATTTTTGCAATGCATGCCTTTTCTCCATTTTATAGCTTATATTACATTTATTACTCCATTTTTATTACTTACTTATTCTAGGTAGTCCACTTATTCAAACAGCATATGTAAGTAAGCATTCTTGCCTTCTTAAGGTGTACAGAAACTAGGTCTCAAATGACTAAGCAAATGAGTGGCATTGTTACTTGGACTTGTTTGAGTTGAGGAGGCCTGGAATAACTTGGTTACTAATCTTAGGAAGCTTACCTTATTAAAAAAATACAAGTAAATAAATGAAAACAATGAGAAGCAGAAAGTGATAAATGATAAGTATTGTGCTAAGTGGTGTAAAAAATGTTGTGGGCATCCTGTTTAACTCATAATGTGTTTCATTGAACTGGTAAAGCTGTATTAAAATGAGCAGCCCCTCTTTTCTTCTGCACTGCATAATCAGCGCTATAGCAAGCTTATTGTTATTCAGATAGGTACCAAAAATTAATGTTTGGAATCAGAGTCATTTCTCAAATGAGATTGAAAGAGGTTTATAACTAACGGCCATTACCTCATCAGCATTTAGTGTCTCTTGTGAAGGACAGGAGAGCATGGAAGAGGTGAATCAGAATTAGGAAGAGAAAGATAAAAGAAAGGCCAAAGGAAAGGAATTTTTTTCATTATACTGAGGACTTTAATGGATCTCTGTTGTCAGTCTAATTTGTAAAGATCAATGGCTTCTGTTAAACTGTAGTCTGGGCTTCCCTATCTCCTTTTAATTCATCTACTCAGCACATGCTTTTCTTTTGAAAGATAAGAACAAGAGGGAGTTTTCAGATATTTTTATTGGTCCTTTTTAACTCCCTGCCAGCTCTCAAATAACTTAAGGTGCATGGGAATAAAGACTCTTTACCAAGGAATAGGATGTGAAAACTTCAGTTGAAATTCTGTCAAAATATCAGAGTGCATTTAAGTTGTGTTTACAAGTTGTTAAACATGTGAAGGAAAATGAGAAATGAAGTAAAATTTTCAGAAATTTCTCAATACCTAGCAGTGAAAAATCTACAGTAATACTGACTCAATTTTCACAATTTATCCAAATAGTCCTTATGTCAAAAAGGAACTTTAACATCCTTTGTGAAATATAATTTAGCTATTTTACAAAGTACATTAATATAATGCATGGCATGGAAGATGTGTCCCTTGTTTCATTTTAGTTGATCATATGTATTTATCTAGTATTCATAAGGCTTTGGCCAATACTTATCATGATGAGCTCAGCTTTCTGCCTTGCTTTGTTAATTTAAAATACAAGAGGAGGAGAAAATAAAATATACTATATTAACACATTGATAAAAGATGACAAATAAAATTATAAATAGATATAATATCAAATGATATATATAATTTTACATGTAATATCTTATAAAAATGCACATTATATAAATATATGTTATATATGGAACTACATATTTATTTATGTACTTTAAAATAATATAATTTTATATACTATCTATACCATTACATAAAAGTTTTATTTCTTATATAAGCATGAATAGTTTGCCTAATTTTCATAGAAAATAGCTCTTACTGAAAAAATATGATATTACAAATTAATAATGTGTTATTGCAAATTTCGGGCTTCCCTGGTGGCTTAGATGGTAAGGAAACTCCCCGCAATGCAGGAGACCTGGGTTTGATCCCTGAGTCTGGAAAATCCCCTGGAGAAGGGCATGGCCACCTACTCCAAGATTCTAGCCTGGGGAATTTCATGGACAGAGGAGCTTGGTGGACCTCAGGCCATGGGGTTGCAAAGAGTCAGGAAAGACTGAGTGATTAACATTTTCACTTTTCTATTGAAAACTTTTAGAATATATTCTAATATTTGAGCACAATCACCCTCATCCACTATGCACAATATTGAGAGTACCATCTCAATATTACTAACAGAGATTCTAACTAACCTTCAATCATCCAAAAAGGAAACATTTACTGTTTGCATGATGTACAATGAAGGCCAAGAAAGTTGACTAAGATGTTTTAAAAGAGTTTTAAATATTCCATTTGAAATCAAAGTGTTTCTTGTTGTTTCAATTAAACTGAAAGGTAATTTACCACAATATTACATTCCAATATATTTTAGTTAACAGAGGTTTGTTGTGTGATTTACTTTCAAACAATTTTGAAGCCTATTGGTAAAAGATTTATCAGATCAGATCAGATCAGATCAGTCGCTCAGTCGTGTCCGACTCTTTGCAAGCCCATGAATTGCAGCATGCCAGGCCTCCCTGTCCATCACCAACTCCCGGAGTTCACTCAGACTCATGGCCATCGAGTCAGTGATGCCATCCAGCCATCTCATCCTCTGTCGTCCCCTTCTCCTCCTGCCCCCAATCCCTCCCAGCATCAGAGTCTTTTCCAATGAGTCAACTCTTCGTATGAGGTGGCCAAAGTACTGGAGTTTCAGCTTTAGCATCATTCCTTCCAAAGAAATCCCAGGGCTGATCTCCTTCAGAATGGACTGGTTGGATCTCCTTGCAGTCCAAGGGACTCTCAAGAGTCTTCTCCAACAACACAATTCAAAAGCATCAATTCTTAGGCACTCAGCTTTCTTCACAGTCCAACTCTCACATCCATACATGACCACTGGAAAAACCATAGCCTTGACTAGATGGACCTTTGTTGGCAAAGTAATGTCTCTGCTTTTGAATATGCTATCTAGGTTGGTCATAACTTTCCTTCCAAGGAGTAAGCCTCTTTTAATTTCATGGCTGCAGTCACCATCTGCAGTGATTTTGGAGCCCATAAAAATAAAGTCTGACACTGTTTTCACTGTTTCCCCATCTATTTCTCATGAAGTGATGGGACCAGATGCCATGATCTTCATTTTCTGAATGTTGAGCTTTAAGCCAAATTTTTCACTCTCTTCTTTCACTTTCATCAAGAGGCTTTTGAGTTCCTCTTCACTTTCTGCCATAAGGGTGGTGTCATCTGCATATCTGAAGTTATTGATATTTCTCCCAGCAATCTTGATTCCGGCTTGTGTTTCTTCCAGTCCAGCATTTCTCATGATGTACTCTGCATGTAAGTTAAATAAACAGGGTGACAATATACAGCTTTGACGAACTCCTTTTCCTATTTGGAACCAGTCTGTTGTTCCATGTCCAGTTCTAACTGTTGCTTCCTGACCTGCATACAAATTTCTCAAGAGGCAGATCAGGTGGTCTGGTATTCTCATCTCTTTCAGAATTTTCCACAGTTTATTGTGATCCACACAGTCAAAGGCTTTGGCATAGTCAATAAAGTAGAAATAGATGCTTTTCTGGAACTCTCTTGCTTTTTCCATGATCCAGCAGATGTTGGCAATTTGATCTCTGGTTCCTCTGCCTTTTCTAAAACCAGCTTGAACATCAGGAAGTTCACAGTTCACATATTGCTGAAGCCTGGCTTGGAGAATTTTGAGCATTACTTTACTAGCGTGTGAGATGAGTGCAATTGTGCAGTAGTTTGAGCATTCTTTGGCATTGCCTTTCTTTGGGATTGGAATGAAAACTGACCTTTTCCAGTGCTGTGGCCACTGCTGAGTTTTCCAAATGTGGTGCCATATTGAGTGCAGCACTTTCACAGCATCATCTTTCAGGATTTGAAATAACTCAACTGGAATGCCATCACCTCCACTAGCTTTGTTCTTTGTGATGCTTTCTAAGGCCCACTTGACTTCACATTCCAGGATGTCTGGCTCTAGGTCAGTGATCACACCATCGTGATTATCTGGGTCGTGAAGATCTTTTTTGTATAGTTCTTCTATGTATTCTTGCCATCTCTTCTTAATATCTTCTGCTTCTGTTAGGTCCATACCATTTCTGTCCCAGCATGAGTCAAGCAGAATTAGGTTTGGATCCCATCTCTGTGATGGCCCAGCAGATTGCCATGGTAGAACTGGAAAAGAGAATCTAAAAGAAAATGTGTGCTCAAACTTTTATTTTCCTATAATTTTGCCTTGCAGCTGGAATAATCCAGCAGAGTCCAACACTTAGGGCACAGGCTCAAAGGAGAGTTGTTGGAAGACCTGTAACTTTATTACAAAACCTAGTTGGCCCAATGCCCCTAGGGTAAAGGGCAAAATAATAATAATAATAATAATTACATTGATTAGAAAGTCTCTAAGACAAAAAACCCCAAATCAATGCTATTTTCTGACCCAGGACCATTCACTCTTTATCTCTCAATTCCTAGTGTATTCTTTATCAAGTCACTGTCTCCTTTAAAAATAATTCACCAATAAGATGTATATGCACACTGAAAAATGAGAAAAACATCTTAATCAAAAGGACCTAGAAGAACAGTAATAAATTATTGGAAAGAACAAGAAAATTCCAGTGGGATACTTCAAACATGTATGATGTGTTAGACTCAAAGTTTTACAGAAAATATGACCATTCAAAATAAGCTCACAGTTCAGATAAGAGAAATGAAGTTTCAAGGAAGTGATTATAAGACAAAGGAAGGAGATAAAATCAATTTGGAAGAGGTAAGAGGGAAATTAGAAGCTAGAACTGAAGACACTACAGGGATGAAAGTGGCATTTAATGCCACAAAAATAGAGCAAATGTGATTGACAAAGGCATCAGGCAGAAGTTGATTGACATGAGATCACTGGCATGAAGGAGCACCATGGTTATGGAAGGTATAGGGGAGCAAAACTTGTAATGAAATAATTATGACCATTTTGGTCAAAGTCAGAATTTCAGGGGCTTAGAAAAAGACAGGTAGGCAGGGCAGAAATTTAGAATGACATTAAATTATTTCATAAAACAATGATAGAAGGCACGAAAATATACAGCCACAAATTAGAGGTGAAAATGTATTGGTCACTTGTGCTCATAAACAAAGGAAATAGTAAAGAAAATTTTTAAATATTCATAAGCACAAAGAATGGAAACAAAAAAAGGACAGGGGTAAGTGAAAGTGGAATTTTGAGGGAAGGAAGGTTTTGGGTGAAGTGAAATGGGAAATAACGAAATAATGCAGCCACCAAAAAGATTGTCTAAATAACTCAGAAATGGAGAAGCTATGTTTAAATGATTCTTAAATGACCCACTGAAACAATTTAATTATAAAATATAACCAAAAATTATTGAAATTATGTTTAAGAGAATAGAATGCAAATTAACAAAGCAGAAAGGGTAATTATGTGCCTATGATTATTTCCTTATTTTTAAAGCAAGTGAAGTGCAAGCCAGTCAGTTATGTCCAACTCTTTGCAACCTCATGGACTGTACAATACCTGGAATTCTCCAGACCAAAATACTGGAATGGGTAGCCTTTCCCTTCTCCAGGGGATCTTCCCAACCCAGGGATCGAACCCAGGTCTCCCACATTGCAGGTAGATTCTTTATCAGCTGAGCCATAGTGAAGCCCAAGAATACTGGAGTGGATAGCCTGTCCCTTCTCCAGCGGATCTTCCAAGGAGTCTACAATTTTACAGTCTAATTTGAAACATAAAGTTAAAAGACATGATGATATTGGCACCATTTTCATGAGTTAATTTTAGAGGAACATTTTTAAAATACCATATTTTTGAGTATATGTATGTGTGTAAATAAACATTTAACTTAATTTCAACAGTTCCTTCCTTTAAACTTCAGTGGTGATAAACATTAAATTTTATTAAAATTAATACTTTTTATAAAATAGCATGCATAACATAGTCTATTTTTCTTAAAATAACATCAGTCTCTCCTGCAAACATGTGTTTATACTAAATATCAGAAATTATGTTTACAAGATGTTGATAGGGTAAATTTCTGGGAGGTTAGATAGTTTATGATATGTTTACTGTTCTATGAATTTTCCTGTCCTGCATTTTCCTGTATTCCTATATTGTCCTTATGATAACATATTGTTAAAACTTACTTTAGTATTTAAAAATCAGCATATTTCTTTCATCTCTAAATTCTATTATATTGTGTTAACTTGTAATGCAGTGTTTAGTGACTTTCCAAAGGGTTCACATTATCAACTACACAAAAAAGATAATAGATTACAAATAATCACAGTTTCAAATTTATAAAAGTTTTTAGAGCTACATTTTACCAGAAGTCTCATCTGAAACAAACAAAAAAACAATCCACAAAAACAGCAGGCTACCTTTTTAACTTACTGATATTTATAGATATTAGAACTAAAACTAAATTAAAATTCACTATGCTTGTGAGTGCTGAAAATCTCTTCCTAGGTACATTTTCCCATCCATCAACACCTGTACCCCTACAACCCACCTATCATTGCCAAATAATAGCTATATACCATCCTTTACTTGCAGCCACTTGCTGCAAAGAGCAGACTCATTAGAAAAGACCCTGATGCTGGGAAAGTTTGAAGGCAGGAGAAGAAGGGGACGACAGATGATGAGATGGTTGGACAGCATCACAAATTCAGTGGACATGAGTTTGAGCAAGCTCCAAGAGATGGTGAAGGACAGGGAAGCCTGGCGTGCTGCGGTCCATGGGCTCGCAAAGAGTAGGACACGACTGAGGGACTGAATAACAAACCATCCTTTCCCTTCTCCTCTTAAGATTCTGCATTCTTAAAATGACCAAAGTTGCACCATGCTAAGATACAACCAAAGTTAATGAGAGTTCCACACATTTCAACTAATCAAGAATGAGTTAAAACATTTTAGATGCATGAGTCTGAGTCATTATGGTGATTGAAGGTTTCTTTTTCCTTTCTTCTTTGTACTTAACCCAGGAAGGGTTAATAATGCACTACATCCCCATATATAAGATTATATCTAGACATACTCTGAATTGTTAGCATAGGAGTCAGCTCTCTTACTCTCTGCCTGTTTCCTTCTAAAGAGATTCATCGATTAGTGTAATGGATGAATTACATGTAGTTCCTTTTCATCCCTCCACCAACCCCTCCCTGAGAAATTGAACTGATTTAAAGTGATTAACAAGTTTAGGAGAAGTTGGTCACATATAGATCAGTCTTTTATTTTCTCTTTCTTCTTGAGAGAGGCCACTTTAAAGTGAACCCTTTCCTGCTTGTCTAGCTTCTTCTCAGTCCAGCCCATCACTGTTGGTTGAATAATCTAAGTGCCTAGAGGAGCAACCCCACGTCCAAGGAGTGGTGGCTGTGTGGGTGCAGGATGGCCGAAAGGACCTATTCCACATTGAAGGTCAGGAGGGGTTGCTGAGAGGAGATACCCCTCATCCAAGGTAAGGAACAGCAGCTGCATTTAGCTGGAGCAGCCGTGAAGAGATACCCCATGCCCAAGGTAAGAGAAACCCAAGAGAGATGGTAGGTGTTGTGAGAGGGCATCAGAGGGCAGACACACAGAAATCATAATCACAGAAACCTAGTCAATGTGATCACATGGACCACAGCCTTGTCTAAGTCAACGAAACAGCCATGCCGTGTGAGGCCACCCAAGATGGGTGGGTCATGGTGGAGAGGTCTGATAGAATGTGGTCCACTGGAGAAGGGAATAGCAAACCACTTCAGTATTCTTGCCTTGAGAACCCCATGAACAGTATGAAAAGGCAAAATGATGGGATACTGAAAGAGGAACTCCCCAGGTTGGTAGGTGCCCAATATGCTACTGGAGATCAGTGGAGAAATAACTCCAGAAAGAATGAAGTGACGGAGCCAAAGCAAAAAGAATACCCAGCTGTGGACGTGACTGGTGATAGAAGCAAGGTCCAATGCCATAAAGAGCAATATTGCATAGGAACCTGGAATGTTAGGTTCATGACAAGGCAAATTGGAAGTGGTCAAACAGGAGATGGCAAGAGTGAACATTGACATTCTAGGAATCAGTGAACTGAAATGGACTGGAATGGGTGAATTTAACTCAGATGACCATTATATCTACTACTGTAGGCAGGAATCCCTTAGAAGAAATAGAGTAGCCATCATAGTCAACAAAAGAGTCCAAATGCAGTACTTGGATGCAATCTCAAAAACGACAGAATGATCTCTGTTCCTTTCCAAGGCAAACCATTCAATATCACAGTAATCCAAGCCTATGCCCCAACCAGTAATGCTGAAGAAGCTAAAGTTGAACAGTTCTATGAAGACCTACAAGACCTTTTAGACTAACATCAAAAAAAGATGTCCTTTTCATTATAGGAGATTGGAATGCAAAAGTAGGAAGTCAAGAAACACCTGGGGTAACAAGCAAATTTGGCCTTGGAATATGGAATGAAGCAGGGCAAAGGCTAATAGAATTTTGTCAAGAGACAAAATTTAGTTCGCTAGTCATAGCAAACACCCTCTTCCAAGGACACAAGAGAAGACTCTAAACACGGACATCAGGAGATGGTCAACACTGAAATCAGACTGATTATATTCTTTGCAGCCAGAGATGGAGAAGCTCTACACACTCAGCAAAAACAAGACCAGGAGCTGATTGTGGCTCAGATCATGAATTCTTTATTGCCAAATTCAGACTTAAATAGAAGAAAGTGGGGAAAACCACTAGACCATTCATGTATGACCTAAATAAAATTTCTTATGATTATACAGTGGAAGTGAGAAACAGATTCAAGGGACTAGATCTGATAGATAGAATGCTGGATGAACTATGGATGGAAGTTTGTGACATTGTACAGGAGACAGGGATCAAGACCATCCCCATGGAAAAGAAATGCAAAAAAGCAAAACGGCTGTCTGAGGAGGCCTTACAAATAGCTGTGAGGAGAAGAGAAGTTAAAAGCAAAGGAGAAAAGGAAAGATATAAGCATCTGAATGCAGAGTTCTAAAGAATAGCAAGGAGAGATAAGAAAGCCTTCCTCAGTGATCAATGCAAAGAAATAGAGGAAAACAACAGAATGGAATAGACTAGAGATCTCTTCAAGAAAATTAGATATACCAAGGGAACATTTCATACAAAGATGGGCTCAATAAAGGACAGAAATGCTATGGACCTAACAGAAGCAGAATATATTAAGAAGATGTGGCAAGAATACAAAGAAGAACTGTACAAAAAAGATCTTCACGACCAAGATAATCACAATGGTGTGATCACTGACCTAGAGCCAGACATCCTGGAATGTGAAGTCAAGTGGGCCTTAGAAAGCATCACTACGAACAAAGCTGTTGGAGGTGATGGCATTCCAGTTGAGCTATTTCAAATCCTGAAAGATGATGCTGTGAAAGTGCTGCACTCAATATGGCACCACATTTGGAAAACTCAGCAGTGGCCACAGCACTGGAAAAGGTCAGTTTTCATTCCAATCCCAAAGAAAGGCAATGCCAAAGAATGCTCAAACTACAGCACAATTGCACTCATCTCACACGCTAGTAAAGTAATGCTCAAAATTCTCCAAGCCAGGCTTCAGCAATATGTGAACCGTGAACTTCCTGATGTTCAAGCTGGTTATAGAAAAGGCAAAGGAACCAGAGATCAAATTGCCAACATCTGCTGGATCATGGAAAAAGCAAGAGAATTCCAGAAAAATATCTATTTCTGCTTTATTGACTATTCCAAAGCCTTTGACTGTGTGGATTACAATAAACTGTGGAAAATTCTGAAAGAGATGAGAATACCAGACCACCTGACCTGCCTCTTGAGAAGTCTGTATGCAGGTCAGGAAGCAACAGTTAGAACTGGACATGGAACAACAGACTGCTTCCAAATAGGAAACGGAGTACGTCAAGGCTGTATATTGTCACCCTGCTTATTTAACTTATATGCAGAATACATCATGAGAAATGCTGGGTTGGAAGAAGCACAAGCTGGAATCAAGATACCCAGGAGAAATATTAATAACCTCAGATATGCATATGACACCACCCTTATGGCAGAAAGTGAAGAGGAACTCAAAAGCCTCTTGATGAAAGTGAAAGAAGAGAGTGAAAAAGTTGGCTTAAAGCTCAACATTCAGAAAACTAAGATCATAGCATCCAGTCCAATCACTTCATGGCAGATAGATGGTGAAACAGTGGAAACAGTGGCTGACTTTCTTTTTGGGGTTCCAAAAATCACTGCAGATGGTGACTGCAGCCATGAAATTAAAAGAGGCTTACTCCTTGGAAGGAAAGTTATGACCAACCTAGATAGCATATTCAAAAGCAGAGACATTACTTTGCCAACAAAGGTCCATCTAGTCAAGGCTATGGTTTTTCCAGTGGTCATGTATGGATGTGAGAATTGGACTGTCAAGAAAGCTGAGTGCCGAAGAATTGATGCTTTTAAATCATGGTGTTGGAGAAGACTCTTGAGAGTCCCTTGGACTGCAAGGATATCCAACCAGTCCATTCTGAAGGAGATCAGTCCTGAGTGTTCATTGGAAGGACTGATGCTAAAGCTGAAACTCCAGTACTTTGGCCAACTCATGCGAAGAGTTGACTCATTGGAAAAGACCCTGATGTTGGGAGGGATTGGGGGCAGGAGGAGAAGGGGATGACAGAGGATAAGATGGATGGATGGCATCACCGACTCGATGGACATGAGCTTGAATGAACTCCCGGAATTGGTGATGGACAGGGAGGCCTGGCGTGCTTCGATTCATGGGGTCGCAAAGAGTCAGACAGGACTGAGCGACTGAACTGAACTGAGGATTAATGTGAAGAAGACTATTCAACTCTTTCATATAAGCATTTTCCACAATAATTAGTTCCTTATTAAAGATAATACTTTGCTTTTAATTTGTCTTACACTATGAAAGATTTATAAACTTGGCAGAAGTAGAGCATTGCATTCTTATTGGGCCCCAGTGAAGCATGTTGTAATTTGTAGAAAAACATCAGAAATAGTAAAACCTCCAACCCTTGCTTGGCCTGTAGGATTCTGTAAAGACTTTTCTCATAATATTAATTCCTAAACCTTCCAAACCTTTCTAAATGTAGTATTTTGCATGTTGTAAATATTAATCCTTCTACTTGTTTAATTGGTAAGTGTAATTTTAAGATCACATAGAAAATTGTTACTATTATTACTATTATAATAGTAATAGATTGCAGGTAAAGAATATTTTTAAAGTTCCTTTTTAAAGATACACTGTTTCCTTTGTGTCAAGAATCCATTTTATAGCTTAACATCTCTGACATCAGAGTACAGGTAAATTGTCAACACTATTGTTGGCCTCTTAATCATAATAAAATAATTACATATTCTTACATGTAATAGCATTGTACATTTGATGAAATTTGGTATACTGATTTTAATCATCTATTTTTTATCTAAACTATAAAAATAACGATGACTTATTTTTTTAAATATCTTTACCGCTGTATAGCCATTTCAAATGTGACTCATTAAAATAAAGTCAAGTAAAGCAGAGACAGACAGATACTAGGTGATATCACTTATATGTGGAATCTTTAAAAAAGATACAAATGAACCTATTTACAAAACAGTAATAGACTCAGAGATGTAGAAAACAACTTACTGCGGGGGGAAAAGGAGGAAGATCAATTGGGAAATTGGGATTGGCAGAATCAAACTAGTAAAACAGACAAATGATAAGAACCTACTCTATAGCATAGTGAACTCTATTCTCATTACTCTGTAATGGCCTATATGGGAATAGAATCTAAAAAAGTGGATACATGCATATGTGTGGTGTTCCAGGTGGTGGTAGTAGTAAAGAACCCACCGGCCGGTGCAGGAGACGTAAGAGACCAAGTTCAGTCCCTGGATTGGGAAGACCCCCTGGAGGAGGGCATGGCAACCCACTTCAGTATTCTTGCCTGGAGAATCCAATGGACAGAGGAGCCTGGTGGGCTACAGTCCATAGGGTCCCAAAGAGTCAGGCACGACTGAAGCAATTTACCATGAATGCATATGTATACACATAACTGATTCACTTTTTTGTACAGCAGAACCTAACACAACATTGTAAATCAACTATGATCCAATAAAAATTTAATTTAAAAAATAAAGTTAAAAGAAAGTGTCAAGAGTATTTTACTTGTTTCTTATTTTGAGGGGCTAAACAAATATGTCTAGGAATCAATGACTTGTCTAATAGTGGGTGTGGATGTCATGAAACTTAGGAATATCCTGGGATGATCAGAGTGTGGGGATGCCTAGAAATACCAAATGGTACAAGATTATGTAGTTTGCAGTTACTAGCTTGCTACCTGATAAGATGTGAACACGAGGAGTCCCAGGGGAAAAAAAAACTCCTGTTCCCTGATACAGCTGACTCACGCTTCACTTCTGGCTGCTCTATACTAAAAGCCAGATTACTAGGGAAACTGCACCCTTTATAAAGATCGAACACAGGCAAAATGGGACCACCTAGGAATGGTCTGCAAAATGCTCACCATAGACAGGGAGCATCATTGCAAATGGCACATCTCTTTTGGGACCTGAAACTGTGTAAGTAGAAAACTGTGGGTCTCCTTCTTTGTACAATTGTCTTTATATAAATTTGACCTTGTAGCCTTTATGAGTATTAAACATATTTCTCTCCTTTGCCTTTGTTTGCTGGACTGTTTCCATCAATAACAGTTTGTTATAAGAAATTAAATTGCGTCCTTTGTTTTCATAAAAAATAGGGCAGTTACTTCCTTAGGGATAATTTTTTAAGAAGCATTAAGGAAGAGTATAGATCCCTGGGAAATGTTTCACTGCGATTTTATCTTCCTTCTTTTCTGTATTAAATTAGCACCAAAGTGAAGAGTAACTGGAGAGCAGCTGTCTTTAACGAACTTGTAGTGGCTTTATGCCACATTCGTCGAGATGTAATTCCCATCAAAAGTAATAAATCATACATGGTGAAACCCAGTTTTACTAAAGTCCTATAGAAAGCCAATGTCTCGCTTTCATATACCCACAGGAATTGTATTAAATATAAAAACACAAAGTTTGACATATATATCACAGCTTTTAAGGTATGAATTTTTTTCTGATTCAAAACAATGTATCTGAAAAGGATTTTCATAAAAACACAGTTTTCATTATTGTATTGAGGTTAGGTGGCCATTTACATGGTTTTAAAGTTAAAATAGCTGAGATGATTTAATGTAGGGGAAAAAATATAACTTCGAGGATTGTAATATGTTAGAAGTAGATGGCCACTTACCTGTTTCCAAGAATTAAATTATTTTTTAAATGTCAATGTAACTATAATATTAATAAGAATTCAAAATTTTTATAAGAAAAATATGCTATTCTTGCTTGGTTATTCAGTATGTGGCTTTTCAATGTAGGTATATTTACTTATTCAAATATGAAATTGTGTAAATAAAGAAAGGACAATCAATTTAATTTATGGGTGAAACCTGGCTCTGATTCTTGGCAATAGTCACTTTTAACAAGAGCTAGATAACAGTTCTCCTCAGCAATGACAATCACACAAGTATTATTTACTCCTCCTGAAAGTCATTACCATATAAAATGACTAGCTTCTGTATAAAACTTTATTTGACCTTAAAAATATCAGTTAAAAAAAAGAAATTGATTTCAGTAAATTGCAGCATTAAATTTTCTACTTTTTTTTGGTTCCTTTTATTTGTGGGATAAAATTTAATTGAAATACTTCACAATGAATATAGATAATAGATATAATAGACTGAGATACCTCCATTTATCTTCAAATCTGCTGTTGTTCTTTGTTATCATCTATGTACATTTTTCTAGATAAAAAATCATAAATGATATTCAGTGATATCTTATTTCAAAACATCATGGCAAAGAAATGTAGCTTCCTCATGATCATCAGTGTGGAAATTTATCATCTTCTACATTCTAATCCCATCCTTTGGAAATGTGTATATACACCATACAATGAAAAACATAAGCCCTATGAAGACACTTATGCAATTTTTTGCATCTTCTCACTCATGATTTTGAAATCAATAGAAGAATTCAAATACCTTTTCCTTCATAATTAAATAGTTTTCCAGCCAGTAATCAGTTCCCTAAGTGTTCTCCACCGTCTGGAACACACAGAAATTCAAAGAACTGCCTTATCATCCAGCAATCCCACTGCTGGGCATACACACTGAGGAAACCAGAAGGGAAAGAGACACGTGTACCGCAATGTTCATCGCAGCCCTGTTTATAATAGCCAGGACATGGAAGCAACCTAGATGCCCAACAGCAGATGAATGGATAAGAAAGCCATGGTACATATACACAATGAAATATTACTCAGCCATTAAAAAGAATACATTGAATCAGTTCTAATGAGGTGGATGAAACTGGAGCCTATTGTACAGAGTGAAGTAAGCCAGAAAGAAAAACACCAATACAGTATACTAATACATATATATGGAATTTAGAAAGATGGTAACAATAACCCTGTGTACGAGACAGCAAAAGAAACACTGATGTATAGACCAGTCTTATGGACTCTGTGGGAGAGGGAGAGGGTGGGAAGATTTGGGAGAATGGCATTGAAACATGTATAATATCATGTATGAAACGAGTTGCCAGTCCAGGTTGAATTCCCAATACTGGATGCTTGGGCTAGAGCACTGGGACGACCCAGACGGATGGTATGGGGAGGGAGGAGGGAGGAGGGTTCAGGATGGGGAACACATGTATACCTGTGGCGGATTCATTTTGATATTTGGCAAAACTAATACAATTTTGTAAAGTTTAAAAATAAAATAAAATTGTAGTTGGAAAAAAAATAAAAAATAAATGAAATAAACTTGATAACAGATTTGAATTAATATAGGATATTTTATAAAAATAATTAAATAGTTTTGATATACTATTATTAATATTCAACCCTTCTAAATACACTCATTAATTCTAAACTTAGAATATTGTAGTGGAGCAACTTCCACTGCATAACTTTGGATACTCTTATTTTATATTCTTATTTTAGATGATCTCATGTAAAAAATATTTTTATAAAATGGAACAAGATGCAAAATTACAGTTTGAATGATACTCAAAAGCATGTCAAATTCTTGAAATTTGAAAATTTAACCATTTTGATTGGACAACTTTCAATCAATACTGAAAATTCATGGTAAGAACTGAGTTATAATTCTGTTGAGCACACATTTGAATTGCCTACTGTAAATCTGATGTCCAAACGTGGGTCATTTAGTACGTGTGACAGATTCCTTAAAGTTTCAGCATCAACTTCTCTATGCATGCTTGTTTAGTGGATCAGTTGTATTCAACTCTTTGCGACCCCATGGACTGTGGCCCATCAGGCTCTTTTGTCTGTGGAATTTTCCAGGCAAGAATTCTGGAGTGGGTTCTTCCCAACACAGAGATTGAACTCATACCCCTGCATTGGCAGGCAGATTCTTTAACACTGAGCCACAAGGGAAACGCCAATTTTTCTATTTGGAATCTTGATTTCTCTTCACATTGTAATATCATAGTTATGGGAATCTCTGAATTTTACAATCTTCATCTCCTTGTGATCCTTCAGTTCAGTCAGTTCAGTCACTCAATCGTGTATGACTCTTTGTGACCCCATGGACCACAGCATGCCAGGCCTCCCTGTCCAACACCAACTCCCGAAGTTTACTCAAACTCATGTCCATTGAGTCAGTGATGCCATCCAACCATCTCATCCTCTGTTGTCCCCTTCTCCTCCCACCTTCAATCTTTCCCAGCATCAGGGCCTTTTCAAAGAGTCACTTCTTCACATCAGGTGGCCAAAATATTGGAATTTCAGCTTCAGCATCAGTCCTTCCAATGGATATTCAGGACTTATTTCCTTTAGGATGGACTGGTTGGATCTCCTTGATGTCCAAGGGACTCTCAAGAGTCTTCTCCAGCACCACAGTTCTAAAACATCACTTCTTCAGCACTTAGCTTTCTTTATAGTCCCAACTCTCACATCCATACATGACTACTGTAAAAACTATAGCTTTGACTTGATGGACCTTTGTTGGCAAAGTAATGTCTCTGCTTTTTAATATGCTGTTTAGGTTGATCATAACTTTCCTTCCAAGGAGCAAGCGTCTTTTAATTTTGTGGCTGCAGTCACCATCTGCTGTGATTTTGGAGCCGAAATAAAGGTCTCTCCCTGTTTCCATTTTTTCTCCCCATCTATTTGCCATGAAGTGATGGGACTGGATACCATGATCTTAGTTTTCTGAATGTTGAGTTTTAAGCCAACTTTTTCACTCTACTCTTTCACTTTCAACAAGAAGCTCTTTACTTATTCTTCACTTTCTACC
Source organism: Bos grunniens (assembly GCF_055505025.1). NCBI lineage: Eukaryota > Metazoa > Chordata > Mammalia > Artiodactyla > Bovidae > Bos > Bos grunniens. The sequence continues at coordinate 4,614,118 of NC_141176.1, read as the reverse complement.
ATAAGGGTGATGTCATCTGCATATCTGATGTTATTGATATTTCTCCCGGCAATCTCGATTCCAGCTTGTGCTTCATCCAACCTGGTATTTTGCATGATGTGCTCTGCATTTAACTTAAATAACCAGAGTGATAGTATACACCCTTGACATGCTCCTTTCCCAATTTGGAATCAGTTCATTGTTCCATGTCGGGTACCAGCTGTTGTTTCTTGATCTGCATACAAATATCTCATGATGGAGGTAAGGTGGTCTGGTATTCCCATCTCTTTAAGATTATTTCCACAGGTTTTTGTGATCCACACAGTCAAAACCTTTAGCCTAGTCAATGAAGCAGAAGTAGATGTTCTTCTGGAATTTTCTTGCCTTTTCTATGATCCAGTGGATGCTGGCAGTTTGATCTCTGGTTCCTCTACCTTTTCTATATCCAGCTTGAACATCTGGAAGTTCATGGTTCACATACTGTTAAAGACTGGCTTGGAGAATTTTGAGCATTACTTTGCGAGCATCTGAGATGATTGCAGTTGTCTGGTAGTTTGCTAATTCTTTGGCATTGCCTTTCTTTGGGATTGGATTCAAAACTGACCTTTTCCAGTCCTGTGGCCACTGTTGAGTTTTCCAAATTTGCTGGCATATTGAGTGCAGCACTTTCACAGCATCATCTTTTAGGATTTGAAATAGCTCAGGTGGAATTCCTCACTTCCATTTGCCTTGTTTGTATAGATGCTTCCCAAGGCCCACGACATTGCATTCCAGGATATCTGGCTTCAGGTAAATAAACACACCATTGTGGTTATCTGCATCATTAAAAACTTTTTTTTTGTATATTTCTTCTGTGTATTCTTGCCACTTCTGCTTAATATATTTTTCTTCTGTTAGGTCCATACCCTTTCTATCCTTTATTGTGCCCATCTTTGCATTAGATGTTCCCTTGGTATCTGTATTTTTCTCAAGGAGGTATCTTGTCTTTCCCATTCTATTGTTTTCCTCTATTTCTTTTCATTGATCACTTAGGAAGGGTTTCTTCTCTCTCTCTTCTGTTCTTTGGAACTGTGCATTCAGATGGATATATCTTTCATTTTCTCCTTTGCTTTTTGCTTCTCTTCTTTTCTCAGCTATTTGTAAGGCTTCCTCAGATAACCTTTTTCCCTTCTTACATTTCTTTTTCTTGGGGATGGTTTTGATCACTGCCTCTTCTACAATGTTATGAACTTCCATCCATAGATTTTCAGGCACTTTGTCTATCAGATCTAATCCCTTGAATCTATTTGTCACTTCCACTATATAATTGTAAAGGATTTGATTTAGATCATGCCTTAATAGACTAGTGGTTTTCCCTACTTTCTTCAATATAAGTCTGAATTTTGCAGTAAGGAGTTCATGATCTGAGCCATAGTCAGCTCCTGGTCTTGTTTTTGTGACCATTTAAAGTTTCTCCATTCTGCTGCAATGAAATAAACAATCTGATTTTTATATTTGTATATGATATTATACATGTTTTAATGCCGTTCTCCCAAATCATCCCACCCTCGCCCTCTCCCACAGATTCCAAAAGACTGTTCTATACATCTGTGTCTCTTTTGCTGTCTTGCATACAGGGTTGTCGTTACCATCTTTCTAAATTCCATATATATGCGTTAGTATACTGTATTGGTGTTTTTCTTTCTGGCTTACTTCACTCTGTGTAATAGGCTCCAGTTTCATCCACCTTTTTAGAACTGATTCAAATGTATTCTTTTTAGTGGCTGAGTAGTACTCCATTGTGTATCTGTACCACAGTTTTCTTATCCATTCACCTGCTGATGGACATCTAGGCTGCTTCCATGTCCTGGCTATTATAAACAGTGCTGCAATGAACATTGGGGTACACGTGTCTCTTTCAATTCTGGTTCCTCGGTGTGTATGCCCAGCAGTGGGATTGCTGGGTCATATGGCAGTTCTATTTCCAGTTTTTCAAGGAATCTCCACCCTGTTCTCCATAGTGTCTGTACTAGTTTGCATTCCCACCAACAGTGTAAGAGGGTTGCCTTTTCTCCACACCCTCTTCAGGACTTATTGCTTGTAGACTTTTGGATCGCAGCCGTTCTGACTGGCGTGAAATGGTACCTCATTGTGGTTTTGATCTGCATTTCTCTGATAATGAGTGATGTTGAGCATCTTTTCATGTGTTTGTTAGCAATCTGTATGTCTTCTTTGGAGAAATGTCTATTTAGTTCTTTGACCCATTTTTTGATTGGGTCATTTATTTTTCTGGAATTGAGCTGCAGGAGTTGCTTGTATATTTTTGAGATTAGTTGTTTGTCAGTTTCTTCATTTGCTATTATTTTCTCCCATTCTGAAGGCTCTCTTTTCACCTTGCTTATAGTTTCTTTTGTTGTGCAGAAGCTTTTAATTAGATCCCATTTGTTTACTTTTGCTTTTATTTCCAATATTTTGTGAGGTGGGTCATAGAGGATCCTGCTGTGATGTATATCAGAGAGTGTTTTGCCTGTGTTCTCCTCTGGGAGTTTTATAGTTTCTGGTCTTATGTTTACATCTTGATTTCGATATTGACCATCTCAAGTTTCCATGTTTAGAGTCTTCTCTTGTGTTGTTGGAAGAGGGCGTTTTTTACGATGAGTGTGGCCTCTTCAAAAAATTCTCTTAGCTTGTGTGCTGATTCATTTTGTACTCCAAGGCCAAACTTGCCTGTTACTCCTGGTATCTCTTGACTTCATACTTTTGCATTCCAGTCCCCTATAATGAAAAGGACATTCTTTTTTTTGTTTTACTTCTGGATGGTTTTTCAGGTTATCATAGAAGCATTCAACATCATATTCATCATTAGTGTTTGGGGCATAGACTTGGATTACCAAATACATTAATCTGTATCAAAAGATTTATAATCAAAATGTATAAATATATGTAGACCTTAATATTAAAATGATTAATGAAACAATGAAAATTGGTAAAATGTTAAAACATTTCACAGAAAAAGATGTAGCATTTGCTTATTAATGAGTATATATCCAATGTCATTAGTCAACAGGGATATTCACTATAAATTTACTACCCTTTAGGTTTCACTAAAATTTTCTCTCTCCCTTGATAAATACTTTTGCAATAACTGACATATTTTTGGAATAAAATTCATAAGCTTCTTTTTTGGGAAATATATGTACGTAAAACGTATGTATACATATACAATATGTATATACATATGTAATGTATGTACATACATATGTAATATATGTACATACATATGTAATATATATGTATATTCCAACTGCTATTTTATTTACTTTATCATCCTTAGGTTAAATACAAGATACAAGGAGATATTTTCCCATATTAAAAAAAATGTTCAGTCAACACAGCTATATGTAGTGATGTATTTGGGTTAGTGCTAACAAGGAAGAATGGATTCTGGTGCTATGGTTTATCTCTAACAATAATGTGACACAGAGGTTCATACAAACCATGCTAACCTTGTACTTTTTTGTGATAGAAATATGTAAAATGTAAAGTTCCACCTATCTCTTCTTTGAAGCTGACCAATTAGGTCAAATAACTGAGCTTTCAAAAAGCTTAAAAATGAAGCTGAAATACACACACACACACATACACATTATATATATATAATATATATAATACATATATACACACACATTATATGTGTGTGTGCGTGTACACATGTATGGATGTCAGTATAAATTCTCCTGGTCTTTTCCTTTTGTCTTTTTCCTAATGGAGTCTTGTGACTTTTTAATATTTTTAATTTTCTGTTTTATAAGAAGTGTACATTAGCCCCAAATTTAAAAAAAAAATAGGCTTTCTTTATTTTTTTCTAAGAAGTTTATTATTTTGGTTTTTATATTCAGATCTATGAAGAATATTGGAGAAGGCAACGGCACCCCACTCCAGTACTCTTGCCTGGAAAATCCCATGGACGGAGGAGCCTGGTAGGCTGCAGTCCATGGGATCGCTAGGAGTCGGACACGACTGAGCGACTTCACTTTCACTTTTCACTTTCATGCATTGGAGGAGGAAATGGCAACCCACTCCAGTGTTCTTGCCTGGAGAATCCCAGGGACGGGGGAGCCTGGTGGGCTGCTGTCTATGGGGTCGCACAGAGTCGGACACGACTGAAGTGACTTAACATAGCATGAAGAATATTAAGTTTAAATTTGTATGTAGTGTAAAGTAGGATTCTAGGATTTTTTAATACACATTTTCAATTATTCTACCAGTATTATTTTGCAATAATTTTCAAATAATTTGTTTGGCACTTCTGTTGAATATCAATTAACATATATATCTAAACAGTTACATGTAGTTATATAATCATAAATGCAATAAGTTATTTTTCTATATGTGGCAGAGACTATTTCTGGATTTTTATTTTTCTGTTTAATTAAATTATGATTTTGCCCTTATTCTAATTGCTTATGACCTTGATCACTATAACTTAGTAGGAAATCTTGAAACTAAATATTATGTCCTATGAGTTTAATAAATTTATATAAATATATATATTTTAGGTAATTTAATATTTCATGTGATTTCAACTAGAAGTTTGTCACATTCTGTAAGGAAGTCTACTGGAATTTTATTGAAATTGCTTTGACTCTGTGGAGATCAAACTGAGAGATTTGGCATAACAGTTTTAAGTCCTTTAAACTGTGAATATGATTTGACTATTTACTTAAGTTTTATTGCTTTCTTTGTGACTTCTTAAACCTACAAATTACTTAAAAGTATATTTTCAGATTTCTATGTTTTATGATCCAAAATTTGAGCTGCTTTGGTAACTACTTTATGTGCATTTGAAAAACATTGGGCATTTTTCACGTTAGAAAAGAAGCATTCCATAGATATCAATTAGGTCAAAATGACTGATCCTATTGTTTTAGTGTCTTGTGTCACTAGATTTTAAATTTTATTTATTTAAATTTATTTTTAATTAAAGAATAATTGCTTTACAATATGTCATGCTGATTTTCTGAGTTTTCAGTAAATTTATCAGAGAGAATTTTTAAATCTCTAATTATAATTATGGATATGTCAATGTCTTATCTTCATTCTCAGTTTTGCTTTAAGTGTTTTTGAAGCTGTGTTATGAAGATATAATATTTAATACACATAGAATATTGTGTATCTTTATAAGGAAATGACATTTATAATTATCAAATGTTTCTCAATGTCTTTTTTTCTATTAAGTGTATGCTACCTGATATAATGTCACTACACCAGTTATCTTATAACTATTATTGTCATTTTATACTTTTCCCCATCTACTTTGTATGTGTCTCTGTCTTTGTATTAAGGTTTATTTCTTTTTATTTTTCTTCTCTTTTAAAATGTATGTATAATTGACATACCATTAAATTAGCTTCATGTGGGGTGGTGTTAGTTGCTCATTTGTCTTTGCAACCCCATGGACTGTAGCCCACCAGATTCCTCTGTCCATGGAATTTTCAAGGCAAAAATACTGGAGTGGGTTGCCATTCCTTTTTCCAGGCGATCTTCCTGACCCAGAGATCAAACCCAGGTCTCTGATGTTGTGCACAAAGTCTTTACCATTTAAGCCATCAGGGAAGCCCCTGTGGTCTTCATGTTTGCAATCTAATAATGTGATGCTTGTACACATTACAAAATGACCACCACAATAAGTCCAGTCAGTCACCATATAGAATTACAAGAAGATTAATTTTTTTAAAAGAGAGAATATAGTTCTGTCTCTCTCTTTCTCTCTTTAAAAATCTAGACTGACAAATGGCCATCATTAAAAATACAAGAAATAACAAACTTGAAAGAGATGTGGAGAAAACAGAACCCTCTTACAGTGTTGACGAGTCGGTAAGTTAGCACAGCCACTATAGAGAACAGTATGGAGGTTCCTCAGAACACTAAAAATAAAACTACCACAGCACCCAGCATCCCACTCCTAGGCATGTACTCCAAAAAAACTCTAATTCAAAAAGACACATACATCTGTATGTTCATAACAGCACTAATCACAGTAGCCAAGATTTGGAAACAAACAACATGTTAACTGATAGATGAATGGATATAGAAGTTGTGGTACATATATACAATGGAAGGAATGCTACTCAGCTGTAAAAAGAACAAAATATTGCAGCAACATGGATGAATCTAGAGATTATCATACCAAGTAAGTCAGAGTGGTAAAGAACATGCTTGCAATGCCAGAAACATAATGAGATACAGGTTCAGGTCCTAGGTCAGGAAGATTCCTGGAGAAGGGCCTGGAGAAGGGCCAGGCAACACACTCCAGTATTCTTGCCTGAAGAATCTCATGGACAGAGGATCTTGGAGGGCTACAGTCCATAGAATCACAGAGAGAACTATATTCAGTATCCCATGGTTACATCATAATGTAAAACAGTATTAAAAAAGGAATAAGTACAGGTATATGGCAATCTTCACTCCAGCTTGTGACTTTTATTAGATTTTATTAATATTTCAGTTTATCTCCTCTACAGTATTTATCATGAATTTTCTTTAATTAGTTTCTCTAAGCTGGAATCAAGATTGCCAGGAGAAATATCAATAACCTCAGATATGCAGATGACACCACCCTTATGGCAGAAAGTGAAGAGGAACTCAAAAGCCTCTTGATGAAAGTCAAAGAGGAGAGTGAAAAAGTTGGCTTAAAGCTCAATATTCAGAAAACGAAGATCATGGCATCTGGTCCCATCACTTCATGGGAAATAGATGGGGAAACAGTGGAAACAGCGTAAGACTTTATTTTTCTGAGCTCCAAAATCACTGCAGATGGTGATTGCAGCCATGAAATTAAAAGACACTTACTCCTTGGAAGGAAAGTTATGACCAACCTAGATAGCATATTCAAAAGCAGAGACATTACTTTGCCAACAAAGGTCCGTCTAGTCAAGGCTATGGTTTTTCCAGTAGTCATGTACGGATGTGAGAGTTGGATTGTGAAGAAAGCTGAGCACTGAAGAACTGATGCTTTTGAACTGTGGTGTTGGAGAAGACTCTTGAGAGTCCCTTGGACTGCAAGGAAATCCAACCAGTCCATTTTAAAGGAGATCAGCTCTGGGTGTTCTTTGGAAGGAATGATGCTAAAGCTGAAACTCTAGTACTTTGGCCACCTCATGCGAAGAGTTGACTCACTGGAAAAGACTCTGATGCTGGGACGGATTGGGGCCAGGAGGAGAAGGGGACGACAGAGGACGAGATGGCTGGATGGCATCACTGACTCGATGGACGTGAGTTTGAGTGAACTCCGGCAGTTGGTGATGGACAGGGAGGCCTGGCGTGCTGCGATTCATGGGGTTGCAAAGAGTCGGACACAACTGAGTGACTGAACCGAACAGAACTGAAGATTTCTAATTTGTGCTTTTTTTAATTTATCATAGTCTACATTCAAAAGATACCTTACACTGTTGTGTAAAATCCTCCAAAATATGCACTACTAATTTTCCTATTAATCCTTTCTATTATTTCAGATTTGTAGATTTATTAGGGTATAGATTTCATATTACATTCCTATTGTTTTTCCTTTAAAAGCCAATTATTCTTTAAAAAATAACATATTTGCCAACTTCAGGCATTTTGTTCCTTGTGTAGATCTGTTAGGGTTTTTGTTGTTGTGCTTTTTTTTTTTTTTTTTCAGTTCTTTTGTACAGGATTGAAGAATTTTCTTTCACATTTCTTGTGAAAATTTTATTGTGATATTTTTTTTATTTCTCATTCTGCCAAGCTATCTTTTATTGGCCTTCATTTTTTACAGTGTTTTTAATATAAGTGATGGTTTCTTTTATATGAAGGTATTTTCTTGATATGCAATTCTAAGTTGTTTTTCTTTCAGCATTTTAAAATGTTATTTCATTGTCTTCTAGCACACAATATTTCTGATGAGATAGTGATCATTTTCCCTTTGTTTATCTGTATGCAATTTTTCTTTTCCTTTTTTCTAGATTTTTTTTTGACATTTAAAAAATTATTTCTGGTTTACAGAGATTACGTCTGTGGAATGATTTGTTATAGTTTCTTTTGTACTTATTCTCCTTAAATATTGTTGAGACTCTTTGATTTATGTAGTACTAATCTTCATCTAGTCTGAAATATTTTATTTATTACATTTTAACATTTTCTAACACACACTCCATTTCCTTTGGGCTCTGACTTACTAGATAAAGTTTTATAGACCACGAAGCCTTCATTCATTTATTTTCAGCTTTCTTTCTCTTTGTGCTTCAGCTGGAAGAGTTTCTATTGCTGTGGTTTTAAATTTATTGATCTTTTCTATTTAGTACCTATTTTGTATAGAAGTTCATTAATATAGGATATTTTAATTTTTATCTATAGATAATTCAAATCAGTTTTTTTATATTTCCATTTTTTTTCTCTTATGTCTATTTTTGTAGGTTCTTAAATACATTTAATATTTTTATTTTTGACTGAGCTGGGTCTTCATTGCTTTGCATGGTCCTTCTCTAGTTGCAGCTAGTGGGGGCTCCTCTTCATTGTGGTACACAGGCTTCTCAATGCAGTGGCTTCTCTTGTGAAGCAGTCTCTGGGCACTCAGGCTTCAGTAGTTGTAGCAGATTCAGCATCACACAGGCTCAGTAGTTACAGCGATCAGGTTCAGTTGCTCCAATTGACTCAGGTCCCCTGCATTGGTGGGTGGATTCTTATCCACTGCACCACCAGTGAATTTATTTAAATACATTTACAATAGCTCTTCCAGTAAATTCGTGTGCTAATTCCACCATTCCTAACATTTTTTTTTAGGTACACTTTTGTAAACAGGTTTTTCTCTTGGTTTCAGATCTGTTTTTCTTGTGTCTTTACATGTCTATTAATTGCTGTTTGTGTGGTAGATATTGTGCTTATGGTTTTGATTCTATGTTTTCTTTAAAGGTATGAGTTTTCTCTGGATAGCAGTTACTTATCATGTGGATTAGACTGATTCTTTGGAGGTTTCTTTTAAAGCCTTTGTTAAGAGACCCTCTTTGTTAAGAGACACTCCAATGTTCTCTTATCTAGATAGGGCTTGTTTCTCCTTATAAACTGTGGCCTTTTCAGGATCACTGTTGAATTTTTTTTTTGTTCCCCTCTGAGGCTTGTTGGAACTCATATATCTCTTTGGTGGCAGTTCTGGAAATTATATGGTTTATAGACTCACTATTCTTCCATTATCTGGCAATTATTCTTTGGCTGACCTAAGGAATATCAGTCTACATAAAAGAAATTTATTAGTCAGTCAAATGGAGAAGGCAATGGCACCCCACTCCAGTACTCTTGCCTGGAGAATCCCATGGACAGAGGAGCCTGGCAGGCTTCAGTCCATGTGGTTGCTGAGAGTAGGACACGACTGAGCGACTTCACTTTCACTTTTAACTTTCGTGCATTGGAGAAGGAAATGGCTACCCACTCCAGTGTTCTTGCCTGGAGAATCCCAGGGACAGGGGAGCCTGATGGGCTGCTGTCTATGGGGTCACACAGAGTCAGACACAACTGAAGCGACTTAGCAGCAGCAGCAGTCAGTCAAAACTCACGTGTACCTCTATTGTACTTCTATGACTACCTTTAGAGCTCTTTTTCTCATAGTATATTATCTAAGCACTCATCCCCACCCCCTCAAAATTCTAAACACGTTAGCTTTTCCACGTTGAATCTTACATCTTAGAGCTGTGCTCTGGATAGTCCATCCAGCAAGAAAGCAAAAGCAACTGTAAACTAATATCATTTTTTTTTTTTTTTTGCTTCTTTGAAATTATGTTCAGTCTCTATATGTTTGGAGATATACTTTAGCTGGGTATTTAATTTTGGGTATTGGCTTATTTTTTTTTAAAGCAATCTAAGTTTGTCAGTTTTCTTTTGTTTAACATCACCTCTGTGAAAACCGCAGCTGTCAGGTTTTTTTTTTTTTATTCCTTTGAAGTTTTTGTGTTTTCTTTTTCCTTTGGCTACTTTCAAGATTGTCTCCCTATTTTTGATTTGTTTTTAATGTGAAGATTTTGAGGTTTATCAAGCATCTTCATCTGTAGATTGATGGCTTTCTCTTTGGAAACTATTGTCTTATATTGCCTGAAAAATATTCCCCTTTTTTTCTATTAGTCACTCCCATTGCACAAACCATAAGAATCTCTCAACAAGTCATCTTTTCACTTCAGTGTTTATGCAGTTCCATGTGCTTATCTTAACATAAAGTCAATTTTAGTTCTTAATTTCCGTTACATTGTTTTTTTTTTCAATTTTAGAATTTCCACTTAATTATTTCTCATGGATTTCATATCATTAATAAAATCCTTTGCATTTTAATTTATTTTCTTGAATTTATATAGTTATTTCTAAATCTGTATCCTATAATTTCATTATCATGAACATCTCTGTTTCAGTTTTCATGGTTTCTTTTACCTCTGAATTTTCAATCATTGCTCCTTCTCCCAGCTCCCCTGTTAATACTTGATTGAAATCTAGGCATTTATTAAATATTTCTGGAGACATATACATCCTTTGGCAAATTTTAAACCTACTTCTATAAGACTATAATGAGTGCTGTGTTCACCACTTTATTCTCTTAGCTACTGTTTTCTGCTTACTTTCTTATCCTCTCACATATTTAGCATAGGAACCAATAAATACATTCAAGAGACAAGCAATAAATAGTATAAAACTCAAATCAATATGCTCCCTTTCTCTCTGGGAACTTCAATTCTTTGCATCCTTAAATCCTAGAAATTTTGGCTGCTTTACTGTGCTGTTTGAAGAATAACTTTGTGATAGATCTAGTGTTTACAGTCACTTTTTGTTAGGATGATTTTTTTGATGAATGAGCTACCATCTCCAGAAGTAGAAGAAAATGACCTCTTGACTGTATTACTAGGTAAAATATCCTCCCAATGCAAATCCATTATCATTGTCCTTAATGAATGCTTCATTCAAAAGATGAATTATTAAAATGCTGGTCTCTAAATTGACAAATATAACATTTAATCTATCATGAGTTGGAGACAGAAGTATAACCCACAAATTAGAATGTTGAGGTTGTTATGAGAAAACACCAAATTTGTGGTCATGAAATTACTTTCTTCTCTTGGATGATTACTACTGCTTCTAAATCTTAAAAGGTCTAGTTTTAAAGCTGAATTTTCAGCAATAAACTTTATAATGAATCTATTTCCATCTTTAAATTTGTACATATAATGTATAAACATTTTCATAGTGGAGTACATTTATGTAACTTATGAACAAAAAAATCTTTTTTAACCTCATGGAGGTTTGAGTAGAAAAGCATTTTTAAAATGCTGTAAAAAATTACTTAAAAAATTTTGTGAACTCAAGACTTTATTTTCAGAAACACTAATTTCTACTAGATTTTATTTACCTGGAAGAAAGCCAAAGGCTTTGGCCTTATCTAGGGAAACATTAAATTAAAATAGTGATATATTGTACACATCACAATTAGGAATTTTGTTCTATGCTGACAACAACCACACATGTCTTTCATTCTTGATTAGCTTCAACTATAAATTAGATTCATGTAAGTGGAAATTAGATTCATGTAAGTGGGAATCCATTCTAAATCCATTCTGTTAGAAACCTTGTGGAAACCTATATTCTTTCAAAAGCCTTGAAGTCCATAATATTATATTTTAATTACGTAGTTTTATGGATCAGTTGGAGAAATATTTTAGGCTCTAAGTAAGATGCTAAATTCATTTTCTGAACTGTCATATGCTCTCAATTTTTATTTACTTGAATTGTCAGAACTATTGAGAAAATGAAGGATTATTAAAGGACTCCTATTAATTCAGTCTGATTACCATTGAATCTTATAATCAGCTTCATATTTTAGCATGAATAACATGCAATTTTGCAGCTTGGGAAACAACATTTGGTTTTTACATCTTTATCAACATCAATCCAAGGCTGCTAGTTACTTATTAAACAGCACAATTTGGTTTAAATTCAGCTCATCAAATATGAGTTTCTCATCTCTCTGTTCAAGATAATTTGACTTTCTGGGGAAAAAAATGCACACTCATATTGGTGTCTGATACATTAACAAAGAAATCAAGCAACTATAATTTACTATAGGTTTTGCAATCATAGATGTCCAAAAAAGTCTGCAATTTCTACTTTGAAATACTAAAGTCCACCTGCACTCATATTAGGAAGTCAATATTTATTCATTTCCACTATGGCAGATAACAGATTTAATATTTCTATACATCTTTAGGAAGAAGTCAGAAAGTCTGGTTTTCCATACATGGCAATCATCTTTTTAACTGGCAGCATTTGTGACAGAATAAACTCCATTAACATGTTCTATTAGTGCTCTGTGCAGTCAGCAAGACCAGGGCTGCATGAAATGATGAAATGAGGAACAGACTTCCTCAGAGCCCTGTCAAGTGCTTTCTGCAACCCAGAATATATAATTACTGCTCACGTATACAGGCAGAATTTAGTATTCTGTTGCTCATGCAATCCCTGGAAATCTAAGAAGGTTCTTAATGAGAGGAATGAAAATAAAATTTTTCTGTCTGGGCATAGAGAGTCATTTATTATAGTTTTATTATAGATCTATTATATTAAAAAATAAAACTGTAGAGTAAAACCTAATTCTTTTTTTCCATTGGTTAATATGATGACCAAACAACTTGGCACACTGTGAAAATCTTCAAATAGAAGAGATTTTCTGAACAGATGCTTCTCCAAAACCAATTCATTACTAGTGCACAGCAGAATACAAGATGAGCCAAAAGCAGAGGAAATGGGAACTAATGAAGCCAGCAGACCAAAGGATAGTTGACCAAATATAAATAAATAGAAGACAGGTATTACACCATTAAAAATAATCCCAGTTATGTGTTTTAAAACAGGTATCTTGCTTTGCAGATGGCACAGCTCTTAGTACTTATCTGAAGAGAGGCATTCTCTTCTGGAATAACTTGTGCATAAAGGAACATCAGTCACTTCAGAAATATAAATAGGGTTTTTCTTCCCCTCTGCCTCCATTTTCTGCTGTCTGCCTTTCCCCTCTACAACACTCCCCTGCCTTGCCCATTTGAAATGAAAGCCACCTTCAGAGCTGACTAGCTGCATGGACCTGCCAATATAAACCGTGAGTACATTACATTTTAGTCTAACAAAATATAGGAAGCATGAAGCTAAGCAATCACAAAGGAAATGATTGAAAGGAAGAGTCAGAACAGATGCAGAATGAGGAGAAGCATGAAAAAAAAATCAACATTAAAATCAAATCCAAGTCACTTTTTGCTAGCAAGAATGAGTCTATGATTTGCAGATTGAATATAACTAAGAAGGAAGGTATTTTTCATAACAATGACTTAGGTATTCCACCTTTTGTAGGAAAAGAATTCTTTTTATATGACAGCAGTATCTTTCCTTGCTCTTAAATTTAAAGGTCTTTTTGCATTTCCATTATAAGTCCTTAGATTGAGTGTTTTGTAACTTGGCCACAAAAATTCACTGCAGATAGAAATTTTAAGTTCAAGATATTATCCTTGTGGTGGATTTTCTAGGCTATTAGCATTTTTCATGTGCCCATTTGTGAGCTAATAGGACTACATAGCTTGTATAAATGGTCTAGTTATAGAGAACTGTTAATGCAACCCCAATTCAGAGTCTTTTTTTCTGAAATAAAGTTAAAATTTAAATGATGTAATACTCTTCTTAATTAGTAATTTCAGGTTTGTAGCATACATGTTTTCAGTAAATAAAAAATACTGATTTGAATTTATTAGATAAGCTGCACAAATGATGCAATCAGAGCAAAGTAATAGAAGTTATTCTTGGTTCACTTAATTTTTGTAGGGTTATAATAATTACTCCAAGCAACAAGTAAGGTATATGGACCTACTATGGAACAGAATAATAAATATTCTCTTAATTTTTGCTCAGAAATTATTCTATTTGTCCATAAACAATGGATAAAGGCCATTGCTTCCTTAGGGTCAGTTCAAATGCATAAGTGTATCTAATCTGATTTCCACTTGACTTCAGAGGAATGCCAAAAGAGAGCATATTGTATTTATATATTGCTATGGAGAAGGAAATGGCAACCCACTCCAATACTCTTGCCTGGAAAATCCCATGGACGGAAGAGATTGGTTGGCTACTGTCCATGGGGTCGCAAAGAGTCGGACACGACTGAGCGACTTCACTATCACTATCACTATTCAATATCAGGGCTTTCCTGGTGGCTCAGGCAGTAAAGAATCTGCCTGCAGTGCAGGAGATCTGAGTTCAATACCTGGGTTGAGAAGATCCCCTGGAGAAATGAATAGTAACCCACTCCAGTATTCTTGCCTGGAGAATTCAACGAGGAGCCTAGCGGGCTACAGTGCATAGAGTAGCAGAGTTGGACACGACTGAGGGACTAGCGCTATCACTTTCATTCAGTATTAAGCCCTAAACCATCTCTTATATTTTTTTCCCCCTAAGATTACTCTTGGAACTTTGTTTAGAAACAATGATAAAAACTATGGCCTAAGATAAGTTGTGTTTGATTAATGATGTCTATCTCTATTCATGTATGTTATAAGAGCATTAAACAAGGTATCAAACATGAGTTTTAACCAGCATATTCTGTTAACAAGTATAGAGCATTGAAGAGACAATATAAATATCATTTTGTAGACAACTCAAATAACTCTTTGCATAGGCTATTTGTGTTATGTGTTGAGAGAAAGCAACACACAAATGATAATTAGAAATAAAAATAAACAAGATTTGATAAATAACAGCCAACATCTTCTTTAGATCAAGAAGATGAGAAAATATAATGAGTTTATTTGAAATCATTAGGAATCTGAAACAGTCTGGGGATACCCAAGGTTTTGCGTATCTTTACTTTTAACATTTTTAATACAGCAGTCTGATGTTAGCTATTCATAATAGTTGAAGCCATAAAAAGAGAATGCGGGAAGTATTAGAAACCTGAAGCCTGCCAACTTACAATTTTGTAAGTTGTGGATTGAGAAAGAAGATCCATGAAAGACACTAAGAGAAAGAGTCAGAAACAGAAAAAGATAAGTTTTAGGTTACAAATATCTGAAGTGGAGAAAAGTAAAAAGATCAATACCTTAAAGTACAGGATAAATACATAAGAAGACAAATGCCAAAGAAGTGTACTTGCTTTGATAGAGATCAAGAAAAAAAGAGGTAAAGAGCAAAGTTGGTTCAGTGAAATGGCTAAAGTAGAATCATAATTACCATAGGTTGAAGATCGAATGGGAGGTGAGCAAATAGAGCTTGAAGTGCCATGGGAACAGGCATATCAACTCTATCATATTTTTCATACCATCCCCAGCTGTAGGGATGACAGAGCCTGACATCAGAAAGGTTTCAATAATGGTGTGTTAACAGATAGACAGACATAGACTGATTCATCACTGTTCTTTCAGAAATAGAACTGAAAGGGAAGAAAATGAGTTGAGCTAAAGTCACAGGGGAATGCTGTATTTAGAAATTTTATTTTCTTGTATTTCTGTGTAGAAATTGAAAAGAAGTTCTCAGCATTAGGGAATGAAAGTTTGAGTATATAAGAATTGGTGGGGAGCTAAATTATGAAGGGGCTTCCCAAGTGGCACTAATGGTAAAGAATCTGCCTGCAATGCAGGAGACCCAGGTTTGATCCCTGGGTTGGGAGGATCCCCTGGAGGAGGAAATGGCAACCCCCTCCAGTATTCTTGTCTGGAAAATCCCATGGACAGAAGAGCCTGGTGGACTACAGTCCATAGTGTTGCAAACAGTCAGATATGACTGAGAACACACTACTACTACTACTACTACTACTACTACTAAGGTAGGAAACAAGCTCTAAGACATTGAGCAAGTATAAGATGAAGATTAAGAGTATGGCAGTCTTAGCCTTTAATACTGGAGGGCAAGAATTGTGGTTGGGTATGAAATAGATAAGAGCCTAAGTGGGAATTTCCAAAGTATTACCTAGGTATATCATAGGTTTTTATATTTATTAACATAGAAGAAGGCAAAAAAATACTAGAAGGCAAGTAGAAGGTAGGAAGGTGGCTAAAGATTGTAAGAAAATTATGAAATTTCAGAAAGGAGGTTGTTTGTAATAACAAGCAAGAAAAAAATTGAGTACTGTGTAATGACACTAAAGTTTAACTTGAAGTTAACATCATCCTTTTATAAGATATTTACAAAGTTAAGAAATTTCTAAGATTAAATATTCCAGATAAAGTTAAATGAAAAAGAAGATAATTCTAGGTTTAGGTATTTTGAGTAAACAAATTAAAAAACAAATGTTTAAAGTAACTGAGCAGTTCCAAAGACCTTATTCTGTGGTGCTTAAAATAGATAAATAAAGCCAGAAGGTCTTTGACCTTGTGATAAAGGAAAAATAAAAATATTAAGAGCTTTAGAAGTTTACAAAGCAAGTATCAATGACCTGAGAGCATGAGATGGAAGGGATATTAGCATTTTACATGTATCAGGTGGAAAGATATTAGCCCTCAAGATATGGCTATGAAAAGTCAGGGGCTAATTATACAAGGAGGAAAATTACTGGAATTGAATGGATCAAATTACTTTTTTTTTTTTCATTGAAGTATAGTTGATTTACAAAATTGCATTATTTACATGTGCACAACAAAGTTATTCATATCATATATATTTTCTCTAATTGTTTTCCATTATAGGTTATTATAACATATTGAATATAGTCCCCTGTGCTATAGCAGGACTTCCCAGGTGATGTAGTGGTTAAGAATCCACCTGCTGATGCAGGAGATACAAGACATGTGGGTTTAATCCCTGAGTTGGAAAATCCCCTGGAGTAGGAAATGCCAACCTGCTCCAGTGTTCTTGTCTGGAAAATTCCACAGAGGAGCCTGGTGAGTTATATAGTCCATGGGGTCTCAAATAGTCAGACACAACTGAATGACTGAGCACATGTGCTATAGTAAATACTTGCTTAGGATCAAAGTACTTTCTAAGCTAATATGTAAGAGAGGTCCTCCACATAGGTATTAAATGGACCAAATGTTGGCACACATCTTGAAATAGAAAAGACATTAATAAGCCAGATGCAAAATATGCCTGGAAGGTTAGACCAGTTATTAATAGTGAGTGATGCCATCCAACAATCTCATCCTCTGTTGTCCCCTTCTTCTCCTGCCTTCAATTTTTCCAAGTGTTAAGTAGTTAGAATAGGAAAAAGGAGTCCAAAATGGCAGTAGATAAAAGACAAAGAAGGGGAAAAGCCCTTGATAATGGAACCAAAGAAAATCCATGGACCAGAGTGAGAACCTCAGGTGAAACAAACACGACCCCTTCCTGGCTAGCCCAATTTTCATAGGGCAGGCTCAGTGGGGAGGAGACAAAACATATAAAAATAGGAAGCTAAGGTAGACTGAGGTCTCTCCTTTGGGATCAGCCCACCCTCATGACTCTATGGTGTGCTGGCCTTTGTTTGCCAAATAAACCTCTGAGCTGTAATGGATCTGTAATACTTGTCCACCCTTTCAAATCTTTTCTGTGGCAAGACAGAACCGAGGAAATTACACACACCCCTGACACCAGTGTCAGGATCTTTTCCAAGGAGTCAGTTCTTCACATCAGGTGGCCAAAGTATTGGAGCTTCAGCTTCAGCATCAGTGCTTCCAGTGCATACTCAGGACTGATTTCCTTTAGGACTGACTGATCTAATTTCCTTGTTGTCCAAGAACTCTCTCAAGAGCCTTCTCCAATGCCACAATTCAAAAGCACCAATTCTTCGGTGTTCAGTTTTCTTTATGGTCCAACTCTCATATCCATATGTGACTACTGAAAAAACCATAGGTTTAACTATACTGACCTTTGTCAGCAAAATAATGTCTCAGTTATGGACATTATAGTATGCCTGGCAGTGTAATCTAAGAGCTTGAGCTTCAAACAGTGGTATAACATGAGAACAGAACTCAAGGAATAGGACAGATATTGAAAAGAAAAACTCTGTTTATCCTAAAGGAGTCATTTGCGTTGAGGATAAGACAAACTGCACAAAAACTAAATGTAATTCATTACAATTAAACTTCAATTTATATTTGCTTGCTTTTTGTTCAAAATTTTAATGTGTGCATTTTGTATAAGCCCATGGGTTATTTACTCTGGATGTCTAGATGATTAAGAAATGTCTATATAGTTGAGGAGTCAACAAGATCCTAGAAACTCACAGTTTATCAGAGCTCATAAATGGAAAAGTTTTTTTCATATGTTAATTAATAAACATAAAATCTATTATTATCTTTACCGAATATTTGCAGTAACTGTTTACTTAGAATCTGTTAATGGCAGTCATTGCTTTATGAAGTGGGATCAAACCTTCTTTCTCTTAAGGGGATAATAACTTATTTGGAAGTAAAATGAAAGAATAATATGACATCATGTAAATGATAAAGACAGAATGTGTTTCAGGAGTTTGCAAAGGGACATTCAACCATGTTATCTCATTTCCTGTAAGCTTTTAAGAGTGATCTCTTAATAATCACCTTTCACTTATTGTTTTGATAAAAAGGAAAGTTAAATATATTCTAGAGGGATTTTATAAAATGTCTGAGGACAAGCTAGAGGGTATTATAGAAAGCAAAGCATTCTCTGAAGTTTCTCATTCCCTGCTGGATTTGCCCAAGGAAATAAAGATAATTATGATGATGAGCTGTATCATTATTACTGTAATTGATTGAGTGTTAATGGTACACTCAACACAGTAGTAAATAACAAAAATGAAATGATCAATCCAGCTTCAGGACAGAGGCACATGATAAACACAGATATAGAAGGACAGGGCAAGCCCAACACTCAGTGGCATTTTAGAAAAACTAAGTGCAGAATAAATTACTTAAACTGCCCTAACAAGTATGTGAGACTTAAGAGAAAACACTGAGAAAGATTAGTAATTAGTGAAAAAATAAATAGCACTTCAATATTGTGAAATAGTATTAGATCAAATCAACCAGACCTTGGAATACTGTCATAATTTCAAAGTTCATTCTCATATACAATCTCACATCATGCATCCTACGCTTTGATTTGAAATTTATGGTTACCACTATGAAAATGAGCCATCTTATATATTGAACAACTCAGAAGTCCTCAGTGAGGTTGCAGGAAAATGCAAGCAATAAGTTAATAATTATGGAAGAGTTGGGACATATGAGTGCTATAAAATCAAGAGGACGTAACCGAGTCTGGAAGGGTTGCAGAGATATGGTGTTGTGATTCTGACTTGTAGACTGGGGTAGAAAGAAAAAAACCTGTCCAGAGAGAAAGAGAATGAAAAATAGAAACAGAGTGAAAGAAAAGGTAGCAAAAGTAGTGAGAATGGAGAGTGGAAACTACCCGGTATATAAAGGCTTTTTTCACTTTTGTCTCAATCTTCTTCTGAGGCCCATATGCAATTCTGTCTTTATCTTGATTAGATAGCCTAGTACCTTATGACAAATTCATTTTGTTTGTTTAAGGATTCTATTAAGGTATAAACAAAGAAACTTCATCCTTAATAATGTGATATCCACTGATAACCAGAAAACAATTAATGTCTGAAAAATTCATAATATTCAAGAAAGGAAAATGATAGTAAGTGTGGTGCAGTGAGCAAGGATATAGACCTATTAAAGAAGTCTAAAAAAATAGTTAATATAAGTTGTTGCCTTTTAAAATGTGAGATACCATTAAGAATATGAGCATTAAAAGAAAATAAAGAAAGAGGACTTCCCTGGTAGCTCAGATGGTAAAGTGTCTGCCTACAATGCAGGAGACCTGGGTTTGATCCCTGTGTTGGGAAGATCTTCTGGAGAAGGAAATAACAACCCATTTATGGGAATATGAGCATAGAATTCATCTAATTCTATCATCCAAGTATTTGGGTCAGTTCCTTGAATTTTAGCAGATGGTGATATTGCATAGCAAAATGTTAGTAAATTTTTGAATTTATTACTTTGGGAGCAGCAGAAATTAAATGACAAAAATCTTAAAAAATGTGATAGATATGAAAACCTGAGATAATTTTTCATACTTTTTTTTTGAGAATTTACCCTTTCTACCTAATCTCTATGTGTATAAAACTGATTCATTTTAAGATGTAATTTAAAAATCTTGTATTTGATTTTAAATTATTTCAGCTAAAATATTTCTTCTGTGATGTCATAAAAGTTTACTGTAGAGTTGTTTTCTTTTATGAATCTAGCTTTTGGTGTTTTATTTAAAAACCAAACAAAAAGATAACAATACCATAAAACAAAACTATCACCAAAATCCAGTTTACAAAGTTTTCTCCTATAGTTTCTTCTAGGAGTTTTATAGTTTGCATTTCACATTTAGATCTACAAACCATCTTGAGTTAATTAATTTCTTTTCTTTTCTTTTTTTTTTTTAGGGCAGTGACCATGCTGTGACATACCACTATATGTCAAATTCACTTCATGGATCTTTGGCAAAACTAGAACTTATGTAAGGATATCAAAGTAAAAAATCATATGAGGCAAATTTAATTAAGCATGCAAAGAAGACTTTGTTCAATACCATTGTGATCGGTCAGAAATCCATCTGTGTTCCACTCCACTGAGACTTTTTAAGAACTGCTGCTGCTGCTGCTAAGTCGCTTCAGTCGTGTCCGACTCTGTGCAACCCCAGAGACAGCAGCCCACCAGGCTCCGCCGTCCCTGGGATTCTCCAGGCAAGAACACTGGAGTGGGTTGCCATTTCCTTCTCCAGTGCATGAAAGTGAAAAGTGAAAGTGAAGTCGCTCAGTCGTGTCTGACTCTTAGCGACGCCATGGACTGCAGCCTACCAGGCTCCTCCGTCCATGGGATTTTCCAGGCAAGAGTCCTGGAGTGGGGTGCCATTGCCTTCTCCATTTAAGAACTAGAAGAGTTTTTAAGAACTGAGGTGAGAGTGGGGTTTAGATCATCGTTGTTTGCTAATTGATTATACCCAGAAGATAAATGAATTTTCTTGAATCTTCATGACAAAATGTAGTTTTACAACTTGGAGTGAGGTATCCATATAAGTTAGGCTTTCCCCTATCAGAATCAGTATTAGAAACGGGGAGGCTACCTTCCTTGCTGGTTATATTTCAAAGACTGGCCCTCAGGTCCTTAAAATATTCTTGCGTTATAAAACTGACAAGAAGTATTTTAGAGTATCTCAAACTGACAGAGGAAAAATTCACAATTATAAATTTTCTAAATTAAATAATCTAAAAAGAGGATAATCAGAGACCTAAAGTCTGGGAAAAGCCTGTTTAAAGTTTATTTAAACTGAGAAGAATGGTATGGTTTTCTTCATCAAGGACAACATCAACTGTTGCCCTTTTAAGAAATTAGTACATTAAAGTGTTAGTTCATGTTTTTTTTCCAAAAACACTAACCTAAATAGGCTAATATTTCATTATGCTTTCTTTTTCCAATCATTTCTAGAAAGGAGCAGAGTTTCTAAAATACTTGTGATATCATTTCAATTGATAAAACTCCATACTTTTAACTTGTAAGAAAGCCTTTTTAAATTTTATCTTGAAAGCCACTGAAATTTGATAACTCTTAGTCCTCAAGTCTAACATAGAGAACTGGTGACTCCATATTACAAGAAACATAGAATTTAGAGTAGTGTACTAATACATGTCATCAGGTATATCTATAATTTCCACATTTTGAATATTTTGAATTTTCTTTTCCATGCAACTCTCATGAAGGATACATTTGGACTCTGAGATTTGGGTACAATGTCATGAATTAATAATGAACTATCTCACATAATAATAATATACTGCTTTTTCAATTGAGGTATAATTGATATAAAACATTATGTTAGCTTCAGATGTACAAAATAGTAATTTGATATTTCTGTGTATTGTGAATGGTCCCTGTAACAAGTCTAATTAACACCGACCATCACATGTTATGGCCTTCTCTGGTGTCTCAGACAATAAAGAGTATGCCTGCAATGCAGGACACCCAGGTTAGATCCCTGGGTAGGGCAGATACCCTGGAGAAGAGAATGGCTACCCACTCCAGTATACTTGTCTGGAGAATTTCATGGACAGAGTATCCTGGCAGCTACAATTCATGGGATCTTAAATAGTCAGACATAACTGAGTGACTAATACAGTACACGTTACAAATTTCCTTTTCTTTCAATGAGAACTTATAAGATTTCCTCTCTTAGCAACTTTCAAATATACAATATGTTAATAGTATTATTAACTACAGTCACCATGCCATACACTACATCCCAAGGAATTATTTAATTTTATAACTGCAAATTTGTGCCTTTTGACCACCTTCATTCATTTCCCTTGCCCCTCACATGTTTTGTTTTAATTTCACATAATGTAATTCTTCTCTAGATCTTTCCTGGAAAGACTGTAGTTCATTCAGTTCCACTGTGAACATAGTAAACATCTCATCCATGGAGAGAGAAGAAAAGTATATATTACTCTTGAGTTAGACTTTTCCTCTTTATTTTATCCTTTGGAAATTAATTGTCCTTAGTTTAGTCTATGTTCAGTTGCTCAGTTGTGTTGCTGAGCAACACAGAGTCACTTGCTCTGACTCTTTTGCAATCCCATGAACTGCATCCTGCCAGGTTCCTCTGTTTATGAGGTTTTCCAGGCAAGAATACTGGAGTGGGTTGCCATTTCCTCCTCAAGGGGATCTTCCCAACCCAGAGATTAAACCCTGGTCTCCTGCTTCTCCTGCATTTCCAGGTGGATTCTTTAACATGGGACCACCTGGGAAGACTGTCTTTCTTAAGTAGCTCTTGGATTTAATTTTAGCAATTCTATGAACAACAACAACAACAACAACAACAAATGGCCTCATAGACCGAGGCAGAAAATGATGTCCCAGCTGCTGTGGTCTTTGTTCAAAAACAATTGATGGAAAGGTCTACTAGTATAGGAGGACATTTGAAGTAAAATATATCCCACATTCTGTTTAGCTAAGACCTGTCAGACAATGTGGTAGGGACTTTCTTTTATCATTGGTTAAAAATCAATGACTTATTCTTGAGCAAAATGGGAAGTCAAACCATAGTCAGGATGAAGGAATTATAATAATAACTTGGAGTAGTGGGTAGAATATTCACCTTAGGCCTATGAGTCTGAATCCTCTCAAGGTAGAGGATATGCCCAAAGATATCCATATCTTATCTTTTGAATATCTCCAAATAATGGGACCTTTAATCACTGTTATGATTCAGGAGAAATTTAATTATATATTTCCAATCAGATTCAAGTTAGAAGTTTTATTTATGTCTCCCATTTTGGAAAGAATTAGGGCACAAAACACCTACATGGGATCGCAGATAATTTGGGAAACTCAGCGTTCACTAGAGAAATGGTGCTCAGTTGCTCAGTTGCTCAGTTGTGTCTAATTCTTTGTGGCCCTGTGGACTATAGTCCACCAGGCTACTCTGCCCATGAGATTTTCCAGACAATGATACTGAAATGGGGTGCCATTTCTTAATCCAGGGAGACTTCTCAACCCAAGGATTCAGAAGTGAGAAGGTAGAAAGATAATTATTAAAAGAATATCCTGTGTCTTTTTTGACATTTCATTCTCCTCTGCTTATGAGCCTTTTCTTAATAAACAAAAGTGTCCACACTGGATCTAGGAGAATTAAGGTTGCTACAATTTCAGGAGATAGACAGCAGTGCCCAGCTTTTGGACCTCTGTCACAATAGTCTTTGGGGAATCAAAAGAAAACTATAATTAGTGATATTATAGGAAGAGGTTGGTAGATAATTCAGGGAAAGCAGAGCTACTCTGCCTTTGACTGGAATGAAAGGAGGAGAAGTGGTTGCTGTCAGAGGACGTCAAGGCCAAGAAGGGGCACCATTACTGAGGGCAGGGGTTAGCGTGAGAAGCGTCAGCAGTGAAAGACCCTCCTGCCCAATGCTTCTTTGCCCAGAGCCAGGGACACCTGAGGATCCTCGCAAGTACCTTCATGCCATCATTTGACATTTTAGTGAGCATAACACATAGCCTATACTAAAGAGTCATATTATGTACTATTTTTATCACTGTTGGAAGATAGCTCTCCATTTGCTGCTGTTGAAAATGGGTTTTTGGATCTGAATAAGGACGTAGCTTGCCCCTGCCTCAGAAATGTTAAGTTCCAACCTATATTATGCTATGTCAACCATTGTGTCTTCCCTATGTCCTAGAACATGTTAATTCCTACATGACAAATTTAGAGATCTTGAAAGCACAATATCCTAGGGGAAAATATAGCATCACATTTAAGAATGAGAGATCTGGAGTCAGGGAGACCTTGATTCATATCCTGCCTTCTTCATCTTTTGCTACATCCTCAAAGGCATTATTCACACTAACTATATGATAACTGAACATATTAAGATTCAGTTTAGTTCAGTTCAGTGGCTCAGTCGTGTCCAACTCTTTGTGACCCCATGAATCGCAGCACTTCAGGCCTCCCTGTCCATCACCATCTCCCAGAGTTCACTCAAACTCACGTCCATCGAGTCAGTGATGCCATCCAGCCATCTCATCCTCTGTCGTCCCCTTCTCCTCCTGCCCCCAATCCCTCCCAGCATCAGAGTCTTTTCCAATGAGTCAACTCTTCATATGAGGTGGCCAAAGTACTGGAGTTTCAGCTTTAGCATCATTCCTTCCAAAGAAACCCCAGGGCTGATCTCCTTCAGAATGGACTGGTAGGATCTCCTTGCAGTCCAAGGGACTCTCAAGAGTCTTCTCCAACACCACAGTTCAAAAGCATCAATTCTTCTGCACTCAGCTATCTTCACAGTCCAACTCTCACGTCCATACATGACCACTGGAAAAACCACAGCCTTGACTAGACGGACCTTTGTTGGCAAAGTAATGTCTCTGCTTTTGAATATACTATCTAGGTTTGTCATAACTTACCTTCCAAGGAGGAAGCGTCTTTTAATTTCATGGCTTCAATCACCATCTGCAGTGGTAGCCCAAAAAGTAAAGTCTGACACTGTTTCCACTGTTTCCCCATCTATTTCCCATGAAGTGATGGGGCCAGATGCCATGATCTTTGTTTTCTGAATGTTGAGCTTTAAGCCAACTTTTTCCCTCTCCTCTTTCACTTTCATCAAGAGGCTTTTGAGTTCCTCTTCACTTTCTGCCATAAGGGTGGTGTCATCTGCATATCTGAGGTTATTGATATTTCTCCCGGCAATCTTGATTCTACCTTGTGCTTCTTCCAGCCCAGCATTTCTCATGATGTACTCTGCATAGAAGTTAAATAAGCAGGGTGACAATATACAGCCTTGACGTACTCCTTTTTCTATTTGGAACCAGTCTGTTGTCCCATGTCCAGTTCTAACTGTTGTTTCCTGACCTGCATATAGGTTTCTCAAGAGGCAGGTCAGGTGGTCTGGTATTCCCATCTCTTTCAGAATTTTCCACAGTTGATTGTGATCCACACAGTCAAAGGCTTTGGCATAGTCAGTAAAGCAGAAATGTTTTTCTGGAACTCTTTTTTGCTTTTTCCATGATCCAGCAGATGTTGGCAATTTGATCTCTGGTTCCTCTGCCTTTTCTAAAACCAGCTTGAATGTCTGGAAGTTCATGGTTCATGTATTGCTGAAGCCTGGCTTGGAGAATTTTGAGCATTACTTTACCAGCATGTGAGATGAGTGCAATTGTGTGGTAGTTTGAGCATTCTTTGGCATTGCCTTTCTTTGGGATTGGAATGAAAACTGACCTTTTCCAGTCCTGTGGCCACTGCTGAGTTTTCCAAATTTGCTGGCATATTGAGTGCAGCACTTTCACAGCATCATCTTTCAGGATTTGAAAGAGCTCAACTGGAATTCCACCACCTCCACTAGCTTTGTTCTTTGTGATGCTTTCTAAGGCCCACTTGACTTCACATTCCAGGATGTCTGGCTCTAGGTGAGTGATCACACCATCACGATTATCTGGGTCGTGAAGATCTTTTTTTGTACAGTTCTTCTGTGTATTCTTGCCACCTCTTCTTAACAATTACTGCTTCTGTTAGGTCCATACCATTTCTGTCCTTTATTGAGCCCACGTTTGCATGAAATGGTCCCTTGGTATGTCTAATTTTCTTGAAGAGATCTCTAGTCTTTTCCATTCTGTTGTTTTCCTCTATAAGATTAATTTGGTCTTAAAAAATATAGAAAACAGTGTATTTAGTCCCATCAATAACATGATTGGATACTGACTAAATATTTACAATTCACGGTCTGGATTTTGCAACCAAAAGAACACTACAGTTTTCCCTATAGCAGCTCTGTTTGTTCTGCTCTGTACTGTTCATGTTTTGGGCTGCACCCGACAGATCTGCCAGCTTGAAGAGAGAGCCCAGCATTAGTTATGAAGACATCAGTGGTTTAATGAATGAGGAATCTTACATGTCTGAAGCAATGTCCTGGAGCAACACTTCACTCTGTATGGCCAATGATGGGAAGGACATAGCAGCAGTCTTTACTCCAGGCAGAAAGGAGGAAATTGCAAATTACAGTGGGAATTACATCAGGTTGGCTGTTTGGTTACCAGAGTAGCTTGCAGAGGGTATTCCTCTCACTGTTTCTTTATTAAGAACAATCACTAGCTGGTGCTAGGGGTAAGTATGTAAAAAGGTCAGTCAAGTAAGCAGGGTGAAGCTGAAGCAGGCCCTGGTCGAGCAGGAAGTGTACTGAGAACAAGAGAACAGCTTGCTCTCTCAAGGCCATCTTGAGTGGCCTGACCATATACCGTGTATGTTGCAGGTAGACCAAGGAAGTGTCATTAAAATTCTCTTCTTGTCACATTATACTACTTTGATTTTCAAAGGAGGAAAATTTCCAGTGATTCATTCTTATCAAATGAGAATTCAAGTGTGATGATGGAATTCATATGATTCTACTCAAATGGGAAATTTTATTGTAAGAGTATATGTTTTAATTTGTCAGTAAGAGTGTTGACATCCCAAAAGGCATGGAATCAATGAAGAGAGGCAGATGCGTAGTAGAAACCTAACATTCAAGTAAGGACTCAAGGATACAATTCTTATAACCATAAGGCGGCACTTCTTCCAGTAAACTCTTTTATTATGATCTTCTTGGCTGTCATGTCAACATAACATTCTGAATATCTGCTTCTGTTGGAGAAATTACTCAGACAAAGTAAATGGTCTTTTGGCAACTCCTTCTCTTCCTCTCTCCCTACTACCCTGCACAGTATTGCATAGATAAACAGTGTTGTGATAAGGCCAGACATCAATCATATTTTATTGACTCCAAGACATATTTTTACATGCTGATATTTATGAAATCTGACTATATCCCACAATTAATGATGTATATAAATTCAATGCCAGGGTATATATTTTTCTTGAGGGCCCATTGAAACCTTTGTCTATCACAGTAGATGACGTCTTAGAGTTGATGAAATATATTAGCGTATCCTTTGGCTAGTGAAGGGAGGGATCAGAGCACTAAGATCACTTACAGAAATCATGACCCAGAATCTGAGCAAAGGCATCATTATTATCAATAATGCTGCTGCTAAGTCGCTTCAGTCGTGTCCAACTCTGTGCGACCCCATAGACGGCAGCCCACCAGGCTCCCCTGTCTCCGGGATTCTCCAGGCAAGAATACTGGAGTGGGTTGCCATTTCCTTCTCCAATACATGGAAGTGAAAAGTCAAAGTGAAGTCGCTCAGTCGTGTCTGGCTCTTAGCAACCTCATAGACTGCAGTCTACCAGGCTCCTCCGTCCATGGGATTTTCCAGGCAAGAGTACTGGAGTGGGGTGCAATTGCCTTCTCCAATTATCAACAATAAGGACTTCCAAATTTTAAGATGTGACAAAGAATGATGAATAATGAAACACAAACTCTGGAATTCAAGAGACCTGAAGCCTTCAGGCCTAGATTGAAACATTTATTATCAAGGTGACAGGGGAAATTTGCTTTAACTTCTCTGAGTTTCACTTATTATAAATTGGGATGGAATACCTTTAGGACTACTGAAAGCTCTGGATAAATGTGCTAACTCTGTAACATCTATTAAACATATTTTAAAATTTCAAATAATTTTCATGCCACTGTTTTAAGATTGTTAGAAAAATTGTGTTTGTTCTTCTATTTCTCTATTTATAGAGTGAAAAATGGCTGTGGTTCCATTTGGTATGTTACTCTTTACTACATCATTAATGATGTCTCATAGATGTCCTCCTATAACAATGTTTATTTGGTCTTAAAATCACCTGAATATATATAATTGCATTTTTTGTTGCCTTAATTTCAGTATAACCACTGTAACCACATTATTTTCTGGCAAATTATTTCTGTTGAAAGCAAAGTTACCTTAACTGAACTTGGTTTAATTGATTTGTTCAATGGAAACACTAAGAATAACATTTGAAAGGTTTAGATTAGTCTAAAACTGGTTACAGGAGCTGAGGGATGAAATAATGCCACAATCAAGGCCCTACTTGTCAAAGCATCTCCACTGGAGAATTCTTTTAAATAAATTCCATTTTTGATTCTCAGGACTATAGAGCCTCTAAAGTACAACTGTTCATTCCATCATTAAGTGTTTATGTCATATCCTATACACACCATAATATTAAAGAAAATAACCAGCATTCACCCAATGGTAAACAAAAATTAATGATTCAGACAATTATAAAAAGAACACTGAGCTATTAAAATTGGTCTGATCTTTGAGAAATTTCAGCCCAACAGTACATATGCTATTAAAAATAGCAAGATCATAACAAGTAGTCATTAGAATTTGCATATGTGAATGAGAATGTTCTTAATTACAAAGTACATTCTTTAAATTATTTAGAAACTGTAAATCAGTACAACAAAGAATAATAAGTTTAAGGAGTAAAATGTTTTAGGGGATTTTCAAATGCAAATGATGCCAGCAACAACAGAAAATTGCTTTTTTCCCCCACATCAAATATTTTATTTGAATAAAATATTGTGACAGCAATTATATTTTTTTCTAAATAAATTCAGTGATACCTCCATTCAAATGAGATTCTATTTTCTGAAAACCTCAAGTGTTCCTGAAACAGAATTGAGTTGAACTGAGTCCAGGAATTTCCAAAATAACAAATACAAAATTTTGCTATTAAATCATTCATTTAACAATTACTTGTCAGTAATTTATTACCTGGGAGTCACTATGCAAACGTTAGGGAAATATTGATGGACAGATCTTGAGATAACTTTCCCATCTAGAAACATAGGCTATACCTACTTTTCTCTGTACTTCTCACCAAGAAAAGCTAAAACGCCTAGAAAATATATGCAAAACAAATTTAAGATTACCCGGAAAGCTGGAGAGATTAAGTCAGGCCAGCTAAGGAGCTCAAGATCCAAGGGATGATGGTAATGAGTTCCCTAGATTTTTGTGTAACTTCATGACTATATCATGAAGAAGCTGGCAGCCTGGAAATGCCAACAGATGTCAACAATAATCCTCTCAAAAGCCTGTGTCTGTGGCCAAAAGACCAAGAAAGAGGCAGCTAAACAAGACAGGGGACTTTTAACCACTTTTTTTCTGGGTGAATACCACAGACCAAGTTGCAACTGCATCCCAGCAAAGGCCAAGTGTTGAACCTAGACTTCCACTCTTGCCAGGCTGTAGCAAGATGATTCAACTCACTGCCAGGGTGATGCTAGAGAAGATTGAGCGGGGAGCAACTCATCCAGCTTGAATAGAAAGCTTCATGACTCCAGCAGCAGCATGACTCCAGTGTCAGCGGAGTCTAGTGGGACCAGTGAGGAGGTGACCCTCTCCCCTGCCCTCTCCCTCACAGCTAAAGATAGCGTGCAGATAGCGTCCCACTAGGCAATGGTAGGGTCTGAATTCATACTGCAGCCCAGCTGTCACAACAGAGTGCCTCATTTCTAGGTGTCAAAGGAAGCTGAGTCCAAACTTTCACCTTAACTGGCAGTAACAAGGTTAGCACTTCCCACCTTTTACCTATCAGGCAATGCTAGAAGCCAGCAAAAAAAAAAAAAAAGAACAAAACTTAAAGAAGATACAGAGTATTACAGTATGAAAACTGTTCAAGTTTCATTGATTATAACTCATTGTAACATGAACCAGGAATATCTCAAACTGGATGGAAAAAGAACCATCAGACAGCAAGAGGATTCAGATATTAGAATTATAAAATAAGAATTTTAAAGCCCTATAACAAATGCATAAATAAATATTGCAAACATGTTTGAAGCAAATTAAAAAATAGAAAATCTAAGTAAAGAAATAGAATGTGTAAAGATGAGCCAAATGGCCATTTTAGAACTAAATATTGTGATCATAAAATTAAAATAACTCAGTGGATGTGTGTAACAGCAAAAAGAGAGGACAGAGAGGGGGAAAACAGTGAATTTGAAGAGCACAATAGAAATTACTCAATCTAAATTAATAAAGAGAAAATAGATGAAAAAAAATAATTAGCAGAGATTCAGAGAGAAATTGGAATATAATAAAAGATTAGTATTTGTGCCATCAGAGTCCCAAAAGGAGAGGATATGTGTGTGTGTGTGCATGTGTATGTTGAAGGAATAATGGCTGAAAATTTCCAAAACTGGGGCAAAAAACACAGGCCTGTAGAATTTGCTGGTTCCTAGAAATATTCTAATTTCAGATTAAGAATATGAATGTATGGAGGATGGAATAGATATCAACAAATACAGTAAATATTTGAACAAAACAATGAGAGAGAGATTATCTGATTAGAAAATTGAAACACACTTCTCAGGGATATGAATATGTGAATCTGACCTTCAAGGTATGGAGGTTAGCAAAGGGAAATGCAAAACAAAAAAAGAAAAGATTAATAAGCAATGAAAATCTTTGGCTTCTATTTATTACTCTGACACACGAGTGTTTCTGACTTTCATGTCATACACATTTTTAATGAAAGATGATGTCGATTCCAGGCCTGAAGTGGAGTGGCAGCAGCTTTTCAGAAGATAGGAGTGATATAAATGGTTTTAACAGTTCTATGCAGGTCCAGTGATAGCTAGAGAATGAGAACTGGAAGAATAATACACACAATGGAGGCAACTGACTTTTGAGATGGTAAGTAAAGACCTGGGTAAATTAACTTGTGCTCTAAAATAATAATAACATGGAAAAGACACTAAATTAATCATTATAGAATGTTAGTATTTAAACAAACCCACAGAATAAAGTGAAAGTTGTCTCTTGAAGAGAGTATCCTGGACCTCAGTAAGACAGCAGGGTCCATGACTCTTACCAAAGACATCCCCCAAAATGAAAACTATAAAGCAATATTTGTTATGATTATGTATACAAAAATTCCCAACAAAATGCTAACACACTAAATTTAGTGATATATGAAAAGGATTATAGAATGTGACCAAGTGGGACTATCTCACAAATGCAGAATTTTTTTATTGGCTCACATATGAAAACCAAAAGAATGCAGTATATCATATTAATAGAAAAAGCATAAAATTACACTCATTTCAATATTGGCAGGAAAGTTTTGACAGATCTAAGCTTTTTCCATTAATAAAACATTTAATGACCAGGTTGTTGTTGTTCAGTCACTAAGTCATCTCCAAAGCCTTGAGAATCCAGCATGCCCGGCTTCCCTGTCCTTCACCAACTCCAGGAGCTTGGTCAAACTCATGTCCACTGATAGGTGATGCCATCCAAACATCTCATCCTCTGTTATCCCCTTCCACTCCTGCCTTCTATCTTTTCCAGCATCAGGGTATTTTCCAATGAGTTGGTTCTTCATATCAGGTAGCCAAAGTATTGTAGCCTCAGCAACAGCATCAGTCCCTCCAGTGAATGTTCACGGTTGATTTCCTTTAGGATTGACTGGTTTGATCTCCTTGCAGGACAGGGGACTCTCAAGAGTCACCACAATTGAAAAGCATCAATTCTTTGGCATTCAGCCTTCTTTATGGTCCAACTTTCACATCCAAACATAACTACTGGAAAAAGTATAGTTTAGACTATACAGACATTTGTCAGCAAAGTAATGACTCTGCTTTTTAATGCGCTGTCTATGTTTGTCAAAGCTTTTCTTCCAAGGAGCAAGCATCTTTTAATTTCATGGCTTCAGTCACTGTCCTCAGTGACTTTAGAGCTCAAGAAAATAAAGGCTTTCACTGTTTCCATTGTTTCAGCATATATATGCACGAAGTAGGAGGACTTGATACCAAGATCCTGGCTTTTTGAATGTCGAGTTTTAAGTCAGCTTTTTCATGCTACTCTTTCATATGTATCAAGAGGCTCTTTAGTTCCTCTTTGCTTTCTGCCATAAGGGTGGCATCATCTGCATATCTGAGGTTATTGATATTTCTCCCAGTAATCTTGATTCCAGCTTGTGTTTCATTCAGGCCAGCATTACATAATCATGATGTACTCTGCATATAAGTTAGATAAACAAGATGACAATATACAGCCATTACACATTCCTTTCCCAATTTTGAACCAGCCTGCTGTTCATGTCCGGTTCTAACTTGCTTCCTGACCTGCATACAGGTTTCTCAGAAGGCAGGTAAGGTGATCTATTAATCCCATCTCTTTTAAGAATTTTTCACAGTTCGTTGTGATCCACACAGTCAAAGGCTTCAGCATAGTCAATGAAGCAGAGGTAGATGTTTTTCTGAATTCTCTTGCTATTCCTAAAATCCAATGGATGTTCATAATTCGATCTCTGGTTCCTCTGCCTTTTCTAAATCCAGCATGAACATATGGAAGTTCTTCATTCCTGTACTATTGATCCCTGGCTTGGAAGATTTTGAGCATGACCTTGCTAACATGTGAAATGAGTGCAATTGTGTGGTAGTTTGAACATTCTTTGGAATTGCCTTTCTTTGGAATTGGAATGAAAACTGACCTTTCCCAGTTCTGTGGCCACTGCTGGGTTTCCCAAATTTGCTGACATACTGAGTGTAGCACTTTAACAAAGTGCTTCATCTTTTAGGATTTAAAATAGCTCAACTGGAATTCCATCACCTCCACTAACTTTGTTCATAGTGATGCTTCCTAAGGTCCATTTGAATTCACACTCCTGGACATCATGTTCTAGGTGAGTGATCACACCATCATGGTTATCTGGCTCTCTTTTGTATAGTTCTTCCATGTATTCTTGCCATCTCTTCTTAATAGTTTCTGCTTCTGTTAGGTCCATATGGTTTCTGTCCTTTATTGTATCTATCTTTGCATGAAAAGTTCCCTTGGTATCTCTAATTTTCTTGAAGAGATCTCTAGTCTTTCCCATTCTAAAGTTTTCCTCTGATTCTTTGCATTGATCACTGAGGAAGGCTTTCTTAATTTCTCCTTGGCTATTCTTAGGAAACTCTGCACTTAGATGGGAATATTTTTCCTTTTCTCCTTTGCCTTTCACTTCTCTTCTTTTCTCAGATATTTGTAAGGCCTGCTCAGAAAACCATTTTGCCTTCTTGCATTTCTTTTTCTTGGGGATAGTTTTCATTACCACCTCCTGTACAATGTCACATACCTCCATCCATAGTTCTTCAGGCACTCTGTCTGTAAGATCTAATGTCTTGGAAGTGTTTGTCATTTCCACTGTCTAATCATAAGAGATTTGATTTAGGTCTTTCCTGTATGGCCTAGTGGTTTTCCCTATTTTCTTCAATATAAGTCTGAATTTTGCATAAGGAGTTCATGATCTGATCCATAGCCAGCTCCAAATCTTGTTTTTGCTGACCGTATTGAGCTCCTCCATCTTCAGCTTCTAAGAGTATAATCAATCTGATTTCAGTATTGACCATCTGAAACTGTCCTTGAGTAGAGTCATCTCTTACGTTTTTGGAAGAGTGTGTTTGCTATGACCAGTGTGTTCTATTGGCAAAATTTGGCTAGCCTTTGCCCTGCTTCATTCTGTACTCCAAGACCAAACTTGCCTGTTACTCAAGGTATCTCTTGACTTCATATTTTTCATTCCAGTCCCCTCTAATGAAAAGAACATCTTCTTTGGATGCTAGTTCTAAAACATCTTGCAGATCTTCACAGAACTGTTTAACTTCTTCAGCATTACTGTTTGAAGCATGTTCTAGGATTACTGTGTTACTGAATGGTTTGCCTTGGAAACAAATTAAGATCATTCTGTCATTTTTGAGATTGCCCTCAAGTATTGCATTTCAGACTCTTCTTTTGACTATAAGGGCTACTCCATTTCTTCTAGGGTCTTGCCCTTAGAAGTATATATAATTGCCATCCAATTTAAATTTGCCCGTCCCCACCCATTTTAGTTCTGATTCCTAAAATGTCAATGTTCACTCTTGCCATCTTCTGTTTGACCACTTCCAATTTATCTTGGTTCATGGACCTAACATTCCAGGTTCCTCTGCAGCGTTGTTCAGATATTTGAGCTCTCTGAATCATACAGCAAATTCTCACTGGCTAACTATTTTACATATGGTAATGTATAAGTTTTGATATTACCCTTTCAATTAATCCCTCTCTCTCTTTTCCTCCACTTTGTCTACAAGTTTCATCTATATGTCTGTTTCTCCAGTGCCGCCCTGCAAAAAGCTTAACCAGTAATATCTTTCCAGATTCCATACATATGCATTAATACACGATGTTTGCTTTTCTCTTTCTGACTTACTTCACTCTGTATAATAGGCTTTAGGATCATCCACCTCATTAAAACTGACTCAAATGTGTTCCTTTTTATGATCGAGTAATATTTCATTAAAAAAAAAAAATATATATATATATATATATATATATATATATATATATACACACACCATCAATTCTGTATCCACTTTCCTTTCAGTGGACATCTACATAGCTTCTAGGCCCTAGCTATTGTAAACAGTGCTTCAGTGGGGGTACATGTGTCTCTTTAAATTATAGTTTCCTTGGGGTATATGCCCAGTACTGGGATTACTGGTTCATATGACAGCTTTATTCCTAATTTTTTAAGGAATTATTATTCTGTTCTCCACAGTGGCTGTATCAGTTTAAATTCTCACCAGCACTGCAAGATTGTTCTCTTTGTTTCATATCCTCTTCAGCATTTACTTTGAGACAGTCAGTTCCTAGGTAGCTTTTAAGAAGTCTGGGGTCCCCAAGGAGGAGAAAAGGAGCCCAGGGCCCTTGAGAAGGAGAAAGGGGTCTGAGGCTCTCAAGGAGAAAAGGACAATTTTTTCCCTACTTTTTTTTGCTTTGTCTTAGTCAATATAACAATGTATCTTGCTTGAGGATATGTTTCTCCTTAACAAGAACCTTCTGACTAATCTTGTCATCTTAAAACTTGAGTACTGTGGGAGTGGGTCTGGTAAGATCTTTCTATAGTTAGTTCTAATCCTGTTATCTTAAGATGTATGTTGTGGGAGTGGGTCTGATAAAAGTGTGTACAGCTTTGCTAAGATTAGAGAGTGGGGCACTCTCCATCCCCTTCTGATGTCTATGTCAGCAGCTTTCTCAGAAGTCTTTTCATACTTTGATAAAACTCTGCTACACAAAAGCTCTTCAGTGATCAAGCTGCTCCCTGGTCCCAAAGCTAAATCTTCTTCTTTGGAGATAAGAATCATTCACTGTATGCTATCAATTTTTTACAGATTTTTGATGATAGACATCTAACTGATGTGAGGTGATACATCATTATAGTTTTGATTTTCATTTCTCTAATAATGAGCAATGTTGAGCATCTTTTCATGTGATTATTAGCCATCTATATGTCTTTTTTGGAGAAATGCCTGTTTAGGTTTTCTGCCCACTTTTTGATTGGCTTGTTTGTTTTTCTGGTATTGAGCTGCACGAGTTGCTTGTATAGAGATTAATCCTGTAGTTGATATCTAACCTCATAACACTGTGGTCAGAAAAGATGTTTGAAATCATTTCAATTAAAACAAAAAATGCCAAGCCTTGATTTGTGACCCAAAATGTGTTCTATCCTGGAAAATGTTCCGTGTACACTTAAGGAAAAAGCACAATCTACTGTTTTTGGATGAAATGTGCTGCAGATATAAATTAGGTTCAATGGTCCAATGTATCATTTAAAGCTTGTGTTTCCTTATTAATCTTACGTCTGTATGATCTATCTGTTGGTGTGAGTAGAGTATTAAAGTCTCTCCCTATTACTTTGTTACTGTTGATTTCCCCTTTAGTGGTTGTTAGCATGTGCCTTATGTATTAAGGTTCTCCTATGTTGGGTGCATGCTGCTAAGTCACTTCAGTCGTGTCTGACTCTGTGCGATCCCATAGACGGCAGCCCACCAGGCTCCCCCATCCCTGGGATTCTCCAGGCAAGAACACTGGAGTGGGTTGCCATTTCCTTCTCCATGTTGGGTGCATACATACTTATAATTGTTATTTCTTCTTATTGGATTGAAACCTTCATCATTGTGCAGTGTTTTTCTGTGTCTCTTAGTAAAGGTCTTTATTTAAAAGTGTATTTTATTTGATATGAGTATAGCTACTCCCAATTCCTTTTGATTTCCATTTGCATGAAATATCTTTTTCCAGTGCCTCACTTTCAAACTGTAGGTCTGAAGTGTCTCTTGTAGATAGCATATATAGGGGTCTTGTGTTTGTATCCATTCAGTCAATCTATGTATTTTGTTTATAGAATTTAGTCCATTCACATTTAAGGTAATTATTGAAATGAATGATGCTACTGAAAAAGGAAATGGCAACCCACTCCAACATTCTTGCCGAGAAATTCCCTTGGACAGAGGAGCATTGTGGGCTACAGTCAGGGTGGTCATTTTCTCCTTCAAATCTGAATGAGATTCTTGTTAAATAGAGTAATCTTGATTGTATTTCCCTTTCATCTCTTTAAGTATATCCTGTCATTCCCTTCTGACATGCAGAGTTTCTCTTCAAGGATCAGCTGTTAGCCTCATGGGGATCCCTATGTATGTTATTCATTGCTTTTCTCTTACTGCTTTTAATATCTGTCCTTAATGTTTAATTTTTGTTCAGTTCAGTTCAGTCATTCAGTCATGTCCCACTCTTTGCAACCACAGAGCAACCTTCTTGCAGCACACCAGGTCTCCCTGTCCATCACCAACTCCCAGAGTTCACCCAAACCCATGTCCATCGAGTTGGGGATGCCATCCAACCATCTCATCCTCTGTTGTCCCCTTCTCCTCCTGCCCTCAGTCTTTCCCAGCATCAGGGTATTTTCCAATGAGTCAGCTCTTCTCATCAGTTGACCAAAGTATTGGCATTTCAGCTTCAACATCAGTCCTTCCAATGAACACCCAGGACTGGTCTCATTTATGATGGACTGGATGGATCTCCTTGCAGTTAAAGGGACTCTCAAGAGTCTTCACCAAAACCACAGATAAAAAGCATCAATTCTCTAGTGCTCAGCCTTCTCTCTAGTCCAACTCTCACATCCATACATGACCACAGGAAAAACCATGGCCTTGACTAGACGGACTTTGGTGACAAAATAATGTCTCTGCTTTTTAATATGCTGTCTAGGTTGGTCATAAAATTCCTTCCAAGGAGTAGTTAGTTAGTGTTAGTGTTAGTCGCTCAGTCGTTCCCGACTCTTTGTAACCCCATGGACTGCAGATCACCAGGCTCCTCTGTCCATGAGATTTTCCAGGAAAGGATACTGGAGTGGGTTGCCGTTTCCTTCTCCATCCAAAGAGTAAGTGTCTTAATTTCATGGCTGCAATCACCATCTGCAGTGATTTTGGAGCCCCCAAAAAGAAAGTCAGCCACTATTTCCACTGTTTCCCGATCTATTTCCAATGAAGTGATGGGGCCAGATGCTATGATCTTAGTTTTCTGAATGTTGAGCTTTAAGCCAACTTTTTCACTCTCCACTTTCACTTTCATCAAGAGGCTCTTTACTTCTTCTTCACTTTCTGCCATAAGGGTGCTGTCATCTGTATATCTGAGGTTATTGATATTTTCCCAGCAATATTGATTCCACCTTGTGCTTCTTCCAGCCCAGCGTTTCTTATGATGCACTCTGTATTTAAGTTAAATAAGCAAGGTGACAATATATAGCCTTGACATACTCCTTTTCCTATTTGGAACCAATCTGTTGTTCCATGTCCAGTTATAACTGTTGCTTCCTGACCTGCATACAGATTTCTTAAGAGTCAGGTCAGGTGGTCTGGTATTCCCATCTCTTTCGGAATTTTCCATAGTTTATTGTGATCCACACAGTCAAAGGCTTTGGCATAGTCAATAAAGCAGAAATAGATGTTTTTCTGGAACTCTCTTCCTTTTTCCATGATCCAGCGGATATAGGCAATTTGATCTCTGGTTCCTCTGCCTTTTCTAAAACCAGCTTGAACATCTGGAAGTTCATGGTTCACATATTGCTGAAGCCTGGCTTGGAGAATTTTGAGCATTACTTTACTAGCGTGTGAGATGAGTGCAATTGTGTGGTAGTTTGAGCATTCTTTGGCATTGCCTTTCTTTGGGATTGGAATGAAAACTGACCTTTTCCAGTGCTGTGGCCACTGCTGAGTTTTCCAGATTTGCTGGCATATTGAGTGCAGCACTTTCACAGCATCTTCCTTCAGGATTTGAAATAGCTCAACTGGTATTCCATCACCTCCACTAGCTTTGTTCATAGTGATGCTTTCTAAGGCCCACTTGACTTCACATTCCAGGATGTCTGGCTCTAGGTGAGTGATCATACCATCGTGATTATTTGGGTCGTGAAGATCTTTTTTGCACAGTTCTTCTGTGTATTTTTGCCACCTCTTCTTAATATCTCTGCTTCTGTTAGGTCCCTACAATTTCTGTCCTTTTTTGTGCCCATCTTTGCATGAAGTGTTCCCTTGCTATTTCTAATTTTCGTGAAGAGATCTCTAGTCTTTCCCATTCTGTTGTTTTCCTCTATTTCTCTGCATTGATCACTGAGGAAGGCTTTCTTATCTCTCCTTGCTATACTTTGGAACTCTGCATTCAAATTGGTGTATCTTTCCTTTTCTCCTTTGCTTTTTGCTTCCCTTCTTTTCACAGCTATTTGTAAGGCCTCCTCAGACAGCCATTTTGCTTTTTTTCATTTCTTTTTCTTGTGGATTATTTTGATTCCTGTCTCCTATACAATATCATGAACCTCCGTCCATAGTTCATCAGGCACTCTGTCTGTCAGATCTAGTCCCTTAAATCTATTTCTGACTTCCACTGTATAGTCATAAGGGGTTGCTCTAGTGGTTTTCTCCACTTTCTTCAATTTCATTCTGAATTTGGCAGTAAGGAGTCATGATCTGAGCCACAGTGTTTGATTAATATGTGTCTTGACATATTTCTCCTTAGGTTTATCCTGTATGAAACTCTCTTGTCTTCCTAAAATTGGGTGGCTAAACTTTTCCCATGTTCAGTAACTTTTCCACTGTAATCTCTAATATTTTCTCATATCCTTTCCTTTTGTCTTCTTCTTGGACCCTCTGGTTTGAATGTTTTTACACTTAATATTGTCCCAGAGGTCTCTGAAACTGTCCTCATTTCTTTTTATTCCTTTTTCTTTATTCTACTCTGCTTTAGTTATTTCAACCATCGTATCTTCCAACTCACTTATACATTTTTCTGCCTCAATTATTCTGCTACTGGTTTCCTCTAGGGTGTTTTTGATCTCAGTTACTGTGTTATCCATTGTTCATGGTCTATTCTTAATTATTCTAGGTCCTGGTTACACATTTCCAGTATCTTCTTGATCTGTGCCTCTAGTCTATTTATCTGTTCTTCCATTTTGTTTTCAAGATTTTCAAAATAAATCATCTTTACTAACATTGCTCTAAATTCCTTTGCAGGTAGACTGTTATTTCCTCTTCATTTGTTTTGCCTCATGGGTTTTCCCATGTTCCTTCATCTTCTGCATATTTCTGTCTTTTCATTTTGCTGTATTTACTGTGTTTAGGGTTTCCATTCTTCAGGTGTAAGGTCATAGTTTCTCTTAAATGTGGAGTCTTCCCCCCATGAGTTGGTTGGACCAGTGCCTTGTGAAAGTTTCTTGGTTGGTGAGATGTGTGCCTGTGTTCTGGAGGATAAAGCTGGATCTTGTCTCTCTGAAGGGCAGTGCAATGTCCAGCAGTATGTTTTGGGGTGTCTTTGGGTTTCATATGGCTTTGGGCAGCCTATCTGCTATTGTGCCGAGTTGTGCACCTGTTTTGCTGAAGAATTGGCATGGGGCATCTGGCACTGGAGCTTGCTAACCTCTGGGTGGGGCTTGGTTTTGGTGTTGAAATGGAGGCCTTTGGGAGAACTCTTGCTGATTAATGTTCCATGGGATCAAGAGTTCTCTACTGGTTCAAAGATTTGAACTTGGGTCTTCCACCTCTGAGGTTCAGGCCTGACCTATACTATAGCACCAAGACTGCACAGGTCAAACAGCACAGAAGACAAAGCTCCAAGACTTGGTGAAAACAACACTCAACAGCCCAGAACACCCAGAGAAATACACACCAAAGTCATCTAATATTTCTAGGAAGGTCTCTGGACCTGTTGTGGACAGTGAGGGGTCAGTTCAGTGTCAGATCTGGCCTTACTCCAGCTTATACTTGCTCTCAAAGGCCACAGTTACCCCGAAAGTCCACAGTCTCAAACTGTGGGGATTTAATTGACTGCACCTTTGGCTTCAGGAGATCATTACCTTTCTCTTCTTTGGCCAGATAGTCCCTGGTGTTGTGCTTTGGATTTGGGCCCAGCTCTTCTTGTAGGCCGCCTTGTGGTGTCCATTGCCTGCCTAAGCAAGAGAGGCAAAGGCCAAGGGTTATTAGCGCTCACTTGCTCACTGGGCTGGGGAGAGGGAGGGTATGACAGCCACATTTGGGATGTACAAGGAAGTGCCTGCTGTGGTAGAGACTTGATGGATAATGCTACAGTCTGAAGTGGGTCATGCACTCTACTAGAGGATCTGGCCTCTGGTTGTGAGTCCCTAGGAAGAGCCACACTGCTTACTACTACTACTACTGTCACTTCAGTCGTGTCCGACTCTGTGTGACCCCTTAGATGGCAGCCCACCAGGCTCCCCCGGCCCTGGGATTCTCCAGGCAAGAACACTGGAGTGGGTTGCCATTTCCTTCTCCAGTGCATGAAAGTGAAAAGTGAAAGTGAAGTCGCTCAGTCGTGTCCGACCCTCAGCGACCCCATGAACTGCAGCCCACCAGGCTGCTCCATCCATGGGATTTTCCAGGCAGGAGTACTGGAGCGGGGTGCCATTGCCTTCTCCGAGCCAAGCTGCTTAGGGTCCCAGTAAAATGTGGGCAGTAACCTGGGCCTGCTCACAGGCTGGTGACAGCTCCCACCTCTGGGGTCAGGACCACAGCAGCTACATTTTGTCTGCTGCCTCAGGCACTTTGCCTGACTTGGCCATGGCTAGTGGCTTACATTTCCCCCTCTGGGATTGTAAACTGCAGTCACTTCTAATGCTACTGCTGGTGCTCCTACTAAATTTGCCAGCTTTGGCAGCTGCTGGGGCACACAGCCACTGTCTGCGAACATGCAGAGTTAGAGTGTTCTGGCGATAAAAATATCTTTCCTCTCTGGGACACCCAGTCTTTTCTCTGGATTTCCTCAGATGTGTCTTACTAGTCCCTTCAAAGTATCTTCATGGCAGTCAGCCCCCATTTTCTCTCTGGTGTCTGACACTCAAACCTAAGCCTTGGCACCCCACCCCAACCTGAGCCCCAGCATCCCACCCTCACTCTCTGACCCAGGTGAGAGCATGTGAGCCACTTTTCAGGTGGGAAGAGATATTCAGCAACAATCTCTGTGGTGAATTCTGCTTTGCCTTCTGAGTACCCGCTATTACACTTCCTCTGAGGTTCCAAAGTTTCCACCTGTCCTGACCTGTGAGGGAGTTTCTGAGAGTGCAGAAACTTTTCCTCCTTCACAGCTCCCTCCCCAGGGCACAAGACCCATCCTGAAGTCCTTTGTCTCTTTAAAAAAACAAACAAACAAACTTTATCTTTTACCTTACCTCATTCTAAGGAGATTGGTTTGCCCTCTTGTAAGTTGAATGTTTTCTGCCAGCATTCTGAAGGCGTTCTGTAGGAGCTGTTCTTATGTAGATGACTTTTTGATGTATTGGTGGGGAGGAAAGTGATCTCATCTTATTCTTCCACCATCTTGGAAATTCTGTCTGTGCCTTTGTTGATAGTAAAAATAACTCCAAGGAATCATCTGCAACAAGAACAACAAATCCCCCTTTGTTTTTCTTTCTGTCAGTGGTTGAGATGAGAGAGATGTTGATAGACCTTCCCAGATCAAGTCCTGCCACTGCGCCTCCCTCTCAGAACCTTACTCCATTACACCCCAGGAATCTTCAGAAGCCCCTCCACTTAAAAAAATTTTAATTTTAGACTTATAAGAATCTGTTGTTTTTTTTAAGTATAGGATTTTATCAAATATATTAAAAGGCAAAATTAATTTACTAAAGTTGGTTTTCTGTCAGTATAGGTATTGCATAGACAGAGTATTCTGAACTGAATTAATTGATATATAATAACCATTTGATTGATTAATTATTTGTATTGTAATTCTGTACAAACTACAGCAATAGTGTTTTTTATTTATTTTATTTCAGGTTTTTCTTTAGGTTATTTTATTAAAGCAATCAAGAATTTGAGACCATAAGTACATCTCAGTTGAATAAGAACTTCAGTCCTGTAAAATGTTGTTTGCTTCATGGTAGAATGCTGCTGATAAAGCTTTGAGTTTGTAGCAGTTTCACTGAACTTAATTTGTTTAAGCAAAAAGGATCCTGCTGAAATCCCTGTTGTTGACAACCCATAAATGTATGCTGGGTGTTGACTGTTACTTTTTCTTTTCCACTTTTGTTTATTTACTGATTTTTTTTTTAATTGGAGTACAGTTGTTCCACACTACCAATTCTGCTGTATAGCAAAGTGAATCAATCATACACATACATATATCCTCTCTTTCCTGGATTTACTTCCCATTTAGACCAACACACAGCACCGAAGGACTTTTCTGTGCTATACAGTAGGTTCTCATTAGTAATCTATTTCACACATAGCAGTGTATATATGTCAATCACATTCTTCCAATTCACCCCACCCCCCATTTCCCCTTGGTATCCATATGTATGTTCCCTATGTGTGTGTCTCTATTTCTGCTTTGCAAATAAGATCTTCTCTACCATCTTTCTAAATTCCGCATATATGTGTTAATATATGGTATTTGTTTATTTCTTTCTGGCTTACTTCACTCTGTATGACAGTCTCTAGCTACACCCATGTCTCTGCAAATGACACAATTTTGTTCTCTTTAAGACAGTAAAAGTCTACTGCATATGTGTGCCACGTCTTGTATATCTATTCCTCTGCTGATGGACATTTAGGTTGCATCCAAATCCTGGCTATTGTACACAGTGCTGCAATGAACATTGAATTATATGTCTTTTTGAATTATAATTTTCACTGGGTACACACCCAGGAGTGGGATTGCACGGTCATACAGTAGTTCTGTTTTTAGTTTTTTAAGGAACCCCCATACTGTTCTCCATAGTGGCTGTATCAGTTTACACTTCCACAATAATATAAGAGGGTTACAATGTTGGAGGGTCCTTTTCTCCACCCTCCAACATCTATTTTTTGTAGATTTATTGATGATGGTCACTCTGACCAGTGTGAGGTGATAATTCATTGTAGTTTTGATTTGTATTTCTCAAATATTAATGATGTTGAACATCTTTTTGTGTACCTTTTGGCCATCTGTATGTCTTCTTTAGAGAAATGTCTAAACTTAGGTTATATGCCCATTTTTAATTAATTAATTTGATATTGAGCTCAATCTGTGGTTGTGTGCTCAGTCATGTCTGACACTTTGTGACTCGATGGACTGTAGTCAGCCAGGCTCCTCTGTCCATGGGCTTTCCCAGGCAAGAATACTGGAGTGGGCTGCCATTTCCTTTTCCAGGGAATCTTCCTGACTCAGGCATTGAACCCACATCTTCTGCATCTCCTGCATTGGCAGGCAGATTCTTTACAACTGTGCCACCTGGGAAGCCCTTATTAAGTTTACTTAGGTCTCATGTGTTTATTTTTGTTTTTATTTTCATTAATCTAGGATGTGAGTTAAGAAAGATCGTGAGTAGCAGTGTTTTTTTACTGTCATATTCATTCAACCATTTAAATTTAGAATGCAAGAAAAATTGTTTTATGTTGAATTTCAGTCCCAAACTTCTACAAAATACAGTACTTTTTCTTTTTTTTTTTAACTAAATTATGTCTTATGTATCTTTTCTTAGCCTCCATATCCTTTCATGTGACATACAGATTATGGTATTTTTATTCAAGGAAACCTCAAAAATGTTTTCCTAACTTCATGGATAACCTTTAATATGATATCATTCTGAGATTTAAGAACCGATTTTTCCTTTTTTGTATTATGTTTTACTAAATAGCTTCTTGACCAAGTGTCTAGATAATATACATTGGAAAATTTATGAATAGATGTGGATAGATGTTTGTTTTCTGAACTTGAAAAGTGTAACTATTAACATAAAATAATGCTGATTATAACAACA
Organism: Bos grunniens; assembly: GCF_055505025.1. Lineage (NCBI taxonomy): Eukaryota > Metazoa > Chordata > Mammalia > Artiodactyla > Bovidae > Bos > Bos grunniens. The sequence continues at coordinate 4,569,664 of NC_141176.1, read as the reverse complement.
ATAACGGTATTGCTATTTTTTTTTTAGTTTTATAGCATCATACCAAACACTTTATGAGACAATTAAAAAAAAAGAAAAGACCAAGAATAGGTAAGTCCAAAGATGATGCCCATGAAAAAAGAAAAATTACATTTTGCAAAATGTCACATAACATAAAAGTGTATAGGCTTCAGATTATTCTATATGGTTTCCTATACTGATATTTATGGTTTTCATACTTCATGGAAATGTTATGGGAATAATAGTATGCAATTTTGACATGTTTAAAATTTATAAGAGATATCAAAGAGGTGTGACATTCATTGCTTTTTTTTTTATTAAAGCAGATAAGAATGGACTATAGGTTATGACATTTCCTTTCAAAGAAAATTCTAAAAATCACCCCTCAGTGTGAAGATAACCTTCAATATCATATCACACTGGCTGTTTGGAGACAATTATTCTCCCCCATTTTTCTGCAATTTTCTCACATATCACACTTGTCAAAATATCTAGGAAATACATGTTACAACATTATACCAATAGATAGAGTTGGTAGGTATTTTTTGACTTTAAAAATAATATAACCCAAGCAAAAATAATGATAAATATCATAATTAACAAAATCTTTCTGGTTTTTATTTGAAATAGCTAACTTCTTTAACATAATCAAGACATAGAAACTTTTTCACTGAAAGCTTTTATTTGGAACTAAGTTGATTAATTTACAAATCCTGATGAAGAAGGTAAAATTAAAGGTGTACTTGAAGTGCAAGAGAGATATTTTGAATCACATGTAAGGTATTTTTATATTATCATTGGAGATGGAAATGGATAAAACCAAGAAAGAACAAATTGTGTTGTAAAATGAATGATGAAAGATAAATATAGAGAAATAAAAGAGCATGAGATTTCAATGAATGTAACAACAAAATTTTGAAACATTATTATCACAGCAACTAAGTCTGAGTAATGTCTTTTGGCCTAGATATAAGGAAATAACCAGAAAGGAAAAATTTTATTCAGTTATTTCATGATAAAACATACAGAACTTTATTTGGCCAAGCCAAAAATCAGTCAGTTCAATTTAGTCGCTCAGTCATGTCCAACTGTTTGCAACCCCATGAATCGCAGCATGCCAGGCCTACCTGTCCATCACCAACTCCCAGAGTTCAACCAAACTCATATGCATCGAGTCGGTGATACCATCCAGCCATCTCATCCTCTTTCATCCCCTTCTCCTCCTGCTCCCAATCCCTCCCAGCATCAGGGTCATTTCCAATGAGTCAGCTCTTCGCATGAGGTGGCCAAATGACTCCAGAATTCTATTAATTATAAGTAGGCACACTAAATAATTGTAAGTTATGTATAAGACAAATATTCCACTTCCATTCTTTTGAATTAATATAAAAGAAATAAGTTTTAAATACAAATATTTCACTTGTGCAAAGTAAAAGTGCCCTATATTAAGATCCTGGAAGAGATATTAAAAAAAAAAAAAAAAGAAAGAGAGAGAGAAAGAGAGCGAAATAAAAGGTTAGGAGAATTGCCTAATTGTTGTGACTAGAACCAATAGTACATTGTTGAATAAAAGGGAATACAGTGATCATCCTTGTTCCTGACCTTAAGAGGAAAGAATCCTCTTTTTCTGGTAAGTATGATGTTAGTTGCAAGCTTTTTGAAGATATTCTTTATGCTTTGTGAATCTAGAAGGGTGGGATGAGGTGAGAGGTGGAGGGTGGGGTTCAGGAAGGATGGTACTTATGTATGCTTATGCCTGATTCATGTTGGTGTATAACAAAAAACCAATATAATATAGAAAATCAATTATCCTACAATTAAAAATAAGTTAAAACAAAACAAAATTGCAATTTGTTCATAAAATAAAAATATTTTATATTTCCTTTTCTATAGTGCTTTAAATAGTTCACAAAATGTATTACTGTGACAAGTAATTAATATTACAGAGAGAATCCACAAAATATATTCAGTTATCCATTCAATAAACACCATGATAGATTTGGAAGATTCCCAGAGAAAACAATCAGTTTGATTCAGTTCAGTCACTCAGTCGTGTCCGACTCTTTGAGACCCCATGGACTACAGCACACCAGGCCTCCCTGTCCATCACCAGCTCCCAAAGTTTACTCATGTCCATTGAGTCAGTGATGCCATCCAACCATCTCATCCTCTGTAATCCCCTTCTCCTCCCTCATTTAATCTTTCCTTTCACCAGGGTCTTGTCCAATGAGTCAGTTCTTTGCATCAGGTGGCCAAAGTATTGGAGTTTCAGCTTCAGAATCAGTCCTTCCAATGGATATTCAGGACTGATTTCCTTTAGGATGTACTGGGTGGATCTCCATGCTGTCCAAGGGACTTTCAAGAGTCTTCTCCAACAACACAGTCCAAAAGCATCAATTCTTTGGCACTTAGCTTTCTTTATAGTCCAACTTTCACATCCATACATGACTACTGGAAAAACCATAGCCTTGACTAGACTGACCTTTGTGGCAAAGTCCATCTAGGTTGGTCATAACTTTTCTTCTAAGGACCAAGCATCTTTTAATTTCATGGCTGCAGTCATCATCTGCAGTGATTTTGGAGTCCCCCCCAAAATAAAGTCTGTCATCCTTTCCATTGTTTCCCCATCTATTTGCTGTGAAATATGGGACCAGATGTCATGATCTTAGTTTTCTGAATGTTGAGGTTTAAGTCAACTTTTTCACCCTCTTCTTTCACTTTCATCAAGAGGAGGCTCTTTAGTTCTTCTTCCTTTTCTGCCATAAGGGTGGTGTCATCTGTGTATCTGAGGTTATTGATATTTCTCCCAGCAATCTCGATTCCAGCTTGTACTTCATCCAGTCCAGCATTTCTCATGATGTACCCTACATATAAGTTAAATAAACAGGGTGACAATAAACAACCTTGACATACTCCTTTCCCGGTTTGGGACCAGTCTGAAAACACAAAGGAGGTTGAATCTACTCTTTAGAAGTTTAGAGTTCAGAAGAAAGGGAAATGATAACTTTATGTATATTTGAAAACTATCATTGTTGAATCACTAAATCATGTTCAACTTTTCGGGGCTCTGTGGACTGTAGCTTTCCAGGCTCCCCTGTCCTTCACTATCTCCTGGAGTTTACTCAAATTCATGTCCACTGAGTCAGTAATGCTATCTATCTCATCCTCTGCTACTCTCTTCTACTTTTGTCTCCAATTTTTCCCAGCATCAAGGTCTTTGTCAGTAAGTCAGCACTTCACATCAGGTCGCCAAAATGTTTTGGTCTTCTTGTAGTCCAAGTGACTCTAGAGTTTTCTTCAGCAATTTGAAAGCATCAATTCTTTATTGCTCAGTCTTTTTTATTGTACAACTCCCATATCTATACATGACTACTGGAAAAACAATAGCTTCGACTATATTCACCTTTGTCAGCAAAGTTGCGTCTCTGCTTTTTAATATACTACTAGGTTTGTCACAGTTTTCCTTGCAAGGAGCTAAGGTCTTTTAAATTCATTGCTGTAGTCATTGTCCACAGTGATTTTTGAGCCCAAGAAAATAAAATCTGTCATTGCTTCCACTTTTTCCCCTTCTATTTGCCATGAAGTGATGGGACCAGATACCATGATCTTAGTTTTTTTTTTTAATACTGAGTTTCAAGCCAACTTTTTCACTGTCTTCTTTCACCCTCATCAAGAGGCTCTTTAAATAAGTAAGTATTAGTTGCTTAGTCATGCCTGATTCTTTGCAATCCCATGTATAGCCTGCCAGGCTCCTCTGTCCATGGAATTCTCCAGGCAAGAATACTGTAGTGGGTAGCCATTTCCTTCTGTAGGAAATCTTCCCCACCCATGGATCAAACCCAAGGCTCTTGCATTGAAGGCAAGTTCTTTACTGTTTGAGCCACCAGGGAAGCCCTTATAGGCAATGTAATTTCTTTTGTATCCCATCTTCACCAAGATATCTAGCTTGGTGCTGAGCAGCCATTGATCTTATGTGAAAACTCACCTATTTATGACATGCATCTTAATGAAAACTACATTAAATAAGCCATCTTCACCAAGATATCTAGCTTAGTGCTGAGCAGTCATTGATCTTACATGAAAACTCACCTATTCATGACATGCATCTTAATGAAAACTACATTAAATAAGAAAGGACTAAAAAAGGTTCAGTGCTTTGTATATTTTTTTGTTGTTGTTGGAATTATAACAAGTGTGACATATTGACAGCAAGACATAGAAGAAATGCAGATGTACTAATTTTGATACCCACAATAAGGTACACTTAGTGCCTTAACATAATAATAAATGCTATGTTGAATGGTTTATTCTGATAAGAACAAAAAAAGGTGTATCTTACCTCCTACCTGCCTCAGGAAAAAAAAAAAAAAAATCTGCTTCTGCCATAGGGTGTAGGAACTCACCATACTTAGAATTCTGCCTAATTCACACAGTAGAACAGGGGGAGAGGCAGTAGGTTGGTGAGAAGAAATCACGTTAATCTTCTTTTAGTCCCCAGACATCAGAGGTTTTCACATTCCCTCCAAGGTCATTTTACTGCAGTGAATTGGGACTTACACATTATACTTTCCATCTTCTTCACAGGGTGTTGTGAGAATTAATGAGATACTCAGCTCAATTCGCATATTTCTCCACACGTCTGTGGATCTACTCCATACCCTGAGGAGTACTTTACAGGCATCCTTTATTGGAATTTCAGTATGTTCAATTAATAATAATTTAATTAAATTTTTATTTTAAAAATAACATCAAACTCCCCAATGCTTTCAAACTTACAAGTGTTCCTCTCTGTAAAACACATATTAATTAGGGATCCCAGCTACATTTGGTGTTCTTTAGCTGTCTTGAACTATCTAACCAAGCACTTCTCTCTTCAATTAAAACACACACACACACACACACACACACACACACACACACACACACGCAAATGTAACTTGGGGAAATCCTGTGCAAAATTAATATGCTTCTTGCACCCTATTCATTGCTTCTGAACATGGAGCTCTTATTGCAATTAGTTGGAGCTCTGTGCACTGACAAAATGAAGCGGTTGCAGAAGGGAATGCCAATCTGGCCCTTCACCTTTACTCTTCTGATTAATTTAAACTTAAGCCATCAAGATGTAATCTTAAGGATCAGTTGACTTTTCAAGATAACTCTTTGGTGTTTTACAGATTTTTTGAAGTTCCCCCTCCTAATAGTTTATTTAAGGACTAACTAACCAATTATATAGGAAAATATTTAGAGAGGGAAGTAAGAGAGATGGAGGTGGGAGAAACAGAACAAAAAAAAAAAAAGAAGAAGAAGAAGAAGAAGTAGAAACTGAGTGTGAGCTAGAATCCTAGAAGGTTGTTTGATTCTTCAAAGTTTTAATCAAATTGTTGTATGTAGCTGTAGAAAGCATAATGACTTTGTGGTAAAAAAAATAATTTATCTTACTCTTGGAATTCCCTGGAAATCAAGTGGTTAGAGTTCCATGCTTCCACTGCAGGGGAAACCAGCTCAATCCGTGGCCAGGGAACTAAAATCTTGGTGGGATGGGGAAGATTATTTGTTCTATTCTTAACAATTAGAAACTTACAAACACCTTATATAGTTTCCAGCGAATCACTTAACTTCTGCACTCCCTAGAGAACTATATCATCTCCAGGCACTATTCTAGCCCTAAATAAAGTCTGTGTCACAGTTCAACCCAAGGGCTGGTCCTGTGTCTCAGAAACCATATTTCACTTGTTCACATGTCCTGCTAAATAAATTGCTCAATGGGAGAGATTGTGACATGTCCACTTCTTATATCCACAGTTCCTGGCACAAGGTAGGCCTTGGAAAACGTATTTACTGAACTATCACACTGAAAAAGGCAAAATAAATAAGTAGCATTAAATTGAAAAAACTAGATTTTTTAAGTAAATAATTATATAACATTTTCAACTTAAAAAATTTTACATTTTGAGGGATGTAAAAATAAATGACAGTGAGAAATACAAGGGATATTAGTAAATAATAGGTAGGTTTTACTAAAAAATAAAATCAAGAAAAGTGGAATGACCTGTATCACAAAGCCTGTGAGGAAGAAAAGGCAATTTTATAAAAGAAAACTAGTCCATAATGGCCTCAGCTGCTGTCCTAAACTGCAGAATGCAGTTTAGTCTGTGTTTAATGGTCCGCAAGTGGCAAATTATCATTTTTCATTTGTTTTTATTTCTTCCTGGTAATTGGAAAGATAATATAATGGCATCAAAAATAGCATTTATGACTTCTGACAATAAGAACCCAACAGAAAGCAACTATTTTGAGACTTAATGAAATATCCATGGGCAGTTCTAAGAAGAATGAGATAATCACTAAACAGAGCTGTCTGATGAAATATCCAATTTAGTTGTTTTGTATAGATTTTATCTCCTTCCATATAAGGCAGAGATTTTCATACAAAATGACTAATCAGCATTAATTTTGGCTGCCAAATTAGTCTGCCCCTCCAGCTTCTTGCGTTAACTTTATAAATGGCACTCAATACAAAGTAACTTACCTAAAACAAGACTATTTCACATTCTTTCCTTAACTCTCTAGAATTTGTCTTTTTGTTTTTGATTTTTGCGATTTTTTTTTTTAATTTTTTCTTTCTTATCTGGTTATTCCATTTCTTATATTCAAAATAGTGTCATCTTCTTTCCCCATTTTCCTCTAGCTTCTGTTTACCTCTTCCTCTACTAAATCAATTTATTAATATTTGCTACCTTTTTCTTCTTATCTGACATCCAATGCTCATGGATTTGATCCTAACAAATGATGGAGTCAACTTTCCTGGCCTGGTTAAAGAATCATTTTTAATCTGCCATTGGTTCCCTTTGAATGTAACTGAAAAAAAAATTATATCTTAAATGTATAATTTAAAAGACAAGCTAAATAGGGTGGGGTGTAGTCCTAAGATGGAAGAGGAATAGGATGGGGAGACCACTTTCTCCCCCTGAAAATTCATCAAAAGAACATTTGAACGCTGAGTAAATTCCACAAAACAACTTTTGAATGCTGGCAGAGGACATTAGGCACCCAGAAAGGCAGTCAATTGTCTTTAAAAGGAGGTAGGAAAAAATATAAAAGATAAAAAGAGAGGCAAAAGAGGTAGGGACAGAGATCCGTCCTGGGAAGGGAGTCTTAAAAAACAGAGAAGTTTCCAAAAACCAGGGAACACTCTCACTGGCGAGTCTGTGGCAAGCTCTGGAACCTCAGAGGGCAACATAACCAGGAGGGAAAATAAATAAATAATTAAAATCCACAGATTACATGCCTAAAGGCAACTCCCAGCAGAGAAACAGCACAGACGCCTGCATCCACCACTAGCAAGCAGGGGCTGGGCAGGGAGGTGGGGGCTGCATTGCTTAGAGTAAGGACCAGGCCTGAATGCCCCAAGGGCAATTTGAAGGAACTAACTAGAGAGAGCAACCCAGATGGTGGGATAGCTATCCCATGAAGAGCTCTAATCAAAGACACCGCCAGGCCCACTCACAGAACAAAGGACTAAGCAGAGCTAGCTGGCTGCATACCGGCCCATCCTCTGCCAGAGACAGGTAGGCGAGGGCAGCCAGAGCTGGAAGGGGGCAATCACGGCCCCAGAGTGGCATCACCTACCAAACTGCAAGCAGACTTCGTTGGTAACCAAGACTCCTTTGGATTCCAGATGGTCGACATCTGTCATGAGGGTCGCAGCCAGAGATCAGCTCCCCAGGAGAGACACACAGCACACCTAAGAAGGCTCGCCTGTTGTACACCCAGAAAACTGAGTGGCAAGGATAGGGGAGGTGATAAGTCGCAGCCCCAACTGGGGGCGACTGCACTCGCCAAGCACCTATCACTTGAACTGCTCAGAATGGGGAAGGGCACAAAATGCTGGCCCACCTGAATCTGCGCCTTTGTGGAGTACCTGAAAACCTGAACCTGAGCTGCTTAGACCGTGGAAGTGCACGCAACCCAGGGCCTGCTTCAGACAGTTCCAGCAGAGCAACCCAGAGCCTGAGAAGTGTAGCCTGGGAAAGCACACACACCATGAGTGGGGGCAAACCCAGTATGGCTGAGACACACAGAGCACTCCCCACAGACACCAGTGATATTTGTTTGCAGTGTTCCTCCCTCCCCACAGCACAACTGAACAAGTAAGCCTACAAAAAGGTGACCACCAACAGCTCCTTTTGTGTCAGGGTGGAAATTAGACACTGAAGAGGCCAGCAAACAGAAGAAGCTAAAATAAAACAGAGGGAACCGCTTTGGAAATGATAGGTACAACAGATTAAAACCCTGTAGTTAGCACTGACTACATAGGAAGGGGCCTAGAGATCTAGAGAAGTGTAAGCCAGATCAAGGAACTATCTGAAAATGAACTGAGCCCAAATTGCCCACAACAACACCAGAGAAAGTCCTAGATATATGTTTACTATTATCATTTTTTAATTATTTTTTTAAATTTTAAGTCCTCTATTACCCCTTTAATTTTCATTTTTATAACCTAATACTTTGCAAAAAAAAAAAAAAAAGACTTTTTAAAGCAAACTTCATATATATATATATATATATATAATTTTTGTGACTTTTTTTTCTTTAATATTGTATTTTTGAGACTTTAACCTCTACTCTAAATTTTTAATCTTTGCTTTCTGGTATTTGTTATCAATTTTGTACCTTTAAGAACCCAATCTTCAGTACCCATTTTTACTTGGGAATGAGATTACTGGCTTGACTGCTCTCTCCCACTTTGGATTCTCCTTGTTCTCCATCAGGTCGCCTCTATCTCCTCCCTCCCCCTTCTCTTCTCTACCCAACTCTGTGAATCTCTTTGTGTGTTCTGGCCTGTGGAGAATAATTAGGAAATGATAACTGGCTGCATCTGTCTCTCTCCTTTTGATTCCCCCTTTTCTCCTCCTGGACACCTCTGTCTCCTTCCTCCCTCTTCTCCTCTCTGTGTAACTCCGTGAACATCTCTGAGGAATCCAGACTGTGGCCAGCACATAGGGAAGTGATTACTGGCTAGCTTGCTCTCTCCCTTTTTGACTCCCCCTCTTCTCCTCCTAGTCACCTCTATATCCCTTCTCCCTTTTCTCTTCTTCATGTAACTCTGTGTACCTCTCCATGTGTCCCTCACTGTGGAGAAATGTTCCATCATTAACCTAGATGGTTTATCATTGGTGCTGTATAGATGGAGAAGTCTTGAGGCTACTGTAAGAATAAGACTGAAAACCAGAGGCAGGAGGCTTAAGTCCAAATCCTGAGAACACCAGAGAACTCCTGACTCCAGGGAACATGAATGGATAGGAGCTCATCAAATGCCTCCATACACTGAAACCAAGCACCACACGAGGGCCAACAAGTTCCAGAGAAAGATATACCATGCAGATTCTCCAACAAACAGAAACATAGCCCTGAGCTTCAATATACAGGCTGCCCAAAGTCACTCCAAACCCACTAACATCTCAGAACTCATTACTGGACACATTAGTGAACTCCAGAGAGAAGAAATCCAGCTCCACCCACCAGAACACCGACACAAGCTTCCCTAACCAGGAAACCTTGACAAGCCACACGTCCAAACCCACCCATGGTGATGAACCTCCACAATAAAAAGGAACCACAAACTGCCAGAATATGGAAAGGCCACCCCAAACACAGCAATATAAACAAGATGAAAAGGCAGAGAAATACCCAGTAGGTAAAGGAAAAGGATAAATGCTCACCAAACCCAACAAAAGAGGAAGAGATAGGGAATCTACCTGATAAAGAATTCCAAATAATGACAGTGAAAATGATCCAAAATCTTGAAAACAAAATTGAGTTACAGATAAATAGCCTGGAGAAAAGGATCAAAAAGATGCAAGAAATGTTTAACAAGGACCTAGAAGAAATAAAAAAGAGTCAATATATAATGAATAATTCAATAAATGAGATCAAAAACACTCTGGAGGGAAACAACAGTAGAATAATGGAAGCAGAAGATAGGATTTGTGAAGCAGAAGACAGAATGCTAGAAATAAATGAAACAGAGAGGAAAAAAGAATTAAAAGAAATGAGATCAATCTCAGAGACCTCTGGGACAATGTTAAACGCCCCAACATTCGAATCATAGGAGTCCCAGAAGAAGAAGACAGAAAGAAAGGCCATGAGAAAATCCTTGAGGAGATAATAGTTGAAAACTTCCCTAAAATGGGGAAGGAAATAGTCACCCAAGTCCAAGAAACCCAGAGAGTCCCAAACAGGATAAACCCAAGGCAAAACACCCCAAGACATATATTAATCAACTTGACAAAGATCAAACACAAAGAACAAATATTAAAAGCAGCAAGGGAAAAACAACAAATAACACACAAGGGGATTCCCATAAGGATAACAGCTGATCTTTCAATAGAAACTCTTCAGGCCAGGAGGGAAGGGCAGGACATACTTAAAGTGATGAAAGAAAATAACCTATGGCCCAGATTACTGTACCCAGCAAGGATCTCATTCAAATATGAAGGAGAAATCAAAAGCTTTACAGACAAGCAAAAGCTGAGAGAATTCAGCACCACCAAACCAGCTCTCCAACAAATGCTACAGGATCTTCTCTAGACAGGAAACACAAAAAGGGTGTATAAACTCGAACCCAAAACAATAAAGTAAATGGCAATGGGATCATACTTATTAATAATTACCTTAAATGTAAATGGGTTGAATGCCCCAACCAAAAGACAAAGACTGGCTGAATGGATACAAAAACAAGACCCCATATATATGTTGTCTATAAGAGACCCATCTCAAAACAAGCGACACATACAGACTGAAAGTGAAGGGCTGTAAAAAGATATTCCACGCAAATAGAGACCAAAAGAAAGCAGGAGTAGCAATACTCATATAAGATAAAATAAACTTTAAAACAAAAGCTGTGAAAAGAGACAAAGAAAGACACTACATAATGATCAAAGGATCAATCCAAGAAGAAGATATAACAATTATCAATATATATGAATCCAATATAGGAGCACCACAATATGTAAGACAAATGCTAACAAGTATGAAAGGGAAAATTAACAATAACACAATATTAGTGGGAAACTTTAATATCCTACTCAAACCTGTGGATAGATCAACTAAACAGCAAATTAACAAGGAAACACAAACTTTAAATGACACAATGGACCAGCTAGACCTAATTGATATCTCTAGGATATTTCACCCCAATACAATGAATTTCACCTTTTTCTCAAGTGCACATGGAACCTCCAGGAAGGATCACATCCTGGGCCATAAATCTAGCCTTGGTAAATTCAAAAAAATTGAAATCATTCCAAGCATCTTTTCTGACCACAATGCAGTAAGATTAGATGTCAATTACAGGAGAAAAACTAATAAAAATGCCAACATATGGAAGCTGAATAACACGCGGCTGAATAACCGACAAACCACAGAAGAAATCAAAAAAGAAATCAAAATATGCATAGAAATGAATGAAAATGAAAACACAACAACCCAAAACCTATGGGACACTGTAAAAGCAGTGCTAAGGGGAAGGTTCATAGCCATATAGGCTTACCACAAAAAAAAAAAAAAAAAAAAACAAGAAAAAGGTCAAATAAATAACCTAACTCTATACCTAAAGCAGCTAGAAAAGGAAGAAATTAAGAATCCCAAGGTTAGTAGAAGGAAAGAAATCCTAAAAATCAGGGCAGAAATAAATGCAAAAGAAAAAAAGAGACCACAGCAAAAATCAACAAAGCCAAAAGCTAGTTCTTTGAGAAGTTAAATAAAATTGACAAACCATTAGCCAGACTCATCAAGAAACAAAGGGAGAAAAATCAAATCAACAAAATTAGAAATGAAAGTGGAGAGATCACAACAGACAATGCAGAAATACAAAGAATCATGTGACTACTATCAGCAACTATATGCCAATAAAATGGACAACTTGGAAGAAATGGACAAATTCTTAGAAAAGTACAACTTTCCAAAACTGAACCAGGAAGAAATGGAAAATCTTAATAGACCCATCTTAGGCATGGAAATTGAAACTGTAATCAGAAATCTTCCAGCAAACAAAAGCCCAGGACCAGATGGCTTTACAGCTGAATTCTACCAAAAATTTAGAGAAGAGCTAACACCTATCCTACTCAAACTCTTCCAGAAAATTGCAGAGGAAGGTAAACTTCCAAACTCATTCTATGGGGCCACCATCACCCTAATACCAAAACCTGAAACAGATGCCACAAAAGAGAAAACTGCTTGCCAATATCACTGATGAATATAGATGCAAAAATCCTTAACAAAATTCTAGCAAACAGAATCCAACAACACATTAAAAAGATCATGCATCATGACCAAGTGGGCTTTATCCCAGGGATGCAAGGATCCTTCAATATTCATAAATCAATCAACATAATACCCCACATTAACAAATTGAAAATAAAAACCATATGATTATCTCAATAGATCCAGAGAAAGCCTTTGAAAAATTCAACATCCATTTATGATAAAAACCCTCCAGAAAGCAGGAATAGAAGGAACATACCTCAACATAATAAAAGCTATATATGACAAACCCACAGCAAACATTATCTGAATGGTGAAAAATTGAAAGCATTTCCCCTAAAGTCAGGAACAAGACAAGGGTGCCCACTCTCACCACTACTATTCAACATAGTTTTGGAAGTTTTGGCCACAGCAATCAGAGCAGAAAAAGAAATAAAAGAATCCAGATTGGAAAAGAAGAAGTAAAACTCTCACTGTTTGCAGATGACATGATCCTATACACAGAAAACCCTCAAGACTCTACCAGAAAAATTACTATAGCTGATTAATGAATATAGTAAAGTTGCAGGATATAAAATCAACACATAAAAATCACCTGCATTCCTATACACTACCAATGAGAAAACAGAAAAAGAAATTAAGGAAACAATTCCATTCACCATTGCAAAGAAAATAATACAATACTTAGGAATATATCTACCTAAAGAACCAAAAGACCTATATATAGAAAACTATAAAACACTGGTGAAAGAAATCAAAAAGGACACAAATAGATGGAGAAATATACCGTGTTCATGGATCAGAAGAATCAATATAGTGAAAATGAGTATACTACCCAAAGCAATCTATAGATTCAGTGCAATCCCTATCAAGCTACCAATGGTATTTTCCACAGAACTAGAACAAATAATTTCACAATTTGTATGGAAAAACAAAAAAACCTTGAATAGACAAAGCAATCTTGAGAAAGAAGAATGAAACTGGAGGAATCAACCTGCCTGACTTCAGGCTCTACTACAAAACCATAGTCATCAAGACAGTATGGTACTGGCACAAAGACAGAAATATAGATCAATGGAACAAAATAGAAAGACCAGAGATGAATCCATGCATCTATGGACACTTTTCTTCGACAAAGGAAGCAAGACTATACAATGAAGCAAAGACAATCTCTTTAATAAGTGGTGCTGGGAAAACTGGTCAATGACTTGTAAAAAAAAATGAAACTAGAACACTTTCTAACACCATACACAAAAATAAACTCAAAATGGATTAAAGATATAAACTATAAAACCCCTAGAGGAGAACATAGGCAAAACACTCTCTGACATAAATCAAAGCAGGATCCTCTATGACCCACCTCCTAGAATATTGGAAATAAAAGCAAAAATAAACAAATGGGACTTAATTAAAATTAAAAGCTTTTGCACAACAAAGGAAACTATAAGCAAGGTGAAAAAACAGCCTTCAGAATGGGAGAAAATAATAGCAAATGAAGCAACTGACAAACAACTAATCTCAAAAATATACAAGCAACTCCTGCAGCTCAATTCCAGAAAAATAAATGACCCAATCAAAAAGTGGGCCAAAGAACTAAACAGACATGTCTCCAAAGAAGACATACAGATGGCTAACAAACACTTGAAAAGATGCTCAACATCACTCATTATTAGAGAAATGCAAATCAAAACCAAAATGAGTTACCATTTCACACCAGTCAGAATGGCTGCGATCCAAAAGTCTACAAGCAATAAGTGCTGGAGAGGGTGTGGAGAAAAGGCAACCCTCTTACACTGAGTGGGAATGCAAACTAGTACAGACGCTATGGAGAACAGTGTGGAGATTGCTTGAAAAAACTGTAAATAGAACTGCCATATGACCCAGCAATCCCACTGCTGGGTATACACACTGAGGAAAACAGAATTGAAAGAGACACGTGTACCCCAATGTTCATCACAGCACTGTTTATAATACCCAGGACATGGAAGCAACCTAAATGTCCATGAGCAGACGAATGGATAAGAAAGCTGTAGTACATATACACAATGCAGTATTACTCAGCCATTAAAAAGAATACATTTGAATCAGTTCTAATGAGGTGGATGAAACTAGAGCCTATTATACAGAGGGAAGTAAGCCAGAAAGAAAAACACCAATACAGTATACTAACGCATATATATGGAATTTAGAAAGATGGTAACAATAACCCTGTATGCGAGAGAGCAAAAGAGACACAGATGTATAGAACAATCTTTTGGACTTTGTGGGAGAGGGCGAGGGTGGGATGGTTTGGGAGAATAGCATTGAAACATGTGTATTATCATGTGTGAAACAGATTCCCAGTCCAGGTTTGAATCTTGATACAGGGTGCTCGGCACTGGTGCACTGGGATGACCCAGAGGTATGGGATGGGGAGGGAAGTGGGAGTGGGGGTTCAAGATGGGGAACACATGTACACCCCTGGTGGATTCTTGTCATTGTATGGCAAAACCAATACAATATTGTAAAGTAATTAGCCTCAAAAATTAATTAGTTAATTAATTAAAAATAAATTAAATAAAATTGATGCTTAAAAAAAAAAGACTAGCCAAATAGTCACAATTGATAGATACGATCATATCATATCGATTTAGCCCCTCACAGAATCACTTTCTCTAAGTTGAGTTGCAATAGTAAGCCTTTGGGTTTATCTAAGGATGTTTAAAAAAAAAAAAAAAAAAGGCTTTTGACAATGATGACAAATAAAATCCTCTATATACATATCCTTCTGGGATAGAAGAAGAGAAAGTCATTGCTTTTTCTCACAAATTGTTATTCTTCCTTTGCTTTTTTCCTTTGTTCTTTTTTCTCTTTGACAGCTAGGAAACTCAATATCAAATTTTATATTCACGTCTAGCAACTGGTAACAAAACAATATAACCAGCTTAAACCTGTAAACAGAATGCAGTTGTAAAAATATCTGTTTTCTACTATTTAATTTTATTATCATGCCTTCTGGACTCAGAAATGAACTTTGTGCTGTATCCAAAGGTGATGAAGTATCCAACAAAGCTGTTTTACAGAAATACTTCCTCCTGCCATATCAGGAGATATTTATACGAAATGATTAATCAACCTTACTGGGATATAACACTTCCATCTGGTAACACCTATGAAGTATGATGTCATTGAATGTTATTGAATTGATACTGTATTTAGAGAGATGCAAGTCGGAGAAGGCAATGGCAAGTCACTCCAGTACTCTTGCCTAGAAAATCCCATGGACGGAGGAGCCTGGTAGGCTTCAGTCCATGGAGTCGCGAAGAGTCCGACACGACTGAGCGACTTCACTTTCACTTTTCACTTTCACACATTGGAGAAGGAAATGGCAACCCACTCCAGTGTTCTTGCCTGGAGAATCCCAGGGACGGCAGAGCCTTGGGTCTATGGGGTCGCACAGAATCGGACACGACTGAAGCGACTTAGCAGCAGCAGCAGTAGCAGGGTACATGCTACTTACAAATACAGAATTTGAGTCTAGCTAAATAAAATACACAGTCGAATTTTTAATGGTTAATTGCTGGGTTTTATTTGAAATAAAATCACGGGAAAAACCTGATACAGAGAAATTCTAAATTCAGTTTCAAAATTATGCTCTTATTGTGTGTAAGTTTAATCATATTAAGGCGCATTGGAAATATATTCCAATAAGGAAATTTGTAGGGAGGTGATATAAGTGCTTGAGATTATCTTTGACAAATATTTTTTATCAGTAATCTAGATAATAGTTATAATGAGATTAATGTACACTTTAGCTTTCTACTCTTATGGAGTCAATATGTTTGAATTTTAATCAACTTTCTTCTAAATAGCCCACATAATGGTGATCTAATGCCTTCAAGTTGGCAAAAAAGATCCTTCAGAAGAGAAACTGAATATACTCTTTGTTCATCTTTTTCAATCTCCACGAGTAATGTCAGAAAAAATGACTGACACTGGGAGCCGTTATTCTATTACTGTTAAATGTTATTGATATTGTTATAACCAGGAGCTCTATGGATTATACACAACCTCCTTCTCTTACTGCCGTGGATTGGACATCCAGGAGAAGAATTGCCAGGGGACTCTCATTTTCTCTATTACAATGATTCATATACCAATCTCATCTAATATCTTTAACCCTATTTCAAAAATCTTGATAAAAGTGCAAGCAGAGGGCCCATAGCCAATGACTGTTTACTTCACAGATTCAGAATATAGTTGTGGAAAAACTATATGAAGGTGAGAGATTAATGTGACAGTTTTGGGCACCATATCAGTTTAGCAATCTGTATAGTGAGGACACTTGTTGCTGTAGTGATGAGAAGATTGTTTGGCATAGTTCTAATTCATATGCAAACCAAACTCTACTGGACTTTAAATGTTTAAAAAGAAGTTAATTGCAAATATTCAGTAATGACATAATAATATAGAAGAGTTTTTTTTAAAGTTACAGAATCCAAGTTTCTCTATTTCCTCTAGCTCAGGACCTGGTGTTTCTAAGAGCAAGTGAAGAAAATACCATAGGGATAATCAAGAATGAATTTGCTGTTATTTTATTTAAATTAACATTCTCACACTTCGGTTGTATATTATTTGTGGTATATTCCTGTGACACAGCTCGCAAACATTCATGTCACAGTAGTGAGTACTACTGATCTAGGTGCAATTCAGAGAGGATGACTAACATTCCCTTCGGGTCTTTTTCAGTTTGCACAGTTGCATAGAGTTTATTAAACATCACTTACTCTCTATCTTTCCCAACTAAATATCTGCTAGTACACCAAAGCCTCAAGTACTGGAAGGCAGTCTATTAAGAGATGAGTGTTTGACTAGGAGTTTCCCCATTGAATATCTTTTCTTATTCAGGTCACAAAAGTGGTATGAAAAGAAAAATAATACTCATTTTTTTCATATTGTGAGAAACACAGCTGCCTAGATAAGAAAGAAAAGATTCAATTTAGCATATCTGCATCCAACATTTCTAATTTTTTATAAATAATAAGATACTTTTTTCCTATCATTCAGCAAATCATTCCTGATTACCTCTGAATCAAATTCTGTTCTCAGAATTATATAGAATGACTACTGAATTTTCTATTATCTGGACTAAGTGCCAATATACAGATTTGAATTTAACTACAACAGATTAGTTCAAATAGAAGGCTAACTCTTGCAAATTTGAAGAAAAAAAAAATTGTTCTATGCTCCATAAAGGCAATCTGTTGAATTCACTTTCATGGGAGGTCACTGAGCCTGAGACCATGGCTATATAATTTTATGACTCTTAATAACATTTGTTGTATGCAAAGCATAGATAAAGACAGAGGGAAGTGAACCTTATGCTTTGGGGTATATACTATTCTTTGTGGTTCATGGAGAATAAAACAATACATTGAAACCCACAGCTAACTATCGTAGGAAGAAATTGAGAAACAATGTTTATAGGTTTAATTTTTAGTTAAATTTCTAAACATGATGTTTCATAATGTATTCTGTTGTATTCTAATGTCTCTCTTGTATTTTGAAAAACAAATGCTAAGAAATGTTAATTGAGAAATGTGTTTGTGCCAAAATTGTACAAGAGCTCTTTTTCCTATCTGTAGTCTAATCTTATTTTTACTTTTTTCTTTTTTCTACCCAGCAAGGTACTCTTTAAGGTTGAAATCATCTTCTCTAGTAAAATAATGAAAAAAGAAAATCATGTTAAAAAAATCATGTTTGATATAAATGGAACTCAGATATAAATGATTTGACACATTTTAACTTTTATTATAAGATAAACTCCATTTATCTTGGTTTGCATTATGTGAACCAAGAGCTTCCAGATGTCCAAGCTGGGTTTAGAAAAGGAAGAGGAACTAGAGATCAAATTGCCAACATTTTGCTGCATTATAGAGAAAGCAAGGGAACTTCAGTAAAACATCTATCTCTGTTTCATCAAGTACACTAAAACCTTTGACTGTGTAGATCATGACAAACTGTGGAAAGCTCTTAGAGAGATGGGAATACCAGACCATCTTACCTGTCTCCTGAGAAACCTTTATGCAGGTAAAGATGCAACAGTTAGAACACTGTATGAAACAACTAATTGGTTCAAGATCAAGAAAGGAGTACAATAAACAGAGCTGTCTGCTGTCACCTGTTTGTTTAACCTACACACTAAACACATCATGAGAAATGCCAGGCTGGATGAGTTATAAACTGGAATCAAGATAGGTGAGAAAAACATCTCCAACTTCAGATATGAGGATGGTACCACTCTAATGACAGAAAGAGAAAGGAACTAAAGAGCCTTTTGATGAGGATGAAGGAGGAGAGTGAAAGTGCTGGGTTAAAAATAATATTAAAAAAAACTAAGTTCATGGCATCTGGTTCCATTACTTCATAATAAATGAAGCGGAAAAGGTGGAAGTGGTGACAGATTTCCTCTAGTTGGACTCCGAAATCATTGAAGATGTTGACTATAGACATGAAATCAGAAGATGATTGCTTCTTGGCAGAAAGACAATGACAAACCTAGACAGTGTGTTGAAAAGCAGAGACATTACTTTGCTGACAAAGGTCCGTATAGCCAAGGCTATGGTCTTCCCAGTGGTCACATATGGTTGTGAGACCTGGACTGTAAAAAAGGTAGAATGCCAAATAAATGATGCTTTCAAACTGTAGTTGGAAAAGACTCCTGAAAGTCCTTTGGACAGAAATGAGATCCAACCAGTCAATTTTAAGGGAGATCAACCCTGAATATTCACTCTAAGGACCGATTCTGAAGCTGAAGCTCTAGTATTTTAGTCATGTGATATGAACAGACTACTAATTAGAAAAGCCCCTGATTCTGGGAAAGATTGAGGGGGTCAGAGGAGGAGACAACTGAATGGTATCACCTATGCAATGAACATGAACTTGCACAAAGTCCAGGAGATGGTGAGAGAAAGGGGAGCCTGGCATGGTTCCTTGTCTATGGGGTCTTAAAGAGTCGGACAGGACTGGGCGACTGAACAGCAACAAGAAACACCACTTGTAAGGAAATCAGGATTAAAAGAGATTTCAGGAATTTCCGAGACTTTATTCTTAGGACAACTTTTGGGGGGATTCATCAAGACCTTTTAGTGTGTCATGAGGATCACTCTCTATCCAGAATATATTTGCTTTAGAATAATTATATAGTATTAAATACTTTCAAGATAGGAGAGAATTTAATTAGAATAGTCCCCTTTTACAAATGATTGAAAGACATCTCAGAACTAGTGAGTGACAAAGCAGATCCTAGAAATCAGTTTCTACGATGGTTAAGAAGGACATTTGGAAAATAAAATTCCTCTTCAAAAGAATAAAATACTATTTTCGTTGTGCAGTGAGATAAACTGTGAATTCATTCCCCACGTTCTTTGTGAGCTCAGACAAATGAAGCTCAAATGAAAAAGCAAAACTAGATTGGAAAATCCATTGACTTAATGTACAATGTCCATCCTCTTGACACTTTAGGTTAAAAATGAAAAGAGGTGAAAAAAAGTAGTCTATGGAGAGTGCTCATTTATAACACAAAGAAAGATTTGCATGCTGCAGAAACTGATGGGGATTTTTGATTTGTTGAATGGAGCTTATTAATTTCCTCCTTTAGATAATTAAACATTTGGTATTCAAAATAATTGGAATCATTGAAAATAAAAGATTTAACCTTGACAGTACGTTCAGTCTGATGGGTGAAACTCATCTCAGTAAGAAAAACGTATTCTCTTAAATTTTCTGATGATACTTATGATGCTTTCTGGATGCATAATATACTTTCTATTTAAACAAATCAGCTATACTACTCACTATGACCCTTTGGGTTTGAGTTCAGTAAAATCAACACAGAGTGGCAATGTCCTCCTTTGTTTAAAGTTTAGGTAATAAGTCAGCCACAGAAACTGAGGGAAGAAATATTGTTTAAGTCCATGTGTTGGAATGTGTGGCTATAGCACTGGAATTGGGGTTAATAAAATGGATTTTAATGTAGAATAAGTTCTTACTGATTTTTTTAAAGAAAATAAATGTTGGGTTCCTTTTAAATTTAAAATAAATTAAGAAAAACATAAAAATTAAGTGCTAACTTGCAGAATTCTGAGGGTACTGGAAATTTGAACATTTATTTACTATATATTTTTTCTTGTATGTGTTCAATAAATAGAAAAATAAGGAAATTTTTTAGATAAAATGTCTAACACCTCAAAATCTTAATTCAGTGGTAGATATTGATACATTTTAACTTTATATCAGAAACAATTGAAGACTTCTATATAAAGCAATTACTTCATTTTCTAAAATAATCCTCAGTTAGTTTCAGTGAAAGTCATGGTTGACTTTGTTCTGAGCCATTTGTGCCCAGTTATGTAGATTAACCACATAGGTGGTCACAAAATTTTGAAATGAAGATAAATCCTTACTTTTTGTGAAGAAAAGTTCAAACAATGAAACAAAATTACTGCATTTTAATTCCTGGGTTCTTAAGACCTGGTTTCAAGTTTTAACTTTATAAATTGTCAGGTGTATGACATTAACTGGTAAATGACCTCTCTTTCTTTTCACATGTAGAAAATGAGAATAAGTATGGCTGCTCACTTACATCACATCTTGTTGTGAAGATCAGGCCACATTGATGCCCATAAAAGTGTTGTAGGAAATCATAGTAGAAATTGTATTTGTCATCTTTTGAACAACAGAGAAAAGATAAGAATGAATTTGAATGAGAAACAGAGAAACATGTCTATAAATAACTCTATTTCAAAACTACACAAAAAAAGAAAACCTGAGAAGACAACAGAAAACTGGATAGCACAAATGCTGAAATCTCTGATGTCTATTATAACTGTATTTATTTTGTATTATTTCCAATGTATTCCTACAGCTCCTGTTATTCAGGTTCCTCTGCTGTTTCTCAAGATAATTCTTGATTTAAAATAAATACAGAAATGAAGAAAGTACTTTGATCTTCTCTCTTTGGCTTCCACATCTTCTATTCCTTCTTTAGACTTGCTTGTTTTCCCCTGGATCTCTATTAGGAAACGAGCTGAAGCAAGATCTGTAAGGGATGTTTACATCCCCAGAGACACATGTTTTCACTTTCTGACCAAGCTTAACACCTAGACTGTGCAGAACTTTGCAATTTGAAAAGTAAGTTTCAAAGAAAGTTTAAATTTGGTACTGTACTTACAGTGTGAGTGGTCTTTATCTAAAATAATCATGATTTCTCATGTGGATTCATTTTTTTAAATGTTGAAATTTATTTTAATAAAGTGATCTTTGTTTCAATACAAGAGTTTTTATTAAAATTATTTAATGCTTTATAATTTATTTCAAAATATTTGAAAAGCAGTTAAATATTTTAGTACTTGATAATGATATACTCATTTCATTTCATGTTCTCTGGGAATTAAGTCCTCAATATATTAGCAAGATTTATTCATTGAACCTTTCTTTTTAGTGTTTTTAGGCAAATCATCTAATCATTTCATAAATCTTTATTTCATAGGTAAAAATCAATATGTTTATAACAATCAAACCCAAAAAGATAACATTAACTTTTTGAATTTTTGATCCATCTATTTTTAATTAGCTTTATGGGGGTATAATTTTTTGAAGTATAATTTTTATGATACAATTCACTCATTTTAAGTGTTAAATATTCAAATGAATTGAATTTTTCAATTGAATATTTTCAATTGACTTGAAGTTTTTTTTGTAAAGTTTCAGTTGTGTACTCACCAACATAATGCAATTTGGAGCATTTCTAAAACTTCAATGTCCATTTTCAATTACAATTCTCACTTCTAGCCCTTTGCAATCATTAATTTGCTTTCTGATTTTATAGATTTGTCTTTTGTGGATATTTCATAGAAATGGAATTATATAATATCTGATTTTTGTAACATCATGTTGCTTCAAAACTTATTCATGTTTGAGTGCATATTAATATTTTATATTTTTACTGATTCAGATCAGATCAGATCAGATCAGTCGCTCAGTTGTGTCCGACTCTTTGCGACCCCATGAATCGCAGCACGCCAGGCCTCCCTGTCCATCACCAACTCCCAGAGTTCACTGAGACTCACGTCCATCGAGTCAGTGATGCCATCCAGCCATCTCATAGCATATTGGGTACCTATTGACCTGGGGAGTTTCTCTTTCAGTATCCTATCATTTTGCCTTTTCATACTGTTCATGGGGTTCTCAAGGCAAGAATACTGAAGTGGTTTGCCTTTCCCTTCTCCAGTGGACCACATTCTGTCAGATCTCTCCACCATGACCCACCCATCTTGGGTTGCCCCACGGGCATAGCTTAGTTTCATTGAGTTAGACAAGGCTGTGGTCCTAGTGTGATTAGATTGACTAGTTTTTTTTTTTTTTACTGATTAATAGTATTTAAATGTTCAATATACCCCATTTTGTTTAGCTATTTATCTGATATTAAAAATTGGGTTGCTTATACTTTTTTTTTTGGCTATTTTGAATAATGTTGCTATGAACATCACATATGTGTCTTGTGTGGCCATATGTTTTTCTTTATCTTAGATAGATACACAGAAGTAACTTGCTGTATTACATGATAAATGTACATTAACTTTTTAAGAAACTGTCAAATTTCTTTCAAAGTGACTGCATTATTTTGCATTTCTACCAATAGTGTATGAGATTCCAATTTATCCACATTCTCACCAGTAGAATTGTAGGTGTGAAGTGGTATCTCATTTTGGTTTAAATTTACCTTTCTCTAATGTGAAATAATGTCAAGCATGAAGTCATGTGTTTATTGATCATTCATATATCTCCTCTGTTGAACTATTTTCACTGGTGAAACTGGATATTTGTTTTTTTTATTATTGAGTAATATTTTGTTTAATCTTCTGGCTATATGTTCTTTATCAAAGACTTATTATAAGGTATATGATTTGCAAATATTCTCTTCCAAGCTGTGATAATGAATTTTAATTTTTTAACAGTGCCCTGTGTGGTGTAGAGATTTCTTATGTCTGTCATTTTACTATTTATTTTCTATTTATTTTCCATAAAACAATCAAGAAATTTATCAAAATGATAAATATTTACCGAATGTTATTGTCAAATACATAAGAAAATTAATATGTAAACACTAGCTATAAAGCCTGAACCAACATTTAGGATAAATCAGACTGTAAATACTGAGTCAACAAATGAAAAGAATATCCGATCTCATTAATCTTTAAGTAAATCTAAACCCTAAAGTCATGATCATGTATTTTGCTTATTATATCAGTAAAATGAAAAAGCAGTTAATCATGACATCTCTTGAAGTGGTTAAGAAGAGGGCAATTGATAGCACACCTATTATCTCATACTCAGTCTTAGCAACTGAGATTGACAAGTCCACAGATGGAGAAAAATGTCATGTTTGTTACAGACAAAGAACTGCCTGGTGAACACACCTTAGTGTGAGAACCAAAATGGGTTTGCTGACTCAATGTTCAACTCCTGAGAAGGGAAGTTGGATTTTTCAGAGTACCAGCATTTACCCAAGTTACTGTCTCTCACTGATCTATGTGGAGAGAGAAAGAATCAAGCAAGGTTTAGCAGGGAAGAGTTATCAGATGAGTTATCAGTCAAGGGATCTATTATAGAAATCAAACATCACTCAACTGTTGAAAATGCCGAGAAGATGAAAGTCTAAAATGGAGGAGTATCAGAGAAGTTACCAACCAACAGATCTGAGAAACCACGTATGTCTAGCCAATAATGTGGGACCATTAAGGGGTGCTAGCAAAGAAAGTGTTTCTTCTGTGGTTGTGCAACTAAATATTCTGATATTCTGTGAAAGTGTGATGACTGTCTCACTCAGAAAGGCCAATAACTTGGAAGAGAGCTGGTCATGAAGTAAAAGTCAATAAGAGGTACTTCTGTGAGCACTGGCATGGCCTCCAACTGCATGATCTTAAGTAGGAAATCGATTCTGAATTTAGTTTTAAAATCTCACCTAAATTTTCTGTTGGACAACTGTAGCCTGGAATGTACAGGAAAGAGGATTCTGAGAAATGCAATTCTAGTTTAACTAATTGACAGTACAAACTATAAAAAGATCCCTTCGCCCCCACATTATCTTCTCTTCATCAAGAAAGATGGCCCAGTGACTGTTAGCTTCAAATTGAATTCACGTCTCTGTGAGACAGAGTAGGGAGTTGGTCAAGAGTCCAAAGTGTCTATGGAAAATTCTTATTAATAAACATAAACAGTGGGTAAAAGAGCGTCCCTTGGCTATTTCCAGTACATTGATGAGGATATTTGAAAAGTGACATTCTCCTATGCTATTGGGGAAAACATGTTGCATTCTTGAAATGTAATTCTGAAATATGTATTAAAAAGTTTAAAATATGAATGGTCTTTAATATACTATTTTTATTTATAAGCATGTATCCAAAAGGAGTAATTGGAAACATGTGAAAAGATATATTTATAATATTTGCAGCCTTGTTTATAATAGGAGAAATCTAAAAGGCAACTTCAAGTTCCACCTGTATGTAATTGTTTAAAAATTATGATGCTAACGTCGTTGTTGTTAAGAATTTTTGAGTCTACAATATGTGATTATATGTATAAGAAGAATGTGACTTTATAATGATGAATAATGGCAATGTGTAGTGTGTAAATATGTTAATAGGGTTTTTAATAGAGTCATAGGAATTCAGCTATTATTTCTTCATATTATTAAAAGCTGTTTGAATTTTTACAATGGATATGCATACACTATAAAGGAAAATATAGTGATATTATAACATTTTGAGAGTAAACAGTTATGTAAAAACCATCCATTCAAGTAAATACTCTGGACAAGCTCAAGGGTTTTGTTTTTGTTTTTTTCCTAAGAGAATTGAATTTATTTTGGATGACTACAGTAAAATACTGGTTAAAAGACCTATCCATGTCACGCTTGTTTGAAAATTTTGAATTATAAAACTAGAAAACATGGATGCATTTAAACCTCCTGAAATTTTAATGAAACTGAGAATTGTATTATTTCTTTAAGCCTATAGAAGTGTTTTCAATGTAATTATTTTCCTAAAAGTTTACTACATTTAATGGGAGCATCAGAAACATTTTCACTTCCTTTTCATACAAGACTATAAGAAGATACAGTTTTTGTTGCTATTCTACTCTTCAGTCTTCCTTTGGCTTTGAATGTAAGGACAGAGCACCCTTTTCTTCTTGCTACAGATATGACTCTGCATAAATCTCGTAGGAAAGCTCTCTATGCAGGAAATGATATGGTGAAAAATGTTCTTCCTCCTTTCTATATAATTTTTCCCTCTGTGAGCTTGTGGTCTGACCCTGAGTTTTACTATGAAAACCCAGTTGCCAACCAACTTCCTTTTGTGAATTATAATCACTGACTTCTCTTTGTTAGAGGCAGAGACATTTAAACTTTAAGGGCTCCCTTGTATAAGCATTCCTGCCATACTCTTGTGTCTTCTTTCAGCTATTTCCTGTGAATACAAAGGCTTTTAGAGTGAAGCTAAAAGTCAGATTTGTGGACAAATATTTTCTTTGAGTTGACTGAAGGTCAAACTCTCTGATGTACATTGGTTAAATACCATTAAGACACAAGTGCATTAGCTAGTGGAGAGAAGAATATAAGTATGGAATTAAACTTGATAAAAGCCTTCACATCAAATGAATGAGTAACAAAGCGTATCTCTTAGAAATCCACAGAGTGATAGACATTTTAACAAGACTGTGGCTTATGGTTATGACCGCAGATTCTGGTTATGACCAGACTTACTCAACAGCAACATTCAGCTCTGCTCTGTATCCTTATGCAAGTTTCTAAGCCTCTCTGTGCTTCAGTTTTCCATTGATAAGAAATAAGTAATAATAACAGCTACCACATAAAACAGTTATAAGGATTCAATTAGTTAATATATGTCAAATGTTGAGAAAATGCCCATTGCTGTCAAGTACTATATGCTATACAATGATTATTACTTTTGATATTTCTATAAAAGGAATAGAAGAATCAGTAGTGTGGGTCAGCATCATTCTCCCAATGTTAGAGAGCTTTTGCACTCTGTATATATATGGCTGTCATTTTCATAATAATATAATAACTATAATATCAAGGGCTTACTATGAGATACACTTTATGTGTATTATCTTGTTTAGATTGGATTAATATAGATTGGATTGGTCAATATAGATTGGATTTGCTCAAGGTCAGTTAATGAATGATAGAGCTGATCTGCCTG
Source organism: Bos grunniens (assembly GCF_055505025.1). Lineage (NCBI taxonomy): Eukaryota > Metazoa > Chordata > Mammalia > Artiodactyla > Bovidae > Bos > Bos grunniens. Next base: position 4,543,133 of record NC_141176.1, on the reverse strand, counting down.
ATGGTTTTGAAAGTCCCTGCTTTTAAACCTCTGCTATATGCCTCCAGAACTAAAGCTGAAGGTAAGAGACAGATGTGGTTCTTATATCTAATTTCTCTAAACCTTGTTGATAAATTATTTTAAGGCTTATTTAACAATCTATATGGGTGGGTTGGGGAGGGACGTGAGAGGGATGTTCAAGTGGGAAGGGACATGGCTAAACCTATGGCTCCTTCGTGCTGATGTTTAGTAGAAACTGATGCAATACTGTAAAGCAATTATCCTTCAATTAAAAATGAATTTTTAAAAAATCCAGCCATAAACATAATCTCCCCTTATCCAATAAATTATTTATGTGCTACTTATAATCCACTTTTTAAAAATACATTTCCTGAATTGATTCAAGATACACTTATTGTTTACCCAATTAAAATAAACCAAAGATTCTTAGGGCTCTAAAGGGTATATTTTGTATAAATTTTGATCAAAGTGAATATGATCAAAACTATCCAGAGTTAACATGGCAAGAAAATGAGCAAGGTTTAATCCACCAACATTTTTATAGTCACACATTTTATATCAGTTCCCCAGTAAGACAGAATCCGACATTATATGTTGCTGCTGCTGCTGCTAAGTCGCTTCAGTCGTGTCCGACTCTGTGCGACCCCATAGACGGCAGCCCACCAGGCTCCCCTGTCCCCGAGATTCTCCAGGCAAGAACACTGGACTGGGTTGCCATTTCCTTCTCCAGTGCATGAAAGTGAAAAGTGAAAGTGAAGTCTCTCGGTCGTGTCTGACTCTTAGCGACGCCATGGACTGCAGCCTACCAGGCTCCTCTGTCCATGGGATTTTCCAAGCAAGAGTACTGCAGTGGGGTGCCATTGCCTTCTCCATATGTTATCTTTGGGATTTGAAATTTTAAACAAGTATATTTTTCCTTATTTTGTAGTTCAGATTTGATGTTATCTTATTTATTATTTTCTTCGCAACTCTGAGAATTAGAGCAATCTAAATTCCATTCTTATTTTTTTCTTCAGACACTGCAGGATCTCTGAAGGCTCAGAACTGGAAATCTTGAATTTGTCTAAGTCAAAGAAAAATAGGTGAACAATGGCTAATGGAAGGGAGTAGATTTGCTAAATGGGATTTTCAGTTTATTTCTTATGCTGCCTTTCATCTGTGTTTTCTCTAAAGGTCCAAACAAGGTCTAAATCAAAACTGAGAAAACAGCCCTGTTCTGGTGAGCTGTTATTAGTATCTTAACATAAATCAAAAGAGACCTATTTTTCTTGAGGAATTTTACTGTCTGTTGACCACAAAAGTGTCATAACACATATACAAATTTAAAAGTACTTTGTTGTAAATAGAACCTGCTACAGTTGCCTATTTCCCAGTCACACATGCAATCCTGTTCCTTTCTCATATCCATCATATCTAAGGGTGGATAAGGACTCAAGTGGTGCAAATGAATAACTGCACTATAAATGAAGAACCAGCACTCAAAATGAAGAAATCATGATATTTTAAGGTAAAGACACATTTCACATTTTTTTTTTTAATTCTAAATTGTCTTGACACTAGCCTTGAAGTCTGTTGAGTGCTGGTCAATATCACACTAATTTCACTCATCAATTTCAGAATTTTTCATCAATTTCAGAATTTCAGAATTTTTCACAATTTCAGAACCATTCATAAATGGTTCCAACATCACTGTTCTATTTGTGTGTAAATTGTATCCAAAAATACATAGTTAATGAGGTTGAATATTACTGAATTATTTGCAAATTTACCATTATCCTATTATTTAATAGGAGAAGGCAATGGCACCCCACTCCAGTACTCTTGCCTGGAAACCCCATGGATGAAGGAGTCTGGTAGGCTGCAGTCCATGGGGTCGCTAAGAGTCAGACAGGACTGAGTGACTTCACTTTCACTTTTCACTTTCATGCATTGGAGAAGGAAATGGCAACCCACTCCAGTGTTCTTACCTGGAGAATCCCAGGGACGGGGGAGCCTGGTGGGCTGCCATCCATGGGGTTGAACAGAGTCGGACACAACTGAAGTGACTTAACAGTTAACAGTATTATTTAATGAGATGGATATTTAGAAGGCAGGTATACTCATTTCCTAGGGCTTTTATAACAAAGTACCACAAGCTCTATGGCTTAAACCACTGAATCTACTGTCTCACAGATCTGGAGGCCAGCAGTTCAAAATAAGCCCCAGTGTCTCTAGTCATGTCTGAAATCCATAGTGAAGGGTTCTTTCTTGTCTTTCTCCTTTGGTGGGTTTGGTTTGCTTGTAATTTTGGTGTCCCTTGGCTTGCAACTGCAACACTCGGGTCTCAGCCTCTATTATTACATGGTGTTCTCCTCTCATGTGATTGGGTCTCAGAGTCTCTTTCTAAAAGATCAGTCATATTAAATTAGAGCCCGGGCTATTTCTTCTTAACTTGATTACATCTGTAAGGTCCCTATTTCCTAATAAGGTCACTTCTGAGATCCTGGGAATTAGTTTGACAGTTATACTGTGGTATACTCACTTATTACTGTTTTCACATGGTTGCTTATGTCTCAAACAAAGTTATGCTAAATTAAGAGCATGCAAATTGGAACAATTTTTCAGGTATTATGACTTCAGAGCTGGACCATACTTTAACAGATTAACTGATCATTTTGACCAGCCCCTGACTTTATGTAGTATGTTAACTTTATTCCAATTTCTGATTAGGTTACCATGCAATTAATTATTTTATGCAGTTATATAGCTAGGAATGCATCAGAACTCCACGCCAAATTAGTGAAAGTAATGAAGCCAGATCCATCTTCTGTTACTCCAACTCCAAATTAAATCTTAGAGGCAGAGTTTTGGGTGAAGTAGAAAAGAATAGCTTTATTGCTTTGCCAGGTAAAGGGAGCCACAGTGGGCTAATTGCCTTCAAAACCATGTGTCCCAGTGCTGGGCATTCAGGAGGAGTTTTATAATAAAGTGAATGGGGCTGCTGATAACAATTAGAGTGTGTCCCGTGCACTCATTTTTTCCAATCCAGAGATCATCTGGCATCAGGTGATGATGGGTAAACTGTGACCTTCTCTGGAACGATGAGCGTTTCATCTAGTAGTTAGCATCTTCTATTTGATGAAGTTTTAGTTCTGCAGAACAGCTCAAAGATTTTGTTACATGTATCCCTTCAGGGAGCACCAGGATCTCCTCCCAAGGCTGTACTAGTGTTTCTCCTCTGCTCCTCCCTTGTATCTGCATCGTTTCCCTTCTCTGATTAGCAGCTGTTTCAACCTGCCCTTTGGAATCCTAGGAAAAGGACACACAAAGGCTTTTGTGTCTAGGAGTCCCACAGGTCCTGCTTTGTTTCGCTGTTAATCTTACATTGTTTTTAATACCTGTACCAAAAATTTTATGATTCCTTTTTAAGGTGTAAACCCCAGTGTATGTATTTAAAATAAAAACACACACACAAAAAAAGAACAGTTTTAAGGCAATAAATTTTGCTGCAGATAAGCACCTTCTTTCCAAGTCTGAAAATACTACTAATCAGTAATTTTGTAATAAACCTGTACATTAGCAGTGTTTGGTACTCTCTCTCTGTTAGAACTCCTTCTGAACCTGAACTTTCTGGGGTTTAGTTTCAGTTATATTCACTATTCTAGGAAGTTCCTTGCTGGGTATTTCTTACTTGTCTGATGAAGCTTGATCCTTCTGCCTGACCTTGTTTTAGAAGTAGTTGCTTAAAAGTGGTGAATCCCTCCATGTATCGCTAAAAAGTTTTCTCTGACAAAACTGAGCTAAATTCACTTCCTCTGGGACTGCATGTATTGTGTTAAGTAAGGTAAGCCCCCAAGCAAAATGGTGTTCCTTCTCCAGGATGGTCTATTAGGGAAACATGCACGCCTTTCTTCAGTGTGGCAGAGGCCACTTCAGGCCCGGCCAGCTCCCTGTGTGCACCTTTTGGCCTAGCTTCTGGCCATGGGGATGCGTCCTATGTCTTCCTCTCTGTAAAATTACTGCTGCCCAATGTGCCTGTGGGCCTGATGCTCAGCTTCTGCTTAAAGCCTAGAATGCTGTCTCCTCATATTGACATCTCTTTCTTGCTCCCAATACAAACACTTCAATATTTTCAGTATCAGAGTTTTGTTGTTACTGTGGTGCTCGTGTGCTTGCAAATTCTCTTCAGTCATGTCCGACGCTGTGCAACACTATGGACTGTAGCCCACCAGGCTTCTCTGTCCAAGGGATTCTCCAGGTAAGAATACTTGGGTGAATTACCATACCCTCATCCAGGGGATCTTCTCGACCCAGGAAATGAACCCATGTCTCTTGAGTCTCCTGCATTGCAGGGAGATTCTTTACTGCTTTTATTGCTGAGCCACCAGGGAAGCCCAATAAGGTACTTGCAAAGGTTCTAATATATCTATGTATAGTACAGCAAAGTTAAAAATTGAAAACTGCCATCATACTATGATATTTATCTTTGACCAGAAGCTTCTGATCTACTTTCTGCTAAATTCTGCAGCAGGGGTCCTATTTTCCTCCTGTCTGACCCCTGCCTTGTATTATAACATACTGGTAAGAAAAAAAAAGCTTGAGATTTCAATTAAGGTTAAGTGATATTTAATCTTTAATAGTCTCTCCCACTGACACATTTAACATAGAAAAAAAAATTCAACACATTCAAGAATTTGGAATAATAAAGCAGAAAGTGAATATTTTTCAGATAAAGGGCCATCATTTCTATATTAAGAAGTTACTCAATGTATTAAATGTTTTGGTAACTGCTATTTGAAACAGCACCCCTGCCCCCAACACAAACACGCCTTACCCTTCCTCTTCTTCCCAGTATTCTACACTCCAGATTTGTGATAAAAATGAAAATATTTTTCATGTTCATATGACCGCTCTGCAGTACATATCTTCAAGTGGCTGAGCCAAATACAGGAGACAGAGTAAATCAATGGCTTTCTTCCTTTCTTTTAATTTTTTTTTTTTTTGTGTGTGTGTGTGTGTTTTTTAATAGATTTCAAATATTGTAAAGGTGATTCCATACTTACACACACATTATCTGGGAAACCTTGGAAACAACATCACTGAAAACTTTTGATCTTAGTTTCTAGTTTGTCAAAGTAAAGTTGAAGAGAATTTGGGTAGATAATAACAAATTAATTGTACAGTTTTTTATTTTATTTTATTTTTTTAATTGGAGGCTAATTACTTTACAATATTGTATTGGTTTTGCCATACATCAATACATTTGAATCAGTTCTCATGAGGTGGATGAAACTGGAGCCGATTATACAGAGTAAAGTAAGCCAGAGAGAAAAACACCAATACAGTATACTAATGCATATATATGCAATTTAGAAAGATGGTAATGATAACCCTGTATGTGAGACAAAAAAGAGACACAGATGTACAGTTTTTAAATAGTATGTTTCAGTATATAAATTCACTTGAGAATTAAACTTTATAGTTATTACTCACAGAAGACTTTCTTCACTATAAAGTTGAGCCAGAGAGAAGCCAAGTTACAGATTCTTGGTAAATTTAGAGTAACTTTAGCAACACTGCTTTTTTATCTGAGATCTTCTAAAGCTCATCCACTCATTACCTCACTCATAATTTTGTCTGTTTATAAACTATGCGAACTACTAGAACCTACCTCTTAACTCTGAAATCAGACAACAATAAATCTTGTAGTTGATTACCAGGTGACTTTGGATAAGCTGCTAAATCTTTCTGAACCCCAGCTTTCTCCACAAGTTGAAAATTGTAGCTAATACGAAGAGGAATATAGGAACAGAATAAGGAATAAATATCAATGAAAATGTAGGAATATATAAGTTAGAAACTGTACAAAATGTATTAATTTGGTATATCACTAGTCCCTTTTCCATTGACTAAAAAAGCAAAAATAAAAACCTGTGGAATGAATTATGATTTTGTTTACCTAAATTACCTATTCAATAAATGAGTCTGAAGTCTTTAAATAGAAATGAAGTGGACAATACAGTGCTTACATCATTCAACTTGCAATAGTGTGAAGGATATGTTTTAATTTAAAAAATATATATCAGTTAAAATACAATGTGTGGTAATCCCCACCAACCTATCTGTCTATATTGATACTGATAACAATACAGATGTAGATATGTATTTATTCATGTAGATAATACTCTACATGGATATAAAGCAAAAGCTACATGATAGTTATATATAAAATGTATGTATTTTGATTATTCAAATTTTTTTTTACCAAATAAACTGCACCAATTTCATAATAAAAGGAAAATCACATTTGAAATAAAAAAACTATGCCTGAAAGACAGAAAATAAAAAAAAAAATACAACCTCTTGAAAATGGGAGTCAAATGATGGTTCTGAGAAACTAACCCAATAAGAAATAAAGCCAATCCAAACAACCAAAATATTTGAAAGAGAAAAACATTTTTAAATTATACACACAGTTGACAACAGCTCCCTTTCCTTTTGGATTTATAGCTGAAGAAAGGGAGAAATGAATTCAGTTACAGGTGATTCATAATTCATATAAATTCATTTTTAAGGTACTGAGCTCTAGCAGTTATTAATTATTAGAAGATTTACAGTATATTTAGGAATGATGCATAGCCATGTCTGCTAGAAAAGAATGGATGCTGTCCAAAGAGCATGGAAATAAGTGTTGCATTTATACATAGGAAAGATAATTTAATTCCATCATTTTTATTGCCATTTTTAACAGCGATACTACTCTGCAGAAGCCATCATAATTGTTGTCATAGGCTGGGAGGTTGTGGGAGGGCAAGAAGATTTTTTAGAGATTAATAATCTCTTGAGATCATGATGCACCCAATGTGTTTCTTCTCTATTAAGGGGAGGGGTAAGCAAGGGATCTGAGTCTGATTAAATCTGAGATTTCTGTATGAAGATCTTAACAAGGAAATGAGATCAAGCAGCTTTAAAACTCATCCCGTTCAACTACAGTAAATACTGTTTGGTGGCAGTAAAATCTTAATTAGTATTTCCCTCCTGTTAAATAATTTCAGTGGCTAAGAGACACTGAAATAGTGCTGGTGCTTCTACTGAAATGTCCTTCTTTTTCAAACTTATCTTTAATCTCATATTTTCAGAGGAAGGGCAGTCTATAAACTGGCCCTGCCTTTTAATGCCTTTTGCCATTGCCTTATATCCACCTGCCTATTTTTTCATTTCCCATTTAAAACTTACTTCGTTAAACACAGCATAAGAAGCTATTTCTCTAAGGTCAGGTGAGTCATCTCAGTTTTTATTACAACAAAAATGTCTCCGCAAAAAAAAGGCTAAGCTGAAAAGTGAATTATGTCTATTTTTAAAGACAAATAATTTCAGATGGTTTTGTGAATGCTTATTACTAGAATAATGCCATAACTCTCATACTTAATTATGATACAGCATAATTTAAAGAAAGTGGAGTTGCTCAGTCGTGTCCCACTCTTTGCAACCCCATGGATTGTAGCCTACCACACTCCTCCATCCATGTAATTTTCCAGGCAAGAATACTGGAGTGGGGTGCCATTTCCTTCTCCAGGGGATCTTCCCGACACAGGGATCAAATCTGGGTCTTCCACATTGCAGGCAGACGCTTTACCATCTGAGCAACCATGGTAGCCCCTATATAATTTAAAGCCACGGACAACTCTTATGAAGCTAAGACTGATTTTTTCCCCAGATATTCCTAAATTTCTAATTTGCACTCACTCTTCATTCATCTTCATTCATTGTTTTAATATTCATTTAGAAAATGTAAATGTGTTGAGAGGTTTACACATAGATCTTATTCTCAGGGAAATATCAAACTATTTAGGGAAGATATATTATGTACAAGAGAAATAAATTTGTTTCTAAAAGGTTAGTTGATGTATATGGTGAAACTTTTAAAGTGTTCATAAAGCAAAATTTAAAAAAAATTAAACTAATTTTTGTAGATAAACTTTTGCAACTAGTTTAAATGTTTTTTTTTTCCTATAAATTGACCAAGAAATATATTCTTTGAACATCTTAATCCCAAATCAGTACAATTCTGAGTCAAAAAGGTATACAATGTTGGAACAATAGTGTCCCAACTATTGTTTGAACAATAGTTTTTTAGACTCAAGAATATTAATGTCTGCTCTATTCTGCCTTCACTTTCACTTTCATTGTTTCTACAGATTGATGACAGAAGTACTTAACTCTTATCAGATAAGAAAAGTGGTGTGGTTAAGATAGAGTTGAATAGTCTTTACATTTTAAAACAAGAAATGATCACATAATGGATAAAATGGTAATCTGAGATCAGAATAGTTTCTTCTGTTAATCTAGTATTGCAGCTCTCTTGTCACTTAGAAAGCTCAAGGAAAACTGCACAAATATTAAGCAAATGAAATGAAATCTAGCTCTCTTCATCTTTGGTTAATGTAAACTCAGTGTTTTTCAATTGGTAGTTTGAAGAGAATCATCCCAGTGTATATGGTTTGACACTGTCTCAATCACTATCCAGAGAAGGCAATGGCACCCAGCTCCAGTACTCTTGCCTGGAAAATCCCATGGACAGAGGAGTCTGGTAGGCTGCAGTCCATGGGGTAGCAAAGAGTTGGATACGGCTGAAGCGACAAAGCAGCAGCAGCAGCAGCAATCACTATAGAATACTAGATTTGCCTTGTTAAACTTCTTGGCCACAGGTGAATAATACAAATATAAATATATATGTTATTAATTGAGAGAGAGGGTCCCAAAATTCTTACTCATGATGCATTGATATTTTGCAAATCATTCAGCTGCAGGAAATATATGAAATTTGCTAATTTAAACCTTTTTTATGAGATGATTAAATAGCAAAACTAATAGTTGCAAAACTATAAGTTTCTAAAACATGTGATATTTTAAGATTCTTTCTTAATATGCTATCTGTTTTAGTTTTAAAATAATCTAAAAAGGAATCTAGGTATATACTATCCTCTTTTTGTATGTGAAAAATGAAATTCTTTTTTTTTTTAATTTTATTTTTAAACTTTACAATATTGTATTAGTTTTGCCAAATATCGAAATAAATCTGCCACAGGTATACCTGTGTTCCCCATCCTGAACCCTCCTCCCACCTCCCTCCCCATACCCTCCCTCTGGGTCGTCCCAGTGCACCAGCCCCAAGCATCCAGTATCGTGCATCGAACCTGGACTGGCAACTCATTTCATACATGATATTATACATGTTTCAATGCCATTCTCCGAAATCTCCCCACCCTCTCCCTCTCCCACAGAGTCCATAAGACTGATCTATACATCAGTGTCTCTTTTACTGTCTCATACACACGGTCATTGTTACCATCTTTCTAAATTCCATATATATGCGTCAGTATACTGTATTGGTGTTTTTCTTTCTGGCTTACTTCACTCTGTACAATAGGCTCCAGTTTCACCCATCTCATTAGAACTGATTCAAATGTATTCTTTTTAATGGCTGAGTAATACTCCATTGTGTATATGTACCACTGCTTTCTTATCCATTCATCTGCTGATGGACATCTAGGTTGCTTCCATGTCCTGGCTATTATAAACAGTGCTGTGATGAACATTGGGGTACACGTGTCTCTTTCCCTTCTGGTTTCCTCAGTGTGTATGCCCAGCAGTGGGATTGCTGGATCATAAGGCAGTTCTATTTCCAGTTTTTTAAGGAATCTCCACACTGTTCTCCATAGTGGCTGTACTAGTTTGCATTCCCACCAACAGTGTAAGAGAGTTCCCTTTTCTCCACACCCTCTCCAGCATTTATTGCTTGTAGACTTTTGGATTGCAGCCATTCTGACTGGCGTGAAATGGTACCTCATAGTGGTTTTGATTTGCATTTCTCTGATAATGAGTGATGTTGAGCATCTTTTCATGTGTTTGTTAGCCATCTGTATGTCTTCTTTGGAGAAATGTCTGTTTAGTTCTTTGGCCCACTTTTTGATTGGGTCGTTTATTTTTCTGGAGTTGAGCTGTAGGAGTTGCTTGTATATTTTTGAGATTAGTTGCTTGTCAGTTGCTTCATTTGCTATTATTTTCTCCCATTCTGAAGGCTGTATTTTCACCTTGCTAATAGTTTCCTTTGTTGTGCAGAAGCTTTTAAGTTTAATTAGGTCCCATTTGTTTATTTTTGCTTTTATTTCCAATATTCTGGGAGGTGGGTCATAGAGGATCCTGCTGTGATGTGTGTCAGAGAGTGTTTTGCCTATGTTCTCCTCTAGGAGTTTTATAGTTTCTGGTCTTACACTGAGATCTTTAATCCATTTTGAGTTTATTTTTGTGTATGGTGTTAGAAAGTGGTCTAGTTTCATTCTTTTACAAGTGGTTGACCAGTTTTCCCAGCACCACTTGTTAAAGAGATTGTCTTTAATCCATTGTATATTCTTGCCTCCTTTGTCAAAGATAAGGTGTCCATATGTGCGTGGATTTATCTCCGGGCTTTCTGTTTTGTTCCATTGATCAATATTTCTGTCTTTGTGCCAGTACCATACTGTCTTGATAACTGTGGCTTTGTAATAGAGCCTGAAGTCAGGTAGGTTGATTCCTCCAGTTCCATTCTTCTTTCTCAAGATCGCTTTGGCTATTCGAGGTTTTTTTTGTATTTCCATACAAATTGTGAAATTATTTGTTCTAGCTCTGTGAAGAATACCGTTGGTAGCTTGATAGGGATTGCATTGAATCTATAAATTGCTTTGGGTGGTATACTCATTTTCAATATATTGATTCTTCCAATCCATGAACATGGTATATTTCTCCATCTATTAGTGTCCTGTTTGATTTCTTTCACCAGTGTTTTATAGTTTTCTATATATAGGTCTTTAGTTTCTTTAGGTAGGTATATTCCTAAGTATTTTATTCTTTTCGTTGCAATGGTGAATGGAATTGTTTCCTTAATTTCTCTTTCTGTTTTCTCATTATTAGTGTATAGGAATGCAAGGGATTTCTGTGTGTTGATTTTATATCCTGCAACTTTACTATAGTCATTGATTATTTCTAGTAATTTTCTGGTGGAATCTTTAGGGTTTTCTATGTAGAGGATCATGTCATCTGCAAATAGTGAGAGTTGATTCCTTTTATTTCTTTTTCTGCTCTGATTGCTGTGGCCAAAACTTCCAAAACTATGTTGAATAGTAATGGTGAAAGTGGGCACCCTTGTCTTGTTCCTGACTTTAGAGGAAATGCTTTCAATTTTTCACCATTGAGGATAATGTTTGCTGTGGGTTTGTCATATATAGCTTTTATTATGTTGAGGTATGTTCCTTCTATTCCTGCTTTCTGGAGAGTTCTTATCATAAATGGATGTTGAATTTTGTCAAAGGCTTTCTCTGCATCTATTGAGATAATCATATGGTTTTTATTTTTCAATTTGTTAATGTGGTGTATCACATTGATTGATTTGTGGATATTGAAGAATCCTTGCATCCCTGGGATAAAGCCCACTTGGTCATGGTGTATGATCTTTTTAATGTGTTGTTGGATTCTGATTGCTAGAATTTTGTTTAGGATTTTTGCATCTATGTTCATCAGTGATATTGGCCTGTAGTTTTCTTTTTTTGTGAGATCTTTGTCAGGTTTTGGTATTAGGGTGATGGTGGCCTCATAGAATGAATTTGGAAGTTTACCTTCCTCTGCAATTTTCTGGAAGAGTTTGAGCAGGATAGGTGTTAGCTCTTCTCTAAATTTTTGGTAGAATTCAGCTGTGAAGCCGTCTGGACCTGGGCTTTTGTTTGCTGGAAGATTTTTTATTACAGTTTCAATTTCCGTGCTTGTGATGGGTCTGTTAAGATTTTCTATTTCTTCCTGGTTGAGTTTTAGAAAGTTGTACTTTTCTAAGAATTTGTCCATTTCTTCCACGTTGTCCATTTTATTGGCATATAATTGTTGATAGTAGTCTCTTATGATCCTTTGTATTTCTGTGTTGTCTGTTGTGATCTCTCCATTTTCATTTCTAACTTTATTGACTTGATTTTTCTCCCTTTGTTTCTTGATGAGTCTGGCTAATGGTTTGTCAATCTTACTTATCCTTTCAAAGAACCAGCTTTTGGCTTTGTTGATTTTTGCTATGGTCTCTTTTGTTTCTTTTGCATTTATTTCTGCCCTAATTTTTAAGATTTCTTTCCTTCTACTAACCCTGGGGTTCTTCATTTCTTCCTTTTCTAGTTGCTTTAGGTGTAGGGTTAGGTTATTTATTTGACTTTTTTCTTGTTTCTTGAGGTATGCCTGTATTGCTATGAACTTTCCCCTTAGCGCTACTTTTAAAGTGTCCCATAGGTTTTGGGTTGTTTTGTTTTCATTTTCATTCGTTTCTATGCAAATTTTTATTTCTTTTTTGATTTCTTCTGTGATTTGTTGGTTATTCAGCAGCGTGTTGTTCAGCCTCCATATGTTGGAATTTTTAATAGTTTTTCTCCTGTAATTGAGATCTAATCTTACTGCATTGTGGTCAGAAAAGATGCTTGGAATGATTTCTATTTTTTTTAATTTACCAAGGCTAGATTTATGGCCCAGGATGTGATCTATCCTGGAGAAGGTTCCATGTGTGCCTGAGAAAAAGATGAAATTCATTGTTTTGGGATGAAATGTCCTATAGATATCAATTAGGTCTAACTGGTCTATTGTATCGTTTAACGTTTGTGTTTCCTTGTTAATTTTCTGTTTAGTTGATCTATCCATAGGTGTGAGTGGGGTATTAAAGTCTCCCACTATTATTGTGTTATTCCCACACACAGTGAGGAAACACCACAATAAAGAGAACTCCACAAACTGCCAGAATACAGAAAGGACACCCCAAACTCAGCAATTTAAACAAGATGAAGAGACAGAGGAATACCCAGCAGATAAAGGAACAGGATAAATGCCCACCAAACCAAACTAAAGAGGAAGAGATAGGGAATCTACCTGATAAAGAATTCCAAATAATGATAGTGAAATTGATCCAAAATCTTGAAATCAAAATGGAATCACAGATAAATAGCCTGGAGACAAAGAATGAGAAGATGCAAGAAAGGTTTAACAAGGACCTAAAAGAGTAAAAGAGAGTCAATATATAATGAATAATGCAATAAATGAAATTAAAAACACTCTGGAGGCAACAAATAGTAGAATAACAGAGGCAGAAGATAGGATTAGTGAATTAGAAGATAGATGGTAGAAATAAATGAATCAGAGAGGATAAAAGAAAAACGAATTAAAAGAAATGAGGATAATCTCAGAGACCTCCAGGACAATATTAAACGCTACAACATTTGAATCATAGGGGTCCCAGAAGAAGAAGACAAAAAGAAAGACCATGAGAAAATACTTGAAGAGATAATAGTTGAAAACTTCCCTAAAATGGGGAAGGAAATAATCACCCAAGTCCAAGAAACCCAGAGAGTCCCAAACAGGATAAATCCAAGGCAAAACACCCCAAGACACATATTAATCAAATTAACAAAGATCAAACACAAAGAACAAATGTTAAAAGCAGCAAGGGAAAAACAACAAATAACACACAAGGGAATTCCCATAAGGATAACAGCTGATCTTTCAATAGAAACTCTTCAAGCCAGGAGGGAATGGCAAGACATACTTAAAGTGATGAAAGAAAATAACCTACAGCCCAGATTATTGTACCCAGCAAGGATCTCATTCAAATATGAAGGAGAAATCAAAAGCTTTACATACAAGTAAAAGCTGAGAGAATTCAGCACCACCAAACCAGCTCTCCAACAAATACTAAAGGATATTCTCTAGACAGGAAACACAAAAACAGTGTATAAACTCGAACCCAAAACAATAAAGTAAATGGCAACGGGATCATACTTATCAATAATTACCTTAAACGTATATGGGTTGAATACCCCAACCAAAAGACAAAGACTGGCTGAATGGATACAAAAACAAGACCCCTACATATGTTGTCTACAACAGACCCACCTCAAAACAGGGGACACATACAGACTGAAAGTGAAGGGCTGGAAAAAATTTTCCATGTAAATAGGGACCAAAAGAAAGCAGGAGTAGCAATACCCATATCAGATAAAATAGACTTTAAAACAAAGGCTGTGAAAAGAGACAAAGATGGTCACTACATAATGATCAAAGGATCAATCCAAGAAGAAGATATAACAACTATAAATATATGTGCACCCAACACGGGAGCACCGCAATATGTAAGACAAATGCTAACAAGTATGAAAGGAAAAATGAAATTCAAAGAGAGTGAATAACTTTATTCAAAAAATAGATTCACGGACTTTTAGATTTGGAAAGAATCTTTTGAATACTGTGGCCGTATTTTTATTTTATTATAAGAATCCTTTTGAAAATGAAAAGAAAGCTAGAACATCCTTGGAAAACTAACATAAATGTTTTAAAGGTCATGTGGTCAATTACATTCTTCCAATTCCATCCATGACAATTTAATTTTGGTTTGAATAATTCCAGTGATAGGAAAAAAAATTTTTTGTGTGTGACAGGTTATTCCTTAACAGACATTTTTTTCCTACTAGATATCTTATTTATAGTCATCCAAAATCTTCACCCATTTATCTTTTACTCATTGTTTTGAACTTAGAAAATGATCTATCTTCCATATAAGAATACTTTAAATATCTGAGTACATTAATCACATCCCTCCTTCCATTATCTGTCGATCTCTTTCCCATCACCATATTTTTTCCATTGTCAGTTATGAAGCATGGTTTTCTATAGTTCTTTCTAAAATATATAATTTGGAAATGAGTATATAGTATAGTGTTAGTTGCTCAAACATGTCCAACTCTTTGCGACTCCATGGAGTATAGCCCAACAGGCTCCTCTGTTCATAGGATTCTCCAGGCAAGAATACTGGAGTTGGTTGCCATTCCCTTCTCCAGGGGATCTTCTAGACCCAGGGATTGAATCCAGGTATTCTGCATTACACACGGATTCTTTACTGTTTCAGTCACCAGGGAAGCCAAGAAATGAGCATAGACCATGGTTAAAAATAACTAACTGGTGGATTAGAACCAAGTGTATTTAAGTATTTATACATTTAGGACTGTTTCTAATTTCATGTTAGCTGATAATAACTGATATCATGCTGCATCCAAAATCTGGTTCTTCTATGGGCGCCTTTGTGGACTGCAGAGATCCACCCTCAGTTGTAATCATACTACAATAACTCTCTCCCTCACAGGAGAAGCACTTCCCTTTTGCCTTCTAACTTCCACTCTCCTTCTGACTCTAAGGTGAATTTTCTTATTTCCTATATTACTTGTCGTGTACAGTCAAAAAAATCTCAGGATAAGTTGATGGCTTTGATAGTTCCACAAGATCTCACGCATCTTTGCCTCAGCAAGTGGGAAAATTTCTATCTCCCTCATAGCACTTTTGTCTTGATTTCTTCAGCCACACCCCTGTCTTAAACTTCTAGCAAAAGAGAGCAGGCATCAGTTTCTATGTTCACCTGTTTGCCAATCCCTACTGAGCCCACATCAGTCTGCTATAAGGATTGTCTGCTGCAAAACTTTGGAGTTGCAATGCCATGGGATAGTCAAAATCCTGACAGGCAGGGAGAGGTCAGCCTTACCCTCCTTCAAGAAATCCCCATCTCTACTCTAAAAATTCGCTTGAAAGGATCTCTTTTAATTCCATCATATAATTCTTCTGAAATTGGATTTTTGACCAGTTGTGCTAGTCGTTACTGGAGAAGGCAATGGCACCCCACTCCAGTACTCTTGCTTGGAAAATCCCATGGATGGAGGAGCCTGGAAGGCTGCAGTCCATGGGGTCGCTGAGGGTCGGACATGACTGAGCGACTTCACTTTCACTTTTCACTTTCATGCATTGGAGAAGGAATGGCAACCCACTCCAGTGTTCTTGCCTGGAGAATCCCAGGGACGGGGGAGCCTGGTGGGCTGCCATCTCTGGGGTTGCACAGAGTCGGACATGACTGAAGTGACTTAGCAGCAGCAGCAGCAGTTACTCGTTACATAAATACTGGCATGGATTTATTTGAAAAACTGTTTTTAGGAAGGGTGTGTATTCAATTCCTATTGTCTTCAGCTTCACAGTTTTAGCTAGAATTCTAAAAAAAAAAAAAAAAAAAAAGCATTTAACATATTCATGCATTAGCCTTATCCTTTACAGAAGGTGAAAAAATAGTCCAAACTATTAATTTTATAAATTGTGGGGGAAAGAGTTGTAGTAAGAGGTGGTGAAACAACCTTGTGTACCTCAGTTCCCACCCTTAGGCAAAGGATTTAACAGCATGAAAACAACTTAATAGTCATAGAGTCACTGGTCCCGTTATTTCAAACTCTTGGAGCATTCACCCTAAAAATGTTTATACAATCTTCATTTTTATGGAATTCTCAGGAAGCAAGACAAATCAGAATGCTTGACTAACATAATGCTGTCAATATTTATGACACCATGTAAATCTAATCCACATTGTTAGGGGAAAACAATCAACTTCTTTATTTTCCAATAGCTCTTAAATAATAAAGTTTACTTTGGATGATTAATCATAGGAAACCTGCTTACACATCTCTACCCTCATGTTTTCATATCACATCTTCTTTTCATTTAGTAAGAATCTAGATGATCTATATACCTTTCTCTGATTTGCAACTTTGAAGGAGAGCTCTCAAACAGCTCAATTAACATGCAAATCATTAATGCTCTGTGTGGGTCTGTTTCCTTCTTTGCCCACAATGCTGTCCAGCATACTTTCCTAAAATGTTCCTCCATATATGTTATCTGAACATAACTATGGAATCAGAGACTAAGAATTACTCATTTTAAAATCTAAATTGACTTTTAATTCTTATGATTAGTATTTAAAAGCCAATAAATTATCCCAAAACCTAGAAGGGCTTCCCAGGTGACTCTGTGGTAAAGAATCCTCCTGCCAATGCAAGAGACACAAGTTCAATTCCTGGATCGGGAAACTTCCCTGGAGAAGGAAGTGGAAACCCAAACTAGTATTCTTGCCTGGAAATCCCATGGACAGAGATGCATAGCGTGTTACAGTCCAGGGGGTCGCAAAGAGTGGAGTGCAACTTAGTGACTAAACTACAGCAACAGACTTCAGAAATAAAGAATTTTAAAATGGAAATTCAAAATGTATGTGTTCTAATGATCCATTTTAATACTACTCAATTCCTGGGTATCCTACATGAGTTACTATACTGATACTGCTGCTGCTGCTGCTAAGTCGCTTCAGTCGTTTCCGACTCTGTGCGACCCCATAGAAGGCAGCCCACCAGGCTCCCCTGTCCCTGGGATTCTCAAGGCAAGAACACTGGAGTGGGTTGCCATTTCCTTCTCCAATGCATGAAAGTGAAAAGTGAAAGTGAAGTCACTCAGTCATGTCCGACTCTTAGCGACCCCATGGACTGCAGCCCACCAGGCTCCTCCATCCATGGGATTTTCTAGGCAAGAGTACTGGAGAGGGGTGCCGTTGTGTTCTCCGATACTGATACTACTGCTTACTATTTCATTTAAATATTGAAGCAACTTACCAAACATATAGTATTCAACAACATACACAGTAGAATAAGTAAAAGAGAAACAGTGAGTGTATTTAGTTAATTGAGGGTAATTAATTAATGGTGGGAGGATTAAGATGGTAAAGTTTAGAAAGGATCTATGATGATTCAGCAGGTCTTTTCCTCTATTTGGGGAAAATTATATACATACCTGGAAGAAGAAAATGTATATGATTCACAAGTATCCTTCAACGGGATGTTGTCACTTTTCAAAATAAGTCACTTCTAAATGTTTTAAAACCTTCCCTATGAAGATTTTTTTAAAGGCTTAATAAATTAATTGTAATGCATATTGTATCTCTGCCTCTTTTTTTTTTTAATTTTCTTTCATAGAAATAGACAATTACTTCTTCCAATAATCTGCAATGGGCTTCTCTGGTGGCTCAGTTGGTAAAGAATCTGCCTGCAGTGTGGGAGACCTGGATTCGATCCCTGGGTTGGGAAGACCCCCTGGAGGAGGGCATGTCGGCCGACTCCAGTATTCTTCCCTGGAGAATCCTCATGGACAGAGAAATCTGGCAGGCTACAGTCCATGGGGTCACAAAGAGTTGGACACAGCTGAACGACTAAGCACAGCACATAGTCTGCAACATAATCATTATAAAACACTTGCTTGTAATTACCACCTCCTTGACACTTCATTAAAAAAATAAAAAACCTTCCCGTTTCTTTGATTTTATGTGTTCTATATTTTAATGTAATTGACTATTTTGAATTTCTCCACAATTCCTTCTAAGTTTTGAATAAACACACTAAACTGTGTATCTAGTATCTGATTACTAGAATACCTTTAAACAGCTGATATACTTAACATTGAATTTTCTTCTGGGATATTGAATCATTCCTGATCTTTCCCTAGAGGATCTTTTTTGGGGTGAATAAACAGCTAATCTGTCCTTAACTCCATTTTTACAGTTAAGATTTTTCTTAAATTGCCCATACCTGCATATTTGTGTAGAGATGCCTTGTTAATGCAGAGGCAGTATAAAAAGAGGGCAGGAGCCCTGGAGATCCATTTATTTTTGCATAGACATTAAGGGACTTCTTGGAAAGAAACCACTCATTTAAAATCTGATCATTCTTGCAATTCCATTTTCTTGTCCCTGATATTTAGCATTTTCCATCTAGTTTCTTTTATTTTTAAAATTGATGAACAAACATATTCTGTGCTTTTGGGTGATGGCTATGAACTTTGCAATAACACATAACAGTAATTTCAAACAGCTGTTAACTTCACTCATGGCATTAGAAACACTGGAAAGCCATTGGCTGTGCTGTATGATGTGTGTGTGTGTGTGTGTGTTAAGTTGTATCTAACACTTTGCAACTGCATGGGTCTCCAGGCTCCTCTGTCCATGGAATTTTCCATGCAAATATTCTAGAACGGGTTGTCATTTCTTACTCCAGGAGATTGTCCTGACCCAGAGATCGAACCTGCATCTCTTGTATCTGTGATACCCAGGAAGCCCACTGTATATGATCTATTCATCATTATATGATCTATTCATCATTACATCCTAGCACCTAGGATTCTAGCATTCATTCACTAACAACACATATCTATCAAATACTTGCATGTGTCTGACACTTTTCTAAGGTTACAAAACAAAAATTCTTTCCCTCAACGAGCTTGCATTCCAACTGTATGACACATGGAAATACTCAATAATCAGTAGGTTTCTTTATTGAATAAATAAATAAGTAAATGAATTAGTGCTTGAAGAAATGATTCTTGTGTTTATAAAATAATAGTTTAAAATAGCTACATATATTTAATCAATAAAGACAATCACTAATTAGTGGCATAAGAGCTCAAGTGTTTCCCTCATTTAACTCATTTTCCTTTCTTTACGTAGCCATGGAAAGATGTGATTAATTATGATCTTAATAACAATAATTTGAGATTTTGTAACATATATTAAATATATATAAATTAGAGGCTTATATAGAGCCGTGATATATAGATCTATAAATGAATTCAATGTCAGTCTATTTAATATTTGATTTTGTTTGAAGAGACAAACAGAACAACTAATTATTAACCTCTCCCCAAATAACTACAAGTCAAATTTTCCTGCCTTTTTTTTTTTTTAATTCAAATCACATGCAACAAAGTGCTCATCTATTTCACTAAACTGACCTTTACTTTGTTTTGGTTTTATATTCATTTTCATTCCTTAACTTGTTTTCCCCCTTTTTAAACATATATATTTCTTTTACAATTTATCTATGTCATACTAATCTCTGTCTTTGAAGTGTTTTCAAACATAGAGGAAAATATTCATTACAATAACAGCTATTGTTAATAGGGTCAACAGCAGTATCCTTTGTGAGGAATGTGCTAAACTCAATATAAATTATTCACTTTTAGTATTTAGTTAGTATTTACTTATATTTTAATATGTAGCATTCACTTTTATGGAATTGGAATATTTTTGTATTAATTGGAATTTTTAATTCCAATTTAAGTATAGATTGGAATTCGTGTATTATTATAAATTATTTAATATAACTATAAAAGTGTTTTATTAATTGTATAGGTTTATTAATATTTACAGTTATAAATACTAGAAAAATTTAGTCAGGAAGATGCATAAAGGCTATCATTAAGTCTAGTTATTTTATTTTCAGGTGAAATCTCACTCATTAGTATAACTAAACATCAAGTTGCTTTTAGTTACATAAGATATGATAAAGTAAAGGGTATATTATGGATTTGTTTCTATGTAATTATTCATTACTATGCGAATTAGAATTTTCAAATTTTGTAAATATCACTAATGTCTTTATAGCCTCTTTCTTTAACAATTCAAATTTCAGATTAGTGACATGTTATATAGGGTTTTAGTAGCTTCATGCTATAAATCAAAACCCTTGAGATACCTTTCTGTAGATATAATGAGGGTCAGAATTATTTAAAGCCTATGCTACATATAGCACAACAAGTAATTTAAGGTTGACCTACAGCTCTTTACTGAAGAGTAGACTTTTGGAATAACAGAGAAGTCAGCTTCCAATCATCCAGTGCATATATTTTCACGAGTGCTCTCATGTTCAACATATAAACTGCCAAGGGTGATTACTTAGCATGGACGATTCTGATGGACAAATTACTTGTTTCTGCCTAACGGACCACTCAACATTTCAATAGAATGAAAACTAAGCATATTCTTTATAGTTTTCAATGATCAAACATGTAGTATATTGCTAAGTCCTTGGGGGTACTCCGTGGTTCTTTGATGATCATTTTACTTTTGAGTCAAGTGGATTAGGGAATTAGAAAAAAGGAAAATAATCAATGGCAAAATCTTACATATTTTAGTACTCCATTGTTAACTTTAAAAACAGTGAGCACATTTGTCTACTTAAAGTGAAAGGAAAGTGAAAGTGTTAGTAGGCCAGTCGTGTCCCACTCTTTGCAACCCCATGGACTGTAGCTTGTCATGCTCCTCTGTCCATGGAATTCTCCAGGCAAGAATACTGGAGTGGGTAGGCATTTCCTACTCCAGGGGGTCTTCTTGACTCAGGGACTGAACCCCCTGCATTGCAGGTGGATTCTTCATTGTCTGAGCCATCAGGGAAACCAGTAACCATAATAAAAAACTTTTCAAAGTTAATTAATTGATATAGTTATCTGTGTGTACAATATATGGTTACATTCCACAATTTGCCTACATTAAATATGTCAGGGAGAAGAAGGGCAAATATCTCTTCAGTTTCTTCTTAGTGGTGGATTAGTAATCAATCTACTCATAACCTACTTTTACATGGTATAGACCTAATCAGGCTGATGAATATATGAGCAATGTCAGTTTTAATTAGCAAATGTCATTCTTGAGTGGGGCTTCCCAAATGGAAAAGATCCACCTGCCAGTGCAGGAGACATAGGGATGCTGGTTTGATCTCTGGGTAGGGAAAATCCCCTGGAGGAGGTCATGACAACCCACTCCAGTATTCTTGCCTTAAAATTCCTGTGGACAGAGGACCTGGAGGGCTACAGTCCACGGAATCACCAAGAGTCACACACAACTGAAGTGACTTAGTACACTCACATTCTTGAGTAGAAAATTGTGAAAATTTAAAGATGTGAAGCTTTCTTTAAGTTCTCCGTATTTACTGAGTCCTAATTTTCACTGCACCTACAGAATAACACAGAATTCTATTTTGTCCATTTAATTCCATGAGTTAGCTTTATATATTTTGCACTTGTGAATGTGTTCTGCTTCTACATTTTCTAGAAGCAGAACTAATATATAGTGTAATATGAAACACTGAAATGCAAAAAAAAAAAAAAAATTGCCAAGAAATATTCTCTACAGCCTGCTATTTACATCAGTTCACCCATATTATCGACTGTAAAATCTTAGCAACACACAAATTGGCTACACAATTTGTGCAGACATTTTTTTTTAATACTTGGAAAGTTTCTATTCCTTAACATATTGTAATATAACTATATTGTTTTTACTCTAGATAGTGTCTAAACCCATATAACTAAAAAAGAAGCCTGATATACACTTTACCATAAAAGCAACTAAGGCATTTATACATGTAGTATACTGTAAATGATGTGAAAATGATAATTTATTATTAATTTCTAGTTTTTCTATACTACTGAAAGAAATGCATGAAAATTCTTAGTGGTGGAACATGTACCCATTCTGGATTTCGCTTTCACTTTTTGCAGGTGTTTTTTGGGTCTACACCCTCTGGGCCAAAAACAGTGATTTGTTACAGAGGCCTATTACCATATGAAATTTTGTTGGAGTATCAGCTGATGGCAGTATTTAAAATGTGTTTCATATACCACTTTTGTATGGGTTGCCCTTTGTATGGTGTCTGTCTATGCTGATGACCTGGATTATACAATGTAGATCTCATTTGACACCCTTAGCAAAGTACCATAAACTGAGTGGATAAAACAATAGAAATATATCGGTCTTACAGTTTTAGAGGCTGAAAGCCTGAAATATGGCCCTGCTGACAGTTTAGTCAGGACTAGATTTTCTCTGAGAATGGTTAGAATTCTTCCCTGTCTCTTGCTATCTTCTAGTGATGCCTTTCAATTCTTGGTGTTCTTTGGCCACTTTACTATTGCTGCCACTATGATCACATTTGCCACCTCCTCTCTATGTGTCTGTGTCTCTTTTTCTTCTTTTTATAAGGACCACCAATCATATAGGATTAGGGCAAAACTTAGTTGAATACTACCTCATCTTGATTACATTTATAAAGACCCTATTTTCAAATAAGCTCATATTTATAGGTAAGAGTCTGTAGGACTTCAACATCTTTTTTTTGGGGGGTGGGTGGGGAGGGACACTTGTGAGGACAAAGCTCAATCAACAAGACTTGACTCCTCTTGTGTTAAGCTAAGGGGCTCTGACTCCCTCCCCATTGGATCCTATGTATCTTCATGCTGTATCTCGATGAGAGTGAAAGAAGAGAGTGAAAAAGCTGGTTAGAAATTAAACATTAAACTAAGGTCATGACATCTGGTCACATCACTTCATGGCAAATAGAAAGGGGAAATGTGGAAGCAGTGACAGATTTTATTTAATATTACTCGACTCCAAAATTACTGCAGATGGTGACTGCAACCATGAAATTAAAAGACATTTGCTTCTTGTAAGAAAACTATGACAAACCTAGATAGCATATTAAAAAGCAGAGACATCACTTTGCTAAAAAAGGCATGGATAGTCAAAGCTATGTTTTTTCCAGTAGTCATGTAAGGATGTGAGAGTTGGACTATAAAGAAGGCTGACCACGGAAGAATTGATGCTTTCAAATCGTGGTGCTGAAGAAGACTCTTGAGAGCACCTTGGACTGCAAGGAGATCAAACCAGTCAATTCTAAAGGAAATCAACCCTAAATATTCATTGGAAGGACTATTACTGAAGCTGAAGCTCCAATATGTTAGCCTCCTGATGCCAAGAGCATTGGAAAAGACCCTGATGCAGGGAAAGATTGATGGCAAAAGGAGAAAGAGGCTGCAGAGGATGAGATGGTTAGATAGCATCACCAACACAATGGACATGAATTTGAGCAAACTCTGGAAGATAGTGAAGGACAGAGGAGCCTAATGTGGTTCAGTCCACGGGAGTTGGAGTCTGAATCTGACATGATTTAGTGACTCAACAATAACAACAAACCTTTATTCTGCCTTCTGTTTCATGGAATCATTTCCTGATTTGAGAACAACCTGAAGATGTGATGCTATGGTGTGAATATTTGAATCTCCTCTCAAATTCATGACTTGAAATTCTTAACCCCCAAATAGACTGTATTAGGGAGTGGGGGCTTGTGAAGTGAATATGCAATGAGAGAAAAATCCTCTTTAAGGGACAACATGTTGCATTCCTGCTCAGTTGTGTCTAATTCTTTTGGATCCCATGTACTGTAGCCTGCCAGGCTCCTCTGTCTAGAATTTTCCAAGCAAGAACACTGAGAAGGGTTGCCATTTCCTGCTCCTGAGTATCCTCCTGACCCAGGGATTGAACCTGTGTCTCTTGTGTCTCCCACATTAGCAGGCAGATTCTTTACCACTGTACCACCTCAGTTCAGTTCAGTCACTCAGTCGTGTCTGACTCTTAGTGACCCCATGAATTGCAGCACACCAGGCCTCCCTATCCATCACCAACTACTGGAGTTCACTCAGACTCACATCCATAGAGTCTATGATGCCATCCAGCCATTTCATCCTCTGTCATCCCCTTCTCCTCCTGCCCCCAATCCCTCAGCATCAGAGTCTTTTCCAATGAGTCAACTCTTTGCGTGAGGTGGCCAAAGTACTGGAGTTTCAGCTTTAGCATAAGTCCTTCCAAAGAACACCTAGGACTGATCTCCTTTAGAATGGACTGGTTGGATTTCCTTGCAGTCCAAGGGACTCTCAAGAGTCCTCCAACACCACAGTTCAAAAGCATCAATTCTTCGGTGCTCAGCTTTCTTCACAGTCCACCTCTCACATCCATACATGACCACAGGAAAAACAATAGTCTTGGCTAGATGGACCTTTCTTGGGAAAGTAATATCTCTGCTTTTTAATATGCTGTCTAGGTTGGTCATAACTTTCCTTCCAAGGAGTAAGTGTCTTTTAATTTCATGGCTGCAGTCATCATCTGCAGTGATTTTGGAGCCCCCAAAAAATAAAGTCTGACACTGTTTCCACTGTTTCCCCATTTATTTCCCATGAAGTGATGGGACCAGATGCCATGATCTTCCTTTTCCGAATGTTGAGCTTTAAGCCAACTTTTTCACTCTCCACTTTCACTTTCATCAAGAGGGTTTTTAGTTCCTCTTCACTTTCTGCCATAAGGGTGGTGTCATCTGCATATCTGAGGTTATTGATATTGTGCTTCTTCCAACCCAGCGTTTCTCATGATGTACTCTGCATGTAAGTTAAATCATATAAGTTAAATCATATAAGTTAAATAAGCAGGGTGACAATATACAGCCTTGACATACTCCTTTTCCTATTTGGAACCAGTCTGTTGTTCCATGTCCAGTTCTAACTGTTGCTTCCTGACCTGCATATAGGTTTCTCAAGAGGCAGGTCAGGTGGTCTGATATTCCCATCTCTTTCAGAATGTTCCACGGTTTATTGTGATCCACACAGCCAAAGGCTTTGGCATAGTTAATAAAGCAGAAATAGATGTTTTTCTGGAACTCTCTTGCTTTTTTGATGATCCAGCAGATGTTGGCAATTTGATCTCTGGTTCCTCTGACTTTTCTAAAACCAGCTTGAATATCTGGAAGTTCACAGTTCACCTATTGCTGAAGCCTGGCTTGGAGAATTTTGAGCATTTCTTTACTAGCATGTGAGATGAGTGAAATTGTGTGGTAGTTTGAGCATTCTTTGGCATTTCCTTTCTTTGGGATTGGAATGAAAACTGACCTTTTCCAGTCCTGTGGCCACTGCTGAGTTTTCCAAATTTGCTGGCATATTGAGTGTAGCACTTTCACAGCATCATCTTTCAGAGTTTGAAATAGCTCAACTGGAATTCCATCACCTCCACTAGCTTTGTTTGTAGTGATGCTTTCTAAGGCCCACTTGACTTCACATTCTAGGATCTGGCTCTAGGTGAGTGATCACACCATTGTGATTATCTTAGTCCTGAAGATCACCACCTAGGAAGTCCTTAATGGGATTAGTGTCTTTAGAGGATCCAGAAAGATGTCTTACTGAAGAGGAAAAGTTAAAATTTTACATAATCTCCTTCTCCTTCTGCCTCTGTAACTCAGCTTGCCCCTTGCAAAGTTTAGATCACATAGGACATGTGGTCTCAGAAAGTGGGGACTTGCAATACTAGGAACTGAAGTTGATCTCACTCACCCTTGTCCTGCTCTTTGCAATCGCCCAGCCCCTGCAAACTGCTTCATCATTCCTGTCCTGGGCAGACATCCCCCTCCCCATTTTGATCACTGTTCCCACAGGTGAAACCCCTTAGTTAAAACCAGACTATTAACACCTAGTGTTGCCCACTGTAGCCTGTCTATAAAAACTCTGTAAGCCCTTTGTTCAGGCCTCAGAGCTTGGAGTGTTAACTCCTCTGCGCCCACCCAGTGTGGTGCTTGGTTTCCCAAGTACTGGTTTCTGCAACATTTCTGGAGGACCCAATGAGATTCCAATTACGCTGGCCCCTTGAGCCCCCAGACTGGTGGCTCTGCCCGGCTGGAGTGAAGGAACCCCCAGAGGAACAAGGAGGTGCGCCAGCTGATGGTATTCCAGGTTCTCTTTCAGACCCGTGTTCCGACTCTCCTGATGGCCGAGCCCCAGCTGGACTCATTGGAGGGATGGACCAACTCACCAGGAGTGGCCACAGGATAAGGTAAGGCCCTGGGGCTGGTCTCCAGGCAGGAACCTACCCCGGTGGGTAGAAGAGGAGCCTGATCACTTCCCTGGGCTCCCAGGAAGGGAGCCTCAGATAGGGAGACCTGGGGACTCGGGAAGAAGGGAGGCATCGTGAATGATAACCTCCGTGGGGCTCCCAGGAAGGGAGCAACAGTTAAGGAAACCTGGGGACTTGGGAGAAGGGAGGCATCCTGATAGCCTCTGAATGATTGTGAGTGCGTGATTGCTGACTGAATGGAGTGAGAGAAATTTTTCTTTTTGGAAACTATAAAACCAATTCTTTTGGCATATGCAATTAAAAACAACTAACTTGTTAAAAAGACCTGTCCAGGGAAAAGCTTGACGTTAACCCTTTCCGTGTCCTTGAAATACACAGCCAGCTTTGTCTGAGACCTCAGCCTTGGGCAAATTAGAACTTCAAGTGAAGAAAAAAAATGAGTCAAGAAATATTTTAAATCTCAAACAGAAAACTATAAGATCTGTCAATCTGTCAATCTCTCTGGATTTATGTATGTCTCAGTATATGTCTTTTTTTATGATAATATGTTGAAGTTGTAAATGAGTTTCTAATTTAATTGGCCTAAAGAAAAGTGACTGAAGTGAGTGAAGTCGCTCAGTCGTGTCTGACTCTTTGCGACCCCATGGACTGTAGCAGGCTACTCCGTCCTTGGAACTTTCCAAGCAAGAATACTGGAGTGGATTGCCATTTCCTTCTCCTGGAGATCTTCCCGACCCAGGGATTGAACCCGGGTCTCCTGCATTGCAGGCAGATGCTTTACCCTCTGAGCCACCAGGGAAGTCTTTTTTATGATAATATTGTTGAAGTTGTAAATGAGTTTCTAATTTAATTGACCTAGAGAAAAATAAGTCCTTACAAATCAAACAATTCTAAATACAAGAAAAATTAACCTAAACAAATTTCAGATTCAAGAGAACTGGGAAATGTTCAATATTAAATATCTAGTATTAATGTTTGTTTGCTAATCTAATAAGAAAATAGGATGTATGCTTTTAATAAAGAAGATATAAAAAATAAAATTACATTTTATAAAGGGAAAAGAAAGTAGGTCTGCTTACAGGTGACTGTTACAGAAAATGATTAAAAGGTTTGTGGAAGGTGGACCCTGAAAAAGTTTTGTGCATGGCTAGGACTGTCTAAGTTTAAAATAATTTAATTAAGTTTAACTAACTGAGTTTAAAGTAAGCTGGTGCAAAAACTTAAATTTGGCCTTTCTCTCTGTTAAGAAGACATACTTTCTTCAGATGTTGAACTGTTTTTAATAATAAATTTAAGTTTTTTTTTTTTTACCTCTTAGTTGATCTGTTCTATATTTACCTTTGAAATCTTTTGTTAACTTTGGCTAAGTAAATAACTATTATTTCACAGTAACTTATATGATCCTACTTGACTGTTATAAACCCTTTTGATATTTATTGACAAAACTTCCTAAATAACTTGACTTCTAGTCAACTTTGGAATGCTTTAGAGGGCCCCTGAGACATCTCAAAGAGCTGTTAAGCTACCTGAGTTTATTGGACTTGTTAAATTACATGGGAAGTACTGTTAAAGGGGTGAAAAATCTTTTCAGGTTATACTGTATTGTTGATGTTACTAATATAGATATTCTAAAATTATGTGAAATTCATATAGATCTGATATGCCCTGATAAAATATGGTCAATTATAATTCTAGTTATTAAAGTGTTATGACCAGGTTTCTTTGTCAATTGCAATAGAATCAGATTTTAAACATGCCTTCTATGGTTTTACTCTCATGCCTTTAGAAGAATACTGCTAGTTCTTCAAGATTTAGGGAAAGGACTCTCTAAGATTAAACAGATAAACAAAGTTTGCTATTAACAGTAAGCTTGTACCAGACTGGAATTTGGTCTTCTCTCTCTAAAGATAACAAAATTTTCTTAAAATGCAGCTTTCAATAACAGATTATAAATTTCTTTGCCTTTAAGTTATTTATATTTGTTTTTAAAATCTTGTTGTTACTTTGGTAAAGTAAATAAACATTATTTAAGATTATGGTATATGTAGACAAAACTCATTTTGCTTCTACAAAAAATAACCCCTCATGGTTAGACTTTTGCTATCTTGATGTCCTTAAAACATGGCGATAGTCTTCTATTAAATCAGGAAATTAAAAATAAATAGACAACAGCTAAAAATCAAAGAGTCAGGGCTATGGAAGATCCAAGACGGCCGCTTGGCTTTTCCTGGCTCCCTGACGGACCTCATTTTTATTTGACAGGTTAAAGCCTTCCCTGGCTACAGTGTTAATGCCCTCACAATGAGTTCTCCCCCAGAAAAAAAGAAAAGAAAAAATTATGTTTCACTAAATATTAAGTTATAGTTTTAATTAAGGTCTGTGCTTACTAAGATTCACCTCTGAGATAGATCTTTGTTATGTTTTATTGCTAAAATGTGTAATTAAGTTATTAAAAAGGACACTCTATAAGATTGTTTCCAAAGCTTATCTCAGTAACCAATCTTTGTATAAAGGTCAGATGCTCCATGATGTACAACCAGGAGATTAACACTTGGCTATAATCATTTAATTGAGTCAGGTGACCTGGGGTATATCAGGCTATACCCAATGAAAGTTCTTAAATTCTTGCTTGTGATCTTACTAATAACTGCTGCTGCTGCTGCTAAGTCACTTCAGTGATGTCCGACTCTATGCAACCCCATAGATGGCAGCCCACCAGGCTCCTCCAGTCCCTGGGATTCTCCTGGCAAGAACACTGGAGTGGATTGCCATTGCCTTTTCCATACTAATAACTACTAGCTATATTATACTCTATGTAGCTTGCTTTAGAATATTATTTCTTATATTACCAAATGTGTGACTGAACCTGCAATAAAATGCTGATAGTTCCGTATGAGATCAATAATTGTAATAATGTAACTCTAGATGTTGGAAGAAGCAACAAGAGAAAATATTTTCCTGGACCAAGAGGCTAGTAAGACAGGTAAGACTAGTGGCTAGTCATACTAGTCTTACTAGCGACTATTAAGACTTTTGCCCCTTGCAAGGCCTGGTCCAGTGACAACATGCTGAGTGGCCTGTCAATGGAATCTTGTTAGGCCTGGGAGTGAGCCTTCCCAGCACCGTGGAACACAGTGGCCATGAAATGCCCCCAAACATGGTCAAATATAACTGAAATGGCCCTGCTGACTGGAAGTTGGTCCTTGCCAGCTGCCTCTACAAAGATTAACACATGACCATTATAAGATGCTGACCTTCAACACTCCCTTGAAAGGAGTTCAGGGTGGAGACAAAAATAAGGCACTCTGAGCTCTGGGAAAACCCAGAAAAACAGGCCGTCAGATGTTTTCAGGTAAAGATTTTTATGAATCCAAATTCTTGCATCTTCTCATACCTGTTGCTGCTGCTGCTGCTGCTGCTGCTAAGTTGCTTCAGTCATGTCAGACTCTGTGCGACCCCATAGATGGCAGACCACCAGGCTCCCCTGTCCCTGGGATTCTCAAGGCAAGAACACTGGAGTGGATTGCCATTTCCTTCTCCAATGCATTAAAGTGAAAAGTGAAAGTGAAGTCACTCAGTCATGTCCGACTCTTAGTGACCCCATGGACTGTAGCCCACCAGGCTCCTCCATCCATGGGATTTTCCAGGCAAGAGTACTGGAGTGGGGTGCCATTACACTAATGTCACAAACCAGTGTCTGGACCTGGTCCTCCTAGCTGGTGCCTCAGCAGCTTTCCTACTTCTATTAATATTTGGGCCATATATCTTTAACTTTCTTGTTAAGTTTGTTTCTCCAAGTAGAAGTATGACAAGAATATCCTCCAGCCAACACACAGACACTGCTAGGACAAGCTGCCTTATCATTCTGTGGACTCTCACCTCCCTCCATAAATGTACCCTGGGTCCTTAGGCTATTCTCCCTTTGAGATCTTATATTGGAGACCACCCCAGTGATAAAAAGCTCAAGGGAGGCCACCAATTACTAGCTGACCTGGAATGTCCTGACACCTCCAGGCCCTGGGAACAGTCTTCTGCCATATTGCCAGGGAAACCTGAAAAAGGATACCCATTTCACCAGGCAATTGGGTTCATCCCTGTCAGCCAGGAGATGAGGTATGGAAAAAGGAACCACTTCAGCCAGTTTGGACAGGCCCTCACATGGTTTTCCTGGCAACCCCTACTGCTGTTAAGAGTTATAGGTATCATCCCTTGGATTCAGCACACCAGAGTCAAGAAGGCAGCAGCTTCCTGTAATGAGGACACCTGGAAGGAAGTTCAGGACCCCTAAAACCCCCTCAAGGCCTGGTTCCAAAAACAACGACCTTCACCTTCGAAGGATGCTGAACCCTGCTCTAGTCATTCTGGAAGCTGACTAGTCCATGCAGGGCAGAAGCTTGAGGATTCTTCAGCCTCGCTCCAGCCACACTGTGGCAGCTGGCTGGTCAATGCACAGAAGAAGCTTGAGGATCCGGCTATCAAAAAAGCAATGGATTTCCATTGTCAACCCTGGACTCTATTCCTGATTGCTATGAGCAATTCTCCCTACTAACTAAACTGCTCCACAGTATGGCTGACCCCCCTTCACAACAGGCTCAATTGCTACAGCTGTGACAACCCAAAGCTGGGGAGGAAACTTTTTGTTAGTGTTCAGTTATCTGCTACATGCAGGCTGTGTGCAGCCTTTTGGTGTCCTGTGCTGTAACGGAAGGGATGGGGGAGCCTGGTGGGCTGCTGTATATGGGGTCGCACAGAGTCGGACATGACTGAAGTGACTTAGCAGCAGCAACTGTAACGGATGGTGCTGCCCCCATCAAGGCCTTTTCTTTGCAGGGCAGATGCTTACTTATGTTTACCTGTCAATTAGATGGATCTCTGCACCTTAGCCTTCCTCACTCCCCAGATGAATATTTTCCCTAACAACCAGACTCTCACTGTACCTCTCACAGCACATATGTGGTCAAAAAGAGCCATCCAGTTTATGCCCCTAGTAGTTGGTCTGAGAATCATGGCTGAGATAGGTATGGGAATAGGAGGAATTGCTTCATCAACCACCTTTTACCATACACTATTCAAAGACTTCATAGACGACACTGAGAGAGTGGCCAACTCTTTAGTGGCCTTACAGGACCAATTCGACTCCCTGGCTGAGGTGGTTTTACAGAACAGGAAAGGGCTAGACCTACTGATAGCTGAAAAGGGAGGATTCTGCCTCTTCTCGAATGAAAATGCTGCTGTTATGTAAACCAGTCAGGAATGGCCAGGGACACGGCCCAACAGCTAAGGGAACAAATCATAGAAAGGAGAGAAAAATTAGCTAATTCCTGGGGTAACTGGAAAAATATCTGGAGCTGGGCATCGTGGCTTCTCCCTTGAACAGGTCCTCTCTTCATGCTCTTTGCAGCCTTCTTGTTTGGCCCTTGTGTTCTCAATGCTGTTACGCAGTTCATAACCTCTTGGATTGAATCCATAAAGTTACAAGTGATAACAGTTCAATGTAGCCCCCTAAAGGACGGAGAGCTCTGAATGTCCTACCAAAAACATGAGATGTTGCTTTCTACAACGAGTGATAGAAGCATCAAGAGGGGAGAATGAAGACAAAAATTTAAGATTTTACTTAACCTCCTTCTCCTTCTGCCTCTGTGACTCAGCTTGCCCCCTGCAAAGTCTAGATCACGTAGGTCAGGTAGTCTCAGAAGGTGGGGACTTGCAATACTAGGAACTGGAGTTTATCTCACTCACCTTGTCCTGCTCCTTGCAATCGCCCAGCCCCTGCAAACTGCTTCATCGTGCTTGTCCAGGTCAGACATCCCCCTCCCCATCTTGACCACTGTTACTGGGTGCACAAAACCCCTTAGTTAAAACCAGCCTATTAATAGCTAGTGTTGCCCACCAGAGTCTGTCTATAAAAACTCTGTAAGCCCTTTGTTCAGGGCTCAGAGCTTGGAGTGTTAATTCCTTTGGGCCCACCAGCGTAATAAACCTGAGTTCTCCAACTCTCCAAGTGTGGTACTCGGTTTCTCGAGTACTGGTTTCTGCAACATTACCCTTTTCTGCCATGTGAGGACACAGCAAAAGATGACTGACCATGAACCAGAAAGTCCTCACTAGACAGGATTCTACTGACCCCTTGACCTTGAATTTCCAACTTCCAGAACTATAGGAAATAAATGTTTATTGTTTATAAGTAGCAAAACTCAGTCTGCATCTGTTAAAGCAGCTGGAATAAACTAAGACAGCTGTCTTCCATCTTCACTATGTCATTGCACTTCCCTCAAGAGTTAGACTTCCCTGGTGGCTCAGACAGTAAAGCGTCTGTCTACGATGCAGGAGACCCAGGTTCAATCCCTGGGTTGGGAAGATCCCTTGGAGAAGGAAATGGCAATACACTCCAGTACTATTGCCTGGAAAATCCCATGGACAGAGGAGCCTGGTAGGCTACAGTCTATGAGGTCGCAAAGAGTCAGACACGACTGAGCGACTTCACGTTCACATTCACATTAAGATTTAGAGTCCATCAAATTTGGAAGTGCCATTCCTTACTGGCACCTTGATTTTTTAAATTACACTGAAATATAAGGTCCACAGCTTTAATAAAGAATATTGTCAAAGGGATTTACATATCCTTTTACTCTCTTAAAAAAAAGATCTAAACAATAGCCACATCATTGGTCTTGTTTTTGTAAGATCAAAAACTTCAATGACTTGATGGAATCTAGGAACAGAGCTGACATTGCTAAAAGATTGGTGATGTCTGCAAAAGAAAATGTCTTAAACAAAGCTCCAGTAAGGAACCTTCCATACACCATTCTATCAAGAAGGAATTTGTGTTCTGACCCTTCTATTATATTCTCAAGGCAGGGATGTCAGCTCTTTTATTTTTTTCCCTAGGGCAAGTTAGTGGTTCTCTGGTGAAATTTAATTACAAACCCTGCCTTATCTTCATGAAAACCAATCACAACCTTGCCCTGGTTGAAGAGTTACTCTTTAATGGATTTAGGAAGAAATACATATCAAAAAGAGCTACATAAAGTGCCCCAAGCAGGGAATGTCTAGGTTATTCATTCTCCTTTATCTGGATATGCATATTACTTAGAGTAAGAGCAGCACACTTAGGTTGCTCAAGAAAAGTTTGCTGAACTCTTTTTTCCTTGCATGTTACATGACTGGAAGGGTACTATTCAGGAGATCTTCACAGCTGTTTTCCCTGTGTCAGTCCTTATCATATCACATATTGTGGTAGTAGGAGCTATTTCTACTTATCTATTTTGATACAGACTAAAAAGAGTTGCATGGCTTCCCTGATGGCTCAGCAATAAAGAATCTGCCTCCCAGTGCAGGACATGTGGGCTCAATCCCTGGATCAGGAAGATTCCCTGGAGAAGGAAATGGCAACTCACTCCATTATCCTTGCCTGGGAAATCCCATGGATAGGGGAGCTTGGTGGGCTACAGTTCATGGGGTTGCAAAAGAATCAGACATGACTGAGTGACTGAGTGACGAAACAATAAGTATGAGCTGCAGTGTATCCTAAAATGAGACCCACTGTTGTAAAAGTCTATAAAAAGTTTCATATTTGGAATTGATGAGTTTCATCCTGAAAATTAAATGAATTTAGAGGCAACACAGTGATATTTGTATGGATTTCAGAGCTGGACAAACTGTGTTAGAATTCTTATTTTAACACTTATTAGAGGAGAGATTTGAAGCAGATTAACTGAGTCAATATAAGAGAACTATCTCACATACATGGAACTCATTCCAGTAGTTCTATTAAAGGTCTTCTATTTCTTAACATTTGAACTTAGAATCCTATAAGAAATATAATTTGAGATATACATGTATATTCTCAAAAAGAAGATATGCAAGAAAACCAATTGTAACAAAAGGCTAAAGATATGTGAAAATAGAGCATGAGATTCATAACCAAAAGCCACTTGCCCTTCTGCATCTTTCTCTGCTTCTAGGAAATATTTGACAGTCCTTCATATTGTTCACATACCAAAAGTTAAAGATTAAATTGGCATAAACTGTTTACAAATACATTTAAAAAACTGTTCAAAAGAAGACTTTCATTTTTGGAATATAATAGTCAATAGTGTTGACTTTTAATTTAAATGTTTAAACTCGTTAAAGATGAGGAACCTGGAGGACACCTTATTTTCCTTCCAATAAAAAAGAGGTAAAATAGTCTAAATTTTAAATCTTATTTTTTTAATTGAAGCATAGTTCACTTCCAATGTTGTGTTAGTTTCAAGCATACAGCAAATGTATATATATAATTTATATGTATATAAATGTATATCATAAATATTCATATATATTATTTAATCTATAATAACAATTATAAAAATATAATATACATATGATTATATAAAATATATTAAATTACATAAAATAATATATTAATATATTATATATTAACAATGTATAATGTTATGTAATGTAATACTTAATATATTTATAATATATATTATAAATATAAAATATAATTATATATAATATTTAATAATATGCAATAATTAAATAAAAATATATATTGTTACTGTGTATATATAATTATATGATATACTTTATTATATATAACTTTTACATTTTAATATTATATTATATATTTTTATATTTATTATTTTAATAATATATATCAATTTATATTCATAATATATTAATATATAATAATTTATGTAAATTAAAAATATTACATATTAATTTATCTAATAAAGTGAAATAATACAGTAATAATATAATATGATATATAATATCACATGCCATACATATTATATGATACACATATTAAAATACATATTAAAATAGATTTATTAATATAATATACTAATTATATAATTAATTTCATATATATTATATACTAAAATTAATTACACATAATAATATAGTATATTTTAAAATAACAATTTATATATATTAACATATGTACTATATAATATATAATATTCATATGGAGAAGGCAATGGCACCCCAATCCAGTACTATTGCCTGGAAAATCCCATGGGCAGAGGAACCTGGTAGGCTGCAGTCCACGGGGTTGCTAAGAGTCAGACAAGACTGAGCGACTTCACTTTCACTTTTGACTCTTATGCATTGGAGAAGGAAATGGCAACCCACTCCAGTGTTCTTGCCTGGAGAATCCCAGGGACAGGGGAGCCTGGTGGGCTGCCATCTATGGGGTCGCACAGAGTTGGACATGACTGAAGTGACTTAGCATAATATTCATATAATATATTATACATGATATTTAATAATATAATAATATTCACATATAACATACATAATATATTATATTTATTTATAAAATACATTGTATATAATATTAAAATTTATATATGAAAATTAAGTGTATATTATATACTAACTTTTATTTAAATATTTTTAATTTTATTAAATTTTATTTAAATGTTATATATAAAATATATTTGAAATACTATGTTTTATAAAATATATATTTTATAAATTTTAAAATTTTATAAATATATAATATATTGCATATTATATGATATTATATTTTATTAAAATATTTATTATATTATATATTTCATTTTATTATTATTATTATATATATTATATTATTATATATTCTAATATATCATATAATATTTAATAATATAATTATATTATATCATAATATTTTATATGATATTATATAATATATGTGGAAATATATGCAGTGTATCACATATATAAGAATTATATATATATCATATTATATATTATATATTTTATAGAGTTTATATGATATATAATTTATATATTATATGTATATGATATATCTGTCATATAATATATATGAATATTATAATAAACTCTAAAAATATTATAACATATAATATACAATAATATATTATAATATTATATACATATATTTGGATTCTTTTCCATTTTAGGTTATCACAACATATTGAATATAATTTCCTGTTCTATGAAGTATATCCTTGATTATCTATGTCATGTATAATAACCTGTATCTGTTAATCCTAAAATTCTAATTTATCTCTCTCCCTATTTTCCACTTTGGTAACCATGTTTTTTTCAATGTCTGTGAGTCTATTTCTTCTTTGTAAATAAGTTTGTTTATACCATTCATTTAATTCCACATATATGTTATATCATGATATTTGTCTTTGATTTACTTCACTTAGTATAATAATCTCTCGGTCCATTTTTGTTGCTGCAAATAAAATATCTTTATCTAAAATGTAAGATTTAGACATTCCAAATTATGCTTTCTCTAAATAAAGTGCTTTAAAAGTGAAGTATAACTAACACTCATTAGGGCAAAATCATATGCATAGACTGTCACAAAATTAAAAAAAACAAAAACAACAGTGTAATCAAGTAAATAAATATGGTTTAGAATCAATCTTTTCACTCTTACTTACTAACGTAGTATCTCTTGGCTCACCAAAGGTTAGCATTTGCCTGACTTCTTTCATCTATAATTAGTTTTGCTTATTTCTGAAATTCATGCAAATAAAATCCTGTGAATGGTGCCATTTTTTTTTTTTTGATGAACATTGTGTTTTCTAGACACAAGCACAAAATTGTGTGTATTAGTCCACAATTTTCATTTCTATATACTTTTCCATTATATGACAAAACCAGTATGTACCTGGTGTATTTTTAACGGATATTTAAGTTATTACAATTTGGGAATGATTATAAATAAGAAATGTTGCAAGGGATTTGATTTAGGTCATACCTGAATGGTCTAGTGGTTTTCCCTACTTTCTTCAATTTAAGTCTGAATTTGGCAATAAGGAGTTCATGGTCTGAGCCACAGTCAGCTCCTGGTCTTGTTTTTGCTGACTGTATAGAGCTTCTCTATCTTTGGCTGCAAAGAATATAATCAATCTGATTTCGGTGATGACCATCTGGTGATGTCCATGTATAGAGTCTTCTTGTGTTGTTGGAAAAGGTGTTTGTTATGACCAGTGCATTTTCTTGGCAAAACTCTATTAGTCTTTGCCCTGCTTCATCCCGTATTCCAAGGCCAGATTTGCCTGTCACTCCAGGTGTTTCTTGACTTTCTACTTTTTCATTCCAGTCCCCTATAATGAAAAGGACATCTTTTTTGGGTGTTAGTTCTAAAAGGTCTTGTGGGTCTTCATAGAACCATTCAACTTCAGCTTCTTCAGCGTTACTGGTTGGGGCATAAACTTGGATTACTGTGATATTGAATGGTTTGCCTTGGAAACGAACAGAGATCATTCTGTCATTTTTGAGATTACATCCAAGTACTGCATTTTGGACTCTTTTGTTGACCATGATGGCCACTCCATTTCTTCTAAGGGATTCCTGCCAGCAGTAGTAGATATAATGGTCATCTGAGTAAAATTCACCCATTCCAGTCCATTTCAGTTCGCTGATTCCTAGAATGTCGACATTCACTCTTGCCATCTCTTGTTTGACCACTTCCAATTTGCCTTGATTCATGGACCTGACATTCCAGGTTCCTATGCAATATTGCTGTTTACAGCATTGGACCTTGCTTCTATCACCAGTCACATCCACAGCTGGGTATTCTTTTTGCTTTGGCTCCATCCCTTCATTCTTTCTGGAGTTATTTCTCCACTGATCTCCAGTAGCATATTGGGCACCTACTGACCTGGGGAGTTTCTCATTCAGTATCTTATTTTGCCTTTTCTTACTGTTCATGGGGTTCTCAAGGCAAGAATACTGAAGTCGTTTGCCATTCCCTTCTCCAGCATTCAGGTATTACCTAAATCAAATCCCTTATGATTATACAGTGGAAGTGAGAAATAGATTTAAGGGCCTAGATCTGATAGATAGAGTCCCTGATGAACTATGGGAATGAGGTTCGTGACATTGTAGAGGAGACAGGGATCAAGACCATCCCCATGGAAAAGAAATGCAAAAAAGCAAAATGGCTCTCTGGGGAGGACTTACAAATAGCTGTGAAAAGAAGAGAAGTGAAAAGCAAAGGAGAAAAGGAAAGATATAAACATCTGAATGCAGAATTTCAAAGAATAGCAAGAAGAGATAAGAAAGCCTTCTTCAGCGATCAATGCAAAGAAATAGAGGAAAACAACAGAATGGGAAAGACTAGGGATCTCTTCAAGAAAATCAGAGATACCAAAGGAAAATTTCATGCAAAGATGAGCTCGATAATGGACAGAAATGGTATGGACCTAACAGAAGCAGAAGACATTAAGAAGAGATGGTAAGAATACACAGAAAAACTGTACTAAAAAGATCTTCACGACCCAGATAATCACGATGCTGTGGTCACTGACCTAGAGTCAGACATCCTGGAATGTGAAGTCAAGTGAGCCTTAGAAAGCATCACTACGAACAAAGCTAGTGGAGGTGATGGAATTCCAGTTGAGCTATTCCAAATCCTGAAAGATGATGCTGTGAAAGTGCTGCACTCAATATGCCACCACATTTGGAAAACTCAGCAGTAGCCACAGGACTGGAAAAGGTCAGTTTTCATTCTAATCCCAAAGAAAGGCAATGCCAAAGAATGCTCAAACTACTGCACAATTGCAGTCATCTCACATGCTAGTAAAGTAATGCTCAAAATTCTCCAAGCCAGGCTTCAGCAATATGTGAACCATGAACTTCCTGATGTTCAAGCTGGTTTTAGAAAAGGCAGAGGAACCAGAGATCAAATTGCCAACATCTGCTGGATCATGGAAAAAGCAAGAGAGTTCCAGAAAAACATTTTTTCTACTTTATTGACTATGCCAAAGCCTTTGACTGTGTGGATCACAATAAACTGTGGGAAATTCTTCAAGATATGGGAATACCAGACCATCTGATCTGCCTCTTGAGAAATTTGTATGCAGGTCAGGAAGCAACAGTTAGAACTGGACATGGAACAACAGACTGGTTCCAAATAGGAAAAGGAGTATGTCAAGGCTGTATCTTGTCACCCTGTTTATTTAACTTCTATGCAGAGTACATCGTGAGAAACGCTGGACTGGAAGAAACACAAGCTGGAATCAAGATTGCCGGGAGAAATATCATAACCTCAGATATGCAGATGAAACCATCCTCATGGCAGAAAGTGAAGAGGAACTCAAAAGCCTCTTGATGAAAGTGAAAGTGGAGAGTGAAAAAGTTGGCTTAAAGCTCAACATTCAGAAAACGAAGATCATAGCATCTGGCCCCATCACTTCATGGGAAATACATGGGGAAACAGTGGAAACAGTGTCAGACTTTATTTTTTTGGCTCCAAAATCACTGCAGATGGTGACTGCAGCCATGAAATTAAAAGAGGCTTACTCCTTGGAAGGAAAGTTATGACCAACCTAGATAGCATATTCAAAAGCAGAGACATTACTTTGCCAACAAAGGTTCATCTGGTCAAGGCTATGGTTTTTCCTGTGGTCAGGAATGGATATGAGATTTGGACTGTGAAGAAGGCTGAGCACCGAAGAATTGATGCTTTTGAACTGTGGTGTTGGAGAAGATTCTTGAGAGTCCCTTGGACTGCAAGGAGATCCAACCAGTCCATTCTGAAGGAGATCAGCCCTGGGATTTCTTTGGAAGGATTGATGCTAAAGCTGAAACTCCAGTACTTTGGCCACCTCATGCGAAGAGTTGACTCATTGGAAAAGACTCTGATGCTGGGATGGATTGGGGGCAGGAGGAGAAGGGGACGACAGAGGATGAGATGGCTGCATGGCATCACCAACTCAATGGACATGAGTCTCAGTGAACTCCGGGAGTTGGTGATGGACAGGGAGGCCTGGTGTGCTGCGATTCATGGGTTTGCAAAGAGTTGGACATGACTGAGCGACTGATCTGATCTGATCTGATCTAAATGTTGCAAGAGCCATTTTTGTTTACATCTCTTGCATATTTATGGGCATTTTTTGTGGTATGTAAAGGCACTACAGTTTTATTTTTTTTACACTTTTTACAGTATTTTATTTAGCTTATAGTTCTGGAACTAATTTTATTTATTTATTTATTTATTTTTCTGGCTTCTTTCATTTAGCATAAAGTTTCTTTTTTTTTTAATTTTATTTTTAAAATTTACAATATTGTATTAGTTTTGCCAAATATCGAAATGAATCTGCCACAGGTATACCTGTGTTCCCCATCCTGAACCCTCCTCCCTCCCCATACCCTCCCTCTGGGTCATCCCAGTGCACCAGCCCCAAGCATCCAGTATCGTGCATCGAACCTGGACTGGCGACTTGTTTCATACATGATATTATACATGTTTCAATGCCATTGTCCCAAATCTCCCCACCCTCTCCCTCTCCCACAGAGTCCATAAGACTGATTTATACATCAGTGTCTCTTTTGCTGTCTCGTACACAGGGTTATTGTTACCATCTTTCTAAATTCCATATATATGGCAAAACACTCTCCGACATACAGTTTTCTATTCTAGACTAGGGTTATTTTGGACATGACAAATAACCATTTGTGTGTGTACATTTATTTCTTTTTTTAATAGGCCTATAACAAACATTCTTAAATTACACTAAATACTTGAGTAGGTACTGCCAAACAAATTTTTTTGAGTATTTCATTTATTCTGTAACCTCATCAGGACCTTTGTTATCAGTTTTTTTGACTTTCACCACGTTGGTTATCCTCATTGTAGTTTAAAGTTTCATCCCCTTTTGCTTAAGGAGGCTGAGAACATTTCATATGTTTATTAGTCCTTTGTACTGTGTGGATCACAATAAACTGTGGGAAATTTTGAAAGAGATGGGAATACCAGACCACCTGATCTGCCTCTTGAGAAACCTATATGCAGGTCAGGAAGCAACAGTTAGAACTGGACATGGAACAACAGACTGGTTCCAAATAGGAAAAGGAGTATGTCAAGGCTGTATCTTGTTACCCTGCTTATTAACTTATATGCAGAGTACATCATGAGAAACACTGGGCTGGAAGAAGCACAAGCTGGAATCAAGATTGCTGGGAGAAATATCATAACCTCAGATGTGCAGATGACACCACCCTTTTGGCAGAAAGTGAAGAGGAATTAAAAAGGCTCTTGATGAAAGTGAAAGAAGAGAGTGGAAACGTTGTCTTAAAGCTCAATATTCAGAAAACGAAGATCATGGCATCTGGTCCCATCACTTCATGGGAAATAGATGAGGAAACAGTGGAAACAGTGTCAGACTTTATTTTTGGGGGCTCCAAAATCACTGCAGATGGTGACTGCAGCCATGAAATTAAAAGACACTCCTTGGAAGAAAAGTTATGACCAACCTAGATAGCATATTGAAAAGCAGAGACATTACTTTGCTAACAAATGCCCGTCTAGTCAAGCCTATGGTTTTTTTCAGTGGTCATGTATGGATGTGAAAGTTGGACTGTGAAGAAAGCTGAGCACCTAAGAACTGATGCTTTTGAACTGTGGTGTTGGAGAAGACTCTTGAGAGTCCCTTGGACTGCAAGGAGATCCAACCAGTCCATTCTAAAGGACGTCAATCCTGGGTGTTCTTTGGAAGGATTGATGCTAAAGCTGAAAGTCCAGTACTTTGGCCACCTCATGCGAAGAGTTGACTCATTGGAAAAGACTCTGATGCTGGGAAGGATTGGGGGCAGGAGGAGAAGGGGACGACAGAGGATGAGATGGCTGGATGGCATTAACGACTCGATGGACATGAATTTGGGTGAATCCTGGAGTTGGTGATGGACAGGGAGGCCTGGCATGCTGCAGTTCGTGGTGTTGCAAAGAGTTGGACAGGACTGAGTGACTGAACATCCCCTTTTATAATTTTTTTGAAGAAAGATTTTAGTAACTTTTTAATATATACATTTATTCATACTATTCTGAAAGTAAATATGAGGTTTCTAGAACAGAAAAGAATTCTTATTACTTCCAACAATAACTGAAGCAATATTCATTGCTGTATTTTTCTACAACAATGCAAATCCAGGCAGACAAATCTGCTTGTACATCAAGGGCTTTTATTTTATTTTTATTTGTTTATTTTACTTTTTTGAGGGAAAGATTTATTTATTTATTTGCTTGTTTATTTAGCTTTCTTAATTTTATTGTAATAAGGTCACCTAATATAAGATGTATGCTCCAAAAATTTCAAATACACAATGCATTATTCTTGACTAAAAGTACAATGTTGTGCAGCAGATCTCTGGAAGTTATTCATCTTACTTGAATATTCCCTGGAAGAGGAAATGGCAACCCACTCCAGTATTTCGCCTGGAAAATTCCATGGATGGAGGAGCCTGGCAGGCTGCAAGTCCGTGGGGTCGCAAAGAGCCAGACACGACTGAGCAACTTCACTTTCACTTTTGTTCGTGGGCATTTGTTTCCACATCTTAGCTTCTGTGAATAGCAAGATAGTGAAAATGGGAGTGGTACTGTCTCTTCAAGATTAAAGAGGATTTCTAAGGTCACAGGAAAGGAACACTGAAGTTAGAAACCTCACGTAGTTTGCATGTATGCTTTCCAGCTTCTACTGTCCTCTTCTGAGAGATGAAAGGAATCTGATCTCCCTAATGTGGAGCTTCCCAGGTGGCACTAGTGGTAGAGAACGTGCCTACCAGTGCGGGTGTCATAAGACGCAGGTTTGATCCCTGGGGTTGGGAAGATACCTTGGAGGAGTGCATGCAACCCACTCCAGTGTTCCTGCTTGGAGAACCCGATAGGCAGAGGAGCCTGGAGGACTAGAGTCCATAGGGCCACAAAGAGTCAGACATGACTGAAGCAATTTAGCAAAGCACACAGCACATCACCTTAATGTAAAACACTTCCTCTTTGAGAACAAAAACGGGAGGTGCCTGGATTTTCATCTTCTGGAACGTAAATAAATGTCTATTTATATTGGGAGAGGGAAATAAATCAAACAATGTTTCCAAAGTTTTAGATTTTAATCCTACTTTGAAATGTAAATAACATGCTAGAGTAGTTATATCTCACTGTTTATTGTAAACTTTTAAGACCTGTCCATTAGCCCAAGTTGCAGGGTTTTTTTGCTTAAAAACCTCTTTCTGAAATATGAAAATATTTATATTACTTCCAGCTGATTTTTGTCCAATTTTTTTGAATTTTTTAATATGGATATATTCTTCATATACATATGTTCTTCTTAATACTGTTCTTCATATATTCATATATATATTCATATGTATGTTCATGTATTTTGAGAAAAATTTTCACCTTTTGCATCTCTTTTGTCAATTTATATTTGTATTTCTGTGGTTTAATATATTTTATTCTGACATCTTCTGTTTACTAATCCTTTCAACATCAGTGTATAATCTATTACTAAATTCATTTACTGCAATCCTAGTGACAATTTTTATATCATTCGATTATAGCATTTCCATTTCATTATTATTTTCTATTACTGATCTGTGATGATATTCTCTATCTTGTCATCCATTTTCTTGAGGATATTAATCACAGTTAGGTGGGTCAGTGGTAAAGAATCTACCTGCCAATGCAGGAGACATGGGAGATGTGGGTTCTATCCTTGGGTTGAGAAGATCCCCTGGAGGAAGAAATGACAATTCACTCCAGTATTCTTGCTTGGGAAATCCCATAGACAGAGGAGCCAAGCAGGTTACAGTGCATGGGGTTGCAAAGAGTCAGACAGGACTTGGCAACTGAGCACTCACATCAGTGTAAAGATGGCGTCTGAACCCTTGGATGGCTGAGTCTTCCATGGGCCTATGTCAATTGTCTCTTTCCTCCTGGTTTTGTTTATCAATCATTTTTGACTGAATGCTCTAAAATACATAAGGAAATTTTTGATGCTCGGTACAATCGTATGTTCTCCACAGAGAATGTAATTTTGCTTTTGACAAAGAGTTAGAATAAAGGCAGATCACCTTGTATCTTAATCCTCTCTCTGATGGGGGTGTTTGGACACTGTCATCTTTTCTAGTTACATCATACCCCATCCTAGGAGTTAGCAAGTCAGGGTTCTCTTCTAACATCCTAGGGCATAAAAATGTCCATTCTTCCCCTGAAATCCAAATTGTGTGTCCCAGGACTCTGACTGGTGATACTGAAAACTCTACTACAGAAAACTTGGTCAAGACTCTCAGTCTATAGGCATCACGCTATCTATAAATAAGCAAGTATCAGTTTCATCTCAGTGAGCAGTCTCATCTCTCTAGGATCATGGCCCCCAAGATCTGGGTGTCTTTGTAGCTCCCTAGTACTTCCAGAATATATTTTG
Organism: Bos grunniens; assembly: GCF_055505025.1. Taxonomy (NCBI): domain Eukaryota; kingdom Metazoa; phylum Chordata; class Mammalia; order Artiodactyla; family Bovidae; genus Bos; species Bos grunniens. The sequence continues at coordinate 4,498,598 of NC_141176.1, read as the reverse complement.
GTGTTTTGTTTTTGTTTTTAATTTCTTTTGCTTCTTTTGTTTTGATATTTCAATCAATGTTTCCAGTTATTCTTGGAAAGAAAATTCCTTCTCCAAAATTTGGTCCATTATAGCCACAGTGTAAGTTCTATTTAAACTATAATGATTCCTAAATGCCTACTTATCATTTAATACTGAGTAAAATTTTTATTTTTTATAGAGTATTTTTCTGACATTCCATATTGTCATGTTTCATTGTTTACCATTCTCAGAGCTCCAATACACTTATCAAAACTTGTAATTGAGTGATTTTTTTTATTAATTTGGTTTAGGTCTTTATTTATCACTAGACTGTAAACTCTAAAAATGGAGGAGACATGCCAATTTGCTTACCAAATGATCTCTAGTACCTAACATCCAGTAGACACAATAAATACTTTTAAATCTTAAATGAGCAAGTAAAAATTATTTGACATATATAAGAAGACATCTCTAAAATTCAGCCAGCATTCAAATAATGGTTAAATTGGTCTAATTTTAACAGGTTATCATAGGTTAGTTTAACATATTTCATTGGAAAACATTCTCCAGAATTAAAATGCAAATATGCCTAAAATTTTACTTGAGATATTTTCTTTGTAATAACTTATTGAAATTCCAAGTACATAATGTGTACACAGTAGTTTTAGAAAGACTTTTAAATAACAAAAAATAAAATAAAACAGCATACTTTCTATTTATAAAAATACTTGAAAACTCCCGTGTGGGAAACAAACTAAAAAGTAAGTAATAAATACACATGGTTTTAATAAGTACTGATATCAGAGACTAATGCAATAAAGCTCTTTAAAATATTAGAAATGCAGTTAAATAAAACTTGCTTTTAAGAGGCATGTTCAATAGCAGTGCATTTTATGGATAATCTTTTAATAAATGAACACATTATAAAAGTTAATTTACCACCCTGAGTTCTCAATTCTGTAAATAATATTAGTTCTCTGGCAAAATTCTCATATTTGACGTATGGTCTAAATATTCTCAGTAGATTTCTTCATTCCATAAACAATTTTTCTTTACTTGCAGGGTCTTACTATCTTAGCATTAGCCCCTTAAATCTGCCATTCTGATTTGTTTTCTACTATTACTCTTGCCTGGAAAAATCCCATGGACAGAGGAGCCTGGTGGGCTGCAGTCCATGGGGTCGTGAAGAGTCAGACATGACTGAGCGACTTCACTTTGACTTTTCACTTTCATGCATTGGAAAAGGAAATGGCAACCCACTCCATTGTTCTTGCCTAGAGAATCCCAGGGATGGGGGAGCTTGGTGGGCTGCCGTCTACGGGGTCGCACAGAGCTGGACATGACTGAAGTGACTTAGCAGCAGCAGCAGCAGCATTGCAAAATTACTCAAGGCAGAAAAGTATCTATGAACACATTGGCTTAATATGCTTTCTAAACTTAGAAATTTTTTCCAAAGAAATTTCAATTCAGAACTAGATAGATCAGTACCAGAGTCACATAGTTGTCACATTGTTCCTATTAGCAGCAAGACACTAGAAATGGTAACTTATAACATCACCATGTAGTAAAGGAGAAATATAAATTTGTCATCAGTAAGATATCAGATGTAAAATTAACCTATTGTTTTTAAAAAAGGGATATAATCCTTTAATGTGTTTATTGAGTTTAGTGTTACATGTATTCTTGTTCATATTTAACTTTCTAGAAGAGTGAGTAATATCAATACAAAGAGCAACGCGTTTGGAGCCAGAGAGTTGTGAGGTTGGATTCTGACTTTACAATTCATTATTCGTTTGCTGTCACATTTCTGCTTCTGTATCTACAACATGGTGCCTATATTGTCTGCCATTTAAAGGACTAAGGTAGAATAGCCACAAAGTGCATAGCAAGGTTTCTGGCTCAAATCAAACATCCAGTGTATGCTACTTTTTCTTTTTGCCTTGTATTAGTGTTGTTAAATATCTTTTATCTCACATAATTTTTATTCAGTCTAATATGCATCTTGCAACCACTAGATCAGGTCTATAAACTGAATATACTTTCTACAATAGTTGTTATTGTTGTTCATTTGCTAAGTCGTGTCCGACTGTTTGCAACCCAATGGACTGAAGCATGCCAGTCTCCTAAGCCCTCCACTGTCTCCTGGGGTTTGCTCAAATTCATGTCCATTGAGTCAGTGATGCTGTCTTAATATTTCTATCTAATTTTCTACAGAATTTGACATAAATAATTTTCCTTTTACAGAAAAATTTCCCTTAAGAGGTTATTTCTTATAGAAAAAGTCAAAATATAAATAAAATATCTCATTGATATTTAAGTCATATAAATCTTTTTGATCAGGGACTAAATTACAAGTGTCTGTGCCTCTTAAAATCTAGGGGGGAAATGCTGATGATGGAGCTCAGCCTGACTTGCAGAATTTTAGGGAGCACTATAATCAGATAATGGCTTCCCTGGTGACTCAGATAGTAAAAAATCCACCTACAGTGCAGGAGACTTGAGTTCCATCCCTGGGTCGGGAAGATCCTGGAGAAGGAAATGGCTACCCACTCCAGTATTCTTGCCTGGAGAATTCCATAGACAGAGGAGCCTGGTGGGCTACAGTTCATGGGGTCACAAAGAGTCAGACCATGACTGAGTGACTAACACATAATCACATAACATTCACTGTCTTAAACATAAATACAGGAAATATAGTTCATGAAATATAGCTCCACAAGAGAAAACTTTTATGAGGCTAAATATAAACTCTATTCATTTCCTTTATCATGACCAATTGCTATTATTGTTATGTTGTCAAGAACAATTTGGAAACATACCAAATGTATGCTAGACACACTTCTAGTTTAAATGACATAATCCAAACTATGAAGTCAGAATTCAATAGTGGCTTTTTAAAACTCAGTTCACCTTCCCAGGTTCCTTAAAGTGGTATAGAAGATTGGTCTTCTAGGATCTCTACACAGGTGGAGATCCTCTTGATCATGGCAGAGAGAAGTCCACTGCTTGCACTCAAATTCCTGTGCCTTCTTGGACTGGCCACAGGTTTGTTCAGGCTTGTCTATTCAGTCTCTTGGTAGAAAGGACTATATCATGAGGATTGAATTTAGAGGATGGAAGCTATGAAGAAGTGTTATCCTGGTCTTAGAGATGAATTTCTAAAAGGCACACCTAAGGTCAATCTCTCATTTGCATTTTGCTATGTATCAGATCAGATCAGGCGCTCAGTCGTGTCCAACTCTTTGCGACCCCATGAATCGCAGCACGCCAGGCCTCCTGTCCATCACCAACTCCTGGAATTCACTGAGACTCACGTCTATCGAGTCAGTGATGCCATCCAGACATCTTATCCTCTGTTGTCCCCTTCTCCACCTGCCCCCAATCCCTCCCAGCATCAAAGTCTTTTCCAATGAGTCAACTCTTCACATGAGGTGGCCAAAGTACTGGAGTTTCAGCTTTAGCATCATTCCTTCCAAAGAAATCCCAGGGCTGATCTCCTTCACAATGGACTGGTTGGATCTCCTTGCAGTCCAAGGGACTCTCAAGAGTCTTCTCCAACACCACAGTTCAAAAGCATCAATTCTTCGGCACTCAGCCTTCTTCACAGTCCAACTCTCACATCCATACATGACCACAGGAAAAACCATAGCCTTAACTAGACGAACCTTTGTTGGCAAAGTAACATCTCTGCTTTTGAATATGCTATCTAAGTTGGTCATAATTTTCCTTTCAAGCAGTAAGTGTCTTTTAATTTCATGGCTGCAGTCACCATCTGCAGTGATTTTGGAGCCAAAAAAATAAAGTCTGACACTGTTTCCACTGTTTCCCCATCTATTTCCCATGAAGTGGTGGGACTGGATGCCATGATCTTCGTTTTCTGAATGTTGAGCTTTAAGCCAACTTTTCCACTCTCCACTTTCATCAAGAGGCTTTTGAGTTCCTCTTCACTTTCTGCCATAAGGGTGGTGTCATCTGCATATCTGAGGTTATTGATATTTCTCCCGGCAATCTTGATTCCAGCTTGTGTTTCTTCCAGTCCAGCGTTTCTCATGATGTACTCTGCATAGAAGTTAAATAAACAGGGTGACAAGATACAGCCTTGACATACTCCTTTTCCTATTTGGAACCAGTCTGTTGTTCCATGTCCAGTTCTAACTGTTGCTTCCTGACCTGCATACAAATTTCTCAAGAGGCAGATCAAGTGGTCTGGTATTCCCATCTCTTTCAGAATTTTCCACAGTTTGTTGTGATCCACACAGTCAAAGGCTTTGGCATAGTCAATAAAGTAGAAATAGATGCTTTTCTGGAACTCTCTTGCTTTTTCCATGATCCAGTGGATGTTGGCAATTTGATTCCTGGTTCCTCTGCCTTTTCTAAAACCAGCTTGAACATCAGGAAGTTCATGGTTCACATATTGCTGAAGCCTGGCTTGGAGAATTTTGAGCATTACTTTACTAGCGTGTGAGATGAGTGCAAATGTGTGGTAGTTTGAGCATTCTTTGGCATTGCCTTTCTTTGGGATTAGAATGAAAACTGACCTTTTCCAGTCTTGTGGCCACTGCTGAGTTTTCCAAATTTGCTGGCATATTGAGTGCAGCCCTTTCACTGCATCATCTTTCAGGATTTGGAATAGCTCAACTGGAACTCCATCACCTCCACTAGCTTTGTTCATAGTGATGCTTTCTAAGGCCCACTTGACTTCACATTCCAGGATGTCTGACTCTAGGTCAGTGATCACACCATCGTAATTATCTTGGTCGTGAAGATCTTTTTTGTACAGTTCTTCTGTGTATTCTTGCCATCTCTTCTTAATATCTTCTGCTTCTGTTAGGTCCATACCATTTCTGTCCTTTATCGAGCTCATCTTTGCATGAAATGTTCCTTTGGTATCTCTGATTTTCTTGAAGAGATCCCTAGTCTTTCCCATTCTCTTGTTTTCCTCTATTTCTTTGCATTGATCGCTAAAGAAGGCTTTCTTATCTCTTGCTATTCTTTGGAACTCTGCATTCAGATGTTTATATCTTTCCTTTTTTCCTTTGCTTTTCGCTTCTCTTCTTTTCACAGCTATTTGTAAGGCCTCCCCAGACAGCCATTTTGCTTTTTTGCATTTCTTTTCTATGGGAATGGTCTTGATCCCTGTCTCCTGTACAGTGTCACGAACCTCATTCCATAGCTCATCAGGCACTCTATCTGTCAGATCTAGGCCCTTAAATCTATTTCTCACTTCCACTGTATAATCATAAGGGATTTGATTTATGTCATGCCTGAATGGTCTAGTGGTTTCCCCTACTTTCTTCAATTTCAGTCTGAATTTGGCAATAAGGAGTTCATGGTCTGAGCCAGTCAGCTCCTGGTCTTGTTTTTGCTGACTGTATAGAGCTTCTCCATCTTTGGCTGCAAAGAATATAATCAATGAGATTTCGGTGTTGACCATCTGGTGATGTCCATGTATAGAGTATTCTCTTGTGTTGTGAAACCATTTACCTTCTTTAGTAAGCAAACAGAAAGATAAACCTGCAAATATCCTTAATTGAATTTCAAGTTACTTGTCCTTTAACTAAGTAATCTTTACTTTTAATAGGGTGCTACAGATAGGAACACTTCGACCAGTATTTCCAACCATCTCCCCATCTGCCCACACTTAGTATGCTCTGACTGCACGTGTTCCATCCTCTCGCACCACGTGCTTCATCCTTATCAATCTGGAGAACACCACCACTTCTTTTGTCACCACTTCTTTTGTCAGTTCCTCTATCCTGGACATAAACTGAGAATTTTAATCATTCTAACTTCCATTATAAATAGTTCATGGACACTAATAAACATTACTCAAAGAAGTGAAAGAGGAGAAAATGCAGGTAAGATGTGTTTGAAATATTCATAGAGTTTTTGACGTGAGGTCCTCAGGCTGGGTGCCTGGCAGGGCTCAACTGATTTTCAGTTGAAGACAAAATGTTTAAATGTCCCTCAACAATAGAGTATATTCTTTTTCGCTAGTGAGAAACACAAGTTCAACAGAATTGGATTTTTTATTTTAACTTATCACTTGACATTTTAGAAATATCATCCTGGTTAATTTTGTCCTTAATGATAAAATAATAGTGATGAAACTAATATAAATAGAGAAGCAAAAATTATCATTTTTGAGGGCTTTTGCCTCTCTTTTTTGCTAAAAGCTCTGTGTGCATTATCACTACAATGTGAGAATAACTCAGTGAGGTAGATATTACTTTTCCCATTTTATAGTTGAAAAAACTGAAGCTCAGCGGTATTAAGTTGTCACATTTCTGTTAACACACACACCTTGGCACCCCAGCTTACTATGATATGAGACCAAAGCCCATGCCTCTCGTAACTGAGCTACATTGCCAAATACAAATTTAGAAGCTTCCCTAGTGTTTTACAATTTTCAAAATATTTATCTTTTTTCATTAATGTAGCTCAAAAATCTTTTAAATAATTTAACATATGATTTATTAACATTTTTAGTTGTCTTATTTGTTTAAATGTTGTTTTATTGTGATGAAAACACTAAACATGAGATCTACTCTCTCAACAAAATTTTAAGTGTATGATATAATATGTTAGCTATAGGCACAATTTCTTGCAGTAGACCTCTAGGATTTATTTATCTTGTGTAATTGAGACTTTATGACCACTTATGAGCAACTCTTCACTTTTCCCTACCCCTAACCCCTGACAGGGCTTTCCTTGTGGCTCAGATGGTAAAGAATCTGCTTGCGATGCGAGAAACCTGGGTTCAGTCCCTGGGCTGGGAAGATCCCCTGGAGGAGGGCAGTGCAACCCACTCCAGTAGTCTTGCCTGGAGACTCCCATGGACCGAGGAGCCTGACGGGCTGCAGTCCACAGGGTCACAAAGAGTCAGACACCACTGAGCACAGTACAACACAACTCTTGACAACCAAAATTTCACTTTCTGATTCTATGAGTGTGATTATTTCAGTGCATAAATGGAATTATCAATATTTGTCCCCCTGTGACTGGTTTATTTTACTCAGCATAGTGTCCTCAAAATTTCCTGCATTTTCACATATTTCAGGATTTTCTTTTTCTTTTTTAAAAATCTGAATAGTTTCTTATTTTGTATATCTATTTTACATTTTTCCTTATTTCTTCATCCATTGATGGACAATTTCTGCATCTTGGCTATTGTGAACTGTACACAGTAATGAAGAGTGAAGTGTGAATAACCCTTGAGATCTTGATTTGAAATATTTTGCAAAAATATACTGGAGTGAAATTGCTAAATCATATGGTAGTTCTATTTTTAATTTTTTTGTGGAATCTCCATGCTGTTTTCCATAGCAGCTGCACTATTTTGCATTTCCAACAGAATACAAAGGTTGGAGAAATGTCTATTCAAATCTTTAGCCCATTTTTAAATTGGATTGTTAACCTTTTTTGTCTGTCTTGGTTTGTCTTGTTTGATTTTTTTGCTGTTGAGTTGTAACAGTTCCTTATATATTTTGGAAATTAACCTGATAAATGATTTTCAAATAATTTCACCCATTCTCAGGTTGCCTTTTCACTCTATTGGTTGTTTCCTTTACTGTTCAAAGGCATAAGAAAACAGAAAACAAAAGACTCTATGTAACTAATTTGCCAATAACCCAGAATTTTTAAAAGGCAAAATCAAAATTTGAATTAAATTATTCTCAATAATCCATACCTCTCTATGCAAAATAAATTGATAGATTTCATTAAAGCTTTTCTTGAAACAACACATGAAACATTAACTATTTTATAGAACTTTTAAAAATAGACGAGAAATATCAGTATGAAATTCTAGTAATGAAGCCAAGAAGGAAATAGCAATACGTGACAGGCCCTCTGGGCAACAGCTGCTTTTGTTTTATAAAGTACTATTTTTATGTTAAATTACTCTGGAAGAGGTTGCTTGTATGTTTTATTCAAGTCAATTCCATGCATAATATATAGTGAATGTCTACCATCTGAGCAAAAGGACCACCTAACAGTACTCTTATATGTTCACTGAATCTATCTGCTCAATGGCATGGCCCATTTGTGGGTTGACCCAACAGTTTCAGTTGTCACAGTGACCTGCTGACTTATAAATACTTCAAATGACCTCTTACCTTAGTTGCTTGTATTACTATTATCTAGTGTTTTATTTCATTCCTAACACATAAGATTTAGCCCACTTCTTGATAAATGAATGGAAAAATAAATCATTTTTTAAATAGTTCTGGTGATAGTATTTTGTAGTTCAACAGTATATGAGGAAATAAGAAACCTTTGTTCTCCTATTTTATTAAAATTTAATACATAAAAGAAAATAAGGAAAATGGGAAAAGGTTATCAACATGAGCATTCATCAGGTATTTTAGAATTTTTACTTTGTTCATGGAACACGCACTTGTATATGAACTGACCAGTGATGTACCTTGGTGGGTGCAATTTAGAGGACATATTTCAATTGTGTTTTAATTTCACAACACTAGGAGCCTCTTATTTGAATTAGTATCAATGGTGATTTGGGATGACAGCAATCCGTTTAAAAACAACCTGTTATCCTTCTCAAATATAATATGATTATGAAATTCCTTGTGCAGAACTAGTTCTTTTCTTCCTTAGAAAATGTGAATGTTCTAATTACTCACTCATTTTGGTTCAAAGACTATTATAATTCTTTAAATTTGATTCTTCTACAGAATACAGAGGTTGGGAAATTATTTTCTGATTGAAAAATGAGAGAAGTCAATTTATTGACTTTATACTCTTTCTTTGATGTCTAAATATTTACAGCAATTTTGAATGATTCTACATAAAGTATTTAATATTAATAGCATTTAAGGATTATGTGGAACTTTAGTCATTACGAAATGTTTAGAAATTGCAGGGTTTTTTTTTTTAACAGCATCATTTTTAGATAACTCAGTATTCAGGCCACATCTTTAGCATCTCAGAAAAGTAAGCCAAATAAGGGAAGACTGTCAGTGTAGGTTACCATGGTCTAGCTTCAAAATGGATATGAATTGCTGCTGCCATATCAAGCATGTGCAATTCATCCAGATATTCAAAACTACTTCAGTTAGCAGCATTGACTGATTTTGAAGTACTGGGGTCTTTTTCTCCCTAGTATGTATACAGCATAGCTAAGGTTTCCAAGATGGGATTCTAGAGGTCAGAGAACACCAAAACCATATCATCATGCTCCGGTGTCTTACACAAATTCATACCCAAGGTGAGCCTTCAGAAAATGTAAGTTTAATGAATGAATAAATGTTATTAAGACCATTTTTGCAAGAAGTAGCCATATTAAATCAGTTCCAGAAGATCTAAGTTAATCTGACAAGACCATTCTGTCTATACAAATCTGATCTTAGGAAAATCAGAAATTTTAGGCTTGACTGACATCATTGGCAGTATGTCTTGTAAGCCAGTACAAATTTATGCTGCAAAAGCACCTTTACATTGAAGAACTGAGCAGATTATAGGAAAAATATCTCTTCTAATTTAGCAACAGTAGCATTTAACATGGTGCATCAATAGTCAACATTGAGGGGCCAATGGATCAGGACCTTTCCCAAATAGTTTTTGCCTATGATTGCAATTAAGTGACCATAGCCTATAGTGATTCATTCAAAAGTAAAAAAAAAAAAAAAAAAAAAGAATGTAAAATCAGATGAAATGGAAGGAAAGGCAAATATAAAAAGAACTGATATTTTGGTGGCATCCTGGGCACAGATTAAATTTTATCCTTTTTCAGATACATTTCACAGACCACTTGTGTTCAGAGAACAAACAGAAAAAGGAGGGTTAGCCAGATGGATAGATTTATGTCTCCTTCCCCTTCTTACTCTTTTCAATGGGAGTAGTTCTATGCTTTACAATATTTCTACAAGATATTTTATGTGAAGAAAGAATTCTGATATCTTTCAAAAATGTGTTATCATTACCTTTTATGGTCTTTCTTTATAGGGGGAAAATGATTGAGGGAATTAACTTAATTCTATATTTGACAAATCCTCTGTTGCAATCTACCACCCATTACCTACAGAAAACAAGTCTTCAGACATAGATCTTTTATGGCTCACTTTTCTATTTGTAAAATCATTCCCTTCTATGTCACCTGTTTAATTCAAACTTTTCCTAAAGTTGCAACTTCATTTGTCTCCTGACATAACCTATACTTTCTGTCTTCCATAACCATGCTCATCTATTCTCTCCCTTACCTAAAATACTTTTACTAATGTTTTGAACCTGTCTATATACCTGCCTTTATATCTTTCAAACTCTCCTCAAATGGAAATATATTTCAATGCCTTTTTTTTGTAATTCCCATCTGGGTTGGAACTTTTCCTTCTCTGTATTTTAATACAGAGATATATAGCATAAGTTTGCTTTTATTTTTTGTTTAGATCAGTTATAAAGTTAGCAACACAGTGTACTGGCAAAGAGAGAATGCTCTTGGATTCTCAGTCAAATCTCAATTTTATCACTTTCTAGGTACATGAACCTAAAGTGTTAATGAAGGTATTATTTGTTCAGTCGTGTCCAACTCTTTGCGACCCCATGGACTGTAGCCCATCAGGCTCCTCTGTTCATGGAATTCTCCAGGCAAGAATACTGGAGTGGGTAGTCATTCCTTTCTCCAGAGAACCTTCTTGACTTGGGGATTGAACCTGAGTCCCCTGATTGGCTACGGATTCTTTACTGTCTGAGCCACCAGAGAACCTAAAATAATCACTAAAGCACTTGGTGCCCCAGTTTTCCCATTTCATAGGTATTTTGTGAAGTTTAAATACAAGAAAACAAGGAAAATAGCATTCTGTACATGGTAAGTGTTCCATGTAGCTACTTATCAAGATGGTTAGTATATGTTTTATGAACATGCATTATTTCCCCAAAAGACAACAATGACTCTGCACTTTGTTTCATTCTATCATTTATGCATTGTAGAATATATCAAGGTGGTTGATATCTAATAGATAAAGATTCTTTTGAATTGAATTTAAATAAACTAAATCAATACTTTGGCCACCTCATGCGAAGAGCTGACTCATTGGAAAAGACTCTGATGCTGGGAGGGATTGGGGGCAGGAGGAGAAGGGGACGACAGAGGATGAGATGGTTGGATGACATCTCCGAAACAATGGACATGGGTTTGGGTGAACTCCGGGAGCTGGTGATGGACAGGGAGGCCTGGCGTGCGGCGATTCATGGGGTCACAAACAGTCGGACACGACTGAGCGACTGAACTGAACTGAACTGAAACTAAATCAGTGTTCCGTTTAGAGTCCCTTTACAATAGAAGCTTACCATTTTTTCTTTCTTTTTTCCCAGGTTTCCTGGTAGAGTTCCAACTCTGGTGATTACATTTGGCCTTAAACATTCCTGGTGTGGTTTAATTGGAAATCTGCCTTTATTTTCTCCCAGAAAGGTAGAAAAAAGAGGAAGCATACAATAATTCCAACCATAAGTGTCTGCATTCCACTGTGATATGGAGGAGACTAATTCCTTTCACCTCGCTGGGCAGAACTCTGTGGAGACACTATCGATGTATGCATAGTTTGTAAATGGAAACTCTTCCTGAAGCACAATGGCTAATACACATGAGGAATTTACTATACTCATGCCTAGATGATACATTTCTCACATGTATTTTATATTTATCATTTCAACTGTCTTTAGAAGAGAGTTGTATGATTAATCCCCCTTTTCCACTAAGACAGTGAGTTCAAAAAGTTTGCATGATGTGCTTAAAGTTATGGGGCTTCCCTGGTGGCTCAGATGATAAAGAATCTGCCTTCAATGTGGGACACCCAGGTTTGATCCCTGGGTCTGGAAGATGCCCTGGAGAAGGAACTGGCTATCATCTACTCCAGTATTCTTGCCTGGAAAATTCCATGGGCAGAGGAACCTGGCAGGGCACAGTCCGTGGGGTTGCAAAGAGTCGGACACAACGGAATCAACTTAGCATGCATGCACGCGCAAAGTTATACAGCTAATGAAATGGCAAAATCTGCATCTGAAGACAACTGATTCCAAAGAAGGTAGCTTTTGCTAGATAGCTTCTCTATATATTATACTAACATTGAGAGTCATATTTGAAGCATCCTTAGCACATGAAGAACACAAGAGTGACTGCTGGAAATTCCCATAAAATGGGATTTCATGATTTTCTATGGGACTATATGATTTTCTAAGGAATCCTAGAATAACTCAGAATAAAGGGTAGAATGGAAACTGAACTGGAAGTGCTCAAATTCTCTCATCCCAAGGAAGGAGGCTCATAACAGAAAATTAATTTCAGACACTGAAAATGAAGTTACATTTTATACAAAATTGAATTTATAATCTGAAATCCATAGCTATTCATAAATATTTTAATTTAAATTATCCAATTTAAACCAATACTTTCAAATTCAATTTTTCAAATTGTGTTGTTGTGTCTGTTGTTGCTCAGTCGTGTCGGACTCTGAAACCCCATGGACTGCAGCATGCCAGGCTTCCCTGTACATCTCCATCTCCCAGAGCTTGCTCAAACTAATGACCATCCAGCCATCTAATTCTCTGTCATCCCCTTCTCCTTCTGCCTTCAATCTTTTCTAGCATCGGTGTCTTTTCTAATGAGTCAGCTCTTTGCATCAGGTGAGTAAATTAATTTTAAAAGCTTTATGAAATGTGTGCATAAACAGCATGGAGTGATGGTTCTATAACTGCCTATCTTTTTTTAATATAAATGTATTTATTTTAATTGGAGGCTAATTACTTTACAATATGGTATTGGTTTTGCAATACATCAACATGACTCTGCCACGGGTGTACATGTATTCCAATCCTGAACCCCCCCTCCCACAACCCTCCCTATACCATCCCTCTGGGTCATCCCAGTGCACCAGCCCCAAGCATCCTGTATCCTGCATTGAACCTGGACTGGTGATTCATTTCATATATGATATTATACATGTCTCAATGCCATTCTCCCAAATCATCCCACCCTCTCCCTCTCCCACAGAGTCCAAAAGACTGTTCTATACATCTATGTCTCTTTTGCTGTCTCGCTTACAGGGTTATCATTACCATCTTTCTAAATTCCATATATATGCATTAGTATACTGTATTGGTGTTTTTCTTTCTGGCTTCCTTCACTCTGTATAATAGGCTCCAGTTTCATCCACCTCATTAGAACTGACTCAAATGCATTCTTTTTAATGGCTGAGTAATACTCCATTGTGTATATGTACCACTGCTTTCTTATCCATTCATCTGCTGATGGACATCTAGGCTGCTTCCATGTCCTGGCTATTATAAACAGTGCTGCGATGAACATTGGGGTACACGTGTCTCTTTCCCTTCTGGTTTCCTCAGTGTGTATGCCCAGCAGTGGGATTGCTGGGTCATAAGGCAGTTCTATTTCCAGTTTTTTAAGGAATCTCCACCCTGTTCTCCACAATGGCTGTACTAGTTTGCATTCCCACCAACAGTGTAAGAGGGTTCCCTTTTCTCCACACCCTCTCCAGCATTTATTGCTTGTAGACTTTTGGATAGCAGCCATTCTGACTGGCATGAAATGGTACCTCATTGTGGTTTTGATTTGCTCTGATAATGAGTGATATTGAGCATCTTTTCATGTGTTTGTTAGCAATCTGTATGTCTTCTTTGGAGAAATGTCTATTTAGTTCTTTGGCCCACTTTTTGATTGGGTCATTTGTTTTTCTGGAATTGAGCTGCAGGAGTTGCTTGTATATTTTTGAGATGAGTTGTTTGTCAGTTGCTTCATTTGCTATTATTTTCTCCCATTCTGAAGGCTGTCTTTTCACCTTGCTTGTAGTTTCCTTTGTTGTGCAGAAGCTTTTATTTTAATTAAGTCCCATTTGTTTACTTTTGTTTTCATTTCCAATATTCTTGGATGTGGGTCATAGAGGATTCTGCTGTGATGTATGTCAGAGAGTGTTTTGCCTATGTTCTCCTCTAGGAGTTTTATAGTTTGTGGTCTTATGTTTAGATCTTAATCCATTTTGAGTTTACTTTTGTGTATGGTGTTAGAAAGTGTTCTAGTTTCATTCTTTTACAAGTGGTTGACCAGTTTTCCCAGCACCACTTGTTAAAGAGATTGTCTTTCCTCCATTGTATATTCTTGCCTCCTTTGTCAAAGATAAGGTGTCCATAGGTGCATGGATTTATCTCTGGGCTTTCTGTTTTGTTCCATTGATCTATATTTCTGTCTTTGTGCCAGTACCATACTGTCTTGATGACTGTGGCTTTCTAATAGAGCCTGAAGTCAGGCAGGTTGATTCCTCCAGTTCCTTTCTTCTTTCTCAAAATTGCTTTGGCTATTCGAGGCTTTTTGTATTTCCATACAAATTGTGAAATTATTTGTTCTAGCTCTGTGAAAAATACCGTTGGTAGTTTAATAGGGATTGCATTGAATCTATAGATTGCTTTGGGTAGTATACTCATTTCCAGTATATTGATTCTTCCGATCCATGAACACGATATATTTCTCCATCTATTAATGTCCTCTTTGATTTCTTTCATCAGTGTTTTTTAGTCTTCTAGATATAGGTCTTTTGTTTCTTTAGGTAGGTATATTCCTAAGTATTTTATTCTTTTCATTGCAATGGTGAATGGAATTGTTTCCTTAACTTCACTTTCTATTTTCTCATTATTAGTGTATAGGAATGCAAGGGATTTCTGTGTGTTGATTTTATATCCTGCAAGTTTACTATATTCATTGATTAGCTCTAGTAGTTTTCTGATGGAGTCTTTAGGGTTTTCTACATAGAGGATCATGTCATCTGCAAATAGTAAGAGTTTTCCTTCTTCTTTTCCAATTTGGATTCCTTTTATTTCTTTTTCTGCTCTGATTGCTGTGGCCAAAACTTCCAAAACTATGTTGAATAGTAGTGGTGAAAGTGGCACCCTTGTCTTGTTCCTGACTTTAGAGGAAATGCTTTCAATTTTTCACCATTGAGATAATGTTTGCTGTGGGTTTGTCATATATAGCTTTTATTATGTTGAGGTATGTTCCTTCCATTCCTGCTTTCTGGAGAGTTTTTATCATAAACGGATATTGCATTTTGTCAAAGACTTTCTCTGCACCTATTGAGATAATCATATGGTTTTTATTTTTCAATTTGTTAATGGGGTGTATTAAGTTGATTGCTTTGTGGATATTGAAGAATCCTTGCATCCCTGGGATAAAGCCCACTTGGTCATGATATATGATCTTTTTGTGTTGTTGGATTCTGTTCGCTAGAATTTTGTTAAGGATTTTTGCATCTATGTTCATCAATGATATTGGTCTGTAGTTTTCTTTTTTTGTGGCATCTTTGTCAGGTTTTGGTATTAGGGTGATGGTGGCCTCATAGAATGAGTTTGGAAGTTTACCTTCCTCTGCAATTTTCTGGAAGACTTTGAGTAGGATAGGCATTAACTCTTCTCAGTTTTTTGTAGAATTCAGCTCTGAAGCCTTCTGGACCTGGGCTTTTGTTTGCTGGAAGATTTCTGATTACAATTTCAATTTCTGTGCTTGTGATGGGTCTGTTAAGATTTTCTATTTCTTCCTGGTCCAGTTTTGGAAAGTTGTACTTTTCTAAGAATTTGTCCATTTCTTTCAAGTTGTCCATTTTATTGGCATGTAAATGCTGATAGTAGCCTCTTATGATCCTTTGTATTTCTGTGTTGTCTATTGTGATCTCTCCATTTTCATTTCTAATTTTATTATTTGATTTTTCTCCCTTTGTTTCTTGATGAGTCTGGATAATGGTTTATCAATTTTATTTATCCTCTCAAAGAACCAGCTTTTGGCTTTGTTGATTTTTGCTATGGCCTCTTTTGTTTCTTTGCATTTATTTCTGCCCTAATTTTTAAGATTTCCTTCCACTAACCCTGGGATTCTTCATTTCTTCCTTTTCTAGTTGCTTTAGTTATAGAGTTAGGTTATTTATTTGACTTTTTTCTTGTTTGTTGAGGTATGCCTGTATTGCTATGAACCTTCCCCTTAGCACTGCTTTTACAGTATCCCATAGGTTTTGGGTTGTTGTGTTTTCATTTTCATTCATTTCTATGTATATTTTGATATCTTTTTTTAATTTCTTCTGTGATTTGTTGGTTATTCAACAGTGTGTTGTTCAGCCTTCATATGTTGGAATTTTTATTAGTTTTTCTCCTGTAATTGAAACCTAATCTTACTGCATTGTGGTCAGAAAAGATGCTTGGAATGATTTCAATTTTTTTGAATTTACCAAAGCTAGATTTATGGCCCAGGATGTGATCTATCCTGGAGAAGGTTCCGTGTGCTCTTGAAAAAAAGTTGAAATTCATTGTTTTGGGGTGAAATGTCCTATAGATATCAATTAGGTCTAACTGGTCTATTGCATCATTCAAAGTTTGTGTTTCCTTGTAAATTTGCTGTTTAGGGGATCTATCCATAGGTGTGAGTAGGATATTAAAGTCTCCCACTATTATTGTGTTATTGTTAATTTCCCCTTTCGTACTAGTTAGCATTTGTCTTACATACTGCGGTGCTCCTATGTTGGGTGCATGTATATTTATAATTGTTATATCTTCTTCTTGGATTGATCCTTTGATCATTATGTAGTGTCCTTCTTTGTCTCTTTTCACAGCCTTTGTTTTAAAGTCTGTATTATCTGATATGAGTATTGCTACCTGCTTTCTTTTGGTCTCTATTTGCATGGAATATCTTTTTCCAGCCCTTCACTTTCAGTCTGTATGTGTCCCTTGTTTTGAGGTGGGTCTCTTGTAGACAACATATATATGGGTCTTGTTTTTGTATCCATTCAGCCAGTCTTTGTCTTTTGATTGGGGCATTCAACCCATTTACATTTAAGGTAATTATTGATAAGTATGATCCCATTGCCATTTACTTTATTGTTTTGGGTTTGAGTTTATATACCCTTTTTGTGTTTCCTGTCTAGAGAAGATCCTTTAGCATTTGTTGGAGAGCTAGTTTGGTGGTGCTGAATTCTCTGAGCTTTTGCTTGTCTGTAAAGCTTTTGATTTCTCCTTCATATTTGATAAATGGAAGGTCTGCTTGGGCTACACAGGCAAGAATCTTGCTTTTTCTTCATATATACATGTCTCTATGGGTCTAGATTGGATTTATAAAGTGTAGCCTAAGTTTACTAGGACTTCTTACATGGTAGATGGCTTCCACCATGGATAGAAGGATAAATGTAAAATTAACAGGCATTCTTACATGTTAGGCTCAGAACTGGACAGTACTACTTCAGAACAATTTATTGATTACAAATCCAAAGGAAATGGCTGCAAAAATCATCACTAGCAATGACTAGTAAAAGATATGATTCATTGGGAGCTGTTGGGGCAAGGGTGGGGGTGAGAATGAAATAGGTTTGCATGTCCTTCTACCTTCTATCTCCAAACTCCCAGGTGTTTTAAAAATGCTTTCATAATGAAGAAGAAGAAGAAGTGGAGAGGGACAGATGTTAGTCAAATATTCAAACAAGCAATCATAAAGTTAAGAGAAGAGAGCAAGAATAAAGTTTCCAAGGAGAGTAGAGCCTGTGCAAATTTCCTTTGGTTTTGAGGAAACATGCTAACTATAAAGGAGGTCAACGTGGCTGGAATACAGAAAATGGGGAGAGCCAGGATGTAAGATGAGGCTGGGGGGAGAGAGGGGTCTTGTAGGGCCTTTAGAGCTGCACTAAGGGAGTTTTCCCTTCATTCCAAGAACAGTCAAACACTATCTAAGAGTTCTAAGCTGGAAAATTACATGGTAAGTTTTCCAATTTTCAAACACATTACTTTGGCTGGTATGCAAAATTTATCCATTTATAATATTGGATAGTAATATCACTTCATAATGCTTAAATGTTCCACACAGTTTCAAGGATATAGTAAATACTCCACAAGTGTTATTTGTTTTTAACTGCAGTTATTATTACTGCTGTGTGCTGTTTCTGGTGGCTTAGAGCTGTATTTGTATTCACAGAAATCACCTGTATTTGTATTCACAGAAATCAGAGATGTTTGGCCAGAAAATCAAATGATGAGGGTTATTTGCTAGACATTCAAGAAGGGAATAGAATCCTTTTGAAGATGTAAGCCACATCTGGTGCAAATCTTAGCAGAAAGATAAATTGTCTCCTTTAAAATAATGTACACACTCACACACTGTGAGTGGTAAAGAATAATTAACATGAAATGGTATGATGACTAAGAGAGCTAGTCAAAAGAGGCCTGTGAGGCAAAGTTTTATCTAGTCAGAATAAAAAATGAAAATTTTGGTTAAGCATGTGCACATAGTCAATATCCAATCATACAGTTTCACAGTATGAAAAGGCAAAAAGATACGAAAGTGAAAAATGAACTCCCCAGGTCAGTAGCAACCCAATATGCTACTGGAGAAGAGTGGGGAAATAACTTCAGAAAGAATGACGAGATGGAGCCAAAGCATAAACAACACCCAGGTGTGGATGTGACTAGTGATGGAAGTAAAGTCTGATGCTGTAACAATATTACACAGGAACCTGGAAAGTTAGGTCCATGAATCAAGGTAAATTGGAAGTGGTCCAACAGGAGATGGCAAGAATGAACATCGACATTTTAGGAATCAGTGAAATAAAATGGACTGGAATGGGTGAATTTAACTCAGATGACCATTGTATCTACTACTGTGGGCAAGAATCCCTTAGAAGAAAAGGAGTAGCCCTAATAGTAAACAAAGAGCAATACTTGGGTGCAGTCTCAAAAATGACAGAATGCTCTCTGTTCATTTCCAGGCAAACCATTCAATATCACAATAATCCAAATCTATGCCCCAACCACTAAAGCAGAAGAAGCTGAAGTTGATCGGTTCTACAAGACGTTCTAGAACTAATACCAAAAAAGGTGTCCTTCTCATCATAGGGTACTGGAATGAAAAAGTAAGAAGTCAAGAGATACAAGGAATAACAGGCAAGTTTGGCCTTGGAGTCCAAAACAAAGCGGGGCCAAGGCTAACAGGTTTTGAGAAGAGAATGCCCTGGTCATAGCAAAAAACCCTCCTCCAACGACAAAAGAGACAACTTTACATGTAAATGTCAAGAGATGGTCAATACTAAAATCAGATGGATTATATTCTTTGTATCCAAAGATGGAGAAGCTCTATACAATCAGCAAAAATAAGACAAGGAGCTGAATGTGGCTCAGATCGTGAACCCCTTATTGCAAAATTCACACTTAAATTGAAAAAAATAGGGAAAATCACTAGGCCGTTCGGGTATGACCTAAATCAAATCCCTTACAATTATACAGTGGAAGTGATAAATAGATTCAAGGAATTAGATCTGATAGACAGAGTGCCTGAAGAACCATGGACAGAGAGTTTTTCAAGAACTATGACATTGATCACAGGAGGCAGTTATCAAGATCATCCCCAAGAAAAAGAAATGCAAAAAGACAAAATAGTTGTCTGAGGAGGCTTTCCAAATAGCTGAGAAAAGAAGAGAAGCTAAAGGCAAAGGAAAAAAGGAAATATATATTCATCTGAATGCAGAATTCCAAGAATAGCAAAGAGGTATAAGAAAGCCTTCTTCAGTGATCAATGAAAAGAAATAGAGGAAAACCATAGAATGGGAAAGATTAGAGATCTCTTCAAGAAAATTAGAGATATCAAGGGACATTTCACGAAAAGGTGGGAACAATAAAGGAGAGAAATGATATGGAACTAACAGAAGCAGAAGATATTAAGAAGAGGTGACAAGAATACACAGAGGAACTACACTGAAAAGATCTAATGGCCTAGAAATCATGATGGTGTGATCATTCACCTGGAGCCAGGCATCCTGGAGTCTGAAGTCAAGTGGGCCTTAGGAAGCATCACTATGAACAAAGTTAGAAGAGGTTATGGAGGTCCAGCTGAGCTATATCAAGTCTTAAAAGATGATGCTGTGAAAGTGCTGCACTCAATATGCCAGCAAATTTGGAAAACTCAGCAGTGGCCACAGGACTGGAAAAGGTCAGTTTTCATTCCAATCCCAAGGAAAGGTAATGCCAAAGAATGCTCAAACTATGGCAAAATTGTGCTCATCTCACATGCTAGCAAAGTAATGCTCAAAATTATCTGCACTACGCTTCAACAGTATGTGAACTGAGGACTTCCAGATGTGCAAGGTGCATTTTGAAAAGGCAGGGGAACCAGAGATCAAATGGCCAACATCTGTTGGATCGTAGAAAAAACAAGAGAGCTCATAAAAACATCTACTTCTGCTTCATTGACTATGCCAAAGTCTTTGACTGCATGGATCACAACAAACTGTGGGAAATTTTTAAAGCTATGTGAATACCAGACTACTTTACCTGCCTCCTGAGAAATCAGTATGCAGGTCAAGAAGCAACAGTTAGAACCAGCATAGAACATATGGAACCGGACTGGTTCCAAATTGGAAAAGGAGTACATCAAGGCTGTATATTGTAATACTGCTCATTTAACTTATATACAGAGTACATCATGCAAAATGCCGGGCTGGATGAAGCACAAGCTGGAATCAAGATTGCATGGAGAAATATCAGTAGCATCAGATATGCAGGAACTTCTTGATGAAAGTGAAAGAAGAGAGTTTAAAAACTGGCTTAAAACCCAACATTCAAAAAAACTAAGATCATGGCATCTGCTGCCATCACATCATGGCAAATAGATGGGGAAACAATGTAAACAGTGTCAGACTTTATTTTCTTGGGCTCCAAATCACTGCAGATGTTGACTGAAGCCATGAAATTAAAAGAGGCTTGATCCTTCGAAGAAAAGCTATGACCAACCTAGAGAGCATATTAAAAAACAGAGACATTACTTTGCCAACAAAGGTCTGTCTAGTCAAGGCTATGGTGTTTCCAGTGGTCATGTATGGATGTGACAATTGCACTGTGAAGAAAGCTGAGCTCAGAAGAATTGATGGTTTTGAACTGTGGTGTTGGAGAAGACTTTTGAGAGTCCCTTGGACTGCAAGGAGTTCCAACAAGTCCATCCTAAAGGAAATCAGTCCTGAATGTTCATTGGAAGGACTGATGTTGAAGCTGAAACTCCAATATTTTGGTCACCTGATACAAAGAGTTGACTCATTTGAAAAGACCCTTATGCTGGGAAAAATTGAAGGCAGGAGAAGAAGGATGCCATGGTTGAATGGCATCACCGACTCAATGGACATGGGTTTGAGTAAACTCTGGGAGTTGGTGATGGACAGGAAGGCCTGGGATGCTGTGGTCCATGGGGCAGCAAAGAGTCGGACATGACTAAGTGACTGAACTGACTGCTTGACAGCTTTACAGCCCAGGGTTAGATTAGTTTCCTGCATTTTTAGTGAGTTCTGAGGAGAAAATTCCTCTTATAACATCAGCACCTCAACTAACTTTTGCTCCTCCAGCATCTTGATTCTTGAGGATTTCTTGGTCTTTTCTTGCTATTTCCTGTAACAGAAGTCCTTGGTCTAGTTGTCTGGTCTGTCACATTTAACCTTCATGACAACTTGAAGCAACAGCAGTAGAAAGCAGTAGAAAAAAACTTCATTTAAGATTTACTTATCAGGCATTTAATAAAAGCCTGCTATGTGCCAGACATTTTCCTGTATTTTAGCCATCTAGAAAACTGACTCTTAATAGCTTAGATTCTAGTAATTAGGACAGAGGAGAAAAGGGAATAAAAGCTTACCAGGTAGCTCGGTGGTAAAGAATCTGCCTCCCAAACAGGAGATGCAGCTTCGATCCCTGGGTTGGAAAGATTTCTGTAGAAAGAACCGGCAACCCACTCCAGTTTCTTTCCTGGGAAATCCCACAGACAGAGAAGCCGGGTGGGCTACAGTTCATGGGATTACAGAGTCAGATATTATTAAACAACAACAATAATGGAATAAATAAATAAAAGGAAAGAAATTTCCCTTAATGGTAACTGTCAAAATAATATAAAAAAATAAAATGATATGTGGATATGTACCACAGCTTTCTTATCCATTCATCTGCTGATGGATATCTAGGTTGCTTCCATGTCCTGGCTATTATAAATAGTGCTGCGATGAACATTGGGGCACATGTGTCTCTTTCAATTCTGGTTTCTTCAGTGTGTAGAGGGAGGGAGGAGGGAGGGGGATTCATGATGGGGAACACATGTACACCAATGGTGGATGCATGTTGATGTATGGCAAATCCAATACAATATTGTAAAGTAAATAAAAAATATATAATAATAATAAATTTTTAAAAAAGGAAAAAAATGATATAGTGGAAAATGACTGGGCCAGTGGGGGTGGAAAGTGTGTATATTTTACTGAGTGATATAAAGAAGCTACAACCTAGATCTAAGTTTCTAGGAAGAATAAACAGTAAATTCAAAAGTTCTAAAGATACAGACGTGGAGGAACAGGTAGAAGCTTAGTATTATTGAGTCATGGTCTCATCAGCAAAGAGTAGTAGGGAATGATATTAGAAATGCAAGCAGGCATGGGTCATAAAGTGAGAACTTTGTGCCCATACTAAAGTTTTAATTTTCTTGTATGTGCAATGAAAAGCCATGGAACTTTTTAGCAGAAATATATGATCTGATTTGTGTTATGTCACTACCATCATGGGTGTTTTGTGTTGAACAGATAGGAAGAATTCAAGGTGAGTAATTCAGGATGCTGTTTTAAAGGAAAAAGATGTTAGTTTAGATCACAATGACAAAATTGAAGAAAGAGACATTTGGACATCAGACATAAAATTCTAACTTCCATTAGAATAAATAAAACCTCTGAGTCTATGGAGAATTTTGGAGTGAGGAGTATGACTTGCAAAAAGTAAAGTGTATGGTAGTAAGACATGTCAGTGTACAGGAAGTAGCCAGGAAAAAAAAAAAAAAAGATAAAATGGTGTATTCACCCTGAGTTTGTGAAGTATCTAACTTAGTTTTATAATGTTTAGTAAACGGTTGTTTATAGTGGAGTATTTAAGAATAAAGAACAGTTTAAGGCGTTTCTTCCATGTAATTAGAACCCAGTAGACAAATTCTAATCCTAATGCATCTTAAAAAAAAAGGAGTTCCTTTTGTCTTGTCTCACTTTATGTGGAAGAAGAATGGCTGCAAAGTAGGCTTGCATATCACCCCTGCCAGAGTGGTACCAAAAATACACAGATCCTTAATTTTCCTCTTGGAATATTTGACAAAGTAAAAGACATGTAATCTTGCTGTGCTGAGGAACAGTTCCCGCTATTTTGCTTCTGATTTCCATTAATGGAAATGATTTAATAAACAGAAATCCAGATTGAAGTTCAGCAGACATTTGTTGGTGGGGGGAGAATGACGTGCGGGAAATGTTTTATTAACGAGCTCTGTGATAAGTCACACGCACTGAGTATGTGTCATTTCCCAACTTACAGACTTATACTGTTTCTTCTTCCTCCAGGATTCAAATACAATCATGCATATCATGTATAAGGAAAAGTACATTTGAAATACTCTAACAGTATAATCTTTGAATGTGAACTTGAGCCACTAAGTGATTTAGAGACTTGCCCTAAGTATTACACATACTGAGCAATGAAGACTGGTTTATACATTGAAGATACATTGAATTCTTAGCTTAAAATCCCTCATTCATGACAAGAGTCAATCTAATTTTTAAGAACTCATGTTTTAATAACCAAAGCTTAACACCTTTATCTTTAAATATCAATGAATTGAAGGTCCAGGTAATTTTCCAATTTCACTGTGAATGTGATAATACTTAAAGACTAAAGTATGTGAGAAAGGTAATGTAGTTAATATAAAATTAGACAAAAATGTGTAATGTATGTTTTTCATATTCACATTATCAAATCCTTTAAGTATAGATAAAATTGACTGTGAATAGTTCTTTATTATGAGATTTACAAACTTTTGTTAAATTTCTATAGCTTGAAAAAATATCATGAACCAGTAAAAATCAAGAATACTTAACAATTGCTTAAGTGCATTGATTGATCTTTCTTATTATCTGTTATTAGTGTTTAAGTGCATTAACACGACACTTCATCATCATACACATACCTATCATTTCAAACCTCTAGGACTGGTATATGGTAAACTTGATTCTTACATTAGTATGCAAGATATATTCATGACTAGTTTAATACACTGCTCTGAGTCAGTTGCCATGTTTCTCCAGGGTGATATATTTGGTTATACTGTGGTCGGTGTTTACATGAATGTTATTGATGATTTAAGCAACTTGGCTCAGAGGCTTTTTTAATAACTCCTGCTGAAGAAAAGGTAATAATAGTGGACAATACCATCATCTATCACACAATACTTCAGAATGTTCCCATTAGGAGAGAACCACTCAGCGGTTTTTCCAGGTGTTACCTATCAGCTACAAGTACCTCCTTATTTTCAGTCTCACTTTGTGTCAACATAAATTAATAGTGGTTTTGCAAGTTAATTTCTTTTACTATCCAATGCTGTCTCTAAGAGCATGTCATGAATTCACAAACAGCAGTGACACATCTCTCATATCTATAAAAGTACTTTCATTCAATTCATTTAATTTGTAAAGTAGAAAGATGTAAAATGATATAAACAAAAAACAAGCAAAATTATGTAGGATGCCTGCCTTATGCATTAGTATTATGTAGAATATCGAGTTAAAGAATATGAAAGTTGGTGTAATGTGTAGAGGGTACTGCTGAAGAGAAAGTCCTCTGGGGTATGAAGGTCCTGGTAGAAATTCTCTCTCAGCCCTATTAGTAGTAAGACCATGGGCACACTATGAACCTCCCTGAATGTCAGTCTTCATCTTTAAACTGAGGAAAATAATGTAGCTACTTTAGAAGATATATTGCAGAGGATACCTTAGTATGCCTGACATGTATTAAGCACTTGAAAAAATTATAGATATTGTTATTGTGTTTATTAATGTTAAAATCAAAAATAAATGACATTTTAATTTTCATTTACTCTATTTTGGTTTTAAGACAAGTCTGCTAATTCTTTGACAACTCCTCCTACTTTTTTGTGGCATTCATCCTCTTCCCAGTATGGGTTGGCCTTAAAACTCACTTCTAACAAATGCGGGGGAAGTTGCAGTGTGCCTTCTAAGATTAGTTCCTACACTGTGGTAGAGTTCCCTTCTGACTCTCTCTCTCTCTCTCTTTTGGTAGACCTGCATTTTGAGCTCAGGAAGCAGGAGATAACATGAGTTTGAGCAACCTCCGGGAGTTAGTGAAGGACAGGGAAGCCTGACGTGCTGCAGTCCGTGGGGTCTCAAAGAGTTGGACACGACTGAGCAACTGAACAGCAAAGATTACCAAAACGCTATTTCAAGTCACCTCATCCTATATTTCTGCCCTTTTTCTCTCTTCCTTTCTTTCTTTCTTTTTTTTTTTTTTTATCGGGGCTGCTCCCCAAAGACAATCAACATGTTAGAAGCAGGGAGACAGGCCCAGGAGTTTCCTTTTCGTTAGCTCACATCCTTCTCTCTCTTCCTTTCAACATCATATTAATTTAATTATATTTTTATGAACAGTATAGAAAATTTATTTTCAAATGGTTGTACTTTATTCCTTGTAGGCCCATTTGTGTAAGAAATTAGGGGATGTGGAGAGTAAAAGATGCTGAGCTATGCTAAGCCATAGGTATGGAGAAAACAGATTTTTACATAAAAGACAATGGTTCCATCTCTGTGAAAATATATGGAGGTATGAAACAGCTGCATTATGGCAAACTTCTTAGGCTGTAAAGCTGGAAAAAAGACACAGATTTGGGAACATGAACCATCTGCATAGCCATTGCATCTCAGTTATGAAGCTCCACTCACAAACCACCACTTTCCTGAAACTGGGCCACAGTGGGAAGACACCTGTGAACGAGAATGACCGTCCACTTTTGGAGAACCTGCGACTTAAGTATCTTAGACTATTAAACCTGACACAGATACTCTAGGTTTCATTATGAAATATTCTAAAGGCTATAAATGGATGAAAATGGCCTGAATTAAGTTAACTCTCCAAAGCATTATCAATTTTTTTCCTGATTTTCAGTGTTTAGTTGATTTACTAATTAAACAGTGTAGCACATTGATGAGTTTGCTGTATTTGTTTCACAGGATAATTATTACACATGGCACTGAAACCCCATCAGAGGAAAGACTTATTCTGCAGTTTTGCTTTGGGAAATTTCATAGGAGTGAATCTTCCACAACTTTTCTCACCTCACAATTTAATGAAACACTTCTCTATCTTAAAATCGAGTTCAGTTGCAGAGTCATAGATGCCTGGAAAACTGTAAGTTTGTGTCAGAAATTTGCCAAAGATCTGTTTTCAGGCTTGTGCACTCTTCTTCAATGTGATGATACAATTTCATGTGTAGAGAAAAGGTGTGACCTTCTGATTCCCGGGAGTAAGTTCAGTCTCCCATAGACACGCGTTGAAACTTAGAGATAATCTACATTAAAGAAATAGCTTGTAAACTTCAGCAGTAGAGGAAACAATTATATTTAACATTCTTTTGACCTCTTTTCTCAGTAGCACCACACTTTCATCAGCTTGTCTTCCATCTTGGAAACTTCAAGTGCTTCCCTCTGCCCCTATTTTTTGGTCTCTTTCTCTGGTATGCCTCTAATGTGTGAGATTTTCAGGGGCCAACAATTCGAGGTTGGAAAGAGACAAAGCAGGTTTTTTTTTTTTTTTTGCTCCTAATACACTCTTAAAAAATGACAAGTCCTGCAGGAAATAACATTTTGGATGCCAGATTCTCATTACCACATTAATTGCCTCAGTTGTGACAGTCTGGGCTTGAGCAAATGTCTGGGAACCTGCTGGACCCTTGAGAGCAACACAGGCCAAGGGAAAGCAGCCTTGGAGCTCTACAAGCCGCCAGCCAGGAGATGCTGTAATCAGAGCTTGCCTGAGATTCATCTTTACACGTGAGTCATTGTTACATTGGTGGGGGTGTGACTGTCAGAAGTCTTGGTCTCCTCCCTTGTGGCTCAGCTGGTAAAGAATCCACCTGCAATGTGGGAGACCTGAGTCTGATCCCTGGGTTGGGAAGATCCCCTGGAGAAGGGAAAGGCTACCCACTCCAGTATTCTGGCCTGGAGAATTCCATGGACTGTATAGTCCTTGGGATCACAAAGAGTCAGACATGACTGAGCGACTTTCACTTTCACTTTCAAAAGCTTATGACAAATATTCATGTAAGCAAAATTAAAATAGGACTAAGTTATATTTTCTCAGCATAGCATATTTTGCAATAATAATATTGTCCAAACAACTGTGGAGGGCTTGAGGATAAAAGCTGCAAATGGGCTTTGAATTTCCCTTCATCTGAAATGGAGTGAACAGTGTAATCAGAGCCTCACACAGAGGGCCATTTGAACAGAGTCAACAGTAAGTAACATTCTAAGTCAAAGCAAAATCTAAAATAAATTTTCCTTAATACTTTCCCTTCCAAATGTCATTCATCTTAATGTAGCCTTTTTAATTGATGTGATTAGAGGTTCTAATTACTGAAAGTCAGGTTAAAAGTGAAAAGTACCATGTAATGAAGATGATTGTTTTCTTCTAAGCCCCAAAGGAAAACCAAATTCAGATTCTCTTTCCCAGCCTTCTCAACTTCTGTGATAGTTTCTGATAATTCTAAGAGTTAAGGGAAAGAAGTGGCATGAATAGAGCCAATTAAACAAAAAGAAAAATACCTGTGACCTCTCTCAGGTCATAAAGAAGTCTCATGGAATTAGGTTTCAATGGTGTTGCTATTATTATAAACATAAGGTGGCAACACAAATGGATGCAATCTTTTCATGAAGTAATTTATGTATTTTAAAAAGTTTATTAAATATCAAACATATCGAAAAAGTATGACATATGCAACAAAGAGTTACCTGTAAAATAAAAATGTTGGTAAAATATAGCCATGAAATTAAAAGACGCTTGATCCTTGGAAGAAAAGCTATGACAAAAGCTATGACAGGGTATTAAAAAGCAGAGACATTGCTTTGCTAACAAATGTCCGTCTGGTGAAAGGTATGTTTTTTCCAGTAGTCATGTATGGATGTAAGAGTTGGACCATAAAGAAAGCTGAGCACCAAAGAACTGATGCTTTTGAACTGCAGTGTTAGAGAAGACTCTTGAGAGTCCCTTGGACTGTAAGGAGACACAACCAGTCCATCCTAAATGAAATCAGTCTTCAATATTCATTGAAAGGATTGATGCTGAAGCTGAAGCTCCAACACTTTGCCCACCTGATATGAAGAACTGACTCACTGGAAAAGACCCTGATGCTAGGAAAGATTGAAGTCTAGAGGAGAGGAGAATGACAGAGGATGAGATGGTTGGATGGCATCACCAACTCAGTGGACATGAGTTGAAGCAAGCTACAAGAGTTGGTGAAAGACAGGGAAGCCTGGCGTGCTACAGTTCATAGGGTTGCAAAGAGTCAGACACAACTAAGAGACTGAACTTGACTGATACGTTTTATTACTGGAATAAATACTATGATAGAGTAGTAAAGAGACTGCAGATGTCAGAGTAAAGAGACCAGAACTTACTCATATCCTATATAAACATCTGGTTGATCTAGAGGAGAGTGGAATAATTGGGTAGTAAGAGGTTATCTGGAGACCCCAGTCTCCCCAATTTATTTTGCTCCATCTTCAACTGTAGTTTCTGTTTCTAGTTGGGTCTCTCTCAATTCTGGTATCCAGTCTGTGGACAGTAGGAAGAGAGTGCAGGAACAGTAAGTAACTGCATTTTTAAAGATGCAGACTGGAAGGTGCATACACTCTTTTCATTTGTATCTAGTTCACAAAATTCAATGACCTCAAGATAAATGTTTACAAGGGTTACTGTACAATTTAGGTGTTTAAGTGAACATCCACTGGATCATGGAAAAAGCAAGATAGTTCCAGAAAAGCATCTATTTCTGCTTTATTGACTATGCCAAAGCCTTTGACTGTATGGATCACAATAAACTGTGGGAAATTCTGAAAGAGATGGGAATACCAGACCACCTGATCTGCCTCTTGAGAAATTTGTATGCAGGTCAGGAAGCAACAGTTAGAACTGGACATGGAACAACAGACTGGTTCCAAATAGGAAAAGGAGTTCGTCGAGGCTGTATATTGTCACCTTGTTTATTTAACTTCTGTGCAGAGTACATCATGAGAAACGCTGGACTGGAAGAAACACAAGCTGGAATCAAGATTGCCGGGAGAAATATCAATAACCTCAGATGTGCAGATGACACCACCCTTATGGCAGAAAGTGAAGAGGAACTAAAAAGCCTCTTGATGAAAGTGAAAGTGGAAAGTGAAAAAGTTGGCTTAAAGCTCAACATTCAGAAAACGAAGATCATGGCATCCAGTCCCATCACTTCATGGGAAATAGATGGGGAAACAGTGGAGACAGTGTCAGACTTTATTTTTCTGGGCTCCAAAATCACTGCAGATGGTGACTGCAGCCATGAAATTAAAAGACGCTTACTCCTTGGAAGGAAAGTTATGACCAACCTAGATAGCATATTCAAAAGCAGAGACATTACTTTGCCAACAAAGGTTCGTCTAGTCAAGGCTATGGTTTTTCCTGTGGTCATGTATGGATGTGAGAGTTAGACTGTGAAGAAGGCTGAGCACTGAAGACTTGATGCTTTTGAACTGTGGTGTTGGAGAAGACTCTTGAGAGTCCCTTGGACTGCAAGGAGATCCAACCAGTCCATTCTGAAGGAGATCAGCCCTGGGATTTCTTTGGAAGGACTGATGCTAAAGCTGAAACTCCAGTACTTTGGCCACCTCATGTGAAGAGTTGACTCATTCGAAAAGACTCTGATGCTGGGAGGGATTGGGGGCAAGAGGAGAAGGGGATGACAGAGGATGAGATGGCTGGATGGCATCACTGACTCGATGGATGTGAGTCTGAGTGAACTCCGGGAGTTGGTGATGGACAGGGAGGCCTGGCGTGCTGTGATTCATGGGGTCTCAAAGAGTTGGACAAGACTGAGCGACTGATCTGATCTGAGCCATTGTTGTTGTTGAGTTGCTAAGTCATGTCTGACTCTTTGTGATCCCATGGACTACAGTATTGCAGGCTTCCCTGTCCTTCACCATCTCCTAGGGTTTGCTCAAATTAATGTCCATTGAGTTGGCGATGCCATCTAACCATCTGATTCTCTGCCATTCCTTTCTTCTTTTGCCCTCAACCTTTCCCAACATCAGGGTCTTTTCCAGTGAGTCAGTTCTTCACATCAGTTGGCCAAAGTATTGGAGTTTCAGCTTCAGCATCAGTCCATCCAACGAATATTTAGGACTTATTTCCTTTAGGATTGACTGGTTGAATCTCCTTGCAGTCCAAGGGACTCTCAGGAGTCTTCTCCAACACCATTGTTCAAAAGTGTCAATTTGAGTGTAGTGTACCTATTTAAACTTGTTGGTCTTAGAGAATGAACTTATGATTGCAGAGGGAAAGGATAGGGGGAAGTGATATTTAGGGAGTGTGTGATGGACATGTCCACACTGCTGTATTTAAAATGGATAACCAACAAGGATCTACTGTATAACACATGGAACTCTGCTCAACATTATGTGGCAGTCTGGAAGTGAGGGGAGTTTGGGGGAGGTGGGTACATGTATATGCATGCTGAGTTCCTTTACCGTTCACCTGAAAGTATCACAAAGTTGTTAATTGGCTATACCCCAATATAAAATAAAAAAGTTCAAGAAAATAAATTTGGTGGTGCAATTGTTCTAAAACTGAAAGGAGGAAGGAGAGGAAATATTCTGGAAAGATAGGAATGGATGCCGTCACATTTAACAACAGAGATGTCTCCAAGTATATTCTGAAGTACATATTTTTATGAGATAATGTAACATCAGTAGATGATTTTACTCCAAAGTTTGTAACACTGAAAAAAACATTTATGTCATACTTCACACACATATGCACAAGCACATACACACATATCTAAATTTAATAGTTTTATGTGTCAACTTGGTTAGGCCATAGTTTTCAGATATTTGGTCAAACACTGGTCTACATTTTGCTGTGAGGTACTGATAGTTTTAGATGAGATTCACATTTAAAAAACTAGACTTTGAGATTCCTCTTTATAATATGTGTGGGCTTCATCCAATCACTTGAAGGCCTTAAGACAAAACAGACCCAATCCCTCATCATCTGACTCTTGTGACCCTATGGACTGTAGCCTGCTGGGCTCCTCTGTCCAAGGGACTCTCCTGGAGTGGGTTGCCAATCCTTTCTCCAGGGGATCTTCCTGATCGAAACTGGGTCTCCTACACTGTAGACAGATTCTTTACCATTTGAGCTACCAAGGAAGCCCCGAATCCCCCAAGGGAGAAATAATTCTGCCTCTGATGTCTTTGGACTCAAGCTGAAAGATCTTCTCATCCTAGGTCTACAGCCTTTCTGTCTTTGCTGCAGATTTTGTTCTTGTCAACCTCAGCCACTGTATGAGACAATTCTTTAAAATCTCTCTCTATATATATACACTCACACACACACACAATATATATATACAGAATCTATTTAACATGCATATCTCATGGAGTTCCAAAAAAGAAGGTGCACTCCTTATTTATAGGATACTGAAGTCAATATAGATTAAACCAGCTATCTTTATAAATTATAGTAGTAACCTTTTATATATTCTAGTTTATTTTGTCCTGTATAATCTATTTTGAAATTAGAGAGATTTATTAAAGTCATAATTCTTGTTATTTTTCCTTTTGCCTCCTGTATTTCATGTTTGACCAAGTTGCTGCCATGTAATTTGATATATAGATTTTCATAATTATTTTCTTCATTGTATATTATAAAGTGCTTTTATTTGTCATTGTTGTTGCTTTTTAGCTGGAAGCATGTTCCTGAAACAACTTTGTTCAACCTTTTCAAGATTTATATAACCGTTTTTCAATGGATCACTTTTATGCTTTATAGCTTCAGATTTTGCTTCACAATATAAGCTGAAGTGTTTTCTCATTTCTTTTAATAGAAAGTTATCATTTACATGTATTGATAAGAGGAATATGTCTGATTTTAATTTTAGCTGGTTATTTTATGTTTATGTTTGTAGCGTTTTTCCTTTTGAATATATTTGCTCTGTTCTATTTGCAGCTTCTTAAAAATATTTACAAAGTTTCAATGATTATTCCAGAGATTACCTTTATATCATGCCTTAGTTCTGTATTTCTGTATAGAGTACATATTAGTTTAATCCTATGAAAAAATAATAATATTTTTCTACTGTTTCTCTCTTTTTTTCCTATCATTTTTTTATATTCAAACATTTGATTTGTGGTACACTCTTTCTTAGTGTTCTGTTTTGTATAATTAAATATACTTCTGAAAGTGTGAAACTGTTAATTGCTTAGTCTCTGACTCTTTGCAACCCCATGGACCGTAGCCCACCAGACTCCCCTGCCCATGGGATTCTCCAGGCAAGAATACTGGAGTAGCTTTTCCCTTCTGCAGGGGATCTTCCCAACCCAGGGTTCAAGCCAGGTCTCCTGTACTGCAGGCAAATTCTTTATTGTCTGAGCCACCTGTGAAACCCCAAAATAATTCTGCTTCGACTAATTGATTTGTCAGATTTATGGTATAATGTTTTGGCTCATGGCTGTAACACAGGAGGCATTATGTGAGTTCTCAGTATTTCCCCTCACACTCTTCTCAATTATTTTTACTTGTTCAACAATGGTTTTACTGTATCTTGCCACTCTGGCCTATATTTTCCTTTAGAATTTAGTTTTATTGTTCAAGATATTTAATGCTTGTTCTTGTGGCTTTGGCTAAATTTTCAACCAAGAACTCTTGTCAGGTTGGATTCATTCTGTTAGATTCCTCAGGAGATTCTTTGAGGAAAAAAAAAATATTTGTCTATAGCTTTTATAATTGAAAGACCTTGGTTGGATATAAACTTTTTTGCTCAACCTTTATCTTCTTAGGAATATTTTGAGCCCAGTGTCTTTTGGAGTTGAATAACTGGGTAGAGTCACTTGAGGAAAAGTTCTTTTTTGTTTTTTTAACACGTGAATTGATTTTTTGCCTTTACTAACAGCATATTTATTTTAAAATTCCAATACATTTACTAGAATATATCTTAACATTAATTATTGTATTTTGTTTGCACTGGTGAACAGTGGAACTTCCACTATGCATATGCAAGCCTTCCTCTTATTATTACATTTTGAATGATTTATTCTGCTTCATTGGTGTGAAACATTCTCCTTTCACTGTCTTCTAACTCTTGTTTTCTAATTCTTCCTTTGCTTCTTGAATGTGTGTGTGCATGTGCGTGTGTGTGCTTGTGTGTGTGAGTGTGTGCGCGCGTGTGTGCGCACCTGTATGTGTGTGTTTGGGAGGGGTTCCTCATTTCTATCTTCCATATTTTCCACTTTATGCCACCTCATCTCCTCTCTTGGACTTCAGGCATTTCAAAGTTCTTAAGAGTATTTTCCTTCATTTTCTTTCCTAAATTTTGCTAGGTCACAATTTGTCAGTTTTCATATCCTGTTTCTCTCCAGTTCAGGCCATATCTTGCCTGAGTTGTTGTATTGAGTTTTGTCTTTCTCTTCGCTATGTATAACTCATGGTGGAATCCTCGTTAAATTTTTCTTCTAATATGCAACAATATATTTACTGAGAAGAGTGTTTCCTCTCTCCATAAGTTTTTCTGCACTTGTCCACAATTTTTAGTAGAGTATTTAGTAGAGTATCCCTTTTAGTTACTTTTGAACCAAATCCATTATTTGCTTTCATTTTTTTTTTTTTTTTTTTTTTTACTTTTGGGCTGGAGGCGAGGGCGATGGCATCCAAGACTGTCCTCTAGTTTCTCTTATCCCAAAGGCTACCTCTTCTGTTGCCTGGATGAACAAATGTCTTATTAAAACATGGAGCCTCTATTGGTTTTCATCTTGTCTTTTGAAGACAAATAGGTTTAGGAAGCCCTCCTTGCCTATATGTGCAGCCCAATTTCCCAATGACTCCTTTAACCAATATTTGGTGGACTCCAGAACAATTGATACACAATTAAGATGTGTCATTTTCCTAAAACTTCTAGGTTTTCCATCCCAGGACTCCTCCCCAATCTCTTCCACTGAAACCCTACCAGAAACATACTTTACAAGTCTTCATTCTCTTCCTTTCCTGGGCAGAAAGTTTCCTGTTACATCTTGGCCCTCTGACATTTGCAATTCAGGATGGGTAACTGATCTTTGAGAACATATTTTTGTAATTTCCTTCTGGGATCTGCTGCTTTGTCCCTCAGAACTATACTCTAAAACACTTTCTCACTTCCTGCACAGGGTGCTCTAGCTCCACAGTTTCCTGTACATCTTTGATTACCAACAAACTCTCCACTATGTCAGCATTTATGCATTCCCTTTGTCTTGTTACTTCAATCAGAATGTAGTTGTTTTTTTTTTTATTTTATGCAGAATTTTTAAGTGGTGACAAGAGAGATTCATATCTAAGATGCCACCAGCTATAAAAGCAGCACATATATAGCTGCTCTATTTTAACTCCAGTAAGGAAACCAGGATATTGAAGTGGTTTGTCATTTCCTTCTCCAGTGGACCACATTCTTTCAGACCTCTCCTCCATGACCATCCCGTCTTGGGCGGCCCCACATGGCATGGCTTAGTTTCACTGAGTTAGACAAGGCTGTGGTCTGTGTAATCAGATTGGCTAGTTTTCTGTGATTATGGTTTCAGTGTGTCTGCCCTCTGATGCCCTCTCACAACACCTATGGTCTTATTTGGATTTCTCTTACCTTGGACGTGGGGTATCTCTTCATAGCTGCTCCAGCAAAGAGCAGCTGCTGCTCCTTACCTTGAATGAGAGGTATCTCCTCACAGCCGCCCCTCCTGACCTTGAACGTGGAGTAGCTCCTCTCAGCCCTCCTGCACCCATGCAGCCTCTGATCCTTGGCTGTGGGGTTGCTCCTCTCAGCTGCCTCCCCTGACCTTGGACATGTGGTAGCTCCTCTTGGCCGCCACCCCTGACCTCAGGAGGAAAGATAAGAAAGACTTTCTCAGCAATCAATGCAAAGAAATAGAGGAAAGCAACAGAATGAGAAAGACTAGAGATCTCTTCAAGAAAATTCGAGATACCAAGGGAACATTTCATGCAAAGTTGGGCTTGATAAAGGAAAGAAATGGTATGGACCTAACAGAAGCAGTAGATATTAAGAAGAGGTGGCAAGCATATACAGAAGAACTGTACAAAAAAGATCTTCATGACCCACATAATCACGATGGTGTGATCACTCACCTAGAGCCAGACATCCTGGAACGTGAAGTCAAGTGGGCCTTAGAAAGCATCACTACAAACAAAGCTAGTGGAGTTGATGGAATTCCAGTTGAGCTCTTTCAAATCCAGAAAGATGATGCTGTGAAAGTGCTACACTCAATATGCCAGCAAATTTGGAAAACTCAGCAGTGGCCACAGGACTGGAAAAGGTCAGTTTTCAGTCCAATCCCAAAGAAAGGCAATGCCAAAGAATGCTTAAACTACAGCACAATTGCACTCATCTCATATGCTAGTAAAGTGATGCTCAAAATTCTCCAAGCCAGGCTTCAGCAGTATGTGAACCATGAACTTCCTGATGTTCAAGCTGGTTTTTGAAAAGGCAGAGGAACCAGAGATCAAATTGCCAACTTCACTGGATCATCAAAAAAGCAAGAGAGTTCCAGAAGACCATCTATTTCTGCTTTATTGACTATGCCAAAGCCTTTGACTGTGTGGATCACAATAAACTGTGGAAGATTCTTCAAGAGATGGGAATACCAGACCACCTGACCTGCCTCCTGAGAAAGCTATATGCAGGTCAGGAAGTAACAGTTAGAATGGACATGGAACAATAGACTGTTTCCAAATAGGAAAAGGAGTACGTCAAGGCTGTATATTGTCACCCTGCTTATTTAACTTATATGCAGAGTACATCATGAGAAAGGCTGGGCTGGAAGAAGCACAAGCTGTAATCAAGATTGCTGGGAGAAATATCAATAAACTCAGATATGCAGATGACACCACCCTTACGGCAGAAAGTGAAGAGGAAGTAAAAAGCCTCTTGATGAAAGTGAATGAGGAGAGTGAAAAAGTTGGCTTAAAGCTCAACATTCAGAAAACGAAGATCATGGCATCCGGTCCCATCACTTCATGGGAAATAGATGGGGAAACAGTGGAAACAGTGTCAGACTTTATTTTGGGGGGCTCCAAAATCACTGTAGATGGTAATTGCAGCCATGAAATTAAAAGACGCTTGATCCTTGGAAGAAAAGCTATGACCAACCTAGAGCGCATATTAAAAAGCAGAGACATTACTTTGCCAATACATATCCATCTAGTCAAGGCTATGGTTTTTCCTGTGGTCATGTATGGATGTGAGAGTTGGACTGTGAAGAAAGCTGAGCACCGAAGAACAGATGATTTTGAACTTTGTTGTCAGAGAAGACTCTTGAGAGTCCCTTGGACTGCAAGGAGATCCAACCAGTCCATTCTAAAGAAAATCAGTCCTGGGTGTTCAGTGGAAGGACTGCTGCTAAAGCTGAAACTCCAATACTTTGGCCACCTGATGTGAAGAGTTGACTCATTGGAAAAAACCTTGATAGTAGAAGGGATTGGGGCAGGAGGAGAAGGGGACAACAGAGGATGAGATTGCTGGATGGCATCAGCGACTCATGGACATGAGTTTGAGTGAACTCTGGGATTTGGTGATGGACAAGGAGGCCTGGCGTGCTGCGATTCATGGGGTCGCAAAGAGTAGGACATGACTGAGCAACTGAGCTGAATTGAACTGAAGGAAACCAAACCCACAGTGGGTAAATTACATGCTGACATTCTCAGGGCAAGTAGTACCAGTGAAGGTACTAGAACTCAGATTCTTAGATTCTAGTCTAATTGACATTTGCCATACCTATTACTTTTATCCCTTTTGGTAAAGGATGCACCACTAAGGATCGTTAATGTTTTGCTTTTTTTCTTAATCTAATATTAATCAAGATTTAGTGATGTTGCATAAATATTAATAATTTCTTATGATAATGATTGTTTACAAATTCCTTAAATTTAATTACTCCTTGGTTGTATCCTAGGTGTGTGATCAGCTATTTCACACCAGGGAAGTCATACTGCTTAATGTTTGCAGATAAGCATTATGATTGCTCTGATCTACCAATTATTAAATACCTTATTAAACAATCAATATAGTTTAGTTCAGTTGAGGGGAAGCAATATAAATGGTTATACCAGACCTGAATTTTATGTGTGTGTGTATATATATATATATATGTGTGTGTGTGCATGTGTGCTAAGTCGCCTCACTTGTGTCTGACTCTTTGAGATCCTATAAACTGTCGCCTGCCAAGCTCCTCTGTCCATCAGATTCTTCAGGCAAGAAGGCAGAATACCTGAGTGGGTTGCCATGCTGTCCTCTAGGGAATCCTCCTGACCCAGGGATTGAAACCAAATCTCTTATGTCTCCTGCATTGGCAGGTGGGTTTTTTGCCACTAGTGACACCTGGGAAGCTGTGCATATATATGTGCTGCTGCTGCTGCTAAGTCACTTCAGTCGTGTCCGACTCTGTGCAACCCCATAGACGGCAGCCCACCAGGCTCTGCCGTCCCTGGGATTCTCCAAGCAAGAACACTGGAGTGGGTTGCCATTTCCTTCACCAATGCATGAAAGTGAAAAGTGGAAGTGAAGTCGCTCAGTCATGTCCGACCCTCAGGGACCCCATGGACTGCAGCCTTCCAGCCTCCTCCATCCATGGGATTTTCCAGGTAAGAGTACTGGAGTGGGGTGCCATTGCCTTCTCCGCATATATATATATATATATGCACAATACTAAATTGTATATAGTGACACTAAATCTTGATTAATATTAGATTAAGTATATAACATGAAATTATGTGTACATATATTAATTACATGAAATTATGTGTACACACATTAATATATAATTAATATATATATTAATGTGTGTACACATAATTTCATGTAATTAATGTCATTTAAATTTTTTTCTCAGCTTAGAATGAAAAGTAAAAGAATATATATATAAAATTATATATATATATTAATGTATGTACACATAATTTCGTGTAATTAATGTCATTTAAATTTTTTTGTCAGCTTAGCATGAACAGTAAAAGAAAGAGGTCAGTAAAATAGAATCATTGAAATCTCCAGTAAGATGAGGAGATCTTGAATAATAAATCCTTGTCTTCATTTCCCATTTATAAAGGAACTCAAAGTTATGGGAAACAAAGGAAAATATTAATAGAGCATACAGGCAAATTCCCATAAGATGATATTATCTGGTATTGCAAGGGGCTTTTAGAGATGATGAAAATACCCAGAACCATTTTATAATCAGCATTCTAAACACAAATTTGCCCTAAATATTGCTGGAGACCTTGCACAGTCATTTTTAATTTCAGAGGTCACAACATGTCTGGAGAATTCAGACGTCTCAACAAATGCTCACAAAAATTATTTCCCAGGCTTTGATGACATAAAGTAAAAAAATCCAAATGATCATAGATATGAGGTTGAATCCAGAAGCTTCCACTTTGTCTGTAATCATTTAGGCCACTGGAGTTGTTCATTGCTCAAACCACTTCAGAGACTGCAAAGATCCTCATTCACTAACCAGTATCTACCAGTGAGTAGCAGTCTACATGTTCAGCTTTAAAAAATCTGCTGCTCTAATGAATGTGTAGCATGAGGTACATGACAAGACTACTGAGCAGTTCACCCCTTAGTCTCTTTTTCTCTTGGGTGTTTCCTTCCCAATAATAAGGTCTGAGCAAACGAGATGCCACCTGAGATGGGGAATTTGTCTATGGGCCACGTTTCATGCACTTCTTTAATTGGGTAGTATGTGATTTCTAAGTCTGTGAAGAGAATTTAGAAAACATTCTGATGACTGCATCCACATGCTCATTAGCTATTTCCTAGAGCCATCCCTGTTTATGCAAATAGTTGAGAATCAAAAGTCTAACATTAAGACAAAATTTCACTCTTTCCACAATAGAGGAATCCTTTGGGTCATATCCAATTAATAGGACAGGCTATTTTGAATGCAAGCCATCACTCTAGAGCCTGAAGGAACAATACAGGCTCAGTCCTCGAGAGGCTGGTTAAGTGGTCACTAATGTCACAGTAGTGACGGCCTGAGTCAAACCATCCATTGATATAAGCCAGAGAAGAGCATGCCTTGTTTGCTCTAGCACTTTGCTGAGCTATTGCTGTGGCATCTCTAGCATTAGGTATAAATAAACCAAATCCTAATTTCAAGAACGACAAAGAACTAGAGAATAAAATTTACCCAGAGAGAAGAGGCAATAGACAGATTAACCTTAACAAAATAGAACTATAAGACTTAAGGTTGTTTTTTCTTACTGAGACATCTTTTTCCCTTTCAAGAAAAGTTAACATTCCAGCCATTCGCTTGCTTATTAGCAATGAAAACAACAACACAAAATGCTGGTTAGCCTGGAACACACAAGTTATGCAGATGAAAAAGAAATAGTTTCCCTTTGTTCACTCACAATTCTAATTGGCCAATGTTTAGAGGTTAAAAAATAGTTACATAATTTAAGGAAGATATAGATGCTTCTTTCCTTATATGCTAAGAGTCTTAACCCATTGGGATCACCATGTATTCTGATTTTACAAATATCAGAGGCAGCTGATGTTTTATTACATAAGGTGTAAAGGAGATGCTCTTTTAATGTAAGTATCCAGTATTAACCTATAAGACAGAATTCTTGCCACATGGTGAAATAATACTTGGTTAATCTTAATGAGGTCCATACGAAGAAAAGCATCTATGTTCCCAAATTTTATAACGTAGAAGTTTTTGAGGTCAAGTGGACCTTAGGAAGCATCACTATGAAACAAACTAGTGGAGGTGATGGAATTCCAGCTGAGTTATTTCAAATCCCAAAAGATGATGCTGTGAAAGTGCAGCACTCAATTCCAGCAAATTTGGAGAACTCAGCAGTGGCCACAGGACTGGAAAAGGTCAGTTTTCATTACAAACCCAAAGAAAGGCAATGTCAAAGAATGTTCAAGTTACTGCACAATTGCACTCATCTCACATGCAAGCAAAGTAATGCTCTAAATTCTTCAAGCTAGGCTTCAACAAAACATGAACCAAGAACTACCAGACGTTCAAGGTGAACTTAGAAAAGGCAGAGGAACCAGAAATCAAATGGTCAACATTTGTTGGATCATTGAAAAACCAAGAGAATTCCAGAAAAACATCTACTTCTGCTTTACTGACTACACTAAAGACTTTGACTGTGTGGATCACTACAAACTGTGGAACATTCTTAAAGAGATCAGAATACCAGATCACCTGACCTGCCTCCTGAGAACCCTGTATGCAGGTCAAGAAGCAAGAGTTAGAACCAGACATGGAACGATCTGCTAAGTCACTTCAGTCGTGTCCGACTCTGTGCAACCCCATAGACGGCAGCCCACCAGGCTCCCCCGTCCCTGGGATTCTCCAAGCAAGAACACTGGAGTGGGTTACCATTTCCTTCTCCAATGCATGAAAAGTGAAAGTGAAGTCACTCATTCGTGTCCAACCCTCAGCGACCCCATGGACTGCAGCCTTCCAGGCTCCTCCTTCCCTGGGATTCTCCAGGCAAGAACACTGGAGTGGGTTGCCATTTCCTTCTCCAATACATGAAAGTGAAAAGTGAAAGTGAAGTCGCTCAGTCCTGTCCAACCCTCAGCGACCCCAAGGACTGCAGCCTTCCAGGCTCCTCCGTCCATGGGATTTTCCAGGCAAGAGTACTGGA
This sequence comes from Bos grunniens, assembly GCF_055505025.1. Lineage (NCBI taxonomy): Eukaryota > Metazoa > Chordata > Mammalia > Artiodactyla > Bovidae > Bos > Bos grunniens. The sequence continues at coordinate 4,457,819 of NC_141176.1, read as the reverse complement.
GTGGGGTGCCATGGAACAATGGACTGGTACAAAATTGGGAAAGGAGTACCACAAGGCTGTATATTGTAACCTTGCTTATTTTAGGTATATATAGAATGAAAGTGAAAGTGAAGTCGCTCAGTCGTGTCCAACTCTTTGCAACCCCATGGACCATAGCCTATCAGGCCCCTCCGTCCATGGGATTTTCCAGGCAAGAGTGCTGGAGTGGGTTGCCATTTCCTTCTGCAGGGGATCTTCCGACCCAGGAATCGAACCCGGGTCTCCCACATTGCAGGCAGACGCTTTACCATCTGAGCCACCAGGGAAGCTCTAATACATCGTGTGAAATGCCAGACTGGATGAAGCACAAGCTGGAATCAAGATTGCAAGGATAAATATCAATAACCTCAGATATGAAGATGATACCACATTATGGGAGAAAGCAAAGAGAAACTAAAGAGCCTCTTGATGAAGGTGAAAGAGGAGAGTAAAAAAGCTGGCTTAAAACTCAACATTCAGAAAATTAAGATCATGGTATCCATTCCCATCACTTCATTGCAAATAGATGGGGAAACAATGGAAACAGTGACAGGCTTTATTTTGGGGGGCTCCAAAATTACTGCAGATGATGACTTGCAGCTATGAAATTCAAAGATGCTTGCTCCTTGGAAGAAAGGCTATGACAAACCTAGACAGCTTATTAAAAAGCACAGACACTACTTTACCAACAAATGTCCATCCAGTCAAAGCTATGGTGCTTCCAGTAGTCAGGTATGGATGTGAGAGCTGGACCATAAAGAAAACTGAACACTGCAGAATTGATGTTTTTGAACTGTGGTATTGGAGAAGACTCTTAAGAGTTCCTTGGACTGCAAGGAGATCAAACGAGTCTATCCTAAATGAGATCAGTCCTGAATATTCATTGGAAGGACTGATGCTGAAGCTTAATCTCCAATACTTTGGCCACCTGATGAGAAGAACTGATTCATTGAAAAAGACCCTGATGTTGGGAAAGACAAGGCAGGAGAAGAAGGGGATGACAGAGGATGAGATGGTTGGATGGCATCACCAAATTGATGGACATGAGTTTGAGCAAGCTCTGGTAGTGGGTAATGGACAGGTAAGCCTGGCGTGGTACAGTCCCTGGGGTCACAAAGAGTCAGACATGTCTGAATGACTAAACTGAACTAAGAGGTTTTCAGAAATCTCATTTTTCTATTTTACTAGACAAACCAGGGTGTTGTAATGGTCTCAGGAGGCTTAAAGTGAATTCTGACTCTGCTCATTACCAACCTCTAATCTTAGTCAAGTTACATAATTTATGATAATTCCATTTTCTTAACTTCAAAGTGAGGAGAATAATCATGACCCTCTCCTTTATTATTCCTTTGATAAGTGAAAAGTTGATATATTGTGAAAAAACCTCATACCTAGCTTACAAAGATTCTCATATTTATGTTGGTTGTCTTGCACTAACCCCTTTTGACTACTTTGGTAGGCTGGAAAGAGAAAAGAATAAAATTTATTTATCTGGCTAGTTTATAAACTTTGTCAACAGAAGATAAAATGCCAGAGTGTGGGATTATCATTTGTTCTTTAGACAGTTCTGAAGGGTGTGTGTTATTTCCTCAGTTGTGCCTGGCTCTTTGCGACCCAACGGACTGTAGCCCGCCAGGCTCCTGTGTCCATGGAATTCTCCAGGCAAGAATACTGGAGAGGACACTCATTCCCTTTCCAGGGGCTCTTTTCCATCCAGGGATTGTACCTGGATCTCCTGCATTGCAAGCAGATTCTTTACCATCTGAGCCACCAGGGCAGTTTATGTAAATCAGCAAATGTTTCTTTTAGCCTAAAAGTATGGACATCAAGGATGTGGTTCTCCCAAAGATATTGTTTATAAAATATAAATGTAGAGTTGCTTTTTTCCCTATCTCGTGTATGTCAAATTAATGTGTACCGTTGTCTTAGGTGGCCGTAGTTTATATTTTTCATCAGCTTTGAGAAGGGCACTTTGAAATATTCTGCTATCTGTTAGAAATGTCTGATATGTGAGTTTGCATCACATCTGAACATCCTGCCTTCTATGACCATGCTTTTCATTCTGCCGTGATGTGGGTAACATATAGATGTTTTGACTTTGATGCATTTTTCTGTTGGGAACAATATTGGAAATGGTGAAAAGTGAAAGTGAAAATTACTCATTCGTGTCCAATTATTTGCAGCCTTTAGGCTATGTAGTCCATGGAATTCTCTAGACCAGAATACTGGAGTGGGTGGCCTTTCCCTTTTCCAGGGGATCTTCCCAACCCAGAGATTGAATCCAGGTCTCCCGCATTGGAGATGATTTCTTTACCAGCTGAGCCACGAGGGAAGCCCAAGAATACTGGAGTGGGTAGCCTATCCCTGCCCCAGCAGATCTTCCCAATCCAGGAATAGAACTGGGATCTCCAGCATTGCAGGCAGATTCCTTACCAACTATCTCATTCTTAATTCTAAACAGATGTCCTTAAAATGTGAGTAAGTACCCATTTGAAATCAGAATTATTTTTATACACTGGTTAACAGGTATATTCTCTCTAAAACAGGATAAGTTTTCATCCTCTTTTACCATGACAGCATGGCAAATCTGTTGAGAATTTCAAACACTTCATGCTTTTTTCTTCCTTTTTGGGAAATACAGAACGCAGAATGAGGGAAATGCAGAACTTACTCTCGATGTCATGTCTTTCTATTCACTTCAACATGCTTTGTAAAGCATCTTTAAACATTAATGTCAGAACAGGATTTTGATTTTGAGTCATTTAAACTGATGTAAAACAAACTTCCCTGGTGGCTCAGATGGTAAAGCATTTGCCTACAATAAGGGAGACCCAGGTTCGATCCCTGGGTCGGGAAGATCCCCTGGAGAAGGAAATGGCAACCCACTCCAGTAGTCTTGCCTGGAGAAATCCATGGATGGAGGAGCCTGATGGGCTACAGTCCATGGGGCCACAAATAGTCAGACACGACTGAGTGAGTTCACTTTCACTTTAAAACAAAGTAAGAATACAAAATGTAAGAAGAAAATAATTGTTTAGTCACTCAGAAGTGTCCAGCACTTTGTGACTCCATGGACTGCAGCACACTAGGCTTCCCTGTCCTTCACCTTCCCCCGGAGCTTGCTCAAATCCATGTCCATTCAGTTGATGATGCTATCCAACCATCTCATCCTCTGTCATCCCCTTCTCCTCCTTCATTCAATATTTCCCAACATCAGGGTCTTTTCTAATGAGTCAGCTCTTCGCATCAGGTGGCCAAAGTATCGGAGTTTCAGCTTCAGCATCAGTCCTTCCAATAGTATTCAGGACTGATTTCCTTTAAGATTGACTGGTTTGATCACCTGCAGTCCAAGGGACTCTCAAGAGTCTTCTCCAATACCACAATTCAAAAACATAATTTCTTCAGTGTTCAGCTTTCTTTATGGTCCAGCTCTCATATCCATACATGACTACTGGAGAAACCATACTTTTCACTAGATGAACTTTTGTCAGCAAAGTATTGTCTGTGCTTTTTAATAAGCTGTCTAGGTTTGTCATAGCTTTTCTTCCAAGGAGCAAGCATCTTTGAGTTTCATGGCTGCAAGTCACCATCTGCATTCATTTTAGAGCCCAAGAAAATAGTCTGTCACTATTTCTATTGTTTCCCCAACTATTTGCAATCAAGTGATGGGAATGGATACCATGATCTTAGTTTTTTTTAATACTGTTTTAAGCCAACTTTTTCACTCTCCTCTTTCACTTTCACCAAGAAGCTCTTTAGTTCCTCTTTGCTTTCTGATATAAGGGTGATGTCATCTGCATATCTGAGGTTACTGATATTTCTCCTGGCATCTTGATTCCAGCTTGTGCTTCATCCAGTCTGGCATTTTGCATGATGTACTCTATATATACCTAAAATAAGCAAGGTGACAATATACAGCCTTGTGGTATTCTTTCCCAAATTTTGTACCAGTCCATTGTTCTATATCTGGTTCTAACTCTTGCTTCTTTTTTTTTTTAATTTTATTTTATTTTTAAACTTTACATAATTGTATTAGTTTTGCCAAATATCTAAATGAATCCGCCACAGGTATACATGTGTTCCCCATCCTGAACCCTCCTCCCTCCTCCCTCCCCATACCATCCCTCTGGGTCGTCCCAGTGCTCTAGCCCCAAGCATCCAGTATCGTGCATCGAACCTGGACTGGCATCTCGTTTCATACATGATATTTTACATGTTTCAATGCCATTCTCCTGAATTTTCCCACCCTCTCCCTCTCCCACAGAGTCCATAAGACTGTTCTATACATCAGTGTCTCTTTTGCTGTCTCGTACACAGGGTTATTGTTACCATCTTTCTAAATTCCATATATATGCGTTAGTATACTGTATTGGTGTTTTTCTTTCTGGCTTACTTCACTCTGTATAATAGGCTCCAGTTTCATCCACCTCATTAGAACTGATTCAAATGTATTCTTTTTAATGGCTGAGTAATACTCCATTGTGTATATGTACCACTACTTTCTTATCCATTCATCTGCTGATGGACATCTAGGTTGCTTCCATGTCCTGGCTATTATAAACAGTGCTGCAATGAACATTGGGGTACACGTGTCTCTTTCCCTTCTGGTTTCCTCAGTGTGTATGCCCAGCAGTGGGGTTGCTGGATCATAAGGCAGTTCTATTTCCAGTTTTTTAAGGAATCTCCACACTGTTCTCCATAGTGGCTGTACTAGTTTGCATTCCCACCAACAGTGTAAGAGGGTTCCCTTTTCTCCACACCCTCTCCAGCATTTATTATTTGTAGACTTTTGGATCGCAGCCATTCTGACTGGTGTGAAATGGTACCTCATAGTGGTTTTGATTTGCATTTCTCTGATAATGAGTGATGTTGAGCATCTTTTCATGTGTTTGTTAGCCCTCTGTGTATCTTCTTTGGAGAAATGTCTATTTAGTTCTTTGGCCCATTTTTTGATTGGGTCATTTATTTTTCTGGAGTTGAGCTGAAGGAGTTGCTTGTATATTTTTGAGATTAGTTGTTTGTCAGTTGCTTCATTTGCTATTATTTTCTCCCATTCTGAAGGCTGTCTTTTCACCTAACTCTTGCTTTTTGACCTGCATACAGTTTTCTCAGGAGGCAAATAAGGTGGTCTGGTATTCTCTTCTGTTGAAGAATTTTCTACAGTTTTCTTGCAATCCACACAGTCGCTTCTCTCAAATAGATGTGGAAACAATGGAAACAGTGGCAGACTTTATTTTCTTGGTCTCCAAAATCACTGCGCATGGTGACTGAAGTCATGAAATTAAAAGACGCTTCCTCCTTGGAAGAAAAGCTATGATAAGCATAGACAGCATGTTAAAAAGCAGAGACATTACTTGCTGACAAAGTTCTATGTAATCAAAGATATGCTTTTTCCAGTAGTCACATGTGATTATGGGTGTTGGACCATAAAGAAAGCTGAGCATGGAAGAAATGATGCTTTTGAACTGTGATGTTGGAGAAGACTCTGGAGAATCCCTTGGACAGCAAGGAGATCAAACTAGTCAATCCTAAAGGATATCAACTCTGACCATTCATTGAAAGGACTGATGCTGAAGCTGAATCCCCAATATTGGCCACCTGATATGAAGAACTGACTCAGTGGAAAAGACCCTGATGCTGGAAATGAAGGCAGGAGGAGAAGGGGATGACAGAGTGTGAGGTGTGGTTGGATGGCATCACCGAATCAATGGACATGAGTTTGAGCAACCTCAGGAGTTGATGATGGACAGGGAGTCCTGGCATGCTGCCATCCATGGAGTCACAGAGTTGGACACAACTGAACGAGTGAACTGAAGCAAACACAGTCAAGGGCTATAGCATAGTCAATGAATCAGAAGTAGATGTTTTTTTCTGGAATTCTCTTGCTTTTTCTGTGATCCAACAGATTTTTTCAAAATAATCTCTGGTTCCTCTGCCTTTTCTAAATCCAGCTTGTATGTCTGTAAGTTCTGGTTCACATACTGTTGGAACCTAGCATAGAGAATTTTGAGCACTGAAGAAAATAATACCTGTATACAATGATAATCTGTATTTCCAAAAGGTAGGATAAGTTCAATTTAATTTGTAGGCTGTACCCTCCCATTATATCCACCCAATAATCAGAGACAAATTACACTCTGTCTATAAAGGGAGTACAAAAGTGCTCATTGCTTAGATGTTTGAGTGATGTATGATTCTAAAAAATTAAAAAAATAAAAAACCAAAATAACAATAATAACAAAAACCTAGATGTAACATCTTATAGCATATCTATGAGCATAAATTAATACAATGATAAGCAAAGAAAAATAGTTTTATAGTTCAATTTTTTAAAGTATAAAACCAAATAATTTGAAATTAGAATTAAAGATTATGGCAGCAGCAGGGTATTGTCTAACACTCAACAAGGCAAATGTCTAAAATCTAAAATATTTAAAGCATTATTAAGCAGGCATTTTCCATTATAGGAATAAAAAAGATATTCTTCAAAATGATTGGCCCTCTGAAATGGAATTGATTTTCATTGTGTCTTTCAAAAATGAAGAAAAGAAAAAAGTCCACAAAATAAAATGGCATTTGATACAAATGGTGTTATTATTACATATAAATTGAATATTGAGACTCCATACAATCTTCTTGCAAACTAGATATGCAGACATCTGAAAATGAAATCTGTAATAGGGAAATATAGTGAAGTAGTAAAGAAAAGTGAATTTCAGCATTAAAAATACAGGAACCCAATGGAATACAAGAATACATTATATGAAGTGACTTTTATTCTCAAAGATGGAAAGTTAGAGTTAATACTGGAATTTTCAACTTGGAAGAAACTTGTATACATTGTAGGCTAAGAAAATGGCCTTTTCTCTATAAGTGAGTGTTTTTAACTTACTACTATTATTTCAATGGGTTATTTTAACTTGATTTCAAACCTACACATAATTTACTGAAATATAATTTATGCTATTTAGCTTTTCTTACAGCTATTGATGTTCAGCAAACCTTTGCATTTCCAATATGAGCTTTAAACGATATTGCATGAATATATACAATTGAATCCCTGGAGTTCTGTGCTTAGCTCAAAAATCAGAATCAACCAATGCAGAAAAGCTCTTGGTTGGCCACTGTAAATGCATTTTCTTATCCCTACTCAAAATGTGGAGAGTACCAGAATAAAAAGACATCTGCAGGTCACTGCAAAGGAAAAGATAACACTGAAACAACCTGAATACTCTTGTCAATGTGTTTAAATGGATTATTATGTTTTCCTGTAAGACTGGTGTATGCAATGAAAAGAAAATGTAAGAGCAGTGATTCATGCAATGAGCAAGGTGCCTGTGTCACCCAAGTTGAGGCTGCAACTGTGAGTTGGACTGAATAGTGAAGCCTGACATCATTTGTTAATCAAGTGAACTTTCTTACCAGGTTCCCAGAAAAAAAAATGTCAATGAGAGAAAGGAGGATAACTATTGAATTTGCATAGATGCAGATGGAAAAAAAATGAGAAGATGGAATAACTTATTCCAATGTTAACTTAAATAATAGGAAATGTAAAATAATTTAAATAATAAATTTGAAAATAAATTTCTTACAGTTTGATAACATATACACATAAAATCATCATGGTCTGCCCATCACCTTCTGGTTATATTTTTAAAGAATCATGTTAGCAACTGTAGCTAAACAAAAATTTAATAGTGTTTCTTTGCTTTCTTCTTTTCCAAATGCTTTTTTTCTGTCTTCAAAAGTCACATTCATGGGCTTCCCTGGAGGCTCAGTGGTAAAGAATCCACCTGCTAATGCAGGAAACATTAGGCTTCGATCCCTGATCCTGAAAGATCCCACATGCCACAGAGCAACTAAGCATGTGCGCCATGACTATTGACCTCTGCTCCACAGCCAGTGAGCCATAACGACTGAGCCCACGTGTGCGGCTACTAAAGCCTGCGTGCCCTCGAGCCAATGCTCAGCAACAGAGATGCCTCCATAATGAGGATCAGCCACTGCAACTAGGGAGAAGCCCCCACTCGCCGCAACCAGAGAAAGCCCGCACAGCAACAAAACAAAGACCTAGCACAGCCAAAAATACATTAAAAATAAATAAAAGTATTAAAAAGATTACATTCATAATCCTGGTCCTGGTAGTTTAAAACAAAACCAAAGTGGATATTACATAGATAGATACAACTGAAGAACTTTAGAACTAGTAAGATAACCCAAAGTCAATAGTAAGACCCAGAGAGGAAGACAAAAAGACTTTATGGAGGAATAGGAATCCACGCCACAAGCAAAGCTCTTGTTCTAATCCTGACTGCTTCATGGAAGTTATATAGGCAGGCATCCAGGAGGAGCTAGAGACAGACAGAACATACACAGAATGCAATGAGTGCTCTACATTTGTCTGCTTTGCTTATGTGAATTCTTCCCAATGGTTCTAGCTCTCCCTCTGCACTTGGGGTAATTTGAACCAACATTAAATGTCAGCTTAACTTCTTACCACTGACCTTCTCTGGTTTATAATATTTCATGTACCTAATTAGCTTTTCTTTGGATAGACCCTCCCTGAAGCTAGGCATTCTACCAGCATTTATCATTCTATAACCCAGCACAAGGATTTGAACTGTGGCCACTCATTGAATGCCTGTTAAATGCACACATACCCACACAAAGATGTGATAAATATCAGTCTGTACCCACATTATAAGACTTGACCACCTGAAAGCAAAATTTTGGGAACAGGGAATAGAAACTTGAATTTGTAACAAGCACTTTGGTGATACTTCGGCCCCTTACAATTTGTGAAAAGCTATGACAAACTTAAACAGCATATTAAAAGGCAGAGACATCACTTTGCTGACAAAGGTCTGTAAAGTCAAAGCTTTTGTTTTTCCAGCAGTCGTGTATAGATGTGAGAACTGGACCTTAAAGAAAGCTGAGCACTGAAGAATTGCTTTTTTTGAACTGTGGTGCTGAAGCCTTCCTTGGACAGCAAGGAGGTCAAACCAGTAAATATTAAAGGAAATAATTCTGAATATTCATTGGAAGGACTGATGCTGAAGCTGAAGCTCCAATATTTTGGCCACCTGATGTGAAGAGCTGATTTATTAGAAAAGACCCTGATATGGGGAAAGATTGATGGCAGGAGAAGAAAGGGGTGACAGAGGATGAGATGGTTGTATGGTATTGTTGACTCAATGGAAATTAGTTTGAGCAAATTCTGGGAAGTAGTGAAAGGCAAGGAAGCCTGGCTTGGTGCAGTTCATGAGGTTGCAAAGAGTCGAACATGACTGAGCAACTGAACAACAAAAATGGGTGTGGAGGGAATGAGAATGAGAGATTTTAATTAGGCTTCAATCACATTTACTTGTGCTTATGTGATTGAAGTCTGTTAAAATCTCTCATTATAATTGTGCTTTTAATCACCTGTCCGCTTCCCTGATAGCTCAGTTGGTAAAGAATCCACCTGCAATGCAGGAGACCACACTTCGATTCCTGGGCCGGGAAGATCCCCTGGAGAAGGGAAAAGCTACCCACTCCAGTATTCTGGCCTGGAGAATTCCATGGACTGTATAGTCCATGGGGTCACAAAGAGTTGGACACGACTGAGTGACTTTCATTTTCACTTTAATCAGCTGTAATCCATGGGTTCCATACTCTGGGTTTTCCATAAACATCTAACCAATTCTCTGATTTAGAATGGCATTATTTAGCTTCTCCAGGGAGCAGATATAATCTAACTTAGAAGGAATGTGTATTAATTTTCTAATACAGCTGAAATAGATTGTCCCTCATTTAGCAGTCCAGCCGTACCCATTTGTTCTTTTACAGTTTCTGTGAGTTTGAAGTCTGGACTTGGCATCACTAGTTTGGGTCTCTATGGGGGCCACACAGAACTGAACTCAACAAGACAGCCTTCTGCATTATGGAAGCTGAGAACCTGCTTCTAAATTCACTCGTTCTTGGCAGAACCATTTTTCGTATGACTAAATCCACTGCTTTGTTGTCAGATAAGGGACTTCTTGACTCCCCGAAGAGCCTTGCTCTGCATTTGCATGCGGACCCGTACATCTCAGCCTTAGAGCTCACTCAGAATCCTTCTCAGACTTGCAGCTTCTCTGGCTTGCCCGTCTGTGGCATCTCTTTTGCCTCCCTCTTCTGATGCATCTGTCTTTTACAGCAGGTTGATTCAATTCTCTGTTTTAAGCTTTATATTATCACTTCAGATACATTCTGATAATCAGTATAATTTCCCTATTTTGAAGCTGTATCTGCAAAGCCTTTTTTGCCTTTTAATATAAGATTCACATTTTTCAGGATTAAGGTATGGAAAGCTTTTGAGGTCATTAGCGGCCTTCTCTAAGATGTAAATAAAAGTCTTCAGTTCAAATTTCCTTCAGTTTCTTATGATCTCAGCTGAAACTTTTCCTTAAAATTCCATTCCCCCCACGTATACTTTACAGTATGCTGAGGACTCAGCTTCAATTAAGATTTTAATTCAGTTTCAATCACCACTATGGGTCCTGCTAAAATATCTTTTAATGCCACCTGTAGGGAGAGTGCCCTTTCATGGACCTATATTTAGATGTTGAATCATATAGGGCTTTTTTGATATGTAAAATTCCTATCTTCTTGACATATATAACTGCTAACCTACACCTCAATTTTATCTGTATGTATGCAAGTTCTAGTGGTTGGGGTTTTATTCCAAAACCTAGAAATGGTTCCTTGACACTATCTGATTCTGCCATGTTAGTATTTGCTACCTTCCCAGTGTTACCTTCTCCTGATAAAATTTAGCTTTATTTGTTCAGAGGTCAACTTCTGAAACAGTAGCATAGCAGCACCAGTAAGTAATGAGTTAGCTTAAATATTTTCAGCAAAGTAAAACGAAGCAGTCTGTTGTTTAAAGGGATAAATGACTAAAGAAGAGAGGCATTCCTAGAGAGAAAAATCTTTCCAGCTCTTGATATGAAAAATGAGGATGTGATCCAGACAAACATTGGCCTATTTAGAGTTTTTGTTGTTGTTATTTGTTTTATTTTCCCCCGTGTCCATGGAAGAAATGGTTAGGACTACAGTAGCTAACCACAATTTAGCAAAATTGAATTGTCTCTTCTGGTTTGGATTGAGTCCAGGAACAAGTCTATATTGTTTGCAATATTAACACCATGTTAGAGAACGAAAAACATGTGAACTGCAAAGCAAAGGGACTTTCATGTGAGTCAAGGACTTTTGATATCCAAGAACCATGGAGAATCGTTGAGGATTTAAAAAAGTGCTAAGAACTTGACAGAATTTAATTCATTTCATTTCAAGTGTACGTTAAAGAAAATTAAAACCTTATTTTAGATAACCAAACAGGATGCAGTGAGGATGAGGGCTAAATATTATTTTCTGAGATTGCATAATTTTTACAGAACTGTGATTTGTACAGTGAGTGTTGTACTTCAAAGCCCATGATCTCTTTGCTCTCAAGCATTTTTTCCATGGAAAGCAAAAATTTTAAACTGTGCTTATCAAACCCATGGAGAAAGGTTTACTATTTACAACCAAAAAGGGTGGTGAGATTGGTTTGTAAGTTGTGTGTGTTTTACGTCTTAACTTTTGCTCAACATGTTTCATTATTCTTCAGTAATATATTTCTTCATCAAAATAGACAAGAAATGGATAGTGAAATGGTAAAAACATGATAAAGCTTGAAACAATACAAAATGAAATAGTGTAAAAGATCAATATCCTTCCTACCTTCACCCTGCAGATCTCGACATCCCATATTTAGAGGCTACCACTAATATGGATATACTTATTATGCATTCTCTCAGAAATATTCACACTTACACAATATAAATGTGTATGCTGTGTGTTCACATGTGCTTACAGATCTTAAAGCATAACACACACAGGAACATTAATAAAAATATACCTTGAAGATTATTTTTCAATGTATATGTAAATCTATTATGTCTGTCTTGTCAATAACTGCATAAATCTGTCAATGTATGTTCTTAATTACTACATTAACTTGATATTGCTAGAATTTATTTTATCTAGTCTTTTATTGTCACGGTGCAGTAGTTTACATCAGCATATGCACCTTTACATATCTGCAAAATTCAATCTTAGAAATGCAATACCTAGTAAGTGAATGTGTGTGTTTGAATTGTCAAATTTTTGCATTACTTTCAAAGAGCTTTTACCTGTTTCCACTCTCCTAGATAGTATATGAAGTGACTTGTTTCCTCATCCCCTCACCTACACAACATTGTCACCTATTTTTGATCTGTGCCAATATGGAAAGTGAAAAATGGTATCTCATTATTTGTTTAATTTGCATTTAATTATGTGCAAGATTATGTTTTCATATGTTTGCTGCTGCTGCTGCTGCTAAGTCGCTTCAGTCATGTCTGACTCTGTGCAACCCCATAGACGGCAGCCCACCAGGCTTCCCCGTCCCTGGGATTCTCCAGGCAAGAACACTGGAGTGGGTTGCCATTTCCTTCTCCAAAGCATGAGAGTAAAAAGTGAAAGTGAAGTCGTTCAGTCCTGTCTGACTCTTAGCGACCCCCTGGACTGCAGCTTACCAGGCTCCTCCTCCATATGTTTAAAAGTCATTTATCTTTGTTTTTATTTATTATAGTGAACAGCATCTTCGTGCTATGTCTCTTTTTCTTCTATATTTTGGTCATTTAGATCACTTTCTTACTGATTTAAAAATACTCTTATGATAAGGAAATTAGGCTTTCATCCATCATTTATGCTGCATGCATCTAGTCCTATTTATCTTTTGATGTAGTTTATGAATTATTTTCCAGCTTAAAATTTATTATGAGTCATATTTATCATCAATCCTTTCCTTTATCATTTCTGGCTGCTTGCATCTTATTTTTAAAGTTATATACTTCACATTTATTTAAAAGACTCTGTTGATGGCTGCATTTGATGATAGACCGACAGCATTTCTTTTATTCTAGTCCAACTTTTTTCACAAATAATTTGTTTTAGTGACACTAATATGAATCTAGTTTTATTTATTTATTTCCCAAATAGTTAGCCAATGTCCCAAGATTTGGACTTGAAACCTTATAATCACGATACATAAAAACTTTATAGATAGATGCACACATAAATTTGGTGTTTCTGTTTTGTATTATTAATCTATTTCTCAATTTAAATGGTAAATCCTAATTATCTCAGCTTGAAGAGAGCATTTTAGTGGCTGACAGGATAGAATAGTATTTTGTATGTGCTCAATCGTTTCAGTCATGTCCGACTCTTTGCAACCCCATAGACGGTAGCCTGCCAGGCCCTCTGTCCATGGAATTCTCCAGGCAAGAATACTGGAGTGGGTTGCCAAGCCCTCCTCCAGGGGATCTTCCTGACCTGGGAATTGAACCCACATCTCCTGCATCTCCTGAATTGCAGGCAGATTCTTTACCACTGAGCCACTGAGGAAGCCAAATCCACATTCCATGTAAAAATTTAAATTTGAAAAAAGAAAACTAATGAGATTACATGTTCTCATTAATTTTCTATTTTTCTTTTTCAAATATAAATTTTTATGTGGAATTTGGAAACAGCTGATTTGTGTTTGTAAAGAAACATCAAATTGAAAAATGTTTAAGAAGAGTAAAATATAAAGTTATTCTCTAAAGGACAATGTGTCTTTCTGTGTATTTAATTCTTTATTTACCTTCTATGACTGTAAGAGTTTTCTCTTCTTTTTTGCAAGTAAATCCTGAATATTCTTATTAATTTTATTAATAAGTATTTTATTTTATTTCATTTAAATGAGCATAATTATAACATCATTATGAGAATTAAAGTTCATACATGTAAAAAATCATATAGAAGTGATTAGCTCATAGAAAATACTCATTATGTGCGAGTTATTATTTTTAGTACTTACTAAATAAAAATAATTTTATAACTTTTTACTTTAACAAGTGCAAAGTGTATTATTAATCTCTAGGTCCATTCATGTTGGATAACACATTTGATAGTACTCTGATGGCTAGAATTTTTGAAGTCAATCTTTTTCTATGATCCATAATAATAATACATATTCATTTTCTAATATCTTGAGTTAATTCTCCATCCTTGATTCTTCACTATTTATTAGGGAAAAAAGGAGTCTTGGCAAGATCATTTAATCATTTTTCAAAATTTTAAATGAAAAACATCAGGAGAGGAAAATACACATATGTAATTGACAGAAGTCTTGGATTATTCAGACAGTACTAAAATGGTTTAAAATAATTAATTTGGATGAATAATCCATCATTAGGGAAAATGAAGGCCAGAAGGTTAAGGAGAACATCTCTATTACTATCACGAATAACATCAACAAAAGCAACCAAATTAATATTGTATGATCACTGTACTAGGCTCTCTGCTCCATTAGGTATATGTGTCTTGTTCATTCAAGTGTCCATATAATATAGAAAATATTATCACTGGTGACATTTTATGGTGTTGAACAACCTGCTGCTGCTAAGTCGCTTCAGTCGTGTCCAACTCTGTGTGACCCCATAGACGGCAGCCCACCAGGCTCCGCCGTCCCTGGGATTCTCCAGGCAAGAACACTGGAGTGGGTTGCCATTTCCTTCTCCAATGCATGAAAGTGAAAAGTGAAAGTGAAGTCGCTCAGTCGTGTCCAACTCTTAGCGACCCCATGGACAGCAGCCTACCAGGCTCCTCCATCCATAAGATTTTCCAGGCAAGAGTACTGGAGTGGGTTGCCATTGCCTTCTCCGGTTGAACAACCTACGTTCATGTAATCAGTACATCTCAAATATAAGTCCAGTCTCTTGATTTAAAAATGAAGTTTTCTGCACAATACTAAACTTCTTCCAATTCTTATCATTTATTTCAGTATTGCAAGTATTATTTACCTTGCTTTCATTATAAATTATAAAAACACCACTTTCAAATATCTATTTTAAAAATATCTGCTTCTGCTTCATTGAATATGCTAAAGCCTTTGACGTGTGGATCACAACAAAATGTGGAAAATTCTTAAAGAGATGGGAATACCAGACCACCTTACCTGTCTCCTGAGAAACCTGCATGCAGGTCAAGAAGCAACTGTTAGAATCAGACATGGAACAATGAACTGGTTCAGTTTGAGAAAGGAGTATGTCAAGGCTGTATAATGTCACTCTGCTTATTTATACAGAAAATATCATGTGAAATGCCAGGCTGGATGAAGCAAAAGCTGGAATCAAAATTGCCCAGAGAAATATCAAAAGCCTCAGATATGTAGATGACACCACCCTTATGGCAGAAAGTGAAGGAGAACTAAAGAGCCTCTTGATGAAAGTGAAAGAGGAGACTGAAAAAGTTGGTTTAAAGCTCAACATTCAGAAAACTAAGATCATGGCATCTTGTCCCATCACTTCATGGGAAATAGATGGGGAGACAGTGGAAACAGTGTCAGACTTTATTTTTTGAGGCTCCAAAATCACTGCAGATGGTGTCTGCAGCCATGAAATTAAAAGACGCTTACTCCTAGGAAGAAAAGTTATGACCAATCTAGACAGCATATTAAAAAGCAGAGACATTACTTTGCCAACAAAGGTCCATCTAGTCAAGGCTATGGTTTTTCCGGTAGTCATGTATGGATGTGAGAGTTTGACTGTGAAGAAAGCTGATCGCCGTAGAATTTATACTTTTGAACTATGGTGATGGAGAAGCTTTTTGAGTCTGTTGGACTGCAAGGAGATCCAACCAGTCCATCCTTAGGGAGAACAGTCCTGAGTGTTCACTGGAAGGACTGATGTTGAAACTCCAATACTTTCGCCACCTGATGAGAAGAACTGACTCATTTGAAAAGACCCTGATGCTGGGAAAGATTGAAGGCAAGAGGAGAAGGGGACAACTGAGGATGAGATGTTTGTATGGCATCACTGACTCAGTGGACACGAGTCAGTTCTGGGTAAACTCTGGCAGTTGGTGATGGACAGGCTGGCCTGGCGTGCTGCAGTCCATGGGGTCACAAAGAGTCAGACATGACTGAGCGACTGAAGTGAACTGAACTGATAGAGGTGTGTGTTTTTGAATGAGAAATATTGGGGGGAAACCATTTGGCATTAGAAGTTTGAATAAACTCTGATTTGGTTTATTATTGCTATTAAAAGAGAAGTGTCCTTGTCTGCCTTTATAATATGTGCCAAAAGCAACTCCTTGCAGTCTCAAAGCCCTCACTGAATAAAAAGCAATATGAACAGACCACAATCTCATAGAGGAAATGAGAAAGTAATAGCTTCAGCAATGGAATTCTTGCTTCATTTCTCATGACTACAAGTGAGCCAAATCTTCTTGCATCCTAACAGATATACTACCTGTTACATTGCCTATAATTAATTTTAATATTTTCAGCACAGACAACTTAATATTTATGTATTGTTGGCTACTAACTTTAAGCTCTCTGTCTTAAGGGACACTGTTTTTGTTTGTTTGTTTGTTTTGTTTTGTTTTGAAGCACTCAAACATGAAATCAGCAATCTGTGGTGGTTAGTTCACATTTGAAAAACAGTAATAAGGCACTCACACTCTGGAAGTGATCAGTACAACTGCTTCAACTAACCTTAACTGCACCTTCATAATAAGTTCATTAATTAGCATGAGCAGTATTAGAGGCAGTTTTTCATTAATAAAGTGAGCAGCATTCAAATTTATAAATTAGATAGACATATTTTACAAGTGCTATCATAATTGGGTAATCGATGTCTAAGACCCTGGTGAGCACAGTTGACCAACACTGTTTTGGAGGAGCAGCCCTTACCACTCTAAGACTCCAGTTGAGACTCTGGTTCTACCAATTACAGCAGATTTTACCCCTCAGGTCTCACTTAGGAAATAACTGATGCAAAAACTAGACTATCATTGCATCTAATTCCAGTGAACCTTTGTATGAAGATATATCACAGTGTCTAAAAGAGTTTTCTTGAACTCTAATCTTCATCAAGATTAGAAAAAGGGCTGTCTTCCTATTTCTGTCTGAATGATGAATGAAGAGATGATTTTGTAGGTGTGAACTACCTTAGCATGAAACTTTCGTTTGGTGTTGAAGTTGTTTTGACATTTCTAGATCTCTCATCTATCTTCAATCATAAGAGCTAATGTTTGACTGATTTCCTTTAGGATTGACTGGTTGGATCTCCTTGCAGTACAACGGACTCTCAAGCGTCTTCTCCAACATCACAATTCAAAAGCATCAGTTCTTCAGTGCTCAGCCTTTTTTATGGTCCAACTCTCACATCTACCTGTGACTATTGGAAAAATCAAAGCTTTGACTGTACAGAGCTTTGTCAGAAAATGACATCTCTGCTTTTTAATATGCTGTCTAGGTTTGCCATAGCTTTCCTTCCCAAGAGCAAATGCCTTAATTTTGTGGCTGCAGTCACTGTCTGAAGTGATTTTGCAGACAAAGGAGGTGAAATCTGTCACTGCTTCCCATTTTTCCCTTTCTATTAGCCATGAGGTGGTGGGAATGGACACCGTGATCTTAGGGATCTTCTTTTCATGGCCGTCTTCAGCTGCTTCACTTCCATGCTGGCTTCTCAGGTTCACCACACATCACAGTCCCTGCAGAGAAGCCTTCATTAACTCACGAAGGCTTATCCTGTCCATCCCACTCATTTGCGAGGCCTGTTTCAGTTTTCTAGTCACTTAGAAATTTAAGGTCCAGCCTTTCGGGTCCAAGCATTGGCAACTTCTAAAGCTCCACAAGCATGTCAAAATACTAGTGTGGAGACTGAAAATACTACCTGAAATATCCAGGTTTCTAAATAAAAGCTTTTAAAATGTTATGTTCTTTGGGTAAAAGCACGCTCATAATCTTATCCAGGAGCTTGCCATGTTAGATTCTCCTTCTTTTCTCTGTTTTTATAAGTTCCCTTTATCTGTGTTCTGTTCGGCGATACTTCATCAAAGGAAAATAGCTCCCTTTTCTCCACCTTAAGTTATTGATCAGAACTTTAACTGGCACTAGTCCCTTTGATATGACTTACGTACAGATGGAAACATCTTTCCTTACATGGAAAAGTTGAAGATCAGTATCATGATCCAGGAAAAGATGTGTTTTCACAACTTGTATATAGTCTGTGGTCACTTAGTAAGAATGGCTTGGTACAAATTAAGGTGCCAAAATATTTCACAAGAAAATATATTCTTATAATTTTTTCCATTCAATACGTAATCAAGATACTATATATGGAATATAGAATAGCTCTATTAGAATATCAGTTCAGTTCAGTCACTCGGTCATGTCTGACTCTTTGCAACCCTGTGAACCGCAACACACCAGGCCTCCCTGTCCATCACCAACTCCCAGAGTTCACCCAAACCCATGTCCATTGAGTTGGTGATGCCATCCAACCATCTCATCCTCTGTCATCCCCTTCTCCTCCTGCCCTCAATCTTTCCCAGAATCAGGGTCTTTTCCAATGAGTCAACTCTTTGCATCAGATGGCCAAAATATTGGAGTTTCAGCTTCAACATTAGTCCTTCCACTGAATACCCAGGACTGATCTCCTTTAGGATGGATTGGTTGGATCTCCTTGCAGTCCAAGGACTCTCAAGAGTCTTTTCCAACACCACAGTTCAAAAGCATCAATTATATAGAATAGCTATGTATAGCTGATTAGCATATTCTCCTAATTAGATTATATTCACTTTATAGGGGGTAATCAATGTTTGCTTCTCTAATCAATTCACTTTAAGGATTACTTAAACTTTCTATTATCTAACATTTTTCAGAGGTATAATTATATATATGTAAAATGTTTTCTGCAGCCTGGGTCATATAATCATTTAAGTATTTGAGTAATATCATGAACTACACTGAAGTCCACAAATGTTATAATATACAAGAGTGTCACTAACAGGTTATAGGCAAGGGGAAAAAAAAAAAAAAACAGGCAAAAGCAGTAGCTTTAGTGTCCAAGTTTCATTTCCAGCTTTAGCAATTACTGGCCAGGTGTCCTTGGGCATCTGACCTTGGGTTGCTGTGAGAATTAAAGAAAAATAACATGAAAAGACAACTAAGTCTTTTTGTAGAATACAGTGAATGTTTACAAATGTACCTTATCATCTTTTATTATTGGGGTTTATTTTTTGAAAGACGTAATGATCTAAGAAAACGTGCTTCACTCTCAAAAGATTTTCTAAATGAATGCAAATTCTCAGAGAAAATTCTGACTTGTTGATGGTTTTGAACAGAAAAACCAATTGATTAATTGCTTTGAAAAATAGGACTATCAAATGTATAGTATTCATAGTATGGAAAACCTTGGTGTGAATACATTAAAAAGAAGCATGTTTTTAAACAGAACAAAACTAGTTACCTGGAGGAAAGAATTACCTCATATGAATAGATCCTGAAAACAAAAAATTAAGAGCAATCTCCCCAAACTGACAAAAGTACAAAAGCTAAAATATGAACCATGTCTGAAAGGAACAATTAATTTTATGGGAAAATTCACAGCAGATTTGATTCAGGATAACTTTTCACTACTTAATACAAATTAAGAATACTCTTTTTCACTATAAAGCTAGTGTCCTATTTTCAACTGATTTATAATATGCAGACACTTTTTAAAAATATTAGGTCATTTCAAATTTTGTTGTTAAAATAGTTTAATGTACATCACTTTTGAAAATGTTCAAATTTAAGTTTTCTTGTGGGTGGTTGAACAATATTCCTGGTCTTACATAAAACAATGAGGGGGTACAGAAATGTCAGCAGCTCCCCTGCCTCCAAGATATCTTGCAGGGGATGCAATCTATCATATGTGTTTATTGAAAATGTTAAACATACACAAAGAAAAGTGTACAGATTTTCCCTTGACTTCTCAATATGAAGGTTGACCAAGAAGTTTCATGCAGCATAACTAAACTCCAGACAGATTTCCTCCTGATTCTATCCTTCCTACCTACCTCACCTCCCTTTTCTTAGAGCATTTACTTTAGAACAGAACAACACTGTAAATTTCCTCTCCTCCTCTGAGATGTAAATCTTTAAAAAGTCTCTTCTCAGTTTTACAACCCAGAATGTCTTTCTCAAGGACATATGGACCGTCTTTAAAATAGTAAATATGAAGAGAGGTGACAGCTATATCTTCCAGTTTCCTGGGAGGGTAGGAGACTACATTTGGAGGGCATTTTGCTCCGAGTTGTGAAATGACTTTATGTCATGACGACACAAGAAGTTGATTTTTCTTGTGGGTCAGGCCAATTAGCCAACACAGAGGGCCAAGACTATCCTCACTCTAGTGTTTAATAAGCACTCCATCCTTTGTTTCAGAGCAGTTGAGTTCAACCTGAGTTCTGGCTTCTCCCCTAAAGTAATAGCTTTGAAAACATTCATTTTTGCCAGCATGATTTTTGTCCAGTGCAATTTTTGTTTTGACAAGTGTTAGTGCTAAAAACAAAAATTAGGCAATATAAAGAGAGAGAAAAAAATGTACTATTTTTGTGCAGTATATTCAAACATGTTCTCACTGATAATGAAATGTCTGAAGACATACCTGAAGGAAAGGACTGATATAGATATACAGATAACATAGAAACTTATATGGATATATGATTGAGTATATGGATATATAATATATACATGGATATGAATATATGAATTAGATAGAAATAAAAGAAATAGCAGTGTGAAAAATCCTTGATGTGTCATTGGACTTGAAAAGTCTGAGAAACATCAGGAAACTTTTTCCTCCATAGGATATCATTATGCATGAGGTCTTTTGAAAGTCAATTTCCTTCTTGCTCAGATGAAAAACTGAGGCTCAGAATAATTGATATCTTCTGTAGATAATTGAAGATTTTTTAATTCAGAAAGCTATCCAATACTCAATCAATGTGGTTTGTTTTGTTGATCAGTATTTCTCTTTAATAAAAATGCTAAGGAATTAGCAACTAGAGAATCAAATCAGTTCACATTAGAAAATATAAGCATTAAAAGCAAATGAGAAAATTTATGAAAATTCTTCACAGGTAAATTATAATACAAAGACATCATTAGTAATGAAAACTGAAAACAAACTGGATATGAATTCTATAGATTTTGAAAAATGAAGTTTCAGTTATTAACCAAGATTCCTTGGGAGAAAACTGGTTCATGTAGTATTTGTTTGAAAACACCTTCAATAATATTAATTATAAAATAGAGAAAGAATCCAAACAGTAATCAGATGACCACATACTTCAAATATGGCAATAGTAGAGGGGAATATAGGATCATGGCTCTGCCACTTGTTAGGTAAGTGATTTTGTTGTTGTTGTTCAGTGGCTCAGTCATGTCCATCTCTGCTATCCCAAGGACTGCAGCCTGCCAGGTTTCCCTGTCCGTAACTATATCTTGGAGTTTGCTCAAACTCATGTCCATTGAGTCGGTGATGCCATCCAACCATCTCATCCACTGTCGCCCTCTTCTCCTATTTTCTTCAATCTTTCCCAGCATCAGGGTCTTTTCCAATGAGTGGGCTCTTCGCATCAGGTGGTCTCTGGCTGTGGTTTCTGGGAAGCCTCTTTTTCTGCCATGACCACTTCTTCAGGCCATGATCACTTCCTCAGGCCACCAACCCCATTTATCCCACCACCACCATTTTTTAATATTCTTTAATTCTTTACTGCTTTTCATCTCATACTTAACTCTACTGTGGGTATTTGCAGATCTCGTCTATACCTGGGAAGAAAATTTAATGGTGAAGGAGACTTATCTCTGGATCTTTTTTAGCAACCCATGCACTGCTAACATTTTTTTTCTCTATTGCAGTGATTCCATGTTAGCATAGAACATTCCACAATGATTAATTTTTTCCGAGGTTCCAGACAGGGTCTGGGGTAAATATTTCATCTATCCACAAATTGTCACATCTGTGAGTTTCCAACCTCCCTATGGGTAATTACTATGTGGTGGTGGTCGAGGCTGGCAAGGAGGGGAGCTCCACACTGGTGGTTAAACTCTATTTCCTCTCTCAATCTTCGTGCACATAACTACTGGAAAAACCATAGTTTTGATTACATGGACCTTAGTCAGTAAAGTGATGTCTCTGCTCTTTAGTATGCTGTTCAGTTTTGTCATAGCTTTCCTTCCCAAGAGCGAGCATCTTTAAATTCCATGGCTAAAATCACTGTCCACAGTGATCTTGGAATCCAAGAAAATAAAATCTGTTACTTCTTCCACTTCCACTTTTCCCCTTTTATTTGCCATAGGGTGATGGGACTGGATGCTATGATCTTAGTTTTTTAATGCTTAGTTTCAAGTCAGCTTTTTTACTCTCTTATTTCACCCTCATCAAGAGGCTCTTTAAACAATTTCATGGTTCTAAATTCAACCCCTAATTTTTCTCTCCAGCAATGGATTATTAGAAAATAAATTTCAGCCATCCTGTCATTTAATCTGTAAAAAATTCAGAATATATCTCTAAAAAATTAGGACTTTAACAAAATTACATGTTCTATATATCATTCTCAGAGCTAAAATAAAAATGCCTTAATATCAAATGTAGTTAAAGTTTCAATTCCCCTATTGTCTCAAAATTTGTTTCAATTTGTTTGTTTTGAAATCAAGATGCATATAATATTCACACATTGAAACTGATTATGTCTCTTTAATCTGTTGCAATCTATAATCTCTTTGTGTGTGTGTCTTCTTTAAGAATTCGGGCTTTCTTCAAGTCTAAGTGTAATTAAGGCTAATATTCTATCCTATTTTACCCATTGCAACTGCTGACGAGATGTCTTTTGATAAAGGAAGTGAGTAATTAATTGATCTCTAGGCTTTGATAGAGATTGGAGAGATAGTGGATGACTTCTTCTGCACTAGATGGGAAAAGCTCAAGAGAGGGGGCGTGGTCCTGACAAGGCAGTTTGGAGCCCTGGTGAAGCAGTCAGTCAGACTTAGCAGTAAAATCAATAAAGGCAAATTGTTTGCAGCTGCTCACAGACTTCTTCTCGATAAACAAGATTTTGCCATTAGAGATTACAGAATAAGAGGCTGCTACAAAATAGTCTACGGTTCTCACCAGATAATCCCAAATGAGGTAATCATTTCACTCTCACCCTCTGATCCTATCATGTTAAACCCTTAAAAAGAATTTTGTGGTATATAGCCATGATTGAAGTCACGTTCCAAAACTCAGATATATCGTACCAAGTTTTTTCTTTTTTTTTTTTGAAGTAATAAAGCAATAGAAATAAAATCAATATGGAAGGAACAATGATGTTCATGTGCAGATGTTAATTGAAAGAACTCTAAAAAGTAAATATTCCAATCTGTGGGAAAGCAATTGTACAAACACATCCGTTCCAGAAAATCATTTTGGATGGCTGGGAGAACTCAGCCGATTAAGAGGGATGTGATTAAATTTAGCCAGAATACTAATAATTCAAGAAAGAAGGCAGAAATGTGCAGACTGTGAATTGAATGAGAATTTCCAGCACGTTAATGTGCACGGATAAACCTGAGTTCCCAACACCCAGATGAACAAATGACTGTGAGGTGTAAAGTTATAAAGGAATTAGAAACATTTCCGCAGTAGGAAGAGAGATGACAAAAGCCGGAAGTCAAACACTTCACCCAAGGAGGCCATAACCATGTGCCATGGCCTAAATAGACCACAGAGAGATCAGAAAACATCTGACTCTGACAATAACTATTGTGTGCACTTGGGCAAATCATTTGACTTCTCTGAGCCAAGCTTCTATTTTTCCTTTGGTGAAATGACTCAGAAATAACTACCTGGAAGCAGTGTTGTGAATAGTAAATTATAAAATATATGCAAATGATCTATCACAATGCTTGTCACTTGTTTACAAAAGAATGACAAGCTTCCTTCATGTACAATATTAGATTCTCCAGATTGTACAGCACTTCAAGCTCAGCTGTTCTAATCACAATGCTTGAAATTTGAAAATGGAAGCCATCATTAATATTACTATTATTTTTAAACCTCTGTGACTTCTCTGCCAAGGATTCATTCAGTTGATAATTACATGCTTCTAATGATGGAGAGTCCATTTCCTTTTGAGTTTCACCAAAGTGCTTTCAAATACATAGTTACTTCTTGTGAAACTGGAGTTTTGCTTCTGTTTCAATCTGAGTTAGAAACTGCTTTTGCTTTCTGGCTAAGCATATTAAATTAGAATATAAGTCATTGCTCTTTGGTAGCCTGGATCATATATTTTTATTGAAGAAGGTGGAGACAAGTGCATTTTGAAATCATAACCAGCACCATGTCCAATGTATAATATGTTTTCCTTAAATGTTTGCTATTGGTGCTAAAGATGCTCATAAATCTGTTTCTGATTTCTGTGCTGACAATCATTTGAAGCTATTTCAAAGTTTTGTATAAAATTCTCCCTTCTGTTGTGTCTTCAAAATATGCAGCTGGCCACCATTACTCAGACATGCCTCTGTGGCCTGTGTTTTTGTATTCTTGCTCTTTGTTTCTTTCTCTGCCTACTCATCTGTTTTCCTGGCTGTGACTTTTAGCCTCCTCATTTGTCTAAGTAAGTGTTCTCCTTGGCTGCTTCCCTTCTATCATTTCTATTGTTTCCTGCTTTCTGGTCACTTTGTTTGATGGCATCTGTGCAACACTTCACACTCATTAATATCCTCTACAAGTTGTTTAATGATAGAGGAACCCTGTTGAGTGTCTGCATAGTTAAGAAAGAAACTTGTCCAGCTTTTGATAAAAACCTATACACAGATTATTCTTAAGAAATTGTCAGAAATTAATGGCAAGGAAATAAAGGCAGATGCAAATACGCAGTAATTTCTTTGAAATGTGGTGTGTGTGTGTGGTGTGTGAAAGAGAGAAAGAGAAAGAGAGAGATTAACTAGCTCAGTGAAGAATATTCAGGTACATAGACAAAATGCACTTATGAGAAATGGATCATCTAAGTATTACTAATGCTTAATACTGTTTTGTTAAAGCATGCCAATGATTATTATTGGAGAAAACATTTAGATAAGCTTAAATATGCAAACTGCCTAGTTTCTTCATTGCATATTGTATGTACCTAATATAGTTCAGATCAAAAGTCTCTCATATTATTTTATAAGATATATAAATACGTGACTGCTTCAGTGATAATAAGAATGTTCCAAAATAGGCTTGTATATCTTGTCCAATGCTTAGTTCTGACAAGGGATAAAGACGGTAATCCAAAGAGACGTTGTTCAAGCTTGTCGCCCTTTGACCTCAATGATTCAGGCTGTTTTCTTTTTGTCTGTCTATAGCGGCTGTTGAGTTTTTTATCCTAGAATTTTCTGTTGGAGAAGCTGTTTAAAATCAAATGCTCACAAACTAAGGAGTTCCTGCAATAGTTATAACTTGTGGAGTAAAAAAAATATATATGAAAGATCATTTACAGTTCAATCAAGGTTTCTGCAGGTGAGGTGGCTGTTAGGTAGATGAAGAACATGTCAGCTAATATTAAGAATGACATAAAGAGTGTGTTCACCCATAACTTGAAGTCAGAGCACAAAGGATAACATAAAATCCTTTCATATGGAAATTCAACCCCGAAGTGGGAATCTTGGTGGGAGGCCAGGGATTTTATTTCACCCATCACTTCTCCCGGGGTGAACTGAAGTGTGAAAGGAGCTCTAGGTTCACTCTGATTTTCCTCCTCCTAAAATGGTAACTGTTCTCTAAGTCTTCAAATGTCTTTGTTGTTCAGACAAGAACAAGAATTAAATTTTCTTAAATTTCCTGTCTTGAAAGAGTGCCTGGTTACTTTGAAAATCCTCAGCAGTTCTTTCTTTCTCCTTATAAAATAAAAACTTTTTTCTTCCATATTTAACTTTGTTTTCCCCATGGTTTTAGTTAATAGTAAAAGGAAGACTTTTAGGCACCTCAGCAGATAAGAATGTTCACAAACTATCTTGTTGTTGAAATAATAAAAGCAAGTCCAACACATCTTCATTCCTCCATACTTCGCTACTTCATTAGTCCCAAATACACACACATATACACCAAGGACTCACTGGGTACCAGTATCTAGATAAGTGAACTGTATTCTACTTGTCTACTTCATTCTACTTTGTCTACCTGTAAGGACACTGCTTACACTTCAGTTGGGACGGGTTGCCTAGGAACAAGGTCCTTCTTCTGGACCCTAGGAGGGCTTGTCCTACTAACAGTGATTGAAGCTTATTGGCTCCATTAATTCTAATCTCTAGAGTTTGCACCAAGGGACCCAGGGGGATGCTGTCTTTCTAAATCTTTGCTTGTCATGGGCAGAGATCACATAGAACACACACTGGACACACACTCTAAAGAGTTTGTTACAAATCAGCTCATCTGCTCAGGATAATGTTTACACAGAGGTCTTTTTGTCTTAACTGGCCATAGATATATTTTGGTTATTATCATCATACTAATTGAATGTGGAGGAAAATAGATAGAATTAAAAATTAAATCCCATTTATGTGCTTTCCAAGGGTAATTAAATCATCTAGGCAAGTATTCTTATGCCAGATAGGGAAAAGACAATAGACTACAGAAAATATCTGGCCTGTTGATAATTTTCTGCAAATCTATTCCATCCTCTTCCACACCTCTCTTATATCATTTAATTAAAAAAATAAAATAAAATAAGCCAGATCTGAGAAACTGAGTTTTGGCCATGGAGAGGTCCTGTTCAGGTTTATTTTGCCCTGGGGACTGCATGTAGAAAATATCTTTATTTCTAGTGGAATCCCAGTTTCAGAGACAAAAACATCAACACAAAATGTTACTGAATACTCTCAGCAGCCCCCAAATTATAAAGCCTTCTAAATTATTGTGTTCTCCCAAAGTTTCAAAAGGCTCTAGGAGTTCGTATGGAGCAATCTTCTCTAGCTTCAATCTGCTGTGCATAGTAGATACATTTCCAGAACTTCACAGAATCACACATAGTTGAGTTTTTGAACACCAGAAAGCAGTTTACACTGGTGCTGCTTATGAGGGTCAGAAGGAGAAAAGAACTGTCTGTGAAAGCATCTGCATCAGGGTGCCTTCAGCTGGAGCCAGTGTTCATGTACCTGTGTTTTCCAAACTATTTGTAGAATTACATGGCAGTGTGCATTTCTCTTCTAACCTATTTTTTTTTCCAAGTATGTTTTCGCTATTCCCTAAAAGTAATTATTATTTCCAAATGCCAAGCCAATATTTTCACTGCAATATACAGGAAATAATGCTTGTGACTGAAAGCTATATGTGCACTTTGGGACATGGAAAAATATAGATGCTTTAGGTATGTATTATATATTGTGTGCGTTAGATGTGTATGTTCTCATTTTATTTTCACATGGTGAAATTTAGTAGCTTTTAAATGAGTTAATAATGGCTAAAATATACTTAACATTCACAAATAACTAGCCAGTCAATCCTAATGGAAATCAACCCTGAATATTCATTGGAAGGACTGATGGTAAAGCTGAGACTCCGATACGTTGGCCATCCAATGCAAAGAGCCAACTCTACTGGAAAAATCCTGATGCTGGAAAAGATTGAAGGCAAATGGTGAAGGGGTTGGCAGAAGATGAGATGGTTTGATAACATCACAGACTCAATGGACACGAATTTGAGCAAATCTGCGAGATACTGAAGGACACGGAAGGCTGGCATGCTGTAGTCCATGAGGTCACAAAATGTTGAATATGACTTAGTGACTAAACAACAGAAATAATTAGCCATAATAACCTTATCTTGATCATTTCAAAAATTATTTATTATTTATTTAATAAGCTTTTATGTACAAAGAAAATACCAACATAAAGGAATACTTGTTTTTGTGAGGCAGACACAGATATATTTACTGAGACAATTAGTAATATTTGCATAAAAGGTTTTTTATATTGCATGAAATATAAACTTAATAATGTAATATTGTTACTAGGCTTGCTTCATCAGAAGGAAAATTTAAATATAAACGTGGATATAAATTTCTAGAGTATGAGGCTGTTCACTGAACTCTCTTCTATCTAATCAGTATGAATCATCTACATGCATTTTTTCAGACTTTCTTTTATACAGTCTTGAAAGAAAATGCAAGAGAAATAAACTGAGTCATAAAGAACATCACCATCCAGTCATGAGGCATGGTGCTCATTTCTGCATGAAATATTGAAGCCACAGAACATGCATTAATCATAAGATGATTTTATGTGCTTTTATTGTATTTTTTGGGCTCCAAAATCACTGCAGATGGTAATTGCAGCCATGAAATTAAAAGACGCTTACTTCTTGGAAGAAAAGTTATGACCAGCCTAGATAGCATATTCAAAAGCAGAGACATTACTTTGCCAACAAAGGTTCATCTACTTAAGGCTATGGATTTTCCAGTGGTCATGTATGGATGTGAAAGTTGGACTGTGAAGAAAGCTGAGCACTGAAGAATTGATGCTTTTGAACTGTGGTGTTGGAGAAGACTCTTGAGAGTCTCTTGGACTGCAAGGAGATCCAACCAGTCCATTCTAAAGGAGATCAGTCCTGGGTGTTTTTTGGAAGGAATGATGCTAAAGCTGAAACTCCAATACTTTGGCCACCTCATGCGAAGAGTTGACTCATTGGAAAAGACTCTGATGCTGGAAGGGATTGGGGGCAGTAGAAGAAGGGGATGACAGAGGATGAAATGGCTGGATGGCATCACCGACTCGATGGACATGAGTTTGAACTGAACTGATTGTATGTTTTTCTACAAAGGTTATGGAAACAAAAATATTTACAGAAATAACGTCTTCCCAATAAGCCACCTGAGAGAACTATGTTAGAAAGTGAAATAATGAAGAATATTTGATTTAAATATAAATCTAGCTTTAAAATTGCCAAAGAAAGCCTTTGTGTCAGCTCTTAGGTACCAAGGCAAATATCAGATCAAATCAGATCAGTCGCTCAGTCGTGTCCGACTCTTTGCAACCCCATGAATCACAGCACGCCAGGCCTCCCTGTCCATCACCAACTCCCAGAGTTCACTCAGACTCACGTCCATTGAGTCAGTGATGCCATCCAGCCATCTCATCCTCTGGCGTCCCCTTCTCCTCCTGCCCCCAATCCCTCCCAGCATCAGAGTCTTTTCCAATGAGCCAACTCTTCACATGAGATGGCCAACGTACTAGAGTTTTAGCTTTAGCATCATTCCTTCCAAAGAAATCCCAGTGCTGATCTCCTTCAGAATGGACTGGTTGGATCTCCTTGCAGTCCAAGGGACTCTCAAGAGTCTTCTCCAATGCCACAGTTCAAAAGCATCAATTCTTTGGTGCTCAGCCTTCTCCACAGTCCAACTCTCACATCCATTCATGACCACAGGAAAAACCATAGCCTTGACTAGACGGACCTTTGTTGGCAAAGTAACATCTCTGCTTTTGAATATGCTATCTAGGTTGGTCATAACTTTCCTTCCAAGGAGTAAGCATCTTTTAATTTCATGGCTGCAGTCACCATCTGCAGTGATTTTGGAGTCCAGAAAAATAAAGTCTGACACTGTTTCCCCATCTATTTCCCATGAAGTGATGGGACCGGATGCCATGATCTTCATTTTCTGAATGTTGAGCTTTAAGTCAACTTTTTCACTCTCCACTTTCACTTTCATCAAGAGGCTTTTGAGTTCCTCTTCACTTTCTGCCATAAGGGTGGTGTCATCTGCATATCTGAGGTTATTGATATTTCTCCCGGCAACCTTGATTCCAGCTTGTGTTTCTTCCAGTCCAGCATTTCTCATGATGTACTCTGCATATAAGTTAAATATACAGGGTGACAATACACAGCCTTGACATACTCCTTTTCCTATTTGGAACCAGTCTGTTGTTCCATGTCCAGTTCTAACTGTTATTTCCTGACCTGCATACAAATTTCTCAAGAGGCAGATCAGGTGGTC
Source organism: Bos grunniens (assembly GCF_055505025.1). Lineage (NCBI taxonomy): Eukaryota > Metazoa > Chordata > Mammalia > Artiodactyla > Bovidae > Bos > Bos grunniens. The sequence continues at coordinate 4,427,924 of NC_141176.1, read as the reverse complement.
TGGTATTGCCATCTCTTGAAGAATTTTCCACAGTTTATTGTGATCCACACAGTCAAAGGCTTTGGCATAGTCAATAAAGCAGAAATAGATGTTTTGAGGTGCAAATGTTCAAAATAAATCTAAAAATACAGTTGAGGCAACTACTTTCAGAAAATAGTTAAATATCAATAGCTGAACCACTTGTGAGTCAATGCCAGATAAATACAAGGTAATGCGTGCTCATTTGGATATATATAGAAAAGGAAATTCTTTACATTTTCATAAGTTTTAGAGTAACTTAATTATTAAATATGGATTGGCCAGAGGCACTAGGAGTCCTTGGAAAATGGCTAATTCTAGGGTTTGGATATGGAGAATGTAAAATGGTTCTGGGACAAGTCATTGCACAAGAAAGTAAAGGAGTGTTCAAAATTAGAGAATAGAGACCTGTCAAAGAGACACCAGAGCTAATCAGAAGGACTTCTCATTGGCCAGAGCTGGGACACATTGAACAACGAAATTAATATTATAGTATTAGTTCATAAGTCAAGATAGAAAATAAATATCCAGGAGTTCATATTGATATAAATTAATAATAAATCAATTAATACATCAATATATAAGGAAAACACTAGACAAATTTTTCTGACAGAAGAATCCCAATGATTTATGCAGACATTTCCCACAGTATGAAATGGCTTATATAGACATCCACCCGCCCACCCTCACTCCGGGCCTTGAACACTGGCAGGACTTAGTGACTCATTGCTAAGAAAGTAGAGTAAGAAAAGAAAAAAAAATAGTACAAATCCAGAAGATACTATCTTAACCGAGTGATGGAGTTACATCCTCAGGGATGCCATGTGGATGTCCTGATTCGATGTGATGAGGAGGTTGCTTCGTCTCTGTGGTATGATATCTACATTCTGAATCATTAAATGACAGACAAACCAAATGTGAGGGATGTTCTTGACCAGCACTCTTCAAAACTGTCAAGGTAACTACAAAAGTCAAGGAAAAGCTGAGAAACTCTCACAGACCGGCAGATTCTCAAGAGACATAATAACTGAATGCAGTATCAATCCTGAAACAGAAAAGTGTGTATATACATTAACGGAAAAACTGGTGAAATTTGAATAAATTCTGGAGGTTAGTTAATATAATGCACTAATATTGGTTTCTTAATTTTGGCAAGTCCAACAGCGAAAGATGATAACTTTAGAGACAATGTAAACTGAGTGAAAACTCTGCCAAATATCGCTGTAAATTCCTTGAAAATTTTCTGTAAATCAAACATTTTAATTTTTTTTCCAAAATGAGAAGTTTCTTAAAAGAAATGCCTGTTGACTTATGTTTGTAAATTAACAACATGAAAGTGAAAGTGAAATTTGCTCAGCGATGTCCAGCTCTTTGGGACCCCATGGACTATACAGTCCATGGAATTCTCCAAGCCAGAATACTTGAGTGGGTAGCTTTTCCCTTCTCCAGGGGATCTTCCCAACTCAGGATTGAAATGAGGTCTCCCGTATTGCAGGAGGATTCTTTACCAGCTGAGCCACAAGGGAAGCCCAAGTGTACTGGAGCGGATAGCCTATCCTGTCTCCAGTGGATCTTTCCAGCCCAGGAATTGAACCAGATTTCTTGGTTTTTTTGCAGGCAGATTCTTTACTGACTGAGCTAACATAATGAATTAATGAAGTTTTCTTTCTGATTTCTATTTGTACTAAGGAGAAATCCAATATACTTTTTTGATTTCCTCCATAGTTTCTCCCTGCTCTATTCTTCATTATCTTACAGTTAGATGTTATTTTCAATATCGTATAGTCCAGCAAAGAAGACAAAAATATACAAAGGAGAGTGATTCTCTTCAATAAGTATTGCTGGGAAAACTGGACAGGTACATGCAAAAGAATGAATTTAGAATACTCCGTACTATCATACACACACACACCAAAAAAAAAAAAAAGAAAATCCTCAAAGTGGATTAAAGATCTAAATGTAAGGCTGGACACTATAAAATTATGTGAGGAAAGCATAAGTGGAATACTCTTTGACATAAATCACAGCAAGATCCTTTTTTATTTACCTCATAGAGTAATGAAAATAAAAACAAAAATAAACAAGTGGTACCTAATAAAACTTAAGAGCTTTTGCACAGCAAGGAAACCATCATATGAAAAGACAGTCCTCAGAATGGGAGAAAATGTTTGTAAATGAAGCATCTGACACAGGATTAATCTCCAAAATATACAACAGCTTATACAGCTCAATATCAAAACAAACAAACAATATAATCAAGAAATGATTGGAAGAAGTGAATAGGCATTTCTCCAAAGAAGATGTCCAGATGGCCAATAAACACTTGAAAAGATTCTCAACATCATGAATTATTGAAGAAATGCAAATCTTCCTAGGTGGCACAGTTGTAAGGAATAGACCTGCCAAGAAGGGGACATAGTTTCAATCCCTGGATCAGGAAGATCTCCTGGAAAAGGAAATGGCAAGCCTCTCCATTATTCTTACCTGGGGAATACCATGGACAGAGGAGCCTGGTGGGCTACAGTCCGTGGGCTGGTGGAGTCAAACACAACTTAGTGACTAAACAATAAGAACAAACAACAAATCAAAACTGCACTGATCAGAATGATTATTCTAAAAAAAATCTACAAATAATAAGTGTTAGAGAAAGTATGGAGAAAAGGGAGTCCTCTTACACTGCTGGTGGAATGTAAACTGATACAGCTATTATGGAGAACAATTACAGAGCTTATTTAAAAATAGAACTACAATATGACCCAGCAATCCCACTCCTGGATCTGCATCCAGATAAAACCATAACTCAAAAAGATACATGCACCCCAATGTTCATGGCAGCACTATTTGCAAAAAGCCAGGACATGAAAGAAGTCTAAAATGTTCATTGACAGAGAAATGGATAAAGAAGATGGGGTGCATATATATAGTGGAATGTTATTGAGCCATAAAAATGAACAAAATTGTGCTATTTACAGAAATGTGGATGGGCCTAGAGACTGTCATATAGAATGAAGTAAGTCAGAAAGAGAAAAACAAATATTGTATATCATTTATAAGTGGAGTCTCAAAAAATTCTACAGATGAACTTATTTGCAAAGCAGAAATAGAGAAATGGATGCAGAAAACAAACGTATGGATACCAAGGGGAGAAGAAGGAGGGGTGAACTGGGAGATTTGGGATTGACATATATACACTATTATGCATAAAATAGATAATTAATGAAGACTTACTGTATATCACAGGGAACTCTACACTGTGTTCTGTGGTGACCAGAATGGGAAAGAAATCCAAAAACAGAGGGAATACATGTATCCATAGAGCTGATTCACTTTACAGTAATAGCAGAAGCTAATACAGTGTTGTAAAGCAACTGTACTCCAATAAAAATTAATAAAAGTATTACTAGGAAATAGGGTTAATATATATGATTCAACTATATATATTCATTTCTTAAAATAAATTAGTGTGCTTACTACTTAACTTGCTGCTGCTGCTGCTGCTAAGTAGCTTCAGTCATCATGTCTGACTCTGTGCCATCCCGTAGACAGCAGCCCACCAGGCTCCCCCGTCCCTGGGATTCTCCAGGCAAGAACACTGGAGTGGGTTGCCATTTCCTTCTCCAATGCATGAAAGTGAAAGTGAAGTTGTGTCCGACCCCTAGCGACCCCATGGACTGCAGCCTACCAGGCTCCTCCGTCCATGGGATTTTCCAGGCGAGAGTCCTGGAGTGGGTGCCATTACCTTCTCCACTACTTAACTTGAGTGATGGTAAACTTCCCAGGTGGTGCATTGGTAAGGAATCCGCCTGCCAATGCAGTACACTCAGAAGATGCTGTTTCATCTTTGGATCAAGAAGATCCCCTGGAGTAGGAAATGGCATCCCACTCCAGTTATTCTAGCCTGGAAAATTCCATGCTCAGTGGAACCTGGCAGGCTGTAGTCCATGGGGTAGCAAAGAGTCAATCACAATGGAGCAAGCATTCATGCACAAATACAGCATATGGCCAAAGCATTATTACAGTTTTATTTTGTTAATGAGATATCAGAGATCATGGGTAATTTAGGATATACATTATAATATTACAAATTGGCCATGTAGATAAAATCAATATTTGGTTAAAGAAATATTATCCATTAGCTGCACATTTCTCAACACATAAAGTGGCAAGGGGTAACACACAAAAAATCAGTTTGTAAGCTAGTTTCAAATATACATAGTGCTGTATATATTTTTACCTTAAGTACTGAGAAAGTTATGCTGTGTATTTGGATCAGCAACACAAGATGCTTCATATAGTAAATGTAGAAAATGACCTCTTTTCTTCCGTTGCTATGTGTGAAAATTATTCAGAAGAAATGCTTGAAATGATGAGATTCTGGGATTGTTTGTTTTGAGCCAAACTCTTTTGATCTGGTTTCATTATATTCCAGGATTCACAACATTGTTATGAGCGTGCAATTGCAAGTCCACATAAACAGATATAGTAAACTCATAAGAACTGCAGAATTGAATTCAATATCCAATTGACAGACTCTCCTTCTGAAAAAAGGAAAAGGACTTAAGAATGGCCACCAAATTTTCATGTAAGAGAAGAAGAATTTTCTGTTTTCTTTTTCCAGACTATAGTAGAAATTCTATTTCCATACTTTCTCTGCTTTCTTTTTAGAGGATTAAAAAAAAAAAAAGAAAGATTTTTGATCAAGATTAGCAATCTTATTTTTCTTGCCTTTATGTATGTTGCAAACTTTTCTCATTTGCCAGATAAATTCTTGAGTCGAGAATAAAAAACCAAGAAAGGAAACAAGACAGCCCACTTTCTTTTTGAGCCCACGGTCAACGTATAATTAGAGATTCCCTTCAATATGAATAAAGTATGTTTTTATTATATATTTTACATATAGTATCATGTATTATTTACATACTGTTACATCCATATATAACTCAAAGAAGAATTAGAACATATTTCAAAGACTGTTTTCAGTAAATTATGTTGTTTATCTAAAATATTTTGTCAGCTCTCTTTACAGTCTTCAATGGATTGCAGTAAAAGAAATTCTGTTAAAATGCCAGTGCCATGACATTATTCCCGAAAAACTCCTGTTTTGGCAATTTGTCTACCTACTACTCTTACTGTTTGGAAGGAGTAAAGGAATACCAAGGAATTCTGAGAGAATACCAAAGCAGAACTCCTTCAGAGTTGCCACTCCATACCATCCCTTACCAGAAAAGCCCTTCTCATCTCTCTGCCTTTTCTGCATGTAGCTATACTGCTTTAAGGAAAAACTATCATCTCCCTGTGAAGCTTATATATATATATATGTAAGCTTATATATATATAAGAAATATATATATATATGTGTATATATATGTATATATATGTGTATATATATATAAGTATATATATATATATATGTATTTCTTTGACCAGTGCATTTTCTTGTATATATATATATTTTTATATATATATATATTTCTTATATATACATTTCTTATATATATATTTCTTTTATATATTTCTTACATATATATAAGCTTATATATATACATCTATAAGCTTCCCTGTGAAGCTTATATATATATATATATAAGAAATGTTATATATATGTGTATATATATATGTGTATATATGTATATATATGTATATATGTGCATATACATATAAGTATATATATATGTGTATATATATATATATGTATTTGTTTGACCAGTGCATTTTCTTGTGTGTGTATATATATATATATATATTTCTTATATATACATTTCTTATATATATATATTTCTTTTATATATTTCTTATATATATATAAGCTTATATATATATATACATTTATAAGCATCCCTGTGAAGCTTATATATATATATAAGAAATGTATACATATGTGTATATATATATATGTATTTGTTTGACCAGTGCATTTTCTTGTGTGTGTGTGTATATATATACATATATGTGTATGTATCTATATGTATTTGTTTGCTTAACCAGTGCATTTTCTTGTACATATATATATATTTCTTATATATATATTTTTTTACATATTTCTTATATATATATAAGCTTATATATATATGTATTTGTTTGTTTGACCAGTGCATTTTCTTGTATATATATATATCTAATATATATATTTCTTTTATATATTTCTTATATACATATTTCTTTTATATATTTCTTATATATATATGTTTATAAATAAATGTATATATATATACAAGCTTATATGTATATATATAAGAAATATATATATATATACAAGAAAATGCACTGTTCATAACAAACACCCTCTTCCAACAACACAAGAGAAGACTCTATACATGGACATCACAGATGGTCAACACCAAAATCAGATTGATTATATTCTTTGCAGCCAAAGATGGAGAAGCTCTATACAGTCAGCAAAAACAAGACCAGGAGCTGACTGTGGCTCAGACCATGAACTCCTTATTGCCAAATTCAGACTTAAATTGAAGAAAGCAGGGAAAACCACTAGACCATTCAGGTATGACCTAAATAAAATCCCTTATGATTATACAGTGGAAGTGAGAAATAGATTTAAGGAAGGGCCTAGATCTGACAGATAGAGTGCCTGATGAGCTATGGAATGAGGTTCGTGACACTGTACAGGAGACAGGGATCAAGACCATTCCCATAGAAAAGAAATGCAAAAAAGCAAAATGGCTGTCTGGGGAGGCCTCACAAATAGCTGTGAAAAGAAGAAAAGCGAAAAGCAAAGGAGACAAGGAAAGATATAAACATCTGAATGCAGAGTTCCAAAGAATAGCAACAAGAGATAAGAAAGCCTTCTTCACTAATCAATGCAAAGAAATAGAGGAAAACAACAGAATGGGAAAGACTAGGGATCTCTTCAAGAAAATCAGAGATACCAAAGGAACATTTCATGCAAAGATGAACTTGATAAAGGACAGAAATGGTATGGACCTAACAGAAGCAGAAGATACTAAGAAGAGATGGCAAGAATACACAAAACTGTACAAAAAAGATCTTCACAACCCAGATAATCATGATGGTGTGATCACTGACCTAGAGCCAGACATCCTGGAATGTGAAGTCAAGTGGGCCTTAGAAAACATCACTACAAATAAAGCTAGTGGAGGTGATGGAATTCCAGTTGAGCTATTCCATCCTGAAATATGATGCAGGCAAAGGGCTGCACTCAATATGCCAGCAAATTTGGAAAACTCAGCAGTGGCCACAGGACTGGAAAAGGTCAGTTTTCATTCCAATCCCCAAAAGGCAATTCCAAAGAATGCTCAAACTACCGCACAATTGCACTCATCTCACATGCTAGTAAAGTAATGCTCAAAATTCTCCAAGCCAGGCTTCAGCAAGATGTGAACCGTGAACCTCCTGATGTTCAAGCTGGTTTTAGAAAAGGCAGAGGAACCAGAGATCAAATTGCCAACATCCGCTGGATCATGGAAAAAGCAAGAGAGTTCCAGAAAAAATATCTATTTCTGCTTTATTGACTATTCCAAAGCCTTTGACTGTGAGGATCACAAGAAACTGTGGAAAATTCTGAAAGAGATGGGAATACCAGACCACCTGATCTGCCTCTTGAGAAATTTGTATGCAGGTCAGGAAGCAACAGTTAGAACTGGACATAGAACAACAGACAGGTTCCAAATAGGAAAAGGAGTTCATCAAGGCTGTATATTGTCACCCTGTTTATTTAACTTCTATGCAGAGTACATCATGAGAAACGCTGGACTGGAAGAAACACAAACTGGAATCAAGATTGATGGGAGAAATATCAATAACCTCAGATATGCAGATGACACCACCCTTATGGCAGAAAGTGAAGAGGAACTAAAAAGCCTCTTGATGACAGTGAAAGTGGAGAGTGAAAAAGTTGGTTTAAAGCTCAACATTCAGAAAATGAAGATCATGGCATCCAGTCCCATCACTTCATGGGAAATAGATGGGGAAACAGTGGAAACAGTGTCAGACTTTATTTTTCTGGACTCCAAAATCACTGCAGTTGGTGACTGCAGCCATGAAATTAAAAGATGCTTACTCCTTGGAAGGAAAGTTATGACCAACCTAGATAGCATATTCAAAAGCAGAGACATTATTTTGCCAACAAAGGTTCGTCTAGTCAAGGCTATGGTTTTTCCTGTGGTCATGTATGGATGTGAGAGTTGGACTGTGAAGAAGGCTGAGTGCTGAAGAATTGATGCTTTTGAACTGTAGTGTTGGAGAAGACTCTTGAGAGTCCCTTGGACTGCACGGAGATCCAACCAGTCCATTCTGAAGGAGATCAGCCCTGGGATTTCTTTGGAAGGAATGATGCTAAAGCTGAAACTCCAGTACTTTGGCCACCTCATGCAAAGAGTTGACTCATTGGAAAAGACTCTGATGCTGGGAGGGATTGGGGGCAAGAGGAGAAGGGGACGACAGAGGATGAGATGGCTGGATGGCATCGCTGACTTGATGTACGTGAGTCTGAGTGAACACCGGGAGTTGGTGATGGACAGGGAGGCCTGGCGTGCTGCGATTCATGGGGTCACAAAGAGTTGGACACAACTGAGCAACTGATCTGATATATATATATAAGCTTCTCTCTCCCATTAGAAAGTGGCTGATAGACTCCAAGCCTCCATGCTATTGATCTAACTTTTCCACTGGTGCTTACAAAGTGCTCCATGTGATTATTTATGGTTTTTGAATATAAATGACACTTATAATAAGAAAATGCATATGTTCTTTCTTATTGGTCTCCACATGCAAAGAAAAATTGGTTACTTCTGGCAATTAAACATGTCAAATACTGTTGCTACTGTTTATCTGAAGTACTGAGAAGGGATGTTTTGCCTACCAGAAAGTTTTCAGCTGCACAGTTGCCACAGTTAAAAACCCAGAGCCAAGTGCCAATACCCTGCCATTTGACTGAGTATAACATTTATAGAAAGAAAGTGTTTGCAGGTTGCTGGGTAAAAGTGTGAAATGATGAATGTATTTCTACTTGAGGCACTTTTTCTTCAACAATGACATATAAATATGCTTTTGTCGTGCCAAATACAGACACTTAGTTTCTGTTCGGAGTAACTCTGCCTCTCCACCCCATAACATTTAGAATTTAAATTTGGTAGCTTAGGGTTGAAAACAGTACCTGTTTAAGACAGGTGAAATAAGAGTCCTCACAGTCATACCTCTAAGCACACCAGGTTTATTGCTCCACTGCAAGATTCAGCTTTTATTATTTCTAGAGTGAAATCTACAAACATAATGAAATTCCGTTGAATATCTAAAGGTGGATATGTACCTTGAGGGTACTTCACAAATTCTCACACTGAGGGAGCAAAGAAGAAGCATATAAGGAAAATACAGAAAAATATGTATAACCTAAATTGGAAACTACTGAGAAGAATAAGAAATAATAAAATTGGAGAATTGATAGCATAACGAACTGGGAATTCCCTCTCTACTCTGTACCAGGGGCAAAGGATTTATTATGCATGACTCTTTCTTGAACAAAGTAATTTGAATTTTATTATAACAACAAATGTGTTATATAGTCATCAACTTTATAAGTAGTACACATGTAAGAAATATATCTCAATCAATATTGAAATAATTAGTCTTAACCCTAAAAGCACAATTTAACACAGAGCTTCTTTCTCTTAACCATTTTGTAGCTTTGAATCTTCTACTTTTTTCTGTACTGATATTACTTAGATCCACATAGAAATTCTTTAGTGTCCTTAAATGCAGGAAAACTGTATTTAAGGATGAAATTAGAAAATAAGTAATGTAGTTGAAATCTGTGCTTGTGTAGGGAATGTGAACACCCCATTTTCAGAAGAGCATATATAGCTGAACAGGAAAAGATATGTGTTGGTTGCTAACAAATGATCATTTAGCCCAGTTTTGGACGTATAGTAGCTATTGCTTTAGGAAGGGTTTATCTACCAGGTCTGCTTATAAAACATTTTCAGTCTAGATATTTTCTAGGTATTTCTGTTTTATCTTTAATCTCTATACTCATTTATCACCTTTGTGTTCTTATAAAAATTTTGAATCTCCTATGGCTCCCATTGACTTTATATTAAGATCCACCAGATGCAGGAACAGCAGTGGCATGTATAATGAGATGACGGGACGATGTCATGATAGAGTTCTTTATTTCAGAGAGAAAACGGTCGATGTGATGTTCTCAAAGGCCTGAGGAAAATGGGTGACGATTCTACTGACATTTGAAATGGTGGTATCACATTAACTGGGATAAAATTTCTAAGAAAGACCATCCCTTTAACTCTTGTTCATATGATATAAAATGACAGGGTTTGCAGAGTGTCCATAACTTATTATTCACTGTACTACATTTTCGATTCATAGGAGGGGATGGTGTCCTGAAAAATAATTCAAAAAGAGGTTGTGAATAATTAAGGATAAATATGCATTAACTTGGTATGAGAATTATCCATGATGATAAATTGTATACCAAAAGATTAAAAATGAGTAATTAAGAATACAAATAAGAAAGAAAAGATGATATGTACTTTCAGCAGTAGGTAAGTGAAAATTTGTAATATAATAAAATTGGGGTGTCAAGTAGTAGGCCTATTTTGCCTTCTTACCAGAGACGTAAAAATCAACAATGTCACACAGGTTTAACTAAATATGTCAGAAATCTGTTGGCAAATTATATAAAGTATCTTCTTAATTTACTCAAGTGCATAGGCTGACCCTATGCAAATTTGTAAACTAGAATACCTCAACTCTCTGTGATTCTACACTAATTCCAATATTTTATTCATCTGATGGTACCTATAATCAATACTAATTAGGCTGAAAAATCTCTTTCATTACATGGTGGATTTTCATATTACTTAGATTGTATCTTATTAAAAGAATCCTCCTGAAGAGGGTAATATCAGTCCCAAAGCAAAGGATCTCTAATGATAAACAGGTAGGTATTATGACAAATGAATAGGAAAACTATTCTAAGACATCAAAATTCTGAGAAAATTCGAGCCCTAAAATTTTATTTCACTTAAACATTTTTTGAATTCTCAGGTACTCTATTAAGGAGCAAAAATAGAGAAATAGAGTCTCCTTAAGCAAGGATTGAAATAGATTGATTTCCATTGATTTGAAATAATAGCATACACACACACACACACACATGCACACTTCACAAACAGATCAACATATAATCCTTACTTCGAAATCTGTGGTTTAATCATGAACCAATATGGGGGTTACATTTAATACATAATCTTAACAAGAAGTAAAAACATTGCTTGAGTGTAATTCAAGTTTTTGAGTTGTAGCTCCATTCTCTATTCAATTATTCAATTCCTTTTGTTCCATCTGTTAGATTGCTACCATTACTTGATTAATACATGGTTTTTAATCTGATGCCAAGATTCCACTTTCTACAACAATAGAACTAGGACCTTTCTTGTACACTATTGGAACAGAAGAATTTAGTTGTATAGTTATACTCAGAGTACAGTCTGTAAAACACCAACATTGATTTGTTTTCTTGTCATAGAATCATGCAGTTGTAAGTGTTTGTTGAGTTTTGATTGAGTTTCCAGGTATTCAAGAAAAGCAATAATCATAAGTCAGTATTCTATTTCAAGGTAAAGTCTCAGAGTAGAGACAGGTTTGCACATTTTAATATTAATCTATAAAAATATATCTAAATTAAATAAATAAAAATTATTACATGCACAGCTGGTTGATTCTTTCTTTAAACTGTGTGTATATATAAGTAAAAGGGAAAATATGTGTACATTTTGACACCTTGGAGAACTGAAGATAATTATGTGTATACAGACATATATGTGTTATATATTGTTTATATATACAATTACATATAATGTCTCAAACTAGATATAACTACTAATATCATTTTTGGATTATTATAAATGTGGACAAACACAAATAAACATACTATTCATATTCACCAACAGACTTGTATATATAGATATAGATAATGTTTTGGTCACAGAAATTCTATGGCTCATTATAGTCTATGTAATAAGCTCCAAATAGAGAAAAAGCACACTTAGTATGCTATTAAAACACAATTGATGTTTCTCTTTAGGACAATTTTCAGTTGTATATGTTTCATTGGTTTGAATTTTTTTTTTAAAAGTCTAGTCTCCAGAGAAGGACTGAGAGAAAATATCTATCATTATTCACCTGCTCTTGGAGAAAGAGCAGTCAGAGAAAAAGAAACATAAGTAGTTACCCAACACACTTTTATTTTGTCTACAAGAACCTTTTCCTGGGGATCAGTGTTCGCATCTTGTAGAAATATGACTTGAATGTTGCCTTTGCAGTATGGGTCAAGCCATCAATATAACACTGGTTGCTTCCACCACTCTTCAATGCCTAGGGTTTCCACGACCATGCAATCTTTAATTTTCAAATTGAATTTGGATTCATTCCAGAGATCCCTTAAAGAAATTGATTTTTGACTGCAAGTGACTTACATTGTGCACAATGTTTGGAACTGATGTAGCAACCACAGATAATTGGCACAAAAATCTCATGTTATCTTTGCCGGATGCTACCTTTCAGGGGAGAACATTTTTGCCCTTTAATGAGTTTTATCATTTCCTATTTTTATATCCTAATTTTGATCTAACTGATTTTAATAACCTGAGCTGTTGATATGAACTCAGGTCACAACAGATTATCTTCAATTTTTTTCCTGAGTTAATATTTTATATTCTTAGATAGTACTTGGTTTCCTAGTCTATGTAATTGGAGTTTGATAAGGTATTTACTAAGAATAGGCAATTAGGAAGTGAACAAACTGTGAAATTATAATCAGTTACTATTGCAAATATAAACCATTCACCTAGAATGATGGATTCTTTCTATGGAGATATTTCAGATAATATATAACTTTTCCTTTGAAATTTATTTTATTTTTCTTTTTGAGAGAAATATTCTTTTACATTATCCTTAGTATAATCCAATTAAATCACTTGAGATTTCTTTTATAATAAGGTTACAAATAAATCAAGTTTTAGTTCTTAACTGAAAATATAAATAATATTTCAGGATTTTGTGATGTCTTGGGTTTTCAAAGAGTCATTAATCATTATTGTGCAATTTCTAAATAGGTTGAAAGTATAGATATGGTTTTGAATTTCACCTAATTCTATGATACTCTGGATATACATTATTTTTCTTTCAAAATGCACTTTTTTGCCAGCAAAGATTAAAAAATTAAAATCAATATATGGTAAAAAAAGATATTTAAATTCATATTTAAAGCATGCTCACATATATTACTGTAAAGAATATAAACTGCTACACATAACCTATGGGGAAGCATACTGGCTATGTGAAAAAAATAATAAAACATTAATAGTTTTGAAAATTATTTTTGATTCTATAAATGACCCTAGTGAATAATCCAAAAGTAGCAAAATCTTGTATTACATGTGCTGTGCTTAGTCTCTCAGTTGTGTCTGACTCTTTGCAACCCCACAGACTGTAGTCCGCCAGGCTCCTCTGTCCATGGGGATTCTCCACACAAGAATACTGGAATGGGTTGTCGTGCCTTCTTCCAAGGGATCTTCCCATCCAGGAGCTGAACCCAGGTCTCCCACATTGCAGGTGGATTCTTTACCATCTGAGCCACCAGGGATACCCAAGAATACTGGAATGGGTAGCTTATCCCTTCTGCAGGGGAACTTCCTGACCCAGGAATCAAACCGGGGACTCCTGCACTGCAGGCATATTCTTTACCAGCTGAGCTACCTGGGAAGACATAGGCATTTATAAGTTCATGGGTTGCAAAGAGTTGGACATTACTGAACTACTGAGCTAACTAAATAAACGTAAAACATGAAAATAAACTAAACTAAACTCTAAAGAGAGGGACTACATTAAGGAAACCTTGGTACAAACTTAAAACATAAGCCAGGCCATGAGAAGGATGGATTTGAAGATAAAAGAAATGCATAAATACATTAAGTTAAAAATCAACACGTATGCATATATTCTTATAAACATATGAGAATACATAGGTATATTCCTACATACATATGTGGTAGTCCCTCAGTTGTGTCCAACTCTTTGCAACCCATGGACTGAAACCTGCCAGGCTCCTCTGGCAGGTTATTTATAATTTTATAAATATTCCTCCAGGAAAGAATACTGCAGTGGGTTGCCATTTCCTTCTTCAGAGGATCTTCCCGACCCAGGGATCAAATCCAGGTCTCCAAAGTTGCAGGCAGATGCTTTACTGTCTGAGCCTCCTGGGAAGCCCATGCCTACATATGCATATACATGCATGTCTATTATGTTCACAACTATGTAACAAAAGACTAGGAGAAATTTTTAAACACAATGAAAAAAGTAACTGTACAATATTAATTACTGACTTAGATTGGGTTACAACCATAGGTTTAATCATTAACACAGCTTTTATTTTCTAATCTGGTAAATTTACTACAACAGTGATATCTAATGAAGGTATTGATATGAGAAGAAAATGGAAAAGCCATCAAACAGTGTAAGTTTTTCATATCATTGCCCCCAAAGGTTACCTCTCAATTACCCACAATTACTGTGCTTGGAAGAGATTGGGCCGCTGTGGGCAATAAACACACCCAACTGTTGTAACCCAATTCTTTTCACTGCATTATTCTCCTTTTATTAAGTTTTTATAACTTACACTTCCAAGCCCACAGTGTTAAAATTCTTCTCCTTTGATCTTTCTATTTTCTTAATTGGTAAGGAATACATTTTCCTTAACCTCTATTTATAAACTCCTTCATGTTTAATTGTTTGCTTACCCTATTATTGAAAGGAATAAGTCAATCACCTAATATTTTGAGAGTTTTTTTTTCCCAACTAAAATAGAAAAAGTAAAAAATGTAACTACTAAATAAAAATAGTATTTTTATCATAACTTAAAATTGCCATTTTAATTGCAATAGTTTGTATCAATGAGAGCAATAAAGAAGTTAACTCAGCTATCTAATACAGATAATAATTTGCCAGGAGCCAGCATATTGCATATTGAGTGCATATTGCATATTGAGTGCAGCACTTTCCACAGCATCACCTTTCAGGATCTGGAATAGCTCAACTAGAGTTATATCACTGCTGGGAGCCAGCGAGAGGAACTCCGCCCATGACAAAGGTCATGAGGAAGGAGGCTCGGCATATGCAAAGGCGGGATCGAGCCTCAGGAGTCCCCCATCTATCCCCAAAACCAGAGTCTGCCTACTTTCTGCTTTGTGCTCTCACCTACACCTCTGACTTTACTGGGGGTTGTCCCCCACTACCTCTCTCTGAAAAAAGAGTTAGCTTACAGCTCCAGTTAATAATTCCTGGGTGTGACAGTGTTTCAACCTACAAACTCCTTTGGAAATCCTCTAGCCTGCCTGAATAGGTTTTTCCGGCCACATGTGATTGTTCAGAGCCTCCCAACTGTGAGAGGGAGGAGATGTTCTAAACTGTCTAACAACAGATTCTTTTGAGTAGTTAAAAGATTGATTAGAAACTGTATTGGTGAAGGGTTTTTCACTTATTGGGCCAATGTTTGCTGCTAAGTCTCCATACTCCTTACCTACTGTGTCCTTGGCAGTGTATTGATTGATATAATGGGTGTATAGAAATGTAAGTAGTAGCCTCAATGTTTGTAACCTTGGACCCTTGAGTTAAGTCTTTTCTTGATTGAGCCCACCTCACCTTTGCCCTATAGGAATGCAGCTTTGTCCAATGCTTTTTTGGAGGCTGGTGCCTGACTTTGGAATAATCACCTTTAGAGAAAGATAAGTTTCTTAAAATGTTAAAAGGCCTCCTGGCCAGAAGATGATGTAATTCACCTGAACTTTTGCATATGATAAGTTTGAAAGTCTGGCTTCGATTAGGACCAGGAGCTGCTGTCCTTGCATGACTCCACCCCTTCCCCCATTATCCTCTATGCATAACTTAAGGTATAAAAACTACTTTGGAAAATAAAGTGCGGGCCTTGTTCACCGAAACTTGGTCTCACCATGTCGTTCTTTCTCTCACCTTCTGGCTGAATTATTCAGCCTCTTTTCTCCACTGAATTTCCTCACTGAGCTATCCTTATTTCAGCCTCTTTTCTCCATTGAATTTCCTCACTGAGCTATCCTTATTCTATTACTCTTTATATCTTTGATAAATATTTAAATAAATAGGTCGCCTATGCCATCTCTCCTTCGAATACCCTGGATCAGCCGAGGCTGGTCCCCGTCAATAATTTTTTAAAATAATTTTATAAATATTTCAGCTAGAATTATTCTAGGCTGATTTATATAGTCTGAGTAATTTTCTTCTCAGTCTCCTTTCTTCCTAACACTACATACACTACATACCTATATTTGTTAAGAAAATAATGCTTTTTAAACCTCACTAAAGAGAGGAAAGATAATGCCTTGTGAGAATTGAATAAATCACAGAGAAAGAAACCTCAGTACTTGATATATTGATTTGATATTTGATACACTGATTCTCTGATAATGTTGAAAGGTCATTAGTCCCTTTCAATGACCTTTTAATGATCCTCTTTTAATAATGTAACAATGGATTTATCGAGACTACCTGCTGAGGAGTACAATGAATGCTTACTCCTAGCAGAGATTCTTACACACTGGTATTACCCACTTCTTTATCTGTGTCCAGGCATGTTCTCTTAGGAAAAGTCAAAAATGGCTCTGTTATGTAACTAATTCTGTCTCTGTTTTTGACTTGGGTGCTAGTTCATGATCATCCATGATGGTCTAATATGTAGAGTTCAGGAGCTAACCTGTATGTGTACTTTGACCCTCTAACTACATCCCACCAGTATCATTTTCACACAGCATTCTATAATTTTGGGTTAAAATATATGTCAACAATTTTTTTCTTCTGTTTATTCTTTTTTGTTGTTGTTTTTGTTTTTGTTTTTTAATGAGCCAGCAACTCCATGACATTTTTCTAATTGGAAAATGTGCCCTTTTTCCCATTATTGCCATATGACAATCTACTAAACATGATCCACTGGAGAAGGGAATGGTAAACCACTTCAGTATTCTTGCCTTGAGAAACCCATGAACAGTATGAAAAAGCAATAAGATATGACATTGAAAGATGAACTCCCAAGGTGAGTAGGAGTCCAATATGCTAATGAAGAGGAGTGGAGAAATAGCTCCAGAAAAAATGAAGAGATGGAGCCAAAGAAAAAAAAAATTGCTCAGTTGTGGATGTGACTGTGATGGAAGTAAAGTTTGATGCTGTAAAGAACAGTATTGCATCAGTTCAGTTCAGTTCAGCTCAGTCGCTCAGTCGTGTCTGACTCTTTGCGACCCCATGAACTGCAGCACGCCAGGCCTCCCTGTCCATCACCAACTCCCGGAGTTCACTCAGACTCACATCCATCGAGTCAGTGATACCATCCAGCCATCTCATCCTCTGTCATCCCTTTCTCCTCCTGCCCCCAATCCCTCCCAGCATCAGAGTCTTTTCCAATGGGTCAACTCTTCACATGAGGTGGCCAAAGTACTGGAGTTTCAGCTTTAGCATCATTCCTTCCAAAGAAATCCCAGGGCTGATCTCCTTCAGAATGGACTGGTTGGATCTCCTTGCAGTCCAAGGGACTCTCAAGAGTCTTCTCCAACACCACACCTGTAATGTTAGGTTAATGAATCAAGGTAAATTGGAAGTGGTCAAACAAGAGATGGCAAGAGTGAATATCCACATTTTAGGATCAGTGAGCTAACATGGACTGGAATGGGTGAATTTAATTCAGATTGTTATTATATTTACTACTGTGAGCAAGAATCCCTTAGAATAAATGGAGTAGCCTTCATAATCAACAAAGGAGTTTGAAATGCAGTACTTGGGTGCAATCTCAAAAATGACAGAATGATCTCTCCTCGTTTCCAAGGCAAACCATTAATACCACTCTATGCCACAACCAGTAATGTTGAAGAGGCAGAAATTGAATGGTTCTATGAAGATCTACAAGACCTTCTAGGATTTACACCCAAAAAATATGTGCTTTTCATCATAGGAGATTGGAATGCAAAAGTAGGAAGTCAAAAGATACCTGGAGTACCAAGCAAGATTGGCCTTGGAGTATAGAATGCAGCAAGGCAAAGGCTAACAGCGTTATCAAGAAAATGCACTGGTCATAACAAACACCCTCTTCTAACAAAACAAGAGACGACTGTACACATGGACATCACCAGATGGTCAATACTGAAATAAGATTGATTATCTTCTTTGCAGCCAAAGATGGAGAAGCTCTATACAGTCAGCAAAAACAAGACTGCGATCTGACTGTGGTTCAGATCATGAAGTGCTTATTGCAAAATTCAGACTTAAATTAAAGAAAGTATGGAAAACTACTAGACCATTCAGGTATAACTTAAATCACTTACAATTATACAATGAAAATGACAAATAGATCAAAGGATTAGATCTGATAGACACAGTACCTGAATAACTATGGATGGAGATTCATAACATTGTATAGGAGACTGTGATGAAAATAGTCCCCAAGAAAAAGAAATGCAAAATGATAAGATGGTTGTCTGAGCAGGCCTTACAAATAAATGAGAAAAGAAGAGAAGCAAAAGCCAAAGGAGAAAAGGAAAGATATACCCATCTGAATGCAGAGTTCCAAAGAATAGCAAAGAGAGATAAGAAAGCCTTCCTCAGTAATTAATGAAAAGAAATAAAGAAAAACAGTAGAATGAGAAAGACTGGAGATCTCTTCAAGAAAGTTAGAGATACCAAGGGAATATTTCATGCAAAGATGAGCACAATAAAGGACAGAAACTGTATGGACCTAACAGAAACAGAAAATATTAAGAAGAGGTTGGCAAGAATACACAGAAGAACTGTACAAAAAAGATCTTCATGACCCAGATAATCATGATGGTGTGATCACTCACCTAGAGCCAAACATCCTGGAATGCCAGGTCAAGTGGGCCTTAGAAAGCATCACTATTAAAAAAACAACAACAACAACAACAACTAGTGGAGATTATGGAATCTCAGCTGAGATATTTCAAATCCTAAAAGATGATGCTGTGAAAGTGCTGCACTCAATATGCCAGCAAATTTGGAAAACTCATCAGTGGCCCCAGAACCAGAAAAGGTCAGTTTTCATTCCAATCCCAAAGAAAGGCAATGCCGAAGAATGTTCAAACTACCTCACAATTGTACTCATCTCACACGCTAATAAAGTAATGCTCAAAATTCTCCTAGTTAGGCTTTAACAATGCATGAATGGAGAACTTCCAGATGTTGAAACTAGATTTAGAAAAGGCAGAGGAACCAGAGATCAAATTGCCAACATCTATTGGACCATCAAAAAAGCAACAGAGTTCCAGAAAAACATCTGCTTTATTGACTATGCCAAAGCCTTTGACTGTGTGGATCACAACAAACTGGAAAATTCTTAAAGAGATGGGAATACCAGACCACCCTACCTGCCTCCTGAGAAATGTGTATGCAAGTCAAGAAGCAATAGTTAGAACTGGACATGGAACAACAGACTTGTTCCAAATTGGGAAAAGAGTACATCAAGGCTGTATATTGTCACCCTGCTTATTTAATTTATATGCTGAGTACATTATGAGAAATACAGGGCTGGGTGAATCACAAGCTGGAATCAAGATTGCCAGGAGATATATCAATAATGTCAGATATGCAGATGACACCTCCCTTATGGCAGAAAGTGAAGAACTAAAGAGCCTCTTGATGAAAGTGAGGGAGGAGAGAGAAAAAGTTGGATTAAAACTCAACATTCAGAAAGCTAAGATCATGGCATCTGGTCCCATCACTTCATGGCAAATAGATGGGGAAACAATGGAAACATTGAGAGGCTTTGTTTTTTGAGGCTCCCAAATCACTGCAGATGATGACTGCAACCAGGAAATTGAAAGACACTTGCTCATTGGAAGAAAAGCTATGACCAACCTAGACAGCATGTTAAAAAGCAGACACATTACTTTGCCAACAAATGTCCATCTAGTCAAAGCTGTGGTTTTTCCAGTAGTCATGTATGGGTTGAGAGTTGGACTATAAAGAAAGCTGAGCACCAAAGAATTGATGCTTTTGAACTGTGGTGTTGGAGAAGACTCTTGAGAGTCCCTTGGACTGCAAGGAGATCCCACCAGTCCATCCTAAAGGAAATCAATCCTGAATATTCATTGGAAGGACTGATGCTGAAGCTGAAACTCCAATATTTTGGCCACCTGATTCAAAGAACTGACTCATTGGAAAAGACCCTGATTCTGGGAAAGATTGAAGGCAGGGGGAGAAGGGGATGACAGAGGCCAAGATGGTTGGATGGTGTCACCAACTCTATGGACATGAGTTTGAGTAAGCTCCGGGAATTGATGATGGACAGGGAAGCCTGGTATGCTGCAGTCCATGGGGTTGCAAAGAGTGCAACGACTGAGTGGCTGAACTGAACTGAACTGACCTCTTTCTTTTGTCTATCATATTCACTATTTCTCAGATTGCAGTTCCTTGGCAGTTGGAACTCTCTTTTATTTTGTTATATGATACTTAGCATGTGGTTTGTTCTTAAAGGAAGTATGTTTTCAATGGAAGACTACTTAGGAGTCCTAAAAAATGGTTCAGTCAAGAGTTGATGAGGTTCTAAATTATAGTTATACCAAAGGGGATGGATATTGGGGAATATGCTGCTGAAATGTTTAGAATATAATGATTGTCTAGATATGGATTAAAAGAGAGGGGGTTTCTAATATGACTGGGGACTGGGGATTGTAAATGGGTAGGATCATTCACAAAAATAGAGATTTTAGGAGCTAAGTTTGGGACATATTGGATTTGATTTGCCTGTTGTTTTTAAATAGAGGTGAGTAGTCCAGGAGGCAGCTGAATACAAAAGTTAAGGGATTCAGATTTGGTATTATCTTTTATGGATGCCTATGAAAAACACATAAATTCCGGGGATAAGATGGGAGCTGGGATTCTCTCACAATGCTATGGGTACGTTCTTGGCTGGGGCTGGGGGCTGTGGGAGGGATTAGGGTAGGTGTGTCTCAGCCTTTCCTTCCTATTTCACTGTTGATATTTTCTCAGTCACCTGAAGTGTAGGAACTATTCAGCTAGTTTATGAGCTTCTCTTAAGTGGGTTTGTTATGTGTAACTCTGTATGTAACAGTGTTTGTACAGCATGGACCATAAGAACTGAATAAACATTTTCCCAAAGAAGACATGTAAGTTGTCTATAGGTACATGAAAAGTTGTTCAACATCTCTAATCAACACAGAAATGCAAAGTAAATCCAGAATGAACAGACTTACCTGGTGGTTTAGTGATTAGGACTCCTGGCTTCCACTGCAGGGGCCTTAGGTCCCATCCCTGATTAGGGAACCAAGACACCTGAAAGACCAAAAACAAACAGAAACAAATCACAATGAGATACTACCTCATGCCTGTCAGAATGACTGTTATCAAACAGACCAGAGATTAGTGTTGGTGAGGGTTTGGAGAAATGGGAACCTTTGTGGAATATTGGTAAAAATACAAATTGCAGCCACTGTGCAAAACAGTATGGAGAATCCTCAGAAAATTAAAAGTAGAGTTAATAATACAATCTACCAATCCCACTTCTGGTTAATACAGGGGAATGAAATCAGAATCTCCTTGAGGAAATATGTGTAATCCATTACTCACAATAGCCAAGATGTGAAAATAATATCCATAGAGGGTTAAATGCATAAATGTGTATATATATATACACATATATGCATACATGCTAAACCACTTCAGTCTAGTCCAACTCTTGTAGCAACCCTATGGACTGTAGCCCACCAGGTTCCTCTGTCCATGGGATTCTCCAGGCAAGAATACTGGAATGGGTTGCCATGCCCTCATCCAGGGGCTCTTTCAAACCCAGGGATCAAACTCACATCTCTTATGCCTCCTGCATTGTAGGCTGATTCTTTACTGCTGAGACACATGGGAAATGTCTATGTGTGTGTGTGTGTGTGGATGAGATGGCTGGATGGCATCACCGACTCGATGGACGTGAGTCTGAGTGAACTCCGGGAGTTGGTGATGGACAGGGAGGCCTGGTGTGCTGCGATTCACGGGGTCACAAAGAGTCGGACACGACTGAGCGACTGAAGTGAACTGAACTGAACTGGTGTGTGTATATATATATATATATATATATATATATATATATAAAAGTATATATAATGGGATATTATGCAGTCTTGAAAAGAAGAAACCCTGATATTTGAGACAACATGGATGAAACTGGATGGCATTATGCTGCATGAAATAAGCCAACAGAGAAAGAAAAGTACTGCATGTCTCACTTATAGAAAGAATCTAAAAAATAGTCAAACTCATAGAAATTGAGAGTAGAATAGTGGTTGTCTGGGATTAGAGAATAGAAAAGATAGAGTTTACTAAAAGGATACAAACTTTCAGTTACAATAATCTAATATATAGCATGATGCTTATAGTTGATAACACTGTGTTGTATACTTAAAATTGGCTAAAATAATGAAATGTAAGTGTTCTCATGAAAAAGGAAGAAAACATAAGTATGTGAGGTAATGGTTATGTCAGTTAGCTTGATGGAGGAATTCTTTCACAATGTATGTTTATCAAATCACCTGGACATGCACTTTTAACAGGTAACAATACTGTCAATTATACCTCAAAAGCTAAAAAAAAAGAGACTTACTGTAAAGCATGTAGAAGTCAATTTCTAATATTAATTAAGCATCTGTTGGATTTCTTTGCAAAATTGAAAGTATTAAATTTAAAAACTGGCATATGTTTGTGACAAGTGTTACTTTGGGATATCACCCAAAGTGAACAAGTCAATCAAATCTTTTGTGTGTAGTATTTTCACAAACAAATGACATCAATAGTTCGATTTTCATTCTTCAACTGTCAAATGAATGTGTTCCTTTTTTTGAAAACTTAGCTGATAACAATTCCTTCTGATTCAATTGGTCTTTTTTTTTTTTTCTCTTTTGCTGCAGCTCTACAAGCTTGAAAAGGACTTAGGCTTGAAGCCCAGAGCCAGCCGGTCCATTAGCAGTTTCTTTCTTTGATCTATTTCTTTTAGTACTTTTTTTTTTTCAATTTTCAGAGAGAGCATTTTCTGATAAAGATGTGTCTTCCAGTGTGTGTGTGTGTCGGGGTGAGAGAGAGACCAAAGCAATTGACCAAGGATGCCCACGTCGTAGGGTCACCGTGCTCATGTGTTCCCCTTGCTGGTAGAATCCAGCCTGAAACACTCCTTTCCAGTCTTATTCTATTTCCATTGAGCAAGAGTGACTTCCTCTTATTCATCATCATTCTGGCTTTTCCATCCCAGGGGAGTAAACCAGAACCTCTAGAGGTTTCTCATTTACAGCAATCACCTAGCACCTTAGAGAGAGTTTCTGAGAATGTGGTCTTCACCCTACTGGCCACTCTAGTTACAATGTCTAATTCTTGTCTCTACCCCTCAGATCCTTATCCCAACACTAATCAGTGCTGTGTGTTTATTTAATAGGCCTTATCATTTTCAAGTGTACTATATATTTATTATCTACCTATCTCTTTCCCCCTGACTGGAATGGTTGTTTTGTTTCTTGCTTGGTCCCTAACAAGGGCCATTTTGGAAACAGTGAGACTTCAATATATAAGTATTCTTACTGTGGTTAGAGGTACTCAAAATTATTTTGCTACTGATAAACATCACAAGGGTAGAACATATTTCTGTTCCTGCCTGTTCTTTAAAAGTAGATGAAAGCCAGGCCTCACACCAATCCCTCAGCTCAGTTTGCAACTGAAGTTTCTCCAGTGACACTGGACATTGCAGGAATTGTCTTTCTTATATTACAGTTCCTTAGCTTCTGTTTAATTACTTGATTGAGATGGCTTCATGAACAAAAATGGAGCTTTCAGAGTACAGTTACACTTCTCAAACAAGTTAGGGAAAAAAACAAAACAAAAAACTACTGTAGTTAATTCAGATAATAAAATATGGATGATTCCCTCCTCCTACCAGTTTATGCAATCTGGGTGACCTGCTTTCTCCTGTAATTTCAGGTTTTCTACAAGGAAAGCACAGGGCCACAGCAGGAGACCTTTTACATCTCTGGAGTTATCACGGCTTTGGCTTTTCTTGGTATAGAAGTATCTCCAATGTTTTGCAAACATTGTTTCCACCAGTCCAAGGGTTTGTTCACTCTGGACTCCCTCTCCATTTACCTTGATTTCTTTTTTTTTTTAATTGTAGATGAGTGGAATCCCTCCTTTTTGGCAAGTAGAGAAGGAATGTACCCCACAGTTTTGAAAACTTCTTCTCTGATATTAACATTTAGCAGTAGTACTAACAGCTTGATCCTTTAGAAAAATTCAAGAAAACCACATCCATGACAAGGGGATAGCTATTGCTTGCTGGAGTGAGAGCAGCTTCAGTATCTTCTGATCTCATCATTAGCAATAATACTGGTAACCTACTTCTGCAAATTGGCAGATTGAGTTGGGAGTCGAGCAGCAAAGTGGCAGCCTTCTCTTTGTCTGCATTCCAGAGTTAAGAGCGGTTTCAGCCTTTTTTCCCCCAGTATTGCTGTGGAGCAGCAGTGAGAAATCATAATAGAAAGAAAAGACAGTTAGCTAATGATGAAGAGTCTCTCTGAAGTTACTACAGAGATGAGCCTACACTATACTGGAGAACTTATCTGGAAATGTTTGAAGTGGCTCCCCCAAAATGCAAAAAAAAAAAAAAAAAAAGCAGTTTTTGGTTATTTCCTATCATTTCTTAGTATGAGTCTTAAAAATATCAATCAGTAGATTAATATCTGATCTTAATATATCATTGAAATGCTCTAAGAATCCATCACTAAAGTTTCTTAAAGAAAAGAAAAATCTGTTTCTTTCTCAGTATTTGGTTCAACTGTCATACACGAAACAGGGGGAAAGAAGTAAAAGCATAAGAAAGGTAGTTTGTTTGTTTGTTTTCTCCCCTAAAAAGAAGCACAGAAATTCAACCTAGTCAAATTTTCACTTGTCTCTTTTACATCGATGTCCAAATAAGTGAATTTTTGCTACCGTGTTTACTCCCACTTTGGGGGCAACTACAATTAAAACACACTTATGTCCCTAGCAAACTTCAGAACATACCTACAGGTCTTGTGGCCAACATATAAGCACCCACATGAGACTGCAGGATCCCAGCTCTTGACGTCATCTGCTGGGTAGACTTCTGCATCCAGGTCGGCCAGCCTGCTGCAGGCTTTGCATGGGGCTCTCATTCTTCTGACACACAGACATCAATCTCCAGCACTCAGAATGGTCTTTTTTAATTTAATTTTTTCCTTGAGCTAACTCTCAAGAATGAAGGATAAGAATGTCTTTTTCATGTGTTAGCAGTACATGGATTTAAAGTAACTGGTCTGGGAGGTTCATAAGCCAAAAGAAAAGTCCTTTGCCAAAGGTAATTTAGTTTATTTTTTTAACCTAACAGAAGGTAGAGTCTGTACTGTTATCTCAGGAATAACCTATGTTTGTACCTGTTCCACATGCCCTTTCTGCCTCCCCACTTCATCATTCCTCTGTTCTTCACTCACTTGGCCTTAGCTAAGCATCTTCTCTATCATCACCTTGAAACTGGCAAGGCCAATTTTGCCTCAAGATCACTGCAATTGCTTTTCCCTTGTTTTTTTTTGTTTTTTTTTTTTTAATTTTTATTTTATTTTTTTTAATTTAATTTTATTTTTAAACTTTACAATATTGTATTAGTTTTTAATGCTTCTCTCAGACCTTTGAATGGCTGCTGCCATTTTCAGGTGAGAGTGCAGCATTTACCTTTCCTGAACACGATAGGTAAACCAGTCCCTACCTGCAGACAATTTCTCACAGGATTCCGTTGTGTAGTATTCACTTAGAAGTCCTGGTGGTGATCCTCCAACGTGTACCTAGTTGTATCCTTGACAGTTTCTTTTCACTAGATTGAGAAGAGAAATGTGATCTCTTTGGAGACCAGAATATATATTCACTGGCTGAAACAGTTTGGGCATGTTAGTACATACTTTTGAATTAATTAATTGATTTAAACATGGTAGAGTCAAATAAAAAGCAAAAGTTGGCTTGTGCTGTCAATAATTGCCAAATGAAAAAGCTTCATCATTTAAATCAAATGATTTTAAATATAAGTCATAAGTGACTGAAAAGCATCAGTACAAAATCAAATTTTATGAAAGCAACCTGAAGATCACTTCAGTTGGATAGCTGATCAGACAACAGGGTTTATTCACTTTATTTACTAAAGACAGTAAAGTCTTCATCCTAGCACATATCAAAGACATGGAGCTTTGATCTCCAGAATCTCTTTATACGATACTTGGCAAATAGGACATTATTGTCTGTTTACTCATGATGTTTTTACCTTTACTGGGAAAAATTAATGAGAATACAGCTTGTCCTTGGATTTTCTTCACCTTTTAGAGAAGTGCATAATGCATAATGTCCAGTTTAGTTCAGTTGCTCAGTTATGTCTGACCCTTTGTAACCCAATGGACTGCCGCACGCCAGGCGTCCCTGCCCATCGTCAACTCCCAGAATTTACACAAACTCATGTCCATTGAATTAGTGATGTCATCCAACCATCTCATCCTCTGTCATCCCCTTTTCCTCCTGCTTTCAATCTTTCCCAGCATCAGGGTCTTTTCTAATGAATTGGTTCTTCTCATCAGGTGGCCAAAGTATTGGAGCTTCAGCATCAGAATCAGTTCTTCCAATGAATATTCAGGACTGATTTCCTTTAGGATGGACTGGTTGGATCTCCTTGCAGTCCAAGGGACTCTCAAGAGTCTTCTCCAACACCACAGTTCAAAAGCATCAATTCTTTAGCGCTCAGCCTTCACAGTCCAACTCTCACATCCATACATGACTAGTGGAAAAACCATAGCCTTGACTAGATAGACCTTTGTTGGCAAAGTAATGTCTTTGCTTTTTAATATGCTGTCTAGGTTGGTCATAACTTTTCTTCCAAGGGGTAAACTTCTTTTCATTTCATGCCTGCAGTCACCATCTGCAGTGATTTTGGAGCCCAAGAAAATAAAGTCTGTCACTATTTCTACTGTTTCCCCATCTATTTGCCATGAAGTGATGGGACCAGATGCCATGATCTTAGTTTTCTGAATGTAGAGTTTTAAGCCAACTTTTTCACTCTCCTTTTTCACTTTCATCAAGAGGATCTTCAGGTGTTACAATATTTGGGGATCTATAACCAAAGGTTTTTCTTGATAAAAGTGAACATACAAATTTTTAGTAGGTAAATAGAAGACATAAGTCCAAACACAAAAACATTTCTAAATTTACAAAAGTGAGTTGTGGCTAACGGGTACACACAATCCAAGAATTCCTTTGCCAAGTCTATTGCACATCCCAGCACTTCTACGTAATAATGATATTGGAAAAAGAACAAGTGAGAGCAGAAATGATGGGGGCTTCTCATTCAGCTCTGGCCGATGAACTGGCAGTATTTATAGGACAGGGACTAGGAGGAGTGGCGGTAGCCAATTTTCTGTGCAGCTAATACAACATTTTCTTTAGCAGAGGAAATTAGCTGAACGGTCTCTCCATTTTCAGATGCCTATTGTTCAGTGCTTCATAAGTGCAGTTTGCCAGGGCATATTTCTATTTGCTGGAAAGTTTTGCTAATTAGGAAGAGCTCTAGCAAAGTAGAAATAGTTTTCTTGGCACTGAAGTCAGGTTTGATGAGCACTGGGAGAATTTTGAGCCCTTGCACCAATGATCTGACAATTTCCAAAAGTTTCTGGTAGAAGACCTAATAGATCAGACTGCGTGCCTAGGCCAATTGATTCTAACTCAGATTCTTCAAGGTACCTGCAGCGCAAGGATGGGAAATTGAAAATGAGAGTGAGGGAGTGAAGACTGAGTATTTGATCCCATTTAACCTTCTGGTTAATCTACCATGAATCAGTACTAATCAAAGCTAAGGGCAAGACTTTTGTGAATTCCCTCTCCACGGGCTAGAAGTAAACACACATTTTGGCAAGCATTTTTAATGGCTTATATTTTTTATAGTTTCTTTTTATGGAACACAACATCACCACACTTTACTATTCTTTTAAAAAAGACTTACTACACTGGCATATTTCTAACTAATGATATAATTACTTCATTAGGTAGCATAATTAGAAATTACTTGAAGTATAAAGAGTCCCTGGTAAAGAAATGTTTAATTTACTAAATAATTTTGATTCAAATGATCATTAAGTTAAAATCAGAAGTTGCTGAAAACCTTAAGTAATGGTTTTTACCAGTGCCACATGATAAAGTAATTGCTCAATTAGCAATTAGTTACAAACAGCAGTACCCTTTATTTTTATTTAAAATAAGTAAGCTGATTTCCACTTTTCAAAAATGAATATTAATTAGGTGGAAAGATTAAAAATATCACACCTTGTTAGTAGAATCTGCAGTCATATGAATTAGGTACAAAGATTACAAAGCTTTTACTTTATATTCTTTACTGCAGAAGCATAGGAGAGACAGAGAAATTCTGGTTTAGGCTGGATTTTTTGGACTGCCTTTACTAAAGTTATCCACATGAATTTTTATAACTCAGAAAGTAGAAGGATTACTGCCCAGGTCTCTAATTTTTAAATGATTAATCTTTGTGAAAATATATGATTAAATAATATTTTAAAATACACATTATTATTAAATAATCATGCGTACCTTTTATACTGAGACATACATAAGGCAACTTTTTCTCCTTCTTGGCATTAACTTATATAATATGTAGGAAAATTCAAACACAGTCTATACTGTACACCTATATTATTTTTATTTTTGAAACTCACCTGTCTCCACTGTTACATTTATAGCTTTTTTTTATGGTTGTGTATGTTTCTGTTATTTGAAAGGTAGTGAATATTGGGAAAAGAGTAGGGCTTTGCAGGCAAGTAGATGTATGTTTCATTCTTTCAGTTCATAGTTCTGCCCCTTACAAGTTATGACACATAACGAATTAAACTAGTTCAGACTCTTTTCTCATCTCAGAAATGGGGGTCATGAGGACTCCCTCCTAAAGATGTGTAGGGGTGAAATAGTCTTGTACGATACACTGCCATGCATACAACACTCAGTATACACTACATCCTCTCTGTTTCAACCACGGCTTTCCAACTACTGAGAGGGTACAGCTAGATATGGAGTGATTATAAAACTAAAATATTGTGTAAGAGTTTTCTGTACTGGGGTAACGGCTGGATGACATCTCCTCTGTCTCTACATTTCTGTATTCTGAGTGAAATCAAAGTAGCTCTAGAGGTAATATTGGCATGTTGAGGCCAAGGCAAGTAAATATATTTTTCTTAATAGCAGAAAATATAAGATAAGGAAAATGTATAAACTAAGTACCTTTATTTATGATAATAACAGTCTTCAGAGTGGGAACAGATTCAATCCAGAGAGAACTGAATGGTGCTTCCAAGTCCCTGTTGTGGAATCAAACATGTAGTCTCTGGACAGTCATCCACTACCTCAAGGACTCTTTATTAGCAAGTATTTTTGATAGCACTTTTCAGCTTTGGTCTCCATCCACAACTGTTACAGGCTGAACTGTGTTTCCTGGAAAGGTGTATTGAATTTCTAATCCTAGAACCTCAGAATGCAACTTTATTTGGAAATCTTCATTGCAAATAAAATGAATTAAGTAAAGATGAAATTATACTTGAGAAAGATGGGCCCTTAATCCATTATGACAAGAACCCTTATAAGAAAAGGAGAGTTAGGCCTGGGAAGAAAACACCGTTTGGCAATAGAGGCAGAGCTTAAAGAGTGATGCATTAGAGCAGCAAAAATTAATGCCACCACTGGAGGTTAAGCAGAGGTGAGGAAGGAGTTCAGCAGAGTCTCAGAGGGAGCATGGCTCTGCTGGAGCCTTTATTTTGGGCTTCTAGCCTCTAGAACTTTGAAAGAATAGATTTATGTTATTGTAATTCACTCAGTTTGTAGTCCTTGATTCCAACAGCCCCAGGAAACTAATCCAGGAAAATATTAGAGAAAAAAAAAAAAGTAACTCAGAGCAGTTATAGGAAGTAACTCATTAAAATCAGTCAGAATGACATCCAGAGGAGGAACAGCTAGGTTTAAGAAGCTGGAGGAATGGCAGGGAAAAGTTAAACAACAGAAATGTTTGCTAGTTTTTAGTCCTGTTATTACTTTATAGTCAGAATATGTCTGAAACGAAAACTAAGTTATCATTTCTTGTGTACAAGCTTCTTAAGGTCAAGGACTAGGTATTAATTGTATATCCCTGGGACCCTTGAGCAATGCTTGCTTATAGCAGCTGTTAAGTGAAGGAAAAAAAGGAAGAACTGAAGGATTGAAAAAAGGAAAAGAAGAGAGGGAGGGAGGGTAGGCGGATGAAGAAAGCAAGGAAGACTCGGGAAAAGAAGTGTGATGACAAAGGAGGATAACATAAATGATTTTTGTCTGCTATGCAAAACTTAGAATTCATGAAAACTGGAGACCAAATTTGAGATATTAAAAGGATATTAATGTATCATCCTCTAAAGAAACCATCTCAGTAAAATATTGCTCTAGCTTCTCCAAGCCTATACTGAGCACTGAATTATTATTACAAAAGAAATATGACATTGGCATTTATATTTAATTAATACATACAATTTTGCACTAAAATTAAATGCATTCTTTATAAAAATTAACTTCAAAGTTGGAAACAAATACTATTATGGATAATGTATATGCCAAATTATTTGTACACTGAGATTGCTACGGGAATGTCAATTTGTATTACCTTCTGTCTCTACCAACTGGTTTGCTGACTGCTCAGAACCTTGAGAGTAAGTTTATTGCTATCAGTTAGTTATAAGTACATGTATAAATTTCTTCAGCCTTGAAACTAGGTTTTCTTTTTTTTTTTTCGTTTTTAAAGAAACAGTATGTTGTTTATTCTTGACATTCCTGACATTCTGCTTTAAAACAAGACGTATCTACTTGATTTTATAGAATTCCCTGAATTCTATAGGGAGCATACAAAGCATACATTTCACAATCTCTAATGTCTTATATGTGTTTACTTAGCTACTCTGATGAAATAAGAAGGGATATCAAGTAATTTTTTAAAATATTTAACTTGGTTTTTACTATAAAACCTATTTTTACTTTTTTTTTCTATTTGTTTTGATTCCTGGGGAAGGAAATGGCAACCCACTCCAGTATTCTTGCCTGGAGAATCCCATGGACAGAGGAGCTTGGTGGGCTATGTCCCCAGGTCCATGGGGTCCCAAGAGTCAGACACGACTTAGTGACTAGACCACCATCACCACTTCTTTAATTATTTTTGACTTACTGAGTTAAGGTAATTTTCACATCTATTTGATAGGCTAATGGGTACCAGTGGAAAAGGAAATGGGCAACCCACTCCAGTATTCTCACCTGGGAAATCCCATGGACAGAGGAGCCTACACTCCATGGGGTCACAAAGAATCGGATACAACTGAGCTCAGATACAACAAGGACAAGAGACAAAAAAGCATAGAAGAAGGTCCCTAAATCTCTCATGGAGTTCATTTCAGCAAAAGAGATATGCAGATAAGTTTCATTTTATATCACAGGATAAAGTTGGTCTTCAGGGCAGCAACAAAGGTTGAGACTGTCACTGCCAGTAAAGAGAGGTCAGTGCAGAAGCAAGGGGTACAAATATATATGATACCAGCATACTCACACACCAGACAAAATCTGTCTGTGTAGCAGTGTGAAGGATTTTGAGTTTATCTTCTTAGTTAGAATTAGCCCATCATTGTTTAGCCTCACTCCATCTTACAGGATGTCTAGTATTTCAAAAATAATAATACAACAACTAAAGATCGTGCTGAGTCTTTTACACACAGGCTAAAAATCCTCATTTAAAGACTACAAGAAAGTTAGAATGCTTTCTGTTTATATGTGTGGGAACTGGTGTTGGTGCCTGAGCTGGATAAGATTTTTGACTGCCTGTTCCCGTGTTTCACTTGGTTAGTGATTCTAATAATCTAAATTCAGTGCAAGAAAGTTCATAATGAACATCTACTATTCTTTAGCAATTGGACTGGACACAAGGAAGAAAGAAATGAATCCAGACTGCCCATTTTTTGCAGTAGAACTAACAGTAGAACTGTTAGTTGCCTAAAATAGACAGGAATGCTAAATTATGCAGTAAGATGAAATCTTAATAATTATCAACATTTTTGTCACTTTATAAAGCAAGGAGTTATGCAGCATATCATATGCTATCTAAGTGCCTAGAATGCTTACTCTTAATCATCATAAATCAATCTACAAAGAAGGAACTATGATCTTTTACCAAAAAGAAAAGGCACACCCAGAGATTCTTCAACATCATACAGCTAGAAAACAGCATCAGAGATTTGCAACCAGGCAGCCTTTCTCCAGAGAAGACAATGGCTCCCCACTCCAGTACTCTTGTATGGAAAATCCCATGGACCGAGGACCCTGGTGGGCTGCAGTCCATGGGGTCGGGACTGAGCGACTTCACTTTCACTTTTCACTTTCATGCATTGGAGAAGGAAATGGCAACCCACTCCAGTGTTCTTGCCTGGAGAATCCCAGGGACGGAGGAGCCTGGTGGGCTGCCTTCTATGGGGTCACAGAGAGTCGGACACGACTGAAGCGACTTAGCGGCGGCAGCAGCCTTGTGACCTCCAGAGCCCCGCCCCGACCCCCAACCATTGCACTGCCCTGCCCCTGCTGGGCCGAGGCCTCCCACATAAAAGTTTATCCTCTGAAGATAATCTGTGTAATTACCACAAACTGACCACACAGAGGACACCAGCTATTGCAAATACTGCTCCTCTTCCATTTACTCTGCTCCATCCCTCCATCAGTCTTACTTTAAATCCATTTCTCCAGGGCTGCCACCATAGCCACTTGCATTGCGTGTGTTTCTATAAGTTATCTCCTTAGAAAGATAAAAGTGCAAGATAGTAACTATAAAGGGCATAGTTAAATAGGTTATGAAATGCCAGAGTGGCTTCTAAAGCAGGCAGCTCCACAGATAAACACATACATTCCTCGTGTATATAAATTATTTATGAGCTTAAATATATTTTTGGAAAAGTGATCTGTGATGTGTACTAGAAACAGAGAGGTTTACGAACAGACTCGTCTTTCAAGGAAAATTTCCCCTCTTTCATAATAAGCATCCATGCTTTTTTACCACACGCACACTCTGACTTGCTCCAGTTTATGCTGAGGGAAGGGAAAGTACACCTAATATTTATTGAAAGCTTACTTTCACATATGACTTCTAATTCTAATAATGCTTCACAGTATTATTATCCTTGTTTGACATCCAAAGAAATTGAGGCATTGTAGGTTAAACAACTAATTGTACCGTTAAGTCCACATCTGGTTAACAGTGGAGAGAGGCTTCTAACCCAGTTTTTCTTACCTCAGTGGGCTGGGTTTGCCTTTAAAAAGAAGACAACATTAATGTTATTGAGATAAACTTTCTGGACATATAGATTCAGTGATGAATATCTGAGGCCTGTCTATTACTTTTCTTTCTTATTTCCCTTTTAATTATATTTATATTTATTTCTTAATGTTTAATGTCCTAAGGAGTGTTTTTCTTTTTTTTTTTTTTTTTAAATATTTGACTGCGTCTGGGGATCGCTGGGTGGCCGCCTCCCGGGCAGGAGCCTTCTCAGAGCTTCGCGCCCGGAGTTGACGGTGATAGTCAGCCAAGTTCATGATCATCTTGCATACATCCTACTGGTAATAAGGCCGGCCAAATATCAAGATTTCAGCCTCGCCGTCCGGATCCCACTGATGAACGTGAAGCAGGGTCTGTGACACACACTCGACGTGAGGGATGTGTTCTCCACCCCGGCCTAAGATCGCTTCCACCAGCCAGGCCTCCAGGTGAACTGCCTTCGGGCTCTTCAGGTACTCGGAGTGAAACCAGTAGGGCCGCTTGGTGAGGTTACCAAGCACCTCGAAGAGCGTCCCTTCTCGCTGCTCCAGCTGAACGAGCGTCGGAAACCGCTTGGGAGAGGCCATGCTGTAGTCGTCCCGCCACACCCTAAGGAGTGTTTTTCAACTAACAGCCATTGTTTTCTTATTTATCTACCAAGTCATAGTATGCATTATCTTTTTTAATTAAGCTAAATCTGAATGTTTTTCTCTACCTTTTCTATCTTTCGTGATTAAGCTAAACCTGGAGGATTTTCTCCACCTTTTCATCTTTCTTTCCTGGGCCTCAGGAAAGGAACAAATGAATCCAGCAATAGCCATGCTGTCACAAGAACCGGAAGTGGTCAGCTCTCAGGGTCAGGTTTATCTTGCATGGATCCTCCTCCTCTAGGATTGGCTGCAGCGCACAGAGGTGGTCCTCCCGCCTCCACATTGTTACTCTGTGGCCTTTTTTCCCTGACCATGACTGGCAGATTCAGAACAGGGATATTTGGTCTAATCTGTGTCAATCAGGAGTTTTAACATTTTGATAAATGTTAAGACATAGATCCTTAGAGTTGCTGGAGCCCAGATCATGCTCACTTGAGCCCTTTTGTTTACCCTGGAAATGCCTGTTGTAGAGTTCCCCAGACCAGCCTTGGCTCCTGTTTTCCGGGTGCTTGATTTTAAAGCTCTTTCTTGGTTTCCATGAGACCAGCATATTTTTTAAATTCATTTTAATATTGGATCTAATAAACTAGAGTTTTCTATTGCTTGCCATTAAAAACATGTTTACTGATATATAGACACAATATTATAGGCTTTCAAAAATTTTATAGGCTTTCCTACATGGAAAAGATAAATTTCCTGAATGAGAACCATCTATAATGGGAAGGATGGCCTATTTGTAGATTCATTACTCACACATTTGGTGATAATGTCACTGTTGAATGCATTATTTACATCAGTATATCTGTATTATTTCCTATTGCTGCTGTAAAAAATCACCACCAACTTAGTAACTTAACACAAATTATTTTTGTTCACTCTTCTTGGGTCAGAAAAATCAAGGAGTCATCAGGGCTATGTTCCCCTGGAGGCTTTGGGGGTAGAAATCTTTTTATTATTTTTAACTTTCCAGTCTTCAGTCTGCCTGCACTCCTTGGATAGTGGTCATCCCTTCCATCTGTAAAGGGCATCATTACAATTGCTAGTTTCATCTTTGTATCTATTTTTTCTGACTTTGATCATCTTGCCTCCCTCTCATAAGAATATTTGTGATTACATTTGGCCCACAGACATAATTCAGAATAACATCCTCCTTCTCAAGATTCTTAATCATGTGCTCAAGGTCCTTTTGACCCTGTAAGGCAATGTGTTCATAGTTTCTGAGGATTAGGACCTTGATATCATTTGGAGACATGGAGATTGTTTTGGGGACAGGGAAGGTGAACCTGGTGTGCTGCAGCCCATGACGTCACAAAGAATCTGAAATGGTTCAGCAACTGAACAACAATAAACCACAACAAGATTATGTGGGAGACAGTTCCAGCTAAACAAACCAAAGTACAGATTATTATGGTGTTGATTAAAGGTCTCCTGAGAGCCACGTTTTGCATTTGCCTGCTCTCAAGATGTCAGACAATTTCAATAGGTTAGTAAAGCTTCCTAAGATTTCATGAACAAGATAATGTTCCGACTTCTGTGCATTACCATGACTTTAAGGGGAACCAGCTAAGAAGAACATAAAGTATATGACAGAGGAGTCTGCTGCACTACTGCCCATGGGGTTGCAAAGAGTCGGACATGAGGAATTAGCAGACACACATTCATTGCAGTTATGTTTTTTTAAAGGAGAACATGTTTTGGATCCTTGATTGAAAGAAAAATGAGTAGCAAATGTCTTGAACTTTGGTGAACATGAGTCATCAAGGCCCAGATGCTCTCCTCAGCCCTCTGCCTGCACATGGTCAAACAGCCCAGATTGTCAGCCCTTGTTTAGAGCAGCCGTGATCAAGAGCCGCATAACCCCAGGTTCTTAATACCTACCATTGCCAATCACTGCACACAGACTCTACACCAGGGACCCTTGTGAAGCAGAATTACCTCTGACAGACTTGATACTAGTGAAGTATCCTAGGGCATACTTAGGATATATTACTTCCATAGTCACTGTTATTAAGAATTCACTATTTTAAGTACAAAAATTCTGTTCAACACAGAAGCAGTACCTATTTCAGAAGCTTCCTTTACTGGCAAGTGAAAACAGACTTTAGAAGCCATGCTCTGATTCAGAGGTGAACCTCATGTTTGACCATCCAAATACTGTACTAATGAAGTAATGCATTCCCCTCAAAGGGTAACTTTGTGTGAAGCAACGGGGGAAAACATAGGCTTATAGTAAGATAGAAGGAATCCAAGTCCTTTTCTTCACCTTTTTTTGATCCTGTGTTCACAGGTCATTTATTTTTCTGAGTTTCAGAAGTCACTCATAATTTTAAGATAAGTACTTCATTGTTAGTATTTTTTGAACACTTCTTCAAAATAGATGCATTCTCAGCAGTTGGTAAAGAATTCTCCTGCAATTCAGGAGACCCCGTTTTGATTCCTGGGTTGGGAAGATCCCCTGGAGAAGGGATAGGCTACCTACTCCAGTATTCTTGGGCTTCCCTTGTGACTCAGCTGGTAAAGAATCCACCTGCAATGTGGAAGACCTGGGTTCAATCCCTTAGAGAAGAGAAAGGCTACCCACTCCAGTATTCTGACCTGGAGAATTTCATGGACTGTATAGCCCATGGGGTCACAGAGAGTCAGAAATAACTGAGTGACTTTCACTTTTCAGCAGCATTAACTATTTTAATAATCTTCAAAATAATCTTATGAGGTGGATACTATTACTATCAAGTCTATCAACATGAAAAATGAGAATTAGACAAGTTAGGTAAATTGACCATGATTATGTTAATAGAAAAATAATAACACTAACTTCTAAAAGCTTGGATCCATCTAGGGTTCAAGATAACTTTAATGAAATTTCACACTCTAAAATGAATTGTAGGATTTGAAGAAGTGTAAAATACCATACAGCACACTTGATGTGGTTATTAATGACCTGGATTTCAGTCTTCACTGTGTCAACTACTATGACTATGGTCTTAGGGTAAATTATTTCACCTCAACTATTATCAGTAAACTCACCTATAAAATGAAAATAGTTAGTTAATCATATTTTGCCATCACATATGGGGGTCATGGTATGGTTCATAGAAGACATTAAATGAGACAAAATTTATAAGGCACTGACTAGTCCAGTGGTTGGCATGTAGTGTGAATAAAATGCATTCTGTCTCTCTCTTTCAAAGTAACACTTATACTCTGCCTCATAGTTGAATGGGTAACAAGGGATCTGAAGACACAAAAAGGGATTTAAAATGTTTATTCCTTAATTTGACAAACATCAGCAGAGGACCTATTTTGTACAATCATGGTGCTATGAAAAGACGTTCCATAATGGATAAGACAGATGAGGTTCACAGAACTTTCTTCTCTGGTAGAGAGGAAAAGTGATAAATATATAGATGATTAATGTGCTAAGCACTAAGAAGAAAAGAAAAAAGAAAAGTGGGATTGTGTGATCACTTAAAAAAGGGTGTTTGGAGGGAAGAGAGCCAGCCACACAAAGCAGGAAAGAGTTCCGGCCTGGAGATGCCAGGGGAGCAAGTTCTGCATGGTACACATTACCAGGTAAAGGTTATTTCTTTTGAAACTACCTTTCTCAAGAAAAGAATTTACATAAAAATACACTAATTTTAGGTATATTATTTGATAATACTGACAATATATTTTGCTTTCAGAAATTTTTCTTTTGATTCTGAAGAATTCTAGTTTTATTCATTAAAAACAAAAACCTCTTGTCCTTTCACATAAACACCTGTATGAATAATTTTTAAATCAGTCTTTTTGCCATTTTGTTTCATTTTTTCATTTTTGCCTTTTCTCTTCCCATTATCTCTTCCCCTGACCATAATTTAATACGTTTTATTCCATATTTAATTTCTTATATACATAGCACATATATTCATTTTTCAGGATTTTGCCACTATAAAAAAACTTCTGAAATCGTATGAGTGCTTGCAAGCAGGCATGTGTGCATATACATTTTAGAGCTGGGTTAAAGTTCCTTGTGGGGAAAATTGCCCTCATTTGGTTGCATAGTCAAACAATTTTTATTATTTTATTGGTAGTTGTTACCTAGCTGTTTTCTAAAAAGGATGCAAAAACTCATATTCAAGCAGCAATGAAGAAAGTACTCTCTCATCTGCATCACTGGTGGTGACACAGATAAACACTTTTAGACTTAAGATTCTGTCTGTTTGATAAGTAAACGTGATACCATGAGGTGACTTTAATTTTACTTTCTTGATGACCATTAAACTTGACTATCTCTTCATAATTTTCTGCAATTTGGGTTTGCTCTTCTGTGAAATGCCTGTTTTGTTAATATATTTTTTCGTCATTGCTCCTTTTATATTGTTAATTTCCATATTATCAAACTTTAAGTAGTTCTTATATTTTCCATGCTCCATATTGCCAATATTTTCCATAAATCTGATTTTTCTCAATTAACTTAATTTACGGGACTTTCTCCATGCAAATTCAGTTTTCATATTTGAATATGGGTTTTGGAGTTTCCCTACCTGATTTTACATTTATTCAACTAAGTTTTCCTACATTGTTATGCCTATTATTTTTACACTGATAGTTTTTTTTTTTTACATTATAGTGTTATAATTATTATT
Organism: Bos grunniens; assembly: GCF_055505025.1. Taxonomy (NCBI): domain Eukaryota; kingdom Metazoa; phylum Chordata; class Mammalia; order Artiodactyla; family Bovidae; genus Bos; species Bos grunniens. Next base: position 4,389,150 of record NC_141176.1, on the reverse strand, counting down.
TTTACACATAAATATTTAATTAACCTGGAATTTGTGATGTATATTCTCTAGGATAGAACCTAATTTTGTTTTCTTCCAAACACCTATCCATTTGTGTCAGTATTATTGAGCAATGAATCACAGTGCTCCTGACTGGAAACAGCATTATATATTATGTCCTCATCTATGCTATATGCTATGCTAAGTCACTTCAGTCGTGTCCAACTCTGTGCGACCCCATAGACGGCAGCCCACCAGGCTCCCCCGTCCCTGGGATTCTTCAGGCAAGAACACTGGAGTGGGTTGCCATTTCCTTCTCCAATGCATGAAAGTGAAAAGTGAAAGTGAAGTCGCTCAGTCTTGTCCAACCCTCAGCGACCCCATGGACTGCAGCCTTCCAGGCTCCTCCATCCATGGGATTTTCCAGGCAAGAGTACTGGAGTGGGGTGCCATTGCCTTCTCCGTCCTCATCTATACAAGGATCCATTTCTACATTCCCTTTGAAGGATAGTTTGAAGAAGCTGAGTTATCCTATTTGTCAGTACCAGAGTGAGAAGGGAGAGAGTGACATTAACTGAATTTCAATAAGAAGATAAAATCAGATTACACAGTGCTTTATAGATGTTTCTAAAATAAGTTAAAAGCAGTTAATTCAGTTAAAAATAATATCTGTGGTACAAGTGATTAATATGGAGAAGAAGAAGCAAAAAGACTAATTTGGGAACCAGGTCAAAGATAGTGTGGCAAAGGAGATGGAGTAGGATTAACTCAAAATATTTGGGGTATTTGGGTAGTCATTTGTTACCTATGGTTACTTATTTGATGGTATAAATATAATTGGTGCTGAACCACAGTGTGCTGAACCACAGTGAAATGCACATAGAAAATTTCAGTTTTCTAGGCTATGTAGAGAATATAGTTTCTAATAAATCAGAAATGCTAGTTACTTGATACTTAATCAAAAAACTTCTGTGTTTCAGCACTGCTTGTTGATGATATTTCTAATTTGTATTCATCACCTTCCTTGAGATAGTTAAGTTCAGTTTATTGAAGGTAATTGAATCTTTCATGATTCAGAATCCTCAATGCCTCAGGGACATCATTCTAAACATCAATCCTCATTTTATGGGCATAGATCAGACAGCAACTCTAGTGAGTATAAGTAAAACTCTGGAAATTGCATTTTTACCAAAGCCCTGATATTAACTTGGTTTATTATGCCTTTTTTGGGTCATTTGACTTTTTTCCTAAAAAGCTGACTGTGTAACAATTTTGGTTAACTCAAGTTTCAGGTTTATTATAATATTTATAATGCATCAGAGGATACAAATCTTTTTACTGAAGGGAAATCTCTTTTTTTTTTTTTCCAATTGGTTCAGATGTAACAGAAGTTACAGTCTAGAGACTTTAGTGAGGATACAGAGGAGGAAAGGAGTGAGCATAGAGTTTGTTATAGGCATTGATAGAATGATGTAAGTGGGGTTTTAGGCAAGAGGGAACAGAAAAATTCCTGAATCTTATCAGGTACCAGTTAGCCCTTCCTCTTAGCAGTTCAAAAGAGTCATATTATTATTAAGATGGGCTCCAAACCCAAGTGTGAAAATTTAATGAGCTATACTGGGAAGAAGAGAAATTTCTTTTTGCTTCAACACAAGATACCTTAAGTTGAGAGTGTAGCTGCAGAATAGCCTGCCCTTTCAGCTTTCACCTTTCACATCCATGTTCAGACTCCTCTTCCAGCATCAAGGAAAGGCAGCCCTAGATCATATCAGTCCTCAGAAAGCAAAGAACTTTTCCTGCTGTTTAGGGAAATGTGTCTAGTCCTCTAACAAAGATTTTTAAGAATGGGGCAATGTACATGGCAGTGACCTTCAAAAAAATCTACCCTGGTTGCTCTCGCACACACAAAGGAATGGGTTATGTCACATTTCTCCAGATTCACTGAAGAGAAAAGGAGAGAGACAGTGAAAAGGACCCAGAGACAGACACTTAGTGTGAGATGAAAGAGAGAGTTTTTGAGAAATGAGGAGAAGCCCAAGCCACTTTATCACTTTGCCTGTATTAAAAAGTTCCAAAGGAAAAAAGCTATCTCTTCCCCAGTATAGACTACCCTCCAGCTAATGATACACCACAACAAACTCATCTAATTAGTGTCCTTTGATCCATCCAATTAGCACTTTTCTTTGGTGGTGGTAAAGTGTGGTGGTGATGGGTATTGTGATAATTGGAGGAGAAAGGGAATGAGCTAGAAACTTTAAACTCTTTTCTCTTTAAGACCAACAGTATTCATCTTACTAAAGAATGATGGATTCATCTTACTAAAGATTCTTTATCTCGGAATGCCCTTGGAACGAATGCCCAGCATCGGAAAGGTGCTAGTCTGCTGATCTATGGCAACCCCGGAGATCAGTGGAAGGTCAGATGCCCCAGAGAGATTAACATGTTCTGAAGCTTTTACTAAAATTAGTAAAAGTGTAACTTATTAGTTAGGGACCCATCTGCATATCCAAAGTTATTTTGCTCTGCATTGGTGCTTTTCATAATGCCATTTAGAAAGATGAGAGGAGAGTGTGGATATGGAAAGAAAGAAAAATGGACACTTGGAGAAGAGCAGGAGCAAGACAGAAAAGGTGACAATAGAAAGAATACTGAAATAAAAGGGGCACCCCTCCCTGAAGCAAAGAACCAAGAGAGGGGAGTGAAAATGTCCTGAAACATTACCTTCTCCTGACAAGGTAGGGGGTTGCTTGGTAACTTTACCATACCTGGCATTCATTTTCTATCCAGCAGAAGAGCATCGGCACACAGCTGTAAACTGAAAAGCTTCTCATGCAACTAAGTTCGGCCAATTATATAGTCTTCAGTAGGAGCCATTCTGCAATGCTACTGTCAACTGAACAACTGCTACTTCAACATTTCCTTTCTGAACCCAGGCTACTAGAAGGACCCCAAGTGTCAGTAAGAGCTCCACGTGGCTCTTCACATAAGAAAAATGTTGTTTTCAGAGGAGTCATTATTAAACAATCACTGCTTAGTGATCTACCTCTGCATAAGGTTTGGAGATGAACAAATAGCTTGGCTTTCACTAACAGAAGAATTTACACTGTAATTTCAATTTCTTCATTCTTATATTTGCAAAACTACTTTACCATTTTTATTTAGCATGTAAAAGTAATATATCCACAGGATATTTTTTTTTTTAACTTTATTTTATTTAACTTTACAATATTGTATTGGTTTTGCCATATATCAAAATGAATCTGCCACAGGTATACATGTGTTCCCCATCCTGAACCCTCCTCCCTCCTCCCTCCCCTTACCATCCCTCTGGGTCGTCCCAGTGCACCAGCCCCAAGCATCCAGTATCATGTATCGAACCTGGACTGGTGACTCATTTATTATATGATATTATACATATTTCAATGCCATTCTCCCAAATCATCCCACCCTCTCCCTCTCCCACAAGTACAAAAGACTGTTCTATAGGATATTTGGAAAACATTTTTAATATATGAAGAAGAAAAAGACCACAATACCTTCTTCCTCTTCAAGATAATCTCTGTTCCCATTTTAAAGTTCTTGTTGCGTGCTGTGCTAAGTCACTTCAGTCGTGTCCAACTCTTTGCAACCGCATGGACTGTAGCCCATCAGGCTCCTCTATCCACGAGATTCTCAAGCAAGAATACCGGATTGAGTTGCTGTGCCCTCCTCCAAGGGATCTTTGTGAGTGGAGCATGTTCCTGCTGCCTCCTATCAAATTGCCCCAATAAACTTACATTGACTTCTCCTCTCATTTTGTGCACAAGAAGAGTTAATTTAGCAAATATATTCTAATGTCTGTCTCTTCCATCACTCCTTATCACTGCTGCTAAGTCACTTCAGTCGTGTCCGACTCTGTGCGACCCCAGACACGGCAGCCCACCAGGCGCCCCCGTCCCTGGGATTATCCAGGCAAGAACACTGGAGTGGGTTGCCATTTCCTTCTCCACTCCTTATCACTACATTTATTTAATTATATATTTATTAACAAATCCCACAGTTACCTGTGTACATTTTCCAGGGTAAAGCTTAGGGAAAGTTCCTCTTTAAATTCAGTCATCAGGCTCTGTAGCATGCTATCAACACATCCTTTATATCTGCACCAAACTGTGTCCTTTGTTTCCTGACAAATATCCACTTCCACTTTACTCCACTCACTAGTCAGTGTATTTAAAATTTTATCTGTCAAATTGTACATGTTTGGACACACGTTTTGTATGTATTTTACTGACTTTATGTCCAAGTTGGGCATGTGTTAGATTTGAAAGGAAACTTAGAAGCTATTGTGTTAATATCTTTTAAAGACAAGAAACTATATGAAACAATGTTGAAAAACTATCTTGATAGCTTTTGCTATAATGTGTCCAATGACATAAACTCATCACTTGACTTTTGAATTTTTGTTCAACTAAAAGTTTTTTGTTTTAGCTGGAACTGTATTTTCCTACTTGACCTAATAAGGTTATGTAGAGTACAACTTCCTTCTCCCTTCCATTAAAAAACAGTAATAACTCTATCAAAAAAGTCTAATGCATAATCTAATTCTTGTATTTAAATCCTAGATAAGAAATCCAATCCCTTCAATTGCTTCTCATAAAACTCTCTCAGCAGACTCTTCATTGCTAAGATTCACTCTAATTTTAATGCAATTCATAAAATATAACATCATCACTCAGCTTTTCTTTTTATTTCAGTCACTCAGTCATGTCTGACTCTTTTTGACCTCATGGACTGCAGCGTGCCAGGCTTCCCTGTCCTTCACCATCTTCCAGAGCTCGCTCAAACTCATGTCCATTGAGTTGGTGATGTCATCCAACCATCTCATCCTCTGTCATCCCCTTCTCCTCCTGCCTTCAATCTTTCCCAGCGTCAGAGTCTTTTCTAATGATTCAGTTTTTTGCATCAGGTGGCCAAAGTATTGGAGGTTCAGCTTCAGCATCAGTCCTTCCAATGTATATTCAGGGTTGATTTCCTTTAGGAGTGACAGTGTGATCTCCTTACAGTCCAAGGGACTCTCAAGAGTCTTCTCCAACACCACAGTTTGAAAGCATCAATTCTTTGCCACTCAGTCTTCTTGATGGTTCAACTCTCACACCCATATATGACTATTGGAAAAACCACAGCTTTGACTAGATGGACCTTTGTCAGCAAAGTAATGTTTCTGTTTTTAATACACTGTCTAGGTTTGTCATAGCTTTTCTTCCAAGGATCAAGCGTCTTTTAATTTCATGGCTGCCGTCATCATCCACAGTGATTTTGGACCCCAAGAAAATAAAGTCTTTCAAAGTGTCTTTTCTTTTCCCATCTATATGCCATGAAGTGATGGGGCCAGATGCATGAACCTCATTTTTTGAATGTTGAGTTTTAAGCCAGCTTTTTCTCTTTACTCTTTCACCTTCATCAAAAGGCACTTTAGTTCCTCTTCATTTTCTACCAGAAGGGTGGTGTCATCTGCATATCTAAGATTATTGATATTTCTCCCAGCGATCTTGATTTCAGCTTGGGTTTCATCCAGCCTGGCATTTCACACTTTGCATATAAGTTAAATAAACAAGGTGACAATATACAGCCTGGACACACTCTTTTCTCAATTTTGAATGAGTCCGTTGTTCCATGTCCTGTTCTAACCATTGCTTCTTGACCTGCATACAGGTTTCTCAGGGTGGAAGTAAGGTGGTCTGGTATTTCCATCTCTTTAAGAAAGTGATATTTAAACATATTTTGATCATCATCTGTATCTAAAAATTAATAATTTCAATTTAGCACAGATTGTTCTTAGAATGATCATATTTCTTGTGCTCATGGCTTTCTTTTCTATGTAGTCACAAAGCATTTACCTAGAAATTCTGTTTTTTTACTAGAAAAATATTTAGTATTTGTATTTATAATTAGTGATTTGCACTGTTTATTCTTTTAAAGGAAATCTATCTTTATTTCTCACTATAGTACCCAATGTTTTGTACACTAGCGCTTAAAAAGCATTTCCAATGTTAACATTATTAAGATTATTATAATATAATATAATATATTTTGAATGTTACATTTTCGAAGGAGGGTAGGAAGACCCTGAACTCACTTCATCCCACAGACTTACCAAAATTTAAGCAGAATACAGAGAAGCTATTGATAAGAAAGACCTGAAGACTGCTGGAAACGATCTTCCACACTGAGAAGCACAGGAGGAATAGAGACATGGGATGGTAAAGAACAACATTCCTGTGTGGGAAACCCACACATGGGAGAGTATCTTTTCAAGAAGTGAGGAGTGCACCTCACACTGGAGCCCTCTGTCCAGAGGTTCTGTGTGGGAAGGAGGAGCTCCTGTAATGTTGGCTTTGAAGCCAGGAGGTTTAATTTTGGGAGAGCCGGAAGGCTGTGGGAAAGAGAGACTGCTCTCTTAAAAAATGCCCAGGAAACTTGACATGCTCCAAACCCAGAGCAGAAGCAGGGATTCAAAATGAGACTGGGCCTGACCCATCTGCTCATCTTGGAGAGGCTTCCAAGAAGAAGGATGAAACTGGAATCCACCCGGCGAACACAGACGCTCATGGTGGCCACTTTGGGAAACGCATTCTGTCATAAGGGTACCTGAGCTGTCAAGTGCCGCTATGGGGTCCTCCCTGTAGACTGTTAGCATAGCATAGAGAGATTACCAACCCCCGATGAGCTAGCCCCAGCCCCAGGTCACACCAGCCCTTTCAGACAGCCACCCCAGGACCCAACCACCCACTAGCGCACCAGCTGCCTTAGAAATCCCTGATGCCATGACTGCCCGCAGACTCTCTCCACCCATCAGAAGCCGTGTGACCCAGCCCCAGCCACCAATGTACATCCACAAGTCTCTGACCTCAGGCCTCAGCACTTGGAGACCCTGAGAAAGCTCATCTCACCAGTAGCTAGCATTATCTGTCTTCATCCACCAGTTGATAAGCACCAGCCCCAGGACACTTGGGTCTTGGCTCCACCTACTAACAAGTCAACACCAACTCCGGGACCACTATGGTTCTTAGTCAGAGATGCTGAGATCCAGTTCCACCCACCAGAGAACTGGCGCTGATCCTGGGAACACCTGGGTTCCAACCCTCCCAACAAGCAAGTTGACAACCAATTCTTCACAACTCAGACCTCTGAACCAGACCACCCACCAGTGGGCTGGAATGAGCACAGTAAATTTGTCCTACTTAGTAGCAAGTGGACACCAGTCTTGGGAGCATCACAGACCCTCAGCCTGCACATGTCAAGACCCAGTACATCCACAAGCAGGCTAGCACCAGCTGTGAGATGCCTTGGGCACCTCAGAGAGCAGACCAAGGATCCAGCCTCACACATCACTAAGACAACACCAGACCAGCTCCAGGATGCCCTGGGTACAGCAGCCAGAGATTTCAGGACCTGGCTGTGCTCACTAGTGGGTCAGCACTACCCCCAAGGTGCCCTGGACCCTAGCCCCGCCCACCAGGAGACAGACAGCAGCTCCAGGAAAGCTTGACGCCCTCATCCAGTGAATCTGAGATCTGGGCCCACTCACCAGTGAGCAGACCCCAGATTTGAGATACCCTGGACCCCTCAACCAGCCATGTCAGGAATTACCCTGCTCACCACCTGGGTCCCCTGACCCCATAGCCAGCCATCCAGAAACATACCTCAACATAATAAAGGCCATATATGACAAACCTACAGCTACTGTCATGCTCAACAGTGAAAAGCATTTCTTCTACAATCAGGAACAAGAAAAGGAAGCCCATTTTTGCCACTTTTATTCAATATAGGTTTTAAAGTCCTAGCTACAGTGATCAGAGAAGAAGAATCATCCAAGTTGGGAAGGAAGAAGTAAAAATCACTGTTTGTAAATGGCATGATAATATACATAGAAAATACTAAAGGTATGACGAAAACTACTACAGCTCATCAATACCTTTGGTAAAGTTTCAGGATAAAAATTTACATATAGAAATCTGTTCCATTTCTATACACTAACAATGAAGTATCAGAAAGAGAGATTAAGAGCGTGATCTCATTTACCATTGCATCAAAAATAATAAAATACCTAGGAATAAAATTACCTAAGGAGGCAAAAGAACTATATTTCAAAAACTGTAAAATGCTGTTGGAATAAATTGAAGACCACACAAACTGATGGAAAGGTATACTATGTTCTTGAATTGGAAGGATCAATATTGTTAAAATGATCATACTACCCTGGGCAATCTACAGACTCAATGCAATCCCTTTCAAATTACCAATGAAAATTTTCATAAAACTAGAACAAAAAATTTACAATTTTTATGGAAACACAAAAGACCCTGAATAGCCAAAATAAAACCAAGAAAGAACAAAGTTGGAGAGATTACAGCCACTGACTGCAGATTATACTACAAAGCTAATCATTAAAACAGTATGATACTGGCACGAAATATACACATAGATCAGTGAAAGAGAACAGAAGGCCCAGATATAACCTACAGACTTATGGTCAATTAATCTATGCTGAGAAAGCAAGATTATACAATGGGATGTGCATACTAAGTTTTGTCCAACTCTTTGCGACCCTATGAATTGTAGCCCATCAGACTCCTCTGTCCATGGAATTCTCCAGGTAACAATATTGGAGTGGGTTTCCATGCCCTTCTTGAGGGGATCTTCTCGACCCAGGGATGGAACCCACATCTCTTATGTCTCCTGGAAGGCGGATTCTTTGCCACCTGGAAGCCCAGAAAAAAGACAGTCTCTTCAATAATTGGTAACTGGGACAGCTACATATAAACAAATGAAATTAGAACATTCTTTAACATCACATACAAAAATGAAACTAAAGTCAGTTAAAGACCTAAATGTAAGACTTGATAATGTAAAACTCCTAGAGGAAAACATATTATGGCTAGAGGCACACTCTTTGACATAAATCACAATATTTTTTTAGATTTGTCTCCTATAGTAATGGGAACAAAAATAAACAAATGTGACCTAATTAAACTTAAAAGCTTTAGCACAGCAACAAGTGACAAGTGAAAGTCTCTCAGTCGTGTCAGACTCTTTGCTACCCTGTGAACTATACAGTTCATGGAATTCTCCAGGTGAGAATACTGGAGTGGGTAGCCTTTCCTTTCTCCAGGGGATCTTCCCAACCCAGGGATCGAACTCAGGTCTCCCATATTGCAAGTAGATTCTTTACCAGTTGAGCCACAAGAGAAGCCCAGCAAAGGAACTATAAACAAAATAAGACAACCTACAGAATGGGAGATAATATGTGCAAAAAATGAGACCAATAAGGAATTAATTTCCAAAATATATGAACAGCTCATACAGCTTGATATAAAAAAAAAAAAATGAGTAGAAGATCTAAATAGACATTTTTTTCCCCCAAGGCAGACATACAAATGGCCAACAGGCACATGGAAAGATGCTTCACATTGCTAATTATTAGAAAAATGCAAATTAAGGCCACAAGGAAATTTCAACTCGCACTGGCCAGAATGGCCCTCATCGAAAGTCTACAAACAATAAATGTTTGAGAGGGTGTGGAGAAAAGGGAACCCTTTTACATTGTTGGTAGGAATGTAAATTGGTGCTTCCATTATGGAGAACAGTTGAAGGCTCCTTAAAAAGCTAAAAATAGAGCTATTGTTGTTGTTGTTTAGTCTCTAAATAGAGTCTGCAGCACTCCAGCCTTCCCTGTCTTTCACTATCTCCTGGAGTTTGCTCACATTCATGTCCACTGAGTAGGCTACCGCATGATCCAGCAATCCCACTTCTGGACATATATTCTGAGAAAGCTATAACTAGAAAAGATGCATGTACCTTGTTGTTCATATAAACATTATTTATAATAGCCAAAACATGGAAGCCAAGTAGATTTCCATGGATAAAGAAAATATGGTAGATAGATAGATGGATGATCTTGGATTTGGTATGAGATTTTAGGTACAATGCTGTTGATATTAGACTTTATTAAGATTAACAATTTCTGCCCTGAGAAAGATACTGTTAGTAAAATCAAAGAGCAGTTCACATACAAAGAAAATATTTAAAAACATATACCTGATAAAGAACTTATAAGCAAAATGCACCAAAAATGTTTGTAAAATTCAGCAATAAGAAAATGAAAAGATCCAATAAAAATGAGCAAGAGATCGGAAAGGACATGTCACACATACACACATAGACAAATATATGCAGATGCCAATTAAGAGATTTTAACATTTTTTTATCAGAGTTTTTAAATTTTTGACATATAAATTTTGTTCATATTATGTTATACTTACATGTAAGTATTTCAAAAGTATTTCAATTTTATGGTGGTGTAATTTTGAAGTCTACTTATTCATTGCTTTTATTTTAGGAAAACAATTGGCATGTTTTTAACTTCTATCCTGTAAACACAACATACTCACTTGCTAGTCTCAAAAGTTTTCAGCAACACTTTTTTTTTTTTTTTTTTTGTAAATAGACTGTCATGTCATCTGTGAACAAAAGGTTTCATATCTTCTTTCCCAATACATATACATTTTATTCATTTTTCTGGTCTTATTGCTTAGCTAGGACTTCCATTATGTAGACTGAATAGAAGTGCTGAGAAAGGACAGTTGGCCTTGTGCTCAGGTTTAGGGAGAAAACATTCAGTTCCTTATCTTGTATAAGGGGCTTCCCAGGTGGCGCTAGTGGTAAAGAATCCACCTGCCAATGCAGGTGACTCAAGTCATGTGAATTAGATCCTTAGATCAGGAAGATTCCCTGGAGAAGGAAATAACAGCCCATTCCAGTATTCTTGCCTGGGAAATCTCAAGGACAGAGGAGCCTGGCAGGCTACAATCCATGGGGTGGCAAACGGTCGAACACGACTGAGCACACGCGCACATCACATCTTGTATAAATATGTTAGTTTATAGGTTTCTTGTAGGTGCTGTTTGTCAATCTGAGGAAGAATCCCTCTATTCCTAGTTTTCTGAGATAAGTTTTTATTATAATGTGCACTGGAGTTCATCAAATGTTTTTCATTCATTAACTGATGTACAGGTTTTCATCTTTCATCTGTTGATATGGTGAGTACATTGATTTTCGAATCTTGAGGCATGCTTGTACATCTGCGATGAATCTCACTTCATTGTAGTATATAAAACTTTCATACATTGTTGGATTTGATTTGCTAACATTTTTGAGGATTTTTACATTGACGTCCATGGGAGATATTTGTCCACAGGTGTTTTTTGTCTGTTTGTTTTTCCTGGTGTTGAAATTAGGATGGCCTTACAGAATGGCTTCAAGATTTATTTTCTGCCTTTGGTTTTCTGCACCTTGAACGTGGTATACCAAGGTAATGTTGGATTTTTGTTTGTTTGTGGTTCATTTATTTATTTTGGAATTTATACTGGTTTGTGTTCCCTGAACTTGCTGGATCTGTCATTAAATTTGGAGAGTTCACAGAAATCATTACTTCAAATATGTCTTCTCTTTTGTTCTTTCTTCTTGTCCTGAAGTTCCAAATACAAATGTGCTATATCTCTAAAACTACCATACAGTTCTTAATGTTCATTTCCTTTTTTTCCTCTTTGTGTTTCAATTTGGGAAATTGTGATTGATTATCTTCCAACTCACTTACTTGTTTCTTCCTCAACTATGTCCCTGCTACATATAAACCCATCAGAAGTATTCTTCAGTATAGTTAGGGTTTTTATTATTATTTCTAGCATATCCTTTTGAGTCTTTCTTAGAGTTTCTATCTCTCTGTTTACATTACTCATCTATTCACACATATTGTTCACACTTTCATTAGTCATATATATGACTAATAATATAAATCATAGTTATTTTTAAAATTTTATCAGATAATTTCAACATCAGTGTCATATCTGAGTCTAATTCTATGGCCTGCTTTGCCTCTTAAGACTGTTTTTTTCTTGCCTTTATGCCATAGCTTGTAATTATTTGTTGAAAGTTGGGCATAGCACCGTAGGGACTAAGATAAGTGGGGTGTGAAGATTCATACTGATCCAGCTAGAAATTGGGTTGTGGTTAGTGTTTGCTATAGCTGTATGTTTCAAAAGCATCAGTGTTCTTTTTTTTTTAATCTCATCTCTCATTTTTGGGCTTGTCTAGTTATTCCTGTTTTTATCACCTGCAATCCTCTATGTTTATACCAGTCCATTTAGTTTGTTACTTAGGATTGGGGAAAAAGTATTGTTTAATCTTGGGCTTCTTATGTGGCTCAGTGATAAAGAATCTGTCTGCCAATGCAGGAGATGCAGGAAATGTGAGTTTAATCCCTGGGATGGTAAAATCCCCTGGAGGAGGAAATTGGCTCCACTCCAGTATTCTTGCTTGAAAAAACCACGTGGATGGAGGAGTCTGGTGGCCTACAGTCCATAGGGTCACAAAAAGTCAGATCCAGCTGAGTGACTGAGCATATTCTTTAATTTTACGATTAAATCTCAGCCTTGAGTGATCTGTGCCTCAGAACACATTTCTCCATTAGTACAGTCTTCTTCCTACATTTAAGAAATATAGGAAGTCTGGAAGGGACTCTTTTGGGAGGGATAAGCTTCTCCAGGTGGGAAAGGCTCTGTTATTCACCCTGCCCCTTCTGGAGAATATACATCTGTTACAGAAAAATTATAGGTATAGTTCACAATATCCACTTTTCCCTTCTCCTGCCAGAGGCCAGAGGTCATCTTTCTACAATCTTTGTTTTGAGAAGTTGGTGGTGTTCCTAGAAGTAAACCTCCAGAAGTGTGGGGCTCCTCTAAAACTGCAGCCTAAGTTTTGATTCAGCCTAATTCTCATCTTGCCTAAGTTTTGATACCATTTCCAACTCATACCATTTTCATACGTTAGTGAAGTTAATGAACTGCTATCATTACTATCCTCATCATGAGTATTCAAATGCCATACACATGTACTAATCTGCAACCAGAAATAACCTCAGGTAACATTCACGAATAAGCTTCTTTAAACTCAATCATTGCTTGGAGAGTAAAAGTTAAATTCTAGAGTTTCTTTAATTTATTATTATCACTTTTTTTTTTTAATTTGAAAATCTTATTTCAGACTAGGGATGTCTGCATGTTTTCATTTGATATTGTTTACTAGCCACCAATGCTATATTAGCTTTGATGCCTTAGGCTGCTTAGCATGATTGTTTGGGACAAATTTTAATAAAACCAAGGCCACAGGTTTAATCCCTGCATGGATCAGTTATCTTTCCAAGTTTCACTGCACAGTTTGTCCTCCCTTCACAAACTCCACTCAGAAAATTTTACAAATGACTGTTATTGCTCACTGAGGGGATAGAATTAATGAATGTGGATTAAATAATTTTAGGATAAACTAACTCACTGTTTGAGAGAGTCATTTCCTAGGCAGGTTGATAAGAAGTCTAGGGGTCCCCAAGGAGAGAAGGGTCTGGAATAAGGACAACTTTTTTTTTCCCTCTATGTTCCTTAGGATTATGTATCCCGCCTGAGGACAGTCTCTGGATTAAACCTTCTGGCTAATCCTGTTATCTTAAAATGTAAATTATGGGAGTAGGTCTGATCTTTACAAGGATTATATAACAATAATGTATCCTGCCTGAAGGCAGTCTCTGGACTAAACCTTCTAGCTAATCCTGTTATCTTTAAATGTAAATTATGGGAGTAGGTCTGATGAGATCTTTACAACCTCCAGACATTTTTTGGATTCATTGGAGAGTACATAACTCCATTGCTAACACTAGCAAGTGGGTAATCTTTCTACCCACTTCTGATGTCTACGTCAGAAGCTTTCTCTAGCTCCTTTATACTTTAATAAAACTTTATTACACAAAAGCTCTGAGCGATCAAGCCTTGTCTCTGGCCCTGAATTGAATTCTTCTCCTCTGGATGCCAAGAATCCCAGCGTCTTTGCATGATTCAGCAACAACCTTTCATGTTCACATAATCTAGTAAGGAGACTAGCAGTTCTACAATCTTATGATAGCAGGACATTCAATATTTATGCTTTTCAGAACTGTAATTAGTTTCACACTTTCCCTTCAAGCAATAGATGATCATAAAATGACATGACACACCCAGTATGAAGAATCTGTATGCGTAAATTTGTTAGATCAATGACATCCTGCATGCAAATAAATGGGTTTTAGAAATCTACCAAAAAGAAGTCCCATTCATGACTTTTGTATTATAATTTCTACAAATAGAGTACAGATTTTTTTTTTTTTTTTTTTAATAGCAATTTGTGCTTCCCTCGCTCAGGAAGATGCCCTGGAGAAGGAAATGCAACCCACTCCAGTATTCTTGCCTGGAAAATTACATGGAGGAGTCTGGTGGGCTACAGTTTATGGGGTTGTAAATAGTCAGACATAATTGAATCTGCACCCACTTAAGGTGTCCTTTTACCGGAATGTTTTCTTTATATTATTTCATTTAAGGAAAAACAAAAATCCTCAATCTCAAATTTACTTCTTATCTAGGTGTTTTTCATAAAAAATGAAATTAAACATTTTCAAAATATCAACATAATCTACTGCTTTATTCTTAAGAACACTATTTATAGTCTCCAATGATTAGTGTTTTCTTAACCTCTCTCTCTCAACTCATTTCTTGTCTCATTCTGTAAAAACTTATAAGTTGCTGTTATTTTTATACCAGCACCACATGTGGCCTCTGTATACATCCTTCCTTAATTATATTTTTCAATTCCCACTAAAACATTCCACTATAACATGATACCAGTCTTGTCCATTATGCTCATCCATTGCCATCCCAGGCCATGCCCTTATTTCATTGAGTCTACTTTTTGCAAAGAGTGACAGCCATCTACAATCTCCAATCCAAAGAACCTTCTTAGTCCTCCTCTTCACCACTACAAGGCATTTCAGCATTTCTGCTGAATGAGCTATTCTCTGGAAACTTTTCCTCCACTGCCTTTTATAATATTACTTTTTCCAAGGTCCTTTCAGTTTTTACTAACCATGTTTTCTCAGTTTTCTTTGCTGGCTCCAATTCCTGTGCTTCTTCTTTATGTATTGGTTTGTCTTCCCTGTATTTTTATCTTTGGGCTTTTCTCTCTAGTCAAAAAGATTTCTGAGTCATCTTAACCACGTTTAATTCTTCAACACCTGCCTTTATACTAGATGTCTGGTTTCCAAATTTCCCCCATGAATCTTCAAGCCCATAAACTGAATGATTAACTCCTCCATTGTGTCTATCATTCCTGCCACTGTATTGGAGACAAATCAATTGTCAGTTTCTCTCAACTGTACTTTCTTAACTTGCCTTGTATCTGGTCTTTCCTTTCTAATTGCTACTGCTATTACCCTTGTGCAGACCCTCACCACAGCCTGATTTATAATAATATGCTCCTAAATAGTTTTTGCCTCCAGTCTTGCACAATGCACCTGGCTTTTACTGCCAGATTGATTTTTCTAAAATGCAAATCTAATCATGTTTGCCACTGATTAAAACCCTTTAATGATTCCCTGTTTACTACAGGACTACTAAAAAGTCCTCTGTATGACACAGGAGGCTCTCCTTAATGTGGCCCCTATCCTATGGCCTCAAATTCCTCTTTGCTTACATCCCTTTACTTTGCCCATCCCTTACAGATTCCCCACTGGGACAGACTGTTCCAGGCACCTGTGCCTGATTCATACCTCACACATGGCCCCAACACACACACTCTAATTATTTCCAAATTGCCCAGTGGACAGCTCAGTTCAGTTCAGTCGCTCATGTCTGACTCTTTGTGACCCCATAGACTGCAGCATGCCAGGCTTCCCTGTCCATCACCAACTCCCAGAGTTTATTCACTCGTGCCCATTGAGTCAATGATGTCATGCAACTATCTCATCCTTTGTTGTCCCCTTCTCTTCCTGCCTTCAATATTTCCCAACATCAGGGTCTTTTACAATGAGTCAGTTCTTCACATCAGGTGGCCAAAGTATTGGAGTTTCAGCTTCAGCATCAGTCCTTCCAATGAATATTCAGGAAATGTTCCCTTGGTATCTCTAATCTTCTTGAAGAGATCTCTAGTCTTCCCCATTCTGTTGTTTTCCTCTATTTCTTTGCATTGATCACTGAGAAAGGCTTTCTTATCTCTCCTTGCTATTCTTTGGAACTCTGCATTCAAATGGTTTATCTTTCCTTTTCTCCTTTGCCTTTAGCTTCTTTTCTCAGCTATTTGGAAGGCCTCCTCAGACAACCATTTAGCCTTTTTTCATTTCTTTTTCTTGGGGATGGTCTTGATCACTGCCTCCAGTACAATGTCACAAACCTCCGTCCATAGTTCTTCAGGCACTCTATCAGATCTAATCCCTTGAATCATTTGTCACTTCTACTGTATAATCATAAGGGATTTGATTTAGATCATGTCTGCATGATCTAGTGGTTTCCCCTACTTTCTTCAAATTAAGTCTGAATTTTGCAGTAACGGAAAGTCTAGAGATCTCTTCAAGGAAATTATAGATACCCAGGGAATATTTCATGCAACTATGGTCTCAATAAGGACAGAAATGGTATGGACCCAACAAAGCAGAAATGGACAGTTACTCATCATCAAAAACATAGATCAAACATCACTGTTTCACTACATAATTTTCTGACATCTTTTAGATTATAAATAGATTTTGTACCCCACAAAACCCCATGTTTTCAATTCATATTTTTGTGTCCAACTTCCTTACTGGATTTTAAGCATTTTATCATAAGGAGACTTCTTATTCATCTTAGTACTTCCAGGATATTGTCTATTTCCTAGAAAACAGGTTAATCTTTAAAAGAGTTGCCTGAACTGAAATATTTATTAATTGGTACATTTAAGTACATAGAAAGCAAATATTTTTCTGTAACTATGTGAAACTTGAGAAGCAATTGAAAGAAATTAGATACTCTTGTTGGCCTCATAGAATCCAAAGTGAACCTGGGTAGAAAGAGGAAAAGGCTCCAAAAACACCAGAAGTTGCCTTACTTCTTGGGAAATGTTATAGTTGAATTCTCTTGGATCCTGATATTATATTCCTAAATAAAAATATATGAAAGTAAGATAAAGAGGTATTACACTTTAATTGAAATCATAACACGTTCCTATCTTTCCTTACATTCTACATCAATTAAATACCTTGGAATCATAATGTTGTGGTAACACAAGAGGAAGAGGGACAGAACAAAACTTACTTAAAACACTTTTCTTAGGATAGGAATAAGCTTAGGAGCTAGCCTTAACCTAAGAAAAATAGGAAACAGACAAAGGAAATCCTTTATATATACAAACATCAATGTTGCTCTTAAATTCTCATGGTTCTCCTTTCTTCCTGCAGGTGAAATTGTATAAGATTTAGGCTAGATTTTAATTATGAAAAAATAAAATAAAAGTTCTCTATAAATAATATGTAAATCATATGTATATATTAATATGAACTATGTAAATATCAACTATTAACTCTATCTGTTGCTTTTATACAGTTTGATCTTGATATGCATCTTCAGATCTAGACAAGTAGTCAGACTGACCCTCGAATGAGAAATGAACTACGATTTACTCTGATAAATTAAACACTTTGCCATGTATTTGTCAATAAGTTGGAATGCCTTCACAAAGCATTCTGCTTTGTCAGCAGGTAGTGGTTTATTGCTATTCCCTTGTAATTTCCCCATGGGCGAGTACAAACTTGAGATTACAGCAAGATGAAAGCGACAGGTGTCAGATTGTCCATCTTCTTCTTCAGCTACCGTTTTCATCCTCATTAACTTGCTCACTTGTCCTAGGAGAAAGTTTGCCTCATCTCTTAGAAGTGTGAGATGTGAATGATTTTTTTAAAGAAATATCACCCACAGAGATACTTAAAGAAAGCTCTGTTTACTACCTGATATTATACATCAACATTGTCCATTGAAAGGAATTTGCAAGAACGATATCTGGCTCATGGAATGTAGTGTGGCTGAAAAGGTTTATTTTTTTATTCACTTTAACTTTCTACTTTTCACATGAGTGTAGATGAAAGTAAATATACATGGGGAAAGAATGCTGATTTGTGTAAGATTGGAGACAAAAAAAAAAGGAGGGTCATCAAGTGACATCATCCTCCCACGAAGAATTTGTAGAGAGCAGAGGTCACAATTGAGAATCCAGTACTTGAAGGAACCTCTTTCATTTCACACAGTTGATGTACGTCTGGTAATCACACCAAGTGTGTGACACAGGATTTAGTCATTTTTTCCCTACATCTTGGCAACATAGGGATTTCATTGTGAGTTGAATTAGGCATTCAAAGTCATATAACTTTATAATTTTGTATTAGTAAGTCAATTAAGTGAATGAAGACTAAATTTTATGGGATAAATGATATCAAGAATCCACACATTTCTTCCCTAGGGCAGCATTCTTAGAGTGGGGTATGGCACACCTATGGGATATTTAAGATGAAAAATGATCTATGGCAAAGTATGAGTAATTATTATAAATATTACTTACACTTAATTTTATCTGAAACTACCTTAACATATTAAGCTTACCTAAACTAAAATTTTTAACAACTATCCTAAGGGTCTATCTGAAAGAAATAAAATTGAGATTGTTTAAGTGGCAAGTAGCTTCGATATTTAAAATCACACCAAAAATTTAAATATATTCATTTATATGCACATATATTTCTATATTGGGCTTCCCTAGTGGCTCAGTAGTAAAGAATCCACCTGATTTGGTCTTTGAGTCAGGAAGATCTCTTGGAGGGCAGGGAAATGGCAACCCACTCCAGTATACTTACCTGGAAAATCCCCTTTGGTAGAGAAGCCCAGTGGGTTACAGTTCATGGGATTATGAAAGAATGGAATATGACTTAGTGATTAAATGAGGACAAAACCATATTTCTATATAAATATATATGTTATAAATAAATATGATGCACACACACACACACACACATATATATATATACAAAATCATCTATTGCAATTGTTTGAAATAAAGTGTTTTGGCTATCATGAAAGGATAATATATTACTGTAGAGGATGATCTTTGGAGTCAAGAGATCTCTGCTTACCAACATGATCTGGATTTTAATTGTTGTAATATTTGCAAACTATCACTTTGGGTGAAAATTTGATTTCTTTCTTCCTTTAATGTTTTAAATTGTGTTAGTAATACCCATATCATAGGATTATTTTGAAAATTAAGATAATATTATAGAAATAATTAGCACATTACCTGGCACACAAAAAATAGTTAAGAAATCATAGATATATTAAATATGTCTTGCAAAATAATTTTTAAACTGAGAAAATGAGTCCTTAGGTAGAGTGCAGGTAAGTTACTCAGCTGCTCTGAGGGTTCCATGGACCACTGAACAGGTGGGCTGTGCAGTCTTTGGCTCATCTACCACTGAGACCACATTTCTACCTCTCAACTTCTTGGCAACCACGATGACTCAAGGAGGATGAGAGTAGGCCCTGGAATACAGAACCTTGGTCTTAGAAAAGAAACTACTAATATTATCACAACATCTAAGGCTGTTATGAACACTGCAGTACTAGATTTTTATGGTGAGATGATAGCATATGCCAACCAGATGCTGTTCTAGGAAGTGCAGTGAGTACTTCCTTACCCAAAGGCTGCTTTATTCTTGCTTCAGGATAAAACCCGTTGGCTTCCCAGGTGGCACTAGTGGTAAAGAATCTGCCTGCCCATGCAGGAGGCATAAGAGATGCAAATTCAATCCCTGGGTCAGGAAGATCTCCTGGAGAAAGGCATGGCAGCCCACTCCAGTATTCTTGCCTGGAGAATCCCATGGACAGAGAAGTCTGGCAGGTTACAGTCCATAGGATTGCAAAGAGTTGGACACAACTGAAGAGACTTAGCACAATAAGTGATTAAAATATAGTGATGAATATTAGCAATACTGATGCTATTTCCTTCTGTAAAATTGATGTTTATCCTTTATAAAAGATTATAAAATGATTTAAAAGTGTGTATACTTAACTCTATTTTAGAAAAAGCTTCTCTTCTGACCTCCCTCCTTTCTCTTGTTTCTTCTGTCCTTTCATATAGAAAATGTGAGGTGACACAATTTGCATGGTGCTAGCTTTTGTTATTGCTTAGAGGAATGAAGTAGAAGTCTACATGGTATACCTGTTCCTATACAGAAACAAACAGCATGATCTTTGGGAAATGCACATCAACCTATTACTCCATTTATTGTTGCACTAGAATAAAATCCAAACTTTGTCCCAGGGCCTAGAAGAGCCTACACTACTGAACTCTTCCTATTTCTGATTCTTTGTGATGCTTTCTTACCCATTTTTGCTATAATCCCATAACATGCAGGTCTTCTAAGTCTCAAAATTGTCCCCACCTCAGGGTCTTTGCCCTTGCCATGTTCCCTTCCTAGATCATGTTTTAAGGACCTCTGAGTGACTGACTCTTGAACTTTGCAAATATCAGCTCCAAGTTCAATGTCTCAGGGGGCTTCCCTACCTAGACACACAGTCTGTAGGAGATTTATATTTACACAATATCTTAAGTATTTCTCTTATAGTATTTATCAGAGCCTTATTTTTTTTAATTTATACATTACTTATTGTCAATAATTATTGTCTAAATAGCTTCCCTCATGAGAATAAAAACTACAAAGCAGTAAGGAAATTATTTTTTTTTTTTTTGGTCATGCTAAGACATTATATAATCCTTGACTATATTCCCCATATTGTACATTTCATATCTATGACTCATTCCTTTTGTATCTGAAATGTTATACCTTTTAATCTCCTTCAAATATACATTGCCTCCCTTCATTCCTTTCCCCTCTGTCTTTCTCTGTATCTGTGGCTTTATTTCTGATTAGTTATATTCATTTGTTTTGTTTTTAGAGTCCACATACAAGTGAAATCATACATTATCTGCCTTTCTTTGACTTAGCTCACTTAACAAAATATGCTCTAAGTCCATCTCTGTTGTCACACATAGTTAAAATTTCTTTTCTGTGACTGAGTAATATTCCATTGTGTGTGTATATATATGTACTTGTGGTGGTTTAGTCACTAAGCTGTATCTGACTATTGTGATCCCATGGACTTTAGCCCTCCAAGCTACTCTGTCTATGCAATATTCCAGGCAAAAATACTGGTCTCCTGCATTGCAGGAAGAGTCTTTGGGCTTTCCTGGTGGCTCAGACAGTAAAGAGTTCACCTGCAATGCAGGAGACCTAGGTTCAATCCCTGGGTTGGGAAGATTCCTTGGAGAACGGAATGGCTACCCACTCCAGTATTCTGGCCGAGAGATTTCCATGGACTGTATAGTCCATGGGGTCACAAATGAGCAACTTTCACTTTACTTCAGATGCTTTACTGACTGAGGCAACAGGGAAGACTGTATATATATATATATATATATATATATATATATATATACACACACACATACACATCAGTTCAGTTCAGTTGCTCAGTCATGTCCGACTCTTTGTGACCCCATGAATTGCAGCACGCCAGGCCTCCCTGTCCATCACCATCTCCCGGAGTTCACTCAAACTCACGTCCATTGAGTCCGTGATGTCATCCAGCCATCTCATCCATCTCATCCCTTCTCCTCCTGCCCCCAATCCCTCCCAGCATCAGAGTCTTTTCCAATGAGTCAACTCTTCGCATGAGGTGGCCAAAGTACTAGACTTTCAGCTTTAGCATCATTCCTTCTAAAGAAATCCCAGGGTTGATCTCCTTTAGAATAGACTGGTTGGATTTCCTTGCAGTCCAAGGGACTCTCATGAGTCTTCTCCAACACCACAGTTCAAAAGCATCAATTCTTTACAGTCCAACTCTCGCATCCATACATGACCACTGGATAAACCATAGCCTTGACTAGACGGACCTTTGTTGGCAAATAATGTCTCTGCTTTTCAATATGCTATCTAGGTTGGTCATAACTTTCCCTCCAAAGAGTAAGCGTCTTTTTAATTTCATGGCTGCAGTCACCATCTGCAGTACTTTTGGAGATAGATATATATATATAGATAGATAGATAGATAATGTATATACAAATATACACAAACATGTATATATATATATATATATTTATGCAGCATTATTTATAATAGTTAAGATATGCAAGCAATCTAAGCATCCATCAGCATGTGAGTGGATGGAAAATATGTAGTGTGTAACTTAATTATTTTATTTAATACTGCACTAAACATTGAGATGCATATATCTTTTTGAATTAGTGTTTATGTTTTCTTTAGATATATACCCAGGACTGGAGTTGCTCATTTGATCTATTTTCAGTATTTTGAAGAAGCTAGATATTGCTTTCCATTGTGATTGTATCAATTTACATTACAATCAACAGCACATCTTTTTTCACCACATTGTCACCAACATTTGTTATTTGTGGTCTTTTTTATAATAGCCACTTTGACAGGCGTGAGGTGACATCTCTTTGTGGTTGGAATTTGCATTTCGCTGATGATTAGCAACACTGAACATCTTTTCCTGTGTCTACTGGCCATCTAAATGTCTTCATTGGATAAATGTCTATTCAAGTATTCTTTCCATTCTGTAATCAAACTGTTTGTTTCTTTGATGTTGAACTGTATGAGTTTTCGTGTTTTTTGGATATTAGCCCCTTATCAGATATTTCATTTGCAAATATCTTCTCCCATTCAGTAAGTATAGTTTGTTTTGTTGATAGTTTCTCTCAATGTGCAAATCTTTTTAAAGTTGCTATAGTCCATTTGTTTATTTTTGTTTGTTTCCCTTTCATGAGGAGATATATTAAAAAAATATTGCAAAGATCAGTGTCAAAGGGCATAAAGTGTACACTTTCTTCCAGAAGTTTCATGATTTCAAAACTTACATTTAAGTAATCCATTTTGGGTTTATTTGTATATATGGTATGAGAAAAAAGTTCAATCAGATTCTTTTGCATGTAGCTATCTAGTTTTCTGAATGCTATTTATTGAAGAGGTTCAGTCAGTCAGTTCAGTCACTTAGTCATGTCTGATTCTTTGTGACCCCGTGGACTGCAGCACGCCAGGCTTCCCTGTCCTTCACCAACTCGCAGAGCTTACTCAAATTCATGTCCATCAAGTCAGTGATGCCATCCAACCATCTCATCCTCTGTCATCCCCTTCTCCTCCTGCATTCAATCTTTCCCAGTATCATGGTCTTTTCCATTGAGTCAGTTCTTCACATCAGGTGGCCAAAGGATTGAAGTTTCAGCTTCAGCCTCAGCCCTAGTGGATATTCAGGACTGATTTCCTTTACCATGGACTGGTTGGATCTCCTTGCAGTCCAAGGGACTCTCAAGAGTCTTTTCCAGCACCACAGTTCAAAAGCATCAATTCTTTGGTGCTCAGCTTTCTTTATAGTCCAACTCTCACATCCATGCATGTCTACTGGAAAAAACATAGTTTCCACTGAAGTGAAGTGAAATCGCTCAGTCGTGTCCGACTCTTTGCGACCCCATGGACAGTAACCTGCACCAGGCTCCTCCGTCCATGGGATCTTCTAGGCAAGAGTACTAGATGGATCCGAATGTATATTTTTGCCTCTTTTGTCAGAGATTAATTACCTGTATAAGTTTAGGTTTATTTCTACACTCCCTATTTAATTCTATTAATCTATGTGTCTGTGTTGGTTTCAGAAGTGTATTGTTTTTATTACTCTAGCTTTGTAGTAGAGTTTGAAATCAGGGAGCATTATACCATCAATCTTTTTCTTCTTTCCCAAAATAATTTTGGCCTTTTGAGTTCTTTTGTTTTCATACAAATTTGAGAATCATTGTTCCAGTTCTGTGGGGGAAAAAATGCCACTGTTAATTTGCTAGAGATAGTGCTGAGTCTGTAAATCTGGTCAATTTAACGATATTAATCATTTCAATTTATGAACACCATATATCTTTTCATCTGCTTGTGCCATCTTCAATTTCTTTCATCAGTATCTTATAATTTTTTGAACATAGGTCTTTTACATCCTTAATCAGAGTTATCTCCACATATTTTATTATTTTAGTGAGACTGTGAATGAGAATGCTTTCCTAATATCTCTTTCTGGTAGTTTATAGAAGCACAGCAGATTTCTGTACAGTAATTTTGTGTCCTGCAACTTTACCCCAAATTCATTGACAAACTCTAATATATATATTTTTGTGTTTCTTTTTAGAATTTTCTATGCGTAGTATCATGTCATCTGTGAACAGTACACACACACACACACGCACATACATATATATATTGACACAGACAGAATTGGTAACACCTAATTGGGACCCCGTGCCCAAGGGACGGTGGCCAAGAGGAGTTACCCCAAGTAAGAGGTCAGGGGTGGCAGCCGGGAGGAGCTACCCCATGCCCGAGGCCAGGGGCGGTGGCAGAGAGGAGCTGCTCCACGTCCAAGGAGTGGTGGCTGCACGGGCACAGGAGGACCTAGAGGAGCTACTCCACATTCAAGGTCAGGAGGGGTGGCAGTGAGGAGATACCCCTCATCCAAGTTAAGGAGCAGCAGCTGCGCTTTGCTGGAGCAGCCATGAAGAGATACCCCACGTCCAAGGTAAGAGAAACCCAAGTAAGATGGTAGGTGTTGCAAGAGGGCATCAGAGGGCAGACACACTGAAACCATACTCACAGAAAACTAGTCAGTCTAATCACACTAGGACCACAGCCTCGTCTAACTCAATGAAACTAAGCCATGCCCTGTGGGGCCAACCAAGATGGGTGGGTCATGATGGAGAGGTCTGACAGAATGTGGTCCACTGGAGAAGGGAATGGCAAACCACTTCAGTATTCTTGCCTTGAGAACCCCATGAACAGTATGAAAAGGCAAAATGATAGGATACTGAAAGAGGAACTCCCCAGGTCAGTAGGTGCCCAATATGCTTCTGGAGATCAGTGGAGAAATAACTCTAGAAAGAATGAAGAGATGGAACCAAAGCAAAAACAATACCCAGTTGTGGATGTGACCGGTGATAGAAGCAAGGTCCGATGCTGTAAAGAGCAATATTGCATAGGAACCTGGAATGTTAGGTCCATGAATCAAGGCAAATTGGAAGTGGTCAAACAGGAGATGGCAAGAGTGAACGTCAACATTCTAGGAATCAGTGAACTAAAATGGACAGGAATGGGTGAATTTCACTCAGATGACCATTATATCTACTACTGTGGGCAGGAATCTCAGAGAAGAAATGGAGTAGCCATCATGGTCAAAAAAAGAGTCCGAAATGCAGTACATGGATGCAATCTTGGAAATGACAGAATGATCTCTGTTCATTTCCAAGGCAAACCATTCAATATCACAGTAATCCAAGTCTATGCCCCAACCAGTAATGCTGAAGAAGCTGAAGTTGAACAGTTCTATGAAGACCTACAAGACCTTTGAGAACTAACACTCAAAAAAGATGTCCTTTTCGTTATAGGGGACTGGAATGCAAAAGTAGGAAGTCAAGAAACACCTGAAGTAACAGGCAAATTTGGCCTTGGAATACGGAATGAAGCAGGACAAAGACTAATAGAGTTTTGTCAAGTGAACACACTGGTCATAGCAAACACCTTCTTCCAACAACACAAGAGAAGACTCTACACATGGACATTACCAGATGGTCAACACCGAAAACAGATTGATTATATTCTTTGCAGCCAAAGATGGAGACGCTCTATACAGTCAGCAAAAACAAGACCCAGAGCTGACTGTGGCTCAGATCATGAGCTCCTTATTACCAAATTCAGACTTAAATTGAAGAAAGTAGGGAAGACCACTAGACCATTCATGTATGACCTAAATCAAATCCCTTATGATTATACAGTAGAAGTGAGAAATAGATATAAGGGGCTAGATCTGATAGATAGAGTGCTTGATGAACTATGGAATGAGGTTCGTGACACTATACAGGAGACAGGGATCAAGACCATCCCCATGAAAAAGAAATGCAAAAAAGCAAAATGGCTTTCTGGGAAGGCCTTACAAATAGCTGTGAAAAGAAGAGAAGTGAAAAGCAAAGGAGACAAGGAAAGATATAAGCATCTGAATGCAGAGTTTCAAAGAATAGCAAAGAGAGATAAGAAAGCCTTCCTCAGCGATCAATGCAAAGAAATAGAGGAAAACAACAGAATGGGAAAGACTAGAGATCTCTTCAAGAAAATTAGGATTACCAAGGGAATATTTCATGTAAAGGTGAGCTCGATAATGGACAGAAATGGTATGGACCTAACAGAAGCAGAAGATATTAAGAAGAGGTGGCAAGAATACACAGAAGAAATGTACAAAAAAAGATCTTCATGACCAAGATATCACAATGGTGTGATCACTCATCTAGAGCCAGACATCCTGGAATGTGAAGTCAAGTGGGCTTTAGAAAGCATCACTATGAACAAAGCTAGTGGAGATGATAGAATTCCAGTTGAACTATTTCAAATCCTGAAAGATGATGCTGTGAAAGTGCTACGCTCAATATGCCAGCAACTTTGGAAAACTCAGCAGTGGCCACGGGACTGGAAAAGGTCAGTTTTCATTCCAATCCAAAAGAAAGGCAATGCCAAAGAACGCTCAAATTACCGCACAATTGCACTCATCTCACATGCTGGGAAAGTAATGCTCAAAATTCTCCAAGCCAGGCTTCAGAAATACATGAGCTGTGAACTTTGAGATGTTCAAGGTGGTTCTAGAAAAGGCAGAGGAACCAGAGATCAAATTTCCAACATCCGCTGGATCATCGAAAAAAGCAAAAGAGTTCCAGAAAAACATCTATTTCTGCTTTACTGACTATGCCAAAGCCTTTAACTTTGTGGATCTCAATAAACTGTGGAAAATTCTGAAAGAGATGGGATTACCAGACCCCCTGACCTGCCTCTTGAGAAACCTATATGCAGGTCAGGAAGCAACAGTTAGAACTGGACATGGAGCAACAGACTGGTTCCAAATAGGAAAAGGAATATGTCAAGGCTGTATACTGTCACCCTGCTTATTTAACTTCTATGTAGAGTACATCATGAGAAATGCTGGGCTGGAAGAAGCACAAACTGGAATCAAGATTGCCAAAAGAAATATCAATTACCTCAGATATGCAGATGACACCACCCTTATGGCAGAAAGTGAAAAGGAACTGAAAAGCCTTTTGATGAAAGTGAAAGAGGAGAGTGAAAAAATTGGCTTAAAGCTCAACATTCAGAAAACTGAGATCATGGCATCTGGTCCTATCACTTCATGGGAAATAGATGGGGAAACAGTGAAAACAGTGTCAGACTTTTTTTGGGGGGGGGGGCTCCAAAATCACTGCAGATGGTGACTGCAGCCATGAAATTAAAAGATGTTTACTTCTTGGAAGGAAAGTTATGACCAACCTAGATAACATATTGAGAAGCAGAGACATTACTTTGTCAACAAAGGTCCGTCTAGTCAAGGCTATGGTTTTTCCAGTGGTCATGTATGGATGTGAGAGTTGGACTGTGAAGAAAGCTGAGCGCCGAAGAATTGATGGTTTTGAACTGTGGTGTTGGAGAAGACTCTTGAGAGTCCCTTGGACTGCAAGGAGATCCAACCAGTCCATTCTAATGGAGATCAGCCCTAGGTGTTCTTTGGAAGGAATGATGTTAAAGCTGAAACTCCAGTACTTTGGCCACCTCATGTGAAGAGTTGACTCATTGGAAAAGACTCTGATGCTGGGAGGGATTGGGGGCAGGAGGAGAAGGGGACGACAGAGGATGAGATGGCTGGATGGCATCACCGACTCGATGCACGTGAGACTGAGTGAACTCCAGGAGTTGGTGATGGACAGGGAGGCCTGGCATGCTGTAATTCATGGGAGTCGCAAAGAGTCGGATATGACTGAGTGACTGAACTGACTAAACTGAACTGAATTTCATTCAAGGCAGGGAGTGCTTCATGGAAAAATCGTCACTTACAATTTATGGATTATGAATAAGCTATTCAACAAGAGTCATAGGAGGAAATTTGAAATTCATACTTAAGGGGAAACCTGGGTAAAATGTTAAAAAGCAGATATGTTTTTGATGGTTAATTTTATGTTGTTGAGTGGGTGATAGATGCTCAGATTAAACACTGTTTCTGTACATTGTCTTTAAGGGTAATTCTAATTGATGGATTCAATAAAGCGGATTGCACACCGCAGGGTGTGGGTGGGCATCATTCTATCAGTGAGGACCTGGATTGAACAAAAGGCAGAAGGAGGAAAGCTGAGACATATTATTCTATCTTCTCTGACCCTCAAATTGGGGCTTAAATCATCAGCTCCCCTGGTTCTTAGGTGTTCACACTTGAACTGAATTAGCACCGCCAGTCCTCCTGACTCTCCACTTTCTGTTCTTTTTCAGTAGCTAAGTGTGTCCAATTCTTTGAGACTTTGTGGACTGCAGCATGCCAGGCTTCCGGTTCTCACATCTCCACCCTTGAACTGAATTAACATTACTGGTCTTCCTAAATCTCCACCTTATTGACAGCCAGTTTGTGAGAAATCTCAGCTTTCATAATTGTATGAGCCAATTCCTCTCAACAAATCTCCTGTTGGTTCTGTTTCTCTAGAGAACCTTAATACAAGGATGAAAGTTATAAAGGACTCTGTGTTAAATATTCTGAAAGGATAGGGGAAATGCATACACCTGCTGCAGTTAGAGTTTAACCAGTGATTTTGATAATGCGAACAAAAGGAAAATGGAAAAAGTGTTCCACACAATACTGGTAAGACTTGCTAAGAAAAGAGCCATACAGGAAAAAATAAATCAGGACTAAGTTTATTCTTGTGAGTATACAAAATTGGAGGGATAGTTATTGATGAAGCTAGAAATAATAATTAAAATAGGAAAATCAAATAATAGGAATACCTTCTAATTTATTATATATGATATGCTATATACTTTCATATGTTATTTAATATAAAATAATTTTAAGGTACAGAATTTAAAAAGTCAAAAAGCTGAATTGTTTTTCTGGAGTGAGTTTGAAGAAGGAAAATATGTTTTGTTGTTTACAAAAGTATTTCAATAAAACAAAATAAAGTTATTTAACTCAGTTTAAAGAGCTAGTCTCCTGCACTTTATGCATATACAAGAATCCTCTTACACTGGAATTAAACAATTTATTGAGGATTTGCATGTAGCAAAACACAGATGAAGAATCACTGGTTGACTGGAAAAATTGTAAAATTAATAATTTATGCCATTGATTTGCTAAGCCAATTTATGAAGCTGAACATGTACAAAGTCTCAGGACCCTAACTATTGTTTCAATAAAACTAATCCAAAATGCAAAGTCTACAGTCTTGTATGTTAGTTGTTCTGACAGAGATAATTTAATTTGATTGCTTGATCTGTTTCTAAATATTCTAAAATTACACAAATGCAAACACTTGGGATTGTTACCTGCTATTAACCTCAAATGATATGAATACAAACACAAGCACAGCACACAAACTCTTTCCATCTCTCTCCCTCTCATACACACACACACACACACAACCCAATATAACCAAATGACTCTATGCCTTTCTGAGAGTCATTTACATTTAATAATTCAACTAGCATTAAATTTTCTAAATAAATAAATAAGGTATAGATTGTATTCCTGATCATGGACTCAATATTAATACGTTAAATGCATCACAATAATTACCAAGAGCATAAGAAGAAAACAAAAATGCAACTATAATTTTTGGCACTGCATAAATCACTAGATACCTAGTCATTCTTCCTGGCTATGAAGTACATACATACACATATACCAAACAGGAGTCTTTAAGTGACGTGCATACATGATATCCATAAGTTACTTTGTTTATTGACTATGTAGATATTTCATCCCTAGTAATTCAACTCACAATGTGTTATAATAGGATTTTCTCTAGAATTCGATATTTAATACCCACTCAGAGCTGCCATCTATGGGGTCGCACAGACTCAGACACGACTGAAGCGACTTAGCAGCAGCAGCAGCAGAGCTGCATATTTCACACTAACCAATCTCTTCATGACTTTTGCCTCTCACGTCTTTTATTTTGGAACAACTCTATGTCGAGGCAAATATTTCTTTTCTTTCTCTCTCTTTTTTTCTGCGTCACGCGGCACGTGTGATCTTAGCTCCCAGACCAGGCGTTGAACTGGTGACCCTGCAGTGGAAGCTCGGAACCTTAAGTGCCAGAAGAGTGGAGAAGTCACAGAAGTCTTTTGATTATCATTCTTTTCTTATCCTTTCAGGCTGCACTTGGGCTATATTTATATTCTCTTGACTGTCACCTACACAGTTTCCTCTCATGCAACGTGAAGAAACTGATTCCTGTAACAAAATCAATTAAGTCGCAGTACGGAGGAAGTGGGTATGTTTGGTTACGTTTCAGGGGTCATAACTATGCCACAGCAGCTAGTTTTGCTGTCTGTCCAGACTCTCAAGTTGTCTTGGCCATTACCAATCCCAGAGCATTGTCCCCTTTGTTTTCCTATGGAGACTTCTGAATTGATTGACAAGTAAGCATAGCCTTTTCATCTGTTAAAATCCCAGACACTCACCACATTATAGCATGGTTCTAGGCATCAATAAATGCTTGACCAATGATTTGTAATTAATATGTAATTATATACCATGCTATTTACATTTTATATGTAAATATAGTATCAGAACATTTATGATAAGTCTGGGCGTTTCTTTCTCTGTATCATAAAAACAAACAGAATGTCTGTGCTAACCCATACAATACCTGCAGTGTAGGTCATATTAAAATGAAATGAGTTTTTATCACTTCCCAACTGAACTTGCTACTCCATTAAGGTAGATCAAATTGCTTACCTTGACAGAGATTGATTGCCAATTAACTGTAGAATAAGCCAACCAAAATGAAGGGTTGGGAAATGCCTTGAAGTTTACTGAGCCATCTTTATTAAATATGGAGGTCTGTGGCATAAATACTCCCAAGAAAATTGTTTCTGGAAAAAAAAATGTTATAGATGTTGCAAGAGGTGGTAATGGTATTCTGACAAAATAGGAAATCTTGGTAATTCTGTAGAGAAACTTAAGGTGACCTTGTAAAGAGACTACATAAACCATTCGATAAAATTCAGCTTTTCTGACATTCTTTACTCTTGCCACAATTTGACATCGAGTTGCATCAAGTCAAATGAAACTTTGTGAACAGCCATCCTTCATACATTAAATTCCATCTTTTCTCTGTCTCCTAGGGCATGAAATAGCTGCTGACCCTCTCCTGTTTGTTTCTTTGTCAAGTTGCAAGCAGGGCTTGATACCTTTTGACTTTCATAGCTTTCCAGTTTTTATTATATCTGTGGTAGGCTTCGAATAGCAAATATTTCTCCATTCGGGTCTAATAGAGTTAGTGAAGAGCATTAGATTTAAGTGGTTCCAAGACTTAATTTGTTTTAAGTTTTCTCACATGTGGCTTAGTAGACAGCTTCTGGTATGGCTCCAGAAATGATTCTCCAAATCTTAGGAGGAAGTTAGCACAGCATCTGCAGCCTAAATTATATTGTCTCCACCAAGCTCTATGCCCTTTACATAATGCTTGTCTGATGTGTGGCTACATGGTTTTATCAAACAAGTACTTCTGCTTTCTGAAACATTTCAAAATGTCAATGGCTCTCCAAGACCTAAAGCCGTGTAACATTGAAATTCTGTATTAATTCTAGGTTCTACAAAGTTCATGATTTTACGTCTGTTAGTTCTAAAAATATTAACACAAAACATCTACATTCAAAGTAATGAAAATCTGAATGTGTATGAAGCACGTTATTGGAAGAATTCACCTAAGATAAGCTGGTGATAATGCTTCAGAAAGTTTTTTTTTTTTTCTTTCTACTTGCCTGATGGATGCAAATCAAATTCTTTGACCTTAGGAGAGTGATCATAAAATGTAATCAAAGTTTCCAGATCGAAAGGTGCTCTGAACAGTTCAGTAGGCAGCTGCATCAATGCTATAAAGCACCATGACTGCTAACACAGGTCATGCTTCTGGAAAACAAGATGAAAATCTTTTGCTTTTAAAAGGAGTGTGGTCAGGTCCTAGGAAAAGAATGACAGCTATATTTATATAGCCTCCAACCCCAAGCAATTTGCAGATTTTTTTAATGTAATTAACCTCCAAAGTATTCTGGTTGCATATGTTTAAAAGTGGGTTGCACATACCCTTCTAACAAACAGAAATCTAAAGGGTTAGATAATCTAGCGGCTTAACTCAATGTTGACAAACCAAATATCGGTATAAGTCTTTAAGTATGATTTCATTGCTTCCTTGAAAGAAATTTAAACTATTTGGGGGGTTAGGGGAAAAAAAGTCTCTAAATTTACTGTCTAACGAAAAGAGCAATTCACAATGTGAAAAGTGATTAACATAGTACTACACTTCACAAGTATCAGATGCTTAAAAGATTACCAGAATGTGATTGCCTACTCATTCAGTGCTTCAGAATTTTGCTTATTTGAATCTGACGCTTCTAATTTGGAATTCCTGTCTGAAAAATTCTAGGTAGGTTAAAATGTGTGTGTATGTGTGTGAGAGAGATCTTTGAAACACACAATTTTACTGAATAAATTTATTTTATATATTTTTTAATAATTTTACTTCTTTCTACCTCTACAAAATGTGAAGAATTATGCCAGAAAGAGGCAAAATTATATGTTATGTTTTAAAATACTTTCAGATTCTAATGGAAGACAGAGTGTGATTTCCCAGGGGAAATATTATAATCCATCAAGTTTATTGAATGAGATATTGAAGGAGCCTGATAACAGAGAAGGGTGGTTAGGTATGTCAGCAAGGCCAATATCAGTTCTCACGCTAGTAGACAAAAGTGAAACAATTCTGTGGTTAGCTTTTTATGTATTATCAATTCAAGTCAAGGAACCAACCAGCTTTTTTTTTTAATTGAACACCACAGCATACCAAGAAATATACTATGAGTTAAAAATATAAAAAGAGTTAGATAAGGTCAATACACTTAAGGAAAATAGGAGAATAGCAATCAATTACAAAGTAGTTTTAAGAACTACAGGGAGAAAAGAGACAGATACTAGATAGTGGCAGGGACTAAACTGTTCATGCCCCCTAACCCTGCCCCACAAAAATTCCTATATTGAAACCTTAAACCCCAGTGTGACTCTATTTGGAGGTAGCACCTTTAAGAATGCATTTAAGGTTAAATGAAGTTGTGTTCTTGCCTGGAGAAACCCAGGGACAGGGGAGCCTGGTGGGCTGCCATCTACAGGGTCACACAGAGTTGGACACGGCTGAAGTGACTTAGCAGCAGCAGAAAAAGTTGTAAGTGTGAGCCTAAATCTAATAGGGCCAGTGTCCTTATAAGAAGAGGAATGGACACCAAAGACCTCTCTTTCATCACACACACAGAGGAAAGGCCATGTGAGGACATAGCATCGAGGTGGCCATATGCAACCCAGCAAGAGAGGCCTCCCAGAAGCCAGCACTGACAGCACTTTGGTCTTGCACTTCTAGCCTCCAGACAGAGAAGACACATGTCTATTGTTTAAGCCACCCAAAATGTCGTAATCTCTTATGCCAGTCCAAGTTAATGATTAGAGAGAGATGAGAGATAGATAGGTGTGGAAAAAACAGAGCAAACAATAAGACATATCCCAACTACAGATAGAGACAGTGGAG
This sequence comes from Bos grunniens, assembly GCF_055505025.1. Lineage (NCBI taxonomy): Eukaryota > Metazoa > Chordata > Mammalia > Artiodactyla > Bovidae > Bos > Bos grunniens. The sequence goes on along the minus strand of NC_141176.1, from coordinate 4,355,553 downwards.
AGGCACGATACCTGCCCTGAGTCTTTTTATTTTTTTTTAATTTTTTTTTTTTTAACTTTACAATATTGTATTAGTTTTGCCAAATATCAAAATGAATCTGCCACAGGTATACCTGTGTTCCCCATCCTGAACCCTCCTCCCTCCTCCCTCCCCATACCCTCCCTCTGGGTCATCCCAGTGCACCAGCCCCAAACATCCAGTATCGTGCATCGAACCTGGACTGGCGACTCGTTTCATACATGATATTATACATGTTTCAATGCACTGAGTCTTAAAAGATAAAGTCTGCTTAGTAGATTACTTTCTCTCATGATTCTGTGTTGATCTTCTGAAAGCAAGTTCCAAAATTTTTACCACATGGCCTTGCCCTGTACTTTCTTATCTATTTTACTCTGAGTTCATGCCTTTCTCCATACTATATTGTCAATGTCCTTCAAACTAAAACTCTTTGGATCTAAACCTCACCACTTGTCTAAGTGTTAAATTACCAGTACCTCAGGAAAATTCTGCTGGTTGGGTCTTCTTTCCATTTCTGAAATTTAATTATTTCAATCATCTTGGCATAAATTATACTACTACCACTAATAATAATAAATTCGTAAATTCATCCTACATAGTGTTTTCATGTATGTGGTTTTATTACCTAAGACAATGCTGTCACCAATTGTGTTTAATCATATTTCCAAAAAGAAAATACTAAGGACTAGGGAGGTTAAGTGATGTGCTAAAGTTCAGTTCATATTTTGTGGTCTGACATTTAGGTCTTTGATCCATTTAGCGTGTACCTTTGTGTATGGCTACATTACCATGTGTAAAATAGATAGCCAAGGGGAATTTGCTATATGGTTCAAGAAACTCAAACAGGTGCTCTGTATCAACCTAGAGGGGTGGGATGGGGACGGACATGGGAGGGAGTTTTAAGAATGAAGGGATATATGTATACCTATGGCTAATTTATGTTGAGGTTTGAAAAAAAAAATTCTGTAAAGCAATTATCCTCCCATAAAAAACTAATTAATTAAAAAAAAAACAAAAACGCTCAGTACAGTTCAGTCACTCAGTCGTGTCTGACTCTGTGACCCATTGACTGCAGCATGACAAGATTTCCTGTACATCACCAACTCCCAGAGCTTGCTCAAAGTCCTGTCCATCGAGTCAGTGATGCAATCCAACCATCTCATCCTCTGTCACCCCCTTCTCCTCCTACCTTCAATATTTCCCAGCATCAGGGTCTTTTCAAATGAGTCAGTTCTTCACATCAGGTAGCCAAAGTTTGGAGTTTCAGCTTCAGCATCAGTCCTTCCAATGAATATTCAAGACTGATTTCTTTACGATTGACCAGTTAGACCTCCTTGCAGTCCAGGGGACTCTCAAGGTTCTTCTTCAGTATCACAGTTCGAAAGGATCAATTCTTCGGCCCTCAGCTTTCTTTGTAGTCCAACTCTCACATCAACAGGGCTACTGGAAAAACCAAAGCTTTGACTAGACAGACCTTTGTTGGCAAAGAAATGTCTTTACTTTTCAATACACTGTCTAGGTTGGTCATAGCTTACCTTCCAATGAGCAAATGTCTTTTAATTTCATGGCTGTAGTCACGATAGGCAGTGATTTTTGGAACCCCCCAAAATAAAGTCTGTTACTGTTTCCATTATTTCCCCATCTATTTGCTGTGAAGTGATGAGACCGGATGCCATTGTTTTAGTTTTCTGAATGTCAAGCTTTAAGCCAGTTTTTAAACTCTCCTCATTCAGCTCCATCAAGAGGCTCTTTAGTTCTTCTTCACTTTCTGCCATAAGGGTGGTGTCATCTGCATATCTGAGGTTATTGATATGTCTCCCGGCAATCTTGATTCCAACTTGTGCTTCGTCCAATGCAGCGTTTCTCATGATGTACTCTGCATAGAAGTTAAATAAACAAGGTGACAATATATAGCCTTGATGTACTCCTTTTCCTATTTGGAGCCAGTCTGTTGTTCCATGTCCATTTCTAACTGTTGCTTCCTGTTCTGCATACAGATTTCTCAATAGGAAGGTCAGGTGATCTGGTATTCCCATCTCTTGAAGAATTTTCCACAGTCTGTTGTGATCCACACAGTCAAAGGCTTTGGTGTAGTCAGTAAAGCAGAAGTAGATGTTTACTGGAACTTTCATGCTTTTTCAATGATCCAACAGATGTTGGCAATTTGATCTCTTGTTCCTCTGCCTTTTCTAAATCCAGCTTGAACATCTGGAAATATACAGTTCACATCCTGTGCTCACGTCCTGTGTCCAGTCCACATTCTGAAGCCTGACTTGGAGAATTTTGAGCATTACTTTGCTAGTGTGTGAGATGAGTGCAATTGTGTGGTAGTTTGAGCATTCTTTGGCATTGCCTTTCTTTGAGATTGGAATGAAAACTGATCTTTTCCAGTCCTGTGGCCACTGTTGACTTTTCCAAATTTGCTGGCATATTGAGTGCAGCACTTTCACAGCATCATCTTTCAGGGTTTGAAATAGCTCATCTGGAATTCCATCACCAGCATTGTTCATAGTGATGCTTCTTAATGCCCACTTGACTTTGCATTCCAGGATGTCTGACTCTAGGTGGGTGATCACACTGTCATGGTTATCTAGGTTATGAAGATTTTTTTTTTTTTATAGTTCTATGTATTGTTGCCCCTCTTAATATCTTCTGCTTCTGTTCAGTCCATACCACATCTGTCCTTTATTGTGCCCACCTTTGCATGAAATGTTCCTTTGGTATCTCTGATTTCTTGAAGAGATCTCTAGTCTTTCCCATTCTATTGTTTTCCTCTATTTCTTTGCACTGATCACTGAAGAAGGCTTTCTTATCTCTTTGCTATTCTTTGGAACTCTGCATTCCAATAAGTATATCTTTCCTTTATTCCTTTGTCTTCAGCTTCTCTGCTTTTCTCAGCTATTTGTAAGGCCTCCTCAGACAAACATTTTGCCTTTTTGCGTTTCTTTTTCTTGGCGATGTTCTTGATCACTGCCTCCTGTACAATGTCACAAACCTCCATCCATAACTCTTCAGGCACTCTATCAAATCTAATCCCTTGAATCTACATGTCACTTCCACAGTATAATCCTAAGGAATTTGATTTAGGTCACACATGAATGATCTAGTGGTTTTCCTACTTTCTTCAATTTAAATCTGAATTTGGCAATTAGGAGTACATGATCTGAGCCACAGTTATCTCCCAGTCTTGATTTTGCTGACTGTATAGAGCTTCTCCATCTTTGGCTGCAAAGAATATAATCAATCTGATTTCAGTATGGACCATCTGGTTGTTTCCAAGTGTAGAGTCATCTCTTGTGTTGTTGGAAGAGGGTGTTTGCTATGACCGGTACATTCTCTTGGCAAATCTCTGTTTGTTTTCTCCCTGCTTCATTTTGTACTTCAAGGCCAAATTTGCCTGTTACTCCAGGTATCTCTTGACTTCCTACTTTTGCATTCCAGTACCCTTTAAAGAAAAGGACAACTTTGTGTGTGTGTGTGTGTGTGTGTGTGTGTGTGTGTGTGTGTGTTAGTTCTAGAAGGTCTTGTAGGTCTTCAGAGAACCATTCAACTTCATCTTCCTCAGCATTAATGTTTGGGGCATAGACTTCAATTCTCTCATATTGAATGATTTGCCTTGCAAAGGAACAGAGATGATTCTTTCGTTTTTGAGATTGTCTCCAGAAGTACTGCATTTCCAACTCTTTTGTTGACTATGATGGCTACTCCATTTCTTCTAAGGGATTCTCACCCACGGTAGTAGATATAATGGTCATCTGAGTTAAATTCACCCATTCCAGTCCGTTTTAGTTCACTGATTCCTAAAATATTGATGTTCACTCTTGCCATCTCCTCTTTGACCACTTTCAATTTAACTTGATTTGTGGACTTAACATTCCAGGGTTGTATGCAATATTGTTCTTTATGACATCAGACTTTACTTCCATCACCAACATACATCAACAACTGGGCATTATTTTGGCTTAGGCTCCATCTCTTTTTTCTTTCTGGAATTATTTCTTCACTGTTCTCCAGTAGCATATTGGGCATCTACTGACCTGGGGAGTTCATCTTTCAGTGTCATATCTTTTTGCCTTTTCATACTATTCATGATGTTCTCAAGGCAAGAATACTGAAGTGGTTTGCAGCCCCTTCTCCAGTGGACCTCATTTTGTCAGAACTCTCCACCATGACCTGTCCGTCTTGGGTGGCACTACACGGCATGGTTCATAGTTTCATTGAGTTAGACAAGGCTGTGGTCCATGTGATCAGTTTGACTAGCTTTCTGTGATTGTGGTTTTCATTCTCTCTGCCCCCTGATGGATAAGTATAAGAAGCATATGGAAACTTCCTGATTGGAAGGAGTGACTGAGGGGGAATCTGGGTCTTGTTCCGATGGGCAGAGCCATGCTCAGTAAATCTTTAATCCAATTTTCTGTTGATGGGTGGGGCTGTGTTCCCTCCCTGTTGTTTGACCTGAGACCAAACTATGGTGGAGGTAATGAAGATGATTGAGTCCTCCTTCTAAAGTCCTGTGCATGCACTGCTGTACTCAGTGCCTCCGACCCTGCAGCAGGCCACCGCTGACCCAAGCTTCCACCCGAGACCTCTGGACACTCACAGGCAAGTCTAGGTCAGTCTCTAGGTCAGTCTCTTGTGGGGTCACTGCTCCGTTCTCCTGGGTCCTGGTGCACACAAGGTTTTATTTCTGCCCTTCAACTTTCTTTTGCCCCAGTCCTGTATAAGTCCTGGAGGCTCTATGGTGGGGTAAATGGTGACCTCCTCCAAGAGGGCTCATGCCACAGGCTGTGTGAGACCCAGGTCTGCTGCACCCAGAGTCCCTGCCCCTGCAGCAGGCCACTGCTGACCTGTACCTCCACAGGAGATGTTCAAACACTCAAGGCAGGTCTGGCTCAGTCTGTGTGGTGAGTCCTGATGCACACAAGATTTTGAGCCCTCCAAGCATCTCTGGAGGGTACAGGGTTTGATTCTAAATGTGATTTTGCCCCTCCTACCATCTTGATGGGGCTTCTCCTTTTCCCTTGGAGGTGGGGTATCTTTTTTTGGTGGGATCCAGCATTCTCCTGTCAATGATTGCTACTCAGTTATCTTTAATGATCAGGGTATGAAATAATTCATGAATTTGCAATCAGTTTTCTCCTAGTGGCTGTCTATTGTCTGTGGTCTAACATTAGTATCCAGTCACCCATTTATTGCTGTTAAGAGCCTGTGATCTCTGTTTGTCAACACATAGCTCCAGTTTTCAAGTGGAGTATTTGAATGGAAGGCAGCTTAGGCTTAGGTAGGGCAGTGCATTCCTTTACTCTGGCCGTACAGTTTACTGTTAAAATGGCCCCTTTACTGCCTATCCCAGGGATTTTGTTGGAGTACCTTGAAGAGGTGTTTGCTTTCTTTCTCTAAACTTGAACCAAGAGAAAGTAAAATGCAACTGTAACATCTGTCTCATGAGGATGTGCAATAGGAGAATGAAAACAACATCCATACATGACCACTGGAAAAACCATAGCCTTGACTAGACGGACCTTTGTTGGCAAATAAAGCTGGGTCAAAAAAACTGTTTACTTCAGGAGGCAGACATAAGTGAAAAGTGGCCACCATAAAAGAGAAATATAGAATTAGATGCAAGACAGTATGGCCTACAATGAGACAAAAAATTATGATAAGAATATTTTTAAGTGTAATGACCAAAGAAGAAAGGAGAAAACTAATAACCAAGGACCATAGAGTTAGGGTGCCAAGGAAGCTGGTTTATTTGCTATAGTAGTGATGACTAGAAGGATAGTTTCATCCTCACACAAGAACAGTCAACCTAGATTTTCATTTTGGTGGGATACAGGGAGAAAATTAGCAACAGTGAAGGTAGGGATCATTGAGCAGAAGTTGTTAGAGGAGTATTCCAACCTTCTAGTTAAAGTGGCTCCAGAGAGGTCCCCAAGGCTTAAAATGACACAGCCCATGCCTTCAAGGAAAACCCCACCGAAAATAAAAATATGTAGCCATTCTTACATTCTCCATACCTGGCCCCTAGTGGCACGATAGTGACTCAGCAAAATTTTATTGACTAAATGAATATGTACTGAATGGAGTCTCCATTTATTTAAAGCTTTTAACGAGCTTGAAGGAAAAAAATCTAGCACCAATCTGGGCCATAAGAAGGTCAAATTTTACCTAGAATAATTCCTTTAAAATTGAATGCCTGTAAAAAGATATTACAAACTAGAAAGAGGAATGACAAGAACAGCTATCTATAATGATTTATATAAGGTTTGAGATATACACTCTATTAAACTCTTAACACAATACTTGCTTGCAATTATTATGAACACTCACACTTAGCAAGAAGTAGGTCTCCGTTCAAAATGGCTTGCCAGTCTATTTTGAATTATGGGAAGGAATTCCACGTGCCAATAAGGCAAGAGCTGCCTGAGAAATGCTGGGATTCCAAGGACATGTTTTAGCTATTAGTTCAAGTCAAAACAAGTTAAATGTGCAGGGAAAAGAATCCCACTGAGGAAGCACAAAGATTAAAAACTGCCTGTTTTTGTTTATTTTTGTCATATAATAAACTATGGAGAATATCTAACTAGCCTAAGAAAACAAACTGATTTCAGGAACTTTATTTGGGCCATTTTCATACACACATAATGCTATGCTAATTTTAAATGAATCTCAGTTTTCCACTTAAACATGCCAGCAGGAAGTCTACTTGGCAATACTTTCTTGGATGTTTTGCCAATTGTTGTATGTACTGAAAAACAACAAAACCTCTTTCTATAAAAAGCATCATATAATTCAGACTTTGCAATGATCCAGAAAGGATTCCACCTCAATTACTCTGAATGAGTGAAGTATTGCAATATTCTTCCCGCATCAATGTTGAGTTCCACGGGTCTCTCATTACAGAATTCTAAAATCATTAAATAGGAGCTGCTGACTTTTGTGGAGATCTTTTTGCTTGGCTCCCAGGACTATCCTTAGCAAATCCAAATGGTTCCCTCTGCATGTGTCATTCTGAACCATTCTTTCTTCCCTGGATCTTCAATGTCCCCGAAGTAGATGGTCACTACCCTCATCTGGCATCAATGTCTTTCACTTATGACCACTAACAACATATTACAGACATTAAGATACTTTCTCATTTAAAAACTCTACATCCTGGGTGTTATTTTTATCTTCATAGTACAGAGGAAGAAGCTGATAAGTGTGAGGGAATTTTCCATAAATCACACAAGTCTCATTTACACTAGTAAATGAGAAAGTTAAGCTTCAAATCTCGGTATGTGTGATTCCACCTGAATTCTAAAGCAGTGTGTAGGAAATCCTCAATCTTAGTTTGTTTGAGCTGTTACCACAAAATGCCATGGATTGGGTGGCTAAACAACAGAAATCTATTTCTTACATTTCTGAAGACTGGTAACTCCAAGCTGATAGCACCAGCATGCTCACATTCTGGCAAAGTTCCTCTCTTTTGACTGCCTATGGGTTGCTGTATCCTCATGGGGCTAGGGCGCCCTGTGGGATTTCTTCTTTAAGAGCCCTAATCCCATTATGAAGGCTCCACCTTCACCATGTGAGCACCTACCAAAGGCCCTTTTTTCTCATACCATCACATCAGGCATTAGGATTTCAACACTGAAGTTTGGGGGAACACAAACACTCAGACTATAACACTCACTCCTCTACTTATATTCAGTTCAATTCAGTTCAGTTACTCAGTCATGTCTGACTCTTTGCGAATCGCAGCATGCCAGGCCTCCCTGTCCATCACCAACTCCCGCAGTTCACTCAGACTCACATCCATCGAGTCAGTGATGCTGTCCAGCCATCTCATCCGTCTCATCCCTTCTCCTCCTGCCCCTAGTCCCTCGCAGCATCAGAGTCTTTTCCAATGAGTCAACCCTTCACATGAGGTGGCCAAAGTACTGGAGTTTTAGCTTTAGCATCATTCCTTCCAAAGAAACCCCAGGGCTTATCTCCTTCAGAATGGACTGATTGGATCTCCTTGCAGTCCAAGGGACTCTCAAGAGTCTAACTGGAATACAGTCATGCCCACTGGTTTATGAATTGCTTATGGCTGCTTTTGGGCTTTAAGCAGCAGAGTTGGGTAGCTGGATTAGGGACCACATGGCCCACAAAGATGAAAATGCTTGCTATCTGGCCTTTCACAGAAAAAATTTACCAACCTGTGCTCTAGCAACTGCATCATTAAGTTATCCCCTCTAGTACCCAATACTGTCACCAAAGCAATGTTTCTCCTTGTAGACAGATTTCACTGGAATTCCCAAAGTACAGAGCAACGAGTCATAAAGAATTAGTCTTTCTTAAATTTTAGAAATAGCACTTTAGCACATTTTTCATACAATTGTGGAGACTACATAATTGTAGTGATATGAATGGATGTTTGAATAATTCAAATGATTCTGAATTTTACATACACTCCATATATATATATACATATATATACATATATTTGATGTATTTTTCCAAGTTTGTTTATATTTTCTATTGACTGAGGAAATCAGTTTTAGCTTAATCTATCAAGCGTTTGTTAAGTGGTAAATCATAACCATAGCACAGAAGACATTGTCTGGGACATTGACCATAAATGAATGGCACACACCAAAATATTGTTGGATTCTCATTTGAAAAATTTTAAGTAGCTGTTTCACAATAGATAAGATATCTAATATTCTAAATGTTCTTTTACAAATGCTAGATGTAACCAGTGCCTTGAGGATTGTGGCAGCTGGAGTAGGACTCAAGGAAATAGAAGAAGATTGAGATGGGTAATTTAAAGGCTGTCAAATGTATGCAGTGTAAATGGAAGCTTTGGAACGTCAGTGAAAAAAGTCATTTTACCAAGTTTAAATAAGAACTTTAGAAAAGGTATGTTGTTCCCACAGCACATTTTAGGTGAGAAATGAAAATTCCCATCCTATAGAGTAACAGAGTTTTACATTTTACCAACAATCGTTCCATGTGATCTTTCAGTGGTAACCTATGTTCCATTTTCAATAAATTCTTAATCTTTAAGAAATTTTCCCATTTTATATTTGCTCCACATTTATTTAAAGAATTTACCTAAAATATATTAGAGAATTCTAAGCTTCACTATTGATCTGTTAAAGAAAAATAAAAGAAAATCACTGATGCAATACCAGCAACTGTTTTCTCAAGCCAAAATTGATTGAGAGTGTCCCCTGTATAAAAATGAAATGCATTTCTGTGGATGCACTGATGCTTCACCATCTGTCCAACATCTCAGATTTACTCTCCCAGATAACTTCATATTTCACCCTGTAGTCCCTAAAGAAACATCACTTTAAACAGGGCCACATGGAAAAATACACTTCAATAACATTTGAAGGTCTTGCATTTAGCTGCAAGGGCCTCTAACCTAAATGACTGATGTGTCTAGAGAGAAGCTCCATTTGAAGTTATGGAAATGGGGAGGAACAAATGCAAGGGACGGAATGTATTAAAAAAATGAGATGATGGCAGTAAAAGACATAGGGATTTACAGATAAAACCAAAAGATGCTGGCAGCCATCTATCAGTGTGACTTGATGAAATAGGTATTGGAAATTAACTCGGGAACCCTATGAATTACATTCACTCCATGCTCTGGGCTAAGCACTTGTCAATTTCAGCTGCTATTGCAACCTATTACTTACAGACTACATGGCTGGCAAGCTAATAGCACTGGATAGTGTTAAAGAAAATAGGAGAATAAACTGAATGTAGCAAGGCTTGTCACTGACAGAGTATATCTTTCTGAAGTCCAGGGTGAACACCCAAAGCCCCAGCTGTTCACTTGCTCCTAGGTAAGCACTTAACTCTACATACTATCATTTTGTCTATGAAGAAGAGTCTTCCTGAAGAATTAGCCAGAGGTCACCCAGATATCTGGGTACTTTTACTAGTATTTTTGAGATTTGCAGAAAATGCTGGGAATTTGAATGTTTTTTTAACTTTTAATTCAGTTTAAAGTTTTCAACTCCTTTCAGGTTGGTCAGATGCCATCCTGATTATTTAGTTTTAGTTTCAAATAAGATCTGTCCTTTTGCTTTAGGTTATTTTCCTTTTAATCATAGGCTTACTTCCTATGTTTACCTAGACAACTTATAACTCTTCCAAGTAAGATCAAATGGAAGGAGAGGTTGCAGTTTGTATTATGAAATATATTATTTCTCTGCTTCCCATAGACTCTATGTGTATGAGTGAATACATTTAATCTTACCTCATAAAAAATAAGAAATATGCATCTATACAACAAAATCCTTCTTTAAATTGAGCTCCACCAGTGTCCAGGAACTATATTGTATTTTTCAACTGATAAGCTTGTCTAACATTGAAATATTTTAATAAGCAAGCACATTCAGGGTAAATGTCAGCCAGAGTGATCTTCTGACTAACAGATGCTGATGGGTATAGAGAGGGGGAGAGGGACTTAAAAGCACTGAAAAATCAAGCAAGGCCAAATTAGAACAAATGTTTGTCAAGTAAAAAGGGCAGCTCTTCATCTGATGGAAGGGGTTTAATTAGAAAAGTCACAGAGAGGAGCTGTCTCGAAAGGACTGGTTCCATTCTCTTCAGATAAGCTAATGAACCTCATTGAACTTTGCAGAGAAAGGCTGAACCAATAATCCGAGCAAGAAGAATTCACAAAATGTGTTGCTTTGCCTCTTACATTCAAGAGGGTCAATTGCTAGGGGCACCAGGTCACAACACAGAAGTGCTGCAGGATTTTCCATCTGATTTTCCTTCTGAGTTGCCAAATAGGTACATGGATCAGAGAAAAATATAATTTGAATATGTCCTCTATGAAGGGCTTCCTTGGTGGCTTAGAAAGTAGAGTCCACCTGCAATGCAGGAGACCTGGGTTCAATTCCCGGGTCAGGAAGATCCCCTGGAGAAGGGAATGGCTACTTACTCTAGTATTCTTGCCTGGAGAATTCCATGGACAGAGGAGCCTGGTGGGCTACACGGTCCATGGGGTCACAAAGAGTCAGACACGACTCGACTGAGTAACTAAAACTTTCACTTTTTCCATAAAAACAAAACAAATTTTATTGTAAAGAAGTAATTATAAAATATAAATCGCCTGTTTTATGTACCAAATCACCTACAAGGTATATAATCTACACTGTGGGCATGCATGCTCAGTCATGTCTCTTTGCGATCATATGGACTGTAGCCCCCCAGGCTCATCTGTTCGTGTAATCTTCCAGGAAAGAATACTGGAGTGGGTTGCCATTTCCTCCTCTAGGGGATCTTTCAGACTCAGGGATCAAACCTGCATCTCCTGCATTGGCAGGAGATTATTTACCATTGAGCCACCTGGGAAGCCCAATTTATACTGATTATGGTCTATGCATCCCTGGGAATTTTCTCTTCCCCAATAGTAAGCATAACAAACATTCATTAAACAACATTCTTTTTTTGGTATTAGTCAAGGTCATCTTGGATATATAAAAGAATAACATAAACAGAATTTTATAAGAATAATTATGTAAGGAAGACACAAACCTCAAAGGAGGCTGAGTATGGAAAAATCTGAAGTTGTTTACAAATCTCACTAAAAATAAGAAGAGTCTAAACTTTTTCTGATTGTTTAAGGCTTCAGTGCTTTTTTTGTCAGTTTTATTTTCCTTACTGGTTAGCCTTTTGCAGAGAATTCATGTCTGGTATTGAACTCCTTGAAAGAGTAATAAAGCACATATGGAATAGAGTAGCATGTGAAATTAAACTGCAGAATGTTTATAGTGGAGCTTTTTTGACACGGGACCTTTACCAACTACCTTTAGGAAACCTTTCCTTTGTTATCTGACATAAGCAAATACAAGTGCTATGCAACGAATGTATTAAATCTTCCCCTAATCCACGCACTACCTCATGAGAGAAACCCGAAGCAAACACTTGGTTGTAATAGGTTAGAAATAAAAAAAAGGAAGTTAGTGGGTACCATTTTCATTTTCAAAATTACACTAAATAAACACACACACACACACACATGCACACATAACCACACACATACTCCAGAGAACCCTAGTCAGAAAGAAATCGGACCATTGTATTCTATTAACTTTCACATTTTCTTGTTGGCATGGGAAAAAATAAGAACTTTATAAAAATTGTTACGAATGTTCTGACTTAAAACTGTAAAGTATACCATACTTAAATACAAACAAGCTGATTTTGCCTTTGGTGGGGAGGATGGTGTCAGAAGAGGGAATTGTTATCAAAACTCATAGTGTTTCTTTATAATTTGATATTTGGATCTGGTTCCCTTGAGAAATTAAGTGGAGTTACTTTCAACCACTGGGCTTCAGAGTGGGAGACTAGACCTAGGACACTTCCTTGCTTGTATCAGAGATAGTCCTTAATGTTGTTACAGCTTTAATGCTGGGAACTATCCTAGACTGGGGAATTCTTTCCATTCCTCTAAAACAGTGGTTCTCAACTGGGAGCGACGTTGTCTTCTGGGAAGCATCTATGGAGACTAGAGTCAGCTTTGACTGTCGTAACTGAGGGGAGGAGATGCTACTGGCATCTAATGGGAAGAGGCTGAGGATACTGCTGAGCAGCCTACAACGTACAGGGCAGTCCCCCACAGCAATGAGTTATCCAGCCTCAAAAGTCAATAATTTCAAGTTGGAGAAAAGTGTACAGCCTAACTCATGAATGTGAGTCCTGGATTTCACAGGATATCTCTGTAATCATACATTAAACTTTTCTGTGACAGCTGAATTGTTTACTTCCACTTAATTTATATGCACAGACTCTCTTTTTTAAAATATTTTTCTGCTTACATGCAGCACAGATTTCAGCTTCAGGAAACATAAGAACTAGGGAATCAGCATGTATGATATTTTCTTGATAGCATAAAGTCATTTATTTAGAAATGCCAGTTTCCTGAAGCATGAGGGGAGAATGGGAGAGGTAGAGACCAAAAGTCTTGAGAACAAAAGTCATCTACTTAAAACATCCCCCTTCTGGGATTATTTCAAAATTGTAGCAAGGCTCAAGAAGTTTGCATCAACTTTACTGAGCTTGTCCTACATTAACTGCAAGTAGAAAGTGACCAGGTACAGCTACCTCTTATTTCTGACTTAATGAAAAATTTTAGTAGATTTAATTTATCATTTCTGAAATGGTAATTTACTTAGATGATCAACTTCCTAAGATGCCAGTCTTTATACAGCAAAAGCTATCACAATAATTATTGTATCTCAGAACTAAAATTAATCAAACCACTTGAGAAAGAGAGAGAGACATTTATTTCAGATCTTCATTTAAACCTGTGAACATGCTTACTCTTTGTTGGTAGCTCTTCCTGCATTTTGTAGAATTTTTTTTTTTTTTTTTTCAATTCATGGCTAAAGTAATCATGAAATAATTCACTGGATGTCAGTGTTGGAAGGGGACTTAAGACCACCTAATCCAACCTTTTAAGCAGTGAAGGACTCTTTTCTAAATTATTTCTGATGGATGTAGAGCAAACCTTATTGGAAATTTCTAAGGATAGCAGCTCACTCAAGTTTAAATGAATCTTGGTGTTAGAAAGAATTGAGCAAGTAATTTGTCTAACCACTCGCAAATTCTTAAATCCTCTCTACAATAGCTTTGACATTCACCTCAGTCATTCATTAAGTCAAGAAATATTACTTGAATATGAGTGTATTAATTTCCTCACGCACCCTTTGTTCAGTGTTTCAAGAAATACTACTTAAAAATTAACCCTGTTTCAAACCTTCACGTGTAAGATTCTGGGAAAACAATAGTAAAATGAAGTATGAATAATCCTTTCTTCATGGAAGATTATACCTAAACGGCAGAGATGTGCTTCATAAATAAGAGACAACAACTGAGTTAAAATGCTATAAAGGAAAAGCACAGGGAACTGATATTTGAAAGAAGGCTTCCCTGAAGAAGTAATTATTGAGTTATAACAGCAAAGTCAACACTCTCACCTCCAGCAATTGGAAAACACTACCTTATGTAAAACCGGTATCTCTCTTTTGATGGAGATTTTATAGTTTAATGGAGAATAAGCTGAAAAGTTCTTGTTAGAAATAATTTTCAAACTTTGCCATTCTTTAAATGCTAGTCACCAAGATAACAACTTTAGATATATTATCTAATTCCACCTTCCCAAGAAAGTAAAAAAACAGTTATTCTTTTCCCCTTTTACAAGTGAGGAAATTTAAATTTAGGGATGTTTGATATTTCTTCAAGCTCACATTGCTTATAAATCAGTAAGCCAGAACTAAAATCCCATCCCCTAAGGTCACACATCACATTACAATTTTTGGAAACAGCTGTAATTTTCACCTGTGGCCTTCCTCCATCCACGCTGAACTCTCCCAGTTCCCTTTCAGCATTTTTCACCTCAATGGTTTTTGAAATTTTTATCATCCACATGTTTTTCCTCTCCTCTCACTTAAATTCAGAGTGGATTGCAAATTCCAGTATAGGTTGATAAGCATGGTATAACTTGAACTATCATTGCTTTTTCTAGATCTGATATTCCTTTAAGTCATAATTTCCTTTTCTATTCACCATACCACATTTTAAATCACACTGAATTCCTGTCCATTAAAATCTCTTATTTTTGATACACTGTGACACTTTTTGTCTCCCTTACTGTACATTTGCACTACTTTCACAAGGCAGCTGTTTGATTATAGGGAACGTAAAACTTTTGTGAAGTTTGTCTTTATATCAGAAAACTATGTCCATCTGTACTTACCAACCACTATGGCCAAACATATCTGCCCATGTAACCACTGGATGGTGAGGATTGTGAGTCAGCATTTTTTAAAGCACAGTCATAAGAGCTTCCTCTGAATTACCTCATTTTAGCTTCCATTATGTGTTAGGAATGATGGGCTATTTCTATGAAATAACTGCAGTTTCAGGAAATTCTGTAGCTATCTGAAGTCTCACAACTGGTAACTGTTAGAGCTAGGAATGTTTCCTTTGAATGTCTCCTTTGGCTCCCTAACAGATATGTAAATGTAGTTACCAGACTTGTCTGGAGTTTTTCATTCTTTCATTAAATATGTATAGGATACAAGAGAGAAAAATAAGCTATATTCTATACATTTCACATCTTGTCTTCAAGTAGTAAAAATATGTCCCAGAAATATGATATGATTCAACAGCTTGCTAAGCATTATACAATGAAAAGAAAGAAGGAAAAAAAAAGAAAAGAAAGAAGGAAATTATTCTAAACTGGACTGGAATCAAGACAACTTGCCTTCTCAGATGAGGGATGCCCTAAACTGGATTCTGAAAGATGAATGAAAACTACTTGGAAATTGAGTGGTGGGGAACCGTCAAGTCATAGATAGGCAAAGGCTGGAGCAGGGGGGACCCTTCTTGTGAACGGCCTTTGTTCAATACAAGACAGTCAGGGAGAAAAAAGTTTAGTTCAGTCGCTCAGTCGTGTCTGACTCTGCGATCCCATGGACTGCAGCACGCCGGGCCTCTCTGTCCATCGCAGACCCCCAGAGCTTATTCAAACTCATATCCATAGAGTTGGTGATGCCATCTAACCATCTCACCTTCTGTCATCCCCTTCTCCTGACTTCAATCTTTCCCAGCATCAGGGTCTTTTCCAATGAGTCATTTCTTCACATCAGGTGGCCAAAGTATTGGAGTTTCAGCTTCAGCATCCACCCTTCCAATGAATATTCAGTACTGATTTCCTTTAGGATAGAGTGGTTTGATCTCCTTGCAGTCCAAGGAACTCTCAAGAGTCTTAAAATACCAATATCTCTCAAGAGTCATAAAATACCTTATATTTCTGTGCTAAGGAGTTTGGACTTTATCGTGAAAGCTATGGGAGTCATTATAAGATTTTGGAGCAAGGAAAAGACATGATTAGATTTGCATTTTAGAAAGCGCACTCTGGCAGCAGGTGTAAATAATGGATTAGAGGAAAGTCAAACTAGAAAGAAGGAATCCAGCCAGGAGGCTGTTACAGGAATCCAAACAAGACAAGGTCAGGGCTGAAATTAAGGTGGCAACAGTGAGAATATTAAAACTAGTTATATTCATAACTCAAGTGGTAGTTTGTAGGTAGAATCAAAGTGATTTGTTGGCTGGACAAGGGAAATATGGAACCAGGAAGACTCAAGATCGCCCCTGGTTTCTTATTTGTATACTGCTATCAAATGAAAATAGAGACAAAAAGGTGCAAGTTTAGAGTGCAAAGGGGAGCTGCTTTTCAACATTTGAGGCTAAGGTAATGTGAGACATCTGAGCAAATCAGTTTGGGGGCAAAGAATGTTTTCTTGCAGTTCAAGATGGATCTTGGGATGATCAACGCGCAAGTAATAGATGAAGACATGACTATGGGCATTCACTAAGTATATCTAGTGATCAGGGGACATCAAATACAAATGTAAGTGAAATTATGTGTGTGTATGTGTGCATGCATGCTGCATGCATGCTGCATGTGTGATGCTAAGTCACTTCAGTCTTGTCTGACTCTTTGTAGCCTCATGGTCTGAAGCCCGCCAGACTCCTCTCTCCATGGGATTCTCCAGGCAAGAACACTGAAATGGGTTGCCATGCCCTCCTCCAAGGGATCTTCCAGATTCAGGGGTCAAACCCAAGTCTCTTGTGCCTCCTGCTTTGGCAAATAGGTTTTTTACAACTAGCTCCACCTGGGAAGCCTATATATGTATGTATATATGTATGTATATATAATATAAATATATGTTATATATAATATAAATATATGATTAACATGAGACATCAGGAAAATAGGAAGATAAGCTGTAATGCATATAGTCACTAAAATAAAATATAAAAAGTGTCTCAAGGGAAAAAAATCCCCTGCTAGTGAAACCAAAGATAGCGGAGAAGTCAAGGTTAAGTCAAAAAAATCTCTTCGACTAGAATTTCTTTGAAAGGTTAAGGAGAGTACTTCAATGGCCAGGAAGTAAAGGAAAGGTAAATGAAACAAATAAATTTAATGATTACTTCAAGAAGCTTATCTATGAAAGATTGATAACTCGACAAGGGGAAAATGATGTCAGAAAATGTTTAGTTGATGTTTTCTGCTTTTCTTGTTTTGCTTTGGAATTCTATCATGATAGAATAGATTGAGATAGAATGGAAACAACAATGCTCATGGTTGTCGAGATATTGAAGTTTGTATATGTTGGTGTTTATTTTGTCCCATAAAGAAGGGGGAGAAGTCACCTTTTGATAGTGAGGGCTATTAGGGATCTGAAGAGCTGGAGGAAGATCACTAGAATTTGAAATAGCCTCAGTGGGAAGGAAGTTCAATGGGGATGTTGCAAAGGCTTTCCAGTTTAAGTTAAAGACTAAGAGTTGGTAGTGACCCCAATTCACAATTGGTTAATGATTTCCAGCAATCCTTAGCAATATCAGTCAGCGGGAAGGTATTGATTTAAAAAAATGAGCTCCTAGAAGTTAGATAATATGCAAAAATATACATAAATAGAAGAAAAAAGAGGGAAAGTGGGTGAGGAATGTGTTGATTAATCCACTTACAAGACGTTTCTTGAGAACTAGATAGATGCCTGGGGTAGGATGAGCAATTAAGGCTGGGATTTTCAACAAGGTAAACACAGTCCTTGCCCTGTTGGAGCTTTGAGTTATTGAGTCTTGAAGTCTAGTGAAGATAGGAATGGTCATACACTTAATTCTTTGTTTCATCAGGAAGCATTTATTAGCTAATCAATATGAATAATATCACATATTTATATTTTGTTTCTTTATTATTTAACTTTTCAGCTTTGACCACTATATTTTATTTCTTACCTATGCAAATCAAATTATAATCTGATTTACAGTATTTCTCATCATCTCAACCCGTTCTCTAAAGTTAATAACTTAAAAAAGTAACGTTCTCCGAAGTTAGTTACAGATATTTAGTACATTATCTGTGATGATCATGCTTACATTATCTTGAGAAATCATAATCCCCATGGGTTTTAGAGGCTTTCCTAGGTTTTTATCTTACTCAAAAAAGATTTATTTTTGTCTCTGCTGAGAGCAAACCACCTTGTTTGGGAGGCTGGGTGACTTAAAGTGAAAGTGAAGTTGCTCAGTCATGTCTGACTCTTTGCGACCCCATGGACTAACCCACCAGACTCCTCCATCCATGGGATTCTCCAGGCAAGAACACTAGAGTGGGGTGCCATTTCCTTCTCCAAGGGGGTGACTTAAGGGCTATGTAAAAAAGATCTGCAACTATGAGACAGAAAAAGAGCAATACAGATAAATTTTACTTCATAGAAGCTTCTCTCTTATTTTCCCTTTTCTTTTCAGATAGTCTAAGAGAGGTACAGGGGCAAACTAAATTTTCTGTTTATACAATTTAGGATTCACAAGATTGAATGCCATTGAAAACTCTTTCTGGAATAAACTGAGGTATAAGTAAATAAAATAAAATAGCAGTTAGAAGGTAATATATGGAGATTCAACTGAATGCTTGAAGGGATTGAATCAGAGGCAAATTTTTATCTGATTGTAACAATGTTACTAAATTGCTTTGTCTTTCTTTGGATTTACCCATTAACAACTTAAAGGGAAATTTTCACTTTGCAAATATCTTATAAAATCATGAGGCAAATGAGAATTTTGTTATATCTAACCAAGGTACCAATTTCTGCATGAAAAATATAAGAAAAAAAAAGTAAAAACAGACATACAGTTTTGCTCAAAGTGGGAAATCAACCATTTGGAAATTCAGGATATTTAGAATATTCTAATAAATAATGGGGCTTTGATAAGCTCTTTCATTGGATATTTTTAAATAAATTCTAGGTCAAAACCTCAGTTTATTTGCCTATAAAGGTGAAAAATTCGTGGAAAATTGTAAAAAAGCAACTTTTTAAATTTTACAATTTAATAAGACATTTACATTAAGTCCAATAATATGCATATGATAAGAGTGCTTTAGCATAGAATAGAAAAAAAGAAATTCTGATTGGAGGAACATGAACATCTTGGAAAATTCAATCTCAAAGCTTGATGAGAAAGGTTAGGATCCCTCTGTCCCCTGTGGGGCTAGGATGCTTAGGGGAAGAATCTGAGTCTGTTGATGCAATTTGTGTTTTGGTTCAGAAGACACAGTCACGTGACCGTGTCAGGATTAATGTGATTTGCTGATATCTCTGTTGTCTTATACATAGTAGCTGATTTCTCTACACCTTCATTCTTTTCTCCTTTCAGTTACTTAGTAATGCAGACACAGCGAAAACAAATACATGAAAAGTTTTATATCCTTGTCTTTATTTTAATGCTATTTTGCTGTAACCATATATTTGCACCATGTTTTGCTGATGTTTGTACATGTGCAGGCATTTTAGAGACTGAGAAGAAGCTCTTACTCTGCACCTTTCTGTCACTATAGTTACTCCTCAGTACCTCCAAATGATACTACTCTGAATGTTCCAAGACACACATACACACACATACACACACACACACACACACACTCCTAGATTTTACATCGCAGACCCAAACACATCAGTGAAGAGCAAAGTTGAGTACATTGCTTATATAGGTAGCATTTCTTGCTGTTGTCATTTTTATCACTATGGTTTAGTCTAACATTCACTCTTTTTATGTACTGGCACTTTCAAAAAAAGAAAAAACCTACATTTAAAATATAGAATATAGATTATATTACAATATGTTAAAAAACCCTGAGGAGTTATATTAATACTAACCAAGATGTCCGGCCAAGTCAAACATAAGTAGGACAGAAAAAATTGTAAATTCCATCTGCTAGACTACAGTCAATTATCTTCTTGAAAATCACATTATTAATTGCTCACTAGAAATCTTTCATTAAAGGGGCTGCATAAGGACACCCTTTTATTACCTAGGGTTAGATGGAGAATCAATTTGTAATTCAGCTATTGATAAGTAGCAACTGAAACAGTTTCCTGATAGAAATAGCATGCCATTTCCTAGCAAAGACATCAACAGAAACATCAGTCCAAGAAGTATTCATAAATAAGCATAAGAAGTTGTGCATTACAGATACTAGCAAAGACACATTTGACCCAGTATGCTAGGAACACCTTGGTATGTTGTGTCTTCAGGGAGGTCAGTATTAATGATGATATCTCTTAATTTTTCAATGCAATATAATTTTGAGTAGATCTGTAATCAGGACAGGTTTTAGTAAATAAATTGTGATTCAATCAACCAGATATAAAAAATAAGCAAGATAAATATGCTAGCCATTATATTGAAAATAAATCTTTATTATTTAATAAAAAGTAGAAAACTGATGTTTTTCATCAAAATTCATAGAAATTTTCGATTATGAACACTTAAAAAAAAGTCTTGTTGAATTCTGAGATCAAGAGACTGAAGACCAGTTTTAAAGGTCTTTATACATTCAGTTAAAGTCATTAAGGGTTTAAAAAGGAGGGCTGTGTAAAGAAAATTATGGTCACCACTAGTTTCATCTGGTAGGTTATGATTTAAGCTAGCTGGGTTATGACAAATTATACTTAATCAATTGTACAATTATGCTAAAATTTGTATTGCTTTTGTCAGTGTTTATTAAATATAAGGGATTATGCTACATGCTTTCAACAATTTCATTTCATGTAATTTTTATTACATCCTCATAAGATGGATATTTTTGTACCCTTCTTATTATTGAAGAGTCAGGAGACTTAAAAAGTTGGCCAGCTTCACAATGACAAAGCTAATATATGCCAGAACCAAACTATGAATCCATATCCTATCTAAAACTCTGCAATATTTTATCTAAATGACAACTTAAACTTTTGAACACTGAATTTTCTGATCTAAATAGAATTCTAAATAAATAAGAGATTTGGAGCTGGGCTCTGTTTTCAAATTTGAACAAGTTATTTAAATATAATGTGAACCTTAGACAACTAACTTAAACTTTCAAAATCTCAGTTTCTTCACCTGAAAAATGAGCATACTTGTCAGTAACTCAAGAAGTCCCTGTAAGTATTAAATAAAATGATTTTCAGTTTATTTAAATCTTCTTAATTCAGTGGCTGGCAGATAGAAATATCTCAGTAATTGTTGGTAGTAGTCTTCATCACCATTATCATCATTTCCTGGCCTTCATGTAAGCATCAGTGCTCTATTAACTGCTGTTTGTTTTGCTCTTAATTTTGCATACTTCATCAGATCTGAATAGGATCTTTATTTGCTTTCCTCATTATCATGTGAGATATTGGTCACATAATACACCTTTTCCTCATCCAAAATGCAGAGGGCAAGTGATATTATATCTGTATTGATCACTTTCTTCATTTGACATAGAAAACTTTACTTACATACATACATATAAGTCAAGTTATAAAAGTAAGAGTTTAGACGAGGTTTTAAATAAAACAAACCACCAACTTTTACTTGCTTGAATAGACATTACGAACCAATCATTGCACTCCAGCTTGGCCAAGGTGTCCCAGAATTATTCCTTAGCTGACTGCTCCAGAGCCATCAATAATTAATCAAGTTTGCACACAGGATGAAACTTGTCACCTTCCTGGTCTCACATTTCAGTCTATATCCACAGGCAAATTCATATTTATCTACCTGATTGACTTCTAATTTTTGTTAATTGAATAAACAAATGTCAATTGATCCAGGGATTCTGCATACTAAAGTTAAAATGAGAAAGCAAGCTGTCATAAATATAATGTTGTATAGCTCTTTAAATTCACTATCTAAATATTTTAAAGTAATGCTTTTTAATTTTAATTTATTCTGCTTAACTAAAGTCATCAATATTAAAAATATAAATGAAATTTTATAGTTTCTTCTAAACTATGGGTTGTTGGCCTTATAACTAGGAATATACCTGACTGGTGCTCATGATTATGCATATAAAATATATTGATCAATTTATTTTTATGTTGTCTCATCAGAACACTATTCTTTGCTACCTCCCAGCCACTAACTAGGACTGAGCCAATTCAACCCTCTGACCTTCCAGATTACCACCCAATATTCCTAATTTGCCTTATCATTTATATTTGCTTGTCTTAGATGAATATTGAAGTATCAGAGTCAGAAGGGGTCATCTTTAAATACATTTTCTATATCAAGCTTCCCACCTCAAAGAATGAAAAATTAAGCATTTTGTGTATAGCATTGACAGGTACATTTTGAAAATCTTTCCTGATGAAGCTGCTGCATGCCCCTAAGAAAAGCCACCTTCTTAGAAATTGAGAGCTTTGGATTTATAATCTCAGCCCTCATACCTTCCAGACATGTGACTACACAAGTCATTGAATATACTTGAAATATTGTTAAATATATCAATAATTATTGTGAATAAAATAACTAGCACTTTGTTTCTCACTTGGAAGGAGTTTAACAAACATCTTTCATTTCCTTCTTCTCTCTTGCCCATCTATCTTCACAAATTCCAGACTCACTGGATTAGTGGTAGAAGAAATTTTCAATGCAACCCGAGAATTGTGACTGCAAAAGTTGAAGTGACTTACCCAGTCTCATACATTCACTCATAGCATTTCTTATTTTGTATTTGCCTGCTGCTTAATCATTTTCCCTCATCCATATTCTATTGTCCAGTTCATTTGATGAAAAACTGGTTTTCCTCCTCTTCTCTTCTGCAGGAATCAGGGAGAAAAATAACATCTCTTCAGAACTTGTTATGTGCTAAGTATTTCATGTGAATTATAGTATCAAATTTCCATAGTGACCATATGAAGTAAATATTATCATCTTGGTATTGCAGGCAAGAATCCAAATAATTTATGTAGTATTTCTCCACTGGCAAGTGGTAGTAAAAAATTCAGATTTTTGTTTGTCACTACAAAATCTATGTACTCCTCACTAATCTCTCACCAGACTGTGATTTTCTTCCTAATGGAGTTATAAAGGCTTAGAATGACATAGTTTCAGGTGGAACCTACAGGGAGTAGGGAGCACAGGCTGTTGGGGAAGACAAGGCTCATGAGAAATTCTTCCTGCTTCTGCCAGACTTCTGACCTAAGGTTATCTTTTCTGCTTGCACTGTCTTTAATTCAAAACCAATGGCTGGCTTCTGTCCATAACTATAATCTTACTGGATTACAGACTAATTTTGCAAACTTCCAGACACATGCTGTAAAGTTTCATTGCCCACTGAGAATTCTTCACCAATTTGACTTTTCCCCTTTGATTCAGAACAAAGAACAGAAAATTCCAAGAGACGGTTACATACATAACAGAAAATAGGAATGGTATCACAAAAATGGGGTTAATCTCTAATGTTCAATAATTTTAAAGACCTTGTCAACAAATTTATATTTGAAAATACAGACGTATTTCAGTGCTAAAAGTCAGTCTATATATACAAACACACACACATAACAAATGTGTGTATCACATTATGTTATTTGTGAACTTTGTATGTTCACTGTGTAAAAGTGTCCTTTTTTTGGTTGACGATAAAGAGCTTGCGCTGTTATTATATATTTGATGATTTTCTTTCCTTAACATAAAAAGTATGAAATTAATGGTGCTTACCTTGAAGAAATACTGAAGATTAACTAGATATTCATAAAGTAATCTTAGCTCCTTAGAGAAACAACAAAAACAAGTGATATTTCAACGAAAAAAAAAAATTGTGTGCACATTACATGTATATATTAAATATATTCACATAGGTGATTCCTATATATATGTCATGAATATTAAATCTATCCTTATACAAACTTTCCTTAAACATATTTACACACAAATATAGGTTTGCCTTTTTATTTGTCTACTTATTTATAAAACTGAAAACACTTCAAGGAAATCTGCTGTGGATTTTGCAGCTCTTCGAGGAAATATACATTTAAAATGTCTGGAATATGTGTTAAGAAAAAGAAATAACTTCACATTTTCTTGAGAAGAAAAAGCAATTTCACAGTGCATGAAATGGCTTAGAGTAATATGGATGCTTTTTTTCACTGTATTCCTAATTAAGAAAGATTGACACCTGTGAAGGTTTCAAGCCAAATAAAATCTCAGACTTTAATTAGCTTTTCTAATGGTTATGTTTTCCTGCTAGAAGACATTTGCAAATCTACCAATTTCTCAGGGAGAGTAGCAGAATATAAATAATATTAATAATTATGTTTATTCCTTCCCTAAGTATCATGGTATGCAGTCTTGCAAAGATAGTACTAGATTAAATAAATATGCTACTGTGGCTTTTGGCATTCTCTCCTCCAGCTTTATAACCTGTTTTTCTAGCTGTCTGGACTATACACCTGACTGCCACCCACCAACCTTGACCCTTGTTCCCCTTAAACATTGCCTCCAAGTAATCTCACCCTCTTACTTCCATGCCCCATTCATGTCAATTTTCCACCCATTTCTGTGATTTTCTAGCCTCTCTCTTACAAAAACTATAAACACTGTCTTCCATTATTACTTGCTATAAGTTTAGAATATTGATAAACTGACCTTTTGGATATTATATAGAAATCAAAGATATTTTTATCCATTTTATTAATAGCTGGATACTGTAAAGCATGTTTCTCTTCCACAAGGGTGTTCTTATTTTAACAGGAGAAAGCTGTTAACTCAAATAATGAATCACTGGTAGTGGGATTTTAAGTACTGTCTTTCAGCCAGAAACAGGTTGAGGTGACATTCAAACCTTGATGGGTAACAAGACATTTTATATTAGTACATAACATTTCTGAAAAATTGCAGTGGGGATAAATATCAATCTTTTATCATATCATGAATCACTAAGAGAATATATGACTAATCATAGGGTGGAATCTTGAAATAAATCAGTACAGGAACATATATCTTTTCCAGTAAATTTTTTCATAATTGTGTTGATACAGACTATACACATATATGAAGACATGTACTCAACACACATTTATACAGGCACATGCATTCACACAAACATCCCCAATGTTTACTTTGGCCTCAGCCTATCTGTTCATTATTTCAACTGTATATGTTCTACATCAAGTCAGTCAATTGAATGAACTATAGAGTGATTTAATTAAGTCATTGTGTTGGCTAAAAATAGACAACCAAGGCAAGGTTTCTCATCTTGTCTAAAGGTAGCTATTATGTTTATATGATTAATAAGCTACTATGGATATACAAGAGTCATCTATAGATAAATTTTACAAATTGCTTGAGATTATTTAACAAATGCATTATCATTTGAAAGCTTACTTGAAATGGAAATTCAGACATTCATTTGAAATAACAGGAGATTAATATAACCAAAATTAATTAAAAAGAAAATGATTAAATAACATATGTGTTGCAAACTCTGAGCAGTTGACTCTCTTCAATGAGTAAGCTGTCATTTGAGACATTCTAATAAATAATATGTAATTTTCATTAAAAAGCACAATTAATTTTTAAAAATTGTATTTAAAAATAATTTAAAATAATTAGAACAATTAAGTCAATCTTTAGAACATATTGCATGTGATATAATGTTTCTATAATGAACTATTCTTTTTTTCTTTTTTTAATAGATTTGGTGGACTTTCAGAGGCATATTTCCAGCATCTCTGGATATCTTCATATTCAAAAGGGGTAAATCAAATTTACTGAGTGAATAGATATGTTCCATAGCTTGAAATTACTTGAAAAGATTCAGAATTATTATCTAGATGGCAGAGTAAGTGGACGTGGAGCTCACGTTCCTTCCAAAAGTACATCAAAAATACATCTCCATGTGAAACAGTCATCACTGAAACGGGTGATGGAAACAGCTGGAACATAGCTGACACATAGCTAGAAACTGGCAGGATGACTGCTGTACAACCAAGGCTATGAGGAGATACTTATGCAATCATGTAGGATGGGAAGGGAAGTGATTGAGTTGGGACCTGTGCCCTAGGGAGGGGACCCAGAGGAAAAAAGAGAATACATGTGCAGACATCCACCTTGGAGAGTGAGCAGTGGGAGCCATAGACTGAGTACTAACACAGACGGGATGAGCCCCTTTGGCTGGTTGGAGGATCATGGGAACTAATGGGAGAACTGTGGGAAACTGGACTGTGCTTGTGAAGAGCATGCATGTGCTGACTTGTTCCCAAAGGAGAGTGGGTAGAGGGTACTCTAGGGTTGCCAGTTGCCATGTTTCTTGCAACCCCCTCCAGCATGCCCCAGCCAGTGACAAGTGAGCGCTCCAACATTTCTCACTCCGTGTCACAGCACCACACTGGATCTAGGGAGTTGCAACCCAAAATAAGTCTCAACTGTGGGACATACAGGAGACCTAGCCCCAGCTTGGAGCTGAGATGAATGGCAATGGCCACTGCTGGCCCTGACTAAAGCAGTGCGTAGGAAGCAGCCCAAATCTCAGACAGTGGCTGCTCCACTGCAGCTGACCACTGAGCCCCGATACACAGAGACAGTTCACCTGCTCTGTGGTGTGGCTCCATAACTGGGTAGGGTATCAGAGGCTGGAAGCAGTTGTTTTCTGTAAGAAGCAAAGGGGACTTGCAAGGGAGGCTGCACCTGAGTGGAGAAGGGAAATAGTTGTAGGTACTGCCCAGGCAGAGTATTAACCTCTGTCTGCAGGCTGACATAGGTGAGATCCCACAGGAGATCTACTTGATCCTGCTCTCCCCTCCTCTGGAGCAAATGGTCCCAGTGTGGGGAGGAGAAAGCTTATACTTGAATAGAGTCAGCTTAGGCCCAGTCCCAGAGTTTCTGCTCACAATCTGGGATCACATCCAACCACCATTAGGGTGGTGACAGCCACTGAGAAGAGAGGAAATTTGTGTTATCCCAGGCTTCAGCTCTAGCTCCTCTATCTCCAGCCCCACCTCTTACCAAGATAGTAGCTTCTACCACATCCTGAGGATGTGACTTACGTCCACATCAAATCAAGCCCTCCAACCAAAAGCACTGGGCATGCACAGTCTCCCACATAAGATGCTCCCACATAAGAGCAGTCCTTCAAGACTGCAAGAGGTAACTGTTTCACCTAATTCATACAGGCAGAGAAAGTTAAGCAAAATGAAAAGGCAGAGAAATTGCTCTCAATCAAAAGAACAAAAGAAAAGCCATGAAAAAATAAATGATAAAACAGACATAAACAATTTATCAGATGAAGAATTCAAAGCATTAGCAATAATTTAAAAAAAATGTTAACTGAGTTAAGGCAAATAATAGAGGTACACCATGAACATTTTAAGAAGGAAATAGAAAATATTAAAAAGACTTTATTAGAAATTAATGAATCAATAGCTGAAATTATTAAAAAAAACACACTAGAGGGAATGAATTACAGATAAAATGATACACAAGAAAGCATAAGAAATCTAGAAGATAATGGAAACCAACCAATCAGAACAGTGGACAGACAAACACATTTAAAAAGTGAAAAGAGTTTTAGAGATCTCTAGGGTAACCTTATGTTTCAACATTCTCATACGAGATGTCTCAGAAGTAGAAAGGGGAGAATGAGGGATTGAAATATATTTGAGAAAAGTTATGACTGAAAACATCCCGCATCTGAAGAAGGAAATAGATATTGATGAGTAGAAGTAACAGAGAACCCCAAAAAGATGAATCCATACAAACCCATATCACACATATGATAAGTAAAACAGCAAAAGTTGAAAATAAAGATAGAATTCTGATGTATAGAACTGATGTATAGAACAGGCTTATGGACTCTGTGGGAGAGGGAGAGGGTGGGAAGATTTGGGAGAATGGCATTGAAACATGTGAAATGTCATGTATGAAACGAGATGCCAGTCCAGGTTCAATGCACGATGCTGGATGCTTGGGGCTGGTGCACTGGGATGACCCAGAGGGATGGTATGGGGAGGGAGGAGGGAGGAGGGTTCAGGATGGGGAACACATGTATAATTTTTTTTTAATTTTTTTTTTAGTAATAAATTAATAAAAAAAAAGAAAATAAAGATAGAATTCTAAAGGCCACAAGAAAAAAACAGAATTATATATAAGGAAATTCAAATGAGTCTATTAGCTAACTTCTTTGTAGAAACTGCAGGCCAGAAGAGAGTAGCATGATATATTCAGGGTTGAAAGGCAAAACCTGAAACCTAGGACACTCTATCCAACAAGACTATTATTTAGAACACAAAGAAAGATAAAGAACTTCTCAGACAGGTCAAAGCCAAAATAGTTTATCAATGCTTAACTTATTTTAAAATAAATGTTTGATGGTTTTCTAAAAGAGGAAATATATATATAAGAGTGCCTGATGAACTATGGATGGAGGTTCGTGACATTGTACAGGAGACAGGAATCAAGACCATCCCCAAGAAAAAGAAATGCAAAAAAGCAAAATGGCTGTCTGAGGAGGCCTTACAAATAGCTGTGAAAAGAAGAGAAGCGAAAAGCAAAGGAGAAAAGGAAAGATATACCCATTTGAATGCAGAGTTCCAAAGAATAGCAAGGAGAGATAAGAAGCCTTCCTCAGTGATCAGTGCAAAGAAATAGAGGAAAACAATAGAATGGAAAAGACTAGAGATCTCTTCAAGAAAATCAGAGATACCAAGGGGACATTTCATGCAAAGATGGGCTCAATAAAGGACAGAAGTGGTGGGGACCTAACAGAAGCAGAAGATATTAAGAAAAGGTGGCAAGAATACACAGAAGAACTGTACAAAAAAGATCTTCATGACCCAGATAATCATGATGATGTTATCACTCACCTAGAGCCAGAGATCCTGGAATGTGAAGTCAAGTGGTCCTTAGGAAGCATCACTATGAACAAAGCTAGTGGAGGTGATGGAATTCCAGTGGAGCTATTTCAAATCCTGAAAGATGATGCTGTGAAAGTGCTACACTCAATATGCCAGCAAATTTGGAAAACTCAGCAGTGGCCACAGGACTGGAAAAGTCAGTTTTCATTCCAATCCCAAAGAAAGGAAATGCCAAAGAATGCTCAAACTACCACACAATTGCACTCATCTCACACGCTAGCAAAGTAATGCACAAAATTCTCCAAGCCAGGCTTCAGTGATACGTGAACCGTGAACTTCCACATGTTCAAGCTGGTCTTAGAAAACGCAGAGTAACCAGAGATCAAATTGCCAATTTCCGCTGAATCATGAAAAAATAAGAGAGTTCCAGAGAAACATCTATTTCTGTTTTCTTGACTATGCCAAAGCCTTTGACTCTGTGGATCACAATAAACTGTGGAAAATTCTGAAAGATATGGGAATACAAGACCACCTGACCTGCCTCTTGAGAAACCTGTATGTAGGTCAGGAAGCAACAGTTAGAACTGGACATGAAACAACAGACTGGTTCAAAATAGGAAAAGGCATACGTCAAGGCTATATATAGTCACCCTGCTTATTTAACTTATATGCAGAGTACATCATGAGAAACGCTGGGCTGGAAGAAGCACAAGCTAGAATCAAGATTGGTGGGAGAAATCTCAATAATCTCAGATACACAGATGACACCACCCTTACGGCAGAAAGTGAAGAACTTAAGAGCCTCTTGATGAAACTGAAAGAGGAGAGTGAAAAAGTAGGCCTAAAGCTCAACATTCAGAAAACTAAGATCATGGCATCTGGTCCCATCACTTCATGAGAAATAGATGGGGAAACAGTGAAAACAGTGTCAGACTTTTTTGGGGGGGTCTCCAAAATCACTGTAGATAGTGATAGCAGCCATGAAATTAAAAGATGCTTACTCCTTGGAAGGAAAGTTATGACCAACCTAGACAGCATTCAAAAGTAGAGACATTTTTTTGCCAACAAAGTTCCGTCTAGTCAAAGCTATGGTTTTTCCAGTGGTCGTGTATGGATGTGAGAGTTGGACTGTGAAGAAGGCTGAGAGCTGAGGAATTGATGCTTTTGAACTGTGGTGTTGGAGAAGACTCTTGAGACTCCTTGGACTGCAAGGAGATCCAACCAGTCCATTCTGAAGGAGATCAGTCCTGGGATTTCTTTAAGAAGGAATGATGCTAAAGCTGAAACTCCAATACTTTGGCCACCTCATGAGAAGAGTTGTCTCATTGGAAAAGACTCTGATGCTGGGAGGGATTGGGGGCAGGAGGAGAAGGGGACGACAGAGGATGAGATGGCTGGATGGCATCACTGAGTTGATGGACATGAGTTTGAGTGAACTCCAGGAGTTGGTGATGGACAGGGTGCCCTGGCGTGCTGCGATTCATGGGGTTGCAAAGAATCGGACACAACTGAGCGACTGAACTGAAATTACCTCTATATCATTGAATCACATGGCTTTTTATAAACCTATGAAAAGTAAGGTGAAGAAACTGGCTGAATTGTTTATATAAATGGCTAACCACCATAGCTCAGTTGGTAAAGAATCCACCTGCAATGCAGGAGATGCCGATTCGATTCCTGGGTCGGGAAGATCTGCTGGAGAAGGGATAGGCTACCCACTTCAGTATTCTTGGGCTTCTCTTGTGGCTCAACTGGTAAAGAATCCACCTGCAATGCAGGAGACCAGGGTTTGATTCCTGGGTTGGGAAGATCCCCTGGAGAAGGAATGGCTATCCACTCTAGTATTCTGGCCTGGAGAATTCCAAGGACAGTCCATGGGGTCACAAAGAGTTGGACACCACTGAGCAACTTTCACAACCACCATATTTACATCATTTATTAAGTTACTACCATTTTCTGTTAAATTTAAATGCTTCAACTGTTCTACATTAGTTTTATAATTACCTGTGTCACAATACCAGGACCACCACACTCTCAATTATTAAAACTTTGCAATACTTTCTAAATATTTGGTAATATATGCATGTTCATTACTCTTTCATTTTTTTTTCCTGATGATTCTTACAAGTTTATTATTCTGGATGATCATTTGTGCCATTTTATCAAAAAAGAGTTTATTCCAGAACATTTTGAACTATTAACATTTTAAGAGATTTTTTGAATTACAAGAAAATGCTATTTGGAGAGGATGAGAAAATAAGATGAAGTTGATGATGAGCTCATATTCCCCAAATTAGTGGAAGTATAGCATAGTAAATCAGGATGAAACTATAAATGTGATATAACATGATGATCTGCTAAGAAGCTTTAAGGAAAATTTTCACAATCTCTTCAATACTCTAAAATTTATTGATTTCTTCTGATTTTAACTATTTGTCCAATAAAGAGGGTAAGTTTCCTAAGTTTTCAATCCTCTTATACAAGGACCTGCAAAAGAAGATAATTAAGGATGAATAAATTAGGCATAAATAAATTAATTAGTAAGAAAGAAAAACTCTATAATAATTCATAATGATGTTATAGAATTTCTAAAGTTTTAATATAAAAATCATGCATTTGCTGGCTGCTGCTGCTGCTGCTGCTGCTGCTGCTAAGTCACTTCAGTCATGTCCGACTCTGTGCGACCCCATAGACGGCAGCCCACCAGGCTC
This sequence comes from Bos grunniens, assembly GCF_055505025.1. Classification (NCBI taxonomy): domain Eukaryota; kingdom Metazoa; phylum Chordata; class Mammalia; order Artiodactyla; family Bovidae; genus Bos; species Bos grunniens. The sequence goes on along the minus strand of NC_141176.1, from coordinate 4,324,166 downwards.
CCCTGTCCCTGGGGTTCTCCAGGCAAGAACACTGGAGTGGGTTGCCATTTCCTTCTCCAATGCATGAAAGTGAAAAGTGAAAGTGAAGTTGCTCAGTAGTGTCCAGACTCTTAGCGATCCCATGGACTGCAGCTTGCCAGGCTCCTCCACCCATGGGATTTTCCAGGCAAGAGTACTGGAGTGGGGTGCCATTGCCTTCTCTGCTACTACTCATTTAAATACATTTCCTTTTTTTTTTTTTTAATTTTATTTTACATTCAGGGCCAGTGCCCAAGATGAATTTGCAATAATTTCTCAGGTTGCTTTGAAAAATGTCTATAAATTCTTTAACTTTTATAAAAAATAGAAGTCAAACCAGAAGAATAAACAGTATGTGATAAATTGATATATTTTCTTTACTTGAGAACATGGACTATTTTCTCTCCTATATATTTGGCTTTTTTGGCTTTAAACATTTTCATTTCAATCAAAGTATAATTTTGAAGGAAGACTGTGTCTTAAGTTTTACTGAAGACTCAGCTATGTTTTCTTTTTCACTGACCGCACTGAAACCAAATGTCCTGGCTGAGAAAACTCAGTGACCATTTGAGGTACCCACTGCCCACTGACTTAACTGCCCATCAGCCCTATCGATTCAGTCAGTTCAGTCGCTCAGTCTTGTCCAACTCTGCGACCCCATGAATCGCAGCATGCCAGCCCTCCCTGTCTTATAATGATCTGTAAATGTATTTGGAAGGCCTGACAGTGAGATTGATCCAATAATAAATAACCCTAAGAAAGAAGCTGGAAAACCAAATATTCTTCTATTATCACCTCAGCATCCACTGTAGTTAGCTCCATGACAGAAAAGAAAGAAAGATATTTGATGACAAGTGGCAACACTTCTGACTAAATGATGGGAGAGTTTTTAGCTGTGCCCTTGAGAGGGAGTGGCTGTGTATGACATGTGTGCAATTACTCAATGATCAGAGTGTGTATGCATGTGCATACATGATGTTGAGTAGTTCATATCCTAATATATTAGGTTTTAAAATTTTAAATGCTGTCAGTAAGCCTCTCTTTGTGCACACCTACAGAGCCAGCAAATGCCTATCACCAAGACTGTTATGATCTCTAATAACCAGCTACATGTTGGGTAAACTCATTTCTGTTTAGAAATATCAAATTATTGGACCATTTGCTACATTTCTAGTGTGAAAGGCTTGGGGGAATCTATCAACATCCTAAACTCATATTTGCCATGAAAAAATTTTACTTGTCTCTGAATTATTACTTGGCCTCTGAAAAGCATTATGATTATTTGGCTCCCTTGGAGAGATAATTTACCTCATATGGACAAGCACTTTCCTCCCAAGAGGGAATAGTTTTAGTAACTTGTGCCTCATAGGATCAGAAATACTTTTATTTCTTTAGTGTTGATAGCTTCTTTCAACTGGTGAGAAGACTAATCATTAGACAAATACCAAGTCAATTAAATAATATGTTTGTATTCAAAGCAATTAGGTTGCACTTCAATTTCTGTTCTGTACTCATAACTTGCAGAAGGAAACTTTGGAACATCATTTGCAGTCTTTTATTATTGAATTAGGAATTTGTAGACTGCATTTCATGTTTTTGAATATATATCTATTAATACATATTATGCAACATATAGTAATATATATTCATGCATGCTATATATATATTAGAAATGTTTATATATATATGCAAAGTAATATACACTATATATATTAGAAAAGTTTTTAATCTTAATTTCTGAAAAAGGACTCAAAGTACATAAAATTTGAAATGCAATTTTTAAAAGCAAGATAATTTTAGTTTGGAAAACAATAGATAAAAAAATAAAATAGATAAAAAAAATAAAATAGATAAAAAAATAAAATCACGGGCTGTACTTATCTCTTGCCTGCACAGTCCACTTTCTTTTTCTTTTCCTAGACTAGTAGCTAAATAGCTCTGTGCAAGGCTGCTAGATTATTGATTACACCCAGCTCATCAATGGGTCCCAATACACAGACTCAGACATGCACTCACTTCTACATGCACATACACCTGCAGATTCTGAGGTATTTTATTTTATTTTATATTTAGTCTTCCCAAAGGTCTGGTTTTCATTTCTATAAGAAATGTACTCTCTAAATCACCCTGGGCCTCTACCTTGGGCAGCTTTATGCATCCTAAATGAAGACAGCAGGGCCCTGGCCATCCCTTAAGAACAATGTTCTTATTTCAGGATGCAGACACCAAGCAACAGGAGTCCTGAAGCTGCATCTGACTCGAGCTTGTCAAGCTTTACAAGCTGTTATTTTCCTGCCTCCTCACTGTCCTAGGGACTGCCTGATTGTCTTCTTGAAGCTTTTGCCATTGATTTCTGTTCCCTTACTGTGATGCTCTTCCGAAGAGACCTAGGGGCTTGTACAGATTGTTCTAATGAGGGTAACGTACTCTTACAGAGACGCGTGGGAAGCAGGAAGGAAGCATCGGGGATGCCTGAATGAACTCTGCCGTCTCTGGTAATCTGCATACTACACGTCCTACTCCCTTGAGAGGTTTGGAGTGTCCTGTTTAGGATGGTCAGATTTGTATTTATACAGCCCTGATTTCAGGAATAGGATGAGGATTCTACCCTTTCATTACCTTTTCCCTGAGACATCAGGGAAGGAAGAAAAGGGTCTTTTGTATGTGTGATGCTTCTCAGAAAAATGAGGTTAGTCCACAGAAGGCCTATTCTCAATAACCCATTTTTATAGATTCCATAGATTCTGTATCAATTAGAATAATTTTACCTTTTTTCCTCTGAATTTTGTAAAAACAACAACAACACCACAACACTATATTAGAGGGAGAAAGAGAATTTGAGAGGGAGATACTAAAAATGAGAAAAGGAATCAGTTTCTTAAATGAAAAAAAAATTTCTTGAACATATTATAGTAGTGCTAAAAATGCACTGCAGCAATTGAGATGCAGATTCAAGTTCTGTTTTATTTATTTTTAAAGCGTTAAAGATGCACTCAAAAGACAAGCCATCAGTCAGCAATGACAAAGAACATGAAAATGTATAAGAATAAATTGGGCTTTAATTTTTCTGGACTGAGGATAGACATTTATCATAACTAATGCACTTACAATAGCACAGTACTCTTTTTTGCCACTCTTCTCTTTGGTAATCTCATCTATTTTGTGATGTGTTTTAAACCTAATTAGAAAGCAACAGTCCTGGCTGTTATAAAATGGAGATATTTCTTTTGACCAACATTGGCAAAATTCACTGCAATTAAAGTTACTGCAAAAGTTTATGCAAAAACAGTGCAGTGTTTTTGCTAAATAGTGTGTGAAGTCCTCCCACTTGTGATACCTAATTACTGGTGTCATGCACTCAGCAACAGCATCTGTGCATGCTCAACACTCTTAATGGGCAGCTCCCACAGGACTAATGCCTTTTAATTGATGGCGTTTAGCGTGGCTTTTGGTTTCTCTCTCCTATGAGAAGCTATGCCCTTCTGCTCTCCTGTCCCCAAATGAGCTGGTTCTCTGCTGGGGAACTCACAGTACAGATGGTCAACACAAGGTGAAGATTGCCAGGACTCTAGCTATCAGTCTCTTTTCAGCCAAGATAAAATCTGAATTACTAATCAGCTTCCCTCTGCCCTCCATTGTCTTACTCTTTGCCTAAGCTGTTTACATTCGGATTTAATGCTAATCTCTCTTTGTCAAATGGCTTTATCAAGTCCCATTTGATTTGAAACACACCTTTGTAACTAGCAATTCAAAGCTGGACCATTCCAGTTCCTCAGTACCAGCAGATCATTTCAAACACAAATCATTCTTTCCTTGGGGACAGAGCTAAAGCCTGGTTAAATTTAATCTCTGGCATCATCTGAAACAGGAAGAAAAAGCACTTGAACACAATAGAACTAAATGACAGATCACGTGTCCTTCACATGAATCCAAATAGCACGTCCTCTATAGAATTGTTATCAATGTTATTATGTTTAGCTCTTCATAACCAGCACATTTGGACTTGAGTTTTCTGAACAGTGTACCTTTAGTTATACTTTGATAAGAAGTCAGGTACATAGGAAAAGATAAATGGAATGATATTCACCTTTCACTGTGTAGTCCTTGCCATTTTTCTTTGTTACTAGAGACACTGTTTTAAAAATAATTTGCAACAGTCCAACCCATAAGGCTGTGGTTGTAAAGAAAGTTGCAAAACAGTTTGTAACTTGCAGATTTGCAAGGCACAAAACTTTGGAGACTGGGGGCCTGAAAAATAGAAGAGGGTCAACTCTGGTTTAGAAGAGGGCAGAAAACTGGCTACCCACTGCTGGCCAGTTAACAAACATCTGTGTCCTTAGTTTTAAAGATAGCCAGCAGCAGGTCTGCCTGTACAACCACCCAGAGGGAAGTGTCAGTAAGTTCTAATGAAATGGTGTTAATTTTGAGTGATATTTAGTGCAGTGTTCTTTCTGCATTAGAGGGAAAAAGACATAAAACTGCACTCCCTTAAATCATGAGCCTAGTCCTGGTTTCTAGGCAACCACAACAACAGAATGAAAAAAAAAAAAAAAGAATGGAGCCTTTGGAAGATTTTTTTTTCCTGAATAAAATACACGTTTTTGCCTGTCAATCAGTTGTTTTTGTTTCCCACTGCATATTATGCAATGGGATACTTTGAAATCTGCGTTTTAAATTAAGAAAAAATCACTTAAGGGACACTTTGTTACTGCTATTTACTTTATGCTCTAAGAAAGACACCTTATTTTAAAGCAACTTAATGAGATTAAAATGATAAATTTTGTATGTATTAAGAAGTAAATATTCTTATATATATATGTAAAACATCTGTCCTTTCTGGTAGTAAAGACTAAAAACAAAAGCAATGAAAGCAGTGTTGCAAGACTAAGCAAAGAAATACAGCTAAAGCAATAAATAGATACTTTAATATAAACACTTTATAATGTGGAGAAGTGTCACAGAAGTGGACAGGTAGTATGCCAGATAAACGTTACCTGTTAATGGCTTCTGTAACAATATCGTAAACTGGGTGCCTTAAACTGTAGACATTGATTTCTCACAGTTCTGGAGGCTGGATCCCCAAGATCAGAGTGCAGGCTGATTTAGTCCCTTCTTGGCTTGCAGGAAGCTGTCTTCTTACTGTGACCTCATAGAATGAAGTGAAAGGACTAGATTTCTGGTCTCTTCTTAAAAGGGCAGTTAGCCTATTATTAGGATCTCATCCTCCAGAAAAACATCTATTTCTGTTATATTGACTATACCAAAGCATTTGACTGTGTGGATCACAATAAACTGTGGATGCAGGTCAGGAAGCAACAGTTAGAACTGGACATGGAACAACAGACTGGTTCCAAATAGGTAAAGGAGTACGTCAAGGCTGTATATTGTCACCCTGTTTATTTAACTTATATGCAGACTACATCATGAGAAACCCTGGACTGGAAGAAACACAAGCTGGAATCAAGATTGCTGGGAGAAATATCAATAACCTTAAATATGCAGATGACACCACTCTTATAGCAGAAAGTGAAGAGGAACAAGACTCTTGATGAAGGTGAAAGTGGACAGTGGAAATGTTGGCTTAAAGCTCAATATTCAGAAAATGAAGATCATGGTGTATGGTCCCATCACTTCATGGGAAATAGATGAGGAAACAGTGGAAACAGTGTCAGACTTTATTTTTCTGGGCTCCAAAATCACTGCAGATGGTGACTGCAGCCATGAAATTAAAAGACGTTTACTCCTTGGAAGGAAAGTTATGACCAACCTAGATAGCATATTGAAAAGCAGAGACATTACTTTGCCAACAAAGTTTCGTCTAATCAAGGCTATGGTTTTTCCTGTGGTCATCTATGGATGTGAGAGTTGGACTGTGAAGAAGGCTGAGAGCCAAAGAAGTGATGCTTTTGAACTGTGGTGTTGGAGAAGACTCTTGAGAGTCCCTTGGACTGCAAGGAGATCCAACCAGTCCATTCTAAAGGAGATCAGCCCTGGGATTTCTTTGGAAGACTGATGCTAAAGCTGAAACTCCAGTACTTTGGCCACCTCATGAGAAGAGTTGACTCACTGGAAAAGACTCTGATGCTGGGAGGGATTGGGGGCAGGAGGAGAAGGGGACGACAGAGAATGAGATGGCTGGATGGCATCACTAACTCGATGGACATGACTCTGAGTGAACTCTGGGAGTTGGTGATGGACAGGGAGGCCTGGAGTGCTGTGATTCATGGGGTCGCAAAGAGTCGGACACGACTGAGTGACTGATCTGATCTGATCATCCTCCTGAATTCATCTACACCTAACTATATCCAAAGGCCTCACCTCCAAATACCATGATGTTGTGGGGTTAGGGTATCAATCAACATATGCATCTAAGGAGGATACAAATGTTTGGCCCATAACAATTCCTGATGATTATCTGCTTACTAGTATTTTTAATTTACCTTTATATTAAGTGATTTAATCCTCAAAATAACATTTTGACATAGGAGTTCTTACCTCATATTATAGGTGAGGAAACTAAGTTTCAATAATTAATTATCTTGCCAAAGTTTGATTTTTACTTTGGGTCTTCTAATTTTGAAATCAGAGATTAGCAGAAGCAAAAACACAGACCATGGGATTAGTGGGTTGCCATTTCCTTCTCCAAGGGATCTTCCTGACCCAGGGATCAAACCCGGGTCTCCCGCATTGTAGGCAGACGCTTTACCCTCTGAGCCAGCAGGGAAGCCCCTAAATAGTAGAAGTCAAAGTTAAATTATGTTATTCTCATAAGAAGTCCCTGGCATTAACAGTCATAAAATAAGGTTGTTGAATAGATCAGACACATTTCAATGCTATAGGTCAACACTAGGTATACAGATATAAACAAACACTTCTTGTGAGGATTTACATGGGGGTGATGGGCATAGAGACAGGTATTATTATTTACATACAATATTCTGAAGTGTATGGCTGCTGCTGCTAAGTCACTTCAGTCGTGTCCGACTCTGTGTGACCCCATATATGGCAGCCCACCAGGCTCCCCCATCCCTAGGATTCTCCAGGCAAGAACACTGGAGTGGTTGTCATTTCCTTCTCCAATGCGTGAAAGTGAAGTCATTCAGTCACGTCCGATCCTCAGCGACCCCATGGACTGCAGCCATCCAGGCTCCTCCATCCATGGGATTTTCCAGGCAAGAGTACTGCAGTGGGGTGCCACTGCCTTCTCCGAAGTGTATGGCAGAGCTTATTATATTATATATATTATTATATATATTATTATGGAAGTAAAGGAGTATTTCCTGGGCCACCCCATGGAAGATCAAGGTAACTGTGTCAAGCAAGGTTTTAGGGAGATTCTGAAACAGGTTGAATTTCAGGACTATTCAGTTCAGTTCAGTTCAGTCACTCAGTCGTATCTGACTCTTTGCAACCCCATGGACCACAGCACACCAGGCCTCACTGTCCATCACCAACTCCTGGAGTCCACCCAAACCCATGTCCATCGAGTTGGTGATGCCATCCAACCATCTCATCCTCTATCGTCCCCTTCTCCTCCTGCCCTCAATCTTCCCCAGCATCAGGGTCTTTTCCAATGAGTCAGCTCTTCTCATTAGGTGGCCAAAGTATTGGAGTTTCAGCTTGAACATCAGTCCTTCCAATGAACCCCCAGGACTGATTTCCTTTAGGAGGGACTAGTTGGATCTCCTTGCAGTCCAAGGGACTCTCAAGAGTCTTCTCCAACACAACAATTCAAAAGCATCAGTTCTTTGGCATTCAGCTTTCTTTATAATCCAACTCTCACATCCATACATGACTACTGGAAAAAACATAGCCTTGACAAGACGAACCTTTGTTGACAAAGTAATGTCTTTCTTTTAATATGCTGTCTAGGTTGGTCATAAGTTTCCTTCTAAGGAGCAAGCGTCTTTTAATTTCATGGCTGCAGTCACCATCTGCAGTGATTTTGAAGCCCAGAAAAATAAAATCAGCCACTGTTTCCCCATCTATTTCTCATGAAGTGATGGGACCGGATGCCATGATCTTCGTTTTCTGAATGTTGAGCTTTAAGCCAACTTTTTAACTCTCCTCTTTCACTTTCATCAAGAGGCTCTTTAGTTCTTCACTTTCTGCCAGAAGGGTGATGTCATCTGCACATCTGAGGTTATCAATATTTTGACCACATCCAAGCACAAAAACAATACTGTTAAAAAACAACTGTGGTCCATGTGAAACCATGTTGCACATTAAACTCTGATTGTAATTGTATTCCAACAAAAATGAAATAGAGTCTTTTCTCAGATCTTCTATAGAATGAAGGGATATTCTGAACCAAGCATGACACATCTCTAAATCTCTTATTCATATAATAGGAGAAATGTGTGTATTTCCATTGTAGAAAAGGAGTGAGCACTTGTGGATATTCCTAGAAAATAATGATTTTCCCATCTTCTCAAATCCATTCTTAATTTGAAATCTAATAGCTCTGAAAAGTTGCTGCTATTTTGATTTACTTGAAAGGTCCTCTACTTCCTTCATGCCAAATATATTTCTGTTTTAATTGTAATCCTAATTGTTTTAAGACATTTTCCTAGAGCTCTCCAACTGGCTCTGATCTGACCATCAGTTTTGTAGTATTTATGTAGTTGCATAGGAAATTCAATAAGCATACATTTTAATTACTAGTATTACATTATTACTTGCTCAAATTTGTTTTAATTAAATCAAAGTCCTTTTGTAAACATTTATTTTTAATACTTTTTTTCACAAACGTATATGAAAATTAAGCTTACATAATAATATTTTCATAAGATAACACCTTTAATTATAGAAGGAAGCATACCATACGAGGAGTCAGAAACTATATTATCAGTGAAAGAGTTGGTATTTTGGAAATATTATACTATTGCAAAGATTCACTTGCAAATTGAGAGTTTGGCTCAAAATTCTTGATACTAAATTCTTGTGCAGATTAATTCAATAGCATATGATCTCTGTCCAAAAATAGCAAATCAGTCTTATGTCCTTACTATGGTTAATTGGAGAGTAAAATAATAAATAGTCATTCAATTTCCCTATTAATCCAAGGCATTTTTAAATTGACCAATTTAGTGTAAAAAATCCAGGAGTAGAAAATAATTACTAATCATTAAAATGTTAGCAAGTGCACTCTAGAAAAGATGTATTTATCAGCAGCAAAAAGAGAAAAGAATTATATGGTAGCTCTATTTATAATGTTTTGAAGGCTTTCCATACTGCTTTCCATAGTGGCAACACCAATTTACGTTCCCACCAACGGGGTACTGAAGTTCCACTTTCTCCACATGAATATTCCACATGTGGAGAAGCAGCCTAGATGTCCATTGACAGATGAATGGATAAAGAACATGCGGGATATATATACAATGGAATATCAGTTAAAATGGAACAATTTGAGTCAGCTGTAGTGAGATGAATCAACGTAGAGCCTGTTATACAGAGTGAAGTAAGTCAGAAAGAGAAAAACAAATATCATATATTAACGCATATATATGGAATCTAAAAAACAGCACTCAGTGAACTGAGTTCAATTTAGTTAATTTCAGTCACTCAGTCATGTCCAACTCTTTGCGACTCCATGAATCGCAGTATGTCAGGCCTCCCTGTCCATCAACAACTCCTGGATGTCATGTCCATTACCCAAACTCATGTCCATTGAGTCGGTGATGCCATCCAGCCATTTCATCCTCTGTCGTCCCCTTCTCCTCCTGCCCCCAATCCCTCCCAGCATCAGAGTCTTTTCCAATGAGTCAACTCTTCACATCAGGTGGCCAAAGTACTGGAGTTTCAGCTTTAGCATCAGTCCTTCCAATGAACACCCAGGACTGATCTCCTTTAGGATAGACTGGTTGGATCTCCTTGTAGTCCAGGGGACTCTCAACAGTCTTCTCCAATGCCACAGTTCAAAAGCATCAATTCTTCAGTGCTCAGCTTTCTTCACAGTCCAACTCTCACATCCATACATGACCACTGGGAAAATCATAGCCTTGACTAGATGGACCTTTGTTGGCAAAGTAATATATCTGCTTTTTAATATGCTGTCTAGGTTGGTCATAACTTTCCTTCCAAGGAGTAAGCGTCTTTTAATTTCATGGCTGCAATCACCATCTGCAATGATTTTGGAGCCCCAAAAAATAAAGTCTGACACTGTTTCCACTGTTTCCCCATCTATCTGCCATGAAGTGTTGGGGCTGGATGCCATGATCTTAGTTTTCTGAATGTTTAGCTTTAAGCCAACTTTTCCACTCTCCTCTTTCACTTTCATCAAGAGGCTTTTTAGTTCCTCTTCACTTTCTGCCATAAGGGTGGTGTCATCTGCATATCTGAGGTTACTAATATTTCTGCCAGCAATCCTGATTCCAGCTTGTGCTTCTTCCAGCCCAGCGTTTCTCATGATGCAGTCTGTATATAAGTTAAATAATCAGGGTGATAGTATACAGCCTTGACGTACTCCTTTTCCTATTTGGAACCAGTCTGTTGTTCTATGTCCAGTTCTAACTGTTGCTTTCTGACCTGCATACAGGTTTCTCAAGAGACAGGTCAGGTGGGTCTGGTATTCCCATCTCTTTCAGAATTTTCCAGTTTATTGTGACCCACAAAGTCAAAGGCTTTGGCATAGTCAAGAAAGCAGAAATAGATGTTTTCTGGAACTCTTTTGCTTTTTCCATGATTCATCGGAAGTTGGCACTTTGGTCTCTGGTTCCTTTGCCTTTTCTAAAACCAGCTTGATCATGTGGAAGTTCACGGTTCACATATTGCTGAAGCCTGGCTTGGAGAATTTTGTGCATTACTTTGCTAGCGTGTGAGATGAGTGCAATTGTGCGCTAATTTGAGCTTTTTTTGGCATTGCCTTTCTTTGGGATTGGAATGAAAACTGACCTTTTCCAGTCTAGTGGCCACTGCTGAGTTTTCCAAATTTGCTGGCATATTGAGTGTAGCACTTTTACAGCATCATCCTTCACGATTTGAAATAGCTCAATCGGAATTCCATCACCTCCACTAGCTTTGTTCATAGCGATGCTTTCTAAGGCTTACTTGACTTCACATTCTAGAATGTCTGGCTCTAGGTGAGTGATCACACCACTGTGATTATCTGGGTTGAAAAAATGGCACTAACAAACCTATTTGCAGGGAGGGAATGGAGATGCAGATGTAGAGAATGGACTTGTAGACACACTGGGGGAAGGAAAGGGAAGGACAAGTTAAGAAAACAGCATTGACATGTATATAATACCTTGTGTAATATAGATAGCTAGTGGGAAGTTGCTTTATGACACGGGGAGCCCAGCCTGGTGCTCTGTGATGACCTAGAGGAGTGGGATGGGGAAGGGAAAGGAAACTCAAGAGGGAGAGGATATATATACTATATAATATATATATAATTATGATTGATTTGCTTGTTGTATGGCAAAAACCAACACATTGCAAAGCAATTTTCCTCCAATTAAAATATAAATTAAAAAATAAAAATAAGTCATATTTTTTTCATTTGGTGAAGGACATAAAAAAAATAAAAAACATTGAGTCAGTTGTAGTGAGGTGGACGAACCTAGAGACTGTGATACCAAATGAAGTCAGAATGCAAAAATAAATATCATATATTGACTCATATATATGCCTTTTATTTTTTGACAATAGTCATCAATACATGTATGAAGTGATATCTCATTATAGTTTGTTTTTCACTGACCTGATCATTAGTGACGTTTAGAAATTTTTAATATATCTATTGCAATTTGTATATCCTCTATGGAGAAACATCAGAGAAGGTAATGGCACCCCACTCCAGTACTCTTGCCTGGAAAATCCCGTGGACAGAGGAGCCTGGTGGGCTGCAGTCCATGGGGTCGCTAAGAGTCGGACACGACTGAGCAACTTCACTTTCACTTTTATGCATTGGAGAAGGAAATGGCAACCCACTCCAGTATTCTCGCCTGGAGAATCCCAAGGACAGGGGAGCCTGGTGGGCTGCCGTCTCTGGGGTCATACAGAGTCGGACACGACTGAAGTGACTTAGCAGCAGCATGGAGAAACATCTGTTCAAGCTCTTAGCCTATTTTTTCACCTTTATTGAGATATAATTGACATATAATATGTATAAAATTAAGCAGCACAGTGTGATGACATGGTTCATGTATATGTTGGGAAATTATTACCACAATAATATTAGTTAATATATCCATTATTTCATATAATAAACCTTTTTTTTTTCACTTGTGGTGAGAATATTTAACATCCACTGTCTTAGCAACAACCAACTGTGTAAGACAAGACTGTTAATGATAGCCTCCACATTTTACATTGTGAGCATGTGTGGTCAATTGCTTCAGTGTGTCCAACTTTTTGTGATCTTATGTACTGTAGCCCACCAGGCTCCTCGGTAACATTATATATTACACCCCCAGAAATTGTTTATCCTGAAACTGCAAATTTATCCACTACTCTTTGTTTGAAATCTTTGGATTTTTTTTTTTCAGATTCCACATAAAAGTGAGATCATACGTTATTTCAGAATGCAGTCTCTATGACTTATTTAGCTTACAAATGCAGAATTTCCTTATTTTTATAGTTGAATGATAAATATCCATTATATGTTGCTATGTATATTACATTACTGGACTTCCCAGGTGGCTCAGTGGTGAAAAGTGCCCCTACCAATGCAGTGGATACATATTTGAACCCTGGGTTGGGAAGATCCCCTGGAGGAGGAAATGGCAACCCATTCCAGTTTTCTTGCTGGGATAATCCCATGGACAGAGGATCCTAGCAGGCTACAGTCCATGGGGTCACAAAGAGTCAGACACAGCTGAGCAACTGAGCATGCACACACACACATACATATATTATATACATTAAATATACATTTTATATAAATATAAATTATATATATGGTTCACTTTGAACAACACAGATTTGAACTGCATAGATCCACTTATCAGTGGATTCTAAAATAAATAAATAAATACTACAGTACTACCACAAGATCTGTGGTTGGTTGAATCTCCAGATGCATAACTATGGGTACTGAAGGATGACTTTAAAGTCATCCTAAAAGATACAGATTTTTAAATTGGGCAGGGAAGTGAGTGCCCTCAATGCCTGCATTATTTAAGGGTTTCACATGCATAAAATATGCTTTCTTTATTCATTCTGAAATAATTGGGCACTTGGGTTGTTTCCACATCTTGGCTATTGTGAACAATACTGTAATGAATACAGCAGCACAGATATCTCTTGGAGTAGTTATTTCTTTTTGGGGTATATATACCCAGATATTGGATTGCTGGATTATATTGTAGCTTTATTTTATTACTTATTGAGGAAAATTCATATTATTTTCCTTAGTGACTCTACTTTACATTTCCATCAACAATGCACAAAGATGTCCTTTTCCCAACATCCATACCAGCACTTGTTCTCTCCTGTCCCCTTGATAATGGCTATTCTAACAGGCCTAATGAACTTAAAGATATATATTCATGTCACTTATTCATTTTTAATTGAATTATTTGCTTATTTTTCCCTATTGAGTTGTAAGAGTTCCTTATGTAGTTGGAACATTAACTCTTTATCAGAATATGGATTAGAAATATCTTCTCCCATTTCATTGCTTGCCTTTTCATTTTTCTTAATTGTTTCTTTTGATATGTAGAATCTTTTTCATTTGGTGAAGTTTCCTCTGGTGATTTGTGCTTTCTATATCATATCCAAAACATGTTTGGCAAAGCCAATGTCAAAGAGTTTTTCCCATATATATTTATCTAAGAGTTTTACTGTTTTGAGTCTTATATTTACTCTCAAGTTGATTTTTGAGTGGAGTAAGATTAGGATCGAATTTCATTCTTTTCATGTGATTATTCAGTTTTCCCAAGAACCTTTTTTGAAGAACATATCCTTTCCCATTGAGCATTTGTGACACCCTTGTTGAATATCAGTCAACTGTAATGCATTGGTTTATTTCTGGGTTTTATATTTGTTCTTTTTTTTTTTTTTTGGTATATCTATCTTTATATCAATACTGTGCTGCATGTGCTAAGTAGCTTCAGTTGTATCTGACTCTATGCGACTCTATGGACTGCAGCCTTCCAGGTTCCTCTCTCTGTGGGATACTCCAGCAAGAATACTGGAGGGGGTTGCCATTTCCTTCTCCAGGGGATCTTCCCAACCCAGGGAACCCATATCTTTTTGTCTCCTGCGTTGGCAAGCAGATTCTTTATCACCAGTGCCACACTGACTTAATTACTGTAGCTTTATAGTATGTTTTGAAAACAGAAAGTATAAAGCCTTTAGTTTTGTTCTTCTTTCTCAAGGTTGCTTGGCTATCCAAAGTCCTCTGTGATTTCATATGATTTTATAACTGTTTTTGATCCAGAAACCCCAATTCTGGATATTTCTCCAAAAGAGTAGAAGTCAAAATCTTAAGAAGATATTGGTACTCTTATTTTGTTGCAGCACTCTTTATAACAGATAAGATGTAGAAACAAGCTAAATGCCTAGAGATGGATGAATAGATAAAGAAAATGTGCTATATACAAACAATGGGACACTATTCGCTTTTTAAAAGGAAGAAATGCTGCAGTTTGTAACAACATGGATGAACCTTGTTGACATTATGCTAAGTGAAATAATCCAGTCACAGAAGTATGAATATTGTTTGATTTGATTTAAAGAGGTATATAAAATAGAAAAAGTCATAGAAACAGAAAGTAGAATGGTGGTTACCAGGGGATAGGAAGCTGGGACAAAGGAGTGTTATTCAAGATGAATACTTTGTTCCAGGGAGCAAGATAGAAGCAAGATGGAAGAGTGGAAGGACGTGCGCTCATCTTCTCCTGCAAAACTCCAAAACTGCAACTCTCAGCTGAACAACCATTGACAGGAGAATGTTGGATCCCACCAAAAAAAGATACCTCCTTCCCTCCAGGAAGATGGTAGGAGGGGTGAAATTGCATTTAGAATCAAACTTCATACCCACCAGAGATGCTCGGAGGGCTCAAACAAAACCTTGTGCACACCAGGACCCAGAGACCCCACAGAGACTGAGCCAGACCTGACTTTGAGTGTTTGAATGTCTCCTGCGGAGGTACAGGTGACCTGCTGTAGGGCAGGGACTCTGGGTGCAGCAGACCTGGGTCTCAAACAGCCTGTGGCATGAGCCCTCTTGGAGGAGGTCACCATTTACCCCATCATAGAGCCACTGAGCAGATGACCTAAAAACTGCAGAACAGCTATATCAAATAAATTATTGCACTGTTAAGAAAGTTCTAGGACCCACAGCAGATTTCCCAACCTGGAGATCTGGCAAAGGGACTGAGAATCCCCAGTGAATTTGACTTTAGAAGCCAATGGGATTTGATTACAGAACTTACACAGGACTGAGAAAACAGACTATTGGAGGGCACAAACAAAACCTTGTGAGCACCAGGAGGCAGGAAAAAGGAGCAGTGACTCCACAAGAGACTGACCCAGACTTGTCTTTGAGTGTCCAGGAGTCTTGGGTGGAAGCTTATGTCAGCAGTGGCCTGCTGCAGGGTCTGGGGCACTGAGTGTGGCAACTAGTGCATGAGATCTTTTGAAGGAGGTCGCCATTATCTTCACTACCTCCACCACAGTTTGTTCTTAGGTCAAACAGGGAGCCCCACCCATCAACAGAAAATTGGATTAAAGATTTACTGAGCATGGCCCCACCCATCAGAACAAGACCCAGATTCCCCCTCAGTCAGTCTATCCCATCAGGAAGCTTCCATATGCCTCTTATCCTTATCCATCAGAGGGCAGGCAGAAAGAAAACCACAATCTAATTTCACACAGAAAACTAATCAAGCTGACCATATGGACACAGCCTTGTCTAACTCAATTAAGCTATGAGCCATGCCATGTTGGGCCACCAAAGATGGATGGCTCAAAGTGGAGAGTTCTGACAAAATGTGGTCCATTGGAGAAGGGAATGGCAAACCACATCAGTATTCTTGCCTTGAGAATCCCATGAACAGTATGAAAAGGCAAAAAGATAATACTGAAAGATAAACTCCCTAGGTGAGTAGGTGCCCAATATGCTACTGGAGAAGAGTGGAGAAATAACTCCAGAAAGAAAGAATACATGAAACCAAGTGGAAACAATGCACAGTTATTGATGTGACTAGTGATGGAAGTGAAGTTTGATACTGTAAGAACAATACTGCATAGGAACCTGGAATGTTAGGTCTGGGAATCAAGGTAAATTGCAAGTGGTCAAACAGGAGATGGCAAGAGTGAACAATGACATTTTAGGAATCAGTGAATTAAAATGGACTGGAATGGGTGAATTTAACTCAGATGACCATTATATCTATCACTGTGGGCAGGAATCCCTTAGAAGAAATGGAGTAGTCAATCATAGTCAACAAAAGAGTCCAAAACCCAGCGGTTGGGTGCAATCTCAAAAACAACAGAATCATCTCTGTTCGTTTCCAAGGTAAGCCATTCAATATCATGGTAATCCAAGTCTATGTCCCAACCATTAATGCTGAAGAAGCTGAAGCTGAATGATTCTATGACGACCTACAAGACCTTCTAGAACTAACACCTGAAAAAGATGCCCTTTTCATCATGGGGACAGGAATGCAAAAATAGGAAGTTAAGAGATACCTGGAGTAACAGGCAAATTTGGCCTTGGAGTATGAAATTAAGCAGGGAAAAGGCTAACAGAGTTTTGCCAAAAGAATCCACTGGTCATAGTAAACACCTTCTTCCCACAACATAAGAGAGGACTCTACACATGAACATCACCAGAGGGTCAATACTAAAATCAGACTGCTTATATTCTTTGCAGCCAAAGATAGAAAGCTCTATATAGTCAGCAAAAAACAAGACTGGGAGCTGACTGTGGCTCAGATCATGAACTCCTAATTGCCAAATTGGACTTAAATAGAAGTAAATAGGGAAAACCATTAGACCATTCAGGTATGACCTAAATCAAATCCCTTGTGATTATACAGTGGAAGTGACAAGTAGATTCAAGTGATTAGATCTGATAGACAGAATACCTGAAGAACTATGGATGGAGGTTTTTGACATTGTACAGGAGGCAGAGATCAAGACCATCCCAAAGAAAAAGAAATGTAAACTGGCAAAATGGTTTTCTGAAGAGGCCTTACAAATAGCCAAGAAAAGAAGAGAAGGGAAAGGCAAAGAAGAAAAGGAAAGATGTATCTATTTGAATGCAGAGTTCTAAAGAATAGCAAGGAGAGATAAGAAGCCTTCTTCAGTGATCAAATGAAAGAAATAAAGGAAAGCAATAGAAAGGGAAAAACTAGAGATGTCTTAAAGAAAATCAGAGATACAACAGGAAACTTCAGGCAAAGATGGGCACAATAAAGGACAGAAATGGTATGGACCTAACAGAAGCAGAAGATATTGAGAAGAGGTGGCAAGAATATATAGTAGAATTATACAGAAAAGATCTTCATCACCCAGATAACCACAATGGGGTGACCACTCACCTACAGCCAGACTTCCTGGAACATGCAGTAAAATAGGCCTTAGGAAGTATCACTAAGAAACAAAGCTAGTGGAAGTGATGGGAATTCCAGCTGAGTTATTTCAAATCCTAAAAGATAAGGTTTTGAAAGTGCTTCACTCAATATACCAGCAAATTTGGAAATCCCAGCAGTGGCCACAGGACTGGAAAATGTCAGTTTCCATTCCAATCCCAAAGAAACACAATGCCAAAGAATGTTCAAACTACCTCACAATTGCACTCATCTCACACACTAGTAAAGTAATGCTCAAAATTTTCCAAGCCAGGCTTCAACAGGATGTGAACTATGAACTTCCAAATATGCAAGCAAGATTTATAAAAGACAGAGGAACCAGAGATCAAATTTCCAACATTCTCTGGATCATCAAAAAAGCAAGAGAGTTCCAAAAAAAATCTACTTCTACTTTATTTTTATTTATTTATTTATTTATTTTAATTAGAGGCTAATTACTTTACAATATTGTATTGGTTTTGACATACATCAACATGAATCCGCGACGGGTGTACATGTGTTCCCAATCCTGAACTCCCCTCCGACCTCCCTCCCCATACCATCCCTCTGGGTCATCCCAGTGCACCAGCCCCAAGCATCCTGCATCCTGCATCCTGCATCCTGCATCAAACCTGGACTGGCAATTCGTTTCTTATATGATACTATATGTTTCAATGCCATTCTCCCAAATCATCCCCACCCCCTCTCCCACAGAGTCCAAAAAACTGTTCTATACATTTGTGTCTCTTTTGCTGTCTCACATACATAGTTATCATTACCATCTTTCTAAATTCCATATATATGCGTTAGTATACTGTATTGGTGTTTTTCTTTCTGGCTTACTTCACGCTGTATAATCGGCTCCAGTTTCAACCACCTCATTAGAACCGATTCAAATGCATTCTTTTTAATGGCTGAGTAATACTCCATTGTGTATATGTACCATGGCTTTCTTATCCATTCATCTGCTGATGGACATCTAGGTTTCTTCCATGTCCTGGCTATTATAAACAGTGCTGCAATGAACATTGGGGTACACGTGTCTCTTTCAAATCTGGTTTCCTCGGTGTGTATGCCCAGCAGTGGGATTGCTGGGTCATATGGCATTCTGTTTCCAATTTTTTAAGGAATCTCCACACTGTTCTCCATAGTGGCTGTACTAGTTTGCATTCCCACCAACAGTGTAAGAGGGTTCCCTTTTGTCCACACTGTCTCCAGCATTTATTGCTTGTAGACTTTTGGATTGCAGCCATTCTGACTGGTGTGAAATGGTACCTCATTGTGGTTTTGATTTGCATTGCTCTGATAATGAGTGATGTTGAGCATCTTTTTATGTGTTTGTTAGCCATCTATATGTCTTCTTTGGAGAAATGTCTATTTAGTTCTTTGGCCCATTTTTTGATTAGGTCATTTATTTTTCTGGAATTGAGCTGCAGGAGTTGCTTATATATTTTTGAGATCAGTTGTTTGTCAGTTGCTTCATTTGCTATTATGTTCTCCCATTCTGAAGGCTGTCTTTTCACCTTTCTTATAGTTTCTTTTGTTGTGCAGAAACTTTTAATTTTAATTAAATTCCATTTGTTTATTTTTGCTTTTATTTCCAATATTCTGGGAGGTGGGTCATAGAGGATCCTGCTGTGATTTATGTCGAAGAGAGTTTTGCCTATGTTCTCCTCTAGGAGTTTTATAGTTTCTGGTCTTATGTTTAGATCTTTGATCCATTTTGAGTTTATTTTTGTGTATGGTGTTAGAAAGTGTTCCAGTTGCATTCTTTTACAAGTGGTTGACCTGTCAACACACAGAAATCCCTTGCATTACTATACACTAATAATGAGAAAATAGAAAGAGAAATTAAGGAAACAATCCCATTCACCATTGCAATGAAAATAATAAAATACTTAGGAATATATCTACCTAAAGAAACTAAAGTCATATATGTAGAAAACTATAAAACACTGGTAAAAGAAATCAAAGAGGACACTAATAGATGGAGAAATATACCATGTTCATGGATTGGAAGAATCAATATAGTGAAAATGAGTATACTACCCAAAGCAATCTATAGATTCAATGCAATCCCTATCAAGCTACCAACGGTATTTTTCACAGAGCTAGAACAAATAATTTCACAATTTGTATGGAAATACAAAAAACTTTGAATAGCCAAAGCAATCTTGAGAAAGAAGAATGGAAGTGGAGGAATCAACCTGCCTGACTTCAGGCTGTACTACAAAGCCACAGTCATCAAGACAGTATGGTACTGGCACAAAGACAGAAATATAGATCAATGGAACAAAAATTGAAAGCCCAGAGATAAACCCATGCACCTATGAACATCTTATCTTTGACAAAGGAGGTGAGAATATACAATGGAGAAAAGACAATCTCTTTAACAAGTTGTGCTGGGAAAAGTGGTCAACCACTTGTAAAAGAATGAAACTGGAACATTTTCTACTTCTACTTTATTAACTATGCCAAAGCCTGTGACTGTGTGGATCTCAGCAAAATGCAGAAAATTCTTAAAATTATGAGAATACCAGATCACTTTACCTGCCTCCTGAGAAATCTGTATGCAAGTCAAGGAGCAACAGTTAGAACTGGACATGGAACAACTGAGTGGTTCCAAATTGGGAAAGGAGTACGTCAAGGCTGTATATTGTCACCCTGCTTATTTAATTTATATGCAGAGCACATCATGTGAAATGCCAGGCTGGATGAAGCACAAGCTGGAATCAAGATTACTGGGAGAAATAAAAATAACCTCAGATATACAGATGACACTACCCTTATGGCAGAAAGCAAAGAAAAAATAAAGAACCTCTTGATGAAAGTATAGGAGGAGAGTGAAAATTTTGACTTAAAACTCAACTTTCAAAAAACTAAGGTCATGGCATCTGGTCCCATCACTTCCGCAAATAAATGGGGAAACAGTGGAAACAGTGAAAAACTTTATTTTCTTGGGCTCCCAAGTCACTGCAGATGGTGACTGTAGCCATGAAATTAAAGATGCTTTTTCCTTGAAAGAAAAGCTATGACAACCTAGACAGTTTATTAAATATCAGATACATTAGTTTGCCAACAAAGGTCCATCTAGTCAGAGCTATGATTTTTCTAGTAGTCAGCTATGGATGTGAGAGCTGGATCATAAAGAAAGCTGAGCTCCAAAGAACTGATGCTTTTGAACTGTGGTGTTGGAGAAGAACCTTGAGAGTCCCTTGGACTGCAAGGAGATCAAACCCATCAATCCTAAAGAAAATCAGTCCTGTATATTCATTGGAAGGACTGATACTGAAGCTGAAACTCCAATACTTTGGCCCCTTGATGCAAAGAACTGGTCATTTGAAAAGACACTGATGCTGGGAAAGATTGAAGGGAGGAAGAGAAAGGGACGACAGAGGATAAGATGGTTGGATGGCATCACCAACTCGATGGACATGAGGTTGAGCAAGATCTGGGGGTTGGTAATGGACGGGGAAGACTGACGTGCTGCAGCCCATGGAGTAACGAAGAGTTGGACAGGACTGATTGAACTAAACTGAATTGAATATTGTTCTAAAGATATACTCTAAAACACTGTGTCTATTGTTAGCAATACTGTTTGTCACACTTAAAAATCTGTTAAGAGCATAGTTCTCATGTCACGTGTGTTCAAGGCTATAAAATAAAAATTAAAAACCTTAGAAGGGATTTTGATTCAGTGTTGAGGTTAAATTATAGGAGAAATTTTTCTGATCCAAGGAACTCTAAATGATACTGCTAATATATTTTAAATAGTATATAATAAAGGAAGAGAAAAAAATGCTTATATGAAAGGCTAGAAATAACTTTGTAGTAGTTTTTGAAATGCCATGCTGTCACTATATATGAACCTCTCATTAAATTTACTAGAAGTAGGGTTTTCTTTTCTTTTTTTCTCAAAGTAGCTAATAAACTGCAAAAGCTCTGAACAATAATTTAAGTCATTGTTTGTAATTTGTAAATATAATAAAGTGCCATTACCAGAGTTGCCTACCAAAACAGAAACTTACTGTTATTATTCATCCAATAGCCAATTATTCTCTATTCCTCATCCAAACAAGAATATGGTTAAAATCTAAGTAACTTAAATATAATTTTTCTAAGTTTACATGAAAAAACAATGTTGAAAAGTACAATATTATAATCACCAGTATATCCATCATCCACATTTAACCCTTGTTAAAATTTTGTCTTATTTACAACCCATTTGCTCTTTATATTTACTATAGATATGCATATATATAGGTATGTTATATGTATACATATATTTATATATGCAGTATATATTATATATAATAGATAAATATATACAAATTTAAACCACAAATCTTACTCCTACAAAAACAACAATAATAAAATTCCAGCATATTTGTTTCTGGAGGGAGTTGAGTTGATTTAGAATGGGGGGAAGAAAAGCCTTTCTATCATGGATGTTGTCATGTGCAAGAGTGATCTAAATGTCAGAAGTATAGGTTGGCCAATGTAGCTAGCTTAAAGTTATGACCATGGTTATGGCAAGCAGAAGACTGGTGGAGTAGTAAAGAGTTTTAAGAGGGAGATAAGTTTAATAAGTTCCCACATATGTTTGTCAGCCTGGAAGAATGCATACATGCTCAAGAAGGTGCACAAGCTCAGTAAAGATTGAAGAGGGCCCTTTATACATATATCTGCCTGAATATGAGGACTTGTGCACATGCAAAGCAGACCTGGGGAATCTTGTTGAAAGTAAGAGTTGAGGAAGAGTTTTAAATATACTGATTTTGAATGTGTTCCCAAACCCACATATATCTATTTTTGAAAGGTGGAGATTTTACTTGGGCATGGTGCTTGCTTCCAACCTCTGGCCAATTATTTGCTTACCATTAAGCCATATTGACACAAGGTAACATCTAGAAATCCAAAAGTAAAGATTTTCTAGTGTTTAAAAGAGCCTGAATGGAGACATTAGAAGTTACACACTGCCAGAAGAATAGATATCACAGATTTATGCCAGACAGGTTACTGAACAAGCAGATAAACACTCAAAAGCATCAATTACAAGCACTAAGAGAGAAAAAAAATCAGTAGATATTTGTTACAATACCTAACTTTTACTAGAAATTATGACATGAAATAAACATGAAAATATGATCCATACTCGGGGGGAAAAAAAAAAGAAGTCATAGAGTATATCTGAAAGGCTTAATCCTGAACTTTGCAAAAAGTAATTTTATAATAGCTGTTATAAATATATTTAAAAATATGTAAGTAAACCATGTTTAAAATTTAAGGGAGGTAAGGACAATAATGATTCATTAAAATAATGAATATCAATACAGAGAAAATTATTACAAAAAGTAGCAAACTTCTAGCGACTGAACTGAATTTAACTCCTCTTGAGTGTGAGTAGACTTTGTGAATATTATAGAATATTCTTGATTAAGCTACATTATATAGCAAAGGTGATGGAACAAGAACTGTTATGATTGCATTGTGTTATTTTAAAACTCCATCTGTCTACTAGAGAGAGGTTTTCTAGATTTTTGCAGTTTTCTCAGCATCAGGGATATTTCCAATGAGTCAGCTGTTCATATCAGATGACCAAAATACTGAAGTTTCAGCTTCAGTATCAGTCCTTCCAATGAGTACTCCAAGTTCATTTCCCTTAAGATTGATGGGTTTGATCTTTCTGTCCAATGGACTCTGCAGCATCAGAGTCTTCTCCAGCACAAGAGTTCAAAGGCATTGATTATCTGGTGCTCTGCCTTCTTTACAGTCCAGCTCTCACAACCAAATGAGACCACTGGGAAGACCATAATCTTGACTCTGTGGACCTTTGTTGGCAGAGTTAAGTGCCTATTCAATTCTACAATTGGAGTGGTATCATCCATGTATCTGAGGTTGCTGATATTTCTTCCACCTATCTTTATTCCAGCTTGTAACTCATCTAGCCCAGCATTTCTCTTGATGTGCTCAACATGTAAATTAAACAAACAGAATGACTATAGATAGTCCTGTCGTAATCAGTTGTTCCATACAGGGTTCTGACTATTGCTTCTTGATCCACATACAGGTTTCTCAGGAGACAGGTTAGAGGGTCTGGTATTCCCATCTCTTTAACAGCTTTCCACAGTTTACTATGATCCACACAGTCAAAGGTTTTGGCGTAGTTGATGAAACAGAGGTAGATGTTTTTCTGAAATTCCCTAGCTTTCTTGGTGATACAGTGAATGTTGGCGATTTGATCTCTGGTTCCTATTCCTTTTCTAAACCCAGCTTGCACATCTGGAAGTTCTTGGTTCACATAACACTGAAGCCTACTAAGAATACTATGGTACAAAACAAGCACCATTTCTACCAATATTCCATACATATTAAGAGTACTTACACATGTATTTTAATCATTTTTATAAAAGATAAAAGCATATAGTACAAATATGCTTTACTATTATTTATGTTTTCTGCTGCCCCCAAAACATTTCAACCAAGACATAGAGTAGTGTGATTTTTATAGACATAGTATTTGCTTTGAAGACCATTTACTTGTTACAAAAGTACACAATTTTAATTATTAAAATAATCCATATAAGCAACACTATTTAAAGGAATATCTGAGTCTTATTACCCAAAATGATTTTTTTTCTAATTTCTATATATTTGGATAATTTTATTTAATTTTTAGAATACTATTTATTTTTGTCACATACAGATAATGATAATATAACAGTTGCAAGAGATTTAAAAGGAATTATGTGAAAGAAGCTTTATAACATTTATCCTATACAAAGGATAGCTAAAAATGTTTCATATAATTTATATAAAAATAGATGATGTGGAATAAGAATTCTAGTATCATTAAACATTAAGATAATATCATTATCTCAGGAATTTATTCCACATCTCAATAATTTCCATCTGATTGCAAGAATCCATAGGAATTATAAATGAGTTCCCCATTTCTTTATGTTTCTAACAAATTGGAAACATCATATTAGAATTCAGTCTTTTTTCTCGCCATGACTTTTAGTATTTAGTTTCCATTTGAACAACCAATGCATTTGTCTAAATCACCAGGGTGCCTAACTCTGAGAGGAAGTAGAGGCATGCACACACTAACTTTTATGTCATCTTGTCATGCTGAAGTATCTCAAGGTGCTTTGCAATAACATTAAACTTAAAAAACTTATCTCGCCTGCTGAGTTAATTAGTTAAATCAGATAAGTGGCAATGACAACAAACACATCTTGCACTCAGGCTTAACCCTGGAGCCAGTATCCATAGACATGGAGGAGTCCCTTGAAACAGGTGCCTTGTAGCTCAAATGGAGACCACCTGCTGAGACATATTTTAGCAGAGAAGATGTAAGGAGACTTGCTTTTGTTGACTTGAACTTTTGAACAGTGAAAAGAATCCCTAGTCCAAGAAGGCAAGCCTGTGCTTTTGATGAGCTCTGTGAGATAAAGTTATTTTAGTGTGAGATATAAAATTTTTCAGTGTGACACTATAACAAGCCTTACACACAATGATGTACGTTCTTAATAATTGGCAGTTACTGTGTTTTGAATTGGTCATAATCCATTAAATAAATGAACTAGGTTATCCAAGAAGAAAATGTTATATGTTTTACACTTTATAAAAAAATGACCAAGACACTGACTGAAACCATCCAAAGAGAGGTAACGCTATTTCCTTCTGGTTAAGAGCAGACATAGTCACCAGATTGAACTCAATAAAGCACAATTCAAATTGCTTAACCTCAATAATGTTACTACTGTTGAAAACTCTAGGAAGCCATAGAACCAGCTTCTGTCAAGGAACAGAATTTCAGAATGAGTGTTTAACATTCTTACAATCCCACTAAACTTCCGGAGTGACATTAGGAAGATAGTGATATGGGTTATTCCCAATTCAGTCCCCCTCATAAGAAAACCAACTAGCAATTATGTATAGACATTATGTCATTGTGAAAATCCTAAAACACAGAAGCTGATGTACACACTGGGCCAAAGACTGAGATGAACTGCATTAGCAGAGCAAAGGAGTTGCTACATACTGACCCTAACTGTTAGCACAGCACCACACAGAGAAGAACTCCTGGGCCTACAGTTACTCCAGTGGGCAAAAGGGATGCTCACTTGGATCTCACCTTATATGAATTGCAGGGTGAATATGTGGGATTGACCAATGGAGAGCTGGTTGTGACAGAGAAGGTGAGTGGGTTTAGAGCTTATATCTGGACTTATATCTTGGCAGACTGAGCTCCTCTGTGAAGGAACACCCTAGTGGTTCAACCAGTGGATTTGTCTGTCTTCAGAGCCAAGATGGTAGCCCTGTTCTTCAAAAAAACTTGGGGCACAATACTGCCTTATTCAGGACCCTGAACAATAAACCTTGCTGACCTTGGGGCTTATTCTATCCAGTCTGGGCAAGAAATAGTCATGCCTGGTTCTGAGTAAAGCACCTAGCTCCACCCAAATGGGAGCCTGCTGAAGCTCCTGGGAAGTTGCATAATGCAGTAGCATCCAAGTCATGAGCCTGGATTGTCAGTGATATTTATCTTCAGAGTAAAGATTGTGGCCCTATTTAATCAAGAAACTCTGTGCACAGTTCTGTCTGATTCAGAACCTCAAGCAATGAGCCTCACAAGCCCTGAAACATTTTCTGTCATCCTGCCTAGGCAGGGAAGCTAATTCACATATCTACCTATTGCTGAGTATAGGCCCCTGCCCTACCCAATTGGGAAATCTGACCACAGAATATAAGAATCTGTGTAGCCCAGCAGTGGAGAGCCTGTCCTGTGGCTGTACCCCTGTGCAGAGCCAAGTTAGCAAGAAGATTTGTGCATAGTTCTGTCTCATTCAAGACCCTCCAAAATGAGCTTGCAAGTCTGGGGGTCTGTTCTGCTACCCCATACAAACAAGGGAGATAATTCATAATCTTGTCTGCTGCTGGATATAGCCTCCAACCATATCCAATAAAGAAACCTGGACAGAGCACCTGAAAAAAATGAAATAGCCAGCAGAACTAAAGCAGAGGGCCATCCTAGTGGCTATCCCCACATGCAGAGATAAACTGATAGTCCCATCTGGCCAAGGAGTTTGATGCACAGTTCCACTTGATTTGTTTCCCAAACAATGAGCCTTGCCAGCCTTGAGGTCTATTCTGAGGCCCTGCCAGGACAAGAAAGCTAATTTGTACCCTTGCCCACTGTTGAATAAAATGTTAATCTTGACAAACAAAGAAACCTAATTAGGACATATAGAAAGATACATACCCCATCCTATAGCCTCTATTGAGTGGCACTTGCCTAGTGAGACCTATCCAAGACTTTCCCGTATTCAGAGCAAAGCCAGTGGCCCCATCTGGACAGGAAATTCGGTGCATGGTGCACCATTCTGCACAATTTGGATCTTTAAACAATGAGCTGTATTGGCCTTGAGACCTATTTTTTCCATCCCCTCCCAGGAATGGAAGCTAATCTATAGTCCTGCCAACTGCTGAGTATAATATTCCATCTTACCTGACTAGGAAAACAGACCAGGGAATCCGGATTACTGTGGAGCACATCCTACCACCACACTTGAAAAGGAGCCAAACTAGTCATCCCATCCAGCTATATCTAGACAGCAGCATCACCCCAATTATTTCAGATAAGGAGTAGTCTTACTTAATTTATACCCCAAAAGTGAGCATATGCCCAAGGGTGTTATCAACAGACGCATCCAGAACCCCAAGTTGATCTGACTAGCAATGGATGGACTGTTTTTCTCAAAGCAAACATGTAAAATCTGGGAGAAGAGACCGCCTATTCATATGTGCAGGCATCAATAAAAAGAACTGTGAATCAAAAAAATCAGGCAGACATGACTTCAACAAATGAAACATAAAGTTCTAATAAGTGCTTCTAAAAAAAAAACAAACTCTATGAACTCTCTCACAAAGAATTCAAAGTAGTTCTTTTAAAGTAGTTTAATGAGCTACAAGAACACAAGCAGAAAACTGAAGAAACAAGGAAACAATACATGTACAAAATGAGAAGTTCAACAAAGAAATAGAAACTATCAAAATACAATCAGAAATCATAAACCTGAAGAATACAATGGGTGACTAGAAGGATTTAACAGAGACTTCAACAGCCAACTCAATCAAGTAGAAGGAAGACTCACAGTAATAAAGTTAAGACGTTAAAATCATCTGTCAGAGGAGCCAAAAAGAATCAGAATTAAAAAGAGTGAAGCAAGCCTAAAGAATGTATAGGTATTGTGAAAACAAACAATATTTATAAGAATCATAGAAGAAGATGAGTAAAAGAGGACAGAAAGCAGGTGCCAAGCAATGATAGCTGAAACCTTCCCAAACTTGAGCTAAGAAAATGACATCCATATTCATGAGGCTGAAAAATACTAAGTAGATTGAACACACAAAAAAAAACTGCATTGAGGCACATTATAATTAAACTAAGAAGCCAAAATCAAAAGGGAAATTTTATCAGGAGCAAGAGAAAAGTAACATGTCACAAACAAGAGAAACACCATAAGACTCTAGTAGAAAACTTTTCAGATCAGGAGAAAATGGACTAGTATATTACAAATACTGAAGGAGAAGAAGAAGAAGAAAAAGAAGAAGAAAAAAATCTGTCAACCAAGAATACTATACTCAGCAAAGTGGTCCTTCAGAGATGGAGGCAAAATAATTTCCCTTAGAATGAAATGCCAAGGGACTGCATCATCACTCAATCTGCCTTACAAGAAATATTAAAGAGAATTCATCAAGTGATCATAAAAATGCTACTTTAGAGTATAAAAACAGACAAATGCAGGTGTAAAACTCACTGGTATGGGTGAGTATATAGTCAAAGTAAGTTTCTCCAATCTCATAAAAGCAGTGAAGCATAATTCACTAAAGGTTATAGTTTAAAAGTTAAAAAAATAAGAAAGCAATTTTAAATAATTATAATTATAATAATTTATTATTGGATACACTATATAAAAATATGCATGCTGCAATATCAACAACCAAAATGTAACCAAGAGAGAAGTAAAAGTGTAAAGTCTAAGAATGCTACTGACATTGTTCAGATCACATCAGATCAGTTGCTCAGTCGTGTCCGACTCTTTGCGATCCCATGAATCGCAGCACGCCAGGCCTTCCTGTCCATCACCAACTCCGGGAATTCACTGAGACTCACGTCCATCGAGTCAGGGTTGCCATCCAACCATCTCATCCTCTGTCATCCCCTTCTTCTCCTGCCCCCAATCCCTCCCAGCATCAGAGTCTTTTCCAATGAGTCAACTCTTTGCCTGAGGCGGCCAAAGTACTGGAGTTTCAGCTTTAGAATCATTCCTTCCAAAGAAATCCCAGGGCTGATCTCCTTCAGAATGGACTGGTTGGATCTCCTTGCAGTCCAAGGGACTCTCAAGAGTCTTCTCCAACACCACAGTTCAAAAGCATTAATTCTTTGGCACTCAGCCTTCTTCACAGTCCAACTCTCACATCCATACATGACCACAGGAAAAACCATAGCCTATCAGCCTTAAAAAGTGTTAAAAATATAAGATATTTTCATAAATTTTATGGTAAACACAAGGAAAACATGGAATAGATACACAAATAAATTATGATAAAGTCAAAACATATCTCTTCAAAAGTTATTAAATCATCAAAGAAGACAGCAATATAAGATCTACAAAGCAAAATGAATCTACGAAGCATCAGAAAACAATAACTAAAATAACATTTGTAAGTCTTTCTCTATCAACAATTATTTTAAATGTAAGCAAATTAGAGTTTCCAACATGGAAGTACTGTAATGTATATAAGCTGTTTATGCATATTTAAGTTGTTTAAAGTTTTCATTTTGTTTATTCTTAAATACAACGCTGCAACAAACTCTTTTAGTCTCAAACCAAAAAAATAAAAAAATAAAAGACAGAATGGCTGCTGCTGCTACTGCTGCTGCTGCTGCTAAGTTGCTTCAGTCGTGTCTGACTCTGTGCGACCCCATAGACGGCAGCCAACCAGGCTCCCCGGTCCGTGGGATCCTCTAGGCAAGAACACTGGAGTGGATTGCCATTTCCTTCTCCAATGCATGAAAGTGAAAAGTGAAAGTCAAGTCGCTCAGTTGTGTCCAACTCTTCACGACCCCATGGACTGCAGCCCACAAAGCTCCTCCGTCCATGGGATTCTCCAGGCAAGAGTACTGGAGTGGGGTGCCATGGGTGTATAAAAAACAAGGTATTATGATATGTTGCCTAAAATAGACTCACTTTAGTTTTAAGGATACACATACACTGAAAGTGAAGACATGTAAAAAAGATATTTTAAGCAAATGATAAATGAAAGAAAGCATAAGTAGGTATCCTTAATTTCAGGTATTATATGTTTCAAGCTACAAATGATCAAAAGAAGAAAAAGTTCATTATATAATGATAAAGTCATCAATTCATCAAGAAGATATAAGAATTGTAAATATTTGTGCACCCACTATCTATTCATCTAAATATATACAGCAAATACTAACAAAACCAAAAGAAGTAATCAGCAATACAATAATGGCTGGGGAATGTAATATACCACTCTCAACAATGGAGAGGTCATCCAGACAGAGAAAGAATAAGAAAACAGTGGATTTGAACAATAGCTAAAATCACGTGAACCTAAGAAACACATACAGAGCAATTTCAACAATGGCAGAATACATATTCTTCTCAAGTACATGTGGGATATTTTCTAGGAGAAAATATCAAAAACACACAAACACATGGAAATTAAACACACTTCTGAAAAACTAACAAATCAAAGAAGAAATTAAAACAGAAAAAAGTAACTTGAGACAAAATATAATGGAAACAAAACATATCAAAACTTAGAAATTATAGCAAGAGATATTCAAATAGAGTAATTTATAGCTACAAATGCAAACATCAGGAAAGTAGAAAAATGTCAAGTAAACAACCTAACTTTATAACTAAAGCAGCTATAAAAAGAAAAGCAAATTAAGCTCAAAGTTAGTAGAAGGAAGGAAATAATAAAGAGAGCAGAAGTAAATTAAAGGGATAAGGAAAACAGTACAGAAGATTAAAAAAATAAAGAGTTAATTATTTGTAAAGATAAACAAGATTGTCAGACTTTAGCTAGACTAACCAAGAATAAAAGGGAAAGAACTCAAATAAATAAAATTGTATATGAAAGAAGAGATATAAAAACTAATAGCAAACAAACACACAAAACCATGAGACTACTATGAACAATTATACAAGAACAAACCTGAAAAAAAGGAAAAAAAAAAAAGATAAATTCCTGGAAACATGCAAACTTCCAAGACTGAATCAGTAGAAAAACAAAACAAAAACTGAATAGACTAATAACTAGTAACAAGATGGAATCAGTAATCAAAAAACTTCCAATAAAAATAAGCCCAGAAACACATATGTTTATTGGTGAATTTTACCAAATGCTTAAAGAAAAATTATTGTCAAACCTTCTGAAATACTAGTAAATCACAATTTGCAACATATTAAAATGATTGTACCCCATGATCATGCAGAATTTGTTCTCAGAATGCAAGAATTTTTCAATATATGCAAATAAATCACAATGCATCATATTAATCTAACAAAAAATAAGAAGTATGTGAACATCTCAATAGAAACAGAAAAAATATTTGAGAAGATTCAGCATGCATTCACAATGCAAACTACATAATACCTCAACATAACAAAGGTCGTATATGATGACCACAGTTAACATTATATTCATTGCTGAAAGGTTGAAAGTTTTTCTCATACAATCAAAAATAAGATAAGGGTGCTCACTCTCACTATTCCTATTCAACATAGTTCCAAAAGTCCTAACCAAAGTAGTCAGGCAAGAAAAGAAATAAAAATCATCAGAATTGGAGATGAAGTAGGAAAAAAAATAGTTTCTATTTGTAGGTGACATGATTTTATATAGAGAAAATTCTTAAGATTGCACAAAACATCTGTTGAAACTAGTCAATAAATTTGATAAAGGTGCAGGATACAAAATCAACATACACAAATAGTTAGTGTTTTTATAAGTGAAGTTGCTCAGTAGTATCCGACTCTTTGCAACCCCATGGATGTAGCCTACCAGGCTCCTCCATCCATGGAATTTTCCAGGCAAGAATACTGGAGTGGGTTGCCATTTCCTTCTCCAGGGGATCTTCCCAACCTAGGGATCGAACCTGCGTCTTCTGCATTGCAGGCAGACACTTTACCATCTGAGCCACCATACACTAACAATAAGTTATTTGAAAAATAAATGAAAGCCTCATTTGGCATCATCAAACAAGAAAATATTAATGTATAAAAAAAGTTAAACAAGGAGGTGGAAGATCTTTATACTAAAAAGTATACGATGTTAATGAAGAAATTCTAAAAAATACAAGTATGTGGAAAGTTAACCTATGGTTATGGATTAAAATAGTTAATATTGTTAAAATGTTCATACAACTCAAAACCTTATGGAGTCGAGTCCTTACGGAGTCCTTATGACTCCACTGCTATTTTTATTTTTGGCAAAAGTAGTAAAACCAATCCTAAAATTTATATGGAACCACAAAAGACCATGAATAGCTAAAATTATCCTGAGTAGGAAGAACTAAACTGGCGGCATCACAATTTCTCATTTCAAACTGTACTACAAAGTTATATAATAACCAAAACCATATGGTGTTAAAACAGACACACAGACACACACAGAAAAAGAGCCCAGAAATAAACTCATGCATAGTCAACTGACATATGAAAAGAAAGCAAAGAATACTCAAAGGAGGAAAGATAATCTCTTCAATATATGGTGCTGGGAAAATGAAATATTTACATGCATAGAATGAAATTAGACCCCCATCTTACTTCACAAAAATTAATTCTAAACTGATTAAAAACTCAAATGTAAGAAATGAAGCCATACTACTAATAGAATAAAAAGTGGGGATAATAAAAACTTCTTGACTTAGATTTTGACAATATTTTAAGACACCTAAATAACAATTAACAAAATAAAAGATAAACAATTGGTACAAGATAAACAAGTTTTATCAAGCTAGAAGCTTCTGCAAAGAAACAGTCATTAAAATGAAAAGGCAATTTGCCTATGAAAGGGAGAAGTGGTTTGCAAAATATATTCTGATGAGGGGTTAGTATCCTATATATATATAAGTTCTTATACATATAAGAAACTTATACAACTCAGGAACAAAAAGCAAATAGTTCAATTTTAAAAAGAACAAAGACACAAATAGACATTTCTCCAAAGAGGATATTCAAATAGCTAGCAGGTACATGAAAAGGTGGTTAATATCACTAATCATTAGGGAAATGCAAGTCAAAACCACAGTGAGATATATCATCTCATATCTAATAGAATGATGATCATCAAAAAGATAAGTGACAATAAGTGCAGGTGAAAATTTAGAAAAAATGGAATGTAAATTGGCATATCCAGTTTGGGGGCTTCCCTGGTGGTTCAGACAGTAAAGGATCTTCCTGCAATGCAGGAGACTCAGGTTCAGTACCTGAGTTGGGAAGTTTCCCTGGAAAAGGGAATGGCTACCCATTCCAGTATTCTTGCCTGGAGAGTTCAATGGACAGAGAAGACTGGCGGTCTACAGTCCATGGGGTCATAAACAGTTAGAGATGACTGAGTGACTAACATATCCAATAAGGAAATTGTATGGAACTTTCTCAAAAAAGTAAAAGTAAAATTAGCATATGATCTAAAAATTTCATTTCTGACTATAGATACAAAGGTATTAAATTATTATCTCAAAGAGATATATGCACTTCTGTTTATTGCAGTATTATTTACAATAGTCAAGACACAGCCACAACCTAAATTTCTAATGACTGATGAAAAGATACAGAAAATATAGTATATACTCATACATATATATGTACAGCATCTTATTTATACACGAAAGTAAGGAAATTCTGCAATTAGAAATTATATGAATGGCCTTTGAGGGCGTTATGTAAATAAAATAAGTCAGACAAAGCCAAATACTGTATGATACCACTTATATGTGAAATCTGATAAAACCAGACTAATAGAGATAAGATTTTGTGGTTGCCAAAGGTGTGGGTCAGAGGTTGGGGAAACTGGGTAAAGGTAATCAAAAAGTATAAACTTGCAGTTATATAAGAAATAATTTCTGAGGCTATAGCATACACATGATGACTATAGCTAACAATACTGTTTTGTATATTTGATAGCTGTTAAGAGAGGCTCGCTGATTCTAGGAACCAGCGAACTAAAATGGACTAGAATGGGTGAATTTCACTCAGATGACCATTATATCTACTACTGCAGACAGGAATCCCTTAGAAGAATGGAGTAGCCATCATGGTCAACAAAAGAGTCCAAAATGCAGTACTTGGATGCAATCTCAAAAACAACAGAATGATCTCTGTTCATTTCCAAGGCAAATCATTCAATATCACAGTAATCCAAGCCTATGCCCCAACCAGTAATGCTGAAGAAGCTGAAGTTGAACGGTTCTATGAAGACCTACAAGACCTTTTAGAACTAACACCCAAAAAAGATGTCCTTTTCATTATAGGGGACTGGAATGCAAAAGTGGGAAGTCAAGAAACAACTGGAGTAACAGGCAAATTTGGCCTTGGAATATGGAATGAAGCAGGGCAAAGACTAATAGAGTTTTGTCAAGAAAATGCACTGGTCATAACAAACACCCTCTTCCAACAACACAAGAGAAGACTCTACACATGGACATCACCAGATGGTCAACACTGAAATCAGATTGATTATATTCTTTGCAGCCAAAGATGGAGAAGCTCTTTACAGTCAACAAAAACAAGACCAGGAGCTGACTGTGGCTCAGATCATGAACTCCTTATTGCCAAATTCAGACTGAAATTAAAGAAAGTAGGGAAAACCACTAGACCATTCAGGTATGACCTAATTCAAATCCCTTATGATTATACAGTGGAAGTGAGAAATAGATTCAAGGGACTAGATCTGATAGACAGAACGCCTGATGAACTATGGACTGAGGTTTGTGACATTGTACATGAGACAGGGATCAAGACCATCCCCATCGAAAAGAAATGTAAAAAGGAAAATGGCTGTCTGGGGAGGCCTTACAAATAGCTGTGAAAAGAAGAGGAGTGAAAAGCAAAGGAGAAAAGGAAAGATATAAACATCTAAATGCAGAGTTCCAAAGAATAGCAAGGAGAGATAAGAAAGCCTTCCTCAGTGATCAATGCAAAGAAATAGAGGAAAACAAAAGATTGGGAAAGACAAGAGATCTCTTCAAGAAAATTAGAGATACCAAGGGAACATTTCATGCAAAGATGGGCTCGATAATGGACAGAAATGGTATGGACCTAACAGAGCAAGAAGATATTAAGAAGAGTTGGCAAGAATACACAGAAGAACTGTACAAAAAAGATCTTCACGACCAAGATAATCACGATGGTGTGATCACTGACCTAGAGCCAGACATCCTATAATGTGAAGTCAAGTGGGCCTTAGAAAGCATCACTATGAACAAAGCTAGTGGAGGTGATGGAATTCCAGTTGAGCTATTTCAAATCCTGAAAGATGATGCTGTGAAAGTGCTACACTCAATATGCCAGCAAATTTGGAAAACTCAGCAGTGGCCACAGGACTGAAAAAGGTCAGTTTTCATTCCAATCCCAAAGAAAGGCAATGCCAAAGAATGCTCAAACTACCACACAATTGCACTCATTTCACATGCTAGTAAAGTAATGCTTAAAATTCTCCAAGCCAGGCTTCAGCAATACATGAACTGTGAATTTTCAGAGGTTCAAGCTGGTTTTAGAAAAGGCAGAGGAACCAAAGATCAAATTGCCAACATCCACTGGAACATCAAAAACGCAAGAGAGTTCCAGAAAAACATCTATTTCTGCTTTATTGACTATGCCAAAGTCTTTGACTTTGTGGATCACAATAAACTGTGGAAAATTCTGTAAGAGATGGGAATACCAGACCACCTGACCTGCCTCTTGAGAAACCTATATGCAGGTCAGGAAGCAACAGTTAGAACTGGCCATGGAAAAACAGACTGGTTCAAAATAGGAAAAGGAGTACGTCAAGGCTGTATATTGTCACCCTGCTCACTTAACTTCTATGTAGAGTACATCATGAGAAATGCTGGGCTGGAAGAAGCACAAGCTGGAATCAAGATTGCCAGGAGAAATATCAATAACCTCAGATATGCAGATGACACCACCCTTATGGCAGAAAGTGAAAAGGAAATGAAAAGCCTTTTGATGAAAGTGAAAGAGGAGAGTGAAAAAGTTGGCTTAAAGCTCAACATTCAGAAAACGAAGATCATGGTGTATGGTCCCATCACTCCATGGGAAACAGATGGGGAAACAGTGTCAAACTTTATTTTGGGGGGCTCAAAATCATTGCAGACGGTGACTGCAGACATGAAATTAAAAGATGCATACTCCTTGGAAGGAAAGTTATGACCAACCTAGATAGCATATTCAAAAGCAGATACATTACTTTGCCAATAAAGGTCCATCTAGTCAAGGCTATGGTTTTTACTGTGGTTATGTATGGATGTGAGAGTTGGACTGTGAAGAAGCTGAGAGCCAAAGAATTGATGCTTTTGAACTGTGGTGTTGGAGAAGACTCTTGAGAGTCCCTTGGACTGCAAGGAGTTCCAACCAGTCCATTCTGAAGGAGATCAGCCCTGGGATTTCTTTGGAAGGAATGATGCTAAAGCTGAAACTCCAGTACTTTGGCCACCTCATGCGAAGAGTTGACTCATTGGAAAAGACCCTGATGCTGGGAGGGATTGGGGGCAGGAGGAGAAGGGGACGACAGAGGATGAGATGGCTGGATGGCATCACTGACTCGATGGACGTGAGTCTCAGTGAACTCCGGGAGTTGGTGATGGACAGGGAAGCCGGGTGTGCTGCAGTCCACGGGGTTTCAAAGAGTCGGACATATCTGAGCAACTGAACTAAAATGAAAATGGGGGAAAATTCTACAGGACCCTATTTTCATGTAGGTCTTAGACAATTATGTTTTTGACATTTTTTTCTTTGTCATTTATTTTTAATTTGTGGTAAATTGTGAGTGTGCTAATTTGCTTAGTCGTATACCATTCTGAGAGACCCTGCGGACTGTAGCCTGCCAAGCTTCTCTGTTGATGGGATTATTCAGGTAAGAATGTGGAGTGGGTTGCCATACCCTCTTCCAGGGAATCTTTACAGCCCAAGGTCTGGACCTGTGTCTCTTAAGTCTCCTGCATTGGCAGGGGTTTCTTTACCACTGGTGCCACCTGGAAGGGGGAAATTCTACAGGTTCTTATTCTTATGTAGCTTTTGGATAATTAAACTTTGATATTTTTGGTAGGTTATTTATTATTAATTTACTGTGGTAAAGTACATTCCTAATAAAATTATTCACTTCCTTTCCCTCTAGAGTCATTATATCATCCATGAACATTATTAGACTTTCACAGTTTCTTGCTTTGTTCAATAATCATGATCAGAAGTGATGGGAGCCACTTTCAACCAAATTTTCAGAAATATTACTTGGCTTCATGTTGCTCTTATTTCCATCTTCCATGAGATTAATAATGTTCCAGATAGGGGATATGCCTGTAACCTGGGTCCAGTCATGGAGATAAAAGCCAGCCAGACAAAATCTGATGAGGAAGTTATAATGAAAGGTTATTGAGATTTAGGATTTGATTTCTACTGTACCATAATTTAAGCAAAATTGATTGATACAAATTGTACAAGCTAAAGCCAAGGAAGACAGTAAGACAAGTGGCAAATACTTGAGAAGCTGAAATATACATTATATTAAAAAAAAAAAAAAAGGGAATAGTATTGCAAATGTTTGTCAAAGACTTCATAAAACAAGCTTTTTAAAACATAATGTATTCAGGTTATTCTACAGATTAATAGTTCCTCCTACATCATATGTTTCACTCAGAAAAATTCAATGTTTAATTTGAAATATCTTAAATATGGAAAACATTTTCTTTGAGGGGGAACGTACTTCTAGGGATGAGGTTAGTAGAGGTGAAAACACTTCAGAGGGTTCAGGAAACATTTCCCCACCATGAAGGCAAGAAGCTTTCAGACATACAAGTTCGATTTAGAAAAGGCAGAGGAACAAAAGATCAAATTGTCAACATCCACTGTATCATAGAAAAAGCAAGGGAATCCCAGAAAAACACCTACTTCTGCTTCATTTACTACACTAAAGCCTTTGACTATGTCAATCACAACCAACTGTGGGAAATTGTTAAAGAGATGGGAATACCAGGCCACCTTACCTGCCTCCTGAGAATCGTGTATGCAGGTCAAGAAGCAACAGCTAGGACTAGAGATTGAAAAATGGATTGGTTCAAAATTGGAAAATGAGTATGACCAGGCTGTATATTGTCACTTGGCTGATTTAACTTATATGCAGAGTATATCATGGTAAATATTGGACTGGATGAAAGTCAAGCTGGAATCAACATTCCTGGGAGAAATACCAATACCTCAGATATGCAGATGACACCACCCTTATGGCAGAAAGCAAAGAGGAACTAATGAGCCTTTTGATGAAGGTGAAAAAGGAGAGTGAAAAGCTGGCTTAAAGCTCAACATCCAAAAAACTAAGATCATGGCATCCAGTCCTGTCACTTCATGGCAAATAGAAGGGAGGAAATGTGGAAACAGTGACAAATTTCATTTTATTATGTTTTATTTTATTAGACCCCAAAATCACTGCAGACAGTGACTGAAGCCATGAAATTAAAAGACACTTGCCCCTTGGAAGAAAAACTATGACAAACCTAGATGTCGTGTTAAAAAGCAGAGACATTACTTTGCCAACAAAGGTCTGTCTAGTCAAAGGTATGGTTTACAGTTGTAAAATTTGAACATAAAGAGGCCTGAGAACCAAAGAATTGATGCTTTTGAACTGTGGTATTGCAGAAGACTCTTGGGAGTCCTTCAGACTGAAAGGAGATCAAACCAGTTCTTCCTAAAAGAAATCAACCCTGAATGTCCGTTGGAAGAACTGCTGCTGAAGCTCCAATACTTTAGCCACCTGATGCAAAGAACTAACTCATTGGAAAAACCCTGATGCCAGGGAAGGTTGAAGGCAGGAGGACAAGGGGATGACAGAGGATGAGATGGTTGAATCCCATCACTGACTCAATGGACATGAGTTTGAGTAAACTCTGGGAGATGGTGAAAGACAAGGAAGCCTGGTGTGCTACAGTCCACAGGGTCACAGAGTTGGACATTACTTAAGGGGTGAATAGCAACAAAAAGGTAAGAAACACAGGCAGAATAATAACTTCACATTTGTAATATAGGTCCCTATTTGGCTTCTAAGAGTGTTCAGCAATTATACACAGATAAATTTAATTTTCAACTTTCCAAATTTCTTACATCTTCACTGTTAAAGGAAGAAAGGCAAATCAGAGAGGACCACAACACCTATATCAAGGTCTTTTCACTAACTAAATGTCTTCTAGATCTTCATCACTCCATGGAGCACTATTTCTTAAAGTCACTGTATTCTCATTATAGCAACACGCAGTTCAATTCAGTTCAGTTCAGTCGCTCAGTCGTGTCCGACTCTTTGCGACCCCATGAATTGCAGCATGCCAGGCCTTCCTGTTCATCACCAACTCCCGGAGTTCACTCAAACTCATGTCCATCGAGTTGGTGATGCCATCCAGCCATTTCATCCTCTGTTGTCCCCTTTTCCTCCTGTCCCCAATCCCTCCCAGTATCAGAGTCTTTTCCAAGGAGTCAACTCTTCCCATGAGGTGGTCAAAGTACTGGAGTTTCAGCTTTAGCATCATTCCTTCCAAAGAACACCCAGGGCTGATCTCCTTCAGAATGGACTGGTTGGATCTCCTTGCAGTCCAAGGGACTCTCAAGAGTCTTCTCCAATACCACAGTTCAAAAGCATCAATTCTTTGGTGCTCACAGTCCAACTCTCACATCCATACATGACTACTGGAAAAACCATAGCCTTGACTAGACGTCTGGACCTTTGTTGGCAAAGTAATGTCTCTGCTTTTTACTATGCTATCTAGGTTGGTCATAACTTTCCTTCCAAGGAGTAAGCGTCTTTTAATTTCATGGCTGCAATTACCATCTGCAGTGATTTTGGAGCCCCCAAAAATAAAGTTTGAAACTGTTTCCACTGTTTCCCCATCTATTTCCCATGAAGTGATGGGACCAGATGCCATGATCTTAGTTTTCTGAATGTTGAGGTTTAAGCCAAGGCTTCATCAATATGTGAACCGTGAACTTCCAGATGTTCAAGCTGGTTTAGAAAAGGCAGAGGAACCAGAGATCAAATTGCCAACATCCGCTGGATCATTGAAAAAGCAAGAGAGTTCCAGAAAAACATCTATTTCTGCTTTACTGATTACACCAAAGCCTTTGATTGTGTGGCTCACAATAAACTGTGGAAAATTCTTCAAGAGATGGGAATACCAGACCACCTGATCTGCCTCTTGAGAAACCTGTATGCAGGTCAGGAAGTAACAGTTTGAACTGGCCATGGAACAACAGACTGATTCCAAATAGGAAAAGGAGTACATCAAGGATGTATATTGTCAACCCTGCTTATTTAACTTGTATACAGAGTACATCGTGAGAAACTCTGGGCTGGAAGAAGCACAAGCTGGAATCAAGATTGCCGGGAGAAATACCAATAATCTCAGATATGCAGATGACATCACCCTTATGGTAGAAAGTGAAGAGGAACTAAAAAGCCTCTTGATGAAAGTGAAAGAGGAGAGTGAAAAAGTTGGCTTAAAGCTCAACATTCAGAAAACAATGTTAGTAATAGAAAATTGCTATTACATAGAATAAAGTAATTATTATGTAAAGATATGCTAAAAAATATATTCTTTTATAGAACTATATGATGAAAGGATACTTTAGAATTTTTTTTTTTCTGTGTGAAAATGTGTATGTAATATTGATCATGGAAGGAACCATCACCTAGTAGTCTATTCACTTTGATGTTAACAAGGTTTAATTTTAGGACATCAAGTTGGAATAGAGTCTACAATATATGAAGTTGCTAGCCAAAACATCATTGATTAATGGTATGACAGACAAAAGTATTTTCAAATTATTTTAAAGACAGAAGCTTTGAAGAAAAACTTATTAGAAATTGGTAGGCATTAGTACAAGTCAGCAAGATTTTTTTTTTATGTTTCCTATATGCATATATCTTTTCAAAGAAATACACTACTCAGAAAGATGTAAAAGATCCAAGCATATATTTATTATTTAATTCTATGCCTGTGTATCTTCAGATAAGTTGATGAGGCTGAAGACAATTTTTCACATAAGAAACAGTATTGGCTAAAAGGATAAAATAAGTATTGCTAACCTGTTGTTATTTTCCTTTTGAGTGTGGGAATTTAGCTGCTATGGTTAATGCATAAATTTAGTATGACTAATATCAAAATTGTTGTATACATCAAACTAAAAATTATCAAGCATGAAAAATATGAAATTGATGTCTCACAAGTTAAAATAATGTTCCTGGTCACCCATAAAGTTGTCAATATACTTCTCCAAAAATTTAAATTATTTTGCCCATACTGAGTTTACTTTATCCAAACCCATGTTAATCAGTTTCTTCAAACTGGACTACCAACATTGTCAATCTTAATTTTACTATGTATCTTATGTATTTTCAAAAAATTTATGTGACAATGAACATTGTCAGTAACAGCAAACACTAGAAGGGTATTGTTTTATACAAAATACACATGCCACTTCTTGATTCTTTTGAATTTTTCTAAAATGATGCTGGAGGGAAGATATTTGAAAATCTGAGTGAAGAGTTGACAGAATTAGATCCTGAATAATTTAGTTAAGCAACAATAGTAATTATGGGGCTATAATTATAAAGGCTGAGGTAAATTGGAAAACATGAACCAAAAATAGTGAGACTCTCAAGTAATTGTCATATTATAATGTAGGCAATTGACACATAAGGCATAAAGACTGACGCGTCACTCTGTAACTCACTACAATACAAAAGTTTCCCCAGACAAAAAATTGCATTACGGATTGTTTTCCTATTTGATGTAAAATCCTCTAACACATCCACTGACACTTGGATTCTCAATTCTCCATGGTTTTTCATAAAGACAAGCTAGTGTCACTTATTTAAAATTTTTTAATCATTTAAAAATTTTCCACAGCTCTATCTCTAGTACCTAGTTGCACTCAATAAATGCTTAAAGCAATAATGATCTTTCATTATGGGAAGGCTTGGCTTGTCTTTCTGAGCCATTTTCACATGAACTGCCTGAACTGCAAACTTAGTCATAGTCAGCATTAGTTCCACTGCCCAGGAATACCATTCCATGAGAGGAGAAGTTTTCTTTTATATTAAATTATTACATATAATACAGGGAAAGTTAGAAAAAAATTATACCATTTCCATCACAGGAAATAGTTATTGCTACAGCCCTACCACAACTATCCGAGTAGCTTATAGGAAGCCAGTATATTTTAATTAAGTTTATATTGTTTGATAACAAATAAAACATGGTAGAATATGTTAATAAATTTCTAAAAATCACAGTTAACATTACATATCTGGTGATTATGAGACACTCAAAATGCTTAGAAGACAAAAAATTAAGAAGCCAGAAGGGATAAAAGTCAAAGTAGGAACTGAAAACAGAAATAAGTGACCAGGAGGATGTTTTCTTTATTCAAACACCTCTTAGCACATTTCTTTATTTTTTAAGTATGAATATATTTAATTCATTTTGCCAAAGCAACTTTATTTAGCTGCCTATTTACCTTTCTGCAAAGCCTCATTACCCATAAAATCAAAGAATGAAGTTGATTAATGTGCTGTATGTGTGATGTTCAAATTGTAATTTTCATATACGAAAATGGATGTTTCTGCAGTATTTTGTTTGATAATTTACAGAGTTAGCACTGTCCAAACCACTAATCAGTTTCTTTTTATGATGACAGCTGCAGAAGATCCTTTTGGAATGCTAATTTTCATTAGTGCTTTCCCTTCCTGTGGACTAGATGCCTGGCTCAGTAGCAATTTCATCATCACAAGCTAAAGTTTAGAGAGCAAAGGCACTTGGGCTATTCATTAGTTTTCTAAGAGTACACAACGATAGAAAGAATTGCAAACACAAAATCTAATGGGTGAATTTCCAATGCGTGAAATGAATATAAATAATATATGTTGTTGAAGATACATGACCACAAAAATTCTGTTTAGGTTGTTGCTGATTACAATTGCTGAAATTGATATACAAAAAAGGAAAAAGGTGCTCAAATATAGCAAAATGACATTCATTGCTTATCAACTTTGGAGAAAACTAATTTATATATTTACTATTAATTTTTACATTATAGTATTTTAATTTATTAATATATAGTAGTTTCTACATTTTCATGCATTTTTGTAGACTATCATTAATGATTTTGGACTTTTAATCAAGTTTTTCATTTTTAACAAAATTGCTCACATTCACAGACTATTTCTCCTGTGTCAGGGATATCATCTCTAGGAGGGCAAAACAGTTGCTATCCCATTTAAAGATGAGGAAACCAAAGCAGATAATTTGGGAGTAATTTGTGACTCAGCAGAGCTAGATTTGAAGTTGAAGTGTATGGATCCAGAGACTGGCATCATTAGCAGGTACTAACTGTTTTTGTCACAACAAAGTGTGAAATTCTTAAAGAGATGGGAAAACAGACCACCTTACCTGCCTCCTGAGAAACCTATATGCAGGTTAAGAAGCAACAGTTAGAACTGGACATGGAACAACAGACTGGTTCCAAACTGGGAAAGGAGAACTTCAGTGCTGTATCCTGTCACCCTGCTTATTTAAATTATAGAGTACATCATGAGAAATGCTGGACTGGATGAAGCACAAGGTAAAATCAAGATTGTTGGGAGAAATATCAATAATGTCAGATATGCAGATGACTCGACCCTTATGGTAGAAAGTGAAGAGGAACTAAGGAGCCTCTTGAGGAAAGTGAAAGAGGAGAGTGAAAAAGCTGGCTTAAAATTCAACATTCAGAAAACTATGCCATCCAGTTCCAGTTCCAGTTCAGTTGCTCAGTCATGTCAAACTCTTTGTGATTCCATGAACCGCAGCAAGCCAGGCCTCCCTGTTCATCACCAAGTCCCGGAGTTCACCAAAACCCATGTCCATTGAGTCGGTGATGCCATCCAACCACCTCATCTTCTGTCGTCCCCTTTTCCTCCTGCCCTCAATCTTTCCCAGTATCAGGGTCTTTTCAAATGATTCAGCTCTTTGCATCAACTGGCCAAAGTATTGGAGTTTCAGCTTCAACATCAGTCCTTCCAAAGAACACCCAGTACTGGTCTCCTTTAGGATGGACTGGTTGGATCTCCTTGGAGTTCAAGGGACTCTCAAGAGTCTTCTCCAACACCACAGTTCAAAAGCATCAATTCTTCAGTGCTCAGCTTTCTTTATAGTCCAACTCTCACATCCATACATGACTACCAGAAAAACCATAGCCTTGACTAGATGGACCCTTGTTGACAAAGTAATGTCTCTGCTTTGAATATGCTGTCTAGGTTGGTCATAACCTTCCTTCCAAGGAGCAAGCATCTTTTAATTTCATAGCTGCAATCACCATCTGCAGTGATTTTGGAGCTCA
This sequence comes from Bos grunniens, assembly GCF_055505025.1. Classification (NCBI taxonomy): domain Eukaryota; kingdom Metazoa; phylum Chordata; class Mammalia; order Artiodactyla; family Bovidae; genus Bos; species Bos grunniens. The sequence continues at coordinate 4,279,936 of NC_141176.1, read as the reverse complement.
AGAAATAGAGTCAGCCACTGTTTTCACTTTTCCCCAATATATTTGCCATGAAGTGACAGGACCAGATGCCATGATCTTAGTTTTTTTAATGTTGAGCTTTAAACCAACTTTTTCACTCTCCTCTTTCACTTTCATCAAGAGGCTGTTTAGTTCTTCTTCACTTTCTGCCATAAGGGTGGTGTCATCTGCATATCTGAGGTTATTGATATTTCTCCTGGCAATCTTGATTCCAGCTTGTGCTTTCACCAGCCCAGCGTTTCTCATGATGTACTCTGCATATAAGGTAAATAAGCAGGGTGACAATATACAGCCTTGATGTACTCCTTTATCTATTTGGAAACAGTCTGTTCCATGTCCAGTTCTAACTGTTGCTTCCTGACCTGCATACAGGTTTCTCAAGAGGCAGGTCAGGTGGTCTGGTATTCCCATCTCTTGAAGAATTTTCCACAGTTTATTGTGATCCACACAATCAAAGGCTCTGGCATAGTCAATAAAGCAGAAATAGATATTTTTCTGGAACTCTCTTGCTTTTTCCATGATCCAGTGGATGTTGGCAGATTGATCTCTGGTTCCTCTGTCTTTTCTAAAATCAGCTTGAACATCTGGAAGTTCATGGATCACATATTGCTGAAGCCTGGCTTGGAGAATTTTGAGCATTACATTACCAGCATGTGAGATGAGTGCAATTGTGCCGTAGTTTGAGCATTCTTTGGCATTGCCTTTCTTAGGGATCGGAATGAAAACTGACCTTTTCTAGTTCTATGGCCACTGCTGCCATCACTTCATGCCAAATAGATGGGGAAACAATGTAAACAGTAATATACGTTATTTTCTTGGGCTCCCAAATCACTGCAGATGGTGACTGCAGCCATGAAATTAAAAGACGCTTGCTCCTTGGAAGAAAAGCTGTGACCAACCTAGTGGTGGTTTAGTCACTAAGTCGTGACCAACCTAGACAGCATATAAAAAGCAGAGACATTATGTTGCTGACAAAGGTGCATCTAGTCAAAACTGTGGTTTTTCCAGTAGTCATGTATACATATGAGAGTTACTTTGGCCACCTGATGCAAAGAACTGACTCACTGGAAAAGACCCTGATGCTGGGAAAGATTGAAGGCAGGAGGAGAAGGGAATGACAGAGGATAAGATGTCTGGATGGCATCACCGACTCGACAGACATGAGTTTGAGCATGGTCCAGGAATTGGTAATGGACAGGGAAGCCTGTTGTGCTGCAGTCCATGAGGTTCACAAAGAGACAGATATGACTGAGCTACTGAAGTGACTGAATATCATATTCATATGAAAGAAGGAAAATAATTCAAAGCAGAGATAGTAAGTGGATTAATGCCTTGTCTTACCATGTGTGAAAAATAAAGCTTAAATCTAGATTCCTAATATCCTACTAACCCATGTTTTATAGAATTGTTTTCATTTCTCATAGTAACTCCCACTTGGCCTGAATAGCAGTGTTGGTTTCTGCTAATTTGGAATTTTCATGCTTGGATGATAGTATTAATGTTTTATGCCAGTGTAAATGTTAAGTCTCCAATCAAAAGGTCTAAATATATTAATGTTCTGCCTCTGTGCATAGGTATAAGAAGATAAAATGAATTATGCTGTCTGAGACATTATTTTTGTACAAACTAATATATTTTCATTTAAAAACTTGGAATAAAGAAGTCTTTTTAAAATTTCTTTCCATTTTTGAAGACAGAGCAAAATATTTTATCAATAATATTAAAATAAGTCAGCCTTAGATTTTTAATCTTGACCTTTCCAGAGATAAAATATTAATATATGTAATAAAGATATATGTAATTAATTTTCAATATTGTTAATTGTAGATTTTCTTTCCTATTGTTGCCTTTAATCAGTCTAATACTGCAATTTTTTACATCTCCAGAGAATGTTAATTCACAAAAATATATCAATTTCTGCACACAAAAAAAATGTTATGTAAATCAAAACAGTTACCTGACAAGTTATTGTCTGCTTTGTTACCATCCTTTTCAACTGTCTTCAAACAATTAGCAACATCGGATGCTACCTCCTCTTTGTCACCATCCATTCTCTTTTTAACTGTTTGCATCATGATTGTCCTTAGTCACTCTACTGAGATGTCTCTGAGGAGTACTGCCAAACTTTCAGTTTCCTTGATGGTTATGCCTCTATGTGACCATATTTCTATGAGTATTTATAAATCCCCTCTTGGCTGAACCACAAGTTCTTTCAAAGATTCACATTTGCAGCGATAAGATGCACACCTAATTACGCTTCATGACTCATGCTGGTGAACCTGAGAATATCTTAGACTCTCATTTAATTATGCATATTACAAAAGACACTACCTATAAAACATGGAAGGGTTATATAGAAAAGCAGTATTCCCAGAACTGAAGAAACTATATATATATATATTAAAGCTGTGTAGTTGAAAGCCTAATTTGTGTTTCCATGCTACAAAAAAAAATAAATAAATAAAAGCAATATTGAATTTTTTTAAGTCCTTAAACAAACAATGAGGGGGGTATTATTGTTCCCATTGTTGTCTCTATTCATTATGTAGAAAACACTCAATCACCAGTTGGGAAATGAAGAAGAAATATAAATGAATGGAATTATAATCTCATGATGACATTCTACTAATACTCATAGAAACTATAAAAGTTTTCTTACAGACCTATTAGGATATTTCAACATTGATGGCTCTTTAGCATAAGTTTTCCATTGAGAATCACTTTTCAATGTGTTCCAAAATGTATTATTGTAATATTGTGAAATTTTTGTTGTCACGAGGATTGGGAGACACTAACGGCACTTAGCAGAGAATGACCTGAGTACAACAGTCCTACATAGTGAAGAATGTTCCTACATCCCAAACAACACTCTAACATCACACAATATTTTCTTAAACTAAAACTCTGTCTATAATTAACTGAACCTTAAATCTAACCATTGTATGCATAAACACAATATTTTTTTCTATGACTTGTATACACTAAATTTACTGGAAATGCAAAAACCATGTAAATCTAGAAAAGACTAGCCATATTTGGTTTGAAACTTTTTTTAAGAATTATTCATAAATTCAGAAGATAAGACCTAATCATATAATACTTGTGTATTTGAATCATTACAAATTTGTCTCTATCAGTTTGCACTTGTAGCTGTCAGAAATTCAATGCACAAACTGGCTCTTTTATCTTGTAGTAAGGTCATATTTGTGTATTGGCGTATTGAAATATGTACTATCTTCTGCATTTCTTTCATTTCTCTGTCACACTTTTAGGACATTGTATTGATTTTTAAAAGTACATGTTTTGAGGTAGATTTTATTATCCATTATTTTTATTGCAGATATTTTAAAAACTCATTTTATATGTGTTATTAAAAGATTGTTGAATTTGATAAAGTTGACAATCAAAGACATAGCAGAACTTTCTAATATAATAAAATATCAATACATTTCTTATTCACAATTTTTCACATGGCAAGCTGACAGAATAGGATAATTTGGGACATGTTTAATACTGTTTTTCATGTCATAAGAAGAACAATGTGGATTGATTTTATATTCAGCTGTAAGATACTGCAGTGATCTTATAACAGAAATGAAACTTTAAAAAGACCAGAGAATGATATGGGTTAGAAAGAGTGTAAGGGTTTGTAAGATAGCATCATAAACAAAATTGGCACAGAGATGGTTCCTACTGATAATAAAATTGAAGAAAAAGAAGAAAAACGAGTCCCCAAAACAAAATTGATGGTTCTGAAAGAAACAAACAAAAAAGACCCAAAACATTCAAAAGAAGGAGAAAAGGACACAATATATTGAAGTGAAGTTTATAAAAATAGGAAAAAAAAAGTTTATAAGGGATTTATTTGTGACATAGTGCTCAGAATTCATGTGTGTGCTATATGCTAAGCCATATGCTTAGCTATATGCTAAGTCCATAAGTCATGTCTGACGCTATGGACTGTAACCTGCCAGCATCCTCTGTTTGGAATTCTTTAGGCAAGAATACTAGAGTGGGTTGCCATGCCCTTCTCCAAGGGAACTTCCCTATCAGGGAAGAACTGGAGTTTCTAAATGTCTCAGCAGGTGGATTCTTTACCACTAGGGCCACCTGTATTTCTTTCTGTAGAAGACACTTGTGGCTTTCTTACAGTGAAAGTGAAAATCGCTCAGTCCTGTCTAACTCTTTGCGACCCCATGGACTATATACACCGTGGAATTCTCCAGGCCAGAATACTGGAGTGGGTAGCCTTTCCCTTCTCTAGGAGATCTTCCCAACTCAGGGATCGAACCCAGGTCTCCCGCATTTCAGGCAGAATCTTTACTAGCTTAGCCACATTGTGGCTTTCTTAAATTAGCTGCAATATCACATGGGGCAATATATACACATGGTCTAACAATATTGAGGGCTTCCCTGGTGGCTCAGCTGGTCAAGAATCTGCCTACAATGTGGAAGACCTGGGTTTGATCCCTGGGTTAGGAAGATCCCCTCGAGAAAGAAAAGTTACTCACTCCAGTATTGTGGCCCGGAGAATCCCATGGACTGTGTAGTCCATGGGGTTGCAAAGAGTTGGACAGGACTGAGCGACTTTCACTTTCACTAACAATGCTGAAACTAGAGTGCAGCAACTTTGCAAGAAATCTAGTAATCCCATTTATTATGATGATTATTCACTGAGCACCAATTCAATGATTCTTAGAGCAAAGAAATAAGTTTTTATCTATTTCAGATATTTTTTACATATAAATAAGTGGAAGAATGGAATTATCTTGAGGCTGTTACTATAAAACTCCTCTTTTTTTTTTTCCCCTCTAGAAATTTGTGACAGAAAAAAGGAGACTTACACCTCTAAATAATAAATGATTAAACCAGAAAGTAAGGAAAATAACAAAGTGAATAGGAAGAATTTAGGGGGAAAAACACATAAATTCCAAAGTTTCCAATCCAATTTGAACATGTATTCTTAACAGTAGATTATTACAGCTATCAAATAAGTTGAGTTCTTTTCTTCATACTTTTCAATTTTTTCCCATAAATCACCTACTAGTGCTATCTGAATGCACATTCATATCTTCTTTTTGACTTCTTTGGAATCCAAATTAAAAAATTTTTAATAGTAACTATTCTTTATTTTCTACATATTCTTTGCATATTCTGCTTTAAATTATCTAGAATTTATATTACATACTCATGTAAACATAAATGCTTGCATACTTAAATAGAAAGTCCATTCAATTTAATATAAACTATCACCTGAGAATTATTAGGCATATATATTCATGGAAATATACACTGTACCAACATTATTGAATCAGTATATGGATAATTTCTAAATAGTAAACATGCCTCTACTTTATAACAAAAATATAAATAATTCAATGAGCGCTTGTCAATTGGAAGGTAGAGTGATAAATGCTCTTCAGACATTTTTTCATTGATTATTTGAAGCAATGCTGAGTGATATTTATTTTTGCCACTTAATGGGTGAAGAAACAGGCACAAGTGATCAGAATGTTTCTCATAGTCATAGAAAAAGTATTAATCAGGCTTCAAAATTAAAGTTCCAACCATGCTTTTTGTCTTTGTTTCCTACTTCCTTCCCAGAAATTATTTTTAAAATTTACTTTTTAATGATTTTCTTTAGATACAGAAAGCACAAAATGTTAATATAACAAAAATCGTATTCATATCGTCATACTTTAGAATTAGCCATTAACTATTTGTATTGGCTTTTACTCTAAGGAAATGATACATTAGGAAAGAAGTCAATGGCCTGCTTAATCATCACCCTATATCCTCTTTGTCCCTTCCCAGAGGTAATCACTATTATGCACTGCTGCTACTGCTAAGTCACTTCAGTCGTGTCCGACTCTGTGCGACGCCATAGACGGAAGCCCACCAGGCTCCCCCGTCCCTGGGATTCTCCAGGCAAGAATACTGGAGTGGGTTGCCATTGCCTTCTCCAATGCGTGAAAGTGAAAAGTGAAAGGGAAGTGGCTCAGTCATGTCCGACTCTTAGCGACCCCATGGACTGCATCCTACCAGACTCCGCTGTCTATGGGATTTTCCAGGCAAGAGTACTGGAGTGGGGTGCCTACTTCACATCAATTTAATTATTTCACATACATGCTACAAATATATATACTCCTTTTTTTTTTTTTCTGAAGTCATTTCTGTGTGTGACACTAGTCTGTTGTTAATTCTTCTCATGGCCACTCTTCATTTTCTTAAATTTCTTACAGAATTTTAAAAAATATCTTACAGAAACTGAAGAGCTCTCAGGAAATGTGACCAGAAGCTGGGAAATGCCATACTAGATAATATAATTTCCAGATTCTTCGAACTAATGGTGGTCTCTGGAGAGAATGGAAAGGCAACTAACTATCCATTGGAACATGGTAAATTCTATGCATTTTCGTGAAATTCTCCATTCCAAAATGTTCAATGTACCTCTTCTTAGAAAGGTGTGAATGCATAGAACATGAAAGCCATAACTGTGTACAAATCAAACACAGATCAAGTTGTTTATTCCAAATATTTTCTCAAAAATGTCAAAGATAAGACTGTAATTAAAATTTTGTAAAGTCTAATAGTTTAACTTCTTTTTCCATGATCTAATAGAGGCTCCACTAATACATTTACCTTCAAAAAGGATTAAAACCTTAGGGACTATATATGGATGTAAATGGCATGGCGGTTCAAAATTATATTGTTTCTGTTTATTATTTTTCCCATTTAATCACAGCATGCATTCTCCATTACTTAGTGCTTTGCTGATTAGAGTTCCATAAGCAAACTTTCCATAGCCAAGATTCTTTGTCTTCCTTATTTCTGAATCTCTAAAAAAATGTCTTCTCACAACAGTCTATAAATGACAGTACTACTTCTACTTACAGAACTACTTAAATGATGGTTCCATTACCTTTCACAATATTGATATTTTAAAGGGAGGCTGAGTAGTGCTCAGGATTAAAATATTTGATCTTCTGTGAGAATTGGGCTGTCTCCTGGGAAATTGTAACATAGCCATTTCCACAAATAAGAAAGCCTCTGTACTCAGACAAATGCAAAATATAAGCCTTGGAAAAGGCTTTGGGGACTTGGTGCTTATTGATATATAAAAAGATATAAAGGACAGAGCAAAAGGATATAAATTTCATTTGAAGAGGCCCCAATTGTAATTCTACATGTACAAAGTAATTATAACACATGTGCAATGATATAATAGTATAGACCATACTGTGGTAGATCAACATATTTCTTGATCCATGTACTGAAATTCTGTAACAACTTCAGGCCTCATTTTTCTTGTACTACAAGTGGGATTAATACAACTTCTCATCTCCCTCATAAGGAATATTATTAGGATTCATGAGATTATTAGATGAAGATGTTCCAAGTGTTTAATTTACTCCCTGCCAAGAACTCAGACTCCCATTCACCCTTGCAGGGCAGTAGTGCATATTGGGTGCAGAAAGAGTTAATACACTTGTGTAATTTTTTCCACCTATCTAAAATCCTGTACTTGTGTGTGGTATGTAAACAGGAGTATTTATAATGCATTAGGAGATCCTCAAGGTAAGAGTCAAAATTGTACTTTAAGTAAATTAAAATGTAGGATTTTTCATTTTTTTTAGAAATCTTTTTTAACAGCAGTTGTAAAATCATCAGAATGGCTCCATATTACTTTGCCTTACCCTATGGATGATAAAATGTATTTTTAAAGATTCACGGGCATAAAAATTAATATATAAGTACGTAGACCATCAGGAGTATCATTAAAAGGGCCAAGTTATACCTGAAAAGATTTGTGTCATTTCTTATCAAAGTCATTTGATTACTATCTTTCTAAAGCAAGCTCTTTAATAGCTAACAATTATAAAGGTATTTTTGATGCATTATTTAAAAACCAATGTCAAATTTAAAGCTAAGGGATGACATAGTCTTTTTATAATCTTTTAAAGTAAATTCTCACTCTTTGATATATTAAACGTCTTGAAAACATAAAAGCTTGTAGAGATGTTCTGAGACGTTCAAAAGTGATAATTATGAATGTTTAATGAAGACTGCTTTATTGAACACATATCTGTCACCATTCTAGGAACTTTAACTTGATGGTGAATGGCTCCATGGCAATCAGACAAGAGGAGCATGGTCCTTAGAATGGCCCATACTGGGAAACGCATGAGTGATACCAATGGCTGATGCGACTATATCAATGCCTATGCCTATGGCAGAGTCCTGTCGGACTTAGATACTCATGTTCTTATCACAATGCCTTACCACTTCTCCTAGAAAGACCTAAATAAACAAATAAGCAAAAATTAAACCTGTCTCAAACAGGAGAGCTTTTCATAATCTTGGGCAATAACTAATTTTCTCAGGAGAAAGGGAAAATTCTTTGTGTTTGGTTTTGATAACAGAAATCTTTAAAAGAAAAAGAGCAAGAAAAAAAATCAATTTTGGCAAAAGACTTAAAGCACAGAAAGATAAAATGAAGAAGAGAAGAAAAATGTATTTATATTCACACAAATAAAAATATTTTACAAAAGTGCACCACAAATTTGACATTAATTATGTGATTTGTAGTGTGACCATCATCTTCCAACTAGGCAAGTATTCCATAAAATCAATTCACCTGCACTGCTGGGGCCTCTGTAGAATATTTGGGACAGATAATAATAGGTGAAAATGTAGCTGAAATAGAATTATATTTTTCTTTCCTAACTTTAATATTTCTTAAATTCACTCAATTTCTATTTTCTAGGCTTCAGTTCAATTCAGTCACTCATTCAGGTCTGACTCTTTGAGACCCCATGGACTGCAGCCCGCCAACTTCTCTGTCCATCATCAACTCTTGCGGCTTGCTCAAACTAATGCCCATCGAGTCCATGATGCCATCCAACCGTCTCATCCTCTGTCGTCCCCCTCTCCTCCTGCCTTTAATCTTTCCCAGCATCATTTTCTAAGCTTAGATATTCTATACATGGGCATAGACTTAACTAAGATCATTTTCAGCAAATTTGGAAGTTATCAATAGCTATATTAATAAAATCAATAATAAAGCTTAAAATTATTTAAAAGCACACCAATTTTTCTGATCATTATCCCCAGTTGTAAACAAACACTTGCAAATTTTATCTCTAGACATGTATATTCAAAGAAATGAAAGAATTTTTAATTTTGTATGACTAACTTATGAGATTGTATGCATTAATAGGAAAGATACTATTTAGGACCCCTGGATTCTAGTACAATTTTGCTAAAACTGTAAAAGTGTAGTTAAAGCTCATGATTGCTGCTTTTGTACATCTCCCCTCTAAACGAGGAAAATAGACTAATTTTTAGCAGAGAAAAAAAAAAAAAAAGGAAGAAAAGAGAAAAACTGCTATATATGCAAAGTTGTTTGATTTTCTTGTTTATAAATGTATTTGCATTTCATTTCGAATATTTATAAAAAGGAACACTTGAGTAATTGTGTATATTTCATTTACCATTTTTAATACTTTTACTTTCTTCATTCAATATTTTGCATAGTTGATCAGCAAATAGATTTTATGGTAACACCACATGCTCTAGTGTTTTTGTCTTTATTATAATGATATCATGAACAGAAATATACTAATAATTCTTTACCTATTGCTTTATATAGATGCTGTCAATGATTCATAGTTGAACACAATGCAGCGCCATGGTATGAGGAAAGTTAAAGAAAAGAAAAAAAAAAAAAAAACAGGATTCATATTCAAAAAGAAAAGAGCTCCCAAGAATCATATCAAGGATCTTTCCCTACCATTTTCCCATCTACCAGCTAAAGTCCAGACCCTTTCTATAGGCAATCATAGCAACTCCATGACCACAGTCTATTATGCTTTTATTAAATTAATTTTTCACTGGAGTAGAGTTGATTTACAATGCTGTGTTAGTTTCTGCTATACAGCAAAGTTAGTCAGTTATACACACACATGTATTTACTCTTGTTTTAGATTCTATTCTCATATAGGTCATTACAAAGTAATGAATACAGTTCCCTGCACTATTAAGTAGATTCTTATTAGTTATCTATTTTATACATAGTAGTATGTATATATCAATCCAAATCTTTCAGTTTATACCACATTCGTTTTCTACATCTGTGACTCAACTTCTACTTTGTAAATACTTTCACTTGTACCGTTTCTTTACATTCCATATACAAGGGATATTATATGATATTTGTCTTTATCTGACTAATTTCACTCAGAATGACAATTTCTATGTTCATCCATGTTGCTGCAAATGACATTTTTCATTCTTTTTTATGGCTGAGTAATATTCTGTTGGGTGTATGTACCACATCTGTTTCCATTCCTCTATCAATAGACATTTAAATTGCTTCTATGTCCTGGTTATTGTATATAGTAATGAAATGAACACTGGGGTACATTTTTCCATTTGAATTATGATTTTCTCTGGTGTTGGGAGGCATTACTGACAAAATGGAGGCACGGCCCCAACCCCCTCTCCTCATCTTGCAGGCACGGCCCCAGGATGAAGGAGTTAGGCCTTGTGATTCTGACTTGTTCTTTCCTTTCTTTGGTTGAGTTGACTGGAAAGAATGTTAAGGTGCTTATCGTTCTTGAGAGAAACATAAGAAAGCACAAAGCCTTTTGCAGTTGTGCCCAGAAAATAATCTGTTCAAGGATCTTTACAAAGAATGTTCCAGGCCATGGGAAGGATTATTATCTGAGACCTGTTTGTGAAGGGAATGTTCATGGCAAAAGAAGTGCTGAGTTTAAGGTTTAGGTTTAATTAAGAATGGCTGGAAGCCTTTTTAGGAGATAATGATCTTAAGATGCTAGGGGCAAACAGGATTTAGAAAGATAAGAAATAAACTGAGGAATGTAGGGTGAGTTACAATGTAATCACAAGTACAGTAAATCTGGGTGTGGGAAACTAAAAACCTCTGACCTAATGCTTTTGTCAAAGTATAAAAGAGAACCTGAAGCTTGAACTAAACATGTAGTCCTGTACTATAAGTCAGAGGCTACGTCATTGTCTGCCAATGTAGCTCCGTACTATGAGTCAGAGGCCACATCATCATCGCTGACACCGTCCATCTCTTCAGGTTGAATCCCTGGCTGCTGGAGCTGGACTCCGGCACTCTGGATATATGTCCAAGAGTGGCATTGTTGGATTATATAGTGGCTCTAATTTTAGTTTATATAAGGAACCTGCATACCATTCTCCATTGTGGTTGTGACAATTTACATCCCAAGGAACATTGTGGGAAGGCTTCCTTTTCTCCAAACTCTCCCTGGCATTCATTATTTGTAGATATTTGATGATAGCTGTTCTAACACATGTGAGGTGACAACTCACATGTTATGATGTGAATTTCTCTAATAATTAGTGATGTGAGCATCTTTTCATGTGCCTCTTGGCCATTTGAATGTCTTCGTTGGAGAAATGTCTATTTAGATCTCCCATTCATTTTTTATAAGATCCTTTTTTTCTTTCTTTTTTTTTTTTTTTTTTACTATCGGGCTGAATGAACTGTATATTTTGGAGACTAATCCCTTGTTGATCACTTCTTGCAAATATTTTCTCCCATTCTGTGGGTTTTATTTTCATTTCATTGATGGCTTCCAAGAATAAAATACCTAGGAATAAACCTACCTAAAGAGGCAAAAGACCTTTACTCAGAAAACTATAAGACGCTAATGAAAGAAATCAAAAATGATGCAAACAGATGAGATATACCATGTTCTTGGGTTGTAAGAATCTTTTTTGTTAATAATGTCTATACTACCCAAAGCAATCTATAAATTCAATTCAATCCCTATCAAGTTACCAATAGCAGTTTTCACAGAATTAGAACAAACAATTTTGCAAATTTTTATGGAGACACAAAAGACTCTGAATAGCCAAGGGAACTTTGAGAAAGAAAAATGAGGCTGGAAGAGTCAGGTTCCCTGATCTCAGATTATATTATGATGCTACAATAATCAAAAAAGTATGGTGCTGGCACAAAAACAGAAATATAGATCAATGGAACAGTATAGAAAGTCCAGAGATAAGCCCATGCACCTTTGGTTACCTACTCTATATCAAAGGAGATAAGAATGTAGAGTGCAGAAAAGTCTCTTCAACAAGTGGTGCTGAGAAAATTGGACAGCTACATGTAAAGTATTTTCTAGCACTGTACACAAAAATAAACTCAAATGAACCAAGGACCTAAATGTAAGGCCAAAATAGTGTAAAACTCTTGGAGGAAAACAGGGGCAGACTCCTCTCTGACATAAATTACAGCAATATCTTTTTTGATTCATTTCCAAGCATAATAAAAGTAAAGAGAAAAATAAACAAAAGGGGCCTAATTAAACTTAAAAGCTTTTTCAGTCTAATTTATACTCAAATAGTAAATGATTATTTGATTAGTGCCTGTCTTCCTTATTAGACTGGGGTGAGGGTCTTTTTTTGTCCTTTTGTTCTAACTCCAGGAATTTATCCAATCAGCAAGTGCACTACAGGCATTGGACATTTATTAAATTATTTTAAAGTGAAACTGGTATTCGGCAAAACCTAATTTAATGTCATGAATTAAAAGTGAGTATTAGACACTCAGTCATGTCTGACTCTTTGGTACTCCATGGATTGTAGCCTGCCAGGCTCCTCTGTCCATGGAATTCTCCAGGCAGGAATACTGAAGTGGGTAGCCATTCCTTTCTCCAGGGGATCAAACCTGGGTCTCCCACATTGCAGGAAGATCCTTTACTGTCTGAGCCACCAAGGAAGCCCCTAAATATACAATGTGCTAAACAAAAGCAGCGTCCAGATATAAATTATTCCACCCTTTCTTTACTTTTGATACTAATCTATGAGTTGAAATTTTACTTATTGAACTTAGCTCACCCATTCATTGTTCTCTGCCCACCATTTTGATTAAATCAAACTTATGCCACCCAACACAAGGAAGTACATTTGTATGCCCAGATATTTCTGTAGTCTAGGAAATGAAATTAGAAAGAGTGCTCATTGTATATCCCTGTATATGTAGTTATTGTTCCAAAGTATATTGATAATATCAATGCAATACTAGCAAGATTTAGCCTCTTATGTGTGTTCAGTTACTTACTGTGTCTAACTCTTAGAGACCACATGGATTGTAGCCCATCAGGCTCCTCTAGAAAATTGTATGGAATTTCCATACAAGAATACTGAAGTAGGTTGCCATTTCCCACTCTAGGGGAGCTTCCCAACCCAGGGATCAAACCTGAATCTCTTGCATCTCCTACACTGACAGGTGGATTCTTTACTACTGTATCACCTAGGAAGCCCAGTTTAACCCCATAGTTACACATATTTATTTCTCTATACTTGAAATGCAAAAAATAATAAAAATAAGCATGATGATTCAAGACACTACTCACTATAACCATGGAATTGTGTTTGTAGTTTGTATATTAGTCAAGATATATTTTGTCTGAATTTCAACTCTAGCTCCTCTGTGCAACGTTCATTCCTAGAAATGGCAACCATGGCCAGTGGCAGGCAGCTCCAGATTTACATGGACTCTTATTGGGAGAATTCTGAAATGAAGAGAGCCCTTGCCTTGGATACACCCAGCTAATGTCTTGGAGATGACTCTGAGTGCTTTTTTGTGGTCAAGTGAGGTCAGATATTCAGTTCCTTGGAAGAAAACAAAGGCTCATGGGATTGGAAAAAAACTGTTCCCAGAAAGCTAAAGAAAGGTTGCCTGAAGATTAAAGAAAGAAAGAAATGTCTTCTTCCAATGACATTTTCTTTTTCTTAAGAAAAAGATTATTGATAAAGTTTTTGCCCTTTTTTGTACACTTTCATCAGAGGATTGAGATATAATAAATATATGTAAGGACAGAATCTCTCTCTTATATGACTTTAATTTCATATATAAAAAGCAATTGTCCTCCAGCATGTCTTAAGAGAGTCTGGGAAGGAGTCAGGAAGAGCCAACTGTGTAAAATTACCATGCCATCGTTGGGTTCACTTCACAAGTTTACTTTAAAAAAGAAGAGACTATTAATTTGATGCAATATGCTTGCCTTAACAGCAAGTGGCATTTCACTTAAATAATCTCCATTCAGTCAATTGGAGCTTTTGTTGAGAGGGTCAGTGGTAAAGAAAAGCAGAGAAGTTAGAACACCTCAAATAATTTCTTCACACAGAGTATGTGGTGTAGCTGATATTGGCCCCTGTTGATCTCATAAAATAAGATGCACATTGCAAGTCTAAATCAATGTAAGGTCTTCAATGGGCTCTAGAATGCGATACTGATGAATAGGAATTCAGTGAGTTTCTTCCTAAAAAGCAGAAGTTTTTCTTCTTAAATTCCAGCTTCTTGACTCCCAAAAGTAGGTAAGATTGCCTTTCAAAATAGCAAATACGGCACACACACACACATACGTATATATATATATATATATATATATATATATATATAGATGTAGATATAACACACACACACACACACACACACACACACACACACGTGTGCTAAATCACTTCAGTCATATCCAACTCTGTGTGACCCTATGGACTGTAGCCTGCCAGGCTCCTCTGTCCATGGGATTCTCCAGGCAAGAATACTGGAGTGAATTGGCATGCCCTCCTCCAGGGATCTTCCAGACCCAGGGAATGAACCTGCATCTCCTGCATCTCCTACATTTCAGGTGGAGTCTTTACCCCTGAGTTAATAAATTTCTACTGTTATTTTGTTTCAGAATAAGCCATGATCTCCATGCTTTATAAGCAATATATTCTTTCTATTCATTATCTCCAGTAAAAATGATAAAAAAATAATTGAAAATTTATATCATAAAATATATATTTCACTGTATTTCTTTCACATTGCACTATGAAATGTTAGTATTAAAGATGTTCCTAATAAACCAAAGAGTACTTATATGAAAATTTGTCACATAATATTTAACAGATGTCTGACTTTAGTGTTCTATTACTAAAGAGAAGCAGAAATGATCTGGTCTGTAGTACTTTATACCAGAAGCTAGAAATCCTAGATTTTTTGTAAGTCTTTGGCTCTGCTGCTGATTATTAAATAGCACCAAAAGATTTCTGGATCATCTTTGACTCTTTTTATTCATCTTCAAGAAGAAGAAAAAAATTTTCCTTCTTCAAAGTGTTACAATGAAAATGGCTAAACATCTCAAGGTGGTGATCAGGAGCTTAAATTATGACTTGTGGAAATATTAGAAGTTAAGGGGGCAGGGCATTTCTGGAAGACTGTCAGGACCAATTTGCAAGAATTCACAAATTTGCATGAGAAATCATGGTCTGGCAAATTTTACTGAGCCAGGAAATTACTGTTGGTCTACACAGAAAATCTGTAATCATGTGATGATGCAACAATGCACCCAAGTTCTTTAGGTGGAACATGATCTCCTGGAACTGAATAGCTAAAGCAGGGACTTTCAGATTGCTTGTTCAGTAACAGTTCACGTGTTCCTTAAAATCTAAAGCCTCTTATTCACTTCTGACAATTCAAATTACTTGTCACATGTTGTTCCTGTAAGAAAATAGTTTGAGAGAGATGAAAAGGTAAACATTTTCCAATAGGTGTAATAGACTAAAGAATAAAAATAATGTAACTGTTCTAAGAGCAGGTAATCTAAAAGTATAATCAATGTTGATATAAAGCTGCGTGAAAGATTTGAGATCTTCTTCCTTCCTGCTCAGGACCCTTCAAGAATGAATCACTTGCAATTATTTTCAACCTTTGTGAATTAGTGGGAAGAGGCTAAAAATCTGATGTACACTCCAAACCCCAGGCCATCTAATAAATATTTCTGGGAGTGGAGCTCAGGTTTTCATGCTTTAAAACTTGTACAGGGGATTCTAATGTGCATCCAAATTTAAAGCCACGGATCTAGTACAACACACAGCTCCCAACAGTATAAATTTCTTTGACTGCTGTAAGAAAAAGTGGTAAACCGTCTCTTCTTTTCCTTAAAAGAGATGAATATAAAAAATAACCACTCATAAAACTTGTAAAGATTAACAACTAAAACAATGCTTCTTGTAGAATAGTGAAGTCACTGTCTTAAGTCCTCAAAATAAGCTTTTTCTCTCATGATTGACTTTTTTGTCTTCAGAAGTGTTACTTATTTTGTTTATGGACTTATCTGGCAACACAAATGCTCTGTCTGGCATTCACAGACTATATCCATCATTTACTCAACACAGTATAACAGCACCTTGTAAATGTCACCATATTTGTGCATACCTGTAAAACACAGATATTGAGTGTCATATGCAGGCTTGGGTGTGATAATGTGCATAATTTTCAGGGCCATGAGCAAGATGGAAATGCTGTAACCCTTGTTCAGAAACATTAAAAACTGTAAGATGACAGCACCAGAGCATGAAATCTGTAGGGTCCAAAGTGACTGCACAGATAACATACTCATTAGAAAAGGGCCCTGCATACGAATTTTTTGTCTGTTTGTTTGTTTTTTAGGAAACTTGGATGTGAAATAAATAATGAAGAAGAGCAGAGATGGGTAGCTAAGCAGAGGAACAGAAAAAACTTCAATACATTTCACACTAATTGTTTCATTTTTCTACTAGTACTGGTCCACAAACTTGCTAGTGAGCCAAATGCAGCCCACTCCTTGTTTTAGTATAGATTTATTGGAGCACAGTCAGGTTCCTTCATTAATGAATTCCTATGACTGCCTTTGTACCACTAAAGTGGAATGAATTGTTAATGATAGACCCTACAAGGCCTGCAAAGCCTAATTTAAAATCAATTTATGGTTCTTTACAGAAAACTTTGATAACCCCCAAGTAGTATCATGGCAAACCACTTCAGTATTCTTGCCTTGAGAACCCCATGAACAGTATGAAAATGTAAAAAGATAGGACACAGAAAGATGAACTTCCCAGGTCAGTAGGTGCCCAATATGTTACTGGAGATCAACAGAGAAATAACTCCGGAAAGAATGAAGAGACAGAGCCAAAGCAAAAACAGCACCTTGTTGTGGATGTGACTGGTAATGGAAGTAAAGTCCAATGCTGTAAAGAGCAATGTTCCATAGGAATCTGGAAGGTTCGGTCAATTAATCAAGGCAAATTGGAAGTGGTCAAACAGGAGATGGCAAGAGTGAACATTGACATTTTAGGAATCAGTGAACCAAAATGGACTGGAATGGGTGAATTTAATTCAGATGACCATTATATCTACCACTGTGGGCAAGAATCTCTCAGAAGAAACAACGTAGTCCTCATAGTTGACAAAAGAGTCCAAAATGCAGTTTTTGGGGGCAATCTCAAAAATGACAGAATCATCTCTGTTCATTTCCAAGGCAAACTATTCAATATCAATCCAAGTTTATGCCCCAACCAGTAATGCTGAAGAAGCTGAAATTGAATGGTTCTGTGAAGACCTACAAAACCTTTTAGAACTAACACCCAAAAAAGACGTCATTTTCACAATAGGGGACAGGGATGCAAAAGTAGTAAGCCAAGAAATACCTGGAGTAATAGGCAAATTTGGCTTTGGAGTATAAAATGATCCAGGGAAAAGGCTAACAGAGTTTTGCCAGGAGAACAAAATGGTCATAGCAAACACCATCTTCCAACAGCACAAGAGAAGACTCTACACATGAACATCACCCGATGGTCAGTACGAAAATCAGATTGATTATATTCTTTGCAGTGAAAGATGGAAAAGCTCTATTCAGTCAGCAAAAACAAGAGTGGGAGCTGACTGTGGCTCAGATCATGAACTCTTTGTTGCCAAAGTTAGACTTAATTTGAAGAAAGTAGGGGAAACTGCTAGACCATTCAGGTATGACCTAAATCAAATCCCTTATGATTACAGAGTGGAAATGACAAATAGACTCAAGGGACTAGATCTGATAGACAGAGTGCCTGAATAATGTGCCTCCTATGGATGGAGGTTTGTGACATTGTACAGGAACCAGTGACCAAGACCATCTCTAAAAAAAAAGAAATGCAAAAAGGCAAAATGTTTATCTGGGGAGGCCATACAAATAGCTGAGAAAAGAAGAGAAGTGAAAGGTAATGGAGAAAAGGAAAGATATAAGCATCTGGATGCAGAGTTCTAAACAATAGCAAGGAGAGATAAGAAAGGCATCCTCAGTAAGAAGCACAAAGAAATAGAGGAAAACAATAGAATGGGAAAGACTAGAGATCTCTTCAAGAAAATTACAGATACCAAAGGAACATTTCATGCAAACATAGGCACAATAAAGAACAGAAATTGTGTGGACCTAACAGAGGTAGACGATATTCACAAGAGGTGGCAAGAATACACAGAAGAACTATACAAAATAAGATCTTCATAATCCAGATAACCATGATGGTGTGATCACTCACCTAGAGCCACACATCCTGGAATGTGAAGTCAAGTGGGCCATAGGAAGCATCACCACAAACAAAGGTAGTGGAGGTAATGGAATTCCAGTTGAGCTATTTCAAATCCTAAAAGATGATGCTCTGAAAGTGTTGCACTCAATATGCCAGCAAATTTGGAAAACTTAGCAGTGGCCACAGGACTAGAAGAGGTCAGTTTTCATTCCAATCCCAAGGAAAGGCAATGCCAAAGAATGCTCAAACTACCACGCAATTGCACTCATCTCACACCTTAGCAAAGTAATGCTCAAAATTCCACAAGCCAGGCTTCAAGAATACATGAACTGTGAACTTTCAGATGTTCAACCTGAATTTAGAAAAGGCAGAACCAGGGATCAAATTTCAAACATCTGTTGGATCATCAAAAAAGCAAGAGAGTTCCAGAAAACATCTACTTCTGTTTTATTTACTACACCAAAGTCTTTGACTGTGTAAATCAAAACAAACTGTGGATAATTCTTCAATAGATGAAAACACCAGACCACCTGACCCTCCTCTTGAGAAACCTATATGCTGGTCAGGAAGCAACAGTTGGAACTGGACATGGAATAACAGACTGGTTCCAAATAGGGAAAGGAGTATGTCAAGTCTGTGTATTGTCACCCTGCTTATTTAACTTATATGCAGAGTACATCATGAGAAATGCTGGGCTGGAGGAAGGACAAACAGGAATCAACGCTGCAGGGAGAAATATCAATAACCTCAGATACGCAGATGACACCACCCCTATGGCAGAAAGTAAAGAAGAACTAAAGAGACTGTTGATGAAAGTGAAAGAGGAGAGTGAAAAAGTTGGCTTAAAGCTCAACATTCAGAAAACTAAGATCAAGGCATCTAGTCCCATCACTTCAGGGGAAATAGATGGGGAAACAGTGGCAGATTTTATTTTCTTGGGCTCCAAAATCACTGTGGATGGTGACTGCAGCCATGAAATTAAAAGACATTTTTCTTTGGGACAAAAGTTATGATTAACCCTGACAGCATATTAAAAAGTGGAGACATTACTTTGCCAACAAAGGTCCATCTAGTCAAAGCTATGGTTTTTCCAGCGGTCACGTATGGATGTGAGAGTTGAACTATAAAGAAAGCTGAGCTCTGATGAATTGATGTTTTTGAACTGTGGTGTTGGAGAAAACTCTTGAGAGTCCATTGGACTGCAAGGAGATCCAACCAGTCCATCCTAAAGGAAATCATTCCTGAATATTGATTGGAAGGACTTATGCTGAAGCTGAAGCTCCAATACTTTGGCCACCTGATGTGAAGAACTGACTTATTTGAAAAGACCCTGGTGCTGGGAAAGATTGAAGGCAGGAGAAGAAGGGGACAACAGAAGATGAGCTGGTTCAATGGCCTCACCGACTCTATGGACCTGAGTTTGAGTAATCTCCAGGAATTGGTGATGGACAGGGAAGCCTGGCATGCTGTAGTCCATGAGGTTGCAAAGAGTCAGAAACAACTGAGCAACTGAACTGAACTGAAGTAGTGTCATAAACTAAACACTAATACAACTTGAAAAAATTTAAATATGTTTTTCGTCACTTCTCCTCTTTCTATTTCAAGGTAACTGGAACAATTCTGTCTTCATTATTTTTATACTAAAATATGAAGATGGATTCCAAGTAGATCTTCAAAATTTAGATTGGCAAATAATTATCATTAGTTGGTCCCATCCATCAATCCCTGTTATGTCATCAAAAGTTCTGATAAAAAATGCACAGTGTATCCAGAAATACTCATTTCAGAGGAATGAAATTTAACTAATTTATCTCAACAGTCCACAGTATATCTGAATCATTTGTGGATGAAAACTCATTACACCCTTACTTACAGCATTTTTAGGTGCCATAGTACAGAAAGTGCCTGTATACCTCTTCTGCAAATGCCACATTAGCCAGGCTATCAAAGGCCAACATTTAGACCCAGTTTTTGGAAAACTCATTTAAAATAACTGGGCAATTATATAAAAACTTATTCATAAAACAAAGCAAATCTTATTATGAGCCCCATGTTCAGAAATTGCCAACTTTCATTTTAGTGACCTCCTGATTTCAGGAAAACAGAAGTAGAATAACTATGCACTGGGGAGGTAGCTAGAGAAGTATTTAGTTCTTTAGAAATACAATTTCACTTCAAGCATAAGCAATCAGGGGTGAGTTGTGAGTTTAGAGCAAAACATGTAAAACTCACCTATTTTTAAAAAATTATTCAAATAGAGGGAAAGTTCAAATCAAGGCAGTTGGACTTACTCTTTTCTTGCCAAGAGTTGAGATTTTAACACACATGTTATACTGGTCATTTAGAAAACATGCACAATGGCATTTGTATAGTTTTAAACTGTAAATCAGAAATTAAAAAAAAAATAACAACAGATGGAGATAATAAAATTGAATTCTAGTATATTGCAAATAAGTTTAAATACTGTGTACAGCTCCCATGTGGTGTGCTGTTTGGTCTGATGGACTGAATGTGACAAATGTTACTGGTAATGCACTGTCCATGCCCGCATATAGACACAAAATCCAATTTTTGTGACAAACTTTTTCTTTCTTTCTTTCATTTTTGCTTTATTTTTAATTTCTATCTGCATAATTCTAAGAGACTTTGAGTTTATTTCAAGGCATAGTAAAGAAGGTTAACCAGTATCTTTTCATTACCTGGATCCTATTATGTTGTGATGTTATTCAAAGATAACCCATTGTATTAATTGCAAAATATGGTGCAGATGCCTTGTAGTAGGTCTGAGAAAGTCACCAGCTTCTGACATTCCAAAACCCTTCTAACACTAGAAAATGCAAACACAAACAACAAATGCATGATATTTCCCAATCGTACATCTTTCACTATTTCCATGTCTCTTATATCTTGAATTGACACTTTCACTAAGAGTCTTCCCAGAATCATATCATAGCACTTTCATCACTGCTTTCATGTGTGATTTCCCAACAAAACTTTGGACAAACCTACACTTTGAATCAGAGCTTTTCATCAAAGTGTAATATACAAACAGAAAAGCAAACAAATCAAAGTCTACAGCTCAATTAATTTTACAACTAGAACACTTTTATTTAATCAGCATCAAATAAAGTATCAGAAAATTCTGATATACCAGAAGCCCCTGTTGCTTTCTTTTAGTCATTGTCTCCCAAGAGGTGCTAATATCATGAATTCTAACCTCAGAGAATAGGATCATACAGTATGAGATGCTGGATTCTCGTGCCCAGTATTATGTTTGTGATATTATCACATGCATTTTAATTGTTATTTTCCACAGAATTATCTTTATGCTATGAATCAGCATTCTTAGTCTTTATGAATTCCTTCATTATACAATTCTGCATTTGTTCACTTTTATTGTCTTCTATTTCAATTAACTATGTGATAATGTCTACTTCTTGTAATCAACTATTCTTGGCATTATGAGAATAAAATTTTCTGTTAAAATATGTCTTTGTCTTAAGGAGTTTAATATTTAGTGGAAGGAACCAAACATAACTAACTCAAATGTCATACAGAATTATAGAAACTCTAAACAGAAATACAAGAAACATACTGCAAAAATATGAAAGTAAGATGTGCTTATTTTGCCTGAGGAAGCCAGAGAAAATTTCATCTATGAAGCTGTCTTGATGATTAAAAAGGGCTTAGTTAGCTAAGGATCACTGAGAGCATAGATGAACAAGGTCAGGTAAAACAAAACTGAAAAGAATGACCAGGAATAATTATGATCTAATGTACCAGGTAATTCTGGAAATGTACCTTGAGGGCATTTTCTCCCATGCAGGAGTTATTCAGTTCCCCTTCCATTTCTTTTTGGAAAGTAACCAGCCCTCAATTTGTTCCACTGTTTTCCATGGCTAAACTGATTTCTTGATTCTGCTTGGATTACACCCTGTTCATTGCCTTTAATGCTGTCATTATTCCAAAAGGGGATTACACTGAGGGAAATCAAGATGACAGAGTAGTAGGATGCTGAGCTCATCACCCCAAAAACAAATACCCTACATGTTGAGCAATTCTCACTGAAAACAAACTGGAGACTGGCAGAAAAGGGCTGTGCAACCAAGGTTGTAAAGAAAGATCTATAGGAAGTCAGGTAGGAAGGGAGAAACAGCAAGAAGGTAGAAACCTTCATCCCTAGCCGGGGCTACAGAAGAGGAGATTGGAGATCACATAACTAAAGATCCTTCCTTGGAAGTAAGGGTATGGTGTCATATATTTGGTACCCCAACCCTGGAGTCTGACATTGAAGGGTCTCCTTCAGTTCAGTTCAGTCACTCAGTCATGCCCAACACTTTGTAACCCCATGGACTGCCACACGCCAGGTTTCCTTCTCCATCACCAACTCCCAGAGCTTGCTCAAACTCATGTCCATCGAGTTGGTGATGCCATCCAACCATCTCATCTTCCGTCCTCCCCTTCTCCTCCTGCTTTCAATCTTAACCAGCATCAGGGTCTTTTCCAAAGATTCAGTTATTCACATTAGGTGGCCAAAGTATTGGAGTTTCAGCTTCAGCATCAGTCCTTCCAATGCATATTCAGGACTGATTTCCTTCAGGACTGATTGGTTGGATCTCCTTGCAGGTCAAGGGAGTCACAAGAGTTTTCTCCAACACCACAGTTCAAAAGCATCAATTCTTTGCACTCAGCTTTCTTTATAGTCCAACTCTCACATGCACACATGACCACTGGAAAAACCATAGCTTTGACTAGACAGACCTTTGTCAGCAAAGTAATGTCTCTGCTTTTTAATATGCTGTCTAGGTTGCTCATAGCTTTTCTTCCAAGGACCAAGCGCCTTTTAATTTCATGACTGCAGTCACCATCTGCAGTGATTTTGGAAACCAAGAAAATAAAGTCTGTTACTATTTGTATTATTTCTCCGTCTATTTGCCATGGAGTGATGGGACCAGATGCCATGATCTTACATTTTGAATGTTGAGTTTTAAGCCAACTTTTTCACTCTCCTCTTTCACTTTCATCAAGAGGCTCTTTAGTTCTTCTTTGCTTTCTGCCATAAGGGTGGTATCATCTGCATATCTGAGGTTATTGATATTTCTCCTGGCAATCTTGATTCTAGCTTGTGCTTCACCCAGCCTGGCATTTTGGTTGATGTACTCTGCATATGGAACCAGTCTGATGTTTCATGTCCAGTTCTATCTGTTGCTTCTTGACCTGCATACAGATTTCTTAGCAGGCAGGTATGGTGGTCTGGTATTTCCATCTTTTGAAGAATTTTCCACAGTTTATTTTGACCTACACAGTCAATGATTTTGGCAACATCAATAAAGCAGAATAGATGGTTGTTTTTTTTTTCTGGAATTCTGCTGCTTTTTCTATGATCCAATGGATGTTGTCAATTTGATCTCTGGTTCCTCTGCTTTTTCTAAATCCAGCTTGAACATCTGGAACTTCACAGTTCGTGTACTCTTGAAGCCTGGGTTGGGGCATTTTGAGCTTTACTTTCTTAACGTGTGAGATGAGTGAAATTGTGTGGGACTTTGAACATTCTTTGGCATAGCCCTTCTTTGGGATTGGAATGAAAACTGACCTTTTCCAGTCCTGAGGTCACTGCTGAGTTTTACAAATTTTCTGGCATATTGAATGCAGCACTTTCACAGCATCATCTTTTAGGATTTGAAATAGCTCAACTGGAATCCCATCACCTCCACTAGCTTTGTTCATCATGATGCTTCCTTAGGCCCACATGACTGCATTCCAAGATCTGTGGCTCTAAATGAGTGATCACACCATCATGGTTATCTGGGTCAGGAAAATCTTTTCTGTATAGTTCTTCCGTGTATTTTTGCTACTTCTAAATATCTTCTGCTTCTGTTAGGTCCATACCATTTCTGTCCTTAACCAACTTTAACCAGACCCTGCCTATGGACAGAGCAAAGACAGCCACTATGTATGCAAACGTCATATACATGCACGTATGTAGTCTATACAAAATATTATTACAAAATTATATACGTGTGTGTAGCAGCTTTATCAGAGAAGGAAATGGCAACCCACTTCAGTATTCTTGCCTAGAGAATCCTGTGGACAGAGGAGCCTTGGCCTGCTGTCCATAGAGTCACACAGAGTCAGACACAACTGAAGCAACTTAGCAGCAGCAGCTTTATTGATGCAAACTGGTGTACAAAGTATTGTACATATTTAATGTACACAATTTGATGAGTTTGGACACATGCAGACACCTCTGATACCATCAGAGATGTTGTTCATTGTGCATAAAATTTCAGTTATGCTAGATGAATACATTCTAAGTATCTGTTGTACAACACAGTATGTACACCAGAAAATAATAGTCCCCACTTCAAAATTTGTTAAGAAGGTAGATCTCTTGTTAAGTGGTCTTATTGCATACACCCAAAAAATACCACATAAATTTTGTGCAATGGAATTTTACGTCTCTAGTATATATTCCAGAGAAGGCAATGGCACCCCACTCCAGTACTCTTGCCTGGAAAATCCCATGGATGGAGGAGCCTGGTAGGCTGCAGTCCCTGGGGTCGCTAAGAGTCAGACAAGACTGATCGACTTGACTTTCACTTTTCACTTTCATGCATTGGAGAAGGAAATGGCAACCCACTCCAGTGTTCTTGCCTGGGGAATCCCAGGGACAGGGGAGCCTGGTTGACTGCCATCTATGGGGTAGCACAGAGTCGGACACGGCTGAAGCGACTTAGCAGCAGCAGCAGCAGCAGTATATATTCATTTTTGCATGTTTTAAATCACACTTTATCAGAAGCTCAATACATCCTTTAAAAATGTTGATTTTAAAGTCATAATGAAAAGCGTGACTTGTTATCTAATCCCTTCTTTCATATGTATTGCAACAGTCCACATCTATCCTCTGTTACCTTAATTTTTACTTCTATGAATAAACATTCATATTCTTACAGTAAGCTGTTTTTTTAAATAATACTTTATTTTTAATCATATTAACATTTGATTCCTGCTAAGCACAAAATTATTTTAGCCCCTGCCTTATGTTCTACAACCAGTATGGACACAGGTGCTCAAAATAAATGAGTATTGTATGGTTGTAGTAATGTCAACAGTACTGATTTTAGCATTATTACTCTTGAAATTGCTCTCTTTGTGATTCTCAGAATCATCTCCCTGTGTGTCTGTGCATCGTTGACTTTCTTCAAATTTCCATAAGGTAACTGCCAAGGCATCTTTATGTCTTCCAGTCTCATCACACAATCAGTTCAGTGCAGCTAAGCTGTAAACCATACATCTTATATGTCTGCAAAATAAAAGGACAGGTGATTGGAAAGAGGAGAAATTTTGGAGGAAAAAAAATGGATTAGAGTGATTCTTTCTGGGGATTAAGAAAATCTGTTATAAGAACTACTAAATCTGAAGTTTATTTTCTTTTTGTAGATATAGAATAAAGTAATTCTATGTATAAAACTAAGTAAAAGATCAGTTAAAATACTATTACTAAGGAATTTTAAAGTGTAATTATGATCTTCAACATTTGGTATGCATGAGTTATTTGGACAAATATTTGATCAAATTAAAATATCAATCTACTCAAACTCAATTGACTTTTTTCCTTAAATAGATTTATCAAAAATACATTGATGATTTATGCAAAAACACAAATTTATTTAGCATCTTCTATCCACAGAAAACAATCCTATTAACAAATGATAGAGTATGTAATAAGATACTGTTCATGTCCTTCATCATTATATTCTATCAAAGTAAACAAAACTGGACGAGCATTCTCTCAGATCTCTTTTCTTATGAATTTATGGAATAATGTACAATGTGAACAAAATGAGACCACTTGTTAAAATGAAAATTATAATACACATTTCCTTTGCTTTCTTATGATTTTCCTATTTTCCCTTGCTCTGTGGGAACTCTTATTATATGTCCTAGAAAAATTGGAAGATTTGTCAATACTACTGAAAACATGTGGATGCAAAGTGGAAAAAAAAATGTAATCAATGTAGATGCATTCTCATAATCATATAACTATCACTTGATTTGGGGATGTACCAACATGGCACAGAAAATTTTGTGATCATTAAAACTATCAATCCAACCTCATCAATTCTGTCCACAGAAACTATTTTTGTGCCACTTTACTGCCTTTCTCCTTGTTGTTTTGTTGTTCATTCTCCCAGTCACGACTGACTCTATACCACTCCATGGACCGCAGCACACCAGGCCTCCCTGTCCTTCACCATCTCCCAGAGTTTGCCCCAGTTCATGTCCATTGCATCAGTAATGCCTTCCAGTCATCTCATCCTCACTCTCCTCTCCTTTTGTTTTCTACCTTTCCCAGCATCAGGGTTTTTCAAATGAGTTGATTGTTTGAATCAGGTGACCAAAGTATTAGAACTTCAGCTTAAGCACCAGTCCTTCCAGTAAGAATTCAGGGTTGATTTCCTTTAGATTGATTGGTTTCATCTCCTTGCTGTCCATGGGACTCTCAAAAGTCTTCCTCAGCCTCACAGCTAGAAAGCATCAATTTTTCAGCTCTCCGCCTTCTTTATGGTCCAGCTCTCACATCCATACCTGACTAATGGAGAGACTGCAGACTTGACTATATGGACCTTTGTTGGCAAAGTGATGTCTTTGCTTTTTAACACTCTGTCTAGGGTGTCATAGCTTTCTTGCCAAGAAGCAATCATCTTCTTAATTCTAAATTCATGGCTGCAGTCACCATCTGCCCAGAACCAGTCAGTTGTTCCATACAGGTTTCTAACTGTTGCTTCTTGACTGGCATATGAGTTTCTCAAGAGACAGGTAAGGTTTTCTGGTATTCCCATCTCTTTAAGAATGTTTCAGTGTTATGATCTACATAGTCAAAGGCTTCAGCGTAGTCAATGAAACAGATCCATGAAGGGGCTATTTCCTTAAGGTTTTTATTAATTGGAGTATGGCCTATAGTCACAAATTCAAAAAGTTAATTTAAATCTACATTTGTTTTTTCTTACACTTTTTGTTTGTGCTGGTATTGTATTTTTTATCTTAAGATATTCATTTACAAGGTTTTGTATCTCTGTTTCTCATCAATGAAGAAATTTACAAATTATCTGAATACAAATTACCGTAACGGCTTCCTATGTCTATTTCAGATGAGAACCCAGGAGTAAAGTCAAATCCTGGGTCTAATAGGCCTCCTAAATGCTTGAAAGAAACCTTGAAATATTTGCAGTTTTGAAAGGTTTAAGGCAATCTAAAGGATTCACTGTTTCTATAAAAATTTAAAATTTATAGAGTAAAATATAATTTAAAGTTTGGAATCATTTCAAAAGATAAATTTTGTACTGTACTGACCCAAACAATTACATTTACCATTTTTTTTTTTTTACACTTGTGTTTGAAACATCTCTGAATAAATGATGATATTGTCAGAACTCTTAAGGGGTTCTGTTTCTGATCCAGCCTTAACTGATAACAGAAGTAATGAGGGAAATTTCTAAGCAACAGGAGATTTTGAACTTATTGTGAAAATTTCTTTTTTTGAAGAGCAGATAATCAGCAACAAAAAGGAAAAATGAGGGCTCCAAGTAAAAAATCTACTAATGACTCTTTAAAGCTATCTTACTTTTCTCTAATATTAAAAAAAAATAAAGACAAAGATGAAGAGAGATTTCTCAAAAGAAGATGTATGAAGTAAAAAAAAGTGTGCTGCTGCTGCTGCCAAGTCGCTTCAGTTGTATCCGACTCTGTGCCACCCCATAGACGGCAGCCCACCTGGCTCCGCCATCCCTGGGAATCTCCAGGCAAGAACACTGGGGTGGGTTGCCATTTCCTTCTCCAATGCATGAAAGTGAAAAGTGAAAGTGAAGTCTCTCAGTCATGTCTGACTTAGCGACCCCATGGACTGCAGCCTAGCAGGCTCCTCCATCCATGGGATTTTCCAGGCAAGAGAACTGGAGTGGGATGCCATTGCCTTCTCCAAAAAAGACTGTACTGAGGTAAATAGAAAATACATATTTTGCAATTATATTTTATTCATTTCCTCATTATGACTTTTTTTTCTACTTAATCAGAGGCAGATTATTTCATGGATTCCTATAGTGGAAACAGAAAGAGCAAAAATATCATTAGTCTTTTTTGTTTTACATCTAAATTGGATCTGAGAGCAAGAGAGTTACTGTTATATTAAACTGCAAAGAGAATGATAAAAATTATCTAAATCTAATAGAGAAGGATCATCTGTGCTATAGGGAGAGGATGTAAGCATAACATTAAAGAAAATCTGATGGGGGCATACAGGGAATGATGACCTGAGGGGCTACGTGGACAGAAGTGGATCAGTTCAAAAGTGGGTCAGATAACAGATAACATGAAACTATGCTCAAGTTCACACATCATGATTGTTAGTAAGAAGAACTAAGGAAGCTTTGGTGGTAAAGTCAAGATCCTTGTTATCTAATGCCATCCCTCAGTATTACCTTGCAATGTATCCATGGGTAGCCCATCAGGGAGGTCTACTCTTTACTTAGAAACCATTTTGTATCTAATTATATACTCCCCTTTTGAAATATCCCCATGACATTCCTAAGCTACAAAAATAGATGCCATGTGTTTTTGGCCTTTCAGTGGGCAATGGTATTGAGGAAAGGAGTATTTACTCTGGCTTGTGGGAAAGTCTGGGAACAATAAAATCACTTTTAAAAATAAAAATGTTCATCCCAACTGCTAACCAAGTAGGGACAGATAAAAAAGGATATACTTTTATACCTGAAGTTGGAAAATGTCTGTGGTTAAAACTACAAACAAGCACAATAAACAGACACCCTACTATGCAACTGCCATAAACATAAATTAGTTCAAATTCTTTAGAGGTTATTTGACCATTTATAATGAAAACTGCCGGAGTCCAGCCCTGGTGGATCCAGGGAATTCGAAGCGGGGACGGCGTCGGTGAGGATCAGGAAACAACTGCTTAATTAAACTTTAATTAAGGATATAAAGAGTAATAGAAGAAGGATAGCTCAGTGAGGAAATTCAGTGGAGAAAAGAGGCTGAAATAAGGATAGCTCAGTGAGGAAATTCAGTGGAGAAAAGAGGCTGAATAATTCAGCCAGAAGGTGAGAGAAAGAACGACATGGGGAGACCAAGTTTCGGTGAACAAGGCCCACACTTTATTTTCCAAAGTAGTTTTTATACCTTAAGTTATGCATAGAGGATAATGGGGGAAGGGGTGGAGTCGTGCAGCAAGCCAGGCTTTCTTCCTGCAAACTTATCATATGCAAAAGCTTAGGTGATTTGCATCATCTTCTGGCCCAGAGGCCTGTTAACATTTTAAGATCCTTTCTTCAGAAAACTTATTTTTCTCTAAAATTGACTGGTCAGGAGTCACCCTCCAAAAGCATTAGATAAAGTTGCATTCCTACAGAGCAAAGGTGTGGTGGGCTATAACAAGAAAAAGAATTAACTCAAGGGTCCAAGGTTACAAACATTAAAGCTACTACTTACACCAATTATATTAATCAATACACTGCCAGGGACACAGCAGGTAAGGGATATGGAAACTTAGCAGCAAACATTGGCCCAACAAGTGAAAATCCCTTCACCAGTACAATTTATAATCAATCTTTTAACTGCTCAAAGGAATCTGTGTTTAGACAGTTTAGAACATCTCATGCCTCTCACAGTTGGGAGGCTCTGAACAATCACATGTGGCGGGAAAAACCTATTCAGGCAGGCTAGAGGATTTCCAAAGGAGTTTGTAGGTTGAAACACTGTCACACTCAGGAATTATTAACTGGAGCTGTAAGCTAACTCTTTTTTCAGAGAGAGGTAGTGGGGGACAGCCCCCCATAAAGTCAGAGGTGTAGGTGAAAGCACAAGCAGAAAGTAGGCAAACTCTGGTTTGGGGGGTAGGTGCTCGAGAATTTCCAGGGGAACTCCTGAGGCTTGATCCCGCCTTTGTGTATGCCAAGCCTCCTTCCTCGTGAGCTTTGCCACGGCAGAGCTCGCTCCCAGCAGAAAACCATAAAATTCATTATACCTTTAATAGAGAAATCACTTCTAGGAATTTTTCCTAGAAACCTAAGTAGGAATGTGCAAAAATGTGTGTGTGTGTGTTAAAGTATTATAGGTATTATTGAGATGTTGTTTATTATATTATAATACTCAAAACTACATAAATGCCAAAAGAAATTATCATTTAAGTATCCAATAAAAGTATACTCTTGTATCCATAGGACAGAAAAATTTGGAGGCAAATTTATTATATTCATAGGGTATTTCAAGTATATTTTGCTTTATATAATTAAATACAAACGTGAATTTTATAAAGTAGAGTAAAATAGCGTGCTTCATTATATATGGGATTAGCAAATACACACACAGAAATGCACAGAAGCACACACTCATGCATACACACACACACATTAATACACACTGTCCTAGGTGCCCAGAATTATATAAGACCAGAATTTTGTTCTTTTTTAAAGGTGGGGAAACCTCTAGAACACTGTTAGCATAATAAGGCTACTTCACTTGTTGCTGACTAAAGTTCCTGAGTATCCTATCACATTGACAACTGTGATGGGGTTCCACAGAACCTGCTCAGAACTCTCCTGAAAGAGTTTCATGTTATCTCCAGTTCTTGCACTGCTTCCAGTTGCTTGAGCCAGCTACTCAACAATCACTCCCAACCCAACATTTCAACTTAATGCCTTTATACCCCAGAATATGAAATAGAAAATTTGTCTTTTGGGATACACTTAGAGTCAAGATAATGTCAACACAATAGAAATTTCCCTTAGAAAAACATTTAAGAACACAATTATAAGAAGGCAATCAGTTGACTACTTTTAAACTGACATTCAATGGAGTTGGCATCCAACTTTCTGTCCCCACATATAGGTTTCCAGACACCCAAAATAGTGTACTTTTACTTGATTATGATACCTACATTTGAATATACAATTATATTCTCAAGTAACATTTTGTTTTGCCCTAATACTTACTCTTGTGAAAAAAGAAATTCCTAAAGCATTAGAAATGGATTGTTGTGCTGTTCAGTTATCCAGTCATGTCTGACTCTTTGCAGCCCCATGAACTGCAGCACGCCAGGCCTCCCTGTCCCTCACCATCTCCCAGAGTTTGACCAATTTCATGCTCATTGCATCAGTAATGCCATTCAGCCATTTCAACCTCTGAAGCTCTCTTCTCCTTCTGCCCTCAATCTTTCCCAGCATCAGGGATGTTTTTCCAATAAGTTGCCTGTTCATATCAGACGTTTAAAATACTGGAGCTTCAGCTTCAGCATCAGTCCTTCCAGTGAATATTCTGTGTTGATCTGTAAGACTGACTGGTTTGATATCCTTGCTGCCTAAGGGACTTTAAGGAGTCTTCTCCAGCAACAGTTTGAAGGCATCAGTTCTTTGATGTTCTGCCTTCTTTACAGCCCAGCTCTCACAAATGTACGTGACCACTGGGAAGACCACAACCTTGACTCTACGGACCTTTGTCGGCAGAGTAATGTCTCTGCTTTTCAACATAGTGTCTAGGTTTGTCATCGCTTGCCCGCCAAGAAGCAGTCATCTTCAGATTTCATGGCTACAGTCACCATGTGCAGTGATTTTGGAGTCTAAGAAGAGGAAATCTGCAACTACTTCTACTTTTTCTCTTTCTATTTGTCATGCAAGAATGGGGCCAGATGCCATTTTTTTTTTAATATTTAGTCTTAAGTCGTCTCTTCCACTCTCCTCCTTCACCCTCATCAAGAGGCTCTTTAGTTCCTCTTTGCCTTCTTCCTTTAGAGTGGTATAATTCACATATCTGAGATTGTTGATGCTTTTCCCACCTACCTTCATTTTAGTTTGTAATTCATCCAGCCCAGTATTTCTCATGATGTGCTCAGCATATAGTTTAAACAAACAGAGGGACAGCAGACAGCCCTGTCATACTCCTTTCTCTATCTTCAACCAATCGGTTGTTCCATACAGGGTTCTAACTGTTGCTTCTTACCACATACAGGTTTCTCAGGAGATAAGTAAGAAAGTATGGTTTCTCATCTCTCTAAGAGCTTTCCAAGTTTGTCATGATCTACATAGTCAAAGGCTTTAGCATAGCTGATGAACCAGAGATAAATATTTTTGTGAAATCCCCTTACTTTATAATCCAGCAAATGTTGGCAATTTGATCTCTAGTTCCTCTTACTTTTCTAAACCCAGATTGGACATCTGGAATTTCTTTGTTCACATAATGCTGAAGCCTAGCACATAAGATTTTAAACATGATCTTACTAGCATGGGAGATGAGTGCAATTGTCTGATGGTTAGCATATTCTTTGGTACTACCCTTCTTGAGGATTGCAATGAGGATTGACCTTTTCCAGTCTTGTGGCACTGATGGCTCTTCCAGATCTGCTGACATAATGAATGCAACACCTTGGTGGCATCATCCTTTAGGGATTTGAATAATTCTGCTGGAATTTCATTGCATCCATTAGCTTTACTAACAGCTGTGCTTGACTTCTCTGGTGGCTCGGAGGTTAAAGCATCTGCCTCCAATGAGGGAGACCCGGGTTCAATCCCTGGGTCGGGAAGATTCCCTGGAGAAGGAAATGGCAACCCACTCCAGTATTCTTGCCTGGAGAATCTCATGGACGGAAGAGCCTGGTAGGCTACAGTCCACAGGGTCGCAAAGAGTCAGACACGACTGCATGACTTCACTTTCACTTTGACTTCACACTCCAGAATGTCTGGTTCTGGGTGACTAACCACACGATCATAATAATCAGGTTCATTAAGATCTTTTTTATACAGTTCTTCCATGTATTCTTTCATCTCTTCTTGATCTCTTCATTGTCTACAAGATCTTTCCCATTTTTATCCTTTATTGTGCCCATCTTTGGGTGGAATGCTCCTTTGAGCTTTCCGATTCTCCTGAAGAGATCTCTAGTCTTTCCTGTTTTGTTGTTTTCTTCTATTATTAAGCACTGTTCACTGAAGAAGGCCTTCTTGTTTCTCATATCTATTCTTTGGAACTCTGTGTATAATTGGATATACCTTTCCCTCTCTCCCTTGCTTTTTGCTTCTCTTCATTCTTTTGCTATTTGTAAAGCCTCCTCAGAAAAGTACTTCACCTTCTTGCTTTTCTTTTTCTTTCAGATGGTTTTATTTGCCACCTTCTGTACAATATTACAGACCTCTATGCACATTGTTAACTATATCTAGTCCCTTGAATATATTCATTACTTCTATTAAGAATTCATATGGGGTTTGATTTAAGTCATACCTGGCTGGCCTATTGCTTTTCCAAGTTTTCTTTAGTTTAATCCTGAATTTTGCTATGAGAAACTGATGATCTGAGCCAAAGTCAGCTCCAGGTCTTGTTTTTGCTGACTATATACCGCTTTCCCATCTGTGGCTACAAAGAGTGTAATCAATTTGATTTCAGTATTGACCACTTGGTGATGTCCATGTGTAAAGTTGTCCTTATGTTGTTGAAAAGGATATTTGCTATAACTGCTGCTGCTGCTAAGTCACTTCAGTCGTGTCCAACTCTGTGCAACCCCATAGACCGCAGCCCACAAAGCTCCCCCATCCGTGGGATTCTCCAGGCAAGAACACTAGTGATTCTTTTGGCAGAATTCAGTTAGCCTTTGCCCTGCTTCATTTGTTCTCCAAGGTCAAACTTGCCTGTCACTCCAGGTATATCTTGACTTCCTACTTTTACATTCCAATTTCTGATGATGAATAGGACATCTTTTTTTAGGTGTTAGTTCTAGGAGGTCTTCAAGGTCTTCATATAATTGATCAACTATAGCTTCTTTGGCATTGGTGGTCGGGGCATACACTTGGATTACTGTGATGCTGAATGGCTCGTCCTGGAAATGAACTGAGATCATTCTGCCACTTTTGAGGTTGCACCCAAGTACTGTATTTCAGACTCTGTTTTTGATTATGAGGGCTACTCTATTTCTTCTATTGAAAGATTACTATAGCACTAATAAATTGGACAAATTTTAATCCAGATACTACAAATTCACTATAAAATTTTCAGAATTGATTGTTAAAGTTTATAATATAGAACTTATATATAATTCATTATAGAATTATAGAATTTGCCATGTCAGGCAAATAAGAATTTTATGTCCACTTTAAGCAAAAATGTCAAATTTTCTGACTAGTAGGCTATACTTATTTGAAAAGGATAATGCAATTTAGTAGAAATGTATCATATAATGCTGAGAGTATATTGATAAAGCAGCAATATTGAAAAGAAATATAGTCTGGTCAGAATGATCATCATCAAAAACTCTCCAAACAACAAATGCTGGAAAGGGTGTGGAGGAAAGAGAACCCTCCTACTCTGCTTTTGAGAATGTAAATTGTTAAAATCACTATGGGTAATAATATGAGCTTCTTTGAAAAGCTAAAAATAAAACTATTATATGATCCAGCAATCCTCCTCCTGGGCATATATCCAGGGAAAACCATAATTCAAAAATACACATACATGCCAATGCTTACTGAAGTACTATCTATAATAGCCAAGACACGGAAGCAATATAAATTCCCATGGAGAGAAGAATGGAGAAAGAAGATGTGGTACATATATATGATAGAATACTAATCAGCCATAAAAATAGTGAAATAATGCCATCTGCAGCAACATTGATAGACCTAGAGATCATCATATGAAGTGATAAATATCATATGTCATGTATATGTAGAATATAACATATGAGACAAGAGGACTTATTTACAAAACACACTCATTGACTTTGAAAACAAACTTATGGTTACCAAATGGAAAAGGTGTGGGAGAGGTATAAACTAAAATTTGACATGAACATATAAAATAACAAAGACCTAATGTATAGCACAGGGAAATCTACTAAATAATCTATATTAATCTATACAGGAAAAAAATCTGAAAAGAATGGATATGTGTATACATAACTGAATCTTTTTCCTTTACTCCTGAAATTAACACAACGTTGTAAATCAACTACACTTTAATAGAAAATAAAAATATTCAGATTCTATATCTCTGAATATAGAATTCCAAAAGAATCTGAATGTTTCTTCCTTGAGGAATGTCATTTCATCAGTGGTCATCTTCTTAAAAGAAAAGATGAACATTTAAATGTATTAGCTTTACACTTTTTTTTTTAAGCAAGAAGAAAATAAATAAATGTAAATAATAATGGCACTTACTTGATACTTTTGAATTAATCAAATGTTTAGTAACAGAGGGCTTCTCTGATGGCTCAAATGGTAAAGAATCTGCCAGCAATGCAGGAGATCTGGGTTTGGTCCTTGTATTGGGAAGATCCCCTGAAGAAGGAAATGGCTACCCACTCCAGTATTCTTGCCTGGAGAATTCCATGGACAGAGGAAATTCAGAGTATAGTTGAAAGACTCAACCAAAACAGTCTTCAGTCCACTTGCAACTCAAAGTAGCAAGTGAATTATAAGAACTGACCAGAGTTTGTCATTGTTTATTTCTTAAGATAGTCTTCATGCAAAAAAAGTTTAACTTTTAGCTTAGGCTCCACTAAAAAAATTCTCTCTGTGTGTTGATACAGGATGGTGTATATTTTAATGAGAACCATGTAAGCCAGAGAAGGACACAGCCTAGAAATATTAAGTAAGCTCATGAAAGGAACTGAAGTGATGACTCAGTGTCAGATGAAGTCTATCGAGCATCTGACTTCTGTTCATCTGAACAATACATTGAAAATCACAATATTCAAGTTTTAAGATGTATTAAAGTAAAACTCTAAGCCCTGTGTTTCTGAACAGCTTTTGATAAATAACATCAATAAAAAGAGAAGCAGCCAGTGAATGTAGTACCGATTCCAATCATGCACTTAAAAATTCTTTTAATTTTATTACTTTTTCCTACTTTCTTTCTCATGCTCCATCTGCAAGTTACTAATCCAAGAACCATCTCCTTTGAGTATATGTTATTTCCCACAGAGATAGTTTCTTGAACTAAAAGGATGTTAAAAGAAAGATTAGTGCTTAGTAGAGAATCTCCTCCTGAAGCAGAAAGTGGACCCAATAGGACAATCAGAAGGAAAGTACAATTTGGAGAGTTGAAACAAAGCAGGTTTCAGAGTATATAGTCAGGAACACAAGACCCAGAAACCTCGGACAGCCTCATGAGAATTTTCATTATGCAAGTGAAAGTGAAAGTCACTCAGTCATGTCTGACACTTGGCAATCCCACAGACTACACAGTCATGGAATTCTCCAGGCCAGAATACTGGAGTGAGTAGTCTTTCCCTTCTCCAGGGTGTCTTCCCAAACCAGGGATTGAACCCAGGTCTCCCACACTGCAGGAGGACTCTTTACCAGCTGAGCCACAAGGAAAGCCCAAGAAAACTGGAGTGAATAGCCTGTCCCTTCTACAGGGGATCTTTCTGACAGAGGAATCAATCCTCTTTACCAACAACTATGAGGGAAGCCCAAAGACAAACTTGTTTCTGAGAGCCTCCATCCTCTCCATGACTTTTCAAATTGGTTTCTAATTGTGTTACATTTACTAGGATAATCATTCTTTGGAAGAAGAGCATTCTGATAAACACAAAACTTGACACATTTTAAGATACAATGTATATTATGAAATATTTAACTAATCATATACAAATAGTAAAAGCTGAATTTTATGACATGTACTAGTTTCTCCAGGAATTGGTAAGCTAAAATTTTTATGACAAACCTATGTAGTTATGAACATGTCTGATGTACAGAGAGTCTAATAAGTCTCTGCTTTCTCTCTCTTGACACAATGTTTTAGCCAATGTTGCCCCAAGAACTAAATTTTTGTTAAAATTTTTCATGATTCTTTTAAAATATTCACTTTTTTAAAATTCATAAAACCTTTTAGAATGTGCTGTACTGTTTAATATTCAGGGTTGCTCAGTACTGCTTACACCTATGCCTTATTATCAATATCCCCCAACAGTGGTATATTTTCTATAATTTATGAACCAATGTCAATACATTATCATCACCTAGAGTTCATAGTCTACAACTCTTGATGTTGTGCACTTTGTGTGTCTAGACAATTGTATAATGACATGTATCCACCATGATGGTACCAAGCAAAATAGTTTCACAGCCCTAAGACTCCTCTGTGCTCTGCATATTCATCCCATCTCCCCACTAAGCCACGGCAGCCAGTTCTTTTTACCATTTCCATGGTCTGCCTTTTCCAGAATGTCCATGAGTCAGAAGTATACACTATATGGCCTGTTCAGATTGGCTTATTTCACTTAGTAATATGCATTTAAGCTTTCTTCTACATGTCTTGGACTTGATAATTAATTTGCTTTTACACTGAATAGTATTCAATTTTTTGGATATACCACAGTTTATTCATTTACCTACTGAAGGGGCATCTTAGTTGCTTCCAAATTTTGACAACTGTGAATTCTCCAGGTCAGAATACTGGAGTGGGTAGCTGTTCCCTTCTCCAGGGGATCTTCCCAACTCAAGGATTGAACCCAGTTCTCCCATGTTTCAGGTGGATTATTTACCATCTGAGCCACGAGGGAAACCCAAAATAAAGAGCATGAGGTGAAAAAAAAAGTCAAAGTCTCAGTTGTACGGAGAGATTAAAAGTTTACATAAAATGATTGTTTATAACTCAACAGTACCTCCAAGACTGGAACCTCCAAGACTAGATAGTAACAAGTTTTAGAGCTAAGTTTCATAAATTTTTGGATAATTGATAATTGCATGGTAATCAATAGATCCTCTGGGATGTAAAAAGAAAAAGAGGTTTTCTTGTAATTCCTTGTCCTTATGATAATCAGTTTTTAATTGGGTTTCTACTGTAAATACTTTTCCATTGTCATAGTAAAGTTTAGACTCCACTACCTCCTCTCACCCATCCTCAGAATTGCCATTTTTTAAAAACACTGCTGTAAAGAAATATTCATTCTGCATACATTCTATAAAGAAACTATTTAAAACAGTGTATAAACCACAATTGAACTAGAATTTTCAAAATTGTTTTCTAGATAACAAGAGCTTTAATGATTTCCTAAGATACATAAGGTTGTAAATTAACTCATATTACAGTCCTATATCATTCTTAACATATATTAGCATGTTAAATATTCTGAAAATGTAGTGATGACAAATACTTAAATTTCTTAAACTTATAAGTGCTCCAAACCCTTCTCACAATTAACAACAAATAGATTAATCTTTTAGAAACAGTGATCTAAAAATATAAATTTACAATGTTTAGATTCTAAATTAAATATGCCACATAGTTTTAATGTGATAACTCATTTATCAGGTATTAATATAAAGTCACACAAAGTAAATGTCTCATGTTCCCCTATTCTTAAAGCATGTATAGAGCAACCATTGCACATAAAGGGTACTCTTTGCTATGCAAAGAATAAATAGCTAAAAGATGTTACTAGAAAACTGGTGATGTAGGACAGAAGATTACACACAAGAGAAGCTTTATCATTCAGTGTAATAATTGATAAAAATAGGTAATATTTTTTTTCTTTTTAATAGTAATTTTATTATTTATTTATTTATTTATTTTACTTTACAATATTGTATTGGTTTTGCCATACATCAACATGAATTCACCACAGGTGTACACGTGTTCCCCATCCTGAACCCCCCCTCCCACCTCCCTCCCCATACTATCCCTCTGGGTCATCCCAGTGCACCAGCCCCAAGCTTCCTGTATCATGCATCAAACCTGGACTGGCAATTCATTTCTTATATGGTATTATACATGTTTTAATGCCATTCTCCCAAATCATCCCCCGCCTCAATTCCCTCAGAGTCCAAAAGACTGTTCTATACATCTGTGTCTCTTTTGCTGTCTCGCATACAGGGTTGTCTTTATCATCTTTCTAAATTCTATATATATGCATTAGTATACTGTATTGCTGTTTTTCTTTCTGGCTTACTTCACTCTGTATAATAGGCTCCAGTTTCATCCACCTCATTAGAACTGATTCAAATGTATTCTTTTTAATGGCTGAGTAATACTCCATTGTGTATATGTACCACAGCTTTCTTATCCATTCATCTATGATATCATTATAACAAGTTAAATCCAAAATTGTAATCCTGTGTAGTAAATGTGTGTTCAAATTTATTCTAATAAGTATACATGGGAAGGTTTTACCAAACTAAACTTTAAAAGACAGTATTTGATAAAAATAATCTATCAAAACATTACCTATCAATTCTGGGCATACACACCAAGGAAACCAGAACTGATAGGTAATGTTTTGATAGATAATTTTATCAAATACTGTTTTTTAAAGTTTAGTTTGGTAAAACCTTCCCATGTATACTTATTAGAATAAATTTGAACACACATTTACTACACAGGATTACAATTTTGGATTTAACTTGTTATAATGATATCATATTTTCAAAGAATTTTTAGAACATTTGGAATTGTTTATGCCTATACACAATAAAATCAGATAGGATGTCTTAGTTACTGTTTATTAATTTGCTTTCTTCTGTCAACTTGCTCTCCTTTTAGGTTTTCCAAAGTAGTTTTTGTGTAAACTCTAACTAATGCTTCCAACTTGTTACCCAAAGCAAAATTAAGATTGGGAGATTTGATTTAACTAGGTCAGTTTAACCACTGTTATGACCTTTTTCCTTATTATGAAGAAGAAGGTCTGCTCCCCTCAGAATTATCAATCTTCCCTTCCCCTCAGATTTAAGAATGTCAAATTTGCTATACTTATATAATTCATCATATTTCTTACCAATATGTACTTATGCAGTTCATGTCATTTGATTCATTTTTATAAGAGATTTTCATAAGTGACCTTATCCACCTTTGAAAATTTATATCAGTTGTCTATGTCATATTTGAGCACCTACTATATGCTTACCTTCAGGTTAAAGAGCTATCAATGCAGATGGTAAGACAAAATCTGCATATTCACCAACATGTAGCCAATATACAATAGCAAGCAGACTTGAACTGAATCAATAAAATAACAAGTAGAATCAGGTAAGCAAAATAAATTTTGTGAATTATTAGGAAGAGGAGAGATCACGTTAACTGGTAAAATAATTAAAACGATCAAATTGTTGAATCATTTTCAACACAATGATAGATCTTATGTATAATTGAAGGAGAAGGAAATAGCAACCCACTCCAACATTCCTGCATGCAGAATCCCATGGACAGAAGAGCCTGGTGGGCTATGGTCTATGGGATTGCAAAAAGTCAGACATGACCGAAGCAACTTAGCACATGCCCACACATATATAATTGAATTCATTTAATGATTCAAAGGCGAGAAGAGCTAAGAGCAACTCATTGGAAAAGGTCCTGATTCTGGGAAAGATTGAAGGCAATAGGAGAAGGCAGTGGCAGAGGATGAAACTGTTAGATGGCATCACTGACTCAGAGGAATTTGAGCAAACAATGGGAGATAGTGCGGGACAGAGGAGCCTGGCATGCTATGGTGCAAGAGGTCACAAAGAGCTGGACATGACTAAGCGACTGAACAGCAACAAGAGCAATAATAATTCAAAGATAAAGAACAACAACACTCAGGCCAAGAATTTTTCCCCCAAAGAGATTTAATACAATTTCCCAATTGTTATCTCTTTCTGACATTTGGAAAAATTCTGGGGCAGATTTGAGATGTGAATATAAGCAGTGCATGTGGAGCACTATTGGATGAAAGGGACTCATTCAGTTATGAAACATCTCTTTTTTATACTCTATTAATTACAAAATATATTTTCCAGTGGTCCATGATTTATAAATCCATAAACTGTAAATTCCTTTACATTATACAGAGATGAGAATTATCCTCATGAAAGATAAGAATTCTTTATTATCTTTCTGCAGTAAATAATACTGTGTATATTCCAGGGGATTGTCTACTAAATGATTTTGAATGGGTCATCTTTTTCTTTCCCAAGTATCTAAAAAAAAAGAGAAAATAAATTATGAACCTACGGTTAATTTTATATTTCCAGCTGATAATATTAGGATTATTCATGGGAGAAAATGGTATAATCTCATTACTTAAGTATGGTCAGCACAGCTGCTCAAGGTCTAGTTCTTATGTTGAAACAATCTTGTTCCCAATTGCATGTCCCAACTATTAAAAAATCCCACACCCTGAAAGATTTATTCTTCCCTTTTTAACAAATCATACATCAATATAATTCTGTCTGCTAATAAACAGGATAATGTGAAGAAAAGTAAGATATGAAATAAGCAACAGTGAAAATTCAGATTAAAACAGGCAACACTGATTTTTAGAAGGATCATTCTCCATCTTAATAGAATACGTTTATAAGACTGTATAAGAAACATTTTTAAGTGTTTTCTCTTGTAGCTTCCCCAGATGTCATTCTTGAAATTTAAAAAGATTTTCTGATAAATGTGAGGCAATTTTGGTATGCTATAAATACACTACATCATAAGCCTGTAGAAATAAAGCTACCAAGACTTGAATGATACTAAACAACTTGGCAGCTATTTAAAATTAAATCAATATGACTCTTTTTGGAAGCACATCTTTGTCAATCAAATTCCTTGAGGTGCCTGCCCTAATATTCATCAGTTCCTGATTGCTGACATTCAAAATATGTAAGAATCATGAGTTAAAGGCCAAGACATGTTGAAAATGTGTTAGGTCTATTACCATTAAATCATATATTATGTACTAGTAATGTAAACTCATCTAATTTTTTCCACTTCTGTTCCATTCATCTGCATTCCAGTGAGATGGTACTGTTGACCAGTTTGTACTTGTCTACTGTTTTATTGTTTTTATGTTCTATTTTTTTTTACCAGAATTCCAATAAATATATAATAAATGAGAAATGCTATTAAAATTCATTGACAGTTGCATGGTATTAAGTCAATTCATTACTGTCAAACATCATTACATGACATAAGCAAGTGTACATAAAAATCATTAAGGGAAAAAATATACATATATAAAGGCTGTATTTTGATATCATTTTCTGAACATTAATTATATTACAGACCTTTTTAATCATATATTGTTGTTGTTCACTCACTAGGCCATGTCTGACTCTCTGTGACCCCATGGACTGCAGCATGCCAGGCTCCTCTGTCCTGCACCATCTCCCATAACTTGTTCAAATTCATGTCCATTGACTTGCTAATGCTATCTAACCATCTCATCCTATGTTGCCCTCTTCTCTTCCTGCCCTCACTCTTTCACATCAGGTGGTCAAAGTATTGGAGCTTCAGCAACACTCCGTCCAATGAATCAGTTCAGTTCAGTTCAGTCGCTCAGTCACATCTGACTCTTTGCAACCCAATGGACCACAGCACACCAGGCCTCCCTGTCAATTACCAACTCCCAGAGTTTACTCAAACTCATCTCCATTGAGTCAGTGATGCCATCCAACCATCTAATCCTCTGTCGTCCCCTTCTCCTCCTGCCCTCAGTCTTTCACAGCATTAGGGTCTTTCCAAAGAGTCAGCTCTTCGCATCAGGTAGCCAAAGTAATGGAGTTTCAGCTTCAACATCAGTCCTTCCAATGAACACACAGGACCGACTGCCTCTAGGATGGACTGGTTGGATCTCCTTGCAGTTCAAGGGACTCTCAAGAGTCTTCTTCAACACCATAGTTCAAAAGGATCAATTCTTTGGTGCTCAGCTGTCTTTATAGTCAAACTCTCACATCCATACATGACTACTGAAAAAATCACAGCCTTGAAGAGACAGACCTTTGTTGGTAAAGTAACGTCTCTGCTTTTGAATATGCTATCTAGGTTGGTCATAACTTTCCTTCCAAGGAGTAAGCATCTTTTAATTTCATGGCTGCAATCACCATCTGCAGTGATTTTGGAGCCCAAAAAATAAAGTCAGGCACTGTTTCCCCATCTATTTCCCATGAAGTGATGGGACCGAATGCCACGATCTTAGTTTTCTGAAAGTTGAGCTTTAAGCCAACTTTTTCACTCTCCTCTTTCACTTTCATCAAGAGGCTCTTTAGTTTTTTTCACTTTCTGCCTTAGGGTGGTGTCATCTGCATATGTGAGGTTATTCATATTTCTCCCGGCAATCTGGATTCCAGCTTTTGCTTCCAACAGCCCCGCATTTTTCATGATGAATTCTGAAGTTAAATAAGCAGGGTGACAATATACAGCCTTGACGTACTCCTTTTCCTATTTGGAACCAGTCTGTTGTTCCATGGCCAGTTCTAACTGTTGCTTCCTGACCTGCATACAGATTTCTCAAGAGGCAGATCAGGTGGTCTGGTATTCCCATCTCTTTCAGAATTTGCCACAGTTTATTTTGATCCACACAGTCAAAGGCTTTGGTATAGTCAATAAAGCAGAAACAGATGCTTTTCTGGAACTCTCTTGCTTTTTCCATGATCCAGCGGAGGTTGGCAATTTGGTCCCTGGTTCATCTGCCTTTTCTAAAATCAGCTTGAACATCTGGAAGTTCACGGTCCACGTATTGCTGAAGCCTGGCTTGCAGAATTTTGAGCATTACTTTACCAGTGTGTGAGATGAGTGCAATTGTGTTGTAGTTTGAGCATTCTTTGGCATCACCTTTCTTTGGGATTAGAATGAAAACTGACCTTTTCTAGTTCTGTGGCCACTG
Source organism: Bos grunniens (assembly GCF_055505025.1). Classification (NCBI taxonomy): domain Eukaryota; kingdom Metazoa; phylum Chordata; class Mammalia; order Artiodactyla; family Bovidae; genus Bos; species Bos grunniens. The sequence goes on along the minus strand of NC_141176.1, from coordinate 4,235,925 downwards.
CTGAGTTTTCCAAATTTGCTGATGTATCTAGTGCAGCACATTCACAGCATCACCTTTTAGGAGTTGAAATAGCTCAACTGGAATTCCATCATCTCCACTAGCTTTGTTCATAGTGATGCTTCCTAAGGTCCACTTGACTTCACATTCCAGGATATCTGGCTCTAGGTAAGTAATCACACCATCATGATTATCTGGGTCTGAAGATCTTTTTTATACAGTTCTTCTGTGTATTCTTGCCACCTTTTCTTAATATCTTCTGTTTCTGTTAGGTCTCCACCATTTCTGTCCTTTATTGTGCCCGTCTTTGCATGAAACGTTCCCTTGGTATCTCGAATTTTCTTGAAGAGATCTCCAGTCTTTCCCATTCTATTGTTTTCTTTGCACTGATCCTTGAGGAAGGCTTTCTTATCTCTCCTTGCTATTCTTTGTAACTCTGCATTCAAGTGGGTATATCTTTCCTTTTCTCCTTTGTTTCTGGCTTCTCTTCTTTCACAGCTATTCGTTAAGTCTCTTCAGATAGCCATTTTGCTTTTTTTTTGCATTTCTTTTTCTTGGGGATGCTCTTGATCCCTGTTTCCTGTACAATGAATATTCAGGGTTAATTTCCTTGAGGATTGACTGGTTTGATCTCCTTGCAGTCCAAAGGACTCTCAAGAATCTTCTTCAGTATTGCAATTTGAAAGCATCAGTTCTTTAGCCCTAAGCCTTGTTTATGGCTCTGTACAATGTACACATTTGTACATTGCTTCTGGGAAAACCATAGGTTTGACTATACGGACCTTTTTTTTGCAAAGTGATGTCTCTGCTTTTTAATATGCTGTCTAGGTTTGTCATAACTTTCCTTCCAAGGAACAAGTATCTTTTAATTTCATGACTGCAGTCACGGTCTGCGGTGATTTTGGAGACCCCCAAAATTAAAATAGATCTGTTACCATTTCCAATTTTTCCCCTTCTATGTGTCATGAAGTGATGGACCAAGATGCCATGATCTTTTCTTTTTTTTTGAATATTGAGTTTCAAATCAGCTTTTCCACACTCCTGTTGCACCTTTATCAAGAGGCTAAACATTGAAGTTACCACATGATCCAGCAATCCCATTCCAACGCATATACCAGACAAAACTAAAATTCAAAAAAATACAAATACCCCTATGTTTATAGTGGCACTATTTATACAGTAGGAAAGATATGGAAACAATCTAGATGTCCATCAACAGATGCATGGATAAAGAAGATCCATACCACGATGGAATATTACTAAGCCATAAAAAAGATGAAATGAAATAATGCCATTGCAACCACATGGATGAATCTAGAGATTATGACACTAAACAAAGTAATTAAGAAAGAAAGACAAATACTATATGTTATCACTTATATGTGGAATCAAATATGACAAAATGAATTTATTTACAAAACAGAAATAGACTCTCAGATGTAGAGAACAGACTTGTGCCTGCCAAGTGGAGATGGGGTAGGAGAGGGAAGACATGGGAGTTTGAGATTAGCAGATGTAAAGTAGTAAATATAGGATGGATAAACAACAAAGTCTTACTGTATAGCACAGGGGACTATATTCAATATCCTGTTATAAACCATAATGGAAAGCAATATGAAAAACTATTTACTTTTTAACTAAATCACTTTTCTATACAGCAGGAATTATCACAGTATTGTAAATAACTACACATCAATAAAATACAAAAAAAAATAGAAAGTAATATGAAAGCCACGATAAAGAATTCAACAGCCAAAAGAAAAAAAAAATTTATTACAGTTCTCCATTTCTTAAGAGAACTGGGTCAATGGGTTGTTTATTGATTGCTTAACTCCAGCCATCAGTTTCCAAGCCATCACAGTTAAGTATTGCAAGCCATAAAATATTGAAGGAAAAGGATGGTGCACAATATGTATTTCCCCTTTTTTCATAATTAACAATTTTGACTGTATTATATTAATCACTTCTGATGTTTTACATACTATTCTCTGGCTATTTTATGTAGTCTCTAGAAAAAAAAAAATCATTAGGTAGCATTACCTTCACTATACAGATTCTCAAAGTAAGGCTTTTACAGAGTTAAATTACTTGCTGCAGTGCATGCAGCTTTAAGTGACTAGAGTAGAATTCAAAAGGATATCTAGATCTGTCTAGATTTCCAGCTATCATACTCTACAGGACTTTGTTCCTGAATATGTGTTTCATTTCTTAATTCTTAGAAAATTAAGTCCAAACCTGTGGAGACAATTTACCTGTGTGGTTCTTAAAACTGCCCACAGCATTGAGAGTTTGTGCCAATATGACCTACTCACTTAGGAATTTGTGTCAAGGAATGAGGGTCATGCTGCTAGCATATCTTGTGTAAATGAATAAAAATGGTACTTAATTGTATGCCAGAAAAGATTTGAAACTTTGTATAATGTTTATGATAGTGATGGAATTGTGGAAAATTCATCTTGACACTGTTAGGTCTGGTAGTTACACAGATAATCCAACAAATGGTAAATTTAATTTAGAATATAATACCTTTGAATAACTTTAAATTGATAGAAGTTCTGGATCCTTCCTTCTTGAAACATCAAAGTTTCTCAAGTTTGGATCCCTTAGTCATGTCTGACTGTTTGCAACTCTTGAAACATAGTAAAAGTAAATGCAATGGTAGTACCAGCTCAGTGCTTTAACACTAATCTATATGTAATACATGTGTCCAGCAATCTTTTGCCTCCTGGCTGTGAATGTCAAAAGACTTGCCAATTAGCGTCAATAGTAGAAGTAGATTGAGAATGTGGACATCTGACCAGGAAGAAAATATCACCATCATTACACATTTGCATGAAAATAAGAGCAACTCTAAAGCTGTCACTTGCTCCTTGAAAGAAAACCTATGATGAACCTAGACAGTATATTGTAAAGCGAAAACATAACTTTGCCAACAAAGTCTATCCAGTCAAAACTATAGTTTTTCCTGTAGTCATGTACGGATGTGAGTTGGACTACAAAGAAAGCTGAGTGCCAAAGAATTGATGCTTTTGAACTGTGATGTTGGAGAAGATCCAACCAGTCAATCCTAAAGAAAATCAGTCCTGAATATTCTTTGGAAGGACTGATGTTGAAGCTGAAACTCCAATACTTTGGCCACCTGATGCAAAGAACTGACTCATTGGAAAAGACCCTGATGCTGGCAAAGATTGAAGGCTGGAGGAGAAGGGGATGACAGAGGATGGGATGGTTGGATGGCATTACTGACTCAATGGAGATGATTTTGGGTAAACTCTGGGAGTTGGTGATGGACAAGGGTCACGAAGAATTGGACATGACTGAGTGACTGAACTAAACTGAAAGTTGTCAGTAATAAGTTTGGCCCAAAACACAAACTCATAGTATTTCCTGGTCTCCCAAATATTGGGACTACATCAGTTAATTTTGTCAAAACAAAAGTAAGGAATAATCACATGATATCTTATAAATCTATCATATAATCTATAATATAGAACTTATTCATGTGTTTTACCATTTCCTAAACTATCTAATACAACATAATGGCTACTACCTAAAGAAAATCAGAACCTAGGAGACAGTTTTATGACTATGTTTCCATAGTATCTTCTTGATATGGTATGAAAATTACATGGGGGATTTAAAATGGATATATGAGAAGAAAACACTTCCATGCTTAATCTAAAGGGTGGTAATCCTTTTCCAAGGTACGTGTAGGTACTTTACAGTTAAACATTTTCCTTTGATCTTTGTATGTCTACATCACTTTTTCTGCTAGAAGTTAATTTGATTAAGTGCACACCAAGAGGAAATCCAAAAAAAAGAAAGGTTTTCTTTGTCATACAGCCAGGAACACAGAAGCTGAAGTTTGTTTGTTTGTTTGTTTAAAGTACTGAGACACTAGTGATACATATACTTAAAATTAGAAATGGGTTCTGAAAGCACTTGAGAATCTCAAATAGAGATCATGGACCATAGGTAAATTTGTGCATATTTACATTTTTATATCTAGAAAATCCTCTTTTTATAAAATTTAATGAAAATTCTGCTTTTCTGTACACCAAGGAAGACACACAAGACATTGAATCATGAGATTTTCTGAATACATTCTTTTAAATATATGATTATTTCAATGCCAGCATAATTAAATGCATTATCTTTGTCTTACAAGGGCAAAATGCAGGCATCTTGAAATAAAGATAATCTTAAATGCAAAAGCAATTCTTATCCTTCTTCTTCTTACTACTAAGGTTTTTCAAGCACACACACCTATTTATCAGAGCTAGTCAGTTTTAAAGTTAAATGTTTGCTGTTTTCTAAGTCACTTTTTAAATATTATTTCCTATGTGTCTTCTTACCAATTTGTATACAGCTTCATTGAACATATAATATATAATTAAATAGAGAAAATTAGGATGCAAATATTAAATTCTAAATAATACTAAATATATAAATTTAGAGAAAATTTTAATTATAACTGGTACTATATTTTAGGTTCATAGTCTTATATGTGATTTTTAAAGATGATAGCTACGATAGTTAAACAAATGTGCTACCATTTGCTGATATGCTTCAATAAGCCTTAATGTCAGTTAAATATAATTTTGATATTTAATTTCTTTAGTCTTGGGACATGAGAATAAGGCTAAAAATGCATGATATTTATTTAAGAGATAAGGTAAGGTTTTGTAAAACCATCTTTGTACTTCTAGGAAAATCCAGATTCTTTCCTAAAATAAACCTCAGTCAGTATACTCTGGGGTCTGAGTATACCAGAGAATTATTTACAGTGTGTGAAAACAGGGAGACCTTAGAAGGTTAAACATAGTAAAAACCTTTGGGTTTTTTACTTGTACCAACCCAGTTAAAGCTGTATTACTATAGAAGCAATGCCTAGACTGTAACAATCACCCCAGGGAATAAAAAAAATCAATCAACTATTTTACAAACAAATAAAACAAAACAAACAAAAATACTTATTTTTTTTCTTATTTTTTTTTACTTGATTATATTAATATGATTGTGGATGGAGCTGTTTGGTGCACCAGGGCAGGAAGCTCACTCTCACCGTTCATTTTTTTCTGTCAAAAAATGAAGCTCTGAAAAATTTCATTGGTCTAGAAGTTTTTGCTTTGAGATAATGTGTGATTCTTTAACCTCAAGAGATTGTAACATCAGGATACTACAGGATGAAGTTTTATTTCTATAATTGTGAATACTCAGGGCTTCCCTGGTGGCTCAGAAGGTAAAAAATCCACCTGACAATGCTTGAGACATAAGAGATGTGGGTTCAATCCCTGGATCAGGAATACCTCCTAGAGGAGGGCATGGCAACCCACTCCAGTATTCTTGCCTGGAGAATCCCATGGACAGACGAGCCTGGTGGATGACAGTCCATAGGGTGGCAAAGAGTCAGACATGACTGAAGTGACTTAATATGCACACACACACGAATACTCTATGTTATAGCTACTAGTACATTTTTCTTCTTAGAGATGAACTACTGAGACCCAGAGAATTAAAGTATCCTACTTAGGGACACCTAGAAAATTGTTGATCCAGAATTAGAACACATTTCAGTATCATTTAAAAAGTCTTTGATTTCTACTGTACTGTATAACATTACAAAAAAGCATTAATTTAATAATACTAGTAGGCACTAACTTCCATGTGGGAGACATAATTCTAAACAATGAAGAAGATTCAGTGAAAAAAAAACCCTCCCATTTTTATCAAACTTGCATTTCTTTATTTTTCTCTTACACTGATTGATGTTCCCAGTGTTAGTAACTGCACTAACATATTTCTGTCAGGTTTTCCAGCATACTTTTGCTTACACTGACCAGCTGTGTTCCAGGCTTATGTAGATAAATGGCTATATTAAAAAAAAAAAAAGAGTTTCACAGAGTGTTATAATCATACTCAACTAGTCACATATCTTCACAGGATAAGGAAAGAACTCCTAGTGGAGAAAATTGTTTGTATCCTTTGCCATCTCCTTCCACTAATATTTTGATGTTTGCCCGGTGAGAATATGTATTGTCCTCCTATATATGAGACTGCTGTAGAAAAGCACCGTTACTAATTGCAAAGTGTCTTATCCCTGTGATACACGAGGGAAGAGAAAAATAAGAGCACTGCCAGATGAAAAAACTTACTTCAGATCACTGAAACTTGCATCTCTACAACTATACTTGGATTTGCTTTTTCTGTTACATTGTTGTTCAGTCACTAAGTCGTGTCTGACTCTTGCAGACCCATAGACTGCAGCACGCCAGGCTTCCCTTTCCCTCACTACCTTCCGGAGCTTACTCAAACTCGTGTCCATTGAGTCTGTGATGCCATTCAATCATCTCATCCTCGGTCGTCCCCTTCTCCTCCTACCTTCAATCTTTCCCAGCAACAGGGTCTTTTCCAATGAGGTAACTCTTCGCATCAGGTGGCCAAAGTATTGGAGCTTCAGCTTCAGAAACAGTCCTTCCAATAAATATTCAGAGTTGATTTTCTTTAGGATTTGCTGGTTATATTTCCTTGCAGTCAAGGGACTCTGCAGAGTTCTCCAGTACCACAATTCAAAAGCGTCAATTCCTCAGCCCTCAGCCTTCCCTCACAGTTGGTAAATAATCCGCCAGCAATGAAGGAGACCCTGGTTTGATTCCTGGGTCGGGAAGATCCTCTGGAGAATGGATAGGCTACCCGCTCCAATATTCTGGCCTGGAGAATTCCATGGACTATACAGTCCACGGGGTCGCAAAGAGTTGGATGCGACTGAGCAACTTTCACTTTCAGCCGTTTTTGTGATCTAACTCTCACGTAAGTCCATGATTCCTCGGAAAACCATAGCTTTGCCTATACGAACCTTTATCAGCCAAGTAATGTCTCTGCTTTTTAATATACTGTCTAGATTTGTCATAGCTTTCTTTCCAAGGAGCAAGCGTCTTTTAATTTCATGACTGCAGTCACTGTCCACAGCGCTTTTGGAGCCCAAGAAAATAAAATCTGTCACTGTTTCCAATTTTTCCCTTTCCATGTGTCAAGAAGTGATGGACTCAGATGCCATGATTCTAAGTTTCTGAATGTTGAGTTTTAAGCCCGCTTTTTCACACTCCCCTTTCACCCTCATCAAGAGGCTCTTTAGTTCGTTGTTTTCTGCCTGGTTCAAGTTATAAACCCTCAGGGAAGCTGACACATTTCCAACAAGGCAAACCAAGTTTTGAGAATAAATCCAAACAACATTAAACCAAGAAGCTCAAATACCAACCATATATCCCTATCATCTGATCTTATATTTCCTCCCAAATCTCTCTATGACTGGGAAGTTTTAAAATATCAGTGAAAACTTTAGGAAGAGACACCATAGAGAAGCAAGACTTCTTAAACTCTCTTGGGAGCAGGAGTGAATTTGGTATTTACTCTTATACAATGTTGGCAATGCCTACCAAAATTTCAAATATATATATACATTTGAACAAACAATTTTATTTCTAAGTATTTATCCTACAGATATACTCACACACAAACAAAAGCATTTACATACAGTTTAACTCAGAGTAGCAGTGTTTTTGAAACCAAAGAATTTAAAAAGTCTAGAAATCCAAAAACTGAACACCAATTTTATTCACACTTATTTATCTGTCAATATAACAGAATATTAAGAAGTCATACAAACATACAAAGTCATAAATCTCTTTATGTGTAGAAAATGCCCAGTGTATATTTTTTAGTGAACAGCAACATGAACAAAAGGATGTTTGAAGTACATTATTACATAATAAAACAGGTGAAAATATTTTGATATATATTTCCTCATGTATCAATGCAAAGAGTCTCCAGGAAATCAACAATATTAAATTTAGGAAAGGCAAGGCATATATAGACAAGACTGGAATAGAAACTTTTCACTTATATGTCTATTTATAATTTTAGTTATTTAGTCATATGTTTTAGTACAGTCTAAAAAAAATTGATATAAAAACACATAAACTGACAATACAATCTAATTAAAAACATGTCTTGTTCTCAAGAGTTACATATGTATATACATGTATTTTTTTTTAATTTGACCAATGAGAGACACCAAAGTCAATATTACAGAACATCATGTGATCATATATTTTCTATCTTCCATGTGTGGCATAAACACTGAGTTGCATCTGTGCTTATATTATAGAAATCAGTGTGATTGTCAGGTATCTAATTCCTTGTGTCTTTCAAAGACTGATATTATAACTGACCTTGAGTGATATTTTGGAATGACGGGGAGTGGTCGTTACAATAATTGGACTTTTTTCATTTTATTTTCCCCCACTCTTTTTCAAATTATTTTCCCACATAGGATATGACAGCAGAGTCCCTCTGATATACAGTAGGTCCTTTTTGGTTATCTATTTTGAGTATAGTAGTGTGCACATGTCAATCCCAAACTGGACTGACATTATATCAAATTTATATCATAGATTCATCTCAAGATAATATTTAAAAGTTGATTTTTCAGTAATATTGTGGCTTATTGATGCTGCTGCTAAGTCACTTCAGTCGTGTCCGACTCTGTGCGACCCCATAGATGGCAGCCAACCAGGCTGCCCCGTCCCTGGGATTCTCCAGGCGAGAACACTGGAGTGGGTTGCCATTTCCTTCTCCAATGCATCAAAGTGAAAAGTGAAAGTGAAGTCGCTCAGTCATGACCTACTCTTCGCGACCCCCATGGACTGCAGCCTACCAGGCTCCTCCATCCATGAGATTTTCCAGGCAAGAGTACTGGAGTGGGTTTTCATTGCCTTCTCCGATTGTGGCTTATTAAATAATTCTAAATTAAAGTCACTTTCACTAAAGCTTTATAATACAACTTGTAGTTTTATTAGCCAAGGAAATGTTTTATTTAGAAAAATCTAGCACACTAGTATATAAGCTATAGAGACATAAGTTCTATAAAATTAAGAATATTATTCTATTCAGAATGTAAATAGAAAAAAGCCATATAAGCTTCATATGCTTTACAATTTATAGCACAAAAAAGTGGTTTCATGAAACAGTAATACAATGAATTTCAGGTTGTAATTTGTGGGTTCAAAAAGTACCACTTCTGATAAGAACATCTGACTTGAGTGTCTCTGAAAACTAGTTCCACAGATTTCCAGTGCTCTTCAGAACATGGGAACTGATTGTGATTAATCAGGGAAAAGCCTTTCTCTAATAAGGCTCTGTCCAGTCCAATTGCTGAACATGACAGTCTTGAGAATTACATCGCCAAATGGTCTACCGGAGATAGAAGGCAGAAAGATTGGCTGAATTAAACAGTTCACCTCAGATGACCTTAGAAATGGACATTATGACTGAAGGTAAAGAAAATTTCATGCATTACTGATTTTTTTATACTATATTTATATTTTGAAAGAAAAACATTACAGGACATTTCTTTAATCCTGAATACTCCCAAGTATTATTATCCTGTCTTAATGCTGCAATCACTCAGGTGACAGCCTGCAGTGTGCATCCATCCTTTCACTCCTGATTACAGATAACATTTGTAGCATGAGGATGAGAGAAGGAGGTGAGAGCCCTAACACGGAGAAAAGGCATCAAGGATCATAAGAGAAGAGAAGCACATTTTTATGATTTTGCCACCACCCAGCCAAGTGCCTACTGCAGACATTTATTAATATCAAAATGTGGGCTTCTAAGACAAGTGAGTCATTTCCTGGTGTGGGTTAGACTCCAACATAATTAATAGCAGAAGGTTTTGTAGGTAGATTTCCAACTCAACAGCAAAATTCTTTAAATTGGTCCATAGAGTTATATATAATCCAGTCATCTTCAATCAAAATTCAGTTTTGATTGTACAAGGGTATGTCACACTCACCAAAGGAAAAAAGTCCTCCTTAAAAAAAATTATACATGCTTATCTTTACTTAGAAAAAATTTTTGTCAATCATGTGAAGCTATATTTTTTATGAAAATCTCAGTACCATGGTATAGGTAAACCTTCCCATTACCATGATTTCATTCTACAGATAAAGCAATATAGATAAAAAAATGTTTTGATCAATCAAAAATGAGTTTAATGTGCTATTGTGTTTGTGTGTTTGTATCTATTTAAAAACTATATATAGGGCTTCCCTGATAGCTCACAAGACCCCAGTTGGATTACTGGGTTGGGAAGCTCTGCTGGAGAAAGGATAGGCTACCCACTCAAGTATTCTTGGGCTTCCCTATGGCTCAGCTGGTAAAGAATCTGCCTGCAATGCAGGAGACCTGGGTTCTATCCCTGGGTGGGGAAGATCCCCTGGAGAAGGGAAAGGCTACCCACTCCAGTATTCTGGCTTGGAGAATTCCATAGACTGTATAGTCTATGGGGTCACAAAGAGTCGGACATGACTGAGCATATATAGATATAGATATAGATATAGATAAGCATATATCTATAGATATATATCTATAGATATATCTATATAGATCTATATATATGAGCATATATACAGATAAATATATATAGATACATATGTATATGAGATTATATATAGATATCTATATAGATATATTTATATAGATATCTCTATAGATATCTCTATAGATATATCAATATATCTATATATCTATAGATGTTTATAGATATATCTATCTATCTATATCCATCTATCTATATCTATATAGATATAGATGTATGTGTGATATGTATATAAATATATGTATGTAGATTGTGTGTGTGTGTGTGCATGTTCTCAGTCATGTCCAACTCTTTATGACCCTTTGGACTGTAGCCCACCAGACTCCTCTATCCATGAGATATTCTGGGCAAGAATAGGAATGGGTTGCCATTTCCTACTCCAGGGTATCTTCCCGACTCAGGGATTGAACCTGCACCTCTTGCATCTCCTGCAATGGCAGGTGGATTCTTTACCACTAACACCATCTGGGAAGCCGTATATGTATGTGTATGTGTATATGCACACACATACACTCATTCTCACTTGGTTGAACTTTTGACTTTTGTTCAATATTTGTTAATAAATTAGGGTAAAAATCATTTTGCCTTGGGTTTTACATAATCTTGTGATCATTTCCTGTGAAGATATTCCCAGACACATACTAATATAAGCATTATATATCCATTACCTTGTTTATATCCAAAAACTACCAGTTTATACTCCCACGATTATTGTCAGCTAGCATTTAGTTCCATAAATCTTGAAAACAGATACTTGTCTTTCTGAAAACCCTGTCCAAATTAAGTGTTTAAAAGTTACATTATACTGTGAATTTCTTTTATTATTAAAAAATGACAGTTTATAATTATATGACATGTTAAATTTTGGATACTTTTTTATTTTGAGTGTTTTGTACAATTTATTGGTTCCAATTATCATTTTATTTGTGAGAACACTTACACTGAAGTTACTATTTTTTTTTCATTATTGTTGAACAATTTTTATCATTTGTCTTAAAACTTTCATTTATTTCTTAAACTTCCTAATGTATAAATAGTTTTTATGCTCATCTAGTAAATTGCAACAATCTTGCAACAGCTAATTTGAAGGAAATGCCAATAGGTAAAATTGGTGCAGTTTGAACATCAAGATAATTAAGTACTGAATTACAAATCACAATATAAAAAAAGTATTCATGAAGAAACCTATGTGTCCATCAACGAAGGAGTAGACAAAGAAGATATGGCATATATATATATATATAATGAAATTTATATTTAATATAGTATATAATATAATGGTATTTATATATACATATAATGGAATATTGCTCAGCCATCAAAAAGAATTAAACAATGCCATTTGCAGCAACATAGATGACCTAGAGATTGTCATACTGAGTGAAGTAAATTGTACAGAACAAGAAATATCATATGACATCCCTTAAATGATACAGTTGAACTTATTTACAAAACAGAAGCAGTCTCACAGAGAACAAACTTACAGTTGCTGGAGGAAGGATGGAGAGAAGGGGTACTTAGGGAGTTTGGGAGGGGCATGCACACACTGCTGTATTTAAAATGGATAACAAGCTAAGACCTACTGTATAGCTCATGGAACTCTGCTCAGTGTTATGTGACAACCTGGATGGGAGTGAGTTTGAATATATAATGTATATATTTATTACATATGTAATGAATACATATATATGTATGTTGTTTAGTTGCTAAGTCATATCCGACTCTTGCAACCACATGAACTGTAGCTTATCAGGCTCCTCTGTCCGCTAGATTTCCTAGGCAAGACTACTGAAATGGATTGCCATTTCCTTCTCCAGGGAATCTTCCCCATGCAGGGATTGAACCTGATATGTCTCCTACATTATTAGGTGGATTCTTTACCCACTGAGCCACTGAGTCATTTGCTGTTCACCTGAAACTCACAACATTGTTATGACATATATCAGCTATGTGCTTAGTTGCTCAGTTGTGTTCGACTCTTTGCAACTCCACGGACTACAGCCTGCCAGACTTCTCTGTCCATGGGATTTCTCCAGGCAAGAATACTGGAGTGGGTTGCCATTTCCTCCTCCAAGTCAGCTATAACTCAATGCAAAAAAAAAAAAAGTATCCAGGAGCCTAAATAAACACTTGCTATAAATAATTGAACAGTTTAATAAATGAAGAAAATATATGGCTTTTTCTTAAAGTAGAATTTCTAATTAATGAATGTAGAAAGCATAATGAAAATAGAAAATTAACATTTGGAGGATAAAATGATAAAACTCGTAGACAAAAATCACCAATGGTTACTAAAATTAATAGAAAATAGTACAAAGAGAAAGAATATTTTATTTGTAATGTTTCAAAGTACCTTCTCACAAGATGCTTATTAACTAAAAGAGAAATAGTATCGAATTTACAGTTAACGAATTTGGCATCCATCTCATTAACCAGATATCAAAGCAACATCACTGATCACCAGTAGTGAAGCCTTTTGCTATCATGTGCCTCTTGAAGATCCCCTGGAAGGGGTCATGGCAACCCACTCCAGTATTCTTGCCTGGAGAACCTGATGGACAGAGGAGCCTATTGGGCTACAGTCCATAGGGTCGCAGAGATTCGGACATGACTGAAGCAACTTAGCACACATGCATGCATGCCTCCTAATAAGAGTTACTGAGAACGCATCATTTTTTAAATATTCTTGCCAAAAATATATAATTTCAATCTAAATGTGAGAAAATATGACAAGTTCAAATTGAGAAAGATTCTATAAAATACCTGATCAGTCCTCTTCAAAAGTCCCAAGGTCTTGAGAAACAAAGAAAGATTGAAGAACTTTTCCAGACTGATGAAACTAACAAGACAACAACTAAACACAAAGTGAGAACCTGGATTGGATTCTGAACCAGCAAGGGGGCCTTAATGGAATGATTGGCACAATTTGAATAAAGTCAGTAAGTTTGCCACTAGTAGTGTGTCAATATTAACTGCTTAGTTTTGGTCCTGTTACTGTACTTTATTTATATGACATTATCATTTATGGAAGCTAATAGACAGAAATAAATACAATGCACTACTTTTTGCAATGTGTCAGTTCCCTAAAAATTGTTTCAAATAAAAAAAGTTAGATATCTAAAAGCTGGTTCCTTTGAGTTCTCCATGTTAAGAATTATTCCTACACTAGCATCCTCTCTATGAAGTCATGTGACTTCCCCTTCACATTGTATATTATTTTTGGCTTTAGTAACTTATATAAAAAAATTAATTGATCTGAGATTTATTTTGGTATTCCTCAAAATGCTAATGTGTTGCCATGCTACCATTTATAGGTTAGTCAACTCTTTTCTTGACTGAACGGCCATTCTCATCTTATTCTAATACAGTTTAAGTGTCATTGAGGTTGCTGTTTCACTTTCACCTTTATTTCATTGATCTCACTGTTCTTATGCCAGTTTTATAATACCTTTATTGTTATGGATTTATAACAAGTTATACTATATGGTAAGTCTCTTTATTCATTTTTAAGTTTTTTCCCAAAATTGGTTGGCTATTTTTATAGGTAGTTTCCTTAGTTTCTTTTATTTTAGTAAATTTAAAAAGTCATTAATCTCAAAAAGACAGTAGTTTTGTGCTCAATATTGTAAGGAAGTAACTGGAAAATTTATTTGAGTTCTATTTAGAGAGAAAAAAGTAAACTGTACTATGTCTCATGGGACTTTATGGTATGCTATTTGTAAATTTGAAAGAAAAGAGGACTTAAAAAAACTATCCTGTGATTCTTCTGGGGTACTATTAGAATAAAATGAAAAATTTATCTATAGGGACATACTTTCAAATTGGATGCACAGAACTCTTACAAACAAAGCAATTCCTCCAAAGGTGGTTTTATGATCTACAATTACAGATCACACAAATTCACCAAGAGCATGTTCTTTCTTTCCAAAACTCTGATGACATGAACATTTGCTCTTTAGCTATAGTCCCACAGATTCCTAAATCTCCAACCATTTCAGTCTACATTCTCTGTATTGTACAAATTGCATACTTTTAATTTCTCTAGTCGAGGCTATGGTTTTTCCAGTGGTCATGTATGGATGTGAGAGTTGGACTGTGAAGAAAGCTGAGTACCGAAGAATTGATGCTTTTGAACTGTAGTGTTGGAGAAGACTGTTGAGAGTCCCTTGGACTGCAAGGAGATCCAACCAGTCCATTCTGAAGGAGCTCATTCCTGGATGTTCATTGGAAGGAATGATGCTAAAGCTGAAACTCCAATACTTTGGACACCTCATGCGAAGAGTTGAGACTCTGATGCTGGGAGAGATTGGGGGCAGGAGGAGAAGGGGACGACAGAGGATGAGATGGCTGGATGGCATCACTGACTCGATGGACATGAGTCTGAGTTAATTCCGGGAGTTGGTGATGGACAGGAAGGCCTGGCGTGCTGCGATTCATGGGGTTGAGAAGAGTCGGACACGATTGAGCGACTGAACTGACTGACTGACTGACTGACTAGTCCAGAGGATCATTTCCTGGACTAGGGATTCCTCGGTGGCTCAGACTGTTGGGAAGATCCCCTGGAGAAGGAAATGACAACCCAGTCCAGTATTTTTGCCTGGAAAGTCCCACGAACAGAGGAACCTGGCAGGCTACGTCCATGGGGTCGCAAAGAGTTGGACACGATTGAGAGACTTCACTTTCTTCTAACTACTAGTCCAGAGGATCACTTTCAGTTCTTCAGTATGCTGCTGAGGTCATCTTTGAGCTTTTTATTTCAGTTTTGTGTTTCTCAGTCCTAAAATGTCCCACTAGTACTCCTTTATATCTCCCAATTCTTTGATGAGACTTCCATTTCTTTGCTGAGTCTTCCTGCTATTTTTCATTTTCTGTAAGTGCACTTATAATTGCTCATTCAGGCTTTTTAAGATTTTTGTCAGATGATCTAACATCTCTGTCGTCTCAGTGTTGGCATCTATTGATTTTCCTTTTTCACTCAGTTTGAGATCTTCCTAGTTCTCAGTATAACAAGAGATCATCAGCTGAAATCTGGATATTAGGGTTATCATATCATTAAACTTGTGTCTTATATAAACTTTCTGTTCAAACTGGCTTTCTTTGAGACCACTTAGGTAGGAGAAAGAGGAGGGGCTCTACTTCATCACTTCTCGGTAATACTAGAAGTCCATTGACACCAAGGTGTGGGTTCTCCTCATAACTATCGGGCATGGGAGGGAGTTTTAGCTTTAATTACTCCTCCAGTGATACCTTCCTCAGTTGAACATGAAGAGAGGAAGTGCCTTAGTAACCATCCCCCATCCCACCCACACTGCCTCCACTGATACTGTGTGAGGGTCACAGGGTGCAGGTGGTAAATGTTCCCACTCTCCAGTAGGTCTCCTTTGACTTCACACCAGTGGGAGCAAAGATGCCAACTCATCACTGCCAAGTAGGGGTAGAAGTCCAGCCTCCACAAAGTCTCCACTCACACCATGGGAGCATGGGGGAGAGAGATGGAGCTAGGACTTATCCTCTTGATGCTCATGGTGCCCTTGCTCCCTACTTTACCTTCTCTGACGAGGGGGACCTGGAGTACCTTGCTTATAGCTCAAGAAGGTGGAAGTCCATGTTCCTTATCTGGCTTTTGCTGGCATGGTTGGATGAAGGACCATAGTGTTTTTCCTGTGATATTTAAATGGAGTAGAGAAGTTATTGTCTAAAGCTTTCTATCTTGAAAGGCCACCTTTTCCTGATGCTTAGGCTAGAGTTAGCAGAATTCTGTTCTTGTTTTCTGCATCTGTTCTGATTTCTGAATTGCTGGCTCCTTTATCTTCATGTCTGAAATATACCCAGGGAAGGCAACACCATGTCATTCCTTGCATCCCAGGTTTCCTAGCTAATCTTTCTTCTCAACATCTTTAAGAGTCTTTTTATTCTTCTTTTCAAAAATGCCAGTGTTTTTGATTATACTTACCAGGAGGTATGTGGAAATGTACATCTACTCCATCTTCATGAATGTGGAAGCTTGCAACTCATTTTATAAATACTTTAAAAATTATTTTAAAAGGGTTTAAAGGGAGGTTTTGAATTATATTTGCAAAGGCTCAAGTTTTACAAAAGCTTTGAGCACCATGACATGTTCAAAATAACTGCAACTGGAGATTTCACCCTTGGGAACTTCAAGTTCTTAATTCTCCAGTGAGAAGTGGAGAGAAATACAAATGAAAATGAAATTCATCGTTATATTAATTATTTCACTTATTGTTCATTATCTTACTTTGTGGTTTTATGTGCTTCTGAACTGTAGAAGAGATTATAAAGGAAGAAAAGAAAAAGCTAATTAAACTTGGGCCTCTAAAAACTAAAAAAAAAAAACAAAAAACTTGAAAGTTTAGACAAAAACGTAGAGCAAAATTTTGACTAAGCTAAAAAAAAATGTATTTACCTTATGATTCACTCAGGAAAAAGAAAATTGCATGTGTTAGCAATAAGTCTCAGGTGTCAAAGAACTTAAATAACTATAAATAAGACTTTAATTTTAGGATTATTTCCTAACCACCTTTACCAAATTACAAAATGAGGCTATTTATCTGTCTCTCTGTTTCTTTCTCTAATTTTCTTTTCCAGTCATTTATTTCCTTTGCTTCTTTTATTTCTACTTTGTTGCTATTAAGACTGTCTGTCCTTTCTGACACTACATGTCTTGTTAATACTGTCTTCTAGATATTTTTATGTCATACCAAAAAGCATCAGTGACCACTAGCCTGTGTCCAAAAAAATAAACTTTTTGGACAGGGGAAAAAGTTTGGACAGAAAAACATTTTTGGACAGAGGAATTCAAAATTTAAAAGAAAATCTATAAATTAAATATGATATTCAGAGGAATTTTCTTAGCAAGCTAAGTTCTGAAATATCTACTACCAATTCCCTTTGTTTCATTAACCTGTTAACTTTCTTCATGCAAAACAATATATGGTAGCAAAGATTTCTTTTCTTTTCTTTTTTTTTTTACTGAATTTTCACCCCTGATCTTCTATCATATTTTGGCCTTGGTGAAATATAATGGAAAACAGACAAAACCGTGCTTTACTTAGCTAAAGTTTGTTACCTGAAGAACTATATGTACCACTTAAACTCATGAAGGGTTGTATCTCAATTTTATTTCAATAAAAAGAACTAGTGAATAATACAAAAGAAAATGTACTTTTCTGTTTTTTGTTAAGTTCTTGACATACAACATTTAAAGGCATCCTAACTAACCAGTGTTTCTCACATTGTGGCCTCAGTGTTTCTTTATTTCAGGCTCTGGTTAAATTGAATCTTCCTGTTCAGTTGGAATGGTCTTTAAAAATATTCCACAAGATTGAAGTTTTTACCTAACTACATACTGTATATATTCAATTTTAATTGTAGATGATAATATTTGCACATAAATATCTGAAATCTTGCCACTGTTTGAGATGTTCTAAGAAATTGTTTCAAATAGTGCTGGGGATATTAAGCAACACAACCCCTCTGACAACAAAGGCACTATTAAGGGCTGTTGCATCAATAACGGGTGAATGCAAACTCCCTAAATAATCATAGATTGGATATTGTGTAGCAGTCTCAAAAGCACAATTATAGCCTATTGTGTAATAACGTGTGCACTTAGGCCTCTTAATAGTACATATTGGCACAACTGTGAGATAGTGGAACTAGCTAACCAAAGGAAAGATTCTCATTTCCTGGATATATTTTAGGAGTAGAAATGACTATCTATTTGAAATTATTTAAGTTCATTCTTACTGAAGTCAGAGGGTTGGAAAACATAGCCTCTAGTGGGCTCTTCTGGCCCTGTGTCATTACAAAAATAATTACTAAACTGTTACTCAAGTGTTTCTCAACCTTGCTTCAGAGATGCAGAGCTCAATTTATGATACACATGGGTCTCACTTGTCTCAATTCAACTCTCACTCTCAAATGTAAAATATCTAGGCATAGGTCTCTATAGTTTGTTAAAGCCATTCCTAGTGTTTTTAATAACAGAAAAAAATATGTATATATATACATTGTAAGTAAAAACACGGACTGTTATCTCCTGCTTACCTCCAGTACCAGTCTTAATCTCATTCTAAAAAGTCAAACAATCTGCATTAAAATGTATATCTAGAAAGTACCTCCAAGTTTCTAATTGAAAAAATTATAAATACTTATACATCCTACCTCTAAAACAAGGGTTGAGGAGCTACCCTATGCTGGAGGTCAGGGACGGCGGCCGAGAGGAGCTACCCAATACCCCAGGTCAGGGCGGCAGCTGAGAGGAGCAATCCCACATCCAAGGTAGGGAGCAGTGGCTGCACTTTGCTGGAGCAGCTGTGAAGAGATACCTCACACCCAAGGTAAGAGAAACCCAAGTAAGTCGGTAGGTGTTGCAAGAGGGCATCAGAGGGCAGACACATTGAACCATAATCACAGAAAACTAGCCACTCTGATCACACGGACCATGGCCTTGTCTAACTCAATGAAACTAAGCCATGCCCTGTGGGGCCACCCAAGATGGGAGGGTCATGGTGGAGAGGTCTTACAGAATGTGGTCCACTGGAGAAGGGAATGGCAAACCACTTCAGTATTCTTGCCTTGAGAACCCCATGAACAGTATGAAAAGGCAAAATGATAGGATACTGAAAGAGGAACTTCCAAGGTCGGTAGATGCCCAATATGCTACTGGCGATCAGTGGAGAAATAACTCCAGAAAGAATGAAGGGATGAAGCCAAAGCAAAAACAATACCCAGCTGTGGATGTGACTGGTGATAGAAGCAAGGTCCGATGCTGTAAAGAGCAATATTGCATAGGAACCTGGAATGTCAGGTCCATGAATCAAGGCAAATTGGAAGTGGTCAAACAGGAGATGGCAAGAGTGAACGTCGACATTCTAGGAATCAGTGAACTAAAATGGACTGGAATGGGTGAATTTCACTCAGATGACCCTTATATCTACTACTGTGGGCAGGAATCTCAGAGAAGAAATGGAGTAGTCATCATGGTCAACAAAAGAGTCCGAAATGCAGTACTTGGATGCAATCTCAAAAACAACAGAAAGATCTCTGTTCGTTTCCAAGGCAAACCATATATGACAGTAATCCAAGCCTATGCCCCAACCAATAACTCTGAAGAAGCTGAAGTTGAACGGTTCTATGAAGACCTAAAGACCTTTTAGAACTAACACCCCCCAAAAATGTCCTTTTTATTATAGGGGACTGGAATGCAAAAGTGGGAAGTCAAGAAACACCTGGAGTAACAGGCAAATTTGGTCTTGGACTACGAAATGAAGCAGGGCAAAGGCTAATAGAGTTTTAACAAGAGAACGCACTGGTAATAGCAAACACCCTCTTGCAACAACACAAGCGAAGACTCTACACATGGACATCACCAGATGGTCAACACCGTATTCAGACTGATTATATTCTTTGCAGCCAAAGATGGAGAAGCTCTATACAGTCAGCAAAAACAAGACCAGGAGCTGACTGTGGCTCAGATCATGAACCCCTTATTGCCAAATTCAGACTTAAATTGAAGAAAGATTTAAATTGAAGACCATTCAGGTATGACCTAAATCAAATCCCTTATGATTATACAGTGAAAGTGAAAAATAAATTTAAGAGACTAGATCTGATAGACAGAGTGCCTGATGAACTATGGATGGAGGTTCATGACATTGTAAAGGAGACAGGGATCAAGACCATCCCCATGGAAAAGAAATGCAAAAAAGCAAAATGGCTGTCTGAGGAGGGCTTACAAATAGCTGTGAAAAGAAGAGAAGCGAAAAACAAAGGAGAAAAGGAAAGATATAAGCATCTGAATGCAGAGTTCCAAAGAATAGCAAGGAGAGATAAGAAAGCCTTCCTCAGTGATCAATGCAAAGAAATAGAGGAAAACAACAGAATGGGAAAGACTAGGGATCTCTTTAAGAAAATTAGAGATACCAAGGGAACATTTCATGCAAAGATGGGCTCGATAAAGGATAGAAATGCTATGCACCTAACAGAAGCAGAAGATATTAAGAGGTGGCAAGAATACACAGAAGAACTGTACAAAAAAGATTTTCACGACCCAGATAATCATGATGGTGTGATCACTGACCTAGAGCCATACATCCTGGAATGTGAAGTCAAGTGGGCCTTAGAAAGCATCACTACGAACAAAGCTAGTGGAGGTGATGAAATTCCAGTTGAGCTATTTCAAATCCTGAAAGATGATGCTGTGAAAGTGCTGCACTCAATATGCCAGCAGATTTGGATAACTGAGCAGTGGCCACAGGACTGGAAAAGGTCAGATTTCATTCCAATCCCAAAGAAAGGCAATGCCAAAGAATGCTCAAACTACCGCACAGTTGCACTCATCTCACACTTTAGGAAAGTAGTGCTCAAAATTTTCCAAGCCAGGCTTCAGCAATAAGTGAACCATGAACTTCCAGATGTTCAAGCTGCATTTAGAAAAGGCAGAGGAACCAGAGATCAAATTGCCAACATCCTCTGGATCATGGAAAAAGCAAGAGAGTTCCAGAAAAACATCTATTTCTGCTTTATTGACTATGCCAAAGCCTTTGACTGTGTGGATCACAATACACTGTGGAAAATTCTGAAAGACATAGGAATACCAGACCACCTGACCTGCCTCTTGAGAAACCTGTATGCAAGTTAGAACTGACCATGGAACAACAGACTGGTTCCAAATAGGTAAAGGAGTACGTCAAGGCTGTATATTGTCACCCTGCTTATTTAACTTAAATGCAGAGTACATCATGAGAAACGCTGGGCTGGAAGAAGCACAAGCTGGAATCAAGATTGCCAGGAGAAATATCAATTACCTCAGATATGCAGATGACACCACCCTTATGGCAGAAAGTGAAGAGGAACTCAAAAGCCTCTTGATGAAAGTGAAAGAGGAGAGTGAAAAAGTTGGCTTAAAGCTCAACATTCAGAAAACGAAGATCATGGCATATGGTCCCATCATTTCGTGGGAAATAGATGAGGAAACAGTGGAAACAGTGTCAGACTTTATTTTTGGGGGCTCCAAAATCACTGCAGATGGTGATTGCAGCCATGAAATTAACAGACGCTTACTCCTTGGAAGGAAAGTTATGACCAACCTAGATAGGATGTTAAAAAGCAGAGACATTACTTTGCCAACAAAGGTCCATCTAGTCAAGGCTATGGTTTTTCCAGTGGTCATGTATGGATGTGAGAGTGTGAAGAAAGCTGAGCGCCAAAGAATTGATGCTTTTGAACTGTGGTGTTGGAGAAGACTCGTGAGAGTCCCTTGGACTGCAAGGAGATCCAATCAGTCCATCCTAAAGGAGATCAGTCTTGAATATACATTGGAAGGACTGATGCCAAAGCTGAAACTCCAATACTTTGGTCACCTCATGCGAAGAGTTGACTCATTGGAAAAGACCCTGATGGTGGGAGGGATTGGGGGCAGGAGGAGAAGTAAACTACAGAGGATTAGATGACTGGATGGCATCACCGTCTGGAATGGACATGCGTTTAGTTGTACTCCGAGAGTTGGTGATGGACAGGGAGGCCTGGTGTGCTTCGATTCATGGGTCACAAACAGTTGGACACAACTGAACGACTGAACTGAACTGATGCATCATTCTCAAATATATGATCAATCTCTAAAATGTGTTAGGTAGTTAGAATAGAGAAAAGGAGTCCAAAATGATGGTGGGTAAAAGACAAAGAAGGGAAAAGCCTACTAAAATAGAACAAACAAAAGTCTGAAGACCAGAGTGAGGACCTCAGGTAAAACAAACAGCACCCCTGGCTAGCCCAATTGACACAGGGCCGGCCTAGGTGGAGGGGAAAAAACATAAAAAGAGGAGCCAAAATTGGGCTGGGGCCTCTCTTCACATCTTTTGGGTCAGCATTCTCTCACGTGTCAAGGATGTATTTCCCTTTGCTGCCGCTGCTGCTAAGTCACTTCAGTTGTGTCCAAATCTGTGCAGCCCCATAGACTGTAGCCCACCAGGCTCCACCATCCCTGGGATTCTCCAGGCAAGACCACTGGAGTGTGTTGCCATTTCCTTCTCCAATGCATGAAAGTGAAAAGTGAAACTGAGGTCGCTCAGTAATGTCTGACTCTTTGTGACCCAGTGGACTGCAGCCTACCAGGCTCCTCCGTTCATGGGATTTTCCAGGCAAGAGTACTGGAGTGGGTTGCCATTGCCTTCCCTTTACTTTCTAAATAAAACTGAGCTGTAACACAGAGGTGTAACATTGGTCCATCTAAGGGCTGTAAGGCTGGTCTGTCCGTCGTTTCCAATTTTTGTTATAACGAGACAGAACTGAGGAAATAACACACTACCCCAACATCTATGGTGCCATTTCTCAAACTTAAACTGGCTGAAACCACCACCACGGTGTGGCCCCCATAAGGAAGAGGCCAAGCATCAGAAGCTCAATTCAGGGAACACTCCCATGGTGGAAGCTGAAAATAACCCACCACAGGTGAAGTGACAAGAAACCCAGCGTACTGGAAACCAGGAACAGTGAAAAACAAACTCAGCAGAAAGCTCACGAGGCTCAGTCTAAGATTCCAGAAGACCTCTTGTTAAGGTAGGAAGGTAACTCTCCTATGGCTGGAAGGACATATGCCTAACAAATCTTAATTCCTTTACAATCTCTCATTTCTTGTTTCCTTGAACACCCCGTGAATAGGCTAGCAGCAGTGGGTGCAACTGAGGGACTCTGGAGAAGCTACTCCTCAGTGTGTCTCAAAGGCTCCACTATCCTCTGCACTCTAGTAGCTGTTACCTAAGCTGGTGGGGGTTCTTCTTTCCTTAATCTTCTTTGTGCCAAGGATCAGGCCAATGAAAACTGTGAGCATAGGTCAGGTATTTAGCGATTTTCCAGCAGGTTATGAAGGGGATTCCTTGGCACATTTTTCCCACTGTTTTTTCCTCCTGTCCTTCAGCTCCTCTCTCCTGGAACTTGAGCCCAGCTAAAACACATGGTGCCTGGCTTCAGGACCTAATGAAACTCGGTCTCTGATGTCTCATCACAAATATTAAGTTAGAGACATAGTGATGGGTAAGAAGTGGATTTGTTCAGATTCAGAGAGAAGCACACTCCACAGGGTGTGAGCCATCACAGAGGGCAGGTGCTAGGGCCATGGAATGTGGTGTGGCTAGGTTTAGCAGCTGGATAAATTCATATGCTAATGAGTGGGAGGATCACCCAAACCACTGGGGAACCACACACTCCTGTCTTTTGTTAGTGACTTGGAACTGTCTTGCCACCTCTGGGTATGTCATTTAGCTTACAGACTGGGGATCAAGGTTTAGTTGAATTTGACTTGTCATTTTGGACTCATTTGATTTTACTTGGTTTATATCATGCTTTTGTGCTGTTATTCTTTCAAAAGTTGCCCCTACCCACTTCCTTCCTGTTTCGTGCTCTTTTCCTGAACTCCATCCAGGCCCACAATGTTGCCTCTACAATCTTCTGGAGGGACAACCAGAAAATACTGTGTAATAGCCACTCCCTCTAGATATTCAGACCTTCATCTTCCATATTTCCTGCAATATGTGCAACATCCGCATCTCTCAGTGGACCCACTAGGGTGGGACACAGGCACACAGTGCCTGCCAGAAGATCTGTTGGCATACCTTCAAAGGCAATTGGGCTTCCAAGGATAATGATTGACACTTTGGGAGTTAGCCCTGCAGGCCATTTGAGCCCAAACCCTTATCACTTTTCTTCTCAAGTTACAAACATACCCCCAGATCAAATCTTCACTCCACTTTTATGGAACATTTGATCTATTGCCTCTTATCAATTTGTTCTTAACCACTTACTAACTCCTGCAACCAGGACCCTGCCCCTTCTAGGCAACATCGCTCCACCCAGCCTGTTATTAAAGTACTCTTAATGTCCCTATCAAGACCAGACAATTCACTCCTTTGTCATTACTTCTGTTATTACCTTAAGTGGGTCTGTGACAATGAAATGTTTAACATTGGAAACACTAATCTGCTCTTATAGAGGACTGAAAAAGTGAAAATTTAGATGTACAGTCGTGTCTGACCCTTTGTGACCCCATGGACGGTAGCCTGCCAGGTTCTTCTATCCAAGCAATTTTCCAAGCAAGGAGTGGGTTGCCATTTCCTTCTCCAGGGGACCTTCACAATCCAAGAATCTAACATGGATATTCCACATTGTAGTCAGACGCTTTAGCATCTGAGCCACCAGGGAGGCTCAGATGGAGGATTAAGGAAGAAAATTAGTGACTTACCTTCCCTTAGAGCAGTAAGAGGATAAGGCTTATGGCTGTTTCACCAGGTTCCCAGTCTCAGGGCACAGGCTTGGATTGCTTTACATCATGATATCTATTCCCATCTGCAGTGAACAAACTGGCAATGAATTAAGATTACAACCCCTTAATCCTACCCAGCACTGGTCATGCTGGAGACCTTGGGGATGCCCAACTTGAGTCCAAGAGTCCCAGGAGGTCAACCTGCCTTGACCTGCCTAGGGATCTGGTCCCCAGGAAGTTGTCGCACCTCAGCCTGCTCAAGGATCTATCAGCCCAGGATCCCAGTGTCGGAGGAGTTTGTAATTTCTTCAGTTCTGTCTTATCGAAACAAAAATTTGAAGCGGTGGGCCAATGTTATAGCCTTCAAATGGACCAGTCCTACAGCTCGGTGTTACGGCTCAGTTTTATTTAGAAAGTAAGGGAAAATACATCCTTGAGGCATGAGAGCATGCCGAAACAAAAGACACAAAGGGAAGAGAAGCCCCCGGCCCAATTTTGGCTCCTCTTTTTATATGTTTTTTTCTTCTCCCCCTGGGCCTGGCCTGTGTAAATTGGGCTAGCCAGGGGTGCTGTTTGTTTCACCTGAGATCCTCACTCTGGTCCTCGTACCTTCCTTTGTTCTATTTTCGCGGGCTTCTCCCTTCCTTGTCTTTAAGCCACGGTCATTTTGGACTCCTTTTTTCCTATTCTAACCACCTAACATTTCCCCCTCAAGAGACTGGAGGCCCAATCTTTGGTAATAGGGGCGTCAAGGTCTCTCTGGCTACTTCCTGCTGAACTGGGATGGCAAGGGGCATTGGGCCTCCCCTCTTGCTAGTCTCAAGCCTCAGAGTCTTTATAGCAGTGTCCATCTAAGGGTGACTGATATTTTCTGTGGTTGGCTGTAGTTTTATATATCCTTGTTGAATTGGCACTGCATGTTGTAGCTTGTTGACTTGGGCAGAGACAAAACAGGTTAGACAATTGGTAATACATGGAGCAATCCTAAGCAGCATCAATATGGTGATGACAGAGACTAGTAGGGGCATTAGTCAGTTCAGTTCAGTTCAGTTCAGTCTCTCAGTCATGTCTGACTCTTTGTGACCCCATGAACAACAGCATGCCAGGCCTCCTTGTCCATCACCAACTCCCGGACTTAACTCATGTCCACTGAGTCAGTGATGACATCCAGCCATCTCATCCTGTATCGTCCCCTTCTCCTCCTGCCCCCAATCCCTCCCAGCATCACAGTTTTTTCCAATGAGTCAACTCTTAACGTGAGATGGCCAAAGTATTGGAGTTTCAGCTTCAGCATCAGTCCTTCCAATGAACACCCAGGACTGGTCTCCTTTAGGATGGATTTGTTGGATTTCCTTGCAGTCCAAGGACTCGCAAGAGTCTTCTCCAGCACCACAGTTCAAAAGCGTCAATTCTTCAGCGTTCAGCTTTCTTCAAAGTCCAACTCTCACATCTATACATGACCACTGGAAAAACCATAGCCTTGACTAGACAGACCTTTGTTGGCAAAGTAATGTCTCTGCTTTTGAATATGCTATCTAGGTTGGTCATAACTTTCCTTCCAAGGAGTAAGCGTCTTTTAATTTCATGGCTGCAGTCACCATCTGCAGTGATTTTGGAGCCCAAAAAAACAAAGTCTGACACTGTTTCCACTGTTTCCCCATCTATTTCCTATGAAGTGATGGGACATGGGAAGTAGGGGCATTGGCCAACTCCAAATTTCCCATCACCAGGAGGATCCCACAGAGAGAGATTGTAGCCACCCCGAGAACTCTCCAGCTCATTCTTTGAGATTCTGTAGGGTCTGAATGTTTTTCTTGAGGATTGTGAGACTTTCTTTAACTTAGCTGGAGGTATTTACCCAGAAATAACACGTCTCATTCAAGATGGCTCATGTCCCTCCTTTTTCAGGGATCAGGAGATCCATCTCCTGTATGTTTTGGAGTACAACCCCTGCCAAACTGTGTTGGCTCTTGAGAGCTGCCCTGAGAAATCTTATCTCCAGAAACCAGATTTTGGGGGTGTTCATTAGAATGGCACTCATTTGTAGTACTGAAGAGATATCTGAGATCTCCCAGGGGCTCACAGGTGTATTGAGTATCCTCTTCTGTTTTCTTCCATGGCTTGACTCATGAGTAGTGAATTCAGCAGTCATGTTCTGAAACCTTGACTGTTATAGGGGTAGAAAGTATTACAGGGTAGGTGCCCTTCCATGTAGGCTGGAGTTGAAACTTTGGGGACCCATCTTTACAGATTTTAAATAGGACTTGAGTCCCTGGAGCATATAGTGGTGCTATAAGAATCTTTTGGGTCCTGGTTGACACCCTACAAGCATATATCCCTTTGGAATTGCCCAATGGCCATGGTTTAAGACTGGAGGCTCTGAGCCTCTGGATCTAGGAAGATGTCATTGACATAAACAAAAGGTCTCCCATATAGCATCTCATAAGGACTAAGGCCAAACTGTTCCTTAGGGGCAATACGGGTATGGAGGAGAGCTATTGGTAAAGCCTCCTTCCATCCCAGGAAGGACTTCTGGGTTATCTTTTTTATAACTGATTTTAAGAATTGGTTTTCTCTTTCTACTTTTCCTGAAAACTGAGGCCTCCAGGCACAATGGAGATAATAAGTAATGCTCAATGTTTTAGAGACCCCTTCGGTGACCACTTCCTACCTTAGGTCCTGAGGCAGTTTATCCTAAAGGCGGTTCACCATGGCCATCCATGACAAAGCTGGTTCCAAACAAAACGCCTTGACAGACGTGAGTGTAGACATCACAGGGCCTCTGATAGAGGGAGAGGCCAATGTGGAGCTGTGCTGCTGTCTTTCCAAAATCTTAGAACTCAGGACGAGTGATGTTGTTTTGGATAAGGGCAGTAAATCTCGTGAAAAAGTGGTGAAGCTTTTGGCCTGCACACCTCCAGAAGAGATATTGGAGAAATTGAAAAAGCAAGTTGAAAAAAAAAATAAAAGCAAGAAATGAAAAGTGTGTTCTTGAAAAAAAAAATGTTTTTATTGTTAATGATGGAAAGACTGTTAAAATATACTTAAATACACAGAATGTGAAAATGTATTTAATAAGAACAGGACTTAAAGAAGAAGTATGAAGGTTAAAAGTACTGGACATGGAACTTAGGTTCTCAAATCCCTGATCCCAAAGAGCTTGGGACATGTTACTCTGATTTCACAGAATTACAAAGTACAGAGCTGGAAAGGATAGTTAGGATGGCCTGATTCAGCCCCTTTCATTTTGTGATGAGGCTTCTGACTTCAGAAGTTGAGAGTATTCAGGATCACTTGGTGCAAGATGGCAACTAGAACTTAGATCCCTTGGCTCCTCGCTGAATGCACTTTATCCTGGTTGTAAATTAAAATGGTAATATTTCCACAGCATTACTGGAATCCTGGGGACTACCTTCTAGTCCAGTTTAAAAGTGACAGTGGAAACCTGTCACACTGCTTCATAGTGTCACTTTATATTTTAAAATGCTTATTAAATGGCTTCCCTGGTAGCTCAGCTGGTAAAGAATCCACCTACAATGCAGGAGACCCTGGTTCGATCCCTGGGTCAGAAAGATCCACTGGAGAAGGGATAGGCTATCCACTCCGTTATTCTAACATAGAGATTTCCATGGATTGTGTCGTCCATGGTGTTGCAAAAATCAGATATGACTGAGCGACTTTCACACTTTCACCGGGTGACCTTAGAAATAAATGATGCCCCATTGTTACTATGCAATGACCTGGGCAGACCAAATCTCAGAATGATTGCATGGAGCAGCTTTTTTTTTGTTTTTAACCACTTCTTCAGCCACCTCAGTCCTGGTGGGAAAGCCTTCAGTCCATCCTGTGAATGTATCTATCATGACTAATAAGTATTTATACCCTTGAAAAACTGGCATCTGGGTGAAGTCCATCTGCCAGTCCTCTCCTGGGTAGGTCCCACATTGTTGGATGGGCTGGGCCAGCTGGGGTCTTCGAGCTCCTTGGGGGTTGTTTAACTGTCAAATGGGACAAGAGGAGACCACTTGCCTTATAGTCATTTGGAGGCCTATTCCTATGAAGGACCTTTCTAGTAATCTTTGGAGGGCCTTCTCCCCTAAATGAGTGGTGGCATGTAAGGAGTTAACCAACTTCCATTGGAAGTTCCAAGGCAGAAAAAGGAGCCCCTCCTATGGAACTGCTCCATAGGATCTTCTTGAATGCCCTCACTCTTAGCTTTAAGAGTCTCACCTTCAGTATATGAAGGAGTTTCTGGCAAATCAGTCTGTGGACGTAAGGTGGCAACCCCTATTAGGTCATTCTTCTGTAATGCTGCTCTTATAGCTGCCTGATCAGCTGCTTGGTTCCCTTGTGCCACTTCCGTGCTCCCTTTTTGGTGTCCTTTACAGTAGTAGACTGAAACCTCAATGGGCAAATGAACTGCCTGCAAGAGTCTAAGGATTTGATCACCATATTTGATTGGGGACCCTCGGGTGGTCAAGTGGGCCCTTTCTTTCCAAATAGCAACATGCGCATGTAGCACCAGAAGTGCATACTTGGAGTCAGTGTAAATGGCTACTCTTTTTTCTTGTCCCAGCTCTAAAGCTTGAGTCAGGGCTATGAGCTCAGCTAATTGGGCTGAAGTACATGGTGGCAAAGATTTAGCCTCTATGATCTCAAAATTGGAGACTACTGACTATGCCAAAGCCTTTGACTGTGTGGATCACAACAAACTGTGGAAAATTCTGAAAGAGATGGGAATACCAGACCACCTGACCTGCCTCTTGAGAAACCTATATTCAGGTCAGGAAGCAACAGTTAGAACTGGACATGGAAAAACAGACTGGTTCCAAATAGGAAAAGGAGTATATCAAGGCTTTATATTGTCACCCTACTTATTTAACTTATATGCAGAGTACATCATGAGAAACGCTGGGCTGGAAGAAGCACAAACTGGAATCAAGATTGCCGGGAGAAATATCAATAACCTCAGATATGCAGATGACATCACCCTTATGGCAGAAAGTGAAGAGGAACTAAAAAGCCTCTTGATGAAAGTGAAAGAGGAGAGTAAAAAAGTTGGCTTAAAGTTCAACATTCAGAAAACGAAGATTGTGGCATCTGTCCATCACTTCATGGGAAATAGATGGGGAAACAGTGGAAGACTTTATTTCTGGGTGCTGCAAAATCACTGGTGACTGCAGCTATGAAATTAAAAGACGCTTCCTCCTTGGAAGGAAAGTTATGACCAACCTAAACAGCATATTCAAAAGCAGAGACATTACTTTGCCAACAAAGGTCCATCTTGTCAAGGTTATGGTTTTTCCAGTGGTCATGTATGGATGTGAGAGTTGGACTGTGAAGAAAGCTGAGTGCCGAAGACTTGATACCTTTGAGCTGTGGTGCTGGAGAAGACTCTTGACAGTCCCTTGGACTGCAAGGAGAGCCAACCAGTCCATCCTTAAAGAGACCAGTCCTGGATGTTCATTGGAAGGACTGATGCCAAAGCTGAAACTTCAATACTTTGGCCACCTGATGTGAAGAGTTGACTCACTGGAAAAGACCCTGATGCTGGGAGGGATTGGGGGCAGGAGGAGAAGGGGACGACAGAGGATGAGATGGCTGGATGGCATCACTGACTCAATGGACATGAGTTTGGGTTAAGTCTGGGAGTTGGTGATGGACAGGGAGGCCTGGTGTCCTGGGATTGATGGAGTTGCAAAGAGTCAGACATAACTGAGCGACTGAACTGAACTGAATATCCAGCTCTTCTTTTTCCATCCAAGACAAAGCTGCTTGCATCAATGTACCAGATTTCCTCAGGATTGGTCAGAGGATCTTCCGACAATCCCTCTCGGGATTTTGTCCAGTGGTCCAAGGTTTCTAGGCAATAGTAAAAGGAGAGAGAGCCCTCGGGGTAGGCAGAAGGGTGGCCGTAAGTTAAGAACCTCACAAGAGGGTATAGTCAGGCCTTGATTTTCCATCAGCACTACTTGATATATGAGGATTCTTTGATCAGACATATATAAATAGCCTCTCCCATTTGGGAGTTGTTTCAGTTGGTGGTTGGTTTGCCCCCAAAAGAGAGTTTTAAATCATCTTCTATTAGGATTGCAACAGCTGCAAGATTTTGGAGGCAGGGAGGCCAGCCTCGCATGGTTGGGTTGAGGCTCTTGGATAAGTAAGCTACAGGCTGGGGCTCAGGTCCCAACTTTTGAGTTAACACTCCCAAGGCTATTCCTTCTTTTACGTGGACATAAAGTTGGAATGTTTTTCTGTGTCTGGCAACTTCAAGGCAGGTGCTTGAGTTAAGGTTTGTTTTAGTGTAGTCTCTGCCTTCTTTTGAGGATTTCCTGACATCAGAGGGATTGAGTCATCCCATCCCTTCAAGCTTTCATATAAGGGCTGGGCAATTAGACCATAGTTGGGTACCCAGATTCTACAATACCCAATTAGCCCCAGGAAAGCTTGCAACTGTTTTCAAGTCATGGGGGAGGGCAAATGGAGGATTACTTGTACAGATCAGAGGACAGTCTTCTGGACCTGTGTGTAATCTGAACTCACAGGTAAATGACCTTTGTCTCAATCATATGTGCCTTAGCACGGGAGGCTTTATATCCCCTTTCTGCCAAAAAGTTTATAACTTAAATTGCATGGTGTTGGGCATTTTTCTCATCTGGAGAGCAGATTAGTAAGTCATCTATGTATTGTAATACTTTTCCATTAGGTCCTAAGTCCAGATCTAGGAGATCCTGGCTAGGAGCCTGACCAACAGGTGGGGACTATCTCTGAGCCCCTGAGGTAATACTGTCCAAGTATTACCTCAGGTAATACTGACATTTGGTGATACTATCCAGGTAATACTGTCCAAACATCTGTTTGTGTTTTTCTCCTGGAGCCTCTCACTCCAAGGCAAAAAGATTTTTGGATTCTTTAGCCAGTGATATGCAAAAGAATGCATCTTTGAGATCCAAGACTGTAAACCACTTGGCACTGGGCAAGATTTCTCCCAGATTACATAGGGATTGGGTACTGTGGGATTGAGGGGGACTACAGCTTCATTTATGATCCGGAGATCTTGAACCTTTCATCAGGTTCTACCTTTTTTCTTTAAAGGGAGGATCGGAGTGTTACACAGTGAATTGGTGGGGGCCATGACACCACCCTTATGGCAGAAAGTGAAAAGGAACTCAAAAGCCTCTTGATGAAAGTGAAAGTGGAGAGTGAAAAAGTTGGCTTAAAGCTCAACATTCAGAAAACGAAGATCATGGCATCTAGTCCCATCACTTCATGGTAAATAGATGGGGAAACAGTGGAAACAATGTCGGACTTTATTTTTGGGGGCTCCAAAATCACTGCAGGTAGTGATTGCAGCCATGAAATTAAAAGACGCTTACTCCTTGGAAGGAAAGTTATGACCAACCTAGATAGCATATTAAAAAGCAGAGACATTACTTTGCCAACAAAGGTCTGTCTAGTCAAGGCTATGATTTTTCCAGTGCTCATGTATGGATGTGAGAGTTGGACTGTGAAGAAGGCTGAGCGCCGAAGAATTGATGCTTTTGAACTGTGGTGTTGGAGAAGACTCTTGAGATTCCCTTGGACTGCAAGGAGATTCAACCAATCTATTCTAAAGGAGATCAATCCTGGGTGTTTATTGGAAAAACTGATGCTAAAGCTGAAACTCTAATACTTTGGACACCTCATGCAAAGAGCTGACTCATTGGAAAAGACCCTGATGCTGGGAGAGATTGGGGGCAGGAGGAGAAGGGGACAACAGAGGATGAGATGGCTGGATGGCATCATTGACTTGATGGACATGAGTTTGGGTTAAGTCCAAGAGTTGGTGATGGACAGGGAGGCCTGGCGTGCTGCGATTGATGGGGTCACAAAAAGTTGGACACGACTGAGCGACTGAACTGAACTGAATAGCCAACAGGCAAGGAATTTATTTATTAGAGGCTGTAGTCCCTCCTGAGCCTCTCTTCTGAGGGGATATTGTTCCTGTTTAGGAAACCGACTGTGATCTTGGAGGACAATACTGGTTCAGCTTGGTGGGCTTGTCCAGGAGTCCCCTGGTCCCACACGTGGGGGTTAATTTTGTCCTCCCATAGTTTTTGGTCCCTCTCTATTGGAGAAGGTGTAATGGGTTCTTCAGTAGTCACCAGAAGCTATAGGGCTCTAGGGGCTGAAAAGCTTCCCCTCACAAGGGTGGTCCCCAATTTAGTTAGTATATCTCTTCCCAATAAGGGAGTAGGGCACTCAGGGACAGCCAGAAACTGGTGGGAAAATATTTGTCCTTCCCAATAACAAAGAAGTGCTTGAGTGAGTCTTTTAATAATTGTTTTTCCTGTAATACCCAAAATGGTACAAGTTTGGGAGGAGTAGGCTCTGTAGTAGGAAGTCAGGACAGAGTAGGTAGCCCCCATGTCAACCAAGAAATTCTTGAACCTACCTGCCGCATCCAGTTGCACCTTTGGCTCCAGCCCCGTGATGGTTATCTATGACAGGTGGGTTGGCTGGAGTGAGCTGCTTCAGTCCTGTTAACCACCATGAGGGAAGGCTTGGCGCTTGACCTTGAGGCTCTTGGGTCCCCAGGGCAGAGTGCTGCCCAATGTCCCAATTGATGGCATTTGTGGCAAGCTGTTTTAGGAAACTTATCATGGTTTGGATACTATGGCCCAATGCCTCACCTGTCTACAGATTAGGCATTTGCCTCGTGCCTTGTCCTTCAAGGACTCGGGGTTTGCCATAAGTCTTCACTGCACGGTGGCCAGCATCTGGGCATGCCTTGTCTCTTTCCTTTTCTCCCTCTCCTTGGCCTTGGCCTCCTTCTCCTGTTCTCTGTTATAAAAGGTATTGGTGGCTGTCTGAACCACCTCATCTAAAGAGGCAGCAGGGTCCTGTTTCTGTAACTGCTGTAACTTTATCCTGATGCCGGATGCACACTGGGACAGGAATTTGTCCTTTAAAATCACCTGTCCCTCATAAGAGTCTAAGTCCAGACTGGTAAACTTTTAGAGGGCCTCTTTTAGCCTTTCCAGAAAGGCAATGGAGTTCTCATTGAGCTCCTGAGTTATTGCTGAGACCAGGCACAGTGGCACAGGTAATAGGCTTCCTTCTATTTCCATGGGTGGACTTCCTTTGGGGTGAGTCTTTCTGAAGGTTATCCTACCCAGTACTGACGCAACCTAAGAGCCATGTGTCCCTGGGTCAGGGTGCAGATCCCTAGGCAGGCTGAGGCGTGATAGCCTCCTGAAGATCGAATACCTGGGCAGGTCGAGGCAGGTCAGCCTCCTGAGAATTGGGTCCCTTAGCAGGTCAAGCCATGTCCACCTCCTGGGACCCCTGGACTGGTGGATCCCTGAGCAGGTTGAGGTGTGACAACCTCCCAGGGACTGAGTCCCTAGGCAGGTCGAGGCAGGTCAACTTCCTGGAACCCCTGGACTGGAGTTGGACTTCCCCAAGGTCTCCAGCGTGACCAGTGCTGGGTAGGATTAAGGGGCTGTAATCTTAACTCATTGCCAGTTTGTTCACTGCAAATGGAAATAGATAGCATGATGTAAAGCAATCCAATCCCTGAGACTGGGAACCCGGTGAAACAGCCATGAGGCTTATCCTCTTACTGCTCTAAAGGAATGTAAGTCACTGATTTCCTTCCCTAGTCCTCCATAAGAGCAGCTTACGGTGTTTCTAATGGTAAACATTTCATTGTCAGAGACCCACTTTAGGCAATAACAGAAGTAATGACAAAGGAGTGGGTTATCTGGCCCTGTTGGGTTATCTGCCAAAGCCTTTGACTGTGTGGATCACAATACACTGTGGAAAATTCTGAAAGAGATGGGAATACCAGACCACCTTACCTGCCTCTTGAGAAATCTGTATGCAAGTCAGGAAGCAACAGTTAGAACTGGACATGGAACAACAGACTGGTTCCAAATAGGAAAAGGAGTACGTCAAGGCTGTATATTATCACCCTGCTTATTTAATTTATATGCAGAGTACATCATGAGAAACGCTGGGCTGGAAGAAACACAAGCTGGAATCAAGATTGCCGGGGGAAATATCAATACCCTCAGATATGCAGATGACATCACCCTTATGGCAGAAAGTGAAGAGGAACTCAAAAGCCTCTTGATGAAAGTGAAAGAGGAGAGTAAAAAAGTTGGCTTAAAGCTCAACATTCAGAAAAAGAAGATCATGGCATCCCGTCCCATCACTTCATGGGAAATAGATGGGGAAACAGTGGAAACAGTGTCAGACTTTATCTTTTTGGGCTCCAAAATCACTGCAGATGGTGACTGCAGCCATGAAATTAAAAGATGCTTACTCCTTGGAAGGAAAGTTATGACCAACCTAGATAGCATATTCAAGAGCAGAGACATTACTTTGTTGACAAAGGTCCGTCTAGTCAAGGCTATGGTTTTTCCTGTGATCATGTATGGTTGTGAGAGTTGGACTGTGAAGAAAGCCAAGCGCCAAAGAATTGATGCTTTTGAACTGTAATGTTGGAGAAAACTCTTGAGAGTCCCTTG
Source organism: Bos grunniens (assembly GCF_055505025.1). Lineage (NCBI taxonomy): Eukaryota > Metazoa > Chordata > Mammalia > Artiodactyla > Bovidae > Bos > Bos grunniens. Next base: position 4,200,695 of record NC_141176.1, on the reverse strand, counting down.
GACTGCAAGGAGATCCAACCAGTCCATTCTGAAGATCAGCCCTGGGACTTCTTTGGAGGGAATGATACTGAAACTGAAACTCCAGTACTTTGGCCACCTCATGTGAAGAGTTGACTCATTGGAAAAGACTCTGATGCTGGGAGGGATTGGGGGCAGGAGGAGAAGGGGACGACAGAGAATGAGATGGCTGGATGGCATCACTGACTGGATGGACATGAGTCTGAGTGAACTCCGGGAGTTGGTGATGGACAGGCAGGCCTGGCGTGCTGTGATTCATGGGGTCGCAAAGAGTCAGACACGACTGAGCGACTGAACTGAACTGAACTGAACTATCTGGCCCTGTTAGGGGCATTGGAGTATTTTAATAATAAGCAGGGTGGAGCAATGTTGCCTACTAGGGGGCAGGGTCCTGGTGGCAGGACTTAGTAAGTGGCTTAAGAACAAATTGATAAGAGGCAACAGACCAGATATTCCATAAACGTGGAGTGGAGATTTGATCCGAGGGTATGTTTGTAACTTTAGGAGAAGGGTGCTAAGGGTTTGGGCCGAAAAGGCCTGCAGGGGTAACTCCCAAAGTGGCAAACATTATCCCTGGAAGCCCAGTTGCCTTTGAAGGGATGCCAACAGATCTTCTAGCAGGCACTGTGTGCCTGTCTCCCACCCTAGTGGGTCCACTGAGAGATGTGGATGTTGCACATGTTGTAGGAAACATGGAAGGTGAAGGCCTGAATATCTAGAGAGAGTGGCTATTCCACAGTAATAGAGGCTATTTCCCTCCCAAGGGCCAACTATTTTCTGGTTTTCCCTCCAGAAGATTGTAGAGGCAACATTGTGAGCCTGGATGGAGCTCAGGAAAAGAGCATGAAACAGGAGGGAAGTGGGCAGGGGACAACTTTTGAAAGAATGACATAGCACAAGGGCATAATATAAACCAATTAAAATCAAATGGGTCCAAGATGACAAGTCAAATTCAACTAAACCTTGATCCCCAGTCTGTAAGCTAAATGACATACCCAGAGGTGGCAGGACAGTTCCAAGTCACTATCAAAAGACAGAGGAGTGTGTGATTCCCCAGTGGTTTGGGTGATCCTCCCACTCATTAGCATATGAATTTATCCAGCTGCTAAACCTAGCCACACCACATTCCATGGCCCTAGCACTTGCCCTCTGTGATGGCCCACACCCTGTGGAGTGTGCTTCTCTCTGAATCTGAACAAATCCACTTCTTACCCAGCAGTGTGTCTCTAACTTAATTTATGCGAAGAGACATCAGAGACTGAGCTTCATTAGGTCCTGAAGCCAGGCACCATGGATTTTCAGTTGAGTTCAGTCACTCAGTCGTGTCTGACTCTTTGCTACACCATGGCCTGCAGCACTCCAGGCCTCCCTGTCCATCACCAACTCCCAGAGTTTACTCAAACTCTTGTGCATTGAGTCAGTGATGCCACCAATCATCTCAGCCTGTTCTGTCCCCTTCTCCCACCTTCAATCTTTCCCAGCATCATGTTCTTTTCCAATGAGTTGGTTCTTTGCATCAGGTGGCCAAAGTATTGGAGTTTCAGCTTTAGCATCATTCCTTCCAAAGAAATCCCAGGGCAGATCTCCTTCAGAATGGACTGGTTGGATCTCCTTGCAGTCCAAGGGACTCTCAAAAGCCTTCTCCAACACCACGGTTCAAAAGCATCAATTCTTTGGCGTTCAAGTTTTTTTATAGTCCAAATCTCATATCCATATATGACTATTGGAAAAACCATAGCTTTGACTAAATGGACCTCTGTTGGCAAAGTAATTTCTCTGCTTTTTAATATGCTGTCTAGTTTGGTCATAACTTTCCTTCCAAGGAGTAAGCGTCTTTTAATTTCATGGCTGCAATCACCATCTGCAGTGATTTTGGAGCCCAAAAAATAGTCTGCCACTGTTTCCACTGTTTCCGCTATTTACCATGAAGTGACGGCACCAGAAGCCAGGATCTTAGTTTTCTGAATGTTGAGCTTTAAGCCTACTTTTTCACTCTCTTCTTTCACTTTCATCAAGAGGCTCATTAGTTTTTCTTTTTTTCTGCCATAAGGGAGGTGTCAAATACATATCTAAGGTTACTGATATTTCTCCTGGCAATCTTGATTCCAGCTTGTGCTTCTTCCAGCCCAGCGTTTCTCATGATGTACTCTGCATATAATTTAAATAAGCAGGGTGACAATATACAGCCTTGACGTATTCCTTTACCTATTTGGGACCAGTCTGTTGTTCCATGTCCAGTTCTAACTGTTGCTTCCTGACCTGCTCTTCCAGAATTTTCCAGTTTATTGTGAACCACATAGTCAAAGGCTTTGGCATAGTTAATAAAGCAGAAATAGATGTTCTTCTGGAACTCTCTTGCTTTTTCGATGATCCAGTGGATGTTGGCAATTTAGTCCCTGGTTCCTCTGCCTTTTCTAAATCCAGCTTGAACATCTGAAAGTTCACTGTTTGTGTACTATTGAAGCCTGGCTTAGGGCGTTTTGAGCATTACTTTGCTAGCATATGAAATGAGTACAATTGTGCAGTAGTTTGAGCATTCTTTGGCATTGCCTTTCTTTGGGATTAGAATGAAAGCTGACCTTTTGCAATCCTGTGGCCACTGCTGAGTTTTCTAAATTTGCTCACATATTGAGTGCAGCACTTTTACAGCATCCTCTTTTAGGATTTGAAATAGCTCAACTGGAATTCCATCACCTCTACTAGCTTTGTTCATAGTGAAGTTTCCTAAGGCTCACCTGGCTTTGCATTCCAAGATATCTGGCTTGAAGTGAGTGATCATACCATTGTGATTGTCTGCATCATGAAGATTTTTTTTGTATAGTTCTTCTGTGTATTCTTGTCACTTCTTAATATCTTCGGCTTCTGTTAGGTCCATACCATTTCTTTCCTTTATTGTGCCCATGTTTGCATGAAATGTTCCCTTGGTATCTCTAATTTTCTTGAAGAGATCTCTAGTCTTTCCCCTTGTATTATTTCCCTCTATTTATTTGTACTGCTCACAGAGAAGGCTTTCTTACCTCTCCTTTCTATTCTTTGGAACTCTGCATTCAAATGGATATATCTTTTCTTTTTTCCTTTGCTTTTCACTTTTTTTCTTTTCACAGCTAATTATAATGCCTCCTCAGACAGCCATTTTGCTCTTTTGCATTTCTTTTTCTTGGGAAGAAGAGAATAGCAAACCACTTTGGTATTCTTGCCTTGAGAACCTCATGAACAGTTTTAAAATGTCATTTCATAGTAGTTGTATATAAGCTGCTACTAACACAGACTCTCAAGAGTCTGCTTTTAAGTCATAGGTTACCCATAAAAGCAGCAACTAAAGATATATCATATATAAACAAGACAAATTCCTAAGGAGTGGGACACATAAATGTAAAAGATAATAATAGTAATAATAACAGTGCAAGGATCTATGAAGAAAAAAAGGATGCATTTCTTTTTAACCTCATAACAAAGAAAATATTTCTATCAAATATCCTTCAGAATATAAAGACAATGAAAAAAAGATAAATTTAATTTTATAGCAGAAGGCACCATAAGAAATGTAAATTTGGAATAAGTATAACAAATTGGGGAAAAAATTTATAAGATATCACAAACAAAAGGATAAACTTTCATTCTTCTGTATTGTTGGTGGAAATGTGATACCTATAAATGTTATATTACCAGTTGAGTCATCAGTCTTACTTGCAAGAATTTTTCCAAAGATATCCTGACAAATTGATTTACAGAATGTTATTCTTAATAATATTTTTAGTAATATGAAAAAGTAGAAACAATCCATTATTCTATCAATAGGAAACTGACGTATTAATACAATCACATGTTAGATAACATTCAGTTGTTTTTTAAAAGAATGATAATTCTCTCAGTCATGTGGATATATGATTTAATAAAAAAAAAAAAAAAGCAAGGCACAGGATAGTATGCAAACATTTTATTTGCACATTAATAATTTTTTATTTGCAAAAATAACATGAGATCAAAATTTGTCCCCAAAACATTTGACAATGTCTATTCCTGATAAAACTCCTAAACCTCATAAAAAGTATTTACAAAATTTTAAGGCTAGCATCCTACTTAATGGTGAAAGACTGAATAACGCATACTTCAAAAGATCAGAAACAATATACCAAAATCTCACCACTCTATTCAATATTGTAGTAAAGTCTACACTCAGCACAATAATATAAGCAAAATGAAAAAAAAAAAAAAATGCCATCCAGAATAGAAAAGAAGTAGTAATACTGTTTAGAAAGCTGTTGGAATCTATAATAGTTACCAAAACTAAAAAGAAAGTTTAACAATTTTACAGAATACAAACTCAACAGTGAAATGCTTATCACTACAACAACAAACAAAACTAAATAAAAGTTCTATTTTTTACTGCATCAAAAATATGAAATACATAGAGAAAAATCTATAAGCTAATATGCAAAAGGCCTGTACACTGTTATATATGAAATATTGCTGAATTCAGAATTCTTAATAAATGAAGAAATAGACCATGTCATGAAAAGAAGATACAATATAATTAAGAAATAAATTTAGCCCAAATCAATCTATAGATTTGGTGTCTTGCCAATTGAAATTTCAGCAGGTACTTTTAAAAATAAAAAGTAGCAAAGTGAGTCTATTATATATATTTATATTTATATATATATATATATAGAGAGAGAGAGAGAGAGAGAAATGCAAAAGACCTAAGACATCAAAACAATATTGAAAACAAAAATGATAAATTTGAAAAACTAGTCCTGTGCAATTTCAAGACTTGCAGTAAAGTTACTGTCATCAAGGCAATGTGGTACTGGTATACAGTAGATAAATGGAACAGAAGAGCAAGTTAGAAACAGAGTCACACATATATTAAAAACTGATTTTCAACAGAGATATGAAGTTTAGTCAGTAGAGAAAGGGTACCTTTTTGACAAATGATAGTGGAAGGTCCCTGTTCATATGCAAAAAAGAACTGTAATCCAAAAGCTGAGTGCGGAAGAATTGATGCTTTTGAACTGTGGTGTTGGAGAAGACTTTTGACAGTCCCTTGTACTGCAAGGAGATCCAACCAGTCCATCCTAAAGGAAATCAGTCCTGAATATTCACTGGAAGGACTGATGTTGAAACTGGCCACCTGATGTGAAGAGCTGACTCATTTGAAAAGCCCCTGATGCTGGGAAAGATTGAAGGTGGGAGGAGAAGGGGACGACAGAGGATGAGATGGTTGGATGGCACCACCAAGTTCAGTGGACATGAGTTTGGGTAGACTCTGGGAGTTAGTGGTGGACAGGGAGGCTTGGTGTGCTGCAGTCCATGAGGTCTCAAAGAGTCGGACACAACTGAGGGACTGAACTGAACTGAACTGAATTCATAGTATGCAACAAATAAAAAACATTAATTTAAAATGGATAAAACAGACATAAACATCTAATGTTATAAAACCTGTAGAATAAAAAGAATAAAATATAGGAAAAAATTGTCTATCTTGATTAGGAAATCAAGATAGATAATTCTCAGATATAATATCAAAAGCATGACCCATGAGGGAACAAATAATTGGAATTCATGGAAAAAAAAAAAAAAAACCTGTTCTTAGAAGGATGTTTTTAAGAGAATGAAAAGGCTAGCAAAATATTTGGCAAAAAGTATTTTCAATGTCTAACTGCCTGGCAAAGTTTTTATAGTCATAATTTAAATAATTCTCAAAACACAATAATAGGAAAACCAGCAAGACAATAAAAAATGAAGTGAAGACTTGAACAGACACTTTATAGACAAAGATACACAAATGGCTAAAAAGCACTAACATAAAAATGTTTAAAAGCATTAGTCATTAGGAAATGCAAATGAAAATCACAATGATGTACTATACATTTATTAGAATGTCTAAAATGAAAACTTCTGACTATACCAAATATTTGCAAGGATGCTGAGGAATTGTAAAGCGTACATTCAGTTCAGTTCAGTTCAGTCGCTCAGTCGTGTCCGACTCTTTGCAACCCCATGAATCGCAGCACGCCAGGCCTCCCTGTCCCTCACCAACTCCTGGAGTTCACTCAGACTCATGTCCATCGAGTCAGTGATGCCATCCAGCCATTTCATCCTCTGTCGTCCCCTTCTCCTCTTGCCCCCAATCCCTCCCAGCATCAGAGTCTTTTCCAATGAGTCAACTCTTCACATGAGGTGGCCAAAGTACTGGAGTTTAAATTTCAGCATCATTCCCTCCAAAGAAATCCCAGGGCTGATCTCCTTCAGAATGGACTGGTTGGATCTCCTTGCAGTCCAAGGGAATCTCAAGAGTCTTCTCCAAAACCACAGTTCAAAAGCATCAATTGATCGGCGCTCAGCCTTCTTCACAGTCCAACTCTCACATCCATACATGACCACAGGAAAAACCATAGCCTTGACTAGACGGACCTTTGTTGGCAAAGTAATGTCTCTGCTTTTTAATATGCTATCTAGGTTGGTCATAACTTTCCTTCCAAGGAGTAAGTGTCTTTTAATTTCATGGCTGCAGTCACCATCTGCAGTGATTTTGGAGCCCCCAAAAATAAAGTCTGACACTGTTTCCACTGTTTCCCCATCTATTTCCCATGAAGTGATGGGAGCGAATGCCTTGATCTTTGTTTTCTGAATGTTGAGCTTTAAGCCAACTTTTGCACTCTCCTCTTTCACTTTCATCAAGAGGTTTTTTAGTTCCTCTTCACTTTCTGCCATAAGGGTGGTATCATCTGCATATCTGAGGTTATTGATATTTCTCCCGGCAATCTTGATTCCAGCTTGTGCTTCTTCTAGCCCAGCGTTTCTCATGATGTACTCTGCATTTAAGTTAAATAAACAGGGTGATAATATATAGCCTTGACGTACTCCTTTTCCTATTTGGAACCAGTCTGTTGTTCCACGTCCAGTTCTAACTGTTGCTTCCTGACGTGCATACAGATTTCTCAAGAGGCAGGTCTGGTGGTCTGGTATTCCCATCTCTTTCAGAATTTTCCACAGTGTATTGTGATCCACACAGTCAAAGGCTTTGGCATAGTCAATAAAGCAGAAATAGATGTTTTTCTGGAACTCTCTTGCTTTTTCCATGATCCAGCGGAGGTTGGCAATTTAATCTCTGGTTCCTCTTCCTTTTCTAAAACCAGCTTGAACATCAGGGAGTTCACTGTTCATGTATTGCTGAAGCCTGGCTTGGAGAATTGGCAGTATGTAAAATTGTTCAATCACTTTGGAAAACAATTTGAGAATTTTTGAAAAAACTAAAGACACATCTACCAAAAAACTAGTAATTCCACTTCTAGGTATTTACCCCAAGAGTGTGTCCAAATCATATGTTGTACACAAGTATTCTCAGCAGCTATTTCTGTAGTAACCATAAACTGAAATGTTCGAAATGCCCATTGGCCAGCAGATAGATAAAGAAATGTGATATATCTTCCACATGGAAAACTACTCAGTAATAAGAAATATCAACACACAAAAACAGAGTTCACAACCAACATGGTAAGTACAGAAAAGACTATGCACTATATGATTCTACTTAACACAAACTCTCAAAAAAAAAAAAAAAAAAAAGGAAAGGCAAAACTACCATCACAGGGCTTCCCAGGGGGTAAAGAATCCTCTTGCAAATTTTTGAGATGCAGGAGACATGGGTTCAGTTCCTGGGTCAGGAGAGAAAATAGCAGCTCATTCCATTATTCTTGCCTGGAAAATCCCATGGACAAAGGAGCCTAGTGGGCTACAGTCCATGGGGTCACAAACAGTCAAACACGACTGAGGGACTGAGCACACATACACACACACACACACACACACACACACACACACGTGTGCCCAAGGGGCTTGGGCGGGGCTGGGGCTCCTGGCAGCTCTACTCTGGAGGGAGAGTTCCACTTGCAGGGGCAATGAACCTTGGGGAATGATGATTATGTTCATATTCTAGATTGACATATGCTTACATGGATCTACACATGTTGAAACTTTTTCAATTGTGCACTGTAAATATATGTAGTTTGCTAAATGTCAATATGCCATAATAAAGCCAGGAAAATAATAAATAGAGTGACGATAAAGATGACATAAGAGCCTACAGAGACTTCCAATGGTCAAATATGGAAGGATTTGATCATTGGAAAGAACAATAACTACAATTAAAAAACCCCTCTAATTTCACAATGACACTTTTTAAAAGAGATGAAAGGGTAAGGCAAAGGAAAGAAGTCAGTATTTAATTTATATTTTCTGTGCAAACTATATTTCAGCATAACCATTTAGGTAAACCAGAATAGGAAAAGTAATTCTTTATGGAAAGAATAAACTCAGCTAGTAAATGTGAAACAAGTGTTTCAGGCAAAGTACATTAGTGAATAAAACCATTAGATAAAGGATTGATGGGCAAATTTACAATGAAAGTACAGAATACCTACTGTTTTGCCCCCTACTGTTTTACCTACTGTTCACTCTCAGCATCACTAAAAGCAGGACAATAAGATAGTATATGGTGCCTAATGTAATGTAGCATAGCATATTTACGGTTACTAATAAATATTGTTAGGTAAAGAAAGTTGAAAGTGAGTCTATTTAAATCTTTACAGCTACCCTCCAGGAAATGTAGGAAGAAGCTAAATGAGACGATGAAAAAGCAGGTTAAAATCAGAAACTAGGACATTGTTCCTGGTGGCTCAGACAGTAAAGAATATGTCTGCAATGCAGGAGACCCGGGTTCAGTTCCTGAGTTGGGAATGCCCCCTGGAGAAGGGAATGGCAGTCCACTCCAGTATTCTTGTCTGGAGAATTCCATGGACAGAGGAGCCTGGCAGGCTATAGTCTTTGGGGTCACAAAGAGTCAGACACAACTGAGTGACTAGTACTTTCAATACAGGTCATCCTTCCAATAACTGGAGCAAATTATCCAACAAGTTAATGACACATAAGAAGAGGACAGTTAATAAAAAAAAAAAGAGGCATAAAAATAAAATGCAATTTAAGGACTTGTTTTAGATTCTGATTTGTATAAACAGTTTTAAACATGGTAGGATATTAGGTAACTACAGGAAAGTATCAATTTTGTTAGATTTAAAATTTGGTCTTATTAATATTTAAAAAACTATTTACATTTTGGGGAGAGATATAAATCTTAAGATGTATGTTGCAATGGTGTATGGTCTTGAAGTTGCTTTGGAATTCTTGACAATTGTACCAAAAGTGAAATAGATGAGGCAAGGATAAAGTGGTAAAACATGGTGAGTTGCCTCACCTAGGTTATGGAGAGAACAGGTTTATTACACTTGTGTGTTTGATATTTTTCACAGTAAATATTTTAAAACAATAAAAACAATATATTCTGAAAACTAGATATTCCTCTTGTCTCCTTTCTGCTAAACTGGCTTTGCTGTTCTTCTACTTGTTACCTGGTGTTTCTCACTCATTCACTTTCCCTTCCTCAGACCACAGGAATTGACCTAGTCTGGGATTTATCTGAAAGTCACTTCAACCAATTATATTTTAAGAATACTGAAGTGAGTACTAATGTGGATTTGTAGGAATTTGATTATCCCATTTAATGGACATTTTTTCATTCTTCTCACCAAAAGGAATTACAGAAACCTAGTTCAACTATACTAAGTACAAGTTAGTCTTTCAGAATGACTTGTGAAATAATACACAGATGTAAATGAGGTATTCTAAGAATTTTTTTCACATAAGTACTAAATAATTTTCAAAATTTGAATGACAAAAATATCCTTCAGCTTGATACTTACATTGCCTCAGAGTTTTCAAATATTTACATTGATTATCATTACACTTTATTATGAATATAGGAAATATTGGACCTAACGTACATTAACTGCAACATAAAATGTATGTCCATTCAAGTATAATCCCTGATAACCACTTGTGCATTTATTGCTGTGTTCCTTCCAAATAAGGTAGAAGAGAGAAAGTTCTAAGAGAGAACTACTTAAAAAAGAAATTCTACTGTTCACTATACTTTTTTCCACATTTTTTATTGAATAGAGTCACTTCTAGCATTCTTACCATTGCCTTTTATTGCATAAATAAATATTATTGGAGCTTCCCAGGTGTTTCAGTGGCAAAAAAAAAAAAAATCCATCTACCAAAGCAGGAGATGTAAGAGATGTGGATTTGACCCCTGACTGAGGAAGATCTCCTGGAGAAGGCAATGGAAACCCACTGCAGTATTCTTACCTGGAAAATCCCATTGACAGAGGAACCTGGAGGGCTGCCATCCATGGATTGCTAAGAGTTGTACACAACTGAGCAACTGAGCATACAAACTGTTCTACACGTTTTTATCTTATATGATTTACAAATATATTTCACATATCTTTCTAACATATGAAGAAATATTGAGTAAAACATATACTTACAAGTTTTTGGAATACATGTAATTCTCCAAAACATGATGTATTTATTTTTTCAGCAAAGAGAAAACTATAAGAGTTAGCTGAACAAAAACACCAAAAGTACAACCTGTTTCAGGGAATTAAAGAAGCACAAAGAAAATGTAATTAATTATCAAAGTCAGTTTGAAATTAGGCTAAAATATGATTTCTAGTCTAAAAAGTAAAAGTCGACAAATTAACTCAAATCTAGAAGCACACCAGAAATGGTTTACCATAAATGCATCTTTATTTTTATATATTTTAATTATACATATAAGTATATATACATATTTTATTTCTGAAGACAACCCCATTTTTGTCAGATTTGTTCTCAATTTCCAGTAAATTATTCATACATATTCAGACACTAAATATTCCTATTAAAAGAATTTAGGAAATTTCTTGTTAGACATATACCATCATAAGGGTGAAAGAAAGTGTTCATCTGCTGTGTTTGCTTTTTTATCTTATCTGAACCTGTGTTGTTACTGTATTCAAACTGGAAATGAATATCACCAAACTGAGGAAAACAGGACATTTTTGAAGTTTTTGTTTCAGTTTCATAATATGCCACTTTAAACTGTGACTCAAATCTTTGCTAACCTAGAAGTTAGCATCATTCAAGAACTTTTTCATTTGTTCCAATCTTTTGATTGTCTGTGAACAGCAGAAATGCTTTCATAGATTCTCAGTAGAGTTTGACAAATAAATACGAAATAGCATAAAAATAATGAATACTCTTCATGGCATGTTTGCTTTGTGACAGACACATGCACAGCATGCTCACCTTACACGGATTCCAGATGGATTTCCATCTCCATTTCATATTGGAGAGGGGTTGCTTGACTAGACAAAAGCTACATGATTGGGAAGCACTGTTTAGTCATGAGCCTATGTAAGCCTCAGTTTTTAGCTGGGAAAGATTGAAGGCAGGAGGAGAAAGGGATGATAGAGGATGAGATGGTTGGGTGGCATCACTGACTCAATGGACACGAGTTTGAGCAAACTCCAGGAGATGGTGAAGGACAGGGAGGCCTGGTGTGCTGCAGTCCATGGGGTCGCAGAGAGTTGGACACGGCTTAGTGACTGAACAACAGCTAGGCCCTTATTTCAAGCTGTCAGAACTAGTGCTTGTTCCCAGCAAAACAGAAGTAAGTAATATATAGGCTCTGCTCCCTGTACACCGGGAGTAAGGGAGCAAGTGAGCCATAGAGCATTTACAAGTTCCCACATCTGACTCAGACTCAGTTTCCTCCATTATTAAGTGAGAGATCATGGCATCTGGTCCCATCACTTCATGGCAAATAGATGGGGAAACAGTGGAAACAATGTCAGACTTTATTTTTGGGGGCTCCAAAATCACTGCAGATGGTGACTGCAGCCATGAAATTAAAAGACGCTTACTCCTTGGAAGGAAGTTATGACCAACCTAGATAGCATATTCAAAAGCAGAGACATTACTTTGCCAACAAAGGTCCATCTAGTCAAGGCTATTGTTTTTCCAGTGGTCATGTATGGATGTGAGAGTTGGACTGTGAAGAAAGCTGAGCGCCGAAGAATTGATGCTTTTGAACTGTGGTGTTGGAGAAGACTCTTGAGAGTCCCTTGGACTGCAAGGAGATCCAACCAGTCCATTCTGAAGGAGATCAGCCCTGGGTGTTCATTGGAAGGAATGATGCTAAAGCTGAAACTCCAGTACTTTGGCCACCTCATGCGAAGAGTTGACTCATTGGAAAAGACCCTGATGCTGGGAGGGATTGGGGGCAGGAGGAGAAGGGGACGATAGAGGATGAGATGGCTGGATGGCATCACCGACTCAAAGGATGTAAGTTTGAGGGAACTCCGGGAGATGGTGATGGACAGGGAGGCCTGGTGTGCTGCTATTCATGGGGTTGCAGAGTCGGATACGACTGAGCGACTGAACTGAACTGAACGATACAGCAGCACTGATAGCAGGGCTAAATTAGACAATGATACTCAATGAAACAATGAAACGTCTGCCACATAGTAGGCATTCAACACATTTCAGTTCTCTTTTATTCTGTGAGTCTGTAACATGGAAGAGATTCAGAACAAGAAGGAATTCAGAAGGGGAGTCAATTTTTAAAAATATTTAGTGACTTTGATTTATTACCAAGAGAGTTTCAATTTGAAGAATAACATACTTCACATTTTTAATAAAAAGTCAAAAAAATCACTAGTACACAAAAAAATCACTCTTAAGCAAATTACTTTAATGACTTGTGGTAAATGCGCACTTGAACGTTGGACAATTTGGAGAGTAGCAGAGTGCTTTATTCTTACAAGGATCATTTGTTCTGTATTTGACAAAAACGATGAACATTTCATTCTGCTTTACTTTTAAATGGGTATTATTGTCTCTGTTATTTGACAATGGCAAGGAAATGTCACACCAATCAGAAAAGCCCATTCATACTTAACAGGTCAACTACAGAACAGAACGTTCCTTTGACTGATTTATGGTTTGAAAATTCTACATAAACAGTGTTGATATTTCCATTTTTACCAAGTATCAGCACAAGACACTTTACAACTGTTGTTGAAGCAAAACACAACTGTTTGCTGCTATAAAAAACAGTAGCAAGTAAACAAAAAATTTTTTAATGCCTATTTACTGAAAATGGGTAGTTATAACAGTAGTGTGTTTTAACCTTTAACTTGTTAAAATTTATGTTCACTAATGATCAAAACATATTATTTGAACGCGAAGTTCTTGAAACCATGGGTTAAAATTTATAACATCTTTTGAGGGGCAATGTTTGCTAGCTATATTCTTATAAGTGTAACTGAAAATTAGCATATGAACTTTGTAAGCACATATCCTAAATGCTCTTTCTTTGTCAGAGCCTTGCTGGAATATTCTCTTAAACTTATTCTAAATATCTTGATGTTGCCTGTTCTCATTTAAATATTAATGTGGTCAGCAAGTGTAATTGCATAGCACCTTTCTTATCAAACAAACTTTTAATTAAGTACTTCAAAAGAGAGACCAACTTTCTAAACATTTTACAGCTGTAATGTTGGTCTACAGTGATGTGAACAGATTTCAGATACCTACAGACAATTTTATGAGAAGAAATTTCTCTAATTCTCTCATGTCTTTGAATTGGTATATGAAGAATTACACCTTTTTCTCTGTGTTGGGCCTGCTCTTTAAGAGTGAGTTTGTGTGTGTGTGTGTGTGTGTGTGTGTGTGTGTGTTTTGCTGATCAGTACAGGAATTCAGGAGGAAATGCATTACCCTTGAGTTCTGGGGAACTTAGATTTATGAGATGTATTTGTGTGCTCAAGCATATCAAGACCTGCATAAAAACCAGTGCATTCCCTGAACTCAAAATCATTTAGTAATCTCTCTTACATCCCATCTCCTTATCAAGGAGAAACGCCCTACAACCATTACTAAAGCTTCAAAAGCCTATCATTTAAAACAAATCTCCAGGCAATCCCTTGCTTTTAATATCAGAGGCTTATTATTGTACTTTACATATAGACACAAATATGGAAATTTGTATTTTAAAAGCTTCATGCTTATGTGCATCTATACAACAGAATCAAAGGATGCTAAACACTTTTGACTTTTTAATTTTAAAGTCTCTCTATTTATTTATTTGTCTTTTAAAAAATTAGTAAGCTTGACCAACAGGACTGTCAAAGAGAGGGTAAAATTAATAAATGGAAAGGTACAGCAATGGATTTGGTGGGGGTAAACTGATTAAACTGAGTCGAGCTTAATTCAAAGCAGCAGGAGCAACAGATGCCGTTGCCTTTGTTTATTTTCCCTTGTTGTCAGATGGAAAGGGAGAGATAAATACTAGGAGGGAGGAGAAAGCTGAATTGTATTTCTACTCCACCTTACCCTGCTGCCACATTTCAACACTCACAGTGGTCTAAACAAAGTCCTTTCTTTGGAGTGGACCATCCAATCCTGGTGACCAGCTGTCTCTTTGAAACTGGGTGGAGGGTGATCAGTAGGATAGAAATCATACATAAACAACATCGATTTATTTTCCCATGAAAAATGAAGCAGTTATATTGTGTTCTTTTATCCTGAGAATCTTAAGGCAACTATGAAGCTGTGAATCTCTACGCTGGACTATATGTCTTTAAAGGCAAAAATAGACCTTGTTTCACTATACCTTCAGCACCTTTCAGTACCTGGCATACAGTAGACAGTAAATGGCTGTTTAAAGATAAAATCAATCATATTTTTCCAATACTACTGGAGCATTATTGAGACCTGCTTTTTGCCCACCATTGTTATACCACAAGAAAAGTCTTCTTTTGTATATTTTTTTTGTGGTAACCTTCCTGACATCATGAAACCTAATGAAGTACATTAATTTGTACTGGCATATGTTAGGAAATTTTAGCATTGCAGATACAGTAGTGAAGTGAGGATTAAAAAAAGTCTAATCTCACAGAGATTACATTAAAAGCAATAAAAATAAGTAAGTAAGTAATACATAGACATACCTCAGAACTATTATAGGTTCAGTTCCAGATCACCACAATATAACAGATAATTCAATAAAGTGAGTCACATGAATTTTTCTCTGCCACTGCATATAAGAGTCACATTTAAACTGTAGTATATTGAGAGTGCAACAGCATTGTGTCTAAAAAAAGTAGATACCTTAATTAAAATATACTTTATTGCTAAAAATCACTAACAACCATGTGAACCTTCAGAAAGTTGTAATCTTTTCGCTAATGGAAAGTCTTGTCTCTATGATAATGGCTGCTGATTGCTCAGGGTGGTTGAGAAAGGTTGAAGTGGCTGTGGCAATTTCTTAAAACAAGACAATGAAGTTTGGCACATTGATTGATGTTTCCTTCCATGAATCATGAATCTGAGGCATACATATTTGATAGCAGTTTACATTCATATAAATTCTTTCAAGCTTATCAACCAATTTTATGTAATATATGTAATATTCTGCATCCACTGTTGTCACTTCAAGATTTTTCAGGGCATGTTTACCAAGAGTAGTTTCCATCTAAGAAAAGAAACCCTTTTCTTTGCTTATCAGTAAGAAGCAGCTTCTCATCCACCAAAGTTTTATCATTAGATGGCAATAATGCAGTCACATCTTCAGACTCCACTTCTAACTCTTGCTCTCTTGCTATTTGCACCACATCTGCAATTACTTCTTCCACTTAAGTCTTGAACTTTTCAAGGCCACTCGTATAAGCATTGAAATCAACTTCTCCCAAACTCCTGTTAATGTTGACATTTTGATCTCTCTCCATGAGTCACAAATGTTCTTAATGGCATCTAGAATAGTGACGTCTTTCCAAAAAATTTTCAATTTAATTTGCCCAGATCCATCAGAGGAATCACTATCTATGGCAGCTATAGCCTTACAAAATGTATTTCTTAAATAATGAGACTTGAAAGTCAAAATTACTCTGATCCATTGGCTGCAGAATAAATGTGGGGTTAGCAGGCATGAAAACAACATTAATCTCATTGCTCATCTCCATCAGAGCCTTGGGTGATGAGGTACATTGTCAATAAGCAGTAATCTTTTGAAAGGAATCTTTTTTTTTTTTTTTTTCCTGAGCAGTAGTAGTGGGTGGGCTTAAAATATTCAGTAACTATGTTGTAAACAGATGTGCTGTCATCCAAGCTTTGTTGTTCCATTTACAGAGCACAGACAAGATAGATTTAGCGTAATTCTTAAGGGCCCTAGGATTTTAAGAATGGAAATGAGCACGGGCTTTGACTTAAAGTCACCATCTGTATTAGCCCTGAATAACAGTGTTAGTTTGGCTTTGAAGCTTTAAAGCCAGGCATTGACTTTTTTTTCTGGCTATGAAAGTCCTAATGTAAGACTGGTTTGTCTCCATTGAAAATCTGTTATTTAGTGTAGTCACTTTATTATCTTAGCTACATCTTCTGGATAGCTTGCTGCAGCTTCCACATTAGAACCTGCGGCTTTATATTGCACTTTTACATTGTGGAGATCACTTCTTTCTTTTCACCTCGTGAACCAACCTCTGCTAGCTTCAAACTTTTCATCTGCAATGTCCTCACCTCTCTCAGTCTTCATATAATTGAAGAGAGTTGGGGCCTTAATCTGGATCTGGCTTTGATTTAGGGGAATGCCATCAGTTCAGTTCAGTTGCTCAGTCGTGTCTGACTCTTTGTGATCCCATGGACTGCAGCACGCTAGGCTTTCCTGTCCATCATCAACTCCCAGAGCTTGCTCAAACTCTTGTTCATCGAGCTGATGATGCCATCCAACCATTTCATCCTCTGCCGTCCTCTTTTCCTCCTGCCTTCACTGTTTTCCAGCATCAGGGTATTTTCCAATGAGTCAGTTATTTGCATCAGATGGCCGTAGTATTGGAGTTTCAGCTTTGGCATCAGTCCTTTCAATGAATATTCAGGACTGATTTCCTTTATAATTGACTGGCTTGATCTTATATTCCAAGGGACTCTCAAGAGTCTTCTCCAACACCACAGTTCAAAAGCATCATAGGGAATGCCATGGGTGGTTTGATTTTCTCTCCTGACCATTAAAACTTTGCCTGTATTAGCAATAAGGCTGTTTCACTTCCTTATCTGTTATGTGTTAACTAAAGTACCACTTTTAATTTACTTCAATAACTTTTTTTTTTTTTTTGCATTCATAACTTGGCCAACTATTTGGTAAAATGAGGCCTGAAGAAAAAGAGAGAAATGAAGGAAAGATTGGTCAATGAAGAAGTCAGAACATACCGAACATATGCTACTTAATATAAACCTCTTATATGTGCTTAGTTTGGGATACCCCAAGCAATTGAATTATAACATCAGAGATCAATGATTACAAATTGTCATAACAAATATAACATTCATTAAAAAGCTTAAAATACTGTGAGAATTGCCCAAGCTGTGACCCAAAGACACATGAGTGATTGCTGTTGGAAAAATGGCATTGATAGAATTGTTTGGCATGGGGTTTCCATAAACCTCCAATTTATACCTAAAAAATACAAAATCTAAAAAGTGAAATAAGGCAAAGTACAATAAAATGAGTTATGTCTTAGTGTCTATTTGACTAGAAAACAGAGTCTGCATCAAAGCATAAACACTCATTCTTTATTGAGAAGTATTTAACCAGGGCAGTGACAGTAAGGGGCAAGTTTAGCATGGCAGATAGGATGGCAGCATCCAAGGTGACGTTTAATGGAACTGGCTGATGCTTCAGTCGTGTCCATTTGTTGATAAGAGTTAACACTGGGCAGAGTTTAGAGAGAGTAGTCATTGGGAAACAGGAAGGGAGGGAAAGTCTTCTCCCCATCTGCTACTTCTCATTAGCCAAAATTTCTTGCTATGGTTCTGCCCCTGTAGTGTTGGTGGCAGTGGTTAAATCTAATTTATAGTATTTTGGGGTTACCTGGTCCTTTGGAGCAGATGCTGGAGAAACCAGCTCCCCAGTCTCATAATATGAAGCTTCTTTGGGGTTTGGTAGTATTGGTTGGGCCTCTATGGGTCACACTGGGTGACCTAAGTGGCATTATAACTACTTTATAAGTATAGTGTTTGGCCAAGCACTGGGCATGTAACTCATACCAGTCTGATTCATTCCCTGAGGATGTTATTCTAACCTGAGGAGTAGAAATCTCAGTTATGAACTTTGTGAGGGTTGATGATATAATCCTTAGTTTACGGTCCTTTCTTTCTTTGGAGAAAATCATATGCAGCTAAAAAAAAAAAAAAAAGGAGAAGAAAAAGCCACAATAAGACCATTGAGTGGAGAGATTTAAATGGCGTTGTGTCTTTGGTGTCTTTCCTTTGAGGTGGTAGATGACTCCTGGTTCCCACAGCTTTTCTATTTGATTCAGTCAGCTATCCCAAATCTTTACTAGATCACTTTTTTAAAGCTGCTTTGAGTTGGGATTATGTCATTTGAACTGAAATAAATCCTACCTAATGCAGCATGTATTATTTTCTTCAGTTTTCAGAAAAGAAAGTGAAAACATTAAGCCATTTCCTGAGCATCATTAATTTAGTTGTTATTTTGACTAAATTATACAGTCACTCTAGAATGTGCACCATTGATGGCAATCAGTTGTTACATATTTCCTGAGAATTACAACATAGGAAAAGTACATAAGGGCACTAAATTATATTGAATATAAATTAATCTGACAGGTGATACAAAAAGTAGTATCCCATATTCCAGAGTTTCAAGCTAATCATTATAAATGCAAATATAAATTGTATACAACTCTAGACAGTTTTAGGAATTTGTAATATGTATTTTGTATTAGTCTGCTCTTCATTTCTACCATATAGTAAGAATGGGAGCTAATGTTTACTCTGGTCTAACGTAGACAAGACATTGTACTTACATACATTATCTCACTAATGACATTTATTCCTCCCAACAACTCTGTTATCTCTCTTCTCCAAATGTATAAATTGGACCTCACAATGGATAAGTAATTTCCTATCCAGTTGCAAGTATTTGAAGATGATGGGGCTAGGTTATCATTATGTCTGATGCTGGAAGCTTTAACTAATACACCACAAAACTAAACAATAATAACTAAATAAACAAACAAAAAAACTAAACAATAATCTAACCCACATATGCTATTGTGGGTTTTGGATAATTGGTAATTTTAGAAAAGTCAGCGTATTTCTGGTAATAAATCAAATGTGCATATGCTCAGTTGCTTCAGTCATGTCCAACTCTTTGTGACCCTAGGGACCATAGTTTGCCAGGCTCCTCTGTCCATGGGATTTTCCAGGCAAGAATACTGGAGTGGGTTGCCATGTCTTCTTTCAGGGGATCTTCCTGACCCAGGGATCAAAGCTGCGTTGCCTCTGTCTCCTGCATAGCAGATGGATTCTTTACCCACTGAGCCACCTGGGAAGCCAAATAAATCAAATACATAGTTCCAAAGTGAACATGGCATATACCAAATATTTCTTTTATAGACACTAACCGAAATGCAAACTTGGGATAAACTTCTTAATAGCAAGTGTGCCCTACTACTACTACTACTACTACTAAGTTGCTTCAGTCGTGTCCGACTCTGAGCGACCCCATGGACTGCAGCCTACCAGGCTTCTCCATCCATGGGATTCTCCAGGCAAGAACACTGGAGTGGGTTGCCATTTCCTTCTCCAATGCATGAAAGTGGAAAGTGAAAGTGAAGTTGCTCAGTCATGTCGGACTCTGAGCGACCCCATGGACTGCAGCCTACCAGGCTCCTTCATCCATGGGATTTTCCAGGCAACAGTACTGGAGTGGGGTGCCATTGCCTTCTCCCATAGTTTTGCACAAAAGCATTCTAAAAACTAAATATTTCCAATTTTGTTTTAAAATACTTTTCTTAAATGTATGTAAGTCATTTGCAATATATTATTGTTAAAAAGAAAAAAAAATAAAAGAAACTGGAATTTGAAGCATATATCAGTGCAAAGCTAATGCATTAACATATACCAGAAGTTCTCTTTTCTTTTCAGAGCATCTAATTACTCTAAATATATTAGTACATATATTAGCATAATTGTTTCACATATTGTAAAGTGCTCTTAAATACTCATAGAAAAGATGTATATACTATTCTATATCATTCAACCCACTGAATATTTTAAATTGTTAAACAAGAACTTAAAAGAAAATGTAAGAGTATATATGTATATGTATATATATATATATATACATATATACACACACACACGCAAACACATATATTCAGGTGTTAAAATGCATCACCTCAGATAATTTGAATATGTAGATTAGCCTTGATAAACACTGACAGTGTTTTCTATACTTAACTTCCTTTTTTCAGAAGTTTTAAACTCATCCATCTCCCTAAAAATCCCATAGAACATTTAAGTCAAATCTAAAAATATAGGACAGAATCAAACATGAAAGGAGAACAGCTATATCTAAGACAGTGAAAGTATTAGTGGCTCAGTCATGTCCAGCTCATTGTGACCCCATGAACTATAGCCCACCAGGTTCCTCTGTCCATGGAATTCTCCAGGCAAGAGTACTGCAGTGGGTTGCCATTTCCTTCTTCAAGGGATCTTCCTGATCCAGGGATCCAACCTGAGTCTCCTGCATTGCAGGTGGATTCATTACCATCTGAGCCACCAGGGAAGCCCCAGCAGTATTTAACATACAGCCAAAAAACCAAGTTTACCTTCAAATATATAGACAAATGTGAAGAATAAAAGAGGAAGAAACAGCCATACATATTAATGATACCAACATCTAATTACAACCTATTCTCTCATACTAATTTAATCAACAAATTGGTAGAGAAAATAATGTCACACTTAGGAATGTTTAATATTTATAGACAAATTCAGTTATATTTTATCAAACATAATCAGATTTAACAGTTTAATACTTTATCAGAGAAAATATGAGAGATTTGTAGAAATTACAAGTAACAGAAATAAACTGAAAAGTATTAAAGAACATTATAGAACAAATTGTGTCAACTGATCTTTATGCCCCCAAATATAAGAAAATGCTAATGAAGCCTATTTAAGATAGACATAAATGCAAAAATATGTGCATGTTTATGTTTGCATGTTTACCTTTTGGGACATGAAATCTTTAAAAATGATTGAGTTTGTATTTTAATGTGTTCAAATTCATTATTAATTCATTGTTAAATTCATCATTAGTGTTATTTGTCAAATATTTCCAGCCTTGCACTTTCCATATATAAGGTAAGATTGCACTTTCTATGTGCACTGACTTTGGATTTGGAGGAGCAGTAGAAGAAGGGTGTGCATGTGATTATCAAGTCAAATCAGTGGTGAAGAGGACAGAGCATGTAATGGCTGGGAAAAAAACCTGTCAGAGCTTTCTTCCCCTCTGCCTAGGAGTCTAGCAGTTTACAAGAATGGAGTTACATTTTGGGGGATAAAACTGTTAGGTCAAGTCCAAGTCACAGATTGAAGAGATGTGAAGTAGAACCCTGAGTGAACCTCAGTGGGCATGTTTATTGAGTAAGAAGCATTTTCATTGTAATATGTTACTAAGATTTTAGAACTTCTTCTTAATGCAGTATATATGAATCTACCCTGATTGATAGAGAACCACTATATTTCTTCTTTTTAAATAGAGTAATAATTTATTTGGCAACATCCTAGTGATTAAAAAAGTCAGAGAAATGTGCACAAGCCACCAGATCAAACTCACCCACCAGGGGTCAGACACAAGAAGCAAAAAGACACCTGCAGGATATAGAAGGGTGACCTTAAAGACAGAAAGAGAAAATGAGAAGGTGGAAAAATAGGTTTCAAAAGAAGAAGATAAAAACTCAGAACGACTAAATGTAGTGGAGATAGGCAATCTACCTGAAAAATAAAAAATAACTCAGAGTAACTCTAGTAAAGATGAACCAACATCTCAAAAAAAGAATGGAGGCACAGGCAGAGATGATCCAAGAAATGTTCCACAAAGACTGAGATGGTTTAAAGAACAAACAAAAAGATGAGAAATAGAACAATTGAAAAGCAAACTATACTAGAAGGGATCAATAGCAGTATAAATGAGGCAGAAGAGCAGATGACTGAGCCGGAAGGCACAATGGTGGAGATCACGGTTATGGCACAGAATAAAGGAGAAAGGATGAAAAGAAAGGACAGTCTCAGAGAACTGTGAGACAACATTAAGTGCATCAATATTTTAGCGGTTCCTAAAAGGAAGAGAAAGAGAAAGAGAAAGGGCCTGAGAAAATATTTGAAGATATTATAGCCTAATACTTCCCTAACATGAGAAAGAAAGTTCTCTCACCCAAGTCCAGGAAGCACAGAGAGCCCTATGAATGATGAGCCCAAGGAGGAACACCTCAAGATGTGTATTATTTAAACTGACAAAAATTAAAGACAAAGCAAAAATATTAAAAACAGCAGGAAGAAAGCAACAAATAATATACAAGGGAATCCACATAAGCTTATCAGCTGATTTGTCGGCAGAAACTGCAGTCCAGAAGGGGATGGCATGACCTATTTCAAGCAATTAAAAGGAAAAACCTACGTATGGTCAAGAATACCCTACTCAGCAAGGCTCTCATTTATTTCCTCCAGTGAAAGTTGCTCAGTCTTGTCCGACGCTTTGTGACCCCATGGACTTCTCCAGGCCAGAATACTAGAGTGGGTAACCTTTCCCTTCTCCAGGGTATCTTGCCAACCCAGGGATTGAACCCCAGTCTCCTGCATTGCAGGCAGATTCTTTACCAGCTGAGCCACAAGGGAAGCCCCATTTAATTCCTAGTAGCACTTTAAATACCATAAGATTGTTTCTAAAAGTTCTAGCTCAGATTTATACAAGTAAACAATAAATTACATTGTTAAGCTCCCTGAAGAAATGAAGCCAAGAATGTACCTTGTACTGAGACACAAATAAATGGCTGTACCTCAGTGATCTTGGGCTACTTCAGAATATATCTCTAATGTTAAAGGGCCTGACAGATAGGACACTAAAACATGTCAACCTTTAAGAAACCAATGAACATTTAGTTTTCATAGAATCAGAATTTAAACATAAATTTCTTAACAAAAACACTCATCAGGTTAATTGTTTATATAGCTCATGGCAAGCATAAGACAGGTAAATGTAAAGAGGGCTTTCATAACAAAAATGACAACTGAAGGAGCTACTAGAAATTGAGATGTCAGAAAAGGCTTCCCCAAATGGGAGTTGTATGGGGTGAAAATGGAATTTGAAAACAGCCAACTTGGATTTTGATCTCCAGCTCTGAACTGGGAAACTGATTTAATTATGAAATCCCCAGAAGTGGTCTGGACCCCATTCTCTGAACCTTGCCTTCTCTATGACATATGTCTCTCCTTTGTGACCTTAAATTTGTTCCTCTATTGTATTATTCAGGATTAAATTAGGCTTTGTCACTTATAAATACAATTCCTCCATTTCTTTTCTTTCTTTCTTTCTTTTTGTCTTTATCCCTATCAACTTTTCTTCTTTACAAACTTGGTGTGTTACCCCTTCCAATCACTGATCACTCACTTTTTTGATCCCAAATTTTCCAAACCTGAGCTCTCTCTCTTCATCGAATACTCGATCCAAACTGCCTTTGCCTCCATGATACTAAATCAAGAAGATGATGTTAATAATCTTCTTAGTCATCTTTCAACAGTATTTGACAACATTATCACTTGCTCCCTTTCCAAGCAAAGCATTCTTTGCCTTCATTTTTTTTTTGACATGGTAGCTTAAGGGTTTCTCTGTAAGGGGCTTCAGGACAGAAATATGATTGTTAAAAAACTGATAGGGAATATGCATTGTAGCTGGATTTGGATGACAATTTCCCACTATTGAGGATTAAATTTCTATGTAAAAAACAAGGTGGGAACACTGCAGCAATTGGGATGTGGACATTGCACTGCCAGAGCTTCCATGATCCCAACATTCCTTTTTTTTTTTTTTTCTGCCTCTCTGATCATTTATTGTATGTCCTTTCCAGGCTCCTCTTTATTCAGTTCAGTTCAGTTCAGTTCAGTCACTCAGTCGTGCCCCACTCTTTGTGACCCCATGAACCACAGCACACCAGGCCTCCCTGCCCATCACCAAATCCCAGAGTTTACCTGAACTCATGTCCATTGTATCAGTGATGCCATCCAGCCATCTCATCCTCTGTTGTCCCCTTCTCCTCCTGCCCTCAATCTTTCCCAGCATCAGGGTCTTTTCAAATGAGTTACGTCTTTATTACTTGTACCTTAAAGCTGGTTTTCAACAAGACTCTTCCTAAGCCTCTTGGCCCTTATACATTTGTTCTCCAATCCAGTTCCATGAGACTTTTAACTGAAATGCAAGTAAATGAAACCTATTCAAGTTATTTTAGGATTCTCTAGAGAGATGCAAAGATATCAAATGAACACTAGGACAGGAATTGTTCTGTTCTCCTAAGGGCTGGAGCTAGGAAAGAGTACCATGGAATGCCTACTAGATTTCCTGAATTTACACACAATATTTCTAGTTACCAACTCAGAATGGATGGCTGCTATGAGTCCCAACTTCATTCCCCAGGAGGGAATTTCATCACATACACAGCTTCCTCCACTTATTAAAATCAATTTGCTCTGATATTAAAAATGCCTTCCTTTTCCTAATCTTAGGGCTTCCCTGGTAGCTCAGCTAGTAAAGAATCCTCCTGCAATGCAGGAGACCCCGGTCCCGGAAGATCTGCTGGAGAAGTGATAGGCTACCCACTCCAGTATTCTTGGGTTTCCCTGGTGGCTCAAGTTGGTAAAGAATCCACCATCAATGCTAAGAGCTGGGTTTGATCCCTGGGTTGAGAAGATCCCCTGAGAAGGGAAAGTCTACCCACTCCAGTATTCTGGCCTGGAGAATCCCACGAACACTGTATAGCCCATGTGTTCTCAACGAGTCGGACACAGCTGAGAGACTTTTACTTTTCCTAATCTTAATATACTTGAGGTGCTTCCCAATAAAATTTCTTTCAGAATTTATAACCTTAGATATTTCATTCTGAAGATTAACCTCTCACCACTTTTGTCCTTCTACAAAGGAAAAAAAAAAAAAAATGCATACAGTATCAGTGCCGAAAAACTAAGCTCAGCTAGTTCAGTTCCTGATTTCATAAGAAATTTCAATCAAGAAAAGTATTTCTTTTTTTTTTTTTTCCCTTTTCAGGCAGTTGGACCAAGTTAAAGGCAGAGAAACACTATAAGCTAGTTTCTCCAAGTTCAGTACATTGCTACAGTTGCTCCACTAAGAAGTGGTCCCTCTGCTACTACAATTTAATAAAGATAGAAAAGATTGAATTTCCTTACTTCACCCAAGCCAATTAATCAGTTGGCAAATTAAAGTCAGCTGTGGCTTGAAACCTTTGGTCACAGTTTGGACTTACTACCATCAGTTATATTATTGACAAAAAAATCAGATTTATAGATAGCAGCAGGACATTCAGACACTTTTGAAAATGAATATGATTCTTCACATTATTTTCTTCAGGTTGCCTGCTGTGGACTTACCTTCACACATTATTACTGAAAAAAAAAAATAGTATAAGTCTTGCAATTGTAACTTCAATTGCATTGGAATTCTAACAATTTAATTTTATAGTTATAATATTGAAGACTCTGCTTTGTCAAGGAAAGATTCCTTGTCTTAAATATCAAATGAATACTTTTCAGTTCTCTTATAAATAGATACATCCATCTTAAGTTAATTGGAAAAGCAAAAACAAGGACACAAACATTAATATTATACTTTTTATCCTTAAGATACCTAGGTTTAACTTCTTGCTACTATTATGGTTTTGTAGAACTTTGAAATTTTGTGCTTGAAGACTATTTTTATTTTTTTCTGACTTGGTACCTAGTGACTCCACAGTAGCTGTCATACGGGATTTGGTAACACTTGAAATTAAATGACACTATTACACTTAAAATGCTTTTGTAACAAGTATACTGGTATTATATATATATTTTTTAATTACTAAATGAATTTGAACTCTCATGCTTATGAATTACATGATTATATCTTTGCTCTTAAATCTCAATAATTGAAATATACATCAATGGTACACCAAAATCTTCTGGAATTAGTCAGCAATAAGGGAGCTTTTGAACATGAAACCTTTCTATCTGTAAGTTCACTGGACATGTTGATCCCCTTTTCTACCCTCTCATGGCATACTGCTGCTAGAAAATTTAACTAAAGGGCTCATCAAGCAAAAAGAGAGTGAGAAACTAGAACCTAGGGGAGGAAATTTCTATTTTAGTATCTTGGATTCTGAAATAAATTATGCTGACTGTTCCACTCATTGACCACTTCCTTATTTATGGACTTACTCAGATGTCTATTATATGATAAAATATATATCTATGTATTTTTTGAAAAAACAATCTCATCACCTTTTATAAAAAGAAGTGTGGGTTATATAATTGCACATTTAAAATGCTTTCTGATAGTGAGCAGGAGCCATTTTTTGACCACTTGTTCATCAAATTTCATGAAAGCATGAATATTCCTAGGTGCACACAGCATGACAAAATAAAATCAGACACAGTATGCTTGTACTTCTATATGTTAATTTATAAAGAACACAGTCCACCACGGTTCAGGATGTTAAAATCAATTAAGTTGTTTAAGTATAAGGTTCACACAGAAGTAGATTAATTAAGATTAGAGATAGAGTCAAAATCCAAAAGATTTGCATAAAATGGCAAGAATTACCACATTATTTCCTTGTACACTTCAGTTTTTGATATAAACTATTTATAAAGGACAAATTGAATGCACGTACTGGAAGCAGTATGTCCTTCTAATGTCATGTTGAAGACATAACATAACAGAGCACCAAATACTGTATGTACATCTTTCTTACCCATACTAGAAAAAAAAAGGGGGGGCTCTCAGAGCAAAGATAGTTTTTTCAGCATAAGGTGATAGAACAACTGAGCATGAACATGCAAAAAATAATAATCTAGACATAGATTTTATACTCATAGCAAAACTAACTCAAAATAGATCAGAGACCTAAATGTAAAACACAAAACAAAAAAACTCCAAGATAATAAAGGACTTCAATGACCTTGTATACAGTGATGACTTTTTAGATACAACACCAAAAGCACAATCCATGAAAGAGATATGATATAATGAACTACATTAAAATGATAAATTCCTGGCCTGTAAAAGACAATGTCAAGAGAATAAGAATATAAGCTACAGACATGGGGGAAAGTGTTTGCAAAAGACACATATGGTAAGGACTGTTATCCAAAATATGAAAAGAACTTTTTAAATTAAATAATAAGAAAACAAGCAATCCAGTTAAAAATGAATCAAAGACCTAAACAGACTCCTCATCAAAGGAGATATAAAACTGGCAAATAAGCAGTTGAGAGTTACTCCACATCATATACCATCAAGGAAATGCAAGTTAAAATAGCGAGATATCACTACACAACTCCCAAAATCTATACAAACTGCTGTGTATAAAATAGATGAACAACAAAGATACGTTGTACAACATGGGGGTTTATGGCTATTATTTATAATAATTTTAATGCAGTATAATCTATAAAAAGAACGAATTACTATGTTGTATACATAAAACTAATATAATATTATAAATCAACCATGCAAGTGAGAGTCACTCAGTCATTTCCGACTTTTTGCAACCCAGGCAAATTCTCTGGGAATTCCCCAGGCCAGAATACTGGAGTGGGTAGCCTTTCCCTTCTCCAGGGGATCTTCCTAACCCAGGAATCAAACTGGGGTTTCCTGCATTGCAGGCATATTCTTTACCAACTGAGCTACCAGGGAAGCCCAATACTTCAATTTAATAAACTAGAACACTGATAACACCAAATTATAATGAGGATGTGGAGGATTATCCACTACTGATGGGCATGCAAAATGCTATAGGTACTTTGAAAGACAGTCTAGTGTGTTTGCTTGTTTGTTTGTTTTTTTGCCAGACTAAACATACTTTTACCATATGATACAACAATTGTACCATTTGGTGGTTACACAATGAAGTTGAAAACTTATGTTGACACAAAGCAATACATGAATATTTATAGAAGCTTTATTCATAATTGTTAAAACTTGGAGGCAAACCAGATGTCTTTCAGTAGGTAAATGGATAAATAAACTATGGTACATCCAGATCAGATCAGATCAGTCGCTCGTCATGTCCAACTCTTTGTGACCCCATGAATCGCAGCACACCAGGCCTCTTTGTCCAACACTAACTCCCAGAGTTCACTGAGACTCACGTCCATCGAGTCAGTGATGCCATCCAGCCATCTCATCCTCTGTCGTCCCTTTCTCCTCTTGCCCCCAATCCCTCCCAGCATCAGAGTCTTTTCCAATGAGTCAACTCTTCGCATGAGGTGGCCAAAGTACTGGAGTTTCAGTTTTAGCATCATTCCTTCCAAAAATCCCAGGGCTGATCTCCTTCAGAATGAACTGGTTGGGTCTCCTGGCAGTCCAAGGCACTCTCAAGAGTCTTCTCCAACACCACACTTCAAAAGCATCAATTCTTCGGCACTCAGCCTTCTTCACAGTTCAACTCTCACATCCATACATGACCACAGGAAAAAACAATAGCCTTGACTAGACAGACCTTTGTTGACAAAGTAATGTCCCTGCTTTTGAATATGCTATCTAGGTTGGTCATAACTTTCTTTCCAAGGAGGAAGCGTCTTTTAATTTCATGGCTGCTGTCACCATCTGCAGTGATTTTGGAGCCCAGAAAAATCAAGTCTGACATTGTTTCCACTGTTTCCCCATCTATTTGCCATGAAGTGATGGGACCCGATGCCATGATCTTCTTTTTCTGAATGTTGAGGTTTAAGACAACTTTTTCACTCTCCACTTTCACTTTCATCAAGAGGCTTTTTAGTTCCTCTTCACTTTCTGCCATAAGGGTGGTGTCATCTGCATATCTGAGGTTATTGATATTTCTCTCGGCAATCTTGATTCCAGCTTGTGCTTCTTCCAGCCCAGCGTTTCTCACGATGTACTCTGCATATAAGTTAAATAAGCAGGGTGATAATATACAGCCTCGACGTACTCCTTTTCCTATTTGGAACCAGTCTGTTGTTCTATGTCCAGTTCTAACCGTTGCTTCCTGACCTGCGTACAAATTTCTCAAGAGGCAGGTCAGGTGGTCTGGTATTCCCATCTCTTTCAGAATTTTCCACAGTTTATTGTGATCCACACAGTCAAAGGCTTTGGCATAGTCAATAAAGCAGAAATAGATGTTTTTCTGGAACTCTCTTGCTTTTTCCATGATCCAGCAGATGTTGGCAATTTGGTCCCTGGTTCCTCTGTTTTTTTTCTAAAATCAGCTTGTACATCAGGAAGTTCACGGTTTCACATATTGCTGAAGCCTGGCTTGGAGAATTTTGAGCATTACTTTACTAGAGTGTGAGATGAGTGCAATTACGCGGTAGTTTGAGCATTCTTTGGCATTGCCTTTCTTTGGGATTGGAATGAAAACTGGCCTTTTCCATTCCTGTGGCCACTGCTGAGTTTTCCAAATTTGCTGTCATATTGAGTGCAGCACTTTCACAGCATCATCTTTCAGGATTTGGAATAGCTCAACTGGAATTCCATCACCTCCACTAGCTTTGTTTGTAGTGATGCTTTCTAAGGCCCACTTGACTTCACACTCCAGGATGTCTGGCTCTAGGTCAGTGATCACACCATCGTGATTATCTAGGTCATGAAGATCTTTTTCATACAGTTCTTCTGTGTATTCTTGCCACCTCTTTTTAATATCGTCTGCTTCTGTTAGGTCCATACCATTTCTGTCTTTTATCGAGCCCGTCTTTGCATGAAATGTTCCTTTGGTATCTCTGATTTTCTTGAAGAGATCTCTAGTCTTTCCCATTCTGTTGTTTTCCTCTATTTCTTTGCACTGATTGCTGAAGAAGGCTTTCTTATCTCTCCTTGCTATTCTTTGGAACTCTGCATTCAGATGTTTATATCTTTCCTTTTCTCCTTTGCTTTTCGCTTCTCTTCTTTTCACAGCTATTTGTAAGGCCTCCCCAGACAGCCATTTTGCTTTTTTGCATTTCTTTTCTATGGGATTGATCTTGATCCCTGTCTCCTGTACAATGTCATGAATCTCATTCCATAGTTCATCAGGCAGTCTATCTATCAGATCTAGGCCCTTAAATCTATTTCTCACTTCCACTGTATAATCATAAGGGATTTGATTTAGGTCATACCTGAATGGTCTAGTGGTTTTCCCTACTTTCTTCAATTTAAGTCTAAATTTGGCAATGGTACATCCAAACAGTGGAATATTATATAGCACTGAAAACAAAGCAGCTATCAGGCCACATCAAGACATGGAGAAAGCTTAAAGACTTATTACTAAGTGAAAGCAGCCAATCTAAAAAGACTACAGATTGCATGATTCCAACATTATGATATCTGGGAAAAGCAACACTACAGATATAGTAAAAAAAAAATAATAATAATAATAATGTTTGCCATGGATTAGGGAGGAGGAAAGGATGAAAGAGCCCAGATTTTAGGACAGTGAAAACTATTCTGCCTGCTACTATAACTGTGGATGCATATCATTACACGCTTGTCCAAATGTAGAATACACAACACTAAGAGTAACCTGCCACAAACTATGGACTCTAGATGACAATGATGTGTCAAAACGTATTCATCAGTGTTAATATGTACACCATTGTGATGGCAGTTACTGATAATGTGGAAAACCACATGAGAGGGGGTAAATGGTATATGGAAGTCTCTGTATCCTCCTCTCGATTTAGCTGTAAACATAAAACTGCTCCAGAAAAACAAAATTTTAACAAAGAAAGGAACACACTGTCCAGATTTTAAACTTTAGGAGCTAGGTAGCATGGAGATACCACAGCTGTATTTGAAATGTGCTTTACAATGAATTTCTGTAGTTTGTTACTAGCAAAAACAACTGTAGGTTAGCATATTTTCCCCTATAGAAAAAAGATAAAGCTGGATAAATATCTTATTGTACTTGAACTTTTTGATTTTTTTAGTTTGTGAAATCTCAATGATCTATAATGAGTTCTACTAGGAGTAGAAAGTAAAAAATAAAGAGCATAGGGAATTAGTTTTCTAAAAGTTTTATTATTTGCACTGAGCTCCATGGGGAGCAATCTTTAACGTCCCGATAGATGGTTCTCTATGATTCCACTATGAATGTCTGACTTTTCTAGTCACATCAATCCCTTGCTTTTGGACTCTACTGTGTCTTACATTATTTTTTTTCTTTATCATCCCTTTTATCTACTGTGTTACATCTTCTACAAAAACAGCCATTGTGTTTCAGTTGCATATATCTTGTGTCTATGGAATTATCTGGAATAAGTTTCCTCTACTCTGTCCCTTCCCTCACCCCTGCTTGTTTTTCAACATCTTAAGTCAGTTGTGACGGGTGCTGTAGCATTCTACTCTAACCTCCTTTCAAAGTCTATACACAATAGACTTGTGGGGGTATTAATGCTGATAGCTCATAGCTGTGCCCTCACTGAGGATTGCCCTTGGTCACAAGGAACGCTATAGCCCAGGAGCTGCCACAGGCAAGGACCGTTTTATACAGAGAAACGAGGCCCACCCCCGTTAGTCAAATAGTTGCAACTATAAAATTTCTGCCAAATCCAAAATTTTGTGTAATAACAACTAAGTTTTCAGTTGCCACTACAGTGAAGGTCAATTTCTGCTACCCAATCCAGAGTGCTCACTTCCTTATGGTTGTATCTCACAAGACCATTCCTTAATGAAACTTCCTCACATAAAAATTTCTTATCTTAGAATCTGTTTCCAGAAAATCCAATCTAAGAAATCCATCATTTAATTCTGTAGAAGATACTTGGAGAACAAGAAAATCAGGGAAAGGAACACTTTACATAGAGGAATGTTGCTCTACACTCAATATGAAATCATGGTGAATAAAATAGGTTGCTTTTGATTATATCAGTGGTAGGCTTGATACTTAAATGTGAGCCCAAATACAACACTTATATTGCTCAGCTCCTTTAAATACTAAACTCAAATTCCATATCCCTGAACTTTATGAAAAGGAAAAACCTGACTTTGGTAGAGTAGACCAACCATGAAGGAGAAGCTGGCCAAGGTTGACTGCCCTAAATCTTCCTAAACCAGGACCCCTTAACAGTTTTGGACTGTTCTTACAGCTCCAAATACATAGAACATAATATTCTTAAAAAAGAAAAGCGAAAAAAGGCAGAAGGGACATTGAATTAGACAACAGCATCCTCCCTAACATTAATGTTTGGTTTTCTAGAAATGTATCATATTCAATGAATGTCTTTGGACCTCACCATAAAAATTAGCGTACTTTTCCATGGGAAAGTAAAGGAGAGAAATTATAAACTCCTTTTAGCAGCATTACTGATTACAATGTCTGTCACACACAGGGTTTTACATATAGGTGGGAAAATATATTAGTATTATGTTTTTTTATTTATTTCTTAATTTAAGGATAATGTCTTTACAAAATTTTGTTGTTTTCTGTAAGACCTCAACATGAATCAGCCGTAGGTATACACATATCCCTTCACTCTTGAAACTCCATCCCATCTCCTTCCCCATCCCACCCCTCTAGGTTAATACAGAGCCCCTGTTTGAGTTCCCTGAGACATACAGCAAATTCCTGTTGGCTATCTATTTTTACATATGTTTCCATGTTACTCTCTCCATACATCTCACCCTCTCCTCCCCTCTCTCCATGTCCATAAATCTGTTCTCTATGTCTGATTCTCCATTGCTGACCTGCAAATAAATTCTTCGGTACCATCTTTCTAGATTCCGTATGTATGCATTAGAAAATGATATTTGTTTTTTCTTTCTGACTTGCTTCACTCTGTATAATAGGTTCATTCACCTCATTAGGACTGACTCAAATGTGTTCCTTTTTATGGCTGAGTAATATTCCATTGTATATATGTGCCACAACTTCTTTATCTATTCATCTCTCGATGGACATATAGGTTGCTTCCATATCTAGTTATTGTAAATAGTGCTGCTATGAACAATGGGATACATGTATTTTTTCAATTTTGGTTTCCTCAGGGTTTTTGCCTAGGAGTGGAATTGCTGGGTCATATGGTGGTTTTATTCCTAGATTTTTAAGGAATCTCCATGCCATCTTCCAAAATGGCTGTATCAGCTTATATTCTCACCAACAGTCAAGAGGGTTCCCTTTTCTTCACACCCTCTCCAGCATTTATTGTTTGTAGACTTTTTCATGAGGGCCATTCTGACCAGTGTGAGGTGATATCTCATTGTAGTTTTGATTTGCATTTCTCTGATAATGAGTGATGTTGAGCATCTTTTCATGTGTTTGTTAGCCATCTGTATGTCTTCTTTGGAGAAATGTCTGTTTAGGTCTTTTTCTCACTTTTGGATTGGGTTGTTTGTTTTTCTAGTATTGAGTTCTACGAGCTGCTTGTATATTTTGGAAATTAATCCTTTGTCAGCTGTTTCATTTGCTATTATTTTCTCCCATTCTGAGGGTTGTCTTCTCACCTTGCTTATAATTTCCCTTGAGGTGCAAAAGCTTTTAAGTTTAATCAGATCCCATTTGTTTACTTTTGTTTTTATTTCCATTACTCTAGGAGGTGGGTCATAGAAGATCTTGCTTTGATTTATGTCATTGGGTGTTCTGCCTATGTTTTCCTCTGGAGTTTTATAGCTTCTGGTCTTATATTTAGGTCTTTAATCCATTTTGAGTTTATCTTTGCATATGTTGTTAGGAAGGGTTCTAATTTCATTCTTTTACATGTAGCTGTCCAGTTTTCCCAGCACCACTTATTGCAGAGGTTGTCTTTGCCCCATTGTATATTCTTGCATTCTTTGTCAAAAATAAGGTATCCATAGGTGCATGGGTTTACTTCTGGGCTTTCTATCTTGTTCCATTGGTCTATATTTCTCTTTTTGTGACAGTACAATACTGTCTTGATGACTGTAGCTTTGCAGTACAATCTGAAATCAGGAAGGTTGATTCCTTCAGCTCCATTCTTCTTTATCAAGACTACCTTAGCTATTTGGGGTCTTCTGTGCTACCATATGATTTGTGAAATTTTTGTTCTAGTTTGGTGAAAAATGCCATTGGTAACTTGATAGAGATTGCGTTGAATCTGTAGATTGCATTTGGTAGTATAGTCAGTTTCACAATATTGATTCCTCCTATCCAGGAACATGGGATATCTCTCCATCTGTTTATGTCATGTTTGATTTCTTTCATCAGTGTTTTATAATTTTCTGTGTATAGTTCTTTTGTCTCCTTAGGTAAGTTTGTTCCTAGATATTTTATTCTTTTTGTTGCAATGGTGAATGGGATTGGCTCTTTAATTTCTCTTTCTGATTTTCACTGTTAGTGTGTAGGAATGCAAGTGATTTCTGTGTATTTATTTTGTATCCTGTGACTCTGCTAAATTCACTGAGTAGCTCTAGTAATTTTCTGATAGTATCTTTAGGGTTTTCTATGAATCATATCATGTCATCTGCAAACAGTGAGTGTTTTACTGTTTTCTTCTTTTCTGATTTGGATTCCTTTTATTTCTTTTTCTTCTCTATTGATATAACTAGGACTTCCAAAACTATGTTGAATAATAGGGGTGAAAGTGGACACCCTTGTCTTGTTCCTGATCTTAGGAGGAATGCTTTCAGTTTCTCACCATTGAGAATAATGTTTGCTATGGGCTTCTCATATATGGCCCTTACTATATTGAGCAGGATTCTTCTATGCCCATTTTGAAGAGTTTTAATAATAAATGGGTGCTGAATTTTGTCAAAGGCTTTTTCTACATCTATTGAGATTATCACATGATTTTTATCTTTCAATTTTTTAATATGGTGTATCACATTGATTGATTCGCATATATTGAAGAAGCCTTGCATCCCTGGAATAAGGCCATCTTGATCATGGTGTATAAGCTTTCTAATATGTTATTGAATTCTGTTTGCTGAAATTTTGTTGGGGATTTTTGCATCTATGTTCATCAGTGATATTGACCTGTAGTTTTCTTTTTTGTGTGTTGTCTTTGTCTGGTTTTGTTATCAGGGTGATGGTGGCCTCATAGAATGAGTTTGAAAGTATTCCTTCCTCTGAAATTTTCTGAAAGAGTTTTAGAAGGATAGGCATTAGCTCTTCTCTCAATTATTGATAGAATTCACCTGTGAAGCTCATGGTCAGACAGCCTCTTGGGCTAGTCTTTCTTTGTAGCTCTACCTGTTCAGGCACTGGGAGAGCTCCCTTGCCTGGGATCCTTCTCTGTTTTCCACACATCAGTAACATAGAGGGGTCCCCTGGCTGGGGTCCTACTTGGGCCAGCCTCTCTGTTGTTCAGCTGCCAATGCTGGTGTGTGGGGAAAGAGAGGCTATGGTGATGGCTCCAGTCCTTACACATGACTCAGCAGTATCCCTTGCTTCCATGGTTGCCTGGCTTTCCTCCACAGGTCATGCCCTCCACAGTCTCCTCCCTCAGATCCCTTTAGTTCATCTCTCTGCAGTCAACAGCAGCTCCCACCCTAGGATTGCTCCACAATCCCTGTGCTCCAGCTCCCAGCCCCTGCACCTTCTAGGGGACCTGTGTCCCTGTGCGGGGTATGTATGGCTGAGGTAAGGACTGTCTGATTCTCACTCCATTTAGGCTGCCACGGATCAGCTGTTTCACTCTCTGTCTTAAATGTTTCTCCTCTGACCCAGACAACTGCCCCACTGTGGGGATCGAATGCCTGCTTCAGTTCCCCCACCTGCAGGTGCAGTCCTACTAACACTCCTGTTTTTCCCCCTAGTTCCTTCATCCTACCGAGTTTTGCATGGTTCTATATATTCTTTTCTGTTGCTCAGGTACTCGTGTCTGCTCTCAGCTGGTGTTCTGCATGCACTTCTGTGTCTGAAGGTGTATTCCTGACGTATCCGTGGAGAGAGATGTAGTCCGCATCCACCTACTCCTCTGCCATCTTGTTCTATAGTAGTATTATGTTTATTATCTGACAGATTTTCAGTCAGACAGCAAACATCTTTAGAAAAGAACCATGACCTTTTACCTGTGTTTCTCACCTTTAGTAGCCTGTGACATATGGTAGGTGTTCAACAAACTGTTTTTTAATACAATGAATGGATACATTTCAAAAATTGGTAAAATGTGTTTATCCAAGTAACTGATAACATTTTGGGGAAAAAATGTAGAAACCAATCCATTTGAACACTATTGGTTATCTCTTAATCTTTCACAACTCTGTTAATTAACATTCAACTCAATCATTTATGAATTCAGCTAAGCCTCTGTTGTCTTCATGAGACAATTAACACCTTTATGGTTTTGATCCCTGGGTTGGGAAGAACCCCTGGAGAAGGAAATGGCAACCCATTCCAGTACCCTTACCTGGAAAATTCTGTGGGCTACAATCCATGGAGTCGCAAAGAATCAGACATGACTAAGCAACTTCACTTTCATTTTTCACTTTATCTAATGTACTCCTGAAGTCGTTATATTCTTATATGGATCCATATACATATGGCCATTGGAAATGACCACATAAGTTGTGCACTACATAGCTAATGGGAATATCGATTAAAGGATACCAGTGAAGCTATTCCATCAGGAAGCCACCTAAAATCTCCCTAAAATGTAATCTATAGATCTATTTAAAAAGAAATTATTTTATTTCTTCATGTTGTTTGTGATGAATTCATGTGGAATAATTGTGACCATTGATTTTACCAGAAAGTTACATTTCCTTTTTGAAAACAGAACATGTGTGCTCATCACCAATACTGGAAAATACTGCATGTTTCTCAAAGATTACTACCATGGTTTTGTGATTAAAATGACAGCGTATATTTAACCATCTTATAATGTAATTCTTCCAGTTCTGGGGACTTAAAACAATTTAAATGATGAACTGTGTGTGTGTGTGTGTGTGGCAGTCATTGTCAATGGTCTGCTCATAGTCTCTAAAATCCCCTTACTATTTTCACATGTACATGCTGTCAACCCTCAGACCCAGTTCCTGCAGTCCATCATTAGACTTTTACCATTAGAGTACTAGGTGTATGCTGGGAAGTACCTGGAAGTTGCATCCACATAGGGTACCTACCCATTAACCAAAGAATGATGGGCCAATGGAATGAACACACCCACTTCCTTACTCCTGATAAGACAACTCTGAGGTGTAGGTTACAACGTCGGCAGAGCTTCCTTGGGATTGAGCACAAGTTATATTAGAAGGGACTTTGCTTGACATATCACCTTCAAAATTAAGTAATTTCATGAATTTTGTCCCTCAGAAATATAGATATGTTGTAGTCTTATTTCTTATTACCTCAAAATGTGATTTTATTTTGAAATAGGTCATGATTACCTATTTATATTCAGTCCCTGGTGGCTCAGACAGTAAAGCATCTGCCTGCAATGCAGGAGACCCGGGTTTGATTCCTGGGTCGGGAAGATCCCCTGGAGAAGGAAATGGCAATCCACTCCAGCACTCTTGCCTGGAAAATCCCATGGATGGAGGAGTCTGAAGTGGGAAAGGTAAAATGAGGTCATTCATGTTGGGCCTTGATCAAATATGACTGGTGTCCGGATGAGAAGAGGGAATAAAGACACACAGGGAGAAGCCCATGTGAACATGGGGGCAGGGGCTGAGTTATAAATCTACAACAAAGGAAAGTCCAAGATGGCCAGTAAACTACCAGAAGCTAGGAGGAGGGTGTGGAACAGAAATTCCCTCACAATTCTCAGAAGAAATCAACTCTGCCAGCACTTTGATCTCACCTGTCTACTATCCAGAACTGAGACAATGCATTTTTGTTGTTTAAGCCACTCAGTGTGGCACTCTGTTACAGCAGCCTTTGGAAACTAAGCGCTCCCTTGCCTGAGGCATTTTCCTGTTTCCTCTCCTTTCACTGTGAACACTTTCTAAGAAATTATTTTTATACTACCATCTATCTCAGTGTCTTCTTCTGGAAAATCCTGAGACAACTCCTAACTTGTAACTCAAATTATTCATGTTTTAAAAAGATTGTTAGAAAAGAATTGGTAAAGACCAGTTCTACAGAACAAGGCAAACTATTTGGGAACTAAACATTCCGCCTTCGTTTTGCCGTCCACGAAGATCATACTTTTCTCTCTAAAAGATAACAGTTACCTCATTAACGTCTACTCATTCTAATAATAAATTATAGCACTTTTCTCATTAACTCAACCTATTTCTGGATTTAAGTGCTTTAATTCTATTCTTAGAATGTTTTGGTTTCTGTTTGCCTTTATTCAAGTTTTATGCCTTACCTTTCAAATTGGAAAACGTTTGTACATTTGAGCGTATTACAGATTTCCCCAAACTGTCACATAGGATCCATTTGCTGTTTCCTGCTTTTTTTCTGTATTACGGTTATACAGAATTTATTTCAGAGTCTTTCAACACTCTCGATAAATATATACTTTAGAGTTACAGATGGGGCCATGGTTCACAGTTATGTTTTTAAGCTTTTTTTGAAGTCAAGAGTATGTCTTTGAATCTACTAAGTAACTCTATCCTCACCGTCCTAAATTCTAAATAGGCATAGTCTCTTTAATTGAAACATTTCCATCACACTCACATCCCCAGCCAATTTTCTTCCCTTATTTGAATGAAATCCAGGAATTGCCCATTTGCTTTCCCATGTAAGATGAAAATGCCAACAAGGTAAATAACAAATTTATTACCTGCCATCCTTTTAGTAGCATTAGATTTATAACAGATGTTCACAGAGTTTAAGTCCTCCAATATTTCTATACAGATGGTTTTGTGTTAATTTCAAAATCTCTTATGAATTTTTATCCATAATAATCTTCATTTGATTTGAATATATATCACAAATATTCTTTCAAAGCATATTTATTTTGTATTTATGTTGTACTTCTTAACAGCCAGATTTTAAGTGTTAATCCACAATGATATTAATTTCGTTTATTTTTTGTATTTTGACCTTTATTCAAAAGCTTTCTACTTTGCTTTGTATAACCTGTATAAAAACAAGGCATAAAATTATAAATGTTAGCAATATGTCTTCTGTTATTCCTTTCTTTTAAATAGTAGTAATCTTGAGCTGCCATAAGAAAATATTAGATTGGGTGGCATAAACAACAGAAATTTTTTTCTCATGGTTTTGATGGCTGGAAGTCTGAGATCTGGCTGCCAGAATGCTCAGGTCCTGGTGAGATCACTCTTCCTGCCTGGTACATGATCACCTTCTCCCTGTGTTCTCATATGTTGGAGGTGGAAAAAGCTCCCTGGTGCTTCTCCTTATAAGGGTGCTAATCCCATCATAAGATTAGCACCCCATCATAAGAACCCCAAGCTCATTACCTCATCCAAAATTAATCATCTCCCAAAGCTCACAACTCCAAATATCATCATACAGAGGGTTGGGGCTTCAACATACAAGTTTTAGGGAGTCATAAATGTTCAGCCCCTAATATCCACTGCTCTTTTCACACTGCTATGCTCTGCCAAGTCATGTTAATGTCTAGGAAAGCATACCATAATAAACCTAACTCTTCTTAATATATTATATGAACTTCAGACACATAGACTACATATAGTCACTTTACCTGCCTCCTGAAAAACCAGTATGCAGATCAAGAAGCAACAGTTAGAAGCAGACATAGAACAACAGACTGGTTCAAAATTGGGAAAGGAGTATATGTACATCAAGGCTGTATATTGTCCACCTTATTTAACTTACATGCAGAGTACATCAAGCAAAACATTGGGCTGTGTGAAGCACAAGCTGGATTCAAGATTGCCAGAAGAAATATCAATATTCTCAGATATGCAGATGACACCACCCTTATGAAAAAAGAGGAACTAAAGAGTCTCTTGATGAAGGTGAAAGAGGAGAGTGGAAAAAAAAAAACTGACTTAAATCTTAACATTCAAAAATTGAGAACATGGCAACTGGTCCCATCACTTAATGGCAAATAGATGGGGAAACAATGGAAACAGTGACAGACTCTATTTTTGGGGGGCTCCAAACTCACTGCAGATGGTGACAGCAGCCATGAAATTCAAAGATGCCTGCTCTTTGGAAGAAAAGCTATGATAAACCTAGACAGCATATTAAAAAGCAGAGGCATACTTTCCCAACAAAGGTCCAAATAGTCAAAGCTGTGGTTTTTCAAGTAGTCATTTACAGATGTAAGAGTTGGACCATAAGAAAAGGCTGAGCACTGAAGAACTGATTCTTTCAAACTGTGGTGTTGGAGAAGACTCTTGAGAGTCCTTTGGACTGCAAGGGAGATCAAACTACTCAATTATAAAGGAAATCAACCCTGAATATTCATTGGAAGGACTGATGCTGAAGCTGAAGCTCCAATACTTTGGCGACCTGATGTGAAGAGTCAGCTCATTGGAAAAGACCCTGATGCTGGGAAAGATTGAAGGCAGGAGAAGGGAACTACAGAGAATGGGTTGGCTGGATGGCATCACCAATGGATGTGAGTCTGAGTAAGCTCCGGGAGATGGTGAAGGATAGGGAAGCCTGGTGTGGTGCAGTTCATGGGGTCACAAAGAGTCAGACACAACTGAGCAACTGAACAACAACAATATATACCTCAAGTTAGAATATAATGTAAGTCCTTCCATTGTAACCAGGCAGGACCTGATGGAGCCTTCCCAGGAAAGACACCTCCTTCCACGTCCTCTGCCTGCCTCTTGTTTGTAGAAAAGCTATAGTCTCCTAGGCCTCCCCTGAATCACAAATGCATAGTTCAAGAATTAATGATTGAAAAAATTTAAACATGTAGTGACAAAAGTGGCAGTTGGGCCAGGAGAACAGGCAAAATATAATTGGTAAATCAGCCATATGGCAGGCACAGAATCTCTAATGCTTTCTTAAGGACAGAAGTCAAAGTATTAGATGTACATTCCTGAGCCGTTTTGCAGATACCAAGACCCCTACAAAATGGTAGAAGTTAACTATATAACCATGTAACTTACAGACAGTCTGGAGTCTGAGGATTGACAATGTTAACCCCTGTGACACTGCCCTGCTTCCTCACCATCAATCAATCAAAGAATTGTGCAACTCTCTAGCTCCAAGTTCCCCTGGAAACCTATCTAAGAGTTGAGATCTTTTGAGCATAAGCTGTCCCATTCGCCTTCCGTGACCCTTGCTCTCCCTGCTCTAAACTCTGATGTTTCAGTTTGTTTGGCCTAACTGTACATGGACGAATGAAGCTAAGTCCAACAACATCATCTTTTACTTTTAAGAATTGCTAGATGCTCCTTCAGTGTGGTCTTTATGCATGCACGTGCATAACTACATGTATATTTGTATGTTTAATATGTTGAACATCAAATTTCAAATGAATATCTTTTCTTCTTTCCACATATGAAAGTGAAAGTGAAAGTTGGTCAGTCATGTTCGACTCTTTGTGATCCCATGGACTATATACAGTACTTGGAATTCTCTAGGCCAGAATACTGGAGTGGGTATCTGTTCTCTTCTCCAGGGGATCTTTCCAAACCAGGGATCAAATCCAGGTGTCCTGAATTGCAGGCAGATTATTTACCAGCAGAGCCACAAGGGAGGACCAAGAATACTGGGGTGGGTAGCCTATCCCTTCTCCAGCAGATCTTTCCAACCCAGGAATCAAACCGGGATCACCTGAATGCAGGCAGATTCTTTCCCAACTGAGCTATATACCAATTTGAATAATTCTAATTACCCTGGCAATTCTGACAGTGGATTTGTTTCCCTAGTCTTCATGAGTTCCATCTATCTCCTGCCAAGAGACTACTTTTTGGTCATCACAGACGAAAGAACTGGACATTTGTACTCTTGCATAAGAATAAAATAATCCACTCTATGTCCTCATTCTTTTCCAAAGTTTTGATTATGAATCTGAAGACGTGACTACTTCATAGGTGTTTCTAAGACTTTCAGTCTTTTTGCGCAGGACTTCACAGGTATTAGAGACATGCCAAGCTTCTCTCAACCAAGTTACTT
Source organism: Bos grunniens (assembly GCF_055505025.1). Taxonomy (NCBI): domain Eukaryota; kingdom Metazoa; phylum Chordata; class Mammalia; order Artiodactyla; family Bovidae; genus Bos; species Bos grunniens. Next base: position 4,158,753 of record NC_141176.1, on the reverse strand, counting down.
GTTTCAGGCATGAACCAGCATAAGTGGATATTGCTGCATCTTGTCAAGTCTAGCAATCACATTTATGGTTTATGTCTGGTTATATATTGGCTTAAAGCTCAACATTCAGAAAACGAAGATCATGGCATCCGGTCCCACCACTTCATGGGAAATAGATGGTGAAACAGTGGAAACAGTGTCAGACTTTATTTTTCTGGGCTCCAAAATCACTACAGATGGTGACTGCAGCCATGAAATTAAAAGACGCTTACTCCTTGGAAGGAAAGTTATGACCAACCTAGATAGGATACTACTTTGCCAACAAAGGTTCATCTAGTCAAGGCTATGGTTTTTCCTGTGGTCATGTATGGATGTGAGAGTTGGACTGTGAAGAAGGCTGAGCGCCAAAGAATTGATGCTTTTGAAGTGTGGTGTTGGAGAAGACTCTTGAGAGTCCCTTGGACTGCAAGGAGATCCAACCAGTCCATTCTGAAGGAGATCAGCCCTGGCATTTCTTTGGAAGGAATGATGCTAAAGCTGAAACTCCAGTACTTTGGCCACCTCATGTGAAGAGTTGACTCATTGGAAAAGACTCTGATGCTGGGAGGGATTGGGGGCAGGAGAAGAAGGGGACAACAGAGGATGAGATGGCTGGATGGCATCACTGATTCGATGGACGTGAGTCTCAGTGAACTCCAGGAGTTACTGATGGACAGGGAGGCCTGGCGTGCTGCGATTCATGGGATCGCAAAGAGTCGGACACGACTGAGCAACTGATCTGATCTGATCTGATCTGATATATACACATATCAACTTTTTTCTCCCATTTGGTAAGGAAACATAACATTTTAACCTAAGTGCTATGGTTTAATTATTTCATTAACTTATCTTGCCAATTAGATTATAAACTCATGTATATTATATCTAATATATCTTTAAATTATAAGAGACACTTGATAAATTCCTGATTAATTAGCTAACTTAATTAAGTGTGTGTTTTAGAAAGCTTTTATTGATTTAGAATGCAGGAAAAAAAATTTCCTAGGTGAGTTATAATAGTAAAAAATTGTCATAGGATCCCATGTTATAATTGGGAGATTGTAAGCCACTCAACTACATGATTTATACAAAACAAAAGTCAACTACTGATGTTTATAATACTTGTGCTCACCAAAATTAATAATTACTTAGGGGTACCTTTCTTTTCTGAGAGTAATTGCACATAGTTATTATTGCTATTTTTGTGCTCTGATATTAAAAATTAAGACAGTTTTATGGACAGTAACTGCAGCCTTGATTCTGTAGTGGGCTCCTTGTAGTGGCTGAAGCAGGGGGTGATACACTCACAGTGGCAGCTGAGACAGACTGGGAGACAGAGACTGAAGGCTGGCTATTTGTAAATGACTTCACTTTTAAACGTGGATTTCTCTCCAATACACATGTCAACAATGCCACGTAAAGTGGCAATGCCTGAAGAATTCTGAATTCATAATGGCACATCAACTTTCAACTAACCCACTGTAGCCAGACACATAAAGCCTCTGCCTTCTTTGTGGATTCAATGCACTGCCTGGACCTGTTGAATGTCTCAATTCTACAGTGCTTTAAGTAGAAAATGTCACCATGACTTCAGAGGGTGTTCTTCATGGTTAGGAACTGCTATAAATGTTTGATTTCCATGACAACTTAAAATTTCCCAGCTTTATCAGTTCAAGCCATGTCCTTAAAGTAGTTTCGATATCACTGGGGATTTTATTATTATTTAATATACTCAATGTACATACTTAACAAAGCTTACTTGCAAGTGAAGCGTTTCCAGCCAATATTTAAGAATTACTTGATTAAGAAAAAAGTGTTCTCCTCAATTATAGGAATTCTCACAGTGCTTTCACTTGACTTTAGTATGATGCAATTAATTTTATGTAAACATACACTCTTCTACTGCCAAAAATAATTTCGTAAATCAATGGACAAACTGACATCAGTTTTTTGAGGTAAGATGTTGAGTCATACTGACAAAATATAGATAAAAACCCTGAAAAATAAATAGGCAATATTATAGGAAGTGGAATATAGGAGACTTTAACTTACCATCATTGCTTTGAATCAGCGTTAACTTTTCGGTTTGCTTTTATAACAATTTTTATATTGTATTTCCTTTTTTGGTAAAATTTTCAGTTACACTAACATATGGTTAGTATATGCTATGTGCTGTGTGTATATGTTATGGAACTAACAGGTATAGTGTATGGATATGGTATGGACCTAACAGAAGGTGAAGATATTAAGAAGAGGTGGGAAGAATATAAAGAACTATACAAAAAAGATCTTCACGACCCAGATAATCATGATGGTGTGATCACTAACCTTGAGCCACATATCCTTGAATGCAGTCAAGTTGGACTTAGAAAGCATCACTCCGAACAAAGCTAGTGGAGGGGATGGAATTCTAGTTGAGCTATTTCAAATCCTGAAAGATGATGCTGTGAAAGTGCTGTGCTCAATATGCCAGCAAATATGGAAAACTCAACAGTGGCCACAGGACTGGAAAAAGTCAGTTTTCATTCCAATCCCAAAGAAAGGCAATACCAAAGAATGCTCAAACTAAAATGCAATTGCACTCATCTCACACACTAGTAAAATAATGCTCAAAATTCTCCAAGCCAGGCTTCAGCAATATGTGAACCATGAACTTCTAGATGTTCAAGCTGACTTTAGAAAAGGCAAAGGAACCAGAGATCAAATTGCCAACATCTCCTGGATCATTGAAAAAGCAAGAGAGTTCCAGAAAAACATTTCTGCTTTCTTGACTATTCCAAAGCCTTAGACTGTGTGGACCACAACAAACTGTGGAAAATTCTGAAAGAGATGGGAATACCAGACCACCTGACCTGTCTCTTGAGAAATCTGTATTCAGGTCAGGAAGCAACAGAACTGGACATGGAACAACAAACTGGTTTCAAATAGGGAAAGGAGTACATCAAGGCTGTATATTGTCACCCTGCTTATTTAACTTCTATGCAGAGTACATCATGAGAAATGCTGGGCTGGATGAAGCACAAGCTTCAAGATTGCTGGGGGAAATATCAATAACCTCAGATATGCAGATGACACCACTCTTATGACAGAAAGTGAAGAAGAACTAAAGAGCCTCTTGATGAAAGTGAAAGAAGAGAGTGAAACCATTAGCTTGAGGCTCAACACTCAGAAAACTAAGATCATGGCATCTGGTCCCATCACTTCATAGCAAAGAGATGTGGAGACAGTGGAAACAGTGGCAGACTTTATTTTGGGGGACTCCAAAATCACTGTGGATGGTGACTGCAGGCATGAAATTCAAAGAAGCCTGCTCCTTGGAAGAAAAGTCATGAACAACCTAGACAGCATATTAAAAAGCAGAGACATTACTTTTCCAACCAAAGGTCCATCTACTCAAAACTATGGTTTTTCCAGTAGTCATGTATGGATGTGAGAGTTGGACCGTTAAGAAAGCTGACCACCGAAGAATTGATGCTTTTGAACTGTGATGTTGGAGAAGACTCTTGAGATCCCCTTGCCCTGCGAGGAGATCCAACCAGTCCATTTTAAAGGAATCAGTCCTGAATATTCATTGGAAGGACTGATGCTGAAGCTGAAACTCTAATACTTTGGCCACCTGATGCAAAGAACTGACTCCTTGGAAAAACCCTGATGTTGGGAAAGGTTGAAGGCGGAAGGAGAAGGGGATGACAGAGGATGAGATGGTTGGATGGTATCACCAACTCAATGGACATGAGTTTGAGCAAGATCTGGGAGTTGGTGATGGACAGGGAAGCCTGGAGTGCTGCAGTCCATAGGGTCACAAAGAGTAGGACATGACTGAATGACTGAATTGAACTGAATCACCTATTCACTGAATAATTCATCACCTAAAAGGTAAAACCTTGAGGCTCTCAGTATTTCAGTAAAGTGTTCAAGTTCACAGGACTCATTCATGGTGGAGCCCAACCTTAGAATCTAATTTTCTGTTTGTTTTCACTTCAAAGATCATATTCTTCCTGTCAAGTAATGTTGCATGTTGGCCAAAATGTGTCATCTACACGAGTAAACATATATCCTCTAATTTCTTGCAAATATTTGTTCAAGAATTTTAAACTCCTTAATTTAAAAGGTATTAATTTGCTACCTACAATAAGCTTCCTGCTGTGGAACACTTAAAGCAAAAGCATGTGTTCTCCATTTTCATGTAGCTTCCATCCGAAGGAATGGCAGCCCTCTGCTAAGTGCTTGAACACACAATTTTTATCATTAAAGTTAAATAAGTACTGCTATTTATATTTTTACATGTATATATATGGGCAACTGAAAACAGACATAGATGGCCAAAAGGAAAAATTAAAGAATTTTAAAAAATTTTATTTTTGCCAGGCACACCCAATCAAGATGCATTCAGTGTCCTAAAAGAAGATTAGAAAAGTCATTTTGTTGTATTTCATTTTCAGTGATTCCATGCTGGTCTTGAATAATTGTTACTTTTTATAAATCAGTCTTTAAAAATTTGTCCTAAATTTGGTCTGAGATTAACATTAAGCTCACTAATTCATCACTATGTTAGCCTATTTATCTTCCTCTCATCCTATATAATAAACCATTGTTATTATTTTGAGAAACATTCACTAGTATTTTGACTCTTTTTCTGCTCTTTAAAATGTCAGATGTTAGTTACAATGGACTGACTGTATTATGGGCAAGCTACATCATTGGTTTTGGATATATTTCATCTGAGCCAGAAGAGCTGAACTTATTCAGAGAGACTATTAGAATCTCTTCACCCACTTTGAACTTAAATCCTTCTCAACAAGGTTCATTCTCTCCTTTTTAGTTCGTAGATCACTCACAATGACAGAGAAGACAAGTAAAATAGAGTTGAGTGGTTCTGCCTTCTTTTTGTCACTTATCAACAATCAATCATCAGCTGCTGGTAGTATACCTATCCCTTTATTCTTCTTTCAGATACAATTTAAAAGCCCTTAAATTTGTTACGTACTTTTCATTGGAATGCCTTGCAAAACTCAGCTGTCATGAAACTTCATCATCTAGTGTGTTTTCTTTGGTCTGGTCTTGTCAAATATTCTGTGTTGGCTGTATTATCATCCTCATAGCTTCCCAACAGAGCCTCTTATCATCTAGTAACTTTTAATTGTGAATTCTGGTACTTGATATCCACAAACACAGAAAATGGTATGTTTTGAAGCTGAATTGCAAATAGGAAGTTGTGTTTGGAGGGAATTGTCTGAATGGCTCAGAGTAGCACTGACCTCTTGAAAGGCTCAGTTTTTGGTATGGAGTGAAGTAGACTTGAAGAAATAGGAGAAATACTGGGGGTTAAGGGAAAATAGACCAGAGCTTTAAGAAGACTGGAAGTCAGAAAGAGTCTGGTTAAAGGGAGGAATCACATAGAAACACACGGTGTTATAGCTAGTGATCTTGACATATCGGTCTACGTTAACCAAGAATTATCTTCTCTTTCAAACTGTCCCATTTTTAACAGTCATTTCAAATACAGGGAGTTTTATTTCTTTGAAATATTAACTGCTAATAAGTGAAATATATTTGTATCACTTTCTTACTACTACATTGTTCTTTTTTATGCAAGTAAACAAGGGAGTCAAAAGTTTTATCTTTTATGTTATGAGTTTTGCATTAGATTTTCCATTGTAATATGTCCAAAAATCATTTTAAAAATATTTTGGTAGACATTGGAATCTTACTTTCATTTCATCCTATAAATATATAACTATGTATGCATGCATGCTCAGTCTTTCAGTTTTCTCTGACTCTTTGCGACCCCATGGACTATGAACCACCAGTCTCCTCTGTCCAGGGCATTTTCCAGGCAAGAATACTGGAGTTTCCATTTCCTTCTCTAGTAGATCTTCTCAGATTAGGAATCAAACCCATTTCTCCTGTGTCCCCTGCATTGGCAGGCAGATTCTTTACCACTAGCCATCTGGGAAGCTCCTATATATCTATGAGTAAATATTTCATGCACATTATGTTTTAACTATGAACATAAATCAATGAATTATAAATAAAATATCAAAGCATATCATGAAACCATGTATATGATTTTGTTTGTATCTTTTAGGTTTACTATCAGTCATAGCTACTGAATTCATTTTAAACTAAAGATTTGTCAGTTTTTTCACAGGTTACTTGTTTGATTACTAAAAAGAAAGTTTAATATTTAGTTCAGTTCAGTTCAGTTCAGTAACTCAGCCATGTCTGACTCTTTGAGACCCCATGGACGACAGCATGCCAGGCCTCCCTGTCCATCACCAACTCCTGGAGTTTACTCTAAACTCATGTCCACTGAGTCAGTGATTCCATCCAACCATAAATAATGTCTGAAATCAAACCAAATTTGGTAAATTTTTTTCTTGGTAAAATAAGAAATTAATATTTTTGTGAATTCTTAAAACTATGTAATCCAAGTTTTTGGTTAGAATTTTCTAATCACTTAATCATGATTAAAAAATAAACATTGTGTTGACTTGGTTATTGGTTTCTAACATAGGGAAGAGCTGGGGTGCATATTTGTACATTTGCTTACCTGACATTAAATTCTTGCTCAGATCTGAAAACTAAAGTATTTACTGATTTTGTAATACTAAAACTGCAGAAATTAAGATTTTAAGAATCCACCAATCCTGAAATCAAAGTGACTTGAGTAGTAAATTTACCAGGAGATTAGAACTCTAAGCTCCTTTAGCAATCATAACTCTCAGGTGGAAATTTGGTCCCTCGAGGTAATGTGTTCTGTTTTTGCTTATTTTTAAAACATAGCAAAAAAAAAAACAAAACATTTTTTTTAGGAAGTTAGATTTTCTTTCCTGTCTTAGAGATATATCCTCGTCACAAATATAAAACCATGGCAACATGTTATTTCTGAGGGCATGCAGGAAAATGGAGAACGTGATTGGCCATCATCCTGCATCAATGATCATTCATTATATGAATATTATAGATATAATTCTTGCTTGGGGTGAAAAGTTGAATTATAGGAGCTCCAAAGTCTAAAAGTCCAGATAGCTGTAATATTCTTTAATATATGTGAAGAAAAAGTGGAGATCAGCCTATGAGGAGAAGGTAGAAAAATAAAGGAAGCTAGAGGCAGGGTTTATACAATTTAATAATGATAATTATTGTGCATCCCATGTAGTTTTGCTCACTTCTTCGAGTCCAGGTCTCATCTTCATCAGTTTCCAGCAGGGGGCATAGAGAAAATACAATTTCCATCATCCCTCTGTGCCCCAAAATCATTATGTCTTAGTTTTTTGATACAAAGTCAGGAAACAAGCTGAATTTATTTTTTGCATTTAACCTCAAACTCTTTCACTGAACTCCAAACTTTGGGGAAATACAGTTAAACAAGACAGTCATGAAGATATCTAACCTATTATGATTCTAAAAATCCTTCTCCCCAAGTTTAAGTTCACGCACCCTGGGGTGGAGAGGATCAAACTCATTATGTTGTTTATCCCAGGTAACTATAAAAAGTGAGAACTTCTAAGTTTCACACTCAACAATTAGCTAGTTTTCTCTTTACTACTGTGAGTATAATTGGATTTGAATGAACAGGATAAATATAAGAGCAGTCTCGATATGGGGTGGTTGAAAGATTCAATAACATGAATCCTAGTAAGCATATATATTTTGTTAATATAAATATTAACAAAAATAATGATCAAACTCACATTAATGTTGACATTCTTATAGCAATCTTTACATCACTGTTTAATATATATCTAACTGTAACTCTATACCATGTTAATTGAAGCATTTTCTATGGTTTTTATTTCTTTTGATCCTTAAAAAAAACTTAGCTCACTATTAACATGTAAGTTTATAGTACATAACTACTGTCAGATGTTATTGACAAAAATAATGAATGATTGGTAACTATGGTGTAACTATTAAATCTAACTAATTATTAGATATATTTCAAACTATTTTAAGTCAATTCAGGTTTAAAAACCAAACAAATTATATCTCAGGTTGATAGAGATGATGATTTTCATCTTTTATCTTTTCATGACTATTTAAAGGAAGACAGACCCATTTTCTTATATAAGAATTATCCTCCTATTCATACTTCTTATTCCATATCTCTGGACCTGTATCTAAATTATTTTCACCCTTAATTACTTTTTTCAATGTGTAAAATTACTTAAGATGCTTTATTTATCGCTACAGCAACAAAATGAGTGTTTCCCCTTCTCTCATTCTCTGACTAAAAACTATCTCCTTTGTCTGATAATTAACATTTTAGTCTGACTTTTCCTTCACAATATAATTGAAATTTGTTTGCTAAAGCATTAGGGTCTCATTATTGACAAAAGCATGCAATATACTTTCATCCCAATCTGACTAATCTCTCTATGGTATTTGAAATTGAAATCCACTCCTCATTTTCAGCACTATTATCTATAATCTGTGTCTCTTAACAGTCATGATATTTTTCCCTATTTTTCTTCTCTGTATAGTTCTTTCTGATTACACATAATTAGCTTTTTTCTCACTCTAAATTTCAACCATTGGCTTTTTCTTCTTTCCTCTATTTTTCTCTTTTCATCTACTCCAGTTTCAGTTCACACTCTTATTGAAAGAGATACTTCCTAACATCAAGCAGCTGTAAAGCAGCAATTTCTAAATCTGCAACTCAAAGCAAACCTCTCACTTGGACTCAGTCATTGTATTTCTGTCTCCTTAATGGATTATATGAGCATATTTAAATGGTATCTCAAGTTTATAATCCAAAATGAACTAATAACCCTATAACAATTTCTTTGATTAGCCCTCCTTCCATTCTTGTGGTCATGTTAATGAAAGGCACTCACCTAAATTCATAGTTCTCCCTTAATTATTTGTTGTTGTTTTTCAGTCACTCAGTCATGTCCAAATCTTTGTAATTCCATGGACTGAAGCATGCCAGGCTTCTCTGTCCTTCACTATCTCCTGATGTTTGCTCAAACTCATGTCCATTAAATCGATGATGCTATCCAGCCATTTCATCCTCTGTAGTCCCCATTACTTCCTGCCCTCAATCTTTCCCAGAATCAGGGACTTTTCCAATGAGCTGGCCCTTCGCATCAGGTGGCAAAATATTGGAGCTTCAGTAGCAATCCTTCCTGTGAATATTCAGACTTGATTTCCTTTAGGATGGACTGATTTAATCTCCCTGCAGTCCAAGGGACTCTCAAGAGTCTTTTCCAACACCACAGTTCAAAAGCATCAATTATCTGGTGCTCAGCCTTCTTCATGGTCCAACTCTCACATCCACAAATGACTACTAGAAAAACCATAGTTTGAATATATATACAAGTGATCCCTCTGCTTTTTAATATGCTGTCAAGGATTATCATAGCTTTTCTTTCAAGGAGCAAGTGTCTTTTAATTTCATGGCTGCAGTCACCATCTGCAGTGATTTTGGAGCCCCCCCAAAAATAAAATCTGTCACTTTCCATTGTTTCCCCGTCTATTTGCCATGAAATGATGGGACCAGATGCCATGATCTTCATTTTTTGAATGTTGAGTTTTAAGCCAACTTTTCACTCGCCTCTTTCACCTTCATCAAGAGGCTCTTTAATGCTTTAATGCTCTTTCTGCCATAAGGTTGGTGTCATCTGCATATCTGAGGTTATTGATATTTCTACCCGCAATCTTGATTCTAGTTTGAGCTTCATTCAGCCCAGCATTTTGAATGATGTACTCTGCATATAAAAGCTTCCCTCACAGCTCAGTTGGTAAAGAATCTGCCTGCAATGCAGGAGACCCCGGTTCCATTCCTGGATTGGGAAGATCTCCTAGAGAAGGGTTAGGCTACCCACTCCAGTATTCTTGGGCTTCCCTGGTGGCTCAACTGGTAAAGAATCTGCCTGCAATGGAGGAAACCTGGGTTCAATCCTTGGGTTGGGAAGATCCCCTGGAAAAGGGAAAGGCTACCCACTCTGGTATTCTGGCCTAGAGAATTCCATGGATTGTATTGTCCATGGGGTCACAAAAAGTTGGACACGACTGACTGACTTTTCCCTTTCACTCTGCATGTAAGTTAAATAAGCAGGGTGACAATATATAGCCTTAACATACTCCTTTTCAAATTTTGAACCACTGTTGTTCCAGGTCCAGTTCTAACTGTTGCCTCTTGATGCAGATTTCTCAGGAGGCAAGTAAGGTGATCTGCTATCCCCATCTCTTTAAGAATTTTCTACAGTTTGCTGTGATCCACACAGTCAAAGGCTTTAGCACAGTCAATGAAGCAGAAGTAAATGTTTTTCTGGAATTCTCTTGCTATTTCTATGATCCAGTGGATATTAACAATTTGTTCTCTGGTTCCTCTGCCTTTTGTAAATCCAGCTTGTACATCTGGAAGTTCTTGGTTCACACACTGTTGAAGCTTAGCTTGAAGGATTTTGAGCATTACCTGGCTAGCGTGTGAAATAAGACAATTATGCAATAGTTTGAGCATTCTTTGTCATTGCCCTTCTTTGGACTGGAATGAAAACTGACCTTTTCCAGTCCTGTGGCCACTGCTGAGTTTTCCAAATTTGCTGGTATGTTGAGTGTAGTATTTTAACAGAACCATCTTTTAGGATTTGAAATAGCTCAGCTAGAATCCTATCACCTCCACTAGCTTTGTTTGTAGTGATGCTTCATAAAGCCCACTTGATTTCATAGTACAGGATATCTGACTTTAGGTGAGTGATCCCACCAGCATAGTTATCCAGGTCATTAAGACCATTTTTGTACAGTTTCTCTCTATTCTGGCACCGCTTCTTAATATCTTCTTCTTCTGTTAGGTCTATACCATTTCTGTCCTTTACTGTGCCTGTGTTTGCATGAAATGTTCCCTTTGTATCTCTTCATTATTAGAACACAGTTAAAATATATGTTTTTCCCTCCCTTGGTCTTATATGTGTCCATAGGACTGAGCTCCAATAGATGTAATGGGAGAGGAAGTAATATATTCTATTTATATATATGACCAGAGACATCTTTAATATATGCTCTTTTATTCTAATTTTCTTTAAGTTGGAAGGAAACTTGAGATCAGTTTGATTGCTAGAAATTGGAAATTAGGAAAATCTCTCTCAGTTTAAGTATCTGTATGATTGTGTTGGAGAGAACTGCCCCCCAGAATTCCATTTTATGAGTGAGGAATAATCTCCTGGTGTATTATACCATTAGTCATTTGAGGGACTTTATTACATTGAATACCACACACACGAAAAAATAAAGACAGCTAATCCCAGAACTTGAATGTCATTGTAGACCTCTGCGTTTCTCTTGCTTGATCAGTCATGTGCACACATACATCTGTGTATGTATGTATCTACCTATCTGTCATTTATTCTTCCCATTTATCCCTATAATTCCCTCATTTAATTCAGGTATTCATCTTTTCTTAACTGAAAATTGTCAGTGGGCCTTTAACAAATCTTATCCCCCATCTCTGCTTATTCCCCATCTCCACTCAATCCTTTATACAAACTAATTCTTCATAAGTAAATGCTTAATTATTAAACTCACCTACTCAAAATATTCAGTTATTGTCATTACTTTCTATTAGTCTAATACTTATTGAATACTGTAATTTAGGCATTTCTGGTATGCTGCTGCTGCTAAGTCGCTTTAGTCATGTCCGACTCTGTGTGACCCCATAGACAGCAGCCCACCAGGCTCCCCCGTCCCTGGGATTCTCCAGACAAGAACACTGGAGTGGGTTGCCATTTCCTTCTCCAATGCATGAAAGTGAAAAGTGAAGTCGCTCAGGTACAAACAAGTATAATCCCTAATTTTAAGAACTTGTTTAAATGAGAATTAGACATGAAAATAAAAACACTAACTTTTGCCCGTTGTTCATAGGATAAAAGTAAAATTCCTTGGCTTGACATGAGAGGACTTAGTGAATTTCTAGTAGTTATTAAACAGATGTTTTGAGAGCATTTGAGAGAAAAAGCAATGATCATTAGGAGCCAGCATGGGCTCACAAAGAATAACTTCTTTTTTGATAGAGTTGCTAGACTGGCAAATTAGGTGAATTTTATAGACAAACTTTGTTAATTTCAGCAAAGCTACATTTGTCTTCAGGAAAGTTCTTCACTGATATCCTTGGAAGAAGATAGGAAAATATTAGTTGGAAGGCAAAGTATTAGAATATTAATTGATGGATACATGATAATAAAATCCCCTTCTATATTTGATACTAAGTTATTCCCAAAGAGACTGAATATGGGAATAATGTAATCAGAAGTATTCACTATTAATATTAAACTAGGACTACTCTGAAGAATAGATTTGATTGTAGAGAAACTGGAGACAATTGGCCCAGTTGTCGCTGTGCCATCCAAAATGGTAGACAAGAGTTACATGTGACTATCGAACACTTGAAATGTGGCTGGCATCACTGAGGAACTACATTTCAAATCTCATTGAATTAAATTAATTCAAAGTCAAACATTGAAATATGATTAGTGGCCAGCATATTGGACAATAAAAATCTAGCAGCTTTCCATCATCAAGGACATTTCTACTGGATATTCTAGGTTTGACAGACATAAGGTAAAAATGAACAACAATGATGCATTTGTGATAGAAAAGGAACTAATTCAAATCCAGAAATTATTTAAAAGAACAGCTGAAAATGGAAGCATTAAGGTTTGAGTGAATTAAGAAGCCCCTCCACCTACAAGGCTAGACAAATGCTTTAAGAGAAAAATCTTAGAATGCACACTTTTAAACTACTTAGAAAAAGGTGAAATAAATGAAAAAAATTTTTTCATGTATGCAATTGCACAGGTAAATTTAGACCTGTGATGGTAAAATTATTTGGTCAGTGCTTATCGCATTTGGGCTTCAATAGAGGCACTTAGCATATTGTTTTATTTAATCCTCATTTGAAATCCTAAAATATAGTATTTATTCAATGTGTAATATCATTATCATCAAATTTTACATATGCAGAAGCAAAGACTTACAAAAAGTAAATATTATATCTATAAGATTACACAGTTAAATCCCTGACCTGGCAGGTATTTCAACCCTCATCTCTCCAAAACCAGTATCCTAAATTTTAATCACCAGATACCACAGCCTCTAAGAGTCTTGTCACATTCTTCCTCTATTAAAGGCTAGTGTGAGAGGTAGTTGACATTTTATGATAGCAATGCCATGATCAATTAAAACAGCCATTTTGAAATCTATAATAAATCTAATATTCTTATTCTTTTCTGAACACATGTTCCAGCACTTACTTGTATTTTGTATAATAATGGTTCAACATGAATTTATTTCAGCAGCAAAATCAACTTCTATAATTAATACAAACTATAAATTAAAATATATAGCATTAATATTATAGTAATAACTCTAAAATAAATGATTGTATTTTAAGTCACATTGTAACAACTTATTGCTTGTAAGTAAAATCTGAGAACTACAAGTGTGTGCATCAATAACTATGCTGTCATTGATATACAGTTTGGGTTTTTATTTTTAATTTCCAAACTCATCATGTTTTTAGACCCAAATCAAGAAATTATTCAAACTTATTACTATCTCTATTCTAACCCCAGAGTGTCCCGCACATGTTAATACATAATTTGAGTTTATAATTTATCACACACTTGCCTTCTGAAAAAGAATACGACATTTTGGAATTAAAGCAAAATTAAATGACTGGAACTAAAATGCATTCATATTTCCCTTGGCTCTCAGTAATAAGAAGATGTGACACCTTGAAGGAAATGAATCCACTTCTTGATCTTTGCTTTTCTGCTAGTAAAAGCTCGCTTAGAACATAATCTACAGGATTTGCTCCTCTCAGAAAGTCTGTTTCACATGAATCTCCTTGCTAAATAGGTATTTGTTTGGCAGAAACTTTTGTTACTTGGGGATGAAATGCAGAGTATAAACATCAATTCATGTTCAAAGTAAAGAGGTGAACTAGGCATTTATGTTATTTGAGATAATACTGTTATTTTTCTCCCCTGTTTTTCCTCTCTGATGCTATCCTTAGAAATAGAGTTCACCTTTCTGCATCATAAGTAGAGCAAAAAAACTATGCAGAAGAGAAAAGTGAAAGTCTCTCAGTCATATTGGACTCTTTGTGACCCCATGGACTATTCAGTCCATGGAATTCTCCAGGCCAGAATACTGGAGTGAGTAGCCTATCCCTTCTCCTGTGGATTTTCCCGACCCAGGAATTGAACCGGGGTCTTCTGCATTGCAGGTGGAATCTTCACCAACTGAGCTATCAGGGAAGCCATGCAGAAGAGAAAGCATTGCAAAACTGGTAAAGTTTGCTGGCAAAAAGAAGGGACCAATGATTTTGATACTCTTTCAAGAAAGGGTGCTTGGAACTGGAAGCAGGAATACTAGATGGGCAGGTCCCGAAAGGAAGTAAATTGCTTTAAGAGAGTGGTTCAGAGGATAAAGAATCTGCCTGCAGTGCAGGATGTGGGGATTCATCCCCCAGGTCAGGAAGATCCCCCGGAGGAGGAAAACGGCAACCCACACCAGCATTCTTGCCTGAAAAATCCTATGGGCAGAATAGCCTGGTGGGCTACAGTCAAAGGGTCACAAAGAGTCAGACAGGACTGAGCAGCTAAGCAACCACAAAACAAAAAAATGAGAAAGTGAAAGTGAAGAAGATTGCCTGTGGTTCTCATTCTGGAAACCCAAGTCCTCTGCCTCTAAGGATATAATCAAACAAGGAAGACCGGGCCTAATTTGTCTACCCTTCTTCACCCAACATCATTCAGCTTTGGTACAATTCCAAGATGCTTAGATAAAGAAATATTTCAACTAGTATTACTGTTCACTAGTGAAAATTAAAACTCTGTTTTCCAAACCTGAGAGATAAGCAGGAGTATGTGTCTTGGTAATCCTTATTATGTTTGAGAATTTTCTGAGAGTTGCTGGGGAGGTGAGGGTGGTAAAAATAGAAGAAAGAAATTTGCCTCTGGCATGTCTACTGGCAAGCCCCTATCTGACACTACTAGGGAATAAAATTTTCTTTCTTAGTATGCACGGTCAACAGCTACAGATGCATCTCTGATTATTTATTGCTTACCACATTTGATTAAGAGTCACAGGCTTGTTGTTTATTATTTCTGATTTATGGCCCATGACTGATATCCCCAGGTGATGGCCCCAAGTTCTCATGAGTAAGTTGACCCATATCATGCTCAAGTTTTTCCCCCACAAACTTTTGTTAAATTTTCTCACAATTTAACCTTCTTGCTGGTTCCATTGTTGGTACATTTTGATATATGCATAAGATCAATTTTTCTATCACTTTTGATTGAATGGATGCCATGCAGTCCAATTCCAGTACAGTTATTTGGGAGTTGTCAAAAGGGGTATCAGCTGAAGCTTCAGCAGAAGTCTGCTGCAATCTGACCAGCAAGCAACTACCTCCATCTGGCATTCTAGCCAATAGGCAGTCAACTTCTACTTCTTATATGCATCCGCGGAACTGGGATTCTCAGATAAATGCAATATGCCCAGTACAATTTGAATTTCAGATCTATTTGCTTTACTGTAATGTATGGGATAAATTTATATTTAAAAATTTAGTTGTTTATCTGAAATTCAAATTTAACTGACATGTCTGGTTCACAGAGCAAAGGAGAAAGTAGCCTCAATACAGGTTATATAACTTGCCTTACAATCTTTCAAGGATAGAAATGACATCTTCCAAGATATTCTTTTGGAAAGAAAGTAGGGTAAGGTATAGCTAGAGCCATAAGAACAAAAAGAGACTGTATGGATACTAAGAGAATCATAGGAGTTATAATAAGCTACATCCTTTTGGGTATTTTGTTCTTCCAGAAATTTGACTAGAGTATGCAAGCATGAACCCTACTATATTGGTTCATGTTGGTTCACATCTTATCCGAAAAAAAAATTATGAGTAAATCATAATCCCCTTTATCCATCTATGAATTAGCTATTGCAAATGAAGCCATTTATATAATTTAACACAGAATGCAAGATTCTCCTCTGATTAACTAAGCAAAATAGACTATATTATCTAATCACACTAAACAACATTTTTGTCATCTTAAATCAGTAAAGCAATATTGTGTATCTCAAAATTAATGCTTTTGAATTGTGCTGTTGGAGAAGACTCTTTAGAGTCCCTTGGACTACAAGGAGATCAAACCAGTCAATCCTAAAGGAAATCAGTCCTGACTATTCATTGGAGGACTGATGCTGAAGTTGAAGCTAAAGTACTTTGGCCACCTGATGTGAAGAACTGACTCATTGGAAAAGAGCATATTGAAGGTGAGAGGAGAAGGGGATGACAGAGGATGAGATGGTTGGATGGTATCAATGACTCAATGGACATGAGTTTTAACAAGCTCTGGGAATTGGTGATGAACAGGGAAGCCTGATGTGCTACAGTCCATGGGGTCACAAAGAGTTGGACACGGCTGAGCAACTGAACTGCCGGACTGAAGAACTGACAAGCTGAAGAAGTTTTCATTTAAGTGATGTGACTCAAATGCCAGAGTAGAAGGACATGTGCTCATCTTCTCCTGTGAGAACCCAAAAATTGTAACTAATCACTGAACAATAATTGACAGGATAATGTTGGATCCCACCAACAAAAAGATACCCCATATGCAGGGGCAAAGGACAGGCCCCAACAAGATGGTAGGAGTGACAAAATTGCATTTAGAATCAAACACAATACCCACCAGAAATGCGTGGAGGGCTCAAATAAAGCTGTGTGCCCACCTGGACCCAGGAGGAAGAATCAGTGACCCCACAAGAGACATAGCCAGACTTTCCTGTGAGGGTCCAAGAGTCTCCAGTGGAGGCCTGGATCAACAGTGGCTGCCATGGGGTCAGGGGCACTGAATACAACAGTCCTGGCATAAACACTTTTGAAGGAGGTTGCCATTACCCAGTTATCCAGATCATAGTTTGGCCTCAGACCAATCTACAGGGAGGGAACACAGCACCACCCATCAACAGAAAATTGGATTAAAAATGTACTGAGCATGGCTCTGCCCATCAGAGTAAGACCCAGATTCCCCCACAGCCAGATCCTCCCATCAGGAAGATTCCACAAACCTCTTATCCTTAACCATCAGAGGGCAGATAGAATGGAAACCACAATTACAGAAAACTAACCAAACTGATCACTTGGATCACAGCCTTATTTAATTCAATGAACATATGATCCATGCAGTGCAGGGCCACCCAAGATAGATGGGTCATGGTAGAAAGTTCTTACAAAACACGGTCCACTGGAGAAGGGAATGGCAAACTACTTCAGTATTCTTGCCTTGAGAACACCATTAACAGTATGAAAAGGCCAAAAGATATAACACTGAAAGATGAACTCCCCAGGTTGGTAGATGCCAAATATGCTACTAGAGAAGAGTGGAAAAGTAGCTCCAGAAAGAATGAAGAGGCTGACCCAAAGAGAAAACAGTGCCCAGTTGTGGATGTGACTGATGATGGAAGTAAAATCTGATGCTGTAAAGAATAATATCGCGCAAGAACATGGAATGTTAAGTCCATGAAACAGGGTAAATTGAGGGTGATAAAACAGGAGATGGCAAGAGTGAACATTGATATTTTAGGAATCAGTGAATTAAAATGGACCAGAATGGCAATTTAATTCAGATGACCATTATATCTACTACTGTGGGCAAGAATCCCTTAGAAGAAATGACGTAGCCCTCATAGTGGGCTTCCCTGATGGCCCAGACAATCCAGTGTCTGTCTGCAATGTAGGAGACCTGGGTTCGATCCCTGGGTTGAGAAGATCCCCTGGAGAAGGAAATGGCAGCCCACTCCAGTACTCTTGCCTGGAAAATCCCATGGATGGAGGAGCCTGGTAGGTTGCAGTCCATGGGGTCGCAAAGAGTCGGACACGACTGAGTGACTTCACTTTTCTTTCACTTTTTCATAGTCAACAAAAGTGTCCAAAATGCAGTATCTGGGTGCAATCTCAAAGGCCAGAATGACCTCTGTTCGATTCCAAGGCAAACCATTCAATATCACAGTAATCCAAGTCTATGCCCCGACCGCTAATGCCAAAGAAGCTGAAGGTTGAACTGTTCTAAGAAGACCTACAAGGCTTTCTAGAACTAGCGTCAAAAAAAAAAAAAAAAAGATATCCTTTTCATCATAGAGAACTGGAATGCAAAAGTAGCAAGTCAAGAGATACCTGGAATAACAGGCAAGTTTGCCTGTAGTGTACAAAACGAAGTAGGGCACAGTCTAACAGAGTTTTGCCAAGACAATGCACTGGTAATAGCAAACACCCTCTTCAACACAAGAGAAGAGCCTACACATGGACATCATGAGATGGTCAATACCAAAATCAGATCAATTATATTCTTTGAAGCTTAAGATGGAAAAACTCTATACAGTCAGAAAAACAAGATCAGGAGCTGATTATGACTCAGATCATGAACTTATTGCCAAATTCAGACTTAAATTGAAGAAAGTAGGAAAACCACTACACCACTCAGGTATGATCTAAATCAAATCCCTTACGATTTTACAGTGGAAGTGACAAATAGATTCGAGGCCTTAGATTGGATATAGTGCCTGATAAACTGTGGATGGAAGTTAGTAACTTTGAACAAGAGGTGGTGATCAAAATCATCCTCGAGAAGAAAAAATGCAAAGAGGTTGTCTGAGAAGGCCTTATAAATAGCTGAGAAAAGCAGAGAAGTGATAGACAAAGGAAAAAAGGAAAGATATATCCGTCTGAATGCAGAGTTTCAAAGAATAGCAAGGAGAGATAAGAAAGCCTTCCTCAGTGATTAATTCAAAGAAATAGAGGGAAACAATTGCATGGGAAAGACTAGAGATCTCTTCAAGAAAATTAGAGATACCAAGGGGATATTTCATGCAAAGATGGGCTCGATAAAGGACAGAAATGGTAGGGATCTAACAGAAGCAGAAGATATTAAGAAGAGGTGGCAAGAATATACAGAAGAACTATACAAAAGATATCTTAATGACTGAGATAACCACGATGGTGTGATCACTCACACAGAGTCAGACATCCTGGAGTGTGAACTCAAGTGGGTCTTAGGAAGCATCACTATGAAGAAAGTTAGTGAAGGTGATGAAATTCCAGCTGAGCTATTTCAAATCCTAAATGATGATGCTGTGAAAATGCTGCACTCAATATGTCAGAAAATTTGGAAAACTCAACAGTGGCCACAGGACTGGAAAAGGTCAGTTTTCATTCCAATCCCAAAGAAGGGTGATGTCAAATAATGTTCAAACTACTGCACAAATGCACTCATCTCACATGCTAGAAAAGTAATGCTCAAAATTCTCCAAGATAGTTTTCAATAGTACACGAACTAGGAACTTCCAGATGTTCAAACTGGATTTAGAAAAGGCAGAGGAACCAGAGATCACATTGCCAACATCTGTTGTATCATGGAAAAAGCAAGAGAATTCCACAAAAACATCTACTTTTGCTTCACTGACTACGCAAAAGCCTTTGACTGAGTGGATCACAACAAACTGTGGAAAACTATCTTATAGAGACGGGAATACCAGACCACCTAACCTGCCTCTTCAGAAATCTGTTTGAAGGTCAAGAAACAACAGCTAGAACTGGACTTGGAACAACAGACTGGTTCCAAATTGAGAAAGAGATATGTCAAGGCTATTGTCACCTTGCTTATTTAACTTATATGCAGAGTACATCATATGAAATGCTGAACTGATTGAAGCACAAACTGGAATCAAGATTTCCAGGAGAACTATCAATAACCTCAGATATCAAGATGACAACCACCCTATGGCATAAAGCGAAAAGAAACTGAAGAGCCTCTTGAATAAAGTGAAAGAGGAGAGTGAAAAAGCTGGCTTAAAACTCAATCTTCAAAAAACTAAGGTCATGGAATCTGGTTCTTTCACTTCATGGCAAATAGATGGGGAAACAGCAGAAACAATGGCAGACTTTATTTTCTTGGGCTCCAAAATCACTGAGATGGAGACTGCAGACATGAAATTAAAAGACACTTGTTCCTCAAAAGAAAAGTTATGACCAACCAAGAGAGCATAATAGAAAGCAGAGAAACTTTTACCAACAGAGGTCCATGTATTCAAAGCTATGGTTTTTCCAGTTATCATGTATGGATTTGAGAGTTGGACTGTGAAGAAAGCTGAGTGCCAAAGAACTGATGCTTTTGAACTGTTTCTTTGGAGAGGACGTTTGAGAGTCCCTTGGACTGCAAAGAGATCAAATCAGTCCATCCTAAAGGAAATCAGTCCTGAATATTCATTGGAAGGACTGATGCTGAAGCTGAAGCTCCAGTACTTTGGCCACCTCATGCAAAAACTGATTCATTAGAAAAGATCCTGATGCTGGGAAAGATTGAAGGCAGGAGGAGAAGGGGACAACTGAGGATGCAAAGGTTGGATGACAGCATTGACTTAATGGACATAAATTTGAGCAAGTTCTGAGTTTTGGTGATGGACAGGGAAGCCTGGTGTGCTGCAGCCCATTGGGTCACAACGAGTCTGACACAACTGAATGAGTCAACTGAAGTGAACTACAGGGATCATTGCTTGAATTACATTACGCACTTAATCACTGAACTAGTTTTAACAAGAAGATATACTTCTAGGACTTCCCTGGTGGCACAGTGGAACAGTATCTAACTGCAAATGCAGGAGACGCAGGCTCAGTCTCTGGTCCAGAAGGATTCTAACATGCCTCAGAACATCAGAGCTGGGGTGCCACGATTACTGAGCCTGCTTGCATCAACTATTGAAGCCTATGCTCTCCAGGGCATATACTCCCCAGCAAGACAAGCTACTGCAAGGCGAAAACTTCACACCACAAATCAAGTAGTCCCTGCTCCCTGCAAATAGAGAAAGCCCAGACAGAGCAACAGGACAACCAAAGATATAGCAAAACCAAATAAAATAAAATAAACAAATTGTTGTTGTTGTTTGGTCATTAAATCAGGCCCAAGTCAGCCTGACATGCTGACAGCCTCTCGGACTGCAGCATGCCAAGCTTCCCTGTCTTTCACTGTCTCCCAGAGTTTGCTCAACTTCATGTCCATTGAGTTAGTGATGTCATTCAACCATCTCATCCTCTGTCATCCCCTTCTCCTGCCTTCAGTCTTTCCCAGTATCAGGGTTTTATTCCAAAGAGTCAGCACTTCACATCAGGTGGCAACAATATTGGAGCTTCAGCTTCAGCGTTAGTCTTTCCAGTGAATATTCAGGGCTGATTTCCTTTAGGATTGACTGTTTTGATCTTGCTGTCCAAAAGCCTCTCAAGAGTCTTCTCCAGGGCTACAGTTTGAAAGCATCAATTATTTTGGTGCTCAGCCTTGTATGTGGTTCAATTCTCACATCTGTACATGACTGCTGGAAAAACCACAGCTTTGAATGCAAGGAACTTTGTTGGTAAAGTTCTGATTTTTAGTACTCTGTCTAGCGTTGTCATAGCTTTTCTTCCAAGGAGCAAGCATCTTTTAATTTCATGGCTTCAGTCACCATGCAGTGGTGGGACCAGATGCCATGATCTTAGGTTATCAAATGATGAGTTTTAAGTCAGCTTTTTCACTCTCCTTTTTTACCCTCATCAAGTTCCTCTTCACCTTCTGTCATAAGGATAATGTCATCTACATATCTGAGGTTGTTGATATTTCTCCCAGCAAACTTGATTCCAGCTTATGATTCATCCAGTATGGCATTCCACATAATGTACTCTGCATATAAGTTAAATAAGTAGGGTGACAATATACAGTGTTGTTATACTCCTTACCCAACTTTGACCCAGTCCATTATTCCATGTCTGGTTCTAGTTGCTTCTTGACCTTCATACAGGTTTCTCAGGAGATAGGTAAGGTGGTCTGGTATTCCCATAACTTCAAGAATTTTCCACAATATGCTTTGATCCACAAAATCATAGGCTTTAGCATAGTCTGTGAAGCAGAAGTAGATTTTTCCACCCCTGGAATTCCCTTCCTTTTTCTATGATCCAATGGATGTAGGCAATTTGATCTCTGTTCCCACTGCCTTTTCTAAATCCAGCTTGTACATCTGGGTGTTCTTAGTTCACACACTATTGAAGTCCAGCTAATATGATTTTGAGCATTACCCTGCTAACATGTGAAATGAGCACACTTGTACAGCAGTTTGAACATTTCTTGGCATTGCCCTTCTTTGAGACTGAAATGAAAACTGAACTTTTCCAGTCTGATCATCATTGCTGTGTTTTCCAAATTTGCTGGCATAGTGAGTGCAGCACATTAAGAGCATTATCTTTTAGGATTTCAAATAGCTCAGCTGCATTTCCATCACCTCCACTAACTTTGTACTAATGCTTCCTAAGGCCCAGGATGTATGGGTCTAGGTGAGTGACCACACCATTGTGGTTATCCCGGTGATTAAGATCTTTTTTTTTTTTTTTAATAGTTCTTCTGTGTGTTCTTGATACCTCTTCTTAATCGTGTCTGCCTCTGTTAGGTCCTTGCTGTTTCTGTTCTTTATTGTGCCCATCTTTGAAAGGAATTTTCCTGTAGTATCTTCAATTTTCCTGATGAGATCTCTAGTCTTTCCCATTCTATTGTTTCCCTCTATTTCTTTGCATTATTTTACTTAAAAAGACTTTCTTATCTCTCCTTGCTCTTCTCTGGAACTCTGAGTTCAGTTGGGTATATTTTTCCTTTTCTCCTTTGCCTTTTTTTTTTCTCTTCTTTCCTCTGCTATTTGTAAGGCCTCACCAGACAACCATTTTGCCTTCTAGCATCTATTTTTCTTTGGGATGGTTTTAGTCACCACCTCCTGTACAATGTTATGAATCTCTATTCATATTTTTTCAGGCATTCTGTCTACCAAATCTAATCCCTTGATCCATTCATCATCTCCACTATATAATCATAAGGGATTTGATTTAGATAATACCTGAATGATCTAATAGTTTTCCCTACTTTCTTCAATTTAAGCCTGAATTTTGCAATATAGATGTGATGACCTGAGTCACAGTAAGCTCCAGACCTTGTTTTTTTTCTGACATTATAGAGCTTCTCCGTCTTTGGCTACAAAGACTATAACCAGTCTGATTTTGATATTGATCTTTTGGTGATGTCCATGTGTAGAGTCTTGTATTGTTCAAAGAAGTTATTTGCTAAGACCAGTATGTTCTTGTGACAAAATTCTGTTAGCTTTTGCCCTGCTTCATTTTGTATTATAAGGTCAAACTTACCTGTTATTCCAGGTATATCTTGACTTTCTACTTTTGCATTCCAATTACCTATGATAAAAAGAACATCTTTTTTGATGTTAGTTCTAGAGAGTCTTGAGATCTTCAAGAATTGTTCAGCTTCTTTGACATTAATGGTTTGGACACAGACTTGGATTACTGTGATGTTGAATGGGTTGACTTGGAAATGAACCAAGGTCATTCTATAGTTTTTGAGATTGCACCCAAGTACTGCACTTCAAAGTCTTTCACTGACAATGAGGGCTCCTCCACTTCTTCTAAGGTATTCTTGCCCACAGCATTGGATATAATGGTCTTCTGAATTAAATTTTCTCATTCTCATCCATTTTGTTCCACTGATTCCTAAGATGTTGATGTTCACTCTTGTCATATCCTGCTTGACCATATCCCATTTTCCTTGATTCATGGACTTGACATTCCAGGTCTCCATGTTATATTGTTCTTTACAGCATCAGACTTTATTGTCAACAAAAGATACATCCACAGCTGAGTATCATTTGCACTTTGGTTCTCTTTCCCAAATAGCATATTGGACACCTACCGAACTTGGGGATTCATCTTCTGGTGTTACATATTTTTGCATTTTCATGTTGCTCATGCGGTTCTTGAGGCAAAGATACTGAAATGATTTGCCACTCTCTTCTCCAGTAGAGCAAGTTCTGTCAGAGCACTTCACCATGACCCATCCATCTTGGGTGGTCCTCACAGCATAGCTCATAGTTTCACTGAAGTACACAAGGCTGTGATACATGCGATCATTTTTGTTAGCTTTCTGTGGTTGTGGTTTTTCATTCTAGAGGCTGTGGGATTGTAGTTCTTGCTTCTTCTTTCTGTCCTCTGATGGATGAGCATAAGAAGCTTGTATCAGCTGAAGGATTCTGGGAAAACCTGATCTTGCCCTAGTGGGCAGGGCCGTGCTCAGTAAACCTTTAATCCAATTTTCTGTTGACAGGTGGGTCTCTGCTTTCTCTCTGTTAGCTGTTTGGCCGTAAGAGACCAAGGGGCCCTCCAAAAGAGCTCATGCCAACATGTGCCTCCCAGGACTGCTCCTGCCAGCGCCTTCGTCCCCTCTGCAGGCTGCTGCCAACCCTCACATCCACAGGGCACCCACAAACCCACAGGCAAGTCTGGCTCAGTCACTTGTGGGTCACGTCTCCTTTTCCCTGGGTCCTTGTGCACACAAGGTTTTGTTTGTGCCCTCCAAGTGTCTCTGTTTCATCATCTTGTGGAAGCTCTTTAATCAAATCCCGCTATCCTTCAAAGTCAGGTCTCTGGGGATCCCCAGGCCCTTTGCCAGATCCCTGGGTTGGGAAGTCTGATGTGGGGCCTAGAACATTCACGACAGTGTGAGAGCTTCTTGGGTATTATTGTTCTCCGTTTTGTGAGTTTTCCACCCAGAAAGTATGGGATTTGATTTTAACCTGATTGCACCGATTCTGCCATTTTGTTGAAGCTTCTCCTTCTTCTTGAATGTCTACCAATGCGTCTACATTGGTAAGTGGATTCTTTACTACTAATGCCACCTGGGAAACCCTAAATATATCAATAAATTATATATAAAAAAGAAGATATAAAGTATAAATTAAATATGTTAGCAATTATATATTACATAAATAGATGTTTTTAACCAAAATAGATTTTAGTTTATCACAGTATCCTTTACTCATAAGACAGTATTCTCACGCAGAGTAAACGTTCAAAAGTATTTTGATGGAGAAATGAATCTATTCAGATAATTCAATTTAATCATGCAATTTACTGTAAATTTACAATTCACTGTCAGAACCAAGTTCTATCATCTTGCCTGTGCTTTTCAAAACACTGGCTTAGAAAATTTGTTTTTATTAAGATATATTTTAAATTCCATAGCTTTGTTAATAATTTGCTCTTTCTTCAGGTCTGATTAATCTATGATGGAGGATGGAAAATCTCTCTTAGTTAAGTATCAACATGCTATTCTAAAAATTTGAATTTATTTTATGTTTAAACTTTTTTTTTTCCTATAGGGTTTTATAGCTACCTTCTTCATAAGCTACTGTGAATATGAAATTATTAATTTCATTTCCAGATGAGGAAGAAAATCATTCTGAAAGTAGAAAACATTATTGCTATAATTATGCAGTAAATCAAAATTAAATTATTGCTAAAATTGTTTTAATAGCATAATTTTAGTTTTTATTATTCCTAATTAAAAAGAGGAAAATATTAGTGAAATAAAATTATTTTCTGTATCCAAATTTTCACATTTAATATTGTTCTTGCTAGTATTTGTGTATATATCCATCATAATTCAGTAGCTGAAAAAGATGAAGGAACATTCCCTTTCACACCAACAGAAACTGACTTCTGAATTAAAGCTACTTCATGTAGCTAGTCTCTCCACAATAGGAATTGATGATCTATTATTTCATAGGGTTTGGGACTTTTGACAAGAATATCTGGTAATTAAGAGAATTAAATTGTATGGATGAACAAGATTAGATTGTGTACAAAACCAAAAAGAAAAGAGAAATTCATACTGCTATAGAACAAACGTTTTAACAAAGCTTTAGGAAAAAAAAAAAAAAAAGAATAGACACTAATCAAGCAAAGTATCATTCAAGCATTATATACAATGTAACCAAGAACAGGCCTGAAAAGATGATATTGGAGTAACAGTGAATAATAAAATCCTTCAATGCCAACTCCCATTTTATCAGATTACTAGTTCTTTGATCGGATTATATATGAGAAAAGTACACTAGTAAAGTACTAAATATATTTCAATTATTGAATTTGTCATCAATATATCACCAAAAATGACCAACTGCCAAAATTTTGAGTCACCTACAAAGGAGCTGAATCAGAATGAAACTTTCTAGAAACATAAATCTAGCTAACAAAAGCTGCATTATTGAAAACCAAATATAGTCACAGTAGTTGAGCAGTTTTTATGGGACTGGTTTTGTCAAATGTTTTATTTTCATTTTTTAAATTTAAATTCCCAGAAACCCTCAGGTAGGGTTTCCTTCTCGTTTCCATGTTAGAGGTAAGACAACTTCAGAAAACTAATTGCTAAATCTCACATGATCAGTATGTGGAAGAGCCAGAATTGATATTTCCATAACCATTTGTCTATTATCATCTATATCTATCTACCATTTCATCCATCCATCTAATTAGCTATCTATCTAAGTCCTCTGAATTAAAACTCCTATGCTGTACGTCCTACCTGGTCAATATGTAGTCATAACTTGAATCAGTTCTTATTCAGTTGTTGTTCAGTTGCTAAGTTGTGTCTGACTCTTTGAGACCCCACGGACTGCAGCACACCAGGCTTCCATGTCCTTCACTATCTCCCAGAGCTTGCTCAAACTCATGTCCATTGAGTTAGTGATGCCATCCAACCTTCTTATCCTCTGTCACCCACTTCTCCTCCTGCCCTCAATCTTCCCCAGCATGAGGGTCTTTTCCAATGAGTTGTCTCTTCACATAA
Source organism: Bos grunniens (assembly GCF_055505025.1). NCBI lineage: Eukaryota > Metazoa > Chordata > Mammalia > Artiodactyla > Bovidae > Bos > Bos grunniens. The sequence goes on along the minus strand of NC_141176.1, from coordinate 4,132,021 downwards.
GGTGGCCAAAGTATTGGAGCTTCAGCTTCAGCAATAGTCTTTCCAGTGAATATTCAGGAATGATTTCCTTTAGGAATCACTGTTTTGATCTCCTTGCAGTCTGAGGGAATCTCAAGAATTTCAAGAGTCTTCTCCAGCATCACAATTCAAAAGCATCAATTCTTCAGTGCTCAGCTTTCTTTATGGTCCAGCTCTCACATCTGTACACAAATACTGGAAAATCCATAGGTTTGACCATACAGTATTGTTGGCAAAGTGATGTCTTTGCTTTTTGATACTCTGTCTAGGTTTGCCATAGCTTTCCTTCCAAGGGGCAATTGCCTTTTAATTTCATGCCTGCTGTCACCATCTAGAATAAAGTAAATAGAGATACTTAGCCCTGGAAGTTGTTGTGGTACCAAGTGAAAAAACATTTGAAATCTGTAGAAACTGTAAAATCTAATACTATTACAGATATCTTTACTATTAATAAATAAAAAGTTCAGGCACTGGGCTTAATAAAGAGTAAAATGTGGTCCAAATTTCATGATACTTACAGTATAGTTTGACTATTTCATATATAGTTGAAAATAGAGGATGCATCAGCATTTCATAAAGAGTTCAGAAAACAGGGAAATTTTATTTGATGGAGAATAGGCAGGAAGGCAAAAATAAAGCTCAAATAGGTTAGCAAATTAATATGGGATATTTTAGGAAAATAGGCCAGGATTAAACAGAAGTATTCAGGAGAAATATATAACTCAATTTAGCTAAGTTTTGTGCAATATATATATATATTGCACTATATATATATATATATATATAAATTTCTAATCCACCAAAAACTGATCAATATGTTTTCATTTTTATCAATAAAATAAGTAAAAAAATAATAATAGTTTTAATGTGCATGGCTATTTAATGTGATTTTTCACATACTTTATAGGATCAAACTTGTGTAATTAATTTTATGTGATGATATTTGCCCATATTGGTTAGTTATTTATTTCCCAAGTATTTCTTCTTCATTAGTTAGAGAAGTTTTTCATGTTAAGATATTAGTCCTATGGATAGGAGTTGTGGATTTTTTTTTTCAGATTAATATTTATCCTTTGATTGTACTAGTATTGATTTTGTTATGGAATTTAAAAATACATATTGGTTTTAATTTTTTTTTTCTTTTATGAGTTCTAAGTTTTGTGCCATGGTAAGAAAAAGCCTTCTCCACCTGACATATTTTTTTTTAAATATTTTTCCTTGGTATCATCTAGGATTCTTGTGGGTTTTATTTTTATGTTTAAATAGTTAACTTATGTGGAATTTTCCCTGGAGTAATAGTGTGAGACAGGATTCTAATTTCTGTGTTTTCCATGGGTCTACACAATTGTTGAAATGTCATTTATTAGAAAACTGAAACTCCAACTTTATCGTTCATTAAATTTGTATATGTATTTGGATGTATTTATATATTTTCTCTTCTTCTTAAATAATCTGTTAATTTATGCACTGGCATTACAGAATTTTGGAAAGCATAATTTTATAATATGTGTTTAGAATTTCAATATTATTCTTCATTTACAAAAATTTTATGAATAATCTTGCTTACTTATTTCTCCATATGAACTTTAGACTCAGGTTTTGAAGTTCAAATTACCTTAATTTTATTTTGGATTTCTTTAAAGTTGTTGATTAACTTAGGGGAAATTTTCAGCTTTATTTTATTGAGCTTCTTGCTTTTAAAATAGCAAATAGTGTAACTAAGATCTCTTCTCTTGACATTTTCTCCCTCAACAGCCCCGTCCAAATCAGGACATAGCATAATAAATTTGACAGTCTAGCCTGATGGCAGAGGCCCTGAAGTTTAGCCTAATGAAAAGTCACCTAAGTGAAACTGGCAGTCTGCTGGCGGCTCAGCATGGGACAGAGAGCAACCCGCAGCAGAGGCTGGATTCCCCCAGGTCCCTGAGCAAGATGGACAGGAGGGATGGTGGCTGGGGTCCACAGCCCGTGAGAACTGAGAGGAGCTAAGGTAGCTGAGGGAAAACATCACCACCCCCCGGAAACCTTGCCTACACCCAGAGGGAAAGACTGAACTGAAAACCCAGCAGCGCCCCTGAGTCCGGCAGGGAAGCAGTATGAAGCCGACCCCTAGGACAACACTGAGTTTTCCTTAGAGTTTTCTCACAATGTGAGTTAAATGTGCAGCCCATCATCCCAGCCCAACTGGGTTATTAATTTTCTATCTTTCCTTGTAGAATAAGGGTTTCAGGAAAGTGGAAATTTTTCTACTTTAATTACCTTTTATATCTCTAGCATTTAGGACACCTCTTAGCAGCTTTAAGGCACTCCAAAAATCTTTTAAAAAGAAAGCTCCACAAATACGTATTGAATAAATGAGTGAATAATAGAGCCATGAATAAATGGAGTGATATTCTGCCAAAGACACCTCTGATCACTACATTCCACTAGTGTATTAGTGAGATGGGTCATCAGGAAATAGGAAAGCCCCAAAGGTCAGAAGCCCGAGAAGAGGGATGTGTCAAAGTTAAAGACAAATGCAATTATGGTGAAGCCAAAATGATTACTTAAGTGATTTTTGAAATCTCAGTTTGTCTGTATGGCCTTGACTATGTTATTTGCCTGATTTTATTTGGAATTTTATGGTCATTTGAGACCTTAATCTTTCACTTTTCTTCCAAAAAGCAAATGGGAATAGGCATTGACTTTGCTTGTTATCCCTGAAAAAAAAACGTAACTCAGACGAAACTTTGCTTTCAGTGGCTAATGCAGTTTCTTATTCATGTGTTCATTATGAGTGAACTTGACCATTGCAATAGTTTCCATAATCGCTTCCCTACCGTTAGAACAATTTTTGATGATATCACCCTCATGCTTCACTTGCTTAATTAGACCCCAGTGCATCAATGAGTCATTTTAACTTTCTCCTGTGAAGGCTCTTCATGCCAAGGGCTAACCCCTGTCTCTAAGTTTTATGTTCTTCTTCTTAGCCAGGGCAGTAAGATATTTTAGTGCAATTGCTTTCTAGGCAATTCAAATAACTTTTTATTAGTAACAAAATAAATCTTCCCTCATTTCTTTGATGCTATTTGAGTACAAAGAAATTTGATATTTTTGTAATACCTACTATGTGTGAGATTGCTATGGATGTCACATTTCATTTAAAATGAATATCTTCCATATAGTAACTGAGTAGTAGCTCACTGTAAAAATTTGGAGAATATAAAAGTTTATAAAATAGAAAATAAAGTTAACTGGTCTTTCCTACCAGCCTAGAAGTAACCATTCTTAATGGTGTATATACAATTTAACAGGATTTTCCTATAGATATACTAAATATATGCATATGATTGTGCTGATCATACAGTTATCTACTTATTCAGCTTTGGACATTTTCTCATTTTATTAAAATATTTCAATTTTTAAAAACACTTTGTATAGTGACTCTAAGTTCTTTCCCTAAATTTTTTAATTCATATTGGAGTATAACTGATTAACAGTGTTGTCTCAGTTCCCAGTATATAGCAGTTACTCAGTTATATATATACATGCAGCTGCTGCTGCTGCTGCTGCTAAGTCGCTTCAGTCGTGTCCGACTCTGTGCAACCCCATAGATGGCAGCCCACCAGGCTCCCCTGTCCCTGGGATTTTCCAGGCAAGAATACTGGAGTGGGTTGCCATTTCCTTCTCCAATGCAGTTGGAAGTGAAAAGTGAAAAGTGAAGTCGCTCAGTCATGTCCGACTCCTAGCGATCCCATGAACACCAGCCTACCAGGCTCCTCCGTCCATGGGATTTTCCAGGCAAGAGTACTGGAGTGGGGTGCCATTGCCTTCTCCAATACATGCAGCTATTGTTTTTCAAATTCTATTGTAAACTGTTTATGCCATTTCCAATGAGCAATTGAAATCACAACCGATGAAATTAAAAGCAAGAGCTGAAACAAGGAAAAAATAACTTCAGAGATACAAACTAACATGGGTAATCTCATGATTGGGTACCCCTATTTTCATCGTCAGTTTAATTTAGAAACTGATTTTTAAAAGTATGATTTCTGATGCTTAAGTAAATTATGTAACAGCTTCTATAATAAAGAGAATTGTAAACAAAGTTTTCTAATTTTAAAGCACTGACTTATTAACCAACTTACATTCAATCTTCTCACATCTAACTTGTAACATCAGAGTATTATTGCTAAGTAACTTCAGTCATGTCCGACTCTGTGCGACCCCAGAGATGGCAGCACACCAGGCTCCCCCGTCCCTGGGATTCTCCAGGCAAGAACACTGGAGTGGGGTGCCATTTCCTTCTCCAATGCATGCAAGTGAAAAGATAAAGTGAAGTCGCTCAGTCGTGTCCGACTCCTAGCGACCCCATGGACTGCAGCCCACCAGGCTCCTCCATCCATGGGATTTTCCAGGCAAGTGTACTGGAGTGGGGTGCCATTTCCTTCTCCAAGAGTATTATTACATATAATTAAGTATATATCTCCAACTCACACACATTAGAATTAAAATGTTTACAATATAAATATCATTTGTATTTTCAGTCATATATAATAATGAGACCTGTAGAAGGCAATATACTTTCTGCCTTCCCCCGAAATGATACAAAGTTGCATTAAATTGAATAAACCAGTTTCAGGTTCACAGTGCACACTAGATTTACGAGTTATCAGCTAATTATTACTGCTAGCTTAAGAGAGAGAGGAATGGTATCAGAGTGGGCATGTGAGGTGAGCTGGATTAGTGGTAGTAAAGAACCAAATTAGAAATACGTGGGTTCAAGGATGATCTTGACCAGTATCAAGGCAATTATACCCTGAAGCTCAGTTTTGTAAAGTTATTGGGGAGGAAAAGCGTAGAGCCAGAAACCTATGTTTTGTTAATACATCCAAGATTCTTGAAATTCTTGCGTCAATTCTTGCTCTGTTTGCTAAACTGCACTATTGGGAAACAAGATTAGTAAAAAATTACTATAATAACAGTCACCAAACAGAGATCTCTCCTCAGCAGGAAGATAGACCCTCCTGTCCTGTCCACAGTGTCCTTAGTATTCTGTACTTAATATTCCACCCTGTGGAAGAAAAGGATCAGGAGGAAGAATTAAGAGACGGTGATGGAGACATTGGCTTCATACCACCTGAGGGTTTTCATTTCAGATTAGCTTTCTTTTTTTTTTTTTTTTCCTTTTTAAATTAGGATTGAATTCTTTGAAAACTAAGTTAAGGCATTATTTGAAATCAGTGTGAAAAGTTGAAGAACTAAACGATGATAGATTAAAATGAGAAAGTTAGCAAAGGTGAAGTGGCAAAGATATTCCATCAGAGAAGACCAACTCAAAATTTATTGGTAAAGGCATACGGACCTCCAAGGAGAGGGAGCACCTGGTTTATGAGTTTATTTTCCGAACACTGTTTTGATGGTGGTAGTAAAACTTTCTTTGAGACGAATTGCTATAGCAGAAGGTTAACATCACTTAGGACTGAGTAGTAGTGCGTTCTTAGAGCAACTTCAGATTGTGACCATCATCTGTGTAATTGCAACCACTTCAAACAAGCCACTATTTTCTAGAGTCTATTCTGAGGTAACTGGAAATTCTAAATTGCTTAAGAATAAATTAAGAGCACAGAGCTCTCATCTGGATAACTACTCCAAAACACAAGTTTCATCTCTGTAAGAATTCTTTAAAGAAAAGTGTCTCTTCATCACTTTTTCTTAATTTTTATAAGATGCTTTAAAAACCATATAATTCTCAGTAATAGTCTGGTTGGTAAAAAGAACCCAGAATGAAGACATTACTTTTAAACTATTCTCCCTGATGGCTTATTAATAAGTATAAAATGACTGAAAATGTGAAAGAGTTCAATAAACGCTTCCCTTTAAATTAGCACATGCAGGGAAACACTTAAAGGGTTATTTGGCAGCATTTGGTAAATTTGACCCTGAGAGTTGAGGATGTTTATTATTATTGTTTGTTTGCTTATATGGTTTTTGCTATATTTATTATTTAACTGAGTAAAAACAGAATTAAGAGAAAGCATCAGGCAAAACAGAAGATGTTTGTTATGACAGATTTAATTAGCTGACACAAGTATTATTTGAGCACTTTTAACAACATGACCTTCAAAGGCTTCTCAGGGGACACAACACAACAAGAGAAAGAGCTTCCTTTTCAAATGACAGCTGCTGGTAATTCTCTGTATTTACACATTTTGTTCCTTCTAAAAAGCACAATATGCCCTTAGTTTTTGATGTTCCTCTAAGGTTAATGGGTCTGAACTCATATTTTGTGATAATCCAGCTCTTGCATAGTAGGCCAAGTTTAGTGCCAAGTCAGGGGAATAAGGATTATTTTACAGCTAAGACTTTGAAAGGCCACAAAACAGGGGGAGAGTGAAAAGTATTGAATTAAAAGATTAGTATTGATCCTAGATTATCACCAAAGTCACCTAGATATTCTCATGGTGCCTATGATCCCTCCAGATGCTCGATGTTCACCTGACTGCAGATTTATTCTTTCTTACACACGTCTTTGATCAGGCTGCAACCTTAAGAAAAATGTTCAATGGCTTCTTAGATGTGAAGTGTCAATGTTATCCCCTAAACCCTCTGCCCATCACTTATCTTGCCGCACTTCTGTACTCCTCAATTATGTAAAGTTTCCACTGCAACCAGGCTACTCCATGTTGCTCTAGTGTGAATTAAAACTTCACTGCCTCACACCCTCAACCCATAAGACCATTCTCAGACACACATCTTGCATGTCTAAGTGCTTCTCTGGAAACCTCCTTTTCATTGATATGATCCCCAAATATTCTAAGAAAAAAGAATATTAAAATCTCAACTCCAGTGATCAATGCAAAGAAATAGAGGAAAACAGTAGAATGGGAAAGACTAGAGATCTCTTCAACAAAATTACAGATACCAAAGGAACATTTCATGCAAGTCAGTCAGTTTAGTCACTCAGTTGCGTCTGACTCTTTGCAACCCCATGGACTACACGCCAGGCCTCCCTATACATCACCAACTCCCAGAGTTTACTCAAACTCATGTCTATTGAGTCGGTGATGCCATCCAACCATCTCATCCTCTGCTGTCCCCTTCTTCTCCCACCTTCAGTCTTTTCCTAGCATCAGGGTCTTTTCAAATGAGTCAGCCCTTCTCATCAGGTGGCCAAAGTATTGGAGCTTTAGCTTCAACATCAGTCCTTTCAATAAATACTCAGGACTGATTTCTTTTAGGATGGACTGGTTGGATCTCCTTGCAGTCCAAAGGACTCTCAAGAGTCTTCTCCAATACCACTTCAAAGATGAGCACAATAAAGGACATAAATGGTATGGATCTAACAGAAACAGAGGATATTAAGAAGATGTGGCAAGAATACACAGAAGAACTATACAAAAAAAGATCTTCATGACCCTGATAACTGCAATGATGTGATCACTCACCTAGAGCCAACACCCTGGAATGCAAAGTCAAATGGGCCTTAGGAAGCATCTCCACAAACAAAGCTAATGAAGATGATAGAATTCCAGTTGACCTATTTCAAATCCTAAAAGATGATGCTGTGAAAGTGCTGCCCTCAAAATGCCAGGAAATTTGGAAAACTCAGCAGTGGCCACAGGAACGGAAAAGGTCATTTTTCATTTAAATCCCAAAGAAGAGCAATGCCAAAGAATGTTCAAACTACCACACAATTTCACTAATCTCACACACTAGCAAGCTCAGTTCAGTCACTCAGTCATGTCCTACTCTTTGTGACCCCATGAATTGCAGCACACCAGGCCTCCCTGTCCCAACTCCCGGAGTTCACCCAAACCCATGTCCATCGAGTCAGTGATGCCATCCAGCTATATCATCCTCTGTTGTCCCCTTCTCCTCCTGCCCCCAATCCCTCCCAGCATCAGAGTCTTTTCCAATGAGTCAACTCTTCGAATGAGATGGCCAAAGTATTGGAGTTTCAGCTTTAACATCACTCCTTCCAATAAACACCCAGGACTGATTTCCTTTAGAATGGACTGGTTGGATCTCCTTGTAGTCCAAGGGACTCTCAAGAGTCTTCTCCATCACCACAGTTCAAAAGCATCAATTCTTTGGTGCTCAGCTTTCTTCACAGTCCAACTCTCACATCCATAGTGCTCAAAATTCTCCAAGCCAGACTTCAACAGTATGTGAACCATGAACTTCCAGATGTTCAAGCTGGATTTAGAAAAGGCAGAGAACCAGAAATCACATTGCCAACATCCGTTGGATCATAGAAAAAGCAGAAGAGTTCCAGAAAAAAAAAAAAAAAAAGGTAGAAAATTCTTAAAGAGATGGGAATACCAGACCACCTTACCTGCCTGCTAAGAAATCTGTATGCAGGTTAAGAAGCAACAGTTAGAACCGGACATGGAAAAACAGACTGGTTCCAAATTGGGAATGGAGTTCGTCAAGGCTGTATACTGTCACTCTGCTTATTTAACTTATAGGCAGAGTACATCATCGAAATGCCAGGCTGGATGAAACACAACTTGGAATCAAGATTGCAGGGAGAAATATTAATAACCTCAGATACACAGGTGACACCACCTTTCTGGCAGAAAGTGAAGAAGAACTAGAGAGTCTCTTGATGAAAGTGAAAGAGGAGAGTGAAAAAGCTGGCTTAAAACTCAACATTCAAAACCTAAGATCATGACATCTGGTCCTATCGTTTCATAGCAAATAGATGGGGAAACAATGGAAACAGTGACAGACTATTTTCTTGGGCTCCAAAATCACTGCAGATGGTGACTGCAGCCATGAAATTAAGAGATGTTTGTTGCTCCTTGGAAGAAGAGCTATGGCAAACCTAGACAGCATATTAAAAAAGCAGAGACATCTTTTCTGACAAAGGTCCATCTAGTCAAAGCTATGGTTTTTCCAGTAGTTATGTATGGATGTAAGAGTTGTATCATAAAGAAATCTGAGCACTGAATAATTTATACATTTGAACTATAGTGTTGCAGAAGACTCTTTTTTTTTTTTTTTTCAGTGTTACAGCTCCATTTTATTTAGAAGATAGCAGAAGAATCCAAGACTCGAAGAGAAGAGGGTGGAGGAATGCATGGGGAGGGAGAGAGAGAGAGACAGAGACAGAGACAGAGAGTGCGCGCGCGCATGCATGTGGGAGAGAGAGTCAGTGAGAAAGCTCTTTGGCTCCTCCTTTTATATGTTTTTTCCTCCACCTGGGCCTGCCCTATGCAAATTGGGCTTAGCCAGGAGTGCTGTTTATTCTGCCTGAAGTCTTCACTCTGGTCCTCGGACCTTCCTTTGACCTTCCTTGTCTTTTAGCCACCGCCATTTTGGACTCCTTTTCCCTATTCTACCTACCTAACATTCCCCCCTCAAGAGATGGGAGGCCCAATTCTTTGGGAATAGGGGCGTCGAGGTCTTTCTGGCTACTTCCTGCTGAACTGGGATGGCGAGGGGTATTGGGCCTCCCCCTCTTGCTAGTCTCAATCCTCAGAGTCCTTATAGCGGTGTCTAAGGGTGTATGATATTTTCTGTGGTCAGCTGTAGTTTTATATCTTTGTTGAACTGGCACTGCATGTTTAGCTGGTTGACCTGGACAGAGACAAAACAGGTTAGACAATTGACAGTACATGGAATAAGCATAAGCATCATCAATATAGCATAACAAGGACTAGCAGGGACATTAGTCAATTTTAAATTCACATTGCCAGGATGGCTCAAGTCCCTCCTTGTTCAGGGATCAGAAGTACAGTCTCTGTCAAGCTGTGTTGGCTCCTTAGAGTTATCCTGAGAAATCTTATCCCCAGAAACCATATTTTGGGGGTGTTCATTAGAATGACAATCATTGGTAGTTCTGAATAGGTATCTGATATCTCCCAGGGGCTCACAGGTGTATTGAGTGTTCTCTTCTGTTTTCTTCCATGGCTTGACTCGTGAGTAGTGAATCCAGGAGTCATGTCCTTGACTGCTGTGGGGGTAGAAAGTATTACAGGGTAGGGGCCCTTCCATGTGGGCTGGAGTTGAGCCTTTGGGGACCCATCTTTCCAGACTTTAATTAGGACTCGAGTTCCTGGAGCATATAGTGGTGACTCTTTAGAATCTTTTGGGTCCTGGTTCATACCCCACAAGCATATATCCTGTTGGAATTGCCCAATGGCCATGGTATAAGGCTGGAGGGTCTGAACCTCTGGATCTAGGGAGATGGTCATTGACATAAGCAAAAGGTCTCCCATATAGCATCTCATAAGGACTAAGACCAACCTGTTCCTTAGGGGCAATGCGGGTGCAGAGGAGAGCTATTGGTAAAGCCTCCTTCCGTCCCAGGGAGGTCTCCTGGGTTATCTTTTTTATCGCTGATTTTAAGAATTGGTTGGCTCTTTCTACTTTTCCTGAAGATTGAGGCCTCCAGGCATAATGGAGATAATAAGTAATGTCCAATGCTTTCGAGACTCTTTGGGTGACCTTAGAAGTAAATGGTGTCCCATTGTCACTTTGTATGACCTGAGCAGACCAAATCTTGGAATGATTTCATGGAGCAGTTTTTTTACCACCTCCTCAGCCTTTTCAGTCCGGGTGGGATAGCCTTCAATCCATCCTGTGAATGTATCTATCATAACTAATAGGTATTTATACCCTTGAGAAGCTGGCTTCTGGGTGAAGTCCATCTGCCAGTCCTCTCCTGGGTAGGCCCCACATCGTTGGATGGGCTGGGCCAGCTGGGGTCTTCGAGCTCCCTGGGGGTTGTTTAATTGGCAAGTGGGACAAGAGGAGACCATCTGTCTTATAGTTGTTTGGAGGCCTGTTCCTCTGAAGGACCTTTCTAGTAATCTTTGGAGGGCCTTTTCTCCTAAATAAGTAGTGGCATGTAAGGAGTTAACCAACTTCCATTGAAGGTTTCCAGGCAGAAAAAGGAGTCCCTCCTTTTGGAACCACCCCATATGATCTTCTTGAAAGCCCTTGCTCTTAGCTTTAAGAGTCTTACCTTCAGTATATGAAGGAGTTTCTGGCAAATTAGTCTGTGGAACTAAGGTGGCAATCCCTATTAGGTCATGGTTCTGTAATACTGCTCTCCTAGCTGCCTGATCAGCTGCTTGGTTCCCTCGTGCCACTTCCGTGTTCCCTTTTTGGTGTCCTTTACAGTGGGAGACTGAAACCTCAGTGGGCAGATGGACTGCCTCCAAGAGTCGAAGAATCTGACCACCATATTTGATTGGGGACCCTCGGGTGGTCAAGTGGCCCCTTTCTTTCCAAACAGCCGCATGTGCATGTAGCACCAGAAAGGCATACTTGGAGTCAGTGTAAATCCCTTGAACTGCAAGGAGATCCAACTAGTCAATTCTAAAGATCAGTCCTGAATATTCATTGGAAGGTCTGATGCTGAAGCTGAAACTCCAATAGTTTGGCCACTTGATGTGAAGAACTGACTTCTTGGAAAAGATCGTGATCCTGGGAAAGATTGAGGGAAGGAGAAGAAGGGGACGACAGAGAATGAGATGGTTGGATGGCATCGCTAACATGATGGACATGAGTTTGAGCAATCTCCAGGAGTTGGTGATGGACTGGGAAGTCTGGGATGCTGCAGTCTGTGGGGTCGCAAATAGCTGGACACAATTGAGCGATTGAACTGAACTGATTAGTTAGTAGTGTGCTCATGATTTTCTCATAGCCTGTTTCTTTGAGCTCAAAGTGAGGACATGCAGCTCATGATGGTCCCTCTGTTTGGACTAAAAAAAAAAAAAAAAAAAAACTCCCTAGTTACTCAATCATTAGCCAGTTGAGTTAGGGTTTCCCAAGTTGTGCTAGTAGTAAAGAATTCGTCTACCAATGCAGGAGATGCAGAAGAATCGGGTTTGATCCCTGGGTAGGGAATATTCCTTGGAGGAGGAAATGGCAACCCACTCCAATATTCTTGCCTGGAGAATTCCATGGATAGTGGAGCCTGGTGGGCTCCAGTCCATGGGGTTGCAAAGAGTTGGACATAACTGAGAATTCATGCAAATAAAAAATTACTGATATATTTACCAACAGTCAGAAGAGTTACAGAATTTTGAACATGGATAATGCTGCTGCTGCTGCTGGTGCTGCTAATAAGTCACTTCAGTCATGTCCAACTCTGTGCGACCCCATAGACAGCAGCCCACCAGGCTCCCCCATCCTTGGGATTCTCCAGGCAAGAACACTGGAGTGGGTTGCCATTCGTGAAAGTGAAAAGTGAAAGTGAAGTCGCTCAGTCCTGTCAGACCCTTAGTGACCCATGGACTGCAGCCTACCAGGCTCCTCTGTCCATGGGAGTCTCCAGGCAAGAGTACTGGAGTGGGGTGCCATTTCCTTCACCATGGATAATGCTGCTGCTGCATCGCTTCAGTCGTGTCCAACTCTGCGACCCCATAGACTGCAGCCCACCAGGCTCTTCCATCCCTGGGATTCTCCAGGCAAGAACACTGGAGTGGGTTGCCATTTCCTTCTCCAATGTGTGAAAGTGAAAAGTGAAAGTGAATTATCTGCAAATAACAAAGGTCACAACAGAGTTAATGAAGAAACTTCAAGAGGTACACGGTCCCCACCTGCCTGTGGTGTTCTTGCCTTCTTTCCAGTCCACCTTGTGTCTTGTATCTGCAGGACAGTAGCTGGACAACACTTTGTATGATTAACTTCTTTCCTGATCCTCCAGAATCTTTACTGTTTCCCAGGTTAGATACACTTGGCTGATATTTTTTCACTTAAAAATTCTTTTAGAGGTTTAAACTTCAGTAAATAATTTAGAAAGAATAAATACACTCTATGCGTTGAACATTGTAGAATCAAATAAACAATTAACATATGTAAGAAAATAACTACTATTTACTGAGTATTGATATATTCTAATACTTTTCAGTGGTTTTTGTGGATGTATCCTATTTGTTTTCAAATTTTAATAATGAAAAATTGAAACTCAGGATGGTTAACCAACCTTCTCAATGTCGTGTAGTCAGAATAACAGTGGTCAGATCTATACTCAATATGCTGCTTTTAAAACACAAAAAACAAGTAAAAAAAAATAAAAAATAAAATAAAATTCTATTTCTCTTGACTAAATAGCTGGGAGAGATAAAGCTGAGTTATATGATAAGTGTGTTTTTTAATTATTTTAGGAACTTTTGATCAATTTTACAGGCAGTTTCAGAATTTTGTATTCTTACTAGCAGTTTGTAAATATTCCAGCTCCCCAATATTTTACCAGACCTTGGTAATTTTAGCAATTTAAAATTGTAACCACTCTAATTGATATGTATTGATATCTAACTGAGGATTTTTCTTGCATTCTCTTAGTGACAAATTATATTAAGCATCTTTTCTTGGGTGTATGGCTAGTCTGTGTAATATCTGCCCCAAAATTTTGCTCATTTTTATTGGGCTGTCATATGTCTACACAAAAAATTGTACATAAATGTCCATAATTGTTTTATTTACAATAGCCAAAAATAGTAAATGATCCATATGTCCAACAATAGGTGAATGGTAAATAATAAATGTATCAATGCAATGATTAGTAGACAATAACTAGAAACTACTGCTATATCCTGCAAACTGAATGAATCTAAAAATCACTGTGCAGAATGAAAGAAACCATACCAAGATGAAAATTCTGTATGATTATATATATATTATATACACACACATACATGTATATATACATATATACATATTTATATAAATGTACATAGAGAGAAATAAATGTGTATATATATAACATAATATATACAATAAATAGCCAGGTAAAGACACAGATACATAAATATTTGGGGCTTCATTTAAGTGATGATCTCATAGAGATATACATTTGTCAGACTCCTTAAATTGTACTCTTTAAATGGGATCAGAAATTATACCTCATGCTGATAGTGAATGCGAAGAGGGCAATGGCACCCCACTCCAGTGCTCTTGCCTGGAGAATCCCATGGACGGAGGAGCCTGGCAGGCTACAGTCCCTGGGGTCGCTAGGAGTCGGACACGACTGAGTGACTTCACTCACTTTTCACTTTCATGCACTGGAGAAGGAAATGGCAACCCACTCCAGTGTTCTTGCCTGGAGAATCCCAGGGACGGGGGAGCCTGGTGGGCTGCCGTCTACGGGGTCGCACAGAGTCTGACACGACTGAAGTGACAGCAGCAGCAGCAGTGATAGTGAATGATGGTCGAAAGGTAGAGACATGGATACAGGTATATGTACATCCCGAGGGAGAGATCAAAGAGAATATTATCCCAGTATTATGCTCCTCACTATGCCTAATGAGAATAAAGGAAATGTCACTATATGGAAATATCTCTAACATGGTTTTGATCTTATCTGTTGCTGCTTCTTGCTGTATCTTCTTTTTTAATATAATTTTCTTGAAGTATTATTATTTACAATATTTTATTAATTTCAGGTGTATACAGCAAAAAGTGATTCAGTCATACATATATATATGTGTATGTATTTTAGTTCTTTTCCATCATAGGTTGTTACAAGATATTGAATATAGTTGCCTATATTATGTATCTTATTTCCATGTCATTTACTGATTTTGCAATAACATCCATTTAAAAACCTCTGAAAGCTCTCAGTTTGTTCATAATTGCTTATACTTAAGTCTTAGGTGTTCTTTGGAAGGACTGATGCTAAAGCTGAAACTCCAATATTTTGGCCACCTCATGCGAAGAGTTGACTCATTGGAAAAGACTCTGATGCTGGGAGGGGTTGGGGCCAGGAGGAGAAGGAGACGAAAGAGGATAAGACAGCTGGATGGCATCACCGACTCGATGGACATAAGTTTGGGTGAACTCTGGGAGTTGGTGATGGACAGGGAGGCCTGGCCTGCTGCAATTCATGGGGTCGCAAAGAGTCGGATATGACTGAGCGACTGAACTGAACTGGAAGAAAAGTTTTGGAGTCAACGTTGTTTCTAAAGTCATAAGCTATTCTCCCCTTATTGTTCATATATAGCACAAAATACAGCATTTTATGAATGCCACTTTCTGCTATGAGCTTCCCTGGTGATTCAGATAGTAAAGAATCCACCCACAATACAGGAAGATCTGGGTTCGATCCCTAGGTCTGGAATATCCTGGAGAAGGAAATGCCAACCCATTCCAGAATTTTTGCCTTGGAGAATCCATGAACAGAGGAGCCTGGCAGGCTACGGTCCACAGGGTCGCCAAGAGTCAGACGTGAATGAGCTACTAGCGCTTTCTCGCTTTTCACACTCTGCTAATGTGTACCCTTGCAGAACAATCATTACTCTTGTGAAATTATTGGAAATGAATTATCTTTTTGCCATTTACACTTCCAGGATGAGCAGTTATGTATACACAATAACTTCAACAGGAAGAGGATGATTTCTACGTTCAGTATTGTCAAAAAAATCTCTCCCATCATGCAGTCAATCTTGATAATCTGACAAAGGGATCAAAGGGGTAAAACAACAGCTTATCTGCAGCTCCTAACACACACACACACACACACACACACACACACATATATATATACATATTTTCACACACAAAATAAATGAACTCAGTAAATACTTATTGGCCTTCCCTCCTAACTCAGTTGGTAAAGAATCTTCCTGCAACAAAGAGACCCGGGTTCGATTCCTGGACAGGGAAGATCCTTGGAGAAGGAACTGGCAAACCACCCCAGTATTCTTACCTGGAGAATCCCATGTACAGAGGAGCCTGGCAGGCTGCAGTCCATGCGGTCATAAGAGTTGGATACAACTTAGCAACTAAACCACAAAATTTATTGAATGTTTGAATGAATTTCAGGTTAAGTCTGAAAAATAGTTCTCTTTAAAATTGTTTAACTTCCTTCAGAATCATAAATAAACTGCAGTACATTATGGAGGCTAGTATTAATACTCTAGCACACCATACTTCACTCTCTAAACAGCTCTCTCAATCCTGTAAAGTTCTGGCACCTGATGGGGAAATATAAACAAGAAGAAATTTAGCTATAAGTTGAGTGGGAAATCTAGTGTAACCATGAAATTTTGAAAGTGAGTGCTTCACCTGCTTTCTTCCTTCAAATTTAGGCTGGGTGATCTCCATGTAGATATGCGTCAGTAAATCACTTGAAAGACTGCCTCTAATAAATTTGGTGCAAAGTAAATGTAGAGGTTTGCTCAAGTTAAACCCAGTTTCTTTAATTCTCTGATCCTAATTCTTCTCTGATACTAATTCTTCAAGTATCCTCATGCTTGTTTTCAAATTAGAAAAAAAAAAATGCATGTATCTATACTACCTCTGAATAGAGCTGGAGCATCCTCTTCATAAATCTGTTTCCCTCATCGGCTCACTCAAGATGGTCTCTCCCTAACTTAACTACCTCCCTTTTAATTGGCAACATGGGCTAGTTTTGCTTCAGATACTCGTCAGGGAATGTTATGTATATGAATATCCACTAAGGAAAAGCATTTTTGGATAACTGTCTGATAGACATTCATCTGGCTGTTTTGAAATCTAATCCTGGATAAACCTAGGCTAAGCAAAAGCTCTACGTGCTCTGGCTTATATTACAGAAATCAGCAAAAAAACCTGGTTTTACTGATTTACTTTTTGACAGAATAAACCAGACATTTGTGAGCACAACAGTGAGTGTCCGACTCTGTGCGACCCCATAGACGGCAGCCCACCAGGCTCCGCCGTCCCTGGGATTCTCCAGGCAAGAACACTGGAGTGGGTTGCCATTTCCTTATCCAATATATATATGTTTTTTGAAATATTTACCAATTTTCAAGAATATTGGTGAATCTATAAAATTGCCTTATTTTATTTTCAGAGAAAAAGTGATTTCTACAATTTTTAAATTAAATACAATGCAAAAATTGTCAGTGGTTTGATTTAGGTGAAATTTTAAAAATTATATAAGTCGAATGGGTTTCATATATATTTAGGGTTTGTACAAATCTACACTGGCTTAGCTATGTCTGTGTCAATGACAATGATATGTACATTTTGTGAGGAATTTGTTTTTAATATGACTTTTTAAGATTTTTCATAATCATTTTCAAAATTTCATGTTATAATTACTAAATTTGAAATGAATTACTCCAATTTTCAAATGATTCTTCTCTCTAGGACACATTATTTTTAATAGATAAAACTCTCTCTGAAAGTGTTGCGACACCTGATAAGATCAAATCAAATTCTTCAAAACAGGGAATGTTCTCAATTCTTTATATTTTTAATATTTAAATGTGTAAATATTTCAGACCAAAGATTTTTCAAGAGAGTAACCCTTTGCTTCTATTTAGAATATCTTTCTTTTATAAGTATTGTATAAGAAAATGCTCACAGAATAATTGTCTTCACTTATAATTGCTTTATTTCCCTAAATTTAAATAATACAAAAAACATAGACTTCAATTTCATTCCATTTTAGCAATGAATATAAATGTATCCAATTAAAAATAAGCTCCATAAAAAGATTTCTTCTACAAGTCAAGATATTGCAGGTGACACTCTAAAATTCAGAGTTAACTTTTATACTCCAATTGCAGTAGCAAAATTTAAGGAGTTTTCCTCCTTTAATTTATAGGGATAAATTTCAGTGTCTTTCAGTTTCAAACATATTTCAATATGTGAAATTCACTAAAGTTTCAAAAACAAAGATTTTAGTGTCCCATTTATTGACTATTTTAATTAAATTTTATTTTTAACAAAATGCAACTAAAATATAGAATATTATACATTTCACAACCTCAATTTTTACTTGACTTGTGGATTAGCACTGTTTTTTTTTTTTTTTTTTTAGATAATTGTACCAAAGGCAATTCAAAGTACATTTATGCTTCAAAACTTTCTTAAATTATTAGGACAGTTTTATATCCCTCTGCTTCATTCTACTTAAATTGGTATTTGTATTTTTATCTTAAAAATGCATTTATTTTCACTGATAAACTTTTAAAATTAATTTTAAAAAGCAATTATATTAATTCAGATGTTTCACCTTTTAAACACAAAAAACATCAAAAAGTTGATCCCTTGAATTGGAAGAGAGAAAAATGAATCATTACCAGAATTAGTTTATTTTGCTCTTTGAAGTTTCTGATGACACATATAACTGTCCATCATCTATTGTCCATGAAAGTTTTCATGTTCTAATGTAGCTAACACATGAACAGCTATCAGTTCACTTTTTCTACATACAGAAGAAAATTTGAGAAAAAAAAACGTAAGTGAGTTTGTAAGTTCAGCATCTGGGTAGATTTTGTTTGTTAAAAAAAAAAATACTTTCACTAAAAAATAAGTGGAAATAATACAGAAGAAACATTATTTGATCCAAATGTAAAGTTATCCTTCAGAATATGCTAATATATCATTTACAGTTCATGTATTAAACCATTATCAGTGAGCAGTCTTTAAAGTAATGGCAAATTATTGAAGCAGATGTTGACTCTGATGCAGTAGATCTGTGTCTCCTGGTTTTCATGTGGTCATGGACACAAAAATATTTTGGGCAAGTTATACATCCATCTTCAAATTTCTTTTGTGAATGAGACAATAGGGTGGAAATTATGCTTTTAATATACAAGCTTTATTTCTGTGATCTAGTTTTTGCCAAAAGGATATCAGTTCAGTTCAGTTCAGTCACTCAGTCATGTCCAACTCTTTGCGACCCCATGAACTGCAGCACGCCAGACCTCCCTGTCCATCACCAACTCCCTGAGTTAACCCAAACTTATGTCCATCGAGTGGGTGATGCCATCCAGCCATCTCATCCTCTGTCATCCCCTTCTCCTCCTGCCCCCAATCCCTCCCAGCATCAGGGTCTTTTCAAATAAGTCAACTCTTCATATGAGGTGGCCAAAGTACTGGAGTTTCAGCTTTAGCATCAGTCCTTCCAATGAACACCCAGAACTGATCTCCTTTAGGATGGACTGGTTGGACCTCCTTGTAGTCCAAGGGACACTCAAGAGTCTTCTCCAAAACCATAGTTCAAAAGCATCAATTCTTCAGCACTCAGCTTTCTTCACAGTCCAATTCTCACATCCCTACATGACCACTGGAAAAACCATAGCCTTGACTAGCCGGACCGTTGTTGGCAAAATAATATCTCTGCTTTTTAATATGCTATCCAATTGGTCATAACTTTCTTTCCAAGGAGTAAGCGTCTTCTAATTTCATGGCTGCAATCACCATCTGCAGTGATTTTGGAGCCCCCAAAAATAAAGTCTGACACTGTTTCCACTGTTTCCCCATCTATTTCCCATGAAGTGATGGGACCTGATGCCATGATCTTAATTATCTGAATGTTGAGTTTTAAGCCAACTTTTCCACTCTCCTTTTTGACTTTCATCAAGAGGCTTTTTAGTTCCTCTTCACTTTCTGCCATAGGGTGGTGTAATCTGCATAACTGAGGTTATTGATATTTCTTCCAGCAATCTTGCTTCCAGCTTGTGCTTCTTCCAGTCCAGTGTTTCTCATGATGTACTCTACGTATAAGTTAAATAAGCAGGGTGACAATACACAGCCTTGATGTACTCCTTTTCCTATTTGGAACAAGTCTGTTGTTCCATGTCCAGTTCTAACTGTTGCTTCCTGACCTGCATACAGGTTCCTCAAGAGGCAAGTCAGGTGGTCTGGTATTCCCATCTCTTTCAGAATTTTCCAGTTTATTGTGATCCACACAGTCAAAGGCTTTGGCATAGTCAATAAAGCAGAAATATATGTTTTTCTGGAACTCCCTTCCTTTTTTGATGATCCAGCAAATGTTGGCATTTTGATCTCTGGTTCTTCTGCCTTTTCTAAAACCAGCTTGAACATCTGAAAGTTCATGCTTCACAAATTGCTGAAGCCTGGCTTGGGAGAATTTTGAGCATTACTTTACTAGCATATGAGATGAGTGCATTTGTGAGAAGTTTGAACATTATTTGGCATTGCCTTTCTTTGGGATTGGAATGAAAACTGACCTTTTCCAGTCCTGTGGCCACTGCTGAGTTTTCCAAATTTGCTGGCATATTGAGTACAGCACTTTCACAACATCATCTTTTAGAATTGAAATAGCTCAACTGGAATTCCATCACCTCCACTAGCTTTGTTCATAGTGATGCTTTCTAAGGCCCACTTGACTTCACATTCCAGGATGTCCACCTCTAGGTGAGTGATCACACCATCGTGATTATCTGAGTCGTGAAGCTCTTTTTTGTACAGTTTTTCTGTGTATTCTTGCCATCTCTTCTTAATATCTTCTGCTTCTGTTAGGTCCATACCATTTCTGTCCTTTATCGAGCCCATCTTTGCGTGAAATTTTCCCTTGGTATCTCTGATTTTCTTGAAGAGATCTCTAGTCTTTCCCATTCTGTTGTTTTCCTTTATTTCTTTGCATTGATCACTGAAAAAGGCTTTCTTATCTCTCCTTGCTATTCTTTGGAACTCTGCATTCAGATGTTTATATCTTTCCTTTTCTCCTTCGCTTTTTACTTCTCTTCTTTTCACAGCAATTTGTAAGGCCTCCCCAGACAGCCATTTTGCTTTTTTGCATTTCTTTCCATGGGGATGGTCTTGATCCCTGTCTCCTGTACAGTGTGATGAACCTCCGTCCATAGTTCATCAGACACTCTGTCTATCAGATCTAATCCCTTAAATCTATTTCTCACTTCCACTGTATAATCATAAGGGATTTGATTTAGGTCATACATAAATGGTCTAGTGGTTTTCCCTACTTTCTTCAATTTAAGTCTTGAATTTGGTAATAAGGAGTTCATGATCTGAGCCACAGTCAGCTCCTGGTCTTCTTATTGCTGACTGTATAGAGCTTCTCCATCTTTGGCTGCAAAGAATATAATCAATCTGATTTCAGTTTTGACCATCTGGTGATGTCCATGTGTAGAGTCTTCTCTTTTGTTGGTGGAAGAGGGTGTTTGCTATGACTAGTGCGTTCTCTTGGCAAAACTCTATTATCCTTTGCCATGCTTCATTCCGTATTCCAAGGCCAAATTTGCCTGTTACTCCAGGTGTTTCTTGACTTCCTACTTTTGCATTCCAGTCCCCTATATGAAAAGGACATCTTTTTTGGGTGTTAGTTCTAAAAGATCTTGTAGGTCTTCATAGAACCATTCAACTTCCGTTACTGATAGGGGCATAGGCTTGGATTACCATGATATTGAATGGTTTGCCTTGGAAATGAACAGAGATCATTCTGTCGTTTTTGAGATTGCATCCAAGTACTGCATTTTGGACTCTTTCGTTGACCATGATGGCTAATCCATTTCTTCTAAGGGATTCCTGCCTGCAGTAGTAGATATAATGGTCATCTGAGTTAAATTCACCCATTCCAGTTCATTTTAGTTCGCTGATTCCTGGAATGTTGACGTTCACTCTTGCCATCTCCTGTTTGACCACTTCCAATTTGCCTTGATTCATGGACCTGACATTCCAGGTTCCTATTCAATATTGCTCTTTACAGCATATACTGCAAATTAAAAAATAAAAAAAATAAATAGATGTTAGTTGAATGATTTTCCTTTTAAAATTTACTCTAGCAAAAGCGTTCACACTATTCTCTATATTCTCTATGGCAAGACTACTCAGCCTTTATTCCGTACACGTTTCCCATATGTTTTTCATGTTAAAATCTATCCTGTTAAATGGAGACCTAAAGTGTTCTTGTACCTGGTGGGCCACTCCATGGGCCCCGGGAACGGCAAGCTGTTGCACCATGTGGCCACTAGGGGCAGTACATTGGTAAAATTGAAAGAGGAAAGAAACTCTTCCTACCGTTCAGTGTGGAGGGACACTTAAACAGCACCCGGTGAGCTTTTTTTGATAGAAGAGTGTTAATCATGTTATATCTGATAAGGGTTGGAAAAGGAAATGTCGATCATAACCAACTGTCTTTCAGATTTTATCAGAGAGTGCTTTTAATTGCACAAACTTGTAACACCATACTAAGAGACAGTATGGCAAAAAGTATAAATACAAATTGGGATCAAACAAACCATCAAATCTAAGCTTAGTTTAATGCTGCTGCTGCTAAGTCACTTCAGTCGTGTCCGACTCTGTGCGACCCCATGGACTGCAGCCTACCAGGCTTCTCCATCCATGGGATTTTCCAGGTAAGAGTACTGGAGTGGGGTGCCATTGCCTTCTCTGTAGTTTAATGCAATTATTAATAAAATTATATTACCAAGAAACAAAACAAAAGTCTGGGACAATTCAAAACAAGACAGGGTGTGATGCCAGAACAGTAGGCCTAAGCTGCAGTCATCTTTTGCAAACTGGAATGTGATCACTCCCATCATACCCAGATCCTAAAATCTAGGCTAACTCTGCTTAGCGGTTATGATAATTTCTTGATAAGATCTTTCCCTTAAAAAAGAATCTAACTTCTCCCAATTTAATCTACATATTACTTCCAAATCTGCATGGCTCTTCTTATGTATTTTGCCTTAAAAATTAAATCTTCATACATTTAAAGTTTCAATTGATCCAGGTCATTAACATAATAAAAAGGAAAATTTCACAGGATATTTTTCAGATTTCACATCAGTGTTTGGCATTGGCATGTATTTATGTTAAATTCTTGGCTAATTATTCAGACATTTTCCATAAATTTCCTTTAGTCTTATTAATAATATACTATATATGCTGCATCTCTATGTTTTAAATTTTATATTTTAACAGAACTTATCAAAAAGGTTAAATTTTAATTTGAGTCAAATACAGCAATATGCTAGATACTTGAGGATCCTCCTAAAATGCAATTCTCTTCTGGGATTAGAGACAGTAAGAATAAATATGTGTTAACCCATGAACAAAACAGATCTGTGCATTGTTCCTAGCAGCTAGCTGCTATTATGTTAAACTTCATGCCATGCTGGTGCAGACTAGTAGGAATACTTTATTCAGTTTCTCAAATATCCTCAGCATTTATGTCCCTGTTCAGAAAATATCTATGATTTCACTTTCAGTAAATGTGGTCTGGGGCAAGGATAAAGCCCCAGAAAATATACTGTTTTGTTTTATCATGATAGGTTAGATAGATGATAGACAGATGATAGATATAGATTAGACAGATAGGCATCCTTCAATCAGTTTGCAATGGATTTTTTGTCACTTGCAAAATTTTAATAATAGGATGACTATTATAGAATAATGAATTGTTATAGGATAATGAATATTTGCCAGAAGGTCCTTATGGAATGTGACTCTGCCTTTGGGACAAGTGCTTAATTACAATGTAAAAAATAATAAACTTTAATATAAACTCATGATGCTTTAGCTCAAATTAAGCACGCTTGACTTGCATTTTGCCTTCATGCACATTAATTCATTCCTGCATTAGGTAAATAGAAAGAGACAAAGTATTTTCATAATATACATCCAAACATTGGTATTCAAACACTTAAAGAATGTTTGAGTAATTCAATGTTTCCTTATAAACTAAGAGCTGACTATCAAAAAAGCAATTTGATCTATGTTACAAATAAACATGAAGATGTTAAGGTGGAAAAATAATCTGCTATTTATTTGTTTTTGCTTTTAATTTTATATGTCAGAGACAAATTAGTTCTCCCCCACACCCATACTTCCTGTCTTGGCAAATACTTGAGAATTTGATAGTCATATTTTTCTGAATGAACAGACAACATTATAAAACTGCAGCTGGATTCGTGTGCATGCAAAAAGCAGCTGAGCAGCTGCAGGTCAAGTAGATTTTGCACAGAAAAACATTTTACAACCTGAGCTATAGCACATCCAGCATTTCTGTTATGAAATTGCCTTAATTTCTCACACCCCCCAAGGACTATTAAATAAGATTTTCCTACCTTGACATAAGCAGAATAAACCATCTGGTTGAGATGATGGACTGTGACTGAAGAAGCAACTACAGCCTTTGCTTCTACCGTAGACCTAGCAGAACTAAGAGGTTATAAATGTGTAAATATTTTGTAAACATAATTTGATTTATAAGATGCATTGATTGAACTGATTAAAAGATCTAGGAGGCATCTTATGCAAAGCTCAGGTTAGGGAGAGGCCCAGCATTATTGACTGTGGAAGGGAAACGTCAGAAATGAAACAAAGGAAGGAAAGTTGTGGGATCGGAGAGAATAGTTCCAGAGAAAGAACTGCCTGTCTGTAGAGGTATAGAGGTGTTTGACATCGTCCTCCTGCCGTCAGTGTGCCTTCTACGTGTCTGTTAACACAGCCGTTGTCTGTCTCACAATGCAAGCTCTAGAACTTGGCAAGGAGCCACACAGACATAGACACGATGTACATCTTTTGATAAAAAGAAGAGAAATGGAAGAAAATGGGAACAAAGAAGATTTATAAATAAAAATTTAAAAAATCATTTATTAGTGAGATCAAGGGAATGATAAATATACTATTGTTTTTTCCATTTTATAAACTAACATTCAAATGATCCTGAAGTGTTACATTCTTTATTTTGTATGAACAACTGACATCTTCAAAAATAGTGTATCATCTGCCTAAGAACTATCTGGACTCAAAATAAATAACTAAGGAGATTATTAACCCTGCCAGAAGTTGTGCCCTGTGTTGATCTTGAGAGTATTGGGGTGGCTTTATGTATTGGAATATGTCTTCAATTGCTTCTTCAGTTTTGATAACTCAATATCAATTTGGGCTCCTTTAATAAGCTTACCATTTAATAGTTAGCTGCCAAGATAGTTGATCTGTACTCTAGACTTTTGTCAGGATGAATAATACTAAAATCATTACTGTCCCCAAATCCAAAGTTCATTTTAGAGAAAATAAT
This sequence comes from Bos grunniens, assembly GCF_055505025.1. Lineage (NCBI taxonomy): Eukaryota > Metazoa > Chordata > Mammalia > Artiodactyla > Bovidae > Bos > Bos grunniens. The sequence goes on along the minus strand of NC_141176.1, from coordinate 4,107,285 downwards.
ATTTAGGCAGGATTTCCTGAAGGTTATATGATCTACCTAGCTCTCTAGATTCCATAATCCTATGATTTTATTCAGCTTATCAGATAGCTGTATATCCAAATTCTATTATATTGGTGCTCCATAAGACTAGTTTGATTAAACTGTGATTTGGTGTAATTTCATTAGCCCTATACTGAGTACATATAAGAAATAGTCCTGTGGAATTTAAATCTGAGTTTAACAGAAGATATGACTGAGACATTTGTTCTGTCAGTTTACAGTGTCCTCTTTAGAAGGAACTTGGGAAAATATGTTTGCTTTTATCTTACAGATATTATGAATCATCCACTTATCCAATTTTCTCTTCTAATTTTCTAGAGGTTAGAGGTTAGAGTCAGATCTCCAAACTTTTTGTGTTCTATCCTCATTCCTAGGTCTATTTATACCTCTCTCCAGGTGACCTCTTTGCAGCAAGTTTTACTTTGTTATTTTGCTGGATGTTTGGTGCTTTATGAGCCTTCTTAATTTTCTCAGAAGTAAAAAATGACAAATATAAATAATATTAATATAAATTCATTTAGCACCAAATATATTCTAAATTTTAAAACAAACATTTAAAACTGAATTTCAAATATATATATTTAAGGTGTGACTGTGTGTGTGTGTGTGTGTGTGTGTACTTGTGTTTGGGGAGAGATTGTAGTATAGAGAAAAAAATTAAATTGGGAATATAATACCCAAATTACTGAAGGCTTTGCAATGGATCATTAACAATATTATACTTACCATATATTGATTTAGTGCTTAGTTTTTGTCTGATACAGGGATGCCTGGCATGCTGTGATTCATGGGGTTGCAATAAGTCAGACACGACTGAGCGACTGAACTGAACTGAACTGAACTGAGGCTAGCTATACTTCAATCATTTCACAGTTGAGAAAACTAAAGCTAAAAAATAAACTTGACTGGGGTTATACAAAGATTATGTGTTAGAGCTGAAACTTAGGCCCAGGTCTTTCTGATTCTAAATATAGTATCTATTTAAAAAGCTCACGTTAAGCCTTTCAACATATCGTGCAAGTTTATTCTTTAATTAAAGCAGAAGCTGAAGAATAGCAGCTCATACCTTAGAGACACAGGCCAGCTTTTCTTTTTCCCTATGGAAATCTCACCAGCATAAAACTGTTGCCAAATGGCTGAGCGAATCTTAAATGCATCAATAGTAATATATTTATAGAAAGAGATTATTCTATTATACTCTGAAATGGTTGTACCACATCTTACATTCATTTGGAGAAATATAATTTAATAAGGAATCTGATACACCAAAGTGCCCACAGAAAATGGCAAACAAGTATTTCAAATGAAATACATTGCAAGAATCAGATCAGATCAGATCAGTTGCTCAGTCGTGTCCAACTCTTTGCAACCCCATGAATCGCAGCACACCAGGCCTCCCTGTCCATCACCAACTCCCGGAGTTCACCCAGACTCACGTCCATCGAGTCAGTGATGCCATCCAGCCATCTCATCCTCTGTCATCCCCTTCTCCTCCTGCCCCCAATCCCTCCCAGCATAGTCTCTATAAAAAATAGCACATCATTTATTATCACAACTGTGTTGTTTAATAAGCATTCACAATGCTTAGTGGCAGACATAACTTTGGTCCTTAATCTCTGAATCGGCTGAATGGTTCTATTGCTCTGAACCACTTGTTGAGGTGGACCTATGTGTCTGTGTTCAGTGGCAGGTTGACTCAGGAACTATGTTTATCTTGACTGGCATTCATCACGTATCTTGTGCCTCCACTAGATCACTGGGTTGGCAAGCCTGTTCTATACTTGGAATCTTCTAAGAGGTCAGAGAAGCTTATTATGGTAAAGGCACACAGACAAGAGACAAAATGAGAGGAGGCAAAGTTACTCAAGACCTAAGCTTAGACCTTGCACATTGTCATTTTTGCTACATTCTCTGGACTAATGCAAATCACAAGGACAGCTTAAATACAAAGAGCAGGATAGGAGGTACAACTTCTTGATGAGAGTACAGTAAAGTCACATAGTAATGGATGTATATAAATGGAGACGTGGGGACTGGACCATTTTGCAAATATCCTACCACAATACTAAGTGACATGAGAGTGCAGTTCTTCTAATATTTGTTATTTCTATGCATTTCTCACAACTATTAAACCTCTAATTTGATTTTAAAAACCCTATAATTTGGTATTTTTCACTTCTACATTTATTAGTACTTCCCTTTTTAAAATGTCTAGTCCCTTAGCATTCATGTGCTTCTCTAACTTGCTTGAACCTCATGTTCAGCACGGCCAACTCTGATGTCTCCAGAAAATTAGTCATTTTCTTTGAAACTCAAATGTTCTCCCAATACCAATATTAAATACTAGGCAATTTTCCACATTACGTCTCCTGCTCTCACTCAAACAATACTTCCTAGAGTAGAATCTTGAATTTGATTAAATGGATATACTGTCACTGATATATCAACTGCTGTATCCCTGTTTGATGTTATTCAGTCACTAAGTCATAGCCAACCCTTTGTGACCCCATGGATTAGGGCACCAGGCTTCTCTGTCCTCTACTGTCTTCTGGGGTTTACTCAGACACATGTCCATTGAGCCAGTGATGCTATCTAAACATCTCAGCCTCTGCCACCCCCTTCTCCTTTAATCATCTCCTGACAACACCATCACTTATTCCCAAAGCAACTCTTCCAAGACTTTTGTATAATTAAAAATGCACCACATACTCCATGTTCAAACATAGGCCAAATGTTATAATGTATAGTGAAGATTAGTATCGTGAACTATGAACCCCATGGTCTCAGTTTATAGCTGTCCCAAATCCTCTGATCTTTTTAAAATGTTTCCCCTCCTCCATTATTTCTCTCTTTATATATTTTCCTTTGCCTTTGTCGCTGATTTCAAATAATCATTTATATTCTATGGAGGTAACCTTAGAACTGACACATTTCTTAATTCCCTACTATGCACCTTCCTCTTCCCCTCTAAACTGAGAACTGAACCTTCAGCAGAAATGTTCTGTAAGTCTCTGATGAGTTAGAAAGGACAATTACTCATTCTCTGCATTTTTTTAGCCTTGACCTTTTCTTCAACTATCAATTTTCTACTACTCTGTGAAACCTGCACCTTCTTTCATTGTGTAATTTTATTATCTCAATTTTCTTTTAACTATGCCTCCTTTGTTTCTGCTCATTCTTTTTACTAGTTCTTCTTCTCACTAAACAAATAACAATAAGTTTAATCATGTTTGTTGGGCACCTACTCTCTTCTAGACACTGAACTACATGTTTAATAGTACCTGCATCTCTTGTAACCATATACAAACCTTGTGAAAGAGTTGTGATTAATATCCCCAAATTGAAGATTTAAAAAAAAAAATACCCATGAAACTCAGGTGAATTAACTTGGCTAAGTTTGCACAGGTATTACATGATAGAGTTTGGATTTAAACTGTCTACATTCAGAGACATTGAATTAATTACTACTATATTTGGCTAATAAATATTTGTCTATCGATATTTTCCTCTTTATTTTGATGTTAATATCACTATTTCTTTGTTTTTTTGCTATCCTTTGTATTCAAATGCACATTTCAATCACTCCACTTCTGACCCTTCACCTATTCTTTAGTTTTCGAAGGTTAACTTTATTTACCTGTCACTTACCTGTTCTGCAGTCCTGTATCCACCTGTCCCTTTGTCATATATCTCTTATCAAAAAATTAAGAATACAAGAGGTGAGCTTGTCATATACCCCTTATCAAGAATTAAGAATACAAGAAGTGAGCTAAAATGTACCAAATGTTGCACACCTTGCCATCATTCTCCTAAATAATGTTGCCACTTATTTATTGTTTTGTGTCAATATGACATGGCAGCAGGTGGTAAAGAATCTGCCTTCCAATGCAAGAGAGGCAGGAGACATGGGTGTGACACCTGATTTGAGAAGATCCCCTGGAGGAGAAAATGACAACCCACTCCAGTCGTCTTGCCTGGAATATCCCATTGACTGAGGAGCCTGGCAGACTACTGTCCATGGAGTTGCAAAGAATTGGACGTGACTGAATGATTGAGCATGCATGAACACAGAGTAACTCTCCTGGTCATCCAGTGGTTGAAAGTCCTCCTGCCAATGCAGGGGACAGGGGTTCAATCCCTGGTCAAGGAAGATCCCACACGCTGCAGAGCAATTAAGCCCATGTGTCACAACTGCTGGGCATGTACTCTAGAGCCTGTGTTTCACGAGAGACACCACCGCAATGAGAAGTCTGTACATCTCAAGGAAGAGGAACCCCACCATAATTAGAGAAAGTCTGCACGCAGCAGCAAAGACTCGGTGCAATCAAGAAAAAAAAAGACATGGTGAGAAGCATTTTCTATACAACATCTTATTTAATCTTCTAAAACTTCTGAAAATAGAATACTAACACTGGACTTACATTAGCATGGCAAAAGTAAATAAAAAGTAAAAATATTTTGTATTGATGTTGTATTTTATTGTATTGATGCATACAATATTCATCTTTGCCTGATTTGCTTCACTAGTGTAAGTTTCCTGATTTGGCCCTGAAGCATTTGAATTTGCAACCCTGAATTAACAAGTAAGAACTCTCATTTGATCTCTTTTTCCACTGCATTTCTTCAGTCTGAACTCATCTCTTTCAAGCATCCTTGTCTTTTGATGTTTTAGTGCAACTTGAAAAAAACTAACAAAAATAAGAATTTATTGATTTGTTTCTAAAATTCAATAGTAGGGTAGGGCCACATTTTTGTTTTCATCCTTTGGCTCTGGCGCTTTATGATTTTCAAGTCTCTGCCTATCCTGTGATTCAGCTTCAGTACTACGCTGGCTTCGCAAATAGCCACAAGCATCAATCAACCACAAGTGCATTCTTCATCATTCATATCCAGGGAGAAGGAGGATACTCCCTCCCCTTACAATCAAACTGCTTCCTGAATTATACCTGGTGGAACCACCCTAATGCCCTTGGGGATGTCATTTACTGATTGACTTGGGTCTGGGTTCCTGAAACAATTATCATAGTAAGAGAGTTAAATTTACTCTGACTCCTAGACAAATCAGGCTCACCCATGAAAATCAGAGCAGACAATTTAAAACCTCTTAATCTTTGCACAATGCATGAGGGTTTAATGGATGATGCAATATATGATGCTATTTTCTTTACCTTCCTGTATAAGAGACACTTCAGCTTTTATATATTTGAAACCTGAGATTACCTAGCACAGAGTCTTAAATATAGTAAGTGTTCATCATATATTTGTGAGCAAACATTGAACAGCTTGACAGTCTGTGAAGCAAGAAATTTAAAACTAACGGATTTAATGAGCATTACCAAAGTAAGCACATTCAGGGTATAGACTCTTTGTGTGTGTGTGTGTGTGTGTGTGTATCTCATAGCTTATAAACTAATCCTGTTTATTCTTTTTAAAAAGTACACATGTCTCTATAGCATACAAAGGTGTATATTTGAATTGCTAAAGGAGGTTACATTTTCCCTAGGCATTCAAAAATTTGTAAATAAACGTCATAGTTTTATCTAAGTTATTTTTTTCCTGCGGGACCATCAGTAATTCTATTAATAAAATATTAACATTTCTTATACTATTAAAGAAAATTGATATTATTTAAATAGCAGATTTAAAATTTTTCATATGTGGTATTTTTAGATGTGTGAGACATAGTGCAAAATGTATTTTCCAACTATAATATTTATTGTTTTTTGATAGCAGAGTGTCGGCAATAAAGTTACTAAATTGAGTTGAATAATTCATCTTAGCAATTGACTCTCTGTATTTTGACATTCAAACTAAAACTTTGAATGTCGTTTCTACTACCCATATCAGAAATTTGTGAAGAAATTTATAGAAGCAAAAATATTATTAGCTGGAGATGATGCATTCATTTTATACATCACAGTACAATAAAGTCTTTTTAGAAATATGTTCTAAAGGATTAGATATTTGAGCACAACATATGAGAAAATAATTTATCAGGATGTACACGGATATTTCATTCTAAAGGATTATGTTCTGTATAATTCTTCAGCTAAAAGGGATATTTAAGCTTCGCCGTCCAACGACACCCTTGACAAAGCATGCAGTGATATGAAACTCCCTTTTTTAAAGTGGCAGTCTGTGTAATTTAACAGCAGGCTCAAACATTATGTAGCTCTTCCTTGAATTTCTGAAGTGGCGTGTGTCACAAGCACCTCACAGCCGACTCGCAAGCATGCTAACCAGGCTGTATTACTGGTATTTCTTTGGTAATGGCAGATCTCAAAAGAGTTGAAGTTGAGTTTTCTCTGTGCTCTGAGTTTTAAAACACTGCCTAATCATTTGCTAAAGAATATTGCAAAGTTCTATTCCCAAATGCGAAATGTAAACCCCTAAAATTAGCTCAGCTTATAGAAAAAGGTGACAGAACAGGAATCCCTCTTGAGTGAGGCCTTCTTACCAGCTGAACAAAGAGAAATTTTGCAGAAAGCAGTTGGAGAAAAACGTTAGACAGAGAATTATCATTCAAATAAGATAAGCTAGTTACTTTGCTTGAGTTAGATATTATTATTTAAAAAGAATGTGCTGAAGTAAATCAGAAAAAGACAAATACCATATGCTATCACTAATACATGGAATCTAAAAAGATGTACAAATGAATCTATTTACAAAACAGGAATAGAGTCACAGATGTAAAAAGAATGTGCTTTTTAGGTGAGTTCATAGTCTTCTGGGAAACTTCAAAACTTTTTTAGGCTTGAGGGGTGTTTGGTATGTGTTGAAACTATTTTTATAATAGCACCAAGATATTTGCTATTTTCTCTGTGTAGGTATTGCACTGATGGTGTAAAACCAACAAGGGGTAAAATTGCTGGTACCTTTGCATGAATCAAGGCAATGATATCAAACTTCACTAGCAGTTATAGTATCTTCACTGCCACATATTCACAGTAAAACAATGAAGTAAAAAAGTCATTCATATTACTATATCTCGACTTAAATGTGTGACTAATTAATATTCTACTGATAAAATGAGGGGTATCTCTAGAGCATTTCTGCTGCATACTCAGGTCCTGTGATTATCTGAAGATAAAGCAAAGCACTCATGAGAATGTTTAAAATGAGAGATGAACTAGCCAGTATTTATTTATTATTTTTTAAATAAAACACCAGTTGTACTTACATGAACAACAGATGAAAAACCTATGTGGTTATCCCTAGTTAGGATATCCACAAATATTTTCTAAAAAATGAATGATGTAAGCCTGTCATTTTTATGGACAGTTTGTATTTCAATGATGAAATTTGAGATTTCAGGCACAAATTAGAATTTTGGAAACCTTATAAGAATCATGCTATAAGATTTTGTTCTTTTAAAATAAACTTATATATTAACCTTTAATATGGTTCCATTGTTATGAAATGTCCTGTTTATGCAAACCTATAGAGATAGAAAGATTAGTGGTTGCCAGAAAATCCCATGGACGGAGGAGACTGGAAGGCTGCAGGCACTCCATGGGGTCGCTGAGGGTCAGGCACGACTGAGCCACTTCACTTTCCCTTTTCACTTTCATGCATTGGAGAAGGAAATGGCAACCCACTCCAGTGTTTTTGCCTGGAGAATCCCAGGGACAGGGGAGCCTGTTGGGCTGCTATCTATGGGGCCACACAGAGTCGGACATGACTGAAGCGACTTAGCAGCAGCAGCAGCAGTGGCTGGGGGAGAGGGAATGGTGAGGGATGCTAATGAGTTCAGAGTTTCGTTAGGAAGTGATGAAAATGTTCTGGGATTAGATACTGTTGCTGGTTGCACAACCTTGTGAAAATATTAAATATAATTGAACTATAATCTTTATTTATTTTTTGGGGGGGAGGGGTGATATCGTTTATTGAAAGGCAAACTCGCTTTCTCCAGGAGTTCACTTACAAGAGGCAGCTGCCAAGATAACTTCCTCTGTGTGACAAACCAAGGCAATCAAACCAGACCCGCAAGCAAAAACCCAACACAATAAGCCTATCGGCATCATTGGATGGCACTCAGAAGCAGGAAGAAAAATTATAAAGGTATAAGATGATTGTCTCCTCAGCACAGCATTTGGCCACAAACTTGTTTATTAAATAAAATATTTTTTTTCTTTTTAAATTAGCTAAAGGAAATATTCTTGAGTTAGTTCTTAACAAACAGAAAAAATATATATGTGTACATAAAATCAAAGAACGATAGCACGTCAGAGTTGGCAAGGACCTTGAGCCCTGGTCCTCAATTCATCCCACATACTTTGTTGTTCTGAGCACATGTCTCTCAAGGTCATCCCATCAAGGTCACTGGGCTAAGATGAGCTGGGACTTGAAGACATCTATCTCAGCTCCGAGGCTGGTGTTCCTTCCAGCTCAGCACACTGCATGCATCAAGCTCACTGCCAGCCCTGTTACAGTGCAGAAGGGTGAGTTGGTCGACATGGGTAATGTCTCACCTCTAGGGTAAAGATGCAGGACTTCTGAATGGTGAACTAATCTTTAAAAGCATGAATTTTATAGTATGTCAGTCACATCTCATTAAAATATTAGCATTTAAAATTTTCCCAATTTGATTTTCTAATGCAGTAAATATTGATATAATCCCTATGACTAAAGGCCTTTGGGATCATTAATAACCTGAGAGTATGAAGTTAACTTGAGGCTGAAAAGTGTGAGAACCACTGGTGTAGCCTAATCAGAGATCAAGAATTTTAACAATGAACTTCCCAGGTGGCACTAGTGGTAAAGAACCTACCTACTGATGGAGGAGACATAAGAGACAGGGGTCCCATCCCTGGGTCAGGAAGATCCCCTGGAGGAAGGCAAGGCAACCGTCCCAGTATTCTTGCCTGGAGAATCCCATGAACACAGAAGCATGGCAAGCTATGGCCCATTGGGTCACAAAGAGTTGGACACTGCTGAAGCCACTTAACACGCATGCACCCAATAATAGTAATTATGAGGAACTAATGGAATTATCTGAAGATTGACAATTATCTCTCTCTCACTCATGACTGAACAATTTGTTTTACATTCACATTTGCATTGGCAATCTACTGGAATATCTTTGCAACTGAGTGGCCAACAGTCATTGCATTCTTGAAATCTGATTGCAGAAGGAATTAGACTGATTGGTATATTCATTACACTTGCTCCTAAGGTTAAATCCTTTCACACAAGGCTACCTCATTCTTGCAACAGGTATCCATTTCTGGATCATTATACCGTGATCATATGGTACAAAGAGCAATTGGGTGTCCTTTCCTTATACAGTGGCTCTACATGCACCAAATTAAACTAGTGGGAGAAATCAGCTGGGGCATGTACAGAACAGACAAAGCCTTTCCCCCCAGGTACAATGGTGACGCAGATTTGAGGAGTTTTATCCAGTTCCATAAACCTGGAGTGCAGGGACAAGTGCAAAGTAATGTTAATGTGGTAGACAGATCAAGAGAGATTTTTCTCTGCTCTCTAATCTAAAATGTTTGTAATTTATTCTTTAGAGACTGAGCTGTCACTTATCAAACTTTCAGTTCAGTTAAGTAGCTCAGTCTTGTCCAACTCCTTGCAACCCTATGAACTGCAGCACTTCAGGCTTCCCTGTCTATCACCAACTTCCAGAGCTTGCTCAAGCTCATGTCCACTGAGTCAGTGATGCCACCCAACCATCTCATTCTCCATCGTCCCCTTCTCCTCCTGACTTCAATCTTTCCCAGCCTCAGGGAAAGATTTTCCAAAGAGTCAGTTCTTTGCATCAGGTGGCCAAAGTATTGGAGTTTCAGCTTCAGCATCAGTCCTTCCAATGAACACCCAGGACTGATCTCCTTTAGGATGGACTGGTTGGATCTCCTTGCAATCAAAGGGACTCTAAAAAGTCTTCTCCAACACCACATTTCAAAAGCATCAATTCTGCGACAGCACTCAGATGTCTTTATAGTCCAACTCACATCCGTACACGACTACTGGAAATTTAACCAACACATTTTGTAAGAATATTTCCTAATAAAAATCTAGTGATTATAATGAACACTTCTTACTTTCTCATTGCCTTTGGAGCCTCTGAAAAGTAACTGTCCATGTTAAACTTGTCATTGATGAATAAATGTATTAAATGGAGATGAATTTGTGATTAAACAGCAAAAATAAAAAAGATTTGGCAAATGTGATTAAGCTAAAGGACTTTAGATGGGGCCATTTTTGTGGATTATCCAAGTGGGTCCCATCAGAGCACCCTTCCTGGCTGTGGTCAGAGTAAGGATGTGATAGTGGAGAGAGACACAAGGATGCTGACCTTGAGGACAGAGGAAGCGGGAGGAGGCCGGATGTGTGAGTGGCCTCTAGAACCAGAAGGGGCAAGGAAATGCCTCCTCTTCTGAAGCTTCCAGAAAAGAATGCAGCCCTGACAATAATTTGACTTTCTCCCACAAAAACCATTGTTAGATTTCTAGCCTACAGAAATGTAAGGTAATAAATTTATGTTGCTTTTATAAGACACCAAGTTTGTGTCTTACCAAGTTTGTGGTAGTTTGTTATGGAAACAATAGAAAACTAGTACTAGCATTCATATAAATGGAAAGGTGGATGCAGGACCTGGGCAATAGGACCTGGGGGGTAGAGTTGGAACAAAACCACATGTGAGAATTGCTTCATCATCATTACAGAGTTATAGTAGTGTGGAAGAATGGTATTTTTACATTGTGTTCTAAAGTTTATTTTAATCGCAAAATATATCTTGCAAAGAGTAATGATTTCAGATATATTTCTTTCTTCAATAATCTTCACTCTGTTTTCACAACTAAATCAGTGTAACTACAGTCAACAGGTTAATGACAAGCATAATTTATATGCTGAAGTGAAGAAATGATTTACTCAACAAGCATTCTAACAAGCAATTTCTTTTGACAAACATTCATATTCTCAAGATTACAAGTCAATAGTCCTCAGAGTTATTAAAACTGAACTTTCAGAATTACTGTAATGTTTTTGGTATCAAAGACAAAATATAGAATTGTATTTAGCTTTCAGTTTATGGTAGCAATTATGTAAATATTTGTTAATATTTTTCTTTAACATCTTATATAGTTTCAAATTTCTAAAAGCTAAATTTCCATATGAAATTTCTTTCATAGTCTGGTTTTATTTAACTTGTGTCCTTTGGCTTCAGCAGTAATTTATTTTAATAATTATATACATATATACACAGACAGTTGTACCTGTGTATATGTACATATATACACATGATAAAAGCTGTCATTAAACCTGGAGGAAATTAGTTTCAAGAATATTTTTAACCTTACGAGGCTTCCCAGGTGGTGCTAGTGCTAAAGAAACTGGCTGCCAAAGCAGGGGATGCAAGAGACGTGGGTTCCACCCCTGAGTCAGGGGATGGCAACACAACCCAGTATTCCTGCCTGGAAAATCCCACGGAGAGGCCTGGCAGACTACAGTCTAAGGGGCTGCAGAGGGTTGGAAACAACTGAGCAACTGAGCAGAAGTGACACAACTAATAATACTGATAGGAAAATTATTAAGCTATATATTATGCACACATATATCTCTTTGGAGAGAAAACATAACAATACATATTTAAAAGAAAAAAATTCAAAGAAAAAATAATACAATAGGACACGCAGAGATTATATAACAAAATATATTACAAAGGAAATATCAAGAAATTATTAAAAGCAGAATTCATTAAAAAAATTTCAGATATATGTGTTTCAACAGTAAGCATACATGAGAAAAATTTATTCACTGAAAGATTGACTTTCAAATTAGCACCAAATTAACACCCAAACATGTATGTAAAAGAGACATATATGAAGACATTTTCCCTATTTCACAGATGTTCTTGAACTGATTTATGTATGAAAATGAAAAGTCTTTAATTATCTTTAATAAATATTTAAACAAAGTGAGAAATTGTTATTGCTTATCAATATACAGCAACATTTAAAAAGATATTAGCACATGCTACATTACAATCTATTTATGTTTGATGTGTAATAATAAAAATATGAGCTCTTTCTCTGGATCTGAACTTTCTGATAAGATAGGACAGAAGAGAATGGGTGATGAACAGTTCATGCTCACGAGGAGGAGTCGTTTGGAGGTACCGTGAATGCTAAAGGCCACATGTCTGCACTGTCCCAAGATTCTTAATATAGTTGATGGCTACAGGAAGCATTAAATTTGGACCTTGTTACATACTCAGTGGAATTTATAAAAAATAGATTATGAAAGTTTAAATTATCATAAAAATGGTGGTTGTGACTTAAGGAGGTAATAAGGCAGTTTATTACCCGTTGCCACCTTCTCAAGATATAAGTCCTCTAAGCCACTAAAATGAAAGCCAAAATTACATAATGAGCTAAAATCCAGAATTGTATTATGAGCTAATAGCATAATAACCGATAGCAGAATTATTTAAAAAATAACTTGAGGGCTATGGTTTCTCATGTCTCCTATCTAAGAAGAAAAGAAACTGTGGACCTGCCTATGCTGAGATATTTTCCAGGAACCTTCTTTATAGGCTACGTGATAGACTGATCAGTGACTCCACAAAGATGTCCATTGCTGATCCCTTCAACCTGCATTTCTTTATGTGGCAAACAGAACTTTGTAGATCTGACTGAGTAATTTTGAGATGAGGAGATTATTCAGGATGGTAAAGAATCCACCTGCCAGTGTAGGAGCTGCAAGAGACATGGGTTCAATTCCGGGGTCAGAAATATCCCCTGGAGAAGACAATGGCAATCCACTCCAGTATATTCTTGCTTGGAAAATCCCACGGACAGAGGAGTCTCGTGGGCTTCAGTCTGTGGGATAGCAAAGAGTCAGACACGACTGAGTGACCGAACAACAACAAAAACAATAGACCCAGTGTAAACACAGGAGTTCTTATAAGAGAGATTCACAAAAAGTCATAAACGTGAAGAGAAACATTAGAGGGAGACTGAGAAAACGATGTGAGAAAAGGGTCCAACTAGTGCAGGTGACTCTGTAGGAGCCTAAAAAGGTGGGCAACGATTTTTCCTGCCAGAAACACCAGAAGGAACCAGCCTGTCAAAGCGAGACTGATTTTAGACTTCTGACCTTCAAACTGTAAAAAAATAAACTTGCTTTGGTTAAGTCTGTAAGTTTGTAGTAATTTATTACAATGGCAGTTAGAAACAAATACAATTACTTAAATAGGACTAAAGAGAGCTAAGTGACACAGCCACAGAGATTAGGACATTCTCTCAAGGGCAATCTCAAATTCATTTAATGCTTTATCAGTCTCCAAGAATGGTGGTGCTGGATAAGACTCTTGAGAGTCCCTTGGACAGTAAGGAAATCAAATTAGTCAATCCTAAAGGAAATCAATCCTGAATGTTCATTGAAAGGACTGATGCTGAAGCTGAAATTCCAATATTTTGGCTACCTGATGTGAAGAACTGATTCATTTGAAAAGACCCTGATGCTGGGAAAGATTAAAGGCAGGAGAAGGGGACGACAGAGGATGAGATGGTTGGATGGCATCACCGACTCAATGGACATAAGTTTGAATAAACTCCAGGAGTTGCTTTGGACCTCAAGGCCTAGCGTGCCTCAGTCCATGGGGTTGCAAAGAGTCATACACGACTGAGTGACGGTACTGAACTGAATAATAAAATTGTTTTCAAATCTTTATTGTATTCTTCTCCTTTCTGTAATATTGTCTTCTTTCTTCCTTCTGATGGATGTCCAAAATGAAAACTGGCATCCAAATTTCCATTTTAAACACTAAGAGAAATTTGCCCTGAAATTGAATAAAAAAAAAATGCCAAGAAGCTTCAGTAAAATTAAAATGATTCTTATAAGCTATGTTTTAAAATTATATTTTATTGCTATAATAATATTGCATGTTAACCTGACTCTCCATTGTAAAGCATGCTTAAATGAAAATATTATAAATAATTCAGAACTTAAAGGATTTTTTTAAAAATGTATGTTTTGCTCCCATAGCATTTTCAATTGACATAATATCAGAAAACACTTAAGAACTTTGATAGCCTGATATTGCACAAAACAAGCTTTTATAAGGATCATAAACAATCTGCATTTTATTTTTTAATATAAATATATGTCCATGGCATAAAGAATTCCAACAGCTCAAAGATCCTATAAAGAAAAATCAGAGACATCCCTGGTGGTCCAATGGCTAAGACTGCCTGCTCCCAGTGCAGGGTCCTGGGTTCAATCCCTGGTCAGGGAGCTAGATCCCACATTCTGCCACGGAAGAGCCTGAGTGCCACAACAGACCCAGTTCAGCCAAATAAATAAAGGAAAAAAATCAGTTCATTCTTAACATCCTGGTCCCATCTTCTTTCCTCCCCAAGGACAAACACTACAATGGTCTCCTAGATATAATTTTAGACACTCTCCCCCAAAGACAGACACTATAGTGGTCTCCTAGATATAATTTTAGAGACATGCAGTGTTCAAACATAGAGAATGTATGCATGACTTCAGCCCTGCCATTTTAACACCTGTTGTACACTAGCACTCTCAACTGCCTTGCTTCTTTGTTTGTTTGAAATAATATTCTTTGCAGATCATTCTATTATCTATTTTAGAGTTTTATTTGTTATTTTCAATGAAAACATCATATTTTCAATTTATAATGTATCATCACTTGGTCATTTGGTCCTTTCTGTATATGTGTATATGTGTGTGTGTGTGTGTGTGTAAAATACCATTAATTGCAGAGAAAAACTAGAAAGAGATTTAGATAATAGGTAAAAATTATTTACCACCAAAACTAGCTACCATAGAGAGTATAGCCTACTAAAGAAAGGATGAAAAGGACAGAATGTAATATTTGCTCAATATTTATTGTAGGTTACAATTGCAGTTTTGAGTCATTTCTCCTCTTTCACCTTTGCCGTAAATTACTTAGTATGGGTTAAGCAGCAACTGTTGAATGATTAATATGTTATTTCTCATATTAATATTGAACACTGATGTCTAGAACTCAGTTCCAATTGATTATATCTTTCTTCATCTAAAATTATTCATCTTTTGCAAAATGTGACTTCAATAAATAAGTCATAAAATGGATCCTACTGTCTCTTTAATTCCATTATTTCTTCTAGCTGGTATCTAAATAAATGTTTTTATGTTATTCTGTGGTGATAATGCTAAAAAGACTAGAAAATCTAATCCAAAGATTATCAGATAATAAATTCTTTTGTATTAGATGACATATATTTCCATTCCAGACGAGCTTTCACAGATTGAATCAGCTATGATAAAATTCAAAGTATGAAATTTATTTTGAATGTCATTCTATTTTACATTATGAAAAACACAGCTATGATATTTTCAAATTCTGATCCAAAGTGTAATGATTCAGAAGATCAGAAATATTCAGATTCAAAATTAGATTTTTGTAATTAGTAGCTAAGTAAGCTTTGACAATTCATTTTCAGTCTTAGTTTTCCAATTCCTATTCCACAAAATATGATCTATGGAAATATAGTTAATAGTATATATTGAAACATTTTTGTTATTTAATTCAAAAGAAACTAATTGACAACTTTATATTAGTCATATGCAAACACATGTTGCTGGCTATTACTGCTAATCATGTATGCCAAACAAAAATACAAATATATCATTAGGCTTATTTGTAATTAAAAATTATTGATTTAAAAGAATGATGAGCTGAGTTTTATTTATGGTCTGCAAATTCTTCAGTTGTTTTCTTTGTGTAATCTCTGAATCTCCAAATCTTTGCTTACTGAAAAATAAATTTACATCAGGTAATCTCTGAAATTCCTTCATTAATTGTATCATTAATAGCAGGTTTTTTTAGGTAATAATATACAGGTGGAGAAGGCAATGGCACCCCACTCCAGTACTCTTGCCTGGAAAATCCCATGGATGGAGGAGCCTAGTAGATTGCAGTCCATGGGGTCGCTAAGAGGTGGACACACTGAGCGATTTCACTTTCACTTTTCACTTTCATGCACTGGAGAAGGAAATGGCAACCCACTCCAGTGTTCTTGCCTGGAGAATCCCAGGGACGGGGGAGCCTGGTGGGCTGCCATCTCTGGGGTCGTACAGAGTTGGACATGACTGAAGTGACTTAGCAGTAGCATACAGGTGCCTATATTAATTGTACTAATAATCTGAATTTTAAAGCAACTTTCTTTTGCCATGAATAGAGTAAGGATAGTGCATAAAGTTTATGGTTTATGAACACCACAATATTGCAATTTCTGATTGGCTAATTGTCACCAAGAAAAATAGTAAAATTTTATTCAAAATTGTTGTAAACTAATTTGGAGGGTCAACATACTATCTTTAATACCTGGAACAATTGTATCAAACTAGTAGCAGTAGGAAGAGCCAGCATGGGAGGAAGGAAGTAAAAAGGGAAAGAAGGAGGGAAGGGGGAAGGAAAACTTGGGATGTATTATTGAATGTCAAAATGGAGAGCAGACACACAAGGCTTCCATGCAGGCAGTGCAGAGAGCAATCCTAAATAATAAAATTGCTCTCCAAAAATAAGTCAAGGAGACCTCAGAATGTACATTGAGAAATTACCTCACAAAATGGGCAATGATCCAGTCAAACATAACTCAGTCTGAGAGAAGAAAGGAGGTTAAAAAACTAGATTAGCCACAAGATGGAGAAAAGAAATAACATGCTTCTTTTTCATTTTGAGAAGCAGACTATGAAAGGTTATTTATTATATAAATCATGTGTATTCTAAGTTTGGTCAAACTACCTATACAGTGATAGCTGTATATTGATTGGCCTGGATCTTGTCTTAATTGGCAGAAATTGTAAATGTTCATTAGCTAGATATAAAAATTACTATTTTCTTATTGTTTTCCCAACCATCACTTTCCAAACACAGTTTCTCAGATTTTTGTCAAAATTTCTCTACTTGTTTCACATATTTGTTCTCTGAGGCATGAATCATAGTCTCCTTTATCTCCTTTGGACAAAACTAATGCATACTCATATAGTTTCAGTTAGCCAATCTATCATTTACACCTATATAAATAAGGATTTTATTCTAATCAGTTCAGTTCAGTCACTCAGTCATTTTTTGAAGTCAGACTTTTTGTGACGCCATGGACTGCAGCACGCCAGGCCTCCCTGTCCATCACCAACTCCCGGAGCCTAGCCAAACTCATGTCCATTGGGTTGGTGATGCCATATAATCATCTCATCCTCTGTCATCCCCTTCTCCTCCTTCCCTCAATCTTTCCCAGAATCAAGGTATTTTCCACTAAGTCAGCTCTTTGCATCAGGTGGCCAAAGTATTGGAGCTTCAGCTTCAGCATCAGTCCTTCCAATGAATGTTCAGGGATGATTTCCTAATATGTGTATAAATAGGAGCATTTCTAGAGTCTTTGATTCTTTTTAAATTATTTGGTAAAAATGAATATAGCAGTCCAAAAGCTAATTTTAACAGCAAATAAAAGTCAATCATATATAAAAGCTTATTTAAAATCACATTTCATGGAATCCAATAAAAAGAGAACCAGCAGAAACACTTTTTTGTCTCTTTTGGTCAGGTAACTCTATCTTAAACTAAATTATTTATTTATCCTATAAGATTTTAAAAACAAATACTGAAAGAATCTAGAGAGAAAATCTTACAAATAACTAGGAAGGAAGCTACATCATATCTATGGTAAATGAAAATTACAGGACTCAGAATCACAAGTATCATCTGTAATAACTTTATGAGTTTATCACTTTCGTTTATCCACAGGACTAAGGATAATAATAATTATCTCAATTTTCACTTATTTTAAAAAGTATTTTCTTGTCATTCTCTCCTGATTGACTATGAATATACCTAGCATATTCATGTTGATAAATATAACTGATGAATTTTTTCTCATGTCGCTGTTTTCTCTGTTGCTCTTTTTCTTTCTGTACATTTGTAGATGCCAAAGAATCACATCTACTCAACTTCTATTGTGCAACAACCATCACAGATTTTCAATCAGATCTAAATATATAGCAGCACTAAATTTAAGAGGAAGAGAAGCTTAGAGCAATATAAACGTCAATAATGATTTATTATATTGTATACAGTATGGTAATAAATATAATAATAAATGTCATCTATGTGGAAGTCTTAATAATACACAACAAAAGTGCATGTAGGAAGTGTTCAATAAGTACTGATGAAAGACTGAATGAAGCATAACTTTTTTTGTTTTAATTTTTATTTATTTATTATAGCTGGAGGCTAATTACTTTACAATATTGTGGTGGTTTTTGCCATACATTGACATAAGTCAGCCATGGGTGTACATGTGTCCCCCTGTCCCAAATCCCCCTCCCACTTCCCCCCTGCCACCCTTCCCCCCGCCTCCGCACTCCATCCATCTGTGCTGTCCCAGTGCAGTGGCTTTGAGTACTCTGTCTCATGCATTGAACTTGAACTTGGTGATCTATTTCACATATGATAATATACATCTTTCATAACATTTTTAATAGTAGCTAATCAAACAAAGTGATTTTGTGTGGAAAAATATAGACTTTCATATATCCAATATAATTAAGAATGTATTCAAATACTTGTTTACCATGTGCTGTGCTATGAATTTTAGGGTAAAATTAGGGTAATTTCAAAATATTATGGAATTCAGTGTATGATAGACAAAATAGCTGGTTTTATTATTAATAATTGGAGCATTTAAGAAAGAGGAAAATCTGAAGTGTGCTGGTGAAAGAACCACATAAGTCTCCTTTATCAGGTTACAGATTTCACCATTGCATGACCTTAGCAGATATCTGTATCTGTATTTTTTCAGCTAGTTCATCCTAGACATTGTGAAAGTCACACACATACACGTGTATCCCATACATACACACATAGTAAATGTAATAAAGGACAATTGAAGCAAACAGTTTTGATGTGTTTTATTTTGCAAGGGCTACTTTAGTAAACATTATAAGTTTGTTAAGAATGTGTGTGAATGCTAAGTCATGCCTGTTGCCCTCCAGGCTCTTCTGTCATGGGATTCTCTGGGCAAGAATACTGGAATGGATTCATGCCCTCCTCCAGGGGATCTTCCTGACCCAGGAACTGAACCCCTGTCTCTTCTGTATCCTCCATTAGCAAGTGGGTTCATTACCACTAATATCACCTGGGAAAGTCCCTTATTAAGAATATAAAAAGCTTATTTAAGTAGGAATTACTGAGATTGGATCAAGAAGTAGTGCTCAAAAACACTTACAACTCTGTCTTGGTAAATACATTAGAAAGTTGAAACATATTTAAAAAGTTGCTATTTGAAAGTAAATGAAGCTTTTAGAAATAGAAAAGGTTGTAGATTAACTTGCACAGATTACCAAGAGAAAACCAGAGAAAAATATGTAGGAGCTTCTTACAAACAGCTATTTCTAGGTTAGGAAACTGGAAAACATAGTACAATCCATTACTGAAAAGAGCCCAACAAAACTGTATGAATTTGCTTGGGCAAGGAAACACAAATATTATTTATATAGCCAAATTTTAAGAAATAAAGATAGATGCCTAAGAAGTGGATTTATGTAGAGGGAAACACACTCTACAGACGTAGTACGGGCCATCTCAGAAGACAAGAGACTCTGAAATATGGCATGGTCAGTGTCTTTGGGCTGGGTATTTCATAGGTTAATGAGTGGGAGGATTATTTTAATGATTTTACAGAAGATGAAAGGATTTCCAGAAACGGGGCCACCACCCACTTTTTGATTTTCTATGGTTAGCCTCATAACTACCATGGTGCCTGTGGGTACATCAAGAGAGTATATTTTTTAAATAACCTCTAACTTCAGATATGCAGATGACACCACCCTTATGGCAGAAAGTGAAGAGGAACTAAAAAGCTTCTTGATGAAAGTAAAAGAGGAGAGTGAAAAAGTTGGCTTAAAGCTCAACATTCAAAAAACTGAGATCATGGCATCTGGTCCCATCACTTCATGGGAAATAGATGGGGAAACAGTGGAAACCATATGACGCCTTATTTTGGGGGGCTACAAAATCACTGCAGATGGTGACTGCAGCCATGAAATTAAAAGACGCTTACTCCTTGGAAGGAAAGTTATGACCAACCTAGATAGCGTATTGAAAAGCAGAAACATTACTTTGCCAACAAAGGTCCGTCTAGTCAAGGCTATGGTTTTTCCTGTGGTCATGTATGGATGTGAGAGATGGACTGTGAAGAAAGCTGAATGCCGAAGAATCGATGCTTTTGAACTGTGATGTTGGAGAAGACTCTTGAGAGTCCCCTGGACTGCAAGGAGATCCAACCAGTCCATTCTAAAGGAGATCAGCCCTGGGTGTTCCTTGGAAGGAATGATGCTAAAACTGAAACTCCAGTACTTTGGCCACCTCATGTGAAGAGTTGACTCATTGGAAAAGACTCTGATGCTGGGAGGAATTGGGGACAGGAGGAAAAGGGGACAACAGAAGATGAGATGGGTGGATGGCATCACCAGCTGAATGGACGTGGGTTTGAGTGAACTCTGGGAGTTGGTGATGGACAGGGAGGCCTGGAGTGCTGTGATTCATGGGGTCGCAAAGAGTTGGACAAGACTGAGTGACTGAACTGAAATGAACTGCACTGCACTTATTTTTCCTGAAGAATAATGTCCAAGTAAAAAGACTTTCAACTTACAAAAAATAACAATGTGGATATGTTCCTTTTTATTTCTTTATCTCTTTTTCTTGCTCATACTCCCCCCTGGTTCTCCTGATTGTTTACTGCTTGTTCCTTTTTTATGTGATATTAGTGTCGATTTTAACAATAGGTATCCGATGTAAAAATCTGTAATAGATGTCACGCTTCCAGTAAATCATGACATAAGTTGTCATATGATGAGAGTATTATTTCTCCCATAACTAAAGGAGGACAGGGACATCTGTTCTTTAGGTGGAGGTCATGATCACATACTTGCTGTTGCTGAACCGATTGTCATTCCAGGACAGAGCTTGACAAGGTTGTCCTAGAAGATGTCAGCTCCTCAGAGGAACTGGTGTCACTATTAAAGTCACATGAGACCAGCCAGACCACACAATTCCCTAAGATGTCCATCAGTGTACAATTTATCCTTAAGAAGACACAAACATCTAATGGAAACATTAAAATTATTAATTAATTAATAATTGACCTTAACTTCTTTTATTGTTGATGAAGACATGAGTCAGAGAAACTTCTGAGGTTTAAAAAGTCACTGACAGTAACATTTGTAGTCTTGTGGCAGCAACATTGGAATAAATATATGAAACATCATAATAATTGGACTAAATAACTAACATGTCCGTATAAGGCAAAATTAAAGCCCTACAGACAAATTCATTTTAATTTTCAACAATTTATTTATATTTATTTAGTGTTTACTAGGCATAAAGACCCATGCAAGGTAATGTAGACAAAAGAGATGAAAACTGTGAATCTTAGTTTAAAAGAGATTAATTTACTTTGGTGTAAATACACACACAGTAAAATACTACTAATAAAGCAATTCTGAGTGTGAGATTCTTTACTCATCTTTTATTAATGACTAGGAAGTCTAGAAAGTTTCTAGTGTCTTATATGACTAAATACTAAGGTAAATATTGAATAAACTTGAAGGTTTATGGAAGCTATTTTTCCATACATTATCAATATTTAAATAATGAAATTTTAAATACAATTGACAGATAAATCTCATAATTCTGAAAAATGGGTCAATCACACAAGAGACTTAAAATCTTTTGAAATGTTTTGCTATGTACCATAATAAATCATACATTAATGCTAATGTATAAATTTAAGAACAATGAAGTATATCATTGATTTACCTATTGTGTCAATGAGACAATATTTTAACTACTGTATAATTCATGGTATCAAGTTTAACAAAATATTCCTAAGTCAAGTTTCAGCTACCTTATGCTTAAAATAATTTACATTTTCCATTTGTCTTCCAACTAAATGTTTTTGTAAATTTTTCAAAAGAAAAGAGTGAAAGTTGCTCAGTCATGTGTGATTCTTTGTGAGCCCATGGACTATAGCTTACCAGGCTACTCCATCCATGGAAATTTTCCAAGCAAGAATACTGGAGTGGCTTGCCATTTCCTTCTCCAGGGGAATCTTCCCGATCTGGGGATCGAACCCCGGTCTCCCACATTGCAGCAAACGCTTTAACCTCTGAGTCAGGGAAGCCCTCCTTTGATCTATATTGGTGTACAAAAGGCTATTTTTACTTAGTTTTTAATAGCTTTACTGAAAGAGGATTGAATAAGAATTATTCCTTTGTCTCTTTTTCCTACTGATTTTTTTTCTACTTAGCCTTCCCTCCAATCATTATTTGCTTCATTTTCTGATTATTCATACACCATTTTTCAGTGCTACTATCCTTGCTAAATTTAATTTTCATCTGTTATAAATCTTTTATTCACTTAATACAACCAGAACTTTTTAACTTTTATCAGTTTCACCAGAATTCTTTTATTATTTGCTACCGGTTTGTTCTGCCAGCTCCGTTTCCTCTCCCTTTCTCCTGCTAATGGGAGGAAACACTACACCTGCAGATGCCACCTTCCCTCTTTATCATATTCTGAAGAACATCTGATACTCACTTGCAGTAATAGAAAGAGTTTGAACAAAGAAGGGGGAAAGGCCTGTAGCTGATGGCCTTCCAGCAGGCTTGTAAAATCATTGTGAGAGGGAGAAGCCAGCTGTTGCCATGGCATTTTGCCTAGCACAGTTGAATCAGGTCACTCCTTTCCTGAATGGAGAATACTGGCATCTTATTGTCATAGGTACAAGAGGCCACATATGTCCAATGAACTCATCATTTCTGTGAGTTATTTAAATGAAATCATTGCAACTCACCCAGTTGTTGTCATCTGACAACAGACTGATTTCAGAATCAGACATTTGATTTCTGCCCTGCTTCTGTCAGTGAATAGCCACATAAATCAGGGCAGAAAGCAATTTGACTGTTTTGATTTAACCAGTTTTAATCAGGGTTAATGATACCTATTTAAATTGTTTATTGAGGCACTTTATGTTTTATTTAAATCAGAACCCTACATCAACCTCAAAGTGCACTGAAAATTATATTTGGAGTTTGTTATGTAAGTAAAGAAAACGTATTCCAAGTTTGACATCTAAAATTCTTGAGAATATTCTAAGTAATCATATTGCCATCAAACTTCATAAAAGAGTCACTGAGTTAAGCAGAGTTCAAATTACTTATGTAATTTATTTTGGTGACAAAAATAAATAAGTAAATTTTTAAGGTTATTAAGTGACATCTTGTTTATTGCCAAAAAATATTTAATAGTTTAAGAAGGTGTTGATACAATTTGTAAAGTTTAAAAATAAAATAAAATTAAAAAAAAAAAAGAAAAAATAGTTTAAGAAGGTGTTGATAATAATAAAGAATTTAAGTTCAAAAGATTATATCACCATCTGAACAGTAGATGCCATGGGGAAAATGAGACAGGCTTATTCCTCATTACTTTTGAGCACTCAGAGGCACTTGAGATTTGATGGGAAAAATAAAAAGCCAACATATTCTACTGAAGATGCTGGGTTATGTGCACATTCCCTGGAGATCTAGAATCTCTGTTCTTTATCTGGCTTAAACCGTAACTTATTTTTGTTAAGGATAAAGATAAATGACAGTTAATTGTTTTAGTTGCTAGTGTGGTACAAGGCAGTAAGTCTTAAGAAAATATAATATTGTTTGTTTTCTCATGAGTAAAACGATATCTGTTAAACTCTAAAAGAAATTTTAGTAGAAAGACATTTACTGGAAAAATAGTGCTTAGCATCAGTATTCAGCAACAACATAGCTAATTTTATTTGTCCACTTAAGATATATTTCAGATGGCTGGGCACACTCATTGCATGGTTTCACATTCAAGACATAAATTTGTTTAACATGTTCTGTTAGTTAAATTGACTAATACAGAAAAGAGAGAAATTCTTTATTTTTTATATTAATTAGTTTTAAAGATTTATTCTACTTCATCAGAGGATTTTTTTATCCATTCAGGGAACAGTTCATTCTCTTTGTCATTGAATAACTCATTTTGAAAATTCCCTACATTTTTCCTAAATGTTTGCAGTTTGGCAAGTTCAAAATGAATTACTTTTTTACATATCTAAGAGTAGTGAAATAAGAAGGAATTTCCAAAAATGACCTTAGGAGATCACTTAATTATTGACTAGCTGGGACTTAAAGGAACTAATCTTCCTCAGTAAAAAGAGTAACTTCTAAACTGGCTAAAGTTCATATCTAAGAGGAATGTAAGAGATCAAATAAGCTTTGTTTTAGATAATTCTTTGTGTTAAGAGTGTATGCATTATTTAGTATAAGAAGTGAGCTTTGCTGTAGGGTAAAGTAGAAAACTGGAAACATATATAGACTTGGCTGACCAGAGTAGGTTTAACTTGGAAATGGTGGGTACCACACACTTTCAGACAGCCAGTTCTCCAAAATTTCTTTTTATAGTAACCTTGTATATTCCCAATTGCAGAATGGGCATCCAGTAGCCTGTTCATTCTCTATTAAGAAGGGTAATTTTCCATAGATCTTCTACCTATAAAAAGTGAGATAAAAAATCAAAATTTCCATATTGGAATTCAGACACACATTAAGAATCTAAGAGTCCCAAGCTCTTACTTCTCATGGGATGATGGGGATCACATCTTATCCAATAAAGTCTTTTCCATAAACCCTTCTGTAGAAGTTGTGGAATTTATCTGAAGCCATTTTTCATGGCCAGGCTTAGACCCAGAAATTATTCCCATGAATAATATGAAATAATTATGAAAAAAATCAACTATAGTTGTGACAGCAAGAAAATTAAATTTAAATCTATTCTTATGATAATACCCTAATTTTATTCACTTAGTCCCTTCCTTACTGAGGGTGGGATAGTTTCTTAAGTTCTCTACTGTTCCTTCCTATGAGTTGTCACCATGAATTTATCCAAGAAGTTCTAAATTTTATAGGTTTCCTTTGAAGTTTTTCTTCAACATAGAAATCCATTTCACCAAATTTAAGTGATCCTAAAAATTAAGGGACAGTGTTGAAACACTTATATTCTGGAGAAATATAAGTATTTCTTGGGGGAAATATACACACATGCGTGTGTACACACACACACACATATATATATATTTCTTTTTCTGGGGGAAAGCCTTCTGTGGTGCTAAAAATGTAATGAATAGGTAAAACATCAAATTTTAAAAATGATAGGAGTTTATTATAACTGAGAAAATTACTGAATGAAAAACAAATTTCAGTGAACACTAAGGACAAGCTCATATCTGCTACCTAGTGTCTAACTTTTTGTATTTCTTCTCATTTTGTTAACCAGCAATGCATTCCTAAAACAACCACAGGCAGCATCCACCAGGCTTTGTTTTTAACACATATCATGACTACGGTGGGGCTGCCCAGAAGGTGCAGTGGTAAAGAACCCACCTGCCAGCACAGAAGACATGGGTGTGATCGCTGGGCCGGGATGATCCCCTGGAGAAGGAAACGGCAATCCACTCCAGTATTCTGGCCTAGGGAATTCCATGGACACGTGAGCCTGGTGGTCTGCAGTGCATGGTGTCTCAAAAGAGTTGAATAGGACTTAGCAACTAAACAACAACAACATGAATATATTAATATTACATAATACTTTATCTAATGCTTGCCTTTTCTCCTTGTCTGTGTCCACTGTTAAATTCTCAGCATACAGTATAGCACGTGACAAATGGTAAACTCTCAAATAATTACTGAATGAATTTGCTACCATGAAAATTCAATACATAGTAACAATGAATGGAAAAAAAAAACTTGGTAATCCAGTTATTTGCATTACAATAATTTTTATTTAAAATGTTTCATTTCAAGAAATCAACTCTCACATGGAAAAAGGGAATGATATATTTTAAGAGTAAGTTTCTCTATTCTTAGAATATGAAAACTCTTCTTCATATCTTGCCTTGTTATATTTCTAAGTGAGAGTGACCTGAAAATTACTGAAGCTTCATGAAGGTTAACATTGTTTTTAGATAGAATGGGGGAGTATGGAAATGTGGTTAAGCTGAGTACTGTAAACATTTCCTGCTAACTGTAAAGAAACAACAACAAAAGTCTTCAATTTTAGTAATGTGTAGCCTGCAAAGTAATGTACCAGTGCTGAAATAAAAATGTTGGAATCTAATATCCTAGCTTCCATAAAATCTGTAATACTGTCATCTATCTGTACTGTTTATTGAGTTTAGGTGTTAAAATAGTAGAGGCAAAAAGCAAGATTTCTCTTCTCAAGGAGTTCTTTTACTGTAGCCCAAGATACGCATTTCGGAAATGAAGCTGGAGTAGTCAACACGTTCAAAGAGGGGGGTCATTTTAGAAACTCATGAAAGGGAAACCTAACCTAAGATGAAGGCATAATGGAAAGCTTCATGAAATAAGTAATATTGGAGCTAAATATACTAAGGATTTGTAAGAAATATCAATGGGTAGAAGTGGGAATGTACATTCTAGAAAATAAACATAGAAATACTGAGATATTTGATTAAATATGTTGTATTTGCCTTTGGGTAGCTGCAAGTCACTCAGTGTAGCCATAGTTAAGGCGCCTGTGAGAAAAAAAAAATGAAAGATAGGGCTGGAAAGGTAGGCAAAAGTGATCAGTGAAACTCTTGTACTAATTAAAGAACTGTACAAATATCACTAAAGTAGTGATGGTTTGAAATTTAGAAATATGTTTATATATTAGGAGTGGCAAACTTTTTGGCTGTAATATAGGGAGAGAGGTATTAACACCTTATATGGAAGATGATTGAATATTAAGCACTATTTTTATTTAGAGTAGTTGCTTTACATTTTCCTCTAGGTTTCAGAGAATGTTTCCTTTGCCTGTCATTGATATAAACACTCTGTGTTTCTTAGAATGGTATAACTTTTTTTTGTAGATGGAACACACATTATCATGTTTTTAATCCAATCTAACAATTCTTATCTATATGAATGCAGAGTTCCAAAGAAAAGCAAGGAGAGAGGAAAACAATAGAATGGGAAAGACTAGAGATCTCTTCAAGAAAATTAGAGATACAAATGTAACATTTCATGCAAAGATGGGCACAGTAAAGGCCAGAAATGGTATGAACCTAAGAGAAGCAGAATATATTAAGAAGTGGCAAGAATACACAGAAGAACTATACAAAAAACATCTTCATGACCCTGATAACCACGATGGTGTGATCACTCACCTAGAGTCAGACATCCTGGAGGGCAAACTCAAGTGAGCCTTAGGAAGCATCACTGAACAAAGTTAGTAGAGGGGATAGATTTCCAGTCGAGCTATGTCAAATCCTAAAGATGATGCTGTGAAAGTGCTACACTAACTATGCCAACAAATTTTGAAAACTCAGAAGTGACCCCAGGACTGGAAAAGGTCAGCTTTCATTCCATTTCCAAGAAAGGCAATGCCAAAGAATGCTCAAATTACCACACAATTGCACGCATGTCACACAATAGCAAAGTAATGCTCAAAATTCTCCAAACCAGGCTTCAACAATACGTGAACTGAGAACTTCCAGATATTCAAGCTGGATTTAGAAAAGGCAGAAGAATCATAGATCAAATTGTCAATATCTGTTGGATCAAAAAAAAAACCCAGAAAATTCCAGAAAAAAAAATCTACTTCTGCTTTATGGACTACAGTAAAGACTTTGACTGTGTGGATCACAACAAACTGTGGAAAACTCTTTGAGAGATGGGAATACCAGACCACCTGACCTACCTTCTGAGAAACCTGTATGCAGGTCAGGAAGCAACAGTAAGAACTGGACATGAAACAATGGACTGGTTTCAAATAGGAAAAGGTATATGTCAAGGCTGTATATTATCACCATGCTTATTTAACTTATATGCAAAGCACATCATGAGAAATGCTGGGCTGGATAAAGCACAAGCTGGAATCAAGATTTCTGGGAGGAATATCAATATCCTCAGATATGCAGATGACACCACCCTTATGACAGAAAGGGAAGAGGAACTAAAGAGCCTCTTGATGAAAGTAAAAGAGGAGAGAGAAACATTGGCTTAAAACTCAACATTCAAAAAATGAAGATCATGGCATCTGGTCCCATCACTTCATGGCAAATAAAGAGGGAAACTGTGGAAAGAGTGGCAGACTTTATTTTGGGGGCTCCAAAATCAGTGCAGATGGTGACTGCAGCCATGAAATTAAAAGGCGCTTACTCCCTGAAAGAAAGTTATTACCAACCTAGATTATTAAAAAGCAGAGACATAATTTTGCCAACAAAGGTCCATATAGTTAAAGCTATGGTTTTCCCACTAGTCGTATATAGATGTGAGATTTCAACTATAAAGACAGCTGAGCCCCATAGAATTAATTCTTTTGAACTGTGGTGTTGGAGAAGACTCTTAAGAGTCCCTTGGACAGCAAGGAGATCCAACCAGTCCATTCTAAAGGAAATCGGTCCTGAATATTCATTGGAAAGACTGATACTGAAGCTGAAACTCCAATACTTTGGCCACCTCACACAAAGAACTGGCTCATAAGAAAGACCCTGATGATTGGAAAGATTGAACGCAGGAGGAGAAGAGGGTGACAGAGGATGATGTTTGAATGGCATCACTGACTTGAGGGACATGAGCTTGAGTAAGCTCTGGGAGTTGCTGATGGACAGGGAGCCCTGCTGTGCTGCAGTCCATGGGGTCGCAAAGAGTCAGAGATGATTGAGTGACTGAACTGAACTGAACAACCTTTGTCTTTTAATTGGAGTATTGAATCAGTTATAATTAGTGATATGATTTGGTTGAAATATATCATCACACTAATTATTTTATTATACTTCCTAATATTCTATATTACTTTTTCCATCCAATTTTGTTACACAAGAATTGTTTTAGTGTTCCATCTTATTTCTTCTATTGACTCATTAATATTTCTTTCCTTTGTCATTTTATTAATTTCTCTAGAACGTACAACATATAACTGTTGTTAACAACAGTATATAACAACAATGTATATGACAATGTATATAACAATTGTATATAACAACGTGTTATATACACATTCTAATGTCAAATAATATTAATCTTTTTCATCTATAATGTGCATCTCCTAAAATTGCATGAGTTCATTCCCCCTCCTGTCCTTTATGTTATAATTGTCATATATTTTCAATATATAT
The DNA here is from genome assembly GCF_055505025.1 of Bos grunniens. Taxonomy (NCBI): domain Eukaryota; kingdom Metazoa; phylum Chordata; class Mammalia; order Artiodactyla; family Bovidae; genus Bos; species Bos grunniens. The sequence goes on along the minus strand of NC_141176.1, from coordinate 4,078,024 downwards.
TATAAACCCATTAGTATGCTATTATTTTTCTTTAAGTTCCAAATTTTTAGAATGAATTTTAGAAATGAGAAAAAAAATTATGTTTCCTTTGCCTCTATGTTACTGGACTATTTTCTCTATGTCCACATCTTAGATTCCATTTCCAATTGTTTTCTTTCTGCCTGGAGAAAACTCTTTAGCAAATTCTGTAGTGTAGATATGCTGTCAACAGATCCTCTTAGGAATAGTATATAATAAAAAAATTGCTTAATTTTCCTTCACTTTTGAAGTAAATTTAGTAAGATACACAGCCTAGTTTAATATATTTTTCATTTAATACTTTGAGGAATGCTATTTCATTTTCATGTGCCTTGCACTGCTTTTTAAAATCAAAAATAGAACATCATTGTGATAGTTGTTCCTTTTTACACGAATGTGGCTTTTAGTCCTCTTCTCCCTTCTGATTGTTTTTTAAATAGGATTTCTCTTTGTCATTTTTCAGAAATTTTTCTGTAGTGCATCTTGTTATTTTCTTTGTGTTTATCTTGGTTAAGTGGGGTTTCCCAGGTGGCTTGGCAGTAACGAAGCTGCCTGCCAATGTGGGATACAATGCAGGAGACAAGGGATTGATCCCTGGATTGGGTAGATCCCCTGGAGGAGGAAATGGTAACCCACTTCAGTATTCTTGCTGAAAAAAAATCCCGTGAACAAAGGAGCCAGGCAAGCTACAGTCCTTGGGTACGCAAAGAGTCAGACAGGACTGAGCTCACATGCATGCATATTGATTATTTTGAATATGCCCATTTCAGATTTTCATGAAGTCTGAAATATTTTTGTACATTCAAAAAATTTTCTGCTCCTTCTTCCATATCCTCTCTTTCTGGTATTCTCACTAAATCAATCATGAATTATTTGATATTGTTCTATAGACCACTAAGATTCTGGGCTTTCTGCCTTTTGCCATTTTGCAATTTATATTTTAATTTTGGATAGTTTCTGGTGTTCTTTGTTCAAATTCATTAGTTTGATAATTTTTGCAGTATCTAATTATTTTCAAGCAATAAAGTGAAGTTCTAATTCGTATTTTGTGTTTTCAGACATAGAATTTCAATTTAGCTCTTTCTTATAGTCTTCATAAGATTCATATATAATTAAAACAAATGGACTAATCATATACATATATATACACACATATTTGTGCATGTAATATAACTGTTTCTAAGTCAGAATATTCTTATTGTATAACTCCTGTCATTTATGGGCTTTCATTCTACTGAATGACTTTTCCTTCTGGTTATGGGATATAAACTGCTGCCTATTCACATGTCTAGAAATGTATATGATATAATAGGGATTATAAACATTGTTAACTGTTGGGTTTTGTATCCTTCTTTATAAAAGAGTGTTGAATTTTGTTTTGGCAAACATTTAATACATTTAATCATTTGAACTTTGTGAGGATGAATATAAAGTATCTTTTGCTCTATGACTTGTTTAGCCATACACCTACAGTATGGCCTTGCTGAACTTTCTACTGAATGCTATTTATATTCGATGGAGTCTTTATACACTGATTATTCATGTCATGAATTCTTGTAATCCCATGAGATCTAAGAATTCTTCAGGTTATAGTTTCTTGGTAATTAATCCTTTCCTGCTAGTAGTTATTAGCCTGAATTCATTCCCTATCATTCTATGTATCTGTAGCTTAAAGTGGAGAAGGCAATGGCACCCCACTCCAGTACTTTTGCCTGGAAAATCCCATGGATGGAGGAGCCTGGTAGGCTGCAGACCATGGGGTTGTGAAGAGTTGGACACGACTGAGCAACTTCACTTTCACTTTTCCCTTTCATGCATTGGAGAAGGAAATGGCAACCCACTCCAGTGTTCTTGCCTGGAGAATCCCAGGGATGGGGGAGCCTGGTGGGCTGCCATCTATGGGGTTGCACAGAGTCGGACACGACTGAAGCAACTTAGCAGCAGTAGCTTAAAGAGTTAAAACTAGGATTAAAAAGATTCTCATACAAATTTAATTGCACTGCAACTCAAATTTCAACTACCTCAACTTTCCTGAATTGTTTCTCTGTCTGCTCAACAAGACGATAAATCTCTGATTGGAGTCTTTTTCTGGGTTGGAGATACAGTAAATACTTCCAGATTAACAACAACAGCAACAAAGACAGAAAAAAAATATTTTTTTCCATATAGGACACAGGATTATGCTGCTTTTTTTCCAATATCCACATACATATATATATATATTTTTTTAATTGTTCTCAGTTCAGTTCAGTCACTCAGTCACGGCCGACTCTTTGCAACCCCATGGACTGCAGCACGCCTGGCTTCCCTGTCCATCACCAACTCCCAGAGATTGCTCACACTCATGTCCATTGAGTTGGTGATGCCATCCAACCATCTCATCCTCTGTCATCCCCTTCTCCTCCCACCTTCAATCTTTCCCAGCATCACAGTCTTTTCAAATGAGTCACCAGTGTCAGGGTAGCCAAAGTATTGGAGTTTCAGCTTTGGCATCAGTCCTTCCAATGAATATTCAGGACTGATTTCCTTTAGGATGGACTGGTTGGATCTCCTTGCAGTCCAAAGGACTCTCAAGAGTCTTTTCCAACACCACAGTTCAAAAGCATCAATTCTTCAGTGCTCAGCTTTCTTTATAGTCCAACTCTCACATCCATACATGTCTACTGGAAAAACCATACCTTTGACTAGATGGACCTTTGTCCACAAAGTCTGTGCTATTTAATGTGTTATCTAGATTGGTCGTAACTTTCCTTCCAAGGAGCAAGCATCTTTTAATTTCATGGCTGCAGTCACCATCTGCAGTGATTTTGGAGCCCAAAAAATAAAGTCTGCCACTGTTTCCACTATTTCCCCATCTATTTGCCATGAAGTGATGGGACTGGATGCCATGATTTTAGTTTTCTGAATGCTGAGTTTTAAGCCATGTTTTTCACTCTCTTCTTTCAGTTTCATCAAGAGACTCTTTAGTTCCTCTTCACTTTCTGCCATAAGGGTGGTGTCATCTGCATATCTGAGGTTATTGATATTTCTCCCTGCAATCTTGATTCCAGCTTGTGCTTCCTCCAGCCCAGCATTTCTCATGATGTACTCTTTATGTAAGTTAAATAAGCAGGGTGACAATATACAGCCTTGATGTACTCCTTTCCCTGTTTGGAACCAGTCTGTTGTTCCATGTCCAGTTCTGACTGTTGCTTCCTGACCTACATACAGATTTCTCAGGAGGCAGGTCAAGTGGTCTGGTATTCCTATATCTTGAAGAATTTTCCACAGTTTATTGTGATTGACATAGTCAAAGGCTTTGTCATAGTTAATAAAATTTAGTTTAATACCAACTACTTATTAAGGTCAGAAGCAGATACCCTAGCCAACATACTTTAATTATCTCTCTTCTGCACTGTTTGAGGACCCAAGCTCAGCCTTTAGTTTCTAATTTATTTTCAATACCTAGCTGAATACTTGTCACATTTCCTGAGGCTATGCAAATGAAAATACTGGTTATTGCTGCTGTTCAGTTGTGAAGTCCTGTCCGGTTCTTTTGCCGATGCCAAGGACTATGATTCACCAGCCTTTTCTGTCCATGGGATTTCCCAGCCAAGGATACCAGAGTGGGTTGCCATTTCCTTCTCTGGGGATCATCCTGCCCCAGGGACTGAACACGGCTCCTGTATCGGCAGGCAGATTCTTTACCACTGAGTCACCAGGGAAACCCCAAAATATCGAATTTAGCTCTAAAACTAGACTGAGTTAAAGGTATATTACCTTCCTATTGGTGCGTCTGAAGATGCACTCAGTTTCATTACTAAGAAAATATCATTTACAAACATGTGCTCAAAACATGTGCCAAACTACTAAGAAATGTACTCTCTTTACTTAACAGTTGCTGGTACATTTTCGTCCCTTTCTAACGTATATTCTTTGTTCCCTGGCTCCTTGCCTCTGCATCCTGGCTGATCAGCATTTTGCTCAGTCACCACTGTGGTAATAAGAGGGCTGAGGCATCCGGTTTGCTTTGAGGCAGTAGTAATGCATTCCAGACTGAGTCCTAACAGTAATTGGATTCCCCTGTTAGGCAGAAAATAAATGCCATGACACATTCCATACAATTTTTAACAAATATTATCCACAATACAAATGCCCCAAATTATATCATTAAAAACGTTAACACTGACTTTTGTGTGGGCCACATCCTCTTTGAAGTTTTGTTTTTGCTTCCATTCCAAGTCCTCCATTCTTTCATAAAGAGGCTTCAAAGTTATGAATCTGTAACAAGCTAATTTTTTTCTTCCCCTAACCTATTTGTGAATTCTGTATTTGATAGTTTCTGGGCATTCACCAGTAACTCTGTTTTCCTATATTTATCATTTAGATATATCTCTTTATAAAATCATTTTCATGTTTTCCAGTTACTTTGAAGAAAATTTAAACTTTAAGTCACATTTTCCCTGACCTATTTACTTTACTTTTTATACCCTTGCAGTATTGAATTTCCCTCCTATACTTGTATACTTTCAATAGATTCCTAATTCTAGTAATAAACAAAGAATGAAATATACTATTTACAATATATTTAATCATATATACCTAGTCTCAACAGTTATACAATTTTAGGTAAATTATTCCAACTTTCTATCCCTCATAATTCTTACCTGTTTATAAGAATTTGCAAGAGTTTGTAAGGCTGCTAAGAGAATTGTAAGGCTGCTAAGAGAATTGAAAGGCCTAAGCATGCTTTTGATTGGTTTGGTATTTAGAGTAGTCTCCACTTACAAATACTTTCAATAAATGCCATGTAATATATAATGACTCTCTTCATAGTATTTCTCATTAATCACTTACAAAACAAAATTTTAGACATGACTAGCGCTTCAAGGGAGAAGGCAATGACACCCCACTCCAGTACTCTTGCCTGGAAAACCCCATGGACGGAGGAGCCTGGTAGGCTGCAGTCCATGGGGTCGCTAAGAGTCGGACACGACTGAGCGACTTCCCTTTCAATTTTTACTTTCATGCATTGGAGAAGGAAATGGCAACCCACTCCAACGTTCTTGCTTGGAGAATCCCAGGGAAGGGGCAGCCTGGTGGGCTGCCGTATATGGGGTCGCACAAAGTCGGACACGACTGAAACAACTTAGCATCAGCAGCAGCAGCAGCATGGCTTCAAGAGATAAAAAATTACCTTTGCATGATCAAAACCTTGTTGGCCATATTTGTAGACATTTAACATTAGGTTGCCTACCAAGGATCCTTTGAAATCATAACACAGTCATTTACAATCCATAGGTTAATGTTTGCCAAGCTTAGGAACAAATTACTAGATGAATTATTCATTTGTTCTATGTCAATACAATCATATTTGTATATTTCCCATCTCCTTGATTAAAATATAATCTCTGTAAGGGATACCTGTTTTGTTTACTTTTGTATCTTCTATGCCTTGCACAGTCGGGCACATACTGAGCATCCAATAAATAAAAACGTAATACATATGTAAGTGTTTTGCTGCTAATAAATTTAAATAGTTTAACTGTAGAATTGATAATACTAATGATTTATGAGTTTTTTCACACAATATGGTATGTGCACCTACTTTGTAATTATTAATTAAAAGAAGTTATATAAACACTACACTACTTATAAACCTCACCTAAATTATTGATAATGTGTGTATGTTCAGTTGCTGAGTCATGTCCAACTCTTTGCAACACGGTGGACTGTAGCCTGCCAGGCTCCTCTGTCCATGGAATTTTCTGGGCAAGAATACTGGATTGAGTTGCCATTTCCTTCTCCAGGGGATCTTATTGACCCAGGAATCAAACATGCTTCTCCTGAGTCTCCTGTGTTGACAGATGGATTCTTTACAACTGTGCCACCTGGGAAGCTCATTGATAATACACAGCTTAATTAAACTATAACAATAGGATCATTTTACCACAATTATTTTTATTATTCCATGTGAAGATTGTGTTCCTGATTCACTAATATTTTTTTTAAATGAGTAAGGAGAGAAAAATCATGTTTTGAGTGTTTTCAAGGAGCCTAATTTTTGAGAATTATAGTGGAAATAAAGATCAGTTATAAACCCAAGCTCTTTTTCTCTGAAGGTGTGCATTGATTACTCAATTCAATTCAGACCATCAGAGATTGATATGCATAATGAAATCCTCAACTTTTGATATTTTAGAGTCAAGTCAGTAAATGATAATATAAAAATCAAACTGATCTGAGACTATACACAGCCTAAGGTTGATATACACTTTGAAAATTTCTGAAAAAGCATTTTTTAAGTGTCTCAAAATGGAGTAATTCTTTGGATATTCCATGAGCTTTTACTCCACGGAATACAATCAAGAAATAGAAACAAAGTAAGAAGCAAATAAAATCTAAATTTGCTAAATAATTTGATGTTTTTGTTTTGTTGCTACAGCCTTAGAGATCATCTTCTGATTTTCTTCATGGAGGAACACTTGAGTTAATGGTTTGAAAATTGTTAGGCCCTTCGAGTGAATTTCATAAGCATTTAGAATACATGCCAATTTCAGTTGTTGCCAGTCATTTGTATGACTTGCCTGGCTTAATATCACAGTAGATTGGGAAAATATCCAACAAAATATCACTTTAGGATAGAATTGAATACCTGCAACACAATCAGATGTAAACAGAGAAGAAATTGGCCATGGTTTGGAGTGATGTGAATGACTGAAACATGGCTGAACATCTTGAAGCATTGATTCATATTATATAAATTGAAAATAACAAAAACACCTTAAAAATATATGCTTTAAATTTAAATTTCCTCCTAAGAAAATATAAAATTAATTTGCTGTCAAATTGGAAAGTCTCACTAATTTGAAAACATGATGTTTGTATTGGAATAACCGTAATTACACACGAATTCAAATATTTGGTTCATCACCATTTTTCTAAATGTGTCTTTAACTACTTCTATGCCAAGTGATATTAGTTATGAACCTTCAAAATGCAGCTTTCTTTCACTTTAAAAATGCAACTTTTGTTCTGTTATTCTCTCTCTGGAACAATATTCTTAAGCGGATAATACAATGAACCATCATTTGGCTCAGTCCCATTAGTCCCTAACTGAATGTGTAATTCCCTTTTGATCTCCTATTTAGTTACAAATTATACTACTATGCTTTTAGTGTAAAAGAACTCCCATCTCTTCTCATGGCCTTTATTTGATTTGATTTGGATGACTTTGATTGTATCCATGTCTTTTTTATTTTTCCAATTTCAATTAAGTTTGCCATTCTAATGAGGAATGGTATATCTTGTCTGTAATTATAATCTAAATATACAATGAAGATGACTATTTAATCCTTTATTGTATAAATATTTTTCTTAAACTTCACCATAGTTTTAAGTAAGCATTTTTTCCTCCTTTTTCTCAAAATTTCTAAAATCTGAACTATGTTGAATAGAAAATGCATTGCAATTATTTGGAATATATTATTTCTTGTAAGACTGAGTACTTTTTCCTCAGAGTTTTCTTCTCATAATGAAAGAATGTCATTCACATTCACAAGTAGTTTTCTTCTCTCATAATGGAAGGTCTGTTCATTATTTAGAAATGTTCAATCAAACTATCTTGACTAGTAGCTTCACTGCTATTTTGATTAAAAAAATATGTAGGGTTAGGAAGCCAATTTCTGAAGTATTTCAAGTAGGTATATGGATTGTGTATATGATACACTTGTAATTACTATGACAATTATAACTGTTACAGCAGCAGTTAAACTTTCAAATACCATTTCCAAAATTAAAAATAACTGCTCTCCTCAGTATTCTAAAATAATTGCTATTTATTGGATTTTCTCTTTAATCTTGAAATTAGCAATGAATTTAGTAAGTGTACCTAATACTGCAAAATAAAAACATACCATAAAAGAAACATCTTAAACTGTACTCTTAGTGATTTTTAAAAATTTCATCATTTTCCAGTTTTTTAAACTTCACTCTACTTGTTTCATTCAAAAGAGTTTATTAAGCAGAAAAATGTGATTATGTATATGTATGGGTTTATTGTATATGTCACTAGGTGAAATCTAGTGAAATCAGATAACCATGATGGTTTGATCACTCACCTACAGCCAGACATCCTGGAATGCAAAGTCAAGAGGGCCTTAGGAAGCATCACTATGAACAAAGCTAGTGGAAATGATGGAATTCCAGTTGAGGTATTTCAAATCCTAAAAGATGATGCTGTGAAAGTGCTGCACTCAATATGCCAGCAAATTTGGAAAACCCAGCAGTGGCTGAAGGATTGGAAAAAAAGGTCAGTTTTCATTCCAGTCCCAAACAAAGGCAATGCCAAAGAATGTTCAAACTACCACACAATTTCACTCATCTCACACTCTAGCAAAGTAGTGCTCAAAATTCTCCAAACCAGGCTTCAATAGTATGTGAACCAAAAACTTCCAGATGTTCAAGCTGGATTTAGAAAAGGCAGAGGAACCAGAGATCAAATTGCTAACATCCATTGCATCATGGAAAAAGTGACAGATTTCCAAAAAACATATACTACTGCTGTATTGATTACACCAAAGCCTTTCAACTGTGTGGATCACAATAAACTGTGGAAAATTGTGGAAGAGATGGGAATACAAGAACACCTGAACTATCTCCTGAGAAAACTGTATGCAGGTCAGGAAGCAACAGTTAGAACTGGACATGGAACAACAGACTGGTTCCAAATAGGAAAAGGAGTATGTCCAGGCTGTATATTGTCACCCTGCTTATTTAACTTATATACAGAGTACATCATGTGAAATTCCAGGCTGGATGAAGCACAAGCTGAAATCAAGATTGCCAGGAGAAATATCAATAACCTCAGATACGCAGATGACACCACACTTACAACAGAAAGCAAAAAAGAACTAAAGAGCCTCTTGATGAAGGTGAAAGAGGACAGTGAAAACATTGGCTTAAAACTCAACATTCAGAAAACTAAAATCAGTCACTGATGTATAGAACAGTCTTATGGACTCTGTGGGAGAGGGAGAGGGAGGGAAGATTTGGGAGAATGGCATTGAAACATGTAAAATATCATGTATGAAACAAGATGCCAGTCCAGGTTCGATGCACGATACTGGATGCTTGGGGCTAGTGCACTGGGACGACCCAGAGGGATGGTATGGGGAGGGAGGAGGGAGGAGGGTTCAGGATGGGGAACACATGTATACCTGTGGCAGATTCATTTTTATATTTGGCAAAACTAATACAATTATGTAAAGTTTAAAAATAAAATTAAATTAAAAACAAACAAAAAAAAATCATAGTATCCTGTTCCATCACTTCATGGCAAATAGGTGTTGAAAGAATGGAAACAGTGGCAGATTTTATTTTCTTGGGCTCCAAAATCACTGCAGATGATGATTGCAGCTATGTAATTAAAGTCGCTTGCCTCTTGGAAGTGAAGTTATGACCAACCTAGACAGCATATTAAAAAGCAGAGTCATTACTCTGCTGACAAAGGTCTGCCTAGTCACATCTATGGTTTTTCCAGTGGTCATGTATGGATGTGAGAGTTGGACTGTGAAGAAAGCTGAGCGCCAAAGAATTAATTGATGCTTTTGAACTGTGGTGTTGGAGAAGACCCTTGAGAGTCCCTTGGACTGCAGGGAGATCTAACCAATCCATCCTAAAGGAAATCAGTCCTGAATATTCATTGGAAGGACTGATGCTAAAACTTCAATACTTTGGCCACTGATGTGAAGAACTGACTCATTGGAAATGACCCTGAATTTAGGAAAGACTGAAGGCAGGAGGAGAAGGGGATGGCAGAGGATGAGGTAGTTGGATGACATCACCGACTCAGTGGACATCAGTTTGAGAAGCTCCAGGAGTTGGTGGTGGACAAGGAAGCCTGGCGTGTTGCAGTCCATGGAAGTGCATATAGTTGGATACAACTTGAGTGATTGAACTGAGACTGAGATAAATCTATCAAAGCAGCATTTCCAAAATATGCTTCAAAGGTTTTGATTTTTCATTAGAATTGATATTAATGAATGTTTTTAGCAGCCAATTTAATACAATTATCCTTACTGTAGGAATTCAATTAAGTCTAATGTACATGGTCTCAAGACTATACTAGTCTCAAATTGTCTAAAATTCACAGATATATTCTGTGCCATATTTCCTCAATGTTTTCAACACAGATTATTTTATTTAGGTATGTCATTCAAATAAACTACCTAATGGAATGGTCTTCAGGAAAAGCTAATATAAATAAACAGATTTCCTTTTGTATTTCATGCAACCGAAATAGTAAAACTGACAGTGTTGTGGTAAGTAGCTAATAGTCAATGATTTCCTACTCCTGTTGTTAATATATTTTAATTTTTATTTCCTAATTTTCCATTCTCTAGTGTGTTCAACTTGTTCTTTTTTTTGTTCAGTCACTAAGTTTTGTCTGACTCTTTATGACCCCATGGGTTGCAGCAAGCTAGGCTTCCCTGTCCTTCTATATCTTCTGGAGTTTGCTCAGATTCATGTTCACTGAGTCAGTGATCCTGTCTAACCATCTCATCCTCTGTTGCCCTGATCTCCTTTTACTCTCTGTCTTTCCCAGCATCAGGGTCTTTTCCAGTGATTTGGCCCAAATGTCATTAATTTTTTAGTTAGGCAATAATTCATAATTTTTCTAAAATATACACATTATGCATACTATATATATATGTACACAAAAGTTGTTCTACTACACTTGATAAAGGCTTGAGAAAGAACATTAAAAAAAAGAGGTGGAGAAATTGGAAAGCATAAACTAAATGAACTGGGAACACTAAATATGAATTTAAGAGTTAAACCAAGTAAATGAAAGTTAATGATTATCATCTAGCCCAGTTTTTGTTTTTAAACATGACTGCTCATTAGAAACATATCTGGAGCTCAAGTTAATATTTTAATATTTTTTAAAAAATATTCAAGCTAATTCTGATATGCATCTGGAATTTAAAAAGTGATTACAGGTTTTTCTATTAAATGATAGTTTTGATGATATGAAATTCTATTATTTTTCTGTTAACCTATCATGATCCAATGGTATTATGCAATAGTTTCATAATCAAAATAGTGAAAGATGTTTATCAGTTTTCACAACCAATAGCCAGGCAAAAAATAAAATATTATTAAAATTGCAAGCCATAATGGAAACATGATTAACTTAACAATATAAAACAGCTAAATACAATTTGGGGGTCAAGTAGAGTGATGTGGTAAGTGGAAGTACATATATGCAACATGTTTTCATCCACCCAGCCAGTCTATGTCTTTTGGTTGGTGTATTTAATCCATTTACATTTAAAATAATTATTGATATGTATGATTCTATACATATCAACAGGGCTTCCCTGATGGCTCAGATAGTAAAGAATCTGCCTGCAATGTGGGAGACCTGGGTTCAATCCTTGGGTTGGGAAGATCCTCTGGAAGAGGAAACGGCCACTCACTCCAGTATTCTTGCCTGGAGAATTTCATGGACAGAGGAAACCTGCAGGCATGACTGAGTGACTTTCACTTTCCTATTACCATTTCTTAATTGCTTTGGGTTTATTTTCTGTAGGTCTTCTCTTCTGTTTCTTGCCTAGAGAAGTTCTTTTAGCTTTTGTTGTGAGGCTGGTTTGGTGGTGCTGAGTTCTCTTAACTTTTGCTTGTCTGGAAAGCTTTTAGTATCTCCATCAAATCTGAAGGAGAGTCTTGCTGGGTAGCATATTCTTGGTTGTAGGTTCTTCCTTTTCATAACTTAAAATATATTGTGCCATTCCCTTTTCATTTGTAGAGTTACTATTGAGAAATCAGCTGGTTGCCTGATAGGAGTTCTCTTGTATGTTATTTAATATTTTAAATTATTTTAAATGTGTTGCTTTTAATATTTTATCTCTGTGTTTATTTTTGCCAGTTTGATTACTATGTGTCTCGGTGAGTTACTGCTTGGGTTTATGCTTCCAGGGACTCCCTGTGCATCCTTAATTGACTATTTACCTTCCTATTTTAGGGAAGTTTTCAGCTATTATCTCCTGAAATATTTTCTCAGGTCCTTTCTTTCTCTCTTCTCCTTCCGGCATCCCTATAGTGTGAATGTTGGTGCCTTTAATGTTGTCCCAGATGAGTCCTAGACCGTTTTCATCTCTTCGCATTCTTTTTTCTATATTCTGTACTATGCTGGTGATTTCCACCAATCTGTCCTTCAGATCATTTATCTGCTGTTCTGTCTCAATTATTCTGCTATTGATTCTTTCTCATGTATTATTCATCTCTGCTTGCTTGTTCATTAATTCCTGTAGGGACCGAATGTTGGTAAATATTTCTTTCCCCCTATCTATTGTTTTCCAGAGATCCTTGATCAACTTCACTGTCATTATTTTGAGTTCTTTTCCTGGAAGATTGCCTATCTCCCCTTTATTTCTGGGATTTTGTCTTGTCTGTTATCTGGGAAATAACTTTCTGCTTTTTCATGCTGATTAAGTTTCTGTAATACACTTATTGTCTTAGCTGCTGTGCTACTGTGGTTCTTCTTGTTTCTTCTGTCTGCTCTCTGATGGAGGAGGCTAAGAGGCTTGTGTAAATTTCTTGATGGGAGGGGTTGGTGATGGGTAACACTGAAACTTTCTCTGGTGGGCAACCTTGCAAAATTCAGTTCAGTTCAGTAATTCAGTCTTGTCCCACTCTTTGGGAACGCATGAACCACAGAACACCAGGCCTCCCTGTGCATCACCAACCCAGAGTTTACTCAAACTCATGTCCATCGAGTCAGTGTTGCCATCCAACCATCTCATCCTCTGTCGTCCCCTTCTCCTTCTGCCCTCAATCTTTCCCAGCATCAGGGTCTTTTCAAATGAGTCAGTTCTTCACATCAGGTGGCCAAAGTATTGGAGTTTCAGCTTCAACATCAGTCCTTCCAATGAACACCCAAGATTGCTCCCCTTTACTGGTTGGATCTCCTTGCAGTCCAAGGGACTCTCAAGAGTCTTCTCCAACATGACAGTTCAAAAGCAGAAATTCTTCGGTGCTCAGCTTTCTTTATAGTCCAACTCTCACATACATACATGACCACTGGAAAAACCATAGCCTTGAGTAGACGGACCTTCGTTGGCAAAGTAATGTCTCTGCTTTTTAATACGCTGTCTAGGTTGGTCATAACTTTCCTTCCAAGGAGTAAGTGTCTTTTAATTTCATGGCTGCAATCACTATATGCAGTGATCTTGGAGCCCAGAAAAATAAAGTCAGCCACTGTTTCCATTGTTTCCCCATCTATTTCCCATGAAGTGATGGGACCGGATGCCATGATCTCAGTTTTCTGAATGTTGAGCTTTAAGCCAACCTTTTCACTCTCCTCTTTCACTTTCATCAGAGGCTTTTTAGTTCATCTTCACTTTCTGTCATCTTCATATCTGAGGTTATTGATATTTCTCCCAGCAATCTTGGTTCCCGCTTGTGCTTCTTCCAGCCCAACGTTTCTCGTGATGTACTCTGCATATAAGTTAAATAAGCACGGTGATAATATACAGCCTTGACATACTCCTTTTCCTATTTGGAACCAGTCTGTTGTTCCATGTCCAGTTCTAATTGTTGCTTCCTGACCTGCATATAGGTTTCTCAAGAGGCAGGTCAGGTGGTCTGGTATTCCCATCTCTTTCAGAATTTTCCACAGTTTATTGTGATCCACACAGTCAAAGGCTTTGGCATAGTCAATAAAGCAGAAAAAGATGTCTTTCTGAAACACTTGCTTTTTCGATGATCCAGCGGATGTTGGCAATTTGATCTCTGGTTCCTCTGACTTTTCTAAATGCAGCTTGAACATCTGGAATTTCATGGTTTGCTTATTGCTGAAGCCTGGCTTGGAGAATTTTCAGCACTATTATCCTAACATGTGAGATGAGTGCAATTGTGTGGTAGTTTGAGCATTCTTTGGCATTGCCTTTCTTTGGGATTGGAATGAAATTTGACCTTTTCCAGTTCTGTGGCCACTGCTGTGTTTTCCAAATTTGCTCACGTATTTAATGCAGTGCTTTCACAGCATCATCTTTTAGGATTTGAAATAGCTCAACTGGAATTCTATCACCTCCACTAGCTTTGTTCATAGTGATGCTTCCTAAGGCCCACTTGACTTCACATTCCAGGATGTATGGCTCTAGGTCAGTGATCACACCATCGTGATTATCTGGGTGGTGAAGATCCTTTTTGTACAGTTCTTCTGCATATTTTTGCCACCTCTTCTTAATATCTTCTGCTTCTATTAGGTCCATACAATTTCTGTCCTTTATTGAGCCCATCTTTGCATGAAATATTCCCTTGGTATCTCTAATTTTCTTGAAGAGATCTCTTGTCTTTCCCATTCTGTTGTTTTTTTCTATTTCTTTGCATTGATCCCTGAGGAAGTCTTTCTTATTTCTTCTGGCTATTCTTTGGACCTCTGCATTCAAATGGGTATATCTTTCCTTTTCTCCTTTGCTTTTCTATTCCCTTCTTTTCACAGCTATTTGTAAGGTCTCCTCAGACAGCCATTTTGTTTTTTTGCATTTCTTTTTCTTGGGGATGTTCTTGATTCCTGTCTCCTTTACAATGTCATGAACCTCTGTCTATATCTCATCAGGCACTCTGTCTAGCAGATCTAGTCCCTTAAATCGATTTCTCACTTCCACTGTATAGTCATAAGGGATTTGATTTTCATACCTGGATGGCCTAGTGATTTTCTCCACTTTCTTCAATTTCAGTCTGAATTTGGCAATAAGGAGTTCATGATCTGAGCCACAGTCAGCTCCCGGTCTTGTTTTTGCTGACTGTATAGAGCTTCTCCATCTTTGGTTGAAAAGAATATAATCAATCTGATTTTGGTGTCAACCATCTGGTGATGTCCATGTGTAGAGTCTTCTCTTGTGTTGTTGGAAGAGGGTGTTTGCTATGACCAGTGTTTTCTCTGGCAGAACTCTATTAGCCTTTGCCCTGCTTCATTCTGTACTCCAAGGCCAAATTTGCCTGTTACTCCAGGCGTTTCTTCATTTCCTACTTTTGTATTCCAGTCCCCTATAATGAAAAGGATATCTTTTTTGGGTGTTAGTTCTAAAAGGTCTTGTAGGTCTTCATAGAACCATTCAGCTTCAGCTTCTGCAGCATTACTAGTTGGGGCATAGACTTGGATTACCATGATATTGAATGGCTTGCCTTGGAAACGAACTGAGATCATTCTGTCGTTTTTGAGATTGCATCCAAGTACTGCATTTTGGACTCTTTTGTTGACTATGATGGCTACTCCATTTCTTCTAAGGGGGTCTTGTCCACAGTAGTAGATATAATGGTCATTTGAGTTAAATTCATGCATTCTAGTCCATCTTAGTTTTCTGATTCCTAGAATGTCAATGTTCAGTCTTGTCATCTCCTGTTTGACCACTTTCAATTTGCCTTGATTCATGGACCTAACATTCCAGGTTCCTATGCAATATTGCTGTTTACAGCATCAGACCTTGCTTCTATCACCAGTCACATCCACAACTGGGTGTTGTTTTTGCTTTGGCTCCATCCCTTCATTCTTTCTGGAGTTATTTCTCCACTGATCTCCAATAGCATATTGGGCACCTACTGACATGGGGAGTTCATCTTTCAGTGTCTTTTCTTTATTGGGCCTCGCCCAATAAAGCTTATAATTCAGTTGTCTGCCAATGGGTGGGGCTGCACTCCCTCCATGGTATTTGTTTAGCTGGAGATGACCCAGCCCTGGGGTCTAGGGGCTCCATGATAGGGTTAAGGGTGAACTCCAAGAGGGTTTACACCAAGGAGGGGTGGGGGGTCTTCCCGGCCTGATCCTGTCGGTGTCCATGTCCCTGTGGTAAGCCTCTGCTGATCCATGCCTGCACAGGAGACCCTCCGGCACTAGCAAGTCATTTTGATTCAGCAGGAAAGGATCACCGCTCCTTTCCTCTGAGTCTTGAGGTGTGCAAGGTTTTTGTTTTTGCCCTCCAAGGTTGGAGTCTCTGTTTCCCTCAGTCCTGTGGAAGTCTTTTAATCAAATCCCACTGGCCTTCAGAGACAAACTCCTTGGGGTTCCTAATTCCTTTGCCAGATCCCCAGGCTGGGAACCCTGACGTGGGGTTCAGAACCTCACAACAGAGGGAGAACCTCTTTGGAATTATTTTGGATCACCCACCCAGCGGGTATGGAATTTGATTTTATTGTGATTTTTCCCCCCCTACTGTCTCACTGAGGCTTCTTTGTCTTTGGGGTATCTTTTTTTGGTGAGTTCCAGCATCCTCCTGTTGATGATTGTTCAGCAGCTCATTGCAATTTTGTTGCTCTTGCAGCAGGAAATGAGCACATATCCTTCTATTGGCCATCTTGAAACAGAAGCCTACTTTTCCATTTTTATTGACTTAAATATTTGTTTTAGATGTACAGCATGTTGGTTTGTTATATGCATATATTGTGTAACAAATACCATAATAAATTTAGTTAATATCCATCACCTCATAGAATTATAGATTTTTTTCCTTGGGATGAAAATTTTTAAGATTCACTCTCTTGAAAATGAAAAAAGTGAAAGTGTTAATTGCCCGATCATGTACAGCATTTTGAGACTCCAGGTACTGTAACCCATCAGGCCCCTCTGTCCATGGCATTCTCCAGGCAAGAATACTGAAGTGGGTTGCCATTCCCTTCTCCAGGGAATCTTCCCTACCCAGGCATCAAATATAGGTTTTTTGCATTGCTGGCAAATTCTTTACCATCTTAGCCACTAGATATGAAATATAGTTTTGTTTTTTTTTTTAACTATAGTCACAGTGATGCACATTCTGTAATTGTATCATACTAAGCATTTCGGGTCTAGAGTCAAAATGTATATAAATATATACAGTATGATTCTGGTGACAATATTGTAGCTATTACTAACACTACAATACAGTATAATTATGGTATCATTTTCCCCATTCACTTTGCAAGACTCTCTTATTCTGTCCATGGATTTCTTCTTCACGAAAGCATGCAATGAAGCAGAAGTCTAATCAGCTATAGTCATATCAATGTCTGTGGATCATCTGTGACTTACTCAGAGTTACCAAATATGTCTGGTCTTCAGTCACCCTCATTCTTTTGTTTATTGTTCTTGTTTTAAATTATGCCATTTCTGTTACTATCAAACTGGCAATATTGAGAAAAAATTTGCATTAGCTGGCAAAGATATTTGGAAATAAGTAATAACAGCTCTTATGTACCATTAGTAAGGATTTAAATTAATACACCATTTCTGGAAATACATTGGCACAAGTATTCATAGTTTTGAAATTTGACTTCTTGGTAGAGATAGAGGACATGGGCATTAATTTTGCTTAGAGAAAATAGAAAGAGTTTTTTTAATAAGTAAAAATGCCTCAAGGAGAAGGAGAGAGGTAAAGTAAGATAAAGAGCAACACTGTGGAAATTCACAGATGAAAGATTTAGGAGACCGGAGAAAACTCAGTTAAAGCTGATTATGTGAAAGGCTGAGCTCTAATATCACTTTTGCTACCAAGTTCCTCAAGTCCTCAATAATGGGTGCATCCAGATGAGTAGAAAGGAAAGGCTTTACAATAAGGAGAACTAACTGGTTGGAAAGTATTTAAGAAGCTGCTAGGTCCATTCCCTCTCCATAACCCCACCTCAACTCTAAGTAATCCCACAATCCTCTCTCATTATGTAACAGCTCACTCTCCAGGAAAAAGCTGAACATTTTCTCTTTAAAAAAAAAGAAAAGAAAGAAAACCACTAAACAGAAGTTATTTAAATGCATGTATCAGGTAGAATTAAGAATGAAGAAAAGATGCACTTAATGAAAGAGGAAGCCACCAGTATGCTTCTCCCAACTGCCTCACTTCTTGCACTTTGGGGTAAACAAGTCATACTTTTTATTTTTTCTTGTAGAAAAGATACAAGGGCATCAAATCACCCTCAGGCAAGCCCTCAAGAAGCAAATCTAAGCCACAGGCCACAGAATCCTCTACACTAAACACAGAAGACAATGAAAGGAAATAGACATATTTGTGGTAAATAAAATTGTATTTCAGAGAGAGGTAATAGCAGGAAATAAGAAGGAAATAACTTTACTGAAAAGGAGAACAGGAATAGGTCTATTGAAAATTAAAAATTAAAATTTAATAAAATGTTTTGGAAAATAGAGTTGAGAAAATCTCCCAGAAGACAGAGTTCAAGAGAGAACAGAAGTGCAAAAGAAAGAAGGGAAGAGAAAAGGAAAAAAAAAAAAGGAGCCAATAAAGAGTTCCAGAAAGAGAGAGAACTGAGTAAAAGGAAAGAAAGGAATTACCAACCAAAACAAGAACATTTTCCAGAGCTGGTGCATGTGTGTTTACAAAGGGCACACATTACTCCACAAACTAGAAAAAGTATATCACCACCAAGGCACATTATTTTGAAATTTCAGAAAACTGAGGCTGGACAAAAGTTTGACATGCTTCCAGGGGTAAAAAGTAGGTTACATACAAATGTAGCTCTATAAAAGTGTATGTCCTTAATCATGAAATTACTAACATGCTGTACACATATAGGGAGGATGAGTCAGGCAACACGGGTGCGTGTGTGAGGTGGAGATGGAGAGAGAAATATAAACTAAGTCGTCATCCTCCAGTGTGTAAAGTCACTTGTTAATGCCTCAAACTGAAAAGTTAAGGAGAAAAGCAATTACATTAAGCTGAGATATGGTGGTTAACAACATCAGCAAGGAATTAGCTAAAACAGTTTACGGTGTTTAAGAGTGAGAGGAGAAAAAAAGGAAACTATAATCTCTAACACTATGTAATTCTCTGAATAAATGCAGAATATTGACTTAGAAAAATAGATAAAATATATTTCACAAATTAAAGGCACAACTACATCTCTAAATATTGAATTATTTCTTTACTATATCAGTGTTTTTAATATCACAGTTTGTAAATAATTAAAATGTACAAAAATAAGAGAAAATTTTAATGAGATTCACTGCATCTATATAATGGGACATTATTTATTCATGTGACACCTAGAAGAACTTGAGTATTATACAAATTATTATAAATTAAGTGAAAAAAAACAATAGAAATGTGATTCTTTATATTTTCCTTCTAAATTTTATGCATTTTCAAACTGTTTTATAATGACCATGTTTATTTCACTCACAGTTTCACAAAGTTAAAGACCTGTGAAACTGTAACTACAGCTTTTCCTACTAAGGTTGTATGTTCACTACCTTCACATTCAGCCAAAACCAGCAAAAGAAATTTGAATTTATAAGTCTAACACAAATGGTAATAGACTTATTGTTTTTCCTATATAGCTTAAGTGAAAAATTGTCTCAAGTTAATAGTTTTTAGCTTTCCCCAGGAGTAGAATTTGGAGTGAGAAATTGTACCTTGCCATTAGGAACCTTTCTTACAGACAGTAATATTGTTATTGTCACAGATTGTTATATAGTCAGAACTAAGTTATCTTTTTTTTTTTTTTTTTACTACTTCAAATGGCAATTTATAGCTCTTTCTTTCACACTTTTTTAATGCTGAAGAAGTGAAGGTATAATTTTCTGCAAATGTATTTCCCAGTTATAAATCTGATTTGAACACAAGAATGCATATATTCATGTAATGCTGAGCCAAAGGTATAATAGGAATGCACAAGAGAAACACAAATAATTTATGTCTACACGATGCCATGGTTTCAAGAAGAAAATTGAAAAGGAACCGATCGACAGAATCTGGTGTGTTTGAGTTTTATCCTGGATATTTTAACTGAATTGATTAAATAAGGTCATAGTGATATTACTCTGACATTGGCAGCTTGAATTGGCTGTGAAATTATTTAGTAAAGATACATTTCCAGCACTCAAATTTCAAACATTTTGCAGTTCTCTGCATAAGAATATTATCAGTAAGTCCTGTATGAAGATGAAGAAGTTGTCCAGCTCTGTGTTAAGCACAGCAGAGACTAGAAAAAAAGATTCTGTAGTCTTTCAGGTGCAAGCCTAAAGTTTGTGAATATGTAACACAAGGATGTATGTAATATGTAACACAAGGATATATATAATATGTAAGTGTAGAAATTCATGGGAGAGGCCGGATAAATGCTGAAGGAGGTGATGAGCAAGCAGTCAAGAAAGGGTGTATATATTCTAGAACATTTCAACACAGATAAGTTCCTTCTGAATTTTCATCAAGATTCTAAAGGGGCAATTATGTTTCCACTGCATAATGTGCTCTTTCATAGCTATGTATATATGAGAATAATGCAGATTTTATGCATAGATGTGCTATTTTTAAAATGAGCAAAGATGAAATATGGAGCTTAAACACATAAACCTACAATGATAAAATTGCTGACTAAAATAAAATCGTAAAATACCAAAATATGTAAGTGACAAAAATCTTCTACTTACTCAAGTTCTCACAAGAAACTTACAATAAAAGTCTGTGGTCTTACGATATAGAACAAAGATTGTTCAAATGTATGTTTCCATTTGCCAGGTGACTTTACTGCTAATTTATTTCAGAAGAGTTTATCCATTGTGTCTATTCTCAAAAGAGTAATTGAAGGCAAGTTATTAAAAATGATAATTAATTATCTTATTTGTTTCACTTAACTGAATCTGTCACGGTCATATTGAATATTTTTCATAGAGCATTTGATTATAATTTCTCTGCCTTTCCGTTTCTCCCATCCAGCTTAATTCAGCAAATGTAGTAGAAAGACTTCACCTCTCTTCTCTGTCAGAGTGTCGTACTGCCAATAAAACTGGTACTGAGTCCAGTGGGAAAAAGATTATTTTGATCTTGTGATTGGCTTATTCACTGGAAATAAATGGCTCTCCTTGTCATCCAAGAATCCTCTTTATATACACTGTGGTGTTTTTGTAGGATTTCCATGACTTAGCGATAAAAAGGACAGTTCAGAAATGTAGAAAAAAATATTCTGCTATTTTGAATTTACTCAAAGGTCACTGATGGGAACAACGAAGTCAGTGAACAGGTCATCGCGCCCCTTTTAATAAGCTTGCATGATTATAACCAGTTCTTCTAGAGCTGTAATTCTCCCTCTTACTCTAAATTCTGTCCGAAACGGAGTACTGGAAGTAAAACTTTATTTCTATGACCATCAAACAGTAGAAGAGATATTTTATTTCCAAAGCAACATTTGGAAGTCAGAGTTATATGTAGAATTTATGAAAGTGGGTATTATTTTCCCTTTTAAATAATTTAAAAGATTTAATGTTTAGTCACAATATCAAAAACTCTTCCTTTGGAGTTATTCCTTGGCTGTGTCAACAATCTTTCAATAAATATTTATTGAGCATCTATTTTATGTGAGGCATTGTGAAGCAATGTTGAAATACCATTATTTTTAGGGAGTGATGCAAAGTTACTGTAGCAAAGTTAATATCTTATGTGTTTAGGGTATAGCACCTTAAAGAATATTGTTATTTGCTGAGCACAAAGACTCAAAGCACAAGATTCAGTTTTCAGGTACAAGTTAGGGGAGTGGATTAGAAATAGACAAAAAGAGCGTAATGAGTACACACTCATATTAAATTTAATCTCATTTAACACTTTGCAAAAACAATACATGGATACTATTTGAATGAGCAAATTGTCATGACATACAGACTTAGGAATGGAGAAAGGATGATCTGAAATGTCAATTTTAGGGCTTGAGATTTAAAATGTGGCACAGTTTCAGTGACAATAACATCCATGAAGATATCTCTAACTTGGATTAACAGATGAACAGAATTCATAGAAATGAGAAGGCAGTCTCAGGTTAGATCATTAGCACAAATACTATTTGTCCAAAGATGAGGATAGAAATATAGGAAAGCTAAATATCATGAACTTGATGTCAGTGTTCTATAATAAATTAGAAGACACAGAAAGAATGACTAACACAATAGGAAAAGAGAAGGGCGTTTCATGAAGATCCTAGGTCTGTAGCAGCCCTGAAAGGTTGTATCTGAAGTTAAGGTAAAAAACTGGTTCAAATGGATATTTTATTATTATATATATATATATATATATATATATTACATGCACTGCAGTATTTCATCATCAGAACAAATGAAGGAAACAGGAGAAATATGGAGTATTTTGAGTAGACAATGTCTTTGAGGATGTAGCAGTCAGCTATTGTCACATCAATGCCACATAAACAACAGCTAACTTCAGTGGTTTGAAATAAATAACCTGTGCATGATCTACAGGTTGTGACTTGCCTGATTTAGGCTAGACTCAACTATGTTGCTTTGTCTTCAGTTGTGGATTAGCTGGGTTTAATGGCACCCCACTCCAGTACTCTTGCCTGGAAAATCCCATGGATGGAGGAGCCTGGTAGGCTGTGGTCCATGGGGTCGCTAAGAGGGACACGACTTCACTTTCACTTTTCACTTTCATGCATTGGAGAAGGAAATGGCAACCGACTCCAGTGTTCTTGCCTGGAGAATCCCAGGGACAGGGGAGCCTGGTGGGCTGCCGTCTATGGGGTCGCTCAGAGTCAGACACGACTGAAGTGACTTGGCAGCAGCAGCAGCTCCCGGCTACAAGTTGAATTCCAGGTATCTCTACATCTGTTTTGCTAAGGATCAAGCTGAAGAAGAAAGGTTCCTTTAGCCTGCTCTTTTCATGGGCTTCCCAGGTGGCTCAGGGTAAAGAATCTGCCTGCCAATGTAGGTGACACAAGAGACGTGGGTTCGATCCCTAGGTCAAGAAGATTACCTTCAAGAGGAAATGGCAACTTATTCCAGTATTCTTGCCTGGAGAATTCCATGGACAGAGGAGCCTGGTGGGCTATAGTCTCTGGTGTTGCAAAGATTTGGACATGACTGAGCATGCATGCATACAGAGAAACTCTCCTGGTGGAATATATACATCCTTAATCTGAAAAAGAGTATATATATATATATATATATTATTCACTTTACTATCCTTGCTATAGAGCAAAACTAGCATAATACTGTAAATCAATTATATGCCAATAAAATTAATTTTTAAAAAACTTCCCCACGACTTTTCCAGACAATTATATTTAAAAAATTTGCTTTTCTTACTCTTTGCTTCTCCCCTTCTGATGCGTTATACCTGCACATGTGTCTCACTCCAAAAGTTACCAGCCTTTGCGGATTCATTCATGTTCTTTCCTAAGTTCTTTCCTAAGTTCATATGGTTGTGTACTGACTGTCTTATCTATAGAATAGCAATGGATAGTGGCATACAATGAGGTCAGAATCCGTACCCAGGATAGCAAGATGAACATTTTACAGGCTGTAAGTGCAGACACTGTATTATGGGATACTGAGAAATTCAAGGGAAGGAAGTGGGACAGCAATGGGTTTTCATGGGAAATCTCTCAAAGTTGCTTACGCCTATGAGCTGCAAGTGGGGAGCAGTTGGGTAGTGTGATTAACCACAAAATGTTTCAATCTAACTGTGACAGAAAAACTTATAGAAACTGTTAGCACAGAATATTTATATGAAAACATCGTTTTCAAAAACTCTTTGCATTTTGATATACTTTAAGTAAAAAATTCAATAAAATTAGTTAGCAGGCCTGTTATGTAAAGAATAAGTTTCAGTAACTATTACAAGATCTTCTCTAGTGGCGCAGATGGGAAAGAAACTGTCTGCAATGCAGGAGACCCAGGTTTGATACCCGGGTTTGGAGGATTCTCTCATGTAGGAAATGTCAACCCACTCCAGTATTTTTGCCTGGAGAATTTCAAGAACTGAAGAGCCTTGCAGGCTACAGTCATTGAGATAGAAAAGAGTCAGACACAACTGAGCAACTAACACTTTCACTTTCACAACTATTACAAAGAATGAGGGAGCATAATTGTGAGAATATGTGTATAAAGAGTATATTCCTTCTGAACAGATGAGAAAAATGAATATGTAATATTTCATTTTTTGGATATATCACTATTTGGTTATCCATTCTCTTGCTGATGGCCATATGGATGGTTTTAAGTTTGGGCTATTATGAATAAGACAGTTTTTAAACAATATTTTACAAGTCTTTTTATTGACATACATTTTTATTTCTTGTGGAATGAAGTTGGTGCGTAATGATGTTGATGTATATTTAAATTTGTGAGAAGCTGCCAAATAATTCTCAAACTGATTTAACCACTTCACTTCACCACCAGTCAGTTCAGTTCAGACACTCAGTCATGTGCAACTCTTTGTGACTCCATGAACCACAGCATGCCAGGCCTCCCTGTCCATCACCAACTTCCGGAGTTTACTCAAACTCATGTCCATCGAGTTGGTGATGCCATCCAACCATCTCATCCTCTGTCGTCCCCTTCTCCTGCCTTCAATCTTTCCCCAAATCAGGGACTTTTCTAAGGAGTCAGTTTTTCGCATGAGGTGGCCAAAGTATTGGAGTTTCAGCTTCAGCATCAGTCCTTCCAATGAATATTCAGGACTGATTTCCTTTAGGATTGACTGTTTTGGTCTCCTTGCTGTCCAAGAGCCTTCTCCAACACCATGATTCAAAAGCATCAATTTTTCAGTGCTCTGCTGGCTTTATAGTCCAACTCTCATATGCATACATGACTAATAGTAAAACCATAGCTTTGATTAGATGGACATTTGTCGGCAAAGTAGTGTCTCTGTCTTTTAATATGCTACCTAGTTTGGTCATAGCTTTTCTTCCAAGGAGGGAGAGTCTTTTAATTTCATGACTGCAGTCATCATCTTCAGTGATTTTGGAGCTCAAGAATATAAAGTCTCTCACTGTTTCCATTGTTTCCCCAACTATTTGCCATGAAGTGATGGGACCAGATGCCATGATCTTAGTTTTCTGAATGTTGAGCTTTAAGCCAACTTTTTCACGCTCCTCTTTCACTTTCATCAAGAGGCTCTTTAGTTCTTCTTCACTTTCTGCCTTAAGGGTGGTGTCATCTGCATATCTGAGGTTATTGATAGTTGTCCCTGCAATCTTGATTCCAGCCAGTGCTTCATCAACTGGCATTTCTCATAATGTACGCTGAATATAAGTTAAATAAGCAAGGTGACACTATACAGCCTTGATGTACTCCTTTCCCAATGTGAAACCAGTCAGTTGTTCCATGTCTGTTTCTAACTGTTGCTTCTTCTTGTATACAAATTTCTTAGGAGGTCGATAAGGAGGTCTGGTATTCCCATCTCTTGAAGAATTCTCCACAGTTTATTTGATCCACACAGTTGGAGACTTTAGCGTATTCAACAAAGCAGATGTTTTTCTGGAGTTCTCTCTCTCTCTTTTTTTTCTATAATCTGAACGATTTTGGCACTTTGATCTCTGTTCCCTCTGCCTTTTCTAAATCCAGCTTGAACAACTGGAACTTCTCGGTTCACGTACTGAACCCTAGCTTGGAGAATTTTAAACATTACTTTGCCAGCATGTGAGATGAGTGCGTCACCACCAGTAATGTACACAACTTTCAGTTGCTTCGTATCTTGCCCTCATGTGGTTTTACCAGTCTTTTTTACTGATAGATGTAGCCGTTCTATTCTCTGTGTGGTGCAGAGTGCTTTTACTGTGCAGCGTTGGTGACAGCTTTTTTCTGAGTGCTTACTGGTGATTTGAAGTGTCTTTTTAAGTCTTTTGACAATTTTTATTGTTTCTCACCTGATTGTTGAGTTTTTCAGTTTGGATGTTTTTATTTCCATATATATTCTGAAAACAAGACTGCTGATAGATCCATTTATTGCAAAAAATTTTCCCATGTTGTGGCTTGCATTTATTTTCTTAATAGTGCACTTTAATGAAAGGGAAATGTTAATTTTTTTCCACCACTTTATTTTTTAACTGAAGGATAACTGCTTTACAGAATTTTGTTATTTTCTGTCCAGCATCAATAAGAATCAACCATAGGTACACCATGTCCCCTCCCTCTCAAACCTCCCTCCCACCTCCCTCCCCATCCCACCCTTCTAGACTGTCACAGAGCCCCTGTTTGATTTCTCTGATTCATATAGCAGTTTCTCATTGGCTATCTGTTTTACATACAGTAATATAAGTTTCCATGCTACTCTCTCCATACATCTCACCCTCTGGAATTTTAACTTTATGGAGCTTCCTTCATGAAAATGTTTTTCTTCTTAGTGATTTTTCTGCCCAAGCGTGTCATTTCTTAACCCCCAAAATACAAAGTTCTTATCTCCTGTTTTCTTCTTAGAGTTTTATGGCTCTGAGTTTTAAGTGCAGACCTACAATCCAGATGTTTGTGTACCGAATGAAATAGGTATTGAGTTTTGAGGTTTTATTTCTTTTGGCTAATGGAGTTATCCAGTTGTTCTAACAATACTAATCGTTAAAAATATCCAATTCTCTTGAGTTAACCTAATGTCCTTATCAAAAATCAAATTGACCATACATGAGTATGTCTAATAGGAACAGCATAATTCAAAAGAACTTTCTGTGATAATGAAATGTACTTTATCTATACTGCTTGATAGGGTAGTCACTAGCCACACCACCTAATGAGTTCTTGAAATGACACTGAGACAACTAATCTTTCACTTTGTTTAATTATCATTTTAAATTTAGACAGACCTAGAACCTATATTCTGTTCCATTGATCTCTCCGCCTATTCTAGGTCAATCACATTCTTTGAATAATGTAGATTAATTTAAATCTGAATTGCAGGCAGTGCAATTACTGCACATTTGTCTTTTCTTAAGACTGCTTAAGTTCTCTATTTTTTTTTTAATTGGAGGATAATCACTTTGCACTATTGTGATGGTTTTTGTCATTCATCAATAAGAATCAGCCATAGGCATATATGTGTGCTCTCCCTTCTGAAGCCCCCTCCCGCCTCCCTCTCCTCCACCCCCATTCCTTCAGGCTGTCACAGACCACCAGCTTTGGGTGCCCTACAGCATGCATAAAACTCACACTGGCAATCTATTTTACATATGGTAATGTAAATGCTTCCATGATGTTCTTTCAAATCATCCCACCCTCTCCTCCAAATGAGTCCAAAAATCTGTTCTTTATGTTTGTGTCTCCTTTTCTGCCTTGGACATAGAATTGTTCTTGATGCTTCCATATAAATTTTAGAATTACTTCTTTCTTGAAAAGAGCCTGCTGAAATTTGTATGAAGATTGCATGGAAATTATTGATCAATTGAGGGAAATATTGACATCTTATAACACTGAATCTTCTAATCTCTGAGAATGATTGACCATTTCTATTTAATTTTATTTACAATGTTTTTTAGTTATAATTATATAAATCCTGTATATTTTATTTTATAGTTATTCCAAAATCCTTTTGTATCTTTTTATGCTAGTGTAAATGGTATTTTAAAAATTCATCATCCAGTTTTTATTTTGGTGATTTGGAGATTTGTAATTGACTTTTTCACATTGATCTTGAATTCTGTGACTGTGCTAAATTTACTTCTTGGTTCTAGTAACTTCTTGTAAAATGCTTGGCATATTCTATGTCTATGATGAGGTTGTTTTCAAATACAGAGAATTCTATTATTTTCATTTCCAATATTTATGCTTCTGTGGATTTTTAAGGTACACAATCATGGTTTCCTATCTTGAAGACTTTTATTATTCTATCTGAATTTTATTCCTGGTTTTAGGGGAAAGCATGAATTCTTTTTCCTTTGATTAGTCTTTTAGTTACAGGTTGTACTGAGGAAGGTCCATTCTCTTCTTACTTTAAACAGCATGTTTAGTTTTTCCCAGTTCTTTTCCTTCATCTGTTAATATAGCAAATTATATGGATTGATTTTGAAATGTTGAACCAACCTTGGATTCCCGGAATAAAGTCCACTTGATCATGCTTTGTCCCAAAAGGCAAATAAACCTCTTCATTCTTAAAAGCACATTATTGTCTTAAGGTCTATTTTATTTAATATTAATATTGCTAAACCAGGTTCTTCATAACTAATATATATCATATCTAATATTTTTTTTCAAAACTTTTACTTTTATATCTTTAGGAGTATTTTATTATGTTTTAAAAGTATTTTTGTAATAAATCTGTCTACTTTGTTTTTTAACTGGTGAGTTTACTTTTTTAATTTTATTCAAAATGTGTGTATATATATATATTTATTTCTAGCCTAGTTTTTTATTTAAATATTTTCCTCATATATATGGAATTTAGTTTCATCATTTTAAAAATAAAGGGGGAACACTCCCAAGCTCATTTTGTGAGGCCACCATCACCCTGATTACAAAGCCAAAGATATCACAAAAAATAAAATCACAGACCAATATCACTGATGATCATAGATCAAAGAATCTTCAGCAAATACTAGCAAACAGAATCCAGCAACACATTAAAAGGTTTATACAGCATGATCAAGTGGAGCTCATCTTGGGGATGCAAGGATTTTTCAATATATGGAAATCAATCAAGGTGATAGACCATACTAACAAATTGAAAGATAAAACCATATCATCATCTTAGTAGATCCTGAGAAAGCATTTAACAAAATGAAACACTCATTTATGATAAAAATTCTCCAGAAAATGGGAATGCAAGGAACCTACATCAACATAATAGAGACCATATATGACAACCACACAGCAAACATTATTCTAAACAGTTAAAAGTATTTCCACCAAGATCAGGAACAAGACAAGAGTGCCCACTTTCACTGCTGTCCTTCAATACAGCTTTGAAATTCTTAGCCACAGCAATCAGAGAAGAACAAAAATAAAATAAAAGGAATCTAGTTTGGAAAAGGAGTACAACTCTCACTGTTTGCAGATGACATGATACTATACATAGAAAATCCTAAAGATGCCACTAGATAATTACTAGGGCTAATCAATGAATTTAGTAAAGTTGCCAGATAGAAAAATAACAAGCAAAAATCCCTTGCTTTTCTACACACTATGAAAAATCTAAAAGAGAAATTAAGGAAACAATCCCATTCATGATTACATTAAAAAGAATAAAATACTTAGGAATAAACTACCTAAGGAAACTAAACATTGGTATACAGAAAACTATGACACTGATAAAAGAAATCAAAATCAAAGACACAAACAGATGGAGATATATATCATGTTCTAGATTGGAAGAATTAATATTGTGGAAATTAGTATTCTACCCAAAGAAATCTACAGATACAATGCAATCCCTATCAAATCACCAGAGGCGTTTTTCAAAGAACTAGAACCAAAGATTTCACAATTTGTATGGAAACACAAAAGACCCCAAATAGCCAAAGCAATCTTTGAAAAGTGAAAGTGAAAGTCACTTAGTCGTGTCCAACTCTTTGTGACCCCATTGACTATACAGTCTATGGATTCTCTAGGCCAGAATACCGGAGTGGATAGCCTGTCCCTTTTCCAGGGGATCATCCCAACCCAGGGATCAAACCCAGGTCTCCCACATTACAGTACCAACTGCACCAAAAGGAAAGCTCAGTAATACAGGAGTGGGTAGACTATCTTTTCTCCAGTGGGTCTTCCTGACTCAGGAATCAAACTGGGGTCTCCGGCATTGCAAGTGGATTCTTTGCTAACTGAGCTATCAGGAAAGCCCCTACAGTTGGCCAACAAACACATGAAAAGATGCTCAACATTGCTTATTATCAGAGAAATGCAAATCAAAACTACAATGAAGTGTCATCTCACACCAGTCAGAATGCTCAACATCAAAATATCTACAAATGAATACTATCAGATGATGTGGGTAAAAGGGAAGTTTCTTGCCCTGTTTGTAGGAATATAAATTGATACAGCCACTATAGAGAATCATATAGAGATTCCTTAAAAAAAACTAAGAATAAAACTACCATATCCCACTACTGGGCATATATCTCAGAAAAACTATAATTGAAAACAACACATGTACGTCAATGTTCATAGCAGCATTGTTCACAATAGCTAGAACATGGAAGCAAACTGGATGTCCACTGACAGATGAATGCATAAGGAAGTTGTGGTACATATATTTCAGAAAGCACTCAGCCATTACAAAGAACAAATTTAAGTCAGTTCGGGTGAGGTGAGTGAATATAGAGTCTGTTATACAGAGTGAGGGAAGTCAGAAAGAGAAAAATAAATATTGCATATTAAGGCATATATGTGGAATCTAGAAAAATATTGCTGATGAATCCATTTGCAGGGCAGGAATAGAGACACAGGCATAGAGAAGAGACTTGTGGACCCAGTGGTGGAAGGAGAGGGTGGGACAATTTGAGAAAGCAGCACGGAAAAATGCACATTACCATATGTAAAATAGGTAGCTAATGGGAAGTTGCTGTATAAGACAGGGGGCTCACCTTAGTACTCCGTGACAACCTAGAAGTGTGGGACAAGGAGGCGGTGGGAGAGAGGTTTGGGGGGAAGGGACATATGTCTACTTGAATCCCTTTCTCATTGTATTGCAAAAGTCAGCACAATATTGTGAAGCACTTATCCTTCAATTTTAAAAAAAGTTTTGAAAAATTTCTTCCTATTCTTCTAAAATTATGCCCAAACCTCCCTCAATCAAGAACTTTATAGCATACTCTCCCCTCTGTTGGTGTTTTCTCTTCTACAATACGAGCCCATCTTGTCAATTTTATGAATATTAGTAGATTTTCATTTGAGGCTTCTTATGAATATATTTATTTTTTCTTTTTCTTTTTGATTATATATATATATGTTTTGTTTATATTTATATATGTGCACACAGGCAGCCATAGATTTGAGGACAAAATATAAATTTATTTTAGCAATATTTACTTATTTATTTAAATATTATGATAAATATATTTGATTGTGTTTTTCCAAAGTAAATCCAGCAGCATCTCTTGAGTGTGTCTGTTTTTAAGTCATTTTCCAAACATTTTTTACTGAAGATATTTGTGTAATAACCCTTCTGAGACATTATATATTTTTGCAAATATTTCCTAAGTATATTTTTATCATCTCTTCAGATTGAAGGTAGGAGAAGGGGACGACAGAGGGTGAGATAGTTGGATGGCACCACCGACTCAAGGGACATGAGTTTGGGTAAACTCCGGGAGTTGGTGACGGACAGGGAGGCCTGGCATGCTGCAGTCCATGGGATTGCAAAGAGTCGGACTCGACTGAGGGGCTGAACTGAGCTAAATTGAATATTTAAATAAGAGTTCATCTGGATCTTGAACTGGTGTTCTATGATTTTTTTCAACATTTTATAAATGTCATCTTAAGGCTTTCTTGAATCCAGTACTGACATTGAAAAATCTGATGTTAATCTAATGTTTGCTTTTTGTATGATCTACTCTTTCTCACCATAGCTGTTAAATATCTTCCTTTTTTCTCTACAAATATATAGTATAATTAGTCTAGGTTTTCCCTAAGCTCTCTTATTTGATCCTTTCTCAGATCTTTTTAATCTGAAATCTTCCTTGGTTTTTCAATATAATTAATGGTGTTTGTTGAATATCTTAACTGAAATTCTATCTCAAATGCTCTACCATCTAATTAAAATTCTGAATTGAACTCTAACTTATAGACAGCAAGCTATAATAAAGGTCTTTGTACCAATATTCTGGAGTTGGAAGGACTAATGTAAAGCTAGGGGTTTTTTGTATTAAGTACCAATTTCTAAAATGTGACTTACAGTGAAAATTTCTGATAATTGTCCAGAAAACACACTTAATGAAATCTGAAGTAGCAATGTTAGAATAATTATCAAAAAATATTCTCCACATGTATTCTCCAGATGTTCCACTGAAAAGACTGAAGACACCAAAGTGTGCCCAAACCAAGTACGAGTTATTAATACACATTGTCTTCAAAGGATTTACAAAGCCAGAAATAAATATGCGTGCATTGTGTTTATATTAGCTTTTGTATGCACACTTTTAGATTTAAATTATTCTTATCTCACATCATCATAAAAATTTAGAAATCAATAGGGTGCTCATATTTAGAACAACCATTTGTGAATATAAATAAGTTCTTTAACAGCCAGAAAATTAAGGAATAAACTCAGGAACTTTTACAAGAGGAGTCTGATGATGACTAAATATGATATGGTGTGGTATCCTGGATGGAATCTTAGGACCCAAAATGACATTAGGTAAAAATGAAGGAAATACGAATAAGTTATGGACTGTGAATAACACTGTATTTATAATTTTTCATTCATCATGACAAATAAACCATACTGATGTTAAATGTTAAGAGCAGTGGGAAACGGTTACCAGCTGTATAGAAATTCTCTATACTATCTGTAAGTAAGTAAATAAGTGTTAGTCGCTCAGCTGTGCCTGACTCTTTGCAACACCATGGACTACAGCCCACCAGGCTCCTGTGTCCATGAGATGTTCCAGGAAAAGATACTAGAATGAGTCACCATTTTCTTCTCCAGGGGATCTTCCCAACCCAGGGATCGAACCAGGGTCTCCTGTACTGCAGGCAGTTTCTTCACTGACTGAACTACAAGGGAATCTTTCTGCAAATCTAAAATTATTTATTTATTTAAAAAATAAATTCATATTATACTTAGTAACAGTTTATTTTCCTTAGCCATATATGATATGATTAAAGCTTTCCAGCTTAATAATTTTTCATCAGTATGAGAAATGTTTTTGGCACATAAATTTGTGTGGTAGTGTAGCTCATGGAACCTATAGTAATTGTTTTTCTTCATAACATTGGTAAGTATGCAAATATAGCATACACTGTTTCAATGTGGGAAAATTAAAGAAGGTAACTTTTTTATTTACATTAGACTATTTTAGTATACTATAACGGAGAAGGCAATGGCACCCCACTCCAGTATTCTTGCCTGGAAAATCCCATGCACAGAGGAGCTTGGTAGGCTGCACTCCCTGGGGTCGTGAAGAGTCTGACATAACTCTTTCACTTTTCACTTTCACTTTTCACTTTCATGCATTGGAGAAGGAAATGGCAACCCACTCCAGTATCCTTGCTTAGAGAATTCCAGGGATGGGGGAGCCTGGTGGGCTGCCATCTATGGGGTCGCACAGAGTCGGACACGACTGAAGCGACTTAGCAGCAGCAGCAGCAGTATCCTATAAAATCACTTTATTGCCATTTACTAAATGGACCTTGGCTACCCAAAGTAATTCCTTTATTTATTTATTATGATTTTTTAAAGATATGTAATTCTAAAAAGTGAGCAATTTACACTAATTATCAAAAGCATTAGTCCCATTAACTGTATCAACAGTAAAATGAATTTAATCAAAGGAAAGTTGTAATAAAAAGCAAACTACACCATAGCATGTTTCCCAGTGCCTTGTCTACTAAAGCCTTCACTGCTTATGGCAAACTGCAAAGCAATTAAGGACCAGAGTTGCTCGTTTGTAAACATGGTTATGAATACCAGTGGAGCCACACTTCCACAAAGCTAGAAACAACATCGACAAAATGCATTAAAAAAATCACATTTCTGATGTCAGAGACTCTCTCCAATTTTCTTCCTTGAATTTTTCTGAAGTATAATCGAACAAAACTGTATGCATTTAAAGTGTACATTGCAATGATTATATATATATATATATACACACACACACACACACACACACACACATATACAGGATTTTCTTTGGGCTTCCCTGGTGGCTCAGATGGTAAAGAATCTGCTTGAAATGTGGGAGACTCAGATTCAGTCTCTGAATCAGGAAGATCCCCTGGAGAAGGGCAAGGCAATCCACTCCAGTATTCTTGCCTGGAGAATCCCATGAACAGAGTAGCCTGGTGGGTTACAGTCTGATGCTGCTGCTGCTAAGTCGTTTCAGTCGTGGCCAACTCTGTGCGACCCCATAGATGGCAGCCCACCAGGTTCCCCCGTCCCTGGGACTCTCCAGGCAAGAACATTGGAGTGGGTTGCCATTTCCTTCTCCCATGCATGAAAGTGAAAGGTGAAAGTGAAGTCGCTCAGTCATGTCCGACTCCTAGAGACCCCACGGACTGCAGCCTACCAAGCTCCTCTGTCCATGGGATTTTCCAGGCAAGAGTACTGGAGTGGGGTGCCATTGCCTTCTCCAGGGTTACAGTCTATGAGGGTGCAAAGAGTTGGACATGACTGAATGACTAACACTTTCACTTTTCACTATATATATATATATGGTGAAGTGATTACCACGACGAAATTAAATGAAATTAACACATCTACCACCTCATATCGTTATTTTTCAGTTTGCTTTTTATGAGAACTCATCTACTCTTTACGTAAACTTCTAGTATATAATACAGTACTATTAACTACAGTTGCTATGATGTACACTTTATCCTCAGAATGCCTGCATGTGATAACTAAAACACTGTACCCTTTGAACAACATGTCTCCGTTTCCCCCACCCCAGCGCCTGGCAAAGTCTCTGTTCAATTTACTTTCTCATTTCTGAATTTCCATTGGTTCATTCTCATCCATAGTCACTGATTCCTTACGTTCGATAGCGTAACACTGGCCTTTATCCCCAAACGTGTCCACAGATGTTTAATGAAATATATGTACAGATACAACTGAACTTAAATTGTGTCAATGAAAGAGAGGAAATCTCAATGTTTATGTAAGTCACTTTACAACTGAGGTATTAAGGCCATCTGCTTGATTGTGACTATGAGCCAGAGTGGACCTGAGGAGTCTAGAGGAGTCATACACAGACACAGCAATAAAGTACATGAATATGTATATAAGAAGGTACATTGTGAATTTATGAACAAATTATGAGAACTTAGACCAATATCTTTAAAGTGACCTTCCTGACACTTCTAGCCAGAAAGTAATTATAGATACTTTCCTCACATGACTTGCAGAAAATGTCCAAAAGTAACCTCAAGCAGGAATCAGTTTCAAGGGTCATGGTTTTCTTTACATATATTGGTGCGTACATCAGCTGTAAGCATGAATCCTTTAGCTTATATTTGAGAAGAGTTTTACTGGGTGGCTCTTGGTGGTTCTATGAATATGCATTCATATGCTTTTCAAGGCATAGACTCCCTAATCCCAAAGAGTTTATACCCTCTGGTAAATTTTTATTCATATTAAAATATTTAAGAATGGCAGTGTTATTACTTTTCTTCTCTTTGTCCATCATTCCATGCACTAACATTCACTTGAACTTCTCTTCTTAATAGTCTCAGTGGTGAGGTCAGCGTGTACACAGAGAACTGTCATCATTTTTTTATATAATTATATTACCATTCTTAGCATAAAATCTGCCTGAC
The DNA here is from genome assembly GCF_055505025.1 of Bos grunniens. Taxonomy (NCBI): domain Eukaryota; kingdom Metazoa; phylum Chordata; class Mammalia; order Artiodactyla; family Bovidae; genus Bos; species Bos grunniens. Next base: position 4,042,860 of record NC_141176.1, on the reverse strand, counting down.
TCTACAAATTTTTTCATCGTAGTGATAACCACCATTATATGTCATGTCATCTTTTTTTTTTTTTAAGTTATCCCTCAGTAGTGACTTAAGTAGCATATTTCTCTGATAGTTTTCATTTGTCTTCTGAGACTAATCTATGAACTTGTTATTTTAGCTCCCTTGCCTCAGTAAAATCTGCCAGCATTGGCAATACAACCTCATGTATATATAAAATGAACTCATGTCAGTTAAAACCATGAATCAAAAATGCAGCTTAAATATCTAAGCTAACCTCTATGTATTGGTCAATTCCATCTCCTGATTTGCTCAACATATTTTCATTAAAAAAAAGTTAATGGAGCTGTGTAATACATATTGTTATTTATCAAATCAAAACATTAGGAAAAATCATTTTTGGAAAAGAAGTGTATAAGGCTAATTCAAATTGACAGATAATCAAAATATACTTGCTTAAACACACACACATACATATGTGTGTATGTTTCTGGGTTAAATATATATACATATATAATTTTGTTAATATTTCAGAGAATCACAAAATGCCAGGTTTAGAGAACTCCTCATATGTTAGTTGATACGACCAATGTCAGAGAGATAGCAGTGAAACGTCCTGAAGAGAGGTCTTAGTTCCCTGCACAGGAATTTAACCTGGGTAGCCTGGATAACTTGTGGCTCTGTTGGGAAAGAATCTGCCTGCAATGTAGGAGACCTCAGTTCTATCCTTGTGTTCAGAAGATCCCCTGGAGAAGGGAATGCCAACCCACTCCAGTGTTCTTGCCTGGGAAAGTCCATGGGTCACAAAGAGTCGGACAAGACTGAGAGACTAATAGTGTCACTTTCAAAGGATGAAAACCAGGAATCCCAGCTGCTACACCACCAGGGGTTAGAGTCTAGAAGCTAAGTTCCCGGGGTTATTACCCCATTTGAAAGCAAGAGTGTTTTAAGAAGGTAAAAGTTGCAAAAACAGGTACAAAGTCTATTATTAGAGACACAGCACAAGTGAGGGAGCACACAAGGAACAGTGTGTTTAAGACTGAAGCTAGGAGGAAACACACACACTCAGAGAAAGAGTGCGGGTGTCCTTCCAAATGAGGAGGAGTGCAGCAAAGAGGTGATTTAAATCCCTTGTATAGGATAGTTCACCCAGGTCTTTGTTTACCTCTGGTGAACTATTCCCTTTCTTCCCCACACCTGACCTCCCCAATAGGTGTATGCAACTCTTTGCTAAGAGGCACCCCAGTTCAGAGGCCTGTGGGGCTCTCTCCACTTACTATCTGGGGGCACTCCCGCCCTTTCAGACCCCCGTGGAGCCTTCCTGGGCATGTGCAGAAGTTCTCTGTGACCTCAGGAGTGGTCCTCTTATCCCTTTACTTTAGCGGTGCTCAGCTTCTGCCACCAGCTTTGTCCTTGGAGTGTCTGGGTGAGAAAAAAGCTTCACTCCTTTTGACAAAACACCAGCTGTCCACCCCAGGGGCTCATCTACCTCCTACCTGTTCAAATAGCCACCTATTCAAATGCTTGCATTTCTAAAACCTCTTGGAAAGTAATATGTGAAACTCTAATAAATTGGGGTCCTATAATAATAATAAATTGGGGCTCATTCAAAATGAATGAGCATTTTCTAGAGTGTCCTATGATGCAACCTTAACAAATTACATACAACATTGATCTATAGGTCCAGAGTCTTTTTTCTGATATCCTTGAAGACAACTGTCTTGGAGTTCCAAATTGTTACAGTTTTAGGAAGATAATATGCAGAATATTAAGTAGGACCTGAGACAGGGCTTCATAGCCAAATATTTCTGTAGCAAACATATATATTCATACTAAATGTCATAAAGAAAAAAACAATCCTCATATCAGTTCAAGTCAGTTTTTTTTCTTAAACAAGTTTAGGTCAAATCAGTGTTTATGATCAAAATACATTATAACAAATATTTATGTTTCCCATGCTTATGAAATTTCAAAATTTCAAAATTCTGAATCATGATTTTGTTTTCTTTCTTTAGGATTACATGATATGCAAGAAAATACTTGAATAAAAACTGAGTTTTGTGTTTATATGGAAAGGCTTTATTTCTACTAGTACTAAAGACTATAGCATTTTTTTCCCAAAGGACAACAAATAGATGACTATTAATGTTCATCCCAATTCTCCTTCAAGCAAAAGCTATGAAGCTAGGGTTGAGTTACAAAATGGACATCTCTAGGTACTAAGTAAAAGACTAAAATCATGTTTTTACTCCATCAGTAAAATAGTTTTTACCTTCAGTAGTATGTATTTATAAATTAAAGGTAACCCTATTTATATATTATATACAATATCAAACTCAAAAATATTGAGATTGAAAACAATGAAAAAAACATGAGCAAACAAATGTTTTAATATTTTTCAATACCCTAGATCATTTTGAGTGTCCTCTGTGATTCAGATGGTTTTGGAATCTACTGTAAAAATGGATACATAGGGAAGATTTGGGAGAATGGCATTGAAACATGTAAAATATCATGTATGAAACGAGATGCCAGTCCAGGTTTGATGCACGGTACTGAATGCTTGGGGCTAGTGCACTGGGACGACCCAGAGGGATGGTATGGGGAGGGAGGAGGGAGGAGGGAGGAGGGTTCAGGATGGGGAACACATGTATACCTGTGATGGATTCATTTTGATATTTGACAAAACTAATACAATTATGTAAAGTTTTAAAAATAAAATAAAATTTAAAAAAAAAAGAAAAAAAAATGGATACATAGTACACATCTTCTGTCCCATGGCCCAAACTTATACCCTTGTGTTGGGAGAAAGCATTTTGGTGTTCAGTCACTCACTCGTGATTCTTTGTGACCCCATGGACTGCAGAATGCCAGGCCTCCCTGTCCTTCATCATCTCCTAGAGTTTACTCAAATTTATGTCCACTGAGTTGGCTGCTGCTGCTGTTGCTAAGTCGCTTCAGTCGTGTCCGACTCTGTGAGACCCCATAGACAGCAACCTACCAGGCTCCCCCATCCCTGGGATTCTCCAGGCAAGAACACTGGAGTGGGTTGCCATTTCCTTCTCCAATGTATGAAAGTGAAAAGTGAAAGTGAAGTCGCTCAGTTGTGTCCGACCTTCAGTGACCCCATGGACTGCAGCCTTCCAGGCTACTCTGTCCATGGGATTTTCCAGGCAAGAGTACTGGAGTGGGGTGCCATTGCCTTCTCTGATTGAGTTGGCAATGCCATCCACCTCATCCTCTGTTGTCCCCTTCTTCTCCTGCCTTCAATCTTTCTCAGCATCATGCGGTCTTTTCTAATGAGTCAGTTCTTCACATCACGTGGCCAAATTATTGAGCTTTAGCCTCAGCATCAGCCCTTCCAAAGAATATTCAGGAAGGATTTCCTTTAGGACTAACTGGTTTGATCTCCTTGCAGTCCAAGGGACTCTTAAGAGTCTTCTCCAATGCCGCAGTTCAAAAGCATCGATTCTTTGGTGCTCAGCTTTCTTTATGGTCCAATTCTCACATCCATACGTAACTACTGGAAAAACAATAGTTTAACTATATGGACTTATGTCAGCAAAATGATGTCTCTTTTCTCCAATATGCTGTCTAGGTTTTCACTGATTTTCTTCCAAGGAGAAAGCGTCTTAATTTCATGGCTGAAGTCACCATCTGCAGTGATTTTGGAGCCTCAGAAAATAAAGTCTGTCACTGTTTCCACTGTTTCCCTATCTATTTGCCATGAAGTGATGGGACCAGATGCCATGATCTTAGTTTTTTGAATGTTGAGTTTTAAGCCAGCTTTTTCACTCTCCTCTTTCACTTTCATCAAGAGGCTCTTCAGTTCCTCTTTGTTTTCTGCCACAAGGATGGTGTCATCTGCATATCTGAAGATATTGATATTTCTCCCAGAAATCTTGATTCCAGCTTGTGCTTCATCCAGACTTGCATTTTACATGATGTTCTCTGCACAGAAGTTAAACAAGCAGGGTGGCAGTATATAGCCTTCACGTACTCCTTTCCCAATTTGGAACCAGTCTCTTTTTCCATGTCTGGTTCTAACTGTTACTTTTTGACCTGCATACCGATTTCTCATGAGGCAGGTAAGGTATCTGGTATTCCCATCTCTTGAAGAATTTTCCACAGTTTGTTGTGATCCACACAATCAAAGGCTTTAGCATACACAATGAAGCAGATGTTATTCTATGATCCAACAGATGTCGACAATTTGATCTCTGGTTCATCTGCCTTTTCTAAATCCAGATTAAACATCTGGAAGTTCTCGGTTCACATACTGTTGAAGCCTGGCTTGGAGAACTTTGAGCATTACTTTGCTAGTGTGTGAAACAAGAAAACATAACAGCTGTATCTCTCAAATTGTGGCATATGTGACACTGGTAATACACAAGGCAATTTTAAGTGATGGAGACACATATTTTATTAAATAATGGTTTAGTAATCTAAATGTACTTATAAAATTAATTATTTTAAAGATCCCCTTCAATTTATTTTAACATTTATTCTCAAGAATCACATTAATACATAAAAATGGTTTTATTGACATCCTTGTTTATGTGAAAGATACAATTTTGAAAAATTAATCTGTATAAAGAAAAATGTCAATTTTATAAGTCACGGGTGTTTTGTGGCTATGGCGGGCCTTGATAGTATGTGAGAGAATGGAATTGAGGAAACAAAGTCTAGCAAACAAGAAGGGAGACTCTAGTCAGAATCCCTTGGCTTGATGATTGTTTGAAGTAATGTATGAAAAGTAGCTAGTAGAGTGCCTGACTCAAACTAAAAGCCTAGTCAATGCTGATGTTAAATGAAAATGCAGTAATCACCTATTCAGCTCATTTCTTTCCTCAACCCACTAGCTTTAAATCTAGAGACAAAGACGGATAGCATATAAAGAACTTTAAACAAAGGATTGATAAACTCCAGTCTACCAACAGATTTGTCCTCATCCATTCAGCAGACGGTAGCACGATATTAAGACCACAGTTTTAAAATCAAGGAGATAGTTTCCCATTCAGTAGGTTGCAAAGTTTATGCTATTCAAAGGCAACTAAAATACATGAATATATACATATATATGATCAACTCATTTTAAACAGGAATCAACCTTTTCTAGAGAATTATTTTTGTTTTATTTTATTATATAATTGTAGCAGCTTTTTTGAGGTCCAGCTTTATATTCTGCTCATCAAGCTTGAACTGCTTACCAAAAAAATAGATGTAATTTAAGCAAAATAAAAAACAAAAGCAAAAAAGTACTAATTTCTAAGATAACCTTCACACATTGTGGAATGAGATAGTCCCATTCTTTTAAAGAACAAAAAATAGGAAATGAGCATCTTTGAGCCTTATAGAATGAGAATATTCTGGGAGAGAAAATAATTTGAGAAATCAAGCTTTCAAATCAGATGTCTAAGGCTTAGTTCATACTGGATAGTGTTCAATTCCCAAAACAAAACAGATAGTTTTGACTGTGAGACAAAAACTAAATTTATTCCAAAAATTAATTTTTTAATCTTCTAATAAAATAATTTTTGATTGGTATTTAAAACATATTTCTCAGTAAATATTCAGAATATTGGACGATGATAGTAATACCCTTGCAGTTTATTATAAATACTTATCTGAAATTGACCTAGGTTCCCAATAGAAATTACTTTTACAAGACATGCAGCAACAGTCTCATCTTTGCAAGCTCAGTCCTCTTCTGAGAACCTAAGCTGTAGCTTGGCTGGCTTGTACTAAATTTCTTCTGATTCTGAATTCCCTATTCTAGATAAATTTTGTTAGCTCTGGCCCCCACCAAACATGGCAGTTTTGGTCATACCATTTCTTTAAATCTAGGCCACACTTGATTTGGTGACTATTGTGTACTTTCCTTTTTTTTTTTTAAACTGGTTTTTACACAGTGCAACCTCCATACTGTTGTAGCGGTTTTAGCTGAAATGCTGACAAAGAGGCAAGGCTTAGTCTCAACTATTGCAGACTCTCCATTAGTAGCTGAATATGACAGTGAATGGTAGGCTCATCCCAGCCCAGACTCCTGCTATCTTGGTTGCCACTATCTTGGACTTTTGGATCATGATCATTACTTACCCTCTAAGACCCTCTAAGCGGAGAAGGCAATGGCACCCCACTCCAGTACTCTTGCCTGGAAAATCCCATGGACAGAGGAGCCTGGTGGGCTGCAGTCCACGGGGTCGCTAGGAGTTGGACACGACTGAGTGACTTCATTTTCACTTTTCACTTTCATGCATTGGAGAAGGAATTGGCAACCCACTCCAGTATTCTTGCCTGGAGGATCCCAGGGACGGGGGAGCCTGGTGGGCTGCCGTCTATGGAGTTGCACAGAGTCGGACACGACTGAAGCGACTTAGCAGCAGCAAGACCGTCTAAGACTTAAGTAATCTTCACAGGATTTAACAGTGCTTGTTCTGCCTGTCTTGTCTGCCTTGTCTCCCTGTGCCCTCTGAAACTCAAAGTGAAGCATAAGCCGAATAACCTTTATCCTCATCACTTATATGAAAATTCACCCTACCTTTTTACCTTTTTACTTGAAACCCAGGTCTCCCCTAATAACACGTTCTCTGAAGTGCCTGTCTCACATGCCTCATGCCCTAGGATCTGGAAGGATAGTCTAATTGCCATTTTTCAGAGACACCTGACATGTTCTCTCTCAGTCCTTCCCAGTAGAGTCCCTTCTACCTGGAATGATTTCCTGTGCTTCACACTCCACATCCACAGGGCTACATCCTTCAATCCCTTGAAATAACAGCATTCCAGAGCTTTCTCTAGGCCCCTATCTAAAATATCTACTTCCTGCCTACAACTCATATCCTCCTCTCTGTTTTCTTTAATCATCTTAGACCAACATGAATCAGGTCAAGAAGAAACCAAAGCTGGATACTCGCTCAATACTGTGCTACAGGTATTATATGTATTATTTAATAGCCATTTTGTCAGTGACTACTGTGGGCCAGGTTCTGTGCTATATACCAGAAATAAAATGTGCTAAAGGCCATAGAGTCCTTAGCTTTCTGGGGTTTAGAGACTAATCCCTACCATGTTTCAGCTGTTTTATGTGTAGTCACTGTAATTTGCAAAACAACCTTTATCTGATCTCCTGTCTCAGCATTATACTTTCTCTTTTCTCCGTATTACCATAACAATTGATCTAAAGCACAAATCTGAATTCTCCTCTCTACTTCTCAGAATGTGTTAGAATGTTCTTTCTCCATATCTTTATGTGGTCAGTTTCAACACACTCAACATTCAGTATTTAGTGTAATTTACCATATTTGAATGCCTTGTCACTCCCTTCTCTTTATATAAACCTGCATAAATCTAGACTTAATTAATTTCTTCCATCTGTGCTCTGAAAGTTTTGTCTTTGCCCCCCCTATCCAAAAACACAGACATGTAATAAATGTTTGATGAACAAATTAGTACATTGTACTTCTCAATGAGTATATTTCCATGGGGGAGAAAGTTGAGAACTCATTAGACCCAGGTACTGTGCTCGGGTGTGCAGATAAAGAAAATCAGGAAATAAAAGCATGCACTTCTCTCTTGTGCTTAGCACTGCTCTTGCCACCATAAGTCCAAGCCTCTCAGGAAAGGATAACTTAGAAGATAAGGATAGTCGATATGCCCATTTTTTAAAAAATAGTCAATTAGGGGAGAAAATGTTTGGAGCCACAGGAATTTAGAATGAGAAGAGACCTTGAAATAATATAATTTCACAGGTATAATGAATTCCATATTATAGTGGAGGAAATAAGACTCAAAGAGATTAAGTGCCTGCATCAATGTCACACAGCTGGTGCATTTTAGCACCCTCATTTAAATTCATATAATTAGGAGTGTTCTCACTGTATGAACCTCCATTCAATTTCTGAGAAGTGAAAATGGTGTGGAAATCCATATGGGTATCATGAAACATGATACACTTTTGCAACTCTTTATTCTTTTATCACCCCCCATGTCACCTCTGAGTCAGTCTAGCACTATAAAAATCCCATATACCAGGCAAATAGGTTTATTTTAATAAGTAATCACCTGTCCCTTTATCCTCCTTCACTCTCCCTATCTTTTATTTGACCACTTATCTCATAATCTAATATACTCATAATCTAATATAAGATTTTCCTAACTTCCATAATTTTCTGCCTTTGAGATGTCTTATTAGACTAATCTTTAATTCTTCCCCTTTTCACTTTTGTGTGCTAGTTTTATTTTTTTATACAATTTCCTCCTCAAGTTGTATTCTCCTCCAAAGGCAGACATGAGCTGATGACAGGGACCTATGGAGTCTCCCTGCTTCCAGGGTCTGGGCTCCTGGTTTCAGAGGTGTCTGAGCAGAGGTGACTGCAGCTGGCTGCCCATACATCTTCCAGGTATTTGTCATCAATGGGCCCTTGCCTGCCTGTGGATTTATTTATGATAGAATTTCTTGGCTCTCTTGAGCCTCTAGTGGCTACTTCTCATGGTAAAAAAGAGCTCTAGGAGAGAAAAACACAAATCTAACAATCGCTATAAATTCCTAATTTATAAGCTGTATGTATGTATCTTGTGACTATAGTTTATCTCAAGGGAGGACAAAATCTGTACATGAAGCAAAGAAATTCAAATCAGCAATGTATCCAGAGATCCACTTTCTGGATGGTTCCTTCCTTTCCCTCTCCTGTGACACACCATTCTTAGAATGCATTCATGCCCATGGAGCAAATGCTTCATTTCCTGGAAGCTCTTATCAGAATGTCCCATCCCCAATTGTCCACACCCACCAATAAAAATGTCAGTATTTAATATAGCTTTTGCTCAAAGTCCTCGTTTTTGTGTGTGTGTGTGTGTATGTGTTTTCTCCCTTAAAGGCTTTTCCTTCCTTTTTGTACAACTGAAGGGAATTCAACTATGTGAAACCAATGAAATGAACCTATTTTTGTGCCTACACTTTATTAAATGGAGACTGTATTATTAGTGCAAATGCATATTTAACACAGTAGCAATAATTAGTTTTAGATACTGTTAAAGATGTTTTAATGTCCTTTTTAAGAAAGCAAATATACTAGAGTCCCTGGTGACAGGCAATACTATTAATAGTAGAGGTTTTGTTAGCTTTCTGGGTATTTCTTAAATTGTAGACAGTTGAAATGCTTATACTCTCTCACTTTGCTCATGTCTCTGGGGACTAGTCTCATCCTACTGTTAGTCTGATGCAGTTTCACATGATGTTCTTTTTTAAATCATGTCTCAAATTCTCATGACTTGAATATCAGTTAAAAATCAATTGCCCATTGATCAATGAGATCTCCCCTCTTTGATCTGTTTTCTTGTGAAAGCAAAAGTACCTTCCATATATTTTGTTGTACTTTAGGAAATAGTATCCTTCAAGCTTACTTGTGAATACCTTTGTTATTGCTTCTATCATATTCAGAATCACTTGCAATATCCTGGACTTTCTCTTATTTTTATAGAGAAATAACAAGCTCTCTCAAATGCATCAGTTCTATATTACAATACTAGGTGACTAAAATTCTTGTTTCTATTTTCACCAATTTTCTGCTGCATTTCCTTTAAAACTTAACTTTCTGGGAAGCTTTAATTGGTCCATTTTTAGTCCCTTTGGACACCATATAATTATTGGTTTTCTTTGTAGGAAAAAAATCACCAGACGCTTGTTGTTAAATGTGAAATATTTTATTGTGGAACCTCTGTGAGCACTTCAAATTGACCTTTTGTGTTATATGTATGGAGTCAGCACTACACAATATGACCCTATGTAGTATTCTAATATTTTAAACAGATCTTCTCCGCCAGCTGCACCAGACAATCTCTAGGCTAACTTATGTACCTCCCTAAAGTTCCTGCTATCTTTATTGCAATGACCTTGAGGCTATATTCACTTCTGGCCAATTAAGCTGTAAATCAGAATTTATCACTAATAGTGGTGCAATTATAGGCTGCAGCGAAATTGCTCAGCAAAGAGAGATTTCTGTATACATTTAGGCTTTGTTTATTTGCCAAAGAACAGACAAAATTAGAGCAACCACGGCCAGCTCTAATCCCTCACCCTCTCAAAAAAAGTCTATGTGGCATATTTGTGTTTTATTCTCTTTCTAAAAATATGTGCCTCATCCTATATTATTTTATATACCTTTAGGAAGATTGACTCAAAGATTAATTTTTATTAGGCATAAAAAGTAAACTTATAGTATGCGATTCTGTTTAACCAGGTAAAACACAAAATTTTGCTGGCCAATGGTGCCTAAAATTAGGGCACCTTCATTAATTGTGTTGATACTACCAAAAGCACTGGTTCGAATGGCTGATTCTTTTCCATCTGGGGGATGAAACAGGCAAGCTGTGTTGAATTTGGTCATGAAATGTTCTCATTTACATTTGTAATTTGTGTGAGCTCTTGTCAACACAGACACCAGAATGGCAGCTCTCCACAAGGAGGCCGGAAATCTACATGAACACAGGGCAGTTATGGAGAATTCGAGCACATTTACATCTCTCTATATTGAGAGGAGAGAAAGAACACAGTTGGGAGTATGAATAAGCTGTAGCAAAGGCTGAAGTGTCTCCTACTGTGCAGGAAATGTCTTCTACTTTTTGGGAAAAGACTACGTAAAAGTCTATGATTCCCTGAAATGGTGCTTGATAGCAATGCTGCTTTACTGAAGAATGGCCGTCATATATATGATTCAAAAACAGGTAGATATTTTTAATATAGATTAAAAAACATATTTTAATCTATATGTTATGGGCTGTTTTATCACATGGAAGAACATCCATCTCTTAGTATAGGGAATATCTGTGCAAATATTTCACCTTTTGGAGTGTGACAAATGTACTATATTTGGACTGATATAGAGTTAAAGATCATCAGTTTAGAGTTAAATATACATTAAAGAGTGCATTCAAGTCTGAACTATTTTAAAATTAAATAGACATTTAAAACTTTCTGTTATGTAAATTAATTATGAACCCTTTACAAGTTAGGTATGTAAAAAAAAAACTATCAAGCAACTCATTATATAATAAGACACAACTTATTCACTTGTAAGGATAACACTAAAATTAATCACTATGCTATGCAAATGATTCTATAATTGGCATTATATTATAGAAGAGTATAATAGCCTAATAATAGAAAGCCCTTTAGTTAGAAAAATGTGTCCTACAATTTCTTCAAGGATTACTTTAAAGATAAGATTTGTTTTTAGTAAATATTAATATGTGTTTAGAAGTCATTTGAAATTATGATTGATTACCTGCTTTTTTGTATTACTCATTGACACCTTTAAATCATACAATATACTTTTACTCCTGGGTGTTCTCCACTTAAAATATATTTATATTTAGGTATTACATTCCAAGGACTTCCCTGGTGACTCAGAGGTAAAGAATCCACCTGCAGTGCAAGAGATGCAGGACACCAGGGTTCAATCCTTGGGTCAGGAAGATCCCCTGGAGAAGGGCATGGCAAACCACACCAGTATTCTTGCCTGGAGAATCCCATGGACAAAGTAGCCCGGCGGGCTACAGTCCATAGGGTTGTAATAAGTCGGACACAACTGAAGCAACTGAGCATGCATGCAGGAAAGCATTGCATTCCAGATCAATTTTACCATTTTTGTTTATTTGCTTAAGTCAAAATATTCCTTCCATTAAAAACCCCTGGTTAATCTAAAGCATGAAATGTAAGCTATTTTGGTTACTCCATAATTGCTCAGAAATAGTCCTTTAATAGGTACTCTAGGTGGAGAAGGAAATGGCAACCCACTCCAGTGTTCTTGCCTGGAGAATCCCATGGACAGAGAAGCCTGGTAGGCTGCAGTCCATGGGGTCACACAGAGTCGGACACAACTGAAGCAACTTAGCAGCAGCAGCAGCAGGTACTCTAGGAAATATGAGAATGAATTGAAAAACATATCCTTTAGAGAAGGGAAAGAGATCCACGTGCCAATAACAGGAATGGAATGTTAAATGTAAAAAACATAGCCTACATAGATGGTGCAAATCCTTACAGAAGGCCATTCACAAGTGGTGGTTTGAAGTGTTGTGTGGGGAAGGGAGAGGCCAGTAAATAGGGATCTAGGAAAGAGTTCCTGAGTTGATCCTTGATAAAGAAGAGTGATACACAGAAGTAAGATGGTTTAAGTAAATTTTAGCAATGTTTTCATTATTCAAAATGGCATGCAGATGGCTCAGAGAGTAGCCTAGTGTGAGAAAGTTGTATGTGGATAAAAGCTGTGAGAAAGGAGATGGACAGGAACTAGAGGTAGAGGGCTTAACATATCAGAATTAATATGATTTGTGTGTGGACTTTACCTGTAGATTTTGGAAAGATCCAAGGATTTTGAACTGATCATTGCAATCATACTTTAGGAACTTTAAATTGCCCTAAATTTTCAGCATTGACTAAGACTGGCAAAGGGGTCATTTGCAAAACATGGACTAGAAGTGAGAAGCTGTGAAAGCCTATTTCAGGATATACTAGTGAAATGTAAAAAGGGGACACATTTGAAGGATATGAAAGCTAGACTAACATCAGAAGCAAGTGAATCTGTGAGAATATATAAAATAATAAATATGAGAAGAGGAGCCCCACGACAATAACTTTGAGAAAAGTTTTAGGGGGAGCAGGAAAGATTTGATGAAGGAGGGAAGTTGTGTGAATGCTTCATGAGCTGGTCAAATCCTTTCTCACCTCCATGAAGCCACTGTCATTAACCATCATCATTATAGAGTGTCCATTTTGTGCTAATAGAAGATGAGTTCTAAGCTATATAATAGACTGCCTGGCTTCAAATCCACAAACAGTTCCGAGATTTTGTAGAAGTCACTGAAATTCTCTGAGCCTCTGTTTCTTCATCAGTAAGTAAGGATAATAATTCCACCTTCAGAAAGTGTTTTATGTTACTTTCTGCCTCCAGGGCTCCAAAGAGGTCTACTAACTTTAATACTTTTGTGTGATAAAGTTTGGGTAATCTCCACACTGACGTTGGTATCTGTAAAGAAGAAAGCTCTGCATGTGTCAAGAATTCGCTCCAGTTCCTCCCAATTCACAGGGCTATAAAGCTTAAATCACCTTAATAACTCCATGCCAAAATACAGTATTAATTTGTTCACTCATCCATTCATTCAATTAAACGGTATTTATTGAGAACATACTATGTTTCAGTCACTGTGTTAAGGAAGAGTAACCAGCACATCTAAGGCATCTGCCCTATAAATATTAGGTCTTGATAAAAAGAGAAAGGTAATAAACAAACAAACACACTGTCCTAGAAATAGAGGATGTGAGGAGGGTGGTAACTGTGTGGCTGGGGAAATCTGAGATACAGAGGGTGAGGGGCCAGTCAGCCACAGAGAGAGCTTTCCAGGAAGACATTGATGACCAGCATCTTCATTCGTATCCCAGGCCCTACTTTCATGGTGCGTCCCAAGTAATGTGTCTCTAATGATGCTAATACTAATCATGTACCCTCTCTTTGCCTGCTTTCTCATTGTAAAATTGTTTCATGTGAGAACATGCTTCTTAGGGAGATCGTTAAGGACTGAAAGAATTGAATGTAACTAAAGTATATAGCAAGTAGTGAATTTGGTGTATTTATGGATAATAATGGCTTTGAAATTTGTACATGATTTCTTTTTGTACCTATATTGAATATATGTGCTTGAAAATTTACATATATCTACATATATGTATTTGCATAGTGATGTAGATAGAATGGGCTTCCCAGGTGGAGCTAGAGGTGAAGAACCCCCCAGCCAATGCAAGAGACATAAGGGAGGCAGTTCGATCTCTGCGTCAGGAAGATCCCTTGGAGAAGGAAATGACAACCCACTCCAGTATTCTTGCCTGGAGAATCCCATGGACAGAGGAGCAGTTGGATATGACTGAAGCGACTTAGCACATGTGCATACGTGGATAAATGTGTAACTATATAAATACACAAATCAGTGTATATAGACACAACCATATGTATATAAACAGGCTTCCCTGGTGGTTCAGGCAGTAAAGTATCCTCCTGCAATGCAGGAGACCTGGGTTCAGTCCCTGGTTTGGGAAGATCCTCTGGAGGAGGGCAAGGCAACCCACTCCAGTATTCTTGCCTGGAGAATCCCAAGGACAGAGGAGCCTGGTGGGGCTACAGTCCATGATGTTCAGAGAGTCAGACATGACTAAGTGACTAAATACAGCGCAGCACGTGTACATACACATATATAGTTAGTGTTGATACAAAGTTGACTTTGTTTTAATGCTATTCTTTCTTGTTTTCTAACATACTTTACTGAGACTAAAGAAAGTGACATTGTTACAACTAGTACTAGAATTTACATTGGGTACAGAATATGCCTGCATTAGGCAGGATGCTGCAGTTATGGAAAACTCTAAAAATTTCAGTGATTTACTTAAATACAGTTTATTTCTTACACATGCAAAGTCTAAAGCAAGTTGGATAATCCTACATATTGGTAGCTAAATCATAAGAAACAGGGTGCTTCCAAAGACACCCTAACAGCTGAAGAGAAGCCTTGAGAAAGGTGGAAGTAAAAAGGATGAATCCAAAATGGCCTAGGCTTACTTCCATGTACATACTTTAGCCAAAACTCAGTCACATGGCCCAACCTACCTGCAAGAGAGACGAGATAATATAGATTTAGAGATTTTCCATGTGACCAGGAAGAGGAAATATACAAATTCATAAAATTGCTCCAGTCAAAATAACTAGTGAAGTATGTTGGATACATACTATAAAATTTATAGCTGTCACAGTGGAAAACAATTCCTGCATAACACTTGCTTTAACAGACAAAATAACAACCTCCAAACCTGCCATATTTATATTTAGCTTTTGAGATTACAGTGCAAAAATATATTATTTCTCTCATAAAATTCCTTCTCTCTTCAGCATCAATTCATTACTATTTATAATTGTTCAGATGGATTAAAATAAAACACATGTATATGTGCATTATAAACTGTAGTAACTGCAATGCAGCGTAAAACATACTATTACTGCTTCAATATATATTTCTAAAACATATTTATATAAAGTACACACACACACACATACAAGCACACAATAACATATACAGTCTTATAGTAATTCCTAAATGGTTATCTGGCTCTGTTACTTAATTTACCTGGAATATTTAAAAAAAAATCTCCAGCCAGAACGTGAAAATCTGCAGGGTGTATGGAGTTACAAGAGACAGAATGCTAACCGCACAGTCAGCTCTCAATAAATATTTGTCGAATGAGAGGACAGTGTCAGGTGGTGGAAGAGATTTCATGCCAAGCTGAAGAATTTGTATTTTATCCCACAAGGACAACCCAGAGGAACTTTTTGAGTTGAGAAATAGGATGATGAAAAGGGTAATTCAGAAACGGTGCTATGTCATTGGATGCGGGAATGATCGGAAGGGAAAGCCTGGAGAGAAAAACTAATCAGGAAGCTATTGCGATAATTCAGTATATGATGCTGGGCTTAAATAGTGGCAGTCGAAAGAGAAAGAAGGAACAAACGCTGGAGATGTTTTAATAAAAATTGGTGAATTATTGGTCATATAGGGAGGAGAGAAAAACTAAAGGTTATTTCAAGAGGCTGAATTTGGAGCCAGGGCAAGAGCCACACCCACGAGAGAGAGAGGCCACTTGAACCCGTGATTTGCTGGGATCACAAGGTCCCAAGTGAAAGATCCTGGAAATGCCTGTAGTTCTAGTAATTTATGGAAGATCTCTTTTTCAATATTTTCTAATTGTTCAGAGGACTTGCTATCTAATACAGGAGGTGATTGAGAGAGCTCATTTATTAGTTTGTATGCTTTTTCCCCTGAAGACTAGAGACAGAGGGAAGGGAAAAGCAGACATGTGTTTCTTGGTAGCTGAGTGCAGGGAACTCTCAGGAACCTTATGAACTTTGTTCTTATCTTGTCTCCATTTTACAGATAAAGGGGTTGAGATTTTTTTAATTAAACTCATAAATTTTCTGTATTTCATCACATTTAAATCAGTCTTGTTTTAAGATATAATGTTATTTTACACACTCACAAAAGGGAAAAGAAATAGTTAATTAGAAGACATCATGAAAAAAGTCATCCCTATTTCAGAAATATTAAACTGAGCCCGTAGGAGTGTGATGTCGGCAAGACGGCAAACTAGGAAGCCGCCCCCTTTCCCTCAGGAGACATGGAGTTAGTGAAAACTACAGATGAGGACCCCTGTCTGAGAGCTCCAGGGAGCAGTTGGGAAGCCATAGCACCCAGGCTGCTGTGATACCAAGATGATTCCTGCAGGAGCGTCGGCGCATTTACAGCGTCCCCCGAGGCTGCTTGCCCATGTGGCACCGTGCTGAGTGACTGGTGGACAGCCTCTCATGCCCAGGCTCCCGCCTCTGGGTGGAAGCGAGAGAAAGGACCAGCCGCTGATGCTCTGGATGCCGTGGGCGCTGCCAAGGGAGCCAGCTCTGGCCTCTCAGCCTCAAGGCGGTGGTCAGAGCCCCGCAGCGCACCGCAGTTGGTGGTACACACGGATGTTGCAGGCTGTTGATAGCTTTCTTAGAGGTTTTTACACAGTAAAACTCAAAGAATTTCCATTGCTCATTTTGATTCTTCGAGCTTATTTTGACTATCACCTGAGGTCTGCGCTGTCACCAGGGCTGTCCGGGGTGGAAACCAATGACAGAAATCTGAAGGTATCACCCCCAAGGACTCTGGCCTAAGAGCCCTGCCCACCAGGCCCGAATAAAGGGAACTGGGGCACCACCTTTCTCTTTGAGTTGTCACCACATCTGCTAGTTATAAACACCTCTTCCTCAACACAACGGGAACCGAACACACTGTGTGAGTGTGACGGCTGAGTTGCTCATCTGAGCCAGAAAGCTTCCCAAGGCTTTTTGTCAACCAAGGATGCTGTATCAGGCAAAACTCTCCTTTAAAGGTAAAGGAGAAATCAAAACTCTCCAAGATAAACAAAAGCTGAGGGAGTTTATTACTATCTAACAGAGGGTTTCCCAGGTGGCTTGGTAAAAAATCTGCCTACCAACGCAGGAGAAACAGGTTTGATCCCTGGATGGGGAAGATCCCCTGGAGAACGAAGTGGCAACCGATGCCAGTATTCATGCCTGGAGAATTCCATGAACAGAGGAGCCTGGAAGGCTCTAGTCCATGAGATTGCAAAAGAGTCAGATCCAACTGAGCAATAACACTTTAATCAAATTGTCAAAGTCTCTTTCGCCTAAGGTAGGACTCATAGGATGCAGGGATTATGACTTGGGTGTGTTGGGGTACACTACTCCCTTCATGAATGCATGCTCAGTCTTTTCTGACTCTTGGAGACCCCATGGACTGTAGCCTGCCAAGCTCCTCTGTTCCTGGAATTTCACAGGCAAGAACACTGGAAAGGGTTGTAATTTCCTACTCCAGGGAATCTTCCCAGCCCAGGGATCAAACCTATATCTCCCATCTCTTGCATTGACTGTCAGATTCTTTACCACTGAATCACTTGGGAAGCCCACAATTACTCCCTACGACAGGTGTGTTTGTATATATCTTGAGATTGAAAAGTGAAAGTGAAAGTTACTCAGTCATGTCGGACTCTTTGTGACCGCATTGTCTATACAGTCCATGGAATTATCCAGGCCAGAATACTGGAATGAGTAGCCTTTCCCTTCTCCGGGGGATCTTCCCAACCCAGGGATCAAACCCAGGTTTCCCGCATTGCAGGTGGATTCTTTACCAGCTGAACCACAAGGGAAGCCCAAGAATACAGGTGTGCGTAGCCTATTCCTGCTCCAGTAGATCTTCTCAACCCAGGAATTGAACCGGAGTCTCCTGTGTTGCAGGAGGATTCTTTACCAGCTGAGCTATAAGGTAAGCCATCTTGAGATTATTCTTCCTAATGAATTCTGACATATTATTCATAGTGTTTTGAAAAGCATATACTTTGCTTTGGCAGGGTGTGGGGTGTTGGAGGGCAGAGTAGGGGGTATTGGGGGGGGGAGAGTGGGGGGTGGCTTTTTTTAAATCTAGTGTGCTACAAGAGCAAGCAAAATATTTAGGATGATAAAATTTTCCTTGTCCCAAAGTCATTCAAAATTCACTTTTCTCTTGTGAAATTTTGCATGCAAGTTTTATCTGGAAAGGCTGATAAATATAAAATTGATGCCTATCCTCAGTAGTTGTCAGATATGGGGACAGTTAATGAAGATGTCAAGGAGCAATAGTTATCTGGTCATTTAAACACTTTTCCCCATAACTTCACCATTCTTTGCATTAAATTACATCCAGAAAAATAAACCATACTAGCTGTCTATCAGCAAACCTTGGTTACATGTTGCTTAGTAGTTGGAAATCATAGGATTATTTTTTAACAGGTGTCTGTTTTGTAATTACCTAGAGGAGGCAATTAATTTTTTTCTGATTCCAGTAAGAATGATTATGAAAACACATCACAACTTCTTTCCTATGAAGCACTGAGACACATTCGACTCCTTTACAGTGTTCTCAATTTACATTGTTTAATTAAACAGCTACAGAGAAGGCCACTTGGAGGACACAGCAAAAGGGACCATGGATGACTTCAGGGTTAATCATTTGGCCCAGTGGTGCTATTCGTACAATGATCTGTGGGATTTCTGTTGTCAGCAAATGTCCAGCCCATTGTTTTTGCATTTCAGTCTTCAGGGGGCAGCTGTTTCTCCACGAGTTCCCATGGAGCTTTGTTGCAACACAGCACTCTGCTCAGGGCTCAACTGTCTCCACTAACAGCGTTTTCTTGCACAATGAGACTCCCTGATGGGTCTCCTTGTGTTTCATTTTTCCTTTGTATGAAATGTACTGCAAATAGCTGTTTATGCTCCGTCTATTTTATGGTGCCATGCCTTCTCTTTGGTGTATTAAGGGCCTGAAAGTCTTCTATTAGCTGTTTTCTACTTTAATTAGTTGCCTGCCACTCTTGGGTCTTTGAGCTATGTAATCTCCAATAGGTAGCAAGCTAAATTATCTGACACTTTTCTTCCTGTCAATTTGTTTTCAGATGTACCTTAGCAGTTTTTAGCAGGCATATATTATCATTGCGATAACATACCAATAAAGACTAAATATGCTTTCATGTGCATGTAAAATATAAACACACCTTTAAAAAGTGAGGTTGACTAGCAAACAAGTTCAATGTCAAGAAGAAGGTTGGTCAGAACTAAACAAAGTAAACTGTAGGTTAGGAGGACTTTTAGTAACGTGAAATATGTGATTCTGGGATTTCTTCTCTGGAGAAGAGAAGTAATAACATCTCTCTCAGATGTAATATTTGCAGTGTCAGCATTTTGCCTGGCAAATAGCAAGTGTCAACAAAAATTAATTGTATTATATATGATTTGTTATATAATATCACATAAATGTGTATAGTTATTCATTTAATTCAACTTAAGCCTTTTTCTTGAGTACCTTGTAACAGACTTATGTGTTTGAGAGCCTACTCTGTGATTATACTTGGCTCATGTATCATAATGATTGCATTAACTCTAACCTAAGATATGAACAACTGATTTTTATTAAGCATATAAAACCTATTTTCTAGCAAGCCATGGAAAGGATCATTATATTTTTTTAATGCAGGAATTATGTCTCTTACACTGAAGAAATTATATCTCTCAACTGTCACTGTTTACGGAATTTTAGAATACTGTATCCTTCTTGGCCTCTCTGAAACTTTCAAACACTGTTGCTCACCAAATTTCATTATATTGTCAAGATTTTAGGAGACTTTAGGAGGTGCCATGGTACAGATGCTTTATATATAAGTTACTTAGATCATTCAAACATGTAGATAGTGTATGTGAATTTATATTTACCATGAGAGCCATTAAAATGTCTACAGAGACAGTCCAGTCTTGTAGAATGCCTGATTCTGCCATTCTCCTTTCAAATGAATCTAAAGAACTTTTGCAGGCTGCCACTTTGACTGTTCTGCTCACTCCCCAATACTTAGCCACACAGTATGTGATTTGAATTATGCCCATCAGTGGTCTCCCTTCTAATCCCACCCACAAAAAGCACAATAAATGACTTCTATTGATCTTTGCCGAAGGATAATATAGTGACCTAAAAAGATTCTTGACAGTTGCTACATTTGTAAAATACAGGCTCCTTCATCATGTCTCTAGTAAATTTTGGAACTTAAGGAACTAGAGATCATTTCTTTGTCTGTTTGTCTATAAAATTAAGACCTGAATGCAGGGTTGAAAGGATCATTATATTATTAAGGGTTTACAAAGAGCCATAGAATATATCCAATACATTAAAAATATTTTATAAAAGTGCCCCAATATTTCGTCTTCACCACAACCAGTGTTTAATAATAACTTAAAACAATTTGAATGGTTAAATATAAGTGAAGAAACAAGTAAAATTCCATTAGTGTCTTTTACATTATAAGTCATTAGTTTCTTTGTTGATAGATATATTTTATCAAATTTGGTGAAGGTCATTTCAAAAATCAAGTCAAATGACTCAGCCAAATGTTTTAACTCAGAATTTTAGCAAATTTTGAATAAGACTAATGTAACACTCCCAAAGAAAGGCAATGCCAAAGAATGTTCAAACTACTGCACAGTTGCACTCATCTCACATGCTAGTAAAGTAATTCTCAAAATTCTCCAAGCCAGGCTTCAGCAATATGTGAACTGTGAATTTCCAGGTGTTCAATCTGGTTTTAGAAAAGGCAGAGGAACCAGAGATCAAATTGTCAACATCCGCTGGAACATCGAAAAAGCAAGAGTGTTCCAGAAAAACATCTATTTCTGCTTTATTGACTATGCCAAAGCCTTTGACTGTGTGGATCACAATAAACTGTGGAACATTCTGAAAGAAATGGGAATACCAGACCACTTGACCTGCCTCTTGAGATATCTGTATGCAGGTCAGGAAGTAACAGTTAGAACTGGACATGGAACAACAGACTGGTTCCAAATGGGAAAAGGAGTATGTCAAGGCTGTATATTGTCCCCCTGTTTATTTAACTTATATGCAGAGTACATCATGAGAAACACTGGGCTGGAAGAAGCACAAGCTGGAATCAAGATTGCTGGGAGAAGTATCAATAACCTCATATATGCAGATGATACCACCCTTATGGCAGAAAGTGAAGAGGAACTCAAAAGCCTCTTGATGAAAGTGAAAGAGGAGAGTGAAAAAGTTGGCTTAAAGCTCAACATTCAGAAAACTAAGATCATGGCATCTGGTCCCATCACTTCATGGAAAATAGATGGGGAAACTGGAAACAGTGTCAGACTTTATTTTTTTGGGCTCCAAAATCACTACAGATGGTGACTGCAGCCATGAAATTAAAAGACGCTTACTCCTTGGAAGGAAAGTTATGACCAACCCAGACAGCATATTAAAAAGCAGAGACATTACTTTGTCAACAAGGCTATGGTCTTTCCAGTGGTCATGTATGGATGTGAGAGTTGGACTATAAAGAAAAATGAGCGCCGAAGAATTGATGCTTTTGAACTGTTGTGTTGGAGAAGACTCTTGAGAGTCCCTTGGACTGCAAGGAGATCCAATTAGTCCATCCTAAAGGAGATCAGTCCTGGGTGTTAATTGGAAAGACTGATGTTGAAGCTGAAACTCCAACATTTTGGCCACCTGATGCAAAGAGCTGACTCATTGGAAAAGACCCTGATGCTGGGAAAGATTGAGGGCAGGAGGAGAAGGGGATGATAGAAGATCACTGATACAATGGACATGGGTTTGGGTGGACTCTGGAAGTTGGTGATGGACAGGGAGGCCTGGTGTGCTGTGGTTCATGGGGTTGCAAAGAGTCGGACATGACTGAGCGACTGAACTGAAGTGAACTGAACCAGAATCAAGTCACATTCTAGTCATTAGACTTCCTCCTAATAGTCTATGGCATGACCTAAAATTAAGAATTTTTCAATAGAATATCATATTAATCTCTTATGTTACCATATCATCTTTTTAATTTGACTATTTTCTTTCTCTGTAATTGAGACCAGAAAATGAAGACAAGGACTTCTGTTGTGATGGTGTCTGAGTACTTTTCCCCCTCTTTTCTTACTGAGAAAGATTGGAGATTTTCTTTTCCAAATCACAGTGCATTCTGATTTGCACAACTGTTTTGGAAGGGTATTGCTACATGTGGATTTTGACATAGAATATGAGTACAAATAAATGATCATACCCTGATATCATACCCTGAGTCACCATTTAGAAAGAATAAATGATGGCCTAAAACATTGGAGTATGTAAAAAATCCTTCTTTTACCATTTTACTCATAGTCAGAGCCCTGTCCTGTGGTTCATCACCAGTGATTCCTTTCAACAGGGTAGCATCTTTGATGTTTGAGGGAAGAAATAAAAGTTAACTTCCAAGAAACTGGAAAATACTGTTCTTACTCCACAGAAGAAAAGATAAAAATTTAATCTAAACACAGTCTTTTGAAAGAGAACAATTCATCAGGTTGTGCTCAAGTCTATTTGCCATTGAATTGTGAATATATACCTAAATTTCATGAGGACATAATGTATTTTCATTTTTCAATATTAGATGAAATATTATATCAAGTAATGCCTTTACCAATTCAGTTATGGATTCCAGGCTATAATCCTCCTTTCTACATTTTAGTAACTCTAAATCTGCTCTATTTCTTCTAGGAATTATTTTCTAATATTCTTCTTTTTCTGCTAAAGTAGACCATTTCTTTTCATTGCAGCTCCATTTTGAAATGTTCATTAGATGTTGAATGTCTATCAGTAGCCGCCGTCTGTGTTCCTAACTCTTCTTGTGCCTTTCAACTTTCATTTTTCTCAATGCAAACACGTTCAGATTTTTACTTTCATCTATTCTTTAAGGACTTGAAGGATGACAAAACCACTTTCAGAAAGTGCTGGGTCAGTAATATAAGGCATTTTTTAGAAGATTCTCCACCATGCATAACAGAGCAAAACTGGAAACAAGAGGAAGCAAACTAGAGTTGTGTGAAATTGCTCATTTATTCCTCTCAAGTAGTTTTCAGTTTTTCATGAAACTGCTGAAAAATTCACAAATTGTATTCCAATGAGAGGAATATTTGTTTGCCAAGTGTTCATCAAAACTTTCGTCTTCAGGTAAACATTGCATATGCATAAGACATCCTGCTCCCAGATGTGCTGCTACTATGGGCTTGTTCACAGGCATGAAAATGAAAGCGGTATTAAATATGCACAGACCGGCTGGCTGGATAAGGGGAGATGCAAAGGGTGCTGGGAGGGTGCTTCCAGATTAACACGAGGGGTGGGCACACACCCACCCGCCCCCCACGGTTCCAAAATGAAGAATTTAGGGGTCAGGTTTTTTCTAATAGGAAATTTTTGTTTTGATGTGTTCTTTCTTCCTTTCTGACTAATTTTAATATGGGGAACTACCTTCTATGTCAAAATTTCTTTTCACCTTTATTAATAATAAAAGAAAAAAATGACCCAGATGCTTTGGCTTTTCCCCAAGATTCTTTGTTTTCATGTATAATATTTTCTTTTGATGATAATGTAATAATTCATTCATTTCCTGCTT
This sequence comes from Bos grunniens, assembly GCF_055505025.1. Taxonomy (NCBI): domain Eukaryota; kingdom Metazoa; phylum Chordata; class Mammalia; order Artiodactyla; family Bovidae; genus Bos; species Bos grunniens. The sequence continues at coordinate 4,019,276 of NC_141176.1, read as the reverse complement.
CAAATCATAATTTTCTGAATGAACAACTTTAAATGCCATAGTCCCTTAATGGATCAGTAATGTGACAGCAAGTTTGGGTATCTGCTAGCTTGAAATACCACATAAAGGGTACTTTCAAATTGGTTTTCCTCTATGTGCATTTAAATGATATTAAAGCATTTCTTAATTTGGGTGAGGTAAATTATCCCATCACAGAACTCTGACAGAGCATTTGTAAGATTGGAGCCCAACATAAAAGGCCATTTGGGGCCCTTATAAGTGGCTAAACTGAAAAGTAAATTTGCTTTCCTTCTTCTCTGCCTCCCTCCCGCCCTTCCCTCTTTCCTTCCTTCCATTTTTCCTTTCTCTCTTTATTTCTATTTATTTTCTACAATCTCAAAGCTTCTCATAACTGCTTTTTAACCTTCACAGAAAGTGAAGAAGGAAAAGGTGCACCCAGCCTAAAGACTTCCAGACTTTCAAAGTGTCGTCTGATACTGTGTGTAATGAAGTGAACCATAACTTCACTTGGCCTTAGCCGGTTCTTGATGCCGTTCCAGAGCTTTAAAACATCTTTCACACTCTTTGTCTTGATTTCCTACACCTCCATATCCCAGATTATTTGTGTACATTCATGTGCGCATCTCGTGACCTGCTTTGTGAACACGTTACTTTTGTCACTCAGTCACTAAGATGTGTCCGACTCTTTGTGACCCCAGGGACTGCAGCACTCCAGGCTCCGTGTCTGTCACTGTCTCCCAGAGTAGCTGCGGCACGTAGACATTGAGATGAGCCCTGAGAACCCTGTTGCCGTCCAATGGGCCTTGGATAGTAACTATAGAATGAAGATAATGATGCACTCTCTTGTTTTATACCCTAGAAAGTTGAGTTCTTCTAAGTTAAAGGCCTAGCCAGTATTATCGTAGTGGGAACCATAACTTCCATGAGGTGCTTTATTTCCTAAGTAGGGTCATATTCTGAAAACTTTCCCCAGAGGTGGGACCAAATTATAAGATCCCTAAGAGTTTAAAGGTTTCTGTGGATTTCATTGGTACATTTGCTGTTTGGAGTCTTTCATTTTTATCTTTACAATTACCTTAAAACATATAATGAGTATCTGTTATATGTACATGTAGTGCTCCATCACTCAGGAGTGTCTGACACTGTGCACTCCCATGGATGATAGCCTATCAAGGCTCCTTTGTCCATGGAATTTTCCAGGCAAGAATACTGGAGTGGGTTGTCATTTACTACTCCAGGGGATCTTCCCAATCTGGGAATCAAACCCACGTCTCCTACATTTCCTGCCTTGTCAGGCAGATTCTTTATCACTGAGCCATCTGTTCACTGAGCCATCTGTTGTATACACGTACATTGTAATGTAACTAAGGGCACATTGGTGAAAAAGACAAGGATCTTTCTCTTCAAGAAGCTTAAAATCAAATAGGTAAAAAGACAGTTATAATGTGTGGCAAATACAGGAACCTGACCCAACTATGGGGAATCAGAATGGCCACTCAGGATAATGCAATGCCTAAACTAAGCTGAGCTGAAACTCCAATACTTTGGCCACCTAATGCAAAGACCTGACTCATTGGAAAAGGCCCTGATGCTGGAAAAGATTGAAGGCAAGAGGAGAAGAGGATAACAGAGAATGAGATTGGTGGATGGCATCACCGACTTCCTGGACATGAGTTTGAGCAAGCTCCGGGAGTTGGTGATAGACGGGGAAGTCTGGCGTGCTGCAGTCCATGGGGTCACAGAGAGTCAGCCATGAGTATGCAACTGAACTGAACCGAAACTAGGATTTAGTGGGATTAGGGGTTATCCAGTTGAAGGAGAAAATAAGGAAACTTCAAACTGGGGAAACTTGTAAAAAGACTCCAAAGCAGAATATGGAAACCAGGAGAAGCAGATAGTGCACTGGTAGAAGGTTACAATATGAGGATGGCAGTATTGAGAGACGCATATAGAGAGGGACAAGTTTGTGAAAGACCCATGGACCATAATAACAATTATTTACTTTATCCTGGTGGTATTGAGGGGCAGATCTAGAGGAGTGGGTTGGGGGGAGGGAGGGAGGCTTAAGAGGCAGTAGATATATGTACACATATGGCTGATTATCACTTCCACAGTTCATCAGGCATTCTATCTATCAGATCTAGGCCCTTGATAGAAAAGAAATGCAAAAAAGCAAAATGGCTGTCTGGGGAGGCCTTACAAATAGCTGTGAAAAGAAGAGAAGTGAAAAGCAAAGGAGAAAAGGAAAGATATAAGCATCTGAATGCAAAGTTCCAAAGACTAGCAAGAACAGATAAGAAAGCCTTCCTCAGTGATCAGTGCAAAGAAATAGAGGAAAACAACAGAATGGGAAAGACTAGAGATCTCTTCAAGAAAATTAGAGGTATCAAGGGAACATTTCATGCAAAAATGGGTCAATAAAGGACAAAAATGGTATGGACCTAACAGAAGCAGAAGATATCAAGAAGAGGTGGCAAGAATACACAGAAGAACTGTACAAAAAAGATCTTCATGACTCAGATAATCACGATGGTGTGATCACTCACCTAGAGCCAGAGATCCTGGAATGTGAAGTTAAATGGGCCTTAGAAAGCATCACTATGAACAAAGCTAGTGGAGGTGATGGAATTCCAGTTGAGCTATTTCAAATCCTGAAAGATGATGCTGTGAAAGTGCTGCACTCAATATGCCAGCAAATTTGGAAAACTGAGCAGTGGCCACAAGACTGGAAAAAGTCAGTTTTCATTCCAATCCCAAAGAAAAGCAATGCCAAAGAATGCTCAAACTACTGCACAATTGCACTCATCTCACACGCTAGTAAAGTAATGCTCAAAATTCTCCAAGGAAGGCTTCTGCAATACGTGAACTGTGAACTTCCTGATGTTCAAGCTGGTTTTAGAAAAGGCAGAGGAACCAGAGATCAAATTGCCAACATCCGCTGGATCAAGGAAAAAGCAAGAGAGTTCCAGAAAAACATCTATTTCTGCTTTATTGACTATGCCAAAGCCTTTGACTGTGTGGATCACAATAAACTGTGGAAAATTCTGAAAGAGATGGGAATACCAGACCACCTGACCTGCCTCTTGAGATATCTGTATGCAGGTCAGGAGGCAACAGTTAGAACTGGACATGGAACAACAGACTGGTTCCAAATAGGAAAAGGAGTACATCAAGGCTGTATATTGTCACCCTGCTTATTTAACTTATATGCAGAGTACATCATGAGGAAAGCTGGACTGGAAGAAACACAAGCTGGAATCAAGATTGCCGGGAGAAATATCAATAACCTCAGATATGCAGATTACACCACCCTTATGGCAGAAAGTGAAGATGAACTAAAAAGTCTCTTGATGAAAGTAAAAGTGGAGAGTGAAAAAGTTGGCTTAAAGTTCAACATTCGGAAAATGAAGATCATGGCCTCTGGTCCCATCACTTCAGGGGAAATAGATGGGGAAACAATGGAAACAGTGTCAGACTTTATTTTTCTAGGCTCCAAAATCACTGCAGATGGTGACTGCAGCCATGAAATTAAAAGACGCTTACTCCTTGGAAGGAAAGTTATGACCAACCTAGATAGCATATTCAAAAGCAGAGACATTACTTTGCCAACAAAGGTCCATCTAGTCAAGGCTATGGTTTTTCCTGTGGTCATGTGTGGATGTGAGAGTTGGACTGTGAAGAAGGCTGAGCGCCGATCAATTGATGCTTTTGAACTGTGGTGTTGGAGAAGACTCTTGAGAGTCCCTTGGACTGCAAGGAGATACAGCCAGTCCATTCTGAAGGAGATCAGCCCTGGGATATCTTTGGAGGGAATGATGCTGAAATTGAAACTCCAATATTTTGGCCACCTCATGAGAAGAGTTGACTCATTGGAAAAGACTGATGCTCGGAGGGACTGGGGGCAGGAGGAGAAGGTGACGACAGAAGATGGGATGGCTGGATGGCATCACTGACTCGATGGACGTGAATCTGAGTGAACTCCGGGAGTTGGTGATGGACAGGGAGGCCTGGCGTGCTGCGATTCATGGGGTCATGAAGAGTCAGACACGACTGAGCGACTGAACTGAACTGATGGCTGATTCATGCTGTTGTACAGCAAGACTAACACAATATTGCAAAGCAATTAAACTCCAATAGAAAATAAATATAAAGAGAATTTTTAAGTACGAAAAGTTCTGTATAGTTGTAGCTATGGTTTTTCCAGTAGTTATGTACGGGTAGGAAACCTGGACCATAAAGGAGGCTGAATGCTGAAGAATTCATGCTTTCAAACTGTGGTGTTGGAGAAGACTTTTGAGATTCCCTTGGACAGCAAGGAGTTCAAATCAGTCAATCCCGAAGGAAATCAGTCCTGAGTATTCACTGGAAGGACTGATGCTAAAGCTGAAGCTTCAATACTTTGGCCACCGGATGTGAAGAACTGACTCATTTAAAAAGACCCTGATGCTGGGAAAGATTGAAGGTGGGAGGAGAAGGGAATGACAGGATGAGATGATTGGATGGAATCATAAACTCAATGGACCTGAGTTTGAGTAAACTCAAAGAGTTGGTGAAGTACAGGGAAGCCTGGCGTGCTACAGTCCATGGGGTCGCAAAGAATCTGACAAGACTGAGCAACTGAACTACAACAAATATGTGTGTGTGTGTGTGTGTGTGTGTGTGTGTGTATACACGTGTGCTTGCTAAGTCACTTCAGTCGTGTCCGACTCCTTGCCAACCCTATTGACTGTAGCCTGCCAGGCTTCTCTGCCCATGGGATTCTCCAGTTAAGAATACTGGAGTGGTTTGCCACTCCAGGGGATCACTCCTCCAGGAGATCTTTCCAACCCAAGAATCAAACTCACGCCTCATTTCTTCTGCATTGGCAGGAAGATTCTTTATCACTAGTGCCACCTGGAAAGCATATATATATATATACAAATTCATATATACCTAATTACATGTGGGTTTTGGGGACCTGAGGACTGATCAAAGTTGGAGAGACATTTATAAAACTATCAGTCCCCAGAATCATATGAGTCCAAATCTCTATCCCATTTCCACACTTTGTATGAGAGATGCATTATGAATATTCTGCTATCAAGGTATCAGTTTCCCTTCTAACCTATACTGAGAGGTTTGACTGCTAGTTCAGTGGAGAGAGCATGACTTGGGAAAAAAAAATATTTTTTTCTCCCACTTCCTACCAGCTGGACAAGTAGCTTAGCTCCTCTTGATTTTAGTTTCCTTTCATTTGTAAACTTAAAAATGTATTTGGTAACATCTCAGTCATCCAGTATACAATTCCGTAGAATATAAAACAACCTGAATAATTAAGGTCCATAGCACATTATTGTTCTGCTACAATTAAAGGAATTTCTCAGAGAATCCTGACCTGTGGCAAAAACCATGACAAGGATAACAGAGTCTGTGTGAGCCGGCCAGCAGGAAAGCCCTTCACTCGTTTCTGAACCATTCAGCAGCCATAGAAAATAAATGGAAGGGAAGAATATTATACAATTCACAGGTGACTCCGGTAAGGGTGAAAGAATGACACTTTGAAATACTAAAGGATGAAGAAGGAGAGGGATAAAATGGAAAAACGTACCCTGAAATGTATTATTTCTACAAAGCAAATGCCAGGGGGTATCACACAGTGTATGTAATACTTGGAAATAATGCAACAAGATACATCTCAGTAAATTTTAAACCCAGTGTATACAACTGCTCCTAGGTAGCATCCTTTGCGCACTTGAGATGTAACGATTGTTCTGACCATCCTTACCAATGCTCCCCTTGGGGACTAAGGTTCATGTATTCTGCTGCTGCTGCTGCTAAGTCGCTTCAGTCATGTCCGACTCTGTGCGACCCCATAGACGGCAGCCCACCAGACTCCACCGTCCCTGGGATTCTCCAGGCAAGATCATGTATTCTAGTTTATCTCAAAGGAAATGCAGACCGCAACCCAAAGTACTACTATACTGAGGTCTAATCGTCTTTGCACCATGAAAAATATAATTTAATTAGCTTTGTTAATTACCATTTTATATTCTTATTTTTGGTTTCCCAGGTGGCAGCAGGGGTAAAAACCCACTTACCAATGCAGGAGACGTAAGAGATGTGGGTTCAGTCCTTGGGTTAGGAAGATTCCCTGGAGAAGGAAATGGCAGCCCACTCCAGCATTCTCACCTGGAGAATCCCATGGATAGAGGAGCCTGGAAGTCTACGGTCCATAGGGTCACAGAGAGTCAAACACAAGTGACTTAGCACGCGTGCATTCTTCCTTTGTAGGCTGCTCTTTTAGCTTAGTTAAAATAGTAGCATCCCAGGGTCAGAAGGCTCCTCTTGGGAGACAGCAGACATGCCCAGACTTTTTTGATGAGTCAGTAACTCCAGAAGCCAAGCTTGGAATGCCCTGTGTATAAGAACTCTGCACATCATTTGTGACCCCATTTCCTACAAGTTGTGGTAGCCATTTCTAACCAACACATGTATTTACAGTCTCAACTCATAGCAGGAAAGCTTGATCAGATTCAGAAATCTCATAAATGTATTTGGCAAGGCAGGCATTACTTTCAGATGTTTCTATGTTCTGGTCTATCAATTAAATGAATTTTTTATATTTAATGCAGACTCAACTAATTCAACTTTTTCAGGCTATCGAACAGGAATGTAAAGCCCCATTTCTTTAAAGGGCTGGAAGAAAGCACCAGTTATCATCCAAAATACCCTTTTAGTTAAAGTGATACCTAAACTTTACCAGATTAATGAATTGAGACCATTTCATAGGAATTTTATTCTACTCCATTTATTTAATGCAGTATCCAAAATGTTGTACACTCCTTGACTGCCTGGTAGGAAGATAGGATAGGTATACATTTATTCAAAACTCAGAATCACCATGGACTCATTAATAGTCCTTCTCATTGTAAAATGGTACTTCCTGCAAACACTTCAGATGGCCTATCAATCTACTCAATTTACATTTATGAGTGTCCTTCGTGTGTCCATCCACAGTGCTATGCAGACTTAATATAAAATAAGATACAATAAATATTTAAAAGGCTAAATCAAACAAATAAGTTTTTTTTTTGAACCTTACAAATCAACAGTAATTTTAAAGTTCTCATGCATAAAAGAATAGATTTCCTGGCTGAAGAACAGGGTGTAGAAGAACTTGTGATCTATTAGAATCAGATTGCAAACTGGCAGGTAGAGGTCAGTGCTTGTAAATTGTGACAGAAATGCTTCCAGAATCAGAAAATCTTTATGTGACAAGTGTGTACTTGGTTGGTACAAAAATGAAATCATATGGCTAGTAAAACACACATACACGCGTACACACATACATGCACACAAATATACACACAAGTTTATAGTAAACCAAAAGTCAAAACTGTGATTTTTAAAGCAAAGAAAATCACCTCTTTAAGGTTACCAGCATGGTTTATATTTTAAATATTTATACTAGAGAACCAACCAGTAGCAACCCAATTTTATCTGTACTAAATTCAGGGAAATTTGAAGACATCCATGCCTGAATATCACACAGACAATTATGCAAACATCAAGCCACTTCATAGGTCTGCAGGGACTGAAAAGAATATCTGAGTGCTGTCTGCATGCATATGACACCACGGGCCACAGCACTGAATAATGTTATTTGCTAAAAATATCTAAATATAAAGCAAAATAGGATTGCAAACAAGCCCCAGGGGAATCAGAAAGTAACTTGGCAAGCACAAATCATTTCCAAAAGGAGCAAATTGAAAGGACAATAAGGGGATAAAGAAATGATCCAAAGTGTCTTGTGTTAATTCTAGAAAATTCAAAACCATAGAGTTCTGTCAAGGAATGACACAGTCAGCAGTATACAGACTAGACGGAGAGCCTTAAACAAGCATTCCACCAACAGAATGCTTGCAGACTATGTATTCTAGTCTAAGTATCAGGACTAGGAGAGTGCACATTTAACATGAGATGCTAAAGTGACATCATAGCAGTCATTCAAGGCTTATTGTCTTTGTCTAATGATGAAATTTCTAAGATGTTGTTGATTTTTAAAAGAAAAAGATACTGTATTGGTGTTTTTCTTTCTGGCTTACTTCATTCTGTATAATAGGCTCCAGTTTCATCCACCTCATTAGAACTGATGCACGATACAGGATGCTTGGGGCTGGTGCACTGGGATGACCCAGAGGGATGATATGGGGAGGGAGGAGGGAGGAGGGTTCCGGATGGGGAACACGTGTGTATCTGTGGTGGATTCTGATATTTGGCAAAACCAATACAATATTGTAAAGTTAAAAAATAAAATAAAATGAATTTTAAAAAAAGAAAAAGAAAAAAGTATTACGCTTTCTAGATCTATTGAATTTGTTTTGCCTCTAGATCATAGAAACCTTATCAACGCCCCATTTTAAAATTTAGTGAAGAATACAGGATTCTTAAGTGAAGAAAAGTGATGTAACTGTGGTATTGTCATTATTATTATCCAATACTGTAAAGATTTGGTAAGTTAGTTTCCCATGTGCAAACCACTCACCATAATTTTTACATTCTATGTAATACTCATAATTTGTCTCTCTAAAATTTCCATGTCCTAAAAAAAAAAGAAAAAAAATGCACCAAATGGAGTTAAAAAGCCAAGGAGAATTTATTTAAGACTATTACAATAAGGGAGAGAGATTGAACATAACCCCTCTGAAACAAAAGTCAAGAGGATTTTTAATGTTAGGTGATCCATGACTAGCTTCTCCATGTTAGCTGATTTTCAATTATTCTATTGAAATTAGGCTCCCTACTCCCATTCCACAGAAACAGAGAGATGAGCTCTATCTTCCTCAATGATTACATGATTACATTTCAAAAGGATGGCTCCTGGTCCTTGTAAAATATAACCCTGGGCTATAAAATGGTCAGGAAGTTGGGAAAAAGTTTATATCTCAAAGGGGAGAGAAAGAATTTCTAATTTCAAGATGTCTGAGGTCAATATCCTAAGAAAAGGAAGAGTCAGGAAGAAACCTGTCTAAGGGTAAGTCAAACTGAAAGGAGCATGAAGCCATACTGGTCAGCCATATGTATCTCTTAACTCAACTGCCTAGAAGCATCTGTCCTAGAGAGACAGCACCTGGAAATATTCCAAACTGATTTCAATTAACAAAATAAGGATATCAATTTCCACAGCAGACTAAAACAACTACCATTACGTCATAGGATAATAGAAAATTATGGTTATGTGTACAAATGTGCTCAGTATAATAAAACAAAATCATATTTAATACCATCAACATGATGATGAAAAATGAATGAGCCTCATGTTCCTAAAATCATCATATGGAATGAATGGTGCTAATATATGTATTTTTGCATTTTAATAAGAATATGATTCTTATATAGTCAACACCAATGGATGTAATATTTTATAATTTTAAACTTCTCAACATTTTTCTATTTAGAAGAGTGAATACCGTTTAAATGAGTACTTCCATACCAGTGGGCAAAATGAAATCCATCAGATTCATTTTCTTTGACTTGTGTCCTTTGTAGTAAAATATTCACATCTATATGCTCTGTGGAGTTCGAAGGAACACACTGAAATTAACATACCTTGTTGACACTGTTTGATGATTACCACATTAGAAATTCAAGCAAAATAACAGACAGATGTCTTTCATAATAAATAAACCCTGTCACTATGGGCAAGCTCATATCCTTTATAGTTTTTCCTGTAAGCTGCCCAACTGGCTGTTCAGTCTCTCTTAGGGAGAGGAATCCAGGCTCCTTCCCAGAGGAAACCATATTCAATTGTCAACAGCTTTGTTTAATTTCCTCTGGAAAGAAAAACTAAAACTTGTTGGGAGCTTTTTCTACACTCACTGCAGGTAGTTAACAGTTTGGTTAAAAATAATTAAGACAATTTGTTAATATGAAACTTAAACTCCTTCAGAAAGAACACTAAGCTCACAGGATAAAAAAGATTGTCTAAGTGGAAAGTTCTTGGGGGAGGCTTGGAGCCAGACTCAGCATGGGATGTTTTATTTTCTACTGAAAGTCTTCACACTTCTGCAAAATTGTTGGAAGTCAGTACCTCCATGGGTAGTATTGCTTATTCTTTCCTGCTTGTAACTTGTTCCTACCGGGAGTACTCTAGTTGCTCCTAAGCAGATACCCTACAGCTAGCTCAGAGCGCTAACAGAATGCAGAGTGAACTGAATAGAGTGTGACAGATGCCTCCAGAAGGGGCAGCTAAGGTAGGAGCAAAAGACAAAGAATAACTGAGATATATGCTGCTCTTGACTCGATAAAGATGGAATTAAGCCTCATTCACAGGATAAAGGAGAAGCCCATTCAATTCTGTTATTCCAATTTTTACATCTGAATCATTTGAAGTAAATTGCTTAGTTTTCATCAATCATAAATGTTTGTCAGTAAAAGGTAAAGTGTTTTTGCTTTCCAAATGTTACCTTAATTAACAATGACACAATGTCTTCTTGTTGCAGCTAGAAATCTAGTTTAGTCTCAAGCTTCGATTTTCATGTGTACAGATACATGTATATATACTATATTTATGCATTCATTTTGCCACTCAATATATATTTATTGGCTGCCTTTGCTTGATCAGCCACACTGATATTGCAGTAGGTAAGGCAGAAATCCACATCATCTTGTCTATCCAGCCATTGAGTTAGTGAAATTTGCTCAGTCAAGTCCAACTCTTTGCAACCCTATGGACTATATAGACCATGGAATTCTCCAGGCCAGAATACTGGACTGGGTAGTCTTTCCCTTCTCCAGGGATTAGAGCTATTAAAGTAAAACAATGAAATAATTATATGAAGGTGATTATTTTAAATCTCTTGATCTCAGCTTTAAGAAACTTGATCTTTAGTTCCAGGTTTTCAATTATTATTTTTTGCCAAACTGTATGTAATAGGTTCATAGGCAAGCAAGGAATATCTTACATACCTTCAAAATGGAGACGTACTTATATTTATTAGTAGGACAATATGCCTTTGTGTGTCTATTTGTCCACATTCATACACATGTAATACATATTATAACCATCTAAAATATGTCTGTAGAATAAAAGCAACCAATTTCTGTTAACTTAAAAAACCAATAAGGCTTTTAATATTGTGTATAAATTATACCTATAAAGTCTATAAAATGCAATTTATAATATGTGTATCTAGATATAATCATATCCAATGATAACAATTAATATTGTATTTTCAGAAGTATTTCTAATATGAGTTATATTTATACCCACAAAAGGCAAATTACCTAGTTTTAAAATACAATAAAAATGTAGTTATACTTCATTAATTTTTAAAGAAGATTTTATATCCTTCTACTCTGACAAGTTATGAATCAATTTTAAAAGCTCTGTGTTTATCTTAGAATCCTCCTACACATTAAGAAAAATCTTCATCATTGAATTTGATTTAGAGAATGCATATGAAGAAAAAGAAAACACATTGAAAAATATTTCTCTTTTTCTGACTATGTTTTATATGCCCCAGCTCAGTATATATTAATTTTGAAAGCCAGGAAAAAAAGTGGCAGAGATTTTAAATAAATAAATTTGGCTGAAACATTACAGAGCAAAGCAAAAGCATAATGTACCTGGGATAACAGTTATAGCCATTCCTCAAATGAGTGGCATCATCTGCATATCTGAGATTGTTGATATTTCTCATGGCAGTGTTGATTCCAACTCAATTAAAAGACCCTTGTTCCTTTGAAGAAAAGCTCTGACAAACCTAGACAGCATATTAAAAAAATAGAGACATCACTTTGCTGACAAAGGTCCATATAGTCAAACCTATGGTTTTTCCTGTAGTCATGTATGAAAAAAAGAAGGCTGGGATGCAAAAAATTGATGCTTTTGAACTGTGGTGTTGGAGAAGACTCTTGAGAGGCCCTTAGACAGCAAATAGATCAAATTAGTAGATCCTAAAGGAAATCAACCCCGAATAATCATTGGAAAGCTGATGCTGAAGCTGACACTGCAATACTTTGGCCATCTAATGTGAAGAGCTGAATCACTGGAAAAGACCCTGATCCTGGGGAAAGAGTGAGAGCAAGACAAGGGGATGAAAGAGGATAAGATGGTTGGATGGCATCACTGACTCAATGGACATGAGTTTGAGCAAACCCTGTGTGATAGTAAAGGACAGAGAAACCTGGTGTGCTGCAGTTAATGAGGCCACAAAGAGTCAGACGTGATTTAACGACTGAACAACAAATAAGTACGTAAAGGCACAATGTGGAACACTGCTGAGATTTCTAAATAGATGTTTCACCCAAGACTCCCAAACTAAATGAGACTACCCTCTGTGGATGTAGTAATTACAGAAAATTCTGAAGATAAAATTAACAAAGGATGCTTTATATTTTCAGTCAAGATTAAAACAAATAAAAAAGCTAGATTTGCACTATTCCATAATCCAGTTACCTTTAAAGTAAGTAGTTTCAGTGTTTTAAAACGTACTTCTTCCTAACCTCTGATTCACATTTCAGATTAACTTTTACTTTTGCATTTAATATTAGCACTCTAACAAAATAAATTTCCTGGTTATTCTACCAAATTGAAAACTATTTGTTGAATACCTACTGAGTACAAAGTATTTGAGAAGAAAACTTTTGAGAGGCAAAACGCTCTATGACACAAATCACAGCAAGATCTCTATGACCCACCTCCTAGAAATGAAAATAAAAGCAAAGAATAAAGAAATAAGACCTAATTAAACTTAAAAGATTTTTGTATAACAAAGGAAACTATAAACAAGATGAAAAGACAACCCTTAGAATGGGAGAAAATAATAGCAAATGAAACAATTGACAAAGGGTTAATTTCCAAAGTATATTACACTTCATGCAACTCATTTTCAGAAAAATAAACAACCCAGTAAAAAAGTGGGCAGAAGACCTAAACAGATATTTCTCCAAAGAATACATACAGATGGCTACTAAACACATGAAAAGATGATCAACATTGTTCATTATTAGAGAAATGTGGGTCAAAAATACCGTGAGATATCACCTCACACTGGTCAGAAAGGCTATCATTGAAAAAACCTACAAATAATAAATGCCAGAGAGGGTGTGGAGAAGAGGGAACCCTCTTGAACTGTTGATAGGAATGTAAATTGATACAGTCACTAGGGAGGACAGTGTGGAGATTCCTTTAAAGAAAAGAATAAACCTATCGTGTGATGCAACAATCCTATTACTAGGCATATAATGCATAATTGTAAAAGACATGTGTACCCCAATGTTCATTGTAGGACTATTTACAATAGCTAGGATATGAAGCAATCTAGATGGCCATTGACAGATGAAAGCCTAAAAAAGGTATGGTACATATATACAATGGAATTATGGCTCAGAGGTTAAAGCATCTGCCTCCAATGCAGGAGACCCAGGTTCGATCCCTGGGTTGGGAAGATCCCCTGGAGAAGGAAATGGCAACTCACTCCAGTATTCTTTCCTGGACAATCCCATGGACGGGGAAGCCTGGTAGGCTACAGTCCACAGTGTCGCAAAGAGTCGGACACGACTGAGCAACTTCACTTTCACTTTCTATTGCTCAGCCATAAAAAGGAAAGCACTTGAATCATTTCTAATGAGGTGAATGAACTTAGAACCTATTGTACAGTGAAGCAAGTCAGAAAGAGAAAAACAAATATATATTAACATATTTTTATGGAATCTAGAAAGATGGTACTTATGAACCTATTTGCAGGGCAGCAATGGAGACGCAGAAACAGGACAGACACAGTAGGAAAGGAGAGGGTGGACAAACTGAGAGAGTTACATAGAAACTTATATATCACCATATGTAGGAGAAGGCAATGGCAACCCACTCCAGTACTCTTGCCTGGAAAATCCCATGGACGGAGGAGCCTGGTGGGCTACAGTCCATGGGGTCGCTAGGAGTCGGACACGACTGAGCAACTTCACTTTCACTTTTCATTTTCATGCATTGGAGAAGGAAATGGCAACCCACTCCAGTACTCTTGCCTGGAGAATCCCAGGGATGGAGGAGCCTGGTAGGCTGCCGTTTATGGGGTCGCACAGAGTCGGACATGACTGAAGTGACTTAGCAGCAGCAGACTAGATAGCCAACGGGAATTTGCTGTATGACTCAGGGAGTTCACACTGGTGCTCTGTGACAACCTGCGGGGGTAGGATAGGGTGGGATGTGGGAGGCAGGCCCAAGGGAGAGGGGAAATACGTATATCTGTGGTTGATTCATCAACATGATGAATCATGATGTATGGCAGGAATCAACAAAATATTATAAGGCAATTATCCTTAAATTAAAAATAAATTCATTAAAAAAATAAAATGAAGAATAGCGCAAATTCACCAAATTTTGATTCTTTTCTGGAGAGATTAAAGAAGCACAAATATATATACATCAGAATCAAACACAATGTGTATAGGATCATAACACTGAGCAACAATAGCTATTATTAATTAATCAGTAGCTATTATTTTATGTTATAATTGTTTGTTGCACATACTACTGTTTTACTTAATGCTGAATGATAATAAAAGAATTAGCTTTTATCCTTTAAAAGGCAAATCACAGAACATCTTAAATGTATAACTCAAGGAATCACTTAAACTAACTTCTCACTGTCCTATGAAGAAATTGATGAGTCCACAATGCAGAAAACAGACTACATATTCAAAGAATATGACTTTAAAAACAAGCACAAAACAGGAACATGAAATATTTCATTAAAAGGAAAAGATCCTGAAAACGGAAACAAAAAAATGAGTTACTGTTGTTCAGTCGCTAAGTTGTGTCTGACTCTTTGCAACCCCATGGACTGCAGCACGCCAGGCTTCTCTGCCCTTCCCTATCTCCCAGAGCTTACTCAAACTCATGTCCATCAAGTCAGTGTTGCCATCTAACCATCTCATCCTCTGTCGTCCCCTTCTCCTCTTGCCCTCAATCTTTCCCAGCATCAGGGTCTTTTCCAATGAATGAATCAGCTCTTCCCATCAGGTGGCCAAAAGACTGGATCTTCAGCTTCAACATCAGTCCTTCCAATGAATAGTCAGGGTTGATTTCCTTTAGGACTGACTAGTGTGACTAGGGGTGTGATTAATTAGGAATATCTTTGAAAAAAATATTAGTTGAGATCGTACATAACATCTCAAACGCTGCATGAGAGGTGAGACTCTACCGCATATATTTGTGATCCCCCAAATTGCGGCTCTGAAGTGGAGCACAAATAATTATATAAAGGATCACAAATATTTTTATTTTCATATAGAATAGGTGAAAATTTCCAAGAACAAAACAAAGGTTTTGCATCAATCTATACAAGGAAATTAGTGATTGTGCAAGAGATCTTACCAAAAATATAAAGCCAATCATACAATTGATAACAAAAACACTAAAATCCATTAGATAAAGAAAAATCATTTCACAACAGGGGAAAACAAATGCTTAATGTATATATTATGAAATATTCAATCTCACTATTGATCAAAAATTGTTAATGGTAATGGAAACAATGAAGAATCTTTTATTTATATACTGCAGGAACAGTGAAATTTCATGATATTCAGTCTCATAAGAGTTTATGACACTAGTAATCATTCAGTGAAGTATAATTTTAGAGAATTTCTGTGGAAACCAAAGTAGTACCTTTTATAAAAAAATTTAAACTGTGTCTTAAAAACCATCTTAGAAATTATTTTAAGAAATGATTTAAAATTTTAAACATAAAGATAATATTGTGATTTTAATCAATATAAATTTGGAAACAACATAAAAAATAAAACTAAAATATTATGATTCAACTATTCAATAAAATATTATGCACTGATTAAATACTGTCTTTACACATTTAAAAATGTACATAGCTATTGTCTCTACCTAGTGGGATTATGAATGAATATGAATACTTCCTTCTTCCTTGTATTTCTGTACCTTACAAAAACTCTTAATTTCCATCCTTATAGGATGGAAAGATTTTGCTGACTTTAGTTAGCTAATTAGTGTTAGTCACTCAGTCATGTTTGACTCTTTGCACCCCCATAAACTGTAGCCTTCCAGGCTCCTCTGTCCATGGAATTCTCCAGACAAGAATATGGGAGTTGGCAGCCATTCCATTCACCAGGGGATCTTCTCAACACAGGGATCAAACCTGGGTCTCCAGTATTGCAGGCAGATTCTTCACTGTCAAAGCCACTAGGGAAGACCTTGCTAACTTTGGTAAACAAAACATTTGTGAAGTGAAATCAAGTGCATTATTAATAGGGAGGTGGAAGAACAGAAGATAAAATGTGGCAAGGTGTATCAAGGTCAAACTCAAGTCTCACTGTAATAGCCAACATTGAAGACTCCTGGCTGTGGGTCTACCTTATGAAGGAGTTACTGGCTTCTGTTAACTGTTTCATGGTAACTAAGGTCCTAAATTGGAAAACTCAGCAGTGGCCACAGGACTGGAAAAGGTCAGTTTTCATTTCAATCCCAAAGAAAGGCAATGACAAAGAATGTGCAAACTACCACACAATTGCCCTCATCTCACAAGCTAGTAAAATAATGCTCAAAATTCTCCAAGCCAGGCTTCAGCAATATGTGAACCGTGAACTTCCAGATGTTCAAGCTGGTTTTAGAAACGGCAGAGGACCCAGAGGTCAAATTGCCAACATCCACTGGATCATCGAAAAAACAAGAGTTCCAAAAAAAATCTATTTCTGCTTTATTGACTATGCCAAAGCCTTTGACTGTGTGGATCACAATAAACTGTGGAAAATTCTGAAAGTGATGGGAATACCAGACCACCTGACCTGCCTCTTGAGAAACCTATATGCAGGTCAGGAAGCAACAGTTAGAACTGGACATGTAACAACAGAATGGTTCCAAATAGGAAAAGGAGTACATCAAGGCTGTATATCGTCACCCTGCTTATTTAACTTATATGAAGAGTACATCATGAGAAACACTGAGCTGGAAGAAGCAAAGCTGGAATCAAGATTGCTGGGAGATATATCAATAACCTCAGATATACAGATGACACCACCCTTATGGCAGAAAGTGAAGAGGAACTAAAAAGTCTCTTGATGAAAGTGAAAGAGAAGAGTGAAAAAGTTGGCTTAAAGTTCAACATTGAGAAAATGAAGATTATGGCACCCGGTCCCATCACTTCATGGGAAATAGATGGGGAAACAGTGGAAACAGTGTCAGACTTTATTTTCCTGGGCTCCAAAATCACTGCAGATGGTGATTGCAGCCATGAAATTAAAAGACGCTTACTCCTTGGAAGGAAAGTTATGACCAACCTAGACAGCATATTACAAAGCAGAGAATCACTTTGCCAACAAAGGTCCATCTAGTCAAGGCTATGTTTTTTCCAATGGTCATGTATGGATGTGAGAGTTGGACTGTGAAGAAAGCTGAGTGCTGAAGAATTGATGGTTTTGAGCTCTGCTGTTGGAGAAGACTCTTGAGATTCCCTTGGATTGCAAGAAGATCAAACCAGTCCTTCCTAAAGCAGATCAGTCTTGGGTGCTCATTGGAAGGACTGATGCTGAGGCGAAACTCCAGTACTTTGGCCACCTCATTCAAAGAGTTGACTCATTGGAAAAGACCCTGATGCTGGGAGGGGTTGGAGGCAGGAGGAGAAGGGGACGACAAAGGATGAGATGGCTGGATGGCATCACCAACTCGATGCACATGAGTTTGGATGAACTCCGGGAGTTGATGATGGACAGGGAGGCCTGGTGTGCTGTGATTCATGGGGTCACAAAAAGTTGGACATGACTGAGTGACTGAACTGAATTGAACTGAACTGCAGGTCCTAAAAAGAGGTAACTGAGTCAGTGTAAAATACCATTGTATCACTCTCAAAGCAACATTCACCTGCACTTACTTTCAGAAGTAAGAGCTAATTATAGCACTTTAGAATAGGCCACACATTTTTTGAGTTTCTGTGTTTGAAAAAAAAAATGGATATTTGTAGGCAATGGGATAACCTCCGCTCACTATTCAAAACTTTAAGCTCTTGCTCCTATAGGGCTTAAGGCTATTGGATGTATATTAATAGTCTCCAGTGTCTGTTTGCAAGAAATATTACCATTTCATTTACAATAGGTATTTTCCTTGTAAATATTTTATATTGTAAAGCTAATTATAGCTTCCAGTTTTGGCCGATAGCTAAAATTGTAGACACAGTTATCTGAAAGTTTCACTTGTATTTTGTTGATTCACAAAATCTATCTTTGTTTAAAAGTATAGAGTGATTTTAAACAAATTCCTTGTCATTTAAGTAGGTTTTATCTCTCAAAGCAATCAAGAGATCATGGGAGCATCAGCAATTGGGCCCTTTACCTTCAGGAAATAGTCAAGATAAATTTAAATATATATATCTGACGTGTGTCACTAACATTATGAATATCCGCCGTGTCTCTAAACATGTGGAAACAATGTTCATTTCCTTTTAGAATTTCTTTTTAGCTTCTTCAGTTTAAGCTGACATTAGCATTCGATGGTAATGTTGTCACCAAAATGTCAAAGATCAACCAACCTCCTGACACTGCTCCACAACAATAAGCGGTATCAACCTGGAAAAATACTGAAATCCTAGCCATCAAGTGGCTTAGTGCCTACTTTGCAATGTGTGTTTTCAGGTTTGTCTCAAAAAAATACCTAGTAAAACTTTTCAGTGTTCTTCTTTTCTTCCCACAAAGCAATATGAGCAGTAATTGACTAAAATATTTGGATATACATTGGCCAAAGTTTACTCTGTGGCCAATTAAGAGTAATTGATGATCACCTTTCTATATCTTTCTCCATAAACCTTATCAGAATATAACCAATATGCATTGTTACTTCATTGGTATCAATTTCTTCAGAGTCATATTTCTTCTGTACAATGTCATGCCTTTTTTTGACATTTTTTTTTATCTCAAATAAATATTAAACATTTCTTTAAAAGCATTTTTTAAGTTACTTTGATTGTTAGTGTATTCTTTATATATTCAACTTGTGTCTGTGTGCTGAGTCACTTCAGTCATATCTGACTCTTTGTGACCCTATGGACTGTAACCCACCAGGCTCCTTGGTCCATGGGATTCTCCAGGCAAAAATGCTGGAGTGGGTTACCATGCTCTCCTCCAAGGGATCTTCCCAATCCATGGATTTAACCTGCATCTCTTGTGACTCTTGTATTGGCAGGCATGTCTTTAACACTGGTGCTACCTGGGAAGCCCACTCAATGAACATTTATAAATATTTTCAATTCTGTAAGGTCATTGTAGTGAGGAGTAAAAGGATGCAAAAAAGGAATGAGGGAAGTCCCCTTCATTGACAAACTCATAATGGGGGCAGGCAGATTACAGTGCAATGAGTTCCATAAAAAGGATGTTCCCAGAGTGCTCTGAGAGCATATAGCCTGAGGATGTCAAGAGTACTTCCCCAGAGAAGGGAGAGCACCAGTTTGCCCTGGAAGATGAGTAGGAATTTCCTAGAGGGAAAGAAGAAGAAAGTGAAAGAGGAGATCTTCAGAGGAAAGACTTTAAAAAGAATACATTAGGTTGGAGAAAAGCTAAAATCTAAGTACGGTTGGAACTTAGAAAATTTGCTTGATATTAATTGCTACAATTGATTTACACATGAACATAGGCAGATGGTCAATACCAAAATCAGACTGATTACATTCTTTGCAGCAGAAGATAAACAAGCTCTAACAGTGGAGCAAAAATAAAACCAGCAGCTGATTGTGGCTCAATCATGAGCTCCCTATGGCAAAATTCAGACTTGGGAGAACAAGTACGCCAAAAAATCAAATCACTTATGATTATAAAGTGGAAGTGATAAATAGATTCAAGGGATTCGTTCTGATAGACAGAGTGCCTGAAGAACTACAGACAGAATTCCATAACATTGTGCAGGAGGTGATGATCAAAACCACTTCCAAGAAAAAGAAATGCAACAAGGTAAATGGTTATCTGAGGAGGCCCTACAAATAGCTGAGAAAAGAAGAGACGTGAAAGGCAAAGGAGAAAAGGAAAGATATACCCATCTGAATGCAGAGTTACATAGAATAGTGAGGAGGGATAAGAAAGCCTTCCTCAGTGATCAATGCAAAGAAATTGAGGGAGCAAAATAGTATGAGAAAGACTAGAGATCTCTTGAAGAAAATTAAAGATATCAAGGGAACATTTCGTGCGAAGATGGTCACAATGAAGGACAGAAATGGTACAGAAGCAGAAGATGTTAAGAAGTGGCAAGAATACACAGAATTGTACCAAAAAATGTCTTAATGACCTAGATGACCATGATGGTGTGGTCACTCACCTTGAGCAAGACATCCTGGAGTGTTAAGTCAAGAGGGCCTTGGGAAACATTACTATGAACAAAACTAATGGAAGTGATGGAATTCTAGCTGAGCTGTTTCAATTCTTAAAAGATGATGCTGTTAAAGTGCTGCACTCAATATGCCAGCAAATTTGAAAAACTCATCAGTGGTCACAGGACTGGAAAAGTTCAGCCTTAATTCCAATCCCAAAGAAGGGCAATGCCAAAGAACATTCAAACTACCATAAATAGCACTCATTCTACATGCTAGCAAAGCAATGCTCAAAATTCTTAGAGTTAGGCTTCAACAGTACATGAATGGAGAACTTCCAGAGGAACAAGCTGAATTTAGAAAAGGTAGAAGAACCAGAGATCAAATTGCCAACATCCTTCAGATCATAGAAAAAGCAAGGGAATTCCATAAAAACAACTACTTCTGTTTCATTGAGTACCCCAAAACTTTTGACTGTGTGGATCACAACAAGTTGATGAAAATTCTTAATGAAGGTGGGAGGGGGGGTTCAGGATGGGGAACACATGTACACCCATGTTGGATTCATGTCAATGTATGGCAAAACCACTACAATATTGTAAATTAATTAGCCTCCAATTAAAATAAATGCATTTATATTTTTTAAAAAAGAAAATTCTTAGTGAAAGTGAAAGTTGCTTAGTCATGTCCAACTTTTTGTGACCCCCATAGACTATATAGTCCATGGAATTCTTCAGGCCAGAATACTGGAGTGGGTAGCTTTCCTTTCCCCAGGTGATCTTCCCAACCCAGGGATAGAATCCAGGTCTCCCGCATTCCAGATGGGTTCTTTACCAGCTGAACCACAAGGGAAACCCAGAAAATTCTTAAAGAGATGGGAATAGCAGAAAATGAAGAAGAACTAAAGAGCATCTTGAAAGAGGGGAAAGAGAAGACTGAAAAAGCTGGCAGAAAACCCCACATTCAATAAACTAAGATCATGGCATCCAGTCCCATCACTTCATGGCAAATAGATGGGGAAACAGTGACAGACTTTACTTTCTTGGACTCCAGAATCACTGCAAATGATAAGAAAAGCTATGACAAACCTAGATAGTGTATTAAAATGCAGAGACATCACTTTGCCAGCAAGCGTTCATATAGTTTCCAATAGTCATGGATGGATGTGAAAGTTGGACCATAAAGAACACTGAATGCCAAAGAATTGATGCTTTTGACCTATAGTGTTGGAGAAGACTCTTGAGAGTCTCTTGAACTGCAAGGAGACCAAACTAGTCAATCCTAAAGGAAACAACCTTGAATACTCATTGGAAGAACTGATGGCTGAAGCTGACATTGGCCACCTAATGCAAAGAGCTGACTCATTGGAAAAGACCATGATGCTGGGAAAGATTGAGAGCAGGAGAAGGGAATGACAAAAGATGAGATGGTTGGATGTTATCACAGAAACAATGGATAACAGTTTGAAATAACTCCAGGAGATACTGAAGAATAGGGAAACCTGGCATGCTGCAGTCCATGGGATTGCAAAGAATAGGACACAACTGAGTGACTGAACAATAACAATGGTTGGAACTTAGAAAAGTTGCTTGATATTAATCAACACAATTGCCTTTATATAGGAATTATTATTGCTTCATTTTTTTGAAAGTGAAGCTTTTTGACCTTACTAAGGCTTCCTCAAACTGCTTCAAGAGAAACTCTTTCCTTCCTTTAGTGCCTTGCTGCTGCTGCTGCTGCTAAGTCACTTCAGTCGTGTCTGACTCTGTGCGACCCCATAGACGGCAGCCCACCAGGCTTCTCTGTCCCTGGGATTCTCCAGGCAAGAACACTGGAGTGGGTTGCCATTTCCTTCTCCAATGCATGAAAGTGAAAAGTGAAAGTGAAGTCGCTCAGTCATGCCCGATTCTTAGCGACCCCATGGACTGCAGCCTTCCAGGCTCCTCCTTCCATGGGATTTTCCAGGCAAGAGTACTGGAGTGGGGTGCCATTGCCTTCTCCGTTTAGTGCCTTACATGCACATATTTCTTTGGAAATCCTCCAGTTCACTAAGCTTCTTCTCTTCCCTTTCATTTTAGTTGGAACTTTGCTCCCCTGGTTCTTCACATGCTTGGCTTCCTCTCATCATGGAATCTCCACTTACATGTCCCTGAAGTAGCAACAAATTATTCTTTGTCAGGTAACCATACTTTTTTTTCATCATAGCAACCATCACTTTTTGAGATTATCTTGTCTATTTCTTATTTGCTCATTATTTGTCAGTTGTTACATAGATATAAAATTTGTAAAGCCAAAATAGTAATTTAGGATTCAACACTAAAACCATCCCATATAAAGAAAAGGCAAGCACATAGTAGGCATTATATGCATATGTTTAAATTTTAAAAGTGCAAATGGAAAAGCAGATGGAATGTATAAGCTAAGAAAAATCAATCAAATAATGAGCACATTTAATATGTTAGCATCAAAATTGCATTCTCCCCCTATGACATTTTAAGATTGGACTTTATCAAAAAGCCGATAGTAAAAGAGAATGGAGGGACTTTGCAGGAAGAAAAATGCAAGTCTTATGTTTTGCAAATGCAGTTAAGAGTTATTAATATCTATGTATCAGAAGTTATTTCCCCCTCACTTATATTCAAAGGTGGGTGAACCCTGCTGATGTTGCATTTATATTAACTTTACTTACAGTACCAAATATTTCAAGATTCAAACGAGAAATGAGTATAAAAATATAAAATGTAAAATATTGCATTTCCTGCCTTCTAGAAGTGAAAGAACGGAGAAGGCACTGGCACCCCACTCCAGTACTTTGCCTGAAAAATTTCGTGGATGGAGGAGCCTGGTAGGCTGCAGTCCATGGGGTCGCTAAGAGGTGGACACGACTGAGCGACTTCACTTTCCCTTTTCACTTTCCCTTTCCACTTTCCTGCATTGGAGAAGGAAATGGCAACCCACTCCAGTGTTCTTGCCTGGAGAATCCCAGGGATGGGGGAGCCTGGTGGCTGCTGTCTATGGGGTCACACAGAGTCGGACACGACTGAAGTGACTTAGCAGCAGCAGCAGTAGTGAAAGAAATAAAATATAGATTCTTGTGGGGTAGAAAGGAAATAAATTAAGATACCAATTAAATAGATTTCTACTGTTATATTTTCCATTACCATCTGGCTCTATGAATTTCATCAGGGAAACAATAAGTAACAGAATTATAAGAAATATATCTTTTGTTGATCTTCAGAAAAGTGATTGTATCGTGATGAAAATAGTGTTCTTTTTTAAATGTCACACAGAATCGTGCATAACTGAAGTAAATGAGCTAGTTGAACGGGCTGGCATTAATAATTATACTGACATGCCTGCAATATCAAGTATTGACTAATAAAATGATAGTTTTTAGATAATTAATTTAAAATTATGAAAGGACTTTAAACAAATGTGACTTGTATCTTTTATAATGCTTAAGTACTTGTTAACGTAGCAATAATTTATTTCATAAATAAAACCATGAATACATGTGCAAAGTAAAATAATTTCAGTAAGAATATTAGTATCATCAGGCTTTAGATGTCAATCATTTTTAAAAGTATGGTTTATTTTTGTGGATATTATTACACTTTATATATGATTTCTTACTTCCTTTAAGCTACAGAATTAATTAAGCTTCTAGTCTTGTTGCACATTTACAAATCACTTTCTGGAGCTCTGTCAGTAAATATTTTGAAACAAATAAAAAAATGGAAAACATTTTTAAGGTGTAGAAGACAACAGCAAAAGGGGAAACAAGCACAACCAAGAGCAGCATAAGCAGACATCACTATTAAAATAATGTGTTATCTTTGTTGAGATATTGGGACTGACAAAGGGAAAAGCTGAAGAAATAAGAATATGACTTTTAGTTAATACTAATGTATCAATATTGCCTCAACTGTGAGAAATTAACCTTACTAACTAAAGAAAAATATTAATAATGGAGAAAATGTGATATGGCGCATACATGAACTCTGTGTTATATTTGCAATAATTTTGTAAATCTATAGCTATTCTAAAGTGAAAAGTTTATTTAAACTATATTCATGAATTTAAAAGCATTATTATCTATCTTCTCGTTAACAGGTCAAAAACATTTGGTGAGAGACAGACTAGCAACTTTCAATCTTCATTCTATTCTTCTTAACAAAATTTTTCTTTACAAATGAAGAACACTGAAATTGTTTTCCCAGTGAGTAGTAGGTGTATGGATAAGAATTTTGAAATCTATTATTGAACTTTTAATCTCAGAGAGTAACTGATAATGAAACATACATGTGACACATAATACATTGCATGTATTTTTAGGAAGACCCTCTATTTCCTTTGTTGAGTTATATATCATAGGATTTCCTGAAACCCTGGCTTCAAATGATTAGATAGGTATGGAAATCTGATCAAGGAAAATCCATCCATATTCTGCCCAATGAATAGGGTAGTGACCTAGTTCAACAATGTAAGCAGAGCCAAACAGATCTCCCTTTTCAGGAATAATTGACTATGAAGTGAAGACAACATTTGCACTTCCAGTTGAGGCAAAAATAATGCACCCTAAGCTGTCACAATGTGGCAGAACCTGGGTGATTATCTTGGGATATAGAGGAGAAAAGCAACCAAGAAAACCTAAATGCAAAAAGAGGTGAATAAAATAGATGCAAGAAACATGTGGACATCCACAGGAGATGAGGAATAGAGGAGAAAAAGAGAAGAAGAAAAATAAAATAAGAAGCAGAGTCTGCCTTTGAGAGAATGGCATTCCGTGCCAACAGTTCTCTCTGTGCTTCTGTTTTGAATGTAGTGAGGACTGGTTGTATTTTTATTTCTGTCTTTGTCTCATTTGCTTAAAATATATCCCTCTTTCTTAGATTAAGTAGAGGTCGTTCTTCTGAAACTATCATAAAAAGAACCCATTTAAGACAGACACCAGGTTTATAATAGTCACTATGCCTGCCTGTTGGAGTGCCTCTCTACCTATGATACTTCTTTATTTCCAACATCACCAGCCAGTTTTTGGGTTCTTTTAGAAACAAAAATTGCCAGCATTTGATCAGAACCTTTAAGATAAACTTTGGTTTTTATTTTTCAATTTGTTAATGTGGTGTATTACATTGAATCAGTTCTAATGAGGTGGATGAAACTGGAGCCTATTATACAGAGTGAAGTAAGCCAGAAGGAAAAACACCAATACAGTATACTAACGCATATATATGGAATTTAGAAAGATGGTAACAATAACCCTGTGTACGAGACAGCAAAAGAGACACTGATGTATAGAACAGTCTTATGGACTCTGTGGGAGAGGGAGAGGGTGGGAAGATTTGGGAGAATGGCATTGAAACATGTATAATGTCATGTATGAAACGAGTTGCCAGTCCAGGTTCGATGCACGATACTGGATGCTTGGGGCTAGTGCACTGGGACGACCCAGAGGGATGGGATGGGGAGGGGGGAGGGAGGAGGGTTCAGGATGGGGAACACATGTATACCTGTGGTGGATTCATTTCAATATTTGGCAAAACTAACACAATATTGTAAAGCTTAAAAATAAAATTAAATTTAAAAAATTAAAAAAAAATAAATAAAAATTTTTTAAAAAGGAAAAAAAAAGATAAGCTTTGGGTTTAAATTTGTAACATTGCAGTTTTCAAAAATTACATTACCCTCTGAACTATTTTTAAATAATCTTGTCAAAAGATGACTTTGTCATTACTATATATATTAGTGTCAAAGTTAAAATTAAAAAGGCATTGGCCTTTATAGTTATTCCTCATCAAGAAGCTAATTATTTATCATTGTTTATTGAGCTTATATATAGATAAGTTACATCTAAGACATTGAGAGACAGAAAAATCCTAGATCATCAGAGAATCAGATCAGATCAGATCAGTCACTCAGTCATGTCCGACTCTTTGTGACCCCATGAATCACAGCACGCCAGGCCTCCCTGTCCATCACCAACTCCTGGAGTTCATTCAGACTCACATCCATCGAGTCAGTGATGCCATCCAGCCATCTCATCCTCTGTCGTCCCCTTCTCCTCCTGCCCCCAATCCCTCCCAGCATCAGAGTCTTTTCCAGTGAGTCAACTCTTCACATGAGGTGGCCAAAGTACTGGAGTTTCAGCTTTAGCATCAGTCCTTCCAAAGAAATCCCAGGGCTGATCTCCTTCAGAATGGACTGGTTGGATCTCCTTGCAGTCCAAGGGACTCTCAAGAGTCTTCTCCAACACCACACTTCAAAAGCATCAATTCTTCAGCGCTCAGCCTTCTTCACAGTCCAACTCTCACATCCATACATGACCACAGGAAAAACCATAGCCTTGACTAGACGAACCTTTGTTGGCAAAGTAATGTCTCTGCTTTTGAATATGCTATCTAGGTTGGTCATAATTTTTCTTCCAAGGAGTAAGCGTCTTTTAATTTCATGGCTGCAGTCACCATCCGTAGTGATTTTGGAGCCCAGAAAAATAAAGTCTGACACTGTTTCCACTGTTTCCCGATATATTTCCCATGAAGTGATGGGACCGGATGCCATGATCTTCATTTTCTGAATGTTGAGCTTTAAGCCAACTTTTTCACTCTCCACTTTCACTTTCATCAAGAGGCTTTTTAGTTCCTCTTCACTTTCTGCCATAAGGGTGGTGTCATCTGCATATCTGAGGTTATTGATATTTCTCCCGGCAATCTTGATTCCAGCTTGTGTTTCTTCCAGTCCAGCTTTTCTCATGATGTACTCTGCATATAAGTTAAATAAACAGGGTGACTATATACAGCCTCGACGAACTCCTTTTCCTATTTGGAACCAGTCTGTTGTTCCATGTCCAGTTATAACTGTTGCTTCCTGACCTGCATACAAATTTCTCAAGAGGCATAGAGAAGGCAATGGCACCCCACTCCAGTACGCTTGCCTGGGAAATCCCATGGATGGAGGAGCCTGGTGGGCTGCAGTCCATGGGGTCGCGAAGAGTCGGACACTACTGAGCAGCTTCACTTTCCCTTTTCACTTTCATGTATTGGAGAAGGAAATGGCAACCCACTCCAGTGTTCTTGCCTGGAGAATTCCAGGGACGGGGGAGCCTGGTGGGCTGTCGTCTATGGGGTCACACAGAGTCGGACACGACTGAAGTGACTTAGCAGCAAATGCTACTATAGAAATCTTAATATTGTACATATCACATCTCTTTCTGTAATTGTATCACTTTTCTTTTCTTTTGACAAATCTCTAAATTTCATGAGGTCAGTAATGTTTTGTTTACCATTATATCTTCAGAACCTAGAACAGTAATTGGTACATGGTTGCTGAAAAAAAATATTGAATGAATAAAGAAAAAGTAGAAAGACAGTCATTTCTTTAGCCAACCACACCAAGAACAAAAACCATAAATAAACATTAAAAAGGTGTCAGAAAATAATGAAATAATTACTGTAAAATGAGGAGAAAAATAATTTTATTATTTACCTCATGAAATCATATTTTAAGAATGAAAAAAATATATATACTTTTCTTAATGTATATATTCTATTGAAGTATAGTTGACTTACAATGTTTCAGAAGCACAATGAGGTGATTTAGTTATACATATACATATAAATATTTGTGAAATTGTTTTTCATTATAGCTTATTTCAAGATATTGATTATAGTTCACTATGCTCTACAGTAAATCTTTGCTTCTTGTTGCATATCTATTAATTAGAAATCTAGCATTCTATTCATACTTAGTCAAGTGGAATCAAAATGAAAGAAAATTTGTTAGCCAAAATTTCATGTTTTCTAAAATATATATATGATATGTTATTTATATGTATTAATCAAAACAGAGTTTGCAAAACATGGAAACAATATGAAGAAGCTCCAAAAAGATGCGTTTCAGGAATAAGAAAAATTATCTCTAAATAAAATCTGAAGCGTAAGAAAGAATACTGAGGGGAAAGAAGTGATAGGCTTGGATATAAATCTAAGTCAGCATTAGCATTTTATAGTTTGTGAGATCTTAAAACAAGAGAAATAAATGCAGGGAAATAGCACATAACAAGTAAAGCATTAAGTCAATCAGTCATGTTCCGCTCTTTTTGATTCCATGGACCAAAAAAAAAAAAAGAGTAGCCTGCCAGGCTCCTCTGCCCATTGAATTCTCCAGGCAAGAATTATTCCAGAGTCTTTTCAATTTTTCAGAGTAATATAAAAATATGGATTACTAGTCCCTGATATCAGTCCCTAATAAATCTCTATACTTGTTAAAGTTTGAGAGATTCACATTAATAAACAAAATAAGTTTATTAGATAGGAATCTAATCACAATAAATATTAATATATTAATAATATGCCAAAATGGTCCCTCAATTGCAAAAACTGCAGCTATGTGCCATTCATGAGAGGCAATCTAGAATAGTAAAGCTATTACTTTTATTATAATAAAAGTAACAGATATGCCACTTGTAACAGAAAATGCTAGTAGGGAATACTTTAAATAGTTTTTTTTCGGTTTGTCTTACTAACTGAATGCTGATTTTCTTCCGAATGGCAGTTTGTCAGTCTTAGAACTGCATTTTCCCTGCTCCCTTTCAGTAAAGTGTAACCAATGAAGCTTAAGTGGTGGCTTCGAGGAAAACTCTTGACTCAAGACCCCCTCAGTTGGGAGGAAGACTCATTCTGCACTCCTCTCATTTCCCCTTTCTGCCGCCTGGGGTGTGGATATGAGGTGAAGGTGAAAATTAGAGCATCGTGATAAACACGGAGTAAGAGAAAGAGATATGGCGCAGTTTCATGGTAACTGTGACTCTGTCATTTCAGTTTGGGGTTGCTTATCTCCAGAGTTCATTTTTGTAGGACAAAAAAGAAATCTTGCAGTTCACTTTGGGTCTTTAGTTACATACAACTGTACTAAATCTTAAGTGACATATCACAGAAATAATAATCAAAGGAGTGCTGATGTGACTAATTGTGATCAGATGAGTCTGACTACTCCATTCAAGCAAAATAAATCACTCCCTCAATATTGACTTAAACATTTTATTTTTATATTCTGTGGGTCAGTAATCCAAACAGTGCACAGGACAGCCTGCTTCTGAGTCTTAACATCTGGGCCCCTGGTTGGAAATTTTGAAAGTCTGGGGCTGATCCAATGTAAAGGGTAAGAATCGTCTGGAAGAGCCTTTCTTCCAAGACTTGCTATTCACCAGCTACCACCTTAGACCTGACCTCCACGTGGTCTCCTCACGTTCTTCAGTTACATGGTCTCCTTGGTGTTCCTCACAGCACGGCAGACAAGAGGAAGTATCACTGCCTTTATAAACTAGTCTTGGAAGGCACATAGTATTATTACTACTTCCTCCTTAACCACAGATTTCCCAAATTCAGGAGGAGGGAACAAACACATACCTTCAAAGGAGGGAGTGTCAAAGTCACACTGTGAGAGAGACATAAGGGTTGGAAGATATTGTTGCAACCACACAGAGAAAGTAGATAAGTAGAATCACGAAGTAGTCATAAAATACTCGTTATAAAAAAGACACAATACTTCAAATCTCTTTAAAATGAACAATATAGCTTTAACAATGATGAAGAAAAACTGATGAAATAGGGAAAAATGGACAAATCCAATCCACAAATTTATAAACCTCTGTCAGTAAACTATAAATCAGATCAAAAAATAAATCAGTTAGAATAATAGAGATTTGAGTAACACAATTAAGAAGCTTTAAAAAATGTATGCAAATAGAACATTGCATAATATTGGGGAATGAACGTTCTTCTCAAAGATATAAAAGATGGAATATTTTGGCCAGAAAACAAAAAAAATTAAATAGATGTGTTTACTGCAGATCATATTCTTAGTTCAAAAGTAATTCAGACTGAGAAAATAACAAACAGAGAAAGTCATCAGGTTATGTTACAATTCAAAAGAATTTGTGGGTTAAGAAAAGCATTCTACAGATTTTTATTTTAATTAGGAATGAAAAATTTTAAAAACTATATCATAATTTTGAGATTCAGCTAAGAATCAATGTTACACTTAGAACCTTTTGGTAATTAAAAGAAAAAATACAAATCAAGTAATTAAATCATCTAACAGATATTAAAGGACAACAAAATAAAAACACAGAAATGAAAAAATGTGAGAAGTAATTAGTAAATTATGACTTAATATTATAACAAAACAAATTTAACAAAGCACTTGAGTTGTAAAAGTCTAATAGAATTGTCAAATCTATGCCAAGATTAATACAGAAAGAGAATTGCAAAAGGTGTGTGTGTGTGTGTGTGTGTGCATGCAAGAGAGAGGGACAAAGAGAGAGAAAAGAAGGGAAGGAGAGAAAGAATGAAGGAGTGCAGAAGAGCATTAAAGAATGCAAAAAGATCTATATTTATAGATGTAGCAGAGATCAAACAGTAAATAAAATATTTTAATTTTATACCACAAATTTAGCAGAAGTTAAACAAAATGAACCTATGCTTATAAATAAAGTAGAAAAATAAACCCTGAATAATTCCATTAAAAAATTAAGTATTTGATAAAGATTCTATAAAAATCTTCAATTCAGATATAAAGTATTATTGAAAAACCTTAAATAATACATAAATGGTAATATATCACTCCTTCTCAAATATGTTAATAGATTCAATGAATTTCTTATTCCAATAATATTTATATTTGTTTTGTGGTTTATTTTTTGGTTTGGGATAACTTGACATGTTAATTCTAAATGTTAATAGCAGAAAAATAAAAAAAGGCAAATATAACCAAGAGCCCTATGAAAAAGAAAAACACATTGGACAAACTTGAATTAATAGTAAGATTTATATGAGTCAGCATAGTAAAGCCAGTCATATTTGGTACAAAAAAGACCAAGAAATGGGGTAGACAAAATACATTACAGATCACTGTTGAAGAATGGGCTATCCAACTGCTGTTGGAAAAGCAGGCTATTCACATGAGAAGAACTATAATGTCTACCTTGTCAGTTCAGTTCAGTCACTCAGTCATGTCTGACTCTTTGCTACCCCATGAATCACAGCATGCCAGACCTCCCTGTCCATCAGCAACTTCTGGAGTTCACTCAGACTCATGCCATCCAGCCATCTCATCCTCTGTTGTCCCCTTTTCCTCCTGCGCGCAATCGCTCCCAGGATCAGTCTTTTCCAGTGAGTCAACTCTTGGCATAAGGTGGCCAAAGTACTGGAGTTTCAGCTTTAGCATCAGTCCTTCCAAAGAAATCCCAGGGCTGATCTCCGTTAGAATGGACTGGCTGGATTTCCTTGCAGTCCAAGGGACTCTCAAGAGTCTTTTCCAACACCACAGTTCAAAAGCATCACTTCTTTGGCGCTAGGCTTTCTTCACAGTCCAACTTTCACATCCATACATGACCACAGGAAAAACCATAGCCTTGACTAGATAGACCTTTGTTGGCAAAGTAATGTCTCTGCTTTTGAATATGCTATCTAGGTTGGTCATAATTTTTCTTCCAAGGAGTAAGCATCTTTTAATTTCACGGCTGCAGTCACCATCTGCAGTGATTTTGGAGCCCAAAAAATAAAGTCTGACACTGTTTCCACTGTTTCCCCATCTATTTCCCATGAAGTGATGGGACCAGATGCCATGATCTTCGTTTTCTGAATGTTGAGCTTTAAGCCAGCTTTTTCACTCTCCTCTTTCATTTTCATCAAGAGACTTTTGAGTTCCTCTTCACTTTCTGCCATAAGGGTGGTGTCATCTGTATATCTGAGGTTATTGATATTTCTCCCAGCAATCTTGATTCCAGCTTGTGCTTCTTCCAGCCCAGCATTTCTCATGATGTACTCTGCATAGAAGTTAAATAAGCAGGATGACAATATACAGCCTTGATGAACTCCTTTTCCTATTTGGAACCAGTCTGTTGTTCCATGTCCAGTTCTAACTGTTGCTTCCTGACCTGCATATAGGTTTCTCAAGAGGCAGCTCAGGTGGGCTGGTATTCCCATCTCTTTCAGAATGTTCCACAGTTTATTGTGATCCACACAGTCAAAGGCTTTGGCATAGTCAATAAAGCAGAAATAGATGTTTTTCTGGAACTCTCTTGCTTTTTCCATGATCCAGTGGATGTTGGCAATTTGATCTCTGGTTCCTCTGCCTTTTCTAAAACCAGCTTGAACATCTGGAAGTTCACAGTTCATGTATTGCTGAAGCCTGGCTTGGAGAATTTTGAGCATTACTTTACTAGCTTGTGAGATGAGTACAATTGTGCAGTAGTTTGAACATTCTTTGGCATTGCCTTTCTTTGGAATTAGAATGAAAACTGACCTTTTCCAGTCTTGTGGCCACTGCTGAGTTTTCCAAATTTGCTGGCATATTGCTGGCCTACCTTATACCATTCTCAAAATTTAATTACCAAATATGATATAAGGAAACCATATAATAACAGAATATAAAATTATTTCCAAGACTTGAAAGTATAAATCACAAAAAAAAAATTGATAAAGCTTAAGTTAAATTGAGAGCTCAACTGATTAAAAATTAGAGAAAAGGGACACTGAAAAGAAAAGCCACAAACTGTGATACTTTTGCAAGATATATATGAAAGATTATTATAAAGAATAAAGAACTCCTATAGTAGGATAAAGGCAAAAGAAAAAAGGGCAGTAGTCTTGACATTCTTTGAGCAAAATAAATGGCCTTCAAGTTTTTGAAAATATGATCAACTCATTTGTGAACAGGAGTATACAAAGTAAAACCACAATGAGATATAATTAGGTTCCCAATATTGGCAAAAAAAAATTTTTTTAAAAAAGCACACCCAACTTTAGAAAAGATGCAGAACACAGGAATTTTCATCTAGAATTTTTCATATTCTGTTGGTAATAGCATAAATGCAAACAATATTCTTTGAAAACAATTCAATATTGCAATAAATGCATTGAGATATCTGCATACCTGATGAATCAACAATTCCACTCACATGCATGTGCCAAGAAATAGATACAGAAATATTTGTATTAATATTGCTTAAAATAGGAAAAAGAAAGAGGAAATATAGAAAAAAGGATGACAGTATGGAAGGGACAGAAGAAAAGAAAAATAAAGGAAAAAAAACATAGAATATTCTAAAATCCATTAACAGTGAAATGGATAAGTAAAAATCATAACAAGCTTCATGGAATAAATGTTACAGAACTAGAATGACACACATTAACATGTTTAAATTACACAAGCTAAAAATGGTTTGAAAAAGCAAGTTGTATCTCAGCTTGATTTGCATTTGGGAAATAATAAAAACACTATTTATGCTGGAGAATGCCTGGGTGCAAGGGTGCAAGAAATACATTGGGAAGGAGAATACAGAGGCTTCTCAGTATCAGTAGTGTACATGTTATTCAATTGTTTTATTATTCTTTAAGCTCGACAATTTTACATCAATCATCTTGTTATAAAAATTATAATTAACTCAAGGCATCAATAATTTTATCAATGTGATAGCTTACAAAAGGATGCAATAATTACAAACCCACATGCTTACACTATGCTATTCCGTTTCTTGATGGGTTTTCAAATGGTATAGAGCTAATAGCAGTTGAAATTAAAGCAACCATGTGATTTTCTGTCTGTTTTCTGATAACTTTGTATTCCTTTAAGCCAGTGGCCCCCCACTCTTTTTGGCACCAGGGACCAGTTTGATGGAAGACAATTTTTCCGTGGACCAGGAGCGGGGGTCCAGGTAATTCAAGTGCATTACAGTTGTTGTACACTTTACTTCTAATCTAATGCTACTGCTGATCTAACAGAAGGTACCGATTTGTGGTCCAGAAGTTGGGGACCCCTGCTCTACACTGAAAAATATATACACAAATTATATTAAATATGGACATTACTATACACATACATACATGTGAACATTTAAAAATAGCTAGGATAGACAATTTCAAAATAAGATAAATTATAAAATATTTTAAAGGTTATATAATTATAAAATATTTTAAAGGTTATGTAATTATAAAATATATAAAATGAAGCAAATGTATACTTTCAATCAAATTTTACTCAACCAAATATGCATATAAAACCTATTCAATACCACTTTGTTTAGAACAATCTGTCTGTGAGATTATTAAATTCTTATATCCTAGGAATAAGCACTATACTACAAATGGACAGAGGAGCCTCGTGGGCTACACTCGTGGGCTACACTCGTGGGCTATATTCGTGGGTTACACTAGTGGGCTACACTCGTGGGCTACACTGGGTCGCAAAACACTGGACATGACTGAATGACTAAGCACACACACACACACACACACACCTTACTCATAGACTATAAATCTTCTTTTGTCTTCAAAAAGCATGATTTTTGTTTATGAGATAATGAGAAGAAATTGCCTTCTCTTCATTTATATTAACCTTTTTATCTGGAGATGGAAAGTAGAGTTAGTATGAATAATAGAAATTGTTGGAAAGATGAAAATGAAGCAGATAATACAGTAGAACTAGCTATTTTTGCATTCTAGCTGTAGAGGAAGTGAAGATGGGTACCTTGTGAGAGTCTATCAGCTAAGCAAGTTGGAGCTGATGGGTGACTGATGGGGCTGACATAACCAGGTCGGAGTGCTCTGCTAGGCTCTTCCAAGCCATAACAAGAAATTAGCACAGACAGAGCCATATGTCTCTGTAGGGTGGTGGTAAGGGTTCAAGAAATAGCCCACAGCAATCAAGGTATGGAATCCTTTTATTCTACTGCAACTGGATATTCTAAAAATGGTAACCCAAATCTTTTTGTTGTTGTTGTTCATTGCAGCACTGTTTATAATAGCCAGGACATGGAAGCAACCAAATCTTTTTCAATTGAAAATATCCAGAGCCAGAATTAAACTAGAAAATAAGTAATTGCTGTTCTCCATCAAAACTTCAAGAAATTAAATACTTTGAAATACTGGCAAAGATATCAATCTATTAATCTACTATGAATATATTCAATCTATTATGAATACCACATATTTTAGATATTAGCACTATGAAACAGCAGTCTAAAATATAAGGATTTCAAGGATATATAGGTATACCAAATGCAATTGTCAAGACATCTTCTTATGTTAATTTGTGAATTTCTGTGGTGGCATACTTTTTTTTAAAACCAGCATTTGATACATTAACTTGGACAGTTTTTTTTTTTTTTCCCCTCTATAATACTAACATGTTATAGAAACAGAGTTTTGCTCAATGCTACTTAAAACCAGCATTTGTTACATTAACTTGGACAGTTTTTTTTTTTTCCCCTCTATAATACTAACATGTTATAGAAACAGAGTTTTGCTCAATCTACTTAAGTAACAGTTGGCTTATAGAATAATTGAGGCATAGAGTAGTCTGTTCAAGTCTAAGTTTTGGAATTTGATTTTTTTTTTAACTTTACAATATTGTATTGGTTTTGCCATATATCAACATGAATCCTCCACAGGTACACACGTGTTCCCCATCCTGAACCCTCCTCCCTCCTCCCTCCCCGTACCATCCCTCTGATGCTTGGGAATTTGATTTCTAAATCTGAAACTTTAAGAAGGAAAAATGATGAAAGAGACTAAGTGTCATTGAAAATTTCAAATTTAGTTTTCTGAAAAATTTAAAAATTTTTGAATTCAAGTAGAAAAGAATATGCTGCTGCTAAGTCACTTCAGTCATGTCCGTCTCTGCCCACCAGGCTCCCCCGTACCCAGGATTCTCCAGGCAAGAACGCTGGAGTGGGTTGCCATGTCCTTCTCCAATGCATGAAAGTGAAAAGTGAAAGTGAAGTCGCTCAGTCGTATCAGACTCTAGTGACCCCATGGACTGCAGCCTACCAGGCTCCTCCGTCCATGGGATTTTCTAGGCAAAAGTACTGGAGTGGGGTGCCATTGCCTTCTCCAAGAAAAGTATGTGTATACATATAAATGCTCTACTTTAAATATTCTTGAAGTGAAGTTGGATATTCTGTGGAATATATATATATATATGTATTTATTACTGGGTACAGAACACATTGGAGATGGAAATGGTAGCCCACTCCAGCATTCTTACTGGTAAAGAAGGAGACTGGTGGGCTAGAGTTCATGGGGTCACAAAGAGTTGGACACGACTGAGTGACTGAATACATACAACACAGAAATATTGAAAGAAAGTTAAGTGGTCTTTGTCCTTATTAGCTCTGTTCCACTATAGTGGGGGAGATAAATTTAAGAAAGCATAAAATTTAGACTCTAAAATTCAGTTCATATATTAAAACCTTGCCATAATGTGATAAGTACAGTCAAAATGTAGATAAATAATCTGCCACTCCACCAGGAGGTAAGAATTTAGCAGCTCTCTCCCCTTGCATATCTGTAAAGGAGCAAGAAAGGGGCTGGCCAAAGAACAGGAAACAAGTATGACTTCATTATGTCTGTATTATGGTTGTATGGTCCTTTTTTTTCTATATTATGTAGGAAGTAAACAAACATAAGGCTTATACTGGGAACTGAAGAATCAAGGATTACTTAGGTACAGTATAGTTAAGGAAATCCTGGCTGAAAAGGACACATTTTCTGAGATGTTAAGGAAGAGAAAAATCTAGTCATGTGTTGATAGTTGGTAAGCATCTTAGGCAGAGAAAAACACCCCTCAAGGCCAGACAACACTTGGCATATTCGAAAAAGTGAATATAGCACCAGAGTATCCATAGAGCCATGACTTTGAAGAAGGGAGGTCCAGATATTCATCCCCTAGAAGAGTATACAAAGAAGTTCAGATTGTATTCTGAGTACAGTGGGAAGCCCTTGACGGATTTTAAGCAGTTGAATAACATAATCCAAAGGACATTTTTAAAACAAACAGAAACTTGAGCTGAGGGCAGTGAGTATGGAATCAAAGGTACTACTCCATAGGCTGTTGAAGAAATCCAGGTAAAAACATGCCTTGATTGGCATGAGGTCCTCTGCTGTGAGGTAAAGAGGAGGTGCATAAGGGAGACTAGAGTTGTAGGAGGGGGAAGAATGAAACCATCTGTAAGAGTTGGAAAGCAAGCTCACTAGAAAATTGAAGTAAAGAAATTCCAAGGACAGTAATTTAATTGAAACAAAGCAGCTGAGTGCTGCCCTGTTCCCCGTCAATGTTTAGCTATTGAGGTGAAGTTATTGAGGTTGAAATATCAGAGCTCATCCATGTTTGGAGTTTGCTAGTGCTATAAGAAGAAAAAAAAAGGATATCCTCCTTCTAACAGGATAATTGAAATAACATATCATATATTCTAGGTGGGCAAGAAAGGAGAAACAAGAGGGAACAATAGAGAAAAATGGTGATAATGAAAAAGGAAATAATATTCTACACCCTCGCACCCAGAGATTCATGAAGTTGTAAAAGAAGAAAAGATCCTCTCCTTGAGAGAATTGCAAGGAAACAATATCTTCAAGTTTTAATTAAGGCAAAAAACGTGGAGGAATTCATCTAGTATATAGTCAAGGATGTATAGTCACAGAGCTCATGTTCCAGAGGTGGAAAATGAATAGGGATTAGGTCTAGTTCAGAGATGTTACAGGGCAATGTGGGAGTGATTATCACTGTAAAAAGGGATGGCCAAGAAGGGAAGATGAGAATAATTATTGTAATCACCAAGATAAGTGTGGACAGGCAGACCTACCGCTGTGCTCACAAATGCTTATGCCTGTTTATGCGATGGCATCTCTGTGATGTTTATTCATGCTCGTGGGATGCTGCCAACTTTCTCAGGGGCCTCCATGTGTGATAATAGCTGTTCTAAGCTGCACTTCCCTGTGGCTAGGCATAAGGTCCTAGCGAGCTGACTAGAGACTCCCTAGCAGCTGTTCATGGAGGTTTGGAACATCACGTTTCTGAGGCTTCTCAAAGTTTCAGCTCTCAAAACTTCCTGTATTCTTACAGCTTCCCTTAATAGAAGGCTATGACTACAATCTAATTGGAACTGTGATTTACCAACTGAAAGTAATTTGCAGAGTACCCATGCATTGATTCTTAAACTTGACTTATATCAGAATCACTTTTGCAAATTCTTTTGGAAAATATGAGTCTTGCATTCCATTTAACAATTCATCATTTTTGGAGATTAATATATTTATATTTAATCAATATTTTATAAAAATATAAAATATTGTATTGATACAATGTAATACACCTAATAATATTTCCCTATAATTGCTGTTCAGCTAGGTCTACACTGGCCAACAATGGGAACGTCCAGCTAGATGGAATTTTGTTTTAATTTTTATTTTATATTGGAGTATAGTTGATTTACAATATTTTGCTAGTTTCCAATATACAGCAAAATGTTTTAGTTATACATATACATATATATGTTTTTCAGAGTCTTTTCTCACATAGATTATTACAGACATTTATTGAGTAGAGTTCCCTGTGCTATACAGTAGGTCCTTGTTGATTATCTACTTTATATACAGTAGTGTGTATATGTTAATCCCAGCTAGGTATAGCTTATTCACTTTACTGCAAAGACTAATACAACATTGTAAATCCATTATGCTTCAATAAATTAAAAATTAATTAAAAAATAAAATAAAATAACCTTCCATGATCTGGCTACTTCTACAGCCAATCAATGCATCTACCTTGACTTTCATGGGAAAAAAAAAAAGTGTATTTTGATTTCACTAAACAGGGATTTAGAATTCTTAGTATAGGAAGTAACTGACAGTTCGGCATTCACATTGAGACACCAGTATTCCTAGACCCTGTTCACAGGGTACGTTGATGATCCTCATGCACACATTGTATTGGATAACCAATTTGTGTGCATGCTTTCTCCTACTAAGTTTAATTTCATCAAAGATAAGAAAGTGGTTGCTCTTAACTTTGTATTTTCAATATTTAGCACAGTCCCTCCTATGCACATTATTTGTTTAATGCTTCAATAAACTCAATTGTAAGATCTCAGAGTTAAGTGGAAATACATGCATACAATTAAAGTGTAATTGGTAAGTACACACTGGAAATCCATATGAGATATTCTGCCAACACGAGAAGGAATCCCCAACTTAGGTTTGAATGTGGGGTTCAAGACAAGAGAAGACATCACAAAAGGTGTGAAGAAATGAAATCAGTGTTTGAAAATTCTTAAAGTCAATTTTTAAAATGTTTGTGTGAAAGTAGAGAAATGTGTCAAAGATAGGCATCTATTTAAAGCAGGGAAATGGTAAAAGTGATGAATTAAAGAAGTATAAACTGCTGCTAGTGATAGCTTAGAGAGAGCCAGATTAAACAGTGTGGTACTATGTTTAGGGTAGATTCTAAATTTTTTAATCTTTTTTTCCCCCAGTTTTCTGAAAATGAGCAATTGACTCTGTCTACTAGATCCTCTGCAGAATATTTACCCTGAAACATAAGACCTCTTGATAGAAAAACAATGGAATTTGAAAATAGCAGAAATGAGCTTGAGCCCTGATTCCTCCACTCATCAGCTTTTGTTGCTACAAATTGAGTCCTTAAGTTTTTTGAGACCCAGTTTCTGTAAAATGAGAATAATGAGTCCCACTTCACCACAGAGCTTTTGTGAAGATAAGATGAGAAAATGTTTGGAATGTGATTAATAAACTGAAAAATGCTTCATAAAAAATAAAATTCTCTTATTTTTATTCTATCTCACTCTGTGTCTGTCTCTTATGATATCTTGTCATTTTTCCTAGAAGAATTCTTCAGAGCACATGCAATCATAATTTGCTGATAATTATCCAAATTAATATCTAATTATTTTATTCAAGTGTTTAATTCAAATAATTTTAAATTAAACATGCATGATCTCAAGAACAACTAGTATGGGCTACATTTTCTTTGGTCACTGATTTCATAACCAAATGATTATATTTTTAAAATACATTTAATAATACTTCATATATCCATTTTTTTGTTGTTAATTTCCACTTTCTGCCCCAAGGGGAAAAAAAAGTTTTTAATCTTTTCTCCTAGGGACTTGAAACTTCAGGGAGAAATATGTATGTTTAAGTTGGTGAGAGAGTAATAATAATCCTTGCCATAATAATCCTTATTATCCATGAGAAAATAGCCATCATTTCTAAGTATTAATTTGTTCTTTCTGCACATTATTTTTAAGGCTTCCTGTCTGCCAGGCAGTATGCTAAATACAAAGGACACAGTAGTAGCACAATAGACATACTCATGCCTTCGGGAAGCCCACAACAGATTGAAAAAGACACATAACGAGAAAAATTGCAATAAAGTAAGATGAATGTGCAGGGCGACACAAAGAAAACTACATACATGTAGATCCTGATATTTAAAACTTAGAATCAAGGAGATCCATAGTGAAAAAAGCAAGAAGTCAAGACTTAAGAACCTAACTGGGTATCAAAGTCAACCACTTAGGAGTTCATGGCATGTTACTTGTTATTTAAATGTTAGTTCTTACTGTATTTATATTTAAACTATTTACTCTTGCTTTATTTTTTACTAATCGGGCTGTCCTTATGTTCCCTTAATGCATACAGGATTTAATTGGAGAGACGGTAATAGACAAGCAGATGAATTTGTTGGCGTAAACAAAGCAAAAATAGATAAAATAAAATGGAAACTCCTTTCTTGAAAGGCACTCAAGACTATGACTCCAATATAATAAATTAATTATTCATATTTTGAGAGAGAAAGGGTAAAATTGTAATTTCTTTGTTATGACCTTCAAATAATGAATGAGGAATTTATAGAATTAAGCTTCAGCAATGAAATGCTTATATGATATAAAATCTCACACGCCCTTCCAATAATAATGGATCATCATAACGTGGTCTGCTTCAGAGCTGTGCGGCTGTGAGATAAATCTTAGAGCACAGGTATCCACAAGTGAGCCAAAGTCAAACTCAGAAAGATAGTTTTGACAACTCTATAAAACCCTTGAAAGGGTATTTTCTAGAGGTTGTTAGGATGATTAGTTCTTGTAATGCCATATGTTACAAGAAACATAGTAAAATTTGGTTGGTTTTGCTTCCTATAATTTAAATTATTATTTATCAGAAACAAAGTAAATTTCCCAGTGGTTCTCCAAAAAACTAAATTGTTTCTCAAGAAGTGACTTTCCTTTGTTTCACTCTTGCCCACAGCGTAAAGGGATTTTTCTAATCAACATTAATGGAGCCACGTAACAGATTCTTTTCTGGTATTTATATTTAATTAGATACAAAGACCAGTGGCTGGCACATAGTAGATTACTAGTGAATATATATTGAACAAATACATAAATATTCACAGAGCTACCTTTAAAAAAATTAGTCTAGGAAAACAATGGCAAAATCATATACTGAGAGTGAAAAAAAAAATGATGTTACAGGAGCAGGCAGAAAAGTTAAATAAAGTTTGATCTATTCTCACAAATAAGATTTTTTAAACCAGCATCATACTACTGTACTTCCTTTAGTAAGGAAAAAATGGCAAGGCTTTGCCTTGTCTCAGTATGCTACAGAAATGACAACGGGCTCTTGCTACAAACCACAAACAAAAGGATTCAAGATACATTACTGAGACAGTGCCAAGCCAACCGCTGTCTCTATCCACAAAAGGTATATGACTAAATATGAAATGGAGTTTTGAAATAAGGGCCATATCTTGTCCAAATAATTACTGTATTAAAACCTCTGTCACTTTGGTGGAGGGTTGACAGGTGAAATCTCTCACTGATGACGGTCTTATCGTATTACAGTTCTTCTACAGCACATTTCTCCCTTTGTTCCCTGACTTGATAAAGCTGAACAGCAGAATGTTAACACAAGCTTCAGAAGTTCAATGTCTACCTTATATAATGTGTTTGATGTATTAGCAGAGCCCTGCTTCATTAGAATTGATCATAATTTCTTTTAATTCATTCTTAAAAAAAAAAATCTACAATGTCTAGCCCATTTCAAGCACTTTATATACTTTTCACTTGCTCATTTTTACTTTTATAATTTCTTACTGTGAATTTTTTTCTTAATTAGAATCCTAAAAAAAATCTACCTAAAAGAAGAGATACCCATACAATATGACTCCATTGTATGGCAATTTACATCACCTGTATTTCTGTTACAAAACGTCAGAACGTAAGGGCAAATGGCTGAGTTGGATTACACTCAAAGTTATGCTGGAAAATCACTAAGTCCATCATCATTACTAGTGGTAGAGTTAGAAAGGCAATTGGAATTTAGAAATGTATTTTTTAAATGGTGCATAGGAAAAATGCACAATGTGCTAGATATTGAATTTTCCCTGACTTGGGAAAGTTGTAATCGTTTCTAATTTTCTTTTACGTGATATATGACCATCTGAGAGCAAGTAAATAGAAATTTCTAAATGTCAATGTATAAAATATTTCATAAACAAGAGACACAGCCAGGAAGTCTGTCTTATTTCTGGAAATGTTCCCTACGCTCTAAAGTTGACAAGGCAGAGTCCCATCACAACACTAACTGCAGCCTTCAGAATGGAAGAATATTTCATAGGAATTAAGACTTTCTGAATTTAAAGAAATAGGATCTACACAAGCTTCTCTGCTTTTATGGTAAATTGTTAAATAATAAATCAAGTGATTTGGATGGTGGTTACTGGACACACACAGGTTTTCACAAACAACTTGCCAATATTTCTGCCTTGTTTGTCCCCAAATACTTAGACCTTCTTAATCCTACTTTGCCCTGTGGCAAAGGGAAAGCTGGAGGTTCTGTCAGAGCAGAGGTGCAAGTCAGAGACGCAGGGCTCCCTAACAAACACGAAGCAAAGGAAAATCAAAGTCCAGTCCCGAGCACAGGTGTTGGGGCGCTTTCAGAGGGCAACAACCAGATTTGAAGCAAAAGGTTTCCAGCGGAGGATGGATTCAAGGCACAGGCAGCTTCTCCCACTAAAGACTCCCTGAAACAGCAATGGACAGAGCAGAGAAGGTCTTTTTATGGTACTGAAGCAGCAAACTACACAGGAGCCAGGACAGTCAGGAACTGGAAACAAAAAAAGGTTTTCCCACTAATACGCATATGGGAAAGAAGAGAGATTTCAGAGAACTATGATTTGTGATGGCACTGGTGCTAGAAGTGTGGAGAAGTTGTAAGAACATGAACAGAATTGCAGTAGACATTCATCCTCTGCTTTCTTGCAAAGTAGAGTTGAGAAGGTCTAAGTATCGATTAATCTTGGACTGTAGCTAGGTCAGGACTTTTCACAGGTGAAATGAGCTTTCTGCAACCTTAGCTGGAATACAATAATAAAACAATAATTTCCTGGTCTCCCTCAGATAGGAAAACCAACAGTATTCCATCTCTCATTTCTCTCATCAGTCTCACCAATTCTGAAGAGATTAGAATGTTCAGTCAAGTCTGGCTTGTAGCAGCATAACCACACCTTTCAGTTCAGTCGCTCAGTCGTGTTTGCCGCCATGGAA
The DNA here is from genome assembly GCF_055505025.1 of Bos grunniens. Classification (NCBI taxonomy): domain Eukaryota; kingdom Metazoa; phylum Chordata; class Mammalia; order Artiodactyla; family Bovidae; genus Bos; species Bos grunniens. The sequence goes on along the minus strand of NC_141176.1, from coordinate 3,975,575 downwards.
CCCCATGGAAGGCAGCACACCAGACCTCCCTTCCCATCACCAACTCCCAGAGCTTGCTCAAACTCATGCTCATTGAGTCGGTGATATCATCCAACCATCTTATCCTCTGTCATCCCCTGCTCCTCCTGCCTTCATTCTTTCCGAGCATCAGGGTCTTTTCAAATGAGTCATTTCTTCTCATCAAGTGGCCAAAGTACTGGAGTTTCAGCTTCAGCATCAGTCCTTCCAATGAATATTCAGGACTGATTTCCTTTAGGATGGACTGGTTGGATCTCCTTGCAGTCCAAGGGACTCTCAAGAATCTTTTTCAACACCACAGTTCAAAAGCATCAAATCTTCGGCGCTCAGCATTCTTTATAGTTGAACTCTCACATCTCTCACATACATGACTACTGGAAAAACCATAACCTTGACTAGATGGACCTCTGTTGGCAAAGTAACGTCTCTGCTCTTTAATATGTTGTCTAGGTGGTCGTAACTTTTCTTCCAAGGAGTAAGTGCCTTTTTATTTCATGGCTGCAATCACCATCTGCAATGATTTTGGAACCCAAAAAAATAAAGTCTGACAAGTTTCCTTGTTTTCCCATCTGTTTGCCATGAAGTTATGGGACCAGATGCCATGATCTTACTTTTAACTTTTTCACTCTCCTCTTTCACTTTCATCAAGACGCTCTTTAGTTCTTCTGTCCTTTAGGTTATAAGGGTGGTTGTCATCTGCATATCTGAGGTTATTGATATTTCTCCCAGCAATCTTGATTCCAGCTTGTGTTTCATCCAGCCCAGCATTTCTCATGATGTACTCTTCATATAAGTTAAATAAGCAGGGTGAAAATCTACAGACTTGACGTACTCCTTTCCTATTTGGAATCAGTCTGTTGTTCTGTGTCCAGTTCTAACTGTTGCTTCCTGACCTGCATACAGATTTCTCAAGAGGCAGGTCAGGTGGTCTGATACTCCCATCTCTTTCAGAATTTTCCACAGGTTGTTGTGATCCACACAGTCAAAGGCTTTGGCATTTCCAATAAAGCAGAAACATGTTTTTTTGGAATTCTCTCTTGCTTTATCAATGATCCAACGGAAGTTGGCAATTTGAGCTCTGTTTCCTCTGCCTTTTCTAAAACTAGCTTGAACACCTGAAAGTTTATGGTTCACATATTGTTGAAGCCTGGCTTGGAGAATTTTGAGCATTACTTTGCTAGCGTGTGAGATGAGTGCAATTGTGCAGTAGTTTGAGCACTCTTTGGCATTGCCTTTCTTTGGGATTGAAATGAAAACTGACCTTTTCCAGTCCTGTGGCCACTGCTGAGTTTTCCAGATGTGCTGGCATATTGAGTGCAACACTTTTACAACATCATATTTTACGATTTGAAATAGCTCAACTGGAATATCATCACCTCCACTAGCTTTGTTCATAGTGATGCTTCCTAAGGTCCACTTGACTTCACATTTCAGGATGTCTGGCTTTAGGTCAGTGATCATACCGTTGTGATTATCTGTGTCATGAAGATCTTTTTTGTACAGTTCTTCTGTGTATTCTTGCCACCTCTTCTTAATATCTTCTGCTTCTGTTAGGTCCATACCATTTCTGTCCTTTATTGAGCCCATCTTTGCATGAAATGTTCCCTTGGTATCTCTAATTTTCTTGAAGAGATCTCTAGTCTTTTCCATTCTATTATTTTCCTCTATTTCTTTGCACTGATCACCGAGGAAGGTTTTCTTATTTCCCCTTGCTATTCTTTTGAACTCTGCATTCAAATGGGTATATCTTTCCTTTTCTTCTTTACTTTTCACTTCTCTTCTTTTCTCAGCTATTTGTAAGGCCTCCTCAGATAACTATTTTGCCTTTTTGCATTTCTTTTTCTTGGGGATAGTCTTGATCCCTGTCTCCTGTACAATGTCACAAACCTCCATCCATAGATCTTCAGACAGTCTTTCTATCAGATCTAGTCCCTTAAATCTATTTCTCACTTCCACTGTATAATTATAAGGGATTTGATTTAGGTCATACCTGAATAGTCTAGTGGTTTTCCCCACTTTCTTCAATTTAAGTCTGAATTTGGCAATAAGGAGTTTATGATCTGAGCCACAGTCAGTTCCCAGTCTTATTTTTGCTGACTGTATAGAGCTTCTCCACCTTTGGCTACAAAGAATATAATCAATCTGATTTCGGTGTTACTATCTAGTGATATCCATGTATAGAGTCTTTTCTTGTGTTGTTGGAAGAGGGTGTTTTCTATGCCCAGTGCAAACTACTAATCTTTGCCCTGCTTCATTTTGTACTCCAAGGCCAAATTTGCCTGTTCCTCCAGGTGTTTCTTGAGTTCCTACTTTTGCATTCCAGTCCCCTATATTGAAAAGGACATCTTTTGAGGGTGTTAGTTCTAGAAGGTCTTGTAGGTCTTCATAGAACCATTCAACTTCAGCTTCTTCAGCATTACTGGTCAGGGCATAGACTTGGATTACCGTGATATTGAATGGCTTGCCTTGGATACAAACAGAGATCATTCTGTTGCTTTTGAGATTGTATCCAAGTACTGCATTTTGGACTCTTTTGTTGACTATGATGGCTACTCCATTTCTTCTAAGGGATTCTTGCCACAGTAGTAGATATAATGATCATCTGAGTTAAATTCATCCATTCCAGTCCATTTTAGTTTGCTGATTCCTAGAATGTCAACGTTCATTCTTGGCATCTCCTTTTTGACCACTTCCAATTTGCCTTGATTCATGGATATAACATTCCAGATTCCTATGCAATATTGCTTTTTATAGCATCGGACCTTGCTTCCATCACCAGTCACACCCATAACTGGGTGTTGTTTTTGCTTTGGCTCCATCTCTTCATTCTTTTTGGAGTTACTTCTCCACTGATCTCCAGTAGAATATTTGGGCACCTACTGACCTGGGGAGTTCATCTTTCAGTGTCCTATCTTTTTGCCTTTTCATAGTGTTCATGGTGTTCTCAAGGCAAGAATACTGAAGTGGTTTGCCATTCCCTTTCCAGTGGACCACATTCTGTCAGAACTCTCCACCAAAGATCCATCCTTCTTGGGTGGCCTAACACAGCATGGGTCATAGCTTCATTGAGTTAAACAAGGTTGTGGGCCATGTGATCAGATTGGTTAGTTTTCTGTGACTATGGTTTTCAGTCTATCTGCCTCTGATGGAGAAGGATAAGAGGCTTATGGAAGCTTCCTGATTTGAGAGACTGACTGAGGGGGATACTGGGTCTTGTTCTGATGGGCAGGGCCATGCTCAGTATATCTGTAATCCAATTTTCTGTTGATGGGTGGATCTGTGTTCCCTCCCTGCTGTTTACCTGGGGCCAGACTATGGTGGAGGTAAGGAAGATAATGGTAACCTCCTTCAAAAGAGAAACCTCATTAAGATGGCAGGTGCTGGAGCAGCTGTGAGGAGATCCCCTATGCTCAAAGACAAAGGAGAAGCCCCAGCAAGACAGTAGGAGGGGTGAATTCAAGTTTAGAATCAAACCCCATTCCCACCAGAGATGCCTAGAAGGCTCAAACAAACCTTGTGTCCACAGGACCCTGGGACCCCACAGAGACTGAGACAGAACTGTGTTTGAGCATCTCTTGTGGAGGTACAGCTCAACAGTGAACTGCCACAAGGACAGGGGCTCAGGGTGCAGCAGACCTGGGTATGGCATAAGCCCTCTTGGAGGAGGTCACCATTAACCCCACTATACAGCTACCAGAACTTACACATGACTGGGAAATAGACTCTTGGAGGGCATAAACAGAGCCTTGTGTGCACCAGGACCCAAGAGAAAGGAGCAGTGACCCCACAAGAGACTGCCCCAGACTTGCCTGTGAGTGTCCAGGAGTCTCCAAGTGGAGGCATGGGTTGGTGGTAGCCTCTGCAAGGTTAGGGCCACTGAGTGTAGCAGTACCACACCCATATGCCTGCTGAAATCCATTCTAAATGGGTCTCCCACATTACACTTTCGAAAGCTACCTGGTCCAATACCCATTTTCCTAAAGTCATCAGTCTCAAAATTAACACACACTTCCTTCCACTATGTGTCTAGAAAGTGTTTGTCAGGTGATAGTATGGGCTTGAATTTGTTGTAAGGCATTCTACTATATAGAGCTACTGAAATATGACTCCTGGCCCTGAGAAAGCAAATAGCCCCGGAAGCCACAGCTCTCAGACTCCCAGTAAGTCATCACTGAGCAGTGTTTTGTGACCAACATTGACACACTGCTTTAATACCTAGGGCTCATTTCTGGTACATCCTCATTTCTGTCGTACGCAAAGAGCTGTCTGTGCTGCCTGCCTCTGTGGGTGAACTGTGCTTAGGTGCTACACAGGACTCACTATAATGCTTTTATTCATTCTGTACAATCTTTCAAACTCAGAGTCCCCACTCCACTAGAAAATCTCCAATCAACGATGACTTCAGTATCTACATTTGCTTCTTCACAATAGTTTACAAAGTAGTTGTCTCCAGTTTCAGTGGCTAAAATAAATCTGTGTTGAGGATTCTACTTATCCAAGGACTTTAACAGTTTGAGTTGAATTGCCTTAAATGGCAAATAAAAATTTTTGTTCAAAAACTCTGACCTGTGGTGGATTCATTTTGATATTTGGCAAAACTAATACAATTATGTAAAGTTTAAAAATAAAAAAAAAATAAAAAAATTAAAAAAAAACTCTGATGTGGATGGAATACCATTGTTTATAAAAAACCAAAAGCTTTTTCTTTTTGGTTTTTTAATCAATTTAAATCTGACTCCAGAGTATTGCTCCAGCTCCTGAATCCCTTTCACTAAGGTTGAAGGAGAAACTAGAAGGCCTGATTGGTACCCAGGAAATAAAGAGAAAGTCTTGAACCTTCACTCTCTTATGGATGCTGAGTCTACCAGTTGTTGAAAGCTCAGTGGTAATGCTGAGTCTATGTGAAGTACCTAATATTTCTTTTGATAACTCATTACATTTATAGAATAAAATTCACACAAAATGAAAATCATATTATTGATATTTTCATGCACATTTTTCTGGTTATGTTTCTTCAAACTTCTTTGAAATAAGAAATTGTACTCATACAAGAAATATTTTTTGCTTATGTTTTCCACTGCCCCAAAGTTTCTGGTAAATTACTATATACATATTAGGTGCTAGATATTATTTTTATCAATAAAAAATAATATTGAATTAAACACTAGTAAATTTCAACTCTAGACACTTTCCATTGGTTGACACTGACTGAATCCATATTATGACACACTGCAATCCAGTGAAGCCTCATTGTTTCCCCTGGGAGTAAAAGTCTTATGTCCCAGACTGTTTTCATTCACTCACAAAATGATTTATGCCATAGGGTAAATGCGTCTGCATGAGTGTGTGCATTCACCTATTTACAAATTGCTATGATACACAGAGGGCAAAGTAATACATAACATGGAACTTACAGTCTTCCTGTGGGTTTGAAACCTGTCTCTACCATCTATTAGCCTTATAAACTTGGTTATCTTCACTTCACTAAGCTCTAGCTTGGAAAGTTTCAAAATAGTAATAGGTATTATTATTACTAATCCTGACCATGAGATTCCGGTCAGGATTAAGTAAGAGAAATGCATATAAAGTATTTAGTGGAGTATATGACGCATATCAAGTGCCTAATGGACATTAGTTTAACATATCTAACATGTCTTATAGGAAAACGGCTTTTAATTGACAGCACAGTACATAATATAATTAAATAACAAGCAAATACATTGATAAACTAAATACATTCTTGTCTAATTATATTTCTCTTACCATGTGCAGTGAACTCTGGTATATATGTATATATATTTTTTTTCCACACTATTCTATACTTGCTTCTATTATTTTATTTTTTTTTAATGCCGAGCAGGGCCCACTAAAATGATTTCATAATCCTCTAAAATAATCCTCTTTGAAATGGAGAGAAAGAAATAGCATTCTAAAATGAATAATCATACTCATAGAAAAAATTTTTGTTTTAAATACATACCATAGTCTAGATTGTGATAGTTTGGGTTCTGATGAATTTCAGGTTTTGTTTGTACTAGTGGGGTTAAAATGCAGTGTTTGGGAAGGGAATTTCAATGTCTGGAAGCAGATATTGCAAAAATATACCTTTTTTGTGAATGACACCCAAAGATTTTGTAGAGACAGGAATACTACAAAAACTAAAGGAAATAAAAATGTAGAGAGAACATTTTTCTGTGCTAAAATACATAACACTTGGTTGGAACAACATTGAACAGAGTATTTGAAATAAAAATTGCCTTAGAAAATCCAGAATGTTTACCAGAATGATATAAGCTGTTTACCAAAATCATATAAAAGCTTTAGTACTTAAATTATATATTCATGTTTTAAGACACCACACTGATCTCTAGTACATTAATATTCTGGACACTGCAAATGTGCTAATACAAAGTCATGTAAATGTGCAGGTCAAGGAGTTCATTTGGTATTTCTCTGGGCATTAGCACAAAGATACTTGCTCTTTTCAATATAGTCTGTAATTCATATAAGTATTACATTTTCAGCTTTCAGTTAGGCTTTCAAATCTTAGTAATTTGATGAATTTTCTTACCATCATGTCCTGTATTTAATAATTTAGTCCCTGACTCCACTCTTTGATTTTATGGGATGTTATCATGACTTACTCACTGAATTTTAATATGCTTTTTTCATATTTATGTATATATGGATCTTTCAAACATTTAGCATTTAACTATAGATATTACATGAGTTAGAAATGTTTCTAATCCTTTACTGTAAAAACTAAGTATTCATGTAGTTAGATGAAAAGTATGAATTGTAATTCTAATTTATTTATGAATAAAATAGCCTCAAAGTTTCTTCTCATTTTTATCCCGAAAAAAAAGCATGTTCAAAAGCTTCATGTCCTTGGTGAGCATTCATTTTTATTTCAAAATAAAGTGAGAATGTAAAGTTATATCATTAAATTTCAATTTCCCCAATGGAAAGAACTTTGGAGAAAAAAAAAATCCCAATTTAAAAACTCTTACCACCCTTTACTTTCCACATATCTCTTTTCCTAAGAAGCAACTCAGCTTAAAAGGACTAGTGATAGAAATTTGCTTTTGTAAAAATGGACAGAAGATATAATACAAATAAAATGAATGCTGAACATTTGAATATCTTTCATAAACCCTTTATATAAGCCCTTTCCAAAGGTTTATAATGGATATAATTAAGAATTATTTCATTCACCTAGAGTTCTAAGGAAGGAAGCTGGGGTTGAGATCTGGTTACCAGGAGAAATGCAGATTTCTTTGGAGTATCAGAAAACCTATGACTTTTTTTGTTTTTATAAAATGATATCAATTAGCATATAAACAACTTCTGATTCACTTGATTGCTAAAGACATTTCATAGTAAGATTGTATGATAAAAATAAATGTTTCATATTTAATTGAAATTATACTCTTTAGCAGATTGATTTCTCTCAGACTAAGATACTAAATAAACAAAACAATAAAATAAAGCTCTAGATTCCAGCCAAGATGGAGTGAACCCATTCCTCTCTTTTACTAAAACCCAAATCCCCTGTATATAGCACAATAAATAAGCATAGGAAAACGCTGTAAAGTAGAAAGAAGAAGGCAAACTTCCTAGGAACCTCAGAGCTGGAAGAATGGCATGGTATTGAATTCCTGGGGGACCTTATTGCCTTTTGTATATCTCTGACAGAGCGCTACAGAAACTGGCATCCCAAGTCTGCCAAAAGGCCTTGACGAAAGTAAGCATCATGAAAAGCCTTCTCACTCCAGGCAAAGGGTAGCCTAATATACCTAGTACACACACCCCACAACCCCAGTTTCAGCAGGGCTAAATGGGACCCGATTTTCCACCCACTCCTCACTCTGCAAATCCATGGCTGTGGCCCACCAGGCTCCTCTGTCCGTGGGACTTTTTCAGGCAAGAATACTGGAATGTGTTGCCATTCCTTTCTTCATAGTATCTTCCCTACCCAGGGATCAAACACAGATCTTCGTTGCAGGCAGATATTTTTAACATGTGAGACACCAGGGAAGCCCATAAATCAGGCAGTGTACTTCTACTAGGTAGGGTTGGCCAAACAGAGCACTGTTTCTCCACATTGTTTGGGTATATAAACTTTTAGTGATTGATTGGTTATTACATACTGTTTAGAAACTTCATAGTTTCTACTAACTGAATTAACCAAATGAAGCTATTATTTCTGAATAGAAAACTAGCATACACAATCTGTTTCATTTAAACCCAAGTTTTTATCCTGAAGAATTCTGAGTAATAAAGTTTCTAATTTTTATTGTATCGAAATTAAAATCACATGACATTGAGCATGACATAACTCAATAATAATCCCCCTAAATTTCTGCATCCATAAGAACATTTAATGGTGTTGTTTGAAAATGTCATAGCTATGTGAAATAGGGGATTGGATTTCATTTACATCGCAAGTAACAGATTAAAATACCCCTCTCCTTGCCTCAATACATTCACCAAACAAATATTTTTATATTAAGTATACACTATATAGGGCTTTCCAGGTGGTGCTGCTGCTGCTGCTGCTGCTAAGTCACTTCAGTCATGTCCGACTCTGTGTGACCCCATAGATGGCAGCCCACCAGGCTCCCCTGTCCCTGGGATTTTCCAGGCAAGGTGCTAGTGATTTAGAAAAAAAAAAAACAACACACCTGCCAACACAGGAGACATAAGAGATGTGGGTTTGATCCCTGAGTCGGGAAGATCCCCTGGAGGAGGGCATGCAACCCACTCCAGTATTCTTGCCTGAAGGATCCCATGGACAGAGGAGCCTGGCGGGCCACAATCCATAGGGTCACCAGAGTTGGACATGACTGAAGTGACTAAGCATGCATGCACACACTGTGGAAAAGAAGTGTCTCATTTGCTAAGGATGCAACAGTGAACAAAGCAAAACGAACTTTGTGTCTCACAGAACTTATTTTTAAGAAAGAATACAAAAACATAGCCGAGAAAATAAACAAATTACCTAGTATATGAAATGCTGTTGAGTACCATGGAGAAAAAAACACACTATACAACATAGAAAATAAATATGAGATTTTGAGGAAGAGAGATGTTTTCATATAAGGAAGACTTCACTCAAAGTGTATCATTTGAGTAAAAAGTTAAGTGAAATGGGAAGTCACCTCTGTAGCTACTTAAAAGACGGCTCTGAAAAGAAATCATGCCTAATACAACTAAGGAACAGAGACTAGAGTACTGGTGGAGTGAGGAGTCAAAGGTAAGAGTGAGAAGCTGTGGGTAAGCAGAATATAGATTAGTCTAGGGATTTTGACTTTAATCCTGATTGGCAATAGAAGAGTTAAAATATTGAACATGGCTTCACTTATTAGTAAGATCACTTTGGCCACTTTGTTGAGAAGTCTTGTAGTTGGTGGGAATTCATTGAAGGCAGAGTCAATTAGTGCTGATTGAGTTTAGAATTTGAGAGAAAGTAGAGTCTAGGTCAAATCCAGATATCTTTGCCTAAAAATTTGGCTTATGGAGCTTCCATTTACTGAAATGAGGAGTACTGTGACAGGAGAAAGTTTTTGTTTGTTTGTTTTGGTGATAGAAGTGATCGGAAAGGAGGTTTCAGAAGTGATGAAGAGGAATGAGCCATAGAAGCAGAAGAAATAACTGGAAGGGTAGAAGACAAGCAAAATGAGTGTAATTATCTGCAAGTCAAATGAAGAAAGTGTTTTAGGGAAGAGGATTGACAGTTTAATGCTTCTGGTATGTTAAATAAAATAAGAAATGATCAACAATGTGGACATCACTGGTGATCTTGACATGGAGTATTGGAGATGAAAGACTGATATATGTTTAAGAGGAAATTGGTAAAGAGCAATAGGAGATAGCAAAAATAGAAAAATTATCTCAGGGAGAAAAGGAGTGTCAACAACATAAATATTAAAGAAAACACCAGCTCATCTCAGGTTTGTACAACCCTTCATGCATACCAGGATAAATGCTTCATAAATTTTGTTTAATTGAATCCCTATAACAAACCTATATAATAAATATTATTATCCATATTTCATGGATGAGAAACTAAAGTACATTGAGATTAGAAAACTTGCTTAGGAGCACAGCGATCTCACTCTTAAGCATATGTTACGCTAACAATGAGGTAGTGGAACTGTATCATTTAAAATAGTTTTGCTTGTCTTGTGGACTTGCTGCTGCTGCTGCTGCTGCTGCTAAGTCACTTCAGTCGTGTCTGACTCTGTGAGACCCCATAGACGGCAGCCCACCAGGCTCCCCCGTCCCTGGGATTCTCCAGGCAAGAACACTGGAGTGGGTTGCCATTTCTTTCTCCAATGCAGGAAAGTGGAAAGTGAAAGTGAAGTCGCTCAGTCGTGTCCGACTCTAGCGACCCCATGAACTGCAGCCTACCAGGCTCCACCATCCATGGGATTTTCCAGGCAAAAGTACTGGAGTGGGGTGCCATTGCCTTCTCCACTCGTGGACTTACAAACACACAAAAATGCATCAACATATTTCACACTGCAAGAAGTTGAGAGTTGTGTGACTCTAGGTATGATTAATTTATCAATGCAATATGAGAGGTTCTGTTCCAGTTCTTTGCAGAAAGACTTCAGAGCTCCAAGAATCACATTTTCATATGGCAACATGTAAAAGTTGGAAGGAAGGGAACTTTTCTTCTCTTAGGAAGAAATAGTTTATACAGGAAGAAAATTTTCCTAGAATTCCCACATTTTGTACCTTTTTAACTAACACTGAGTAAATTTCCAGAGGCCTTGCTGTCATGGGTCCTAGGGAAATGAACACTCACCCTCTTTGGTCTCGTAATGGGAGTTCACCTACAAGGGAGAAAGGAGTTGAGAACATCCACTGGATAAAAAAGCAAAGATCTACTAGAAAGAAATCTCAGGACAGAGTGAGTCATCTTATATCATGCAGTTGAACTTGTTGAATAAAGTAACAACTATATATAAAGTGACAACTATATTTTGAAATAATATTTGAAAGTCAAGAAAAGTCTCTAAACTTAATATGAAATTTGTACATTTGTTTCACTAAACAAGAGGTCTGAAATCTCTCAAAGTAGATAAGTGTCATTTGTAATGTGGGTCTTAAATTAAGAATAAATGAAAAAAATATTGTTCATGAATTGTAAAACTTAATATTGTTAAATGCCACCAAAACAATAAATAGATTCAATAGAGCAGTTATTAAAATCTGTGTCATTTTTAAATAAATAGAAAAAAATCTAAAATTCATATTGTAGGTTGAAAGATTTATGTAATCAAGACAATCTTGAGAAAGGAAAACAAAGATGGAAGTCTAACACTTCCTGCTTTTAAAACATATTACAAAACTATGGTAATCAAAATGGTATGGTTTTGGAATAAAAACATTTATAGAGAGAGACCAATGGAGCAGAATAGAGACCAGAAATAAATCCTTGCATATGTGATCTGATAATCTTCAACAAGGGTATCAAGACCACTTAATGGGGAAAGAACCATATCTTCAACAAATGATATTGGGAAACTGAATATCCACATGAAAAATAAAGAAGCTGAACCATTGCCTTACACTACAACACAATTTAACTCAAAATAGGTTTAGTTCAGTCGCTCAGTCATATCTGACTCTTTGTGATCCCATGGACTGCACCACACCAGGCCTCCCTGTCCATCACCAACTCCAAGAGTTTACTCAAACTCACGTCCCTTGAGTCGGTGATGCCATCCAACTATCTCATCCTCTGTTGTCCCCTTCTCCTCTTGCCCTCAATCTTTCCCATCATCAGGTTCTTTTCAAACGAGTGAGTTCTTTGCATCAGGTGGACAAAGTATTTGAGTTTTAGCTTCAGCATCAGTTCTTCCAATGAATATTCAGGACTGATCTCCTTTAGGATGAATTGGTTGGATCTCCTTGCAGTCCAAGGGACTCTCAAGAGTCTTCTCCAACACCACAGTTCAAAAGCATCAATTCTTTGGTGCTCAGCTTTCTTCACAGTTCAACTCTCACATCCATACATGACTACTGGAAAAACCTTAGCTTTGACTAGATGGACCTTTGTTGGCAAAGTAATGTTTCTGCTTTTTAATATGCTGTCTACATTGGTCATAACTTCTCTTCCAAGGAGTAATGGTCTTTTAATTTTGTGGCTGCAGTCACCATCTGCAGTGATTTTGGAGCCGAAGAAAATGAAATCTGTCACTGTTTCCATTGTTTCCCCATCTACTTTCCATGAAGTGATGAGACCAGATGCCATGATCTTAGTTTTCTGAATGTTGAGTTTTAAGCCAACATTAAAGACATATAAAATTTAAAGACACAAAATTCTGGAAGAAAACAGGAGAAAAGCTTCATTACACGGCATTTGGCAAATATTTCTTGTATATGACAACAAAAACATAGGTAGCGAAAACAAAACTATGTCAAACTTAACTTGCACAGAAGGAAAACACTCAACAGAGTGAAAAAGCAACCTATGAAATGGAGAAAATAATTGCAATGGATACATCTGATAAAAATTATCAAGACTTTAGTTAAGCATATTTACAACCACTCTCTAAATGCAATTCGCTTAAATCATCCTGAAACCACCCCTCTCCCCAATCCTGGTCCATGGAAAAATTGTCTTTCATGAAACCAGTCCCTGATGCCAAAAAACTGGGGACCATGGCTTTAAGACCAGTGTTTCCTTGTTGACTTTCTGTCTGTATTTTCTTTCCATTTATATAAATGGAGTGTTAAAGTTCCCTACTATTATTGTGTTACAGTCAATTTCTCCCTTTAGATATGTTGCTATTTATGTATGTAGGTGCTAATATATTGGGTGCATAGTGCAATAAGTTTACAATGGCCATATAAGAATAACCCATATTCCCCTTGGGTTGATCCCTTGATCACTACATAATGTTCATATGTCTCTTGTTGCAGTTTTTGTTTGACTTTGCACGATGGAAGTATTGCTGCCCCAGCTTTCTTTTGATTTCCTGCACAGAATGCCTTTATTTGTCCTCTCATTTTCAATGTATGTGTGTATCTTTAGATCTGAAGTGAGTCTTTTGTAGGCAGCATAAATGAATTTTATTTTTGTATCCATTCAGCCACTCTATGTCATTTGATTAGACCATTTAGTCTACTTGCATTTAAATTGATTATTGATAACTGTGTACTTATTGTCATTGTGCTCATTGCTTTTAGGTTTTTGTTTTTTAGTCTTTTACTTCCTTCTTCTGGGGCTATTGCCCCTTGTCATTTGATGACTGTAGTGTTATTTTTGAATTTCTTTCTTTTGTGTATCTGTGTATCTATTATAGATTCTTGGTTTGTGGTTACCTGAGTTTGTATATCACTATCTATATGTAAATACACATGCAATTATTTTAAGTTGTTGATGTCTTAAATTCAAACACATTTGAACAATCCTACATTTTTACCTCCCATCACATTTACTGTTTTTGACTTTGAATTTTACATCTTTTGTTTTGTGTATCCCTTAACTTCTTACTCTGTTTATAAATGATTTTACCACTTATTTGTTTTAATCTTCTACTAGCATTATAAATGATTAATTCACTATCTTTTCTGTTTATTTGCTGTTACCAGTGGGATTTTTTTTTTTTCCTTTTGTGATTTTGATATTTCTGATTTCAGTCTCTTTTCTTTTTAACTTAGGACAATCCCTTTAATATTTCCTGTAAAACTGGTTTAGTGAACTCTTTTATTTTTTACTTGTCCATAAAACTTTTTGATTATTATTCCTTTAAATCCTTCCAGGTAGAATATTCTTGGTTGTAAGCTTTTTCCCTGTCATAACATTAAATATATTATGTCACTGTTTTCTGGTCCGTAGAGTTTCTACTGAAAAGTCAGTGATAGACTTCCGGGAGCCTCTGTCTTTGAAACTTGTTGTTTTTCCCTTGCTGGCTTTAATATACTTTCTTTATCTTCAATTTTTGCCATTTTAGTTACAATGTGTCTGTTTAGGCCTGTTGGAGTTGATCCTGCTCTGGATTCTCTGTACTTCCTAGAACTGCATGTCTGTTTCCTTTCCCAGGTTAAGGATGTTTTCAGATATTATGTTATCAAATATGTTCTCTCTCACTTTCTCTTTCTTTTCTCCTTCTGGGATCCCTACCATGCAAACATTAGTATATTTGATGCTGTCTCGGAGATTTCTTAAACTGTCCTCATTCTTAAAATGTGTTTCTGTTCAGCTTGAGTAATTTCTCTCACTTTTTCTTTCAGTTCTCTGATCCATGCCTCTGTATTATCTAATCTACTGTTGATCTCTTCCAGTATATTTTTTTTATTTCAGTTATTATATTTTTCTGCTTTGTTTGGTTATCCGTTATAGTTACTAACTCTGTTAAACTATGTTCATCCTTTCTTCTTCTCAGTTCTTTAAACATCTTTATGATCACTACCTTAAACTCTTCTCAGCTTCTCCACTTCACTTGTGCTTCTTTTTTATTTTCTTTTTCCTTCCTTTGGAACGTATTCCTCTGTCACTTCATTTTGCCATTTTTGTTGTTTTTAATTTCTACATATCTGGTAGGGTTGCTATGTTTCCCAATATGAAAAAAGTGGTCTTTTGTAGTAGAAGTGGTCTTTGTATGTTGGGACATATCCTTTATGTCCCAACAATGCACTGCCCTCAGGCCACCTAGAGCTATATTCTCTAGGGTTTCCCTCTGTGTAAGCTGTATGGGTCCTTTTGCTGTAGGAGCTGATTACTCTTGGTGATCTGGTATGCTTGGCTGGCCCCTGGTCAGGTTAGTTCTGAGGCCCTGCTTTATGTGGAGGCTGCTGGCCACTGGTGGGTGTGGCCAGCTTTGGAGTTACCTAGTTTTAGGCCTGTGGGTCCTAGATCTAGTGTCAACCTGCTGTAAACAGGTCAGTTCCTTCCACGGCTGAAACACTGAGGGTATCCCAAAGTTGTTGTCAGCCTGCTGGTGAGCTGGGCAAAATCCTGGGGCAACTGGCTGAGGGGCACAGAGTGCCTTGGATCTGGTGTCAGCCTGATAGTGAGCAGGGCCAGGGACCAAGTGGTCCTAGAACTAGTACTGGCTTGCTGATGAGTGGGCTGAGTCCCGGCCCAGCTAGCTGCTTGGCCTCTGGATTTTCAGGACTGATGTCCAGCATCAGGTGCTGGTGCTTACAAGCTAGAGGATTTTAGACTTTAGGATTTTAAAAAGGTTCTTGCCTGCACCAGTTTCCTTTTAATAAGACAAGGACTCAGAAATGGTTGCTGTTAGGACATATGTCTCCAGTGTGAGCTCCAACTGCTTCTTGTCTTTCTGGGTGGCTTTGCAAGATCAGCAAGTTGATCTGACACAGGCTCCTTTCAAATTACTATTTTTGTCCTGTGTCTCAAAGTTCATGAGATTTTGTGTGAGCCTTCTAAGGGTGGACTCTCTATTTCCCAACAGCCTTCTGTCTCCTCTGAAAGTAAGCAATCCCTGCTGGCCTTCAAAGCCAGATGTCTTCCTGATGTAGGGCTCCTGGGTTGAGAAGCTAGATATGGGACTTGGATCCCTCACTGCTTCAGGAGAACCTCTGCAGTTATAACTTTGTAGTTATCCTCTCCTTTGTAGGTTGTCCATCTGGGGATATGGCTCTTAACTCTCCCATGTCTTTGCCCTTCCTATCTGTCTCACTGTGGTTCTTTCTTTAGAGTAGAGACTCTTTTTGGCTAGTATTTAGGTCATTCTCATCAGTCATCAGTACTTTCTCTGGAAACAGATGAAATTTTGATGTGTTCATGGGAGGAGGAAGCTCTAGGTCTTCCTACTCTGCCATATTGGTCACACCTCATCAAAAATCTTATCTTTCTGTTTACATTTTCCTTTGACCTCTCAATGTGTCCCTTTAAGAAATGTGAGTTACTTCCCCCAGGACATATGTGTAATAAAATTCTCTATTTCATTTTACCTTGTGGTCTGTTTTTGAACCACTCCTTGCCATCTTTCACCCTGTTCTCAACTTAACAAGTGTGAATTTAACAGACTTTTAGTAATGGTTCATAGCTAGAATATTAAAGAATTTTTGCAGTTTAAAAACAAAAATCAATCAATCGCCTGATTTTTAAATGGACAAAGAGGTGCATTTTTCCGAAGAAGATATACAAATTATCAATAGGCATAGGAAATGATACACAAATTATCAGGGAAATGCAAACCAAAAAAGTCATCACCTCATACCTCTTAAGATGAACACTATTAGACAACAACAACAACAACAACAAAAGGCAGAAAATAACAAATGCTGGCAAGGATGTAAAGAAATTAGAACTCTTCTGAACTTGATGTAACATGGTGAAGCCACTATGAAAAACAGTTTGCTCAAAAATAAGTAAATAAAACTACCATATAGCCATTCTATTTCTTGGTATGAAAGTGAAGTGAAAGTGTTACTCGCTCAGTCAGGTCCGACTGTTTGCCACCCCGTGGACTGTAGCCCGCCAGGCTCCTCTGTCCATGGAATTCTCCAGGCAAGGATACTGGAGTGAGTTACCATGCCCTTCTCCAGGGGATCTTCCTGACCCAGGGATCGAACCCGGGGATCCTGCCTTGCAGGCAGATTCTTTACCATCTGAGCAACGAGGGAAACCAAATGGATAAGACTGTGAATTTTATGTTATCACTCCATGGGTAAAGAATCTGCCTGTAATTCGGGTGACATCTGAGATGCAGGTTCGATTGCTTGGTTGGGAAGATCCCCTGGGGAAGAAATTGCAACACACTCCAATATTCTTGCCTGGAATAGTCCATGGACAGAGGAGCCTGACAGGCTGCAGTCCACGGGATTGTGAAGAGATGGACTCAATTGAATGCTCACACACACACCACAAGAACAAATAAATACAGTTTAGCCAGGAGTAAGTATGTTTTTCCATTTCATGCCTTAACTGCGACCTGAAATTGCTGAGCTATAATAAAAGTTTACATTTACTGAATAATTTACCAGTGTTGACTGCAAAGAAGGAGCCCAGTATAGACTGCTTATAATTCTGTTCTACCTATGAGAAAATCAAGGTTTAGAGGATTATTTTGCCTGAAGTTACGTGTCTCATAGAAGTTACATTATCATTCAAATTAAGCATGTCTGATTCTAAATAAGCACTAAAGTATAGGGTCTACTTTGCTGTTTTTGTTGTTTGGGTATTTTAGCTAACCTGGAAAACCCCACAAGATGACCACTTTGCAGCATGGACTTCCTTGGTCTAGTAAACTTTAGTAATTTTGCCAAACTCATTAAGGTTATAACTGTATATCCATTCATTTTATTTACAACTTATAATATGTACATACCTGTGGGAGAAATATGGATCTTCATAGCAGCAGCATGTTCTGAAATATCCTTCCTTTAATATAGTTGATCTCATTTGACCTTGTCAGCAAGGAAAACTTTCCTCTATACTTCAAGGTCCTTCTGACTGGTTGAAGAATTAAACTGACATGAGACAGATTAACAGGAGAATATTGAACAATTTTTCATGTTTGGGAACTTCATGTAAATGAGAGGTTTAAAGACAGTAGGGCAAAATGAGGTACAGAAGTCATTCTAAGCCAAACAATGGGGTGGGAACCTGGGGCTTTCAAGGACAGAATGATCATTCACAGGACAAAAAGAAGAACAAATGTTTGATAACTAGCTTTTGGACTTGCAATAAAGATGGGACCACTTAGATAATATGTATCTCTGGCAATAACTCTTTCTTGGGAAAAATCCCTGGTTTAAATTATTTTAGCTAGTTAATGGAGGGGCAGCTGAAGGATCTCAATTGCCTTTAGCTTAAAATGATCACCATGTAAAAGTGACATATTTTGAGACTTGCTACAAGTCCCTACAACCTTTGGTACAACTCTTTCTCACATGGTGTAGTTTGTCTGAGAAGAGATGAATGATCTCATTTTGTTGATGAAGAAACTGAAGTTAAGAGAGTTTGAAGTAACTGAGTTTATCAAGGTGAATTTTTTGTTAAAAGCAGAATCAAGAATAAAATTCACAACTTCCCTTTCTTTGTCCAGGCTCTTCCCAAAAAGGATGCTACCAGCTACCAGCTATAATGCACAACTTTGTGCATTATAAAAAGAGACTAAATGTTTCTGTAACATTTCACATGCATTTCAAAGATGAAGCACAAGCTTTGAAAAAAAATTCTAGCCATGGGCTGCTTATGAAGCTACTTCTTTTCTTCTAGGAGGTTCTTTCTCACATTCAGTAATAGCACTTGGATTTAAAAAAAAAATTATAAGTCTTCCTTTAAATATTTAAATGCAAAGCTCTAGCCTGTGTCATTTATACACTCAATGAAAATAGAAATTACCACTGAAATCTGTATGAAAACAAAGCATACTCTTTTATCAAGCCATTCATGATACACTGTTTCCCTCATTCCTTTGAATGTCCTAGATTTAATTTTGTTTACTTATAATCAACTGTTGTTGTACATTCTCTCTCCCCCTGCCTCTTTCTCTCTCTCTCCCCTCAACTGCAGTATTGGTGTTTCCGTGTAAATGACACCCCGAATCCTGTTCGCTTCTTGCTGCCTTAGCTCTGCTTAGTGATTTATTGTTCCCAGACAGTTCTGATTCTTGTGGCCTTCTAACATAGTAGATGTGCTTCCTCAGCTGTTTACATGATTCACTGACAGTATTATGTGTACTGCAAGCCAACTAAAAAGGGGCTTTAGCTTCTTAGCTTCTTCTAATCATTCTGATTTGTACTGGTTTAAAGTCAATTGAACAGAGGCAGACAGAAGATCAGTCTCAACTTGTCTTTCTTTTAAGATTGATCTTTTCTTTCTGTGTCTTACAAGAACAATATTCATTTTATTCTTTTAATATATAAATAATTCACTACTTTACTTCTTTTGCACTGTATATAATCTCTCTTTTCCCTTCAATTTCTATTCTCTTAGTCCTTTTAAAATTAGATTTTGAAAAATATCCATTGGTTTAATGGAAGTGCAGATCTTATTGGAGACATAGGCATGCCTTTTCTCTTTATCTCAGTTCCATTCTCTAAATATTATTTATGGAACCACAATATACAGAATAGGTGATGATTATGGCCATCAGCTGCTACAAAGAAGGAAAGATTCAAATTCAGTCTGAGTCTACTTAAGCCAATTACATTTTAGTTGGTAAAACCAAGACATAGAAGTTTGAGAAGAGATTGGGAGAAGGAAATGGAGGTAGAAGTTGAAAATGTATGTTTGTTAGAATGAATTTTTGGTTATTATTCATCCAAACTTCAGAAAATGTGTGCCTGTGTGATATGAGTAAACACTGTTTTTTATTTTTGATTTGTTTTTGACTAATACTTTGCTATTGTTCTCTAGTTCTTCATTTTCCTTAACTTGATTAAAATAAAGGCTTAAAGAACCTTGCATGTGGACAGCATCATATGCGTAGTAATAACCCAGTGACTGAAGAGAAAGCATATGAATTAATAAATGGTTGTATTTCTTAATTTATTTAAAAAATTTATGGTGTTATTTAATTTCAAAATATAGTGAGTATACCACATGAGTCTTGAAGTGTTTCCTGTTCAAAAAAATTTAAACTTGAGAAAATTTTTCTCATTCAAGTAAGAACATAAACAAGTACTACTACTACTAACTTGTTTTATATCAAGTTAAATTTTATCTTCTTTTTAATAGTATATTAACATATTATCCTCTAAAGATAGTCTTAAATATATATTGCAGATTAAATATTCCTAGAAAAGTAATTGTAATTTGGAATAATGATACTAGCTTCTTATTTTCCATTGGAGCAAAATTATAACAGAAAGTCACATTTCTAACTCCAAGTGGGCTGGATGTCCATTTTTCATAGAAGTAGTCACAAATATCACATTTAATCACATTTAATCAGATGATATACCCACATAATCTTAGGTTTCTAAAGGATATATAAGGCTTCCCTTGTGGCTCAGCTGGTAAAGAATCCGTCTGCAATGTGGGAGACCTGGGTTTGATCCCTGGGTTGGGAAGATCCCCTGGAGAAGGGAAAGGCTACCCCCTCCAGTATTCTTGCCTGGAGAACTCCATGGACTGTACCCCATGGGGTTGCAAAGAGTCAGACACGACTGAGTGACTTTCATCTCCAAGGATATATAGCTTGAGAAAGGAGAACAGCACCGCAAGCCATTATGTGAAATTGAGTTTAATGTAACAGAGCACAGCAGAATGCTTAACAAAAGATTTGGGGTGATGGACTGTATGGTGGAGTGGGTGAAGGTGCCTCAGAGGCACAGACCCAGGCCGCCACACTGGGGATCCAGCGCCACAGCGCCTCAAGGGTCTGACCCCAGACCCTCTGCCCAGCATCCTCTATGCTCCTGGAAACACTGCTCAGGACCAAGGGAGCAGAGACTGAGTCCTCCAAAAGCCCCATTAGCAAATCCAAGGGGCTGATCCTCAGGCAGGATGTGAGTACCTCCAGGAGCCTGTGCCATCCCATCACCGTCTGTCCTCTTCCTTAACCTGGCCTCACAGGGCTTCTCCCTCCCTCACCTTTCCCTCAGACCTCTGGTTTCACTGAATTATGTGTTTAACATCTCTCCTTAAGTAAAAGCATTCTTCTCTGAAGATACTGCTAGCCTGGAAACACTCACAGGTAGAAGCTGTCTGAGGCAGGCTGCCTGTTCATCTACCTTTCCGTCTTGTTCATGGTCACAGGTCCTTACAGCCCTTGCAGTTGTGTGACCACGTGGCTGCATTCAGGTCAATTCATGTAGGAAAAGCATTGAGTGTTGCCTTCAAACCAAACCGTTCAAAACCTCCTGTTGACTCTTCCAAAGGACCATCCCTTTCTTTCTGACTGCAATAGAGATCACTCCAAGGAAGCCTTGGAAACTGCCTGGTAAGACGATAATAGAGCCATAGCTGGAAGGAACTCAGGTGATGACTGGGTTAGTATCGTGTATATGCATAAATATTTGTTTATGTTAAGCCATGAAGTTCTGGATGCTTTTCTATTAGAGCAACTAGCAGGGCACTAGTGAATGCATTGTTCATTTACCCATATCATTTGCCTGAGGACTATGAGACGCTTTCTGTATGCTCTTAAAAAAAAAAAAATTTATAATGCCTTTGGTTTTTACCTTTCCATCTCTAGTAAGTGTCACCTCATATCCTCTTCAGTCTCTTTTTTTCATGGTCCCAGCTAGAATTTATCATTACTCAGAACTTAGAACTTTAACCTCTAAGATTCTAACATTCCATTTCCTATCACAGCTCCCAGTTAGCTCAGTTAGTTATTCAGTGATTCTTACTTCTTTGCTTGCTGTCTTCATACCCTCCTCATCTTTCGATTCCTCTATTTCCTTGTCCACTCTTTGAACTGCCCCCCCTCACTATCCACCTTGGATTACTGTTCCAGCACGTCCATCACCTTCTTCTCAGTATTGACAGCTCCATTTGCCTATTGGCTCTCCTCAGCAGATTAGTGACACTCACCTGCATGAATTGGTACCTTTATCAATTCAAGGTCCCTGATGTCAACTAAGCTCTCAATGTGCCTGAAAATAATCCTGCTTTCCTAATCAATTTCTTCTCCTATTCTCCCCAGCAGTTATTTCAAACCTTCTACATCTCCTTCAAATCTATAATACTGCCACTATGCCTCTCTCCTAGCCAGTGGTCTATTTTTCACTTCGCAGAGGAAACAGAAATTGCTGAAAGGAATTCAGTGAAAACTTCCTGCTATGAGACTTAAACTTAATCCACATCTCATCATAATGGAAAATATGTATTTTAATATAGCTAACCTTTCACCTGTGATTGGTATCTCTAAGAGTTGCTGGATAAAATATAGGATTCCCAATTAAATTTGAATTTCAGATGATTTTTCTTTTAGTATAACTAAGTCTCTGGAATTATTTGATATATACTTATACCAAAAATTGTATTTATTGTTTATCTGAAATCCAAATTTTTTTGGACACCCTGACATTTTGTTTTACTTTTTTTACTAAGTATGACAACCTGATTTATTTTATTTGTATCCTTTATCAACTTAATAAATATTATAGTCTCTTTTGTGTCTTCAGTATGCTGTGTTTACTGCCCATTCCCTCAAGAACACTGAGCATACAAACTCATCTCCCAAACTCAATTACTCTCTATCTACCCCATGTTTTTCTCAATGATTCCTTATTTCTCCCCTGCCCTTTACAGCCTTTTGAAACTCATGTATACACACTGTTCCCTCTTCCTTACTTGACATTCAGAAATCTGACCTTAATCTTTACCAATCTACTGAACTTTCTCTTATCAAAGTTAATATTAATTTTGCTAGATCAAGTGGACATAGTCTTTACCTTACTTGACCTTGAAGTCGCATTTGACACTAGTGCTCCTTATGCTTTAGATTTTTTCTTGGACGCTCATGACTGTGGAGTCTGTTTTTCTTGTTTCTGTGCATCTGAATCCTTTTCCTAGTTCATGTTCAGGTTTCTCTCCTTTATCTAGCCTTAAAACGCCGGTGTTACCAGGTCACCTACTTTGTTTTAAGTCCACACTCCTTGCAATCTCCGTAGAAAAGCATATATCCCCAAGGCTTCCATCCTCATTTTTAGCATAGATGGATCCCAGATTTTTCTCTTAATATTCAGAAGTGTGTTTTCCAATGTCTTTTAGGCATTTTTATTTAGATATGATAGAAAAGTGAAATGCTAATAAATTGCTTCTCAATTATCAAAAAAAAAAATATATATATATATGATTAAAGCTAAACTTATCATCTCTACCTCCAAAATGTGTCCTCTCTCATTGGAAGGCAAGAAGGAACAGTTTCACTTCTGGATCCCCTCCCTGCCACCCTTCAGATCTCCAACTAATTAAACACAAAGCATTAAGAAATGTTATCTACTACACATGTTTCAAACCAAGCTGCTTGCCATTACTCCTGCTGTCTCTCCTCTTGGACATGCAATTTTGCTTTGGGTCCAGCTCCTCAAGTCAACCATGCATAGTCTTCATCCCCTGCTGCTGTGGATCCAGGGTGTTGGGGTTGGCTCTTCTTTCCTGCCTGGTTCCTTTCATCTTCTCCTTAATGGATAATGAGCAAGGTAGACATTAATGGCTAAAAAAAATCATGTTACCACTCCACAAAAGAAAGAAAGAAAGTGAAGTCACTCAGTCGTGTCCCACTCTTTGTTACCCTGAGGACTGTAGCCCTTCTTCCATGGAATTTTCCAGGCAAGAAATTTCCTTCTCCAAATTGCCATTACCACTCCATAGTTTGGTCTGAAGGGCCCTCTGTCTTCACTGTCCCACCAGCACTCTATTCTCACCAAGAGCTAGAGATGTTTTCCTTTTGGACCAGAAAAATGCAACACTGTAAGTTTACCTTCTCCCCATCTTTCACCAGAAAGTAGTTTTGGTGATACACTCTTCTAATAAGCACAGCCCAAACCCAGCTGCACTTCATCATCTGGCAGGCTCTTACTTAACAATTATCAAAAACAGAACCCTCTTCCAGTAGTCTGCTAAGTGACAGTAACTTGAAGGCCTTTGCAATTCTAAGGCTCCTAGCTCTGCATCTAAGTGGTGCCACATTAACATTCTTTCCCAGAGCTAAAGCATCCACCAACCAATATGATCCTTGTGTTCAGCTCCGTATGGAGTGCCACACTTCACTCCCATCCAAGACATTATCCTAACTCAAAGTGTAAGTGTAGCATCATTTAGAACTTCACCCAAACTTCAGCAAATGGGCTAAGAAACCAGGCATCACCATCTTGAAAAACTATTCATAGTTATCCATATTATTTTAGGGGGTTCCATTCTGGATGGAATGTTTCTAGCCTATCTAGTAAGGTTCTGACAAATATCTCCAGCCTCTTAGAGAAGACATGGGCTACTCACTGCCCTTATTGTGTAGGTTACTGACAGTACCCTCTGTGGCCATATAGCAAAACATCTCAATTGCTCTGAATGGTTTTAAGCACCCAACATGAACCCACAAAACCCACAAAAACTCACAATAGCCATCTCCAAAGTAGAGGCCTTTTTATTCTAGGTGGGGAGACTAGGAAATCCTTTGCTAAAATCTGCTTTGAAGAACAAGGTCTCCTAAACCCACACCATATATTTAATATTGCTTCCTGTACCTTGGGGGGGGAAATGAAAACATAAAATTATCAGATTAAACTCTGGTACTCAAGTGAACTCCCAGAAAATCTTTGTATACCTTTCCCAGAAAGATGAACACCATATAATTAAAGTAAATGAAACATGTGAAGCTTACAAAGTTTGTATAAGAATTTGTTGGAGAAATGTGTGACAGATTTTGTTTAGTGTTGCCATTAAAAAATAAGAGACCTGACTTTGAAACTGACTGAAATGATCTAATAAGAAAATGATTATGTGCCTTCACCATCAACCCTTAGATCTAGCAGAGAATATTCACAATGTCCAGGGTACAGAGGACTCAATGGTTACTAGCTTTCTGTTTAAAAGTTAGGCCAACCTTGGAGAAAGTTATTCATTATTTTGTCAAATATGAAACAGATGTGCATAATAATGAGTTAAATGATCCATAGCTACAAAGATATTGCATATACTTTGACTATACAGTTCTAAAACAATATTTACAGGGTTTATCTAGTCTTTCTTGCCTTTAACTATACCTATTAGGTAGTGTTTTTGCTTTGGCTGCATCCTTCATTCTTTCTGGAGTTATTTCTCCACTGATCTCCAGTAGCATACTGAGTACCCACTGACCTGGGGAGTTTCTCTTTCAGTATCCTATCATTTTGCCTTTTCATACTGTTCATGGGGTTCTCAAGGCAAGAATATTGAAGTGGTTTGCCATTCCCTTCTCCAGTGGACCACATTCTGTCAAATCTCTCCACCATGACCCACCCATCTTGGGTTGCCCCACGGGCATGGCTTAGTTTCATTGAGTTAGACAAGGCTGTGGTCCTAGTGTGATTAGATTGACTAGTTTTCTGTGAGTATGGTTTCAGTGTGTTTGCCCTCTGATGCCCTCTTGCAACACCTACCATCTTACTTGGGTTTCTCTTACCTTGGGTGTGGGGTATCTCTTCATGGCTGCTCCAGCAAAATGCAGCCATTGCTGCTTACCTTGGATGAGGAGTATCTCCTCACCGCCGTCCTTCCTGACCTTCACTTCCTGGAATGTGAAGTCAAGTGGGCCTTAGAAAGCATCACTATGAACAAAGCTAGTGGAGGTGATGGAATTCCAGTTGAGCTATTTCAAATCCTGAAAGATGATGCTGTGAAAGTGCTGCACTCAATATGCCAGCACATTTGGAAAACTCAGCAGTGGCCACAGGACTGGAAAAGGTCAGTTTTCATTCCAATCCCAAAGAAAGGCAATGCCAAAGAATGTTCAAACTACCACACAATTGCACTCATCTCACATGCTAGTAAAGTAATGCTCAAAATTCTCCAAGCCAGGCTTCAGCAAAATGTGAACCATGAACTTCCTGATGTTCAAGCTGGTTTTAGAAAAGGCAGAGGAACCAGAGATCAAATTGCCAAAGTTGGATCATGGAAAAAGCAAGAGAGTTCCAGAAAAACATCTATTTCTGCTTTATTGACTATGCCAAACCCTTTGACTGTGTGGATCAAAACAAACTGTGGAAAATTCTAAAAGAGATGGGAATACCAGACCACCTGATCTGCCTCTTGAGAAATTTGTATGCAGGTCAGGAAGCAACAGTTAGAACTGGACATGGAACAACAGAGTGATTCCAAATAGGAAAAGGAGATCGTCAAGGTTGTATATTGTCACCCTGTTTATTTAACTTCTATGCAGAGTACATCATGAGAAACGCTGGACTGGAAGAAACACAAGTTGGAATCAAGATTGCCGGGAGAAATATCAGTAACCCTCAGATATGCAGATTACACCACCCTTATGGCAGAAAGTGAAGAGGAACTAAAAAGCCTCTTGATGAAAGTGAAAGACAGGGAAAAAGTTGGCTTAAAACTCAACATTCAGAAAACGAAGATCATGGCATCTGGTCCCATCACTTCATGGGAAATAGATGGGGAAACAGTGGAAACAGTGTCAGACTTTATTTTTCTGGGCTCCAAAATCACTGCAGATGGTGAATGCAGCCATGAAACTAAAAGGCGCTTACTCCTTGGAAGGAAAGTTATGACCAACCTAGATAGCATATTCAAAAGCAGAGACATTATTTTGCCAACAAAGGTTCGTCTAGTCAAGGCTATGGTTTTTCCTGTGGTCATGTATGGATGTGAGAGTTGGACTGTGAAGAAGGCTGAGTGCCGAAGAATGGATGCTTTTGAACTGTGGTGTTGGAGAAGACTCTTGAGAGTCCCTTGGACTACAAGGAGATCCAACCAGTCCATTCTGAAGGAGATCAGCCCTGGGATTTCTTTGGAAGGAATGATGCTAAAGCTGAAACTCCAGTACTTTGGCCACCTCATGTGAAGAGTTGACTCATTGGAAAAGATTCTGATGCTGGGAGGGATTGGGGGCAGGAGGAGAAGGGGACACCAGAGGATGAGATGGCTGGATGGCATCACTGACTCAATGGACGTGAGTCTGAGTGAACTCTGGGAGTTGGTGATGGACATGGGGTTGCAAAGAGTCGGACATGACTGAGCAACTGATCTGATCTGATCTGATCTGATTAGGTAGTGTTTTCTGCTGCCTGCATTGGTAGATAGAAATAATCTTCTCATTTGAGGCAAAAGACAGACATTCTAAGAGCTTTAGAATATGGTCGCTCCCATTACCTCATCACCATGTATTTCATTATAGGATTTTATTTGGGAGATATGTTTAAGGTGGAGCCAGTTGTCTTCATAACCAGTTTACAGGACACTGCAATATTTATAAAGCTTCTCAACCTTGGCACTACTGAACGTGTTCCCGGAGGTGGAGGGCTCTGGTCTGTGCACCATAGGATGTTTAGCAGCATCTCTGACATCTGCCTACCAGATACCAATGACCACAAAGAAACATCTCTAATTTATCCAGAGAACAAATAGATGACAAAGAAGCCCACAGAAAGATGTTCAATATCATTATACATCAGATAAATGCAAATAAAATCTACAAAAAGATATCATACCACACGAATTAGAATGGTCATCATCAAAAATTCTACAGACAGTAAATGCTGGAGAGGGTGTGGAGAAAAGGTAACCCTCCTACACTGTTGGTAGGAATGTCAATGGATATGCCACTGTGGAGAACAGTATTGAAGTTCTTTAAAAATCTAAAAATAGAGCTCCCATATGATCCTGCAATCCCACTCTTGGGCATATACCCAGAGAAAAGCATAATTTGAAAAGATGCATGTAATATTATTCAGCCATAAAAAAGAACACAATAATGTCGTTGGCAGGGACATGGATGAACCTAGAAGTCATCATTTGAAATGAAGTCAGGCAAAGTCAAATATCACATGATATCAATTATATGTGTAATATAAAAAAACATTGTACAAATGAACTTATTTACAAAACAGAAATAGAGTCACAGATGTAGAAAACAAAGTTTTGGTTACCAAGGGAGATGTGGGGGAGGGATAAACTGGGAGATTGGGATTGATATATGTACACTACTCTACAGATGGCGTTAGTGGTAAATGACTTATCTGCCAATACAGGAGACATAGGGATGTGGGTTCAATTCCTGAGTCAGGAAGATCCCCTGGAGAAGGGCATGGCAACTCACACTAGTATTCTTGCCTGTAGAATCCCAAGGGCAGAGGAGCCTGGCAGGGCTACCGTTCGTAGTGTTGCAGAGTCAAACGTGACAGAAGTGACTTCGCACACATGCATACTTAAAATATGTAACTAATAAAAGCGTACTGTGTAGCACAGATAACTCTACTCCATATTCTGTAATGACCCACCTGGGAAAAGAATCTAAAAAAGAATGGATATATGTAAATGGTTAACTGATTTCTCTAAAACAAAACTAATATAACATTCTAAATCACCTATACTTCAATACACATTAGTTAAATTATTCTAAAAATGTCTCCAGGCATTGACAATTGCCCAGTTTGTGATACAGGGGAAAAGCCATCCCAGTTCGAAAATCACTGTTTTATACAATATCTCATTAACTCCTGATAATAACCTATAATTCTCAAGACATAACGATTGTCTTGCATCTCAGAAAGGTCATATCCTTACTTGAAGGACCTACCTCTTCCCGCCCTCTACTACCTGTGCCTCCAAACTGATACAGAGGGCTGTTTCCCCTCTTTTGCCTCAGTCTCCTTAAGGCATAGAAGAATGCCACTGAAGGGCTTTGGTTCCACAAGCCGGGCTGCGGTCACTTGTTTAGCCTATTATCCTCTTTGCCTTTCCAGAGAGCCAACAATACCTCAAGTTCTCTAACAATACCTATAAAGGTATCCACTTACTGACAGCAGGGCCAATAGCATGTATATTCTCTGCTCATTCCCAAAAAACAACAAATACTGATGACAGTCACCAAGATTTACCACCCAGTAATATGTCCAATCTGAGGTTGATAAGGGAACATTTAGTGCAATCATCTTAGTCAACACTTCAAATCCTACCCACCAAGCTCTTGAAAGTGTCTGGGACAGCCCATCTCAATACTAGTTTAATGCGTGGTGTATCCCAGCTCTCTGTCAAACTGTCTACAACTATTGAAAATTCTGAGTTTCTTTTGTTCCCACCAGCCTTCTGGTATCATTCTGTCTCCAGTCTTTTCAGACAGGTATTAATGTTTGTTGGAGTTAGTAAATTAAATTCAGAAGCATTTGCTAGTTATTTCAGAAGAATTCAGAATGTCTGCTTAGTAAAACTCCTACCTAACTCCTGTTCGATAAATTACTTCAGAGACTTGTGAACTACACCATAATCTACAGTTAGAAATGAGCCTCAGCACTGTTTTCTCACTGTGGTTAAAACTTTAAAGAGCCATTTCTCATGTTCTTATAAATTCCTTTCAAAAATGATTATATCAACCTTACGACTTCTCCCAGCACTCCTCACTCCTAAGTACTTTTCTATCAACATCCCTGAAAGGTGATGAGATTTATAGACAGGCTAAGAAAAAGTATTCAAACTTCAAAAATAATAATAAAATTTTAAAATAGTCCATGACAGATAAAGAGTATCTTGTTATCATCCTTAAAACTAGGTACCTGGTAATATTCTTTAAAGCCAATACTGAAAACTGCTATCTCTCTACAAGACTGCAAGAACATCTGGATTCCAGCTGTGTGTTTAGTGACTGAAATTCCTACTACATAATAATCTTTCTAGATTTTTTGAATAGTGCCCTGAATAGTGGTAAACTTGAGAATTCAATATAATTTCACTTGTTAGCATTTATTGTCTCTTGTCCTTAAACCCTTTGATAGAGTGATCCTCCTTGAATGTCTTGCATACCGGCAGCTACACTCACTCTGTTCTCATTGTTATCATATCCCATTAATGAAGAAAGAACCATGGATTCCTAGTATATATCCCCTACTTCAATTTTCCCTATCATTTCTTCAATGCAGGAAATCAGAGAAGTCAATGTTGTATAAACTTAATTCCAAAAAATCTCTTTTCTATCATGAGCCTGACAAGTGGAACCAATTGAAAATTGACTACCTATGTCATCTTACTTCTATTTGATAATGTACATTAACCCAGAGTCCCGGTATGGGGACTTTAAACAGTGCTTTATCCCCATCCAAGTTGGAATAAGACTTAATCAGTTCACTGATTTCAATCAAGTTTCTGCAGTCTTGACAGATATCATAAAGGAACACGTATGACATGATATCCATGTCATGACTAAAATATTATAGTGATCATGGTCCCACTCGTTGACATTTCACCAATTCAAACAAATGTTCTGTTAAAGTAACCCCCTGGCCTTTAATATCAGAAAAAGTGAAAAGTGTTAGGCACTCAGTCATGTTTGACTGTTTGCTACCCAGTGAACTATAGTCCACCGGGCTCTTCTGTCAATGGAATGTTCCAGGCAAGAATCCCGGAGTGGATAACCATTCCCTTCTCTAGAGATCTTCCAGACCGAGGGACCGAACCCAGGTCTCCTACATTGCAGGTGGATTCTTTACCGCCTGAGCCACTAGGGAAGCCCTTAATATCAGACTGCATAGTCAGTTATCAAAAAGGACTTTCCTGCATAGAATCCAGAAGGATATGTAAAGGAAGTATTTATTTAGGGCTCAGACTATTATACTTTTTATGAAATCCACTCAGGAGTACCTACTTCATCTTATCACATCAACATCTGCCTTTGCTTCTGATTTTCAAGATACAAGTAGGACTGGATCCTTCTATGGTAGCCCACATGGCGACTCATATTGAGCTCTCAGGGAGACCCACTTCCCCAAACTCCATGCACTTCCTCTCTCAATTCTTTCTTTTCCTTTTTTTCCCCCTACAATCCAGTCAATCCAAAAATACTTCTTGTTATACAACTTAACCATTACCACTTTAGAACAAAACTGTCATCTTCTCTCACTGAACTGCCATGATAGCCTTCTAATTTGTCTCCCTACAATCATTAGTGTCTCCTTGTTATTTATTTGTCACACGGAGGCCAGATTGTTTTTTATATGAATCATATTTTTCCCCTCTAAAAGCCATCTGTTAGCTTCTAGTCATACTCCAAACTCTTTGCCAAAGCCTCAAACAGCCTCCATGATCTGTGATACAGTCTCTCTCCTACACTTTGCCTCTTCAATGGATTGTGTGTGCTGTGCTTAGTAGCTCAGTCATGCCCAACCCTTTGTGACACCTTAGACTGTAGACCGCCAGGCTCCTCTGTCCATGGGGATTCTCCAGGCAAGAATACTGGAGCAGGTTGTCATGCCCTCCTCCAGGGGATCTTTCCAACCCAAGGATCAAACCCAGGTCTCCCATATTGCAGGTAGATTCTTTACCATTTGAGCCACAAGGGAAGCCCAAGAATACTGGAGTGGGTAGCCTATCCCCTCTCCAGGGGATCTTTCCAACCCAGGAATCAAATTGGGATCTCATGCATTGCAGCTGAGATACCAGGGAAGCCCCTTGAATGGACTGCACAGGCACTTCACAAAGTACAAATTGCTTGGTCCTCATATTCATCAACTTCTTTCCTCTGAAGTTTAAATAGATGACTCCTCATCCCATGGACAGAGGAGCCTCGAAGGCTGCAGTCCATGGGGTCGCTGAGGGTCAGACACGACTGAGCGACTTCACTTTGACTTTTCACTTTCATGCACTGGAGAAAGAAATGGCAACCCACTCCAGTGTTCTTGCCTAGAGAATCCCAGGGATGGGGGAGCCTGGTGGACTGCCGTCTATGGGGTCACACAGAGTCGGACACGACTGAAGTGACTTAGCGGCAGCAGCAGCAGCATTCAGGTCTCTGTGAAGTCATCTTCTTCTCAGAAAGGTATCCTAGTAACTCTATCAAAATGAACACTCCCAGTGAGAATAGTGTTTGCTGTGGGTTTGTCAAATATGGCCTTTGTTATGTTGTGGTAGGTTCCTTGAATACCAATTTTCTGGAGGTTTTTTTTTTTGTACATCATAAATGGGTGTTTAATTTTGTTGAAAGCTTTCTCTGCATCTGTTGAGATAATCATATGGTTTTTATCTTTCAAATTGTTAATACAATGTATCACATTGATTCATTTGAGCATATTGAAGAATCCTTGCATCCCCAGGATAAACTCGATGTAGTCATAAGTGTATGATCATTTTAATATGTTGTTGGTGTCTGTTTGCTAAGATTTTGTTGAGGATTTGGGTTTTGGCTGATGGTGGCTTTGTAAAATGATTTTGGAAGTTTTCCTTCCTCTGCAACTTTTTGGAAGAGTTTGAGCGGGATAGGTGAGTTTGGAAGAGTTTGAGCGGGATAGGAAGAGTTTGAGTGGGACAGCTCGTCTCTAAACTTTTGGTAGAATTTGCCTGTGAAGCCATCTGACTCGACTTTTGCTTACTGGAAGGTTTTTGACTGCAGTTTCTATTTCGGTGCTTGTGATTAGTCTGTTCATATTTTATGTTTCTTCCTGGTTCAGTTTTGGAAGGCTATACTTTTCTAAGAACTTGTCCATTTCTTGCAGGTTGTTCAGTTTATTGGCGTGTAGTTCCTTGTAGCAGTCTTTTAAGATCCTTTATTTTCTGCGGTGTCTGCTCTAACTTCTTTTTCACTTCTAATTGTATAGATTTCAGTCCTCTCCCTTTTTTCTTGATGAGTCTAGCTAAAGGTTTGTCACTTTCATTTATTTTCTCAAAGAACCAGCTTTTGGTTTTACTGATCTTTGCTATTGTTTCTATCACTTTTGTAAATTTATTTCTGCTCTGATCTTTATGATTTCTTTCTATCCACTAACTTTGGTATTTTTCTTTTTCTTTTTTCCTAGTTGCTTTAGGTGTAAGATTAGTTTATTTGTAAGATTGTTTATTTGATGCTTTGCTCATTTCTTGACGTAGACGTGTATTGCTATAAACGTCTCTCTTGCCACCGCTTTTACTACATCCCACTGGTTTTGAGTCATCTTGTTTCAATTGTCATTTGTTTCAAGATATTTTTTTTATTCCTTCAATGACCTTTTGGCTATTTAGAAGCATATTATTTACTCTCCATGTGTTTATGTTTTTTACCATCCCCCACTCCATGTGTTTGATATCTAACCTTATAACTCTATGGTCAGAAAAAATGCTTACTGAACTTTCAATTAACTTAAAGTAACCAAGATTCAGTTCAGTTCAGCTCAGTTGCTCAGTCGTGTCCGACTCTTTGCGACCCCATGAATCGCAGCATGCCAGGCCTCCCTGTCCATCACCAACTCCCGGAGTTCACTCAAACTCACATCCATCAAGTCGGTGATGTCATCCAGCCATCTCATCCTCTGTCGTCCCCTTCTCCTCCTGCCCAGAACTCCTCCCAGCATCAGGTTCTTTTCCAATGAGTCAACTGTTCGCACGAGGTGGCCAAAGTACTGGAGTTTCAACTATAGCATCAGTCCTTCCAATGAACACCCATGACTGATCTTCTTTAGGATGGACTAGTTGGACCTCGCTGCAGTCCAAATGACTCCCAAGAGTCTTCTCCAACACCACACTTCAAAAGCATCAATTCTTTGGTGCTCAGCTTTCTTCACAGTCCAACTCTCACATCCATACATGACCACTGGAAAAACCATAGCCTCTACTAGACGGACCTTTGTTGGCAAAGTAATGTCTCTGCTTTTGAATATGCTATCTAGGTTGGTCATAACTTTCCTTCCAAGGAGTAAGCGTCTTTTAATTTCATGGCTGCAGTCACCATCTGCAGTGATTTTGGAGCCCCAAAAAATAA
Organism: Bos grunniens; assembly: GCF_055505025.1. Classification (NCBI taxonomy): domain Eukaryota; kingdom Metazoa; phylum Chordata; class Mammalia; order Artiodactyla; family Bovidae; genus Bos; species Bos grunniens. Next base: position 3,942,237 of record NC_141176.1, on the reverse strand, counting down.
ACACTGTTTCCACTGTTTCCCCATCTATTTCCCATGAAGTGATGGGACCAGATGCCATGATCTTGGTTTTCTGAATGTTGAGCTTTAAGCCAACTTTTTCACTCTCTTCTTTCACTTTCATCAAGAGGCTTTTTAGTTCCTCTTCACTTTCTGCTATAAGGGTGGTGTCATCTGGGGTTATTCATATTTCTTCCAGCAATCTTGATTCCAGCTGGTGCTTCTTCCAGTCCAGCATTTCTCATGATGTACTCTGCATAGAAGTTAAATAAGCAGGGTGACAATATACAGCCTTGATGTACTCCTTTTCCTATTTGGAACCAGTCTGTTGTTCCATGTCCAGTTCTAACTGTTGCTTCCTGACCTGCATACAGGTTTCTCAAGAGGCAGCTCAGGTGGTCTGGTATTCCCATCTCTTTCAGAATTTTCCACAGTATATTATGATCAACACAGTCAAAGGGTTTGGCATAGTCAATAAAGCAGAAATAGATGCTTTTCTGGAACTCTCTTGCTTTTTTGATAATCCAGCAGATGTTGCCAATTTGATCTTTGGTTTGCCTCCTTTTCTAAAACCAGCTTGAACATCTGGAAGTTCATGGTACTCTCCAGTATTGCTGAAGTGTGGCTTGGAGAACTTTGAGTATTATTTTACTAGCATGTGAGAAAGGTTACTCAGTCATAAAAAGGAATTAATTTGAGTCAATTCTAATGTGGTGGATGAACATAGAACTTGTTACAGAGAGTTAAGTAAGTAAGAAAGAGAAAAAACAAATATTGTATATACACACATAAAAATGGAATCTAGAAAAATGTTACTGATGAACTTATTTGCAGAGAAAGAATGGAGATGCAACTGTAGAGAATGGACATGTGGACATATTGGGGGAAGAAGAGGGTAGCACTGACATAGATACTCTATCATGTGTAAAACAGAAAACTAGTGGGAAGCTGTTACATACCAATGACAGCCCAGCCTGGGGTTTAGGGATGACCTGGAGCGATGGGATCAGAGGGGGAGGGAGGCTCAAAACTGAGACACTTCCCATCAGAGAAATTACCACTTTCTAAATTGTCTAACATGTGTTAACTCCTATAGAGCAAATACTCTGTGGTTTGCCAGTGTATCTCCAGCAACAGAATGCTGTCTAGAATGTGGTAGCAGTTCCATAAATATTCAGTGAATGAGGCAGTGCCTTCCTCCAATTCCTCATTCTTGCCTTGACTTAGCCACTTAAGCACAGATGATCAATTATTCTAATCTCCATGTTTTTTTGTTTGTATGTTTGCTTTTCTGTGCATCTGTGTTTTTTCCTGGATAGCTGGAAGATCTTAGATACAGGAAAGGGAAGAAGTAAAGGAAGGAAGGAAATTCCATTTAGAAAGCTCAGAGTCTAGTTGGGCTATGTACACAAGAAGACGGTAAGCCTCTTAAGTTGCTCGTTCAGTCATGTCCGACTCCTTGGGACCCCGTGGACTGTAGCCCACCAGGCTCCATATCTTTAATACTTTGTTATACAAAAAAAAAAAAAAAAACAACCTATATAGTCTCCATTATCTAATCTTAATTGCACTACAAAAAGTTCCCATAAGTTGTATTGCTTGTTCAGTTGGAATCAATAAAAGAAGATGGAGATTATCCTCTATGTCCAGATCCCACGGCTCCACTCTCTAAAGAAAGTGAAAGTGAAAGTCGCTCAGTCGGGTCTAACTCTTTGCTACCCCATGGACCATAGCCTGCCAGGCTCCTCTGTCCATGGGATTCTCCAGGCAAGAATACTGAAGTGGGCTGACATTCTCTTCTCCAGAGAATCTTCCTGACCCAGGTATTGAACTCAGGTCTCCTGCATTGCAGGCAGATTCCCTACCATTTGAGCAACCACGGAAGCCTGTTACAAGCGTCACCTCAAATTAAGCCCTTTAATTTAAATAACACCTCTACCACAGTAGATTATGTCTCCAGGCTTATTAATTTCTCAAATACCCATGAGTAGTCAGAAAACCTTTGGGTTTAATAGGACTGGGATTTTGCCAGGTTAGTAAGCAGAAAGAGAGGAAATCACAAACTGAGTTGAAAAGGGAAGAGCTAAGACAGGGTGTATAGGTAGTGGGAAAATTATAGGGTCAATCTGATAATCAGAATTGATTGAGAAACAGCAGAGGTGTGAGTCTTAGAGTGGGCTTCCCAGGTAGTACTAGTGGTAAAGAACTCACCTGCAAATGCAGGAGACATAAGAGACCTAGGTCAGGAAGATTCCCTGGAGAAGGGCATGGCAACCCACTCAAGTATTCTTGCCTAGAGAATCCCAGGGACAGAAGGAGCTTTGCAGGCTACAGTTCAGAATTGTGCAAAGAGTTGGACATGACTGAAGCGACAGCACACACACCACAGTCTTAGAGTGGGCTGTCAAAGAGTATACTATGCAAAATCACAATATTAAAAGTGTTACAGTTTTGATAATAATAAAGTATAGGCTATAACCATGGGAAGGAAGATAACTATTTCACTTCCAGATGCTGTTGTGTGCACATACACCTATGTACCAAAACTACTAAAAATAAAGAAATGCCTGTGGGGAAGCAGTGACCTTAGGAGAAAGCTTGATTCAAACCACAGAAAGAGCTAAATATAATGCTTGCTGCTGCTGCTGCTGCTGCTGCTGCTGCTGCTAAGTCACTTCAGTCGTGTCTGACTCTGTGCGACCCCATAGACGGCAGCCCGCTAGGCTCCCCCATCCCTGGGATTCTCCAGGCAAGAGTGCTGGAGTGGGGTGCCAATGCCTTCTCCAAAATATAATGCTTAGAGAAGAAATTGTATATATAGGTGTTATGGGATAAGCTGTGTTCCCCAGCAGTTTTACAGATTGATGTCCTAAAACTTAGCACCTCAGAATGTGACCATATTTTAAGATATAGTTTTAAATAGGCACTTCACTTTAAAATGATGATTGTGCTGGGCCCTAATTGACTGTGACTGGTGTCCTCATAAGAAAAGGAAATTTGGACACAGAGAGTTACAGATAGAAGATCATGTGAAGACACAAGTGAGAAAATGGCCAACTACAAGCCATTTTCTTCATAGGAAACCAACCTTGCCAGTACCTTGATCTCAGAGTTCCAGCCTCAAGAATTACAAAAAACATTTCTGTTGTTTAAGTCACCAATCTGGGTTGCTTGCTATGATAACCCTAGCAAACTGTACAATAGAGGATTTTGCTATCAATATTAGTCCAGGGAACATAGTGAAGGAGTTTGATGAGTTGAGATGGAGAGTGATGAGATATTGAATCAAATTAGAAGATGTTCAGGAAAAAAAAGGCTTAGTGATACTGAATGAACTGGAAGACTTGAATTTCTTAGGCTGACAGAAGAGAAGCAATATACAATATAAAGGGATCAAATCCAAGGTTCATTTATGGAAAGAAATGTACTTAAATCTAAATTATTTGCATCTTAGAAGTAACATTTTAGATAGTCAATAGTGGAGATGCAAGAAATGTTAAGGATATGTGGACTTTCATTACCATGCAATTATTAATTCATAATACAAAGAAAAAGAAGGATTTATGGTACAAAGAGAAACTAATATTTTGCAGAAAAAGCAAGAGAATTCCAGAAAAACATTTACTTTTGCTCCATTGACTATGCTAAAGCCTTTGACTGTGTGGATCAAAACAAACTGTGGAAAATCCTTAGAGATGAGAATACTAAACCTCACCTGCCTCCTGAGAAACATGTATGCAGGTCAAAAACAAGTTTAAATTAGACATGGAACAATGGACTGGTTCCAAATTGGGAAAAGAGTACATAAATCTCTATACTGTCACCCTGCTTATTTAACCTATATTTAAATAACTTATTTAACTTATATATAATTAACTTAATAATTTAACTTATTTAACTTATATACAGCATTTCCCATGATGCGAAAGGCTGAGATGGACGAAGCACAAACTGGAATCAAGATTGCAGGAAGAAATATCAATAATCTCAAATACATAGATGACACCACCCATATGGCAGAAAGCAAAGAGGAACTAAAGAGTCTTTTGATGAAAGTGAAAGAAGAGAGTGAAAAAGCTGGCTTAAAAAAATATTAAAAAAACAAAGATCATGGCATCTGGTCCCATCACTTCATGGCAACAGATGTGGAAACAATGGAAACAGTGGGAGACTTTATTTTCTTGGGCTCCAAAACCATTGCAGATGGTGGCTGTGGCCATGAAATTAAAAGACGCTTGTTCCTTGGAAGAAAAGCTATGACCAACCTAGACAGCATATTAAAAAGCAGACACATTACTTTGCCAACAAAGTCCATCTAGTCAAAGCTATAGTTTTTCCAGTAATAATGTATGGATGTGAGAGTCAGACCATAAAGAAAACTGATGCTGAAGAATTGATGCCTTTGAACTGTGGTGTTGGAGAAGACACTTGAGAGTCCCTTGGACTTCAAGGAGATCCAGCCAGTCCATCCTAAAGGAAATCAGTCCTAAATATTCATTGGAAGGACTGATGCTGAAGCTGAAGCTTTGGTACTTTGGCCACCTGATGAGAAATGACTCATTAGAAAAGACCCTGATACTGAGAAATATTGAAGAGAGGAGGTAAAGAGAACAACAGAGGATTAGATGATTGGATGGCATCACTGGGTCAGTGGACATGAGCTTGAGCAATCTCCACGAGTTGGCGACAAACAGGGAGCCATCCACAGTGTGGCAAAGAGTCAGATGGGACTGAGTGGCTGAACTGAACTGAGGGCTGCACACCTGATAAAAATAAATAAATAAAACGATAGAAAGCCTGGCAGACACTTCCACACTCATAGTGAACCCTTAATAAATGCTCACTGAAGGGAAAAACACTGAATTAATGCCACAAGGAAACAGTCAGATTAAACAATGAAGAATAACTTGTAGTGAAAAAATAACAGAAAGGTTAAGTTACTTACTGATTACATTCCATTACAAAGAACTGCATATAGAATCTCTTTAGAAAGCAGTACAACATAGGAGAATAAAGTCATTAGAAATCACAGACCCACTTTTTAGATAATGAGACCCAGCTTTATAATTGTGAGCCACATTTTCTGCAATTTCCCGAGGGAATTTCTTTTTAGCTGAGTTTATTGGCAAATACTTGACAACTCATGTCTTAACAAGCAACAAAGTACAACCAATCAATAAACTGTGAAATGACAAATATTAGCAATTAATGTTGAGTATAAACTATGGCTATGTCAGAAGGTAAATAGTCTCAAGTGTTGCTGCTTTACTTTAAATGCTGATAACCTGTCCAGATTTTATTGTTGCACTCAAAATAAAGTGAGTCTCAATTTAGATAACCGAGTATTAATTACTGCTTAGTACCTTGACCAGTGTATAACACTGTCAACAAAATAATCAACCTAAGAAAGAAGTGAAAATTTTTATTTGAGTCAAATTGAGGTTTATAACCCAGGAACAACATCTGAGAAAGTTCTAAGACTTGTTCCACTTATTAAAAGACAGCACAGGTGCTCAGTCACTTAGTCATATCTGACTCTTGGTGACTCCCTGAACTGTAGACCACCAGCCTCCTCTCTCCATGGGTTTTTCCAGGCAAGAATACTGGAAAATACTGGAAGTGGGTTGCCATTAGAAGGCAAAGCACAGTTATATAAGTTTTTTGAGACAGACAGCTGTACATGACATATTTTTAGTAGTTTATACAATCCAGATCTGCAAGTACAAAGTGGTGGGCCACGGTGACCCCCTTACAAGAGCAGGAAGGAATGTCGTCTTCCAAGGAATTGTCTTGTTGATCCTATGAGAATGTGGCTTTTTATGACTGAGCATGTGTTTCTGCTGTCAGGGAGGTTTGGTTGAGGCATAATGCCAGATACACAATACACAGTAGAGGGAGTTCAGTTCAGTTCACTTTCTTCTCAGTCATGTCTGACTCATTACAACCCCATGGACTGCAGCATTCCAGGTTTCCCTGTCCATCACCAACTCCCAGAGCTTGCTCAAACTCATGTCCATCAAGCTGGTGATACCATCCAACCATATCATCCTCTGTCATCCCCTTCTCCTCCCACCTTCAATCTTTCCCAGCACCAGGGTCTTTTCCAGTGAGTCAGTGCTTTGCATCCGGAGAAGGCAATGGCACCCCACTCCAGTACTCTTGCCTGGAAAATCCCATGGACAGAGCAGCCTGGTAGGCTACAGTCCCTGGGGTCATGAAGAGTCGGATACAACTGAGCGACTTCACTTTCACTTTTCACTTTCATGCATTGGAGAAGGAAATGGTAAACCACTCCAGTGTTCTTGCCTGGAGACTCCCAGGGACGGGGGAGCCTGGTGGGCTGCCATCTGTGGGGTCACACAGAGTCAGACATGACTGAAGCAACTTAGCAGCAGCAGCAGCAGTTCTTTGCATCAGGTGGCCAAAGTATTGGAGTTTCAGCTTCAGCATCAGTCCTTCCAATGAATATTCAGGACCATTGGATCTCCTTGCAGTCCAAGGGACTCTCAAGAGTCTTCTCCAACATCACAGTTCAAAAGCATCAATTCTTTGGTGCTCAGATTTTTTTTATAGTCCAACTCGCACATCCATACATGACTACCGGAAAACCATAGCTTTGACTAGACAGACTTTTTCAGCAAAGTAATGTCTATACTTTTTAATATGCTGTCTAGGTTGGTCATAACTTTTCTTCTAAGAAATAAGCATCTTTTAATTGCAAGACTGCAGTTACCATCTGCAGTGATTTTGGAGCTCAAGAAAATAAAGTCTGTCACTGTTTCCATTGTTTCCCCATCTATTTGCCATGAAGTGATGGGACCAGATGCCATGATCTTAGTTTTTTGAATGTTGAGTTTTAAGCCAGCTTTTTCACTCTCCTCTTTCACTTTCATCAAAGGACTCTTTGGTTCCTCTTCACTTTCTGCCTTAACGGTGGTATCATCCTCGTATCTGAGGTTATTGATATTCTCCTGGCAAACTTGATTCCAGCTTGTGCTTCAATCAGGCCAGCATTTAGCATGATTTCTGCATATAAGTTAAATAAGCAGGGTGCAATATACTGCCTTGACACACTCCTTTCCCAATTTAGAACCAGTCCATTGTTCCATGTGTGGTTCTAACTGGTCCAAGCCGAGCTTCAACAGTATGTTAACAGTGGAGGCCAAATGGCAGAGAACATATTTTATTTTTAATTTTTCTAATCTTATCACAAAATATAAATTTTATTTTACAACATCATCATCCTTCTGATATAGCAACTTTTTAATCACTAAAAAAATTGACAACACGTTCTGGGAGTTGAATGCAATTCGGTTAGCTCCTACTTGAATGTATTATGTCTCTTTTGTTTGCTGTACATATACAGCTTGTACTTGTGCTGCTTTATCGTTGAGGGCAAATCCTCATCTTTTTCTCCCTTTCTTGCTATACATGAAATAAGCATTATATAAATTTCCTCTGTGAATGCACCAAATTTGTAAAAGAGAGGTGAAGTTGTCCTTGTTTTCTAGATGATTTTTATGAATAAGTGGTCATCAAAAATGAGACCTATGGCTGATTCATGTTGAGGTTTGATGGAAAACAGCAAAATTCTGTAAAGCAATTATCCTTCAACAAAAAATAAATTAATTAAAAAAAAAGATGCGACCAGAAAAAAAGGAGAAGTTATACTAACAAATGTAGTTTAAAAAAACAAAAAGAAACCCTACCCAGTTGCATCTGGCAGCTATAGTGATTAAGCAATGTAAAAATGATTGGAATTAAAACTACTAATAGAAAACAAAGACAGCTCAATTGTCTGAATCTGAAGTTAGTAATTTACAGTAGTGATTATAAAATAAATACATACATAAAATTACTTTAAATTTCACAGGAGGATCTTGGAGAATAAGGATGAGCTATACAGACCTCCATCACATTTTAACTTTGTATTTTAAATTCACTAAATTCTTCATCTTTAAAGCATGGAAAGTAATAAATCTGCTTTATAATTTTGTTGAAATCACATAGGTTGGCATACAAGGAAATTTTAGAACAAAGCCTCAGCTTGTCATAATACTCATCAAGTATTAGTAGTATTCTTGTTATTGTGATTGTGCTATTGCAGGAGATTATATGCTTCTGCAAAACGTGGCTCTTTGGCTTAAGGATTGTTTTGGTCTTATTATTTTGAAAAACAGTAGAAACAGAAGCTCTGGGAACAGTAAGCTACCCTTTTCTAATGGAAATTTACATTTATAAAGAATTTCTCCATCTTGGGCTTCCCTGGTGGCTCAATGGTAAAGAATCTGCCTGCTAATGCAGGAGAAGGGGGTTTGATTTCTACTGTCAGAATGATCCCCGGGAGAAGGAAATGATAACCCACTCCAAGTATTCTTCTCTGGAAAATTCCATGAACAGAGGAGCCTGGCAGGCAACAGAACATGGGGTCACAAAAGAGTCAGACACGACTTAGTGACTAAACAACAACTCTCACTGTACCTGGAAGAGAAGGATGACTCTAAGTCATGAGCAATTTCTATCAGTGGAGAAGGCATAGACTCAAGTCTTTTCCTTGTTACTGAACTATTTTTGATAATCATCCCAGGACTCGCCTCCTCTGCACTTTTCTATGCTTTAAAGATTATAGTTGAGTTCAGGTTCTAGCCACCTCTTAGAGTTTACTTATTCCTGAGTTTCTCCCATATAAACATATTAATGTATTTCTTTTTTTACTAATTAATCTATCTTTTATCACAGGATTCTCAGTTAAGAACCTAAAAGAATAAAAGGAATTTTCTCCCTCTCCTCACACCATTATTGTAAACAATTTCCTTAATATTTATTGAGCCTCCACTATGTGAAAGTGATTATAATAAAAACAATGTATGAATCTTCAGAGTGACAATCAATTTTAAAAGTTCAGGTTGAAATTTTATCACCTAATTCTTTCCCGTCCACCATCTACACAAATCCAGTCTAACCACCTGAATGCAAAGTTATACTCCTCAGCGATTTAAATTATGCCATTATTCCATTGCCCGTTTTTTATCACAGATTTAAGCTCTTTAGTGCTATGAAACCTGCAGACACAGAAGTTCATGATTTATGTATGTATTTGATAGCCTCACCCCTGACTTCCTAGCCTCACATCTAGACTCTTAAACTGCCTACTTAGCTCTGTTAACTGTTTTTAATCTTGCATATTAGAGAAGCCATTCAAACGTTCTTAAGCATTATCATCTTGGCACTTTAATAGAAATATATCTTTACATTTAAAAAAATGAAACATAACAGTGAATAAAAGCAGTCCTTTATTCACACAGTGTATGCTAATGTTGACCCAACTGCTCTTGGCTTTTCAAAGGACTCTTATGACTTCCTGGAATTTCCTGAACTCATCACTTTGATGACCATGGCTATTTTAACTTCATTGCTCTCCCAATTTCAAAGGAGCTTTTGACATTTGGATTTTGTGTTCTTCTAATGACAATTGCAATTAAAGCTTTCCCACATCAATAAGCTAAGTTTCTAAGGCCATTTCAAAGGGTGAATTCAATATTCAAATTGCATGATGCTTATTGATTTGGGTGCTACTATTTGTGTGACTGGAAACGTACTCATTAGAAATATTCTTGACACTATTGATAAAAAATAGTGAAAAGAACTAATTTCACTCAAGTAGTCTGTGTTCATATAATGAGAACATAGCTGAAGCTCAGATAATTCATTGATTAGCACTGGACATTCACAGAGAAAACTGCCAACTCTCAGGCCTGACAAACAGTGCTTATATTGAAAGGATGAGTATCTAAACTGCATTTACAGATTACTGAAAGTGCAGTTTAATTACTTCAGAGTCATTTTTAAAAGGTCTCCCAAGAACCTGTGGGTTTAGACAGCTTAGAAGTAGAAGCTTCCTCTTTAGCCCATGAGCCCTAGTAGATTCAGGAGCGCTTGACGCCCACCCTAGGTTCACAGGGTACAAGTGAGGGCTTCCTTTGTAAGTCCTACAGACACCTGCTGACACAATATATTTTTACTAGCTAGAAAAACATAGAATAAATAAATAAATAAAGTAAAACAAATCTGCCCAGAGCAATTCAGAGATGTTTGTTTCATTCACACTTGTGTTGAGATTATACCTACCCATAAACAGTGGGTTAAAAGATAATTATAATTATGTGCATAGTGTGCCATTAAAATTTTTGTCTTTGCCAAAACATCGATTTATTTGGTTTCCAATCTTTTTAAATCATGTGTTCACTGCATACCTAAAAAAAATGAATAAATAAAAAGCCAAAGTCATTTCAAGTTATTCAGTAATCAGCTGAAGAACAAATTGAACATTTATCTTGGCTAACATTCCTTCCCAGGTTTAGTGTTTTTAATAAGCCAAAATAAATAAATTTTAAATTTATTTTTACATATATTTATGTAAGAAGAAAGAATACATAATAATCAGAATAATTTGGAAAATAAATGTAGCTCGCATTTCAGGAATCCTTTTCCTTGAATAAAAAAGGGAAATCAAGTACATAGCTTTAGACCTTGTTTTGAGCTTAATGCAGATGTGCTAAGAAAAAAATAGTAAATAAACTCTTTGTATTTAAAAAATAGAAAGGAAATAAATATATAAAAGAAGGGAAAGATGTATATGTATACTCCTGTCATCTCATACTAGGCAGAAGCAAGAAAGAAGCTAATTTTTGGTGATGCTGTCTGTTCTCACTAACAAATTGCACAAAATAGTTGAAGACATATCAATGGGCAATGACCATTGCTGCTTTAATGTTGTTAAAATGTAGTACATCTATATAATGTAACAATAATGTAATTTATATAATTGTCTTCCTATATTACTTCTAACTCTATTGTATAGACGGAAACGTGAAGATATCAGAAGGTTGCGATGACTAACTTAAGGTAGCCTGGCCAGTTGTTGGCCGAAAGGGTACTACTAGCAATAGAAACTGTCACAGCCATATACAGCAATTCTATTGTAGAGATGTAGCAAATAGGAAAGTGTGTACATAGAAAAGAGACTACATAGAATGGACAAGCAACTGTAAACAGAATATACAATTTTTGACTGATTTGTGTGTGTGTGTGTGTATGGAGACAGAGAGTATCAATTAGAGTAATAATTGTGTGTCTTGTTCTAGAAACCCAGTGAGGAAAAAATGACCATCAGTATAATAAAAGTAACAGCAAAAGGAGTTGCTTCGTAAGTTGAATGGTAATTGACATGAAATGATGTATACAGTTTTGTTTGATATTTGCATCTGCTGTATGCAAAGATTGCTTTATCTAGGGGATAGTGGACCTTTTTCAATGAATGCTTTGATTTTTCCTAATATGATTAGGAAGCAAATAATATGAAAAAACATTCACTTCCAAATAAACAATAAACTGTCTATCTAGATAATATCAAAAAATAATCCTTTCTACAAATATTTGAATTCATATATATGAAGAGTTTTATACATCTTACTGAATATGGAAATAGATATTATTTCTTGTCTTTCACTCTAATTCTTTTTATTACAAACAGATTTCTGCATATCATCTTTCTAGTTAGAAAAAATTAGAAAAGTTAGAAAAAAATTTACTTTCCTTAAGATAGTTTTCCCAAAATAGCATTGTTTATCCATATATTAATTTATTTAATAATATTTCCTGAGTACTTACCATACGACCAACACTGTGTCAGTTTCCAGGTGTTAGGTAGTTACAATAGGAAAAAGGAGTCCAGAATGGTGGTGGCTAAATGACAAAGAAGGGACAAGCCCATGAAAATGGAACAAAGGAAGGTCCCAGGACCAGGGTGAGGACCTCAGGTGAAACAAACAGCCCTCCTGGCTAGCTCAATTTACACAGGACAGGCTCAGGGGGAGGGAAAAAAAGCATATAAAAGGAGGAGCCAGAATTGAGCCTCAGGCCTCTCTTCTCTTCGCATCTTTTGGGTCAGCCCACCCTCACACCTCAAGGAGGTATTTTCCTTTGCTTGTCAAATAAAACTGAGCTGTAACACTTGTTCATCTGGCATTTCAATTTTTTGCTGCGGTGAGACAGAACCAAGGAAATTACAAACTCCCCCAGCACAGGAATATCAGGATCTAGAACATACCTTCCCCACTCAAAGCAGCTGACTGGAGGAGAAAGACAGGCAAACTCAAGGTAGCCCTGTAGTGTGATGCTTAGAATAATTGAGAGAATACAGCCTGCAAAGAACAGAGACTAGAGAGACCTGGGGAGACATCCCCAGAGAATGACATCTCAGCTTTGGATCCTCCTGAACAAGCAGGATGCAGTCAAATAAAATGCAGCATGTAGGTAATGAGAGGGGTAAGTATGGCAATTTTAAGCTTCTACAAGCTATTCTTAAGAGGCATATTCAAAAATATTGTGTGCAGAGTGGCTAGATTGGGAGAGCCTTAAGTAGCATACTTTGACTGATACATTAGGTATACAACAAATATAAAACGAGACTGAAATGCAATAGGCAGGTCAAAAGGAGACATTTGCATTATATGAAGAGAATTATTTATATGAGAGTGTTTGTATGTATAAGATTCTATTCAATATCTACCTTTTTGCCCTAAAAAGATTTATGTCAGTTATTTTGTACTTTGGATTTCATTTTGAAGCATCTTCTAAGATTATCAAAAATGAGAATCATGAATGGAGAAAGAATCCCTTATTGGTCAGAAATATATTTCCTTTGCTTACCTCCTCTACCTCTCTCCTACCCCAAATGAGTGTTCCATAAAATTGTCTTCATCACTTTCATCAAGAAGTATAGTTTTATCTTCATAAAAGATGATAACAAATGTATGTCATAAAAAATAGGGATTGATAATCTTTGTAATGCTATCTATGCTAATGTAACTACAAATGCTATTCACATTCCTTGTATGTCACAACAGAAAATGCATAATACAGGTAGAACATTGAAAGTATAGTTACAAGTAGTCCTATTCAATAAAACAGTTTATATTCTATTGTCGATAGAATATTTCTAAGCTGTTTGCTTGAATAATGTGTAAGGTAAAGCATTTGACAAGTTAATTATACATTGCTTTAAAAAGTATTTCCTAGGATTTTACTTGGAATTGGTTGTGTTTTAATCCCTTTGATTCTTCCTTTGCCCTTTTATCATAGAACCAGAAAAACAGCTTTTTAAGATTCTACCTGCAAGAGAAGGTGTCTCATCAGGCCCATCTCCCTTTATTTTCAAATGTCTACTCACTTCCTTTCCTTTTTCCTCCCAAGGCAGGAGTCATTCCTGAGGGGAGTGGTCAGTGCCTGAGACATTAGTTGGGAGCCTGTTTTACTAACACTTTAGAAATCACAAGCCAAATGCAGTTTTCAGATTATAGCGTTCAGATTACATCCAAGCAAGTTTTCTATCCAGACAGTGGCTCTGTTTTGACCATCTTCTTCTCACGCTTTATTTTTTTCTAGTTTATTAAGGTATAGTTATTTACAATATTAGTTTCAAGTGTACAACACAGTGATTCAAAAGTTGAGTAGATAATATTCCTTTCAAATTGTTATAAAAGTTAGCTGTGTTCCCTGAGCTGTCCAATGTACTTTTCTCGCTTATTTTATATGTAGCAGTTTGTACTTTTTAAACCCCTGTCCCTATCTTCCCCTCTTCCTCTCCATCTTTCTTATGACTAACAATGGGGTACATGCATGCTAAGTTGCCTCAGTCGTGCCTGACTCTGCAACTCCATGGACTGTAGCCCACCAGGCTCCTCTGTCCATGGGATTCTCCAGGAAAGAATACTGGAGTGGGTTACCATGCCCTCCTCTGGGGGATCTTCCTGACCCAGGGATTAAACCTGCATCTCCTGGGATTCCTACACTGCAGGCAGATTCTTACCAGTGAGCTGCAAAGGACCTGGACACAATCCCACTCATTTTAGATTCAAGGAAAGGAGATGGAAACACAAGTCTTGTTTTGTTCTCCTGGCTTAAGCAGTGTTCTCCAATTTAAATTTTATCACAGCTCTAACTCAGAATGTTAGAGATTTGCCCAGCTACAGCAGCACTTTGTTTCGCATTCAAATTGGACTTCTAGTAAGTATTATCCTGTCAGACAGAAACCCAGGAGTAGAGGAATCCTTGTGTCAAAACCATTGAAAGACCAGTTATCATACAACAGACCACATAGCACATACTTCAAGCTGTTTTCCTAGAAATTGAAAGGTATTTTCCTTTATCTGTGATCATTATGAAGAAATGTATCTACAAACTCATTTATCAATATGTATTAAATATCTACTATAGCTTTATGTTCCTCCTATTCTTATCAATTCACCATATTCTAGACTAATATTTTCAAAATCTAGTTGACATTTCAACTTCTATAAATACTAGGTAGCATAAAGATATCAAAACCAAAAAGAGGTGTCTTTCCAAAAACCTTCCCTACCTTAGTCTTATTTAATTTAACCCTTCCTCACCCCCAGCCCTCATCTGATTCATTGCAAGTTGCTCTTAACTTCAGCTCCAAAATAAACTTTGAATCTAACCACTTATTTTCTATTTCACTGTTGGCACATTACTCCAGGGCCTCCCTCATTTCTTCTCTTCTTAAAGACTGCAGTTGCCTCCCAATTGATCTTCTTGCTTCATTGGAATTAATTCAGCATTTTACTGATTAGAACTCTGCAATGTCTACCAGTTCTCTGAGAAAAAATTCAAACTCAATATCTTAGCCTTAAAGAGGCTTCATTCAACTGGCCCCCAATCTTATGTCTTAGACTTTCCCTTCCTCCATGATTTCTGTGCCACAGACGCACTGACTTATTTTAATCATCAGCCACCTTTTGGCCACTGCACTAGCTCTTTTCTCCAATAAATTTCTTGCCATTATGTTTTCTGTCTTCATGAACTTGAAAATTATTTTATTTATTTTATAAATATATAGTCATGAAGAAAACTGTAAATCATAAATCAGTATTGTAAATCACTTTTGTTAATAAGATAAATGTTATTTTTTATTTTTAAAAAATGTGTGGCTAAGTAAAAATAGCAGATATTATTTGAAATGTTTTATATTATCTCATAAATATGTTTAAGTAGTATCAGTTCAGTTCAGTTCACTCACTCAGTCGTGTCTGACTCTTTGCAACCCCATGAATCATAGCACGCCAGGCCTCCCTGTCCATCACCAGCTCCTGGAGTTCACTCAAGACTCACGTCCATGAAGTCGGTGATGCCATCCAGCCATCTCATCCTCTGTCGTCCCCTTCTCCTCCTGCCCTCAATCCCTCCCAGCATCAGAGTCTTTTCCAATGAGTCAACTCTTCACACGAGGTGGCCAAAGTACTGGAGTTTCAGCTTTAGCATCATTTCTTCCAAAGAAATCCCAGGGCTGATCTCCTTCAGATTGGACTGGTTGGGTCTCCTTGCAGTCCAAGGGAATCTCAGGAGTCTTCTCCAACACCACAGTTCAAAAGCATCAATTCTTTGGCGCTCAGCTTTCTTCACAGTCTAACTCTCATATCCACACATGACCACTGGAAAAACCATAGCCTTGACTAGACAGACCTTTGTTGGCAAAGTAATGTCTCTGCTTTTCAATATGTATCTAGGTTGGTCATAACTTTTCAGTTTGCTCTAAATATCATCTTCCATTAATTTTGAAATTTATATACCAGAAACCATTTTTAACAACCTCTAATTTCGGAGAAGGCAATGGCACCCCACTCCAGTACTTTTGCCTGGAAAATCCCATGGATGGAGGAGCCTGGTGGGCTGCAGTCCATGGGGTCGCTAGAGTCGGACACGACTGAGCGACTTCCCTTTCACTTTTCAGTTTCATGCATTGGAGAAGGAAATGGCAACCCACTCCGGTGTTTTTGCCTGGAGAATCCCAGGGACGGGGGAGCCTGGTGGGCTGCCGTCTATGGGGTCGCACAGAGTCGGACACGACTGAAGCGACTTAGCAGCAGCAGCAGCAGCAGTATCTGCTTTACTTTTCTGTCTTAACTATTTCTTAAAACATTGTTATTTAAACTCCCACATTCATATTTCAGAGTCAAGATAGCACTTACCCTTTTCTTATTGATTTGATAGTCATTTATTTTTCTATTATACAATGATTATAAAATGTAACAAAAGTGATTTACAAAATCAACTTATGATTTATGGTTTTCTTTGTGACTATATTTTTTAATGATCACTTTTTTAAGTTGCAAATTATTTGAAAAGTTCTAGTGTGGGTTCAAAAGCACATATAAACACATATAGTTATATGATATTTTACCCATGGTTTTGAATCTAGCATTAATGTATAACACAAAAAATTATAAGAATTAGTATTGTTTGAAAATTCTTTAAGAATGTTTTAGTTTGGTGACCTGTAGAACCCTACTGGAACAGACTAATGGAACTTTTGAACAATACAGAATGAAGTCATTGATTTGCATCTAAAGGGCAACTTTTATTTTTTAAAATGTGTATCTAAGTAAACAGTGGCAGATTTTATTTTCTTGGGTCCCAAAATCACTGAAAACAGTGACTGCAGCCACAAAATTAAAAGATGCTTGCTCATTCAAAGAAAAGCTATACCAAACCTAGACAGTGTATTACAAAGCAGAGGCATCACTTTGCAGACAGAAAGCTGTATAGTCAAAGCTATGATTTTTCCCATAGTCATGTATGGATGTGAGAGTTGGATCATAAAAAAGGCTGACTGCTGAAGAATTGATGCTTTTAAATTAAGGTGTTGGAAAAGACTTTTAAGCGTCTCCTGGACAGCCAGGAGATCAAACCAGTCAATCCTAAAGGAAATCAACCCTGAATATTCATTGGAAGGACTGACAGCTGAAGCTGAAGCTCCAATATTTTGGCCACCCAATGCAAAGAGCCAACTCATTGGGAAAAACCCAGATGCAGGGTAAGATTGAAGGCAGGAGGAGAAGGGGACAACAGAGCATGAGATGGTTGGATGGAATCACTGACTCAATGGACATGAGTTTGAGCAAACTCCAAGAGATAGCGCTGGGATGACCCAGAGGGATGATATGGGGAGGTAGGTGGGAGAGGGCTTCAGGATTGGGAACACGTGTACACCCATGGTGGATTCATGTTGATGTATGGCAAAACCAATACAATATTGTAAAGTAATTAGCCTCAATTAAAATAAATAAATTAAAAAAAAAGAGAGATAGCGAAGGACAAGGAAGCCTGGTGTGTTGCAGTCCATGGGATCACAAAGAGCAAGACATGACGTAGCAGTAAACAACATCTAAGTAACACAAAAATATTTACTCTGGTAACATGTGATATGAGAAGAAATGGAAATATTTTCGTTGATAAGAAACAGAGCAGATTCACTTACGCTATTTAATTTGTTATTCTGATCTCTCTGTCTCTTTCCTGCTCTGTTTCAGTCTGTGCCTCTGTCTCTACCAGCCTTCATTTTCAGATGGCTCTCCAGCAGGTCCCCAGATATCTGTTAAGTCAGATGCGCGCTCCTCAGACTGATACTCCAGGACAACCAAACATAGAGCTCAGGAACCCCTCAGTAGGCTACTTTTGTGCTGGATGTTTGGGTGGATGAATCCAAGCATGTGACTCCTAAACAGCCATTTTTCACCTCAGATCAGAACAACCCAGAAGCTCTCCTGGGCAAGAGCCCTGTTGAATTTTCAAAGTTGGATGCTTTGAGGGTTTTTCTGTCTGGTGTAGGTCTTAAAAGTTGAACCCCAGTTGTGGGGTTCAAACTCTTTGTTCCTTAGGAGAAGTTCTGGGTTTTGAGTTTCTTCAGATTATTAATATAGTTGTATTTATATATGGGCTTCCTTGTTAGCTCAGATGGTAAAGCATCTGCCTACATGCAGGAGACCCAGGTTTGATCCTTGGGTTGGGAAGATCCCCTGGAGAAGGGAATAGCAACCCCCTCCAGTATTCTTGCCTGGAGAATCCCATGGTCAGACCACGGAGTCTCAAATAATCAGAGAGGACTGAGCAACTAATGCTTTCACTTTCACTTTCATGCATATAGAGACAGAGAGCGAGCATATTTCCCATTCAAAACTCTGTCTTATTTTTGCTTTGCTTGATATAAAAATTTACACTTTTGTCGATTTGTTTGAACTTGACACATTTATCTTTGTCAATCTCTTATTTTTAGCTTTTTTTTTTTGTATATTTTATTTTATGTACACATCTGTGCTCAGTTGTTCAATCCTATCTGACTCTTTGTGACCCCATGAACTGTGGCCTGCCAGGTTCATCAATCCATGGGATTTTTCCAAGCAGGAATAATGGAGTGGATTCTCATTTCCTTCTCCACATACAAATCTAATTAAGAAATATTCATCCACAAAGTTACTTTCCTGAACCTGAGAGTCTCTCTTTTCATGGTGTACTGTAGTTTTATTGTTAGTCTTTTTGGTCTTCCTTTCTAACTTGAAATTTATGTATCTTCTTGTCCCTTTGTATGACTTGCTCTTAGATTTTAAAATATATATTCAAAAGCATATCTTCTATGAAAAGCTTCAGCATATCTTTTATCAAAATTTTTTCATGTCTTTCAGAATCATAATTCTCTTTTGCATTACTGTTGGCAGAATTCTAACAATGGCTTTTAGTTTCATAGGTAGACTGTCAACATTTGTTACATGTAAATATAATCAATTCAAGGGTCGTATCACTTAAGGTTTCCAGTGCTGGGAGATATCTCTAGGCAGTCCTTCTGATCAGCTTCTTTATGAGAAAAACGGGGTTCCAACTCATGATGTTCATGTAAGAGGACCCTGCACTTCCTCCCACAAACACACTGAATGCACAGCTACAGATATAACAACTTCCTCTGAAAATTGCACTTGGAGAGATAGAAACCCCACATGGATACAGTGTAGAAGAGGCTGGAACCCAGTTTTACCATAAACCCCACCCTAGCTCAGTGAAACACAGTTAGGAGAAGACTCAAAATCCCGAGCTTTTCCATGAGGAGTGAAGGGTTTGAGCACCACACTGGGCATCCCCACATTTAAAGATCTGTATCTGAGCGATGAACCGCCAATACATCTAAATGTGAAAATCTGTTAGGGCTCTTGCCCATGAGGTCCATGGAGTTGTTGCGATCCAACCTTAGAAACGGCTCTTTAGGGTTCACGTGTTTGGAATCACCCATCCCAAGTAGAGAGGCAGTCTGTTGAGGGGCACCTGTGCCGAGACTTTGTCTCAGCGTGTCAGCCTGAGGGGCAGGCATCTTGTTTGACACATATTTGGGGGCCTGCTGGGGAGCTGTTGGAACATGGAGGCTTGCAGGGACATTTCTGTGCTCTCCTTCCGCCATGCTCCTTGGTGCCAGTACCCTTTGCAAGGAAGATTTTATCCATGTCTAGCGTCTTGGTTCTTACTTCTGGTGCCATGGGTTTTTGCAGCACCGACCCAGCAGGTGCCCCTTGATCAGCTAGCTCTGGCAACCAGGGGCCCATGGGACTGTAGCAATCAGAAAAATATTGATAGTTCTTAGCAGTCAGCCACCTCGGGGCACTGTACAGACCGCAGCTGACTAAAATACACTCCCTGTCATTCTGTGGAAAAAGCCTATTTGCTTGCTCTAAAGCTTCAGCGTGAGAGACAGACTTCAGGTTTTGCTTACATCTAAAGACCTATATCTATATCACATCTAAAGGTCTTCTCTTGTGGCTCAGCTGGTAAAGAATCCACCTGCAATGTGGGAGACTGGGTTCGATCCCCGGGTTGGGAAGATTCCCTGGAGAAGGGAAAGGTTACCCCCTACAGTATTCTGGCCTGGAGAATTCCATGGACTGTACGGTCCATGGGGTTGCAAAGAATCGGACAGGACCGAGCGACTTTCATTTTCACTTCACAAAGGACTATACACCTGCTCTTGGGGCCTGTAAGCCACTGCACACCATCTAAGCACTGTCCCTCTGCCTCACCCCAGCTCACCAGAATCTCACAGACAAGAGCTTATGCAGCAGCCCCAAGATTTTGATGACCAGCCAGGGGACACTCTAAATCTCCTTGGCACTGGTAGCCAGTGGAGATTACATGGTCCCACATACGGTATATATTTGCATACTCTAAAAGCTACTCCCTGAGGGTCCAGGTTCCAATTAGCCTGAATCTATATGTTTCCTGAGATTCTCCCATTTGAGACACTCACAGGTCTTGGCACAGACTCAACTACTGGGAGTCATTAAGAATAGAGTAAGCTGTTTGGACAACCACAGAGGTTTAAGAGGCAACCAAGACCTAGGGTGGGTTGAACAACGCGTTTCATCTCCTACAGGAAGCTGCTTCTTCAAGACTGGGAGAAGTGGCTATTTTGTCTAATGTACAGAAACTGACACACAGTCAAGCAAAATGATGAAACAGGAAAATATGTTTGGAACAAAAGTAAAGGATAAAGTCTTAAGGGGAAAAAGTAATGAAATGGAGATTAGTAATTTACCTGATAAACAGTTCAAAGTAATGGTCATAAGGATTTTCAGGAACTCAGGAGAAGAATGGATGAACACAGTGAGATGGAAAAGATAAAAAAGTACTAAACTGGAGTCACAAAACTAAAGACAAGAATGGCTGTCACCTTGGCCATGACACTTTCCTACCTGTGTTCCAGGTGGTATTTCTCACTCATTGGATTTTTTCAGTCATATCCCAACTACTTTCTATCCTCAAAAAAAAACTTAAAATTACTTTGGCTTTATGGTCCTTCACTGTGCTTTCCAGAATTACAAATTAACCTGTGTCTAGTACCTTTGTTGTCTTTCAGTAAAGTTTGGAGATGAGAAAAAACTTTGCACTTAGTCTATCATCTTGAACCGAAAGTTTAATAATTTCTGGAATACTCTGTCTTCCCCTTCTTCCTCCTTGGTCTAACAAAATTTTTCAAGGGCTGTTTTTCAAAGGCCATATTTTGTGCCATCTCTAGCTGCATCCTCAATAGAACTTCTCATTCACTGCACCAGCTCTGGTGTTCTTAACACATCCTTTCTCATGGCTCATATATAATATCTTCTTCCCTCAGTCGTTTTTGAAGTTATAATTTCTATTCACAGTTTTTAAGACCTATTAGATACTATTAGGACCTGACACAAAATTTTGTAGAGAGTAGATATTCAATAGATACTGATATAAAAGAAAAATCTCAAATTTTAAGCATAAAAGACCCTTGATCATTATATAATTCAATATGCTTTCTTTGTGGATGGCATAACAAGATCACACTAGAATCCACACTGACAGAAATTGCCCAGGGTCCTTTGTATTAGGTGATGAACTCACAGACTTTTGAACTTAGAGGCAAATAAAGAGTTACTCAACACTCAGAGTAGATATTTATACCTTAGTTGATGGCCTGACATGCAGCTACCTTGTGAATACTTTTTGTGATTTTAAAAATGCTCACTTTTTTTTTTTTTTTTTTTACAAAGCGTTATATCATTTTTAAACAGATATAAATATAGAGTGTTTTTACCTTAACTAAGTAATTCATGCTTAACTAAATTTTCCTGTCATTAAAAACTCAATTCTGATCTGTTATTTCAGCTCAGTTCCTTTTCCACATGACATTCTTTCAATTGTGTACAACAATAAAATTACATGTATGTCAGAGATTGAAAATGTCAGCACATCACTGGGGTATAGGGCTGTCACTCCTCCATACCGTGATCATGTAATTCAAAACAATTTTCTTGTTGAATCTAGATCTCACTTTAGAGTTCTTTACTAAGTTTTGTGGGCAACTTCTGCCTGTGGATGATCAGTGGTACCTATAATAAACTGTATACTTGTTGAAAATATCCACAGTCTGTCTCTGGGATGCTGACCTTACTTCCCCCTTACCTGTAGGATCTAACTTTGAAACACATATTTGACTTAGTTTGGCCAATAAAATGTGCATGGAATTGAATATATTGCTTGTAAGCAGAAACCTCAAGAAGCAATTGTAATTCACATTTTTCCAGGTCTCCTTTCACTTTGCTGTGGGGGTGTCTATGTTAGTAAAGCTCTTGCAATAAAAACCATATCAAGAAAAATTACAACATGAACAAGAAATAAGCCTTTGCGTTGTTAGTCACCGACGTGTGGTTGTTGTTTGTAACTACAGCAAAGCCTATTCTCTCCTGAAGCACTGTGAATGAATTCACTCATTTATTCATTTATCAAATAGGTTTTCATCTCCAATCATTACTAGATTCTGGGAACACAGCACTAAAAAGACATATAAGTTCTGTGTAGAACTTACATTAAAAAAAGAAACCTATTTTTAATGTTTTTAACACAACAAAGAATTAGAGATTGAGATAAATGCAATGGATGGAACTGATTATATATTATGATAGAAGAGGAGTGGACAGATAGAGACTGAAATAGATACTGTGTTTAAAAGCCCTCTTGTAAGGAGACAGAATTTATACCAAAGTTTGAAAAATATGATAATTAACAAAATATGAGAGATTTTGAATAAAGTAAGAATGGATCAAGTGTAGTGATAATATGATCAAAAAGCTAAAGGGAAAAAAAGAACATGATGTATGTCAAAAATTGAAAGGAAGTCAGTGTGAGCTGAAGACTGTTGAACAGTTAATAGCAATGAGTTCTGAAAGCAATGAGTCAACTGTAAGACTGTAGACAAAGGTGTGGTGTGCACATGTGAAAGGTCACTCTGCCTACTCTATGGGGTGGAAGGAGAAGAAAGCGCTAAGAGACCTTTGAGGTAATCATGGGAAACAATATGGGGACGTGCCCTAGGACAAGAGCCATGAAGATTGTGGCCATATGAAAAATCTAATATGAGAATGGAATCAGCTGGAATTGCCAATGGAGTAGAATAAAATTTGAGATTAAGGACAGAATAAAGAGTAACCTTGGTGTGCCATTTCCTGAAAGAGTGGCATAAGTACAGGCTTTTTATGGTGAGTGGAAATGGAGAATTCAAAGTTGGGCCCAATAAGTTTTTGTTTTGCTCTGAAATGTTTAAATGGATGTCAGGTAGACAACAGGACATATGACTGAAGTTCAAGGGTAATATCCATGCTGGAAATATAAATTTGTGAATTATTACAATATAAATGCCATTTAAAGGTATAGATATGAATATAATTTCTTAGCAAAAACATATATAGACAGGAAAGTGAGAACCCAATATTGAGCCCTGCACAACATCAGTCCACTAGGAATTTAGTAAGGAGCAATGCCAGTGAAGAGGACTGAAAAGAATCCATTTTGAGAAAGAGGTGAATGCATTAAAATGATATAACAGGAATTATTAAGTCTTTCCAAAATAGAGTGATTTGTCACATCCACCAAATGCTGTTGAGACACCAAGTGAGTTAGAGAAGAATAGTATTTATGAAATTTGGTAACATGAGAGACTCTTAGAGATTTTGAAATAGTCAGTGAAGGAAGAATCTGGACCAAGAAAGGTAGTACATGAGTTGCAGTCAAAGAGGTGCGTGTGCCTCTCTTTAGCAAATTGAAGCTTATTGAAAAGGAGAGAAGAAATAGGAAAATTCCTGGAAAGTGTCACGCATCTGTGGAGGATGTTTAAAGAATGTGAGGCACCAAAGCTTGTTTCATCTTGATGGAAATAATCAATATTAGGAAAGAGATTTATGACATACTAGAAAAAAATCATAGCCACAGGCATGAATTCCTTGAGATGATGGAAAGGGACAGAACCAAGAGCACATGTGAAGACATCGGACTTTAATAAGAGGTCAGTTCATTCCTTCATCTTTACTTGACTGCAGCAGACAATGGTGCTTCAGGGGCAGACAGCTCTATGGACTGAGTGATGGAGAGAGAGCGACTGTGAGATCCCCTCAGTGAAGTGAGGGTAAATCAGGAGTAAGGAAAGGGCGAGAGACCTTAGTAGTATATGAGAAGGAATGAAACAGTTAAGCAGAAATATTAAGCTGATAAAGAAAACATAGCAGACTCAATGATGATTGATTTCAAGTGTGGCTGGTCAGTGTGGCTGTAGGCTAAGACAAATACTGTGGTTTATCCAGGGTTTCCGTTTGGCTTCAGAGTATGACTGACAGCGAAAGGAGTGAGCAATTATATTTAGACTAACACTACACCATCTAAACTAGAGAACAAGGAAATGAAGAGACAAGGCTGACAGGTTGTAAGCTGTGGGGTAAAAGGATGAGATATCTCAATGGGGTAAAAGGATTATCAGTGCAGAGGCATTTGGGTAAGTGAGTTGGAATGTTAGGAGGTAACGGGCAGAGTGAAGGAAGCAATTTCTAGTGACAACTGTGTGCTGTCCTGCTCTTAAATATTCCCTGCTTCATCTTTTAATGCAACTGTGATTCATTTAGTAATCCCTGTTTCATAATATTCTTTCTTCTTTGCCTCCACTGCTTTAGCTATTTTTATCCTATTGCACTGTAGGCATTTTTGTCAGCAACTTATAACTTTGTGTGGAACAAAGCAAGGCGTTAATTAATTAATTTGAACATTTCAAAATCCTTCTTTCATGGCATGGTTTCTAGATCTGTTGCCATCTCAGTTCCTCTTCTCTGACTGGATTCCATTTTTTCAAAACTCTTAATAAAATGAAATACCAAAATTGAAGAATGATCACTTAGAAATAGATTAAAAGTGTCATTGTCAGTGGTAGGAAGACTTAAGACAGAGACCCAAGCTTCATGTCTCCTGATGCAGTGTGTGTGTCTCTCGATCTGTACAGTGAACTAAGAATGATCAAAGCTGTTTACTGAGCAATGGCTTCCCAGGTGGCATTAGTGGTAAAGAACCCGCCTGCTGGTGCAAGAGACCTAAGTACGCCCGTTTCATTCCTGGAGGATCCCCTGGAGTAGGAAATGGCAACCCATTTCAGTATTCTTGCCTGAAGAATCCCACGGACAGAGGACCCTGGTGGGCTACGGTCCATAGAATCGCAGAGTCGACTTAGCAGACATAAGCTGGGTCATAATCTTTTTCCACAATGACGTTTAATACCTTACATTGTGCATTTCACTACTTCTTACAAATAAACATGAGAAAGATATTGACCGTTTTAGAGAAAGAAAACTGAGGCTTAGGAAAATTAACCTGTACAATGTCACACAGCTAAGTTGTAGTGGAGACCATATAAAACATCAAATAGTCTGAAACCACAGTCCATTTTTTTTTTCCTTTGTTTTGAATGCATTTTATTCAAGCAAGCTCAGGTTGTATTTTCTGGTTTTAACAACCACTCATATTTAAATTGAATTTATAATAAATTAAAATTCCTTGGTAGTCTTCACATACTATTAGTTTTTTTTCTTCTTGCACAATGCCAGAAACATAGTAGGTACCTAATAAATATTTAATTCTCTGAATTAGTTTTTGGTTCAATCAGTAAACTGAATAAACTCTGCCTCACATATCTTCTTTCCAGTAATTAATTAAAACATTGATTAGAATAGAATTGAAGACAGAGTCTAAGAGAAACTTCTTTCCATCATTCTTTAGCATGAATGTTTAACCAACTACGTCAATTTAAAATTCATCTAATATGCTATCTCTAACATACATTCTTTTTTTTTCTTTTTTTTAAATTTTATTTTATTTTTAAACTTTACAATATTGTATTAGTTTTGCCAAATATCGAAATGAATCCGCCACAGGTATACCTTTGTCTTGTCTACAAAAATAATCTGAGAAGCTGTCAAAAATGGTAATAAAATTGAATGTTTCCCCATCATATTTACTTGATCCCTCTGCCCCCAAAAAGTTATTTAAAAGACAGTAAAGAACCTGCCCACAATTCAGGAGACCAAGGTTTGGTTCCTGGGTGGGGTAGATCCCGTGGAGAAGGGAATAGCTACCTAGTCGAGTACTCTTGCCTGGAAAATCCCATGGACAGAGGAGCCTGGTGAGCTACAGTCCATGGGGTCTCAAGGACTAGGACATGACTGAGTGACTAACACTTATTCTTAGTGAACCTATGCTGGTTTCTAATGATCATTGCTAGCTCTTCTGAGAATACACAATCCATCTTGGTAATTAGTGGTCCAATTTTATGTGTATTTTGTTTAGAAATAATTCTTTGCCCTTTTTTTTGTTGTTTTTTTTTTTTCCTTAATAGCATTTGTGGGTAATATCTGTCTGTCAATATATTTAGTCTCTCTTTGTTTTCTTTTCGGTCCTTTTGTGTGTGTGTGTGTGTGTGTGTGTGTGTGGCAGAAAACTCTTCCAACACTAATTGAATTCAATATTACTTTTTGTTTCCTTTTTCCATAGATGACAAAGAGTTCTCTGTGCATGTGTCTGGAATAGAGCAAAATAGGTAGCATGATTTGTGGGTGCCAGTAAGGCTTTGATATTACATGCATTCTCTGAACAGATTTGCATACAATGAATGGTAGCCCTTATCTTGGCAGTAAACATTTTCTGTTTGGCCTTGTACTATATGGAGTCCATAGAGTAGAATTTCTAAAACTTTGGAAATGAGAAACAGTAGACAGTATTTGGAGACTTGACCCCTAAAACAAACACATAATTATGTATGTACATAATTATCTTCAAAAGAGTTGATGAGGAAAATTTTGCTGTAACGTAACCAAAGGCACTAGTATATTTCAAGAAGGACTATATCACAGCACTGTATAGGGTGGGATTGTTCTGTAAGAAAGCAGAGAATAAGGAAGTTAATAAAGAATAAAGGAAAGTATAGCTTGTGAGACCTTGAGGCTCTGTTCAACAGAGATTCTTTTCCAATAGACTTCAGATCTCTAGCCCTACTGGCAAAATCATCCCCATTTGAATTATCAAGTTATCTTAGTTCTACTAGTAAGCATTTCATTAATCCATTTCCTTTTCTTCAATTCCTTAATCATAATGGAGTTTTCTACATCAGGCTTAATACTATATTATATATTGCTTGTTAATAGGGAGAAAATATGTTCATCATGCAAACATAAATATTCCCATTCCTGGAAAGTCATTTTTCAGTGTAAACTAAAACTTTGATACTGGGCTAGAGAAATATATCTTTACTAACCCATTTCATCTCACCAGAGATATTGCTAGACTGGGAAGTGTAGTGTAGCTGTGGGCCTAGTAAAATGAAATGTTTTGCTGATCTCAGCAGTGCATCTAGAAGAGTTTTGTGATTTATCTTTCATCTATAGGATATGAGAGGAAGCGGTATGTCACCTGTGGTGCTAGGAAAATGAAATAGGTGCTCATTCCCCACATCCTCTCTTCCTCTGCCAGCAACCTGAGGAACCATATGTTCCAGGCGGTGAAGCTATAAATGTGAAAAGGCAGGCAAAGATCAAGTTCTAGTAGCGCACAAGTGCCTCACTAAGAAAGCTAGACAGGCAACTACTGAAAGTTACAAGCAGAGGGGTGAAGTATGAGAGTACCAACTAAGAAGCAGTTTCCTTTTACGACCAAAAGACTGAAAATTAAGAGTACAGAGTAATGTTATATTTTTGAGTTGTACAAATGAGAGTATAGTGGCTTGCACTATTATGTAAAATGTAACACAGAAGAATTAGTGGTCCTGTCTCAATTTTGTTCAGTTACCAGTTTTTATTTTCAATTGTATCCTTGTTTTAGTCTAGTCAATCAGAATTTTCAAGTTATTTTCAAAGACAGTGTCAAAGGAAGTAATTGAACCATTTTGTTTATTCCAAACTTAGTGTCTGTCTACAATGAGGGAGACCCGGGTTCAATTCCTGAGTCAGAAAGATCCCCTAGAGATGGAAATGGCAACCCACTCCAGTACTATTGCCTGGAAAATCCCGTGGATGGAGGAGCCGGGGGGGCTACAGTCCATGGGGTCACAAAAAGTCAGACATGACTAAATGACTTCATTTCACCCCACTAGCAGTCTTTTAAAAAAAAAACTGTAACTCTACATTTTATTTGGTGAAAATATGACACATATTTTCTTATGTCAATGGCATTTAATGGTTGTATTTTAAAATTCCAGAGATCAAGAACTATATTCATCTATTTCCTTTCCATCATTTTGCCCAACCACATCCATAAGGTCAGTGCAAAACCAAGATCAAGGTCTCATGCATTTGAGCCTTTATTAAACATCACCTTCACTTTTCACAAGAATTCAGTCAGCTCCAGCACTGGCAAAAATATGTAAAACAATAAAACTGTTCTATGAACAAAAATGTCAGCTTTCAATCAGCTATTCTTGGTTGACATAATCTTGGGTTCAAAAATTTTGTATGTAGAGTTTACTACATCTTATAGTTTAAGCTTCAGTCACCTTCCTCTAGTTCTTCACCCAGTTCAGCATAACTTTGAAATTAGACCCATTCTTCACCATCATTCCTCAAGGATGTCTCCCTTGACCTTCCAGATCAGACCAACACTTCCCTTGTATGTGATACCTAGTCACTATCCTTTTGGAGCCATTGTTAGAGATGGACTTTTCCATTTTTTTGTGATTCTTTAATCACTATTCATTTCCACTGCCTGACTATATGTGCCTTTATTTTTTCTCACACAAGTATCTCTCCGCATTTATCAGCATTGTCAGCACTTGAAGGAATTCATTTAAAATGTGTTATATGAATAAATAAAACACTTTCCTCTTTGTTTCCTAAGTCATCATACTGTATTATCTCAAGCTTATCCTGTTTCCCCTGTTTCCTCTTTCAATTTTCATTGATATATGTTTGTTTGTTTGTATGTTTTGTTGTTTTTTTTTTGCTTTCCTGCTTTCAGCTGTTTTTACTAGAAAAAATGTTCTGTTTAAATACTATTTAAATAATCCATAGGAATTCTATCCAAAAAATCCCGACATTCTTGTCATTTTTTTAACTCCTATTAAACTCAAGGGACCGTTTAATTTCATTTAAAAAGATGGTACAACAGCCTCTAGGGCTCTACACTCAGCAAGTTATACCAAAGTGACTTAAGCCATATTTTTATTCTCTTCTTCCCTTCAGGAATCTTCAAGACAAGCAGTCAATTTAGCCCCATTTTATTCTTAAAAAAGACTTTAGTGTTCTTGACAGGTGTCAGATTGCAAGTCCTTAGGGACAAATGTTTCCTATTTGCCATTAGAGCATTTATAACACAGACAGTTGTACGTGGTTTTTCTTTCTCTTCCCCTGTTCCTTACCTTATCCACAGACCACAACCCTGACCCTCAGAGAGCAACTCCAGATGTAGGAGAGTAATTCAGCCTCCTGGCTATTAAATCACTGTCTCTTTAGCTCACTTTCTCTACAAAAAGTGGCAGCAAACACAACTTGTGATATTTCTTGTGTGGTGTTATACTTCATTCCCTATAATGTGGATGAAAATATTAAACGCTTTATACAAAAGTTACTAAATAAGCATACAATCAGAACACCTTCAACCTTTTTTTTGTTGTTGTCATTCACATCATCAGTTCAGGGCAGTCGCTCAGTCATGTCTGACTCTGTGTGACCCCATGGACTGCAGCACGCCAGGCCTCCCTGTGCATCACCAGCTCCTGGAGCTTGCTCAAACTCACGTCCATTGGATCAGTGATGCCATCCAACAATCTCATCCTCTGTTGTCCCCTTCTCCTCCTGCCTTCAATGTTTTCCAACATCAGGGTCTTTTCAAATGAGTCAGCTCTTTGCATCAGGTAGCCAAAATATTGGAGTTTCAGCTTCAACATCAGTTCTTCCAATGAACATTCAGGACTGATTTCCTTTAGCATGGACTGGTTGGATCTCCTTGCAGTTCAAGGGATTCTCAAGAGTCTTTTCCAACACCACAGTTCAAAATCATCAGTTCTTCTGCTCTCAGCTTTCTTTATAGTGCAACTCTCACATTCAGACATGACTACTGGAAAAACCATAGCCTTGACTAGATGGGCCTTGGTTGACAAAGTAATGTCTCTGCTTTTTAATATGCTGTCTAGGTTGGTCATAACTTTCCTTCCAAGGAGTAAGCATCTTTTAATTTCATGGCTGCAATCACCATCTGCAGTGATTTTGGAGCCCCCAAAAATAAAGTCTGACACTGCTTCCCCACCTATTTCCCATGAAGTGATGGAACTGGATGCCATGATCTTAGTTTGCTGAATGTTGAGCTTTAAACCAACTTTTTCTATCTCCTCTTTTACTTTCATGAGGAGGCTCTTTAGTTCTTCTTCACTTTCTGCCATAAAGGTGGTGTTATCTACATATCTGAGGTGTTAGCGTTATTGATATTTCTCCAGGCAATCTTGATTCCAGCTTGTGCTTCATCCAGTCCAGCTTTTCTCATAATGTACTCTGCAAATAAGTTAAATAAGCAGGGTGACAATATACAGCCTTGACGTACTCCTTTTCATACTTGGAACCGGTCTGTTGTTCCATGTCCAGTTCTAACTGTTGCTTCCTGACCTGCATACAGGTTCCTCAAGAGGCAGGTCAGGTGGTCTGGTATTCCCATCCCTTTCAGAATGTTCCACAGTTTATTGCCATCCACAGAGTCAAAGGCTTTGGCATAGTCAATAAAGCAGAAATAGATGTTTTTCTGGAACTCTCTTGCTTTTTTGATGACCCAGTGGATGTTGGCAATTTGATGTCTGGTTCCTCTACCTTTTCCAAAACCAGCTTGAACATCTGGAAGTTCATGGTTCATGAATTGCTGAAGCCTGGCTTGGAGAATTTTGAGCATTACTTTACTAGCATGTGAGATAAGTACAAATGTGCAGTAGTTTGAACATTCTTTGGCATTGCCTTTCTTTGGGATTGGAATGAAAACTGACCTTTTCCAGTCCTGTGGCCACTGCTGAGTGTTCCAAATTTGCTGGCATATTGAGTGCAGCACTTTCACAGCATCATCTTTCAGGATTTGGAATAGCTCAACTGGAATTCCATCACCTCCACTAGCTTTGTTCATAGCAATACTTCCTAAGGCCCACTTGCCTTCCCATTCCAGGATGTCTGGCTCTAGGTGAGTGATCACACCATCATGATTATCTGGGTCATGAAGATCTTTTTTGTAAAGTTCTTCTGTGTACAGCCATAAACATAAAATAGAGTAATCTCCAAAGCCTTTCCTCCCAAAATGTTTTCCATGTTTTGGAATTAGCAATCATTCTTCAGAATCTTCTGAGGAGATTCAATAGCCTTTTCATAAATTTCAAGAAAAAAAAATAAAAAAAACCTTAAAGCTAAAGTTAGTCTCAAGCTTAGCAAACATCCTAGAAAGACTAGCTGGAGATTATCTCTACATACAGGAAGTTGCCTGACACCCATTGATGAGGACAATATCATCAGATTTAAAGATGCTATCTTTTTATCAACATGGAGATCAGTCTTCCACTTAAATCCCAGAAAGTTTCCAGCATTATGAGAGAGGTAACAGTTCAGCATTGGTGCCTGGTCAGCAAGAGTCAGGCCTGGGTGGTTCAGGATGAGGACTGCTAAAGCCAGCACCCGCCATGGGAGTTGTTATTCCCTCCACCAGCCACGTACTACAGTACACGACCGTGAATCCAATTAATCACTTGGACATCCACCTCATTACCATGCAGAGCTTCATTTAGAATCTAAATTCACACTGATAGACTTTTCTTCAGTTCTAACACTGAATGGAACAAAGATGCTCTACCCTCCCTGGTCCTAGAAGATCCTAATCTGACTCCCATTACCGCACCAATAGCACCAGTCTCATAGTCATCCTGGAAGGGCAGATTAGTTCTTAAATTGCATGAGGTTGTGGCAGGATAGAATCTAATTTTTAAAGCAATATAGTTCCAGAAACAGTGCGGATGATTTTGTATTCCTGTTCCAAGCATTTTAAAGGTTGGATCCCAGCAACTTGTCACCATTCCAACCAAAAACTGGCACAAAATGCATCTGACTTTCCACTGTAGACCATTTCCTCAATGTAGTTACTGACATCTTTATTCATGTCCTCGTATCTCCTCTGGGCATATGGAGGGAGTAAGTACAATATATTAAAGAAAGAAAACACTAACACTGTGTGTGAAAGGAAGAATATTTTCACAGGCACAGGTCTGACCACATGTTTAGGTAGAAATTTCACATACGCCACCATCCTCAGCATAATCAGGATAGATCTCCGAACTGTGCTTTAAGAAGGTTTTTAACAAAGACATTAAGTACTAGGACCTCAGTGATAGCCACATCACAGGTGCTGATCTCAAATTTCCCCAGAAGTGTATCAAGGATATGTTTACTTCTTCCCCAAACCTAAGTATATATAAAGGATTTCTTTCTCATCTCAGAGGCCTCCCTCTCAAACTCCTCACTTGCCCTCTTATTAACTTCATCACTTTTGTAGATCAACGATCCCTAGTGTCATACATGTTCTACATATTCCTGATGATCACAGTTTGATGTACTTCTTTTCCTTTCTCATCTTGGTTTGGGTTTAACATGGTGTCTGAATTGCGAGCGAGGGCATATTGTGAAAGTTTCATTTATATTGCATGTTAGATAACACAGCTGTAAAGCAGCTGTTCTGTTGAAAATTTTTCTATTATTGCTTATTAAAGTTACTCTCAGAATCTGCTATTCTATAATGTGTACATTTCTATCAGAAAATTAAACATTTAAAAACAACCTCCACAGCATATATCAGTGCTTAGATATCACCCCTGGTATTGGTCTGGAACAATCTCAAATCTTGTGAATAAGTAAATATTGAGTAAAAGTAAATAAGTTGCAAATATTAATTGAGACATATCCTATGCTTCAGGTGAGCTACCAGGCACTGGAGATGCAGAGGTGAGTAAGGCATTTCACCCCAGTGAGACTCAGTTCTTAGCTTCCTTCATGCATTACAGTGGCCCCGATACCCTTTTTCTCTACAGTGGATGCTAACACAAAAGAATTGATGAACATTAGCAAAAGAGACAAATGGCAAAACTATTTGAAGTTGTCTTTCTTGGGCTGGCTCTTCTCCAAATGACAACTGATGATTAGGTAATGAATGAGACCTTACTAAAACCACTGATTTCCTCTGATTAAAATACTATGTACTGTAATGATATATTGCAGAGGGAACAACCTTTTCATGCTCACTACTCTCTTGTTGAGTTATCATTCAGTATTGGGTAGAGAAGCAGCTAAATGTACAAAGTTTAGGGTCAAGTGAAAATTACCCAAAGCTTTATGGGTAATTAGGTTGGGTTATATTAGGCATGGGACTATTCATTAGTTACAATGCAAGCACTCTGTGGTTACTAGACATTTACATCCCGGCAAGATTCCTAGTTCAATCCATAATTACCTATTCATCAGATGATCACTTTTGCAGCCAGGTGATGAAGAAACCCTCAGGAAACACTGTTCTGTCACCCTGGAAATATGGTGATTAACAGCAAGAGCACAGCTTCTTTATCTCTGAAGAGAAGAAGGGTTCTCTTTGAAATTTCCCTTCCTCCAGAGAGAACCTGATGCATCATTTAAGACTTCTTCTGCATGTGTTTTAAGGGAGTTTATAAGAGATCTGCTCTAAAATAATCCTGGTAATTGCACCATTACAGATTAATTTCCTCAAGTATCAGATGCCTTTCAAATTAAAGACACAAGGTAAAACCCAAATTCTTCCAGGAAGGCAGTCTTTTAAATCGATGTAGCTTATAGTTAAAGTATCTAAGTTTAAGAAGGGTGAACAGTTTGCCCATGACAGTCCTGGGTTGCTCCCTTTGTCAAGGCACAGCATTTAATGGTGCCTCATTTATTCTCATTCTGGGTTAGAGGATGACAATGATAGAATCTAAATAAATTGATATAGGCCAGGTTTTATGGTTTCAAATATTAATAATAGAAACAACACTGGCTAATTTGAATTTAACACAAGAACATATCATTGGTTGAATAAAGATCAAATATTCAACTATATCTGCCAGAAATCAGGGAAAGCTTCTAGTCAGCTATTGTTGATGTTCAGTTACCAAGTTGTGTCCAACTATTTGCGACCACACAGGCTGCAGCATTCTGGGCTTCTCTATCCTTCTCTGTCTCCTAGAGTTTCCTCAAACTCAAGATCATTGAGTCAGTGATGCCATCCAACCATCTCATTCTCTGTTGTCCCCTTCTCCTCCTGCCTTCAATCTTTCCCAGCATCAGAGTCTCTTCCAATGAGTCAGCTCTTTGCATCAGGTAATCCAAGTATTGGAGTTTCAGCTTCAGCATCAGTCCTTCCAATGAATATTCAGAATTGATTTCCTTTAGGATTGACTGGTTTAAACTCTTCGATGTTCAAGAAACTCTCAAAAGTCCTCTCGAGCACCACAATTCAAAAGCATCAATTCTTTGACATTCAACCTTCTTTATGATCCAATTCTCACAACTCTTTTAGTCTTTTTACCCAAATCTGAGTTTGTGGGTAGACTAACCAAATCAGAAAAAGGGTTAAGAGGATAATAGATTTTTTAAAAATTAATCAAAATTTCTCTTCCTTTTGACCTACCTCTGATGTGTTGAATTTATTATGATGTGACAACATGTGTCTCATAAGGACATAAACAGACATCAGTTAAGTGGGAGAAACAACCCGAGACCAATAAATTTCTCCTTCCTCATGTTGCCTAGAAACTACTTTACAAGTCTAATCAGGATGCAAAGTTTAGACACCCTAAATTTGTTGATAGATCATTCAGATCTATAAAGCACTAGAATAATGTAATAGTAAATATTTCTGGAAATTTTATGTTAATTTATCCATTAAACATTCATTTCACTAATATATGAGGATTACCCTAATGCTGTTGCTAGTACACTCATTTATTAGGCATATGTGGTAACCTTGTAAAATGGGAAGAATGCTATGGTTTGGAACTTTATGTAATCCTTAGCTAAAAGATGTTTGTCTGTGACTGTGAAGCTGCAGCTTGATTTTTAAGTGCAGAATGTTATTTTCATAAATTAATGACCACTTTATTGAAGATGATGGAAATATTTAATTTCCTATAGAAGTCTGTAAAAGGGATCAAAAACCATTGATGATACTTTGGAAGGAAAACAAGCTCAGTTCATAGATAGTAACAAAAAAACTTGTTCTGTGCTATACCAAATGTGTTGATGGAAAAATAATCATTAAACTCATGCTATTTAAACTCTTAATAATTGTTTGCTTTATAATAAAATTATTAAAATACTTGTGTACAATATTAAAATACACATTATATAACACTCCAATAAAGAGGGCTTGATTTCTGTTTGATAAGGAAACATACATCTCTCTCAGAATAATAATTTATTGAAGTTTCAACAAATGCACATTTATTCAATACACTCAGAAAACAAGGTGAAAATAAGACAGTATTAATCCCCAATAATTGGAATAGTGACTTGGAAATTGAACAGCCTTCATTCTGCTTACTAATTCTTCATGCAACCATATGCTGGCAGCTGAAACACTGCTTACCTTAACTTCTAAATTAGTAATGTGTCTGTAATATGTCTTTTATTAATACTGAATCTTGTTCCACCATTAAATATGGCTTGACTTTAATAGGGCTAAGACAAAAAGGAAAATGCCATGTGTGGGCTTGATATTCCATATACAGTTTAAGAAACAACATATCTTTCATAAAAGCATTTTTCTCTGGGAGGCCTGTTTGACTATGCTTAGACATTCTCTTGTCCTCTCTAGATGTTCTTCTTCACCTCTGTATTTCTTGATTGATGATGAAAATGAACTCCAGAGACATGTCAAGAATGATCCCCATATAGATTTTGCACTGTAAAATAAATGCCTAATCACAGCAGGATTATTTGTAAGTGATCCATCCTAATAGAAGGAAAACATAACAGACTCTATCTATCCTGCCACTAAAAGTTCTTCAGAACATGAATGATGGCTAATTGTATGCCAAAAAAAAGAAAAAAAAAATCTGAGAGTAGAATTGACTCCATTCAAAGTGGGAATTGATGAGCTCAATGCCAATAAAATGTACACACTTCACAGTTTATTAAACTGTGCACCTGAAAAAAATGTCAATATTGACATATTAGCCAAAACAGGACTTCAGCATTTGTGATTATTATATTACATCCAATATGTTGTATATTTTTTCTATTTCAAATGATATAATGATTTTACTCAACATTAAATGATATAATCTTACAATTTTCAGTTAAGAGTATAGAGATGCACTTAAATATGAAGTTAAACCTAAGCAAAGACATAGCATTTATTAATTTGCATTACCACCAGGTCACTAACCAACTTGAACTAGTTGCTAGAATTAGACTAAAATGAATTATTCTTAAATAACTGAAGAAAATAACTTATTAATTTTTTATATATAGCTGCAATGTCAAAGCATACAAATTGTAATGGGTATAGTGATGATTACAGATAGAAAGAGAAACAGCATAATTTGCATGTATTCTATGTGTTTTAAAAGTCTTGTTAGTATTGTTGTTTTGTTTTTTTTTCTGTATGAGTGGAAGTATTTCAAGTTTTCACAGAACTTCACTATTTTTTTTCAATGAAAAGCTAAAGAACAAAATCACATACTTTTTAAGATAATAGAGCAGAAGCATTCACAATATTTTATACTTATTGTGTATGTCATTAGTTAAAATTCTTAAAAGCAGAAGTTGGGATTTAAGAATTCTGTTTCCATGCCCTGCCACAAATCACTAGAACATTCTGTTCTGTAGATAACATGATGATTGTATTGTCTAATTACACCATGTGTAATTAGGCTGACTATTTGGTGAGTGGTCATGAATTCAAACAGAAACACTCCAACAGTGAATCCAAACAAAAATTTCCAACCAAACACCCTTCAGTTAAAACATACCGTTCCAGACTCCAGTATCTATTTCAGAACTTTCTTCACTGTCAATTTCCAAATCGTTTAATAGCTGATCTTATTAAGAAATGCTTTATCCTTTTCATTTATTTCTTGGCCAACATATGCATGAGATTCTAAATCCCATAATTATACACATAGGATCCTCAAGAAGGATAAAATACAGTCAGAATGCATTCCAAGGATGCCACTAATGCATAACAGAGAGAACTAACGGGTACAGCTCAGAAAACTAAGCAATAATTACTCTTATGAATTATATTGTATGAATAAAATATAGATGTGTGAGTAATCATATATGCATATATATATATATATATTAGTAGATTTATAGTGACTTTCACAGAGAACATGTGATTTAAGTTTTAAGGAAAACACATTGTATGACAAAAGTACTTGTAAAGTCTAATAATGTACCAAACATACAAGTAATTTTTCTCTTGTTGGTACAGCATCTAGATATACCAAAAATAAATAAACAAAAAGTAGAAGATAAAATGCTTTTTCCTCTTTTGTTTGTTTTTATTCCTGTTTTTCTGCAAAACTGGACCCCTCCCTATATGTACACTACTTCTAATGTAGCCAAGACTTCCCTCTTGTGGTTGGTTGATGTCAATATATAAGTCCTTTATCTCTTAACTGACCAATTTCTTAAATTGTTTTAGCATGAAACTGAAAAGAACCGAATCACAAAGTTTAAGATTCAAGAAATCAAAGATAAGTAACATCTAATTAGAATAAGCTTCTCAGATTCTCTGAAATACTCAGTTTAAAATAATCCAATTGAATACCCAGAATTCCTTCTAATAGTTGATTTAAAACCTTTGTGTTTCTCAGTGTGCATATTCTTTTGCTTCTGGCTCGCATTTCTAAGGATATTACTTTTGGTTTCTGAAATAAAATATTTACTGTGTTCTTTAGACTACTTTTTTTCAGCCCTACTCAAAGTGAATAAAAAAAGAAAACACTGTCTTTTTAATTAATATTTTTGCCTTGAAAACACAAAAATCTGATTTCCGGAAATTTAGAATGTATTGGGTGGGAATAAGAAATGAGAAGAAAAATGTTAACCTTTAATTCATTAGCATCTTTGAGTTAAAATAACAACACTTGCAAACCCACAAAGTGCTAACATTAAAAAAAAAAAAAAAACACTAAAGTCAGATGAAGAGAAATTGAAGACCCACTTAATGTGACCTGCTTAACTATTCATGTCTCAATTAATACTTGTATAACCCTATGATTACTTCTATTTTGTAGCTGAAGAAATTTCTATTTTGATAATTTCCATGAATAAGCCCCAACCTGGACTGTTAACACTGTTCAAAAATTAACTCTTGTGTTTGTGTTAATAAAAAATTTTTCTCATTTTCATGCCTTTATTTTTTTCCATCTAAACTTCACTTTCAACTAAAAATGAAGACTATTGAGATAAAGAGGCTAAATAGTTTGATCAAAATCACAGACAGAAATTATGGTTCCAGTTATGAAATAAATCACATGGGTTCTTTACCTCAAAGGAAAAATATTAAAGATATATCTTCCTTTGGGGCAATAGGCTTTATCTCATTCTAGCTAAGATGTCTATTTCTTGGATGCTATGAGAAAACATTTATGCAGAGTGAAGTAAAAATAACAGAGGTGCTTTAGCAGAAGTGTTTGCTATGAGTTTCAAAAGCAGTCTGTTTTATGATAAGAGGGAATACAAAATTCTAAAAAAATAAAATTGCAAAGAACTGCAAGTAATATATTTGAACATTTCTATAAAACTGAAACTTAGGGATAGACACAATCCACCAAAAAGACTTTTGAATTATTAACTAGCTTGTCAGCATTTGCTACTTCAGTGCAAGCTGGAAGGTGGGTTGCTGTGCCTCCTCTTTGATAGGTTTTAAGAAAAATCACTTTAATGGCAGAACATCTTTGAGGCACAGTTTATACCATTGCCCATCAAATGTGATGAATTCCAAAACATGATTATGACACGTTAGAGGACATTTCCTTTAAAGAATTGCTTTTTTAAAAATCAGATTTGAAAATAACATAAAAGTGAAATGTTTCTTCTGAGAATGAAAAAATATCCTACAGGAATTAATATATTAAAAAAAATAACTGCTTTAGAATCACCTGGAAAATTATAATATATCATCATTGATCTCAAGTTTCTTTTCAGCAATCTGTTTCCAGTGATCCATAAGGAAAGTCTAGGAATGAATAACATGTAGGAGGAATTAAAACCTATCTTATTTAAAATATTATTTTTTCCTGTACTTAAATGAGCAGGAAGTAATCTGAGAAAGACTTCTCACTAATGTTGATAGAGATTTTAAGTTAGCACTTAACATGAAGACTTCCTTCAGAGCTGAGCATGCTTTTTGAGCTTCAAATTATTTGAGTTATCTTTAACTCCATCAGAAATAAAGCATAAAATGGTAAAGTTTGCTATATCTGAGAAAAACCATTTGTCTTAATTCAGTGTCATGGAGAATCTTTCAGAGAAATATCAAGGATTGTCAAATGCTGCTAAACCAATGGACCATATTAGATTTATACCATGATGCATACTTCTGTTGAAAGCAATATTGTATTACTAGAGAATACAATAGACTTGGTTATGGAAGACAAATCTGGTTATACATTTGTCATAAGGTATGCACTCATAAGTCCTCTATTCATTTCAATTGTCACAAAGTACCACACGCATCTTAACTAAACTCTCAGTGGTTTTAAAAAAGAGAGAGAGAGGTCTAATGCACATCATAATAATAAAGACCTTTTATAAAAATTAAGTCTTGTCTGCAAGGGCTTAACTAGACATTAGATCAGGAAATACCTGAGTTATTACTACATTAGTAACAAATTAATACATCCAACTATCAGTTGAAAACTCTGTTATGGTGGGAAAAGTGTCTTTGTTTGAGTGTTTTGTCATACTTGGCAACGATATTTCAAGTCTTGGTTATCCTCCAAGTTATATTTTTTATAATTAAGTCATTTAGATGTATAACACAAATTATTGGGTCTGTCCTGCCCTCAATAGCTTAATCCATTTTTTGAAAGAAACAGAATAATCTTAGAAAAAAAATACTCTACCAAAAAGTTAAAACTTAAAGTAAACAAACTAAAAAAGCAAACAGCTATGAAAAATAAATCAAAGAAGCTTTCATAAATAAATTTATGAAATTGTAATAAATGAATTTTAGGAAGTATTAATAATTCAGCAAATATATGCATTTTATTTTCAAAATTTATTCAGATAAATTGTGTCATTTGTTTTTGTTGTCGGTTAGTCACTAAGTTGTGTCCTACTCTTCTGCAACCCTATGAACTGTAGCCTGCCAGGCTCCTCTGTCCATAGGATTTCTTAGGCAAGAATACTGGAGTGGGTAGCCATTTCCTTCTCCAGGGGATTTTCCCAACTGAGGGATGGAATTCATCTCTCCTGCACTGGCAGGCGCATACTTTACCATTGAGCCACCTGTGAAGTCATTTGTTTTTAACAACTCTTTAAGCTCAAATTTATTATGTACTTTTTAAATAAATTAAATTTGTAAACTCTTATAAGCTTAGACATCAGTGGGGGACAATGGAATAAGATTCTAGACTGATAGCTTTGCATTTGATAAAAAGTATGAAACCAGCCATGTGTTCCTGCACAAGTGTACGACATCATTAAAAAATACCAACCTGTGCCTTTAAAGACTATGATGCATAAAATGACATTGATGAAACCAGAAATGCTTCTTCTCAAGAAAAGAAAACTTGCAGAAGATAGACTTAGAATGGCTGTTTTGTAGCATAGAGTTATTTCTTTTTTTTTTTTCCTTTCTTTCTTTTTTGTACATAGGGGTGAATGGTGGTCATGAGGAGCCAGTGACACGGAAGCCTGTGTGTGCGCAAACAATAATACCTAACAATGTTCTGTAGCGGGGAGAGCTCGCCATCTCTGGAAGTATTCAAAGTTTAAGTGTCTGGGAGGAACTCAAAGAAAGGATTTCTAAACTGGAGTTCTAGAGTCCGAGTCTTGAGCTTGCATTCTTGTTCTGTCACTGGGACAGTGAACTTGAGCATTGTGAATAATGAAAGTAGTTACATCATGAATTTGTTGAGGATTAAATGAAGTAAGAGATGAAAATCCCTTAATGTGGTAGGTTTCCAAATATAGCATGAGAAGACATCCTTAAATTTTACATATTATAATTTCACACATGCATAAACTCCCTTCTGTTTATAAGGCATTTACAGATCAACTCCTAATCATTAAACATAAAGTGCCACCTAAAGTGTAAAGAAAAATAAGACAGTCTCCTAATTTTGAGGAGCTCATTGTTCTCAAATTAAACAAAATGCCAAATCATCTCAAAATGGCCTGACAGGTACTAACCAGAAAGTGTGGGAGCACAGAAGGAGCAGGCACTGGGCTCACCTGAATTTCTAAGCAGCAGACAGGAAGCCATAGAAGGATTCACAGCTTACAGCTCCTTTCTATTCTGGGTATTTCTGAAATACTTAAATAATTTCTACAAGTAGCTATTCTCATCATTACTTGAAACTTCATATGTTACTGTTAGAAAGTAGACTGGTATTCAGTATTTACTTCAAAATGTATGTATAAAAAGGGCTGGAAATGAATTGAGAGCAGGACTACAGCATTTATCTGAAAGCTATAGTTGCACTTAATTTGAGAGAAGTGATGGAAACCAAGATCATAAACCTCACAAGCCACTCTTTGGTACTACTACTGCTGGATTTATAGTATGAAACACACCCTTATCATTTTTGGCATTTCTTAAAATATCTTTTTATTAAAACCTAAATTCAAAAAACTGTAATTTTGACAAAACTACCTTTCTCTCGCTAGAGTACACAATTTAACATAACCAGATAGTCTTTCTGCTTGGAGAAGCTTCTCCACTGGCTCCATGTTTCAAGGTCTTTTCCATTCTTCAACTACCCATTGGATTCTACATTATTCTTCTTACCCAGTGATTCTTCTTAATACATGGGCATTTTCTTTTATGTAATACCATACAAATATCATTCTTATATTCTACCATAATTTGTGTTAACATAGATTTTTGCTGTTTTCTTATTTTTATGAGTCTTACTGATTGATGAATCATCACTCACAACCCCTAAAACTGTACTTTGCTCCATAAATGTTTGCTAAATAGTGAAATTGAGCAGCCCATTAGACAGCCCTTACCTGTTTAATCCTAAAAGGGGTAAAGAACTAGTTGTAGCACATATTAATAATTTTGCATAATTCTAGTTTTAAGAACTCTCACAATATAATTTGCTCTCAAATAATGGGGTTCAGAAAAATAACTAGTCATATATTCCTATCAAACTCTTTTGTTATATGATTGCTAAATTGCAACTCAGTAGCCAGTATCCTCTGCTTCAGTCTTGTCCTTTGATAAAGCTTTATAAATTATGTGAATCATAGAAAATAAAGGGGCAAGTTGAGCATTATCTAAATCATAGAGCTAGTAAATAAAAGCAATTCATTGGTATATGATTTTGTGCCAACATTTCATTATGTCTCTCAGGTTATTCTAATACACTTTAGAGACAATCAATCCTTTCCTTATAGCATCAATAGGTCCTAAGAAAAAGTTAAAATTTTAAAGTGATAAAGCTAATAGAGATGAGTGAAACAGTATTTCTTAAAAATTGCATTGCAAAAAACTGTTTAAAAAACTATTTCCCTCAAAGAAATTTTCCAGTTTTGATATCTGCATGATTGAATGTCTATCTGTAATTCCTGCAGAGAATGACTATAACTATGAAGGGAATTTTGTGATGAGCCTTAGAACTTCAATACTTTAGTTGGCTTTAGGGTAAAGACAGCCAGTGTGTTAGAATAGTATAGAAGTTTATTAACAAATCTATTTGTTCTAAGCTAGTAACTATACCATTGTTTCTTACTTTCGCCTTCCTTGCCTGGACTCCTTTAGGCTTTCTCAATTTTTTATTCTATTTTAGTTTAATAATGTTCACCTAAAGCAACACTTACTTAAGTGAGTGGCATGAAAGAGTAGTGCCATGATGTATTCTATAATAAAATGGAACCATTGTCATATAAGCCTGGAAAATACTACAAAACCCATTACCATTTAGCAATTCAATGTGCACATTGATTTATGAAGGCCCAATAAATCATACAGTAAAGAAATCTCTTTAACTTGGTTGCCAACATTTTTTGACATTTACCATGTGACTCATTAGAAATAATAAAGAATTGATAATGCACCACTGACTGTATTGATAATTATACTGATAATGCACCAATGATAAATTCTTTGCAGCCAAAGATGGAGAAGCTCTATACAGTCAGCAAAAACAAGACCAGGAGCTGACTGTGGCTCAGATCATGAAGTCCATATTGCCAAATTCAGACTTAAATTGAAAAAAGTAGGGAAAACCAGTAGACCATTCAGGTATGGCCTAAATCAGATCCCTTATGACTATACGGTGGAAGAGACAAATAGATTCAAGAGATTAGATCTGATAGACAGAGTGCCTGAAAAACTATGGACAGAGGTTCATGACATTGTATAGGAGAAAGGGAGAAAGACCATCCCCAAGAAAAAGAAATACAAAAAGGCAAAATGGTTGTCTGAGGAGCCCTTACAAATAGTTGTGAAAAGAAGAGAAGCTAAAGGCAAAGGAGAAAAGGAAAGATATGCCCATTTGAATGCAGAGTTCCAGAGAATAGCAAGGAGAGATAAGAAAGCCTTCCGTGGTGATCAGTGCAAAGAAACAGAGGGAAAAAATAGAATGGGACAGACTATAGATCTCTTCAAGAAAATTAGAGATCCCAAGGGAAAATTTCATGTGAAGATGGGCTCGATAAAGGACAGAAAGGGTATACAACCAACAGAAGCAGAAGATATTAAGAAGAGGTGGCAAGAATACACAGAAGAACTATACAAAAAGAGATCTTCATGACCCAGATAATCACGATGGTGTGATCATCACCTAGAGCCAGACATCCTGGGACGCAAAGTCAAGTTGACCTTAGCAAGCATCACTACGAACAAAGCTAGTGGAGGTGATGGAATTCCAGTTGAGCCATTTCAAATCCTAACAGATGATGCTGTGAAAGTGCTGCACTCAAAATGCCAGCAAATTTGGAAGGCTCAGCAGGGGCCAGAGGACTGGAAAAGGTCAGTTTTCATTCCAATCCCATAGAAGGGCAATGCCAAAGATGTTCAAACTACTGTACAACTGCACTCATCTCACACTCTAGTAAGTAATGCTCAAAATTCTCCAAGCCAGGCTTCAACAGTACATGAACTGTGAACTACCAATGTTCAAGCTAGCTTTAGAAAAGGCAGAGGAACCAGAGATCAAAATGCCAACATCCTCTGGATCATCAAAAAAGCAAGAGAGTCCCAGAAAAACATCTACTTCTGTTTTACTGTCTACGCCAAAGCCTTTGACTGTGTGGATTACAACAAACTGTGGAAAATTCCTAAAGAGAGGGGAATGCCAGACCACCTGACCTGCCTGCTGAGAAATCTGTATGCAGGTCAAGAGGCAACAGTTAGAACTGGACATGGAACAACAGACTTGTTCCAAATGGGGAAAGGAGTGCATCAAGGCTGTGTATTGTCACCCTGCTTATTTAACTTATATGCAGAGTACATCATGAGAAATGCTGAGCTGAAGGAAGCACAAGCTTAAATCAAGTTTGTTGGGAGACATATCAGTAACCTCAGATATGCCGTAACCTCAGATG
This sequence comes from Bos grunniens, assembly GCF_055505025.1. Taxonomy (NCBI): domain Eukaryota; kingdom Metazoa; phylum Chordata; class Mammalia; order Artiodactyla; family Bovidae; genus Bos; species Bos grunniens. The sequence goes on along the minus strand of NC_141176.1, from coordinate 3,897,772 downwards.
ACATCACCCATATTACAGAAAGCAAAGAACTAAAGAGCCTCTTGACGAAAGTGAAGGAGGAGAATTAAAAACTTGGCTTAAAGCTCAACATTCAGAAAACTAAGATCATGGCATCTGGTCCCTCAGTTCATGGCAAATAGATGAGGAAAGAGTGGAAACAGTGACTGACTTTATTTTCTTGGGCTCCAAAATCACTGCAGATGGTGACTGCAACCATGAAAATAAAAGATGCTTGCTCCTTGGTAGAAAAGCTATGACCAACCTAGACAGTATATTGTAAAGTAAAGACATTACTTTGCCAACAAAGTTTGTCTAGTCAAATCTATGGCTTTTCCAGTAGTCATGTATGGATGTGAGAGTTGGACTATAAAGAAAGCTGAAGGCCAAAAATTGATGCTTTTGAACTGTGGTGTTGGAGAAGACTCTTGAGAGTCTCTTGGACTGCAAGGAGATCCAACCAGTCCACCCTAAAGGAAATCAGTCCTGAATATTCATTGGAAGGATTGATGCTGAAGCTGAAACTCCAATACTTTGGTCACCTGATGCAAAGAACTGACTCATTGGAAAAGACCCTGATACTGGGAAAGATAGAAGCTGGAGAAGGGGATGACAGAGGATGAGATGGTTGGATGGCATCACCAACTTGATGGACATGAGCTTGAGTAAGCTCTGGGAGTTGGTGATGGACAGGGAAGCCTGCATGCTGCAGTCCATGGGTCACAAAGAGTTGGACACAACGGAGCAACTGAACTGAACTGAACTGAACTGAATGCACCATGGATCACATTAAGCACTTCACCTTCATGGTATCATTAATTCCATAACCACTTTAAGAAATATATGTTATTATTACACAGGCTTGTACATGAGAAAATATTATTTTGCTAAAACTTAGAATTGTCTGAGATTGATAAAAGTGCTAAGACTCAGGACTGATCTGACTCAAGAATTCATGTATGTACCCACCTTTCTCTTCCATCCCAATATAATTGCATGACTTTATAAAACTATTTTAGATTTGATGGGGAAAAGGGAATACAATGATGATAATAGAGAAGTTCCTGTTCAAAATATGCTTTTGCTGTGAAAAATGCTATTTGAAGGTAAAGCCTGGTAGCAGTTTAACAAAGTTGTGTCATTGTAAACAGAAATCTCATAGAACTCAAAAGTTCTTTTCTATCCTAGATGCACAGTTCTCTGGGCTATATCAACAATCTTTAATAAGCTTTTTACCATCACATTTTGTCTTAGCTGCTTAATATCTGTTCCATTCTTTCTTTTCTTTTACTCATTTGTACCTTGCAGTTATGGTATTTTGTTTACAGTTCATATTTGCAAAGTGTTGAAGTAATGTTTCAGTTTAAAGGTCAAACAGTCTTCCCTCATACTTCTGCTTAATATCTGTTTTCTTAAGATTCATTTAAAGTCAAATAAGCTCAACAATTAAAAAATAAAAACTAAATGAGTGCTTCAGTTCAATTCAGTTCAGTCGCTCAGTCATGTCCGATTCTTTGTGACCCCATGGACTGCAGCATGCCAGGCAACCCTGTCCATCAACAACTCCCGGAGTTTACTCAAACTCATGTTCACTGAGTCAGTGATGCTATCTAACCATCTCATCCTCTGCCATCCCCTTCTCCTCCTGCCCTCAATCCTTCCCAGCATCAGACTCTTTTCCAATGAGTCAGCTCTTCGCATCAGGTGGCCAAAGTACTGGAGTTTCAGCTTCAACATCAGTCCTTCTAATGAATATTCAGGACTGATTTCCTTTAGGATGGATTGATTGGATCTCCCTGCAGTCTGAGGGATTCTCAAGAATCTTCTCCAACACCACAGTTCAAACACATCAAATGAGTGATTACATATGCAATTAATTTATGTAATAAATTACTGGGTTTTAAAGACACTTAAGGATTAGGGTACCTTCAGTAAGCTCTTACTCAGTGTTGGATAATATACCAAGCACACGATAAAAACTAAAGTGAGATGTGAATTCTGTCTTCAAGGAGCAAGGAATCTAGTGGTGAAAATAGTTACATAGCAAATAAAATTCTATTACTCTAATACAGAGAGTGAGAAGTAGAGCGAATGCAGTGCACATGGAGAATTATGGAAACCCAGAAAGAACCTCTCCCTGATTTTTGAAAGGTCAGTGGATTAACAAAATGATTGTGATGAAGAATGGGGTTCCAACAGAACTACATTCTGTAATCACTGATATGAAAAACAGAAATGTGTGTGTGTGTGTGTGTGTGTCTAAGTGCCTCTGAATAAGTGCCTCATGACTGTCAGGGCATGACATAGAAATGATGAAATGGCACCACAAGAAATTGCACAGGCATATGCAGATCAAGCTATGTAGGTCTGTTATATAAATAAATATATGAAATACACTGAAAATTTTATGCAGAGAACTGACATGGTTAGATTTGCATTCTTGATAGATTACAATGCCTTTAATCTGGGGAACAAATTTTCATGAAACATAACCAATGATGAGAACAAATTGGACTTTATCATGATTATTGAGGTAGGAGATGATGAGGACTTGAGTAAAAGAAATGGTAGTAAAGATGGAGTTGAACAGATCGATTCATGCAAGCATAAGATGGTACATGGATTACTTTTGATATGTGTGTGGGAAGGTGTCATCACTCGAATGTTTGTGTTCCCCCAAAATTTCAGTGTGTTGGTATTTGGAGATAGAGTTATTGGGAGGCAATTGTGTTCAGAAGAGGTCAAGAAGGCGGTACCCCATGTTGGGGCTAGTGCCATTATAAGAGGAGCGTGCTCTCTCTCTCTCTCTCTCTCTCTCTCCCTCTCTGTCTCCATCACATGAGGACACAGTGAGAGTGGTCATCTACAAGCCTGGAAAAGAGAGATCCCTATGAAAAACAAATGTCTGTTGCCTAAGCTAGCTAGCCTTTGGTATTTTTTTATAGCAGCCTGAGGTGATTAAGACAGAGAATGGGATTAGAAGTTCTTAAACTCAACTCCCCCATGTCCCACACTGTGTGCAGGGCTGAATGACGGAGGCACAAACTAAAACTGAGAAAAGAGGAGGAGTATTATGTTTGAAGGAAGGATAATTGGTTTTGATGTGTACATACTGAATCTGAGGCAAGGATGTCTAATAAGAAATTTCATATATATAAGAGGTGATAAGGGGCTTCCCTGATAGCTCAACTGGTAAAGAATCTGCCTGCAATGCAGGAGACCCTGGTTTGATTCCTGGGTCGGGAAGATCCACTGGAGAAGGGACAGGCTACCCACCCCAGTACTCTTGGGCTTCCCTTGTGGCTCAGCTGATAAAGAATCTACCAGTTGAGCCCTGGATTCAATCCCTGAGTTGAGAGGATCCCCTGGGGAAAAGAATGGCTACCCATTCCAATATTCTGGCCTGGAGAATTCCATGGACTGTATAGTCCATGGGGTCACAAAGAGATGGACATGACTGAGTGACTTTCACTCACTCACTCAAGAGGTGATGAAAGCATGACCAAAAGGAGGGAAAGAGCAAAAGCTACTGTAAGATATAAGTATGCATAGATGTTCCTCAAATACCCCCAAAGAGCTTCACCCTCTCTATATATCACATAAGGTAAGATAAAAGGTAATTTTGCCTTAAGTTAATTGAAAAATGTCAGATATTTTGCATACTCAGCTTCCTCTTCCTGTGAAGTTTAATTTCCTTTGGCGATACTTTATTTTCTTGAGGGATGAAGGCCATTTTGGAGACATGTTTATTGAATGTAAGTAAGAAACTAAAAGAATTCCATACTGATTTCCCAAAAGCAATTGGGAGACAAGGAAGGAAAATGATCTAAAGAGAAGATAATACGATTTCTGGGGATAGAGTAAGAATATTTCTATTACAAGAAAATAAAATTCAACTCATTTTAAGAATAATAAGAATTATTTGGCTCACATGACAAAATGTTCAGTGGTATCTGGCTTCAGGCATAGCTTGATCCAGGGTCTCCAACAGTGTCATCAAAGTTCAAATACTACTCTCTTTCCCTGCTCTTCTTTTCTCTGAAGGGTCTTATTCTCTTGTTACTTCTGTCTATGGTTGGGTTCTTAGTAGCTCTTTGTTTATATCATCCTAAGAATTTTATTAGGAAAAAAAAGTCTATTTTGAGCTCAAAAGAAAATCCCAGAATTAAGTCTTATTGGCCAGACTTGAGGCATATGTTTATCCCAGAACCATTATCTCCGGCGGGGATAGAGTGTATAGATTGGCTCAGCCTGAATTGTTTGCCCACAGATGGTGCTGGCTTGGGAGAAGAAAATACAGCATCACTGAAATGGGAGGAAATTTCCAACCGGAAGTCAGGTTCTGACTTAAGAAAGAAGAATGGAACCTGACATGGCAGAGTCAACAGCTATTCACCACAGAGCCTCACCACAAAAATAACTAGCTTGGAAGGAAGAAAGGTGTGCCTCTGTGTTGGGTTTGTGAACATCCAGCTGTGTGTCCACACTCACAGTGACAAGAGTCTACAGCAGGCTACTCCATCCTAGTTTTTTTCATTTGAGAGATTCCTCCTTTTCTCTCACTGGATTTAAAAAGCTGGAGAAGACTCTCACTGGGTCCTTGCTCCTAATAATTATATTAGCTCTTAAGAAGACATCTGAGACATCTCTGGGTAACTTCAGTCCTGTCATACCCTCTCACTTTCATTTGAAGCAAATAATGCTGTGTCCAATCTAGCATCAGAAAAACTTGATCTGAATTCATTCCCTAAATGTTGACACATCATAGGAAATGTACAAATGAAAGCTCATCAAAATGTGTCCAGAACGGTCAGGGACCACATAATGATCAAGACAATAGGAAATTTAAAACCATTTTCCTGTTGCCTTCTTTCCTTCACTAAGTCAATACACTCATTTTTCCACTCCTCCCTCCTTTCCTGCTGTCCGCTTCCATTAAATTAACAAAAAGACAGTTATCAATCATGCACAATTCAATGTGGATGGAGCTCAGAGTGGCCACCTTGCTCCTTGTCCTTCTGCAAACTGCTGACAGTCAGAGGGATTGTGAAACTGATTTTCTATGTAGCTCCAGAGAGCTGAAACTCATTTTTCCACTCTGGAAAAATAGAACTGGAAGAATAGTATTGGTTTGTACTTCATTTAAATACAAACATGTGATATGTCAGTTAAATTATACGCCAAATACATACTAAGTATCTAAATAGTCTACAAAATTTATAAAATCATTTAATTTATTAAATATCAAAATCTCAAACAAATTACTTTTTTTTTTAAATTTTATTTTATTTTTAAACTTTACATAATTGTATTAGTACTTTTAAACAGTACTTTATAACAAAGAAAAAGTTGAGCACTTTTTAAATGACATACTAACAAGTTGGAAGCCACACTGGACACTCAATGGCAATGTGTTTTTAAATAGTTGTACATAGCATATTTAGAGTAAATATAGAAAATGAATGCATGCTCGGTGAAGGCAATTAGAATCAAATCTGTTCCCAGCAAGCAGTTTAGTGCCTGACATAGTAGGTTCTGCATAAATATTTGTTGAATGATCAAACGAAAGAGAATTCCATTATATAAGATCTGGAAACAGAAATTGTACATACAGTAACTAATGCAAAAGGTCTTTGGAGAAAACAGACTAAAAAACAAAAAAAGGGCAAAAATCATCATGCCAAGCTTCAGCTATACCAATCTCAATTAATAATCAAGGTTCTATATTACTAGAGTAAAACTCTTTGAGAGAAAATTGCTTCCTGACAGCTTCTGTAATGCTAATAGAATCTTCAGACTCCGTTGTTGCACTGATGATTCACCTGTAAGAAGCAAGCACACTTTTTTTTCCCCTCATTATCAGCCCATTTCTGGTCTGATTTGCTTTAGATGATTTAGACTCTGCTGCATCTGAACTGTGACTTTGCTTATCAGAAAAGAGAATGAAAAATGAACAAAAGAAGGGGAGGAGGATTGTAAGAAGGAAAAAAAAAAAAACCACACGAGTGTAAAAGTATCTCAGTATCCTGCCCAGTCTTTATGATTTAGGTTGAAATGTTAAGTATTTAAGGACTTTTCCCTGCATCTGACTCCTGCAAAATCTACTATCTGGTATCCAAAGGATGTTACTTTATGGTGTGTGAAACAAAACCTGTTTTGTTTTGGTTTGCTTTTCAAACTGTCTGCAGTCCACAGCAACAGAGTTAGGGAATCCAGCTACATACATTATTGTTTTGCCATTCCTCACTGCAACCACTCCTTGTGGCCACAACTGAAGTTTGTCAGTTTAAGTCTGAAGTATATCTCTTGCCCATTAGCAGGCAGCTTTGACAATTTTTAAATAATATTAAAGCATTTGGGAGCCCAGGAAGGCCAGAAAGAAAGCATTAAGCCAAGTGTCCATTTCCCTAGAGAGCTGCCACTCTGTCGCTGCCACTCTGTCGCTGCCACGGGGCACAAATGAAGCTGTGATGACCTGTGGGCAATATATGAATTCAGAGCCAGCCACAGCATTTCATTTCAAAAGCTAAAGCTCTCATATTTACTTTACCCAGTGATAAGACCAGATGTCGGGTTTGTTATTGCAAGCCTCAGTATGTGGAGTGTGGGTTTACATTCAAACACCTGTAAGTGATCCTCTTTAAGATTAGTTTGATAGCAAACAAAGAGCTGAATTAATATAAATCTTATTACAAGTGAAGTGAAAATGGATCCCCATCTTGATTTGAATTACTGTTATGTTTTTACGGTTTCCTCTCTGGAAAACTAAGTCTGAGATACTATGCACAGAATGATGATACGGTAACCTGGTCAATCCAGCAATATTGCTTTACTTGCAGGCAGCTATACAGTTGGCTGCTATGTTAATGCAATTTTTTTAATTGTTTAGTGCAGACCCAACAAAGGATCACACTAATTTTCCCAGTTTAAAAGCGTTAATTTCATTCCCCCATTTCTGAGTTCTGTTCTTTTCTCACTTTTCCGTGATTATATAGCCTATCTGTATAGGTTTATAATACATGCAGAGCATTTCCTTGTGTGGAAGCTTTCTGGCAGTGATAGAATAGCAAAATCCACCTTTCATTTTAATGTTTATTAACTTCTTTAGTCTTTCTCTCCCGGAAAGAACCTGAAAAGTCTCAGTAGAAGTGTCAATTTTAAGAGAAAGCAAGCTTACTCTTAAATAATAAAAACTGCTGAATGTGAGCTATATTTTAAAAATTCATCAAAATGGCATCACTTCCTTTAATGCATCAAATTTTATTAATTAAAGTTGCCTTCCCTGGTCTTCCTGCACATTAGCATTTTTGATAGCTGGTTAGTAAACCTAAGCATCGTAATGGGTTCTTCTAAGATGATTTTTAAGACTCTTTAGAGAGCTACTCTGACTTATCTATATTGGAAACATCTACATTGGAAACATTACACTTGCAAAAACTACACTATCTGTAAGGTAGTTCAAATGTGGTTTTGTCACCATTTTGTCTAGTAATAAGTGAGGGAGGGAGAATAAAAGATTAGAATTCACTTCATTAATGCAAGATCCATCTTCTTAACAAAGTTCAAGTATACAGTGCAGAACTGTTAATTCTCATGACCGTGCTGTACTTTAGATCCAGAAAGCATTCATCTTGCCTAAATGAAGCTTTGTGCCCTTTAACCAACACCTCCCCATCGCACCTCCCTCTGCACCCAGCAACCACCATTCTAGTCTCTGCTTTTATACTTTTGACTGTTTTATTTTATATTGTTTTATTGAGATATAATTGATATATGACATTGTATTAGTTTGGGGAAGCCCATAATGATTTGAAAAGTATATATATTGTGAAATGATTATCATAAATTTAGTTAGCATTACCTCACATAGTTATAATATTCTTCTTGTGATGAAAACTTTTAAGATATTTTCTCTTGAAACTTTCAAATATACAGTAAAGTGCTGTCAAATATATTTAACAATAATAACCATGCTGTATGTTACATCACCAGGACTTATTTGTCTTATAAGAAGCTTTTACCTTCTAACCACCTTCCCCAATTTTACAAGCCCTCACTCACCAGCCTCTGGGAGCTACCAATCTCTTTGCTTTTGAGTTTCTACACATAAGTGAGATCATACGGTATTTATCTCTCTCTGACTTATTTTGCTTACCATGGTACCCTCAAGACTTCTCCATGTTTTTGCAAATGAGACCTTCTGATCTACTTTCTACTGCATAAGCATGTACTCAGTACAGGATAGCTAATAATGAAAGACGGGACAACAAAAAATCATTATATCAATTATTACTTTTTCCTTTCTACATTTTTAAGGATACAATAAACTGCACTGTACCATCTGCTGAAGAATATTAGTCTATTGAAAAAAAGGGTTAATGTGGAAACATTCACTTATACATCTATTCACTTTAGTCCTAAAGGGACTGCATGCTAAACTTTCTTGGTAGTCTTCACAGGTAACAAAGCATGGAGCTCATGGCAAATTTATATTGTGAGGGGCAATAATGATTTTGATGTTGAAAGTAAATGCTTTACTTATCATGACTGGTGTGCATGGTTTTAACCTCAAGCTATTCTTAAGGTAATTCTCCATCAGAATTTTAAAAAGCAGGTGTAAGCTTAGAAATGAAGACAAATCCACAGAAAGAATGCAGTCAGTACCAGTGCAAGGTCCTATGTCCACATCCTGTAACTACATGTCGTCAAGAACTAGTCAAGTACAATTAAGGCAAAATAATAATAATAATAGTATGATCAAGCATACTAAATAGTAGTGTAGCAATGAGGTTAACTTCAAATTTGACCCTGAAATATATAAATAAACTGAAAGAATGCAAGAAATAGGAGGTCATTCACTTATTTATATTGGAGCAAAGTAGGGGAAAGTGGGAATGTGCTAATTGGAAGGAATAATCCCAGGGTTGTAAGTATACTTAATACTCATCCATACCACCACTTATCTCCCAACCTTAACCTTGTTACTAGATTCACAGAAAAGAATCTGTTATTTCTAAAAATGAATTTTTCAAACTCTACAAAGCATATAAAAAAAAAGGAGTATATTATTTATTCTGACTCAGAGCTGAGTGGATTAATTCAACCATCTTTTGTAAATGTGTTTTTATGTTACATCAAAGCTAAATGACTCTCTGCTGTTGGCAATGCGTTACCTGGGTCTCAGTTCTTCCTTTGACTGGGAGAGTGATGATGAGCACATCGTTAAATGTCCCCAAGCCCTGGTACCCTTATCTACATATTGAAGAAATAAGATACATGTACTTGTCAAAGAGAACTGCTACAGGAATCAAAGGCAAAGCACTTTATTAGCCATTAACAAATTGGTTAAGAGCAGACTCTGAATTGACTTGCCTCAATTCTTATCCAGGCTTTATGCTTACAAGCTGTAGAGACGCGGGCTAGTGATTTCACCTTTCTTTGCATCAGTTTCCTCTCCAGTAAAATGAGGATGACAATACTACTTACTTCATAGAGTTGTCACAATTGAAAGGGTTAATTTAGGTAAAGAAATCTGTGTCTGGCATATACTGCTATCTAAGCATTTGTTGTTATTGCTATAGATATAATGTTGAGAATTCTAACAGATTCTTCTTCGTACACAACATAAACTGTTTACACTGAAGTTTAAGCACATATTTGAGTTGGTGGAAAAAGAGCTTGAAGAAAATGATTCAGCACATAAAGAGTGAAAATGATCTCCCCAAAGCTAAGGCAATCATCAAAAATTCCCTGGGCTTTCATTACCCTAAATTGTCAATTTATTGTATTTCAGTGCCCCATAATGATGGTGGTCATTATGTCTTGCTAAAAATGTAACTGCATTACATCAAACACTTTTCAAAGTTAATACAAGAATCTAAGTTATACACACTCACACATATATGTAGCTTTAGACCAAGTATTTAGCTTCGAAAATAATTGCATATCATTTTTCAACAAAATAAGGAAAGATAGCTGACTAGAAAGATGATAAATGCATAGATATGTAATCAGAATTTTGTTGCCATGAGAAAATATATTCTGAAGTCTCGGTTTGGAATGTAAGATATTAGGGATATTGGTTCAATGGTCAGTGGTCTCCTAGCAGGAGGTCACTGACTCACAGGGGAAGACCAGGTCATGTTACCACCTGAGAAGGAGGAAATTCCCATCTCTCAGCCTAGGCTGAGATAAATCTTGTGCTAGGTACAATCCTCCCCTCATTTCCTCAGGGACAGCTTCAGTCTGTGTGATGTTGTTGCAGGTTTCCATGGAGTGTATCTGTACCTGAAACTGATTTAAAAGATTTCACATTGTACAGCCCCTCCTCTGAGTTGCCTCTCTTCCCACACCCATCAACTGCCAGGCCAGCTTCTTATTTGTGTGTTTTTGGTCTTTTTTAGAACCTGATATACATACCTTTGATGGTTCAGATAATAAAGATTCTGCTTACAAGGCAGAAGACTGGGGTTCAATTCCTGGGTGGGGGACATCCCGTGGAGAAGGGAATGGCAACCCACTCCAGTATTCTTGGAGAATTCCATGGACAGAGGAGCCTGGTGTGCTATAGTCCATGAGGTCACAAAGAATTGGGTACAACTGAGTGACTAACACACACAATCACGAATAATAGCTAGCAGATGGTCAAAAATTCTAAATTCATATCCATTTTATTTTAATGATTACTTGATTGTTTGTATGCAATACCAAGGAAAATAAAGATTTATCCACAAAATTAACTTTTAGTGGCTCAAGCAACAATAGCTGTTAGGAAAACTACTCATAAAAGAAGAGCCAAGCCAAGTGATTTTAAGGAGACCTGCAATCATTTTCTACTATAAATCAGGAAAATTGAAAAGTTAACAGACTGTTTAGATTTACAAATGAAAAAAAAATTGCGTATGGATATTTTCATACATATTTAGAGTGTTATCTGCATTCACAAAAACACAACACAAATTCATTTCACACATAAAAAAGTATGAAATGTGAAATGTTAGGGCATCATTTAATCCATAGGTATATGTGTGTATGACAAGGAGGCTCATTTCATTTCTTCTCTAATAAGAAGGACACTGCAGTAGAAAATATGGAAATTTCTAACATAGTATATTCATACATCTAGACTATCTCGAGGACAGTCTTTCTTTGTTTTTGAGGTCATCATAAAACTCAGTGACCTGTGAAGGTAAGAAATTACTGGATCTGTTGCTCTTGGAGCCATGAATCTGGCTGAATCTCAGTGATGGCATAAAGGGACAAAGTATACATTTTAAAAAATTGTGCACCCTAGACATTTTCCATAGCCACATTTTCACTGTGTCAACCAACAGGGTTGTCTTGGCCATAACAGTCATATCATGGAAAACGATGAATTTTATATTCTAAAGACTTGGCTATAAAACAAGAACGAATTGACTATGCCTGTTGACTTAAAGTAATCCACACTCAAGTGGTAAATTATAGGATGAATGATCAAAATAAGTAATTTACTTTTGATGCTAGGGAACAACCACATATACTATAAAGCACAGAAGCATAATTTAGTGAGTTGCAAATATTAAGCTTTGAAAAGTTATCCTTTTAATTATCCTAAGGACTGTACTGGGTTTCTCTTGTGGCCCAGAGGTAACAAATCCACCAGTAAAGCAGGAGCCACAGAAGACGTGGGTTTGATTCCTGGGTCAGGAAGATCCCCTGAAGGAGGGCAGGGCAACTCACTCCAGTATTCTTTCCTGAAGTATCACATGGTCAGAGGAGGCTGGTAGGCTATAGTCCATAGGGTTGCAAAGAGACAGGCATGACTGAAGTGACTCAGCACACACTCAAGGATTGTATTACAACAGAAAATTTTTAAATTGTTACGTGATATTTGAGTTCATTATTTGGCAAGTTTGAGTAGCACCAACTGGAAGACAAGAGACTCAAAGCTGACTCCAACTCTAGCAGTGACTCAGTCAGTATGACTATGAACTTCACAGCTCAACGCCCTTGATTGCTTATAGCAAAAAGAGGGGATTAGACAAAAGATCTGGATTCTGACCTAGTTTCTGAGACTAGACAAGATATTAAATGCTGAGTTTTCAACTCTCAAATTTGTTATCATATTTCAAACTGCTCAAAAGGTGTTTATACAAAGAAAAGGAAGGAAAAAAAAAAGAAAAAATGGGGAAAATAATTCTATTCATATTCCTAGGAATAAATTAGAAAATTTGAGAATGAGGAGAAGAACATAAAAAAATTGCAAGTTTTATTTATTCCATCCACTCATACAAATACACATTTCCCTTCCCCACCAATTTGTGAAGCAATATGGCTCAAATAGCTATATAATTATATGACAAAACGCAATCCTCTTAAAAAGGGGGATCACCGTCAAGTCTTTCTTCAAGCTGATACTCAATGATGATGGTCCAAAACTACTCCCATCAAAAAGAAGAGTTGAGCCAGAGGAAAACAACCTCCCCACCACTGCCTTGGCATACACACCACAAGCCTCAGAGACGCCCCAGTGCCCTCACAGTGTAACAGTGTTCAAACGCATCCTTCCTCTAGGCACCAACTTCCGACTTACATGAAAACCAGAAAGTAGACAATTTTTTAGAAAGCTGAAACCTCTTGATTCGTTATGTCTAGACAAGTCTTGATGTATGATATAAACCAGTTTCACATGGTGCTTAAGGGAGAAATCATGGTTGGGCTTTAGAATGCTAACCAGCAATCTTGGGAGTCTGTGCCCAGCTGTTTTCAAAAGTGTACTCTGTGAACTCATAACACCCTCAGAAAACCTGGTCATCACTCTCCAGGTATCTGGGACAACCAGGAAGGAACAAAAGCCTGAATGTAGAAGTCATTTTTCTTTTTTTGGTCTTTTATGCATGCAAAATGTTTCTGGTCATGAAAGAGGTAACAGTTCTCTTTATCCTTCAAACTTACCTAAAGCACTTTTGTTTTTTAAGTGTTTAGTGGAGTATGATTGCTTTATAATGTTGTGTTATATGCATTATGCATATGTTACATGTGTACAGCAAAGTGAGTCAGCCATAGGAATACATATATCCCTCTCTTTTAGAATTCCTTCCCATTTAAGGAACCGCAGAGCATTGGATACACTTAAGAACTTTTTATATAAAAAATCTGATTTCTTCCTGTATCTGTGGATATCCTTTTCTTGGATCATAGCCTTGTCAGGGTTAAGGGCCCTGCATAACTCACTGAAGCTATGAGCCATGCCATGCACCATGCCATGCAAAACTGACAGGTCATAGTGAAGAGTACTAATAAAACATGGCCCACTCGAGGAGGAAATGGCAGCGTTCCACTATTCTTGACTGCAGAACCCCATGGACAGTATGAAAAGGCAAAAAGTTATGGCACTGAAAGATGAATGCCCAGGTCAGAAGGTATCCAATATGCTATTGGGGAAAGGCAGAGGGCAATTACTAACAGCTCCAAAAAGGATGAAGTGGCTGGGCCAAAGCAGAAATAGTGCTCAGTTGTAGATGTGTCAGTTGGAGAAAGTAAAATCCAATGCAATATTGCATAAAAACAATATTGCATAGAAACCTGGAATGTTAGGTCCATGAATCAAGGTAAATTGGATGTGGTCAAGCAGGGGATGGTAACAGTGAACATAGACATCTTAGGAATCAGTGAACTAAGATGGAGAGGAATGGTTGACTTTAATTCAAATGATGATTATATCTACTACTGTTTGCAAGAGTCCCTTACAAGAAATGGAGCAGCCCTCACAGCCAACAAGAGTCCAAATGCAGTACTTGGGTGCAATGTCAAAAACAACTGAATGATCTCTGTTCATTTCCAAGGCAAACCACTCAATATCACAGTAATCCAAGTCTATCCCCCAAACACTGATGCCAAAAAAGATGAAGTTTACCGGTTCTATGAAGACTTACAACAGCTTCTAGAACTAATACCAGAAAATGATGTCCTTAACATCATAGGGGATTGGAATGCAAAAGTAGGAAATCAAGAGATACCCAGAATAACAGGCAAGCTTGGCTTTGGAGTACAAAATGAAGCAGGGCGAAGGCTAACAGAGTTTTGTCAAGAGAATACACTGGTCATAGAAAACACCGTGTTCCAATAACCCAAGAGACAACTCTACATATGGACATCATTACATGATCAACACAGAAATCAGATTTATTATATTCTTTGCAGGCAAAGATGGAGAAGCTCTATGTAGTCAATAAAAATAAGACTTGGAGCTGACTGTGGCTTAGATCATGAGCTCCTATTGCAAAATTCAGGCTTAAATTGAAGAAAGTAGGGAAAGCCATTAAATCATTCAGGTATGATCTAAATCAAATCCCTTATGATTATACAGTGGAGGTGATGAACAAATACAGGGGGTTAGATATTTTAGATAGAGGGCTTGAAGAACCATGAATGGAGGTTTGTAACAATATATAGGAGGCAGTGACCAAAACCAACCCATAGAAAAAGTAATGCAAGATGGCCAACTAGTTGTCTGAGGAGGCTTTATAAATAGCTGAGAAAAGAAGAGATACAAAAGGCAAGGGAGAAAGGGAAATATACATCCAACTGAATGCAGAGTTCCAGAAAATAGAAAAGAGATAAGAAGGCCTTCTTAAATGAACAATGCAAAGAAATAGAGGAAAATAATGGAATGGGAAATACTAGAGATCTCTTCAAGGAAATATTTCATGCAAAAATGGGCACAGTAAGGGACAGAACCAGTAAAGACCTAAAAGAAACAGAAGATATTACAAAGAAGTGGCAAGAAAACACAGAAGAACTATACAAAGAAGCTTGTAATGACCTGGATAACCATGATGGTGTGGTCACTCAGGTCAGTTCAGTTCAGTTCAGTCGCTCAGTCATGTTCAACTCTTCGTGACCCTACAGACTGTAAAATGCCAGGCTTTCCTGTCCATCACCAACTCCCGGAGTTTGCTCAAACTCATGTTCATTGAGCTGGTGATGCCATCCAACCATCTCATTCTCTGTCATCCCCTTCTCCTCCCAGCATCAGGTTCTTTTCCAATGAGTCAGTTCTTTGCATCAGGTGGCCAAAGTATTGGAGTTTCAGCTTCAGCATCAGTCCTTCCAATGAATATTCAGGACTGATTTCCTTTAGGATTGACTGGTTTGATCTCCTTGCAGTCCAAAAGACTCTCAAGAGTCTTCTCCAACACCACAGTTCAAAAACATCAATTCTTCAGTGCTCAGCTTTCTTTATAGCCCAAATATACAACTATTCATACATGACTACCAGAAAAATCTACTAGCTTTGACTAGACAGACTTTTGTTGGCAGAGTAATGTCTCTGCTTTTTAATGTTTCCAAGACATCTTGGAGTGTGAAGTTAAGTGAGTATTAGGAAGCATTGCTAGGATCAAAGCTAGTAAAAGTGATGGAATTCAATCCAAGCTATGTAAACTCCTAAATGATAATGCTGTTAAAGTGCTGCACTCAATGTGTCAGCAAATTTAAAAAACTCAGCAGGTGCCACAGGATGGGAAAAAGTCAGTTTTCATTTTAATCCCAAAGAAGGGCAATGCCAAAAAATGTACAGATTTCTGTATAATTTCATTCATTTCACATGCTAGCAAGCTTACACACAAAATCCTTTAATCTAGACTTCAGCAGTACATGAACTGAGAACTTCTAGATGTACAAGCTGAGTTGAAGAGGCAGAGGAACCAGAGATTGAATTTCTTACATTTCCTGTATCATGGATAAAGCAAGGAAAAAAAAATTTTTTTTTAAATCTACTTCTTCAGCTTCATAGACTGGAATAAAGTCAAAGGTTTTACTTTGACTGTGTGGATCACATCAAAGTGTGGAAAATACTTAAGAGATGGGAGTATCAGACCTCCTAAAGTGTCTTCTTGAAAAACCTGTGTGCAGGTCAAGAAGCAACAGTTAGAACTGGACATGGAACAACTGACTGGTTCCAAATTGGGGAAAGAGTATCAAAGCTGTGTATTAACACCCTACTTATTTAACTTATATGCAGAGTACATCATTGAAACTCTGGCCTGGATGAATCACAAACTAGAATCAAGATTGCTGGGAAAATCAACAACCTTAATGGCACCTTAATGGCAGAAAGTGAAGAAGAACTAAAGACCCTCTTGATGACTTAAAACTCAGCATTCAATAAACTAAGATCATGGCATCTGGTCCCATCACTTCATGATAAACAGAAGCGAAGAAAGTGGAGACAGTGACAGATTTTCTTTTTTGGAGCTCCAAAATCACTGAGGTGACTGCTGCCATGAAAATAAAGGATGCTTGCTCGTTGGAAGGGCAGCTATGACAAGACTGCTGCTGCTAAGTCGCTTCAGTCGTGTCCGACTCTGTGTGACCCCATAGACGGCAGCCCACCAGGCTCCCCCGTCCCTGGGATGCTCCAGGCAAGAACACTGGAGTCGGTTGCCGTTTCCTTCTTCAATGCATGAAAGTGAAAAGTGAAAGTGAAGTCGCTCAGTCGTGTCCGACTCCTAGCGACCCCATGGACTGCAGCCTACCAGGCTCCTCCATCCATGGGATTTTCCAGGAAAGAGTACTGGAGTGGGGTGCCATTGCTTCTCCAATGATAAGACTAGATAGCATAATAAAAAGCAGAGACATCACTTTGTTGATGAAGGGCCATATAGTCAATGCTATAGTTTTTCCAGTAGTCATGTACGGATGTGAGAGTTAGATAATAAAGAAGGTTAAGCACCTTGATGCTTTCAAATTGTGGTTATGGAGAAGGCTCTTGAAAGTTCCTTGGACTGCAAGGAGATCAATCTGATCAATCTTAAAGGAAATTAACACTGAATATTCATTGGAAGGACTGATGCTGAAGCCGAAGCTCCAATACTTTGGCCACCTGATAGGAAGAACCAGATCATTGGAAAAGACCCTGATGCTGGGAAAGATTAAAAGCAAAAGGAGAAGAGGGCGGCAGAGGATGAGATAGTTAGTATCACCATTCAATGGGCATGAACATGAGCCAACTCCAGGAGATAGTGGAGCCTGGGGTACTGCAGCCCATGGTGTCGCAGAGAGTCAGACAGGACTCGGGGACTGAACAAGAGCAACAATATCCTTGTACATAAAATGGATGGGTGAGGTCTTAATACCCTTTGTACTGAAAACAAGTCTTTTCAGATGCAACAGTGAGCACCCTGTTCCTTCTCTACCCATATTCTTTTTACTGCTGTCTGCATTAAATTCCAACTATATTTTTTGAAAACCAAATTTATTTTCAGGATTAATAATCTGAAAAGTCACCCTCATCCAGCCTCAAATTGGTCTTTTGTCTCATTCTATAAGGTTATTCACTTTTCACTATCCTTTGGAATTCTCACATGGAGAGAAACAGAATTATTAGGTTTTAAATACTAATGTGAATTAATTTATTCACTGAAAGAGGCTAAAATAAAGAGATTTGTAAAATAATGGTAGATGGAAAATTTTCCTGAACTGATATGATTCTCATTAAGAATCTAATGCTTGTTCTGGAACACATTGGTTTATTACTTTCCAAATACATTTGTTTTTTTTTTGTTTTTTTGTTTTTGTAGACACAAGCTTAGAATCAAACACTCTATAATTGACTATTTAGGAATGTTTTCTATTGAATCATTGACCTTGGTGATCTGTCACAACTTGAGAAAGTGATCCACAAAACTCCTATGCCACCACTGAAATATCATAGGAATATTTACCTATCATGCCTGTGCTCAGAATGGTATTTGACGAACACAAAATCTTTAAAGATTGTTGGATACATTTACAATTTAAAGTCAAACTGAAGCTTTTTGGTGGTTTTTTTTATTGTTGTTGTTTATTTTTTGGATTTTTCCTTCATTTTTTTCACATTTCATCCAACACTCTGAGGAAAAGTTATTTTTGCATTCACAGACACTTAACAGAGTTGAATATACTGTAATATGTTATTTACCAGATATAGTAAATGCTGAGGTTTGTTTTTCTAATCTATTTATTTCTTTTTCTTATCTCACAAAAACAGCTTTCATCTAAAGAATTTGGTTATGTTACATTGTTAGCGTAAAGCAAAACCATTCTGAAGGATGTACTCATCCTTGATTTTAATACCAGTAGAAAAGGGTTTTTTCAAAGGTGATAACATACACCTATTGAAATAAAGTTATTTTCCAGACACACTTTCCCTCTCCCTGTTTTTCCTTTGAACAGTGTGCACATATTTTTCAAGTGTAGCTGTAGAATCACAAGGTCTGAGCGCCAGAAAGCATCCTGAAGGTTTGTCACACCAACCACATCTTGTGACACAGCTAAGGATAGCCTGTGCCCATGAAAACAATTTTTCTCTACACTCTACTAGTAATTGGGCTGTATGGGGAACAATCAGACAAATGTTATCAAAAGAAATTAAATTTTTGACATGTTCACCAGTTTCACACTGCATTGTATCTTTCCTGTCCTAAAGGCTCCTTTCTCTTTTATATCTTGCAAACAAATTGTTACAGATCATTATTTTTACTGATTTTCAATAGAACACAGAATGAGACAGGTCAATGCCAGCATGGCAAGACATATGTTAAAGAAGGGGTAAAAGCCAAGAGAATATTTGTTAAAGGATTATTTCTGTTGAGTTTTTGAAGCAGTGAATATCAAATAATCCATTCAACCTCTGATCAAAAGCCAAGTGAGAACTATCTTTAGATATGTTGACACAAAGGAGTTGGGATTTGTGAATTTCCAACTTTGAGGCAGATAAGGAAAGATGAAGAATGGTACTGAGGGAGGGCAAATCTGTGGGCCTCCACCCCTGAAGACTTAAAGCTCTGCCATCTCTCCATCATCACCGTGACAGACACGGTGGGGTGTCTCTGCCCTTCAGCTCACCCTGGACACCCTGTTCAGGCTGAAGCCTGCCCTTGTGAAAATTCTCCCCTGCCACCTTAATATTGCCTTCGATCTTTCCATTTGAGGGGGAAAATGTGTGAAGAATGGGGTATGGGGAAGTAAAGAGAGAGACATTAATGTGATGATGCAGAGAGAATACCGTATTATTTCTGGCAACAATCCACTTAGAGTCCTCAGGTCATCCTCATCTGTATTTTATCCATTCTTTGTGGAATTTTTCATTTGGTTCTTTGTGTTTTACTTCTTAATTTGATTCTATTGATTTTGCCTCACTCATCATTACTATACATCAGATTGATGACTCCTGACCAGTTCTTAACAGAAATTACTAGAGGAGCCCTTGTAAATACCTTAAATGAAAAAGAAAAAGCATAATTACTTGTGTGGCAAATATTTCCTTATTGCTATTCATCACTTTATCTTTAGAAAATTTTGGCAACTGACTTGCCAATAGATGCGTCTTAAAAGCTTCCCTTTACCGTCTACCCCACTAATTCTCTGCTGTTGACGATGCTCCTTGAATCTAGAGGTAGCGACATCAGTGCAAGTTTAATTGTTTATCTTGGCTTCTGTTTCATATTCCCAGTCTCATCAGCTCTACTTGGCTCTCTTCTCATCTGTCCCTAGTTCTCTCTCTTCCTTTCAGATTTCCAGCTAAGTATCTTATTCTAGGCATCAAATGCCAAGTTCTTTCTTTCTATTTCTTTAGCAATAGGTTGATTCTCATCTCCATTCTGTTTCTAGAATGACATTATAAATGTGCCTGCCTTGACAGAATGAATAGAAAACCATCTCTGATTCTTCCCTGCCCTAGTCTGCCTGGACAGACTACACTAGATGACGATTTCCAACCTTGGTCATTTATCAACCCATTAACAGATCTCTGATGTGTCACTAAAAATCTATCAGGAGACAGACCTGGAAATGCAAACAGGAAACACTGTACAATTACTGGTTCTACCCGAGTATATCCTTGGCACACTGTTTTATATCCCTTCAGGGGGAGCAGTTAGAATTCACAAATAGTGACTTAATATTTTAATGCACTTCTGTTTCCTTACAGATTTTTGTGCCAAGAGGCATTTGGGGGACAAGAAAAAGAACGAATTGCTTACTGTACTAATGGAAAAAGCTTTGGCTCTAAATAGTATTTACAGTATTAAAATTAATGATTAGCCACCAAGTTGATATAGAGAATATGAAAATAGATGCAAACCCTCTTTCAGAAGCATACAGATCTAAACACCTGCTGCCTTCAGAGCAATGGCTACTCTGTGCGACAGGTTTAGAGCCCGTGTCCCTCCCCGCAGCCTCAGCGAGGCTGCTGACTGTCAGTATTAAGGCTGATGCCCCACCCCCAACCATTTTGCCTTTCATCACCTAAAGCTCTCAGCCAGAAAGTGGTGACAGAGGCGGCCTGCGTTGTATGTCAACAGATTATCAGGATGGTTAGTAATATTCCCTTGCTAGGAGCCTTTTTAAATCCCTGCATTGGCAATCCTAAAGCTCTGTTGATTTTTGTTCCTTGCTGATAAGGCTTTTAATGGCCAAAGCCTGATATATTTTTAGGTCTTTTGTCACCACGGGTCTCCTGTCACTCACTGAGGTTGAAATCAGCAGGTTATTAGTTTGTCCGATGTATAATCTCAAGTCCCATGGAACAAGAGTTTGCAGCAAGCAGGCCCCCTGACTCGGAAATTTACTTTTGATTTTTATTCATAGAGTACTGTCATTGCTGCCTTTAAAACTAAAGTGAAAACATATCTGTCTGGAGCTGTGCTTAGGACTCTCTTAAGGAAAATGTGTTTTAAAGCAGCCTGCTATGTTTCATTAAAATGATATATAGATCTATTTGCTTAACACATCAAAATATAGCTCAAATATTTTTAAATTACTGGATGATTCTTTTTTTCCCTGTAAGAGAGGTAATTAGAATCTCTTTTTAATTTAGATTGTGGCACTTTTTAAAAAATAGAGGGTAACAAATCATCACATGGGAAACTAAATTAAATATAGGGAGAAAAAACCTTCAGCATACCAAGAAATATTGGGCCCATGTCCTTTAAAAGATACATTATGGAAAGAAGCCCTTATTTACCAGTGAATGTTCTTTAACTGGAGGGTTTTGTTAACGGAAATAAATCCATGTGCAGTCTCTCATTTGTAACCGCAGCTCCCCTGTTTAAGAAGGAGAATATAACAAAAGGGAAAGACAGCAGGAAAGGGGACTTTGGAAAGATTTCACTGGAGTAGTTTAGTGGGGAAGGAGCAATTGTAAACATCCAGGTGGAGTAAAGGAAACACAGGAAGCAGTCAGCCAGGCAAAGTAAACACACGGTGAGTTTGACGCAGGAGATGAGTACGTGGCAAATCTCAGTTTCCGTCAGAGTGCAAAAGACATATCCTGTTAAGGATGTGACTTTTGTTTAAAAAGTGTGTGTGTTAGTGGCTCAGTTGTGTCTGACTCTTTGCAACTCCATGGACTGTAGCCCGCCAGGGTCCTCTGTCCATGGAACTCCCCTGGCAAGAATACTGGAGTGGGTTGCCATTTCCTTCCCCAAGCCTGACCCAGGGATCAAATCCAGGTCTCTCAGATTGGAGGCAGTTTCTTTACCATCTGAGCCACCAGGGAAGCCCTTTACTTTTTTTAATTTTTAAGTCACAAAATATTAAATTGCAAAAGAAAGGGTAGGGTGACATATTCTCAATAGTCTGCTTTAGGAAGACATTTCAAATCCAGGCTTGACCCGGGACAGAAGGTGGCATAGTGGGCAGGATATGTTTGAAATAAAGGGGTCATTGTGCTGAAATGAAGTGAAAAAAATCCATGTGGAGAAGGATGTGTTAACACAAGGCACAGTGTGGTTTTAGGATAAATAGCTCTGTTGGATGAAAGAGCCCTTTAAATAAAAAGCGCAAAGATTTAAAGATACCAACAATGAAAAGTGATGAGGATTATACACAAAAACTTCCTGGAAAAGTAAGCCAGATATAGCCTTCATCACAGGATCCTATCCAACTGTACATCTTCCTGTTGTAAAAATATACACTCCCTTTCACTAAATCTTAGTTACTTTCTCCTGAAGAACCTGCTTGTTTCCCAATGGACAGCTCCCTCACAGCTACTTCACTTTCAAGAACTAAAACTTATCCATTTCATCAAAAGCTGAAGAGTCACAAAGGGAGGCATATATTGAAGCAGCCCTGACACCTGGAAAGGCGCGGGGCACAGGGCGTCCTCAGCCGAGCAGTGAATTAAACGGTGGGTGGGCGGCGGCAGAGCCCATCCAATGCCCTCGTCAGCCTTCCCGTTCTCTCCACGGAGTTCACTCCGATTTTCAAGAGAATAAAATAATATGGAAGTTTGGGATGCTGTACAAACAGCACGTTTTTCCCCCTCCGCATTTGTCTCTGAAGCTCAGCGCTACAAATTTCCTAATGGTTGCTCTTCCCTGAGCAATTCTACCATGGGCCTGTCATTTCCACTATAGCAACATTGCGCTTACTAATGAAAACTTTGATATCGTGGAAGCTCACATTCATTATTTACTGTTGCTTCTCTCTGACCTTCCCTCAGTTTTTGACAAAAGTTACTATTACACAGAAAACCTCTTTTCTGCAAGCACCTACTATTTTGTCCTATCTCCATATGTACTTCCTTAGCGTTTCCTTTGTTACTGTTATTAGAAAGGCAATACTTAAAAAAGAAATACTGAGAAAGTGACAAGCGAGGTAGGAGACAAAATACTTATTATCAACATGTGTTATTTTAATATAATTTATTTATACATCTGCCTTGCAAATAATCCACTATGTATATAATGGCCACTTTATATCTCTTTGAAATGCATAACAAATAAGACACATAGATATGCCATGGAAATACTTAAAAACTAATTATGATAAAAGTATATAATGTGAAATACTTGAGAACTATCCAAAGGAAGATATTATGAGATTGAAATGTGTAACACACAAATGGTATGCATCAGTATTTAAATTGTGTAATATCAGGACATCATGAAAACAGGTTTATTGGTAATGGTATCTCAAATGAAATAAAATTTGAACCATATTTTTCCAGAAAATGATGTAAATAGATGAAAATAAGCAAGGACTTTCAGCTGATGAGGTCTTGTGTAAACAGTCACTAGTTTACTTGAAATTTAGAGGTAGAAACAGATGATCTAACAGTTCCTAGGCCCATTAAATATTTTGAATATGATTTTTCAGCATATCAAATTTAACCAGATTGAATATTTGAGTCCCATTCCAGTGAACAACTTTAAATGAAGGATTTTCTTTTTAATGAAGCATTTGCATTTAATCATAAATTTGGAATGCAACATTTTAACTTGGTTATTTCTATTGAAATTAGTTCTTTCTGGACTTTATACTTATTCTTTAGTAAACACACTGTTTCTCAAAATATATTTAAAAAATAAAAGATTAGAGAAATAGTTATTTATAGAGAAACCTGGGAAATATAGTACTTACAGTAGCAAATCCATAGTTATGTAATAAAAATTTCCAAAATTTTATCACTAAAGCATGTGCAACAGCTCCAGAAGACTATTTTTAAAAGAAAGACAGAAACAAATTTTAGAAAAGTGATTCACAAGACTGCAGTTATTGACAGAGAAAAGCTGAAGTACCAAGTAATAGATGAGTCAGAAGCAAATTTAGTAGTAGTACATCAAAGAATGTTTTAAAAATTCATCATCTGGGGAGAATTATAATCTACTCTGGCTATAATAAGCAAAAAAGAAAAAAAGAAGAAAATATGTCTATTTAGAATGAAACTTGAATTAACAAAAATCTTCAATAATTTTTAAAACTATCTGCCTCTTCTTTAATTACAGCTTTATTGAGGGTACAAGTCACCCTTCTGAATTGTACGAGTTAGTACTTTTTGTGTATTCAGTCATACAATCATCACTATCTAATCTTAGAACATTTTCGTCATCTCCAAAAGAAACCCCATACCTGTTAGCAGTCACTCTCCATTTTCTCCCAATTCCCCAATTCCCTAGGCAACCCTTAAATCAACTTGCAACCTCTATGGAGTTCAATATTTTAAACAATTCATATAAATGGAATTATGCAATGCATGGTCTTTAGCGACTGTTTTTTGTATTTTTTTTTTTCCATTTACCATGTTTTCAAGTTTCATGCATGACACTGGATGTAGGTAGCCTTTCCCTTCTCCAGGGGATCTTCCCAACCCAAGGATATAACCCACGACTCCCACATTGCAGATGGATTCTTTACCAGCTGAGCCACAAGAGAAGCCCCATGCACGATATAGTATGTATCAATACTTCATTTTTTATTTAACTGCCAAATAATATTCCATTGTATGGTCACCACAAATTGATTATCCATTGATCAGTTGATGAGCATTTGAGTTGTTGCCACTTTTGACTATTAGGATGCTGTTATAAACATATGTGTACAAGTTTTAATGTGGATACATTTTCATTCCTCTTGTATACATACCTAGGAGTTGAATTGTCTTGTCTCCTCTTGAGTAATAAGATAATAAACAAATATCATGGCATATTTTAACTAAAAACAAAATACAAAACAAAAAGAAGCTTTTGATGCAGGTTGTGGCTAATATAATGCCCTCCAGTGTTCTAGTTTTGTAATATTGTACAATTAAAACTGATAGAATTATAATCTGCAGTGAGTCTAGGAGCAGGAGATTGTCAGCAAGATACTAGACTATTTGTTTACCACAGTATACTTAGTCAAGCAGAAAATTGGAGCAACTTAAAAAAATTCTCAGCAGTAAGGTTGAAACAAAAAGTAATTAAAATTAACTCAATCAAAAATATAATCAAAGTTTAATGGGCTTTTTTCTTTAAAATTGTGGTTCAATGAAAAATTTATTTAATGATGAAATTATTCAAATAAGATTTAAGCAAATTTAGACTGACAGAATAGTATTCATGTCAGCAGTAGTTGTGCTGTAAGAGAAGTATCTAACCCTGAGTAAATAAAATCTGATGACTCCAGTGGACTCAAAGCAAGACATATGAGACGAAATGTATTCTGCTTTGTTGTTGTCAGATGGAAATTTGTCAGAATACAATATTTTCAAGTGATGTATGGGACCGAACATAAAATGATTATTCATCCTATTGTATGATATTTGAAAAAGGACTCATTCTATCCATTTTAAATTCAATATTAACCAGGATTTATTTTTGCACTTATTTTTAAAATACAAATTGTGTATATTTAAGGTCAACCACCTCCTAATATATTACCTTTTGTTTTGATTTGTGGTGAGAAGACATGAGATCTACTCTCTTAGCAGATTTTCAGTGTACAATACAGTATTAACTACAGATACCATGCTGGTAATTAGATCTCTAGAACCTATTCATCTTACATAATTGAAACTTTGTATCTCTTGACCCCATCCTCCCACCACCCTGCCCCTGGGGTGGTGACTATGGCAAGAGAATAATTCATAGGTTAAAACTATAAATTTTGGGGGGCATATTAAAGATTAATTTTGAAGGGTCTTATTCTGTCTCTGACAAAATATTTAGTGGTATTCATTGTTTGATTTTATTAGCCTGGCTTCCAAGCAAGATCCCTGGTTGATGCCTTCCTGTATGCAGAAGACACTTTGAGGATTCACTTAGGACTTCCAACAAAAAAAAAAACTAGAGATTCAAATGTCTTACCTGTTAACATGCAAAGAAGCTTATGCCTCTCACTTTTAAACTTTGCCTCTTTTTTTCTTTTCATTAGTGATTCTCAACTTTTTCCCACTCAAATCATCTGGAAGTTATAAAGATATAATGTCTATCTCATCTGTGAATATTCTCATTTAATTGGTCTGAGATGTGGCCTGGGCATTAGAATTTTCAAAAATTACTAGGATGATGCTAATGTACAACCCATGGTTGAAAATCAGTGTCTTTGCTAAACCTGCTGCTACTAAGTCGCTTCAGTCGTGTCCGACTCTGTGCGACCCCATAGACGGCAGCCACCAGGCTCCCCCGTCCCTGGGATTCTCCAGGCAAGAACACTGGAGTGGGTTGCCATTTCCTCCTCCAATGCATGAAAGTGAAAAGTGAAAGTGAAGTTGCTCAGTTGTGTCCGACTCCTAGCAACCCCATGAACTGCAGCCTACCAGGCTCCTCCGTCCATGGGATTTTCCAGGCAAGAGTACTGGAGCGGGGTGCCATTGTTCCTCTACCTTCAAAGCTAAATACTACAAACAACATTACCCATGAAATTGTCTTACAAAGTCATGAGCTTGAAAGGGCCTCCGACACTGCCAAAGCGTGCTCCTCTAACTCTCTGATTCATGTTCTACCAAAGCTTGTTTTTAAAACTCCACTTGATTCTACCAAAACTTGTTTATAAAACTTCACATAACACCCAGTACATGTCAAGTCATGTTTTAGTTCTTTATTTCTAGATAAAAAGAATCCATTAAGACTGAATCTTCCAGCTAACAAATGTTAAATTCTATAATGTCACACCCATGTAATAATGAACAAGTGGCTCCTCCTTAACCTCTTCTTTCAATGTATCCATGCAATCTCATCAAATTTACACTCCCTTATCCCATGACATCCTATCCTGGCTTCCAGGGAATAGATTATCTGTTCCCTTGGTGTTTTTAACTAAGACTTGTCCAAAGATCCTTCCCCAATATTTATTTAATGCCTCCCTTCTTAGTAACTCCCTGTATCTCTCTTTCTCATCTCATTAAATCCATTGGGTGCTTACTCTCATGTCACTTATCTCTCAGAAGTGTTGAATATTTACATTTTTGAAAAATGTCCTCCTCTGGACTTCTATGACACAGCATTCTCTTCTTTAACCCCCTTCTTCTCCAGTCTTTGTCTGAGCCCATGCCTACTAGCAAACCTGTGCCTATTGGCATTATTCAATCCCCAAACGCCAGCACCTTCCTCTTGTGACAGCATTCTGTCCTTATGCCCACAACTTCAATTTCCACCTATGTACATGTGATTCCAATCTTATATTGAGATTGATGAGATCTTTCTATTCACACATTTTCTGTTTTCATCTTCGACTCTCTAACATTTCAAGAGCTGGGAAAGGTATAGATTTTATTTCCTTTGCAAGTTAACATCTTGGTTGGCTGCAGCTTTATGGATACTGAAATAAGATACAGGACTCCTGGATCAGACATTGAAGGTTTTATTATAACAGAAGTAGTAGTTAAAGGGCCAACAAATTTGGGCCAGTTTCTCTGGGCTCAGTTCCTGAAGAGGGATAAAAGAAAAAAAGAGCAGATGACAGTTACATAAACAGTGAGTTGTTTTAAAAGAGAGAAAGTCAAGGCCAAGGACCCAACATAGTATGGCCAAGCAGCTGACCTGTCTATCTTGCCTGGGATTGAGCATAACCTGATAGGTACATTTCCATCACTTTGACCCAAATTCAGTGGCCTATGTGACAATCATAAGCCTTGTAATCTGAAGAGGTCAGCAAGAATGAGATGACATGCTCAGTGTTCACGGAGGATGACCTTCTAAGACAAGGTGACTTAAATTCTCTACAACCCAGAACATTGGATTTTGCTCAGTTTTATCAAACTCATGCTTTTTTCTTCCATTGCAGGAGCTTTGAGAGGTGGAATTCTTTCTATGCCAGAAGCTCTATTTCCACTGTGGAAAAATGAAATGAATTCGAAGTAATTTTATTTCTCTGAATATTGTAGTAATAAAGTGGAAAAGTGCCTGCATTTTTCTCTTCTGTGAAAATGCCAAACATATAGACCTTTTGGTCACCAGATTAAATGCTCATCTTGAAAATATATTATGCTGTTTAGTGTCATATTGACATCCAATTAATGATCTTTATGACATTTTATAAGTGGCTTCCCAGGTGATTCAGACAAGAATCTGCCTGCAATGTAGGAGACCCGGGTTCAATCCCTGGGTTGGAAAGATCCTCTGGAGAAAGAAATGGCAACCCACTCCAGTATTCTTGCCTGGAGAATTCCATGGACAGAGGAGCCTGCCAGGCTACAGTCCTTGAGGTCACAAAGAGTTAGACACAACTGAGCAACTAACACTTTCTCTTTCATGACATTTTGTAGGGCAAATTTTTTAAAATAAGAATCAAAAATAAATTAATAAAAGGAAAACGAAGAGCTGAGAACAAGAAGACAAAAGAGTAATGTAGTGGGGAGAAAGCAAACCACGCAGGAGATGCTAAAGATGCAGGTTCAATCCCTGGGTCTGGAAGATCCCCTGGAGTATGAAATGGCAGCTCATTCCAGTATCCTTGCCTGGAGAATCCCATGGATGGAGGAGCCTGGTAGATTACAATCCATAGGGTCACGAAGAGTTGAACATAACTGAGCATAGCACAGCAGTCATCTAAGTAGCTGAGATAAAAATTGGCTATTGATTTAAATGCAATCCATAACCTTTACCCTCAGTGTTTATATTTGGTACCCTAGCAGTATGAAAATAACCTAGCCAATTGTTCCAAAATATTTCTCTATTTCCCAAATTTCCCAAATTGTTCATGCATGTTCCACACACTGTTTTATAAACATATCCTCAATGAATGGCCTAAAAACAGTGTGAGGCGCATCCTGTGATTTTCTCCTTCCTAAAGAAAATCATTCTGTTTCTGAAGTTCCTCTGTGGTATTTCACAGGATAGCTATGCTTTACCCCAGGCTAAGCTGTAGAAATGGATCGTGAGCTTTTCCAACCTATTGTGCCTCTTTCTACCCCCTGCCTTAAATACAGACCCCTGCGTGAGACTGTACTGAGGCAAGGAAATGATGTGAAATTAGTATACTTAGAAAGATGTAAGTCAAGGCAGCTGAAAGGAATCCCCTCTAATAATTCCTTTGAATCTATGCAAACTCATTCAACAGTTCCCACTTAAAATGTGTCTACCCACCATCTTGCCAATGCCTTAACATCTTGTTTGCTGACAATTTGTTTAGAAGCATTCTAGAAAGTTTATTTAATGGTACAGTTCTTTTCATTTTCACTCACAGGTTTGTGATTTTTCACTGAGCTCTAAGAATTTCAGTAAATGATATATTTTGCTGTGTAAAATGCCCCTTTACTTTAATATTTGCTGTCATTTGCACATTTAAAAATAGCTCCCCTACTTTTATATTTGTACTTCAACTGCTTTTGCCAGCTCCCATTTTACCTTTTTCTCTATATCGAAATTGATATTGCCACCCCCCAGAGCATAACATGGCTTTACTAGCATTAAGACATAATTAAGATACTGAATTCAGCATTTCCTTGGCTTTCTAATATTGGCTCTTTAAAATATAAATTTAGTTATGAAGCTCTGCCCCTTAGGGGAAATATCAGTGACAACCTAATCAGTTTCTGGCAGTTAAATTTCAAGCAACAGTGGGGTTTCTATAGTGCTTCTGGGCAATTTTTCTCTGCTGCCAGTCAGGGATCTTCCTTTAGACGCATCTTTCGTCAAATCCATCAAGAGGCAGACTGTTGATTGACAATAGATGATGCGATTCATTGATATGATGCCAGATCCGTGTACAAACAGCAAGGAATTTGATTAGCGACTTCATAATGGCTGAATTCTAATATTTGAACATTTTAACATATGCTTAACTAGAAGCATAAATGCATACTTCTTACCTAATGCTGAGCATATTTTGGCATTTAAAATAAGATGTGTTAATGATGAGGATCCAAGTTTAGGAAAAAGGTTAATAAAGGTAAAAGGATGACTTGAATTTAGATAGGGAGGATTTAGTAATTCAAGTTACTGCAGCTGTGGTCATGTTAAAGATCAGCAGTGAGACTTCATCATCATAAGGTCCTGACATCCTTGGCCATAAAACTCATGCATGAGTGTGTGCTAAATTGCTTGAGTTGTGTGTGACTCTTTGTGACCCTATGGATTGTTGCCCACCAGACTCCTCTGTCCATGAAATTCTTCAGGCAGAAATACTAGGGTGGACTGCCATGGCCTCCTCCAGGGTATCTTTCCCACCAGGGATCAAACCCACGTCTCCTACAACTTCTGCACCACAGCTGAATTCTTTACCGCTCAGCCACTGGGAAGCCCCACAAAGTTTGTACTCACTGATAATACAGCTGTGCTCGCTTTAGAAATGAAAGAAAAGAAAGAGCGTCTGAGATCCACTGCTTCCTTTACAGCAATATCAGTTACTCCACAACAGCATGAGGGCCAGGGTGATTCACAGAAAAGAGATCTTTTTCTTAATTAGTGAATATGTCCCACATTAAAGCCACATTTTGCCATTATGTATGTAGCGAGGATTCATTAATGCAGAGCTGCTGCTGCTGTTAAGTCGCTTCAGGCTTGTCCTGTGCGACCCCATAGACGGCAGCCCACCAGGTGCCGTCGTTCCTGGGATTCTCCAGGCAAGAACACTGGAGTGGGTCGCCATTTCCTTCTCCAATGAATGAAAGTGAAAAGGGAAAGTGAAGTCGCTCAGTCGTGTCCATTTCTTCCTGACTCCATGGACTGCAGCCTACCAGGCTCCTCCGTCCATGGGATTTTCCAGGCAAGAGCTATGCTAAGTCACTTCAGTCATGTCCGACTCTGTGTTACCCCATAGACGGCAGCCCACCAGGCGCCGCCGTCCCTGGGATTCTCCAGGCAAGAACACTGGAGTGGGTTGCCATTTCCTTGTCCAGTGCATAAAAGTGAAAAGTGAAAGTGAAGTCGCTCAGTCGTGTCGGACCCTCAGCGATGCCATGGACTGCAGCCCTCCAGGCTCCTCCATCCATGGGATTTTCCAGGCAAGAGTACTGGAGTGGGGTGCCATTGCCTTAGTGCTGTAGTAAGACAGAAGTTCTGCTCCTGAGAGCCCCCAAGCGGCGGCGCCAGTGTACATCTCCCCAGTTGTAAACAGTTGAGTGTTGGCAGGGCCCATGAGCATTTCATTACACTTTTTCTTCTCCCTTCCCACTTGCTGCCCTTAACCCATGAGGGGAACAGTGTTCAACACTGTCTATAACGAATCCTTTTTCCTATCGTACATATTATTTTATGAGAGACAGTGAAAGAACAGAATTATATTTCCAAAGTCTCCATATCCATACAATTTGAGACAAATGTTTTCCTATACTATGAGAATGAACCAATGGTAGCATTTCAACAGTGATAATTTAGAGGCAACAACAGATAAACTTTATTTTGTATTATATAGGGTTTGGAGTCCTATTTTAATTTGACATCTTCTAAACTTGGTTTCCAATACCAAAATTTTACTTGCTTTATAATCATTTTGTAAATCTATAGACTTAAAGAAGTTACAAAAAACAGTTTTTATTCAATCCTTGTTGAGCAGTAAATATCAGCAACATATTGTTATGCATATTTGACTCCTGAATTTTATTAAAGGATATTAAGAATACCACACTTTAATCAAGTTAAATTAATTGTATTGTGAAATAAAATTGATGACATTCCAAAAAAATGAAGAAATGATCCAAACAAGTATAAATTAAGTGTATTTGTTGAGGTTCAACATGTATCTGTGAGCATGTATGTTTTTAATATATTTACTATATAATTTTCCTCTATAACGTTCTACATCTAATCCATCTTCCTATAAAATAATGAATAAATACAATAAATTTTCTGCAGGAACACTGTGCCTTTCATATCAATAAGTCACTAAATATAGTTGACCATATGTTTTATTTATCAGACACTTAATCTACATATTTTCTTAACTGTTGAAAATGAATCATGAATTATATTGGCTGTTTTGTACATTATATTCTGTAATATTTAGCAACTTAAGTAATTCAATTTCCCCACAGCTATAATAGAAATAATCTTAACAAAATAATTCTGTGTAATACTGTATTATACTCTGTACTGTTAACTGTAATTCAAAGTCATTCCACTATGTCTTAAAATTTATATAGACCTTTTGTGAAACGGGGGGCTTCTCTGGTGGCTCAGACAGTAATAATAATACCCTGGGTGCCTGCAATGCAGGAAACCCAGGTTCTATCCCTGGGTCATGAAGATCCCCTGGAGAAGAGAATGGCTACCCACTCCAGAAGTCTTGCCTGGAGAGTCCCACAGACAGAGAGACTGGTGGGCTACAGCCTGTGGGGTCACAAAGAGTCAGACATGACTGATAACTAAGCAACACTTTGTGAAACAGCTAAATTTGGTTTGTTCTTCTTGACCTTTGTCCAGGAATCTATGAGGCTGGAATAGGGACAGTTTTGAATCAGAGCCATCAAGCTGGACTCAGAATAGTGAACTCTTCCAGTTTCAGAAATTTCTGAAGGTGGATTAATCCTGCCTGGAACTCTCCTTCCCTAGATGCATTCTTCACAAAGAGATTATTCAGTACCCCTTGAAAAAAAAAATCCATCAGCCTCAGCTCCTTTGGGGTTACTGCAAGACCTTGAGAAAATCACCTTAAATTGAGCTCATTTTAAAAAATGAAATAATATTATTATGTGATTATAACCATATTAATATATGATTAATAGTATATAATATTATATGATTATACCTTCCAATTATATTCAATTAAATATATCTTTTATATTACATAGAAGATTGCATCAAGCATGAATACTTTGGTTATTTAACAAATGTCCTTTGATCACCATCATCATGTGCCTATGAATGTTCTCATTTCAGGGGACCTAAAAGAGAAAAAGTCCCTAAATTGTGGAGCTTATTTCTACTCTAGTCAGCATATTCCTGCACCCAAAACAATTTTTTCATTTTCTCCAGACTCTCTCTAATTAGGCATTTAGTCACTATAATCTGTGCAGAAAACTTTCTGCTCGCTGTAACCAGGATTTCTTAATAGTCCCTCTTGGGTAGAAAAGCTAACTTCAGACTTCACTTTGAAGTACCTGAGCAAAATAAGAATATGTAAAAAATCAAACCATAAATGTTTATGAAACAATCACCATCAGTATAAAAGGAAGCCATGCCCAAACTGTTTGAACTGCAGAGTAATATGTTTACGCTATCATTCAGCAACAACCAAAATCTCATATGTCAAAACATCATCAAATAAAATCCCCAGATACATATCAGCCTGAATTCACAGAAGTACATTATAGTGGAATGACACTCAGATCCATTTTATACATATTTTTAATATTTCAAAGAAGAATATAAGAACGTTATTAGCCTAGTAAATTGTAAGTGATGGAGCAGCAGTCTTGTTCCCACTTACCATACCTTATCCATCTTCTGCTCACTGACAGCTTCCACTTTGGAATGGCTGCTTATGAATTACTCTGAAGCAACGAATCTGTCTCATTCAAAGATGCTCTTCTAGCCTTCCTTCCCTAGTGATGAAGCATGTCTCTGCCCCCTGGACCTTTTTGGAAAATTATAATTTTTTCCCATATTTTCTGCTATTATTTCCTTCATTCATGTGAGAGTTGGAGAACAAGTAAGTAATTCCATGTTTCTGTCAAAGGACACTTCATAGATTATGATGTAACATTAATAGTCTAGAGACACTAAGTTACGTGTGTCACCAGGAAGCCTCCCCGAAGTTCTTGGTGGTAACTTCCATGGCTTACTACGTAGTTACTAGGTGTCAATGGAAAACTGAGATAGGAAACACAGGCTTAAAAAGGAATAAAGATTATTTTACTCTTCGAAGGTAACATATAAACACATATATATTATCTAAAGAAATTTGAAAAACTTATACATGAAAAAAGTGATTTAGTGCTAAAACCTGTTTTTTTGGTATATATAGTGAAGATAATTGTATTATTCTGTAGGGAAAAAAAAAGGAAAGGGAGATAGAGTGCTAATATGCAAGAACGCTTATTATATGCCATGCATTTTACAGAGTATTTATTTTATTCCTCAATATATATTTATAGTATATATACTATACGATGTTTACATATGAAAATCCAAATGGGAAATGTATTTCTTTAAGTCTTATAGTTAGCACACGGTAAAGACTGAAGACTATGCTGTTGCCTCAGGCTACCACTCCTTGTAAGACAAAGTATATCCTATCTGTGTGATGGAGTCCACACCAGCTTAGAGCAGTGAAAAGAAAAGATGCACATAGTCAAATTCTGCACATAAACTTTGGGAGGAAAAAGAAAACCTTCATGTGACATGTGAGAGGGAGAAAAGGTCATGCATGCATGCCAAGTCATTTCTGTTGTGTCTGACTCTTCGTGACTCTACCGGCTATCACCTGCCGAGTTCCTCTGTCCATGGTATTCTTCAGGCAAGAATATAGGAGTGCGTTGCCATGCCCTCCTCCATGGAATCTTCCCGGTGCAGGGATCGAACCCTGATCTCGTAGGTCTCCTGCATTGACAGGTGGGTCCTTTACCACTACCGCCACCTTGGGAGTGAAAATGCCTTATTTCCCTTTAAAGAAAGTAGTGTTGGTCTCAGGCTCCAAAAGTCCTGAAGTGCAGGGACAAAGGTGTTCATTCAGCCAATGGATTGGTGAGGCAGATTTGCAGCAACTTACCAACATTATGTTAAGAAAAGCCACTTTCCATATTTGGAAGTTTTCCATAAGACATGAAACATTGTCACTTTAATGACATATACACCCTAGAATTGATCATACTTCTGCAATTGTTTTAAACATTAGCTAGTTGAAACCACTTCAGAAAGTATAGCTTTTACTCAGAAAAAAAAAAAAAAAAAAGTGCTAAAACTCAGAATGAAATAGGTGTGAAATCCTCACCAGCAACAAGTGAAGGAAACACATTCCCCGAAGTCCTGAGTTGATGATCTTCAAGTAGGAATGTTGTCTTAGTGTTTTCAGAAAATAAGCTCCAAGACCCTTCACAACTGAATTCTTAAATCAAGTAAGGAAGGAAAATGAGACAAAGTTAGCATCTGGCTCCCAAATAGCAATAATAGTAGGTTTATAAATCAGATAATTTTGCCAAGACAGTTGCTTCTTATTTTGAAAATTCAACAAATGCACCTCTGTGAACATTGAAATCTTGGCAGAATTTTGCCAGTTGTATTTTTTAAATATAATTCTAAAGGAGAGTTTTGAAATATTTTGAGCACTTAATTCATTGTACAGGCTACCTATGTGTTTTTAAAGATAATATTTAAATTATAATTTACAATGAGTGTGTCAGTATGCCAAGTGGTGCCCGTTGGTTTTTATTTCTAGCAAATCTTCACAGGAGTATGTTTAATGACTCTGCTCATAAAAAAGGCTCCTTCATGTCTGATAGAGTACTATTACTCTGAATGAAGAGATTCCTGAGGTAATTAAACTGTCCACATTTGCGCTAAGTGCCTATTAAAACTGCTTTAGTCTTTGAAAACTACCTTTTGTTGTTGCTATTGTGGATTTTGTTGTTATAGTGGTGGTTGTAATTGTTGTTCACTGAAAAAAACAAGTTCTTTCCAACAGAAAGACATGAAGAAAGAGATGGACTTTAGTGGGGGATGGATTTTGTGTGAATTTTGCTCTCACTTCTCCTACTATTTTCCTTTTATTTATTGAAATGGCTCAGCAAGGGGAGCGCAGCAAGGGGAAAACAAAAGGAATGAAAATTCATTTAAGTACTCTCTTTTATTTATGTTAACATTTCATCATACCCTGTTTAACAATTTACTAAATGTTTATTATGCACAGTGTTGCATTCTCAAGAGAATAAATAAGTTTCTGTCAGCACTTCTTTTATGAAATCCTATTTTGGTTGTGGATTTTAAAAATTCATAATAAACATTTCCTTCAGGAAGAAGCCAAGAAAGGAAATGCTTTGACACTGTTGATAAGTGAGCTTGTAACTAAAGAAACAGAAAATAAACATGTACATAAATAGTCACTTGGTGGATGTGTGGGGAGAGGAGCGGGGGAGTGAAGAGAGAGAGAAGAGACATGAGAGAGGGAGAGAGAGGAGACGATGACTAACCCTGGGTCGTTGGGTCTTCTGCGCAGTTTCAGCATCATCGCTCCCACAGTGATGTCGTCAGTTATATCCACAGGGCCTCCTTTAGGGTCTTCTAGTGTGGCTCATCCTTCTGGACAGACAACTAAGTGGCCTTCTCAGTCCTCCTCAGCTTCACGGACCCTGAGGAATGCAGGCTTCACAGTGCCTTCAGGGCTGCTCACGTCAGGTCCATGTAGCATGTACTTCAGACCACACCAAATAAACTTTCAAACTCTGGTGGCAGGCTACCCATTTCTTTCGTGTGTCTTTGTAACAAGTACCCAGACTACAAATTTATATTGTTTATAGAGATTATGTGACTAAAATTAGTTTTCCTTTTACCTCTAAAGCCAAATTTCCCCATACCATCTATTAAATAGACCATCTCTTTAATATTCATTTATTCATTCATTTGTTTATTTAATGAATACTCTCTAGTTTCCTACTCTGGTTCAGTAACCTTGCCAGAAGCTAAGAATATAGCAGAGAACAAGATATGGTTCCTGCCTCAAAAAGGTGAGAATTTATTGGAGGGAAATAGACAAAAATAAGCATAGAAAAAATTAGAATAGTTATTAACTACTTGCACGATGATAAGAGATGAACTAAACTAAAAAGATGCTGTGTCAGAGAATAAGGGGAGTCTGATATCATTAGTGCAGCCCAAGCAAAGAGGCTTAGGTTGTACTTGTTTGGATGCCACCCCAAAGGCTTTTCAGTCCAGATGTTCAGGAGCTAAACTGAAATTTACTGGACAGAGCCCATTACCAAAGGATGGGCATGCATTCTTTTAAAACATAAAGCTATTCTGGATCCAGTTGTCAAGTACAGAAAAATGAGATTATATGACTGTGGTCAACACGGAAATCAGACTGATTATACTCTTTGTAGCCAAAGAAGGAGAAGCTCTATACAGTCGCAAAAACAAGACCAGAGGCTGACTGTGGCTCAGATCATGAACTCCTTATTACCAAATTCAGACTTAAATTGAAGAAAGTAGAGAAAATAAGTAGACCATTCAGGTATGACCTAAATTAGATCCCTTATGACTCTACAGTGGAAGTGAGAAATATATTTAAGGGACTGGATCTGATAGACAGAGTGCCTGAAGAACTATGGAGGGAGGTTTGTGACATTGTACAAAAGACAGGGATCAAGACCATCCCCAAGAAAAGAAATGCAAAAAAGCAAAATGGCTGTTTGGGGAGGCCTTACAAATAGCTGTGAAAAGAAGAGAAGCGAAAAGCAAAGGAGAAAATGAAAGATATACCTATTTGAATGCAGAGTTCCAAAGAATACCAAGGAGAGATAAGAAAGCCTTCCTCAGTGATCAGTGCAAAGAAATGGAGGGAAAAAATAGAATGGGAAAGACTAAAGATCTCTTCAGGAAAACTAGAGATACCAAGGGAACATTTCATGCAAAGATGGGCTCGATAAAGGACGGAAATGTTACGGACCTAACAGAAGCACAAGATATTAAGAAGTGGCAAGAATACACAGAAGAACTATACAAAAAAGATACTAATGACCCAGATAATCATGATGGTGTGATCACTCACCTAGAGCCAGACATCCTGGAATGGAAGTCAAGTGGGCCTTAGGAAGCATTACTACAAAGCTAGTGGAGGTGATGGAATTCCAGTTGAGCTATTTCAAATTCTAAAAGATGATGCTGTGAAAGTGCTGCACTCAGTATGCCAGCAAATCTGGAAAACTCATCAGGGGCCAGAGGACTGGAAAAGGTCAGTTTTCATTCCAATCCCAAGGAAAGGCTATCACAAATAATGCTCAAACTAACTGCACAATTGCTCTCATCTCACACATTAGTAAAGTGATGCTCAAAATTCTCCAAGCCAGGCTTCAACAATACTTGAACCATGAATTACCAAATATTCAAGCTGGTTTTAGAAAAGGCAGAGGAACCAGAGATCAAATTGCCAACATCTGCTGGACCATCAAAAAAGCAAGAGAATTCCAGAAAAGCACCTATTTATGCTTTATTGACTATGCCAAAGCCTTTGACTGTGTAGATCACAATACACTGTAGAAAATTCTGAAAGAGATGGGAACACCAGACTACTTGACCTGCCTCTTGAGAAATCTGTATGCAGGTCAAGAAGCAACAGTTAGAACTGGACATGGAAAAACAGCCTGGTTCCAAATAGGAAAAGGAGTACATCAAGGCTGTATATTGTCACCTTGCTTATTTAACTTATATGCAGAGTACATCATGAGAAACGCTGGACTGGATTAAGCACAAACTGGAATCAAGATTGCCGGGAGAAATATCAGTAACCTCAGATATGCAGATGATACCACCCTTATGGCAGAAAGCAAAGAAGAACTAAAGAGCCTCTTGATAAAAGAGAAAGAGGAGAGAGAAAAACTTGGCTTAAAACTCAACATTCAGCAAACTAAGATCATGGCATCCAGTCCCATCACTTCATGGCAAATAGATGGGGAAACAGTGGAAACAATGGCAGACTTTATTTTCTTGGGCTCAAAATCACTGCAGATGGTGACTGTAGCCATGAAATTAAGAGATGCTTACTCTGTAGAAGGAAAGTTATGACCAACCTAGACAGCATATTAAAAAGCAGAGACATTACTTTGCCAACAAGTGTCCATCTAGTCAAGGTTATGGTGCTTCTAGTAGTCATGTATGGATGTGAGAGTTGAACTATAAAGAAAGCTGAGCACTGAAGAATTTATGCTTTTGAACTTTGGTGTTGGAGAAGACTCTTGAGAGTCCCTTGGACTGCAAGGAGATCCAACCAGTCCATCCTAAAGGAGATCAGTCCTCGGTGTTCATTGGAAGGACTGATGTTGAAGCTGAAACTCTAGTACTTTGGCCACCGGATGCAAAGAGCTGACTCACTTGAAAAGACCCTGATGCTGGGGAAGACTTAAAGCAGGAGGAGAAGGGGACGACAGAGGATGAGATGGTTGGATAACATCACTGACTTGATGGATGTGAGTTTGGGTAAGCTCCGGGAGTTGGTGATGGGCAGGGAGGCCTGGTGTGCTTTGGTCCTTGGGGTCATAAAGAGTCAGACACGACTGAGCGACTGAACTGAACTGAACTGATGACTGTTCTTATTGCCACTCCTGATTTAGAGACAGGGTTTTCTCACATGCCAAGACCTACTAAGCTAGTTTGAGCTGCGATAAGCTCTTCAGATCACTACTGATGTGCTTGACCTCAGCTTGGGCTGCACTGCTGTCCACTCCAGAGAAGACCTAGCAGCACAGAAGGAGGTCACAATCAGTGTTTCCAAATAAATAAAGATATACCCATCCATCCCAATTATTTCACTCATTTGCTCTGGAGAAGGAATGTCAGGCTTTGTTTAGTAGGTTGTTTGTAATCTGAAGTTCTCTGTCAATTTGTCCCACCTTTCAGAGAGTAGCATTGAAACATATACATTACCATATGTAAAATTAGATCATCAGTGGAAATTTACTGTTATGATGTGGGCAGCTCAAGTCAGGTGCTGTGGGATATCAGAGTGCAGGATAGTGTGAGAGGTGAGAGGCAGGTTCAAGAGGGAGGGAGGGACATACTTTTACCTGTGGCTGATTCATGTTGATGTACGGCAGGAACAAACACAATAGTGTAAAGCAATTGTCCTCCAATAAAAAAATAAAAAGACAAAAAAAAATTTGAAGTGCTTAATCTAGGCCAAAATTTAATCAATATGGACAAGCAATAGAAGGAATTATTGTCTGGGCAAACAATCCCATAATAGAAATCCTGTATTTTTCTTCATTTCTATGCAATAGAGAACCTGATGAGTTTTGATCCCCACTCCCCTCCAAACTCACACATTTTAAACAGGTACATGACATTCCAAGGCTTAATTGAACAATTGTTACTTAATGATTGAGTAATATTGCTCAAGATATTGCCACATATTAAAGATCTTTAATAATTCCATTTGATAATGGGACCATTAGTAGAATCAACATAACATAAGCAGTAAGAAAAATATAGAGACTGAGTGTTTACTAAGAGCTTTTTGTCCCATTGCAAGCCCATATATTAATTTGGAAAGAAAATATCTCTACATTATTCAGGTTTTGCATTCAGAAACATGATATAGCTCTTTGTTTACCTAAATATTTTATCTAACTCAGTAAAGTTTTATAAGCTTCTTCCTATCAGTCTTACCCATTTTCTTGCTAGGATTATTTTTAAATAATATATAAGTTTTTGTTGTTGAGCATAAACAGTGCTTCCTGTTCATCTTCTAATGGTCGCCTCTGGTTGATAGCAGTTGATGTTTGCATATTTATCTTACATGTGCTCATTACTAAGTCCATACAATCTTGACAGTCTCTTAACTGGTTCACAAAAGGCCTGTCAAAGTTCATTAATACTAGTTTACATCTCCATTTTTACCACCCAGGTATTTCAAGGTATTTTTAATATCTGAATGGTTTATTTAAAGTTTTAGCATTACTTTTGAGTTTTAGAGAACATAGACTCCTCAAATTTTAGAGAACACAGACTCTCCTCATTGAGAAGAGTACAGAGATTATTTTTGAGCCATCATAAGAATAAATTTTGTATATATGTCCCCTGAGGCTTTAAACATCTATTTTTTTACTCCCTCTATTCTGTCTTTTGCAGCATGGTATATTTCTTTATCAGTTTAAAGTTTCAGGGTTATACAGTAACTCCCCTTATGTTACATAATGCTGCTGCTGCTAAGTCACTTCAGTTGTGTCCACCTCTCTGCGACCGGATAGACAGCAGCCCACCAGGCTCCCCCGTCCCTGGGATTCTCCAGGCAAAACACTGGAGTGGGTTGCCATTTCCTTCTCCGATGCATGAAAGTGAAAAGTGAAAGTGAAGTCGCTCAGTCATGTCCGACCCTCAGGGACCCCATGGACTACAGCTTACCAGGCTCCTCCATCCATGGGATTTTCCAGGCAAGAGTACTGGAGTGGGATGTCATTGCCTTCTCTGTATGTTGCATACAAGTCTTCAAAATTTGAACTTTCAAAATGCAAAAGTGCATTCACATGTCCAATCCCTAAATTAGTTCACATGTCTGTCATACTTTGTCACATTCGTGCATTCTGTACAAGTGGTTGTGCTTTTGTGTACTTTACTATACAGTACTATGTAGAGTACAGTAGTACAGTATCTTTATTGCAAGCCTAGGATGTCTAGAAGCAAGCATAAAGTAAAGGTCTGCACATGAAAGTTGTAGCAGCCATTCAGAATGCAATCTAGTGCTGCCTTGTCATCTATAAAGATTACAAAATAACAATAATAAAGCTACGACCCAGACATTACTAGCTCGGTTTTTTAAGAAAGTAGATAGAATTGAGTTCAGGAAGGAAGCAGAACCTGTGCCATCAGCATCAGGCAGGAGTGACGCCGCGGCTGGCCCCCGTCTCCCATGGCTGAACATCCTTCAGCTCTACCATCTCCATCAGCTCTACCATCAGCATCAGGCAGGAGTGACGCCGCGGCTGGCCCCCCGTCTCCCATGGCTGAGCATCCTCAGCTCTACCATCTCCATCAGCTCTACCATCAGCGTCAGGCAGGAGTGACGCCGCGGCTGGCCCCCCGTCTCCCATGGCTGAGCATCCTCAGCTCTACTGTCTTCCACCCTCTCTACCTCTTCAGTCAGTAGCTTTCTTTGCCTGTTCACTCGATCCAACCTCTGTATGCCACTTTTTACACTATACTACTGTGCTTTTCAAGGTATTATACTGTAAGATTATTTGTGTGTGTGTCTTTTTTTAAATGTATCATTTCTGTACAAAGTATTATAAACCTATTACAGTACAGCACTATATAGCCAAGAATTGTAGAAACTACGCTTTCACTTACATATCTTTGATTGTCAATACCAAAATCAAGATGCCCCTTTGGGTCCATCCCCTTGGATTTCTTCTCACCCCTTTCCTCACTTCCTAGCTACCATCACTCTTAGTCACAAGATATTATTTTAAAGATATTTATATAAAACTATAATATTTATACCAATTATTTATACTGGACAGAATGTTTAATCACAAGTAATTTATATTACAAGACTTTTTATGTTTCTCTATTTTAAGGTTTTACTTTTGTTTCTTCTCTTAAAATCTGGAAGTTATTGTTTTAATTTCCAGAGTCTTTGCATAATTGAGAATTTTCTTTGAGCAAGAAATGAGTAGAGTGATTTACTTACAATAAGTAAAAGATTCTAGCAACAAACATTGATAAAAACGGTCAAGTGCTGGCCAATCTGCATTCAGAATTGTACAGTATATAGTGCATTTTAAATTATTAGACTAATTGAGCTCAGCATAAATATCTAATAATAGACAGAAGCCCTGGAACAAAATTCTCAGACTAAATGCTGTATAAAATCTATAAAAGTCTAGGAATGCCCTTGACTAGAGATTTTTTATGAGGAACAAATGAAACATTTAACCGACTCCAGTCTTCCCCTCTTTTGAGTCAAACACCTGTGGTTTCATCTGCTAAATCTTTGCTCAGGGTGATAGGTGAATACAGACTTTCTTCTTTTTGTACTTAAACATCTTCAGAAACATAAAGGTCATTTTTTGTACCCTAAGTTAGGTCACATACAAGTAAAGACTCTCCTGCCATGTAGCCCCACCCACTGCCCAGGTACATAATGCCATACTTTGATTTCTGTCTGACTTTGTTCCCGTGGCTTTGGTATATGGTTCTGCCTCTGTGATTTGGGCCACCCAGGAACTTGTCACTGGCAGAGACTCTTTATAACTGTGATTCCCACTTCTCTCAACAATTACACCCTGCAAGAGGTCAAAATGAATATTCCAAAGGACTTACACAGGCTGCCTGCCTACATCTTCAGCCATGTGAGTCCCAGTTGTTACACTTTCTCAAAGCAGTACTTCTTTGGGGAATATTCAGGGCTGTTATTTTTCACTTTCTTAGCAACGAGGCAAACTAGGGAGGAGGTATCTTTCCTTTCATTTCACCTCTAGGTCTGTTTTGCTTGCTGTGCAGTTAGAACAAGAGAAAGCACCTTAGAAAATATATCTTTGATAATACAACTAGTCTCTAACTAAAACACTCCTCATATTGTTCAAAAACACAATTTGTAGAAAGGGGAGCTTCTGTGGGAGAAATGAAGTGGGGAAGCTCTTTCTTTCTGAAGCAATACTTTCTTCTGCATTTTCTCACTAGTCCCTCTTCTCTCTCTGTTACTTTAGATAAATCCAGTGCAGATGTCCATTTCGCAGGAGCCCTCCCCTATTGAGGTAGAATCAAGAGCAAGGAGCCATGATATGGGCAGTTTGAGTTTTACTCTAAGCATAGAATTAGAATTGCCAGATTCAGGATGCCAAACACAGGATGTCTAGTTAAATCTGTATTTCAAGCAAACTATAAATACTATTTAATTATAAGTATGTTCCAAATATTGTAAGGTACATACTTAATACTTAAAGATCATACACTTTTTAATCTGAAGTTCAGGTATTTTTTTTTTCTGTATTTTTCCTATGTTTTTTTATTTTCTAACACTGCCAACTTTAGATTGGACCAAAGGGCAAGAGTGATATGTTACTCATGGGATATTATAATGGGAGGATAGGACATGGTATAGAGACCTATAACCAATTTCCAAGCTTTGGTTAGAGACTGTGTAGTTGCACTTAGGAATGTACACCTTTTAAATGCCCAGAGTCTGTTGAGATGGTCAGGGGAGGAGTGATTTACAGCAGTCTTGAGGAGGCTTGGGAGATTAGAATCCAGATGAAATCTCAATAGTAAAAATGATACTAACAATCCCCTGCTCACTCTGATTTTGCTTTAGAAAATCAATCTTGTCCATGGGTTTAAGAATTAAAGTGTCTGTTATCACCCAAGCCCCGTAAGTCTCAAAGTATAACCACTAATGTGTGTTAACATGGTTTCAGCAGGGTTATGAAACAGTTTTTAGTTTTAAAGAGAATATCTTAGAAGAAAATAGAAATAGCATGCTCTCCACAGGACACAAAGTCGCAGTGTTCTCTCTCCTCTTTTTGAATGTCTCCCATCTCACTCTCTTAAAGGAGATAATCTCTTATCTCTCAGGTACTGGATTATCCACTGTAGATAGCCTTCTACGGGTCCCCTCCCTCTTCCACTTACGTGTCTCTCTCTCACTAGATTGAAAATTCTCTGAGGAGAAGGACCATTTTTTATTCATCCCTGTGTCTTAAGACCCTAGCAACCAGTGAAGTTCCAGAAATATTTTTTGAATGAATAAAGAAGTAAAATCTGCAATAACATTGTTGTGATAACAGGAACAACTCAACAGATTTTGAAGTAAAGAGTTTCATGAAATAATTCCAAAATGCACTATCACCAATTTTTAAACAAATATCAGAAAACCATTAAATTAAGATCAGATTTAAGAAGAATTAGGTCATAATAAATTTCAAATGCTTGAACCTCATGCTAGAAAAGGAAGTGTATTTAAAGTGAAGAAAGTACTTCAGTTTCAATGTGGATGTTCCATTTACTGCCATCTTGTTCAATCCTCCTTCTCGGGAATGCAATATATTAAACATAGGCATGTTTGACATAGTTATCAAATATACTGTCTCAATTTAGAAATAAAATAAAACAATTAAACTATATCCCTCTGCATGATTTGTCTCTTTTCAAGTTGAATGATTGTTTATAGCTACTGGCAAGTTAAAGTGCCACTACATTTTAGAAAATCAAGAAATTTAAAAATCTTTAATATATTCATAGCATTTAACTCAAAAACCCCATTTCTACAAATTTGTTCAAATATGAAAGCAATTTTATCTCCAAAGAAACACATCAATTGGTTATATGTTGCAACAAAATATACGAAACAACATAGCAAACCAGCAAGCAGAAAATGGTTAAATTAAGTTTTAACACCTATGTTCAAATGGAAATTATTTAGCTATTTAAAATAATGCTTAGAAAAACATGTTACACATGAAACTATTTGTAATTGCATAATTAAAATCAAATATAACCAAAATGTGATTTATGCAAAGATTAACAGGAAAAGTAATTAGAGGAAATAGAACAAAATGATAAACATTTTAAAAAATGGTTCTTGACACAACAGTCATCTTTCTAAGTATTTTAAATATGTTAACTCATTTAAGCCCTTTAACA
Source organism: Bos grunniens (assembly GCF_055505025.1). Taxonomy (NCBI): domain Eukaryota; kingdom Metazoa; phylum Chordata; class Mammalia; order Artiodactyla; family Bovidae; genus Bos; species Bos grunniens. The sequence continues at coordinate 3,852,824 of NC_141176.1, read as the reverse complement.
ACCCCATGAGATAAACCCCATTATTACTGCCATTTTACAAATGAGGATGTAAGTCACAAGGATGTTAAATAACTCACTTAAGTCATACAGCTAATCAGTACAAGAGAGAATATTCAAACCCAGATCATCCAGGGCCATAGCTGATGCTCACTGACGCAGCTGTAATTAGGTATCCAGGTTGGCATTTATCACTTTTTTTCATTTCATCTCTGTTGTGTCACTTTTCATGGAAAATAATTATACATAGAAATATATTATCCTCTACTGAATAACAATATCTAATTTTAAATGGATGAAATTCAATAAATCAGAACTTCAAGACATTAAGATGAGTGGTGCCGTTTCATCTGAACTTGAACTTCCTTGTCCCCTCTTACAAAGCAGTCTTTGGTACCCAGACATCTAAGTGCTGAGCAATGAGGTCCGAAATGATGTCTAATTCTCCTCTCTATGGCAGATAGCATACCAGGGTATCACTTAATTGCAATACCAGGAGGGTAACTGAACAAGATGAGATCACACTAAAGCCATTAGTCTCAAAGCATAGGTGGAGATCAGCCAAGTGAAAAGGAAACAGGTGTCTAAGTTAGAAGGCAAGAGATACAATTAGCAGTTCCCTAGATTTGCACCGGAGCCTCCTGAGGCTCATGTAACTATTCCCAGCAGGTGTGCATGCTGATCCCTGAGAGAGCAAGCTGTGCCAAGGGACCTCAGGATAGCAGCTCTTGGCTGGAAGCAAGGTTGCTACCCCAGGGAGGACAGGGATGCGGCAATGCTCCCACACCTCCCTGAAGAGCGCTGCTCCATTTCCCTTGGCCATGGTCTCTGCAAGGCGTGCTGTAAACACGCCCTGGAAAGGCATCAGTTCTACTGTCATTTCCATCCTAGCATGGCACTTCAGTGGCCTTGATTCAAGCCATAGCACGTTCAAAACCCTCACACTGAAACACAAACCTAGGAACACTTTATTCCAGAACCTCTGTTACAGTGATTGAAATCGCAAATGTTAGCACTCCCTTATATAATCCACCTTTTTTTTCCTTTATTGTTATCTAACACACTCTGGCATCATCCAATCAAAATTATAAGAGACAAATAAGGTTTATCCTCTTTTATGAGATAAGCAGACTTCACAATCTCATTCCAGACAAGAATGGCTTTAAAGTGTCCAATCAGGTGAGTTATCAAGACACCTTGTTTTCTATCTCACTTATGTTTCAGAAGCACTTCTAACTCCATCCCATTTTTTTTTTTTAATAATTGAGTATTACCAAAAAGAAATGATATCTGAACTAAGGTGTTAGAAGTAAAACAGTGCAATTCAGTGTGTATCTTCAACACGTAAGCTAAGTGCTATCACAGTATTAACTTGCTAGAAGGAAATATCCCTCTTGGAAATAATTGCCATATCATGTTCTTTAACCATGAAGTTTCCTTCACTTAATATTTTCTTAGCACAAATAATGTGTATACATTGCCAAACACTCTAATCTGATTTGCTCTTGGTAACAGCTTGAAACAAGTATGTTTTATTTTACTCAATAAGTGATTTATCAAGTGCTATAGGACCAGTATTGAGATCACTCTCACAAACCATTACAATTCCAAACATTATGTTTCTTCACCTTGCCCATTAGATGAGTATATTGCAATTAGTGGATATTATATATGCATATCTTTAAGAGTTTTGTTTCATGTGCTGAAACAGATTTTAGGGTTGTTGTGTTTTATACACCTAAACAGATTTTAGGGTTGTAAACCTTCTCTTTAAGTGTCTTTTTGCTTTAGAAATTAGGCCTAAGCTGACACTATTTGCTCACACTAATGCCCTATACAAACACAAATGCAGGTAGGGTGTTCTAAATGACATTTGTACTAAATCTTTATAACTGCTGCAGTCTGCTGAATTAACTATGTGTCAACACTGCATCCACTTGGCTAGATTCTCAATGCGTGGCAATTATGGATGTGGCCAAACTATGCTCTTCGGGAAAGTTTCCGTCTTTATAAGCTTAAGATCTTATCTGAGTTTATTCTACTTCACAAGTTGATTGTAGCATTCATGAAAGATACTGCTACAGATACTGACAATATTCAAGCCATGTCTTTCTTAATGGCACTTTTCAGTTAGTGTTTGATACACTCTGCTAACACAGCTGGCAAGGGGAAAGGAGGGCATCACGATGCTTGGATTCTAGTCCTACAGTGTCTACTAACAGTCAGGAGCCCTGTATAAGCCTTTTAACTTTTCCAGAGTCAGTTTACCAATGTCTAAACTACCTTGTGATTCTCAAATCCCATGAACACTTATATCTCTACTAAAGCAAAATCTGGATTTCTATTTTTCATCCAATAAGTAATTTTAACCCCCATTTCTCTGCAAGCAATGCAAAATGTATAGTTTTACCACATACTTCTTTCACAGAGATTACACATGCAGATGCCAACACATACACAAAATGCAATAAATTAAAGACTGTGATTCATACCAAAGAAATGTAAAACATTCTCTGGCATTTCAAGGAAAGAGTAGCAGACTGCTTCTTACAGACAACAAATATTAATAAACATCTATCAAATGACAGACAATGTGAGCCTTAGATTTCATGGGTAAAAAAGCAGACCTGATTCTAATATTTATCCAGCCCAATGCAAGAATATATAAATAGAGGTCTCAATATCACATGTCTGAAAATTTTAAAATTGGACTAACAAACTATTAAATAAAGTATATTTCATTATCCTACCTTGATGAGCTTCCCAGATGGTGCTAGTGGTAAAGAAACCGCCTACCCATGCAGGAGACACAAGAGATGTGGTTTCAATCCCTGAGTCAGGAAGATCCCTTGAGTATGAAATGACAAACCACTCCAGTATTCTTGCATGGAAAATTCCATTCAATGGACAGAGGAGCCTCGCAGGCTACAGTACACGGGGTCGCAGAGTCAAGCATGACTGAGCACACACACACAGCCCTTGATGAGCGTAATTTCACAACAACCTGGAAGACTGGATTCATGTTTGTAATTCTCAGACTTCCTTGCCCACTACTGCTCCATCTTCCTTCTTTGTTTTCCCACCTCTGGTTTTACTCCATATCCCTGTAGGTCCTCATGTGTGCTTGTGAGAACACGCCAGTCTGTGTATTCAAGATCTTTCAGTGAAGGCTAAAGCTCCCACTGAAAAGCTGAAGAGGGTTTTAACAGACAGAATTAAAAACACTCCAGGTAGAAAAACATAATTATTAAAACCTTTGGTAGAAAAAAGTATCCAGGCTTGGTTGCAAAATATTTGAATTGTTCAGTTTTGTTAGAGTTTAAGCTAAAGAAAAATACTATGTTAAACCCACAAAAATAAGCCTAGATCATAATGACAAAGACTAAAAAGTTTGAACTTTATTTGGTAAGCAAAGAGAGATTTGAAGGTTATTGAGCAGGGGTGACATAATCAAAGCTGTACTTTAGGAAGATTAATTTGGCAGCCAAATGCAGAATGAGTAGATTAGAAGCAAGACTGGAGGCAGGGAGAAGAGTTATAGCAGTAGTTTAGGTAAGCAGTAATAAGACTGTTAACTAGGGCTGGGGTAATGTACAGGAAGAAAGGGCGCTGTGAGGCAGTAGGGAGAAGAAATTGACAGCCCCTGATGAATCATTTGTAATGGGAGGAAGGAGAGAGATAAATCAAAGAACACTCATAGATCTTGAGCTTCTGTGACTAAAAATGAATATTGGAAATCATCAGCAAGAAATCAGAGGGAGGAGCTAAACTGTAGGGTGAACGTGATGAGTGGCATTGGTGTATGTTATGTTAGCTGCTTTAGCAAACCTCCCCCCAGGTGAAAATGCTACTGCGAATTTAGAATTGCAGGATTAGGGTTTGAGGAAAAAAATCAGAAAATTACACAGAGGTAAAACTACTAAGTCAACTTATTTCAAATATAAACCATTCTTTATGCAATTTCATTATCCCCATATCTTGAAAACTTCCTCTGGTTCATGAGTTAGCTCCTTGGTTTTTCAAGCTGATAAAACTATGTATGTCTTCTGAAAACATGGTTAATAGTTAAAGTGGGCCAGTTAATCCACTTTGGCAAGATCTATTTTATAATCTGGGCTTCCCAGGTGGCACCAGAACTCACCTGCCAATGCAGGAGATGGAAGAGATGTGGATTCAGTCTCTGGGTTGGGGAAACCCCTTGGAGGAAGACAAGGCAACCTACTCCAGTATTCTTGCCTGGAGTATCCCACGGACACAGGAGCCTGGCGGGCCACCGTCCATGGGGTCACAAAGAGTCAGACATGACTGAGCAACCAAGCACACAGCACAGCTGATGCCAGTCCACGTTTATTCCCAGCATAAATCACTGGTCAGTATCACAATGTTCAGTTCTGTGAATACTGACTTTGTACAGATTTAGACTTTCTGCCTTTGTCTAACTTAATGCTTACAAACAATGAGTCTGCCCCTGGGTGACATATTTTTCTAATCCACTACTATGTGCCAGATGCTCTTTCTGGCTCTCAGCTAATACAACTATTGATGGACTATAAAGAGCATATGCCTCTGTTCTCACTCATATTAGACACTACTGTATATACAAACACCAACACACACACACACACACACAGCTCATGATTTCAAGCAACAATAAAGATGAGTTAACAAGGCTAATGCTTTACTTCCTGTGTCTGCTAATAATATTCTCTGATGCATCCTCTTCAGTTTTCCCTAATGCTTCTCAATATTTTAGTCTGTGGTGAAAGATCTCAAGTAATTGCCACTAGTGCAAGGATTGGGAAAGAAGCCCTCCTCTGATAAGAAAATATCAATCTTTGGGAAAACAGAAGCAGGAACCAGCAACTATCCCAAACATGTTTTCTGCGGGGGGAACAAAATATGTAAGGAGTGGTATTAGGTTATTGCAATGATTCCCTTTGCTTACTTCTATGTTAGACAAAATGTACCAAAGCTTTTACCTCTATCAATGTCTCAATTTTCAGAGTTGATAACAAGTCCTATATCTAAATATGTAAATATCTAAATATGTAATAAGTCTCCTTTTTAACATGTACCTTCAACCCAGATAGCATGGAGAAATGTACAGTTAATAAGTTATTCCTCAAAGTATTAAATGGTTAATGTAGACTTTATGTTTGTAATGTAAGTATATATATGTTTGTAAAGAAGATATATTACATTTCAGTGATGGCTTTCAGATAATAAAATTATCAAGCCTCTGAATGAAACTGTATGACTAATAAAAGAACATTTTGCAAAGCAAAGTATGCAAGAGAGACAAATATAGCCAAAACTATAAGTAATATGAATAACCACACTTACTAATGGGTTTTAGGTCAGCTGATTGCCTCTAGTCTCCCACAGCCAACCAGGGTTTGGACAGGAGCCACACATTCTCTTCATTGTTGCTGGAAGAAATACTCTGGAGTTTGGGTCAGTCTGCTGCTACTGCTGCTGCTGCTAAGTCGCTTCAGTCGTGTCCAACTCTGTGTGACCCCATAGACGGAAGCCCACCAGGCTCCCCTGCCCCTGGGATTCTCCAGGCAAGAACACTGGAGTGGGTTGCCATTTCCTTCTCCAATGCATGAAAGTGAAAAGTGAAAAGGAAGTCGCTCAGTCGTGTCCGACTCTTAGTGACCCCATGGACTACAGCCTACCAGGCTCCTCCATCCATGGGATTTTCCAGGCAAGAGTACTGGAGTGGGGTGCCAATTGACCTACTTCTTCCATACCTTGCACTTTTTCCCTTGTTCATTTCCTTATCTTTTCAATCAATTACCAGCCAATCTCTGTTCTCTTCATCTGTCTTCACCTACTAAAGTCCTCAACAGGCTATATTTACTTCTCTAATGTCCCTAACTTTTCAGGATTTCCTTGGTCCTAAGTCTTAAATACATATAAATGTAACCATAGTTACATGTTAGTTAGTTCTGTAACTAATAGTTACATGTTAGCTAGTTCTAGAACTAACACCCAAAAAAGATGTCCTTTTCATTATAGGGGACTGGAATGTAAAATTAGGAAGTCAAGAGCTACCTCGAGTAACAGGTAAATTTGGCCTTGGAGTAGAAAACAAAGCAGGTAAAAGGCTAACAGAGTTTTGCCAAGAGAATGCACTGGTCATAGAAAACACCCTATTCCAACAACACAAGAGAAGACTCTACACATGGACATCACCAAACTCAGATTAATTATTTTCTTTTCAGCCAAAGATGGAGAAGCTCTATATAGTCAGCAAAAAAGACCGGGAGCTGACTATGGTTCAGATCACGATCTCATTACCAAATTCAGACTTAAATTGAAGAAAGTAGGGAAGACCGCTAGACCATTCAGGTATGACATAAATCAAATCACTTATGATTATACAGTGGAAGTGACAAATAGATTCAAGGGATTAGCTCTGATAGACAGAGTGCCTGAGGAATTATGGACAGAGATTCATGACATTGTATAGGAGGCAGTGATCAAGACCATCCCCAAGAAAAAGTAAGGCAAAAAGGCAAAATTGTTGTCCGAGGAGACCTCAAAAATATCTGAGAAAAGAAGAGAAGATAAAGGCAAAGGAGAAAAGGAAAGATATATCCATTTGAATGTAGAATTCTAAGAAGAGATAAGAAAGCCTTCCTCAGTGATCAGTGCTGAGAAACAGAGGAAAACAATATACTGGGAAAGACTAGAAATCTCTTCAAGAATGTTAGAGATACCAAGGGCCCATTTCATGCAAAGATGGGCACAATAAAGGACAAAAATGGTATGGACCTAACAGAAACAGAAGATATTAAGAAACGTTGGCAGGAATACAGAGAAAAAATATACAAAAAAGATCTTCATGATCCAGATAACCACAATGGTGTGATCACTCACCTAGGGCCAAAAATCCTGGAATATGAAGTCAAGTGGGCCTTAGGAAACATCTCTGTAAAAAAAGCTAGTGGAGGTGATGGAATTCCACCATTGAGCTATTGCAAATCCTAAAAGATGATGCTCTGAAAGTGCAGCACTCAATATGCCAACCAATATGAAAAGTTCAGCAGTGGCCACAGGACTGGAAAAGGTCAGTTTTCACTCTAATCCCAAAGAAAAGTGAAAGTGAAGTCACTCAGTTGTGGTCAACTCTTTGTGACCCCATGGACTGTAGCCTAGGGATCCTCTGTCCCTGGGATTTTCCAGGCAAGAGTACTGTAGTGGGTTGCCATTTCCTTTTCCAAATCCCGAAGAAAGGCAATGCCAAAGAATGCTAAAACTATCACACAATTACACTCATCTCACATGCTAGCAAAGTAATGCGCAAAATTCTCCAAGCCAGGCTTCAACAATACGTGAACCGTGAACTTCCAGATGTTCAAGCTGGTTTTAGAAAAGACAGAGGAACCAGAGATCACATTGCCAACATCCACTGGATCATAGAAAAAGCAAGAGAGTTCCAGAAAAAACATCTACTTTTGCTTTATGAACTATGCCAAAGCCTTTGTGTGGATCACAACAAACTGTGGAAAATTCCGAAAGAGATGGGAATATCAGACCACCTGACCTGTCTCCTGAGGAATCTGTATGCAGGTCAAGAAGCAACTGTTAGAATTGCATATGAAACAACAGACTGGTTACAAATCAGGAAAGGAGTATGTCAAGGCTGTATATTGTTACCCTGCTTATTTAACTTATATGCAGAGTACATCATACCAAATTCTGGGTTGGATGAAGCACAAGCTGGAATCAAGATTGCCAGGAGAAATATTAATAACCTCCGATACACAGATGACAGGACCCTTATGGCAGAAAGGGAAGAACTGAAGAGTCATTGGTGAAAGTGAAAGAGGAGAGTGAAAAACTTGGCTTAAAACTCAACATTCATAAAAAGATCATGGCATCCAGTCCCATCACTTCATGGCAAATAGATGGGGAAACAGTGGAAACAGTGAGACACTTTATTTTGGGGTCTCCAAAATCACTGCAGATGGTGACTTCAGCCATGAAGTTATGAAACGAGATGCCAGTCCAGGTTCGATGCACGATACTGGATGCTTGGGGCTAGTGCACTGGGACGACCCAGAGGGATGGTATGGGGAGGGAGGAGGGAGGAGGGTTCAGGATGGGGAACACATGTATACCTGTGGCGGATTCATTTTGATATTTGGCAAAACTAATACAACTATGTAAAGTTTAAAAATAAAATAAAATTTAAAAAAAATAAGACACTTGCTCCTTGGAATAAAGCTATGACCAACCTAGACAGCATATTAAAAAGCAGAGACATTACTTTGCCAACAATGGTCCATCTAGTCAAAATGGTTTTTCCAGGAGTCAGGTATGGATGCAAGAGTTGGACTATAAAGAAAGCTGAGTGCCGAAGAATTAATGCTTTTGGACTGTGGTGTTGGAGAAGACTCTTGAGAGTCCCTTGGACTGCAAGGAGATCCAACCAGTCCATCCTAAAGGAAATCAGTCCTGAATATTCATCAGAAGGACTGATGCTAAAGCTGAAGCTCCAATACTTCTGCCACCTGATGCAAAGAGCGGACTCATTGGAAAGACCCTGATGCTGGGAAAGATTGAAGGCAGGAGGAGAAGGGGATGACAGAGGATGAGATGGTTGGATGGCATCACTGACTCAATGGACATGAGTTTGAGTAAATTCTGGGAATTGGTATTGGACAGGGAAGCCTGGCATGCTGCAGTCCATGAGGTCACAAAGAGTTGGACATGACTGAGTGATTGAACTGAACTAACCATAAGCATGTATACCTGTGGCGGATTCATTTTGATATTTGGCAAAACTAATACAATTTGTAAAGTTTAAAAATAAAATAAAATTTAAAAAAAAAAAAAAGGCAAGCAATTGTCAAAGGGACAAACAAAATTAGTGTTGTCAAGGATGTTTAACCTCCTTTGAAAACTAACAGAGTCTTAAAATTAAATATCTAGAATGTTAGGAAGAGTAAAAGACCAGCAGAAAGATAACTTAGACAATGTATAAGAATTAAGTCTGAATTGTGGAATTTAACTAATAAGTGGCACTATTGCTACTGGAGAAAAGTGAATAGAAACCTTTTCAAGATGCAATAAGTTATTTTAATATTTCTTTCCTCCACTTATCATATTACTATGTACTATACATTGTATATACATTATATACTATGTAATATTCATTTTCTTTTTTTTTTCTGTGCTAGATTACATTAGGCAATAGTTTTGTCTCCTATTTTGTAAACAAAGAAGAAGAAATATTTAGAACACTGCATCAGTAGGTACTAAATGGAAGTTTTCTAAATTAAATTCTTTATCAGACTGTTAAGTATTTTTGAAGATGCCACAATGACTCATCAGCAGAATATTAGCACTGCTACTAGACTGCTAATATTCTGCTACTAGATTTGGGACCGGAGAAGGCAATGGCACCCCACTCCAGTACTCTTGCCTGGAAAATTCCATGGACAGAGGAACCTGGTGGGCTGCAGGCCATGGGGTCGCTAAGAGTCGGGCACGACTGAGCGACTTCACTTTCACTTTTCACTTTCATACATTGGAGAAGGAAATGGCAACCCGCTCCAGTGTTCTTGCCTGGAGGATCCCAGGGATGGGGGAGCCTGGTGGGCTGCCATCTATGGGGTCGCACAGAGTCCGACATGACTGAAGTGACTTAGCAGCAGCAGCAGCAGCAGATTTGGGACCATCACTTAAAGTATTAAGGAGGTAAGAAGGATTAAAATGTTGAGTTCAGACAAGTCAGTAGAATCATGGTTAAGTGAAAGGGACTGAGTTTTTTTTAACTAGAACTTATTAAGCAAAAGAAAACAAAGTGGGCCTAGGCAGTAGTTAATGTTTGATGAAAGAAAGAAACCAAGGTGGTGAGAAAAGCTTCATTCACATGTAGACTCATAGGGAAGGGGAAGACCAGGCTAAGTACATGAGTCATTGATTGGCTTACACGTAAGCTAAAAAATATGCTGTGACAACACTGGATCTCCCTGCAGAGGAGTGGAGAGAGGTCCACAGATTTGAACATGGAAAAGTTGCATGTTAGCTAGTGCGACAACTCGGGAACCTCCAGGAAACCCTGTGATTGGCGGGAAATAAGTCATTATCTGCTTGAAAGAATGATTCTTCAAGGAGATTCTCATAAAGGTCCTAAAATCTTGAAAATAGAGTAATTAACAGAAATGTCCTCAAGCATTAAAATTAAAAGAATCATAGATTTAGCTCCATTGACATAGATATACAAGAAGTTTCAGGCATAGAACAGCAAGGTTTCTTGTTCATTTGAAGGGGATAAAATTAAAAAAAAAAAAAAATCACATCAGAAGACTCATGAAATAAAAATGTAGATTCTAAGTAAAGTCAACACAACTTTACATCCAGGACTCAAAGCTTCATGTACCTAGTCTCAGTGAGGTGGCATGTTAATGCTATCTGCTGAGTGTCCTACTGTGGTTGAGTTTTGCAAGTTTGATGTTTAATTGTGAATTTCCTCCTGCTGATGGCACTAAGGCAGAATGTAACGTTTTCTAAAGTCTCTTCCTATGGGTGAATATTTTAAAGCTCTGTCTGTGTTATACAGAAGGTACAGGAGATTTTTGCCAGTTTATAGAAATACTTTAGCAATCATATCATACCTATAAGCATTATTAATGTCAATAGAAAGACAGTGAACTTGATAATGTACAATTCAGTTTAGTTCAGTTCAGTCACTTAGTCGTGTCCGACTCTTTGCAACCCCATGAATTGCAGCACACCAGGCCTCCCTGTCCATCACCAACTCCCGGAGTTCACTCAAACTCACGCCCATTGAGTTGGTGATGCCATCCAGCCATCTCATCCTCTGTCATCCCCTTCTCCTCCTGCCCCCAATCCCTCCCAGCATCAGAGTCTTTTCCAATGTGTCAACTCTTTGCATGAGGTGGCCAAAGTACTGGAGTTTCAGCTTTAGCATCATTCCTTCCAAAGAACACCCAGGACTGATCTCCTTTAAAATGGACTGGTTGGATCTCCTTGAAGTCCAAGTGACTCTCAAGAGTCTTCTCCAACACCACAGTTCAAAAGCATCAATTCTTCGGCACTCAGCCTTCTTCACAGTCCAACTCTCACATCCATACATGACTACTGGAAAAACCATAGCCTTGACTAGACAGACCTTTGTTGGCAAAGTAATGTCTCTGCTTTTGTAGCCTTGCTAACTCAATGAATCTAAGCCATGCCATGTGGGGCCACCCAAGACGAGTGGGTCACGGTGGAGAGGTCTGACAGAATGTGGTCCACTGGAAAAGGGAATGGCAAACCACTTCAGTATTTTTTCCTTGAGAACCCCATGAACAGTATGAAAAGGGAAAATGATAGGATACTGAAAGAGGAACTCCTCAGGTCGGTAGGTGCCCAATATGCTACTGGAGATCAGTGGAGATATAACTCCAGAAAGTATGAAGGGATGGAGCCAAAGCAAAATACCCAGTAGTGGATGTGACTGGTGATAGAAGTAAGGTCTGATGCTGTAAAAAGCAATATTACATAGGAACCTGGAATGTTAGGTCCATGAATCAAGGCAAATTGGAAGTGGTCAAACAAGAGATGGCAAGAGTGAATGTCGACATTCTAGGAACCAGCGAACTGAAATGGACTGGAATGGGTGAATTTAACTCAGATAATTTACATATATCTGCTAAATCTGTTGGAGCAGAATAGACAATAAAAAAGGAAGTCAAATACAGTATGGAAAATCAGCATGGGGCCAACAAGGTTGAAAAAAATATTAGAATGCTTTGCTTTTGAAATTATGCATCAATGGCCTGTAGGATACTTTTATTTTAAAAATCAGCATAACAGTATATATACTGAAAATTCTATTTTAGAGAAAAAACTTTTATTTACTTGAAGAAAAATTTAATTATTTCTTTTTTATATTTATTCGTGCTTTTATTTATAATCTAACAAAAAGATGAAATACAACTGTAATTGCTAAAATATGTAACAGGTAAACATTAAGGTGGAATTTTGTTTCCAAGCTACTATGAGCACAAACCTTTATTCTTAATAGGTTTAATAAATATTACAGTAAATAGCACAATAATAGTAGGAGAGAGATTTAACACCCCACTCACACCAATGGACAGATCATGAAAACAGAAAATTAATAAGGAAAACACAAGTCTTAAATGATACATTAGATGAGATGGATCTCATTGATATATTCAGGACATTCCGTCCAAATACAGAAGAATACAACTTCTCAAGTTCACATGGAACATTCTCTAAGATAGATCATCTTGGGTCACAAATCAAACCTCAGTAAATTTTAGAAAACTGAAATTGTATCAAGCATCTTCTCCAACCACAAGGCTAAAAGACTAGATATCAATTAGAAAAAAAAAAAAACTGTAAGAAATACAAACACAATGAAATTAAACAACACGTTTCTAAATAACCAAGAGTTTACTGAAAAAATCAAAAGGGAAATCAAAAATTATATAGAAACAAATGACAATGAAAATACAGCAACTCAAAACCTATGGGATGCAGCAAAAGCAGTTCTAGGAGGGGAGTTTATAGCAATACAATCCTACCTCAAGAAACAAGAAAAACATTCAATAGACAACCTAACTTTACACCTAAAGCAACTGGAAAAAGAAGAAAAAAAAATTAGTAGAAGGAAAGAAATCATAAAGATCCAAGCAGAAATAAATGAAAAAGAAGTGAAAGAAACAATAGTAAAAATTAATAAAACTAAAAGCTGGTTCTTTGAGAAGAGAAACAAAATTGACAAACCTTTAGCCAGACTAATCAAGAAAAAAATAGAGAAGAATCAAATCAACAAAATTAGAAATGAAAAAGGAGAGGTTACAACAGACAATGCAGAAATACAAAGGATTATAAGAAACTATTATGAACAACTATATGGCAATAAAATAGATAACCTGAAAGAAACAGACAGATTCTTAGAAAAGTTCAATCTTCCAAGACTGAACCAGGAACAAATAGAAATTATGAACAACCTAATTACAAGCACTGAAATTCGAAGCTGTGATCAAAAATCTCCCAAAAAACAAAAGCCCAGGACCACATGGCTTCACAGAAGAATTCTATCAAGCATTTAGAGAAAAGTTAATGCCTATCCTTCTAAATCTATCTTTCTAAAACTCTTTCAAAAACTTGCAAAGGAAGGAACACTTTCAAACTCATTCTACGAGGTAACCGTCACCCTGATACCAAAACCAGACAAAGACAACACCAAAAAAGAAAACTACAGGCCAATATCACTGATGAACATAGATGCAAAAATCCTCAACAAAATTTTAGCAAACATAATTCAGCAACACATCAAAAAGCTCATATATCATGATCAAGTTGGATTTATTCCAGGGATGCAATATATTGATTCCAGGGATTCTTCAATATATTGAAATCAATCCATGTAATATACCATATTAACAAATTAAAAGATAAAAACCATATGATCATCTCAATAGATGCAGAAAAGGCCTTTGACAAAATTCAACACCTATTTATGATTAAAACTCTTCAAAAAATGGGCATAAAAGGAACCTACCTCAACATAGTAAAGGCCATATATGATAAGCCTACAGCAAGCTTTATTCTCAATGGTGAAAAAGTGAAAGCATTCCCCCTAAGATCAGGAACAAGACAACAAGGGTGTCCACTTTGGGCACTATTGTTCAACATAGTTCTGGAATTCCTAGCTACAGCAATCAGAGAAGAAAAAGAAATACAAGGAATCCATATTAGAAAAGAAGCAAAGCTCTCACTATTTGCAGATGACATGACACTGTACATAGAAAACCCTAAAGATAGTATCAGAAAATTACTAGAGCCGATCAATGAATTTAGTAAAGTTGCAGGATAAAAAATCAATACTCAAAAATCACTCACATTTCTATATACTAAGAATGAAAAATCAGGAAGAGAAATTAAGGAATCAATCCCATTCACCATTGCAACAAAAAAATTTAAATATTTAGGAATAAACTTACCTAAGGAGACAAAAGAAACTGTACACAGAAAATTATAAGACACTAATGAAAGAAACCAAATATGACATAAACAGATGGAGAGATATTCCATGTTCCCGGGTAGGAAGAATCAGTAGTGTGAAAATGACTATACTACCAAATGCAATCTACAGATTTAATGCAATCCCTGTCAAATTACCAATGGCATTTTTCACAGAACTAGAACAAAAAATTTCACAATTCATATGGAAACACAAAAGACCCAGAATAGCCAAAGCAGTCTTGAGAAAGAAGAATGGAGCTGGAGGAATGAAGCTTCCTGACTTCAGGTTATACTACAAAGCTACAGTCATCAAGACAGTATGGCACTGGCACAAAAACAAAAATATAGACCAATGGAACAAGACAGAAAGCCCAGAAATAAACCCATGCACCTATGGGTACCTTATTTTTGACAAAGGAGGCAAGAATATACAATGGGGCAAAGACAGCCTCTTCAATAAATGGTGCTGGGAAAACTGGATGGCTACATGTAAAAGAATGAAATTAGAACACTTCTTAACACCATACACAAAGATAAATTCAAAATGGATTAAAGACCTAAATGTAAGACCAGAAACTATAAAACTCTTAGAGGAAAACAGGCAGAACACCCAATGACATAAATCAAAGCAAGATCTTCACTGACCCACCATCTAGAGTAACAGAAATAAAAACAAAAGTAAACAAGTGGGACCTGATTAAACTTAAAAGCTTTTTCACAGCAAAAGAAACTATAAGCAAGGTGAAAATACAACCCTCAGAATGGGAGAAAATAATAGCAAATGAAACAATTGACAAAGGATTATTTTCCAAAATACACAAACAGCTCATACAACTCAGTACCAGGAAAAAAAAAATCAAAAAGTGGGAAAAAGACCTAAAGAGACATTCCTCCAAAGAAGACATACAGATGGCTAACAAACACATGAAAAGATGCTTAACATCACTCATTATTAGAGAAATGCAAATCAAAACTACAATGAGATATCACTTCACACCAGTCAGAATGGCTTTCATCATGTATACCTGTGGCGGATTCATTTTGATATTTGGCAAAACTAATACAATTTGTAAAGTTTAAAAATAAAATAAAATTAAAAAAAAAAGTCTGTGAACAATAAATCCTGGAAAGGGTGTGGAGAAAAGGGAACACTCTTGCACTGTTGGTGGGAATGTAAATTGATACAGCCACTATGGAAGATGGTATGGCGACTCCTTAAAATACTAGGAATAAAACCACCATATGACCCAGCAATCCCGCTCCTAGGCATATACCCTGAAGAAACCAAAATCAAAAGAGACACATGTATCTCACTGTTCATTGCAGCACTATTTACAATAGGTAGAACATGGAAGCAACCTAGATGTCCACTGACAGATGAATGGATAAAGAAGCTGTGGTATATATACACAGTGGAATATTACTCAGCCATAAAAAGGAGCACATTTGAGTCAGTTCTAATGAGATGAACCTAGAACCTATTATACAGTGAAGTGAGTCAGAAAGAGAGAAATAAATACCATAGTCTAACACATATATATGGAATCTAGAAAAATGGTATTGAAGAACTTACTTATAGGTCAGCAATGGAGAAACAGACACAGAGAACAGATTATGGACATGCGGAAAGGGGAGGAGATGGTGAGAGATGTATGGAAAGAATAACATGGAAACTTACATGTACGTAAAATACGTAAAATAGATAGCCAACGGGAATTTGCTGTATGGCTCAGGAAACTCAAATAGGGGCTCTGTATCAGCCTAAAGGGGTGGCATAGGGAGGGAGATGGGAGGGAGGTTCAAAAGGGAGGGGATATATGTATACCTTATGGCTGATTCATGTTGAGGTTTGACAGAAAGCAGCAAAATTCTGTAAAGCAATTATCCTTCAATAAAAAAAAAAAAAAAGAAAGAAAAGAAATCTGGCATTTGTTACTAACAAAATAAAGACAAGCTCCTGACAGGAAACTTTCTGGAACTAGATTGGCAACACGTTGATGCTAGAGAGATCAACTTGAATGAGTATTTCAAAGGCAAAACAATTTTCAGGAAGCAGTCTGCCAGCAAGGGAGAGCAAAAGGAAGAAATTCTGCATTATTGGCAACCCTATAACTTCTGTTCTTCTTGGGCCAGCTAAATATGAGACAAATGTTTTACTTAATGCTGCCACAAAGGAAACTTCTTTATGAATCAAAATACCTCATAGTGTGAAACATGACTCTACCTTGACCCCCATGTCATTTTCTTGCAAATACTTATCCCAGAATTTACCTCAAAAAAAAAATATATATATATTATATATATAATTGTAATTATATAATATATATTATTAATATATATATTAATAATATACATATAATATAATAATATATATTACATATATTTAATATATAACATAATATACAATATAATATAATATATAATAATAAGATAATAATATAATATATATTATACAATATATATTATATATAATATATAAATATATAATTTATAAATATATATAAATATAAATGTATTTATATTTTATAAATATTTATATTTATAAAATTATATTTATATTTTATAAACTATAAATTTATAATATATAACTATATAATTGTATATATTAAAACAAATATATTATATATTATAATACAAAATATATAACAATATATAATTTTTATAATATATAATACAAAATATATAATTTTAATATATATACATATATATGTGTGTGTATATTGTATGTATAATACATATTTTATATATTTATGTATTATATATATATAAATATATGTATAATATATACTATTATATATTATAAAATTATATATTTTGTATTATATATTATAATACATAATATATTATATGCCAACATCTGCTGGATCATAGAAAAAGCAAGAGAGTTCCAGAAAAATATCTATTTCTGCTTTATTGACTATGCCAAAGCCTTTGACTGTGTGGATCACAATAAACTGTGGAAAATTCTGAGATGGGAATACCAGAACACCTGATCTGCCTCTTGAGAAATTTGTATGCAGGTGAGGAAGCAACAGTTAGAACTGGACATGGAACAACAGACTGGTTCCAAATAGGAAAAGGAGTTCGTCAAGGCTGTATATTGTCACCCTGTTTATTTAACTTATATGCAGAGTACATCATGAGAAACGCTGGGCTGGAGGAAGCACAAGCTGGAATCAAGATTGCCAGGAGAAATATCAATAACCTCAGATATGCAGATGACACCACCCTTATGGCAGAAAGTGAAGAGGAACTCAAAAGTCTCTTGATGAAAGTGAAAGTGGAGAGTGAAAAAGTTGGCTTAAAGCTCAACATTCAGAAAACGAAGATCATGGCATCCGGTCCCATCACTTCATGGGAAATAGATGGGGAAACAGTGGAAACAGTGTCAAACTTTATTTTTCTGGGCTCCAAAATCACTACAGATGGTGACTGCAGCCATGAAATTAAAAGACGCTTACTCCTTGGAAGGAAAGTTATGACCAACCTAGATAGCATATTCAAAAGCAGAGACATTACTTTGCCAACAAAGGTTCGTCTAGTCAAGGCTATGGTTTTTCCGGTGGTCATGTATGGATGTGAGAGTTGGACTGTGAAGAAGGCTGAGCACTGAAGAATTGATGCTTTTGAACTGTGGTGTTGAAGAAGACTCTTGAGAGTCCCTTGGACTGCAAGGAGATCCAGCCAGTCCATTCTGAAGGAGATCAGCCCTGGGGTTTCTTTGGAAGGAATGATGCTAGAGCTGAAACTCCAGTACTTTGGCCACCTCATGTGAAGGGCACTAAATAGAGGCATAATAGCATAAAAAAGTATAAGATTGTCAAATATTGGATTTTCTTAATGTGGTTTTCATAGGGCAGGGCTGGCTAGTTGCATAAACTGATGAAAGAGATTTTTTTTTTTCCTGGTACTCCACACAGCTTGCAGGATCTGAGTTCCCTGAACAGGGATTGAACATGCTCCCAGACAGTGATCCCTGAGTCCTAAATACTAGACTGAAGGGAAGTTTCCAAAATAGATATTTTTATTTTATTGCTGTTTTAACTTGCATCTAAGACTTATAGGTAGAGGTAAATATATAGACAAAAGTATTGCATTACTGTAATAGTATTGGATATATCACTTTTAATTCTAGTATAAAAATTAAACAACAAAGGCATTAAAAATAACCACTAAAATGTATGTTAGATGCATTACAGAATATAATAGGTATTATATTCCACAGAATATGCTGCTGCTAAGTCGCTTCAGTCGTGTCCAACTCTGTGGGACCCCATAGACGGCAGCCCATCAGGCTCCACTGTCCCTGGGATTCTCCAGGCAAGAACCCTAGAGTGGGTTGCCATTTCCTTCTCCAATGCATGAAAGTGAAAAGTGAAAGTGAAGCTGCTCAGTCATGTCCGACTCTTAGCGACCCCATGGATGGCAGCCTACCAGGCTCCTCCATCCATGGGATTTTCCAGGCAAGAGTACTGGAGTGGGGTGCCATTGCCTTCTCTGTCTACAGAATATAGATAGATATAAATCATAGCACAATAATATAGAGAGGGAAGTAAATTAAAGTGCAAATTTTTGCATGCAATTGAAATTAAGTTGTTATCAGTTTAAAATACACTGTTTTGACTGTAAGATACTTTCATAAATCCAAAGGTAACCACATACATACACACACACAAACACGTGTAGAAGTTACACAAAAGAAAAAGGGAAAAGAATCAAGGCAATAATTTTAAAAATTCAACAGAACACTAAATATTGAAGCAAGACAAGAAAAGATAAACTCAACAACTACAAAACTAACAGAAAGGAAAAATAAGAATACTAAATCTGTCTCTATCAATCATTACTTAAATTTAACTGGATTTAACTCATCAATTAGAACACACAGAGTAGTTGAATAGATTAAAAAAATATATATATATGCTATACTTTCTTTAGTCTTAAGGACTCAAATATTCTGAAAGTAAAGGGATAGAAAAAGATATTGCATGCAAATGGTAATCAACAGGGAGAAGGGATAGTTATACTTACTTCAGAAGAAAATAGTTTTTAAATCATACTATCTCATGAGACAAAGAAGGACATTGTATAGTGATGACTGGGTAAATCCACCAGGAAGATATAACAATTAAAAAATGCATATGTACCCAAGCTTTTTATATTTATACAAAGGAAACATTCACAGAACCGAAGGGAGAAATAGACAGCAATATAATAAAAGACTTTAATACCTCACTTTCAATAATTGATAGAATATACACATAGCTAATTAAGAAGGAGACAGAGAATTTAAAAACACTATAGACCAACTAAACCTTATAGACATAGACACACTATATCACCCAACAGCAGCATAATGCACATTCTTCTTTAGATTGCACAAAAATTTCTCCAAGGTAGATCACAAGTTAGGTCACAAAAGAAATATCAGTGAATTGTAATATATTGAATCGTATCAATATCTTTATTGAGCACACTAGTGAAACTAGAAATCAATATGAGAAGGAAAATTGAACTCACAAATACATGAAAATTTATAATATATTTTGGAACAATTATTGGGTCAAAAGTGATATCAGAAAATATCTCAAAATAAGTAAAAATTAAAACACTTTAATCAAAATTTATAGAATATAGTAAAACTTATACTAAGAAGGAAACTTATTATAATAAATGTTTATTTAAAAAATAAGGAAAATCTCAAACAACTAAACTTAAAATTTCAAGGAGTTAGGGAAGAAGAACAAAGTAAGCCCAAAGTTAGTATAAGGAAGGAAATAACAAAGATTAGAGAAGAAATAAGCAAAATAGAAAATTAAAATAGAAAATTTAATAAAATGGAGTTTTTTTTTAATATAAACAAAACTGCAAAACTCCTAACTAAAGTATCTAAAAAATGAAGACTCAAATAAAGTCAGAAATAAAAGCAATAATGTTACAGTTGATGCCACAGAAATAGAAAGGATCATAAGATACTATTATAAACAATTGTTCACCAACAATCTGTATAACCTAGAAGAATGGGTAACTTCTGAGAAACATACAGTCAACCAGTGATAACTCATGAAGAAATAGAAAGTTTAAACAGACCTGTAACTAGTATGGAGATTGAGTGAGGAATCAACCCTCACCTACTCACCCCCAACAATGATAAGTCCAGGACCAAATGGCTTCACTAGTAGGTTCTGCCAAACATTTAAAGAAGAATTAAGGCCAATCATTATCAAAATCTTTCAAAAATTAAAGAGGGGAGAACATTTTCAAGTGTGTTTTATGAAGTCAGCATTACCCTGATTCCTAAGCCAAAGACATAATGAGAAAAGAAAATTACAGACCAATTTCTCTGATGAATATAGGTGTAAAAGTCCTCAACAAAGTATTAGCAAACAAGATCCAAAAAGACACTGAAAAGATCATGTATGATAACCAAGTGGAATTAATCCCTGAGATTCAAGATTATTCAATATATGAAAATCAATAAATGTGATACCCACTGTTAATAGAATAAAGAATTAAAATCACATCATCTCAATAGATACAGTAAAAACATCTGACAAAAATCAATACCTGTTCATAAAAGAAAGTATAGAAGAAATGTACCTCACCCTAATAAACGTTATGTAGGAAAACTAAAAAATAAGCATCATAGTCAATGGAAAAAAAAACTGAAAGATTTCCGTTTAAGATGTAGACCAAGGCAAGGATGCCACTAACACACTTCTCTTCAGTATAGTCCTGGAAGTCCTAGTCACTGCAGTTAGGCAAGAATAGGAAATAAAATGTATCCAAACTGGAAAGGAACAAGTAAAATCTCCCCTTTTGGCAGATGCTATGATCTTATATAAAGAAAACTCTAAAGACGCCATTAAAAAACTGTTAGAACTAATAAAAAATTTTAATATAGATGCAAGATAAAAAATTAACATATAAAAATGAATTGTAATTCTTTCTATTAGCAATTAACTACCTGAAAATGAAACAACATGGAGGACATTTCATGATTCCACTTGTGTGTGATACTTAAAATCATGAAAATCATAGATCAAAGAGTGAAATGATGGTTGCTAGGGGCCCCGGCTCCAGTATTCTTGCCTGGAAAATCCCCATGGACAGAGAAGCCTGGCGGACTACAGTCCATGAGGTCTCAAAGAGTCAGACACAACTGATCAACTAAGCACAGACACACGGGGTCTAGGGAGAGGGTGAAATAGAGAGTTACTAATCATCCTGAAAGATGATGCTGTGAAAGTGCTGCACTCAATATGCCAGTAAATTTGGAAAACTCAGCAGTGGCCACAGGACTGGAAAAGGTCAGTTTTCATTCCAATTCCAAAGAAAGGCAATGCCAAAGAATTCTCAAACTACTGCACAATTGCACTCATCTCACACGCTAGTAAAGTAATGCTCAAGATTCTCCAAGCCAGGCTTCAGCAATACATGAACCATGAACTTCCAGATGTTCAAGCTGGTTTTAGAAAAGGCAGAGGAACCAGAGATCAAATTGCCAATATCCTCTGGATCATCAAAAAAGCAAGAGAGTTCCAGAAAAACATCTATTTCTGCTTTATCAACTATGCGAAAGCCTTGACCATGTGAATCACAATAAACTGTGGAAAATTCTGAAAGAGATGAGAATACCAGACCACCTGACCTGCTTCTTGAGGAACCTGTATGCAGGTCAGGAAGCAACAGTTAGAACTGGACATGGAACAACAAACTGGTTCCAAATTGGAAAAGGAGTATGTCAAGGCTGTATATTGTCACCCTGCTTATTTAAGTTATATGCAGAGTACATCATGAGAAACACTGGGCTGAAAGAAAAACAAGCTGGAACCAAGATTGCCAGGAGAAATATCAATAACCTCAGATATGCAGATGACACCACCCTTATGGCAGAAAGTGAAGAGGAACTAAAAAGCCTCTTGATGAAAGTGAAAGAGGAGAGTGAAAAAGTTGGCTTAAAGCTCAACATTCAGAAAACGAAGATCATGGTATCCGGTCCCATCACTTCATGGGAAATAGATGGGGAAATAGTGTCAGACTTTATTTTGGGGGGCTCCAAAATCACTGCAGGTGGTGATTGCAGCCATGAAATTAAGAGATGCTTACTCCCTGGAAGGAAAGTTATGACCAAGCTAGATAGCATATTCAAAAGCAGAGACATTACTTTGCCAACAAAGATCCATCTAGTCAAGGCTATTGTTTTTCCAGTAGTCATGTATGGATGTGAGAGTTGGACTGTGAAGAAAGCTGAGTGCCAAAGAATTGAGGCTTCTGAACTGTGGTGTTGGAGAAGACTCCTGAGAGTCCCTTGGACTGCAAGGAGATCCAACCAGTCCATTCTAAAGGAGATCAGTCCTGGGTGTTCTTTGGAAGGACTGATGCTAAAGCTGAAACTCCAATACTTTGGACACTTCATGCAAAGAGTTGACTCATTGGAAAAGACTCTGATGCTGGGAGGGATTGGGGGCAGGAGGAGAAGGGGACAACAGAGAATGAGACGGCTGGATTGAACATGAGTTTGAGTGATCTCCGGGAGTTGGTGATGGACAGGGAGGCCTGGCGTGCTGTGATTCATGGGGTCGCAAAGAGTCGGACACGACTGAGCGACTGAACTGAACTGAACTGAATCAAGGAGCATACAGTTTCAGTTTAGCAAGAGTTGCTATACAACACTGTATCTATAGAAAACAGTAATGTACACAAACTTTTGCTGATAGGGATGATCTTATATTCAATTTTCTTAACCACAGTAAAATTAAATTTGAAACAATAAATAAGTAAAAACTGGTTCAGCATCCCAGTATGGCTCTTTCAGTGTCAACTCTAGAGAAGCATTTATAGCATCCTATACCTTACCATGTTAATTTTCTATCCCTGTATTTAAAGTCACACAAACACTGTTACTTAAAACAGTATTCATTTATTATATCACAGTCTTAAGTGCAGGTAAATTCAGCTAGATGCTCTGCATAGGGCTGAATGGTGTTGACTGGGCGAGATTCTTTTCTGAAGTCTCAGGGGAAGAATTCACTTGCAAAAGCATCCAGATTGTTGACAGAATTTATTTTCTTGCAGTTATCATTCCGAGGTATCCTTTCCTTTCTGGCTACCAACAAGAGTCCACCCATATGCCCTAGGGGCTGATCACATTCCCTCACTAAGGACCCTCTTCATCTTCAAGCTAGTAAAATAACATCAAATCCTACTCATGCTTTGAATATCTCTGACTTCCTCTTTTGCCACTAGACAGAAAATGCTCTGCTTATAAGGGCTACTGTGATTAGATTAGGCCCATCTGGACAATTTCCCTTTTAAAGGTCAATGTGCCTTTGTTTTAGGTTGAATTATGTTCCCCCAAAAACATATGTCGAAGTCCTAATCCCCAGAACCTCACTATGTGATTTTATTTGGAAATATGGGCTTAAAAGGTAATCAAATTTAAAATGAGGTTAAGGTGGGCCTTAATGTCATACTGAAAGGGGAATCTGGACAATGTCATATTAAAAAGGAGAATCTGGACCCAGAGGCAGATGCTCACAGAGGAAACATGGAATGAAGACACATAAGAAGAACTCCAGATGAAGTCAGAAACAGAAATCAAACTGAGGCAGCTACAAGCCAAGGAACACCAGTTATTTCCCATCACCAACACCAGTACCAGCAACAGCAAACAACTGAACTTAAAATGAGCAGCTAATTCCTATGTCTATGAAAACATTCAGAACAGCAAAATAGAAAAGTTCCAAGTCTGTCATAAGAAACTAACATAAAAGCCCAGTTCTAAAGCTGTTAAATATACCACCCCAAAAAAAGAAAACAATAATCACATATTTACAAACTAAAATAAAATGTTAGTACATTAAATGTAAATGAATTTTAAAAATTAATAAAACAACATAGTAACGCAGAATATATGGAAAGTTATACTAGAAAATCTATTAATAAAAATTTTGGCATTGTCCTTGGTGGGTCAGACGGTAAAGAATCTGCCTGCAATGCAGGAAACCTGGGTTCTATCCCTGGGTTGGGAAGATCCTCTGGAGAAGGGAATGGCAACCTACTCCAGTATTCTTGCCTGGAGAACTCCATGGACAGAGGAACCTGGTGAACTGCAGTCCATGAGGTTGCAAAGAGCTGGATACCACTGAATGATTAACACACATATTAAAACTGGGATTATCAATGCCATCATTCACTATTTTAAGAGCAGTTTTAGAAAGCACAATAAAACTTGAAAAATAAATGATCAATGTGCTTATTAAAAGTAATTAACCTCCAATTAAAATAAATAAATTTATATTAAAAAAAAAAGAAAGGAACCTATTTTTCACTATCTTTAATGAGTTCAGGTAAATTAAAAGACCAACAAGCTTAAAAGCATAAATAGATTCACAAAATTTTTGAACTGCAAATTAAAATAACACAAAAATTGAAAAAGAAAAAAATTTTGAAGGTAGAATAGAAAAAGTATTTTCTGAATAAAGGAGAAATTTAATGTACACATCAAGGGAAATCTTGGAAATATATATGCCTGACAATCAACATTCGGAGAAGGCAATGGCAACCCACTCCAGTGTTCTTACCTGGAGAATCCCAGGGACGGGGGAGCCTGGCGGGCTGCCATCTATGGCGTCTCACAGAGTCGGACATGACTGAAGCGACTTAGCAGCAGCAGCAACAAGCAACATTAAGACACAGTCTAGCAATATTATTGGATTTAATATACTAAATAAAGAAGTCACCTGTAGGAGGAAAAAGTAAAAATGAAACAATAATTGAGTAGACAAAAAAAGACAGAATTAATAACATAAAAGACAACAGGATACATATATATTTGTGTATGAATATGTATATATATATATATAGTATATTCTAAAAGCAGGGTAATGTCTGATCATTTGAAAATATACAAAAATTTAGTGAGGCTAAAAACTTAAATTTTGAAATATAGTTACTTTGTCTAGTTTTTGAAATATGAATACCTAAAAAAATTAAGCCTACCCTACTTCATTTAAAAAAAAAGACCTACAAATGCTATGAGGTACATTCACCCTAGCTGCAGAAAACTCAGTATAACTACTTATTTTTGGACCACAGGTGTATTTCTGATGGTCTGTGGCTGTTGGATTTTACCATCTGCCTCAGAGAAGTTGTTAAAAAGATTTATGTACATTCTTAATATGGAATAGTCTGCAATTTTAATAACATGGACAGATCTCTGAGACATATTTTTATATGAAAAGGCAAGTTGCAGAGCTATTTGGAAAGTATGTTTCAATTCATATTTTAAAAATAATTACATATGTAAAAGAATTCATGCAAGTAAATACATTGGAAATGTACCCAAATTTGAATATCAAATTTTCCAGGGGGGAAATAAGAGTAGGAAGACTTGAATAAAATTTGGATGTTTTATTCCATATTATTTCTGAAATGTTTGGATCTTTCAATGTAAGTATTTTCATTTATTCTGTATTTAAAAATCAAAATATGTTTTTGAAAGGATTATCTGACAGAAACCTAAATTAATCATCTCTAAAAGCCAACTACTTTGGTAATTATGCAATTTTTCTGGTTTATTATTATTATTTTTATTGCAGAAGCAGAGTAAGCAATAGTCTACATTGCTCTAGACTATAAAGTAATGGAACTGCTATGGAAAGGGAAGATACCAAAAGTGTTTAACTGATCTACAGACTGATGGCTGAAAGAATGTCTGCCTTTGGTTTAAACTTACAATTTCATTAAAATGTGTAATGCCCTCAGTATATAACACTTTAAGTAATCATTAATTATATTTAAAAGTGAGTGATTTGGGGTTCCTTCTTTAGGAAGACACTGGGAAAATTTGAAACAGAGAGTAAGGACATCTAAAGAAAAGGAAGAAGTGTTGCAAGTCCCCAAAAGGCAAAAATAAGCTCAGGTAATTGACAAAAATACCTAGGGTATGAATTGTAAGTTAACACAAAAGACAGGTCTTCTTCATTAAAATATCAATAGAAGGAATATGAAGGCAGTTAAAGGCAGAAAAGCATGTTAAACCCACTAACTGGTTTTAATATTTTAAAATATAAACAAGAATTTGGATTTGTATGCTTAAGTCAAAAAAAGCACACATAAGGAAGAACGTTGGTGTAGACACTGATGTAACAGACTTCAATAGGACTCTGAGGCCCAGGCCAGTGCTTCACCTCCACTTAATACCTTCCTAATTGCTGGTTAGTATTTTCCAAACCATTTAGATTCCCAAAGGGACAAGCAACTAAAGACTGGATATATAAAACATCCCAGGAAAGACTGACCCAAGCATTGATATCTTATTCTCCATAACAACAACAGCAACAAATGTTACGAAGGTAGGATGTTAAATATAAATCTAACACAAACGGGACCAAGAAGTAATTATGCAAAAATTTTCTCTTAATGTAAAATGATAAAGCCTGTTCAGGCCATCCAAACAAAAAATAATGATAGTCATAACAGTGTTACAGGGTATTACAAGTGATTCACCTAAGTATCATCCTACTGATACATTTTCATTTTTTTAGGGACATGGATATACTTTTTTTAAAAGCAGATTTTAAGAATTTCTTGAGGAGAGGGAATTGTGTCTAATAAAAACAGAGAATTTTCGCTAATACATTCTTACTTTATAAAATAATGTGTCTGGAGAAATATTAACATATTCTGCTTTGCAGGGAAGGTGAATAGGTAATTTAAACACCAAATAGGGAAGATTACCAGATAACCTTTTCAGATCCCTTTCAACCCACATAGTCTATGATTCCAAACCAAACCAGGCTGCAGTTAAAATGCAGGCATTGAATCAAAATCATTTATTAGTATCAGGTATCCCTTATAAGCTGAATTTTAGGTTTATATCCCCATTTATGCAATTTAATCAAGAATGAGATTCTGTTTTGAATAAAAAAAATAATAAAAAACCTATTGAAAAACAAGTGGCTTTATTCAGGAGGGATAATTCACAAGTGGGTAATAAAAGATCTCTTTAATATAGCCTCATTACTGGATTCCATAGCCATCCAGACGAAGCACCTCCATCTCATATTACTCATTCACTCTTACTTGCTAATTTATATGATGCTCAACTTCTCTAGCAAATAGTTGTTATTAAAAACTCAATGGCATCTGTTGACAGGTCACTGGCTTTATAAAACAAATTAATACATGTATTTTTGATTAATGTCCCTGGCTTATTTTTATAACTCTTTATTTTAAAACAAATCAAGTTTACAGAAATTATGTTGAATAATACGAGTCCAGTATAGCTTCTACTCAGATTCAACAGCTTTACAATTTACCCCATTTCTTGCTTTATCATGCTCTTTATGAAGTGAAGTGAGAGTCGTTCAGTCACATCTGAATGTTTACGACCTCATGGACTATACAGTCCATGGAATTCTCCAGGCCAAAATACTGGAGTGGGTAGCCTTTCCCTTCTCTGGGGGATCTTCCCAACCCATAAACTCACTGACATATGCACACAGGCACACACACACACACAAAGACACACACAATTTTCTTTTCTTATATGATTTGAAAGTTCATTGATGATGAAAGTTCATTCATCACCTTTATTCGTAAATACTTCAGCATGTATCAATATTTTCCAAAAGCAAGACAATCTCTTACATAACCATAGTATAATTGTCAAAATCAGAAAATACTGTTATATAAAGTTTGTATTCAGATTTGTCACTGATCCAATTCAGATTATTTATCATATTTAATTGACGCATCTGCTTGAACTTTTAATTAGAAGAATTCCTCCACTATTGTCTTTCTTAACTTTGGTAATTTCACAGGATATAGGCTAGCAATTTTATAGAATATTTCTCAAATTTTTGGTCTGATATCTCCTTAAGTCTAGATTTAGCTCATTCATTCCTAAAAGTAATACCACAGTGTACCATGTTAGGAAGCATCTGATATTTGTTTTTCCAAATGTTCATGATATTAACTTTGATCAACTGGTTGACATGGTGTCCACAAGATTTTTCTGCTGTAACATTATTAGCTTTTCCTCTTGTAATCAATAACTAATTTGAGTGTAGGTCATGGCTTGGTACAATGAAAATATTGTGTCTCTTCTCAAATTTTCACCTATTTACTATGGCATTCATTGATTTTCTAACTCTGTCTGTCTCATAATTATTAGTTGACTTTCTATAGTAAAGAATAGCTTTTCCTTGAACCTATTCATTCTAAATTTATTCACTTATTTACTGTATTAATATGAGTTCATAGATTCTTATTTTCATCATTACTATCATTACTGACTCTACAATTTTATCAATTTATCTGCATTTAATTGCTAATTCATAAACATCAATGCTTCCATTGATACTTGCTTTGGTATCATTTTTTACGTTGGTGCTTAATTCCTGTATTTAGTTAGTGAGAGCCTTTGGAGTTGACTCCAGTGTCCCTTGGACATGTCACCATATTTCTTGTGCAAGACAATGTTCTAGGATTAGTTTGTATTTCCCCCATTCCAGCCCTAGTATTCCTGAAGAAGAGAATGGCAACCCACTCCAGTATTCTTCCTGCCTGGAGAATCCCATGGTCAGAGGAGCCTGGAGGCTACAGTCCATAGGGTTGCAAAGAGTTGGACATGACTAAATGCCTAACACTTGCCCTGGAATTAGTTTTTTCATCAAGAAGACTTGAAACTTTTATTGGTAAATAGCACTTAAAAACCAAAATCTGGTCATTAGATGAGCTTAGTTACTGGTATGTCATTACTTTTAGGCTATCCCAGCAGACAGGGATATTCTTTCTTACAGGAGGGAATGTGCATTCAGAAAAATACACGTCTTAAATCTATAACTGAGTGAGTTTTGACAAATAAACACTCTCATTTAATTGCCATACTCTCATAAGATACGGAAAATGTCCATTATCCCCCAAAAGTTCCTTAGTACTCTACATATACAATTCTTCTCTCCCAATAGGCAACATAAATTGGTTTTGTCTCTATGGAAATTCATGCAAATGGAATAATACTTTATGTACTACTTTGTGTCTAGTATTTTTTGCTCATCATAATATCTATGAGATTCGTGCATAATTATTGTACTGAATCAGCTATCACTGTTGTTTGGTCATTAAGTTGTGTCCAACTCTTTTGCAATCCCATGGACTGTAGCCTGCCAGGCTCCTCTTCCACGGGATTTCCCAGGGAAGATTACTAGAGTAGGTTATCATTTCTTTCCCCAGGGGATCTTCCTGACCCAGGGATCAAAGACAGGGTTTGTGGGGGAAATGAGATTAAGGGCACAACACTCAATACCCAAACTCAATACAGTTGTCAATAAAACAACAACCTTTATGAAATCAGTTATGCTATTTTTTTACACATTCTCAGGTGGCTCAGTGGTAAAGAATCTGCCTGCAATGCAGGAGATGCAAGTTTGATCCTTGGGTCAGGAAGATCCCCTGAAGAAGGAAATGGCAATCCACTCCAGTATTCTTGCCTGGGAAATACAATGGACAATGGTGCCTGGTGGGCTACAGTCCATGGGGTTGCAAAGAGACAGACATGACTTACCAACTAAACAACAACACATGACTAAGAGTATGAAAAAGGAGAACTCATAGGCATATCTCTATCTCCAAGTTCAGTAACACATTTGCCCTTGAGATAACCCTAAGTCACGAGATTTGAGTATTTTATTTATGCCATGATGACTAGAGGGTCCCCTGTCATTGGTTTGATCAGGATAGATTCTCAAAATTGTTTAAGTACATTAATGTGAGAAATTGTTATTATTGAAGATTTTTTTGTTGATTGGTTGATTAATAACTAACCATGTTAGTGGTCTGGGGGGTAATCATCATGTAACTTATTTTAGAATACATTGCTATTTATAAAAATAAACAAAAAAAGGAAAGTACTTAAACATCCAACAAATTTAGACTGAGTAAAAATATCTTAGAAGAAAATTTGGGAGACTCTATTTACAACCTAGAGATTGAAAAGATCTTCCCAAACTAAGAAAAAAAAATATTATAAAATGTTTTTATGCAAAATATATTAAAACTTCTAGACGTATAACAGTTTGGAAAAAAATTGCAATGCAAATGATAGATAAAAGACTATCTGGAATGCATAAAGATATTTTGCAGAATGGTTACAAACAGCTTAACAACCTAAAACATACAAATGAAAAAGATATGAGTAGACAATTCACAGAAGAGCAAATTCAAGTTGCTGATAAACATATGAAAAAATGCTCAGTGTTTATAGATGTCAGGAAAATATGAATCAAATTAAAAAGCACTTAATGCTGAAAGGAACTCTCATACATTGTTGCAGCAATTTTGGAAAGCAATCCTGAAACACCTGCTAAATTCAAAATGTACTTGCCCTTCATTCCAAGAATTTAATTCCTGTCTCTGTGTGTGTATGTGTGTGTGTTTCTCATATTATTAAAAGCACCAGTAAGTAAGGATAGATATACAAAAAGGTCCATCACAATACAGTTTTATAAAAGAAAAAAAAAATTTGAAGTTCTGTTTTGTAAACTCGAAACATTCCCTAATGCCATAAAAATCAGGGGTTTAGTCATGACATTCTAGATTCAAAGTCTTACTCAGTTGATGCACTATATAAAGCAGACCCAATACATAAAGTAAAGCCAATCCATAAAGCAGATGACATCAGATAACTCACTGCATAGACTGAAGCCAAGTAGGGGAGGAAGAGCAATGCAGTGATATTCTGCAACTTGAAGTGGGCTGTGAGGAGTTCTATTTGAAATTCAGACCTCTATTTGATCACCCCGTACAATGACCTAAATGTATTTCTTCTATATCTATAGTGTCCTTATATCTTAAACTCCTTTTAGAGTGGTGCTGAATCCCTTTCCCCACCCATGGCCAATCAGAGTGCTTGCTGCTGTCTATTATGTGATATCAATAAATATGGCTTATTTGTTGAGCTGAGGAACTTTATAGTGTATGTTACTGCCTGAGATGTTCAGCTTAAAAATATGCTTGATACTCTTTCAAACCGTATGAGTAATAATTGTAATCAATTTTGGTGTGAACTCCTCAAATGCACTTAGGTATCAGCCCTGGGATTTCTTTGGAAGGAATGATGCTAAAGCTGAAACTCCAGTACTTTGGCCACCTCATATGAAGAGTTGACTCATTGGAAAAGACACTGATGCTGGAAGGGATTGGAGGCAGGAGGAGAAGGGGATGACAGAGGATGAGATGGCTGGATGGCATCACTGACTCGATGGACATGAGTCTGAGTGAATTCTGGGAGTTGGTGATGGACAGGCAGGCCTGGCATGCTGCAATTCATGGGGTCGCAAAGAGTCGGACATGACTGAGCGACTGAACTGAACTGAACTGATCTGAATATAGACAATTTTACATTATAAATAGGAAAACAGATCAGAAGTCTTTGTGAAATTATAAAAGGATATCACTTAATGATGTTCTAGGATAAATGTTTCTTTTTTAATCTCAAAAAGTTTTTATTTTTCAAATAATTGAATTTTTGTGTTTTACCCATTATTAGGTCAATGAAAAATAACAATATTTAAAAAATGCAGTTCTTTGAAAAACCTTCGCAAAAAAAAAAAAGCATTAAATAAAAAGACTTTAGCCAAACATACTGACAAGATTATAGTAGCTCTCATAATCTAAGTTGCATTTACTCTGTAATTACCTAGGAAAAGGTGCAGAAGTATAATTCACTGATGTCGCAGAACAGCAAACAAAAAGATACGTGATGAAACCATGGACTAGGAGGTAAAATTAGTCACTGCTATTCTTGTTCTTTCTGATGCTACCAACATCATCCAAAGCAAAGGCAGAATGCCACTCACAGCTTTGTTCTTCCTGTGCCCTTTCCAGCAACACCTTTTCCCTCACTTGTTCTGCAGAACAATTATTCATCTCTTCCTAATAGGATAAAGAATGCATGTGAATTCATTGCAAACCTTAGAGTTAGCACACCAAAAAGTCTGAAATTTGTGTAGTATCATGCAACACTCTGCAGTGTAAGACAAAAACTTGGGAAAAAAGAGAAAACTTGAAATTAATTAACTGGTGATTTTATACCTTAGAATAATTAATATTGAGTTCAAGTTAAACCATCACCCATAAAGGCTCTCATTCTTTCATGATTTTATCATCACATATTAAATTTTAGTTAATTACTGATTCTGGAAAATATAAGGAGGTTCAGTGAATACCTTCTTGATGGCTTTCATGTTTAAATGAGACTGTGTTTAAAATTTTTTAATGAAAAAATCCAACTCAAGACAGTTTTCAAATATTTCAGACATTCAGAAATGTCACACAAGTCAATAATTTTGACTCTGAATCTGTTGCTTCATTTATGAAATGAAGAAAACAACATCCATACCATAGCATTATTAGAAATATTGAATACAATTGTACATGTAAAATATCAAACTCAGCATTTAAACCTAATAAGTAATCATCAAGTTTGATTCCTTTCATTCAGGCAGTCTGAGTACTGTATTGAATATAGTAATAAAAGACTGTAGACTGCCAGGCTCCTGGGATTTCTTTGGACAGCCATGGAATTTTCCAGGCAAGAATACTGAAGTGGGTTGCCATTTCCTTCTCCAGGGGATCTTCCCTACCCAGGTATCGAACCCAGGTCTCCCACACTGCAGCAGACTCTTTACCATCTGAGCCACCAGGGAAGCCCCAAAAATGTTAATAAAAAATATAAAAACAATATTATAAATATATCTTCACAAAATAGGCCTAGAAATATTTATAAAAATAACATCCTTAACCACTGAAACTTGGAAGTATCTCACATAGGTATACACATAAGTAAGAAATCCAGATTGCTCCTTGTGGGCTACCTGTATTCTGCTCAGATCCAAAGCGGTAGATGAGGAAAAATGCTATAATTTTTATTTCACAAGGATAGAACCCACAAGGACAGAAAATAAAGGCAACTGGCTAGGAAACCAAGCATTTATTTATGTATTTTTTAAACTTTTTATTTTGTATTGGAACACAGCAGATAACAAACAATATTGTGATAGTTTCAGGTGAATAGCAAAGGTACTCAGCCATACATCTACATGTATTCAGATCAGATCAGATCAGATCAGTCGCTCAGTCGTGTCCGACTCTTTGCGACCCCATGAATCGCAGCACGCCAGGCCTCCCTGTCCATCATTCATTCTCCCCCAAACTCCCTTTTCTTCCAGGCTGCCACATAACATTGAAAAGAATTCCATGTGCTATACAGTAGGTCCTTGTTGGTTATCTATTTTAAATATATCCGTGTGTACATGTTCATCCCATACTCCCTAACTATCCCTTCCCCTTAACCTTCCCCCCCCCCCCCCCGCTGCCCGGCAGCCATAAGCTCATTCTCAAAGTGGAAACCAAGCATTTACATGGTAACATTGATGTTTATTATCAAATATGTATTCCCAGCTTTTTCCTTCTTTATCAAAATATTTAATAATAGGGAAAGGGTGGAAAGATATATGGAAGTTATAGTTTTTTGTTTTTTGTGTTAAGAATTTCCAGAGTTTCACAAAAAAATCCAGATATGCTAGGTAAAATAAACTAATGAAAGACATTTTGGTGAATTTTTATGTCATTATTAAGCTACATTATATTATATGTTCATTATTTTCTTGAGATATGGATTTGTAGAAAAACATAATGGAAGCTATGAAACCTCCCGCTTAAAATGAAAAGAACATCATACAGATCCAGTGGGTGTTTATTTATTTGTCTACGCAGGGTCTTAGCTGTGGTATGCAGGGTCTTAGCTGCTTCATGCAGGATCTTACATTGAGGTACATGGGCTCTCTAGTTGTGGCCCATGGGCTTCAGAGAGCATGGGCTCAGTACTTGCAGCTTATGGGTTTAGTTGCTCTGTGCCATGTGGGATCTTCGTTTCCGAAACAAGGATTGAAGCTGCGTCCCTTGCTTTGGAAGGTGGATTCTTAGCCACTGGACCAGAAGAGAAATCCCCTGACTGATGAATTTTTAATGTATAGGAAGTAACTCAAGCACTGATGTTTTCATCATGGGATTAAAAGTTTTATTTCAAATCCTAATTCTCATACTCAGAACCTCTGAGGCCTATGAAATGCAGATTTTTTATAATAATTTTTCATTAAAAAATTACAATTACCTCCAAATAAGTATCAGTAAATTTTTAAAAAGTTGTTGCTGATTGAATAAATGAATGAATGAACACATACATAATTTTATTTCCACTGACTCAAGGTTCAAATAATTGTCTTGTTCTGTAGACTATAATAAAAACAATTTTAAAATCACTATCCAAAACAGCACTTTGAAAGGAATAGCAACAAAACATTGTGACCTTTATCAAATTTTGTCTTTTATAACCTTTGAGTGAATGCGTAAGTGACAACCAAACATTTCCTATAAATAGTGATACAAGGAAGCGACATTTCTTATAGACAGCGGTAGTGCAAGCATCGTCTGGCATCAACAGAGGAACAACATCTGATTTTTACAATACAAGAAGAAGAATGAGTCCGGACTAAAACAAACTGAACATATTGTCCTAGCTCTGTTCAGTATGGTACTCAACAATTCTTTAATGGAAAGAAACTGCAAGTTTTACACCAACGCTTCCCCCTCCATATACACAAGGTAGATATAGGCATAGACACAGAGTTACACATATACTTGTATGGCACACAGTCACATAACTATGCCATAGTCCATCAAAAGTCATTCCTCCATTCCTCTTGGGAACCATTTTTAAAAGAGAGAACTAACTGAAGGATGTAAGAAGAATAGTGAGCTAAAGTGAACAGTGGAGGAAATGAAGAGGTTATTTTAAATAACTTCAAAAGGAAAGTTTAGTAAAAAGAAAATTTTAATAAAACTTTAAAAGAAAAAGAAAATGTGAGGGAAAATTGGACTTAGATAGGAACTTTAGCTCTTGCTAAAAACACTGCAGGAATAACCATGTATATAAGGAATGACAGCATCTGGATACAGAGGGTGTCTAAGCAGTGTTTGAATAGGATAACCCTACACACTGAGGAAGGACTTGCAAGATCCATATTGGGAATATGCAACAGGCTTTCAGTCTGCATAGTTCAGTTCAGTCGCTCAGTCATGTCCGACTCTTTGTGACCCTATGAACTACAACATGCCAGGCCTCCCTGTCCGTCACCAACTCCCAGAGCCCACCCAAACCCATGTCCATTGAGTTGGTGATGCCATCCAACCATCTCATCCTCTGTCATCCCCTTCTCCTTTTTGTCTTCAATCTTTCCCAGCATCAGGCTCTTTTCCAATGAGTCAGCTCTTCACATCAGGTGGCCAAAGTATTGGAGTTTCAGCTTCAACATCAGTCCTTCCAATGAACACCCAGGACTGATCTGCTTTAGGATGGACTGGTTGGATCTCCTTGCAGTCCAAGGGACTCTCAAGAGTCTTCATCAACAACACAGTTCAAAAGCATCATTTCCTCTACACTCAGCTTTCTTTATAGTCCAACTCTCACATCCATACATGACCACTGGAAAAAGCATAGCCTTGACTAGATGCACCTTTGTTGACAAAGTAATGTCTCTGCTTTCGAATATGCTGTCTAGGTTGGTCATAACTTTCCTTCCAAGGAGGAAAGTTTTTTAATTTTTTAATTTTAATTTTAATCACCATCTGCAGTGATTTTGAAGCCCAGAAAAATAAAGTCTGACCCTGTTTCCACTGTTTCCCCATTTATTTCCCATGAAGTGATGGAACCGGATGCCATGATCTTAGTTTTCTGAATGCTGAGCTTTAAGCCAACTTTTTCACTCTCCTCTTTCACTTTCATCAAGAGGCTTTTTAGTTCCTCTTCACTTTCTGCCATAAGGGTGGTGTCATCTGCATATCTGAGGTTATTGATATTTCTCCCAGCAATCTTGATTCCAGCTTGTGCTTCTTCCAGCCCAGCGTTTCTCATGATGTATTCTGCATATAAGTTAAATAAGCAGGGTGACAATATACACCCTTGACGTACTCCTTTCCCTATTTGGAACCAGTCATTGTTCCATGTCCAGTTCTAACTCTTGCTTCCTGACCTCCATACAAGTTTCTCAAGAGGCAGGTCAGGTGGTCTGGTATTCCCATCTCTTTCAGAATTTCCCATAGTTTATTGTGATCCACACAGTCAAAGGCTTTGGCATAGTCAATAAAGAAGAAATAGATGTTTTTCTGGAACTCTCTTGCTTTTTCCATGATCCAGAGGATGTTGGCTACTTGATCTCTGGTTCCTCTGTCTCTTCTAAAACCAGCTTGAACATCTGGAAGTTCACCGTTCACGTATTGCTGAAGCCTGGCTTGGAGAATTTTAAGCCTTACTTTACTAGCGTGTAAAATGAGTGCAATTGTGCGGTAGTTTGAGCATTTTTTGGCATTGCCTTTCTTTGGGATTGGAATGAAAGCTGACCTTTTCCAGTCCTGTGGCCACTGCTGAGTTTTCCAAATTTGCTGATATATTGAGTGCAACACTTTTACAGTATCTTCTTTCAGGATTTGAAATAACTCAACTGGAATTCCATCACCTCCACCAGCTTTGTTCATAGTGGTGTCTCCTAAGGCCCACTTGACTTCACATTCCAGGATGTCTGGCTCTGGGTGAGTGATCACACCATTGTTATTATCTGGGTCGAAAAGATCTATTTTGTACAGTTCTGTGTATTCTTGCCACCTCTTCTTAATATCTTCTGCTTCTGTTAGGTCCCTACCATTTCAGTCTGCATAAGAAAGAAAAACAAATTATAAACATCTCATTAATATAGAAGAGAAAGATTTCAAAGACTTTCTAGCAAATGAAGAATGAATGGTACACCAAAAAATATAAAATTGGCTATTTATATACTTTATTAGGTAAAATACTTTTCATAAGATAAAAATAACACATATTTCCCTGTCGACTCTAAACTCTCCTTAATGTTTTAAATTCCTCAGTCCCCACAACCAGCAGTTGGAGTAGAGGCTACAAAAATAATAGTTGACTGTTAATAATTAATTGTCTGGTCTGGTGAATATTGTCTGGATATATATTTAAAGATTCTCGAGCTTAAGATGGGTAAAATCCTGGACACAAATGGTTGCACTCTAAGAAGAAGAGGAATTAAGGGCCACAGAGAATGGGGATCCAAGCTGTCAAGAGGGCAAGAATTGGTTTGAGCCAATATATAAGGCAGGAGGAGAAGGGGACAACAGGATGAGATGGCTGGATGGCATCACCGACTCCACAGACATGAGTTTGAGTAAACTCTGGGAGTTGGTGATAGACAGGGAGGCCTGGCGTGCTGCAGTCCATGGAGTCGCAAAGAGTCGGACACGACTGAGTGACTGAACTGAACTGAACTGAACTGAGTATGTAAGCCACACTTAAGAACTGCAGGCAGGTATGTTTCCACTGCCCGTTAGCAAAGGGATCACAGCCAGTGAAGCCAGAACATGGTCCCTAGAACTATCTTGCTCCACAGCCAGTGAAGCCAGAACATGGTCCCTAGAACTATCACCCTACCACAGCTGGAGCCATCACCCCACCACAGCTGGAGCCATCACCCCACCACAGCTGGAACCATCACCCCATCACAGCCGGAGCCATCTCCCCACCGCAGCTGGAATCATCACCCCCACCACAGCTGGAGCCATCACCCCACCACAGCTGGAGCCATCACCCCATCACAGCCAGAGCCATCTCCCCACTGCAGCTGGAATCATCACCCCTACCACAGCTGGAGCCATCACCCCACCACAGCTGGAGCCATCACCCCACCACAGCTGGAGCCATCACCCCACCACAGCTGGAATCATCACCCACCACAGCTGGAATCATCACCCCACCACAGCTGGAGCCATCACCCCACCATAGCTGGAACCATCACCCCACCACAGCTGGAATCATCACCCCACCACAGCTGGAGCCATCACCCCCCCACACCTAGAACCGGACACCTCTTCAGCCTTGCTTGCTTAAGGATGGCAGCAGTGCAGGTCCCACACAGCCCTGATTGATGCCTTGGTGTGTCTGAGCTCAGGTACATCTAAGTTGTTGAATCTAGATCCTAAGCTTTCATCCCAGCTGCCACAGAGGCAGAAATGATGAGACTGACTACTGATGTAGGGAATTAACAAAATACAGTGAGTGTGATTAAAAGATGCTAAGTGACAAAACATGGTAAAAATTGAGCTCACCTCACAGAACACTGCTCTCACAAGCCTTAACTCTGCCCAGTTGCAACTCTCTAAAAAGTGTTATGCGGAAACAGAAGCAAGCCACTCTAAAATGAATAATTCCTTAGTGATAAGACTTCACTTAAGTCTTCTTGGCAGCATCTTTATTTCACCCTGTTACAGTGGCTCTTTTTCTCTGTGCTTAAATATGCTATTTTCTCCCTCTTCAATTAATTAGTAATTAATCCTTCATTTGACTTATCTACTTTTCCACTATTCTCTATATCTCTTTCATCAACTGTATTTTTTTTTTAATTCTACTACTGCTGTAGTCAATCCCCCATTCTAATAGCTTTTTGACTCCTGTCTCTATCATTTCATAGCAGCTGCATGAGTGCAAGTCACTCAGTCATGTCTGACTCTTTGCAACCTGATGGACTATAACCCACCAGGCTCTTCTGTCCATGGAGATTCCCCAGGCAAGAATAGTTGAGTGGGTTGCCATTTCCTTCTCCTGGATCTTCCCAACCCAGAGATAGAACCTGCATCTCTATGTCTCCTGTATTGGCAGCCAGGCTCTTTACCACTAGTGCCACCTGGAAAATCCCTCCGTGGTAGCTGCACTTAGTCATTCAGTCATATCTGACTCTTTGCAACCCCATGGACTGTAGCCCACCAAGCTCCTCTGTCCATGGGATTCTCCAGGCAAGAATACTGGAGTGGAGTCTCATGTCCTCCTCCAGGGGATCTGCCCAACACATGGATCAAACCCAGGTCTCCCACACTGCAGGCAGATTCTTTACCATGTGAGTCACCAGGGAAGCCCCTACACTACTGAAAACCACAAGCCGTACTTCCCTAAGTCCCATGGGCTTTTGGTCCACAGCCTCCTCAACTTCTCTGAAGCATGGGCATCACAGATCTTCTGGAAGCTCTTCCTGCATTCCTTTTCCAGAACTCTTCCTATTTTCCTTCACTTGATCTGTCATCCATTTTTGCATCTCTATTACCTCATGGTATCCACTCCTAAAGTTCTCTCTTCACACCTATTTTTTCTCTTATGACCTTCCTCAATGAGGTCATTGACACACTATTTCATATTCACTTGTTCATCTGCCCCCTCATTTATTCAACATGTATTAATTGATTGACTACTGGGCAGAAGGCACTCTGCTAAGACCTAGTGATCAAAAAAGTGAGTAAGACACAGGCCCCACCCTCAAGTTACTCAGGGTCCTTCAGGAAAAATCATGGAACAGAGACGTGTCATAAAATCAAGCAGAAAGTGCACAGAGATAGCCATGCACAGCTCTGACATCATCAAAGAGACGAGAGGGGACTGCAGACCAAGGCAGTAGCTGATTGCCTGGAGGGAGTGACAGAGTAACTCCCTAAGTATGTCTTCCCTTTTTGTCTCCATCTCTGCCCTTGCACAGCTTGGGTCCACCTTTCTTCCTCTTTGCTGGATACTTGCCCCTCAATGCCATTGAAGAAACTGTATTTAAATTCAAACATTTCATTCTCACACCACCATTAATTTCCCCCTTTGTTTTCTAATTCACAGTGATATCATCAATGTTTCTTTATCCAGAACAGCTCCAAACCTGTGAGTCTTCATGGACTTGTCCCTCTGCCTCCCTCCAGACATCTGCTTTTTCACAAAATTCTGTTGAATCCTTCTTAAAAACAAGTATAGTACCAGGGAGTAGTTAGCAACATAAAGTGAAGTCGTACAGTCATGCCCGACTCTTTGCGACCCCATGGATAGTAGCCTGCACCAAGCTCCTCTGTCCATGGGATTTTCAAGGCAAGAGTACTGGAGTGGGTTGCCATTTCCTTCTCCAGGGAATCTTCCCAACCCAGGGATCGAACCCAGGTCTCTCACATTGTAGACAGACGCTTTACCGTCTGAGCCACCAGGAAAGTCCACTAGCAGCATAGGCTGAGTTCAAATAAAAAGAAAAAGTCACTTAAGTCTGCAGCTGTGGGCAGATGATTTTTGTGTCTCAGGTTCCTCGTCTTTAAAACGGTGATAATAGTTCTTACATCACAGGGTTGTTGTAAAAAGGAAATGAGATGATTTCCTGGAACATATCAACTATGGATCACACACCATCTATTGTTACTCATAATTTCCATGTTGTCCATATCTACTTTTTCCTTCCTAGTGTCTTAATCCTGCCTCTGATTTTAGACCATTCACGTCTGGGTAGGCATCTTATTGAATGAACTGGATGTTGGGCAAACTTATGAAGTCACTTAATTCTTTTTTTTTTTTTCTTTAACTGTCTCCTCACCTGTAGAGTGATTCAATCCTTGCCTGTTGATATATTTCAGTCAGATTGACTAGCGTTTCAAATGTTCACGAGAACACTTCATTCTGGTACTAATAACTAGTTTGATGTAATAATCAAAATTCCAAGCTTACTTCATCTGGAGCTTCTCCCATCACCAACTGGACAGCACTTCAAATCTGTAAACCTGCCAAGCGGGGCTGAAGTTTGGCGGACTTCATTTGTTCTATACTCCGCTGGCTCCCCGCTCAACCTGCAAGTTACTGCTGTTGACACCTCCAGCGTTAGACCCGGGGAAGGAAGGAGTAGGGGGTAAAACTTTGGGGGAAGGAAAGAGTAGGGGGTAGAACTTCTCTGGTCCGTGTTTGGATCCTCTGACTTGAAATAGGGCATCCAAAACGGATCCATTCTCTCGGGGCATCATTCAGCTCTGCCATGTGACTTTGGCGAGTGGCTCCCCCGGGAAGCCTGGCATAATGCGCTCCTTCAGTCCTTGGGCCTCAGGCGGTACCACTGCTCCGCTGGGTCACTGCCCACTGCACACCCAGACCTCAGGCATGCTCATGGTCTCAGGCCAGCACCCTCCCACAGGCCCACCCCGCTCAGGGAAAGCCCCGCAACCCTCCACGCGCCATGGCTTCATGCTCATTTCCAGAGCATATGGGACTCAATCTCTGTCTCTCTCTCTCTTGCTATTCCCCCGCTCCTTGCTCCCTCCCCCAAAAGTCTCCTGTCTTAGATTGACAGTCACGATTTCTCATTCTAAAATTTATCAGATAGGTGTAAAAGCATTCATTCCCTTGGAGTCCTCAAACCCCCGGTGATACATATCAAGCCCTCCAAAATGTTCCCTTGAAGCTCTACAGGCTGGGTTTAAGCTGCAATGGAAGCATTTCAGATGAAAGAGGAAATGCTCTGAGTTCTAACAATACCTCCAAAAGAACTGGATGTGTTTTCTCCGCTGCCCTACTGACCAGTCCTAGACCCACTTTATCTATCCCTGAGAGAGGTGATGAGCCTCCCGAGGCAGTCTGGGGAGAATTCCTGGGCAAGTGCTATAACCAAGTCCTACAGGCACTTGGCATCCTTGTTCTCAGTCTTAGGACTTAATGCCGAAAGTGAAACAGAAGAAGCTCCATTTTCACATCCTGGTCCCCGGCATTAGTCTATTCTATACTCCTCTCTATCTAGAATTTTGTCCCCATCAACCAGGTGGGTCTCCCTCAAGCACTGCTTTATGAAACCCTCCAGCTTAAAAACTGCCATTGAATCCCACCGCCCACTGAGGACTTCCGCTACTCCTATTTGGGCTACAAACTTTCTCATGTTTGGCTCATCTGTAATACTTAAAAATAGGATCCTTTCCTAAGGGAATTTTGAATCATTATCATTGCTTTTTAATAAATAAGAGAGACACTCTATTAACAATTAATTAGAATAAATGAAAGGGGACTTTCCCTGCCTAGATGAAAGCAAATGGTTCATGTTTAGGGAGGACTTACTAAAGTACTTCAAACTGTAAGATAGGCAATCAAAAAAAGGCGGAAATGTTTTCTTCAAACTGTGACCAGATATCATTAAGAACTTCTCTGCAGATTAGAAGCACTCATAATGAACAGCATTCAGCCCTGAATAAATTAATGCATATTTATATATTATCTTAGTCATAAAAAGAATCTTTGGTAGCATATCTGTAGATTAGAAAACTAGAATGATATGTAATTTAGACTAGCTCTTTTCTTATTTTAAAAAACACTGTAATTTTTTTCAATACCAAAAGAAAATTTTAGACACCAACTCTTTGTATATTACACTTGTTAAAAACACCATGCAAATGATAATTTTAAATATTGTCCATACAGAGAATGTTTTACTAAAAAAAAAGTAATATACTAAAGCATTCAGAAAAGTTGAAGAATTGAGAAGCATTTTAATCAATTAATAGATTTCAAATTAGATAAGACAGTAAGAGTTTCCTTTTGTGGGAGGAGACTGACAAAATGGAACAATTCAGAGAAAACAAGGGAAAAAAGATGTCCTATATGCTTGGTTCCAATAAAACCTTAAAATGCAAAAGTCTGAAGTTAGCTAGAAACAGATGAATTGTGATTCTTATTTTTGATGAGTCATAGTGTTCAAGAGGAGGGGTATATGAATATAGAATGAGGTTGTTCTAATTCACAGAGGACTTTTAATATATTACTTATATCTTCTTTTCCACTTGAAGAAAGAAATGATCTGACCTCTAAGAGGCACATTTTCAATAAATTCCATAAAACAGCAGGAGAGAATGCAGATTGAAAATGCAGTTCCAGCATCTTGCACTTTAAAAAGCTTTTAAGACCTGTCTCATGCATTTATCTTTTAACAAAGATGAATGCACAAGACACCTCGTATTCTACTCTTCTTGGTAAGGTAGTGATAATGCTAAATCAATGGCACAATGATCAAAGATGAGAACAGGATCAATATTCTGATCAATTGAATTGCTTTAGATATTAAAAAGCAATTATTCCAGAACAAGTCTACATTGGCAAAAATAAGGGTATGTCTGCCTTGTCTAATCATTTCCACTTTAAATATTGACAAACTCGGTTCACAAAGAAAATAACAAATTTTGAAGAATTGTATTGAGCACAAAGTCAGACAAAAATGTGTCTGGTGCAGATAAAAATACAATTATATCCTTTTACACATACCTCTGAAAGGGGAGATTTCCCCTCCCCAATAAAATGTCATAATAAATTTCTAATTTATTATTATGTTTTTTTAATAAAAAGCATGCATTTGAGTAGAAAAAAGGAAAGTAGGCTGAGGTTGTACCCTTAGCTGCAGATATAAATCAGAGCTGCTAGGCAGTCATCACAAGGCATCGATTTATAGCTGCAGGTGAGAGGCATAGTAGGTAGAATTAGAATTGGTCCCTGACCTTAAAGAACTTACATTCTGTTTAGAAAGCCAAACCTAAACATATGAAACAGTGTGAGAAGACTTACGAGCAAAATAATGTAATGAGAGCTAACCTTTATTGGCAGCTTCCAATGAGCCAGATACAGCTGTAAGCACTTTGTATGTTGCAGCAGATTCTGTGGGTGAGCTGCCCAGAACTGCATCCGTGGCAGGATACACCCAACACCTAGCTGCCGTCTGCCTTGGCTGCAAACTCCTCAAAGCTTACTGTTCCCCCTGAAAGTGTCCTCCTTAGAAAGGAAGCCAATGAGTCTAGGCATTTACGCACAGCCCCCTCCCCGTACTAATCTACAGCCAATGGCTGACACAGTAAGGCCACTTTCATTCAAGCTAGGGCCAACTCTGTGGTCTCATTTGTAGTTCATGACTGTCAGTGGGATCAGTCTGGCATTATAGTCTTCTGCTGAGAACCCTACTTTGCCTAGCTTTTTCCTCCTGTTTCTTCCTCCTATCCTCTCTCCTTTCTTTGGGATCTTTCTCTCTCTCTCTCAACAAATCATTTGTTCAGTAAGCTTTGCCTGTAGCTCTGTTTCTCAAAACTCAGACCTAAGACACAGAAGGCTAAGACTCATTCAATTTTCTCAACAGCCTTATAGGGAAATTACTAGAAATACACCCATTTCATGAATGGGAAAACTGAGGCACAGAGAGGTTAAGAGCATGGATGAGGTACCCAGCTCACTCACCCAAATGATAAATCTTGACTTTGATCCTAGGCACTGCTGGCTCGACAGATTGAAAAATCATTGGTTAAAACTGTTCATTTCATGCTATGAATGTTTGCCAAGTGAAGATGTCCCTATGAGTGGCAGAAAGAATTCAGGATTTAAAATAAAGAGACTGATTTTAATGTAAGTGCTTTAACTTCCTGGCCTTATGATTTCTGAGTCCATCACTTGACTTTACAGTATATATTTGTAAAACAGGAGTAGTAATATTGGGAAGACCAGATGAGATCAAATGTGTGAAGTACGTGGCCTAGAGAA
Organism: Bos grunniens; assembly: GCF_055505025.1. Classification (NCBI taxonomy): domain Eukaryota; kingdom Metazoa; phylum Chordata; class Mammalia; order Artiodactyla; family Bovidae; genus Bos; species Bos grunniens. Next base: position 3,808,348 of record NC_141176.1, on the reverse strand, counting down.
GCCTTCAAGAATGGTAGTAAAATTTTAAATCTGAGAATATCAATTTATAATAATCAATTTATAAGTTATAAAATTTTTTATTTAATATCACCTTAGTCGTCACCATAGTCTCATGGCAAAAATATTATTGAATCTAATTTGATTATAAAAAATTGGCACTTGGGAAATTTTCAAAGTTATTTGACAGAACCAAAACCCACATTTAAGATATCTGAATACAATTCCAGTATCTTTATCTTTATACTACAGTTTCTTAAATTATAATTTGAAGATACTCTAATGATTACTAGAAAATGTCATTTTATTCCTCTCTTGCCATCTGAAGGAAATACCAACATTTTAAAAAACAGTGAGTGCTATTATGCCTAGAGGAATTAACAAAAGTAAGAAAATATGTAAGTGAAGTCGGGGAGACAGTTTCAGAAGACTCTCTATGAAGGACAGAACATTTGAGCTCAATTTTTATTTCTTCAACGGGGAAATATTTGTTGAGTAACTTTTGTATTTCAAGCACTTTTCTTTAGAAAGACAAAGACAGATGTTGGTAAAGAAACAAGATAAGTAGAAGCAGGGTCAGAAAGGAAAGAGCATCTTCAAGAAAATAGGAGTAATATATCTCAGGAATCTAAGAAAGAATCATGAACCATACAACTGGAAAGTTCATTTGGAACAGATGGTTGGGGACAGAGAAATTCCAAGTTAGGGTTGAGAGGTTGAAGAAGAGCCATTGAAAGCCATTGAGAGCTGTTGAGCACTGTGGGTATTTGTGACATTATTCCAGTTTTACTTCAGGATCTATGACAGTGAGATGATGGATTAGAGTAAGCAGAAGGTGGAAAGAAGAAATACTGAAACCCTAGCAAAAGGTTAAAGGAAAAGATGTTAAGTTTTCAGAGGTCAAAGTAACAGGATTTGTTGATTAATCAGCTGCAAGGGGATGATAAAAAGAAGAAAGTCCAAAATAACTTTGCAAACATTTCATTTTCATAACATACTGAAACAAGAAAAGATCTAACCCAAGACCTTGCCCTTTTTCAAACTCTAGCTCTCCCAGGGAATTGCTAGCTAAATAAACATATGTAAGTTCCTTTTCCTTTTTCTGTGACTATATCTGCATTATGGGGATAATTGTACCCACTTCCTCAGATTGGTGCAAACAGTAAATGAATTCTAACAAATGCACCTGCTGCAAAGGGGCTCTCAGAAAACTTTCCATTATCATGACACACTCTGACAAAAAGAAAAATGCTATAAGACATGATTTACAAGAGAAAGCAAGAGTTTGGCATGAAAGGCTGCTACTGTCAGAAGAATTGGGTTTGTTTCCCAGCATTGTCTTTTAGTTTTGGAATTTTTTCCCTATCGTTCTTTTCCTTGATATTTATGACTGCCCCAGAAGGACAGAGAGACTAGTCTTTTTAAATTCCAAAATAAAAATGCCATAGAAATAGGTCACCACTAAAAAGAATAATTAAATCATCCATTCATGTACTAGTCCAACAGACACATAAAACCATGACCTCAGAAACTCACACAATAAAGTTTTTCCCCATGCACAATTTTCTCATGCTGCAAAGCATTGTAAACCAACTAAATTGGTGGAGAATTGAAAAAATAAAAATTAAAAGTATGAAATTCTAATGTTCTTAGTGAAAATTTAGAGTAATTGACACAGTTCAAAAGAATCAGGAATATCTGAATAATATGCTATGTAAAGTTAAAACATATTTTTTGTGTGACCAGCAATTGTTCCTTTCTAATGACATGATGAAATCAATAGGTCTTTGGTCTTCTGAAACTTTCCTAGTTTTCATTATCTGTAGATGATTCTCAGGAACATCTTAAGACAATGAGCATCCTTTCTGATACTCATGATTAAATACCATGGAAGAAGTCTCTACGTACCCATCCCCATTTATATATTCTATTAGCACCTATTGTTGATCCTCCATTTAAAAAGATTCACATTTTTAGAGCAGCTTTAGGTTCCCAGGAATCCTGAGCAGCGGCAGGACAGATTTCCCATACACTTTCTGCCCCCACACATAAATAGTACCCCCATTATCAACACCCATTCCCCACTAGTGCACTGGCAACAGCTGATGAACTTACACTGATGCATGTTTATCACTGGAGTTCACAGGTTACCTTAGAATTCACTCTTGAAGCTGTCCATTCTATGAGTTTGGACAGCTTCACTAGAACATGTATCTCTCATTATGGCATCCACGGAATAGTTTTATTGCCCTGTGTGCTCCTGATTCTTCATTTTCTCGATTTTCATTTTAGTCAGGGTTACTGCAGCTATTCCAGGAAAACTACTCCCTGAATCCATAGAAACAGTTTTAAAAGTAATGTACTTAAGATGAGGTTAAAGAAAGTGAAAGTGTTAGTTGCTCAGTCATGTCCTATTCTTTGCAACCCCATGGTTACTCTTTGTAACCCACCATGGCTCCTCTGTCCATGGGATTCTCCAGGCAAGAACATGGACACGAGTGGGCTGCCATGTCATCCTCCAGGGGATCTTCCTGACCCAGGATCAAACCCAGGTCTCCTGCATTGCAGGCAGATTCTTTACCATCTAACCCACCAGGAAAGCCCCAAGATAAAGCTAAAGAGTGATCTAATAAAATCTGTTTCCTGTTTTTTGAGATTTGTATGTGGTATATATTATTTTTCTGCATTTTTCTCATTTAATATAAATTAACTAAATTTAGCCTAAATATAGTGATCCTTATGTATGTACTTCATAACAGAATCTTCTTCATACAGTGGGAGAATTGTGCTTAGGAAGTAAACTCCCAGTCTTAACTAAGGCTTCATGTTTTCTATAAGATGCCAAAGAAATTTTCAAGCAGATATTCAGTACTAACTAAAAAGGGAAACTGTTATAAATTGGATCACTTAAGTGAGACACTGAAAAAGAAACTATAACATAAAACACTGTGATGTTTCATCCAATACTTATCACCTTCACCCCAAAGTTTGCAAAAAATGTCTCCAGACATTGCCAAAATTTCACTAAAGAACAGAATTGCCCTTGGTTTAGAACCACTTCAGATAAATAAGACAAGCATTAACATTTCCAATATTCCTCTTAGTTTAGGAAGGAATGGATGACCCAGTTCTAATCAATGAGATGTAAGGAAAATATGATGAAAAAATTTTGGAAACGAATGTCCTCCCTTGGGAAAGCCCCCCTTTTTTTCTGGTTTTGTCACTGTCTTCCTTAGAGTTGAGGCTGCCATGCTTTGAGCATGAGAAGAAAGTCAGAAGCATAGCTGGTCTGCTGATTCAGAACCCCAGTGTTGTGCCACTGTTTCTCAAAGCCAGCAACTGCCTGTGGACAGACTTTTAACCGTGAGAGAACAAAAGTCCTCTATTACTCTGCACATTTTCAGTTCAGTTCAGTCACTCAGTCGTGTCCGACTCTTTGCAACCCCATGAATCACAGCACGCCAGGCCTCCCTGTCCATCACCAACTCCCAGAATTCACCCAGATTCATGCCCATCGAGTCAGTGATGCCATCCGGCCATCTCATCCTCTGTCGTCCCCTTCTCCTCCTGCCCCCAATCCCTCCCAGCATCAGAGTCTTTTCCAATGAGTCAACTCTTCACATGAGGTGGCCAAAGTACTGGAGTTTCAGCTTTAGCCATCATTCCTTCCAAAGAAATCCCAGGGCTGATCTCCTTCAGAATGGACTGGTTGGATCTCCTTGCAGTCCAGGGGACTCTCAAGAGTCTTCTCCAACACCATAGTTCAAAACATCAATTCTTTGGAGCTTAGCTTTCTTCACAGTCCAACTCTCACATCCATACATGACCACTGGAAAAACCATAGCCTTGACTAGACAAACCTTTGTTGGCAAAGTAATGGCTCTGCTTTTCAATATGCTATCTAGGTTGGTCATAACTTTTCTTCCAAGGAGTAAGCGTCTTTTAATTTCATTTTAATTAGGTGCTATTTTTCTTACAACTGAAGACATTCTCAATACATGCCTTAAACAAGCATCTCATTGTCTTCAAAACTCCATTTTCATTATTTTTAAATGTGTATATTGCTGGTAACTGGCAGGAATTGTTGAGTTAATTTAAAAAAAAAATGTGCATAGAGTAGGTATGTCTGGCACAGAAATGCCAGGCAGTGGTAGCTGGCATTAAAAATGGTTCAGGAAATGGTAGCTATCATCATTTGTCATTTGACATGGCATTGATGCTTTTGAACTCTGGTGCTGGAGAAGACTCTTGAGAGTCCCTTGGGCAGCAAGGAGATCACACCAGTCAATTCTAAAGTAAATCTACCCTGAATATTCATTGGAAAGACTGATGCTGAAGCTAAAGCTCTGATACTTTGACCACCTGATGTGAAGAGCCAACTCATTGGAAAAGACCCTGATGCTGTGAAAGACTGAAGGCAAGAGAAGGGAGTGACAGAGGATGAAATGGTTGGATGGCGTCACTGACTCAATGAACATGAGTTTGAACAAACTCCTGGAGATAGTGAAGGATAGGGAGACCAGGCGTGCTGCAGTCCGTGGGGTCCCAAAGTGTTGGATATGACTTAGTGACTGAACAACAGCAGCAACAGCATGGCATTACTTGACACTTAATGACATCCTTTTAATTCCTCCTCCTTCTTGCTCAATAATACTCCAGATAAGACATCCTGGGACCTCACTCTAGACTGAACCCAGTGTAGAACCCCACTCTAGGCTGAACCAAGTCCTGAAATGGCAGTTCCTAGTTGGAGTTCAAAGATAGCCTTCTGAAGATGGACTTCCTGAAGTAGTGTTCAAAATATGTAAGCGTGATATCAACATGAACTCAGGAGAGTCTATTGCTTTTATCAGCCTTTCAGGGGACTCCAAAGAGGTTAACTCAAAAATGTATTTACCATGAGCCCCGAGGAGCTTCTTGGTAAGACTACTGTAGGCAGTCAACGTATATCCTCTGCTTTTGAAGAAAAACTGCTTCAGGAAGTTCAGTGGGAAAAGAAAATATGCTTATTATTAACACAAAGTTACAACCTGGGTGACCTGATAGGAGAAGACAGGCCCTACAAACAGAGAAATAATGTTAGCTTTTAAAATAATACAGAAAACGCCTCTTCAAGAACTCCCCCTCAAATATGGATTGCCACAGAAAAGCTGATTTCTTTAATGAATCTCAATTCCCTATTTAAATGATAAATTGGGAGGTAAATGCAAGGTTCTCTCCTCCCTAAAAGAGTATATTTGACCCTCCGTGGAAGAGAAAATAAGAATGCTTGATTCTACAAAATAAGAACAAATCTAATTTGGAGTGAATTTGTCAAGAAAAAGTCATGTTTTCCTACCTAATGCACACATTTTTTTTTCCTTACCTGATTGTTATATATCTAAGGATTTAAGATAATTGATCACAAGCTTTAGATATCCTTCAAAATATTATAAATAACTCATCTTAAAAGTTAGCCTTCCTTTGAAGAATTAATCATTCTTCCTTTCATAAATCTGCCTTTGGGAAAAATACACTTTTCTTCAGAAGAAGCTATAGAAAGAAATGATCAAAATTAGAGAATGAGAGAGGAGACTAGAAATGGGGCCAGATGATGAAGAGAAAAGCCAGTGATCTATTATGGGAAATGAGTCCAGTCTCATGCAGCACCTGTGAATTAGCTGTTCCATTGCAACAAATGTGCCTTGATAGGGTTAATTTACCATACAGGGATAAAAAAAAGTTACATCTAAAAATATTTTACATAAGAATGCAAAAATAAACTTGATTTCTGGATGAGATTAAATGCATTCACAGACATATTATTACAAAGAGCCAGTTTGAAAGGCTAAGTGGAATAGCAGAAACTTCTGTGTTCTTTTTCAGGATTTAATTCAGTTATCTGGCATGTACCTTTGCTACACACTGCATTGCCTGCAACAATGCGACAGCCTGTTCCCTGCACCAGCTCCCTGAACGAGACTTGTTAAAAAGCCCCATAATATCACTGAAGGTCATTGTCAAGTAGCAGAGATTCTAACTTTTTTTTAGATTTGCAAGCAGAGATACCTCAGGAATATTAACCAACTCAGTCCTTCAACAACAATTATCCTTATTAAATAAAATCTGTATCAGCTGAATCTTCAGCACAAAAGAAATTAGAACTGCTATGGCAAATCTGCAGTGTAAATCCATGGCAGTAACTGATTTTCGCAAGAGAATATTAATCAAGAAAAGTTTTAATTTTATCAACTCTACTAATGAAAAGACATTTTCTGTTACATATCACACAAAGCCTGATGGGGTGAAGAAGTGCAAGTCTTAAGCCTCTAGATTTTAGCTGATGTATTACTTCTCCAAATTCACAATGCTTTTGAAGTGCCTCGGATCTTAAATCAAGGAACTTGCACTACAAAGGGAGCCACGGTGAAATTAACTTTTTCCTATCCTTGTAGACTCTATTATTTTTCTTGTCTTACCACCTTCACATGACAGATGTGTAATACCCAGGGAGGCAGACATTTTATATAAAGACCTTAATGGCTAATTTAGTGAGCAAACAAGCTGTGACACAAATCTCCTGCTCCTTTAACCCATCATTGGCAACCTTGATCAAGACAGTCTACAGAGAATGAGATGGCTGGATGGCATCGCTGACTCGATGGACGTGAGTCTCAGTGAACTCCGGGAGTTGGTGATGGACAGGGAGGCCTGGCGTGCTGCAATTCATGGGGTCACAGAGTTGGACACGACTGAGCAACTGATCTGATCTGAAGCTAAGAACACAGCAGTTGCATCCTTTTTCTTGCAGTTGTATTATTTTCTTTAATGTTTATGCTTAAAAAAACAGCAGACTACGTCTATTGTCAACATTGTTTCAAAATAAATCAAATCTCAAGATAACAGATACTCTCTTCCTCTACAGCTGTGGCATGTTTCTCTTTTTTAAAAAATTGAAGTATAATTGATTTACAAGGTTTTGTTAGCTTCATGTGCACAGCAAAGTGATCCAGTTATGCATACATACTATTTTTTCATATTCTTTTCCATTACTATTTATTATAAGATATTGCATATATTTCCCTGTGTTATATAGAAGGTCTTTGTTATTTATCTGTATTATATACAGCAGTTTGTATCTGCTAATCCCAAACTCTTAATTTATCCCTCTCCTAGCCCCTCCCCCTTTCATAACCATAAGTTTGTTCCCTGTGTTTGTGAGTCTGGCACGTTCCTCAGTCTCAGTAAGCACCAGGTCTTCTGTACGTAAGTACCTGTTAAATGGGACTCCTAAACTGCCCACTCACAGGCTTAGTTTACTAGAGAAGACAGTATATAAATCAGTCAGCATGTGTGTCTGACACACAGCAAGTGCACAATGCACAGTAGTTGTTATTGTTGTTTTTTCCTTGACCAGAGTTTTTGAGGGGGAAAATGCTTATCTTCACAATTTTCCACTGTGATCACAGTTTTTATTTACACATTTTGAAAAATGAACAAATAAGGAGGAAGAAGTAAGTTGCATCTACACGTGTTTACTGAGACTTCTGTCTGTACTGAAGTTCACAGAAGGACAATTCAGAAAGTGTTAAAGTGCTTTTCACTGCTTCTAATACCCTGAAGGGCCAAACAGGTGTGATATTAAGGATTCCTTCTCAATGTTTGTGCAAAACTTTCTTGCCACGTCTTTATCTCCATCACTCCCAACCACTGGTTAGGGGAGGATTTGGAAAAGTGGTTGATAAATGCAAGTTCTGATGTTTGAAGGAGCCCTCTGGAAACCTCCAGAAGCAATACCAGATTGACACAGTAATGCAAGGAATGAAGTAAATGGAGGAAGAGGACAGGGTGGTCAGTGAATTTAAAAAAGAGAGAATAAGGGAGTCCATGAATGTTCATTGGAAGGACTGATGCTGAAGCTGAAGCTCCAGTACTTTGGCCACCTGATGTGAAGAGCCTGCTCATTGGAAAAGATTCTGATGCCGGGAAAGACTGAAGTCAGGAGAAGGGGATGACAAAAGATGAGATGGTTGGATGGCATCACCAACTCGATGGACAAGGGTTTGAGCACACTTCAGGAGATGGTGAAGGACAAGGAAACCTGGCGTGCTGCCGTCCATGAGGCTGCAAACAGGTGGACACAACTGAGGGACTGAACAACACGGGGAGCCCAGGATACAAGCACTCAGTTCAGTTCCGTCGCTCAGTCGTGTCCGACTCTTTGCGACCCCATGGACTACAAGTGCTCAACATATATTTAAGGAACATTTATTATATGCCCACTATTTTAACAGGCACAAGATATCTATAATGAGAGAGAGGATGATCAAATGTATGTAGGCAGAATGCAACATTTATCCTTGAGAAGATCCAAACAGACTCAGATATAAATATAAGTGCATGTATTTATAATAATATAATGCTAAACTACATGGTGTGGATAAAAAAGGGTTTTGCCAATGTATTAAGAGATATGAAATATACAAAATAGCAAGTCACATTACCTGGGGGAGTGCAAAAGAATGATATTTGAGCAAAATATTAAAGGCTAGGTATTAGTTTATGGGCTTCCATAGGTAGCTCAACAGTAAAAATAAATAAATCAATAAATCTACTTGCAATGCACGACATGCAGGTTTGATCCTAGGGTTGGGAAGATTGCTTGTAGAAGGAAATGGCAACCCACTCCAGTATTCTTGCCTGGAAATTTCCAAGGGCAGAGGAGCCTGACCTGGCGGGCTACAGTCCATGGGGTTGCAAAGAGCTGGACATGCCTGAGTAAGTAAAGAATTGCTTAGTTTAGTAAACAAGGAAGGAAGAGAGATTTCAGTGAGAGGTTGTAAGATGGATGTGAGAGAGATTGAAAATCAAGTTGGAAAGTCAATGTGAGGCCTCAAATTTTGAAACCTTCTATTTCAGGTCAAACAAACTGTGGAAAATTCTTTAAGAGATGGGAATACCAGAGTACCCACCACCTTATCTGTCTCCTGAGAAACCTGTATGTAGATCAAGAAGCAACACTTTGAACCAGACCTGGTTCAAATGGAACAGGAACAATGTTCCTGGAACAATGGACTGGTTCCAAATTCGGAAAGGAGTACATCAAGTTTGTATATTGCCACCCTGCTTATTTAACTTACATGCAGAGTACATCATGAGAAGTGCCAGGCTAAATGAAGCACAAGCTGGGATCAAGATTGCTGGGAGAAATCAGTAACCTCAGATATGCAGATGATACCTCCCTTATGGCAGAAAGCTAAGAGGAACTAAAGAGCCTCTTGATGAAAGTGAAAGGGGAGAGTGAAAAAGCAGGCCTGAAACTCAACATTCAAGAAACTAAGATCATGGTATCTGGTCCCATCACTTCATGGCAAATACATATGGAAACAATGGAAATACTGACAGACTTCATTTTCTTGGGCTCCAAAATCACTGCAGATGGTGACTGCAGCCATAAAATTAAAAGATGCTTGCTCCTTGGAAGAAAAGCTATGACAAACCTAGACAGCTTATTGAAAAGCAGAGACATTACTTTACCAACAAAGGTCCCTCTAGTCAAAGCTATGGTTTCTGCAGTAGTCATCTATGGATGTGAGAGTTGGACCATAAAGGCTGAATGCCAAAGAATTGATGCTTTTGACCTGTGCTGTTTGAGAAGACTCTTGAGAGTCCCTTGGACTGCAAGTTGATCAAACCAGTCAATACTAAAGGAAATCAATCCTGAATATTTATTGGAAGGACTGAAACTGAAGCTCCAATACTTTGGCCATCTGATGCGAAGAAGTGACTCATTGGAAAAGACCCTGATGCTGGGAAAGATTGAATACAGAAGAAGGGGATGACACAGAAAGAGATGGTTGAATGGCATCACTGATTCAATGGACATGAGTCTGAGCAAGCTCCAGGAGATGGTGAAGGACAGGGAAGCCTGGTGTTCTGCAGTCCGTGGGGTCACAAGGAGTTGGACACAACTGAGTGACTACAACAACAATCTCATGTCAATGTGTCAGGCCTTCATCTGTAAGCAATGGAGCATGATTGTAGATCTTTTAGCAAAGAAGTGATATGGATGTAGACTTGCTTTAGGAGCTTCAGTGTGATTTCCTATCATCCTTGTGGTCAAAAATCCCACAGCCTCTGTATGTGATACAGAGGTGGTTACACTGTGATGTTCAGTTATTTAAAGACTTAAACACTGCTTGGGGAAGTGAAATACACCAAAGGGACATGGCAAGGGACCTACAAAATCACAGACTGAAATCAACATTAGGAACCTTTATGTCTGGCAATGACCACCAGTGCTGAAATCAAAAATAACTGTCATTAGATTCTGTCAGTCACTGGAACTACACCTTCTTAAAAAGAGGCTGCTGTAGTCATAATGATGAACACCCCTGCCAGTATCTTTGGGAACTGCCAATAAGGAGAGAAACTGCCTACTTTTTGTTTCTTTGAACTGCTGAAGAACCTGGCATTACCCATTGACGGGCATCATCACAGATCAGCAGATATTTCTGTTTTATTGGCTTGGGGTTAATTAAGAGAATAATAATTTGTGGGATAACCTTATAATAAAATGATCTTATGATTCTAAAAAAAAAGAAGAAGAAAATGCTCAGGCAGCTGTTGAAGGAATGATCGGGACACCAGTTTAGACAAGCGAGCACCTAGAATGCGACCAAACTGGTCCAACAGAGAACAATGCTGAATTGAGAACAGGCGGATAACTGAAAGCTATATAGGATGGAAAAAATGTGTTCAATGAAGATTCAGAGTCAGGCTCAAACTAATGATGAGAGCAAAGCCGAATTAGCCAGTTAAACATACAGACATCTGAATGAGACACACATAAAATAATTCACTGAGGCTTTTCCAAAGGTAGAATGTCCTCTCTTATATAAAGTAGCTTGAAAGCACATACTGCTTACACCCTTTGTTTTTGATTCATTCTCTCAGTACTTGTGAACTTCATGCTGTTAGGTAAAACTCACAGTTCCCATCTCTCATCCTGCACCAAGCACAGTACAAAGAGCTTCATAAGTATTAATGACTGGACCACAAGGCGCCCAGAAGTTGGTCAGACAGTATTCTGGGTCTTTCTGGATAAGATTAACATATGAATCTGAAGACTGAGTAAAGCAGACTGCCCTCTTTAACGTCTGTGGCCCTCATCCAATCAACTGAAGGCCTGAGTGGAACAGAAATGCTGAGGAAGAGGGAACCTCTCCTTCCTGATTGCTGGAGCTGGGACATCCATTTTCTGCCCTCAGATGGGAACTCACACCCTCAGCATCCCTGGTTCTCAGGCCTTTGAACACAAATGAAACTACAGTTCTGGGTCTTCTGGGTCTCTGACTCGTTGACTGCAGATCTTGAGGTTCCTCAAGCTCCATGATTATGTTAAGCAGTTCCTTATAATAAATGTCTTGGTTATGTTTCTCTGGAGAACTGTCAACTAATGTAATTTATTTACTCCTTGTAAAATTATTTTAAGGAAAGTCCAGTCATCCTGATTTTAGGATGAAAAAAGTAAAACACAGAAGGATTAAGTAACATGATATCATCCTAGAGCTAAACACATAAAGGATAGAGTATGTCAGGGAGTGAGTTCCAATCACTTAGAATGTAATTACCACCACAGCCTTGATATTCAAAAGGCCGGTGTTGACTCTAATTGGCCACTTTTTACCTATTTAACCTTGAACAATTTACTCAAGTTTCCCAAACTTCACTTTCTGCTTCCTAGAGCTGGTAGACAACCAAGAAAACAAAGCACACAGAGAGTTGTGCACTTTTTTAGTCCTCTTTATAGATGACAAAGCTTCCCTGGTGGCTCAGATGGTAAAGCGTCTGCCTGCAATGAGGGAGACCCGGGTTTGATCCCTGGGTCGGGAAGATCTCCTGGAGAAGGCAATGACAATCCACTCCAGTATTCTTGCCTGGAGAATCCCATGGATGGAAGAGCCTGGTAGGCTACAGTCCATGGGGTTGCAGAGTCGGACACAACTGAGCGACTTCACTTTCACTTTATGGATGACAAAAGTGAAGCACAGAAAAGATGAGTACACTTGGCCCTTGAACTCAGGGGTTTCAACTGCACAGGCCCACTTTCATGGGGACTTTCTTCAATAGTAAGTACTGATACTTGTGGATATGGAGGGCCAACTATAAGTTATATTTGGACTTCCAACTGCATGGAGGGTCAGTGCCCCTAACCCTCACATGGTTCAAGGGTCAAGTGTAATTTTTTCAGAGTCTCACAGCTGAAAAGTAGACACCCTGAAGTATAAAAAGAGCTATTCCAGTAATCAAGAAATAGAACTTCAGGCTAATGATTATCATGATAATTATGATATTCAGACAGGGTGAGGTAGGGCCCCTGTTTGTGAACCATCATACCCTGTTAATAGATAATATATACATAGTAAAAGATCATTTCTTCTTCAATCTCTTTAACCAGGATTTCATTTTTATCTTTGGATAATAAAAATTGATGTATCTCCATGTCTCTACTCTTATCCCAAAGCTGTAGTGTTTTCTTAAATTGTCCATGTTAGGCCAGTGAATATGCCTGGGTTTCTACATTTTTTTCTGTTTGGTATTCCAGTTTTTAAAGCTAACCCCAAGCTCCCAGTGACTCTTAGGTCTCCTGCACTGGTAGACGGGATCTTTACCATTAGCATCACCTGGGAAGCCCCTAATTGGCTTTGGATCACCATTAATCACTTACCCACTTTGACTTCAAGGTAAGCTGAAGGGATGGCAAGAATTAACCTATACAGAATAAAGTGTGGGACCTGACCAAAGACGTGAGATACAAGGCAAGTTGCAGGCCAGAGGAGCTGAATTTTACAACTGACACGGAGAGTCAATGCCGCAATAGAAGTCTGGGGAATGCAACATGGGGGAAATTCTTGCAATGTTTTGAGGACAGACAATAGGACTAGGACCCAGCAGATTGGCTCAGCAAGCTGTCTGGGGGCTGAAAATGAACTCTGAAAGGGGATGGAAAAGCTGGAATACTTACTGCTTTCAAAAATAATTTGTGGAAATTTCAGCCAATTTGTGGAAACAGTCTGACACTTCTCAGCTAATTTAGGGTATAAGAGAGAGAAACTAATTCTGAATCTTTCTTGGCCTATGCTTGCAACTTCAGATTTGCTAGTCTGTTCATTTCCATGTAAAGACAATAAAAAGGGAGAAAAACCTGGACATTTCTGGATATACATTTGAACTATTAAATTTGGAAAAGACAAGATAGAGGGTGATTCTTGCTAGCTCCAAATTTCTTGCATGCATGCACACAAATACAGTCACAAACTCATTCACATACTCACAGTATCTCTCGCTCACTCTCACACACAAATACATACACATACACTCACACCCTTTCTAGATGTTTATCTTGTTTCAAATCAAGTGTGAGGTTATTGGATCTTGTCCCCGACTTCTCCTTCCAGCTGTCCACCTCAAAGATAAATCACTTATCTTACTATAAATTCTATCAGAAGAATCTTTTCTGCTAAGTTATTAGAATTGTGATGGAAAAAAAATTATGACAGACATAGTATCTCAGTGTTTATCAAAGCAATTGACAAAGATTCTCATGTAGAATGGAAATTAAAGAGGGATGTAATAGTAAATGCTCTGTAAAAGAAAAAAAAAAGAAAGAAAATGAATTAGTAACTGGTTTGATACCATATTTAAAAATAATTACAAAGAACATCAATCAGCTTGGGAATCTGACAGAACTGTGTATAAACTGTGCTGTTTTTACCTTTTTGTAGCCATGGACAACTTCATTCTTCAAAGCTTTTATTTCCTTAACTCTATAATATGTCTTAAAAACAACAGCAACAGTTACATTCTTTATACGGTGGGTCTGAAGATTAAATGACAGTTTACTAAGAGTTCTTAGCATAGTGATCTATCTTTCTTGGCTCAATTAAAAAAAAAAAAAACAACTCTTTAGAGTTGTGCTTCTCAAAGATAAAACGTATCATCTTGAAAGGATGTCCACTCAATGATATAGAAAATAATCAAATATCAAAGAGTCAAATGTTGTTGGAGGAAACAACACTTAGATCCATCAGTCTATGATCTTATCCCTAAATTATCAGACAGTTGGGGTTAGAAGGATCTTTCAGCAGATGGCAGGTGTCATGTTACTGGGGCTGAAGAGTCTAGGAGTGTTACACAATGGAGCTGTTAGAAAGTGTTTCACTGAAGTAATAAACACCTCTACTCAAACGGGCTCAGTTAAACAAATATAATTATTTTAACCATAACAATCCAAAAATACATTAGGGTTAGTGCTTTAGAGATATTATCCAGGAAATTTCTTATTTCATCTTCCATCAGCAGGGTCGATTCCATCCTAAGTGTTTTCCTCAGGGTTCTAAAATGGCTGCCAGCAACACCCGAGGAAGCTTGCTTTCTGTTTCATAGGTTTTTCACTCCAAACTCTCCTTTCAGTACAGTTGGGTCATTTACGACATAAGCTCCAGCCTACCTCCAGAGGTAAGGCACTGATTGGCTTACTCGGTGTGGATGCACAATTGGATGAGTGAATGGAATCAGCTCTGCAGGAAGCACCTCCTTGGCCGGATGCCGCGGCGAGGCCAGGGGCTGAGGCTGCTCGAAGCTGATCTGGTTCTCGGGCTGTCACCCGGCCCCCTTTGGCGCCAACACGCCTAAGAAAGCTGGAGCAACGAACAGGCCCGCGGCAGTTCCCGTGGCTGCGGGATGGTGGGCACAGTGATGCAGGTTGTAGAGCGCGGGAGAGACGCGGGCCGTGGGCTAAAAGCCAGAGCAGGGAGCCAGAAAGACCACTTTCCCCTCAGGTCCTGCAGCAGTCGATCGTAAAGGCGTGTCACCATAGCCATCCATGCCAAAGCTGGTTCCAAACAAAATGCCGGTGACAGACGTGACAACCGAGGCTGTGAGTGTAGACATCACAGTGCCTCCGGCCGAGGGAGAGGCCAACGCAGAGCTGTACCGCTGTCTTTCCAAGGTCTTAGAACTCGGGAAGAGTGATGTGGTTTTGGATAAGGGCGGTAAATCTCCTGAAAAAGTGGTCAGGCTTTTGGCCTCCACACCTCCAGAAGAGATCTTGGAGAAACTGAAAAAGCAAGTTGAAAATACATAAAAGCAAGACACGCAAAGTACGTCTTTGAGAAACTTTTTTTTATTGCTAATGATGGAGAGACTGTTAAAATATACTTAAATACACAGAATAGACAGATAAATTTAATAAGAACAGGACTCAAAAAAGAAGTATGAAGATTAAAAGTATTGGACATGGAATTTAGGTTCTCAAATCCCTGTTCCCAAACAGCTTGGGACATGTTACCCTGATTTTACAGAATTACAAAGTACAGAGCCAGAAAGGATATTTAGGATGGCCTGATTCAGCCCCTTTCATTTTGTGATGAGGCTTCTGACTTCAGAAGTTGAGAGTATTCAGGATCACTCGGTGCAAGATGGCAACTAGAACTTGGATCCCTTGGCTCCTCGCTGAATGCACTTTATCCTGGTTGTAAATTAAAATGGTAGTATTTCCACAGCATTACTGGAATCCTGGGGACTACCTTCTAATCCAGTTTAAAAGTGACAGAGGAAACCTGTCACACTGCTTCATAGTGTCACTTTATATTTTAAAATGCTTATGTAAATGGCTTCCCTGGTAGCTCAGCTGGTAAAGAATCCACCTATTATGCAGGAGACCCTGGTTCAATTCCTGGGTCAGAAAGATCCACTGGAGAAGGGATAGGCTCCCCAGTCCAGTATTCTTGGGCTTCCCTGGTGGTTCAGCTGGTAAGGAATGTGCCTGCAGTGTGGGAGACCTGGGTTCAATCCCCGGGTTGGTAAGATTCCCTGGAGAAGGGAACAGGTACCCACTCCAGTATTCTGGCCTAGAGAATTCCATGGATTGTATACTCCACGGGATCACACAGAGTTGGACACGACAGAGCGACTTTTACTTCACTTCACTTTGCAAGAAGCACATAACTATAAAACACAAAGGTCAAGATCTGAAGCAAACAGATGATTTTACAAAGGAATAAGAAATTAGTGACATCCAGCTAGGCAACATGGCTCATGTAGGTAATAGCTTTAGAAACAACAGGCTGAGTAAGATGCATACCCTAAAACTAAATAATCTGCAGAATAAGAAAAAAAGTAAGGAAAGAGTTTGTTTGGTCAAGCTTAGAAGGATACAAGATATAGAAGTAGATGGCAGTCTCAACATGTTTATATAATTATTTTCAGCCCTGAGGCTCCTCATAAAACAGTGAAAAATTATGAATAAATGTAAAGAAATAATGCAGCTTAATAATGACAGGCACATATTGCGCACTAAATATTTTTTAGTACACATTGAATAATTGAAATAGGAAGCATTTTTTTCTGAGCACTCACTTAAATATCTTGTATGCCTTATTTTATCTTTAGAAATTTCCCATTGAATAAAGAATGAACAAATGTATTAGTGAAAGAATATTTATACAGAGGAAATACTACAAATCATACCTCATTTAAGTTTCACCTTTCTATAAGATTGGTTTCAAGAGGTTGTTAAAGATAAACTGGAACATGAAGTTGGCGATGAAGTAGTCAAGCAAAACTTCTGAGAGAAAACAATGTTGAAACACAGATAGGGACTTAGAGCAATTTGTGGTAACTTGAAGATATAATCCATAATAATACTCCGCTGCTGCTGCTAAGTCACTTCAGTCGTGTCCGACTCTGTGTGACCCCATAGATGGCAGCCCACCAGGCTCCCCAGTCCCTGGGATTCTCCAGGCAAGAACACCTGAGTGGGTTGCCATTTCCTTCTCCAATAATACTCTAGAATATTTTTATTATGCTCCCACAAAAGGGAAACATTCAGATCAGTTTGTATGATGGTTAAAACAAAAGAATGAGAATATCCACTTAAAAGAAAAGCTTCATTTAAATATATAAGTATTTTTGCCTTGGAAAAGTCAACAAGATTTTATAGTGAGACCTTAACAGTTCTTAATGGCCAGGTCCTTTTCTTGATTTGGACTTGAACCTATCATATTATACATGTATTATACCAAATTTGGCAAAAAGTAGAATATCAAAGGAAGACATATGTGCACAAGATCGAACTCACAGCCTCTGCTCTTCTGGCTCTGAGGCCCTCTTACCTTTTCTTGCCAAATTCTTTCTGCTCTCTGTCAACGTCCACTGGCAGTTTGACAAAGTGCTGGCTCTGCAGAACCCATGGCAAGAGGTGCAACAGCTCCCAGTGCAGATTTCTGACAGATTTTCTTCCCCTGCAGTACTAAGGTTTGTACTACATTTTGTGCAGAGGGGCATACATTAGTTAATGTTTCTAGAGAATTTTGAAGATGAAGAGAGTAAGGACCTGTAAGGTAATGAGAAGGCACTAAGGGTCTTTGCTGTAATGATCAAGATAGGCACAGGAGCACATTAAGCTCAACTCACAGGCACATTAATGTGTTGTGATCAGGATGCCTGAAAATGACAAAACATTATATTTGCCTTCACATTTGTCAGTATTTGATGAAACAGACGAATCAAATTTCTGGAAAAAAATAGAGTCATGGATAAAATGGTAACAGAGACTTTGCATGTGTTGATAACAATATGGGTAGACACTTGAGAACTGCACAGCACAATCTCAATTCTAAATTTAAAATTATTTTACTAAAATGGGCATTGGCCATCTTGTATATTTCCTTCTTTTCATTGATGAGACTTCACTTAACCCAATATTCGCAAGAAAAGACTTAATTCCTAAGAAATTTTTAAGGCACAGATTAAAAATACCAATTCTTCTCGACTACTCAAAGTACTGAATCAAGCTTTCCAGGGATAGATAGATTATAGCATTCATATTTTTAACAGGAGTTCCAACTGCTTCTGTTTTCTAGTTGGGATTGGAAACCACTGTTATTAGCTAATACCTACATTCTTAAAAGGGTTTCTTCTTTCTGACAGCAGGTAATGCTTTCACTCAAGCAAAATGTTAATTACACTTATCTTATTGCTAAGATTTAGATTAAATTGACTCAAACTGTAGGAAATCCAAATTTGTAAAAATTTTGGAACTTATGTTTCCTCTTTTCACCTCTGATTAAGTTCAACTTTTGTAAAAACCTTTTGCTTCTTCGTGCCTTTGGTTATTTCCCTATTTCTATCCTCACTTACCACAAGTGTTTGCTGATATTAGATTAGGAAATTCCACCTATATCTTCAGTACAACCCTACCTTTTGAATGCTACAATAGCCCTCATCTGGCTCTGGCAGCACCCTAACTTCTTGCTTTTAACTACTTTAAATTCAGACAAAAGACTTAACTCAGGCCTTTGAGGATATTCTGTCTATTCATTGAATTCTGTTTTCACCTTGTCTACTTTTACTGTTTCATCTCATTTTCCTCTAACGTACTATCTGTCAATGTATCTTTGTTTTATTTATTTTCATGCACCTTTTTATTCTTCCCTTTTCAAACATGAAGGAGGAGATGCCAATATCAGACAAGCAGTCAGGTTCATTGCTAACATATGCCAAAATAGTACAATCAACCCCAATCAAAACTGGACCCCTGTTGTAAGATAGCGTCACCTCATTTCCCGAACAATTCAGGTATATCATGATAGAAGTAAAAGTGCATAAGATCTAGGATGAGAAACGTTATTTAATCCCTGTTTAGACCCTTGTTAACTGTGACCTCAATCAGGAAATTAACTCCCTGACTCTGTGAAATGAAGACAGTGATCATGGCTCTACTTAGCTTCATGGGATAGTTGTCAGGATCAGATAAAATCATGGATCTAAAAGTGTCTTGAAAACTGCCAAGTAACTGTTGCTCATTTGAGAAAAAGTCTGTAAACTAAAAACTCTTTTCAGTGTAACTAGTCACTTATCTCTGAATAAAGGAAGGACCAAGAGGCAAGTGTAGAGAAGGGTGGCATTTCAGTGGACTAGAGGCAAGACTGTAGGAGGATCAAGATGAAGCCAACACAACAGGGCATGTGGCGCAGAGTAGAAAGAGAAATGGGCAGGACCATCTGAGCCACCGGAGCTGGCTTGGTGGTGATGATTTAGTCACTGAGTTGTGTCCAATTCTTGCAACCCTATGGACTGTAGCCTACGAGGCACTCTGTCCATGGGATTCTCCAGGTTCCTATTTCCTTCTCCAGGGGATCTTCCTGACCCAGTAGTCGAACCCCAGTCTCCTGCATTGTAGGCAGATTCTTTACCAAGTGAGCTATGAAGATCTGGCTTAGACTTACATTAACCTTGCCTCAGAAATGTTCAGAAAAGTGAGCCAGAACATTCTTTGTTTTAATGCTGGTTTATATCTCAAAGAGTCAGACCTGATTAAATGCATCTGTTAATTGTGGGTGCAAAGGTATCATGCCGGGTTCTAGGATTTAGAAAGATGAATCCAAATGATTTGATTTGAGAGAATTGTGCTTGATAAAAGCATATTTAAAAATTTCACATATGTTCAGACAACTCTTTTTTAGAAAGGATTATCCTTTAGAATCCTATAAAACTGGGTCCCTTGACAGCGTATCCTTTAGAAGTGTGGGTCTCAGATAAAGCTATTCCATTGTTGACCATTGCTAAACATCTACCCAATTTTTCACCTTGTGCTTTGTGGAGAAATTCTCACCTTACTGGGAAAATATTTGAGAACAATGTAAGTCTTTGTCAGCAGTATTGATCTACAGTTAAGCTTTGATTCTATAGACGGGAATCACTATGGGCCAAACTATGTGATCTCAGCACAGATCTCAGGCTGTGAAGGTTCCTTCAAAGTGTGAACCATAATACCACTGTGAGAATCAGAGCAGATAGGAACAGATTCTCTACATCAAATTCCAATCAAAAGCCAAGAAAAAGACTTGTGTCCTAGCCCTCCTTCTTTTTAATTTATTTCAAAATAATTTGATACAGCTTTCAAATGATCTGAGTGAATATCTTCCTGCCACAGGAAATGAGAAGACAAGCACCTACTTCTGTACTGATGACTTGGATTTCTCATTAGGTTTGAGGAGCTGCCTTAATAAGCTACTAGCCTGCTGGCTAAATACTGTCAGTTTAATATCTACTGTGCTAAAATCAAAATTATTTTAGACAGACACTCCAGACATGCAGATAAAAAATATGAGTGAAGTTCATCCAACAGGATTATTAATTTAGCTATATGGGCTGGTGGTAGGAGTGATACAACTTGTAGTCAGCAATTCAAGAAACTCATAAACACTAATTTACTACATCTTTGCTGAAAAAAAAAAAGATTCCAAGTGCCAGAGTCTGTGCTTGGAAGAATCTAAAGTCGCTTAATGATTAAGATTCAGCTCTGGCCTTAAGAAACTTATATGCTAATACAGAATGCCAAAATCATATAAGTTCTCTAGAGTCATACTATAGTATAAGACTAAGGAGAGAAAAAAGTCGATTGCTGAACATTTGCTTTGATCAGACCATGAGTAAGCCAAATTGTATGCCTTAGTTTATTATGATGTACAAGTTCAACAGGTATCTTTCACTAACATGAATCTGACTTTTAATTTTAGGAATTTTCTTTGTATATGTTTCTTATTTCAAGTGTCTTCAAATCTCTTTGATGCTATTTTAAATATTATGAAGAATGAATATTTTGCATTTCTGCTTAATAGTATCATTTACATAATAAGGTCACCTCTTGCCTAGCTTCCATCCCTTTTAGTAAAAACTGAAGGAACAAAAAACCTGTTAAAAACAAGGAAAAAGGCAAAAAATGCAGATCACCTCATGAATGGAGAAGAACCAGTCATCAAGTTTAGTGTGAAATCATTTGGGATGGTGGTATTTGACAGAATTTCTGACGGTATTTCTATATGATATTCAACAACAGTACCCATAGGTGGGGGCTTCCCCAGTGACTCAGCGGTAAAGAATCCGCCTGTAATGCAGGAGCCTTAGGAGATGCAGGTTCCATCCCTGGGTCTCGAAGATCCCCTGGAAGAGGAAATGTCAACCCACTCTAGTATTCTTACATGAAGAACCCTATGGACAGAGGAGTCTGGCAGGCTGCAGTCCATGGGGTCACAAGGAGTGGGACACAACTGAAGTGACTCAGCACGTGTGCATGCCCCCATAGGTAGACTCATAAATAGCTGAACAGAGTTGACTCATGTTCTATCTGGAAGTCAGCCTCTAAGGATAAGACTAAGAACCTATTCTTGGTCTTTTCCTGTACAGGGCTTTAATCACAGGTCAGATAAAACCATAGAAGACAAATTTAGTATATTTTCAGGATGCAATAATCTTAGTGGGATGGCTAAATTTTTGGATATCAGAAACATGGCATTTGAAGTTTTCATTTAAATTTTACATAGCCCTGTTTGGTTCAACAGTAATATATAAAATTTCAGGCTGGAGGAGAGTGCAATTGGTTGCTTGGGCAAAAATGTAAGAGGTTTAAGTAAACTGGAATCAATAGGAATCATCCCAAAATGAAGAACAAGGTTACAGTGTGAGCCTTCTATGCCTGTAGTTCATGGAGTTAACAGTGAGCAGGGAATGGGGATATGGGTGGTAATGGGTACAAAAACATATGTCTATGAGAGTGCCATGAATGTGGAATAGTAGCTTGGAGAGATGAGTGAGTGATTGAAATCTATAAGTCTTCGAAAGTCTGTTGTGTATAAAGGGAAGCAAATATTCTGAACATTATCAGAGGTTAAAACTAGAGTCTGTGAGTAAAGTTATAGAGAGGCAGATTGTATCTCCATTTAAAAATACTTTTATATGATGAAGACTGGTAAATGAATTTCCTTATAAGAAGTGAGTATTGGGGAAACTTTGATAAAATGCTGAATGACCATTTGTCAGAAAGTTGTGAAAAAATTTCTTGTGAGAAAAGTAAGACGTCATGACCCCTATTTTTTTTCTTTTAACTCTAAGAGTTCTTGGTTCTATATTTTGTATATTTCTTGGTGTATCCCAGGCATCATATAAATAGCTGCCTACCAATCTTATTATCTGAAGTACTAATAAATATTTGTCTTTTTTTAAGAGACAGACCTTCAGATCTTAGGTCCCTATTCCTACATAGTATTTCTTTCTGTTGCCCAGGAAGGGGTTAATTATACTGGAAATACAAGATCAAAGAAGTTTTTTAGCAGCTGATAGAACTTCCCTGTAACAAAAACAAGACAAAAATATCTTAAAAAATTGGTGTTTGCTGTCTGTAATAATTTGAATAAGAGATGCTCATGCTTAGAGTAGGGACTTCAGTTCAGTTCAGTTCAGTCGCTCAGTCTTGTCCGACTCTTTGTGACCCCATGGACTGCAGCACACCAGGCCTCCCTGTCCATCACCAACTCCTGGAGTTTACTCAAACTCATGTCCATTGAGTTGATGATGCCATCCAACCATCTCATCATCTGCCATCCCCTTCTCCTCCTGCCTTCAATCTTTCCAGGCATCAGGGTCTTTTTCAAAGAATCAGCTCTTCAAATCAGATGGCCAAAGTATTGGAGTTTCAGCTTCAACATCAGTCCTTCCAATGAACACTCAGGACTGATTTCCTTTAGGATGGACTGGTTGGATCTCCTTACAGAGACTCTCCAAGGGACTCTCAAGAGTCTTCTCCACCACCACAGTTTAAAAGCATCAATTCTTCAGTGCTCAGCTTTCTTTATAGTACAACTTGCACATCCATACATGACTACTGGAAAAACCATAGCCTTGACTACATGGACCTCTGTTGGCAAAGTAATGTCTATGGTTTTTAATATGCTATCTAGGTTGCTCATAAATTTTCTTCCAAGGAGTGTCTTTTTATTTCATGGCTGCAGTCACCATCTGTAGTGATTTTGGGGCCCCCAAAAATAAAGTCAATCACTGTTTCCCCATCTATTTGCCGTGAAGTGATGGCACCAGATGCCATGATCTTTGTTTTCTGAATGTTGAGCTTTAAGCCAACTTTTTCACTCTCCTCTTTCACTTTCAAGAGGCTTTTTAGTTCCTCTTCACTTTCTGCCATAAAGGTGGTGTCATCTGCATATCTGAGGTTATTGATATTTCTCCCAGCAATCCTGAATCCAGGTTGTGCTTCTTCCAGCCCAGCATTTCTCATGATGTACTCTGCATAGAAGTTAAATAGTCATGGTGACAATACACAGCCTTGACGAACTCCTTTTCCTATTTGGAACCAGTCTGTTGTTCCATATCCAGTTCTAACTGTTGCTTCCTGACCTGCATATAGGTTTCTCAAGAGACAGGTTAGGTGGTCTGGTATTCCCGTCTCTTTCAGAATTTTGCACAGTTTATTGTGATCCACACAGTCAAAGGCTTTGGCATAGTCAATAAAGCAGAAATCGATGTTTTTCTGGAACTCTTTTGCTTTTTTGATGATCCAGGGGATGTTGGCAATTTGATCTCTGGCTTCTCTGCCTTTTCTCAAACCAGCTTGAACATCTGGAAGTTCACGGTTCATGTATTGTTGAAGCCTGGCTTGGAGAATTTTGAGCATTACTTTACTAGCATGTGAGATGAGTGCAACTGTGCAATAGTCTGAGCATTCTTTGGCATTGCCTTTCTTTGGGATTGGAATGAAAGCTGACCTTTTCCAGTCCTGTGGCCACTGCTGAGTTTTCCAAATTTGCTGGCATATTGATTGTAGCACTTTCACAGCATCATCTTTTAGGATTTGAAATAGCTCAACTGGAATTCCATCCCTTCCACTAGCTTTGTTTGTAGTGATGCTTCCTAAGGCCCACTGGACTTCACATTCCAGGATGTCTGGCTTTAGGTGAGAGCCAGAATAGGGACTTACAGGGTCCTTTTTGGAAATTAATAAGAATGTTGGAGGACAATAGCTTTTCAATAGTCTCTTTGATATTTACCCTAACTGAAAGCTATGTTGACAGCAAATTCTTTGCTATAAAGCAATCCATACTTTGGATAAAATATTTTTAATTCACTTCTAGGATTATTTGCCTAAACAGAGGATCTGGAATCTTCAATATTTTATCAATTTTTACTGTTACTTCCAAAATCTGTGCTCTGTATTCTGGAATGCTTTCTTCCCAGCTGTTCTCCATTAGGCAAACTTCTACTTGTATTTCAATATCCCTCTCAATTTTCCTATCTCCTATGAAGTTTTGGAAATATTTATTGTTCTCACCAATAATTTCCTTTATATCTTTATTGTAGCTTTTATTCCATGCCCCAAAATAATTACCAGTGTAAATTTATAGAATCATTTTCATAAATACAAATAAAATTCTTGTGAACACAGAGGAGGGCTGATTCTACAGGTTTTCTGAGATACTTTTCAAAGTGATTCAAGGCACAAAATGTACACTACTGTGAATACATATATATTTCATATTTTGTTCCTCTAATACAGCCCATCAAAGATTTGGCTTCATCACCTCAAAACTAAATGTATTGAAAGGAGATTTTGCTTCTTACCTGAAAAACTGCAGGACCTATAAACATCATGTAGATAATGAATCCAAAATGTGGAAATATAAATATACGCACTTTATCTTAAAAAGCAAGCAGAGAAGATTATTATAGCTTTTATTATTTATTTTAGTCTCCACATCTAGACTAAGAATAACTTCTAAAATTAAATTTCATTTTGTTCATTTGTGTTCCTTCTCTTTGGAACCAACTAGAGCATCCAGGAAAAACAGAAAACCGTGAGGAGAGATGGCTGAAGCAATACATACAGTGAACAGATAAAGTGATTAAGAAAAGCTCACTTATAGAAATTTTGACCTTAAAATGATGGCAGATTTATCATTACATTGCATAAGTGTATACCCATGGGAAGTATCGTCTTCCCTGGTGGCTCAGTGGTAAAGAACCCACAGGAGATGTGGGTTTGATCCCTGAGTCAAGAAAATCCCCTAGAGAAAGAAGTGGAAACCCACTCCTGTATTCTTGCCCGGGAAAGCCAATGAACAGAGAAGCCTGGCAGACTATAGTCCATGGGGTCACAAAAGAGTTGGACACGACTTACGGGCTAAACAGCAACAACAAAGGAAGTATTATAAGAGACTTTCTGTGAAGGAAACCAAGGTACAATGTTGTGGCATTATCTAGTGTCACTCATAGATAGACATTAAGGATACATTGTCACCTAATTTGTATGATTCTTGGGAGGATGTTCACCTAGGAAAATTGTACAGATAATAAAATTCAATTTGTTTTATATGTCAAGTTTTTATTCTTTTTCCTTAAAAGAAGACTGTTGTTGTTCATTGGCTAAGTCATGTCTGACTCTTTGCGACCCTGTGAACTGCTGCATGCCACGCTTCCCTGTCCTTCACCATCTCCCTGAGTTTGTTCAAATTCATATCCATTGAGTCCGTGATGCCATCCAACCATCTCACCCACTGATGCCCCCTTTCCTCTTGCCTTCAGTCTTTCCCAGCATCAGGGTCTTTTCCCGTGAGTCAGTTCTTCACATCAGGTGGCCAAAGTACTGAAGCTTCAGCTTCAGCATCAGTCCTTCCAATGAATATCCAGGACTGATTTCCTTTAGGATGGACTGGTTTGATTTCCTTGCTCTCCAAGGGATTCTCAAATCTCCTCCAGCACCACAGTTCAAAAGCATCAATTCTTTGGTGCTCAGCCTTCTTTATGGTCCAACTCTCACATCCATACATGACTACTGTAAAAAGAAAACTTACAAAATTCAGTAATTCTTAATTTCTTTAATGCCAAAGACACTGCTCATATTTGCATATCAACTCTTATGTATAGTAGAACCACACAGGAATTTGGTGAATGCATTATTATTATAATACATCCTGTAATTCTCCTTCTGTTATTAAAATGTTTTGTTAGATATTCACTTTCAAATTACTAGATTCATAGATCAAAAATTAAATATGATTATAATTTCATGTGTGAAAAAAAAATCCCCAATTTCTAAATTATGTTCTCTTTAATACACCAAATTTGGAACTTGAGTCAGAATATTTCATGATAGTCTGTAGTCCCTATTATTCACATTTTAGTGCTTCTTTTTGTGTTTGATATTGGTCAGATTTTGATTTCTAGATTATTGAAGCATGATTGTTAAAAATACCTATTCAATATCAAGTCCCTAAATGAGGAGAAGTTATAGTTTTTCAGAGAGAATCTCCTGATTTTTATACAAAGTGAAGCTGATGGAAAACAATACAACCAAAAGTTTTAAGTCCTTATATCTTTATTTTGGGAAAAAAAAACATTATTTGCTTTGAATGAATTCTAATAAATATTAATATCTTTGAGCACTTATAAATTCAATGCAAAAACAAATCCTATACCAATAGGTCAACAATGTTTTTGTGACATTATTTATTAAAATTTCACAAATTTAGCTGCAAAAATGAGCAGTACTTCATGATGAGAATATTATCTGTGGAACTATGCTATGTTGGTACATATATTTTTTCTCAATAAAAATTTTGTCTAAGCAGCATAATGCTGTCATTTAAAATGTAAACAGTAGGTACTATATGAAACTACCTGTTGAATTGGACAAAACCTGATTCAAGAGTATTTTAATCAGTGAAATTTATGGAGCGGCAATATGACACCCTATGGCACCAATGCATTCGGTGTTGTTCAGGCAGTGGTACTGTCATATGCTTGTTGATTACTGAAGTGAGAGGTATGCCACATGTTATGTGTTACTTTCTCAGCAGCTGAAGAACACTCTAACTGTTATAACAGAGACGAAATTCTAGGTCTCCTGAGCAAGTCACATGACTCTCACTTTCCTAACACTTACAACATATGTCAACAATGGATTTCAACTTCAAAATGGGTTTCAACTCAAACTTCAAATACACTTTATAATTTTGTTTATACATTTAAGCCATAAGGTGCTATAAAACAAATCATGGGAACTTGTGCTTATTAAGATTACAGAGACGAATCCTAGATAAAGGAACGTGTACATGGACAATCCAAAGAACATGTCTCTATTATAGGTTTAAAGTCTGTGTTGAAGAACAAAGTGTTCACATGTAAGTTTTCTGTATTTTAATATGTTACATGTGCCTTTGTTCCTATGTGTTTGCGCTGTGTTTAAGGATTCTAGTATTTGAAGATGAGACCTTGTGGCTTGAAATTTTTTGTCAACTTCTTGCAATATAAACTACAGAGCAGAGAAATTGATGACACAATTAACAATAAGAAGTATGTTCTTAATTAAATGACTTTAAATATACCAAATGCCATGCATTCCTCATCTACTAAATCCTTATAAAAATTCCGTAAGGTCTATCCTGTTATCTCTTATTTACATATAAGGAAACTGAGACCTCGAGTGTTTGAGTGACTTGCTTGATGGCACATGGGGTTGTAAAGTAATTAGAACCATTTTTGCTTTCTCCTCTGTCACAAAGCCATGCTGTTAGCCCAGTGCTTTGCCTGAAAGTCATATAACAATGGTGTGTGAAAGAGTATTCCATTCTCATGCTGCTTAACATTGATTTAAAGAGGAAAATCAAATATCCCCAATTCTTTTATGCAATTGCAAATGTGTAAGATTGTTTATTTCTTATTTATTGACAGAGCAATAATTTTAAAAATAAAACAGTAAAAAAGATGACAGTGAAAAGTTAATCCTGGGACTATGACCATCTTAAGAATATACTTCGTCTGGCTTTCAAGTCTTTTGAATGCTTTGACAATGATCAAATGACACTCCACAACTAAACTGGCAGTGCGTTTCCTAGATGATCTTGTTAACGTGCTCCTGAAGGGCATCCTGACCTGCGTTGCTCCAACTGTCCAGAAAACATCAATTTTCCACCTTGATTTTGTCTGATTATTGACAATTTTCTCTGTGAGGGAGTATTTGGATGATGAGACAAAACTCAATGTGATTGGCCAGGTTAACAAAGTGAGAACGTCCCACTCAGTTAGCATGAAGCTCATTAGTATTGTCTCCCTTGTGATTCGTGAAAAGATATCCTGAGACAGAGGAAAGAATGTTCATACAGGTTGAAAACATTCCCTTGTTTGGTCTTACGAACATCAAACCTGTAGTATTGGATACTAAGAATCTACAAATTTTCTTTCCTTACCTCCAAGTCCTTTTCTAAAGTTTTCCGTATCTTTTCCCATTTGGAAGTTAGCAGATTTATCAACCAATATAGTATAATTATTTAATAGCTTAAATCTCTTTTGGCCATAAATTGCTTATCCACAGAAAAATGAGCAGCCATAAAAATCTTGGAAAGATAATTTCAAAGGCATAAGCTTAAAATTTATTTTAGGATATGATTACTTATTTGTCAGGAACATAGAAAGCAGTATTCATAATTTAAGAAGATAACTAGTAGAAAATACTGTCATGTGATAACAGTAGAAAGTGTTTATTTCATTATAAATATTCCAACTTCGGCAAAGACCTTGGTCTTAAAATAGTATTGATTTGGAAAATGGCCAAGAATATATTTTAAAACCACAGGAATATAAAACCTGAAAATAGATATTAGTGCTTAATGTAGACTAATACTTGACTACACAAACTAGTAAACTATGTCTCTGAAATAAAATATCATTATTCATGAAATGGCTGCATCAGTCAACTCAGAGTAGTGACAGATAGATGGCAGTCTATAAATTCTTAAAAACGGTGAATTTCTATTGGTAATTAATACCAAGTTTATTCTGCTTACAAACAGAAAACACTAAAAATGGCATAATCTTAGGTGCAAAAATCATTATTTTTCTTCAGAAATGCAATTATGAATCAACTTATAATTTTCACCAAAAATATCTATGGGTAAAATATATGCTTATTTTACTACCTAAAAGGATTCTGGGAATTTTAGATAACTGGAAAAGAAGGATGTGTGGCTTAAAAGAGGTCTTCTTAAGACCTATTACATAGAAAATATTCTCCAAGTAATTTTCTGATTTCCAAATTATATCTAAAAATTTTAATGAAACTTCTTTCTCTCAACTTCAAATTTCATCTGTTAGATTGAATGCTGAATCAAGAATCCGAATGTCTACATTTTCATGATGTTTGCTTTTTAAAATCTTCATATAAGATTAAATCTTTTGTTGTATTATTACAAATCGATAAAATTTATGAGAATTTTTAAATACTAATTTATAAAATTATATGTTTAATTAAAAATATTTGTAAATAAATAAAGCTTATATTTTTGTTTCAATATGTTAATTATTTCAGAAGTAATATTTGGGACATGGTAAATTTGATTTTAGGGACATATTTTGACAGGATGTCTCAAGAAATAATACTTGAAAAATAAACATTAGTTTACATGCTGACATGAACTGAACACATGAACTGAAAGCTGTTTGAAAGGTTATTAAAGGGTAGTGACAAATAGAGTTCATTGAGTTGATTGGAAGATCTGGTATGTGTCACTGGGACTGATATTAGGCTCTTTTAACAGCTTCATCAATGATCAGGAGGAAAGGAGAGACAAAATGTTAATTAAATCCTTGGAGCCATTTAAACCAAGAATCAATCTATAAAAAGTGTCACCCCAAAGAACTTAGTTCCAATATGCTCAGAAATACTTGAAACCAAAAATTAAGGACAAAAAAGGTTAATAGAATAATGCTTAACATTCTATTACATACCATTATGGGCTTCCTTGGCGGCTCAGTGCTAAAGAATCCACCAGCAATACAGGAGACGCAGGAGATGGGGGTTCAGTCTCTGAGTGGTGAAGATTCCCTGGAAGATGACATGGCAATCCACTCCAGTATTCTTGCTGGGAAAATCCCATGGACAGAGGAGCCTGCCAGGCTACAGTCCGTGGGATTGCAGAGTCACACAACTGAGTGACTACTAACACTTTCACTGATAACATGACCAGTTTTCTAGTTTCTGTGGCGTGAGTATTCCCTTCTTTTCACCAGCCATTCATCTTCTTCTCACCCCAGGACCTGGAAAGTTTTGTTTCTGAATTCCGAAATTCTGCTTCATGCTGACGCCTTTGACACTGTTTACCTGGCTTCCTATCTGCTTCCCTGAGTGTCAATATTCTTAGCTACTCCAGCATTGAATATGTCAGTGTTGTACCTTCTCGCTTGTGGAAATACTCTATTATTCAATCTTTCTAAAAGGAGCAGTTTGCTACCACAAATGATGAGTAATGTAAACATAGCTGTAATTAATAAACCAGTACTCAGAGAAACAAAATGCTTCTCTAATTTTAATACAAAGATAGCAGTGTGACGTTTATTTCACAATTATCATTAATAGTACACATGAATTTAAAATAGAATATTCCACATTAAAGGAAAGCAATTCTAAAGGAATGTAGCGTATTTATTTGCTATTAGACAAATTTTGTTTGCTAATTTCATTGCTTTTTATTGTTTTAATCTAAACTAATATTTTAATGCTCTAGATATTTCTGTTTGGGGAAATTTTCCATCATATTCAGGGTTTTTAAATAATAATTGGAATTTTGCACTTAGTAAAATGCTAAGTATCAGTGCTATTCTTAAAATGATGATTTAGTAGTAGTAATTCTGCTTGCTGGAAAATAAAGCCAAAGAAACTGAAACTGAAAGTCACTCAGTCGTGTCCAACTTTCTGTGACCCCGTGGACTACACAGTCCATGGAATTCTCCAGGCCAGAATACTGGAGTGGGTAGCCTTTCCCTTCTCCAGGCGATCTTCCCAACCCAAGGATCAAACCCAGGTCTTCCACATTGCAGGCAAACACTTTACCCTCTGAGCTACTAGTGAAGCCCACACCTAAAACTAAAGATCTCTTTATTTCCCTACATTCAATTATCTTAAATTTATTTCTCTAACAGTGATGAATATACTAAACTCAGCTCACTATTGTTAACTTTAACCTAGCTTTTGCTTTATGAGACAGTCTTCACATTTTTTGTTTTAAAGATTATTTGACCTATTATAACTCTTCTCTCTGGGTCTCTCTGATCCAACACTTTTAATGGTTCATCCTGTGTCTCCATATCATCCTTCTGTCTCTGTCAGAGCTTCCTCTGACTTGCCTGCCTCTTAAAAGCTGATTTTCTAAGGATTTCTTAGTTTGCCCTTTAATTGCCTTAATCTATGCATACTTGGTTGGCAAAGTAAATTACTTTGCCAACAAAGGTCTGTCTAGTCAAGGCTATGGTTTTTCCAGTGGTCACGTATGAATGTGAGAGTTGGACTGTGAAGAAAGCTGAGCGCCGAAGAATTGATGCTTTTGAACTGTGGTGTTTGAGAAGACTCTTGAGAGTCCCTTGGACTGCAAGGAGATCCAACCAGTCCATTCTGAAGGACATCAGCCCTGGGATTTCTTTGGAGGGAATGATGCTGAAGCTGAAACTACAGTACTTTGGCTCATTGGAAAAGACTCTGATGCTGGGAGGGATTGGGGGCAGGAGGAGAAGGGGACGACAGAGGATGAGATGGCTGGATGGCATCACTGACTCAATGGACGTGAGTCTCAGTGAACTCCGGGAGTTGGTGATGGACAGGGAAGCCTGGCGTGCTGCGATTCATGGGGTCGCAAAAAGTCGGACACGACTGAGTGACTGAACTGAACTGATGCATACTTTATAAAGTTTATATATTCCCCATAAGCTGATTGCTCTGAAAGTTTTAACTATCTCAGGTTTCTCTTCTAAGTTTAGGCCTTTTCATGACAGTTATAGTATCTTTATTCATAACCACTAAAAACTGGAAATAACACAAATATCTATCAACTAATGAATAAGAACACAAATTTTAATTTAAATATACAACGGAACACTACTCAGCACTAAATAAATAATTAAGTAAAAAGAAAAAATACTGATAATATGAAATAAACATCCCATGTATCTCAAAAGTATGATACTAAGCAAAAGCAATGAGACACAAAAAGTTATCTACTGTATGATTCTATTTGAATAATGTTCTAGAAATATGAAATGTTCTTAGGAACAAAAATTAGTTTAGTATTTATCAGATGAACGAGATATATGAGAAATATTTACTGCAAAATGGACTTATGGTAGTGAATGTATTTTTTAATTTGATTTTGGTGGACATTGTATGACCATATATATCTGTCAAGACTTATAGAACTATACTTCCCCAAAAGAATTGATTTTTCTTTCATGTAGATTTTAACAACCCTGATATTGGAAACAAAATACCAAATGAATTCAGATTCATTGTTTTCTTATCTAATATTTTCCTATTTCCTACTTTAAATGTCAATTTATATCAATTATCAATTTATATAAGGAGAAATCTAAAGTTGCTTTTCTCTCATCCTAACATTCCACACCTAGTTCATCATCAAATCCAGTCAATCTAAATCTCAGAAATAAGTCTTCAAATTCCTCCCTTCCTTATAGCAAGTGGCCAAGTGTAGACTCTCATCTTCTCTTAATTAACTAAAGCAAAAATTTATTGAAGTTACCCCTGTAATAATAAGACTCCTTATTTCCCCTTTTATCACAAAGACTCATTCTTATATTGCCAGAACTTGGCACAATTCACACTCTTTTCTTTTTCCTGATAAAATCTTTAATTTTTTATACCTATATTTATTAAAATCCTGAATGCACATGCAACATTTCTGAAGCAGAACAAATTATTGTTATATACTTACAACACATAATAAATATGTAGTTCTCTTGTGTCCTAATTTTTACTTCTGGGAAATATGATTAAAGCTAGATACATATAGGGCATCTTTATGTAGAAGAACTTAAATAACATAAATCTGGACATTTATTCGAGAGAGAGATGCTGCTTCCCATCCTGGGAGAGTTTCCTGAGAAATGTGAGGGAAAAGAGCCTGGGTTCTAACCCTTTGGAGTATAAATAAATTCTTCAGGGGAAAGGTAAGACCCTATATCCAAAACTCAGAGATATTGCCACAGTCCCACTTCTCATCCTCTCTTACAGTATAAATACATGCTTCCAAAAAGATTGGTATTGTTAGATGGTTTCTTACTCAGTCATAATTTAATTTCAGATTTGTCTTTTAGTTCAGATCCCAAGTTTCAGCAAGATTTTCTCAGAAAGCCCTGGCTGTGCAGAAACACAAGAATATTGTCTGTCCAGTCCCACACACTTCCTCTCTTGCTCTCTAACTCCCAGAGTAGGATTAGCAAACTCCTCTGAATCCTCACCCTTCTCTCTAAATAATCCCTACACATCCTTGCCTTAACCTTGAGGTCACCTGGATATCCTTTGAGGTCACTGTTTCCCCTTTAGCCCTTTCAAGTAGAGGATGTTCCTCTTCTCAGGGTCAGCAAGGAGTCAGAGTTGGTGTCCTTCTTGTTCTCCTGCTTCTTCCAGACCGTCTTTCCCCTTTCTGCCTGCAAAGCTCTGCTCATTGAAGTGCAAGCCATGTTAGTCATTTTACCAGTTTTCCACTGTAATTCTGCCATCTCCTGACGTATTAGCTCTTCTCTTCTTTAAGTTAAAAGCTTAGCCTTTCTTCCCATAGCCACTTCTGCTGTTGCTTTCTAACAAGTAACAGCCAAACCCCCTGTTTAGGGAACAAAGAAGCAAGAGTAAAGAATCAAGATCTAACATAAATCTCAAAACGACTCACTGCCAATGTTCCCACCATGGCCCAAGCGCCATCCATAATTCTCCTGGAATTCTGAAATACTTCCATACTGATCTTTCACTCCTGCCCCCTCCAGTCATTCTCCACACTGAAGCTAAAATGCCATTTATCACACTCCTGGAAACACTTCTGCAGCTGCACCTCTCACTTAGAACTTAGTATAAGCCTGTCCCCATGAGCCAAACCTGTGTGACCTGGCCCCGTCACCCTTCCACCTCAGGGCATGACTCTTGCTCTCTGAATCTGCAGCTCAAGCTCACTGGGCCACAGGCTACAATACCCTTTCAGTTCTTAGAGTACAGTTATTTCCTACCCGTGGGTTATCTTTGGTCTCAACTGTTCTCTCTGAACACACATTTCCTTTGGATTTTCATCCTTCTGTTATAAGATTAGATATTTCCTCTTCCCAAAGGCTTTCCATTATAAAGTTTCCACCTCTCCCTATAATCAATTATAGGACTCTCTTTCATTGCACTTATCATTACATAAAATGTCTTTTTTATAGTTTCACTTGTGTCTTATTTATCTCTTCATCAGAATACAAACCCCATGAAGGCATACGTAAAACTATGCCATGGTCATGCAGGAGCTGTATATTAATCGGAATATGGTGATCCTCAACAAATATCTGTGGAATGAACAAGTGGTCTCTACTTTCTCAAACCCATTTCCATTCCACCAATAGAAGGATCACATTTTTTGATTTTTATTTTATATTGGAGTATGGCTGATGAACAGTGTAGTGTTAGTTTCAGGGATACAGCAAAGCACTTTTGGTCTCTGAAGTTCAATAATTGTTTATCCTTTCCACATCCCAAAGGTAGAGCTCATTTTCACTTATTTCAAAAATTCTTAACTATATAGGAAGCAAGATACCCTGCTTGCCAGATGTACGATCAATATCTTCCAGATGTTATAGAGGCAAAGGGAATTTAAATGAACCCCACAAGCAATTCTGAAGCTTTGACTCTTACTTCTATTCCCACACTCTCCTATTAGTTGAAAATCAGGAATTCTAGGCAAAAATTTGACTTTGTTACTTCCCTGTTGAAAACCTGTAAACAGTTCCTTAAGCTGTCACACATGGCTATCAACAGTCTAATCTATGTTTATGTCACGAACTTCAACTCAGTAATTCCTGTCTCATCCTGTAACCTACAGCATTACAGAAGTCTTATGTGTGTGTGTTATATATATACACATATTTTCAGTAATTTAATGGTTTGAGTAGTTGAACTTAACAATTATTTGCTCTCCACATAATTTTGTTGTTTCCCACAATGTCATGGTAAGAGTATTTTATTCATTGATCTATAGATCACTTACAAACCACCCTAAAACAACCAATTTCTCAGTTACTTTCCCTATCCCCCACCTCATTTCATTGCATGTGAAGATTATGTTGTTCCTTGGGGATGTGAGTAGGGGAAAGAATGGGTATTTGGAAAAACTCTGCTAGTAATTCTTTATTCCTCTACCTTACTTAAAAATCATCAATATAGACCCAATCTTAATGAACATATATATTGGGACAAAATAGAAAAAGCAAAAAAAAAAAAAAAAAGAAATCATTTTGCATCAGGATTTGGATTTAGTAATTACTTTTATCTGGCCAGGTAAATTTTCCTTCCAAACTAGTTTATCTTAAGTAGCCAACCCTCTGTTTCATATCATATGTCAAGAATAAGTTATTAATTAGACAAATATTTATAGAATGCCTTTAATGTGATAGCCATAATGTTATGTGCTGGTGATACAAATGTTGAGCAAAAAGTACCCAGTCCCTACACTCAGTGAGTCTAAATTCTAGGAGTTATGTGTTAACCAAATAATCAATGAGGATGTATGGCTATGAATTGAGATAGATGTACTGAGGGAAATAATCACGATTCTGTGAGGAAATATATCATATATATCTGATTTATACTGGAAAGCAAGTGAAGCTTCCTGAGAGATAATTAGCTATCATATTAAGAATGAATGAGTTAACACACAAAGAAGCAGGAGGAAAGAAGTGTTCCTGAGAGAGAAGAACAGGGTGTATAAAACCCTGTGGTGGAAATGAGCAGAGAGACACAAGGGCAGTGTAGTGGAAAGCACGGACCAAGGTGGGGACTAGAGACTGCAGGGGTACCAAGAAGTCAACCACAGGGGCCTTGCTGGCCACTATAAGCATGTTGTCTTTATTTTTTTCTAAGATCAGTGATTTCTGATTTAAATTTTTTAAGCTTGGTGAGGATCTCCAGGACTAGTATTTTAGAAATACTGGTTGCAGGACTTCCCTGGTGGCAGAGTGGATAAGAATCTTCCTGCCAATTATGGTAACAGTTTACATCCCTGGTCCAGGGAGATTTCGCATGTGCTAAATTCACATGAGCAATTAAGCCCATGTGCCACAACTACAGAAACCCGTGCACTAGAGCCTGAGCCCCCAGCCAGAGGAGCCACCGTGATGAGAAGTCAGCACACCACAATGAAGAGTAGCCCACTCTCGCTCCAACTAGAGAAAGCTTGCAGAAAGCAACGAAGATCCAGTGCGACCAAAAATTAATTAAAATAATAAATAAAATATTGTTTACAATAAAAAGAATATAACACAGGAACAAGTCAACTGTTATGAGTCAATTCTGTATTCTAGGCTGTGATGGATAATTTAATATGTCAACTTGTCTAGGTTACGGGGCACTCACTTAGCTGGTAAAGCATTATTTCTGAGGGTGTTTGTAAGGATATTTCTGGATGAGATTAGCACTTGAGTTAGCAGGTTGAGCATAAATAATATTTCTCACCAATGTGGCTGAGTGTTGTGCAATCTATTGATGGACTGAATAGAATACAAAGACAGAAGGCTTTGCTTAAACTGAGACCATTTTCTTTGTTTGTTTGTTTGTTTTGCTTGTTTAAATAAGAGATTTAAATATGTTTAGATGCCTATATGAAACTACAGATTGATAGTGATCGATAGTGATGTATTAAATGCTAGTGTGTCCAAGTATACACACACGTGTGTTCATATATATATATATGTGCATATGTGACACAGAGAGAAAGAAGGAAAGAAGATGAGAGGTGAGAGGAGAAAACTGGAGGAAGGGAAAGAGGAAAGGAGAGGAGAAGGGAGCAGAAGAGAGCAGAGGGGAAGAGAGAGGAAAGGAAGAATGAATACTGATAGTGAAAAGGCCCTGAGAAGATAGGATGACAAAAGAGGATCAAAGCACACAGAGAGTCCAGCCTAAGAGAGTCATTCAGAAGACTTCTCTGTTATAGAAGTGAAGAATTAGAGGTTGGGAGCAAATGAAGGTAGGCTGGGTGAAGTGGATGAATGAAGGTAGACTAAGCAGAGCAGGGCACTTAGAGACTGGATTTCTACATGCTTTCTAAAGAAAATAGACTTGTGGACACAAGGAGAGGAAAAGAGACAGAGGGATGAATGGAGAGGAGCATGGAAACATGTAGACAGCCATATGTAAAACAGATACCCAGTGGGAATTTGCTGTATGACTCAGGGAGCTCCAACTGGTGCTCTGTGACAATCTAGAGGGATGGATGGGGTGGGGGACAGGAGGGAGGTTCAAGAGGGAAGGGTCGTCTGTGTGCCTATGGCTGCTTCATGTTGATGTATGGCAGAAGCCAGCACAATAGTGTAAAGCAATTATCCTTCAAGTAAAACTAAAATTTAAAAAAGAGACAGAAAAGATGGAAAAAAAAGTCTTAGTTGTAACAGTACTCTATAAACTTTGTGGGCTTCCCAGGTGGCACTAGTGGTAAAGAATTCACCTGCCAAAGCAGGCGTGGTTCCATCCCTAGATCAGAAAGACCCCCTGGATGAGGGCATGGCAACCCACTCTAGCATTCTTGACTGAAGAATCTCTACGGACAGAAGAGCCTGGTGTGCTATAGTCCATGGGGTTGCAAAGAGTCAGACATGACTGAAGCAACTTAGCATGCACACATAAACTTTGTAATTTTACCCCCAAAAGACCCGTTAAAATGAATAAAGTTTTATCTTTATTGAAAAAAAAAAAAAGGTACCTATTGAGAAAGCAAGAGGAAATGTGAGAATTATGAGGCCTGATGATAGTGGGGAAGACTTGAAACAGTTTTGTTGAGATTAGAACCCAAAGTAACTGATGGCTAATGAATTTCTAGGCAAGATTAAGAGCCAAGCTGAGGTTGGTAATCATGAGTTTATACTGATGGTAACTTTCTCTGTGATGCCTGCCTCCAAGGCCCAGATACTCAGATAGGCATGAAGACAGATGCTAGTAGGCTTTAACCTAGTTTAGAATTTTTCAGGGGAGGCAAGAAAATGAAAGATGAGTAAGGATATTTATGATAATAGCAAAATTATTGCTAAAAGTTTGATTCAGGATAAAGAAGATGTGGTGTATATAAATACACACACACACACAATGGAATATAAACTCAGCCATAAAAAAGAATGAAATAATGCCATTTGCAGCAACATGGATAGACGTAGAAATTTTCATATTAAGTGAAATAAGTCAGACAGAGAAAGACAAATTTGCATATCACTTATATGTGGAATCTGAAAAAATGATACAAATTAACTTATTTACAAAACAGAAATAGACTCATAGATATGGTGGGAGAGAGGCAAAATAGGAGAGTTTGGTATTAACATATACACCCTACTATATAAAATAGATAGCTAACAAGGACTTACTTATAGCAAAAGAGCCTATATTCAGTATCTTGTAATAATCTGTAAGTGAAAAGAATTTGAAAAAGAAAAAATATATATATATATATACTCAACTATCACTTTGTTCTCCTCCTGAAGCCATGAAACTATCAGAACATTGCTAATAGGCTATACTCCAAATAAAATAAAAATTTTAAAGTAGAAGAGTTCTAATGAGGTGGATGAAACTGGAGCCTATTATACAGAGTGAAGTAAGCCAGAAAGAAAAACACCAATACAGTATCCTAATGCATATATATGGAATTTAGAAATATGGTAATGATAACCCTGTATGAGAGACAGCAAAAGAGACACAGATGTTTAGAACAGTCTTTTGGACTCTGTGGGAGAGGGAGAGGGTGGGATGATTTGGGGTAATGTCATGGAAACATGTATAATATCATATAAGAAACGAATCGCCAGTCCAGGTTCAATACAGGATCCTTGGGGCTGGTGCACTGGGATGATCTGGAGGGATGGTACGGGGAAGGAGGTGGGAGGCGGGTTCAGGATGGGGAACATGTGTATGCTGGTGGCGGATTCATGTTGATGTGTGGCAGAACCAATACAATATTGTAAAGTAATTAGCCTCCAATTAAAATAAATAAATTTAAATTAAAAAAAATAAAAGTAGAAGAAGAAAAACAAAGAAAGTGAAGAAGGGAGATTGAGGAAAATTAAATGTCAGTTGACGGTGGAGGATCTAATATGGAATTTGGTAACTGAGAAAACAGTGATGTGTAGACTAGAAGGAGAAGAAGTGATACTAAGCTGGGGAATCTGATTAGTGATTTTGGAAGTAGAGCAATTTCAGATGATAACAAGGTGCAAGGTAAGACTATGGGAAGGCACACCTGAAGTAAACCAAATGTTCTTATCACTGGAGACACAGAGGTGAAGACAATGAGCAGTCTTACTGAGTGACAGAATCTGTCAGAATAATGGCAGGACTTAGGATGAGAGGACGACTAGGACCCAAAAAACTCATTAAAGCATCTACTTAGTGAGAAAGAGTGAGAGAGTTTGGTGAATGACAGTGTGAGGCAAGGGAGAAGAATGGTGTGAATTTGGGAAGAGCAGAGCTTTCTAGAAATCATAGTGAGATAAGTGTATTGATATGCAGATAGCAAGAGACAAAGACCCTAATCCTACAGCTGACTCTGGGTTTCAAATTTTGGGAGAATACACAGCTATCCTTTGAAAAAACTAAAGAGGAGAATGTAGCATGAGAGGAGCACTCTCTTTTCTAAGATGAGGAAGAAGATACAAACATAAAGGAATGATAACTATGAAACAATATTTCCTGGGGCATAAAGAAAAAGGAGAGATGGAACCAAGAGCCAAGAATTCCAAACTGGCATTCTGGGGATGCTAGTGAGAAGTGAAGCTTGGTATAACTTTGGTCAGTTATTGATGAAAACTGTGTTAAAAGAATGATGATTTCACTTTTTAAAGGCTTTGGGATAAGCACTAACCCTGAACCTAATGCCCAGAGTGGGTAAACCTCTTTTTTACCTGGTGATTCTACTACCAGTGACTGCTGGCAGCAAACCCAGAAATGATGGTAATTCTAAGTCAAGTTTGGAAATTAAAGAAATCCTAATAACTCCAAACTGCATGCACTGAATGTGGCTGCAGATTGCCTCTAAGAGAGGGGTCCTGGAATGGTTCAATGTGATAGGTAAGTTCTAGAACTGTGAAGACTGGGAAGGCTGCATAAGATGCAGAAAACTGATTCTTTTTTTTAAAAAAAAGAAGAAGAAAAATTAGGATGTAATAAGCTGTCAATTTCAAATATTGCTCTCTCTCTTTTTTTTTAATTTTATTTTATTTTTAAACTTTACATAATTGTATTAGTTTTGCCAAATATCAAAATGAATCCGCCACAGGTATACATGTGTTCCCCATCCTGAACCCTCCTCCCTCCTCCCTCCCCATACCATCCCTCTGGGTCGTCCCAGTGCACTAGCCCCAAGCATCCAGTATCGGGCATCGAACCTGGACTGGCATCTCATTTCATACATGATATTTTACATGTTTCAATGCCATTCTCCCAAATCTTCCCACCCTCTCCCTCTCCCTCAGAGTCCATAAGACTGTTCTGTACATCACTGTCTCTTTTGCTGTCTCGTACACAGGGTTATTGCTACCATCTTTCTAAATTCCATATATATGCGTTAGTATACTGTATTGGTGTTTTTC
Organism: Bos grunniens; assembly: GCF_055505025.1. Lineage (NCBI taxonomy): Eukaryota > Metazoa > Chordata > Mammalia > Artiodactyla > Bovidae > Bos > Bos grunniens. The sequence continues at coordinate 3,767,869 of NC_141176.1, read as the reverse complement.
CTTCTGGCTTACTTCACTCTGTATAATAGGCTCCAGTTTCATCCACCTCATTAGAACTGATTCAAATGTATTCTTTTTAATGGCTGAGTAATACTCCACTGTGTATATGTACCATAGCTTTCTTATCCATTCATCTGCTGATGGACATCTAGGTTGCTTCCATGTCCTGGATGTTATAAACAGTGCTGCGATGAACATTGGGGTACACGTGTCTCTTTCCCTTCTGGTTTCCTCAGTGTGTATGCCCAGCAGTGGGATTGCTGGATCATAAGGCAGTTCTATTTTCAGTTTTTTAAGGAATCTCCACACTGTTCTCCATAGTGGCTGTACTAGTTTGCATTCCCACCAACAGTGTAAGAGGGTTCCCTTTTCTCCACACCCTCTCCAGCATTTATTATTTGTAGACTTTTGGATCGCAGCCATTCTGACTGGTGTGAAATGGTACCTCATAGTGGTTTTGATTTGCATTTCTCTGATAATGAGTAATGTTGAGCATCTTCTCATGTGTTTGTCAGCCATCTGTATGTCTTCTTTGGAGAAATGTCTATTTAGTTCTTTGGCCCATTTTTTGATTGGGTCATTTATTTTTCTGGAGTTGAGCTGTAGGAGTTGCTTGTATATTTTTGAGATTAGTTGTTTGTCAGTTGCTTCATTTGCTATTATTTTCTCCCATTCTGAAGGCTGTCTTTTCACCTTGCTAATAGTTTCCTTTGATGTGCAGAAGCTTTTAAGGTTAATTAGGTCCCATTTGTTTATTTTTGCTTTTATTTCCAATATTCTGGGAGGTGGGTCATAGAGGATCTTGCTGTGATATTGCTCTCAAGAGAAATACAGCAAAAATAACAAAGACTTGGATACATACATCTTTAATTTTCAAAGAGATTTAAACTTGCATTTTTTTTTCTTTTGAAAATTTGTCTACACTGTATAGCATGGGGAATTATATTCAATATCTGTTAATAAATCCCTCCAGTGTCTTCCTACTCCACCATTTTGGCCACCTCCCACAAAAGAGGCTTTTTTAATGACTTTGAAGAAATAAGCTATTATAGTATAAGCTGCCTATAAACAAGGTCACATAACAGACTACTTGAAATGGCCTCTAGGAGCTGAGACCCTCAGTTCCATAAAACCTCAAGAGATTGGATTCTACCAACAACTTGAATAAACCTGCAAGAGGACCCTGTGCTCCAGATGAGACTGCAGCCCTGAAGACACTTCGTGAGGCCGTCGATGGCCATACCCAGACTCCTGACCAGCCCATGGAAATAGTGAAACAGTTTAGAGGTACTGTGTTACATCACTAAATTTTTTATGCAGTGATAAAAAAACAACAGATTTTTATTTTAGAAAATTGATTTCAAATGGTTTGCAATTATTCTGTTGGATTAGAGAAAGCTGAAGCAAACTTTGAAAATTCATCAAAGATTTTTTTCTCTCAGTGCTACTGAAAGCTTTTCCTATTGTAGCATAAACTCTGTGTTTGCTTGTGCTCACCTCCTAATGACTTTGGGAGTAAATTCAGCTATCCAGATATGTGATTTTTCATGCTATAAAAAACTGTAAGATATATTAATAGAAAAATCTAAGAACTCCTAAAAGCAAATGAAGTCAATAGCACAATAAATTTTAATGAAATAACAAAAAAAAAAAAAAAGAGGAAAGATGTCATGCGGTCCTAAAATAAAACAGAATGTCAGAAATAATAACAGATTAAAAAGTTCAACAGTAATACTGGCAAATCATGATATTTGAAAGCTACAAATAAAATATCTCCAAAGCCAAATGCAAATTCCAAGAAGTCAGAGTACACAGGACTCTTAAGGAAAAAGACACTTTCCAAGTGCTAAATAGTCCTAATGTAATGTCAGTAGTGTCAACAGCGTTGTAACATTTACAACTATTTGCTATGTGCCAGGGACTCATTTTGCTAAATTCATTCATTCATATATACTCATTCAGGAGTATATAATATAGCTGTCATTGCTCTCATTTTATAAATGAGGAAATAAGTCTTAAACAAATAATATTTTCAGGATCATATCTGTAGTAAGTATCAGAATGGAGCTTCCCATGTGGCTCAGTGGTAAAGAATCTACTTGCCAATGCAGGAGACACAGGTTTGATCCCTGCGTCAGGAAGATCCCCTAGAGGAGGAAATGGAAAGGAAGAGAAAAAAGAAAACCATTAAATAAAAAAACACTAAAATGCCTAAATAGAATAGCATTAAATAACACTGAGGAATAAACACATGGATGAATACAAGGATGGACAAATGATAGAAGACCAAAAAAAAAAAATCCCAAATATGTCTGGTAAATCAAATATATGACAATGTAATATTTCATATGGTTGACAACAGTTTTATTAATAAATCAAAAGAATTACTATTATTGAGATGTTATTGGAATTAGAATCTGATTTCTACTTCATTCTCAATGCAAAATAAATTCCAATGGATTAAATATATAACACATAAATAATGTTATTTATATTGTCTGTTTATGTTTACATTTATTGATAATTCTGTGTGGCATATTAGCCACTCTAACATGAGCACAAAGCCAGAATTAAATCAGTATAGGTTATTACAATAAAATAAAAATAACTTTTATGTGTGAAAAAATGCCAAAATCAAACTACAATTAATGATTAGAAAATTAATATGAAAGCTCTTAGCATTGTACATAGTACCAAGAAGGTGCTCAATAAATATTTATTGAATACATGGACTCATTTGACAAAAGCATACATTCCTTTTCTATAAAGTGCATTTCTAAATCTATAGGTAATACAGATATCATGAAAGAAGAAAAGATAATAAGCTAAAAACTTACCAAAAAGATAAGTGACCTTACAGTAAATATGCAAAACATATGTGAGGATTAAATATTTATTAGGAAAAAAAGAAACTAAAACAATAGTGATATAGTACTTCTACCTTTTCCTGATACTGACAGTCAAAAAAGACCCTTCCTCGTGGGTGCTGGTTCTTGCTAAGGACGTGAAGAATCTGAGGTCTGACCCATGGCAAAAACAAGTTAATTGAAGAAAGAACACCTCAAGGGAGAGGTGGGCCAAGCCAACAGAGGCTCTGGTGCCAGAATGATGAGGTACAGGGCTTTTAAAGACAAGACTGTCACATATTCATTTAGGCTAGTGTGAACTGTGCCAAAGCCTTTGACTGTGTGGAACACAATCAACTGTGGAACATTCTGAAGGAGATGGGAATACCAGACCACCTGGCCTGCCTCTTGAGAAACCTCTATGCAGGTCAGGAAGAAACAGTTAGAACTGGACATGGAACAACAGACAGGTTCCAAATAGGAAAGGGAGTATGTCAAGGCTGTATATTGTCACCTTGCTTATTTAACTTATATGCAGAGTACATCATGAGAAACGCTGGGCTGGGAGAAGCACAAGCTGGAATCAAGATTGCCAGGAGAAATATCAATAACCTCAGATATGCAGATGACACTACCCTTATGGCAGAAAGTGAAGAAGATCTAAAGAGCCTCTTGATGAAAGTGAAAGAAGAGAGTGAAAAAGTTGGATTAAAGCTCAACATTCAGAAAACGAAGATCATGGCATCTGGTCCCATCAATTCATGGCAGATAGATGGGAAAACAGTATAAACAGTGGCTGACTTTATTTTTCTGGGCTCCAAAATCACTGCAGATGGTGATTGCAGCCATGAAATTAAAAGACGCTTACTTCTTGGAAGGAAAGTTATGACCAACCTAGACAGCATATTCAAAAGCAGACATTACTTTGTCACCAAAGGTCCATCTAGTCAAGGCTATGCTTTTTCCAGTGGTCATGTATGGATGTGAGAGTTGGATTATAAAGAAAGCCGAGTGCAGAAGAATTGATTCTTTTGAACTGTGGTGTTGGAGAAGACTCTTGAGAGTCTCTTGGACTGCAAGGAGATCCAACCAGCCCATTGTAAAGCAGATCACTCCTAGGTGTTCATTGGAAGGACTGATGTTGAAGCTGAAATTCCAATACTTTGGCCACCTGATGCAAAGAACTGACTCATTTGAAAAGACCCTGATGCTGGGAAATATTGAAGACAGGAGGAGAAGGGGACGACAGAGGATGAGATCATTGGATGGCATCACCAACTTGATGGACATGGGTTTGGGTGGACTCTGGGAGTTGGTGATGGACAAGGAGGCCTGGCATGCTGCAATTCATGGGGTTGCAAAGAGTCGGACACAACTGAGCGACTGAACTGAGCTGAACTGACAGTTTTGATTGACAGTTGCAAGTTATGTAACAATAGGCTCTATTACTCATGTTTTTCCCATAATTCAGTCTGTTATAATCAGATGAGTATAAGTATAGAATATTTATAAACCCTTAATAGGCTCCCAGCAGCCTAAGGTCACTTGAAGGCAAAGCTGTGCATCAAGGGCACATGTCTGGCATTGGAAAAGTCTCTGTGGGTTATTTTGTAGCATATCTGTATGAAGGTCAAAAAGCAACAATGAGAACTGGACATGGAACAGCAGACTGGTTCCAAATCAGGAAAGGAGTATGTCAAGGCTGTATATTGTCACCCTGCTTATTTAATTTATATGCAGGGTACATCATGGGAAATTCCAGGCTGGATGAAGCACAAGCTGGAATCAAGATTGCCAGGAGAAATATCAATAACATCAGATATGCAGATGACATCGTATGACAGAAAGCGAAGAAGAACTAAAGAGCCTCTTGATGAAAGTGAAAGAGGAGAGTAAAAAGTTGGCATCCAGTCCCATCACTTTATGGAAACTACTTGGGGAAACAATGGAAATAGTGAAAGACTTTATTTTGGGGGGCTCAAAAATCAGTGTAGATAGTGACTGCAGCCCTTTAATTAAAGACACTTGCTCCTTAGAAGAAAAGCTATGACCAACCTAGGCAGCATATTAATAAGCAAAGACATTATTTTGCCAGCAAAGGTCTGTCTAGCCAAGGCTATGGTTTTTTTCAGTAGTCATGTATGGATGTGAGAGTTGGACTATAAAGAAATATGAATGCTGAAGAATTGATGCTTTTGAACTCTGGTGTTGGAGAAGACTCTTGAGAGTCCCTTGGACAGGAAGGAGATCCAACCAGTCCATCTTAAAGGAAATCAGTCCTGAACATTCATTGGAAAGACTGATGCTGAAACTGAAATTCCAACACTTTGGCCACCTGATGCGAAGAACTGACTCGTTTGAAAAAACCCTGATGCTGGGAAATATTGAAGACAGGAGGAGAAGGGGACAACAGAGGATGAGATGGCTGGATGGCATCACTGACTCAATGGACATGAGTTTGAGTGAACTCCGGGAGATGGTGATGGACAGGGAAGCCTGGCATGCTGCAGTCCATGGGGTCGCAAAGAGTCAGACATGACTGAGGGATTGGACTGAACTGATCTATGTGCACTCCTGGGCCACATTGGGGTGGATTTTCTCATGCCTAAATTCCTACCTACCATACCTATCAAATTGTCCAAAAATGCCTAATGATGGTGAGAATGCATGTCACAGGCACTTTCAGACACAGGTGGTTAGAATAAAAATGTATGAAAGTTTTCTGTAGAGATACTGGCTGTGTGCTAGGCCCCTTCAGTTGTGTCTGACTCTGCAACCCTATGTGCTGTAACCCACCAGGCTCCTCTGTCCATGGGATTCTCCAGGCAAGAATCCTGAAGCAGATTGCCATGCCCTCTTCCAAGGGATCTTCCTGACCCAGGGGTTGATCCCACGTCTCATGTCTCCTGCACTGGCGTGAGGATTCTTTATCACTAGCTGCACCTGGGAAGCCCCAGAGATTTGGATAGTATGTATCAAAATTTAAATATGCCCTCCCTTCAGAATCTAGCAATTTTTCTTTGCAAATATTTGCCAGATTAGACAGATGATGATATATGCAGAAATAGATGGATGGATAGATGTAAATATAGATATATAGATATATATATACAAACATACAAATATACATAGGTCTGATGAAGATATAAAATTTTTAAAATTAAAAAATTAAGTTAAATTTTAAAATTAAAATTAGTATCACCAAGCTGAGTTGAGTTTTCCATAAATAAAACCTCAGAGTGCCTGGCACATCTTCTATAGGTCATGAGGTGATGAGTGAAAGAAAGTGCATTTAGATCAGTTTGGATATCAGGATGCCCATGGTCAATGGGTTCCCAGGCATTTTCCTAGCAGAGACAGTCTTCAACTCTCTGCAGCATTAGCAATCATGAAATGAGTATGCCCAGTCTCTGGGAATTAAAAATTGTAGGTCAAGTTGTGGACACCCAGGGATTCTACATAATGTTGGGCTCCATAATGTCTGTGAGCCTGGAATGGGAGCACTCAGGTTCAGTATATGTGTCCTGAGGTTCCCTATTTCCTTGGGCTCTACCTAGGACTTACCATTTGTCTCTGCTTTGATTTCTCTAATAACTGACTCTCTCACAAAAGGGAAGGATTTCATCAGGCTCCTAAAGAACCCTGAATCTTTCTGTAGGGTGAACCGCATGGTTGTCATGATCTGGACTCTGTCACTGTTGAGCATCAGTTCAGTTCAGTTCAGTCACTCAGTCGTGTCCAACTCTTTGCAACCCCATGAATTGCAGTACGCCAGGCCTCCCTGTCCATCACCAACTCCCAGAGTTCACTCAGACTCACGTATATCAAGTCAGTGATGCCATCCAGCCATCTCATCCTCTGTCATCCCCTTCTCCTCCTGCCCCCAATCCTTCCCAGCATCAGTCTTTTCCAATGAGTCAACTCTTCGCATGAAGTGGCCAAAGTACTGGACTTTCAGCTTTAGCATCAGTCCTTCCAAAGAAATCCCAGGGCTGATCTCCTTCAGAATGGACTGGTTGGATCTCCTTGCAGTCCAGGGGACTCTCAGGAGTCTTCTCCAACATCACAGTTCAAAAGCATCAATTCTTCTGCACTCAGCCTTCTTCACAGTCCAACTCTCACATCCATACATGACCACAGGAAAAACCTAGGCCTTGACTAGACGAACCTTTGTTGGCAAAGTAATGTCTCTGCTTTTGAATATGCTATCTAGGTTGGTCATAACTTTCCTTCCAAGGAGTAGGCATCTTTTAATCTCATGGCTGCAATCACCATCTGCAGTGATTTTGGAGCTCCAAAAAATAAAGTCAGACACTGTTTCCACTGTTTCCCCATCTATTTCCCATGAAGTGACGGGACCGGATGCCATGATCTTCATTTTCTGAATGTTGAGCTTTAAGCCCGCTCTTTCACTCTACTCTTTCACTTTCATCAAGAGGCTTTTTAGTTCTTCTTCACTTTCTGCCATAAGGGTGGTGTCATCTGCATATCTGAGGTTATTGATATTTCTCCCGGCAATCTTGATTCCAGCTTGTGTTTCCTCCAGTCCAGCATTTCTCATGATGTACTCTGCATAGAAGTTAAATAAACAGGGTGACAATATACAGCCTTGATGTACTCCTTTTCCTATCTGGAACCAGTCTGTTGTTCCATGTCCAGTTCTAACTGTTGCTTCCTGACCTGCATACAGATTTCTCAAGAGGCAGGTCAGGTGGTCTGGTATTCCCATCTCTTTCAGAATTTTCCACAGTTTATTCTAATCCACACAATCAAAGGCTTTGGCATAGTCAATAAAGCAGACATAGATATTTTTCTGGAACTCTCTTGCTTTTCCCATGATCCAGCGGATGTTGGCCATTTGATCTCTGATTCCTCTGCCTTTTCTAAAACCAGCTTGAACATCAGGAAGTTCACAGTTCACATATTGCTGAAGCCTGGCTTGGAGAATTTTGAGCATTACTTTACTAGCGTGTGAGTTGAGTGCGAATGTGCGGTAGTTTGAGCATTCTTTGGCATTGCCTTTCTTTGAGATTGGAATGAAAATTGACCTTTTCCAGTCCTGTGGCCATGGCTGAGTTTTCCAAATTTGCTGGCATATTGAGTGCACCACTTTCACAGCATCATCTTTCAGGATTTGAAATAGCTCAACTGGAATTCCATCACCTCCACTAGCTTTGTTCCTAGTGATGCTTTCTAAGGCCCACTTGACTTCACATTCCAGAATGTCTGGCTCTAGGTCAGTGATCACACCATTGTGATTATCTGGGTCGTGAAGATCTTTTTTGTACAGTTCTTCTGTATTCTTGCCACCTTTTCTTAAATATCTTCTGCTTCTGTTAGGTCCATACCATTTCTGTCCTTTATCGAGCCCATCTTTGCATGAAATGATCCCTTGGTATCTCTAATTTTCTTGAAGAGATCTCTAGTCTTTCCCATTCTGTTGTTTTCCTCTATTTCTTTGCATTGATATCTGAGGAAGGCTTTCTTATCTGTTCTTGCTATTCTTTGGAACTCTGCATTCAGATGCTTATATCTTTCCTTTTCTCCTTTGCTTTTTGCTTCTCTTCCTTTCACAGCTATTTGTAAGGCCTCCCCATATAGCCATTTTGCTTTTTTGCATTTCTTATCCATGGGGATGGTCTTGATCCCTGTCTCCTGTACAATGTCATGAACCTCCATCCATAGTTCATCAGGCACTCTGTCTGTCAGATCTAGGCCCTTAGATCTATTTCTCACTTCCACTGTATAATCATAAGGGATTTTATTTAGGTCATACCTGAATGGTCTAGTGGTTTTCCCTACTGTCTTCAATTTAAGTCTGAATTTGGTAATAAGGAGTTCATGATCTGAGCCACAGTCAGCTCCCGGTCTTGTTTTTGTTGACATACGCTTCTCCATCTTTGGCTGCAAAGAACATAATCAGCCTGATTTCGGTGTTGACCATCTGGTGATGTCCATGTGCAAAGTCTTCTCTTGTGTTGTTGGAAGAGGATGTTTGCTATGACCACTGCGTTTTCTTGGCAAAACGCTATTAGTCTTTGCCCTGCTTCATTCCATATTCCAAGACCAAATTTGCCTGTTACTCCAGGTGTTTCTTGACTTCCTACTTTTGCATTTCAGTCCCCTATAATGAAAATGACATCTTTTTTGGGTGTTAATTCTAATAGGTCTTGTAGGTCTTCATAGAACCATTCAACTTCAGCTTCTTCAGCATTACTGGTTGGGGCATAGACTTGGATTACTGTGATATTGAATGGTTTGCCTTGGAAACGAACAGAAATCTTTCTGTCGTTTTTGAAATTGCATCCAAGTACTGCATTTCAGACTCTTTTGTTGACCATGATGGCTACTTCAATTCTTCTGAGGGATTCCTGCCCGCAGTAGTAGATATAATGGTCATCTGAGTTAAATTCACCCATTCCAGTCCATTTGAGTTTGCTGATTCCTAGAATGTCGACGTTCACTCTTGCCATCTCTTGTTTGACCACCTCCAATTTGCCTTGATTCATGGACCTGACATTCCAGGTTCCTATGCAATACTGCTCTTTACAGCATCAGACCTTGCTTCTATCACCAGTCACATCCACAGCTGGGTATTCTTTTTGCTTTGGCTCCATCCCTTCATTCTTTCTGGAGTTATTTCTCCACTGATCTCCAGTGGCATATTGGGCACCTACTGACCTGGGGAGTTCCTCTTTCAGTATGCTATCATTTTGCCTTTTCATACTGTTCATGGGGTTCTCAAGGCAAGAATACTGAAGTGGTTTGACATTCCCTTCTCCAGTGGACCACATTCTGTCAGTTCTCTCCACCATGACCCGCCATCTTGGGTTGCCCCACAGGCATGGCTTAGTTTCATTGAGTTAGAAGGCTGTGGTCCTAGTGTGATTAGATTGACTAGTTTTCTGTGAGTATGGTTTCAGTGTGTCTGTCCTCTGATGCCCTCTTGCAACACCTACCGTCTTAACTTGGGTTTCTCTTACCTTGGGCGTGGGGTATCTCTTCATGGCTCCTCCAGCAATGTGAAGCCTCTGCTCCTTACCTTGGATGAGGGGTATCTTCTCGCCGCCGCCCTTCCTGACCTTCAACGTGGGATAGCTCCTCTAGGATCTCCTGCGCCTGCACAGCCACCACTCCTTGGACGGGGGCTTGGGTAGCTCTTCTCGGCAGTTCCTGCACCCTTGCAGCCTGGCACTCTTTGCCGCTGCCCCTGACCTCAGACGTGGGATAACTCCTCTTGGTCGCTGCCCTTTGGGCATGGGGTCCTCCTGGCTTCTGCCCCTGACCTCGGACGTGGGGTAGCTCCTCTCAGCTGCGCTTAAGTGCGCCGGTTGCAGCCGCCGGCACATGGTACTCAAATAATCCTGTGGCCCTTTTTAACTCCTTCTGAGGACATGATTTTCAGGCTCAAGGGTCAGAGAGCTCCTAATAGCACTGACCACTCTCAGAAGGGAGACATATTTTATCCAGTTTTCCAACTTCAGTTTATCCCGAAAATTACCAGGACTGTTTAGCTCAAATGTGGAGTTTTAATTTATATCTCTCTTATGCCACATTTTGATATGCTTTTTATATCTTCTAAAGGTGTACTTTCAAAAACTTAGTATTGTTTATTATGCTATCACACTAGATGCTTAACTCACAAATTTGATACTGAGTAAATATTTGTTTTGGATTAACAGCAAGGAGATCAAACCAGTTAATCCTAAAGGAAATCAGTCCTGAGTATTCATTGGAAGGACTGATGTTGAAACTGAAACTCCAATACTTTGGCCACCTGATGTGAAGAGCCAACTCATTAGAAAAGACCCTGATGCTGGGAAAGATTGAAGGCAGGAGGAGAAGGGGGATGACAGAGGACAAGATGGTTAGATGGCATCACCAACTCAATGGACATGAGTTTGAGCAAGCTCCGGAAGATGGTGAAGGACAGGGAAGTCTGGCGAGCTGCAGTCCATAGGGTCACAAAGAGTCAGACATGACGGAGAGACTGAATAACAACAAATAGATATTAATTTGGCAGTTATACAGGAAACATAAAGGTACTCGGGTTTTAAATATCAAATAGCTCTTTATTTTAACCCTAAACATGTGCTCAGTTACTTTAGTCATGTCCAGCTCTTTGCCACCCCATGGACTATAGCCTGCCACACTCCTCTGTCCATGGGATTCTCCAGGCAAGAATACTGGAGCGCAGCACTGTTTATAATAGCCAGGACATGGAAGCAACCTAGATGCCCATCAGCAGATGAATGGATAAGAAAGCTGTGGTACATATACACAATGGAATATTACTCAGCCATTAAAAAGAATACATTTGAATCAGTTCTAATGAGATGGATGAAACTGGAACCTATTATACAGAGTGAAGTAAGCCAGAAAGAAAAACACCAATACAGTATACTAACGCATATATATGGAATTTAGAAACATGGTAACAATAACCCTGTATACAAGACAGCAAAAGAGACACTGATGTATAGATCAGTCTTATGCTCTGTGGGAGAGGGAGAGGGTGGGGAGATTTGGGAGAATGGCATTGAAACATGTATAATATCATGTATGAAACGAGTCGCCAGTCCAGGGTCGATGCACGATACTGGATGCTTGGGGCTAGTGCACTGGGACGACCCAGAGGGAGGGTATGGGGAGGGAGGAGGGAGGAGGTTTCAGGATGGGGAACACAGGTATACCTGTGGCGGATTCATTTCGATATTTGGCAAAACTAATACAATATTGTAAAGTTTAAAAAAAAAAAAGAATACTGGAGTGGGTTTCCATGCCCTCCTCCAGGGGATCTTTCTGACCCAAGATTCAAACCAGCATCTCCTGCACTGCAGGAGGATTTTTTTTATCATCGGGGATGCAGCCACCAGGGAAGCTCAACCCTAAACATATAAAATCTTAAATTTATAGATAGTATTTCTAGAATGCCAAATTTCTTAGTATTTGAGTTCATATATTCTGTTTTTGTCTGACTATAGGTATACTTGAACTAGTTATTTTACAGAGTTGTTGTGCTTAAAATTTTCTCCAAATCTTTCTGTAAATTCCCTAGAAGGCATTAATGTCAACTTAGCAGATATATACCTACTAATCTACCAAAAGTAAGAGCATTTCACACCATAAGTAAGCATTTGTAAGCATTGTTGTTGTTCAGTTGCTAAGTCATGTCCGACTCTTGTGACCCCTTGAAGTATAGCCCTGCAGGCTCCTCTGTCCATGGGATTTCCTGGGCAAGAATAGCAGAGTGGGTTACCATTCCTTTTTCCAGGGGATCTTCCTGACCCTGGGATAGAAACCAGGTCTCCTGTATTACAGGCAGATTCTTTACCAATGAAGCCACCAGAGAAGCCCCTGTTTGTAAACATGCAGCTAGCTGGCTAAAACATTGTTATAAGATGTTTTGAATCAAGTTTTACCTTTGGAATTAAGGAAACTGATACTCAGCCAGCAAAGGTCATTCATCTGGTGACCCGAAGAATGCCCTTGATTACAAACCAGGCAGTTAATGTGCCTTGTTTGAAAAAGATGTGCCTTCAGAGACAGTGAAGTTAGCTGCTGTTTTGAATTTCTAAACGAAGCCCTGATTTCCAGTGAAGGCGGGTCTTGCTGACAAGTCCCCGGGTTTCACAGTCATGCCTCACGGCTTGAGTTTTGCTTCACTGTGTCCTTCCGCCCACACACTTGAAGGCTCCCTCCTCCACTTGCCATCAGGCAGCTGCTAAAGCGTCCAGCTGTCACCCATCTCTCACACACGTCCAGTCCAGAGGAGTCCCTATTGCAGCATTCCAGAAGTAGTCTGTTCTGAGGCACTGACTGCACTCAACACCCAACAGGAAATAATAAGTTCAAGGGGAGACACTAAGAATCTGTAAGTTGTTAGAAACACCAGAATGGTATTTGGAAAGAATTTTGCAAAGATAGGCTAGAAAAGTGGCTAATGACTAGTTAGCTACACCTAACATATTGATATCCCGAGAAAAGGGTAATAAACCAAAGACATGGAATGACTGAATGAAGACAGAAAGGTCAGTTCATGTATGGAGGGAGCACTTTAATTACTGAATACAGAAATATTTCAAATTCTACAAAGGAAAAATTTTGAATAACAACATGAAATGGTAAAATTTCATCATAATTCAGATATGTGAAAAAGTATTTAAACAATTTTATTGTTGCAAAGGTTTCCCAGGTGGCTCCAGGTAAAAAGTAAACCTGAAAGAAATGTGGTGATGGGTAACCCAGCTGCTATCTTTCGAATGCCTTGGAAGTCTTAATATCCATTGCCATGACTGTGCTGTGCTGCGCTTAGTTGCTCAGTCATGTCCAACTCTCTGCGACCCCATGGACTGTAGTCCACCAGGCTCCTCTATCCACAGGGATTCTCCAGGCAAGGATACTGGAGTGAGTTGCCATGCCGTCATGCAAGGGATCGTCCCAATCCAGCAATTGAACCTGGGTCTCCTGTGTTGCAGACAGATTCTTTAGCAGCTGAGCTATTAGGGAAGCCTAATGCCATCACTGCTGCTGCTGCTGCTAAGTCGCTTCAGTCGTGTCCAACTCTGTACGACCCCATAGACGGCAGCCCAACAGGCTCCCCCCGTCCCTGGGATTCTCCAGGCAAGAGCACTGGAGTGGGTTGCCATTTCCTTCTCTAAAAGTGAACGTGAAGTCGCTCAGTCATGTCTGACTCTTAGCGACCCCATGGACTGCAGCCTTCCAGGCTCCTCCATCCATGGGATTTTCCAGGCAAGAGTACTGGAGTGGGGTGCCATTGCCTTCTCCATCACTAACACCTCACACAAATGTCCTGTGCTTTAAAGAGGAGAGGGGCTTATTTGATATAGTGTTTATTCCCCTTGATATTGAAAGGAACTGACAGAGTGAATTTGTACACGGAAGGGCAAAGGGAATAAAATAAAAATCCAAGGCTATTAGTCAAAAAAAATGAAGGAAAAAAAAATGTAAATTCTTCTAGGCAAAGTGATTAAAAGCATGATGCTGAAAGGTCCAAAGGGAATAAATGTTTCAAACAAGGCTGGAGTGTTAAAATATACATCTTGAAGGATTTGACACCTAAATTTCTAAAGGGCTTGAATGATTTTCAGCAGACCTCTGGCTAAAAATTTGTAATGAGAACTTCTCAGAAGAAATACCAAGGGAAGAGAATCCACTGTTAATAAAAAAGGAATTTATATTTCGTTGTCATTAATTCACATTAATTCACATTTGTTTAATTTTCTTAAATGAGGAGTATGACTTATGACAAAGAAATAAGGGAAAATAATAGTTTGTATCTACTAAGTAGAACATTTCTGATCATTTTACAAACATCGCCTTATAAAATTTCTTTACAACTAAGTGACATTCAAGAAAGAGCACAGCATAACAACAAATAGGTAATAAGAAAAAAAGCAGAATTATCTGTCTAGAGTGCTGTATGTGATAGACAGTAAATACTCATAATTTGAAAACCATGGAAGCAGTATAAATCAGGGATGTTCTCACAAGGGTAGAGGACACAGTCAGATTACCTAACAAGGAGATCCAAGAAGACAGGCATAGCAAACAGGGGCTTCGCAGTGCTAAAGAACTCACCTGCCAATGCAGGAGAGAGAAGAGAGGGATGGTGGATCCCTGGGTGGGGAAGATCTTCTGGAGGAAATCTTGGCAACCCACTCCAGGATTCTTGCCTGGAGAATCCCAAGGACAGAGGAGCCTGGGAGGCTGTGGTTCATGGGGTCACATGGAGTCAGATATTACTGAAGGGACTTGGCTTACAAGCATAATCAGCCACCTTCCCAAACTATGCCTGGGCTTCCCTGGTAGCTCAGCCAGCAAAGAATCCACCTGTAATGCTCAAAGGGTAAAGTGTCTGCCTGCAATGCAGGAGACCTAGGCTCGATCCCTGGGTTGGGAAGATCCCCTGGAAAAGGGAAAGGCTACCCACTCTAGTATTCTGGCCTGGAAAATTCCATGGACTATATAGTCCATGGGGTCACAAAGAGTTGGACATGATTGAGCGACTTTCATCATGCGCCAAACTATGTCTACCACGAGATACAGTGTTTAAAATACAACTAGTAATATTTTTTACTATTTTAAAGGAATATTGATTTTAGTAATATTCTACTTTTTAAAAAATCTGAGCAAGAGCATTTAATGACAAAATGAAAACAAAAAGTCCTGCACCTCAGAAGGATGGGGTGTCAGAAAGCAAAGTAAAGATGGAATAACTGACTACTCTTCATCTTACAAGGCCAGCAGGGCCTCTATTGTATGGTATCTGTGGGCAAAATGGAAGGGTAAAAAATAGAAGGATGAAGGTAAACACATACCTCCTGAGGTAGAAACACTAATTCCATCATATTTAACATGACTTTGTACCATATTGAAGACATCCTTCAAAACAGAATTTACAATCTAGTCTTTTGAGATCTTGTAAAATCTCCAACATTTTACTGATGGAAAACAGATAGTCAATTATTGAGTTCATAAACTGGATGGTTATATAGCTAAGACCAGTAGGTCATTTCCTCAGGTTCGATGGATTCATAATACATCTCACAGTCTGTTGTTATTCTAATTTTTTCTCCATTAGATAAGCCTATTAATGTCAGTGATGTCACCAGTGTTATAATTAGACCATATCATGAGTTGTGTCTGCTCTACTGAACTGGTATCCAAAGGTGTATTATAATTCAGTTATTTGGAGTGGAACAGTGCATTGGTAATTCTTGAAAATGTTGTCTCAAAGTGGTGATGTTTCTCATTTTACTTCTAAGGATACTGATGTCATTGGAGCTAGTTTCAGTAGACTTTTACTTTCAAATTTACAAATGTATTGCTTACCAAAACGTGATAACCACTGATTAAAATTTTCAATGATAAAATACTAGAAAAGTAGGAAGTCAGTGGAAGTTCTAACTATTTGACTTACAGGTAGCTGCACTGCCTATCATGAAGTCATCATTCAACTTTAGTTGTGACTTAAAAGTCTGTTTTTTCACACCTATTCAAGTTGATATCAGAAATAATAAAACTGATGATCCAGTTGGACCTAAATGTCTCAGGTCTGGGCTATGGCACATAATGTTGTCTGGGGATTGTCAGACCCTGAGCTGTCATGAGCTTTAGGGTGACACTTGGGTATGTAGGTCAGGAAGCAACAGTTAGAACTGGACATGGAACAACAGACTGGTTCCAGATAGGAAAAGGAGTTCATCAAGGCTGTATATTGTCACCCTGCTTATTTAACTTATATGCAGAGTACATCATGAGAAACTCTGGACTGGAAGAAACACAAGCTGGAATCAAGATTGCCGGGAGAAATATCAATAACCTCAGATATGCAGATGACACCACCCTTATGGCAGAAAGTGAAGAGGAACTCAAAAGCCTCTTGATGAAAGTGAAAGTGGAGAGTGAAAAAGTTGGCTTAAAGCTCAACATTCAGAAAACAAAGATCATGGCATCTGGTCCCATCACTTCATGGGAAATAAATGGGGAAACAGTGGAAACAGTGTCAGACTTTATTTTTCTGGGCTCCAAAATCACTGCAGATGGTGACTGCAGCCATGAAATTAAAAGACGCTTACTCCTTGGAAGGAAAGTTATGACCAACCTAGACAGCATATTCAAAAGCAGAGACATTACTTTGCCAACAAAGGTCCATCTAGTCAAGGCCTAGGTTTTTCCTGTGGTCATGTATGGATGTGAGAGTTGGACTGTGAAGAAGGCTGAGTGCTGAAGAATTGATGCTTTTGAACTGTGGTGTTGGAGAAGACTCTTGAGAGTCCCTTGGACTGCAAGGAGATCCAACCAGTCCATTCTGAAGGAGATCAGCCCTGGGATTTCTTTGGAAGGAATGATGCTAGAGCTGAAACTCCAGTACTTTGTCCACCTCATGTGAAGAGTTGAGTCATTGGAAAAGACTCTGATGCTGGGAGGGATTGGGGGCAGGAGGAGAAGGGGACGACAGAGGATGAGACGGCTGGATGGCATCACTGACTCGATGGACGTGAGTCTGAGTGAACTCCGGGAGTTGGTGATGGACAGGGAGGCCTGGTGTGCTGCGATTCATGGGGTCACAAAGAGTCGGACACAACTGAGCGACTGATCTGATCTGATCTGGGTATGTAGGATAACCATAGGAAATCTTGATGTGGAAACCACTTTACTGGTTGCTTTGAGAAAGAAACCCAGAGTTCATTGTAGCTGTCCAGTACTGAAAGAATGATACAGAATACAGTCATTTTTCAGCACACTGGCCGCAAAGTGAAGTCCTAAAATGACAAAGTGGTTTGGCCCAGTTTACATCCAAACTATATCCAACATAATTGAAATTCTTTCATTTGTAACACATCCATGAATTCAATTTTTCATCAGCCTCCACAGGCGAATATTATTATGCCATGCTTGCTTCATCCCACCTTTCCCAATATTTGAATGATTAACTTCTTAAAACAAAATTAAGAAATTTTGTTTAAACAATAACAGCTAAAAAAAAAAAAATAGATTACACAGATGTCAGAGGTATAATGAAGAGAACACAAATATACAGTGAAAATTTCTGGGAATGCTTGACCTCCAAACTAATTTACCACACTGAGAGCTAACAATGTTGCTTTCTGCAGACCTGAAAAATTGGATACCTTGGTTAACATTTTGAGTCTGTGTTCAATTTCCCATAATTTCCTAGGATTCCACCACACTGAAGATGCAGTAATTCCCTTCACTCTCACCGCAAAACTAATCTCTTGCCTTGGTTCTCTGTGGTAGTTTAGTTTGCTGCCTGGATTCCTACCTTAAGCCATGGGTCTCAAAGTAGGTGTGTTTGTCTTTATTCCTTCAAGAGATGAATGTTGCCAAAACAATCTGTGCACAGATCAGAGGGAGAAGTTGTTTCTATTCACTGGAAATGGAAATCAGCATCTAATTTTTACTTCCTCTAACTCTAATCTTGTTATTATCAGAGTCTTCTGATAACTTTCCTGACCTGTTCTCCACCATGGCTCTATATCTCTTACATCAAAATTTTGTTTCGTGTTCATTTGTTTATTCAACAATTATTCACTGAGTGGTAAAATATGCTTTTTTTTTTTTTAATGCTTAAAAACAAAAGACATCAAGACAATACAGTTCCTGTCCAAGGAACTCAAAAACTTTCAGAATCTTCAGTTTTAATGCTGTGCTGACTTTATATCCCAAGAGATTAAAGTCACTCCTAGTTAGAACTCTCCACACATTTATCACTAAAGCCATTCAATGCTCTTAGAAGATGAAGTAGTTTGCTACAATATAGACTGCTGATCTTATTGGGGGCAAAAAGTGTTGAAATGAAATTAAGTAATCTCAGTTCAAATTTCATCCCTGCCATTTTCTGGCTATGTGACTTGAACAGGTCTCAGTTAAGTGGTTATTCCTAAGTATGAGTGTTCTTATACATGCAATTGTTATAACTATGCCCTACTTTCAGGACCATGTAAAGACTGTTTCAAATACCTCAAGGGAAAAAAGAACACAGTTACTGCTCCATAGTAAGCACTTGCGAGTAGGAAATGGCAACCCACTCCAACATCTTTGCCCAGAAAATCCCATGGAAGAGGAACCTGGCGGGCTACAGTCCATAGTGTCCAAAAGAGTTGGACATGACTGAGCGACTGAGCACACATAGTAAGCACTTGGTAAATGTTACTTTAGTCAAATTATGATCAAATCAGCCTATTAAATGTCAATCATGCAATAACTTCTTACCTGTTTATTTTGAAATAACTTCATTGGAAAGTGAAAGTGAAGTCGCTCAGTCATGTCCGACTCTTTGCGACCCCATGGACTGTAACCTACCAGGCTCCTTCGTCCATAGGATTCTCAAGGCAAGAATACTGGAGTGGGTTGCCATTTCCTTCTCCAGGGGATCTTCCCAACCCAGGGACTGAACCTGGGTCTCCCGCCTTGCAGGCAGATGCTTTAACCTCTGACCCACCAGGGAAGCCAACTTCATTGGAAGGAATGATGCAAAAGTTGAACTCCAGTACTTTGGCCACCTAATGCAATGGACCTGATGGAAAAGACCCTGATGCTGGGAAAGATTGAAGGCAGGAGGAGAAGGAGGCGACAGAGGATGAGACGGTGGGATAGCATCACTGACTCAGTGGACATGAGTTTGAGCAAACTCTGGGAAAGAGTGAAGGACAGGTAAGTCTGGCAGGCTGCAGTTCATGGGTCACAAAAAGTCAGACACAACTTAAGGACTGAACAACAACAAAAAGGCCAATAAGTTGCAAAAACTGTACAAAAAATCTTCACATACTCTCCACTATGATATTGAAAATTATATATGTATTTTAATATAAATAATATTTCATAATAGTTTTCTGAAACATTTGATATTAAATATGTATTTTTCTAAGAATAATAGCATTTTCTTATATTACCACAGTGGAATTATCAAACTCAGAAAATAACATTGATAAAATATTGTCACCATAGACTCCTGAGAGTCCCTTGAACTGCAAAATCAAACCAGTCAATTCTAAAGGAAATCAACCCAGAATATTCATTGGGAGGATTGATGCTGAAGCTGAAACTCCAATAGTTTGGCCACTTTTGCAAAGAGCCGATTCCTTGGAAAAGACTCTGATGCTAAGATTGAAGGCAAAAGGAGAAGAGGGTGGCAGGGGATAAGATGGTTAGATAGCATCATCAACTCAATAGACATGAGTCTGAGCAAACTCCAGGAGATAGTGGAGGACAGAGGAGGCTAGCGTGCTGCATGCAGTCCATGGGGTTGCAAAGAGTTGGACACGACTTGGTGACTGAACAACAACAAGAACAAATCTACAGACCTTACTCAATTCTCACCACTTGTCCCACTAATGGCCCTCATGGCAAAAGGAAAAAGAAATTATGGTTCAAAATCCAATTCAGAATGCTATATTTCATTTAGCTATCAGGCCACTTTAGTTTTCTTCAATCTGGAAAATTTTATATATATATGTATATATATATATATATATTTCTTTGTCTTTCTTAACCTGGACACTAAGAAAAAAAAAAAAAAAAAAAGGCCACCCCAGCCACATGGGGATTCTTTAGGCCACTTGCACTTCTTATCAACTAGATACAAATCTGGGGGCTTCTGTGCCCCGTTTTGGGTTTGGTACATCACTAGAATGACTCACAGAACTCTCTTCTCGCAATATCCCTGACCCACTATATACCCTACATAAGAACCCTTATTTATGTTAGACTCAATGTATACATCTCATTTTAATGATCCTCTCTTTGACCCTGGACAGAATTCATCATCTATGCTACTTTTGAATCTAGTCATAAGGCCTTCTCTTAGGCATTTTGTTGAAATTTTAGTTTAATTGTATGTATCCTTTAATAAAGTCTCACCTCTTGAAAGAAGAAGATATAGGCCAGTGATCTTGTAGAATGCTCTTTACTTTTGGTTTCCCCAAGATTTCCTCATAATTAGATTCAGTTTACCCCCTTTTGGGTGATATTACAGAGTGATACACAGAGTGATACTGTATTCTCCTCTTTGCAAGATATCAAAAGGCACATGAAGCCAACCTGTTCCATAAATGCTGATGCTACCTCTGGTGATGTAATAGGCATCTCCCTTTGTAATCAATGTGTCTTATAAAGAGATTTTTTGACTCCGTAGTTGTCCTGTTACTCAGTACATTTATATCCACTAGTTTTACCTTCAGAGAAGGCAATGGCACCCCACTCCAGTACTCTTGCCTGGAAAATCCCATGGATGGAGGAGCCTGGTGGGCTGCATTCCATGGGGTTGCAAAGAGTCGGACACGACTGAGCAACTTCACTTTCACGCATTGGAGAAGGAAATGGCAAGCCACTCCAGTGTTCTTGCCTGGAGAATCCCAGGGCCAGGGGAGCCTGGTGGGCTGCCGTCTATGGGGTCACACAGAGTTGGACACGACTGAAGTGACTTAGCAGCAGCAGCAGCAGCAGCAGCAGTTTTACAAGTGGTATACATTGTACCATTGGCAAATGGTGATTTTCTGATTCCTTCTACATTTATTTGATCAAATGGTAGCAGCAGTCATTAGTAATTGTAAACAAACGAATATTTATTTACTTAGCTAAAAGAAAAAGCACTGATTTAAACATTAAAGGAAAATCATTTATGTATACAAACATATGTATATATATGTATGTATACATCTACATGTATATATGTACATATATATGTATATATACATCTTTTTACTAGGTAATAATAATCAAGACAATGTTTGATTGAAACATAATTCTAAAACTGTATTAAAACTTTAGAACAAAAAACACTTAATCCTAACGAAACTGATGGTCTCTAATAGGAACCAGGAGACAAAACTGCCAAGAACACAATTAGTCAAAAAACCGTTTGAGTATACCTGAGAAATAAGAGTGTATCTAGATATATACACTAAGATATCTTAATGGCTTGATTCTTCTTTCTTTTTAAAGTCACCCTACTTCTGAAAAAAATCTTTATCTTTATTGTAAAGTTCAAAAGAAAATTGAAGAAATCACTTTAAAATTTTATAATTAGATTTGTTATTGGCAGAATGGTAGAGAAATATTAGAGAACACTCTTTTTCGCTAAAAAAAAAAGATGTGGAGAAATTTCTTCAAAGGTGATTTTCTAAATGCTTGGGAGTTCAGTTTAAAAAAAAAAAAAACAACTGTTATTTATACTTTTTTCATCAGGGCCACCATATTTTGACTTTTATAGTAACACTTTACTTCTAATTCCCAACACGAATTTTCTGAACAGTACAATAGAGTCATAAGAAAATGCAAAGTGTAGTATGTATGCCAGAGAAGGCAATGGCACCCCACTCCAGTACTCTTGCCTGGAAAATCCCATGGATGGAGGAGCCTGGTAGGCTGCAGTCCATGGCGTCGCTAGGAGTCGGACACGACTGAGCGACTTCACTTTCACTTTTCACTTTCATGTATTGGA
Source organism: Bos grunniens (assembly GCF_055505025.1). Lineage (NCBI taxonomy): Eukaryota > Metazoa > Chordata > Mammalia > Artiodactyla > Bovidae > Bos > Bos grunniens. Next base: position 3,746,035 of record NC_141176.1, on the reverse strand, counting down.
GAAGGAAATGGCAACCCGCTCCAGTGTTCTTGCCTGGAGAATCCCAGGGACAGTGGAGCCTGATGGGCTGCCATCTATGGGGTCGCACAGAGTCGGACACGACTGAAGCAACTTAGCAGCAGCAGCAGTATGTATGCAGGATTCTCCAGAGAAACAGAATCAATAGTAGATATATATTTGGAGAAAGAGAGAGAGAGGGAGATTGATTCATCATAGGAGCTGACTCATGAAGTTATGGTGGCCAAGAAGTGCTACAATCTGCCCTTTGCAAGCTGGAGAACCAGGAAATATAATTCAGTACATGTCCAAAGGCCAAAGAACCAGGAATGTCAATAGCTGAGGGCAGGAGCAGATGGAGGTCCTAGCTCAAGCAAAGAGAAAGTCAACTCATCCTTCCTCCATTTTTTTTTTTTTTTTTGCTCTATTCATCCTTTCAGCCTACCGGATGATGTTTGTCTACACTGGGAGGGCGAATCTCCATACTCAGTCTACTGAATCAAACGTTCATCTCTTCCAAAGCACAGACAAACCCAGAAATAATGTTTTACCAGCAATCTGGGCATCACTTAGGCTAGACAAGTTGGCACATAAAATTGACCAGCACATACTATTTTATGATAATGGAAAATATATTTACTTTTTGGTTGTATAGAAAAATTTTACTGTTATGGACTGATTGAGAGATTAACAGAAAGTTTTATTTCATAGTAATTGTTGATAAATTAAATTTACAGCTTTCAAATGCTTAAACTGTTTTTCCTGATAAATGTATCTTGTTGTCTGTACAGATTAGAGATGATTTGGATAAGTAGATTGAGTAAAGCTCTATTAATCTAATAATCAGGAGACCTGGCACCCAGATTCAACTCAATACTAATTAGCTATGTGATCTTAGGTAAGTTAATAACCATCGCTTACCCTGATTATCTATAAAAAGAAAGAGGTGGATAAATGTGATCTCTTGAGGGTTTTTTAGACCTAAAATTATTTCATTCTAAAGAAAAACTGTTGTGATTCTGATTATATTTCTAATAGACACATTGTATTCAAATTATGTTGTTCTATTTTGTATGTATATCAAACCAGTTGCTCCTTATATATATATTTAACTTAACTTTCTATGTCTGTTATTTTTAATAGATTGGTTGTATATAACTTCAGCTTAAAATATTATTAACTCTGCATTGGTCATGGTCCAAAATAAAGTATCACAAATTCAAATTAACAACATCCAAGGATGAAATTCTACTGTGCATGCTTTTCTTTGTGTTAGTAAGCATTTGTGTTATTCAACTAAATCTTTCCCGCTTTCTTTTTTCACCAAACTATCTCAGATCATAATGTCACTTCCATGAAAATTTGCTTTCATACAGGGACTTCAGAAACATTCTAATCTGACTGATAATTCCCGCAATATCAAAGAATGCAATCTGTGGAATATTTTGTTCTCATGTGACTTTGGTTGATGTGAACCATCCCCTTCAAGTTCTGATGTTTCTTGAGTACTGGCAAAAGTCCAATTCTATACTATGGGATCAAGCAAACGCTCATGGCTGGGCCTGATAAATTTACCCAGAGTTCTTGATGAAATATGATGGTAGATGTCGAATAATAGTAGAGTTTGGTTCAGTGATAACCCCACCTCACCATAAGTTTCTGTTGGATTGCATTATTTCCTTCATCTACCTTGGGCATTTTGCAAGCTTCAAGTCAACTATCAAAGCTGTTTACGTAAAAATGAGCTCCAGTACTTTTAGACCTAATTCTTGGAGACTTACTTGATAGAAAAATAGTGTTTAAATAAGAGCCACTGATCCTAAAATTTAACCTTTCCCATTTAAATATTAAGAAAACATGAGAAAGATATAATCATAATGGCTAACATCTAATTCCAGTTCCAGGAATTAAACTGAATGATGGAACAACTCCAGCTCAAATTATTAAGTTGTATCTAATATCCAGGCTTATCTAACAATGAATATGCCTAACACCAGAACCTGGCAGCATAAGCTGCCAGAGATGACTCTGTGCACATAGACTGAAGAACTGGTTCACCCCAAATGATGGAATTTTCCATTTAGAGAAGTTCTGCATCTAATTTTCAGTTAGCCTTGTCAGAATAAATAGAATTATACAGAGTGAAGTAAGCCAGAAGGAAAAACATAAATACAGTATACTAACGCATATATATGGAATTTAGAAAGATGGTAACAATAACCCAGTGTACGAGACAGCAAAAGAGACACTGATGTATAGAACAGTCTTATGGACTCTGTGGGAGAGGGAGAGGGTGGGAAGATTTGGGAGAATGAATGACATTGAAACATGTAAAATATCATGTAAGAAACGAGTTGCCAGTCCAGGTTCGATACACGATACTGGATGCTTGGGGCTAGTGCACTGGGACGACCCAGAGGGATGGTATGGGGAGGGAGGAGGGAAGAGGGTTCAGGATGGGGAACACATGTATACCTGTGGCGGATTCATTTTGATATTTGGCAAAACTAATACAATTATGTAAAGTTTAAAAATAAAATAAAATAAAATAAAAAAAGAAGAAGAAACCTGAGGATGGCTCAGCAACTGTGCTAAAAAAAAAAAAAAGAAATCCTCATTCTGGACCAAACTTTTCCTGCCGTGATACATTCATTACCTACTTTAGTTTATTCTATATTCTGCACCTGTGCATCCAAGGAATCAGTTCAGTTCAGTTCAGTCCCGCAGCTGTGTTTGGCTCTTTGTGACCCCACAGACTTCAGCATACCAGGCCTCCCTGTCCATCACCAATGCCCAGAGTTTACTCAAACTCATGTCCATTGAGTCGGTGATGCCATCCAACCATCTCATCCTCTGTCATTCCCTTCTCTTCCCACCTTCAATCTTTCCCAGCATCAGGTGGCCAAAGTTTTGGAGTTTCAGCTTCAACATCAGTCCTTCCAATGAATATTTGGGACTGATTTCCTTTAGGATGGACTAGCTGGATCTCCTTGCAGTCCAAGAGACTCTTAAGAGTCTTCTCCAACACCACAGTTCAAAAGTATCAGTTCTTTGGCACTCAGCTTTCTTTATAGTCCAACTCTCATATCCATAGATGACTACTGCAAAAACCATAGCTTTGACTAGATGGACTTTGTTGGCAAAGTAATGTCTCTGTTTTTTAAAATGCTGTCTAGGTTGGTCATCGGAGAAGGCAATGGCACCACACTCCAGTACTCTTGCCTGGAAAATCCTATGGATGGAGGATTCTGGTAGGCTGCAGTCCATGGGGTCGCTAGAGTCGGACACTTCACTTTCACTTTTCACTTTCATGCAATGGAGAAGGAAATGGCAACCCACTCCAGTGTTCTTGCCTGGAGAATCCCAGGGACGGGAAACCTGGTGGGCTGCTGTCTATGGGGTCGCACAGAGTCGGACACGACTGAAGTGACGCAGCAGGTTAGTCATAGCTTTTCTTCCAAGGAGCAAGCGTCTTTTAACTTCATGGCTGCAATCACCATCTGCAGTGATTTTGGAGCCTAAAAAAAAAATAAAGTTTCTCGCTGTTTCCCCATGTATTTGCCATAAAGTGATGGGACCAGATGCCATGATCTTAGTTTTCTGAATGTTGAGCTTTAAGCCAAATCTTTCACTCTCCTTTCACTTTCATCAAGAGGCTCTTTAGTTCTTCTTCACTTTCTGCCATAAGGGTGGTGCCATCTGCTTATCTGAGTTTATTGATATTTCTCCCGGCAATCTTGATTCTAGCTTGTGCTTCATCCAGCTCAGCATTTTTCATGATGTACATTACATATAAGTTAAATAAGCAGGGTGACAATATACAGCCTTGACATACTCCCTTCCTGATTTGGAACCAGTCTGTTGTTCCATATCCAGTCCTAACTGGTGCTTCTTGACCTGCATACAGGTTTCTCAGGAGGCAAGTCAGGTGGTCTGGTATTCCCATCTCTTTCAGAATTTTTCAGTTTGTTGTGATCCACACAGTCAAAGGTTTTGGTATAATCAATAAACCAGAAGTAGATGTTTTTCTGGAAGTCTCTCACTTTTTCAGTGACCCAGTGGATGTTGGCAATTTGATCTCTGGTTCCTCTGCCTTTTCTAAACCCAGTTTGAACATCTGGGAGTTCATGTACTGTTGAAGCCTGGCTTGGAGAATTTTGAGCATTACTTTGCTAGCATGTGAGATGAGTGCAAGTAATAACAATCACTTATCCAGAAGCAGGGTCTTTGTCATATATTACCAAAAAGAACAGGGACGTGTTAATAGTTTTGTGGCACTAAGTATTGAGAATCCATGGACTGTAGCCTTCCAGGCTTCTCTTCCAATGGATTTTCCAGGCAAGAATACTGGAGTGGGTTGCCATTCCCTTCTCCAGGGGATCTCCCTGTCCCAGGGATCAAATTCACACCTCCTGCATTGCAGGCATATTATTTACCACTGAGCCACCAGGGAAGCCCTGTTGATCGTTTAATTCATGTTCAATATGTCCTCTGTAGTCATCTTGTTGATGTGGTATGCTCTCATCTAATTGCAAACATATTTGTTCTTTTTTTTTTTTTTTTGCCTATTTCTCTGGATGCTGCCCATCTCCAGTATGATAGATCTATTTCTATTTTAAGGAGAGCACAAGTGTATGCACACATGCCAAGTATATACTTATATACATTAATAGATAGATAGATGAGAGATAGATAAATAGACATATATCATTCATATTCATTTTGTCCTATGCTTTGCCCTTTCTCCTAAGTGCTTTTGTCCCCTTAAAACAGATTAAGGCAACTATCAAATGCTTAGCACTATATCTTACTAAATCCTAGATTTCCCTGTCCTAAACCATAACAGCTTGCTCTTTTAAAAGATACAAAGTTCTACAACTTTCTTACTTGGAGGTTAACCAGGTTGAAACTTGGACTTGAGATTTTTTTTCCCAAATCATTTCCCCCTGGTTCCCTGTCCTCTACTTTCTTGTCACTGGTACCAAGACCCGGGACAGACATTTGCTGAGTGCCTTTGTTTGCCAGGCGCTTTGCAATCTCATCTCAGTTAGTATTTCTATCAAGCATAGCAGGCAGTGAAAATCATCCATATTTTACATGCAGAGGCAGTGAAGATGAAAGAACTGTAGCTGTCCAATGTATCACAGCTAATCGATGGCAGATTCTGATCTGTCTGACTTAAACGTCCATGCCCTTCCACTGTAACAGACTGTCTCACAGTGAGAAGGGTGTCTGCATGCTTTGAGTCTACCTGTGGTGCTTCACAAACGTCAGAGCCAGCAGTATCCCAAGATTTCAGTAGTCAGTTTAAGATTTAATCATCTTTAAACCTGATGCATATTTTATACAAATAATAACTATATAGTGTGTGTTTGTGTGTGTGTTTGTGTGTGTAAAAACCATGCCTTGATTTATTTTATTTTATTTTTAAACTTTACAATATTGTATTGGTTTTGCCAAATATCGAAATGAATCCGCCACAGGTATACATGTGTTCCCCATCCTGAACCCTCCTCCCTCCCCATGCCTTGAATTTTTAAGATGTCCCTTTTAGTTCTTATTTTTTTAAAGCATTGTCAAAGAGGAGGTTTGACTGAGTGTAGCTGCACAGATTACATGCTAGTCGAATTAGCACAGTACACAAGCAACTTTGTTTTTGGGGATGGCTCTGGGAATTGCCTTTTGATTTGGGGATTGCCATTTACTCCTGCCTGGAAAGAAAGACTGATGGCAGAGGTGGCTGTGGATAGACAATGACCTCATTAATCACTGTGATGGAGATATGTGTTGTTCCTTACAGTGAGTCATTATAGAGTGCATCAAATAATAAACACTGACAGCTAGCTAGTAGTGAGTGAAGACTGACAGATGGTCAATAAATTCAGAACTGGCATATTTTTGTAAATTGATTGTAGATTTGAAGGCTTGCAGTGCCTTTCACCACAACTTTAAATCATTATACTTGTCTTCCAGATTAAGCAATTAAAATTTAAACATGGAAAGTCCTAATATTGGAGAATGGGGAATTTCCTACTGTCTTATGTCACTGAAATTTACCAAATTATTTTTACTAGAAGAAAGTCATTTTTAGTGTCTCTGGGGAAAAAAAAAAAAACAAAAAAACAGTAACTAAAGAGCAGATACTTTTGTATGAAGGCCGTGAAAAGTTTATGTAAAATAAAAATATAGCAACAGAATCCATAACAAAATTTTCCCACTAGGAACTATTATTTCCAATGTAAATATGCAAAATTAATACATGAAAACAAATGAAAACCTTGAATAAAGTGTTTTCCTTTATAAAATTCATTTCACAAGTCTAGATATTCTGCCATGTAAGATGTAGTTACTATAGGTGATATAGTTCTCTCTTCCAATAACTTTCAAAATTGCATGGGTCTTTTCTAGTGATTTTGGAAGATTTATAAAAGACATGCCAATTTCAAAGCCCAGGGTGGTACTTTCAGTGAAAGCTACAAGCCTATCTTCTGTGCCTGTTGTGTTCGGACAGCTGCACAGTCATTTTCCTGTGATAGCTTTTCTGTACGGAGCATAGATTATCTAAAAAAAAAAAAAAAAAGACTGTTCTCAAGAATGATAAGAAAATGTTCATTCAGTACATTTCATTAGTGACAAGGTTACGTTAAGGCAATGGCACCCCACTCCAGTATTCTTGCTTGGAAAATCCCATGGACAGAGGAGCCTGGTAGGCTGCAGTCCATGGGGTCGCTAAGAGTCGGACACGACTGAGCGACTTCACTTTCACTTTTCACTTTCATGCATTGGAGAAGGAAACGGCAACCCACTCCAGTGTTCTTGCCTAGAGAATCCCAGGGACGGGGGAGCCTGGTGGGCTGCCGTCTATGGGGTCACAAAGAGTCGGACACGACTAAAGTGACTTAGCATAGCATATGTTTATTTATGACAACAATAGCAACATCATAAAAAAAATCCAAAACATAACTTTCCTCCGAGTGTTCTACTTGCCCCTCTAGACATACATTGCCCCCTGTCTGTTGGGGATTGAATTGCATCCCCTGCAAAACATGCTGACATCCTAATCTCCAGTATTTGCCAATGTGGTCTTTACAGATGTAATGAAAGTTAATATGAGGTCATGTTGCATGAGAGTGGCCCTAATACAATATGACTGGTGTCTTTATAAGAAGAGGACACAAACACATGACAGAGCATCATGTGCCGACAGAGGCACACACTGAAGCAGCTGCCAGCCAAGGAACGTCAAGGATTGCTGGCAATCACCAGAACCTGGGAAGAGACAAGGAAAGATTCTCCTCTCTAGGCTTCAAGGACAGCATGAAGTGAAGTGAAGTGAAGTCGCTCAGTTGTGTCTGACTCTTTGTGACCCCATGGACTGTAGCTTATCAAGCTCCTCCATCCATGGGATTTTCCAGGCAAGAGTGCTGGAGTGGATTGCCATTTCCTTCTCCAGGGGATCTTCCCGACCCAAGAATCGAACCCAGGTCTTCCGCATTGCAAGCAGACGCTTTACCATCTGAGCCACCAGGGAAGCCACCTTGCAGAAATCTTAGCTTTCTGACTTCTACAGAACTGCAAGATAATATTTCTGAACACAGCCCCACCCATCAACAGAAAATTGGATTAAAGATTTACTGAACATAATCCCATCTATCAGAACAAGAACCAGTTTCCCCCTCAGGCAGTCTCTTGCATCAGGAAGCCTCCATAAGCCTCTTTCCTTATTCATTAGAGGGTAGACAGAATGAAAACCAAAATCACAGGAAACTAACCAATCTGATCACATGGACCACAACCTTGTCTAACTCAGCAAAACTATGAGCCATGCTGTGTAGGGCCACCCAAGATGGACGGGTCATGGTGGAGAGTTCTGACAAAACATGGTCCACTGGAGAAGGGAATGGCAAACCACTTCAGTATCCCTGCCTTAAGAACCCCATGAACAGTATGAAAAGGCAAAAAGATAGGACACTGAAAGATGAACTCCCCAGGTCGGTAGGTGCCCAATATGCTATTGGACATCAGTGGAGAAATAGCTCCAGAAAGAATGAAGGGATGGAGCCAAAGCAAAAACAACACCCACTTGTGGATGTGACTGGTGATGGAAGTAACTCCAACGCTGTAAAAATCAATACAGCATAGGAACTTGGAATGTTAGGTTCATGAACCTAGGCAAATTGGAAGTGGTCAAACAAGAGACGGCAACAGTGAACATAGACGTTATAGGAATCACCAAAGTAAAAAGGACTGGAATGGGGGAATTTAACTCAGATAACCTTTATACTACTATGTGCATGAGTCCCTTAGAAGAAATGGAGTAGCCATCATGGTCAACAAGAGAGTCCAATATGCAGTACTTGGATGCAATCTCAAAAATGACAGAATGATTTCTGTTTGTTTCCAAGGGGAAAAATTCAATATCACAGTAATCCAAATCTATTCCCTGATGAGTAATGCTGAAGAAGCTGAAGTTGAATGGCTCTATGAAAACCTACCATACCTTCTAGAACTAATACCCCCAAAAGATATCCTTTTCATTATAGGCAACTGGACTGCAAAAGTAGGAAGTCAAAAGATACCTGGAGTAACAGGCAAATTTGGACTTGGAGTACAGAATGAAGCGGGTCAAAGGCTAACAGAGTTTTGCCAAAGGAACACAATGGGCACAGCAAACACCCTCTTGCAACAACACAAGAGAAGACTCTACACATGGACATCACCAGATGGTCAACACCGAACTCAGACTGAATACATTCTTTGCAGCCAAAGATGGAGAAGCTCTATACAGTCAGCAAAAACAAGACTGGGAGCTGACTGTGGCTCACATCATGAACTCCTTATTGCCAAACTCAGACTGAAATTGAAGAAAGTAGGGAAAACCACTAGACCATCCAGGTCTGACCTAAATCATATCTCTTACAATTATACAGTGGAAGTGACAAATAGATTCTAAGAGATTAGATCTGATAGACAGAGTACCTGAAGAACTATGGATGGAGGTTTGTGACATTGTACAGGAGGCAGTGATCAAGACCATCCCCAAGAAAAAGAAATGCAAAAAGGCAAAAATGGTTGTCTGAGGAAGCCTTAAAAACAGTTGAGAAAAGAAGAGAAGCCACAGGCAAAGGAGAAAAGGAAAGCTATACCCATCTGAATGCAGAGTTCCAAAGAATAGCACGGAGAGGTAAGAAAGCCTTCCTCAATGATCTGTGCAAAGAAATCGAGGAAAAAAATAGAATGGGAAAGACTAGAGATCTCACCGACTCAATGGATATGAGTTTGGGTAAACTCCAGGAGCTGGTTATGGACAGGGAGGCCTGGAGTGCTGCAGTCCATGGGGTCACAAAGAGTTGGACACAACTGAATGGCTGAACTGAATTGAACTGAGAAATCTTTTCAAGAAAATTAGAGATACTGAGGGAATATTTCATGCAAAGATGGGCACAATAAAGGAAATAAATGGTATGGACCTAAAAGAAGCAGAAATTAAGAAGTGGTGGCAAGAATATACAGAAGAACTATACGAAAAAGATCTTCATGACTCAGATAACAATGATGATGTGATCACTCACCTAGAGTCAGACATCCTGGAATGGGAAGGCAAGTGGGCCTTAGGAAGCATCACTACAAACAAAGCTAGTGGAGGTGATGGAATTCCAGTTAAGCTATTACAAATCCTAAAAGATGATGCTGTGAAAGTGCTGCACTCAATATGTCAGCAAATTTGGAAAACTCAGCAGTGCCAACAGGACTGGAAAAGGTCAGTTTTCTTTCCAATCCCAAAGAAAGGCAATGCCAAATAATGCTCAAACAACTGCACAATTTCATCTCACACACTAACAAAGTAATGCTCAAAATTCTCCAAGCTAGGTTTCAACAGTACGTGAATGGTGAGCTTCCAGATGTTCAAGCTGGTTTTAGAAAAGGCAGAGGAACCAGAGATCACATTGCCAACATCCACTGGATCACAGAAAAAGCTAGAGAGTCCCAGAAAAGCATCTACTTCTGCTTTGTTGACTACACCAAAGTCTTTGACTGTGTGGATCACAACAAACTGTGAAAAATTCTTCAAGAGATGGGAATACCAGGCCACCTGACCTGCCTCCTGAGTAATCTGTATGCAGGTCAAGAAGCAACAATTAGAACTGGACTTGGAACAACAGACTGGTTCCAAATCAGGAAAGGAGTATGTCAAGGTTGTATATTGTCACCCAGCTTATTTAACTTATATGCAGAGTACATCATGAGAAATACTGGGCTGGATGAAGCACAAGTTGGAATGAAGATTACCAGGAGAAATATCGACCACCCTTATCACAGAAAGAGAAAAAGAACTAAAGAGCTTCTTGATGAATATGAAAGAGGAGAGTGAAAAGTTTGGCTTAAAGCTCAACATTCAGAAAACTATGATCATGGCATCCAGTCCCATCACTTCAAAGCAAATAGATGGGGAAACAGTGGAAACAGTGAGAGACTTTATTTTTTTAGGCTCCAAAATCACTGCAGATGGTGACTGCAACCATGAAATTAAAAGACACTTGCTGCTTGGAAGAAAAGCTATGACCAACCTAGACAGTATATTAAAAAGCAGAGACATTACTTTGCCAAAAATTGTCCATCTAGTCAATGTCATGGTTTTTCCAGTGGTCATGTATGGATGTGAGAGTTGGACTATAAAGACAACTGAGAGCCAAAGAATTGATGCTTTTGAACTGTGGTGTTGGAGAAGACTCTTGAGAGTCCCTTGGACTGCAAGGAGATCCAACCAGTCCATCCTAAAGGAAATCAGTCCTGAATATTCATTGGGAGGACTCGTGCTGAAGCTGAAATTCAAATACTTTGGCCACCTGATGCAAAGAACCGACTCATTAAAAAAGACCCTGATGTTGAGAAAGATTGAAGGTAGGAGGCGAAGGGGACAACAGAGGATGAGATGGTTGGATTGCATCACTGACTCAGTTCTGAATGTTCATTGGAAGGACTGATGTTGAAATGAAACTCCAATACTTTGCCCACCTGATGTGAAGAGCTGACTCATTTAAAAAGACCCTGATGCTGGGAAAGACTGAAGGCGAGAGGAGAATTGGATAACAGGATGAGGGGTTTGGATGGCATCACTGTCTCAATGGACATGAGTTTGAGTAAACTCCGGGAGTTGGTAATGGACAGGGAGGCCTGGTGTGCTGCAGTCCATGGGGTCGCAAAGAGCTGGACATGACTGAGTAACTGAACTGAACTGAACTGCAGCCCTTTGCAGCCTTAAGAAACATATGAACTGCCCATCCCTCTTTGTGTCCATCCAGGCTGCAGCAGTGAGCTTCCCCTCACAACTGATTCAGTTGGGCCAAAATAAAAGTCTAGCAGGTAATTCAGTCAAAATGTGAGGACAGGTATTCATTCCTAACTCCTCTCCTTGCTGCTAGTCACTTTGACATGGCCATTTCTCCCCTAAAGACCATAGTTATCCACCTCCACACACTTGTGCTTTCTGGGTGTGGAACTGCCCTATATCCTTTGCCTTTCAGGCACCTGGTTGGTAGCAGTTGACAACTTATACCATCCATGTGTATATCAAAACACTTCAATCATATCTGACTCTTTGCGACCCTATGGACTATAACCAACCTGTAGGGTTTCTCTGTCCATGAGATTCTCCTGGCAAGAATCCTGGAGTGGGTATCTTCCTGACTCTCTCTCCTCCAGGGGATCTTCCTGATCTAGAGATCAAACCTACATCTCTATGTCTCCTGCATTGGCAGGTGGCCTCTTTACTACTAGCCCCTATACCATCCATTCTAAGCACCTATTGCTACATGAGAAATTGGGTTAGGGTTGGGTTAAGTGTTGGTGGCTTAAGACAATGTACATTTATCATCAGAAACTTTCTGTGGGTCAGGAATCAGGCATCTGAACCTCTGCTTCAGTGTCTCCCCGAAGGCCGAGGTCAAGATGTTGACTAAGGCTGGAGCTCATCTGAAAGCTCAACTAAGGAAAGATCTACCTCAAATTCATTTACATTGTTGTTGGCTGCCTTTGGTTCCTTTTAAACCAGTGCTCTTTCAGCCTGGGTTTCTTGCTGGTTATTGACCAGAGACCATCCTCAGTTACTTGGGATGTGGGCCTCCCCAACATGACTACCTGCCTCATCAAACCTGGCAAAGGAAAGAGTTTGCTAGCAACAGAGAATCCAGAATCTTTTGTAATCTAATCATAGACATGGAATACCTTCAAAGTCAAGATAATATATGGATTATAAACAATTTAAGAAAAAGGAGGAGATTACATAAGGCAGTACTCACACAAAAGTGGGAACATTGGGGGTCATCTTAGGAGCTGATGACCACATCTCTTGTTTTGTTCCTTAAATGCTGCCACACCTTTGTAAATGGTTCCCTCTGAGTGTGTCATCTGTTTCTTTCCTCAATGCTGACTGATATGAAGGGTGATAAAGGGAATTTAATCACTCTTCTCTTACCCACTGTGATGCATTACTGTTCATTCTGAATAACGTGCTGATTTCCAAGATTCACCAAAACTTAGGAAAGCTATGTAGATTTGAGAGTAACAAGGGAAATCAGTGTCTCACATTCTCAACATATGCAGTCATCCAGGCCACCTGTAAATTTAACATTTCATCTGAAGCATGGAATAAAACTTCTGGACTGATTTACATGCATATCAGATTAGATCAAAGAAAAACTAGTTCATGAGAAATTATGGAAGATCAAAGACCAGGGAAAACTCAACAAGTGTGTAAGAAAAGTGTGTAAGCAGAACAACTGAAAATGTAGTAATGAAATCAATATTAAATGTGATCATGGAGGGGACATAGTCAGAGTTGGAGGGACAATATCTAATGTGACTTGCAAGTGATAAATTAAGACTGTAAACAAGTAGAGGGTCAAGAAAGGAAGAGATGAGAATGTCCAGAAAAACCATGAAATAGACGCAGCTGCCAGAACAAAGGGAAAAGAAGCCCATTGCATTTGGAGCAGAGAAGCTGGGTTAAAGACTCTCACATACACATAAGTGCTGTGCAGAAAAAGCTTGCATATTAGGAATTCTCTTTTTAAGAAAATGAGAGAAAGGCTAGCTTAATTTTCCTTTTGCCCCCTCTCTCTTCGTTTTAATTATCAAGTAATAAAATATTGCAAACATAACTTCAAGGAAATAATACCAAATCAGAACCAAAATCAGAGACTATAGATTCATTTGCTCAAACACAAACATCAACTTACCATGAGATACAGAGCATTTCACTTAATCATTTTTCACTTTCATTTCCCCATCGATAAAATGGGATAATAATTGCTACCTTGCTTACATCACAAGAATGTTGTGAAGGTTAGCAGATAAGACCATGAATGTAAGGTATTTTGAAAAGCAAAGAGCCTCAAATAAGTGTTATTAAAAATGCTTTTTTAATTTAAAAAGTATTAATTTTAATTTAAAAAGTATTAAATAATACTTTTTAATACTTTTCAAAACTCAGTCATGTGGCACATACTTATGACAGTGATAGGTCTCAGCAAAGCATCTGTTCACAGGCATCTCTAAATTCTGTCATTAAAATTTTAAAAGCACAAAATTTCTTTACTTTGCTTATGATTGGGCTATTTTGTAACTACTGAACTAAACCATATAATATATAAAAATATATCAACTTAATGGCACTAGAGAATTTTTCCTAAGACATAATTCAGTAATTCATGTCAGCTCAATACTGTGAAAAATGAGGATAATGTTTTCTAATATTTCCTGACATAGTTTTCTTCACAGTAATAAGATATCTCCCTAGGAAATGTTTGGAGAAGGCAATGGCACCCCACTCCAGTACTCTTGCCTGGAAAATCCCATGGACCGAGGAGCCTGGTAGGCTGCAGTCCATGGGGTCGCTGAGTCGGACACGACAGAGCGACTTCACTTTCACTTTTCACTTTCATGCATTGGAGAAAGAAATGGCAACCCACTCCAGTGTTCTTGCCTGGAGAATCCTAGGGACGGCAGAGCCTGGTGGTCTGCCATCTATGGGGTCGCACAGAATCGGACACGACTAAGCGGCTTAGCAGCAGCAGCCGCTAGGAAATATTATCTTGGAGTGGGAACCAAATGATATAGGAAACATTCCTGTAGACAAAAGAAAAGGAGGGGAGGGAGGAACAGGAGCTTTACCAAGGGTAGAAGATAAAAAGAGACTAAAAGAAAATGTTAATGCTTGTTTTCTGCTCTCCTAGCATATGCGGGTAGAAAGGAGGTGTGGTAAAAAGACACTGGGCAGTTTAGGAGGAAACTAATCTGACAAAATCAGGTCCTATAAGAGACTGAATGCCCTAATGGAAAGAAATATCTCCCACCAATATGAACTGAGCACTGCACAGAAGTGATGACAGGGTGTGTATAGGGAAAGGAAGCCCTGGGGTCAGGGTCACAGACTGCCCGAGCTGCTGTGAGATGCGGTGTACCAACAGGGGACACTGAAAGCATCTGGGAAGGAAAAGCTAGCCTGCCTACCACGGGGCATTGTGTTTGTACAGATCATGATGAATCTATGTTGGAGGCTGGGATGAAAAGTGTAAAGCCAAGGACAGAGGATTTGGTTGGGACTAAGAGGATTCATAGAAGCAAGGAAAGCCAAAGAGAAGCCAGCTCACCCCACCAAGTTCCCAGCTCTGCCCAAAATGATGGTTGGAAGCCCCATGGCTGACAGGGAAATCAAAAGGCCGCAGAAGGGCCCATGCTTAGATGGAGCTCTCTACCCACACACTGAGAAAGGCTGCAGAAATCTCCCTCTCCATCCCATGTTGCACTCTGGAATATTCCCCAAGGAAAAACAGCTCTGAAACTGGGTGGAGCTCTGTTTTGGCTTAATATGGATCTGAAAGAAAAAGGGTTTAAGCTAGATGGCTTTCACATACATTTACTTAGTAAGTTCACATTTTATCTAACACTCAATGGATGGTGCTTTAAAACAAAGTTCAAGTAAGTTATAGATACATTTGTGTACATCTGGCTATTTATGTATAAATTTCAACTTTTCTGAGTTTCTAAACATGCTTCAAATATGCATTTTAAAAGAAGTATACCACTTCAGATCCACAAAGATCTGATCAGATCACTCAGCAGGAGTAAACATAATTTTCATTAACATGTGTCTTACTGTGGAATGACAGATTCTGAAGTGACTTTATATGTGTGCCATGGCACATCATATGTGACAAGTGCCCAGTGGTACAGGGCAAGTGTCCTCAGGCAATAGTGCCCTCTTCTTTGGGATGAAATATGAATCCTATAAACCAAAGTGAAGTGGGAGTGCAGCCCACGATTATTTATTTTATAGCTCACAGGCTTTCTGTACAAGGTATTCATAAGCTAAACAGAAATTTTGAATTGGAATTCCAAGTCTGCCTGGAGAAGAAGTGCATGTTACAACAATATAATTAGGTAATAGTTTATATGACTTGGCTTATTTTCACTCCATTCAAAAAAAAATTCTTTATGAGATATGTAAATATCAGAAACATTTGAAATACTGAGCAGATTTTTAAAACTCTGAAGCAAGGGAGAGGAGACCATATATTGAAAATGGGAAACAAATGCCCAGTTCTGAAAAGGCATATTAGCAACCCTCATTATTCAGATACTTGCTATTTAAAGCATCTTATCTTCAGAATCTCATAAAAAACAGTTAATAACATCCTATTTTTCAGGAAAAAAAGTGTGTTTAAAGTTTTAGAAAATGTCTTAAAGCTAACTTAGAATATGTGTCTCTGCAGACAGTACCAAAAAAACAATAAACCACACACAAAAAAAGATGTTTTGACTTCCCGATTAAACAGTGGCTTCCATGCCTGAGGTCAAATAACTATTCTGGCTGACTTTTTCCTTTAATCAACAATTTCAAGTATAGTGTTATTGACATTTATCATAAAATTTACCAGTTTATTCATCCAAAGGTAAGAATCCTAGGGATTCCTTGTTGATTTCACAATAGTAACCATCTGTACCTTCCCTCAAGCAGCTTCATATTTTCCAAAGATCCAGTCATAATTACTAGATTTTTGAAAAGTGGGCCAGCAGCAATGAATCTTAGATATGTTGGGTTAGAGATCTCTACAGAGAGATGAAATTTTTTTATTTCAAAAATACCTCACTTTATACAGTTCTGTTTCTTATATGAAGAGATGGATTATGGCCTAATATGCACCCAGAATATCTACCCACAAATTCTCTGTGACAGAGACTGAGGTTTAAGGCCCACTTTTTTTTTTTTAATTACTCAATCCATTTGGGCTTCCCTGGTAGTTAAGACAGTAAAGAATCTGCCTGCAATACAGCAGGCCCAGTTGATCCCTGGGTTGGGAACATCCCCTGAAGTAGAGAATGGCTACCCACTGTAGTATTTTTGCCTGGAAAATTCCATGAATAGAGGAGCCTGGTGGGCTACAGTCCGTGGGGTCACAAAGAATCAGACACCACCGAGAGACTAACAACTTTCACTTTCACTCAACCCGCCCATTTTCCACCTGAGAGTTTTTGAGACATCCAGCACCTACCTTTTGGGGCAACCTCTGAAATTAGTGATTTAATTGCTTTTTTGATTTTCAGTTTCAAAAGCCAGATATTAAATTAAGGTGGAACTTCAGCTGCCAGTATGCTTTGATACATTCTGCATCCTTGAAACATTGCTAATAATTTATAATGTAAGTTTATAAAAGTAAAGTTATTTTTAATTTGTAATTATATATATGACGTGTGTGTGTGTGCACACATGCACATGCATGTTTAGTCGTGTCCAACTCTTTGCAATCCCATGGACTGTAAACTGCCAGGCTCCTCTGTCCATGGAATTCTCCAGGCAAGAATACTGGAATGCGCTGCTATTTCCTACTCCAGGAGATCTTTCTAAAGCAAGCATTGAAACTTCATCTCTTGGATCTCCTCCACTGGCACATTGGCAGGTGGATTCTTTATCAACTGCACTACTGGGAAGTATATATATGTGTGTGTGTGTGTGTGTATATTTATATATATAATGTACAAAAAGTAAGAGAGTTTGAACTTATCTGAGTCTACAGCAACCAGTGTGCTTACTTTTGAAATGATTGCTAGCACTGAATGAATTTTTAAAGAGTTAGTAAGTTGGTAGAGAACATGTAGCTGAATTTGAATTTGGTAAAAAAGTTGATTCAAAAATAAATGATCATCTTGTTTATTGCCTTCTTTGCTATGCAAAAGCTTTTAAGTTTAATTAGGTCTCACTTGTTTATTTTCATTTAATTTCCAAAATACACAAGCAGCTCATACAAGTCATACAGCTCATACCAGGAAAATAAACAACCCAATCAAAAAGTGGGGAAAAGACCCAAAAAGACATTTCTCCAAAGACATACACATGATTAACAAATACATGAAAAGACGCTCAACATCGCTCATTAGAGAAATGTAAATCAAAAACTAATAATGAGATATCATCTCACACTGGTCAGAATGGCCATCATAAAAAAGACTACAAACAAATGTTGAAGAAGGTGTGGAGGAAAGGGAACACTCGTGTACTGTTGGTGGGAATGTAAATTGAACAAGCCCCTATGGAAGACAATATGGGGATTTCTTTTTAAAAACTAGGATTAAAATCAGCATATGACCCAGCAATCCCACTCCTAGACATGTACCCTGAGGAAACCAAAATTGAAAAAGACACATGTACCCCATTGTTCATTGCAGCACTACTTACAATCGCTAGAACATGGAAGCAACCTAGATTTCCACATATAGATGAATGGATAAAGCAGCTGCGGGACATATATACAACGGAATATTACTCAGCCATAAAAAGGAATGCATTTGAGTCAGTTCTAATGAGGTGGATGAATCTAGAGCCTATTATATAGAGTGAAGTAAGTCATAAAGAGAAAAACAAATATAGTTTACTAACTCATATATACAGAATCTAGAAAGATGGTACTGATGAAATTATTTGCAGGGCAACAATGGAGATACAGACATAGAGAACAGACATATGACCAAGGAAGGAGAAGGTGGGATCTATGGAGAGAGTAACATGGAAACTTACATTACCATATGCAAAATAGATAGCCAATAAGAATTTGCTGTATGTCTCGGGGAGCTCAAACCGGGGCTCTGTATCAACCTAGAAGGATGGGGGTTAGGGGAGGTAAGAGGGAGACTCAGGAGGGAGGGACATATGTATACCTATGGCTGATTCATGTTGATGTTTGGCAGAAACCAACACAATTCTGTAAAGCAAATATCTTTCAATTAAAAAGTAAATAAATTTAAAAGAAAAAAAATAAATAACTGGTCATGCTTATCCTATACAATTGCTTACACTTCTGGCTACTTCCAGCTTCTGTTTTGAATTTCAAGTTGCTTAGAAAGTAGCCAAAATATTAATATGTTAGAAGTGTCCAAAATATAGTGGAAGTAAATTTTCAGCAACTTTGGGATAATCTATTTCCTGGCTGGATATTTTAAATATTTTAATTTTTCTAAAAATTCATGTATGGTAAGTCACATTCATACCCCCCAAATTTATAGTCCCTGAGTAGCAATAATTCCTGCTTATGCCACTGACTTACAACCTTGACAACTCCTTCCTTATTTATTTATTTTTTACTGTCATGAAACTTAACACTGCAGACTCTAGCAGAAAGGCAATCCCCCCTTGTTATTTTCTCCTCCACACTTAGAATTCACAAACGAGGTTGATTAAAGAATTGGTATGGATGTGGCTTATCACACAAGATACTGCTGGCTGACTAGCAAGAAAACTGAAATATGACAAAACATCAAAGGTGTGATTAAACATAGAATTGAAATGAGAACATACTCGCTGATCCTCTTGAAAATCATATTCAGCTATGCAACATTATCAGAAAAGTACAGACAAAATACCTCTAAAAAATCATTTTGTTATAGCTCATTTAATTCTAAAAAGCATTTTTTTTCCCACTGAAGAGCACCTCCCTTATTGGTCATTTCTTTATGTTTAAGGTTGGTGACCCTATGAGTGTATAGATGACTTATAGAGAGTGAAAAGGGAAAGATCGTGTAAATGCATTCTGTTTTATTATTATAAATATCAATGATCAAGTAATTGATATTTTTATAAATAATTGGTATTTTCTATAAATTGAAAAATTTATAGAAAAATATTTTCTATAAATGTCTGTATTTCTAAATGGATTCTTTTTCAATTATAACTTCATCATTTAGAACTTTTAGGGTTACATAAAAGTATGGAAAAAAAAATGCCTGCTTATCAGGAATCCTGTTTTATGTTATTAGAATTGTCTTAACCATCGAGACATAATAGAGTAGAAGTCAGTTGGTTAGAATTGGACTTTTCATTTAATAAATTAACCTCATGTCCCTTGGGAATTTTTTTTATTCTTTGTTCTTTCTATGTATTAAATAAATGTAAAAGTAGCCACCACTTTCAATAGAATATGGTGCATATTTTAATTGCTTAACGTGAAGGAATTTTGAGATCACAGAAAGTTCTAGGGAAGTATCATGTATGATGTTAGCTTATCACTCCAAAGTTAATACATGTTCATCTTTTGTTGTATCCCAGTAGCCATTTAACATAAAGATCTAAAGCAGTGGTTCTCAAATGTCATGGAATCACATGGAAAGATTGTTAAAAAACAGGATTCTGGGCCTCACCCTTAGTTTCTGATTCAGGAGGACTAAGAAGGCATCTTAGAATATGCATTTCTAACAAATTCCCAGGTGATACTACCAGCCCAGTCACTCTACTTGAAGAATTCCTGATCTAAAGAATGGCTTTGTTCTGTGAACACACATAAAACGGTAACTATAAACTATATAAAGGTAACTGTAGAATACAATAAACTTCCAAATGCATTTCTCTCTTTTCATTTCAACATCAGTTTTTGAAAGTTTTGCTAAAAAGTGGTCTGTACCATGACAAAAAAATCATCCAACCTGGATTGCTTAGGTGAATTATATCCTTAACAGGAGAAATGACTGGCTAGACAGCTTCATTAGACCATTGTACCATAAACTGTTTTTCTCTGCACACAATAGTTAGTAGTCTAGCTAACTCAATAAAAACAATATTAATACTGTTACATTACCCAGCGATCACATTGCCATTAGCGTCAGCTTCTGTGAAAGGTATTCCTAAATTGGAAGTTAGCCAAATTACTTCAGACAATCTCAACTTACAGCACAATGTAATTTGGAAATGGCCATATGGCAATAAATATGGCTGCAAAATATTTCACAAGCCCTTGCTCAGCCTTCTTGGGTGATAGAACAGAGTATCTAGAGGTTGCCTTAATGATAATTCATATATATGTGTGTGTGTGAGTGTGTGTTACAAATATTACCATAATCTTTGGCTCTACAGCCACAGAAAAATAAACATTCTTTCTTTCTGAAATTGAATAAACAAACATTTTGTCACTATCGTCACTTTTAATACACAAATCCTTGTCTCTGCTCAGTAAGAAGCAGTGGAAATGAGCAATAGGATTACAAGCAGGAATTTTTCTATTGTGTAACTGGTCATGCTTTCTTCCACAAAAGAGTAAAAATTGCACCATTTTTGTGTACTTGATGAAACAAAAGAACTAACGATGACAACATTAAAGCAGAAATATTTAAAACCTGATGGAATCTGGAGTGAGGTCAGTTCCCATTTCTCCCTCTGCCGTGTATATCAGTTAGGAGACAATGGAGGACTTCTCATAATAAGTACTAGCTTTTCTATTCGCTAGCCTTTTAGCATTATCCTTCAAGTACAGCTACCTTCTCAGACAATCAACGTGACTTTCTATGACTTCTCAGTAAATGAAGCTCGCTCCACTAATGCAAGGGTACTGTCAATCTAAAATATCTATATGAAAGCTTGAATTGCACATTTTGTGATCAGCCAACTGTACTTAGGCAGTGGCCATACTTAGAAGAGAGCCATCTTCTTATCTTTTAAAATCATATTCTACTGTACCTTCTCACCAATATTAGAAAGCTATCATTTCGCATACTAAATGCAACATTACTAAAATGCAACAGAATGAATTGATAGCTCTATTTCTACCCAAAGAAACTTCAAGATTGTCATTTCTTTCAGACAGAAATCTCAAGTAAATAGCATTAAAGATTTTGAAAGTGTCTCCATAGACATGTGGCTGAAGAATATGAAATTAGCAAGTCTGTATCCCATGCAACTGGCCCTATGCTAATTCTGGCAAGTGTTTCTCTTTATTAAGACATTTCTTTTCCCAGTGTGTTTCTATCAGAGATTGTCTACTTATTCAGGGTACTGGGGATAAGAAAACTATCATCCGACTGCTTTCGGCCCTTTCTAAAAGGCATGCTAGATCTTACTATTCATTCTTCAACAACTTACCTATCCTGTGTGAATGAGGGAGTTTGTCAGATAGTTCACCAAAGATAGACTCTTCTGCCTTAATAGGATTGGATGGTCATTAAGTCAGACGGTGGTATTTTGTGTTTTCTTCTTTACCTAAATCAATTTTTAATTATCTAACCTCACATAACAAGTGGGGCCTAAAAAGAAGCTAAATCATGGGCAAAACAGGCTTCAGTATGGCTATCTTGTGTGTTCTACCATCTTAAATGCGAAATAGAGCTGACCACTTTGGTTGAAAATACAAACTCAAAATTCCCTCGGGCTAGATTACTGCCCCCACTGTAACTGAGCTGCTATTTCTTGCCTGTCACAGCTCTGACCTTAGAAAGCTTCCCTTTGGTAAAAATGAAAGCCCAAGAGTAAAGAGAATTTTTCAACAATGTCATGAGTGTAACACATGCATGAGATATTAGATGAGATTAGGTGGTCATAATAAAATTTTGGTATAATAAAATTCATACTAAATTTAAAGCAGAAGACCAACCTGGATTTGTGACTTGGATCCATTCTTTGCTATTTGTGGAAGTCTCCCAACTTATGTGAGCTTGAGTCCTCATATCATAAAAAGAGGAGGGTGAGCATAATAATACCTTCTTCATAACATTATTTCGAGCATCTAAACTGATATATTTTAAAATACTTTTGAACTACAAAATATCTACATAAATGTTAGGTTTTTTTAGCTCCGCTCTCCCCAGCTCAGTTTCCCTTTGTTTTCTAAGAGGATCAATCCTCCAGAAAATCTTGAAATTCAACTTATAACTTCAGTGACCATCAATGTCTTGCTGACACCCATCTTTCCACTTTTTGTTTGAAATTCTACCCCACTGCAAACCTGCTGGCCACCACCACCTCTACTTACAAGTCATTCTAGAGCCGTTCTTTGCTTCCCCAAGCTCCACAAGTCAAAATCAGAAATACACTCTTCTGCTTCTTAAAATCTGCCAACTTTCTTACATTCCCCTTCTTAGAGACTGGAACTTGGTAACCACCATTATCAGCTTTCTCTTTACTATCTTTATCCAGCTGGTCACCAACCTTGCTAATTCTATGTCATTAATACTGCTTGGTGCCATATTTTTATATCAATCACTATTCAAATTGTTAAGGTTTAAAATTTCATCTCTTGCTTCCTGAATTGAGGGAAGTATTAATATTTCTAACAGATTTTTTTTCTAATTTTAGTCTCCTCATTACACTTAACCTTATCCCTCAACAGTGCTGCCAAAATGCTTTCATTAAACACATGATCTGCTTGAAATCCCTCATTAATCTGCAATCCTCTTGAGAGTGAAATCAGAATTCCTCCATGAAGACTTCCCAGATCTAGATTCCTTCTGGAGCCATCTCCCCTCCAGCCCCTCATCATTCACACCCTAATTCCCGATCATGGTACAACTGGAAGTTCTCTAAAGGTGCCTCAAGTTCCACCAAGTGTTTCCTTTTCACAGACCTCTCTGACTCCCTGAAAGTATGTTTTTCTTCACCTCTCATTCTTGAAGGATTATTAGGTCCACACTCTTTTCAGAAACTCTGCCTCAGACTGAGCTTAAGACCTCCCTGTGCTGCCAGACCACCTTTATCATTCATAACACACTAACAATTTATAATTACTGCTTGTCCTTTGTCTCAATTAAAATGTAAGTATAAATTTTTGTTTTAATATCTAAATTGTCAGTGTCATTTTTGCCCAGAACACTATAGATGTTCAAGAAACGATTGCTAAAGAAGCACATTTTTCCTAGGCATTTGTTTTCTTCTTCTTTGAGTTGTTGAAAAGTCTCTCAAATATTTCAAACAGCTGAGCTAATGATGTCTCTTTGAATAGCCTCAATACTACCATACCACCTACTTGCCTTCATATATCCCTAAACAAAACTTTGTCATTAAGATCTCATATGTGTAAAAGGCTAGAAATTTCAATCCTAGGGAAATAAGTTGCATTTTTTATCCAATTCTATCATAGGGATTCCAATTATAGGGCTACTCTCTGATTTCCAGAACATAGAAATAAAAAATTACCAAATAACCTAGTCTCATTACGAGCAGCACTAAAGGTTGAGAAGGTCTTTTCTTTGAAGAAAGATGACTCAATGTATTAAAACAAATCTGATATTGGAGATTTATTCAATGCTTAAGGACTTTTATCTTTTATCCATTAATCTTATAAGTGTAAATGTGATAAAATTTAAAATGCTATAAGTCTTCTCACTTAAAAAAATATGTTCCATACTATGCCTAGGTTGTTTACATATTTTCAGAATTTCTATACTAAAAAAAAAAAAAAGTAATTTTTGTTTTCTTTTCTTTTGGTTAGTATTGTAAATGGTGGTAATTTATAAATAATTGTTTCAGAAAAATGAGAATGCTATCATCAGGAAGATGTTTTTAAAAAGTGACTCCTTTATTTCATAAAATGTTGTATAAAAGAAATAAAGAGAAAGCCAGATTGTATGGAATATTCTTCTTCATTGTCATAAACATGTCCATCATTAAAGAAACAGAAAGCACAATGTAATTAAAGTGGTCCACAAGTTACTTTATAATTAACATAAACAACTTGAGATCAAGACTTAAATTTACTGATTGTTTTCTTTATGTTTCTTCCTCCTTTTCATCCTATGACCACACCTACTTTACACTAACCAGATTATCCTACCAAATTCTGTCCCCTCCTATAAAAACAAATATTTGTATGCTAAAAATCTTGTAATTCAATTTCTTTCTTTAAAGACATTTTGGAAAAGAGTTCCTTTTCCTTTTTTCTACCTTTAGAGAAATGAAATGTTTTAAATGAATAATTTCACTAACATCACATGTTCAGAGTTTTGTGTCCTTGTACTAAGCTAAATGCTATAATAACTTTTATTTTGTAGCTCTAAAAGATAATATGGAATATTCCAAAGTTTTTTCAGTGATATCTTTTAGCGAAAATACAATTTACTGGGTTTTAGTAAAATTCTTTCCAAAGATCCTTTGGCACTTCTGTCACTAGACTTTTTTTTACCAAATTCCCTGCTAGTTAAGCAATAAGCCAACTGTAAGACAGAAAATTGCTCATGTGATAAAATAATCACCTAAAAGATGTTGTTGTGGTGACCCAAGGACGAAAGAGCAGGTAAAACCAAGGAGGGTCTTGGAATGCAGGAACAGAAAAACCAGACCCTGATCATCCTTCCTTCCCCCAGGTTGTAACTATTAATGGATTTCAGGCCCTCCTGAGCAGTATAACCTGTCTCCCCTCCTACTCCATAGTGAGTGAAGTCGCTCAGTCATCTCCAACTCTTTGTGACCCCGTGGACTGTAGCCCACCGGGCTCCTCCATCCATGGGATATTCCAGGCAAGAATACTGGAGTGGGTTGCCATTTCCTCCTCCAGAAGATCTTCCTGACCCAAGGATTGAACCCGGGTCTCCCGCATTGTAGGCAGACATGTTACCATCTGAACCACCACCTATCCTACCCCATAGGGAGAAAATATTTGCCTTACTTGTCGCCACCCGACTCAGTATATGTTGCCACCCGACTCAGTATATGTGCCTCATCCATTCAGCAAATGACATGCAAGATCCCTATCCCACTCCTTGTACCCTGATAAAAGTGGACTTTTTAACGTCCTTCTCCCTTGAGCTGGCCTGCTGTTCTAATAGCGTCTCCCACTCCTAATAAACTTCATTTCCCTCTCATTCTGCTTCATGTCTGGAAATTCTTTTCCAACCCCCTCCCGGACCACGACATTTTTGGTGGCCCGTACAGGGAGCTTGGGGCCTCTTCCCCAACTCCTCACGTCTCCTTTCTCATAAGGACCCTCTGCGAACAGGCGAGTGCTATGGAAGCAACTGAGGAACTCTGGCCAGGGTCACCCTCCGGTGTGTTCCAAAGGCCCCACTGCTCACCGTGCCTCAGCAGCTGCTGCCTGAATGGGTGAGGGTCTCTCCTTTGTCTTCTTTCCAACTGAGGATTAGGCCAAGCAATATTGTGTGGGCACGGGTCAGGCACTTAAAAGCCTTTAGGGCGCCGGCCACATGAAGAACCCCGTGAGAGGATAAGGGGTCACAGAATGGATCAGGCCACAAGGGCATCCGCCCCCAGCAAGACAATGTCCATGTGCCGTGTCAGGCACATAATAGTTGGAGCAAAGCAGAGACCATCATTCCCTGGCCACCGCTACCCCAATAGGATTATAAGGCATGTTCCTCAGCCTTCTTCCCTGTCACATTCACTTATTTCCCTTTTGTTTTGGATTGATTTACAGGAGCCTAGGTGTTGCCTCTTAGCCATCCCAAGAGTTCCTTTCGTGTTTCAGGGAATCACCAAATGGTGAATCATCCGGTTGCTCCTGGGAATCTCTGTCATTCTCTGCCCGGGGTCACATGGTGCCTTGCCGGGAGCCGGCATATTGCATATTGAGTGCATATTGCATATTGCATATTGAGTGCAGCACTTTCCACAGCATCATCTTTCAGGATCTGGAATAGCTCACTGGAATTCTATCACTGCTGGGAGCCAGTGTGAGGAACTCTGCCCATGACAAAGGTCATGAGGAAGGAGGCTCGGCATACGCAAAGGCGGGATGGAGCCTCAGGGGTCCCCCTGGAAATTCTTGAGCATTTACACCCAAAACCAGAGTCTGCCTACTTTCTGCTTTGTGCTTTCACCTACACCTCTGACTTTACGGGGGGCTGTCCCCCACTACCTCTCTGAAAAAAGAGTTAGCTTACAGCTCCAGTTAATAATTCATGGGTGTGACAGTGTTTAACCTACAAACTCCTTTGGAAGTCCTCTAGCCTGCCTGAATAGGTTTTTCTGGCCACATGTGATTGTTCAGAGCCTCCCACTGTGAGAGGCAGGAGATGTTCTAAACTGTCTAAACACAGATTCCTTTGAGTAGTTAAAAGATTGATTAGAAATTGTATTGGTGGAGGGTTTTTCACTTATTGGGCCAATGTTTGCTGCTAAGTTTCCATATCCCTTACCTGCTGTGTCCCTGGCAGTGTATTGATTAATATAATTGGTGTAAGTAGTAGCTTTAATGTTTGTAACCTGGGACCCTTGAGTTAATTCTTTTTCTTGTTATAGCCCACCACACCTTTGCTCTGTAGAAATGCAACTTTATCTAATGCTTTTGGAAGATGGCTCCTGACCAATCACCTTTAGAGAAAAATAAGTTTTCTGAAGAAAGGGTCTTAAAATGTTAACAGGCCTCCAGGTCAGAAGATGATGCAAATCACCTAAGCTTTTGCATATGATAAGTTTGCAGGAAGAAAGCCTGGCTTGCTGCATGACTCTACCCCTTCCCCCATTATCCTCTACGCATAACTTAAGGTATAAAAACTACTTTGGAAAATTAAGTGCGGGCCTTGTTCACCAAAACTTGGTCTCACCATGTCGTTCTTTCTCTTACCTTCTGGCTGAATTGTTCAGCCTCTTTTCTCCACTGAATTTCCTCACTGAGCTATCCTTCTTCTATTACTCTTTATATCCTTAATTAAAGTTTAATTAAGCAGTTGTTTCCTGATCCTCGCCGACGCCGTCCCCGCTTCGAAATCCCTGGATCCACCGGGGCTGGACTCCGGCAGTGCCTTAGCTGCCCGGTTCTCAGGGGTCACCTCGGATGCGACTGTTGGGACGGTCGGCCATTTTTGTGCCGTTAGTCGCACAGAGAGTTCACTGGGGCAAAAGGGACGCCTTTCTGTCAGCCGGTGACTCTCAGTACCCCCATTCTATGGCAGGTAAGCTAAGAGTGGTCTAGTATGTCCTGGGAGCCTCTCTCAGAACTCACCCCTTGCTACATTCTCAGAAACTGGAAGATTTTGAACCTCCAAAAGGCCTGGCCCCAATACAAACTGGGGGACACCCCCCCCAAATGGCCTCTGAATGGCACACTAGCTTTTGCCAAAGCAGGGAAAGGACTCAGAATTTCCATACGTTCAGTCCTTCATGGCCCTCAGTCAGAATCCAGGTTTGAGGGACTCATGCCTCATGTCTTTCTGTTGCCTCCCTATCTCCTGTCCCCCTTTGTCTCTCTCCATCAGATTTCCTAGACAACCCCTACTTGACCTTTCATATCCAGATGATCTATAGGAAAGGATTCTGAAGTTCCCTTTGGTCCAGGTCTTTCTCTGATATTCAAAAGTCTGAAGAATCAAAAACTCTCCTCTATGCTTATCTCTCAGTTGGGGAGGGAACCAAGTTTCCCCCACTCCTGAGCATGCTAAAGAATTCCCTTCTAAATCCTCCTGTTTCTCAGGGTGGGGAGGGACCAAGCTTCCTCTACTCCTGCAAATTCCCAAACTCTTCAGATTCTTCTGATGGAACAAAGATCTCACTTCCCACCAGAGGGACAATTCAAGATTTTTATCAGCTGATCTTCCCTGATATCTGAGTCAATTTGAGCACTATTTGGTCTATAATTTAGGTATAAAACTATGACTACAGAAAGGAAAGATGATTTTTTGACACAGGATAGCCATGACATTCTTTAGACTCCAGAGAAAACTGGTTAAAATGAAATTTTTTTCTTGAAAACTGCAAAACCAGTTCTTTTTGCAAATGCAATGAAAAACAACTAGCTTGTTAAAAGCCCTGCCTAGGGAAAAGCTTGAAGTTAACCCTTTCCATGTTCTTGAAATACACAGCCCACTTTGCCTGAGACCTCAGGTTTGGGCAAATCAGAACTTCAGGCAAAAAAAAAAAAAAGGAGGTGGGGAGGGGGGTGTCAAAGAGACATGTTCAATCTCAAGCAAAAAACTATGAGATCTATGTCTGTCTGTCTGAATTTATGTATGTCTCAGTGTGTATCTTTTTGGGGTTTTTTAAATAATATTGCTGAAGTTGTAAATGAGTTCTAATATAATTGGCCTAAAGAAAAGTAAGCACTTGTAAATCAGACAATTCTAAATACAAGAGAAATTAACCTATATGAATATCATATTCATGTGAACTGGGAAATAGTCAATATTAAATATCTAGTATTAATGCTTGTTTGTTAATCTAATATAGACATGTCTAAGAGTCATTAACATTAAGCATGGTATATTCATTGTGCCTAGGTTTATTATAAGTTGCTGCTACTGCTAAGTCGCTTCAGTCGTGTCTGATTCTGTGCGACCCCATAGACGGAAGCCCACCAGGCTCCCGTCCCTGGGATTCTCCAAACAAGAACACTGGAGTGGGTTGCCATTTCCTTCTCCAAGGAACTTATTATAACTTATTATAAGTTAAATGTTGTTATATTGTTATATCCATTACAAGTTTGTCAACAAAGAAAGTACCTCGAGTGAAGAAACTTCAAAAAAATGTAAATGAGATATGAGCTTTGGGATAAACTCTATTAAGAATAATCATACTTTATAATGCACGATACTGGATGCTTGGGGCTAGTGCACTGGGACGACCCAGAGGGATGGTATGGGGAGGGAGGAGGGAGGAGGGTTCAGGATGGGGAGCACATGTATACCTGTGATGGATTCATTTTGATATTTGGCAAAACTAATACAATTATGTAAAGTTTAAAAATAAAATAAAATTAAAAAAAAGAATAATCATACTTTATAAATGTCTGTCTAAAACAGTCTCTCTAGATTTTGGTAAACTGAATTTCTAGGGTTGTGCTTAACTAAGTGATGGAAGTTTATTGAATAGCTAGAACATTCCCAAATAAAATAAGATTCTGAAACATTCGCTACTTAACACTAACTTCCTCTTACACAGAAACTAAAGAGATTTTGGACTACTAATGAATAATGTTTGATGACATCCTGAGATATTCTCTAGAATATTTTTTTAGAAATTGTACTGGTATTTATGGTCACCAATCTATAGAATGCTAATATAAAGGCCAGTTCTTTGTTGCTTAAGGAAAATACGATGTGTGTTTTCAGTAAAGAAGGTATGAGGAATGAAATTACATTTTACAAAGAGAAAGGGAAGTAAGTCTGACTTACAGGTGGCTGTTTCAGGATGGGAGAACAAAGTAATGGATACAGAAAGTGATAATAAGGTGTGATGGAAAATGCACCCCAAGGGAAGAGTTTTGTGCATAAATACAAGCTTTCTTGAGATACTGAACTGCTTTTGATAATGGATTTTAAGTTTCTTTACCTCTGAAGTAATGTGTTCTATGTTTACCTTTGAAATCTTCTTTGTTAGTTTGGCTAAGTGAATATATAATTTCACAATGATCTTATATAATTGTATCTGACTGAGTGTTATAAACCCTTTTGACATTTATCGACGAAACTTCCTAAATAACTTGACTTCTAGCTAACTTTGAGATATTTCAGACGGCCCCTGAGACATCCCAAAGAGCTATTAAACTACCTGGGTTCATTGGACATGTTAAATTACATGGGAAGTGCTGTTGAAGGAGGATAAATCTTCTCAGGTTATACTGTATGGTTGATGTTACTGATATAGATATCCTAAAATTATATGGAATTCATATAGAACTGATATGCCCTGATAAAATGTTGTCATTTATAATTCTAGTTATCATGTTATAGTGTTACAAGTCACAGCAATGACCAGGTTACTTTGTCAGTTGCAGTTTAATAAGATTTTAAATATGCCTTCTATGGTTTCACTCTGATACAATTGCAAGAATGCTGCTACTTCAAGATTTATGGAAAAGACTTTTCTAAAATTAAGCGATAAACAAATTTTGTTTGTTTGTTACCTGGTAAACTGATAACAGACTGGAATTTAGTCTACTCGCTATGTTAAGAGAACAAAGCTTGCTTAGAATGAAGCTTTTGATAACAGATTATGAATTTTTTTGCCTTTAAGTGATTTATATTTGTTTTTAAAATCTTTTGTTACTTTGGTAAAGTAAATAAGCATTATTTAAGATTATGGTACATGTAAAACTCATTCTGCTTCTACAAAAAATAACACCTCACCTGTTAGATTTTTGCTATTCTGATGTCCTTAAAACATGGCAACAGTCTACTCCTAAACTGGAGAATTAAAAATGCGTGAACAATAACTGTAAATCAGAGCCAGGGCTATGGGAAATCCAAGACAGCTGCTTGGCTTTTCCTGGCTCCCTGACAAACCTCGTTTTTATTTGATGGGTTAAAGCCTTCCCTGTCTATAGGGTTAATGCCCTCATAATGAAAAAATCATGTTTCACTGAAGTTTTGTTAATTGTTAAACTAAGTTTCTAGTTTTGTTAATTAAGGTCTGAAAGTGAAAGTGAAGTCACTCAGTCGTGTCCGACTCTTTGTGATTCTATAGACTGTAGCCTATCAGGCTCCTCCGTCCATGGGATTTTCCTGGCAAGAGTTGCTGAAGTGGATTGCCATTTCCTTCTCCAGGGGATGTTCCTGACCCAGGAATCGAACACGGGTCTCCCACATTGTGGACAGATGCTTTACCGTCTGAGCCACCAGGGAAGCCCCAATTAAGGTCTAGTGTTTACTAAGACTCACTTCTGAGATACTTCCTTGTTGTTATGTTATATTGCTAAAAGATTAAGTTGTTAAAAAAGACACTGTAAGTTTGTTTCTAAAGCTTATCTCAGTAAGCAATCTTCAGATAAAGATCAGATGCTCCATGATGTACAACCAGGAGATTAACACCAGGGTGTAGTCATTTAACAAATAAAGTCAGATGACCTGCGGTATACTGGGCTATACCTAATGAAAGTTCTTGACTTAAATTCTTGTTTGGACCTTACTAATAGATGCTAGCTATATTATTTTCTATGTCGCTTGTTTCAGAAGATTGTTTCTTATGTTACCAAATGTGTAACTGAGCATGTGATAAACTGCTGATATGCAGTTCCATGTGAGAACATTGATTTTAATAATGCAACTCTAGATATGGGAAGAAGCAACAAGAGGGATTATTTTCCTTGACCAAGAGGCTAGTAAGACAGGTATGGTTCAGAGACTTTTGCTGCTTGCAAGGACTGGTCTAGTAACAGCACATTGAATGGCCTGTCAATGAAACCTTCTGTAGACTTGGGAATGAGCCTTCCCTGCATCATGGGACACAATGGCCATGAAATGCCCCAAAGCATGGTCGAATATGGGGCTATGAAGGGACCCTGCTGACTGGAAGTTGGCACTTGCCAGCTGCCTCCACCAAGATTACATCATGACCACTGCAAGCTGCTGACCTTCAACACCCCCTGAAAGCAGTTCAGGGTAGAGATCAGAGATAAGGCATTCTCTGAAAACCCAGAAGAACCAGTCTTCAGATAGTCAGACGTTTGCAGGTAAAGATTTTATGAGCCCAAATTCTTGCATCTTCTCGTACCTAGAGAAACACTAACGTCAACGTCACAAACCAATGTCTGATCCTGGTTCTCTTGGCTTACCCCTGAGCAACTTTTCTACTTCTATTAATCTTTGGTCCATGTACTTTTAACTTGCTTGTTAAGTTTGTTTCTTCTGGAATACAGCAAATCTCCAAGTGGTAGTACAAAAAGAATATTCTGTGACCAACACCCAGACGATGCTGAAACAAGTCACCTTTTATTTCATGGACTCTCATCTCCCTCTGCAAATGCACCCTGAGAGAGCAGGCCAAGGGAAGCCAGAGCCCCATGATGCCCCTGTACAGCCTGAAGAAGTGAGAGTGGCCATCACCCCTTTACCTTTGAGACTGGGCTCCCAAATGCCTGAGAAGGGAAATGGGTAGATAGTTAGACATGTGCAGGGTATCAAAAGGGGCCAAAGAATTGGCCCTAAAATTAAAGAGAGGGAAGAATATGGTGACCCAAGGACGAAAGAGCAGATAAAACCAAAGAGAGTCTAAGAGTGCAAGAACGGAAAAACCCAGACCCTGATTGTCCTTCCCTCCCGCACGTTGTACCTATTAATAGATTTCAGGTCCTCCTGAGCAGTATAAATTGTCTCCTTTCCTACCCCATAGGTAAAAGATATTTGCCTTACTCTTCTTCCCCTCACTTAATATATGGGCCTCATCCAATTGGCAAAAGACCCGCAAGACCCCTATAAGTAGACTCAGGTCAGTTCACTAGCTCAGTTGTGTCCGACTCTTGGTGACCCCATGAACCGCAGCATGCCAGGCCTCCCTGTCCATCACCAACTCCCGGAAACTACCCAAGCCATGTCCATTGAGTCGATGATGCCATTAAACTGTCTAATTCTCTGCCATTCCCTTTTCCTCCTGCCCTCAATCGTTCCTAGCATCAGGGTCTTTTCAAATGAGTCAGCTCTTCACATCAGGTGGCCAAAGTGTTGGTGTTTCAACTTCAACATCACTCTTTACAATGAACACCCAGGGCTGCTTTCCTTTAGGATGAACTGGTTGGATCTCCTTGCAGGCCAAGGGACACTCAAAAGTCTTTTCCAACACCACAGTTCAAAAGCATCAATTCTTCGGTGCTCAGCTTTCTTCACAGTCCAACTCTCACATCCATACATGACCAATGAAAAAACTATAGCCTTGACTAGACAAACATTTGTCGACACCAAGTAATGTCTCTGCTTTTTAATATGCTCTCTAGGTTGCTCATAACTTTCCTTCCAAGGAGTAAGTGTCTTTTAATTTCATGGCTGCAATCACCATCTGCAGTGATTTTGAAGCTCAAAAAAATAAAGTCTGACACCGTTTCTACTGTTTCCCCATCTATTTGCCATGAAGTGATGGGACCAGATACCATAATCTTAGTTTTCTGAATGTTGAGCTTTAAGCCAATTTTTTCACTCTCCTCTTTCACTTTCATCAAGAGGCTCTTTAGTTCTTCTTCACTTTCTGCCATAAGGGTGGTGTCGTCTGCATATCTGAGGTTATTGAGATTTCTCCCGGAAATCTTCATTCCAGCTTGTGCTTCCTCCACCCCAGAATTTCTCATGATGTACTCTGCATACAAGTTAAATAAGCAGGGTGACAATATACAGCCTTGACGTACTCCTTTTCCTATTTGGAACCAGTCTGTTGTTCCATGTGCTGTTCTAACAGTTGCTTCCTGTCCTGCATTACAGGTTTCTCAAGAGGCAGGTTAGGTGAGCTGATAATTCCATCTCCTTCAGAATTGTCCACAGTTTATTTTGATCCACACAGTCAAAGGCTTTGGCATAGTCAACAAAGCAGAAATAAATGTTTTCTGGAACTCTCTTGCTTTTTCGATGATCCAGCGGATGTTGGCGATTTGATCTCTGGTTCCTCTGCCTTTTCTCAAACCAGCTTGAACATCTGGAAGTTCACGGTTCATGCATTGCTGAAGCCTGGCTTGGAGAAATGTGAGCATTACTTTACTAGCATGTGAGATGAGTGCAACTGTGCAGTAGTTTGAGCATTTGTGGACTAAGGACCCCTGTTCAATGTGCATTCTCTATTGAAATGGCCTGTTGTTCTAACAGCATCTGTCACTCTAATAAACTTTATTTCCCTCTCATTCTGTCTCATGTCTGGAAATTCTTTTCCAACCTGCACCTGGACCATGACAGTTGTGATTAATAATTGTTAATTAACTATTAATAATTACCTAAATGCTTTCTGATTAATAAGTATAAATTAATAATAAAAATGTCCCTTGAAGTGAGTTGTTGGTGAATACTCAGAAGCCTCTGTCTCCTGCTTCTCAGTTAAAGATGTAATTATCTCAACAACACAGCCTTGTCTAACTTATTGAAACTTAGCCATTCTGTGTGGGGCCACCCAAGATGGATGGGTCATGGTGGAGAAGTCTGACAGAATGTGGTCCGCTGGACAAGGGAATGGCAAACCACTTCAATATTCTTGCCATGAGAACCCCATAAACAGTATGAAATGGCACAATGATAGGGTACTTAAAGATGAACTCCCCAGGTCAGTAGGTGCCCAGTATGCTACTGGTGATCAGTGGAAAAATAACTCCAGAAAGAATGAAGGGATGCAGCCAAAGCAAAAACAACACCCAGTTGTGGATGTGACTGGTGATAGAAGCAAGGTCTGATGCTGTAAAGAGCAATATTGCATAGGAACCTGGGATGTCAGGTCCATGAATCAAGGCAAATTGGAAGTGGTCAAATAGGAGATGGCAAGAGTGAATGTCTACATTCTAGGAATCAGTGAACTAAAATGGACTGGAATGAGTGAATTTAACTCAGATGACCATTATATCTACCACTGTGGGCAGGAATCCCTTAGAATAAATGGAGGAGCCATCATGGTCAACAAAAGAGTGGGAAATGCAGTATTTGGATGCAATCTCAAAAACGACAGAATGATCTCTGTTTGTTTCCAAGGCAAACCATTCAATATCATGGTAATCCAAGTCTATGCCCTGACCAGTAATGTTAAAGAAGCTGAAATTGAACAGTTCTATGAAGACCTGCAAGACCTTCTAGAACTAATACCCTAAAAAGATGTCAGTTTCATTATAGGGGACTGAAATGCAAAAGTAGGAAGTCAAGAAACACCTGGAGTAACAGGTAAATTTGGCCTTGGAATATGGAATGAAGCAGGGCAAAGGCTAACAGAATTTTGCCAAAGGAATGCAATGGGCACAGCAAACACCCTCTTGCAACAACACAAGAGAAGACTCTACACATGGACATCACCAGATGGTCAACACCGAAATCAGATTGGTTATATTCTTTGCAGCCAAAGATGGAGAAGCTCTATACAGTCAGCAAAAACAAGACCAGGAGCTGACTATGGTTCAGATCATGACTCCTTATTGCCTAATTCAGACTTAAATTGAAGAAAGTAGGGAAAACCATTAGACCATTCAAGTATGACCTAAATCAAATCTCTTATGACTATACAGTGGAAGTGAGAAATAGATTTAAGGGACTAGATCTGACAGACAGAGTGCCTGATGAACTATGGAATGAGGTTCATGACATTGTACAAGAGACAGGAATCAAGACCATCCCCACGAAAAAGAAATGCAAAAAAGAAAAATGGCTGTCTGAGGAGGCCTTACAAATAGCTGTGAAAAGAAGAGAAGAGAAAAGTAAAGTAGAAAAGGAAAGATATAAGCATCTGAATGCAGAGTTCCAAAGAATAGCAAGGAGAGATAAGAAAGCCTTCCTCAGCGATCAATGCAAAGAAATAGAGGAAAACAACAGAATGGGAAAGACTAGAGAGCTCTTCAAGAGAATTAGAGATACCAAGGGAACATTTCATGCAAAGATGGGCTCAATAAAGGACAGAAATGGTATGGACCTAACAGAAGCAGAAGATATTGAGGTGGCAAGAATACACAGAAGAACTATACAAAAAAGATCTTCATGACCCAGATAATCACGATGGTGTGATCACTCACACTCACCTAGAGCCAGACATCCTGGAATGTGAAGTCAAGTGGGCTTTAGGAAGCATCACTTCGAACAACGTTAGTGGAGGTGATGAAATTCCAGTTGAATTATTTCAGATCATGAAAGATGATGCTGTGAAAATGCTGCACTCAATATGTCAGCAAATTTGGAAAACTCAGGAGTGGCCACAGGACTGGAAAAGGTCAGTTTTCATTCCAATCCCAAAGAAAGGCAATGCCAAAGAATGCTCAAACTACCACACAATTGCAGTCATCTCACACGCTAGTAAAGTAATGCTCAAAATTCTCCAAGCCAGGCTTCAGCAATACGTGAACCGTGAACTTCCAGATGTTCAAGCTGGTTTGAGAAATGGCAGAGGAACCAGAGATCAAATTGCCAACATCCGCTGGATCATCAAAAAAAGCCAGAGGGTTCCAAAAACATCTATGTCTGCTTTATTGACTATGCCAAAGCCTTTGACTGTGTGGATCAAAATAAACTGTGGAAAATTCTGAAGGAGATGGAAATACCAGACCACCTGACCTGCCTCTTGAGAAACCTGTATGCAGGTCAGGAAGCAACAGTTAGAACTGTACATGGAACAATAGACTGGTTCCAAAATAGGAAAAGGAATATGTCAAGGCTGTGTATTGTCACCCTGCTTATTTAACTTATATACAGAGTTCATCATGAGAAACACTGGGCTGGATGAAACACAAACTGGAATCAAGATTGACAGGAGAAATATCAATAACCTCAGATATGCAGATGACACCACACTTATGGCAGAAAGTGAAGCAGAACCAAACAGCCTCTTGATAGTGAAAGAGGAGAGTGAAAAAGTTGGCTTAAAGCTCAACATTCAAAAAACTAAGATCATGGCATCCAGTCCTATTACTTCATGGCAAATTGATGGGGAAACACTGGCTGACTTTATTTTTGGGGGCTCCAAAATCACTGCAGATGGTGATTGCAGCCATGAAATTTAAAGATGCTTACTCCTTGGAAGGAAAGTTATGACCAACCTAGAGAGCATATTCAAAAGCAGAGACATTACTTTGCCAACAAAGGTCCATCTAGTCAAGGCGATGGTTTTTCCAGTGGTCATGTATGGATGTGAGAGTTGGACTATAAAGAAAGCTGAGCGCTGAAGAATGGATGCTTTTGAATTGTGGTGTTGGAAAGACTCTTTAGAGTCCCTTGAACTGCAAGGAGATCCTACCAGTCCATCCTAAAGCAGATCAGTCCTGGGTGTTCATTGGAAGGACTAATGTTGAAGCTGAAACTCCAATACTTTGGCCACCTGATGCAAAGAGCTCACTCAGTTGAAAAAACCCTGATGCTAGAAAAGACTGAGGGCAGAAGGAGAAGGGGATGACAGAGGATGAGGTGGTTGCAGGGCATAACCCACTCAATGGACACGGGTTTGGGTGGACTCCAGGAGTTGGTGATGGACAGGGAGGTCTGGTGTGCTGAGATTCATGGTGTCACAAAGAGTCAGATACGACTGAGCGACTGAACTGAACTATCTCAACAACACTTTAAATACACAAAATTGAGAAGGAGGTCAGAACAAATACCTTTTAATGTTATTTTTTAATAAAAGTTGTATACCAGCACATTATTAATAAAAATAAGAGCAATATTCACAAAATAAACCTCTACAATATACTTAAGAAGGAGAAGAGAGCAACAGAGGATAAGATGGTTGGATGGCATCACTGATTCAAAGGACATGAACTTGGGCAAACTCCGGGAGATGGGGAGGGACAGGGAAGCCTGGAGTGCTGCAGCCCATGGGTTCACAAAGAGTCAGACACAATTTGGCAACTGAACAACAACAATGTAAACTTAAACACTTTTGCTTTTATACTGGCAATTGTTTATATACAAACTAATTCACTATCTTCATACATTCAAGTGTTAGTGTTCATGCACAAAGCTTACATTAATTGAAGTTTTAAATTGCTATATTTGATAATGTGGATCTTTGGAGTTTCTGCGATATGCATTAAATTACCATAAGCATAGAACATGACCTCACAGCAATCTTGCAGCACATCTCTATAATGGCAAGGGGAAAGATAGTATAATTCAGAAATGAAAAAAAAGGAAGAAGAAAAAGAGTTGCCTCAATTGTTTAAATCTCTTTGAAGAGAAAGGCTAAACGTATCCATTGCTTTTAAAGTAAATTGATTTGCAGATAGAGAGAAAAATCATGACATATAATATAAACAGATCTCTAATTTCAATGACAGTGGCATTACAAGCCTTCAAATACCTGCATATTTTTTGGACTGGAATAAAGGGCATGGCATTACACTTAAAAACTAGATCTCTCTTAATATAATTATTTATCAGAAATTAATTAAATTACAAGAGAAGTAAAACTGCTTACAGAATAGGTCTGATCTAAGATCAGTTTCTGAATGTTTTAAAAATGTTTATTTTATGAATCAAAGAAAGGAAAAACAAATATATTAGGAGTTTATCTAAAAATTCTTGAAAAACAATCATCATTTTCTAATAATGATCAACACTTATCAGGCATGCTCTTATTGCTTTACTGATGAGTTGACACATTCAGAATCTTCTTAAAATATACAAGAAAAACCCACAATATTACATATTTTACATAACATTGCATATTCACATAACATTATAATATATTACATCTTTTCAGGGAAACATTCCTTGACCATCACATCTAAAATATCCACCCCACTACCACATAGTCTCACCTCATTCTTGTACTTCTTTCCTTTTTCTTACTATTTAAATTTTATTCTTTTTTTACTCATTTATCCATCTCTTTTCCTCCAGGAGCTCACATGGTATAAATGTTGGACCACGTCTAACTTGGTAAATTTTGTATTCCAATAGCCTAGTATGTGCATGGCATAGTAGAAACACAATTAATTATTTAAAATTCTTTTCAAATATTACTCAGCTATTAAAAAGAATGATAATAATACATTTGCAGCAACATGGATGAACCTAGAGATTGTCATACTAAGTGAAGTAAGTCAGATAAAGAGAAATATTGTATGACATCTCTTATACTTGGAATCTAAAAAGAAATGATATAAATGAAGTTACAAAACATAAGGAGACTCACAGACATAGAGAATGAACTTCTGGTTGCCAGGAGGAAGGATGGGGGGAAGGGATAGATAGGGAGTTTGGGATGAACATTTGCACACTGCTATATTTAAAATGGATAACTAGTAAAGACCTACTATATAGCAAATGGTAATTGCAGCCATGAAATTAAAAGATGCTTACTCCTTGGAAGGAAAGTTATGACCAACCTAGAGAGTATATTGAAAAGCAGAGATATTACTTTGCCAACAAAGGTCTGTCTATTCAAGGCTATAGTTTTTCCAGTGGTCATGTATGGATATGATAGTTGGACTGTGAAGAAAGCTGAGTGCTGAAGAATTGATGCTTTTGAACTGTGGTGTTGGAGAAGACTCTTGAGAGTCCCTTGGACTGCAAGAGGATCCAATCAGTCCATCCTAAAGGAGATCAGCCCTGGGTGTTGATTGGAGGGACTGATGCTGAAGCTGAAACTCCAATACTTTGGCCACCTCATGTGAAGAGTTGACTCATTGGAAAAGACCCTGATGCTGGAAGGGATTGGGGGCAGGAGGCGAAGGGGATGACAGAGGATGAGATGGCTGGATGGCATCACTGACTCGATGGACTTGAGTCTGGGTGAACTCCGGGAGTTGGTGATGGACAGGGAGGCCTGGTGTGCTGCGATTCATGGGGTCGCAAAGAGTCAGACACGACCGAGCAACTGAACTGAACTGAACTGAACTGAGCGACTGAACTGAACTGATATAGCACATGGAACTCAGTTGAATTTTATGTGGCAGCCTGGATGCCAGGGGAATTTGGAGGAGGGTGTGTTTGTGTGTGTGTGTGTGTGTGTGTGTGTGTGTTTCAGTGACTCAGTTGTGTCTGACTCTGCAATCCCAAAAACTCCAGCCCACCAGGCTCCTCTGTTCATGGAATTCTCCAGGCAAGAATACTGAAGTGGGTTGCCTTTCCTTCTCCAGGGGATCTTCCCAACCCAGAGGTCAAACTCAGGACTCCTGCACTGCAGGCAGATTCTTTACTGTTTGAGCCACCAGGGAAGCCCTTATAGGAGAATGGATACATGTATATGTATGGCTGAGTCCCTTCACTGTTCACCTGAGTCTATCACAGCATTGTTGATTATCAGTTCAGTTCAGTTCAGTCGCTCAGTCGTGTCTGACTCTTTGTGACCCCATGAATCGCAGCACACCAGGCCTCCCTGTCCATCACCAACTCCCGGAGTTCACTCAAACTCATGTCCATTGAGTTGGTGACGCCATCCAGCCATCTCATCCTCTGTCGTCCCCTTCTCCTCCTGCCCCCAATCCCTCCCAGCATCAGGGTCTTTTCCAATGAGTCAACTCTTCACATGAGGTGGCCAAAGTATTGGAGTTTCAGCTTCAGCATCAGTCCCTCCAATCAACACCCAGGGCTGATCTCCTTTAGGATGGACTGGTTGGATCTCCTTGCAGTCCAAGGGACTCTCAAGAGTCTTCTCCAACACCACAGTTCAAAAGCATCAATTCTTCAGCACTCAGCTTTCTTCACAGTCCAACTCTCACATCCATACATGACCACTAGAAAAACCATAGCCTTGACTAGACAGACCTTTGTTGGCAAAGTAATATCTCTGCTTTTCAATATGCTCTCTAGGTTGGTCATAACTTTCCTTCCAAGGAGTAAGCATCTTTTAATTTCATGGCTGCAGTCACCATCTGCAGTGATTTTGGAGTCCAAAAAAATAAAGTCTAACACTGTTTCCACTCTTTCCCCATCTATCTGCCATGAATTGATGGGACCAGATGCCATGATCTTCGTTTTCTGAATGTTGAGCTTTAAGCCAACTTTTTCACTCTCTACTTTCACTTTCATCAAGAGGCTTTTTAGTTCCTCTTCACTTTCTGCCATAAGGGTGGT
Source organism: Bos grunniens (assembly GCF_055505025.1). Classification (NCBI taxonomy): domain Eukaryota; kingdom Metazoa; phylum Chordata; class Mammalia; order Artiodactyla; family Bovidae; genus Bos; species Bos grunniens. The sequence goes on along the minus strand of NC_141176.1, from coordinate 3,705,394 downwards.
GTCATCTGCATATCTGAGGTTATTGTTATTTCTCCCAGCAATATTGATTCCAGCTTGTATTTCCTCCAGCCCAGCATTTCTCATGATGTACTCTGCATATAAGTTAAATAAGCAGGGTGACAATATACAGCCTTGCTGTACTCCTTTTCCTATTTGGAACCAGTCTGTTGTTCCATGTCCAGTTCTAACTGTTTCTTCCTGACCTGCATATAGGTTTCTCAAGAGGCAGGTCAGGTGGTCTGGTATTCCCATCTCTTTCAGAATTTTCCTATACCTCAATACAAAATAAACTTTTTTAAAAATTACAAAATAATTTTTCATATTAACTGAAATAATTCTTTTCACTGATATAACATTTTTCTTTTGTTAAAACATCATGTTGTATAAAATCAAATGTCTTCATGTCTTAATGTTGACTCTGTAATAAAACCAAGGTCCTTGAGTTCTTTTCTTTCTATGCATTTTTCTTTTATGAAGAGTCCTCCATGGTGCCTAGGGTGAGAGTCACTGGCTGCAACAGGGTCTCATGTGAGCCCCAGGTCCCTCCCAGCAACCGGTGGCCAACCTGACCACTGGGGAGAGGCAAGTGGCACCATTATACATGGGAAGGTAGCTTGCAAACTTCTACAAGCAGCACAGAGAAATGGCTAGGGCTGCTCGCTCCAGATTACTTTGCAATGACTCTTTCTTCCCTCCTGATCTTTAGACCCACGAAGAAACATAGAGGAAAAAAGAGAGCAGAGGAAAGGAGAGAAAACACAGCTGAAGAAAAAGGGTGTGGTAGCTCTTCCTAAGCCATCAATTGCCAAGGTTACTTTTGGCAGAGAGAAAAAGAAAATGGGCCAGATTGTGCCTGCTAGAAGCTGTTGTACTTCTGCCCAGACTGTGGGGAAAATGACTGGATTAAATAAAAATGCCAGCGATAACAAAAAGGGAAATCATCCCAAAAGTTTTCCTTGCCTGAAGGATGAACTGCTTGAGGCACTGACCTCCCTGCCTGTCTCAGTGAGGTCAAGAAACTGACTGTCACTCCCACAATTATGATTAATGATGCTCTCGCTGGTGGTACATTTCTAACTGCTGTCTCTGGAGCTCCGTGAAACTCACTTGCCGGGTGGTGTGTTGAGTCATTGCTCTGGCAAAAGATCTATTTGTAGAGCTACAGGCTTAGTTTTCAACAAGCCATCCTCTTGATTCTTTGCTGTGACATCCTATCATGAAAGAACAGAAAGCCCAGTACAAAGAATGACGGCTAAGAAGGATAAAACATTAAATTAATTTAAAAAAAGCTTTTGTACTGAATGGCAAAATGCTGCATAATGAATAATTAAACAATTAATAATATAATCCTCTTAAAAGCACAGAACCACTATGCAAGAAGATTAAGTGTTTAACAGTTTCCAGTATAATGCAAATGGTAAGGATTACCCCCCCACCTTTTTTTTTTCACTTTTTAGGGTAATATAATTGAAAGCACATTTCCAGATTTTAATTAAATACTATTAAATTTTCAATAATAAGCCAGCAACAACAGTGTCATAATATGGAAGGATTATCAAATACAAAGGTAAGTACACAATAGCAAGAAGCTAACATTTCTTGGTTCCTTTTATATATAAAAAAAAGTTTTCTTGAAAGACTGCAGGCTATTTGTAAGCTGCTGTAGTGCACATCACCAAACATCAAGTTGAACACTAATCTGTGATAATGACTGTAAGATTGGGATTTAGATTGACGTATTTCAGCGACAGTCCCATCATGGAAAAAGGACTGGAAAAACAACAAAGATTAGTTGCAGAGCTATAAAACAAGTCATTGATGCATTTAAATTTCATTTTGCTCTTACATTCTCAAAACTGCAATGAATACTCTCCATTACCTAGTATTGTGTTCCTATGAGCATATTTGTTTATAGTTTCTCAAAATATCAGAAGAATGGGTTATCTTAGCTCAGTTTCCCCAGAAGAGGTGCAAAAGAGAAAGATTCACTTGCAAGTGATTCATTAAAGAATTTCTTCCAGGAGATACAGAGAGGCAGCTAGAGATGAAGTCAAACAGTGTGGTTTTTAAATGAACCCCCAGCTTATCCAGAGTCTGCTGGGAGCTCTGGAGCATACATTACACCACAGAGTTTGCCTTGGCCTCTGGCTAAGTGATTCCTGCCGCTGAAGTTTGAAAGCTCTAAAGAAGGAGCAAAACATACAGAAGTGGCCCTGGGCAGTCCAGCGGTCTAGGTGGAACACCAGGAGTATCTGTACCTAGCTGTAGTAAGGAAATGTTTTTGCTTATAATTCTCCATGGACTAGTTGAACTTATAGTTAACTACACTCTGAATTTAAAATGCTGGCTAGGTCAAGCCTTGATTCCTGTATTCCACATGCCTCCACCCACCATGGCTAACTTCTGCATGAACACGTATCTCTGAATCTATTCAGGCTTCAAGTAAAAGGGATTTTTGAAAGCAGTTGTATTTTTCCTGACATTGTAGAATTTGGCCCCATTCTGAGAACTGAGCTATATTCCTAAAACTCAGCCTTAATGTTTGCTTTGTTTAGTGGGTATTTCATAGATTTCAGTCCTACAAAGAAGAGAGTTTCACTGCTACCATTTCTTCTCTGAACTCTGACTGACCCTAGACTCCAGACTTAAGATGATACCACTTCCTATTTGGTTCCTTTCCATAAAGTCCTAGTGGATTTGGTCCACATGTAAGTTTTCAAGAGCACAACATCCAAAATCGTTGCTGCTCTGCAGGCATGGTTTCCAGTCTTAGGTCCAAATTCCCTTCCTCCTGTATCTGCAGCTGAAACTATAGGTTAGTCTCTTGCAGATGCCACATTCTCCTCGTCTCCCATCAGTCAGCAGATACCGGGCCGTAAAAGCTACATCTTAGAAGATAATGCCACTTACGGTTCTAAAGAAACTCGATTTTTAAAAGAGTAAGTTGTTGAAGTCATTCAGAAAGCAATTACAGGAGAGGAAGGTCTGAATGAAAAAAAATTTTTTAATTAAAGTACTCCAGTATAAAAGGATATTTTAGAAGCTTGGACAAAAGTTTTTTTCTATAGCACAAAAAGCTTCACTCTAGGAATAATTCTTCAGACTACACTAGACTTAAGCAACAAGCTGACCTGAAAACGAAGAACGATATTCAGAACGCATGCAAATCTTAACCACAGAGCATAATGACTATTACAATTATATAATCTTGAGGGTGTGGATATGCAAACAATAGCTAAGAACTAAGCAAAGTCAAGTAAACTAGCCACAGTTAATTTAAGAAAGAGTGTTTAATATTCATAACTCAGTTAACCAGTTGTACTTAGCTTATCATTAATAGTGAAAGAAAAAAGGGTTAGTTGCTCAGTCATGTTTGACTTTTTGTGACCCCATAGACTGTAGCCAGCCAGGCTCCTCCGACTATGGAATTCTCTAGGCAAGAATACTAGAGTTGGTGTCCATTCCCTTCTCCAGGGGATCTTCCCAATCCAGGGATTGACCTGGGTCTCCTGCATTTCAGGCAGATTCTTTACCAGCTGAGCCACCAGTCCCCATTAATGAAGGGACAATTAAATATTGTATTATTAATATAAATACATTTTAATGTGCATAATTCAAGGAATAGCTTAGGAACTCTTTGAATTTATTTTCAAAAAGCTCATCCTAAAGTAGGATTCATAGAGCTTACATCACCCAACTCCACCATGTGGAGTACAGAGTCTGAGACCACTGAGTTAAGGCAAAATTAAACCTTAAGTAAGTGTTTGAAATCCAAAAATTGGTGAGCAAGATGAAAAAACATGATCATTAAGGCAAAAAAAGAATCAGAAGCGTAGGACCAGATGCTTGAGAAGACCAATTTGATGGAAAGTCATAGACTCTATGGGATAAATTAGGCAACAAACCCAGTGGGAACAGAGGAGACAGAAGTAAAGCCAGGAGTTTCACAACTGATTAACATCTTTACATCTGGGGCTCTCCTCAGAGCTCATTCCCCTCAAGGACACGTGCCTTGGTTTTGAAGCCGTTACTCCCTGAGACCAACCTCCACATGATAGTTCTTAAACTTTAAATCAGAAAATCTGCATCTTAAATCCAGTTCTGATGTTGTCAGCTGCATAAACCAGGACGAAATATTTATAGTATTTGAATTATAATGGGAAATAGAATATCCCACTCTTAGAGCTACTGTGAGGATTAAATAAAATAATGGAGATCAAGGCACATGGTTGCCTGTTCCTGAGTGCTGGTCCCCCGCTGACCACTCACCCTTACACCACCTCTGGAGCCCTCTGAGTAGAAAGTATCTGGGTTTCATGTAGCAGTGACAGGAGAAAACAGACATGATGAGCAGTGTAGGGTGTAAAGCCAGGTGGACCTGCCTTTCTTCCTAACTTAGCAGGTACTCCAACCAGCTCCAACACCAGCAGAGTCTAATACCACTCATGAACACTGAACACAGAGAGGTCAAGCAAAAGAAGGTTTCCTCCAAGATCCCATCCCTTCTCCTGTGAATCTTCCCAAACCAGGATTCAAACTGGGGTCTCCTGCATTGCAGGTGGATTCTTTACCAACTGAGGTATCAGGGAAGCCTTCCTCCAAGGTCAGATAAGGCAAAACCCATGATATAGTAGTACAGATTTGGAAAAGAAGAGAAGGAGGTAAAGAAAGCAACCAAGTCAATGAAGAAGTTAATTTATATATACATATATATATAATATATATAAATTAGTATATACATTTGGGAAACAAAACATCTATTAAGTAGCAGAGACTGTGCTGAATATTTTACATTTTATTTGATCTTTACAACTCATGTAAAGTATTAATATGATCTTTTATAGATGAGAATATTGAGTTTCACAGAGGTAAAATGACATGTCCAAATGACATAATGAACAACTGACAATAAAAACTCTGTCTATACCCGTATCCCATATCTCATCTGTGATTCATTGTGATCCTTCTTTGGACAGGTAGATGGGGCTGAAATATTGTAAGGATAGTTTTTTAACTTTAGAGAACAGTTTGTGTGTTTATTTTTAATGGATGATAGTAGATTTAAATCACTCTGTTATTTAGATTCCACTGGATATGTTCAGAAAACTGACAGAATGCATTTTAAAATGTCATAATTTAAAATACACTGAAAATCAGATTATTTACAATTGTTTAACCTTGTCATGTGAAATTGTTAGATGTCGACTTAAAAATGTACAAGGAGGTACACAACTTTTTCAAAAGAGAATGCTTTCAAATTTTGAAAACCACTTCTCTAGCACAGAAGTTCTTAGCACGGGATGGACAGCAGGAGTGTAAAGTAGTGGTTGCAGATGCAGACTTAGGAGTCAGTCTTGCTGATTGAGTGACTTGGACAAGTGACTTAAATTCAGTCCAGTCAATTTATTTGAAATTGAGATAGTAGAAACACTCTGTCTCAGTATTTGCCAAACAGTAGTATACACCAGAATGACCTGTAGCTCTTACAAAAAAAAAAGTAGACTGCTCAGTCCCCAACTCCAGAGTAGCTGATCCTGAAGGTTTGAGCTGAGGCCCCAGATTTTCCATTTCTAACACGTTTCTGGATAATGCTGATGCTACTGGTCCAGGGACCACACTTTGAGAACTTTCGGCTTGTCTCATGAGGTCATTGTGAGGATTTGAGGAGTTAATATTTATATAACGTGCTTGGAACCACACTATTACTACTTAATAGGTGTTGATACATATTAATTAACCAGTATTGTCTGTTTGGATTAGAGTCACTGTAATGGAAAATTCTACTCCAGTGGGTTAAATAGAAAGTGGATATATTTTGTTTAACAAGAAATTCTGAGGAAAAACATCCATGACTGTCTCTGAAATCAAACAGGCCCCTGTGGAGTTGCTGGACATGGAAGCCTTTCCGTGTTCCCCGTTTCTTGTAGGCAACAGGCTACAGCTCCCATCACCTTCTCTGAGCTCCAATGGACATATTTCAAATTGTTGCTAATCTGGGAAGGAAAAGGATGTGAAGACAAGGGAGGGATAGTCAGGAAACAATAATGCATTCTTGGGTCAGTTTCCTGGTTTTGCCTCAAGGGACACTCATAACATGCTTTTAAGCTCTTTATAGAATTAAATCTCAAAATGCAGAAGTTGTCAGCATCCTTCATTCCAGAGACCACCTAAGGACAGATTAAAGGAACATGAGAAGTTCATCAAGATTACCTGACACCAGATTAGAGGAATACAGGCAAGTACACACAGTCTAATCTTGTCAGTGACCCCACCATTGAACTACTGCTATAAAAATTTCCACTTAATCCACCCAGATTGGGACACAAATTTTTCAAGGGCAGAGGCCCACTGTGTCCCCCTTTTCCTGTCAAAGCAATAAAGCTATTGTTCTTTACTTCCCCCAAAACTCTGTCTCCAAGATTCAATTCAGCACCGATGCACAGAAGCTAAGGATTTTGGCATCACCATCACTGTTGAAAAACATCATCAAGTTCCCTGTCTCCTTGCTCCATGGTTTTCATCATGGATACATACTAGTTGCTTCTCCTCCAGGAATCTTGTCTAGAGAAGCCAGGCTACTTCTCAGCTCTGCATTTGCATCTGGGAAATCTTTCCCACTCCCTGTCTACCTTAGACAACTCTGACATTTGCTACTTCATTGTCTCATTTCCTGATCTCTTTTCTTAGGCAGAATAGAATAAATTACTGGTTTATTACAAAGGATATTAAAGGAAATGAATGAACAACTAGATAAAGAGTTACATAAGATAAAGTCTGGAAAGGTCTCAAGCACAGGAGCCTCTGTCCCCACGAGTTTCGGATGCACCACCCTCCCAGCAAGTGACGACACTCTCCTCGCTAACCTGCAATGCAGAGGCTTCCATATGAGGACTTTGGTATGGCTCTTGCACTAACTGTATCCTGCTACAAGAGGCCACAGATTTATCCTTGAATTTGTATTGAAGATGTGTAAGTGCCTCCAAGTTTAGCTATGTAATGATTTATAATGAACACAACAATGAACCAGTTGGATGTTGGAGAATATGTAAGAAAACTATCCTTGATGTCATTCATATGCATGTGATGAGTACTTAAGCATCATAGAAATTCTCTGGATTTAGAAAATTTATTTATTCCTAGAGTAGGAAAACAGAGAAGGCAATGGCACCCCACTCCAGTACTCTTGCCTGGAAAATCCCACGGGCAGAGGAGCCTGGTAGGCTGCAGTCCATGGGGTCACTAAGAGTCAGATATGACTGAGCGACTTCACTTTCACTTTTCACTTTTCACTTTCATGCATTGGAGAAGGAAATGGCAACCCACTCCAGTGTTCTTGCCTGGAGAATCCCAGGGACAGGGGAGCCTGGTGGGCTGCCATCTATGGGGTCGCACAGAGTCGGACAGGACTGAAGTGACTTAGTAGTAGTAGTAGAGTAGGAAAAGCACTAAAAAAAAAAAAAAAGGAGTGGATAAAGAGAAACCAAGTCCCCCTAAAACCAAGTTTCCCTGCTGAGTTTAGATAAACTTCTCTAGTCAATATTTTATTCACTTTCTTGTCCCATCCTTGTCACCCCCAGGATTGAGGAATATCAAGAAAAGGGGGACCCCACCAGGTACAAAAATCCATCTTTGTCTCAGTTCCTTGTCTATAGAAAAGGGCTTTAGTCTCCCAGGCCTTCCCTGAGCTCCAAAAAGCAGACTGAAACTGTTACTAATTAGAGAAGTGATGGAATTGCAGAAACAAAGAAAAAGCAGTGAAGCAAGTTAGTCTGAATAGTTCAGTGAGAATACAGAGTCCTAGTCGCTCCTCAGGGGATTTATCTGGACATCTGACTCACAGCTTTGAGTTGTTCCTGCAGAGCAGGTGGAAAACAGTGAAGATAAGCTGATCACAAGCAGTAGACCCCAGACTGGTTGAAACCAGAGGCTTAATGATTAAGATCCCAAAATATTACCCTGTTGCTTCACCATCAAACAATCAGAAGGTCCATGAACTGCAACAGTCACCTCACTCCAAATCCCTCCCCTGAAAGCCACCAGGGAGTTTGAATCTTTTGAGCATGAGGTGCCCGATCTTCTTGCTCTGCTAAGTCACTTCAGTCGTGTCCAACTCTGTGCGACCCCATAGACGGCAGGCCACCAGGCTCCCCCGTCCCTGGGATTCTCCAGGCAAGAACACTGGAGCGGGTTGCCATTTCCTTCTCCAATGCAGGAAAGTGAAAAGTGAAAGTGAAGTCGCTCAGTCATGTCCGACTCTTAGTGACCCCATGGACTGCAGCCTACCAGGCTCCTCGGTCCATGGGATTTTCCAGGCAAGAGTACTGGAGTGGGGTGCCATTGCCTTCTCCACTCAATGCCCTGCAAATAAAAGTTGTAGTTTTCTTCACCAAGTGGTGTCTATAGTTTGATTTTGCTGCATGATGGGGGAGTGGATTCCTGTTCTGTTCAGTAACAAAAGTAATTTACAAAATTTCCAACCATGTTATTTTACCACAACATCTGGCATATAATGTTGACATCCTCTATCCCTATCCAAAGTTTTCAATACAGTCTCAGTTTCTTTATATGTCTTAAGGGAAGGCAACTTCAATTTCTCACGATAACCAGTGGAGAAATCTGATTTACTTTTAAGGAACTATTTTTCCAACCAGGTTGGCTAGCATTCATCTACACACTAATGAAACATAAAAGTTCAGTTCTCAACATTTCACTACCCCAAGTTAACATTTGAAACCACTTTAAAGGCAAAGGCTATCATATTTGAATCGGAAGAGAATTGAAACAGGTGTGAAAAGGCTAAGCCCTCAGAGCCTCTTTTCTTAAGAAAATTAGCATTCTTCCTAACGTTCACTCTGTAAAATGAATGGCAGAGGAGTGTTGTGAAATGAAATCTGTACATCAGATGCTATCAAGAGCTTTGAAGCCTTTTTAGATAAGCCAAATTTGAATGAGGTAAGTGGAAGAACCCAAATATCTGTTATTATATCTGGATTATCCCAGGCTTCCTAAATTTCAACCAAAGTCAGAAAAACCAGGAAATGTTACCAGTAAAAGATGTGACTATTTTTGCCAGGGAAAACTGATTGAATTCTTTCCCTGAGGAAAGACTGATATTGAGAGAAACTAACACTTTGAAGCAAGTACCATAAATAACAAATTTACTCAAGTAGCACTCTTCATTGGAAACTCTATTTGGTCTGTTTGCCCCCGTGCACACGTGTGGGTGCACTCATGCATGGACCCCTGAAAGCCAAACCACACAGCACAGCAAGGCAGAGGATCGGTCCAGAAGGCAGGCAGCCATGGGAGGCGCACCCAGAGGAGAGCAGCCCGTTGTTTCTCTCAATCCAGCTGCTGCTGCTGCTAAGTCGCTTCAGTCGTGTCCGGCTCTGTGCGACCCCATAGACTGCAGCCCACCAGGCTCCGCCGTCCCTGGGATTCTCCAGGCAAGAACACTGGAGTGGGTTGCCATTTCCTTCTCCAGTGCGTGAAAGTGAAGTCGCTCAGTCGTGTCCGACTCTTCGAGACCCCATGGACTGCAGCCTACCAGGCTCCTGCACCCATGGGATTTTCCAGGCAAGAGTACTGGAGTGGGGTGTCATTGCCTTCTCCTAATCCAGCTGCTCCTCCCTTCCCAAACCTAAACACAACACTCACTCAATGGCTGCTGAACTCCCTTTTAAATAGCAGTGTAGGTACCTCAATCTCAGCTAAAATCTAATTTTATGCTCATTTCACTTTGTTGAAGAATTTTTTTCCTTCTATGCTGCATTTTTTTCTTAAACAATCGCCAAATTGCCAAATTCTGACCAGCTTGTCAGAAAGGAAAGGAATTTATATTTCATATGAAATTAATCTAATCAGCAGACTATTTACAAGAAGACCAAGCCAGGCTAGTTTACAAATGAGCAATACCTGAAGGCAAGAAATTTTAATCTCATTACAATATGACCTTCCAAAGCCCAGGACACAATTATTTAATTCTCTTTGTTAACTCATCATGTTTAAAGTTTACTGTGTCTTATGGTTTTCAGGGGAAAAAAAAGAAGCTGAAAATCACCTTATTCCAATAAAAGAGGAAGCAGGAGGTAAACCAATAATAACCTTTAATACTGTGATGAAAATAGCCTTCATAAAACAAGGATAAACAACATTGCAGTCTAATTTACCTCTGCATAAAATGAAAGCTAGAATTCAATGTGCAATAAAATATTAGTATCTTTACTGCCAGCATAATCTTAACTAATCATTTCTTATGTTATTTCTGTAGTTACAGAAAGTCATCTGCATGAAATGTGACTGAATGAGGCTAGCCCAACAACGGAAATGACACTACTGTGGTTTTCCTCTCTTTCTGATCAAAAAATGTATTTTTTTTTCTCACTAATGTTCTCATGCATTCCTAAACTAGTCCCAAACAGGATCACCCTCTACCCTTTCCAGAATGTCACCAACCCAAACAGTTACTTATTAACAATCCACTTTTTTGTGATACAAAACACATTCTTCAGGGGCTCTGTAATTATCCAAAATGAGCTTTAGTACTGCAAATTACTTCAGCACCCCTATGATTTATCTGTAGTAAACACACTTTATAATATTTATATTCCCATTAAAACTGCTACCAATAATGAATCGACAGCACGGAAATATTTATATGATACAATGTGGACAAATACCGGATGCCCCAATAATAGTTATATTCCTTGCTCTTCCTATCATGTTTGGAAAAACCAAACCTTGGCATTTTGCCATGTTTATGAAAATACTTCTGAAAATGGCTCAGCACACTGCACTTCACATTTGCAACCATTTCCTTTAAAAAGATGGCATTCGTCTGTACTTATGAGGTCTGGGTTATTGCATTTTCACATTATGCATCATTACTCAGAGTAGGTGTCTTATCAGCAGCTCCAGTTGCTGTAGAGAAGATTGGAATTAAACACTGGAAGCTTTTTATTTATTTTACATGCTTTATTCCTACAAGATTTTCTGCATATAAGCTTCTTTGTTCAGCTGAGAATTGGCTACATTGCCAAGGCATTGTAAAATTTACATCTTGCTTTTTCTCCTATATTCTTTCCAAAATTGGATTGAAAACAAAGTATAGTTTTTAATTAAAGCTCTGACCAACAATAGACATTTTTTCTCCTAAGCACTGGCATTTCTGATCATTGGTGACATTTTATAAAAGCTTAATAGGAGATGCTCACAACTTAAATGTAATCAGCCTTCAAGCAGTTTAGGTGTCAGCCAAAACCTATGGTATTCCTGACAATATTCATTCAAAGATAGCCATCACCAAAGTTTATCTAACTGAGATCAATGAGGCCATGAAGAAATCTGAAGGAAATTTATCTTTTCCTTTTAACACCATGTAATTCAGAGTGATTTTCCTGCTGATTTTAACAGAGAGAAACTGAAAAAGAAAAGTTTCAGCTCTTTTTCAAGCATTTTCAGAATAGACTTTGATTACTGCTTTATTACTTATTTCAAACTTGGATGACCTATTTTGTCTTGATGTGGAGTCCAAAAGTCATCTTTTGGGCCTCCAAAAAGTCTTAATGGCCTAAATGTCTCCATTCAGGCCAATAGCCTGGTCATTTGAGCACAGATTTCAGAAAGCCAAAGATCATAGTAGACATTGTTATCCGATTTGAAGCTAAGCTAGTTAACAAAGAAGGAGGTCCATTTTCCCTTCTGCAAAATAAAATAAGTAAACACTTCTGTGATATGGGAAAAACCTATACTTCTCTTTGAAACTATCTGGCCTTTGACCTCCCTGGGCCGTCTGCCTTCTGCATCCAACATTTAGACATTAAAATTCCTCAGGTCTCAGTCCTAGCTCTTTTCTCTCATCCTTCTTTCCCGTGAAGTGATTTCACCCATTTTCAGAGCTTTAAAAACCCTTAATGCTGATGACACCTAAATTTTTAAGTGCAGCCCATGGCTTCACTGAAATCCAGGTGTCTATATCCACATGCTCACTTGACATCTTAACCTTAACATTTCACAAACATCCCAAGCTTAACCCATCCAAAATTGAAATATCAAATTTCTCATTTACTGTACATTTTCCCTGGCTCAATTAATAAATACTATCACATTTTACTTCAGTGCCCTAGAAAAAAAGTTAATAAAATAGGATGCATTAACATTAATAAATTCTGTCCAGTCTAACTCCAAAGTATGTTTAAAATCGGTACAATTATCTTTATTTCTATTCCCACCAATTTGTGCAAACACATCACTGCTCATAAGACACTTTCAAGTCCATCATCTACCAGTTCCTACTCTGCTCAATAGCAAAAATAATCTTTTACAAAATATAATGAACTTCTTGTCAACCTACTTCATTCCTCCAACTGATTCCAAAACATTACAACTAAAAGGCAAACTCATTGCCAAGACCTATGGATTCCTTTTTGATCCCCTATCTTATCAAATTTCACTTTCTTCTTTACTCCATATATTTCACCGCACAAGCTTTCTGTCTCTCCCAAAGCAAATAGCCATCCAGCAAATACACTGAGGCTAAACTCTATCCTCTATCTAGAATACTGTAATTTATCCTCTACTCTTAGGGACTAGGGCTTCCCAGGTGGCACTAGTGGTAAAGAATGTGTCTGCCAATGCAAGAGACATATGAGAGGACGGTTCTATCCCTTGGTGTGGAAGATCCCCTGGAGGAGGGCCTGGCAACCCACTCCAGTATTCTCACCTGGAGAATCCCATGGACAGAGGAGCCTGGGGGTACAGTCCATAGGATTGCACAGAGTCAGACACGATTGAAGGGACTTAGCACAGACACACTTAGAGACTATGGCTCCTCTGAGCTCCTCAACCTGAATTCAGATCCCTCTCACTTTATTCTTTCTCACAGTTTATTTTATCTTTTATAGCAGTTATGACAACTATAGGGCTTACGTTTATCGTCTTGACTTTTTCATTTATTATTTTAAAGTTTCCTGCATTTATTGTCCATTGCTCTATCCCTAACCCCTGATGTGACAATGATCATGCACATTTTTTTTGTTTGGTTTTGATTCCTTTAGCTTGATTCCTGAAATATGAAGAAGTTATTGGCAATCCCTGATGGTCACCAAAAAGTTCTATTCTTTCAGTAAAGAAAGGGTCTAAAGGAGAGCAACAAAGGCATTTTCATCAGGCAGAACAAAACTGCTGTTACAAAACAAAGTTGAGGTACAAGAGGATATGAAGAACCAATAAAGAGGTAAAATTATAAGCCTCTCTACATAAATATTGACTGCACACACATGCGCTCAATCGTGTCCAACTCTCAGCAGCCCCATAGAATGCAGTCTGCCAGGCTCCTCTGTCCATGGAATTTTCCAGACAAGAATACTGGAGTGGATTGCCATTTCCTTCTCCAGGGGAGCTTCCTAATCCAGAGACCCAACCTGCATCTCTTTTGCCTCCAGGATCAGCAGGTGGGTTCTTTACCACTAGCGCCACCTGGGAAACCCAATATTCACTGCAAAAAACAATAAATTTAAGAAATCAAAAAGATAAAGAATTAGATACATGGCAAATGTATCAAATACTAAATTAAAGTAAAGAAACTAATAACAATTTAAAAATCACCTAGAAAACTAGGAATTTAAAATAAGTATACAATCAATATTATGATCTCAAAATGTACAAGGTCATTACAAAACAAAACTACAAGCAGAAAGAGCCAAAACAGTCATTTGGGGACAGCACATATATAAACTCAAGATATATAGAAAAAAGTTGACTCAATGGATCTAAGAGAACCCTATACTGTCCTTAAATTCTTCTAAGAAAAGTATAACGATTATAAAAATTGAAAATTATTTCATGCCATAAAGCCAGTAAACATGGTAGTAGTCATAAGGTATATGTTCTTTGACAACTATGAATAATTAAAACATAAATAGAAAATCTTTATATGTTTAGACGTTATAAAAGGAAATCAAGAGAAATAAGGAAATACACTGAACTTACTGAAAATGAAAATATGACATATCGATCTTCAAAAAGTACAGTGTGTGAAAGGAAATGCATTTTAATAGAAATTAAAAATTTAAATATACATATGAGATGACTGACAAAGAAACAATAAAGAAGGGACAATTTAGTCAGGAATAAAATTAGGGAAAGGGCATAAATAAGATCCTACAGATATTAAAAAGATAACAAACAAATTTATTCCAATAAATTTGGAATTCAGTAAAAACTTCCTTGAAAATTCCTAGAAATTCTTACAAATTTTCCAAAAGAGATAAACAACTGAGATGAAGATAAAGAAACTGAACCCAATAACAAAACTTTCTTCAAAACACACTCCCGGTCCAAATGACCTTACTAACAAGTTCAAGGAGAAGTTAATTTCAACCCTCCACACTTCCAGAGAACAGAAAAAATAGGATAAACTTTAATTAATTGCATCAGGCTGGTATTTCCTTGATACCAAAACTTTCTGAGGAAAGTATGAGAGAAAAACATAGTACAAACTCATTTTGAACATAGGTGCAAAAATCATTAAGTCTGTTGACAAATTGAAACCAGGAATTGGCTAAAACAGGATAATTCATCTTAATTAAGTTAGTTGTACCTGAAAGCAAGGTTAGTTTAACTTTAGAAAAGCAATGTAATTGGCCACGTTAACAGATAAAAGGGGGAAAAAAGGTTTAAAGAAAAAAAAAAAGAAAGAAAGAAAGAAGAAAATGACTAGGTCATCACATACCATATGTCCATGTAACTGATGGTGAATTCTGAACCATGCAAAGAGGAAGAGAAAAAGAACTCCACGCAGATGGGAAAGGCCTCAGGAAAGAGCTTAACATGTAAGGGGAGCTGACAGGAGTCAGAAAGGCTAAGCTCTGAGGGACAAAGGATAGAATTGGCAGGCGAGAAGAGAAATAGAAAAGGAAGAATTTTCTGAGAAAATTCTAACATGGAAGAGGTGGAGGAGCAAATGCCGAGAAACGGAGAAGGAATTAAGAGGAAGACCGGAGGTGTAGTACTGCATCATTGCAGCCAAGTGAAAATGTGTTTCAAGAAGAGACTGACCAACTGTGTCCAACAGTACCGAAAAGGCAAGATTAGAACCGAAGCGCATCAATTAGATTTAACAACATTCATGCATTCATGTCCTGAGTGAAAGAAATAAAGTCTCTAAAACATCTTTGGACTTTAGATGAATGAAAAATAGGTTTTAGCAGAAGGAAGGAAGTAGGAAGTGAAGGTCACCCAGCCAGTCATGTCCGACTCTTTGCAACAGTCCATGGAGTTCTCCAGGCAAGAATACTGGAGTGGGTAGCCTTTCACTTCCCCAGGGGATCTTCCCAACCCAGGGATCGAACCCAGGTCTCCCACATTGCTGGTGGATTCTTTACCAGCTGAGCCACAAGGAAAGCTGAAGATAGGCTTTAATCTCTCTCCAGTGTTGTGGCTCAATTCTTGAGAGAAATAATTTCTTGTTTTTACGTTATTTCTTTATTTTGTTTTTAACTGTGCTGGTTCTTCCTTGGTGCGTGTGAGTTTTCTCTAGCAGCAGCGAGCAGGGGCTGCTCTCTAGTTGAAGTGCCTGACCTGCTCATTGTGGTGGCTTCTCTTGTCATAGAGCGCAGGCTCTAGGGTGTGGGGCTTCAGAAGTTGAGTTACATGGGCTCAGCAGTTGCAGCTCCTGGGCTCCAGAGCACTGGCTCAATAGCTGTGGCACACAGGCTTAGTGGCCATGCGGCATGTGGGATCTTTCCGGACCAGGGATAAAACCCATGTCTCCTGCACTGGCAGGCAGATTCTTTACCACTGAGCCACCAGGAAAACCCAAGAAAAATATTCTCTAAAATTTATTTCTCTGAAAATGGATTGTATAAAAGGGTCATAATTTCTTATATATATTACCAATTCTTCATGTTTTCCTTTGACAGCAAAGTAATACTCCTTTACTAGATGTTTGATTCTGGGCAAGCTATTTATCTGTCTGGAGTTCAGATTCCTCTGCTATGTAGGGGACATTTTACCTACAGTATATAATTTTTGCTAAGTTTAAGGATAATGTGCAACCAATGGTTGAAGCTTCCCTGATGGCTCAAACGGTAAAGCATCTGCCTGCAATGTGGGAGACCCAGGTTCAATCCCTGGGTTAGGAAGATCCCCTGAAGAAAGAAATGGCAACCCACTCCAGCACCCTTGCCTGGAAAATCCCATGGACAGAGGAGCCTGGGAGGCTACAGTCCATGGGGTCGCAAAGAGTCGGACACGACTGAGTGGCTCAGCTTCACTAATGGTTGACTTAAAGCAGATATTGCTGTATGGCTTGGATTCTCCTTCTGTCAGTGGGCCTCCTTTCTCTAACCACCATGCACCATTCCCCCTCCGTAAACCATCAGGAGGAACTGAGTCTAAGGATTTCCCCTTCAGCCATCACACACTTACCCATGGGGTTCCACAACCAGTTTCACATAGGATCAGTGTTTGACTGCGAAGCAGTCTGCTGCATGACGTGGGCTTCCCGAAATAACCAGTGCTCAATAAAATATCTTTTTAAAAGTGTAAGCAAGTAACTCACTTCTCCTAAAAGAAGATCCCTTAAAACAAACTGCAACTCCGTGAAACTCGTGAAATTCTATTTCCTGAGATTAACATTCAACAGATGCTTGATGTGCCATAAACATTGTTTAGAATATTACAGTTATTTTAGCTTATTCTTTTTAGAATAAATCACATTCCCAGAAGCATATTTATAGAAGACTGGTGAAGACAATGCCATGTTTAATAAATAGAATTGTTGTTTTTGCTCTTGACAGTGAACACTTATTAAACACCCACTAGGTACTGGAACTAATGGAAATGAATATGAATTAACACATTTCTTGTCTAAAAAGACATCTTTTCAGCAACTTGATCTTTTTTCTAGTATTTGGGGTAGGCAAGGAACACTGTATCTCATAAGAGAGCAATCAGTTATCAAAAGTAATTTTTGCAACAGCCAATATTTTTAGGCTATATGAACACACACCACACACACACATAGACAAACACACACACAATAAAAACATCTGAAACAGGCAATCTTCTATTATTCTAAATGTGCTCCCTGACTGAGACCTGGTATGCCAGCCTGAAGCAAATTATTGTAGCCTAGCTATTAGCTCCTAAAAATAGGGAACTATAATGGAAACACTTGGAGGCTGAAGACTGGGCAAAACTGCTGTCTCAATAGCGGTCCGGCATGAGATATGCTTGCCCACATTGCTATGTAATGGTTGGATGGTGGTATGTGACAGCCATTACTGACTCACATCAATCTCGACTTCTGGTTTGATTTTTTCTTTTATTGTAGGCTTCATTTATTTATTTACTTATTAACAAGATTCTTTTTTCTGTTTCTTTCTCTTTTCTCCTCTCTAGCAAACTTCTCAGATTCTTTTGAGAGACTGTTCCTTTGAGGCTGTACCAAAGAACAGGATGGCAGCATTTGTTGAAGCAGAACCTACAAGTAAAAGTTGCTAAAGTGATCTGAAATGAAAAGGCCAGAACTCTGATCCTCGGCAGTTTTGCAGTCCTTGTTGAGTGACCATACAGGTGAGTGCATATTTCCTACTGCCATCTACTAGGTTCTGATCATTTTGCAGAAGTCTAAAGCTACTTTCTTTGAGCCTATGCTAGGTCTCTAGGACATTGCCATCTGAATTTGTGTTGTAAGTCAGCTACTTGCTATCTTGTAATTAGGTGTGTTAGTAGAATTTGTGTATCTATTAGACTTGCCTAAGACTTTAAGTAAATCATTGTTAAATGACTTTTTATATTGTTTAAAAAATTAGTAAAAATAAATAAATAAAATAGCTCATTTAGCCTACAGACTTCATACAGCTACAGATGTATAACTGCAAAATTCATCTGAAACCATGAAGTGAGAAGGAACTGAGCAATCCAAAAGGTACTTCTATGTTAAATTCATGTGTAGTAGTCACACAGTAAAGGATATAAGCAATAAATGTTTGACAAATGGATACACTCACTTTTGTGACCCACAAGTCTATTATAATAAGAAGTATTAATACTTCTATCATCTCAGAAAATTCCTGCATCCCTCTTGCCACTCAATCCTCCCTAAATCTGTCACCTCTAGGGGCAACCACTGTTCTAATATATATCTCAATTTCACCTGTGATAAAAGTGCTCTAAAATATATGAATAAGTACTTTTATAACCGAATTCTTTCATTCAGTTTTCAAAACAACCCATGTTTTTACATGTACAAGTGGTTCTTTCATGTTATTGCTAAGGAGCATTTTATTGTAAAGAAACTCAAATATTTGAATAAATTCAATATTCAAATAAATTCAAAATATTAGCCACTAAGTTGTTGATGAAAATTTGGGCTATTTCTAGTTTGTTGTTGCTGCTGTTCAGTTGCTCAGTCGTGTCCAACTCTTTGATGCATGCCACGCTTCCCTGTCCTTACTATCTCCAGGAGTTTGCTCAAATTCACGGCCATTGAGTTGATGATGCCATCTAACAATCTCATCCTGTGTCACCCTCTTATTCTGTGTTCAATCTTTCCCAGCATCAGGGTCGTTTCCAATGAGTCCACTCCTTGCAATCATGTGGCCAACATATTGGAGCTTCAGCTTTAGCATCAGTCCTTCCAATGAACATTCAGGGTTTATTTCCTTTAGGATTGACTGGTTTGATCTCCTTGCAGTCCAAGGGATTCTCAAGAGTCTCCTCAACACCACAGTTAAAAAGTCTTCAGTGCTCAGACTTCTTTATGGTCCAACTTTCACATCAGCACATGATTACTGGAAAAATCATAGTTTGACTAGATGGACCTTTGTCAGCAAAATGTTGTTTCTGCTTATTAGCATGCTGTTTAAGTTGCCATAGCTTTCTTCCTAAGAGCAAGCCTCTTTTAATTTCATGGTTGCAGTCATTATCCACAGTGATTTTGAAACCCAAGGATATAAAGTTTGTTGCTCTTTCCACTTTTCCCCCACTTATTTGCCATAAAATGATGGGACTGGATACTATGATCTTCATTTTTTGAATGTTGAGTTTAACCCAGATTTTTTACTCTCCCCTTTCACCTTCATTAACAAGCTCTTCAGTTCCTCTTTCCTTTTTGCCATTAGGGTGGTGTCATCTGCATATCTGAAGTTATTGATATTTCTCTTGAGAATATTGAATCCAGCTTTTGATTTATCCAGCCCAGTAGTTCAAATAATGTACTCTGCATATAAGTTAAACAATCTGGTGACAATATATAGCCTTGACGTACTACTTTTCCAATTTTGAACCAGTCCATTGTTCCATGTCTGATTCTAACTGCTGTTTCTTGACCTGCATGGAAGTATTTCAGAAGGCAGGTAAGGTGGTCTGGTATTCCCATCTCTTGAAGAATTTCCCACAGCTTGCTGGGATCCACATCAGTTCAGTTCAGTCGCTCATCCATGTCCAACTCTGCGACCCCATGAACCACAGCATGCCAGGCCTCCCTATCTATCACCAACTCCCGGAGTTCACCTAAACTCATGTCAGTGATGCCATACAACCATTTCATCCTCTGTCGTCCCCTTCTGCTCCTGCCCTCAATCTTTCCCAGCATCAGGGTCTTTTCAATTGAGTCAGCTCTTTGCATCAGGAAGCCAAAGTATTGGAGTTTCAGCTTTAGCATCATTCCTTCCAAAGAAATCCCAGGGCTGATCTCCTTCAGAATGGACTGGTTGGATCTCTTTGCAGTCCAAGGCACTCTAAAGAGTTTTCTCCATCACCACAGGTCAAAATAATCAATTCTTCAGTGATCAGCTTTCTTTATAGTCCAACTCTTACATCCATACATGACTACTGGAAAAATCATAGCTTTGACTGGACGGACCTTTGTTGACATAGTAACGTCTCTGAGTTTTAATATACTATCTAGGTTGGTCATAACTTTCCTTCCAAGGAGTAAGCGTCTTTTAATTTCATGGCTTCAATCACCATCTGCAGTGATTTTGGAGCTCAAAAAAAGTCTGTCACTGTTTCCACAGTTTCCCCATCTATTTGCCATGAAGTGGTGGGACCAGATGCCATGATCTTCGTTTTCTGAATGTTGAGCTTTAAGCCAACTTTTTCACTCTCCTCTTTCACTTTCATCAAGAGGCTTTTTAGTTCCTCTTCACTTTCTGCCATAAGGGTGGTATTGATATTTCTCCCGGCAATCTTGATTCCAGCTTGTGCTTCCTCCACCCCAGCATTTCTCATGATGTACCTTGCATATAAGTTAAATAAGCAATATGTGAACCGTGAACTTCCTGATTTTCAAGCTGGTTTTAGAAAAGAAAGAGGAACCAGAGATCAAATTGCCAACATCCGCTGGGTCATGGAAAAAGCAAGAGAGTTCCAGAAAAACATCTATTTCTGCTTTATTGACTATGCCAAAGCTTTTGACTGTGTGGATCACTATAAACCGTGGAAAATTCTGAAAGAGATGGGAATACCAGACCATCTGACCTGCCTCTTGAGAAATCTGTATGCAGGTCAGGAAGCAACAGTTAGAACTGCACATGGAACAACAGACTGGTTCCAAATAGGAAAAGGAGTACCTCAAGGCTGTATATTGTCACCCTGCTTATTTGACTTATATGCAGGGTACATCATGAGAAACGCTGGACTGGAAGAAGCACAAGCTGGAATCAAGATTGCTGGGAGAAATATCAATAACCTCAGATATGCAGATGACACCACCCTTATGGCAGAAAGTGAAGAGGAACTAAAAAGCCTCTTGATGAAAGTGAAAGTGGAGAATGAAAAAGTTGGCTTAAAGCTCAACATTCAGAAAATGAAGATCATGGCATCCGGTCCCATCACTTCATGGGAAATAGATGGGGAAACAGTGGAAACAGTGGCAGACTTTATTTTTAGGGGCTCCAAAATCACTGCAGATGGTGACTGCAGCCATGAAATTAAAAGATGCTTACTCCTTGGAAGGAAAGTTATGACCAACCTAGATAGAATATTCAAAAGCAGAGACATTACTTTGCCAACAAAGGTCCGTCTAGTCAAGGCTATGTTTTTTCCTATGGTCATGTATGGATGTGAGAGTTGGACTGTGAAGAAGGCTGAGCACCGAAGAATTGATGCTTTTGAACTATGGTGTTGGAGAAGACACTTGAGAGTCCCTTGGACTGCAAGGAGATCCAACCAGGCCATTCTGAAGGAGATCAGCCCTAGGATTTCTTTGGAAGAAAAGATGCTAAAGCTGAAACTCCAGTACTTTGTCCACCTCATGTGAAGAGTTGACTCATTGGAAAAGACTCTGATGCTGGGAGGGATTGGGGGCAGGAGGAGAAGGGGACAACAGAGGATGAGATGGCTGGATGGCATCACTGACTCGATGGACGTGAGTCTGAGTGAATTCCGGGAGTTGGTGATGGACAGGGAGGCCTGGCGTGCTGTGATTCATGGGGTCGCAAAGAGTCAGACATGACTGAGCAACTGAACTGAACTGAAGCAGAGTGACAACAGCCTTGACATATTCTTTTTCCTATTTGGAACCAGCCTGTTATTCCATGTCCAGTTCTAACTGTTGTTTCCTGACCTGCATACAGGTTTCTCAAGAGGCAGGTCAGGTGGTCTGATATCCCCATCTCTTGAAGAATTTTCCACAGTTTATTGTGATCCACAAAGTCAAAGGCTTTGGCATAGTCAATAAAGCAGAAATATATGTTTTTCTGGAACTCTCTTGCTCTTTCGATGATCCAGCAGATGTTGGCAATTTGATCTCTGGTACCTCTGCCTTTCCTAAAACCAACTTGAACATCTGGAAGTTCACGGTTCACATATTGCTGAAGCCTGGCTTGGAGAATTTTGAGCATTACTTTTCTAGCATGTGAGATGAGTACAATTGTGCCGTAGTCTGAGCATTCTTTGGCATTGTCTTTCTTTGGGATTGGAATGAAAACTGACCTTTTCCAGTCCTGTGGCCACCTCTGAGTTTTCCAAATTTGCTGGCATATTGAATGCAGCACTTTCACAGCATCGTCTTTCAGGATTTGAAATAGCTTAACTGGAATTCCATCACCTCCTCTAGCTTTGTTTATAGTGATGCTTTTTAAGGCCCACTTGACTTCACATTCCAGGAAGGTGAGTGATCACACTATCATGATTATCTTGGTCATGAAGATCTTTTTTGTACAGTTCTTCTGTGTATTCTTGCCACCTCTTCTTAATATCTTCTGCTTCTGTTAGGTTCATACCATTTCTGTCCTTTATTGTAAAGGCTTTAGTGCAGTTGATAAAACAGAAGTAGATTTTTTTTTCTGGAATTCTCTTGCTTTTTCTATGATCCAACAGATGTTGGCAATTTGATCTCTGCTTTCTCTGCCTTTTCTAAACTCAGCCTGTACATTTGAAAGTTCTCAGTTCCATTACTGTTGAAGCCTAGCTTGAAGGATTTTAAGGATTACCTTGTTAGCATGTGGAAAGAGTGCAGTTGTACAGTAGTTTGAACAGTCTTTGGCTTTGCCCTTCTTTGGGATTGGAATTAAACCTAATATTTTCCTGTCCTGTGAACACTGCTGAGTTTTCCAACTTTGCTGGCATATTGAGTACAGCAGTTTAACATCACCATCTTTTAGGATTTGAAATGGCTCAGTTGGAATTCCATTACTTCCAACTATCTTTTTTCGTAGTGATGCTTCCTAAGGCCAGCTTGACTTCACACTCCAGGATGTCTGGCTCTAGGTGAGTGATCACACCATTGTGGTTATCCAGGTCATTAAATATATTAAGTACAGTTCTTCTGTGTATTCTTGCCACCTCTTCTTAATCTCTTCTGTATCTTTAGGTCCTTACCACACTGTCCTTTATTGTGACTATCTTTGCATGAATTGTTCCATTGATATCTCTAATTTTCTTGAGGAGATCTCTAGTCTTTCCCATTTTATTGTTTTCATCTATTTCTTTGCATTGTTCACTTAAGAGGTAAAATATCTCTCCTTGCTATTTTGGGGGACTTTTTGATGGGTATATCTTTCCCTGTCTCCTTTACCTTTTGCTTCTCTTCTTTTCTCAGTTATTTAAACCTGCTATACATATCTTTTATCTTATAGATATTCTGTGGCACAGTCAATAAATAATCTGCCTGCAATACAGAAGACCTGAGTTCGATCCCTGGCTTGGAAAGATCCCCTGGTGAAGGGAGGGCATGGCAACCCACACCAGTATTTTCGCCTGGGAAATCTCATGGACAGAGGAGCCTGGCAGGCTACAGTGCATTGGGTCACAAAGAGTCAGACACTACTAAGCAACTAACATTTTCACTTTCTTTTCATAGGTATTCGTATATAAGACTTTTTTCGATGTTTGCTTTTATTTCTCTTGGATACATACTTAGGAGTGAAAAGGGCTTCCCTGGTGCTTCCGACAGTAAAGAATCTGTGAATCTGCCTACAGTGGGGAAGAGCTGACTTTTATCCATGGGTCGGAAAGAACCCCTGGAGAAAGGAATGGCAGCCCACTCCTGCATTTTTGCCTGGAGAATTCCATGGACAGAGGAGCCTAGCAGGCTACAGTCCATAGAGTTGCAAAGAGTTGAACAGGACTGAGCAACTAACACTTCACACTGAATGCAATTATAGCTTTAAAATATACTGCCAAATGATTTTCCAAATTAGTTGTATCATTTTACACACCTATTTACAATGTGTTAGAGTTCCAATTGCTATAAATATTTGTTAATATATAGTCATTTCAGCTTTTTAAAATTTAGTGTTTCTAGTAAATATGTATGTCGACTCTCTGTGGATTCAATTTTCATAAGTCTAATGATGTTAAAATTTTTTTCACATCCTATTTGCTTATCTTTCTTTGTAAATGGCTGTTCAGGCCTTTCACCCTTTTACTAAAAAGTACATTTTTCTTTTTTTCTTAAATTGGTTTATAGAAGTTCTTTAGAAAGTCAGATTAAGTCCATTTTATTGCAAATATGTTTAACCAGTCTTTTGATGAGCAGAAATTTTTAATATTTATGAGGTAAAATTTATCAATTTTTAATTTGTTATTGCATTTTACAGTTTCATATTTCCATTTTTTAAATTTCTATTTCCATACCAGGATTTCCCATCTGTGTATTCATCTTGTTCATTCTTTCCTTTAAAATGTTAAGCATATTTAAATTGCTATTTTAAACTGCTTGCTAGTTCCAACATCTCTGTAATCTCTGAACCTGTCTCTACTCTCCTTTTTTCCCCTCATTATGGAACACATAATTTCTCACTTCTTTGCCTATGTAGTAACGTTTTATTTTAAGCTAAACATGGATGGATGCTATGTTGTTGAGAGTAAGGGACTTTTTTTACTGCTTTTCATAAGCATAAAGCAGAGAGACAAGATGGCAGAGGATCAGGTGGATGTAGAGCACATCTCTCTCCACAGCTGCCTCAAGAATCCATCTTCAGACACAGATCTCACAGAGCACAAGCTCAGAGCTGGCAGGAGTCCTTAACCACCAGAAAGGAATACATAGATACACATAAAACCCTGTAGGACAAAGGAAGGAAGGAAAAAAGAGGAGGAGAGTGAGTGGGACCAGACCTGCCCCCACAGGATGTGGGAGCTGAAGCAGGGATGGGTTCTCCACATCAGGACAACATGCTGGGACAGAAGGGAAGCTTCTGAGGCTGTCAGAGAGTGAAGCGGCTCATCTGTGACTGTCTGAATGGAGTGAGAACCACACAGACAATCTGTGCCACAGCCTTATGTGCCCCAGACATGGACATAAGTCCACGGGAATGTGTGGCATCTGGAGCTGAAGTGTAGTGATTGGAGAGCAATCCCAGAGTGAGGACTGCTACTGACTATAGAGAGATAACTCGAGGGGATGAAAGAGAGGAGCTAGTGGTGGGGAATGCCTTTGGGGGAAAGTCAGGTGGCCATAGGACTTCCCTTGTGGCTCAGATGATCAAAAATCTGCCTGCAATGTGGGGGACTGCGATCAAAAATATCCCAACAAACAAAAGCGCAGTGCAAGATGATGTCAGAGGTGAATCCTAGCTATTAAAAGTTTAGACAAGAGCTAATGCCTATCCTTCACAAACTTTTCCAGAAATTACAGAGGAGGGAACACTTCCAAACTCATTCTATAAGGCCACCATCACCTTGATATAAAAACCAGATAAGGGGAAAAAAGAAAGAAAGAAAATTATAGGCCAGTATCACTGATGAACATAAATGCAAAACTCCTCAAAAATCCTAGCAAACAGAATCCAACAACACATTAAAAGGATCACACATCATGATCAAGTTGGGTTTATCCAAGGGATGCTAGGATTCTTTAATATATACAAAGCAATCAATGTGCTATACCATGTTAACAAACTAGAAGATATAAATCATGTGATAAACTTAACAGAAGCATAAAAAACTTTTGACAAATTCAGCATCCATTTATGATAGAAACTCTTCAGGAAATGGGCCTAAAAGGAACCTACCTCAACACAGTAAAGGCTATATACAAGAAACCCAGAGTAAACATTATTCTCAATGGTAAAAAAAATTAAAGCAGCCCTTTCAAGATCAGGAACAAGACAAGGGTGTCCACTCTCACTGGTATTATTCAATATAGTTTTGGAAGTACTAGCCGTGGCAATCAGAAAAGAAAAAGAAATAAAAGAAATATATATTGGAAAAGAAGTAAAATTCTCACTGTTTATGGAAGACATGATTACTATATATAGTAATACATAGGAAACCCTAAAGATACTTTACTATTTAATAAAATCAGAGGATGCAAAATCAATACAGAAATCCCTTGCATTCCTATATACTAACAATGAAAAATCAGAAAGAAAAATTAAGGAATAAATCCCATTCACCATTGCAACAAAAAAGAATAAAATACCTAGGAATAAATCTACCTAAAGAGACAACAGAGCTTTATACATAAAACTATGAAAGTGAAAGTGAAGTCTCTTAGTCGTGTCCAACTCTTTGCAACCCCAAGGGCTGTAGCCTACAACAGGCTTCTCCACCCATGGGATTTTCCAGGCAAGAGTACCAGAGTGGGTTGCCATTTCCTTCTGCAGGGGATCTTCCTGACCCAGGGATTGAACCCAAGTCTCCCATCTTGCAGGCAGACGCTTTACCCTCTGAGCCACAGAAAACTATAAGACATTGATGAAAGAAATCAAAGATGACATAAACAGATGAAGAGCTATATCATACTCCTAGATTGGTAGAATCAATATTATGAAAATGACTATAATACCTAAAGCAGTCTACAGATTCAATTCAATCTCTATCAAATTACCAATGGCGTTTTCCACAGAACTAGAATAAAAAATTTCACAATTTGTATGGGAACACAAAAGATCCCAAATAATCAAATCAATCTTCAGAAAGAAGGATGGAGCTGGAGGAATCAACCTTCCTCTCTTTAGCCTATAGTACAGAGCTACAGTCATCAAAAGAGTATAGTATACTGACAAAAACATAAATACAGACCAATGGAACAAGATAGGAAGCCCAGAGGTAACCCCATACGCCTATGGGCACCTTATATTTGACAGACGAGGCAAGACTGTACAATGGAGAAAAGATAGTCTCTTCAATAAGTGGTGCTAGGAAAACTGAAAAGCTACATGTGAAAGAATGAAGTTAGAACACTTCCTAACACAATACACAAAGGTAAACTCAAAATAGATTAAATACCTACATGTAAGACCAAAAACTATAAAACTCTTACAGGAACACTCTTTGACATAAATCATAGGAAGATCCTCTTCACCCGTCTCCTAGAGTAACAGAAATAAAAACAAAAATAAAGAAATGAAATCCAATAAAATTTAAAAGCTTTTACATGCCAAAGAAACCAAAGAAAATGAAAAGACAGCCCTTAGAATGGGAGAAAATAATTGCAAGTAAAGCAACTGACAAAGGATTAATCTCCAAAATATATAAGCAGCTCAAGTAGCGTAATATCAGCAAAGCAAACCAAGCAAAAAATGAGCAGAAGACCTAAATAGACATTTCTCCAAAGAAGACATATAGGTGGCTAACAGACACATGAAAAAATGCTCAACAAAACTTATTATTGGAGAAATGCAAATCAAAATGACAATGAGATATCACCTCACACCAATCAGAACGACCATCATCAAAAAATGTACTTAAATGCTGGAGAGGATATGGAGAAAAGGAAACCCTTTTGCATTGCTGTTGGGGATGTAAACTGATTCAGCCACTATTGAGAACAGTATGGAGATTTCTTTAAAATTAAGAATAAAACTACCATGCATGTATGCTTGATCAGTCATGTCCAGCTCTTTGCGACCCACGGACTGTAGCTTGCCAGGCTCCTTGGTCCTTGGAATTTTCCAGGCAAGAATATTTGAGTAGGTTGCCATATCACTGAGCAATCCCACTACTGGACATATAGCCTGAGAAAACCACAATTCTAACCAACACAAATATCCCAATGTTCACTGCAGTACTATTTACGAGAGACTGGACATGGAGACAACATAGGTATCCACTGACAGATAAATGGATAAAAAAGGTAGTGGTATATATATAGAATAGAATATTACTCAGACACAAAAAAGAACAGATTTGAGTCAGTCCTAGTGAGGTAGATGAACCTAGAGCCTGTTATACAGAATTGAAGTAATTCAGAAGGAGAAAAACAAGCATTGTATCAGTTTAGTTCAGTTCAGTTGCTCAGTCGTGTCTGACTCTTTGCGACCCCATGAATCGCAGCACGCCAGGCCTCCCTGTCCATCACCAATTCCCGGAATTCACTCAGACTCACGTCCATCGAGTCAGTGATGCCATCCAGCCATCTCATCCTCTGTCGTGCCCTTCTCCTCCTGCCCCCAATCCCTCCCAGCATCAGAGTCTTTTCCAATGAGTCAACTCTTCGTATGAGGTGGCCAAAGTACTGGACTTTCAGCTTTAGCATCATTCCTTCCAAAGAAATCCTAGGGCTGATCTCCTTCAGAATGGCCTGGTTGGATCTCCTTGCAGTCCAAGGGACTCTCAAGAGTCTTCTCCAACACCATAGTTCAAAAGCATCAATTCTTCAGCACTCAGCCTTCTTCACAGTCCAACTCTCACATCCATACATGACCACAGGAAAAACCATAGCCTTGACTAGATGGACCTTTGTTGGAAAAGTAATGTCTCTGCTTTTGAATATGCTATCTAGGTTGGTCATAACTTTCCTTCCAAGGAGTAAGCATCTTTTAATTTCATGGCTGCAATCACCATCTGCAGTGATTTTGGAGCCCAAAAAAATAGTCTGCCACTGTTTCCACTGTTTCCCCATCTATTTCCCATGAAGTGATGGGACCAGATGCCATGATCTTTGTTTTCTGAATGTTGAGCTTTAAGCCAACTTTTTCACTCTCCTCTTTCACTTTCATCAAGAGGCTTTTGAGTTCCTCTTCACTTTCTGCCATAAGGGTGGTGTCATCTGCATATCTGAGGTTATTGATATTTCTCCTGGCAATCTTGATTCCAGCTTGTGCTTCTTCCAGTCCAGCGTTTCTCATGATGTACTCTACATATAAGTTAAATAAGCAGGGTGACAATATACAGCCTTGAGGTACTCCTTTTCCTATTTGGAACCAGTCTGTTGTTCCATGTCCAGTTCTAACTGTTGCTTCCTGACCTGCATACAGATAACACATATATACCAAATCTAGAAAAATGGTATCAGTGAATCTGTTTGTAGCAGTAGAGATGCAGATATAGAGAACATATTTGTGGATACAGTGGGGGAAGGAGAGAGTGGGACAAATTGAGAGAGTAGCACTGAAATATGTACATTACCATATATAAAATAGAGAGTGGGAATTTGTTGTATGACACAGAGAGCTCATCCCAGTGCTCTGTGACAACCTAAAGGGTTGGAATGGTGTGGGAGATGGGAGGGAGGTTCAAGAGAGAAAGGACATATGTATGCCTATGGCTGATTCATGCGGATGTATCACAGAAACCAACACAACTTTGTAAAGCAATTATCCTCCAATTAAAAATAAATACAAAATTTAAAAGCATAAAGCGTTACTTTGACAGAAAATAAATTGAATAGTGGATCAGTTTGATTATTAGGGTCGGTTTGTGTTATTTTTGTTCCAAGTCTAGAGTTGCCCTACTCCTAATATATAAACTTCCAGAGATCTGCATTGAATGCCATGGTGCTTAGCAAGGGTCCGCTGCTGCTGCTGCTGCTAAGTCACTTCAGTCGTGTCCGACTCTGTGTGACCCCATAGATGGCAGCCCACCAGACTTCCCCGCCCCTGGGATTCTCCAGGCAAGAACACTGGAGTGGGTTGCCATTTCCTTCTCCAATGCATGAAAGTGAAAAGTGAAAGTGAAGTCGCTCAGTCGTGCCCGACTCTTAGCGACCCCATGGCTTGCAGCCTACCAGGCTCCTCTGTCCATGGATTTTCCAGGCAAGAGTACTGGAGTGGAGTGCCATTGCCTTCTCTGCTCCATCTCTATAGTCAACATCTAACTACAGTTTTTATTCCTGTATATGGTAAATTAGCATCACTGGGTGACAGGTGAGAGGAAGAACTGCAAGTCTGCTAATAATGAGCATAAGAATGCCGAGAGTAAATTTCAAATGGGAGGGCAGAGGATCAAGCAGTCAAGAGACTGCAAGAATGGACTGATAATGCCTAAAGTCAACATTATTTACAGACACATACAAATGGGTAAGCAATATATTTATAGATTAGGTTTACACAAGGATTTCATCTGGAGGTGACTGAACAAGGACTGACATTCAGTTCAGTTGCTCAGTTGTGTCCAACTCTTTGCGACCCCATGAACCACAGCACACCAGGCCTCCCTGTCCATCACCAATTGCCAGAGTCTACCCAAACCCATGTCCACCGAGTCAGTGATGCCATCCAGCCATCTCATCCTCTGTCATCCCCTTCTCCTCCTGCCCCCAATCCCTCCCAGCATCAGAGTCTTTTCCAATGAGTCAGCTCTTCGCATGAGGTGGCCAAAGTACTGGAGTTTCAGCTTTAGCATCATTCTTTCCAAAGAAATCCCAGGGCTAATCTCCTTCAGAATGGACTGGTTGGATCTCCTTGCAGTCCGAGGGACTCTCAAGTGTCTTCTCCAACACCAGAGTTCAAAAGCATCAATTCTTCGGCGCTCAGCCTTCTTCACAGTCCAACTCTCACATCCATACATGACCACTGGAGAAACTATAGCCTTGACTAGACAGACCTTTGTTGGAAAAGTAACGTCTCTGCTTTTCAATATGCTGTCTAGGTTGGTCATAACTTTCCTTCCAAGGAGTAAGCGTCTTTTAATTTCATGGCTGCAGTCACCATCTGCAGTGATTTTGGAGCCCAGAAAAATAAAGTCTGACACTGTTTCCACTGTTTCCCCATCTATTTCCCATGAAGTGATGGGACCAGATGCCATGATCTTCGTTTTCTGACTGTTGAGTTTTAAGCCAACTTTTCACTCTCCTCTTTCACCTTCATCAAGAGGCTTTTTAGTTCCTCTTCACTTTCTGCCGTAAGGGTGGTGTCATCTGCACATCTGAGGTATATACTTGCCCCTAATCCTTAACATGCACACACAGTCACACATAAATGGCCCTGTGAGGGCAGACCACCCATTTCTGCCTTTGCCAAGGATATGGATAGGCAACACACAGAACACAATTTGGATAAGCACTACATCTGTGATCATGTTTGTCACTATTTCATCATGGCTTACTGTCAGATCTTCATATATATATGGAGAGAGAGATGCTAGACAGATAATAGGTAAATAGATAGTCTCAGGACACAATTATCCTTCTGGATTTTGATGTTTTATGAAATTTCAAGCTCATTTTAAATAATCAGATCTTAAATTTCCATGAGTGCTGAGAGGGGTGAATTTGTGACCAATGTTTCATTCACTAACAAGTATATAGAAATGTATTTTTGTTGCTAATACAGAGCAAATTTTCCTTCTCTCCCTACAGACTCTGGTGTCAGAGGAGGTAGACACAGGTTACAAAAGCATGTAAGCTTACTAGTGCTAAGTCTCTTGAGTTGTGTTTGACGCTTTGTGACCCTATGGACTGTAGCCCTCCAGGCTCCTCTGTCTATACGATTCTCCTGGCAAGAACACTGGAGTGGGTTGCTGTGCCCTTCTCCACAGGGGATCTTCCCAACCCAGGGATTGAACACCCATCTCTTACATCTCCTGCATTGGCAGGCAGGTTCTTTACCAGTAGAGTCACCTGGGACAAAAAGATAATAATAATAAAACTGGATGACATTCTGGGAATGGCGACCCCACTCCAGTACTCTTGCCTGGGAAATCCCATGGGTGGGGGAGCATAGTAGGCTACAGTGCATGGGGTCACAAAGAATCGGACACGACTGAGCAACATCACTTTCACTTTTCACCTTCAACTTAAATTCAAAAATGCTTTTAATAAGAAACCTTCAAAGGAAGAAAAGAACAGGCTAAAGGATAGGCAAAAGCCAAAGAGCAGCAGAGTAGGGCGCAAGGAAAGATCAGGAGTGAGGGATCCCTTCATCCAGTTACAAATCAAAATGGCCCATTGGGAGGCAGACCTTTACATTCACAGTAATGATCTAAATATATGTGCATCCATGAGGGAAAATGGGCAGTGGACATCTCTCCTTACTTTTTAAATATAGTTAATCCTTAGTAATGTAAGGCTGATCACCCCACTTCAAATTGCTAGAATAAATCCCTGCCTTCTTTTTCAGTTTGCAGTGTTCATTTCAGGCTGCTGTTATTGTTGTTCAGTTGCTCAGTCATGTCCAACTCTTCGTGACCCCACGGACTGCAGCACATCAGACTTCCCTGTCCATCACCAACTCCCGGAGCTTGCTCAAACTCACGTCCATTGAATCGGTGATGCCATCCAACCATCTCATCCTCCGTCATCCCCTTCCCCTCCTGCCTTCAATCTTTTCCAGCATCAGGATATTTTCCAATGAGTCAGGTCTTCACATCAGGTGGCCAAAGTATTAGAGCTTCAGCTTCAGCATCAGTCCTTCCAATGATATTCAGAGTTGATTTCCTTTAGAATTAACTAGTTTGATCTCCTTGTAGTCAAAGGGACACTCAAGAATCTTCTCCAACACCACAGTTTAATAGTATAAATTCTTCGGCACTCAGCCTTCTTTATGGTCCACCTCTTGTAACTGTGCACGACTACTGGAAAAACCATAGCTTTGACTAGATGGACCTTTGTCAGCAAAATAACATCTCTACTTTACACTGTCTAGGTTTGTCATAGTTTTTCTTCCAAGGAGCAAGCATCTTTTAATTTCATGGCTGCAGTCACCATCTGCAGTGATTTTGGAGCCCAAAAAGGAAAGTCTGTCACTGTTTCCATTGTTTCCTCAACTATTTGCCATGAAGTGATGGGACCAGATGCCATGGTTATATTTAGTTAACTCTTATTATACATAGTTAACTCTTAGTAATGTAAGGCTGACCACCTCACTTCAAATTGCCAGAGTAAATCCCTTGCCTTTTCTTTTCAGTCTGCAAGGTTTATTTCGGGTGATATACAGATATCCACTCCAGTTCTTGGCCCATGCTCTGTCCACAGTGCTTCCTGATGGTCTTTTATACTGTCCAAGCAAGGTAAACAAATAAAACTGTACATATACATGGCCATATGTCACACTAAAAAATTGTGTGGAAACAATTTTTATTATAACAATATAATAATAATAATATAATTTTATTATTTATTTAATTATAATTAAATAACAAGGAAAATATTAATAACTAAAGTTAAAGTAAAGTGTTAGTTGCTCAGCCGTGTCTAACTCTTTGTGACCTCATGGACACATCATGTCATTTTCCAGGCAAGAATATTGGAGTAGGTTGCCATTCCCCTCTCCAGGGGATCTTTCTGGCCCAGGGATCAAAACCTGAACTTCTGCATTGCAAGTGTATTCTTTACCATCTGAACCACGATGAAGTCCTAAATGAGGTCTAAGAGAATTTAAATAATCTCTTTCTATTCACAGAACAAGCAAGTGGCGAAGACAGTGTTCAGACCTTCTTTCCACTGGCTTTACTCTTTTCCCTCAGGTTCTGAATATTTTGGAAGGGGAGTAGGTGGGTAGGTGATCTTTTCCAAAACTAAACATTGGCTTATGATTGTAGAAAATGTCATATGTAACATGAGACAATGTCACACTTGTTATTCTGTAATAGCCTTTAGTCAAAATGATAAAATCAAATGAAATTAAAGGCTAAGTCTTATTATAGCAATAAAGTATCTAGTGCTTTATCTAGTATCTAGTTCCTTGTTAACAAGTGTCCAAAACCATATAGAGTTTTTTTAAACAGTGATCCCAAACTCACCCTTATTAGGACGCGTAGGAAGTTAAGAATTGATTATTTATTTAAAGAGACCTTGAAAGAATTCCAAAAACATCACAATTTAGAAGGATATGACTTATCATTGGGAAGGCAGTATTGTCTAAGAGTTGCCATTGACCTACTTTGTACTAAGGGGACCAGAATCTTGATGGTAATATTCACCTAGGGTACAATCATAGCTGCTGCTAGCCAGTGTGCACTGTTATGGCAGTACTGATGGTTAAACTATTTAAACACTCAGTAACATGAATTAATGATATAAATTCAGCACATCTGGTTGATTTTAGAAATTCAATACACACTTCATTCCCAAGACATTTTTTCCCCTAGATCTGTATCTGTGCAAGGAGGTGAGGGCCTGCTCCAAAATCCTACCACTTATTTTGAATATCAGGGAGTTAGTTGTATTATGGTAAAAATATTTGGGGGTGGATGTTTCATGTTTTTTATATGTTGATCAGTCTTATAAGAGACTGACCACAAGAGGAAATAGAGTAGAGACTCAGGAGGCAATGAAGTTTATTGTACTCTAGATCCTAGAGACAGAAGGCTTTGCATGTCATGCAGGGCCACATGGAAAAGCACCAGAGTAGAGAAGAGGGAGAAAATAGGAGTGAGGGGAAGGTTTAGACTAGACATTTTATTGAGGTTTCTGTGGGAAAGACAAGGCAAAGCAGAGTGAATAGTTAGGACTGGCTGGTTTGAGTATTTCCTCAGAGTGCTTTGGGCTACAGGGGCAGTCCCTAATTTCCTGGCACCTGACCCTGGGAGGATTAAGACAGAAGGATATTGCCTCCTGGGGTGCCAGAGCCAGAGAAAGCGGGTGCTGTGGATTTGTTAGTTTGCATATCAGCCTGCATCTGGCAGGGCCCTTTGCTGGCTATGAGAATTGGTTTGCCTCTGGAGAGGCAGTCTTTTCCTAGCCAGAAAGTTTTTTTTTAAGAAGTCAAAACACCATGATATACAAAAAATTAAATATGAACTTCACTAGTGGCTCAGCAGGTAAAGAATCCGCCTGCAATGCTGGACACCTGGGTTCGATCCCTGGGTTGGGAAGATCCTCTGGAGAAGGGAAAGGCAACCCACTCCAGTATTCTGGCCTGGAGAATTCCATGGGCTGTATAGTCCATGGGGTCACAAAGAGTTGGATGTGACTGAGTGACTTTCATTTCACTTCATATATATATATGAAATATATATATATATTTACAATACAGTGAAAAAGAAGGCTACTCAGCCAAACTAAGGAGAACTTGTTTCACAAATCTCCACAAGAAATGGCTGCCCATAACCTTCCAAGAGGAGAAGCAGGACTATGTTCGGGGGTGAATGGAGAGTCCGCTGGGGCTGCTGCCAAATGCAGGTGCTGCAGTGGGTCTTCCAGTGGAGTTTTTAAAAAGTGCTGCATTTTTGATAACTTATTTTCTATGGGTAGTGGTTATCCTTTTGAGTTATTAAAGGCCAAGTTGGGGGCTACCCAAAAAAACTGTCTAAAACACATTTGCTAGTTGGAAGAACAAACACACCAGGGAGTGACAGTGAATCTCAGATGTCATACTCTCCTAATTAGTCTCAGATCATCCGTGTTACTGAACTCATATTCGACAGCTTGTGATTGGAAAGCCAGTACTTCAGGGTAGCAAGGAAAGTCTGCTTTAATCAGAAGGCCAGTAATCTGGGGAGAAAGCAGACTCATGTCCTCAAAAGCAACTCCAAAGATGCTGATCAGCCATAACAGTTTTTAAGAGGAAGAGGGGAAAGAATCCCAGTGCATAATCAAGGCAGGAGATCAAGTTCTACATCTACTTTCCATTGTGCCCAGGCTGGCTGACTCCCCATGGGCTTTCTTCATATGTTACCTCATCCATGTGGTCTGCCAGCAGAATTGCTAAGGGGGCTCCTGGGGGTAGAGTGATAGTCATTTACTTAATTCTTCATTCTTACTTCTTTTAATCTAGGGAAAGAATTGACAGATTAGTCAAGGCACTGTGTGCCTTTAGGAGAGCATAAGTCAACAGTTAGGTTAAATGTTACCTAGTGATCTCATTTTCATAATTAAGGTTTAAAGGAAACAGGATCAGGTAAACAGGAAAGGGACAAAAACTTTTCACACCCTCACTGCTCTTCCTCTCCATGCCTGCGAGTTCCTTTATTTCTGGGAATATTCCAAGCCTGTGTGTCTTCTGGCAAAATGAGCCCTCCACCTTGACCACTGGTAGCTACAGTTTGTACTCTTCTCCCTTCCTCTTTTCACCTTATATTTGTGTCTCAAATAACTTGCCATCCATCAATTACCACCTCACCTGCTGGAACTAGCTTCTGATTTACCCACACTATCTACAGCTGTCTCATGCTCCTGGGGTGGGAGGGAGGAAAAAAGCCCAGAATCCTGGCTCTAAAACCCCAGGGTAAACCTGTCTCCCGGTCCCTTCTTGCTTGTCCATTCTGTTTCCTCTCTCTTTCCCTCTGGCTTGTGGCATTTGAGCGCTGGATATTTGATTAACCCACAGAGAGAGAAAGGAGAATAAACGATGAGGGACAGAGACTTGAAGAGCATTGTGGGGAGCAAAAGCTAACTTAGGGAGACAGCCTCCACATTTCTGAAATGATTCACAGTCACCGCATGATCAGATAACTAAATGGGAGAATCTCTACCCCAGACTGAGGCATGTTATCATTTAGCTAGCAACGTTATAAACAGATGATCATGTCACCAATTACTGACTCCAAGACTACTTCTGGTGTGTTTGCTTTGTCTGACAGTTGCCTCTAACCTCTGTGCTCTTGGTCTTGTAGCTATACCTTTGACAACAATTAGAGGAACATTTTCAACTCCATTGATGGAAGCAATCAGTTTCTAATTAGAAATCATGTTGAGAATCTATTTAGTGAGCTGCTGTGTTCTTGTCACTTGTTGAAGACACATTTATCCCCTACCCATTAGCTATTTCTAGCTCTTTGTTCCTTAATGGCAAAGCCCTAAAGCTCTGAGGTTGAAGAATCTTAATATACTTAATTTTCTGTTTTCTCTGGAAGCTGCTACAGACCTAAAAGAAAATCTACTGGACGGTGCCTGGAAATACGCTTCTCTCCGATAAAAGTATATCTGCTAAGACACAAACATCACTCTTTCCCACCACAATATTCAACCTTGCTTCCTATATTTGATACAAACTCCTGCAGATAGTGAAAGACAGGGAAGACTGGTGTGCTGCAGTCCATATGGTCACAAAGAGTCAGACATACTCAACAATTGAATGAGTATTTCTTGCCATGAAAACCCCATGGACAGAGAAACCTGGCAGGCTATAGTCCATGGGGTTGTAAAGAGTTGAACATGACTGAGTGACTGAGCAGGAGAAAAGGAGCCTGAGGACTGAGGCTTAAAGATGCTACAGCTTTTTAAGCCAGGAAGACAGACCAATGATGAGCTATATAGACAACTAACAGAAACAGAAGAGCCCTGATCTTTAGCTGCTAAAGTGTCAGTTGTTCAGTCATATCTGAGTCTTTGTGACTCCATGGACTGTAGCCTGCCACTCCTCTATTCATAGCATTCTCAACCAACCAGAAATTAGCTACCTACAGACTTCTTGTTATGCAAAACTATAAATTTCCTTTGTCTTCAATGCTCTTGTTTTTTTTTTTTTCCCCCCTGGTGTGTTGTTATTTGTAGATGAAAAGCGAAAATGAAAGTGTTAGTTGCTCAGTTGTGTCCAACTCTTTGCCACTCCATGGACTGCAGCCCACCAGGCTCCTCCATCCATGGGATTTTCCAGGCAAGAGTACTGGAGTGGGGTGCCATTGCCTTCTCCATAAAGCACCTCAATTCTCCCCTTCACTTTTATTCAACTTTCCTACCATACCATAGAGTAGTACATTATAAGAGAAAAAGAGGAATCTGGTGACACTGACTCTTTCATTAATGCACACTTGAAAAATGTGTGCTTGCCTAGTGGTGCATTGGTTAAGACTCCACACTCCTGATGCAGGCAGCCTGGGTTCAGTCACTGCAGAGGGAACTAGATTCCACATACTTCACCTAAGAGTTCTGTCAACTAAAAAATGTAGTCACAGCGTGAAAGTAGAGAGTTATGTTTATTCAGTGGGAATTCTTAAGACATTAAGTAGCCCTGAGAGCCTGCTCCAAGGAGCCTGGGAAGGAGCAGGTTATACAGAAGTTTGCAACGAAGAGGGCAGATAATCTGAACATCAAAAATTATCATTAATTAAGGAAAACCAGACATCTCAAGTTAAGGAATTCAGCTCTCTTCTATGTATGGAAAGATGCAAGCATCTGGGCTCACTGAAACCATTCCTTTCATATGCATCTCAGCTACCTGGGGCCAGGATCCTGCTTCTTGCTTTTCATTACATCCTTGGTCATGTAGGGAGTGGAAGCTGCTGACAGCTGCTGGGTAGCAGGCATCGGTCTCCCTTCTGGGGCCCCCTCCAAGTGCAGAAATTCACATTTGCAGGTTTGAAATCACTAATGGCTGTTTATTGATATGGCGGGAGATATTGCATTTCACAGTCCTCATGATGAAAAATGAAAAATCCCACATGCCACAATGAAGATTGACGATCCCAATCTTCATTGTGCTGCTACTAAGATCCAGCGCAGTCAAATAAATAAATAAATATTTTTAAAAATGAAAAATGTACTGGTCTACAATGAAATCAGTTGAGACTTGGGGAAAGATAAAATATTAAATAATTTTATATTTTTCTTTTACTTTTATAAGTCATTAATGTATTTTAATTGATTTAAAAGTAAGAAAGTGAACCATTAGATAGTAAATATAACAACTAATACAATTAATGTTATTAGTAAACCAGCCATGTGGCACTCAAATTGTTAATTAAGGGAATGTTAACCATAGAAGACAAAATGAAAGCAAAAATAATTTATAAAGCCTAATAAAAACCACTAAGAAAAAATTAGAAATAGACTGCTATAAAAATATCAAGGAAGAAAACCGAAGGGGGAAAAACTAGCTACATATTTTAAAATGTATATAACTAATGTAAAATTAAACACAAATATTTGTCAAAGTCTTTGTTCAAAACTTGGCTTTTCCCAGCAATTTATGGTTTTAGAGGATTCATGCATTTATTTATTTTTCAAATGTTTTCCAATTTATTCTGACTCTTAATTAGAAGTTCAAAATAAAAATCACTGAAAGAATTTCCTTGGTTATGAATTTTATTTTAATATTTGTTGAAAAGGTCATTAGAATATGTTCAGTGATTGATGGGCTGATTTGGAATTTCTTGTATGTCTGTAATGTCATATTGAGATATTGCATTAGACTAAGATTCCAAAAATTTTTAACAAAATTTAATAGAACTATTATAGCGTTATACCATCCAGTATGAAATGGCAAAATTACAGTGTATCTTTAGGCCATAGACATGAACCATACTGTATGAAAATAGAAAACAAGCTCAAGAATTGTATAGTATGGTCATTGATCTTACAAAAGCATCTGTCTGCCAGTGCAAAGCTGAACCCTGCACAATGAAACAGCTTATAGTTATCTTGTGCTCTCTCAGTCTTCTAAGACACATGCACCTATCTTTTAAGTTTGAAATAAGATTGTGTCATTCTAGACTATAAAATTATCTCTGAAATACATGTGAATTACCTGCTTTGGCAAAGCAATAAACAAGATAACTTGTGTTGCATTTTTCTTTGATTCTTTGCATTTTATGTAAAACATCAATTGAATGGGGGTAGGAGGAATCAAACAACATATTCTAGGTCAAATATCATTAATAAAAGTTTATTTTCTCAAATAGAGTTGTACATGTAAACAAAGGCTTGGAATTCCACCAGTGTCTTGTAAGTACCACAAAATATATTAAGCCATCTGTTTTTCTTCATCTTTTTAGAACTAAAATTTCAAAGCTGAAATTTGCCTGTAATGTCCTCCAATTGCAAGGCACCTATTACCATGCTGAGATTTAGTGTGTCTAGTTTGTTTCATGACCTCACAGTTTGCTTACAAAGAGATTCACTGCTTTGTCACAGATAGTGTTGTTAGCTTAGAATTTCCAAAAGTAACTTCTGTGTTGCTTGCTATTATTCCAATCAAAATTATTACTCCCTGAAAAATATAAAGCAGAATGCTAGATATTACATGTTATGTATTTTTTTGTTTGTTTATTTTGTTGACCGTACCATGAAAACAAAAAGGTCAAATTTGTGGCTAAGTACTGCCCAAACCAAATTTGAAAAATGTCACCTCCAGGAACATCACTTTTCTCTGGTTGATATCCCTTTATACTCTAATTTGAAAGTCAAATGAGCATTTCTAGGCAAAAGAAATAAGAGCTAGGGTGTGCCAGTGGGTTTATTTTTAATTGGAAAAAGAACTCCTCTTTCTTAAAAGTCAGGTAATGATTTCAGTGTGTTTCTAAGCAAGACCTGAATAAAATATTAGACCATCATGCTCAAAAGCTATTAGTGGTTTTCTAATCTAATACACAGGGAGGTAGTTTTGAAAGTAATTGGAGTTTTCTTTATTTGCAGCTGTAGAACTTGTGGGAAATTTACCAAATATACCATTTTTTTTTTTAATTTTCATCAGGCCGAGTTTAAAGTTCTTTACAAGTGAATAGAAAAATATATAAATATAACACATTGAAAGGTTCTGTAGAAATAAATGCATAGTATTCATAAGATAAAATCTAGACC
Source organism: Bos grunniens (assembly GCF_055505025.1). Taxonomy (NCBI): domain Eukaryota; kingdom Metazoa; phylum Chordata; class Mammalia; order Artiodactyla; family Bovidae; genus Bos; species Bos grunniens. The sequence goes on along the minus strand of NC_141176.1, from coordinate 3,665,319 downwards.
TGCAGAGAGGAGAGATATGCCTTTTTTCTCTGTTTCATTTTTAAGCTACTAGTAATAGTCTGTTGTCCTGGGACAGGATCTTGTAATCATTTTTATATTTCTAGTGAGGGAGGAAAGGAACAGGTTGAGCTGACTTCATCTTGAAAAAGAAGGAAACCCTATCTTGCACTTTCAGTGAGCTTTGGACTATGTGCCTGGAAGCCATGGGGATAGCATACCTACAGCAGGCTAGCCTCCCAGACTGATACACACCAGATTGCATACCAAGATTTCCTGTCATCAAAACGAATGTAATAATTCCCCATGTAGTCAATCACCTTTGTAATCTTTATGGCACCCATTGGTGTAGGCTACAGTGTATAACTGGGAGAAGGCAATGGCACCCCACTCCAGTACTCTTGCCTGGAAAATCCCATGGACAGAGGAGCCTGGTGGGCTGCAGTCCATGGGGTCGCTAGAGTCGGACACGACTGAGTGACTTCACTTTCACTTTTCACTTTCATGCATTGGAGAAGGAAATGGCAACCCACTCCAGTGTTCTTGCCTGGAGAATCCCAGGGACGGGAGAGCCTGGTGGGCTGCCGTCTATGGGGTCGCACAGAGTAGGACACGACTGAAGCAACTTAGCACAGTGTATAACCAGCAGACCCTTCTGATTATGAATCATGGCTGTAACCTGATTGTATCTCCCTTTAACACTTTCCAGGCTAGGTTTAAGGAATTAGGGGATGTGGACTTGAGCAGTACACTTAAGGTATACACGATTTTCACAAAAGTCGGTCGGGGTCCTTGGCTAAGAGGAAACTCTGCCTTGGGCCCACCGGTGTAATAAACTGCACTCCACCATCTGCATTGTCCTTCTGAGTGAGTGTGTTTCCTGGAACGTGTGGCTACAACACTAGAGCCAAACTCAAAGAGTAGAATCCAATATGTTCTCATAAAAAGATATTTCAATTGAATTAATCAACGGAAGCATTGATTTGGAATAAAACTTAAATCTCGACTTTTTCAACACTGACCAAAAGTCTTCCTTAACCATGTGATTTTCTTGTGCATAATACAAAGCAAATGCTTGCATGGGAAATTACTAAACGTGGAGAAATGGATAACTTTTATTTAGAGAAACAGTTGTCTGACTTAACCTAGAAAGCACAAACAATTGAGCCATGTTGTGTGACAGAGTAAGGCACTGTTTCTTTTCTCTGAAATCTTAGTACTAACTCCAGAATTTCCTTGGGTATGGAGAAGGCAGAGTATGTTGGGTTCATGTTTCCAGTTGATAACTTTTGTTATAACTTTTAGTTGACAACTGTGTTGAATTTTAGGATGTACAAAGAAAATCAGACAAAATAGCAAAGTATATAAAATCCCAACCATTGCAACCTTAGAAACAGGTCTCTGATTCCCCCAAAATAAGCCCTTTCAAGAATATAAACCCAACAGGGTTCTGAAACTATATTTTGCGTAGTAGAGGATCAATTAGGGGAAAATCACTGGGATTTACTTCTATTAGCATACAAAAACTCCATTTAAGGAATATTTAATGATGACAAAAGAATTGCTTCCCCACTGCATCTTTAAAAGGGCACTGGCACCATATTTCTTGTCTTGCCGATAGTCAATTTTTTCTTCCTGCTGTTCATCCATTCTTCACTTTTGAAGACTAAGTATCTTCTTTTTCTTTTAAGAAAATATTTAAATAAATACTAATCAATTGACCTAGAGAAAAATTAAAATGATTACCATTTTAAATATCATAAATATAATGTAAAAAATAAGAATTTGATACATTTTCAATATAACACTGATGTATTTTTCTACACTAGCAAGATGCATTAAAACATGTTTTCCTTATGAGATTTCAAATTCGTTACCAGACAGTTATGTTTTCACTTTAGTCTTAAAGGCAGAGCTGACAGTGCTCTGAATAAAAATGAAAAGTAAATTCCACATCAGAAAAATCTAGTAGCTGTGAGCCCTTGTTCCATGGGACTTGAGGTTATACATTGGGCAAACTAATAGCCTGCTGATTTAGCCCAAGGGAATGACAAGTTGGTTAAAGTATTAGAAAAAAAAAAATAAAAAGCTAAAAACATATCAGGGTCTGGCTACCAAGAGACTTATTAGCCAGATATAAAAATCAATATAAAACTTTTGAATACTCAATGTTGAGATTTTAAAAAAACCTATAAAGGGAATATTATTAGTCTTCCTGTTCACCTATTAAAATAAAATAGAGGCTGAAACTTTCTTCCTCTTCTGGGTAACAGCAGTATGAGAATCACTTTGGATGAGGCAAGCATTCAGATCCTTAGTCTCTGAACAATTCTTCATTCATCACCATGTGACCCATTCTGTTAAAGGTAAGATTATGTCTGAATTTCAGAACTAGAAAAACTATAGTTCTGAATTTCAGAACTATAGATGCTTAATTTTATATTTGAGTAAAGTGAATCAATGTAGTAAGTTAGGCATTCATAAGTAGAACTCAAATCTTCTGAGTTTTCATCAACAATTTTTGTTCTTTTTTTTTTGTTTCCCTCCCCATCCATCACACTTACCAATATTTTTGTTTTGTGAACCAAAGTCAGTGGCTTTCAAATTTTTTGAGATAAGGTGAGAAATATATTTTACATCATTACTACACACGTGCTCACACACAGAACTGACAAAAGTTACTTGACACAATATTTATTACATATGATACACCAGAATTCTTAGTTCCTTTCTATCATATTATGACATGGCTTCCCTTATGGCTCAAACAGTAGAAATCTACCTTGCAAAGCAGGAGACCCAAGTTAAGTTCCTGGGTCAGGAAGATCCCCTGGAGAAGGAAATGACTACCCAGTCCAGTATTCTTGCCTGGAGAATTCTATGGACAGAGGAGCCTGGCAGGCCACAGTCCTTGGAGTAGCAAAGAGTTAGACACACTGAGAGACTAACGCTTTCACTTTCATTATTAATAGAATAGCATTTCTTAATGGTGATCAAGACCCAATAAAATAATCACTGGTCAGGACAAACATTTTGAAACAGTAACTGCAGTCTACATTTCCTGTTTTGCTGTCTTCAAAGAGACAAAAGAACTTCACTTGTAACTTGAGGAATCGATGCCACCAATGTTACAGGCACTGGTATAGCGCACTTGCCCCCCAGATGGGGAAGACCCTCAACAAAAGTGACTGCGCTGAGCTTACTCACTGTGCTCCCTCTCTCACATCAGCATTCACCCGATACTGCTGGTTCCAGTAACCCTCTGGCCCTTCAGTCGGGAAAAGGACGACCTCTGGAAAAAGCTTTGTTCCCTGTAATTGCTGCCACTTCCTCAACTCCCTTTTCCTGGGCAGAAACATTTGCATTCCAGCCACATACGACAGAGAAAATCAGAGCAGTGTTTACTGTAATTTCTTTTCCTCTCACAAGTGAACTGGGCTTCCCACATTTTGTTGGATAATTCTATTTCAATTATCATTGAATTGAAGCCAGTGTCTTTCTTTTGTTGAGGTGCCCCATTCCATGAATCTTGGAAAAGTCATTCTTCCATCTAATCCCCGTCTGTGAAGAGACGATGGGCACCCCATGAAATATTTACAACTCTTTGACTGTCTTGGTAGTCATTTGCCACCTCCTTACCCCACCATGCTCCCTACACTTCCTCCTGCACATTCCCATTCTCTGTCTCTCACACACCTGTATTCCATCTGCCTCAGAGAAAACACACATCCCCACGGGGTATGAATTTGTGCCCGCTGACATGGTCTTCAGGTGACACAGTACGTTCACTCCCGCTGGCTGCCCATCTCCATCTGCCGCCCGCCATGAGCCCGTCCGGAGGTCAGGTGACCTTTCCGTATACAGTTCTTTCTATGGGCTACTTCTGTGATTCTCTTCACTTGTTTCCAACCAAAGCTTAAGCAGAAGCCTAATGTGAGAGTGAGGGAGAGGAGGAATCCTGGGCTAAGAGACGCTGAATGAACAGATGGGCTTCGTGTCTCTTTGGCCTTCCGTCCTCAGTGCTGCGGCCTCCAGCCCTACCAGGCCCCTTCGGCTCCTGACGCTCAGTGTGGACTCAGTGCTCAGTCACTCAGTCGTGTTGCCTCTTTGAAACCCCGTTGACTGTAGGCTGCCAGGCTCCTCTGTTCATGGAATTTTCCAGGCAAGAATACTGGAGTGAGTTACCATTTCCAGCTCCAAAGGAACTCTCAGCTCCTTGGTATAGGTTAAAACACCTGAGGGCTCTCTCCAATGTTCTCGGAGGCTATTAGAAAAAAAATATGCAATATTCTGATTATCTGAAATGGGTCTAGAAAGGAGAAAACAAAAGGAAGAGAAATAAAGGGAAATGAATTTCTCACTAGGTGTTGATAGGAAGATCTGAAAACAAAGCTATGCTCAAGTCTTTACAAATATCATTGGGTGTTTGTTTTTATCCTCATATTAGCTTGTTTTTTGTTAGTAGTCACTCAAGTAGTGAAAGGATCTTCGGAAAGATAGTACTTTATTATGACAAATCTCACTCATGGTTAAGCCATCTCCACAACCCTGAAGCAGTCATGAGCCCTAAAAAGAACAAGACAAATTAAATTAAAAGGGATAAACACACATTGGACCATGTTGCCCCTTGGCAAAAAAGGCATCCTATCCTCCTTAACTGAAATTATTTTTCAAGCAGTAACTGAGGAGACTACTGTGGGGCTCTCTCTCTGCTCTGCAGAGCAGTTGTGGAGATGGCAGGCGATGCCATCCAGCCTCTGAATGGTCAGAGAGGAGTTGCTGCTTCTTTATATTTGACCTTGTGAATTGACATCAGATGTAACTGTAAAATAAAATCCGTTGGTCTCAAAGCTACCCTACTGTTCCAATCATCCAGATCATCCAGCTGCTAATTTTAGACACTCTAGACTTAAAGTTACACAGCACCATAGCTTCCTCCCAGAGTCAAAAGAATCCAGTTGTTTAGTAATCAGTGAAGACTTAACAATTGCTGTAAAAACTACATAAGCAAAAGTGTGGGGCAAAAATGTTTCTTGCAAATGTTCTTATCTCTCCTATATGCTTTTAGTGAAATGTGGATGATAGTGTTTGACGCAACCAATAATGTCAAGCCATTACCAGGATGGGTTCTTCTTACTGAATGTGGACGAAAGGTTAAACAGTGGGAAATTAGGCAAGTCTTCTTGGCCAATGTCCTTCGACAATCTGTTTCAGAAGGCCTTCAGTTATCTGTGTCCCTTTAGCTCCACCATTTGTCTGAGGGTGATGAGGCACAGTTGTGACAGTTCAGATAAGGTGGTTGTCTGCACGTTCCCTAACTCAACTGAGGCAAAAAAACAGAAACAATAATGTCTGTCAGTCTAAGGGGCTGCAAATGAGTGACACAGAGGCAGCTGTGCCCAGGCAGCAGAGATTTAATTTAGGGCTAGGAGCTCTTGGAGGAATGCTGATCAGTCTCCCAGAATCATAAATTGTTTTCTCTAGAATGACCCAGCCAAAGAATTTGAGCTTTTAACCATGGCTTCTTTGTCCCCTTGCCCAGTAAGGAAAGTGCTTTGGACTTGTTACAGCAGCAAATTGGTATGTGCTAAACACCTTTAAAGACTTTTAAGTATCAGAATCACTTCCACAAGACCAGCTACATTTTAAAGCCAAAGCTTTTATGCAAACACTTCAGAATGTGTGCGTTTAGTATGGCAAACATAATGCAATCACTTCATTTGAGAACAGCAGTGTCATTTCTCTCCTTTAAATTGTGTGCTTTATGCATAGCCAGCTCACAAGAATATTTGTGAAAGCCTTGCTTCCTGAGCAATGACTTACTGAAAAGTAGACAATTGATGTCTCCTTGCTTGTGGCATTTGTGGCTAAATCTGAGCTCCTGAGCTGAGCAATGGTTGCATTCTGTGTAGCTAATAACAATGCAGATCAGAAGAGAGCAACTACTTAGAAACAATCCTCACATTGGTCTCCAATGACACAAATTCATTTCCTACAGGTATTAACCTGGGAGAGGGGCAATGAGGGGTGCAGTGGCTTGAAGCAGGATCTCTTTCCTTGTCTTCTTCTCTGAAGAAAGAATTCAACAGACAGAAATTGTGAAGCAGAAAAAGCATTTATTAGAAGCAAAGTATGTGTGGAAGAACACATAGGCAAACATTTGGAATGAGTTGCACCCAGTGGGGATGGCTTAGATTGCGTATATGGGGGCAGTCTTTTGGTCTCTGGCCAATCACCTTGCTTGTGCCCATATTTGGCTTCAGGGTTCTCCCTGGTGGGTGCATGCACATCCCTTAGGCAAGATAGATTCCAGTATGAAGGTTTCTGGGAGATTGGCAGGACATATTATGGGTTGAAAGATCCTCCTTTCTTTAGTCCCTCCCTAGAATGAGGATGGAGAAGGCAATGGCACCCCACTCCAGTACTCTTGCCTGGAAAATCCCATGGATGGAGGAGCCTGGTAGGCTGCAGACCATGGGGTTGTGAAGAGTCGGACACGACTGAGTGACTTCACTTTCACTTTTCCCTTTCATGCATTGGAGAAGGAAATGGCAACCCACTCCAGTGTTCTTGCCTGGAGAATCCCAGGGACGGGGGAGCCTGGTGGGCCGCCATCTATGGGGTCGCACAGAGTTGGACATGACTGAAGCGACTTAGCAGCAGCAGCAGCAGACTGAGGATATTCTCTGTGCATTCTGTCAAGCTGGGAAATCCCCTTAACCAAAAGAATTAGAATAATGCAGTTGATTTGTCCTCCACCCAATCACAGTTATCTCAAAGTGGAAGCAGGAGACTAGTTGCAGCTTAGCCCGGGGTCCAGCTGTCTCCTACCTCAGTATGATTCAGCATCACACTAGAATGTGAAGATGTTTATTCATTCAAAGAAAACATAGGCTTTTTCTTTGTTATTTAGTTATATCACCAACTGTGTTCCTTGGAAGGAAAGCTATGATAAACCTAGACAGCATATTAAAAAGCAGAGACATCAACTTGCCAAAGGTTCATATAGTCAAAGCTATGGTTTTGCCACTAGTCATGTACATATGTGAGAGTTGGACCATGAAGAAGGCTGAACACCAAAGGCTGATGCTTCCAAATTATGGTGCTGGAAAAGACTCTTGAGAGTCCCTTGAACTGAAAGGGGATCAAACCAGTTAATTCTAAAAGAAATCAACCCTGAACATTCATTGGAAGGACTGATGCTGAAGCTCCAATACTTTGGCCACCTGATGTGAAGATCTGACTCATGGGAAAAGACCCTGATGCTGGGAGGTATTGAGGGCAGGAGGAAAAGGAGGAAATAACGGATGAGATGATTAAATGGCATAACTGATGCAATGGACATGAGTTTGAGCAAACTCCTGGTGATACTGAAGGACAGGGAAATCTGTTATGTTGTAGTCCATGGGGTCACAAAGAGTCAGACACAACTTAGTGGGTGAACAACACCACCAACTGCAAGATGGATTTCTCTTAGATAGAGTGAAAATCAGAGACACTGATGTAATTTGTCTGAAAAAGTTACCCTGGAAATGCCAACTACAGAGTTCTCAACTTTCTACTCAATATTTGATGTAAATAAATGATAAGGAATTCCATGAATGATTTTCACTTAATTAATCCTTAAAACTAATAGAGAAAATTTAGTTTACCAGGATTCTTTTTAGGAAAAACTATGTATTTATTGGAAGAAATAGTTTGATAAGTATTAATAACTTGGGTTGAGGGGGATACCACTGGGCAAGTTCGGATAACAAAAGTTACAAAAGTCCAGGATGAGAATTCATAACACAGCTGAAGAGGGGAAGGAGGCGGACCAGGAAGGAAGGAAAAAGAAAGAATATGGAGAGTACAGAAAAAGGACTGAGGAAGTGGATTCTATGAATAACAATGAGTGACCACAGCATTTTTAAGCAAACGACAAAAATCATAAAAGGTTTGGTGTGAGTGGATTTTCTTTTTGAAAATGACATGAGAAGCTGGATTCTACCTTTTGAACTAATTCTGAACAAAATGTAAGTGCTAAGTCTGGACTCTGTAGATGACTTGTGAAATGTGATATGATTTGTTGACTCTGTGCCCAGGAAACCAACAGGAATATTTTACCAAACTTGAAATCCTAAAATATAAGAACTCATGTCTTACACACACCCCCAAAAAGTAAAACCAAGATAAAGAACTCAAGGTAAAAAATTGCTTCAATAAAAGTTGATAAGAAATCAATAAAAAATTTTCCTGATCACCAGGTGCTGCTGTTAAGATGCTTCAGTCTTGTCCAACTCCTTGTGAGCCTATGGACCATAGCCCACCAGGCTCCTGTCCATGGGATTCTCCAGGCAAGAATACTGGAGTATGTTGCCATGCCCTCCGCAAGGGATCTTCCTGACCCAGGGATCAAACCTGCATATCATGCATCTCCGGCAATGGCAGGCAGGTTCTTTACTGTTAGCAGCACCTGGTAAGCCCAGGTGAAGAGAAAATATTCTGCAAATTAAGGTGAAAGGAAAGATATTATTAAGATATTGGAGATATATATATATATATATCAAATATTTTAAAGGTTTAAAGGTAAAAAGTTAATTGGCAAAGATCACTATGAGTATGAAAAAAATTTTTAAATAATATAAATTATTCTATAAATCAATATGATATATGTTAACATTTTAATATAAATATGAGCAAAAAAATCAACAATTCTAGAGTACAGAAAAAGAAAGCAAGAGTACTCAATGAGTGTGTGAGTTCTGGACTCCTCAGTGTGGTGAGAATGTCATGGGATGAGAATCTCCTAAACTTCTGGTAGGCCCATAAGTTGGTCTAGCTTTTTGTAAAGGCATAGACATTCATCAGTTCAGTTCAGTCACTCAGTCATGTCCAAATCTTTGCAACTCCACGGACTGCAGCATGCCAGGCTTCCCTGTCCATCACCAGCCCCTGGAACTTGCTCAAACTCATGTCCATCGAGTTGATAATGTCATCCAACCATCTCATCTTCTGTCATCCCCTTCTCCTCCTGCCTTCAATCTTGCCCAGAAACAGGGTCTTTCACACCATTTCACTTTCATCCAGAAGCTCTTTAGCTCCTCTTTGGTTTCTGCCATAAGGGTGGTATCATCTGCATATCTGAGGTTATTGATATTTCTCCTGGCAATCTTGATTCCAGCTTGTGCTTCTTCCAGTCAGACATTTCACATAATATACTCTGCATAGAAATTGAATAAGGAGGATGACAATATACAGCCTTAATGTACTCATTTCCCAATTTGGAACCAGTCCATTTTTCCATGTCTTGTTCTAACTGTTGCTTCTTGACCTGCAAACAGATTTCTCAGGAGGAAGGTAAAGTGGTCTGGTATTCCTATCTCTTTAAGAGTTTTCCACAGTTTGTTGTGATCCACACAGTGAAAGGCTTTAACATAGTCAATGAAGCCGAAGTAGACATTAATAGTCTCCTAGTAAGCCTGTTCCTGTGACTCTGTCCCACTGAAATGATTAGAAATATGAATACATTTTAGTGTAAATATACCAGATATTGTATTGTTTATTATAATAAAAATTTCTAATTTTTCCAAGTGCCCAGAAATAGTTAATGATGTCACATACTCATGATGGAACATTATGTAGCTGTTCAAATAGTGGTGTTTTCAAAGTATGATCAATGACATGATAAAGTCCCATAATAAACTGTGAGGAGAAAAATGGTCAAATACAAAATTATATGTACATTAGAATTCCTATGGTCTCTCTCTATTTCTCCCTGTGTATATTTAAATAAAGAAATTAGACAAGGGTATATAAACCTGGTACGGATTCTTAAAGTAAGAGGTTTTCCTTTGCTTTTTCATACTTTTGAATATTTTTCAAATTTCCAAAACAAGAGTTTATTTCTTTTGTGATTTTTACTTTTGATCATTCTTTTACCAATAACAGAACACTGCCCTATTAAAGCACAGAATAAATAGGAAAAATACAATCTAAAATAAAGAGTTGCTAAAGTTGTGTTGAACCTAAAGAATGAAAACCTTTTTGATTTCCTGTAGAACAACCGTGCAAATGGGCTGTGTGTGGCTGAAGATGGCTATTGTATATATGGTTGCATTAGAATAGAAACCCCACAAAGTTAAAAAACTTCATCATTAAGTATGGGAGTGGTTTATGAGATATATGCAGCTAATATATATATATATATATATATATTTACCTATAACCACCATACATGTGTATATGTTTGTGCTTGGTAAAAAGTACACTACTGGCTTTTAAGTGAATTGATTCAATGGATTGATCAAGACAAAATTCTATTCGAGCTTCTTTGCAAGTTCCGAGTTCATTTGTGATTATCTTATATTTGAAGCCCGGTTAATTTTAACTGATGGGGATCCTATCTTCACAGGCTGTGCTTTTGCAGTTTCTGAAGCCCTGAAAGCCTAGGGCTGTATACATATAGAGTATACTACTGGCATAGTCAGTACCCCAGGCAGAATAAGCTGGGATCACAATCATTGGGACTGACATCATTTCCAACTGAGCCAGCAGAGTCAAGTCTTCCAGCCTCCAAAAAGGTTAAGTTGCCTCTAAATCTATTATTTCCTACCTCTGTTTTACTCAGCGCATTCCCTCAAAGTTCGTCACAATTCTATTTAGAATATCAATTTTGTTTCATGTTAAGATCTCAACTCTCACTCTTAACTTTCCCATCAGCAAGAAAGTGGGCTGAATTTTTCCTCCCTTAAAATCAATAGAAAAACAGTAAATGCAAAATCCTCTATTGACTTCACATGCCTTCCAGCAAACGTGGAATCTCTTTCGCCAGTTTCCAACAAAAGATTTCAACGAACTTGTCTATAGTTTCTATCTACATTTCATTTTCTCCCAATCATTCCTCTGTTAAATGACTTTCATGTGGATAAATCCAAGGAATATTTTTAGTAGCTTATCTTACTATATATGTCTTTAATGTATATCTTTGCTTCTCCCCTATCCTCCTCCCTTTTTAGGAAACATGCCTGGCCTTCAGTTTCCATGATTTTGGACTAAATTTTCTAAACTGAGCAATTCCTGCTATCTCCTCTATATGATCAAACTTGTCTGCCAGATCCTTATATGTTGGCTTGGATCTCAATTCTTTGCTTTTTATATATAACAATCTGCCCTCCTCACCTGGGTGATTTAATTCATGCTGATGGCTTTAATTATTGCCTGGTAAGAATTTTACCAGTTTTTATCTCAAGCTCTAGCCATTTCTTTGAGCTCCTATTTTAATAGGATGTTTAAAAGATGCCTCAGAAATACACCAAATTCATAATCTATCATGCCCACACCACTCACCACCACCACCCATAACTTCTCTCTTTTATGTTTTCTATCTCACTGAATGCTACCACCACTAAACTGCACATACCATATATTTAAACACAATTCATAATACGGCTTTCATTATTTCCTTAACCAGCCCAATACCCAGTCTGGCTGACCTTCGCCTCCTAAAATACGTTCATTTCTTCCCAGCTCTGCCACAGGTTGCCAGGTCGCTCTGCCCCTCCCTCACCCTTGCCTCCCCTCCAACCTGCTCTCCTTTCTGCAACCAAAATTATATTTTCAGAACGCAAGTTTGATCACGTCATCATCTGCTAGAAACCCTGAAAGAGATTTCCATTCGTTTGTTAAATATCTTTAATGTGTTCCAAAACATCATAGCCCTTGCCTCTCTCTCCACTTCCGCTGTCACCATCTCTATAGGTTTTCTGTACTCAAGAACTGTTAACCTTCTAATATCTTAGATGACATGTTCCCCATTTCAGAGTACATGCTGTTTCAACCCCAAGCTGAAATGTCTTTCCAGGACATTGATTGCAATTATTTAACTTTTGCTCGACTCATATCTTACTCATATTTCACTTACTTTCATATATCACTTATGTTACCTTTAAAAACTAAGTCTCCTCCAGCACAGACCAACTCTCACAACACCCTCACTTTTCTTTCAGGGTATTTGTCACAGTTGTGATTTTAAATTATAGCTATAATCATTTTATTGCCTAAATATATATTATGAGTGAATGTGTAAATAATTAATCAATTAATATGTACTAGGTACTGGGGTGGCAACAGAGATTTTAAGATAAATGAATTCAGATTCCTGCTGTCCTTGCTGATGGAAAAGAAATCTAGGCAAAGAATTAATGGTATAATGCAGCATGATAAGTATTACAATAAAACTTGTACCACACAAGTTTGTGGAGAGGAAGATCCAATTAATTTTATGTGGAAGGGACAGAACAGACAGGCTTCAAAGAAAAGCTGACATCTGCTCTGGACTTTGAAGGATGATCTGAAGTCAGCAAGGTAAAGACATTGAGGAAAAGAGATCCTAGGCATATAGAACAATATGAACAAAGTCTAAAAGGAACTGGCATGCATGTCAGGTACAAGTGACTGGGCATGAATGTTACATTGTGGCTGGAACATGTGGCCTTTGGAACAGAGTGATGCAAGATAAGGCAAACAGTTGTTGTTGCTGTTTAGTCTCTAAGTTGTGTGGACTCTCTGTGACACCACAGGCTTCCCTGTCTTTCACCTTCTCCTGGAGTTTGCTCAAATTCATGTTCATTGGGTCAGTGATGCTATCCAACCATCTCGTCCTCTGTCATCCCCTTCTTCTCCTTCCCTCAGCATCTTCCGGCATCAGGGTCTTTTCCAATGAGCCAGCTCTTCACATCAGGTGGCCGAAATGTTGGAGCTTCAGCTTCAGCATCAGTCCTTCCAATGAATATTCAGGGTTGATTTCCTTTAGAAACTGTTTGATCTCCTCACAGTCCAAGGGAGTCTCAAGAGTCTTCCGAGCACCACAATTTAAAAGCATCAATTCTTTGGCTCTCAGCCTTCTCTATGGTCCAACTCTCATATCAGTACATGACTACTAGAAAAACCATAGCTTTGACTAGACAGATCTTTGCCAGCAAAATGATATCTCTCCTTTTTAATATGTTGTCTAAGTTTGTCACTACTTTGCCAACAAAGGTCCGTCTAGTCAAGGCTATGGTTTTTCCTGTGGTCACATATGGATGTGAGAGTTGGACTATGAAGAAAGCTGAGCGCCAAAGGATTGATGCTTTTGAACTGTGGTGTTGGAGAAGACTCTTGAGAGTCCCTTGGACTGCAAGGAGATCCAACCAGTCCATTCTGAAGGAGATCAGCCCTGGGATTTCTTTGGAGGGAATGATGCTAAAGCTGAAACTCCAGTACTTTGGCCACCTGATGCGAAGAGTTGAGTCATTGGAAAAGACTCTGATGCTGGGAGGGATTGGGGGCAGGAGGAGAAGGGAACGACAGAGGATGAAATGGCTGTATGGCATCACTGACTCGATGGACATGAGTCTGAGTGAACTCTGGGAGTTGGTGATGGACAGGGAGCCCTGGCGTGCTGAAATTCATGGAGTCACAAGGAGTCGGACACGACTGAGTGACTGAACTGAACTGAACTGAACTGAAGTTTGTCTTAGTTTTTCTTCCAAGGAGCAAGTGTCTTTTAATTTCATGGCTGCAGGAACTGTCTGCAATGAGTTTGGAGCCCAAGAAAATAAAACCTGCCATTGTTTCCACTGTTTATCTATTTTCCATGAAGTGAGGGGATGGATGCCAAGATCTAAGTTTATTGCATGTTGAGTTTTAAGCCAACTTTTTCACTCTCCTCTTTCACCATCATCAAGAAGCTCTTAAGTTTCTCTTTACTTTCTGCCACTACAGTGGCATTGTCTGCGTATCTGAGGCTATTTATATCTTGATTCCAGCTTGTGATTCATCCAGCATGGCACTTCACAAGATATACTCTGCATATAAGTTAAATAAGCAGGATAACAACATACAGCCTTGATGTACTCATTTCCCAATTTGGAACCAGTCCGTTGTTCCATGTCCAGTTCTTTTTTTTTTTTTAAACTTTACATAATTGTATTAGTTTTGCCAAATATCAAAATGAATCCGCCACAGGCAGGGCGAAAAGCAACAGTTAGAACTGGACATGGTATACATGTGTTCCCCCATGTATACCATGTCCAGTTCTAACTGTTGCTTTTTGCCCTGCATACAGGTTTCTCAAAGAGGCAGGTAAAGTGGTCTGGTATTCCCATCTCTAAGAATTTTCTACAGTTTGTTGTAATCCACACAGTTAAAAGCTTTAGCATAGTCAATCAAGAAGAAATAGATGTTTTTTCTGGAATTCCCTTGCTTTCTCTATGATCTAACAAATGTTGAGAATTTGATCTCTGCCTTTTGTAAATCCAGTTTGTACATCTGGAAGTTCACATACTGCTGAAGTCTAGTTTGAAGGATTTTGAGCATTACCTTGTTAGCATGTGAAATGAGTAAAATTGTATAGTAATTTGAACATTCTTCACAATTGCCTTTCTTTGGGATTGGAATGACAACTTGCCGGGAGCCGGCATATTGCATATTGAGTGCATATTGCATATTGCATATTGAGTGCAGCACTTTCCACAGCATCATCTTTCAGGATCTGGAATAGCTCAACTGGAATTCTATCACTGCCGGAAGCCAGCGTGAGGAACTCCGCCCATGACAAAGGTCATGAGGAAGGAGGCTCGGCATACGCAAAGGCGGGATCGAGCCTCAGGAGTCCCCCATCTATCCCCAAAACCAGAGTCTGCCTACTTTACTGCTTTGTGCTCTCACCTACACCTCTGACTTTACTGGGGGCTGTCCCCCACTACCTCTCTCTGAAAAAAGAGTTAGCTTATAGCTCCAGTTAATAATTCCTGGGTGTGACAGTGTTTCAACCTACAAACTCCTTTGGAAATCCTCTAGCCTGCCTGAATAGGTTTTTCTGGCCACATGTGATTGTTCAGAGCCTCCCAACTGTGAGAGGCAGGAGATGTTCTAAACTGTCTAAACACAGATTCCTTTGAGTAGTTAAAAGGTTGATTAGAAATTGTATTGGTGAAGGGTTTTTCACTTATTGGGCCAATGTTTGCTGCTAAGTTTCCATATCCCTTACCTGCTGTGTCCCTGGCAGTGTATTGATTAATATAATTGGTGTAAGTAGTAGCTTTAATGTTTGTAACCTGGGACCCTTGAGTTAATTCTTTTTCTTGTTATAGCCCACCACACCTTTGCTCTGTAGGAATGCAACTTTATCTAATGCTTTTGGAGGATGGCTCCTGACCAATCACCTTTAGAGAAAAATAAGTTTTCTGAAGAAAGGGTCTTAAAATGTTAACAGGCCTCCGGGCCAGAAGATGATGCAAATCACCTAAGCTTTTGCATATGATAAGTTTGCAGGAAGAAAGCCTGGCTTGCTGCATGAGTCTACCCCTTCCCCCATTATCCTCTACGCATAACTTAAGGTATAAAAACTACTTTGGAAAATTAAGTGCGGGCCTTGTTCACCGAAACTTGGTCTCACCATGTCGTCCTTTCTCTTACCTTCTGGCTGAATTATTCAGCCTCTTTTCTCCACTGAATTTCCTCACTGAGCTATCCTTATTTCAGCCTCTTTTCTTCACTGAATTTTCCTACCGAGTTATCCTTATTCTATTACTCTTTATATCCTTAATTAACGTTTAATTAAGCAGTTGTTTCCTGATCCTCGCCAACGCCGTCCCCGCTTCGAATTCCCTGGATCCACCGGGGCTGGACCCCGGCAACAACTGATCTTGTCCAGTCCTGTGGCCACAGCTGAGTTTCCAAATTTGCCGGCATACTGAGTGCAGCACGTTAACAGCATCATCTTTTAGAATTTTAAATAGCTCAGCAGGAAATCCATCATCCCCACTAGGCCCACTTGACTTCATCCTCCAGGATGTCTGGCTCCAGGTTAGTGATCACACCATGACAGTTATCCAGGTCATATATATACTTTTTTATATAGTTCCGTTGTGTATTCTTGCACCTTTTCTTGAGCTCTTCTACTTCTCTTAGGTCCTTACCATTTCTGTCCTTTATTGCACCCATCCTTGCATGAAATAGTCTTTTGATATCTCCAATTTTCTTGAAGAGTTCTCTAGTATTTCCCATTCTATTGTTTTCCTCTATCACTTTGTTTTTTTTACTTAGGAAGGTTTTCTTATCTCTCTTTGCTGTTCTCTGGAACTCTGCATTTATTTGGGTATATCTTCACCTTTCTCCCTTGTCTTTCAATTCTCTCCTTTCCTCAGCTATTTGCAAAGCCTCCTCAGACAACCACTGTGCCTTCTTGCATTTCTTTTTTTGGGGGATGGGTTTGGTCACCCGCTCCTATACAGTGTTATAAACCTTCATCCATAGTTCTTCATAGTAGGATAGGATAAAACTGCAAAGGATCTGAAATACTATGCAAAAGACTTTAGACTTCACTTTTTCTGAATGTAGTTGGATCTCCTTCCCTCTTTTTCTCTTTCTAATGATTCAAGGTGTTTGCAAAAGATAATGAGTGGTAATATGGGCAGTGAAGTGGAAAGGGATGCTATATGAGAGGCCAAGAGACCAATACTACACGATGAAGTTATAATTGCAAGCATGCCAAGTAGCTCAGTCATGTCCAACTCTCTGCGACCCCATGGACTGTAGCCCACCAGACTCCTCTGTCCATGGGATTCTCCAGGAAAGAATACTGATGTGGGTTATTGCCATGCCCTCCTCCAGGGGATCTTCCAGAGCCTAGGATTGAACCATGTCTCTTACATCTCCTGCATTGGCAGGTGGGTTCTTTACCACTAGTGCCAATTAGAGCAATAGCACATAATGTAGAGAGAGTTCTGAAGGTGAAGTAAACATGATCTGGTGACCAACTGAAATGCACTCCAGGGACATGGTGAAATAAAGAAAGAGTCAAAGATGCTAGCTGGGCAACTAAGTGGATTATGAGAGCACTTACTGACGCAGCAGTCACATTAGGAGGAAAAAGTGTTTGTGGAGATGAGTGCCATGTTTTTTTGTGTTTTTAGAGCATACAATCTAATAAACAAGAGACATTATCACAGTCTACATCATGATATCAATATGCAGGAAAATCTTGTTTTTCTTAGCAGCTGGAAAGAACATCTTAAGCGGAGTCTATCATTTATTCATGAAATGTTTTGATAAGTCCACTTAGAGTCAGGGCTAATTAAGATTTTCAGGCCTGAGAATCAAGTACATGGAGTTTTGATCTAACAGAGGAAGAATACATAAAGAAATAAGGATAATTTGGAGGGATGGGGAAAGATTGAAAAAGAGGGAAACACAGTAGCTGGCATCACAGGAGATGGCCAGTGGATATTTGCATGAGAAATGCTTGTAATGTGTGTTGGTAGAGAAAATTTTCTCAGTTTCTCCTACAAATTCTTCAATAAAGTTCTCATTTCTGACTAAGGCCTTGTGAAAGGTGTTTTCTTGGGGAAGAATGTAAAGGTCATTTCATGCATACAGAAATCAGAGGATTTCAATGCAATTTAAGAAAAACCTATACCACTACTCTGGAAGGTGGAGCAAAGCAACCCAGAAGGGATTAATCTCCAAAATACACAAACAGCTCATACAACTCAATACAAAAAAAAAAAAAGGACAATCCAATCAATGAATGGGCAGGAGATCTAAATGGACATTTCTCCAGAGAAGACATACAGATGGCCAAAAAGCAGATGAAAAGATGCTCAACATTGCTCATTATTAGAGAAATGGAAATCAAAGCTACAGCAAGGTATCACCTCACGTCAATCAGAATAGCCACCATCAAAAAGAGCTACAAACAATATATGTTGGAGAGGGTGTGGAGAAAAGGGAACCTTCCTACACTGCTGGTGGGAATGTAAATTAGTGCAGCCACTATGGAGAATGGCATGGAGGCTCTTTAAAAAACATAAAGTAGAACTACTATATGAGCCAGCTGTCCCATTCTTGGGCATATACCCAGAGAAAATAATAATTCAAAAATATATATACATCTCAATGTTCATTGCAACCTATTTCCATTCCAGGACAGGGAAGCAACATAAATGTCCATTAATAGAAGAAGGATAAAGAAGATGTGATACATATATACAAACGCATATTACTCAGCAATGAAGAAGAACAAAATAATGCCATTGCATTATTTAGGTCCAGCCACATGCATGGACCTAGAGATTGTCATACTGAGTGAAGTAAGTCAGACACAGAACAACAAATATCATATGATATTATTAATATATGGAATCAAAAAAGGGTGCAAATGAACTTATTTACAAAATGCATGTAGAGTCACAGATATAGGAAACAAACTTATGGTTACCAGAGGATAAAGAAAGGGGCATATCAAGGATGTATATTGTCACATTTTTTTTTTTTTTAATTTATATTATGCAAAATGCTGAACTGGATGAATCACAAGCTGGAATCAAGATTACCAAAAGAAATATCAAC
Source organism: Bos grunniens (assembly GCF_055505025.1). Lineage (NCBI taxonomy): Eukaryota > Metazoa > Chordata > Mammalia > Artiodactyla > Bovidae > Bos > Bos grunniens. The sequence continues at coordinate 3,646,947 of NC_141176.1, read as the reverse complement.
AGCTTCAGATAAGCAGATGATACCACTCTAAGGCAGAAAGCAAAGAGAAACTAAAGAGCCCCTTGAGGAAGATGTAATAAGAGAGTAAAAAACTGGCTTAAAACTCAGCATTCAAAAAACTAAGATCATGGCATCTGGTCCCATCACTTCATGGCAAATAGATGGGGAAAAAGTGGAAACAATGACAGCTGTTATTTTCTTGGGCTCCAAAATCATTGCAGATGGTGACTGCAGTCATGAAATTAAAAGATGCTTGCCTTGGAAGGAAAGCTATGACAAACTTAGGCAGCATATTAAAAATCAGAGACATTACTTTGCCAGCAAATGTTCATATAGGCACAGCTACGGTTTTTCCAGTAGTCAGGTACAAACATGAGAACTGGACCATAAAGAAGGCTGAGTTTCAAAGAATTGATGCTTTTAAATTGTGGTGCAGGAGAAGGCTCTTGAGAGTCCCTTCAACTGCAAGGAGAGCAGAACAGTCAATTCTAAAGGAAATCAACCCTGAAGGACAGATGCTGAAGCTGAAGCTCCAATACTTTGGCCACCTGATGCTAAGAGATGACTCAATGGATAAGATCCTGAAGCTGAGAAAGATTGAGGGCAGGAGGAGAAGAGGGTGACAGAGGATGAAGTGGACATGAGTTTGAGCAAACTGCTGGAGATGGTAAAAGACAGGAAAACCTGGCATACCGCAGTCTGTGGGGTTACAAAGAGTAGAATATGACTTACTGACTAAACAATGAGGGAGGAAGGAAAATTGGGAGCTTGGGTCTGATATATATACACTACTATACATAAAATATATAAGTAGTAATGAGAACCTGCTATATAGCACAAGGAAATCTACTCAGTGCTCTGTAATGGGCTATATGGGAAAAGAATCTTAAAAAGTAAAAAGAAAACGTGGACAGATATATGTATATAATTGATTCACTTTACTGTACAACTGAAATGAACACAACATCATAAACTAATTATCGGAGAAGGCAATGTCAGCCCACTCCAGTACTCTTGCCTGGAAAATCCAGGATGGAGGAGCCTGGAAGGCTGCAGTCCATAGGGTCACTGAGGGTCGGACATGACTGAGCGACTTCACTTTTCATTTTTCACTTTCATGCACTGGATAAGGAAATGGCAACCCACTCCAGCGTTCTTGCCTGGAGAATCCCAGGGACGGGGGAGCCTGGTGGGCTGCGGTCTATGGGGTCGCACAGAGTCGGACAGGACTAAAGCGACTTAGCAGCAGCAGCAGCAGCAGTACATAGAGGAACAGAATAACATAGGATATTTCCTGAGATGGAAGAGGACATTCCACAGAAAGGAACAAAGGGTGACCAAAGGCACAGAGACATAAAATTGCAAGTAGTCTAGGATGATTGTGGTGTAAAGGGTAAAAGAAAGAGGGGGAAATTTTTGAAATAATTTTAAACCAAAATTTTCTATTCAAAATAGAGTCTTTTTTCAATTATTCCCAACAGTATTTGGGAGCAGATTTATGCTACTTCCTATGTAGTCATATTAAATATTTTAAAATGAATACTTATAAAAAAGTGTAAGGAAAAAAACAATGACCACATACAAGGCAAACAAAGTTAACCATTCTTCACCATTCTGTCATTGAAAAAAGTTCTGAACGAGCTAAATCTCTTATATATACACCACTAAAGAAGTGTTTTACACGAGGCTAAAAAGAAATAACCATGTACATGGGCTGAGCGTACCTGCCCTCCTGGCATGCACATCACTGATTATTTCCTGTAACAGTCCCATGAAAAAGGTATATTCTTGGTAAAAATCAAAGCTTAGTAATCAGAGTGAAGCCTCCATCTCTGGTTGAAGAAGAATCTGCAGAATCTGTAGTAAAAGTGCTCATGAATGTGGATTTCCTTTCCCTTCACTCAGAGTGGCTATATGCTTAACATGACTTTCTTCTCAGGGCCAAAGTGCAGTCTCCTTCCAATTACAGGGTAGGTAAGTAATTATGTGTGACTAATTCTGCAAAGCTCTCATAAAAGATATAAGGTTTAGCACCATTACATTTCCAGTGTTCTTTAATAATTATTAAAACAAAGGACTATACCTATTGTAGAAGGCTCAGTGGACCTTGTGTTTCCTTCCTCTGCATCTGTAATGAATTGAATAGATTTTATATTTTCAACAAATCAATTGTCTATTCCCTAATCTACATTATTGTTCTCATAGAAAAGATGAAACACTTTACTCTTCTAGGCAGAAGTGTGCGATCACATTTAATTAAGTACAGGGTTTATGTAAACTATTCGTTGAAATGAAACAGAAACATATCACTCAATAGCAAAGCTAAATTAGTCCAAAAATTCATTAAACTTTTCTCTCTCAACTTAATTTTAAAGCCCAAGATTATTAGTAAACCTCTGAATATGGCTCTTTCTGCATACATAACATATTTAAGGAAAAGCACTGCTCCTTCCACAAGTCTCTCAAAAAGATCTCTTTAACTCTTTTTCAAAACATCAAGGAATATGATGTCAATTTTTCATCTTTTCTCTAGCATGTTACAGAACGTCTTGGCTGTTGTATACATTTTGACAGTTCTAACATACTGAATCTAGAGCCATCCAAAAATCCTTAGTGAAAGTGAACAGTGATTGTGTAGGAGGATTTTTCTCACATTTCTATTTGGACCTCCACTAGCTCACAAAACATAAGTTGGGTTTGAGAATTCTTTTATTAACATTATTTAACCATGTTAAAGAAACTCCTTTCAGAAAAAAATTTAGTCCAACCACATGAACTCTCTGGGAAATCACTTAGTTAACCTGTGAGACCAGGTTAATCATGGTTTAAGTGCCTGTGGCTTTGTTTAAAATCTGCATCACTGAAAACAATTCACAACTCCCACAGTTAAGCTTACAACTGTCATGAGGCTGGCTGCCTCAAATACCTGGGAAATACACCCAAAGCTCATAGCTCTCACCAACCCTAAATTTATCCCACTGGGTATAACCAGATCACTACAAAGACCACATTAAAAAATAATATTAGAAAACCTTCTTGAGAGATGATTGGTTATCCCTGCTACTATTTTTCATTCTTTTAATAAATTTATTTTCATGACCACGTCAAAATTTATGACTTCCAAGCAAAAAATATACCTAAAGCTAATCAGTCATGCGATGTTCAAGAAAACTATAGTCCTGGTTCATGGTGAGGTTGCATTAGTTCAGCAAATCTATCCAAGCACACAAATCTAGAAGCTGTTTTGATGCTGTGCCCTATTTCTCAGTAGTAATATGTCAGTTCTCATTAGGTATACAATAAAGTGTATTGCAAGACCTTTAAAGTCAGCAAGCATTTTGACATAACCTGATATCAGGATGAACAGCTGTTGTAAAGTGATTCTTAAGGAAAGTACAGATGCAGTCACAACTACTGAACAAGAAAAAGAGAATTAAAATGTTTTTTTTTTAAATTAGCAGACATAAATTTTGCTGCAACTGTGGGTAGTTGGTTAACTATTCTCTTTCCACAGATATTAACAAATCTCTGAGTATAATCACCCACGTTTTAATAGTTAAAGTTCCTTAAAAGTCTCCTCCCACCACCTTCAGTAGTGTTTTCAGTCGTGGAAAAAGCAGAGAAAATATTGGCATACATTTTATTTATCACACCAAAAGTAAAATTGTGAAAGTAAATAAAAATGAAAACAGAGCCAGACACAAAAAATTTCAGCTTCTGAAGTATTATGTTTTTTGAAAAAGGCTTTCTATGCTACTGCCCTTAACTCTTCATGTTCCCAATCATGTTTAAATATGTGTAGCAAAAGACAGCTAAGTCACACAAAGTGTTAGAGAAACTGTCCCACAAAAGGAAAGAGTAGAGTACTAAATGAGAATAAACAGAAAACAAGGAAACATCATATGTTATCTTCATAAAAACACCTGTGTTAATTAATCTTCAGTAAACATCTATATTTGCAATTATTTTTAAATGTACACAGTGTAAAGTAACAGATTATAATCCTAAAAATTATACTAAAATTAACTATTAGGAAATTAATTCCTGCAATCAAGAAACCTTGTGGTTAGTTTTTAAATTAGCAACAGGCTTTCTTACTGACAAAAGTTTTTGTTTATACTAAACAGACAGCTACACCTACTAAGACAGTCTCCTTATTTATTCAGGAAGAATTTTTGAAAGCCCACTATGTGTCAGAATCTGTCTGTACCAGTCATTCTTATCAAAAGAAATGTCAACAGATACATATCTTTTTTTTTTTTTGTAAGATTAGGTTTTGCATATATATGATATACACCAGAAACAGCACTTGCTGAGATGGGCATATGATGTGTGGATTTATTCACTGTGAATAAGAAGTGAGAAGACTAGAGAAATATCTGCCTGGCACCAAGAGTCAAGACGGACTGCATGGGCCACAGAGAAACACGGCAGCACAACCTGGACAGAGAGCCGCCCGTAGGGAGCAACACCACGATGGAAAGAGCAGAGCAAAGTACGCTCATAACCATGAAATGTCACCACACTTCCAGCTGTGAAGGGACTGCTGCTATGGCTGTTTTTTAAAATGTTGCTTTAGGTTTTTCACCCCTTTGTGTGTGCTGCCAAAATTATAATATTAGAAAGCTGAGCTGAACTCAAATCAACTGAGCGCCATTATAGTCATCAACTGTTTGGACTTCTTCAGCAACCACTAATAACCCTCAAAAACCATCTCAATGAATATGGCTATTGACAGCTGGAGTTGTCTAGCTCTCCTTTTCCCCCAGAAATTCCCCACCCCACTTTATGCCCCATTCATATGTCTTTCATAGCATGTAACATGTTTATGCACTTCTTCATAAGTCTGTCTTGTTTAACATGCCATGATCATCTGGAGAGTAACATCCTTGTCTTATGCAACTTGTTATCCACTATGCATGGCACGTAATATGATTTCCTACCAAATAAATAAATAAATAAATAATTTGTATTTGAATGTGTTAAGTAATTCAGGCCAGAAAAGCAAATAAAACCAGTATTATTAATATCAATATTTTATTTTGGGAAGATCAAACTTTGATTTTAAAATGTGATATTTCTCATTAGTATTGCTATGATCCTGTTGACTCACATTGCAAAGGCTATATCTCCAAATTCTGCCTACATAATTAACCATCAGCATGATGCAGAAGTCACTCAACCTCTCTATCCCTTAGCAGTAAAAAATATTCTAACTTACCTTACAGTAAGGTTGGGAGAAACCAACTATGAAGCAAATTATAATACAAAGTCTATAAAGAGATTAATGAGAAGGATTCTGATTTGTACAAAGTGGTTATAATTAAACAAAGTCATTCTGGATTCAACAGGAACTTAAAACAGAAACAAAGCAGCTATTGAAATAATGTCAAAGTTATTTCAATTTATCCTATTTATCTTAACAGTATTATATCCAGATCATAGTTGATATTTATTCTCCTAGTTCCTGAATACATTTCTGAGATTACTTAAGATGCCTTATGTTGTAATAATTAATAAACCATTGAAGTTATTAAGCTCACTATTTATTTTAAAATCCATAACTCTGAAACAAGGCAATGAATGTATAAGCTAATGAAATATTAAAGTGGGATATATTTGGAAAGATATAAAAATCCAAGGATCTTTTGGTGCAAATATCAAGCTTCCATAAAAATAGTGCACTGAATATCACGTTCCCTTCACCTAAACTCATCAATCAGTTTAACATTTTGCCCACAAGTGCTCTGTCTACACACACACACACACACACACACACACACACACACACACTTATTTTAGTTTTTGCTGAACCACTTTAAACTGCACATATTATAATATTCATCTCTAAATACTAAATAGTCCACCTTGTATCATTTAAGAAACAGGAAACAAGAACATCCTCCTACATAGCCCCAATACCCTTATCACACTCAAGAAATAAACCACTGATGCAACATTTGTTAATACAGTGTTTCTTAAGTTACTTGGGGAGAGGGATCAGTATTCCCTATTTCCAATCAGTTGAGAAATTATAGTTTAATGAAATACAATAACAAAGAATTACTAAAAAATGAGCAAGCACCTGTATATCACAAAAATGTCTAGTTACTATAGAAATTTCTAATTGCCTACTCAATTCTGTATGTATCTCCTTGTTGAACAATAAATATCAGCTCACGGATTAGCATCCCCTTAAGGACCATGCTTTGAACGGCCTTGTTATGATACTGAGCAGATATTCAAATGTCCCAAATTACTAATCCCTAACCCACCAGGTACATCTGTGATGTGACCCAGACAAAAATCAACTTTAATGCATCAAGTTTGGTTTTAAGAAATCTATTCTGAGGTAGGTTTATATTTTTTGTCTGGTACATCCCAGAGAAGTGTGAAGTAGCTTTCTGTAGGCTCTGATTTGGCTCTCTCTACCCTATTGCTGTGCACCTGCTAAGTGCTTAGTGAGAGGGGTTGGGTAGTTCGAATAGAAAGATTTCATGGTTTCGTGTCATGCTGGGTGGTATTGGAGGATCACAACCTTCTACTTTGGGATTTCTTAGCAGAATTCCTGCTGATGCTGTTACAAAGAAATGCCTAGTAACTTTTCAGATATAAAAACTTTTCAGTAACTTTTCAGCAATAGTAAGAGCTAACATTTGTTGAACATGTTAAGTAGAAAACTGTACTTGTGTGTCTAATTTATTTAACCAAGTCTTTGGTTGGAGATGAGTCAATCAAGACTTGGAGACATGAAGTAACTTGCAAATGATATACAGATGGTAAGAAACAAATTCCAATTTAGGCATATAACAGATCCCATTCTCCTAAACAATACTGAAATGCTCACATTAGTAGGCATTTACAGAGACATCATTCAGTGATATGTAGAAAATGCTTTTCCAGATAATTGCTAAGGTAGCTGTCAGGGTTGACATTTATGAGTCTATCCAGTCATAATATGCAAAATATCAAGCAACTGGTCAGAGTGGATACCTAACTAGTCTGAAAGGAAGCCAGCACACTCTAGTTTCTCAAAGGATGTTTATCAGAGGGTAACTTACAATAGTCCAAACTTGGAAAATAATCTCCATCAGTGTGGGCCTAGTCACGTAAGTTGTGGTGTAAACATATAGTGACATCTACCATTTTTACAAATAGTATGACAAAGTTGTGCACTTGTTGAAGAAATGCCCAGGGAATATCAAAAAGCAATAAAGGCAGTTTACAAAGTTAAAAAAAAAAAAAAAAAAAAACACCTGTCTTCATTGTTGTTCTTCAGCTAGCAAGTTATGTCCGACTCTTTGTGACCCGATGGGCTGCAGCACAACAGGCCTCTCTATCCCTCACCATATCCTGGAGTTGGCCCAAGTTCATGTCCATGAAACAGTGACAGCATCCAACCATCCCATCCTCTGTTGCCCTCTTCGTCTTCCTTCAATCTTTCCCAGCACCAGAGTCTTTTCCAATGAGTCAGCTCTTTGCATCAGGTGACCAAAGTATTGGAGCTTCAGCTTAAGCATCAATGGTCTCAATGATTTATTCAGAGTTGACTTCCTTTAGGACTGACTAGTTTGATCTCCTTGTTATCCAAGGGATTCTCAAGGGTCTTCTCCAGCACTGCAGTTTGAAAGCATTAATTCTTCAGTGTTCAGCCTTCTTTATGGTCCACCTCTCATATCTGTGCATAACTACTGGAAAAACCATAGCTTTGACTAGACAGGCTTTTGTCAGCAAAGTGATGTTATACCTGAATGACCTAGTGGTTTTCCACTAGGGTTAAGTTCAGGAAGAGCCAGAGGGCTCTAGGAAATAGAGTCTCCAGTACTAAAGGGCACACATGAAATCTTACATGCTCTGTGACCAAGGTAGAAGCAATCATTTGAAAGGAGCCAGAGTCAGACACACCTGCCCATCTTGGAGAGTCTCCCATAGAAGCAAGAAACAATTTAAGCTCACCTTGAGGATGGAAATGCTAGCAAGAGCCATTTGGGTGAGCTCCTTCTACCACAATAAACTGGTGTATTTTGAAGTCCTCCTTCTAGCTTATTAGCTCCAGAACATGGCCCTACCCACCAGTCTATTGGCACTAGTTCTGGGATGCCTAATGTTAAGCAACTACTTGGGCAGTGACACACCCTACTCACCAGTAGTCTTGTTGCCCAAAGTCAACTTGAACCCATCTCCACCTCAGGGCCTGGCTCTGTCCACCAGACGGTCCAGGATACCCATAGCACTAGCACGAGTGCAGTACCTCCCAGGAATTTGCAGCCAGAGGCCCTGGAATCAGGATCACCCACCAGAGAGTAGACACCAGCCTCAAGAACCCTAAGTCTCAGCTCCACACACCAGGAGGTGGTCACCACTTCTGAGATATCTTGGACTCCTCAGCCACCTACTCCAGGGACCTACCACTACTCACCAGTGAACCAACAGATTACAAACACCCCAAATCCTTCAAGCAGGCCTTGTCAGCAACTGGTTCCATCCACCAGCAAGCCAGTATTAGATTAAGGATGTCCAGCCCCACAACACCCAACTCCAGAAGATAACTCAGCCCACTAGTGGGCCAACATTATCCTCGTGGGGTCCTGCAGCCACCAGGCTTGTTATTCAGCCCTGGTTATAATCAGCCAGCAGCTTCTGCAGAAGGCAAGGCCTGGCACCAACCTGACCAGGGGATCAGTCACACCTACAAGACCACCCATAGTAGTTACCCCAACACAACAGAAGGACGTATGCAGCCCACAGAGGAGGAACTCCAGAACATATAGCTCTGGTGGCCAGAGTGGAGAGAGCTGGGGGCACAGGAGGTCTCTGGAAAAGAACTTCTCCAAGGCCAGGAAGTATAACAAATGCATACAAGTAAAAACATCCAGAAGCAAGAACAAGAATCTCATGGCCTCCAGAATGAAAACAAAAATCAGAGGAAACTAACCAAAATAATCACATGGATCATAGCCTTGTGTAACTCAATGAAACGATGAGCCGTGCTGTGCAGGGCCACCCAAGACGGATGGGTAATGGTGGAGGCTTTAGCAAAACATGGTCCACTGAAGAAGGGAATGGAAAACCACTTCATCATTCTTGCCTTGAGAATGCCATGAACACATGAACAATATGAGAAAGCAAAAAGGTATGAAGCTGGAAGTTGAGCCCATCCCTGCCCCAGATCCATAGGTAACCAACATGCTACTGTGGCAGAGTGGTAAAAAGGCTCCATAAAGAATGAAGGGGCTGAACCAAAGTAGAAATGAAGCCCAGTTGGGGATGTGTCTGGTGGTGAAAGTAAAGTTCAATGCTGTAAAACACAATATTGCATAGGAACCTGAAATGTTAGATCCATGAATCAAGGTAGATTGGAAGTGGTCAACCAAGAGTTGGCAAGAGTGAAAAAAAAAATCAACATTTTAGGAATCAGTGAACTAAAATGAATGGGAATGGGTGAATTTAATTCATATGACCATTATATCTACTACTGTGGGCAAGAATCTCTTAGAAGGAAAGGAGTAGCCCTCATAGTCAACAAAAGAGTCCAAAATACAGTACTTGGTTACAATCTCAAAAATGATGGAATGATCTCGGTTCCTTTTCAAAGCAAACCATTCAGTGTCACAGTGTTCTAAATCTATGCCCCAACCACTTATGTTGAAGAAGATGAAAACGAATGGTTCCATGAAGACCTACAAGACCTTCTAGAACTAACACCAAAAAAAAGTTGTCCTTTTCATGATAGGGGATTGGAATGCAAAAGCAGGAAATCAAGAGATACATGGAGTAACAGGCAAGTTTGGCCTTGGAGTATAAAATGAAACAGAGAAAAGGCTAACAGAGTTTCACAAAGAGAACACACTGGTCATAGCAAGTATTATTTTCCATCAACCCAAGAGATGACTCTACACATGGATATTACCAGATGATTAATAATGAAATCAGACTACTTATGTTTTTTGCAGCCAAAGATGGAGAAGTTCTATACAGTCAGCAAAAGCATGTCCTGGAGCCGACTGTGGTCATATTATGAGTTCCTGATTGTAAAATTCAGACTTATATTAAAGAAAGTAGGGAAAGCCACTAGGCCATTCAGGTATGACATCACTTTGCCAACAAAAGTCTGTATAGTCAAAGCTATGGTTTTTCCAGCAGTCATGCACAGATGTGAGAGGTGGACCATAAAGAAGACTGAGCACCAAAGAATTGATGCTTTCAAACTGTGGTGTTGGAAAAGACTCAGAGAGTCCCTTGGTCAGCAAGGAGATCCAACCAGTCAGTCCTAAAGGAAATCAACCCTGAATACTCATTGGAAAGGCTGATGCTGAAGCTGAAGTTCCAATACTTTGGCTACCGGATGTGAAGAATGGACTCACTGGAAAAGACCCTGATGCTGGGAAAGATTGAAGGCAGGAGGAGAAAGGGGCAACAGAAGATGAGATAGTTGGATGGCATCACTGACTCAATGGACATGAGTTGAGCAAGCTCTGAAAAAGATAGTGAAGGACAGGGAAGCTGTCATGCTGCAGTTCCTGGGATTGCAAGGAGTCAGGCATGACTAGTATTGTTAAACATATTTTCATGTGCATATTTGCCATTTATATGTTTTCTTTGGCAAAGTGTTCTGTTCTTTCACCCACTTTCTGATTGAATTTTTTGCTTTTTTACTTTTGAATTAGACAGTATCATATACATTCTTAAAGTGAATAACTTACCAAACACATAATTTGAAAGTATTTTCTCCCATTTCGTGGCCTGTCTTTTTATTGTCTAAATGGGGTCTTTCACAGAAGAAAGGTTTTTAATTTTGGTGAGGTTTAATTTATTAGTTTCTTTTATAGATCATGCCTTTCATCTCTTATCTGAGAACTAGTCAACTAACACTATAAAGATTTTCAATATAATGTCTTCTAAAAGTTTTGTTGTTTTGTCTTTCACATTTAAATCATAAGAGTCCATTTTGAGTTCAGTTTTCTGGAGTATTTGCATATTGACATCCAATTATTCCAGCATCATTTGTTAAAGAGACTACCCTTCCTCCATTTAAGTACTTTGCAGCTTTCTCAGAAACTGTAACTTCAATTTAACATAAATAAGCTTAATAATCCTTCAATTTAAAATTATAAGTCCAGAGCAAGTATGTGTTATATTATAATATCTGAGACAATTTTAGTTTGTTGGATTTATAAGACTTTTTTCAGAGTGAGGAGGCTCTTTTATTTACCTTTTCTCCTTTTGTTTTATTCAGTTTTAGTGAGATACATCATGTTCTATTGACAAATAGGAATTATATATATGTAAGGAGTACAGCTTAATTTGAAGTTCTCCAAAGATTTTTTTGTTATATAACTGACTAAAAAGAAATTGATCATATTAAATGTATAATCTTAAACTTATTAAAATTTACTTTAAAATTTTTATTTTATTATATTTATATTTATAAAAATATTATTATATGTTATTATATTTATATTTATAAGAATATATAATATAATTTATATAAAATATATTATTACATATATTACATTCTCTATATATTTATATAATTTATATAAATTTATATAATTTATAAATATATATGTGATAAAATATATAAATATACATAATTTGTAGAATTATATATGTTAAAAATATATAATTTACATAATATGTTATATATAATACAATATATATTATATTATATATTATATGTTGTATATATTTATATTTTATAGTATATATAATATTATATAATATAATATTAATATATATATTATACATTAATATATATACTATAATATGTATTATAAAACATAGTATAAAATATTATATAATATTATACATTATATTTTATACATTATATGTTATATAACATTATATATATTTTATATATAATATATCATATGCATTATATATAAATATATAATATATTATATACATTATGTTATATTATATTGTATTATAATGTAATATAATTATAAATAATTATAATGTATAATTATATATTTATTTATACATTATACATTATATATTATATATTACTTATATACTATATATAATATGATGCATTATATATTATTTATATATTATATAATATTATTAGAATAATAATAACTACTTATAAAATATAATATATATATTATGCAATAGTATATATTGTACTATATTACATTTTATTATATATATTATATTATATATATTATACAATGTTATATATTATATACAATTATCTTATATTTACTATATAATACATACTATATATTGTATTTAATTATATTTTATTATATCACATATATTATATTCTATAATATATATTATATATTATAATATATATTATATATTATATTATATTGTTATGTTATATATATTATATTATATAGTATATATTATTATGTAATGTATATTACACACATTATCTATATTAACATATATAATTATAATATATAATATAATATATATTATATTATATATATTAATATACACTATATATATTTTTATAATATATATTATATATATACTACATATATTATATATTATATATATTATATTATATATTATACAATACATAATATATATTATTATATTATATACTATATATAATATATATATTATATATATATAATATATAACATATAATATATAATTATAACATATATATTGTATATATTATATATTTATAATATATATTGTATATATAATATATTGTGTAAATAATAAATATTATATATTATATTATATACATAACATATATTATACATATTATTATATTATATATTATTTTATTATGTTATTATATATATTATATATATAATAAATAATATTATATAATATATATAATTAAAAGACGCTTACTCCTTGGAAGGAAAGCTATAACCAACCTAGATAACATATTTAAAAGCAGAGACATTACTTTGCCAACAAAGGTTCATCTAGTCAAGGCTATGGTTTTTCCTGTGGTCATGTATGAATGTGAGAGTTGGACTGTGAAGAAGGCTTAGTGCTGAAGAATTGATGCTTTTGAACTGTGGTGTTGGAGAAGACTTTTGAGAGTCCCTTGAACTGCAAGGAGATCCAACCAGTCCATTCTGAAGGAGATCAGCCCTGGGATTTCTTTGGAAGGAATGATGCTAAAGCTGAAACTGCAGTACTTTGGCCACCTCATGCGAAGAGTTGACTCATTGGAAAAGACTCTGATGCTGGAAGGGATTGGGGGCAGGAGGAGAAGGGGACAACAGAGGATGAGATGGCTGGATGGCATCACTGACTCAATGGATGTGAGTCTCAGTGAACTCCGGAAGTTGGTGATGGACAGGAAGGCCTGGTGTGCTGCGATTCATGGGGTCCCAAAGAGTCAGACACGACTGAGTGACTGATCTGATCTGATCTGATTATAATATATAAATATATTTATATATTATAAATATATTCATATTATATATAATACATATAAATATATATTATATATATATTATATATATAATATATATGAATATATATTAATTGTATACATTGTATATATAATATATATTATAAATATTATATAATAATATTAAAATTAATATTAATAATACATAATAATAATGTATAATTATTATATATTATTCCTCAAGTTGCGAGGGGCTCAGTGGGATTCCTCTCGAGTCACTGCCCCTGAATAGGGCCTTGTCTAGAGTTCAGTTGGGAAACTCCGTGTTCCTCTCTGGCGGCGACAGGGATCTTGGGCTTCCTATCAAGGTTCAACTAGGGAGTCAGGCCCGTCTGGTGTTGAACCATGGAATTCTGCATTCTTCTCGAGTTGTCAAAGGCGTGTCAGGCCTCCGGTTGAGTTCAGGCAGGGATTTGGGCTTTTTCAAGAGGATAGGCAGGGCCGACAGGCCTCCCATCCTGTTGTGAGGGGTACTCGGTGTCCCATTGGAGCCGGTGCAGGGGAATCAGGACTTATCTGGAGCTGAGGGGGAACTCGGTGTCCTTTTTCCTTGCAGCAGGATCCGCGGGGTTCCACTGGAGATTCAATTCGTGACACAGGCCTCCTCTTGTGGTGCGAGGGGAAGTTGGGATTCCTCTTGAGTTGAAGCAGGAAATGGGCCCTCATCTCCAGATGAGAGGGAACACACAGGGCTCTTCTTGAGTTGTGGCGGGAACCTCGGCTTTCATCTTGAGTTGTGATGGGGATCTCTGGGCCCCCTTGAGTTGCATGAAGGGAGTCAAGCCTCCTCTCGAGTTTTGAGAGGGAACTCGGGATTGCTCTCGAGGCGCTGCAGGAGAAAAGGGCCTCATCTCGTGTTGACAGGGAAATCTCCTGGTTTGTCTCCAGTTGTGGCGGGAGGCTTGGGGTTCCTCTGCAGGTACCACCGGGAGCTCAGGGAGCCTCTCATGTTGCCTCAGGGAAGTCAAGTCTCCATTCAAGTTGTGAGGGCGAGCGCAGGAGTGCTCTGGAGTCACGGCAGGGGAATCAGGTCTCAATTCGCATGGAAAGGGGAATCTCAAGGTGTTTCTCGAGTTGCGACAGGAAGTGTGGGTTCCCTCAAGTTGCCACGGGGACCTGAGGGAGCCTCTCATGTTGTCTCTGGGAAGTCAGGAATCCTTTCGAGTTGTGAGGGACCTCTCGGGATTCCTCTCAAGTTGGTGCAGGCGACTAGGGCCTCATGCCGAGTAGAGGCGGGAAACTCAGGTTTCCTCTCCAGCTCTGACAGGGATCTCAGGGTCTCTATGGAGGTTCCACTGGGGAGTCAGACGTCGTCTTATGTTGGGGCATGGAACTGCACTTCCCTCTCGAGGTGGCAAAGGGGTGTCAGGCCTCCTGTCAAGTTGAGGTAGGGATCAGGGGCTATTTCTAGAGGTGCCACGGGGCTCTGAGGCTTCCCTTCGTGTCGTAAGTTGATCCTCGGGGTGACATTCGAGTAGTTGCAGGGGAATGAGGCCTTATCTCGAGTGGATGGGGACATTGGGGTCTTTTCAAATGGTGGCACAACCACTGGAGTTCGTCTCGAATTTCAAGGTGAGACCGGCCTCGTCCTGAGGTGCGACGGAAATGTCGGGATTCCTTTGCAGACGAAGCAGGGGATTGGATCCTCGTCTCGAGATGAGGACGGGAAACTGGGGCTCTTCTTGAGTTGTGGCGGGAAACTCAGTGTTCCTCTCGAGTGGAGACGAGTATGTCGGGGAACTTCTTGAGTTGCCTAAAGGGTGTCAAGTACCCTTTCGAGGCTCTAGAGGGAAGGTGGGATTTCTCTCAAGACTGCAGCTGAAAGGGGCCTCATCTCGCCTTGAGGGGAGACTCTCCTAGGTTTCTCGAGTTGCCGCAAGACACTTGGAGTTCCTCTCGAATTGCGACGGGGACCTCAGGGACCTGCTCATGTTGCCTCAGGAATGTCAAGTCTCCATTCGAGTTGCCAGGGGCCTCTCGGGATTCCTCTCCAGTGGGTGCAGGGGCATAGGGCCTCATCCTGAGTTGAGGCCGGAACCTCAGTGTGCCTCTTCAGTTCTGACATGGATCTCAGGGTTCCTATGGAGTTTCAACAGGGGAGTCAGGCCTCGTCTCGTGTGGAGACATGGAACTCCGCTTCCCTCTCGAGGTGTAAAGGAGGTGTCAGGCTTCCTGTCGAGTGGACACAGGATTCTGCAGCTTTTTCTCGAGATGCCACTAGGCTGTCACCCCTCCCTTCATGTTTTGAGTCGATCCTCGGGGTTCCAGTTGAGTCAGTGCAGGGGAATCACGCTTATCTGGAGTGGATGGAGAAATCAGGGTCTTTTCGAATTGAAGCACAACTTCTGAGGATGCGCTCGAGTTTCAAGGGGAGACCAGCATCCTCCTGAGGGCCGACGGCAATGTCAAATTCCTTTTCCGACGAAGCAGGGGAATTGACCATCATCTCGATTAGAGTAGGGGGAAAACGGGGGTCTTCTTGAGTTGTGGCATGAACTCGGGGTTCCTCTCCAGTCGGGACAAGTATCTCGGGCAACGTCCTGAGTTGTATCAAGGGTGTCAAGTACCCTGTCGCGTATCAAGAGGGAACATGGGGTTTCTCTCGAGACACTGCTCTGGAAAAGGGTCTCATCTCACATTGAGAGAAGAATCTCATAGTTGTTCACGGGTTGCAATGGGAAGCGTGGGGTACGTCTAGAATTGCAATATATGTGTATATATATGTATTATATATTAATATATAATATAATTATTAATAATATTAATAATTATTAATAATATTGATAATTATACTATTATACAATATATTTTATATTTACATATTATATATATGATATATGATATATTAATATAATTTTAATATATAATATATAATACATATTATATATCATATATGTATTATGTATATGTATTATGTATTATGTATGTATATACATATGTATTATGTATATTAATATATTTTATGTTAATTATATATTACATGTATTATATTCTGATTAATTATATTATATATTATATTAATTAATATATTAATATGATATATTTATATATATTACTATACATTATATATCATATATATTATATACTATGTATATTAATATAATGTATGCTAATTATATATATGATTATATGTATTTTATATATTATTTATATAATATAATATATAGTTTATATATATTATCATATAATATGTATAATATATTACATAATTTAATATATAATATTATATTGTTATAATTATTATATTATAATATATATTATATAATATATATAATGTGTATATATATGTATATTTAATAAATATATATAATGTATATAATATATATACAAATATAGTACTCTTGCCTGGAAAATCCCCTGGGCAGAGGAGCCTGGTAGGCTGCAGTCCATGGGGTCGGTGAGAGTCGGACACGACTGAGTGACTTCACTTTCACTTTTTACTTTCATGCATTGGAGAAGGAAATGGCAACCCACTCCAATGTTCTTGCCTGGATTATCCTAGGGATGGGAGAGCCTGGTAGGCTGCTGTCTATGGGGTCGCACAGAGTCGGACCTGACTGAATCGACTTAGCAGCAGCAGCAGCATATATAAATACATTTAATATATAGCCTTCTTCAATGATCAATGCAAAGAAATAGAGGAAAACAACAGAATGGGAAAGACTAGGGATCTCTTCAAGAAAATCAGAGATACCAAAGGAACAGTTCATGCAAAGATGGGCTCGATAAAGGACAGAAATGGTATGGACCTAACAGAGGCAGAAGATATTAAGAAGAGATGGCAAGAATACACAGAAGAACTGTACAAAAAAGATCTTCATGACCCAGATAATCACGATGGTGTGATCACTGACCTAGAGCCAGACATCCTGGAATGTGAAGTCAAGTGGGTCTTAGAAAGCATCACTATGAACAAAGCTAGTGGAGGTGATGGAATTCCAGTTGAGCTATTCCAAATCCTGAAAGATGATGCTGTGAAAGTGCTGCACTCCATATGCCAGCAAATTTGGAAAACTCAGCAGTGGCCACAGGACTGGAAAAGGTCAGTTTTCATTCCAATCCCAAAGAAAGGCAATGCCAAAGAATGCTCAAACTACCGCACAATTGCACTCATCTCACATGCTAGGAAAGTAATGCTCAAAATTCTCCAAGCCAGGCTTCAGCAAGATGTGAACCGTGAAATTCCTGATGTTCAAGCTGGTTTTAGAAAAGGCAGAGGAACCAGAGATCAAATTGCCAACATCCGCTGGATCATGGAAAAAGCAAGAGAGTTCCAGAAAAAATGTATTTCTGCTTTATTGACTATGCCAAAGCCTTTGACTGTGTGGATCACTATAAACTGTGGCATATTCTTCAAGAGATGGGAATACCCGACCACCTGATCTGCCTCTTGAGAAATTTGTATGCAAGTCAGAACAACAGACTGGTTCCAAATAGGAAAAGGAGTACATCAAGGCTGTATATTGTCACCCTGTTTATTTAACTTATATGCAGAGTACATCATGAGAAACACTGGACTGGAAGAAACACAAGCTGGAATCAAGATTGCCAGGAGAAATATCAATAACCTCGGATAGTGAAGAGGAATTAAAAAGCCTCTTGATGAAAGTGAAAGTGGAGAGTGAAAAAGTTAGCTTAAAGCTGAACATTCAGAAAACGAAGATCATGGCATCCGGTCCCATCACTTCATGGGAAATAGATAGGGAAACAGTGGAAACAGTGGAAACAGTGTCAGACTTTATTTTTCTGGGCTCCAAAATCACTGCAGATGGTGACTGCAGCCATGAAATTAAAAGACGCTTACTCCTGGGAAGGAAAGTTATGACCAACCTAGATAGCATATTCAAAAGCAGAGACATTACTTTGCCAACAAAGGTTCGTCTAGTCAAGGCTATGGTTTTTCCTGTGGTCATGTATGGATGTGAGAGTTGGACTGTGAAGAAGGCTGAGTGCCGAAGAATTGATGCTTTTGAACTGTGGTGTTGGAGAAGACTGGACTGCAAGGAGATCCAACTGGTCCATTCTGAAGGAGATCAGCCCTGGGATTTCTTTGGAAGGAATGATGCTAAAGCTGAAAGTCCAGTACTTTGGCCACCTCATGCAAAGAGTTGACTCATTGGAAAAGACTCTGATGCTGGGAGGGATTGGGGGCAGGAGGAGAAGGGGACGACAGAGGATGGCATCACTGACTCAATGGACATAAGTCTGTGTGAACTCCGGAAGTTGGTGATGGACAGGGAGGCCTGGCATGCTGTGATTCATGGGGTGGCAAAGAGTCGGACATGACTGAGCAACTGAAGTGAACTGAACAAAAAAAAGAAAAAGAAACCAACCATAAAAGATTACATGCAGCAAGCTTTCATTTATGTAACATTATCAAAATGACAAAATTATAGAGATGGAGAACAGATTAGTGCTTGCCAAGAGTTAGGGACCAGCATCATGAGTAGATGGATGATACCGAAGCAGCATGGAGAATCCTAAGAGAGATGGAACTGTCTGTATCTTGACATGGTGGTAGCCACACAAATTAACATGTGATACAACTGCATAGAACGATATACTGCTAAGTCACTTCAGTCGCGTCCGACTCTGTGCGACCCCATAGACGGCAGCCCACCAGGCTCCCCGGTCCCTGGGATTCTCCAGGCAAGAACAGTGGAGTGGGTTGCCATTTCCTTCTCCAATGCAGGAAAGTGAAAAGTGAAAGTGAAGTCGCTCAGTCGTGTCCGACTCCTAGTGACCCCATGAACTACAGGCTACCAGGCTCCTCCATCCATGGGATTTTCCAGGCAAGAGTACTAGAGTGGAGTGCCATTGCCTTCTCTGAGAACTATGTACACACATATGCAAATAAGTGTATATAAAATGTGAAATTTGAGTAAAGCTGAAGGATTGTACTAAAGCCAGTACCTGTGGTCTTACTGAACTCCAGATTTGCAAGAGAAGCTTGGTGGGCTACAATCCATGGCGTAGGAAAGAGTCAGATATGACTGAGCAACTGAGCACACACACACAAGACTGATAGAAATCAGATGAAGCATACTCAGAATCCTCTGTATTATTCCTTAGAACTGCATGTGAATCTGCAATTAAAGTTTTAAGAATATAATTGAAAAGAAAAGTAAATCTCTGAATAGTCCCTTCTGTGTACACATATAAGCACATAAAATCCCTTATGGGAATCAAAAGAAAAAGAAAAAGAAACTTACACCAGCATAAAGATATACAGAAATTATTCAGAACAAGGGATGAAAATATATTGTGCATTTAATATATTGCACGGGTACTGCTGTCACTGTTACTATTACTTCTATAAATGTTATCATGAATTTAATATTTTAAACTGGCATTTGCTCTCATGCCTGATACTCTTCCTTCAGATGTATTCATGGCTAACTTCCTCACTTTCTTTATATAAGAGAATTTTTACCACAGTAAACATCACTTCTTTGACTAACCTATATCAAATAATGCTGCCCTTTCTTTCTCCCCTTTATTGTTCCCCACTCCCTCTCCTTTCCCTGATTGATTTTTCTTCTTAGCACTTGTAATCAAATGAAATATTGTATATGTGTGTGTGTGTGTGTGTTTACTGTTTATTTTCAAATCACCCCTCCCCCTACAGAAAGCAAGCTACAAGAACAGGGCTTAATCTGGTTTTCCTTACTTTTGCTTACAAAATGCTGCTGCTGCTGCTGCTAAGTCGCTTCAGTCATGTCCGACTCTGTGTGACCCCATAGACCGCAGCCCACCAGGCTCCCCTGTCCCTGGGATTCTCCAGGCAAGAACACCTGAGTGGGTTGCCATTTCCTTCTCCAATGCATGAAAGGAAAAGTGAAAGTGAAGTCGCTCAGTCATGTCTGACTCTTAGCGACCCCATGGACTGAAGCCTATCAGGCTCCTCTGTCCATGGGATTTTCCAGGCGAGAGTAATGGAGTGGGTTGCCATTGCCTTCTCCAAAGTGCATGATATGGTAAAGGCTCAGGAACCACTTCTTATATACAAATGCAATAAATGATGAGTAAGTGTTGGTATTGCTGCTGCTGCTGCTAAGTCACCTCAGTCGTGTTCGACTCTGTGCGACCCCATAGACGGCAGCCCACCAGGCTCCCTTGTCCCTGGGATTCTCCAGGCAAGAACATTGGAGTGGGTTGCCATTTCCTTCTCCAACGCATGAAAGTGAAAAACGAAAGTGAAGTCGCTCAGTTGTGTCCGACTCTTAGCGACCCCATGGACTGCAGCCTACCAGGCTCCTCCATCCCTGGGATTTTCCAGGCAAGAGTACAGGAGTGGGGTGCCATTGCCTTCTCCGAGTGTTGGTATTAGGTATGCAAAATTAGTTTTTCTGTTTTTAAGTAACAGCTTCTGGTGCATGAGAATTCTAGAGAAGGTATCTTAGAACTTTCTTACCAAATTTTTATTAAAATTACTCATAAAGCTATTTGAAGAGAGCCTTCTATGCAGGTCAATGACAAAAAAAAAATCAAGAAAATGCTACATTTTTCTAGAGTTTGATACAATTTTCCTTATGTCTTATTCATGAGATAGGACCCCTTTTGGAATCTGCTCTCTAAATGTAACTTCTCTACTTCCACTAGCTCTTCAAGTTAACTGGTTCTTGGAGTTCTATCTCTTAGGATAGAAACTCAGTTGCTTTAGACCAGATTCGCATTTTGCCCTCAGGCTCCATATAAAGTCTCTTACTTCTTTTTGCCTCTTTATGCAGGAATTTGGAATTCATCAAGCTGCACAAGTATAAGCTCTGCCATCGTTTCCTCCCAGGATAACCGTGAGTCTCTTTATATTTCCTAAAAAGAGGAAGTGGCACTTTAAAAATATCTACTAGACACCAGGATTGTTTCATAACTTCCCTTCTGTTTGAGCTCTTAAAGGAACATCTTTTCCACCCAGATCCACTGGGAAATGGTTTACAGCAACTCTCCAAATAAATCTGTGTGTCTGACTCTATATTCAAAGATGAGTTAGTAGGGGCAAAAAGTTGCATAAGACCTATGGAGGTAAACATGATTAATTGAGTATTCTTAAAATGTTACATATGTGTCAGGATATTAGAAGTTACCAGATAGCAAAGTGAAAGTACAACTCTCAATCCAAAGTATGCCAGATATATAAAGGGCTGCAGGAAAACCTATTCCATGACTCCTAGAAAACTTAATCTTAGAGAAAGCAGTCAGATAAGGATGTGAGGAGACTGATAGGAATACTGTAAAATATAAGACACCCAAGATAATGTAAATTCTATGCTGGGTTGCCGGAAGTTGGGCAGCAGCATATCAGGCACAGGAGTGGCCAAGAGTAGATACCCCACGTCCAAGGAGCGGCAGCTTCAAGGGTGCAGGAGGGCCGAGAGGAGCTACTCCAGTTCAAGGTCAGGAGTGACTCGCTAAAGAGCAGTGGCTGCGCTTTGCTTGAGCAGCCGTGAAGAGATACCCCACGTCCAAGGTAAGAGAAACCCAAGTAAGACGGTAGGTGTTGCGAGAGAGCATCAGAGGGCAGATACATTGAAACCATAATCACAGAAAACTAGCCAATCTGATCACACGGACCACAGCCTTGTCTAATTCAGTGAAACTAAGCCATGCCATATGGGGCCACCCAAGACGGACAGGTCTGACAGAGATATGTCAGGAGAGGTCTGACAGAATGTGGTCCACTGGAGAAGGGAATGGCAAACCACTTCAGTATTCTTGCCTTGAGAACCCCATGAACAATGTGAAAAGGACAAAAGATAGGACACTGAAAGATGAACTCCCCAGGTCGGGAGGTGCCCAGTATGCTACTGGAGATCAGTGGAGAAATAACTCCAGAAAGAATGAAGGGATGGAGCCAAAGCAAAAACAAAATGCACCTGTGGATGTGATTGGTGATAGAAGCAAGGTCTGATGCTGTAAAGAGCAATATTGCATAGGAACCTGGAATGTCAGGCCCATGAATCAAGGCAAATTGGAAGTGGTCAAACAGGAGATGGCAAGAGTGAACACTGACATTCTAGGAATCAGAGAACTAAGATGGATTGGAATGGTTGAATTTGACTCAGATGACCATTATATCTACTATTGTGGGCAGGAATCCCTTAGAAGAAATGGAATAGCCATCATGGTCAACAAAAGAGTCCGAAATACAATACTTGGATGCAGTCTCAAAAACGACAGAATGATCTCTGTTCGTTTCCAAGGCAAGCCATTCAATATCACGGTAATCCAATCCTATGCCCCAACCAGCAACACTGAAGAAGCTGAAGTTGAACGGTTCTATGAAGACCTACAAGACCTTTTAGAACTAACACCCAAAAAAGATGTCCTTTTCATTATAGGGGACTGGAATGCAAAAGTAGGAAGTCAAGAAACACCTGGAGTAACAAATCTGGCCTTGGAGTACGGAATGAAGCAGGGCAAGGCTAATAGAGTTTTGCAAAGAGAATGCACTGGTCATAGCAAACATCCTCTTCCAACAACACAAGAGAAGACTCTACACATGGACATCACCATATGGTCAACAGTGAAGTCAGACTGATTAATTCTTTGCAGCCAAAGATGGAGAAGCTCTATACAGTCAGCAAAAACAAGACTGGGAGCTGACTGTGGCTCAGATCATGAACTCCTTATTGCCAAATTCAGACTTAAATTGAAGAAAGTAGGGAAAACCACTAGACCATTCAGGTAGGACCTAAATCAAATCCCTTATGATTGTACAGTGGAAGTGAGAAATAGATTTAAGGGCCTAGATCTGATAGATAGAGTGCTTGATGAACTATGCATGGAGGTTCGTGACATTGCACAGGAGACAGGGATCAAGACCACCACCATGGAAAAGAAATGCAAAAAAGCAAAATGGCTGTCTAAGGAGGCCTTACAAATAGCTGTGAAAAGAAGAGAAGTGAAAAGCAAAGGAGAAAAGGAGAGATATAAACATCTGAATGCAGAGTTCCAAAGAATAGCAAGAAGAGATAAGAAAGCCTTCCTCAGGGATCAATGCAAAGAAATAGAGGAAAACAACAGAATGGAAAAGACTAGAGATCTCTTAAAGAAAATTAGAGATACCAAGGGAACATTTCATGCAAAGATGGGCTCGATAAAGGACAGAAATGGTATGGGCCTATTAGAAGCAGAAGATATTAAGAAGAGGTGGCAAGAATACACAGAAGAACTGTACAAAAGAGATCATCACGACCAAGATAATCTCGATGTTGTGATCACTCACCTAGAGCCAGACATCCTGGAATATGAAGTCAAGTGGGTCTTAGGAAGCATCACTACGAACAAAGCTAGTGGAGGTGATGGAATTCCAGTTGAGCTATTCCAAAACCTGAAAGATGATGCTGTGAAAGTGCTGCACTCAACATACCAGCAGATTTGGAAAACTCAGCAGTGGCCACAGGACTGGAAAAGGTCGGTTTTCATTCCAATCCCAAAGAAAGGCAATGCCAAAGAATGCTCAAACTATGGCACAATTGCACTCATCTCACATGCTAGTAAAGTAATGCTCAAAATTCTCCAAGCCAGGCTTCAGCAAGATGTGAACCGTGAACTTCCTGATGTTCAAGCGGGTTTTAGAAAAGGTAGAGGAACCAGAAATCAAACTGCCAATATCTGCTGGATCATCAAAAAAGCAAGAAAGTTCCAGAAAAACATCTATTTCTGTTTTATTGACTATGCCAAAGCCTTTGATTGTGTGGATCACAATCAACTGTGGAAAATTCTGATACAGATGGGAATATCAGACCACCTGACCTGCCTCTTGAGAAACCTGTATGCAGGTCAGGAAGCAACAGTTAGAACTGGACATGGAACAACAGACTGGTTCCAAATGGGAAAAGGATATACATATAGGATATACAATATACATCAAGGCTGTATATTGTCACCCTGCTTATTTAACTTATATGCAGAGTACATCATGAGAAATTCTGGGCTGGAAGAAGCACAAGCTGGAAACAAGATTGCCAGGAGAAATACCCATAACCTCAGATATGCAGATGACACCACCCTTATGGCAGAAAGTGAAGAGGAACTAAAAAGCCTCTTGAGGAAAGTGAAAAAGGAGAGTTAAAAAGTTGGCTTAAAGCTCAACATTCAGAAAATGAAGATCATGGCATCTGGTCCCATCACTTCATGGCAAATAGATGGGGAAACAGTGGAAACAGTGGCAGACTTTATTTTTGGGGGCTCCAAAATCACTGCAGATGGTGATTGCAGCCATGAAATTAAAGGACACTTACTCCTTGGAAGGAAAGTTATGACCAACCTAGACAGCATATTGAAAAGCAGAGACATTACTTTGCCAAGAAACGTCTGTCTAGTCAAGGCTATGGTTTTTCCAGTAGTCATGTATGGATGTGAGAGTATGGATGTGAAGAAAGCTGAGCGCCGAAGAATTGATGCTTTTGAACTGTGGTGTTGGAGAAGACTCTCGAGAGTCCCTTGGACTGCAAGGAGATCCAACAAGTCCATTCTGAAGGAGATCAGGCCTGGGTGTTTATTGGAAGGACTGATACTGAAGCTGAAACTCCAGTACTTTGGGCACCTCATGCGAAGAGTTGACTCACTGGAAAAGACTCTGATGCTGGAAGGGATTGGGAGCAGGAGGAGAAGGGGACAACAGAAGATGAGACATCTGGATGGCATCACCAACTCAATGGAAATGAGTTTTAGTAAATTCCGGAAGTTGGTGATGGACAGGAAGGCCTGGTGTGCTGTGATTCATGGGGTCGCAATGAGTCGGACACGACTGAGCAACTGAACTGAACTGAACTGATGCTACTACTCAGAGGCTCCACCCTCAACCTAACTCTACATTCTCAAAATGCCTAGAAGGTGATGTGAAGGTGAGTAGTACATGAATGACTCTTGATCCACTGTGAAAATGTAGGGTCAGTTTTATAAGGTAAGTTTCACTATCTTTATCCTGACCAAAAAGCATAGATTTTATTAGACGTAACAACACAATTTTACAGTTTACAGATTTGCATTCTGGAAGCAAACTTTTGTAATACGATGTGAATTTTATTATGCATGGAGGCAACTCTCCTCCATGTCTAGTAGAAAGAGATGATGGTCCTCAACAGGACTAGTCAAGGTGCTGGGGAGTGTATTCCAACAGGTGAGAGTCTTCGAGGTCCAGGGCCTGACTCATGCACACTGTGAACTGGTGACCGACTCTCACCTAGGAAATGTAGAGGGTTGGAGAAGGGCCCTTTAACTCACTGGGTGGCAGAGTGCTGGAAGTGGACTATCTCCCTGAGGTCTTCAGAACAGGAGAAATGAGCTTTGTCTCAGAATCAGATGTGGGCCATGTGGGAGAAAAGTCTGGCATATGTTCAGTCACCTTCAGTCTTTATTTTTATTTTTAATTTATTTATTTTCAATTGAAGGATAATTGCCCTAAGGTATTGCGTTGGTTTTCACCAAACATCAGCATGAATCAGCCATCGGTTTACCCATGTCCCCTCCCACTTGAATAGTGCTCCCTGAGGATCCATGGAAACTACAGCTGAAAGGTGTAGCAAGAGCAAAAGTCAGAGATCAGGTGAGCTAAAACTGAATCATTAGGCACCACAGGAGTGAGATGCACCCTCCAGATGACTGCAGGAGAGGACACAGCAGTCAGCCTCTTAGCTGAGTACCCATTAAACACACCACAGGAAAAGAAAGACGACATGGACAACCTGCCATGGCCAACGACCTAAATTCACTAAACCAAGCAAGGCTGTCCTATCCTCTGAATCTCTTCCCCACTTAACTGAAGACACTGAAATCGCAGCAAGTGGGCTTAGATGGAGGATCACCTTCCTGTTACAGGCCTCTAGCCCTAAGCAGGCCTAAGCCAGGGGAAAACCAAGCTACAGAAGTGAGGAATTCTGATTATTGTACAGGACTACCCATTTCAATTACTTAAATGAGACAATATTTGTAACTGAAAATCTCTGCAGTTGTGCATTATCCAAGACTCTGACTATTATCATGGCCTGCAGGAGTCTTCTTCCAGGGAAGGAGAAGATAACTGTGGCTGAATGGGCAAGACAGGAAAATAAAATTGCATCTTAATGCAGTTCAATACAGTGGCCACACAAACATGATTTCATTTACTCCTCACAGCCTCTTCAAAAGTCAAGCATGTGAACTTGTACAGCTGGGCAGGGCCGCATGCTCAGAAGGGCTCTGTGCTTGGTTTAGTGCGCTGTTGTTGTCTTGAAATTTTTACTAATTTTGAAACAAGGAGCACCACATTTTGACTTTTTACTGAACCCTACAAATTATGTAGTTTGTTCTGCGAAGAGCTTATGGGAATCTGACCATACTGAATTTTTTGACCTAGATTCGAATTATATGGTGTTAACTTCTCACAACATTTTATGCTGTGCATATTTATGCAATTTTCTCTGTCTGTTTTATATTAAAATAAAATTTTAAAAAATAAATCCTTCCCCAGGAATAGATTTACTCCAGGAAATAAGAAAAAAAATTAACTTCTGGCTTATGTTCTCAATGAAATATAAAGGCATGATTCTATCAAATGGACTTCCCTGGTGGCTCAGACAGTAAAGCGTCTGCCTATAATGTGTGCGACCTGGATTCAATTCCTGTGTTGGGAAGATCCACTGGAGAAGGAAATGGCAACCCACTCCAGTATTCTTGCCTGGAAAATCTCATGGACGGAGGAGCCTGGTAGGCTACAGTCCACGGGGTCACAAACAGTGGGACACGACTGACTGACTTCACTTTCACTTTTTTCTATCAAATAGACAAACGTAAGAGAGTTAATCTAAATTTAAGAACTGAAATAAAATCTCTACTGGAAGTACTAAATAGCAGATTTGACTTACTAGAAAAATAAATTTTGAAGAAGACAAGATAAGCTTGAGATAGAATCATAAAATTCAGAATAAAGACCTAGGAAAGTAAAAGAAGACAACAGAAATGGAAGTAAGATGACAGAGACTCAAATTACAAACTATGATCATCTTTAAAGGAAAAAAGTGGATCAAAATCAACTGTAATAAAAAAAAATAATCTCTCTGTATTATAAAAGGACCTGACACCAATATAAATAAAGAAGTGTCACTGTGTTCATGGCAGATTTAATAGGCAATGTGTTTCCTGTTAACTTTATTCTTTGAATTCCAAGAAAATAAAAGTCATCTTGAAATCTTCTAAACTTAAAAAAGGTAATTTTCCAAGATTTAATGTATAATCAATAGAGTTTCTATTTTTGTTTCTCTGCAGAAAACAGTAGAGAAATGCCTTTGGGTTTTAGTAGTAAAGTTATAGAGAGGTGATGGCACAAAAAATATGGTAACCAGTCAGTTTGCTAGTCATGGTTGAGAGCAAAATGACAAACTCAGATATGTCTATGAAGAAGGTTGCTTAAGATGTTAATTCGTCCACTGGAAAATGAAAATGAATCCAATTTAAAACTCTATCATTGGGAAGTCATAGTAGAATGGTAAAGAACTAGCAATAAGCCCTGAAAATAGCAAGAGAAAAAACTTCAGAAATCACTAAACACTAAAGGAGAAAGACTGATGTCTAAAATAATTTGCATAACTATGGTAACTAACATAGGACACAAATGACACAATATACTTTAATAAAAGCATTTATTTACCCCAGATTAAACTAACAAAAAGTATATAAAGAGGGAAAGGAGCAAAAGAGCATATATTCTTCTTACTTTTCCATAAAATGGAGTTAATTGTAATATTTAGTTTTCATAATAACATCACAAACACAACTTCAATAAATCTATAAAAATTGCTAACCTTACCACTAATAAAATTAAAATCAAGTTCTCCATTTTCAAAATTATTATAAAACATAAGAGCATACAGAATATCTTCTATTCCACCAGAGAAGCCCTATCCAATAGAACACACGCAAAGGAAGAAACAAACAACTTGGCTAAAAGAGGCCTAAAATTAACAAAAGTCAAAACCATAAAACAATTAGAATCAATTACAATAAAGGTAAATTCAGATGAATCATGTGGTTCAAACAAGATTATCCCCCTGGTCTTGGAATAGCTCTAAGTGGCTATTACTTCACAGGAAACACAGTATAAAATACATTGCTATCTACAAAAAATTTTTAAATCAAAAAAATAATACTACAGCCCAGTCTTCTTGATGAACACAGATACTAAAATTGTAAATGAAGTAACAGGGAACAGGAAACACTCCATGGTCCTAGCTTGTTTCCTCTCCGTTTTGATAGTTCAGCGGAGAGCTGGCACAGGAGACCTGAATCCCCTCAAAGAAAGGAAAGGCAGCCTCAACTTTCCAGGGGTCCTCTTTTCTAGAAAGACCCCTTCTAGGCCTGGGAGCATCCATTCTTGCATACTCACATAGATGATCCCTGGCCATCTTCATGAATACATAGGGCAAGACTAAGGCTCCCTCTACAGACAGAGGAGCCTTCATATACCAAGAGCCTGATGTGTGTGTGTGTGTGTATGCTCAGTCATGTTCAACTCTTTGTGACCCCATGGACTAGTCCACCAGGTTCCTCTCTCTGTCCAGGGAATTTTCCAAGCAAGAAAACTGGAGCAGGTGGCCTTTTCCTTGTGCAGGGGATCTTCCCAGCTCAGCGATCAAACCCACATCACTTGCATCTCTTGCACTGGCAGGTAGACTCTTTACTACTGTGCCACCTGGGAAGCACATTTTTGTTCATTTGCTCAGTCGTGTCTGACTCTGCGACCCCATGAACTGCAGCACACCAGGCCTCCCTGTCCTTCACTACCTCCCTTCCCTAAACTGTGGGACAGTGAGATTCTGGGTTATCTGTCTGTGTGACACTGTTCTCTGCTAGGCAATTTCCTCCATATTAAATCTACTCTACATTGTTAATGATATTGTCCAGGTGTTTTTGTACAACAGGAATAGAAGTCAACAATTTATTATGCCAAAGGACATTCACTTGACTAATGAAAAGCAGATTGTTTATAAAATTGATTAACATCCTGTGCTGTGCTTAGTTGCTCAGTCGTGTCTTACTCTTTGCGATCTCGTGGACTGTAGCCTGCCAGGCTCCTCTGTCCACTGGGATTCTCCAGGCAGGAATACTGGAGTGGGTTGCCATGCCCTCCTCCAGGGGATCTTCCCAACCCAGGGATCAAACCCAGGTCTCCTACATTGCAGGTGGGTTCTTTACCATCTGAGCCATCCTATGTAACATAAAAAAGATAAATAACAAAAACTTGTATTACCTCCTTAATGGGATGGCAACAAAGCAAATGGTAAAATATGCTCATTTCTAATTATAACCCTTTAAAAAAGACAAAAAGGTTGGATTTAGAGAGTTTATTTCAAAACAACACAGCATCATGCTCAATGAGGAAAGAACTAACGTCTTTTCCTTTCAAATCACTAGCAAAGGAAAGATTTCTATTAATTCAAAAATAGTGATAATTCAGAAATTCTTATCAATTTCACAATTTATAAACCAAAAAAACCCAAAATCATAATAAAAAAGCAGAAAAAAATTTATGATGATTTGTAGAAATTAACATGCAGAAGCTCTAGAAAACTAATTGAAAAACAGAATTCATAGATGAATTCAGCAAAGTGGAAGAGTAAGAATTAGATATGAAAAACATCAATTCCAATTCTATATACCAAATTCAAGAATTCCCATCAGAGATAGCAAAAATTAAGTAAGAATTATCCAAATGAGAAAAATGAGTGGTCTAGAGACAAAACTTAAAAATATATATATATATATTTATATCTAAGACAAAAAACTATATCAATTTTTTATACCACTCAATAGTGTCAAGATTTTAAATATTCTAAAATTAATCTATAGGTTTAATGTGACTAGAGTAAAATTATAACAGGATCCATTTTCAATACTGAGGAAATAATTTAAGCCCCATCTGTTAGAATATCTGGTAACATCTTTGAAATCTTTCAAAAAAAAAAATAGCAAACCATATATTTAAAACAAATTGTACAATTATGGTAATTAAAACATTGGCTTACTTTAATATATTGATGAGCATACAGATTTTGCAAAAGATAAGGTGACTGAAAAGAAATTATATTTGCATGTATGATAAAAGAAGCATCACAAGCCAAGGAATAATGAAAGGATCATTCAATAAATGGGCCTTGGGGGAGTGGGATTCATGCATTTCTTCAGTTTTTACCATGCAACATAATTCACTTCTGATGAATGAAAAAATTGACTTAGTAAAGAAGATCAGAGAAAACTGATATGAATACTTATCCATTTTTGAAGAGAGACTGATTTTCTAGTTAAACAAACATAAAAAGAGGAAATAATCCTATATTTAACTCAATAAAATAAAAACTCTTTCATGTGAAAAAGTTAATAAGATCTAGAAGGTAAATAAAAGATTGGGCTCAAATTTACAAAGAGGTAATAAACAGAGAGGTGATATCTTTATAAACCTCACTACTGTTTTAATTTCCTTTTATTTAATAACTACTGAGATCAGCACTTTCTTACATGTTTACTTAATAGCTGTAATTCTACCCTCTGTCTCACCTGTTTGTATCACTTTACCATGTGTCTGTTAGAGAGTCTTACTATTTTTCTCATCATTTCACATTTGGGAAAAAGATTTTTAATAAATAAAGCAAAACAGATAATGCTTTTAACACACAGAATCAGACAAACACCAAGCCCCCTAGTTATCAAAGAAATGTAAGCCAAAGCTATAGTGAAATATGTTTACTTGCTAAATTAGCAAACTGTTTTGAAAAGATGACCCCAAAACTGGCTTAGATAAACTGGAATTTTTTCTTATTTGAATTTGGTAACAGTGGAAGTTTGAAATTATGATTTGGAGAGCAACTTATAATTATAGGCACTATTTATAAATTATTATAAAAAATGTTAATGATAGTAAGCTTATGTTCTAAAACAAGTAAACAAACAATTCTAAAACATGGGGAAAGCTATTTAAAATTTTTCTAAATAGCCTGTAGATCCAGCAGCCCAGGAATGAGAAAGCAAATTGCAGCACTCATACAGGGAACTCAGTATTGTCATTAAAATGATGATTATGAAGATTGCATAACAGCATGGAAATACTTATGATGATTTTATCATAGGAAAACACAAAAGCAAAATACAAAATTATGAGAAAAGTAGCAAAAGAGGGGGGGGAAAGGAAAGAAATGCACTAAATCAAAAACTTAGTCATTTTTTTAAATGATCTCTGTTCGTTTCCAAGGCAAACCATTCAATATCACAGTAATCCAAGTCTATGCCCCAACCACTAACACTAAAGAAGCTGAAGTTGAACGGTTCTATGAAGACCTACAAGACCTTTTAGAACTAACATCCAAAAAAGATGTCCTTTTCATTATAGGGGACTGGAATGCAAAAGTAGAAAGTCAAGAAACACCTGGAGTAACAGGCAAATTTGGCCTTGGAATACGGAATGAAGCAGGGCAAAGACTAATAGAGTTTTGCCAAGAAAATGCACTGGTCATAGCAAACACCCTCTTCCAACAACACAAGAAAAGACTCTATACATGGACAATACCAGATGGTCAACACTGAAATCAGATTGATTATATTCTTTGCAGCCAAAGATGGAGAAGTTCTATACAGTCAGCAAAAACAAGACCAGGAGCTAACTGTGGCTCAGACCATGAACCCCTTATTGCCAAAATCAGACTGAAATTGAAGAAAATAGGGAAAACCACTAGACCATTCAGGTATGACCTAAATCAAATCCCTTATGATTATACAGTGGAAGTGAGAAATAGATTTAAGGGCCTAGATCTGATAGAGTGCCTGATGAACTATGGAATGAGGTTTGTGACATTGTACAGGAGACAGGGATCAAGACCATCCCCATGGAAAAGAAATGCAAAAAAGCAAAATAACTGTCTGGGGAGGCCTTACAAATAGCTGTGAAAAGAAGAGAAGCAAAAAGCAAAGGAGAAAAGGAAAGATATAAACATCTGAATGCAGAGTTCCAAAGAATAGCAAGAGATAAGAAAGCCTTCTTCAGCGATCAATGCAAAGAGATAGAGGAAAACAACAGAATGAGAAAGACTAGGGATCTCTTCAAGAAAATCAGAGATACCAAAGGAACATTTCATGCAAAGATGAGCTCGATAAAGGACAGAAATGGTATGGACCTAACAGAAGCAGAAGATATTAAGAAGAGATGGCAAGAATACACAGAAGAACTGTATAAAAAAGATCTTCACGACCCAGATAATCACGATGGTGTGATCACTGACCTAGAGCCAGACATCCTGGAATGTGAAGTCAAGTGGGCCTTAGAAAGCATCACTACGAACAAAGCTAGTGGAGGTGATGGAATTCCAGTTGAGCTATTCCAAATCCTGAAAGATGATGCTGTGAACGTGCTGCACTCAATATGCCAGCAAATTTGGAAAACTCAGCAGTGGCCACAGGACTGGAAAAGGTCAATTTTCATTCCAATCCCAAAGAAAGGCAATGCCAAAGAATGCTCAAACTACCACACAATTGCACTCATCTCACATGCTAGTAAAGTAATGCTCAAAATTCTCCAAGCCAGGCTTCAGCAATATGTGAACTATGAACTTCCTGATGTTCAAGCTGGTTTAAGAAAAGGCAGAGGAACCAGAGATCAAATTGCCAACATCTGCTGGATCATAGATAAAGCAAGAGAGTTTCAGAAAAAATGTATTTCTGCTTTATTGACTATGCCAAAGCCTTTGACTGTGTGGATCACTATAAACTGTGGAAAATTCTGAAAGAGATGGGAATACCAGACCACCTGATCTGCCTCTTGAGAAATTTGTATGTAGGCCAGGAAGCAACAGTTAGAACTGGACATGGAACAACAGACTGGTTCCAAATAGGAAAAGGAGTTCGTCAAGGCTGTATATTGTCACCCTGTTTATTTAACTTCTATGCAGAGTACATCATGAGAAACGCTGGACTGAAAGAAACACAAGCTGGAATCAAGATTGCCAGGAGAAATATCAATAACCTCAGATATGCAGATGACACCACCCTTATGGCAGAAAATGAAGAGGAACTCAAAAGCCTCTTGGTGAAAGTGAAAGTAGAGAGTGAAAAAGTTGGCTTAAAGCTGAACATTCAGAAAACGAAAATCATGGCATCTGGTCTCATCACTTCACGGGAAATAGATGGGGAAACAGTGGAAACAGACTTTATTTTTGTGGGCTCCAAAATCACTACAGATGGTGACTGCCGCCATGAAATTAAAAGACACTCCTTGAAAGGAAAGTTATGACCAACCTAGATAGCATATTCAAAAGCAGAGACATTACTTTGCCAACAAAGGTTCGTCTAGTCAAGGCTATGGTTTTTCCTGTGGTCATGTATGGATGTGAGAGTTGGACTGTGAAGAAGGCTGAGCGCCAAAGAATTGATGTTTTTGAACTGTGGTGTTGGAGAAGACTCTTGAGAGTCCCTTGGACTGCAAGGAGATCCAACCAGTCCATTCTGAAGGAGATTAGCCCTGGGATTTCTTTGGAGGGAATGATGCTAAAGCTGAAAGTCCAATACTTTGGCTACCTCATGCGAAGAGTTGACTCATTGGAAAAGACTCTGATGCTGGGAGGGATTGGGGGCAGGAGGAGAAGGGCACGACAGAGGATGAGATGGCTGGATGGCATCACTGACTCAATGGATGTGAGTCTGGGTGAACTCTGGGAGTTGGTGATGGACAGGGAGGCCTGGCGTGCTGCGATTCATGGGGTCGCAAAGAGTCAGACACGACTGAGCAACTGATCTGATCTGAAAATGAAGTCCAATTCTTTTAAGTTAAAAATTTACAATCACTACTCAGTAATTAAAACTATTCAGTTATAGTGAACTGATTCCACCCCATTCCTCATTCAACAATAAGACACCCCTTACTCCCACCCCAGGTGGGGCTGGAACTTGAGGCCTGGGTAGGAAGGGCTTCTCATCTGTTTCCTTCTCCCCCTCCCTAGATTGGAACCCTAGAATGAGACTCTTTGGCTGTTGGCTTCTCCTCACCCTCTGAAGCAGTCCTCTTAGGCAGAATTTCTTTTTAATAGATTTGATTTCTTAGAGAAGTTTTAGACACATAACACAACTGAACGGAAGACACAGAGATTTCCCACTTACTTCCTGATCCCACATTTGCATAACATCCCCTAGGTCAGCATCCCTCACCAGATGG
The DNA here is from genome assembly GCF_055505025.1 of Bos grunniens. Classification (NCBI taxonomy): domain Eukaryota; kingdom Metazoa; phylum Chordata; class Mammalia; order Artiodactyla; family Bovidae; genus Bos; species Bos grunniens. Next base: position 3,612,382 of record NC_141176.1, on the reverse strand, counting down.
TGCATTTGTTACAACTGATGGTCTTGCATTGACACGCCATCATCACCCAGAGCCCACAGCTTACTTTTGGTGGTACCCATTCTAAGGGTCTGGGCAAACATATAACCATAAATGTCCATCATTATAGTATCACAGAGTAGTTTCACTGCCCTGAAACTCTTTTGTGCTCCACCTATTCACCCCTGAGTCCTAATTAGATTTTTTTTTCTTCTTCTTCTTCTTTGGCCATGCTGTGCACAAGGCTTGCAGGAACTTAGTTCCCCTACCCGGGATTGAACCTGGACCACAGATGTGAAAGCACAGAGTTGTAATCGTTGGACCCCTGGGGAACTGCCAAATTCGGCAGGATTTCTTCTTTGTGGTCCACAGGAAATGCATCCTCATCAGTCGTCCGTGGAGATTGTAGTAACCAAGAGTGGCCCTCCACTCCCTCTGCCTTGCTCTTGGACTTGAAGCATGAATGGAAGGAACCCACCAAGAGCACCCTGCGCTGCTGGAAGCCCACCCTTCCTGCCTGGAGAAGAGGCAGCAGCATCCCACTCCTTCTGAGGAGGCTGGAGCTACGCACGCAGTGTAGCTCCTCTCTCCAGAGAGACTGTGTTACTTTTCTAACTGGAGTGTTTAATTTGCAGTGTTGTGTTGGTTTCTGCCATACAACACCATGAAGCAGGCATGGATGTGCATATGTTCCTTCCCCCATGAGCTTCCCTCCCTCGCACCCCCATCACATCCCTCTAGGTCATCACAGAGCACCAGGCTGAGCTCCCTGTGTGATACAGCAACTTCCCACTAGCTGTCTGTTTCACACCTGATAGTGTTTATATGTCAATGCTATGCTCTCAATTCGTCCCTTCTTCAAAGACTCTCCATTCTTTTGAATTGAATGAATGGTCAGGGGGTTTGAGAACTGTGGATAGGATTCTAGGACCACCACTCTGAGTATTCCTCTGTAATCGGGTCCTTTAATTTTAACTCAGTCGTGTACAACTCTTTACTACCCCATGGACTGCAGACCTCCAGGCTCCTCTGTCCCTGGGGATTCTCCAGGCAAGAACACTGGAGTGGGTTGCCATGCCCTCCTCCAGGGGATCTTCCCAACCCAGGGTTCAAACCCTGGTCTCCCGCATCGCAGGTGGATTCTTTACCGACTGAGCCACCATGGAAACCCCTTTAATTTATGATTTTAACAAGCTGTCTCAAGTATAAAGAGCACAGAGAAGTTTGATAGGTCCTAAATGTCACTTCAGTTTATTTAGGTGATTAAAAAATAAATATATAAATAATACAATAAAAAGGAAAGATAACTCAACCAGAAATTGAAACTTGGATATCTTCTGGAACCCCTATTTTAATATTTTTATGCCTTGGTCAGTCCTCCCTGAGCTTCTATTCCTTCCTCTGAAATTGGAATAATAAATAATAGCTCTTTTCCTTCTTCAACAGTGTTATCATAAAGAGTTAATTGTTTATACAAACATTATATCAACATAAGCTAGTCTTATTATAACAATTGGATATTTCATAAAGAGAAATATTCTGGTGTATTCTGTTTTCTTAATACGTGTGAATTGCTATGCTCTTCTAAGTGGTGGAATGATCAGTAGGGAAATAATCAGAAGTGAACACCTAAGTCAAAATTTGCCATTACATCTGATGCATTGAGGCTTATCAGAATATCCACCAAACATTAACAAAAATACAAAACCAAACAAATTACCTGTTAGAATCTGAAGGAAAAAAAAAAAGACAATTTGTGAGAGATAGTTTTTTTTTTTCCTTTTTTAAACCAAAATTAGCAAAACTAAGATGTAACGTATCTGGAAACAAAAGCACATCAAAGCTTTTCTTTTAATGAGCACAAAAGACATATTGCTGAGGTTAGATACTTTAAAACGAGTGAAATGAGTTTAGTATTGAAAGAAGCTTTTTGTTGAAGATTACTGCTTTTATTCAGATTCAGATGAAATTGTTTATTTTTGTTAGACAATGAATTTCTTCCTTAAGAGTAATTTCGCTGTAAAGTAATTTTTATCTGTGGCAATTTATATCTAATGTTAGGAGAGAATGATAATCGAGGTAATTCATTCTAGGTTTTTCTGGGGTGGTCACCTCAAATGGGAATCCTTGAAAGCCGGATACAGCACTGGGGTAGCTGAAGGCAGACAGACTAAAAGCTTGGGCCTTCTGCGCGCACCTCCACCCTTCTGTCTCCCTACCTCCTTCTCTCTCCATCTGCTCCCTAATAGAGCTCCTCTATCTAGGTATGGACATAAGCATTGCAGTAAGGTGTGTAACTCTTCCCCAAGGAAGAACTTCCCTTCTAAGGAGTCTTCAATTCATTGGAGAGCAAAGATTTAAGGGGCAAAGTGGCCCCTGGAGCGCCTTTCCTGCCAAAATCTTACTGTCCCCGACCCCCACCTCCCCTTAACACACAGGCCCTCCAGTTCAGCAAACAGACTTGTCTGTCTACAGCATTCACTCACACAGAATTAAGCATTCATGCATACCATTATCAGTTTTAAAATGTGCTTTGCTTGCATTCATGTGAGATCACTTCAGCTGTGTCCTGACTCTGTGGGACTCCATGGACTATAGCCCACCAGAGTCCTCTGTCCGTGGGAGTCTCCAGGCAAGAATACATGGGTTTCCATGCACTCTCCAGGGAATCTTCCCAAACCTGGGATTACCCAAATGTCCTATGGCAGGCAGATTCTTTACCTCTGAGCTGCCAGGGAAGCCCTGATAATGGCATATGCCCCAATACTTCTTAATATTTCCTAATAATGGTAAAATTATATTACATATGTGTAAATATACATAAATACACACATATACATGTATATCTTTGACAGATAAATATATCTTCAGATAAATATTAATATAGTAATTTTGAAGTGAAGTGAAAGTCGCTCACTCGTGTCCGACTCTTGGCGACCCCATGGACTATACAGTCCATGAAATTCTCTGGGCCAGAATACTGGAGTGGGTAACCTTGCCCTTCTGCAGGGGATCTTCCCAACCCAGGGATCGAACCCAGGTCTCCTGCATTACAGGCGGATTCTTTACCAACTGAGCTATCAGGGAAACCCAGTAATTTTGAAATGGGAGTTAAATAACAATAGGGTAATGAAGCATGATAGTTCAACGGAACACGGAAATGTTTACATTGGTGGTTTTGACAGAATTATACAATTTTAATGTAAGAAGCCTTTCAAAACTGTCCTCGTGTCTTGCACATGAGGAAACTGAATGATGAATATCAGAACAAGAGGTAAGGTCTCTTCATTCCTGGCCCTTCACCTGTGTGTGTATGTTTTACACAAGATCCTTCAACTCTTAGGTTTTGTTATGAATCATATTGAGAAATACTTGTTGGAACTGTCAACCTGAGACCTGACTGGGCCGTTGTAACTCCCTTAAGAATCAAGAGAGAGGAAAAAGGGGAGTGAAGCTGCCGGCCCCTTCCCCCTGCTGACTCACTCCCCAGAGCGACACCGCTCACAAGGCCTCCACCTTTCACCGCTGTGGGAGTCAGGGCTCAAACTTCCGCCGTGAATGAGGGGACTCCGTATTCCCGGCAAGGCGTAGCAGTAACTGCTCCTACCGTCGCAGCCACCTCATTGCTGGGAGGGCGTCACTGCCTGCTCCCCGCCCCTCACCCACTGTATGCCACCCGCCTTTTCTACATGTAAGCATGTAGGCCTCGGCCCCGCGCTTGGGAATTGCCCAAACACGGGTATTCAGCTTCTCCACAGAAAAAACAACCTCAGTTTCTCAGTAGTGCTCCCACCGCCATTTCCCACCCCAACGTCGCGATTTCCACCTCACAGAGGATCATGGTGATTGCTATCCTACCCAGGGACTGCGACACTCCTGGTACTTCTGGCCTGAGATACCCGCTAAGCGGCAAACTCTGGGCCCTGAGGGAGATTCTCCTTGGAGAAGGCCACATCTCCAGGGCAATTTGATCTTCCCTCTGGGTGTGGGAAACATGGCCCAGTACAGCACAGAGATCCTATGAAGGATCATTGCACTGAGGTGACTGGAATTCAACTCAGAATTCTATACTTTCTCTTCCCCCCGACACACTCTCCTCCCCTCCCTTTCCCTACCCACCTTCCACTCAGCCCTGGAGCCCAGAGAAGACTCTAATGGATGAATATTTACAAATCTCTTTGCTCAAATAAGTTCTTTAAGAATAAGACCACGGAGGGGATTATCTCAATTACAAAAGAAAAAAAAAAAAACACTATTTCTAAGTAAACAATCCAAATGTCCTTCAATGGGTGAATGATTTAAAAACGTGGCCCACAATACCATGAAATACTACTACTCAGCAATAAAAAAGAATGAACATAGGCACAATAACCTGGTTGATCTCAAAGGAATAATGCTAATTTTAAAAGTCAACCACATAGTCTTATGTACTGTATGATTCCACTTACATAACGTACTTGAAATGACAAAAAATAAAGATGGAGAAAAGCCTAGAGTTTTCCAAGAGTTCAAGGAGGATGGGGAAGTCTAGTGATTTTGGCTATAAAAAGGTAGCCTTGTGATGTGAATATTCTGTATCCTGACAGCGGTGGTGGTTGCCCAAATCTACAAATGTGATAAAAATTGCAGAGAACTAAATACACAGATAGGTACGCACATGAGTGCATGTAAAACTGATGAAATCTGAATTAGTTCTGTAAATTATGTCAATGTCAGTTTCCTGACTGTGATATTGTACTATTATTATACAACAGTTATGTTATGCTTTGGGGGAAACTGAGTGAAAAAGCCATGGAATCCTGTATTTTGCACAACTGCATGTGAATCTACAGTTGTCTCAAAAAGGTTTAAAAAATGAAAAATGCTAAGAGAATTCCCTGAGGCTCCTATAATTAAATTATTCTGCCTTTGGACTTTTCTTATTAAAAAGGACACCTATGAAAAATCTTCAAATTAAAAAAGTGGACTGGTAAAAATACATCTTAAAGTTATTGAAAATTTCTAACGAGGTGGATGAAACTGGAGCCTATTATACAGAGCGAAGTAAGCCAGAAAGAAAAACACCAATATAGTATACTAATGCATATATATGGAAATCAGAAAGATGATAACAATAACCCTGTATACAAGACAGCAAAAGAGACACTGATGCATAGAACAGTCTTTTGGACTCTGTGGGAGAGGGAGGGGGGATGATTTGGGAGAATGGCATTAAAACATGTATAATATTGTATAAGAAATGAATCGCCAGTCCAGGTTCGATGCAGGATACAGGAAGCTTGGGGCTGGTGCACTGGGATGACCCAGAGGGATGATATGGGGAGGGAGGTGGGAGGGGGGTTCAGGATGGGGAACACGTGTACACCCATGGCAGATGCATGTTGATGTATGGCAAAATCAATACAATATTGTAAAGTAAAAATAATAATAGTAATAAAATTAAAAAAACAAATAAAGCTGCTATGAATATTAAAATATATATATATAAGTGTAGAAGTGATAGACAAATAGATGACTTTGTCAACTATATTTTTCTTTTAAAAAGAATGGAGTAAAATCAGGCATTCATTGACAGTACTTGCAATACACAGACTGAGTTTTGTTAGCTATTGTTGACTTTTCTGATTTCCGGTCACCAAATCCAAAAATAGCTTGTCCTAGACTTCTGACATATATCACCCAGGTGTTATCTAAGATCATTTCTGCTTGGGAAGTTCACACACACACACACACACACTAAATAAATAAAGTCAGCCAGAAATTAGGAGGAAATGGGAGCAGGAAACAGATTTTGTTTGTAGATATCTTTCTTGCTCTTCCCACCTGATTTACTTTTAATGCCAGATATTTCTTCTTTGGTCTTCACTTCCCCAAGTTATTTACCAGATTCTAAGCCAGAGTTGTGTAAGTCATCAGGGGAGAAAATGCTGACTACTAAAGTTTACCTGAGCAGCATCAACCAGGCTGAAGCAATGTATACCGTGGTCCTGTGAATATTCTAGAGAGTCTGGCATTTGTCTTAGTGCTGTTTGCTGGATAACTTCTATTCCCTTGCTGCTGTGATGGTCTACATTATTAAACATTCACCCTTTTGTTTACAAGTTTTTCATCGCATCTATGACAGTGGCAAAAAAATCTCTGTATGTCCCTGTCTCCTGCAAGTCCCTCATTCAAGCAGTCATAGACAGGCTGGTGCCGTGAAATCCTCAAAGCCCCTGCTGCCAACATCACATTGACAATAATAAAATGTTTACATCACTGTTGAAAAAGAGGAGGAACTGTGATGTTAGTTTCAAAAAAAAAAAAAAAATCACTGAGCTAATTGATCAACTTTCAATTGGTAGAATTTAAAACGTCTACTCTGGTAAAAACAGGGTTTTCCAAACTGCTGGAGCTGAAGAATCAATTGCAGGCTGATACCGCTTTAAAATTCAATAAAATAAATGATTAGAAAAGCAAAGAGAAAAAAGTTAAAGATGTAAAAATACAGCCTCAGAATATTATTACTAATATTTTTTAATGTGAACCATTCTTAAGTCTTTATTGAATTTGTTACAATATTGCTTCTGTTTTATGTTTTGGTTTTTAGACTGCAAGGCATGTGGGTCTTACCTCCCCAAACAGGTAACCCCTTCATTGTAACTCCCCAACTTGTAACCCCTACATTGAGAGGTGAAGTCTCAACCACAGACCGTCAGTCCCCAGTTATTACTAAATTAGCATAGAATTACTCTATCAAACTGCCATAAAAATTCTAAACACTTAGCTCTCAATTTCTGTACTAATTTCAGTATAAATATTTCATAAGCCAGCATTTTGAGTAACACTGAACTAAAGGACATTCTGTCATCTGGTCACCCTTCATCACCTCTTTAAACCTTTTTGATACTCACATTTAGACCACTCCTCTCCACTTTCTTTCCTCTACTGCTGCTGTTGGCAAAGAAAGACAATTAGAAAAAAGCCCCAAAGTCTACATAATCCTCTACATATGTGTATTGTCTCACTTAATTAAAAAAAAAAATGGCAGGTCTAGCTTAATGTCTGACTTTTATTCTCTCAGTGGCTAAAAGGACCATGCAAAGGAGAAATTATTTCAGGGAACCCAAGTAAGTCCACTTATAAGTTGCAGGAGCAGACATCAAATCTGGAATTTTTTTCAAAAACCTGAATGTTTTCTGCACCGTTTCCATTTTCTTTTATAATGTTCTAAAAAACATTATTGTGCTGCATAAGTCAATGTGATATGCAGTTATCTGCATAGTCTAGCATAAAGAGTTCAGTATTTTATTTTAGAGTTCCTTCCATTACTATTTAACTGTTCATTTATGCATTTCTTTACTCCCCCAAAGAGAACATACTCCTTCGAAGGCAGAGATTTCACCTATTAACTTTTAGTATCTTCCACAGCATCTAACACAAGACATAAATCAACATTCTGCAAATATAAAATAAGGAAACAAGTATTAGTCTCTTATTGTTAATTGAAAACTTATATATGCAAATTTTCAGAGAAAACTGAAATACTTCAAAACAAAAGCAATATTTTAAATATAGAAAGAAAAATAAGACAACATAATTTTAATTCTCTTTGATAATTAAAAAGGCCTTCTAACATCTTAGAAACCAGTTTTTGTTGGCTTGGCAAAGTATATGTACCAGAGTAATTATAGTTATTTGCTTTGTCCTTAATTTGGGCCCTTGTAGTTATTTTACAAAGCATTTTGGAGGACCCTGAAGACAGGGCTGAATTGCCCCTGGTTAATAAGGACACTTAGTTAATAACAAGAATACTCCAGCTGTTAGACTAACCTCAAGAAGCAACTGATGACCCAAGTTGGATCGTTTTCCAATATACACTGTCATCTTGGCCTTGCTTCTAAGTTGACAGAATCTCTACATCTGCTTTAAAAGCTTTCTACTTTTTATTTTACCAAAGCCTCTTTAAACATTGTCTATGCATACTGAGGCTTTTTCAAACAAATCAGAGACTTTTATGTCTCTAAAGCAGCTATGAGGACTTTACGTTTTCACAAAGGGAATAAAAGATGGAGGTGATAAAGAGTGGTATATGGGAGCCTTTGTACTTATAACTAAAATGTCTTAATGAGCTTATTGATGCATACAAAATAAAGGGAAATGGTTAAAAAAAACTACAAAAAATTATTTACCATCTTAACCAGTGAAGTTATGTCAATGAATTTTTCTACTTCTATGGAGAAGAAAATTAAAAATAATTAACATAATTAAAATGATAATAATCCTCTAAAATCTCACACATTATAAAACTATGTATTAGTTTCCTAATTTAGATTCTAGACAAAATGTTAATGGAACAGGTTGATATATATTTAATTATATAATTTTAATTTTTTTTCTAATATTCTAAGCAAGCTTGAAAGTGACAAATAATATCTAAAAGATAATAAATTAGATTGCAAAATTTATAATGAAGCTATTACATCTTATAATAGCTTCTTCATTTATAGTACTGAATAATCACATGGAACATACATTTCTAAGAAAAACATGCTATTTTACTAGGTATTTATTTGCATAGTAGGTATTTAATTACTATTTCCAACATACCAATATTATTATGTATCAGCAATAAATTACCGTTACATTTTATGTTCTCGATAAGCATGAAAAACTCCTCATGATATGACATGCATGTTCAAGAAAAGTAAACATTTAAATTGATAACAAAATATAAGACATTCAAGAAAAGTAAACATTTAAATTGATGTAAGTTCAAGAAAGGGAGAAGGCAATGGCAACCCACTCCAGTACTCTTGCCTGGAAAATCCCATGGACAGAGGAGCCTGGTAGGCTGCAGTCCATGGCATCGTTGCATCGGACACAACTGAGCGACTTCACTTTCACTTTTCACTTTCACGCATGGGGGAAGGAAACGGCAACCCACTCCAGTGTTCTTGCCTGGAGAATCCCAGGGACGGGGGAGCCTGTTGGGCTGACGTCTATGGGGTCACACAGAGTCGGACAAGACTGAAGCGACTTAGCAGCAGCAGCATGTTCAAGAAAAGTAAACATTTAAATTGATAACAAAATATAAGAAATTCTTTAAATGGCCCAAACTGTTCACCGACCATAACATGGTTTGATAGTCCTTTATAGTTCCACATGTACCGTAGCTCTTTCCAGAGATAAATGAAACATTATCCTACTCTATTTCTTATTATATGAAAGGTATATACCCTGTGGCTAAATGATATCAATGAATTCTCATGAGCATTTATCAAATGAATGAATGAGTGAATATGTGAATGAAGGACTGACTAAAAATACAAATACCACTGTGCTTAACTAAGACTGAATAGAGTGTTATGTTGCTTTTTTATGTCTTGAGATGTCATTCTGTATCCAGCATGATGATATCCAAATATTTCCAGCATTAAATAAGAATTTATTATTTTTATTAAGACAACATGATTAACATTCCATCCAAAAAATGTCATAAAGATTTGCCTTTGTTCATTTTGAATTAGTAATGCTTACCAGAAGTCTCCATTTTTCACCTCAAGTGCCTGCTCAATTGAAAGGATTTTCAATTTTTTCCATTGTTGTTCAGTCACTAAGTTGTGTCCAACTCTTTGTGACTCCATGAACTGCAGCATACCAGGCTTCCCTGCCCTTCACTACCTCCCAGAGTCTGCATAAGCTCATGTCTATTGAGTCAGTGATGTTGTCCAACCATCTCATCCTCTGTCACCCCCTTCCCCTCCTGCCTTCAGTCTTTCCCTGCATCAGGGTCTTTTCCAATGAGTCGGGTCTTTGCATTAGGTGGCCAAAATATTGGAGCTTCAGCTTCAGCATCAGTCCTTCCAATGAATGTTCAGAGTTGATTTCTTTTAGGATTGACTGGTTTGATCTCCTTGCTGTCCAAGGGACTCTTACAAGTCTTCTCCAATACCACAGTTGAAAAGCATCAATCCTTTGGTGCTCAGCTTTCTTTATGGTCCAACTCTCACATCTGTACATGACTACTGGAAAAACTGTAACTTTGACTGTACAGACTTTTGTCAGCAAAGTGATGTCTCTGCTTTTTAATATGCTGTCTAAGTTTGTCATACCTTTTCTTTCAAGGAGCATCTTTTAATTTAGTGGCTGCAATCTCCATCTGCAGTGATTTTGAAGCCTTTCTTTCAAGGAGCATCTTTTAATTTAGTGGCTGCAATCACCATCTGCAGTGATTTTGAAGCCCTCAAAATAAAATCTGTCACTGTTTCCATTTTCCCCCATCTATTTGCCATGAAGTGATGGGACAGAATGCCGTGATCTTGATTTTTTGAATGTTGAGTTTTAAGCCAGGTTTTTCACTCTCTCCTTTCATCCTCATCAATAGGCTCTTTAGTTTCTCTTCACTTTCTGCCATTGAAATGATATCATATGCATATCTGAGTTGCTGATATTTCTCCTGGCGATTCTTATTCCAGCTTGTGAGTCATCCAGCCCAGCATTTTGCATGATTTACTCTTCATTATGTGCCATTTCATTGGACATGAGCTTGAGCAAATTCTGGGAGATGGTGAAGGACATGGAAGCCTGGCATGCTGCAGTCCATGGGGTCACAAAGAGTCAGACACAGCTGAGTGACTGAACAACAAATCTGCATATAAGTTAAATAAGCAGGATAATAATATACAGCCTTGACGTACTCATTTCCCAATTTAGAACCAGTCCATTGTTCCAAGTTCAGTTCTTACTGTTGCTTCTTGACCAACATACAGGTTTCTCAGGAGACAGGCTAGGTAGTCTGGTATTCCTAGATCTTTAAGAATTTTCTACAGTTTGTTGTGATCCACACAGTCAACAGCCTTAGCATAGTCAACAAAGCAGAAGTAGATGTTTTTCTGGAATTCCTCAGCTTTTTCTATGATTTCTTCCATAGGCTTTCATAAATATCACCTCTGTTATGCAATGAGTCTATTTTTCCCTCTTCATTTTACACATTATAGTTTGAAAGTCTGTGTTTAATAAACAACAACAAACAGGCAAAACAAAATAGCACAAGCAAATGGATGTACAAGATGGAAGCCTGAATTCCTCCAGGGTCGTAACAGAAAATAAAAACCAGGAAGAGAAGATGGACCTTGTCATCCTTGGTGTGCGCCAGAGGGTAGCATTGAACAGCGTGGCTTCTTCTCTGGGGCTGCCTGAGTCTGGATCCCAGCTTTGTTTCAAAGGACCAATAACCTCTCTGTGCTTCAGTATTTTCCTAAGTGCAAGGTGGACGTTATAGCATCTACCCCGTAAGCTTACCAAGACAAACAAGAACATGCCTACAGTAAGTATTCAGTCAACATTTGCTGTTACTATTATTACAGGAAAACCATATTCTTTCTGGGAAATAGACAACATTTTAAAATTATATGTATTTCTCCAGTATCATTTGCCCTAAAATTGATCCATGAATTAAGTACTTTTTTTCTTTCCTAAATGTAATGTAGATTATAATTTTGAATTTAATCTTTCCCTAGCATTAGTTTCAGCCTGTTTATGCAGGGTGAGGGGGAAGGACTGTCCCTATTGAAGATCTGTTCCTTGACAAACAGGAGTCATTTATTCCAGATGGCAAGAAGCCGGCGAGACCCCCTTTTGTTTGCCCTTGGTTCCCTGCTGCCAGCCTCCCTCCTCTGTCTCCCCTTCATGCAGGCTTTTCCTGTCCTCAAGATGTTACTTCAATATAAAATGTGGTGAAAACTAATTGTCACTAAAGGATTCAAGGTAAGTGACACGTTCCATGACGCTTGCATTTTAAAAGAGGCCTTTCTGTAATAGTCATGCTTAGTATACTGTGTAAGCCTCAACTAGTGAAATTTCAGTCACTGTGCTATCAGCTCTAATACAAAGGTAATCTGAGAGTATATAGGAGCAAGTACACATTTGATGAAAAGCAAGAGAAGTGAACCTAAAAATGATGGCCTGGTAAGTCTAATATCAACAGTAAAATAATAAAACAGCCCCAAAGAGAGAAAATTTATCAAAATCTGGAGGATGATGGAATCATGAGCAATAAGCAGGGTTTTATAAAGAGCAAATCATGCCTGACACAGTCAATAGCTCTTTTCAGCAGAGTGACAAAATTAGAGGATGAAGGGAATCAGGTAAATGTTGCCTATTTGCACTATCACAATGCATTTTAAATGGTCCCTGTGAATTTTAAATTTAACTGTAGATAAAACTGATTCAGTTCTGAATGCCTTCTAAAAAGGCCTGAAAAAAACCCCATAAAATGTCGTAGATAATGACAATGGGGGCCGTTGTGGGATGCTGGAGTTAATAAAGCTCATTCACTGCATTTCCCACACTGATGAAAGGGAAAAGGGTATCAAAATTGTGCATAACATTCTTGATGAATAGCAGATTTCATGGAACACAATTAGACAGATTTTAAAATACAATGGGTAATCTAAAAGGATCCTACGTGACATCCAAGAAACAGCTATGTCTGTTCTGAAATAAAACAGACTAAGCTAATTGGGAAGCCCCCAGGATGAAGAATCAAGAAATCCTGGGTTGTGTCTTTCTACCTTCTCCAAGTGCAGCTTCACTGACTTATTTACTGTCTGGGCTTCCTTCCCCAACCCTGATTTCAGGATTAAATAGAATACAGCAGGAACCCGATGGTGCCCACTGGGCACACTGACTCTTTGTCCAGAACTTGACGAGACAAATTTATAGAGACTTCCTCGAGTCTGACGCCCTTGTTCGCAGTTAAGAACAAACACAGCCTTGGCCCAGAGGTGCTCTCCTGGCCCACAGTCTGAATAGAGAGGAAGAGAGGAGTCATAAATAGCTACAGGGCCATGAAATAATGAGTAATAATGCAGTGTGTACAAAGTTTTAGAGTAACTCAAATAAAATAAAGAGACTAACAGAGGAAACTGGGTGAGCTTTCAAAGAAACAACGTTTGAACTGGGCCTGGAAGGTCAGGCAGAGCAGGGGTGGGACTAAAGTAAATGCCATAAAGGCATAAAGCAAGTGCAGGAATTCTCCTCGTGGATATCAAAAGAAGGATGATTACTCCATCTAGCACAGAACTCTGCTTTGAAGAGCAGACAGAAGGACCCATATGACAGAATTTTGTAAAAAGATTACAAAATACAAAAAAAAGTTTAATTATATTATGAGCAGTTGAAAATTGCTTTGAAATATTACCCAGTAAGAAAAAGTTAGGTGAGGCTTAAGCCCAACACTACCCTAAACATGGCAGCATTAGGGTCTCCCAGCTCTAGCCACCTCTCCAACTGTTTCAAAATCCTGAGTAGGGCAGGGAGAGGCCTCCTGCAGAGGAGAGCTGAGTTTTGTTCCTGGTACGTGTCCTCCAAAACGGAGCATGACTCACATGTGTGGAGTAGGAAACCACCCACAGATCAGCATGGATTCACAGGCGGCAGCTGCCACCATCCTCCTCTGCAGTTATGTTCCCTGTGAAAAAGGGGAATCGGTGCTCCCATCATCTAAGCTTAAAGGCTCCGACCGCTTCTCCATGTGCTGTGAACCCACAGTAACTCATATTGCTTGTACTCATCTTTTCATTTCCTTTCACGCTGACACCAGTAAATCTACCATCTCAGCTGAACCATTGCAAGGTCCCTGACCTGGGGTCTGCAAGCCTCTCTCCCTCCCCAAATGCATCTTCCACATCAACTTGGCATATAAAAAGTGCTTCAATCCTGATACATTCAGATTCAAAATTCAAGCAATTCCCAATAGCTTACATCAGTGATCTTCAAAGTTTATGTGCATAAATACCATGTGTGATATTTGCTTAAAATGAAGATTCCAGTATGTTCCTTCTTTTTCTTATCCAATAGTGATCGGGCCCTAGAACCTTCATTTTTAGTGAACAAAAACTTAATATATGAGGTTTTAATTGCTTATTTTTTAAATTAAATTACAGTTATTGTGTTAGTTTCAGATATGCAGCCAAATGATTCAAGCATATATACAGTCATATGTATATATTCTTTTTTCAATCATTTTTCATTATAGGTTATTGCAAGATATTGAACATAGTTCCCCATGCTATACAATAAGTCCTTGTGGTTCGTCTATTTTGTATATGGTAGTTTGCATCTGCTAATCCCAGACTCCTAATTTATCCCTCCCTCCTCCTTCCTCTTTGGTAACCATAAATGTGCTTTCTACATCTGTGGGTCTGTTGCTGTTTCACAAATAAGTTCACTCACATCTTTTTTTTTTTTTAGATTCCACATAGAAATGATATCATATATTTGTCTTCCTCTGTCTGACTTATAAGTCTCTCACTTAGTATGGTAATATCTAGTCCCACCATGGTGTCAATTTTATTGTTATGTGCTTTAAAGACATACCTACAAGAAATATCAGCTCTTCTTGGTCTCTGGACCTGAACTTTAAATACCTGTTACCAACTGTTATTTACAGTCTTTTAAACATAATCACTTCATTTAGGCATGATTACAAAACTGGGAATATAATATACAATTTATATGTGTTTATAATGCATATCTATCTATCCCTTTATCTATCTAAACACACAGTATGATATGAATAAAGTACAAGCTGAAATGCCTTTCTGCTCCCCAAGGGGCTACTAACCGGTCCAAAGATATCTATTGAAATGGCTCACAGTTAAAAATAAAAGATGCTAAACTCCATATAGTCATGTTCAAAGGAAGCTTGATTCATGGGCTTAAAATCTCACAGTGTAATAAGTCTCCAAAATTAACTCTTCCTGCCAGGAAGGGAGGGCTGTCTTCCTGAGAAGAGTTAAGTCATAAGATAGCTATTTCTTCCCCTTTTTCCACATACTGAGGTTGGCAGTGGCGGAACACTGAACTTATTTCTCCCACAATGATGCCCATGCAGCAATCCCCAAACTGGAGACTTAGCCCTGCCTTCTGTTTGAACGTGACCAGTGGCAAATGTACTCCATTTGGCCGAGTAATATTCAGAAGAAAGAGTGAACTGAGAGACACGTTATATGGAAATAGCTTACATGCCCAGAAATTAGCACTTAGGGGTCATACATGTGACATGGTCAAAAGAATGACATGTTAGGTCATTGGGACCTATCTCAACTTTCCAGGCACAGCTGGAGTGAAAAGAGCCTAAAAGAAAGGTTTTTCAGGGACCATGCCATTCGTGGAAAAAAGGGAGAAGGAGGCTGTATATCACTGGGGTCATCAGACCAAGAAATGAACCAACAAGGTCCCCAAGGAACCACCAATGAACCTCATGAAAGGTCTTGCCTTTGGGGGCGCACAGTCCAGAAAGAACCAAAGGCCACACTGGTTAGACAGTTGTAAGACAATTACAGAAAAGGACTCTCTCCTCCTGAGGTCACTCACAGAGCCTGGGCTGAAAGAGACTTGATACTCTCGTAGACCATAAGCTTTAACAATTTAAAATCAGCTTCTCCACAGTTTATAGAGCCTCTACTTTGTCTCCTGGAGAGAAGTTATTGAACTGAGGAGTTCACAATACTAAATTGACTGACCCAAACTGGAAGTCTCAGAGTGTTATAGGATAAAAGTATCATTTATCAGAAGGGATCAATGTATATGTAAAACTGATTTTTTTTTTACAGCAAAGGTTCACTTTGCTGTAAACCTGAAACTAACACAACATTGTAAATCAATTACACTCCAATAAGAATTAAAAAAAAAAAGAATGCATGGAAATAAAGCCAACTGGCTACTTTAAGTCTGAACATAAATATCAGTTTTTGGTATTCTACTTTGAAAAAAAATGACCACAAACATAATATGAAATTAAAATAAAACAAATATAATTCCAACATATGTATTACTAAGTCTTTTCACTTTTGAATTTCTCTAAGTGCAGCATGGTGCAAAGAAAAAAGCTCTGGATTGCAACCAAAGACTTGAAGTCGAGGACCGACCAAAACATTTTTCAAAACTAGGTGAGTACTATAAGCATCATGAGCTATAGCTATTTATCTGTGAATTAGGCACAGTAATTATTGTAGTACCTACCCAAAACAGGTTTGAAACAAATGAGATATGTAATATTATTATCCATAGTACTTTTCAAATTCACTATTTAAATCTTAATATTTGGTAGATATATTTAAAATGAAAACTCCATCTAACATCAAATCTCATTTTACTCCTTGAAAGTTTTTGCCAAGTTGATCTCTTTCACAATATTTTAGGGTATTTATCTAACGTTTACTTCTAAAATCTCTTATCCAAATGAGAGAATTGAACTATAAGTTTTCTAAGTTTCCATTCAGCTCTTAAGAATTTTGTGATTCTATCTTTTCCTTTTGCTCTTAGAACACATTTTATTAGAACTATTAATAAGTATGAACATAGTCTAATTTCAGTTTTCCATTAGGGTAATGAGGAGCAAAAAAATAAAATGAAAACAGGAATCTAGAAAGGGAAAAAATAAGAGGGCAAAAATTTGAAGAGAAGCCATCTGAAAAATCAGCTAAAGAAGTAACCAAGAGCTACCTTTTTGTTCATCTTAATACAGTGTTCTATAAGACATATCTTACATACTTACTGGTTACTGGGTTTAAAAAAAATTATTATAGTTGAAGGTTAAATGTTCATGAATAATTAGACAGGAGGTAATTGTCATTTCCTGTGTTGCTGCTGCTGCTAAGTCACTTCAGTCAAGTCTGACTCTGTGTGACCCCACAGACGGCAGCCCACCAGGCTCCCCCGTCCCTGGGATTCTCCAGGCAAGAACACTGGAGTGGGTTGCCATTTCCTTCTCCAATGCATTAAAGTGAAAAGGGAAAGTGAAGTCGCTCAGTCGTGACTCTTAGCGACCCCAGGGACTGCAGCCCACCAGGCTCCTCCGTCCATGGGATTTTCCAGGCAAGAGTACTGGAGCAGCAGCAGCAGCATAGGAAGTGACAGTTGCCTCCGGTCTAATTATTCATGAACATTTAAGCTTCAACTATAACCATTGTTTAGATATTATATGAAGGAATTACCAGCCGGAGATAAGAGAGTTAAAGAACTTCACAGTATCTTTGTGAATTTGAACTGTCTAGAGAGAAATGGTTTCTAGGAGTCAGTGCTTTTGCAATGTGGAGTCACGGCATGAGGAATTCTCCATGTTTCCCTTTTCCAGCAGAGTGAGCTGAAGCATCGCTGGAACAAATCCTGACAGCAGTCTGATCCCGCGTTTGCGGTGCTCCATTCCCAAGCTCATGTCCCTTGGTTCAAGGACAGATAATGGGTTATAAGCACCTAGTATTGCAAGGGTCTTGATTCTGCCCACAACTACTAAATTACCTATGTATACAACCCAAATATTGATGGTAAATAACTTGTAAAGTAAACATGGTAATGCAGAGAATTCTAAAGTAATCAGGCAGGAAGCAAGAGAAGCCAAAGAGAGACTTTCATATCAGAAACCTGTTCACTTTTCCTGCTGAGGCTAAAGTAACCACGAATCATTTTAATTAATCTGCCATAAAATGTCACAGCCTAAATGAGTTCAAAGGATTTCAATTCAATCCATAGTGCATCACAAATACCACCATGAACCAGAGTCAATGCTGCAGCCTTAAATCTGAGAGACACGCAGATAAGAAGACAGGTGTATGCATAAAAGAATAAAGTATAGTAGAAACCAATTACAGCAAAGTCGTTTTTCTTCCATAAGAAAAAATTTTTATTATAAAAAGAAAAATTACTACAATGAAGGGAACTGATTTCTCTAATGATTGAAGTATCTACATACTTTCTTGATGAAATGAATTTCACTCAGGGTGAATTATAAATAAATTGTCCAGCTTGCCATGAATATTATAGTTCTAAAAAAATGTACCACCTGCACTGAAAGATATATTCACCACCTCATGTCCTAAACAATGTGATGTAATTAATGGGGCAGTTATAATTAATATGATGCTTTCATACCTAAGATTAAATATACAGATGGTGACAAAAGTCTAGGGTACATCTGGTTCCAAATAAGAGCCTGACAAAGGCTCTCTTGCTTGATTTATTACTTAAATATTTGACAGGGTACAGAGACCTAATATGTAATTTTGCAGGTGAACATCACCACCCAGTTAATCCTACTGTGGATATCTTTATATTTCAGATCTGTGGTATTCTTTCTACTCGAAGCAGATTGCTTTTTGTGGCAGCTGAATACTTAAGAAGAGCAAAGATGTATTATTAGCAAAAATCTGGCTTATTATTCAATTATCAATGGCTGGTTGAACTCTCAAAGTAGACTAAGTATGGCTTTGATAAATATGCAGAAGTTTTCAAAATGTTCTAAAATAGTAATATCACAAAACAAAGCTTTTCAGGACTTTTTTATTATTATTATTTCTAAGGTATCTTTCTGTCTCATTCAAAATAACTAAGACCATATTGTACCAAAGTGAACTTCAGGAGTTTGTTGATATTTTAGGAGTGCTCATGTGTTTAAAAAAAAAAAAAAGATGAGGGGAGGATGAATTTATTCCTTTTAATTAAAGAATTGTGCTAGACAATACACTGGTAGCTACTACTTAACACAACGATGAGGTTTATTATTATTACTATGAACTCAACATTAGCTGCATAACTGGAAAAATTCTAACTTTTCTAACTTCAGATGTGGTCACAATGATAATAATATTTCATAATATTGTAAAATTATTAAATAAATATGCCAAAAACCTAGTATAGTTGTGGAGACTAGGCACGTATTTATTATATTGGGTTTTTTTTTCTGCTTTGAGTAACATTTGCTTCCTTTCTTTCTTCATCCCCTAATCTTTATTTTCTCTCTTCCTTCCTGACAACAATTTTTAGATTTCAGAAGGGCAAGAAAATTTATAGAAATTCAAGTACCTTCCATTTGCCTCATTATATCATTGTCTTTCATCCCTCTGTAATAAGTGTTTTCATAAGCACTAATATTTGTGTTGTATTTGCCCTTACTTGCCTAATTTTTCAACTTGACAATAAACTCTTGAAGAGAAAGAGCATATATTTACATATTCCCATGCTTTGACCCTAGTTCATTTAGAAGACAATAAACTAACAATAAGATTTCTTGAAAAAAAAATCAATATTGGGAATATTCAATGAGATCCCTGTCCATAAATACAGAACACAAAAAATATTACATAATTCTGTACAGATTAAAAAATGCATCCATGTACATACTCCATTCTTTTAATCCATACAACAATGTTGAGGTATATGTTAGCATGGCAAAAAAGTAAAATGTCCTGTGTTCAAAACTCTGTCATTACCAGTCACCTCACCTAAGGCAGTAACTCTGAGCCTGTCTTATCTTCAAACAAGATTAATATCCACCCTGCCTCCCTGGTAGGGTCATAGTTAGAATCAAATGAGAGATTGTACACCTGGATATATATGAACTGTAAACATATACATGTCAGTGAAAGTGTTAGATGCTCAGTCATGTCCTGTCTTTGTGACCTCATGGATTGCAACCCACCAGGCTCCTCTGGCCACGGAATTCTCCAGGCAAGAATACTGGAGTGGGTTGCCATTTCCTTCTCCAGGGGATCTTCCCAACCCAGGGATCGAACCCAGGTAGCCTGCATTGTAGGCAGATTCTGAGCCACCAGGGAAGCCCCAATACATGTACGAAGTATCTACAAATTCTAACCTGAAAGGTAGGTTATAAATTACTAGTTATGAGTTGTCTTCTTCACATAACAATTAAAAAAAGGACCCTGAAGACCAAAAAGCCATATTTTGTACAGAGAAATTTGTAAGTAAGATTGAAATAATGGGAGCAGTTAAATAAGAATGCCTGTCAGAAATCACGAAGCCTCTGAACCTTGAAATCTGGTAGAACCTGGATGGGAAACGAGTGAAAGGGAGGATGTGGCTGGCAAGAACGTTTGACAACAGGCTTGACGTAGAGCACAAGCGGATTACTTGGGGAATTGTAAGCTTGTCCCTGTTGGAACTGAGTACTGGTATAGGGAAATAATAGATGAACCTGGAGAGCTAAGGAGTCAGGGTGTGGATGGTTATTAACATGCATAAACAATGGAAGGAAGGAAGGAAGGAAGGGAAGTTACTGTAGTCTATTCTGTAGTCTATTCAGAAATGAATATCAAAAAAAAAAAAAGCTTAAGGAGTAAGCTCCTAAGGGTGGGAAGGGGGAGAAGTGATGAATTCAATGCCATAAGTAAGGACTATGGAATTAGTAGAAGTTTCAGATTTATACAACATGGTCTTAGAACACACAAGTGAAACATGCTTAATTGACCAGATGCATGGTGGTAAGTCTATGAGTCCCTGGGGTGTTTAGGTCTCAGGAGGAAGCCCATCCTGTCAAACCCTTGTCTGTCATGAATAAGTAAATGTGAGCATAGCATTATAGAAAGGGAATTCAAACAGTATTTGAGAATACAGCTATGGAAAATCAAAGTCTTATTTATAAATAGTATGAACGTCATAAATTTAAATCTGAATATGAGACCCAATATATAATATTTAATCCCTATAAAGTAATTTGCTATAAAGAGTGTGAAGCGGTCCACATAAGAATAATGACCAATAGTAGGATAGCAACATTTTGCATTCTAAAATCATTACTAGAGAATTACTAGATCCTTAATTAAGGGGAGAGGATGCCAAAGAATTCCCCAAAAGCTTTTGAAGGAAGCTGATTAACTGGGATTCTAATACCTAGATGAGAAATAAACACACATAAAGAGAATGTAGTGGTTAACTTTATATGCCAAATTGTCTGGGCCTTGGTGCACAGATATTTGGTAGAACATTATTTTGGGTGTTTATGTGAGAGTGCTTTGGGATGAGATTAACATTTAAATTAGTGGACTTTGACTAAAGCAGACTGCCCTCCGTGATACGGCTAGGCCTCATCTGGTCAGCTGAAGGAGTGAACAGAACAAAAGACTGACCTACACCAAGCAAGAGGAACTTTGAAGTTGAACTGCAGCATTAGCTTTTTCCTGGATCTCCAGGCTGGCAAGCTAATCTCCAGACTTGTAACTTGCTAATCTCCATAACTGCATAAGCCAGTTCCTTAAAATATATCTCTTTCATAGATAGATATAGATATATCCAGCCAATTGATTATGTTTCTCTGGAGAACCCTGACTAACAGAGAGAGCGATGCACACATAAGAGCAACATGACACCTGTATTGAATATGCGGTGAGATATGTGAGCACTCCATAAGGTGGATATATGCAAATACTCAATAATGTTGTCTGTAAATAAAACTGAAATTTTGAGTCGAGATTAATTCTAAGTTCTGAAATGTTTTGTATCAGATCAGATCAGATCAGATCAGTCGTTCAGTCGTGTCCGACTCTTTGCGACTCCATGAATCTCAGCACCCCAGGCCTCCCTGTCCATAACCAACTCCCAGAGTTCACTCAGACTCATGTCCATCGAGTCAGTGATGCCATCCAGCCATCTCATCCTCTGTCGACCCCTTCTCCTCTTGCCCCAAATCCTTCCCAGCATCAGAGTCTTTTCCAATGAGTCAACTCTTCACATGAGGTGGCCAAAGTACTGGAGTTTCAGCTTTAGCATCATTCCTTCCAAAGAAATCCCAGGGCTGATCTCCTTCAGAATGGACTGGTTGGATCTCCTTGCAGTCCAAGGGACTCTCAAGAGTCTTCTCCAGCACCACAGTTCAAAAGCATCAATTCTTCGGTGCTCAGCCTTCTTCACAGTCCAACTCTCACATGCATACATAACCACAGGAAAAACCATAGCCTTGACTAGACAGACCTTTGTTGGCGAAGTAATGTCTCTGTTTTTGAATATGCTATTTAGGTTGGTCATAACTTTCCTTCCAAGGAGTAAGCGTCTTTTAATTTCATGGCTGCAGTCACCATCTGTAGTGATTTTGGAGCCCCTAAAAATAAAGTCTGACACTGTTTCCACTGTTTCCCCATCTATTTCCCATGAAGTGGTGGGACCGGATGCCATGATCTTCATTTTCTGAATGTTGAGCTTTAAGCCAACTTTTTCATTCTCCACTTTCACTTTCACCAAGAGGCTTTTGAGTTCCTCTTCACTTTCTGCCATAAGGGTGGTGTCATCTGCAATCTGAGGTTATTGATATTTCTCCCGGCAATCTTGATTCCGGCTTGTGCTTCTTCCAGTCCAGTATTTCTCATGATGTACTCTGCATATAAGTTAAATAAACAGGGTGACAATATACAGCCTTGACGTACTCCTTTTCCTATTTGGAACCAGTCTGTTGTTCCATGTCCAGTTCTAACTATTGCTTCCTGACCTGCATACAGATTTCTCAAGAGGCAGATCAGGTGGTCTGGTATTCCCATCTCTTTCAGAATTTTCCACAGTTTATTGGAAGTCTGTCAAAGGCTTTGGCATAGTCAATAAAGCAGAAATAGATGCTTTTCTGGAACTCTCTTGCTTTTTCCATGATCCAGCAGATGTTGGCAATTTGATCTCTGGTTCCTCTCCCTTTTCTAAAGCCAGCTTGAACACCAGGAAGTTCACGGTTCACATATTGCTGAAGACTGGCTTGGAAAATTTTGAGCATTACTTTACTAGCATGTGAGATGAGTGCAATTGTGCCGTAGTTTGAGCATTCTTTGGTATTGCCTTTCTTTGGGATGGGAATGAATACTGACCCTTTCCAGTCTTGTGGCCACTGCTGAGTTTTCCAAATTTGCTGGCATATTGAGTGCAGCACTTTCACAGCATCATCTTTCAGGATTTGGAATAGCTCAACTGGAATTCTATCACCTCCACTAGCTTTGTTCATAGTGATGCTTTCTAAGGCCCACTGGACTTCACATTCCAGGATGTCTGGCTCTAGGTCAGTGATCACATCATCGTGATTATATGGGTCGTGAAGATCTTTTTTGTACAGTTCTTCTGTGTATTCTTGCCACCTCTTCTTAATATCTTCTGCTTCTGTTAGGTCCATACCATTTCTGTCCTTTATCAAGCTCATCTTTGCATGAAATGTTCCTTTGGTATCTGTGATTTTCTTGAAGAGATCCCTAGTCTTTCCCATTCTGTTGTTTTCCTCTATTTCTTTGCATTGATCGCTGAAGAAGGCTTTCTTATCTCTTTTTGCTATTCTTTGGAACTCTGCATTCAGATGTTTATATCTTTCCTTTTCTCCTTTGCTTTTCACTTCTCTTCTTTTCACAGCTATTTGTAAGGCCTCCCCAGACAGCCATTTTGCAAGCATTTCTTTTCCATGGGGATGGTCTTCATCCCTGTCTCCTGTACAATGTCACGAACCTCATTCCATAGCTCATCAGGCACTCTATCTATCAGATCTAGGCCCTTAAATCTATTTCTCACTTCCACTGTATAATCATAAGGGATTTGATTTAGATCATACCTGAGAATGGTCTAGTGGTTTTCCCTACTTTCTTCAATTTCAGTCTGAATTTGGCAATAAGGAGTTCATGGTCTGAGCCACAGTCAGCTCCCGGTCTTGTTTTTGCTGACTGTATAGAGCTTCTCCATCTTTGGCTGCAAAGAATATAATCAGTCTGATTTCGGTGTTGACCATCTGGTGATGCCCATGTATGGAGTCTTCTCTTGTGTTGTTGGAAGAGGGTGTTTGTTACGACCAGTGCATTTTCTTGGCAAAACTCTATTAGTCTTTGCCCTGCTTCATTCCGTATTCCAAGGCCAAATTTGCCTGTTACTCCAGGTGTTTCTTGACTTCCTACTTTTACATTCCAGTCCCCTATAATGAAAAGGACATCTTTTTTGGGTGTTAGTTCTAAAAGGTCTTGTAGTTCTTCACAGAACCGTTCAACTTCAGCTTCTTTAGTGTTACTGGTTGGGGCATAGACTTGGATTACTGTGATATTGAATGGTTTGCCTTGGAAACGAACACAGATTATTCTGTCGTTTTTGAGATTGCATCCAAGTACTGCATTTCAGACTCTTTTGTTGACCATGATGGCTACTCCATTTCTTCTGAGGGATTCCTGCCCACAGTAGTAGATATAATGGTCATCGGAGTTAAATTCACCCATTCCAGTCCATTTCAGTTCGCTGATTCCTAGAATGTCGACATTCACTCTTGCCATCTCTTGTTTGACCACTTCCAATTTGCCTTGATTCATGGACCTGACATTCCAGGTTCCTATGCAATATTGTTCTTTACAGCATCAGACCTTGCTTCTATCACCAGTCACATCCACAGCAGGGTATTCTTTTTGCTTTGGCTCCATCCCTTCATTCTTTCTGGAGTTATTTCTCCACTGATCTCCAGTAGCATATTGGGCACCTACTGACCTGGGGAGTTCCTCTTTCAGTATCCTATCATTTTGCCTTTTCATACTGTTCATGGGGTTCTCAAGGCAAGAATACGGAAGTGGTTTGCCATTCCCTTCTCTAGTAGACCACATTCTGTCAGATCTCTCCACCATGACCTGCCCATCTTGGGTTGCCCCATGGGCATGGCTTAGTTTCATTGAGTTAGACAAGGCTGTGGTCCTAGTGTGATTAGATTGACTAGTTTTCTGTGAGTATGGTTTCAGTGTGTCTGCCTTCTGATGCCCTCTTGCAACACCTACCGTCTTACTTGGGTTTCTCTTACCTTGGGCGTGGGGTATCTCTTCACGGCTGCTCCAGCAAAGCGCAGCCATTGCTCCTTACCTTGGACAAGGGGTATCTCCTCACCACCGCCCTTCCTGACCTCCAACGTGGGATAGCTCCTCTAGGCCCTCCTGTGCCCACGCAGCCACAGCTCCTTGGACGTGGGATAGCTCCTCTCACCAGCCGCCCCTGGCCTCGGGACACAGGGTAACTCCTCTCTTCGCGGCCTCTGACCTCGGACGCAGGGTAGCTCCTCTCCGCCGTTCCTGCGCCTTCGCAGTCTGGTACTCTTGGCCACTGCCCCTGACCTCGGACGTGGGGTAACTCCTCTTGGCTGCTGCCCTTCCGGCATGGGGTCCTCCTGGTTTCTGCCCCTGACCCCAGACGTGGGGTGGCTCCTCTCGGCCGCGAGCCGCCTGTGCTTAGCGCGCGGGTCAAACAGTATAAACTCTACAGTATAAAGTCTAGCAAAAATCAGATATTCTCTTATTTTTGTATGTTATAACCTGTCGTAGAACATATTAGGAAGTAAGAAAGGTATTCCAATTCTGGAGTAAATCAAGGTAATTTTTAGATATTTAGGAGCTCTCTCTTACTACTTTTAAGTTAATAGCTCAGGATGGGGAACACATGTATACCTGTGGCGGATTCATTTTGATATTTGGCAAAACTAATACAATTATGTAAAGTTTAAAAATAAAAATTAAAAAAAAAAGAAAACAAATATTTGAAATTTTAAGTAATAGAAGTCTTCATTTTCATAGAGCTTTACAGTTTACAAAACACAAATGATTATTATGTATATTTATTGATATATACTAACAGATGTTTGTGAGACTTTTTCATAAACTGTAAAGCACAGATGCAAATGTAAAATATTGATAGCTATGTTATAGTCATTTTGTTAAACAATTTTAACTTGTTCATGTATGTCCTTTAAATAGCTTTATTTTTCTCCTGTCATTGTGAAATTTAAGGATATCTTATGCTTAAATCTAAGATCCCAAAGATTTGGTGTCACATTCAGCCATAAAAGCATAACCTAGAGTAGTTTAAAACTCCAATCTCATATGTCCCTCTTCCCTCCAAACCAGCCATCAGCCTCTGAGTTGGGGTGAGAATGATCTGCTTTTTGTGCCCTCTGCTGCTCTTTCTTGTCTTAGCTTCTCTCAGGAAGAAGATATATTATAGAAGGATGGAAGGAAAAAGGACTAGAGTTTCTTCATGGGGCTGTAATCCTACTTAGCTGTCACTGTACTGCAGCTAACACTGATCCCAAGGCCCTCACTGCAGAAGTATTCACTGCTAACTCTCCCAGCACCACTTACCTACTGAATACTTTCTTGAAATACATGAGCAAGTTATAGCATGGAGTTTTCTAAACTCCCTCAACTTCTACCAGGGGATCAAACCATAAGCAGTCATCATGGGGACCCCTAGCCTCATGACCAATCAACTCTCTTGATTAGGATAACAGCTCAAATAGGCATGTAGGCAAATTTGGAAGTCCACTCCCTAATTAGAATCCCTGTGATGGAATACATGGTAATTAACAGCAGATGTAGCATTTGTTTCTTGGATGTGACTCTAAAAGCATAGGGTAGCAAAAGAAAATGTAGACAAACTGATTTTATGAAAGTTTAAAATTTTTGTACATCAAAAGACACTATCCACAAGTAAAAAGTCAACACACAGAATGAAAAAAAAACACTTCCAAATCATATATTGATAAAAGATTAATATCCAGAATATATAAAGAACTCCAAAAACTAAATACAACCCAATTCAAAAATGGGTAAAGGACTTCAGTAGACATTTCCCCAAAGAAAATATACAGATAGTCAAAAAGCACATGAAGAGATGCTTTACATCACTAAACATTAGAGTAATGCTAATTAAAACTACGATATATACTATCTCATAACTGTCAGGATAGCTATTATCAAAAAAAAAAAAAAAAGATAAAACAACATGTGTGATGGGAAGAAATTGGAAGCCTTGTGCACTATTGATGGGAATGCAAAATGGCGCAAGCTGTTGTGGAAACAGGTTGGAGTTTCCTCAAAAAGTTAAAAATAGAACTATCATACGACCCAGAAATTTCCATTCTGGGTATATATCTAAGGAACTGAAAGTAGGATCTTAAAGAGATATTTGTGCGTCCATGTTCATAGCAACACTATTCACTGGAGGTAGAACACAGAGGCAATCCAAATATCCATCAACATATTAATGTATACAAAAAAATGTTGTATACACATACAAAGGAATAGTATTCTGCCTTAACAAGGAAGGAAATTCTGCAATTTGCTACAACATGCATAAAACTTGAGGACTTTATGTTAAGTGAAATCAGCCAGTCACACAAAGACACAGATTGTCTGACTTCACTCATATAAGGTAGTTTAGAGTAACCGGAATCAGAAAAGTACCATGATGACTTCCAGGAACTGAAGGGAAGAAAGAATACGAGCAATAATTGTTTAACAGGTGAGTTTGCTTCATAAGATGAAAAGAGTTCTAGGGATGAAGAGCAGTGATCATTGCCCACCAAAGTGAATGTATGTAATACCACTGAACTGTACCTTAAAATGGTTAAGATGGCAAATATTACATTATGTATTTTAACACAATAAAAAAGTAAATAAAAGAGATGGGGGGAGGATTCCACCTGCTATTAGAGAAAACTGAAGTCACACTGAGAGGGATATGGATACAAGAGGTGGGAGGGCCTGAGGGACTCAGTCTATTTTGCAAGCTTTTGGTTAGATGGGGATCACCTCAGGCCAGAAAGGAGAGAAAAGTCCTGGCTGAGGAACAGGGCACACAGACTTTGTTCCCCAGGCCTCTGCTTAAAGAGGTAAAAGTTCAGGAGACACTGTATTGCCAATCCTTGGGACATTCAGAGCTTGTGGAAAGTGGCTTCTATTTTGATGTCTGGTTTTGAAAAATATATTTAATTCATATTTCTTGAGCTCCAACTGTGGAATATAGTTGCTAGTTCTGAGGTCACTTCACATTCTATTATTATAGCATCATTATAACATTTAATCTGATTGGGTAGATAAAGCTATAATTTAACTTTATTTATCAGATTGACCTTTGGAAAGATTAAGGACCAGAACTCCAAGGCACACAGCTGGGAAGGGGCTGAGGTCCCAACCTTACCTAAGTGTTCTGATTCCAAGGCTTCTTATTTTCCATTTTGAGGGGTTTGATATTGCCAATCAGGTTGAGAGGACGAACTAGAAAAATCTTTTTTGAAAGTTACCTGTACGTAGCCCTTAACATAGATTGAAAAATACTCAATTTTCCACTTAAAAAATAGGTGAAGGAGTTGAAGAGAATTATGAAGAGAGCTAATGATGGTCCTCTCTCACAAGCCAGTACTTGGTGATGCCTTTGCTCTGAATCCGATGCTCTTCCCATGACACAGCCCTGCCCTTTGTTGTGGGTAGTACTGTGTCCTCTAAAAAGATGCACTGATTCCTAACCTGCAGTACCTGTGAATGTGACCTTATTTGGAAATAAGATCTTTACAGATGTAATCAAGTTAAGGATAATCTGAATTAATCTGAATATGTGTCTTTAAAAGATGGGGGAATTTTTGGACACAGACACACAGGGAAGAATATCGTTTGACAACCAAGGCAGAGATTGGTGTGGTCTATCTATAAGCCTAGGAAAGCAGAAGATTGACAGCAACCACCAGAAGCTAAAAAGAGGTTTAAATAAAAAAAACAAAAGATCACCTTCTAGAATCTTCAGAGAAAGCATAGCCCACATGATACCTTGACTTCATACTTCTAGCTTCCAGAACTATGAGACAATAAATTCCTGTTGTTTGAAGTTACCCAGCTTGCTGTAATTTGTTATAGCAGCCCCATACACTTTTCAACTTCTTCCAAATTTTTACGAATTTCTTTCATGATAAATATCCTAGTACACACCTTGTATAAGTTAATGAAGAGAAGAAGAATCACAGGCAAGTCAGTATTTAATATTTCTTAGAATGAAGAAGGGAGGAGTGAGAAAGAATGGAGAACTTTTGCTTTAAAATATGTATTTTTCTCTCTAGTTCTCGCAAGGTCAGCCCACTAACCAAAAGAGCCACTTGAAGCTAATCTCAGAGTTCCCAGAATAATTTTATTTGAGCTTTACCTTACCAGGCAATGGACTATTTCATCTCCTTGGACTGTTATGAAAGGCAAGTCTCAAAGTGTTCCTTTCACTGCTCTGCTTGGAAATCTAAAACCTGTTCATCCTAAAAGAAACCAAACTGAGAGTGCCAAGGGATGCGATAGCAAAACATATTTCATACACTGTTGAGAAAAAAATATCCAGAGAAGAAAAATGAATAAAATAAAATAGCTTGTTTATCTGAAAAGCATGTTTTTTCATGCTAAGTACCATGTTTATGGAGCCAATACATCATGTCCACCAGTAAGTGGAAGTGAAGCATGTTTCTTCCACACATTGTTTGACACGGCAAGTGAGTATTTTATTGGCATTGGGTAATTTAAACTCACACAGTGGTGTCTGGAGTCTATTAGCAGTATACCATGCAAAGACTAGATTGTTCAGCAATTTGGGTACTAGAGAGAAACAATCCAATATAATTCAGGAGAGAGGCAAGGGCAAAAATGTGGGAACGCTTCAGTCATGTCCAATTCTGTGAGACCCCATGGACTCTAGCCCCCCAGGATCCTCTGTCCATGGGATTCTCCAGGTAAGAAGACTGGAGTGGGTTGCCATGCCCTCCTCCAGAGGATCTTCCCAACCCAGGGTTAGAACCTCATCTCTTAAATCTCCTGCATTGGCAAGCAGGGTCTTCCCCACTAGCACCACCTGGAAAGCCCCTGGGGAAGTTGTTTTCTATCAGACAAACACAGGTGGATAAAACATAAACAGCCTAGCATCCAGTTTGCTAACTACTAGTTTATATGGCAGAGTTGCAGCCAATGATCTGGAAATGCTGATTGAACCACACATGCAGAGCTGATACCTCCTCACCTCATCTTTTGCATTCATTTTTCTTACTTTTTCCCTCTCTCTCCTATCACAGATAGCATGTAAAGGTACACACACACATACATACATGCCCCCCAGACAAACATCCACATACATATTTATTGCTATGAGAAACAAGCTGAATTGTGGTTTAAAATTGTTGTATCTGTAGTTAGACAACCTAAATTTGTATCCTAGGTTTGCTATTTACTGTTACTGCTGAAGAGATTATATAGTTCAAATCTCATTGTGAACTCTTGTGACAAGCATCAAAAGAGATACTGCACACAAAATGCAGACTGAGGCACAGAGTAGGTGGTCAATAAATGTCAGATATCATCAGCAGCAGCAGCATTATCATCATCACTATTATAAACATGCATACTCTTGGTTATCAGTGTATACCTGTACAATCAAAAGCATGTATAGGTTTGTTTATAAATTTAGAAGCCTGTGAGCTTAGGAAGGTTTCAAGTTTGAGAAAATTACATTAATTTCTCCTTTTAAAATATTGTGAAGATAACATCAAACGCTGGCAAGAACATAGAACAATAGGACTTTCATTCATTGCTCGTGAGAATGAAAAGTGGTACAGCCATTTTGGAAGACACTTTGGCAGTTTCTTATAAAACTAAACATACTCTTACCATACGATCCAGCAATTGCTCTGCTTGGTATTTATTGAAAGAATTGAAAACTTCTGCTCACACAAAACCGTGTACCTGAATGTTTATAGCACCTTTATTCACAAATAAAGGTGAAACTTGGAAGCAGCCAAGTTGCCCTTCAATAGGCAAATGGATAAATAAATTGTGGTCCATCCAGACCATGGACTATTACTCAGCGTTAAAAAGAAATTAGCTATAAGCATAAAAAGACATGAAGGAAACATATGCATATCACCAAGTGAAAGAAGCCAGTCTGAAAAGGCTACATACAACTATGTATGTTGTATGGAGACAGTAAAAAGATATTCATTGTGGGAGGGTGGGGGAAAAGGGGATGGATAAATAGGCAGAGTGCAGAGAATTTTTAGAGCAATGAACTATTCTGTATGGTACTACAATGGTGGATACATGTCATTGTATATTTGTCAAACCCATAGTATGTCCAGCTCCAAAATGAACCCTAAGGTAAGCTATAAACTCCGGGTGATCATAAAGTATCAATGCAGGTTAATCAATTATATATTGAAAATAACCCATTCTGGTGAGGGATGTCAGTAATGATGGAACCTGCGTGTGTGGGTCAGGGAGTATATGGGAAATTTCTATACTTTCCATTCAATTTTCCTCCAAACCTAAAACTTCTCTAAAAAAATAAAATCCTAAAAAATATATTAAGAAATAGAACTGAAAACTCAAAACAACCTGAAACTCAAGCTCAAAACTGTTTAGTTTTTACTCACGGCTTCCCTCAGAAGCCTCTTTTACTGTGGCTCAGACAGTAAAGAATCCACCTGCAATGCAGGAGACCCAGGTTCAACCCCTGGGTCAGGAAGATCCCCTGGAGAAGGAAATGACTACACACTCTTGCATTTTTCCCTGGAGAAGTGCACGGACAGAGGATCCTGGCAGAGTACAATCCATGGGGTCGCAAAGAGCCAGACATGACTGAGTGACTAACACTTTTACTTTTCATGATTTATTAGTGAATGAATAAGAACCAGGATCAGTAAAGAAAATGGGCACATGGGGCCAAGTCTGGGGAAAGCAGGTGTGAACTTCCAGAAATTCTATCCCAATGCTATTGTGTCATACAAGACATGCCTATTCCTTCAGCTACAAACTACAGCAACACATATGAAGTGCTGTATGTCCAGGAAGGTTTATTGGAGTCTAGGACTCAAACAATAAAATGCCCAATTAATTTAATAAATAAAGTCTACTCAATATTGATAGATTTTGTCAGCTAGTCAACCTAGAACAGCTTTGTCTCATCTGTGCATTTACGGACTATCTGAATCACTCTATTAAGGAAGAGATAACATGATCAAAGGCAAAAAGTAACTAAAGCCAAAGATGTTGAGGAAGGGTAACAAATATGTCAATTTTTCTGACTCACCAAGTCATAGCATAAAGCACAATTAGCGAAAGTGAAAGTCGCTCAGTCGTGTCTGACTCTTTGTGACCGGAATTCTCCAGGCTAGGATACTGGAGTGGGTAGCCACTCCCTTCTCCAGGGGATCTTCCCAACCCAAGAATTGAACCCAGGTCTCCCACAATGCAGGCAGATTCTTTACCAGCTGAGCCACAAGGGAAGCCCAAAGCATGAGAGACCTGAGACAAATCTCAACTTCCACTCTCTGACCTGCAGTACAGACATCGGACTCCTCAGAGCCTCAGTGTTGGGTTGAATATTCATTTCTCCTATAAACAAATGTTTAAGTGAGCAACTGTATGTCAAATTGCTTTCTAAGATTCTTCAAATTAGTAAATAATAATAGACTTTTTAATTAAATCCACTATAAGAAATCATCTTAATATGTAGTTTAAAAGTAAATAAATAGCTCCTACTTGTTTATTTTTGTTTCCATATCTCTTACTCTACAAGGTGGGTCATAAATGATCTTTCTGTGATTTATGTCCACAGCGTTCTGCCTGTTTTCCTCTAAGAGTTTTATAGTTTGTGGTCTTAAATTTAGGTCTTTAATCCATTTTATAATGGATTATATAGTGAATAGTGTTAGGAAGTTTTCTAGTTTCTTTTTTTTTTACATGTAGCTTTTCAGTTTTCCCAGCACTACTTATTGAAGAGACTATCTTTGCCCCATTGTATATTTTTGCCTTCTTTGTCAAAGATAAGGCTGCCCATAACTCCGGGTTTATCTCTGGCTTTCTATCTTGTTCCATTGGTCTATATTTCTGTTTTTGTGCCAGTACCATACAGTCTTAATAATTGTGGCTTTGTAGTATACTCTGAGGTCAGGAAGGCTGATTCCTCCAGCTCCATTCTTCTTTCTCAAGATTGCTTCAGTTATTCAGGGTCTTTTGTGTTTCCATATGAATTGTGAAATTTTTTTTGTTAGAGTTCTGTGAAAAATGACGTTGGTAATTTGACAAGGATTGCATTGAATCTGTAGATTACTTTTGGTATTATAGTCATTTTCACAGTATTGATTCTTCCAACCCAAGAACATGGAATATCTCTCCATTTGCTTATATTGTCTTTGATTTCTTCCATCACTATCTTATAATTTTCTGTATACAGTTCCTTTATCTCCTTAGGTAGGCTTATTCCTAGATATTTTTATTCTTTTTGTTGCAATGGTAAATAGGATTAATTTCTCTTTCTGATTTTTCATTGTTAGTCTATAAGAATGCAAGTAATTTCTGTGAAATGATTTTGTGTCCTGCAACTATACTAAATTCACTGACTAGTGCTAATTATTTTCTGGTAGTATCTGTAGGGTTTTCTATGTATAGTATCATGTCATTTGCAAACAGAGTTTTACCTTTTCTTTTTCAATCTGGATTCCACTTATTTCTCTTTCTTCTCTGATTGCCGTAGATAGGACTTTCAAAACTATTTTGCACAGCAGTGTCAAAAGTGGGCAACCTTGCCTTATTCCTGATCTTAAAGGGAATGCTTTCAGTTTTTCACCATTTGAGAATAATATCTGTTGTGGATTTATCACATATAGCCTTTATCATGTTGAGGTAGGTTCCTTCTATGCATCTATGACCATGTTTTAAAGAGTTTTTATCATAAATTGGTGCTGAATTTTTTTTGCTAAGTCGCTTCAGTAGTGTCCAACTCTGTGCGACCCCATAGACGGCAGCCCACTAGGCTCCTCTGTCCCTGGGACTCTCCAGACAAGAATACTGAAGTGGGTTGCCATTTCTTTCTCCAATGCATTAAAGTGAAAAGTGAAAGTGAAGTCGCTCAGTCGTTCCCGACTCTTAGCGACCCCATGGACTGCAGCCTACCAGGCTCCTCCGTCCATGGGATTTTCCAGGCAAGAGTACTGGAGTGGGGTGCCATTGCCTTCTCCAAAAAATTTTACTATGTCTATTGAAATTACCATACAGTTTTCTATCTTTTGATTTGTTAATATGATGAACAACATGGATTGATTTATGTATATTGAAGAATCCTTGCATCACAATAAACTGTGGAAAATTCTGAAAGAGATGGGAATACCAGACCACCTGATCTGCCTCTTGAGAAATTTGTATGCAGGTCAGGAAGCAACAGTTAGAACTGGACATGGAACAACAGACTGGTTCCAAATAGGAAAAGGAGTACATCAAGGCTGTATATTGTCACCCTGTTTATTTAACTTATATGCAGAGTACATCATGAGAAACGCTGGACTGGAAGAAACACAAGCTGGAATCAAGATTGCCGGGATAAATATCAATAACCTCAGATATGCAGATGACACTACTCTTATGGCAGAAAGTGAAGAGGAACTAAAAAGCCTCTTGATGAAAGTGTAAGTAGAGAGTGAAAAAGTTGGCTTAAAGCTCAACATTCAGAAAACGAAGATCATGGCATCCGGTCCCACCACTTCATGGGAAATAGATGGGGAAACAGTGTCAGACTTTATATTTCTGGGCTCCAAAATCACTGCAGATGGTGACTGCAGCCATGAAATTAAAAGACGCTTACTCCTTGGAAGGAAAGTTATGACCAACCTAGACGGCATATTCAAAAGCAGAGACATTACTTTGCCAACAAAGGTTCGTCTAGTCAAGGCTATGGTTTTTCCTGTGGTCATGTATGGATGTGAGAGTTGGACTGTGAAGAAGGCTGAGCACCGAAGAATTGATGCTTTTGAACTGTGGTGTTGGAGAAGACGCTTGAGAGTCCCTTGGACTGCAAGGAGATCCAACCAGTCCATTCTGAAGGAGATCAGCCCTGGGATTTCTTTGGAAGGAATGATGCTAAAGCTGAAACTCCAGTACTTTGGGCACCTCATGCGAAGAGTTGACTCATTGGAAAAGACTCTGATGCTGGGAGGGATTGGGGGCAAGAGGAGAAGAGGATGACAGAGGATGAGATGGCTGGATGGCATCACTGACTCGATGGACATGAGTCTGTGTGAACTCTGGGAGTTGGTGATGGGCAGGGAGGCCTGGCGTGCTGCGATTCATGGTGTCACAAAGAGTCGGACACAACCGAGCAACTGATCTGATCTGATCTGATCTGCATCCCTGGGATAAACCCAACTTGATCATGGTATATGATCTTTTTATGTGTTGTTGTATTCTGTTTGCTAGAATTTTGTTGAGAATTTTTACATTCATGTTAGCCTGTAATTTTCTTTTTTTGTGATGTATTTGTCTGTTTTTGGCATCAAGATGACGGTTGCCTCACAGAATGAGTTTGGAAGTGAACAGAGAAGTTAGGACATGGAAGCAACCTAGATGTCTATTGACAGGTGAGTGGATAAAGGAGCTATGGTTCATATATACAATGGAATTTACTCAGCCATAAAAAAGAAAACACTCGAGTCAGTGCTAATGAAATGGATGAAACTAGAGCCTATTATGCAGAATGAAGTAAGTCAGAAAGAGAAAAACAAGCATTGTATATTAATGCATCTATATGGAATCTAGAAAGATGGTGCTGATGAACTTGTTTGCAGGGCAGCAATGGAGACACACACATGGAGAACAGACTGATGGACACGGGTAGGGTGAATGGAGAGAGTAGGATGCAAATGTACACGACCATAGATGGAACAGACAGCCAACGGGAGTGTGCTGTATGACTCAGGGAACTCAAACAGGGCTCCGTGACAGCTTAGAGGAGTAGGAGGGGTGGGAGGTGGGGGAGAGGCTCAAGGGGAAGGGTACCATATACACACCTACGGTTGATTCATGTTAATGGATGGCAGAGAACAACACCGAACTGTAAAGCAATTATACTTAAATTAAAAATAAATAAACTTTAAAAAATAAATATATACAAGTAGAAATGCCAGTCTAGAGAAGTTGGATTCTCCACTCCAGCCCGTGGAAAACCAGCAAAGAAATTTTAAGAAATGAGATCATCAGAATGTTTCAATGGTTGCTCTTGCAGCTATGTATGCCTTATTTTTATTAGGTCATGTTTTTATTCTTGCAACATAGATGAAATCACAATATATTCTATAGAATATATTTTTGCTCCTTAGAACTTACTATAACAAATATGCATTAAAAAGCAACTTGTGACATTTGTAAACATGATTCCCTGACTATCACCTGGCTTTATATTGCCACAAATGAAAACACTTAAAAGAAGAAGATTCTAAAAACCTATCAGAAATGGATTTTTGTTTCATGTAATCATGTTTGGTTCTGCTTTTAAAGAAACATGACAGGTTTTCTTCTGATATAATTGCACTGGATTTGCTTTCTACCATACTCTGTCAATATGCTGCTGCTGCTAAGTCACTACAGTCATGTCCGACTCGTGCGACCCCATAGATGGCAGCCCACCAGGCTCCTCTGTCCCTGGGATTCTCCAGGCAAGAATACTGGAGTGGATTGCCATTTCTTTCTCCAATGCATGCAAGTGAAAAGTGAAAGTGAAGTCGCTATAGTAGGCCATGTTATTGTTCAAAATACTTGCTGCCTCTCCCAACTCTGTGACTTGATTGAAGATTTGTTGCTCAGTTTATCTCTGTGATTTTCTTTGACCAATAAAATGTGGGTGGAAGTGACACATCACTTCCAAATGGAAACTATAAAACCTTTCACATGGTTTCATACCATTTTCTTATTTCTGAATACCAAGGGAGAATGAAATAATAAAAGTTTTTATACTCTTAAGAAAAAGACTGTCCTGAACCCATGGAATGAGGTAAATACCAAAATTCTTTAAAATTGTTTAATTGATCAATGGCAGTTCTACAGTCATAGTAGCAATCACAACTGCTTAGGAACACCATCAAACAGTGGCAGAATTTTGCTTCTAAAAAAGTCATCCAGTGGGGAATGGACTTACAAAAGAAATATTCTCTGAATGTCAGTTAGTCAACAACAGTTTCACTGTAGTATCCATGCTCCTACAGCTGATGCAGGCAGAATCGCATCCCCAAATTCCATTCTTGCAAAAGTTCTGAAAAAAATCAGTTCTCCACTTTGCTTGAAGAGTACATGCCTGATTGCTCACTCACTTAAGGAACAAATTTAATGTTAAGATTTTTGTTTTAGATGATGGTCTTATCCTTTGATGGCTTCCCTGGTGGCTCAGATGGTGAAGAACCAG
Source organism: Bos grunniens (assembly GCF_055505025.1). Taxonomy (NCBI): domain Eukaryota; kingdom Metazoa; phylum Chordata; class Mammalia; order Artiodactyla; family Bovidae; genus Bos; species Bos grunniens. The sequence continues at coordinate 3,575,611 of NC_141176.1, read as the reverse complement.
CCTGCAATGTGAGAGCTGCTGCTGCTAAGTCACTTCAGTCGTGTCCGACTCTGCAACCCCATAGACAGCAGCCCACCAGGCTCCCCCATCCCTGGGATTCTCCAGGCAAGAACACTGGAGTGGGTTGCCATTTCCTTCTCCAATGCATGAAAGTAAAAAGTGAAAGTGAAGTCATTCAGTCATGTCTGACTCTTAGCGACTGCAGCCTACCAGGCTCCTCTGTCCATGAGATTTTCCAGGCAAGAGTACTGGAGTGGGGTGCCATTGCCTTCTCTGGCAATGTGGGAGACCTGGGTTCAATCCCTGGGTTGGGAAGATCCCCTGGAGGAGAGCATGGCAACCCACTCCAGTATTCTTGCCTGTAGAATTCCCATGGACAGATAAGCCTGGTGGGCTGCAGAGTCAGACGCGGCTGAGCAACTAAACACTTACCCTTTGACACATGAAAAAAAAAAAAAGACTAGATATGGGCTAATCTGTCAGTTTGCATCCTCCAATGAAGAGCAGAGCCATGGTCAACCCATAAAGCACATAAAACATTAGTGAGAACTCTTATCTGTGTAAGCCCCTGAGATTTTCAGGTAGTTTGTAAATATAGAATAACTTAGATTACACTGAATTATATGGTCTGTAAATTTAAGTTATGACCATAAGACATTACACAAAGAAAACAAAGTCATAATTTACATCTCCCCCTCCAGTGAAAGATGAGTTTTCCTCTTTGGAACTAGGTTTCTCTCTTGTAATGTAACCATGATAGTTATGTTAAAAGCTTCATTATGTTATTTCACTTGAAAATTATTTCTTCTGTCAAATATATGATTTTAAAAGATTTCTATTGTGCAGAAAGACTTGGCCAAAACAATAACAACATGAGTAAAAATTATAAAACAATAAAAAATTTAACAAAAGAAATATTATATTTCATTGCACTTTATCCAGCCATAAATATTCAATTATTAGGTAATTCCTCCTACAAGATTCTTTACTCAATTTTAAAATGAAAACAAATACAAAAATTAAAGTTGTCTTTAAAACATGCTTAACTTTACTAGAATATATATTACAAAGGGAATTAGTATGTCTATATTTGTATCTTATTTGATACATAATTTTTAAAAATTTTTATTATTTGGTTGTACCTCATCCCACTCCAGTACTCTTGCCTGGAAAATCCCATGGACAGAGGAGCCTGGTAGGCTGCAGTCGCTAAGAGTCAGACATGACTGAATGACTTCACTTTCACTTTTTACTTTCATGCACTGGAGAAGGAAATGGCAACCCACTCCAGTGTTCTTGCCTGGAGAATCCCAGGGATGGGGGAGCCTGGTGGGCTACCGTCTATGGGGTCGCACAGAGTCGGACACGACTGAAGTGACTTAGCAGCAGCAGCAGCATGTAATTTACTTTGAAAGACAGTTAATCATAAGAATGCGGTTATCATGGAAACCCAGTGAATCATTTAACAAGTATGTGATGAGAACATATTAAATGTAAAGTATAGATTTAAATGCTGTTGGTGTTCAAAATCTAAAAGTAAACAGAATTTACCTTCAGGTCTAGAAATAGAAAAGAGAAAATATAATGTATGATCATAATATAATGTCAGATTGATAAATGGTATCAGAAAGATATAAATGAAATGATATGCAAGGTCTAAAGGATGAGAAACCAGTTGAAGAAAATCAGGGAAGGGTTATGAAACTGGTGCATTTAAACTGGGCCTGAAAATATAGGTGGGAAAGACACAAATGAGCCTGGATCTAACCCATATAAGCAAGAAAGAATCACTTCTCTCTTCAGTGTTGCCCTGATCTAGCAGGACAGAGCTCTTCTTCCAGGATCAGGATTCATCCCCTTCCTGACATGTATGTACCATCAACACCCTCTGAGATCTGGCAGGAGGGAGAGAGGTTATGTTTTAGGCTCTACTCTTGAATTTTCCCCACTCACTTAAGCAGCATAATTTAACCCAACACTTCTTTTAACAAATCTTAGTGAAGCAGAGATTTCAAACCATACAGGTCATTGGAAATTAATTCAGGGTCTGTGCATCTTTCTGAATTGTTGGCCTATGAAGGCCCAGCCTTGTCAATACCTTGAGTCAGAATCTTTCTCAGAGTTGACTACCTTTCTAGATTTTATTTCTTCTATATAGGTCAGAGCTTTAATCTGAAGCACTGAACCTCAGCCCAAGATTAATAGTGGTAAAAATTGTTAGCTAATGAGATTTGATGGAGCAGAGGACTGATAAGGCTTGATTATAGGCCTCATAATTTACAGGGAAAACTTCATTAGTCAACATTTTTTCTGACACTCCCTTTCTACTAATAGTCAAAATATAGTTCTGTAGCCTTTTCCTACAACTGCTTTTCTCACCTGAGAAATTCTGGGACAAAGGGGTTTAAAAAATGTAAATCTTTCACCCCAAATCTTACCTATGAAAGTGGGCAGCAACATGATTTGGGGAAGTTTCCTGAAGTCATGATAAAATTTATAGCAGAACAAAAGCCACCTGGACCTGTTATTTATTTTGCAAAGCAAAGTAAAATGTTTTTTAAAACCTCATATTCAATTTTATTAAGCAATATTAAAAAGCAATAGCACTTCCAGGACACACAAGAATATAGTGCACATATCATTTATATGCAGTTGTGCATAAATCATTCCTCTTTATTTCAGATGAATAGAATCGGAACTTCACGGCACTTGCAGAAAACACCCACTTAACTCTCAAGAATAACCCTATAAAAGAATGCTTATCAAATTCCCCAGAATAAAAATCAGGACTAAATATGAAGACTTTGCCATTTTACAGTCATTCTTCAACCCATGACTTAGTGAAGTTAATATCATTGCTGTCATTATGATTTAAAATAAATGGAATAATGGCCACTTTCTGGGGGTAGGGAGGGACAGTATATTCACTGACAAGCCCATGAAACTTAAGTTTCAATGTTTAAAAAAAAAAAAACGTTCCCTGGCTAAAAACATAGTCATCAGCAGCCACTTTCTAAAAAGAAAATAAAAACAAAACAGCCTTTAAACTCCCCATCTGAATTTCACTAGTGGGCCAAACTAGAGGAAAAAGTACTGGGTAATGATTCAGAGGCCCTTAGCTCCAGACTGAGTTTACTAGCTGACATGAGGTGACTTTCTGTTCCTCGGTTTCTTCACCTGAAAATGAGAATCAAATCTAGGATTTTTCCAACATCAGGTTTAAAAACAGCAAGTAGAATCCTAGAATTTTCCAAACATCAATTTCCAAAAACTCACGCAGAAGTAATCTGTAAACTATAAAAGGTAAGAGATCACTCTTTCCCCACTTACCAAGTCCCTGTGACCTTGAGTTCCTGTACACAGGGCTCATCGGTTGATCCCTTGGGTATTTATGTCCAGACCCTCTTGGCCTTGACTTTCTTGGTACTGCTAGATGGGTCCCTACCCTCTCTTTTCTCATTCTTCCTGCCTGTAAATCTGAGTTGATCTCCACTAGTCACAAATATCTGTGAAACACATAAATGTTTCAAAAGTTCTCTGAGAGACTCAGAGAAAAAACAAAACAGACTGAAAATTCAAAGTTCTAGTAAGATTTTCATGACACTAAAGTATTATCGCATCTCTCTGGAATTTGTAGGTCTTTTCTATCTTTAGGACAAAGTAGAATAAATTGGATGAGGGTTACTGGGTCTTTGAGAGCAGCTCCAGGCAGCCAGGTACGCACACAGACTGTGGCCAAAGCTGAATATAGAGCCTCAGAATTTCATAATGAAACTGTTGGATGAGGCTATTTTTCCTACATACATAATGAATAAATTATCTCAGGCTTCCAGACTCTTTTGAAACTAGACATATGTCACTTCAAATTGAGGTAAGCAATTTCTGGAAAAACTGACAATCTGCACCACCAACAAAAAAAAAAGTTCCGAATGTTTTCTTCTGCAGCCAGGTACATTTAACCATGTGGAGAGAAGGGGAACTAATCTAGGTTTCAATTAGTTCCCAGTGACTCCAGTGAGCTTTGATGGATTAATCAAATTCTGGCTTTTGCGGGGAAAGATTTACTTAAAATCAAATTGATCTGTTGTTCTCATATTATCACTGCTAAATCTATATTTACTCTGCTTTAGGGCTTCTGAAGAGTAATAAATTGTCACCTCTCCTGCAGTCTGCCCAAGTCTCAAGTCACATGTGAAATGAGTTTAATATTTAGAGCCCCTTTCAAAAGTACTGTTGCTTGGAGACACTCCGTCGTAAACTTTCCAACAACAGACAACACCATGGTAGAGGCAAGATTTCACAAAGGCAAAGTCAGGTTGTAATTTTTAATTTTTCTTGACGTTTGAGGACAAGGAAGATGCTTTCACCAAACAAAAGCAAAATTCAAATAAAAGAGCATGAGAGGTGAGTGGGCTGTGCGTGTACAGTGTGTGTGTGTGTGTGTGTGGTGGCTGACAGGGGTGGAAAGAAGAAAAAAGAAAGTTGCTCAGTCATGTCCGACTCTTTGTGACCCCATGGACTATAGCCTACCAGGCTCTTCCGTCCATGGGATTTTCCAGGCAAGAGTACTGGAATGGGTTGCTATTTCCTTCTTCAGGGGATCTTCCCGACCCAGGGATTGAACCCGGGTCTCCCACATTGTAGGCAAATGCTTTACCATCTAAGCCACCAGGGAGGTCCGGTGGGGGTGGGGAGGGCAGCTAATTGCTAGTCCACTATGGCTTCCACTTGGTGAACCATTCTTCCTAGGCTCTGGCATTCTGTTCATTAGATGAACACTGACAACAGGCAAACCATTCAACCTCACAGTAATCCAAGTCTAGCCCCAACCACTAATGCTGAAGAAGCTGAAGTTGAACGGTTCTATCAAGACCTTCTAGAACTAACAAAAGATGCCATTTTCATCATAAGGGACTAGAATGCAAAAGTAGGAACTCAAGAGATAATTGGAGTAACAGGAATGTTTGGCCTTGGAGTACACAATGAAGCAACGCAAAAGCTAATAGAGTTTTGTCAAGAGAACACACTGGTCATAGCAAACACCCTCCTCCAACAACACAGAAGAAGACTCTGCACATGGACATCACCAGATGGTCAATATCAGACTCAGATTGATTATATTCTTTGCAGCCAAAGAAGGAGAAGTTCTACACAGTCAGCAAAAACAAGACTGGAAGCTGACTGTAGCTCAGATCATGAATTCCTTATTGCCAAACTCAGACTTAAATTGAAGAAAGTAGGGAAAACCACAAGAGCATTTAGGTCTGACCTAAATCAAATCCCTTACGATATACAGTGGAAGTGACACATAGATTCACAGGATTAGATCTGAATTACAGAGTGCCTGAAGAACTTTGGACAGAGGTTCATTACATTGTACAGGAGGCAATGATCAAACCCATGCCAAAGAAAAAGAAGGGCAAATGACTGAGAAAAGAAGAGAAATGAAAGGCAAAGAAGAAAAGGAAAGATATAGCCATGTGAATGCAGAGTTCCAAAGAATAGCAAGGAGAGATAAGAAAGGTTTCCAACGTGAACAATGCAAAGAAATAGAGGAAAACAATAGAATGGCAAAGACTGGAGATCTCTTCAGGAAACTGAGAGATACAAAGGGAACATTTCATGCAAAGATGGGCTCAATAAAGGACAGAAATGGTATGGACCTGACAGAAGCAGAAGATATTAAGAAGAGGTGGCAAGAATACACAGGAGAACTATACTAAAAAGATCTTAATGACCCAGATAACCATGATGGTGTGATCACTCACCGAGAGCCAGACATCCTGGAGTATGAAGTCAAGTGGGCCTTACAAAGTATCACTATGAACAAAGCTAGTGGAAGTGATGGAAGTCTAGCTAAGCTATTTTAAATCCTAAGAGATGATGCTGTTAAAGTGTTGCACTCAACATGCCAACAAATTCGGAAAACTTAGCAGTGGCCACAGGACTGGAAAAGATCAGTTTTCATTCCAGTCTCAAAGAAAGGCAATGCCAAAGAATGTTCAAACTGCTGCTGCTGCTAAGTCGCTTCAGTCGTGTCCGACTCTGTGCGACCCCACAGGCAGCAGCCCACCAGGCTCTGCCATCCCTGGGATTCTCCAGGCAAGAACACTGGAGTGGGTTGCCATTTCCTTCTCCAGGGCATGAAAGTCAAAAGTGAAAGTGAAGTCGCTCAGTCGTGTCCGACTCTTCGTGACCCCATGGACTGCAGCCTACCAGGCTCCTCCGTCCATGGGATTCTCCAGGCAAGAGTACTGGAGTGGGGTGCCATTGCCTTCTCCAAATGTTCAAACTACATGCTAGAAAAGTAATGTTCAAACTTCTCCAAGCTAGGCTTCAACAATATGTGAACCTAGAACTTCCAGATGTTCAAGGTGGATTTAAAAAAGGCAGAGGAACCAGAGATGAAATTGCCAATTTCCATTGGATCATAGAAAAAGCAAGAGAGTTCCAGAAAAACATCTGCTTCATTGACTTCACTAAAGCCTTTGATCATGTGGGTCACAACAAACCGTGGAAAATTCTTCAAGAGATGGGAATACCAGACCATATTACCTGCCTTCTATGCAGATCAAGGAGCAACAGTTAGAACCAGACATGAAACAATGGACTGGTTCCAAATTGGGAAAAGAGTGCATTGAGGCTGTATATCATCACCCTGCATATTTCACTTATATGGAAAGTGGTACATCATGTGAAATTCAGGGCTGGATGAATCACAAGCTGGAATCAAGATTGCTGGGAGAAATACCAATAACCTCAGATAAGCAGATGACACCAACCTAAGGCAGAAAGCGAAGAGGAACTAAAGAGCCACTTGAAAGTGAAATAGGAGAGTAAAAAGCTGGCTTAAATCTCAACATTCCAAAAACTAAAATCATGGCATCTGGTCCCAACACATCATCACAAATAGTTGGGAAAAAATGGACAATAGTGACAGACTTTCTTTTCTTGGGCTCCAAAATCACTGGAGACAGTGACTGCAGCCATGAAATGAAAAGACACTTGCTCCTTGGAAGAAAAGCTATGACCAAATTAGACAGCACATTAAAAAGCAATGACAAAAAATAAATAAATAAAAATAAAAAGCAATGACATTACTTTGCCAACAATGGTCTGTCTAGTCAAAGCTATGGTTTTTCCAGTAGTCATGTATGGATGTGAGAGTTGGATTATAAAGAAAGCTGAGCGCCAAAGAACTGATGCTTTGAACTGTGGTATTGGAGAAGACTCTTGACAGTCCCTTGGACAGCAAGGAGATCCAACTAGTTCATCCTAAAGGAAATCAGTCCAAATATTCATTGGAAGGGCTGATGCTGAAACTCCAATATTTTGGCCATCTAATGGGAAAAACTGACTCACTGGAAAAGACCCTGATGATGGGCAAGATTGGAGGCAGGAGGAGAAGGGGATGACAGAGGATGAGATGGTTGGATGGCATCACTGTCTCAATGGACGTGAGCTTGAGCAAGCTCTGGGAGTCGGTGATGGACAAGGAAGCCGGGCATGTTGCAGTCCACAGGGTTGCAAAGAATTGGACTTGAATGAGTGAACTGAACTGAAGTTGACAACAGCCTCCATTTTGGGCATACAGTCTGTGGGTATTAATTAGAAAAGCCTGCACATCACTATTTCCTTATCATCTTCAGGAACTGTTGTTCTTTGTCCTTCATGGGACAGAGATGATAAAAACTTCAAGGCTCTGAAGTTTAAATACATATTCATGCATTCAAAAAGCATCCAGGTGTCACTTCTTGCCAAGAGAGCTAGACTGCTAATTTGACACATCAAATGAGCCTTTTGAACTGCAAAGGGTTAACCCAGCCTGCCAGCCAAGCTGGGAGAGAGGAGCTGACTCCCAGACGCCAGTGCTAGCAAAATTCATCCTGGAGCTTAGCATCTGAATGCTCCACCTGCCAGGCAGGCCCCAGCAGGTCTTTTTTGTCACTGGACTAGATTAAAAGAGAATGATGAGCAGAAGAGGTTCTGCACCACCAGGGACAAAAAGGAAAATGGCAAAAAGCCATCCTCTGCCAACAGCAAGGCTCCCCACCGCCTCCAGGTACTAATGTCCTGGAAACACTGGACAGGAGCGTGTGTTACCTTGTCCAGACACCACCTCAGCTGTCTGGCTGCTGGAGGAAGGCTCGGAAACATCAGAAACCACAGGGTAGGCCAGGCTGAACCAGTCCCAGAACCTTCAGGGTGCCACCTGTCAAGTTTTCACCTGAGCAGACAGGATTTTTAAGTATGTTCTTTGGTTTCAGGCTCCTGGCAACATTTGTCAGGACACCCAGCCCCCATCTCCACCTGGCATTTTTTTTCCTGCTTTGTTTGCTTTGCACTCAACAGAAAATTAAACTTTCTCAAACCCGTATGCCTTCTTGATCTTCTCAATCTTAAGAAATTTTTTTTTTAAACTCCATACTTTTCTTGTCTTCATAGGTATTTGTTTTTTACATTTTCCAAGTCTAGCATTTTTAATGTTGTTTTAAACATTAGAAACACAATTACAGTGTTGGGGAAATGGTCAGTGCCAGAAAAACACTCCTTTCCATGTATCTAGATGAATCTGATGGGACAGCAAAGGGCTCAGAAACACAGGAGGGAGGGCCAGGAGGACAGAGCTGATTTGCAGGGCAAGAACCTCAAAGAAATAATGAGGCCCCAGGAGAGGGCAGCTCTGATGTAGGGGATTGAATCCTTCTCCAAGACTTTTCATAAGATGTGTTTTTCTTTCCGCTGCCAGATAAAGGTCTGTGTGGGGTAGAGGGGAAGAAAGGAGGCGAAGCATTTGATGAAAAATAGAGGATGGTTCAGCGCTTGGCTTACCGGTCAGGTAAAGTCTCCTTCAAAGGTACCACGAGCAACTTAAATAGGAGAAGTGTCTGGGAATTAAAGAATAAAGCAAGATGGAGACGTGCATTTCCAAAGATCATTACGAGGGACAATATTGTTTCTGTTGAGCAGACGCACCTCAAAGTGGATGGAAAGATATCGCTTAAGATGAGTACAGTAGACCTCTGAACATGAAGACTTAGTTCTAAGTTTTTGAGCTACTACTTTTACAAACGAACTATGTCATCTCCCAAGTAAATAGCTTGAATTAGTGTGTGTCCTCTGAAAAAGAATAGTCGGTAAGCCAAATCTCTAATGTTCAATTTGTTCTCATAGCAAGATAAAATAATTATTTCCAAATGTGAACATTAAAATGCTAATGGTTAATTGAATCTAATGGTAATTTGACTTTTCTATAGAGGTGATTTTTTTTTTTTAAATCAACCTGTTTTATAAGGAAATAACACCCTGTGCAACTTCTTCACTCAGCTTCATGAATGTATGTGATTCTCTTACTGTTTTCAAAACTATATCTCTCAGTTTGCCCAGTACAGTCCTGGCTTTTTCTTGTTATCTAGGTGAAATCTTTAACAGCACCCCTTTAATTATGTTTTGGTTTGGATGATAAATTATATTGTCTCCTTAGGACGACAATGTTCTCAGGTAACAGGTTGAGGCCATTGGGTGTGGAGACTGAAGGGTGGCCCGCACAGCGATCCTAGGGTGGGGCGTGGACCTCAGCCCGCAGTGGAGAGCTGACATTGAGCTCAGCTGTAGCTAGGATGCCAGTGCCCACTAGGAACAGCGCATCCCTTCACATGAAGTCAAGTCTGGTCAAAAGCTCAGAGAACTCTGAGCTGAATTAGGCAGAATTAAACAAATGATCAGTGTCCACTTTGGGGCCTGACTGTAAAGAGATGCAAACACCCCAAATCCAGAACTGTGACAACAGAGATCTGTGAGAAGTCATCCATGAGGAAAGGATCCATCCATAAGGGTCGGTAGCTCTTCAGCCAGGAGCACGCTTCCCAAGATGCTGGCCTTAGAACACCTGGCCTTTGTTTCATTAAAGCAATCAGTAAATTTTGTCTTGTGATGTGTTCAGTCACTCAGCACGGTCCAATTCTTTGAGACCCTATGGACTGTAGCCTCCAGGCTCCTCTGTCCATGGGATTTCCCAGGAAAGAATATAGTAGTGGGTAACCAATTCCTTCTCCAGGGGATCTTCCAGACCCAGGGATCTAAACTGCGTCTCCTGCATTGCAGGTGGATTATTTACCACTGAGCCACCCTGGAAGCTCCCCCATTATATTGAAGAATGCCTAGATGTTTAAAACTGCAGTAAAGGAAGGAAAAACAAAACATTCACAATAAATGCCATTTACACTAGTGAGATGAGCAATGTGTAATAAGTGTAAAATAATGCAATAAGTATACACTAATTTAAATAATGCAGATGAGAGAAAGTGATAAATAATCAAAAGCAATTTCAGGGCATTAACACTACTCTATATACAGTTGTAAAAGCCTCAATTTATTTACTTCATGATTCTAAAGAACTTATCTGAAAATCAAGAAGAAAAAATTCTGATTACAGTTGTATGAAAGTAGATATTCACTCAATGTACAAATATGTATTAACATAATACCATCCACAATTCTTTAATCGGGGCTCAAACAAATAACATTGGGGATATTTAAGCCTTGCAGAAAATATAAAACATACATGCATTTGTAAGCAACTAACATTTCAAGGTTGTATAAGGCTTTTCCACACCCTTTATTTCATTTGATCTGCCGGACAGTATATTTTACAGGTAAACCAAACCAAATTCATAGATGTTAAGTGAGTGATTCAAGAAAGTAAGTAAGAAAGTAAAAAACAACAACAAAAAACATAGTTCCTAGCTAAATTTTCTTTGACAATAGTTCTATTTCTTACAGCATCAGCTGCACTCAGGAAAAGAATATGACACAAGATTTCAGTACAGCAGGAGGTAGACAAATAAATGAATAAGGATTCTAGTCACATACCATGATAATTTAGAAGAAGTTCTTGACTTTCTATTTCTTCCTTTGTGAAATAGATTATTGTTGCTTTTTAGTCACTAAGTTATGTTCTATTCTTTTGCAACTCCATGAAGAATATAGCCCGCCAGGCTCCTCTGTCCATGGGATTTCCCAGGCAAGAATAGTGGAGTGGGTTGCCATTTCCTTCTCCAGGGGATCTTCCCAACCCAGAGATCAAGCCATGTCTCCTGCATGATTCTTTACCACTGAGCCACCTGGGAAGTCCATGAAATAGATCAAATAGTTAAAATACTTCATGACTTACACCCTTCATAGTATCTCATAATGAAATACTCTTGAAAGCTCCATAAGGGATGCAAAATTTTATTCCCATTAGAAACTAGAAATAATTAATGACTCCATCAGTTATTTTAACTAAGCAAGGCATTTTTCCAAGGAAGAATTTTAGATTGGGGGCAGGAGTATGTAGGAGATGCCTGTACTGGTATAGTCACATGAGTTGGTAAATTTTGAAATACTTCTCAACTGACTGATTAATTGACATTTTCTCTAGTCCCTTGAGTGCCTTGCCCCTCCCCTGGCAACCTCAAGATCTCCCCATGAATCAGAAAGTAAAGGATTAATTAACAGCAGGAGATTCATATTTCAGTACTAAGGCCAGTACCAGCCTTACGATCCTTGACCTCTGTCCTAACCTCATTGGAGACACTCCTGACCAATAAAGGCAAAACTCCAGCTATGTGTCTGCAGCTTGCTTTCTCATGTGACCAGAGTCATGTTACCAACCTGTGTTCCTGTGATTAATGCTCATGTGAAAATAATATCACTGTTTCTACTCACTACAAGATAATAATTCCCAGAAATATATATTTAAAAATGTGGTTGGGATAGGATGTTTATCAAAATGTGATGCTTGACCTCAAGGTATATTAGTACAGCTATAGAGAAAGTCAAAGCTTGAGAGATCTGGGAGCAGTGTGGGAAGGTTCTTGATTATTTATTCAGCATCTTGGACAAAGGAATAACTAAAGAGTGCTTCAATTATCCAAGACTTTATTCCGCAACACACAGCAATATAATGTGGTTGGACCAGGAAATGATCTCTCCCAAGTCAGGTGATCCATATTACAGAAAGACCATCTAAACACCAGGAATTTCAGAAACTCTTAACATCAAAAACCCTCCCTTCCAGTTTAAAGCCTGAGACAGCTCCAACAGCTGTCAAATGGCTAGTGAGGTTAACCCAGAGAAACCACCAAAACTGTTTGCTGGCAAATATCATGGTAGGATATACTCTGCTGATCTGGGGGGGGAAAAACAATAAAACCAAAGAAAAAATAGGCATAATTCTTATGGAAATAGTCTACACTTTAAAAGTGAAAACATAAGTACTAAAAATACAAAAGAAAAACATAACTTTTGAGAAAAATCTATTATAGGAAATGGTCAAAGAAAAATGGCTTAATGTTTTGCAGAAATCTTATTTTCATTCCAAATGATATTGAAGAAAACATGAACTATGAAATAATATAATGTTAACATTTAGATAGAGAGGGAACTGACTATATCAAGGAGTTAGATTTTTAAAAAAGAAGGACACACTGCAATGATTAAAAAAATGCAATAAAATTAAATCATCCATTTAAAATGTCTTTATGAAGAGCAAGGCAATCTCAGGAAAAAAGATGAGCAAGATATTAGAAGCAATATTATTGAAAACTAAAGCCATTGAACAAGCAACAAACTTAAGAAGCACTTCAAGAATGCAGAAGGTGTTGGTTCATAGACTGGCTCCCATACAGGAAAGGCAAGCAGAGACCAAAGTAAGATGCAGCCACTGCAGATTGGTAGGTGGAAGGTTTAATGAGCAAAGGCACTCACATATGAGGTTCAGACAGCCACGGGGCAAGCAGACCTCCACGCCCCCCACCAAATCTTAAAAGTTTATATAAAGGCTTTAACTGGGTTCAGTGAGGCACACTGTTCAGATGATCTCAACACCACACTGCTCTCTCAAGGCTGGGTCCTTGAAACAGCTCCCAGTGTGGATATGGGGGGTAGAATGTGCATGCCAAGCACCAGGAAGCAGGGAGGAATCTCTGATTGGCCAGGGCCAGCTCAAGGGTCAAAAGGCAAGTCACATGCTTGTCTCAGAAGGACAAGAAAAGAAATTATATGATTAAAGGTGATTAAGGCAGAAGACAGAAAGTAAAGATATAAGAAATGAATAACGGATTTCCTGAAAAGAAACCAACAAATATGACATAATAAATAAATGATACAAAACAATAGGGTTCCCTAATAAAGTAAAACATTCTTATCTTCCTCCCAATAGATTAAAGTGTTCCTATTGTTTTCCTAATTTATATGGTATGTGTGAGTTGCTCAGTCAGGTCTGACTCTTTGTGACCCCATGGACTGTAGCCCAGCAGGCTCCTCTGTCCATGGGATTTTCCCTGGCAAGAATACTGGAATGGGTAGCCACTTCCTTCTCCAGGGGATCTTCCCAACCCAGGGATTGAACCTGAATCTCCCACATTACAAGCGGATTCTTTACCCTCTTAGCCACCAGGGAAGCCCTGAGGGCTTGGATTAAAACTTCTTACCTTTTTCTCACCATACTCTGGTGAAGCTGTGAATTTCAAGGGAAAATAAGAGCAAATCATGCAACTTTGAAGCTGGGGCAGGACACACAGGGGAAAACTCTCTCAGAAGAAAACCTCTCTCGGAAGGAAATATCTGAAGCTGTCCCTAGGCTTCTCTGTAGCATCAAAAGCCAATTTTAAAAAGGCACAAAACAACTTAAGATGTTTTGAGAAAGAAAAGAGTTGCCAGAAAACCTGTACTCAACCAAGTTATCATTCCAGTATGAAAGGAGAAAAATATTCTTAGTAACACACAGGCTCACAAAGGCTGTCTGCCAGAGTGCTCCCACAAAATGTTAATAGTTCAAAAGATCAATCAAAAAGAATGCTGAGCATCTGTTGATGGGCACTTAGATTGCTTCTATATCTTGGCAATTGTAAATAATGCTGCTATGAACATTGTGGTGCATATGTCTTTTTGAATTAATGCTTTCATTTTCTTTGAATATATGCCCAGGAGTGAAATTGCTATATCATATGGTAGTTCTATTTTTAATTTTTGAGGAAACTCCATATTATTGGCTATACCAATTTACATTCCCACCAAACAGCATATTAGGGTTCCCTTTTCTCTACATTGTTATCAACATTTATTATTTGTTGCCTTTTTGGTGATAGCCAGTTTGACAGATATGAGGAGAAATCTCATTGTGTACATGTATACAGTAGAATATTAGCCATAAAAAAGAATGATATTTTGCCATTTGCAACAACATGAATGGAATCAAAGTGTGTTATGCTTTAGTGAGATAAGTCAAAGAGAGAAAGACGAATGCTATATGTTTTCACTTCTTTGTGGAATATAAAAAATAACACAAAATAGAAACAGACTCATAGATACAGAGAACTAACTAGTGGGAGAGGAGTGAGCAGATGGGACAAGATAAAAGTAGGGCAGTAAGAGGTACAAACTACTATACAAGATACAATGCACAGCACAGAAAATATAGTTATATATATATATTACAATAACTTTAAATAGAATATAATCTATAAAAACATCTAATCACTATGCTGCAAACCTGAAACTAATTTAACATTCTAAAACAATTATGTACTGTGCTTAGTTTCTCAGTCATGTCTGACTCTTTGTGACCCTATGGACTGACAGCCCGCCAGGCTCCTCTGCCCATGGGGATTCTCCAGGCAAGAATACTGGAGTGAGTTGCCATGCCCTCCTCCAGAGGATCTAGCAACCTAGTGATTGAACCCAGATCTCCTGCATTGCAGGTGAATTCTTTACTGTCTGAGCCACCAGGGAGCCCAAAATCAATTATATTTCAATTTAAAAGAAGAAAAAAAATGCTAAGAATTCAGCATGTGGCATAGGAAGGCACTAAACTCACTTAAATGTAATAACAATTGTGAAACAAACAAAAAAGAAAATTATTTAGAAAGAATAACTAGGTAATGTCAATATATAGTAAATTAATAATTTATTATAAATGATATTTATATCATCGTCATGGTGGAGAGGTCTGACAAAACATGGTCTGTTGGAGGAGGGAATGGTAAACCACTTCAGTATTCTTGCCTTGAGAACCCCAAAAGCAGTATGAAAAGGCAAAAAGATATAACACTGAAAGATGAAATCCCAGGTCAGTAAGTGACCAATATGCTACTGGAAAAGAGTGGAGAAATATTCCAGACAGAATGAAGAGATGGAACCAAAGGGAAAACAATGCCCAGTTGTGGATGTGACTGGTGATAGAAAAAAAGTCTGATGCTTACAGACAGTAACCTGGAATGTTAGGTCCATGAATCAAGGCAAATTGGAAGTGGTCAAACAGGAGATGGCAAGAGTGAACATCGACATTTTAGGAATCAGTGAACTGAAATGGACTGGAATGGGTGAATTTAATTCAGATGACCATTATATCTACTACTGCAGGCAAGAATCCCTTAGAAGAAATAGAGGAGCCCTCATAGTCAACAAGAGTCCAAAATGCAGTACTTGGGTGCAATTTCAAAAATGACAGAACAATCTCTGTTCGTTTCCAAGTCAAACCGTACAATATCACAGTAATCCAAGTCTATGCCCTGACCAGTAATGCTAAAGACGCTGAAGTTGAACGGTTCTATGAAGAGCTACAAGACCTTCTAGAACTAAAAAACAAAAAAAGATGTCCTTTTCATCATAAGGGGCTGGAATGCAAAAGAACTCAAGAGATACCTGGAGTAACAGGCAAATTTTGCCTTGGAGCACAAAATGAAGCAGGGCAAAGGCTAGCAGAATTTTGCCAAGAGAATGCCCTGGTCATAGCAAACACCTTCTTGCAGCAACACAAGAGATGACTCTACACACAGACATCACCAGATGGTCAACACCAAACTCAAACTGATTATATTCTTTGCAGCCAAAAATGGAGAAGCTCTATACAGTCAGCAAAAACAAGACCCAGAGTTGACTGTGGCTCAGACCATGAACTCCTTATTGCCAAATTCAGGCTTAAATTGAAGAAAGTAGGGGAAACCACTAGACCATTCAGGTATGACCTAAATCAAATCCCTTATGATTATACAGTGGGAGTGAGAAATAGATTCAAGGGATTAGGTCTGACAGAGTGCTTGAAGAACTATGGATGGAAGCTCGTAACATTGTATAGGAGGCAGTGATCAAGACCATCCCCCCAAAAAAGAAAGAAATGCAAAAAGATTGTCTGAGAAGTTCTTACAAATAGCTGAGCAAAGGAGTAAAAGGCAAAGGAGAAAAGGAAAGATATATCCATTAGAATGCAGAGTTCCAAAGAATAGCAAAAAGAGATAAGAAAACCTTCCTTAGTGAACACTGCAAAGAAATAGAGGAAAACAATAGAATGGGAAAACTTTTCAAGAAAATTAGAGATACCAAGGGAACATTTCATGCAAAGATGGGCTCAATAAAAGACAGAGATGGTAGGGGCCTATCAGAAGCAGAAGATATTAATAAGAGATGGCAAGAATACATGGAAGAACTATACAAAAAAGTCTTCATGATCCAGATAACCAGGATGGTGTGATCACTCACCTAGAGCCAGACATCCTGGGGTGCAAAGTCAAGTGGGCCTTAGGAAGCATCACTACGAGCAAAGCTAGTGGAAGTGATGAAATTCTAGCTGAGCTATTTCAAATTGTAAAAGATGATGCTATTAAAGTGCTGCACTCAATGTACTAGCAAATTGGAAAACTCAGCAGTGGCCATAGGACTGGTCAGTTTTCATTCCAATCCCAAAGAAAGGCAATGCCAAAGAATGTTCCAACTACCACACAATTGCACTCATCTCACATGCTAGCAAAGTAACGCTCAAAATTCTTCAAGTGATGCTCCAACAGTATGTGAACCTAGAACTTCCAGATGTTCAAGCTGGATTTAGAAAAGGCAGAGACCAGAGATCTAATTGCCAGCATTCATCAGATCATAGAAAAAGCAAGATAATTCCAGAAAAATATTTACTTCTGCCATATTGACTACACCAAAACCTTTGACTGTGTGGATCACAACAAACTGGAAAATTCTTCAAGAGATGGGAATCGCTGACCACATTACCTGCCTCCTGAGAAGTCTGTATGCAGGTCAAGAAACAACAGTTATAATCAGACATGGAACAACAGACTGGTTCCAAAATGAAAAGGAGTACATCAAGGCTGTATATTGTCACCCTGCTTATTCAACTTATATGCATTGTACATCATGTGAAATCCTGGGCTGGGGAAATCACAAGCTGGAATCAAGATTGCTGGGAGAAATAGCAATAACCTCAGACACATAGATGACACGACCCTTATGGCAGAAAGTGAAAAGGAACAAAAGAGCCTCTTGATGAAACTGAAAGAGAAGAGCAAAAATGCTGGCTCAAAGCTCAACATTAAAAAAACTAAGATCATGGCATCTGATCCCATCCCTTTATGGCATATAGATGGGGAAAAAAATGGAAACAGTGACAGACTTTACTTTTGAGGGCTCCAAAATCACTGCAGATGGTGGCTGCAGCCTCAAAATTAAAATACATTTGCTCCTTGGAAGAAATGCTATGACAAACCTAGACAGCATATTAAAAAGCAGAGACATTACTTTGCCAGCAAAGGTCCATCTAGTCAAAGCTATGGTTTTTCCAGTAGTCACGTATGGACATGAGAGTTGGACCATAAAGAAAGCTGAGCACTGAAAAATTGATGCTTTTGAACTGTGGTGTTGGAAAGGACCCTTGAGAGTCCCTTGGACTGCAAGGAGATCAATCCAGTCAATCCTAAAGGAAATCAGTCTTGAGTATTCTTCGGAAGGACTGATGTTGAAGCTGAAACTCCAATACTTTGACCACCTGATGCAAAGAACTGACTCATTCGAGAAGACCCTGATGCTGGGAAAGATTGAAGGCAGAAGGAGAAGGGGACGACAGAGGATGAGATGGTTGGATGGCACCACCGACTCCATGGATATGAGTTCGAGCAAGCTCTGGGAGTGGATGATGGACAGAGAAGCCTAGCATGCTGCAGTCCATGGGGTCACAAGGAGACATACACAACTGAGTGGCTGAACTGACTGACTGAATGATATCGTTTAGAAATTTCATATCATATGAAAAAAAATATGAAATGGAGTGAATAAAAGGGGGTACTTGGTGGAACATGTGGGTGGCAACAGTTTCTGGTGCATTCATGATATTGATAATCAGCCATTTTTTAATTTTACAGCTACCCTCTAAAATGTTGTTTTCAAAGATATTTTCTTCCCAATTGTCAAGCAACAAAATTTAAAATGAACACATTTCACAAGACAAAAAGAGCAAATGGAAAAATTCTGAGAGGCAAAATATACAAAACAATATAATACAAAATACAGAAATCTCCAAACAAAATGACAAAGTAAAATCAAACAATATTTATAGTAACAAACACTTCTGCTAAAAGATAACTGCTAGATTTATCTTTAAAACAAAAGCTAGGAATAATAGTCCTCTCTAAAGCAAAATAACAGAAATCCTAAAAGTAATTATGTGGCAAAATGCAGCAGTTAAATACAAGGAAATAGAAATAACCAAAGTATATTAATAACAGAAAAAGAGCCTTCAACAAAAATTGAAATATGTATAATCTTATTTTTTATAAAGATACAGTTTATAAGTATTTATAGTTATGATACTGGAGTCATGGAAAAATTATACTTTATAGTATTAAGATCAGCCACTCACTCATGTCTGACACTTTGCGACTCCATGGACTATAGTTCTCCAGACTCCTCTGTCCCTGGGATTCTCCAGCCAAGAATACTGGAATGGGCAACTATTCCCTTCTCCAGGGGCTGTTCCTGATCTAGGAATTGAAACCGGGTCTCCCAATTGCAGGTGAATTTTTTACCATTTGAGCCACCAGGGAATTATACTTTATAATTTAATTTAAAATACATGAAAAAACTGTTAAAATATAAGAAATAAAAAAAAAAAAACACAATATAAGGTAGAGATTTGAGTGCAATATTCATAGTCTTTGGTAAAAAAAAATAAGATGAAAAATAATATGAAAAATCTAAATACTTTTATTTATATTGAACTCCATTTGAAAAATATAAAAACCTAAACTTTTTTCCCAAGTCTAAATAGAACTTTTGCAAAAATTTTTCTCCTATAAGGCCATTTCAAAAAATCTAAATAAATTTAAAACCCCAGAAATTCCATGATACAGTCTTTGATACAAAATTGCTGCTAAGTCACTTCAGTCGTGTCCGACTCTGTGCGACCCCATAGACGGCAGCCCACCAGGCTCCCCCGTCCCTGGGATTCTCCAGGCAAGAACACTGGAGTGGGTTGTCATTTCCTTCTCCAATGCATGAAAGTGATAAGTGAAAGGGAAGTCGCTCAGTCGTGTCCAACCCTTAGCATGGACTGCAGCCTACCAGGCTCCTCTGTCCATGGGATTTTCCAGGCAAGAGTACTGGAGTGGGGTGCCATTGCCTTCTCCTGATACAAAATTTAAAAACCTATAAAATAATATCAAAATATTAAACAAAAAATTCGAGTGTTTGAAAAAATTATTAACTTCATAGATTACTGGTGTTAAAAATAAAAATAACAGAAAATTTTAAAGTAACATTATGATAAAACTGCATACAAATATCTGGGAAGTAGCCAAAGTTATGCAAAAGACGATTCTTCTCATTCCTAAATACTTTTATTATAAAAAAAAAAAAAAAGAAGAAAGGAGAAAAATGCTAACTAAATTGTTAATTCTATAAGCTGGAAAGAAAGCACAACAAAACAACTTTAGGAAAAGCAGAAGAAACAAATTATAAGTGCAGAGAAATTAACATTTTAATGTGAAAGTTAAAAAGTAGGATTATTCTAAGTCTCCCTTTGAAAATAAAAGGATGCAGTCAAAGTAACCATTCTCCAAAAAATAATGATTCTCAAAAAAGAAATCCTAATACATAGGTACAGTATAGAGGTGGTTAAAACTAATGCTGTGTATTTCATGATGTTAAATATAATAACAATAATATATAATTTTATACAATATAACATATTATATAATAATGCTATGTGTTAGCTTATGCTAAAATTTTGTTAACATCAATGAAATATACGTTTTTCTCTAGGAAATTTAATTAGCAAAATTGACCCAGAAGAGGTAGTAATCCTGGAAGGAATTTAAAAGTTACTCAATCACTCAACAAAAATGTGCCAAATTAAAACAAGGTATCATACCATATAAATCCCTCTGGAAAGCAAAAGCAATTAGGTTTCTTTTATAATTTTTTGCATAACCTTAATGCCTAAGTATGAAAATAGGCAAAGAAAGAATTCAGGCCTACTTCACATATACACGCACATTTGAACATTTTAGATAAATCTTGGTATTACATGTTCCATTTTAAAAATTATTCCCCACAAGTGCATGCAAGTCATGCATGCAAGATGTGACAGGCACAGAGAACATAGAACAGCCAGTTCTGCAGATGGGGCCCCAGGAGGGTTTACACAGGAGGGACCATCGAGAGAGGCTTTACAAACGAGCTGATTTTACCAAGATGAGACGATGCAGCTTATCCAGGGTAGGAAAAGCCCTGGATAAAGGCAGCGAGGCTTACAGGCAGGTCAGAGAGGGCTCAGTTTGGAGAGGGGGCCAAGAACAGAGCGCAAGGCTGGAAAAGGAAAGGCGCGAGCACTCTTCCTGGTCAGGGACCGCAGGCCGTGTTGCCTTGGCTGAGGGAAGCCGGGCCTGAGGAGGTCCCACACGAGGCTGCTGCTCCCTCGCCTTCGCAGACACAGCCTCCCCGACCCTGCTCCGTCTTCTCTAGCTTTCTTTCCTTGTGGGGAGGGGCAGAGAGGGAGTCAACAAATCTGCTCCTACAGGTGTGTGTGTGCTCAGTCATTCCTACAGGAAAAGTAAGTAAAAGACACCCTATCTGTGTGAGCCACTGATATCGTTCGTCTTCAGAAAGAAATGACTAAACATTTTGTTATTGTCTTTACTCTGCACACTTGAAACCCGAAAGGTTGGAGGTTAACTTGGATCATTATCCTGCTTGACCAGAAGATATTTGTGCCATCTCGTAATGCCTTTTAATACCGCTTCAGGATTTGTGTTCTTCTCTTCCTCCTCTTCAAAGTCTCCCACGTATTTTTTAAGACAAGACTTGGCCCCTAAAGACTCCCTTCCAACCATTGTTTGGAGTCAAAATAATCGCAATAAATGATATTTCTGTTTGCTGGTAAACTTTCAAAAACAAAAAAATTGCTCACCATGACAGCAAGATTGATTGACTAGCCAGATAGACTTCTTGCAAGAATGCAACAAAAGTTTACTTCACGTTAAGAAATCTCTTAAATATCAAATAATTGCAAAGAAGAAAAATAGTTATCAAGAAATTATCTTAATATATACTAAAAGCAACAAAAGTTTACTTCACGTTAAGAAATCTCTTAAATATCAAATAATTGCAAGGAAGGAAAATAGTTATCAAGAAATTATCTTAATATATACTAAAAGAAATTAAGAAATTATCTTAATATATACTAACTTAATATTACTAAAATTTTGCATGTATACCAATGTACTAACAAAAATTCTCCCCTCCTCCCCAAAAAAGTCCCCAGATCCAGGAAATCTTCAAAAGACCACAGCAAGAAGTTCAGAAGTCTTGAGTATAAATTTGCTATACTGTGTCACTACATATATGGCTGCATTTTGAACTCAGACCCAGTTGACAACTACAGAACCACTCTATGGTGTCTGTGAGGTGAGGCTGCTGTTCACTGTTCAGTCGCTAAGTCGTGTCTGACTCTTTGTGACCCTGTGGACTGCAGCACGCCTGTCTCCTCTTCCTTCACTGTCTCCCGGAACTTGCTCAAACTCATGTCCATTGAGTCGGTGATGCCATCCAATCATCTCATCCTCTGTTGCCCTCTTCTGCCCCTGCCCTCAATCTTTCCCAGCATCAGGGTCTTTTCCAATAAGTCAGCTCTTCGCATTAGGCGGCCAAATTATTGGAGCTTCAACATCAGTCCTTTCAATGAAATTCAGGGTTGATTTCTTTTAGGATTGAGGTTTCTTGACAAACCACAGTCTTCATCCGTGTCCCCAGAGAAACCTATTCTTATGAAAATTTATTGTGATAGTACTGTGGTTTGCTACCTAGATTCTACTTCAGGGAAGAATTCATTACCCAGACAGACGCTAGGAGTCCTAGCAGCAGACAGCCTTCAGCTCTCAGCCTGTTCGGAATTAACTCAAACACAGAGAACTGCCTAACTCCAGGTCACACCTTCTCTAGGTTGGCCCATGTTCACTGCAGGAGTATAAAATGCTGGCCATCTTGACCCAAGTCAGGACAACTCTGAAAGATCACTCTTGCTCTGGAGCTCCTTGGAAGTGTGTTGCAGCTCATCCTCGTCCTCTGCCCAACACTGCTTTCCTCCCTTCCATTTCACAGGTGTTCATCCCAAAGGCACTCCTTCATAAACATCCTGCAAGCTAAACTCCATT
The DNA here is from genome assembly GCF_055505025.1 of Bos grunniens. NCBI lineage: Eukaryota > Metazoa > Chordata > Mammalia > Artiodactyla > Bovidae > Bos > Bos grunniens. The sequence goes on along the minus strand of NC_141176.1, from coordinate 3,553,139 downwards.
TCCGAGCCCACTTCCTAGGAAATGCAACCTACGACTTTATGACTTATAATCACATCATTTTACTTAGTGCCTGGCCCTAGTACTGCATTTCAGACTCTTTTGTTCATTATGAGGGCTATTCTATTTCTTCTAAGGGATTTCCTGCCTACAGTAGTAGATATAATGGTCATTTGAATCAAATTCATCCATTTCATCCATTTTAGTTGAGTTCAGTTCAGTCGTTCAGTCGTGTCCGACTCTGTGATCCCATGGACTGCATTACGCCAGGCTTCTCTGTCCATCACGAACTCCCAGAGCTTACTCAAACTCAAGTCCACTGAGTTGGTGATGCCATCCAACTATCTCATCTTCTGTTGACCCCTTCTCCTGCCTTCAATCTTTCCCAGCATCAGGGTCTTTTTCAATGAGTCAGTTCTTCATATAATTTTAGTTCACTGATTCCTAAAATGTCAATGTTTACTCCTGCCTAACACCTGGGCCAGACATTAAATCTTGAGCCAGGGACTTAGAAATGTGTCTAGAACATCACCCTGGGTTGCTATCTCAGGTTCTATTTCTGAGGCTGTGAGCCTCAGTTTATCATCTGTAAAATACAGAAATCTAAGAGATTTCTAGGCTTTTTTTCAATTCAAATGCCATAAGATGGGATTTTCAAATATGATTTAGGGCTTTCAAATATATGTACCATTATGTCATTCAAATAATTTTCTAAACAACATAATACTATAATCACTTGGTAAAACTAAATTGTCAGACAGTTTGAGGTTGGACCTAGAATAGCTATTTGGAGGCCAAACAAATTAGGAGAGATAATGAACATCATCTTCATTCACTCATTTGCCAACTTATTTCTTCATCAGCCACCTACTATGCTCTAGGCATTGTTCTATGTTGCTGTTCTTGAGAGCTCACAATTTAATGAAGAAAAGGGATACTTAAATAATATAACAATAATCTACTATATTCAGTAATAAAATGCAATGAGTTCTGTAGGACCATAGAGGAACGAATACAACTCAATCCGAAGGGCATAGGAATGGCTCGCCAGAGGGGTTGACAGTCCCTGGCATTAAAAGTCATCCAGAAAAAGGAAGCAGTATCCGTAAAGATGTGTTCTCAACAATCAGCATGGTGTTTGGAGAATGCTGTCAGTAACTAAGTGTCTCAAGGAATGATCAGGGCAAAGTGAGAAAGACTTAGTGAATCAGTTTAAGGATTCTGTAGAACAGGGACCGCTGTGTTTCCTAGCATTACCTTCCCCGCCCCCACGTGCTCAAGATTCAGCTTCTCCAGGTGACCTGAACCAACAAGCCAAGTTGATTGCGTTGATTTGGAGATGGAACCTACAAATTACAAGACAAACAGAGGGTGCCAACGTATAATGGTATCCCTGGGACAGCCTCACTTACACCTGTCATCGCTCACTCGTGTCCGACTCTTTGCAACCCCATGGACTGTAGCCTATCAGGCTCCTCCGTCCATGGGATTTTCCAGGCAAGAGTGCTGGAGTGGATTGCCATTTCCTTCTCCAGGGGATCTTCCCGACCCAGGAATCGAACCCGGGTCTCCCACATTGCAGGCAGATGCTTTACCGTCTGAGCCAGCAGGTAAGCCCGTTATCTCAGCATAGTTCAGTGATAATTTCACCATTCACTCTCAGAAGTGTTCCTGTCTGAGGGATAGATTATTACAGTCACTCTCATTCCACATGGGTATGCTGCAGGTAACCCAGGGACCGCAGAGGACTGTAAGGAGTAAAGAGTGGTCTAAAGGCTGAGGCTCTGGCCCTCCCCCTGACTCAGTTGGATCAAAGTCACACATTGGAGATTTCTTCTACAGAAAAGTTCAGATGCTTGAAAATGAAAAGGGGAAATAATTGAATGGTTTTTAATATGTTTTTAACTTGGTCAGATGGATACATGACCTTGAGAGGAATAGATAGATCATTTGGTAGCTGTGTAAACCATAAAGAAATGGGCAATCCAAATAGGAATCCATTCAGCTGCCCAACAGAGTGAAGGCCCTAAACGAGATAAGGAAACAATGGGAAATAGTCAAGAAATCTTAACTTGTGGCAAGTAACTTTACAAGAATGGAGTGAAAGATGTGGGTAAGTTATGAAGGATTTCCCATGTGTACATAAACCACTAAAGAAGAAACCCTGTGAATGTTCATTATTTAACCTCTTAGGAAAATCTCCAAAGGGCAAAAAGATTGTTCAATGAAAAAGAACAAATCTCTTGCCAACATACACAATAACAACAGCACTTTATTTCACTTATAAAAATGTTATATTTCATTAAACTTTGCCAAGCATTTTTAGATTGTCAAATTAAACCCCCCAAATAAAATTATAACACTGAGATAGAGAATCGTTTAAGTGGCATAGTAGTAAAGAATTCACCTGCCAATGCAGGAGACACAAGAGATGTGGGTTTGATCCCTTGATCAGGAAGATCCCCTGGAGTAGGAAATGGCAATCCATTGCAGTATTCTTGCATGGAGAATCCCATGGACAGAGGAGCCTGGTGGGCTACAGTCCAGGGTCTCAAAGAGTTAGAACGACTGAGCACTCACATACAGTGATGTCAAATTTTACTGGTATATAGAAGTGTTTAATCATAATTCTAAACCATGATTAACTCAGGATTTGGGGAAGTAAAGATAAAATTTTGAGTGGTACCTTAAAAAAAAGAATAGAAAATTGGGTACAAATTTACATTTTTATTAGGAAAAATACAAATTACAAGTTTTAAAAATATGAAAACATCACAAAGCCCAGAAAATATAAAGTATTTATTAATTACTTGTTCAACATCTTTCTCTATATTTTTCCCATATAGTTGGCTATATCCTCTTTGATCATCTCTTCATCATAAGATTTTATATCATTTTCTGTAACAGGGTTTCTCAGATTCGACCATCTTGTCACTGTTGACATTTTGAGCTGGGTAATTCTTGGTTGCGAGCAGGTGGAGGAAAGAGGGGAGACGATATCCTATGCATTGTAGGAATTTTTGCAGCATCTCTGGCCTCTACCCACTAGATGCCAGTAGCATCCCCCAGTTGTGACCATCAAAAATGTTTTCCAGGCATTGTCAAATATTCCCTGGGGGGGACAATCACACCCAGTTAAGAATCACAGTTTTGCAGAAAGAAGAGAAGGATAGTGTCATAGTCCACTCAGGCTGCCATAACAAAATATTATAGACCGAGTGGCTTAAACAACAGGAATTTATTTTCTCCCAATCCCGGAGGTTAGAAAGGCCAAGATTAAGGTTCTGGCAGGTTCAGTGTCTGGTGAGGGCCCTCTATAGTTAGCCATGTTCTCACTGAGTCATCGCATGGCAGAAAGTGAGAGAGAGAGAGAGAGAGGGCAGGAGAAAGAGAGTGATCTCTTCTCATGATGTTACTAACCCATCAACTCATTGTTTTTGCCTTGAAAGTGAAAGTGAAGTCGCTCAGTCATGCCTGACTCTTTGCGACCCCATGGACTGTAGCCTGCCAGGCTCCTCTGTCCATGGGGTTCTGCAGGCAAGAACACTGGAGTGGGCTGCCATTTCCTTCTCCTCTTGCCAACCCAGGGATCAAACCCAGGTCTCCTGGGTTGCAGACAGATGCTTTACCATCTGAGCCGCCTTACTTTATCTTAATTATTTTCTTGTAGACCCCTTCTCCAAATACAGTTACCTTGAAGGTTGGGGCCTTAACACATGGAATTGGGGGAAAACACAATTCAATCCATAGCAGATAAATAATTAAGCCTTTAGTATGGTTAGTCAAAACTGTTTCAGTATTTTGGATAAGTTTCTATACGTTTTATAACTTTATTGGTAATATGTACATTTTTATAATTGCTGTCAAATTTGAGAACATACCAAGTTTCTTTCATAAACGGCCTGTGAGATTCTGGACATTTCAAGTTTTCTGACACTCGTTTGCCAGTTTTTCACAGATGTCCTCATTGCAGTGGTAGTGGTATATTATGGATTTTATTATAATGTTGTCAGTGTTAGAGTTTCATGTCACATTAGCAGGAAATTAATAAGAAATATGCATAGGTTTAGTTGGGCCAAGGTATTTCAGAGAAAGGAAGGAGCATAAACAAAGGTCTCTCCCAGCAATGACAGAGTCTGCACAGCAGAAAGGCAGCAGCCTAGGATGAGAACATGAAAGAAAATACTCCAGAGTCAGGAGGAGAGGCAGAAATATTGTTAGACACTGGCCAGATGACAACAGATGACCATGGCTTGAAGTTTGGGTTAATGAATCAAACATCGGTTGATGTACCACTAAGGACATAAAAACAGTATCATGTGAAAATCATTAGCATCAGAGTCTGCCAGACCTCTATTTAAGCAAAGATCTGACCCAAGCTAGCCTGGGAAATCTTTCATTGCATCAGTTCATGTCTTCTGATGAGATGGAGTTAGGCATGCGAGAGACTGAGGGGAATGTCCTCAGAAGATAAAGAAGAGTGTGACCACAACAAGGCCGTGCTGTAGAGCACAGGGAGCTCTGCTCAGTCTTATGTAGCAGTCCGGATGGGAGGGGAGTTTGGGGGAGAATGGATACATGTATATGTAGGGCTAAATCCCTTTGCTGTTCATCAGAAACTATCACAACATTGTGAATTGGTTATACTCCAATATAAAATAAAAAGTTTTTAAAAGAGAGAGAGAGTGACTGGAAGATAAAGAGAAACTTGCAAACGTGATGAAGATTTGACACCTGTGAGAGGAAAGAGAAAAGGAAGGAGAACTGGGTGGGAGAACCCTAAGACTGCTGTGCTGTCTTAAGAAAATCCATATTCCAGGGCAAACACCACCCATTTTGTGCCAGGCAGGAATGGTCTGCCTCTGGAACTCTGGCCATGCTCAGTCACTGGCTGCATTGGCTGAGAGCAGCCTAGGGTGAGTACGGCCTCGGTGTGAGGTCATGATGGATCTGAGGGTGTGGGGGCTGCAGGAAGCATGCTGAGATACTCTCTCGCTATGGAGGTCTGAGCTGCACACCTACAACCCTGCCCCCCTAACCATGGCTTACTTCTAGAAGTAATTCCTAAACACATAAATCCATTCCAACATACTCAAACTAAGTATATCTTGCATTCTATTTGGCCAAATACAAAAAAAAAAAAAAAAACCCGTCCAGGCCCACCTCAGTGCCACCAGTGATAAGTGGAATTACGACAGAGTAGAAATCGGAGTGAAAAGACACAGTGATCTTCACTGGTTGAAGTCAAACTAACTACTTTTGCAAATCATTTGTCTAGGCAAACTCATTGCAGGAGCCCCAGTCTGGGCGTCAGAAGGAGCCCATGCAAATGAAGACCCAAGAATTTAGGATTCTTTAGCCTCACATAAATTCACTCTGCTTCTAGAGGTGGTGATGATTCTTTGTACTGGACTCGCACAAGCATCAAGGCCCAGTCCCACTCCTAATTCCCCAGAGCTCTCAACTGAGCTAAACTAGCATTGAGTGAGTATGTCTGGACGAGCAGAAGAGCTGCTCCCTCCTGGAATACAAACTCACCAAGTCCAGTGGGGTCAGGCAACTCTCATTTTTCAACTCAGGCCAGAGTCAATATTTACTGGAGTCAATATTCAAGGGAGAAGGGCAGGTACACTTGGGGTGAGGACGTTCAAGGTGGGGGCAGCTCTCATTACAACGTACAGCAAAGGTAAGAGAAGACATATAGGACAATGTAAAACAAAAGCAGACCAAAAGTGGGATCCAAGCCAGGTCAAGGAGCTGGCAGCATCTAAAGAGAGACCCGGAGCCCTCATCAGCAGTCAGGGCTGGCCTCTCGAGTTAGGGGACCAGTACCAGACCTCCTGGTCGGTGGACGGACTAACCAGGTGTGCAGTGAGGGTGGGCGGCTAGACCATCGATCCACTAGCCCCACATATCACTGGCGAGGAGGCAGCTGCTGGAACCTTGCCACAGCTTCCCAATCACCTAAGGGACTGAGCAAGGGGAGACAGGCCCTTATTACCCGCATGTAGCAGAATAGAGCGAGGAGACAGGCAATGAATGGGGAATTACATCCGTGCTGCGCGAGACTCTTTAGAAGGCATCCAAGCCTCAGAGCTCTAAATGTGCTTCTCACCATCGCCAGGCTGTCAGGATACAAAGCTAATAAAAGGAAACCCTGGCCAAGATAAGACCCTCAGAGGCACACAAAAATACTTTCCAAAGGAGAATAGAAGCAGCAATCGTGTGTGCAGGGACACGTGCACTTTATCGGTACAAAATGAGATGCAAGCAAGTCAGAAAACAGTCCTGGTGGGGAAATCAAGGGAAACGGCAAAATAACAAGAAAGACGTGGCAAAGAGTTCCTCAGGAGTGTCACAGACAAGTGGCCCTTTGCAATTCGGCATTTGTATAAAATCCAGGTGTAAACAGCAAAGTTGGCACATCCTTAGGTTTAAAAAATCTCTTTCTTAAACAGAGCTAATTTGTGTCCCAAGTTCCTGGTTATTGGTCTCATGTTTCCCCTAAAAAATAATTTAGAATCTCTGAGTGGGCAGTAGGAACTGGGGATTCTCTCCAGTTATAAATTATTTATCACCTTACTCTGCTCTCTTTAACTTCATTGGGATGCTTCCAGATTGACAAAGAAACCTATTTACTGTTAATTGATCACCACTCTAAATTCATTGAGATTGAAGCAGAAACAGGCATCTCAGGTATTTCAGCTGAGATTAGCTGTATCACATCACAGAAGAGGAGGCAGGATGTGGCTACAGCGGGTTCTCCTAAATGACAGTAGACTTCCAATTTTAAGTGCACATGCTTCAAAATTCAATACGACAGTCTGAGTTTGTCTGAAAGTCAAGCTAAAGTGCAGAGCTTCATCTTTGCAGCACAAATGATGGTCAGTGGGAATTAAGTCGGGAGAAGAAAAAAGAATCCTTACATCTTCCACTACATGTTAAAACCTACTAAAAATAGGTAAAAACTCTTGATACCATATCTGTTGATAGCATAAAAAAAGGTTTTCCTTTTTCACTCAGTTCTAGTTTCCCAAATATAATAAGCATTACATTTTAAAGCAAATAAAATAAATGCAGCAGAATCTAGTGTTATATGGGCACAGAGAAAATTTCTACACAAAGAAATGAGCTCTAAGGAGATGCATTTTATTTCACAATATTTTTGCCAGAAATGATTTGTTTATAATATTATTCATTCAGTTTTAAGGTTCTAATGTATAAATTGCATTCCCCAAAGTTGAGAATATTTCTTATCAAAGCCAGAGTTAATTATACTAAAGCCAGAGGTTAGTGGTACAAAAACAATCAAAGAAAAAGTAGTTAAAATTCTTATACTTAAGAACTTTGAACCCATCTACAAGAATGAAACATTATATCACAAATATTAACATCAATTTATTTGTTCAACAAATGCAAATTGATTTACTAGTTCAAATCAAACATTATTCTAAGCAAATCTGAGAAGTCTCTGGCCTCATAGACAATATATATGGAACATAGGATAGAGAGTATTGTGAAAAGAAAAATGAGCAAAAATATACAATGTTATGGATGATGAATATTGTAGAGAGAACTGAAGAATGGAAAGAGTGTTGCCATTTTATAATGAGTGGTCAAGATAGACTTTCTGACAAGGTGATATTTTAGCAGAAATGTCAAAAAAAGTATGGAATAACAAGATAACCTATGTGCCTATCTAGCAGAAGAGAGTTTCATCCAGAAAGAATGCAAGTGCTTGCAGGTTTGAGGAAATAAAATGTGACCAGGGAGGCTAGAACAAAGGAGGCCTGGGAGATCATGGCCCATCATGCTGACCATCACATCAGAGCTCGGATCAAGCCGGGTGATGGAGGCTGCTATACAGACTTTGGATCCTACATTGTCGATGGACAAACGCGGCTCATCAGCAGATGGTAAGCACAGGCAGATAGAGAAGTGTGGGCAGAAGGACCACATAGGACATGGTTGAAGCACTTCAGGCAAAAGATGTGGAGGGAGGTCACAGTGGAGGGTGTCATTGCTGTTGTTGGTCAGTCATCAGTCGTGTCTGACTCTTTGTGACCCCATGGACTGCCACATGCCAGGCCTCCCTGTCCATCACCACCTCCCAGAGTTTACTCAGACTCATGTCCATTGAGTCGGTGATGCCATCCAACCATCTCATCCTCTGTCATCCCCTTCTCCTCCTGCCTCCAATCTTTCCCAGCATCAGGGACCTTACCACTGAGTCAGCTCTTCACATCAGGTGGCCAAAGTACTGGAGCTTCAACTACAGCATCAGTCCTTCCAATGAATATTCAGGACTGATTTCCTTGAAGATGGACTGGTTTGATCTCCTCACAGTCCAAGGGACTCTCAAGAGTCTTCTCCAACACCACAATTCAAGAGCATCAATTCTTTGGTTCTAAGCTTTCTTTATGGTCCAACTCTCACAACCATACATGACTACTGGAAAAACCATAGCTTTGACTAGATGGGCTTTTGTTACAGAGTAATCTCCTCCCTTTTTAATATGCTGTCGAAGTTTGTCATAGCATTTCTTCCAATGAGCAGTTGTCTTTTAATTTCATGGCTGCAGTCACCATCCTCAGTGACTTGGAGCCCACAGTCACAGAAAACTAACCAAACTGATCACATGGATCACAGCTTTGTCTAACTCAATGAAATTATAAGCCATGCCATATAGGGCCACCCAAGATGGATGAGTCACGGTGGAGAGTTCTGACAAAACGTGGTCCACTGGAGAAGGGCATGGCAAACCACTTCAGCATTCTTGCCTTGAGAACCCCCAAAACAGTATGAAAAGGCAAAAAGATAAGACACTGAAAGATGAACTCCCCAGGTTGGTAGGTGTCCAATACGTTACTGGCGATCAGTGGAGAAGTAGCTCCAGAAAGAATGAAGAGATGGAGCCAAAGCAGAAACAATGCCCAACTGGGGATGAATCTGGTGGTGAAAGTAAAATCTGCTGCATAGGAATCTGGATTCATAGGCCCATGGATCAAGGCAAATTGGAAGTGGTCAAACAGGAGATGCAAGAGTGACCATCAACATTTTAGGAATCAGCAAACTAAAATGGACCGGAATGGGTGAATTTGATTCAGATGGCCATTATATCTATTACTGTGGGCAAGAATCCCTTAGAAGAAGTGGAGCCCTCATAATCAACAGAAGAGTCCTAAATGCAGTACTTGGATGACTTGTGTGCAGTCTCAAAAATGGCATAATGATCTCTGCTTGTTTCCAAGGCAAACCATTCAACATCACAGTAATCCAAGTCTATGCCTCAACAACTAATGCTGAAGAATATGAAGACAAACAGTTCCATGATGACCTACAAGACTTTCTAGAACTAACACCAAAAAAAAAAAAAAAAAAAAGATGTCCTTTTCATCATAAGGGACTGGAATGCAAAAGTAGGAAGTCGAGAAATACCTGGAGTAACAGGTAAATTTCACCTTGGAGTACAAAATGAAGCAGGGCAAAAGCTAAGAGAGTTTTGCCAAGAGAACGCACTGGTTATAGCAAACACCTTCTTCCAGCAACACAAGAGATGACTCTACACACAGATATCACCAGATGGTCAATACTGAAATCAGATTGATTATATTTTTGCAGCCAAAGATGGAGAAGCTCTATACAGTCAGCAAAAACAAGACCAGGAGCTGACTGTGGCTCAGATCATGAACTCCTTATTGCCAAATTCAGACTTAAATTGAAGAAAGTAGTGAAAACCACTAGACCATTCAGGTCTGACCTAATCATATCCTTTATGATTATACAGTGGAAGCGACAAATAGATTCAAGGGATTAGATATGATAGACAGAGTGCCTGAAGAACAATGGACAGAGACTCATAACACTGTATTATGTTATGGCAGTGATCAAAACCATCCCCAAGAAAAAGAAATGCAAAAAGATTGTCAAGGAGCCCTTAAATAGCTGAGAAAAGAGAAGCAGAAGGCAAAGGAGAAAAGGAAAGATATAACCATTTAAATGCAGAGTTCCAGAGAATAGCAAGGAGAGATAAGAAAGCCTTCCTCAGTGAAGAGTGTGAAGAAATAGAGGAAAACAATAGAATGGGAAAGACTAGAGATCGTTTCACAAAAACTGAAAATACCAAGGGAGCATTTCATGCAAAATGGGCACGATAAAGGACAGAAATCATATGGACCAAAGAGAAGCAAAAGATACTAAGAAGAGGTGGCACGAATACACAAAAGAACTATGCAAAAAAGATCGTAATGACCTGGATAACTCAATGGTGTGATCACTCACCTAGAGCCAGACATCCTGAGTGCAAAATCAAGAAAGCCTTAGGAAGCATCACTATGAACAAAACTCATGGAGGTGATGGAATTCCAGTTGAGCTATTTCAAATCCTAAAAGATGATGCTGTTCCAGTGCTGCACTCAGTATGCCAGTGGACGGTGTGACAGTTTATGGAGGGATCAGTTGATGTGCTAATACATCCTGCTGCTGGTTTCCATAGGGAAGGAGGAGTTGAGCATGGCTGAGGTTTATGTATGTTGAAAGGCAGAGGAACCAGAGATCAAATTGCCAACATCTGCTGGATCATAGAAAAATCAAGAGAGTTCCAGAAAAACATCTATGTCTGCTTTATTGACTATGCCAAAGCCTTTGACTGTGTGCATCAGAATAAACTGTGGAAAATTCTGAAAGAGTTGGGAATACCAGACCACCTGACCTGCCTCTTGAGAAATTTGTATGCAGGTCAGGAAGCAACAGTTAGAACTGGACATGGAACAACAGACTGGTTCCAAATAGGAAAAGGAGTACGTCAAGGCTGTATGTTGTCACCCTGTTTATTTAACTTATATGCAGAGTACATCATGAGAAACACTGGACTGGAAGAAACACAAGCTGGAATCAAGATTGCTGGGAGAAATATCAATAACCTCAGATATGCAGATGACACCACCCTTATGGCAGAAAGTGAAGAGGAAATAAAAAGCCTCTTGATGAAAATGAAAGTGGAGAATGAAAAAGTTGGCTTAAAGCTCAGCATTCAGAAAACGAAGATCATGCCATCTGGTCCCATCGCTTCATAGGAAATAGATGGGGAAACAGTGGAAACAGTGTCAGACTTTATATTTCTGGGCTCCAAAATCACTGCAGATGGTGACTGCAGCCATGAAATTAAAAGACACTTACTCCTTGGAAGGAAAGTTATGACCAACCTAGATAGCTTATTCAAAAGCAGAGACATCACTTTGCCAACAAAGGTCTGTCTAGTCAAGACTATGGTTTTTCCAATGGTCGTGTATGGATGTGAGAGTTGGACTGTGAAGAAAGCTAAGTGCCAAAGAATTGATGCTTTTGAACTGTGATGTTGGAGAAGACTCTTGAGAGTCCCTTGGACTGCAAGGAGATCCAACCAGTCCATTCTGAAGGAGATCAGCCCTGGGATTTCTTTGGAAGGAATAATGCTAAAGCTGAAACTCCAATACTTTGGCCACCTCATGCAAAGAGTTGACTCATTGGAAAAGACTCTGATGCTGGGAGGGATTGGGGGCAGGAGGAGAAGAGGATGACAGAGGATGAGATGGCTGGATGGCATCACTGACTTGATGGACGTGAGTCTGGGTGCACTCCGGGAGTTGGTGATGGACAGGGAGGCCTGGCATGCTGCGATCCATGGGGTCACAAAGAGTCGGACACGAATGAGCGACTGAACTGAACTGAACTGAGGTTTATGTCCTGGAGTTTCCACTTATTGAGAAAAAGAAGAACATGGACTGATTTGAGACACTGAAACTGAGTTCTCTTCTGATCATATCAAAACTGAGATGACAGACATCTGAGAGGAGATGTGTGTCTTTCCATAGTCATTCTACTGAGAATAATCAATATTGCCACTAGTAAGGATTGAATCATGGATTTAAAAAGAAAATTCTCAAGAAGAGATACCAGAGACACCAAAAGACTCTTGAACAGAAAAAGCTAAAATGCCATTAGCTGAATGAGCTCAAGGTATCAGACAATCTTTCAGAGACTGGGAGGTCTCTCATCTTTAAGAAAAAGAAATATGACTAAATTCCACAAGTGAATGACTCAGCATTTCCAAATTCAAAGAGGAAACAAATCCTTCCAAACCACTGCTCACAAACAGAGCCCTCATGTCCACACCTGGGGCGGTGGCAGATCATTTTTTTAGATGAGGACAATTTCCTGTTTTGGGACTCAGGACTTGTTTGAAGACTTAGGAGCTAAAACTCAGACTGGCTTGCCTTTTGAAGAGGCTGCAAAATGAAGACAGAGAAATGTACAAGGAACTCCAGCACGTTCCATCTGACTGTTCTGGCCAGAAACTGGTAATGCTGCACAGATCTCCAGAATGCCACACAAACGTCCTCATCTAGAAAAGAAACCAAGTAACACCACTCTCACACAGTGGCTATGAAGACGTAAGAAATAAAGGATTGAACACCACATAATATGGTATAGATTTGCACTACACCATCTGATTCAGAGCCTCCTGGGTGGCTCAGTGGTAAAGAACCTACCTACCAATGTAGGAGACAAAGGAGACCTGAGTTCGACGATCCCTGAGTCAGGAAGATCCCCTGGAGTAAGAAATGGCAACTCACCACAGCTTTCTGGCTTGGAAAATCCCACAGACAGAAAAGTATGGTGGGCTACAATCTATAGGGTCACAAAGAGTCAGACACAACTGAGCACACACATATATGATTTAGAACGTACTGCAATTCCTACGTATTACAATATCTCCACCACTCACTCCACAGCTTGAGGGGAGCCGGACAAGAACCAAGCCCGTTGGTGTCAGGATCTGATTAGTCCTGTAGGCGAATGAGTGAGAGCTCGCAACAACATGAATTAATTTACACAGTGGGGAGGCTGAGAGAACTACACTTTTAGCATCTACTATATGCAAGGCATTTTGTAAACATTGCTCAAATTAATCTCCCTAACAAACATACCAGGTAAATATTTTCATCCTATTTTGTAAATAAGGAATCTGAGGCTCTGAAAGGTTAAGTGATTCAAGCAACACCCACAAGATCATGCAACCAGTAATTGCTTCTCAGACACACTTGGTTCTGCAGCCTCTTTCCCTGCATGACTTCTCTCCCTTGAGGCTGCTTCCCACCCTGCCTCAGTGGCCTGGAGAGGTTTTGAAATATGATGATGGGAACAGGTCTTCAGACTAAGAATAGACTGTGAACGTGACCTGTCTAGACGTATGCCTGCCCATGCCGCTCTCCTCTCTGAATCCCACCTACCACTGTGCTCTGTCTGCACTTCAGTTTTTATGATCAAAGGCCCTCTTTAAATCAATGTTATTTCTGATCAGTCATCTGGCCATGCTTCCAGACAGCACCTTGGTCTGCAAATCTACCTGTAATCCTCTTTGACTACTGTTATTCAACTTTGAAGAAATCTACAAGTTTTCTTCAAGTTTCCCCTCTCAGCCAGTCCTTGGATTTAATCTAGCACCAAGATCTTTTGCTTCTATATCCAAATTATCTCTTGAACCTTCCCACTTTTGGTTATTCCCATAACCATCCTTCTCCTCCAGCTCACCTATCACCTCTCATCTGAATGTCTACAATAGCCCCCAACGATCTTCCCAGCTTCTCTCTTTTCCAAGACCTATCTCTTCTCATAGAAAAGTAAGATTTTTAAAGTAGCCACAGATTCTGTGCTTCCCCTCAACCAAACAGATAACATCTGTAGCTTCTCACTGCACTCTGGGAAGCTGCAGATGTTATTTGGTGGGTTTCCTGGTGGTCCAGTGGTTAAGAATTCACCTGCCAATGCAGGGGACACGGGTTCGATCCCTGGTGGGGAAAGATCCCACATGCCATAGGACAACTAAGCCAGTGTACCTAACTACTGAGCCTGTACTCCAGAGCCCTAGACCACAATGTCTGAGCCCACAAAGTTACAGCCTCGTGCTACACAAGAGAAGTCACTGCATTGAGAAGGCCACGCACCACAGCAGAATATGCCCTAGAAGAAAGTGAAAGTGAAGTCGCTCAGTCATGTCCAATTCTTTGCAACCCCATGGACTGTAGCCTACCAGGCTCCTCCGTCCATGGAATTTTCCAGGCAAGAGTACTGGAGTGGGTTGCCATTTCCTTCTCCAGGGGATCTTCCTGACCCAAGGATCAAACTGGGGTCTTCCACATCGCAGGCAGACGCTTTACCGTCTGAGCCACTTGGGGAGCCCCAAATATCCCCTGCTTACAAAGATCCAACAGGGCCAAAAATTTAAAAAAAAAGTCAACTTTAGGTGGTGCATACTACCCCCAAGTCTGCATACCCCGCCTCTCGCTCTCACCTCTGCTCCCTGCCCAGCACGGCGTCTCCTCTCATTTCCAAGAGAAACAGCTCTTACTCTCTGAGGTGTGGGCAACTTCCTCTCTTCCTCAAGTGCCCACCCCCTGCTCCTCCCTCCGGTTTCAGGATGACTGTGGACTGTCTGTCTCCACACTCCCTTCCGTGGCTTTATAACAATTCACAGTTGGTAACTGCAGGCAAGTGCCTGCCAAGAGAAAAGAAAAGAGCTCTCCAGGCAGAGGTAAGAGCAAAGGCCAGCGTGTGCAAGGGTTCTGATCAGACATGAGAAAGGGTTGCGTGTGTTTAAGGAACTGAAATTAGGGTTTCCCTGGTGGTTCAGAGGTTGAAGTGTCTGCCCGCAATGTGGGAGACCTGGGTTCAATCCCTGGGTCAGGAAGATCCCCTGGAGAAGGAAATGTCAACCCACTCCAGTATTCTTGCCTGGAAAATCCCATGGACAGAGGAGCCTGTCAGGCTATTTAGTAGCCGACTTAGCAACTACATAAATAATAATAAGAAATAACAATGGACTATGTGAAGTACTTTTGAACTGTGGTGTTGGAGAAGACTCGTGAGAGTCCCTTGGACAGCAAGGAGATCAAACCAGTCAATCCTAAAGGAAATCAGCCCTGAATATTCATTGGAAGGACTGATGCTGAAGCTGAAGCTCAAGTACTCTGGCCACCTAATGTGAAGAACTGACTCATTGGAAAAGACCCTGATGCTGGGAAAGATTGAAGGCAGGAGGAGAAGGGACAGCAAAGGATGAAATGGTTGGATGGCATCACCAACTCAATGGACATGAGTTTTAGTAAACTCCGGGAGTTGGTGATGGACAGGGAAACCTGGCGTGCTGCAGTCCATGGAGGCACGAAGAGTCAGACTTGACTGAGCAACTGAACTGAACCGAACTGAATGTGGAGTACTATAAAGTTACATATTAATAGTAAAAGGTTTGAATGTATAAACCCATAATACAGAGTGAAGGATTGAAACCATGATACAGTCTACTACAGAATTCATAAAATTAGTCTCTGAGTTCAAGGAGCAATCTTGGATCTGGTTACTTAAAGACAAAATAAAGAAATTCTTTTAAAATTAATTTAGTGACAAAAACGTTTATTTTGAGATGTAAGTTTACATATAAACTTAAAGATAAATATGAACAACTGTTTTAAGAATATTATTAAATAGAATGTGTCAAAAGTAGAAGCTGGCAGTTCCAAAATTCCTGTATCCAAAGAAAAAATGATTAACAGTGAGTCATTTTTAAACCTGTCAAATCAGTAGTCATTAGCTACTAAAATTTATCGTAAGGTGTTAGTTTACAGATCTCACCAATATAAAGATATAAAAGTCAATGCAAAAATAAGATTCTAGTTAATATATGGGCTCAAAGAATATGTTCAAATTCATGAGGGTAGAAACAAGAAATGTCTTGATAAAGTTGCTCATATTGTAGTGTTGCTGAGAAAATAAGAAAACCACAATTTATAAAACATGGCCAAATACCTTGGGTAAAAATGTTAAATGTTAGAAATAAAGTAGGAAAAAAAAACACATATACAAAATCATTTAAACATTTTCTTTACCTCGGAGATATTATTGCTTTAAATATTAAAAAATTACTTCTAAATAAGAAGTTGGGATCATTATGTCACTTAACAACACTGATTCACTTTATTTTTTTTTATTTTATTTTATTTTTAAACTTTACATAATTGTATTAGTTTTGCCAAATATCAAAATGAATCCACCACAGGTATACATGTGTTCCCCATCCTGAACCCTCCTCCCTCCTCCCTCCCCATACCATCCCTCTGGGTCGTCCCAGTGCACTAGCCCCGAGCATCCAGTATCATGCATCGAACCTGGACTGGCATCTCGTTTCATACATGATATTTTACATGTTTCAATGCCATTCTCCCAAATCTTCCCATCCTCTCCCTCTCCCACAGAGTCCATAAGACTGTTCTATACATCAGTGTCTCTTTTGCTGTCTCGTACACAGGGTTATTGTTACCATCTTTCTAAATTCCATATATATGCATTAGTATACTGTATTGGTGTTTTTCCTTCTGGCTTACTTCACTCTGTATAATAGGCTCCAGTTTCATCCACCTCGTTAGAACTGATTCAAATGTATTCTTTTTAATGGCTGAGTAATACTCCATTGTGTTTTAGAAGTACACAGACCAATGCCAAGATGAAGAAATCAGTCCACTTCCAATTCTTTCCACCTCCTGATTTTTTTTTTGACTATTTCATTGTGGTTTATAACATTTACATTTTCCTACCATCCCACCCACTGGCTCAAACAGCCACGATGACCCTCTTATTATTCCTTGTCCCTGCTCTGATCATCCCTGCCTTGGGTTCCTTCTATTATTACTTATCTCTTCCTCTTCCTGCCACACTCTTTCTCCAAACATTTGCCAGGCTGGCATCTTCTCAGCAGTCAGGTCACACACAGTTCAAATGCCACCCTCTCAGAGAGGCTTCTCTGACCACTGACCCTCCAAATATTCAACATATCACTGTGTTTAATTTTCTTCAGAGCATTTATCACTATCAGAAACTCCCTTGTTCAGCACTTTATTTTCTGTCTTCCCCCACAATTGTGTAAACTCCATGATGACAGGAATGCTGTGTTTACCACTGCTGTTCAGAACTGTGACACTTTTGAGGAAACCTGTTCTCTCTAGATTGGAGAAGACTTGTGTCATATCCCAGCAGATTCTCTTATCTCAAGCTAGGCATGAAGCATCTTAGAGCTTTGTTTAATGTTTTGCAGTTGGAAGTTGTTTCTTTTACTTTTTTTTTATTTTTTAGCAAAATTTGACCTGAAATGCCATGAGACTCTGTATAAACTTCATTTACTCCACTTGCTCTAAATAAATCTTAACACATTTTACTGGGAATTATTAATGTGTTTGAATAGTGGATAATATCCCAGACCCTGCTTAGTTAGCTTCAGTTATTGTTTGGAAGTTGCTTGGAACTTGCTTCTTTAGAAGTTGCTGGATTGGAATTGAATTGGATTGATTTGGAAGTTGCTTCTTTATCCTCATTGAACTGAGGACAGTTTTTAAAGAATTAAACACTATTTTTCTTTTTATTGCTATTCCAGGTATTGATCATTCCAAGAGAGGAAACTTAACTAAAATCCTCCCACACCAATATTACCAGTTTGCATTCTTCAAACACCTTGCTGCAGTCCACAGGGTAAAAAAGAGTCAAACATGACTTAGTGACTGAACAACAACAAAACACTGTAAATATTTTAATTTTCCTCTTAAATCTGTTTGTATGAGACCACATTTAAAAGGAAGAGATGATGATGGAAGCTAAGTAATGGGAACCACTACTGCCATCATGAGCTGCAGGTGCCTTTGGGAGTCTGATAAAAACATATAAAAGATGAACAGGCAGACCTTTATAGTCAGGCTATTAAATGCAGTCCCCAGAAAACCTCTTCATGGACTCCTTTGAGAACCACAGACTACGCATACTGCATGTTAATTTCATGTCAGATTGCTCCACATTAACATTTGAACTTCTCAATATACACATAGTTTTTCAGTAATCTGAAGTACTCAAGCCAAAATAAATCCTGCCACACCCCATCAGGTATCATCCATTTAATTAATAATATGTTAATGTTGACAAGTGTTAAGATTACTGCCTGGAACATACAGGGCACTATATTGTTTGATAAATATATAAGACAAGAAAAATTGTTTTGAAATAACTCCCATTTCCCTCAGTTGTTCAAAATATATTACTGTTGCATGGCATTATTACAGTGAAACAAAATACATGTCTTGGAAATTATATTTCAAATGCGTAACTACCTGTGGTCATGTATGGATGTGAGAGTTGGACTGTGAAGAAGGCTGAGTGCCGAAGAATTGATGCTTTTGAACTGTGGTGTTGGAGAAGACTCTTGAGAGTCCCTTGGACTGCAAGGAGATCCAACCGGTCCATTCTGAAGGAGATCAGCCCTGGGATTTCTTTGGAAGGAATGATGCTACAGCTGAAACTCCAGTACTTTGGCCACCTCATGCAAAGAGCTGACTCATTGGAAAAGACTCTGATGCTGGGAGGGACTGGGGGCAGAAGGAGAAGGGGACGACAGAGGGTGAGATGGCTGGATGGCATCACTGACTCGATGGACGTGAGTCTCAGTGAACTCCGGGAGTTTGCGATGGACAGGGAGGCCTGTCGTGCTGCGATTCATGGGGTCGCAAAGAGTCAGACACGACTGAGTGACTGATCTGATCTGATCTGATGATAAAAAGAGCATGAATATTTTTTATCATAAGCTGACCAAAGCTTTGCTCTTGGAATACAAATGAGGCAGGGCAAAGGCTAACAGAGTTTTGCCAAGAGAACACACTGATCATAGCAAACACCTTCTTCCAACAACACAAGAAACAACCCTACACGTGGACATCACCAGATGGTCAACACCAAAATCAGGTTGATTACATTCTTTGCACCTGAAAATGGAGAAGCTCTATACAGTCAGCAAAACAAGACTGGGAGCTGACTGTGGCCCAGATCATGAACTCTTTATTGCAAAATTCAGGCTTAGATTGAAGAACGTAAGGAAGACTACTAGACCATTCAGGTATGACCTAAATCAAATCCCTTATGATTATACAGTGGAAGGGATTAGATCTGATAGACAGAGTGCCTGATGAACTATGGACGGAGGTTTGTGACATTGTATAGGAGGCAGTGATCAAGCCCATTCCCAAGAAAAAGAAATGCAAAAGGGCAAAATGGTTGTTGGAAGAAGTCTTACAAAGAGCTGAGAAAAGAAGAGAAGCTAAAGGCAAAGGAAAAAGGGAAAGCTATACCAATCTGAATGCAGAGTTCCAAAGAAGAACAAGGAAAGAGAAGAAAGCCTTCCTCAGTGAGCAATGCAAAGAAATAGAGGAAAACGATAGAATGGGAAAGACTAGAGGTCGCTTCAACAAAATTAGAGATACCAAGGGAACATTTCATGCAAAGGTGGACACAATAAAGGACAGAAATGGTATGGATCTAACAGAAGCAGAAGATATTAGAAGCAGAAGAGGTGACAAGAATACAGAGTTCAGTTCAGTTCAGTCGCTCAGTCCTGTCCAACTCTGCAACCCCAAGGACTGCAGCATGCCAGGCTTTCTGGACCATCACCACCTCCCAGAGCCTGCTCAATCTCGTGTCAGTGATGCCATCCAACCATCTCATCCTCTGTTGTCCCCTTCTCCTCCTGCCTTCAATCTTTCCCACCATCAGGGTCTTTTCCAGTGAGTCAGTTCTTCACATCAGGTGGCCAAAGTATTGGAGTTTCAGCTTCAGCATCAGTCCTTCCAATGAATACTCAGGACTGATTTCCTTTAGGATCAACTGGTTTGATCTCCTTGCTGTCCAAGGGACTCTCATGAGTCTTCTCCAACACCACAGTTTAAAAGCATCAATTCTTTGGCTCTCAGCTTTCTTTAGAGTCCAATCTCACACCTATACATGACTACTGGAAAAGAATACACAGAACTATACAAAAAAGATCTTCATGACTCAGATAACCACAATGGTGTGATCACTCACCTAGAGCCAGACATCCTGAACTGTGAAGTCAAGTGGCCTTAGGAAGCATCACTACAAACAGAGTTAGTGGAGGTGTTGGAATTCCAGTTGAGCTATTTCGAATACTAAAAGATGATGCTGTTAAAGTGCTGTACCCAATATGCCAGCAAATTTGGAAAACTCAACAGTGGCCACAGGACTGGAGAAGGTCAGTTTTCATTCCAATCCCAAAGAAAGGCAATGCCAAAGAATGTGCAAACTACTGCACAATTGCACTCATCTCACACGCTAGCAAAGTAATGCTCAAAATTCTCCAAGTGAGGCTTCAACAGTAAGTGAACTGAGAACTTCTAGATGTTCAAGCTGGATTTTGAAAAGGCAGAGGAACCAGAGACCAAATTGCCAACATCCGTTGGATCATAGAAAAAGCAAGAGTTCTACAAAAACATCTACTTCTGCCTTATTGACTACACCAAAGCCTTTGACTGTGTGGGTCACAACAAACTGTGGAAAATTCTTAAAGAGACGGGAATGCCAGGCCACCAGGAAGCAACAGTTAGAAATGGACATGGAACAGCAGACTGGTTCCAAATAAGAAAAGGAGTATGTCAAGTCTGCATGTTGTCACCCTGCTTATTTAACTTGTATGCAGAATACATCATGAGAAACGCTGGACTAAATGAAGCACAAGGTGGAAACAAGTTTGCTGGGACTAATATCAATAACCTCAGAAATGTAGATGAGACCATCCTTATGGCAGAAAGTGAAGAACTAAAGAGCCTGTTGATTAAAATGAAAGAGGAGAGTGAAAAAGCTGGCTTAAAGCTCAACATTCAGAAAACTAAGATCCTGGCACCTGGTCCCATCACTTCATGGCAAATAAATGGGGAAACTATTGAAATAGTGACAAACTTTTATTTTCTTGGGCTCCAAAATCACTGCATATGGTGACTGCAGCCATGAAATTAAAATACACTTGCTCCTTGAAAGAAAAGCTATGACAAGCCTAGACAGCATATTAAAAATCAGAGACATTACTTTGCTGACAAAGGTCCATCTAGTCAAAGCTATGGTTTTTCCAGTGGTCATGTATGGATGTGAGAGTTGGACTATAAAGAAAGCTGAGCACCAAAGAATTGATGCTTTTGAACTGTGGTGTTGGAGAAGACTCTTGAGAGTCCCTTGGACTGCAAGGAGTTCCAACCAGTCCATCCTAAAGGAAATCAGTCCTGAATATTCACTGGAAGGACTGATGCTGAAGCTGAAATTCCAATACTTCGGCCACCTGATGCAAAGAACTGACTCATTGGAAAAGATCCTAATGCTGGGAAAGATTGAAGGCAGGAAGAGAAGGGTATGACAGAGGATGAGATGGTTGGATGGCATCACCAACTTGATGGACATGAGTTTGAGTAAACTCCGGGAGTTGGTGTTGGACAGGAAAACCTGGCGTGCAGCAGTCCATTAGGTGCAAAGATTCGGACACGATTGAGCGATCGAAGTGTCCAAAAGCTGTGGGAGATTTTGTAGCTGTAACAGGAAGAAAGGACACAGGAGAAACTCAAGCAGCAAGTGCCTAAATGTTTCCAAATTGCTTCCAGGACCTCAGGAGTGGGAATTTCTTATTTCTCCTAGTCCAGGATTTTTTATTTCTCAGCTTTTCTCCCAGGCAGTCATGGTGATAGTGAGTTCCAGAAAGGTGAGTTGGATGTAGAATATTGACGTGATAAGAGTTGACAGCCCGGAACCAGCAGTCCCTGGAGGCCCTCTTGTGCACGCAATACCATTCATCTATTTCTCTAAAAGTCATATTCTGTGTATCAATTACATGTTTTGTAGGACCAAACCTCCCAATTACTGCCATACTTGACCCATAGTAAACGTAATGAGGTATCTGCCTCTTTAAAAATGTGTACATCTTGATCCTAATTATAATGTCAGTATCATAAGGTGAATGTCCTATTGCCAAGGCAACCAGGAATGGGATATCTTGCATTAATGGGGCAACTTTGATTAAGAAATTGAACTCCATTTGGTCTGAGTACTTCTTGGTATCGAGGCCCTCACACTTAGTTTAAAGAACTGCAAATCCTTCTGCAGTGGAGCCATTCCCTCCTACTCTTATCTCTCACTCCTCAAGCTTGGATGACCTCCACAGATTTATTCCTCTGACCCACACTGCTTCAACATCTCTCCACTTTTAAGAGAAATTTCTAAAATTTTATCTCCTTACTAAAAAAAAAAAATGAAGCCTATTGTTGAGTTTTATTGTTAAAAAATTGCTTGGTTCACCTTTTTTCACTTTATATAATTGCTATTAGAATATAGTAGTCTTGAAGAATAATAACACTCTTCTTTATTATAATTCTTACACAAAACCATATACAATGCCAAAACTTAAAATTTCTTGTTAATCTAAACAGTGACATTCCCCTAACCTAAAACAATCCCTGAATACAGAAGCACATCTTTTGACCACTGTGGATGTCTTTGTTCTTTTTCTTCATTCAGTTTTTTCCCACAGGCAAAATAAATCCTGAAGTTTCTCCTGAGATGGGCCAGTGTATTCTCAGGTGGCAGCTCAAATGTTGACCATAGCACCAAGCCAAAGGGGCCTTGTCTCTACACATCCCTAGGTCATGGAGCTTCTATGTCTCTATGTGCTTATATTATCCCTTTGACTGTCAGCCACTTGGGGTTACTTTATTAACATGCAGTAGGGATATAAAAGGGATTTTTAACTGCCAGATGCACTAGAACTAGATTGTATCCCAGTCCAATTAACTCCCCCGTGAGCCCAGCTTCATACATAATATTTGACCTGTGTAATCCACGTGGCATTCTGAAATACTGAAAACATCTCTACCAGAGGTGTCCCCACTACTAGCAGAGCACAGAAATAATGCAAAAGAAGCCATTTTTAGCTATACAAAACAGCAGTGACCACACACCTCACCTACCACCTGCAAATGCACTGTCTATATTCAAAAATATCCTATCAGTTCAGTTCAGTTCAGTTCAGTCACTCAGTCGTGTCCAACTCTTTGCGACCCCATGAATCGCAGCATGCCAGACCTCCCTGTCCATCACCGCCTCTATCTATACAATCTGGCAAAACAATAGAGCTAAGGTACTGTCTAAATTTTTAAATGATCCATCCTACTCTTTTTTTTTCCTTCAAATAAATTGTTTGCTATCATATTTATTCAATCATCACAGAAAACTAAGGCAAGTATAAATGCAGCCAGCCCTGACAAATAGGGCTTCCCAGGTGGCTCAGTGGTAAAGAAACTGCCTGCCAATCCAGGAGACGCAGGAGACACAGATTTGATCCCAGGGCCGGGAAGATCCCCTGAGAAGGAAATGGCAGCCCACTCCAGTATTCTTGCCTGGGAAATCTCATGCACACGGGAGTGTGGTGGGCTACAGTCCGTGGGGTCGTAAAGAACTGGACACCACTGAACAACTGAGCACACGGTAAAGAAATACCAACAGCTAATGTAGCTGATGTATTAAGATGTGGGTTATATCAAGGCAGGTTATTTCCGTAGGGACTTCATTCCCACAAATCCTCAAGCACGTAGGGTGGTACATACCAGATTGCTCAGTCAGACATTCTGCCTCTGAATTCCAGGTGTGCTCAGTTTGGCATCTGTTACTTCACAAACGCATCAGACTTGAACAGCAAACCATATGGCTTACCTTACTGGACTGACTTTTTATCACAAATATTCACCGATTACCAATACAGAGGCTCTGCCCTCTGAAAATGCCCTGAGTGAATGGTGCTGGGTTGGGTGTGCAGACATAACTCAATATGAGTTTACAGCAGCCCTGAGTGTACTGTCTGGGGCTTCCCAGCTGACCTTGATCTATGGTATCTGGATAACAAATGTGCACATTTAGAATATTTTGTTCGGTTACAGCTCTGTGCTGGGAATCAAACAAGTTACAAATAGCCCCAAGTCCAAATACTGTAGCGCCATGCAGTAATGGTGTCATTATCAGACAATAATTCTATGCCTATCACTGACTCCCACTAGCAATAAAAATGGTAGCCGGCAGCAAAGCAGCGGCTCACAGACACTAGCAAGGGGGCAGCAAATGACACTTGGGTCCATGATTCTATCCTCAGTTAGCTCTGTGTGTGAATGTGCGTCTGTATCCACGTGTGCCTCCATGTCCGTGTGTGTGCCTGCATGTGTGTGTCTCTGCATGAGTGTGTGTCTTTATGAAAGTCTTAATGACACAACTTGAATGCACGTGTCCAGTCATTAATTCACTGTCAAAGAAAACTTAAGTAAAACAAAAAGGGAATGTTCATTTTTCAGAATTATTTGTGGGCGCTGCTACATGACAAGTTATCATCAAGGGTGCTTTCACTGAACAGCACTTCCTTTTATGACATAGCCATGGACCGCCAAACATTCCCTCAGGAAGAGATGCTTTTGGAGAAGGGAACTCTCTGAAACCTAAAAATATGGAAATGCTTCTGTATAGTTCTTCAACCAAGAGAAAGGTGTCCAGAGTAGAAGATCTACCTGAAATTCCCAAACAAGGAAAAAAACTAAAAATTTTTTGACCCTCACATATTCACAGCACCTTAAGAAAGACCTAACAGTTACGATTGTTATTACATCTCTTTCATCAAGGACTTCTCATAATCACTGCTTGAGGCAGTCTCGGATTATCAGGGCTTTATTATGCAAGGGAAACAAAAGTTCATGCTGCCCTATTGGCATTTTTATCATTCCTTATTTACTTTATGAATCATAGAACGGTGACAGAGCAAACATGTAAAAGATGGCCACAAATCAACACTTTTAACAGCATTCAAAATCAGTCTAATTTTAAAATAATTTTAAAAGGTTACAAACATTAATACAAAGATAAACAACAGATTGAGACTGGCAAATTCAAAACTGGAACAAAAGCTAACACTGCTAAAAAATGTTGAGTCAGTTCAGTTCAGTCGCTCAGTCATGTCCGACTCTGCGACCCCATGTATCACAGCACGCCAGGCCTCCCTGTCCATCACCAACTCCCGGAGTTCATCCAAACTCATGTCCATCGAGTCGGTGATGCCATCCAGCCATCTCATCCTTTGTCGTCCCCTTCTCCTCCTGCCCCTAATCCCTCCCAGCATCAGGGTCTTTTCCAATGAGTCAACTCTTCCCACTAGGTGGCCAAAGTATTGGAGTTTCAGCTTTAACATCAGTCCTTCCAATGAACATCCATGACTGATCTCCTTCAGAATGGACTGGTGGGATCTCCTTGCAGTCCAAGGGACTCTCAAGAGTCTTCTCCAACACCACAATTCAAAAGCATCAATTCTTCAGTGCTCAGCTTTCTTTACAGTCCAACTCACATCCATACATGACCACAGGAAAAACCATAGCCTTGACTAGATGAACCTTTGTTGGCAAAGTAATGTCTCTGCTTTTGAATATGCTATCTAGGTTGGTCATAACTTTCCTTCCAAGGAGTAAGCATCTTTTAATTTCATGGCTGCAGTCACCATCTGCAGTGATTTTGGAGCCCCCAAAATACTCTGACACTGTTTCCACTGTTTCCCCATCTATTTCTCATGAAGTGATGGGACCAGATGCCATGATCTTCGTTTTCTGAATGTTGAGCTTTAAGCCAACTTTTTCACTCTCCTCTTTCACTTTCATCAAGAGGCTTTTTATTTCCTCTTCACTTTCCGCCATAAGGGTGGTGTCATCTGCATATCTGAGGTTATTAGTGTGCTGTTAATCTAAGATTCCAAGGGCTTTGATTGGCATTGCAAGCTTAGTGCTAATCGAAGCAACAGATAACATAGGACCAAAGTTTGCTCAGATTACTTGGCTCTCGCTGCTTCTCTTTACTTCCTAGTGTGAGGCTGGCTGTATTTCAGTGTTATTTACTTACTCGTTACCAACTTAGGCAATGAATTATACAGTCAGGAGCATCACATGCTTTCTTTCTTTTGGCCAATTGTATTGATTTAGTTCTTTCTCATTGGCAGATAAATTCAGCTTACGTAGCAGCAATTATCCAGAGGGAACAGTAATAAGATCCAGAAGATATAAGGAGCTTGCTTAAGCCTCCTGAACCACCCTTAAAACCTGACTTCGAGACTATCTTTTATTTGTGCAAGACAAAAGTCTCACCAGCTTCACCTCATTAATCTTGAATGTAATGTCACAATTTACAGTCTAGAGGTATAACCTTAATAAGCACAGATCCTACCTTTACCCGAGCTTGACTTGAATCTTTTTTTAAAAAATAATAGCCACTTATGTTTGAGGATCAAAGCCTTGACAGAGATTCATGACTCTCACCCAGGTAAAGTTATAAGGAGCAGCAGTGTCTGGACTCCTGAAACTGGAACTCCACCACAGGGAGAACATACAAGATCGCTTTGTGACAAGCTGAGAAGGTCTCAGTTTTAATTGGTTCCATTTCCCTGTACTACCTCCTGCCAAGTTACTAATCATCATAAATTATGCAGGAATAGACTGAAGAGAACAGAACAGACCAGACTTCGGCCATGTAGTAACCAAAATAATGATTAACCAAGTAAAAAAGGGAGGAATGTGTTACTATGTCCTTAATAATATTATTAGCTAGCAGGTCATTAGAATTTAATAAATAAAAATTTATACCATCTTACTATTGCCCCATTCCAAAAGTTCTAAATTTACCATTTATTTACCTGAGCAGACCAATTTTCTATTCACCTGGCATGGTTAAGAATTCTTTCTAGCAAAGAATTGGAGAATCAGCATTCTACTGCTTCCAACACAGTTGACTCTCCTGTTTCCAAATTAGGAGATATTCTCTCACATAGGCATTTGAACTCCATGAAATTGATATAATACCGTACATCTCTGGCATTCTCAATGGATATATACTCAGCACTCCATGATCCTCAAAATTACAAACTGCATTAATTAATTGAGGTACAGCTAAGAAATTGGTTAGGTTTCCTAACTAGTAAATTGAATTTATCCAATTTCAACACTAGCAGCCATGGCCATGTGACTCAAATTCACCTTGCTGTTTTCAAGGGGTATGTTATTTAATGTCTCTAGGAAGTAGGTATGTTTTTCCTTATTTCAACTGTAGACATTTAGATCCTTCAAAGAATGTCAAAAGGATAAATGCTAAATTTACTAATGCCAACAATTGCAAAAGTCCTAAACTAAGTGTTTTTTGCTTTTGATAAGAGTAAATAAATTTTTAATATTAAAGCAATAATAAAGCTGACTTATGCTTAATTAAGTGTTGAGTAAAGTTTTACAGATTTCCATTGAATACTAAAGTGCAACCCTTACTTTTTAACATATTCATGCATGTAAATCCATGTTGTATTTCTCTACAATGCTTTGGGAGCTTTTAAAATAATCTGCAAAGTAAGAAGTAGATAAGTTTCAACTCTAAGTTACAGTGAAGTAGAATGCAATGGCTTATCGGGTAACACTTAATTTTACCTACAGATATGAAGTTAAAGAATACAAAGAGAAAATAAAGTGATGATCTTAAAATACATATATAAAGGAAGCAAGAATTTCCGTACAATATGTGGTAACAAAGTGATCAGAAAATAAAAATGGATTTATCAAAGATAAAAGATAAAGAGTAGGACCCAAAAATTAATGCCCTTAAAATTTCAACCTTTCAAATGATTGAATAACTGGGCTGCTGTTGTTGGGAATCCAGCTCTTCAAATAAGGTGATTCAGTCTTCAACAAGAAATGAGAGCTGAAGCCTTTAGAAACTGCTTAATATTCGCAAAATTCTGAGGTCAACAGTAGATCCCATGTAAGACTGTTAGCTGTACTGTAGTAGCTTTTCTCTTCTTCTTGTTAACATTTCCTTCTTCCAGATTTTTTTCTGGATACCTGCCTGCCCAGAACACTTCCGCCCTCTGGCCTCCCTTACAGGTCGATGTGACCACAGGCCAAAGTTTACACAATGGTAGACAAACAGAAGTCAAATGGCAGTTTCCAAACGCTCTTGTAAAGAGCCATGTAGTCACACTTCTGCCCTGTTTTTCTTTCTCTCTTTTTGATGTTTTCTGGAATGCTATTTTGATCATAAAACCTGGACTACCCCTTCGGGACCATAAGTCACCTTGAGAATGAAAGACACCAATAATAGAACAAGTCAGAAAAATATCTGTATCCTGGTAAAATGCCAGCCTTGAGCCTGTTCCAGTGACTCATTCTGGTTAGAACCTGACTTGCTCTGGCCACATTTATCTGTTGCGTGAAGTTAACAAGGGGAGGCTCTCTGTTCACTCAGGGCCCGGTCTCTTGGCTCTGTTCATCCACAAACAATGGACATTTATTCTCAACCTTCAGGCTCCAAAGAAATAATGAGGCAGGTCAGGCTCCCTCATCCTGCTCCTGCTAGTGGAGAGACTAATGCAAGACAGGGCGGGTGGAACAGAAAGAACCATTTCAGGCTCAGGGCCAAGCCCATTTCTAAAATTTAGCTGAACTGTGCATGAAGAGGGCAATCAGTTTAATCCCTATCCTACCCTGTTGTGACATCAACAGATCAGTTTAGGCCTTGAGGAGAAAAGGGATATTAATGGGGCCACCCCACCAATGACATTCTGTGCTTCTTCTCAGTGTTTAAAGTCAAATCAGGAATGTAAGTGGCCCTTAATTCTCCAGTTCTGTATGTGCGTCCATTTTAAGTAACTGTGGTTATAAAATTTTCATAGAAATCATGTTATTTTTATTTTTAAAAATATATCCAATAAAACAACACACAAAAAGCATCACCACTCTGTATTTTAGTGATCTGAGCTTGAAACATAGCATCACAATATTGTACCAGTTTCACTCCACTGAGCATGTCTTCAGCAATGGCAATAGGGAGGCAGTGCCCAGAGAAACAAGAGTAAACTCCAGGTGTAGCGAAGTTTATTTATGGAATAAATTTGTGGAATCTTAGATATTCCTAAGAAACATGTCAGGAAATAAGTCTTACACAGTTGAGAGCAGTTAGATGTCATCTTATCCCAGTAGATGGCAGATAAGGAGGTTTGTACTTTGCAGCAGTATCATGCCAAGCTATATAGGAGCCTGAGGCAAAAGCAAAAAATCAGTTGTCCTGGGGCTACCTTTATTTTAAATTTTGATATTTTATTCATCATGGATTTTTTGGTACTACTTTTGGTTTAAATATTTTCTTGAAACATTATCTCTATTGTTCCTCCTTACATTTGGCACCCAAAACAAAAGGGTGTGAGGATACATAAAAGGGTCTTGGGGTCTCGCCCTAGTCCTGGCCATGCATTTCAGAGTCCAGCCCTGGCTATCTGCATGAATTCTGCCAAGTTCATCTGCATTTCTGGATCTTAGAGCACCTGAGATGTGTCACCAGATGATGTTTCCTCGCTTCACATTATTATCTGACAGTTGAGAAAGCCAGTGCCATGTACGATGCCTGAAGAGCTGGCATTAAACAACACCAGAGCAGCCTTGCTGTTGTCCTCAAAAATGCAAGCCCCAACCTGCATGGGGCAGGCTCATAACAGAGCTGGTGCCATCATCCTTGAGGTGGGAGCCACTTCGACACGTCAAAGAGCTCCAAATGGGGTAAATAATCAGCTGTGAACCCTTTAGGAGGAGTTTTCTTCTTTTTTAAAAGGACCGTGCACAAAACTATGAAAACCTGCAGATATTTAATAAGAACCAGCATCTGTGCTTTGCCTGCTTCCAATTACACAGCATTATCCTAGTGCCAGACTGGGGCTGCTTACACGCACTGATGCTTAAAGCACAGCCATAGCAAAAGCTGGACTGACATTCTTCTTTGCCTCTAGCAATTGCTCAATGTTCTGTTTTATTTTATTTGGCTTTTGGTTGGCTGCACTACAAGCCCAGCCTGCAGCGACAGCAAATACAGTTCCTTCCAGCCGACTCGCAAGACTTCTCCAGCGGTCCTCACACCCTCTGCCTGGTTGGGGACAAAGATGGGGCAAACTCCTTCCAAGGGGCCACACACAGACACATCCTGAAAGGCACGTTCCTTCTCCCAGGATGAGTGCCATCTGCAATGTTGAGATTGTCAGCAAAGAACAACGGGAATCTTTAGGGATAAAAGCAATACCTAAATGCAAGATTTTGTCAGGTAACGACCTCACGATTTTCAAAGTATCTCACAATTGCTGTCTGGTGGTGATTTTAGGGTAGGGAGCTGTGTGATTCTTGGAAAGGTCCAGATTAGGCTTGGGAGGGAGGTAAGGTGTCTGGCTGGACTGACATGTAATGAAAGATTATAAAAACCCAGTTTCTCCGGTCTGACAATGAGCATGGTTAGAAAGGAACTTAATTGCACCATTTAAGATTAGGAAAGGTACAGGGGGGAACAAAGTTATCAATTCCAAGCTTAAAATGCCATCGCACAATATGAGAATAAGTACTCATATGAATGGCGCAGCAAGAAAATTTAAAAACCAATAAAATGAAATACTTCTGCACACAGTAGAATTCAGTGCTGCAGGAGATCAGAGAGTCAAATGCAGTAGCTGTATTTTAAAAGGAAACTGAATAATTTTATGACCACTATAAAAGAGGAGACAGGCTTAAATTGCTGCAGGAGGTTAGAAATGAGGAAAAACTTCATAACTATAAAAGTAGTAAGACCCAGGTGTGGGCTTAGTCAAAGTATTTTGATTTGCCACATTTTCTTTAGCTTTACCAGAATTTGTCACTCCTGTTAGACCCACAGGAACCTGTTCAGCCTCTAAACCCATGCTCTTCTGTTTTCTTCTGGGTGGCCCACCATCCTCTGTCTTCCCCACTTATAGCATCACCAAGGCATTTATCACAGACTCCCTGGTGATTCTTCCTCAGAAACGCATCCACCAAAGTGGCCGGCCAGATGCTGTTTACTTTGCACACAGATTCCTGAAACCCACTTTATGCCCTCAGTCTCTCCTCCACTTCAAATCACATTATAGCCCCCAGGAGATATTGGGAGCAGACTCCAGACTACACCCAGAAATTCCATTAGATTTCAGATCAGTTGCCTTAACCTCTTACACACCACAGACCACAATAATCTATCAGACCATGCTAGTTTAACCACCTCCTACCTCTCCCCAGGAGCCAAACAATGGGCTTCTAGATGAATTAGGATTTTCATTCTGTTGATTGTCTTTTGCATCATTTCTTGGAGGTTG
This sequence comes from Bos grunniens, assembly GCF_055505025.1. Taxonomy (NCBI): domain Eukaryota; kingdom Metazoa; phylum Chordata; class Mammalia; order Artiodactyla; family Bovidae; genus Bos; species Bos grunniens. The sequence goes on along the minus strand of NC_141176.1, from coordinate 3,522,049 downwards.
GCATCCTGACATGATCTTTGTATTGGTGTAGCACTTCATATTTTTGTATCTGTATCACTTAATAATCATAGGAACTCACTGTAAAAGTCAGGGTAGGGCAGATATTAACATAGACCATTGACAAATGAGGAACCAAGTTTCATTTATGCTCAAGAGCTTTTATTTTCTGATTCCTGGTCCTTTTCAGTACAAAAGATAATTTACTGTAGCTAAGCAATTGGTCATTTTACTCACAAATTTCCCTCCTTCCTCTGCCAACTTACTTAAATGTTCTACCACACCTAGAATCATCTAGTGTTTCTTTCTAATAGTTTTAGTTCCTAGAATGCTATTTATTCCATAAAAACAACCTTCACTCACTTAGAATGATCTCATAGCCCAAGCAGTTATTCCTAATACACACATTTCTCAGGATTCTTTCCCTAGTCTGCTGAAAACTCATGTTTGCATCCATAAAATACCAAGATACAGATAAGGTGAATAAAATCTATGATGTTTGTCATTTTATATGCCTCACAAATTCAGACCATCTTCCATTTGAGTGTTCATATTTTCTTTCATTTATTCAATAAATATTTGAGCATCTTCTTTATGCAAAACACTGTGGATATGTAGCAGAGAATAAAACAGAACAGCATTCCTGCCTTTACTGAGTGTAGAGTTTAGTGAGAGAGACAGAAAACAAAGTAACTAAGAAATTTATGGAAGTGTTAGAGTTTAAAAACATGCAAATTTAGTAAAGGAGGAGAAAAGTGTCAGGATGGAGGCAAAGAGATAAAGAGAGTATGTAAGTCCTCGCTGAAAAGATGACTTTTGAGTGAAAATGAGTGAAGCAAAAGAGATACCTATGTGACTGTATGCTGTTGTTCAGTTGCTCAGTCATGTCCACCTCTTTGTGACCCAATGAACTGCAGCATACCAGGCTTCCCTGTCTTTCACCATCTCCAGGATGCTTGCTCAAACTCATGTCCATCGAGTCCATGATGCCATTCAATCATCTTGTTCTCTGTCGTCCCCTTCTCCTCCTGCCTTCAATCTTCCCCAGCATCAGGGTCTTTTCCAATGAATCAGTTCTTCGCATCAGGTGGCCAAAGTATTGGAGTTTCAGCTTCAACATCAGTCTTTCCAGCGAATATTCAGGACTGATTTCCTTTAGGACTGACTGGTTTGATCTTGCAGTCCAAGGGACTCTCAAGAGTCTTCTCCAACACCACAGTTCAAAAGATTCAATCCTTTGGTGCTTAGCCTTATTATGGTCCAACTACCACATCCATGAGTACTGGAAAAACCATAGCTTTGACTAGATGGACTTTTGTCAGCAAAGTAATGTCTCTGCTTTTTAATATGCTGTCTAGGTTGGTCATAGCTTTTCTTCCAAGAAGCAACCATTTTTTAATTTTGTGACTGCAGTCACCATCTGCAGTGATTTTGGAGCCCAAGAAAAGAAAGTCTGTCACTGCTTCCACTGTCTCTGTTTATTTGCCATGAAGTGATGGGACCAGATGCCATGATCTTACTGTTTTGAATGTTGAGTTGAGTTTTAAGCCAGCTTTTCGACTCTCCTCTTTCTCCATCAAGAGGCTCTAGTTCTTCTTCACTTTCTGCCATAAGGGTGGTGTCATCTGCATATCTAAGGTTATTGATATTTCTCCCAGCCATCTTGATTCCAGCTTGTGCTTCATCCAGCCCAATATTTCTCTTGATGTACTCTGTATATAAGTTAAATAAGCAGGGAGACAATATACAGCCTTGATGTACTCCTTTCCCAATTTGAAACCAGTCTGTTGTTCTATGTCCAGTTCTGACTGTTGCTTCTTGACCTGCATACGAGTTTCTCAGGAGGCAGGTAAGGTGGTCTGGTATTCCTGTCTCTTCAAGAATTTTTCATAGTGACTATATGAAGGAAGGGCATTTCATATAAAAGGACAGCAAATGCAACGGCTCTGAGGGACAGCTCTGGCTATGTGCTTCAAGGACCGGCAAAGCAGCTTGTGTGGTCAGAGTGGAGTTAAGGAGGACAACAGTGGTAGAACCTAAGGCCAGAGAGACACCAGGGCTGATAGTGATTCAGGGCCTGGTAGGAGGTGGAGACCATGTCAGAAGAGAATGACACGAACTAAGTTATACTTTACACTGTGTCTATCTGATTCATTGAAAAGAGGCAAGAACAGAAGCAGGAAGATTAGTTAGGAATCTTTTGCATTAATCCAGACACTTGACTCAAGAGTTACAGTGAGAATGATAAGAATGAGACATATTCAGGATATATTTTGAAGGGTAGAATCAGTTTGACTTATGACAAATTATATGTAGAGTGCCAGAGAATGAAGAGGCAAGGATAACATGCAGATTTGGGGCTAGAACAATAGATAGATGAATTTTGTATTATGAAAATATGGACGACAACCGTTAAGACAGATTTGGAGGTAGGGAATATGAGCAGATCTACTTGGAAAATGTTAAGTTGTGGTGCCCACCAGACATTCCTGTGGAACCTCAAGTAAGCCCTGTGTGTGTGAAATATTTGGATGCATTTGGATTTTTAAGTTCAGAGGTGGGGTACATGGGGAGACTTAAACATAGGCATTGATAAGCGTGTAGATAGATGGTGAGGATATACCTAGAAATGAAACAGTATGAGGTCCCCTGGGGAGTGGGAGAGAAGGAATCAAAAAGAGAAAAATCTAAGGAGTGGGACCTGCACATTTCGACATGTAGTAATTGGACAGATGGAGATGGTAAAGACGTAGCTAGAAAAGTAAAAGTAAAGATAGGTAAACGTGCATCTCAGGAGGCAAGTGAGGAAAGTGTTTCAAGGACGGAGTGATAATCTGTGTCAAATGCTTATGAGAGGTTAAGTGAGATGTAAGAAATAATCTTTAGATTCAGCAAGAAGGAAATCATTGGTGACCTTGATGAGAACGGTTTCACTGGTGTAGTGAGGAGTAAAGGGTGATTTAAGTGGGTTCAAAGGAGAGAGGAGAAGAGTAATCGGAAGCAGAAAGCCAGCAAACACAGATAATTCTTTCAAGGAATAATGGGATCATAGTTAAAGATGGAATTAGGGACATGAGAGGTTATTATTTTCTTTAATATTAGAAAAATAAAATTAGAAAAATATTAGAAAAAAAATCCAATTTAACGGAGTTTGGTGAGCTACAGAAGAAGTGTCGTCTCTAAGGAAGGAAGGCAGGTTGGGGTGGAGTCCCTCATGGAGTATTTGCCTTAGCCAGGGATATCAACTTCCCTTACAGGAAAGAAGACAAAGTAGATTTGAGAAAAGGGTGGTGATTGGAGCATGTGGAAATTTCTTCTGATTGCTCTAAAGCAGTATTATTCGGCAAGAGTTAGAATGAGGCAGGAGGATTGAAACCGAGGAAGTACATAGCACAAACCTTGGAGACTGAGAGAATGGATGGATTGGCAGGATAAGCTGTGCCGTGAAAGTAATGATCATGGGTTACAAGTGAAACCAGTCATTGCAAGGGTGCATTTTGTCTCACTTATACTGGCTGCCTGGACTCAATCACAGAAGCACTCAGAAAGCTTTTCTCACCAAGGTTGTTATTTAGCCAAGTATAACAAAGGGAGTGGGGACCAGGGAGTCGAGAGTACAGTAGGTCCTCCACAGGCACGAGCACCACATCCAGGGGGATTCAATCAACTGGAGATTGAATTTTTTTCTTTTTTTAAATTTCAGAAAGTTCCAAAAAGAAAAATTTGAATTTACTACACACTAACAACTATTTACATAGCATTTACATTGTATTAGATATTATAAGCAAACTATACATTATTTAAAGTATCTGGGAGGATGTGTGCAGATTGTATGGAAATACCCTCTTATATATGGGACTTGAGCATCTCCAGATTTTGCTATCTCTGGGGGGAGAGGAAAGAAGGAAGCGTTCCTGTAACCCATCCCCTGTGGATACTGGATTCTTAGGGAAGACTGTATTTGAAAATGACAAGTGAATGAGTATAATTATTGGCCATAGATTTCAAACTAAATAAGAGGTTAGGATAGGAGGTCAGGGATCTAGAGAAAGTGAGAAGGTGGCAGGATCCTGAGGGGTGGGGGCAGTGAAAATACTCGCACTTGAGGTAACTGAAGAAGCAAACTTGGAAGAAGGGATGGGGAAATAATCAGTAATGGGATGTTTGAAATTGTGGTAACATGCATTTGATAAGGAAAAGATCCAGGTTATAGCCACAGGACTCATTGGCTGATGTCCAGTGGAGGCTAAGAAACTGTGAGTGCAGAGGACTAACTGGAAAGATGGTATGTATGCGTGGACTTTGAGTCACTAAGCGTGTGACAAGTGGTACTGGAGTGAGGAGCAGTAAGATAAATCCTCAAAGGATACAGCATACTAGCCAAAGGGATGGATGGATGGGGCAGTGAATGGTGGCAACAAAAGATATAACAGATGGCACTCTAGTCTGATGACAGGAGAGTAACAGTTCATTCTCTTCAAGGAAGAGGAGAATTGAAACAATTATTTGGAAGTGGTCAAAAGTAAATGGTCTAATCCATCTCATTCTTTTCCACAAGGAATGTAAGAGATAAATGTTATATTTGATGGGTCTTCCAGGAAAGTAAGGCAGGTTTTAGTTAAATGATAAAAGTGAAAAGAACTGACAGAACAGGTTAAAAACAGATGTTTTTTCCAGTTGACCCTTTGTTTCAGAAAAGTGAGCATGGCTCAGGAGTGAGGAAATGAGAATGAGTCTGGGATGAGTTCCTGGGCTTCTGCTGGTAACTACCTGAGCAGGACTGAAATGCATGGTAAGGTCAGTCCTCATGGCCCCAAGGCTGTGAGCTATCTTCTCATGTGTTCAGTCACTCAGCCATGTCCAATTCTTTGCAACAATCCCATGGACTGTCATGCACCAGGCTCCGCTGTCCATGGAAATTTCCAGGCAAGAACACTGGAGTGTGTTGCCATTTCTTCCTCCAGGGGATCCTCCTGACCCACCTGTGTGTGTGAGCAAAGTCGTTTCAGTTGTGTCCAACTTGGTGTGACCCTATGGACTGTAGTCTCCAAGGCTGACGAGACTGGAAAGGCCGCAGTCAGCCCTCCTCTCGGCACCTCCCTCCCAGCGCAGCGGTAGCCTAAGTCATCTACAGAGAGTGAAACGGCTCAGTTGGCTTGTGAAGAGTTTTAAAGAAAACCCTAACCATACTTCCATATATATTCATTTTATTAGAGTACATACATATATTTCATTCATTAGAGTATATGAAATATTCACACACAAAAAAAAAGTCTGGAAGGAGGAAATATTGGAAGCCTACAGCTTCAAAAGAAAACTACCTGGTCTCCTTTGGTTATTAATTCCTTTTTCTGAGTGTTAACACATCAAGTTTAGCCTGAAGAAATGCAGAGTTGGTACTAAATTCTATATGTTTTCCAGATAGCATTACTAAAGAAAATACAGGATAGCCAATTAAATAATAGTTCTTCCCAGGTGGCACTAGTGGTTAAAAACCCCTGCCAGGGCAGAAGACATAAGAGACTCTGATTCAGTCCCTGGGTTGGGAAGATCCCCTGGAGGAGGGCATGGCGACCCACTCCAGTATTCTTGCCTGGAGAATCCCATGGACAGAGCCTCGTGGGCTACAGTCCATAGGGTCACACCAAGTTGGACACAACTGAAGCGACTTTGCTCACACACACAATTAAATAGTAACTTTTTAAAGTATAAGTGTGCCCCATGTCGTTTTTCTCTTTATTGTATTTATACTTGCTATATTTGACAACCTTTTCCCTAAGGGAATTTTAGGAAATTAATAGGTATGTTCAGATGGCTAACAGTGGTCTGTCTTAGAGTAACAAGCCCTGAATGCATATGCTTCAGAAATAGTGAAAGGTTTTAAAGCCTCCTTCTCCCAAGTTATCCATTCTAGCTTTTCTGTGTTTGAAAGGATACAGCTGAAGCTGAAATAAGCCAATAGTCACCTAAGGTGTTTTCGCTCTGTTTTCCCAATTCATTACTATTGTTGCTCTTCAGTCAATGAGTCGTGTCTGACTCTCTCTGACCCCATGGACTGCAGTACTCTAGGTGCCTCTGTTTGCCCAATACACCCCATTATTTTCAATGGCCTCACAATTTCAAGGGATGGCTTAGAGAATGAAGACAAAAACAGTACAAGAGATTGGATCTAGTAACCATTAAAAGGTGGTTTCAACGAGATTCCACAGTAATGGGACAAAAAGAAGACACTCTCAGGGATGGTGCCCAAAACAACACCCCCATCCTATCGTAGGCCTTTCACAGCACTAGCCTTCCCTGTGGGGTTTCTGCATAAACCTGGATAAATAAATATTCTACATATTTTCACCCTAACAAATTTTAAAGAAAAAAATAGAAGATGGAAAAAAATCTTTTCCATTGAAATATTTCAAAATTCCCAATTTAAATGTAAAGAATTTAGAATACTACATTGTTTGCCAATTGTGTTCTACTTACTTAGAGCAAAGATGATGTTCCTTAATTACTGAAGGTCAGCAGTCACCAGAGCATACCCTGTGTTATACAACCAAAAGTGAAGCCACATGGATGACTGAAACAAAAGAAATACATTATATTAAAATCTACTATCAATCCAGGAGGCAGGAGCCAGATGGATAAATCAGACAGACTTCAGATAATCACTCTATATGAACCTGCACATTTATCCACATCCCTGTCTCAAAAGCTAACACATTTCATGATCTTTCTCATATTTAAATCTAGATAAGTGAATTTCCAATATCCTTTGAGGATGCAGCTGTTGTTTAACACTGTGATTTCATATTTATACAGCTCCTCTCATCATAGGATCTTAGACCATTTTACCAGCATAATTCAGTATTAATAACCATAAAAAAACAATAATTTCAGCTACAGTATTCTACTGGGCAACTAGTCAGGAACACATTTATTTTCCTGGGCATTTGGAAGTCCCTGTTTTAACCTCAAGGAGAAAATACCACCAAATCTTCTGATCCCCCAGAGGAAAATAAAAAATAATCAAGGCCAGCCAACAGGACAAAAGAGTGATGTTTCAAAACAAACTCCATTTTCAGGAACATCTAGAAAACCCTTTATGTGTTTCAGGAAAGAGGAGATCAGTTTGGTAATGTGGTGAAAATTTTTGACAACATTTATATAGGAAAAGAAACCAAGATTTTTGCACAGATTAGACTAGTTGGATAAATTTATATTTTTTAATTAATGTGACAACTCCCCCAAATAGAAAGAACTACAAGCAAGAGAATAAGCAAGAGTACTTATTCTGTCTTATAACCAAGAATACCATCTTGTGTGTGTGAAAATTAACTGTAAAACTTGGCAGATTCTCACCAGATGCAGAGAATGATTTTTAAGCAGTTCAAATAACTAGGATAACTAGGCCTCATTAAACAACACTGTGCCTGTCACCCCCTTACAGCACAGTTTGTTTTGGTTGATTGGCATATCGAAGTTCTTGGTGCTGAATCTTTTGTCCCATTTTAAAATGAAATCTCCTCTTGAAAGTTTCTTTTTCTTTTCTTTGTTTTGAATCATCCACATCAAACTTGCTCCCCACAAGTGGATGTCATTCACTCAAATTGGGTCATGAACTGAAGAAGTAGCATGCTGGGAAGACAGACTGAACCCTGGACATCATTAGACACTGTGGGATTACTAAGTAGCTCCAGAAAGAAATTGTATTTCCCTGTCACAGTGATCCGAGATGGATTTAGGACAAGACAAGGAAAGCAATAAGGATGTCTGTTGAATGTCATGAATCCTACTAAATCAATTAGTTGCTAAGATATAGAAGATTGTCCCTACCCTCTTCCTCACCCCAGTGCTACAAAGGCCGTGAAGTTAACAAGCGCAAGGGACTGGAGTGCTCTGCCAGTGCTCAGCTGCTGCAGGGGGCTCCCAAATGGAAAATTACTCTGATTGTGGCAGAACAATTTGAGAAGGCAAGTGTCGTCCACAATACTGAACCTCTCCGCTAAAGCTCAGAAAAAGGCCTAAGTGTTTATCCCATTCTAAAGACACAATTAGCTCAAGTTTTTATCTCCACATCTGAAGAGCTTACGTCAGCCTAGTGCTGCAGGAGCATTTCTGGTGGAGAAAGGAAGGATGGAGTCCCACACCGGGTTGGTTCCTTTTTTCTTCCACTAACTGGCTTTTTGAATAAGAAGCAATTAATCACCCTCCTCTGCCTATAAAGACAAAATTAGAGCTTTGTATTCTAACTCTATTTGATGAGTATTTAGGGTGAAGAAATAGCAACGAGGTCAGCACCTTCAGCATCAAAATAATAGCTTATGCAGAGTGTCATGAATAAGCAATTTTTTTATCTCCACAAGAATTTTTTCAGCACAAATTATTTTTAAAAAATGGAAAGCTGTTGAATCATCTTTGGAGGGGTGTAAAGCACAAATTAATACATTGCTAGTGATCTCATCAAACAGGTGCAAAGAACATTCAACCAAAAGGGTGTTGCCCGTTAATGTTACTATAAGAGGCTACACTTGATCTTTCACTACTCTGTATTCTTTCACTGAACTCTCTAAATATTTGTCCTTTGAAGCAAAATCTGATTTTTTCAAATTTGCAAAATTTGTATGGAAACTCATCTCATCTGATGAATAAGAGCCCCTAAACTGACCACATTGAAAAACAATATTCCTTGGTGAGCGTCATGTTTATCACATTCACTCAGACTGAGAAACTGCCCTGTGTAAGACTCCAAGATGGAAAGGTACGAATAAGAATACTTGTGTAACCTAACCACCCTACCCATTAAGGAGCTTAAAGTCTACTGGGGAGAGAAAAGCAGATACCTGGGCAATTGCAGAATACCTCAAAGAATTTACAGAGTGATCTAAGAGCACCTAAAAAGGAATCATTAATGAGAAGATTGGCTGAGAATGTTGAATTTAATCTGGGCCTTGGGAGATGAGTAAATCTGTAACAGAAGAAATCGGTGATGGATGGAAAGGAAGTTCTAGTGAAAAAAAATATGAGAGCAAAGTAACAACAGACAAGAAAGTTTAGAGTGTGTTTATGATGCCACAATTATCCTGTTGTAAGTCAAGGCTTATGTGCAAAATAAGAGGCTCGAAAAGTAGAAAAGTGGTCATCAAAAAATGGACCACTGGATAGGACCTGAGAGAACATATGATTCTGCTCTGTTCTTTCATAGATGAAGAAACAAAAACTATCTAGTCTAAACTGTAAGTTCCCAAGGATCACTAGACCCAGACAAAAGTCAACCCAAATCTGCCAGTTTCCTTTGCACCACTCCACATGTAGGTTGGCATCACCTTGTGGAAGGCTGTGCTTGAAAGCAACAGTGAGTATGAAGTATTTGAGCAGGAGAATGATGTGATCAGATATGTATACAGTATAGGAAACTCTGAAAGCAGGTAGAAGAGACTGGAGAGAGAAATACTGATGAAAAATCTTCTATAGCCATCAAAGTTGGAGAATAATCTGCACCAGATCTGTGATGACCGAAATAGAAAGGAAGCAGGGGATTCAAGTGTCATTTCAAGAATAAAATTGCTGCAACTTGGTGATGAGAGAGAGAAAAGAATTACAGATGATGAGAAAGCTTTAGGACTTGAGTAAAGCATAATATCCTATCACCTGAGAAAGGAAAAGGAGAAAAAAGAAAAGACTTGGAGGGATAAAACATTTAACTCTGTGTTCTCCAATCATGGTGAAACATTCAATTGCTCATTAGAAACTAAGATCTAAGTCTCTGCCCAAGTTTCTGGCCCCTAGAGAATGCATGCAAAGATCAAAGACAGAAGAGGTTAAAACAGCAGCTTTATGAATAACTGGTGAAGAACAACAGCAAAATGTTAAGTTTGGGGACACTGTACACTGGATATGTACAAAAAGAACTTTTATTTTTTACCCAAGTCAATTGTTTGGGATGAAGAGTAATTTGTCTACAGGGCAAACCCTGAGTCAAATTCCCAGACAGCATTAGGAATTCAGTTTAGTTCAGTTGCTCAGTTGTATCCAACTCTTTGCTGCCCCATGGACTGCAGCACACCAGGCTTTCCTGCCCATCACCAACTCCTAGACTTTCCTCAAACTCACGTCCATTGAGTCAGTGATGCCATCCAACCATCTCATCCTCTGTCATCCCCTTTTCCTCCTGCCTTCAATCTTTCCCAGCATCAGTGTTTTTTCAAATGAGTCAGTTCTTCACATCAGGTGGCCAAAGTATTGGAGTTTCAGCTTCAGCATCAGTCCTTCCAATGAATATTCAGGACTGATTTCCTTTAGGGTGGACTGGTTGGATCTCCTTGCAGTCCAAGGGACTCTCAAGAGTCTTCTCCAACACCACAGTTCAAAAGCACCAATTCTTCAGTGGTCAGCTTTCTTTACAGTCCAACTCTCACATCCATACATGACTACTGGAAAAACCATAGCTTTGACTAGACTGTGTAGCACTGGAGCAACTTTGAGGAGATACCCCCTGTCCAAAGGCAAAAGAAAAGCCCCAGAAAGACAGTTTTGAAATTGCTTTTATAATCAAACCCCACATCTGCCTGAGATGCTCAGAAGGCTAAAATAAACCTTGTGCACACCAGGACCCAGAGAGCCCACAGAGACTGAGACAGAACTGTGTTTGAGTGTTTCCTGTGAAGGTACCTGTCAGCAGTGGCCTGCTGCAGGGGCAGGGGCTCTGGGTGTGGCAGACCTGAGTGTGGCATAAGCCTCTTGCAGGAGGTCACCATTAACCCCATCATAGAGCCAGCAGAACTTACACAGGACTGGGGAAACAGACTCTTGGAGGGCACAGACCAAACCTTGTGCGCAACAAGACCCAGGAGAAAGGAGCAGTGACCCCACAAGAGACGACCCAGACTTGCCCATGAGTGTCCAGGAGTCTCTATCAGAGGCATGGGGTGGAGGTGGCCTGCTGCTGGGTTGGGGGCACCGAATGCCTCCTTTTGAAGGAGGTAGCCATTGTCTTCATTACCTCCATCATAGTTTGGTCTCAGGTCAAAGAAGAGGTCAGGTCAAACCCTGCCCATCAACAGAAAATTGGATTAAAGATTTACTGAGCATGGCCCCGCCCATCAGAACAAGACCCAGTTTTCCCCACAGTCAGTCTCTTCCATCAGGAAGTTTCCATAAGCCTTTAATCATTATCCATCAGAGGGCAGTTCAGTTCAGTTCAGGTCAGTCGCGCAGTCATGTCCAAATCTTTGCGAGCCCTTGAATTGCAGCACGCCAGGCCTCCCTGTCCATCACCAACTCCCAGAGTTCATCCAAACTCATGTTCATCGAGTAGGTGATGCCATCCAGCCATCTCATCCTCTGTCATCCCCTTCTCCTCCTGCCTCCAATACCTCCCAGCATCAGAGTCTTTTCCAATGAGTCAACTCTTCGCATCAGGTTGCCAAAGTACTGGAGTTTTAGCTTTAGCATCAGTCCTTCCAATGAACATCCATGACTGATCTCCTTTAGAATGGACTGGTTGGATCTCCTTGCAGTCCAAGGGACTCTCAAGAGTCTTCTCCAACATCACAGTTCAAAAGCATCAATTCTTCGGCGCTCAGCTTTCTTCACAGTCCAACTCTCACATCCATACATGACCACTGGAAAAACCATAGCCTTGACTAGACAGACCTTTGTTGGCAAAGTAATGTCTCTGCTTTTGAATATGCTATCTAGGTTGGTCATAACTTTCCTTCCAAGGAGTAAGCATCTTTTAATTTCATGGCTGCAGTCACCATCTGCAGTGATTTTGGAGCCCCAAAAAATAAAGTCTGACACTTTCCACTGTTTCCCCATCTACTTGCCACAAAGTGATGGGACCAGATGCCATGATCTTCGTTTTCTGAATGTTGAGCTTTAAGCCAACTTTTTCACTCTCCTCTTTCACTTTAATCAAGAGGCTTTTTATTTCCTCTTCACTTTCTGCCATAAGAGTGGTGTCATCTGCATATCTGAAGTTATTCATATTTCTCCTGGAAATCTTGATTCCAGCTTGTGCTTTGTCAGGAGCGTTAGGCATTACTGACAAAATGGAGGCACAGCCCCAGCCCCCTCTCCTCATTCCACAGGCATGGACCTGGGACGAAAGACTTAGCTCTTGTGAGTCTGACTTGTTTCTTCCTTTCTTCGGTTGAGTTGCCTGGAAAGAATGTTAAGGTGCTTATTGTTCTGGAGAGAAGCCTGAGAAAGCACAAAGCCTTCTGCAGTTGTGCCTAGAAAATAATCTATAAAGTAACCATTGACATTTGTTCAAGGATTTTTACAAAGAATGTCCCAGGATGAGCGCGTAGGCCGCAGCTTGAGGCCATGGGAAGGATTTTTATCTGAGACCTGTTTGTGAGGGAAATGTTTAAGACAAAGGAAGTTTGCTGAGTTTAGGGTTTAGGAATAATTAAGAATAGTTAGAAGGCTTTTTAGGAGATAGTGAGCTTAAGATACTAGGGGAAAGCAGGATTTAGAAAGATAAGAAATAAACTGAAGAATGTGGTATGAAGCCCAGACATAAGCATGAGTTACAATGTAATCACAAGTAAACACGATTCTGAGAGAATCGCTCAAGCAGGAACTCTGTTTGAAGAGCAACAATGAGACAATAACCTGGGTGAGGGGGAACTGAAAATGTCAAACCTCTGACCTAATGCTTTTGAAAAAGTATAAAAGAGAACATGATGCTTGAAATAAACATGTAGTCCCGAACCTCGAGTCAGAGGCTACATCATTTCCCCGCCAACACCGCTCATCCCTTCAAGCTGATCCCCTGGCTGCTGGAGCTGGACTCCGGCAGTGCTTCTTCCAGCCCAGAGTTTCTCATGATGTACTCTGCATGTAAGTTAAAAAGGCAGGGTGACAACAGCCTTGACATACTCCTTTTCCTATTTGGAACCAGTCTGTTGTTCCATGTCCAGTTCTAACTGTTGCTTCCTGACCTGAATAGAGGTTTCTCAAGAGGCAGGTCAGGTGGTCTGGTATTCCCAACTCTTTCAGAATTTTCCACAGTTTATTGTGATCCACACAGTCAAAGGCTTTGGCATAGTCAATAAAGAAGAAATAGATGTTTTTCTGGAACTCTCTTGCTTTTTTGATGATCCAGCGGATGTTGGCAATTTGATCTCTGGTTACTCTGCCTTTTCGAAAACCAGCTTGAACATCTGGAAGTTCAGGGTTCATGTATTGCTGAAGCCTGGCTTGGAGAATTTTGAGCATTACTTTACTAGCATGTGAGATGAGTGCAATTGTGCGGTAGTCTGAGCATTCTTTGGCATTGCCTTTTTTTGAGATTGGAATGAAAACTGACCTTTTCCAGTCCTGTGGCCACTGCTGAGTTTTCCAAATTTGCTGGCAGATGGAGTGCAGCACTTTCACAGCATCGTCTTTCAGGATTTGGAATAACTCAACTGGAATTCCATCACCTCCACTAACTTTGTTCATAGTGATGCTTCCTAAGGCCCACTTTGCTTCACATTCCAGAATGTCTGGCTCTAGGTCAGTGATCACACCATCGATATTATCTGGGTTGTGAAGATCTCTTTTATACTGTTCTTCTGTGTATTCTTGCCATCCCTTCTTAATATCTTCTGCTTCTGTTAGGTCCATACCATTTCTGTCCTTTATCAAGACCATCTTTGCATTAAATGTTCCCTTGGTATCTCTAATTTTCTTGAAGAGATCTCTAGTTTTTCCCATTCTGTTGTTTTCTTCTCTTTCTTTGCATTGATCGCTGAGGAAGGCTTTCTTATCTCTTCTTGCTATTCTTTGGAACTCTGCATTCAGATGCTTATATCTTTCCTTTTCTCCTTTGCTTTTCGCTTCTCTTCTTTTCACAGCTATTTGTAAGGCCTCCCCAGACAGCCATTTTGCTTTTTTGCATTTCTTTTCCATGGTGGTGGTCTTGATCCCTGTCTCCTGTACAATGTCACAAACCTCCTTCCATAGTTCCTCAGACACTGTTTATCAGATCTAGTCTCTTAAATCTATTTCTCACTTCCACTGTATAATCATAAGGGATTTGATTTAGGTCATACCTGAATGGTCTAGTGGTTTTCCCTACTTTCTTCAATTTAAGTCTGAATTTGGCAATAAGGAGTTCATGATCTGAGCCACAGTCAGCTCCCAGTCTTGTTTTTGCTGACTGTATAGAGCTTCTCCATCTTTGGCTGCAAAGAATATAATCAGTCTGATTTTAGTGTTGACCATCTGGTGATATCCACGTGTAGAGTTCTCTCTTGTGTTGTTGGAAGAGGGTGTTTGCTATGACCAGTGCGTTCTCTTGGCAAAGCTCTATTAGCCTTTGCCCCGCTTCGTTCCGTACTCCAAGGCCAAATTTGCCTGTTACTCCAGGTGTTTCTTGATTTCCTACTTTTGCATTCCAGTCCCCTATAATGAAGAGAACATCTTTTTTGAGTGTTAGTTCTAAAAGGTCTTGTAGGTCTTCACAGAACCATTCAACTTCAGCTTCTTCAGTGTTACTGGTTGGGGCATGGGCTTGGATTACAGTGATATTGAATGATTTGCCTTGGAAACAAACAGAGATCATTCTGTCATTTTTGAGAATGCATCCAAGTATTGCTTTTTGGACTCTTTTGTTGACCATGATGGTTACTCCATTTCTTCTGAGGGATTCCTGCCCACAGTAGTAGATATAATGGTCATCTGAGTTAAATTCACCCATTCCAGTCCATTTTAGTTTGCTGATTCCTAGAATGTCGACATTCACTCTTGCCATCTCCTGTTTGACCACTTCCAATTTGCCTTGATTCATGGACCTGACATTCCAGGTTCCTATGCAATACTGCTCTTTACAGCATCGGACGTTGTTTCTATCACCAGTCACATCCACAACTAGGTATTGTTTTTGCTTTGGCTCCATCCCTTCATTCTTTCTGGAGTTATTTCTCCACTGATGTCCTGTAGCATATGGGCACCTACTGACCTGGGGAGTTCCTCTTTCAGTATGCTATCATTTTGCCTTTTCATACTGTTCATGGGGTTCTCAAGGCAAGAATACTGAAGTGGTTTGCTATTCCCTTCTCCAGTGGACCACATTCTGTCAGACCTCTCCACCATGACCCACCCATCCTAGGTGGCCCCACAGGGCATGGCTTAGTTTCACTGAGTTAGACAAGGCTGTGGTCCATGTGATCAGATTATGTGATTCTGTGATTATGGTTTCAGTATGTCTGCCCTCTGATGCCCTCTGGCAACACCTACTGTCTTACTTGGGTTTCTCTTACCTTGGATAAGGGGTATCTCCTCATGGCCACCCCTCCTGACCTTGGACGTGCAGTATTTCCTTTCAGCCCTCCTGTGCCTGTGCAGCCACCACTCTTTGGACATGGGGTTGCTCCTCTGGGCAGCCTCCCCTGACCAGAGGAGAGCAGACCGAATGAAAACCACAATCACAGAAACAGTCAAACTCATCACATGGACCACAGCCTTGTCTAACTCAGTGAAACTATGAGCCATGTAGGGCCACCCAAGATGGACTGGTCATGGTGGAGAGTTCTGACAAAACAGGGTCCACTGGAGAAGGAAATGGCAAACCACTTCAGCATTCTTGCCTTGAGAACCCCGTGAACAGTATGGAAAAGTGAAAAGATAGAACACTGAAAGATGAACTCCCATGTCAGTAGGTGCCCAATATGCTACTGGAGAAGAATGGAAAAATAATTCCAGAAAGAATGAAAGGCTGAGCCAAAGTGAAAACAATGTCCAGTTGTGGATGTGACTGGTGACGGAAATAAAGTCCAATGCTGTAAAGAACAGTATTGCATAGAAACCTGGAATGTTAAGTCCATGAATCAAGGTAAATTGGAAGTGGTCAAACAGAGGATGGCAAGAGTGAATGTCGACATTAAGGGATACTTCAGCACTTACATGAAGATAGGCTGCAGACAAGAGTCCCTCCCCTAAGAGTCGACAAAGGAAAAGGAGATCTGCCTGGTTCCTTATTTTGAGGACAGTAGCTTCATCCTCTAAGAAATGATTGTCCAATGAGCACCAAGCTGAATAACTCATCTTCTTCCTCAAAGCAAACTGAGAGAAGCAGAAGCTTCCTGCCAGCATGCCTCTGCAAATGCCAGATTTCGGACAGAGTAGAAAGAACAGAGAACTTCCTTGTTCTATGTCCTAAGGCAGAAACCTCAGAGTCACCTTCAACAATATTCCCTTCTCACAAAACAGTTGGCTGATCCTTAAATCCAATCAGTTGTGTCTCCTGAACACAGCCCAACTCTGCCCTCACCTGCCCATCTACACTGGCACTGCTTTCATATCCCCCTTAGGTCAGCACAGGAGCATCTCCCTAACAATCTCCCCGTCTGTGGCTTCACAACTTTCCATTTCATTCTTTACGATACTGAGAGATACTAAAATGCAATATAGGGACTTCCCTGGTCATCCAATGGTTACGACTCCTCGTTTCAAATGCAGGAGGCCTGTGTTTGATCCCTGGTTGGGGAACTAAGATCCCACAGCACAGCCACAAAAAATAAATAAATAAATAAATGCAATGTAATTCTCTCTCCTCTCACTTAAAGCTCTCCACGTGCTCCAAGTCATTTGGATAATATCCAAATACTTGACAGTATTAAATTTGTTACAGTTATTTGTTGTCAAATTCTTCTATCTTACTAAATTCTGGGTTCTTTTATTGCAGGAACCTTTTCTAATTTATCGCTTCAAAGCCTAGCAATGAGTTGAAGTGTTCAAAAATGTATTTTGACCTGTACAAAATCCTCCAATATTTGAGCCTGCCTATTTCTCTAACCATGTATTCTACCTGTGACAGCTTCATCAGTTCCTGCCTACCTTTCATACAAGTTTTAATCCCAAGTATATCAAACTATTTGCTAGTAACTGAGCACTTTTTTGTGACAGAGGATGAGATGGTTGGATGGCATCTCTGACTGAATGGACATGGGTTTGGGTGGACTCTGGGAGTTGGTGATGGACAGAGAGGCCTGGCATGCGGCGGTTCACAGGGTCACAAAGAGTCAGACACGACTGAGCGACTGAACTGAGCACTTTTTTGCTCTTTCTCCTCACATTTGCATATAGCCTTTGCCTCTTTCCATCTGTTTCTCTTTTTCTCCTAGATATATTCCTGCATATTATCTATATTTAAAAATATCAGCTTATGCCCCTTTCCTCTAAATAGATTTTCCTTTTAATCCTTTCTTCTCATTGCGCCACTGGGCCCAGAGTGAATAGAAAACTCTTCCCATAGCTATCTATGCATGTCTCTCTCTCTTCATTTATCAAACTGTTTTTTAATGGTTATTTATCTTCTTCTTTTCCTATATAGATGAGAAAACAAAAAATACTGCAGGCCATATCAGTAAACAAAGAATGTTGCAGCCATCAAGCCATCACATTACAGCTGCCCAGATGGTGTGCCCTGAGGGGACTCAGGATGAGAAAACACTGGATACAGGCCACAGATAGCTGAGGTGCATATCAAAGGAATGATTTCAATGAGCCCAGACTTCCATCTTCCAGTATACCTAGAAAAGCATTAAATTACTTATCTTGAGCTATTACTTTGCTGTAATTAACATTACTCTTATACTTTGGATGTTCCAACTCCCTGGTCTTTGTTGCAAAAATTCCTACATATCCTGGATGTCCCAACCTTGTCTTTTTGGAGCAGTCTCAAGAGTTATCTGAGATGCTGTGTTCCAGGCTTAAAAGCTGAAAGTGTTAGTCACTCAGTTGTGTCTGATTCTTTGTGACCCCATGGCTTATAGCCCATCAGGCTCCTTTGTCCATGGAATTATCCAGGCAACAATACTGGAATGGATAACCATTCTCCATGGGATCTTCCCAACCCAGGGATCAAACATTCTCCAGGGGATCTTCCCAACCCAGGTCTCCTGCATTGCAGGCAGATTCTTTACCATCTGAGCCACCAGGAGTGTCCCAGGCTTAAGACCTCAGATTTGTCCACTGAATAAAACATAATTCTCAACTTTTTAACTGTGAAATTGTTTTAGTTGACAGACACTGTTTCCTGTAGAGAAGCTGAGTTACAGGCACAGGTCTTCATGTGGATGATACATACAGAGATTTGGTAACTGTAGAATGAAAGGAGGGAGGGATGGAAAGAAGACATGAAAGGATAAAGCAAGGAAAGGAAAAAGAAGTTCAGGATTTTACATATTCAGTTTTTTAATAGAACATTCATCGGGAAGTGTCCAACAGATCGACAGGGTGGAGTGGAGAGAAGGCTGAACATCTATTCCTCTGTCTTCCTGACAAATACTTTGTTTTACCAAACCTTCAGAAACAATTCGGTTACTAAAGAGTTCATTCTAAATTGCATTTCAAGTTGTTAGGAGACAGTAAAAAAAAAATCTTTTAGGAAAAGCCAAGTTTTATTAAATATTTAGCTTTCTCCTAAGGCTTATGCAAGTCAGAAAAGATCTGCTATTCAATTAAATAGTGCAACTATAAAAAGTAAATAAGGTCAAATTTGCCTATATTTATGAATTATTTGACAATTCCTCTGCTGGAAGAGTATCACATCCCTCCAAATACTGTTTGATTGCTGCCTTCTCTCTGGGCTGTTGCATTTCATGGCCATGGTCAGAATCACGGAAAACAACATTCCAAAAATTAAACTATACTCCATTATTTTCCTCTGATGAAAGACAAGTGTCCTTCAAAAAATTCTTACAGGAATAAACAAGAACACATAAAATACTTTAAAAATAAAACCATTACAGCTTAATAAGTTAAACCTGGAGGAAGAGCTTAGGACAATAAAAGATATCTAGATCCATTTAAAGTACTATGCAAGTAAGTTGTAAGGAAACAAGAAACTTTATTCTGCAAAGTTCTGCTTTCAGCACTTCTGCTTCTTTGGAGAAGAAAATAAAACAAAGAAAATTAAGATTCCTCTCGATTGTAAATATATAATGGGGCTGAAACTTCCATTCAACTTGTTTTGTCTTTTCCTTGTCTATTCTCATTTTCTTGACAAACCTATCTGACTAGGGTTCTACATTCAGCCCATAAATGTTTGCTGGTGGTTTAGTCGCTAAGCCATGTCCGATTCTTTCAACCCCATGGACTGTAGCCAGCCAGGCTCCTCTGTCCATGGAATTCTCCAGGCAAGAATACTGAAGTGGGTTGCCATTTCCTTCTCCAGGGCATCTTCCCAACCCAGGGATCAAACCTGGGTTTCCTGCACTGCAGGCAGATTCTTTACCAACTGAGTTATGAAGGAAGCCCCATGGTTCATAAATGTTTATATATGCCTATTATATAAACACAGTTTAATTGCCCTGAAGGTAATTTAAAAGAACCAAAGACAAAATCAAGGTGTGATAAGGGCTAAACTGGGGAAGCAAGTAAAAAGAAAACAATCTTGTCTGGGAGGGGCTAGAGTGAGGACTTCCAGGTGGAGGTAACTGCTAAACTGGCATAATCAAGCAAAGAATAGTGGCTTGGCAATAGGGCAAAGGAATCAGAGGACAGAGTGGAAGTTTCCATTTGAGGGAGCAACATCTGCAAAAGAGAAAAAAAAAACAATACTTGTAAGGGATTTACCAATGTTTTAGAATCTTATAATTTATACTGTAAATGTGTATACTGTAAATTTATATGTAATGGAAGAAAAAACAGGAGATGAGATAAAAAAGACCAAAACAGCAAACTCATGAGAAGTCTGAAAGGATAAGTAAAGGATTGGGATCTTATCCTGAGGACTGTGAGTTATACTGCTGCTGCTGCTAAGTCACTTCAGTCGTGTCCGACTCTGCGCGACCCCATAGACGGCAGCCCACCAGGCTCCCCCGTCCCTGGGAGTCTCCAGGCAAGAACACTGGAGTGGGTTGCCATTTCCTGCTCCAATGCATGAAAGTGAAAAGTGAAAGAGAAGTCACTCAGTTGTGTCTGACTCTTCGAGACCCCACGGACTGCAGCCCACCAGGCTCCTCCATCCATGGGATTTTCCAGGCAAGAGTACTGGAGTGGGGTGCCATTGCCTTCTCTGAGTTATACTAGAGAATTTTAATCACATCATCCGGGTTTTAGAGAGACCATAAGCTGTTAGTGTAGAGAAACACAAGCTTGGAGATAGTTTAAAGATAGTTTAAAGACTGATAACCTAGGTAAGAGGTGATGATGGCCCAACTCATGAGAGCAGTGATGTGTGATAGATGTGGAGACACTGGGATGGTCTTAGGGGCAAGGAGCTATAGCAGAATTTGATATGTAGGCTTGGGAAGTTAAAAAGGAAGAAATTGCTCTTTGGGTTTTTTATATCATGTCTTTTTTTTTTTTTTTTTTTCTTTTTTAACATGATCCATGAAAGTTTTGCCTGGGTCAAAGACCCCTGGAGAAGGGTTAGGCTACTCACTCCAGTATTCTTGGGCTTCCTTGGTGGCTCAGATGGTAAAGAATCCACCTGCTATACAGGAGACCTGGGTTCAGTTCCTGGGTTGGGAAGATCCCCTGGAGGAGGGCATGGCAACCTGCTTCAGTATTCTTGCCTAGAGAATCCCCAAGGACAGAGGATCCTGGCGGGCTACAACCTATGGGGTCACAAAGAATTGGACACAACTGAGCAACTAAACACAGCACATGAAATCTGTGCACTGCACTACTGGTTGTTGAATACCTATGAAATCATGGAAGGCAGCTGTGGGGAATGCATTCAGTTGTTTACACTGATGAGTTAAGGATAGTGATAAAAAGAGATGAAACATCCTGCTCAATTAACAGAAATTTTGTCACTGCCCTAGGAAAATGGGATATTCAACATTATACTTAGGAAGATGAATGAAAATTATTTGAAAAGGTAAGGAGAACAAAGACTGAGGTTTGTGATCATGATTCTCCATAAAATTACTAAACCAGTCATAAATGTTTCCATGAATCTGATGTGTTTCAGAATTTAGTTCTGTTTCAAAACAAAAGAAGTTTCTGTTCATATGATGATTATTTCATATGAGTTCACATCTCATGTTTCTTTTTTTTTGAAGCTACAATTCAAACAAACCTCAAATCTAATCATGAAACTTCAGGGTTTTTTTCCCCTCCAAAATCTGAGAATAGACTGAAATTCTTTTCACATTTGCATGAAATCTATATAGGAAATATAGTTCCATATTAAGAGATTTCTCAACCAAAGATAAACACAAGCAAATTTCAAAATGTTCCAAGGAACTGTCCAGTCTTTTTTTTTTTTTTTTTTTTTTTTACTACTTTAGCCATGAGACAAATAGGAGAAAAGAAAAAGTACTGTGTGCCTTGACCAAACAGAGAGGAATAACAGTGAAAATCTAAACATACCTCCTGATAGTCTCCTTTAAGGAAATAAAAGTAGACTTCTGAAAAGTTAGAAGTGCCATGAGGCACTAAAATGATCAGTTATATTACAAGGAGGGAGAGGAGGGAAGGAAACTATTCATAAGCAAAAATCTTCCCCAAGCTCCACATAACAAACTAACCAACATAATACTCAAGAGAACTTTATTCTTTTACTGCTCCACTCTGAATGGTCAGAAGTACAAATCTAGTAAATGTATGTTGATAGGTTTGAGTCTGTGGAAAACAGTATCTTAGCATTACAACCCTTGGCAATAACCCAGTGAATATAGAACCAAACCAGAAATTTCTCCAACCATTACAACAGAACCACACAGCAGAGATTAGAAATATTTTAAGTTCCTATTTTGGAGAAGGCAATGGCAACCCACTCCAGTACTCTTGCCTGGAAAATCCCATGGACAGAGGAGCCTGGTGGGCTGCCGTCTATGGGGTCACACAGAGTCGGACACAACAGAAGCAACTTAGCAGCAGCAGTGGTAGCTGAGTAGTATTTATTGCCACCACATCCCTAATGAAAGAAAGTCCCTTAAATTTTTGAGATGAAACTTTTTTTTAAAAAAAGTGTTTTTAGAGATTTAAGAAATTAGACAAATTCCTACCTTGATCTAGCACCCCCCCTTGGAAGGATAAAGGCCCCTGTGATGATTACTTTATGTGGAAAAAGTATCTTGGCAAATGTGATTAAATGAAAGGTTTCAGATGGAAAGATGATCCTGGGTTATGGGGTTATCTGGGTAAGTCATAAATGCCATCACAGTGTCTCTGCAGACAGAGGCAGAAGGAGATTGGACTCAGAAGAGAAGGTGATGTAATCACAGAGGCGGAGAATGCAGTAATGCAGCCAGAAGCCAAGGAATCACCGAGTCACCAGGAGCTAGAAGAGGTCAGGAACAAGGCTACCCCAGAGCCTCCAGACCAAACTCCGCCTACATGCTGTTGTTCAGTCACTCAGTTATATCCAACTCTTTGCAACCCCATGGACCACAGCATGCCAGGCTCCCCTGTTCTTCAGCATATCCCAGAGTTTGCTCAAACTCATGTTCATTCAGTCGGTAATGTCATCCAACCATCTGGTCCTCTGTCATCCCCTTCTCCTGCCTTCAATCTTTCCCAGCATCAGGGTCTTTTCCAATGAATCAGCTCTTTGCATCAGGTGGCCTAAGTATTGGAGCTTCAGCATCAGTGTTTCCAATGAGTATTTAGGGTTGATTACCTTTCGGATTGACTGGTTTGATCTCCTTGCAGTCCAAGGGACTCTCAAGAGTCCTCTCCAGCACCACAGTTAGAAAGCATCAATTCTTTGGTGCTCAGCCTTCCTTATGGTCCAGCTCTCACACCCATAGATGACTACTGGAAAAATCATACCTTTGACTATATAGATTGCTATTGGCAGATTGATGTCTCTGTGTTTTAATATGCTGTCTAGGTTTGTCACAGCTTTTCTTCTGAGGAGCAAGCATCTTTTAATTTCAAGGGTGCCGACATGGGTGATCCTGATTTCAGACTTCTGGCTTACAGAATTGTAAGAGAATAAATGTATCTTGTTTTAAGCCACCAGGTTTAATGTGACTTGCTACAGCAGCCATAGGAAGCTGAAACAGACACCTCGACTATAGTGAGGGAGTGAGATGCGTCTCATCTCTCACTTTTCCATTCATCAGTTCTCCTACACACTTCACTTGCAGCCTTGGGCGTGTTACCTCGTAAAAGAGGCAGAGCTTTGACTCGTATAACTGAAGATGGTCCCCAGGGTGTCCTTACACCAGAGGAAGTAGAAACTTCTGTGCCATCAGAACATCCAAGCCCCCCTCAGGAGCAGCGTCAGGCGGTGCATACTCCATCCTTCTCAATGCACTTCCCGCTGCCAGTTATGCCTGGAACCATTCTGGTAACAAGTCAATTTGTATGACTCACTAATAAGGAGAAATCAGAGGCCAAGTGTGGGCTGGTGGGAACACTCCTGGAGAAGGAGGCGCCCATCTCTGGCACAGCATTCACAAGCAGTGTGACTCTGGGCAAGTTGCTAACCTATTTCACAACGGTGTCATAGAGCAGCTTCACAGTGAATTTGGAAATGCCCTTTGGCCCACAGAAAATCCATTCTGCCTGTGAGATTTGTTATCTCCCAGAGCTACTCATTTGCATACCATGCAGCTGTGACAAGGCAACAAGCAACTACCTGCAGTAAGGACCCATGCAGAGTTCTCTTGCAAACTCAGATTCTCTGCAAGATCCACATAAAAGCATAAGAAAGCAGAGGGAGTCTCTTCTATTTGTTTCGGTCCTACTGATGAAATCCTATTTGACAGATTCTGATTCTGTTTAACAAACTGGTATATTGGCAAGCATTTATTTCCTTGAGCCCTGTGAGGCTGTTGGCAAATTATGTTCAGATGCTTTCAGATCCTCAGGAAAAGGGCACTATATAAATCCAGGGAACCATTATGTGAGAGAGACAGAGACTTTATCTTCTAGTCTTAATAAAGAACTAAGCGCAGGGCCTATCAGACTTGTGGTTCCAACACCAAATTGACCCCTCTGGGATCTGGGAAAGTCTCAATCTCTCTCCTGCCTTATATAGCGGCGGTAATAAAAGAGCGTGCACTGAGGATTAACTAAAGTTCACATCCTGCCTTGAAGAGAAAAGTCTTTATTTAAGTGCTGAAAATTTATATTACTGGGAGGGGAAAGACTGGAGAATGACAAAAAGAATGGAAAGCTAAAGAAAGTTATAATGAAAAATATAAATTGAAGCAGGTCTAAGGGGAAAATGAGAGATCAGATGCATCAAGATAGGGTATAGCAAAGATTGTCACCCAAAATAGACTTTTCCTCCATCTGTGTTGGCTTGGGCAGGCTCCTCGAGTCCTAAGGCGAAGTGTATCCTTTAGATAACAAAAGAATAGCAATGCCAAGTGGAGAAAAGAGAGAAAGCAGCAGTGGAGTACCAGGGAATGGGAAAAGGAAGCAGAAGACAAAGGACAGAAAGGTTAAGAGACGGTAAGGGACGTGATAAAACAAAGGGAACGGAATTCATGGGCTCTGTAACAGGATCTAGGAGAGGAGGCCTTCACTCTCCAATCCATTCTAAGCACAAAAGTTGCTCTGATCTTATGAAAGCAGAGTTGGCCCACACTGTCAGCTTCCGGCTTCAGAAACAGTGTGACCAAATCAACCAGAGATATAGTCCAGCCTCTTGGCATATGGCAAAAGGAAATGTTTTACTCACATTTAGAATTCCTAACATAAATACTCTGACCACCGAAGCTGTAAAGCTGTTATTTGCACAGGAAAAAGCAATTTGGCAGAATTTTTTAAGAAGTTGAATACAATGAACTTGGTTTCCAGGCTCCTATAATCGAGAAAATGGTTAGTTTTTTTGTTTATGTTTGTTTTTAACAAAAGTTGCCTAAGCTTTACATACACATAGCCGACAATAGTGCTTACAAAAAGTAACATTTTCAGATTTACCTAAATTGTTAGAGGCAAAGGTATGACACTGCATTTTGATTTTGTAGTGGATAATTCCAAAACCATTTCATGGTTTTATAAAAATCTTGGCCAAATTCCATCAGAAAATAGTCACATCTCTCTTTGTGATATGAAGGGGAGTAGGGAGGGCAGGTGGCAAAATTGGCCTGCGCTGCAGCCCACAGCAAAGTCAGCATTTCCCCAGCTCAGGAATGAGCAGATCTCAGATTATGTGACTGTTCCTCAGGCTCTGTTTTCTTCAACAGTACTCAGGTCTTTTACTCTATTTCAAATGATTAAACCATATCATCTATGTAGCTTTTTAAGGTATAATGATCTTAGTTCCTCAACAGCATCATTCATTTATTGGACAAAAGTATTGAATAGAATTCAGTTAAGGAATAACTAGCAGACTAGTTATTTCAATAAGGGATAATTTGTACAAGGAATGATTTGTACAGGGAATGATTAGGTAGGTGTTAAACACGGTTTTATCACAAGTAGTAACAGCAGAAGGACCTCCCCTGGGCCTGGAAAATGAGGGAAGATGTTGCAAATATTAAACTTTGAGTAGTATTATCCAACATGGCAGCCACTAGCCACATTTGGCTTTTGAGAGCTTGAAATACTGTTAATCTGAATTGAGATGAACTGAAACTAGATTTCAAAGACAAAGTATGAAAAAAAGGGAGGTAAAATATTTCATTAATTATTCTTGCATTGATTATAGACAGAAATGATAATATTTTTCAATATCTTGGTTAAATAGCATACTTGTGTCACCTATTTATATTTACTTTTATGCCATGACTATAAGGAAACAAAATATTACAAATGACTTGCCTTTCCTTTCTACTGGGCAGTGCTGGCTTCCAGGCTGAGAAGTCTCCCTGGAGCTGGAGTCTTTTGAGAAGGGCTCTGCAGGTTGTTGTCAGTGTGTTTGAGGGACAGAGAGGGGCCTGGTTCTGGCAGCATAGAAATCTGCAAATTGGCACCGACTGTAGGCGCCCACAGGAGCAGTAGGAACATGAACAGAGAAGGTCTTTCCCTTCCCAACCTTGTAATTTTCTTCTGTTGCCCCCAGTCGACAGAGCCTAAAAGAAACCCAACTCTAGGAGAGTAATGTGATTTGCAGGTTCCCAGCCTCAGAGACATAAAGCACAGCATAGAAATAGGAGTTTGGTGTGGAGAAGTAAATGGCTTAACAACCAGCATGACAGATATTCCTTGCTGTCAGGCATGGTATTAGGGATGCAGCCATGAACTGAAGCCCCTGACTTCATACAGCTTCCATTCCAGTGAGATTAGCAGACATAATAAAAACATTAAACAGGATGGTTTCAGAGTGATACGTGTTACAGAAAGAAGAAAACAGGGTCATAGGTTGGGCTTCCCTGATGATTCAGACAGTAAAGAATCTGCCTGCAGTTAGAGAGACCCAGGTTCAATCCCTGGGTTGGGAAGATCCCCCTGGAGAAGGAAATGGCAACCCACTCCAGTATTCTTGCCTGGAGAATCCTGTGGACAGGGGAGCCTGGCAGGCTATAGTCCACGGGGTCACAAAGAGTCATAGGTTAGAAGGTGTCAAAATGAAGGAATGAGTTGAGCACTGCTCCAGATAATGAGATCAGTAAAGGCCTCTCTAAGAAGATGACACTGGAACTAATGGAGGGATGGAGATGAAAGAGGAAGCATTCCAAGGCTGAAGGAATAAATTATGCATAATCTCTGAAAAAAGAATGATCTGGGATGGTAGCTGAAGCAAAGCTGCCAGGAGGAAAGATGGTAAGGGATGGTTGTGACTGGATTAGGTAGGGTCCCTGTAAATCGTGGTAAGTAATACAGGTTTTAACTTAATTGCTGTGGGAACCAGTGCAGGATTTTAAGCAGGAAAGTGGTATGATTTGATTTACATTTGTAAAAGGTCATTCTGGCTGCTGTGAAGAGCAATGGACTCTAGAGGAGTCAGCATATGAGGGAGACCAGGAAGCTATGGCAATACCCAGGGAAAAGATGAGAATGAATCCCAAGGCTGCAGGGCAAGCAGTGGAGACTGTGAAAAAGTGCCTGTCTTCAAAATATGGGTTAGAGGTTGAGCCTACAGTGCCCGTTAAGATTGGGGTGATTCATGCAATTCATTTGAGTAAAATTTCCAAAGTGCTAAAACACACTTTAACCACTGAAATTTTTTACAAAAATTCTTGGTTTTCTTTCATGGAAACAATTTAAAATTGTACAAAACACTCCTTGGGCTTGTTCTATAGAAATCCCAACTGAATTTACAAACTGTTATTTTGACTCCAGGTCCTGGCCTCCATTTTTGTCTGCCATCTGACACAATCTCTGTCAATTTCTTGAGTTCCTCAACTCCAATTACTTAGACTCCATATGTTAAAACTCTGCTTGTTTTGAGGCAAGTCTTAATTAGGATGAAAAGATGATTTTCTAGATAATCTAATCCACACATTGACTATGCCATTTAGGTAGAAACTGCACCGCCTGGCTGAGGTCAGCACCTGCCACCCCAGTCTGTCCACAAAGCCTCTGTTCACAGAAGCCCTCATCTAACCAAAATTACCCTAGCTTCTGAGACATCAGTCATAGTTAGCTGTTGTGACCCACCAAGGTCAAAATCAACCTGATCTCTATTTACAAAAGCCGAATAACCAGTCATTCAGAAAACCTTATCTCCATACTATTTTAACTCTCAATTTCCAGTTCTTGTCTATTTTTCAATGTTCCTAGCCAATTCATAAAGTTGCTAGGCTTTTTAAGGGGCCAATAAATGACCTTTTTTCATCTGTCAAGATGTGAGTGGAAGTTTCAACTAAAATTCACATTATCATTTACTGATCAATCTAAACTAGAGACAGTGGCTTGGATTTAAGGCTAAATGTCTTTCTGAATTCAACTTAATTTGCCATACAACAAACTCACCCCCTTCAATGAAATGGTGAAGGTGAAAATCAGATTAGAATTGGATGAAAAGTGAATAGAAGGTAAAGAGGTAGAGATAGAAAATAAAGCTTGATCATTCACAAAGTTGGGCTCCTGAGAGCAATGGAGAAATGGAGCATAGTTGATGGGAATGTCAGGTCCCTGAAAGACTGCATTTTAAGAAGGAAAGTAGTGAGGCATATTTACACGTACGTGGAAATAAGCAAGAGGGAAAGACCAAGGATGTAGGAAAGTGTCCGCGTAGCAGGAAAGGTGACTGAGAGTCCCTCAGAGTGTGTGGGCGAGGCTCAGAGCCATGGTGGAGAGACCGCCCTCCATAGTAACAGGCGGGAGGTAAAGGAGCTTAGGTTTCCAGATTTAGCTGTGGGCAGATTGAGTTTTCATTCTATGTTTTCTATTTTCTGAATGAAAAATAAAGTGATGTATTCAGCAAAGAATGAGAGGGTGGGAAGTGTGAAAGACAGAAGTTTGAAATTAAAATCTTGCTGGGGAGCACAGTTACTTTAGAAACATTTCTGAGTGGTGGTGAAGGTCCATCCATGGCATCAGATCAGATCAGATCAGATCAGTCGCTCAGTTGTGTCCGACTCTTTGCGACCCCGTGAATCCCAGCACGCCAGGCCTCCCTGTCCATCACCAACTCCCGGAGTTCACTCAGACTCACGTCCATCGAGTCAGTGATGCCATCCAGCCATCTCATTCTCTGTCGTCCCCTTCTCCTCTTGCTCCCAATCCCTCCCAGCATCAGAGTCTTTTCCAATGAGTCAACTCTTTTCATGAGGTGGCCAAAGTACTGGAGTTACAGCTTCAGCATCATTCCTTCCAAAGAAATCCCAGGGCTCCTTCAGAATGGACTGGTTGGATCTCCTTGCAGTCCAAGGGACTCTCAAGAGTCTTCTCCAACACCACAGTTCAAAAGCATCAATTCTTCGGCACTCAGCCTTCTCCACAATCCAACTCTCACATCCATACACGACTACAGGAAAAACCATAGCCTTGACTAGACGGACCTTTGTTGGCAAAGTAATGTCTCTGCTTTTGAAAATGCTATCCAGGTTGGTCATAACTTTCCTTCCAAGGAGTAAGTATCTTTTAATTTCATGGCTGCAGTCACCATCTGCAGTGATTTTGGAGCCCCCCAAAATAAAGTCTGACACTGTTTCCACTGTTTCCCTATCTATTTCCCATGAAGTGATGGGACCAGATGCCATGATCTTTGTTTTCTGAATGTTGAGTTTTAAGACAACTTTTTCACTCTCCACTTTCACTTTAATCAAGAGGCTTTTTAGTTCCTCTTCACTTTCTGCCATAAGGGTGGTGTCATCTGCATATCTGAGGTTATTGATATTTCTCCCAGCAATCTTGATTCCAGCTTGTGTTTCTTCCAGTCCAGCGTTTCTCATGATGTACTCTGCATATGAGTTAAATAAGCAGGGTGACAATATACAGCCTTGACGTACTCCTTTTCCTATTTGGAACCAGTCTGTTGTTTCGTGTCCAGTTCTAACTGTTGCTTCCTGACCTGCATACAAATTTCTCAAGAAGCAGATCAGGTGGTCTGGTATTCCCATCTCTTTCAGAATTTTCCACAGTTTATTGTGATCCACACAGTCAAAGGTTTTGGCATAAACAATAAAGCAGAAATAGATGTTTTTCTGTAACTCTCTTGCTTTTTCCATGATCCAGCAGATGTTGGCAATTTGATCTCTGGTTCCTCTTCCTTTTCTAAAACCAGTTTGAACATCAGGAAGATCATGGTTCACATATTGCTGAAGCCTGACTTGGAGAATTTTGAGCATTATGTGATGGTCCAAAGGGAAGCAGTCAGCTCAGACAGGTAACCTTCTCCAGCAATATTCCCCAGCTCGGGGACCCCCAAGGAGAAGATGGGCATGTGAATTCAAGTAAACAGAGTTACCACAAGTCAAGGACAAAGAGAAATGGAGAGTCAGGAAGCTAAGGACATTTGCAAGAGTGTGACTATATTAATTTATTTAGCAATAATCCTTCAACTCCTAATACATGTCAAGGACTAGTCAATACCTGTGGTGGATTCATGTTGATATATGGCAAAACCAATACAATATTGTAAAGTTAAAAAATAAAATTAAATTTAAAAAAATAAACTATTTACCATAAAAAAAAAAAATATCCAACTGACTGACTGGTAAGTGTAGGTACAGGCCACTGCCTGGCTCTCCCAGAAGTGGGTGTGGTCTTCTTCTTTACCCTTTTATTTCTCTTAATGCTTCTTAGGAAAAAAAAGAAGGAAAAGAAAACAACAACAATGAAAAAGATAACATATAATTTAGTACATACTATGCTTCAGGTACTCTGCTGAAGATAATTCAAAACTGATCTTACAGCTCCTTATATCAATATTATCAGAAAATCACTATTACTAGCCCCATTTACAGATGAGGGAAAAGCGTATGAAGATATTAAGCAACCTTTCCAGATAACCACCCTGCATTCTGAAATACTGGCTTTAGGGCCCTTTTCTTGCACAGGTTAAGTTCTCATAACATGGAGGGTAAAAATGAACACTTTTCATTAAATATTTTAAGTTTTCCACTTTTACTTTGATACATAAGAATGGATCATTTACTTGGAGCTCCTTTTAGAAGAAGTAAGAACTTTAAACTCTGTTATGAAATGGAGTAAAATTATTATTCCAAATCTTCTGATTTTAAAAATTGAGTGGTTTTTCCACACTAGTAATTGTTTAAAAACTCTACATAGAGGTAAATAACTACTCTATCTCCTTCCTTCCTAAAGTCCCTTGTGGGTGATATACGCTGAAGAAAATATTTATGCTTTACCTAATATTTTCTGCTTAACAGAAACAATCCGAATTTCTAAATTTGGTCTGGAAAATAAACAGAACAATCCCTCCTTAATTCCTCTTCCTTCCTTCCTTGCTAATCAAACCAAAATAATTGTTCTGTTGTAGATAATGTTCAGTGAGTAAAAGATACTATTTTTTTTTCCTATGCAAAGTCATACTTAAAGAGACTCCCCATCATATTCATCAAGAATCACAAAATTAGAGAGAAATTAAAGGAGTCAGGCTTTAAAACAAATGCTGTGTAGGGGTGAAAGTCACTCACATTTTAATGTGAAACGTTTGACAGGGAAATAGGAAGTGTTCTCATATTATCTAGGAAAAACATAATTTCTACAGCTGAATAATACAAAGTTCTTTTTGACGACTTCTATTTTTTAAGACTATGTCATATTTGAATATATTCTATCATCAGTGTCTGGAAAGACAAATCCAGGTCAGACAAACATATAAAATGAATCATGCTTGCGAACTGCAGAACTGATTGGTCATGCATGACTTTTAACAAAGTTTGCTAATAGCTATCATTTGTTGAGGATGTACTGCATTCTAATCCAGAGATTCTCAATCTTGATTACACGTTAGAATCACAGGAGACTTTTTAAACTTTTGATTTTGAGCTAATTTTAGACTTATGGAAAGTTGCAAAAATAGTACAGTGGGTTCTCATATAGTCCTCACCTGCTCCCTCTGACATTAACCCCTTACTCAGGACAATGATTAGAGCCAAATTAGCATTGGCACAATACTAGTAACTAAATTACAGATATTATTAGAATCTTAGGAGTTATTCCACTCATGTCTTTTTTTATTATTATTCAGGACTGCATTTCCCTGTATTTCTTCTTAGTTCTATCCAACTTGTGATTTTCTGTCCTCCCTTCTCTTTCACAACCTTGATCCTTTTGAAGAGTACTAATCAGTTATTTTGTAGACTTTCTTTCAACTTGGATTTTGCCTGGATCTGTTTTTTCATGATCAGAATAAAGTGATGATTTTTATAAGAATACCCAGAAGTGATGGATCCTTTCAACATGTTGTATTAAAGAGCTCATGATATCCATTGTCTTTTCCTGGTGATGCTAACTTGGATAACTTGGTTAAAGTCATATCTATTGTATTTCCCCACCATAAGGTTGCTGTGTCTCCCTTAGTAGTTAACAAATATATTGACGCTTTGAAACTTCACAAATCCTGTTTCTCCTCAGACATTTATCCATGAATTTTAGCATCCATCAGTAGATCTTTTCTACAACAATTATTACTATAATCTTTATCTAAAACTAAGTTTCTATTTCCCTAGTTCCTTCTGTATTTATTAACTGGAATTCCACCTCATACTGAACCCCCACCCCAAGTCAGTTAAATGAAAATATACAAAGCATATTATTCCTGGTCCTCACAATGTGGCTATAATCAAAAGCTAGTATCTGCATTGGATATGAAGAAATGGATACTCATAAAGACAACATTTATATTTTTCCAGCCGGTAAGTAACTCTGATCTGCTGTCACCAAAATTCGTGCTCTTTCCACTTTCCCATCTTCTTCCCTTTCAAGTTCACCTCAGTGTTTCTAATGTCCACATTTGTGCCATTTAAAGCCTGCTCTCTCTACTAACTCTAATCATCTGTAATTTTTCCTAGATCAGCCCAAGTTTAGACTCTTCTATTTTTTACAAGAACCTTTTGACATTGACCTTCCTAAAGAGTAAGGAAGAGATGCCAACTACATCTTTTGCTTTCATCTAGACAATAGATCATTGCAGAACAATATGTGGGTAAAAAAAGAATATGTCATATACGTATCAAATCCTTTCTGTTTTTAGGCTGATAGGCAACTTTTAAATAAGTATAATCCAAATATTCTCTGAAGGAATTCAACTCAGCAAGTACTTAAATTTGTGTGTGTAATGGTTAAGAGTGAGGTTTTCTCCTACACTGTTGGTGGAAATGTAAATTTGTGCAAGCACTATGGAAAACAGTATGGAAGTGCCACAAAAAACTAAAAATACAGTTGCCATATAATCCAACAATCCTATTCTTTGGCATAACTCCAGACAAAGCTAAAATTCAAAAAGCTACACACACCTCTATGTTCACAGCAGTACTATTTACAATAACCAAGACATATGTTGTTGTTGTTGTTGTTGTTGAGTCACTCAGTCGTGTCCAACTCTTTGGAGCCCCATGGACTGCAACACACCAAGCTTCCCTATCCTTCACCATCTCCCAAAACAACTAATGTCCATTGAGTCAGTGATGCCATCCAACCATCTTGTCCTCTGTCATCCTCTTCTCCTCCTACCTTCAATCTTTCCCAGCTTCAGGGTCTTTTCCAGTGAGTTAGTTCTTCACATCAGTTAGCCAAAGTATCAGAGCTTCAGCTTCAGCAGCAGTCCTTCTAATGAATTTCAGGACCGATTTCCTTTCAGATTGACTGGGTTTATCTCCTTGCAGTCCAAGAGACTCTCAGGAGTTCTCTCCAATACCACAGTTCAGAAGTGTCAATCCTTTGGCCCTCAGCTTTCTTTATAGCCCAACTCTCACATCCATGCATGACTACTGGAAAAACCATAGCCTTGACTAGACAGACCTTTGTTGACAAAGTAATGTCTATGCTTTTTAATATGCTCTCTAGATTGGTTGTAGCTTTTCTTTCAAGCAGCAATTGTCTTTTAATTTTATGACTGCAGTCACCATCTGCAGTGATTTTGGAGCCCAAGCAAAGAAAGTCTGTCACAGTTTCCATTGTTTCCCCATCTATTTGACATGAAGTGATGGGATCAGATAACATGATCTCCTTTTGAATGTTGAGTTTTAAGCCAGCTTTTTCACTCTCTTCTTTCACCTTTATCAAGAAGCCCTTTAGTTCCTCTTCACTTTGTGCCATAAGGGTGGTGTCATCTGCATATCTGAGGTTGATGATATTTCTCCCATCCAACTTTGATTCATCCAGTCCAGCATTTCATATGATGTACTCTGCATAAAAGATAAATAAATAAGGTGACAATATACAGCCTTGTTGTACTCCTTTCCCAGTTTGGAAGCGGTCAGTGGTTTCATGTCCAGTTCTGTTTCTTCTTGACCTACATACAAGTTCCTCAGAAAGCAAGTATGGTGGTGTGGTACCCCCATCTCTTTAAGAATTTTCCACAGTTTGTTGTGTGATCCACAGAGTCAAGAGCTTTGGTGTAGTAAATGAAGCAGAAATAGATGTTCTTCTGGAATCCCCTTGCTTTCTCTATGATTCAACAAACATTGGCAATTTGATCTCTGGCTCCTCTGCCTCTTCAAAATCCAGCTTTTACATCAAGAAGTTCTATGTTCACATACTGCTGGAACCTAGCTTGAAGGATTTGAGTATAACCTTGCTAGTGTGTGTATAACCTTGTACAAGCATACAGTAGTTTGAACATTCTTTGGCAATTTCCTTCCTTTAGATTGAAACAAAAACTAACCTTTTCCAGTCCTGTGGCCACTGCTGAGTTTTCCATATTTGCTGACATATTGAGTGCAGCACTTTAACAGCATTATCTTTTAGGTTTTGAAATCACTCAGCTGGAATTCCATCACCTCCACTAGCTTTGTTTGTAGTAATGCTTTTTAAGGCCCACTTCACTTCACATTCCATGATGTCCAGCTCTAGGTGAGTGCCCACATCATCGTGTTTATTCAAGTCATTAAAATTTTTCTTATATAGTTCTTCTGTGTGTTCTTACCATCTCTTATTAATCTCTTTTGCTTCTGTTGGGTCTTTACTGTTTCTGTCCTTTATTGTGCCCATCCTTGCATGAAATGCTCCCTTGATATATCCAGTTTTCTTGAAGAGATCTCTAGTCTTTCCCATTCTATTGTTTTCCTCTATTTCTTTGCATTGTTCATTTAAGAAGTCTTTCTTATGTCTCCTTGCTATTCTCTGGGACTCTGCATTCAGTTGAGTATATCTTTTCTTTACCCTGTTGTTTCACTTCTCTTCTCTCCTCAGCTATTTGTAAAGCCTCCTCAGACAACTTCTCAGTCTTCTTGCATTTCTTTTTCTTTGGGATGGTTTTGGTCACTGCCTCCTGTACAGTGTTTTGAACTTCCGTCCATAGTTCTCCAGGCACTCTGTTTATCAGATCTAATTCCTTGAATGTATTTGCCATCTCCACTGTATAATCATAAGGGATTTGATTTTGTTCATGCCTGAGTGGCCTAGTGGTTTTCCCTCCTTGCTTCAGTTTAAGCTTGAATTTTGCATAAGGAACTCATAATCTAACCACAGGCAGCTCCAGGTGTTGTTTTGCTGGCTGTTTAGAGCTTCTCCATCTTTGGCTGAAAATAACATCATCAATCTGATTTTTGTATTGATCATATGGTGATGTCTATGTGTAGAGTCATCTCTTGGGTTGTTGGAAAATATGTCTGCTATGATCAGCATGTCCTCTTGACAAAACTCTGTTAGCCTTGGCTCTGCTTCATTCTGTACTCCAGGGCCAACCTTGCCTGTTACTCAACAGTATCTCTCAACATTCTACTTTTCAACCCAATCCCCTGTAATGAAAAGGAAATTCGCTCTAGCCAGTCTTGTAGGTCTTCATAGAACTGGTCAGCTTCAGCATCTTTGGCATCAGTGGTTGGGGCATTGACTTGGATTACTCTGGTGTTGAATGGTCTGCCTTGGAAATGAATCGAGATCACTCGGTTGTTTTAGAGGTTGTACCCAAATACTGCATTTTGGACTCTTTAGTTGTCTATGAGGGCTAGTCCATTTCTTCTAAGGGATTGTTGCCCACACTAGTAGATACAATGGTCATCAGAATTAAATTCACCCTTTCCCAGCCACTTTAGTTCACTGATTCCTAAGGGGTCAATATTCAATCTTACCACATCCAATTTATTTGATTCATGGACCTAACATTCCAGATTCCTATGCAATATTGTTCCTTGAAGCGTCAGGTTTTATTTTCACTACCAAACACATCCACATCTGAGAGTCGTTCGGCCACATTGCAGGCAGATTCTTTACCATCTGAGTCACCAGGGAAGCCCCAGTTATTAGATTACTGGATAAATGAATGAATACCTTGATAAATTCTAAAGACTGATTAGGAAGCTTAGATACTAAAGAAGGGTATGTCACATTACTTACAGGTCTTTTCTGTTAATAAGAGAGTTAAAAAAAAAAATTACAGAGCAGGGCTGATTTTTCTGGTCTATAGAAGAAAACCTAGGTTCACCTACAAGCTGCACTTCTTGTCTCCTCTTCCTTTAGCACTTCCTCCTCCTTTAGCATCTTTTCTAAATACTTGTTGAACACATTAAAAAATAATAAGTTTTAAAAAGATGCCCAGTTATTAACCTGCTCAGGACATGTACAAATCTTTTAGACCTTGGCTACAAGTCACTGAAATCAGTCCTGGATAGTCACTGGAAGGCCTGATGCTGAGGCTGAAGCTCCAATACTTTGGCCACCTCATGCGAAGAACTGTCTCATTGGAAAAGACCCTGCTGCTGGGAAGGATTGAAAGCAGGAGGAGAAGGGGACGACAGAGGATGAGATGGCTGGATGTCATCACTGACTCAATGGACACGAGTTGAGCAAGCTCCAGGAGTTGGTGATGGATAGGGAAGCCTGGTGTGCTGTAGTCCACGGGGTCGCAAAGAGTTGGACACGACTGAGTGATGGAACTGAACTGAAGAAAGAAGAATGCAAGACTGCTACTGCCTTGGTCCTATCACACATACTGCCTGAGGATATAACCTCTCCCTGCACACTGGAGGCCGATGCATGTCTTCAGTGTCCTGCCGCTGAGGATTTGGGCCTCCTGATTTGCACAGGACTCTGGACTTCCCAGGTGCTGCTAGTGGTAACGAACCTGACTCCCAATCAACACAGGATACACAAGAGATCCTGGGTTTGATCCCTAGGTGGAGAAGATCCCCAGAGGAGGGCATGGCAACCCGCTCCAGTATTCTTGCCTGGAGAATCCCATGGACAGAGGCACCTGGTGGCCTATAGTCCGTGAGGGTCACAAAAAGTCAGACACGGTTGAAGCCACTTAGCACGTATGTCACTGAAAATTGTATTTGTACAAAGAAAAAATCATTGCTTGCCCAACTATGAAAATGTGAAATAAGATGCCATTGGCAATTATTTGAAGTTGCTTTTCTCCCTTTCATGTTTAATAAAGAGCCCTGGGAAATGTGCCTAGCTGAAAAATTCTATTTCCCAATCACAGCTGTAAATAGAAGTGGCCATTGAGATGTAAGGGATCTCCAGGGAAACTGCCTTGCCCCTTGCTCCTGTATTCACCCCTGCAATAAAAATATGATGATTGGAGCTCCAAGAGTTATCTTGTGATTTTGAGGATGATGAACAAAGATATAAGGAAACCGGGTCTCTGATAATTTTCTAGAGCTTTCGTAACAGTGTCTATCTCCAGACTTGATTTGTGTAGGAGAAAAACAAATGTCCATCCTGTTTAAGTGACTATAGGGCTTCCCTCATAGCTCAGTCAGTAAAGTAGCTACCTGCAATGCAGGAGACCCAGGTTTGATTATTGGGTCAGGAAGATCCCTTGGAGAAGCAAATGACAACCTGCTCCAGTATTCTTGCCGGGGAAATCCCATGGACAGAGGAGCCTGGTGGGCTACAGTTCATGGGGTTGCAAGAGTCGGACACAACTTAACGACTAAGCCACCGTAAGTGACTATAGTGAGATCAGTAGCCAATACAATTTCACTGTTGCACCCCATCAGATGAAGTGTGTATAGCTGAAATGGCAGAATCTAAATATGTGTACTGTGGAGAAAGAAAGCAGTTAGAAGTTTTAATTGACAGTTTGAGTAATCATTAAGAGAATGGGAAGAAACTATCGTGCGCAATTTAAACAGACGCTTATTACGAGAGCACTGGTATCCAGTGTAGAGATAAATAGCTGAGCTTTGGCATAGCAAGTGTTTTTGTCAGTAATTGGCACATGTAGTATTGAAAAGAATTATAAACCACCTACTCCAATTATTAATACCTATCTGATGCTCAACTCTTATCTAGACATTTAGGTAAGAAGTCATCCGGCTTATGCTCAGCTACATCAAGTGATGAATAACTGCTTCCCACGCTAGCCCATTTTTATCTTTGGACAGTTCTGAAAGTTAGAATGCTGTTTCTTACACTGAGCTGAAAATCTGTTTTCCTTTAGCTCTCGTCCACCCATTCCAGCATTCATCTTTAAAGCCATGTTCAGTATAACCAATCCCTATTCTAAATGATAAGCCTTCAATTATCACACTCTTCTTGAGACAGCTGTCCCTCTGAATTTTCATGCCACAAAATCGTGCTGACCGTGTTTCTGAACATATTGAAATCTACTTTCCCAGAATCCAGGGAATATGCAATGACTACTCTTTCCTTCCCTTGGAATCATATACCTTGAAAGGATATGGCCACGTCCTTGTAGTTATATAACAATTTCAATTTTGCCAAATACTGTCTCTTTGTTACTCAAATACAAAGTAATCATTATTCCCAGTTGCTTTCAATAACTCTGGGAGATACATTTAGAGACAAAAGCAAGTAAAGAAGTTTTACTATTTGCTGAATGAGACTCCCATTATACATCTCCCCAGTTTTGAAATTTTCCTTCTTACTGTGTATTGTATGCATGCAACTTATTTGACTTACATCAGAAATAAGTCACTTTTTTCTTACATGGGGCCATATGACATTTGGTACATCTTCATGGTAATATCACCCGTCATTTCACCCTTTCATACACACTCCAGTGGTCTCCAATACATTTCTGCTCTGTGGATTTTGGATTTCTCAGCAGGCATAAATGATATTGATGTGGAATACTGTTGTGAGTTTCTCCACTAAACAAAGTCTATTTCCACTCAATTGGATCAAACAGACCCCACATGCCAAACTTTGGTAATACCAAGAGGTTTTTACCATCTGTGTGGTAATATTTAATTCAGTTGGTTACCTGTTAAATTCAATTGATTACCTGTTAAAATCAAATATATTGAGCTCACAAAATGTAATAATAGGCAAATTAAGTGTAACCTAAAATTTATTTCTGTTCATTTTAAAAAATGAAACTGAAATTTGACCAACTAGCAATGGCATTGTAAATTTAATCTGGAATTAATCTATGGAACACCTAAGGGCAGACGTCCCATAAGTAATGTCTGCTGCTTTTCTCTGTTTCTACTACTGGTGTTATGTCAAAGAGGCAACATGAAAATAATCAGGAACTGCAGTTACCCTGTACCAGGGGAGCAGAACTCATTTTTCAGGCTAGATTTTTAAGAGTAAAACAGCCAGGTTCACAGTTTAGGAGAAACAGTTTCTCATTCACAATCTGTCTTCTAGTCAACCTATCCTATTACCAATATCAGGAAGGCCCAGAGATAAAATATAGTTAAAACTTTCAAGCCCTCAAACCAGGCTGGCTGTCAGAGAGGGGCAAGGTCAGAGGCTGACCTGCTGGAAGAAGGGAGAACTGCTGACGACCACAGTGGTGATATCAGTTTTTCACCAGATAAGTGTGAGCTGGGATGGGATCAGCAGAAGGTGAGAGTTGGGTTGGTTGAAGTTTATGCTGTGGACTTGAGAGACAGATGTGCCTAGAGAGAGTTAGGTTAAGTAACAGGTGAAGCAATGCATGTTCAATGTGGAGATAAAGCCTCTGCAATCCCTGGGAATCATCCCATTCTCTACGAAATGTAGAAAAGATTTGTTTTTGAATCATATGCATCCAAAAAAATTATTTTCTTCTGGCCCCCGAAATTTCCTGCCCATAGCACAGGAGGGAAAGATGAGCTCTGTCTACAAGCTTATTCATGTCCTTAATTGGCTTCCATTTCAACATGTATCTATTTTTCCTTCTCTTAAAAAATAAAGACATTAAGATATGTTAGTGGGATACCCCTTGGGATTTTCATTCTTATGGCATATTAGAAATAATTATTTAAATTATGCAATTATTATGTGGATGGCAACTTATTATTAGCTTTCTGAGTTGGTATTGACATTTTACAGACAAAAGAGAAAGGATAGGTTTCTTCTGTCTTCACAGATGCCGCAGCCTAGGAGAGAAGGTAAGACACACATAAATACCTAATACATAATCTGTACTGCAGTGTGTACCTTAAGAGAAAGCTAAAGAGTCCTAGAGTTCTAGGGAAAAGAAGGTTAAATCTGAGCTCAAGAACACCACAAGTAAAAAGGCTACTGAGGTTTGAATGTTCATGCTCCACTAAATTTGTATGTTGAAATCCTAATGCCTAGTGGGATGGCTTTAGAAGAAGGGGTCTCTGAGTGCAGAGGGGGTCCTTAGGTCATGGGGGTGGAGCCCTCACTTAAGGGGATTGTTGTTGTTCAGACACTCAGTTGTGTCTGACTCTTCGCAAACCCATGGACTGCAGCATGCCAGGCTTCCCCGTCCTTCATCTCCTGGAGCTTGCTCAAAACATGTCCATTGAGCCAGTGATGCCATCCAACCATCTCGTCCTCTGCCGTCCGCTTCTCCTCCTGCCTTCAATCCTTCCCAGCATCAGGGTCTTTCATAATGAGTAGGCTCCCTAGTGCTTTACAAAAGAGGCTCCAGTAAGATCCTTAGCCCCCTTTCCTATGTGAGAACAGAGCGAGAAGGTAGTCTATGAACCAGGGTGAGAATTCCACCAGAAGGCAACCATGCGGGCAACTTGATTTTGGACTTTCCAGCTCCCAAAACTGTGAAAGATCAATTTTTGTCATTTATAAGCCATTCAGTCTGTGGTAGAGCAGCCCAAGCAGACTGAGACAGTAGCTAACGGCAGAAGGACAGGACTCAAAGGTGAATACGGTGTATGCTGATCTCGGTTTACTGCCCCGAAGTGGCCACTTCATTTCACTGTGCATGAGTTTCTTCAGCCATTACATGAGAAAGGAAAGCGGCTTTCTTGCCCAAAGTACTCATGCCCTCTGGAGACAGCTCAGAGATGAACACATCAATAGACAGATCCCAAACCAAGCAAAAACATCACATTGTTCATGGAAAGCTTCACAGAGCTCAGAATAGAACAAAAATGTCATCGCTGCCCACCACTGCCATCTTCCAAACGTTACAGTCTTTAGGGGAGTCCCACAAACTGAGACTTTATTGTCAGGCTGGAGTAAAACCAGATGTTCGCATCCAGCCAGTCTTAAAAGAAGGTTAATTTGCCTTAGCAAACTGTCAAATAACTTGTCATATCTAATTATTTTTCTTTACAAACATCTTTCCCCACCCTCAGCATAAAATAAATAAACAGAAAAATAAGGTCTTCAGGACTGTGTGATAGCTGATCTTTCAAGGTGAATTTGTGGCTAGATAAATAAAAAGAAAAATAGAAACATTGATATTCCAGGATTTTTTTCTCTCTTTGAAGATCCTGCAGAGCAATAATGATGATGTAAATTCAAGGACAACTGTTTTATTCTGTATAAACTTGAATTAGTAAGTTGATCCTCTTCATCCAGCATGTTATTAATGCACAGAGAGACAACATTTGCTAAGTTCATAAAGAAAAAAATTACATCAGTACAAGTAAGAGGTGTTAACAGAGTATAGGCAGTGAAAATGAATGAAACAAACCAAAATACAAAGAAAGTGATGGAGTCCCTATTGTAGTATGTAAATACACTGTTAAAATGATGATTGATATTATACTTCCTATTTCAAAGACTCCCTTTATATAACAAGTCTATTGTCAAGACTGATAACAAGAAAATACTTTCTCAAGAGCATACCTGCCCATAAATTATTCCTATAAAATTGTAGGCATGAGAGAGTTATCTGAAATAATGGCACATCTGAAAATGAGAGGTAAGGAGATGAATTTAAAGGAAGAAAATGACACTAAAATATATCACTTTAGAATGCTTTTTTACAAAGTATATTGCATAAAGGTGCTGCAAAATATTCAAAAAAGGGCATGCAAGATTATATTATTTAAATCTATATAGCACTCCATGTTTTCCGGTTACATGTTTTCCAGAATTCTGCTTGAATTCCTAGCAGTGTTCTTCTATAGTTATCAGATTATATATTAGATAACTCTCTCCCTTTCTTTTTGTCTCTCTCAGTATTCTTCAATAGTGATCTGATTTAGTTCAGTTCACTTCAGTCACTTAGTCGTGTCTGACTCTTTGCGACCCTATGAACCACAGCACGCCAGGCCTCCCTGTCCATCACCAACTCGCAGAGCTTGCTCAAACTCATGTCCATTGAGTCAGTGATGCCATCCAACCATCTCATCCTCTGTCGTCCCCTTCTCCTCCTGCCCCCAATCCCTCACAGCATCAGAGTCTTCTCCAATGAGTCAGTTTTTCACATCAAGTGGCCAAAGTATTAGAGCTTCAGCTTCATCATCAGTGCTTCCAATGAATATTCAGGACTGATTTCCTTTAGGATTGACTGACTGGATCTCCTTGCAGTCCAAGGAACTCTCAAGAGTCTTCTCAAATGCCACAGTTCGAAGGCATCAATTCTTGGGCACTTAGTTTTCTTTCTGGTCCAACTCTCACAGCCACACATGACTACTGGAAAAACCACAGCTTTGACTAGATGGACCTTTGTCAGCAAAGTAATGTCTCTGCTTTTTAATATGCTGTCTAGATTGGCCATAGCATTTCTTCCAAGGAGCAAGCGTCTTTTAATTTCATAGCTCTAGTCACCATATGCAGTGATTTTGAAGCCCAAGAAAATAAAGTCTCTCACTGTTTTCATTGGTTCTCCATCTTTCCATGTTTCCATGGAGTGATGGGACTGGATGCCATGATCTTAGTTTCCTGAATCTTGAGTTTTAAGCTAGGTTTTTCACTCTCTTCTTTCACTTTCATCAAGAGGCTTTTTAGTTCTTCTTCACTTTCTGTCATAAGGGTAGAGTCATCTGCATATCTGAGGTTATTAATATTTCTCCTGGCAATCTTGATTCCAGCTTGTGCTTCATCCAGCCCAGCATTTTTCATGATGTACTTTGCATATAAATTAAATAAGCAGGGTGACATATATAGCCTTAACATATTACTTTCCCAATTTGAACCAGTCTGTTGTTCCATGTCCAGTTCTAACTGTTGCTTCCTGACCTGCATACAGGTTTCTCAACAGGCAGGTAAGGTGGTCTGGTATTCCCATCTCTTTAAGAATTTTCTGCAGTTTGTTGTGATCCACACAGTCAAAGGCTCTGGTGTAGTCAATACGGCAGAAGTAGATGTTTTTCTGGAACTCTCTTGCTTTTCCTATGATCCAATGGATGTTGATCTCTTGTTCCTCTGCCTTTTCTAAATCTGGCTTAAACAGCTGGAAGTTCACAATTCACGCAATGTTGAAGCCTGACTTGGAGAATTTTGAGCATTGCTTTGCTGGCATGTGAGATGAGTGCAATCGTGCAGTAGGTTGAACATTCTTTGGCATTTCCCTCCTTTGGGATTGGAATGAAAACTGACCTTTTCCAG
Organism: Bos grunniens; assembly: GCF_055505025.1. Lineage (NCBI taxonomy): Eukaryota > Metazoa > Chordata > Mammalia > Artiodactyla > Bovidae > Bos > Bos grunniens. The sequence continues at coordinate 3,478,963 of NC_141176.1, read as the reverse complement.
TCCTGTGGCCACTGCTGAGTTTTCCAGATTTGCTGGCATATTAAGTGCAGCACTTTAATAACATCATCTTTTAAGATTTGAAATATCTCAACTGGAATTCCATCACCTCCACTAGCTTTGTTCATAGTTACGCTTCCTAAAGCCCACTTGACTTCTCACTCCAGGATGTCTGGCTCTAGATGAGTAATCACACCATCATGGTTTTCGGGGTCATGAAGATCTTTTTGTATAGTTCTTTTGTGTATCCTTGTCACCTCTTCTTAATATCTTCTGCTTCTGTTAGGTCCATATCATTTCTGTCCTTTATTCTCCTGATCTTTGCATGAAATATTCCCTTGGTATCTCTAATTTTCTTGAAGAGATCTCTAGTCTTTCCCATTCTATTGTTTTTCTCTTTTTCTTTGCACTGGCCACTGAGGAAGGCTTTCTTATATCTCCTTGCTATTCTTCGGCCTCTGCATTCAAATGGGAGTATGTTTCCTTTGCCTTTCACTTCTCTTCACAGCTATTTGTAAGGTCTCCTCAGACAACTGTTTTGCCTTTTTCCACTTCTTTTCCTTGGGGATGGTGTTAATCACTGGTTCCTATACAATGTCACAAACCTCTGTCCATAGTTCTTCAGGCACTCTATTAGATCTAATCCCTTGAATCTGTTTCTCACTTCCACTGTATAATCATATGGGATTTGATTTAGGTCAGACCTGAATGGTCTAGTGGTTTCCCCTACTTTCTTCAATTTAAGTCTGGATTTTGCACTAAAGAGTTCATGATCTGAGCCACAGTCAGCTCCCAGTCTTGTTTTTTCTGACTGTATAGAGCTTCTCCATCTTCACATGCAAAGTATATAATCAATCTGGTGATGTCCATGTGTAGAGTCTTCTCTTGTGTTGTTGGAAGAGAGTGTTTGCTATGACCAGTGTGTTCTCTTGGCAAAACTCTGTTAGCCTTTGCCCTGCTTCATTCTGTACTCCAAGGCCAAAGTTGCCTGTTACTGCAGGTATCTCTTGACTTCCTACTTCTGCGTTCCAGTCCCCTATAATGAAAAGGACATCTTTTTTTGGTGTTAGTTCTAGAAGGTCTTGTAGGTCTTCATAGAACCATTCAGTTTTAGTTTCTTCAGCATTACTGGTTGGGGCACAGACTTGGATTACTGTGATATTGAATGGTTTGCCTGGGAAACGAACAGAGACCATTCTGTCGTTTTTGAGATTTCACCCAAGTACTGCATTTCAGACTCTTTTCTATGAGGGCTACTCCATTTCTTCTAAGGGATTCTTGCCCACAGTAGCAGATGTAATGGTCATCTGACTTAAATTCACCCATTCCAGTCCATTTTAGTTGACTGATGCCTAAAATGTTGATGTTCACGCTTGCCATCTCCTGTTTGACCACTTCCAATTTACCTTGATTCATGGACCTAACATTCCAGGTTGCTGTGCAATATTGTTCTTTATAGCATTGGACTTTACTTCCATCACCAGTGACATCCACAACTGGGTGTTGTTTTTGCTTTGGCTCCATCTCTTCATTGTTTCTGGAGTAATTTCTCTATTGAATCTCCAGTAGCATATTGGGCACCTACTGAGCTTTTGAGTTCCTCTTTCAGTTCATATCTTTTTGCCTTTTTGTACTGTTCATGGGGTTCTCAAGGCAAGAATACTGAAGTGGTTTGCCATTGCCTTGTCCAGTTTTATCAGAACCCTCCACAATGACCTGTTTGTCTTGGGTGTCCCTACACAGCATGGCTCATAGTTTCACTGAGTTAGACAAGGCTGTGGTCCATGTAATCAGTTTGGTTAGTTTTCTGTGATTTTGGTTTTCATTCTGTCTGCCCTTGGATGGATCAGGATAAGAGGCTTATGGAAGCTTCCTGATGGGAGAGACTGACTGTGGGAGAAACTGGGTCTTGTTCTGATGGGCAGGGCTGTGCTCAGTAAATCTTTAATCTAATTTTCTCCTGATGGGCAGGGCTGTGTTCCCTCCCTGTTGTTTGACCTGGGACCAAACTGTGGTGGAGGTAATGAAGATAATGGCGACCTCCTTCAAAAGGTCCCATGCACAAACTGCCCCACTCAGTGCCCCGGACCCTGCAGCAGGCCACTGCTGACCCACATCTCCACCTGAGACTCCTGGACACTCATGGGCAAGTCTGGGGCAGTCTCTTGTGGGGTCACTGCTCCTTTCTCCTCGGTCCTGGTGCTCACAAGGCTTTGTTTGAGCCCTCTGAACGTCTCTGGCAGGTATGGGGTTTGATTCTAAACACGATTTTGCCCATCCTACTATCTTGCTGAAGCTTCTCCTTTGCCCATGGACATGGGGTATCTTTTTTTGGTGGGATCCAACATTTTCTGGTCAATAATTGTTCGGCAGCAATTTGTAATTTTGGAGTTCTCGCAGGAGAATATGAGCGTATGTCCTTCTACCCCACCATCTTGCCAGAATTACCTGATTATATACTAGGTTACTGTCTCTCTTTCTCTTTCTGTCTCTCCCTCTATCCTTCTAATGAAGAAATTGAGAAAGAAATGAGTCAAGTAAACTGAGTCAAGTCATTTGCCTCAGCTCATTCTGACTAAAGACAAGCTTTTGGACATCAAATAAGAGAATTTTCAAATATGGTAAGAGGAATCATGTCTGATCAACTTATTAAAAATAGAGAAAAAAATAAGGCCCTTAATCAGACCTAACATGATGTTTGTTGATACGTTATAGGTTGCAAAGAAGAGACAGGGAATTTCAAGTTATTTCAAGTAATAGGGATAGCTTCCAGCTTCCAGTTCAACATGTAAAAAACTTGGAAGTTGTCACTCCCCTCTTCACAGCAAGGAAAGAGCTGAACAATCTGAAAACCAGCAACTCTTCTTAGATCCTGCAGAGAAATGAGATGATGGAGTAAACCACAATACCTGAGCCTGGTGAAACAGGCAGATACAGAGAACTACAGCTTACTAGGAGAAGGAACTGCAGCTAGAGCCAGCATCCTTTAGAGATGCTTAAAGGGTAATTAACTGATTTCTGGAGAGTGGGTATGGACAAGGTTGAGAAGTAAAACCTGCTGGAGATCCAACCTTGGTGGTGTCTCCCCAAATTTTCTTGAGCAGCCTCCAGCAGCCCTACCAGGTTCTTACTGAGAAATCAGAGAAAAATCAGGAGTTTCTAGAAGAGGACAAGGAGAGTAGCCATTCTGAAATATTCCTAGAGCATATCTTTTTCTCCTTAACAAAGATTTCCCTTAAGGGAAACTGTTCTACCAGAGCCTAACTGACTTGGGTTTTGACAGAGTTCAACAGATCTGGAGGAAGGGAAACATCTCAATCCAATCCCTCCTAGGCAGGTAAACAAAATAAAACAGATATGCATATAGTCATAGGACCATGGAATGATGCTCTAATTCCCACTTGCACCTCATCAATAGCAGTCCTGAATAATAATGGGGAATTATAGTAAAAGATTACTGCATAGCTCAGACCTTACTTACAAAGGAGACTTTAGGGAAACCTGATTACAACAGAGAAGACAAAAGCTAGGAACTACAAGAAATGGCAACCCACTCCAGTATTCTTGCCTGGAGAATCCCATGGGCAGCGTAGCCTGATAGGCTACAGTTTTTCCAGTAGTCATGTATGGATGTGAAAGTTGGACTATAAAGAAAGCTGAGTGCCAAAGAATTGATGCTTTTGAACTGTGGTGTTGGAGAAGACTCTTGAGAGTCCCTTGGACTGCAAGGAGATCCAACCAGTCCATCCTAAAGGAAATCAGTCCTGAATATTCATTGGAAGAACTGATGCAGAAGCTGAAACTCCAAAACTTTTGCCACCTGTTGGGAAGAACTGATTCATTTGAAAGACCCTGATGCTGGGAAAGATTGAAGGCAGGAGGAGAAGGGGACGACAGAGGATGAGATCGCTAGATGGCATCACCAACTCAATGGACATGAGTTTGAATAAACTCCGGGAGTTGGCGATGGACAGGGAGGCCTGGCGTGCTGCAGTAATGGGGTCGCAAAGAGTCAGACATGACTGTGCGACTGAATTGAACTGAACTGAATAGTTAAAGATTACTGCATAGCTCAGACCTTATGTACAAAGGAGACTTTAGGGAAACCTGAATACAACAGAGAAAATAAAAGCTAGGAACTACAAGAAATGGCAACTCTCTCCAGTATTCTTGCCTGGAGAATCCCATGGACAGCGAAGCCTGGCAGGCTACAGTCCACGGAGTCACAAAAGAGTTGGACATGACTTTGCAACTAAACAACAAACAACAACAAAAAATAATTTTAGCCTCTGACATCTACAGCTACAATAGTGCACAGCTTAAAGTCTAACCAGATAAATATAAAACCTCATACTAGAGAGCTCATTACCTCAGCTCCTAATACCCAATATATCATGTCTGGCTTTCAGTTCAAAATTACGAAAAGACTGCATTATAAAAGACAGAAAAAGCACAGTCTGAACAGACAGCAAACCTTAGAAGAGGACTAAGATCTGGCAGATATTTTGGAATGGTCACACCTAGAACTACCTATATCCTTAGGCTGCTAATGGAAAGGGAACCACGTGCAAGAACAGATGGGCAAAATAAGTAGAGACAAGGAAACTCCAAGAGAGAAGTAAAAGGAAATGCTAGAAATAAAAAATACAGCAACAGAAATTAATGTCTTTGATCTGCTCATCAGTAGACTGCAGCCAAGAAAGAATCAGTGAGCATGAAAATATGCCAATAGAAATGTCTCATATTGAAAAGCAAAGAATTTTTTTAAAACTGTGGGGATGTGGGAGTGAGGAATGGAAAATGCAAGATCTGTGGGACAAATGAAAAGGCATAACATTTACCTAAAAGTGATTCTATAATGAGAAGAAAGAGACAAAAGAATGTAAGGCATGTTTAACATGTTAATGAAATGATGAGGATTGGGAAAATTAGGAAGTGCAGGCAACCATCTTCAGCTGTTTGTTGTTCTAGGAAACAAGTTTCATAGAAAACTTGAATGCCTTCTTTCTCATCATGCCCACTCTCCCAGTCACTACTCACAGATGACTTTTCTGCTGTGAGTGGGTCTGGTCTGTTTTCTAACTGCTTTCCTGCTTCTCTTCCTGTTTTTTTCACATAGCTTCTACCACGGCATGCCTGCTGTGCATCTCTTAGTTTTGTGACTAATTTATTGTCTGTGTTCCTCTCTGGATGTCTCTATTCCACTCACTAAGAGAGAATCTGACTGGGTTAATCACCCTCCAGTGTTAGAATCTCTATGAGACAGGATTCCTTTATCAGATCACCTGGTAGGCTGCTGTGTGTGTGCTCAGTCACGTCCAAGTCCTTGTGACCTCATGGCCTGTAACCCACCAGACTCCTCTGTCCATGGGATTTTCCAGGCAAGAACACTAGAGATGGTTGCCATTTTCTTACTCTAGGGGATCTTTCTGACTCAGGGATTGAACTTCTGTCTCCTTCATCTCCTGCATTAGCAGGTGGATTCTTTACCACTGAGCCACCAGGGAAGCCACAGTCAGGTTTCTGGCCAACCTATAAAATGACTATATGCAGTTCAGGGGCTGATTACTAATCCAATCATCTCTGAGCTAAGCAAATGGATCACGTGATAAGAGGAATTAAGAACCAGAAGCTGCTTCTTAGTTTGTGTTTGGAAAGGACTATTGGCATGTTAGTCTCTGAGTAGAATATGAATTTATTTGAATTACCTGGCACTTTGGCAGCATGTTTCAAAATGCAAACTTAAGCACCCCCTCCCCAAAAAAATGGTAGCTTTGATTCAATATATCCTTTTCTCCTTGAGTTCTGGTTTATACCATGTTACATAGTCCCTACCACCACCAATGGGGGGACAGGGAGTGGGAAAAGTAACACTGCTGCTGACAGGTCCAAGGTAAATGCTGAGATTCAGAACCTGGACCAGGCTGCTTCTATGACCCAAAGCACTCTGGTGACAGACCGAGGCAGACAGCTCCACAGACAGTACCCAGACTAATCCGATGTCCCCAGGAACAGCAGTGCACATCCGTGATGGTCTAATTCTTTGAGTTATTCCACTGTGTCACCTGTTGCTTATATTTTCATCCATCCTCTACTAAACAGGGCTGAAAGACACAGAGGAAATGTATGTGCTGAAACAGAGGGGTGTGTGCATGAAAGTTTCCCCTCAAGAGTGCAGTATGCTTGAAAATTATTTTTCACTTACCTGATTTCAGTTTAGGCTATTAATTTTCTGAAGCAGATGAAATCAATGTAGGAAGAGAGCAGTATTCTATTAGTGTTCACTTTTCACTGAAATTCAAGTTAAATATGAATGTGCTTTCTCTTCACTAGTTTCCACAGGATTGTATTTAGCTGACTTCCCTGAATACATGTGATGCACAGCAGTGAGGGAGAGGCGTCAGCATCATTCTCTTTAGTTCTTGACTGTGTTTGACTTTGAACGGCACTTTTCTTAGGGAGGGAAAGAGTGTTTTGCTCTACCTTCATGGAAGGGATTGTGAGTGAGTAAAGCCTACAAAGAAGAAGATAAGAACCCTATTCCTGTTTAACTCTGGCCTCAGAATCAAAAGAATTGTCCTCCTGCATGACATCCTGTTTATTATCTTTGTCTGCTGTGCATGCTGCTTCTTGGAAAGAACTAGAGTGGCGTCTTATGCTTTCCTAGTACAGACCAGTATTTAAGAAATTGACATAAAATGTGCACAAGTACACTCTTCCCATTTTACCAGTTTTCTTTGATTCAACATACCTTAAAACCTGACTGTTGCATGACTGTAAACAGCATATTTCATCCTAATCTGTTTCTTATGATAGATTTTTAGGGGAGAAAAGATAACTTTTAAACATTATTTCTTCATAAATCCTTTGTCTTTATCAAGAAAAAAATGTTCACCATTGTCCCTATTCAATTTGCAAAAGAAAATATCAAGGTGGTTTATTCAGTCATCAAAGTGTATTAAGTGCCCCCAAGACTCAAACAGCCTTTATTATATCTGTGGGAACTTAAGTTGGTCAGATACTATTCCTATTTTAAAGATGAAGAAACTAACTCACAGGGAGGTTAGATGATTTATCTAAACTAAAAAATGGAGTATAACTGCAAAAATAAGGTTATTTTTAAAGTCTGGATTTATGACTTTCAGCCAAATCATTTCACTTACACTTTCACACAGCTGTTATAAATGTTACCATACATCAGGACCCATATAAGTATCAGATCTGTATTTTCTGTAACATGCATGACATGTATGTTACAGGAATTCTATCTCATGTAGCATTATGCCAATTTTTTGTTTTTACCTGTCACATAAAATTCATGGTGAATTTATACTTAATGTTAATTGAAAAAAAAATGGCCATCGTCAAAAAATCTACAAACAATAAATGCTGGATAGGATTTGAAAAAAAAGGGGAACCATCTTGCACTTGTTGGTAGGAATGTAAATTGAAGCAGCCACTATGGAGAACAGTATGGAGATTTCTTAAAAACCTGGAAATAAAACTACCATATGGCCTAGCAATCCATAACTGAAAAGAACACATGTACCCCAATGTTCACTGAAACACTATTTACCATAGCTAGGACATGGAAGCAACTTGGCTGTGCATCGACAGATGATTGGATATAGAAGTTGTGGTACATATATAAAATAAATATACTCAGGCATAAAAAAGAATGCATCTATGCTTTTGAGTCAGTTGGACTGAGGTGGATGAACCTAGCGCGTTACACAGTGAAGTAAGTCAGAGAAAAACAAATACCATGTATACGAAAAATGGTACTGATGAGCCTATTTTCCGGTGAGAATAGAGACCTAGACATAAAGAAAGGACTTGTGGACACAGAGGGGAGAGTAGAAAGTGAAAGTGAAGTCGCTCGGTCGTGTCCGACTCTTTGCGACCCCATGCACTGCAGCCTACCAGGCTCCTCCATCCGTGGGATTTTCCAGGCCACAGTGCTGGAGGGGGTTGCCATTGCCTTCTCCAGGAGATCTTCCCCACCCAGGGATTGAACCCAGGTCTCCAGCATTGAAGGCTTTACCGTCTGAGCCACCAGGGAAATCTGGGGAAGGCAGAGTATGGGACAAATTGAGAGAGTAGCATTGACATATATACACTGCCACGGGCAAATAGATAGCTAGGAGGAAGTCACCATATCACATGGGGAGCTCAGCCCAGTGCTCTGTGACCGTCTAGAGGGGTGGGGCGGGGATGGGGAGGAAGGTTCAGGAAGGAGGAGATAATATGTATACCTAGGGCTGATTCATGTTGTTGTACAGCAGAAACTAATACAACCTTGTAAAGCATTACCCTCCAATTAAAAATTTTTAATAAAAAGAGAGGAAAAAACATTCATAGTCAACTTTATTTTTCATTAGCAAAAAACAAAAAACAAAAGATGACAATTGGACAGGTTTACTTTGTTCCCTCTCCTAAGGGCCTCTTGTGCATGATTTAGCATTAATGAAGGGAGTGAGAAAAGTGAACTCCCTGTACCTGGACAGCAAGCAAAGCCAGATGTGTACAGAGAGCTTAGTGTCCACAACACATAATAGTATATCTGAAGAGTAGTGAACTCCACATTCAAACAGAGGTCGGCAAATAAATCCAGAGTTCCTGAGAGCTTGATTTTTCCTTTTGAAAGACAAGCTAGTCTGACGGTTGGAAGCTGTCGTTGCCCACCCCAACACAGAACAGTCACATATGCAAATATGGACATGATGCCTGCGGTCTCAGTGCAGATTAATTACTGCTGGCCGCCAGGAGCCACGGGTGAGCTATGTTGTTTCTGTGGTAAACCCAACCCTCCCTCCCTCAGAGACAAAAGAAACACAGGCGTGAAAAGGCCAGAGCCTCAAACCATAGTTATTTCACCTTGAATAGACTTTCAAAATGAAGCCCTTTCATTTCGTTTTCTATATTAAACATTGAAAATGAAAAAGGAATTTCAAATCGTGTTTCTTCATTGGTGTATCACAAACTGCTAATTAGAAAAGATTTCTTTTACTAAATGATTATCTCTTATGTCTTTTTTAACACTTGAAAAGTTACAACTTCAGGAGAAGAGGAAAAAGCTTTAATTAAAGAATGAATTATTGAATATTCAGTTTTAATTGATGTTGCCCTGTGCTATTATTTTGCATGTTTATGGATGTTTTATGTGATTCTGTTATCAGAATGACTAAAGAGAGACACATTGACTATTGAGCCTAAAAAAGGGGGAGGGTTTCTGCCTGATCTCATTCAGTCATTTAAGTTCAAGAATCATCTGAAGCATGGTTTCCATGACAACAAGTCACTAATTGTGAACATAAAATAAAAACTCAACCTTCCCTGAATTTGGCAGTTACATGGATGATGTCTAATTTTTTTTAAGTAGTAAAATGGCACTTTTCTTTAGGGAATTCTTCGAGTCAGTTTCCTGAAATGAAGAAGCCACTTCATTGTGGAGTTAACTCTACTGTGGCAAAGGTGTGGGCTTAAAGCTGTCCAGATCATCAGACAGTGACTCTCAGCACATAGCTCTTGCTAGAGACATGGGAGAAGGTTGTAATGAGTGAGGAATTTTTGCATCTTTGAGCTAAGAGAGTTGCTGAGGTGGATGAATGAACCCAGAAAATGCTATCAAGCACTGGATTTGAACCTTCTTTAGACCGGGGACAGAAAAAAAACAATTGAGGGGAAAAGAGTTAAAACCTAAAATCAGCTGCTTTTCATGGGGTTAGTCATCTACGCTCAATCACTAGCAAAAGCTTCTGGTTTCTCTGTCTGGCATATTAAAAAAAAAAAAGTGAACCCTTCGGGGCTTGAAAACCTATTCATCTGACACAATGGCACCACTGAAAATTCATCGGTTGATGACCTGCGCATATCATTTGTAAAAATTGCTTCAGTCTGAGTTACCTTTCACCAGCTCTGTAAGTCTACTCACTAGGTCACTAGAAGTGAGTAGAACTTTGTGACAAATTCTGTTTCCATGACAATGAATAAACCAGCGAAAATGGGGAGGAGAAGAAAGATCTGTATTCTGTAGAATACTCTCAAATGTTTGCCTGTTTTCTTTTTTAGCCGTTTAGTTCTCGCGGCTCTGTTCCAGGACTCTTTAATTTGCCAGTAGCTGTTTTTCCTACACAGATTACAGGAGTAATTCATCAGTGAATGTTTCACTCCGTGGTCCCATCTAATGCAAGGAAACATAAAAATGATTTTTTTCCAGTTATGTGTTTTTGTTTGTTTAGAAAGAATGTAATAAGCTTTTTTCCTTTCTTTTTTCACAATCTAGCTTTAATGTTCTTATTCGCTCTTATTTATTGACTATTACTTTACACAGACTACAGCTGCAATTTGTAAGTTGTGGGATCTGCTTTTAAATGCCAATAAATCCCAAAAAGGCAATGATTTTTGAATTTATTGGACTAAAACCCAGAGGGGGATGTAAAGAGAAAAGGAACATTAAAATATGTAGACCCAATACACGCTACAATGAAACAAAGTGTTTAGGAAAAATTAAGAGAGCAACAGAGCCTTTCCTTTACTAAATTACCTTAAATTGGCTTACATATTTACATACAGTAGGATGTGTTTATGTTATTTCAGCTCTTATCCACTTCCTGAACTTAGTGATAGCGCTACTATTTCCTGGGGGAGAGAGGGAAAATTGATTCCAATGGTTTTAGTTTTTAAATGATGAAAACAGCAAAAAGAACTCATGTTTGCACCAGGAAAAAAAATAGATATGCAACTATTTCTTTCTGAGGTATGAAATAAGAAAAATATCCCCTGAAACCATGTATTTTCAATTTAGCTTTAGTTTGTATCTCAACAAGTAACTAAGCTCATTTTTAAAGCTAAGTTCAAATAATAGGATTTTCCCCTTGCCTTCCTTTTCAACTAAAACAAAGAAAATTAACCAGTCTTCACTTTTCAAGTGTTTATTCTGCCATTTTGTAGCCACAGACTTAAAGGACAATTATTTCTTTTCCAACTTCATTCGTTTGCTCAGAGCAGGAAGAAATGTTACTCCTAAATGTTGTAGACTGCCAGCAATGAACAAACTAATCAGATTTCATCTTCATCTGAGACTAAATGGGCAAAGGTCCTTGAGATTCACAGAAAGTAAAGCATAAAACTATTTAACATTTATTATGCAAAGCTCTGCCAATCAGAACTATTTTTTTCAAAATTTCAATAAATATTAATGCAATAATATATTTTTCCATGAAGAACTGTTCTTCAGGGTCATATTTGCTCTGAGAGCTTAATTTCTCTACCAAGAACAGAAAGAGCTCTCACGTTGAAAAGAATATGGTAATTTTCTTTTCCTCCCTTTTTAACACATATACACAAAAATATTAATATTAGTGGATCTCAGAGAATGTGCATGATTGAAAATCAAAGTAATTGTCTTAATGAATAAACTCTAGTTGTTTTGCAGCCGATATCTATAAACTATTTAGAAAGAAAGCCATGCCATTCTGAAATCCATGTTGGCAGCCCTGAATTTGTTCTTCTTGATTTGAAGTAGTGAGGGCAACGGTGTCAGTTGACTAGATATGAACAAGGTGAAGTCTAATGACTACTTTTGTTCACCTGCCATATGTAACTCCTTCCACTCTTTACGGGCAATGTGCATGGTTCTGCTGGCAGTGTCATGCGTCCCTTGCTAGACCTAAGATCATAAAGCAGGTAGCTGGCATTCAGTTCACATTGATGTTAATAGTGTGAGACCCCTCAGCCAGCTGCTGTCTGGGAAATAAAGATGGCATGACCCACCCAAGAGACACCTGCCTCCACACCAGCATGACCCAGAGCTGGTACAAACAGTGCAGGAGCCGGCTTGTTAACGCTAATATCTCCAGCAACATAGGAATAAACAGCCACTCTCTCAGTCCTATAGATTGAAAGTGTCACAAAAATACTGTTGGGCTCAGTTGCTGATCATTAAAAATGAATACAAATGAGAGGAATAATGACTTGTTGATCCACCAAGTCAAGTTGACATCCTTATGATACTATTCACAACTGTATAGATATCTTTCAGGTATTAGGAGGAGAGAGGTTGACAAAGAAAATAATCATGAGATTTCCTGACTTTGGGGTTAAAACTGGTTGATAACAAAGATGTAAATAAAGTGTGTGTGTGTGTATATATATATATATATGAATCACTTTGCTATATACCTGAAACTAACACAACATTGCACATCGGCTAAATTTCTACAAAAATAAAACTGGTCAATAACAAAACACACTATATACTCCGATGACTTCTTTTCACAATGCACATTAAATGTTGTGCTCAACAACTATTTCATATGTCACCTATGCTACAGAATATCTATTATTTAAAATTGTTCTTAACAGTGACAGGACACTACATAAATATTCAGGACAATGACATTTTCAAAGGCTTATTACTCTGTGTACGAACATAATACATATATAAATATATAGTGTTTATCATAAATGTGGTCACATTTAAAAAACAATGAAAAAAGATATTGAATGTATATTCATATAGCACTATAAGCATTCATAAGGAAATATATATTTATAAATCTAACAGGTGTTTTCTAATACTTTCAATCCATTCCTGAAAAATTATGTGAAATAGTTTTTTACTCATATAGTTTTTAATCCACTGAGATGTCACTACTTAAATACATTTTGTGGGCAACATGTTAGTAGAGCCAGAAATACATTTGCAGTATGAAGACTATTCTTTTTATCTGTTTTTCAGCTTAATTTTTAATACCTATGATTTTAAAATATGCTTAATAGTAAACATTTAAAGCACATGTACACTTTTATTGTTGGCATTTTTTCCATTCTTTCCCCAGAGGTGATGCTGAGAGGTATTGCTTCAAGGTTATCATGTTGAAGCAAATTAGATCTGACCAAGACTGCTGGCCCAAGATCCAACATCCCGCATGCCCAGAATCCAACCCCAGTGGCCAGCCAAATCTCCCTTTGGTGTTTTGGGAGTGTAAGAGATTTATTCTATACATGTAGTTGACAGCTCAGGATCTCTGACCCAAGCCAAGAAAACATCTATTGAAGGATCTTTAGATAAATGAATGTCATAGTCTTCTGTTTACTGTATAAGCAAGGCTATCTCCCATCAGTAAATCATGCAAAATTTTCAACTGCATTGAAAGATCATTACTTTTAAAAGACCTTCAGTAAAGTAGATTGCTACCAATTTAGTGTGCTGACAGTCATTCACTCAGTAATATTCTTTATTTCTTCTTCCCATAGTAGACAAGGTGTGCACCAAAAATAAATAGAGGTAGAGTTAAAGAATCTAAAGATTATAAAACAGTATGGAAGACTAACCACAGAAAAGCAACCAGAATAATTGCACTGGAGGATTATAGAAGTGGGTTATCGGGGAGAGCACAGTAAGGTTTAACAATGTAATAATTAGGGAAAGGATGTTGCATGCAAAGAAACAGTTGAACAAAGACAGAGAAGTGAAAATCAACCTATTATAGATAGACAACCACAAACAGCTCACTGTTAACTGAAAGAGTGACCGAGCTGCACGGGGCCACATCAAGGAGGTCCCACGGTCGTTAACTCCTTGCATGCTATTTTATCCCAATGACCTTTTGGGAGATGAAGATGGCAGTTCTGATGAAAAATAATGACAATGACAGAAAATATGCAACAAGATGAATTGGGGAATTGTTTTGAAAGTAGAATTGTCAAACCTTGGGGATTATTTGGGAATCTCATGAAGAGATGAGAGACTGCAAAATTCTATATGATGCACAAATTCTACCTGGAGCAACTGGGTGGATGTCGGTGCCACCAAGCAAGGGAAAAGAGCCAGCTTCGGGGGAAAGGGTTGAAACAAATGTGTCTGTGGGACATTCCTGTAAAGATGCCCACCTAGGAACCAGGTAGATGAGTCTGGAGTCCAGAACACAGACCTAGAATTGGGATCCACTGGTAAATAATGTATGCTGAAACGAGGAGACTGAAGGAGACTGCTCAAAGAAAATAAAAAGTGAAATACGTTATGAATTCAGGATCCAAACCTGGGGAAGAATAATTATTTAAGAAATTTCCAAAAGAAAATGAGCCAAGAAAGGAAACAGAAAGGAGTTGACCAAAGGAGGAGGAGAATCCATAACATATTAATATTATGGAAGCCACAAAAGTGAAAAATGCAGCAGAGGGTTCCAGGAAGATAAGATGAAAAATTACAAATTAATCTCCTGTTCTGCCTCTCCCTATCTGAATACAAATCTGCTGCTGCTGCGTCGCTTCAGTCGTGTCCGACTCTGTGCGACCCCATAGACAGAAGCCCACCAGGCTCCCCCATCCCTGGGATTCTTCAGGCAAGAACACTGGAGTGGGTTGCCATTTCCTTTTCCAATGCATGAAAGAGAAAAGTGAAAGTGAAGTCGCTCAGTCACGTCCGACTCTAGCGACCCCATGAACTGCAGCCCACCAGGCTTCTCCGTCTATGGGATTTTCCAGGCAAAAGTACTGGAGTGGGGTGCCATTGCCTTCTCCCGAATACAAATCTACATCATTAGAAATAGAACTCAGATTAAGAAACATCTAGGAAAGGCCATGGTGAGCATACTCACATATTATTTAGAAGTTTGGTAAGTTTGTTTTTTTTTTAATTCCTTTTATACCTTATCCTCAAAGCACCACAAATTCTTTAGATAATATTCCTGAATTCATTCTTCACAACTAAACTTTTAATAAATATTATGCAAAAGTCAGTTCAATGTTATTGTCATTGACAAGGACCAGGAGTGAAGATTCTGTTACCAATTATGGGTGGAAACTTTGGCTTTAATGTCAAGCTGAGAGTACAATGGATATTTTGTGAAAGATGAAGGGCCTCTGCATTAACTGAGTCCTAACAGAAAAGCATAACATTCTTCAATGCGGGCAAGAAGAGCAAGTTTCACAAGGGAAGGAAACTGGGTTGTAAAGCCACACGGAATGAACACAGAATGCCAAAGCCTTTGACTGTGTGGATCACAATAAACTGTGGAAAATTCTGAAAGAGATGAAAATACCAGACCACCTGACCTGCCTCTTGAGAAACCTGTATTCAGGTCAGGAAGCAACAGTTAGAACTGGACATGGAACAACAGACTGGTTCAAATTGGGAAACGAGTACGTCAAGGCTGTGTACTGTCACTCTGCTTATTTAACTCATATGAAGAGTACATCATGAGAAATGCTGGGCTGGAGGAATCACAAGCTGAAATCGAGATTGCCGGGAGAAATATCAATAACCTCAGATATGGAGATGACACCATCCTTGTGGCACAAAGTGAAGAAGAACTAAAGAGCCTTTTGATGACAGTGAAAGAGGAGAGTGAAAAAATTGGCTTAAAGCTCAACATTCAAGAAAACTAAGATCATGGCATCTAGTCCCATTCAGTTCAGTTCAGTTCAGTAACTCAGTTGTGTCCAACTCTTTGCAACCCCATGAATCACAGCACGCCAGGCCTCCCTGTCCATCACCAACTCCCGGAGTTCACCCAGACTCACGTCCATTGAGTCAGTGATGCCATCCAGCCATCTCATACTCTGTCGTCCCCTTCTCCTCCTGCCCCCAATCCCTCCCAGCATCAGAGTCTTTTCCAGTGAGTCAACTCTTTGCATGAGGTGGCCAAAGTACTGGAGTTTCAGCTTTAGCATCATTCCTTCCAAAGAAATCCCAGGGCTGATCTCCGTCAGAATGGACTGGTTGGATCTCCTTACAGTCACACCACAGTTCAAAACCATCAATTCTTCTGCACTAAGCTTTCTTCACAGTCCAACTCTCACATCCATACATGACCACTGGAAAAACCATAGCCTTGACTAGACGAACCTTTGTTGGCAAAGTAATGTCTCTGCTTTTCAATACACTATCTAGGTTGGTCATAACTTTCCTTCCAAGGAGTAAGCGTCTTTTAATTTCATGGCTGCAGTCACCATCTGCAGTGATTCTGGAGCCCAGAAAAATAAAATCTGACACTGTTTCCACTGTTTCCCCATCTATTTCCCATGAAGTAATGGGACCGGATGCCATGATCTTTGTTTTCTGAATGTTGAGTTTTAAGACAACTTTTTCACTCTTCTCTTTCACCTTCAAGAGGCTTTTTAGTTCCTCTTCACTTTCTGCCATAAGGGTGGTGTCATCTGCATATCTGAGGTTATTGATATTTCTCCCAGCAATCTTAATTCCAGCTTGTGTTTCTCCCAGCCCAGCCTTTCTCATGATGTACTCTGCATATAAGTTAAATAAGCAGGGTGACAATATATAGCCTTGACATACTCCTTTTCCTATTTGGAACCAGTCTGTTGTTCCATGTCCAGTTCTAACTGTTGCTTCCTGACCTGCATACAGACTTCTCAAGAGACAGGTCAGGTGGTCTGGTATTCCCATCTCTTTCAGAATTTTCCACAGTTTATTGTGATCCACACAGTCAAAGGCTTTGGCATAGTCAATAAAGCAGAAATAGATGTTTTTCTGGAACTCTCTTGCTTTTTCCATGATCCAGCAGACGTTGACAATTTGGTCTCTGGTTCCTCTGCCTTTTCTAAAACCAGCTTGAACATCAGGAAGTTCATGGTTCACGTATTGCTGAAGCCTGGCTTGGAGAATTTTGAGCATTACTTCACTAGCGTGTGAGATGAGTGCAATTGTGTGGTAGTTTGAGCATTCTTTGGCATTGCCTTTCTTTGGGATTAGAACGAAAACTGACCTTTTCCAGTCCTGTGGCCACTGCTGAGTTTTCCAAATTTGCTGGCATGTTGAGTGCAGCACTTTCACAGCATCATCTTTCAGGATTTGGAATAGCTCAACTGGAATTCTATCACCTCCACTAGCTTTGTTCATAGTGATGCTTTCTAAGACCCACTTGACTTCACATTCCAGTCCCATTACTTCATGGCAAATAGATAGTGAAACAGTGGAAACCGTGACAGATTTTATTTTGGGGGACTCCAAAATCACTGCAGATGGTGATTGCAGCCATGAAATTAAAAGACGCTTACTCCTTGGAAGGAAAGTTATAACCAACATAGACAGCATATTAAAAAGCAGAGACATTACTTTGCCAACAAAGGTCTGTCTAGTCAAGGCTACGGTTTTCCAGTAGTCATGTATGGATGTGAGAGTTGGACTGTAAAGAAAGCTGAGCACCAAAGAATTGATGCTTTTGAACTGTGGTGTTGGAGAAGACTCTTGAGAGTCCCTTAGACTGTAAGGAGATCCAACCAGTCCATCCTAAAGGAAATCAGTCCTGGGTTTTCATTGGAAAGACTGCTGTTGAAGCTAAAACTCCAATACTTGGCCACCTGATGTGAAGAGCTGACTCATTTGAAAAGACCCTGATGCTGGGAAAGATTGAAGGTAGGAGGAGAAGGGGACAACAGAGGATGAGATAGCTAGATGGCATCACCAACTCAATGGACATGAGTTTGGGTAGGCTCCAGGAGTTGGTGATGGACAGGGAGGCCTGGCATGTACAGTTCATGGGGCAAAAAGTCAGACATGACTAAGCAACTGAACTGAATTGAGTGAACATACTGAAGATTCCTGGGTATGGGACAGCAGAAACACAGTGGACTGTTGACATCTCGGCATTGTGCACAGGAACAACTCATCAATTAAAGACAATAACTAACATGCCATCAAAGCTTTGTTGTCAGGCACTGTCAGATGCTAGTAACAGCCCAGCCCTTCCCAGCTATGTGTCTTTGGTAAATACTTACGATCCTAAAGTCTACTTTCCTCATTTGTTCCTACCCTAGAATCTTGTTGTGAAAATACACATGCAAAGCATTAGTCTAGTACAGTAGTTCACAACACAGAGTGATTTTGCCCCACAGGGGACATCTGCAAATGTCTGGAGACATTTTTGGTTATCATGACTCAGGAGGGGTTGGGCGTTCACTGTCATCTAGAAGGTAAAAGTTTGTGGATGCTGTGAACATTCTATAACACACAGGACAGCATCCAAGAACGAAGAATTATCTGATCCAAAAGGCCAACGTGCCAAGAATAGGAAACCCTGATCTAGCCATCATGCGTACATTATAATAGTCCTTACCCCATGCTAGAAACTACTTAAGTGCTTGACATCATCTCAGCTCACCTCATCCAAACACCAGGAGATTAGTCCTAGTATCATCCCCTCTTTACAGATTAGGAAACTGACAGACAAAAAAGAAGCTCAGTAATGTAAACAGGGTCACGTAACTAGTAGTGATAGAACTAGGGTTTCATAGGTGTTAACTCTGACTGTATTTCATAGAAAAGTGACATTCTTTCAGGTATTTTCAAATACTCAACTTTTGGCATCAGATAGCAAAGAGACTGGTATTTCAGCTTCCATGCAAACATTGACATAAACCCAGGCAAAACTGACATGTTGTATGCTTTGGCTTCCTTACTCAAGTTTTTCTTTAAATGAGGACAAAATGAAAATGGAGTAATGTTAAAAAGGAGGAAATTTAGCATTTCTTAAGAGCATCTTAAAAAGACAATTGCCAGACTTCCTTTTAGAGAAATCTTCTTAGTGTTAAAAATCAGTAAAACCTGACTTCAGTAGCTGGCATTAGGGCTCCTCTAATGTCGAAGTCAATAGCTCCTCTTGTAGCGGTGTTATGGTTTAAGCACTGCTTCAGGCCTATGCGGAACTTGAATGTGGGATCAAAGAGATAAAAGTCACCTGACTCTATCACTTCACTTTATAGCCTGAAATTCCTAGGATGGTACATTTATGCAATTTTCAGTGATGTATCATTGATTGTTTTTAACAATTCTTTGCATCAGTGTGTTTTGGAAGGTATTTCTCTCCTTTTTAAACCTCCCTTTAGGGATGCTGAAATGTAAGCTGTTGAGTGTAGATGTGTGTGGACCTAAAACCCTGAAAGGCAACAAATACTGAAATGTTAGCACACATATAAATATTTTGACAATGGTAACAAAATAGTTACAGGATTTTGGCATCCTGAATTTTCAAGATAATTGCAAATGGAGTGAAAACAATACAATATAACAGTACACTATAGTACAGCATAGTGGCTAAAAGTATGAGGTTTATTCTCAGATCAGTATTCAAATCTAATCCTTTAATAATAACATGATCTTAAAAAATGACTTGACTACTCTGAATCTCAGTTACCTTTCCTACTGGAGAAGGAAACAGAAGGTTTGATCATAGAATGTTCTCCAAAAATAAAAACTATCATATGCCAAGGACTGTTTTAGACAGTAAGGGTACTATGATGAACTACCCTCAAGCAGCTTATAATTAAAAAATTAAAATGGAATATCATCTCCGCGATAATTGGTCCAAAGGAAACAATTCTGAATAAGCTGATTGTGATCAGACAAGCATAGAGGCCAATAAGGCCTCTGAGGGGGTGCCATTTGAGCAGAGATCTGGACACTATGAATCAGTGATTCACGTGAATACCTGGGAAGGAGCGTCCTAAGCAAAGGCAAGAGCAAATGGAAGCATCCCCAGTCTGGAATACTCCAGTGAATTTGAGAAAAATCAAGGGGATCTGTGAGGCTGATGCTCATTGACTCATGAGTTGAATTTGAAAAGTAGCCAGGGATTATCTCTTGCAGGAACTGATAAGCTATAGTAGGATTTTGGATTTTATTCTATGATGGGAAATCATTGGACATTTTTTGTAGGGGAGTATCACAATGCAATTTATGTTTTGAGAGGATTGCTATGGGTCCTATGTGAAGAATAGACTCTAGGAACCAGGGGTAGATGCTGGAAACCAAGAAAAAGCAATTGCAACAGTGAAGGCGAGACGTGGTGGTGACTTCAAATAGGAAGATGACACTTGGAAGCAGCCAAAGGGATTAGAATCATCATGTATTTGGAAATAGATGTAACATAACTTCTGATAGATCGAATGTGAATTGTGAGAAAGAAACTAAAAGTGATTTCAAAATTTGGGGTCTAAGTAGCTAGATGAAAAGAGACTGGATAATGAACTGGTAAAAAGAAAGAGGAATTACACAGAGTTTAGTTAGAGATACTAATTCAGCATCCATGTTGGAATATTCAGTTAACCATTGGATGTACAAGTATTCAGGAAAGAGGTCAAGAATGGATCATAAAATTTGCTCATTATTAGAGTATAAGTATATTTGAGCCAGGAGAACTGAGTAAAATCACTATAGGAGTATGCTGAAATTGTAAAGAAAAGAGATTCCAGGTCTAATCTCTATGGGTCTCCAATATTTAGAGGTCAAGAAAATGAGACAAATGAAGGAAAATTATAGAAGGAGAATTTCTTAGATCCAAGCAAATGAAATGCTTCAAGAAAAAGAAAATGACCTACTGTCATATGCTACAAATATAGTGAGTAAGATGAGGGAAGAATTGACCATTGTCAAGATAGAGGCCATCAGTGATCCCAGGAATAAACCATTCAGTGGAGTGATGGGTATAACACCTTATTTCATGGACTGAGATCAAGAAAGAATGTGTGTTGGGGGCGGGGGGAGTGGGGGTTGGTGCCGGGAGGGGTACAAATAGAGAAAGGAAAAATAATTAACGCATGTTTGTGAAAATTAAATAAGAAAATATATGTGAAGCATTTAGGTCCAGGCTTGGTACATTACAAAGTGCCAGTTAATAGTCACCATCACTCTTCGTATAATTTTTATATAGTCATTCCCTATTACTTAAATATTAACAGTATACACAGTCAGAAATATATGTGTGCATTAATACATTAATATTTTCATTAAGGTGTTATATATATATGAATAATTATATTTTTTCTCACAACATTCTGTAGAAAAAATCTATATTGTCATGTGAGTTTTTCCATTTCACAGCTGACAAAGCTTAGGTTCTAATTTATGACTTACCCAAAGTCACATATAAAACTAGAAGTAAAACCAAGAACTAACAATGCTTGACTCTTTTTAACAATAAAGAATAAAAGTTCAGTTTTATCACTGAAGAGGAAAACAAAAATATCAATGAGAATTAGACAACATAAATACAAACATATATCACTTTAGTGAGCTTTACTTTATTGTCCTTATCAAATATTGTTGTTTAAAAATTGAATATTTATAGCAAACTTGTATTAAACAAGTCTATTGACATCATTTTCAAACAGATTTTACTCATGTCATGTATCTGTGCCACATTTTGGTAATTCTTGCAATATTTCAAACTACATTATTATTATATTTGTTATGGTTATTCATGGTCAGTCATCTTTGATGTTACTATTATAAAAAGATTACAGCTGACTGAAGGCTCAGAAGATGGTTAACATTTTCTAGCAATAAAGCATTTTTAAGGTATATACATTAGTTTTTTTTTAACATAATGGTATTACACATTAATTTGCTACAGTATAGCATAAACATAACTTTTACATGCACTGGAAAACCAAAAACTTCATATGACTTTCTTCACTTTGATCTTCACTTCATTGCAGTGGTCTGGAACCAAACTCATAATATCTCAAAGGTAAGTCTGCATCTGTCTTGAATAATGAACATCCAAAAGATATTTGTAATTCATAAATCATTTACACGTGTTCTGTTAACCATCTTATACAATTTGTTCTTTGCAGATATGGTCAGATAATTCCATCAAGTGAGAAAATGTTCTGCCATAATGACAGATTAAAATGTTTTCTTCATAAAAATTACATAAGGGGAGGGTAGATAAAAGGCAAAGCATTTCTTCAAGTATGCATTTAATCAATCAAAAAATACAGTGCAATTACCCATGCTGAGTAGTTGTCTAGGTACTGGGCATACATAGAGAGATATAGCAAGCATGATTCCTGCTCCCTTGATATCTATAGTCTAGTGAAATAAATAATAATCAAAATTAAGAGCCAGAGGAATATGTTCCAAATGAAAGAAATGATGACACCCAGAAAAAGAAATAAACAATGTGGAGAAAAGCAGTCTATCTGATAAGGAGTTCAAAGGAATGATCATAAAGATGCTCAGTAAACTTAGGAGAAGAGTAGATAAATAAAGTACAATTTTAAAAAAAGAATTACAAACAAAGCTGAAGAATATAATTACTAAAATAAAAAAGACACCAGAAGGAATAAACACTAGATTAGATGATGCAGGGTTAGAGATTGACAAACCAGCATACAAAGTGATGGAAAGCATCCAAATTGAACATAATAAGTAAAAGCAAGTTTTAAAAATGAGGATAGTTAAAGAGAACTCTTGGACAATACCAAGCATACTAAACATTTTCATTAAAGACACCCTAGAAAGAGAAGAGAGAGAAGGAGTGGACGGAGAACTTATTTGAAGAAATAATAGCTAAAAATTTCCCTAACATAAGGAAAGAAACAGATGTTCAGGTTCAAGAATCACAAAGAGTCCCAAACAAGATCAATTCAAAGAGATATACAAGACACATAATAATTAAAATGGCAAAACTTAAAAATGGGACAAAGTCTTAAAAGCAGAAAGAGAAAAGCAACTAGTCATGTACAAGGGAATTCCCATAAGACTATGAGCTGACTTTTCAATAGAAATTTATGCCAGAGAGGGTGGCATGATATTTTCAAGGTGATGAAAGAAAAAAGAACCCTATAACTAAGAATATTATATTATCAAGGCTATGATTCAGAGTTGAAGGCTAGATAATGAGTTGTACATACAAACAAAAGCTAAAAGAGTTCAGTATCACAAGGCAGCTTACAAGTAATGTTAAAAAGATACCTCTAAGAAGAAGAGATCACAGCTATAAATATTAAAATTATGAAAAGAAAAATCTCATTCAGTTCAATTCAGTTGCTCAATTGTGTCCGACTCTTTGCGATCCCATGAATCACAGCACGCCAGGCCTCCCTGTCCATCACCAACTCCCGGAGTTCACCCAAACTCATGTCCATCGAGTCAGTGATGCCATCCAGCCATCTCATCCTCTGTCGTCCCCTTCTCCTCCTGCTCCAATCCCTCCCAGCATCAGGGTCTTTTCCAATGAGTCAACTCTTCGCATAAGGTGGCCAAAGTACTGGAGTTTCAGCTTTAGCATCATTCTTCCAAAGAAATCCCAGGGCTGATCTCCTTTAGAATGCACTGGTTGGATCTCCTTGCAGTCCAAGGGACTCTCAAGAGTCTTCTCCAACACCACAGTTCAAAAGCATCAATTCTTTGGCATTAGCAAAGGTAAATATACAGAAAGGTAGTAGATGAATTACTTGTAATACTAGTAGTAATGTTAAAAGACAAAAGTAGCAAAATTAATGATATCTATAACAAGCAATTAAGAGATACATGAAACAAAAAGATGTGAAACATGATTTCAAAAACACTAAACATGAATGGGGATTAAAAATTTCAAGAATATGGGATTTTTATAATGTGTTTCAAACTCTATATTATCAACTTAATATATCAATAATATATGATGTTATATATAAACCACATGATAACATAAACCAACAACCTGTAATATATGCACACAGAAAAAAGGAAGAATCCAAATAGAGCACTAAAAATAGTTATCAAATTACAAAGGAAGAGAAAAAAAAGCAATTACAAAACAACCAGGATATAATCAACAAAATGCATTAAGTACATATCTATCAATAATAGAATTATTTCAAATGTAAATGAACTATATGGTCCAGTCAAAAGGCATAGAATAGCTAAATGGATTCAAAAAAACAAAAGACCATTAATATGTTTAGCTCACAAGAAACTAACTTCAGATGGAAAAACACAAAAATTGAAATTGAGGGGATGAAAAATGGTATTCCATACAAATGGAAAGAAAGAGAAAGCCTAAGTAGGGACTTCCCGGAGGTCCCACAGTTAAGACTTTGCACTTCCACTGCAGGGAGCACAGGATTGAACCCTGGTCTGGAAACTAAGATTACAGATGCCAAGTGACCAAAAACAGACAGACAGACAGAAAGAAAAAGAAAGCCAAGGAAGCAATAATTAAATCAGGCAAAATAGACTTCAAACCAAAGACTGTTGCAAGGACAAAGAAGGACATTACAAACTGATCAAGGAATCAATCAAAGAAGAAAATATAAAGATTGTGACTATGTATGAACCTAACAAAGATCACCTAAATATATAAGGAAAATATTATCACATGTAAAGGGAGAAATTGACAGTAACACAGTAATTGCAGGGGATTTAACACCTGACTTACATGAACAACAGATAATCCAGACAGAAATCAATAAGGAAACACTTAACACATTAAGCCAGATGTACTTGATAGATAGATGTTCCATTCAAAAGCAGCAAAACGCACATTCTTTTCAAGTGTACCTGGAACATTCCAAGGATAAATCACATGAGTGAAAGTCATTCAGTTATCTCCGACTGTTTGCCACCCCAGGGACTATACAGTCTATGGACTTCCCCAGGCCAGAATACTGGAGTGGGTAGCCTTTCCTTTCTCCAGGGTATCATCCCTACCCAGGAATTGAACCAGGGTCTCCTTCATTGCAGGCAGATTCTTTACCAACTGAGCTATTAGAGAAGCATATAAATCACATACTAGGCCACAAAACAAGCCTTGGTAAATTTAAGAAGATTGGAATAATATTAAGCATCTTTTTCCAATGTAATGACACTAGAATTAACTACAAGTAAAAAAAAAATGCAAAAATCATATACACTTTGGAGGATAAACAATATGCTACTAAACAACCAATTGTTAACTGAAAAACTCAAAAAGGATTTTTTTTTTTTAATATATGGAAACAGAAGTAGATGTAGATGGTTTTTCCAGTCGTCATGTAATGGATGTGAGAGTTGGACTATAAAGAAAGCTGAGCACCAAAGAATTGATGTTTTTAAACTGTGAGCATGGAGAAGACACTTGAAAACCCCTTGGACTGCAAGGAGACCCAACCAGTCCATCCTAAAGGAAATCAGTCCTGAGTTCTCATTGGAAGGACTGATACTGAAGCTGAAACTCCAATACTTTGGCCACCTGATGTGAAGAACTGACTCATTGGAAAAGACCCTGATGCTGGGAAAGATCGAAGGCAGGAGGAGAAAGGGATGACAGAGGATGAGATGGTTGGATGGCATCACTGATTCGATGGACATGAGTTTGAGCAGACTCCAGAAGCTGGTGATGGACAGGGAGGCCTGGCACACTGCAGTCCATGGGGTCACAAAGAGTCGGACACGACTGAGCCACCGAACTGAACTGAACTGATATGGAGACAAATGAAAATGATAGCACAGCAATCCCAAATCAATGGGACACAGTGAAAACAATTCTAAGAGGGAAGTTTATAGTAACACAAGTTTACCTTACTTCAGGAAACAGAAAAATCTCGAATAAACAACCTAACCTTACATCTAAAGGAACTAGAAAAATAAGAACAAACAAAACCCAAAGTTAGTAGAATGAAAGAAGTTGGAGAAGAAATAAGTGAAGTAGTCTTAAAAAATAGAAAAAAAGTCAATGAAACTAAAAGTTTGTTCTTTGAAAATAAACAAAATTGATAAAACTTTAGCCAGACTCATCAATAAAAAGAGTGCCCAAAGAAATAAAATCAGATGCAAAAGAGGAACAGTTTCAACCAACATCACAGAAATATAAAGGATTTTAAAAGATTGCTATGAGCAATTTTACATCAATAAAATAAACAACATAAACAAATTGAATAAATTTCTAGAAATGTGCAATCTCCCAAGATTGAATCAGGAAGTAAGAGAAAATATAAACATATTAGAAGTAATGAAATTTAATCAGTATTAATAATAAAAAATAAATGAATTTATTTCCTAACAAATTAAAGTCCAGAACCAGAAGGCATCACAGGTGAATTCTATCAAATATTCAAAGACAAATTAGCAACTTTCTCCAAATGATTCAAAAAAACTGATGAAGAAATATATTCTGTGGCTTTCTGAACTCAGTCTATAAGATCAGCACCACCCTGATACCAAAACCAGATACTGACAACACACACGAAAAAAAGAGTAGTCAATATCATGGATACCAAAAAAAAAGCAAAAATCCTCAACAAAATAGCAAACCAAATTTAATAATATAGATCAGGAATAAAAAAAAGTATACCCACTGTCGCCACTTTCCCCCAGTATAGCTCTGGGAGTGCCAGCCACAGCAATCACACAAGAAGAAGAATTAGAGAAATACACATGGGAAAGGAAGACTGAAACTGTCACTATTTGCAGATTACATGACACTATGTATAGAAAGTCCTAAAGATGCCATCAAAAAGCTATTAGAACTAATGAATGAATTCAGCAAAGTTGAATTCATTCATACATACAAAACGAATATGTTAGAAATCTTTTGCATTTGCATACACTGAAAACAATCTATACATAAAAGAAATTAATAAAATAGTATTATTTACAATTGCCTCAAAAGCATAATATACCTAGGAATAAATATAATCAAAGAAGTAAAAAGTCTGTACTCAAAAAATTATAAGATATTGATAAAAGAAATTGATTGCAGCAAAAATGATTGAAAAGATACATGGTGCTCATGAATTTGGAAGAATTAATATTGTTGAAATGACTATCTTACCAATGTAACCTACATATTCAATGCAATCCCTATCAAAATACCAATGGTAATTCTCACAGAACTAGAACATATAATCCTAAAATGTGTATGAAAATACAAGAGATCCAAAATAGCCAAAACAATCTTGAGAAAGAACAAGCTGGCAATATCATGCTCCCTGATTTCAAACTATATTACAAAGCCAAAGTAATCAAAATAGTATGGTACTGGAACAAAAACAGACAAATAGATCAATGGGACAGACAGAGTCCAGATATGAACCCACACGTACATGGACAATTGTCCTACAACAAAGGAGGCAAGAATATAAAATGAGGAAAAGACAGCCTCTTCGTTACACGGTGCTGGAAAAACCAAACAACTGCATGAAAAAGAATGAAACTCAGCTATTTTCTCACAATATACACAAAAAGAAACTCAAAATGCATTAAAGGCTTAAATGTAAGGCCCAAATCCATAAAAATCCTAGAAGAAAACATAGGCAGTATGCTGTTTGACATCAGTCTTGGAAATATTTTGGAGGATCTGCCTCTTTAGGTAAGGGAACTAAGGCAAAATTAAACAACAGGACTACATCGAACTAAAAAGCTTCTAAAAGCACAGTGAAAGAAACTATCAACAAAATGCAAAGGCAGTCCGCTGAATGGAAAAAGATATCGGCAAACAGTATGTCTGTTAAGAGTGGTCCCCTGTCATTTTGGCAGCAGGAATTGGTTTTGTGGAAGACAATTTTTCCAGGGACTGGGCGGGGCAGGGGGAAGATGGTTTCAGGATGATTCAAGAGCATTACATTTACTAGCACTTCATTTTTATTATTATTACACCAACTCTACCTCAGATCATCAGGCAGATACCACAGGCTGGGGACCCCTCTGTTAAGGGGTTAATGTCCAAAATAAACGAAGAACACATTCAATTCAAAATTAAAAAAAAAAAAATAGGTGATTAAAAAATTGGCAGAAAAACTAAATAGACATTTTTCCAAAGAAGATATAGAGATTGTCAACAGGGACATCTAAAAAGATGCTCAAAATCACTAATCACCAGAGATATGCAGATCAAAAGCACAGTGAGATACAACCTCACACGGCCAGAATGGCTAAGATCAAAAGATAACAAATAAAAAGTGTTGGTGAGGTGGTGTAGAAAAGGGAATCCTTGTGCACCTCTTTAAATCGATGCATCCACTGTGGAAAAAAGTAGGTAGGTTTCTAAAATACTTAAATAGAACTACTATATGATCGAGAAATTTTGCTTTTAGGTATTTGCTGAAGAAAACAAAAACACTAAATCAAAAAGAAATATGCATCTAATGTTCACTCCAGTGTTATGATACCCAATACAAGAGTTCCTTTCATGGATCACAACCTTGCTGTGATGAAGGGACATGCATAACTCAGTGAAGCTATGAGCCATGCCATGTAGGACCACCCAAGACGATTGAGGCATATTGCAGAGTTCTGACAAAATGGATCCACTGGAGGAGGGAATCACAAAACACTCCAGTATTCTTGCCTTGAGAACCCCATGGAAGTATGAAGAGGCAAAAAAAGGTATGACACCAGAAGATGAGTTCCCAGGTCAGAAGGTGTCCAGTATGCTATGGGGGAAGAGCAGAGGGCAATTAATAATAGCTCCAGGAAGAATGAAGTGGCTGGGCCAAAGAAGAAACCACACTCTATTGGGGATGTGTCTGGTGGTGAAAGTAGAGTACAATGCTGTAAGAACAATACTGCATAGGATCCTGGAATGTTAGGTCCATGAATCAGGGTAAATTGTACATAGTCAAGGAGAAGACAGCAAGAGTGAGCTTCGAGGTTTTAGGAATTAGTGAACTAAAATGGACAGGAATGGATGAGTTTAATTCAGATGACCATTATATCTCCTACTGTGGGCAAGAATCCCTTAGAAGAAATGGAGTCCAAAATGCAGTACTTGGGTGCAATTTCAAGCAACAGAACATTTTCAGTTTATTTCCAAGGCAAACCATTCAACATCACAGTAATTCAAGTCTATGCCCCAACCACTAATGCTGAAAAAGTTGAAGCTTAATGGTTCTATGAAGACCTACAAGACATTCTAAAACTGACACCAAAAAAGATATCCTATTCATCATAGGGGATTGAAATGCAAAAGTAGGATGTAAAGAGATACCCAGAATAACAGGCAAATTTGGCCTTGAGTACAAAATGAAGCAGGGCAAAGGTTAACAGAGTTTTGTCAAGAGAACACACTAGTCATAAACAAATACCCTTTTCCAACAACACAAGTGATGACTCTACACATGGACATCACCAGATGGTCAATATCCAAATTAGCTTGATTACATTTTTTGCAACTGAAGATGGAGACGCTCTAACAGTCAGCAAAAGCAAGCTCTGAAGCTGATTGTGGCTCTAATCATGAGTTCCTTATTGCAAATTTCAGTCTTAAATTGAAGAAAGTAGGGGAAACCACTAGGTCATTCAGAGGTGACCTAAATCAAATCCCTTATGATTATACACTGGAGGTGATGAATAGACATGAAGAATTAGATCTGGTATGCAGAGTACCCTAAGAACTATGGACAAAGGTAATCTCACTATATAGGAGGCAGAGACCAAAATCATCCCAAAGGAAAAGAAAGGCAAGAAGACAAAGTGGTTGTCTGAGGAGGCTTTACAAATAGCTGAGGAAAGAAGAGAAGCAAAAGGTAAGGGAGAAAGGGAAAGACATGTTCAATTGAATGCAGAGTTTCAGAGACCAACAAAGAGAGACAAGAATGCCTCCTTAAATGAACAATAAAAGAAATAGAGAAAAGAAAATAAAAATAAAAAAATAAAAAAAAATAAAAAAAATTAAAAAATAAAAAATAAAATAATAAATAAAATAAATAATAATAATAAAAATAATAATAAAAAAATAAAAAAATAAAAAGAAATAGAATGGGAAAGACTAAAGATCTCTTCAAGAAAATCAGAGATATCAAGGTTCACATTTCATGCAAGGATGGCACAATGAAGGACAGAAATGGCAAGGACATAACAGAAGCAGAAGAAATTAAGAAGTGGTGGCAAGAATACACAGAAGAACTATATTAAAAAGGTCTTAATGACCTAGATAATCATGATGATGTGGTCACTGAACTACAGCCAAACATCCCGGAATGTGAAGTCAAGTGCACCTTAGGAAACATTACTATGAACAAATCTAGTGGAGGTGATGGAACTCCAACTGAGCTATTTAAAATCCTAAAAGAAAATGCTGTTCAAGTGCTGCACTCAGTATGTCAGCAAATTTGGAAAATTCAGCAGTGGCCACAGGACTGGAATATGACAGTTTTCATTTACATCCCAAATAAGGGCAATGCCAAAGAATGTTCAAACTTCCGTACAATTGAGTCCACTTCACATACTAGTAAGGTTATGCTTAAAATTCTTCAATCTAAGCTATGGAAGTATGTGAACTGAGAACTTCCAGATATACAACCTAGATTTAGAAAAGGCAGAGGAACCAGAGATCAAATTGCCAATATCCGTTGGATCACAGAAAAAGCAAGGGAATTCCAGAAAAACTGCTTCATTGACTATGCT
Source organism: Bos grunniens (assembly GCF_055505025.1). NCBI lineage: Eukaryota > Metazoa > Chordata > Mammalia > Artiodactyla > Bovidae > Bos > Bos grunniens. Next base: position 3,448,854 of record NC_141176.1, on the reverse strand, counting down.
AAAGCCTTTGACTGTGTGGATCAAACTTGAAAATTCTTAAAGAGATGGAATATCAGACCACCTTACCACTTCCTGAGAAACCTGTATGCAGGTCAATAAGCAACACTTAGAACCGCATATGGAACAATGAACTGGTTCAAAATTGGGAAAGGAATACATCAAAGCTGTATATTGTCACTCTGTTTATTTTACTTCTATGCAGAGTACATCATATGAAATACTAGGCTGGATTATTCCACAAGCTGGAATCAGGAGAAATATCAATAACCTCAGATATGCAGATGATACCACTCTAAAGGCAAAATGTGAAGGGGAACTAAAGAGCCTCTTGATTAAGGTGAAAAAGGAGAGTGAAAAAGTTGGCTTGAAGCTCAGCTTTCAAAATACTAAGACCATGGCATCCAGTCCCATCACTTCCTGGCAAATAGAATGGAGAAAATTGGAAACAGTAACAGATTTTATTTTCTTGGGCTCCAAAATCACTGCAGATGGTGAATGCAGCCATGAAATAAAGACACATGCTCCTTGGAAGGAAGCTATGATAAACCTGGGCAGTGCATTAAAAAGCAGAGACATCACTTTGCTGACAAAGATTCATACAGTCAATGCTATGGTTTTCCAGGAGTCATGTATGAATGCAAGAGCTGGACCATAGAGAATGCTGAGTGCTAAAAAACTGATGCTTTCAAACTATAGTGCTGGAGAAGACTCTTGAGAGTCACTTGGACTGCAAAGAGATCAAACCTATGAATGCTAGAAGAAATCCGCTCTGAGTATTCATTGGAAGGACTGATGCTGAAGCTGAAACTCCAATACTTTGGCACCTGGTGTGAAGATATGACTCACTGGAAAAGACCCTAATACTGGGAAAGATTGAAGGCAAAAGAAGAAGGGTTAGCAGAGGATGTGATGGTTAGATCAGATCAGATCAGATCACTCAGTCGTGTCAGACTCTTTGCGACCCTATGAATCGCAGCACGCCAGGCCTCCCTGTCCAACACCAACTTCTGGAGTTCACTGAGACTCACGTCCATCGAGTCAGTGATGCCATCCAGCCATCTCATCCTTGCAGCCCCAAATCAATGGACATGAATCTGAGCAAACTCCAGGAGACAGTAAAGGACAGGGAAGCCTGACATGCTGCAGTCCATGGGGTGTCAGAGAGTCAGACATGACTTAATGACTGAACAACCACAGCAACAATGTTACAAGTGTCTATTGATGGTGTACTAGATAAAGGTATATATGTAGGTATGTATAATGGAGTTAAATATTTATATATATAATGGAAAAAAGTCATAAAATGAATTAAATCTTGCCATTTGTGACAACATGGATGGATCTACAGGGTATTTATTATTCTAAGAGAAATATTATATACAAAGACAAATGATCTCATTTATATGTGGGATCTAATAAACAATATAAAATGAAAACAGATTTGTAGATACAAAGAACAAATAGTGGTTGCTAGAAGGAGGGAAAATAGAAAGTTGGGTGAATTAGTTGAAGGGGATTAAGAGTGGCAAAGCTCTAGTTATATAATAAATAACAGGTATATAATCTATAGCAGAAGGAATATTGTGAATAATATTGTAATAACTTTGTATGGGCATAGATGGTTACCAGACTTATGGTTATCATGTTATAATGTATGCAAATGCTAAATCATTACTGAGTACACTAACATATCTACCATATATGTTAACATATATATATATGAAAATAACATGTATGTATATATCAGCTGTATTTCAAATTTAAAAAAGAAACACTTATTAAACCAACAGAAAACTTTTTACTAGTAAACAAGTTCCAGAAAACAATAAATAATATGTTCAAAGTTATAAAGGAACATCTCTGTTGATCTATAATTCTATACCCAATTAAACCATTGTACAAAAGGAAAGAAAACAAAGATATTTTGTATGAATGAAAACACAAAGCTAGAAAAAGTTTTCTCTTAAATTTGTAGGCCTTATATTGCATATAAGAATACTGGATTGGAAACACTGGAACACTGCCAAAGCCTTGTCAAGCTGGGAATCAAGATCCATCCTGAACTCCTCAATATCTTTCACTCTTCACCCCATATATATTCTCTTTTCAATACCTATGTATTGAAATCCTTAAAAATCTCTCATACCCATCCACTGCTTTCCATATTCACAGCCATCACTCCAGTCCAAGTAAGGTTATCTATTTCTACAATTACTGCAATCTTGTCTGTGCCTTTGATATTATTTCTCACTGCATTCAATTCTGCACTAAGCCAAGGTGCTTCTTGTATTGGAAGACAAAACAGAAAACAGATACATAACTGTGGCTGTTTTTGATACAGAGACTTTTTGCAAATTCCAGGGGAAATGGATGATGAAGGGAAAACTGTATTGAGGTAGAAAATTTTTAATCATTTTGTTTATGGAATACTAAAGTCCTTGAGGTTAATTTGTACTGTGAGTGTGTGTGTGTGTGTGTGTGTGTGTAAGTCACTTCAGTTGTGTCCAGCTCTTTGCAACGCTATGGACTATAGCCCACCAGGCTCCTCTGTCCATGGGATTCTCCAGGCAAGAATACTGGAGTGGGTTTCCATGCCCTCCTCCAAGGGATCTTTCCCACCCAGGGATAGAATGCATGTCTCTTAAGTCTCCTGCATTGTCAGGCAGTTTCTTTCCCACTCGTGCTACCTGGAAAGGCCCAAGTTGTACCATAATTACAAGTAAATAATATAATGAAATTAGGAAGTGCTTTTTGGGCAATAAGAATTTGTTGACTTGGTTGTTTCATTTTTAGTACAGTTAAGATTTATTTCTATCTCAAAGCTTTCAGCCAAAATTGATTCCTGGGGAAGGAGGGCTCTGCTCTCTAGCTGTGGAGGGCAAGTCTGATAGGAACTCAACCATAATGGTGATATATGACCTGAAGTTCACACCTGTTTCAACTCCCAGTGAAGGAGATGCCATAGCACAAGGAATCCTTACACATTTTTTGTCTGGCTTTGGTCTGGGAGTGATTCATTGATCAGGACTACTTGGGTCTCCCTCCCTAAAAGCAATGGGACTGGGAAACATAGCTTTCTGTGTGCCCAGAATAGAGAACTGGATCATCTCTACAGAGTCAGTCTATTCACTCTACACCCCAGTCACTTTCTTTCCTGTGTAGAGACTTTTCCCACCCACCCACTAAAGAAGACAACCCCGTTGCACACTAAACACAGAGCCAGGCTATTTCTTTTCTTATCCAGGTCACATGTGATCCTTTGATCTCATTCTGAGCAATAAAGGCCAGTTTCTGTCACTTTATCAGATGACTAGCAACGACAGCTCCCTGGCCCCTGGAGTGATCTGGTTAGAGCTGCATTGGGGCTGAACCTGAGTGGGCCGCTTTGTATCTGATGATATGAAAGAGGAACAGCTCCTGTGGGATCTGAAAGCAGAGGTGGTAAAGAATGATGTCTGTGTGGCCTTTACAAAAAAGCTTCCTGCCATTAAGAGAACATATGAAAAAACGGATGTGACTCCCACATCCAGAATCAGTTTCATCCACAAATGTGCACATAATGTGTGGTGATGTATACTGCTTCATGATCCTGGCGTGCTGTGAGAATTGGGTTCAACCTCAAGGAGAGTGTGGATCATGGCAGTGACTTGTTTCTTTTAAGGTGAGGGTATGTTAGATTGCCACCTGCCCAGCCAGACAAAGGAGTTACTCCTCTGTTTACCTTGGGTGGGATTCTTGGGGTAGTTGAGACTCAGAAAAGGGAGGAAGTGGGGAAAGAGGCTGTGGAGTGAGAACAGAGGGCAGATTGCCTCAGTCTGTAAGGGTGGCAACAGCCAAGGGAAGAAGTCAGCAAGCCCCCTCCCCCACGACAGCTAATGACAAATTAGCTGACTTCCAGGTTTTCTTTTTCTCTTCCGTAATCCTCTTATGAAAGCCTCACATATTTAGCAAAGCATGCTAGTATAGCCTCGGGGAAGGAAATAAATAGATTGTATTTATTTCTGTGGTGAGGCAGCATGGGAGAGGCCCACGCTCACAGGGCAGCGATGGAGAGGCCAGTAATGTGTGTGAGGAGCCTCAAGCCGTGCCGAGGAGTGAGCAGCAGTAACGGGAAAAACAGAGCCCTCCTTTCTGGAGGTCCTCAGACAAAATTTTGTACTTGGAGCAGACGGAGGATTTTTCCCACAAATTTACGTTGTCAGTCACTAACACTCTCGTAGGTGCTGGGGGAGAGAGAACAGAACCACCACAGCCTACACCTCGTGGGGCAAGAGTACTCAAGCAAGACAATCGAAAAACACCCTCGTGCTTCCAGGTGGCAAGTAGCAAAGGATCCGCTGCTCACACAGGAGACGCAGCCTGGATCCCTGAGACGGGAAGGATTCCTGGAGGAGGAAATGGCAGCCCACTCAGTATTCTTGCATGGAAAATTCCATGGAGAGAGGAGCCTGGTGGGCTACAGTCCGTGGGGTCCCCAAGAGTCAGACACGACTAAGTCACTGAACACACACACACAAGTTGTGTCCTATGGTGGTAAGAGCTGTGCAGAAAATAGTGTGGTGATGGGATGGCAGGTGCTGGGGGAGGGTTCCGTGCCATTTAAGAGGAGACCGGAGGCCCTCTCCAAGAAGATGACATTTGAGCAGAGAGCTGAAGGAGGTTGTGATTGATCCATACAGATGTCTGCAAAAGAATGTTCTAGGCAAAGGGAACAAGTGAAAAAGACAAGCCTGCAGTGTGCTTGATATTTTTGATAGCTTAGTAAAGAAAGAAGCTCCATATGTCCATGTGACTCACTGCTATCCCTACTGGTATATATTGGCATCAAATCTTATTTTCCACTGAGAAAGTCATTAAATTCATCAGAAACTGAGCATGATTGACTGGTTTTTCTTGAGGATTTAGTCAAGAAATGGAAGAAAAACATGAACATTTTAACTTTTATACCAGAGTTTTCTGATCTTCCATAGGGCAAATCTGGAAGCATTTGATTAACCTCCGGCAAGATATGTCCCTATTCGTTTTGGGGGTTTTGTTTTGTCCTCTTTTGTTTGGGGGATCACTTTGGAGAGTCAGGGGTTTGAGAGGTTTTTTGTTTTGTTCTTGAGAAAGAGCAAAAAGACTAGACAACTCTAATAGTTTTTCAGAACAGAGTCAATTCGTGATTTGCCTTACTTGGAAGCCATGTTTGGCCACATTAATGTGATACATCTTTTTACTCAAGGTCTTCCATCACTGTCAGTGAGGCTACTGCAAGAATATGTGCATTTGGGTCAAGTTGCTCATTTCTGCAGGGAAGATTGAAGGTAAAGAACTATATAAATGTAATGTTAATAAAGTGTTTCCACAGTCTAGAATTAAGAGTGACCAAGCTTTAATGTCTCTGCAAGCAGAAAGCTGCAGATACCTGGAAATAAAAGAAAGAAAGAAAAGGAGAAATGAAAGGAAGAAAGAAAGGGGGAAAATGTAGTGTGCTTTTGATGTAAAAAAAGCCAGTGATTACTTAAACATTTATTTTTATTTTGATGCCAAGAATTATGGAACACCCTGACTTCAAAGGCTGAGGTAGGAAGTGTAATCAACCGTCTCACAGTTCACCCTCAGATAAGAGGGGACTTGTATGGGGAATTTCAGAGATCAGGTTTCCAACCTGAGCAGCTGAATTCATGTAACATCATTTCCTTTGTCTTCAAATCAAAGAAACTCCCTTTAAGAAGAACAATGACACAGATGCTGTCCGTGGCAGGAAAATTACAATAAATTCATGCCTGATTTTTAAAGTCACCTAAATAAAAGTAACCCTTAAAAAACTTAGTTTCTTTCTTTCCCTTTCTTTCTCTTTCCTACTTTCTTTTCCTTTTCTTTCTTCTTTTTATGTTTACAGATATGTGCAGCTAGCTTGATTTCTCCTATCCTCTCTCTTCCTTTCTTTCTCTTTTGTGAATAAGTTTAAAAGCATATTAAAATTTACTTTTAAAATCTACACAAGTTACAATTATGTTAACTTTTTAGGAAATGACCATTTGTTGTTGGTATGAGAGAGCATGACTGAAAGATGCAGTTATTTGTAGAGATTGATTTTACATTCTGTCTCTGAAAAGAAATCAATTTTCCATTCAACAGACTACGTTGTATGCACTTCTTATGTATATGTGTGTTTACATGCAGTTTCCTAGGAACAAATATATAGCTTTCATCAAATTCTCAAATGGCTTTCAAAGGAATACAAATTTAATAAGCCAAGGCCCACTGCCTTAAACCAAACCCTAGCTCTACTCTGGGAACGGTTCTTCTATTCTCTCCAGTAGAGTCTATTAAATTCCTCACATTTCACAAATCTCAGCACCGGAATACGATCCCCACTACCATTTCCAAACCACTCCTCACCAACCATCTTGTATCCTGTTTATCCTCATATTATCACTGTCTTCCACCAACTTCCTTTTCTTTGTCCTTTATCTACTTATAAACCTCATAACCTAATTCTTGGTGTTCCTCTTCTCTACATGTTCTGCCAGCATTAACAGAAAGTTGAGCACATAGGTGAACAATATATCCAAAACTATCCTCAAACATCTGTTTATTTTTATAATTTCAATGACCTTCCCCATCATTCTAAATCTGTCGTCACTTGAAATGTTCATGTCTGATTTTCTATACTTAAACATCACAATCTAATAACCAAAACTCCTAACCTTTCAACTGTCAACTTAAAAGAATGCACAACACAAGAGTTGCAAGTTAAGTTTCATTTGGGGCAAAATGAGGACTGCAGCCCAGGAGACAGCACCTCAGATAGCTCTGAGAAACTGCTCCAAAAGAGGCAAGGGAGAAGGTCAGTACATACGTGATTTCAGTGAAGGGAGAATACAAGAAATCGGTTCAGTTCAGTTTAGCCGCTGTCATGTCCAACTCTGCAGCACGCCAGCCCTCCCTGTCCATCACCAATTCCCAGAGCTTGCTCAAATTCATGTCCATTGAGTCGGTGATGCCATTCAATATATATAACCATCTCATGGTTTTATATATAACCATCTCCTCCTCTGTCGTCCCCTTCTCCTCCTGCCTTCAATCTTTCCCAGCCTCAGGGACTTTTCCAATGAATCAGTTCTTCACATCAGGTGGCCAAAGGATTAGAGTTTCACCTTCAGCATCAGTCCTTCCAAAGAATATTCAGGACTAATTTCCTTTAGGATGGACTTGTTGGATCTCCTTGCAGTCCAAGGGACTCTCAACAGTCTTCTCCAACACCACAGTTCAAAAGCATCAATTCTTTGGCACTCAGCTTTCTTTATAGTACAACTCTCACATCCATACATGACTACTGGAAAAACCATAGCCTTGACTAGACAGACCTTTGTTGGCAAAGTAATGTCTCTGCTTTTTAATATGCTGTCTAGATTGGTCATAGCTTTTCTTCCAAAGAACAAACATCTTTTCATTTCATGGCTGCAGTCACCATCTGCAGTGATTTTGGAGCCCCAAAAAATAAAGCCTGACACTGTTTCCACTGTTTCCCCATCTATTTCCCATGAAGTGACTGAACCAGATGCCGTGATCTTCGTTTTCTGAATGTTGAGCTTTAAGCCAGCTTTTAAACTCTCCTCTTTCATTTTCGTCAAGAGGCTCTTTAGTCCTTTGCCTTCTGCCATAAAGGCGGTGTCATCTGCATTGCTGAGGTTATTGATATTTCTCCCGCCAATCTTGGTTGCCGCTTGTGCTTCACCCAGGCCGGCATTTTGTATGATTTACTCTGCATATAAGTTAAATAAGCAGGGTGACAATATACAGCCTTTTCCAATTTGGAACCAGTCTGTTGCTCCATGTCCAGTTCTAACTGTTGCTTCTTGACCTGCATACAGATTTCTCAGGAGGCATACAAGCAATAAAACACATATTTTTCCAGATTTCTACTAGTCTTGTGACATTTTTGCTAGTCATGAGTAACAGTTGTCACCATGAAGGATTTTAGAGCTTTTCTGGATCAGAGGAGATACAAGAATTGGGCTCATAAAATGGCTCCTGAAAATTTCTAACTATATGAAGAAATGCCCTGCCGGTTCTTCCCTGAGCACAGAGTGCATCATTTCTGCTCCTTGAGAGGTTGTTGAAAATCAGCAGCACATGATTTAATCCTTGTAGAAGTAGAGAGAAGTGCCCATGGCAAGTGCCAGTTTGTAGTTGACAGTGATTCTTTCACTCAGCTAGTTACCTAACACCTGTAGCTGCAAAGCAGCCCAATGGTTACAGCAAGAGCTCTGGAACAGACACTCTGGGCTTAAGAGCAGTTCTACTACTTATAAGATGTATGAACATGAGCAAGTTTTTTAAGTTCTCTAAGCCTTTGTTTTTTCTTTTGGAAATAACAGTTGTTGTTGAGAAGATAATATAACCCATAACATTTAGCATGATGCATGATGCTACTGAGGAAGCAGACAATAAATCACAGTCCTGTTTGTTATTATTTGACCTTAGCAAGGTCTCTAGTGACTTCCTTCCTGAAATCTCTTCTTTGTTAACTCATTTCTAAACTCACTTCCCTCCCTAAACAATGTAGTCTTTCACTTTAGACATTCTCCTGCCAATGTGTGTAATTCTTTTACCCCTCTCTGCCTCCGCTACCCTCACTGAACAAAACCCCAGCCCTAGATTGTTATCAAAAAATAAAAAAATCCTATGATTTGGTATGCTGTATTGGGCCCAGTATAAGTGTTCAATAAATTGTGAGTGAATTAATACTATCGTAAATTCAAAGCCTTCAAAGACCCTCAGAGCTGCTCAGTAGACTTATTTCTTAGTCATCTCTTTCCTTTTTTTCAAAACAGTTTTTTCAAACATTCTCTACCTTTTTCTATCACACTGCCTGATTTCTCAGGAATTGCAATCTATGTATTTTCTTCTCTCTCCTGTGTCCTACTCTTTTGGACTTTCTCCATAAGCCCTGAATTGCATATGAGTCTCTCTCCAGCCCAGATGCAAACAAAACCATACTTCAAAGTCAAATCCATTCTTCTTCTTCATATCCTCTCCAGTGTTCACCCATTTCTCTTTTTTTCCAGTCAAATTTCTTGAAAGTGTTGTCTAAGATTGTCTGTGCTTTCTCACCTCCCATGTACTCCTCAATATGACTTGTACCCTCACCAGACAATTGAAACTGCTCCTGAGAACGTTACTTGCTGCAATAGAAGCTTGACATTTTGGCATCAATTGACATTTTGACCTCTAGATATTTTCCTTTGAATGCTTTCTTCCCCTGAGGTTATATATATGTATACATATATATATATATAGTAGCTTTATTGAGATGTAATTCACATACCGTAAAGTTTACCCCTTTAAAGAAGACAAATCAATGGGTTTTAGTATATTCACAAAGTTGTGCGTTGATCACTATGATCTAATTTCAGAATATTTTATCACCTCCCAAAAGAGACCTTGTACCCAGTAATGGTCACTCCATATTTTCTCCTGCTCTGGCAAACATGAATCTACTTTCTGACTCCCAGATTTGCCTATTCTGTTCATTTCATATAATGAAATCATATAACCTATGGCTTTTTGTATTGGGCTTCTTTCACTTAGCACATTTTGAAGGTTCATCTATATTGTAGCATGTATCAGAGCTTCATTAATTTTTGCGGTTGAATAACATCACATGAAGTTGTGGCATATGTGTTGTCATTATTAATTAGTTAATGTGCATTTAGATTGATTCCATTTTTTGGCTACTATGAACTTTTATGTGCAAATTTTTTGAGTATATACCAAGAAGTGAAACTGTTGAGTTACACGGTCACTGGATATGTAACTCTTTGAGGAAATGTCAAGCAGTTTGTTAGGGTGTCTGCACCAGAAACGTAAGAGGGTTCTAATTTCCTCACATCATTGACAATGTTTGGTATTATCTATAATTTTTAATTATAGCCATTTTAGTTGGTGTGAAATGGTATCTCATTGTAGCTTGAGTTTGCATTTTCCTAATGAATAATGACATTGGACATCAATTTTATTTGCTTCTGAGCCATTTGTTTATCTTCTTTGGAGAAATATCTATTTTCTCTTGGTGTCTATGAAATCATACTTTGCTAGTTTTCCACCCTGTTATGTAGGTTCCTTTTCATTTTGAATATTGGTATCTCATTATTTTGTGCCAGATTTTATCCTGAGGTGACCTCATCCATCCCAAATATTCATTAAAATCTAAATATCAAATATGCTTACATCTCTACCTCTTGTTCAGCTTTTTCCTGAGGTCCCGATTTGGCTATCCAAGTATATTCTGGACATCTTCATCTGCATAATCTAAAAACATCTCAAACTGAGCATGATTAAACTTAATCCATTGCTCTCCACCAACCCAAATCTGTCCTTCCCATGACCCAGCCATTCAACCCAAACCAACATGCTAGCTATCTTCGTCTTCCCCTTTCACTAAACCATGCAAGTAAAATATCCAAATCCACTTTGTTCTATTTCTTCAGTTCTCTGAATAGGGTCTTCCATCATGTCCCTGTAATCAGTGCCTTAGGTCAGACCTCTTCATTAAATATCGAATCACAGATTAGAGTGGAAAATACTACAGGCTGGCTCCCTTAACACCACTCCCTCCTGTCCTGCCAACATGAACAGAGACTAGTATCCTTAAGGGCTCTATTTCCCAAGGTACCTTCAATTGGGGTTTTCCATACTGATTTACCAAGCAGAATTATCTTCCAGGGTAAAAGAGAGATGTAAGTATGATGAGATGGCAGTCACTCACTTCTGAAAGCACTGGCAAGGAAGCAAACTGGTTATCCCGTGGCGCTTTTCCTGGACATCCTGAGATCCTTATGCATGCTTCTTAACCTGTGCTCTGTGCCAACATCATCTGGAGAGGTTTTTTTGTTTAATTTTTAATATGACTGGCCCTGCTCCAGGGCAAGTAAATACAGTCTCTGGAGGTGCAAACCCAGCGTCAGTGGCTTTGTAAAGGTGATGCTAATGTGCAGCCAACTTAGGGAAAACTTACTCGGATGTCCAACTGGTCCCTAACTTCCTGGTTGCCAAGTCCAACCCACAGAGCAGCCATAGCTCCTGATTCAGCAGTTTTCCTGAGAGTGGACAAGGCAGTGTGATTCTTGAATAGGAGTGGTAGCAGCAAACAGCAATTCTTTGGCCACCCAGCATGGGAATGTGAATTGTGCAGTTGTTGTTTTAGGAAGCTCAGACTAGAATCAGCTTTGCCAGTCCTTCCAACACGTCTATAAGTTGCTTGCTAAGTCACTTCAGTTCAGTTCAGTCACTCAGTCGTGTCCGACTCTTTGCAACCCCATGGACTGCAGCACGCCAGGCCTCCCTGTCCATCACCAACTCCCAGATCTTACTCAAACTCATGTCCATTGAGTAGGTGATGCCATCCAACAATCTCACCCTCTGTTGTCCCCTTCTCCTCCCACCTTCAATCTTTCCCAGCATCAGGGTCTTTTCTAATGAGTCACTTCTTCATATCAGGTGGCCAAAGTATTGGAGTTTCAGCTTCAACATTAGTCCTTCCAATGAATGTTCAGGAATGGTTTGATCTTGCAGTCCAAGGGACTCTCAAGAGTTTTCCATTGAGAAAGAAGTTTGAACCACAGTTCCAAAGCACCAATTTTTTGGTGCTCAGCTCTCTTTATAGTCCAACTCAGAAAAGTTATGACCAACCTAGACACATATTAAAAAGCAGAGACATTACTTTGCCATCAAAGGTCCATCTAGTCAAGGCTATGGTTTTCCCAGTAGTCATGTATGGATGTGAGAGTTGGACTATAAAGTCACTTCAGTCTTGTCCAACTCTTTATAACCCCATGGACTAAAGCCTGCCAGGCTCATCTGTCCATGGAATTTTCCAGGCAAGGATACTGGAGTGGGTTGCCATTTCCTCCTCCAGGGGATTTTCCCAACCTAGGGATTGAACCCACATCTCTTATGTCTCCTGCACTGGCAGGAGGATTTTTTACCACCAGCACCATCTGGGAAGCCCAAGTTGCTTAGTACCCTGTAATAAATCCCTTTCTGGTGAAACTGGCAAGGAATTGTTCAGTTGTGTGCTACTGAACCATACCCAATACAGATACCTAAAATTCAAGTCAGACCACATCACATTCATGATTTAAATAATTTACTGTTCCATTCTGTTCTTACAATAAATTTAATAAATTACAAGGTTTTTTGTGACCTGGCATCTGCCTTTTTTAAAGGCTCATTAGAAGTATGTATTAAAAGTAATGTAGAAATGCATATCTTCATTGAGGAGCTTTTTTGTTGACTCAGACATAAAGAATCCACCTGCAATGCAAGAGACCAGGGCTTGATCCCTGGGTCTGGAAGACCCCTGGAGAATAAAATGCCAACCCACTCCACTTTTCTTGCCTGGAGCATCTCATGGACAGAAGAGCCTGGTGGGCTACAGACCATAATGTTTCAAAGAGTTGGACACAACTGAAGCAACTTAGCATGCATAGTTGATTAATAATATTGTGTTAGTTTTAGATATACAGCAAAATGATTCAGTTTTACATATACATATATCTATTCTTTTTTCAAATTCTTTTCCCATTTAAATTGTTACAAAATATTGAACAGAGTTCCCTATAGGTCCTGGTTGATTATCCATTTTAAATATAGCAGTGTGTATATGTCCGTCCCAAATTCCCAATCTATCCCTCCCTCTCACTCTTCCTGCCTGCTAACCATAAGTTCATTCTCTAAGTCTGTGAGTCTGCCTCCATTTTGTAATTAAGTTCATTTGTATCATTTTTTAAAGATTCTGCCTGTAAGTGATGTTATATGATATTTGTCTTTCTCTAACTTAATTCATTTAATATGATAATCACCAGATCCATCCATGTTGCTGCAAATAGTGTTATTTCATTTTTTTGATGGCTGAGTAACATTCCATTATATATTTGTATCAGGTCTTCTTTATCCATCCCCTGGTGAACATTTACTTTATCATGTTTTGGCTATTGTAAACAGTGTTGCAATGAATATTGGGGTGCATGTATACTTTCAAACTAAGTGCTTCTTTGGATATATGTCCAGCAGTGGGATGGCTGTATCATATGGTAGCTCTGCTTTCACTTTAAGGGATACTGTTCTCCATAGTGGCTATACCAATTTACATTTCCACCAACAGTATAAGAGCCTTTATGCCAAACCCTCTCCAGTATTTATTGTTTGTAGATTTTTGATGATGACCATTCTGACTGGCATGAAATGATATTTCACTGTAGTTTTATTTACATTTCTCTAATAATTAATGACACAAATAGTCAGACATGACTTAGCAACTAAATAACAACCGCAATTAGTGATGTTGAACATATTTTCATGTGCCTCTTGACTATCTGTATGTCTTCTTTGGACAAGTGTCTATTTAGATCATCTGACCAATTTTTGATTGTTCGTTTTGATGATATTGAGCTGCATTCATTGTTTGCATATTTTGGAGAATAATCCTTTATCGGTTGCATCATTTGCAAATATTGTCTCCCTTTCTGTGGGTTGTATTTTGTTTTCCTTATGGTTGTTTATACAAAAGCTTTTGAGTTTAATTAGGCTCTATTTGTTTATTTTTGCTTTTATTTCCATTACTCTGGGAGACAAATCAAAAAGGAAATTGCAATTGAAGTCAGAGAGTTTTCTGCCTATGTTTTCTTTTAAAAGTTTTGCAGTATCCAGTCTTACATTCAGTTCCTTAATATGTTTGGTGTTAAAGAGTGTTCTAATTTCATTTTTTACATGTATTATAGCTATCCAATTTTCTCCGCACCATTTATTGAAGAGATTGTCTTCCCTCCATTGTATATTCTTACCTACTTTGTCATAGATTAGTTGACCACAGATGCATAGATTTATCTTTGGGCTTTCTATTCTGTTCCATGGATATATTTTCTGTTTTTGTCCCAGTGCCATCCTGTTTTGACTACCATAGCTTTGTAGTAGAGTCTAAAGTCAGGAAGTCTGATTCCTCCAGCTCTGCTTTTCTTTCTCAAAATTACTTTGGCTATTTGAGGTCTTCCACACAAATAGCCAATTTTTTTCTAGTTCTTGAAAAATTCCATTGGTAATTTGGTAAGGATTGCAGTGAATCTGTAGATTGCCTTGGGTAGTATAGTCATTTTGACAATATTGATTCTTCCTATCAAATACATGGTACATCTTTCTACCGTTTGTGTTGTCTTCAATATCTCACATCACCTACTTATGGTTTTCTAATTAAAGGTCTTTTGTACCCTTTGCTGTTGTGATTCAGCTGCTCAGTCGTGTCTGAGTCTTTGAGACACTATGGACTGCAGCACATCAGGCTTCCCTGCCCTTCATCATCTCCCGGAGTTTGCTCAAACTCATGTCCATTGAGTCAGTGATGCCATCCAACCATCTCATCCTCTGTCATCCCCTTCTGCTCCTGCTTTCAATCTTTCCCAGCATCAGGGTCTTTTCCAATGAGTGAGTTCTTTGCATCAGGTGGCCAGATACTGGAGTTTCAGCTTCAGCATCAGTCCTTCCAATGAATATTCAGGACTGATTTCCTTTAGGATTGACTGGTTGGATCTCTTTGCAGTTCAAGGGACTCTCAAGAGTCTCCTTCAACACCACAGTTCAAAAGCATCAATTCTTCAGTGCTCAGCCTTCTTTATGGTCCAACTCTCACATCCATACATGACTAATGGAAAAACCATAGCACTGACTAGACAGAACTTTGTTGGCAAAGTAATGTCTCTCCTTAACAGACTGTCTAGGTTTGTCATAGCTTTTCTTCCAAGGACCAAGCATCTTTTAATTACATGGCTGCAGTCACCATCTGCAGTGATTTTGGTGCCCAAGAAAATGAAGTCTGTCTCTGTTTCCATTGTTTCCCCATGTATCTGCCATGAAGTGATGGGACCAGATGCCATGATCTTAGTTTTTTGAATATTGAGTTCTAAACCAGCTTTTTCACTCTCCTCTTTAACCTTCATCAAGAGGCTCTTTTGTTCCTCTTCACTTTCTTTCACAAGAATGGTGTCATCTGCATATCTGAGGTTACTGATAGTTTTCCATGCAGTCTTGATTCCAGCTTGTGCTTCATCCAGCCTGGCATTTCACATGATCTACTCTGCATTTAAGTTAAACAAGCAGTCAACAATATTCCTTTCCCAATTTGAAAACAGTCCATTGTTCCATGTCCAGTTCTAAGTGTTGCTTCTTGTCCAGCATACAGATTTTTCAGAAGGCAGGTAAGGTGGCTTGTATTCCCATCTCTTTAAGAATTTTCCACAGTTTACTGTGATCCACACAGTCAAAGGCTTTAGCATAGTCAATGGAGCAGAAGTAGATGTATTACTGGAATTCTATTGCTTTGCCTATGATTCAGCAATGTGGGCAATTTGATTTCTGGTTCTTCTGCCTTTTCTAAATCCAGCTTGAACATCTGAAAGTTCTCAGCTCATGTACTGTTGAAACCTGACTTGGAGAATTTTGAGCGTTACTTTGTTAGCATATGAAATGAGTGCAATTGTGCAATAATTTGAACAGTCTTTGACATCGCCTTTCTTTAGAATTGGAATGAAAACTGACCTTTTCCTGTCCTGTGGCCACTGCTGAGTTTTCCAAATTTTCTGGCATATTGAGTGCAGCACTTTCACAGCATCATCTTTTAGTTTTATAAATAGCTCAGCTGAAATTCTATCACCTCCACTAGTTTCATTGGTAGTGATATCTCCTGAGGCCCACTTGACTTCACATTCCAGAATGTCTGGTTCTAGGTGAGTGATCACACCATTGTGGTTATCTGGGTCATTAAAGTCTTTTTTATACAGTTCTTCTGTGTATTCTTGCCACCTCTTCTTAATGTCTTCTGCTTCTGTTAGGTCCATACCATTTCTGTCCTTTATTGAGCCCATCTTTGCATGGAATGTTCCTTTGGTATCTCTAATTTTCTTGAAGAGATCTCTAGTCTTTCCCATTCTATTGTTTTCTTCTATTTCTTTGCACTGATCACTGAGGAAGGCTTTCTTATCTCTCCTTGTTATTCTTTGGAACTTTGCATTCAGGTGGGTATATCTTTCCTTTTCTCCTTTGCCTTTTGCTTCCCTCCTTTTCTCAGTAGTATGTAAGGCCTCCTCAAACAACTATTTTGCTTTCCTGTATTTTTTTCCCTTGGGGATGGTACA
Source organism: Bos grunniens (assembly GCF_055505025.1). Classification (NCBI taxonomy): domain Eukaryota; kingdom Metazoa; phylum Chordata; class Mammalia; order Artiodactyla; family Bovidae; genus Bos; species Bos grunniens. The sequence goes on along the minus strand of NC_141176.1, from coordinate 3,432,679 downwards.
ATGTCCATCCTGTACAATGTCACTAACCTCCATCCATAGTTTTTCAAGCACTCTGTCTATCAGATCTAATCCCTTGAATCCGTTTGTCATTTCTACTGTATAATCATAAGCGATTTGATTAAAGTCTTACCCAAAAGGCATAATGGTTTTCCCTACTTTCTTCAATTTCAGTCTGAATTTGGCAATAAGGAGTTCATGATCTGAGCCACAGTCAGCTTCTGGTCTTGGTTTTGCTGACTGTATAGAGCTCTATTTTTCAGTGCAAAGAATATAACAAATCTGATTTCGGTATTGACCATCTGGTGATGTCCATGTGTAGAGTTGTCTCTTGTGTTGTTGGACAAGGGTGTTTGCTATGACCAGTGCATTCTCTTGGCAAAACTCTGTTAGCCTTTGCCCTGCTTCATTTTGTACCCAAGGCCAAACTTTCAGGTTTCTCTTGGAAACCTTCTGTTACTAACCTTCTGTTACTCAGGTTTCCTGCTTTTGCATTCCAGTCCCCTACAATGAAAAGAACATATTTTTTTCATGTTAGTTCTAGAAGATCTTATAGGTCTTCATGGAACCATTTAATATCAGCTCCTTCCACATTAGTAGTTGAGGCATTGACTTGGATTACTGTAATATTATGTTTGTCTTGGAAACAAACAGAGATCATTCTGTTATTTTTGAGACTGCACCCAAATACTGCATTTCAGACTCTTTTGTTGACTATGAGGGCTACTGCATTTCTTTAAGGGACTCTTCCCCACAGTAGTAGTAGTGGTTACAGTGGTCAACTGAACTAAATGTGCCCATTCCAGTCCATTTTAGTTCGCTAATTCCTAAAATGTCAGTGTTCATTCTTGCCATTTCCTGTGTGATCACATCCAGTTTACCTTTTTCATGGACCTGACATTCCAGGTTCCCGTGGAATATTGTTCTTTACAGCATTGGACTTTGCTTTCACAACCAGACACATCCACAGCTGGGCCTTGTTTCTGCTTTGGCTCAGCCTCTTTATTATTTCTGGAGCTATTTCTCTGCTCTTCTCCAGTAGCATATTGGGCCCCTACTGACCTGGAGAGTTCATCTTTCGGTGTCATTTTCTTTTGCCTTTTTATACTGTTCATTTGTATCCTTAGGTAGGTACATTCCACAGTAATTAATTCTTTTGATTTGATGGTAAATGAAATTGTTTCTTTAATTTCTCTTTGTGATATTTTGTTATGGTATATAGAAATGCAATAATTTCTGTGTATTAATCTTGTTTCCTGCAGATTCATTGAATTCTTGGACAATCTCTAGTAGTTTTCTGGTAACAACCTTAAGATTTTCTGTGTATAGTATCATGTTACCTTCAAACAGTGACCGTTTTGCTTCCTCCTTTCCAATTTGGATTCTTTTTCTTCTTCTTCTTCTCTGATTGCTATGGCAAGGGTTCCAAAAACTATGTTAAATAAAAGTGGTGAGAGTGGACACATTGTCTTGTTCCTGATTTTAGAGGAAACATTTTCAGCTTTTCATCGAGTACGATGTTAGCTGTATGTATGTGTGTGCTCAGTTGTGTCCAACTCTTTGCAGTCCCGTTAACTGCAGCTCATCAATCTCCTCTGCCTATAGAATTTCCCAGGCACAAATACTGGAGTGGGTTGCAATTTCCTCCTCCAGATGATGTTAGGTGTAGGTTTGTCATATACGGCCTTTCCTATGTTGAGGTATGCTTCCTCTATGCTCACTTTCTGGAGAGCTTTATTATAAATGGGTGTTGAATTTTGTCAAAAACTTTTTCTCCATCTATTGTGATGATCATGTGGCTTTTATTTTTCAGTTTGTTGATGTGGTGTGTTACATCAATAGATTTGTGGATATTGAAATATATTTGCATTCCTGGGATAAATCCCGCTTGATTATGGTGTATGATTCTTTTAATGTGTTATTGGATTGGATTGCTAGTATATTGTTGAGGATTTTTGAGTGTATGTTCGTCACTGACATTGGCTTGTAGTTTTTCTTTTGGGGGTATTTTTTTCTGGTTTTGGTACCAGAGTCATGGTGGCCTCGATGAACTTGGGAGTGTTGTTTCCTCTGAAATTTTTTGAAGTAACTTGAGAAGAATAGGAGTTAACTCTTCATTAAATGTCTGATAGAATTTGTTTGTGAAGTCATCTAGTTCAGAACTTCTGTCTGTGGGGAGTTTTTAAATCACATTTTCAATTTTAATATTTGTGATTGGCATGCTTGTGTTTTCTATTTCTTCCTTGTTCAGTCTGGGGAGATTGTGCCTTTCTGAGAATTTGTCTGTTTCTTTCAGGTTGCCCATTTTCTTGGCACATAGTTGCTTGTGGTAGTCTCTGTTGATAATTCCAATTTCTGGTTTTAATTTTATATTTGTGTGCAGACAATTTTCTACCTTTATTATATTTTGCCTTTGCTGGTGCACTTTTCCATTTACAATTTTCTTGTTTCTAGTTATAACCTTTTCTTTTCCACATAGAGAAGTTCCTTTAGCATTTGTTGCAAAGCTGGTCTGGTGATGCCGAATTCTATTAGTTTTTGTGTGTCTATAAAGCTTTTAATCTCTCTGCCAAATCTGAATGAGAGCCTTGCTTGGTAGGGTATTCTTTATTAGGTTCTTCCCTTTCATCATTTTAAATATATTATGCCATTCCCTCCTGGCCTGCAGAGTTTCTGCTGAGAAATCAGCTGATAGCCTTATGGCCATTCCCTTGTACGTTATTTGTTGTCTTTCTCTTGTTACCTTTAATATTTTTTCTTTGTCTTTAATTCTTTTCAGTTTGATTACTATGTGTCTTAGTATGTTCCTTCTTGGATTTATACTCCTTGGGACTCTCTGCGCTTCCTACACTTGGGTGACTGTTTCCTTTTCCATGTGAGGAAAGTTTTCAGCTATTAGCTCTTCAAATATTTGCTCAGATCCTTTTGCTCTCTCTTCTCCTTCTGAGACTCTTATAATGTGAATTTTGGTGCTGTAATGATGTTCTAAAAGTCTCATTTCTTTCCATTCTTTTTTCTTTTTTTTGTTCCATATCAATGATTTCCATCATTCTATCTTCCACCTCACTTATCTGTTCTTCTGCCTCAGTTACTCTGTAATTGATTCCGTCTAGTATATCTTTTCAGAGAAGGCAATGGCACCCCACTTCAGTACTCTTGCCTGGAAAATCCCATGGATGAAGGAGCCTGGTAGGCTGTAGCCCATGGGGTCGCTAGGAGTCAGACATGACTGAGCGACTTCACTTTCACTTTTCACTTTCACTCACTGGAGAAGGAAATGGCAACCCACTCCAGTGTTCTTGCCTGGAGAATCCCAGGGACAGGGGAGCCTGGTGGGCTTCCGTCTATGGGGTCGCACTGAGTCAGATACGACTGAAGCGACTTAGCAGCAGCAGCAGCAGTATATCTTTTATTTCAGTTATTGCATTGTTCACCTATGTTTGTTTGTTCTTTAGCACTTCTAGGTCTTTGTTAAGAAGACAATCCCTAGAAGGCAATGGCAACCCACTCCAGTAGTCTTGCCTGGAAAATCCCATGGATGGAGGAGCCTGGTAGGCTGCAGTCCATGGGGTCACTAGGAGTCGGACACGACTGAGCGACTTCACTTTCACTTTTCACTTTCATGCATTGGAGCAGGAAATGGCAACCCACTCCAGTGTTCTTGCCTGGAGAATCCCAGGGATGGACAGTCTGGTGGGCTGCTGTCTATGGGGTCGCACAGAGTCGGATACGACTGAAGCGACTTAGCAGCAGCAGTAGGTTTTTGTTAAAACATTTCTTGCAACTTCTAGGTCCTTTCCTCCATTCTTTTTCTGAGATACTGGATTATCTTCACTTATTTATACTAAATTATTTTTTTCTAGTAAGTTGCCTATCTCCACTTCACTCTGTTTTTCCTCTGGGGTTTTATCTTGTTCTTTCATCTGGAACACATTTTTCTGCCATCTCATTTTATCTAAATTTCTGTGATTGCTGTTTTTGTTCTGCAGGGCGCTAGACTATATTTCTTGTTTGCCCTCTAGTGGATAAAGCTATCTAAGAGCCTTATGCAAGCTTCCTTATGGGAAGGGATGGTTCCTCCCCAGTGGTTGTTGGGGTGGTTCCTGTCCCTCTAGTGGGCAGAGCTGTGCTCAGGGAAAGACTGGAAACCACTTGCTTGCTGATAGGTGGGGCAGCGTTCCCATCCTTTCTGTTGTCTGGCCTGAGGCATCCCAGCACTGGAGCCTACAGGCTGCTGAGTGGGCCTGATGGTGTGCTCCAGGTGGGCTCATGCCAATGAGTGCTATCCAGAACTGCTGCTGCCAGTGTCTTTGACCCCGTCGTGAGCCAGGGCACCCCCCTACCTCTGCAGGAGACCCTCCAATATTAGCAAGTAGGTCTGGCACATTCTCTTATGGGGTCACTTTTTCCCCTGGGTCTTTGTGTGCATGAAACCTTGTGTGTGCCCTCCAAGAGTATAGTTTCCATTTCCCCAAGTCTTGTGAAATTCCTGTGATCACACCTTGCTGGCTTTCAAAGGCAGATTCTCTGGTGTCTCCTCTCCTATTGCTGGATCCCCAGGCTGGAAAGCCTAATGTGGGGCTCATAAATCTCACTCCTTTGGGAGAACTTCTGTGGTATAATTGTTTTCTGGTTTGTGGTTTATTCACCTGGTAGATATGGACCGTGATTTTATCACAGTCTTGCCCCTCCTCTTGTTGTGACTTTGTCTTTGGATATAGTGTACCTTTTTTGGTAGATTTCAGCTTTTTTTTTTTTTTTTTTTTTGCCAATGGTTATTCAGTGGTTAGTCATGACTTTGGTGTTCTCATAAGAAAGGGTAGGCTCATATCCTTTTACTCCACCGTCTTGAGCTAATCTCCCCTCAGTGATTTCTTATACTTTATTCTTATTTCTCAATTTTTTTTTCAAAAAACATGTATTTGTCTATCAGAAAAAAATTAATAAAGAGAGCTTCACTGTAGGAGAAAGAATTTTATGTTTACAAGAGAAAATAGAATCAGATATACCACCCTCCTTAGAGAACAATGCCTTTAAAAGTCAGGATTCTTTCTGGGTGACTTAATGGCCATGTGCTATCCATTAACAATTTCCTTTTGTGTAAGCCACTTTGGTCATTGCTATGGACTTTATAATGGCTAGAAGGTGAAAGGATATATTCCAACGATGTGAAGAAATTCAAATATCTTATGAAGTGTTTATTTGCTTTGCCTGCTGAGTAAAAGTAAAAGAATCCTAAACAAAGAAGAGAGATAAAAGCAGACCTAAGGAAATTAGGAGAAATCATCAATAATTCTGCTACCTTCTTCGGCTTCCTTTGTCTCTTGCATGAATAAGATGTGTCATAGCAAAAGGAAAAGCAATTTGGTATTGACTAATGCACATACTGATAAAAAAAAAATAGTCAAAACATGTTTCCATTTTCTAGCATTCACCAGAAGCCATGGGAGGAGCTTTAGGTAATAGATAAATATCATTATAATCTCTTAGAGTATCTTATCTGGCTCTTTCAATAACCTTGTGTTATGGGAATTCCTGCCTCATCACTTTATAGGTAGGAAAACTGAGGTTCTGGGAAAATCAAGTTATCTTGCTCAGGTCAGCATAATTTATAAGTAGCAAACAAGGTTTCTTAGCCAGACTTTAGTATTCTCTTAAGTTCTTTTTATGAAACATTTAATTTCCTAAATCCTATTTTATTGTGGTATGAACACTTTAGATAACCTTTACCCTCAATGAATTTTAAGTGCACAGTGTGTATCGTTGACCATGGGTACAGTGTTGTACAGCAGAGCTCCAGAGCTTATTTCACTTTGCTTACCTGAAACTTCATGCTCAATGATTAGTAACTTCACATTTTCCCCTCCTCTAGCCCTTGGTACTCACTTTCCATTCTTCAAGTCTGTGAATTTTACTGTTTTGGATACCTCATATAAGTGGAATCATGTCATATTTGTCTTTCTGTGACTGACTGATTTCACTGAGCATAATATCCTTAAGATTCACACAAGTTGTCACATATTGAAAAATATCCTTCTTTTGTAAGACTGAAATATACCACATTTCCTTTATCCATCATATTTCCTTTATCCATTCATCAGTCAATGGACATTTAAATTGTTCCCACATCTTGGCTATTGTGAATAATGCTACAATGAACATGGGAGTGCTAATACCTCTTTAATACCTTTCTTTTGGATAAATACTCAGAAATAGGACTTCTGGATCAGATGGTAGTTCCATTTTTAACTTTTTCAGAAGCTTCAATACTTTTTCCAGAGTACTTACCAGAGGTGAAAGACTTGTGTATTGAAAATGACAAAATATTAACAAAATAATTTAAAGAAGACACAAATAGAAAGATATTTCACTTTCATGAATTGGGAGACTTAATATTGTTATCATGCCAATTCTACCCAAAGAAATCTACAGATTCAATGTAGTCTCTATCAAAATTCCAATGGGACTTTTTATAAAAATAGGGGAAAAAAAATTCTACTATGCATATGAAACCACAAAAGACCACAAGTTGACAAATATATGCTGAGAAAAAACAAAACTGGAAGCATCACACTTTCTGCTTTCTAAATATATTGAAAAGCAACAGTCACGTATGTTTTGAAAAGAAAATTCACAGAAATCATTCAGGTCTTAATGCCAGGTCTGCAAGTGTAAGGAAGAAGGAGAAGAAGGGTGAGGGAAGAAAACAACATTTTCAGGGAGATTTTCAAGGGAGTGAGTAGTAGGAGTGGTCCCCCTCAGAGCTTCTTTACAAAAGCAAATTTGAAGAAACTCTCCCTTTTGGGAAACAAATTTAGTGGTTAGCACAATGTGTGTGTGTGTGTGTGTGTGTGTGCGCGCTCATTCATTCTATGGAGACAGGAAAGAATGCCTTCCCTTCTGTTGGCTCCAGGAAGGACCATCCTAAACCAAGGGGTCCAAGTGTGTCTGTGCCGTCTTCTTCTGCCTTCCAGAGTTTGGGGAGCTCACTACACTGCTCATTTTTAGTTGAGAAACTCAACTTATAGTAAATGTCTACTTTTAAAACATGAAGCAATGCTAAAGTAAATAAGAAACATAAAGAAAAGGAAATTCTCACCTCTAACTTTTTCCCCACTCTACCACCTGCATTTTTTCTCTAAAGGTGACTCTGGGAAACAGTAGCATTTTTCCTACGTGGCTGAAATTCCTGCCCAGAATACAGCCTCCCTTCCTTACTTTCAGCAGTCAGTTTTAAAGACCACTCAGTTTTAAATACACACCATTACATCATACACATGGATGTTCATTGTAGCACTGTTGATGACCATAAAAAATTGAGGGAAAAGATGCCAATCAATAGGAGTGATAAATAAATCATGAAAGAGCCATACCCTGGAACAAAAAACAACAATTAAAATTAAAACTTGGACTTTGAACAGGAATGTTTAGAAACAGCCACCTAACAGCAGAAACCAAAGAGGAATTCAAGAGCCTCTTGATGAAGGTGAAAGAGAGTGAAAAAGCTGACTTAAAACTCAACATTCAAAAAACAAAGGTCATGGCATCCAGTCCCATCACTTCATGGCAAATAGATGGAGAAGCAATGGAAAGAGTGACAGACTTTTATTTCTGGGGCTCCAAAATCACTGCATATGGTGACTGAAATTAAATTTCAGCCAAGAAATTAAAAGGCACTTGTTTCTTGGAAGAAAAGCTATGACCAACCTAGACACCATATTAAAAAGCAGAGACATTACTATGTCAACAAAGGTCCATCTAGTCAAGGCTATGGTTTTTCCAGTAGTCATGTATGGATGTTAGAGTTGGACTATAAAGAAAGCTGAGCACTGAAGGATTGATGTTTTTGAACTGTGGTATTGGAGAAGACTCTTGAGAGTTCCTTGGGCTGCAAGGAGATCCAACCAGTCCATCCTAAAGGAAATCAGTCCTGAATATTCATTGGAAGGACGGATGCTGAAGCTGAAACTCTAATACTTTGGCTACCTAATGGGAAGAACTGACTCTTTAGAAAAGACCCTGATGCTGGGAAAGACTGAAGGCAGAGGAGAAGGGGACGACAGAGGACGAAATGGTTGGATGGCATCACTGACTCAACGGACATGAGTTTGAGCAAGCTCCAGGAGATGGTGAAGGACAGGGAAGCCTGGCGTGCTGCAGACAATGGGGTTTCAAAGAGTCGGACATGACTGAGCAACTGAACAAAGAGCAACAACAACACCCCTCCTCATTAGGGTCCTGATTCCTGTCTAAGAGGGAATTTAGGTTGGGGAGAAAGCTTTTTTAGCCTAAATAGCTAATTACATTGCTCTTCAACCCGAATCCTTACAGGGGACTGACAAAAGTGAGGTGGCAGTGCATCTGGTAATATAAGAAGCAAATGACTCGTGTGAACTGAAGGCGGTCAACACGATTAAACTCTCCTAGTGAGAGATTTAAACTATTGTTGCTACTGCCTTGACTATTTTGCTACTGCTCCATCCAGGCATCCCACATATTCATGTTCTCTCTCTCTTCCTGCTTTCAGCTCAAAGGCTGATCTGAAATCAGTCATTTACAGCTTAGTGGGAATGTGTTTCAGAGCCAATGCAGGCCTGGCTGAATCACTCAGGCACCTATTCCCAGAAGTTCCTGGGCTAGAGTATTTAAAATAATGGTGCACTGGAATTGTTTTTTGCTGTTTCCATCATTTTTTACATTTTCGTTACAAGTGCATTGTTTTATGCTACAGAGAGGCAGTTGTGTTTTTATGGACTGGGCTGACAAGATAAGGATAATTTTCTAATATTGTTCAGTGGGAAGGATGTGACCCAAATTTCAAAATTACTAACATTCATATTAGAAAGGGATCTGCTTCTAAATTTTGAACTACATGGATGCTCCCTCAGAAATTAAAGGTGGTTAACCACCACAGAGCATTCTTGAAGAGACGTTTTTGCCTTTGGAGCAGGGATCTGAGTGTCATTGCTGAAGGCAATGGGAAACCACTGAAGTCGTGAAGAAAAATGACAAAAATAAAAGTGACACTTACAGAAAATCAACTTGTTAGTGGAGAGTGGACTGGAAAGGATGGAGGTAGAGGCAACCAGATTAGAAAGCTCCTGTGTGTAGAGTCACTAAAATGCACACTGTCCATACCTAGCCTCACTCATCACGCCAACAATCTGCCATAGATATTTTGATATTTATTTTACAGATGAGAGAACTGAGGTTCAAGGAAATAAAGTAGCTCTTGCAGTTTCACATTGCTATTAAATATCAGTGCCAATCTGAGAAAAAAGAGAGTATAGAGTAAATGTATAACCTCCTAGGACCTAGGATCAGTTACTTTGATGATTCTCTCCCTAAAGCAATGCTTCTAACTCGACTGGGCACTGGAATCACTTGAACAAGGTTTTAGAATACCAGCCCAGCATTCCACACCAGAAAGATTCTGATTCTCAGTCAGGTTTGTGAAGCTCTGTTGTCATCTTTGTGATCTTCTGGTCATTTTACTAAAAGAGAAACTAGCTAAAGAGATGGTTAATTTAGCATTAGACTTGTTAAATTTGAGATACTGGCAAGGACCCAGTAGACTCTTTGCATAATTTAGCTGGAGACATGAAACCAGAGCTGGGAAGCAATGTCAGGAGGCAGGAGGCAGAGGCCCCACCCCTCCGCCCAGGGTAAAGCAATTGGAGATTTATTCCCTACTGACTGAAACTCCAAGAGGAGAACAGCAGGACAATTAAGAGAGGAGGCAGGCCCTGCCCAGACCACATTTTTCTAGTTCTCAAAGTCAGGAGAACTCCGTGACCACATATGAGCAGAAAAGCTCCTTGTAGGTCTAAGATGAGTGATGCCGACTAAAGCCAGGCTCCCCACAGGCCTCTTCGGTAGAGTCCATCTTGGCCGAGTTGCGTCTGCACACATGGGAGAATCCTGAGATACACCAAACTAGGGACTGTGAACCAGGCAAATCAAAATGATTGGCCAAATAAAACTTGTACGAAATACCCCATAAAGTAATTCAAACTGCAAAGAGGGCGCAACACAGGGACTTTCCTTCTGAGTCCGCCTGTATCTATCCACACATACTGTACTTTTTTCCTCTCACTAAATACTTTCCTTGGTTCACTGCTGTCTCTTTGCGGAAATTCCTTTCTGCAAAGCTGAAGGGCCAGGGCCATCGTCACTGACCTCTGGTTGAGTGGCTGGAGGCTGGGGCTTTCATCCCCATGATCCAGCCCAGGCTCTAGCTGGAAACCCAAGCCCCGCTCCAAGCCATGGCACGCTGAGGCTGCCCGAGAGCATCAGGACTCAGTTCAGTTCAGTTCAGTCGCTCAGTCGTGTCCGACTCTTTGCGACCCCATGAATTGCAGCCCATCAGGCCTCCCTGTCCATCACCAACTCCCAGAGTTCACCCAAACTCATGTCCATCGAGTCAGTGATACCATCCAGCCATCTCATCCTCTGTCGTCCCCTTCTCCTCCCGCCCTCAATCCCTCCCAGCATCAGGGTCTTTTCCAATGAGTCAGCCCTTCGCATGAGGTGGCCAAAGTATTGGAGTTTCAGCTCCAGTATCAGTTCTTCCAATGAACACCCAGGACTGATCTCCTTTAGGATGGACTGGTTGGATCTCCTTGCTGTCCAAGGGACTCTCAAGAGTCTTCTCCAACACCACAGTTCAAAAGCATCAATTCTTCGGTGCTCAGCCTTCTTCACAGTCCAACTCTCACATCCATACATGACCACTGGAAAAACCATAGCCTTGACTAGATGGACCTTTGTTGGCAAAGCTTTTTAATATGCTATCTAGGCTGGTCATCAGGACTAGAAGAATACACTTAGGATTAATTTGCATGGAGGTGGTAACTGGTGTCACAGAAGGTCTCTGGGGAAGAAATGAAGGGGGAGGGATAGATGCTGAGGGCAGATCTCCAATAAACACCCACAGAGATGGAAGAGGAGGAAGAAGGAACAGGGAGACACAACTGAAACATCCTTTTTAAACAGAAGGAGAACCAGGAAGATAAACTGCCTCAGGAGTCAAATAGGGGGAGTCCAATCCTAAATTCATTAAAGGCAATGGGCACTAAGGAAAATTCTGGATTTAATAATTGAAAAGTTACTGATAGACCCTGAGATTATTATTCGGGATAGAAAATAGATGATAGGGAGTTGATGCACTCAGTGAGAAATGGAAGGAAGCAGATATCAGGCTCAGGGAAGTCTGGTTATGAAAGAAGGGAAGAAAAAATTGTAGCATCTGGACCATGAAGCTTAGTGGAGGGTGTTCTAATTGCCATTGTCACTGGAGTATTTGGAGAATGTTGAGTAAGTGCAAATGCATAATATTAAATTTATAAAACAATTTACCCAAAGCCAGAAAAAGTATTCCCAGTACTAAACATGGCTTGGTTATGGTAACAACAAATGTTTATTGAATTTGATCTACTAAATTTGACAAAGAGGCTAAGAACAGGATTCAGTTTAAAGTTCAAAAATTAAGTTTGGGATCATGTTGGGATCAGACCAAAGGAGAGGTGTTCCTGGGGCTCTGGACATCAAGTTTAACGCTTCACAGATGTACACGTGTGACCATCTGCTTCAAAGGAGAGGAAGAAAGACAAGTCTATCATCTCACAAAACTGTTGCAAAAATTAAAGTATGTATGTGAAAAATTAAAGTATGTATGTATGTATGTCTAGGCTACGACAGTCATTATTCATAAATTTATTTTAATCCTATGCGATGTAACACAAGACTAATAAGGGCAGAGGAAGTCTTATATTTGCAGCTTTAACCCCTGTATGTAGAACAGTACCTATTATGTAGCAGATGCTTGCTCATTGCTTATCAATTGAAGAATGGTCATTCCTTATATATAAAATAAGTTAAATCAATAGAAAACTCTGTAGAGTGATTTAGTCCTACTCCTTAAAATGTCAGGCTCTCCTTAGAGGAATTTAATTTAAAGGTTCTGAAAATAATATACAGTCACACATATGAAAGGGTGTTTTAAAATTGAGATGGTAGAATACACAAATCATTCCTTTAAAGATAACTCCAAGACCTATGTCCCTAGTTAATTGCCATTAATACTTGAAAATCAAGTCAAGCATTATCTCCTCCAAAAAGTCTGCCTTGACTACCCAGTCTCGGCTAAATACTCACCACAACCCCACCACCGACCCACCACACCCAGACCTTCTGTAGGACAGTGGGAATATCCCTTTCACAGCACCCTTCCTGTTGCTTTGAAATGTACTGGTGTCATTCCACCAGTCTTTAAGTCCCTTCAGGTCAATTGGGTTGTCTTATTCTTCTAATGGCTGCTATTTACTAACATAGTATCTGGCATGTAGTAGATGCTAAATAAGTTTTCACTGGAGTGAACTGAATTCATGATGACTTTCACAGATGGTATCAATTTTATAACCTAATTCACTCATGCATTAGCTTTCAGCCAGTTTTTCAGCTAATCCCTGTTCATACCTGGAAGGAATGATAACATATCATTTCATAAAGACTTTCAGGACCACTTTCAAGTTACCAAACATCATTTTAAAGGAATTCTGATCAGTACTAGCTTAAATTAGATATCAGAAAATGCAATGCATACATAAGTGTTTGCAGTGTTTATATAAAGCTAAACTCAACAGTTTCGTCCGTCTCCTTTCCTTGAACTGCTGGGTAAAGCAAATGCATTTCTATTAGAGCCAGTTTGTTTTGTGAGATTTTGCCAACAGGTGCTCCAGCTTCTTCATTCTATGTACACTTTCCCTTTACTTGCTTGATTACTAAAACTAGAATTCTGTATTAAAGAATTTACTGTGATCTCTATAAAGACTGATCTTTACAAATAAGGCTTTGTGGGATTACATACAAAGTGAAAATTTAAGGACCAACTGTTCCCCAGCATTGTACAACATGTGGTCAGTTGACAGTGTCCTGACGTTTTCTTACCTACTCCTTTGCTCAGTACTGAAATTCTGGTGGTGGTAAGGGTGGGGAGGGGAACAGGGAGAGATATTCCAGGAACGCATCTTTATATTCACAACTCTCAGCATGCCAAACACATAAAAGTCCCACTCTAAGAAAATACAGTGTAATCTTTCCCTTCCACATATGACATGCCAGCCTATGTCCATATATTCCAGATAACTCTCTCTGATAAATATATACTTTGTGTTACCCATCTGTGCAACCACCATACGGTTTTAAAGCCCCACAGTTCACAGAAAACTGTCTTAGAGAAACAAACAATGGAAAAAAACATATAAATATCTGATTTATTTCTCTGAATAGGGACCTCCCCAGAAGAAAATATACTACAACATCTTCGAAGCATGTGGTTTATTTTTGAGAGAAGAGGGTGAGGGTGAAGGAGGCATCATTTTTCTGCAGTTTTAAGTGGTATCTCTAGTGATATTTGCAAAAATATTTATGATTCTCATGAGTTTTAAAAAGTTGGCTTTGCTCTGTACTAATTAATCTTAAACTCCCCCAATACTGCTTTACTCTTCTTTTCCCCAGAAATTCATAATATAGGCATGCGCACGCACACACACACACAACACACTTTATTTCCCTGGCTAATTACAATTGTATTCATTATCTTTTGTCCTTTTCCCTCCTCCATATCTCTTGCCCCAACAGAGCATTCTTGCACATTTTATTTTGTCTTATCCTGCTGAACATCCCCAACTGTTATTACTCTGCAGCAGCCCCTGCTGGTAAAACGCATCATTCAGTTTATCTGTCCTTAGCTGTCTGTGTCAGGCTGGTGCTAAATCCTCAACAGGCCATGCCATGGTCTAGCCGTGGGCGACCTGCAGGCCCGGTGGGGCCTCAACAGGGCTGCCAACCCTCTGCAGGGGAGCAACTGTGCCTTGTTTCCAGTGTGGAAAGAGCGCCAGAGAAACACATAATTTTCAGGAGGTTTTATTTCCCTTGTTTCTAGAGCACAGAAGGAAAAGGGGGTTTGAAACTGTTTGTGACTAAAATGATAAAAGAAAATCAATGCAGCAAAGCGTAGACTACCAGAAAATCTTTGGTTGAAGCACAAGTTGTGACATGATGTCAAAAAGGCATTCTTTTCACAGAGAAGGCGTATTAAATTATGCGAGTGCTGACTGCTTCTCCAAGGACTGTTGATAGATGCTTAGGAGGGGAAAAATCTTCCTTCCTGGTTGACCTTAAAAACTGTCTTACTCCAGGCCTTAAATGTTTAAATGTGAATATAAAACACTTTTTCATTGATCCTAGAAAAAAAATATTCTCAACCTGTTCTCTTTGGTTGTGGCTCATCATCTGCCCATGCATAAAGATCTATGTATGTGTAGATGGGTAGATAGATGTATAGATATATTAATTCTCAGCTAAAGAGTAAATACATTTATCATTCAGAATGACAGAACTAGAGTGGAAAACACCCAGGTGATTGCAATTTGCTTTGCCATGCACCCATGAAAAGTCCCTGTAGTGGAAAGAAAATAGAGCAAGCAGGTTATGATAACAGAATATATCTATTTTTCCTCACATTTGTCACTATATTTAAGCCAATATTCCCAAACAGGGTAAAATGTATACATTTGTAATATGGATACAATTCCCCCAGGACTTTGATTGTGGCAAAAGCTGTGGAACTAATCTACAAGCAGGTCAATCATGTCACAGAGCAAACAAGGCGTTGATTGGGAAAAACAGAAGAGAACAATGGGGGACAGGAAACAGGACACAGAAGACAAACCAATTTGAGAATCTGGAATATGTGGCTATTTTGGTATCAGGAAACCTATCTTTAAAAGGAAGGATGAATAAGCCTAGAACAGTGGGAGACGCATAATTTTAGTCTGCGATATCAACACGAACAACATCCCTTCAAAGGGTCATCTTGGGGCTACTCTTAATTCAATTATGATGAGTAGGGTAATTTTATTTCATAGCAAATAATACCACCAGGTGTGCCAGCTATCAAGATGCTGTTAACCCAGCCAGGCATCCCAAGCAGATCAGGTTGTGATACTTGCAGGCTTCTCCTGAACACTCTCACACAGGGTACCCAAGGCCAGCAAAGCGTGATGGGTGAGATTAGCATCTCCTTTAATGTAACAGTATCATCCCAGGGCTTTGTTTTTCTATCTGAAAACCAAAGTTGACCCCAAAGAGCCAGCCTTAAGCAACACAATCTAGGCTGATACAATAGGAATCTCTTAGGCAAAGCTGCTAAACAGTTTTACCTTTTAAAGTAAATAGACACTCCCCCCCCAAAAAAAAAAAATCAAAACAAAACACTGTATGTTCCCTCAATGCAAAGGATGAAGTTTCTTTTAAAAAAATTTATTTATTTATTTATTTGGCTCTGCCAATCTTCATTGGGGCATGTGGGATCTAGTCCCCTGACCAGGGATCAAACCCAGGTCCCCTACACTGGGAGTGTGGTGTCTTACCCACTGGGCCACCAGGGAAGTCCCAAAAGGTAAACTTTAAGTTGTGACAAAGGGCTTTTACTTAATATCAAACCTGACCTAAAGAATCAGTGTGTGGGGTCTTCTGTGTTGGCTCAGTGGTAAAGAATCCACCTACCAATACAGAAGACACAGGTTCGATGCCTGGTCTGAGAGGATCCCTCATGCCGTGGAGCGACTAAGCATGTGTGTCACAACTACTGAGCCCGTGCTCGGAGCCGGGAGCCGCACTGATGAGCCCAGCAAACACAGCTACTGAAGCCCGCGAGTTCTCAAGCCCATGCTCTGCAACAAGAGAAGCCCCCATGTGAGAAGCCTGTAAACAAATGGAGAGCAGCCTCTGCTCACTGCAACTCGAGAAAGCCTGCACACAGCAGCGGAGACCCAGCACAGCCAAAAATCAATAAATAAGATTATTAAGGAAAAAAGCAGTGTGTGGATGAGAAGCTGTTAAGTCATCTGACCTTTGTCTACTATTTGGCAGCACCCACAAAAATGTTCCCCAAGCAATATCTCTATGGTAAAGCAACGCAAAAAAGTCACTAACATAATACGATATCTGGTAAAAGGAATGGTCTAGAATTTACTCATTAATGAATCATCAATAGGAGGAGTATATGTATATATACTTTCTGCAAAAAAAAAAAAAAGTAAGGCTTCATTATGCCAATGGGTATATGCTCCTTTGACAACCTTCTTGGCAGTGACTCTAAAAGCAGAAACTTGGGGGGAAATGCCATGAGGACCCAGCTTATTAAATTTTGTAAATCATAAGGCTTGTCTGCAAATGCAAAACACTGTAGCTCATTTAGCCATGGGCCTAGAATCTCTGCTCTTAGGACCATTAAACTGGTCCAGAGTTTAAGTTGCACAGTAAATTACACTCAGAAGAGACAGTCAGAAATTTTGCCTCTTGTTTTCTGTCTGTGAAGAGCAAACCAGCTGCACCACAGTGGCCCTTGAGATGGTATCAGACTTTTACATGAATATGTCACGTACTGCTCCTTGGTTGAGCCTACCTGAGAGGATTGCAGCATTCTCCTGTGAATTTTAATATCAAAAATGGAGAGCCAAATTAAATTAGACTTTTCCTATTTGAAACATTTTCACAGCTGGAATAGATACAACCAATATTCTTTTTAGGCTATGCCAGCTTTTACAGTCACTTTCAACAAATAGCTATCATTAGAAATAGCAAGGATAATACAGTTGATCGTTTAAAAATAAAAGGTTGTCATTTTGATTTTTTTTTCTTACAAGAAATAATGAATTGCCTATAGCCACTCTGACTGAAACACCCCTTTAGCAGCTACAAATAAATGAGGCCATAAAGAAAGCATAGTCATATGTCAAAGAAACCTGATCCAATTAATCACTCTTTGTAGTAATTCTGTCACAAAACTTTCTAATGTTTTGTTTCTATTGAGATGTAAACCGTTAGCTGGTAATTTGCAGCCTACTCAGTTATTTAATATTATATTCATTTTTCAAAATGAAGGTTTCTTCTAAACAAGGCGAAAATTTTCAAAGTTCCTAATGGCCAAGTTATAAATAGCCGATTATTTCATAAGTAGTGGGAAATGATTATTTTCTGAAATAGAGAGACTGTAGAAAAATGCTTTGGAGTATGTAATATAACATGAGTGTGTTTATATTTTGAAAAAGGATTACATTCTTGGGGTAAACATTTAATTGGCTAAAATAAATACCATAATTGATGCCCATTACATGGATATAATCTGGGAGTATGTTTTTCGATCACTGTAGAAAGAAGACTGTGCTCTTCAGCATCACTTCCAGAATGGAGCCCGACACACAGTAGACACTTACAAACGCTGGTTGTTGATAAGCAAGATTCCGCCCACCCATCCTATAGACTTGGTAAGCATAAAATTCTGATTCAGTTTTCCATGTCAAATTAGCGGAAACCAATCGTCCTTGGTGATTTATAGCCACAAAACCATCTTCAGGGCAAAAGAAAATTAGTGTCAATCATTTATTGAGTTCTTCCTACTATCTCCCAAGATTCTGCATACCTTGTACTCCATGATGCAATGCAAAAGAACACTGCTTGCTTAAATCCATTAAAAAAATTTTCCCACTTGGACATTTTTTTATGTTAAGACACAAAAATCTAGTTTGGAAGATGTGATTAAAATGTGGTTTGATCTCAATAGAAGAAGGAAAGGGCAAAAATCAATACTGTGGGAGCTAATAAAGACAAATGTTCTGTGATCCACCAGGGAAGAAATAATGGATGAAAAATTGAATATGATTCAGCAGTGTAACACTGTCACCAAAAGGCAAATGCTATATTGGATTGCATTAATAGACATATCATGTAAAACAAGCTAGGTAATTTTTCAACAGCAGTAGCTCTCAACATTATTGGTTAGGCCAAAATTAGAAGAGTGTCTGTTCTTTGGGGCACAATCACCACATGAAATATTGTATAGAGTTCACAGGAGAACAAAAGACAAACACACACACACACACACAAAATAAATGAATGATACGGATTGATAGGTAGATAGACAGATGAGCTATCAAACACAAAGTTTAGAAAACCAGGCTTGCTTTCAAAGAACAAGAGAATTAAGTCAATGTTCAATTGAAAGCAAAGCTAAAATCAGCTAAGGGAGGACATAATTACCATGAAACCAAATGAATAAAGGGAACAAGATCCAAAAAAAGATAGGTAGTAGCTGCTTTGATTAGGCAGTGATACAACCACTAACAAAAAAATTCCAGTTGTTTCAGACAATGATTCAGATGAAACAGAAAGAAAAATCCCTAGCACATAGACAGGCGTGCAATGACTCAATGGTATGCCTGGGTCCCAGTCACCAGAAGTATTCGAAATAATCCGGATATTCAACCATTCAAAATGATCTGACTAGTAACTGAAGACACCTCTAAACATTTAGAGTTGTTCTGTGGTCTACATAAAGTGGCATCTAGTCAGATTACTTTACCAAAAGAGCAAAATGCAAAGTAACAGCTGAGGAAGTTCAACCTAAAGTACACACTCCAGGGATTACTGAATCCCCACTTTGTCAAAAGTAATCTCAGAATAAAAAGATAAGGAAAATATTTAGCTAATTTTATTGAAAACTTACTATATACCAAGCACTGTCCTTTATTTTACATACTTATAAAATCTCATATAGTCACAAACAGTCTAAGAGCTATTTACTATTATTATCTCCATTTACAAATGAGAAACTGGGGTATAAGGAAATTAGATGACTTTGTCCACAAAGTCCCACAGTCAGAATTTTGATCTTCAGCAGTGTAGCTGCAGGGCCTAGAGGGCTATCTGCCCCTCAGTTAACTCGGAATATACCACAGACTCAAAAGTAATAAGTGTTAATAGAATGGGCTGGGATGACACTATCAATAGGTAATAATGGTTAGAGACCAAAGAAATAACAAGAGGAATACATTTAAATCAGGAATAATAAAAAATTTACACTTAATGGATGACATTAAGATTAGAATGCACATTTTAAAAAGCTAAGGAATATTCTCTCTAGTCTTTCTAAAATTTTCAGTAGTTTAGATTTTCTTTTAGCGATGATTTAGCAAGATTTCTTTTGAATGTAGAATATTACATTAAGTCCTCCCAAACTCTTTTATAGCATACAATTTACATAAATCATAACATTGCTTAGAAACATCACGCTAGAGGACTTCTAAGGGAATATTTAATTTCTGTCTAATATAGATTAATTTAATATTTAATTTCAGTCTAATATAGATTAATCTCATTAATAGAGGCAGCTGGCTACATAATCATATTCCCAAATTTTGCATCTCTTGGGCCCCATTGAAAGAATAGGCAGTTAAAAATGGGAATAGAAAAGCTATCTAGAACATACTTATGATTAGGACAATTACCTAAATTGCATCACTTGTAGTATAAGCAAACCCAATTTAGAAGCATTCTTCAAAAATGTATTCATAACATAAGAAAGAAAATCTAGCTGTACAACAGACATTGTATTAATGTTGTTTTTTATAAAAATCCAATGATTATAACTAGCTTCCTCTTGCCTTGTGTTAATATCTTCCAGGTATTTCAATATACGTTGGTATTATGCTTCTTTTCTTTTTTCTCCCCTTCCCTGAACTGGTCTCATTGAAAGCACACTTCAATTTTGGTCAAAACAATGAGTCTGCAGTTGATGCAAGACTTCTTCCTCCAATGCACATCTCCGTTACCACCTTGAACATGTAGCACCGGTTCTTCTGAGGCTCTCCCCATTGTGCTATTACTTTGTTCTTCACAACTAAGGGTCTTTAAAAGGCATTTAGAACAACATTTTCTTCTTTTGTAATGGGTTCATTCATCTGTCCATTGTGGATAAAATTGCACAACTGAGCATTCTCTTTCTGCTTAAGGAATTTTCTCATTAAAATTCCTATGTTGGTGATTAAAACTTTTTGTCCAATATAAATTTTAATTCTCACATATAGTAGTGGTAAATTTATGAATTGAACACTACAGTCAAAAATAACATGCTTTCTCTCGATCCTAAATCCTGAGACTTGTTTAAAAAAATCAGCAGCGTTCTTCATATAAAATGCTGCTTCTCCACTGTTCTTCATTGAAAATTCACTAAGTGACAAAACATTGTTTATACCTATGTAGGTATAAGACAGATAGGATTGGTTCAAATATTGGTTCTATGACTTACTAGCTGTATAAATTAACAACTCTGCACCAATTTCTGTATGTTTAATAATGGTAATAACTTTGGGCTTCCCTAAAAGCTCAGTTGGTAAAGAATCCTCCTGCAATGCAGGAGACCCAGGTTCGATTCCTGGGTCAGGAAGATCCGCTGGAGCAGGGTA
The DNA here is from genome assembly GCF_055505025.1 of Bos grunniens. Taxonomy (NCBI): domain Eukaryota; kingdom Metazoa; phylum Chordata; class Mammalia; order Artiodactyla; family Bovidae; genus Bos; species Bos grunniens. The sequence continues at coordinate 3,412,373 of NC_141176.1, read as the reverse complement.
GGCTACCATTCCAGTGTTCTGGGCTTCCCTTGTGGCTCAGCTGGTAAAGAATCCACCTGCAATGTGGGAGATCTGGGTTCGATCCCTGGGTTGGGAAGATCCCCTAGAGAAGGGAAAGGCTACCCACTCCAGTATTCTGGCCTGGAGAATTCCATGGACTGTATAGTCCACGGGATTGCAAGGAGTCACAGACAACCGAACAACTTTCACTTTCATTTTCAATGGAAATAACTTTACTACTTTACTTAGAAATCCAAATCAAATTACCACAATATCTTGCACGTGGCAGATACATAATGAATGGTAGCTTTTAATATTATGTTTATAGCCTAATTACATATAAAAGTGCATTAGAAAGTCAAAGAGTTTTCCCAACGGCAGCAGATTTTTGTACAGAAAATCTGAAAAAGAATTAGAAGGGTGTCTCACAATCTTCCATTTCTGTGGACCTACTTTGTGCCTCCAAGACTTCGAAAATGATCAAGTGGTTTTAAGAAGACAGATCCCCAAATCCCACTCTTCTTTCATCAGATAATCTCAGAATTTGTTTTGTGGACTGGGCTTCCTAATTAAGGTTTTATTTTATTTAAAAAATTTATTTTAGTAGAATAACCTAGGAAGCTATGTGAGATGTTCAGAATTCAAACTTTTTTTTTTTAATTCTTGAGTTGACATACTAAACAATTTTTTAACTATACGAAAAAATCAACAATATTGCCAAATTTGGGGTCTCCAATGTTTGAAGGAAAAACATTTTATGTATTTTAAGAGCCAAAGATAAGCAAAATTCAATCAAGAGGTATAGCCATCTAAAAGAGGATTATAGAGTAATCTGACTTATGGTGTATGATTAGCTGTAGCTTTAAGTTATGAAGTCCCTGTCAAATGAAATATATAAGGATCAATCCACTTTATCCACATCACAGACAAAGAATCTGTTGCTTCCTGATCAGAACTTCTGATTGTTAATTACTGCAGCAAATTGAGAAGGCAACCAAAAACATCCCTCATGAACCACTCTAAACAATGAGGCAATAAAATTACATCCCCCAAAGGAAATGTTGTTCAAGCCATGTATATTTAGAATTAAATATAGAGTCTTCAAGATAATCATGTATGCTCTTTATTTATCCATTCATTCATTCTAAAGTATCTACTGCCTGTGTGCTAGAGCCAGGAACTCTTCTGAGAACTGTGGAAACATTAATGAGCAAAATAGAAAAAGCCTCCCTGTGTAAATCTTGCTTCTCATCAGGGAATAAATATAATAAATGAGCAGCACTGATGATGCCAGTGCCCTGCTTACTTTTTCTCCACACTCATGGGTTGAAGGCTATTAATTGTGAATAAATAACTGCAAGTCTGCCTGAGCAGCAGGCGCACAGTCTTCTGACACTCCAGGAACAGCAGAAATGAGCTTTGAAGTCCTGAAAAGAGCCCTCATCCAAAGACAGAAGTGGTGCTGGGGGATACACACCCCGGCTCCTAACGTCTTGGCGAGAAGCAGTTGAGCCTCAGTGGTCCACCACAATAATCTGCTCGATAACCTGCCTCTCCTTAACCAGCGTCCTTGCACCCCTATCTGTTTTTCTTGGGGGTCACATCCCAAACAAACTACTTACACTCAAATTTTGTCTCAGGATGTGTTCTAGGCAACAATTACCTTGAAAAGTGAAAGTGAAGTCATTCAGTCGTGTCCGACTCTTCGCGACCCTGTGGACTGTAGCCCACCAGGCTCCTCCGTCCATGGGATTCTCCAGGCAAGAATACTGGAGTGGCTTGCCGTTTCCTTCTCCAGGGGACCTTCCTGACCCAGGGATCGAACAGAGGTCTCCCGCATTGCAGGCAGATGCTTTTAACCTCTGAGCCACAAAAAAGGGATACATGCTATAGAAAAGACGGAACATAGTAAGAAGGATCTAGACTAAAAGGCAAGGGGCAAGATGGTGAAAGGTTTTTGGACAAAGACTTGGAGGTGAAAGGGTAAACCATGGGAATATAGGGAAGAAGGTCCGTGCAGAGGCCCTGGAGTAGGAGGACGCGTGCTGCCTTCAGGACTTTGGAGACCACTGTGACTGCCGTGCAGCACGTGGAGGGGGGAGTAGAGTGTGGGCTACGAGTGAGGGAACAGATGTGGGGAGGTATTTCAGATTCTACAAGGTCTTGTAAAGACTTTGGATGTTAGCCCAAGTGATACCATGATATGGAAGATTTGAGGAGGGGAGTGACATAAAGTGACACATTCTAAAAGCTTCTCTTTAGTTACTACGTTGAGAAAAGACTGTAGGAGGTCAAAGACAGAAGCAGAGAGAACAGTTGGACATCTATTACAAAATTACACACAAGATGAATGGATATATAAACTGTGGTATTTACATACAATGAAATATTATTCGGCCATAAAAAGGCATGATACATGCTACAAGGTAGCATGCACCTCAAAACAATTATGTTAAATTTAAAAATGCTAGACACAAAAGGTCACATATTGCATGATTCCATTTATAAGAAATACCTAGATTAGGGAAATTCATAAAGATTCATAGTAGTTTCCAGGGCTTGGGGGGAAGATGACTTAGGAAGTAACTTCTTAATGGATATGCCATTCTACTTTGAGATGATGAACCTATTCTGGAACTAGATAAAGGGGTTGGTGAACAACATTGTGAATATGCCAAATGCCACTAAATTATTCCCTTTAAATGGTTAATTTTATGTTATGTGAATTTTATCTCAATTTTTCAAAAGTAAAAGGGGGGAAATATATGCAAGAAATGATGATGGCTTGGACCAGAAGGCTAGTCTGGTCTAGTGAGGCTAGTGAGAATGGTATGATTCTGGACATATTTTGCAGGTCGAGTCTAGACAATTTCAGGACCAAATGTCAGTGTGAAGAATCAGAGATGACTCCAAATTTGTGGGCTTCAACAACAGTAAGGAGAAAGTTGGCACTTATAGGAAGATTGTCACTGGAGCATGGATTGGATAAAAGATCAAGAGTTCAGTTTTGAATATGTTAAGTTTAAGAGATTTATAGATAGTTTAAGATTTCTAGCATTATGGCAAAGCTCTAGAATCATATTCATTGTATTATTATGTTCACTGAGCAATGAGTCAGTGAACATTTGGTATTTTAAGTATGTGTTGCATTTAAGAGAACTTAGATTATTGAAATAATACATCAGGCTTGTAATTCTGAGTTAAAATGTATAACCAGAATTTAGATACATTGATGTTTCTAAGTGAAAATTTTGGGTTTTATGTATCAGATCATGAAAAAAAAAAACTTTTTTATATTTGTAGTTTTAATTTATTAGATGCATAAGAAATGATAAAATTCTTGAGGCTTGCCAGTCATATCATCAACACAGTTAAAAAGAAAATATTAAATCTACTAATGAAGTTTAAATGATTTAAAGGTGTAGGTGGCTCAGCGGTAAAGAACCCCCCTACAATGCAGGAGAAGAGTGTCCGATCCCTGGGTTGGGAAGATCCCCTGGAGAAGGAATGGCAACCCAGGCCAATATTCTTCCCTGGGAAATCCTATGGACAGAGGAGCCTGGCGGGCTACAGTCCATTGGGTCACAAAAGAGGCAGACACGACTTAGCCAGTAACCAACAGCAACAACACACTTGCAAATAGACCCAACTGTTAATCAAATGCCTTTAAGAGTTACTATAGACTTTTAGAGCAAATTTTGTAAAATAAACCTAAAAGCTTAAGGAACAACTCAATTTTTCAATCTCTAACTTTAATAGATTGACTATTATCCCTTAAAAGCAAGTGAACTACTGAACATTTTTTTCTGTACCTGAAGGCATCAACAAATATACTTGTAATAGCTTGCTCTGATGAAAAATGAAGAAGTTGAGTGTCTACTGTCTAGCCAAGCAAATTTCTGAGGACCAAAGAAATGAAATGTACTACTTAAAATTTCCAAGCCTAGATTTCTGGATATTCCTAATGTTATTCAGGCTTAAGGGAGTTGTGGTTTAATTGTGAGTTATTTTGGAAGCTTTGGCATTCTATGTTCCATGTCATGTTATTCAGGAAAATGTTTGGAAGCTCATCTTGTTAATGTACATGTTGTCTTCTATTACTGCTGTTGATTTAAACATTCAACACAGCATATCCAGAATTTCGATCCAGTGCACTTTGTGACACAATAGTCCTGCCCATAGGAGAGAATGAAGCTGCCCAAAATGTCCCAATATGTCACAGCCAAGGCAATAGCAAGTACTCAGCAAACAAAGGGGAGAAGTTACATACGGGCATGTGAAAGGTGCTGAATGCACTCTTTTCTAGCCCATTAACATATCCACATAGACATCACATCAGAAGCTAAAAATATTAAGAATAATTTGAGGATACATATGAAACTGTGCTGATCAATTTTTTAATTATTATGTATAACTAATACAGAGCTCTATTGGATTACAGCTATTTCTAAGTTTATAACAAGAGTTTCACTGTGTTTATTCTTTATGGACTTAATGACTGAAGGCAGCTGATATTTTGAGTTGCTCTGATAGTAGAATTAATTTAGTTGGCTTTGATAACTGATTATTTATGAGGCTGACTAGAGGTGGAGTAGTAATATGAAAGGAGAAAATTAGTTTAAGCAGCTGAAATTTCTGGCCAAGCTTTCTGTATTAGTTTAACTCATTAGGTAATTCTTCATTCCGCTCCGAGATTTTATCTTTGGGGAACAGACTAGCAGAGAAAATTTAAAGAAAACAATTAAGAGTTAACCACGGAAGAGTGGAACATGGGATTTTGTAGAACTTAACTTTCACTTTCACTTTTCACTTTCATGCATTGGAGAAGGCAATGGCACCCCACTCCAGTACTCTTGCCTGGAAAATCCCATGGACAGAAGAGCCTGGTAGGCTGCAGTCCGTGGGGTTGCTAAGAGTCTGGCATGACTGAGTGACTTCCCTTTCACTTTTCACTTTCATGCATTGGAGAAAGAAATGGCAACCTACTCCAGTATTCCTGCCTGGAGAATCCCAGGACAGAGGAGCATAGTGGGCTGCCATCTATGGGGTCGCACAGAGTCGGACACGACTGAAGCGACTTAGCAGCAGCAGCAGCAAGAGAAAAGCAAAGATAACCTATTGAAGAATAGCAGTCCTGTCATTTTTGTCCAATTCACCTGGCCTTATATTTAAATATTTTATTAGCTTATTTCCAAATCTTCAACTTTAATGTAAAAGTTTAATTTTTTTTTAAAATTCTTGCACATTTTGCAAATTCCTTTTTTGCAAAATTGGGAAAAAAATAAGTATTTCAAAAAGAAAATAAAAACTTCCCATAAATTTACTACTCAGAGTCAATATTTTGTTGTATTTATTTCCAGGGTTTTTTTTTTTTTTGCCTGTATATAATAAGGCTGGATGGCATCACCGACTCGATGGACGTGAGTCTGAGTGAACTCCCAGAGTTGGTGATGGACAGGGAGGCCTGGCATGCTGTGATTCATGTGGTCGAAAAGAGTCAGACACGATTGAGCGACTGAACTGAACTGAACTGAAAAAGTTTACTATTTTAATTTTGGATTATGTTTTTCATGTAGTTTAGTATTCTTTTCTTTCATAGGTAACTTCATTTTGTGGACATTTTTTCAAACCTATAAAGATTCATGAAAAAAAGTTTTTAAATGTTTATATAATATTTCACTGTATAAATATTTCTAACATTTAACCATTATACTGTGCTTGAGTATTTAAGTTTTCTGAGTGTTTATTACTACATAACAACCTAATTAATATTTGAAAACCTTTGTGTACCAATAGAATAAAAGCTGACTAAAATATGTATTATAGGGAAGTTCCTAAAGAGTTAAAATATCATTTCTTATTTTTAAAAATCTGTTCTATCATCCTTCTCCTTAAAGATTTGATTGTATAATTTTAGTACTTAATACCTATTTTGATTTTCCTCTTTTTGCTCATAATTGACTATGCAATTATCTTGATCCTGTGGCTCTAATGTTCCTGAATTGTTGACATGCTAAATTTTCGTTTTTATCTCAGCTATATTCGTTTGAGAGATTTATTTCTGATCACTTGTATCAACACTTTCCTTTTTATGTTTTCTAATATATTTTTTGAAATAGTGAGGACAGTTCAGTGAGATATTCAAATAATTATACAAACATTGCTGTTAAACATGTCAGCACCAAACATGGAAGATAAAATGGTAGCTGACATTTCATCTGAATATACCAGCAGCGATCAACTTCAGCTCCCCCATGTAAGGGGGGGAAATGCTGGAGAAACATGAAGGCTTTCACAGGACCAGAAGGAAGTCAGCACAGGAACAGACAGAAGGCAGATGCACAGGTCCCTGTGACCGGAAAACGCTGGAAGTTTTGCCCTGGGATCGCTGTGACTAGAGTTTTAAAAATCTATTTCTTCTTCCATTCAAGGCACATTCAAGGCTCAATTCTCCTTGGAGAGTGTGTCTGACTGTGCAAGCTGCCCTTGACAGTGCTGGAGGTGAGGAGAAGGATATGGAGTGAGCTAGCGTGTGAACTAACCTTAGGAGAGGGAATTCCTCGACAGGAGTCCTGATACTACTCAAAGATCTTGTTATTGTCCGCTGATGCTACACATGGAGAAGGAAATGGCAGCCCACTCCAGTGTTCTTGCCTGGAGAATCCCACGGACAGAGGAGCATGGCGGGCTGTAGTCTGTGGGGTCACACAGAGTCAGACACGACTGAGCACAGATCCCTCAGGATGCTACACGTTTGTGTGTGTGCTCAGTCGTGTCTGACTCTCTGCGATCCCCTCTGTCCATGGAACTTTCCAGGCAAGAACACTGGAGGGTGTTGCCATTTCCTGTTTCAGAGGGTCTTCCCAACCCAGGGCTGGAACCCGTGTCTCCTGCATCTCCTGCATTGCAGGTGGATTCTTTACATCTGAGCCACCAGAGAAGCCAAATGCTACTTATACTAGGTGCTTAATAAATATTTGTTGAATCCAATAGAACTGAGTAGGCAAGAAAAAAAGAAGAGAGAAGGGAGGGAGGGAGGGAAAAGAAAAAAGAAAGGAAATGAGAACTAAACATAATGCATGGTAAATATTTTCTTAATAAAGTTAAGAGCCAAGCTAGATGACACTTTTTCTTTTTAATATGAATAAGGAGTGACTCTCAGCAATGTGATCAGTTTTCCTAGATGGCTTGCATATGGACTTTGAAGGCAATTTTCAAAGGGAAGTTCTGAAATGATCTTAAACAATGGCAGTAATGCCGATGTAATAGAGAGCTTCCCTATGGGGACGTTTTAAAGGACTCATTTAGATGTACAAGTCCTTCTAGGTAGGCTTTTAAAAAATTCATTTGTGATTACACATTGCATATTTTCCATAAACTAATTGGTTAAGGAAAGCAATATAAGGTAATAAGAAAACTGAGAGAGGCGCAGGAAGAGCACCACTCTAAACATGGTAGGGTTAATAAGATTTGCAAGTCAAATACAGTTTGGGGACCTAAATGATTTTTTAAAACACATTTGCAAGACCTGCTAAAAGCTATACTAATAGTGACTATATATCTAATATTGACTAGGTATAAGGCACTTTACATTAAATTATCTATAATACTCATAACATCCACCAAGCTAAACAGATATCTCTGTTCCAGTTTTACACGTAAGGAAATTGAGGGTCAGAAGAGTTGAGTTGTCCAAAGTCAGGCAATAAAGCAAAACAAAGCTGTGATTTGAACCAGTCTATTCAGTACCTCACCCTGAGTGTGACATAAAGCAACACTCTCCAAAAGCAACCAAGCAAATGAGACAATATCCCTTTGTCCTCCTCAAAGGTACAAACTTATGACCATTTTTACTCCCTACATGTATCTCCAAAACACTCATGCAAACTATTTAATATATTTCCTAAATGATGCTAGGGCTTTCCTCATAGCTCAGTTGGTAAAGAATCTGCCAGCAATCCAAGAGACCCCGGTTCAATTCCTGGGTCAGGAAGATCCCCTGGAGAAGGGACAGGCTACCCACTCCAGTATTCTTGGGGTCCCTTGTGCCTTAGTTGGTAAAGAATCCACCTGCAATGCAGGAGACCTGGGTTCGATCCCTGGGTTGGGAAGATGCCCTGGAGAAGGGAAAGGCTACCCACTCCAGTGTTTTGGCCTGGAGAATGCCATGGACTGTACAGTCCATGGGATCACAAAGAGTTGGACACAACTGAGTGACTTTCACACACAAATGATGCTGAAGTCAAGCAAACATTTAATGTTATCAAACCCATGTTTCCACTTTTGTTCTTTTCAACCCAATTTATGTTACTGGTTTAAAAGTCTAATCATGTATTTAATGCACTTCCCTGGTGGCTCGGACGGTAAAGCATCTGCCTGCAATGTGGGAGACCCGGGTTCGTTTCCTGGGTCGGGAAGATCCCCTGGAGAAGGAAATGGCAATCCACTCCAGCACTCTTGCCTGGAAAATCCAATGGACAGAGGAGCCTGATTGGCTACAGTCCATGAGGTCACAAAGAGTCGGACACGACTGAGCAACTTCACTTTTACTTCCACTAACTTTTAAAATCAAAATACCTGAAACCTTACCAAATAGATGGGTAGTGATGAATGTTCTACTAAATGAATGGAACTTTAGCGCATGATTTGCATTTGGACTAAATTCTTATTTTATGGGGGAAAAAAAAAGTCTTGTTTTTTGTATGACCAAGGAATAGGTCTAGAGATATCCCTTTGTTCAGGAATCTTTGATGCCAGAGCATATCAGCATGAAAAAGTAATAAAAGAGAGCTCACACAGATCTAAAAAGTTTAGGAAAGAACAGCTACTTCATAATGAGTTTCCAGATCACAAAGTAGAAAGAAGAAATCCAACTATAAATCTATATTCAGAGTATGACGGAGGAAATAGGATATGAGGTAATTTTTGCCTTACCTTTTTGAGCAGCACAGATCTTATGAACAGAGGTGGAAGCTATTCAATAACATTTATTGCGAGGCCTCATTCAGTGCCTTCCACGGGTGGGCAGTCAATAAATCTTATCTGGAGATGATATTTATGCAATGATAATCAGTCTAGCTCAGCACAGCAATTTTGACGGGGAATATTGTCTGTGGCGAGGTTAAGCCTTGTGAAGTAAAATGATAAAAGGAAGGGCAAAGACCAGATGTGGAAAGTATTCAAAAAAGAAATTAAGGTTTATGCAATATTTGCATAAGCATTAGCAATTACAATTTAGAAAAGTAAATGCATTTTTAGAAAAATTTGAAGCACATTTTGGTAAATGAAGGGAAAGCATTAAAATTAGACATGATTCTCCCCTCCTCTCCAACTTCACCAACCAACACATATTTATTTGCTCATTCAAACACCAAAGACACAGAAGAAATCTGACTTTGTTTCAAGGCAGGGTGGGATCAATCATATAACAAGCCCTTTTATCTTTGTTCCTTGACTCTGCATATTCTAAACTGACATGTTATAAACATGACCCCTATAGTTTTGCCACAAAATATCAAACTAAGTAATTTCATACGCTAACTAAATGGTTTGGTTTAACTGTAAAAAAATAATTTAAACATAGAAATTAGGTTGGTTTTAAGTTGAAAATATTTATTTTCTTTGAACGAAATAAAATGTATTACCTCATTGCAACACACACACACACACACACATATACACACCAGGGCACTCTCAGTGGACACTCAGGTGCTGACATGTGAGTTGGTCTTGTGTTTAGAAAAAAATATCCCAAGCAGAGCTGACAGTTAAAGTAGAAAAAAGAATCTATATTTTCCTTATGAACCATTTATTTTTACATAATTTTGGTATGGAATTTTAAAATAATATAAATTTCAATTATTTTTTTTTCTATTAGTAAAAAACCCTCAAATTTGAGGAATGAGTTATGGAAATGAATAAAATGGGGAGTAGACTAAGAAAAAGGTTCCATGACAACACTTCTCTAAAGGTAGCATGCAGAGTTACTTCACTCCATTCACCATAAAGTTATCCAACACATATGTTTTAGAAATTGCTAACAACTAAAAAATAATATGTAAAGTAAAAAATATAAATAACCAGAGCTAAATATGTCACCTTAACAGTCTAATTTCTCATTGAATATTTGTATGATCAGTAAGAAGCAGCTACATAGCAGACAGGACTCTCTGTAACGAACCCAAAAAAGAAACAGATAATTGATGGCCAACTTTGGATTACTTGACCACTGAAATCATTTCTGTGTTAGGGTCTAATGTTAATTTTCTTAGACTTGCCTACAGCCTTCTTCTTTTTCCCATTCATAAACCCAGTCTGAAGCTCTATGGCTGGCATAATTCCCTGAGATTTCAGCAGCCAGCTAGAACAGTAACTTTTACCCAATCCTCTCTTATTGAGAAAATGGAGAAGAAAACCCAGGCTGTTCAGTTAGCAGAGACTATCAAATATAAAAAACAAGAGGTTTCTTTTTCATAGTTGGAGGAGATATGTAAACAGGTCAGGAAAGGGAAGTGTAGGAGGCAAACTGGTCCCCAGGAACTGCCATCAGGCAAACAACCAGAAAGATAAACTGAGAATCAGAATGATTTCTTTTCTCCAGGGCTTCTCGTTTTCCACAAACTCCTCACTACATCTGTACTCCAACTTCATCTCTGACTTCTCTCTGTTATCACAATTCAAGTGAGCAAAGTTTACAATCAATCTTTACAAGACAGTTAAAGCCTTGGGAGCAAGTCACTCTGAAAACCTGGAGAAGACAAAACTCCAGAGTACACTGAAACCAAATCAAATAAATTATGGATTTGTGCCAGTACATTTTGGAAACATATTGGACATAACACAGAGACGCATACACTCACACACACAGACACACACACTCAGACGCACAAATTAACAACTTCTGACATAAACACGTGTGCATATCCATGCATGTGTATGTGTGTGTGAGAGACAGAGAGACAGACAGACAGTGAGACAGACAGAGGGAGAGAAACAGAGAGACAGAACTGTAACAAAACCCAAAAGAATGTAAAGATGAAAAAAAGGTTTTGCAATGTTCAAGTACTTAGAAATAATTAAATTAAAATATGCCCTCTTCAGGAGAAAAAGTTTCAGGTTAGAACTGGGGGAAAGTCTTTCGGCACAAGACTCTATATGAGCTTAGTTGAATTAGAGGTGGTCAAATAAATTAAGCACTAGTCAAATTTAGGAACATCAGCTAAGACAAGGTGCAGACAAATAAAGTGTTCAGCAAGAATTTATTAAATATCCACTCTTCATCCATTCAACACTCATAAATATTTATTAAGCACATACAACTTTCCAAATGTAGGCTTTGCTTTCAGTGACTTCACAGACAATCTTGTCCACGTGGCCAATGGTAACACTTCTGGCAATCAGGCAACAGGGATCAGAAATTCAGGCTAAACACAACGAAAAGAAGGATCAGATACCTGACCAGACAAATGAAACCAAGAGAACCTGGAACCCCAGCCTGGTGGATCCGCCTCGCTTAGCAGAGATGTGTGTGTGTGTGTGTGTGTGTTTAGTTGCTTCAGCAGTGTCCAACTCCTTGCAACCTCATGGACGGTAGCCCACCAGGCTCCTCCGTCCATGGGATTCTCCAGGCAAGAATACTGGAGTGGGTTGCCATTTCCTTCTCCAGGGGATCTTCCCAACACAGGGATCAAACCCAAGTCTCTTGTGTCTCCTGTAGTGCAAGCAGATTCTTTACCACTGAGCCTCCTGGGAAGCCCTAGCAGAGAGGTCCTGAGTCTCAATTCAGAAAGGTTCTCATACCACAGATGGGAAAACTAAAGCTGACCCAAATCCTATACAATCCTCTCTCTTTCCCCATCAGTCCCCACAGCACCTACTCTCACCCCTACCATTGCTTCTGTCTTTGTACATTTCTGCTCAAACCCTCTAATTGTTCTAAATTTATTTATTTATTTTCAGGCGTGCTGGGATTTTTGTGGTGCACATGCTCTTCACTGCAGCGAGCAGAAGCTACTCTTTAGTTGCGATATGCGGGCTTCTCCTTACAGTGGGTTCTCTCGTTGCGGAGCACGGGCTCTAGGGTGTGGGCTCAGTAGTTCTGGCCTGGGGGCTTAGTTACCCTGTAGGAAAGGGGATGTGGGTTTCTGGACCAGGGATCGAACCTGTGTCCCCTGCATTGGCAGGCAGATTCTTAACCACTGGACCACCAGGAAAGTCCCCAAACCCCTGCATTTTAATACAAAAAGACCTCTTTTTTCAAAAAGACACACCCTCTTCACACAGTTGAGGAAACCAATTTCAGATTTGCATGTGCAACACACTCTTTCACACTTACATGCTTCTACCAGAGCCTCCATGTGACAAGTGCTCACACATGCTAGGTATCATGCCAAGTGCTCAATGTGAATTGCTTGTATAATTCCCAGGAAGAAGCTACAGTGCTTATTACTGTCTCCCAGACAAGGAAACTGAGACCTGAAGAGTTAACTAACTTACATAATTCACAGCTATGCGTTGAATTGAGCTCCAAAGCCTTGAAACCTGCCTCCAAATCAATATTATCATGAATCAGATCACCTTTGCGTTAACAACTAATTCCTATCCCAGACAAACTCCTGCACTCCATTATTTGACTTGGATGTTGTTTCCTATTTTTTTAATTTATTTATTTTTTATTGAAGGATAATTGCTTTACAGAATTTTGCAGTTTTCTGTCAAACCTCAACATGAATCAGCCATAGGTATACATATATCCCCTCCCTTTTGAACCTCCCTCCCATCTCCCTCCCCATGCCACCCCTCTAGGCTGATACAGAGCCCCTGTTTGGGTTTCCTGAGTTATACAGCAAATTCCCATTGGCTATTTTACATATTGTGATGTAAGTGTCCATGTTACTCTCTCCACACAGCTCAGCCTCTCCTCCCCTCTCCCCATGTCCATAGGTCTGTTCTCTATATCTGTTTCTCCACTGCTGCCCTGCATATGAATTCTTCAGTACCATCTTTCTAGATTCTGTATATATACATTAGCATACAATATTTATCTTTGTCTTTCTGACTTATTTCACTCTGTATAATAGGCTCTAGGTTTATCCACCTCATTAGAACTGACTCAAATGTGTCCCCTCTTATGGCTGAGTAATATTCCATTGTGTATATGTACCACAACTTCTTTATCCATTCATTTGTCCATTGACATCTAGGTTGCTTCCATGTTCTAGCTATTGTAAATAGTGCTGTAATGAATAATGGGATACATGTGTCTTTTTCAATTTTGGTTCCTTCAGTGTATATGCCTAGAAGTGGGATTTCTGGATCACAAGGTAGCTTTATTCCTAATTTTTTAAGGAATATCCATACCGTCTTCCATAGTGGCTGTATCAATTTACATTCCCACCAACAGTGAAAAAGTGTTCCCTTTTGTCCGCACCCTTGCCAGCATTTATTGTTTGTAGACTTTTTGATAATGGCCATTCTGACTGGTGTGAGGTGATGTCTCATTGTAGTTTTGATTTGCATTTCTCTAATAATGAACGATGTTGAGCATCTTTTCATGTGTTTGGTAGCCATCTGTATGTCTTCTTTGGAGAAATGTTTGTTTAGGTCTTTTTCCCACTTTTTAATGGGTTGTTTCTTTTTCTGGTATTGAGTTGTACGAGCTGCTTGTATATTTTGAAAATTAATCCTTTGTCGGTTGTTTCATTATTATTTTCTCCCACTCTGGGGGTTGTCTTTTCACCTTGCTTATAGTTTCCTTTGCTGCGCAAAAGCTTTTAAGTTTAATCAGGTCCCACGTATTTACTTTTGTTTTTATTTCCCTTATTCTAGGAAGTGGATCATAGAGGATCTTGCTTTGATTTATATCATCAAGTGTTCTGCCTATGTTTTCCCCTAAGAGTTTTATAATTTCTGGTCTGACATTTAGGTCTTTAATCTATTTTGAGTTTATCTTTGTGTATGGTGTTAGGAAGTGTTCTAATTTCATTCTTTTACTTGTAGCTGTCCAGTTTCCCCAGCACCACTTATTGAAGAGGCTGTCTTTTCTGCATTGTATATTCTTGCCTCCTGTGTCAAAATAAGGTACCCATAGGTGCATGGGTTTATTTCTGGGCTATCTTGCTCCATTGGTCTATATTTCTGTTTTTGTGCCAGTACCATACTGTCTTGATGACTGTAGCTTTGTAGTATAATCTGAAATCAGGAAGGTTGATTCCTCCAGCTCCATTCTTCTTTCTCAAGACTACTTTGGCTATTTGGGGTCTTTTGTGTTTCCATATAAATTGTGAAATTTTTGTTCTAGTTCTGTGAAAAGTGTCATTGGTATTTTGATAGGGATCGCATTGAATCTGTAGATTGCAGTTGGTAGTATAGTCATTTTCACAATATTGATTCTTCCTACCCAGGAACATGGAATATCTCTCCATCTGTTTTGTCATCTTTGATTTCTTTCATCAGTGTCTGATAATTTTCTATACATTCTTTTCTGATATGGATTCCTTTTATTTCTTTTTCTTCTTTGATTGCTGTAGCTAGGACTTCCAAAACTATGTTGAACAATAGTGGTGAAAGTGGACACCCTTGTCTTGTTCCTGATCTTAGCGGGGATGCTTTCAGTTTTTCACCATTGAGAACAATGTTTGCTGTGTGCTTATCATATATGGCTTTTACTATGTTGAGGTCACTTCCTCTATGTCCATTTTTTGAAGAGTTTTAATTATAAATGGGTGCTAAATTTTGTCAAAGGCTTTTTCTGCATCTATTGAGATTATCATATGGTTTTTATCTTTCAATTTGTTAATGTGGTGTATCACATTGATTGATTTGCATATATGGATGTTTTCTATACCCTCGAAATAGTTCATCACTCCTCTGTCACAACACTTGTCACACTCACCTCATTGCTCCATTTACTTGACTGTCTTTTCTCCAGTGTATAGAATAAGCCCATGGATCCCTGACACTTGCAGAACTTAGCCCAAGGCCTGGTATCTGGAAGGTAAACAATAAAAATTGTTGACTCATTCAAGAATAAATAATTGTTACATGGTTAAGAAATCACCAGAACTGGAAAGATTGAAATACTGGTCCATCTAATTTCCAAATCACTCTTCTTTCAATGTACATACTGGCTCCCAGCTAATTGTGGATAAATTGAAAACAAAATTGTCCATTCTGTCATCCTTGAGTTAGAATAGTGGGAGTCAGTCAGTTCAGTTGCTCAGTCATGTCCAACTCTTTGCAACCCCATGGACTGCAGCACCCTAGGCTTCCCTGTCCATCGTCAACTCCCATACTCAAACTCATGTCCATCGAGTCAGTGACACCTTCCAATCATCTCACCCTCTGTCATCCCTTTTTCCTCCTGCCTTCAATCTTTCCCAGCATCAGGGTCTTTTCCAATGAGTCAGTTATTCACATAAGGCAACCAAAGTATTGGATTTTCAGCTTCAGCATCAGTCCTTCCAATGAATATTCAGTACTGATTTCCTTTAGCATTGACTGGTTTGATCACCTTGCTGTCCAAGTGACTCTCAAGAGTCTACTCCAACACCACAGTTCAAAAGCATCAATTCTTCAGTGCTCAGCTTTTTTTATACTCCAACTCTCACATCTATACATAACTACTGGAAAAACCTAGCTTTGACTAGATGGGCCTTTGTTGGCAAAGTAATGTCTCTGCTTTTTAATATGCTGTCTAGGTTGGTCATAGCATTTCTTCCAAGGAGGAAGCGCCTTTTAATTTCATAGCTGCAGTCACCATCTGCAGTGATTTTGAAGCCCATGAAATAAAGTCTGTCACTGTTTCTGTTGTTTCCCCATCTATTTGCCATGAAGTGGTGAGACCAGATGCCATGATCTTAGTTTCCTGAATGTTGAGTTTTAAGCCAGCTTTTTCACTCTCCTCTTTCACTTTCATCAAGAGGCCCTTTAGTTCTTCTTCGCTTTCTGCCATAAGGGTGGTGTCATCTGTATATCTGAGGTTATTGATATTTCTCCCTGCAATGTTGAGTCCAGCTGGCACTTATCCAGCCCAACATTTCTCATGATGTACTCTGCATATAAGTTAAATAAGCAGAATGACAATATACAGCTTTGACGTACTCCTTTCCCAATTTGGAAACAGTCTGTTGTTCCATGTTCATTTATGACTGCTGCTTCTTGACCTGCATACAGATTTTTCAGGACGCAGGTAAGGTGGCCTGCTATTCCCATCCCTTTAAGAATTTTCCACCATTGGTTGTGATCCACACAGTTAAAATTGTTGGCATAGTCAATAAATCAGATGTTTTTCTGGAACTCTCATGCTTTTTCGATGATCCAACAGATGTTGGCAACTTGATCTCTGATTCCTCTGCCTTTTCTAAATCCAGCTTGAACAACTGGAAGTTCACAATTCACTTACTGTTGAAGCCACACTTGGAGAACTTTGAGCATTACTTTGCTAGCGTGTAAGATGAGTGCAATTGTGCAGCAGTTTAAACATTCTTTGGCATTTCCTTTCCTTACCTTGACATTTTCCAATCCTGTGGCCACTGTTGAGTTTTCCATATTTGCTGGCATATTGAGTGCAGCACTTTCTCAGCATCATCTTTTAGGATTTGAAATACCTCAACTGGAATTCCATCACCTCCACTAGCTTTGTTCATTGTGATGCTTCCTAAGGCCCACTTGACTTTGCATTCCAGAATGTCTGGCTCTAGTCCATTGTTCACACCATCATGGTTATCTGAGTCATAAAGGTCTTTTTTCTTCTGTATGTTCTTGCCACCTCTTCTTAATGTCTTCTGCTTCTGTTAGGTCCATACCATTACTGTCCTTTATTGAGCCCATCTTTGCATGAAATGTTCCCTTGGTATCTCTACTTTGCTGGAAGAGGTCTCTAGTCTTTCCCATTCTATTGTTTTCCTCTATTCCTTTGCACTGATCACTGAGGAAGGCTTTCTTATCTCTCCTGTCCTTTGGAACTCTTCATTCAATGGATATATCTTTCTTTTTCTCCTTTGCCTTTAGCTTCTCTTCTTTTCTCAGCTATTTGTAAGGCTTCATCAGACAACCATTTTACCTTTTTGCATTTCTTTTTCTTGGGGATGGTGTTGATCACTGCCTTCTGTTCAATGTCACAATCCTCCATCCATAGTTCTTCAGGCACTCTATCAGATCTAATCCCTTGAATCTATTTCTCACTTCCACTGTATAACCATAACGGATTTGATTTAGGTCATACCTGAATTGTCTAGCGGTTTTCCCTACTTTCTTCAATTTAAGTCTAAATTTCAAATTCAAATTTTAAATAAGACTTCAAATTAAGTCTCATCCAGCATTAAAATCTACTGTTTCTTAAATCTAGCACACAATAGGAGCTCAGTAAAAGTTTATTGAATAAATAAACCTGGTCCTGGCATATGGGTAGCTGCTGGCTCCTCACATAGGTTGACAGTTAGCAACCTATAAAGTGTGTTTTACTCATATTGTGATTCATAGGCCAGTAGGATTGGTATCAGCAGGAAATGTGTCAGAAACACAGAATCCCAGGCCCCACCCCAGACCTACTAAACCATAATTTGCACTTTATCAAGATACCCAAGTGCCCAGTGTACATGGTAAAGTTTCAGAAACACTACTCTAGAATATACAATGTGTATGGAGAGGTGGATCCCACTCAAGGGATTTGCAATTTAAGTTACAGAGAAAAGTTCTCCCAGTCATAAAATACAGTAGAGTAGCACCATGAAAAAACATTAATGCAAAGGAAGAACAGCATTGTTATAAATCAAAAATCATAAGTGAAGTGAGGTCGCTCAGTCGTGTCCGACTCTTTGTGACCTCATGGACTGTAACCTACAAGGCTCCTCTGTCCATGGGATTTTCCAGGCAAGACTATTGGAGTGGGTTGCCATTTCCTTCTCCAGGGGATCTTCCCAACCCAGGGATCAAACCCTGGTCACCCGCATTGCAGGCAGACACTTTACCATCTTAGCCACTAGGGAAGCCCAAAAATCATAGAGAACATAATGCAGTATTTCAAGGAGGCCTTCTTAGGCAGAGGACACAGAGCCATCCATACAGGTGCTGTGTTTAAAAGACTGGTAGTGAGCTCCCTGCCCGGCATACCTGCCTTTAAATCATAATGAAGACAGGCCTCAGAAAATCCATGTTGCTGGCTTCGTATCACAACTCAAGATGAACATTTGTATAATGGATATGAGTCAGGATCTGGAAGTAAACAGCCTACGGTCAAATCCCACCTCAATCACCGACCAGCTCAGTGATCTTGACATTGGACACATTGTTTAAATCTCCGTTCCTTTTTGGAAAATGAGACAATACAGGTACCTAACTCAGAGAGTTGCAATGAGCATGGATGAAACAATCCCTGAAAAGCACTTAGCAGGACGTCTGGCACAAATAAGCACCCAATGAAAACAATTATGTAGTTACATAAATGTAATCATTATTGAAATATGTAGGCAGCTGGCTTAGTTTGGCATGGCTCCCCTGTCCCGACAGGCTGATAGGTGGCCTGGGCTGTCCCATCGCTGCTTCTATCTTCCCACCCCCAAGTGCGGCTATTCGTCTCCTGGTCAGGGATCAAGAACTAGGGCATAGCTGACCTTCTTAAGCTTATGTGAAAATACTATGTGTAGAAATATTTGTGCATGTTTCTTTGAAAATGTTCATAGCTTTTACGAGATTTTCAAAGGCATTGATGGCCTCAGAAATGAGTATTCTAAATGAGGTGGGATGGCACGTCAAAATTGGGTAGCAACCACAGACTTGAATTTGATCCTGACTTCACTAGCTGGGTGACTTTTTTAAAGGTATCTTCTCATCTTTAAAGTGCAGATAATAACCCCACCTTAATGACATCATTTCCTGTGAGAGACTGTGTCAGAGTCTATTGAGATGCTGTATGAAGTGGTACTCCAGTTGTAAAAGGTGTTAGTGACAGACATTATTATTAGTGATTTTTCCAACATCTTCCACTCCAAGGAAACATGCTCTCAGGGAACATCCCCCTTCAAGAGCCACCAGTCAGGTAAGCTTGGTAGGGAGTTTCAGTGCCCACAACCTGCACCCCTGGGATGTTTACAGGGATGCACATGGCTGAGTGGAGAGAGGTAGAAGCAGCAGCAGAGGAGTGGCTCAAAGAACTGTTGCTTGGGCAGGAAGAGGGGATGTGGGGCATCTGGCTCGGCCGTGGGGGGTTGCGATAGTCACGTCTCCGGACAGGTGTCAGGCAGACAGGCCCAGGCGGGGCTGGGTATTTTCTCTTCAGCAACCACATCTCCAGGCAGCCTTGCTATGACATTTCCATTTATCAACAGCAAAAGTGAGTGGAATAGAGAATCCAGGAGTCAAAAGACTACTTCTTTCATTAGAAGAGGTCCGAACAAAGCAGTATAGAGAAAGGAAGGGAAAACAAGCTCCATGAGTCGATCAGGACGTCAGCCTGGCTTTGAACCTAGACATTTCCACACTGTAATCAAGTGCGTTGTCAGGAAGCCATGAGTGTGTGGCTGAGGTGCAAATGAAAATGAGACTGCAAGGGGTGTGATAACAGCTCTACATCCCAACACTTTCATCTCAGAGGACTCTGGTGCAGCAAATGCATTTGCCAGCAGCTTCCCTGCCTTGCAGGCAGGAATCTAGCTGGAAGACCGCAAAACAGAAACTGTCCAGAAGTTAGATTCTGCATGCATGCCAGAGGGACAAGAGTGGGCCAGCCCTGCACCAAGCACAAAGATGACTGCAGAGTTTTTAAGGACGTGTTATAGTCTTAATCTTGTTCTTAAACAACTCATTCCAATCAACCAGGCTTTCCCAGCTACCATTCCTTCTGAATTTCAAAGAGGGAAATGTAGGCTTTCTGTGTCTTCCCCTGAATGCTCTCAAGTCAGAAATATGGATATTAAATCAGTTCCTGAAGAAATGACATCGGAGAGCTATTTAAAACTTCCGATTCTTGATAATATGGAAAAATAGATGATGTTGGGTGTTTTCTGTCTCTAGGATTGAATCATGTTTATGTCAGCCCATGTCCACGTAGAGCTGATGTCTATGTTCTGGCGTTTTGTTTGCACTTCTTCTCTCTGAGTTTTACTGCTTGAACAGTGGTAGTAATGAGAAAAAACATATTTGTCTCTCGTAACTGTCAGAGATGACACAGAGAAGCAAAAGGAATGTGGGCGGTGCTGTTTTGTTTCTAATTAATAAGGGTTTTCAAGCATTTATGTATAAAAAAGAAGTTGACTTTCAAAAGGTTGAAATCCATTGCCCTGTTCAATGTTTTTCTTTAAGGGGAAAAAAAGGTAAATTTTTATGTAAAAGAAATATTGTGTGTGCAATTCAATGGAATGATAGGGATGGCTAGAAATAAAATATGAAAAAAATTAAATCACCCAAGTACCATAAAGCAATGCACAGCTGAAGGTACCTTATTACTTTATATTATACCTTCTCATTCTGAATAACTACTGTTATATAATATGAATCATTGATGTTTAATAATAGAAATAACCACAGTCAGATACCAAATCAAGGAGAAAAGATCTGCACTTTGAAAAAAGAACTCTCTTAATGTACATGCCACATAAATGTTCAGGGCTTGAGCTCTGAAAGGGATCCTGTGGTGGGAAGCTATTGAGAAAAGCAGTTCTGAGCTACAGAAGTGGGGGTGGGGGCCGATCCAGTTCCAAGTCTGGCTGTTTCTCAGTTGAAGTAAGTGACACTATGAGAGCACATCTAGCCCAGCTGTGTGTGTGTGTGTGAATACCACCACACACTGACACCCTCTCTGGTTGCCTAGTAGCAGCTGGCAGAATTCAATATGCAATGTGTCCATCCATCAGAAATACCTGCTGAAGTGTCTAATGAGAAGAGAGCTCTGTATTACTCATCTTACGGGAATAAAAAATAACTAGACTTTATGACTCAAAGACACAAAGCAAAACATAGGAATATCGCTAAGAACATCTCTCTACAGGATAGCGTAGCAACAAATAGAAGGTATTCATATTGCAAAATATATCACATTAACAGTGCAAAGTCAGGAAGTAAAAGGGATGTCCAATACAGTGTTTAATAATCATCATAAAAAGAAGAGAATATACTCCTGATGCAGTTGTTGGTTCAAACATTTATTATGTTTTCCTGAAAGAGCAGAGGTTTTAGCAGATGAGAAATGGAAATGTATGAGAATTCACAGGTGAATGGAATATGTTGGTCAAAGTTACCATATCCAGAATTTAATCAGTCACCAGTAGTAACAACAACAAAAAAAAGTTATAGACAGCAATTCAAAGCAATGGGATTCTCTTGTTTCATGTAACAAAAAGCCTAGAGGTAGGCAGCTGCTGGTATTAGTCCTGCAATTTCAGAAGATAAAAGCTGGAATTTCTGTGATTTGGGGGATCTTGTCCAGCTATCACAACATGGCTGCTGCGGTTCCAGTCATCATAACTTCATTCAAGGCAACAACAACAACGCCAACAAGAATGAAAGGAAGACAGAGGATGGGAGGGGAGGAAAGAAGGACTGATTAGTACTTACGGTGTATGCAATATATGTCACTTATACTAGGAAGAAGTAAAAGTTTTCCCTGACTCCCTTCTGGACTTCTGTTTGTATTTTATTGGGTAGAATGGTTTCTCAGAACTACAAAGGGATTCTGACAAGGTGAGTCTTGAGTTTTTCCGGTCTCCAGAATGGCTGGCAGAGAGTTGAGGAATATCTTATGATAGTCTACCAAAAGTTGATGCCTGCCATAACTGGACAGACAAATAAGGGAACACACAGGTGATGGAGATTCACTTGAGGGACTGAAACCATCTAGATGGTATTTTGAGAGGTTTTACAAAGCCCTCCAAAAAAGCACAAAAGTAAATTGTGGGTAGAAATAACATCTAGCATATCTTGCTTACAAAAACATTCACACCCTCATAATACACTTTCACACTTTTATGCACTGGAAAATTTCTACCCATGACAGAAGAGTGGCCATCTCTGAAACAGGATATGGCAATAATTTGCCAGGCTGCACACAGGAATTCTACAACACAGGTTAAGCAAGCAAAGAGAAACCACTTTCCCCAGAGCAAAACTACAAAAAGAGTCATAATACTAGAATATATCTACTTAAAGAATCTCCCACAGAAGTTCCACATTTCACCTTCTCTCTCCTCCCATCTGTTATCAGATAGGTGACATCTGTCTTTTGTAATGCCCAAGCACTTTGTTTGGGGATGTTTTATTTGCTTTCAGGCACATCCTGCTGGGAACCTATGTCCTAAACCTGAAATGAGGGGGAATTGTAGGGGGTTTTGCTCTCTGTTTGCTCCATGTCAGTGAAATCTTTGCGTTGGGAATTTTGAGATTCCTCACAACCTGTGATTTAAAGTATTCCTATCCCAGTTTGAAAGGTGGGCAGCCTGAAGATTAGAGGAGTTAGCTGACTGAGAAGGAATATCATGGAGGAGCGGCCTGGGCACCAAACCAAGCCTGTCAGACCATAGACCCCGCTGCAGTTTCTCCTGAGCACCTGTGACTCCAGAAGTCTAAGAGACTAGCCCAGAAATGCAGCAACTAGTAAAACTGCTGGATTATGTTAGATGTTGAATAAGTGGAAGAGACCAGTTCTACTGTGGCCTCAAGATCAGATGAAAGCAGTCACTCAGTGGTGTCCGACTATTTGCAACCCCATGAATTGCAGCACGCCAAGCCTCCCTGTCCATCACCAACTCCCGGAGTTCACTCAGACTCACGTCCATCGAGTCAGTGATGCCATCCAGCCATCTCATCCTCTGTCGTCCCCTTCTCCTCCTGCCCCCAATCCCTCCCAGCATCAGAGTCTTTTCCAATGAGTCTACTCTTCGCATGAGGTGGCCAAACTGCTGGAGTTTCAGCTTTAGCATCATTCCTTCCAAAGAAATCCCAGGGCTGATCTCCTTCAGAATGGACTGGTTGGATTCCTTGCAGTCCAAGGGACTCTCAAGAGTCTTCTCCAACACCACAGTTCAAAAGCATCAATTCTTCGGCGCTCAGCCTTCTTCACAGTCCAACTCTCACATCCATACATGACCACAGGAAAAGCCATAGCCTTGACCAGACGGACCTTTGTTGGCAAACTAATGTCTCTGCTTTTGAATATGCTGTCTAGGTTGGTCATAACTTTCCCTCCAAGGAGTAAGCGTCTTTTAATTCATGGCTGCAGTCACCATCTGTAGTGATTTTGGAGCCCAAAAAAATAAAGTCTGACACTGTTTCCACTGTTTCCCCATCTATTTCCCATGAAGTGATGGGACCAGATGCCATGATCTTCGTTTTCTGAACGTTGAGCTTTAAGCCAACCTTTTCACTCTCCACTTTCACTTTCATCAAGAGGCTTTTGAGTTCCTCTTCACTTTCTGCCATAAGGGTGGTGTCATCTGCATATCTGAGGTTATTGATATTTCTCCCAGCTATCTTGATTCCAGTTTGTGTTTCTTCCAGTCCAGTGTTTCTCATGATGTACTCTGCATATAAGTTAAATAAGCAGGGTGACAATATACAGCCTTGATGTACTCCTTTTCCTGTTTGGAACCAGTCTGTTGTTCCATGTCCAGTTCTAACTGTTGCTTCCTGACCTGCATACAAATTTCTCAAGAGGCAGATCAGGTGGTCTGGTATTCCCATCTCTTTCAGAATTTTCCACAGTTTATTGTGATCCACACAGTCAAAGGCTTTGGCATAGTCAATAAAGCAGAAATAGATGTTTTTCTGAAACTCTCTTGCTTTTTCAGTGATCCAGCGGATGTTAGCAATTTGATCTCTGGTTCCTCTGCCTTTTCTAAAACCAGGTTGAACAACTGGAAGTTCGCGGTTCACATATTACTGAAGCCTGGTTTGGAGAATTTTGAGCATTACTTTACTAGCATGTGAGATGAGTGCAATTGTGTGGTAGCTTGAGCATTCTTTGGCATTGTCTTTCTTTGGGATTGGAATGATAACTGACCTTTTCCAGTCCTGTGGCCACTGCTGAGTTTTCCAAATTTGCTGGCATATTGAATGAAGCACTTTCACAGCATCATCTTTCAGGATTTGGAATAGCTCAACTGGAATTCCATCACCTCCACTAGCTTTGTTCGTAGTGATGCTTTCTAAGGCCCACTTGACTTCACATTCTAGGATGTCTGGCTCTAGGTCAGTGATCACACCATCGTGATTATCTGGGTCGTGGAGATCTTTTTTGTACAGTTCTTCTGTGTATTCTTGCCATCTCTTCTTCATATCTTCTGCTTCTGTTAGGTCCATGCCACTTATGTCCTTTATCGAGCCCATCTTTGCATGAAATGTTCCTTTGGTATCTCTGATTTTCTTGAAGAGATCTCTAGTCTTTCCCATTCTGTTGTTTTCCTCTATTTCTTTGCATTGATCGCTGAGGAAGGTTTCTTATCTCTTCTTGCTATTCTTTGGAACTCTGCATTCAGATGTTTATATCTTTCCTTTTCTCCTTTGCTTTTCACTTCTCTCCTTTTCACAGCTATTTGTAAGGCCTCCCCAGACAGCCATTTTGCCTTTTAGAATTTCTTTTCCATGGGGATGGTCTTGATCCTTGTCTCCTGTACAATGTCATGAACCTCATTCCATAGTTCATCAGGCATTCTACCTATAAGATCTAGGCCCTTAAATCTAGTTCTCACTTCCACTGTATAATCATAAGGGATTTGGTTTAGGTCATACCTGAATGGTATAGTGGTTTTCCCTACTTTCTTCAATTTCAGTCTGAATTTGGCAATAAGGAGTTCATGGTCTGAGCCACAGTCAGCTCCTGGTCTTGTTTTTGCTGACTGTATAGAGCTTCTCCATCTTTGACTGCAAAGAATATAATCAATCTGATTTCAGTGTTGACCATCTGGTGATGTCCATGTGTAGAGTCTTCTCTTGTGTTGTTGGAAGAGGGTGTTTGTTACGACCAGTGCATTTTCTTGGCAAAACTCTATTAGTCTTTGCCCTGCTTCCTTCCGTATTCCAAGGCCAAATTTGCCTGTTACTCCAGGTGTTTCTTGAGTATTCCAGTCCCCTATAATGAAAAGGACATCTTTTTGGGTGTTAGTTCTAAAAGTTCTTGTAGGTCTTCATAGAACCATTCAACTTCAGCTTCTTCAGTGTTACTGGTTGGGGCGTAGACTTGGATTACTGTGATATTGAATGGTTTCCCTTGGGAACGAACAGAGATCATTCTGTCATTTTTGAGATTGCATCCAAGTACTGCATTTCGGACTCTTTTGTTGACCATGATGGCTACTCCATTTCTTCTGAGGGATTCCTGCCCGCAGTAGTAGATATAATGGTCATCTGAGCTAAATTCACCCATTCCAGTCCATTTGAGCTCACTGATTCCTAGAATGTCGACATTCACTCTTGCCATCTCTTGTTTGACCACTTCCAATTTGCCTTGATTCATGGACCTGACATTCCAGGTTCCTATGCTATATTGCTCTTTACAGCATCAGACCTTGCTTCTATCACCAGTCACATCCACAGCAGGGTATTCTTTTTGCTTTGGCTCCATCCCTTCTTTCTTTCTGGAGTTATTTCTCCCCTGATCTCCAGTAGCATATTGGGCACCTACTGACCTGGGGAGTTTCTCTTTCAGTATCCTATCATTTTGCCTTTTCATACTATTCATGGGGTTCTCAAGGCAAGAATACTGAAGTGGTTTGCCATTCCCTTCTCCAGTTGACCACATTCTGTCAGATCTCTCCACCATGACCCACCCATCTTGGGTTGCCCCACGGGCATGGCTTAGTTTCATTGAGTTAGACAAGGCTGTGGTCCTAGTGTGATTAGATTGACTAGTTTTCCATGAGTATGGTTTCAGTGTGTCTGCCCTCTGATGCCCCCTTGCAACACCTACCACCTTACTTGGGTTTCTCTTACCTTGGCCGTGGAGTATCTCTTCACGGCTGCTCCAGCAAAGAGCAGCCATTGCTCTTTACCTTGGACGAGGGGTATCTCCTCACTGCCGCCCTTCCTGACCTTCAACGTGGGATAGCTCCTCTAGGCCCTCCTGCACCTGCGCAGCCACGGCTCCTTGGACGTGGGGTTGGTCCTCCCGGCCACCGCCCCTGGCCTCGGGCATGGGTAGCTCCTCCAGGCCGCCACCCCTGACCTCGGACGCGGGGTAACTCCTCTAGTCGCCGCCCCTGACTTCGATGCTGGGTAGCTCCTCTCGGCTGTTCCTGCGCCGTCGCAGTCTGGTACTCTTGGCCACTGCCCCTGACCTCGGACGTGGGGTAACTCCTCTTGGCTGCCACCCTTCAGGCATAGGGTCCTCCCGGCTTTTAAGGAAAAAGTAAAAATGAATGAAATCTTTTCCGACTTTGAAAACACCAAGCCAGTATGAATCAAGCCATTGTGGTCACCTGAAAACCATTGTGTGCTTCACAGAAAGTAACCAGGCTCTACTATGGACAAACCTAGCCACGCTAGGGAAGTCCCTGACTATTGGCAGGGCATGAGTTAACAGGATCCCATGGAAAGACTGGGGGCTTTAAATAATATGGCCCTGAATGCAGCGCCTCACTCTCTGCATCACCAGTCAACACCCGCAGTTAGTAGCTGAGTTCTCAGTCTTCATCTCCTCTTCTGTGCAGTAGGCTTCCCAGTGTCTACCCAGTTGAGATAATACGTGCAAAGCACCTTCACAGTGCTTGATGCAGACTGCTGATACTCTAGAAGGAGAGCAGGCTTGAATGCTTGAGTCTTCCGGTAGCACAATGGTCTCCACACGGTTTAGCCACAGGCTGAGGACCTTTCAAGGTGAGACCTCAAAGTGGGATGAGGGAAACTGAGTCAGCAAGACAGTTCTCTCCACCTGGCCAGCCCAGGACAGCGCAGTCCAGGGCTCAGTGCTACCTGAACAACACATTACCACGGTGTCAGGAGAGTCTGAGCCCAGAACATGGTAGAAAGAGCAAAAGATTAAGGCTGTTGAGAGGAGGAGAGGTGAAAGGGAGACTCAAGGGAACATGCTGCTGCTGCTACGTTGCTTCAGTCATGTCCGACTCTGTGCGACCCCATAGATGGCAGCCCACCAGGCTCCCCCATCCCTGGGATTCTCCAGGCAAGAACACTGGAGTGGGTTGCCATTTCCTTCTCCAATGCATGAAAGTGAAAAGTGAAAGGGAAGTCGCTCAGTCGTGCCCGACTCCTAGCGACCCCATGGACTGGAGCCTACCAGGCTCCTCTGTCCATGGGATTTTCCAGGCAAGAGTACTGCAGTGGGTTGCCATTGTCTTCTCCAGGAACATAAGTCTTGCTAACTGAATTGACCTTTTCCAAGTTACCTTGGTTTGGCTTCCTCGCCTGTAAAATGGGGTTAATGTTAATAATATCGTCCTCATAGAGATGTTTTGAGCATAAAGTGAGTTAGTAAATGTGAAGAAGCACTTAGAACAGTATGCTAAAAAAGAACAAAATAGATAAGCCAGGAAGATCAAATGGTCCCCAAAGAAGATGAGGTGTTAAGATATTTTTAAAGCCTTAGAATCATACAAAGTTATGTTACTCTCAATAGCGGAGTGGGGTGGAATGGAATTGTTAGTGTGAACTAGGAAATGGGTGAACAAGCCGTGGAAACCTGGCAGTTGAAAGCCAGAGATGCTTTAGGATGGATTTAGGGGTAAAGCCAGCTTTTGGAGGGGGTTATTTGGGGTTTTGTTTGTTTGTTTAATTAATTTATTTATTTTAATTGGAGGCTAATTACTTTACAATATTGTGGTGCTTCTTGCCGTACATTGACATGAGTCAGCTATGGGTGTACATGTGTTCCCCATCCTGAATCCCCCCTCCCCATATCCCATCCCTCAGGGTCATCCCAGTGCACCAACCCCAAGCACCCTGTCTCATGCATCAAACCTGAACTGGTGATTTGTTTCACATATGATAATATATACTTTTCAGTGCTATTCTCTCAAACCATCCCACTCTTGCCTGGAGGGGGTTATTTGGCTAAATAATTCTTTGTTGTTGGCTGTTCTGAGCGTTGCAGAATGTTTGGCAGTACCTCTGGCCTCTACTCACTGGATGCCTGTAGCCCTCCCACCTCCAAGTCTTGGCGATCAAAAATGTCTCCACACTTCACCTGCCCTTGGGGTGTGGGGAACAGAGAAAGGAAGGGGCTGCAAAAATCACTCAGTTGAAAAACACTGCTTTCCAATGCAGAGACCAGGGTATGTTTCAAACCACAAAGAAACAAAACATATAAATAGTTTCAATTTCTTGTCACGTCAAGCTTTTCTTTTTCATATCAATATAGAGGAAAAATGCCAAAATTGCAAATGGTAAACAGGAAAAGGAAACATAGCAATGACTGTCAACTTGAAAGGAGGGGAATCAGCAATTCTTTGTTGCTGTTTTTCTGTGCAGTAGTGCGAGTAAAGACAACTGGGGGGAAACCTTGAACTGTACTTTTATTTAATTTCAGAATATGACCAAACTAATAATAAATAGTAATAATCTCTATTTACAGAATAGAAAAATTCATATTAGCTTGAAAGCAAATTTCCAACCAAGAATTGTGAAAAAACTCAGTTGGCTTACAGTAGTGTGGGCAGCAAGAAGAAATGAATACGACAAGAAGTCCCTGATACCTTCAGCTTATCTTTTGTTTTTTCAGATGTGATGCATTTGAGTCTTTCAATTGTTCTTACCTCCTGGTTTGCTTTCAGTATGAAAACTTTAGAATTCAGTCATGAAATACTGCACCCCAGTTGCTCCTATTTTAAAACAGTTTCTGCAGAGTTGATATTAGTATAGTTTAATGTTTTACGCATAAGTTCAAAAAATAAATAATTCAACCCCATATCTTCACTTAGTCACATATTAAAGAAATATAATTTATAATAAACATCTGCTTTCCAGTAATAGTGTAACAGACGGCAAAGAAAATTGGGTGTGAGAAATGACATACACACATGCATATATGTAATTAAACCTTAAAAGAATAGCTAAGTGATTTTTTTTTAATATCAGTCTAGGGATTAATAACATTCAAGTCAGTGTCAGCTCTTATAAAAGCACCATCTTAACTCTATGGCCTAGCCCAGTGACAGCACCTGTTAAGGTCTCTTTCTAGACAGTGCTCTGAAGTACATGCTGAGGGTGCTACATGCAAACAAAACAACTGGTCAGCTCAGACGGAGGGAAATCAATACAATTGATTATTTGGCATTGTGAGCACACTCTCCAAAAACGGTGATCACGTTTAATTTTCACTTTCCAATTGTTCGCTTTAAATTGCTTTGATAAGAACTTACAGGAAATTACTACAGCAATTGCTGTGTTATCTTTATACCAAAATATATGATGCTTATATTTTCTTCTGTCTCTTATCAAATATGCCCCTGAAGAAATAATGGATATTTGAAAAACTAATTGCTGGACTTTCTGGAAAATTCCCCAAAGATAAGGACTTTAATTTTAAAAATATCCATAGGTTAAAACCAATAAACCCTGGTGTAGAGCATGTTGCAAATGAGGTCAGACTCTTGAGTTAATTCTGAAATAAGCTGTTTATTTTGGTTTTGTTCCATGACTATAGATTGCAGCTTCCACCCACGTCAGCCAAATCAAAACCACAGATGTTAGTCCAAGACTGCTCTCTTGGATTAATGAATTAATTCAAGCCCGTGACCATTACTGGAAAAACAACTCAAAATATACCTACCCTAAAACATGACCCAGTAATGGGGAAAAAACCACCCCACAGGCCTTGTTCTTATGATTAATCAATAATGCTGCTGTTGTTTGTTTGAGTAGGGTGGGGGGGAAGCAATATAGTTGCCATTTTAAATTACAATAAAGGAAGGAAAATTCTACATGTGGCTCTAACTCAGCCTCAGATTACTAGTTACAAAGTATCTTTTTTGGTTCAGTCCTGTGAACCCTGTTGTGATCTATGTCCACCAGTATCCACTGTCCCTGGAATTTTCCCAAGAATTGTCCCAAGAATACTGGAGTGGGTTGCCATGCCCTCCTGAAGGGATCTTTCCCACCCAGGCATCGAACCTGTGTCTCCTGAATCTCCTGCTTTGCAGGCAGATTCATCACCAAGCCACAAAATATCTCTGCCTCCCTATAAATCAGCAAGGCCAATCAGCACACACGGCTTATAGAGTCATAGTTAAGTTATAGCCAGCCTCAGTCAGTTGTTTAAAGCCTTTATTAAACAGGATTTGAAATGCCATTTGTTGAGAGATGACTCAGATTATAGAGTTCCAAATGGTAAAAAAGTTATAACAGTGTAGGGAGGTAGAGCATCCATATTCTATAGAATGAAGCTCCAAATGACCAACAAAACCTTTATTGAAAAACAGTGAAAATCAATATTTCATTCTATACCATAAACATACTATAACCATAGATATCTGGCACCCAAACACGTGAGTCTTAAAGCAAACTGACAATACATAATATTTTGAATGCTGCAAAGAGATGATGATAAAAACAGAAAAGAAGCTTTTAGTGTTGATTAGGAAGTATCTTGGAAATGACTTCATCTGTTGGTAATTTTGCAAAAAAAAAAAAAAAAAAAAAACCAGCCATATTATCTCACCTTAGAGGTCGTGCAAGTTGTTCATTCACCACATTACTTTTATGAAAATGAGACTAAATAACAAGAACATGTGCTGGTATTAGGGATTCCTTTTTAAAAACAATCTTATCATCCATACAGTTTCTACCCACTTTCCCAACTTACTGCATTCACATCTTTAATGTTCACCATAATTGATGTTTAAAATATTTAACTCAAGGCACTGTAAGAGTCTGAAAAGTCAATTTGTGTTTAATATGCCTTGTTTATTAAAGCATAAAATTAGAAAATACATTTTCAAAAACGTGTTCAGAAGGTATGATTGCAGCAAAGAAACAGAAGTTGGGATGATAGAGACATAATCAGATGGCTTATATTCAGCCATGCCAGAAAACTGAACAGTGACCAAATATTTATAGTTCTGTGCAGAGCTCTTTTCAGTCAAGCTGCTTAAATTTGCTCTCCATCAATGATTCTCCACCTCAGTGTGCAGGAGGAGACAGGATGTGGGGGCAGGGTAGGGACTAATGAACAGGACATGTCAAATGCCCAACTGCATGCTGCTGCTGCTGCTGCTAAGTCGCTTCAGTCGTGTCCGACTCTGTGTGACCCCATAGACGGCAGCCCACCAGGTTCCCCTTTCCCTGGATTCTCCAGGCAAGAACACTGGAGTGGGGTGCCATTTGCTTCTCCAGTGCATGAAAGTGAAAAGTGAAAGTGAAGTTGCTCAGTTGTATCTGACTCTTAGTGACCCCTTGGACTGCAGCCCACCAGGATCCTCCGTCCATGGGATTTTCCAGGCAAGAGTATTGGGGTGGGGTGCCATTGCCTTCTCCAGCCCATAGCTCCTCTCAAATATATCTGATTCTAAGGCAGAGGGGATCTTGTGTAGACCTGTGTAATGAGTAACCCAAGTGATTCTGCCCATGAATGAAGCTTACATTAAGAAATGCTGTTTGATTTGCATTTATCTGATAATGAGTGATGTTAAGCATCTTTTCATGTGTTAGCCATCTGTATGTCTTCTTTGGAGAAATGTCTGTTTAGTTCTTTGGCCCATTTTTTGATTGGGACGTTTATTTTTCTGGAATTGAGCTGCAGGAGTTGCTTGTATATTTTTGAGGTTAGTTGTTTGTTAGTTGCTTCATTTGCTATTATTTTCTCCCATTCTGAAGGCTGTCTTTTCACCTTGCTTATAGTTTCTTTTGTTGTGCAGAAGCCAGTCCAGGTTTGATGCAGGATACAGGAAGCTTGGGGCTGGTGCACTGGGATGACCCAGAGGGATGGTATGAGGAGGGAGGCGGGAGGGGGGTTCAGGATGGGGAACCTGTGTACACCCGTGGCGGATGCATGTTGATGTATGGCAAAACCAATACAATATTGTAAAGTAATAAATAAATAAACGAATGAATAAAAAAGAAATGCTGTTTAGACTTCCCTGGTAGTCTAGTGGTTAAGACTCCGAGCTTCCGCTGCAAGGGGGAGGGGTTTTATCAGTGTTTGGGGAATTAAGATGCTGCAGGCTGCACGGCCAAAAGAGACAAAGATACAAAAGAGAAGGAACTGCTGCAGCATTCTGCCTGACACTCAGGAAGCCTTGCTTACATCCTTAATAACTCTCTACCAAACACTCTCAGGAATGCACATTCCCCTTAAAAGATTCCTCCTTATTTCTTATCATTTCCTCAGGGTATCTTTCCAGTCTCTGCTTCTCGAATCTCCTTGAATCTCTCCCTGCCTCATTTCCTTCAGCTGGACTTGATAGTTTGGACTGTCCTTTACTTCCTGAAACTGAGCTTGCCTGATCTGAAGATTCTAGTTCCCCTGAAAATGCAATTTTCTGCAAGGTACAGACAGTTCTGTTCTTCTTCAGTATAGCTGCTAAGACAAATTTATGACATTATTATTCTGAAAAAGGCAGAGTGGTGTAAGACAAACAACCTGGGGCTGGAGTCAAGTGACTTAAGTTTGCATATTGATGCTTCTAATTCTGACTCAGGATATTGGGAAAGTCATTTTATGCTCTGACCTCGTCTCCTCATCTGTAAAATAAGTCAAATAATGCCTACCTCTTAGGACATTAGTTTGGGTTAAATGAAATACAGTCTGTAAAAACTCCTTTGGAGATTATAATTTCCTATATAGGGCTTCCATCATAGTGCAGTTGGTAAAGAATCCACCTGCAATGCAGGAGACCCCAGTTCGATTCCTGGGTTGGGAAGATCCGCTGGAGAAGGGATAGGCTACCCACTCCAGTATTCTGACTCCAGTATTCTGGCCTGGAGAATTCCAGGGACTATACAATCCATGGAGCCACAAAGAGTCGGACATAACTGAGCAACTTTCACTTTCACATATAGATATTGGAGTATTAGATAAAATTTGAGATATTTTTGCAAAGCAAGACAAAAACCAGCCTATGATAATTTTGAAATCTTCATCTCATATGAAACAAAATATAGAACGTCTAGCTTCTTTTTCATGAAGGGTAAAAAGCATAAGTGTTGAGTGTTAGTTGCTCAGTCGTGTCCAACTCTTTGTGACCTCTGGAGTCGCAGCTTGCCCAGCACGTATGTCCTTGGAATACTCCAGGCAAGAATACTGGAGTGGGTTGTATAATAATTTAGTTCTTTAGACATCAATAATGCTAATCCTTTAGCGACTCAGAGATCAACTGTTCTGGATATGCTTCCTTTTTCCCCCCGCCTTTCTTCCTCTGTGCCCAGAATGTGGTCCATGCCCACCACGCTCCTGGGCTCTCTTGCTGGCCGCCTTCTGAGCAAGGCTGGCTAACAGAGAGACACAGGAGATGGTTGGCGGGAGAAGAAGCTGGCATGTTTCTTCCACATGCATTCTGTTTTCTACGGTGGCAACTGTGTCCGTTCATTCTGACAGCAACCCTCTCCCTGCACAGTCTCAAGGCTCACTGGGGTCTGGTTTACATATTTGCTTTCCTCAGCCTCTGAGTCAGGGCGAGGTAATGACTTCCTGCTTCAGTCCTGAGTGGACCACCTGCTCATCCTTCATTTGTTCTCGTTTGATTCCAGCCTGCACATTCCTTTAAGTATTCCCTTTATTAAAGTTTTCTCATTTGAACCATCAGTAATGAATTCTGCAGGGACCCTGATTGATACACCAGTGTAGTCGTAAGCCAACTACATGCTGAAAGTTTTGAAGGACATGGATTTAAGTTCAGTTTTATGATCAGGGTTTTTTGTTATTGTGGATTATTTTCCATCTTATTCTTAGTCATAAACAGACATTACTGTTAATATTGAATTGTTTGCCTGGGGCAACATGATAAAAATGTTATTGCCCTAAAGCTAAATAGAAGCAAATTCTCTCTCCTGAAGAATCTCTCTGAAGTTTCTTGTTACCATGGGGTACTCTGGCTTTGGAGTGTTTTTATTTTCTTTGTTGTGTTTAAAGACACATGGAAGTTTTCCAGTGGAGGGGAGGTATTGTTTCCTATTACTAAGGTGGGGTGAGAGATGCTTTCTTCTTTTTAAATAAATGTTTGTAGGTTTTTTAAATGGATTAAGGTCCTTCAATATTTTTATGAGGAAAAAATTTAATGAAGAAGTTATTAACAGTGGAAAATAGGCTTTCTGAATTACAGAGTAACTTTTTCCCAATGGTTTTCTTAATATTTATATATTAACATTATAATGACTCAATAGAAATTATACAACTTGGAGCCATTATTGTGAAAAAAAAAAGAGCCACTAAAATAATATCTCCATCTTACAGACAGACTCAACACGTGGTAATGGCTCACAGGGAGCCAAATTCAAATTCAGGAGAGGCATGAAGTTGTGTCATGGTCTACCAGGCCGGGTAAGGAATATTCATTTCATAAAGAGCCAAGTAAACAGTTACAGAAACAGGAAAAGTCTCTCTAGACTCAGTGTGTGCACAGGCAATTATTAAAATATGGATTATGGAAGACTCTTTTGTTCCTTTTCTCCAGGTTTCCCCTTTTAATAAGAACAAAAGTAAATCAAACGCGTATGCACAAAGACACAGAATATATTCTAATAACTTTGAGGACTCTGTTTTAATCGACTAAAAGGATCTATTTCAGAGTAGAGAAATGACATCTGGAGACCCCTTCATTCTATCTGGGTGTTACAGCTGAGATGGGCCTGTGTCAAGCAAGCTAAGAACAATACGTGCTGTTCTGATGCCTGAATATTAGAGGTGCAGCAATAACAAGCTTGCAGAGCTTCAAGGAGCAGAAGCGATTTCAACCTTAATAACCCCCGTGGCATTTTTCAATTTTTCAGGCTGCCAGTCAAATGAATGCATGTCTGGGGCAGAGAGGAGACAAGAAAGGGGAAAGATTAACCTCTGAGATCCATGATATAAACTCCATTGGCTAAAACTGGTCATGTGTTCGAAAACAAACACAGATAGCAATAACTCTCTCTATACCCTGAGCTCAGATGTTAGAAGAAAGGTTCTAGGAGAGAAACTGGTATCTTCGGGATTGCCTGGCTGAAATAATCTTGGAATATTAATCATTCTTAGTTTCTTCTTCCTCTAGATTGAAAGCAGCTCAGCAGTCTCCTCCTAATCTTCAAGCTAATTAGTTCAAGAGATAATTCTTTAAAAACCATAAACTGTCTTTTCAAATGAGAAAAGTTTGCAGAAAAGGCAGATCTGCCCCTGCCCAAACTGCTGGATCTCACCAAAGTGAGAAAACAGAACTCTTGGTATGGCACCTTCCCCATACACAGCCCTTCCCCTGGCTTCCTTTCTCCGTAGGGAAATTAGAAACTCCCTCAGGAGGTGAAGATCTTGTAATTACAGGTGCTGTAAGAAAGCTAAGATTGCTTCTTTTGCCAAAAGAGCAAAATACAGATTATCTGCAGAATGAACTTGCTCCAAAGAAGGAGCCATTGTGCAGATGTCTCACCACATCTTGACTTACTTACATTTTCTGGTATCAAACACTTTCAAATCTTTCCAAGTGTATCTTGAAGCTCTGCCTTTACTTTCAGTGCTCCTCCCAGAACCTTTGGGCAAGCACTGAGCATTCCGAAAATAAGACAAGGAACCACCCATTTCTGGAGTAAGGTCCTGGCAAGTAAGAGGGAAAACCCTGAGGAACAGTCTGTTGATTCTGTCAGAAATCACAGGTCCCGGTCCTCAAGCCTGGGACAGTGTCCCACACTCCTGCAAGTCTGAGTTCCCCTTATCTGATCCTTTTTCATTAGTTCATCTATTTGTCTACTAATTTATTCATCTGTGAAATATGTCTGATGAATATGCACATCACCAAAGAGAGTCTGTCCCACCTTCATCTAATTCTTGTCAAGTGATTGTAACAGTGTCCCACCTGGCCTCTTTTGCCCACCCAATTACCCTTCTAATCCATCCACACTGCCCCCATACCAGTGATATTTTCAAACGCAGCTCTGCTGTGTCATCCACTGTCTAAAACCATCACAGCCTTACACTCACTGCAAGATAAAGACCAACACTCTTAAGATGGTGCACAAGGTCCCTGGGACTTTCCATCTTTCTTTCTTCCTTAAATAATCTTTTAATTTGGAATAATCTTAGATATGCAGAGAAGTTGAATAGGTAGTGGAGAGTTTCCATACACAGCCACCTCAGTTTCACTTCCCTCTAATGTCACCATCTTCTGTGACTGTGATGTGTTTCTCAAAACTTAGAAACTGACATTAGTATGTTACTATCAACTAAACTCCATACATTACTTAGATTTCACCAGTTTTTCTACTAACGTCCTTTTTCTGTTCCTGGCTCCAAGCTCCAATCACCCCGCCCTTCCTCTATGTGCTTGCCCCACATACGGCCTTTACTCATGTCACTGCATCACTTAAAACCTTCTCTTACCCTCACTCTCCCCCCAGCCCTCTTCACTATGTGCTTTCTGTCCACTATTCAGATCCCAGTTCAGAAGTCACCTCCTCAGAGGAACCTCTCTGAAGTCTGGGTCTCGGGCTGGTTTCTGTGTATGTATCTTTATACAACCACGTGTCCTCCCTTTATAACACTTTCTCTTTAATGTGATTATTTAATTTTGTCCCTATTTGTCACAAGACTCTAAAGACCATGAAAGCAGAAAGTGGGTCTGTTTTTCTTAATCTTTATATCCCCCTAGATTTAGCATGGTATGTGGCATATCATATGTATTCAAAGGATATGTTGAATTAATAAATGAATAAATGACTGAAAGAGAAAAGTTAAGTGATAATAGGAGGAAACACATTACAGAACATCAAAATGAGTAACCCAGGCAATACAGATGATCACAGAGCTTCAAAAGAGCGAAAGATCTAAGTGAGTTCATTTTAAGCAAGGAAATGGTATGATTGGTGTGACATGTTATAAAAATAATAGAGCAATAGGGGGTATGGGTTGGTTAAGAAGAAGCCAGAAAGTTAAAAAAAAAAAAAAGTTAATAATCTAGCTAAGAAACACTGAGATCTCAAACTAAGACAGAGGTATGCTGCTGCTGCTGCTGCTGCTAAGTCGCTTCAGTCGTGTCCGACTCTGTGTGACCCCATAGACAGCAGCCCACCAGGCTCCCCCGTCCCTGGGATTCTCCAGGCAAGAACACTGGAGTGGGTTGCCATTTCCTTCTCCAAGACAGAGGTATAGAGAAAGGAAATACTGAAGAGGTCAACTCAACAAGCACTTGGCGGTAACATATATTAGAATAAGAAATCCCCAGGGGATTAAACAGCTACAAAAATTAGTTGAGTGAAAAAAAGGCATGGATATCTGGAATACAGTGATAATACTTCCAGGTTGAAATAAAGGGCTCGTGATGGAAGCAATGGAATAAAAACTTGGATAGATAAATTCTGCTTTTGAAAAAGTCAAGGAGATTGGACTTTATTCTATTAGTAATGAGTCATTAAGCAACAGTGACATGATGAAAAGGAGATATAGGATGAAGAGAATTTAGACAAAAGCAGGTTCATTGAGAAACTGATGAAGAAACCTAAGCACGTGCTTTAGAGTGTCAGCATTAGAAATAAAGAGGAAGTGACATACCCACCACATTCTATGAAAGAAGATCGATTTACAGGTGCCTAAATCAGCGTCCAGGTACTATAGGCACAGAGTGTTTTATTCTGAATAGCTTCATTTGACTTACTCTTCTTTCTAGAGAAAGCACCCTGGAAGACTAGTAGGCTTTACATAGCCATAAATATTCATTGAAAACCCTTCATATGACAAGTACATGGAGCATACAAAAAACGTACGTATGTAATTCTCCCTTGGACTTTCAGTTTTAGTCCTGCTTTCAGGAGAAATGCATGCATGTGATATATGTCTGTGGTCATGAACCTCCACGACGACCCCCGCGATCTCCAGTTCACGCTCTCCAGCTCCGCCCAGTTCACACGCTGCGTAGGCCCCTCCCTGTCGCACTGGGGATGGACTGGGAAACCAGTGACCACGGCAGAACTGACGGCTTAGCATTTCCCAGAGGACACATAAAAAACAGCATCTTCCGTTTTGGCTTTCTCTCCTTCCTCAGATGACTCACTCTGGGAGAAACCAGCTGCTGCGTCATGAGTGCGTTCAGGCCACGTGTGAAGAAGTACCTGGGGTAGAAGGGAAGCCTCCGGACAACAGCCAGCGAGGAAATGAGGCCCGCCAACGACCACACCAGTGAGCTTAGAACTGGATTATCTGGTTCCAGACAAGCCCTGCTGCACAGCCGCTGCTGCCAACAGCCTGACTGCAGTTGGAGATTGTGAGCCTGAACCCCCTCCCCGCTTAAGCAGCTCCCTGCTTCCTGCCCCTGAGAAGCTGTGAGAGAGAATAAATGTTCGTTGTTTCAAGCTGCTAAATTTGGGGGTAATTTATTACACAGCAATAGATAACCAAAGCAACTTTATACTACTGAACATTGAAAACTAAGCAGGGGAATCATGTTTCCATTTTTGTCCTAGCTGCTGAGAGATATAAGCTAAATGTTATTTCTGATTGTGGTTGGTTTTCTCAGTCAATACTTGTTGATTTATCTTCTTTTCACCTCCTTTTATTTTTTGTTTCCCATCCACTGTCCACTGGTTTTTATTTTATCCTTCTTACTCATTTATTGTAAAGCTTCTAAAATCTTTTTGGATATAGATGCACAGTAAAACAGCAAAGTAAGAACAGTAGATATTAAGATAGGGTTCCAAGCACTATCAGAGGGATCACAATCTCATTGGAGTGAAAAGTGATCGAGCAATGTGGCACAGTATATTACTAATGTTCAAGCAAAGATTGCTGTTAGAATTCAAAGAAAGGGGATACCAGGAAAGTTATATTTTCAGTCAAGTTCCCCAGGAGCAGACTTTGAGATAGGATGTGCATTATGAAAAAGCTCTCAAAATAAACTGCTAAGGAAATGAGGAAAGTAAGACAGGGAAGAGGAAGAAGCTATTTCAAAGTCTCATGGAAGATAACTCCAACCAGGTCCTGCATGAGAAGGCTGGAACGTGAGAACACTTCAGAAAGAGGCCTGAGCTCCCATGCTTCTCTACTGGTCACCCACCGGCCCAGGGCCTCTAAAGGACAGGGATGCTCCCAGCACACCCCCTCTTAGGGCCCCTTGAACATGCAGGCAAAGGCGCTGCAGCAGCTTGAGGGAAGTCCTCTAGAGACCCAGAAGCTGTCAGTGGTCCGAAGAAAGAGCATGCTGAAACCAAATGAGGACACAGAAACGTTGAAGCGATCTGAGGGCAACTGCCTAGAGGATCGAGGTCTGCTCTGTTAGGGAAAATTCCATTCAAGGAGTGGCTCATGACCTGTAAGGAACCTCATGGAATACACTGAATTGGGATAGACATGAAGGAGAAAGTATTACAGAATCTAAGTGGTAAAATACTTGCTTGGCGACTCAGATGGTAAAGAATCCACTTGCAATGTGCGGCGGGGGGATCAAAGTTCCATCCCTGAGTCGAGATCTCCTGGAGAAGGGAATGGCTACGCACTCCAGTATTCTTGCCTGAGAATTCCATAGACAGAGGAGTTTGGTGGGCTACAGTTCAGTGGGTTGCAAAGAGTTGGATCTAAGTATAACAACTAATCCCAATGACAAAGGAGACAAAAGCTCTCAGGCATTCTAGAATGATTTGGTATTATAACTTAGACTCTTTATTTATTTTTCACCCTATTTTTAATTCCAAGGCGGGATCTTAGGCCTATCTCTTATTTAGGTTATTAAAATACAATCATTTTCTTTAGCAAAAAGGTAGGGAGAGGTTTAAAAAAAAAAATCTCATGCTTCTTCTAAACCTTAGCAATGCTGTATTTTCACCCATTCTGTTTCTAAAATACAAATACAGAACAAAGCTCTAAGCTAAATCTTAAACAAAAAGAAAGCCTGGTGGAAGAGGATGAGACTCCCTAAAGTGTTTTAAGACTCCCTCTTCTATTATTATCATTATCCCTGGGCTGCTGAAATTTGGAAACCATTTCAAATACAAGCTGTTTAATAATATGTCTCTCTCTCTCTCTTTTTTTTTTTCAGAATGTATTACATTTACCAACCAGTAAAGTGCTGCAATAGCTTTTCCTTCTATATACACTCTAGGATATAGTCTAACTTTATCTGGAGTTGGGCATGAAGGCATAAATCATTAAGCCCCTGCTTGCCTGATCAAGAGCTTATCTTTCAGAAAAATCAGGCATCCAGGGGCTGCTGTTCACAGAAGCTCTATTTTCTGGCTCTCCATCAGGATTGCAGACACTTCTCCCCAAGGATTCATCAACTGCCAAACAAAGAGGAAGGCAGGTCAATGATACCAAAATCTGCAGCTTCAGCAGCTTCTAAAGCTCCCAACCAGAAAAAAAAATAAAACAAAGAGAAAGACTGAAAAAAACACAGATGCAAAGGAACTATAACAAATGGTCTTAAAATTCATAGGTTGCATTGTGGAAAGGAGACTCTTAGAACCCTACAACAAGCATCTGGTGCTCTAATGATGGACTACCAACCAGCCTAAGGAGATACTGGCCATGATTGTTTTAGTAGCTAAAGTCCAGTTTTGTATGCCATTCTGTCATTTTGACAAAAGAAATTCTTCATGACACCTTTTGTCATGTTATCATGACTTAAATGTGGATGAGCCGTACTGAAAGCGTCACATCTACAGGATGTAGGCACTGCCTTCTGGTTGAATATTTCTCTTTCAATTTGTTCCCAGATACCCTTGCACTTTTGCAACCCCAATTTTTACCCACAAAATGTTAGGATCCTACCCAAAACAGGAACTACTGCATTGAGAGTTGCTACTTATTTTACAGGTGAGAGAGCTGTGACTGAGAGAGGTCAGACAAGCCTGCTCAAGGCCAGTCAAAGCCTGCAGTCACCTGTGTTTCCATCCAGAGCTCTTCCAGCTACACCACAGTTCAACTAAGAAGGTAATAGACAAATTTAAACTGCAAAGTGGTTCTGTGTAAGATGTAAAGAATCTTTTGAAGGTGAGACATAGGCAATGAAACTTGGATCAGTTCAGTTCAGTTCAGTCACTCAGTAGTATCTGACTCTTTGCAACCCCGTGGACTGCAGCACACCAGGCCTCCCTGTCCATCACCAACCCCCGAAGTTTACCCAAACTCATGTCCATTGAGTCGGTGATGCCATCCAACCATCACAGATGAGAGGAAAAGCAAACCCTATCACTTCAGCTCCAAATGACAGAATGCCATGGTCAAGGCCGGTCAGGGCTGGACTGAAGAACCACAACCAGCTGGGGCTGGAGGCAGAAAGTATGGGGTGTGGGGTGACTGAGTGAGTGGGGTGGCTGAGCTAGGTTTCTCAAGCCTCCTGTGGATCAGAGCGAGTGGGGTGGCTGAGCTAGGTTTCTCAAGCCTCCTGTGGATCAGTGAATTTGAATTAACAGGTTCCAGGACATAGGGGCTGCCCTCGTGCCATCTGGCTCTTGGGAAATTAAGGTGGGTGCCTAATAGCCAGGGAAAGCTACCATTTTTTCAGTGGTCATGTAAAGATGTGAGAGCTGAACCATAAAGGAGGCTGAGTGCCAAAGAACTGATACTTTCATATTGTGATGCTGGAAAAGACTCGTGAGAGTCCCTTGGACTCCAAGGAGATCAAACCAGTCAATCCTAATGGGAATAAATCCTGATTGTTCATTGGAAAGACTGAGGCTGAAACTGAAGCCCCAGTAATTTGGCCACCTGATACGAAGAGCTAACTCACTGGAAAAGATCCTAATGCAGGGAAAGATTGAGGGCAGGAGGAGAAGGGGACGACAGAGGATGAGATGGTTGGATGGCATCACTGACTCGATGGACATGAGTCTGAGCAAGCTCGGGAAAACAGTGAAGGACAGGGAAGGCTAGGTGCTGCAGTTTGTGCAGTTGCAAGGAATCGGACATGACTTAGGAACTGAACAACAGTAATAATCCTGGAGTGTGGGAGCTCCATAAGGGAAGTAGAATGCAGACGTTACCAATTGTTCTGAGAAGGGAAACTCACCAGCCTTTAACCATGGCCTTAAAGTTGGGTGAGCAAACCATCTCTGAAATATTTGCTACAAGTGGTAATGAAAAAAAGTATTATCCTGCGTCAAAACCACAGGTACCCACAGAAGCAGCTGTGAATAAATGAAAACAACAACACCATCAAGAATCAAAAAGCCTAGGGTTGAGTCTCTGTCACTCATTTGTTATGTGGTCTTAGACAATTCATTTAACTTCCTCTGGACCTCAGGCTCTTCATCTGTGCATTGAGAATTCACATAATTCACCTCATAGGACTGTGGTAGAGATTAAATATAATAATGTATATTTAACAAATACACATATTTCATGCTTACATAAAATATATACTTGTAAACAAATTAATTTTCACCCTATTCACAGATATTATGTAAATGGAATGGTATCAAAATATTTTTAAAGAACCATAGTCTTATCGCTACATATACGCACAATCCTTCTAGCTCTCAGGGAGTGTCTTTTTACTACCAAATAGACAGAGCTATAAATTGTAGATTCTTGATATGATAGATCAGGATAACTCCTTCCAATGTGTTGTGTTCTATT
Organism: Bos grunniens; assembly: GCF_055505025.1. NCBI lineage: Eukaryota > Metazoa > Chordata > Mammalia > Artiodactyla > Bovidae > Bos > Bos grunniens. The sequence continues at coordinate 3,369,751 of NC_141176.1, read as the reverse complement.
GCCTCAAAATAATAAACTGCCAAGACAATATCATGCATCATATTACTGGCAGATTATTCAGTGAAACTCCCAAGGAAAGGAACTTGCAGCTCACAGACAGATGCTAAGTTTCGTCCTTTGTTAACTCATCCTTCTTTGTAAAGTCCTGAGTTTCAGAGAGTAAGAAAAAACTTAAAATAATCAGAAAAAGACATGATTCATGAAAACACTCCAAGTTCTTGGAAACACAAAACTTTAAAGTTATCAGAAGTAAAAGCAAGATAAAAATAAATCAATTTGAACTTAGAAGGACTACGTTGGGGGCAAAGATTTATAAGGGGTATCAAGGAGTGGGAGTCTGACTATAAAACATTCGGAGTTCTTTTCCAGACTTCAGAAGTTCTCAATGATTCTCAGTTCCTTTTTTTCAGGAAGCACCCTGCTTTTGATATCAATAAAAGAGACTCAAATGGGCCCATAACTGAGTCTTTCTCATTAAAATCCCTTCCCTCATCAGAAAGGGCGGTAGAGCAGACCCCCAAGGAAGGAAAAGGTCTGTCAGTTAAAACCCTTGTTCACATTCTCTCAAATGCTGAAAAGGGTTTTCCAGGAAGACCTCAAACGTTTCCAAGAGACAGAGCTTTTCTTTTGTGTCTTTTCTCCACAGAAACAAGACTGGTGAATTCCTCTATTTTTTCAAAGCACCATAGTGTGTACACTTTTTAAATGCTTATAAAGCAGTAGTCTGCATAGCACAGTTCCCGAAGAACTGATACTAATGAAGTCCATCCCAAGCATAAATTTCCACTCCTTACTTACAAATCCCAAATATTTAAGAGTATCCACTTACAAATGCATAAAAGTTGTCATTGTGTGTTTACTTGCCTACTCTGTAACCTTGAAACTCCTGGAAACCTTCCAGTAGCCTAGTCCAAGTGCATATATTCTCTTACCACTCAGCTGGTTACTCCTCCTATATCAGTGGCCAGATAATAGGAAAGAACAAATCTGACTCCATATTACATCCATTTCTTTTACTTTAACCTTTGTACTATATTGCTTTTACTTTAAGAATATTGACTATATCCTAAAATATACAGGATAGCCCATTCTCAAGCTTCTGACCTTTAAGGGTATGACACTTTTGCATTCATACAGAGATAAAAAATTGCAAAATAGAGAATAACTTTTGTCTTAGTGCAGGTTTACAGGAACCTCATGACCTGACCTACTTGGACAGCTGCAAGAACAAAGAATTCTGACACTAAGAAGTTTGCAATAACAAACCAAACAAACAAACACCATCTCTCTTTAGCATAGAAGAAGCCTGAGTTCTGACTTGGGTAAGATGATTCTCTAGGACACTAGGTGGCCATCTTCTCAGACTTCCAGCTTCCCAAATAAAGTCGCTATTCCTTGCCCCAACACCTCATTTCCTGATTTACTGGCCTGTCGTGGGGCCAGCAGAATGAGCTTGAACTGAGTAATAGTCACACATTCACTTCTGGTGACACATCCAGTCACTGGTGAGGGGCATTAGACTAGCGCACTTGGCTTAGACAAGTCGGGACTTTGTGCTGAATCATGTGTGAAGGGGTTGGCAGGGCACACATTAAGTTCTAAAACGGCCATTGGGTAGGAACCCAGCAGGGTCTGTTAGCAGTGTCATGAGTACTGCACTTAGCATGTTAATACAGGTTTTATTTAATCATCAAATATCCATGAGGTATTTACTACTATTCTCATTTTATACATGAGATGACAGTTGTGGGAAGAATTAGTAATATTCCTAAAAGATCAGTGATATGCCCAATGTTACATCATTTTTCATAGTGGAGCCAGAAACTATACCTAAGTTGGTCTGATTCCAAAACCTTTGCAATTACCTGGTGTGCTGAACTTTGCAGTAAAACCTTCAGCAGATATGGTTTTTGTTGGATCATCATCATGAGTTGCTGTTGAATCATTGATTCGATTTCTTTGGAAGCTCTTAGCAAATAACAGGTGAAAGATACTGATCTTGGACAATTTTCAGTGAGTGTGTGTTAGTCACTCAGTTGTGTATGACTCTCTGCGACCCAATGGACTGTAGCTCGCCAGGCTCCTCTGTCCACAAAATTCTCAAGGCAAGAATACTGAAGATTCCCTTCCCCAGAGAATCCTCCTGAATCAGGATCAAACCTGGAGTCTCCTGCATTGCATGTGGTTTCTGTGCCATCTGAGCCACCAGGGGCGCCCCAGACTCTTTTAGTTACTCCCAAACCAATTCAGTCAGATTCACCTATACTGAGACTGTTCAATGAAATGCCTGTATGAAAAAACAAAGAGAACTACAGCCTTGCCATGAGACACTGAGAATAGTAGAGTTATTAGGAGGAAATACCAAAATATCATTGATTCGCGGGAGAAAATGTTCCTGTTCTGATCCTTGCATGCTAATACTACAGATGGACCCAGCTTAGCTGAGGCATGCTCTGTGCTTCAGCTGTTTACTTAAGCAGCACCAGGTTCTCAGAAATAGTTGCTATGCCAACCAGCCCCGGGACTATATATACATTCATGACCAGGGCTTATTCTTTGGGCTTTGTTACCTCTCTTTCAGAAGTTTGAATTGCTTATTGCTAAACTGCTTGCATTCATGCATTACTGCCTCTGATAGTCAGAGAGCTTCCTTTTCTCCAGCAGGAGAAAAGCCCAAGTGGAGGTTTGTAGCCTGTGTAGAGCAACCTTCTGACGTCACAATTTTATAGTCAGGGACCAGACTGCTCTTTTTCCCCAGGTCTCTGAAGATTTGGTATTTAGATGATAAAGGGCAGTGCCTTTGGTCATCTATTATTAACTGTCACATGTATGCATTGCCATGGAGGTTCTCAGAGGGGGAATAAAGTGTGCTTTGAGGTGCCATGATTATCATGCTTTTTTAATTTCTTTGCCACATTTTTAATGGGGCATATTTCAGAACAGCATTAGCCAACAAATTTGTCCAATCAATCCAGCTCAGGTCTCTTGCTACAGCTGTATTTAAATAAACCTGTAATGCTGAAAGCTGAAGAGAGAAAGCTCTTTAATTACCTTTTCTCCTGTTTATGTTACTTTGATGGCTTTTGTTCAAATGCCTCTGAATTTTCAATCTGTTTATTTTCTAATTATTGGATGACTACATGCAGCACTACCATTTCAATTAGATTCTGATGGCTGATAAAGCCATTGTTGACAGGGAGTGCACAAATGAATTTGCTTAAACCAGATTAGTGATGTTTGTGTTGCTGCATTTAAATAAAACCAAATATCCTGGTAGCAATGTGATCAAATGTAGAAAAATTTTTGTAAAGAAAGAAAAAGCAGTTCTGTGAGAAATCTGGTTTTCAACAGAGAAGCTGTTTCCTGTTAAGACATCATTTTAAATCCCCAAGTATGCTGCCAGTTCTTCAAACAGATTACAAACCCAAAAAACAATCATATAATCTCTTCTAACAAGACATTTGCAACTAGATAGATTGCTTTAAAGGAGAAAGAAGTAGAAAGAAAGTCAAGATCTAACTACTGATAATGCATGCTAAATCCATTTGAATTGATAAGGTAGAGAAAGCATGGTGATAAAGCTTAAGGGGTGAAGACTTTATGTTCTGCCCAAGAGATCAATACTTCTGGAAGAAGAAAACTTGGAAACATTTCCATCTCCAGTTTACATCTGAAATATACATGACAGATGAGGCAAAGAAGAAACAGACAGGCTATTTCCCTGGAACCCACCCTGCTCCAGCCCCGCTCAGGCTTGCTTTGTTACTGATGTAACAACTGTGCGAATGACAATCTTGAAGTGTTAAAATATTTGCAAAAAGGAATGAAAATCTGCTGTTTCTCTCAAGTCATTAAAGCAAAGCCAGAGGGCCTAAATAAAACAGAACCATGTGTCAAACTGAACAGAAACTAACATCCGTGCAGAGCGAGTCACCAGCCATCCCAGCGCTCAGCTCCATGTCGTGATACAGCCTCCCAGCTTGGAACTCATCGCCCACCCAGCTGGTCGAGGGCAGAGCTGTGGTAAGGACCCTGGAGTGAGTCCCATGACTGTGCTCTTGCCATCTGGTGATGGCCGGTGATCTAATTTGATTTCATCTTATATTCACTTGCTGAGCTGTGCTGTGCTGAGTCACTCAGTTGTGTCTGATTCCTTGCAACTTATCTGCTATTTTCTTTGCCCTCTTCATTGAGCAGATGCTGAGGTGTTCACCAAGAAAACTCAGCAGAATTGGAAGTGAGCGAGAAGCACTGCCCACCCTGTACATGTTCACAAACAAAGCCTGGTGTTAGATCTTGGGGACAACAAAGCCCAGAGCGGTTGGCTATGCTTCTCACCTTTCAATCATACATTTTGATATAACAGTAAAACCAGCTAACAGGGGCTTCCCTGGTGGCTCAATGGTAAAGAATTGGCTTGCAATCTAGGAAAGGCTGGTTCAGTCTTTCAGTTGGGAAGATCCCCTGGAGAAGGAAACGTCAACCCACTCCAGTATTCTTGGCTGGAAAAACCCATGGATAGAGGAGCCTGGTGGGCTACAGTCCATGGGTTGCAAGAGTTGGACACAACTTAGGGACTAAACCACCACCAGCTAACAACTAGATAGACTTTTCTCTATGTGAGGCACTTTCCTAAGCACTTTACAGACAGCTCATCTAATCATCATCACAAACGTTAGGGGCTCATTTCCACCACCCCCTTCTCACAGATAGGGAACAAGGGACAGAAAGAACTCTCATCTGCTTAGTAAAAGAGCTGGATTCTGACCTAGGCAGTCTTGCTCCAGAGTCCACACTGAGCCCGAGTGGGCAGCACGTGACCCTGCATCATGCACGTGTAAGCGGTACTTACATCTAATTGTGTATCTCTGGCCAGTGGAACACTGAAACAAAATTGCTTTTCTATTACTTGTTTTTCATGACTATTGCTGCTGATAGTTGGCCTGATAAAAATGTGTTTCTAATTGTTATAAAGTATAGAATTTACAACATTTCCCTATGCCAAATTTATAGATAATATATTTATACCCTGTTTCACAAGTAAATTGCCTATATACTTTCACACTAAAGGAAAGAACTCTCTGAAAGTAACATCCGCTTGTAATGTATCCTATACCTACTGTTCAAATGTGTAGAGCATTTCATTTGGTCCTCACAGCAAGTTCATGAAGTAACATAGGTGTTATTTTCTCAGAGTGAAAAGCAAAGAACCACGCATGGGAAAATCAAAGACAATAATCAGTCAGATTAGTTCCAAAAAATACAAGAAGGAAAATGACAGATGTAGTGATTGATGAAGTTGGTTTGCCCATAACAACTGTTGAATAAGTCAGACAAACTGCTTAAGATACTAGGGAGAGGTCTGTAAGCCCATTAAGACTATTGTGTTCTGAATACCATTCCATGGGCTGCGCGGGGGTTACATAAGGAGAAACCAAACTCTTTAACCTTCAAAGACTTATAATTTGAAGAGATACACACTTAAGTCCATGTAAAGAAGAAAAATATTTAACACAGCTCCATCTCTCTCTCTTTCTTTTTTCAATACTTCACAGCTTTTGGGATCTTAGTTCCTCAATCGTGTCCCCAGACCTGGAAGCACAGAGTCCTAACCACTGGACTGCCAGGGAATTTCCAACACAGCTCCATTTTATCTCCTGATAAAATACTTGAAAAAAGTGCCTGTCTGCTAATCAAATATCCAAATTATTTACAGGATTATTGTTAAAGTGTTAAAGCTATTATTGAGGGAAGAATAAATAGTGAAAGCACTGGGTAAGTTTCTCAAAAGGATGCAGAGGATTTAACATTGACGGGTAGAATGAAGCTGCAGCCAGAGGAGCTGTTGTAACTCGCTTGCTGCTAGAAGTCAGGAGTCACTTTAATAAAAGTTTCTATTGTGTGAACTCAGAACTGAGATCTGAAATGCAGGTAATGATGGATCTTGAGGGTAGGTAGCATGTAGGAAGAGTAAGCACTGAACTCTCTTGATTTCTTGTTCGGCAGTAAGGTTGTGTTGCAGAAAAGGAGTTTTATGATGATAAAAATTCTATACTGTATTTCTAGTTTGAAGGTTACTGCCTTTACCTGTTGTGATCTTAGTTGCACGTTTTTGACTGTTGTGCTGTGCTGAGTTGCTCGTTGCTCTGACTCTTTGCAACCCCACGGACTGTAGCCCACCAGGCTTCTCTGTCCATGGGGATTCTCCAGGCAAGAATACTGGAGTGTATTGCTGTGCCTTCCTTCAAGGTATCCTCCCAACCCAGGGATTGAATCCAGGCCTCCCACATTGCAGGTGGATTCTTTACCCTCTGAGACACCAAGGAAGCCCATGAATACTGGGATGGGTAACCTATCTCTTCTCTAGGGGATCTTTCCGACTCAGGAATCAAAGCAGGGTCTTCTGTATTGCAGGCTTGCAGAAGATTCTTTACCAACTGAGCTACCAGGGAAGCCCTTGATAGACATAGCTTATTCATCTCTCTTATTTGACCCCTCCCTCCTACCCTCTTACTCACAATACACTTCAAACATTTATGGTAATGAAGTAAAACAAATTCCAGTGGACTGGGTCAAGGTGTACATGTGAGAGCTGACTGAGGAAAAGAAAGAGCCGATTCTTATCAGCGTGTTATGACAGAACCGGGCAGACATACCACACGTACCCAGGAGCTAGACCCAGGGATTATTTCAGAGGTCACACCAAAACAGCTGCATTTCTGCTTTTAATTCCAATTACATATGACAGTTTACCTCAACATAACCTACAGATAAATTCAGAACCTGAGAAGGTGTAATAGTTACACATCTTGTCAGAATTTTGTTTACTACAAACCTTACAGTCTTACTGTTAAGCAGTGTATGGCCTTAAAACACTATGCCAATTTCTCTGAATTTTCTTTATCTGTAAGGGATGGGATTGAACTGGGAAGAGATGTAAACTCCCAAATCAGCTAAAACTGCGATTCTAGGCACTGTGACATGCAGAAATGATCTTTCAATACATTGTGTTACCTTAGCATGCTTCAGCCAGCTCTTCTCTCATTGTGTGATAAAGAGATGCCCTCCAGAAAGCAATACTATTGTTTAATACTTGAACTCACAAACATTTATTTTTGCTGTATCATTACTAGCATTTTATTTATATTTTAATGTTTTTTTTCCTTGTCATCAAATATAGTTGTTTCTTCACATTGAATTCTCAGAAGGAAGAAAGAAAGCTTATATTCTGTTTCAAGTCAGTTTCATCTTTTAAGGCTTGAAATACATGGCATGTTAAGTCTCACATGGATGTATTGATAATCAAAGTATCTAGGGAAAAATCAAGCCACCCCTCTCTTCTCATCTACCCTTCTGTTAGAGGAAATGTAACAAAGGGAGGGGAGGAGAAACAAGGAAAATAGAAAAAACGCTTTTCAAGATTTTGAACTAATCACAATCAAAATAAAGTGCTTACAAACGTCCTTCCCTGTAAACACAGGATGCTGAGAGTCTAGCCTGTCTTGAGAGCGTGTTTCTTGCCCCTCCTGCTCCATGCCGATTGCTCTGTGCAGCTTCACCCCTGCCCTCCTCACCGTGATTGCCTCCCTCAGCTCTGCCTTCCTGGTGCTCTGCCTGCCCTCCACACCTCTGCTCTGATTGCTCTGTCTCCCCGTGGCTCCCTCTAAGCTGCCCTGCTCCTCCGTTATCTTCTTCTACTTCAGTAACCCTTTCCGTGCGCTCCGTTTCTCCCCCTGCCCTCCAATCACTCTTGTGATCTTTCTGGCCCATGAAGCTTTTGCTGTGATCGCTTTCCTTGATTTTTCTCTGATTTCTTTGCCCTCTCTGGCTTTCTCTGCTTACTTTAGAACTCATAAAACCTTTAAAGGTTCAGAGATTAATTTCAGTTTGGATAAGCACCCAAACTTGTGAGTGCTTATGCCAATTCTTTACTAAAACTCTGGATCTAAAAATCTCACTGGGAAGGTGAGCATTATAAAAGTTCAAGTACTTGGAATTTTATCAAGAGAATAATTTCCCCTCAAATACTAGCCTTTCTGCTTCTAATTCTGGGTACAAAGAAAAGAAGATGGCCATTGTTTACTGTGCATAGTGTATCATCTTTCTTTGCATGTGGGCTCTATATAAGATTAGAAAACCTAGGAGGGTGCTGAGAAGAAGCCCAAGCAAGCACTTTTTAAAATTCATTCAGTATAGGTTTATTAAATGCCTACTACATGCTGCTGCTGCTGCTGCTGCTGCTAAGTCGCTTCAGTTGTGTCCGACTCTGTGCGACCCCATAGACGGCAGCCCACCAGGCTCCCCCATCCCTGGGACTCTCCAGGCAAGAATACTGGAGTGGGTTGCCATTTCCTTCTCCAATGCATGAAAGTGAAAAGTGAAAGTGAAGTCGCTTAGTCGTGTCTGACTCTTAGGGACCTCATGGACTGCAGCCTACCAGGCTCCTCTGTCCATGGGCTTTTCCAGGCAAGAGCACTGGAGTGGGGTGCCATTGCCTTCTCCCTACTACATACTAGAAGTGCACAAAGCTATACTTCAATCTCAATGAAATAATCATAGATTGACCTTCCATAAATACATTTTATAAACTGTGTATATTGTAACCATAAATTATATAGGAAATGTAAAAACTATTATACCATGTCTCCCTACCACTCTTATTTCACTGTCCAGAATTTAAAAATTAGATATTGGTATTTACGGGCTTCCCTGATGACTCAGCGGTAAAGAATCTGCCTGCAATGCAGGAGACCACTTAATGCAGGAGACCCAGTTCGATCCCTGGGTTGGGAAGAAGCCCTAGAGAAGGAAATGGCAACCCACCCCAGTATTCTTGCCAAGGAAATCCCGTGAACAGAGGAACCCTGCAGCGTACAGCCCATGGGGGGCTCAGGAGTCAGACACAACTTAGTGACCAAACCATCACCACCACTGTTATTTACTTTCTGTTGAGGTAGGAATTGCTAGGTAGTCAGAGTAGGACTCTGAGACCTCGGTCTTATTTTCAGTAAACATCCTGCTCCATTAACTTAAAACTATACCCTTTGTCCCAAATTCCTGGAATGTGTCCTTGGTCTGATAAATGATCAGCACTCAGATCCAGGGAAGGGCGGTAATTCACTTCTGTTCCATATGCCTGAGGGAAAAACAACTGGTGATCGTTAATCTTAAACCCATACATCTGGTTGATTGTGAAATGAAAAAGGGTGGTGACTTAATCTGAGGATCAAAAGAAGCCATAAAGATATAAAATTAAGCATCTTGACCTTTAAACTGATGGGTTAAAAATGACATATTTTAAGGATAGGAGCCAACCAAAAATGTACAGATTAATATTAGTAAAGATAAAAAACTGCTGCAATCCCTGACTTTTGGGGGACTCTTTACCCCCTCACAGTGTCTATGCTGAGACTTTTGTACCTTCCTTCTCTCTAGTAAATCCTATTCACTTGCTACCATGAGCCTTTGTGTGTCCATGAAGTTCATTCTTCGGCTCCACAAAGAGGAACTTGGATTCCCATGTCACGGTTACCTTAAAATATGTATTTCCATCATCCCTATCACAGAGCAGCTTAGGTACTTTTAAATCTAAAGTTTTCCCTCATTCTGTTACCAAACAAAGTTTGTGTGCCTGACATACTGCTGCTGCTGCTAAGTCACTTCAGTCGTGTCTGACTCTGTGTGACCCCATAGATGGCAGGCCACCAGGCTCCCCCGTCCCTGGGATTCTCTAGGCAAGAACACTGGAGTGGGTTGCCATTTCCTTCTCCAATGGATGAAAATGAAAATGAAAAGTGAAAGTGAAGTCGCTCAGTTGTGTCTTACTCTTTAGCGACCCCTTGGACTGCAGCCCACCAGACTCCTCCGTCCATGGGATTTTCCAGGCAAGAGTACTGGACATACAATAAGTCCAAATAATCTGAAACATGGGAATTTAGAGCACAGGAAGGCCTGCTGCTGCTGCTGCTGCTGCTAAGTCACTTCAGTCGTGTCCGACTCTGTGCGACCCCATAATCGGCAGCCTACCAGGCTGCCCCATCCCTGGGATTCTCCAGGCAAGAACACTGGAGTGGGTTGCCATTTCCTTCTCCAATGCATGAAAGTGAAAAGTGAAAGTGAAGTCGCTTAGTCGTGTCCGACTCTTAGCGGCCCCATGGACTGTGGCCCACCAGGCTCCTCCGTCCATGGGATTTTCCAGACAAGAGTACTGGAGTGAGGTGCCGTTGCCTTCTCTGCAGGAAGGCTTACTATGGGGCAAAGCACGGAGAACAAGTAGTTAATGCTCAAAAACACCTACCTCTCTGATGCTTTGTGAGGGAGAAGTTTTTACAGGCAAAATGTGGGGTATGGGGTGCAGAGTGTGTGACTTCCTTCTGATTGGCTGGTGGTGAGGTGATAGAGAAGTATCCCAGGAATCCTGTGCTCAGCCTGAGGTTATCATCCTCCACCTGGATGAGGGCCTTGGGTCTACAAAATAACTCAGAAGTGTTATTATATACTCCCCTGGGTATATATTGTATACTCCCCTGGGTATATATTGTATACTCCCCTGGGTATATATTGTATACTCACCTGGGTATATATTATATACTCGCCTGGGTATATATTATATACTCCCCTGGGTATATATTGTATACTCGCCTGGGTATATATTGTATACTCCCCTGGGTATATATTATATACTCCCCTGGGTATATATTGTATACTCCCCTGGGTATATATTGTATACTCGCCTGGGTATATATTATATACTCGCCTGGGTATATATTGTATACTCGCCTGGGTGGCCTCAGAACCCAGCCCAAAGCAGCACTCTTTCTTGACTGCTCCTGCCTTGTCTCTGCATCCCCTCCCTTCCACGATTAATAACTATTTGAACCTGCCCTTTGGAAGTCATGGAAGATCAAGGAAGCCTATTTCCTACAAACAAGAAATGGGACATAGAAAGGATTTGACCCACAAGTTCCACAGGGTCCTGCTTGGTTTCAATTTCTTCCTTTCCTGGTCAAGTCCCTACCACAAAGAATGAGAAATGAATAGGGTGAAATCATAATTCTTTTGCTTGATGCCTCCATCCATTATGTAGTACAATTCTTTGTTTAGCTTTTATTTTTACATTCTGTAGGAAAGTTGGAAAACTGATTTTTTATAGCCAACATTAAGTCAGATTGCATAGTCTGAAAATATCTGAAATGCTAAGCCAAAAAGTAAACTCTATCTTCTGTCCTACTAATATATGGGCATTTGCTCCTGTATCCCTTTGTTATAGGAGTCCCAAACTCATGAGTCACGTCTGTCAAAAGATCTGTTTCACTTGCCTGTAAAATATTTGCAAAATCTGAACGTGAATTCTACAGCAGACTGGTAACTGCCACTTTGCCATTCTCTCCAGTAATATCTAGTCATCTACTGCCCTATTTCACACATAACGCACCTAGTTCCATAGGCATTTGTATTTGTAATTCATAACTGAGTATTAAAAGGGAGGTGAGATGTGGAGGGACATGAACTTTTGATAATAAATAACTCAATACACCCTAACAACAGGTTTGCTTGAAATGTCGTGGGAAAATGTAAACTTTGATTAGGGCTCAGTCTCCCACAACTTCTTCATATGGGTTTCTTGATAAGTCCCAAAAGAGCCTTATGCAGTGTTTGGGATGAGTGGGTGTGCAAAGAATTCTCTTTTAGTTGAAGCTGGCAGGAATAAGAACTTTCTTCCAAACATGGGGATATTGCTTTCCATTGCTAACTTTGGTTTCAGGATCGGGAAAATAATGTTTATAGGAAATCCCTTAAGTAAAATTGCATAGGTTGTCAGGCTCTTTTATGATACGGTGAAGTAATGCCTGAGTATGTAGGGCAGTAAGATTACAATTTGTCCATATCCTTAATTCCAGCAGAATCTTACATAGAAAGTATCACTGACAACTGCAAGTTCCTTCAGAAAATCAAGGGGCCAGAAATAAGTTGAATTTACACTGGCTATGCTGCTTCTGAATTCGCCCTGTGGAGCCACCTTGTTTAATATCAGTATCAAATGGAGAAGGCAATGGCACCCCACTCCAGTACTCTTGCCTGGAAAATCCCATGGACAGAGGAGCCTGGTAGGCTGCAGTCCATGGGGTCACGAAGAGTCAGACACGACTGAGTGACTTCACTTTCACTTTTCACTTTCATGCATTGGAGCAGGAAATGGCAACCCACTCCAGTGTTCTTGCCTGGAGAATCCCAGGGATGGGGCAGCCTGGTGGGCTGCCGTCTACGGGGTCGCACAGAGTTGGACACCACTGAAGCGACTTAGCAGCAGCAGCAACATCAAAAGTATTGTTGCTACTATACTTCCTACTGTTTTGGAAGCAGTCAGAGTGTGGTATACAGGACAGGATTAACTTTGCCCAGATTTAGGTTTGGCCGTTGCCCTCAGCACTGGGAGGTAATTTCTAAACCTTAAGAATGTCCACTGATAAGAGTATCTTTGTTGGGGGTGAGGGCGGGGTGCAGGGCGGTGCTAGATAGTCTACACTAACAAAATGACTTGTGGTGGAGAACCTTGTCCACGTGGCCTCAGCTCAACCCCTGGATGGGCTGGAGACTAAGGTCAGCCACAGGGACGGTCATCTGTCACATAACTGAGCCCCAACAACACTCTGGACGTTAAAGACCGGGTAAGCGTCCCTGTTGGCGAAGCACATGTGTCGAGACACCGTGTTGAGAAAAATAGGCCCTGTCCACATAGCCCCTCTGGGAGAGGACCACTGGACGCCCCAGCTCTTGTGTCCTGGATCCCCCTCTCTGCAGCTCTTCCCTCTGCTGACTGCATCTGCATCCTTCCCTGTGACAAACGCAGACCATGAATATCACAGCTATTCTGACTTCTCCAAGTCTTTCCAGTGAATTGTTGAACCTAAGGACAGTCTTACAGACCCCTGAAATTGCAGGTGGAGAAGGTTGAATGAGAATCTGAGAATCTGAGAAGGTTGAATGAGAATCAGAATGAGAATCTGCAATACTTTAGAAATTCTACAGTGACTTTCTCAGTGGTCCAGCCCTACAACGCCAACTGTTGTCAGAAGACAGAGCCCCTCAGACTTTCAGCCTTTATCTAGCTCACAGAAAAGCATCTAGGCATCCAAGCAGAGTAGCCTAAGCTTTCAAGCAACAATACGTGGATTCTTCCTCTTTCCAACTTAAGGCCCACAAAGAGAAAGGAAAGGCAGCCAACTCATCTTTTCTTCATTTTCAACACCTTATTCAATAAGTTTTCCTAAAGCTGCTTCTCAGTATCATCTCATTAAGGAAAAAGATAATTATGATATTAATGCCTTGCTTCCAGTACTGAGTGAAGCCACAGGCATTTAACTTCACACTTCAAAGAAGTGGGTACCAATATAAACCTGACACCTATTATTCAAATGCAAATCTCAGAGTGAGACTGAAAACTCAGTTTCTTTTCATTTCTGACTACAAAGAGCAGATGGCATTTTCAGTGAACTGATCTCAAACTGCCTGTGGGACTGGAGGGAAAACACAAGGATGTGTATAGCTCCACCTTCGAAAGTAACGTATTATATTTGGAAAAATATACATCCAGACTAATTCCACCCCTGATACTAATAACATGCTGCCAAACACTGGGAAAGCTTTTACCCCTACCTATCACTTTCCTCCTTAGGATGAAGTTTCAAACCCTAGAACAGAAACACAGAAAGCCTGCTGGTACACACCCAGGCTTTCCTCTCTCCGAGTATATCTTCTACAAAATAATCACAGGGCACAGCCAATGTGGAACCTGGTACAGACACCAGGGCGGCTACGGACGCCTACTCCTGCTACTTATTGAAGTAGTTATCGAGTACCTGTCACTGTGCGGAGCACAGTCGTTACCTCCTTCCATCCTCCCTACAGCCCTGGAGGGAGGAGGTGCTATTCTTCTTATTTTATAGAGATGAGGAATCCAAAGTTTAGAGAGAGTCAAGGACCTCCGCAAGATCACAAATCTAGCAACTGGGAAAATCAGCCTTCCAGCCCCACTCTGTCCACCTCAAAACAGTTTTTTAATTGATGCACATTTGGTGCTTTGGTTAATTAAAGATTCTGATTCTAGCAATTTATCTTCTGGATCCTTAATGGATTGCCAGTTTTCAAAGAATTAAAGTACAGTAAAATATCCTCAAGATTAAAACTACTCAAATTATGCAGAATATAATCAAATTGTTCTTGGATGCTTCAGATGATCCTTTACGTACTGGTAACGTCTCAGGTGCATCAACCAGCAGAAGAGTGATTGTGCTAATGAAGTGTAGGTCAGAAGAATAACATATAGATCAGCTTCCACGTACATATAATCATTACCCTAATTCTCACAAATACTTTTGCAGAGTTCATGATGTAGCAATCTACTAACTTTTATTCAACACAAGTTAACAAATCTTCATCCAGTGCTTTCTGTGTGCCAAATCCCAAGGTAAGCTCTAGGCAGCCGTAAGAGTGATATAGTGTCGGTTCTTAAGGAGGACACATTCTGAATTTGGGACAGTGTATTATCCTCCTTGCAACAGAATTACCTTGGGGCTTGCCACAGAATTACCCTGACAATATTTAATTTAATTAACTATGAGGCTTCCCTGGTGGCTCAGACGTAAAGCTTCTGTCTGCAATGCAGGAGACCCGGGTTCTATCCCTGGGTTGGAAAGATCCCCTGGAGAAGGAAATGGCACCCCACTCCAATACTCTTGCCTGGGAAATCCCATGGACATGGAGGAGCCTGGTAGGCTGCAGTCCATGGGGTCGTGAAGAGTCGGACACAACTGAGCGACTTCTCTTTGAGTGGAATAGTAACAGCAGCAGATGTACATTTTTTAAAATGACAATTGGTATGTTCACTGATATTGTAAAGTGACTCCTGTTCTCTTTCTTCTCCTCTCCTTTATGTTATCTTTTTCAATGAGCTATAGTTTTTACCTCACACGTCACCCAAGCTCTTTTTGAAACTTTCTCTCTCTCTTACACACACATACATATCTTAGTAAATAAATCATTGTTGGTTGTGTTTATGGTATTATCTAGTATCTATCAGTGTTGCAAAAATCCCTCTTATGACACTTGGGAGGGAAGAGAAGCAGGGAAAAAAAGCAGAAGGAAGAAAGGAAAGAAGCATAACCTTCCCTTTGGCAGATGTCTGGGAAAAGGAGACCCTTTATGAGATCACTGCATCAAAAGGAAGTAAGAAGTTTCCAGGCTGCCAGTCACGAAGCCACCAAAACTCACTTCTAATGAAAAAAGAAACTGTTAACTCCTGCACTGTTGTGAAATACTTACCAAAGACACCTTCCCTGCTAAGTGTCATTCATTTCAGGAGTGAAATGCTGTAACAGAGAAAAACGCCCAGGGCAACTGGGAACCGGGAAGTGTGTGGTTCAATTGTCCCTGTAGGGGAGGGAAAGCGTCTTTCCTTGACAGCTACCCCTACTTAACTACTGTGCAGTCAGCCCTCCCCTGCATCAGAGAAAATTCAGCCTTCCAGCGGATTCCCTGCCATCTGCCTGATGACTATCAGCCTGCAGTCAACACACCTTGAATGCTTAACATCCTCAGCAATCCCAAGGGCTGCCTCTGGGGGGCAATTAGAAGATCCATGGGAAGAAAATCTTTACTTTGCCACTTGGCTTCTGTTTCCAAATTTAGTTGAAATTCTGGAAGACAACATTCAGCTAATTGTTCTTTCCTCATTTTTTTTTCTTCACCTTGATGCTTTTGGGGTATCCATAGCCAACAGCCACGGAAGCTGAGGGGGTGACAAATGGCCATCAGGAAGACTCGAGTCCCCAGAAAATCAGCAGAGGGTAGTAAATTGACAGTGGGGGGGGAGGAGGGTAGGAAGGAATGAAAACAGAACAGAAGAAGCTCAGGTTTTGGCCCCAGAGCTCCACCAGGTATGTGCCAATTTATTCACCCTGAAATCTAAGCGATTCCAGATGGAAACATTTTCGTTTGTTTTTATTATCTCTTTACTTTATTGGGATTTAAGTAGTTAGTATTTGAAAGTTTCCTTGTATAGGGCTAAGAAAGAAGTTAAGACAATTACTCAGAATGTATGGAGGGAAGTAGGGGAGCTTTAATCACTTAGATCACTAGAGTAATCACTTAGATCACTAGAGTATAAGACTCAGTAAAGTCAAGATCTGCTCTTCCAAAATGTATTCTCATGAGAAAGAAAAAAAAAAAAAGGACAATTTTTTTTTTTTTTTTTTAATACAAAACACATGACTGGTCTTGAGTACAATCGAAACATGTCTCCCTCATCCATTCGGGCCCTAGCAATACCCAAAGCTAAATGACAGTCCACCAGTTCAGTCCAGGGCCTGAAAACTTAGATAATTGCTTGGCACCTTCAAAGTTTGAAAAGTCTTGTGAAAAGTGGTATGGCTGGTAGAAAGAGTTTTTAATTCAGCCAGTATTGTCCTCCCTGCTACATTTTTGTCTCCGGGTAATTTCTGTCTAATTCCCGTTGTTGCATGATTTCTGTACATTTGAACTAATAAACCCTTAAAACTCTTCAATTCAGATCCACGTTAAGATTCATAGCCTACTCGCTTTCCTAAGGCACCCACTTAAGGAGGTCATCAGCTCAAACATATATAATGCCTATGAACAACGGCATTTTTCAATACCGTATTTAAAATTACACTAAAGTTGAAACAAAATCTTCCTAGTTAAAATAGGAAGTGGCCTGGTTTCAACAAAATACGTATTCAACCATTCAACCATACTGTACCTATGTTCCAAGGACAGTTTTTTACCTTCTTAAAGACATTTTAAAATGCAGTGGACATTTCCTGTAACATCTTAACATGGTTTTCAATCACTTTCATGCAGAATTAAACTTAGATTGACTTTACAATCAATACTCAGTATCCTTTTTTCCTAGATTTTTTGGAGACAAGAAGTAGTTCTCTACATTGAAAATAAGAGATTTTTTGCATTCAGTTCAGTTCAGTTCAATTCAGTCACTCAGTCGTGTCCGACTCTTTGTGACCCCATGAATCACAGCACGCCAGGCCTCCCTGTCCATCACCAACTCCCAGAGTTCACTCAGACTCACGTCCATCGAGTCAGTGATGCCATCCAGCCATCTCATCCTCTGTCATCCCCTTCTCCTCCTACCCCCAATCCCTCCCAGCATCAGAGTCTTTTCCAATGAGTCAACTCTTTGCATGAAGTGGCCAAAGTACTGGAGTTTCAGCTTCAGCATCAGTCCTTCCAATGAACACCCAGGGCTGATCTCCTTCAGAATGGACTGGTTGGATCTCCTTACAGTCCAAGGGACTCTCAAGAGTCTTCTCCAACACCACAGTTCAAAAGCATCAATTCTTTCGTCCTCAGCTTTCTTCACAGTCCAGCTCTCACATCCATACATGACCACAGGAAAAACCATAGCCTTGACTAGACGGACCTTTGTTGGCAAAGTAATGTCTCTGCTTTTCAATATGCTGTCTAGGTTGGTCATAACTTTTCTTCCAAGGAGTAAGCGTCTTTTAATTTCATGGCTGCAGTCACCATCTGCAGTGATTTTGGAGCCCCAAAAAATAAAGTCTGACACTGTTTCCACTGTTTCCCCATCTATTTCCCATGAAGTGATGGGACCAGATGCCATGATCTTCATTTTCTGAATGTTGAGTTTTAAGCCAACTTTTTCACTCTCCTCTTTCACCTTCATCAAGAGAAGAATTTCTATTTTGAAGATGCAAATACCTATATATGTGGAATCTAAAATCTGACATAAAAGAACCTATCAACAAAGCAGAAACAGACTCACAGACATAGATAACAGACTTGTAGTTGCCAACTGGCAGAAGGTTGGGAGAAAGATGGACTGGGAGGTTGAGGTTAGCAGATGTTAGCTCTTGTATATGGAATGGATAAACAAGATCCTACTGTATAGCTCAGGGATACGTTCAATATTCCATGATACTGGAAATAGCATAACAAAAAGATTATAAATAAGAATGAATGTATATGTGTGTGTTTATGTTTGTGTATCTCCATATACATGCATAACTGAATCTGTTTGCTGTGCAGCAGAAATTAACATTATAAAACAACTCTACTTCAATTTTTAAAAATTTAAAAACAAAAGAATTTCTACCTGTCAGAATCCGAATCAAAAGGAACAAGCATAGTAACTTTCTTTTAACTGAAAAGTGAGTGAAAGACCTCAAGAGTATGACTTACACATATCAACTCTCAGGTCAGAGTCCTGGAACAGCAAACAGCCTGTTTCCAGCCTCTAGATCCCAGTTGCATTATTTGAGATTCCCTCGTTAGTAGCTCCTAGAAGCTGGAAGTGAGTTCCAGAGATGTGACTGATGCTTTGAACTCAGTAGGTTTCTGCAGGATGAAATTTTACACCAGGGTTCCAATTAGAACCTAAGGCTGATTACTTACATTCATAGACCTCCTGTCTAAATCCCAGCTTTCCTCATCACTTGATCGATGTTTCTTCACTAGATGATTGACTGTGGGAGCATTTTAGTGATTCTTCCTCAGAGATCTTCTTTCTATTGCTTTTGGGGAAGCTCCAACGGCTTTGCTTTAGCAAACAGAGAAGCTGGTAGTTCTGGAGCCTCCCTGCCTCCATTTATAACCCGACAGAACCACTTTCAGCAGTACCATCTTGAGCAAGTTACTAACCTTCTCAAAGTCTCAGTTTCCTTATACATCAATGTAAATACTTAACACACTGATCTTAAGGAGTCCCTTTGAAAATTAACTGTATAAAATATCATAACTGTATAAAATATTCTAAGAGTAACTGTATAAAATATTATATAAAGTTATATATAATATATAACTGTATCAATATTATAACTGCATAAATGTTTATAAAATACTATAAAATATATAGTACATACTATAGTAAGAACTCAAAATATGAGATACTATAAGCTTTTATTATTGTATTATTACATACATTATATATGTGTTTTATATATTATTAGGTTTTTCTGGTTCACTGGAGTCTCACTGGGGTATAACACAAATTACAGCATAACCTAACACACCCTTGAAAATCTCCCTAAGGTAGTATGAGCACTTTTGAGTACAGAGCTTTGAAAAGACACAGCATTTATAGCAAATGTGGTCAGTGCCCTGTTGATATCCTCTTGTGTGTCTTAAATCACTTACTGCGTGCAAACACCTAGAACTCTCTGCCCAAGGAGTTTCCATCAGTCTGTGATCACACTGAAGAGTTGATGTCAGGTTAGCCACTCTGGAGAGTTAATGTCACTCAGAATTTTCAATCAATGACAATCAAGGAAGTAATAGGTTAATGTCACGTTTTCCTTGGCCGTCAGTTGGAATAAATGAAATATGTTCACACTGACCTCCAGATTCCCCTTAAGGAACTGAGCTCCAGACGTCCTCAGAGATGGATGAAACTGCTCAGAAGACAGATTTAATTGTGTTCATCTTCTTCTCTACTATCCCAGTATTTGCTGGGATGACCTCCTAAACACATCACTTACGCCCAAATCCTTGTCTCTAAGTCAGCTCCCAGGAAACCAAGAAGAGCTCTGGATAAAACCATTATAGTCATGTTTTCATTCAATGAGTGTGGAAATATTATGTTGTCTTTTGCTTGGTGGTTTAGTCACTTAGTCTTAGTCAGACTAAGTTGTGTCTGACTCTTGCAACCCCATGGACTGTAGCCCGCCAGGCTCCTCTGTCCATGGGATTCTCCAGGCAAGAATATTGGAGTGGGCTGCCATTTCCTTCTTCAGGGAATCTTCCTGACCCAGGAATCAAACCAGATAAGATCAGTCGCTCAGTCGTGTCCGACTCTTTGCGACCCCATGAATCACAGCACACCAGGCCTCCCTGTCCATCACCAACTCCCAGAGTTCACTCAGACTCACGTCCATCAAGTCAGTGATGTCATCCAGCCATCTCATCCTCTGTCGTCCCTTTCTCCTCCTGCCCCCAATCCCTCCCAGCATCAGAGTCTTTTCCAATGAGTCAACTCTTCTCATGAGGTGGCCAAAGTACTGGAGTTTCAGCTTTAGCATCATTCCTTCCAAAAAATTCCCAGGGCTGATCTCCTTCAGAATGGACTGGTTGGATCTCCATGCAGTCCAAGGTACTCTCAAGAGTCTTCTCCAACACCACAGTTCAAAAGCATCAATTCTTTGGTGCTCAGCTTTCTTCACAGTCCAGCTCTCACATCCATACATGACCACAGGAAAAACCATAGCCTTGACTAGACGAACCTTTGTTGGCAAGGTAATGTCTCTGCTTTTGAATATGCTATCTAGGTTGGTCATAACTTTCCTTCCAAGGAGTAAGCGTCTTTTAATTTCATGGCTGCAATCACCATCTGCAGTGATTTTGAAGCCCAGAAAAATAAAGTCTGACACTGTTTCCACTGTTTCCCCATCTATTGCCCATGAAGTGATGGGACCGGATGCCATGATCTTCGTTTTCTGAATGCTGAGCTTTAAGCCAACTTTTTCACTCTCCACTTTCACCTTAATTAAGAGGCTTTTTAGTTCCTCTTTACTTTCTGCCATAAGGGTGGTGTCATCTGCATCTCTGAGGTTATTAATATTTCTCCCAGCAATCTTGATTCCAGCCTGTGCTTCATCCAGCCCAGCCTTTCTCATGATGTACTCTGCATATAAGTTAAATAAGCAGGGTGACAATATACAGCCTTGATGTACTCCCTTTCCTATTTGGAACCAGTCTGTTGTTCCATGTCCAGTTCTAACTGTTGCTTCCTGACCTGCATACAAATTTCTCAAGAGACAGGTCAGGTGGTCTGGTATTCCCATCTCTTGAAGAATTTTCCACAGTTTATTGTCATCCACACAGTCAAAGGCTTTGGTGTAGACAATAAAGCAGAAATAGATGTTTTTCTGGAACTCTCTTGCTTTTTCCATGATCCAGCGGATGTTGGCAATTTGATCTCTGGTTCCTCTGCCTTTTCTAAAACCAGCTTGAACATCAGGATGTTCACGGTTCACATATTGCTGAAGCCTGGCTTGGAGAATTTTAAGCTTTACTTTACTAGCATGTGAGATGAGTGATATACCCCACACCCAAGGTAAGAGAAACCCAAATAAGACAGTAGGTATTGCAAGAGGGCATCAGAGAGCAGACACACTGAAACCATACTCACAGAAAACTAGTCAATCTAATCACACTAGGACCACAGCCTTGTCTAACTCAATGAAACTAAGCCATGCCCTTGGGGCAACCCAAGATGGGCAGGTCATGGTGGAGAGATCTGACAGAATGTGGTCAACTGGAGAAGAGAATGGCAAACGACTTCAGTATTCTTGCCTTGTGAACCCCATGAA
This sequence comes from Bos grunniens, assembly GCF_055505025.1. Classification (NCBI taxonomy): domain Eukaryota; kingdom Metazoa; phylum Chordata; class Mammalia; order Artiodactyla; family Bovidae; genus Bos; species Bos grunniens. The sequence goes on along the minus strand of NC_141176.1, from coordinate 3,348,392 downwards.
CAGTTCAAAAAGGCAAAATGATAGGATACTGAAGGAGAAACTCCCCAGGTCAGTAGGTGCCCAATATGCTACTGGAGATCAGGGGAGAAATAACTCCAGAAAGAATGAAGGGATGGAGCCAAAGCAAAAAGAATACCCAGCTGTGGATGTGACTGGTGATAGAAGCAAGGTCCGATGCTGTAAAGAGCAATATTGCATAGGAACCTGGAATGTCAGGTCCATGAATCAAGGCAAATTGGAAGTGGTCAAACAAGAGATGGCAAGAGTGAATGTCAACATTCTAGGAATCAGCAAACTGAAATGGACTGGAATGGGTGAATTTAACTCAGATGACCATTATATCTACTACTGCAGGCAGGAATCCCTCAGAAGAAATGGAGTAGCCATCATGGTCAACAAAAGAGTCCGAAATGCAGTACTTGGATGCAATCTCAAAAACGACAGAATAATCTGTGTTCATTTCCAAGGCAAACCATTCAATATCACAGTAATCCAAGTCTATGCCCCAACCAGTAATGCTGAGGAAGCTGAAGTTGAATGGTTCTATGAAGACCTACAAGACCTTTGAGAACTAACACCCAAAAAAGATGTCCTTTTCATTATAGGGGACTGGAATGCAAAAGTAGGAAGTCAAGAAACACCTGAAGAAACAGGCAAATTTGGCCTTGGAATACGGAATGAAGCAGGGCAAAGACTAATAGAGTTTTGCCAAGAAATTGCACTGGTCATAACAAACACCCTCTTCCAACAACACAAGAGAAGACTCTATACATGGACATCACCAGATGGTCAACACCGAAATCAGATTGATTATGTTCTTTGCAGCCAAAGATGTAGAAGCTCTATACAGTCAGCAAAAACAAGACCAGGAGCTGACTGTGGCTCAGACCATGAACTCCTTATTGCCAAATTCAGACTGAAATTGAAGAAAGTAGGGAAAACCACTAGACCATTCAGGTATGACCTAAATCAAATCCCTTATGATTATACAGTGGAAGTGAGAAATAGATTTAAGGGCCTAGATCTGATAGATAGAGTGCCTGATGAGCTATGGAATGAGGTTCGTGACATTGTACAGGAGACAGGGTTCAAGACCATCCCCATGGAAAAGAAATGCAAAAAAGCAAAATGGCTGTCTGGGGAGGCCTTACAAATAGCTGTGAAGAGAAGCAAAAAGCAAAGGAGAAAAGGAAAGATATAAACATCTGAATGCAGAGTTCCAAAGATTAGCAAGAAGAGATAAGAAAGCCTTCTTCAGTGATCAATCAAACCCAGGTCCCCTGCATTACAGGCTGACTCTTTACTGACTGAGCTACAAGGGAAGCCCTGCTTCTTGGTTGAGGACCTAGCAAAGTATTATAACTGACTTGGTTTAGAGGCTATACAGTACTTGCATGTACTTATATTACTCACGTGTATGTGTGCATTCTTGAGACTGTAGTGAGGCTCAACCATGTGGCTCTGCCTTCTCACTCCAACTTCTAGAAGTTGCTCCAGTTTTCTGAGAAAGTCATTTAGTATATGGATCTTAATTCTCCCTCTTCTCTTCCTTTCTTGAAAAACTGACCTCAAATAGTAGCTGGGGCCAAACCAGATACATAGCTTTACATTTCTGGGGAAAGAGGGAAGGCAGCCCAAGGGTATGAGAACTAGGCAGGACGAGGAGAGCTGGAAGTCAGGAAGATGGACTGGAGTGCATGTTTGAACCTAAGTGCTGCATATATACCATAGAGATCAGGGTTTCTAAATAGTATTTTCTACTAAAAGAGACTATTAAATCATATCCTGGCTTCTCAATGATCTTGTGGCTGGAGAAAAAGAAGTCCTCCAGGAATGATGGGGCTGCATCAGAACTATACAGTGGTCATCTTAGCTCTTACTGGTCAAGTCCAGGGCATTTTGAGCATCAATAGAAAATAATATCACAACTAATTATAACCATTGAAGAAAATACAAATCTGTGAGTTCATGCTGATCTCAACTAATGAATTAAATTTGATGAAAAACAGGATATTTACAAAAGCTTGAAGCATCTCCCACACAAAACACTTCTTAATTACAAAAGGAAAGAAGTAACATTACTGTGGAGAATCCTGGCAAACACCACCTAACTCAAGTGTTCAAATTTAATATCACTAATAACAGAACAAGTCAAAATTAGGCACCACCCTGTGATAGGTTGCATAAGAAATTTACTGCTGTGATATTCCTGCTGAAGACACATCACATAACACGAAAATAATCAGAAGGAAATATCAGTAAAACACAGAACAGAAGGACATTGCACAAAATATCTGACATTCACAAATGTTAAGGCCAATAAAAGTTGAGGAAGAACTGAAGAACTTTCCTAAACTGAAGGAGACTAAGAGATACAAAATCAACATAGTAGTCTAGCCTAGATTCTTTCCACAATGGACATTATGGGAAAACTTAAATGGGGTCTGAAAGTTAAGTGCTAGCAATGTTAATTTTCTGATTTTGGTGGCTATGATTTGATTTTATAAGGAAACATCCTTATATATAGGAAATACACGCAGAAGTATCATGTAGACCACTTACTCATAAATGATAGAGAAAAAATTATATATATTCACTATTCTTAAAATTTTTTTCTGTAAATTTGAAAATTTTTCTACTTTGGTAGACAGAGAAAATACCTATAGTTACCAATACTTGGAGAAAGTGAAACAAGTGAAAGCAAAAGTCTGTCAGTCGTGTCCAACTCTTTGCAACCCCATGGCCAGAATACTGGAGTGGGTAGCCTTTCCCTTCTCCAGAAGATCTTGCCAACCCAGGGATCAAACCCAGGTCTCCCACATTGCAGGCAGATTCTTCATTAGCTGGTTCCGCCCCAAAATATCAGTTAACCACTAGAAGACTCTAGTCTAGAAGCTCTACCAACAGTATGCAGGTTTTGTCAGTTTTCAGTGCCTCATACCAAAGCATGAATGATCAACCAAAGATCACTAAACTCTTTAGAAAAGCTTACAACATGCCCAAACAAACCAACAAGGGAAAAGTGATCCAGGCAAAAATATACATAGGAAAAGAGCATTGGTTCGTTTTTTTTGAATAATACCTGTGGAGCCCTCACAAAGTCCACACACTAGAGGAGATGTTTTTTGAATGAGTTCCCCCATTTCCAACACAAGTTTTCAATTTCCCCATGTTCTTTTACATACTCTCCCCAGATAGCTGAAATTTACTAAAGCTATCACTGATTGCTATTTTTAAGAGAGTTGATAAAGCTGCAGATTACTCAAGTAGTAATTACCACATAGGTAACTACTAGATAATTTAGAACACCTAGGTAATTCAGAATCAGACAGACTCGGGTTCCAATCATAATGTGCTAGATTTCCTTCCTGTCTCTTCTCTCCTCATCTGCAAAATGGGGATAATATGGTTGTGAAGAGTAAATGAGATTATATCCACAGCTTAGCCTAGCACATAAAAGGTACTCCTGCAATGATGCTATTGATGGGATTTTTATTATTCACCATTAGCTTTTCATAATCTCAAGATAAGTAGGTCTTTTTGGAAGAGGCCTCAAGCTCATCATGTGTCTCAATCATGTTCTGTCAAAGAACATCCGTGACCCGTGTCTACTGACCACTCTACTCGTGACACCCATTCCACCAATCAGTATCGATGACCCAATTTCCTAGTTATTACAGGAAATTGTTGTAATTTCCTGTTGTCTCTCAGCATCAAACCCGACCTTGTGTACTCTGTTTGGCATCACCAGGGCTGAGACTTGAAGACCTTTTCTCCTCCTTTGCCAGCAGCTCCACGTTATGCTCTCCCACAAGGGGATGCTAGAGGGAAGTTGTTCCTTCCTGTTTGCATCCTGCTTCCATTCTGATTTTCTGTTGTCACGTTACTTTTCTCTGCCATCTCACTCTAACAGCCCTTCTTCACCCTGACGGTTGGTTCCAGTAGAGCTGTTGATTCCACTGTGCAACCCTCAAAGGACCAGCCTCAACACATGACTCAGGGGCAGCTATACAGACCCCCTCTCCAAGCCATTCAATGTTAGTAATCCCAACCTCCTCCCTCCTCCTGCAGTCTGGAGTTGCACTTACTGCTCCCTCTGGGCCTTTTGATTTCAGTAGTACCTATTAACAATAGGTGTTGAACAATTCTTTAAATTCTTTTTATTAAAATAGTGGTTGCATTTTTTACCTCCTGTGTGGACTCAGAGTAGTAAACATGGGTTGTGCATCCTTCTTAGAGTTCCCTTTAGACTCCATCCTAAGGTCCCTTCTGGGAGTAATCTTGAGCCATAAGCTTAGTTCCACACCAACCTGTTCAGTGGAAGTGTTTCTCAAGTAACTTTGATCTCAGTGACTGTTCGGGCGAACCACACCTCCCTCAAGGTAACACTTACCACCCCTTCTAATCTTCCATTCAGGTCCACTGGTCCCTTAGACAAGGCGTGTGTGCTTTACCAGGCTGCCAGTCACTTATTTATAGTCTGCCATTCATAGTCTCCCACTGAGATCACCTGTAAAAGGTTCTTGACTCAGACTAATAACATAGCTGACTGCTAAAACCAAAATTAGTAGACAGAGATGGACAAATTCATATGTATCATGTTTTTATTCTGCCTCTCTTCCATTTCTCTATCTCCAGGTCACTCCAAAGATGTCACCAGTGTTTTCCCCAAACATCATTTTCATCTTGGCACTCCCTTCCTCAAGCAGGTATGTATGATGACTCCCTATTGCCTTGCAGATCAAGAGTAAACTCCTAAATTAGACCCTGGGTATCATTAGAATGCTCCAACAAATTAGACTGACTACAGTTTCTAGTCTTGAACTGACGTTTCCAGATTGTAGGTCTGATCATTTTTAAAAGAAAGAACTAGTCACAGTCTATAGATATTCCCACTGGGGGAATAGGGTGCCCAGGAAGTGGGCACAGATCCAGCCAGTCTCAAAGCCAACACTCTGGAATGTGGTGTACGGGGGAGAGGGCAGACAGGATGCCAAGTCTCCACAGTTCAGTTCAGTCACTCAGCCTTGTCCGACTCTTTGCGACCCCATGGACTGCAGCACGCCAGTCCTCCATGTCCATCACCAACTCCTGGATCCTACTCAAACTCATGTCCACTGAGTTGGTGATGCCTCCCAACCATCTCATCCTCTGTCATCCCCTTCTCCTCCTGCCTTCAATCTTTCCCAACATCAGGGTCTTTTCAAATGAGTCAGCTCTTTGCATTGTGGCCAAAGTATTGGAATTTCAGCTTCAACATCAGTCCTTCCACAGAATGTGATAAAGTCTCCACGCTGCTGCTATTGCTAAGTCGCTTCAGTCGTGCCTGACTCTGTGTGACCACATAGATGGCAGCCTACCAGGTTCCCCCATCTCTGGGATTTTCCAGGCAAGAACACTGGAGTGGGTTGCCATTTGCTTCTCCAATAGGTGAAAGTGAAAAGTGAAGTCGCTCAGTCATGTCCAACTGGTAGTGACCCCATGGACTGCAGCCTACGTCCATGGGATTTTCTAGGAAAGAGTACTGGAGTGGCTTGCCATTGCCTTCTCCGAAAGTCTCCATAGAATCTCCATAAAGTCCAAGAGGGAATCCCTCCAGAAATGGTGCAAGCCTCTTGGAAGAGCCTGAAGTTCTTCGGATCTCAGTCACATGCTCTTAGGGGCCAAAGCACATCTTCAGGAGTATTGGTGGCCCAGGAAATCTTTCCCTGACACTGGGAAGGCTGTTATGCCCCTTTATAGAAGGCCATTTGTGTACAGTAAATGAAGTTCTTTACCTACATTAAAAGAACTTGAATATTTTGCCTATCTCAGTGGGCATTTTCATTAGCTAAACATATCTATCAGATAAATTAGTATAAAATGACTTTTTAAAAAATACTTATTAAATATATATATGACGGTCATCTTACATAATAAGCTACAATCTTGAACTGATGAATGGTCACTTTTTAGGTTTTATTGCATTATATGTTACCTACAAGAAATATTATCTGTGCCTAATTCATAAGTCTAAAGATGTTGTTCAAGCTATATCTATATGATGCTAAGTAGCCAGCTAAAACTAGGAAATTCAGTCAAATGTCTGCATTTCTGTTCTACATGATATCAAACACCTAGATATTTAAAGATACCTGGACAATTGACATGTCTTAAAGATCAGCCTAAGGAAGGACATGTAAAATGTATTCACACATTTTTAGTGTTCCTACTGAATTTTTACTTAGCTAATTATAATTTTGCTTTAATGTTAAATATTATGTTTGGGTTTTTCCTTAGAAGTTGACTTTTACTAAATTATCCTTATTTTTGATGTGCCTGTCATGACTTTAAATACATTAGCCATCATTCATTTCAACATTTTTTCTCAGTTACAGTCTTGCCATTTACTCTATTTTAGCTGTTTCATGATTAGGATATGGCATATTTCAACTTTTTCACTCTCTTTATTTCTCAAGGATTTATGTTCTTAGCTTGATTTCTTACTTAATATTACAAACTCCTCTGATTTCGGGAATCTATATAAATACTGAGTGCAAAATGAGGGTTATAATCAAAGGAAAGCTTCTGTTAACCTGATTTCACCAAAAAATGAAGATCTGATGAGCAGGGTGGAGGTGGGCGGTACTGCCTATTTAAATCAGTGGCCCACATTGTAAGCTTCACATGTGCCACACACAAGATACTTTAAAATTTCTACTTCTTTCTGTGAAATAAAATATGTTTACTACACATGTATTACTGAAATGCAGTTTATTCATACTTGAACGTGAAGAATATACTGCTGTTGATGACTTATCTGGAGGTGGTACATGTAAGTAGCAATGTATTTATTTTTGTAAATGTCCTTTAGCCCACACTGCTGGCCAAACTTCAGGTTCAGCTTCATTTTACATGTTTCTTAAAGAAGAATTACTCTTACTTAAAAATAAATAAATTCTTAACAATCAGTAATAATTACTTCTATTTATATTTCCTTGGAACATATCATATATTGTATAACTGAATTTAAATACATTCTCAGATGACTAAAATGCCACTCATTTCAGAAGTCCTCTGGAACATGCCTCCCCCAAGAATATCAAGATGTAATTAAGATAAAATACAAACTCTTTTACCCTTATCGTCAAGGCCCTGCCTGATCTGTCAATTACTCATCAATTACTACTCCCTTGTTCATCAATAATATATCCCAGCCATACCAGTCTTCATTTTACATGCTATTCCCTCTACCGATAAGGGGAACTATAGCTTCCCTGATGGCTTCCCTTCCCTGATAGCTCAGTTGGTAAAGAATCCACCTGCCATGCAGGAGACCCTGGTTCAATTCCTGGGTCAGGAAGAGCTATTGGAGAAGGGATAGGCTACCCACCCAAGTATTCTTGGGCTTCCCTTGTGGCTCAGCTGGTTAAGAATCTGCCTGCAATGCAGAAGACCTGGGTTCGATCCATGAGTTGGGAAGATCCCCTGGAGAAGGGAAAAAGGCTACCCACTCCAGTGTTCTGGCCTGGAGAATTCCATGGACTATATAGTTCACAGAGTCATAAAAAGTCGGACACGACTGAGTGACTTTCACTTTCACTGACAATAAGGCTGTTCCTCCAAGTCTTTGCATGGCCAGTTCCTTCTCTTTTGTCACCTCTTACCTCAAGTGTTACGTCCTTGGAGAGGCTGTCTCTAAAATCCCAGCTGCTCTGGGCTCCATTGCCTTGGGTCCTGACGTTATCTGCATCTGACATCAGGGATATCCTTGCTGCTGCCTTCCGTAGGCTGAGTCCCCGGTTGACCTCACTATTATTATTAGCTTGTGCCTTTTCATCCTTTCTGACCATCCAAGTCTGGTCCTTGGATTCTTTCCAGATTCCTGATTTGTTCTCCCACTCTCTGCTGGGAGAACCTGCCTAAAATTTTGAAACGTTTATCTGTGGCCTTAATGCTTGTCTTCCTCCCACCAACACCTTCTGTCTCAGAACTACATGTGGTTCCCTGTACCCTCTTGCCTTGTTTCCACAAAAAGGCCTTTCTAAAGCTTCTTTTCTTTAAGCTTCACTCACTAGATCAGAATTTTTGGCTTCAACCTAGGAACTGATTGAACACTCACCTCCTTAAGAAACAGGCTGAGCATGAGGACTGTTCTCTTACTTCTCCAACATTCCTTGAGATGGTAAATTCCCTTGACTCTCTAGTTTTCCTTGATATTTTCGGGAACTTCATTTCTAGAAATAAATGGTTTCTTCTGAATTTTATCAGGACACCAAAACATGATTCATGCCACTTAATGCAGGCAAAGCATAGAGTGAAGTGGTCAGTTGCTTGAGTCTGGGTTCAAATCCTGGCTGTGCCACTTGCTAGCCATGTGAACCTGGAGGCATTTGTGATGATCTCTGAGCCTTACTCTCCTAAGCATAAAATGAGGGGAATAAAATAATCTTCCTGAAAATATTGTTGTTAGGATTCCGTAAGATAAAGCAAGTGTTAATATCTATGTCACACATGCTCACACACTACAGAGGTGCAGAATGATACAACCATATGGAGAGGAATTTGCAATATGTAACAAAACCTCATGTGTATTTTACCTTTTAGTACACTGTTACGCCTATAAGTACAGCTCTACAAGTAGAGTACAAGTAAGCACCAGGTTACTTGTCAAGGCTTTGATAGCAAAGTGTTGAAAAAATTTAAATGTGCCACCAGAGAAGGCTGACTAACACAACAGACACCATGCAGTTGTGAACAGAGTAAGAAGTACATCTACGAACTAATATGGAGAGATTTCTATGATATATTAAATGAAAAAGCAGAGGAAAAGGATATTATATATATAAAACCTTTACCATAAGACAGAAAACCAGAAATATATGTATCTACACACACACATGGGTTTCCCTGGTGGCTCAGATGGTAAAGAATCTGCCTGCAATATGGAAGACCTCAGTTTGATCCCTGGGTTGGGAAGATTACCTAGAGGAGGGCATGGCAACCCACTCAGTATTCTTGCCTGGAGAATCCCCGTGGTCAGAGGAGTCTGGCTGGCTACAGCCCATGGGGTCACAAAGAGTCGGACACGACTGAGCAACTAAACACAGCATAGTACAGCATACACACACATATAGAGACACTCGTATATACTCACACATATGTGCTACGTGCGCTGTGTGCTTAGTCACTCAGTCATGTCCAACGCTTTGCAACCCTACGGACAATAGCCCACGAGGTTTCTCTGTTAATGGGAATATCCAGGCGAGAATACTGGAGTGGATTGCCATTCCCTCCTCCAGGACATCTTCCCAACTCAGGGATCAAACCCAGGTCTCCTGAATTGCAGGCATATTTTTACCAGCTAAGCCACCAGGGAAGCCCACGAAAACTGGAGTGGGTAGCCTATCCTTTCTCCAGGGGATCTTCCCAGCCAAGAATGGAACCAGGGTTTCCTGCATTGCAGGCAGATTCTTTACCAGCTGAGCTACCAGGGAAGCCCATATCTGGCAATCCACTCTAGTATTCTTGCCTGGGAAATCCCATGGAGAAGCCTGGTGGGCTACAGTCCATGGGGTCACAAAAAGTCAGACATGCTTAATTACTGAGTATGCACACATATATACATACATATACATGTGTGTATATACATACACACATACACAGTACTGTTGGTGGGGCTTTATCAGGTACATCCAAATTGTGGGACTTTCTACTGGGCATCTGTCTTAGAATCTTCAAAAAATATTGATAGCACAATTAACAAATTAGGCAAGGGGAACTGTACTAAGTGAATGGAGACCAAAGAGACAAGATAATGAAATATAATATGGGATCCTTTTTTGGACTTTGAATTCAACAACAAAAAATAGCCATAAAGGACATTATTGGGACAATTGGCGGAAATTTGCCTATGGACTGTATGTTACAATATACCATCATACCAATGCTAAATTTCTTGGATATGACCATGATAGGGTGTTTTTGTTCTAAGAAAATATATGCTAAAGTAGTTAGAGATGAACTCTCATGATTCTACATGAACCTAACTTTTCAACTTTAGGCCAAAAAAAAGAGAGAGGGAAAGCAAATGTGCAAAATGTTCACATTATGCTTTCAGCTATTCTGCAGGTTTGAAATTTTTCAAAATAAAAATTTGGGAGGTAACCTCCCAAACAAACAAACTAAAAAAGATCTGTGCCTGCCAGCTATTACTATCTCTGATTCTCCCAATCTGGGAGGCTGTGAAAAGGAAACCTGGAATAAATACATATGGCTGATAAATAAAAAAGAAATCGTGTACTGGGATCTATTTTCAGCCTACTGAAGCATGTCATTTGATACTTATTCATTTCCCATAAGATTTGCCCAAACAAATAAAATTGCCTCCAACTTTAAAAAAGGAAGTAAGACTTTCTCCAAGCTTCCCTGGAAAGAAGCAGTTAAATCTTATCCTTATTTTACCTCCCTCTTATTTAGTGATGTGTCTTGGCGGAAACTCAAGGCAAGTATATCTCCAGCCAGCCTCTGGAAAAAACGCAGAAAACGCTGCCTCTCGCTCCCATGAGTTATGCTGGGGAACTTGCTGCTTTCCAGCCTGCCCATCTCAATTGGGCTGACAAAGCACCAGGCCAAGAAGCAGACCCCTAGGTAGCTGGGTCTATATTATTTCAGATTTTAAATACTGAAAGCAAGACAGAAAGCCTTTCTCCCAGGTCAAGGAGTGGGAAGTATAATTTGCAATAGATTAAGCTTGCCGTATCTGGGAAGCATTTAAAGGTCTATAGGCCGTTCCTTTTAAATTCCCGGTACACAGCTGACCTAACAAAACACCTTTGCTATGCTATGCTATGCTAAGTCACTTCAGTCGTGTCCGACTCTGTGCAACCCCATAGATGGAAGCCCACCAGGCTCCCCCGTCCCTGGGATTCTCCAGGCAAGAACACTGGAGTGGGTTGCCATTTCTTTCTCCAATGCATGAAAGTGAAAAGTGAAAGTGAAGTCACTCAGTCGTGTCCGACTCTTAGCGACCCCATGGATTGCAGCTTAACAGGCTCCTCCGTCCATGGGATTTTCCAAAACACCTTTAGACACTCCTAAATTACATACTTTTAAAAAATCTTTTTCCCAGATATATAATATTTGCCCCACAAGATGATGAAATGACAATTTGCAACTGGTCTTCTCTTTTCGTTTCTTTCAAGACTTAAAAGCCTGTGTTATTTCTATTGCAGGACTGTGTCCAGGCTTAGAGAGACACCCTTTGTAACTGGTTAAAAGCTCCAGAAGGTCTCTATTGAAACAAAATGTTGCTCATATCCCAATCTATCCCAGGAGGAATAAATCCCACAAAAGCACCTAAAGAAAACCATTTTAGAGTTACTACTGTGTTACATTAGCTGACAAGGGAGAGATGATTACATTTATAGATTTGTTTTTTCCTTTTACAGAGGCAGTCTCTATGCAGCTGAAGAATTGTGTACTTTCACCACTGGAATTTGAATTCAGCTAATGAGAACTAAGAGTAAAATGAAGATGCCTTGCAAGGCTCCTTGGTCTCGGCCCTGTACACTGGCCATAAAATTAGGCTGCCTCCCTTCCCTTTGGGGCTACAGCCCTGCTCTACAAATGCATTTCAAACCTATAAAAATATTAAACTTCCTTAAAGCATTCATCCTAAGCTAATTATGAAGCTGAAGCTATTAATACAGAGAAAATTATAAAATAATATCTTATATTTACATGGTGTTACATACCTCTGTGTTTGAGAGCACAGTCACAGACATTATCTCTTAATCCTGGAAACTCGTGAGGTAGATTGAGCAGTTCATTTTTCCATTAGGCAGTTAAAGCAATGCAGCAAGACATCATGCTCGATGCTGAAACTTTATGTCTACCATTTATCAGAACTGAACAACTCCGACTTGAGAGAGAAAGCAAGCGGAAGAGAGAAGCACCCGATTCTGTCACTGTCTAGCTGTGTGACCCAAAGGAAATGATCCAGCCTCTCTGAGCTTCAGTTTCCTCAGCTGCAAAGTAAGGGAAATAACTATCTCTTAAAAATGGGTAGGTAAATTTTTATGACAGTTAAATCCATTTTTTTACCCTACACTCACAAATGATAACTATTTGGGACTTCCCTGATGGTCCAGTGGTTAAGAATCTGCATTGCTATGCAAGGGACATGGGTTCAATCCCTTGTCAAGGAACTGAGATCCCACATGTCCTGGGGCAACTAAGCCTGTATGCCACAACTGAGAACCCACTCAACCAAATAAATAAATAAATATATTTTTTAAATGATACCTATTTATGTACTAACTCATTCAATGACTTTTAGTGTTTTCCTGAGGATCGTGTAGTACTGAGGATTGTACAGTAGTGTACTATTTATAACTGAGAAAAAAAAAAGCCACATATAAGTGAACTCACACATGTTCAAACCATGTTACTCAAGAAAGTGTTAGTTGCTGAGTTGGGTCCAACTCTTTGTGACCAAATGGACTGTAGCCCTCCAGGCTCCTCTGTCCATGGAGTTCTCCAGGCAAAAATACTGGACTGGATTGCCATGCCCTTCTCCAGAGGATCTTCCCAACCCAGGGATCAAACCCATGTCTCTTGCATGGCAGGCAGATTCTTTACCAGCTGAGCCACCAGGGGAGTCCTCAAGGGTCAACGGTAATCTGTACTTCAAAACAACAAAATACTTTAGTGTAAATGTGTGACTGCTTCGTTAGCATAGCTTCTTCATTTCCCATCAGCCCCTAGTCTCCATTTGGAGATAGTTCTAGAGATTTTCCAAACAGAATGAGGTCCAAAAGCATTATTGATAATGCTGAGGCATCTGTAAAGGGCACACTGTGGCCAGGAGGGAAGACAGGCTTGGAATAAAACTGACACATGGCACACAGATTGCAGTGAGAGAAAGAATCCAGACTCCTGATGACTGTACTGAACCTGCAGGTCGAGACTTATCTGAAGCCCCCCTACCTTGGGATCTTCAGTAATGAACCAATACATAGAACCAATACAATTCTATTTATTTCTTAAACCAGTTGGAGTTTTGCCATCTATTTCTTTCCATCAAAAGATTTTATCTAACACAAGTGCTAGTGAAAGACTCAAAACAAAGAAGTAACATTTCATTAAAATATTACTGACAGCAACTGGGAAAAGAATGTACAGGAAGAGGCCAGAAGTCAATGGAATAGCCTTTCATCAAATTCTAAGCAAAAAGGGAAGACAAAGAATGAGCTGTATATCTTGTTATACAAAAAAATTATTTGTACTTCCCTGGTGGTCTAGTGGTTAAGAATTCGTCTGCAATGCAGGGGGCATGGGTCTGATCCCCAGTCTGGGATGACTCCACGTGCCTTGGGGCACCTAAGCCCATGCACCTCAACTACCAAATCCAGAGTACCCTAGAGCCTCTGCTTTGCAACAAGAGAACCCACCATAGTGACAAGCCTGAGCATGGCCAAGAAGAGTAGCCGCCACTCACCACAACTAGAGAAGGCCTGCACTCAGCAATGAAGACCTAATGCAGCCAACAATAAAACTAATTAATTAAAAAATGGTCAAGTAATATTTTTCAAGGCAAAAACAAGTTGCAAAACAGTATAATATAATCTTGTTTTAATTATTAAAGCCTTCAGTATTTATATGCTTATGTGTCATTTCATATTTTGCTATTATATTCTGTCTGAATTTTTTAATGAGAATTCTTCTGTACAATTTAAAGAAAGAAAATTTAAGCAATAATGACCAGTGACTCAACAATGTGGTCTTGAATGGAAAGGATGAATTGGAAAGACATCTGGAAGTCAGTCTATTTAAAGCCATCCTTTTAAGAAAAGTTGTAGCCCCACCTCCTACATGATTCTTCTCTGGAATACCCCTGTCCAGGATTATTTTTCTCCTTTAACTCCTAATTCTTTCTTTGGATGTTTATTCAGTCTTTCCCACATTCTGCCTTGTGCTGAAGATTACATTTTCATGAATGTATATCTCCAAATGGATATCATCTACAAGAATCTTGGTTTCTGTCATATTAACAGCTCCACCGTGTCTAGCTCTGTGCTTTGTATATAGTAATTATTCACATATTTCCTGGTTTGCTGAGTGCTCTTTTCAGCGCACTACACCACCCACCTTGTTCCCTGTTCCCCAGTCAAACCCCAACTATTCCTCAACCCAACAGTGAAGCAGGCCTGGAAATCTCCTGAGAATGCTTTAGGAGATGCTGTCCTGCAGTGTTAGAACTCTCTCAGTTTCTATCAACAGTTTTCAAACTGCCTCTGTATCACTTTCACGAGTCTCTTTCTATCTGGAGAGGCCAAGATTAAGAATCAAGGTAACTAAGAACCTGTGAGGCACAGATGGAAAAAGTAGGTTGGTGCAGGAAGATGACATTGAAGAAAATACATGAGTCAACTACAAAGTGGAACTTGCCAAGAGCAGTTGCCAGTGACTGAAAAAGCAGTTGCCAGTGACTGCTGCAGCGGCTGACCTTCAGCACTGCCTGAGAAGAGTCAGGGTGGAGAGAGGCAGTCTGTGCTCCAGGGAAACTGGTGGGAAACGTCTTAAGATAATGAGATAGTTTCAGAAACTGACTTCATAATCCCTATCCTTGCATCTTTTCATATCTAGAAAATCGCTAAATCCCTTCATGTGACATCAGCTGTTCATGACTAGCAGAAAACATTTTGTAAAGGAGACACTGAACTTCCTCTTCCCCTTCAATTGATGGCATTGAACTTCCCTTCACCAAAATCTTACATATTGACCTTCCTCTACTCCTTCTTTGGAGAAGTCTCTCAGACCTATCTTAGGTGATGTCTCCTGGGCTGCAGCCTTCATTTTGCCCCCAAATAAAACTTAACTCACAACCCTCACATTGTGCATATTTTTAGTCAACACATGTCTGAAGGAAGATAGTTAAAGTTCATTCTCAAAAAAGTAGAATTGATAAAGACATCCATTTGAGAAAAGCAATAGGACAGAGGACATGACTAGAGGCTTTGTACCAGAAACCGGGATCCAAGTAAATAAACTGTCCTCAAATGACTAGAATAAACATTACAAACAGATCTGATCTGGTTGTGTTTTGTTGTCAAGGTCATTTACTCAATATATTCATTGAGTTTCTATATCTATGAAGCACTGTGATCAGTACTGAGACAGTAGTAAACAAGACAAGCATGATCTTGCCCTCATGAAGCTTTGGTTCTAGTGAAGGATAAAGACAAGTGAACTATTAATTGCAATACAGTATGAAGGTGCAATATTGGGAGGGCAACACTCACATTGTAGTGGGTGTCCTTGGACACTTAAATTTTGCCCTGAAGGGCATTTCATGAACTGCACCACTGGGAGGTGCTCTGGACAAGAAATATAATGGGCATTATGGACTGAATCTGTGGTGTTGGAGAAGACTCTTGAGAGTCCCTTGGCCTGCAAGGAGATTGAACCATCCATACTAAAGGAAATCAACACTGCATATTCATTGGAAGAACTGATGCTAAAGCTGAAGCTCCAATACTTTGGCCACCTGAGGAGAAGAGCTGACTCATTGAAAAAGACACTGGATGCTGAGAAAGATAGAAGGCAGGAGGAGAAGGGGACAACAGAGGACAAGAAAATTGTAAAACTGGAATCCAAGTTCTTGTTAGCTGAGCCAAAGAATGAACTTCATGAATACTCACTCACTCACATTAGCAACTGATAAGGATTTATTAAAGAGAAGGAAAGTACAAAGCCCTCAGCATAGACACTGAGAGGGGGAAAAGAGTCCCCGAAAAGGTAGGCATTACAGTAGTTTTATATCTTTACCAGTAGTAATCTGTACATTTTTGTTTGGCTCTTGTCCTTAAAGTACATTATTATTATTTTTGCTGGATTTTACTTGGTTTTCTTAATATAAATTTATTTATTTTAATTGGAGGCTAATTACTTAACAATATTGTAGCAGTTTTGCCATATATTGACATGGATCTGCCACGGGTGTACATGTATTCCCCATCCTGAACTTCTCTCCCACCTCCCTCCCCATCCCATCCTTCTGGGTCATTCCAGTGCACCAGCCCCGAGCACCCTGTCTCATGCATTGAACCTGGACTGGCAATTCATTTCACATATGATAACATACGTGTTCCAATGCCATTCTCCCAAATCATCCCACCCTAGCCCTCTCCCACAGAGTCCAAAAGACTGTTCTATACATCTGTGTCTCTTTTGCTGTCTCACATAAAGGGTTATTATTACCACCTTTCTAAATTCCATATATATGCTTTAGTATACTGTATTGGTGTTTTTCTTTCTGGCTTACTTCACTCTGTATAATAGGCTTCAGTTTCATCCACCTCATTAGAACTGATTCAAATGTATTCTTTTTAATGGCTGAGTATATGTGTATATGGCTCCATTGTGTATATGTACCAAAGCTTTGTTATCCATTAGTCTGCTGCTTTGGGGTACATGTGTCTCTTTCAATTCTGGTTTCCTCGGTGTGTATGCCCAGCAGTGGGATTGCTGGGTCATAAGGCAGTTCTATTTCCAGTTTTTAAGGAATCTCCACACTGTTTTCCATAGGGGCTGTACTAGTTTGCATTCCAGAGGGTTCCCTTTTCTCCACACCCTCTCCAGCATTTATTGCTTGTAGACTTTTGGATCGCAGCCATTCTGACTGGCGTGAAATGGTACCTCATTGTGGTTTTGATTTGCATTTCTCTAATAATGAGTGATGTTGAGCATCTTTTCATGTGTTTGTTAGCCATCTGTATGTCTTCTTTGGAGAAATGTCTGTTTAGTTCTTTGGCCCATTTTTTGATTGGGTCATTTATTTTTCTGGAATTGAGCTGCAGGAGTTGCTTGTATATTTTTTAGATTAATTCTTTGTCGGTTGTTTTGTTTGCTATTATTTTCTCCCATTCTGAAGGCTGTCTTTTCACCTTGCTTATAATTTCCTTCATTGTGCAAAAGCGTTTAAGTTTAATTAGGTCCCATTTGTTTATTTTTGTTTTTATTTCCAAATTTCTGGGAGGTGGGTCATAGAGGATCCTGCTGTGATTTATGTCGGAGAGTGTTTTGCCTATGTTTTCCTTTAGGAGTTTTATAGTTTCTGGTCTTACGTTTAGATCTTTAATCCATTTTGAGTTTATTTTTGTGTATGGTGTTAGAAAGTGTTCTAGTTTCATTCTTTTACAAGTGGTTGACCAGTTTTCCCAGCATCACTTGTTAAAAGAGATTGTCTTTTCTCCATTGTATATTCTTGCCTCTTTTGACTTAGATAAGGTGTCCTTAGGTGCATGGGTTTATCTCTGGGCTTTCTATTTTGTTCCATTGATCTATATTTCTGTCTTTGTGCCAGGACCATACTGTCTTGATAACTGTAGCTTTGTAGTAGAGCCTGAAGTCAGGCAGGTTGATTCCTCCAGTTCCATTCTTCTTTCTCAAGATTGCTTTGGCTATTCGAGGTTTTCTGTATTTCCATACAAATTGTGAAATTATTTGTTCTAGCTCTGTGAAAAATACTGTTGGTAGCTTGATAGGGATTGCATTCAATCTATAGATCGCATTGGATAGTATACTCATTTTCACTATATTGATTCTTCCAATCTGTGAACATGGTATATTTCTCCATCTATTTGTGTCATCTTTGATTTCTTTCACCAGTGTTTTATAGTTTTCTATATATAGGTCTTTTGTTTCTTTAGGTAGATATATTCCTAAGTATTTTATTCTTTTTGTTGCAATGGTGAATGGAATTGTTTTTTACTTTCTCTTTCTGTTTTCTCATTGTTAGTGTATAGGAATGCAAGGGACTTCTGTGTGTTAATTTTATATCCTGCAACTTTACTATATTCATTGATTAGCTCTAGTAATTTTCTGGTGGAGTCTTTAGGGTTTTCTATGTAGAGTATCATATTGTCTGCAAACAGTGAGAGTTTTACTTCTTATTTTCCAATCTGAATTCCTTTTATTTCTTTTTCTACTCTGATTGCTGTGGCCAAAACTTCCAAAACTATGTTGAATAGTAGTGGTGAAAGTGGGCACCCTTGTCTTGTTTCTGACTTTAGGAGAAATGCTTTCAATTTTTCACCATTGAGGATAATGTTTGCTGTGGGTTTGTCATATACAGCTTTTATTATGTTGAGGTTGTTCCTTCTATTCCTGCTTTCTGGAGGGTTTTTATCTTAAACGGATGTTGAATTTTGTCAAAGGCTTTCTCTGCATCTATTGAGATAATCATATGGTTTTTATCTTTCAATTTGCTAATGTGGTGTATTACGTTAATTGATTTGTAGATATTGAAGTATCCTTGCATCGCTGAGATAGAGCCCACTTGGTCATGATGTATGATCTTTTTAATATGTTGTTGGATTCTGTCTGCTAGAATTTTGTTAAGGATGTTTACATCTATGTTCATTAGTGATATTGGCCTATAGTTTTCTTTTTTGGTGGCATATCTGTCTTGTTTTGCTATTAGGGTGATGGTGGCCTCATAGAATGAGTTTGGAAGTTTACATTCCTCTGCAATTTTCTGGAAGAGTTTGAGTGGGATAGGTGTTAGCTCTTCTCTAAATTTTTGGTAGAATTCAGCTGTGAAGCCATCTGGTCCTGGGCATTTGTTTGCTGGAAGATTTCTGATTACAGTTTCAATTTCCATGCTTGGGATAGGTCTGTTAAGATTTTCTGTTTCTTCCTGGTTCAGTTTTGGAAAGTTATACTTTGTCCATTTCTTCCAAGTTTTCCATTTTATTGGCATATAGTTGCTGCTGGTAGTCTCTTATGATTCTTTGTATTTCTGTTTTGTCTGTTGTGATTTCTCCACTTTCATTTCTAATTTTGTTGATTTGATTTTTCTCCCTTTGTTTCTTGATGAGTCTGTCTAATGGTTTGTCAATTTTATTTATCTTCTCAAAGAACCACCTTTTAGCTTTGTTGATTTTTGCTATGGTCTCTTTTGTTTCTTTTGCATTTATTTCTGCCCTAATTTTTAAGATTTTTTTCCTTCTACTAACCCTGGGGTTCTTCATTTCTTCCTTTTCTAGTTGCTTTGGGTGTGCTGCTGCTGCTGCTAAGTTGCTTCAGTCGTGTCCGACTCTGTGCGACCCCATAGACGGCAGCCCACCAGGCCCCGCCGTCCCTGGGATTCTCCAGGCAAGAACACTGGAGTGGGTTAGGTTATTTGACTTTTTTCTTGTTTCTTGAGGTATGCCTGTACTGCTATGAACCTTCCCCTTAGCATGGCTTTTACAGTGTCCCATAGGTTTGGGGTTGTTGTGTTTTCATTTTCATTCGTTTCTATGCATTATTTAATTTCTTCTGTGATTTGTTCGTTATTCAGCAGCATGTTGTTCAGCCTCCAGATGTTGGAATTTTTAATAGATTTCCTCCTGTAATTGACATCTAATCTTACTGCATTGTGGTCAGAAAAGATGCTTGGAATGATTTCAATTTTTTTGAATTTACCAAAGCTAGATTTAGGGCCCAGGATGTGATCTATCCTGGAGAAGGTTCCATTTGCACTTGAGAAAAAGGTGAAATTCATTGTTTTGGGGTGAAATGTCTTGTAGATATCAATTAGTTCTAACTGGTCTATTGTATCATTTAAAGTTGTGTTTCCTTGTTAATTTTCTGTTTAGTTGATCTATCCATAGGCATGAGTGGGGTGTTAAAGTCTCCCACTATTATTGTGTTATCGTTAATTTCCCCTTTCATACTTGTTAGCATTTGTCTTACATATTGTGGTTTTCCTATGTTGGGTGCATATATATTTATAATTGTTATATCTTCTTCTTGGATTGATCCTTTGATCATTATGTAGTGTCCTTCTTTGTCTGTTTTCACAGCCTTTATTTTAAAGTCTATTTTATCTGATATGAGTATTGCTGCTTATGCTTTCTTTTGGTCTCTATTTGCATGGATATCTTTTTCCAGCCCTTCACTTTCAGTCTGTATGTGTCTCTTGTTTCCAGGTGGGTCTCTTGTAGACAACATATATAGGGGTCTTGTTTTTGTATCCATTCAGCCAGTCTTTGTCTTTTGGTTGGGGCATTCAAACCATTTACATTGAAGGTTATTATTGATAAGTATGATCCCTTTGCCATTTACTTTGTTGTTTTGGGTTCGAGTTCATACACCTTTCTGTGTTTCCTGTCTAGAGAAGATCCTTTAGCATTTATTGGAGCTTTAGCTTGTCTGTAAAGCTTTTGATTTTTCCTTTCATATTTGAATGAGATCCTTGCTGGGTACGGTAATCTGGGCTGTAGGTTTTTCTCTTTCATCATTTTAAGTATGTACTGCCATTCCCTTCTGGCCTGAAGAGTTTCTATTGAAAGATCAGCTGTCATCCTTATGGGAATCCCCTTGAGTGTTATTTGTTGTTTTTCCCTTGCTGCTTTTAATATTTGTTCTTTGTGTTTGATCTTTGTTAATTTGATTAGTATGGTCTTGGGGTGTTTTGCCTTGGGTTTATCCTATTTGGGACTCTCTGGGTTTCTTGGACTTGGGTGACTATTTCCTTCGCCATTTTAGGGAGGTTTTCAAGTATTATCTCCTCAAGTATTTTCTCATGGCCTTTCTTTTTGTCTTTTTCTTCTGCGACTCCTATGATTCAAATGTTGAGGCATCTAACATTGTCCCAGAGGTCTCTGAGGTTGTCCTCATTAAAATTAAAAGAATTCTTTTAATTAAAAGAATTAAAAGAATTCTTTTTTGTTTTTTCCTCTCTGCTTCATTTATTTCTACCATTCTATCTTCTACCTCATATATTCTACCTTCTGCCTCTGTTATTCTACTATTGGTTCCCTCCAGAGTGTTTTTGATCTCATTTATTGCTTGGTAGGCTGCAGTCCACGGGGTCGCTAGGAGTCAGACACAACTGAGTGACTTCACTTTCACTTTTCACTTTCATGCATTGGAGAAGGAAATGGCAACCCACTCCAGTGTTCTTGCCTGGAGAATCCCAGGGATGGGGGAGCCTGGTGGGCTGCCGTCTATGGGGTCACACAGAGTCGGACACGACTGAAGCGACTTAGCAGCATTGCATTATTCATTATATATTGACTCTTTTCTATTTCTTCTAGGTCCTTGTTAAACCTTTCTTGCATCTTGTCAATCCTTGTCTCCAGGCTATTTATCTGTAACTCCACTTTGATTTCAAGATTTTGGATCATTTTCACTATCATTACTTGGAATTCTTTATCATGTAGATTCCCTATCTCTTCCTCTTTTGTTTGGTTTGGTGGGCATTTATCATGTTCCTTTACCTGCTGAGTAAAGGATTTCTCTGCCTTTTCATCTTGTTTATATTGCTGTGTCTGGGGAGGCCTTTGCATATTCTGACAGTTTGTGGTTCCTCTTTATTGTGGAGGTTCTTCCCTGTGGATGGGGTTGTACTGGTGGCTTGTCAAGGTTTCCTGGTTAGGGAAGCTTGTGTCAGTATTCTGATGGGTGGAGCTGGATTTCTTCTCTCTGGGGTGCAATGAAGTGTCCAGTAGTGAGTTTTGCGATGTCAGTGGGTTTGGTGTGACTTTGAGCAGCCTGTATATTGCAGCTCAGGGCTAAGTTCCTGTGTTGCTGGAGAATTTGCATGGTATGTCTTGCTCTGGAACTTGCTGGCCCATGGGTAGTGCTTGGTTTCAGTGTAGGTATGGAGGCTTTTGATGAGCTCTTATCAATTAATGTTCCCTGGAGTCAGGAGTTCTCTGCTGTTCTCAGGTTTTGGACTTAAGCCTCCTGCCTCTGGTTTTCAGTCTTATTCTTACAGTAGCCTCACGACTTCTCCATCTCCTTTCAAAGACAATGGGCTGCCTTTCTGGGTCCCTAATGTCTTCTGCCAGCATTCAGTAGTTGTTTTGTCAAATTTGCTCACTGTTCAAATGTTCTTTCAATGAATTTGTGGGGGAGAAAGTGATCTCCCCATCCTATCCCTCCATCATCTTAGGACCACCCCCAAAGTACATTATTTTTAACCAATCAGTTTAAAGGTAAAAATGGTTTAACAACATCTTTATGGATCCTCTTGATCCTTGAAATAAGTTGCCACCATTTTTCCTGCCCCCTGGCTGTTTTACAATGGATCAGTTGGATGGGCTTAAGATTAGTGAAGTCACTCAGTCATGTCTGACGTTGTGACCCCATTGACTGTAGCCTACCAGACTCTTTGGTCCATGGGATTTTCCAGGCAAGAGTACAGGAGTGGGTTGCCATTTTCTTCTCCAGATTAATGATCACCAATTGTTTTTCCCTCAAGTATATGGAACAGAAGTTAATTACTGCCCTTTCTTGCTGACTGCTTAGCAATTTCTACCTCAATTGGATGGAATCACTGACTCAATGGACATGAGTTTGAGCAAGCTCCAGGAGATGGTGAGGGATAGGAGACCGGGTGTGCACAGTCCATGCAGTCACAAAGAGTCAACTGACTGACTGTTTGTGTCTATCTGAAATTTAGGTAAAGCCCCAGCCCCCAAGGTACCTACATTTAGAGGCAGAGTTTTTATGAATGTAATTAAGTTATTAAGGTAAAATGTTCAGTTCAGTTCAATTCAGTCACTCAGTCATGTCCAACTCTTGCAACCCCATGAATTGCAGCACTCCAGGCCTCCCTGTCCATCACAAACCCCCAGAGTTCACTCAGACTCACGACCATTGAGTCAGTGATGCCATCCAGCCATCTCATCCTCTGTCATCCCTCTCTCCTCCTGCCCCCAATCCCTCCCAGCATCAGAGTCTTTTCCAATGAGTCAACTCTTCTCATGAGGTGGCCAAAGTACTGGAGTTTCAGCTTTAGCATCATTCCTTCCAAAGAAATCCCAGGGCTGATCTTCTTCAGAATGGATGGATCTCCTTGCAGTCCAAGGGACTACTCAAGAGTCTTCTCCAACACCACAGTTCAAAAGCATCAATTCTTCGGCACTCAGCCTTCTTTACAGTCCAACTCTCACATCCATACATGACCACTGGAAAAACCATAGCCTTGACTAGATGGAACTTTGTTGGCAACGTAATGTCTCTGCTTTTGAAAATGCTATCTAGGTTGGTCATAACTTTCCTTCCAAGGAGTAAGCGTCTTTTAATTTCATGGCTGCAGTCACCATCTGCAGTGATTTTGGAGCCCCCCAAAATAAAGTCTGACACTCTTTCCACTGTTTCCCCATCTATTTCCCATGAAGTGATGGGACCAGATGCCATGATCTTCGTTTTCTGAATGTTGAGCTTTAAGGCAACTTTTTCACTCTCCTCTTTCACTTTCATCAAGAGGCTTTTTAGTTCCTCTTCGCTTTCTGCCATAAGGGTGGTGTCATCTGCTTATCTGAGGCTATTGATATTTCTCCCAGCAATCTTGATTCCAGCTTGTGCTTCTTCTAGCCCAGCCTTTCTCACGAGGTACTCTGCATATAAGTTAAATAAGCAGGGTGACAATATACAGCCTTGACATACTCCTTTTCCTATTTGGAACCAGTCTATTGTTCCATGTCCAGTTCTAACTGTTGCTTCCTGATCTGCATATAGGTTTCTCAAGAGGCAAGATCTGGTATTTTCATCTCTTTCAGAATTTTCCACAGTTTATTGTGATCCACACAGTCAAAGGCTTTGGCATAGTCAATAAAGCAGAAATAGATGTTTTTTTGGAACTCTCTTGCTTTTTTGATGATCCAGCAGATGTTGGCAATTTGATCTCTGGTTCCTCCTCCTTTCGAAAACCAGCTTGAACATCTGGAAGTTCACGGTTCATGTATTGCTGAAGCCTGGCTTGGAGAATTTTGAGCATTACTTTACTAGTGTGTGAGATGAGTGCAATTGTGCGGTAGTTTGAGCATTCTTTGGCATTGCCTTTCTTTGGGATTGGAATGATAACTGACCTTTTCCAGTCCTGTGGCCACTGCTGAGTTTTCCAAATTTGCCGGCATATTGAGTGCAGCACTTTCACAGCATCATAAGGTATAATGAAGTCATTATTATAACCCAGGTGGCACAGTAATAAAGAATCTGCCTGCCAATGCAGGAGACAAAGGAGACAAGGGTTCCATCCTTGGGTCAGGAAGATCCCCTGGAGAAAGAAATAGCAACCCACTCCAATATTCTTGCCTGGAGAATTCCACAGACAAAGGAGCCTTACAGGCTACAGCCTATGGGATCACAAAAGAGTCGGATATGACTGAGCACACACACACACACACACACACACACACACACACACACATGGGTGGAGCCTTCATCTGATGGGATTAGTGTCCTTAGGGAAAGACACTTGAGTGGAGAGAGCTCGTAATCTTGAAAGGGACTATCTACAAGCCAGGAAGAGAGATCCCACCCGAAACCAATCCTGCCAGACTTTTGTCTGGGACTTCCAGCCTCCAGAAAATTTCTGATTTTTAGCCACCTAGCTTGTGGTATTTTGTGATGTCAGCTCTAGCAGAGTAATTCAATGGGGAAATCACAGATCATTATAGGAGCACCAAAGGGTTCATAGAGTCCTCCTAAGAGAAAATGAAATTTAATATTAGATCCCCAGAATGAGTATGAGTTAGCAAGTCAAAAGGAGAGATGGTAGAGGAGCTGAGGGACAGTGTTGTGTGGAAATGCTTCCCAGGCAAACAGAGAAGCACCTGCAGAGAGCAAGACACATTCACAGTCCACCCTAAGTGGGAGAGGTGCAGTTGAGGAAGGACTAGCAGGACACAGTCACACAGGTCTTTTATAAACGTTTGTAAGAAGTTGGATTTTACCCACAGATCATAAAAATGCTATTGCATTCATAATATCATAAAAATTAACAATAACTGGAATCTTTTGTTCTATGTAAAACAATTTGCAATCTGGAAGGAAATTTCACTTTTGCAGTTTTTCAATCATTTGCTCAGTACCACATGGTTGGCCTTCAGTGACATTTGTTTAATAAATGATGGATTTAGGCCTTTTCTGAGGATATCATGATGCTCATCTTACAATTGAATATACCCATGGTTCCAAATCAAAAGGTTTTTTTAATGACCTCTTATCAACATGATAAGGGGGTCTTTCTCTAAAGAGATTC
Source organism: Bos grunniens (assembly GCF_055505025.1). Lineage (NCBI taxonomy): Eukaryota > Metazoa > Chordata > Mammalia > Artiodactyla > Bovidae > Bos > Bos grunniens. Next base: position 3,323,368 of record NC_141176.1, on the reverse strand, counting down.
ATGTTAAAACTCTGCCCTAAAATTCAGCCTTACAGTTAGTCAGGTTGCCACCTAAAATTCAGCCCTTGCATTATCAGACCAGCCAAACAGTATTGGATTTGTAAAAGTCAGGTTTTAACCATCCACTCTGGCCTCCAGAACAATTCTGTGTATTCTTGCTCCTTCTGTAAGCTGCCGATCCTTGGATAAGTGTGACCATTACAGTTTTACATTTCTCATCCTTCTGGAAAACAATAGCTAAAACATCAGAGTATAAAATAATGTTTTGTTCTGGGGTCTGCCAAGCGTGTCAGGTCAAATTCTCCTTTATTGGCCTTCAAATTGTTTTTTGAACTCCCCTAATAATATTGTACCACATTTGGTCTTCGGGAAAACAGGCTTTGAAGACAAGTGTTGATGGACCCTGACTGCCTGCTCTTTAGCACGGGAGACAGGTACACTCTCATCTTGGGGTCCCTGGTCCTACTCCAGTCCGTCCACAGCACTGTGAACTCACAAATGCTAGAAGTCCACTGCCTGCTAGATACACCTCAGTCTCAGCATTTGGGAAAGATGGCTAGCTCTCAGAAATCTTGAAAATATTTTCTTTCATATTGCCCATTTTTTTAATATGTGTCTGATCCACAGGAAGAAGCTCAATATGATAAAACTAAGAATAAGAGCTATGGGATGAGGAACATCACAACCCAAGCCTCAGGTCAAAAATGTGAGCAAACCCCTAGCCCCACCTGGCACCACTGCTGACCGGACTGGCAGTAAGAAGTTATTTGGAGGAAAGGTGTTTCCGTGATCAATAATCTTTGAACATTCTATTCACAAATACCAGGCTTACATCTCAACAAGAGTCTTCCTGAGAAAGCAAGATGTCCAAATTGCTTCAGAAACAGCTGTCATTCAACCCTGATGAAATGCTAGAGAAAGATTGGTGAGTGCAGCTCTCCTGAATTCTTCAGCATTCTGTGTGAAGATCGCTCTGGCCGAGTCACTGGATCCATTTCACATAGAAATGGTGTTACCTACCTTCCCTCCCTGAGTAAACGGCTCTCACCTCAGCGCAGGGTTCTCTCTGCTGGAATCCTGACGGTGCTCTTTCTTTTGGAGCAGCTACCAGCCTTGCCATGAAATTAAAAGACGCTTACTCCTTGGAAGGAAAGTTATGACCAACCTAGATGGTATATTAAAAAGCAGAGACATTACTGTGCCAACAAAGATCCATCTAGTCAAGGCTATGGTTTTTCCAGTGGTCATGTATGGATGTGAGAGTTGGACTGTGAAGAAAGCTGAGTGCCGAAGAATTGATGCTTTTGAACTGTGGTGTTGGAGAAAACTCTTGAGAGTCCCTTAGACTGCAAGGAGATCCAACCAGTCCATTCTAAAAGAGATCAGTCCTGGGTGTTCTTTGGAAGGAATGATGCTAAAGCTGAAACTCCAGTACTTTGGCCACCTCATGCAAAGAGTTGACTCATTGGAAAAGACTCTGATGCTGGGAGGGATTGGGGGCAGGAGGAGAGAGGGATGACAGAGGATGAGATGGCTGGATGGCATCACCGACTCAATGGACGTGAGTTTGAGTGAACTCCGGGAGTTGGTGATGGACAGGGAGGCCTGGCATGCTGCAATTCATGGGGTCACAAGAGTCGGACATGACTGAGCGACTGAACTGAACTGAACTGAACCAGCCTAGCCACCACCAGTCAAGGACAGAATCCCTACTGGCCACCTTTTCATTTTCACTCATCCTTGTCTGCTTGTCTGTCTTGGGTCAGGCTCTCTGGAAACACACCCTGAGATGAGATTTGCACTCAGGTTTATTTGAGGATGCGGTTAGGACTGACGCGTCCACAGGAGTGAAGGATGGAAGTGATGGGAAAGGATGTATGGTAGAGGAAGGCAATGCATTGGGAGATGGTCACACAGGGGTCCATCCTACAGAGACCACTGAAGCTAGCATGGTCCCTCAGAGTTGTCCCAGTTGAGGCAAGGGGGCCAGGGCTTTGGATTTCTAAATTGGCAGGTTCTTAGAGCAGGAGTGCTCCAGGAAGGGGTCATGGTCTCAGGCAAGGTAGTTCCAGCAGACAAAAGTGATTCCTGGGGAGGCACTCAGCTGTGAGCCTTCAGCAGCAGCACCCCCAGAATCTGGGGCCCTGGTGCTTGAAGGGGCACATGGGTGGGGACCCACAGCATTCACTACACTCTCTCACCTGACAATCTGAAGGGCAGCAAGGGGTGGAGGGGGTCTGGCTTAGGGTGATGAAGTCATGTTTTCTCCCCTCTGCATTTCGATGGGCATCCCCTGTTCATTCTTCCTCCCTCCTAAACTCCGGTGGTACATTAGGGAAATGCCCCAAGGGGGTCTTGTTTCGACTTCTTCAAAGTATCAGACTAAGGCAGGCAGCTTAGGCCAAGGGGCTTGTGGTTTTAAGTTCTGCAGTGCTTAGTGAAGTAAAGTCGCTCAGTCGTGTCTGACTCTTTGCAACCCCATGGACTGTAGCCTACAAGGCTCCTCTGTCCATGGAATTTTCCAGGCAAGAGTACTGGAGTAGGTTGCCATTTCCTTCTCCAGGGGATCTTCCCTACCCAGGGATTGAACCCAGCTATCCCACATTGAAGGCAGACGCTTTACCATCTGAGCTACCAGGGAAATCTCTAAGTACTTAGATAGGTTTAAATATATTATGTAATGTTTTTTACAAAATTCTAATGCTTCTAATTTCTCTTGCTAGCTTTTAACTGCAAAATGCATAGGACTTCAGCTACATTCTGGTCCAATCAATTTTTGTCCACCATCCAAGAAGCCTTACAGACATTGTTTCTATGGGAAAATGTATATTGAGTTCCAGCTACTCAGTTCAAAAGAAGTCTTGGAACATTGCCCAGGTGGAGAATGCCACCCAGGTAGTGGCTGAAATGAGCACGCCACAATTGTCAAACCCTTCAAACACACAGAGGGAGACCAACCAGCCCATTAAAAGCCAGAGCTGCTCAGACTGGGGCTGGAGGGCCCAAGTATTGTTCTCGTCAATTTCTCCCCAACAAATAAATGCAGTAACACGCATTCCAAGACAAGGGAGGCTGACTCAGGAGTTCGCTCACTGTCAAGGAATCGCACTTGATCACTGGGACAAGCACACCTTGTCCAAGCAGCTCAACTGTCATTACCAGTTCGGTCTAGTCCCTGCTCCCTCATCTCCAGCACTCTCCCGGTCCCCTGCGAAGGGGACCAGCTCTGAGACAGGATGCGGGCTGCAGAGGCAGCTGGGGAAGGCGGCAGCCTCCACCTGCAACTCGCTCCCTATGGTCTGGGCGCTTGAAATGTCCCTTAACTCTCCTTGGCTCTTTTACCTGTGAAAAAGACTGCAAACAGCCTTTTCCAGGAAGACTCAATGTTCAGTCACTAATCAGAGAAAAACCCGCCCTCAAAGGAGACACAGAACTCAGCACAGTCTCTGAGGAGTGCCTTTCTTTCTTCCTCAATGTGCGAGTGCCTGCTAAGTCACTTCAGTGGTGTCTGATTCTTTGCGAACCTAGGGACTGTAGCCCACCAGGCTCCCCTGTCCGGGGATTCTCTAGGTGAGAACAGTGAAGTGGGTCGCCATGCCCTCCTCCAGGGGATCTTTCTGGACTCAGGGGTTGAACCTGCATCTCTTATGTCTCCTGCATTGGCAGGTGGGTTCTTTACCACGAGTGCCACCTGGGAAGCCCTTCCTCCTCAAAGAGGGTCAAGATATCTGCGGTTGGAAGCCCTCTGATTCCTTTGAGCAGTGTTCACAATCGCAGGTGCTCAGCAGGCAGGGCAGCACCACGAAGGAAAGCAGAATTGGGAGATGCTCCCAGAGCAAAGATGCAGGCTAAATAAGTACCATTCATCACCTCCCAACAGTCAAGGAGTTTCAGATCCTGTCAATTCATCCCATGTGAGGGAGATGATGTGATTTACAAGTTCAAGTGCCCCAGTGGTTTGATTTGCATAAGCAAAGACTTTGGGGGCATGGAAACAAAGGATCAGTGTGCAGGACACGAGTATATTAGCATAGAGCATTCTGATTTCCAGACAGCCCAGGCCAGGCAGACAACCCCCACCCTCCCCACACGCGCTGAATTTACAGAATTTGACAATTTCTCATCTATGGTAAGGAGAGAGGGTAGGGAGTTGGGGTGTGGAATGAGGTTTGTGGAAAGCCTCTCTTCTTAAGCACAATAATTAGTCTTCCCTCCCTTCTCCCACTCTTTCTCTTCTGACGTTCATTCCAAGGCAGATATACTCCACCTGATAAAACTGGGAGAGGCGGTCATCACCATTTCAAACACTGGAAAGCACAGGTGGGAGCTCTACCCTCTTCAGTACACACAGACACACACCCACACCCACACCCACACCCACACACACGTATTTATTTGTATCCTGTTTTATCATTCATTCATGGAATGTTGATTCTGCTGTGCTGTGTTTAGTCACTCAGTTGTGTCCAACTCTTCAATTCAGTTCAGTTCAGTCACTCAGTCGTGTCCGACTCTTTGCACCCAACTCTTGGAGACCCCATGGAGAGTAGCCCACCAGGCTCCTCTGTCCATGGGGATTCTCCAGGCAAGAATACTGGAGAGAGTCAGTTAGGAAACTTGGAGTCTTGGGTTTAGTCCTGACTTTGCCACATTTGCTCTCTGGGCAGGTCACCTGTGTCCTCTGCATCCCAGTTTTCTCCTCTCTAAAATAGAGACGAAAAATAAATAAATAAATAAAATAGAGATGGACCAGAAAACCTCTAGGCTTCCTTCCATCCTTAACATGAAAGAAATGAGTAAGACAGCCCAGTGCATGGTCATAGCAGATAGGCTCAACCACTGGCCTGTGAGGGCTGAAGACCACGGGGAGTGTCCCAGAAACTCCACCTTAAGCTTGCTGTTACCTGTCACTGTAAGAGTGTGTCACCTACCCTCCCTGAGCGAGTCTCTACTCCTTTGAAAGAAGACTGTCGACAAATGTGTCTTAGGGCTGTTGGGTGAGTTAAATATAGTACTTCTATGTGAAAAGCACTTTGCAAATTATAAATGCAATACACTGTTACTAATGTGTTAACTCAGATGAAATTGAAATACCAAGTACTAACAGCAGGATGTTGTGAAGCAGCCCTTTAATCCATTGGTTTTCAGGGGAGTGGAGTTGGGAGTGATTTAACCCCCCAGGAGACATTTGGAGGGTCGTAGAGACGATTTTTTTTTTTTGGTCACACCCAGGGACAGAGGACAGAGTCTATTGGCATCTGCAGGATAGCGGCCAGAGATACTGTTAAATGAGCGTGGAGCACCAACACTTAGATCCCAAAAGCACCATGACAGTGCTCCAGCCAAAAGCAGTTTCCCTGAGAGATTTCATCACCAAGCTCTTAGCTGTAAGATTTTGGATGAAGCTTGTCTTATAACCAAAACACACCATACTTGGAAGGGCAGAAAAATCATGAGCATGAAAATAACTCTGTAAAGGATGTACTTTTTTACTGGGGTCAGGGGAAGAAAGTCAGATCTCTGAAACACATTTATTACATGTAATTTGGCAACAAGAGTTATAGAAAGAATGTATGCAGATTGTACAAGGCATCAGTTAGACTGTGGGCTGAACTCTTTGAGTCAGAATGTATTCCATCCTGTGCAAAAGAGTCACTCATTCTCTCTGGAAATCTGCCAATCTAAAGGTCTGCTGTGACAGACAATGTAAGAGTTTAAAATATCTGCTTTAATTGATATTTTTTTCAGTTACTGTTTAAAAAAATGTTTGGTCACTCGCCAGGTGTTAAGAATTTGAAGGGAAAGTAGTTCCACTGAATGTCTGTTGAGCATTTGTGCTGGAAACATTGCTTTCAACCCAGGCTGAACAGTGAACGTGATTCTGTTGGATCTTTAGTGGGCTGATAGTTTTAGTCTCCAACTGGTTCAACACCTCAGATGGAGAAAAATAAATTCTGAAACCAGAAACTTTTATTTCACATTTAAATAGCAATGTTTTTGTCCCAAAGGAAAAAAATATAACTTTAAACACATTTGAATTATTTCTCACCATAATGACTTAAGGAGGATGGTACCATAAATGCGGGGGAAAAAACTGTAAGGAATAAAAAAGCTTTGAAAATGAGATTAGAACTCACAACTTTTAAGTTATTGAAGCTAATACCAACAATTCTGAAAATACAATAGTTACCCTCCCTACACCTACTCCTTAAACTTGGCATTTTTGTGTTCCATGTTACTCCAATATGTTCTCTGAAAGGTTTTTTGGGTTTGTTTTTTTTTTTTGAATCACAGTGACTTGGTAGACGAGGGTGTTGCAGTGCTGACCCATTCCCTCTTGACTTGACATGATCAGACCAGATTTGAGGCCTTGGGCCTGGTGTTAAAGTCTCTGACTCCTGACACTCTTGACGGAGCTGAGAGTTCTTTCTTTTCCCTCTTGAAATTGTGTGGGCCCTGGCACGGACCCTGTCCACTGAGATGAAGGGCCTGGCAGTGAAATCGAGTAGTGGAGGTGAAGCCCTTGTGAAACACACTGCAGAAGCTTCATGGCTTTGAGGCGAACAGAGGTCACTGCTCCTGGGAGCTCGGTGAGGAGGCACTGGCCACACCTTAGGAAGCCCTGGTTCCGTAGCGCGCCGGCCACTGTGGGCTCTTCACGAGGAGGCGGCTGATTAACGTATATGCAGGTAACACTCCAGAGTTGTCCTGTGTCTGAATATAAACTTGGCCCTTTTGAAATGGCATGAAATTGTCAAGTCACTGGGGTGCCATTTTTTAAATTCCTTCTACAATGAACTAAGTGGCACCTCCCGAGATTTACCCCATGTTCAAAAAGTGTTCTTATAATTAAAGGATAGACTCTCCTGATAAAACTTTATAATTTAGGTCCCAGAAGAATCCAACTATTGGGGGCTTGCTTTTGTCCCTGTTCTTCCCCTAGGACCTAGGTGAACTCTGAAACTCTCTAATTAACAGTTGATGATAAAAACTTTGTGAAAAAGCATTATTCTACGATTTCCTAACATGCATGCACACATATACATTTTCTTTGTAGAACTCACTTTTGAGGTTTCTGGTTAAAGACAACCCCAGCTTCAAAAAGGCCTTTTGGTTTGAGGCAGCAAGAGAAGAGCTCAGGAGGTGCCTCTCAGAACAGTCAGATTGTTTTCATTCAAGACCGAGATATGGGAACAGCTGAAGGCGGAGGGAAGGAGGTTTATTCTCCACTGACATGCGGATGTTCAAAGTGAAGACCTTCTCAGTGCTGCCTAGGTTGGGAAATAAGTGAAGTGAATGTGTTAGTCACTCAGTTCAGTTCAGTTCAGTCGCTCAGTCGTGTCCAGCTCTTTGCGAACCCATGAATCGCAGCACGCCAGGCCTTCCTGTCCATCACCAACTCCCGGAGTTCACTCAGACTTACATCCATTGAGTCAGTGATGCCATCCAGCCATCTCATCCTCTGTCGTCCCCTTCTCCTCCTGCCCCCAATCCCTCCCAGCATCAGGGTCTTTTCCAATGAGTCAAGTCTTCACATGAGGTGGCCAAAGTACTGGAGTTTCAGCTTCAGCATCATTCCTTCCAAAGAAATCCCAGGGCTGATCTCCTTCAGAATGGACTGGTTGGATCTCCTTGCAGTCCAAGGGACTCTCAAGAGTCTTCTCCAACACCACAGTTCAAAAGCATCAATTCTTTGGTGCTCAGCCTTCTTCATAGTCCAACTCTCACATCCATACATGACCACAGGAAAAACCATAGCCTTGACTAGATGGACCTTTGTTGGCAAAGTAATGTCTCTGCTTTTGAATATGCTATCTAGGTTGGTCATAACTTTCCTTCCAAGGAGTAAGCGTCTTTTAATTTCATGGCTGCAGTCACCATCTGCAGTGATTTTGGAGCCCAAAAATATAAAGTCTGACACTGTTTCCACTGTTTCCCCATCTATTTCCCATGATGTGATGGGACCAGATGCCATGATCTTCGTTTTCTGAATGTTGAGCTTTAAGCCAACTTTTTCCCTCTCCATTTTCACTTTCATCAAGAGGCTTTTGAGTTCCTCTTCACTTTCTGCCATAAGGGTGGTGTCATCTGCATCTCTGAGGTTATTGATATTTCTCCCGGCAATCTTGATTCCAGCTTTTTTCTTGATTCTTCCAACCCAGCCTTTCTCATGATGTGCTCTGCATATAAGTTAAATAAGCAAGATGACAATATACAGCCTTGACATACTCCTTTTCCTATTTGGAACCAGTCTGTTGTTCCATGTCCAGTTCTAACTGTTGCTTCCTGACCTGCATACAGATTTCTCAAGAGGCAGATCAGGTGGTCTGGTATTCCCATCTCTTTCAGAATTTTCCACAGTTTATTGTGATCCACACAGTCAAAGGCTTTGGCATAGTCAATAAAACAGAAATAGATGTTTTTCTGGAACTCTCTTGCTTTTTCAATGATTCAGCAGATGTTGGCAATTTGATCTCTGGTTCCTCTGCCTTTTCTAAAACCAGCTTGAACATCAGGAAGTTCACGGTTCACATATTGCTGAAGCCTGGCTTGGAGAATTTTGAGCATTACTTTACTAGTGTGTGAGATGAGTGCAAGTGTGTGGTAGTTTGAGCATTCTTTGGCATTGCCTTTCTTAGGGATTGGAATGAAAACTGACCTTTTCCAGTCCTGTGGCCACTGCTGAGTTTTCCAAATTTGCTGGCATATTGAGTGCAGCACTTTCACAGCATCATCTTTCAGGATTTGGAATAGCTCAACTGGAATTCCATCACCTCCACTAGCTTTGTTCGTAGTGATGCTTTCTAAGTTAGGGGACCTTAAATAAGCAGGGAGGAACTTTCCCTGAGAAAGCAGTACCATCCCTGGTAGGGCCACCTACACAAGCTGGTTTTGTTAGCACAATTGGCACAGAAGCGCCTCAGAACCAAGCCTCTGGGAGAACAATCACCTAGAACAACAAAGAGATACAGGGAGGAAACTCATCTTAGTGAAAATGATGTTTATTCAAAAATACTTCCAGAGGCTATCACACTTCAAAGAGTAAAGATACTTTTTTCTCTCTGCAACAAGGAAATTGAGCCAGTCACACTGTTAGAGCAGTAGTGGCAAAGGAGGCTTGGCCAGACCTAAGAGGTAGGCAGGAGCGTGTAAGACCCTGAGGTGCCGTTCGCGGTCTCTGCTGAGAGTGAGGGATTCTGGGAAAAGAGGCGCAGCAAGCATCCCTACAGTGTCTGCCTCAGAACAGTAAGACAACGTCCTGAGACCAAAGCATACCGGCTCACCCTCGCCTAGGTTTTATATTGAAAATAATTACCAGTATACATCTGACACAGAAGTGCTTTAAAATAGAACGAAATGAGCTTGATAAATATGAAAGGGCAAGAAGGTATACCTAATTATTTCTATTCCCTTTGCTAATAACTTACCCTTTGTGGCTCCCTCTGTTTCTCAAATCTGAAGTTGTTATATGGATCAAAACAAAGTCAATTTTTAAAAAAGACTTTAAATAAATGACTTTACTTTTTAACTTTATTTAAATAAATAAAAAAGACTTTGAGTAAAGGAAGAAAAAGAGTCTGTTTAAAGAAATATATTCTGAGACACATTTGTTTAGTTTCTTCATTCCCTACCCTGATATTAAGCCAATGTTACACACACTCTCCTAGTGAAATGTTTAAGATAAAACAAGATTTAATAAATGTTTCCAGTTTATCTGAGAACAATCACCCTTCTCCCTCTGTCTCTTCATTCACTACATTTTTGCACATAAGGAACGCCATATCTGAACAATCCATTTTAGAAATAAACAAAGTTCTGTGGGTGGCTGATCTCAGATTGGGTCTGAGATTCATCTTCATATCAACACTAATCTGTGTTGTCTTCCAGTCCTGGTGCTTCCTCAGCCTCCAGTGGAAGGCATTCCCCTAGCAAACAGAAGATCCATCTTTCAGTTGTCCCAGAAGGTTCTTTCTCAACATGAATGTTTTCATGAGTACTTTGTATCCTGTTGACTATAACCCTATTACCTCAATTGGGACCAGATGTTGTATGTTGTGAAAAACTAATATTCATCTCAAAAATTTCATTTAGATCATTGTACGTGAAAACTGAGAGATAAATGCAGGGCTAAGGCAATAGAGTGCAAAAACATGGAAAAATTCTGAAATAGCTTATTCTTGCTATGCACTTTATCTTCTGGAAGTAAAAGCAGCAAACTTTGCCAAGAATTGATTAGGAATTAATTATAAAAGTCTCTGATCTAAATCAAATAATAAATAATATGAAAATAGAATTATTTTCATATAATGAAAACTATACTTTCCTGGGTATATCTGTTTTATTACATAGTATTATATACATTCTTAATAGCACTCTATGCTCATCAACATCATTTACTTTATACACATTTTTAGTTCAACTCTACGTCTAATGACACAGGATTCCAAACATGCACAGTTTTAAGGAAAAATCCATCTTTGGTAAACTGCCCAGTAGACACTAATAATGTCAAATATTTTTAAAAGCTTACCAAATAATGGTAGACTTTTTAGTTATGATTAAAGTTTTGAAACAGAATGCCTAATACATATTGACCAACCCAGAGAAATTGTTACAGGATTCCAGAACAGTGAGGTGCTATTAGGTGGTGCTCTTAGATGTTCACCAAAGGCTGTTCATTACTCAAGATCAGGAAGTAATTGTGAGGCTGCAAAAGAAACGGAGTGTGCCCATTATTCAAAAAGGATATTTGAATTCAGGTGTCAAAAATTTGATTGGCATTAGTTTTAGGATGTCCCACTTTTGCATTCCAATCCCCTATGATGAAAAGGACATCATTTTTTGGTGTTATTTCTTTTTTCAGTGTTAGTTCTTTTTTTAATGTTAGTTCAGATATGCAGATGATACCACTCTAATGGCAGAAAGTGAAGAGGAACTAAAGAGCCTCTTGATGAGGGTGAAAGAGGAGAGTGAAAAACTGGCTTAAAACTCAACATTCAAAAAAGAAAGATAATGGCATCTGGTCCCATCACTTCATGGCAAATAGATGGGGAAACAGTGACAGACTTTATTTTCTTGGGCTGCAAAATCACTGTGGATGATGACTGCAGCCATGAAACTAAAACATGCTTGCTCCTTAGAAGGAAAACTATGACAAACCTAGACAGCATATGAAGAAGGAAATGGCAGCCCACTCCAGTATTCTTGCCTGGAGAATCCTGTGGATGGAGGAGCCTGGTGGGCAGACACACTGAAACCATACTCACAGAAAACCTGTCAATCTAATCATACTAGGACCACAGCCTTGTTTAACTCAATGAAACTAAGCCATGCCCGTGGGGCAACCCAAGATGGGTGGGTCATGGTGGAGAGATCTGGCATAATGTGGTGAACTGGAGAATGGAATGGCAAACCACTTCAGTATTCTTGCCTTGAGAACCCCATGAACAGTATGAAAAGGCAAAATGATAGGATACTGAAAGAGGAACTCCCCAGGTCAATAGGTGCCCAATATGCTATTGAAGATCAGTGGAGAAATAACTCCAGAAAGAATGAAGGGATGGAGCCAAAGCAAAAAGAATACCCAGCTGTGGGTGTGACTGGTAATAGAAGCAGGGTCCGATGCTGTAAAGAGCAATATTACATAGGAATCTGGAATGTCAGGTCCATGAATCAAGGCAAATTGGAAGTGGTCAAACAGGAGATGGCAAGAGTGAATGTCAACATTCACTAGGAATCAGCGAACTGAAATGGACTGGAATGGGTGAATTTAACTCAAATGACCATTATATCTACTACTGCAGGCAGGAATCCCTCAGAAGAAATGGAGTAGCCATCATGGTCAACAAAAGAGTCCGAAATGCAGTACTTGGATGCAATCTCAAAAATGACAGAATGATCTCTGTTTCCAAGGCAAACCATTCAATATCACAGTAATCCAAGTCTATGCCCCAACCAGTAATGCTGAAGAAGCTGAAGTTGAACAGTTCTATGAAGACATACAAGACCTTTTAGAACTAACACCCCAAAAAGATGTCCTTTTCATTATAGGGGACTGGAATGCAAAAGTAGGAAGTCAAGAAACACCTGAAGAAACAGGCAAATTTGGCCTTGGAATACGGAATGAAGCAGGGCAAAGACTAATAGAGTTTTGCCAAGAAAATGCACTGGTCATAAAAAACACCCTCTTCCAACAACACAAGAGAAGACTCTATACATGGACATCACCAGATGGTCAACACCAAAATCAGATTGATTATATTCTTTGCAGCCAAAGATGGAGAAGCTCTATACAGTCAGCAAAAACAAGACCAGGAGCTGACTGTGGCTCAGACCATGAACTCCTTATTGCCAAATTCAGACTGAAATTGAAGAAAGTAGGGAAAACCACTAGACCATTCAGGTATGACCTAAATCAAATCCCTTATGATTATACAGAGGGAGTGAGAAATAGATTTAAGGGCCTAAATCTGATAGAGTGCCTGATGAGCTATGGAATGAGGTTTGTGACATTGTACAGGAGACAGGAATCAAGACCATTCCCATAGAAAAGAAATGCAAAAAAGCAAAATGGCTATCTGGGGAGGCCTTACAAATAGCTGTGAAAAGAAGAGAAGCGAAAAGCAAAGGAGAAAAGGAAAGATATAAACATCTGAATGCAGAGTTCCAAAGAATAGCAAGAAGAGATAAGAAAGCCTTCTTCAGCGATCAATGCGAAGAAATAGAGGAAAACAACAGAATGGGAAAGACTAGAGATCTCTTCAAGAAAATCAGATATAGCAAAGGAACATTTCATGCAAAGATGGGCTCGATAAAGGACAGAAATGGTATGGACCTAACAGAAGCAGAAGATATTAAGAAGAGATGGCAAGAATACACAGAAGAACTATACAAAAAAGAGCTTCACGACCCAGATAATCACGATGGTGTGATCACTGACCTAGAGCCAGACATCCTGGAATGTGAAGTCAAGTGGGCCTTAGAAAGCATCACTACGAACAAAGCTAGTGGGGGTGATGGAATTCCAGTTGAGCTATTCCAAATCTCACATGCTAGTAAAGTAATGCTCAAAATTCTCCAAGCCAGGCTTCAGCAATATGTGAACCATGAATTTCCTGATGTTCAAGCTGGGTTTAGAAAAGGCAGAGGAACCAGAGATCAAATTGCCAACATCCATTGGATCATTGAAAAAGCAAGAGAGTTCCGGAAAAACATCTATTTCTGCTTTATTGACTATGCCAAAGCTTTTGACTGTGTGGATCACAATAAACTGTGGAAAATTCTGGAAGAGATGGGAATACCAGACCACCTGATCTGCCTCTTGAGAAATTTGTATGCAGGTCAGGAAGCAACAGTTAGAACTGGACATGGAACAACAGACTGGTTCCAAACAGGAAAAGGAGTAAGTCAAGGCTGTATATTGTCACCCTGTTTATTTAACTTATATGCAGAGTACATCATGAGAAACGCTGGGCTGGAAGAAACACAAGCTGGAATCAAGATTGCCGGGAGAAATATCAATAACCTCAGATATGCAGATGACACCACCCTTTTGGCAGAAAGTGAAGAGGAACTCAAAAGCCTCTTGATGAAAGTGAAAATGGAGAGTGAAAAAGTTGCCTTAAAGCTCAACATTCAGAAAACAAAGATCATGGCATCTGGTCCCACCACATCATGGGAAATAGATGGGGAAACAGTGGAAACAGTGGCAGACTTTGTATTTTTGGGCTCCAAAATCACTGCAGATGGTGACTGCAGCCATGAAATTAAAAGACGCTTACTTCTTGGAAGGAAAGTTATGACCAACCTAGATAGCATATTCAAAAGCAGAGACATTACTTTGCCAACAAAGTTCCATCTAGTCAAGGCTATGGTTTTTCCAGTGGTCATGTATGGATGTGAGAGTTGGACTGTGAAGAAGGCTGAGTGCCAAAGAATTGATGCTTTTGAACTGTGGTGTTGGAGAAGACTCTTGAGAGTCCTTTGGACTGCAAGGAGATCCAACCAGTCCATTCTGAAGGAGATCAGCCCTGGGATTTCTTTGGAAGGAATGATGCTGAAGCTGAAATTCCAGTACTTTGGCCACCTCATGAGAAGAGTTGACTCATTGGAAAAGACTCTGATGCTGGGAGGGATTGGGGGCAGGAGGAGAAAGGACGACAGAGGATGAGATGGCTGGATGGCATCGCTGACTCAATGGACGTGAGTCTGAGTGAACACTGGGAGTTGGTGATGGACAGGGAGGCCTGGCATGCTGCAATCCATGGGATCTTAAAGAGTCGGACATGACTTAGTGACTGAACAACAGCAACAAAATTTTAGAATATTTGACAAGGGAAATGTCAACTATCTTGATATTTGAGCCCATATAAAAGGAATTTGAAATTTTGGACAGGCATAAAATCATCAAAGAAGACCTCAGCAACTCTTGGTTGGGCTGTCTCAGTTTAGCCACGCTGTTATCTCTATGTGTGCGTGTGTGCTAAGTCATGTTAGTCGTGTCTGACTCTTTGCGACCCTATGGGCCATACGGCCCACAGTCTCCGCTCTCCATGGGATTCTCCAGGCAAGAATACTGGAGTGGGTTGCTCTAGGGGATCTTCCCAACCCAGCAACCGAACCCTCATCTCTTACATCTACCTTCATTGACAGGCAGGTTCTTTACCACTATCACCACACGGGAAGCCCTATTACCACTATGGTATTGTAAAAATTCAAATAAATATTGAAAGTATTTTTCCTCACCTGTTTCTGTCTGGTAAAAGTATTCATGAAGAACTTAAGTATTGGAGCCATGCTTAAGTTGTAGAGAATTATGTGATAGAAGTTAATTATTAGAATTAATAGAACTAAGATATCTGATACAATCCCCTCTATTTAACAGATAAAATATTCAAATCTGGAGAAGCTAAATGCTTTTTCTAAGTACACATGAGGACTCAGTGGGAGACTGTTAAACTTGAGGGTGGGGGTCTTTGAAACTGCACTGCGGTGGGCATCCCACATCCACCACTTGGTGACTGTGGAATCATAGTTTTTCCCTTCATTACTCTTTCTTGGGTTTTATTTCAACTTCTTCCTTTGTAAAACAGACATAATAATAGTAGAGTGGAAGCCCTCTTATTTAGCATTACAAAGACAAATGTATCAAAACGTAAGCAGTGATGTGTTAAGAAATCCACACTAAATTGTTTATTTTTCATCTAAAGCATATTTACCCACCTTTCATATAGGGTCAAGGTCTTTTGAGTTCTCTTAACTGGTCTAATAATTAATTGACCAAGACAGATTAACAAGAGAAAAAGACTAATTTAATTCATAGACACAGAGCTCTCATTGAAATAGGACCCCTGAAGTGAACAAAGTAGGCTGTTTGTATATTATTTTTATACAAAGAAAAAAAGTATCTGTGAAAGAGGCTTGTGCTTGGGGAAGCAGACTAATGAAGAAGTAATAAAGCCTGTTTATAGCTTTCTTAGCCTTGAATTCCCTAACTTTGTTTATAAGAAATCTCTCTATCCCCCTGGTATAGGAAGGACACTTTCACATGGAAGATTTATTTCCTACTTTCAGGGGAAATGTGGAGGGTAAGAGTGTTTTCTGTATCTTTTTTTACCAACTGCTTCTCAAGTAATTTTAATTCTAAATAATCTCTATGGCATTGAGGTATATGTTGGGGCAGCCTGCCCTTGGCCCTAACACAGGAAATCGATAAATCCTTATATGTAGATATCATTCTTTCTTCTCTACATTTTTTTTTCCACATTGATATTCAAAATTGACTTTGGAAGAAAAAAACAAAATTAACTTTGATTCCCTGTTAAGTTATATTAATAAAAATTACTAGTGGATTACATTATATATCCAGTGTTAGTTACAAGAGTAAAGACTGGTGATTAATTCTAGAATCATGCTAAATACAGTCCCTGTAATATAATAAAACTGTTTTTATTTTTTGAGTTAGTCTATAATTTTCTCACAACTAAGATGCATATAGTGTGAGTCAGATACTGTATGCCACTGATTCTAATCTGCACACTTACCCACATTTTAATATCTTGAAGATCTGGATGCTCTCTTACTGCCCATGGCATGTCATAATTACTGTGGACCAGGTGGCAGTCATAACATACAAAGCTGGTGCACATTTACACTCCTTAAACATATCAACATCAAAATTCAGAAGTGACAGTAACTTGAAGAGAATCACAGAATCAATAGATCAGTCATTTGAGGAATCAGTAGCGATCTCAGTGGCCCAGAGCACCATACAACGGTATGGAAAATTACAAGCACCAACAAATCTGACTTGAAGTAATTCAAAAGAATTTGAAGTTTTAGGAAAAATACTCAATTCCTTTCACTTATATTTTTGTTTTTTGCGTATTCACAAGAAGGTCGTATGATCAAAACTACAGTGTAAAGTGTACAGTTCAGTTCAGTTCAGTTCAGCCGCTCAGTCGTGTCCGACTCTTTGCAACCCCATGAATCGCAGCACGCCAGGCCTCCCTGTCCATCACCAACTCAGGCACCAATCATATCCGACTCTGTGCGACCCCACAGACTGTGGCCTGCCAGACTCCTCTGTCTATGGGATTCTCCAGGCAAGGATACTGGAGTGGGTTGCCATTCCCCTCTCCAGAGATCTTCCCGATCCAGGGACTGAACTCGGGTCTCCTGCACTGCAGACAGATTCTTTACTGTCAGAGCCTATATGTTTAACAAATATAAAGAACTGTCATTAATATTATATAAAGATTAAAATGATGCTGACTATAATGCAATAACTAGTACCAGAGTAGCATTCCGATCATAAACAAGTGTAGTAATGGGTCAGATATAGGAGGCATCTGGGTTTCAGCAATGGATCACAAGCAGTTCAAGGCTGTGCTCCCTGAAAAAGGAACTCACAATGTGAGTCTCATTCATGATAACCCAGCTGTCTGACTGGGGACAAGTTAGGGTTTTTGTTGATTTTATTTTGCCCTCACCAGGAAGCATACAGGGGTCTTTGTTCCCCAACCAGGGATCAAACCTGTGCCCCCTGCACTGGGAGCATTGTGTATTAACCACCAGACCACCAGGGAAATCTTGGAACAACTTCTTGACTGCAGTGTGGTGAGCTGGAGTCCAGGTGGCAATCCATCTGTGCTAAGAAGGCAGAGATCAGAGTTGGAACAGCTGGAATCTATAGGACCAGGACCCCAGAAGCAGAAGATATACACAGTAGGGACTTTAAATGGTGGACAGAAGATTCCTCATATACCACATGACCAAAGGCTGTGCTGTGCACGGTCAAACTGATATCACAGAAGGCTTCCAGAAAGCAGCTGCTCCAGGGTTAAACCTAGAAAAGAGATAATAGTGGTCAATCAGTGCTTGTTAAAATTTCACTAGCACTTTGGATATCCTCCAGGACAACAAAACACTGCCTTTTAGAAGTAAGACCTATGCCTTTTTCCATATCTACCCAAATAAAATCTAAAACCAAACCCTGACAAGATCTCCTGGAAGACAAAGTGCAGAAATTGAGTCCCATCAAGTGAGAGGCTGGAAAACCCCTCCAAACATCTTTCCAAACATCTATCCTAACAAAGCAGATTACTAAGGCCAAGACTATAAAGTCAAAGATGACCAGCCAGTAATTGAACTGCCCACCAAAATAAAATCAACATTTTCCAGAATCTCTACAATGTGCTATCAAAGATGACTACTGAATAACCAAATCCATAAAGAAACAAGAAAACATGAGTCATATTCAGCAAAAAAAAAAAAAAACTGCCAAAATAATTCATCCCGCAGATTACTCATGTGTTGGATTTAACAAAGACTTTAAAGCAGCAACTGTAAATATGTTCAAAGAGCTAAAGAAAAGTTGTTTTAAAAGTAAAAGAAAGTATGGTTAGCCATAAGTAAATAAATAGGAAATCTCAGAAGAGAAATAAAAATTGTAAGTATAAATTGTACAACTTCAAGTAAAATGACTAAAATGAGAGAATGGAGGTTAACAGTATCTTAGAGCTGGCATGCGAAAGAATTAGTGATAGTGAAGATATACAAAAAGCAATAATTCAACCTGAAAAGCAGAGAGAAAATATTGAAGAAAAACGTACAGAGCCTCAAGAGGTCTTAATTATTGCAATTGGAAAATGATAGATAGACGATAGATACAGACAGAAGAAAGAAAGGATGCGGGGGAGGGAGTGAGGAAGAGCATGATTTGAAAAGAGAAATGGAGAAACAGACTTATCTCTATTTACAGACCATATAAGTTTCTCTACATAAAATTTCAAAGGAATCTACAAATTTTTTGAAATTGATTAATGAATTTATTAATAGCTAGCAAAAGTTTAACATATAAAAATCAATTACATGTCTATACCCCAGCAAAAAATTGGAAAATTGAATTAATTGAATAAATTTAATTTGAAAAGCACACGATCTCTATACTAAAAACTGCACAGCATTATGGAGAGCCATTGCAGCAGACTAATTGGAGAGAAATATACAGTATTACAAGTCCAAGTTCATAAACTAGAAGGCTTGATATGGTACACATTCTCCTCAAATTTGAATTACAGATGCAAGCAATTTTACTTGAAAGTCATAGTAATAGACATTAGTAAGCTCATTCTAAAATTGATATACAAATAAAAGGACCTAGAATAATGAAAACAATTTCAAAATCAAAGAACAAACTAGAATAATCACACCATCTCATTTTAAGACTTACTAAAAGTCACAATAGTCAAGACAAGATGGTAATGATATAATGGCAGACAAACATCTCATGAAAATAAAATAGAGTCCAAAAACCTATATACATATGTGTGGCCAACTGAATTTTCACAAAAGCCAAAATGTCATCAAATAGAGAAACATATTCACTTCATCAAGAGATGCTGAAACCAATAGATATCTGTATGGAAAAAAAAAAAAAAAACAACAACAAAGAATCTTGACCCCCTAACTCACAACATAAATAAAATTAATTTAATAAAATTCATACTTAAATTTAAAAGTAAAAACAACAAAATTCCTAGAGGAAAATATAGGAGAAAATCTTTGTAAATTTGCTATAGGCAAAGATTTAGTAAACCAAATACAAGTGATGATTGACACGTTGGACTTCACCAAAATTAAAAATTCTGACAGAGGTAGATCAGAGTAAGGCAAGGGCAGCCAAATCATGCATGTTCAGAGTCAGTTTCTGTCTTTTTTAAAAGTTTGATATTTTGCTCATCATGAGCTTTCTATATTGTTTAATTTTTAAAATATTGGATTTTTTTTTTTTTTTTTTTTTTATCTTGAGTACTTAGTTTCCAGCATCCCTTTAACTTCTGTGCCTGAGACAAATGGCTTGTTCTCCTCACCCTTGTCCAGGCCAGATCCCGTCCTTCCTACGTTCTGAACTCTGTATCCTCAAGTCACTGGGACCCACAGGCTGGCCTTTGGTTTTCTCTCCCAGTTATGTAGTCAGAACACCCTTTCCAGTTCATTACCTGGGGCAGTTATAGAAAGCACCTCAGCTCCTTTTCTTCTCCTGGAATCACTCTCCATTTCTCATCTTCCAGTGGGTAAGAATCATTTTTTACATGTTTTATCTAGTTTTCTACTAGCTTAAGAAGGGAAGGTAATTCTGGTCCTCAGCTCCATTATACCTGAAGCAGAAGTACTTACAAGAGTTTTGAAATGTATTTTTATACTTAGTGTTTGTACGTTTAAGTGAATATGGCAAGCTTCTCAATATACCTCAATTTATACTGGTTTAGAAGAGATAGTTATACAAAAAAAATGTTAAGTATTACTAATCTTTAATTTATATTAATATTTTGCAGGTGGCCTAGTGACCATTAATTTTTATAATGTTGCCTTTTATTAAGCCTAAAAATATGTGGTTATTACTTGCAAGAATGCTGTGGAAAGTACACCAAACTTAAGTTATAGACAACGTTGGAGTGTGTGACATATGACTGTTGGAAAGAACCAGAAGTTTCCGGGTTCCTTGAATGACAATGAAGTTATTTCTGTCTCACATGTGAAGATGTAGTCCATCTGTATGAAGCAGGCTAGAGACACAAAAAATTTGTATTCTTGCCTCTATTGCTATGAAACTTTGAAGATGTCTTATCTTTACTTCCCAATTCAGGGATAAAGAAATAAATTCCAGGAAGGTGGACTAGACTTAGAGGGAAAGGTCGGTTGCTCTCAAACTGCTGGTCTCTGGTCTAGAATCAGGAGATGAGGGTGGGAACTGCCAGGAGGACAAGGAAGCTTCAGGTTCCTGCCTATGAAATGAAGATCAGAGACAGCGGGAGGTTAGAGGCATCAGCTCATATAATCCTCAGACCTGAGAGTGGAAAGAATAGCTTGTGACCCAGCAGCTGCTGCCCACCTGCCCATTCAGTTCAGTTCAGTTCAGTCACTCAGTCATGTCCAACTTTTTGCGACCCCATGAATTGCAGCATGCCAGGCCTCCCTGTCCATCACCAACTCCCGGAATTCACTCAAACTCACGTCCATCAAGTCGGTGATGCCATCCAGCCATCTCATCCTCTGTCGTCCCCTTCTCCTCCTGCCCCAATCCCTCCCAGCATCAGAGTCTTTTCCAATGAGTCAACTCTTCGCATGAGATGGCCAAAGTACTGGACTTTCAGCTTTAGCATCATTCCTTCCAAAGAAATCCCAGGGCTGATCTCCTTCAGAATGGACTGGTTGGATCTCTTTGCAGTCCAAGGGACTCTCAAGAGTCTTCTCCAACACCACAGTTCAAAAGCATCAGTTCTTCGGCACTCAGCTTTCTTCACAGTCCAACTCACATCCATACATGACCACTGGAAAAACCATAGCCTTGACTAGACAGACCTTTATTGGCAAAGTAATGTCTCTGCTTTTGAATACACTGTCTAGGTTGGTCATAACTTTCCTTCCAAGGAGTAAGAGTCTTTTAATTTCATGACTGCAGTTACCATCTACAGTGATTTGGGAGCCAAAAAAAATAAAGTCTAACACTGTTTCCACTGTTTCCCCATCTATTTCCCATGAAGTGATGGGACCAGATGCCATGATCTTTGTTTTCTGAATGTTGAGCTTTAAGCCAACTTTTTCACTCTCCACTTTCACTTTCATCAAGAGGCTCTTTAGTTCTTCTTTACTTTCTGCCATAAGGGTGGTGTCATCTGCTTATCTGAGGTTATTGATATTTCTCCCAGCAATCTTGATTCCAGCTTGTGCTTCCTCCAGCCCAGCGTTTCTTGTGATATACTCTGCATATAAGTTAAAAAAGCAGGGTGACAATATACAGCCTTGACTTACTCCTTTTCCTGTTTGGAACCAGTCTGTTGTTCCATGTCCAGTTCTAACTGTTGCTTCCTGACCTGCATATAGGTTTCTCAAGAGGCAGGTCAGGTGGTCTGGTGTTCCCATCTCTTTCAGAATTTTCCACAGTTTATTGTGATCCACACAGTCAAAGGCTTTGGCATAGTCAATAAAGCAGAAATAGATGTTTTTCTGGAATTCTCTTGCTTTTTCAATGATCCAGCAGATGTTGGCAATTTGATCTCTGGTTCCTGTGCCTTTTCTAAAACCAGCTTGAACACTTTGCTGCTGCTGCTAAGTCGCTTCAGTCGTGTCCGACTCTTCACAACCCCATAGACGGCAGCCGGTCAGGCTCCACCGACCCTGGGATTCTCCAGGCAAGAACACTGGAGTGGGTTGCCATTTCCTTCTCCAATGCATGAAAGTAAAAAGTGAAAGTGAAGTCGTTTAGTTGTGTCCGACTCTTCACAACCCCATGGACTGCAGCCTACCAGGCTCCTCCATCCATGGGATTTTCCAGGCAAGAGTACTGGAGTGGGGTGCCATTCCCTTCTCCCAGCAGGCCTTAAATATTTCATCCAGAGGGAGAGGTCATTTCACTCTAGTGTGATCAACAGCATACACTTACTATAGAGAGCAGTAACCATATAACAACAATTAAGAAATTTGTACTCATGAATTTTCTCCCTAAGGAATAAGATATTTAAATTAGTTTAGATTAAGAAAGCTATTTTTTTACTTCCTCTTACTCACCAACCATAGAGCAGGCTTCAGCATCTTCAAGCATTGCAGCAATAGGCTTATCGTAACACAAATATGAAAGAAACTGCCACTCTGCAAGGTGTAAAAGACCCATTCTTTCTTTCTTTCTTTTTTTTTTTTTAGTAAATTTATTTCTTTAGATAATATTGGTTTGCATCAAGTCACATAGTATTTTTGCTTGGAAAAATAAAGTTGTTAATCTAATAGAAAGTTCCTAATTTCACACTGATAGATGAACATTACTCTAATTAGATCTAACTAAATATACTTGGAGCATAATCTCAACTGTAATTTTCTTTTTACTTATTGAAAAATGCAAAATCTAATTATTTTTTAAACAGAATTTACACATCTTATAAAGGCCTTGACATATGGTTTGAGTCTCTGGATTCTCTTTGCTATACAGGAAAAACTAAGACAACATTGTAAAACAACTATACGCCAATAAAAATCAATTTAAAAAATAAAAAAATTTGCCAAATCATGGGTGACTGTGCTAACTGATTAGAAAGTATTTCCAGTGAGGAAATTGGTGGCAGTAAATATGTTCCAATGGTCTTCTGAAAACATGTGATTGTTGAATTAAAGACGCCAATTCATTCCTAAAATGATTCCATGCTCTCCCTGCTGATGCTGCCAGCCTCCTGCCAGTTGTGATGTATTTTATGATATAGACCAAGGGAGCTGGACAAGGATCACAAATTAATTTCCTTCCCAACAAATGACAAAACATACCATGAAAGCAGTGACCACTGGGTCTTGTCTTCTACCCCAGAGAAAACAGTTTCTCCTCTTTGACAACTGCTTTAAACTTGGAACGAACTCAGCAGTTCTTGCCTCTGTGGCCACAACTGTCTAAGCCAGGTCTGTAAACAGAATGCTTGGAGAAGACCGCACAGCACCTCTGATCCAGACCTCCCAACTTAGACAAGCCAATCAATGCCCAGGAAACTGTATGACTTGCACAAAATCAGCATAAATCAAAGACATACAACTCACACACTTATCCAATTATGAGAGTCAGGGGTACCTTTCTTACTTGCCTTATCCTGTCTACACAGCTTAAAGGTAAGTTTGTTGTTGTTCAGTCGGTAAGTTGTGTCCAACTCTTTGCAACCCGTGGACTGTAGCCCACCAGGTTCCTCTGTCCATGGGTTTTCCCAGGGAAGAATGCTGGAGTGGGTCACTATTTCCTCCTCCAGTGCATCTTCCTGGACCAGGGATCAAACCTGTGTCTCCTGCGTTGCAGGCAGATTCTTTACCACTCAGCCACCTGGGAAGCCCCAAAGATAAGTATATTTTTATCCAAATTATGAAACTACCTTGCAAATATGTGATCAGGCTTCTAAGAGAGCCAACTAAAAACTCTAACTTGGTAAACATAAAATTAAATAAATTGAATTTGTAAAAAGATCAAGCCAAGGAAAAAGCAGGTATTAATTCCACCACAAAACACTTGAGTGTTTATAATGGACAAGGGTGGGCTAGGTTGTAAGGAGGCTAAGGGGGAATATGAAAGAAATTTAAGATAACCTTTAGCATCAGCTATATATTGCTGCCAAAACCAAACAAGACAGAAAATGAAGCTGAGCATGTTAAGAACAATTTATCGTTGTTTATTTATCAATTTATCATCAAATATTTCGGGATTTTGGGGGCTAACCACGCAGTTCTTCCAATCTCAACTGGACTCTGTGTCTGCAGCAAGCTGGTGGCTTGACTGGAACAGTGTACCCTGATAACCTGGGCCCTAAGTACGAAAGCCTGAAGTGACAGATGCCTGGGCCTCTCTCCACTTGCTCTTTCATCCTGGGCTTCTTCACTGCGGCCGAGTGCTGCAAAGGAGCAAAAGCTACAGTCTTCTTGAAACCCCCACAGCACTGATTCTATTATGCTCTGTGGGACAATAGGAGGAGAAAAAGTCCAGCTCAGATGTAAGTGAAGAGTATACGTTCTAGTTGGTTATCTATTTTATATACAATAGTGTGTAGGTGTTAGGAGAAGGCAATGGCAACCCACTCCAGTACTCTTGCCTGGAAAATCCCATGGATGGAGGAACCTGGTAGGCTGCAGTCCATGGGGTCACACAGAGTCGGACACGACTGAAGCAACTTAGCAGCAGCAGCAGTGTAAGTGTCAATCCCACACCCCTAATGCGTCTATCCTCCCTTCCCTTTTGGTAACCATAAGTTTGTTTTGTCTATGGGTTTATTTCTGTTTTGTATGTAAGTTCACTCATATTTTCTGAAGGTTCCACATATAAGTGATATCATATGATATTTGTCTTCCTCTGTTTGGCTTGTGTGTGTGTGTGTGTTAGTCGCTCCGTCGTGTCCGACTCTTTGCGACCCCATGGACTGTAGCCCACCAGGCTCTCTGTCCATGGGATTTTCCAGCAAGAATATTAAAGTGGGTTGCCGTTTCCTTCTCCAGGCTGTTCGGCTTACTTCACTTAATATATGATAAGCTCTGAGTCCATTCATGTTACTGCAAATTGCACTATTTCATTCATTTTTATGGCTGAGTAATATTCAGTTGGGTGCTTCCATGTCTTGGCTATTGTAAATAGCATTTCAGTGAACATTGGGATGCATGTATCTTTTCAAATTATGGTTTTCTCTAGATGTATACTTAGAGTGGGATAGCAGGATCATATGACAGCTGCAAGCCAGACTTCAGCAGTATGTGAACCGTGAACTTCCAGATGTTCAAACTGGATTTAGAAAAGGGAGAGGAACCAGAGATCAAATTGCTAACATCCACTGGATCAACGAAAAAGCAAAAGAGTTCCAGAAAAACATCTATTTCTGCTTTATTGACTATGCCAAAGCCTTTGACTGTGTGGATCACAACAAACTGTGGAAAATTCTGAAAGAGATGGGAACACCAGACCACCTGACCTGCCTCTTTGAGAAATCTGTATGCTGGTCAGGAAGCAACAGTTAGAACTGGACATGGAACAACAGACTGGTTCCAAATAGGGAAAGAAATATGTCAAGGCTGTATATTATCACCCTGCTTATTTAACCTATACGCAGAGTACATCATGGGAAATGCTGGGCAGGAGGAAGCACAAGCTGGAATCAAGATTGCTGGAAGAAATATCAATAACGTCAGATATGCAGATGACACCATCCTTATGGCAGAAAGCAAGGAAGAACTAAAGAGCCTCTTGATGAAAGTGAAAGAGAAGAGTGAAAAAGTTGGCTTAAAACTCAACATTCAGAAAACGAAGATCATGGCATCTAGTCCCCATCACTTCATGGCAAATAAATGGAGAAACAGTGGAAACACTGGCAGATTTTGCTTTTTTTGGCTCCAAAATTACAGCAGATGATGATTGCAGCCTTGAAGTTAAAAGACGCTTACTCCTTGGAAGAAAAGTTATGATCAACCTAGACAGCATATTAAAAAGCAGAGACATTACTTTGCTGACAAAGGTCCATGTAGTCAAAGCTATGGTTTTTCCAGTAGTCGTGTATGGATGTGAGAGTTGGACTATAAAGAAAGCTGAGCACCAAAGAATTGAAGCTTTTGAACTGTGGTGTTGGAGAAGACTCTTGAGAGTCCCTTGGACTGCAAGGAGATCCAACCAGTCTATCCTAAAGGAAATCAGTCCTGAATATTCCTTGGAAGGACTGATGCTGAAGCTGAAACTCCAATACTTCGGCCACCTGATGTGAAGAAGTGACTCATTTGAAAATGCCCTGATGCTCAGAAAGATTGAAGGCAGGAGGAGAAGGGGACGACAGAGGATGAGACGGTTGGATGTCATCACCGACTCAATGGACATGAATTTGAGCAAGTTCAGGGAGTTGGTGATGGACAGGGAGGCCTGGCATGCTGCAGTCCGTGGGGTCACAAAGAGTCAGACACGAATGAGCGACTGAACTGACTGATGTTTAGGTCATTAAGGAAGCTCCATACCACTCTCCGTAGGGGCTATACCAATTCACATTCCAAGTAACAGTCTAGGAGGGTTCCCTACTCTCCATACCCTCTCAGCATTTGCTGTTTGTAGTTTTGATTTACATTTCTCTAATAATTAGAGATGTTGTGCATCCTTTCATGTGCCTAATGGCCATCTATATGTCTTCTTTGGAGAAATATCTGTTTAATTCTTCTGCCCATTTTTTGATTGGGTTGATTTTTATTTTCTTGATACTGTACTGTATGAACTATTTGTGTATTCTGGAGATTAACTGCTTGTTGATGGCATCATTTGCAAATATTTTCTCCCATTCTATAGGTTGTCTACAGTCATATAACCCTAAATGTGTCCAATATCATCTCATCTCAGAAGTTAAGGTGGGTCAGGCCTGGTTAGTACTTGGAAATTCAGTTCAGTTGCTCAATCGTGTCCAAGTCTTTGCAACTTTATGGACTGCAGCACACCAGGCTTCCCTGTCCATCACTAACTCCCAGAGCGTGCTCAAACTCATATCCATTGAGTCAGTGATGCTACCCAACCATCTCATCCTCTGTCATCCCCTTCTCCTCCTGCCTTCAGCCTTTCCCAGCATCAGAGTCATTTCAAATAAGTCAGTTCTTCGCATCAGGCGGCCAAAGTATTGGAGTTTCAGCTTCAGCATCAGCCCTTCCAATGAATATTCAGGACTGATTTCCTTGAGGATGGACTGGTTGGATCTGCTTACTGTCCAAGGGACTCTGAGGCGTCTTCTCCAACACCACAGTTCAAAAGCATCAATTCTTTAGCACTCAGCTTTCTTTATGGTCCAATTCTCACTAATACATGACAACTGGAAAAACCATAGCTTTAACTAGATGGACCTTTGTTGGCAAAGTTATTTCACTGCTTTTTAATATTCTGTCTAGGTTGGTTATAACCTTCCTTCCAAGGAGCAAGTGTATTTTAATTTCATGGCTGCAGTCACTGTCCGCAGTGATTTTGGGCCCAAGAAAATAAAGTTTCTCACTGTTTCCATTGTTTCCCCATCTATTTGCCATGAAGTGATGGGACTGGACGCCATGATCTTAGTTTTTTGAATGTTGAGTTTTAAGTGAACTCTTTCACTCTCTTCTTTCACTTTCATCAAGAGGGTCTTTAGTTCTTCTTCACCTTCTGCTGTAAGGGTGGTGTCATCTGCATATCTGAGATTATTGATATTTCTCCCGGCAGTCTTGATTCCAGCTTGTGCTTCATCCATCCTGTCATTTCACATGATGTGCTCTGCATATACATTAAATAAGCAGGGTGACAGTAAACAACTTTGACATACTCCATTGCCAATTTGGAACCAGTCTGTTGGCCCATGTCTGGTTCTAACTGTTGCTTCTTGACCTGCATACAGATTTCTCAGAAGGCAAGTAAGGTGGTCTGATATTCCCATCTCTTGAAGAGTTTTCCACAGTTTATTGTGATCCACACAGTCAAAGGCTTAGGTGGAGTCATAAAGAAGAAATAAATGTTTTTCTGGAACTCTCTTGATTTTTCTATGGTCCAATGGATGTTGGCAATTTGATCTCTGTTTCCTCTGCCTTTTCTAAATCCAGCTTGAACATCTGGAAGTTCATGGTTCACATACTGTTGAAGCCTGGAATGGAGAATTTTGAGCATTACTTTGCTAATGTGTGAGATGAGTGCAATTTTGTGGTAGTTTGAACATTCTTTGGCATTGCCTTTCTTTGGGATTGGAATGAAAACTGGAAGTACTTGGAAGGCTGAACTCTTGTTAATATCTGGAAAGAATCTGCTTCCTATTTCACCTGGGTTTTTGAAGGAATTCAGTTTCTAGCACTTGAAGAATTGAACCTTCATTCTCTTGCTGGCTGTCAACTGAGGGCCACTCAACTCCTAGGAGCCTCTCTCTAGTCCTTCCTGGTGGGTCCCTGTATCTCAAAGTCAGAACAGTGCATGAAGTCTTCATCACACCTAGACCCTCTACCTTTTCCTTCTGCTGCATCTCACTGCCTCCTCTCCTGCCCCATCTCTTTGACTACAGCCAGAGAAGGGTCTAAGGGATCATGTGATAAGACTGAGACCACCTGAGTAATACAGGATTCCTCCCTTATTTTAAAGGTCTGTAACTTTAATTATGGCTTCCCTGGTGGTTCAATGGTAAAGAATTCATCTGTCAATGCAGGAGACACAAGTTCAGCCTCTGGGTCACGAAGATCCCCTGGCAAAGGAAATGGCAACCCACTCCAGTATCCTTGCCTGGAGACTTCGATGGAGAGAGGAGCCTGGCGGGCTACAGTCCATGGGGTTGCAGTAGAGTCAGACACAACTATGTGACTAAGCAACAACAACTTTAATTACACTTGCCAAATTTTTATTGCCCCATAGTTTAACACAACACAGATTCCAGGAATTAGAATATAGATATCTTTGTAGGCTATTCTGCCTACCACAGGTACAGAGGTCCGAGGAAAGTGAGACCATGAGGGTTAGGGCTAGCAAGTGTTCAGAGACAGGAAACAGGAGCTGGCTTTTAAGTGATGCAGGAGAGGTGCTCTTTTTGTTGGGGAGGAGGAAGTAAGTGCTCATGGGGGAGGCTATTCCAGTTAGTAACAAGAATTGCACAAGTAAAGACCCACGGAGAACTATAAGGCTTTTGTGGTAAACGACAATGAGGAGAAGGATGGGCTTGTGGAAGCAATTAGTGGGAAGACATTTTAGAATGCAGGTTAAATTTAGCTGGTGGGAAACCATTAATGCCACATAGAGGAATTTGTATTTTATGTTACAGGCAACAGGAAGTCATTACATTTTTTAGAGAGAAGTGAAAATTAAAATGATCTTCTGGAAAAAAAGAATGCCACCAATGTATAGCAAAGACAGGACTGAGGAGGGCAAGAAGAGGGCAGAGTACATTAGGGGACTATG
Source organism: Bos grunniens (assembly GCF_055505025.1). Classification (NCBI taxonomy): domain Eukaryota; kingdom Metazoa; phylum Chordata; class Mammalia; order Artiodactyla; family Bovidae; genus Bos; species Bos grunniens. Next base: position 3,294,441 of record NC_141176.1, on the reverse strand, counting down.
AAAGTCACCCAACTGTGCTGCAATAAGGGGGGATGGGCTTCCCAGGAGGTGCTGGTGATAAAGACCCTGCCTGCCAATGCAGACGTGGGTTGGATCCCTGGGACGGGAAGATCCCCTGGAGGAGGGCATGGCAACCCACTCCGGTATTCTTGCTGGAGAATCCAGTGGACAAGGAGCCTGGCAGGCTACAGTCCATAGGGTCACAAAGAGTTCAACACCACTGAAGTGACTTGGTAACCACGCACTCAAGGGTAGCTAGAAAGGAAGGGAACTTGGCAAGAAATCTCCGGAAGAAGAAACAGCTGGACTCTCAGATTGATTGAAAGTTGCATGTAAGAGGAAACTATGATCTCAGAAAAATGGTGAGGGGTGGGGGGAACCTACTACAAAGAGGAAACTGAGTGCAGCTAAGCACTAAGCGGGGTCCAGGCTGGGGAGAACACTCTGCCCTCACAGGGAGGGCCTGGGCTCAGCGTCCTGCCCAGCCTTCCGGTCCTGCCATCTTCCTGCAGGTTAAGAAAGGCCCGCCTGAGTCCCCCTGACTTCAAAAGCCACATCTCCAGGTGCAGGAAATCAGAGAGACTTTTCCCCTCGAAAAGTTCCTTTTAATATTTGGAGTTATTTTCCAAACAGTGCTTTAATTAGTGTTTTTAATTTCTGCATGTAATGAAAAATTTACAGCTCCATGGTTGCTTCTGAGAATTCTATGTGTTTGTGGGAGAGCTTTTTTCTTTCTTCCTGTTTTTATAATGCAAGATTTTTATAGACTCAAAATCCTCTGAACTTTAATCTTTGGGGGCATCTCTGCATCTCAGAATTGATGTATATAATAATAATAAAAAATATCCCTGCTGTACTAGAGGATGGATTAAGAGATCACTCTTGAAGGCACTTCTTAATAAACATTCTTTGGCAGGCCTGAGATTTACAGGGGCCATCATCAAAGCAGCCATGTAAATGGGGACATATTGACAACTTTCCCCCATAAAGGCAAAGCAAAAAGGATTTACACGCTTCAACCACAGCTCTCTAGGGAACTCAACAAGGGACTTATTTTGTTTCTCTTTTAATAGCTCCTCTTGGGTACTTTATGGACCAGTTCTCTCATCTCAAGTGTCTGATCCCAAGACATAAATTAATTTTAGGTGCACCTTTTATCCACCTTGTCTGCTAAGGCAATATTCACTATTTGTTTTGGTTGCCATGGAGATAATTGACTTCCTGCTGTGGCAGAAGTCTTGTTTGGGGGTATTAAAGGGGTTCGGGTCCAAGGATTCTTTAATATCCACACAGTGAGGAAAGCCATTTCATCAATGGAGTATTTTTATACATCACCCACTTATAATTGGAATAATTTTTTTATCACCTTATGAAATTTCCTTTTTTATTTTCCATCACTTCCTTTTTTAAGGTTTAACCTCTACTCTCCAAGGTGCTGACTAAAACCACAGCAAAGGGCAAACAGTCCATTTATTACTGTTTTGTAAGATGGTTGGACATAGCCTCCCAGCAGAATATTATCTGAAAAAACAGCTGAAAAATCTGAGAAAATGGTGGATTATAGGACCCCATTCAGGCTACATTTTATTAAGGCAAGAAACACTTTGAATACCAATTCATAAAATCAATCTCCCAGTGACCCACTCAGGCTGCTGCAGATTGGGTCCCTCTAGAGTTTATGTACTAGCTCTGATATTTACAAAGGCAATTGTTGGATTCTCCTGTAAACCATTAGAACAGGCAGCCTGAAAGCCTTTTCAACTACTATGAGAAAAATTAAGAAAGTTTTAAAATACTCTCTTTAAGGTAAACAATAAAATGATAAAATATAACATTTTACACATATTCCCTCTCACCATCCACATTTTAACTGCTACTACAGTCATGAACATTTGCATAACAAATTATAAAAAGATCTTTAAAGGCATTTAAAAACATAAATACTAGAAACATACCATATTTGTTGCATTCCACAAAAATGATGTTTGAAAATCATATGAGTTATGGTATTTCTACACATATATTTACAACACCCAAAAAAGTACCTTAACAATTATCCACAGGACTAATATTTTTGCTAAAATAATTTTTTGTTGTAGATCAAAATGCTATTACTGTAAGAAAAAAATTAAATCAATGATCAGGATGAGAATGCTTAGGAGCAGTAATAGTGAACAAAACTCTAAGAACCCACTTCAGTTGTTTTAAGTGCACAGCACAAAATCAATTTGCTATGACCCTGAGAATCAGCCTTCTTCACCACATGACAACAAAAGAAATGGGGATGAAAATAAATTAAAGTAGGTTCTTAAAAGTCTTTTTTGCCTTCCAAAGGTTTCAGGGTCTCTTTGAGCTATGAAACTTTTAAAGGCAGCTCTCTGAATGTTTATCAATATCGTTATATATTCTTACAGTAATAGCTTTTAGGCTGACCCTAGAAATTCATGATTCACTTTCTGATTCCTCTTTCATTCTTATTATTGGCTTATTCCACAAATGTTTTCTGAGGGAGTATCATGAACATAGCACTGTGCTAGGCAAAGGAGGGGAAGAAAAATAATGGACACAGTCCAGACACGCACTCGGTAAGGATAACACAAGGAGGATAATTGAGTGTACACGCCCAGAAGAAAAATTGTCAACAGCACCCAAAGTGGAGGGGCTGCTCCCCTACAGTGTTCCCATATGTAGACTCGTATAAGGCTGCTGATTCTCGGAAAAGGGAGAACCTAGTAGTTCGTCTGATTTACTGATGACAAAGCTATCCTTTAAAAAGGACTTGATAAAGGACAGAGGCTGGATATGCTACTCCAGATCTTTCTGATCCCTAATGCAAGCACTAAACCATTGACCTATATGCTTCCTTAGTGAAAGTTTTATACTTGACTTTAGTGATGGCATTTGTGGGACCAGGAAGGTATTAGACACGTGTAGGAGAGGAAAAGTTATTTCAAAGGAAAAAGCATGTACGTAGGGAGGCCAGGATGCATTGAGGCAGATAATAACTAAGTCTTCCAAGGCACTCATTTGCTGGCGCAACTCTGTTCTGAGTCCATTCTATAGGTTAACTTGTTCCATCTTCACAGTGACACCCTCATTCTTCAAGGAGAGTAAGTACTATTCTCATTCCTTCTGTCTAAATGAGAAAGCTAGGCTGAGACCTAAGTCCTGTCCACAGTCAAAGCTCCTCCGTGGCGGAGAGGACCAGAGAGTCCCACCCAGAGCCGGGCCCACGCCCCAGGGCGTGCCCCACCACCCCGAGACCGCTGGGGGGACCCGGCGAGAGGGCCGGGAGCACGGGAAAGGGAGCGCCGGCCAGGCCAAGGGCGCCACCCCCGCCGCCCTCTCTAGGCCCCAGGAAGTGACATTTTCCTTCCCTTTTTTCTCTTGAGCAGGGATAAGCTAAACTCAGCTTTGTGCCTCAGAAAGATAACCCTTAAACAAAGAGGAGCTTGGATTGAAGGGCATAAAATTTGGAGGACTTTTCCTTCTACAAAAGCATATTTATAAATAATCCTCCTCACACATACACGCCACACACAAATCTCACATAATCTATTGCACATACACACGCATATTCCACATACACTAAACACATACACCAAACACACACATATACACACAAACACACATGACAGGCACACATACATGTACCACACAAACATTCACACACGTCCCACGTGTGCACATAAGAGCAAACACACACACACCTCATGGAACACATCCACTCGCCCACACGCACGGGCCGCATGTAAACCACACACATACACACACATTCACAACACAAGCACACTGATTGCACGCTCACATCCATCCCCTGGCTTCTATTATGAAGTAAATAAGTTCAAAAGGGCAATGCTAAGATTTCTTTATATCACTTATTTTCTCTTCTCTGAACACAGACTGGACATTGTCAGCAATCCTGAGCCCGCAGCAAAGAGATGTTGCAAACCTCCTTTTCCTTCTATTTCGAATGACCTGCCATTGGTGTTCTCCAGATTAACTTGGATACTTTCTGAGCTCAGTAAGCATGCCGGGGGGGGCTACCCTGAAGGACCCCAAAATGGACCTCGGGCAGCACTGTCCTCAGCTATTGCTTATGTCTTAAATTAAGAAAAAAATATAAAACAGAGGAAGGGGACATGGGTGTACCTATGGCTGATTCTTATTGATGTTTGACGGAAAACAACAAAATTCTGTAAAGCAATTATCCTTCAATTAAAAATATATGTAAATTTTAAAAAAGAAAAAAAAACAGTTCATTTGGTTTCCTGAATTTTATCTGGTTTTCTATTTAAAAATTGTCTTGTCTTAAGCCTGGACAAAATCAGTGTATAGAACAGGACAGTGACTCTAGCCTGCCAAGGGACCCTCCCCCACCCATGAAGATATGTGGACTAATTTTTGCAATTTTCTTAATGTCTAATTTTCTACATTTCTTGTATAATTAATCCACAAGTATAATATTCATCATTTAAAATAATAATATTTCCATATTTAAACAAAATAAAAGCATATTTTTACTCAAAATAACTGCCACCTAGATAGTAAACTATATTCCTATTGTGATTCATGCTTGTACACTTCTTTAAGCCTTCAGGAAATTCTGGAAAGCAAAATATTTTTCAGCGCACACAATTTTGGTTTCACTTAGGGACCCTGAAAAACACATCCTTTAGAACACACAGAAGGCACTTACAGTAAATGTGGTCCAGGAGATACAAAACCCCTGTTTAGTCTGAATGGAAGATCACATTTTCATAGGTTAAGGTCAAATTACATCAGTTTCTTTCCAGTAAAAAAAAACAAAGGATAAAAATACAATGTTAATGTATTTAAAACCTCTGAGACACAATATCATGATATCTCAGGATAATTTACTGAAGTGAGACTGATAAGGTGCAGCAGCTGTAAATACCCAGAGTTGTGCTTAGGAGAAAAGGATTTCCAGAATAAACCATTTGCAGGGAAAATTCAATCTAGCATCCTTTATTTTGAGAACCTACATTAAGGGGGAAGGAAAAAACCTCCAATATATATCAGTGCAGAGTCTTCACCCTCTATTATAAGTACGGATAATTTGAGTTGCTGCAGTAATTTAGGATTTATGACCAATATATAACCCTAGGAAATCATTTCATTGAAATAAACAACCAAAGTGATTTCTTTTTGTTTCTTCTCTCTCCTCCCTTTTTCCTCCTTGTCTGTCAACTGTCCAGTATCCAGTGTCTACAACACTGCAACAAAAATATGTTCAAGAAGCATTTCCTGAGCCCCCAATCTGCTAGGTATGAATGAGACATAAAACTGCAGGAAACTTCATATTTGCCCTCAGTGAGGCTGAAGTCCAGCAGGAGAGTTAAGACACCTATGGGAATACCTGAAAACAAAAGCCCACTTACAAGGATGAGCAGGGTGGTACAAACTGCTTTAGCAGAGCTGAAGTCGAGATTTGCCAGACTACAGGCTAAAGAAGATATACGCCCAATGCCAACGATGGCAGATGAAATTCCCATTTCAGGGACATAAAGTTTAAGTCTGTTGAGGGACGTTTTGGCAGCAGCAGCAGATGTTTGAGGCCCTGTGCTAGAAACAGGGACACTTAATGACTACAGGTGGTTATCATACCGAAATGACAAACAGCAATAACAAAAAAAAATCCAAAACAATCAGAGTGGCTTCTGCTAGATGGGCTGGCATATTTTCAAACACTGAAAAAGGTTGATCATCAATTATCTTTCAAGTTGATTTTCTTTTTTCTGTATGTTGGTGAAGTGCTTTAATGAACATCCACACCGTTTTAGTGGAGTTGGGAGTCTGTGCTTTTCAGAAAAGCAAGTGAGGTTGTTGCTAAAGGCCAGCTAAGTGTTTCTGCCTGAGGGGGCACAGCAGAGGACTCAGAAATCTCCTCTGGGTCTGGGATAATAGCAACAACTATCAAAGCAAGAGGGTTTTGGTTCTTGGGGAGTTTTCCAAGTGGGATTTTATGGAAGACTCTATCAGAGCCCTTGAGGCTCTTTCTGAGTTCACAAACATCCCTCCTGCTCCCCTTCGCATCCGCAACCCGATCTTCCTGCACAGAAGCACATCCAGAGCTATAACATAGAAGAGCCAAATTTGATCAGAGACATCCCTCTCTCCCTGACCAATGAGAAAAGCTCCACTATCAATATTTCTGCTGAAGTCTGAGCAGCCCAGAGCCTGTAGGTTAGGTAAACACATTCAGAATCGCCAGCCTCCAGGAGAAATAGCACCCTGACATTTACAAAACACCTATCACATACCAAAGCCTTACATACATTTTTTTTTCTCTAAACAATAATTCTGTTAGAGAAATTAACAGAATTTCCCTAACAATAATTCTGTAGGGTTAACTACTGTTACTCCTTTTTCATAGGCCTCAAAGGCAAAGTAATCTGCCCAAGACAACATGTAGAGCGAGCGGTGAGACTTTCTGACCCCAGACCATTGCTCCTCTCTGTTCTAGGACTGGAAGGAAAATCCACAGGTGAATTATAAATTTCAGTTTTCAGTTCAGTCCAGTTCAGTCACTCAGTCATGTCCAACTCTTTGTGACCCCATGGACTAATGCATGCCAGGCTTCCCTGTCCTGTCCATCACCAACTCCCGGATGCTCAAACTCACGTCCATCGAGTCGGTGATGCCATCCAACCATCTCATCCTCAGTTGTCCCCTTCTCCTGCCTTCAATCTTTCCCAGCATCAGGGTCTTTTCAAATGAATCAGTTCTTCACATCAGGTGGCAAAGTATTGGAGCTCCAGCTTCAACATCAATCCTTCCAATGAATATTCAGGACTGATTTCCTTTAGCATTGACTGGTTTGATCTCCTTGTAATCCAAGGGACTCTCAAGAATCTTCTCCACCCCACCATTCAAAAGCATCAATTCTTCGATGCTTAGCTTTCTTTATAGTCCAACTCTCACATCCATAAGTGACTATTGGAAAAACCATAGCTTTGACTAGATGGGACCTTTGTTGGCAAAGTAATGTTTTTGCTTTTTAAAATGCTGAACAAAAGGTTGGTCATAGCTTTTCTTCCAAGGAGCACGTGTCTTTTAATTTCATAGCTGCAGTCACCATGTGCAGTGATTTTGGAGCCCAAGAAAATAAAGTTTCTCACTGTTTCCATTGTTTCCCCATCTATTTCCCATGAAGTAGTGAGACTGGATGCCATGATCTTAGTTTTCTGAATGTTGAGTTTTAAGCCAACTTTTTCACTCTCCTCTTTCACTTTCATCAAAAGGCTCTTCTTCGCTTTCTGCATAAGCGTGGTGTCATCTGCATATCTAAGGTTATTGATATTTCTCCCGGCAATCTTGATTCCAGCTTGATTCCGGCTTGCTTCATCCATCCTGGCATTTCACATGATGTACTCTGCATATAAGTTAAATAAGCAGTATGACAATATACAGCCTTGACTTACTCCTTTCCCAATTTGAAACCAGTCTGTTCCATGTCCAGTTCTAACTGTTGCTTCCTGACCTGCAAACAGGTTTCTCAGGAGGCAGGTCAGGTGGTCTGGTATTCCCATCTCTTTCAGAATTTTCCACAGTTTGTTGTGATCCACACATTCAAAGGCTGTGGGGTAACTGACACAAATCCCAGTTTAAGCAATGTAAAACCATGGTGCTCCAGTAAGTACCACTGCATTGCGCCAACCCCGAGATAAATTGAACAAAACCCCTGGGGAGCCCAGACCACATTATTCTAGGTTAGAAGAAGCTGAGGAGACAGCTCAGCCTGGGACATCGTAACCTTAACCAGATTAATGATTCCCTGCCCACAGGGTCAGGGTAATGGAGTCTTGCTTCTCCTTTCACAGGCATGAAGTCCTCTCATAACCTCAAACAAGGGCTTGCTGACTGTCTCATTCACACACAGTGCCTACCAAAATGTACTGGGTGGAAACTTGAACCCAGGCAGGTTACAGCTTGTTGACTTTTCCTTATGAGCAGTTAGTCTAAAAACAGATTTCAAGCAAAATATGGACATTCAAAATTGCTGTGCCATCCTTTATGAAATAAATGCTATTTACCCCAGAATTACTGAAATCTCATTGACTTGAAATGGGCTGACCCCAAGACATAGGGATGAATAGAAATGAAAGATGAAAGAATCTGCCCTGAAGAACGATCATCTTATTCTCCTACCACCTGTGATCTGGAATGGACTAGATCCTGGATTAGGCAAATTTCCCAGTACCTCATAGGGAACGTACTCTCACTTTACCTCTTCTTCTGTGCAGCAGTCGTGTTCCGAGTAAGATGGGTGTTGAGGTGTATATGGAATGCAGGGAGATGACAAAGAAGAGGAGGCGATTAATCCTTTCAATCATTCATTTCACAAGTATCTGAGAACCGCACTTGTACAAGCTGGGGATATTAAGCAAAACAGTCGACACTCCCTGCGCTTACGAAGATCACATTCTAGTGAAGGGAAAGATGACAAAAAAGAACAAATAAATATGCAGCATGTTAGACAGTAAGTGCTAAGGAGGAAAAATAAATAGAGGGTCATAAAAAGTCTGGTGGTGCAATTTTACATGAAGTGACACGCTAACCTGGGATCCCATGTAACCCACATAAAGACTCCCAATTGGTGGAACTATCCTAACCTGGTATGGTAGACTTAACGTCAGTTAGTGCGTGAGTTTCCTAAGGCTGCTTTAACAAAGAATTACAAACTGAGTCAAACAACAGAAATGTACTGCTTCATGGGTCTGGAAGCTAGAAGTCTGGGATCCAAGTATCAGCAGGGTTGCATCCTTCTGAAGACTGTGAGAGAGAATTGTTCCGGACCTCTCTCCTGACCTCCTGGGCTCATCAATGGCGTCCTTCCTGTGGCTCCACACTGTCCTCCCTGTCAGCGTCTCTGTGTGTGTGTCTGTCTCTGTCCAAATTTACCCTTTTTCTGAGGACACCAGTTATACTGGATTCAAGCCCACCCTGATGATTTCACCTTACTTTGATGATCTGAAGATCCTGGGCTTCCCAGGGGTGTTAGTGGTAAAGAATCGCCTGCTGATGCAGGAGACCTGAGGGACATGGGTTGGATCCTGGGGTGCAGAGCTGGACATGACTGGCGTGACTGAGCACACATGCACAGGTCCTGGGGCTTAAAAATGTAACGTCTTCTTAGAGGGACGCAGCTCCACCCAGAAAACTGGGTGAGTATGAAATGTAATGTCTTCTTAGAGGGACACAGTTCCGCCCAGAAAACTGGGGGAGTGTGAAAGGTAACGCCTTCTTAGAGGGACACAGTTCCACCCAGAGAACTTGGTGAGTATGAAATGCTTTAAAAAGGAAATTGTAAAGTCCTGACAATAGCACTTGGAGAGAGGAAGCATATAAGGGGTTGACTATACTCATCAGGGAATGGTAATGATGCCTGCTTCTATATTTAATAAAGGCTAATTTCAGCCTACAAACATTTGTAATGAATTATTTAATGTAACTTGGCAAAAATATACCCATTGAACACAGATGTTGTCTTCTGTTGCTATTGGATTTGGCTATAGAATAAGAAACGAATTAGTGATCTCTTAGGGACTAGAGCAGCAGAAAATTGGACAGACATCGGTCTCCCTAGCCCAATCACAGCAACTGAGCACACACTGGGCTAGTACCTGTGCTAGCAGCAGCTCAGCATTGCCTCCTGGGTTCCCTAATAAGCATATTTTCTTTTCACAAAGTGTATAAAATGTTATCAAGCTAAATTTTTCCCTCTGCCAACAAGTTAGGGATAATGTGCACCATGTGAATCAAGCTGATCACATAAATTAAGCCTTTAAAGCACAATATCTGAGCATTTCCCAACTGAACATTACTTTTCTGTATAAATTAAAAATGTCTAAAAGGGGGTTTATTAGAAGGAAACTATCAAAGCTTTTCATGAACATGCTTTCTCTTTTGATCTATATAATTTTCAAAAAGTGTTAGACATATCATGATTTCTAGAACAACTGGAATTTTAAATATAAGAATCAGAAGGAAAAAATGCAAATAGAAAAGACATTATTTTCGAAGCCATGTGTATTTCGCTGCAATTAGTCATTAAGCAGAGGAAATGAATTTCGGTAAAATGCTTGCATTATCTAACACTTTATCAACCAGAAAGCTCCAGAAAAAAAGCATTTCTAATATCCCCCAACACAAATCTTCAATCTGTTAACCACAGGACTACAAGAAGGTTGTTATTTGCTTTCTTACTGGTTTAGGAGGAGAGAGAAAATTACATCTTTGCATCAGTGAGCTTTTTCAAACAATGGTGATTTACATGTCAGTCTCCTGATTATTAAATATTATCTATGTGATTTCCATCCACATCCAATAGAAAAAATTTTAATCACAGATGATATTTTAGAAATACTATGTACTTTGAATTTACATAGAGCCTTGGAGAAGATCAAAGTCCTTCCAAAGTATGCTTGTGGATCACTGAGCCAGAACAGCTCTGAAGTGGTCATTTATTTCCTAGCCGTCTCCTCAAGCACGTCAATATTAAAATATCAAATATTAGCAGACTTTTCAGATTCTAGTCTTAAAGAACTCAGCCCATGTGAGACAAGTTAACAGTGCCTCTTTGGGCTCAGGAAATTACCAAATAATACACACAGTGTTCTTAATATGTCCAGGTGGGTGACCATGAGCAGCAATGGAGAAACAGCTGCTGTCTGAGTGGAAACCAGGGAAAAATAAAGTTCATCTCCTTTGAAAGTTTAACCCATCAAGTTACTGGACCACAGAATATTCAAACGATACAAAGTCAAGTATGTTACTTTGCAAGGACTTCCATAACAAACCACAGAGTGGGTGGCTGAAACAACAGAAGTCTATTTTCTCATAGTTCTGGAGGCTGAAAGTTCAATGTCACGTTCTGGCAGGGTTGGCTTCCTCTGAAGACCATGAGAGAAGAGTGTGTTCTAAGCCTCTCCCCCGATTTGCAGATGGCCCCCTTCTCGTTGTGTCCTCACGTGTCCCTCCTTGCAGGCACACCCCTAGTGTCTCTCTTTCTCTGCATCCGAGTCTTCTAAGGACATGAGCCAGATTTCAAAGGCCCATCCTAACACCCTCATTTTAATTTAACTACCTCTTTAAAGGTCTTATCTTCAGATAAAGTCATCTTTTGAGATATTGGGTAGTAGGACCTCAATGAATGAATTATGAAGTGAAACGACGCTGCCCATAACAGCAAAAGATGGGCATCATCTATTGAGCTCAGCCATCATGACTCCACTGGGCATAAAGCTTTGCATACTCTTCCCACTTGAAGGACGGATGCAGGCACCATCTTATTCAACTGCACAAGCTACGGCTGTGTGATCTGCCTGGCAAGAGAAGACTGAGCACAATATGGACTGTTAACGTAGCATCCCGCCTGCAGCATGTGAGGCTGCCAGTCTCTCCCTTCTACTCTTGAAATGAAGAGGAAATGCAATGTGGACAATGAGAGTTAAGGCTTTAGAAACCTCAAACTAGAATACAGAGTCCATTGGGAGATTTCAAAACTTTGCCTAGCACAGTGTTTGGTACAATCAAGAGCTCCCTGAATTGTATATCTCTAATAGGTTGTCCTCTATCATTCCCCTTGCTTATATCTTTCAGCAGTGACCCCTATCAAAACAGAGATAAATCACATTCACTAGATTTCCCCAGTTTTAGGCATCCATCATACTATTGACCCTGGAGCAACACAGGCATTAGGGCCATTGACTTTCCACACACTAGAAAATCTGTACGTAACTTATAGTTGGCCCCTCTGTATACACCTTTCCCCATATCCACAGTTCCACACCCGTGTACTCAACCAGCTACAGATCATGTAGTTCTGCAATATTTGCTACTGAAAAAGTCCATGACTAAGCGGACTCGTGTACTTCAAACTGTGTTGTTCAAGTGTCAACTCTCATTAGAGCCTGCTGATGAGTGAATATACCTCCTCCTCTAGAGGCAGCTTCAGAGCTACCCCAGTCACAGGTCAAGCAAGTTGCATGCTTCCTAAATCACCACCTTTGGCTTTTCCGAGTGATCTGATTCAAATTGCCTGCCCATTCTTGCTAGGAGACAGGCAGTTTAAGCTTATCACTCACAGGTTTTCACTTTTCTCCCCACTACTCTGTGTTGTCTTATTAACTAGTTGAAGGAGACAACTCTAAACAGGATGGACTTTCCATTGATCAGCTTTGCTTCTGGTTTGATTCATCTGAATACCAATCAAGGAAGGGCCTTCACAGGAGTGCAGCCAGCTGGCAGTAAGGGCTTACGTGCTTTTTCACTTTCTACAGTACAGGGTAAATCTTGTTTCTTCTAACAAAATACCTGACATTTATTACATTTCTCACAAAATGTCCTAATTAGTAGGTGAACATGTGCTCACTTACAATGTAAGTTACACGATTATGACTGAAAGGCAACCGTGTCCACATGCATTTTTATTGCTACCATTGCCATGGTTCAGGGGCAAGTATCCACCTGCAATGCAGGAGACACAGGAGATGTGGGTTCAATCCCTGGGGGAAGATACCCTGGAAGGGGAAATGGCGACCAACTCCAGTAGTATTGTCTGAGAAATCCCATGGACAGAGGAGCCTGCAGGGCTACAGTCTGTAGTGTTGCAAAAGAGTTGGACGTGACTGAGCACAGCACAGGAACACATGCAGATGTAAAGTCTGTGTGCCTTCTAGGTCCTGTTTCCTGCTCTTAGGACTGCTGAACTCCCTTCATTTGCTGAGATTCCCAGGGAAGAATCATTAGAGACCTCTCCTAACAGTAAGAGGAATCTCAGTACCAGCTCGGCTCCCCTGGCCCTCCTCTCTCCAGCTTCCTGGAAATGAAGGTTATCCCACTTTGTTGAAAGATCTACTGTCCCTGCCTTGCCCTGTGGGTTACAAGGGAGAGAAGAGAGAATAATCAAAATCAAAGGTTGGATGCTGTTTCCAGAAAGGCATTCTCAGATTACAAATTATCTAAAGGGAAAATTTCACTCAACCAGTGATTCGTTCAGCTCTGTGAAGCTGCAGATGTTCTAAAAGGACTCTTTCCTAAAGATCACCAAACCTTGAATTTTTCCTGCCAGAGAGGAGCTGATCGTCATGGATACCCGTGTTATTACCAGACATTAAGAAGGAAGGTGAACTCTGTTCTTTCCTCATAAAACACATTTTGTACCTTCCCTTCTTCTTTTCCACTGAACCCACTATGGTTACAAGTACAAGCTATGACTCTGGAGATGGAAAAATCTGATACCGTCAGCACAAGTGGAACAAAATGAAAAAGGAAAAAAACATACACCCATCTGGACTTCCATATGCTCTGTAGCCAGGAGGCTAATATAATTCCTTGAATGTTGGTTATAAAGCAATGTGCTATGGATAACTGCTATGCACTGAGCTTATTTAGACAAGTGTTCTTTCTACTCAATAAACCTTTGAAAGGATTAAAGTACAATCAGTCCCAATTATCTACCCGTAAGTCCTTCCCTTCTACCCGAGCTTGGACCATACCCTACAACCGGTCCCTGTTTTCATCCTGGTCTGAGTCCCCATCCACTGAACCAGGTGACAGGGTGTAAGGAGAGACATGAATTCAGGGAAGGTTGAGAAGTTGATCATGACAAGGCTGCTGGGCACATGGCCAGGCAGAGAGCTGCTGACAAGATTTCCCTAACAAGATAGCAGCCAGGCTGCGTATGGATTTTAACTCTGAGCAGCAGGAACCCTTCGGAATATGTGATGATTTTTTTAAAGCAATAATCCTGGTGCCAGTGTGGACAGTGTGCACAAGAAGAGAAAAAGGATGAAGGGACAACTCATCTGATGGGATTGCCATGGTCCAGCAGAGAAATTAGGAGGCCTAAATGAAGGCAACTCCAGGAGGCATGGAAGGGAAAAACCAAATTCAGTGTTGTTCTCAGAGTAATACCTTGGGAAAACACACTCCCTTCTCCTCAAAGAAAGAGAGCAAAAGTTAAACCCCTAATCCTTCGGGAATCTTTGCAGCCCCTGTTATAGAAAGAACAATATTAGGGACTCTTTTAGTGCCTGTTGAAAAATCTGAGGAAAAAAGTAGGGAGAACCTTAAAAATATAAAACTTATCTCTTTATATTATATGAGCAACAGTCATTAATGTTCTAATTTCTCATATTAACCTAAAAATTACTTCATTATTATTTCAAAAAAATCATATTTTTTGTAAATTTTATCCTGTTATGCTGAATATAAAATTGCCCTTGGTTTTTCATTCCTTTTCATTTTGTACTGATGACACCTCAGATTTCCACCTACTTCCAAAAGCTCAGTAACAGCCTTCAATATACTTCATAATAAAATTAAAACTAAATGGATTTCAACAATCTAGCTTAAATGTTTTTATGTCCTCTTTTATATACATCCTTTTGCGACCCCATGGGCTGTAACCTACCAGGCTCTTGCGTCCATGGGATTTTCCAGGCAAGAATACTAGAGTGGGTTGCCATTTCCTTCTCCAGGTTTTATATACATCCTTTAAAGTTGGACTCTACACAGTGGGTTTTGTGTCAATCATTCTTTTAAAAAGGAGGGGATTTTTTAAAGATACTTTTCCCCCTTAAAATTTAACCTTCATGCAAAGAAAGTGGAGTCACTCAGTCATGTCCAACTCTTTGCAACGGCATGGACTGTAGCCTACCAGCATCTTCTGTCCATGGGATTTTCCAGGCAAGACTACTGGAGTGGGTTGCCATTTCCTTCTCCAGGGGATCTTCCCAACCCAGGGATTGAACCCAGGTCTCCTGCATTGCAGACAGGCACTTTACCATCTGAGCCACCTCATGCAAAAATCTAGTCAAAACTATTTTTACAGGAAAGAAATGTAAAGACCAACAATGCAGCATGGGTAAATGAATACTATCATAAAATTATTTACAAAGACAGCACTGTTCTAACCAAACTCTCTGTTGTTCTACACTTGGAATAATGGTGGGTTTCAACGATTTTACCTTTAGAAAGGATAGACCAGCTTAGAAAGGATAGGCTGGCTTAGCTGAACACTACTTTGTAGGTCAGCAGGTTCAAGGTCATCCCTTAGAATCAGCTTCCCAAGCACTCTAGAGTGTGATGTGATTTAGATAACCATACCAACCTCATGCCCAGATGCTCAGGGACCCATGTCCAGGATACAGGAGAGTCTAGTCTTAGACATTAGAGGTGGGTGGGAAGACAGAATTGAGGGACGTATTTTAAAACAAATAACAATTTCAAAAGGGGTGGGGGGAATCGCCTTATGTCCTCACTGAAGCTTCTTGGGAAGCCTGGACACAAACTCACTTCATCAGAGAAGCAGATGTTTCTGATTTCTAAGCTTTTTTCTTGTTATGAAAATAAGCACAGGTTTAAAGAGAGCCGTGTTTGTGAGGCCATGACGTGGAACATGCATCCCGCAGGTACAGCAGCAGAAGCCCTCACCTGTTTTCTGATGGGCTGAGCAGAGAGACAAGCTCTCGGGAAGTAAACAACCTTGTCAGTTCACTAAGAAAGCAGCAGACCAGCTGTCACTCTATTGCACAACACTTAGTTTTTAATTTTATCCCGAAGACACAAAAGCAAGCATCCAATATCACCTCTCCTTTCTCCTAAGTAACACAATGGAACTAAGATTCTCTGAATCTGAAGAGAAAAATGTAATCAGAGTAACTAGAATAGGGAGAAAATTTTTAAATATATATATATATATATACACACACACACATAAGGGAGAAGGAGGCAGCAGCCACTCACTCCGAATGGGATTTTCAGTGGATCTTCCCAATCATGCCTGGAGTCTTTCTAGGCAGCTTCCACTTTCACCAGTATAACCCACATTTCAAAAGCAAATTGGATACCTGCATGAACAAGCAGGCAGTTAGGCAGCTAATTACTGTTTGCAATTCAATTACCTAATTACTGTGGGCAAGTGCAGGGTGTCTGTGAAAGCAAACAGTCCCACCCACAAATACTGCTGATTTGATTAAGGAGGCTTAGGGGCAAAGAACTATGTTCACTGCTAGTGCCTAATAGGCTCAATCATTTTCCCCCTGGGCCCAGGAAGGTCCTGGTTAAACACTCCTGGGAATGGAGTGGGGAAAGACCACCCAAGCAGACCTCACGAGCGTCTCCCCATGTCAGGCTGACACTAAGCTGGAACTCTACCTCACCGCTCAAAGAGTGGTTCACGGAGCAGCACCATCAGCATCTTCTGGGAGCTTGTTCGGGAGACAGAACCTCGGGCTCCACCCCAGACCTGCTGAGTTAGAAGCTGCATTATTTTACGATGCCCAGGTGATTCATATGCCCTGTGCATTTAAGAAGCACCACTATAGAGGGCTGCTCAGGAAGCAACGCTGCCCTTGACTCTCATTTTGCAGAGTTAGGTTGGGGAGTGGGGAGCGGTTGAGTGTTGTCCTAAGAAGGCTTCCTTTCAAATGAGATCCAGGATGGTAGAAGGAGGTGACCAGTCATTATTCAGCCACCACGAGCAAGCTTGAAGCTTCAAGAAAAATCCAAAAGTGGCGACTTTTCAGGAACAAAACCTGCAAATGCTAATACTGAAAGTTCTCAGCCCATGCCCTGGGAGGGAGCAAAGGCCATGGAGCCCCTTCCCCCTCCCCAAAGGCTTTCACCCTTCACTCCATGAGCGTCCTCCCCTCGTCTAGGAGCCATTTGATTGGTGACATCTGTCTTCATCTGGGACTACATGTTCAGCTGTAGAATCCTTCTGTGAATGTCCTCAAGCAGGACTTGGAGCCCAGTTAATCAGTGCCATCGGCCTCCCCAGACGGGCACCTAAGAGTGCTCTACCTTGAGGTCTCTGCCATCTCCACAGAGGCGGCCACACTGACGTCTTGACCTGGGTGGTGCTGAGAGCATGGTCGCGCAGCCTCAGGAAGAGGCTTTTCCACTCCCAGATAGACTGCTGCAACCACCTCATCAATCTTGCTCACTCTGCATGGTCCTGGACCCTGAGAGCAAGCCGTTTCAGGTGAAATGGTGCAGTTTGTCTTCATGATCGAAAGGAAAAGCATTGCACAGGAACCAGACACCTGACCCGCCACTTACAGCTGGCAACCTTGGGTTCAGTCTCCTCATCTGGAAAATGAGAGGATGGGACTGGGTGGTCTCCTTAATTCCCTTCCAGCTCCTACAGTAATTTGTCTTCATCCTCCCATACTTGGGCTCACAGCTTCTAAGTCTCCCTCTGGACTCCCCATGGAACGCATGAGACCTTCCATTTCCCAGTGTGGTTTCTCAGCTCTCTCCCAGCTACACTTTCTTGCTATTAATTTCACCCCGTTCAGAGCTTCCTTCACTAACTGTTCCACTGGGCACCTTCCAGGAAGCAGTGCTCTGCAGTACTAGCAGCTAATTTAAACGCGTGAATTTTCCCATGGAGTATTTGGACTTGAAAGGAGACCTCCTGCCTTAGCACAAAGAACTCAGTTTCTAATGATGAAATTTTAAACTTGCTCCCTTGATAAAGAAACTGTGGCGTTTCTACACATAGCCAAGCATTAGGCACGAGGTCACAAAACACAGTCTGGCTCTTTTCATTCCAGCAGCTGAGGCTCTGAGAGATGAGTTCACTTGCCCAAGGAGATACTGCCAGGATTAGAATGAACATTTTCTGAATCCCAACACAGTGAGAAGGTTCATCTTTTTTACTGTTACTGTTATTAAAGCATCTGCAATTCGAGGTATCAGCACTTACCCTGAGATCACTAAATTTGTCTCCCCAAATGTCGATGGAACACCAGATCTCAGGAAGGAAAAGGATGTCATTTTAGGACTTCTTCTGTAAAGGAAACAAGAAAGTAACTTTCACAATAATGCTTTACAGTAGTGATCCAAATGAAAGCTGCGTTTGTGCATCCTCAGTCGCTTCGGTCGTGTCTGACTCTTTGCAACTCCATGGACTGTAACCCACCAGGCTCCTCTGTCCATGGGATTCTCCAGGCAAGAATACTGGAGTGGGTAGTCATTCCCTTCTCCAGGGGATCTTGTCGATCCAGGGATCGAACCCGCATCTCTTATGTGTCCTGCATTGGCAGTTAGGTTCTATACCACTAGCACCACCTGGGAAGCCCAAAGGAAAGCTGCTGCTGCTGCTGCTAAGTCGCTTCAGTCATGTCTGACTCTGTGTGACCCCATAGACGGCAGGCCACCAGGCTCCCCCGTCCCTGGGATTCTCCAGGCAAGAACACTGGAGTGGGTTGCAATTTCCTTCTCCAATGCATGAAAGTGAAAATGAAAAGTGAAGTCCCTCAGTCGTGTCCGACTCTTAGCGACCCCATGGACTGCAGCCCACTAGGCTCCTCCATCCATGGGATTTTCCAGGCAAGAGTACTGGAGTGGGGTGCCATTGCCTTCTCCTAGTGGGCTCTTAAAATCATTCAATAACCCAGTGGGAAAAGGCAATGTTGCTGGAAGTACAGAGATTATCACAAGAGACCAAGACAGAGAAGAGGAGACAGTGAAACCTCAGGGACTCCAACTGTCATCCATTGGAGTTAATGACTTTGCATCTTTGTTTGATGTTGGATTGGATGATCTCAACATTTCTGTCATACTCTGAAAGGTTTTTTGAAGAGTGTAATAGGTAGAAATAATGAAATAATGTAATAGGTAGAAATAATTAATCGACCCCAAAATGAATATTAAAGTAAAAGTAAAGTTAGTTGCTCAGTCGTGTCCAACTCTCTGCGACCCCATGGACTGTAGCCCACCAGGCTCCTCTGTCTATGGAATTTTCCAGGCAAGAATACCATAGTGGGTTGCCATTTCCTTCTCCAGGGGATCTTCCCAACCCAGGGATGGAACCCAGGTCTCCAGCATTGCAGGCAGACTCTTTACTGTCTGAGCCACCAGGGAAGCCCAAAATGAAGATTAGTAGGAATAAATAAATGGTCTGACATGCTGTTGTTGTTCAGTTGCTCAGTCATGTCCTACTCTTTTCAACCCCTTGAACTACAGCACACTGGGCTTCCCTGTCATTCACCATCCCCCAGAGTTTGCTCAAACTCAAGTCCATTGAGTCAATGATGCCATCCAACCATCTCATCCTCTGTCATCCCCTTCTCCTCTTGCTTTCAATCTTTCCCAGCATCAGGGTCTTTTCCAATGAGTCAGTTCTTCATATCAAGTGGCCAAAGTATTGGGGTTTCAGCTTCAGCATCAGTCCTTCCAATGAACATTAGGGTTGATTTCCTTTAAGATTGACTGGTTGGATCTCCTTGCAGTCCAAGGGACTCTCAAGAGTCTTCTCCAGCACCACAGTTTGAAAGCATCAATTCTTTGGTGCTCAGCCTTCCTTATGGTCCAGCTCTCACACCCATAGATGACTACTGGAAAAATCATACCTTTGACTATATAGATTGCTATTGGCAGATTGATGTCTCTGTGTTTTAATATGCTGTCTAGTTTTGTCATAGCTTTTCTTCCAAGGAACAAGCGTTCTTTTAATTTCCTGGCTGTAGTCACCATCTGACATGTGGATCCATATAAATGGCTGTACAAGGACAGGATGAAGTGCAGCCATTGCGTAGAAGCTCTGATTTTTTTTAAATCACTGATTTCAATCAATCTCATATGACTTAGAAAGGATTAATTTGAGTCCAAGCAGAATGAACATGTTTATTTTTACAAAAATTAAGAAAACTTGCAGTCTTATTCTGCATGGTTATGCCACTTCTAGAGTTGCATTTCATTTTGATGCCGTACCTATGTGGATGCAGCATCATCCACATATGGATGTGGACAGGAGAAAGTAGCCAGAATGGTGAAGAGAGTCTGGACTTTGTTTTGTGAGGAATGATAGAAAGATGCAGAATGTTTAGTCTGAGGAAAAAAAGGTTCTGCATGGCTTCATGACTACATGAAGGGCTGTCATTTCAAAGATGGTTGGCACTATTCCGTGCAGCCCCAGCAAGTGGAGTCGGGGCCGGTGCAAAGGAGATGCAGAGCAGGAGGGCTCTGAGCGGTCAGGGGCATCCGAGCACAGAGCGGGCGCTTCAGGGGGTCAATCACCAGAGCAGCCCAAGTGCTTCTGCTTGTTCTCCTTTGGAAAGCATCCAAGCATCAGGTGAGTGAATGAACAAGGTGACCCTTTCCAGCTAAGAGTCTGTGAAATGGAGGGAGGAGCTGGACAAAAAGGGAGCAGGGATGAGCACATACCAGGTGTGTATTACTGCTTTAAATGAAGGGAAGAACAGGAAATCATTCATTTTCACAGAGGAGTGTTTTTAGTCTATTTCGCTAACATACATGGAAGGCACTTCTACAGCATTACAATAATTAAGGCACTCTTGATGTCACTGATACAGCAAGGTTATCACCTATTAGTAAGTTTTATTTTTCACTAATGAGATACAAATGTATCTTGTGTTTATAACTAGAAAACTCATTTTTTTCCATACCTAATGTGTGAATTCACTCCACGTGCCATATTTAAAGTTGTCATATCTCATTAAGCAAACTTTATTTTTACTTGACTGGTTGAAAACTCATCATGTTAATGGCAACTCTCATTACTTTATGAAGAAGTGTCTATTTGCTCTGTATTCATTCTAAGTTTCTTTGTTGCTGCCAGTGTAACTATAATTTATTAAGATATGACTGTATTCAGTGGTGTCACCATCTGTGTTATTAATATGAAAGCAAAACAAAATCTGCTTCTTTTATCTTATAGCTACCGCTGCCCCCACCCCCAAATCTAATGATCCCCTTGTTTTGACTCACCCTAGAGGCATGAATTGTTTCTTGATTTTAAAAGCTTCCATTTGGAGAGTGTTTGAAGTTCACCACTTCTTTATAGACACAGGAGAAATCACTAAAACTCTAACAAAACACATCACAGTCAAATGTGCAGATGTCTACAACTATTAATTAGCACAGATATTGGAATTATCAGAAAATACCATTCCTCTGCAGTTTGTATCACTATAGTCTATTTTGAAATTGTGCTATATTACACCCCAATAAAATCCTGGAGACAGAGAAGAAAGAGATTCATTAAAAAGTGATTCATTAAAAAGAGATTCATTAAAAAGTGATAATTTTTAATAATTAAAAGAATAAACCACTAATTCTTTTTAAGAAAAGGAAAAAAGGAAGCAGTGATTTTTGGACAGCTAAGGGATAAAATAAGGCCCCTGAATGTTACCAAGAAAGAGAAAAGCACCTACCACAATGTTGGAGAAAGGTCAAAGGGGATGTGAAGACATCAGAGGCCATTTTTACCTGCTTTTTAGTTCATCCTGGGTTATAATGAGGCCAGTAGCATATTGGGCACCTACCGACCTGGGGAGTTCATCTTTCAGTGTCCTATCACTTTGCCTTGTTATACTGTTCATGGGGTTCTCAAGGCAAGAATACTGAAGTGGTTTGCCATTCCCTTCTCCAGTGGACCACATTCTGTCAGAACTCTCCACCATGACTGGTCCGTCTTGGGTAGCCCTACATGGCATGGCTCATAGTTTCATTGAGTTAGACAAGGCTGTGGTCCGTGTGATTAGATTGGTTAGTTTCTGTGATTGTGGTTTCAGTCTGTCTGCCCTCTGATGCCCTCTCTCAGTGCCTACCATCTTACTTGGATTTCTCTTACCTTGGACGTGGGGTAGCTCCTCTTGGCCACTTGCCACTCCAGCACCCTGCAGCCACAGCTACTGACCTTGGATGTAGGGTATCTCCAATATGCTACTGGAGATCAGCGGAGAAATAACTCCAGGAAGAATGAAGAGATGGAGCCAAAGCAAAAACAACACCCAGTTGTGGATGTGACTGGTGATGGAAGCAAAGTCTGATGCTGTAAAGAGCAATATTGCATAGGAACCTGGAATGTTAGGTTCATGAATCACGGCAAATTGAAAGTGGTCAAACAGGAGATGGCAAGAGTGAACGTCGACATTCTAGGAATCAGCGAACTAAAATGGACTGGAAAGGATGAATTTAACTCAGATGACCATTATATCTACTACTGTGGGCAGGAATCCCTTAGAAGAAATGGAGGAGCCATCATAGTCAACAAAAGAGTCCAAAATGCAATACTTAGATGCAATCTCAAAAATGACAGAATGATCTCTCTTTGTTTCCAAAGCAAATCATTCAATATCACGGTAATCCAAGTCTATGCCCTGACCAGTAATGCTGAAGAAGCTGAAGTTGAACAGTTCTGTGGAGACCTACAAGACCTTTTAGAGCTAATACCCAAAAAAGATGTCCTTTTCATTATAGGGGAGTGGAATGCAAAAGTAGGAAGTCAAGAAACACCTGGAGTAACAGGCAAATTTGGCCTTGGAGTACAGAATGAAGCAGGGCAAAGGCTAATAGAGTTTTGCCAAGAGAACACACTGGTCATAGCAAACACCCTCTTCCAACAACACAAGAGAAGACTCTACACGTGGACATCACCAGATGGTCAACACTGAAAGCAGATTGATTATATTCTTTGCAGCCAAAGATGTAGAAGCTCTATACAGTCAGCAAAAACAAGACTGGGAGCTGACTGTGGCTCAGATCATGAACTCCTTATTGCCAAATTCAGACTGAAATTGAAGAAAGTAGGGAAAACCACTAGACCATTCAGGTATGACCTAAATCAAGCCCTTATGATTGTACAGTGGAAGTTACAAATAGATTTAAGGGGCTAGATCTGATAGACAGAGTGTCTGATGATCTATGGACATTCATGACATTGTACAGGAGACAGGAATCAAGACCATCCCCAAGAAAAAGAAATGCAAAAAAGCAATATGGTTGTCTGAGGAGGCCTTACAAATAGCTGCGAAAAGAAGAGAAACAAAAAGTAAAGGAAAATAGGAAAGATATTCCCGTTTGAATGCAGAGTCCCAAAGAATAGCAAGGAGAGATAAGAAAGTCTTCCTCAGTGATCAGTGCAAAGAAATAGATGAAAATAATAGAATGGGAAACATTAGAGATCTCTTCAAGAAAATTAGAGACACCAAAGGAACATTTCATGCAAAGATGGGCACAATAAAGTGCAGAAATGGTATGGACCTAACAGAAGCAGACGATATTAAGAAGAGGTGGCAAGAATACACAGAAGAACTGTACAAAAAAGATCTTCATGACCCATTAACCACCATGGTGTGATCACTCACCTAAAGCCAGACATCCTGGAATGTGAAGTCAAGTGGGCCTTAGGAAGCATCACGATGAACAAACCTAGTGGAGGTGATGGAATTCCACTTGAGTGATTTCAAATCCTAAAAGATGATGCTGTGAAAGTGCTGCATTCAATATGCCAGCAAATTTGGAAAACTCAGCAGTGACCACAGGACTGGAAAAGGTCAGTTTTCATTCCAATCCCAAAGAAAGGCAATGCCAAAGAATGCTCAAACTACCGCACAATTGCATTCATCTCACACACTAGAAAAGTAATGCTCAAAATTCTCCAAGCCAGGCTTCAGCAATACGTGAACCCTAAACTTCCAGATGTTCCAGCTTGTTTTAGAAAATGCAGAGGAACCAGAAATCAAATTGCCAACATCCACTGGGTCATCGAAAAAGCAAGACAGTTTCATAAAAACATCTATTTCTGCTTTATTGATTATGTCAAAGCCTTTTGGAGAAGGCAATGGCACCCCACTCCAGTACTCTTGCCTGGAAAATCCCATGGATGGAGGAGCCTGGTAGGCTGCTGTCCATGGGGTCACTAAGAGTTGGACACGACTGAGGGACTTCACTTTTCATTTTCACTTTCATGCATTGGAGAAGGAAAAGGCAACCCACTCCAGTGTTCTTGCCTAGAGAACCCCAGGGACAGGGGAGCCTGGTGGGCTGCCGTCTATGGGGTCACACAGAGTTGGACATGACTGAAGTGACTTAGCAGCAGCATCCAAAGCCTTTGACTGTGTGGATCACAAAAAACTGTGGAAAATTCTGAAAGAGATGGGAATACCAGACCACCTGACCTGCCTCTTGAGAAACCTGTATGCAGGTCAGGAAGCAACAGTTAGAACTGGACATGGAACAACAGA
Source organism: Bos grunniens (assembly GCF_055505025.1). Taxonomy (NCBI): domain Eukaryota; kingdom Metazoa; phylum Chordata; class Mammalia; order Artiodactyla; family Bovidae; genus Bos; species Bos grunniens. The sequence continues at coordinate 3,270,415 of NC_141176.1, read as the reverse complement.
CTGGTTCCAAATAGGAAAAGGAGTACGTCAAGGCTGTATATTGTCACCCTGTTTATTTAACTTATATGCAGAGTAAGTACATCATGAGAAATCCTGGACTGGATGAAGCACAAGCTGGAATCAAGATTGCTGGGAGAAATATCAATAACCTCAGATATGCAGATGACACCACCCTTAAGGCAGAAAGTGAAAGAAGAACTAAAGAGCCTCTTGATGAAGGTGAAAGAGGAGAGTGAAAAAGTTGCCTTAAAGCTCAACATTAAAAAAACTAAGATCATGGCATCTGGTTCCATCACTTCATGGCAAATAGATGGGGAAACAATGGAAACAGTGGCTGACTTCATTTTGGGGGCCTCCAAAATCACTTCAGATGGTGACTGCAGCCATGAAATTAAAAGACATTTACTCCTTGGAAGGAAAGTTATGACCAACTTAGACAGCATATTAAACAGCAGAGACATTACTTTGCCAACAAAGGTCCATCTAATCAAGGCTATGGTTTTTCCATAGTCGTGTATGGATGTGAGAGTTGGACTATAAAGAAAGCTGAGCACTGAAGAATTGATGCTTTTGAATTGTGGTGTTGGAGAAGACTCTTGAGAGTCCCTTGGAGTGCAAGGAGATCCAACCAGTCCATCCTAAAGGAAATCAGTCCTGAATATTCATTGGAAGGACTATGCTGAAGCTGAAACTCCAATACTTTCACCACCTGATGTAAAGAGCTGACTCATTTGAAAAGACCCCGATGCTAGGAAAGGTTGAAGGCAGGAGGAGAAGGGGATGACAGAGAATGAGATGGCTGGATGACATCACCGACTCAATGGAGATGGGTTTGGGTAAACTCTGAAAGTTTGTGATGGACAGGGAGGCCTGGCGTGCTGTGGTCCATGGGGTCGTGAAGAGTCAGACACAACTGAACTGAACTGAACTGAATGAAGCCAATTGCCAAAGAAAATCGTCATGTCAGCTCATATCTGGGCAGACTGACAGAAGAGGGGCCCTGGGTCATCCCAGTGCAATCAGACCCTCTCCCTCATAAAGACCTTTATGCTGAAGAGCTACTCTGTCCCTCAGTAACCCTTCAGAGCCTCTCAAGAAACATTCTTCAAGAGATTATTCTCGGGGAGTTCAGTCCATTTAAATAACCTGAATTTTCAAGCTCATGTCTTTCTCTTGATCACTACCATTTTTACCAAGTTTCTGGCACAGGGGAAGGAGCAAGAAAGTCCAAAGTGAAAGTGGAAGTCACCTAGTCGTGTCTGACTCTTTCCTACCCCATGGACTATACAGCCCATGGAATTCTCCAGGCCAGAAGACTGGAGTGGGTAGCCTTTCCCTTCTTCAGGGGATCTTCCCAACCCAGGGATTGAACCCAGGTCTCCCACACTGCAGGCAGATTCTTTACCAGCTGAGCCACAAGGGAAGCCCAAGAATTTGGAGTGGGTAGCCTATCCCTTCTCCAGCAGATCCTTCCGACCCAGGAATCAAACCAGGGTCTCCTGCATTGCAGGTAGATTCTTTACCAACTGAGCTATCAGGGAAGCCCCAAGAAAGCCCAAAGCCCACAACAAATAGGACAGTCATGTTCCTAACCCTTGGAAGCCACTGACCCTCACTGGACCTCCTCCCCATCAATCACAGCTGCCAGAGAAACACAGCCCCAGTCCAGGTCAGCCTGCTTTGACAGCCCCGTGTCAGACAGTTAGTGACCTCTGAGGAAATGAGGAAAGTTACTTGAAACTTTGCTCAGTGCTGTCTAGAGATGGGTAGAGGTGAAGGGGATTATTTTTATATTTTTTATTTCATTTGACTTTCCAGACACAACTGAAAGTTATCAAAGTAAATATCACATTGGTCAATGCACAAAAGAAGAAATCAAGGCAAGAAGAAATTCAGGCTTTTCATAGTTATTGGTGTCACTCAACTCTGGCTAGTAATTCAAAGGTCAGATGGTGATAAACAAAATTAAGATTAGAACCCCGGTGCCCAAATCCCTTATTGAAAGCTCTTCAGCCAAGTCAACTGCTGTCTTTCCAATACTATTTAATTCTCTTCAAAAAAATCTATCAATTCCGCATTAATTCCAGAAACTTCTAAATTCTGATGAATCAGTCAAGTCCACAGAAACTCAATATTTTTAGGTTAGACAGGTCAGTAAATAATTACATGATTTTTTACTGTAGATAATAATAGAAGTTTAAAGAAGATGCTGGAAGAACACAGTAGAAAAAAAAAAAAAAACCTCTTTATTTTGTCTGAGGATGTCAAATGTAGTAATATTTGAACTAGTTCTTAAAATACAAGAGTTCCCAAAGTAGACAAGAGGCAAGAAATGTCCCCGAAGAAAGCACAGGGTAAATAAAGGCAGAAAAATATACAGACCTCAGGTGTTCCGAAGGAATGATCAAGGAATCAGAGCTGCTACGTGGGAGCTGGGCTGTTAAGGTGGCTGTTTGCTGGTTAGTCAGCCCCGAGCGCCGAGAAGGACCCTCTAGAGACAGTGAGTAATGACTGTTATCAGCAGCCTGTTCGGAGCAGAGTGCCAGGTTGCAAATCACACTCTATTGACACGCCAGCATGAACTGAGAACAGCAAGGCCCCTTTTGCTTATATTATTACTAACCCTCTTCTCCCAAGCTGACATCATCACTTCACCTCCCCTTCTACATGATCCTGGAGGTCTCCCATGTGCGTAACTGAACATCCACAGCAAGTTCTCTATTTGCAGTGAATGGAGTCATTCATCCCGTTCCAGGATCTTCATTATAATTGCATGACATTCTCACTGTGGGCTGCCTTAGGACAGCCAGCTCAGGGCTGGCATGAGGCAGCGGCTGGTAGAGCCAGCTGCTAATATGTCCAGCTTTGATGCACAAAGTGAATGGGAGTTTAAAAAAAATTTGATGTCCATTGTCATCGCGATTCATCTTCTTCCATCAGCACAAGGACTTCCCAATGATGCTGTCTGACTTTTGGGGAAAAGCCCTATGGTCAAGCTGGAGGGACAGGGCTGTCACTGACAGTCAGGGCTCCTCTGAGGTCCCTGCTTCGGACACTGTGTTCCAAGCTCAGCCGAGCCAAAGTTGGCCTGCACAGGGCTAAGAAAGCTTCCATAAAACAGAACCTGAGGCCTCCTCCTCCCACTAAGAGAAGAAGGAAGCAGTGTAAATGACTGTCATTTTCTTTTTCTGTGGTACCAGAGCATGGAGAAATATCACAAACATGAGGCAGGGGAAACGGGAGATCTTAATCCTGAGCTGCTGAATTCACAGAAGCTGAAAACCACAATAGGTAAGTTCACACCCAACACCGCTTGGCATTTCACCTGGTGTTTTCAAGAATCTTGGGAGCAAGGACTTTGAAAATACAGCCATTTCATCTGCAGACAGGCACAGACTGCCTGAAACCTTGGGATGGAGCTATGGAGCTCTGAGTGCCTGTATCTGTGAGGATCCAATCAGAAAAGCAATGTATTGCTGGGATTTGACTTACAAAATTGAGGGAGCTGGTAAATAGTCTCTGAAAAGCTATTGTCTCTGCATCTAATGCTGGAGCTTGATGTCCAGAGGGCAGGAGGCCCAGAAGGGAAGGTGGATGTAAAGTGGGCAGAGAAGACGAGCTGGCACCGGGTGGAGACACCGGGTGGCACCTCACTGTCCCCCGCAGGAGAAAAATGAATCCTTCTTACAAGGTCGGACACACTCTTGGCTAGGAGTCAGAGAAACTGCAAAAGGACCAGGGGAAGATGGAGCAATCATAGACCAAGGGGTGGACAAGCAGGCGTGAACCTCTGTGCAGAGTGACAGAAGACCCGGTGACCCTGCTCAGCCTTCTGAGCACAAAAACTATCCGGTCGTTGCAATTACAGTTGTGCCCCCTAAAGCTTGCACAAAAGTGTCTCTTGTGCCACCTTGATTAGATGCACACAAGGAGGAGGATTCTGCAACATGGTAGGCAGCCCGGTCAAGCCGAAATGCTGCACAGCAAGCACATACCTTTAGAACTGACTTTGGGACTCGAACTGAAGGTGGATGACGTATAGGTGTTGTGTTACTTTCTTGGTGCTTATAATAAAGTGTCACAACCTGGGCAGCTTGAAACGACAGAAATGTATTTTTTCGCAGTACTGGAGGCTAGAAATCCAGAATTGCAGTGTCAGCAGTGCCATGTCTCCTCCAGAGGCTTTTCCACAGCCCAGAGAAGAACCCTTTCTTGCTTCTAGTTTCTGTGGTTGTCAGCAGTCCTCTGTGTTCCTTGGCTCATGGCGCATAACTCCAGTTAAGCCTCTGTCTTCACTGAGGTCTTCACTGAGGTCCCAGGTTCTCTGTGTGGCTTCTCCTCTTCTCTCAGGGACACCAGCCATGCTGGGTTTAGGGTGCACCCTAATTCAGTCTGACCCGATCAATTGTAAGGTAGCTAATTACATCTGTAGTTGGGCTTCCCTGGTGGTTCATATGGTAAAGAATCTGCCTGCGGTGTTGAAAACCTCGGTTCAATCCCGGGTCAGGAAGATCCCCTGGAGAAAGGGATGGCTACCCACTCCAGTATTCTTCTTGGAGAATTCCATGAGCAGAGGGCCCACCATAATTCAGTCTGTGGTGCACGCATGCTCAGTCGTGTCTGACTCTCTACAACCCTGTGGACTGTTGCTCGCCAGGGTCCTCTGCCCATGGAATTTTCCAGGCAAGAATGCTGGAGTGGGTTGCCATGCTCTAGGGGCTGTTCCCGACCTAGGGAGTGAACCCACATCTCTTGGCGTCTCCTGCATTGGCAGACGGATTCTCTACTTGGAACCTGATTGTAATGTAACTAATTATATCTGTAGAGACCTTTCTAAACTTTCAAATAAGGTCATACTCTAAGTTTCTGCATCAACATGAATTCTGTGGGGGACACTATTTAACATAGTACAGGTATCATAAGGGAAAATCTAGACCAGGAAATAAATGGAAATTTTAAAACAGAGAATTCAACCCAAGAAGAGCAGCCTCATTCCAAAGGATCATGTGTTCAGAAATGCGTCAGGATCCCAGTGGGACCCTAAATCTGTGGACCTTGGAATTCAAACATATCTAGAAGACTGGGAGGCATGCATTTATTGTTATTTATTTCCTCATAGTATATACCTTAGTCTTATTCAAATAAAAAAATCTAGGCTCAGATAGGTTAAATAATATGACCAAGTCTATACAATCAGAAAGGAGTAGGGTAGAATTTGAACTTAGAACTGCTAGCTTCCATAGGATATCTTCTATTATGGACATCTTATAACAATAAATAATACTGAGTGAATATTAACAAACTTTTCCAGACCATCTCTTACTGATTCTTCAATGTTTATATTAAGTATTGCATCCTTTCTGCAGACTCCCCTGACTGCACTTCTTCCACTGACCTCCCACATTTTGATCACAGTTCCAAGAATGCACTGATTCCATTGTTCTGAAGTTAACTATTTTCATACCTGTTTCCTGTCTCCTGCATGAGTACAATTGTTATCATTGCAGTATTCCTGCACCCAGCCCAGTGCCTGGCATATAATACGAGTTCCAACCCTAATTGATTGAAGTTTTTCAGAGAAGAAGCATCACTTTCTAAAAATTTCTGGGAATGTTGTGTCTATATCCTCCCCCGATATACTATTTTCAGACTTTTAGAGACTCTGAACTTCTCTCATATGCCAAATAAAATACTTCTACTGCAATGCAAATTTTTATTTCTCTTCTTTTTTCTGAAAAGATATAACTAGTCTTGAAAACTTCAGAAAAAGTAGCAGGTAATTTTATGTGTCTATTTTTCTTTCTCTGGTTAATAATCTCACTTCCATAACCTAATTTTATGATTTTTTTGAAAACCTGTTACCTGTACTTATGAACACACATAAATGCTTTTCATTTCACTTTTGTTTTTAGATCGTTTCAGAACCTTTAGAAATCCACATTAATCCCAGCCATGCTTTGGTTCTATTTCTCTCATGTATCTTCTCTACTTCTTGCTACTTTGATCATATCTCTAGGAAAAAGCATCTGTGCAAGCTTTCTAGATCAAAGCAATCCTTCATCAGACTCACTCACTTCCCAGGGAAACACATCACCATGAAAACTGCCCCAAAGTAGAGGAAAAAGGCAAGGCGAGATTTACTCAGGACCACCACCTAATTTTAGACTCACTGATTCCCCTGGGCCTTTCAGCAACTCAATTTTATTTTTATTTATCTAGTAGCCTTCAATTTGCTCTTTGTTATCCACAGTAGAGGCTACAAGTCAGATCCATTTATTGTAGCTCATGACCAACTCTCATTTCATTAAATATTTCAGTCCATACCTGGCCATGTCCTAGATCCTGGCAATCAATGTGTATACCACAGGCCAGCATCTCCCAGGAACTTGTCAGAAATGCAGCATGTCTGGCCCCTCCTCAGATCTACTGTGTCAGAATCTGCACTTTGACAAGCTCTCCAGTTGATTCATACACAAAAATTTGTATTAATTTTTGAGACCTATATCCCTAGATAATTGGAGGTGACTGTGAGTTAGAGGTAATAAATGTAGATGGCATTGAAAAAAAAAAAAAAAAACTATTCTGGAATCTCTGAAACCCTGGTTCTTCTGTATTTCTACCTATGTGATCTTTGGAAAAACACACAGCATTTCTGACCCCCAATTTCCTCAACTGTATATAAACACTGTAAAGTAATCCAAGAGCCAGTTGCATCAGAGTCTTAAGTGCTACTCTATAACTACTAAAGCAGAATTTCTCAGAGATTTACACCTTTAACAAGTTTTGAGGTGACTCTAATTGCATGTTAATTTCAGAGGGTCACTGTTACCAATGCATGCAGAGAACTACCTTTTCAATCTTGACATCAATGCTAATGACATGCGGGCCAGTTCTAGTAATGCAGAGGACGGGGATTTAAATAATTCTGACTAAATTGGTGTCTAGACTGTGTTTCATCTTCCTTCTTTAGTCTCCATCATACAAGAAGTGGTAGTGTTTCCTCAAACTGACTCATCGCAGGAGGACTGCTTTACGGAAGAACTCAAAGACTGACAATCATTTGAAAACATTCTGGCAAGACAAAGGCATGTGGTGCCTAGAGAGTTATTATTATCAGTGGCTATTCACTGCTCTTCTGATTTGTCTAAGAATACCGAAAAGGTTTCCAGGGAGATGTAGCTCCCTACTTTCTCCTTCGCAAGATGTTTCTACACCTGGCGGTTAAATAAGATGCCGAAAACCAAGCACTCCCTTCTCACTGCTGTGCAAGCTTTCTGGATCAAAGCAATCCTTTCAGCAGTCCTATGCAATTAAGCAGTTAGAGAGCAAAAGGATGGAAATCAACAGTTGGTGAGCCTCTCCTACATGCCAGGCACTATCCAGTACTAGTTATCCTATGGTTGCAGATACAGAAAAGAAAAAAAAGTATAACCTTAGTAGCCAGGGGTTTATTTACTGCATTTTACAGATAATGATGAAAATTGGCATTGGACACATTATACTTTATTTTCAGGCATACGTTTGATTCTGAGCTTTATTAGCTCATTCACACATGCTCAGTCACTCCTATCCGGCTCTTTGTGACCACATGGAATGTAGTAGCCTGCCTAGGAATTTTCCTAGGTAAGAATGCTGAAGTGGGTTGCCATTTCCTACTCCAGGGGATCTTCCTGACCCAGGGATTGAACCTGCATCTCCTGCATTGGCAGGCAGATTCTCTACCACTGAGCCACCTGGGAAGCCCCAGTCAGGTCATTAGAAAAACCTAAGAACTAATAGTCCAGCAGTGTTCAACTGACAATTCATTCACCATCTAATCCCATTTATAGTTTTCAATCTCATAGCATCATGCAAATTAATTCATGAGATGCTGTTTAGTGCTGGGTCTGCTCTCTGGGCCTTGACAGGCAGGGTGAAGGAGGGTTAATACCAAATGATGATAACACCTAGGAAGACTGCCTCACATCCTGCTCTAAGATGGGGTTGGTACAAACAAATGAGTTGAGACCACACGAGTAAGGAACATGTACTCGGAGACGGACTCTGGAAACTTCCACTGATAACTGGCTGAGGGGGACAGACAAGCACAGGAAGGATCTTAGCCTCCTGAGGTGGAGAGCTGAGCATCACAGGAGAAAGATCAGATAAGCGCAGGACAGACAGCAGGGCAGGTCAAGGTCTAGTCAAGCGAACAGGAGGGCCCCCATTTGGTGGCAGCATAGCAGATATGCAGGGGAGACCTGGGAAGACGGGATATATTGTGGAAAGCCTTGAATGTCAAGCCAAAGAGTGTGTCATATATTCAGGAGGTTTTGGAGCAGCAGAGCATTTGACAAAAGCTACACTTTAAAAATCACTCTGCTAGCTCTGTGTAGGGTTCCTGGAGGAGAAAGAAAGATAGAGCTAAGAAAGGGGGCTGTGAAAGTGTTAGTAACTCAGTCATGTCCAACTGTTTGTGACCCCATGGACTGTAGCCCACCAGGCTCCTCTGTCCATGGGATTCTCCAGGCAAGAAATACTGGAGTGGGTAGTAATTCCCTTCTCCAGGGGATCTTCCCAACCCAGGGATTGAACCCAGGTCTCCTGCATTGCAGGCAGATTCTTTACAGTCTGAGCCACCAGGGAAGCCCCTAGGAAGGGGCCTGTAGCCAAACCAAAGCCCCTGAGTGGGTGAGAGTAGAAAGCGCAGCTGATGGGAGAAACAGAATGTGTGCACCTCGCCGGGGACTGAGTGTCACCAGGAAGGCAGACAGCACTGAGCAGAGGCCACCTGTGACCCTTGACATCAGCTGGATGGCATTTGTATCCCAACTCACTCAGCTACCACACCTCTTTGAATTTGAAAGCTTATTTGTAATGGGGAAAAATTAATTGTACAGAGCTGTGAGAGGAGGAACAGAGCAAACTTGTGAAATGTCTCGTTCCGAGTGCTCTTGATACCATGGCTTCCTCCTCTCCCCATCCTTTTTACTTAAAACACAGGGTGTGTTGGGTGGGGATGGAGTGGGAGGTTGGGGTTAGCAGATGTAAGCTATTTTATATGGGGTAGATAAACAAGGTCTTACTGTATAGCACAAGGAACTATATTCAATATCCTATGATAAACCATAATAGAAAAGAATATTTAAAAAGAACAACCCAATCAAAAAGTGGGAAAAAGACCTAAACAGACATTTGTCCAAAGAAGACATATAGATGGCTAATAAACACATGAAAAGATGCTCAAATTCACTCATTATTAGAGAAATGCAAACCAAAACCACAATGATGTATCATCTCACACTGGTTCGAATGACCATCATCAAAAAGTCTACAAACAATAAATGCTGGAAAGGGTGTAGAGAAAATGGAGCTTTCTTACACTATTGCATACTGGGAATGCAAACTAATACAGCCACTATGGATAACAGTGTGAAGATTCCCTAAAAAACTGGGAATAGAACTGCAATACGACCCAGTAATCCCACTGCTGGGCATACACACAGAGGAATTGAAACCAGAATTGAAAGAAACATGTACCCCAATGTTCATCACAGCACTGTTTACAATAGCCAGGATGTGGAAGCAACCTAGATGTCCAACAGCAGATGAATGGATAAGAAAGCTGTGGTACATATACACAATGGAGTATTCCTCAACTATAAAAGGGAACGAATTTGAATCAGTTCTAATGAGGTGGATGAACCTGGAACCCATTATACAGAGTGAAATCAGAAAGAGTAAGACAAATACTGTATATTAACACATATATATATGGAACTTAGAAAGGTGGTACCAATGATCCTACATGCAGGGCAGCAAAGGAGACACAGATGTAAAGAACAGACTTTGGGACTCAGCAAGAGAAGGTGAGGGTGGGATGATTTGAGAGAATAGCATTTAAACATGTCCATTACCATATGTAAAATAGATGACCAGTGCAATTTTGATGCATGAAGCAGGGCACCCAAAGCTGGTGCTCTAGGACAACCCAGAGGGATGGGTGGGGAAGGAGGTGGGAGCGGGGGTCATTATGGGGGGGGACACGTGTATACCAGTGGCCGATTCATGTTGATGTATGACAAAACCCATCACAATATTGTAAAGTAATTATTCTCCAATTAAAATAGGTTAATTAATTTTAAAAGAATGTATGTGTATGTATAGCTGTATCACTTTGCTGTACAGCATAAACTAAATCAACTATATTTGAATTACAAAATGTAGACCCTCATAAATCTGCCTTTTGACATGATCCACAAAGATTTCCATTCACAGTTAAGTCTGAGAAGAATTACCCTATGCTCCCAATCCAAGTTCCCCAGCTTTTCTCTGACTCTTTAGCTTTGACTCCCTGCTTCTTTCCTCTGCCTCCCATCCTCCAAGAAGAAATGGAGAAATGAAGGGAAAAAATACTGTAGAGCCTGGAAGAATGTCCTCTGACTCTAATGTTATAACACTAATTTTTCTCTTTTGTTAAAACTGTCACTAGAAGGCATTTTAAAACATTTCTGAGAAGTAAGTTTCAAAAATGTTTGAAGAAAAATGACTTTTAAAGACAGATTTAGTTGACAGTTTTTCTGCTGTGTTTGTAGGAAGTGGGAACTGTCTCGCTATTTTATTGGCACACCTGCAGCAAAATTTTTAGATTGGCTGATAAAAGGAAAAGACAGGGCTCCAGTGACAGCAGTAATCCAATTTTATAAGGTAACAAGCAGGACCTGTGGCTGAGAGAGGAGAACCTTTGATTTTGTGGATTAAGGATCAAGCTTAGTCCTGAACGCCTGTGCATTTGGCTACCATTCAAACCAAAGCTTTTAGGCTCTTGACGTTGTGAAACAACACAGTAAAGGATCAAAGGACAGAGATTTATTCACAAGTGAGGGTTAGTTCAGGCTCTGGCAATGTAGGTATTCCCTGCATAACATCTGCAAGCATGGGGAAACTGCTAAGCTGGTGAGCCAGAGGCTCAAGGCAGCAAAAACAGACATTCTGACACAAAGCGAGACGACAGCACCATGATCTCCAAGCCTCAGGCTTGTAAAACTGTGTTCATGATGAGAACACAAAAGCCACAAAACAAAGAGCCCTGGATCAACACCTCAGAAATTCACCAACATGGATCCAGGACTCTTCACCAGAACAGTCCTCCAAATACTTTTCAGTAGTAATGGGAAAAACTTCTGGAATCTTCTAACCCTGATGAGAATTTGCAACCAATAAAACATCCCCTGATTTTATTTCAGTCTTAATAAGTGAGGACTCCATGGAATACAAAGTATATGCAGTTGAGTGGGTAGTCTATCACATTTAACATAATTTCATATTAGTGACAGCACAATTACGATAGAGAATGAAGAACTAGGAATGTGATAGTCCAAGTAAATTGAAAGCTACGTTTAAGTAATTGTGTGGTTGTCAATATTGATAATGTTAATTTACATTTATTAAGCAATGGACTGTTCTTACAAAATGTTACTGTAAGAGTAGTAGATAATTTCCACTATACAGATATTAAAGGGACTCCCTTGGTGACTCGGACAGTAAAGAATCCACCTGCAATGCCAGAGAGCTAGGTTCAATCCCTGGGTCAGGAAGATTCCCTGGAGAAAGGAATGGCCACCCACTCCAGTATTCTTGCCTGGAGAATTCCATGGACAGGGGAGATTGGCGAGCTATAGTCCATGGGGTCACAAAGAGTCAGACACAACTGAGCAACGAACACTTCCCTTCAATTCAGATGTTAAAACTGAGACAGAGAGAGGTTAATATCTTGTCCAACAATACACACAGCTAACAAAAGATGAATCTGCACATTATATTTATATCTTTCTGGCTCCCAACTTCTATCCACTAATTTATATTGTCTCCACTAAGTCATTTCACCTGTGCCTCACTTTCCTTACCTATAAGGAAGTCTTCATACAAGTCTTCATTTTATATGAAGACTATGCAGTATCCCATGTCCTTTTCTACCCTGACATCTTTGGTTCTCTGTGAGGCTAGGTTAGTCAATTTACATAATGCAAGACATTGTGATGGTTAATTTTATGTGTCAATTTGGCTAGGCTATGATATCCAGCTGGTTGGTCAAAACTAGTCCAGATAATGTAAAGAAGGTATTTTTTAGATGTGATTAACATTTATAACCAGTTGCCTTTAAGTAAAAGAGATGATCCTCAATAAGGTAAATGGGACTTATTCAGTCATTTGAAGGCCTTAAGAGAAAAACTGAGACTTTTCACAGAGAGAAAGTATTATGCCCCAAGACTGTAGCATAGAAACTCTGCCTGAGTTTCTAGTCTTCTAACCTACCTTACAGAGAAGGCAATGGCACCCGACTCCAGTACTCTTGCCTGAAAAACCCCATGGATGGAGGAGCCTGATAGGCTGCAGTCCATGGGATCGCTGAGGGTTGGACATAACTGAGCGACTTCACTTTCACTTTTCACTTTCGTGCATTGGAGAAGGAAATGGCAATCCACTCCAGTGTTCTTGCCTGGAGAACCCCAGGGACAGGGGAGCCTGGTGGGCTGCCGTCTATGGGGTTGCACAGAGTCGGACACAACTGAAGTGACTTAGCAACCTACCTTACTGATTTTAGACTCAAGACTGCAGTTCCTACCTGAGTTTTTAGTACAATAACCTGCCAAACAGATTTAAAACTTCCCCCCACAATCCTGTAAGACAGTTTCTTAAAAGAAAAAAACTATATACATAATTTTTATTATAATTATTTTTTTCTGAAGGTTTTAATTCTCTGAAGAACCTTAACTAATATAAGTGATAGGAAATCATTTGTAAATATTAAATACAGTGTTTTTCAATCATTTGGCCTAAATGAGAGTTCTAAACACAATCAAAAGCAGGTATATAGAAGAGTGACATTATTAATATGGAAGAATTGACCTGCCAGGAGATTGATTTTGAACTTCTCAGGCTTCAGAATTGCAAATAAATTCCTGTTGTGTATAAGCTACCCAGTCTGTGATATATTTTAATAACAGCCTGAGAAGACTAAGAGAAAAGACTAAAGAACTACAAGACAGAAAAAAACTAACAAAATGGCAATAGTAAGTCTTTTTCTATTAATAATTGCTTTAACTGTAAATGGATTATACTCTCCAATCAAAAGACATAGAATGGTTTAATTAATTTAAAAGCAACCAAAAAAAAAAATCTAATTCTGTGCTGTTTACAAATTCTACATTTAAGGACACTCATGGGCTGAAAATGAAAGGATGGAAAACATATTATGTGCAAATGGTAACCAAAAGAAAGCAAGAGTGGGCATAATTATATCAGACAAAATAAACTTTAAGTTGAAAATTGTCTAAAGAGACAAAGATAAAACATCATACAATGATAAAAGATATATTATTATAACATTATACAATGATATATCTTCTTCACAAGACTATATAACAATATATTAACATAACATCAGAGATAACTCAACATCAGAGGTGGATATACATAAATACATAAAACAAACATTGACAGAACTGAAGAGAGACATAGACAGCAGCTCAATAATAGTAGGAGCTGTCCATACCCCACTTTCAATAAGGGATAAAATATCCAAACAGAAGATTAATGAGGAAACAGACTTGAGCAAGGCTAAAGGTCAAATGGGCCTAAAGGAATATACACAATGTTCCAACAAACAGCAACAAAATATATATTCTTCTCAACCACACATGGAGTGCTTCTAGAAGAGATCACATGTTAGGTCACAAAACAAGTCTTAACAAACTTAAGAAGATTGAAATCATAGCAAATATCTTTCCAACCACAATGAAAACCAGTAACAGACAGGAATCTAGAAAATTTATAGTATGTGGAAATTAAGCAACACACTCTTATACATTAGGATAAAGAAGAAATCAAAAGGGAAATTTTTAAATACCTCAAAAAAAATGCAGCATAACAAAATTTATGGGATATGGCAAAAGCAGTACTAAGAAGGAAGTTTATAGGGATAAAGGTATGCAGTAAAAAAGAAACAACAATTTCAAATATATAACCCAATTTTACAACTCAGATAATTATAAGAACAAACTAAGCCTAAAGTTGGCAGAAGGAAAGAAATACCAAAGATTAGAGCAGAAATGGAAAATAGAAAAACAACAGAAGTCAACACAGCTAAGAGTTGTTTAAAAAAAAAACAACAACAAAATTGACAAACTTTTAGCTAAACTGACCCAGAAAAAGAGAAGATTAGAATAAACAAAATCAGAAATGAAAGAAAAGATATAAACTGATGCCACAGAAATAAAAATGATGCTGAGACAACTATAAACAATTACATTCCAACAAATTGGATGACCTTGAAGAAATGGATAAATTTCTAGAAACATGCAATCTACCAAGATTGACTCATGAAGAAATAGAGAATCCAAACACACTCATAACTAGTAAGATTGAATCAGTAATCAAAGAGAAGTCCAAGACCAGATGACTTCACTGCTAAAGTCTACCAAATAAGTAAAGACAAATTAACACCAATTTTTTTCAAATTCTTCAAAATATTGAACAGAGCACACCTAAACTCATTTAACATGAGCAGCTAATGCTGATATTAAGCCAGAAAAGACCCTTTTTGTTGTTATTCAGTCACTAAGTCAAATCCGAATCTTCGCAACCCAATGACCAAATCTTTGCAACCCAATGACCAAATCTTTGCAACCCAATGACCAAATCTTTGCAACCCTATGACCAAATCTTTGCAACCCTATGGACTATAGCATCCCAGGCTTCCCTGTCCTTCACTGTGTCCCAGAGTTTACTCAAACTTATATCCATTGAGTTGGTGATGCTATCTGAGCATCTTATCCTCTGTCATCCCCTTCTCATCCTGCTTTTAATCTTTCCCAGCATCACGATCTTTTCCAGTAAGTCAGCTCTTCACATCAGGTGGCCAAAGTATTGGAGCTTCAGCTTCAGCATCAGTCCTACCAATGAACAGTCAAGGTTGATTTCCTTTAGAATTGACTGGTTTGATCTTCTTGCTGTCCAGAGGACTCTCAAGAGTCTTCTCTAGCACTACAAGTCGAAAGCATCTATTTCTCTATAGAAGAAGCAAGAACTACAATCCCACAGCCTCAAACATGAAAACAATAATCACAGAAAACTAACCAAAATGAACACATGGAATACAGCTGTGTAACTCAAGGACGCTATGAGCCATGTTGTGCAGGGCCACCCAAGATGGATGGGTCATTGTGGAGAGTTCTGACAAAACACAGTTCACTGTAGATGGGAATGGCAAACTACTTCAGTATTCTTGCCTCAAGAACCCCATGAACAACATGAAAAGTCAGAAAGATATGACACCAGAAGATGAGTCCTCCAGGTAGGAGGTGTACAAAATACTACTGGGAAAGAGGAGAGAAATAATTCCAGAAAGAATGAAGAGCCTGGGCCAAAGTGGAAACAATGCTCAGTTGTGGGTTTGACTGGTGGTGAAAGTAAAAATCTGATACTGTAAAGAACAATATTGCATAGGAACCTGGAATGATAGGTCCATGAGTCAAGGTAAATTGGATGTGGCCAAGCAGGAGATGGTAAGAATGAACATCAACATTTTAGGAATCAATGAACTAAAATGGATGAGAATGGGCAAATTTATCTCAGATGACCATTATATCTGCTAGTGTGGGCAACAACCCCTTAGGAGAAATGGAGTAGCTCTCATGGTCAGCAAGAGTCCAAAATGCAGTACTTGGTTACAATCTCAAAAATGACAGAACAATCTCGATTGGTTTCCGAGGAAAACCATTCAACTTCACAGTAATCCAAATCTATGCCCCAACTACTAATGCCAAAGAAAAGATACTTTGAGGCCAATATTCTAATGTATACATATATATTTTTTTAACCCTCAACAAAATACTACCATACCAAATTCAACACACCTTAAAAGGATCATACATTATGACCAAGTAGAATTTATCCCTGGGATGTAAGTATGTTTCAACATATGGAAATGAATCAATGTGAAGGATACATCATATTAACAGAATGAAGACTAAAAATCACATGATTATCTTAATAGATATGGAAAAAACATTTGACAAAATCTGACACTCTTTCATCCTAAAAAGCCTCAACAAACTAAGAATAGAAGGATTAGACCTCAACATTATAAAGGGCATCCATGAAAAATCCGTAACTAACATTATACATAACAGAGAAAACCTCAAAGCTTTTCTTCTAAGATCAGGAGCAAAACAAGGATGCCCACTCTCACTGTTTCTATTCAACATAGTACTAGAAGTCCTAGCCAGATGATTAGTGAAGAAAAACAAATAAAAGGCAGCCATATCGGAAAAGAAGATGTAAAATCATCTCTGTTCACAGATGTTGTTGTTCAGTCACTAAGTCTTGTCTGACTTTTTTTCACAGATGAAATAATGTTACACGTAGAAAATCCTAAAGATTACACACACACACACACAAATTAGGACAAATAAATTAATACAGCAAACTGGTAAGCTACAAAATCACTAATCAATTATGTTTCTATAAACTAGCAATAAATAATCCAAAAAGAAATTAGCAAAACTATTCTATTAACAATAACATCAAAATGAATAAAATACTTAGGATGAAACTTAACTAAGGACATGCAAAACCTGTACACTGAAAGCACAAAACATTGCTGAAAGAAATTAAAGAAGACACAAATAAATTGAAGGGCCTCCCGTATCCAATGATTGGAAGACTTAATATTATTAAAATGTCCATACTAACCTAAGTAGTAGTTGATCTACAGATTCAGTTCAATCTCTATCAAAACCCAAGGGTTTTTCCATGGAAATAGTGGGGGGCGGCAGGGTGGGGCGGGGGGAAGAATCCTAAAATGCATATGGAACCACAAAAGACTCTAAATAGCCAAAACAATATTAAGAAAGAGTAAAGCTGAAGGCCTCAAAATTTTTTATTTCAAAATATGTCACAAAACTACAGTGATTGAAACTGTATGGTACTAGCCTATAGACAGACATAGATGAATGGAACAGAATAGAGAATCTAGAAATAAACCCATACATATATGATCAACTGATCTTCAACACTGGTGCCAAGAATACACAATATACAATTATTGTAGATAATAATATACAATGCATTATTTTTTTCAAAGGGTGCTGAGAAAAATGGATATTTAAACACAAAAGGATGAAAATGGATCTTTATTTCATACCTTACACAAAAACCAACTCAAATGGATTAAAGACTTAAATGTAAGATCTAAAATTGTAAAATTCCTAGAAGAAAACATAAAGGCAAAGCTTCTTGATGTTGGTCTTGGCAATGGATATGACACCAAAAAGCACAGAAAACAAAATAAAATTAAATAAGTGGGACTATATCAAACACAAAACTCTTCAAAGTAAAGAAAATAATCAAAAAGAGTAAAAGGCAATCTGTATAATTGGAGAAAATTTTTGCAAACTCTATGTCTCCGAAAGGATTAATGACCAAAATATTTGAAGAACTCCTATAACTCATTAGAAAAGAGAAAACAAATAATTGGATTTAAAAATGGGCAAAAGGTTTAAATAGACATTTATCCATAAAAAGGCATACATATAACCAAGTGTATGAAAAGATATTCAATATCACTAATCAGAGAAATGCAAATCAAAACCACAATGAGATATCATTTCATACCTGTTAAGATGGCCATTATAAAAATAAATAAATAAGACATAAAATAACAAATGTGGGTCAGTATGTGGAGAATTTCTATTAGCAATTCCTGTTGCTAATAGGAATGTAAAATGGTACAGCCATGGTGGAGAACAGTATGGATATTCTTCAAAGAGTGAAAAAGAGAACTACTATATGATCCAGTAACCACTTCTGGATATTTTATCCCCCACACACAAAAAAACTGAAATCAGAATCTCCAAGAGATGCATTCACTCCCACGTTTATTACAGCATTGTTTATAATGACCAAGAAGTAGAAACAAGCTAGATGTCCACTGATGAATGAATGAAGATTATATGCATACAATGGAAAATTATTCAGCCTTAAAAAGCAAGGACATCCTGTCATGCACTACAACATGAATGAAATTTGAAGACATTATGCTGATGGAAATAAGCAAATTCCAGAAGGGTAAATACTGCATGATTCCATGCAGAAAGTAGAATGGTGGTTTCAGGGCTGGAGAAGAGGGAAACTGGAAGCTGCTGTTCAGTAAGTGTAACGTTTCAGTCAGGCAAGATAGAAAAACTCTAGTGATCTTCTGCACAACATCGTGCTTATAGTTACTGCAATACTGTAGTGTACAATCAAAAATTTAGGACATTAGATCTCGTGTAATTTTTATTACAATTTTTTTAAAGGTAGGTATATGTTAAAATTGAAAGTAAAATCAAATTAGTGACAGGAATTATAAGAAGTGTAATTTTTGCCTCCAACCTATGGTCAGCCAAAGTCAAACCATGTATAGTTTTTTAAAAATAAATTCCATAATTTTGCACAGAAACTCCCTCCACTGTCCTTAGAAATCCATCTTTAAAATCCTTAACTCTGTTCTGAGATATGCCATTTGATTCTTGTCCTAAGTCTAAAAGTTTTATTCCGTACTCGCCCATGCCCTTAGCGTTCTCTTTATACTTTTTCTTTCTTGTACAATAAAAACGTTTGAATGGCTCTGAGACTTTACCATGCTATAAACCACTAACATTCCTTGGTATTGACCAGCAGATTGATGATCCTTAAACTTCATTATGAAACAATCAATTCAGTCAGCAAGATGGATATGTCATCAGATTTTATTCTCTTGGCTGTGCTTTCATTTTGTTACATAGCTCTTGCCTTTCAAAATGCATAAAATTAGTGTGGGTTTACCTGTGCTAGCCACATGTGGCTAGTTATATTTAAATTTAAATTATGTAAAATTATATAAAATTGAAGATTCTGTTTTCTAGTCATACTAGCCACGTTTCAAGTGCTCAGTGGCCACGTGTGGCTAACCATTGCTGTGTTAAGCAATGCAGATATACACAGGACATTTTTATCACTGCAGAAAGTTCTGTTGGACAGTGCTGCTCTAGATCCTTTTTCCACCCTCCAAAACCCCACCCCTAGTTGGCATATTAGCAGAACACTGAGCCTTTAAATAAATTCCACTTGTTTCATCTGAAAAGTGAGAATAACATTTCTCTGACTCAAGAAAGAGAGCTGACCCAGATTACTTTGAGGTTCCTTACTAGTGTGATAGCCTCATTCCTGCAAATCCACTAAGACTTGACCCTTTGTCAAGAAAATAGCTCCATTATAATAATGCTTCTCTGGAAAAAATCAAAATTGAATTACATCATCTCAGCTCACAGTCTCTTTGCCAAGAATGTAACCTACTTAAGTGTCAAAACTGCATTCCAACTTCACAGATTCCTTAATGGGTCCAATGTGGCAGGTGGTACTTAAACTGTATCTTTTCACACCCCAAGAGGCCTTGAAAACACTGTGATAAGAGAACCAGCCTCTCCATGAAGGGTCACAGTATTCCTACAAGAAGGCATCTGGGAAGCAGAACATTCATTTCAAAATGCAAACTACACAGTCCTGTAAGTAATTAATTGGGGAACATAAGTTATACTTGAACTAAAATGGAACCTTTGATTACACTTAATGTCTGGTGGATGATTAATGTTTAAACTGCTTCTGTTTGCTAAACAAGGGATTTGTCTTTTCTTACCATCTGAAAAATCTTGTTTAAAACACTTAGATTCAGAGATGTGATCATTTCTTTGAAACTTAGTGGACTGTTAAATTGAATTCATGTGTCCTTCCATGTTTCCAACCTATGCAAGAAACATGAAAATGGAAACTGATGGGCAAGGCCTGGACATGTTTCCACAACCACGGTGCTGATGCTTATTAATTCAAGTCAGCCCTGTACAAAGATCTACCACCTGGGCCAAGATAAACAGGGAAAGCAGACTTTGCTGCTTGGGCAACTTCCCTTCCACATCCAAAACAGAAGTTTCCTAACTTGGAATATTATTCACTATAACTGCAAGCTTCACTGAGACCATTATTTTAATAAGTCCCAAGTCCCAGTGTCTACGGACTTGGAATGAAATCACGTCACCAACGAAGTTATTCCTTCTACCACTAGAAGAGGCCTGTGGCTGGCCTCAACACAATGACCAGAGCTCTATAAAAAGAAGCAGGACTTTGGATGCTAAAGTCAAGAACCCCTCTCTGGGAATTCCCTTTTTGTCCAGTGGTCAGGACTTGGTGCTCTCACTGCTCAGGACTCAGGTTCAATCCCTGGTCCAGGAAGCAAGGTTTCACAAGCTGGGCAGCACTCCCAAAACCAAACAGCAACAAACAAAGACCGTCTCTCACCCCCAACTTTTAATAGTTGAGATGTGATTAATAAACATGGATGGTGGACTCTAAGTGCTAAAAAAATGGCCAGTGATGTCTGAAATTGATTGCAATAAGACCCACCACTATTTGTTGTGGGGCCAATTTACACACATTCTTCCATTTAATATAAATAATCCTTCCTGTGGGTATGACTTACCCTATCTTGAGATGAGAAAAATGAGGCTCAAATTGGCTAAATATTGCTTGTGTTCAAGATAACAAAGTTAACATGTTACAGTATCAAAAGTAGAGCCCGGGTCACTCTGATTCAAAAAGCTTGTTCATTAATATTGCCCAGCTAGGAATGTCCTCCCATACTCTAGGCAAGGGCCACCAATTCTCCAATCAAGCCCCTGAAAGTGAAAAAGTGACACACCTCATCATTCTTTGGGAAGGACAAAATAAAGCTAATTTTAGAAGTCGATTGAAAAAGGATTAAGGTAATTCCTGTTAGACAGTCAACACAAGCAGCTCTCATTAGTACAAGGAAAAGCCAGTTTGTATGATAGGCAAAGGAAGCAGCCTCAGCTTTCTTTTGTGATTCTCAGCTGGGTTGCCCCTTTAAGAAGCTTAGCCCACGTAGTCACACTCATAGATCCTCCAAATCAAAACCTTTTTCAAAAACCACCCAGGAGAGATTCCTAATTACCGAGGAGTAAGACATATCTTCTCAGGAAAGAACATTGAAGAGGTTTCTCTGAAAGCCAGTGAGTTTCAACTTTTCAAGAGAAACCCATCTAGAGGGGTGATTTCACACAATTTGTGAGCTTTATTCAATTCCAGCAAACTTTTATTGGTACCTGCTCTATGTAGGAATTGTTCAAAATACTGCAGAAGAGGCAGAAATGTGTAGCGTGAGATAGCTGTCCACCAGAGGTTCACAGTTCATAGGGAAGGACAGATACACACCTAATATATATGGTCTGGCAGACAGTAGTAAGTTGCAAAATTGATCTCCGAACAAAATGCAAGAGGAGAGCAGGTCAGGGAAAGAATGATGCTAATGAGTGGGAAGGGTAGAGACAAGCTGAGAAGGGGTTGTAGAGAATGAGAGTTCTTTGGATAAAGAAAGGCAAGTAAGACATGGACGGGGGCTAACATCCCAAAAGCACCAAAGACAGCACATATGCATCCGAGAAATAGGGACAGCCTGGGAAGCTCGAACAGTAGCGTGACTGTGGGGAGCTGGAACGGGAAGGGCAATCAGCCAGGGAAGATACTGGAAGCCTAGTGCACTGCCGTCATCATCAGACTTCTCCTACAGACCCTTGCTGCTCAGGGTGCAGTTGAGGGGATTCCCTGGCGGTCCAGCGGTAGGACTTGGCACTCTCACTGCCCAGGGCCTGGGTTCAATCCATGGATGGGAAACTAAGATCCTGCAAGTCATGTGGTGTTGCCAAAAAAAAAAAAAGAGTGCATTTGAGAGACCAGCAGAAAATTGTTAGATGTTCAGAAGCCCAGGCCCCACCCTAGACAAATCACACCAGGATCTGCAATTTTTTAAGACCCCCCAGGTGAATTTTTGCACATTAAGATTTGAAAAACACTGCCAAGGATTGTGGGGATCCATTGAAAGTTTCTAAAAAAGGGGAGAAGTCTGACCTTAGCTGTGCTTGGTGAATACAACTTTGTGAAGCAACGTGGAGGGCACACAAAATGGCCATTTGATAAGCAGTTATTCAGTGACCACATTCTTCACAAAAATACAACCAGTTGTCTTCTGGAATAATAATTATTAAATGATACCCCAGTAGTCATAGCTCTATCACATTTCACTTTGATGTAACTCGGATATTAATTTTTTAAATGCCATTTATTCATCAAATGGGAAGATGAAGGGAAATCTGCTTGCTGCCAAAAGTAGACGTATTTTTCACTCTAATTAATAGATCTGGAATCTATGTAACCATGCTGTATGATTTTAGATGGTTCAAACCCTTCTAATGCTACCTGAAATCTGACAGCCAAGAACCCTGTAATATGAGATAAAAACTAATCAGGCAAGCCCAAAGCCCTAATTCCAGAATAGTCTGTAGCAACTCACACCCTCCCACATTCCCCAAACACTCATTTTGAGATAGCCAGGATAACCTTCCTCATTTCCTGCCCAGACAGTTGTGGAGTGTTGTAATTCATTGTTAGACAGTTGCAGCCTTCCTCCTTGGAAAAGAATACTTCTTGTCAAGGCTGCAGTCATTCTCAAAGTTTTAGTTTGTTTCTTAAACAGTGATGTACCCACCAGATGTTGAAATAGCCTAGCCCTAGAAACCTCAAAGACAGGCCACAGCTAACATGTGCATCCCTGCTTAGAGGTCAGTACTACAAACACCCTCCCTAGGTTACTTATAATCTCCTCTGCTTCAGCAAACAGTCTAAACCACTCCTGTTGGCAAATCCTGAAAATAACTCCTTACTAGCTGAGCAAACTTTAACCTTCCCCTACAAGCAGATAAGAAAATGCCACACAGCTAGAAGGCGAGGGGTAGCCAATTTTAATCCCCAACTATCTCCTGCCTCCACAAAACAGCCCTGCTATCTTCTGATCTTTACTATGAAACTGCGGAGACGAGAGGAGAGAAAAAGCTGAAAGAAGATAAAATCTCTCCACTCCGCATGTGTGCACGTGCATGCGTGCACACAGTCATGTGGGAGGGGGACAAGGCACAACCACATAAAGACAGAAAATCACCTCAGATGACGACGAGGAGGTGGGACTTGGGAGACTCTGGGGAGCAGAGATGATTAGAGTGAGTGGGCATGTTGGGAGAGGGCTAAGAGGTTAGATTCTGTACTTAGATTATTTGGGAAATGTTGGACTTTGGTCAAGGGAGGTTTGTTACTATGCCATGGTCTGTGATCTAGATATAACAGGTGACAAGTAGGAGGGAAGCATTTATTCTCTAAAACCACTTTTTCTGTGTTCATAATAACCTCTTGTTTGGCACTATTTTCATTTCTTAAGGCACCTTAGTGTTGGCAAAATGGGTCCAGAAGCAATTAGATCCCTCTAATTTCTTCTGTGAAATTGATGTTTAACAGCTATTTGGGGAGTTTCTCCCCAATAAAAATTCCATTTTCCCCCATTTCTATTTCAAGATCTCTGATAGTCATTAAATTTTGTTTGACAAGTAATGCCACAAGTAAAGCCACTTCTTAACTTCTTAAAATCAGTCACAAGCTCTATTCCTTGTGGTAAGAGGAGACAGTCTTTGTTCATTGGCACAGCCCGGAAATCCTCAGAAATCAGACTGCAAACGTCGGCTGGTCTGATGTAGTCAAAACCTCTCTGAATCCCTGTGAGCACCTCCTGCAGAGCAGGGGCTTTGCTAGGGAGAGGCTGCGAGAAGACAAATAAGGCATACAGCCTGTCTCACAAGCTTACATAATGTGAGGGAGACAATCGAAGAAAGGGTCATTTTAATCCAGGTTTATTCTACAAATCAATATAGGGGTGGCTACCCATGAAGGGTCAGAAAAAGCTTCTTGACCTGTTAGGGGGAAATCTGTCCAAAAGTCAGTTCTTAGGAG
This sequence comes from Bos grunniens, assembly GCF_055505025.1. Classification (NCBI taxonomy): domain Eukaryota; kingdom Metazoa; phylum Chordata; class Mammalia; order Artiodactyla; family Bovidae; genus Bos; species Bos grunniens. The sequence continues at coordinate 3,246,511 of NC_141176.1, read as the reverse complement.
TTCATTCTGATGGAGAATTTCAGTAGAGCTGGAAATGACCAGGCAGGGTTAATCAGCTCTGAGACCAAAAGACAAATATCATACAATATTAGTTGCATGTGGAATTTTAAAAAAAGAATGATACAAAGGAACTTATTTACAAAACAGAAACAGACAAATAAAAAAAACATGGTTACCAAAACGGATAGCAGGGATGGAGGGGTGTGGGGGGGATAAATTAGGAGTTTGGGGTTAAAACATACACCCTACTATATATAAAATTGGCTTATCTGGTGATTCAGATGATAAAGAATCTACCTGCAATCCTGGAGACCCAGGTTCAATCCCTGGGTCAGGAAGATCCCCTGGAGAAGAGAACGGCAACCCACTCCAGTATTCTTGCCTGGAGAAGCCCATGGACAGAGGCGCCTGGTGGGCTACAGTCGGTGAGGTCGCAAATAGTCAGACACAGCTGAGCAACTAACACTTTCACTAGTTAGTCGGGACGCATCACTGTCTAGTGGTTTAGAATGAGCAAGGCCCACAGAGCTGGATGGACTGTCTGGATCTGAACCTGGCTCCCCATTTACCACATGCTAGACCTTTGACTCAACCTTTCTGTGCCACGGTTTCCTCATCCGGGAAATGGGGATAATCATAACATCTACCTGCCTCCTGAGAAACCTGTATGCAGGTCAGGAAGCAACAGTTAGAACTGGACATAGAACAACAGGCTGGTTCCAAATAGGAAAAGGAGTACATCAAGGCTGTATATTGTCACCCTGCTTATTTAACTTATATGAGGAGTACATCATGAGAAAGGGTGGGCTGGAAGAAGCACAAGCTGGAATCAAGACTGCCCAGAGAAATATCAATAACCTCAGATATGCAGATGACACCACCCTTATGGCAGAAAGTGAAGAGGAACTCAAAAGCCTCTTGATGAAAGTGAAAGAGGAGAGTGAAAAAGTTGGCTTAAAGCTCAACATTCAGAAAACGAAGATCGTGGCATCCGGTCCCGTCACTTCATGGGAAACAAATGGGGAAACAGTGTCAGACTTTATTTTTCTGGGCTCCAAAATCACTGCAGATGGTGATTGCAGCCATGAAATTAAAAGACGCTTACTTCTTGGAAGGAAAGTTATGACCAACCTAGATAGCATATTCAAAAGCAGAGACATTACTTTGCCAACAAAGTCTAGTCAAGGCTATGGCTTTTCCTTTGGTCATGTATGGATGTGAGAATTGGACTGTGAAGAAGGCTGAGCACTGAAGAATTGATGCTTTTGAACTGTGGTGTTGGAGAAGACTCTTGAGAGTCCCTTGGACTGCAAGGAGATCTAAAGGAGATTAGTCCTGGGAGTTCATTGGAAGGACTGATGTTGAAGCTGAAACTCCAGTACTTTGGCCACCTGATGTCAAGAGCTGACTCATTTGAAAAGACCCTGGTGCTGGGAAAGATTGAGAGCAGGAGGAGAAGGGGACGATAGAGGATGAGATGGTTGGATGGCATCACCGACTCAATGGACATGGTTTGGGTGGACTCTGGGAGTTGGTGATGGACAGGGAGGTCTGGCGTGCTATGGTTCATGGGGTCGCAGAGTCAGACACGACTGAGCAACTGAACTGAACTGATAGTTTCTACATCCTAGGATTGTCATGAGGAGTAAGTGAGTTAATATTTGTATGGTCTTTAGAATAGTGCTTAGCCCTTAGTAAATGTTTTAAAAGGTTATAGTAAATAAAAGTCAATATCATGAGCCCCTTCTCCATTCAATATGTATCAAGATAGGGGGTGAACCATAATTTATTCCAGATAATACCTGCTTTTCTATGGATGACATGACCTTTCTCTGGGGGAAAGAGACCATCTGTCTGAAGTAGCCTCGCTCTCTACTAAAAAAGGTCTGCTAGGATTATATTCCAATCAGACAGCTCCATGTTCCCTTCCCATCACTGAGTGAATGGCATTCATTTTCCTAAGATACTGGCCATGGCCATCATCTCCCTCTTGTAGGAAATATATAATCATCCAAAGGTAAGAGGTGGCCTCACTGTATGGGAATAGAGATTCCAGGATAACAAATCCTTAAACTACAGTCCTATATTTTTTTTATCACTCTTCTCTTAAATTCAACACTGAAATTAATGACATTAATTGGTTTTTTTGTCTAATCTCAGGCTATAAAATTGATCATTTTAAATCTTCTGTTTTTTCTATTGGTCTCTACAAAAGTTAGCAAATAACCTTCCTTCTCTAGATGGAAATTCTTGTAAAAAATCTTTCTTAAAAATTTCACTTAGGCATCCCCATTATCCCCAGACTGACAGACTTCTACAAAACTAATTTCCCCGTGGTCTTATCAGAGGTCTGTACTGAAGCAGCAACCACATGGAAACTATTTATAAGCTGTATGAGGCAAGTAAATGCCAGGAAGCAAAATTGGCTGCCTTTAAGATTTTACACAGATATTCCAAGTCCCAGAGCTATTTCTTTTCCAAAATTTTAATAATTAGTCATTCTCTTAAGCTTCGACCCCAGAAAAAAAGGAAAAGAAGAAAGAACAAAAGCTCTCTTCGGAGGACTTTAGGACTGTATTAGCCTCCTTTGTCAGGCGGCTTAATAAGCTTTCCACTGAGAGGGTCAGGAGCCACAGCCACACACCTCCCGGGCCCACTGCAGATAAAAACTCAACTGACACTCACTGGAGTCCCTGACCTGAAAGTTCACACTCCCTGTGTGTCCAGACGGCCATTCTCCTGAGTGCAGGCTGACAATCCTGTCAAACGAGGCTACCACCAGCCTCATTTTCAATTGTGAGTAAAATCAGGATTTGAAGCCAGGTTTCTGAAGATCAGGCACAATGACATGAACTTGGTCCCCTAATAAATCACCGTGGGCAAGAGACCAAGTGCTCTATGATGCTGCTGGCAAGATGAATTCTATTTCAGCCTCATTCATCCCGTTTCGCCTCAGCTTAAAACTTTCCAAGAAGTTTAATCAGAGTTTTCAAAACTCCATGTTTATCCTTTGTTTAATAGCATTTTTTTGTTGTTGTTCCTTTGGGAAATCATCTTACAGATGGCCTCAGGAGGAAAATTATATATTTGATATTTATTCTGAGGGCTGTGGGTTCTCACAGGAGCAGAGTTTAGAGCAAAAATCTTATGTGGATTTAGGAATTCTGAGTGAAGAAAGAACAAAAATTACATATCAAGCCATTTTTGAGAGAGCAAAAATTATATATCAAGTCGTTTTGAAGTATTTTTAACATTTTACATTTTCTGTCCAGAAATGCTGAAAGTAAATAATAATGCCTGAAAATTACAATTTACCTTCTGAATTTGGCTTCATTGGAGCAGGTAATACTTAAGAAAGCATTGCCAGTAAATATTGAAACATCACGGAAATATTGATGTCTTACTCTGTGCTCTTCTTAGCAATTTTTAAATGGACCTAATGGTATAAACTCACCATTAAACCTGTAGAGTACAAATATTTCTTTCTGATCCTTAAAGGAGAGATGTGTGCTCACAAAGAAAAATCAATTTGTCAACCTTGTGTGTACACGACATTTTTCATTTTCCCGCTCGCTGAGAAGAAATGCAGACAACGCACGCTACTGAATGAAGCGACATTCAGAGAATTGTGATTTTTTTCATCACTGCCTTAGTCACTCTTAAAATTTTTATTTTAAATATTACATGATAATCATTTCCTACCTATTTGAAATCCAACCAGCGAAATTCCTTGCAAGGAAGCAAAATTTTCACCTTCTCAAATCACCCTTTTATGCTTATTGTCAAAATGATACATGTAATGGCATCAAAAAGGCTGAACAAGTAGAAAACTCAGGCTCTTTGGGTGATATTTTACAAATTGTATCCAAGTTTTCACTTGCCCTAAAGTCACTTTTTTTAAACCTTGAACTTGTTCTTTCCAGATGTAGCCCATCCTTAATTTCATGACCATATGATTCAAACTGCTGAACTAGAAGAAGCTAATTTACAGTCTCACATGGCTCAGTGGGTAAAGAATCTGCCTGTATTGCAGGAGATGCAGGAGACACAGGTTCGATCCCTGGGTCAGGAAGATCCCTGGAGTGGGGCATAGCGACCCACTCCAGTATTCTTGGCTGGAAAATCCCATGGACAGAGGAGCCTGGCAGGCTACTGTCCATAGGGTCATAAAGAGTCAGACGCAACCGAAGCAACTGAGCACACATGCACACACATCATGAAAGCAACATGTTTACCTCTTGAAAGAGGTAGTTGATTATTGATGGTTATTGCCTTCTATATTTAGAATATTCTTAGTCACATCTTGCAATGTGAAAAATGATTTGGGGAGAACCCTGCTGTTTTGCCCACTGAGCACCTTTTCCTGAAGTACCTTCATTTTTCTGAGTTTCTCAGCTTCCCTGATGTGGGGCAACAACAGACACCCCAGCCATCCGGCTTCAAGCATGTCATACTCTGGGAAATGAAGGTCTTGTTCAAATCAGGCCAGACCCAGATAATTCTTTCCTTTGTTTCTTGAAACAGAGTGCTGCAGGATCTGGCATCTTATTGCATTTCTAGTTGGAAAAACAGACTCAGAAAGGTCAGAGGAGTTAGGTTCCCTTAGCTATCAAGAATTTGAGTCTAAGTTGTGAAATACATGTAAATCAGTGAAGTTAGAATACACTCTCTCTCACCATATACAAAAATAAACTCAAAATGGCTTAAAGACTTAAACATAAGACATGACACCATAAAACTTCTAGAAGAGAACATAGGCAAGACATTGTCTAACATAATCATATCAATGTTTTCTCAGGTCAGTCACCCAAGGCAATAGAAATAAAAACAAAAATAAACAAATGAAACCTGATCAAACTCACAAGTTTTTGCAGAGCAAAAGAAACCATAAATGAAGCAAATAAATAAATAAATAAAATAACCTAAGGAATAGGAGAAGATATTTGCAAACAATGTGATTGGCAACGTTTTAATTTCCAAAATATGCAAATAGCTCATACAACTCAACAACAACAACAACAAAACCAACCCAAAAATGGGAAGAAGACCTAAGTAGATATTCCTCCAAAGAAGAAATACAGATAACCAATTAAATTAAAAGACACTTGCTCCTGGAAGGAAAGCTTTGACAAACCTGGGCAGCGTATTAAAAAGCAAAGATATTACTTTGCTGACAAAGATCCTATTTGTATAGTCAAAGCTATAGTTTTTGCAGTAGTCATGTACAGACTTGAGAGTTGGACCATAAAGAAGGATAAGCACTGATGAACTGATGCTTTTGAACTGTGGTGTTGCAGAAGACTCTTGAAAGTCCCTTAAACTGCAAGGAGATCAAACCAGTCCATCCTAAAGGAAATCCGTCCTGAATATTCATTGGAAGGACGGATGCTGAAGCTGAAACTCCAATATTTTGTCCATCTGATGTGATGAGCTGATTCCTTAGAAAATACCTTGATGCTGGGAAAGGTTGAAGGCAAAAAGAGAAGGGCTGGCAGAGGATGATTTGGTTAAATAGCATCACCAACTCAATGGACATGAGTTTGAGCAAACTCCGGGAGACAGTGAAGGACAGGGAAGCCTGGTGTGCTGCAGTCCACAGGGTCACAAGGATTCGGACATGACTCAGTGACTGAACAAAAACAGCAAGTCACACTGATGACACTGAGAGAAGAATATCATATGATAAACCAAAATGGGAAAGAATATTTCAAAAAGAATGTGTATATATATATATTATACATATATGTGTGTATATTTTATATATACATATATATGTATATACATACATATACACATATATACATATATGTGTGTATATTATATATATACATATATGTGTGTAATATATATGTATATATGTATAATATATATATATATTATATGTATGCGGCTTCCCAGGTGGCACTAGTGGTAAAGAACCCACCTGCCAATGCAGGAGACATAAGAGACCCAGGTTCAATCCCTGGGTTGGCAAGATCCCCTGGAGGAGGGCATGACAACCCACTCCAGCATTCTTGCCTGGAAAATCCCATGGACAGAGGAACCTGGCAGGCTATAGTCCCTAGGGTCACAAAGAGTCAGACACGACTGAAGCAACTTAGCATGCACACGTGCATATATATGTATAACTGAATCACTTTACTATACAGCAGTAGTTAACACAACATTATAAATCAACTATACTTCAATTTGGAAAAAAATAATTTGCATCTAATTGGTCTGCCCTCAAGGCTTGGATTCCATAAGGAGTTACCTTGCTGCTGCTTCAGACAGCAAACAAAATATAACGGTGAGGGTTTGAAGCTTGTATTCAAATCCCACCTCCGCCCCTTCCCAGTTTGGAAAAGTGAAGTAAGGCTAGAGATGGACAAGGCCCAAAAGACCTTTGGTTGTAAATATTGGAGAGTATGTAAAAAGCACTTGGCACAGTGCTTCCTGTGTAGCAAAGTGTTCAATAAGAAAGGGGCTATCAGAGCACGGCAAGTCCCAACCTGATTTAAGATACTCCACATCATACTGCCTTCAAAACATCTGTAGAGTTAAGATGCAATAGTCGCAGCTAGTTTTTTAGTCAACCAGGGCTTTAATAATCTTAATTAATAAAAGCATCTTTCATTAAAAGCTTACTACAGCCAGGCACCTTGATAAGCACTTTCTACCCAACATCTTCATTGATTCTCACAATCATGCAATGAGCTAGAAATTAAACCTGTTTTATAGCTGACAAGCCAAGGACTTGGAGCGGTTCTGTATACAGCCAGCTAGTTATATGGAGGAGTGGAGCTATAAACACAGGCTTTTACTATAGTTCTGTGAACTACCCTTTGATTATCTCCATAGCAGGATACGTAGTCACCTGTCTAAATGTGCCTGATCTATTTTTTCTTTGCTACATTAAAAAGATGGAATGCAAGCATTTCTACTCACTTCCTAGAAAATGTGACAACTGAGACTTCCCTTCCTTCCAAGAAAGGGAAGAGGCACAGAAACAGCAGCCTCAAGCCCAAAAGTCAGCCTCACCAATGACAGGCTGAGGGCCTGGCTGAAAGGCAGAAGCAGAAGTGATGAAGAGCATCACTTGGAAGCCAGCCTGCCTCGGAGCAAACCCCACTTCCACTGCTGACAAGCTTTGTGACCTTTGACAGGGGCCTTAACCTCTATGCTACTCAAAGCTGCCTCAGTTTTCCCTTCTGTAAAATGGAGGTAATATTAGCATCTACCTTATAGGGTTCTGAGGATGAACTGTTAAGCCACTTAAGAGTGTCTGGCCCAGAGTATATGCTTAGTAAGTGTGGGTTATTATTTATAGAATATTTGCAAGCTTTGGAGTGGGCAGAGCTATGTCACCAGGAGACCAAAATAGGCGACACACATACCCTCTGCTTGCACCAGCAGGTTCTCCTGTCGGCGCTCAGAGAAGCTCATTCCTGAAGGAGGAGGACATCACCAGCCGGTTCTCCTGTTGGGGCTCAGAGAAGCTCATTCTTGAAGGAGGACATCACCAGCAGGTTCTCCTGTTGGGGCTCAGAGAAGCTCATTCCTGAAGGAGGACATCACCAGCAGGTTCTCCTGTTGGGGCTCAGAGAAGCTCATTCCTGAAGGAGGAGGACATTTTCCCTCTACTCTTCCAGGTTCTTGGCTGAGAACTCCCGTGACAGAAGATTAGCAGGAGAAATGCAAACACATATTTAATATCATGTATACTTCTTGTACCGGAGAAGGCAATGGCACCCCACCCCAGTACTCCTGCCTGGAAAATCCCATGGATGGAGGAGCCTGGTGGGCTGCAGTCCATGGGGTCACTACGAGTCGGACACGACTGAGCGACTTCACTTTCACTTTTCACTTTCATGCATTGGAGGAGGAAATGGCAACCCACTCCAATGTTCTTGCCTGGAGAATCCCAGGGATGGGGGAGCCTGGTGGGCTGCCGTCTATGGGCTCGCACAAAGTCGGGCACGACTGAAGTGACTTAGCAGCAGCAGCAGCATACTTCTTGTACACTTGGGAGATATTCAGAGAAACTGAGCAACTCTCCAAAATGACCAAAGACACCACCTTAAAGACCATCTCCAGCTAAAGACAAAAGATGCTGGGGAGTAGGGGGATGGCCAGGTATGGGTGTTTACCAGGTAAAGAGCAGTAAACAGTTTATGCCACTTTGATTCCATGCATTCCCCACTGATAAGATTTTCTGGAGATTTGACCATCCTTCTCCTGGTACAAAGAAAACATACTTAGAAATGCCCTTATGCATGTAAATATCTCTTACAAAAGGGTAACGGCTACTTAGTCTTCAGAGTTTCCCCATGGTCTGCTCTTTCTTTAAAATAATCAGCCTTAAATAATCTTTACACCAAAGAGGAGTATTTGGGGGTAAGAAATCCTGCCCCACCTCCAACCCAATAGTACACCTGCAATCTCCGAGCTGGAATAATTCTGCTCTGCCCCTTTCAAGTGCCATGTGGGCCCACTGGAATTCCGGGGTCAGAAAGTCTAGTAAAGTCAGAGCCCACATGACTCAGAACTGGAACTCCAGCTCCTGTCTTTCTCTCCCCTTCCCCCACTTCACTCTATTTTACTTAGTTCTTCATCTGTAAAATAAAACCACCACCCATCCCACAAGGCGTTATAAGATATAAGTATTAACTGAGATAATAAATAAAAAGCAACTAGCGTAGTGCCTAACACATAGTAGGTCATTTATGTGTTATGTGAAACGATTCATTTCCTCCCTTCTTTCCTTAAGCACAGGACAGCACTTACTAGACACGAAGGGGTTAATAAAAGGTAAAATCCTAATGGGAAGCAGCAAACCAGCTCTAGCACTAAAACACTACTGCCCATACCGTGCACACTCACTTATTCCTTCCCCAACTGTTTACTTCTCATGATGTTGAAAGGTCAGAGAGAAAAACTTCAATGTAGGAATAAAATGAGGATGTGATCGTAATGATCATTAATAATATCTAACTTCAGATACATTGGAAAAGTGCCTTCTGTTTCTTTAATAGAAACATCTATGCTTTTCTCTTTATGTCCCTAGAAAACTGAATAATAATTTATGCCTGTGTGTTGGGAGATTAGTCCTGCTGAAGTCATTTTGCATGCTCTCTTGCTAAGTCATGTCTGACTCTTCATGACCCCGAGGCTTATAGACCACCAGGCCACTGTCTATGGCTTTTGCAGGTAAGAATGCTGAAATAGATTGTCATTTCCTTCACCAAGGGATCTTCCTGACCCAGGGATTGAATCTGTGTCTCCTGCGTTGCAGCTGAAGTCACTAAACTCATTTAAGTCCACACAGCAGAAGGAGACTTTATGGAGGTCCTCTTTCATCGTGAAATGAGCATACATGTGGCATTGACAGAAGTGAAGGAGATGAAATCACTGAGGAATAAAAGAGAAAAAGCACCAGCATAAAAAATAATCAGATTTTACATATTAGTGGATAGAGACCAGCCATCTGTTTACCACACCCGCCGTGTGCCAACCCGAGGAAGGTCACGAGGAAAACCGCCAGAAGGGCCCCAGTGCATCAGAAACAGAGGCTCATGAAGGACCAGTTACATTGCAACACCTCACTCCTCAGCAGGACAGGTAATTTCTCACGCCAATCATCCCACTGCTAGAGTGCTGAGGAGGAAAGAATCCCTGCTGCACACTTTCCTGTCTTTCCCCAGATTCTAAATTTTCACACAGAAATCATTTGCAAGCACATTCATCTCTAAGATTCAATGAATTCTCCCTCCCACCTCCCTTTGTTCCTTCAGTCCTGGGGGGATGCTCCAGGTAGACAGGGCCCAGAAGCGTGGCAGCCTGAGTGTGTCCCGTTTCAGGAGGATGAGTGATCCTCAGTCTCCTCCCATTAAACTTACTCGTTCTATCGTAGGATAAAATTTAAAGAGTCCTGGCTTCTTTGGAGTTCACTGCTCTCAGCACAGCCCTCAGGACACAGAGCCTGTAAATGACTTGGTGGTATCCTCTGTGCTCTGAGTATATAATTTCAGCAATCAGGGCTAGCTATTGGTATTTTCATATCATGATTTTTTTAGGCAGGATTCCTTGTTCCCAACCAGTAATATCAATCCCAATCTTGGTTACATTTCAAGAATCTATCTCAACGGTCAAATGCTGGTTAAATAGAGTGGATACAATATATGCATATCACTTTCTAATTAGTTCCCTTTTTTCCTCTTGATTATAAAATGTCATTGAAAGTATCCTTAAAGAAAGAAATGAGAGATATGTGTGTGCTGCTAAGTCGCTTCAGTCATGTCCGACTCTGTGTGACCCCATAGACGGCAGCCCACCAGGCTCCCCCGTTCCTGGGATTCTCCAGGCAAGAACACTGGAGTGGGTTGCCATTTCCTTCTCCAATGCATGAAGGTGAAAAGTGAAAGTGAAGTCGCTCAGTCGTGTCTGACTCTTCGAGACCGCATGGACTGCAGCCTACCAGGTTCCTCCATCCATGGGATTTTCCAGGCAAGAGTACTGGAGTGGGGTGCCATTGCCTTCTCCGCAGATATGTGTGTAGTCCACACAAATATCTCTAGGTAGCTGGGTTTCACCCAAATGAACCCAGACACAGAAAATGTATCTGCATTAACTTATAAGAACAACTACTCTTTTCCTCTCTTATTGAAATGGGATTGCAGGCTAGGGAAGTCAGGGATGATTGATGTAGAGAATTTGGGGTTTAAACTGATACCAAGAGCACAAATGTGCCCAGAACTGCCTCTAACCAATACGATAAATGTGGACACATCCCACTCCCGCCTGACCCTGAGCAGAGGCAGTCCTATGAATTTCAGATCACACAGTGACGTCAGTTAGCGTTGTATGTTCCACAGACAGCACAGTCAGGAGAGCCTCCGTGTGCCCAGGGCACATCCTGCAGCAGAGTGAACCTGTGCTGGTAACAGGAACCATCCCAAAGGTAAGTCTTCAAAAAGGTGGCCTCTCCCCTGTCCTTCTGATTATGTGAGTGGAAGTGAAAGTTTCTCCCATGCATGGCAAAAAATCAAGGAAAAAATTACCACCATATGTCTTGCCAACATCGTCTCATGGATGGGGTGAGATTTTGAAGGCAGAGGGAATGATCACCTGGCTCTTTGTATCTGGGGCAAACCAGTTTCTTCTTCCCTGTTGGATTCATGCTTTGGGATACCCAGTGCTGCCATGAGAAGTACCAGTGCACCAAACAGCCCAACACACAAGCAGCTCATGTGGGAATGGCTTTAGCTTGTAATCAGATGTAAGAATTGAATGATCGTACTCTTTAAATACATGGGATACATTTTACCTTTCCAAATAAAAATTCTAACACATTACCTCTCACAAATGAAATAAACAAAAAAGTCATAATCAAGAAAGAAGTGAGAACCCACCCAAATAATTTCTTCTGAATCATCTATCTGCTCCTTTTCTCTTTTCCCCACCTTCCCAGAGTCTGTTGTTGCCCACGAGGAAATATGAATGCTGAAGCAAGAAGAAAAGGAAAACAGAAACATATATTTATGTAAACTTGTATTGATTCAACTAGGAAGAGACCCCACAGCTTTCAAGGTCTGAGTCACAAATCATTATGATCAGAAATGCTGATGTGCTAGGAATACACAAGGACTTTTGCTTGTTACCACGGCTCAGGCCTGTTGCAGAGCTAAAGTTGAGCTAACAAACACTAAATATAGTTTTGAGCCTCCATCTATCAGGTGATATTTTGGGAAGGGGAGAACACGGTGGCCGGCCATGAGCCCAGGCTTGTATATTCTGCTCCCTCTGTAGTCACAGACAGATCCTCATTCGGGAAAATCAGAGGGAGGTCACATCACCTTTCCAGACATGAGAAAACTTTGTTCTTTCCCAGATGACCCAAAATGTTCTAATTATTGGTTATTCCCTCTGGTTGGTGATGCAGCCAGCAGGCACATAGAGTGCAGTGAACCCGCACGCGCACAGCTGTTATCTTTGACTTGTGGCCAAAGCAAAAACTGGAACTGAATTTACCCAGACAAGTGTAAAGGCTTCTGTTTAAAGCAGCCATTTTCTAAGCTAGATAAACAGCTTTGAAATGGAGAAGAAATGAATTCTTTTCTAGAACGTCTGAATCAAAGTGAGGTCAACATCTTGAAGACGAGATGTTAACATAGATTACCCACACAGGCTGCACAAGTCTCCAGGAGAAGAATCAGGCTGCTTCCATGCCTCCAGGCTGCCTGTGCGTCTACCTGTTTCATCGACTCGCTTTTTGTGTTTGGAAACAACCTTCTGCATTCGGGAATGGGGGCTATGTTGAGTTAGCTAGCACATGACATAAAGCAGCAAAGGACAGCAAACCACTGTGCTGGAAGCTTCCATGAGCTGGCAGGGGCATAAACCAGTGGCCTCTTTTGCCAGTAGCCCAAGAGTCCTTGTCTGGCAGTCAGAGGGCAGGATGAAACACAGTAGTTTCACTCTGGGCTTGAGTCAGTGATTCTGCCCTGTGAATTTTCACCAAGAGATGACATTAACAAATACCTCGCTTTTTACAGTAAGCAAAGGGACTGGTAAGAAATAGCTGCTGGGAGAAGCAGGGAAAAATCACCTTCCCTGTTCCTTAGACAAACTCCTTGTGCCTGTGCTAATCTGGCAATCCATCTTGCAATCACCAAGCAGAGCCGAGCAAGGCAGCAATTCGCACGGCAACAGTGCTCCTCAGAGCTTTTCATAGCGTGATGCCTATCGCGTCTGCTTATATTGGAGCAGCAGGTGGGTATAAAATAGCAGATTCTGATCCTACAGAAGCAGCGTCCCAGGGTAGAAGAGGAGATGATTTTTTTTTTCCAGTAGAGCAAATATGCATATCAATGTACCTGAATGGAGAGCAGGGTCCTGGTGAGCTGTCATCAGCAGCAAATTCATCTGTACTTCCATCTCAAGTGGTCTATTTTGGCAATAACAAGGCTCATGTAGCAAGGGTTTGAAAAGCCTACTTCTCGATCCCAACGGGGTTGCGGACCACGTCTGCAGTGCAGACAGCCCTCCACCTACTCTCAGCTTTTATGCGTTCCCCAGTTCCCTCTCTAAAATGGCACCAGTTTTCAAGGCCTTTCAGCACGATGCGGCCCAATGTAGTAAGGCACAACCAGGCGTCGTGGCCTGTTCTCAAATGCTCTATCATGAAGGCAGTCAGCTACATAATTGGTGTTGACTTCATAGCCAGTGGGCAGGGACAGTTATCAGAAGTCCATTGAACAAATGGATGGGATGTTTCAAACTTATGAGCATCAAACTTCTCCAAAAATAACAAGAAGTGACAGCTGAAGTCATGCTTAACAGAATTGGTTTTAAAATGTGAAATGGGTTTTAGAAGCAGCCCTGCCTTCACATTGGGTGTGAATGAGGCTTAGTGTGAAATATCACAGGAGGGGAAATCCCTGTCAAGGCCAAGGCTCCTGCTTTGTTCCTGCGGTTGACAAGTAGACATCTCTAGATGACACTTGAAAGGACGACAGCATGTGGGCAGCAGATGGGTGGGTGGCCGAGGCTGTGTGAAACTGCTCCAAGAAAGCCTTCCTGCCAACCTCTCCTTGTAACAGTTCCAGACCTGTTGCTTCTCTGGTAATTCGTTCATCAGAAGTCAGCAACAGAAATTGTGCCTTCACCTTCCTTGGACTGCTGGTTGGTTATCTGGTTCTCTCACCCTTCCACTCAACTCATGGTTTTCTCAGAATTCTCCAACAATCAAGTCAGCAAGCATGCTCTGTGAAAGGGCAGGTGGCGAATATGTTAAAAGTTAGCAGGGCGTACAGTGTCTATCCTGGAGAAGGAAATGGCAACCCACTCCAGTATTCTTACCTGGAAAATTCCATGGGCAAAAAGAGCCTGGTGGGCTACAGTTCATGGGGTTGCAAAGAATAGGACACGACTTGGCAACTGAGCACCCACAGTCTCTATCACAGCTACTTACTCAGCCCTTGTAGCAGGAAGCCAGTTACAACACAGACTAGACACAAATGAGTGAGTGTGGTCGGTTTACAATAAAACTTTATTTACAAAAATAATTTGGAATGGGAAGTTTAAGGAGGAGGGGATATGTGTATACATGTAGCTGACTCACACTGCTCTAGAGCAGAGACTAGCACAGCATTGTAAGCAATTATATTCCAATAAAAAAAGATTGAGGGGGCCAGATTTAGCCCCCAGCCATAGTTTGCAGACCACCTTCTCTAAAACACTGTTATCATAAACAAAACTGACCCTGGGAAATACTGTGAGTTTTCTGTTTCTCACCCACATTTCGGTAACCTGTGATAGATTGTTAAGAGTTAATTCCTGTGCCCCCCATCTGTTCAAGCCTCCCACTAGCCTTGTTTCTGAGCAGTCTCCTGCCATATTGACTGTTACAAGTTGAATTGTGTCTTTTCCAAACCTCAATACCTAGAATGTAATCATATTGGGAGATCAGGCCTCTAGAGGTGACTGAGTTAAAATGATTATGTTAAGGTGGTGCCCTGATCCAAACTGATTGGTTTCCTTTTCTGAAGAAAGGACCCCAGGGGAGCACAGGCAGAGAAAAGACCAAGCGAAGAGGCCACCTGCAAGCCAAGGAGAGAGGCCTCAGAAGAGACCAAGCCTGCCAGCACCTTGACCTTGAAGGTGCAGGTTCCCAAACTGTGAGAACACACATTTCTGTCTTGAAAGCACCCAGTCTGTGGTGCTTTGTGGAGGCAGCCTGAGCAGACTAATATGCTGACTCTGGGCCAAGCATGTGACTCCCTCAGGCCAGTGAGACAGGAAAAATACGACATAAGCAGAGCCTGGAAAAGTGGCTCTTGCTGCTCTCAAGACCTCTGCCAGTGACCCTGTGAGCAAGTCTGTGTTAATCTGCTGGATGGTCAGAAACACATGGCCAGTCCCGTCATCACCCCAGCAAGCAAGTCAACCCCAGAGGCAGCCACCTCCCTGACCAGCAACTACCCAGCAGTGCAGGAGGATGCAGCTGACCTGAGCAGGAGGACCAAGGAGCTGACCATGCTAACCACTGACCCACAGGCAACGGCTGGTGTTTGCAGCCACTAGGTTTGGGGGTAGTTTGTTACACAGACTAGATACCTGCTCTGTCATTAGCACCTTCCATTCTTCTCTACCCCAGCACTCAGACTGACCCCCCTGCTTCTGGCTCACCTGGACTGCTGCAAAGTTGCACTTCCCTCTCCCTCCACAAGCCCCAGTGGTTCAGTCCATGCTCATCCAGCCAGGACCCAGCTCTCTACTCACTGGCTGTATTCATTTCCTATTGCTGTGATGACAAAAACAAATGACCACACACTTAGAAGCTCACAGCCACACACTTTTATTATCTCACAGTTCTGTGGGTCAGAAGCTTGACATGGGGCTCCAGATTCAATCGAGGTGTCAGCAGAGCTGTGCTCATTTATTGGCGCCTCCAGGGGAGACTGTTTTCCAGCTCATTCAGACTGTTGGCAGAATTCAGTTCCTCACTGCTATAGGAATGACATCCTTGTGGCCTTGCTGACTGTCAGCTAAGGGCCATTCCCAGCTTCTAGAGGCCACCCACATGTCTTAGCTCCTGGCTCCCTTCCTCCATCGTCAAAGCCAGCAAGATGGGTTGAATCCCTCTCAGAGTTAGACTCCACCCTGCATTTTCATCCATCACATTTCTCTGGAAAATTTCCCACTGGAAATTTTTTCCCAGCTGAAATTTCCCCAGCTGGAAAATTTCCACTCTTTAATGTCCATGGGATGAGATTGGATCCACCCTGATAATCCGAGAAGGACATGGCAACCCACTTCAGTATTCTTGCCTGGAGAATCCCATGGATGGAGGAGGATGGCAGGCTACAGTCCATAGAGTGGCAGTCGGACATGACTGAAGTGATTTAGCACATGTGCACCCAGATCATCCAGGATAATCTCCCATCTCCATAATTTTTATTGCATCTGCAATCACATTTTTATTACATCTGCAATCAATCACATCTGATTGTCCTAATCAAGATGGAGGAGTAGAAGGACATGTGCTCATCTTCTCCTGTGAGAACTCCAAAATTACAATTGGCTGCTGAACAACCATCGACAGGAGAATGTTGGATCCCACCAAAAAAAAAAAAAAAAAAGATACCCCACATACAAGGGCAAAGGAGAATCCCCAGCAAGATGGTAGGAGGGGTGAAATCGCATTTAGAATCAAACCCCATACCTGCCAGAGATGCTCAGAAGGCTCAAACAAAACCTTGTGCACACCAGGAGACCCCAAAGACTGAGCAAGGCCTGCCTTTGAGTGTTTGAGTGTCTCCTGTGGAGGTAAGGGTCAGCAGTGACCTGCGCAGGGACAGGGACACTGGGTGCAGCAGTCATGGGTATGGCATAAGCCTTCTTGGAGGAGGTCATCATTAACCCACCATAGAGCCGCCAGAACTTACACAAGCCAGTGGAAACAGACTCTTGGAGGGCACAAACAGCCTTGTATGCACCAGAACCCAGGAGTAAGGAGCAGTGACCCCACAAGAGACTGACCCAGACTTGCCCGTGTGTGTCCAGAAGTCTCCACTGGAGTTGTGGGTCAGCAGTGGCCTGATGCAGGGTTGGGGGCATTGAGTCAGCAGTGCATGCACAGGACTTTAGAAAGTGAAAGTGAAGTCACTCAGTCGTGTCCGACTCTTTGCAATCGTATGGACTGTAGCCTACCAGGCTCCTCAGTCCATGGAATTTTCCAGGCAAGAGTACTGGAGTGGGTTGCCATTTCCTTCTCCAGGGGATCTTCCCAACCCAGGGATCAAACCCAGGTCTCCTGCACTGCAGGCAGACGCTTTACCATCTGAGCCACCAGGGAAGCCCCAGGACTTTGGAAGAAGGACTTGATCATCTTCATTACCTCCACCATAGTTTGGTCTCAGGTCAAACAACGGGAGGGAACACAGCCCGGCCCATTAACAGAAAATTGGATTAAAGATTTACTGAGCATGACCCTGCCCATCAGAACAAGACCTAATTTCCCCCACAGTCAGTCTCTCCCATCAGGAAGCTTCCATAAGCCTCTTATACCTATCTCTCAGTGTGCAGACAGAATGAAAACCACAATCACAGAAAACTAGTCAAACTGATCCCATGGACCACAGCTTGTCTAACAATGAAACTATGAGCCGTGCCAGGTAGGGCCAACCAAGACGAATGGGTCATGGTGGAGAGTTCTGACAAAATGTGGTCCGCTGAAGAAGGGAATGGCAAACCACTTCAGGATTCTTGCCTTGAGAACCCCATGAACAGTATGAAAAGGCAAAAAGATATGACACTGAAAGATGAACTCCCCTGGTTGGTAGGTGCCCAGTTTGCTACTGGACATCAGTGGAGAAATAACTCCAGAAAGAATGTAGAGACAGAACCAAAGCAAAAACAACTCCTAGTTGTGGATATGACTGGTGATGGAAGTAAAGTCTGATGCTGTACAGAACAATATTGCACAGGAACCTGGAATGTTAGGTCCATGAATCAAGGTAAGCTGGAAGTAATCAAACAGGAGATGGCAAGAGTGAACATCAACATTTTATGAATCAGTGAACTAAAATGAATTGGAATGGATGAATTTAACTTAGATGACCCTTATATTTACTACCGCAGGCAAGAATACCTTTGAAGAAATGGAATAGCCCTTATAGTCAACAGAAGAGTCCAAAATGCAGTACTTGGGTACAGTCTCAAGAATGACAGAATGATCTCTGTTCCTTTCCAAGGCAAACCATTCAATATCACAGTAACCCAAGTCTATGCCCCAACTAGTAATGTTGAAGAAGCTGAAGTTGAATGGTTCTATGAAGACCTACAAGACCTTCTAGAACTAACACCAAAAAAAAAAAAAAAAAAAAAGAAGAAGAAGAAGAAGATGTCCTTTTCATTATAGGGGACTGGAATGCAAAAGTAGGAAGTCAAGAAATACCTGGTGTAATAGGCAAATTTGGCCTTGGAGTAGAAAATGAAGCAGGGAAGGTGTTAACAGAGTTTTGCCAAGAGGAAAACTGGTCATAGCAAATACCCTCTTCCAACAACACAAGAGAAGACTCTACACATGGACGTCACCAGATGGTCAACACTGAAATCAGATTGATTATATTCTTTGCAACTGAAGATGGAGAAGCTCTATACAGTTAACAAAAACAAGACCTAAAGCTGACTGTGGCTCAGATCATAGACTCCTTAGTGCAAAATTCAGACTTAAATTGAAGAAAGTAGGGAAGACCACTAGAGCATTCTGGTACGATCTAAATTAAATTCCTTATGATTATACAATGGAAATGACAAACAGATTCAAGGGATTAGATCTGATAGAGCACCAGAAGAACTATAGATGGAGGTCTGTGACATTGTAGAGGAGGCAGTTATCAAGACCAACCTCAGGGAAAGGAAATGAAAAAAGGCAATATGGTTGTCTGAGGAGGCCTTACAAATAGCTGAGAAAAGAAGAGAGGCTAAAGGCATAGGAGAAAAGGAAAGATATACCCATTTGAATGCAGAGTTCCAAAGAATAGCAAGGAGAGATAAGAAAGATTTCCTCAGTGATCAATGCAAAGAAATAGAGGAAAACAATAGACTGGGAAAGTCTAGAGACCTCTTCAAGAAAATTAGAGATAACAAGGGGACATTTCATGCAAAGATGGGCACAAAAAAGACGGAAATGGTATGGACCTAATAGAAGCAGAAGATATTAAGAAGAGGTGGTACAATTAATGACCCTGGTAGTTTCACTCACCTATAAGCCATGCTGGAATGAAACATGCTAGAATGCGAAGTCAAGTGGGTCTTAGGAAGCATTACTACAAACAAAGCTAATGGAGGTGATGGAATTCCAGTTGAGCCATTTCAAATCCTAAAAGTCTATGCTGTTAAAGTGCTGCACTCAATATGGCAGCAAATTTGGAAAACTCAGCAGTGACCACAGGACTGGAAAAAGATAGTTTTCATTCCAATCCCGAAGAAAGGCAATGCCAAAGAATGCTCAATTGCACTCATCTCACACAGCAACAAAGTAATGCTCAAACTTCTCCAAGCCAGGCTTCCACATGAACCGTGAACTTCTAGACGTTCAAGCTGGATTTAGAAGAGGCAGAGGAACCAGAGATCAAATTGTCGACTTCTGTTGGATCATCAAAAAAGCAAGAGAGTTCCAGAAAAACATCTGCTTCTGCTTTATTGACTATGCCAAAGCCTTTGACTGTGTGGATCACAACAGATTGTGGAAAATTCTGAAAGAGATGGAAATACCAGACCACCTGACCTGCCTCCTGATAAATCTGTATGCAGGTCAGGAAGTAACAGTTCAAACTGGATATGGAACAACAGACTGGTTCCAAGTAGAAAAAGGAGTACGTCAAGGCTGTATATTGTCACCCTGCTTATTTAACTTATATGCAGAGTACATCACGCAAAATGCCAGGCTGGATGAAGCACAAGCTGGAATCAAGATTGCCAGAAGAAATATCAATAACCTCAGATATGTAGATGACACCACTCTTATGGCAGAAAGTGAAGAAGAACTAAAGAGCCTCTTGATGAAGTGAAAGAGTAGAGTGAAAAAGTTGGCTTAAAGCTCAACATTCAGAAAACGAAGATCATGGCATCCGGTCTCATTACTTCATGGGAAATAGATGGGGAAACAATGGAAACAGTGAGAAACTTTATTTTCTTGGGCTCCAAAATCACTACAGATGGTGACTGCAGCCATGAAATTAAAACATGCTTGCTTCTTAGAAGAAAAGCTATGACCAACCTAGACAGCATATTAAAAAGCAGAGACATTACTTAGCCGACAAAGGTCTGTCTAGTCAAAGCTATGGTTTTTCCATAGTCATGTATGGATGTGAGAGTTGGACTATAAACAAAGCTGAGTGCCGAAGGATTGATGCTTTTGAATGTGGTGTTGGAGAAGACTCTTGAGAGTCTCTTGGACTGCAAGGAGATCCAACCTGTCAATCCTAAAGGAAATCAGTCCTGAATATTCATTGGAAGGACAGATGCTGAAGATGAAACTCCAATACTTTGGCCACCTGATGTAAAGAACGGACTCATTGGAAAAGACCCTGATGCTGGGAAAGATTGAAGGCAAGAGGAGAAGGTGACGACAGAGGATGAGATGGTTGGATGGCATCACTGACTTGATAGACATGAGTTTGAGCAAGTTCCATGAGTTGGTGATGGACAGGGAGGCCTGGTGTGCTGCAGTCCATGGGGTCAGAAAGAGTCAGACACGACTGAGCGACTGAACTGACAATCACATCAGCAGAAATTTTTTTTTTGTTCACATAGCATAGATTCTCACAGGTTCCAGGGGTTCAGATGTAGACATCTTGGACAAAAGTAGAGTCTGTTACTCTGCCCACCATGGGCAGCAACTTGTGGCAATGTAATCAGAGACAGTAGTTCTTACCAGCTCTCAGTTACAATGGGAATTTTTGAAAGGCTCACTCCAAACCCTGTGTGGTCACTTTCCCACTTAACCACCATCACTGCTACTCCATCATTCATTTATTCTGGACTAGTCTTCGCCCACATCTATGTACTCCTCCATGTCTGCAGCTCTTATCCGTACTTGGTTGGAAATTAGGGTAGGTGGACTATGATTCCCTGAATATGAGGTTTCCAAGAATGGTGTCTGGATTCCCTCATGCCATTGTCTTGGGCAAGAAAGCTCTAACAGGAAGTCTTTTTTCTAGCCAACTGTTTCAAACTCTACTAAACTTACATCGGAGATTGTGTGCAAGAAAAAATGCCCATGTTATAGGCAATGTCACAATTTCCTACCCCTCTCTACTTAAAATTTTGCAGACTGGTTTATTGCAGTTAATTAGAGCTAGCAGAATCCATTCTGTATCAGTTAGGATGACTTCAACTGCAAGTAAAAGAAACCCTGATTTAAACTGGCATACACAATATGAAAAATTACTACTTCACATTACAAAAAGCACAGACACAGATAAGACTTCAGGGTTAGTTAATTCTGTGGCTCAGAAGAATAATCAAGGTTCGAATTTTGTTCTCTCTCTCTTCACCCTGCCATTCCTGGTATTGTCAAACTGGAACAAGATTTCTGCTGCACTTCCTGGCATCACATCCAATTACAACATCCAGAGGAAGGAGAGAGTGCCTCTTCTTGCGTTTGTTGTGAGGAAACATTTTTCTACAGTTTCCCCAGTAGACTTCCCCTGGTTTTATTAGCAGAACTGACGTTATTTTAAAGCAAGACAAGGGAAGGAGAGTGTAAGACGTCATCAAGCCCTTCCCCAAACACCCTTTCAAATAACAACTACTCCCCAGCACTGTCTTCCTGCACTCCCCTTTGGCCCTGCCGAGGCCCCATTCTCCTTAGTTTTCATCACCAAGTGTTTTGTTCTGTTGTTTGTGCATTTCTTTCCACATATACTATGACATCAACTTCATTGTGTAAGGAATCTGGAACTTTCTTACTCAACTAAAATAAGGCTTGGCCCATAATCAAGGCTTGGCCTCTATATTTGTTAAATAAACATGATACCCCTGGTACCAATCAGGCCCTTGGAACTGGAGATACGATCTGCTACCTCCTTGGGCTGCAGTGGGGAGGACCGGCTTCTGAACAAAAGTGGGCTTATGTTAAGGGTAGATGGGGAGAGGGAATGTTAGATAGGCAATAGACAACCTCACTCCAAACCCCATTGGGTTTCTCACCATCATCGCCTCCTAGTGGCCTGAAGAACCGTGAAAAGAGACTTTGGTCACTGCAGCTCTCAGAGGGATTCTCTGGTTTCAGGCACTCTTCCAAGATGAATCCGACTCACAGAAGCTTCTCTTCACAGATCCATTCATCCTAGCATCACTCAGAGTAGAAGGGAAGGTTACTGAGGCTGTCAAGTCCACTGACCTTTATTTAACCCTTTGCTACTTTAATATTTGTAACACTTTATATAATTTACCCATGTAACTCTGAGGATACACTTGTATTTTGGTACCCATCTCTCTGCTTGTATATATCAAAGTCAAGGAATTTATACTGATGCTGATTTCAGGCCAACACCATGGATTTTGTTTTAGCCTTCCCTCTTCCTCCAATAATGAGAAACCTGGTTTATTGCCTACTTTTGTTGTTGTTCAGTCGCTAAGTTGTTTCTGACTCTCTGCAACCCCATGGACTGCAACACACAGGGCTCCCTTATCGTTCACTGTCTCCTGAAATTTGCTCAAACTCACGTCCATTGAGTCAGTGATGCCATCCAACCATCTCTTCCTCTGTTTCTGCCTTCTCCTCCTGACCTCAGTCTTTCCCAGCATCAGGGTCTTTTCCAGTGACCTGACCCCTCACACCAGGTGGCCAAAGTATTGGAGCTTCAGCCTCAGCATCAGTCCTTCCAATGAATATTCAGGCTTGCTTCCCTTTATGATTGAATGGTTTGATCTCCTTGCTGTCCTAGGGACTCTCAAGAGTCTTCTCCAGCATGATAATTCAAAAGCATCATCTTCAGTGTTCAGCTTTCTTTACAGACCAACTGTCACATCCCTACAAGCATACTGAAAAAAATCATAGCTTTGACTTTACAAACCTGTGGCAGCAAAGTGATGTCTCTGCTTTATAATATGTTGTCTAGGCTTGCCATAGCTTTCTTTCCAAGGAGCAATCATCCTTTGATTTTATGGTTGCAGTCACTGTCTGCAGTGATTCTGGAGCCCAAGAAAATAAAATCTGTCACTGCTTCCACTTTTCCGCATTATATTTGCCATGAAATAATGGAACCAGATGCCCTGACCTAAGTTTTTTGAATGTTGAGTTTTAAGCCAGCCTTTTCACTCTCTTTCATACTCATCAAGAAGTTCTTTAGTCCTCTTCACTTTTTGCCATTAGAGTAGTGTCATCTGCATATCTGAAGTTGTTGATACTTCTCCTAGCAATCTTGATTATAGCTTGGGATTCATCCAACCCAGCATTTAGTGTAGTCAATGAAGCAGATATTTTTCTGGAATTTCCTCACTTTCTCTATGATCCAGTGAATACTGGCAAATATGATCTCTGGTTTCTCTGCCTTTTCTAAATCCAGATTGTACATCTGGAAGTTCTCAGTTCATGTACTGCTGGAGCCTAGCTTGAAGGATTTTGAGGATAACCTTACTAGCATGTGAAATGAGAGCAATTGTACAGTAATTTGAACATCTTTTGGCATTTAGGATTGGAAAGAAAACTGACCTTTTCCAGTCCTTGGCCACTACTGAGTTTTCCACGTTTGCTGGCACACTGAGTACAGCACTTGAACAGCGTCAGTTTTTAGAATTTTAAATAGCTCAGCTGGAATTCCATCAACCTCCACTAGCTTTGTTCATAGTAATGCTTCCTAAGGCCCATTTGACTTCACACTCCAGGATGACTGGCTCTAGGGAAATGACCACACCATCTTGGTTATCTGGGTCATTAAGACGTTTTTAGTATAGCTCTGTGTATTTTTCTTCATCTTTTCTTAATCCCTTCTGTTTTTGTTAGATCCTTACCATTTCTGTCTTTTCTCATGCCCACTCTTGCATGAAATATTCCCTTGATAACTCCAATTTCCCTGAAGAGATCTTTGGTCTTTCCTATTCTGTTGTTTTCTTCTACTTCTTTGTATTGTTTATTTAAGAAGGCCTTTTTATCTCTCCTTGCTATTCTCTGGAACTCTGCATTCAGTTAAATATGTCTTTCCCTTTCTTGCTTGCTTTTCCATTCTTTTCTTTTCTCAGCTGTTTGTAAAGCCTCCTCAGACAACCACTTTGTCTTCTTGTCTTTCTTTTTCTTTGAGGTGATTTTGATCACTGTCTTCTGTACAATGTTATAAACCTCTGTCCGTATTTCTTCAGGCACTCTGTCTATCAGATCTAATCCCTTGAATCTATTCACCTTTACTGTATAATCATAATGGATTTTATTTAGGTTTATACCTGAATGGCCTAGTGATTTCCCTACTTTCTTCAATTTAAGTCTGAATTTTGCAATAAGGAGCTGATGATCTGAGCCACAGTTAGCTCTAGGTCTTGTTTTTGTTGACTGTATAAAGCTTTTCCATCTTCAGTTGCAAAGAATATAATCATCCTGATTTCAATATTGACCATTTGGTGATGTCCATGTGTAGAATGGTCTCTCATGTTGTTGCAAGAGGGTGTTTGCTATGACCAGTGTATTCTCTTGACAAAATTCTGTTAGCATTTGCCCTGCTTCATTCTGTACTCCAAGCCCAAAAATGCCTGTTACTCCAGTTATTGCTTGACTTCCTACTTTTGCATTCTAATCCCCTGTGATGAAACAGACATCTTTTTTTGGTGTTAGTTCTAGAAGGTCTTGTAGGTCTTCATAGAATCTTTCAACTTCAGCTTTTTTGGCATCAGTGTTTGGGGGACAGACTTGGATTACTGTGATGCTGAATGATTTTCCTTGGAAACAAATCAAGATCATTCTTTCATTTTTGAGATTACACCCAAGTACTGCATTTTGGACTCTTTTGTTGACTATGAGGACTACTCCATTTCTATTAAGGGATTCTTGCCCACAGTAGTAAATACAATGGTCATCTGAATTTAATTTGTCCATTCCCGTCCATTTTAGTTCACTGATTCCTAAGATGCCGATGTTCACTCTTGCATCTCCTGCTTGAGCAATTTACAATTTACCTTGATTCATGGACCTAACATTCCAGGTTCCCATGCAATATTGCTCTTTACAGCACTGGACTTTACTTTCATCACCAGATACATCCACAACTGAGTGTCATTTTGTTTTGGCTCAGCTGCTTCTTTCTTTCTGCAGCTATTCATAATTGTCCCCCACTCTTCCTCAGGAGCACAATGGACACCTTGAGACTTGGGGGGCTCATCTTCTGGTGTCATCTTTTTGCCTTTCATACTGCTTATGGGGTTCTCATGGCAAGAATACTGGAGTTGGTGCCATTCCCTCCTCCAGTGAGTCATGTTTTGTCAGAACTTTTTACTATGACTCATCAGCCTTGGGCATGGCTCTTGGCTTCATCAGTTCAGTTCAGTTCAGTTCAGTTCAGTCGCTCAGTCATGTCCAACTCTTTGCAACCCCATGAACTGCAGCACGCCAGGCCTCCCTGTCCATCACCAACTCCCGGAGTCCACTTAAACTCATGTCCATTGAGTCGGTGATGCCATCCAGCCATCTCATCCTCTGTCGTCCCCTTCTCCTCCTGCCCCCAACCCCTCCAAGCATCAGAGTCTTTTCCAGTGAGTCAACTCTTTGCATGAGGTGGCCAAAGTACTGGAGTTTCAGCTTTAGCATCAGTCCTTCCAATGAACCCCCAGGACTGATCTCCTTTAGAATGGACTGGTTGGATCTCCTTGCAGTCCAAGGGACTCTCAAGAGTCTTCTCCAACACCACAGTTCAAAAGCATCAATTCTTTGGTGCTCAGCTTTCTTCATAGTCCAACTCTCACATCCATACATGACCACAGGAAAAACCATAGCCTTGACTAGATGGACCTTTGTTGACAAAGTAATGTCTCTGCTTTTGAATATGCTATCTATGTTGGTCATAGCTTTCCTTCCAAGGAGTAAGTGTCTTTTAATTTCATGGCTGCAATCACCATCTGCAGTGATTTTGGAGCTCAAAAAAATAAAGTCTGACACTGTTTCCACTGTTTCCCCATCTATTTCCCATGATGTGATGGGACCAGATGCCATGATCTTAGTTTTCTGAATGTTGAGCTTTAAGCCAACTTTTTCACTCTCCTCTTTCACTTTCATCAAGAGGCTTTTTAGTTCCTCTTCACTTTCTGCCATAAGGGTGGTGTCATCTGCATATCTGAAGTTATTGATATTTCTCCCTGCAATCTTGATTCCAGCTTGTACTTCTTCCAGCCCAGCATTTCTCATGATGTACTCTGCATAGAAGTTAAATGAACAGGGTGACAATATACAGCCTTGACGTACTCCTTTTCTTATTTGGAACCAGTCTGTTGTTCCATGTCCAGTTCTAACTGTTGCTTCTTGGCCTGCATATAGGTTTCTCAAGAGGCAGGTCAGGTGGTCTGGTATTCCCATCTCTTTCAGAATTTTCCACAGTTTATTGTGATCCACACAGTCAAAAGCTTTGGCATAGTCAATAAAGCAGAAATAGATGTTTTTCTGGAACTCTCTTGCTTTTTCAATGATCCAGAAGATGTTGGCAATTTGATCTCTGGTTCCTCTGCCTTTTATAAAACCATCTTGAACAACTGGAAGTTCACGGTTCACGTATTGCTGAAGCCTGGCTTGGAGAATTTTGAGCATTACTTTACTAGCATGTGAGATGAGTGCAATTGTGCGGTAGTTTGAGCATTCTTTGGCATTGCCTTTCTTTGGATTGGAATGAAAACTGACCTTTTCCAGTCCTGTGGCCACTGCTGAGTCTTCCAAATTTGCTGGCATATTGAGTGCAGCACTTTCACAGCATCATCTTTCAGGATTTGAAATAGTTCATAGAGTTAAGTAAATACCTTCACTGCAGCAAGGCTGTGATCTGTGAAGAGGAGTGTCTACTTTATTATTTACCATGTAAGTGGATATGCAGTCTCATTTGTACAACTGTTGGACACGACTGAGCGACTTCACTTTCACTTTTCACTTTCATGCATTGGGGAAGGAAATGGCAACCCACTCCAGTGTTCGTGCCTGGAGAATCCCAGGGATGGGGGAGCCTGGTGCGCTGCTGTCTATGGGGTCGCACAGAGTCGGACACGACTGAAGCAACTTAGCAGCAGCAGCAGCAGTACATAATCAAATGTTTCAGGATTTCTAACACAAACCCTGTGAGAAGCATATTCACTAACTAGATTACAGCATTTATATAGTGTTACTTTGTCTTTGGTCTTACAATATTCAGTCAAAATACTGTTTTGCTAATTTACTGAGGTTCACTCTTTTCTAGCAGCAGGCCTCTTGACCGAAGGCTTATTCAAGCAATATGTGTCCCTTCTCATAGGCATGGGACTACTTTTTTCATATACAGATGACCTTAGAACAATGGGTTTTAACATCATGACCCCTTTCTTCTAATGGGGAGGCACATTTAAACACACTCTTAAGGTCCTACTTTTAGATCCTCAGCCTAAACAAGTGTCAGGTATATGTTGTTCTAGATCTTTAAATGTCTTCTTTATAAGATTAAACCTCTTAATTAAAGAAGGAGAATGGGCTCGAGTCCTGTGTATATTGCATTTATGCTTTATTATTTTTCTATACAATACTTTGGATGCCTGAGATGATCATTATAAATTTCTTTTTATTATTCTAAATTTGTATTATCCCCTTAAGTGGTATATTGGATTGCTACAGTTCACAACCTCCAGCCATAAAATACAAAGCAATAAAATCTTCTAATTAATGCACACATATGCAAAGTTTGTAATTAAATGCAAAGCTATAATTGGACCCAGTGCCCCATCTAACACGAAATAGCAATAGCAATGAACTAGAGTGGGGGAAAGAGCTGGAATATTCAGCATTGAAGTTGAATGATTATTTACAGTAACTTAAACAAAAAACATTATTCCATATTTTAGAAGAAATAGCCATAAAACCAAGAAGGAGAAAATTTGTCTCAACTTATCATTACATAGGAGGATAAGATCTACTATACTCATGACACACCAAGGTGGGGGAAGACTGTAGCAAATTTATAGATGTGGTAGCTAAGAAAATAAGCTCATCTATAGACTATAATCTGCCCACATATACTCCTACATAAGCACACACACACTTTCTCTCTCTTCCATTGGGAGCCTTAAATTCCCACTTCCTTTTGAGTTTTTGTCCTCCATATTTCTAAACATACATTATGCCTCTTGCTATTAGTGCAGTTGTTCGTCTTTGACTACATGTTAAGGATGTAGTCAATGATAATTTCAAATGACAATTTCAAAAGATCCACAAATACACTTTTCACAAATACCTTGTTTACAAATTTTAAAAAAACTAAAAATAATGATTTAGGAGTTCTGAACTTTATATGAAATGAAAAAAAAAACATTATTGTATTAATCTGGGGCCCTAACAGACCAAAATGGTTTCCCCTTTAGCCTTCTGATTGAACACTAACTGCCACCACCATCGCCACAGTTGCGAAGCAGTGTTCCGGAAATCATCTGTCGCTCCTCACTTTCCCTCTGCCTGAGGCACGTTAATCCATCAGTACGTCCTACTAGTCTGTCTCCAAAATGCAGTGTGAGTTCTCTACTGCCACAGTCCTACTCCAGCCTATTTTTATTGATTAGCTGGGCCACTGAAATTATCCCTTAACTGTTATTACCCAATAATCATTTTTCCCACCTTGGATCTATTCTCTATACTGCAGTGAGTGATCTTTCATAAATATTAACTTATAACTCCTCTCTAAAAGAATGGTAAAGGGTTTTTTTTTTCTTTTTTTTTTCCCTTCTGAGGGCTCATCTTGACCCACACTTCACCACATTCTCTGAATGCAAGCCCACAACCATCCTTTGGTTCCTTTCTGCTCAGGGCCTTAACCCATTCCTCCCACTCTACACCTAGTGAGTTCCTACCCATCAGTCGCATCTCAACTCAGATGTCACTTCCTCTAAGAATCCTCCCTAACCTCACCAAGTGAGAAAAGAACATCTCACCTGTTCTCAAAACATAATACACTTTTTCTCCTTAACACTAATTATAGCTGAAATGCTACATTTACTTCAAAAATTATTTAATTACTGTCTTTCTATCCCTCCCCAACTGTACTAGTCAGAATTGTGTCCATTTGCATTCCATACAGCATCCTTAGCACCAAGGAGAGGACGCGTCTGGCACGTAGTAGGTGGTCAATAAATATTTATTCAGTGAATCCTGGATAGAAAAGGAATAGCCTGAGTATATGGCACTTCCACTTTTGTCTCCTTTATCAACCATCAACAGCAGGTGAAATAAAAATCCTGTCAGTGCATGTGAATCTCCTATTGTGATACCTGAAGTTCCACTGAGCTTCAGACAGATGGAAGGCCTGCAGCCAGCTCACAGAAGGGCTCTCAGGTTTGACCTGCATACCAAGCAGAGAGCAGGAGAACACTCCAGGGCGGAGAGCCAGCAGCCTGTTGACATCCCTAAAATCCAAGACCAGCTCTGGCTTTGACCCTCTCACATCCAGTAAAAACATGGTCAAGATGGAGAGCAGGAACAGGCTGATTTCTTGGAATTATTCCAGAAAAGCTGAATATATGACCAATATTTGAATATATGACCATTTATCAGTCACTCTTCTATGACCTAATCATGTGCAATCATCTTTTCAGTCTCAAAAAGCAGGAAACTAACTGTTTCAATGGTAATTTTTCTTCTTTCTGCCATGTCCAGGTGACATATTTCAATAAGATAAAAATGAGGGTAGTGCTTTCCAAGTCTGTCTTTTCTAGCTCCCAGAAAACATCCTGACCTTGGAACATGGAGGCAGGAGAGTAACCAATCTGGAGAGGAGACACAGCACCTCCTAGAAGGAGCCAGGAGCCAAATACTGGGCCCAAGGTGTGCAATGAAGGCTCGCCTTCTATGGAATGGAGTGGCATGCAGGGATCTGGTCCCAGGGGCCTGGCTGGCAAAACAAGGCATCTCCAGGTGGCAGGATTTCTGGGCATCAGATGGTGCCTGAGGTGGACTGTGAAAGATGCAGTGCAAAGAAAAGGGACACTAGGAACCAGGCAAGTGGAATCAAGGTCCACAGCTGAGCAGATGGTCTGTGAATAGGGGAAGGGAGAGAACTGAAAAACAAAGAGGGTAAAGCTGACCGGGCTGACTCCCTCCCTCAGCACACTCACTTGTCCTTGAATCTTACTGAGACTCTATTTGCAGGCTCTTACTGAGTCATCTTGTGATCTTTGTCTCTTGAACGAACCTGCCAGGAAAACCTCCAACCCTGCATCAATTCGCCTATCTACCCTTCCACTCACATACCTGATCAGATATGATCATAGAACTCAGGAGAGAATTCTCGTGTGTAGAATGGCACAGTTCCTAATGAATGACCCCCTCCCTCATCTGAGCCCCCGCACGCCTAGTCACTTTTCACCAGATCCATCCAAAAATGTTAACACGTGAGCAGGCTCTTTTGCACACTCTCTTCTGCCCTCAAATTCTATTTCTAGCTTGACTCTCAGCCAACTGCACCTTCTATTCTACTGGGGAAACTGAAAGTCATAGAGTAAGAAATACCTCAACCTCCTGACCCTACTTGTTGACCTGAAAAGCTGTCTGGATCTTTGCTCTCTTCCTTTCCACCTCAGAAGAGATGGTTCTTCAGCTGCTGGAACCAAACCCCACCTGTGCACTCGGGATCACATTTTATCCAAGTCCTTATAGAACCTACTCCATCAAATGCATCCTCCTTTCATCTCCTGGGTCTTCAACTTCTGTGCGACTCACTGTTAACAGATAAGTCTCTCCCTGTTTAAAATAATTGTTGTCCTTTTAACCCTTTCCTTCCCTACTTTCACAGGTGGCTTAAAAGGTTTTTTTATACCTAACGATTTCCACTTTGTCACCTCCTATTCACCTGGCAGGTTTCTGAGCTGGCACTAGTGATAAAGAATCTGCCTGCCAATGCGGGAGACATGAGATGAGGGTTCGATCCCTGGATTGGGAAGATCCCCTGGAGGAGGGCACGGCAACCCACCTCATTACTCTTGCCTGGAGAATCCCATGGGCGGAGGAGTCTGGTGGGCTACAGTCCATAGCGTTACACACAACTGAAGCGACTTAGCATGCAGGCATTCACCTGGCACAACTGAAACAGCTCTCACCAAATCAACAACCCCATGAACATTTTTCTGCCTGTATTTCACTCCCTGCATCTGACACCATGGGCCAACTTCTCTTCTCTCGGTTCCTGTGACTCCAGCCCCCTATCTCTCCATTCCTTTGTGGTCTGTCCTGCTGACTTCTCTTCTGCTCCTTTTCTCTTCTCAGCATTGCGTATTACTTCTAAGATCTCATCCACCGGCCATCACCCAACATTTATACACAGACGAATTTCAAATAACAATCCCAACCTCCTTAGTTCCAGATTCCTCCGTCCAACCTGAAGAACACAATTACTACCCCTATTAATGTTATTTGGGTAAACCAGGCCTGCAAGCTGTTTTGTGACCAGTGCCCTCCACTATTTGTGAACAGTGAACTTCTCGAGTGCCAAACTTCTCTCTTTCCAACTGAACAAAGGTGATTCTGTGTATCTGGGTTTGCGGGAAAAAAATAAAGGGCTGGATAAAGGAAACTTCCTTTGTACAACTATTAGATATGATTAAAAACAAACAAAAAGTACTTAATGTTCCCAAACCTTTCATTGGAGCAGGATGCAGCCACAACTTCTGATATGAAGACCACAAACCACTGCCCAAAAATGGAGAAACATATTTCACTTCAGTAATTACAGCCAGAGAAGTTAAAAGAGAAACTAGCTATTATATTTTAGACATTTTTAGCCTTCTCACACTTTACAGTTCTAGAATTCAGAGAGGATCATGTCATACAATTAAAGTCTCTCCATAAATATATGAAGCAATTATAAGATGTTTAATATGGTGCTTCACACAGAGTACATATAATACATGGTCACTGATGTTGTTATTCGCATTAATTTGATCATTATCTACCATAGTCCACTAGGGATATGATCAGAAAA
Organism: Bos grunniens; assembly: GCF_055505025.1. NCBI lineage: Eukaryota > Metazoa > Chordata > Mammalia > Artiodactyla > Bovidae > Bos > Bos grunniens. Next base: position 3,214,844 of record NC_141176.1, on the reverse strand, counting down.
CAGAGCCAATCAGAAGTCTATCTTCTATTTAGGTGATAAAAACATAGACAGATATAGATGAAGGGCTTTTGTAGTCATCACATCACATTCACTTAGGAGCCTTGTGAGGTGGAAAGGTAATGTAATTATCCTAACTTTACATATAAGGAAGGTGACCCCAAAAGCAGATCAGTACCCCCACAGCAATCAGTTGTGAGGCTTGAACATGCAGTTCTGCCTTCAGATTCCTCATTTATTTCTTCTCTTTGAGACTGAGAGAAGGGTGCAAAGGAAACTGGGGGACATGGATGCAAAAGACATCAGGGGATGAGAGAGAGTTATAAGGGTGTTGTTTTCCAGGTTTCCTCTGTCCCTCAAACTGTAGAAGGTATCAAGTTGTCAATTTATTAGTGAGTGTGACTCTTGAAATTTATCTCTTTACTTTATCATCCCTGTAAACTGTTTGAAAATAGACGTTAGCCTACATTCATGATTTGTTGCTTCTTGCACCAGCATGAAAAGTCAGGACACAGCACCATATCCTACAAAGGCTCAAACTTCTCTTTGAATTTATAATACTTGTTCTAAAAGGAAAAGTGAGATTCTGACAAGGATGGGTCAATTGCCCATCATGTTCTTGGCTTCCTGGCTGATCAGCTAGACCTTCCACAGTGCCAAGCATACGCTGACTGCCCTGGATCACCCAAGGTATGCTGGAGGCCTTAGGAGACCATATGTTAGGCATCTGACATATGCTTAAAAAGGAGCTGGTCATATTTCCAAAAAGGATTTCCATAATGTATCTTCGGCAATGCTAGAATCAGCCCTGCAGCTCATCATGTTTAATTCATGCTTAATTACATTTGAATTCGTGAACTTTCCCATGAAGCCTTCACAATCACACTCCCACTGTAGTAGTCTTACTTGCTGAATTCTTCTGTGCGTAAGCACAAATGTCAGTACCTTGTGAAGTCTCACAATTATGCTATTCACTGTCATTCCTCATCCAGCCAGGACTCAACATAATTTGATGCTGCTGCTACTGCTGCTAAGTCGCTTCAGTCGTGTCCAACTCTGTGCAACCCCAGAGATGGCAGCCCACCAGGCTCCCCCGTCCCTGGGATTCTCCAGGCAAGAACACTGGAGTGGGTTGCCATTTCCTTCTCCAATGCATGAAAGTGAAAAGAGAAAGTAAAGTCACTCAGATGTGTCCGACTCTTAGCGACCCCATGGACTGCAGCCTACCAGGCTCCTCCGTCCATGGGATTTTCCAGGCAAGCATACTGGAGTGGGGTGCCATTGCCTTCTCCTGATAGCTGCACAATTATGAAAATACTATCAAGTAGACATCACACATGTGAACCTAGTGCTAAGCATTATTGTAATGAAGTCAGGGAAAAGTCATGAAATTCCTAGCCAGCCTGAACTTAACAGAACATGAAGTCATTTAACTTAATTGAAGGTATTCACACTGAGTGTTTCTAGTTCAGCAATGGAAATTCCACACAAATTAGAGCTGCTTAGGGAAGGACTGCCTCCAGAGTTGCTTTTCACAGAGACAACAAAATGACCAAATTTACCCTGGCCTTTCCTAGTCACTCTGTCTCCCTCTCTAAGTAGCATTTAATAATCTCCTACCACCATGTTTAAAGCAAGTCCTACAAAGTTCCATATCAGAAAGTCACGGAATCACAGCTGAAAGGAACTTCGCAGATGACCTCATCCTTGACGTTCATTTCACAGATGAGAAACACAGACCCAGAGTCTCCTAATATCACAGCTGCCGAGCAGTAACCTGGACCTGGGACTCAGATTTCCTGACGTCCAAGCCAGGAAATGATTTTCAACATGTACTAGGGCACATCTCCAAAATGGTAGCTGAATGTTACAAGTGAAGTCTGAAGCTTTGTTCCAACCTGACCAATGGGACACCAAGGTTCAAGTTTTGTCTCCTTCCCCACGCAGATGGACCCACCCCCCTAGTCCATTTTTATGCCTGAAATCCTCACCACTAGAAGTTCTTCTTTGTATTTAAACCATTGGGTTCCTAGGGGAATCTTCCTAAATAGAAAGAATGCATTAGACTGCAGAGGCTGGACCCCGAAATGGCCCAAGAAAGCATGGACTTCAAGTCAAGAATCAGGACCTGAATGAATGGCACAGAAGACAGATGATATTCAGAGGTAACAACTAAGGCCAGGGAGGATAACCTGGGCCTGGTGCACAGCCCTGGCAGGGACCTGGAGTCTGAAGGTCTGGGTAGTAAACACGCCTCTGGAGGGGCAGAGTGGGTGCTTATGATAGATGGGGGATGAAGGGACAGAGACTCTAATGAAGAGCACTGAAGCAGGCGCATGACCCATATCCACATACTAGGGCCCATGAAAAGTGACCAGTGACCAGCAGCTCCTTCTCGAGAGAAGCACCACACCTCCTAGCAGCATTTTACTTTTTCATTCCTTTCTCAGAAAAGGGAAGAAAACTTTTGCCTCTCCCTTAGCTACTTTGGCCTGAGGTTTTCTCTAACCGTCTATTAAATACAGGTGCTCATCCCTTAGCTAGAAAGGCCATGGTTTGAGAAAGTCTTCTGAGTTAAGTTCCCAAGCAAATCATCCTCCTCTCATCCTTTTGGTCCAAAGCTTCCTCAAGACAGCTTTGGTCAGTTTTGAAGTCCATCAAATACAGGAAATAAGCTGTAACTGCCTAGCAGCGCCTCTGTCTCCCGCCCCTTTTCTCTGCCTTCGTACCTTATCCATGGGGGCCACACACAGCGCTTACAGTGACACTTAGGTGTTCTGGGACCAGCCCTGCCCTGCTTTAAAATGGTTGAAGATGGAGTGAGTCAGGCAATTCCCGTAGAGGGGTAACCTCCACTGGGGGTGAGATGCTGTATTATGGGTCACTTTCTGGTGTGTATAAGTGAATCCACTGGGGAGGCCCTGTGCCAATCAATGAGAGTGGAGAGAAAAACCCTGGAACACAGGTCCTATTCTCCAGAGCTTCTGATCCAACATAGGAGAGACAGTATATGTGCAGAGATAGCCCACAAAATACCAAGATAGTGAGAGGAAAGGAGAGGGAAAGGGGGTGCATGAGAGGCGTGAGGGAAAAGGAAAATGAAAATGGGTGAGGGAGAAGGGCTGGGGCATGTGTCTCTAGGTAGAGGGTGGCACCAGTTAGGTGAGCACTGTGTTCCTGGCACAGTGCTGTGATTATATTATCTTATCTGATGGTGTTTGTGATTTAAATATAAAATCTCCAGGAAGAAACTGGAATAGTTAGTCGTCTCCTCAGTCTTACCTCTGGGAAATTAGAGGTAAGTCTTACCTCAAGGGAAAGGAAGTGAGCAAAGGTGCACCAGTTACAGATGACAAAGCAAAGCTGGGGCCTGTGGGTTTTGTTTTTTTCTTTGAACTTTGGCTGTGCTGGGTCTTCATTGTGGCTTGAGGGCTCAGCTGTCCTGTGGCGTGTGGGATCTTAGTTCCCCAACCAGGGATCAAACTGTTAGGTAGTCAGAATAGGGAAAAGGAGTCCAGAAAGGCGGTGGTTAAAAAACAAGGAAGGGAAAAGCCCGCGAAAACAGAACAAAGGAAGGTCTGAGGACTGGAGTAAGGACCTCGGGTAGAACAAACAGCACTCCTTGCTGGCCCAATTTACACAGGGCAGGCCCAGGGGGAGAAAAAAAACATGTAAAAAGGGGAACCAAAAGGCCAGGGGGTCTCTCTCTCCCATGCGTGCGCTCTTTCTCTCTTTCTCTTCTCTCCACGTCGGCACGCCCTCACGCCTTGAGGATGTATTTTCCTTTATTTTCGTATTTTCCTTTATTTTCTAAATAAAACTAATTAATAAATTTTATTTATTTTCTAAATAAAACAATGCTATAACATTGTCTGAGAGCAGTGACACGCCAAGGGCTTTAAAGTCCATCATTTCAAATTTTTGTTGAGATGAGACAGAACCAAGGAGATTACGCTCCCTTGACAAAACCTACTTACCTCCCCTGCTTTGGAAGGCAGATTCTTAGCCAATGGACAGTCAGGGAGTCCCAGGCCTGCAGTTTGATAGCAGTGACTCAGTGGCAGAAACTCTGCCTTACAGCACCTTCCTCTGGGAATATTATCTGTCATTCTGTCAGCCTGGCTGTCAGAGTCCCCTCATATCTGGACGGCACAGTTGCCCAATATCTGTATGTGGGTTTGCCTTGAATTGTAACTTCTCCCCTCCTGAGTGACCCCGCATTGTTGTCATTAGTGAGTGACCAAATCCTTACCCTTCAGCTTGTCAGCAATTCAAGTTTCCAGCATGCCGATGGGACAGACCACTGTGGACCTTTGGCCCATCTCTCCCAATACGCTCAGCCATTACAAGTCTCCCTCCTTTTCCTCCACATGCCCACCTGTTCCTCTGAGCACAAAGTCACTCTCAAGTGCCAAGAGCACAGTGGAATTGAGAGATTAGTGATGCAGAGGTGGTGGGAAAGTGGCCGGGAACAAGGGAGCAGGAACACTTCACGCTGAAGACTTTCTCACCCAGAGTCGGCCAGGCCTTTGTGCGCCAGCTTTGAAAGTGCTGGCCACGACCCACCCTGGGCTTGCCAAGATCAGAGATTCTATTGTGGAATGCTCTCTAGGCTAGGGGGAATAATTATTAACTGTGCCTTCCACAGGCTAGGATTATGCCAGGTGGAGAAAACCCTGGACTTTAATCTGCTCCATCTGAAATGTCAAATTGGGCTTAAACACTTCCTAGGGCTCTAAGTGCTGCTGGGAGAGTCAAGCTCTTGATGGCTGAGACCTTCTGTTCTCAGCTCACCCTTTTCTTTTGCATTTCCCCATTAATTAGAATTCTCGGCAAGGGAGAGGATAATCGTTCTGGTTATTATGTACTATCAACAGGCCATTTTCAAGCTTTTACCCAAAATTTAGTGATTAGACCTCAGTCAGCACACTTTCTGGTTATTCTCAGTTGGCCCTTCACACTTGCTGAGTAGACAATTGTCAGTCCTGTGGTTCTGAGATTGAGAAAATGTTAGGCCTCCTTCCACCCTTTATCTCTTTGCCAACAGAGCTCTGAGAGGGGAGGACCAAAGTGCAGGATAACTCACTTCCCTAAAAGAGACAGAGAAAGGCCTCCGGAGGTAAACAGGAAACGAGCTCAAAACAACATCTGGCCACTGGAGACAGCCAAGCACAACCAGGCTGGGAACACGGACCTTCAGAGAGGTGGATTGGTCCTGGTGCAGTTGTTTAGTCCTGTTTGGCGTTAAAACAAGGCCCGGGCTGAGGGGCCCCTCCAGATGGAGACTCGAGGGGGCGCCCGGCGCTGTCAGGCCGGCCTGCCTCGTCATGGCCATCACCGCCATGGGCGCTGGCCCGGTGCCTGGCAGGTTACCAACCCAACAGGAAATGCAGTTACCGCTCAGTCTGTCTCTAAGCTCCATCCACTGCTGGGAAGTCAGATTATTTTCCCAGTGTGACGAAGGCCTGTGTACCCCAAGTTCTGAGGAACAGTCAACACTGTAAAGAGAAGGCGTGCTCCATGCCCCGTCGCCTGAGCCGGCCCCACCCTGGCAAGCCCCTCTGTCGGCGCTCAGTTCAAACCACGCGAGACACGAGCCGCGGTGGGAGGCCGCCCCACCCCTGCCCGCTGCGGCTCCGGCTCCGTAACCAGCCTGAAACATCCCTTCGCTGCTTTCTTAAACCTCCTCCAGACCAGCTTGGGAGCCTGCTTTATTCTTCTCAGAAAGCCTCATTATGTGAGTAATAAGCATTTTCACACCCTCTTGGTGCTGTGTAACGTCATCAAGACCACTGTTGAGGTAGAGGTCCACCCTGGCTTGGTGGATGGATCACAGTACATTGTTCAAAATGCATACAAGCAAATATTTAAAACCTTGACTTGGGGAAATTCTCAATTTGTATTCTTAAGCGTAGAAAGCAATTTGTAAAACAAGGGTTTTGTGACTCCTTTTATACAAAAATAAGTATTTGTATATATGTTTTATCTATAAACTAAAACCTGTTATGGTTGGATGCTCTTGAGCAGGGAAGTGGAGACCAGAAAGGGATTGAAAGGTTATCTTCTTCGTTTAATCTGTGCTTACATAGGTTTGGATCATTTATCATAGATGGTATAATGTGGTTCATATATAAGGCACTGCTGCTGCTGCTGCTGCTGCTAAGTCTCTTCAGTCATGTCCGTCTCTGTGCGACCCCATAGACAGCAGCCCAGCAGGCTCCCCCATAGACAGCAGCCCACCAGGCTCCCCCGTCCCTGGGATTCTCCAGGCAAGAACACTGGAGTGGGTTGCCATTTCCTTCTCCAATGCATGAAAGGGAAAAGTGCAAGTGAAGTCGCTCAGTCTGGTCGGACTCTTTAGGACCCCAAGGACTGCAGCCAACCAGGCTCCTCAGTCGGTGGGATTTTCCAGGCAAGAGTACTGAAGTGGGTGGCCATTGCCTTCTCCAATATAAGGCACTACTGAAAATTAAAATAAATTAAAATGTTGAACCTAAAATAATTTTTAAACAAATTTTAAAATATAAATATAAATAAAATATAAAAGATAAATATATCTTATCTAGATATATATCTTATCTAGATATATATCTTATCTAGATATATATCTTATCTAGATATATATCTTATCTAGATATATATATATATACAAATAATATATCTAGATATAAACATACAGATGTATAGATATAGATATGGCCTCAAATGATCAAATCCTTTGATCCAGTCATTTCATTTCTAGTGATTGGTCCTAAGGGAAAAATTAAAGCTGTGCATAGTAATTAAGAACCCCTATTGCATTATTTTGAAAGTTAATTTTTGGTTCCATCGATGGAACACATGCACAGTTTAAACATGAAGCAGGTTATAAGACTTAAGCTGAACGTAGCAGCTCCTGCCTTCGTATTTCCCATCTCAGAGTCCATTCCACAGATTCCATCTCTTTCCACGTTTTTGATAGTTTTCTTCTGTATGCGTAACTCCATATTTTAAAGTAATATGTTTATCCTGCTACCTTTTGATTTATTCATTGTAGACATAACATAATCTTATTATGGTGTCTGAGGGGCTTCCCTGGGGGCTCAGAAGGTAAAGAATCCACCTGCAATGCAGGAGACCCAGGAAGATCCCCTAGAGAAAGAAACGGCAACCCACTCCAGTATTCTTCCCTGGAGAATCCCATGGACCCAGGAGCCTGGTGGGCTACAGTCCATGGGGTCCCAAAGAGTTGGGCGTGACTGAGCAAGTAAGCACACGCACACGCACACACAGACACACACACATATACACGGTGGCTGAGACTTCAACATTGCTGCCTCATCCTCAGCCCCATTCATCCTTGCTTCCCATCCCTTCTTCCTGTCAATATTATCTCATAATTGTTATTTTCTGTTATTATAGCTACACAAATACTGTACTGAGTCAACAAGTGTGCTACAGTTACATTTCCTTTCTTGTACATTATCTTTTCCTAAAGTTAATTGTTTCTCCTTTTCTCTGTAATTGTCCCTAATATTCTTCCAGTTTTTAACTAGATGTCAATCTAGATCAAGTTGTCAGCTCCTCCTCCCAAGCACATCTAAGGCTTTGTTTTCTTCCTTCTTGTTTTAGATTGTTGATGTTGTTATTTTCAGTCACTTAGTCATGTCCGACTCTTTGGGACCCCATGGACTTCAGCACACCAGGCTTCCCTGTCCTTACCAATCTCCTGGAGCTTGCTCAAACTCATGTCCATAGAGTCAGTGATGCCATCCAACCATCTCATCCTCTGTTGTCCCCTTCTCCTCCTGCCTTCAGTCTTTCCCACAGGATCTTTTCCAGTGGGTCAGCTCTTCAAATCAGGTGGCCAAAGTATTGGAGCGTCAGCATCAGTCCTACCAATGAATATTCAAGGTTGATTTCCTTGAGGATGGACTGATTTGATCTCCTTGCTGTTTTCCATGGCTACCCACTTTTCGGGGTCTTTCTCTGTTTACTCTCTATTTGCCTGAGCTCATCTTCCAGCTGCCTCCCAAGAAGGAAAACAGGGAAGATCCTTTTTTTTTTTAAGTATTCTCATGACTGGAAAATCTTTTATTATTTTTCTTATAATTTCCTCATCTTTGTTTTTATGTCTCTCTTACTAGTTTGATATTAGACTTTCTGGATTGATTTTCTAATTTTCTTTTCTTTCTTCTATTTTCTGTCCCCTTTGGTTCTATTTTCTGAGATCCTCAATTTCATCCTCTAGTCCTTTTATTGAATTGTGTATTCTGCTACCATATTTCTAATTTTAAGGGCTCTTTCTAATCCACTGTTTTTTTTTTATAGCCTCTTGTGTTTGTTTTATAGATATAGTATCTTTTATTGCTTTAAAGATATTAAATATAGATTTTTGTTTGTTTTCTTCTGCATTGTCTGTGTTTTATGGGAACTTTTTTACTTGTTTGTTTGTTGTTCACTTTAATGGTGGATGCATTCCTCAAATAAATAGTGATCCTTGGCTGAACATTCACATTTAAGGCTGGCAATTCCAAAGTTGCTGGTTAGAAGTTCAGTGTTCCTGAGTATGACTTGTCTATCAGTGGAGCATGGTGCACACTGGCATGACTTCTCCACCCATGAGCTAAACTGGATGATGTTTAGTTCTGAAGAAAACAAGGCTTTTGGTAAAAGAGAAATGTCAGTAGCTGGAGATCTCTTTATCTGGAAGAGTTATTTCTCAAAAAATTCTCTAATCCCTCACTGAGGGCAAGGGAATTTTGTGAAAGGCACCATAAAACTGGCTATTAGTGTTACCCAACCAAATGAGGGTCCACTCACTGGCACACAGTATAGTCCATCTGTTGATCCTGGTTTATGGCAAAGGAAAGTGCAGTGTTTAAGGCTCCACACAAGGAGTCCAAGACAACTAGTACTCAAAAAGCCCAGACTCCAGGATGGGTTTCAGCAAAGCATTTTTAAAGGCAAGATGAGGGGAGGACATCCCAGGCTATGTGATCGGCTCATACACAATTCTCTGACTGTTTGATGATGATGTCACAGGGATTATCATTATCAGTCCTCAGGCACCAGAAGACCTGGGGCCATGTGCTCATGGTCATCAGTAGAGTAGTTAATTTCTTCCATTTGGTGGGGATTTTAGCATTTGTAAAACAGTTCATTGGAAGGACTGATGTTGAAGCTGAAAATCCAATACTTTGGCCACCTGATGCGAAGAGCTGACTCATTTGAAAAGACCCTGATTCTGGAAAAGATTGAGGGCAGGAGGAGAAGGGGACGACAGAGGATGAGATGGTTGAATGGCATCACCAACTCAATGGACGTGGGTTTGGGTGGACTCCGGGAGTTGGTGATGGACAAGGAGGCCTGGTGTGCTGCAGTTCATGGGGTCGCAAAGAGTTGGACACGACTGAGTGACTGAACTGAACTGAACTGAAAACAGTTCAGGATTTGCGCATCAGATACTATTATCTATGTACTTCAGAGAGGAGCTAAAGCAGAGGATATGGGGAAGGGAACTTGGGGGATGCTCCATAGGGTTCTGTTTAGCTGTATTTGCATTCAGAAAAGCAGTGGCAGGGAGGGGGAAGGTGCTGTGAACGTGGACGATTCCCAAAGATTATTGTGTTTTAATGGCCCTGCTTACAGCTCTGGGACCTGCCCCCTGCAAATGCTATGACTCTACTGTTACTAGGAGAGGGATGGACAAATTGACTGAAGAGGCAGGTCGAGTGTAGAGTCGGAAAGAACCAATATGTTACTGGGATGGTGTGCCTTCCTCCTCAGAATGTATGGGGCTGGAGCCTTCAGGAAGGCCAGTATAGTTTATTGACACTCAAGATTTCCTAAAGATGAATCCTACTCTTAGGACTAACTCTGACCAACATAAGGAGATAAAATGTTGTAAGCTGGATAAAAAGTACCAGGCAGCAGCCTCCACAGAGCTATATTGCTAAAATAAATCTTTCTGCTAGCTGGTCTGAAGCTCACTGTTTCTGTGTATTGAATTTCAGCCTATTTTTATAGTCATGCATTCCTATAAAGACGCTTATTACAGAATGCAACGACCTGATTAGGAAGAGTAGCTACAGAAAATGAATTATGCAAAGAAAAGAGCTTGCATTCTTAATAAACACACTTGTTAACAAATATGTAGCAAAGAAACAACAGGCTAAGAGCCACTACCCTAGAAATAAATGCTCGTTATTCTAAGAAGAGTATCATTTAGAAATAAACTGTATCATTTGGCAGACTTAGGTAAATGACATCTTAGGACTCAAGAAGATGAAAAGCAATAGCCCTTGTGCCATCACTGGAGAGAATGAAAAATGTCTTTGCTCTCTTCCTGAACTTTTAGTTCAAGCCATGCTCATGTTAGGATCAAGAAAAAAAATCACTTCCACAGCTTCCTTTCTACCTTGCTCAAAGAGATAAGGAGAAGCTTCCAAAAGAAATGCTCAGAGATGGCTCTGGCATGACCAATGCAAATTTGGGTTCCATAATACTGGTTTCTCCCACCTTGAGGGTAGTGATTTCTTGCTATGGAAAATTGAAATTTTGCTTCACTGAAATTCTCTGTATATGTAAAAAATCCTATATTACTCCAGGGAGGTAGGCTTAGTACAATCTCCAATAGACACTATATAGCAACTCAAATATTTAATAACCATAAAACCACATATCCACCCATGACTGCCAATGCCTATATATTATTAGTCACCATAAGTGATTAAATACCTATGAAATGTTCTCAATTCTCTAGACTATAAATAAGTACCCCTACTGTATGCTGACACGTATACTTGTTCAATCCTAGCACTGCTACAGTCGTCTATTGGTATATCTAGTTCCTTCTAGACCCTTAGTTATGAAGGCATGAGTAGAGGAGCTGCTGCTGCTGCTAAGTCGCTTCACTCGTGTCCAACTCTGTGTGACCCCATGGACAGCAGCCCACCAGGCTCCTCTGTCCACAGGATTCTCCAGGCAAGAATACTGGAGTGGGTTACCATTTCCTTCTCCAATGGATAGAGCATCATCCATCATTATATATCCTGCCCAATGCCTAGCACACTGCTGGGTACATAGCAGATGCTCAGAAAATACCTACTGCATGAAAGAGTAGCTTGCTGCTGCTGCTGCTAAGTCACTTCAGTCGTGTCCGACTCTGTGCGACCCCATGGACTGCAGCCTACCAGGCTTCTCTGTCCATGGGATTCTCCAGGCAAGAACACTGGAGTGGGTTGCCATTTCCTTCTCCAACAGTAAGACAATAGTAAGAGTAGCTTACTATGTCTTTATTTAAAGCTCTTCATAAAGGTTGCCTCACTTCTCATTTCAGCTTCTAAATAACTGAGGGATAAGTGTGGAGGTACAAGGGAAGAAAGCATGGATAAGGATCAAATCATCAAATGAATCCAGCTCTTCACATATCTATACTTACTTTTGGATCTCAAATATTGAAAAAAACTCCAAGTATTTAAATGTTTTGAAAGAATGTAAGTTGATGCAATCCCCTTAGCAAGCAATTCAGCACTAGCTTTTAAAGTTGAACTAGTGTAGCCTACAACCCAGCAATCCCATTCCTACCCTCTTTAAGATCTATTGAATAAGTGCACAAGGGGACATGCACCTGAATATTTACTGCAGCTTTGTTCACACCAGAGAAATGGAAACATTTAAGTGTCAGTTGATAAGAGAATGTGGAAGAATGGTGAGTGAGCTGAAATGAACTAAAACTACACAAAACAAGGGGGAATCTTAGAAACATGTGATGGTTGATTTTATATGTCAACTTGGTCAAGCTATGGTGCCTGGTGGTTTCCTCAAACACTAGCCTAGATTTGCTGTGGAGATACTTTTCAGATGTGAGTTAAGATGTATAATCAGTAGACTTTAAGTAAAGCAGATTATCCACCATGATGTGGGTTGTTGTTCAGCCGCTCAGTGGTGTCTGCCTCTTTGTGACCCCATGGACTGCAGCATGCCGGCCTTCCCTGTCCTTCACCATCTCCTGGAGTTTGCTCAAACTCGTGTCTGTTGAGTTGGTGATGCCATCGAATCATCTCTTCCTGTCATCCTCTTCTCCTCTTGCCCTCAATCTTTCCCAGCATCGGGGTCTTTTCCAATGAGTTGGCTCTTCGCATCAGGTGGCCAAAGTATTGGAGTTTCAGCTTCAGCATCAGTCCTTCCAATGAATATTCAGGACTGATTTCCTTTAGGATTGGCTGGCTTGATCTCCTTGCTATCCAGGGGACTCTCAAGAGTCTTCTACAACACCGTAGAAAGCATCAATCCTTCAGCACTCAACCTTATTTATGGTCCAACTCTTATATCCATACATGACTACTGGAAAAACCATAGCTTTGACTAGATGGACCTTTGTTGACAAAGTAATGGGCCCATGATGTGGGTCCATGAGTGGCCTGTGATGTGGGTGGGCCACATATAATCAGTTGAAGGTCTTAAGAGCAAAGATTGGCATTTTCCTGAAGAAGAATTCTGCCTCAAGTCTGTGATGTAGAAACTCTGCTGGAGTTTACATCTCCAGCCTGCCAGCTTGGTATACAAATTTCATATTTGCCAGTCCCTATTATCATATGAGTCAATGCCTCAAAATAAATAAAATTAAATATATATCTCCCACAGGATCTGCCTCTGTGGAGAACCTTGACTAATACAAGAAATAAACATCAGTGATAAAAGTATTTAAAACTACATCCAGTGGGACCATGTTACCATATTTATAAAGCTCAAAAAGAGAGAAGACTAACCAATGTAACGCTTTGGGATGTACACATATGTGGAAAAAATATTTTTACAAAGGAAAGGATAAGCCCCACATGTATGACTCCACACACGCTCTGTGCAGGGGGTCGGGGATGGGGCCCAGACTTCCATTCTGCGGGGTGTTGGTGATGTGCTAGTTCCAACATAGAGCAGCAGGCTTGTGAGTATTCATTCTATTATTTTTGTCTTATATTTTGTATGTATTTTAAAGGAAGAGTTTTATGAAGCAAATATTTTATGTTTAAAACTTTTAAAATAATGCGTTTTCTAGGCACCTATGTAAAAGAACATTGTGCTGAGTTCTTTTGGTTGGCTTAGCCACTGTTTTAACATAAAATATTTCTTCCTGGAAGCCTCTCTCTGTTCCTTTTTCTTTAGTAAAACTCTTTCCTCTTTTATCCTTGTCCCACTTATACTTTTCACAGCTTCTAATCCATTAACCACTCTGACATATGGATTTAAATGCCCTTCTTATTACACTCTGTTGGATTCCATTTCTCTGGGTCTGACTTCTCCAACTCTGCTTCATAATCAGTAGCTTTCCATTAACCTTGATTTCCAGCTCCTTCCTCTGGTGGCACTGCCAGCTCCCTCATGCTCACAGGGCCCAGGCTCTGAGCCACGTCCCAGGAGAGTGCAGTGTCTCCTGCTGACTCCTTGGGCTTTGGTTCTCTCTCCTTTGACCTTGTTCTTTTGCTTAAATAATTTCTCTTAGCCAAAAGTCCACACCTGTTCCTGTAAATTTCTTTCCTTCAATTCTCTCTTTGACCTTCTCTAATCCAGCTTTTACCCACTCCACTCCACTGAAGCACAGAACTACCAATTACCTCCTCCTGGGGGCTGAGCCTCTGGGCCAGCTGGGCCCCCTTGACCTCACAGCTGCCTTTGATCTTGTGAATCACTCTCCCTGAGTCCATTGATAACTCCCACAAGGACCAGGCAGAATGTGTTCTTTGCCCAGAAAGCAGAAGAGTAGCGAGCAGCTGGTTCAGGGCATTTTGCTTGCTCCACAGTAGTTCCCAGCTCAGGGAGGGGAGCCCGAACAGGAGAATCCTGTTTCATCTGAAAGGGTTGATTGTGCAGGCTGAAGAAACTTGAGGAAAGAAAAGAGCTGCTGATTATCAGAAATGCAAATCTTTCAAGTAATTTTTCATCAATTTATAAGTGGTTGAATAAACTGAAAATTCTGAGGGAATTTGAACTGGGGCCAGTGTTCACTGTAATAACTTGTCTTCTCTCTCACTTTTTTACCATTTTCTGAGCAGCATTATTTGGGATTTTATTTTATAACTAAATATGTGAGCAGCACATAGGGAATTATTTGTTTGCTTAGTGTTTGTTTAGATTTAGAAAGAGCTAGAAATAATCTTTTTTTCTCTGAAATCATACTTTGAAAAATCTTCCCAACATGGATGGACCTAGAGATTGTCATACTAAACGAAGTAAGTCAGACGGAGAAGGAAAAATATCCTGCGACACTCCTTATATGTGGACTCTAAAAAGAAAATATACAAATGAACTTACAAAACAGAAACAGTCTTCAGACTTAGAGAATGAATTGAGGGCTGTAGGGAAGGGAAAGATAAGGAGAAGGGAGAATTAGGGAGTTTGGGAGGGACATGCACACACTGCCATATTTAAAATGGATAACCAACAAGGACCCACTGTATAGCACAGGGAACTCTACTCAATGTTATGTGGCAGCCTGGATGGGAGGGAAATTTGGGGGAGAATGAATACACGTAGATGCATGGCTGAGTCTCTTCACTGTTCCCCTGAAACTATCACATTGTTAATCGGCTATACCCTTAAAACAAAATTAAAAAAAAATTTTAAATCTTCCTTTACGGTCCTTACAGTAATTTATCACATATGAAGACAGGATGTATTACTTATAATATAATTGTTTGGATTTGAGTTGATAATCTGTACTTGGACATTCAAGATAGACTCACAAATGTATATCCAAATTAGTATTACTAATTTACCTCTATAATTTCGTATACCTCAGGACTCTCTTCTCCCTTTGCCTTTACTATCCTCTTCCATATCTCTGCTCCTGTAAAGTTTTTTTGATTATTGTTTTTGTTTGTTTGTTTCCTGACTTAAAGACCTCCTCGCCCTCTCATTTCCTCTGGTCAAAATTCCTCCCGTTATTTGACCAGCAGTAGTGTTCGGCTTATACCCTCTCTGACCTTATTTTGTTTTGTGTATTTGCTATATTATATCTTTAACTTTTTATTTGGAAATAATTTCAAACTCATAGAAAAGATGCCAAAATAATACAAAGCATAATACCTTTTACACAGAGAAACAAATTTTAACATCTGCAATATTTGTTGCATCTTCTCCTTTCTATGCATGTGTTCTGTCTAATATTTCCTGTCTAAACTTGTTTCAAATAGATAGCATCTATCATGTCCCTTTATCCCTTAACATTTCAGTATAGATTTGGTAAGAATAAAGCTATCATTTTATGCATCATTGGTACAACTTCAGAAAATTTAACATAGATATGCTTTTTATCTAAAGCAGTCCATATTCCGATATTGTCAATTGTTCTAATAAAGTCTTTTATCATTTTTTGGAACCTCCAACACAGGATCCAGCTTAAGATCACATATTCCATTTAGATTGTATTTAATCAAAATCATGTCACTGCTTTGAATTTATCGTTACAACTAATAAGTAATCTGGAGGTAATCATATTAAGAATATATACAAATCCTGCTCTTCATCACACTCTTCCCTCTAGATTTAGTATCCAGTAATGATTCGTGCTCCAAACCAATCTTTTTATGGTAATTGAAAACTGGTGAATTTCTAACTCTACTCTTCCATCCACATTTATCTGTCTGAATTATTCTTTAAGGAAGAACTCTCTCTTTTCCCAATTTTTTACCATCTAATTATTATCAGCATAGGTTCATATATTCCTATTTTATTCAGTGGGTTACTACTCTTGATTACTGTGATGCTTAAAATTGTCTCAGATTTGGCCAGCAGAAGCCTCTTCAAGCTGGCTTGTGTGTGCTTTTGTTATGTCCACACATTTTTCTGGGTCTCTTCTTTACTTCTGCCATAACAAGATGGTCCAGGCTCATCTTGTATCTTCCTATCCTAGCCCT
Organism: Bos grunniens; assembly: GCF_055505025.1. Classification (NCBI taxonomy): domain Eukaryota; kingdom Metazoa; phylum Chordata; class Mammalia; order Artiodactyla; family Bovidae; genus Bos; species Bos grunniens. The sequence goes on along the minus strand of NC_141176.1, from coordinate 3,198,951 downwards.
AGAATCAGCCATTTATTTATGCGTATCACAAATGTTACTTTAGTACCTGCATGTACCAAGCATTCTTCTGGGCTTCACAGATGAAGTTAATGAGATGAGACCAACATTAGTATTTCCCCCATATCTCACATGCTTCATCCTATCCCTGTGTGGGGAAGTACATGAATTTCTCACAGGTCAGATTGCTTATGATCTGACTGAGTAAAGTTACTTTCTTAAGTAATTTTCTGGTTATCTCAAAATTTCTCTCTTTGCTAAATCAGGAGCAGGGTGATTGTATGGGTCAGTAAGAAGTAACTGAGTCTAAGGCTGTTTTCAGCCAGCAAGGAGGGTTGCTGCAGGGGTTCCACCGTGGGAGGAGAGCACTCCCCAATGTCCCTGCTGTAGTGCCCACCTGCTGGGGACACTGTTGGATGGGAGAGCCACAATGTTGGCTTTCGCGAGCACAGGGTATGGGATCAATGTTTTAGGGAGGAAGTTATATGGCCAAGTCAGAGATCTGGATCAGTTTAAAGCAGCACGGTATAGTCCATATTTCATTTCCTGTGGAATTGGTTACCCATAGTCTACAGTTGTTTGAAAATATTAAATGGAAAATTCTGGAAATAAATACAATTTCCTGTCTTCTGACTAGCATGATGAAATCTCTGGCCAATCCCACCCAGTCCTTTCCGGACCTAAATCGTCCCTTTGCTGGGTGCGTCTGAGCTGTACACACCACCTGCCCATTAGCATAGGAAGAAACAGTATGCACGGGGCACTGTGATAACCTCGGTTTTAGGCATCGTGAAGGGGTTTTGGAACACACCCTTGCAGGTACAGTGGAGGGCTACCATACTGCTGAAGACCATGTGACTCTCCATCCTGCTCCCTGTGCTTCAGCCACAGAGCCTTTCTTGCCATTCATCAAAAAAGCCAAGCTCTGCAGGCTCTCTGTGTTCCCCACAGTTCCCATCTCTCACCTCCAAGACCCTCCCCTGTTCATTTCTTTAACATTACCTTTGCAAACTGATTAAAAGACATTTGCTCCTTAGAAGGAAAGCTATGACTAAGTTAGACAGTGTATTAAAAAGCAGAGACATCACTTTGCCAACAAAGGTCCGTATAGTCAAAGCTATGGTTTTTCCAGTAGTTATTTATGGATGTGAGAGTTGGACCATAAAGAAGGCTGAGTGCTGAAGAACTGATGGTTTTGAACTGTGATGTTGCAGAGTCTCTTCGACTCTCAAGAGCAAGGAGATCAGACCAGTCAATCCTAATGGAAATCCTGGATATTCATTGAAGGACTGAGGCTGAAGCTGAAGTTCCAATACTTTGGCCACCTGATTGGAAGAACTGACTCATTGGAAAAGGCCGTGGTGCTTGGCAAGACTGAAGGCAGGAGGAGAAGGGGACGACAGCGGATGAGATGGTTGAATGGAATCATCAACTCAGTGGGTTGATGAGTTTGAGCAAATTCTGGGAGCTAATGAAGGACAGGAAAACCTGGCATGCTGCAGTGAGTAAGGTCACAAAGAGCTGCACATGACTTAGCAACTGAACAATTATACACTGCACGAGATTCTTAAAGAACATGGCAAGGAGCTTGGGTTTTCATTCAAGGGCAAGAAACTCTTTACAAAAAAAAAGAACCATCATGATGTTTAAGGTAATTGACTATAGATGTACGTACCCTCTCACTCGAGCTAAGAATTTAACAACCTAGATGAAAATGTTAATACTCTCACCTCTGTAATCTAGAAGACTTCCTTGCAATCTGAAAACCTAGAAATGAACAAATCACTGCATAGAGATTCAGAATACATGAAATGTCCCATGGTGAGGCTTTAAGCAGAATCTCCTGCTTTATTTAGGGGTGCAGCTTCCTTCCTTGGTCATGCTGCTTGAAATTATTAGTGGACTGTTAGGTAGACTTAAGGGACTGTTGACAGTGTAATTTACAACATTTAGTATAGATGAAATGGGAATATTTTTCATACCCAGTTGTGCAAAGCTGAATGCAAAAGGCAAATGACTGAAAAGGTGTGTTTGTGTTAGTAATGTTTCATTTTGAACACCTTTCTCTCTAAAACCCCACTCACTTTTTTTATTTATCTGGAAAGTAGTAGAAAGCAGCAAAATATCCCTGAAGAAATGGAATCCTGGAAGCTTAAATATCTAGATTTTTAGAAATTTAGACTTTGAAAAAATATGTAATTAATCAATCTGATAATTGGATGGCAAAATAATCAGATTGTGATTGCTTTATTCACCAACAGGTAAAATTATTCATAGTCAAGATTGGAGAGATTAGCTAAAAAAAATAGATATGAAGAAACATTGTTATATGTTTTTTAAAATTATTTTTTCTGATTATAGAAGTAACATTCAAAAAGTAGGATGTCTTGAAATAAATGAAATAAGTTTGCTACACTCTCCTCATCCATATATACTATTATTACTTTGATATGTCAGTCAAAGAATTGAGGTCATACTGTAAAGAGAATTTTATATTCTGACTTTCATAATCATTTTCTATTATGAGTATTTCTTCTTATTAAATAATCTTCAATACATGATTTTGAGTGCATACATGTTATTTTGGCATGCATGTAACACCTAATATATTCAACAGCTTCCTTGTCTCAGGAAATTTAGATTGTTTCTGATTTCTAGTTAAAATGAATAATATTTTAAAGTTCTGATTTGAAAAGTGGCAGGTAGACTCCAAGCACTTTAGCCCTCTGCTTTCTCAAACCTGGCTAAAATATCAGTAAAAGGACATTAATCCACAAGGAAAAAAGAGCGTGCAAGAAGAGACCTCAGGAGATTAGAGATTTCAGGACAGTTTTTGGAAGCTAGAAAGTGTATAAACGAGAGTGACTGGCTTAGTGAAGAAGACAAAGAGGAGCCAAAAGGCTGCAGAAGAGGTAGCAGAAAGAAGCCAGCCAGTTGACCCAGCAAATGCTGAGAGGTTCTGCTCTTGGGAATATATTGCTATTAATAGTTCTTCCCTATGGGTACCCTTTTTTAAACATCTGTCTTTCTGCAATACCCGGTCAAGAATGACAGTCATTTTTAACCTTGACCAAGTTAAGGGTCAATGACCTCTCAAAGGGCAAGGTCAGAAGACAGAATTTTTGATCACTGGTTATTCAGGGAGAACCTTTACTTTTAATGTGAAGTAAGAAATAGGGAGTAGGCACACCCTATATTTTGATCTTCCCCTCTGCCCCCAGCTCCATCCCCCTATCCCTCTGTCCAGTTTCTCCTAAGTTCTCATTTGTAAGATAAATAAATATAATATACCTTTATAAGGTAACAACTTGCTTTTTCAGAATATTTAAGCAGTGTACAACTCTAACATTTCATTTCAGTAGACCCCACCTCTAAGCTTTTCCTTGCATGCAATGTAGATTTTATATCTATATATATAGATATACATATATATAATTTTATTCACTGTATATGTTGAAAATCTTTAAACATATACAATTTACTGAGTCATGGAAGAAACTATAAATCTATTTACGTGATTTTGAAAGTAGACCAGCTTGTACCAGGAAACTTAACATAAGCTACTGATGGTAAAATAAATGGGTTCTTATTATGTTCAAATCTGAGTGCTTGGTTTTTGACACTTGCCCTTGATGTTGGTAACACCACACTTGAAGATTTTCCACCTCCATGTGATCATAGCTCTTACATTACTGCATTTATTGCATAGCATTGTAACTATTTACTCAAAGACCTGTCTCACACACTAGCCTAGGAGATCACTGAGGCCAGAAACCATATTTCCACTCCTTCAACACATATTTTTTGAGCATCTGTTATGTATCACTGTGTGGCAGGGACAGGAAATACAAGGAGGAATAAGTAAACATGGTTTATTTCACCAAATGCAACATGGTCTGAACCCCAGACTGGTATGTTAATTAGCTATTTCCACTGTGATGCTCTATCACAAATCACCCAAAACATGGAGGCTTACAACCACAAGTTTGTGTTCTGCCCACAGGTCTCCTAGTTCTCTGTAGTTTGCTTAATCTGGGCCAGGCCTCAGCATACATTGTGCTTCAGGCCAAAGGTTGGCTGGAACTGGATCATTGTTGTGAGTTAGGTTCAGGTCTAAGTCATTTGTGTTCATTCTGCGCCTCAGACTTCTCAGAGCATGCTCTCCTCGAGGGGGATCACTGAAGCACAAAATGTCAAATGCATTAACATCCTCTGCTCCTTGACATCCATTAACTTTCCATTGACCAAAACAATGGAAAATGTCAGCGCAACCTCAATGCCAATGCAACGGAATGTGACCTCTGTGGAAGGGCACTGCCAAGTTCCATAGTCTGGTCATTATGGGGTGGATGTCAAGAATTGCAAGTGGTCTTTCAATCTACTCTACTAGATGACTATTTTGTTACACCAAACCATCCTACCTCCATTCATCACACTTTAAACAATTTGCTCAGTATTGTCTCCCTTTTCATCTGTAAGCGCCATAAAGATGGACATCTGGCCTGTTTTAGTATCTAGTCACTAACTTATCCTATACACAAAGAAAAGGCTCAGTAAATTAGTATTTGAATTGAACTGGTGGTGAGTGTCATGCTAGGGAAGTTCAGAGAATAAGAGATCATATGGAACATACGGTATACCGTATCATATGGTAGCATAGCGTTACCTGCTTAGTAGTATCACCTGAGGAACTTTAAAAACTGTGCCTCACTCAGCAAAGCAGAACATTCTAGTTTTAATCTGTGAAAGCAGAATGTTTCAGATGCATCCCAGGTGATTCTAACATGTAGCTAGGGATAAGAATCACTGATCTGGGAGCAGCTATCTTGGATTTGGGCTGTCAAGGACGAGTCTGTGAAGAAAGCATATTTAAACAGAGACTAAGACTGACGGGGCTTGCCGGGTGGAGCTAGTGGTAAAGAACCCACCTGGCCAACGCAGGAGACATGAGAAACCTGGGTTTGAGCTCTGGTTTGGGAAAATCTCCAGGAGGAGGGCACGGCCACCCACTCCAGTAGAACATTCCATGGACAGGATCCTGGCTGGCTACAGTCCGTAGGGTCACCAAGAATGGGACACGATGGGGGCAAATGCGCACGCACTTTCTGCGCATGCTCGTTGGCACCACAGGACTGCCAGAAGTTCGGTTTGACCCCGGTGGCGGAGGAGATGGCCGTGGAGGGAAGGCCTTTAGCAGAGGGGGTTGTATGCGAGAGGCACGGAGGGAAGAGGGCCTCCACTTGGTGTCTGGATCAGGGTGCAGTGAGGGATGTATGTGGAAACTAACAAATGTCACCCTGGGCAGAATTCTTACACAAAACGACCGGAAACGCTTAGGATTGGGGGTGGGGGGGCCTTCCCAGCCAGGAAGCAGGGGTTTCTCAGGAAGGGTTCTGCCCTGTCTGAGCAACTTCACTCAGCTACTTGCCAAGGTGAGGCTTTTGTTTAGTGCAGCTTTTGCCTGAGCGTATTTTTGTTGCTGCTGTTATGATGCTGAACTCTTTCCAACTTTTCTTTGTTTATGTAGCTCCAAGCGGCCATCTAATTTTGAGAATATGAGAATCTTTCCATGCAACGTTTTTGTCCAAGGTGACTGCTGAGCTACATTTTCATAGTAGGCAAGCAGATTTATTTTTGTTCATGTATCTGTATAAGAAATAATCATACCAAGAACATTTCTGCTTTTGAAAAATTCTCTTTAACATAGACTTCACGCAGCTCAGTAGTCTCCCTCTACAGATCCATATGATGAATCTATTTCAGACTATTTTTTAACCAATAAAAGCTTGTCGCTCTTGTCAAAATGATTTACCTTCTTTCATTCAATAATGAAAAATATTTATCCATCATGTTTTATTTCTTGTCTCAAGAAGCTTAGAGCTAAAATTGCAGAATTCAATATTAGCCCAGGCTTGGAGTATAATTCTCTTCCTGCCTATCACATTTGAATTCTTTCCCTTTATCTTTAGCAATTCTACTCTCCGTGTGTTTTTAGTGGTAATCTACCTTCAGTAGTCTTTTGAAGCAAGATTACAAATTACAGAACTCTTACTAGATGTTATGGCCAAAAAAAAAAAAAAAAGGCATGTAAGACTCATTCACTGTCCAGGAATCTTCAACCTACTAAATATTCAGAAAGGAATTTCTCTTCCAATAAGTTTATTAATGCTGCTGCTGATGCTAAGTCGCTTCAGTCGTGTCTGACTCTGTGTGACCCCATAGACGGCAGCCCAGCAGGCTCCCCCATCCCTGGGATTCTCCAGGCAAGAACACTGGAGTGGGGTGCCATTTCCTTCTCCAATGCATGAAACTGAAAAGTGAAAGTGAAGTCACTCAGTAGTGTCCAAATCTTAGTGACCCCATGGACTGCAGCCCACCAGGCTCCTCCATCCATGGGATTTTCCAGGCAAGAGTACTAGAGTGGGTTGCCATTGCCTTCTCTGGTTCATTAATGAAAGGCTTATAATTTTCTAGACCTCAAATTATGTTGACAATAGGCCAAAACTAAAATTGTATTTCCTTGCATTCTATCTGAAAAATCAAAGTTATAGCCACTTTTATTCAAAATTCTTCCAATAGCATATACAGAATATTCTTTTCTGCAAAGACATATATGTGTGGATTACACACACCTATGAAAAGGCAGTAGTAGTTGATAGTGACCAATGTATCATTGTGAAGGTTGGCAAATATGAAATGCTTATTTGCAGCAGTTAAGAGTTGGAAGGTATATGGGCACTAATAATGAAATAAATGCATAAATATTTGCTGCCTGCTGCCTTTTCTGCAGCTTTCCAGAGGAAAAAGGCATCAATTGAAATCAAATAATTTCAAGCCTTGTCATTTGCAACAGAGAATAAAATCTAAGAAAACTGAGTATTCTGTCCCAAGGAAGCAATGAAAATAGGATTCAATAAATCAGCAAATAGAGGCCTTCCAAAGAAAATAGGCCATTCCAGATCCCAACACTAGGGTTGTATTCTAATCTACCTCCTTTGAATAAGAAAAGTAATTTTTTTAAACCCTCTAAAAAATATTCCTTACCACAGTTCTACCTTCCAAATCTAATTAGCAATTTTATTACTTCATTTTATTAACATCTGTTAATCTTGAAAGACATATTAATGGCTTTGTAGTGATCCCTTTCTGTTCTGTATCTTTGAAGAAGAAAACTTATTTCTATTTACCAACGTGAAAGAAAAAGAGATATAAGGCAAGATACTTAGCATAGAAAATGTCATAAACTTCCACCTGAATAAGCAGAAGAGCAGACACGACAAGATTGCTTTGGTAAACAGCACCGTGTCATAGACCAGTCAATACATTTAATGCTAATTGTAATGTACTGTTGTCAAAAACTGTACTTATTCTCAAACTTAATTTCTGATTTATGTCATTTTACATAAAGTAATTCTGAAAAGCTAAAGCTTATTGCATTCAGTTCCTGCTAATGGGAGACTGACATGATGTAAGTATCTTCTATTTTGAGTATTTGAATATCAGGTTTGGTATTCTTTGTGGGTTCAGAGTGGACTGGTGTTTGCTCTGTCAACCTCTACCCACCCCAGACTTCCAGTAACACAGCTCAAAATACCAGTGAATCAAGACTGACAGGTCTTGACCTGAGCCGTATTTATAGAAAGCACTGGTTTGTCTCCAGAGGTAATATCCTTCACAAAGGCCTATAGAAATACTCATAATGCACTGTGGAGTGCCTCGGTCATTTTGTTCAGTAAGAGGTGCATTTCTAAAATAGGAGAATAGAAATTCAGTTTTTTTATTTGATTACAAGTCTCCAGTGAACTGTTGTGTGGTTGTTCCTTACACACCAGTTCCTATTCCTTGGGACAAAGATAGGAACTATAGGATACGGAGCCATAACATGCTGTTCTACAGAAGCTGGAAGGTATCACAGGGCCTTGCTGCTATGGATGTAGAAAAGTCCTGCCTGGTCAGAGAAACTGCATAATGCAAACTTGTGCTGAGCACTGGTTCTTGGTCCAGCCATCCCAATCTCTCTCTCTCTCTCCTCCCTGGCTCCGTTTCTTATTCTATTTAAAACTACCTGGTTCACATTTACCTTTATAGAAATTTCTGACTAGATAATTCACACCCTTTTAAGGGAAAAACATAGCAGAATGCCAGGTTCTATAAGACATTCACAGAAAAGAATCTAATAATTTCCTACAGTTATTCTTCTCAGCATGGTATGGAAATACATTCACTGCGTTAATTTTCTTTTCCTTCTCATTGCCAAAATTATTTGTTGCTGAAAACTGAGGTGTTGTATTATAGTTATTATTTATTTTGATTATTTTAAAAATTCAGTTTGATAGGAATCTTAAGAAGAAAAAAAAATCCCACAAAGTTTAAATGTGGTTACAAAAGGCAGCAGAGGAATTTGAAGAGAACAGATCTGATGAAAAAGAAAAATGGTTTAGCATTTTCAACCAACCTGAGTGGAATCAGTGAAAAGCAGGAAGTCTCAGAAGGAAACAGCAACAAAGTAAAAAGGGTTTATAAAAGAATAAATAGCCACTTCCAGAGTTGTGTTGAAAGGGATAAGGTGATATTTTTTTATCTGAGGCTATAATGAAAAGACCAGAATTACAGATTTGATGCCTCTATGGGAATCAAACTTTTCCAAGACAACAAACAGACTTTCTTCCCTGGCTAAGAATCTTGAAAAGACTTAGAAACATGGGCCTGATAATATAGAGTTGTTGATCACAATCTGTGATGGAAACAACACATAATAAAGGGTCAGGGTGATGATGATAATTGAGAACAGTCCCACAAACTAATCTGAATGGTTTTTAAAGCTGGAGCCTTCTTAGGCGATGACTACCTATAGATTATGAAATGAGTGGATTAGGATGTAGTCTTCACTGTTACTGCTGCTGCTGCTGCTGAGTCACTTCAGTCGTGTCCGACTCTGCTCGACCCCATAGATGGCAGCCCACCAGGCTCCTCTGTCCCTGGGATTCTCCAGGCAAGAACACTGGAGTGGGTTGCCATTTCCTTCTCCAATGCATGAAAGTGAAAAGTGAAAGTGAAGTCGCTCAGTCGTGTCCGACTCTTAGCAACCCCATGGACTTCAGCCTACCAGGCTCCTCCGTCCATGGGATTTTCCAGGCAAGAGTACTGGAGTGGGGTGCCATTGCCTTCTCTGTCACTGTTACTAACTGTGGAGATTGTTCTGCAATCAGTTCTGCCTTGATTATTGTCAGTAGCCCAGGTGGCATGAGCAAATGGTGTGCTGCAGTGGGGAACCCAAGGACTCAAGGTGAGGCCTGAGCCTCTTTTCTCTTCTACTACCCAACCATTTAATGCCCTGTGTGGGGAAGCCCTATACATCCCCTATGTCTTAGTTTCTTCAACTTTCAGATAATAATAATAATACTTGCTAGTATTCACTTATGTATACTCTGCTGGGTTGTTATGAGTATCAAATTATATGAAAGAAGGAAAAAAATCTTAGAAAAGATTTAAACCATTGATAGATTTATTGATCAATGCTACCAGAGGTCATTCGTGCATCTCCTCAAAGCTCAGATTTCATAGCGATTGATAGCATGGATATTAATTTTATCATTTTCTAAACTTTGTCTCTTAACATATTCCTACTTAAAAATAGTAGATGAGATGAATTTTGCAAAGGGGACTTGTCTTTTACTCTTGTTTTATTTTGCTGTAAGTCTGAAAGTCCTATTGTTAGAGACTCGATTTTTAGTACTTGGGAGACTTAGAAAAGAAGTTCAAATTCAGAGACAAGTTTTAAATCCCTTTCACAAGTATTTCTGTGGTGGTGATAACAGTATTAACTGCATTGACAAAGACCTTGACTTCCTCTATGGTTATGTCAAATGCATGCTGTAGTTTGAAAAAGATAGAGCAATACTTTCTGGGAAAAGCCAGCTAGCCTCCGACAGGTTTGCACAGAGCGGGAGATCCTCAGTACAGTCTCCAAGGGTCTGGATCATGGATGCAGGTTGGAAATTCAGTATGTTCCTGAATAACTGGACTCAGGGGCATACTCAAACCAACACAACTCCTGAGTCTGACATAAGACTCCAGACCACCAATCTATTCACTTACAGCAAAACTGTCTCTCTCCATGGGTAAATCTAGGCAGGGCGATGCTCACCAGAAGATTGTCTGATGGGCATGAAATCAAAAGTTTGTGCCTAACCTGAATATCTGCTCTGAGATGCCTGCATGCACAGGCCAGGGCCTTGGGCTCATGGTTCAGGGCACCAGTCTTCTGGACAGGACTGGAGATGGATAGTCCATGCCCTCTTTGACTACCCTATTATTGACCTTTTTGTTGACTTAAGCTTTCAGATTAAGACATTTATTTTTTCCCCTTTGCCATATGAGTACTTTCTATTCCATTTTACCCTAGGAGGCATTCTACCTCTGTGAGGTCATCATATATCTTTGCTCTAATATATTAAGTGTTTGTTTCGTAGAAATACTTGGAAGGTGATTTTTCCAAGTTCCTGGGCCGCGCCTCACTGTGGCCACAGGCAACACTCCAGGTAACTTCTCACATTTCTCCAAACTTGCTCTGGATCTTTGAGCTCAGTTCGATACGGAATATCCACTATATCCTCTGAAATTTCAGTACCACTTTACAAGTTCATTCCTTTGTGCCCACTGGGTAGGGCTAGTGTTCGCTAAGAGAGCTACACCACCCAACTCAGTTAGACTGTAGGGCTTAAGTCATTTTGCTTGCATAGCCCTTCCCTCCAGTGGACAAAAATAGAGAAAGTGAATTATCCTCATTTTGCAAGAGTGACAGTGTTGAAATCAGTCTTCAAGGACTCATTTTGTTTCATGTGCTCCTAGTAGCTATAAGCCTTCCTCTTGACTAGCAAGATTTTATCAAATTAAAAAAAAAAAGTTATCAAAGAAAAATATTGTGTCCTTAATCACTATAATCACTATAAGATTTAAGCAACTACGCCATAACTGAATCACTTTGTTGTGTACCTTAAAATACCACAAATGGTAAAAACCAACTGTACTTAAATTTAGAAAAAACAAGCAACTATTCCAGCCCTAGATTCAATGGATTACATGTGTAATTGCAGCTAATATTTCTTGAGTACTTACTCTGCGCTAGGCTGAGTATTAAGCATTTTCTGTGGATTACTTCATTCAGTTCTTACAATGACCTTATGATATAAACAGTTGTGTGTTTGCATATTAAGTCGATTCAGTCCTGTCCAACTCTTTGCTACCCTATGGACTGTAGCCCACCAGACTCGTCTGTCCATGGAATTCGCCAGGCAAGAATACCATAATGGTTTACCATGCCCTCCTCCTGATCTTCCTGACCCAGGGATCAAACCAACGTCTTCTGCATTGACAGGTGGGTTCTTTACAACTAGTGGCACCTGGGAAGCCCTATAGGTAGTTAAATTATCCCATTTTATGGATGGTGAAATGGAAAGTAAAAACAGACGTAGAAGATGAAGCCAGGACATAAACCTGCTGATGAAATCTGAAGCAGTGTGGTGACAAGAGTGTTCATTTCCAAAAGCCTTTGTTTTTCCCATGGTACTTGTCTCTGAGTTAGCCTGATCCCAATGGCAAAGATAGATCTAGATATTTGCAAGTGCTAATCATCTTGGCAAGACCTGGGTGAATGAAAAGTGAAGTGTAGAAACTTGGGTTTCTTTGTTACAGGAGTTGTGTCAGGCCCTGCTTGGATCAGCTATGGTTCCCAGCAGACAAATTTCTCAGCTGCCACAGAGCCATAAACACAGATCTGGGATCTACCAATCAGTATTCTGAGCTGTTCAGGAGAATGTCATACAACTGAGAAGTACTGAATTAAGATTTGAACTGAGAGGCTTCCCTAATGCTCCAGTGATTGAGACTTCGCCTCCCAAAGCAGGGGGGTACTGGTTTTATCCTTGGTCAGGGAACTAAGATTCCACAAGCCTGGTGGCCAAAAAATCAAAACATGAAACAGACACAATATTGTAACAAATAAAATTACTTTTAAAATGCCCCCCCACACACACACACACAAAAGACTTGAACCAAACAAAGGGGTTTGTGCACTACAAAACCATAACTCAAAAAAATTGTCCAGTGTTTTTGAAGGCTCATAGTTTTCACATAATTTCCAGAACATTAGATATTTGCTGGTTGTGTATATGCACATTTTCTACTTCCAGACCTACGTTACTTGGGGACACAGTTTTCTCCTGAGAGCCCCGTGGAGAGAAACTTATGCCTCACCCAATACTCATAGGATTCAGTTCAGTTCATTTGCTCAGTCGTGTCCAACTCTTTGCGACCCCATGGACTGCAGCACTCCAGGCCTTCCTGTCCATCACCAACTCCCAGAGTTTACTCAAACTCATGTCCATCAAGTCAGTGATGCCATCCAACTGTCTCATCCTCTGACGTCCCCTTCTACTCTAGCATTCAATGTCTCCCAGCATCAGGGTCTTTTCAAATGAGTCAGTTCTTTGCATCACGTGGCCAAAGTATTGGAGTTTCAGCTTCAGCATCAGTCCTTCCAATGAATATTCAGGACTGATCTCCTTTAGGATGGACTGGTTGGATCTCCTTGCAGTCCAAGGGACTCTCAAGAGTCTTCTCCAACACCACAGTTCAAAAACATTAATTCTTTGCTGCTCAGTTTTCTTTATAGTCCAACTCACATCTATATATGACTACTGGAAAAACCATAGCTTTGACTATATAGACCTTTGTTGGCAAAGTATTGTCTCTGCTTTTGAATATACTGTCTAGGTTGGTCATAACTTTTCTTCCAAGGAGTAAGCATCCTTTAATTTCATGGCTACAGTCACCATCTGCAGTGATTTTGGAGCCCAAAAAAATAAAGTTTCTCACTGTTTCCATTGCTTCCCCATCTATATGCCATGAAGTGATGGGACTGGATGCCATCATCTTAGTTTACTGAATGTTGAGTTTTAAGTCAATTTTTTCACTTTCCTCTTTCACTTTCATCAAGAGGCTCTTTAGTTCTTCTTCACTTTCTGCCATAAGGGTGGTGTCATCTGCATATCTGAGGTTATTGATATTTCTCCCAGAAATCTTGATTCCAGCTTGTGCTTCATCCAGCCCAGCATTTCTCATGAAATACTCTGCATATAAGTTAAATAAGCAGGGTGACAAAATACAGCCTTGACGTACTCCTTTTCCTATTTGGAACCAGTCTGTTGTTCCATGTCCAGTTCTAACTGTTGCTTCTTGACCTGCCCTCAGATTTCTCAGCAGCCAGGTCAGGTGGTCTGGTATTCCCACCTCTTGAAGAATTTTCCGCAGTTTATTGTGATCCACACAGTCTAAGGTTTGGCATAAGTCAATAAAGCAGAAGTAGATGTTTTTCTGGTATTTTCTTGCTTCTTCCATGATCCAGCAGATGTTGGCAATTTGATCTCTGGTTCCTCTGCCTTTTCTAAATCCAGCTTGAACATCTGGAAGTTCACAGTTCACTCATAGGGTTAGAGATAGCAATGTATTTTCCTCCTAGAAAACCAGTAAGGACTTCCATCATAAAGGGCCCACAATCCCTGGGTGTACTGCTGCATCTTCAGTCACACTATTTGCTCATCCAGAGGAAGCCATTGTGCAGGCCAATGCCAGCCCCTGTGGGGACTCGGCCAGCAGTGATATCCAAGCACAACTCACCGAGGACTTCTGACCACTCAAACCCGTGAATTTCGCACCCACCATGTGCAGACCACTTTGCTATCAACCTTCAGTGTTTTAAGTTTTATAAAAGTACCCAAATACTGAAAATCATTTAGCCAGTCTGAAAATGTTAGATCCATGCTTCATATGTATATGAAATGTCACTTAGTCAAATAAATTGCGCTCTTGTGTCATTTGGACCAGGAACCATGCCTTTTAGAATCAGAAGGCACTCAACCCTCGAAACCGGTTGTTACAACTCCCTCCCTCATTCATCTTTCCCCCACATCCACATCCATCTCCAAGTCACCTCCTCTCATCCTCTACATACGAACACACACTTCATCAAAACAAACCTGTGGAGCAGCTATTCGCACGGCTACTCCATCATTAAGATCTATCATTTTCCAGCACCTTATGGTTGTAGTAGGATTCCCCCTCCCTTTGATGGATACTTGTTCAACATCTCTCACACTTGCCGACCCAAGAAATTCTTTCCTGGGAGAGGAGACAAAATTATACCTTCTTTTACAGTGAGTCAGCAGAGAAAATGAGATCACCCAACACACTGCAGCTTTTATTCAGTGAAGCCACATGCTCTCTCTTGAGAAACGATGGAAAATGAGCTGCCAGCTAAAAACTCCTAAAGAGTGTCACGATTACAACTTTTCACTGGTGCTCCTAGTGATGGTACTTCTGACCTAAGACAACTGAGACACTCAGACATACTCCTGAGTCTGCTCATTAGCCTAATGAGGATGGAGTCAGGCAAAGAGTTAATTTGACTAATTTAATCAGCATGCCCTTTGGTGTGTCTACTGGGAGAGCACCAAAGTGATGGAGACAAACACAGAAACACAGAGAGGAGAGGGATTTGCTGAACTGTGCTTGTGATTAGGCAAAGCCCTAGTTTGAAAACATAATAGAATCAAAGCTGGAAAAAGTCATAATGATTGCTTAGCCCAGTCATGTCAATTTAATTTTAATGAGGTTAAGAAATCATTATAAAAATAAAACTTATTACAAAATGAGTAATACATGGGAAAGCATTTTCAAAACTGTAAACTGCTATGTGTATGCTTATACAAAATATCATTGAATTGTTTTCCCAAACATTAAAGAAGAACTTAAGCAATGATTACATTATTACATATTTTCATTAAAGAAATACTGTAAATAAATGTCTTCCCTTTACATCCCCAACCTCTAAAAACTTGTTTCTTTAGCTGTGTGAACGCACTTCAGACTCAGTCATCTGATAAGGATATAGTTTGAAATTATTATAAAAAATTTTCTCCAAACTTCCTATTCTTGAAGAGCGCTGATGAATGTTATTTGATGATGAATGTAAATTTTAGTTTTACAAGATTTAGGGATTTTCGGTTAATACCTGGTGTAGGTGATTTATGCTTTTGATTAATGGTTTTTGATTTCTTTAAAGTTCCACCTTAAAATGAGCACTGTAAAATGTCTATTTAATGTTGGCAGTACTCCTGACAATGTGCCTTGATCTTACAATTAGAGATTAAGCCACAATTACTCATCAGATTCAGTAATTCTAAGAGAGTTGATTGAGGGTTTTTTTTTCTGGACAATGGAATGTCATTTGCACTGATTATTTCATTATATTAATTTTCTCATCACTTTTCCTTTTTTGTTTTCATTTGAACACTATTAAGCAAGTTTCTTTTTTTTTTTTTTTTTCCAAGAGGCTCAAGCCTAAGGGGATGAAAAAAGAAAATGAAGGGATTTCTTCAGTTAAAAAAAAAAGAGGAAAAGAAGAAAGGCTTTATAGGGATATTAAGCCATATAGCCTGTAAACTGGTCCTGTTACCTTTTTTCCTTGATAATAGTTTGTAGAATTAAAACAGAATGGGGAAATTTATACTTTGAGGGTGAATCTTTTAAGAAATTAATCTTCTATAATGTCCTTTCATTACAATTGCACTCATCTCACACACTAGCAAAGTAATGCTCAAAATTCTCCAAGTCAGGCTTCAATAGTACATGAACCATGAACTTCCAAATATTCAAGCTGGATTCAGAAAAGGCAAAGGAATCAGAGATCAAATTGCCAATATCCATCAGATCATCAAAAAAGCAAGAGAGTTCCAGCAAAACATATACTTCTGCTTTATTGACTATGCCAAAGATTTTGACAGCATGGATCACAATAAACTGGAAAATTCTTCAAGAGGTGGGAATACCAGACCACCTGACCTACTTCCTGAGAAATCTGTATGTAGGTCAGGAAGCAATAGTTAGAACTGGACATAGAACAAAAGACTGGTTCTAAATTGGGAAAGGAGTACCTCAAGGCTATATATTGTCACCCTGCTTATTTAACTTATATGCAGAGTATATCATGAGAAATGCTGGGCTGGATGAAGCACAAGCTGGAATCAAGACTGCTGGGAGAAATATCAATCACCTCAGATATGCAGATGGCACCACCCTTATGGCAGAAATCGAAGAAGAACTAAAAGCTTGCTTAAAACTCAACATTCAGGAAACTAAGATATGGCATCCAGTCCCATCACTTCATGGCAAATAGATGGGGAAGCAATGGGAACAGTGAGAAACTTTATTTTCTTGGGCTCCAGAATCACTGCAGATGGTGACTGCAGCCACGAAATTAAAGGACACTTGCTCCCTGGAAAGTTATGACCAACCTAGACAGCGTATTAAAAACAGCAGAGACATTACTCCACCAACAAAGATGTGTCTAGTTAAAGCTATGGTTTTTCTAGTATGTATGGATGTGAGAGTTGGACTATGAAGAAAGCTGAACACCAAAGAATTGATGCTTTTGAACTGTGGTGTTGGAGAAGACTCTTGAGAGTCCCTTGGACTGCAAGGAGATCCAACCAGTCCATCCTAAAGGAGATCAGTCCTGAATATTCATTGGAAGGACTGATGCTGAAGCTGAAATACTCCAATATTTTGAAAAGCTCCAATACTTTGGCCACCTGATGTGAAGAACTGACTCATTTGAAAAGACCCTGATGCTGGGAAAGATTGGAAGCAGGAGGAGAAGGGGAAGACAGAGGATCAGATGGTTGGATGGCATCACCAACTTGATGCACATAAGTTTGAGCAAGCCCCAAGGGTTAGTGATGGACAGGGAAGCCTGGCGTGCTGCAGTCCATGGGGTCTCACGGAGTCAGACACGACTGACTGAACTGAACTGAATGTCCTTCTTATTTGAATGATATTTTCACCATCAGGCCAAGTAATATATAATGTTCCTTTTCTGTAATTCTTAAAAATAATTTTTCTTTACTCAAATTATTGAATTTCCCTGGTGGCTCAGATGGTAAAGAATCTGCCTGCAATGCTGGAGACCCAGGTTTGATCCCTGGGTTGGGAAGATCCCCTGAAGAAGGGAAAAGCTACCCACTCCAGTATTCTTGGCTGGAGAATCCCCATGGACAGAGGAGCCTGGTGTGCTACAGTCCATGGGAGTCACAAAGGGTCAAACACAACTGAGCGATTTTCACTTCACTTCATTCAGTTATTGATACAGGTCCTATTATGTATACTAGGTATAAAGTTTATATTCTTGTGAGGGAGATAGATTTTAAAAATAAGCAAATAAATATGACTGTAAAATAGAAATGCAATAAAGGAAAATAATTGTTTTCATGAGAGAAAAAAGGGGATAAACTTTTTATATGTGAGTGTGTCAAGGATGGCCTCTCTGAGAGAGATAAAAAACAGGTGCAAGGTTAGACTCATCAAGGATGAGAAGAGGGACCAAAGTAATAAAGTATGTAAAAGATCCTGAAGCAAGAAAGACTTTGGTGGGTTCAAGAAATATCACAAAGATCAGTGTAAATGGAATAAATGAGAAAATGGTACAAGATGAGGCTGGAGAGCAGGCCGGTGTCCAGATTGGAATGATTGAAGAGTCAATAGAGAAGCTGAGGTCGACTCAGGTAGAGAAGCTGAGATAGTGAATTGAATGCAGGATTGAATTTCTCCACTTCCTCCTGAAATCCATTGTAAAATGACAAACAGAGAATGACTCTTTTATCAAAGACATAAACCCCCAAGAACAAAGAAAGATGCAAAAATTTTAAAGTCTGAAAGCATGTGAGCAAGTTGTATTTGATTTATCAACTCTGAGAAAGTCTGCAGTGGGGGAAGCCGAGAAATTACCCAATTTACCAAGTCACCTCTAGGCATGGAGTAAAGGTGAGGCTAAAAACAGAAGGACTGGTTGCAAGTCCATCAAGAATCACTGAGATTCTGTACCAGTCAGGAAGTGATTCAATACAGAGAATTAGATGCCTCAAAACTGTTGAGAAAATTAGAACAGCGCAGTTCAGAGAAAGCCGCGGCTACTTTTCAGACTTGCAGTCAGTCCTTTAGAAAACCGAGAAGCTTCAGAAACTTCAGAAAACTGCCAAGGATGATCACAGCTGTCTGAATCACAAAGCAGGTGGTTTTCAAGAAAATACTCCGAGGCAACTATAAAATCTCATGTTTGCTGAAGTCCACAAAATTGCCTGCAACTGCTAGAGGTCAATGATGTGGTTTCTACCTTTCTTATACCTCCCAGTCTTGCAGGCATGTCTCTTATTGGAAGACATGAATCCAGAAGTTGGCCAGCAAATAATTCTAGGAATGTAGTTCCTGGGCTTCTAGTTCCTGCAATACAAGCAAGATTTCAAAAGGGTCATAATGGCAGGGGGAACAAAAGAGTACCAAAGCTGAGTTGCTCCATCTCTTCAACATGGAGCCCCTCCCAGACCCCATTCCCCATGTGTGCAACTGAGCAACCACCCTTCTCTCCTGTAGGCAGAAGATGAAGGCTAGGACAAATGGTCTTTTGCAGCTGATGCTCAGTCACATCCAACTCTTTGCAACGCCACAGACTGTAGTCCACCAGGCTCCTCCGACCATGGGATTTCCCAGGCAAGAATACTGAAGTGGGTTGCCATTTTCTCCATCAGAGGATATTCCTGACCCAGGAACTGAACCCATATCTCTTATGTTGCAGGGTATCCTTTATTGCTGTGCACCAAGGAAGCCTGGTGGTCTCTTGACTGGAGCACTAGACTCAGCTGATGGCTGGGAGATCATTCTTAAGCCTGGAAGGTTAGAAAAAATGAACACATTAAATGTTGAGAACCAATCCCCAGACCTTTTCTCCCATTTAACCCCACGTTTAAGCCCCCAGGCCAGATTTTATAAAAGCCTTCCCTAGAAAACCTGACTAGCCCAAAAGATAAGGCCACAGAAAGCTCATATTAAGAATTTCTCCAGAAAAAGTGCCCCACATAAGCAAACAAAACCATGTAAGACAGAAGTTACAAAGGGAAGAGAAAAGTGTCAGAGACAAAAAGTAGCATCAAGTAGCCTTGGAGAGTAAAGAGGATATAGTTTTTATTGAAAAATATGTTAGCAGATCCAAAAAAGTTCTGCTTTTAGAAGTTTCTTGGTAGAAATTTTAGAAGACAGTTTAAAAAATATCTCAGAAGTTACAGTAAAAAGGCAAAGAGGTTTAAAAAAATAAAAGGAGAGAAAATATAGAGGATGATTCAAATAACAGAGAACTGAAGAAATTTTTTTAAAAAGAGAAGAAATTAGAGTGGGGATAGTTGAAGATAACGTACCAGAAATGAAAGACGCTGTACTTAACACAATGACTGAATACGTGCCGGGATACATCAGAACACTGGGGACAAAATCTTACAAATCTTTAAAGAGGAAACCAACACAGGACTTGGATTGCTAAGCTTCTTCTATAAAGAGTCAGGTAAAAAAATGTTTTAAGACACTGCAGGCCATACAATCTCTGTCAAAACTATGCAACTTTGCAGCTACAGTGTAACAGCAGATATAGACGATATGCAAATAAATATGCATGGCTATGTTTCAATAAAACTGTTAAAAACAAGCAGTATGGGGACATTCCTGGGGGCCCAGCTATTAAAAATCCATGTTTCCACTGCAAGAGGCTCTGGTTCTATCCCTGGTCAGGGAAGCAGGATTCTGAATGCTGCCAAAAAAAAAAGAATCAATAATGAATCAAAAATCAAAATGGCATCAGACTTTGCAATCAATAGATGGAAGACTTTGTTCATTCACTTAGCTATGTCTGACTCTTTGCAATCCCGTGGACTGCAACACACTAGGCTTCCCTGTCCTTTGCCATCTCCTGGAACTTACTCAAACTCATGTCCATTGAGTCAGTGATGCCATCCAGCCATCTCATCCTCTGTCATCCCCTTCTCCTCCTGCCTTCAATCTTTCTCAGCCTCAGAGTCTTTTCCAATGAGTCAGCTCTTCACATCAAGTAGCCAAAGGATTGGAGTTTCAGCTTCAGCATCAGTCCTTCCAATGAATGTTCAGGACTGATTTCCTTTGGGATGGACTTGTTAGATCTCCTTGCAGTCCAACAGGTCCAACTTGTAGTCTCGAGTCTTCTTCAACACCACAGTTCAAAAGCAGCAATCCTTCGGCACTCAGCTTTCTTGAGTAAGTTTGACTAGATGGACCTTTTTTGGCAAAGAAATGTGTTTCTGCTTTATAATACACTGACTAGATTTTTCATAGCTTTTGTTCCAAGGAGCAAGCGTCTTTTAATTTCATGGCTGCAGTCACCGTCCACAGTGATTCTGGAGCCTAAGGAAACAAAGTCTTTCACTATTTCCATTGTTTCCCCATCTATATGCCATGAAGTGATGGGACTGGATGCCATGATCTTAGTTTTTTGAATGTTGAGTTTTAAGCCAGCTTTCTTACTCTCTTCTTTCAAGCTCATCAAGAGGCTCTTTAGTCCCTCTTGGCTTTTTGCCATAAGGATGGTGTCCTCTGCATCTGAAGACTGGATAACAATTTTTCAACGTTGGTAAAATTTTGAAGGAAAAGTATTTTTCATGTAGAATTCTATTTGTAGACAAATTATCAAATAAAGTGAGAGGAGAATAAGGTCTCAAAAATGTTATTTCCCACTGACCACTTATCCAGAAGCTAACCAACAGTGGACTTCATCAAAATGAGAAAGAAAGTCAATAAAGAAAAAGACGTAGGATCCTGAATCCAGGAATTAATTTCTTAGATCTCAAATTATGGTAAGGCAAAATACCAAGCCTGCAAGTCATACAGCACAAAGGGAACCCATTCCAGACTGGAGCAGGTCACAGGTTTTGATAGAAGAAGCTTCACAAAGATGTAATTGAGAGAATATCAATTATGGTTATAAGGACACACCTCACCATAAAACTATCCAAATAAACAAAATGACTTATTAACTCCAAAAGGAACAGAAAGCTGTGCAGGAAGAAATGTAATCATTGATCACTGTATGCTCAAATCTGATTCTCAGAATCTCAGACTCATAATAAGCATTGATCCTATCCAATTATGATAGAGGAAATAAAGGCAAAAATTAAAATACAGCCTAATTAAATTAAAAGCTTTAAACAGCAAAAGAAACCATAGACAAAACAAAAAGACAATCTACTGAATGGGAGAAAATATTTGTAAATTATGTGACTGATAAGAGATTAATATCAACATATATAAACAGTGGATGCAACTCAACATCAAAAAAATAAAATAAAATAAAAACCCAATTAAAAAATGCACAGAACTGAATAGGCATTTTTACAAAGAGAGAATGCAGATGGCCAGCATGCACATGAAAAGATGCTCCACATTGCTAATCATCAGGGAAATGCAAATCAAAAGCACAATGAGATATCACCTCACACCTGTGAGAATGGCCATCATCCAAGAACACAAATAACAAATGTCGAGGATCTGGAGAAAAAGGAACTGTTGTACATTGTTGCTGGGAAGGTAAATTGGTGTAGACACTGTGGAAAATGGCATGGTGGTGTCTCATGAAGCTAAAAATAGACCACCATTGTCCATTTGCTAAATCCTGTCCAACTCTTTGCAACCCCATGGACTACAGCATGCCAGTCTCCTCTGTCCTCATCTGTCTCCTGGAGTTTGTTCAAACTCATGTCCATTGAATCAGAGATGCTATCTAACCATCTCATCCTTTCCTATCCCCTTCTTTTTTTCTTCAGTCTTTGCCAGCATCTGGGTCTTTTCCAATGAGTCAGCTCTTTGCATCAGGTATTGGAGCTTCAGCTTTCATACCAATCCTGACAATGAATATTCAGAACTGATTTCCTTTAGGATTGATTGGTTTCATCTCCTTTCTGTCCTAGAGACTCTCAAGAGTCCTCTAGCACCATAATTCTAAAGCATCCGTTTTTTGACACTCAGCTTTCTTTATGGTTCAGTTCTCACATCCATACATAACTACCAGAAAAATCATAGCTTTGACTATTCAGACCTTCGTTGGCAAAGTGCTGTCTCTGCTTTTTAATATGTTATCTAAGTTAGTTATAGCTTTCCTTCCAAGTAGCAAGTGTCTTTTAATTTCATGGCTACAATCACTGTCTGCAGTGATTTTGGAGCCCAAGAAAAGAAAATCTGTCACTGCTTCCACTTTCCCCCTTTTTATTTGCCATGAAGTAATGAGACCAATGGAGAAGGAAATGGCAACCCACTCCAGTGTTCTTGCCTGGAGAATCCCAGGGATGGGGGAGCCTGGTGGGCTGCCGTCTATGGGGTCACACGGAGTCAGACACGACTGAAGTGACTTAGCAGTAGCAGTGGCAGCAATGAGACCAAATGCCATGATCTTAGTTTTTTGAATGTTGAGTTTCAAAACAGCTTTTTCACTCTCTTCTTTCGCCTTCATCAAGAGGCCCTTTGCTTTCTGCTATTAGGGTAGTATCATCTGCATATCTGAAGCTGTTGATATTTCTCCCGGCAATCTTGATTCCAGCTTGTGCTTCATCCAGCCTGGCATTTCCCATGATGTACTGTGCATGTAAGTTAAATAAGCAGAGTGACAATATACAATGATGTGCTCCTTTCCTAGTTTTGAATCAGTCAGTAGTCTGGTTCTGTTGCTTCTTGACTCACATACAGGTTTCCCAGGAGACAGATAAGGTTGTCTGGTATTCATGTCTTTAAGAATTTTGTTGTAATCCACACAGTCAAAGGTTTTAGCATAGTCAGTGAAACAGAAGTGGATATTTTTATGGAATTCCTTTGCTTTCTTCAAGATCCAATGAATGTTGGCAATTTGATCTCTGGTTCCTCTGCCATTTCTATATCTAGTTTGTACCTCTGAAAGTTCTTGGTTCACGTACTACTGAAGCCTAGCTTCAAGGAATTTGAGCATAACCTTGCTAGCATATGAAATGAGTGCAAGTGTACAGTAATTTCAACATTCCTTGGCATTGCCCTTCTTTGGGATTGGAATGAAAACTGATCTTTACGGTCGTGTGGCCACTGCAAATTTTCCAAATTTGCCGATATATCAAGTGCAGCACTTTAACAACATCATCTTTTAGGATTTGAAATAGCTCAACTTAAATTCCATCACCTCCACTAGCTTATATCATAGTAATGGTTCCTAAGGCCCACTTGAATTCACACTCCAGGATCTCTGGCCCTAGTGCATGACCACACCATTGTGTTTATCAAGATCATTAAGACTTTTTTGTCTAACTCTTCTATGTGTTCTTGCCATCTCTTCTTATTCTCTTCTGCTTCTGTAAGATCCTTACCATTTCTGTCCTTTATGTGCCCATCCTTGCATGAAATAGTCCCTTGATGTCTTCAATTTTCTTGGAAATATCTCTAGTCTTTCCTACTTTATTGTCTTCCTCTATTTCTTTGCATTGTTCATTTAAGAAGACCTTCTTATCTGTCCTTTCTATTCTCTAAAATTCTGTATACAGTGAGCTATATGTTTCCCTTTCTGTCTTGATTTTTGTTTCTCTTCTCTTCTCAGATGTTTGTAAAGCCTCCTAAGACAGTC
This sequence comes from Bos grunniens, assembly GCF_055505025.1. Taxonomy (NCBI): domain Eukaryota; kingdom Metazoa; phylum Chordata; class Mammalia; order Artiodactyla; family Bovidae; genus Bos; species Bos grunniens. The sequence goes on along the minus strand of NC_141176.1, from coordinate 3,175,412 downwards.
ACTTTGCCTTCTTACATTTCTTTTTCTTTGTGATGGTTTTGGTCACTAAATTCTGTACAATTTCACGAACCTCTGTCCATAATTACTCAGGCAGTTTGCCTACCAGATCTAATACCTTGAATCTATTCTTTACCTTCACTCTATAATCATAAGGGATTTTATTTAGGTCACATCTGACTGGCCTAGTGGTTTTACCTGCTTTCTTTAGTTTAAGCCTGAACCTTGCAATGTGGAGATCATGATCTGAGTCAGCCAGCTCTAGGTCTTGCTTTTGCTGACTATATAGAGTATCTCCATCTTTGGCTGCAAAGAGCATAATCAGATTTCAGTATTGACCATTTGGTGATGTCCATGTATAGAGTTGTCTCTCATGTTGTTTTGGAAGAGGGTATTTTCTATGACCAGTGTGTTCTCTTGACAGAATTCTGTTAGCCCTGCTTCATTTTGTACTCCAAGGCCAAACTTGCCTGTTACTCCAGGTATCACTTCTACTTTTGCATTCCAATAGAAGGTCTTATAGGTCTTCATAGAACCAGTCAACTTCAGCTTCTTTGGCATCAATAGTTGGGACATAGATTTGGATTACTGTGATGAGAATCGTTTGCCTTGGAAAAGAACTATTTTCTGTCATTTTTGAAGTTGCAACCAAGTACTACCTGTCAGACTCTTTTGATGACTATGAAGGCTATTCCGTTTCTTCTAAGAGATTCTTGCCCACAGTAGTAGATATAATGGTCATCCGAATTAAATTCACCCATTCCCATCCATTTTTAGCTCACTGATTCCTAAGACTTTGATGTTCAATCTTGCCATCTCCTGCTTGACCATGTCAAATTTGCCCTGATTCATGGACCTAACATTCCAGGTTCCTATGCATTATTGTTCTTTACAAAATTGGACTTTATTTTCACCCCAGGTGGCACAGTGATTAAGAATCCACCTGTCAAAGCATGAGATGCAAGAGACAGGGGTTCAATTCCCTGAGTCGGGAAGATCCTCTGGAGAAGGAAATGGCAAACTGCTCCAGTATTCTTGCCTGGAACGCTCCATGAACAGAGGAAACTCATAGGCTACAGTCCATGGGGTCTCAAAAAGTCGGAGAGGACTGACTGTGTGAGCACACACATGCACACACCCTGTGACCCAGCAATTCCACTCTTAAGTGTTTATCAGGAGGATATCAGAACTTTATCAGCATAAGTTCTGCAAAGACTTTACTCAAATATACCGAGCAGCCTTGCTCACAATAGCACCGAAGGGGAAACAACTCAATGTCAACAGATAAATGGACAAACCATGATTTGTTTGACCAGGGGTTCACTGGAGAAAGAGAACAAATCATCACTTCCTTGACATAAGAGAACTACCATATAATCCAGCAATTCCAGTTCTGGGTATATATCTGAAAAAAGACACTAATTTGAAAAAATAAATGTACCCTGATGTTCATAGCAGAATTATTCACAATTGCCAAGATGTGGAAGCAGCCTAAGTAGACACCATCATCAACAGATGAAGTAGACACCTTCATCAATAGATGAAGGGATAAAGAATATGGAGTATATTTGTACTATTTCAGTCATAAAAAGAATAAAATTTTGCCATTTACAGCATCACATGGATGGATTTATAGTTCATTACTCTAAGGGAAATAATGCAAAGCAAGAGAAATACTGTATGAAATCACATGTGGAGAATCTAAAAAAATACAACAAATGTGAATATAGCAAAAAAAAAAAAAAGCAGACTCATAGGTACAGAGGACAAAACAGTGGGAGACAGGGGCAATATAAGGATGGGGGAGTGGGAGGTACAAACTATTGGGTCTAAGATAGGTTCAAGGATGTATTGTACAACACAAGGGGTCTAGCCAATATTTTGCAATGGCTGTAAATGGAAAGTAACCTTTAAAAATAGTATATTTTTTTAATTTTTGATAAACACTTAAATTTTTTTTAAATTATAATAGAACTATGTGTATAGAAGAGATGGAGGAAAGAGACCACAGTGTGTGGGAGAGGTGGGTATTTGTGCAAAAGAGAACTAAAATTGTCTCTCACACTGTAAAATCAAACAATATGTAAAGCTGCAAAAGTTGTGTCACAGTATTCTGCATTAAGGGTGACAAGAGTCATTTAACAATTCTTTTGTAAGGAAATTTGGAAAACTCAGCAGTGGCCACAGGACTGGAAAATGTCAGTTTTCATTCCAATCCCAAAGAAAAGCAATGCCAAAGAACGTTCAAACTACTGCACAATTGCACTCATCTCACACGCTAGCAAAGTAATGTTCAAAATTCTCCAAGTGAGGTTTTAACAGTATGTGAACCGAGAACTCACAGATGTTCAAGTTGGATTTAGAAAAGGCAGAGGAACTAGAAATTAAATTGGCCAACATCCACTGGATCAGTGAAAAAGCAAGAGAGTGCCAGAAAAACATCTACTTCTGCTTTATTGACTATGCCAAAGCCTTTGACAGTGTGGATCAGAGCAAACTGTGGAAAATTCTTAAAGAGCTGGGAATACCAGACCACCTGATCTGCCTCCTGACAAATCTGTATGCAGGTCAAGAAGCAACAGTTAGAACCAGACATAGAACAATGAACTGGTTCATAATTGGGAAAGGAGTACATTAAGGTTGTATATTGTCACCCTGCTTATTTAACTTATATGCAGAGTATATCATACAAAATGCCAGGCTGGATGAAGCACAAGCTGCAATCAATAACCTCAGATATGCAGATGACACCACCCTTATGGCAGAAAGTGAAGAAGAACTAAAGAGCCTCTTGATGAAAGTGAAAGAGGAGAGTGAAAAAGCTCACTTAAAACTCGACATTCAGAAAACTAAGATCATGGCATTCAATCCCATCACTTCATGGTAAGTAGATGGTGAAACAATGGAAACAGTGAGAAACTGTATTTTCTTGGGCTCCAAAATCAGTGCAGATGGTGACTGCAGCCATGAAATTAAAACATGCTTGCTCCTTGGAAGAAAAGCTATGACCAACCTAGACAGCATATTAAAAAGTAGAGACATTACTTTACCAACAAAGGTTTGTCTAGTCAAAGCTATGGTTTTTCCAGTAGTCATGGATGTGAGAGTTGGACTATAAAGAAAGCTGAGTGTCAAATAATTGATGCTTTTGAGCTGTGGTGTTGGAGAAGACTCTTGAGAGTCTCTTGTACTACAAGGAGATTCAACCAGTCCATCCTAAAGGAAATCAGTCCTGAATATTGATTGGAAGGACAGATGCTGAAGCTGAAACTCCAATACTTTGGCCACCTGATGTGAAGAACTGACTCATTTGAAAAGACCCTGATGCTGGGAAAGATTGAAGGCAGGAGAAGAAGGGGAAGACAGAGGATGCGATGGTTGGATGGAATCACTGACTCAATGGACATGAGTTTGAGCAAGCTCCAGGAGTGGGTGGACCGGGAAGCCTGGCATGCTGCAGTCCATGGGGTTGCAAAGTTGGACACAACTCAGCAACTGAACTGAACTGATGGAACAGTGTGACCCTTTTAAACTCTGAGTGTGTATAAAAATTTGGTTTTCTAAGTTAATGTTGGGGTTTTGCCAGTGGCTCAGACGGTAAAGAATGCACCTGCAGTGCAGGAGACCCAGGTCCAATCCCTGGGTCAGGAAGATCTTCTGGAGATGAGAATGGGAACAGACTCCAGTATTTTTGCCTGGAGAATTGCATGGACAGAAGAGCCTGATGAGCTACAGTTCATGGGGTTGCGAATGATAGAACACAACTGAGCAACTAACACTTTCACTACTTCTTTCAATTTAATTTTTAAGAATAATGGCTGTATTTCATCCATCTTCAGCATTCGCTGGATCAGTCTGAGGAGTGGGTCAGCGCCTTGCAGTGGGGATGCCACAGCCCCAATATCTGCTCGAAGTAAAGAGTTGCTTTATCAAATGCATCTCTTTTATCACAGAGGAAATCTATCTTTACAACCAAAGTAGACATTTCCTTAGGTTGCATTCATCAAGGTGGGGTTACGTGCTCATGACATAAGTACAAATGGTGAAGGAAATGAGAATCTAATCTTTGATGTCTAGAGTGGGAGGCAAATTCTGACACTGGGCAAGTGGGAGTCTGCATAGGCAATCAGCAGCAAGTCTCACTCACTTTGAGTGGCTCAGTACATCCATCCACCACCATACCCCACAGAGGGCACAGCAGTGCCATTGGACATAGCCATACTAGCAGAAGTAGCAGCAATGCCTACCAAAGATTCAGTTCAGCCACTCAGTCACATCCGACTGTTTGTGACCCCATGGACCACAGCACGCCAGGCCTCCCTGTCCATCACCAGCTTCCAGGGTTTACTCAAACTCATGTCTATTGAGTCAGTGATGCCATCCAACCATCTCATCCTCTGTTGACCCCTTCTCCTCCCATCTTCAATCTTTCCCAGCATCAGGGTCTTTTCCAATGAGTCAGCTCTTCGCATCAGGTGGCCAAAGTATTGGAGTTTCAGCTTCAGCATCAGTCCTTCCAATCAATAATCAGGACCAATTTCCAACTTTCACATCCATGTATGACTATTGGAGAAACCATATCCTTGACTAGATGGACCATTTTTGGCAAAGTAATGGCTCTGCTTTTTAATAAGCTGTCTAGGTTGGTCATCAGAGAAAGCAATGGCAACCCACTCCAGTACTCTTGCCTGGAAAATCCCATGGACGGAGGGGTCTGGTGGGCTGCAGTCCATGGGGTCGCTAGGAGTCGGACACGACTGAGTGACTTCACTTTATTTTTTCACTTTCATGCATTGGAGAAGGAAATGGCAACCCACTCCAGTGTTCTTGCCTGGAGAATCCAGGGACGGGGGAGCCTGGTGGGCTGCTGGCTATGGGGTCGCACAGAGTCGGACACAACTGAAGCGACTTAGCAGTAGCAGCAGCAGGTTGGTCATTACTTTTCTTCCTAGGAGCAAGCGTCTTTTAATTTCATGACTACAGTGACCATCTGAAGTGATTTTGGAGCCCCCCCAAAATAAAGTCTGTCACTGTTTCCACTGTTTCCCCATCTATTTGCCATGAAGTAATGAGACCAGATGCTATGATCTTAGTTTTCTGAATGTTGAGTTTTAAGACAACTTTTTCACTCTCCTCCTTCACTTTCATCAAGAGGCTCTTCAGTTCTTCTTTGCTTTCTGCCATAAGCGTGGTGTCATCTGCCTATCTGAAGTTATTGATATTTCTCCTGGCAATCTTGATTCCAGATCATGCTTCATCCAGTCCAGCATTTCCGGTAACAGTACCCATATCAAAGGTGGTACCAAGTGGAAGCCTCAGTGCTGCCAGCAGACACAATAGTGTCTAACAGAGATTGCCGAGTCCAGCACAGAGACAGTCTACAGTTGCACTGTTTGATATGGTCACCAGGATCCACAAATGGATCTTAAACAAAAATTAATTAAAATTTAAAATTTATCCAGTGATTTGTCAATTACAGATAAAGTTTCCATACCCCAGCAGTTGTGCCTATGGAGGATTTCAGCTCCTGAGTTTCTACTCTTGCTATGGAAATATCTAAACCAAAAGTTCTGGGCCCTAAACTGTGACCTGGGGTGACTTACATCATAGATCTGGGAACACCAGTTAGGAAAGGCACAGCAGTGATAATGGGTCACAATACCCTTACTGAGATCAAGCCCAGAGTCTTTGGAGTGGGAGCACTGACTCCAAGACCCTAGACTGCCAGAGAACTAACCCTAGGAAGTATCAAATAGTGAGAACTCACACAAAGGAAACCACTTGAATACAAGACCTGACATCACCCGACCACCAATAGCACCCTGTGCTGGATGCCTCATCTAAGCAACAAACAAAACAAAAATACATACCCAGTCATCAACAGACAGGATTACCACCTCACTCAGCCTTGCCCATCAGAGGAAAAGCAAACAAACAAAAACTCAGCACAAATCTCACCCTATACGAAACTTACACAAACCACTGGACCAACCTCAGGAGGGCAGAAACCAAAAGGGAGAAAGAATCCAACCTTGAAGCCTGGGAAAGGAGAATGCAAACACAAGAAGTTAAAAAAAAATGAAAAGGCAGAAAAATATTACACAAATGAAGGAACAAACTAAAAACACAGACGTCCCAATAATTGAAGAGGAAATAGGCAACCTACCTGAAAAAGAATTCAGAATAATGATAGTAAAGATGATCAAAAACCTTGAAAACAAAATGGAGAAAATGCAAAAATCAATTAACAAAGACCTAGAAGAATTAAAGAATAAACATACAGAGACAAATGACACAATTACTGAAATTAAAAATACTCTAGAAGGAATCAATAGCAGAATATCTGAAGCAGAAGAACGAATCAGTGAGCTGGAAGAGAAAATGGTGGAAATAACTTCTGAAGAGAAGAATAAAGTAAAAAGATTGAAAAGAACTGAGGATAGTCTTAGAGACCTCTGGGACAATATCAAACACACCAACATTCAAATTATAGGGGTCCCAGAAGAAGAAGAGAAAAAGAAAAGGTATGAGAAAAATTTTGAAGAGATTAGAGTTGAAAATTTCCCCAACATGGAAAAGGAAATAGTCAAGTCCAAGAGGCACAAAGAGTCCCATACAGGATAAACACAAGGAGAACACCAAGACACATGCTAATCAAACTAACAAAGACTAAACACAAAGAAAGAATATTAAAAGCAGTAAGGGAGAAGCAACAAGCAACATACAAAGGAAATCCTATATACTTAAAAGCTGATCTTTCAGCAGAAACTTCACAGGCCAGAAGGGAATGGCAGATATATTTGAAATATTGAAAGGGAAAAATCTACAACCAAGATTACTGTACCTAGCAAGGATTTCATTCAAAATTGATGGAGAAATCAAAAGCTTTTCAGATAAGCAAAAGTTAAGAGAATTCAGTATGACCAAACCAGCTTTACAACAAATGTTAAAGGGACTTACATAGTCAAGAAATACAAGAGAAGAAAAAAGATCTACAAAGTCAACCCCAAACAATTAAAAAAATGGCAATAGGAACATATATATCAATAATTGCTTTAAGTGTAAATGGATTAAATGCTCCAACCAAAAGACACAGACTGGCTGAATGGATACAAAAGCAAGACCCATACCTATGCTGTCTACAAGAAACCCACTTCAGACCTAAAGACATCTATAGTCTGAAAGTGAAAAGATGGAAAAATGTATTCCATGTAAATGGGAAGAGAAAGAAAGCTGGAGTAGCAATCCTCATATCAGTCAAAATAGACCTTAAAATAAAGATTACAAGATATAAGGAAGGACACTACATAGGATCAAGCAATCAATCCAAGAGGAAGACATAACAATTGTAAACATCTAGGCACCCAACATAGGAGCACCTCAAATCTAAGAAAAATACTAACAGACATAAAAGGAGAAATTGACAGTAACACAATAATAGTAGTAGACTTTAACACCCACTCACACCAATGGACAGATTACCAAAACAGAAAATTAATAAAGAAACACAAGTCTTAAATGATGCATTTGATGAGATGGATCTCATTGATATCTTCAGGACATTCCATCCAAATGCAGAAGAATATACCTTCTCAAGTGCACATGGAATGTTCTCCAGGATAGACCACATCTTGGGTCACAAATCAAACCTCAGTAAATTTAAGAAAATTAAAATCGTATCAAGCATCTTCTCCAACCACAATACTATGAGACTAGATATCAATTACAAGAAGAAAAAAACCTGTAAGAAACACAAACACAAAATTAGTAGAAGGAAAGAAATTATAAAGATCCGAGCAGAAATACATGAAAAAGAAATGAAAGAAACAACAGTAAAGATTAATAAAAATAAAAGCCGATTCTTTGAGAAGATAAACAAAATTGACAAGTCTTTAGCCAGACTCATCAAGAAAAAAAGAAGAATCAAATCAACAAAAGTAGAGATGAAAAAGGAGAGGTTACAACAAACAATGCAGAAATACAAAGGATTATAAGAGACTATTATGAACAAGTCTATGGAAATAAAATGGGTAACCTGGAAGAAATGGACAGATTCTTAGAAAAGTTCAATCTCCCAAGACTGAACCAGGAAGAATTAGAAATTATGAACAACCCAATTATAAGCACTGAAATTGAAGCTGTGATTAAAAAAAAAAAAATCTCCCCAAAACAAAAGCCCAGGACCAGACGGCTTCACAGGAGAATTCTATCAAACATTTAGAAAAGAGCTAATGCCTATCCTGCTAAAACTCTTTCAAAAAATTAGAGGAAGGAATACTTCCAAACTCATTCTACAAGGCCACCATCACCCTGATACCAGAACCAGACAAAAACAACACACAAAAAAAGAAAACTACAAACCAGTATCACTGATGAACATAGATGCAAAAATCCTCAACAAAATTTAGCAGACAGAATTCAGCAACACATCAAAAATCTCATACACCATGATCAAGTTGGGTTTATTCTAGGAATGCAAGAATTCTTCAATATATACAAATCAATGTGATACACTATATTAACAAATTGAAAGATAAAAAACATATGATCATCTCAATAGATGCAGGAAAAGCCTTTGGAAAAACTCAGCACTCCTTTATGATTAAAGCTCTTCAAAAAAATGGGCCTAGAAGGAAACTAGCTTAACATAGTAAAGCCCATATATGATAAGCCTACAGCAAACATTATTCTCAATGGTGAAAAACTGAAAGCATCCCCCCTAAGATCAGGAACAAGACAAAGGTATCCACTTTCACCACTATTATTCATAGTTCTGGAAGTCCTAGTTAACAGCAATCAGAGAAGAAAAAGAAATAAAAGGAATCCAGATCAGAAAAGAAGAGGTAAAGCTCTCATTATTTGCAGATGACATGATACTCTACATAGAAAACCCTAAAGATAGTATCAGAAAATTACTAGAGCTAATCAGTGAATTTAGCAAAGTTGCAGGATTCAAAATCAATACACAGAAGTCACTTGCATTTCTCTATACTAACAATGAAAAATCAGAAAGAGAAATTAACGAATCAACCTCATTCACCATTGCAAGAAAGATAATTAAATATCTGGGAATAAACTTACCTAAGGAGACAAAAGAACTGTACACAGAAAATTATAAGACACTAATGAAAGAAAGATGACATAAACAGATGGAGAGAGATTCCATGTTCCTGGGTAGGAAGAATCAATATTGTGAAAATGACTATCCTACCAAATGCAATCTATAGATTCAATGCAATCCCTATCAAATTGCCAATGGTATTTTTCACAGAACTAGAACTAAAAATTTCATAGTTTATATGGAAATACAAAAGACCCCAAATAGCCAAAGCAGTCTTGAGAAAGAAAAATGGAACTGGACTCCATTCTTCCTGACTTCAGATTATACTACAAAGCTCCAGTCATCAAGACAGTATGGTACTGCACAAAAACAGAAATATAGACCAATGGAACAAGATACAAAGCCGAGAAATAAGCCCATGCACCTATGGGTAACTTATTTTTGACAAAGGAGGCAAGAATATACAATGTGGCAAAGACAGCCTCTTCAATAAATGGTGCTGGGAAAACTGAACAGTTACATATAAAAGAATGAAATTAGGACACTTCCTAACACCTACACCTACACAAGGATTGACTCAAAATGGATTAAAGACCTAAATGTAAGATCAGAAACTAGAAAACTCTTAGAGGAAAACATAGGCAGAACACTTGATGACATAAATCACAGCAAGATCCTCTATGACCCACCTCCTAGAGTAACAGAAATAAAAACAAAAGTAAACAAGTGGGACCTGATTAAACTTAAAAGCTTTTGCACAGCAAAGGAAACTATAAGCAAGATGAAAAGACAACCCTCGGAATGGGAAAAAATAATAGTAAATGAAACAACTGACAAAGAATTAATTTCCAAAATATACAAGCAGCTCATACAACTCAATACCAGAAATGCAAACAACCCAATCAAAAAGTGGGAAAAAGACCTAAACAGACATTTCTCCAAAGAAGACATACAGATGGCTAATAAACACATGAAAAGATGCTCAACATAACTCATGATTAGAGAAAGGCAAATCAAAACTACAGTGAGATATTACCTCACACCTATCAGAACGGCCGTCCTCAAAAAGTCTACAAACAATAAATGCTGAAGAGGGTGTGGAGAAAATGGAACCCTCTTGCACTGTTTGTGGGAATGTAAATTGATACAGCCACTATAGAAGACAATATGGAAATTCCTTTAAAAACTTGGAATAAAACCACCATATGACCCAGCAAACTAAAATTGAAAAAGACACATGTATCCCATTGTTCACTGCGTCACTATTTACAATAGCTAGAACACGGGAGCAACGTAGATGTCCATCGACAGATGAATGGATAAAGAAGTTGTGCTGTATTACTCAGCCAAAAAAAGGAATGCGTTTGAGTCAGTTCTGATGATGTGGGTGAACCTAGAACCTATTATACAGAGTGAAGAAAGTCAGAAAGAAAGATAAATATTGTATTCTAACACACATATATGGAATCTATAAAAATGGTTCTAAAGAATTTCCTTACAGGGCAACAATGGAGAAACAGACATAAGAGAACAGACCTATGGATATGGGGAGAGGGGAGGAGAGGCTGAGATGTGTGGAGAGAGTAACATGGAAACTTACATTACTGTGTGTGAAATAGATAGCCAACAGGAATTTGCTGTATGGCTCAGGAAACTCAAACAGGGGCTCTGTATCAACCTAGAGGGGTAGGGTGGGGAGGGACGTGGGAGGGAGCTTCAGAAGGGAGGGGATACATATACAGCTATGGCTGATTTGTGTTGAGGTTTGACAGAAAACAGCAAAATTCTTAAAGCAATTATCCTTCAATAAAAAATAAATTTAAAAAAATTAAAAATAAAATTCAGTTCCTTGGTCACACTAGTCATATTTTAAGTGTGGGGTCGTGAAGAGTCAGACATGACTGAGCGACTTCACTTTCACTTTTCACTTTCCTGCATTGGAGAAGGAAATGGCAACCCACTCCAGTGTTCTTGCCTGGAGAATCCCAGGGATGGGGGAGCCTGGTGGCTGCCATCTATGGGGTCACACATAGTTGGACACGACTGAAGTGACTTAGCAGCAGCAGCAGCAGCCACTAGTTGCTACTGTACTGGTCATCATAAATCAAGGAAATTTCCATCTTTATAGAAAGTTTATTGTTTGAGCACTGGGCTAGAGCAAGGGAGAACTTCTTAAGTGATAAATCCACATTTTGTTGCAATGAGATGTATTTGTAGCTCATCTGCAGGCATCTCCAGGGATTCCTGGAGCTATGGTACAGACCCTTGGCCGAGATAGCAAAGAAATGTTCTAGCTAATGATTTATGGTACGCTGTTTAAAGCCCAAAATTGTCCTGGAGATACCCAGTGCCAGCTCGTCTGCCTTGTTTAATGACAGTGTATAGATTGATGGTTCCTCACCTGGTTTACTTGGTCACTCAGACTGATTTTGGCTGTGTCATCAGTGAGGCATGAAAGACCTCCAAGAAGACTTGTGCCTTGTCTTCCTGGAACAGATTACCTCATGTGACATTGGTGGCCCATGATCCTGAGACAGAACATATTCTTCACAACTGAGAAAAGGACTCTGAAAGCTGTGCCTAGGTGTTCCAGGCTCCCATACTGTTGCTTTGTGTTTTCTGGATCTTGGTACCATGGAGCCTTTGCTTGTCATAAATCATTCATGAGCATACCTTATTAGAGTCCTTCGAGTCCTTTCAATTATCTGACCCCAAGTAATTGGTGCAACCCATGGGCGCCAGTCAAATTTGGTCATTAACACATATAAAACATCCTCTGGACACTGCTAGAAATAACTAGACTGAACTTTACAAGGCTCTGGAGCTCGCACTCTAGCAGGTGTGAATAAGAAACGCCATGATACATAAAGATTTTGCTGTTTTCTTCACTCTTACATGTCAAACGGGAGTCATCAATGAAGTAATGTATTTTGACATGAATAATCAAAGAGATTATTTATGTTCAAATTCTTGGAAAGATCATTTTACCCCCTATACCTCAATTTTCTTTTCTGTAAGATGGAAACTTACAGAATTCATATCATAGAACTGTTTGAGGGTTGATTTGTATGACATGTAGTAAGTAAAATGCTGAGCATAAAGTAAAAACTCCAGAAATGTGAGCTTTTGCTATTTCTCTCTCAAACAAAGAGATCTCTTAATAATTAACATTCATAATAAACAGAGTAATACATCTCCTTAAAGATCTTATTGTCTGTCTTGGATCCTTTTTTTTTTTTTTTTAATCCGGTAGCATTGTTTCAATTACCATACATCTGTTTTGTTTTCTTTTAAATATTTCACACAAACACATACTGTATCTGAGTAGAGTGCTACATCATCCAAACCCAAATATCATCATATTTGCGTGTGCTCTGTTGATGAGCTTAGTTTTTATTAAAAAGCTATATTTTTATTCCATGCATGACACTTGCTCAGTGGGAAAATTATGAATGTAATTGTTAGGCCCCTAACTCAAAATTTTTCCCCTGGTGGTTAATCATGGTTTCTAATTCCAGTGGTATAAATGGCTTTCTAGCAATCTGCTGGTGTAATCTTCTCACTTTATAGTGAGATCTCACAGCTAATAAATGATAGAACTGGGACTCAAATCCAATCAGAACCATATAAATGCTGAAGTTATAAGAATATATACATGAAAAGATACATTTTGGGAGAGGGTATCATTAATGACAGAAATAAGAGATTGTGAAGAGATAAAAAATATTTTAGGAAATTGCTTGAACCAACTTATAGGATAAAGTTGCAGGAGAGAAAACAAAGTATAGCGTATTGTTCCTACTATTAAGGAACTCAGACCCCTAATTGGACTTGTCCTCTTCAAGCTTCTTTAAATCACGTGAAAGGGAACTAAAATAAAATTGTGATTCATTGTAAGGCTATCTCAAAGAAGAAAAGGAAATACAGCTGAGCCTCATGTAAAATATGTTGGAAATCAGAACGGTGCTAGGAATTAAGGCAGGTGCTTAATTAAGAGGTGCTCCCTCTCTTGATGATGAGTTCTCTAAACTCTACCTTTCATAAATCCTTCGCTCTGAGTTATTTGCTGTCTTTCCTGGTTTCCACTGCTCACATATCTGAACATGGCCCAATGCAGCCTGACTCTGAGCTCTAGGGTCCATCACCTCATTGAACAGCACTATGGTTGTCATTTCTGCCGGGCAGCATTCTCCTCACCGTTATAGTCACTCTGCATTGCCTGCCCTTAGCTCAGAAGCTCATCTGTTTATCAGTTTGGCTGGAGATTTGTGAGCACCTAGAGCTTTATGGGCCTGTGGAAAGTAAGCACCTCCAAATATATCCTTTATACATATAAATACACACACAATTGTTCAAGAACCACTTGAGGGCAATCGTTTAGGGTTAACCTAGTAGTGCCATATAAGGTATACAACGAATATGTAATGAAAAGGGACGTGCTCCAACATTCGCATGGTAATAGATATCCATGTGGGTGGAAGCTCTGGAAAGCCTGTATAGAGGAGGCGAATAGTAAGGGGTATCTTGAAGAATGAACATATAATGACATGGAAAGATGGTAAAAGGGGTGTTCCATTCAAGTAAAAGGGCATGAATGCATAAAATATTAAGTCTCATTCAAGTAACAGAATATTTGAACTGGAGCAAAGTATTCATATACAAATTTAATCAAAAAATATATTTGTGGGTGGTCCTAAGATGGCAGAGGAATAAGACGGTGAGACCACTTTCTCCCCCACAAATTCATCAAAAGAACATTTGAACGCTGAGAAAATTCCACAAAACAACTTCTGAATGCTGGCAGAGGACATCAGGCACCCAGAAAAGCAGTCCATTGTATTCAAAAGGAGGCAGGAAAAAATATAAAAGATGAGAGACAAAAGAGGTAGGGACAGATATCCTTCCCGGTAAGGGAGTCTTAAAAAAGAGAGAAGTTGGGGGGAGGAGCCAAGATGGCAGAGGAGTAGGACGGGGAGAACACTTTCTCCCCCACAAATTCATCAAAAGAGCATTTAAACGTCGAGTAAATTCCACAAAACAACTTCTGAATGCCGGCAGAGGACATCAGGCACCCAGAAAAGCAATCCAACTCTTCGAAAGGAGGTAGGAAAAAATATAAAAGACAAAAAAAGAGACAAAAGAGGGAGGGACGGAGTTCCGTCCCGGGAAGGGAGTCTTAAAAAGAGAGAAGTTTCCAAACACCAGGAAACCTTCTCACTGCCGAATCTGTGCCGAGCTTTGGAAGCACAGAGGGCAACATAACGGGGAGAAAAAATAAATAAACAATTACAACTCGAAGATTGCGAGTCCTACGGTAACTCCCCCAGCGGAGAAGCAGCGCAGACGCCTGCACTCGCCATTAGAAAGCGGGGACTGGGCAGGGAGGTGCAGCACGGGCTGCATCACTTAGAGTAAGAATCTGGCCTGAATACCCTGAGCACTATCTGAGCGAAATAATTTGGGCTAGCAAACCAGACTGTGGGATATCTACCACGCGAAAAGCCAGCCCCAGCCTAAGACACCGCTAGGCCCGCGCACGGAACAAAGAACTGAACAGAGATAGCTGGCTGCAGACCTTCCCCCTCCGGTGACAGGCAGCCAGAGCCGGAAGGGGGCAATCGCAGCCCCAGAGAGACATTATCTATAAAACTGTGAGCAGGCTTCTTTGCTAACTAAAACTTCTTGGGGGTCTGGACAGTCAACATCTGCCTGAGAAGGTGCGCCAGTTTTACACCCAGATAACCGAGTGGCGGGGAGGCGATAAGTCGCAGCATTGGCGCTCGCCAAACACCTCATCACTTGAGCTGCTCGGACCTGGGAAGAACACAAAACTCAGGCCCAACTGAGTCTGCGCCTCTGAGGACTGCCCGAGTGCCTGAACCTGAGCGGCTTGGACCTGGGAGGTACTTGCAGCCCAGGGCCAGCCTCGGATTGTTCCCGGCGGAACAACCTAGAGCCCGAGCAGTGTGGGCAGGGAGGCTACACGCGCCGTGAGCGGGGGCAGACCCAGTGTGGCTGAGGCACTGTGAGCGCACGCCAGTGTTATTTGTTTGCAGCATCCCTCCCTCCCTCCCCATAGCGCGACTGAACAAAGAGAAGAAATACAGCTCCACCCATCAGAACACCGACACAAGCTTCCCTAACCAGGAAACCTTGACAAGCCACCTGTACAAACCCACACACAGCGAGGAAAAGCCACAATAAAGAGAACTCCACAAACTGCCAGAATACAGAAAGGACACCCCAAACTCAGCAGTTTAAACAAGATGAAGAGACAGAGGAATAGCCAGCAGATAAAGGAACAGGATAAATGCCCACCAAACCAAACAAAAGAGGAAGAGATAGGGAATCTACCTGATAAAGAATTCCGAATAATGATAGTGAAATTGATCCAAAATCTTGAAATTAAAATGGAATCACAGATAAATAGCATGGAGACAAGGATTGAGAAGATGCAAGAAAGGTTTAACAAGGACCTAGAAGAAATAAAAAAGAGTCAATATACAATGCATAATGCAATAAATGAAATTAAAAACACTCTGGAGGCAACAAATAGTAGAATAACAGAGGCAGAAGATAGGATTAGTGAATTAGAAGATAGAATGGTAGAAATAAATGAATCAGAGAGAATAAAAGAAAAACGAATTAAAAGAAATGAGGACAATCTCAGAGACCTCCAGGACAATATTAAACGCTACAACATTCGAATCATAGGGGTTCCAGAAGAAGAAGACAAAAAGAAAGACCATGAGAAAATACTTGAGGAGATAATAGTTGAAAACTTCCCTAAACTGGGGAAGGAAATAATCACCCAAGTCCAAGAAACCCGGAGAATCCCAAACAGGATAAACCCAAGGCGAAACACCCCAAGACACATATTAATCAAATTAACAAAGATCAAACACAAAGAACAAATATTAAAAGCAGCAAGGGAAAAACAACAAATAACACACAAGGGAATTCCCATAAGGATAACAGCTGATCTTTCAATAGAAACTCTTCAAGCCAGGAGGGAATGGCAAGACATACTTAAAATGATGAAAGAAAATAACCTACAGCCCAGATTATTGTACCCAGCAAGGATTTCATTCAAGTATGAAGGAGAAATCAAAAGCTTCTCAAACAAGCAAAAGCTGAGAGAATTATGCACCACCAAACCAGCTCTCCAACAAATACTAAAGGATATTCTCTAGACAGGAAACACAAAAATGGTGTATAAATTCGAACCCAAAACAATAAAGTAAATGGCAACAGGATCATACTTATCAATAATTACCTTAAACGTAAATGGGTTGAATGCCCCAACCAAAAGACAAAGACTGGCTGAATGGATACAAAAACAAGACCCCTACATATGTTGTCTACAGGAGACCCACCTCAAAACAGGGGACACATACAGACTGAAAGTGAAGGGCTGGAAAAAGATTTTCCATGCAAATAGGGACCAAAAGAAAGCAGGAGTAGCAATACTCATATCAGATAAAATAGACTTTAAAACAAAGGCTGTGAAAAGAGACAAAGAAGGTCACTACATAATGATCAAAGGATCAATCCAAGAAGAAGATATAACAATTATAAATATATATGCACCCAACACAGGAGCACCGCAGTATGTAAGACAAATGCTAACAAGTATGAAAGGAGAAATTAACAATAACACAATAATAGTGGGAGACTTTAATACCCCACTCACACCTATGGATAGGTCAACTAAACAGAAAATTAACAAGGAAACACAAACTTTAAACGATACAATAGACCAGTTAGACCTAATTGATATCTATAGGACATTTCATCCCAAAACAACGAATTTCACCTTTTTCTCAAGCGCACATGGAACCTTCTCCAGGATAGATCACATCCTGGGCCATAAAGCTAGCCTTGGTAAATTCAAAAAAATAGAAATCATTCCAAGCATCTTTTCTGACCATAATGCAGTAAGATTAGATCTCAATTACAGGAGAAAAACTATTAAAAATTCCAACATATGGAGGCTGAACAACACGCTGCTGAATAACCAACAAATCACAGAAGAAATCAAAAAAGAAATCAAAATTTGCATAGAAACGAATGAAAATGAAAACACAACAACCCAAAACCTGTGGGACACAGTAAAAGCAGTCCTAAGGGGAAAGTTCATAGCAATACAGGCACACCTCAAGAAACAAGAAAAAAGTCAAATAAATAACCTAACTCTACACCTAAAGCAACTAGAAAAGGAAGAAATGAAGAACCCCAGGGTTAGTAGAAGGAAAGAAATCTTAAAAATTAGAGCAGAAATAAATGCAAAAGAAACAAAAGAGACCATAGCAAAAATCAACAAAGCCAAAAGCTGGTTCTTTGAAAGGATAAATAAAATCGACAAACCATTAGCCAGACTCATCAAGAAACAAAGGGAGAAAAATCAAATCAATAAAATTAGAAACGAAAATGGAGAGATCACAACAGACAACACAGAAATACAAAGGATCATAAGAGACTATTATCAACAATTATATGCTAATAAAATGGACAACGAGGAAGAAATGGACAAATTCTTAGAAAAGTACAACTTTCCAAAACTCGACCAGGAAGAAATAGAAAACCTTAACAGACCCATCACAAGCACGGAAATTGAAACTGTAATCAAAAATCTTCCAGCAAACAAAAGCCCAGGTCCAGACGGCTTCACAGCTGAATTCTACCAAAAATTTAGAGAAGAGCTAACACCTATCCTGCTCAAACTCTTCCAGAAAATTGCAGAGGAAGGTAAACTTCCAAACTCATTCTATGAGGCCACCATCACCCTAATACCAAAACCTGACAAAGATCCCACAAAAAAAGAAAACTACAGGCCAATATCACTGATGAACATAGATGCAAAAATCCTAAACAAAATTCTAGCAATCAGAATCCAAAAACACATTAAAAAGATCATACACCATGACCAAGTGGGCTTTATCCCAGGGATGCAAGGATTCTTCAATATCCGCAAATCAATCAATGTAATACACCACATTAACAAATTGAAAAATAAAAACCATATGATTATCTCAATAGATGCAGAGAAAGCCTTTGACAAAATTCAACACCCATTTATGATAAAAACTCTCCAGAAAGCAGGAATAGAAGGAACATACCTCAACATAATAAAAGCTATATATGACAAACCCACAGCAAACATTATCCTCAATGGTGAAAAATTGAAAGCATTTCCTCTAAAGTCAGGAACAAGACAAGGGTGCCCACTTTCACCATTACTATTCAACATAGTTTTGGAAGTTTTGGCCACAGCAATCAGAGCAGAAAAAGAAATAAAAGGAATCCAAATTGGAAAAGAAGAAGTAAAACTCTCACTATTTGCAGATGACATGATCCTCTACATAGAAAACCCTAAAGACTCCACCAGAAAATTACTAGAACTAATCAATGATTATAGTAAAGTTGCAGGATATAAAATCAACACACAGAAATCCCTTGCATTCCTATACACTAATAATGAGAAAACAGAAAGAGAAATTAAGGAAACAATTCCATTCACCATTGCAACGAAAAGAATAAAATACTTAGGAATATATCTACCTAAAGAAACGAAAGACCTATATATAGAAAATTATAAAACACTGGTGAAAGAAATCAAAGAGGACACTAATAGATGGAGAAATATACCATGTTCATGGATTGGAAGAATCAATATAGTGAAAATGAGTATACTACCCAAAGCAATTTATAGATTCAATGCAATCCCTATCAAGCTACCGACAGTATTCTTTACAGAGCTAGAACAAATAATTTCACAATTTGTATGGAAATACAAAAAACCTCGAATAGCCAAAGCGATCTTGAGAAAGAAAAATGGAACTGGAGGAATCAACCTACCTGACTTCAGGCTCTACTACAAAGCCACAGTTATCAAGACAGTATGGTACTGGCACAAAGACAGAAATATAGATCAATGGAACAAAATAGAA
This sequence comes from Bos grunniens, assembly GCF_055505025.1. Lineage (NCBI taxonomy): Eukaryota > Metazoa > Chordata > Mammalia > Artiodactyla > Bovidae > Bos > Bos grunniens. The sequence continues at coordinate 3,156,404 of NC_141176.1, read as the reverse complement.
AGCCCAGAGATAAATCCACGCACATATGGACACCTTATCTTTGACAAAGGAGGCAAGAATATACAGTGGATTAAAGACAATCTCTTTAACAAGTGGTGCTGGGAAATCTGGTCAACCACTTGTAAAAGAATGAAACTAGAACACTTTCTAACACCATATACAAAAATAAACTCAAAATGGATTAAAGATCTCAACGTAAGACCAGAAACTATAAAACTCCTAGAGGAGAACATAGGCAAAACACTCTCTGACATACATCACAGCAGGATCCTCTATGACCCACCTCCCAGAATATTGGAAATAAAAGCAAAAATAAACAAATGGGACCTAATTAAACTTAAAAGCTTCTGCACATCAAAGGAAACTATTAGCAAGGTGAAAAGACAGCCTTCAGAATGGGAGAAAATAATAGCAAATGAAGCAACCGACAAACAACTAATCTCAAAAATATACAAGCAACTCCTACAGCTCAACTCCAGAAAAATAAATGACCCAATCAAAAAATGGGCCAAAGATCTAAATAGACATTTCTCCAAAGAAGACATACAGATGGCTAACAAACACATGAAAAGATGCTCAACATCACTCATTATCAGAGAAATGCAAATCAAAACCACTATGAGGTACCATTTCACACCAGTCAGAACGGCTGCAATCCAAAAGTCTACAAATAATAAATGCTGGAGAGGGTGTGGAGAAAAGGGAACCCTCTTACACTGCTGGTGGGAATGCAAACTAGTACAGCCACTATGGAGAACAGTGTGGAGATTCCTTAAAAAACTGGAAATAGAACTGCCTTATGATCCAGCAATCCCACTGCTGGGCATACACACTGAGGAAACCAGAAGGGAAAGAGACACGTGTACCCCAATGTTCATCGCAGCACTGTTTATAATAGCCAGGACATGGAAGCAACCTAGATGTCCATCAGCAGATGAATGGATAAGAAAGCTGTGGTACATATACACAATGGAGTATTACTCAGCCATTAAAAAGAATACATTTGAATCAGTTCTAATGAGGTGGATGAAACTGGAGCCTATTATACAGAGTGAAGTAAGCCAGAAGGAAAAACACCAATACAGTATACTAACGCATATATATGGAATTTAGAAAGATGGTAACGATAACCCTGTATACGAGACAGCAAAAGAGACACTGATGTATAGAACAGTCTTATGGACTCTGTGGGAGAGGGAGAGGGTGGGAAGATTTGGGAGAATGGCATTGAAACATGTAAAATATCATGTATGAAACGAGATGCCAATCCAGGTTCAATGCACGATACTGGATGCTTGGGGCTGGTGCACTGGGACGACCCAGAGGGATGGTATGGGGAGGGAGGAGGGAGGAGGGTTCAGGATGGGGAACACATGTATACCTGTGGTGGATTCATTTTGATATTTGGCAAAACTAATACAATTATGTAAAGTTTAAAAATAAAATAAAATTAATTAAAAAAAAAGAACTTAAAAAAAAAAAAAGAAAACAAAATAAAATATAAAAGTTTAATTACAAAAAAAAAAAAGAGAGAAGTTTCCAAACACCAGGAAACACTCACTGCTGAGTCTGTGGTGAGCCTTGGAACCACAGAGGGCAACATAACCGGGAGGAAAAATAAATAAATAATTAAAACCCACAGATTATGTGCCCAACGGTAACTTCCAGCGGAGAAGCAGCACAGATGCCTGCATCCGCCACTAGCAAGCAGGGGCTGGGCAGGGAGGCACTGGGCTGCATTACTTAGAGTAAGGACCAGGCCTGAATGCCCCAAGGGCAATCTGAGGGAACTAAGGATAGCAAACCAGACTGTGGGATAGCTACCACGTGAAAAGCCCTAACCTAAGACACCGCCAGGCCTGCTCACAGAACAAAGGACTGACTAGAGCTACGCGGAAAGCCCTAACCTAAGACACCATCAGGCCCACACACAGAAAAAGGACTGAGCAGAGCTAGCTGGCTGCAGGCCGGCCTATCCCCCTCCAGTGCAGGCAAGGGCACCCAGAGCCAGAAGAGGGCAATCGTGGCCCCAGAGAGGCATTATCTACCAAACTGCAATCAGGCTTTGTTGCTAAACAGAACTTCTTGGGATTCTGGACAGTCAACATCTGCCTGAGAAGGTGCACTGGTTGTACACCCAGAAAACCAAACAGCAGGGACAGGGGAGGTAATAAGTTGCAGCGACTGCACTCACCAAACACCTGGTCACCTGAGCTGCTCGGACCTGGGAAGGGCACAAAACGCAGGCCCAACCAAGTCTGCATCTCTGAGGAGTACCTGAGTACCTGAACCTGAGCGGCTTAGACCTGGGAAGTGCATACAACCCAGGACTGGCCTCACACAGTTCCTGGCAGAGCAACCTAGAGCCTAAGCAGTGTAGACAGGGAAACCACACACACCATGAGCGGGGCAAACGCAGTGTGGCCGAGACACTGTGAGCACATGCCATTGTTACTTATTTGCACGACTGAGCAACTGAGCCTAAAAAAGTGTCCACCACCGCCCCCTTGTGTCAGGGCGGAAATTAGACACTGAAGAGACCAGCAAACAGAAGAAGCTAAAACAGAGGGAACCGCCTCAAAAGTGACAGGTGCAATAGATTAAAACCCTGTAGTTAGTACCAAATACATAGGAAGGGGCCTATAGATCTTGAGAAATATAAGCCGGATCAAGGAACTATCCAAAAATGAACTGACCCCACACTGCCCACAACAACACCAGAGAAAGTCCTGGATATATTTTTACTGTTTTTACTATCATTTTTTATTTTTTTTTATTTTTAAGTCCTCTATTACTTCTTTAATTTTCATTTTTGTAATCTACTGTTACTTTGCCAAAAAAAGAGACCCCATTTTTTAAACTTTTGTGAGTTTTTTTTTTTTTTTTCTTTAATATTGTATTTTTGAAAATCCAACTCTAGATTTTTAATCTTTGCTTTTCGGTATTTGTTATCAATTTTGTACCTTTAAGAACCCAATCTTCAGTACCTATTTTTACATGGGAATGAGATTACTGGCTTGACTGCTCTCTCCCGCTTTGGACTCTCCTTTTCCCCCACCAGGTCACCTCTATCTCCTCCCTCCCCCTTCTCTTCTCTACCCAACTCTGTGAATCTCTTTGTGTGTTCTGGACGGTGGAGAACACTTAGGGAACTGATTACTGGCTGGATCTGTCTCTCTCCTTTTGATTCCCCTCACCCCCTTATCCTGCTGGCCACCTCTGTCTCCTTCCTCCCTCTTCTCTTCTCTGTATAACTCCGTGAACATCTCTGAGCGGTCCAGACTGTGGAGGGCACATAAGGAAGTGATTACTGGCTAGCTTTCTCTCTCCTCTTTTGATTCCACCTCATCCCATCCTGGTCACCTCTATCTCCCTCCTCCCTCTTCTCTTCTCCATGTAACTCTGTGAACCTCTCCGAGTGTACCTCACTGTGGAGAAACTTTTCCTCTTTAACCTAGATGTTTTATCAATGGTGCTGTATAGATGGAGAAGTCTTGAGCCTACTGTAAAAATAAGACTGAAAACCAGAAGTAGGAGGCTTAAGTCCAAATCCTGAGAACACCAGAGAACTCCTGAATACAGGGAACATTAATCAACAGGAGCTCATCAAATGGCTCCATACCTACACTGAAACCAAGCACCACCCAAGGGCCAACAAGTTCCAGAGAAAGACATACTATGCAAGTTCTCCAGCAACACAGGAACACAGCCCTGAGCTTCAATATACAGGCTGCCCAAAGTCACTCCAAACCCACTGACATCTCATAACTCATTACTGGAAACTTCATTGCACTCCAGAGATAAGAAATCCAGGTCCACCCACCAGAACTCCGACACAAGCTTCCCTAACCAGGAAACCTTGACAAGCACCTGTACAACCCCACCCACAGTGAGGAAACTCCACAATAAAGTGAACTCCACAAACTCCCAGAGTACAGAAAGGCTACCCGAAACACAGCAATATAAACAAGATGAAGAGACAGAGGAATACTCAGCAGGTAAAGGAACAGGATAAATGCCCACCAAACCAAACAAAAGAGGAAGAGATAGGGAATCTACCTGATAAAGAATTCCGAATAATGACACTGAAAATGATCCAAAATATTGAAAAAAAAAAATGGAATTACAGATAAATAGCCTGGAGACAAGGATTGAGAAGATGCAAGAAAGGTTTTAACAAGGACCTAGAAGAAATAAAAATAGAGTCAATATATAATGAATAATGCAATAAATGATTTCAAAAACACTCTGGAGGGAACCAATAGTAGAATAATGGAGGCAGAATATAGGATATGTGAGGTAGAAGATAGAATGGTAGAAATAAATGAATGAGAGAGGAAAAAAGAAAAACTAATTAAAAGAAATGAGGACAATCTCAGAGACCTCTGGGACAATGTTAAATGCCCCCACATTCGAATCATAGGGGTCCCAGAAGAAGAAAACAAAAAGAAAGACCATGAGAAAACACTTAAGGAGATAATAGTTGAAAACTTCCCTAAAATGGGGAAGGAAATAATTACCCAAGTCCAAGAAAACAGAGAATCCCAAACAGGATAAACCCAAGGTGAAACACCCCAAGACACATATTAATCAAATTAACAAAGATCAAGCACAAAGAACAAATATTAAAAGCAGCAAGGGAAAAACAACAAATAACACACAAGGGGATTCCCATAAGGATAACAGCTGATATTTCAATAGAAACTCTTCAGGCCAGGAGGGAATGGCAGGACATACTTAAAGTAATGAAAGAAAATAACCTACAACCCAGATTACTGTACCCAGCAAGGATCTCATTCAAATATGAGGGAGAAATCAAAAGCTTTACAGACAAGCAAAAGCTGAGAGAATTCAGCACCAGCAAACCAGCTCTCCAACAAATGCTACAGGATCTTCTCTAGACGGGAAACACAAAAAGGGTGTATAAACTCGAACCCAAAACAATAAAGTAAATGGCAGTGGAATCATACTTATCAATAATTACCTTAAACGTAAATGGGTTGAATGCCCCAACCAAAAGACAAAGACTGGCTGAATGGATACAAAAACAAGACCCCTACATATGTTGTCTACAAGAGACCCACCTCAAAACAAGGGACACATACAGACTGAAAGTGAAGGGCTGGAAAAAGATATTTCATGCAAATAGAGACCAAAAGAAAGCATGAGTAGCAATACTCATATCAGATAAAATAGACTTTAAAACAAATGCTGTGAAAAGAGACAAAGAAGAACACTACATAATGATCAAAGGATCAATCCAAAAAGGTGATATAACAATTATAAATATATATGCACCCAACATAGGAGCACCGCAATATGTAAGACAAATGCTAACAAGTATGCAAAGGGAAATTAACGGTAACACAATAATAGTGGGGGACTTTAATACCCTACTCACGCCTATGGATAGATCAACTAAACAGAAAATTAACAAGGAAACACGAACTTTAAATGATACAATAGACCAGTTAGACCTAATTGATATCTATAGGACATTTCACCCCAAAACAATGAATTTCACCTTTTTCTCAAGCGCACATGGAACCTTCTCCAGGACAGATGACATTCTGGGCCATAAATCTAGCCTTGATAAATTCAAAAAAATTGAAATCATTCCAAGCATCTTTTCTGACCACAATGCAGTAAGATTAGATATCAATTACAGGAGAAAAACTATTAAAAATTCCAACATATGGAGGCTGAACAACATGCTGCTGAATAACCAACAAATCACAGAAGAAATCAAAAAAGAAATCAAAATATGCATAGAAAGGAATGAAAATGAAAACACAGCAACCCAAAACCTGTGGGACACTGTAAAAGCAGTACTGAGGGGAAGGTTCATAGCAATACAGGCATACCCCAAGAAACAAGAAAAAAGTCAAATAAATAACCTAACTCTACACCTAAAGCAACTAGAAAAGGAAGAAATGAAGAACCCCAGAATTAGTAGAAGGAAAGAAATCTTAAAAATTAGGGCAGAAATAAATGCAAAGGAAACAAAAGAGACCATAGCAAAAATCAACAAAGCCAAAAGCTGGTTCTTTGAGAGGATAAATAAAATTGACAAACCATTAGCCAGACTTATCAAGAAACAAAAGGAGAAAAATCAAATCAATAAAATTAGAAATGAAAATGGAGAGATCACAGCTTTCCAAAACTGAACATGGAAGAAATAGAAAATCTTAACAGACCCATCACAAGCACAGAAATTGAAACTGTAATCAAAAATCTTCCAGCAAACAAAAGCCCAGGTCCAGATGGCTTCACAGCTGAATTCTACCAAAAATTTAGAGAAGAGCTAACACCTATCCTACTCAAACTCTTCCAGAAAATTGCAGAGGAAGATAAACTTCCAAACTCATTCTACGAGGCCACCAGCACCCTAATACCAAAACCTGACAAAGATGCCACAAATAAAGAAAACTACAGGCCTATATCACTGATGAACATAGATGCAAAAATCCTTAACAAAATTCTAGCAATCAGAATCCAACAACACAGTAAAAAGATCATATACCGTGACCAAGTGGGCTTTATCCCAGGGATGCAAGGATTCTTCAATATCCGCAAATCAATCAATGTAATACACCACATTAACAAATTGAAAAATAAAAACCATATGATTATCTCAATAGATGCAAAGAAAGCCTTTGACAAAATTCAACATCCATTTATGATAAAAGCTCTCCAGAAAGCAGGAATAGAAGGAATATATTTCAACATAATAAAAGCTATATATGACAAACCCACAGCAAACATTATCCTCAATGGTGAAAAATTGAAAGCATTTCCCCTAAAGTCAGGAACAAGACAAGGGTGCCCACTCTCACCATTACTATTCAACATAGTTTTGGAAGTTTTGGCCACAGCAATCAGAGCAGAAAAGAAATGAAAGGAATCCACATTGGAAAAGAAGAAGTAAAACTCTCACTGTTTGCAGATGACATGATCCTCTAACATAGAAAACCCTAAAGACTCCACCAGAAAATTACTAGAACTAATCAATGAATATAGTAAAGTTGCAGGATATAAAATCAACACACAGAAATCCTTTGCATTCCTATACACTAATAATGAGAAAATAGAGAAATTAAGGAAACAATTCCATTCATCATTACAATGAAAAGAATAAAATACTTAGGAATATATTTACCTAAAGAAATTAAAGACCTATATATAGAAAACTATAAAAGACTGGTGAAAGAAATCAAAGAGGACACTAATGGAGATGGAAAAATATATCATGTTCATGGATCGGAAGAATCAATATAGTGAAAATGAGTATACTACCCAAAGCAATCTATAGATTCAATGCAATCCCTATGAAGCTACCAACGGTATTTTTCACAGAGCTAGAACAAATAATTTCACAATTTGTATGGAAATACAAAAAACCTTGAATAGCCAAAGCAATCTTGAGAAAGAAGAATGGAACTGGAGGAATCAACCTGCCTGACTTCAGTCTATACTACAAAGCCATAGTCATCAGGACAGTATGGTCCTGGCACAAAGACAGAAATATAGACCAATGGAACAAAAATTGAAAGCCCAGAGATAAACCCACACACCTATGGACACCTTATCTTTGACAAAAGAGGCAAGAATATACAATGGAGAAAAGACAATCTCTTTAACAAGTGGTGCTGGGAAAACTGGTCAACCACTTGTAAAAGAATGAACTAGAACACTTTCTAACACCATACACAAAAATAAACTCAAAATGGATTAAAGATCTAAATGTAAGACCAAAAACTATAAAACTCCTAGAGGAGAACATAGGCAAAACACTCTCTGACATAAATCAGAGCAGGATCCTCTATGACCTGTCTCCCAGAATACTGGATATAAAAGCAAAAATAAACAAATGGGACCTAATTAAAATCAAAAGCTTCTGCACAACAAAGGAAACTATAAGCAAGGTGAAAAGACAGCCTTCAGAATGGGAGAAAATAATAGCAAACAAAACAACTGACAAAGAATTAATCTCAAAAATATACAAGCAACTCCTGCAGCTCATTTCCAGAAAATAAACGACCCAATCAAAAAATGGGCCAAAGAACTAAACAGACATTTCTCCAAAGAAGATGTACAGATGGCTAACAAATACATGAAAAGATGCTCAACATCACTCATTATCAGAGAAATGCAAATCAAAACCACAATGAGGTACCATTTCACGCCAGTCAGAATGGCTGTGATCCAAAAGTCTACAAGCAATAAATGCTGGAGAGGGTGTGGAGAAAAGGGAACCCTCTTACACTGTTGGTGGGAATGCAAACTAGTACAGCCACCATGGAGAACAGTGTGGAGATTCCTTAAAAAACTGGAAATAGAACTGCCATACAACCCAGCAATCCCAGTGCTGTGCATACACACCGAGAAAACCAGAATTGAAAGAGACATGTGTACCCCAATGTTCATCATAGCACTGTTTATAATAGCCAGGATATGGAAGCAACCTAGACGTCCATCAGCAGATGAATGGATAAGAAAGCTGTGGTACATATACACAATGGAGTATTGCTCAGCCATTAAAAAGAACACATCTGAATCAGTTCTAATGAGATGGATGAAACTGGAGCCTATTATACAGAGTGAAGTAAGCCAGGAAGAAAAACACCAATACAGTATACTAACGCATATATATGGAATTTAGAAAGATGGTAACGATAACCCTGTATGCGAGACAGCAAAAGAGACACAGATGCATAGAACAGTCTTTTGGAGTCTGTGGGAGAGGGCGAGGGTGGGATGATTTGGGAGAATGGCACTGAAACATATATGTTACCATATGTGAAACGAATCACCAGTCCAGGTTCAATGCATGATACAGGATTCTAGGGTCTGGTGCACTGGGATGACCCAGAGGGATGGGATAGAGAGGGAGGTGGGAGGGAGGCTCAGGATGGGGAACACGTGTACACCCATGGTGGATTCATGTCAATGTATGGCAAAACCAATACAATATTGTAAAAATAAATAAATAAGAAACAAAATTAAAAAAAAAAGAACGAGAAAAACTAATACCGTGTATTGATGCATATATATGGAATCTAGAAGGATGGTACTGATAAACCTGTTCACAGAGCAGCAATGGAGACGCAGACATAGAGAACAGACTTATGCACAAGGGTGGGGGAGAAGAGGGAGAGGGTGAGATAAACGGAGAGAGTAGTATGGATGCATTTATACTAACATATGTAAATCGATAGCCAATGGGAATTTGCTGCATGACTCAGGGAACTCAAATGGGGGCTCTGTAATAACCTAGAGGGGTGGCAATGAGCAGGAAGTGGGAGAAATTCAAGAGGGCAGCGGCATATGTACACCTATACCTACAGTTAATTCAGGCTGATGTATGACAGAAATCAGACCAATACTGTAAATAATGATCAGTCAATGATAAATATTTTTTAAAAGCTAAAAAAAGGTTATTTAGAAATTATCTAAAACGTCACACTTGAGAGAAAAAATAAAAAACTTAATATGCGGTCAAAATAAATAAATAAATTTGTAAAAGGTAAATCATAATTAAGGAGATTCCAGAACTTTATATTATAGAAAATGAATTTCATTTTAGAAGCAAATTTGGATAAAACATCTTTCAAAATTTTTTTTTTTGGAGATACATAGGGCGAAGGTTTGGTATTAGGACTGTTTGAAGATTGTCTTGGATGGTCCAGGACTGGAAAAAAGAGGAAAATTGATATCTACATCACATATTCTACTTCTAAGACACCAACCTTAGGAAATTATAAAAGAGAAAGACCAAGATTTATGTGCCAAAATATTCATGGCAGCACTACAAATAACCTAAAAGCCTGGAAATGATTTAAATACCTAACAACATGAGGTTCATTAATAAATTATGCATATCCAGATGTCATGTCATTAAAAAGAATGTTTCTGAAGAATATTTGGTGATGTGGGGGGAGGGGAGGTAGAGCTCCTCATTATATATTAAACATAAAATTCAAGGACAAAAATAATGTTTATGCATATGGTATGTTTAAAACTTAAACATCCAATCTTCAGAATTTTTATAATTCACTCTCTACTTCTCAAACAGAGGATGTTAACATTATTGTTTACATGTTTGATAACAGATGCAGCAAGCAAATATTGGTATCTTCTATATATGTTGAAGTAAATGTTAAGTTCCTGTAACAAAAAGTCACTAAAAATAGAAAGGCTTTCATAAGACAGAGGTTTATTTCTCTCCTGTAATTGTGTGGATAGTGTAGCCTTGTTGAGTAGCTTCTTTTTGAAAAGTCACTCAGGAAACCAGATTTCTTCTGTCTTGGTTCTTCAACTTCTTCTGGATTATCTTTTTTCTTGCATGATCAAAGCTGGGTCAATGCCACGTCTCTGTTCTAGCCTAAAGGAAGGAGCAAAGGGAACAGGTCCAATCGACTTTATTTTTAAGGATGTGCAGCAAAGTGGCTTCTGCTCGTTTCTCAGCAGCCAAAATGTGGTCACATGATCACAGCTAACTGTAAGGGAGTCTGGGAAATACAGTGGGAGGTGGTGTACCCTGTCACTTGAAGGAAGGACAGACGCTTGGGGACAATAAACTCTTCCACACCTGCCACTTCCCCAGGGATCCTTGATGAACTGTTCCCTCCAAATCAAAGGATTTTATTTTCTTTATGTCAGTAGTGTGAACCCTCTGTGACTTTCTGTAAACCAGTTATCCACTTTAGTTTACTACTCACCAGGCAAGTAGATAATCAAATAGAGCAAAGAGAACTCTAAGACCACAACTTAGGTGGGAAAAAGCATTTTTACTGTTTTATTTAAATCTCTTTAACTCCAAGATCCATGCCATTTGGCTGACAAGAAATAGCACTCTTTGGTGTCACTGGTCTCTTCTCCCCAGGTTGTGTCAAGGTTCCCCTGAGTTCCTGTGGTCATCAGTTGTCAGTGCACACCAGATGTAGGTTTCCTCCAAGTGCCTCTTTCTCACTGCTCACAGAGCCCAGGAGTATTTCTGTGGCCACATGTGCCTAAGACTCTGGAATCTTTCAGCATCAGTTCCTACCCCCTCCCCCAGCCCTACAGGGATCAGATCCCAGGACTGCTGCAGGCAAGGCCTTCAGTTCTGCTTTGACCTTCCCAGTCTTGTGTAAACCTTTCTCCTCTCTTGCAGTAACATTTGCAGAAATATTGTGAAAGCCTGAAGTCCAGACTGACATCACAAATGACAGAGACAGCTCTAGCTCTTCAGCAGGCTCTGCTTCCCACCCTGCATAATTTCTACCTGCTTAGAAAGGAAGAGGAGGGAAACAGCAAACACACACAAAGAATCACCAATCTGGCCACCAGCTTGCTGGAATTGTGTATATAATCAGAACCAATGAATTGCAGTATGTGGACTATCTGTTTTGATTTGGCAATTTCTTTTCTGCTTGGGTCCTAAGTCAGATTTTGTCAGATTTTGGAGAGTTGGGGAGGTCAGTCAACCTGCACCTAAGTGATGATCCATGTCTGAGTTTCGGGAGGAGAAAAGGAGAGTGATGACAGGACATGTGAAAGAGGAAAGGTTTTTCAATGGCTGCACCTAAAGTTTGCCCCAGTCTAAGATGAAGAGGCTGTCATACAGCTTGGAGGGCATGTATTCATTATCCAAACATAGGCTGGCAGACAGATGTGGACAGTGTAAGGAGCCCTGAGCAGATCAGAGAAAAGGGAAAGATGGAAATACATAAATTTCACCCAAAACACACCTGGGGACAGGTAAATGAGTTCCTTTCTTTAGGCTTGTTTTTTATCTATATCCACCTCCTGAGATAATAGAATTCTTTGGCTTAAATGTTATTCCTCAGTTCTTTGCCTATCTGACTTCCCAAATATCAACATTTCAAATTTTTAGAAATACTTGACATTTTTTCCTGTTGATTTAACAAAAATCAGTGATTTTTTTTTAATTTAAGAAAACTCATTTTAACACAGTGAAAACATGACAAGAAGCAGCATGCAGCCAAGTCCCTGTTAGCGGAGGGGCCACCGTCTCAGCAGACACTTGGGAGGGCCTCAGACACCAATAAAACAAGGAGAGGAGCTCAATATTTTATGTCAGGAAACACTTCCTCTACATCCTCTGTGGGGAGCGAGCTCCGCCCGTGGCAAAGGTCATGAGGAAGGAGGCTTGACATACGCAAAGGCGGGATCAAGCCTCAGGAGTCTCCCTGGAAATTCTCGAGCAATCTACCCCCAAAACCAGAGTCTGCCTACTTTCTGCTTTGTGCTTTCACCTACACCTCTGACTTTATGGGGGGCTGTCCCCCACTACCTCTCTGAAAAAAGAGTTAGCTTACAGCTCCAGTTAATAATTCCTGGGTGTGACAGTGTTTAACCTACAAACTCCTTTGGAAATCCTCTAGCCTGCCTGAATAGGTTTTTCCGGCCACATGTGATTGTTCAGAGCCTCCCAACTGTGAGAGGCAGGAGATGTTCTAAACTGTCTAAATACAGATTCCTTTGAGCAGTTAAAAGATTGATTAGAAATTGTATTGGTGAAGGGATTTTCACTTGTTGGGCCAATGTTTGCTGCTAAGTTTCCATATCCCTTACCTGCTGTGTCCCTGGCAGTGTATTGATTAATATAGTTGGTGTAAATAGTAGCTTTAATGTTTGTAACCTGGGACCCTTGAGTTAATTCTTTTTCTTGTTATAGCCCACCACACCTTTGCTCTGTAGGAATGCAACTTTATCTAATGCTTTTTGGAGGCTGGCGCCTGACTTTAGAATAATCACCTTTAGAGAAAAAGGCCTCTGGGCCAGAAGATGATGCAAATCACCTAAACTTTTGCATATGATAAGTTTGCAGGAAGAAAGCCTGGCTTACTACATGACTCTACCCCTTCCCCCATTATCTTCTATGCATAACTTAAGGTATAAAAACTACTTTGGAAAATAAAGTGCGGGCCTTGTTCACCGAAACTTGGTCTCACCATGTCGTTCTTTCTCTTACCTTCAGGCTGAATTATTCAGCCTCTTTTCTCCACTGAATTTCCTCACTGAGCTATCCTTATTTCAGCCTCTTTTCTCCACTGAATTTCTTCACTGAGCTATCCTCATTCTATTACTCTTTATATCCTTAATTAACGTTTAATTAAGCAGTTGTTTCCTGATCCTCGCCGACGCCGTCCCCGCTTCGAATACCCTGGATCAGCTGGGGCTGGTCCCCGGCAATCCTCCCCTTTTCCTAAAAGTGAAGTTGTAGCAACTTTCCAAGATGCTTATGGCTGACATCTTTATTAATGATCTAGCAGAGACAGCAAATGGTACTTTAATGAAGTTTGCAGATGACACTACATTGAGAGCTGTTGCTAATAACAGTGAAGACAACACAGTAATAAATAAACCTGCAGTGGTTAAAAATACAAAGAAGGAAAAAAGGAAGAGATACAGAATATGTAATACATATATGACAGCAATCATAGAATATGCACATCTTATGATGTTACATGAAAGCTGCCATTTCCCAGCCCAAAAGGAGACCTATCTTGGGTTAAATACAAAACTATTGCCTTATGCAGAGAGGAAATCCCATGTCCCTTCATTCCAACTCTAATGGATCTGAACTTAGAATAGAATGTCTAATTTGGAGCCCTGTATTCAACTTGAGAAGGTTAAACAGCATCACTGGCTCAGTGGACATGAGCAAACTCCAGGTGAAGGACAGGGAAGCTTGGCATGCTGCCGGGCATGGGGTCACAAAGGGTCGAACATGATTTAGTGACTGTACAATAACAACATTCTATTTGAAAAAAAAATCAGAGAATAGAAAACAAAGCTGAACTGAGAATCACCAAGTATGGTGCAAATAAAAAGGTTAATGGGGATAAATATTTATAATTGCAAGACTAAAGAAATGTCTGCAATTATTTGGAAGGTACAAACACTACAAACAGCATTTATTTAGCCTGGAGAAAGTCTTAGAAATAATGAAGTTAAGTATCACATTATTTAAGAAATATCAGGAAACTTTTTTCTAATCCACAAAAGCTATTACATCTAAGCAATAGGTGCAAAGAACAGTTTTCCAGAACTTTCATTCTGTGGGGAAGAGGAGAAGTACTGGAAAGAATAGCAAGGTAGTTTAAGAGAAAAGAGCAAAGACAGGGAAATTAAGAGATCAAAGAGCAGGGAAATCAAGGCCTAAGAGCTCGGTAGCACCAACAAAGGCCCCTGAGGGCTTTGAGGTGGGGAGCTCTGAGCCAGATTACACAGCTAAGGGAATGCATTACAACACAATGAGGAAGATTCCTGATTTCCAGAACGCCTCCTTCCAGTCCTAGAAAGGAAGAGCAGAAAAGCTTCCATTCACATATTATGGGAAATGCTTAGAAGAGATTTCTGAACCATATTCCTGGTGTCCTCTACAATTTCTCCTGTGATGGCAAGTGACTTACTCATCAGAGCAGCAGGTGTACTGAAAACAGACAAAGCTTTCAAGACAATATTGATACTCTCTGACAACAATGAACTCAGAGTGCAGTCGTGACACTCTCAGGTCTGACAATTTCTCCTCCCATCCCGTCCAGATAGTTAAAAGAATCACAGGATAGAGCAACACACTACTGGCAGGCCTCAGACCTGCCACCTATTAAGTTACTTGACTCTTGTGAGCCTCAGTTTTCCCATCTATAAAAATGGATATTGTAATAATATCTAGAAACTGCCATTTGCCTACAAAATCCAAGAATCTTCCTAATCACCTAGATGAATGTTTCATAAACTATTGTGTGTGTGTTAGTCACTCAGTCATGCCCAATTCTTTATGATCCCATGGACTATAGCCTGCCAAGCTCCTCTTGGCCCATGGATTCTCCAGGCAAGAATACTGGAGTGGTTACCATATCCTTCTCAAGGGGATCTTCCCAACCCAGGGATCAAACCAGGGTCTCCTGCATTGCAGGCTGATTTTGTACCATCCAAGCCCCCAGGGAAGCCCCTCATAAACTATTAGTTTTATAAGTATTAGTTTTGTAAGTTAGGAAGTGGGCAATGGATAATATCAGACAGAGCTCTTGATCACATACAACAAAGCCAACTCTGTTGGTGATGAAACAGAGGAGTTTTCAAAAGGGATATTTAACAAGGACAAAGATGCTATGGGAAAATTGAATATTCACCTGCAAAAGAATAAGCCTAAATGCTTCTCTTATACTGCTCACAAAAAGATTAACTCAAAACAGATTTCAGACTTAAATGTAAGGCCTGACACCATAAAACTCTTAGAAGAAAACACAGGGAAAAGCTCCTCCGCATGAGTCCTGGCAATGATTCTTTTAAATAAATTTAATGAAAGAAATGAAAAAATGCAGAAACAAAGAAAGGCAGTCAAACAGGATGAAATAATAACAGTTAACTTATTAAACAAAGTCAAAGACATTTAGTTCCTCCTCAACAGCTATAGATAAATATTCTGTGTCATATCCTCTGAGCTATTCTGCAGACACTGAAACCCCTACCCAGGTGGAAGAAGTTACCAACATGATGACTAGACTATAGCTTTGACATTAGTTGCTCCATCTTATACAATTGCAAGAACTGGCCTCAAAGAAATGGGAACAAATTGATCCTGGAACTGAAGATTAGCTCTACTTATAACAATCAAGATGACACTGACCAGACCACTGCAGAACTAATTTCAAGGTAATCGTCAGAGCTGACTGTGCTGTTTTGCACATAGCTCCCTTGCTCTGCTTATACCCCCATAAAACTCCCCTTTAAAAGGTCTTGCCCCCAGTCGGCAGTGGGGAGTTGACTTTTGGACATTAGTCCACCTTCTCCTCAAGTTGCTGACCTCCTGAATAAAGCAATTCCACTCCTACCAACACTTGTCTCTCAAGTATTGTCTTTGGAGTGGCAAGCACCAGAACTTGAGTTCAGTAACACAAGGATAAATAAAAACTGTTAAGGATATTTGGTGATAATAATGAGATATGCCACACTTCTTTGGTGTCAGGACTCCTGTGTTCTGGCTGTGGAAAAAACAGCACCAGATATTGGTCACTGGCTCAGGTTGAATCCACGTCTTGTAGAATAACATACAGGCTGCAACCCAACCAGAGTGGTAACTGAGTCTTCATGGACCATCCCACTGAGCTACCAAGCCAGCTGTTTCTGGATGTCAGGGTACACAATAGGGCCGGTGAATCCCATGGCATGGGCACATTGGCTCAAGGCTTTTGATTTGAAATAAATTCTCTCTTCTGTAAATTCTGGTCCCAGCTAAGACCTTGTGAAAAGGCAATCTTCTTACACTGCACAAATGCATAACTACTGGGACCTTGCCTCCGAGAAGTTCTCTCCTGATCCTTTACCAGGCAGTGTAGAGGGCCAGGGAACACAATTCTCAAGATTCTTCAGAATCGCACACAGCAATCACAAGTAAGGCATTCCAGCCCAGCAGTCTTGTATCTCCTATCTCCCTATCTCCTCCTCCTTCCTCCTCCGCTCCTCTTTTTTTCCTTCCCGTTTTACTCCCTCCTCTTTCTTTTAGCCTCTTTGTTGTTATTCTTTTTCATTCTTCCTCTACCTTTTCTTATTCCTCCCCATTTTTCCTAATTCTTTCTTCTCCTTCTTCACTTTACACACTCTTTATCATTTTTGGAGTTTCAATCACTTACACTCTTTTCCAAACAGGGAGAAGCCCAATTCTTACCTAAATTTCCCAGGGCAATATTTATTCCATTCAATTCCCAAGCATACTGTAACTTAGAACATACAGGGGAGGAAAAAAAAAAAAACCTTTGAGACTATTACACTAAATTATTCTCTCTAGCATACAAACATTTCTCATTTGTCTTTATTTGAAAAGTTCAAGCTTTAATTCTTTCACTTAAAAAATTAGTTATTTAGATATGAGAGAAAGTGTTTTCAAATTCCTTAATACAATCTTCACAAATTTTCTCAATTTCTATCCAAGATAATCTTTCTTTCAAATAAAATCTTCTTTCACATCCATGGTCTCATTAGATAACTGTGTTTTAAATTGAGCATTTGATAGGCTTTTTTTTGGGGGGGGGGATTCAGTATTTATTTATTTTTTAGCTCTTTTTATTTATTTATTTTTTAATTAATTTCTTTATTTTAATTGGAGGCTAATTACTTTACAATATTGTGGTGGGTTTTGCCATACATTGACATGAATCAGCTATGGGTGTACATGTATTCCCCATCCTGAACCCCCCTCCCACCTCCCTCCCCATCCCATCTCTCAGGGTCATCCCAGTGCACTAGCCCTGAGCATCCTGTCTCATGCATCAAACCTGGACTGGCGATCCGCTTCACATATGATAATATACATGTTTCAATGCTATTCTCTCAAATCATCCCACCCTCACCTTCTCCCTCAGAGTCCAAAAGACTGTTCTTTACATCTGTGTCTCTTTTGCTGTCTTGCACATAGGGTCATCATTACCATTTGATAGGCTTTTAATCTGTCTACATATTTCTGTGTTTGTTTACTGTGTCTGACTTAAGTACATATTTTCAAGAACAATACTTTCCTCTTAAGATATTTTCTTATATCTGTGTTGCTATTGTTATTGTTGTTTTACCTTTTTCTAACTTGTGCCAACAAATTTTACTTTGTGACTTTGATCTTTAGTAATACATCTATGATAAAAGTAATCATTATTTCTGTAATCTGACATCTTTCAAAAGCTTTGAAGCCCAAGTTTAAACATTCTCTGTTGATTGTCAGACATCTGTTTGTACTAATAATATGGTTTTATGCAAAAAGATAAAGAATTGCTTAAAATTTCAGCAAAGATTTTTCAATTGAGGCATAAATGTGAATGTTTGAAAGAAAAGGCAATTTATTACAAATAGAATATGAGTAGAAATGGTCTAAAATGGAAGGAAATTTTCTAAGAATAAGAAAAGGTAGCTGGAATGTGCACACATGCACACACACACACACACAAAGATATACATACACTCTCCTCTTAATCCTTCTGGGTTTTGAATTCCTTTGAGGCTATAAATAAAGCTATAGACTTCATCCCCAGAAAGAAATACACTGATACATGATATCCATGGACCCTAACTTAAAAACCCATCAAACCATCTCTAAGGAGTAATATTAGATAATTAGTCTAAGTCATAATACTCTCTTGCTCTCCTTCTGCCCCAAAGCCCCACTTGGGGCTGGTGCACTGGGATGACCCAGAGGGATGGTGCGGGGAAGGTGGAGGGAGGGGGGTTGAGGATGGGGAACTCATGTATACCTGTGGCGGATTCATGTTGATGTATGGCAAAACCAATACAATATTGTAAAGTAATTAACCTTCAATTAAAATAAATAAATTTATATTTAAAAAAATTTAGCACAATAGTTCCTTGGTACCCATGGGGTTTGGTTCCAAGACCTTTGTGGATACAAAATTTGTGAATACTAAGTCATTTGTATAAACTTCTATAGTATTTGTATATAATCTAAGCACAGCCTCCCATACAGTTTATTTATTCATTTTGTTTGTGTTTGTAATCGACATACAGCACTGTATAATTTTAAGGGGTACAGTACAGTATAATGATTTGAATTACATAACACTATGAAATGATTACCATGATAAATTTAGTGAACATCCATAATCCCATATAGATACAAAACAAAAGAAGTAGAAAAAATTTCTCCCCTTTGATGAGAACTCTTAGGATTTACTCTCTTAACAACTTTCATATATAACATACAGCAGTGTTAATTATATTAATCATGTTAATTATATTAATCATTACATCTCTAGTACTTATTTATCTTATAACTGGAAGATTGTACTTTTTGACTAATTTCATCTAATCTCCCTTCCCCTAATCCCCTAATACAAATCTGACCTGTTTTTCAAGAGTTTTTTTAGTTTTGAAGTACAACAAACCTAGAATATTATTTCAGTTCTTGATGCACAATATAATAATTCAAAATTTCTATACATTTCAAAATAATCACGATAATACATCTAGTATCATTTGTCACTATACAAATACATGACATAATTATTGACTATATTCCTGACATTGTACATTTCATATTCATGACTCATTTATTTTGTAACTGGAAAATAGTACAGCTTAAATCCCCTCTCCTGTTTCTCTCATGTCCTACCCCCACCCCGACAATCACCAGTTTGTTCTCTGTACTTATGACTCTGTTTCTGTTTAGTTAGGTTTTTTGTTGTTTGTTTTTTTAGAATCCACATGGAAAAGAAATCATAGTGTTTGTCTTTCTCTCTCTGACTTATTTCACTTAGCATAAACCCTTTACATCCCTCTTGTTGCAAATGGTAAGATTCTGTTCTTTTTTATGACTCGTAATCTATATATCTATATATACATGATAGAATATATATATATATATGTGTGTGTGTGTATGTATGTATCACATATTCTTTACCCATTCCTCTATTGGTGAGGACTTGGGCTGCTTCCACATCTTGGCTGTTGTAAATAATACTGCAATGAGCATAGCAGTGTGTATATCCTTCCTCTATAGAGTTTAAATCATTTCTAAAATGCCTCATACAATGTAAATGCTATATACAGTTTTAGCTACAATGTAAATGCTATGTAAACAGTTGCTAGTGTGCAGAAAATTCAAGTTTTGCTTCTTAGAATTTTCTGGTGTTTTTTCCCAAATATTTCAATCCAAGGTTGGTTGAATCTAAGGATGCAGAATCTGTAGATACATAGGGCCAACTGTATTCATCCTGACATAAAAGTAAGGTCACTAAAACCTATGGCTTAACCTTCTATCCATGACAACTGAGCAGTAAAATAAAGAAAGAATGAGTAAATGAGTGAATGAAACAAGCACAACTCAATATGGGTGTGACCATGTGAAAATACTGTGGGCTCTGGTTTGGAGAAAGTCATTCCAAGCAGACAGAGGTCCATCTAGTCAAAGTTATGGTGTCTCCAGTAGTCATGTATGGATGTGAGAGTTGGACTATGAAGAAAGCTGAACACCAAAGAATTGATGCTTCTGAACTGTGGTGTTGGAGAAGACTCTTGAGAGTCCCTTGGACTGCAAGGAGGTCAAACCAGTCAATCTAAAGGAAATAAGTCCTAAATATTTATTGTAAAAAGTGATGTTGAAGCTGAAGCTCCAATACTTTGACCACCTGATGTGAAAAGCCAACTCATTGGAAAAGCCCCTGATGCTGGGAAAGATTGAGGGCAGGAGAAGAAGGGGATGACAGAGGATGAGATGGTTGGATGGCATCACAGACTTGATGGACATGAGTTTGAGTAAGCTCTGGGAGATGGTGAAAGACAGGAAAGCCTGTTGTGCTGCAGTCCATGGGGTCACAAAGAGTCGGACATGATTGAGCGACTGAAGAACAAAACTCTAAGCAGAAGAGATCCTTCTGGGCGGAGGAAGAGGTGGTGGCATGAAGTGCCATGCTCTGTGTGGCCGTCACCAGTGTGAGGGGCAGTGGAGGAGATGGGGTCACTCAAGGTGATGGGGACGGAAGCAAAGCATGTAATGATTGCCATCTAGAATTTGCTCTGTGGAGAAAGGGCTTTACACAGTAGATTTTAACTGCTCAGTTTTGAATGCCAGACTGTGGAGAGTGCATTTGAGGAGGATAAGACCAGATATTGGAGGGAAAGACACCATTGGGAGATGGTTGCTGAAGACCAAGACAAAGAAGATGAGAGACTGAACTAAGGCAGTGATGGTAGATATAGCAAGAAGAGGTGAAAACAAATTTTTTAAACATACAGTGAATAAAAAACACAGGACTTGGTAATGAAGTAGAGATTGGAAGTGATGGAAAAGTCAGTATACCTTCCTTCTTAGGGGCACTGGTGTTTCACAGAGGATTTAAATTGTAGAATAAACAGCTTTAGCATCCCAGAACCAGTCCATTGAGGACTTCAGGTGGTCTCATACTGAGTACACAGCCTCATCACATGACATTCTCCTTCTATGATGTGACAGTCAGACTGAAGTTAAGAAGCAGAAAAATTAAGGGGGATGAAATAAAGAAAGGAGGCTCACAAAGAGGTTGATACATCTATAAATGTCCTTGTAGTCTTTCATGTTACACTCACACACACAGACATACACACTGAGCCCCACAAATGCAGAGCGTCCCCATCAAAGTCATATGCCTACAGTTTGTTTGGCCAGGATTTCTGTGCTACATAAAATGCACTGTCATTGAGTGCCTAAAGTATGTTTTCTTTGATTTTCAAAATATGTTCTTTCATATTGACAAATTGCTCCCATAAGTGCTTACCCTAGTAAAATCACAGTTATGATTCATATGCCTGATTCTACTTCACTGAATTTTAACTCTATTTATAACTGATATATTTGGGGGATATTCTCTAATTTCTGGTAAATTCCCTCTTTTTCTCTTCTTTAAGTCACTGGCCAATTGAAAAATAGAGGAACCAGAAAGAAAAAGCAAAGAATGTGTGTATAAGAGTAATCTGAACCTGTATTAACTCTTGATGGTTATCACAGAGCCCTTCACCCAACTGCCTTCTCTCCATCAAGCACAGCACAGAAGGTGGCTACTGAGAGGATTTTGGCCCCCAGTAATATCCATTAGTGCTTCCCTTAAGCAATCCATATATAGAAATATATATAGTTAAAACAATGATTTTGTTTTTATTTGCTAATCCAATTACAAGCCTCCAAAGTTCCCACCTCCAACCAACTTGCTGTTCCTAAGCTCTTTCCATTAGGTTGAACCACACTAAATAACCTTTTTTAACATCAAGAATGATTGCATGTCAGCAATTTCATGTAGCTGAACTTAATGTTGTAGAAATTCTGGAGCCACTGATGTGTTCCTTCCTGAGATTGTAAGGAAGAAAAACATTCTGAGCCGCTCTCTCTATGAATGTACCTGTTGCAACACCTATGTGAATCCCTTGTTCCTCCTACACCACTTGAGGATCTTCCCTTTTGAAAAATTTGTCTGGAGTTGAAGGAGTAATGACAGATAGTCTGAAAAACTTAAGAGTTTGCTTGGAAAAGACCAAAGAAAAGCCCTCTGCAGCCTAACTTGTGACAGAGTCGGTGCAATAGTGCAGAATTCTCCTGCAGCTTCCCAGGACAACCCAGCAAGGCCTACAGCAGTCTTGTGCTGAGGACATGGTGCCCAGAATGCAGCAGTACGAGAATCCATTCCCTTTCACTAGACCCGAAGCACTGCCCTGGCCTCTAAGAAAGATTCTGCCCTCCTGCATGTAAAAAGAAAAAATATAGGTTTTTTAAAGATGTGGCTACCAAGAGAAAAATAAAGAATCCAAACTCTGAAGACCCTGATGGAAAAATTCACATCTGAGTTTAATAATCAATAGCGTAGGCTGCCATGCAGCTATCTTAACACACACTGTATGCTTGCAGGCTGTAATACAATCAACCTTTCATTTATATTTATGTGACCAGGAGGACTTTGTATTTGATGATTTTAAAAGATGCATGGACTCAGCTCTGTTTAATTCTGATGCATTGGTCTATTATCCACAAGAGGCCATTGGCTAAATTGTACTATTCACATGAGGGTCCATGATGGAAATTTATCAGAATGATAGAGAAATATTCAGATTTCAGTTTCCTTCAACAGCAAAATTTGAAAATATAAGCATATTGTGCTTCCAAATCGCTATCAGAACTAGATTTAAGAGAACTTCATTGTACAACAAATGCATTATTAAAACAGTTTGTTATGCTGCATTAAAAGAGAAGCAGCTTGACAACTGATGGAGCAGGAAAGGCCAGATCCACAGAATTGCAGCAGATGAAACCACAGAGTCAGAGAGTCAAATTCAGCAAGCCTGGAGGAGGCCGCTAACAATGAAGGAAGCTGGCATGTCAAAAAAAGAAAGCAGAGTTA
This sequence comes from Bos grunniens, assembly GCF_055505025.1. Lineage (NCBI taxonomy): Eukaryota > Metazoa > Chordata > Mammalia > Artiodactyla > Bovidae > Bos > Bos grunniens. The sequence goes on along the minus strand of NC_141176.1, from coordinate 3,133,527 downwards.
TTGAAGTTTTTATTTTGCTTCAATAATGCAAGATGTACTTAATTTTCTCAATGCTAATTCCATCTAGACAAGTCACTCCAGTTATCTAGGCCCTTTCATTCATTCAGCATCTACAGGTTGAGTATGTCAGTGAAGTGAAAGTCACTCAGTTGTGTCTGACTGTTTGCAACCCCATGGACTACACAGTCTATGGAATTCTCCAGGTCAGAATACTGGAGTGGGTAGCCTTTCCCTTCTCCAGGGGATCTTCCCAACCCAGGGATCAAACCCAGGTCTGCCGCATTGCAGGGCAGATTCTCTACCAGCTGAGCAACAAGGGAAGCCCAAGAATACTGGAGTGGGTAGCCTATCCCTTCTCCATTGAATCTTCCCAACCCAGGAATCGAACTGGGGTCTCCTTCATTGCAGGCAGATTCTTTACCAACTGAGCTATCAGCATGATAGTTATTATGATGGACAGAAATTTCAAGTGGACTACTCATAGTCACTGTCCTTAGGAATCTGCTAGCCCAGAGAGAAAATAGAACACCCTAGTTTAGTGTTCCTCTTGAAGGAGGTGAAAAGTAGCAGGAAATTCCTGGTTCCCAGTGGGAATTAGCATCAAAGAAAGGCATTTGGGGGCTGTGAGCCCCAGGGAGCATGTTCCCCTCTCAACATCCTTGTTTAGTGGGGCCTTTACGGGGCAAGATATGTATCTGCCATTGCTTTAAGCAGTGGTGATTGGTTTGCATTTAATCATTTTTGTGTGCAATCAATGACATGCATATTCAGGATGCTAGTCTTGATAAGTTAAAATAATCGACATTATACACAACACAGGGGATTAAAAATGCATTAGGCTTGGGGTCAGAAGGCCTGGCACTGAGTTCCATCTCTGCTACTCCGTGCCTATGCTACCTTGAAAAAAATCACTCCAGTTGCAAGGAAATCACAACTATGAAATGTTGATGGAATACTGAACGTCACTAGAGGCCTAAGTTTCTGTGGCTTAGTGGAACTGAGTCTTTGCCCACCAAGCCTAACCAAACAGCTTTAAACGAAGGCCACTTCGTTTAGAGCATTTTGACTTTGTCCCAGAGTCACATGTAGACTCTTTCCTGCCAAAGGCCACATGATCAAAATGGTGAAGCATATTTTGTTGTCTTGGGACAGTATATATTGAGAACTAAAGACTAAAGATCCGTCCATTCAATGGGGATAAAACATAATCCCTTCCCCTGCCTGCATCAGGCCAGATCAGGAGCCCCACAGAGAGCAGCTTTGAAGGGACAGGCGACTGCAGACACTTGAATCTGCAGGCTTCTTGTCAGGGGCGACTAACAGACTTTGCAAAGCAAACAAAAATTCAAGGTCTCTAAATACTTAAAAACTATCTTATGTTCTGCTCCCCTGCTTATCCATTCTCCATTAAAAATATTATAAACTTTCTTGGTGCTTTACATCAAGGCCATTAAAAGATATCTCCATAAACCCTCCATTTAAAGCCCATCACTACTATGGGCTTACTGAAAAAATCTCCAAAATTAAGTTCAAATGTGCAAACTTACTGATTAGAATCAATTTAATTAACCATAACATATGAAAACAAGCACAGTTTCTTCTTCTGGCATAAACTGTAGTTATCCAAAGGAATTTTTCATGAAGAACCAAACAAAATTGTAAATGGAAGACTGGGAATACTCTAAATAAAAGAAGCAAGTACTCCACCATCCACTTCCTGACTCAGAAGGGTTCCTCCAAGGTAGAGAGAAATAGGGCTCCCCAGGTGGTCCTCCTCGACTGGATACAGAGCCAAGCCGGTGAATGGGCGATGGGTAACTTCAGTGAGGACCACCCTAGCTCTTCACTGCGCAGACTTCACTCCGTATAACTTCCTTCTTGCTGCTGCTACTGCTGCTGCTAAGTCGATTCAGTCCTGTCCGACTCTCTGCGACCCCAGAGACGGCAGCCCACCAGGCTCCCCCGTCCCTGGGATTCTCCAGGCAAGAACACTGGAGTGGGTTGCCACCTCCTTCTCCAAAAGTGAAAGTGAACGTGAAGTCACTCAGTCGTGTCCGACTCTTTGCGACCCCGTGGACTGTAGCCCGCCAGGCTCCTCTGTCTATGGGAATCTCCTTCTTACATCTCCTTAAAATGTTTTGATTAGCTTCTCATCAGACTTTGCAAAGATGGGAAGTGACAAGTTACAAACTAACCACACTGGACCTGAATGAAAGGAGTCAAGGAGGACTGGGAAGCTGATAAAATATAAAATTTCTACCCTATCCTTTAGATGCAATGATAATATCAGTTCATTCTTTTCTACTCAGGGATGTTATGCATCATCAGCTCCCAGTCTCTGAGTTTTACAATTTTAATAATCCCTAACCAATAGATCTTCATTCTAAGTATAAAAATCCTAAGGATTTCTCTAACTGCTGGACAAGCAACTTGTGAGGGTTTTTTTTTTTGTCTCCTTTATGCACAAATGCTAATGTTATCAACAAAAATCAGGCTTGTCTCAGGAGAAAGGGAGCATAGGGCAGTATTTTAGCCCTGAGAGAGCTTCATTGTTTGAATACATTAATCCAATTAGTGACCCTTGTACCCTTCCAGCTAATTTTAAACCTCTATCAATAGGTGATTACCCCATATAATTTTAATGAAAAGAGTCAAAATTTGAGAAATAAGCAAGAGTGCACAAAAACGGAATGTGTGATTATTCTAACCAACATGAAAAAAAGCAATTTTAAGTTTTCAAACTCAGCATGTGTCCTCTCACAACTTTTGTGTCAGGGTTATCACTGAGCACACTGATAATTTAGCAGTTCTTTAAAGAGGCATCTTCCGAGGGCTCTGATACCACATCAGCTCTCTTTTTCCCTCTCACATCCCAAGGTCCATACACCAGACCATTGATCTGAGCAGATAGAGTCAAAGCAGACACTGGTAGCCCTGGGAGGGCTTTCCAAGGACTGTGGGAATTCCTATAGATGTTTGGGCATTCTTTTTTTTTTTTTTTAATGAGATAAAATTGACGTAACCTTACATTAGCTTCAGGTGTACAATGTAAATGATTCAATATGTGTATATACTGCGAGATGATCATCACAATCAGTTCACACCCATTGCCACATATAGGTACAAAATTTCTTTTTCTCTGATGAGATATTTCAAGATCCACTCTCCAAGTTCCTTTCAAACATGCGCTGCAGTGTTATTAACCATCACAGCGTGGCAGGGGCGAGGCGTTAGGACTGGACTGTGTCCCAGCCTCTCCTCCCTGCTTCCACTTGGGCTTTCTCTCCTTCGCCTAATGTGTCGCCAGCTTTTAGGTTTTGTCCAGGAGAATTTGTTCTACATGGAGCTGTAGATCTGGAGTTCCTCTATGTCACCATCCTGAACCAGAATCCCCCTGACAGTTTCTCTTTCTCCTTTTCTTTCTTTTTGGTTGCTCTGGGTCTTCGTGGCTCCCCACGGACTTTCTCTGGCTGTGGCGAGCCAGGGCCGCTCTTGGTTGCGGTGCACAGACTTCTCACTGTGCTGGCCTCTCATCTTGGGGAGCACGGGCTCTAGCAGTTGCAGCTCACGGGCCCTAGAGCCCAGGCTCAGTAGCTGTGGGGCCTGGGCTTAGATGCTCTGCATCATGTAGAATCTTCCTGGACCAGGGATCAAGCCTGTGTCCCCTGCATTGGCAGGCAGATTCTTATCCTCTGTACCATCAGGGAAGTACCCCACTATAGTTTCAAGAAAATAAGTTCCAGGTTCTCAGACTGCATTCATACCTTTTCCTGAGAAGGATTTGCCTGAGAATGTACCTGGATTCACCAATGGCCCCTTTCTCACTTTATGGAAAGTAAGCCAAGGCCTCACTCCCCAGCCCCTTTATAAAGATTATCAGGGGAGAGGACCTTCATTCATGACTCTGCAAGACACTCTAAGTTCTTATGACTTCCAGTCCTTTTTTCTTTTTATGTACTTCTGATAAGAATGAAGGTGGGCATTAAAAATGAAGAGCGCTTTGACCTAGCTCCACGGCCTGCAGAGCATTCAGTATTAGTTCCATTTTAAAAGGAAGACAGTGAGCTCTGAGAGGTAGTGTTCTGATGTCCTGCCTAAGAAAAATTTGCCTTTCCCCGTGTCATGAAGAATTCTGGGAAAAAACTAAAACCCTAAGAGATGTGGTGGTTGCCCCCATTCACAGCACAAGGGTGTCACTGAAAGTGGGCATTTCACAAGATGGCAGAGTAGAAGGACGTTTGCTCATCTTCTCCTGAGAGGAGCTAGATGCTGAGCAACCATCAAGAGGAGGACGCAGGAACGCACCGAAAGAAAGATACCCCATGCCCAAGGACAGGGAGACGCTGCAACAAGGTGGAAGCACGGGAGCAATCACATTTAAAGTCAAAGCTTATACCCTTCAGAGACACTTGGAGGGCACAAACAAATCTTGTGCGCCAGATTCTAATGCACATATACAGTAAGGTGGGGCTGATGATAATAAAAGTAAAATGCAATAACAGGGGAGTAAATTGATTATTTTTGCTTAATGACTTTACTTCTTCTATTTCCTGACTGTTATCAAAGGATTCATGAGGGAGGGGGGATTCATGAGGGAGAATCTGTTGACAGCAAGGTAAAAAGAATATCTGTAGGAAATACTGAAGACAAAAAAGCAGTCCCTTCTTTTTATACATTGAAATATAAGCACTTTTTTCAGCTATTCTCGAGGCTCATCCCTAAGACATGTTATAAGCTGGGAAAAACGCAGCTTGCATCAGACAATAAAATGCACTATCAGCCAAAACAGAATGGGTTTGTGACACAGATCTCTTAAACGTTAAGTAGAATGTTTCTTAGGATTCCAAATTTTGCAAGGTGGATTAGATAAAACCCTCACATAAACCCCTATAAGATTTCTTTCAGAAATTGGTGTATATTATTAAATAGTGAAAGGGAAAGTCACTCAGTTGTGTCCAACTCTTTGCGACCCCGTAGACTATACAGTGCATGGAATTCTTCAGGCCAGAATACTGGAGTGGGTAGCCTTTCCCTTCTCCAGGGGATATTTCCAAACCAAGGACCGAACCCAGGTCTCCCACATTGCAGGCAGATTCTTACCAGCTGAGCCACCAGGGAAGTTTAAAACTATTTTATCTAGTCATATTTTAAAATATTTATTCTATCTTCATCTTATGAAAAATTTAATATTGCTACCTGTTAGTAATAAAAAACTATGCTACTGCCGGACTGATTCATTCTCAGAAGTTTATATACCTTTCTCTTTTTTTCATATGTAGAAACTTTGATCATAGTGTTAAACTAAAATGATGGGGTTATTATTTACTTATGTGTGTACCTGAATATAATTTAATTATAGCTAAAACACAGACACCAAAATATGACACATACACACACATACAACATAATGCATGTGCCCACACATTTACCTAAGTAATGCCATGACTATTATAATAATCTCTAATTTTTGTGAAATAATTTTACCTATACATTATACTACAATGTTACAAATTAAGTAATGAGAAACTATATATTGAATTATTTTGTTTGTATATCTTAGTACAAAATAGATAAATTAGACATATTAAATCAAAAAATTTAAATATAGAACTAATATTTTAGTAATCATTTTTATAAGATGAATTTCATACTTTTTCTTCAGAATGTCTGTTATATACTTGAAAAATCTACTTATTGATACATTTATTTAATTTCAAAATAAAGTCAGAGAGATATACAATTCTAGGAAAAGATGGAGTAGACACACTTCTCTATATTCCTCCAACTAAGTACAACTAAAAATTCAAGACATTATATAAAAAGCAAATAAGTAGCCTCTGAAAGGAAGAGAGAAGGCAGACCAGTGAGGGACCTTGCAATCTGTGGAACTGCACAATGATAATTTCCCTAGTTTTTCTGTTTGCCTTCTATATATTCTAGACTGAGCACAAGAGAAACCAGAAACATACAGGTACAGGGTTACAAAACTCCCCCAAACCTGCTTTCTACTCCAGGCAGATACTATGAAAAATGTTGAGCTAGATCCTCACTCCCAAGATGTACCTCCCTGCTGTCAGGGTGGTGTCAGACAAAGCTAAGCAGGAACCCGTGGTGTTTACCATCACCCAGTGGTAAAAAGAGCTCCCACTGGAGGCAAGATGGGAATCTTAAACACCCACCCCGCCCAACAGCGATGAGGCGCCCTACCCCAGAGTGTTCACGGAACATAGACCTCTGCTGCATCTCACAGGGTATCCACCTTTGCCCACCAGCATGGTGTCAGAGGAGGTCTGCTAAAACAAAATATTTAAATGAAATCCAGCATCTCGAGACACAACACTCAAAATGTACAGAATACATAAAATTCAGTCATCATACCACAAACTAGGAAAGTCTTACCTCAGATGAGTTAATAAAAATCAATATACCCCAACACGAAGATGACACAGGTGGTGGAATTATCTGATAGAGATTCTAAAGCAGCCATGATAAAAGGATTTCAATTAGCAATTACAAACATGATTTAAACTAATTTTAAGAAATAGCAAGTTTCAGCAAAGAAATAGAAGATATAAAAAAGAACCAAATGGAAACTTTAGAACTGAAAAAACCAATAGCTGAGATTTTAAAAGCTCAATGTTGAAAACAGCAGCAAATGACTTGGAGAGGACAGGTGAAAAAATCAGTTGACTAAAACACAAAACAGTAGAAATTACCCAATCTAAATGAAAAATTAACTAATAACAGCACAGCCTTAAAGATTTGTGACTATAACAAACAATCTAACATTTCTGGTTTTGATATGTAAACGTAACCACTGGGAGAAACTGGATGAAGTGTGCCTGAGATCTCTCTCTACTGGTTTTGGAACTTTATGTGAGTCTATAATGACCTAAAAATATTTTAATTTTTTTTTAAAAAATGAAGTTAGACATCTTCTGAGATAAAGTAAGTCTGATTAAGTTCATCAGTTTAACAATGTGCATATGCTCTCTAAGTAAGCCCTATGTTGGTCATTAATGAGCTAAATTTTCTACTCCATGATTTATATGAAAAACTATTTAAGCCACAAGCTAAAACGAAAGTATTTTTGGTAACCTATAAGGGAAAAGAATTTGAAAAAATAAATATATAAGTATACCAAAAAAAGTATTTTATCAAATATATAATGTGGCAAAAGTGAAGTAAAATTAACAATATATTTATTTTCCCTATCCTTTCTGAATGTATATTTGATTTGGATAAATAGGATGCCTATACATTTTAAAGTAGTAAGTAAAATTAATTGTCATTTGATAGAATCTTTTTATACTGTACTTCCTAAAATTGAAAACTTAAGTTCAAGGAGACAAGGAAAATTACAACAAAAGTTTCCAAACTTAAGAGCATAATTATATATATTTAAACTAGTGGATATTCAATCATTATGATAATTAGATTCCACTGGATAATTTAAAAGAGTAATATAGTCATTTTATATTCAAATGTCAATGTGTAGAAAATACTAGAAATTGCACCTTTTTGCAATTAATAACATCTTCGAGGTCATTTTAAAAATGTGTAAAATGGAAAATATGCAAATAATATTTGAGGACTGTATATATAAGCCCAGTATCTCTCAGAACTGTCCTTCTTCCTCACTGGTCCTGCACGACTCTGGGTACTAACCATCTATCTCAACCACATGGCTACATAGCCACTCACAAATAGCCTCTCCTATTTACACTTTTTTCATAGTCACTACTGGACCCTTCCTAGAGTCAGTCTTAGAGTCAAGTGTTCTGAGTGTGGAGATAATATAGTAGACTTTCAATGCAATGCTAATCTAAACAAAAAGTGAAAGAGAGGATTAGCCAAGGAGAAATGCACACTTTTGACCTAGGACTGCTTCCAACCCATTTGATCTTTTTATGCTGGCTTTGTCAACTCTTGATCTCCTTTATAATTTAGTTTATTTTAAGAAAAATTTATAAAAATCTTCTATATACCAAATAGCCTACTTCATGCATACATAGAGGGGTAGGTAGATAATTGGATGGATAGCCTATATATCATCACATATATGTGTTTACATATATGATGGTATAGCCTATATATCATCACATATATGTATTTAAATATATGATGTATAATTTTATATATATATATATATAGCATCACTTGGCTTTTAAGAAGCTTACAGCTAACAGATTTCAGTAGATTTGAAACAATCTGGAGGACAGGTGCAATAACAGAATATACAAAAATAGTTTTTTATCTTATCAAATCTAAGATACTATGAAGTGTAAAAATGTACTATTATGTAAAGACTCATTAAGAAAAACTACTACCATTTAAATTATAATAATGCTTTCTTATCACTTTATAAGCAATATAAATGCTTTCTTATTATAAAAGCTTTATTTTATACTTACTGAAAGGACCTTTAAATGTACCATTTTATATTGCATATACATTGAAAGGAAAATATGAGATAAGTTGATTAATATACTCCTGAAATTTCTTCCAATTCAAAATTTGTCTTTTCAATATCATTTTTTGAGTCAGAGCTTTTCAAGTTTACATCTTTCAATGTAAAATAGAATTTTATTTCAAGTTGCTGATACTCTTTCTGCAAGTATCTGATGCTTTTTTCTTGACTTTATGGAGAAGTTGTCAACAAAAGATTTCAAACAAATAAGATTCATGATCCTTCTTTGAAAGTCTTCTTTAAATAGTGTGTTGACAATGAGGGTTTACAGTTGTCAGTCATGTTTCCATATATAATAACCAACTTTAAGCATGTGCATAAAAAATAACTATGTTATGACTGCTGCCTGCCTGGCCACCAGTGATCATAAGATACCAGCAGTGATAAAGTTCTCCTGATTTCAGAAATGATAGGATGTAGGGGGGGAATTGTTTAGATTGATTTAATATGATAGCATGAAGGAAAGAATCATTAATTTTCTCTGGGATTGTCTGGGTTGATTCTCACAGGTCACACCTGAACATGATTCTGATTCATTTGTTATTTTATTGCTGGATAAACCTCCATTGGAGAAGGCAATGGCAACCCACTCCGGTACTCTTGCCTGGAAAATCCCATGGACGGAGGAGCCGGATAGGCTGCAGTCCATGGGGTCGCTAAGAGTTGGACACGACTGAGCGACTTCACTTTCACTTTTCACTTTCATGCATTGGAGAAGGAAATGGCAACCCACTCCAGTGTTCTTGCCTGGAGAATCCCGGGGACGGGGGAGCCTGGTGGGCTGCAGTCTATGGGGTTGCACAGAGTCAGACACGACTGAAGGGACTTAGCAGCAGCAGCAAACCTCCATCAGACAGACAAGGAAGAGGGAGGAGAAATGTGGAAACATGAAGCAACTGGGGTATTAATGAGTTGGAGGAGATCCAACCAGTCCATTCTGAAGGAGATCAGCCCTGGGAGTTCTTTGGAAGGAATGATGCTAAAGATGAAACTCCAGTACTTTGGCCACCTCATGTGAAGAGTTGACTCATTGGAAAAGACTCTGATGCTGGGAGGGATTGGGGGCAGGAGGAGAAGGGGACGACAGAGGATGAGATGGCTGGATGACATCACTGACTCGATGGACATGAGTCTGAGTGAACTCCAGGAGTGGTGATGGACAGGGAGGCCTGGCGTGCTGCAATTCATAGGGTCGCAAAGAGTCGGACACGACTGAGCGACTGAACTGAACTGAACGGAACTGAGAGCTTAAGATGGTCTAAAAGCTAGAAGGAGCCTAGATCTCAAAATAAGAACATTAGACTTTGTTAGGTCAGCTATTATGAGCCACTGAAATTTTAAAATACCATTCCTATTGCCCAGTAAATGGATGGATTGCCAGAGAGTAAAGAAATCTTCTGACAGCAATAGATCAGAGGTGAGTGGGTGCTAAGACAACTGCAACCTCTCATCAATCCTATAAAGAACCAAAGCAGCACCTACAACATCTACACCCATGATGCATGAAACCCAGCTCCACACATTTCTGAGTAGACAAACTCATAAAGAGAATCTGGTGTTGGGGTGGATCTCTAGTGGTGATCCTTTCCTTTTGACCTTTCAGATCTCAATTAAGTCTAGTAGGCAAGAGAAAAATGCTGCTCATGCCAACCCGTCCCCAATTCAACCCAAGATGCATTAAATCTTTACAACTAAGAAAGGGAGTTTTATAGGTACTCTCCAGTAGGAGGCCAGCCATAAGAACTAGATAAAGTTCTTGTTTTCCAGAAAATATATTAATAACTCAACAAACATTTGCTGAAGTGGGAGGCAGAGAGCAGGGGGCAGAGAGAGGAAGGAAGAGGGGAAGAAAAAGAAGCAGGAGGAAGAAGAGGGAGAAAGAACCTTAAAAAGAGTCAGTATTTCAAATAGGAGATGCTATTTTCATTTTGAAAGCTTAGAACAGTTTTAATAGATAGTAGAGGAAGACATCTAAAAAGAATTTTTTCCTAAAGGGTGAGATTCTGATAAACTTCTTCATGCCCCCTTCTTTACCCCAGCTATATTTACTCACATGAGGATCAGAATTAGGATTTATTTCATTTCTCCTCTGTATCTGAGCCTTCAGTTTTACTTATGTTAAATTTTTGCATCATTCCATAGGACCCTGAGACTCCATTCAATTTTTTCAATCTTTTTCTATGATTCAGGTTTGATCATTTTTATTAATCTACCTCAAGTTAACTAACTTCCCTCCATCATCTACATTCTATTGCTAAATGCATTCAGTAACATTTCAAAATTTTCAGGCATTGTATTTCATTTCTACAACATCCAAATGATTTTTCCTTCTGCTGAGATTTTTCTATATTTTCATTCATTGAAGACATATTTTTCTTTATATCCTTAAGCATAGTTAAATATTTACTTTAAAATTTTTGCTAATTCTAACATCTAGTTCATCTCAGAGTTTTCCTTTCTCTTAGAAAGGGTTACATGTTTCCAGTTCTTTAAAAGTCAAAATATTTAGGATTGTATCCTTGATATTGTAAGTATTATGTTTTAGAAACTGAATTTTTTCATATTCCTCTGAAGAGTGCAAAATTTTCTATTTTAGCAAGCAATTATTTTGTTGGAGTTGAAACAGGAATCTGAGTTCTTATTCACGGAGCTGAAGAATGAACTTCACGAACATGCTAACTGTTAAGGTAGCAAGCAAATCGGATTTATTAAAGAGAAGGAAAGTACAAAGCCCTCAGCACAGACACTGAGAGGGGGTAAAGAGTCACCAAAAAGTCAGACATTACTAGTAGTTTTCTATCTTTATCAGTATTAATCTGTACATTTTTGGTTGGCTCCTGTCCTTAAAATACATCATTTTTAACCAATAAGTTTAAAGGTCAGGATGCTTAACTTAGTCTTTATGGCTTATCTTGATCCTCAAATTAAGTCACCACCCTTTTCCATGCCTGGCCATTTTACAATGGACCAGTATGGGCTTAATGATGTATGGGCTTGATGATTAGCAGTTGTTTTTCCCTCAGGCATATGGAACACAAGTTAATTGTGTTAATTCCTGGAGCTGAGTACTGATAATTTATCAGACCAAGGACACATTCCAGGAATCTGGGACAAAGGGTATAGATTTAGGTTAATGGGGCGGGATGTTTACTGAAAACAGACAAGGTTTCAGAGTTCTACACTGACTGCCTAGCAATTTCTACCTCAGAGTCAAACTGAAAATACTGCCTTTTGCACAATACCTTAAAATTCAGTTCAGTTCTTTAATATTTTGACTAGAATCTGTCCCATGCATGGTTTGACAGTGAGTCAGACTTGGGCAGATTTTATTAAAAAAAACAAACTTGGGCATTAACGTCACAAACTCTCCAGAATTTCCTCTTTTTTGTCAATAGCTGTTGTTGCATGAATTTGTCCTCTGTTTCTTTAGGCCAGAGTTTTAGTTACATCTCAATGCCAACTTTGGCCTGCCCTCAGACTAAATACTATTGAAATAAGTAATTTGTCCATGTAGTTCCCTTTTTTAAGGTATCTGCTGCTGCTGCTAAGTCACTTCGGTCATGTCTGACTCTGTGTGATCCCATAGGCAGCAGCCCACCAGGCTCCCCCACCCCTAGGATTCTCCAGGCAAGAACATTGGAGTGGGTTGCCATTTCTTTCTCCAATGCATGAAAGTGAAAAGTGAAAGTGAAGTCGCTCAGTCGTGTCCGCCTCTTCGAGACCCCATGGACTGCAGCCTACCAGGCTCCTCCGTCAATGGGATCTTCCAGGCAAGAGTACTGGAGTGGGGTGCTCTTGCCTTCTCCGTTTTTAAGGTATCTAATCCTGTCCAGACCTGCCTGCTTTTGTTCACTCTCTCATGCCTTTAGGTCATTGGTTTTTCAGTTTTGTCCAGAACTTTCAGTTATTATCAACAGGAGGGTGAGGAATATCTCAAGCCACACTGGAAGGGGAAGACAGATTATGACTAATCCTACTTAGGATTTAGAATCACAACAAACTGGAAAATTCTTAAAGAGATGGGAGTACTAGACCACCTTCCCTTCCCTTGAGAAACCTGTATGCAGGCCAAGAAGCAACTGTTAGAACAAAACATGGGACAACTGACTGATTCGAAATTGGGAAAAGAGGACAGCAAGGCTGTATATTGGCACCCTACTTATTGAACTTGTATGCATGAATCTGAGCAAACCCTGGGAGACAGTGGAGGACAGAGGAGCATGGTATGCTGTAGTCCATGGGGTCACAAAGAGTAAGACACAACTTAGTGACTAAGCAAGAACTGAGACTTTGCTCTGGACGGGAACTGTGATAGGTAGATAGATGATAGAAAAATAATTTCATTTAATCGTACAAGAATCCTGGAAGAGAGGAACTGTTGTTGTTTATAGTTTACAGATAAGTAAATGGAAGTTAAGAAAGGCTGGAGGTCACACTCCAGTAACAGATTCAAACCCAACTGTTTTGGAGTCCAAAGCCCAAACTCTTATTTCTTTAAGGCGGAAAAGTAGTTCTCCCAACCAAAAGGTGCCCTGAGGCACCAAAGACTGCCCCAGGCAGGTTTCTTAATCAGAAGCCGGCTTTAAACCAAATAATTGCAGGTGCTTAGAAATTCATTTCCTTATTCACTTAAAGCAGTGTTCCCCAACTTCGCTTAACAGAAGGATCACCGGAGGGGAATCTCTGGCTACAGGTCAGAGACTTTGAATCAGTCTCCAGGGGCAAGGGTTGAAAATCCAAATATTTAACAGGCTCTCCAGATGAGTCAGTGTTTTTGCCAGTTTGAAAGCCCTCACTTAGAGGAATGAGCATCTGCCTGGTACCCAAACACTGTATCCACAACTGTGCTTCCTGGTGTAAATAATGCTGATGGGAGGAATCGCTAATTATCACCCAGAGCTTACCTCCGGCGTGGCAGGTGCTTTTCTAAATATTTTACATGTATTATCTCCTTTTCTTCTCTATAAAGAATCCTTTGTTGAGAATTCTCCCAACAAACCTGTAAGTCACTACCAATTTTATGAGGAAACTTTCCCACAATCATACCAGTAAGTAGAGGAGCAGGGTTAAAGTAGACTGTTTGAACCTCCCTCCCATCTCCCGTCCCATCCCACTGTTCTAGGTTGATACAGAGCCCCTGTTTGAGTTTCCTGAGCCAGACAGCAAATTCCTGTTGGCTATTTCACAAATGGTAATGTAAGCTTCCATGTTACTCTTTCCATACATCTCACCTTCCCTTCAAAAGGGAGGTGATATTTGTATACCTATGGCTGATTCATGGTGAGGTTTGACAGAAAACAATAAAATTCTGTAAAAGCAATTATCCTTCAATAAAAAATTCATTAAAAGAAAAAAAAAAGTAGACTGATTCTAAGACCAGTCTTTTTATTACTGCACTATTTCATTTCCACTTATCCAATCCGTCACAACCACTCCTAAAAAGAAGTCTGGGTAAATATGTGGCCACAATACATGTTTCCCAAGGGCCCAAGAATAAAATTCATAACTCAGCCTAGAAAGAGTCCCTTTTCCTTGTCTGATCCCACTGAAGCTGTGGGTTGTGCCCTGAATAGCATCAAAAGGTCCTGCTTCTTTGATTACTTTCAGCAAGAAGGTTGGAGAAGAGTAGGAAGGAGCCCTGGAAAGCACAGCCAGCTGATTCACAAGTTAGTTATTCCCACACACGTACCACAGCGGCCCCTGCACTAGGTTCCTGTGTATAAGCCAGATGAGGAGTTCACATTCTAAGGAAATAGGAAGACCATAAACAAGATGCCAACTACTACAAACTGACCCATTGACCATATGACAATTCTTAGGCTCTTTTATAGAAAATGCTGGCCACCAAAGAAGCTTCCCTGGTGGCTCAGACAGTAAAGCGTCTGCCTGCAATGTGGGAGACCCAGGTTCAATCCCTGGGTAGGGAAGATCCTCTGGAGAAGGAAATGGCAGCCCACTCCAGTATTCTTGCCTGGAAAATTCCATGGACTGAGGAGCCTGGTAGGCTACAGTCCATGGGGTCACAAAGAGTCGGACACAACTGAGCAAATTCATTTCACTTCACTTCACTTCACTTCAGAGAAGTTTCAGGTAGAGAGAGTCAGCTATTTCCTGACAGTAGGTTATGCGAAAACCAAGTCAGACCAATAGATGTTTATTAACTAAAATTTTGTTAGAAAAGCAAGTATTAGGATAAAATTCATATGACTTCTGTAGATTGAAAAAGGCATCCACTCTCCTCCCTTTGAAATGCTTTAACCACTAGCTACATGCAAGGCTCATTTTGGACAATGCCAAGTTTCAAGAGGCAAGATTCTGTCACCTGGATACCCTGACAGAGTCTAGAGTTCATGGCTACAAACCAGAACTTTAAAGTGCAGTCCCTGAGGGTGCAGTCACAAGATTGCTGGATTTGTATACCCTATTTATGCTGTTTACTAGACATTCATTGTATATTAAATACCTTAATTTCACAACTGACAGTTCATTTTCTAATATCCCCCACAGTAAGCAACAGGCTACATTTTATGCAAATAGAAATCTATTTCTGAATATCAATATGCTAATTAGAAACAATCTGTTGTTGATGGAGATGTGGATAACTGGAGGGCCTATGACAGTTACATCTGGAGTGTGGTCCTTTCTGATACTGTTATCTGACCCTTCAGCTGTATGTAATTAGCATCCTAGCTGACCATATCATGACCAAGCTTTTGAAATTAATCCCTGTATAAGAGCTTCCCTGGTGGCTCAGTGGTAAAGAACCCACCTGCCAATGCTCTTCCTGGGTCCAGAAGAGCCCCTGGAGAAGGAGATGGCAACCCACTCCAGGATTCTTATCTGGGAAATCCCATGGACAGAGGATCCTGGTGGGCAAAAGTGCAAGGGGTTGCAAAAGAGTCAGATGTGCTGTGTTAGTCAGTCAGTCATGTCAGATATGACTTAGCAACTAACCAACAACAATGGGCTTAACCTAAGTTTTACATCTCACAATATCAGACCGTAATGCTAAAGAACTTTGAAGATAATTGCAGATGCTAACAACAAAAAAGAAACTGTATCATAGAAACTATAATATTATATTATAGAGACTATAGTAAGTGCTATAAAGGAAGCCAAATACAAAGTGTGTGACAGTAAGAAGGGAACTCGTTTCCTCTCCCCAGGGCCCCAAGATGGAAGAGGTGGGGAGACTCAGGAGTCAGGAATCATCTTCCTGCTTTTTTTCTCCCCGTCTTACTGCCTCAATTGTCCAGAAGTACAAGCAGGGCAGAGCAGAGGCTGTTTGGAAAGCATAGGTAGTTGGAACCATGAAAGTTAGCCATCAGACACAGGTAACTTGCATGCCTGGAATCAACAGGAAAGCTTCCTGAAAACATCCCAACTCACACCTTCCCCAGCACCCAGCAGAGCTGAAGCTGTCATCTCAGTGGTCCTTAAGTGCCCAGATTCCTTCTTCTCAGAATGCAAACAGTTCTAGGCTCTCAGAGCCCGCGTCTCCCGCAAACTACCTCTAACCCTGTAGTCACTGCAGCTGCCTCCACCATTTCTCCTTAACTCCTTCCTCTATGCAACCTCATCTAACACTTCTCTACAGAAGCCATCTCTGGTCATTCATACCTTTGCAGCACAGTTTCTCCTCTGCTTCCTATTTCCTAAATCACAACAGTGAGCAGATTCTGTTCATTTTTATATCTCCACTAGTAGAGCTTTTTTTTCCACAACAAAAAAGTTATGTTTCATATGCTCATTATACAAAGAAATCAAGCAGTATGCAAAAGAATAAGGAATAAAGCAATAATCACCTTAAGTCCTACCACCCAAAGAAGTGTCAGTAAACTTTCAAATATCTTGCTACAAATAAATACACATAAAATTGTATAATTTTCCATATACAGGAACATATTATACATGTTAATTTTATCATAGCTGTATTTTCTAAACACATATTTTGGCTTGCTTCCACATTCATACATTTTAATATAATCAAACAAACATACATATATATAGCCAAGTTGTCTTTGTTTTTAATGAAAACATGTTATGAATTCTTCCTTTCATCTTGCTTTTATCACTTAACACTGCATTATGAAAAATCCTCCAAGACAATGGTTTAGATTTCTTTTTTTTATGTCCATGTAATATTTCATGACATCAATTACTAGTGTTTAACCATTCCCTTGATGAAAGGTATTCATTTGTTTCCAGATTCTGTTTGTTTGGCTTTTTTTTTTGGGGGGGGCACTATAAACAATGAATGAATACTTCTTTTACATATAACCTTTATATATGGTCACTTTTATTTCTTTGCCTGTATCAGGAAAATCTGCAAGCAATTAGGGATTGCTTTAAAAAATCTTACTACTAATCAATAAGACTACAACAAACATTCTAGATTATATCGCTGATTGTTTCTTAAACTTACTAAAAGTTAAATTAGCAGATTAGTGAGGTGGAATATTTTTACGATTCTTAAAGTACAGTGCCAAGTTTTGCTCCAGAAAGACTGTGGTGGTAGCCTTTTCGATCTTTCTAGCAACGTGTCAGTGTGCCTATCTCACATCTCCATCGCTAGTACAAGCCAGTCTCACTTCTTCACTAATGCTACCTCATAAAAGCAACCCCAATCACAATATCGTTTTGCATGTCCTCCTCTTTCGCCAAGATACTGACCTTTTAACACTCAGCTAGTGCTGAATGTTGAATTTATTTTTTTTAATGTGGCATTCTCTGTGAAGTACTTTTAGTAACTTTCAGAGCAAAAGGAATTCATTTTCCTCTGGAGCAGTTTTCACTATTGCTGATTACAATCTAATTTATATCCCCAAACAGCCAATAATTTTATCTTCCAAAGTAGATCAGCTTTATCCCTTGAGTGTTATAGCAGTGATGGATATAAACTATCATGATGGGGGTTGTCTTCTTGACAAAATACAGATAATATTATGCTGGGAAAGACTTAATGTCTTCCTTTCTTCAAGACTTTTGTTTCTCAAGAATATCTAGAAACAAAATATCCATGAGAATTTATTTATCCCAATGATTCTCAAAGTGAAAGTGCTATTTAGCTCAGTCATAGCTGACTCTTTGTGACCCCACAGACTGTAGCCCTCCAGGCTCCTCTGTCCATGGGATTCTCCAGGCAAGAATACAGGAGTGGGTTGCCATTCCTTTCTCCAGGGTATCATCCCCACCCAGGGATCAAACCCAGGTCTCCTGCATTGCAGGCAGATTCTTTACCATCTGAGCCACCAGGGAAGTCCATAAGGAAGGTTGAGCACCACAGAATTGATGCTTTTGAACTGTGGTGCTGGAGAAGACTCTTGAGAGTCCCTTGGATAGCAAGGAGATTAAACTAGTCAGTCCTAAAGGAAATCAACCCTGAATATTCACTGGAAGCACTGATGCTGAAGCTCCAATAATTTGGCCACCTGATGCAAAGATTCGACTCATAGGAAAAGACCCTGATGCTGGAAAAGATTGAAGGCAGGAGGAGAAGGGGGTGACAGAGGATGAGATAGCTTGGTGGCATCACTGACTCAGTGGATATGAGTTTGAGCAAACTCTGGGAGATAGTGAAGGACAGGGAAGCCTAGCATGCTTCAGTGTATGGGGTCACAAAGAGTCGGACATGACCGGGCGACTGAACAACAACAACAACAACAAATGATTCTCAAGCCTAAAGTCTATCAGAATCACCCAGAGAGCTTGTTAAATGGGCTGTTGCTGAGTCCCAACCACAGAGCTTCTGATTCAGTAGGGCTGGGACCAGGTTCCAGAATTTGCATGTCTAAAAAGTTTTCAGGTGATGCTAATAATGCTGGTTCATTAGCATTACTTGAGAACCACTGATGTCTCCTACCTTCCCCCATCCCATTTTGGTAACAGAGCCAAGTATTAAATAGGCCTTACCATGACGTCCTATTGAGTCTCTATAAAGTATCCTTCTTTTTCTTAGTTCTGTCCTCTGTGACAGTTAAGAGAAGCTGGCCAGTGCCTTCCTCATTATAACCTTTCATATCCTTGAAGGAGAATATTAAGTTTTCTCATTCTCCTTTCATCTGTCTAAAGTCCTGATTCTCTTGGCGTTTCCTCATAATCATATATCCACCTGCTCATCATTTTTATTGCTCTTCCCTGAAGCCCATTTTCAATTTCCCCCCCTTCCCACTCCTGTCCCCACCTCTGTTCCTAAGAGGATGTGAGGGGAAGGGGATGTGCCCGCAGAAACTTTTTGAATGCATAACTTTGACGGCTACTCTCCTAGGTCTTTTATGTAACTTCACAGGAACTGGTAACTTTTTTTTCTCAGTTTTTATTTTAAAAATTATAGTGTTACATGAAAGGGTAGAAAGTATTGGTCACTTTCTTCATATTTATTCAAACATAGTCAACTGCATCCTTTGGTACCAAAAATATTCATTTATTTAGTCCTCAAATATTGATTGAACACCTAGAAAGTGCCAGGCACTGTGAAGACTGTGTCTGGAGGATGTGGAGTTCCCTTTTGTTCAGCTGATTTTATTTAGGCAGGTCCTAATCACTTGAGAATGTGGAAAATGTTTCCACAACTCTACCAACGGTATGGCTGAAAAGATAAAATTTAGCCACTGACATGTGGTTTCTCTGGTGGCTCAGTGTAAAGAATCTGCCTGCTGAAGCAGGGTTCAACGTGGGTTCAATCCTTGGATTGGAAAGATCCCCTGGAAAAGGAAATGGCAACCCACACCAGTGTTCTTGCCTGGAAAATTCCATGGACAGAGAAGCCTGGCAGGTTACAGTCCATGGGGTTGCAAGAGAGTCAGACACGACTTAGCGAGTAAACAACGTCTACCATATTCATATAGAAATTAACCTAGATTATAATCAACTTTCCAGTATCTGAAAGGAGGTAATAATATTTTCTGTTATTCAAGTTGGAACGTTATCCAAAATAATCATTCTGTTTGTCTTTGATGTGTGTTCTGAAACGTGCACGTCACAGGGAGCACTGACTATGTCAGTCACAGATTGTGTCTGAAACCATCTTAGTCCTCAGACGGTGGAAGGAGAGTGACAAGTCTGTGCGGCTCTTTCATAAAAGCATGAATCCCATTCGTGAGGGCTCCACCTCATAACTTAAGCACTTCAAACAAGTCCCACATCCTAATACCATACAACTGGGCATTAGGATCTCAGCATAGGAACTGGGGGTGTGGGAGACACAAGTGCTCTGTTGATGGCAGAAGCATTTTTTAAAAGTTACTAAGTGATTTTCCCCTGCCCTGTACTTTCTGTACTTTGAGACAGCAAAAATGTGCATGGTGAACTGCATTGTGCATTCGTGCTATGCATTCTTGCATCACGCTTGCAGTGCTGGGACACAGGAGGGGGATGGGTACCGGTTAGCTAAGGAGTGTTCTTCCCACCTTACCCTGCGCGGAGTGCTCTGAATATGAATTGTTTAATCCTCTTACTACCAGTTATTCTGGCTTCTGATAAATGGACTTTGACTCCTAATGCCCAACAAAGTGTATGAAAATTAGGGTTCTGAACCTATCTCAAGGAAACAACAACAATAAAACCATCTCATGAAATGGAACAAAACACAAGTTTTATGGTAGCTTGAGTCTCCTTTAAGGAAAAGAATATGGAAAAGGAAAGAAAAATCTGTAGACAATGAGGGATTGGTGCAAATTCTTTGACCTAACAACAGCTGTGAGACGTCATCGCAGCTGATGCCAGTCTGTGGCTTCCGAGAATTTGAATAAAATGAGGACTGATTTCCAATGTGAAATACCAGTCCTGTTTCCTTAGGGGCTATGCTGATCCTTTCCTTTCTGATGTCAGTTCCATCCCTTCCAGGAATACATGGACCACACCCTGAGGGGAAGTGAGGCAGGAAGTGAGCCCAGAGGCAAGCCTCTCAACTTCACACCCTTCAAACTAATTGTGAAACTTTATATGAAAGTTCCAAATACAGTACTAGTGAATTAAGTTCAAGAAAACCTTATAATAATATTTTCATAGTCACCAAGCATAACTTGTTAAGAGTAAATTTGTTAATATATCTTTTCAAAAGTCAAAATCATTAGGAAATGTTATAATAGTACATTCTGAAGACACATTTGATAAAAATTTACTCCCATTCTTAATTTTAAGACTTCTAAAAATTAGGAATAGAAAACTATTTTCCTACAATAAATATCCTTTTCAAACCAAATAAAATACTGTAAGCCTTTCCACTGAAAATTTAGTGAAGCAAGAATGCCTACTATGATAATTGTACCCATATATGCTAAGTCACTTCAGTCATGTCTGCAACCCTATGGACTGTAGCTCACCAGGCTCCTCTGTCCACAGGATTCTCCAGGCAAGAATACTGGAGTGGGTTGCCAAGCCCTCCTCCCGGGGATCTTCCCAAGCCACGGATCAAACCCATGTCTCTTACATCTCCTGCACTGGCAGGCGGATTCTGCCCACCTGGGAAGCCCACTATAATAATTACTACACGAAAATCCCTCTTCTTTATTCAAAAATATATATTAAGCACATTTTTTCTAGGCATTGGGAGTATAACAATGAACAAAAAGAAGTCTGCTGTCTTGAAAGTTCTCACCCAACAAAAAGATATAAAGCTATAGCTATTGGAAAAGCTACACTTTTCACTTTATTGGAAAAGAGAAAGATAATTATTGTTACCTACAAATTATGTAAGTTTATGTACAGCAGTTTATATAGAAAATAGATAATAAACTGAAAATGAACTAGAATTAATAAGTGAAATTAACAACATAAACGCCCCCAAATTAATATTAGGAGGAAATGTTATGCACAAAGTAATAAGATAAAATAACTAGGTACCTTACCAAGGAATATGGAGACACCAGAATGAATGTGAAGAGTACTCCAAAATCATTGCAAACAACAACTGTAGCCATGAAAGTATAAGACATTTGCTGCTTGGAAGAAAAGCTATGACAAACCTAGACAGAATATTAAAAAACAGAGACATCACTTTGCCAACAAAGATTCGTATAGTCAAAGCTGTTTTTCCAGTAGTCATGTATGGATGTGAGAGTTGGACCATAAGAAGGCTGAGTGCCAAAGAACTGATGCTTTCAAACTGTGATGCTGGAGAAAACTCATGAGAGTCCCTTGAACAGCAAGCAGATCAAACCAATCAATCCTAATGGAAATCAACCCTGAATATTCATTGGAAGGACTGATGCTGAAGCTGAAACGCCAATCCTTTGGCCACCTGATGTGAAGAGGCAACTCATTTGAAAAGACCCTGATGCTGGGATAGATTGAAGGCAGGAGGAGAAGGGGGCGACAGAGAAAGAGATGGTTGGATGGCATCATTGAGTCAATGGACATGAGTCTGAGCAAGCTCCAGGAGATGGTGAAGGACAGGGAAGCCTGGTGTTGTGCAGTCCATGGGGTCACAAAGAGTTGGACATGACTGACTGAACAACAGCAATGCATGGTAGAGACCCCAAATGAATAACTCTCCCAAATGGCCAAAACCTTCATCTTAAATGCTATCTTAAAGTGTGTAGGGCTTCCCAGGTGGCACAGCTGGTAAAAAATTCACCTACCAATACAGGCGATACAAGAGATGTGGGTTCAATCCCTGGGTTGGAAAGATCCCTTGGAGTAGGAAATTGTAACCTTTAACTAAAAGCAAAAGTGGGTGTTGTGGGGTAGGGATCTGGGACTTCCAAGGGGAGGAAAACAATTCATGTGGAGAAGGAAAACCAAATGTTTGGTAAACAAATGTCTGCTGTTCCATGCAGAGATGGTGGGGCACAGAGAGGAAATTTAACAAAGAAGCCTTGCTGGGTTCCTCGCTGCCTACCACACCTGGTTAGTTCATAAAATATTTATCTACGTTGATAGCGCCCTTCCTGGAGCAAGTCCTCAATCTACATTCTTTTGGGCAGTTATAGGGAAGCCTGGAGTAAGAAATGGCAACCCATTCCGGTATTCTTGCCTGGAAAATCCCATGGATAGAGGAGTCTGGTGGGCTACAACCTGTGGGGTCATAAAGAGTTGGACTCAACTGAGCACATGTATGCAGACAAGGAAGGTCAAAAGTTCTTCTTTTGGGTCTTAAAAATAATCAGCCTAAATTAATCCTCATGCCTAAAGAATACATTTCAGAGTGGCAAATTTTGCTCTGTACATGTTATACTAAGTCACATATTTTATAAATTAAATGGTTATTTATATACAAAAATATATATAATACATTAAAAATATATAATAAAATATATGTATAAATAGTTTTGTGAATTTCACCTCAATAAAAATGTAAGTATACAAAATTACAGAAAAAAATACGGGTGTATAGCTCAGTTGATAGAGAATCTGCCTGCAATGGAGGAGACCCCAGGTCGATTCCTGGATTGGGAAGATACCCTGGAGAAGGGTTAGGCTACCCACTCCAGTACTCTTGGGTTTCCCTTGGGGCTCAGCTGGTAAAGAATCCACCTATAATGCAGGAGACCTGGGTTCAATCCCTGGGTTGAGAAGATGCCCTGGAGAAGGGAAAGGCTACCCACTCCAGTATTCTGGAGAATTCCATGGACAGAGGATCCTGGCAGGGTACAGTCCATGGGGTTGCAAAGAGTCAGACACAACTGAGAGATTTGCACACACACAACTTCCACTTCTATACATGAAATCATGAAAGAAGTCAAAGGAAAGGATGAACACACTTGAGCAGTGAAAATATGTATAACTTTGTGTGTCAGACTAAATAACAAAACCATACTATATGGATGGGATTCTGGAAGAATTTGAGTCATTATGTCACCAAACTTGTCCTTTTCCATTTGCAACTCTTCTCTGCCTTTCTAACAATTGCTAGAAAAAAGAAAAAAATATCAACTCCACTTGTTAATCTGACCTAGAAGAATATAAGACATATACATAACATTTGTTTCATAGCTTGCAACAGCATGAAATAGGCCTTTAGTATAGGGTTTATAAAGACACTATTTATGCCCACAAAGCATTGAATTTAAAAAGAAACAGTCTATAACAAGATTTGTCATAAGTCTTAGTTTGTTTCACCTATAAACAGATTTTATTAGATATTTATTTAGATACTGTGGCCAGATTGCTTTAGCTTTGAAATTAAGTTTCCAGGTTGGCAGTGGAGTTTTAAATACTTCAATTCTAGAAAGGCAGCAGCTTTTAACCTTTGTATTTCTCTTTTAAAAGCTAATTAGAAAATCAAATCCAAAAGGACTGAATCCATAAAACGTTGGCTTTGTAATACTGATGGAACAATTTAAGTCACCTGCTATTTTGGTGTCATCTCCTGATTAGTCACTGGAATGAGGTATTCAAAAAAATCTTAAAAGATTTTTAAAAATAATTTAGGAGCTCCACCACTTTTGTTAATGTTAGAAGCTTTTATTACTTGGAAAATTAAATCAGAACAGAGAAGTATTTTAGACTTTTTATCACCCCTGCTAAAGGTTTCCTTCATTTATTATGCACTTGATCAGTCGGTAAACTCTGGGGAGAGCTCCTGGCCGTGGTGTCAGCTGGAGCTGCAGAGCCTGCCCATTATCTCTGTGGGCGCCCTGATGCCCCGTGGGCACTCACCACAAACAGCTGGAGTCCACTGAGGGAAGAAAGCAGCACTAAAGCTCTTTTTTTTACCTCCAAAGGTGTTTCCAGCCCGTGAGCACTTGAAATGCTCAGCGACATTCAAAATTCCCCTTTCCTTCAGCAAAATGTCTGTTTACAGCTAGGACCTTCGACCTCCTCCAATGAGTCTAAAGTATCTCCTTTTATCTTAAATATGGCCAGGATCCTATGAAATTCCGGTGTGCAGGGAGACCCAGGCGTGCATGCCTCGGCGATGAGCTTCCCCAGTCAGCATCTCCATTTGAACTTTCCTCCCTTAAATACCAATCGTGTGGAGCATCTTTCTGGTTAATTTAATCCTCAAGAACAAACAGGTCTTTTTTTCTGTTGGACAAATGAAACTCCTGAAAGGGAGTGGGACCCTGTGGGGCCCTCCCAAGGACAAATCCTTTCCATGTCCCTGTTTCTTGTTTGTAAGAAATAGGCTTCCTTCCGGGTCCTTGATTTTCCCTGAGCTCCAAAGGGAAGGTTCAGACAGTTGCTGTGCAGGGATGAGAGGGGGTGCAGAAACAGGGGAGGAGGGAACAGAAAAATACAGTACAGCAACCCGAAACGTGTCCTGGAACCTCCTCAAGGGATGAAACAGTCGATGTGGAGCTGTGAGTCCTTCCACAGGAGCGAGGCCCTCCCCTCCCCGGCTGAGGGTGACTACCTCAGGCTGAGCACGGTGAGCCCCAGACCATTGGAACCAGAAGGCTGATGGTTGAGATTCCTGGAATCCCACCACTACCTCGGCACCAACCAATCAGAAGAAAGTCACACACTCCCAACATTTTGCCCATAAAGCTCTTCCCTGAAAACCAAAGGGAAGTTTAGAACTTTAGATGAGCTTAGGAGAGGTGGATGTGCCAGTGTGTAATTTAAACAGTGTGTGCAGATGGCCAATGAGAGGAGGGGAAAGCAGGCTTACTCCTGAAGATGGGCCAGTCTTGGATCTAAATTCCCAGACCTTGAATACGTGCTGATCCTAGTGTGCAGGGCCAGGTTCAGGATATGGGTGGTCGCTGACGCCATGCCCAGAGGGGCCCTCTGTTCTGTGGGCAACAGGGAAGCCACTGAAGCTGGGAGGTTAGTGTGACTGGATCTGAGCCAGACCTTCTAGCAGTGGTGCGCAGAAGTTCTGGGACTGTTCCATTCACCCCAGTAGGGAGGGTGGGAGCCCCGAACTGAGGCCAGACAGGACAGAGAGCAGATTCAAATGTGCTAGGGAAGATAATCTACAGGATTTGGAGCCTGTTTGGACTTGAGGTTGAGAGGCGGAGACATTAAAGAAAACTTGTTCATTCATTCAATTCTGATTTACAGCCTACTAAGTACCAAGCTGAGGACTTCTGAGCCCTGAGGATAAAGCAGTGAATTAGACATTTGGGCCCTCATGAACTTATATTCTAATGAGGAAAAAAAGCAAATGGGTTTAAATGAATTTAGGATTCAATTTGTAGTTAATGCCCTTTCTATTAAATCCGTCTTCTCATATATCAGGCAGCATACAGGAGAAATGGACAAATTTCCAGAAAGTAAAACGAGCTCCTTAATTTAACATTCTGATGGTGATCCATAGACAGAGTATCTGAGTGCTGGAGAGAATTCAGGACTTGTTCTTCAATGCAGTTGGACCCTGTAAGGAAATCAGACATACGGGGGTCAAAGGAGTAA
Organism: Bos grunniens; assembly: GCF_055505025.1. Taxonomy (NCBI): domain Eukaryota; kingdom Metazoa; phylum Chordata; class Mammalia; order Artiodactyla; family Bovidae; genus Bos; species Bos grunniens. The sequence goes on along the minus strand of NC_141176.1, from coordinate 3,107,756 downwards.
CCAGGGCTGTCTCTCATGATCTTTGTGCCACGTGGCCAGCAGGGAGCACGAGGAACATGCTCGAGCCAGAGATGCAGTGACTCGTTCATTGTTCTACAGTTAGCTACACATTTGTTAGTTCAACAAATATCCATCATCTGACTGCTGGGCATATCGCACTGAAAAAGAGAAGGCAGACCCTCAATTCGTGGGACTTGCATTGCCTTAGGGAAGACAGATAGTAAACAGGTAAAGAAACTACATAAGATCAGTATAGAGCTACCTATTGCTGCTGTAATAAAATATCATAGACATAGTGGCTTAAAATGCCACAGATTCATGACCTTACGATTCTGGAGTTCAGAAGTCTGAAAATGGATCTTACCAGCTGAAATCAAGGTGCCAACAAGACTGCATTCGGAGACTCCATTTTCTCGGTGTCTCTAACTCTCAAGGCCCCTGCACGGCTGGCTCACGGCCCCCATCCTGCCCCAGCCTCACTCTGACCTCCGCCTTCTTTGTCTGTGGTCCTCCCTGACCCTGATCCCCCTGCCTCCCTCGTGTAAGGGCTCCTGCCCCACCCAGATAATCCAGCATCATCTCCTCAACTCAACTTGACTTGATCACATCTGCAAAGTCCCTTCTGCTATGCAAAGGGACAAACATATTGACAGGATCTGAGGATAGGATGGGATATCTTTGGGGACTGTTATTCATCCAACCAGGGTTTCCCAGGTGGCGCTAGTCTTAAAAAAAAAAAAAAAGCCTGCCTGCCAACGTAGGAGGTGTAAATGACATGGGTTCGATCCTTGGGTGGGGGAAGATCCCCTGGAGGAAGAAATTGCAACCCACTCCAGTATTCTTGCCTGGCGAGTCACAATTCATGGGGTCACAAAGAGTCAGACACGACTGCAGTGACTTAGTACACAGGCACATTCATCCAGCCACAGTCAAGTTCTGACTTCTATGAAAACGATAAAGCAGGGTAAGCAGACAGAGAGTACGACTGTGGAGAAAAGGAATAAGAGGAGAGGTCAGGTTGGGGGTCTGATTATATAAGGTTTTTAAAGTGTGGTTAGCACTTGGGAATTTATTTTCAGTGTGTGGGGAAAACTCTGGAGGACTGACCGGCTAAGTGTGGCATAATTTGATTTGCAGTTTTGAAGGTTTTCGTTGATGCTGTGTAGAGAAATTCTTAAGGAATTTTCTTCCAAAGAGGAACAGAAAAAAGGGACTGAAGGGCAATGTGTGGTCAAGGGAGGTGTTTTGTTGCTTTTGTTTTGATTCAGCTTTTCACATTGGAGATACACCGGCAAGTGTATGTGCCTGTGGGAATAGTCTAGAAAAGAGGAGAAGTGGGTAACGGGGAAGAGAAGGGGTTAAAAGTAGAGGGAACGTCCTGGGCTGGGCAGAAGGCCGTGGGGTCCAGGGCACAGGTGGTGGGTTAGCGCGCTGTGGGGGCAGAGACCGTTCTTCAAGTGGGGAAGGTGAAGCCTCAGGGAAGAGAGAGGTAGGGAGCCCAGTGCCCCACAACTCTTTCGCTGCTGTGATAAGAATCAAAGGCATCGCTGAGTGTGTGTGGGGGAGGGAGGGTTGGAAGGGGGGTGTTACAGGAGAAAAGTAAGTGTGAAATATTTGAGAGTTAGAGGGTGCACTGACTATGGAACTGTTGTGGGTTCCCTGTGCGATGCTGAGAGCCCCTTGAGGACATTCATTTAAAGCCAGCAGCATTCTGTGCATGCTTTTTTTTTTTCTAACCATTATCAGCTTCTTGGGAATAGTAAAGAAGAATGTGAAAAGTTGGATTTGATCAAGATTAGAGTTTTGAATGTGATCACAATGGAGAGAGAAAGTAAGAAGGGATTTGAGGGTGATGTAAGGGAACAACTATAAATACGGAGTCTGGCATCTAAGTTGTATAACGGAGAGAAGTGAGGATGTAGGACAGTGATGGGCAGCAGAAAGGGGTAGAGTCCAAGGGTGAAGGTCTGTGCTGAGTCACTTCAGTCGTGTCCAGCTCTCTGTGACTGAATGGACAAGAGCCCACCAGGCTCCTCTGTCCATGGGATTCTCCAGGCAAGAATAGTGGAGTGAGTTGCCATGCCCTCCTCCAGGGGATCTTCCCGACCCAGGGATCAAACCTGTCTCCTGTGGCTACTGCATTACAGGTGGACTCTTTACCGCTGAGCCACTGGAGAAGCCCCAGATAGAAGGTCTAAGGGGGTAAAAAAATTATTGATATGGAGGTATTAGAGTGAGATGAAAAAATAGGAGGTAATGATCAGAGAGGGATGCCTCAAATTGAAATTTTGAAAGCGATATATGTAACGGGTAACAAAGCACACCATGGGTTTGGATAACTAAGGTGCAATGGAAGGTAAGCTCATGAGAAGTAAAGACAAACTGTTGGACAAATTATCCCTAGATGTCTATATACATAAAAACACAAAGGATAATGTAATAGTGATAGGGATGCTTCCAGTAATTCTGGGCCTAAATCCTTCAACTAATTAGGCAAAAGATTAGAAAATGGTAAGTCATTATTAAAAAGAGGGTATCAAATAGTATAACTGAAGACATTGTGTGGAATCAGGGAGGCAGGAAGAATGATGGTCTGGATGGTAATGAAAAGTGTCTCCGCTCTAGGTCCCATGGTCCATGGGGTGGTGGAAGGAAGACAGCCATTATTTGAGAGGGCCTCAGCGACCGAAGTGACTTAGCAGCAGCAGCAGCAGTGAAAGCTGGGGTTTCCCAGGTGCCACTCGTGGAAAAGAATCGCCTGCCAGTGCAAGAGATGCAAGAGACCTGGGTTCGCTCCCTGGGTTGGGAAGATCCCCTGGAGGAGGGCATGGCAACCCACTCTAGCACTCTTTGCCGGAGAATCCCATGGATGGAGGAGCCTGGCAGGCTACAGTCCATGAGGTCGCAAAGAGTCAGACATGACTGAGCGATTGCGCAGTCACAAGGGAAAAGGCTGGCCTCAAGGAACAGCTAGGTATCCACAGGAACAAGAAAACGCAAGGCACTTTGAGGCTTAGGATTTAGGGGATTTTGCTGATGACACTGAGTTCTAGAGAACACAGACACCAAGTGTGGAGGCTCAGAGACTAGGAGCTGGGCTTGGAGAGACCTTCATAGACCTGGGCAGGGGTTGATGCTCTGGGCATCCATGGGATCCATCTGATGTTCTGTCCAGGCAGAGGCCAGCATCTTTCTGTAAAGATCCAGATAGCCTTTGTGGAACATAAGCTCTCTGTCAGGATGACCACTCAGCTCTGGCCTTGCGGGCTTAGATTCACAAACATGTGTGGGTGGCCGTTCCAGTAAAACTTCATCAGAAAAAGCAGGCATTCAGCCGACCCCTGCCTGAAGTGGCATTGGCTGAGTGCTGGGGACTGTTATCTGGGTGGCTTCAGGGATAAAGCAGGTGGAGGTCAGAGAGGGATCCTGGGAATAGTATTGTCAAGAGCAGTCCGTGTTATTCTAGGGCCCTGCACCCCACCAGTGGGGTGAGGGCTGGGGTTCTCTGGGGAACCTAACCTCTGTGTGGCCCACCCAGACCCTCTGAGGTCTCCTGGGTCTCGGCTAGACTAACAGCAGGTAAACAGTGTGCCCATCCTACAGGGCACAAGAAATGAGGGACAGCCATTTTTGAGGGAATGTTGAGTACCACTTGCGATGTTGACTTTGAAGTGTCTGTGAGACATCAAAGTAGAAACGACCCAGCAGACTAGGATCTGGAGCTCACAAGATTTCTGCACAGGATGTACAAATGAAGGCGTCCTCCTTGGGTAAAGGATAAATTGAAGTCTCACCCAGGCTCCAATTGAAGGCCATCTCCTTGGGAACATTTAGGGCAGGCAGAGATAGTCAGATTCAGAAATCTCCTCTGAGTCCTGAGGTTTGCAGTTTTATATACTGATAAAATCAAACCCGTGTTTTCTAAATCCCATCCTCATTTTGCGCTGGATGGGCACCAAGATTCTGAAGAATATAAGATGGGAAGTGTCCACTGATCAGATAAATGCACTCCTTGCTTGAGGTTGTGTAACCAAGGAATGAGTGCATGAAAAAAGTCTTGAAACTCCTGCAATTTTTCATAGAGCAGCACTGATTAATGAGTTAAGGGTTGAAATTCCCTCTCTCCTTTGGATGGCTCATTTTTCTGCCCATCATCATCACCTCTAGAAGACGACAAAGAAATGAAATTGTTTAACATTACTACCAATTAACATCTTCTGTGGAGAAGCTAATGGAAACTCTTGCATAAGTGGACGTTTTTAGGTTGTTTCTTTTTGGGCCCTGAGAACCCAGAAAATCAGTATGAGGTCATGGAAATGTGGTTTGTGCAGAGAATCTGAAGACCTGAATTTGAGATGGTTTAGGTACAAACACGGAGAAGGCAATAGCACCCCACTCCAGTACTTTTGCCTGGAGAATCCCATGGACGGAGGAGCCTGGTGGGCTGCAGTTCATGGGGTCGCTGGAGTCGGACACGACTGAGCGACTTCACTTTCACTTTTCACTTTCATGCATTGGAGAACGAAATGGCAACCCACTCCAGTGTTCTTGCCTGGAGAATCCCAGGGACGGGAAGCCGGGTTGGCTGCCGTCTATGGGGTCGCACAGAGTCGGACACGACTGAAGTGACGCAGCAGCAGCAGCAGCAGGTACAAACAAAAGATGTGACCTTGGGATCCTCACTTAACCTCTCTGCCTGCTAGTATTCTGACTTTGCAAGTGCCAACTGCATGCTAAGCATATGCCAGACACTTTGCATACCCCTTGCTTCATTTAATAATTCCTACCTAAAACAAGGTTTCTGTGAGAGCCATGGGAAATGGATACAAAAGCACTTTGTAAACCATAAAGCAATATTCTGGGCTTCCCTGGTGGCTCAGATGGTAAAGGATTGTCCTGCAATGCAGGAGACCTGAGATCAATCCCTGGGTCGGGAAGATCCCCTGGAGAAGGGAATGGCAACCCACTCCAGTATTCTTGCCCGGAGAATTCCATGGACAGAGGAGCCTGGAGGGCTGCAGTCCATGGGCTTGCAAAGAGTCGGACACAACTGAGTGACTAACATAGGCACACACACACACACACACACACAAAGCAGCATACCAGTGTAAGGCATTCTGTAACACTAATCGCTTGTTTTCAGTGGCCCTAATTGCCATAAAAATAACAGTCAATTTGCCCATGCCTGAAAGCCTCATTTTTTGGTTCAGTTTTCTTTGGTGTTGCTGTTTTCCCTCATTGTTCTCAGGTTAAGGAAACATCCCGTTTACTGCTTATGTTTTATACTAAAGTCACCAAATTCAGAAAAAGGGAAGGTGAAGTTCCAGAATTTTTCGGTGATCTGAGCTCCAGTCCTCTTACTAAACGTGCTGTGCCTTCTATAAAGCTCCAGTCTGCCGCCCTTTCTAAAGCTCCCCTTAGCAAAGTAAAGGGTTTGGAAAAGGCATCCACAGGGGTGCTCTTTTCTGGGCGGAGGAGGCACTGCCGTTAGAATATGACGGCATTCTCGCCTTATAATTTACACCTGCATTTCATGCATTTTATTCACTGCCAATAATTATTGAATAATTACTGTGTTCTCCCACTGCGGCCTCTCTTTGTACTCCCAAGTCTTCCTAGGGTTTCAGCTAGATTGTTGCCTTTTGAAAGTTTCTTTCCTTCTGAAAAGGAGGCAGGTGGCTTGTAATTCTTATTTTTGAGCCAAGCATTTAAATAGGCAAGCTACCCAGTAGCCTGTCCTGTCTCCCAGGTTTCTGTGTGTACTGATTACTGGAAGGATAACAGGAAGCAGTTAGTCCTAGGAAGTCACTTCTGCTTAAAGACCTTAAAATTCATGTGTTTGCGACTCCCATGTTACCTATTTTCATGTAGTATCTTCCAAATCTGCTAAGCTGATTTGAATTGAGATAAATTAGATCATTTGCAGCTCAACTTGCCTGCCAAATTCAAACTGGCACTTGAAGCGCTTTATCTGTGTTTGGGGGTTTGTTGGAAGACAAAACCATCAAGACATACACAGTGAAGGAGTTTGTTTGTTTTCCTGTATGGAAAACAAGTAAACTCCTGCTTCTTTTTGTTATTCAGTCCCTCTGCTGAAAAAAAAAGGTCCCAGTCACTTGGTTAGCCTGTTTTCATATACATCCTATAACTCAGAGCTTCCTGTCCTTTTGCCAGGAAAAAAAAAAAAAAAAAAAACAACTTCAGAAATAATAGATGAATCTAAAGTACTAGCTGTAATCTGATGGCTTTATCCACGTGATCTTTTAGCTGTCACTTCTCCTGAGGAAATTTTTGTTAAGACCGGAATCTTTACTCATCACTCCTTTCTGTTAAAAACATATAATTACTCTTGGAAGGAACTTAAACTTTTGTTAGTCCCCTTAGAGTGCTTTCTCTGCATCCTAGTGTTCATTGGGGTTTTGCCGTGTACTTTATCACCACAGTGGATCTCAATAGGTGATGGTTTAATAAACAAGCCTCTCTTGAACCTTATTATTGAAAGCTAGTCTAGACTCCAAACCTTTGACTTAGTATTGGGCTGCTTTGTGTATTTATTCAACCTTTGAACTTGTAACCAAAATGACCCGAGCCCTGGTATTACAAGATAATTGAATACTTATTATTAGAAGGCAGCTTTCATTGGATAAATACAGATATTGCTCAAATGGGTGGTATAATGTAACACCCAGCACTTACTAAGGCAAAGCTGTTCACACTCATCTCTCAGTTAATCCTCACATCAAGGTCTCCCTAAAGAAGGCAGGTGGGAAGTAGGAAATAATCTGATGCTCTGTTTTGTATCACAGGAGACGAGCTACTTGAAATCAGTTTGGAAATCTAAGCTTGGGACACTCAGAATATCACCCTGTTCCCAGGAGCCTCCTCAGTATGAAGAGTTTCCAAGTGACTTTCCCATAGGAAAAGAGACAATAGAGTCATAGGCATGTCTGAAACTTCATTTTATGTTGTTGTAAATAGAGCCCTCCTTTAAACCATGTCCCTCTGTAAGCAATTTTGTCATGTCACCCAACCGTCTCTATCATAAAAATCTCAGATTTGGGAGATAACCAATCAGCAACCCAAGGCCCAGATTGCTATAAAATGTTTGATAAAGCTGAACCCTGTGTTCATTGGTCAACTTATTAATAGATACTGCACTAGGGGCTTATTATTAATAGATACTTATTAACTTATTATTAATAGATACTGCACTAGGGGCTGGTAGTAAAACAAATAAAGCTTGGCTCCTGCCCTCCCCAGGACCCTCAGGACTGCTAAAGTAAAACCAGAAACAAAATCTAGGAGATGAGTTAGATGAAGAAATGATAGATTTCAAGAAATAACCTGCACATGGCTAAGATTTTACAACACGAATACACAATCACACTTGCCTTGAGTCAGAGATATTATCTAATCCAAATACAGTAAATGGAAGAAGTTGGAGTAATTCACTGAGTTCACTTACTCATATATCATATATTTATTGTTCACGTACCTTTCTGTGCCCTCATAGAGATTACAGCATTTATTTACCAGTGTCTCTCAGCTTTCCCAGCTGTAAATACATCATCACATCCATTCATTTGCCTTCATCAAATTGTAGAGATCATCCTCAATTCATCTCTTTCCTTCAACCACAAACCTCCCCTGACCTCTCACTCCCAAAACAATTCAGAAACAAACTTGGCCAGCTCCAAAATACTCTGAATGTACCTCTGCCTCACAATCTCCACTCTCCCTGCTCTTGTCCAGCTCCATCGTCTCTTCTCTGGACTTTGGTGGAGTCCTAACTAATCGCCCTTCCTGTATGCTTTCCTCCCAAACCCAACACACACACCTTCCAGTTGTAGCACAGCAGCCAAATTTTTTAAAACAGAAATTGGTTATATATCAATTATATCTCAAATTTTTTTTAAAAGGAAACCAGATTATACTACTTATCAGTGTAAAGTCGCTTCCCTTTAATGGAATAGAATTCAAACTCCTTTTGGGGGGGTGATAAAATCCAATACACTCTAGCCCCTGTTTTTCTCTCCAGGCTAAGCGTCTACTGTTGTGGCCCACTCCAGGCCATTGTGGACTTTCTGTGCCCCAGAGTCACCCACTTCCTTCCCAACTTTGAGCCTGTGTATAGGCTGGTCCTCCTAAATGTGACATGGCTGCTTGGTCCCCTTATCACCCAGATCACACCACAGAGTCACAGCCCCAGTTGTTTTCCTTGAGCTCTTCCTTGACCACCATACCACCTCCAGTTTAATTCTCCACATAGCACTTATCATACTTGGAGGGTCCCCTTATTATTGGCTTTCATGATCTTGTTTGTCTTCTACCATTAAAATTATAGCTCCTGTTTTTCTATCATGTTTCACCGTTGTGCCTAAAACAGTGCCTGAAAATGTATCCAGTGCAATAAATGTTTGTGGAATAAAAGGATGAATGATGTCAGCTGGAAAAGGAGGGAAGAATGAGGAACTGGAGGAAGAGGGGCAGGGAGGAGAGACTGAGAGATGGAAAGATGTGGAGAGAGGCCGACAAAGCAGGAAGAAGAGTGAGAGCTAGAGACAGTGAGAGAAAGTAACTGAGACTCCAAGGACAGAAAGCAGTTTAAATACAGCAGGAGAAAAAAGTGGGGTGTGGAAGAGGCGGGGGGGAGGTGAAGAAGGGGCAATGAGCAGTGGGCAGATCATCAAGACGCCTGAAATCCAGGCAAAGGCATTTGTGTTTGATTCTATGGAACCCAATTAAGGTTGGAGCAGGGGAAGTGACAGGATCAGATTTGTGCTTTAGAAAGATCACTGTGGCTGCCGACAGAATGCATGAATTAGAAGAGAGGAGACAGAAGAAAAATTATGTTAACAGCAAGGAATGGTCAATGTGGCAGTTTAAACAAAGGGGAGTTAGAAAGCAAGGGTTTGGCAGTGTTTTTCTAGCACTGTCAGGGAAGGAGCAGTCAATCTGCGGTTGGAACACTGCGGCGAGTGCAGAGGAAGTATATAATGGTGGCTACGGGCCTGGGTCTGGAGGCAGACAGACCTGGCTTTAACCTCAGATCCATCACTCTGTAGCTCATGAGATCTAGTACAAGTTACCAATTCTAACTGGACAAGTTCCTTTCCTGTAAAGTAGGAATAAAACCTGTGAGCATGTGAACTGTTTAGGTCTCTGCCTATTAGGTCTGGATGCTAAATAAGTATTAGTTTTAACGTGACATAATTAGGTGTGCCATGTTATAGCCGTGAACCCTTCTAGCAAGTTACCCCATGACTGGGATGCACTACCTACACCCCATAGTCTGCACCTCTTTTAATGTGATTCTCTGCAAGTCAGCAGCTTGTTCGTTACTAACTCGACTTCCTACATACCTGACTCATTAGTATCCTGGCTGCCAGTAAAAGCATATTTCCCGATGAATATTAATAAGATAATACCCTGTCTACATTTAGACTCTTGAGTTTGGTTAGCTGGAGTCCTCGCTGGGAAACACCTGACTCAGAGGGGCGCGGCCTCTAAGGCTGTGCTGAGCCGCCCGGGGGGAGTGGCCTCCGGCTGCCCTGGACGCGCCCCCGCTGTGCACGTGGACTCCCCGCTGCTGTGACCAACCACTCTTGCACAGGGTAACTTCCATTGCTGCAAAAGTCTTATTTATCTTCCCCCTCCCTCCCTCCCACCTCCCGTTGAAGATGGATATCCACATGGAATAAGAAATCACCAGGGCTGTTTCACAGTTCCGCGCTTCAAATGGGTCAGGAGTGATGCCCGCCGAGGCATTTGATGTGTTTTTCTTTTCATCTGTCTTTGGGGGAAAGGTCTGTATGTTATAGATTGAACATTTTTAGAAATTTAATAGGCTCATTTAGAGATAAATATTTTAAACGGGCCCACCCATGAGTTGCTTTAACTATACCTTATTGCGGCATTATCACAGAGGCTTCAAACCTCAGGGGCCCAGAAACCTTTTAACACTCTGTTTAGTAAACGATAAACTTGGTTGATGATCTGAGTTCAGTCTCCCTTAGTGCAGATCAGGCTGCCGAGGCGAGTGATACTTGAGTCATTTGAATGTCAGTCTAAAAGCACGAAGGTCTCTGCCACACACCATCAGCGCCCCAGCTCATTTACACTTGTGATTGGCTTACTTCACAGCCCAGGGCCTTCCCCGAGCTGCTGTCATTCTGACCCCGAGGCCGCCCTTCACAGCCTCCTGACTCCAATCCCCACATCCTCTTTCAAGCGGACGCAGAGCAGAAGCTGACCTTGTTCCATCAACCACTTACCCACACAGACCCAGTTAATCTCTGGTTGCCAGTCAGTCTACCTCACTCCCCTCCTTGAATACTGTAGAATCTCCAGAAGGGATGCTTGGGCTGCGTTTGCCTCCACATGGGACGAGCTGTGGCTGAAACAGATGCTGTCTATGGAAGGATTTGAGGGCCCTGGAGACCAAACGCCTCTTCTTGTGGAGTGTTAGGGTGTGGGAACCTCCCTGACTCCTTTCCTTTGCTCCGCAGGGTTGCTTTCCAAGGATAAGAAATTCCTGAGTAATTAATCAATTGCTTCTAACCCAGGAGTCTGCCCTCAGACAAATTCCGCCAAAAATAAGGGGATATGGATGATAATGGGCACCAAGAAGGCACTGTGCATGTCTCAAGAGGGATGAGGGTGCTGGGTGCCTATGCATAGTGAGTGTCCCGGTGAGTTCAACCACGGCCGGATTTGGCTTCAGTCGGGGACACGAAAACATAAACCAGTTGGTGTTTCAACAAATGGAGGACAGAGTTTATAATGAGGACTGAGTTTAGCGGTCAGTGTTGAGAATGTTCAAAATGTATGCAGATCACTCGTAAGATGATAACAATTGTCTCCATGAGAGGCCTGTGTCGGCCCTGACCTGGACTTGATGAACTGCTCACCAATGGGCAGAGTGACACTTGGACTTGGGGAACAAGGTCTGAAAAGAAAGATGGCCTTGCTCATGGAAGGAGAGCCTCGAGCAGGGAGGAAGCTCAGTGGTCCCACACCCCTTCTGACCCCAGGAACAGCATGCCAGGGCGCCATCCCTGGAGTCTGTGAGGCCCACCCATTGTAACAACAGCTGGGAAGATACTTGGATCCTGTGGTAGGCAGAAGAAGGCTCCCACCACTCAATGCATCCATGTCCTATTCCCCGGAAACTTTGAATATGTTAAATCACATGGTAAAGGAGAATTAAAGTTACAGATGGAAAGTTAGGGTCCCAATCAGCTGACTGGGAGATGGGCAAGATTATTCTGGAATATCTGGGTAGCCAAATGCAGTCATAAAAGTCTTCAGAATTAGAAGAGGGACACAGAAGAGGAGGTCAGAGTGATGACTGCAGAAGGACATGGGCTTCCCTGGTGGCTCAGTGGTGAAGAATCTGCCCACCAATGCAGGAGACACAGTTTCAATCCCTGGACCAGGAAGATGCCCCATCGCAAGGAGCAAGTAAGCCCGTGGGCCACAACTATTGAGCCTGTGCTCTAGAGCCCGACCACAACTACTGAGCCGCGAGCCACAGCTTCTGAAGCCTGGACGCCTAGAGACCGTGCTCAGCGGCAAGAAAAGCCCCCTTGGTGAGAAGCCCACACACTGCAAGCAGAGAAAAGCTCACACACCAACGAAAACCCAGCACGGCCAACAACAACAAAAAAGACTGACTTTATTCCTACGGCTGCTTTTGCAGATGGAAGGAGGAGACCACAGAGGCAGGAAGAGTCTGCACTGGATTCTCCCCTGGAGCCACAAGAAGGAACACAGTCCTGTGGATGCCTTGACTGTGACCCATGAGACCCACACTGAACTTAAAACCCATAGAACGTGTAAAATAGTACACGTGTGTTGTTTTCAGCTGCTCAGTTTGTGACCACCTGTTACAGCAGCCACAGAAGACTAGTGCACATCCCTCCCAAGAGGGAGATCCAGATGCCCTCTCACCAGGGATAATTTGTCCAAAGCAGTGAATCAGTTTTCAGTCTCTGAGGCAAGCACCTGCTCATCTTTAACCAAAAGCTAAAAGCTTCCCAATCCCACTCTCTCTTTTGGCATGTGGTGTGTAAACCAGCTCCTCCGCGGCTGCAGGCATTCAGCAGCCCTGCGTGGGCAGCTAAGGGAAGAGCATCCTTTATTGGAAGTCAATGTGAAACTTACCTTAGAACTTTTCAGCCTGCTACTTCAAAAGAAGAGCTAAACGCGAAGGGTGTTGTTAGCTATCCAACTGCTCAGCTTTAGGAAAACAAATTCAGAGACAAAACGTGTCCCATATCTCAAGTTTACCTTTATTGTTCCAAAGAATGGCAGGGATCTTAGAAGACTGTCATCTTAAAGCGCCATGTGTGGAGTTAGAGACGGAGTGGCAGTGTTAATGGAATTGCCTTGCTTTAGTAGGGTTAGGGAAAATCCTCAACATTATTTTCCTGCCGTTTTCTAAATTAAATTTATAAGAAATATTATGTATCCTGCTGTGCAGTGTGAAAGCTGTATTCTTGTAAAGGGCTTATAATCATATTAAAAAGCTGGAGGGTGAAGTTTGTTCATGCCATCAAAGTCACAAAGTAAAAAATAGAGTCTCACATTGTGCATTTTTATAATGGTAATACCTTTTGGCGTATAAAACACCACAAAGTGCTTTCCTGATACTGTTCCGTTAATCCTCAGAACATCCCCACTGGGGAGGTATATTTTTATCTCCTCTTTGCATATGGGAAAACTGAGGCACAGCGAGTGTCGGCAGTTTGCCTGGGCCTGCCGGTGGGTTGGCAGCACAGCTGGCATCGAAACTTCAGGCTCTTAGCCCGAAGATGACTCACGCCGTTCGTCAGAAGACAGTCCTCTCGCTAATCTGCCTTTCTGCAGGTACAGATGCAGCTCCAGGAGGACTTCGGCATCGCTCAAATTTTATCTTCAGGTTCCTCAAAGGAAAAAGTCCTAGAGATAGATATTTTTGTTAATTCCAATATATCTGCTTAAAATATTCATGAACAGTCAGTAGCTTGGGGTGGAAGGGTTCAGAGCAGGGGCATTTTGCAAAGTGAGTGGGAACGTGGATGCTTGAGGAAACGCTGATGAGGACAGGGTCTGGAGAGCTGGAGCAGGACCGGCGGGGCTGGATGCTCCCACGGCGGCCCTCTAGCCGGGAGCACTGGTTTCCCGCAGACCAGGAGACAGCACTTTCAGGGAGTCACGGGCGGTCAGGAAGCTCCAGGCACAGAGGTCACTCCTCTTTTTCTGCAGACTTAGATTTCAGTCTGGCTCATGACAGCTTGGCATGCTGTCAACTAACTCTCAAGATCCCCAGTCTTGAGCATCTCGAGAGAACACTACAGTAACTTAAAATCTCTAGCTCTGCCCTGTGCCCTTGAAGAAGTGGGAGGGCCCAAATCCCCTTCTTCCTGCTCATTCCCATGGCCATGTGTCCCTGAGAGACAGAAACAAAGGCTTGAGCATCTTACGAACAACAGACTGAGTAAATGACGTTTTAAGCCCTGTCGTGCTGGACTTAGTCACTCAGTCATGTCCGACTCTTTGTGACCCCATGGACTGTAGCCCACCAGGCTCCTCTGTCCATGGGATTCTCCGGGCAAGAATACTGGAGTGGGTTGCCGTGCCCTCCTCCAGGGATCTCCCCAACCCAGGGATGGAACCCAGGTCTTTTGAATTGCAGGCAGATTCTTTACCAGCTGAGTTATGAGGGAAGCCCTTAAGCCATGTGCAGGCATGCATCTCATCATGTCACTCCTTCAGCCTCACTAGAACTAGACTAACCCTGCTGTTACACAAGAGAAGAGTTGTCCACTTAGGTCAAACTACTAGTGAGTGGTGGAGCTCGGATTCCATTCAGGGCTGACAGGACTTTCCTACCTGCTTTGAACCACCACACAGCTCCTTCACTGCTAACGAAGTTGTGTATAGTCAAAGCTACGGTCTTTCCAGTAGTCATGTATGGATGTGAGAGTTGGACCATAAAAAACGCTGAGCACCAAAGAATTGATGCTTGTGAACTGCGGTGTTGGAGAAGACTCTTGAGGGTCCCTTGGACAGCAAGGAGATCCAAACAGTCAATCTTAAAAGAAATCAACTCTGAATATTCATTGGAAGGACTGATGCTGAAGCTAAAGCTCTAATACTTTGGCCACCTGATGTGATGAGCTGACTCATCGGAAATGACCCTGATGCTGGGAAAGATTGAGGTCAGGAGGAGAAGGGGACAACAGAGGATGAGATGGTTGGATGGCATCAACAACACAATGGACATGCTGCTGCTGCTGCTGCTGCTGCTAAGTCGCTTCAGTCGTGTCCAACTCTGTGTGACCCCACAGATGGCAGGCCACCAGGCTCCCCTGTCCCTGGGATTCTCCAGGCAAAAACACTGGCGTGGGTTGCCATTTCCTTTTCCAATGCATGCAAGTGAAAAGTGAAAATGAAGTCGCTAGTCGTCTCCAACTCTTCACAACCCCATGGACTGCAGCTTACCAGGCTCCTCCATCCGCGGGATTTTCCAGGCAAGAGTACTGGAGTGTGTTGCCACTGCTTTTTCCACAATGGACATGAGTTTGAGCAAACTCTGGGAGATGGTGAGGGACAGGGAAGCCTGGAGTGCTGCAGTCCATGGGGTCTCGAAGAGTTGGACACGACTTGGTAAGTGAACAATAGCAACAGCAATTGCTCCCTCTGATATCCTGTGACTCTGCCAACCACAAATAGTGATGTACTCAGCATCATTTGCTATTTGTGTCTTTCTTTGGTGTTCCACCAACAAACCTGGTACACCTGCCGAATCTTGTTAGTTTAAGGACGTTTAATCCTCAACACCCTTTAATAAAAATATCAGGACATTGTCCCTAGGCCTTCTTTCTGAGAACTTATTTAAGACAGAGAGTCAATTCATTTGGACAATTGACACTTTCTATTCCTCTTCTTCCTTTGCCCACATGCTCTATGTGCCACTATCTAGGTTGCAAATGCTCAATTGTTCTGTGAGTTATTTATACAAAGAGTTGATTGACTAGCTGCACAAGAGCACATTTTATTTTATTTTTTTGATTTTTATTGGAGTATAGTTGATTTACGATGTGTTGGTTTCAACTGCGCAGCAAAGTGAATGAGTTATACATCTACGTTTATCCACTCTTAGGTTCTTTTCAGAAGCTAATTTTGGAGCACAGTTTCCATCCCAGGATTAGGATTACCCACAGGGAGATGAGCAGCTTGTTCGCTGGTTCCCTGCTGGAGCGGACTGTCTCCCAGCCCTGCCGGCCGAGCCTGCCATCTCCTCTCATTTGCACCATCCCAGTCTGTGCCAGTGGCTCCATGACGCCAGCACTGGGGCTCTGTCCAAGAGTTCCTGCTGGCCACATGCATGCTCAGCGGGAGAAGGGAATGGGTCAGAGGTGTTGGGGAGTGACATCCCTGGCATAGCCCTAACCAGCTGCGAACTGAGTGGAGCGGATCAGAGTTCCACCTTCGGAGCCTCTCAGGGAGAATGTACCACCTTCCAGAAGCGCTTACAGGATACAACCCAGCTGCCAACAGAAGTGACCTGCCCTCTAACGTACCCTTCAGTTTCCCATCTCCTTTCCCCACTCCTTGTTGGGGGGGCCCCTGGAATAACCTCCCCAATAACCTCAAGGCTGGCTTCTGGGCATCCCCAACCTAACTCACCCATGTTTCCTAGACTTCTGTCTTCCTTTGTCATCTAAAATATCAGCCTATTGAGTTGCACAGGGCCTTGCAAATCATCTAGCTGCTGACAGACCTCTGGAGAGTGGAGGAATGGCAAGCAGGCAGGATTCTGGCCATTTTCTTCAGTTACAGCAGGGGAATTTCTATATGTTTACCACTTACTTGCTTTCCCAGTAATGCCCCAGCTGAACTGAAGGATCTAAACCTTGAAAAAGTTGCTTGAAAACCATGGACCTAGGGAAATAGATTTCACCATAGGGGAACCCCATCAGTATTAGTTTCCTATTGCTGCTGTAACAAATTTCCAGGAACTTAAGACCACAGAAATTCATTCTCTCAGTTCTGGAGACAGAAGTTTGAAATAAAGATGTCAGCTGGGCCACACTGCCTCCAGAGGCTCTGTGGGAGGATCTGTTCTGCCTCCTCCAGTGTCTGATGGCTTCAGACACTCCTTGCTTTGTGACAGCGTCACTCCAGTCTTGGCCTCCATCTCCACACGGCCTTGTCCGCTGGGTTTTCATCTTCTTACTTTTTGATGTCGAAGCTGAAACTCCAATACTTTGGACACCT
Organism: Bos grunniens; assembly: GCF_055505025.1. NCBI lineage: Eukaryota > Metazoa > Chordata > Mammalia > Artiodactyla > Bovidae > Bos > Bos grunniens. The sequence goes on along the minus strand of NC_141176.1, from coordinate 3,091,490 downwards.
GATGCGAAGAACTGACTCACTGGAAAAGACCCTGATGCTGGGAAAGATTGAAGGCAGGAAGAGAAGGAGATGACACAGGATGAGACAGTTGGATGGCATCGCCGACTCAATGGTCTTGAGTTTGAGCAAACTCTGGGAGTGTTGGACAGGGAAGCCTGGCGTGCTGCAGTCCATGGGGTTGCAACTGAGCAACTGAACTGACCTGAACTGAACTTTTTGTATTATACAAGGACAGTTCTCATTGGCTTTAAGGCACACCTAGATAATCCAGGATGATCTCAATTTGTTTATATCTGCAGAGACCCTTTTCCAAGTAAGATGTTATTTCCCATAGGTTCTTGATATTAGGATGTGGACAGATCTCCTGGGAGCCGCCATTCAACCCATGACATCATCCACAGTGTCTTTGCCCATCATGGCACAAACCAGGAATGATTAGCCATTCCTTTCATCACAAGGGAGCTGATTCCATCCTTGCTAACCTCATAAAGATAGCCCTTTATGGGCTATCTATTACAAGATAGCCCTTGTAACATGCCAATACCGTGCCCAAATCTGCTCTATATAACTCCCTCCTCTTGTCCTGCTTCTGGAGATACCCAAGGGAAATTCAGTTCCTTTCCAATGAGATTAATATATAAAGTGAAAGTGAAGTCACTCAGTCATGTCTGACTCTTTGGGACCCTGTGGACTGTAGCCTACCAGCCTCCTCCATCCATGGGATTCTCCAGGCAAGAATACTGGAGTGGGTTGCCATTTCCTTCTCTAGGGGATCTTCCCAACCCAGGGATTGAGCCCAGGTCTCCCGCATTGGAGGCAGATGCTTTAACCTCTGAGCCACCAGGGAAGATTGAATGAATAAAGCTGAGCCTAGAAATGTTGGGTCAGAGAAATATGGAAGTTTGTAACTTCAGGGCAATCTGGATAACTAATTCAACTTAATTCATCAGTTATTATGTGTCTATGCATTGCACAGTGGTGGATGGTACAGAAGATTCAAAGGTGGATGAAAGAATCCAGGATCCGCAGAATGTGAGCATCTAGGGGTCTCACAGAAGCAATGACTAGACAAGGGGAAGGGTGATGGAGGTCATAAAGGAGAGTTAACAAAGTGTGCTAGAAGTTAGAGGACAGAGAGGGTACATTTCCATCCTCTCCAAACTATTCTCCACACAGAAGCCAAAACAAGGCTTTTTGTTTGTTTGTTTTGTTCTGTTTTAATCAGAGCATATTCTCTCAGGCTCAAAACTATACAAGTGATTTTTCATGAAAAAAACTTCAAACTCCTATGGGCTCCAAAGCTCCTCCAGACTGGGCTCTGCCTGCCTCTCAGCCTTGCAGTCTGCACATTCTCCCTTGCTCTCTGAGAAGGCACCAGTCACTTGAGTCTGCATCAGTCCCTCAACCTTGTCAAGCTCTGTTCTGCCCCAGGGTCACCTCCCCGGGACTCCTGGAGCCTGGAACCCTTTTAACCCCTGTTTTTTCACCATGTAGTTCTCAGCCTCTCTTGACTCTTTCATTGAAGTTGGGTTTCCTGTCATATTCTCTTCTAGCACCTTGATGTTTCTTTATACCACTTATGAATATGCCATCACATGCCTAGATGTGTGGTTGTTCGATGTGATTCTTCTATTCAGTAGTGAGTTTATCAGGGCCTTTATTTCCACAAGGCCCACATGGCCTATCACAGAACCCGGATGATAGATGCTCAGTAAAGACATTTGCCAAACAAGTGATTCAATGGTCAAGCGATTCAAGAGCAACTGGATAAAAGGTTTATTCCATTGGTGACATTTGAGGAAAATTTTGAAGGGATGGTAGTATTGGGGCAGGAAAAACCTTCCAGGAGAGCGAGGAATATATAAGTGGGAAGTACAGGGCTTAGTGTTTGGAAAGTGGCAAATTACAAAGTTTGGTTTTAATATAAGGATATGTCTAGGACAGGAATCAGCCAAATTTCCTAAGTGGCCAAAAGGCAAGGATGTTAAGCTTTGTGAGCTGAGGTGTCTCTGTGGCAACAATTCAACTCCGCCACCACAGTGTGAAAAGTGACACGGATGGCATGTGAACAGGTGGGTATGCTTGTGTTCTAATACAGCTTCGTTTACAAAACAGGTGATGGACGGAATTTGGCTAATGGGTTGCAGCCTGCTGGGCCAGGGAGTAATGAGAGGGCTAACTTTCTCTTGAGGTGGTGCAGCAGCCCAAAGCCTAAACTGTGATTCAGTGAGTTACTAGACAGGTAATAGGCCCACATACGGCCCACAGAGCCATAGCAAGCTTTTGGATTAAAACAAAGGTACGTGACTAGAGTGATTTTTCAATATGATTAATCTGGCAGCATCCTCCAATGAACTGAACCAGAGAGATTAGAGACACAGAGAGAGGTAGTTGGGTGTCTATTGTAATAACAACAATCTCGGCAAGAGAAGGTAAGAGTCTTACCTAAAAAGATTGAACATGAGGTGATAAGGGAAACTGAGACATTGAGTCTGATGTCTTTATCCTGGGTTAGAAAATGGTGCAAGGAAGTGGCCAGCTGGGTCCCTACGTGTGCAGTCTAAGGTGTGAGAGCACATCAGTGGGGGATCCAGCAGACAGAGAAAGTTTAGCGTTCAAGCGAGGGGTCTGAGCTGTGGCTGAGACCCTACAGGGAGGGAGGGCGTGATGCCCGACACACTGGCCACGCCCTTCCCTGAGGAGGAGGAAGGCGTTGGGAGGTGATCCTGCTGCAGAGGCCCAGGAGGCTGGCGGGGAGGGTTCACAGGAAAGGCAAAATCAGGCCCCAACAAATCTGCCTCCAGAAGCAAACAAAAAGCAAACCTGTCTCTGGAATTATTTTTAAAACTATATTCACAACATGGTGCATTAACCAGAAATGATGCACAAAAATTAGCGGTGTGAGCCTGGCCTTAAGGTTGGCCCTGCCCTAATCCATTCTAGAACGTGCATGGCAAAGAACGTGACACAGAAAAGCGACAGACCTATTTGCTTTCTTTGTCCTAGGCAGCATCGCATACTGCAAATGACCTGAAAACATCCAATAATCTGTTCATTTGCTAGAGTCTCTCTCTGAGACTGCATTGATGGGTGATTTATCAGGGCTGCGGGGGCAGCACAGGGGCGTTCTCTGCGTTTGCTCCGATGCTCTGATGCCAAAGCACATCATCAGGACTGAAGGAAGTGTTTCCATGGAAAACAATGACTCATGGTTAACACCACCCTGTTGGCACATAACGGGGGAGATGACTGGCGCTAATGCGAGAGCTGAGCGTTCACCGCCGCTCCCGTCTGTCCCTCAGTGGAAGCCTGTCCGCTCCGCACGCTCTGGCTGCCGTGCATTCCCAGGAGGAGCGCCGTGTCTGTTCTTACAACAAAGACTTGGCTGAAGGTAAAATCAGGAGGGACAATGTCCGCTGGCAGAGGGCTGACAAAGGCTGATTTCACTGGGTTTTTCACTTCCCACTAAGTGAAAGGCATTTGACCGCAGATTCGTGTGGTTAGGCAGCAGAGAAATTAGTGGTAGGAGAGCAATGATCTCAAATAACCTTTCCTAGAAAGGCCCCAATTTATCCTCACCTGCTGATCCCTGCACACTTTCCAGGTACTCTTGGATGTACACTATTGTTTCTTAGTTTCTCTGGATTCTCTTTGTGAAAAAATGTACCATTCTGCATTTTTGGGGGGAGAAAAATAAACATCTTCGGCGGCATTTCCGGGGCTTTTACAATCAAGAAGTAGAAATCGTTTTTCGAAGTCGAAGCTGATGAGAGCCTGTCCTGTACTAGATGAGATGTGAGGTTCCGTGTCTGCAGAGGGAACAGATGGAGACAGCGCTCTCTGCTCACTGCTGCTCTCCGTCACCAGAAAATTCTCACTCCACCACCTGACAGGAGAGGCTGGCCGCTGGAACGAGCTGTGCTGCAAGTGAAAAACAACTGTTACCAATTCAGGTAACAGTGCATGGAATTTTCACAGTGTCACCCGGCTACAGAATAACGAGTCAGGCACTTCTCTAGAATGACTTTCCACGGAGTCTCTCCGTGAATATCTTTCAAATTTTAACAACACTACAGTGCTGCAAGTGTAAAAGCTACCAGGCCATAAACTGAGCTGTGCTGTCTTTCACCTTTGCCCCTATGCATCCATTTTCCCACCGCCTCTGTGCTGCAGGAGAAGCTTTCCCCGAAGCTCCTCTTTCTCTGGCTTCTGATTACTGCTGCTAAGTCGCTTCAGTCATGTCCGACTCTGTGCGACCCCATAGACGGCAGCCCACCAGGCTCCTCTGTCTCTGGGATTCTCCAGGCAAGAACACTGGAGTGGGTTGCCATTGCCTTCTCCAATGCATGAAAGTGAAAAGTGAAAGTGAAGTCGCTCAGTTGTGTCTGACTCAGCGACCCCATGGACTGCAGCCTACCAGGCTCCTCCGTCCATGGGATTTTCCAGGCAAGAGTACTGGAGTGGGGTGCCGTTGCCTTCTCTGGCCTGTCCAGTGGAAGGCACAATAGGAAACAGAGAAGGGAAGAGGGAGCAGGGTACAGGCCCCTTCCTCTCGGGGGCTGGGGCTCCTGCCCCATCCCCTGCTGGCTTCTTCATGCCTGCCCACACCTCTGGAAGCAGTCCCTTCACTAACTTCTCTTCCGTGAAGCCCTTTAAAGACACGATTACTTTCGTGATTGCTCCCTGAAGGAAACCACAGCAATATTTTAATGATACTCATTGTAAAATATGTAAAGGGGAGTATGGAAATAACTGCATATTTCCTAGTCACAACTTTAACAAGACTATCAGGAAACCTGATAGAATAACTTAATAGAAACTTGATAGACTCATTCTTAACTTCATCTGGAAGAAAAAATATTCAAGAACATGGTTAAAAATTTTCTGAAAAAATATTTAAAAAGCAAAAGTGATGACTGATGTCTCAATTTAGCTGACACTTCAGTTGATTTTAAAACTTCATTAATTGAAACAAATTAACTCTTGTGCAAGAAGACAGATGAGTTAAAGAAAATAGAGCCTAGAAATTCACACAAGAAAATACAGGAATACTATTAATATTCAGGAATATATTTTATGAAAATGGAAGTATTTCCAATCCTTAAGGAAAATAATGATTCCTTAATAAAAGGTGTTAGGGCAACTGGCCACCATTTGTAAAAAATAAAAAGCTGGATTCCCAACTTCATTTCTTATATCACAACTAATTGAAAAGGAATCAATCATTTTAATGAGAAAAAACAACCAATAAAAATACTAGAAGAACACACATTTATAATCTTGAAGCAAATGTGAATAGGTGTTTCTAATTATGTCAAGAAAATATGAAATAATAGTTTTCAGTCTTAATTGTTATGTAAAATACAAAATTCTGTATACTTAAAAAAACCTAATAGGACATATACAAAGAAAAAATATTGACAGAACTTATGGCACTATTGTAGAATACAAAGCCTGAAATTGTTTTCCCCTGAAAAAAATTAACAGTTTTTAAGCTCTTTAAAATGTATTACTGAGCTGGGAAAGGCATAGTAGTTTGCAGAGGTCAAAAGTGGAATTGTAGAACCCTGTGAGATACTTGAGGGCTGAAACAGTTTTCGCTCTGAAGGTGTCTGCCAACCCTAGTGACCCAGATGTCTTTTTTTGTTGCTTGTACCATGAGAAGGGGACAAGGTAACTCAAGGCCCTGCCTGGGACCACTATACCTTTATTGTAAGAGTGAATGAGAACTAAGGCCTGTTGTGTGCCAGGAGAGAGCAAAGAAACTTGCCTGTCACTGCCTTGGCACTGCATGGACAAATCTATTTCCAATGAATGGAAAAATCCTACCCCGAGGATTGGCCAGACCTCCTAGGGTTCTGCAGTCAGAATTCTCATTATCTGGTGCAGTTAGTCCGAAAACACTTCCAGCTGGCAGTAGCCTCAGGCAACTGGCAGAAGCAAGTACAGATCCTCTCTGTAGGCATAAAAATTCAGCCTAAACCTCAAAGAACTCTAGGGAGAAGATTCCAAAGAAAATAAGCTCACATTCAAAAATAAAGGAAATAAAACACCAAAAGGAAGAGCCAGCAGATACAAACTGGCAAGATGTTTAGACAAGAATGATCAGATGCTAACTCTAAAATACTGTGTTTAATGTGTGTAGATAAATAAAGGAGAAGCCTGAAAATATGAGGAAGGAATAAGAGGCTACTAGATGCAACAAAGCAGACCTGAAAAAGAAGTGAACAGCTTTATACAATGAACCATGTAACAGTACATGTTAAAAACAGTGGATGGATTAAACAGAAGATTAGACACAGCTGGAGAGAAATTACTGTTCTGGAAGACAGACTGGAAGAAATTATACAAAGCACAGTTAAGAGACAAAGAAAACTGACAACATCTTGGACATATCTGGGCTTCCCTTGTAGCTCAGTAAAGAGTCTGCCTGCAATGCAGGAGACCTGGGTTCAATTCCTGGGTCAGGAAAATCCCCTGGAGAAGGAAATGGCAACTCACTCCAGTACTCTTGCCTGCAGAATCCCATGGAGAGAGGAGCCTGGCGGGCTGCAGTCTATGGGATATATCTAATAAGAGTTCCCAAAGATGATAGATAGAAGAGAAACAATACTCAATGAGAAAACAGCCATAAATTTTTAGAATTGTGGAGTGACAGCAAAACTCATATTCAGGAAATTAAATGAATCTTGGGGAGACTAAATAAAAACAAAGCCACACCTATATAAGTCATAGTGAAACTGCCTAACCTCAAAGACAAATCTAAAAAGTATTCAGCAAGAAAAGCATTAGATCTAAAAAATTTAGCTCTAAAAGATTAGCTCTAAAGAACAGCAGTTAGACTGACAACCCTCAATAGCAACAATGCAATTTGTGGAATAATATCATCATTGTACTAAAAGAAACTATACAAATGTAAAATCTTTCAGGAATGAGAACAGTATAAAGAGAACTTCTCAAAAACTGAGTTTACTACTGATAAAACTACTTATTTTACTACTTACTTCTCACTGAATGAAATTCTGAAGGCACATGCAAAATGATTCCAGATGAGTTTGAAATAAAACAGAAATGACACTGGTAAATATAAGATAAATTTAAAAATTATGTGAAACATTAATTTATGAAATTAAAGAAAGATTACATGTACTTTTGAAGAGTTTAGCAGATGTTAAAGTACTTAAGGAGTTGTATTATTTGGAAGAAGAGTGAAATACTAGAATATAGATATGTGTGTGTATATATATATATATATAAACACACACACTTCTATGTGGCGCTAGTGGTAAAGAACCAGCCTGCCACTGCAGGATATGTAAGAGACACTGGTTTGATCCCTGGGTTGGGAAGATCCCCTACAGGAGGAAATGGCAACCCCCTCCAGTATTCTTGCCTGGAGAATCCCATGGACAGAGGAGCCTGGCAGGCTAGAGTCCATAGAGTCGCACAGAGTTGGACACGAGTGAAGGGACTTAGCATGAGCACGTTATCTGCACGTGGTGCCTGGCACAGAGCCTTGTGATTTTCTGGGTGAGAAGACCACAAAGAACATCCCTTGTTCTAACGTTTAGTCTTTGACCCCATCCCTGATACAAGGCTTGGAAACCCTTGTAAATTCTTAAGTGACAAGAGCACTTGGTATGTTTTGTTCTAATGAGGTGACTCCATGTGTGTTCTTGGATGGAGGCTGTTCACCATAAAGACCGAGCCATGAAGAGAAGCGTGGAATTTGCAGCCTTACCCTACTTTCTTCAGAGAAGGGAGAGAGGCCGGATCCCAGTAGTCGGGAGTTTGGGGAGTTTTCCAGGTTGCTGAACTCATTCACCCTGGGAAGATACCCCAACTCCAGGGCGAGAGAAGGTCCTGTGCTTGGGACCCTCCCAGACCTTGCCTTAGGTACCTTGTCATCTATCATGGAGACTCTGATCTCCAGCTGGTGCACACAAAATTCAGGAAACTCATGGAGATTGGACTCCAAGCGTGGCTACTAGTCTGGGTTCAGTGGAGTCACCAGCAGGATGGACTTGCAAGGACTCCTCAACTGTCTAGAGCAGGACTTGGGGGAGGTGTGTGTAGACTGCTTCTCAGCAACACTTTCAGGAGCTGAAGGAACAATGGTGCAGATGAAAAAGATGCAGATTAAGAGCCCAGAGCCCCGCCCAGTTCGCCTTGCATGTTTCAGCCTGGGGACCTGTGTGACCCCACGGAGGACTGAGAGGGAGCCCTCAGAGCGTCTGTGAGAGAGGCTCCACTGGCTCTACTCATAACATCTGATAGAAAAGTCAAGGAACCAGGTTTTTTTTTTGTCTGAAAACAATATGTAAGAAAAATCATTTCATCCCAAAATGTTAGTGGTGATGATTTTCAGTGAAATTTAAGGTATTTGCCAGTTTCTTCATAATTGCATTTATAATATTTGCATAAAGCCAAGGTATGTATAAAACGAAACTGTTCTGACTATAGGACATTTAAAAGAGAATTTTCTGTGTTTTGCAAAGGCCAGTGTTTGTAATTCCCTAGAGGTTTGTCCTGAGACCTTTTTTTTTTTTTTGCAGTTTCTAATGTTTTAACTGAGTTTCCTAAGGTGGACTGTGTTTATGAACAATCAAGCAAACCCCATCTGTGTTGCTGTTGTCCCTGTCTTTCCTCCATAGTGAGTATTTAGCAATCACTCTTCCCTCAGGAGATCATTTTCACATCACAAATGTGTCATCTTATAATGTTTTACAACTGTGTCATCTTTCAACAAAAGACCCTCATATTGTGGGCCCTTCTCTAATGATTAATACATGGAAATGGGGCTTCCCTGGTGGCTCAGTGGTAAATGATCCACCTGTTAATGCAGGGGCCACCTGTTCAATCCCTGGTCCAGAAGATCCCACGTGCCACGGAGCAAGTGAGCTTGTGCACCGCAGCTACTGAGCCCGAGTGCCAGAGCCAGCAGGCCGCAGCTGCTGAAACCTGTGGGCCTAAAGCCCGTACTCGGCAACGAGAGAAGCCATGGCAGGGAGAAGGTCTCACTGTGACTGGGGAACAGCCCCTTTTGCTGCAACAGGAGAAAAGCCCATGCAGCAGCTAAGACTTGGTACAGCCAACATGAAAATAATAATAATACATGAACTTTAAAAATACGTGTAAATAACATTTCTATTATTTTCCCTCTTCTGCTCTGTCCTGTTTATTATTTTCCCCTCATTGCCAGAACTCCTCCACCTTCCACACTTCTCATTCCTCCCCTCAAGCAAACATGCACACCCACACTCGCACACTTCCCAATTCTTTCACTTTTTATCAATGGCACCATCATTGTTTTGATTTCTTGGACCAGGAGCAATGATTTTGCCCCTTTCTTTATACATATTAACTCGTGTGTGTGTGTGTGTGTGTGTGTGTGCTTAGTCATGTCTGACTCTTTGTGACCCCGTGGACTGTGGTCCACCAGGCTCCTCTGTCCATGGGTTTTTTCCCAGGCAAGAATAGCAGAGTGGATTGCCATTTCCTTCTCCAGGGGATTTTCCTGACTCAGGGATTGAGCCTGCATCTCCTACATTGGCAGGCAGATTCTTTACCACTGAGCCACTTGGGAAGCCCAAGATTACTGTTAATTAAAGAGAACTAGACATTTCATGGAGAAGGCAATGGCAACCCACTCCAGTACTCTTGCCTGGAGAATCCCAGGGATGGGAGAGCCTGGAGGGCTGCCGTCTATGGGGTCGCACAGAGTCAGACACGACTGAAGTGACTTAGCAGCAGCAGCAGCAGACATCTCAAGCTAAGGGATTTAGCATTTTTCTATGTATGGGAAGATGCAGGAATCTGGGCTTACTGAAATCAGGGAAGCCCTAGCTGATCAATATTAAATACAAGTACATTTCTCCAGTAAATAATATTCCTAAAGGCAGAAAATAAGATTACGGAGGTGGCTGTGGCAGACAGCGTTCACTTCCCCTCTGTCCTCCCCTCCTTCGGGTTTGCAGCTGCGGTTCAGTCCTCAGCTTCTTCGCAGCAAGGTGATTCACCTCCTGTCCCAGGAACTAGAGACAAATGGTGCCTGCTCCCCCTAAGTCTGGCCAGAATCCACCCCCCATGCCCCCTCCTCTGTGGTCTTTTTCTTTAAGTTGCCTGCTCCCCCCTTTTCCCTCCTCCCCACTGAGAGCCACCCCAAAGCCAGTGCTAAGAAGCACAGTCATCCCCAGCCTGGCTCTGAATGGTTTGTGGGGTATTCTGCCCCCTCTTTGGATGGTCAGCTGAGCAGGAAATTAACTGCCACAGGCTTGAGCCCCAAGTCTGGGTCTCTTTATCTCCAGTGTCTCGCTTGCCCTAGCTCAAATAGTGGCAAATTCTCAAGAGTTGTTCATAATACCCTGAAAAATAACATTTTTTCTTCTAACGACTTTCCGTAAAGTCCTTTTCAGACGAATCCTTAAACACTGTGTGGTTTCACCCATGAATGTCAAATCTACCTCATTAGTTAATTTGATCTCCTGGGTGCACAACTGTTCTCTCTTCACTCAGTGTGACACAGAGGCTTGCTCTGTGGGGTACATCTCAGATGCCGAAAGTGGAGCAGAGAAGTATTCTCCACTAGAACCGTTTGGTTTGTTACAATTACGGATGGAAATGTGAGCTGGAAGCTGAAACTGCACTTCTGGAAGTGCAAAAATAGCAGCAAAAAGTTATATGTTTAGAGGAAACAAAGGTTTAAAATGACAGTTATAACAAAAACCAGACGACATGGGCAGTTCTGGAGTAGGCTGCAAGCATTCACATGAGTTGTCTCCTGTTTGGATAGCTGGGTGTTGCCCAAGTACAGCCCAGCCGTTTATATACATCCCACAAATTTGACTCCGGTTGCCTTAGAAATCATCTGGGTGTTTTTTAAAAGGCCTCAGGAAGGAGAGCTGCAGGGCTGTGTGGTCCACACAGGAAACCGCCTCCGGGGCCTCAGCACCGTCTCACCGGGGGCGTCTCTACTGTCTTCTACCCACTCCTGCTGTCTGCTCTGTTCTTTTCAGTGTAAATCCTGCTACCCTTTTCTACAAATTCCCCAAATAGTCCACTCCTCACTCATCACTCTGACCTCCACAGAGAGATCCAAGCAAGAGCATGTGGGTTGGCAGGAAAAAGGATGTGAATTCCTCCACGTTGATTTCTTTTTGTCCCTATCATAATGACATGTGAGTTGTATGGGATTATACTGATCGGATGATTCTTTTCTGTGCTCTTCCCACTCTGGAGGAAGAAGCTCTTGGCACTCCCAGCCCACAGCCCTTAGCTGAATGCAATGGGAGGGCGTTAGGGAAGTGCAAGGCTCGGTGTATGCTGGAATGCTCCGCTGCCAGCTGGGGAGGCTAGTGCTCCAGGTCACCGACAAGTGGTTGGGAACTATTCCGTTTATTCCTATTTCCCCCAGAACTCTCAGTCTAGGGAGGTCCTAAAGTCACAGTTGTGTTAGGATTGTGTGTCCTTATACAATCTTCAAGAACAGGCTGTTTATCTGAAGACTTGGAGAAATAAAGGAACAGGGTCCTTCCTTGTCTGAAAACACAGAGCAAACTGGCAGGTGCGCCTGTCCTGGCCCTCTGCTGGCCATGGTTCAATTCAGATTCTTGTTCTGCAATAGGGAATGGTGGGGTTACCAACACCACCAGTTCCAGCTCCCACAGACCCCGAGGGTTGTGACAGGCTGATTTCCACCAGCCGGTGAGCCCAGACGCACAGGAGACACCTGCCTTTTCTCTGGTCCCAGTCTAATGACAGTCGTGTTCTCAGCGAGGAGTGCCCAGGGCACTTGCCTGGTCTGTAGGACTGAGGGGAGCCCCCGGGGACGCGCCCTCCCATCGCAGGGGCAGGGGGTGGCCCGCGGCCCCTGCGGGTCTCAGGCTCACACGACGCCGTCTGGTGAACGGTCATCCGGGGACCTGAGGAGGAAGCGTCATCGCTCACAGGTGCTGGCAGGATACAGGGCACAGTGTGGGTGAGGTCGCCAGACAGGGAGGGAGCGTCAACCTGGGACCAGCCTTTACTAGGGTCCAAAGGTGGGGTTCAAGGGCTTTACTCTACTGGCAAACTGAAAGCTTCGAGGCACTGGAAGAGAGAGACAGGGTCCCCTAAGTGGTCAGTCATCCAGTTACACGGGGCTTTCTCGACGGGGAACGTCACGGGAGGGGCGGCCTGGCCCCTCACCTGCTCGTGTAGCTGGCAGTGTGCTAACTTGAGGTGAGTGTCTGTGACACGCACACCCCAGCGAGCAAAAGCTTCCCGTCAGGCCCTCAGACGATGCCGACCCCGGTGAAGCCCTTGGAGCTGGGAATCCTGGCGTCAGACGACTCTCTTCATTTTACTGACGGGGTTAAGAGGGTCCCACACTAGAACTCGGGGTCCTAGGAGGTTCAGGTTTCATTTGTCTCACACCCTCCGTGGCTGGTGGTCAGCCGGCACCTCACTCCTGCAGCTTCTGCCTCAAGCTCTGAGCGCAGGGTCCCCGCCTCCCTGACAGACTCACGTTTCCCGCCATCATTACCTTTGTGACCTTTACAGTTGTCAAACGAGCTTATGGTCTTTTTTCCCTCTGGTGCTTCACCCCGAAGTGAAATAAAGCTACACATTAATCAACTTGGGCCCCCAGACACTTTGCTTTGAGTGCCCTCTGTAGTTGTCTGCTGGCCAGGGGAACATGCGTGTAGCAGCAGCGAGGTCGCTCTGCCCTTTCAGCATACACCATGTTCTCTGAGGCAGCGTGACAGAAGCTTCTTCAGATGAAAACGTCAGGCCTGTTTTGGTCGCTTCTGTTTGGCTTATTTGCCTTCTTTGAGATCATGTGGAAGTTTCATGCTTTCTGGGTATGTGACATTAATGAAGCATAAATTAGTTGGCTGATCTATGGATTTTTTGCTCTATTGTGTGAAAATGACTGTCTTTGGGAAGCTCCCTAGTGGATACAACCTTGCCTGCATGGGTCTTTGAGAAAACATCACTGTTAGCATTTGTTAGAAAAGTATGCATCTGTGGAGGAAAAAAAAAATAAGAGTTCTCTGAAAAAGCAAGCAAAACGCTTATTTCTGCATACTCTTATTTTTTCCTCCCTATCATTTCTAAAGAATGTATGTCCCACAGTGGTGTGGGTGATCTAATGGCATGTACCAGTAGTGTTAAAAGTTAGAGAGACATACTGAATCTTAAACCCTATGGCTGTTTTCTAAAATAAACACACGAAAGCATATACTGAAAATGTATTAGTAGGAAGGTGATATGCTTGCCTTAAATACCGAGATAATTTAGTGCAGACTAATTTTTTTACCATAATTAATATAGTAACAGGTGTTCACCTTCAAATACCTTAAATATAAATCTCGATGCATGTAAAATTAATAAAAATTTGAAGTTTCCTAATTTGGTTACATTTTGCTTTTATAAAGATGAAACAAAACTTAAGGATGTTCGATACCATGAGTTAGTTGTTTTCCTTGTGTAGGTGGCTCAGTGAAATTTATTCAACCTCCTGTCAAGTTAAAACAAAGTTTCGGCGGTTCAAGAAAAACATGTCTGTGTGTTATAGAGGAAGCAGGATGCTGGCTTGATTAGCTTCCACTCAACCTCATACCTATTTTGTGCCCCTAAATGAAAATTTCATGCAGTTTAAATCTGCAAAACCTCTGTGGATGTTGTTCCCTCTATCTGGAGCTCTCTCTCTCTGGAGAGGTTTGCCATCCTCTCCACTTGAAGTCACCACCCAGGAGAGCTTCCCCAACCCCTCCATTAGCCCAGTTAGCCTCCCATTATATTCTCCTAAAGCCTGTTTCTTAGCCCAAGCACATCTATCCTGTTCGTCTTCCTTGGTGAATTATACACATCTTAATGGCAGGGGTTCTCCTCCTTAAGCCTTATGTCCCCAGTTCTCAGCAGAGTCCCTGGCATTATTGACTGAGTGGACTTACAGAAGGATTCATATCTGAACAGCTTATGATGGGCCCTTGAAACTAATTGATATTTTATAAACATACAAATCATTAATTATTTTCAACACAGTAGAAGTACATTTTAATGAGCTTTATGGTATCATGCAGGACACTGGAGATACGGTAGTTAACAAAGTATAGAGCTTGTTTTCTATAAGCAAGTAAAAAAAAAAAGACAAAAAATATAAGCAAGTCAGATAATGGATTTGTAAGCCATGAGATTTGTGTGTAAGAATAATGTCAGTAACTTTTAACTTTAGAAGAATTACATTTGAGGACAAAAAAGATAGACAAATAGAAACCTTATATGTTTTAGTAATAACAGGCAAATTTGATTTTCATTAAATTGTCTTTTAAAAATTCAGTTATTTATTTGTTAGTATTGCTAGATACAGAATAGAAAAAAAGCATATATAGGGAGGACAATACTGGTTCAGTTCATCTACAATAAATCTCTTTATCTGCTGTATGAGTGGAACATAAATTGCTGCTCAAATAATGGAATTCAGAAATCTCTCAAAGTATGTTATTCCAAAGTGCACTGCTCAGTACTAATCAAAGATACGAGAAATATCTTGATGAGTGGACCACCTTCTAAAAAATTTACACATTATGAATTTATTTTTAAAACAACCTCAAACTCAAATGTACTCAATTTTCTAGATGTTATTAAAAGGCCTATTTTAAGCAAAAGTGATTGTTTTGGCAAAAAAATGTCTTGTCAAAATTATGACTTACGTATTGTACTTCCACTTCCCCCCATATTCAGAAAGAAAAAAGGAAGCCAAGGGAAAACCAAAAATGATGTACATTGTTATTTTGCTGAGAGGCTAATGGTTTGGGAAGAACTCATCTTTTGTATGTACCATACGAACAGAAATCTCACAAGTCTTCAAAACACAGAGGGCTTGACAAGCTGTTCATCTGTGCAGGAGAAGCATTCCTTGTGGGAGTGGTGTCTGCAAAGTTGACCAACCTCAGAGGACCTGATGTTCCTGTCATTTTGACCAGCAATGGCAACAGATGTTCATGTTTAAACTTAGTTGCCTTATATTTATGTGTGTGATTATTTGACAATACTGTACTCAAAGAGACACATTGATGACAGGAATTCAAATGAGAAAATATTTTATAAAATTATCTCTTTTCATCTTTGGTATATAAGTATAGGAGATTCTGGGAAATCGTAGCATTTCCAAACAAGATAATGAAGCTGAGTGGTGAGTCATCTCTAATGGCAACTATAAAACTGCAAAACAAGGAGCAGGCAGGGTGTTTGAATCTTACCTCTGGTGTTTTTCTAAAAGATATTTTACAATCGCAAAAGGAGACAGGATGGCTTAAGATTTCAGGGTCTGAAGTTTTGGAATGCTTAGATTTTAATTCTGAATTCAGTCTGTATTGACTGGTGACCATGGATAAATTCCTTAACTTCCTTCTCTACTTGTTCACTGGTAAAACGAGCTCTGAGAACAACTCTTCTTCATTAGGCTGTTACACACATAAGTGAGGTAAGACACATGGCACCCCTGGACAGTGTGGAGCCCACATCAGTGTTTTCCACGTGCCAGGGGTGAGCTGCCGTGTGGCTCAGAACAAGGCAGCCTCGTGGCCAAGGTCCTCAGCAGCTCTTTCCCACTAAGCTCTCTGCCTTTCCAGATCGCTTCTTTCCAGGGTTCAGTTCAGTCGCTACTTCTTTCCAGGGTTCAGTTCAGTCGCTCAGTCATGTCTGACTCTTTCTAGGGGTGGAAAGATTTATTTCAGTTGCAAGACCTGGATCAGGTACATGAATAAACCAAGACAGTTACTATGTTCCTCAAAGAGATAAGCAGAGTGTGTGACAGCACAGAGGTGATAAGCCCCAGGCTGGGGGGCCCATTTATGACTCCATACAATCACTGAACCCAGATTCTGAGGGCAATCAAGTCCTGCAGGGCTTGTACATGCCCACCCTCTCCCTGAGTCATAGGCTCCTCTACTCTCTCCCGGTCAGAGGCCAGCCTTCGCTCGCTCTGGTGGCTTGGTGAGGGTGGCTGTGTGAGGAGGGCGGGAGCTCACAGACCAGGAGACGGTCTCCTGGGGTGGGGGGTGGGGGGCCGGCAAGTCCGTTCACCTCAGGTGCGGAACAGGGGTTTGAAGATGACTCAAAGTCCCTCACAAGGTCGTGCCTGAATTCTAAGGCTCGATGACATCCTAACTGTGATGGACAGCCTCTCATCTCTGGGGGCTCTGTGGTTGAAATACTTTTCCAGCTAGGCTGCTGGCACCAGCGCTGTCCTCTGGAGACACACAGGGTAAGCTCGCTATTTTTTCCACACTAATCGTGGAGAGACCAGCAGGCTGCGAGCCTGTCCCGAGTCCTCCCATGCTCTGAACACAGGCGCACTGTTACTGCGTCTGCATTGCTTCCAGCCCTTGCCTTGGAGAACACCCCGCTTGCACCCTCAGTGAACCTCCTCTGACCTTGGTGGCCTGTTTGGCCCTCCTCCTAACACCCCACACATGTGCAGGCTTCTGACCCAACCACATCCTGCAGTCAGTACACCACCCCAAACACAAATCAACAAAGATGTCAAACCCGGGGTCTGTACAGTGTCAACACGATACAATACAGTTCAAGCAAGGCCTGGCGTCTTATTTCTGAGCTTTAGGCAAGGCTAAAATACCCATGGGTTTCCATAAGGGCTCAGACAGTAAAGATTCTGCCTGTAACACAGGAGACTTGGATTTGATCCCTGGGTTGGGAAGGTCTGGAGAAGGGAATGGCAACCCACTCCAGTGTTCTTGCCTTGGGAATTCCATGGGCAGAGAAGCCTGGCAGGCTATAGTTCACAGGGTTGCAAAGAAGAACACCCCTCATATACCGTGCCCAGACAACCCTGATGAGTGTGTGGGCTGGGACCCTGGAACTGAATCAGTGGCTGCCATTCTGGAGGACACCCGAAGCTGCCACAGGGTGGGTGGCACCTCAGGAATGGGTCACTAGACCCCTCCTACTAGAGGACTGCAGGCCCCAGCTTCTCCTCAAAGTAAGGGGGGACTGCTTGCTATGGAGGATGAGAACTCTTGTTTATTAGCCTGAATGTCCTGATACTTCCTCCTACCTCTATCTGTCCCTCTGCTTTTCTACTCAGAGCTTTGTTAAATGTTTTCAAAATCTCATCTTTGCAGGAGGATGGAGGAAAGGGACTTCTGTCCATGCTTTGACCTCAGTAGTGAAGGGGAAGTGGCTCCCTTGAAGACAAGATGGCAGCGGTGTGAGACGGAAAGAATTAAGGGTAGGGTGGGACGCAGGGTTCCGTTCAGTGCGTGGGGGTGGACTCCCTCACCGTGTCTCTTCTGAGTTCTCCTTTAGTAGACCTTCAACTCTTACAGGTCATATGTAAAATGCACGTGCCCTCAGTGAAGGGTAACACTGCTGTTGTTCTTTGTTGTTCAGTTGCTAAGTCATATCCATCGCTCTGTGACCCCACAGAATGCAGCATATCAGGCCTCCCTGTCCTTCACTGTCCCCTGGAGCTTGCTCAAATTCATGTCCATGGAGTCGGTGATGCCATCCAACCATCTCATCCTCTGTCGTCCCCTTCTTCACCTGCCCTCAGTCTTTCCCAGCATCAGGGTCTTTTCCAATGAGTCAACTCTTCACATGAGGTGGTCAAAGTATTGGAGCTTCAGGTTTAGCATCAGTCCTTCCAATGAACACTCAGGACTGATCTCCTTTAGGATGGACTGGTTGGATCTCCTTGCAGTCCAAGGGACTCTCAAGAGTCTTCTTCAACACCACAGTTCAAAAGCATCAGTTCTTCAGTGCTCAGCTTTCTTTATGGTCCAGCTCTCACACCCATACATGACCACTGGAAAAACCATAGCCTTGACTTAGACGGACCTTTGTTGGCAGTGGTGTCTCTCCTTTTTAATACGCTGTTTAGGTTGGGCATAGCTTTTCTTCCAAGGAGCAAATGCTGTTGTCATCCACATAAAGAACTCAAAGGAGGTTCAAGTATAGACGAGGAGAAGCCATAAGGATGGAGAAGCTCAACTTATGAGGCGCACTTAGCATCAAACGTTACCTTCCCCATGCTCTGCCTGGGTCAGGCCCAGGGAACACTCATCCTAACCATGGTCGCCCTCCTGAACTGGGTCTGTGGTCTCTATAGGCAGGGATGCTGTCCCCATGAGCCACAAACATCGTTATGCTTAACAGTGTCCTTGAAGTGTGCCTGTTCTTACGTAAGTGTGCTCTCCAGCACATCAGACAGAAGTTGTTAAGCTTCTCTGGAGAGCATAAGGAAAGCCATTAGAACATATCAAAAAAACTCCCTTTGTAAGTGGAATCAGAGAAAGTGCCTGAGAGGCAACTCTCCCAAGTGACTGTCAGGATAAAGGAACTAATCATTGAAGAAGTGGGTGGAAGATTGGTGAACTGGGTGAATACATCATGTTTCTCATAACATCCTGAGACCCCAGAAGTGATTAAGGTGCGAAGCTGGACACCTCTCTCTGAGGTCCTTTAACCTCTAAGAGATCTTCAGGATTCATTTCATAATGTGAGATATACATTTAATCTAATGGAGGCAGTAAATGTTCGGCAGAAAACATATGGAGCGAGTTCCAGGACACTTTAACTGACTTTCTTATAAACTTGAAAAAAACCCAGATTTGTTTTCCTCAGGTCAGCACTCCTTTATTTGGAGGAGAGGCTGCGGAAGGAGGGGAGGGTAACGGATACAAGCTATAATTCAGGAGGGTGATACAAGGAAGGTCAGGCGGGACAGAATGATGTGTGAGATCACGTTAGAAATATCACCAGATTCCTTGGGGACTTATAAAAGCGCCTTAATTCTTGTCCTTGCCAAACATCCTATAAGAGTACGACAAGATTTTATTTATCGTCAGTCAGATTGGACTCGCATGCTCAGACTAGGCTGCAGGCGTGGGATGTCAGTCAGTGCTCTCGCAGGCATCAGAACGGCCCTTGTTAGGTCATGAAGCAAAGGAAGGGAGTCAGGACGCAGCCCTCCAAAAAACGCCATTATTTTCAGGCTAGAGAGGCACCTGTTTGCTTTTATTAGGCACCTGCTTGGTTTTGTATGGAAAAGGTCAAGTATTTGTGCCTGACAGAAGGGAAGGGGAAGAAATGCCTCACCTTAAAATTGAGCTTCCCTCAGAAGTCAGGTACTTTAATTATGAGTTCTAAATTTTGTTGCCAGATTTTGGTATATTTTAAGAGAATGCTTTACACATACCAAATTTTGAAATTATGACAAAGCATGTAAATAATAATGTACATATTGTTAATGTATCTACACCATCTATAACTTTCCTTTATATGTATTATTAAATATATTGTTAAATATGTATGCTACTAAACATTTCTGGTTAATATACTTTTTTTTTTTTTACATAAACATAGACCTGTTCTGTCAGCATCAGCCATGCTCCTGAAAACAGACACTTCAGGGAAAATTAACTGGACACACTCACCTGAGAACTTGGTCCTCTTCTTAAGAAGTAATTCACCGGATGCTTGATTCAATGTTTATTTTGTTATAGCTTCTTTGTATTTGACCACCAATTACACCCAAACTATATATAAAATATTTAGATTGTCATTGGAGATGCACTTTAAAATAAAGTTTTAGTAACCCATAGTTAGAAAACAAGGGAAAAGAAATTAATAGGTTTTTAATCCAAACATAACATGGAATAAAAAATACCAAGAGAAAATGAAAAGTCTCAAACTTTACATACAATTAAAAAAAAAAAACACTAAATACATAATAGACTTACATAACAGGGCTTCCCCAGTGGTAGATGGTAAAGAACCTGCCTGCAATGTAGGAGACACAGGTTCAATCCCTGGGAAGATTCCCCATTGAAGGGAATGGCAACTGACTCTAGCATTCTTGATTAGAGAATCCCTATGGACAGGAAACTAAGATCATGGCATCTGGTCCCATCAGTTCACTTCAGTTCAGTCGCTCAGTCATGTTCAACTCTTTGTGATCCCATGAACCGCAGCACGCCAGGCAAGATCCTTGTCCATACCGACTCCCCGAGTCCACCTAAACTCTTGTTCATTGAGGCAGTGATGCCATCCAACCATCTCATCCTCTCTTGTCCCCTTCTCCTCCTGCCCTCAATCTTTCCCAGCATCAGGGTCTTTTCCAATGATCAGCTCTTCGCATCAGGTGGCCAAAGTACTGGAGTTGCAGCTTCAACATCAGTGCTTCCAATGAACACCCAGTACTGATCTCCTTTAGGATGGACTGGTTGGATCTCCTTGCAGTCCAAGGGACTCTCAAGAGCCTTCTCCAACACCACAGTTAAAAAGAATCAATTATTCGTCGCTCAGCTTTCTTTATTGTCCAACTCTCATGTCCATACATGACTACTGGAAAAACCATAGCCTTGACTAAACGGACCTTTGTTGACAAAGTAATGTCTCTGCTTTTTAATATGCTGTTTAGGTTGTTCGTAACTTTCCTTCCAAAGAATAAGTGTCTTTTAATTTCACGGCTGCAATCACCATCTTCAGTGATTCTGGAGCCCCCCAAAATAAAGTCAGCCACTGTTTCCACTATTTCCCCATCTATTTGCCATGAAGTGATGGGACCGGATGCCATGATCTTAGTTTTCTGAATGTTGAGCTTTAAGCCAACTTTTTCACTCTCTTCTTTCACTTTCATCAAGAGACTCTGTGGAAAAAAAAAAAAAGAGACTCTGTGGTTCTTCTTTGCTTTCTGCCATAAGGGTGGTGTCATCTGCATATCTGAGGTTATTGATATTTCTCCCGGCAATCTTGATTCCAGCTTGTGCTTCCTCCAGCCCAGCATTTCTCATGATGCACTCTGCATATAAGTTAAATAAGCAGAGTGACAATATACAGCCTTGACGCTTGTTCGATGATCCAGCAGATGTTGGCAATTTGACCTTTTGTTCCTCTGCCTTTTCTAAAACCAGCTTGAACATCTGGAAGTTCACAGTTCATGTATTGCTGAAGCCTGGCTTGGAGAATTTTGAGCATTACTTTACTAGTGTGTGAGATGAGTGCAAATGTGCGGTAGTTTGAGCATTCTTTGGCATTGCCTTTCTTTGGGATTGGAATGAAAACTGACCTTTTCCAGGCCTGTGGCCACTGCTCAGTTTCCCAAATTTGCTGGCCTTTTGAGTGCAGCACTTTCTCAGCATCATCTTCCAGGATTTGAAATAGCTCAACTGGAATTCCATCACCTCCACGAGCTTTGTTCACAGTGATGCTTCCTAAGGCCCACTTGACTTCACATTCCAGGATGTCTGGCTCTAGGTCAGTGATCACACCATCGTAATTATCTGGGTCGTGAAGATCTTTTTTGTACAGTTCTTCTGTGTATTCTTGCCACCTCTTCTTAATATCATGTGCTTCTGTTAGGTCCCTACCATTTCTGTCCTTTATTGAGCCCATCTTTGCATGAAATGTTCCCTTGGTATCTCTAATTTTCTTGAAGAGCTCTCTTATCTTTCCCATTGTATTCTTTTCTTCTATTTCTTTGCATTGATCACTGAGGTGGCTTTCTTATCTTTCCTTGCTATTCTTTGGAACTCTGCATTCAAATGGGTGTATCTTTCCTTTTCTCCTTTGCTTTTTGCTTCCCTTCTTTTCACAGCTATTTGTAAGGTCTCCTCAGACAGCCATTTTTCTTTTTTTGCATTCTTTTCCTTAGGGATGGTCTTGATTCCTGTCTCCTGTACAATGTCACAAACCTCCGTTCACAGTTCCTCAGGTACTCTGTCTTTCAGATCTAGTCCCCTAAATCTATTTCTCACTTCCACTGTATAGTCATAAGGGATTTGATTTAGGTCATACCTGAATGGTCTAGTGGTTTTCTCCACTTTCTTCAATTTCAGTCTGAATTTGGCAATAAGGAGTTCATGATCTGAGCCACAGTCAGCTCTCAGTCTTGTTTTTGCTGACTGTATGCTACTGCTGCTGCTAAGTCGCTTCAGTCGTATCCGACTCTGTGCGACCCCATAGATGGCAGCCCACCAGGCTCTCCATCCCTGGGATTCTCCAGGCAAGAACACTGGAGTGGGTTGCCATTTCCTTCTCCAATGCATGAAAGTGAAAAGTAAAAGTGAAGTCGCTCAGTCGTGTCCGACTCCTAGCGACCCCATGGACTGCAGCCTACCAGGCCTTTCCGTCCATGGGATTTTCCAGGCAAGAGTACTGGAGTGGGTTGCCATTGCCTTCTCCTGCTGACTGTATAGAGCTTCTCCATCTTCGGCTGCAATCTGATTTCGGCGTTGACCATCTGGGGATGTCCATGTGTAGAGTCTTCTCTTGTGTTGTTGGAAGAGGGTGTTTGCTATGACCAGTATGTTCTCTTGGCAGAATTCTATTAGCCTTTGCCCTGCTTCATTCTGTACTCCAAGGCCAAATTTGCCTGTTACTCCAGGTGTTTCTTGATTTCCTACTTTTGCATTCCAGTCCCCTATAATGAAAAGGACATCTTTTGGGTGTTAGTTCTAGAAGGTCTTGTAGGTCTTCATAGAAATGTTCAACTTCAGCTTTTTCAGCATTACTGGTAGGGGCATAGACTTGGATTACTGTGATATTGAATGGTTTGCCTTGGAAACGAACAGAGATCATTCTGTCGTTTTTGAAATTGCATGCAAGTACTGCATTTCAGACTCTTTTGTTGACTATGATGGCTTCTCCATTTCTTCTAAGGGATTCCTGCCCGCAGTAGTAGATATAATGGTCATCTGAGTTAAATTCACCCATTCTAGTCCATCTTAGTTTGCTGATTCCTAGAATGTCGATGTTCACTCTTGCCATCTCCTGTTTGACCACTTCTAATTTGCCTTGATTCATGGACCTAACATTCCAGGTTCCTACGCAATATTGCTCTTTACAGCATCGAACCTTGCTCCTATCACCAGTCCCATTTGCAACTGGGTGTTGTTTTTGCTTTGGCTGCATTCCTTCATTCTTTCTGGAGTTATTTTTCCACTCATCACCAGTAGCATATTGGGCACCTACTGACCTGGGGAGTTCATCTTTCAGTGTCCTATTATTTTGCCTTTTCTTGCTGTTCATGGGGTTCCCAAGGCAAGAATACGAAGTGGTTTGCCATTCCCTTCTCCAGTGGGCCACATTCTGTCAGACCCACCTGGTCCCATCACTTCATGGCAAATAAATGGGGAAAGAGTGGAAACAGTGGCTGACTTTATTTCCTTTGGGCTCCAAGATCACTGCAGATGGTGGTTGCAGCCATGAAAGTAGAAGACGCTTGCTCCCTGGAAGAAAAGTTATGAGCAACCTAGATAGCATATTAAAAAGAGAGACATTACTTTGCCGACAAAGGTCCGTCTAGTCAAAGCTATGGTTTTTCCAGTAGTTGTGTATGGATGTGAGAGTTGGACTATAAGGAAAGCTGAGTGCTGAAGAATTGATGCTTTTGAGCTGTGGTGTTGGAGAAAACTCTTGAGAGTCCCTTGGACTGCAAGGAGATCAAACCAGTTCATCCTAAAGAAAATCAGTCCTGAATGTTCATTGGAAGGACTGACGCTGAAGCTGAAACTCCAATACTTTGGCCACCTGATGTGAAGAGATGACTCAACCAAAATGACCCTGATGTTGGAAAGGATTGAGGGCAGGAGAAGGATGAGATAGTTGGATGGCATCACCAACTCGATGGACATGAGTCTGAGTAAACTCAAGGAGTTGGTGATGGACAAGGAGGCCTGGCGTACTGCAGTCCATGGGGTTGCAAAGAGTTGGACATGACTGAGCAACTGAACTGAATTGAACCGATAGACAGAGGAGCCTGGCGAGCTACTGTCATGGGGTCAAAAAGAGTCAGATATGACTGAGAGACTAATGCTTTCACTTTGAACCTTAAATAATGCATAATATGTTAAAAGGCTGTTGTAAAGGAAAATGAATAGGCAGTCCTGAAATGATAATCTAATAATTTGGCTTCCAATTTCATCATCAGAATCCCTTTAAAAAATTTAGGTATCAATTAGCATAACATGTATAACAACATAGATCTGTAGGAACCTGGATTTATGTTAATGATATTCACTGGAAGAAGACAATTTCTGGAATTTTCAAAGCATTTTTATACAATGGCTAGAATTTCAAAAGGGATAGTAAAGGGGAAAAAATATCATTTTACGGTTTCCGGAAATAAATTAAGATTCCTTTTAAGCTCCTGTCGTCTTGGAGATGCTGAAAAGAGAGTATGAAGCCAAATGTGACGCTCAAAATCTAACAAGGTGAGTAGCAGGCAAAGAGACCCTCACAGTCAAACTCTAATTAGGGGCATGGCTCACTTTCATTCTACCTCAAACTCCATTCCCACCTTAGCTGTAACCTATTCCCTTACACCCACTTTAAAAGGCAATTGCCTACTTAGGAATAATGAAGTTTTATGGTTTAAGGTTCCATTATTTTCTTTTTATGGGGAGATTTGGATTCAATTCTGAAATGTCATCCAGTTGCTGTGGCTCTTTGGCAGCTCCACGTGTTTTGCTAAACAGTAGCTCTTGAGCATAATGATTGAACAGTTTGGCCCTAGAACCTATTTTAAGAATAGTCATGCCTGGCAAGGGTGTGTAATAGCTACCACTGACCAATTCACCAGACAAAAATAAAGAGTGGGTCACTGATAGCTACAATTCCTGGATCTCAAAATTTTTAATAATTAACATGAAGAAAAAGACAATGAATGCCAGTTTAAAAAATTTTCATTCACATTAGCCGTTTATATATTAAGACCTACAGACAGTAAAGCGTCTGTCTACAATGTGGGAGACCTGGGTTTGATCCCTGGGTCGGGAAGATTCCTGGAGAAGGAAATGGCAACCTACTCCAGTAGTCTTGCCTAGAAAATCCCATGGATGGAGTCAGGCTACTCCGTCCATGGGATCGCAAAGAGTTGGACACGACTGAGCGACTTCACCTCACAACTTTCCAAAAGTTACACTCTGTACAAAAGGTTGCCCCAAAACTTACTACCAAAATCCACTGATGCTTATCTATAAAGGAGAGTTTAATAAGATGAAAGATTTGTACATTATAGATTTAGTTTCTAACTAGTAAACTCAGATCTACACTGAATTACATTTTAGGGGGTTCCCTGGTGGCTCAGCAGTAAAGAATCCACCTGCAATGCAGGAGATGCAGAAGACTCAGGTTTGATCCCTGGGTGGGGAAGATCCCCTGGAGAAAGAAATGGCAACTCTCTCCAGTGTTCTTGCCTGGACAATCCCATGGACAGAGGAGCCTGGTGGGCTCAACTGAAGTGGCTGATCATGATATTTTAAAATGAGAATGAATAACCTAAGAAACAATCATTTGTGGCTAAACTAACATTTTGAAATCATTAATAACTCTTGTTTTTGAATAAACACTATTGTAACAACTAAGAATTTTAGATTTACTTAATATAAATAATTGCATTTTTTAGCTTTAGTAGAAGTTTTTTCAGATAAGTTACTGAAATGTTTACTTGCTAACATAAACATTAGCTGTTTGGCATATTTTAACTATTCAAATACATGTTAAGAAAAGGATATATATGTGTATATAGTTAGATTAGATTGCTTTTCTTATTTTTAAATTACTTTAAATATTTTATTGGGAAACTTATGGCTTCCCACAAGCAGGTCTTTGCTTTTGGACCCCTTGATGATCACTTAGTTGTCTGTGTTCTTGCTAAATTCTCTCCTTGACCTGAGAGAAAGGGGAGGGGAATCTATTTTGGGGTGTGTCACTAGCTTGGATGGAGCATCCTTGTCAAGGTACTGACTTTTTATTCACTAATTCAAATAAGCAAAATCTCCTTGCTCAGAAACACAACTGTATCTCAAGGTCTGCCTCCCTATAGTTTTCATCCACAGTTGACTAAAGGAATATTATGACTTTAAAAATCCTAATTATACCTCCTTGCTTATTGTTGGAAGAAACACTTGCATCAGAAACCAGTGTTTCTTGGTTGCCTCTTACCTCTGTCAACTGTCCTGTGCTTCCCCTCATAGCTGCAGCCTCCTGTCCAGGCCTGAGCATGTCCTTCAGCCTCTGCAGACAGATGCCCTGGGGCAGACTGCTCAGTTTCGGGGTTTCCCTGCCTTCCTCCACCCCTGGGAGACTGTGTCAACTTCACTCTCCTTTACTGGCCAGACGGCCTCTCCCCTGTGTCTGCTCCCCAGTCCTACATTGACACTTACCTGCCATCTGGTGTGTCCAAACTTTTAGGTTGAATTTTAGTTTTGTTTCTGAAAATCTCAAGTCTTCGCAAAATCATGTGAAGACCAGATAATCAGGATTCCTGCATTTAGCTTCCTTCCTTGCTGTTAAGGGCTCCTGTCTGCTTAAATGAGTAAATATCCTTCATCTTTCCTGATTTTTAAGATGTGTTCTCAGGAAAATACGTATTGCAACTGGAGGGTAAAACACACATTTCAGCAACACAGATGAGAACAATTTATTCCCACCTTGACTATGGATCACACTCTGTTCCCCAGTGTCTATAAACAGGGCCTGGTTCATTGTTCTAATTAATTAACTTTATTAACCTGGAGCTGAAAGGAGGTGGCAACTTAAACAAGGAAATAAAAAGCAGTGGACCTCGCCAGACTAGTTCCATATAACTGCTTTTTAACTGAAGGTAAAAGAGCAGTCACTTGCTTACTGCATGTCATAAAGCAAAAGAGATGCTTAGATAGACCGCAGAGCACAGTCTCTTTCCCCCTAATCCACAGAATATGCTAATTACAAAACAAAAAGGTGCAACTTTTTTTATTTAGTGCAAATAACAAAGTTTATTTTCT
The DNA here is from genome assembly GCF_055505025.1 of Bos grunniens. NCBI lineage: Eukaryota > Metazoa > Chordata > Mammalia > Artiodactyla > Bovidae > Bos > Bos grunniens. The sequence goes on along the minus strand of NC_141176.1, from coordinate 3,064,713 downwards.
TTGATATAGAATTAATAGAATTAATGATGCCCCCAATGGGATAAAATTGCAACCTTTACATAGGAAGACTTTCCTTGAAACACTTCAGATTTTTGTTAAAGTTATTGATTGTCAGATCAAAGGAACTGCAATTTCAAGTCTGTTCACAGAAATTAAAAATTCTTAATGTGGAAAGTTTCAAAATGGCAATTTGATCCCAGAATCATCATTATTAGGGGGAAAAAAAATGCTCTCTCCCCTAAGAGTTTCGGCAGCACTATAACATGGCATCCATTTACACAAAGGTATGTGTGTTCTGCAAAGAGAGGACATCTATTCCTATTACATCAGTTTTGGAAATGTGTTCAGTTGCCATATAGTCTCCAACAGGGTCTAATTAACATGAATTCAACAATGATCATAATGAGCTTACCAATCATCTCCTCACAGCTTTATTATATCCAGTTTTATGTTTTCTGTGCTATGTTAATAGCATACAGATCCCAATTAAGGAGGAACCTGGCCCTTTATAAATAACATACACGGACTATACATGGATAAGTAGCAAGACTGGAGGCTGATGATTTGATGTTCACTAATGCTGAAAATAGTAAAGTAAAAATCACAGTGACTTGAAAAGATGGTATTTTCTTAAGGACACACTGTTGAACACCTGGCCACCTACCTGCTCTCTGAAGCATTATGTATAATTCAACCACCAAATATAGAACACACGAACACCAGGAGACAAGAAAAGCATTTAAAGCCCATTACAATCTTGAATAAGCCAAAACTTCAAGTACATAGGAAAAGCACTGCAATCATGTATTTAGCTTTATTTTTCTAATATATATCCTAATTTAAAACTATATAAAGTCACTGATATAAAAAGCACTTTTTTCAAGTGTTACAGCTTACAGCATGGCTTTATATTTGGCTTAATCATTTTTTACCAGTTTAATTTATAAAGCTCGTAATCTTGCCAGCAGGGCTTCAACTTCAGGAATGGGTTCGTTTTTAGAAACAGAGCCAATAAGTCCCATTTCCTTTTCTCTGTTGCTTTCTGCATCACAGGCCTCCTTCTTCTCAACTGCCTTGGTCCTCCCTGTAGACGTGTGAGTGTCTAGATTATAATTAAGCTCCTTGGCGACTGCAGTCCTTGTTGAGCTGCAGTTGATATTGTAGTGTGAATGTGGCCCTTCTGTCAACTGCAACTTCTGATTTTCTACAGTAAGGAAGAAAGAAACATTAAACTTATTACTGTGATAAGCAAGGATTGTGCACATTATGAAACACCAAAATAATTATTCTCAACAAACAAGTCCTTTTTGACAGACTAAACTAAAAAATATTCAAGAGTAAGGAAGATTTAAAATAAACACACAGAGGTTAAGAATAAGCTAAAAAATATAAACAGGCAACTATCTCATTAGTATTAATGCTTACTTCCTGCTTCCTTTGTGCCTGAAACGCCCATCACTCAGTTATTAGCAAGGTTGGTCCTGCATTTCATTCAGGTCTCTGCTCAAGTGCTATTGGGAGAGGCCATCTCTGATCATCCATCTAAAACAGCACTCACCTTTTCAGCACTCTGTCTTTTCCTTCACAGAACCTATGACCACGGGACAGATCGTATACTTGCTTACTTGTCTGTTGTCTATGTCTTCACTAGAACATAAGCTCCGCTGAGAGCAAGGACATTGTTCTAAACACTGCTTGTAACACTGGTGCCTAGGATGGCTGTGGAGCAAAGTAGGTGCTCAATAAATACGCAGTGGGCAAATTATTTCTACACCTAAGACAGGCATTAGTTTGAATAATAATGAGATTAATTTCCTTTTGAAAATAAAAAGAAAAAACTAACAGGAAATTAAAAATCAAATTGTCAAAATTTCCTAGCAAATCAAAATAATGTCATAATTTGCCAAATGCATACACATGTATCAATACAGACCTGTAAACTATACACACATGTATGTTCTTTGGTAAGTGACAGCAATCCCAACTTCTCCAGGCTGTGAGGGAAGAGGTATAATAGCTAACAGCTAAATGACTCTAGCCAATTGACTTTCCCAAAGAGCAACAGATTTTCTCCTAATTAATTCTCACATCGTACAACTTTATGAGTAATCTCATGTAGATCTCAAACTCAAAAAAAAACCAAACACAGAACCCTCAATATTCTCATAACCTTGAACGTGGCCTGAAATGGCTTCAACAAACTTGACATGACATTTAAAGTTTTTTGGTTATTCGCTGAGAGATGTTCCATTATCCCAACAGCGATGACTTTGGAGCAGAAGCAGTCACTCATGACAGTGTGTTTTATGTGAGTGCTGAAAATTCCAACTGAAAACAGCTTGTACATTAAAAGGCAGCTGCTGAAGGTATTTACTGCACTGTCATTTCCTGTCCGGGGCTCCCGGTGATGGATGAGTGTTTTACTCACTTTTCTGGACAATCTCAACAAATTTTAGAAGTCTGATCACCTTTTAGCTGTTGGAAGAAAATAAATACACTCTTCCTGTCACCTTCTTTATCAGGTGGGCAATTGTTACTCAAAAGTAAAAATCTACAGAGCAGTGACTTTCTCTTAGAATGTTTATCTCTCTAGTTTATAACATGCGTATCATGTTTGCAGTAAAAAGCACAGCTAACACTGTATTCCTACAGTTCCCAAGACCACACACAAAAGTTTTTTTTTCTAGGATCAACTCTCCTGCCCCAAAGTGTTTGAAAACTGCATTGTAGCTAAGTGCAAATTTTTAGTCTGCTTACTGCTCCTTCCCAAACGTTCCTACCTTTTCTTGTCATTTGAGTTCTTGTAAACAACTCCATCATGATGATATCTCCAACAAACTATAATTTATTTTGCTGCTGGGCAACTCTCATTACATTTTTGATGACAGAGAAGAGATTCGATTGGCTAAAATACAGGTCTATACTGTACACAGGTAAAGTCTTCCATGCCTTTCCCGGCTATGACGTGTCAAGCCCAATCCCACATGTGGCAAAGTGAAAACAGCATGGGATTCTAAGGTACATTGGGGTTGAAGTCCAAGTCCCACCCCTTGGCTTTACAGGTTAGCTCACCTCTGTGAGTCTCAGGTTTCAATAGTCAGACTCCGAGAGCAGGTGTGAGACCTAAAGGGAAGGATGAGGGTGACAGTTCCTTCGAGGTACCTGGCTGTGCCTTCCTCTGCCCAAGCCTTCCAAGTGAGGCTTCTGCCACCCAAGGCTTGTTGTTCAGATGCTCTGACCTTTCTGACTTTCTGGTGACCGTACTCATGAGGGTTGAAATACCATTTTATTAATAGCTTGTATTTATGTAGCACTTTTATTTTTAAAGCATTTGTTGTACTTGAAACATTGCCACTGTCATTTTACAGATTGAGAGGTAAAAGCAAAAAGAGGTTAAATCATTTGCTTAGACTTAGTTACTGAGTAAATCAGTGGCAGGAGCCAAATGCTGTCTCTGGAGATACTAAGGCTGTCTTAAAGAAATTTAAAAAGCTTTTTGCCAAGAAAAAGTGCTAAGTAATTCAAAGCTAAGTTTCATAATAGTAATGTCCTGTACTCATGCTTCAAAATGCTTTCTGACAGACTTCCTGCCCGCATAACTCTGTGGATGGTGTACCTATGTCAGCTACCTCAGTATCTCCAAGGTCACACGCAGACTCCTTTTCTCTCCTGGTACTACCTCAACTCCTGACTCTGAACTTCAGGTACAACCTTTACCCCGACAGGGCCCTGGCACTCCTTGTCCATTCTCCTAGCCCATCCTCTCTCCTTTTGCTCAGCAAACACCCAGCCTGCTCCCCTTCACCTTCACCTCACTCACCACAGAGGGATCAGAAGAGACCCTCCATCAGCTGCTCACTGCAGAATCCACACTCCTTCCCCCCCGTGCTCCCTCTGAGGAACACTCCTCAGGGTGGGCACCTGCCTTCCATCCTGTGGCAGCTGTGCCTTCTTCTCTCCTGCATTTTCAAGGTTTCCTTCTTCAGGCAACCATTTCCCTCAGCATACAGGTACTCTGCAGTAACAACCCCAATCTTTAAAGAAGAAATGTCTCCGTCTCCATATCCTGCTCTATTCCCTTTTCCACTGTTGGCTGCCTTGGTAACAAAACATCTCAGAAGAACTGCTGATACTGCTGCCTCATTTCCTTTCTTCCCTTTTTTTTCTTGAACCCGCTCCAATCATGCCTTTGACCCTTTATGCTCAGACACTCAGTTGTGTCTGACTGTTTGGGACCCTGTGGATTGTAGCCCACCAAGCTCTCTGTCCATGCAATTCTCTAGGCAGGAATGCTGGAGTGGGCTGCCATTCTCTTCTCTGGGGGTCTTCCCTTCTGACCCTTCACTCTTCTGAGACAGCTCTCGTCAAGGCCACTAATAAACTAGTGTTGCTAAAAACAAGGTTGGCTACCCCTTGGATACTTCTGTTCTCCTTTACTTGACCTATATCAGATCCAAGGATGAAACGCCCAGCAGAGGATGGGCTTTTCTTTTACCATCTGCTTCTGCAGAGAATTAGGTGGATAACACTGGGCAGCCAATGCAGGCAAAAGCGTTTCCACCCTATTGAGAAAACTTTAGATAGTTTTGGGCTAGCTTTAGGCACAAAGTGATAAGAAGAAAAACCAAGCTGGCATGTAACTCTTCTGTGGTTTTAGACGGAGAATCTTTCTTGAGAAGCAATAGACAAGACAGAATAACATAAAAAGAGGTCATTCCTGAGACCACTGAAGAAATAAAAAAGAAAGTAGAGAGCTCCTTTTAGAGGCACTTCCCTCCAGCCTGCACCTTTATCTCTCAGCATCCCAACAGCCTCCATCCTGGTTCTCAGCCTTGGGAGGCCCAAGCTGTAGCACTGAGGAAGTCACATCCCAAACTGCAAAGTACGAATGAAGTTAGGTAGGTGAAGGATCCCCTGTCCCACTGCAAACTAGAGAAAATGTTTATGAGTAAAGAAAGCTCCCAAGTTGGAAGTACTCTTTTATACAGACATTTTATTACAATGTTGGTTCAGGTGTCTTTTGCCATTATTATTGACACTATTTTAAAAGTCTGCTATTGGTGGTTTCCTGTGGGCTGAACTGGAGACCCAAATTCCACACAAAAAACATGCACTTAATTTCTAAATGGTTCACTTCAAACATCAGGGCGATACTGCAACTCTGCAAGTTGGCGAAAACTCTATACAGGTGCTCAGAGTTACGAAATAAATCGCAATTTGACGCCGGTAGGCTTGTATCTTTTTTTATGTGAAATTAGTTCCAAATACAAGGTGACACACTTGGACACATGGGCTCTTTAAATGGAGATGAAAGCATCAAGGCAAAGTAGAATGCTTCCTCGGAGAGGGCAGTGGCACCCCACTCCAGCACTCTTGCCTGGAAAATCCATGGACGGAGGAGCCTGGTGGGCTGCAGTCCATGGGGTCCCCAAGAGTCGGACACGACTGAGCGACTTCTTCACTCTTCACTTTCATGCACTGGAGGAGGAAATGGCAACCCACTCCAGTGTTCTTGGCTGGAGAATCCCAGGGACAGGGGAGCCTGGTGGGCTGCTGTCTATGGGGTCGCACAGAGTCGGACACGACTGAAGTGACTTAGCAGCATCAGAATGCTTCCTTAGTTCTCCAAAGACAGGAAACTTCTGCTATTATTTTATGAATCAAATCCAAGGTTTTTTTTTTCACCTTTAAGATATTGTAATTGATGTCTGTGAAAAGAAGTATGATCTATCTAGGACTACTGCTAATATCCAGGCCATTGGTGATTCAAGTACAGATGGGCCAGGGCCAGCTGCTATTTTTAGTGCTAGGCCAGTAAGGAAATCCAATCTACACATCTTGTATTTATGTTTCTGTAGCAATAAACAGGGTGAGAATACATGTCATTATCCTTTAAGATAGGGAAACTCACTTATTTCCATTTAATTCCTTATGTGATTCTTACTGTAGACTTGGTTCTACAGTCCTACACAGTTGTTATTGTTGTTGTTGTTTTCTGAAACTAAATGAAAAGTTGGAAATTGTTGAAAAGTTGAATGGGTCTCAAATACAGAGAATCTGCTAGACCTGAGAGAGAGAGACAGAGACAGAGAGAGAGAGAGAGAGAGAAAGAGAGAGAGAGAGAGAGAGAATAAAAGCCTTAAACCACAAACTGGGCTGGATCCAACATGACCTTGGCAGAATACATATTTGGATGACAAAGAAAGTTAGAAACAAAAAACCATGCCCAACCCACCCTCCTGAGTTAACTTTTCCATCATTTCTTGAGTAACATAAAAGACGCAAGAACCGGGAAAGTCGCTGAGAAAAAAGAAAATATAAATGTATGTAATCCAGCATCTAAATGAGGAAGTATTTCAGCCAACAGCTGTTATGTTTCCTGAGCTAAGAAGGCAAGGCTAAGGCTCTGGCTGACAGCCCTTGGGGAAAACCCTCTCTGCTACAGGAAATATCAGTTATGGTTCAGAAAGAGGCATTATTTCCTTTAAGTCAGTATTGATCCTCCATCACATTGTGGTTCTAATGGGCACTGGGTTCTTAGAAGTGCCAATTCTCAGATGAAATATGAAATAGAGCTCCTGCCTTTTGTGGTCAATGGTGAGCCTGTGGTAGTTTGACAGGAGGAAGAATAGAGAACTCTGGTGTCCTAAATTGACTGCATCTCTTCAGTCTTCCTGAAATTTGATCTCTCCTTACAGTTCTTTACCTTTTGCTCTTAACTATTACTTTGACCTATTAAGCAGCTGTTTGGTTTACTCAGTAATACCATTTCTTTGGCAGGAGAAAAAATGACCCATAAATATAATTTTAAAGCACTACTGGGCCTACATGATAGTAAAGTGTGTGACAAATATATGTTTTTAATCTATACAATAACTGAAGTTACTGCTGGCCACCTGCAGCCTTTACCCCTGTGGTTTTCCTTACTATTGATTTACTGGTGCTATAAATAATTGTCTTTTCTTTGCTTCATTTTGCTGTTTATTTTACTTTTTGTATTGAAAACATATAAAAAATGATCAAAAAGATAAAAAAAGATAAAAAAGATCAAAAGGGCATTTTGTATATATCTAAAAATCTTTTAGGAGTGTCAAGAAATTCTTATAGAAACCAATTAAGTAGAAACAAAAATGATAAAAAAAGATTACTCCCCCAATTTAAACAAAAGAAAGCAGAGATGACAGATAAAAGCCATTTTGAATAAAGGAGATAACTGACAATTAAATTAGGATTTTTGCATTAACTAGATATATACACTTCTATTCACTGGTCATATCAAACACTCTCTTCCAATAACAGAAGAGATGACTCTACACATGGACATCAGCAGATGGACAATACCAAAATCAAATTGATTATGTTCTTTGCAGTCAAAGACGGAGAAGCTCTATACAGTCAGCAAAAACAAGACTGGGAGCTGACTGTGGCTTAGATCGTGAACTCCTTGGTGCAAAATTCAGACTGAAATTGAAGAAAGTAGGGAAAACCACTAGACCATTCAGGTATGACCTAAATCAAGTCTCTTATGATTATACAGTGGAAGTGACAAATAGATTCAAGGGATTAGATTTGATAGACAGAGTGCCTGAAGAAATATGGACGGAGGTTCGTAACACAGTACAGGAAGTGGTGATAACCATGTTCATGGATTGAAAGAATCAATATAGTGAAAATGAATATACTACCCAAAGCAATTTATAGATTCAATGCAATCCCTATCAAGCTACCAACGGTATTCTTCACAGAGCTAGAACAAATAATTTCACAATTTGTATGGAAATACAAAAAACATTGAATAGCCAAAGCTATCTTGAGGAAGAAGAATAGAACTGGAGGAATCAACCTACCTGACTTCAGGCTCTACTACAAAGCCACAGTTATCAAGACAGTATGGTACTGGCACAAAGACAGAAATATAGATCAATGGAACAAAATAGAAAGCCCAGAGATAAATCCACGCACATATGGACACCTTATCTTTGACAAAGGAGGCAAGAATATACAATGGATTAAAGACAATCTCTTTAACAAGTGGTGCTGGGAAAACTGGTCAACCACTTGTAAAAGAATGAAACTAGAACACTTTCTAACACCATACACAAAAATAAACTCAAAATGGATTAAAGATCTCAACGTAAGACCAGAAACTATAAAACTCCTAGAGGAGAACATAGGCAAAACACTCTCTGACATATATCACAGCAGGATCCTCTATGACCCACCTCCCAGAATATTGGAAATAAAAGCAAAAATAAACAAATGGGACCTAATTAAACTTAAAAGCTTCTGCACAACAAAGGAAACTATTAGCAAGGTGAAAAGGCAGCCTTCAGAATGGGAGAAAATAATAGCAAATGAAGCAACGGACAAACAACTAATCTCAAAAATATACAAGCAACTCCTACAGCTCAACTCCAGAAAAATAAATGACCCAATCAAAAAATGGGCCAAAGAACTAAACAGACATTTCTCCAAAGAAAACATACAAATGGCTAACAAACACATGAAAAGATGCTCAATATCACTCATTATCAGAGAAATGCAAATCAAAACCACTATGAGGTACCATTTCACGCCAGTCAGAATGGCTGCAATCCAAAAGTCTACAAGCAATAAATGCTGGAGAGGGTGTGGAGAAAAGGGAACTCTCTTACACTGTTGGTGGGAATGCAAACTAGTACAGCCACTATGGAGAAGAGTGTGGAGATTCCTTAAAAAACTGGAAATAGAACTGCCATACAACCCAGCAATCCCACTGCTGGGCATACACACTGAGGAAACCAGAATAGAAAGAGACACATGTATCCCAATATTCATTGCAGCACTGTTTATAATAGCCAGGATATGGAAGCAACCTAGATGTCCATCAGCAGATGAATGGATAAGAAAGCTGTGGTACATATACACAATGGAGTATTACTCAGCCATTAAAAAGAATACATTTGAATCAGTTCTAATGAGGTGATGAAACTGGAGCCTATTATACAGAGTGAAGTAAGCCAGAAAGAAAAACACCAATACAGTATACTAACGCATATATATGGAATTTAGAAAGATGGTAACAATAACCATGTTATTGAGACACTGATGTATAGAACAGTCTTACGGACTCTGTGGGAGAGGGAGAGGGTGGGAAGATTTGGGAGAATGGCATTGAAGCATATATAATATCATGTATGAAACGAGTTGCCAGTCCAGGTTCGATGCACGATACTGGATGCTTGGGGCTGGTGCACTGGGACGACCCAGAGGGATGGTATGGGGAGGGAAGAGGGGGGAGGGTTCAGGATGGGGAACACATGTATACCTGTGGCGGATTCATTTCGATATTTGGCAAAACTAACACAATATTGTAAAGTTTAAAAATAAAATAAAATTAAAAAAAAATTAAAAAACCCCCCAAAAACCAGCTTGAACATCTGGAAGTTCATGGTTCACGTATTGCTGAAGCTTGGCTTGGAGAATTTTAAACATTACTAGCATGTGAGATGAGTGCAATTGTGTGGTAGTTTGAGCATTCTTTGGCATTGCCTTTCTTTGGGACTGGAATGAAAACTGACCTTTTCCAGTCCTGTGGCCACTGCTGAGTTTTCCATATTTGCTGGCATATTGAGTGCAGCACTTTCACAGCGTCATCATCATCAGGAAAATGCAAATCAAAACCACAGTGAAATATCACTTCATACTTGCTAAAATGGTTATTATCAAAAGACAAGTAATAACTGTTGGAGAGGAGGTGCAGCAAAGCGAATCCTTGTGCACTGTTGGTGGGAATGTAAATTTGTGCAGCTACTATGGAAAGCAGCATGGAGGTTCCTCAAAAATTTAAAATAGAGCTGTCATATCATCTAGCAATTCCATTTCTGACTATTTATTTGAGGAAAGTGAAAACACTAATTTGAAAAAAATATGCACACCCATGTTCATTGCAGCCTTATTTACAATAACCAAGATATGGAAACAGCCTAAATGTCCATCAGTGGATGAATGGATAAAGGAGATATAGACGAGAGTCAAAATTTACAGTCTTCCAGTTATAAAATAATTTGTAGGATGTAATGTACAGCATGGAGACTACTGTTAATAATACTATACTGCACATTTGAAAGTTGCTAAAAGACTAGATCTTAAAAATTCTTACACTGAAAAAAATTATGTAACTGTATATGGTGATGAATGTTAACTAGACTTATTGTGGTGAACATTTCACAATATATACAAATATCAAATCATGTTGTACACCTGAAACTAATATAATGTTGTGTGTCAATTATACTTCAATAAAAAATTTTAAATGTCAAAAAAAAAAAAAAAAGGAAGTGGTGATAAAAACCATTTTCAAGAAAAAAGAAATGCAAAAAGGCAAAATGGTTATCTGAGGAGGTCTTACAAATGGCTGAGAAAAGAAAAGAAGCTAAAGGCAAGGGAGAAAAGGAAAGATACATTCATCTGAATGTAGAATTCCAAAGAATAGCACAGAGAAAAAAGAAAGCCTTCCTAAGTGACCAATGCAAAGAAATAGAGGAAAACAGTAGAATGGGAAAGACTAGAGATCTCTTCCAGATGATTAGAGCTACCAAAGGAACATTTCATGCAAAGACGGGCACAATAAAGGACAGAAACTGTATGGACCTAACAGAAGCAGATGATATTAAGAAGAGGCGGCAAGAATACACAGAAGAACTGTACAAAAAAGATCTTCATGACCCAGATAACCACGATGGTGTGATCACTCACCTAGAGCCAGACATCCTGGGCCTTAGGAAGCATATCTAGAAACAAAGCTAGTGGAGGTGATGGAATTCCAGTTGAGCTATTTCCAGTCCTAAAAGATGATGCTGTGAAAGTGCTGCCCTCAATATGTCAGCAAATTTGGAAAACTCAGCAGTGGCCAAAGGACTGGAAAAGATCAGTTTTCATTCCATTTCCAAAGAAGGGTAATGCCAAAGAACATTCAAACTATCACACAATTGCACTCAGTTCACATGCTAGTAAAGTAATGTTCAAAATTTTCCAGGTGAGGCTTCAATAGTACATGAACCGAGAACTTCCAGATGTTCAAGTTGGATTTAGAAAAGGCAGAGGAACCTGAGATGGAATTGACAACATCCGCTGAATCACTGAAAAAGGAAAAGAGTTCCAGAAAAACATCTACTTCTGCTTCATTGACTAAGCTAAAGCCTTTGACTATGTGGACCACAAGAAACTGTGCAAAATTCTTCAAGAGATGGGAATAACATATCACCTTCCCTGCTTCCTGAGAAACCTGTATGTGGGGCAAGAAGTAACAGTTAGGATTGGACACAGAACAACTGACTGGTTCCAAATTGGGAAAGGAGTACATCAAGGCTGTATATTGTCACCTTGCTTATTTAACTTATATGCAGAGCACATCATGAGAAACGCCAGGGTGGATAAAGCACAAGCTGGAATTAAGATTGCTGGGAGAAATATCAATTGCCTCAGATATGCAGATGACACCACCCTTATGGCAGAAAGTGAAGAAGAACTAAAAGCCTTTTGATGATGGTGAAAGAGGAGAGTGAAACGCTGGCTTAAAGCTCAACATTCAAAAAACAAAGGTCATGGCATCTGGTCCCATCAGTTCAGTTCAGTTGCTCAGTTGTGTCTTTGCAACCCCATGAATCGCAGCACGCCAGGCCTCCCTGTCCATCACCATTTCCCGGAGTTCACTCAGACTCACGTCCATCGAGTCGGTGATGCCATCCAGCCATCTCATCCTCTATCGTCCCCTTTTCCTCCTGGCCCCAATCCCTCCCAGTATCAGGGTCTTTTCCAATGAATCAACTCTTCGCATGAGGTGGCCAAAGTATTGGAGTTTCAGCTGTAGCATCATTCCTTCCAAAGAAATCGCAGGGCTGATCTCCTTTAGGATGGACTGGTTGGATCTCCTTGCAGTCCAAGGGACTCTCAAGAGTCTTCTCCAACACCACAGTTCAAAAGCGTCAATTCTTCGGCGCTCAGCTTTCTTCATAGTTCAACTCTCCCATCCACACACGACCACTGGAAAAACCATAGCTTTGACTAGACGGACCTTTGTTGGCAAAGTAATATCTCTGCTTTTCAATATGCTATCTAGTCCCATCACGTCATGGCAAATAGATGGGGAAACAGTGACAGACTTTATTTTCTTGGGCTCCAAAATCACTGCACATGGTGACTGCAGCCATGAAATTACAAGATGCAAAAAAAAAAAATAAATAAATAAATAAATAAAAGATGCTTGCTCCTTGGAAGACAAGTTATGACCAACCTAGACAGCATATTAAAAAGCAGAGACATTACTTTGCCGATGAAGGTCCACCTAGTTAAAACTATGGTTTTTCCAGTAGTCATGTATGGATGTGAGAGCTGGACCACAAAGAAGGCTCAATGCCAAAGAATTGATGCTTTTGAACTGTGGTGTTGGAGAAGACTCTTGAGAGTCCCTTGGACAGCAAGGAGATCCAGCCAGTCAATCCTAAAGGACATCTGTCCTGAATATTCATTGGAAGGACTGACACTGAAGCTGAAGCTCCAATACTTTGTCCACCTGATGAGAAGAACGGACTCATTGGAAAAGACCCTGATGCTGGGCAAGATTGAAGGCAGGAGGACAAGGGGATGACAGAGGATAAAATGGTTGGATGGAATCACCAACTCATCAATGGACATGAGTTTGAGCAAGCCCTGGGAGATGCTGAAGAACAGGGAAGCCTGGCATGCTGCAGTCCTTTGGGTCTCAAGGAATCTGACATGACTGATGAACTGAACAATAATAACAATAATTCAGTCTTGGTCTATTTCACTGTCCTTTGAATAAAAATTTAAAGACAGCACTGCTGTTTTGCACAATCACAGAACACATTTTCAATTCAAATTTTCATGTGCAAAGCAACTCCCTCTTAACTTTTACATACCAAAACCAACCAAAGCGTCTGTTTACTATTACTAGTCTTGCTATCTGTCACTGACAGCTGTCTCAAGCTACCAGGCACTAGTGGTCACCAGTGTGTGGCTTAGCAGCCATTAAGTAAATGGTTTTTAAAGTATGCAATTGCCTGTCAACTGATGGATACCAGATAGTAAATAAATTCATGGGTTGGTCTGGTGGTTTATGAGGAAGAATGTAGGCAAATTATACAGGTATATAGCTTGATATTACAGTTAGTGGATACATAATATATGTTAAGCCTTTTGCTATGCTATGCTAAGTCACTTCAGTTGTGTCTGACTCTGTGTGACCTCATAGATGGTAGCCTACCAGGCTCCCCTGTCCCTGGGATTCTCCAGGCAAGCACACTGGAGTGGGTTGCCATTTCCTTCTCCAATGCATGAAAGTGAAAAGTGAAAGTGAAGTCACTCAGTTGTGTCCAACTCTTAGCAACCCCATGGACTGCAGCCTACCAGGCTCCTCCGTCCATGGGATTTTCCAGGCAAGAGTACTGGAGTGGGGTGCCATTGCCTTCTCCGTGTTAAACCTTTTATGTGTTATTTAAAAATGTTTCCAACAACTCTAAGATAAAAGTATTAACAACTTCTCTGGTCACTCAGACGGTAAAGAATCTGCCTGCAATGTGGTAGACCTGGGTTTGATCCCTGGATTGGGATGATCCCCTGGAGAAGGGAATGGTTACCCACTCTAGTAGTCTTGCCTGGAAAAATCCCATGGACCGAGGAGCCTGGTGGGCTACAGTCCATGGGGTTGCAAAGAGTCGGACATGACTGAGCAACTAACACTTCGACTAACACTTAATAAATGAGGAAACTGAGGTTTAGATAAGTCCATGAACCTCAAGGTCACAGAGACTTCGATATTTGCCTCCAGCAAACATAATTCACATCTTACTCCCCCACAGCTCTGGGGGCAGAGGATGAGGCCATGGCAAAAGACATATTGTGAAAGGAAAAGAGCACTTTACACTTGAGATTTGAGGAGAAGCCTATACCCCATGCTAATGACCAGGAAGCGGTACTGGAAAATAACCAGATGAATACTGTAGGAACTAAATATTTTCCTTAGGCCATTTCTAAGTGGGATCTTATAGTGTGCTTATGTATTTATATTTTGTATATTTCCTAGGTCAACATTTACTAGATACCACAAACGCAGTTTTTTTTTTTTTTTTTCCCCTAAATGAGTAAGGTATGCTATTTCAATTCCATTTCACTTTCACAGAATCATATAATATCGAGGCCAACCTCAGGTTTGGAAAGACCCTTAGTGAGTTGCCAGAACCATCTATCCAAAGCCTGAATTCCCTTTACTCAGAATCCCATCCAATGGTTGTCCAGTCTAAATCTGAAGACCTCTAGTCATAGTCTCACCATCTCACAAGGCAATATATTCCTCTAATAATTAAATGTTTTAACTTATATTTATCTAGTGTTTGTTCCCCTAAAATCTTAGTCACTAGTCCTACTGATTTTTCCCACTATGGCCGTATTAAGAGAGTCTCAAAAATATACAAGCAACTCCTGCAGCTCAATTCTAGAAATATAAACGACCCAAACAAAAAGTGGGCCAAAGAACTAAACAGACATTTCTCCAAAGAAGACATACAAATGGCTAACAAACACATGGAAAGATGCTCAACATCACTCATTATCAGAGAAATGCAAATCAAAACCACAATGAGGTACCATTTCACGCCAGTCAGAATGGCTGCGATCCAAAAGTCTACAAGTCATAAATGCTGGAGAGGGTGTGGAGAAAAGGGAACTCTCTTACACTGTTGGTGGGAATGCAAACTAGTACAGCCACTATGGAGAACAGTGTGGAGATTCCTTAAAAAACTGGAAATAGAACTGCCTTATGACCCAGCAATCCCACTGCTGGGCATACACACTGAGGAAACCAGAATTGAAAGAGACACGTGTACCCCAATGTTCTTTGCAGCACTGTTTATAACAGCCAGGATATGGAAGCAACCTAGATGTCCATCAGCAGACGGATGGATAAGAAAGCTGTGGTACATATACACAATGGAGTATTACTCAGCCATTAAAAAGAAAACATTTGAATCAGTTCTAATGAGGTGATGAAACTGGAGCCTATTATACAGAGTGAAGTAAGCCAGAAAGAAAAACACCAATACAATATACTAACGCATATATATGGAATTTAGAAAGATGGTAACAATAACCCTGTATGTGAGACAGCAAAAGAGACACAGATGCATAGAACAGTCTTTTGGACTCTGTGGGAGAGGGCGAGGGTGGGATGCTTTGGGAAAATGGCATTGAAACATGTATGTTATCATATGTGAAACAAATCGCCAGTCCAGGTTTGATACATGATACAGGACGCTCGGGGCTGGTGCACTGGGATGACCCAGAGGGATGGGATGGGGAGGGAGATCGGAGAGGGGTTCAGGATGGGGAACCCATGTACACCCATGGCGGATCCATGTCAATGTATGGCAAAACCAATACAATATTGTAAAGTAATTAGCCTCCAATTAAAATAAATAAATTTATATTACAAAAAAGAGAGAGTCTAATTCCTCTTCCATTCACCAGTTCTTCAACTATTTAAAGACAGATATCGCAATCCCCAAATCTTTGCCAAGCCAAACAATTTCTTCAACTATTCTTCCAGAGATCATAAGCTGAAGTCATTGTTAAGTTAACTCATTAGTTAACCCGCTGAATACTTATCCACCATGCTAGGTGCTCAGGCCTTGAGACATTCTGGGTCCTGTCATTTCTATTATGAACATGCAAAACCATTATTTAGTTAGTCCAAAATTCTGCAGAAAAAACAAACCCAACTAGTGTACCAGTACCAAAACACACGAGAACTGATGCTCATAGAATCTTTTTGAATATAACCTTATAAACTTGAAGTTGATTTTCAGCCTAATAAAAATCTGCTTAAAACTACCTGTGTTTATTCATTGGAGAATTCAGTCCTGCAATGCATGTAATGAAGATGATTTTAAATGAAATAACTTTAGGTATGACTTTATACATAAAAATGTTCCTTTAGGTCTCCCCAGCCTGTCACCACATATAGAGTCACATTCACTAGCCATATCGAAACAAAAGCAGCATGTTCAAGGAGCAAGAAAAACAAACTCGTATCATCTAATTCTGATCTAACTTGCTAGAATGTAAGCTCCACAAAGGCAACAATCTTTGTTTCATTCACAAAGAATAAATAAAATAGTTCTTAGAATAGTGCCTGCTTTATAACAGGTGTTTAAAACATTATTTCTTGAGTGACAAAACCTAAGCGTGCCATAGTTTTACCACCTGACTTCATATTAATCCTTCCCAAAGAAAACACTTCAGAAGAACACTCTGAGAAACTGATGACATGTCAACTTTTATTTCATGTACACATTTGTGCTTTCTGGCCTCCTGAGGACCTAGCTTCGAGTCTAGAATGGCACTGTCCAATGGAGATACAACAAGCATCATGAAAGTGAGCTACACATGCTACTTAACACTGTCCAGTGGTCACCCTAAAAACTGGGGAAGGAAACCAGGTGTAACTAGTCTGAACAAGGCAGTTTACTTAACCAATGTTAACTTTATCATTTCAACATGTAAGCAAAATAAAAAATATACTAGCGAAATCCTTAATTTTTCTTTTGTACTAAGTCTTCAAAATCAAATATGTATTTTATAGTTATAGTACATATTTTTTCCATATATTTTATTCACATATAAGGACAACAAGGCTTTGTTATATCTAATCTTTTCAGGCTGATATAGAAAACTGGTAATTCCCCCTAAATTCATTAATACAGGTGCAGATTATACTTCCTGTTATTCCTTGAAGCCCCATATGACCAGAAACTAGATGGGGCCACTGAAAGTAAATGAAAGCAACACGTTGAATTTCCCATCTATGTCCTTAAAAGAAAAAAATTTTATTTATTTCTCCTCCACAAAGACTTAGTGTGAGAGGCAGAGTAGCTGTTTCAGAACCCAAGAAGGAGGTTCCATGTCGAGGACGGCAGCACACAGGACACAATGAAGCAGCAGCCCGCGAGCCTGTGGGAAGCGTTTTGTGCTGTGTATTTTCATAATGCAAAATATTTTTGTATTTTATAATCAATGTTACACTTCGATCTTTGTAATAACATTCTAAGTCCACAATTTAAATTATAATATACATATTTTAGGGCTTCCCTGGTGGCTCAGATGGTAAAGAATCTGCCTGCAATGCAGGAGACCTGGGTACAATCCCTGGGTTGGGAAGATCCCCTGGAGGAGGGCATGGCAACTCACTCCAGTGTTCTTGCCTGGAGAATCCCATGGACAGAGGAGCCTGGCGGGTCACAGTCCATGGAGTCACAGAGTTGGACATGACTGAGCAACTAACATATACACACATACATGTAATAATTCAAAGACAGAGTTAATTCAGAATTCTGTTCTATATGTTATAAATTTGTACTGTATAAGCACACAATTAAATATATATTTTTATAAAAATAAATATATATTTTCAGATAGATAATTTAATGAATAAATAACTGAAAATAGTTTTCTATTCAATAGAGAAATGGTATCTTTTCTGGTATCAGTTTGAATGTTTCCAGGCTTCTTTGTAGCATTTGAGAAAAAGGGAAATAGTCTCAATTTGGAGAAGCCTAAATGTACCATAGCTCTTGAGCCAAACTAGTTACATGGAAGATTGGCAAAGCTCAAATTAATTTAAGTTAAATAAAACATGTCTTAGTTTGCTATTGAATTGGAATTAGCTGTTGTCTTTTTCCACATTATTAAATGTTGAAATGACCAATGGTTCTATGCTCCTAGTTCTTCTATTCAGTAGCTATTCTCTTTTATTTTCTATCTATATATACATGTCTCAAATACATATGCACAGCCAAAACTTACTTCCTTCACTCAAAATTCATAGACCCTATTGCAAGCACATCTTAATTCAGACTAGTCACAGTCTGAGAGCTCAAGAGCCACACACAGCTATTGGCTACTGTCCTGACAGCACAGGCCTAGAACCTGGGGTTTCTACCAGTGCTAACACCTGTAAGAGTTTTGAATCAGGTGTCTTTATAGAAAACTCTAGTGATGTTGTGGGAATGCAAACTTAGTACAGCCACCATGGAGAACAGTGTGGAGATTCCTTAAAAAACTGGAAATAGAACTGCCATACGACCCAGCAATCCCAGTGCTGGGCATACACACTGAGGAAACCAGAATTGAAAGAGACACGTGTACCCCAATGTTCATCGCAGCACTGTTTATAATAGCCAGGACATGGAAGCAACCTAGATGTTCATCAGCAGATGAATGGATAAGAAAGCTGTGGTACATACAAACAATGGAATATTACTCAGCCACTAAAAAGAAAACATTTGAATCAGTTCTAATGAGGTGGATGAAACTGGAGCCTATTATACAGAGTGAAGTAAGCCAGGAAGAAAAACACCAATACAGTATACTAATGCATATATATTGAATTTAGAAAGATGGTAACAATAACCCTGTATGTGAGACAGCAAAAGAGACACAGATGCATAGAACAGTCTTTTGGACTCTGTGGGAGAATGTGAGGGTGGGATGATTTGGGAGAATGGCATTGAAACACGTATGTTATCATATGTGAAACGAATCGCTGGTCCAGGTTCGATACACGATATAGGATGCTTGGGGCTGGTGCACTGGGATGACATCTCATCCTCTGCCGTCCCTTTCTCCTCCTGCCCTCAATCTTTCCCAGCATCAGGGTCTTCCCGATGAGTCAGCTCTTCGCATCAGGTGGCCAAAGTGTTGGAGGTTCAGCTCCAACATCAGTCCTTCCAATGAACACCCAGGACTGATCTCCTTTAGGATGGACTGGTTGGATCTCCTTGCAGTCCAAGGGACTCTCAAGAGTCTTCTCCTACACCACAGTTCAAAAGCATCAATTCTTCGGCGCTCAGCTTTCTTCACAGTCCAACACTCACATCCATACATGACCACTGGAAAAACCATAGCCTTGACTAGATGGACCTTTGTTGGCAAAGTAATGTCTCTGCTTTTGAATATGTTATCTAGGTTGGTCATAACTTTCCTTCCAAGGAGTAAGTGTCTTTTAATTTCATGGCTGCAATCACCATCTGCAGTGATTTTGGAGCCCCCAAAAATGTGTACTATTAGAAAGCTAATAATTAGTATTAACAAAATTTAGGGATTATACCAAAAATAATTTTTAAGCTTTAGTTAAAAGTTCTAATTGATATCCTAGTAGAAATTAATATTGTCCATTTCCCCATATTTGCTAAAAATACTTCTAAATTTATTATGTCACCATATAGGGGGATGTACAGTTCAAAGGGCTGAAGTAAAAGTTATAAAATCAAGATCAGAAGCCCCAGCTTTGTATGGATATGCAGTTTGGAATTTTCCTCCTCAGTATCAGGAATGCATTTAAATCAGCAAGTTATTTCCCTATGTAACTCAGATTAGAAATCTTAGTTTTGTTCTATGGTCACAGATTGTATGACAATAATAATTAGATATCAGGTAAATATGTGCTGTTTGAATTATATAGGGAAATAAATTGCAGATAAAAATACAACCCTAAAACTGAGGGGAAAAAAATGTCCCAAATACATACCTTATTGAGATTAGGTCCATAAGTGAAAGATAAGGTATTAAAGGAATCAGTTACTACAGAAGGAAAACGCTTTTCAAACATTATTTTTTTTAGCTACATGAAAAACATCCAAGTGAAAGAATATAATGTTCCAAAATTTAGCATTTCATTGTGATTTTGTTTTATAAGGAAAGGAAGCCACAGTTGTACATTCCCAGGTAATTTGGATTTATGTAACTTCTGTGAACGGGAAAATAGGCAATGACTAAAGATTCAAAGTGCAGTCGTGAAACTGAATGCTATAATGACATACCTATTGTTTCCACTGTCTCTGCTTTGACGTATGTTTATCCAGCCACCAAGGCACAGGGAGACCAAGTTACCATTCAGATTCTTTTACTTTGCAGTTCTGTAGACGTTTTAGTAAATCAGTGAAAATTAGAAGGATCTAACATACTAAATGTGACTCTCCTTCTTTCCAAAATGAGATTGACCTTTATTTCTTGCCATTCTCCTATTCAAACTGGAACAGGACCTACACTGGGCCAAGGTGCAGAGGCACCTGTTAAAGCTGACAGACCTGCCTTTTCTGATTGTTCTGCTCATAGCCCAGCAGCATTACCGTGTACTGGATTGATGGTACCAAGTTTCACTATAAAATCCGAAATGACTAAGATTTTGGTTTCTTGTATTTCTAGAAAATGAGTAAAAAAGATTTTGGCATGACTCACAGTCATTACCTTAGAGAGCAGCTCAGGCTATTATATGACTGCCTCCTGCTGTTGTCTGAGCTAAGTAGGAGGATCTTATTCAACCATATTCTTTTTACAGATTTATAGCTCACTGGCCTTCTTCCTCCAAAGTACAATTCTGCATACTATGCCCTTGGACCAGTAATCTAGGAAGATATGTTGATGGTGTCTCAACATATCTGAGTTCCGTCCCTGTTTAGGCTACGAAATACCTGACAAAAATCCAGGAAACACCCCTAGTATGGATCTTATCTATTGAAAAAGAGGCTGCCTTCAGCAGTAATTCCCATGCACATATCCGAAGGAAAAGGCATGAAAAAATATGTTATTTTGAAATCTTTTAGCAGATTTCTCCTAAAGAAAAATATTAACAAGTATGAGTTAAAATAATATGGTAGGAAACAGAAATGTTTAAAGGCTTTAGATTCTGTTTCTAAAATATGGAAGGCGTACAGGACAATTTAGGGTAAAAACTACTTATTTTTAGAACTAGCATATTTGGATCAATGATTTGGGTGCTGGTTGTAGAGTCCCTTGTGCTCAGCCTGCAATCTGACTTCTGATAGCTTCGGCTGAGTCAAAGAATATCGATCTGCATTTTAAAGGTGAAATTTTTGATCGGCAAAATAAGTCAGGCAAAGAGGATCTTTCTTAGAAGCTGCTCCCTTTTAATGAGGAAACATAAGTCAATGTCACTTCAGTTATTTTCTTGCAATAAAAATCTAAGCTTGGTTCCTATGAAAGCCCAGGGTGCATCGAGATCTTGGAAAAATTGGTTTCTGTAAACAACTAATTCTGAATGCAGCATCGGCTGGGCCTGTGCTTCCTAAGATGCTCTGGACACACAGTCAGGTCTGACTACGTAATTCCCTCTTTCCATTTACTGCTAGATTCCTGCCTCAGGCTTCTCTAGCCAGCAGGGACAGTTTCCTCAAAGACCCGCATCCACCCATCTTCCCAGGGCTTTGGAGCACCTCCTGTCTCCATGGTAACACAAAACACAAGGCGGGAGAAATGTATCACAGAGCAGGCAGAAAAGAAAGATATTATGGTGCAGTACTCTTGGTAAGCTAAAGAAGGTGCTGACTGTAAGAAAGTGGTCACAGGACAAGATGGGGCAATTGTTGGCTGTCCCATTTCTTGTATATTCTCCTAAAAGAGCTACAAGTGTTAGCACAGAAGAAACCTTAAAGTATGTGGAACTTTATAATCCACATTGTACCTGAAATTTAAAAAAAATTACCAGAGACCCACATTAATAATAATCTAGCAATTTATAGTTGATTAAGCTATTGAGATGAAAGGACTCAGTTAGTTGAGATACCAAGTATGAAAAGAAAAAGTTAAATAAATAATCCAGAATGGTTTATGTTAAAGACAAAGGAAAGCGTGTTAATATCACATGGCAGAATGTTCCTCTTTGAATTATTCAGCCTTAGTATTAGTGGCTCAGCTGTGTCTGACTCTTTGCAACCCCATGGACTGTCATGCCCTCCTCCAGGGGATCTTCCTGACCCAGGGATCGAACCCAGGTCTCTTGCATTGCAGGAAGATTCTTTACCGTCTGAGCCACCAGGGAAGATAATGTAAATTTTCCTAGTCTTTTTCAGTTTGGGGCACCAATCTAAATGGAGTATATAAGTCTATTTAGTACAGTGGTTTAGTATTTTCAAATTGTTGGTCAGTTCCAGCCTCTTGCTTGTTTACAAGCAGCATCTATAACTCATGGTGCAGCATATGAGGAATGGTAATGCTTCAATTTGAAGCAGAAGACATTCACACAAACACGTAACATCTACACATTATGAAACACACATTCATGTGGATATTTACCAGATACCGACTCTAAAAATACTTCATGCAAGCCTCTAAAATAATGCTGAACATCAACGCTAGAAGCTTGCTGTGAACTTCAGGACGTCTGTTAGAAACGCTGCACAGAACAGCTGGCTGCGAGGCCTTAGTGCGGCACCTGTGGACGCATTTCAGGCACCGGGACTGAGAGGTCCACAAAGTTGGCTCTGGACTCTGCTCTCTGAGGCAGCACACCCACAGTCAGACCGGCAGAGATTCAGGGAAGCTAAGCATACACCTGTAGAACTCGTAAGAGCTGAGATTTCATCAGTCAGTTACGAGCTACTGCCACCAGAGGTCAGACAGTCACACCGTCACTGGTCATCAAATGAGCACTAGAGCACCGAGAATAATTTATCTTTAGTGACTTAAAAATATGGAACGTAATACATTCTTTTATAACCGCTACAATACAGTAATAATATGTTTGCTAATTAACTATTCTATTTCTAATGACCTTAGATTTCGTCATGGTACCAGCTTTCCATACAGGCTCTCACTTGACTGGAACAGGAAAAAGATCATTTCAAGTAATGGAATCCTGTAACATAAAACAGCCTCTTCTGCAGTAGATCAAAGAAGTTCTGTGTTCTGCAGTTCTACCAAATCCATTTGGTGATCCTAATATTCAGGGCCTTTCCAACACCAATGATTTTATGTTTCTAATGTAATATCTTGTGTCTGTTTTCTTCCGGAATAGGCAAGCCATATCATCTTACATCTTATCCAAGGAAAGAAGTAATCAGTGCTGGAAGCTTGCTGTGAACTTCAGAATGTCTAATTATAATGAGGTGAGTCATTCCTCATTTGTCCAATGAGCTTTATTTACTATGTGTCAAACCAAGAATACTTGGTTAAAAAACAACAAAAATTTCAACTACAACACAATTTGCAAACATGAAATTCAGATTTAGTTCTAACAAAATATAGTCACTTTATCACCATCTGATTATAATGAATAAAATTACAATTAATAAAATACAGCAAGTCCCCTAAACATGAACAAGTTGCAAACTTGCGAAGCTGTGAACGCGTGTGCCATCAGCGTCAGGCGTGGCCACCACGGCAGCCTGTCCCCCGTCTCTCATCTCATCTCTCGGTCCTTGGCTCTCCCGTCCCCAACCCCTCCCTCCTGCATCAGTAACTCCTTTCCTGTCCACTGGATGCCAGTCCCATATGCCAGCTGCTGTATTTGTTGTTCTACTATACTTTTCAAGGTACTATACGGTAAGATTTTAATGATTTCACTTCTTGCATTTGTTTTTTCTGTATTATTTGTGTGACAAACTCTGTAAATCTATTAGAGTACAACACTATAGAGCCACCTGTGCTAGGACTGCACCTAGGCTAGCTTTGTTGGACTAACAAGCTGGACTCACAAACGCATTTTCCTAATGGAATATGTTCACATGCAGGGCACTCAGTGCAACTGTATGTTCTCCTCCCAACTTCAGGTTTTGTTTTATAAAAGACTAATAAAAAAACAATATTAATGTGTTTGATACCAAGGAAACATTTCATGCAAAGATGGGCTCAATAAAGGACAGAAATGGTAGGGACCTAACAGAAGCAGATGATATTAAGAAGAGGTGGGAAGAATACACAGAAGAACCGTACAAAAAAGGTCTTCATGACCCAGATAATCATGATGGTGTGATCACTCACCTAGAGCCAGACATCCTGGAATGTGAAGTCAAGTGGGCCTTAGAAAGCATCACTACGAACAAAGCTAGTGGAGGTGACGGAATTCCAGTTGAGCTATTTCAAATCCTGGAAGATGATTCTGAAAAAGTGCTGCACTCAAAAGGCCAGCAAATTTGGAAAACTCAGCAGTGGCCACAGGACTGGAAAAGGTCAGTTTTCATTCCAATCCCAAAGAAAGGCAATGCCAAAAAATGCTCAAACTACCGCACGTTTGCACTCATCTCACATGCCAGTAAAGTAATGCTCAAAATTCTCCAAGCCAGGCTTCAGCAATACATGAACCATGAACTTCCTGATGTTCAAGCTGGTTTTAGAAAAGGCAGAGGAACCAGAGATCAAATTGCCAACATCCGCTGGATCATCAAAAAATCGAGAGACTTTCAGAAAAACATCTAGTTCTATTGACTATGCCAAAGCCTTTGACTGTATGAATCACAACAAACTGTGGAAAATTCTGAAAGAGATGCCTGACCTGCCTCTTGAGAAATCTGTATGCAGGTCAGGAAGCAACAGTTAGAACTGGACATGGAACAACAGACTGGTTCCAAATAGGAAAAGGAGTACGTCAAGGCTGTATATTGTCACCCTGCTTATTTAACTTATATGCAGAGTACATCATGTGAAACGCTGGGCTGGAGGAAGCACAAGCTGGAATCAAGACTGCAGGGAGAAATATTAATAACCTCAGATATGCAGATGACACCACCCTTATGGCAGAAAGTGAAGAGGAACTAAAAAGCCTCTTGATGAAAGTGAAAGAGGAGAGTGAAAAAGTTGGCTTAAAGATGAACATTCAGAAAACTAAGATCATGGCATCTAGTCGCATTACTTCATGGCAAATGGATGGGTAAACAGTTAGAAACAGTGGCTGACTTTATTTTGGGGGCTCCAAAATCACTGCAGATGGTGCCTGCAGCCATGAAATTAAAAGACGCTTGGTCCTTGGAAGGAAAGTTATGACCAACCTAGACAGCGTATTAAAAAGCAGAGACATTACTTTGCCAACAAAGGTCTGTCTGGTCAAGGCTATGGTTTTTCCAGTGGTCATGTATGGGTGTGAGAGTTGATACTATAAAGAAAGTCAGCACTGAAGAACTGAAGCTCTTGAACTGTGGTGCTGGAGAAGACTCTTCAGAGTCCCTTGGACTGCAAGTAGATCCAACCAGTCCATCCTAAAGGAGATCAGTTCTGGGTGTTCATTGGAAGAACTGATGGTAAAGCTGAAACTCCAGTACTTTGGCCACCTGATGCGAAGAGCTGACTCATTGGAAAAGACCCTGATGCTGGGAAAGATTGAGGGCAGGAGAAGGGGACGACAGAGGATGAGATGGCTGGATGGCATCATTGACTCAATGGACATGAATTTGGGTAAACTCCGGGAGCTGGTGATGGACAGGGAGGCCTGGTGTCTGCAGTGCATGGGGTTGCAAACAGTCAGACACGACTGCGAGACTGAACTGAACTGACTGAACTGAACGTGTGTGAGCACTTACTAAGTGCCCGTCTGCATGAGGTGTTTTAAATGAGTCATCCTACAATCTAATCGAGTGAGATGTTGATTCTCTCCATTTCACAGAGGAGGAAGGGATGAGCTGAGAGGTTAAGAAACTTGCCCAAGGTCAGGAGCAACTTGAGGGTAGAGCTCAAATTCATGCACAATTGGAACCAGATTCAGCTCCAGGCTTCAAACTATAGCACTGTTATTTAACTGGAAAAAAAAAAAAGCTATAAATGCTGAAGGAGAAGTAGACAGTATTCCTGTGTTAGCAGAAGGAACCAAGAGGAACTATGAGACACTTCACTTTTACCGATATTATCTCTGACAAATAATTTAAAAATTTATTGAGCTCTCTAGTTAGACAGAACCAGGAATCTATTTTTCCAGGGTTTTTGCTTGTGTAGTATGAAGTACTGTCTATATTTAAAATTGCAATATAACTAGTTATTCATAGAAGAAGAAAAATTTATGGCCCAGATTCACTAATATGTTAGGAAATACGTAAAGCTAGTTATTTTGACAAATAAACCAGAATCGAGTGGCGAAACCATACACTACTGGGAGCAGGACCTGTGCTTTGCTCACCCCTCGTGGTGTTGAGAGCAGTGCTCTGCATGCAGTACGTTGTACTCCCTGAGCGTTACGCTCAAGGGGGCAGAGGCTATGTTCCATCAATTTCTGGCATGCTGTAGGATCCAAGAGGGACAACATGTGTTCATTCATTGAGTCCAAAAGTATGAACAGTGGGTGCATTATGCTAGGTGTCAGGAGTACAGCAAGAATGAGCAGACACATCTCCTGCCTTCAGGAAGCCTACAACCTAACCACCTTGATATATCTATATTTACCTACATATATCTATATTTCCCTATCATCTATATATGTTGTATCTCTATATCTATATAACAAGGAGAAACAGCAAGAACTGCTTAAAAAGTGTTCTGAGCTGTCAATTATGCCTCTCATTTTGTAAATGCATTATTGAATTTGGTATCTGTTATGATATCTTTTAGCAAAATTAGGATCTGTGCCTCTTAAATAATACACACAAACACTTACGTCCTGTGGGCGTGTTAGATTTCAGAAGAGAATGCTTAGAGGGGAGGGGATGTCCCTTTTGGTAGATGACAAATGAAGGGAACGCAAGCAGAAGGTAACAGGCTCTGGTTAGAGAACGTCTTCTAAGGAGAGCCAATGAATGAGGCCATTTGGGGGACGGATGGAAAGGCAGGAGATGGGAGAGAAGAAAGAGCCTACACAGGAATGCAGGAAAGGACCCAATCAAATCGGGGAGAGCTCATAGCTGGTGAACTGGGCAGGATCTGAGGAGCAACACATGAAGGAGATGGATTTGGACTCAGAATTTCTGAGTCCCAGGCACTTTGGCTCCAGACGCAGATGAGAGCGGTGCTGCCTCCCCCGTTCTTCCCTGCAGTTAAAGCTCTGTTAGTCTCCTTGCAGGCAAGGCTGTGCTCACAGGGCGCAGAGCGACCTGGATCCACTGCTCTACACGGGCCTCTTTTGAGAGACTGGTGTTCCGGTTTCCACTCTCTGTGGTCAGTGTGGAATCAGTCACAGTGTTCCAGCAGGGAGGCCACTCCCCAGGAAGTGCCCCGGCCCGCCTTGTTCATGCTCATTGCATCCTCTTCTTTTCCTCCTGCATTTACCAGAAGCATGATGGGCTTGGGTAACTGACTTTTAATGTATGCCTTCTCCACTGCGTTCTACCAGACATCTCTCACTGGGTCTCAGTCAAATGGAGACGCTGATGCTGCTACCATGCACTGTGCCTCTGTGTGCTGGACACAATGAGCGGGCGGCTTCAGTGACTGTCCCACGCCATTGTCTGGGAAGCTGCTGCCGACAGCCCCGTTACACAAGAAAACCAAGGCCCTGAGGTCGGCCACTCCCTGTTAGACCAGGACAACACTCCTGGCTCTGCAACTGTGTCTCCCCCACTAGAGAGGCTGTGACGATTGCCTCAGACGGATTAAAGGCCCTTATGTTGGGGGCAAGGTTAGCTTTACTACCTCTGCTGCCATCTCTACAGATTTGATTTTAGCTGAGCTTACTGCCACAGAACAACCTTTCCATTTACCAAGCTGTAGGCTCACTGATTTGTTTGTTCTTTAGAGTTACATGAAAAAGAACCATCAGCAATTTCCCTGGCTCATCTGGTTAGCTGCAAACTCCACACCTGTGGTGAGTTGGGTCAGAGGGTGTTCACTTACGGGGCTGTGGGTGGTGGTGATGAAGTCGCTCAGTTGTGCCCGACTGTTGTGACCCCGTGGACTGCAGCCCACAGGCTCCTCCGTCCATGGGGTTCTCCAGGCAAGAGTACTGGAATGGGTTGCCATGTCTTCCTCCATGGGTCTTCAAACCCAGGAAAGACATATCTTGCTTGATCTCTCCTGTGCTGCAGGCAGTCTCTTGCATTGCAGGGGATCCTTTACTGACTGAGCCACCAGGGAATTACACTTATGGGTTAGTTTATATCTAAAAGGGCCTCCCAGGTGGCGTTAGTGGTTAAAGAATCCAGGAGATGCAAGAGACACGGGTTCAATCCCTGGTTTAGGAAAATATCCTGGAGGAGGGCATGGCAACCCAGTCCAGTATCCTTGCCTGGAGAATCCCACGGCCAGAAGAGCCTGACAGGCTACAGTCCACGGGGTCGCACAGAGTCGGACACAACTGAGCACAGCACAGCAAAAGGAAAAACTGTAAGGGATTCTTCTCAGCACTCTCATTCACTTTTTATACCCTAGAATGATTCTCTTCATCTCTATTTCAGCACCTTTCTTTTTTTACTTGCAAAGATTAAATAAGCCAAACCTTCACAGGATGTTTATGACAAAAACCTGTACGAAAGCTCTCAGATGTGGAGAGACCACCACATTGTATGCCATTATTGGGGTCTACTCATCACAAATCTTGATGTGTTTTGCCCTCTTCTCTGATGGTTACAGCAGGAAGATTAGTAACATGTACTCCTGAGGTCATGTAACTCTGAGTAAAAGCTGAGCCGTAGATGCTTTAACAGAATAATTGATCAAGCAAGATATGTCTTTCAATGTAAAAAACACAAACTCACTTCTAATATTTTCAGTATAACCTATTTCATCAGTGAACTGGCTTATGCTTACATGTAGTATCATTAAATTCATGGTTAAAGTGATAAACCAGTCATGCATATTTATGTGTTAACTTTCTGGGAATAGGTGGGTAGATATCCAAATTTTGACTATTATCTGATGAGAATGGCAGCAATACTACTTATGAATTATAGCTCTTTGTCATTTAAAATAATCTCCTTAAAGCATGATAACAGCAATACATTTAAGAATCAAATTTAAGGATCTCAGGGCCTCTATTAATAAATTATGAAAAGCTTTTTTTTAAAGTGGTGTGAGGGAGACACGCTTGGGGTAGAAAGGAGATTTTTCTTCCTTAGAGCCAGAGAAATATTTCACATTTTTGTAAAATGCTGGCACTTTTCTTAGTGACGTCCTTCGACTATCCTGAAAAAGACGTATCTATGGCTTTTTTTTTGAGTAGTAACTAACACATTATGTTCACGAATAAACTGAGAACGAGCAAACAGGCTACGAAGAACCACTGAAACCGCTAATTAAACACAAGCACTCTTGCTCTTGTATTCTTGCCTTTCCCAAGTGTCTTCCTGATTCTCCTTGGCTGTCAAATACAGGTCTCAAAGAAGCAGGTGTGCGCACACATTAGCACACACGGCATTCATTTAATCCCCCTGTGAGGTGGTTACTGCTTATTTCCATTTACCAACAAGGAGACTGAGCCCAGACAGTGAGTGGGTTGCTCCGTGGCCCGGCGAGGAAAGGCAGAGGCAGCACGAACACGCAAGTCCCCGTGCGCCACGCGGCGCCCTGCCACTGTCTTCGGGGTCACAGTCGAGCCGATCTGCTGAAGGCGGTGCTCTGTATTGTAGATGTGGCTGGCTACTATGAAGAGAGATGGCAAAGTGGTGCTGGTGTTTGCGTAGGAAAAAAATACAGTGGAGCTGCAGGAGAGCAAAGCAGCTAGGAGCTTAAAGACTTTGTAGGAAAAGAGTCTGAGGGAGAAAAAGGCAAAGTTTTGCTGATCATAACTTTGGCTTTTATGGGGAATATATGTGGGGTCTGATACATTTATTCTGAAATTACCTTGTTTCTCTTTTATTTGCTTTAATCCGAGATGAATGAAAATCTATATTCAAAGTTAACATTTCAGTGACTTAGAACTGAAAATCCCCAAATAAAATGTGCCACTACCTGTGGCTTTCTGTCACCTAGACTCAGCTTTGTCATTCACACGAGGAACACTTTTCTAAGATCCTTTTCCATTCTAAAGTCCTTTGATACAATGAAGAAAATAAAATTACACAAAAAATAATGTGATAGATATTTGTTAGTAGAATCTTCTATAGGAGAAAGAAGTAGATAAACCACAGAAAATGTGACGCTCAGCCTTTCACCCTTTCTTCTGAAACGAAGGAACATGCAGGAGCCTCACTTCAGACACTATGACGACAGAGCATTTCTAAGCTGTCAATCTGCCCATTGCTGCTGGTTGGACTTAGCGCCTTGGAGATGCCGTGTACGCTTCTTATCTTATACAGTAAGAACGACATCACAAAGGCTGTCTAGTCACATTGATGTTCTACTTGACAAAGAAAGACAGTCACAGGTGGTTGCCAGCAGGCGTCCTCACAGGTTCTAACAGAATAAACAGGAAAATGATGAAGCACTTTGGGCTCTTCAGAGAAAAGTTGCTGATATTTAATAAATTCAAGGATCTTTTTTCCCATTGGAATAATGTAAAGAATGCTTTCATTGACAAAACAGGGCATTCACTTTTAACATATTTTTAGACATTTCCTTTGTTGTGCCAAATACAGTGTCCAATAAACCTAGGGCTAGAGGTACAGAAAGTTTTGTAGACCAGGAAGGCTTTTGCCTGCTTGGTGCCAGAGGTTTATCACAGTTAATACACCAGGTGAGCACATTCTAAAGCAGATCCCATCACACACCCTCAGGCAAAACCATGTGCACCAAAGCATTGCAGAAACAGCCTTCAGAAGTAGAACAGAGCGTGGCACAACAATGGAAACACTGCAAAGACCAGAACCTTTCATGATCTTTGACAAGTGATGGTATATAAAACGGAAACAACTTCAGAGCCATGCGGGTGCTGGGGGTTCATGTAAAAGCAGCATCCCTTTCTCTTTGTCTGCTCTTAGTGGAGCCTCTGCATAAAGAGAGTCTAGACCAAAAGGCAATATTAAAAACAAAAGGTTAGAGATCATCATGGGACATTAATTATGCAAAAGAAGGCAAACTGAATTTAATCAGAAGCAGCAGACTCAGGGCAGGAAGAATTTTCTCTTTTTGACAGAAGCAGTTAGGGAAACATTTATGGTAATACCACAGCATCTGCTGATTACAGTCAAAGCTGCAGGACACCAACGTTAAATCACTGAGCCATCCTGACAGCTCCTGGGTACTCAAGTCACATCGAACAGAAATTTACAGTGAAATTCATCCAAGTCTAAAAATCAGCCAACATGTTTAAACCAGAGAGAAGTAACTTAGTTTGGATTAAAAAAAAAAAAATTTTAAAAGGAAATTACAGCTGATAAAACTTTTCATCTAATATATGTCCTCAATAAGTATATATTTTAAAAGAACACATGAATTTTCAGATCTGTTAATATACTTTGAGATAATAAGGTTTTGAAATTTGGAGAAAGAATTTTATAAGGTCAAAAATATAAGAAGTAGAGTTTTAACTCTTTTTACAAAAAGGACAAAATCTGACATCTCAGTGCTTTGAAATGATATATCTAAAGGATTCAGCATAATTAATTAGAATAATAACTTTTGAACAATTAACTTGGTTGCTAAGCAAATGTAAGTAAAACTAAAAGCTCACAGAAATAATGAACTACAATGCAGTGTAACATTAGGATGATTATTCTATAAAACGCCTATAGAAAAACAGACATTACCATTACCCATCTGGGAGTTACTAAAATGATAATTAAAAGACTAATGAGCTTCTATAGATATTATTAACTAAAACTGTCATACTTAGGTGTTTCAGTGGTCTTTCTAGTGGTCAAAACCACAAAGATTTAAATTTAAATCTTTGAATGACCCAGAAGCCCAGAGAACAAAACACTGTGTTCAAATCTTCGAGATTAAAATTCACAAAAGTAAATGTCTCATATTTTATCCAAAATCAACAGCAAAGATTTTCTTTCCCCAGTTGCTTTGGGAGTTCATCTAAATATTATTCATAATATGAGAGACTAAGGGAAAAGGAAACAAAATACTTTAAAATGACTATTTTTGAAGGAAGTGATTGAAACCCAAGTCACAAGGGATGCCTCTATTGTTGTTTTTTCCCTCAGCCAGATAAACTGCTTAAAAATATGTTTGCTTCAGTTAATCACTACCACAACATTCATTTGCAATTTCAAAAGCTGAACTTCTTCCTAAATACATTAGAAATGTCTCTAGACCTCTATTTATAGACCTAACCTATTGATGGTAAAAATGCAACTGAGTAGTTGAAAACAGACCAAAAAACCACTAATAACTGAAAAGGTCAAAATATGGAGCCACTGAAAATTTCAGCTTCACAAATAAGCCAATACATAATTGAATAATGAATTAATGAATCTTTTTTGTGCACCTATATGTATGAGCTATAGAGTTACATACCACCAAGAAGTTGGAGGTACTGTTAATGGTCTGAAAGGGATCACGGACAAAAGAAGTGCTTATTTGGCTCACTTTTAGTCTCAGGGAAGTACCAGGTGAGTTGTGCACACAACAAATGCACTAGGATTTCAGAGGAGTGAGATCTTCCTGAAGATAGTTTAAGTGAAGGCAGGCTTCACACTGGCAGGGACTCAGTTGAGCTTTGCAGTAATAATGGGACTAAGACACTTCAGAAACAATTTGCAGGGTATCCCTCTTAAGGGGAAATCTACTAAAAACTATTACAAAGGTCCCATCTAGTAGATCTTAAGGTTCAGGACAAGTGACACTCATGTAGATGAACATATGAAGACAATCAAGACAACGTAACATGGGTCATCGAATACTAACTTTTTTAACATCAAATTGTGTCAGGGAAGACACACAGAAAACATTCTTCTAATGGTGCCTAACCCAATAACAGCTGTCTCCCTAGAAGGGGTTACAGACTAGTTGACTCTGAGGCATGGAAGGAAAGCAATGATTGTGCGGGAGGCAAATTTGAATCTCTTGTTACGGATTAAAAGATTTCAAGAATTTAGCAACTTATTTCTTTTGTTCCAGCAAAGTCTCTTCAAAGGACACAAATATTCTGGGAAGTTTAAATATAGGGCAGCAAATTAAGAGGGTTTGAATAGACTGAGGAAAGAGGCATTCAGCCGGTCGGAGAGAAGGGGGTGAGCCTCCAGCATCTTGTCTGGAGGACAGCAGACCCCGCTGATCCACCGCACTCTGTCCCCTCCAGCACCCACACAAGGAAGGAATGAATGAGCTGGGGAAGCGGGAGGCACAGGTGGCATGGTAAAAACAGACGAAGGCGCTAAAAGGGGTTGCACTAAAATAAAAAACAAACGGAGCAGTCATCACAGACAGATGGCTGCTGATAGAGAAGAAAGCTGATCAGACAGCTAGCAGCATACTATCTGGTGCTCCAGAATCAATGGAGAAACCTCCCTCTTCCTGGGAAGGAATACAATCCAGGGGAAGGAACGAGAAGAGAGCTCTTCTCTAAGTTTGGGTGGAGACTGCCATGTGACAGAAGTTCACTCCTATGTAGATTTTGACAGCCGAAGTTGGGGAACACGTTGATT
The DNA here is from genome assembly GCF_055505025.1 of Bos grunniens. Classification (NCBI taxonomy): domain Eukaryota; kingdom Metazoa; phylum Chordata; class Mammalia; order Artiodactyla; family Bovidae; genus Bos; species Bos grunniens. The sequence goes on along the minus strand of NC_141176.1, from coordinate 3,031,480 downwards.
TTTAAGGTAGGCATGCTCAGCAGACTAAGGAAACAACTGTATAAAGCAGTAAAGATATAAAGCATGCAAGTGGGGCTTGTGTGAGTCGCTTAGTCGCGTCCAATACTTTGCGGCCCCGTAGACTGTAGCCCACCAGGCTCCTCTGTCCATGGGATTCTCCAGGCAAGAGTAGTGGAGAGGGTTGCCATTTCCTTCTGCAAGTGGGGCTTGGAGCAAACTCATCACAGAAGAGAAAACTGAAGAAACTCAGACCATATTGATTAGCCCCCAGGACATTTTTAATCCCACCAAAGTAACCACTCTTTCCAGATAGTATTAAGTATAGACATTGAGAACTGGAACGTCATCAACTCCAAAGGCATTTTGCCCAAGAGGAAACTAAGGCCCAGGGAGATTGACTCACGGGTCCTAGAACCCATTATGAAAGAAGGGTAACATGATGGTTAAGCAGCTCCCAGCTTTGGGGGCAGGCCAAATGAGGTTTAAACCCTAGATCTTACTCCATTAAATGTTTATAATTCAGTTTAATTTCATTTGTCTGTAGGTACTTTATTCCATGATACACATCCCAGTGTTCTCCCTGTATGTTTCAATGTGTACTTATACTCTGCTCTTTCTTCAGGGAGCAGGCAAGAAATACCAAGTTTGGAGGACACAGATGTACAAAGTTGGGCCAAACGACTTACTAGGCAAGCTAGTGAAAGAAGCTTGGCCTATGTGCAGTTCTTGTTGCTGGGACACAGTACATTTGCCCATTGACGCAATTTCCCCAGTATTGCAATTCTACATAGAAGAGGAATTTATTTACTTAATGGAATGAAAATATGGCACATTTGTACCAGTGTTGGTTTCTGCTATTTTTCATTACAACTGCATGGCGTTTCAGCTACATTATGGGTTATACAGACTCTTGAGGGCTAGCCTGGGAAGGTACCCATCATTTGTAACATTTATAACATTGTTTCTGTGGGAAATTGCTTTGCGAATTTCAAAACAACTGATTTAAAAATTAACTTTGGGAATACAACTGGTTTCAAAGTAGAAGACTGTACCTCCACATTTCATATAATTGGTTACTTAATTCATGCATTGAAGAAACAGTAACAGATTGCCTACTATACACTTACCAGTCATGGTGCTGGGGCTGGGAACGCAAAGGCAAAAAAGGTCCTAAACCTTGAGGCACTCAAGGCACTCAGGAGGAGGACTGCTGGGTCCTAGTAGCTCTAGTTTTAGTTTTGTAAGGAACCTTCATACCGCTGTTCTCTATAGTGGCTGTATCAATTACATTACAGTGTAGGAGGATTCCCTTTTCTCCACTTCCTCTCCAGCATTTACTGTTTGTAGATTTTCTGATGATGGCCATTCTGACTGGTGCAAGGTAATATCTCATTGCAATTTTGATTTGCATTTCTCTAATAATTAGCAATATTGAGTGGCATTCTTTTCACATGCCTCTTGACCATCTGTATGTCTTCTCTGGAGAAATGTCTATTTAGGTATTCTGTCTATGTGTGTGTGTGTTTTATATTGAGTTGCATGAGTTATTTGTAAATTTGGGAGACTAATTCTGCATCATTTGCAAATATTTTCTCCCAGTCTGTGAGCTGTCTTTTTGTTTTGTTTATGGTTTCCTTTGGTGTACAAAAGCTTGTAAGTTTGACTAGGTCCTGTCTATTTTTGTTTTTATTTCCATTACTCTAGTAGATGGCTTGAAAAACATATTGCTGTGATTTATGTCAGAGAGTGTTCTGCCTATCTTTTCTTCTAAGAGTTTTATCGTATTTAGTCTTACATTTAGATATTTAATCTATTCTGAGTTTATTTTTGTGTATGGTATTAAAGAATGTTCTAATTTCATTTTTCTTACATGTAGCTGTCCAGTTTTTCCAGCACCATTTATTGAAGAGACTGTCTTTCCTCCATTGTTTAGTCTTTCCTTCTTTGTTGTAGATTAATTGACTAAAGGTACATGGATGTATTTATGGGCTTTCTCTCCTGTTCCATTGAACTATATTTCTGTTTTTGTGCCAGTACACACTATTTTGATGACTGTAGCTTTGTAGTATAGTTTGAAGTCAGGGAATCTAATTCCTCCAGCTCCACTTTTCTTTCTCAAGATTTCTTTGGCTATTTGTGGTCAGTCTTTTGTGTTCCATACACATTTTAGGATATTTTGTTCTAGTTCTGTGAAAAATGCCACTGGTAATTCAAAAGGGATTGTATTGAATCTGTAGATTGCCTTGCTAGTATAGCCATTTTGACAATATTGATTCTTCTAATCCAAGAACATGGTGTATCTTTTCACCTCTTTGTATCATCTTTGAGTTCTTTTAGCATCTTACAATACAGGTTTTTTGTCTTCTTAGGTAGGTTTACTCTGATGTATTTTATTCTTTATGATGTGATGGTAAAGGGGATTGATTCTTTAATTTCTCTTTCTGATTTTTCATTGTTAGTGTATAGAAATGCAACAGATTTCTGGGTATTAATTTTGTATCCCACAACTTTACCAAATTCATTGTTAAGTTCTAGTAGCTTTCTGATAGCATGGTTAGGAGTTTCTATGTACAGAATCATGTCATCTACATCTTATTTACTTATTTTAGTTTTGGCTGCACTGGGTCTTCATTGCTGTGTGCAGGCTTTCTCCAGCTGCAGAGACTGGGGGTGACTCTCTGCTGTGGCGGCAGGCTTCTCACTGCAGTGGTTTTCTCTTGTTGCAGAACATGGTGTGTGGGCTTTAGGCATGTGGCAGTCAGGCTCAGTCGTTGTGGCACATGGGCTTAGCTGTCCCATGGCATATGGGATCCTCCAGGACCAGGAATCAAACCCATGTCTCCTGCATCGGAAGGCAGATTCTTAACCACTGGACCACCAGAGAAGTGCAACAGTGACAGCTGTACTTCTCCTCTTCCAGCTGCATCCCTTTCACTTCTTTTTCTTCTATGACTGCTGTAGCTGGGACTTTCAAAACGATGCTGAATAAAAGTGATGACACTGGAATCCTTGCCTTGCTCCTGACCTCAGAGGAAACGCTTTCATCTTTTCACCACTGAGTATGATACTAGCTGTAGGTTTGTCATATCTGGCATTACTACATGGAGGTATGTTCCCTCTCTGCCTACTTTCTGAAGTTTTTCTTGTTTTTAATCATAAATGGAGGTTGAATTTTGTCAAAAGCTTTTTCTGCATCTATTGAGATGATGATATAGTTTTATTCTTTAGTTTGTTGATGTGGTTGATTGATTTGCAGATGTTGAAAAATCTTTGCAACAAAAGCTAAAGGAACTTTTCTAAGCAGTAAAGAAAAGGCCATAACTAGAAACAAGAAAATTATAAATGGAAAAGCTCAGTGGTAAAGGTAAATATGGAACAACAGACTGGTTCCAAATAGGAAAAGGAGTACGTCAAGGCTGTATACTGTCACCCTGCTTATTTAACTTCTATGCAGAGTACATCAGGAGGAACGCTGGGCTGGAAGAAGCACAAGCTGGAATCAAGATTGCCAGGAGAAATATCAATAACCTCAGATATGCAGATGACACCACCCTTACGGCAGAAAGTGAAGAGGAACTAAAAAGCCTCTTGATGAAAGTGAAAGAGGAGAGTGAAAAAGTTGGCTTAAAGCTCAACATTCAGAAAACTCAGATCATGGCATCCGGTCCCATCACTTCATGGGAAATAGGTGGGGAAACAGAAACAGTGTCAGACTTTATTTTTGGGGGCTCCCAAATCACTGCAGATGGTGATTGCAGCCATGAAATTAAAAGATGCTTACTCCTTGGAAGGAAAGTTATGACCAACCTAGATAGCATATTCAAAAGCAGAGACATTACTTTGCCAACAAAGGTCCATCTAGTCAAGGCTATGGTTTTTCCTGTGGTCATGTATGGATGTGAGAGTTGGACTGTGAAGAAGGCTGAGCACCGAAGAATTGATGCTTTTGAACTGTGGTGTTGGAGAAGACTCTTGAGAGTCCCTTGGACTGCAAGGAGATCCAATCAGTCCATTCTGAAGGAGATCAGCCCTGGGATTTCTTTGGAAGGAGTGAAGCTGAAACTCCAGTACTTTGGCCACCTCATGCGAAGAGTTGACTCATTGGAAAAGACTCTGATGCTGGGAGGGATTGGGGCAGGAGGAGAAGGGGACGACAGAGGATGAGATGGCTGGATGGCATCACCAACTTGATGGATGTGAGTTTGAGTGAACTCTGGGAGTTGGTGATGGGCAGGGAGGCCTGGTGTGCTGCAATTCATGTGGTCGCAAAGAGTTGGACACGACTGAGTGACTGAACTGAACTGAAGTGAAAGGTAAATATACAGCGCGAGCTCAGTTGCTTCAGTCTTGTCCAGTTCTCTGCAAAACCGTGGACTATAGTGCACCAGGCTCCTCTGTCCATGGGATTCCCTGGGCAAGAACACTGGAGTGGGTTGCCATGCCCTCTTTCAAGGAATCTTCCCAACCCAGGGATCATGCCCATGTCTCCTGTGTCTCTTGCATTGCAGGCAGATTTTTTTCACCACTGAACCACTGGGGAAGCCCAAACATACAGTAAAGGTAGGAAACCATCTCCACACAAACACGATATCAAAACAGCAATTGTAAGAAGAGGAGAACACAAGTGCAGGATATTGGAAGTGTGTTTGAAATTAAAAGACAGCAACTTAACCAATCTTGTTTATATATAGACTGCTATATCAAAATCTTATAATAACTGTAAACCAAAAATCTACAACAGGTATGCACATAAGAAAGGAAAAGGAAAAACACAACACCGAAGTTAGTTATCAAATCACAAGAGAAGAGAACAAAAGTGGAACAGAAGAAAAACGACCTATAAAAACAAATCCAAAACAATTAACAAAATGGCACTAAGAACAAATATTTCAATCATTACTTAAATGTAAGTAGATTAAGGGTTCCAACCAAAAGACACAGACTGGCTGAATGGATACAAAAACAAGACCCATATATGTTGTCTACAAGAGATCTACTTCAGATCTAGGGACACATACAGACAGAAAGTGAGGGGATGGAAAAATGTATTCTAAGCAAATGGAAATCAAAAGGAATATGGAGTATCAATAACATAGAAGGCAAAATATAGAGTTTAAAGCAGAGACTCTTACGAGGACAAATAAAGACAGCATATAATGAATAAGGGATCAATCTAAGAAGAAGATATAACAGTTGTAAATATATATGCACACACGTAAGAGCACTTTAATATACAGGGCAAATACTAACAGCCATAAACGGAGAACTTGACAGTAACAAAATAATGTTTTGGAAGACTTTAAACCTCACTTACACCAATGGACAGATCGTCCAGATAGAAAATCAATAAGGAAACTCAGGCTTTAAATGAACCATTAGACCCGATGAACTTAATTGACATTTACAGAACACTCCATCCAAAAGCAGCGGAATACACATTCTTCTCAAGCGCACATGGGACATTCTCAGGACTGATCACACGCTGTACCACAAGGTGAACCTTGGCAGATTTAAGAAAACTGAAATCATATCAAACATCTTTTTCCCACCACAAAGCTCTGAGCCTAGAAATCAACTACAAGAAAAAAAAAAAACACAAAAACTGTCAACAACACAAACACATGGAGGCTAGACAATACGCTACTAAACAGCTAATGGGTCACCAAAGAAATCAGAGAGGAAATAAAAGATATTAGAGACAAATGACAATGAAAGCGTAAGGATCCGAAACCCATGCGTGCTAGGTCGCTTCAGTTGTGTCTGAATCTCTGCAACCCTAAGAACTCCTCTCTCCACGTGATTCTCCAGGCAGGAATATTGAAGTGGGTTGCCATTTCCATCTCCAGGGAATCTTCCCAACTCAGGGATTGAACCCAAGTCTCTTACGTCTCCTACACTGGTGCAATGCAGCAAAAGCAGTTCTAAGAGGGAAGTTGACAGTAATAGAATCTTACCTCAGGAAAACAAGAAAAATCACAAATAACCAACCTTACAACTAAAGAAAGAGAGACAAACAATCCCAAAGAAGGAAAGAAATTAGAAAGATCAGAACAGAAATACATGAAAAAAAAAAAAAATGAAGAAATCAATAGAAAAGATCAATGAAAGTAAAAACTAGTTCTTTGAAAAGATAATCAACATTGTCAAAACTGACAAACCTTTAGCCAGACTCATCAAGAAAACAAGGGAGAGAGTTGTTTTTTTTTAATATTGTGTTGTGTGAGCTGTTTGCATATTCTGGAGATCAGTCCCTTGTTGGTTGCATTGCTTGCAAATTTTTCTTATTTTGAAGGTTGTACATTTATAGAATGGAACATTACTCAGACATAATAAAGATGAAACAATGCCATTTGAAGTAACATAGATGAACCTAGAGATTATCATGGAGAAGGAAATGGCACCCCACTCCAGTACTCTTGCCTGGAGAATCCCAGGGATGGGAGAGCCTGGTAGGCTGCAGTCAGTCCATGGGGTCGTGAAGAGTCGGACACGACTGAGCAACTTCACCTTCACTTTTCACTTTAATGCACTGGAGAAGGAAATGGCAACCCACTCCAGTGTTCTTGCCTGGAGAATCCCAGGGACGGGGGAGCCTGGTGGGCTGCTGTCTATGGGGTTGCACAGAGTTGGACACGACTGAAGGGACTTAGCAGCAGCAGCAGCAGAGATTATCATACTGAGTGAAGTAAGCCAAACAGAAAGACAAACATATGATATCACTTATAATATGGATTCTAAAAAAAATGATACAAATGAACTTATATACAAAACTGAAATAGACCCACAGACATAGAAAACAAACTCATGGTTACCAAAGTGGGGAGGGGTGAAGGGGATAAATTAGGAGTTCAGGATTAAAATATGCACATTATATATAAAATAGATGACCAACAAGATCTTTTTCTTGATACCAAGGGGAAAAAAAATATGATAACCTGTGAAATGCAGATTGTAAAATGTACTTAAGGTATACAGGGAATAAGAAAGAAGCTCAAGGAACTATACCTGATATTTTATAATAACCTGTAAGGGAAAATAATCTGAAAAGAAGATTGTATATCTGCATAATGAATCACTTTGTTGTACATATGAAATTAACACAACATTGTAAATCAACTGTGTTGTTGCTCAGTCGCCCGGTCATGTCTGACTCTTTGTGACCCCATGGACTGCAGCACGCCAGGCCTCCCTGTCCCTCACCATCTCCCAAAGTTTGCCCAAGTTCATGTCCATCAACTATACTTCAATATACTTCAACAGAAAAAGAGAAAAAACTTCTTCAGCAAAAGTGAACCCTATCCCACCCCACCCCCCAAAAGGACCACAATTAGTGTATAAGCAAAGTTGGTCCCTTTTGGGGCCTCTGGACTATCTTATCTTCTTGTCTTTTCCAAAGGAAAGAAGATGACTAGATCCAGAAAGTTACAGAGATTCCTGCCCTGCACGGAGAATGGAGATTTCTGCCTCCTTATCTCATTTCATTAGTATTGTTTTTAACTCTGTGTGTTGTATTATTAACCTTCACAAATCTTTTGCTAAATTATATGAAATCAAAGATGATAAGAGCTTGCCCAATGATATTTAGTGTTTTAGGAAATATGATAAAGGATCAGCATGTAAAATAAAAGTTGGCTTATCTTAACAATTTTCTTATGCTTACTTCTGTTAAACTAATGTGCTTTTACATTAGCAAAATTATGATTTTTTTTCACTATAAGAAACCATTTCACTGTAAACACATGCTTCAGGAAATTAAAAATAAAAGTTCATCTGATACTTCAGTGTGTACACAGATCAATTTTAGTTAATGCATGTAGAACTAATAACTAAAAGAGAGGAAACAAAGCTAGAGAAACGGAAAGGAGACAAAAAGGGAAGTGTTTCTGCTCAAGTACATTTTATGTTTACCAGGAATTTTTTTAATATTCAAGTACATATCCATGTGCAGATGGCTGAAGGAGAGTGTTTAGGACTAAGTAAACTATGCTTCTTTCATGTGTAATATAAATAAAAGGACATAGTCCACTGATCCATTATAAGCACTAGTTAAAAATAATCCCGACCCTTCAGCATGAAGCTTATGCAATGTACTCATTAGGACTTCATTCAGCCTAAGGCAAGTCAAAAAGGGTTTTAAAAATCCACACATAAAATTCAGAATATAGGATACCCCAGCTATAGTTGTTAGTATTCTGTTCTATGCTTTTGGTGAATAAAAATGGAATTAAATTTTATGTTTTTCCTATCTTACTTGGTTCAGATTCCTTACAGCTTTGAGAAAAGTGGTTCCCCACCCCCCAAGAAAAGAATGTCAGTTTTCATAGCTATTTTCCTGAATCCTGAGAATTTGTCAATAAAATTTTGGTGAGCAAAAGGAGGGCTGAGGTTTAGGAGTGGGATGCTAAAAAGGGGTGTAAATGATAAATATTGGTAACATGGTAAATTTGGAGCCAAAGAGATTATCAGTTTCTAATTGTGTCCCTCCTCCAGCCCTTCTATACTGCACACCATCCCTCCAAAGCAAGAAGTTCTATACTCTTGGTTGTCTGGAATCCTCAACATGGTTCCCACCTATAACCCACGTTCTAGAAAACAAAGAATGTTAGAGCCCCAGTCTCACTCTATTCTGTTTGAGGCTGACAATATTATAACCACAGAACTTCAGGTTTTCTTTCACAGGAAACTGAAGCTCAGAGTGGTCAAGAGACATGCCTCAAATGAACAGTTAGTGCACACACTTTCCATATAAAAACCACCCACCACCAGCGCCCCTCCTCTATGAGGCCTCTGAAAACTAGTCTACGCACCTCCTCTGCGACACAAAGAGCCTCTCCTGGATTTTATGGTTGGTGGGCTCTGTGTTGCTCCTTGGGAATTATTTTGTTCGAATTTACCTGTCAAAAGTGTGAAATACTGAATATAATAAAGTCTTTCCTCTGACTCCAACTCTTTCTTTAATCATACAGCTTATGTTCTATTGGGAGAGGCAGGCATTAAACAAATAATCCAACAAATATGTAATTATAACTTGTAAATGCAATGAAGGAAAAGTAAAGGATGCAATTATGAAGTGTAACAGGGGACCTGACTTAAGTTTCAGAGACAAGGCAGTTATAGGAATGCTTCAGTGAGAAAATAATATTTGAGACCAGAAAGATAATTAAAGACTTAGTGATGCAGGTTTAATGGGAGAACATCATTCCAGGCAGAAAACTCTGCATAAAGCCTGTGTGTGGAAGACTCCTGTGGTTAGAAAACGTGACCTAAGGCAAGTGATTCAGTCACTCAGCTGAGACCTGGAGAGGCCTGGGATCTTACTCCAAGAACCACCGGGGGCCACTGACAGATATTAAGCGGGAATGTGACCTGCCGAGATGTGTATCTCTCTGATGGTCCTTGTCATAAAACTCAGTTTTAACTTTTTATTTTATATTGGAGTAAGGCAATGGCACCCCACTCCAGTACTCTTGCCTGGAAAATCCCATGGATGGAGGAGCCTGGTAGGCTGCGGTCCATGGGGTCGCTAAGAGAGCAACTTCACTTTCAGTTTTCACTTTTATACATTGGAGAAGGAAATGGCAACCCACTCCACTGTTCTTGCCTGGAGAATCTCAGCGGCGGAGGTCTGATGGGCTGATGTCTATGGGATCGCACAGAGTGGGACACGACTGAAGCGACTTAGCAGCATAGATGATTAACAATGCTGCGTAAATTTTAAGTGTACAGCAAAGTGATTTAGTAATATATATACACGTATCTCTTCTTTTTCAAATTCTTTTCCCAATTTAAGTTGTTACTTAATATAGAGCAAAATTTCCTGTGCTATACAGTAGGTCCTTGTTAGTCTATACTACTATATTTAAAATGGATAACCTACCTGAACTCAGCTTTTATAGTATATGTCCTGAGTTCAAAGAATGAAGAGAGTTATCAGTGCAAAGTCTTCTCTCTTAGTTGTAAAAACAATTGAAGGCAAGAGCTCTTTTGATAGTCCTTAAGTAGCATCATACAATATTTAGTATCTTAGTACTGTAATCTAAGATGAAAACAAATTGCAGAGCAAAAATAGCATACTTTCCAATCTTAGAGAAAAGTAACAAAGTTCATGCAAAATTCAAAAAGTATGTGCTACCTACAAAATAGTGAAAACTATATAGTGTTTTTTAAATAAAAAGACAAAGGAAATTGTTACAAAATTATATGACAAATTTGAGTACCTCATGCACAAAATTAAAAGATGCTTACTCCTTGGAAGGAAAGTTATGACCAACCTAGACAGCATATTAAAAAGCACAGACATCACTTTGTCAACAAAGGTCAGTCTAGTCAAGACGATGATTTTCCCAGTGGTCATGTATGGATGTGAGAGTTGGACTGTAAAGAAAGCTGAGCATAGAAGAATTGATGCTTTTGAACTGCGGTGTTGGAGAAGACTCTTGAGAGTCCTTTGGACTGCAAGGAGATCCACCCAGTCCATCCTAAAGGAGATCAGTCCTAGGTGTTCATTGGAAGGACTGATGTTGAAGTTGAACCTCCAACACTTTGGCCACCTGATGTGAAGAGCTGACTCATTGGAAAAGACTCTGATGCTGGGAAAGATTGAGGCCAGGAGGAGAAGGGGATGACAGAGGATGAGATGGTTGGTCACCAACTCGATGGACATGGGTTTGGGTGAACTCCGGGAATTGGTGATGGACAGGGAGGCCTGGCGTGCTGCAGTTCATGGGGTCGCAAAGAGTCAGACACAACTGAGTGACTGAACTGAACTGACTGGACTATAGCTGATTTACAATGCTGTGTCAGTTTCACGTGTACAGCAAAGTGATTCAGTTATACATATATCCATTCTTTTTCAGATTTTCCCCCCTATAAGTTATTACAGAATATCGAGTACAATTCCCTGTGCTATATGACAGGTCCTTTTGATTATCTATTTTATATATATTAATAGTGTGTATATGTTAATTCCAATACTTAATTTATCCCTGCCCCAAACTCTTACCCTTTGGTAACCCAAGTTTGTTTTTGAAATCTGAGACTCAAAAATCCCACTCCTGGGCATATATCTAGAGAAAACCATAATTTGCAAGATTACGTGCATCCTTATGTTCATTGCAGCACTATTTACAATAGCCAAGACATGGAAGCTACCTAAAGACCCACTGACAGAGGAATGGATAAAGAAGATGTGGTACATATGTACAGTGGAATACTACTCAGTCATAAAAAAGAATGACACAATGCCATTTGCAGCCATATGCATGGACCTAGAGATTATCATACTGAGTGAGGTAAGTCAGAGATGGACACACGTACGATATCACTTATATGTGGGACCTAAAAAATGATACAAATGAACTTATTTACAAAACAGACTCACAGGCTTTTTTAATCTGAATTTTAAAGGATATTTATAATCCTCTTTTTTAAAAGGCCAAAAGTAAATTTTCAATGAAATACTTTCTGAAATAAACATGAAATGATAATCCTTTTAGCATACAACATTCTAAATTCACCACAAAGAAAAATCCTTTTAGCAATATCCTGAAAAATGTGATTGTTCAAATAAGTTTTATTTTAGTGATTCTGGATTATTCTTGTGGTGCTATTTATAAACCATAGTTGCTAAATACTCCACCTTCATTTGCCTACCATGATATGAGACACTTCTAAATTTCTTGGCCTTGAAATTAATGACCAATAATCAACCTCAATAATACCAAGAAAAATAAGTCTTTGACTAGATCTGATCAAAGTAAAACAAAATCAGAGACTGGCAAAACACTCAGAGAACTGTGCATGACTACCAACCTCTAGAGGACACTGAAGATTTATTTGGTGTAAGAATTAAGAATCTCTTCTTGGGTCAGAGTTTTTATTCCAGGAATAAGTTTATGAGGTTGATACATTTTTATTTTGGTCTAGCTTACTAGAAAGGAAGACATGTCATTTTTCATTTGTAGCACAATTCCTAACTGAAAAATGTAAAGCTCTATATCAACAAGTTACATAATTCATTGGAGGAAAGCATATTTTCATAGTTTCTAAGGTTAAATTTGTTTCTTAGTTGGGTACTTTAACAACCTAAGAGCTGAAAACATTATAAACATTATAAACCAACTAATTTTGATAGCTTCTAAAATATCAGATTGTTACAATAAATAATGCTCTTGGGATGCCACATTTCTACTTAATAAAGGAAATTAGCTTTAACATAGCTTCTTGGTGAACAGAAGACTTTAGTATATATTTGCTTTGCTCCCAATTCTTAGGGAAATGTTATTAAAAACAAAAAAAGAGAATAAAAAAAATACAGTTACAGAATAAAACAAAGTTGTTTAGTCATCTGAAACATCTGGTACTGAATGAGGATTTCTTAATTATTGAGAGGGCCCTGAAATATAAATATTCACAGGTTCAAAAGAGTGCTGCCAGATAGGTTATCAAGCAAAAAAACACGCAACCACCTGGAGAACAAAATCCATCTGTCTGACTGAATTTAGTTGAAAATAATTTTTTAGACTTGTTAGTAAAACCTTCATGTAAAATTTATTTGATTGAATAATTTACCAAGAATATTTCCATAAGCATCATAAAGTGCTGCAGTTGATAAAAATGAACATACCGATCATCTTTCTAACATTGAATCACTGCCACAGCTTCTAATGAATATATTTTGTAGGTTTCTAGTTAGGCTTCATCGTGCCTTATGTCTCAACTTGAAGAACAGGATTGCTGTAGCTATAATGTAGCCTCCCAGGTGGCACAGTGGTAAAGAATCTGGCTGCCAATGCAGGAGATGCAAGAGCCATGGGTTCTATCCCTGGGTTGGGAAGATCCCCTGGAGTAGGAAAGGATAACCCACTGCAGTATTCTTGCCTGGAAAATCCCATGGACAGATGAGCCTGGTAGGGTACAGTCCACGGGGTCACAAGAGTCGGACATGTCTGAGTATGCACACACACATAATGTGGCCAGCTCCATTTACAGGGAAAGGGGGTTAGCAGTAAATACTGCTGGGTGCTGATATTTACTTGAAGCAAGCAAGGATGTCTCTCCCTTAGAGATGAGCACAGTGGGACTTTCCTCATCTTTCTTGGCTCTAGAACTCAGGTGATGGCTAGAGTTAGGATGAAAAAGGCCAGGGGGAGTAATATTAACCTTCTATTATCTCTTGGGACTTGCATTTGCAAATAAACTATGTATTTGGAAATAACCCACTCTTCAATATATTCAAATAATTTCCACTTCAAATATTTACCAGTTAAAAGGAGAATTGTTAAATGAGATAATAGAAGGTATGTAAAGCATTAAATATGGTACTTCTCACGTGAAAGTCGTGACACAAATAGCTCTATCAGCGCCCACTGCCCGTCCTCCTAAGCATCAGAAAAGTGAGCAGCAAAGCTCCTAACAAAGAGAGGTCAGCAATCAGGTAAAAAGGATCTTCTATTAAGTGAACTGTCAAAACCCATTTGGATTCAAGGTTCTGATACTAAAACATGCATTGACTCTTTCCGAAGACTAAAAGATGTACTTAAGAAGTAAGTATTAAACTTTTACAAAAGTAAGAGTATGCTAACAAAAGGACATTAAGTAGTAGGATAAAATGACCCTTATCTAAAAAAAGAATGACAATTCAAGCTGAATCAGGCAATTAAAAAGATATGCACTGGTACACTTTCTTCTAATCTAACAGTAAGGAAAAAAATGACTTAAAACAATTCCTTGTTCCACCACCAAAACCTTTCAGCGTGGTTATCTTTAGAACCAAAATAAAAGTCAGAGACTGAGGTACATTCTCACATCTTTCAAATGGAAGGAAGCGGCAGCTTACTAAATAAATCCTCACTGAAGCCTGAAAGGTAAGGGTGTGGCAACTTTTCTCTTTCATTCAAAAGAAATTCTGTGTAGTCGTATCCAGTCCCATTCATCAGTGTCGGTTCAGATGAAATGGTTACTTGATCTTAGGCTTTTAGCCAGAGATCAACCAAGATAATCCACTAAAATCAAAATGGCACACTATTTAATTAATGATCACTTTTTAGAAATAGCTCATTGGATTTCATATCAGATGAACTGACTTTTAAACATTAAACAACAGATGGTTATTAATGGTATAATATTAGAATATAAAATTTGGGGCGCTCTGAAAACCTGTCAGTTGACATGACTACCATTTGAGAACATGTGGAGTCATTTCTTAGAGACAGTGCCATGTTCCCTGATGTCATAAACTTGTTCCCATGACAGGAAGGACAAACGCCCGCCATGCTGTGCTATGCATCCTGTTACATTGGGTTCATTCATATTTATAATACAATCTGTGATGTAGATGCAGTCACTTTAGATCTCACTGTTATTTCAAACAAATCCATAACTGAGTAAAAAAAGCGGATGTTGACAGGAGTTAATGTGGGTTTTACACTGTTTACAATTGCTTTCTAATCTACCAAATGGCTGTGAAAACTGACGCCCTGCTAGGGGTGCCTTCATACACTAGTACAGATAAAGAGCTGTTGGGCTGCAGCAATCTCTGTAATGCTAAACTGAATTTTCTACAGTGCTTTCTTTATGTTTTCTCTATTTGTATGCGATGAGTAGGCGCCTGATTTTATGCAAACCCTTAATGAAGAAACCAAAAAATCTTCTCATTTTATTAGTTGAGATGTATTAATTGAGATGTATGGGCTTGTAATTCTATCCTGCTGCTGCTGCTAAGTCACTTCAGCCGTGTCCAACTCTGGCGACTCCATAGACGGCAACCCACCAGGCTCCCCTGTCCCTGGGATTCTCCAGGCAAGAACACTGGAGTGGGTTGCCATTTCCTTCTCCAATGCATGGAAGTGAAAAGTGAGTAATTCTACCCTAGTTACTTGTAAAGTACAACTTGAATTGTATTTCAAATAGATTAAGGAATTACATCCCAAGAAATTTGGATTATTTTAAGTCTAAATTTCCAAATGATTTACTTTGACTAGTATGTGGTATATTGAGGGTTACATAACCCAATGATAGCTGTAAAAATTTAGACACATTAATATGAAATATTATTAGTAATACATCCTCAAAGTACTCTACATTTTGACAGTAACAAGCAAGAGGGCAGAAATGCTTTTCAAAGAAGGAATTGAGATTCATGTACCGATATCTATAATTATGTGTGTGTGTTTATATATACATTACAGTGTTTATTTAACTATCACCACAAACAGGCAATGAGTGAATGCACATTAATCATTATAGATACCAGGAGACTGTACTGCCACTTTGGCTGAGACAGACATACTGTAACACGTGACAGACCTAAGAATCACTCCTCCCGTCAGTGACTGAGACTCCTGTTTCAGGCTCACCACTGGAACTATCTGGAATCTGAGGTTCCACTTCCATACAAGCTATGAACAAAGATTACCTTTTGATAAAAGCAATGACAAGTGTTCACAGTATTTAAAAACAACTTTAAATCACCTAGCCATTTGTTTATTACACTAATCTTTTTATATTTAAAGAAAGGGGTTAGGAATAATGAATGATTAGGCTTTCCCTGTCAGATGTTAATTGTGCTTGTAAAATGGTTGCTTCTATATAACATTTTATTTAGAAATAAATAATGCTTCCGGCTGTTTTTTTAACTAATATTTTAAGTACTGGTGGTCAAAGAAAGAAAAATTCTGTTATGTGTTGGTAAGAATTAAACACCTAGGAAAGTTCAATAAAATACCTTTGCCCAAACATGCATAAACTGAAGCATGCTTATTTTATGAGTACTGAAACAGGGGCCTGTCTTTCTTTTTATAGGTATCAATACATTTCATACTCTTACTATTTTTCTCTCTACAAGTTACTGCATTGACATTTAGTAAGTGCATCGTTAAGAAAATTAAATAATTGGTTGTCTGATTACAATTTCATTCTGAGCTTAATATGGGTTTTAAAACCTTTTCCCATCCGCTGCTCCAATTCCCTGTGGTAAAGTGGTCTTTTCAAAGACTTAAAATAACTTAAAATGATGTCTTTCTAATGAAGGAACACAAAACTGTTTTACTGCCTCAAAACAACTAAAAAAAAAAAGGAGAAAAAACCAAAAATACTAACAATGAACCTTCTATGAAAACGTGCTACATCTGGAAATCAGAAACTTAGAACTTAGCAGTTATTGAAGCAACTTGACTGTGAAATTAAATTTAATGATACTAAAGATAACAAAGCACCAGCAAATATTCCTTTCATCTTAAAAATCTGTTTTAAAAATATTATGGAATGAATATGCGAAAAACAGGTGATGTCAAAATGGTGCATAAAAAAGTACTGTAATTGTATATTTTGACAAAAAGAAGCACATAAGCTATATTCCTGTTTCCTTTAAAAATAGGAAGTAAGCAAATATTCTTATTTCCTTAAATCAGCTTGAAGCAATTTATTTCCTATGAACAACACAAATAATACCCAGCAAGGATTAACAGAGCTAAGAGAATTGGGATGGCATGGTGAAGCGGTCCCCAACAGTGCTCCCAAGTGTTCACTGAGACAGAATGACAAAAATGATGACTCCTGAAACTAAATTTATATACATTGAGAATTACCATATGTCCTTTTCTTGGGGGTGTTAAAATATTCTCATTAAAAATGAAATATACATGTAATAAAGACAAATATTACATGATGTCACTTATATGTGAAATCTAAAAAATAATACAAATGAATCTATAGGATATAGAAACAGACACAGACATAGAAAATAAGTTTATGGTTACCAGAGGGGAAGGTAGGGGAGAAGGCTAAATTAGGAATTTGGGATTAACAGATCCAAACTACTATACATAAAACAGATAAGCAACAAGGATTCACTGTATGGCAAATGGAACTATATTCAATATCTTACTATAACCTATAAGGGGAAATAATCTGAAAAATTATATATACATATATATATATATACACATACATATACAACTGAATGACTTTGTTGTAACACATGAAACTAACACAATACTAGAACTCAACTGTATTTCAATAAAAAAAGGAAAAAATAGAATATAGGTGACCACAAAGGACCATTTTTCTATCCACTCATTCATTCAACAGTTACTGAACCCCCATTATCAATCTGGCTTTTTTCTAGAAAGAGCAAACAGAAAAACTGAAAACGTTCCTGCCCTCGTGAGCCTGTGGTCTGGGGGTGAGGCAGGGGAGAGTCACAAGAGACAAATAAAACAAGTAAAGACATCAGACGTTAGAGGGTGGTCAGCGTGGTGGAGAAAAAGGGCAGAGTAAACACGCTGAGGGCTGGAGTCATTACTTTACAAAGGATGGTAAGAGTGAGCCTCTCGGGTCAGGAGAAAACAGAGCAGTGATTGGCAGGAAGACAGGGTCAACATGCATATATTCTGGAAGGAACAGTTTCAGGCAAAAGCAACAGCAGGTGCAGATGAGGGCGTTCTAGGGGTAGCAGGGGGCTGGGGCCGCTGACAAGCCAGCCAAGGCAAAAGCAGCAGAAACGAGGTCAGAAACACGAGCGGGTGGACGATTCAGCCTTGTGGGTCCCTTATCCCACCGGAAGGTTTTCAGATGAAGAGCGCCCAGTCCGACCCACACCTGGGTTTTCTCATCTCCAAACTGGGTGGAAAGACCTACGCTCTATCTTCCTTTTCCTTCCAAACCTCTCGGGATATCCTTGCTGCCCCTACAGTCATATAGCTCCTTCACTTCTACCCTATGATCCTCTGAGCTCCAACCTCACTCCCTCTATATGTCAACCTTAATTGTTGGCACTTTCTTCCAGAGAGCTCACCTGTGCCCATGGTTTCAAGTGTAGGCTTCTGGCTCCAAACTTGACACTTGATGCGAAGCACTTCTCTGAGCTGCAGACCCCAGTTTCTATCTGTGTGCAGGACGCCGTCTTCTCTTTCTTCAAATCCCTCATGTCTAAATTCGACTTCTCTTCCCCCTGGGAGAAACCCCTGCTCTTCTTCCTCCTTACCTTCCCATTTTGTTAGTGGTACCAACAGTGTGCTACTCAGCCCATCACGCTAGTTCTATCCTGGGGAAGGACAAAGAGGCAGGAACAGGAATTCTAACAGCACATTTCTGTACAACAAACCGTCTGCTTCCCTTTTATCCAGCAATCGCTCAGACAGAACTCGATTTCGTTGGTGGGAGTTTCTTGTTTTGGCAAACCCTGGAAAAGAGGGAGGCATGTACGTGTGTGCAGGGGTGCACACACAACTTCCTTAGGCCACCACATGGTTTTGCTGACACTTGTCCACAAAGAATGCAGTACAGAAAGGTGTAGCAGAGATGGCGCTCACCAAGTAGTTCAGGTACCTTCCGATACTCCCTGGCCTGCTCTGCGGTTACGGTGGGGCCTTGTGACTAGTTATGGTCTCTGACTGAGCTGAAGTGACGTGTGTCACATTAAGGATAAGGCAGTTAGCCAAAGTGTCTCCTTCCCTCCAGCAGAGACTGTAGTCTTCTAGAGGGTGTAGATACATGATGGAAGGGGGTCTTCTAACCTATCCTGGACCTCGTGTGAGAGAGAAATTAACCTGCACTGCGTTAAGTCAGTGAGATTCCAGGATTTGTTTGCTATGACAGTTAAGTCATCGTTGTGTGTGTGTGCTAAGTCGCTTCAGTTGTGTCCTATTCTTTGAGACCCTATGGACTGCAGCCTGTCAGACTCCCCTGTCCATGGGATTCTCCAGACAAGAATACTGGAGTGGGCTGCCATGCCCGCCTCCACAGAATCTTCCTGACCCAGGGATCAAAGCCAAGTCTCTTATGTCTCCTACATTGGCAAGTGGTTCTTTACCATTAGTGCCACCTGGGAAGCCCCGACTAATAAAGACTAGCTACCTTTGGTAGTGCTGTGCTCAGTCGCTGAGTTGTGTTTGACTCTTTGCAAGCCCATGAATTGTAGCCCACCAGACTTCTCTGTCCATGGAATTTTTCAAGCAAGAATACTAGAGTGGGTTGCCATTTCCTCCTCCAGGGATCTTCCTGACCCAGGGATGGAACCCGTATCTCTTGCATCTCCTGCAGTGCAGGTGGATTCTTTACTACTAGTGTCACCTGGGAGCCTTAGACGTGAAATAGATTATTTTGGTACTCTTTCTAAAATCTTAATTTCCATTAATACTTGCTTCTAGCATCATCTTTAGGATAATGAGTCCTGAAGTTTATTTACTTAGTAAAGGAAGTTACCCAGGTCAAGCTTCAAGGACAATCTCTTTTATTCTAGTATTGAGGGATTTGGTGAGTAAGTCTTTGCCAACATTACATTGACTCTCACTTAGTTTCTGCCTTCTAGTCCAAAATATCACACACTTAAAAATTGCTCTTGTCCTTCTGTTCATATTACTTGCTTTATTCCACTGCACCTATTATGAGGTATATCAGACCTACAGATATACATATTTGCAATATAGCTATAATAAAGATATCTTTCTAGACTTTTTTGGGTGAAATTTCGATTGAAGGTAACCACTGGATGTCAATTAGATGCTCCCTCATAACCATCTCTGAAATCCCCATTTCACCCCTCAAATATGAATTAGATGCCTCGTGAGGCACTCTCACGGCATTTTAGCAAGGGGGTGGGAACAGTTATCACATTACAGCACAAATGCTTGGTGATCTATCTCCTGCCCAAATTGTAACTTACACAAGGTTACATACCAAGTTTGTCTTTCCAGTACTTTATACAGGGCCAAGATTATAACTGAAGTTCAGTAAATATTTGTTCCCTCAAGGAAAATTATTTTGGACTTTTAAGTTAGTTCAAGACCATCTTGAAACATAACTTCTTGTTATGAGGATTATGAACTTTTCCTTAGGAAAAAGTTTGTAACTTTAATCAGATTTTCAGAGTACTCTTCAAAAAGGAAAACAGCCACTGCTTTTAAGTTGTGCGCACACACACACGACTCTGACCAGCCCTGGGCTGCTGCATTTGCCCATCTCAGCACTCAACCACACTGACCCCCACACCCATGCAGAGAACTGCCTAAGCCTCCCTAAGGACCCTCACCAGTGTACTGACTCTTTTCTACTGCAAAGTTTTGCGTTCTCTAAAACCTCTGATATTTGGCCAAGTACTGCCTTTCTTCAGATTATTTGTAAAAGTGTTAAGTAAGCCTAGAGCTAATATCAGTTCCTGAAGAGCCCTAGCCTTTTGTCTCTTTTGTCTGTTCCTTCACCATAATTAGTCCTCTCTTCAACTTCAGCAAGTGAATTTTCATATTTATTTTTCCATCTTGGCTATAGGAATTACATTTTTAAACACTTTTGAGTAGTAAAACAATATATAATACTCATGCACCCTTTGTTTTAATATCTTCATTTCTCAGGTGAAGAAATGCCTTATCTTTTTAACCAGATGATCTTCCTGTCCCCTAATACACAATATACTGAAGAATAAGCTATTTATAATTTTAAAAATGCATGCTTAACTAATTGAATGTGGCTATTTTTAATCTTTAAAATAGAAAAAAAATGTAAGAAATTTGAAATTGAATAACTATTGATTTTCTTGATAAGCTATTACATTCACAGTGTGGAAAAGTTGTTATTTAAAAAAAAAAAACAACTATGCTAATAGAGGGCTTCCCAGGTGGCTCAGTGATAAGGGATTCGCCAATCAAGCAGGAGACATTAATTCAATCCCTAGGTCAGGAAAATCTGGAGAATGGCAGCCCACTCCAATATTCTTGTCAGGGAAATTCCATGAACAGAGAAGTCTGATGGACTACAGTTCACGGGGTCACAAAGAGTCAGACATGAATTAGTAACTAAACAACAACATGTAATCATATCCCAGAGACTAGGGGAAAGGGACTTCTGAAAGTCAATCTCCAAACAAACACACAGCCACCCAGACTCTTCATACTGCATGCTTAGGGGCACACTTCTGATGGCATTGCATGAATTTACTAATCACTCTTAGGAAGTATTCTTTCAATTAACAACAGAAGAAAAACCAAAGCCAATTTTTAAGCCTTAAGATCCCCACTCTTAATACTGTAAAAATGAATAAAGAGAAATCTCAATCAAACTAGAGTTAGGAGGCCAAAGGGGGAGTTCTCACACCATAACAATATCAGCACTCAATAGGAAGAAGACAGACTACCTTTCCTGGAACGTCCCTGGTAGTCCAGAGGTTAAGACGGCTTCCCTGATGGTTCAGTGGGTAAAGAACCTGCTGCAATGCAGGAGACACAGGGGATGCAGCTTCGATCCCTGGGTTAGGAAGATCCCAAGAGGAGGAAACGGCAACCCATAGTATTCTTGCCTGAAAAATCCCATGGACAGCAGAGCCTACTGGGCTACAGCCCAAAGGGTTGCAAAGAGCCGGACAGGAGAGCACACGCACACGCTGTGGCCAGTGGTTAAGAATCTGCTTGCCAGTGCAGGGCACATGGGTTTGATCCCTGGTCCAGGAACTAAGCTCCCAAAGGCCATAGTGCAACTACGCCTGTGTGCCACCAGTACTGAGCCCGAGTACCCAGAGCCTGTACTCTGCGATGTGACCACCCATGGCAATGAAGAGCCTGTGCACCGCAACCAGAGCAGTGCCTGCTGGCCGGAACCAGAGAATGCCAGTGTGGCAGTGAAGAATCTGCATGCCACAGCAGAGACCCAGCACAGCCAGAGAGAGACCGCATTTCTTGCCTGGCAAGGACTCATAATAAGAGACTATCACAAATGAGCCAATGAAAAGCCACTGTTACTTCCAACTCCCAGTTCCTCCCAGAAAATCTTCGCTTACTACAGCCCTCTCAGCGTCCCTTCCCCACTTTGGAAGAGGCTTCTCTCCCTCCTGTGTGGGAACTTGCACCTAGCTTGCCATAGTTGCAAACCCTGAATTACAATTCTTTACTGATTCTGAACAAACTCATTTTTGGTGGAGAAATAACTGGCATTGTTTATTGTAGTTCAATAATATGAAGAGAATAAACAGAACATGAAAAGGCAGAGATAAAGGCATGTGTCGGAAATAGTACGGGTTTGCTTCCAGACTACTGCAGTAAAGCAATAAAGGCTGTCACACAAATTTTTTGGTTTCTCAGTGCATATAAAAATTATGTTTATACTATCCTGTAGTCTATTAAGTGTTTGCAGCATTATGTCTTAAAAATGTACACACTTTAATTTAAAAATACTTCATTGCTAAGAAACTATCATCTGAGCCTTCAGCGAGTGGCAGTAACATCAAAGACCACGGATCACCATAACAAATATAATAATAATGAAGAGTCTGAAATACTGAGAAAACCAGCAAAATGTGACACAGAGACACGACATGAGAAAATACTACTGAAAAAACGGTGCCAAGAGATTTGTTCTATGCACGGTTGGCACAACTTTCATTCGGGTTAAAGCCACCAAAGAGTCTTTGAAGCATAATAAAATGAGGTATGCCTATGTATTCTTTATCTCTAAATAAACTTTAAGAAGTCTATCAAGGCTTTATGTGATCTGGCTCCCCTTTGCTTCTCTGACCTGCTGCTACTGCTAAGTCACTTCAGTCGTGTCTGACTCTGTGCGACCCCATAGACGGCAGCCCACCAGGCTCCCCCGTCCCTGGGATTCTCCGGGCAAGAACACTGGAGTGGGTTGCCATTTCCTTCTCCATGAAAGTGAAAAGTGAAAGTGAAGTTGCTCAGTCATGTCCGATTCCTTGCGACCCCATGGACTGTGGCCTACCAGGCTCCTCCGTCAATCTTCTCATTTCTCTGTTAATCCCTCCATCACATACCACCCCCCTTGATGTTTTTAAAAAAATGCCAGCATATTACTACCTCCGGACACTGCCTTCAATCTTCTTGTCTCCTCCACAGCCAAAGCCACCTATACCTTCATCTCCATGTCTAGCCCTCAGTATTGCCCTTAGAGAGGCCTTCTCTCATTTCTTCCTTTAACGTCATATACTTCATGTTCCAGCTACCAATACTTAGCTGTATTCATCCCCTTTCCTACCTAATCTTCTAAAAAATATTCCTTCTAACTACTTTCTCTCTTCCTTCTGGGGTCCCAACCACATACACGTAGACCTGACCTGCCAAGACGGCAGCCACAGCACATGGAGAGTCTAGACTGAGATGTGGCCAAGTGTAAAACATACTTTGTGTGAGTAAAGGAAAGCAAAGTATCCATAAGAACATTTTCACGTTATTACATGTTGAAATAATATTTTATTTAATACTGGATCAAATAAAATATATAGTTAATTTCAACTCTTTGAGTTACATATGTATCCTACCATCTTACGTCTTTTGGTCAGTGCTAGTGAACATACTCGGGTGTCTCACGTTCATTACATTTTTTTCTTTTTACCCCTCTGTGTTTCTGATTGGATATTTTCTAATGACCTGTCTTCCAGGTCATTAGGAAGTTCATCAGTTTGGTTTTACCTATACTGACATTTTAACATTCATTTTACCCATCAATTTGTTTTCATATGTTGTATTTTTCAACTCTAGAATTTCCATTTACTTCTTTTCACTGCAGATTATGACTGTAGCCATGAAATTAAAAGATGCTTGCTCCTTGGAAGAAAAGTTATGACCAATCTAGACAGCACACTAAAAAGCAGAGATATTACTTTGTCGACAAAGCCCTATCCAGTCAAAGCTATGGTTTTTCCAGTAGTCATTATGGATGTGAGAGTTGGACTATAAAGAAAACTGAGCGCCAAAGAATTGATGCTTTTGAATTGTGGTGTTGGAGAAGACTCTTGAGAGTCCTTTGGACAGCAAGGAGAGCCAAACAGTCTATCCTAAAGGAAAGCAATCCTGAATGTTCATTGGAAGGACTGATGCTGAAGCTGAAACTCCAATACTTTGGCCACCTGATGTGACAAACTTATTCATTTGAAAAGACCCTGATGCTGGGAAAGACTGAAGGCAGAAGGGGACGACAGAGGACGAGATGGTTGGATAGCATCACCGACTCGATGGACATGAGTTTGAGTAAACTCCAGGAGTTGGTGATGGACAGGGAGGCCCGGCATGCTGCAGTCCGTGAGGCTGCAAATAGTCAGATACGACTGAGCAACTGAACTGAACTGCATTCTCCAGTAAAACACTCTTATCTTTTTATCTATTTTATTTTTTAAATTTTATTGAATATTTATTGAGATTGAATATTTCAATCTCATTTAAAGTCCTTGTCCAACATCTAACAAGTTTGATGTCTGGATCATCTGCATATGTATTTCTTGTGTATGTGTGTTCATATGTCCTATCTCTTGACATATATAGAAATGTTTTATTACAATCTAGACATTAAGTATATACTTATTTGTTGTTCAACCACTCAGTCTTTGCGACCCCATGGTGACTGCAACACACCAGGCTTCCCCGTCCTTCACCATCTCCTGGAGTTTGCTCAAACTCCTGTATATACTTGTGCCCGGATAATGGTTCTCCCTAAGGGTTCATACTTTCATCTCCTAGTAAGGGTGAGTGAGTGACTATCTTAGGATTCACTCAATCAGGGACTGAGCTAACCCCAGTCTAAGCTATAGTTTTAGTAAGACTCAGTCTACTCCGATTTGCCCGTTTCCAGGGCATTGCCCTCAAGAGTTTCTAAATGCTTGCCTGACAGGGTGTGATTTCCTCAAAAAGACATTTTCTACTTAGACTTTGAGTCTACTGCCATTCCTGACTCCCCACACCTTTGGAATACAGTAGTAAGCGTCACAGAGGGAAACTGAGTCTGTGTTGAGGCCCCACCAGGCTCGTTTCTGCCAGCCCAGCCCTACACGACTGTCGGAGCTTGGCTGGTTCCGCTGCTCTGAAGCAGCCACCCTCTTCCTGGGGCCACAGCGAGAGCCCCAGCCTTGAGCCTTAGCAGTGCAGGTCTCATCCCACAGGAGCAGGCATTAGTGATAAGCCAGCTCCTCTCCAGGGTTCGTTCCTCTGAACTCACTGCTTCTGTATCTCTTGGATGATCTGTATGTTTTATGTGGCATTCTATTTTTTCCAGCAGGGATGATGACCGGCGGCCAGCTCCACCCTCACCCGGAAGCAAAAGTTTGCTATATTGTTTTTTTCGTAGCAAACTTCACCATCTAACACACTAGGTATTTTATTCATTTAGTTTATCATCTTCTCTCTTCTATAGAATGTATCCTCCAAGAGAAGTTGAGTTTTGTCTATTGTTTTTACACCTGCACCTTCAGGTCTCAAAAACGGTGGAAAGAATAAAAGGATGAATGTGTGATCAATGTATTGGTAAGATAAGAGAAGCCTGAATAATAATTATTCTTAAATAAGATAATTTGTCTTTCCAAGAAATACTTAAAAATTCTACCACCATTTAGTGGGTCCTTATCATGTGCCAAACAGGGTTGTGCATTCAAAAATGAGCAACAGCACAGAGAGTAACTATACACAATGTATATACAAATGTTGAGTCATTATGCTGTACATCTGGAACTAATATAATATTGAATGTCAATTACACTTCAATAAAAAAATAAAACAGCACATTTTGTACACCAAAGACACAGACTGGCAAAAAATTTTTATTATAAAAAAAGTCCTTTCTTGGCATGACAAGAGAGCAACAATGAATTTTTAAACCTATAAGGACCCTAATTAACAATAAGCCCTTCAAAAGTTTCTTTGAAAACTCATATTCTCAGTCCCTGATAGCCCTCAGATTCTGGTCAGAACAATCTGTCATTTTTCTATTTCAGGGCCTGCAGCGTCTTTGTTTTCAATAGTGGCTGGAAAAGTTTCCCCTGGAAAGTAGATATGGCCTTAGGGAAAAAAAAAACAGAATCCCTTTGGAGCGAGGTTTGATAAAAAAGGCAACTCGTAAAATTTCTGATCAATGAGGGAAGACTATGAGGTAAATGGGATTTCTTGTGGGGTTTGTAAATTGGCTCTGAAGGCAATTTCAAGAAACTGGAAAATTACTAAGAGTGAAATATGGCTGAAGTGAGTATTTCAGGATTTCGTTTATAGTCCGACGGTTAACCGTATAATTTTCAAAGTATACAATGTGCACTGGAAAGTGAGAAGTAAGAATACATGGAAGAAGAGTACGTGGAAGTACATGGAAGGTTATGGCAGATGAAATTACTCAGATTTCACAAAGTCTTTTCTAGATTTATCATGGTGATCATTCCACAATGCATGCAAATGTCAAATCACGATGTAGTACACCTGAAACTAACATAATATTGCATATCAACTTTATTTCAACTAAAAAAAGAATTGATTGAGAAAAACAAACAAAACATCCGACAAAAAACCCAAACAAAGCCTGTATCTCTAGGCTTAGAATATAACACTTCTCTGTGCCAATGTCACTAAGCAGGTCTCTAACAATTCTATTCTGTTTCACGGAACTGAACAGTGTCCATACAGTTTATAGGCTTCCTCACTCTTGACTTGCCTGGTGGCTCAGAGGTAAAGTGTCTGCCTACAATGCAGAAGACTCATGTTCGATCCCTGGGTTGGGAAGATCCTCTGGAGAAGGAAATGGCACCCCACTCCAGTACTCTTGCCTGGAAAACCCCATGGATGGAGGAGCATGGTAGGCTACAGTGCATAGGGTTGCAAAGAGTCGGACACGACTGAGTGACTTCACTTCACTTCACTCTTGATACTGCTGTTATCACTTAAGATACATGTATGCATGTAGTTCTTATATCTTATAATTCTTAGACACATTTAAACTTAAACTTAATAATACATAAAATGAAAAAAATAGTAAAGAAATGAAGCCACCTCTTCCTGGCTTCAGTTGAGGACTTACTAGATCAAACAGAGAAGAAGAAATGAGAGTCATTAAGAACATGAGTAGAATACAAACTGTGGAACTGAAAGCTGGCTGCAAATAATGGTGCTTAAGTTACGTCAGTATATTTTCTTAATATACTTTGAAGAATGTTCTGATATTTTGATTTGTAAAGTAAGAGAAGACCTCAAATGAAGAGACACTCAAAGCTGGCCAAAGCCACACATCATCAGTTTAAGAGGTTATTTCTTTTGTTATCTAGATTCTTAAACAAGAATTCTTAAAACAAGCTTTAGCTGTGAAAGATCTCTGTTTACTAACATCAGTAAACAGAGTGGCCCCCAAGAGATAACCTCTCTTCCTTCTCTGTCTTCTCTCTCCTATTAGTCATTCTCAGATGTTGTGGATAATTTAGTTATATGAGCACTTTTGGACAGTAAGAGAATTACATTGCTTTCTTCAAATTGAAACTACCAACAAAAATGTTAATATTTTATATTAATAACATATTTTCTATGGGAATATTTTGATTGAGTAGAATTGACACATACATATAAATGAAGTAATTATGAATTTATTATTAGCAGTTATTGTGGAAATAATTTCAGAAAATGGTTATATCCATCTGTCTGAGAAAACAGACTGTAACACAAAGTGAAATCATATTCATTACATGAAAAAAGTGATTAGAACCTACTAGTAGAGCCAGCTGAATGTGTTTCTCCCAAGCTCCGAGTGTAGGTTTTAATGCATTTTAAAATGTCTCTGGTCTCAAAACATTGAACAGCTGACAATTTCCCCCAAGAGAACAATACCTTGAGGAGAAAGGCAATTAGAATACGGATTGACCAGCAATCAGTAATCATTACTTGGTACATTAAATGTAGTATGTTGGCACCTGGTTAAGTAATTTAGAAACCAGTTAAATATCTGGAAAACAGGGCTTTCTCAAGTTAACTGTGAAAGCTCAGAGAAATAAAATGGACTTTCTCACAGTTACAACATATCAGGAAGAAAAGTGCTGAGTAAGGTTTGAGAAGGTTAAAATTGGGTGAACATATTAGAGGTAATTGGAATCAAAGGGACTGAAGGAGAAAATCTGGTATTTATAGAAAGTTTAAATCCCCCACAGTTTATAAGTTACAAGAGGAGAAGATATATTTCATACCAAGGTTGAATATTTCTGTGAAAGTAGTTTAAATAAACTGTACAATACAGAAAAAGCTTCCCATAAAATTCTTAAAGTAGAAGACAAGAAATGAAGATTACTTACAAACTGGTGAGGCAAGAACTACAAAATCCCTTCACTGTGCCATCCTTCCCCTGCTTCCCTCCCCACAACACCCTGCCTTCCCTCCATCTCCACCATGAACCGGTCCAGCTCTAAGGAGGCCACCCCGTCCTCTGACCCAGACCACACAGCCTCCCATTCAAGGACAAGACTCCTGCGACCCACTCACCATCTTCTTACAGCATCAACTTCTATCTGTGTCCCTGGGTTCTTCTCTTTAGCAAACAAATGCACTTTCATCTTAAAACAAACAAATACCCTTTCCTGAACCTAAATTTTTCCTCAGACTACCAATTCATTCTTCTCCTTCCTCTTATATCAAATTTCCTTGAAAGAATTATCTATAATCTCAGTTTCCAATTCCTCTTATTCCCTTTTGAACCCGTTTCAATCAGGTATTTGTCCTTCCCTTTGCAGAGTCTCCTCCACAATAAGAAAACCAATGGTCCCGTCTCAGTTCTCACCTAACTTGACTCCCTCCGTGGTAGTGAGCCTTGGTGTCACTCACTCGACCTGAGATCGCCCTGCTTGGCTTCCAGGACATCAGAACGCTTGGTCTTCCTCTCAGTGTTCTGTGTGTCTCCTCGCCGTCCTGAGCCCTTAAGTGTTATCACAGCAAGTCCCAGGGCTCAGGCCCTGAGCATTACCTTTCTGCCCACACTTATTTTTGAGGTCAGCCACTCGTCTAACTGTTTAAGTGACATGTGTCTATTGAGAATTCCCAAATTTGTACCCCACAAGCCTAACCTATATCTGGAATACATTTTCTGAATATTTTAAAGCTGTATTGCTTTTATAATCTCCCCCCACCCCATATACTGTCTTTCTTCTGGACTTAAAAAAAGGGGGGGACTCTCCTTATTGTGGATAGTCAAAAACTAAAAGTTTATTGTTTCAAAAAATCTATATTGACATGTATGATTTTCTTAACTGCTAAGTATGATGGCTATAAAAATGAATAAATCACCTCTTTCCATAAACTACAGATAACTATGTGAGACATATATAAACTTATTAAAATCTATAAAAAATACACAGGATCTATGTCCATTTGAAACAAAATAGCAATTAAAAATGTTTTTAAATGGGCATATATCTTTTTAAACTATTTATTTTAATTGGAGGATACCTTGGGCTGCAAGGAGATCAAACCAGTCAATCATAAAGGAAATCAGTCCTGAATATTCACTGGAAGGACTGATGCTGAAGCTGAAACTCCAATACTTCGGCCACCTGATATGAAGAACTGACTCACTGGAAAAGACCCTGATGCTGGGAGAGACTGAAGGTCAGAGGAGAGGGGGACGATAGAGGATGAGATGGTTGGATGGCATCACCGACTCAATGGACATGAGTTTGAGTAAACTCCAGGAGCTGGTGATGGACAGGGAGGCCTGGCATGCTGCAGTCCATGGGGTCACTAAGAGCCAGACACGACTGAGTGGCTGAACTGAACTGACTTATGGTGTTTGCCATACATCAACATGAATCAGCCATAGGCATGCATGTGTCCCCTCCATCCTGAACCCCGCTCTCACCAGCCTCCCCACCCCATTCCTCCGGCTGTCACAGAGAACCAGCTTTGGGTGCTGAGTCATACATCAAACTCACACTGGCTATCTATTTTACATACGGTAATGTATATGTTTCAGTGCTATTCTCTTGCCCTCTTCTTTTCCCATAGAGTCCAAAACTCTGTTCTTTATAACTGTGTCTCGTTTGCTGCCCTGCATGTAGGACTGTCAATACCATCTTTCTAGATTCCATATATATGCATTATTATATGATATTTGTCTTTCTGAGTTACTTCACTGTATAATAGTCTCTAGATTCATCCACCTCATTAGAACTGACTCAAATGCATTCCTTTTTATGGCTGAGTAATATTCCATTGTGCATATGTACCACAGCTTCCTTATCCATTCATTTGACATCTAGGTTGTTTCCATTTTCTAGCTATTGTAAACAGTGCTGCAGTGAACACTGGGGTACATGTGTCTTTTTCAATTTTGGTTTCCTCCGGGTATAAGCCCAGTAGTGGGATTGTAGTTTTATTCCTAGCTTTTTAAAGGAATCTCTACACTGTTCTCCATAGTGGTTTTATCAGTTTGCATTCCCACCAACAGTGTAAGAGGGTTCCCTTTCCTTCACACTCTCTCCAGCATTTATTGTTTGTAGATTTTTTGATGATGGTCATTCTGACCAGTGTGAGATGATACCTCATTGTGGTTCTGATTTGCATTTCTCTAATAATGACTGATGTTGAGCATCTTTTCATGTATTTATTAGCCATCTCTCTGTCTTCTTTGGATAGAGAAGAAGTTTCTATTTAGTTCTTCTGCTCACTTTTTGACTGGGTTTTTATTTTTCAGGTATTGAGCTGTGTTTTAGCTGCTTGTGTATTTTGGAGATTAATTCTTTGGCAGTTGTTTCATTTGCTATTGTTTTCTCCCATTCTGAGGCTTGTTTTTTCACCTAGCTTATCGTTTCCTTCACTGTGAAAAAGATTTTAAATATAATTAGGTCCCATTTATTTTTGTTTTTATTTTCATTACTCTAAATGTGGGTCATGGAGGATCTTGCTGTGATTTATGTCAGAGAGTGTTCTGCCTATGTTTTCCTCTAAGAGTTTTATAGTTTCTGGTCTTATGTTTAGGTCTTTAATGCCTTTTAAGTTTATTTTTGTGAACAGTGTTAGTGTTCTAGTTTCATTCTTACACACACAGCTGACCAGTTTTGCCAGCACCACTTGTTGAAGAGACTGTCTTTTTTCTACTGTATATTTTTGCCTCCTCTGTCAAAGACAAGGTATCTGAATGAGAACATATCTTTTGTGTTTTTCATATTTTTAATGAATAACTTTTATTTCAGAGTGAGCCTGTAATTTTATAGAATCATTGGTTTTAACATATTTACGTTTATTAAGTTGGTCTTTTTGAAAAATAGCAGATGGATGACAGTTAAGGTAGAAAATTTGGGCTTAGAAAATTACAATATCTGCAAACACTTTTATTTCAAAAATAGTCATTATTTTTATTTCAAATGTACTCTCTACATTTAAAGTTAGTTAAAAAATGACGTAACACACGATAATCAAAACTGCAATTTGAAAAAGGCATGAAATTTACAAGGAAGTAGATTAGGATATATTAATAAAATGATAAAGGACAGAAATGGTATGGACCTAACAGAAGCAGAAGATATTAAGAAGAGGTGGCAGGAATACACAGAACAAGTGACAAAAAAGATCTTCACAACCAAGATAATCACGATGGTGTGATCACTCCCCTAGAGCCAGACATCCTGGAATGTGAAGTCAAATGGGCCTTAGAAAGCATCACTACGAACAAAGCTAGTGGAGGTGATGGAATTCCAGTTGAGCTATTTCAAATCCTGAAAGATGATGCTGTGAAAGTGCTGCACTCAACATGCCAGCAAATTTGGAAAACTCAGCAGTGGCCACGGGACTGGCAAAGGTCAGTTTTCATTCCAATCCAAAGAAAGCTCAACTACCGCACAATTGCACTCATCTCACATGCTAGTAAAGAAATGCTCAAAATTCTTCAAGCCAGGCTTCAGCAATACGTGAACTGTGAACTTCCAGATGTTCAAGCTGGTTTTCGAAAAGGCAGAGGAACCAGAGATCAAATTGCCAACATCCGCCGGATCATGGAAAAAGCAAGAGAGTTCCAGAAAAACATCTATGTCTGCTTTATTGACTATGTCAAAGCCTTTGACTGTGTGGATCACAATAAACTGTGGAAAATTCTGAAAGAGATGGGAATACCAGACCACCTGACCTGCCTCTTGAGAAACCTATATGCAGGTCAGGAAGCAACAGTTAGAACTGGACATGGAACAACAGACTGGTTCCAAATAGGAAAAGGAGTATGTCAAGGCTGTATATTGTCACCCTGCTTATTTAACTTATATGCAGAGTACATCATGAGAAACGCTGGGCTGGAAGAAGCACATGCTGGAATCAAGACTGCCAGGAGAAATATCAATAACCTCAGATATGCAGATGACACCACCCTTATGGCAGAAAGTGAAGAGGAACTAAAAAGCCTGTTGATGAAAGTGAAAGAGGAGAGTGAAAAAGTTGGCTTAAAACTCAACATTCAGAAAACGAAGATCATGGCATCTGGTCCCATCACTTCATGAGAAATAGATGGGGATACAGTGGAAACAATGTCAGACTATTTTTCTGGGCTCCCAAATTACTGCAGATGGTGACTGCAGCCATGAAATTAAAAGACGCTTACTCCTTGGAAGAAGAGTTATGACCAACCTAGATAATATATTGAAAAGCAGAGACATTACTTTGCCAACAAAGGTCCATCTAGTCAAGACTATGGTTTTTCCTGTGGTCATGTATGGATGTGAGAGTTGGACTGTGAAGAAAGCTGAGCGCTGAAGAACTGAAGCTCTTGAACTGTGGTGTTGGAGAAGACTCTTGAGAGTCCCTTGGACTGCAAGGAGATCCAACCAGTCCATTCTGAAGGAGATCAGCCCTGGGATTTCTTTGGAAGGAATGATGCTAAAGCTGAAACTCCAGTACTTTGGCCACCTCATGCGAAGAGTTGACTCATTGGAAAAGACTCTGATGCTGGAAGGGATTGGGGCAGGAGGAGAAGGGGACGACAGAGGATGAGATGGCTGGATGGCATCACTGATTCAATGGACGTGAGTCTGAGTGAACTCCAGGAGTTGGTGATGGACAGGGTGGCCTGGCGTGCTGCGATTCATGGGGTTGCAAAGAGTTGGACACGACTGAGCGACTGAACTGAACTGAACTGAATAAAATGGTGATTCAATGCTCAAAAAAGTATGGAATTCAACTTTCACTGAATTTGAACTCAATCCTTATCCAAACATTGCTAAAGAAACAAAGATAAAGGAATAATAAAGAACTTGTTCAACTAACAACACGGCTAGAAACATGGGACGTGAATGCTGGCTCTTTCTCTTCTGAGTTGTGTGAGTGTGGGACAGTCTAAGTTTTAGTTTCTTTATCTGCAAAACGAAGAGAAGGCTGGCTCTCATCATCTCACGATAGTGATTACTAAATGAGATAACGCATCTTAGCACAGTGCCTGATCTATAAACTAAGAACTTAATAAGTGTTAGCTATTATTATCATTATATTTAATTTCTTAAACTTGTTTACTACATCTTTTTTTGAAGAAATTTTCCTCCACAAAAACTATTCAAAAGAACAAATTAACAAAAATAATTAAAATAAAGAGAGTATTCACACTGAGCTCTGAAGTTTGCCTGAAAGTTTTTAAGCAACACAGTTAACAGAGAACAAAGCTCTACTTCGAAATCAGTTTGTTCTGTCAAAAAGACAAAACGCTCAGAGGATGTAATTGAACAACTATAAGGCACCCTGGCCAAGAAGCAGGGCTTTAACGTGCTCTTTAAAATACATGCAAGTGAGCACTGTTCTTTCCATTTTAATACAGATTTTCCACCCCTAAATTGACTTTCTGCAATAGTTAGATAATTGTACACTTTTAAGTCACTTTTTCAGTGTTCTTGAACTGTGAAAGTAATTCAGCATTGAACTCATAAAATACACTCTCCAAGGTCCAAGTTTAAGTGAGCACAGTGATTTGTTTCTTAACAATAGAGCCCAACTAAATTTAAGAACTCCTTTGTACTGGACAGTCCTTGAAGCTTTGAGTGTCTTCTTATTCACAGCCCTTCTGAGGAAAGCAGCCAAGGGTGGTTTGGTTGCCATGGTCAACTACCAGCACGCCTCACCTCATGATCCACCGTCCGCTCTTCCCTCCCTCCGCATCACACTGCCCACAGCCTCAAAGACTTCTTTTCCTGCTCTAACGACATCGCCCTTACCCCTATATTATTTCTCATGATAGATTACTAAGCCCTTGACTTATGCCATGGAATCCTCAGGACAACTCATGAAACGTATTAGAAATAGGGAAGTCAAAGCACAGAGACTGTTAGAATAGTTTTTGGCCTGTGTTCACAGACTTGGTGAATGGGAAAGTCAGAATTTTACATTTTAATAATTGCAAAACACAAGTTCTTTCCATGGTCCAGTGTATCACTGGCATGAATCTAATGCTAAAAAAAATATTTGTTGCATAAACAGATAAATACAAGTCACCACATTTTGGGTCATAAAGCAGTGGTGATGGCTCCCTGGACAACTGGCAGGAGACTCTGACCTACAGGATATTGCAGACTTGCTAAGTATCTAGCTCATCCTGTAAATTCCTCTTGTGGGACAATGAAACCCACAGAAAGTACAGGAACACTGAACTCGAGGGCCAGAGCGAAGGGAGACGGTTAAAGGCGTAGTGAAGACAGCAGTGTAAACATAAGCCACACAGCTCAGAGGTGTTCCATCTGCGGGTGCTGACCACAGAGCAGACGGAGGGAGAGACAGGGACACGTTAACTGGAGGGCCTGGTGCCTCGGGCTGTGCTGTCCGAACAGCATTCTGTCCGGCAACAGCAGTGGCTGACTGATGCAGTAGCTGGCACCACGCTCTCTCAAGTCTTTCTTTCTTCTCTAACCAAGCCCTGATCCGTTTCTCAGGGAACAACAGTCGAATCCACGTGCTCACGTCACAGGTTCATTCCCCACATACGGTTCCTGACTGTGTTCCATGTTCTTTCTGTCCTCTCTGCTTCACTTCTGGTTCCCCTCACCACCATCTCCTGTCTGGGTCCCGACATGTCAGTCAGTCTCCATCTCTTTCCCACACGCCTGGCCTCCGTCCTTACCATCTGCACCTGGCAAGGACCCACTCAGCTCTCATTTAAACACCTTCTTTGGGGAAGCTCACCTGCAGAGTAGGGTTTGTCCTTCTGTTAGTAAGTCTCCTGTCACTCTCTACCTTTCTAACGTTTGTCACACTGACTTACAAATACTTGTTCAATTTAACGTCCTTATTCCTAGATCATAGGCTCCTTGACAGCATTACAGTGTTCGTTTTGTTCAATCCTATACTCCAAGTACAGTGTCTGACCCATAAGAAGTATACCATAAATATTTGCTTAACAAATACTCATGACTATCTTCACATAATACATCATCTGCCGTATCCCGAAGGTCCCTGCTTTTAGAAATCTAAAAAACACATTCAGTGTATGGTCTTAAAGCATTCACCAGTAGGACTAAGACCCAGCCTGACTCCATGCAGGACTGGCGTCATGGATGTGCTGTGCAGGCTGATCTGGGATGGGGAGGGCAGGGAGTAGGTGACTCCCTTCAGTGTCTCAAGGGGAGCCACCAACAATCACTGAGTGTAGAATGACCTGATCAAATCTCTGTTTTCAGTAGAAACATTCTGCCGCAGGGGATGGGATAAAGAAAGTAAAGACGTGAAGAAGGGAGGGCACCGGGCTGCAGCTAGAAGGCTACAGTGAGGGCTCTTCAGTGGCAGAGACGGCCTCTCCACTGGCCATGGTTTAGTCCTGGCAGAGAAGGCAGCTAAACTGCTGGCAAAGAGCTTTCCTTCCTGAAAGCAGAGACTCAAAAGAACAGAGCTGTTCCCTAGACCCATCTGTCTTTGGATGTGGGTGTTTGCTGCTGTGATGTCAGTTACCTTGCAAGCATGAATTGATGAGCCCAGGAAAAAATAGCCACAGAGAGCAAAGAAGAAGTCCAAATCCTTGATGACACTGTTGAAGCCTTTACAAAAGTTAAACTAAAAGTAAAAAAGTTTTACTTAAAAGAAAGATGTCAAAATCTTAAACCTCTTTACCTTTTCTCCTGTCCCTCTTCCTTTAATAAGATGTCATATCCCCAGCTTCACCTTCACAGGGCTCCTTCTCTCAGCCCATTCAAATCAAGATGCTCCAACTTCAAGAGACACATTACTTATTAAAGTGACTTAAACAGGAGGTATATTTATTACCTTATGTATCAAGAAATCTAAGCTTTCTTAGCTTCATGGGATGGCTGACAAGGGCTCTCAGGGAGCTGGCTGGTATATGCAGAGTATGTAGTCCCATTTTCTAGCATACAATATACAGTTCAATTTTATACTAAAAGTGTTTCTGGTATTCTACCCATCTCGCCCGCCCCCACCCCCCAAAAAACTTCCCCATTTTAAATACAATAAGAAATCAGGGAGACAAATGAGGAGGGGCAGCATGAAATAATTTTCTTTTAACCAAAACTTCTTATAAGTTGAGATGTTTATATGCCAGAAGCAGGTCCTATTTCCCCACTTATCTATCTATATGAGGCACATGGTTGTCTTCTTTCCTTTCAGGCATCCATTATTTGTTACTGCTTACCATATAACCATCTATTATCTAGATGTCAATGGTGGTGGTGGTTTAGTCGCTAAGTCGTGTCCAACTCTTGCGACCCCATGGTTCCTCTGTCCATAGGATTCTCCAGGCAAGAATACTGGAGTGGGTTGCCATGCCCTTCTCCAAGATGTTAATGAGCACACATGAATTTATCTGTCCTCAAAAAATTATTCAGAATTCACCTCCAGAAGACGTCACAAATTATCTGCTTAGCAAAGTTCCCAATAACAAGGTAGGCAATCCAATATTTGTTTAACACACCCGTCCTCTAGCATTACCTTTGTGAGGGTCTGAAGCTCTGTGACAGCACTGATAAAGCCTCTGTGACGCGGCGTCTGATTAGAGGGGGGAGGACACGGATCTCCAGAGGGCACGGTCTTGCGTCTCGGGGAGACCTTCACTAGATACAAACCCAGTCGCTCACAGAGACCTGAACTTTTCATAGCATTCCTGTCAAACAACAGTTCCGCCTGAGCTTGAATCTTAAAACTAGGAAAGAGGTCGGCCCGTCCTAAGGGAGTCAGCCTGTCATTGTACCGTCCCAACTGTGAGCATGTTCTTTAGATTGAGACAAAATCTGTTCCCCAGTTAACAGAGGAGAGGAAGTTCCCACAGACTGTCCCAATTATAGCACTTCTGGGCTTCCCTGGTGGCTCAGATGGCAAAGCAATGCAGGAGATCTGGGTTAGATCTCTGGGTTGGGAAGATCCCCTGGAGAAGGGCATGGCAACCCACTCCAGTATTGCCTGGAGAATCCCATGGACAGAGAAGCCTGGTGAGCTACAGTCCATGGGGTCTCAAGGAGTCGGACACGACTGAGTGACTAAACACGGCACGGCACAGCACTTTGAGAAAAACAGTGGCAGTTTAATGGAATTAAGAGTGACCTGGGGATACAGGATCAGGTATTACTTTGAACAAATCCTATAGACTCTCTAAGACTGATGTTTTCTTTATCTAATATGAGAATGATAATCTTCACCTGCACACTTACTGTAAAAAGTAAATAAGATACCTTAAGTGAGCATATACAGTGCTTGCTTCCACGTAAGCATTTTTTAAAGTGTGCATGAAGATAATGACACCACTGAGCACCTCTAAAGATTTGCAAAAGGATGAGAGTGTTTAAAACCTACACTGTAAAGTGGACCAGCCATATTAATATCAATTAGATTTAAAATCTCAATGCACAGATATGTAATTCAACAGATAACCCACAAGCAGTGGGTTACAATGGGTAGAGCCATATTATTCTCTTGATGAAAATTTTTATATTGAAATGCATAAATATTCATGATTTCACTTTTCTTAAATTCATGGCAATAATGCTGGACTTGGACATCCAAGAAACGTTAATTCAAAACTGACGATAATGAAAACGATGTCGGCAACAAAAATACAGGTTCCTCTCAAGGGCAAATGCTCTTTGCCAGGCAACATGCAGACCAAACTCTTGACATCTGAATAGCTTCAAGTACTCATAGAGACCTTTTGAAGTAGATATTATTATCTCCATTTTATAAATATGATACTGAACATAAGATAGCTTAAACAAGTCAAAGAAGGTTTCACTATAAGTGGCTGATGGAAAATGTGAAACCTGATCTTGGAAGTTACATTCCCTCTACTAGCTCCTAAACACATAAAATAAGTGGGTCTAACAGAATCATTATAAAACACATTCACTCATTGAACTCTGTTTTAAAAGAGATGAACTATCTAACCACTAGTGGGATGTACTGTGCTGAGTCGCTCAGTCGTGTCCAGCTCTTTGGAACCCCTTGGACTGTAGCCCACCAGGCTCCTCTGTCCATGGAGAGTCTCCAGGCCAGAATACTGGAGTGGGCTGCCATGCCCTCTTCCAGAGGATCTTCCCAACCCAGGGATTGAACCCAGGTATCCCACATTGTAAGTGGATTCTTTATTGTCTGAGCCACTAGGGAAGCCCAAGAATATTGGAGTGTGTAGCCTATCCCTTCTCAAGGGCATCTTCCCAACCCAGGAATCAAATTGGGGTCTCCTGCATCGCAGGCAGATTTTTTAGCAGCTGAGCTACCAGGGAAGCCCAACAGGGGGATACCTGACTCAAATTATTACCTCATCTCTCCTTTGTGATGATTGTAACTACAGTGACATGGGTGTCTATTAAAAAAATAAAGGTAATAATAATAAATTCTAATTTAATTTAAAAAATTGCACACTGGAGTAACTCTCACAAAATGCACCCAGAAACACAGAACAAATATATTAAAAGACCAACAAGGGCTGGGATAATTTAAGAAAAAAATACTTAGAACTACTCTGAGTTTGTGAAACAATTAAAAACTCTTATGATCATTAAAATGTTAAAAATGCATAATATATTGGTACAATTTTTAAAATGTCAGTTTTTAACCTATATGCATTGATTTAAGCTGTAAGCACTTAGAGCGTCTGTAAGTGCTTCTCAGGGGCTTACTCGACAGTCTGCCCAGAGGGAGCCGTCTGTCGGCCATCCACCTTCAGCGCCACCCAGTGATTCACTGGGACAGAACTTGTGGTCTCTGTTGCTTCGTCTAGTTCCAAGTTCTGCATTAATCTGTCGTCCAAGAGCCCAACGTTCCTGGTCCAGCCAAGGCTTTGGGAGAAGTCTTACTTTTTGGCTATGTATTTACT
The DNA here is from genome assembly GCF_055505025.1 of Bos grunniens. Taxonomy (NCBI): domain Eukaryota; kingdom Metazoa; phylum Chordata; class Mammalia; order Artiodactyla; family Bovidae; genus Bos; species Bos grunniens. Next base: position 2,992,483 of record NC_141176.1, on the reverse strand, counting down.
ATTAGGTAATGAATGACCATTATATACTGAAAATACTGCATTTATAGAAAAGCCCCCACAAAGCCCATAACGAGGGACGTCCCTGGTGGTTCAGGGTTAAGGATTCCTGTAAATGCAGAGGCCGTGGATCCAGTCCCTGGTCGAGGAAGATGCCATACGCTGCGGGGCAACTAAGCCCGTGAGCCTGTGCGTCGCAGCCACTAAGCCCATGTGCTCAGAGCTCCCCCCACCCCCGCAACCGGAGAGAGCCCGCACGCATCACAGAACATCCAGAACGGCCAAGATAAACAAATAAGGAAGATCTGTAACGACTACATTACGCTTCCAGTTACCCATGCAACAGAAACAGTGGTGACTTTTCTCTATAGCCATAACCCACCTCAAAATTACTACCATTGAGTTTACAGCAACCAAGAGAATTATGTATAGGAGGATATATCTTCCAAAGTGCTAGCCTCTGAATTCCAAATGTTTAAAAAAAAGACAGTTATTAAATTGGGCAATCCTATATGTCACTAATCATAATGAACTTTTTATCTCTAATCATCGCTGCAGAAATCACTAAACCACAACAGGGAAATTTACCAACAGAAAGAAAGAAAAATCAGTAATTACTGAACTAGCATGAATCAGGTACTAGCCAGATCCTTTATATATTCATTTTTAGACTCATAACAATCTTTTATTGTTGGAGTTACTATTTCAGTGTTACAGTGAGGAAACAGGCTTAAAGGTCAAGGTTATGCTGTTGGCTGCCTTCCTGACATTATGTCACCTGTGGTGAGGAAAAACTCACACTCAACTTTCCTCCCTTTAAAAAGAATAACACTGAACATAAACCACTAAAGATCCTAAACCTTTAGAGAAGGTACTGTGATAAGTCTTGTAATTACAAAGCTAAATTCCTCTTGTTCTAAAGTCTACCTTTGAATAGCTCAAAATCAAATCTGTCTAGCACTTGACAAATCATCCAAATTTTCAAAAATATTGATAGTGTTTTATTTAAGGAAAAACATTATAAATTATAAATACCAGAGTGTTCCTGGCCTAAATAAAACACCCTATCTAATCCTATTCGTAGCTACTGAATGGGAAATGCTCAATGAATTAGCTTAATGTGATAAGCCTGTTAAAATGATACCAGGAAGGAAGGAGATCACCATAAGCAAGTTTGCAAAAGTCAGATGGTACTGTCTGCTAATAATATCTCTTTAAAACAAACTCTTCCACTAAATGCATGTACTATATAGTATGTGTAACTGAGAATTTTTGATAGGGAAATGTTGAGAAAGGTGGGAAAAAGTAGTATCTTTTTTTAAAAAAGTAATTATTTGTGAAATACTTTTGGTAGGCTCTAAGCCAGTACAGTAACCCTTTGAGCTGGTTTTTACTTTTCAGAAAGATTAGAAAGGAAATGAAACTATTATCTCAAGGAGATATTTATACTCTTATGTTCATTACAGGATTATTCATAATAGCCAAGGTATGGAAATAACCTAAGTGTCCATCAAAGAATGAATGGATAAAGAAAATGTGGCATGTGTGTATATATATACACACACACACACATACATATATGTGTATACAATACGTAATGTAGTATTATTCAGTCGAAAAGGAAGGAAGTGCTTCCATTTCATCCTGACATCATGGATGAATCTGGAGGGCCGTTATGCTAAGCAGAATAAACTAGACAGAAAGTACTGCATGGAGTCACTTCTCTGTGGATCCAAAAAAGAAAAAAACAAAAATGAAACCCAGAAACAGAGATTAGAAAAGTGGTTCCAGTAGTGGGAGGTATGGGTAGGGAAACAGGGAAAGGTAAAAGGGCGCAAACTTTCAGTAATAAAAGGAGTAAGGTCAGAGGATCTAACGTATAATAGGGTGACTACAGTTGATAACACTGTACTGTATAACTATAACCTGCTAAGAAAGCAAACCTTAAATGTTCTTGCCAAAAGAAAGAAAAAAAGAAAAAAAACAGGTTGCTCCTGAACAAAAAGGTGAAATACTATCAGTGAAGCCTGCCTCTGGCTGCTGCTGCCCCTGCTGATGTCCATCCAGGGCACACTTTCGCACCAGCTGCTCATGCCCTATCCACGACAGGCATTTCTTTCACAGGAGTCCCCTGTAATCCGCACTTTTCTCTGCATCTCCTCTTCTTGATGTTGGGGAAAGCTCTATAAAGAGCTAGGACCTTCCGCTCTTATTGACTTCTTTCTCCTCCCTGGAGTAACAGAAATGACACCTAGCACTCCAGGAGCCAAACTGGATGAGGAAGCAGCCTTGAGACTAGAAGCTAAAGGATAAAGACAGTAAGCATAAAGACCGTTAGAGCCAATTCCTCACCTGCATTTCTTCCAACCTGGACCTGGAAGAATGGCTCCTGCAAAGCAGAATGGTGAGAAGGCTTGCCATGAATGAAGGGTGACCGGAGAGCACACCATCAACATTCACAAGCACTTGCACGGACTGGGATTCCAGACGCACGTGCCTGTGAAGGAGGTGGGCACCCCAGACGTGCACAGACACCGGACTCAACAAAGCGGAGCCAAAGGGACAGTGATGGCCCATCCTGGACCCCCGTGCGGTCCTCCAGAAGATGGAAAGAGGATGAAGACTCACCAAACAGACTCTACATGTTGGTTACCGATGTTCTTGTCACCACCTTCAAAAATCTACAGTCAATGTGGATGAGAGCTAACCAATGACGGTCAAAGTTATACAACTGCAAACAAAAAAGACAGGAGTCCAAGTCCCTGATGACACTGTGGAACTTCAGTATAAGCATCAGACCTTTAAATATCTCTCAGTGAAGTATTTAAGTCAATGATATTTGAGTCTTCTCTTATATGCACTTGAATCTAATCTTAACGAATATGCATTTTTGCTGGGAAGGGGGAAACTGGCTGGTTGAAGGACAAGGGGAAGAGGGACTACTCACTGTATTTTCTTTAGAAATTCTCAATTTGAACCATGGGAATGATTTACTTAGTCAAAATTAAGTTAAAACACAGTCTAAAAATTAATAAATAATATCTGAAATATTAGAAACTATTACCATTTAATGAAACCATTTAGGCTTATTATTTGAAAAAATAATATTTTTTTTCATAAAAATCTGGAAATAACTTATTTAATAAAAGTGGAAAATGTGATGTAATGTCAGTAGTTTCTTCTGTAAAACATGGAAGTACAATCAGGTCAGGTAACACTGTGCCACTTTTGTCAGAAAGGTTCTACACGTGGTTGCTCAAAGATGCTGGCTGAATGGATGAAATACCATCAAATACATCACCACTGCAAGTATTCTTCTCTGTACGTGCCTGACTGTTATCTATAAAACTGAATGTATGAGAAAGACCTTAGGCAAACAGAGGAAAATGACTAGAATTTTCAAAGCTTAGCAGAATACACTTATAGACAGTTATTTAAGCTAGTAAGCAAATATTGTAAGGCCATTTATTTATCTGCCCCAATAACTCATTTTCATTGACAGACTAGCATAAACCAAGTGAAAATTTAAGAAGAATTTATGTGGGGTGGGATATACGGTTGCTATTAAAGAAGTATTGTAGGAACTTAGCTTTAATTCCCAAAATTTTTATCCTATTAAAGCAATCCAAAAGAATGCAACTTACTAACTGTATACTTGGCTGAATTTTCATACTGAAAAATTCCATAAATAACTCTTTAACCATCTATATAAGTTGAGAATTTTGATTTATATTTTACATTCTTACTATGATACATCTTTTTTGGTTCTATTTTTAAAAAAGCACCTTTTTCCCAAAAGGATGTATAACAGTTACAACCAATTTATATGAAAATTTGATTAGAAAAGCTCAAATGGAATTTGTAATTAAGGCCTTTTTACTGAATAAATACATGAAATTTGCAAAAGATTGATAGGAATGTATAACTTACTTTGTCAGTTTCATTTTTCATGTCTTGGTAATAAATATTATTTTGATAAATAAAGATGATTTTTATTGCATTTACTGCTCTGTGATTTTCATACAACAATGGTTCCTCAAGTTACATAAAAGGAGGAACCGTACTTTAGTACTCAAACTGTAAACTCGTGGTTCTTTAAAGTTATTGTCAACATACCCACAACTGTGTAAGAATGAAGTGAATTAATGATGTGGGTTTGTCTATTTCCTACAAAATAAAAGTCCTGAGGGAAAAACAGCCCTAAGTGTTTCTGGACCATCACTAATTCTATCCTATTTGCCTCTCAGCATTGCCTTTTCAATTTGGGTCCATTTGAAAAATAATGGCAAAGAGAGAAAAGAAGGTTGTGCTATAAACAGAAGAACCTCTGGGCGGGTCTGAGTATGCCCACTGTCATCAACCCAGCCATAATAGTAGGTGAAAAGGGAAGGAATGCCAGTCCCATCAGGCTACCTGCTCGTGTCTGGAGGAACCAAAGCAGAATCAGTCAAGGCAGATTAGTTCTGAAAAACAGTTTCTGAGCACCATCAAAGTAACAGCTAGAAAGGCACTGGCAGCTTCTGTCCTTTCAGGAGTCAGATTTCACTTGACAACAAAAGCAAGGCAAATGTTTCTGAATAAAGATACAATCACATAAAGAAGGTTTTACATTTGATATAGAACTGTGGTCAAAACATTGTCCGTAAGACATCTCATTATCCCTGTTGGAGAGTTGGTGTTCAAAGTCCTTCGTGTTCAAAGCCCTTAGGAATTTAAAGCGGGGTGGGGGTGGGGTGGGGGGGGGGACGGGGGACTGTTCAAGAATTGTATATTACCTTATAGATGAAAATACTAATGATGTAAGTTACAGAAGGTCCTCAGAAACATTTTCTAAAAAGCATGTGAGAGCCTTGTAACATGGCCTTTATTGATTTTTCCCTTCTGTAGGAGGCAGATTAATTACTAAGATATGCCGATTACTTGTAAACAAGGTTATGTATCCTGGTCATGGAGAACTGACACTCAACATCCATTTTAACCACTTACTGCATTGCCTTCCTGTGTTATACTGGCTGGAAAACTAAGAACCATTTCAAAAATCACATCCAGCTTGGATGTGATTTGGTCTGGCCAGTCTCCGAACTGCTCAAGGTTAGGAAGGTAGAAGTAAAGTAGAGGCCACAGTTTTGCTAATTTTGCTCACAAATGTGACTTTGGACACATTGGTGAGTTCCAAGGATCTGGTCACTAACTTGGTGGGTGCTGAAAGGCATAAAAATCGGGTATCTGCTATGCTGGCATAGACCACGAGGGCACTGGACAGTTCTGAAGCTGAGAGTAACTATGGGGGCCTCCAGATCGTGGGGACTTTATGTCAGGACTGGCAGTGAGGTTCCAGAGCAGCAGCTCCCCAGCTTGGCAGGCAGTTTCGTCTCACAGAGGAGTGAGTGACTGCATTGGTGGCCTGTGGTCTGGTTTTGATGTTATTCAGAAATCTTGATCTAGATTGTCTCTTCATTTCTCCCAATGATACTGTAATGCGTTTAACGTGCCATTATACTTTTCTGCTTAAACTGGATTCTGGTTTCTGCACCCTCTAAACACATGCCAGAACATAAATAATCCCTTCCAAGAAATGGACTTCCAGTTTGTGTGCAGAGAAAGAGCAAGGCAGAGTTTAAAGTCTATAGTGAAAGGACCACTCCAACATAATATTCAGGGACTAATGGATGCTACTCTGTTCTTGGGCACTCAGAATGAAGGTGTGTTCTTAGTGACACTGACATGTGTTCAAGGATGAGGAGAGGCCAATGCTTAAACAGTCCCTTGATGCGAAGTGTTCAGATTGTTAGTCTAAGTACTTTCAGAATAATATCCAGAATTTAAAACCCCAGTATATACAGTGAGACCCTTCTTTCCAGGAGTGTGTTCTGGAAACTGCGGATTTCCACTAGTTCCTGGATGTAAAGGAGCTAAGATAACGCCGCGTCCAGTCCTGCCATGCAGCCATCCAACTTCCCAGAAGACACAATCTCTCTGGCAATTTTATTAATACCTGGAAACTTAATTTAACCATACTCTGGGTACGTGTATAAGTTTGTGTTCTTTCATAGCTCACTTGAAATAACCAGGTCTCTTGATAAAAGTTTCCTTTTTGGTTTGGTTATCATGTAGGATCTAAAGATCCTTTTTAAGCCTCTCTTTGTTAGCAAACAATGGTCTTTCTATTAATGGCCATCAACGTCTCAACCAAAGTTTAAAAAAAAGGAAAAAAAGGATGCTTACTATATAACACAAGGAATTCTACTCAGTAGTCTGTAATGGCCTATATGACAAAAGAATCTAAAAGAGTAGATATATGTACATGTATAACTGAGTTACTTTGCTGTGTACCTGAAGGTAATACAACACTGTAAATCAACTCTTCTTCAATAAAAATTTAAAAAAGAAAGTTTTGGTGATAAAGGAACAATCCCTTATTATAGTTTGTGAGGCTTACTTGCAGGTTGTGGGTAGGGTTGCCAGACTTACCAAAGCAAGAATTTGAATTTCAGATTAACAATTGTTTCAGATAAACCATGAATAATATAAGGGGTATATTTATATTTTTAAAGTATTTATGGGACATACTGATATTAAAAAAAGGATTCATTGTTTACTAGAATTTAAATTTAACTGACCATCTGTGTTTTATCTGTCAATCCTAGACAAAACAGGGGGAAAAGCCCTTGCATGCACTACCACTTCTTATTTTATACCAGCTTAGGAGCTGGTATAAATGGATGTTTAAAAGATTGTCTAAAAGATTTAAGACATTTTCAGATGGAAGGAAAGGGCTCAGTATGGCTAATTCATGGCATTTTAACTAAAGGGGAATACAGAGTAAATTAAACTCTCAACTTGCCCCGGACTCTTGGAATTTCCTGGGTTTTGTTTCCTTGAACCTAGATTCAAACATGCTCTTGCCCAGAGAATTCAGCTCAAGTTTTGTTAGTCTAGAACCCACTCTGCTTCCTTTCTTACATATGGCTGTTAGGAAGCTCAGAAATAAATCACAGTACTGACTTTGCAGTTACTTCTTCATACTTTAAATAGAAAAGTTACCTTAAAATCTTTTAAAAAAAGAGAGGGACCATGAAATGCTGACCAATGAGCTGGCTTTCCTTTATGGTAGTCATGGAGAATCAGTGAAAGAATTAGGTCTAAAAATGACACAGAAAAGTAGTCACCTTCCTAATTTTTCCAACTGTGGGGAATAAAACTTTTTTTTCTAAATAGTTATATGTTAGTATTGAAAGAATATTCTATACTACTGTTGCTGTGATGAAAATACAACCCATGACAGAAAAACTATTCTAGGGTTTCAACTTTTCTTTATATACTAAGGGATGTACTGGATAGCACAAAGAGAGCAGTGTATCAAGCAATTTTCATTTTTATTTGTTAAAAGTGCCCTGCTGCTAAAGTATGAGAAGTGAAAATGTGGTTAAACTTTGAAATGTAATACATATCTGGAAAATAAAATAATCTGTAGCATAGTTAAGTTCTGCTCAAGTCTGGAGAGAGAACATGAAAAATTCTCATACTAGCAATTTGCTGACTAGAAAACCGCTGTATTTTCAATCAGCCTAATATGGCAGCTGTTTCTCATAGACAAAGAAAAGCTAAAGGAGACTTACAGCCTGCAGATATTTGGTCTAGCTTGGCAAAATTTAGCTGCTAGTTTCATCTTATCCTTGTTATACGTTTTCCATATGGGACTTATTATTATAAACGAGAAGAAATAATAGAAGCAAACAGGAGCAAGAGGAAAGGTTCAGACTGGCATGCATTAACTGCTTGTCAACTACGGTTTTCCTAATGAAGTGCCCTGTTGCTCTGTATGTCACTGATTACAGTACAACAGCTTTCATTAGTCACTGCAAATAAGACTTGGTGCCATCTTATTTACATCCTATTGCAAATAATTAGCATTTCATATTAGAATCGTCCAAGGCACTTCTGAACCTACAGCAAGACTATTTGACATCATCTGATACTTTTTTTTCCATCCTGAACAAGTGAAAACAGATTCTGTGCTTTTTAGTTACAACGGTGTCACCAATGAATTCTACCATGGCTTAAATTCCTGCCAATATTGTGGCTGGGGATATCAAAACGCTGCAGTAATTAGACCTTGCAAGCCTGACTTCCCTAGTGGTAGAACTGTCACGGAAGGGGAGGAATTGATATTCAAGGTTTATAATAATTCAAACCTCTACAATTATTGCTAGAACACGAACACTATCATTTTAAACGCAGAAAATGACTTAAGAAAATGCCTCATTACCACGGTAAGAGATGGAAAAGAAAATATCACCATACACTTTGTTGACCAATGCCTTTTCTCTGCTAAAAATTTACAATCACTTATTAAAACTCAAACCTGATTATTAACTTGGGGAGGAAGTACTTGTTTTGAAAACATAGTTGCCATATTTGATAGATTGCAAGGTCCATTCTATCACATATTTTAGAACTTCAGTTTAGAAGTGCAAGAATTAAATATATAGGTTTACATATGTTATTTCATATAACCAAATTCACAGAAAGAACTTTGTACAAAACCAATTATTTCTACCCCAATATTAATAATATTTTATGTATGTGTATCAACCTCCGTATGTATTTACGTATGTAATTCTTTATATGTAACTGATGTTTTTTCCAGCACACACATACAGTATGACAGGAATCAATGAATCAATTCTGAATTTGTTTGAATATGCTGTTCACAGATACAGCTAGCTAACCTAAACATTAACACCTGGGGAGAGGGTAGCCATCAGCCGCAGGCAGTGAAGGTTCTCATCTCCCGGACCTTTCCCTCGCTGGGCTCTGCACTGTGTGCACAGATCCTGGTATCATGAGATACCTGTAGGCCTCAGGAGATAATTGAGCCCCCTGGTCCAGTTAACCAGCCAAGGAATCCTCAACCCCTTAAGCATTTCTTCCTGTTCCACTGAGGCACAGATCCAGAGGCACAGTCTCCAGATGGCTGATCTTGCAGCCCCTCACTCTTAAGAGGGTTGATCTTTTAGACTCTTCCTGTCTTAGGATTTCAGTTTACAACTGATTGTTAACTATCCTCACTAGATATTTGATGATAATAATAATTTTAAAAATTAGCCTTAGGCACAAAGAAGTAAATATAAACACATTAAAAATGATAATGTATGACTGCTGGCTAACAGCTCTCAGTGAATATATTAAAGATTAGAGGCTAGAAATCAAAGATGATAATAAAATGTACTTAGTTGATAAAGGGGTCTCATACAAACTATCTTTTCTATAAAAAGACTGAAAATTTTCAGAGGGTCTCTTTTTCACATGAAGTGTTTTACTGCTTACTATGCTTCTCAGTGGAGGCAGTGAATTAATTCTGAGAAGCCTCTTCAAAAACAAAGCCAGTCTCTGCGGATGTCCTGCAGGGTCAGTGTGACCTGAAGGAACAAAGGGGTGTTACTTTCCCTCTGGCAACAGCTAGGTGGTCAGATGCCTAGGGGCACTGCGTGTTGTTTAGGAGACTGGGGTAATAATTAGGTCTTAAATCCTTTAGGTCACATAAAACAGAGCAACCATTACTTGATATTCGGAGAAGAGGCCTATTCTAACTTGTCTGGGCTGATACACAGTCACCTCTTTCCCAAATGTCTGCCTGAAATAAACTGGAATTTGGAAATCCTGTCCCATAGGTGTATTTATCCTCACTCATCCATTTCTCTCAAACAAAGGATATGTACAAATGCATGGGTTTGAATCCCACCTGGGACATTTACTAGTTGTTTAACCTTGAGCAAGTTATTTAGCAACTTTCTGTGAAGTTCCTCTTTTAGACACACACACACACATTCACACATAAATACCTATGCCTTATGGGACTTTTGTGACGATGGAATGAGTTACTTATATGTAAGGGCAAAACACTGCCTAGCTACATAGAAGGAGGCAGTGGAGGCAACATCATGCAGTTCCAAGCTATAGTAGGAGCTACATAAATGTTGGCTGCTATTTCTATTATTAGGAAGATGTGATGTAGAGAAAATAAACCATCATGAATTATGGAACTTAAAAAAGGAATTTCTTGTCTGGTCTATTATTAAAGTGGCCTAGTTATGGTCTTATACAGCCAGCCTACAACTATATACAATCATCCCTTAGTATCCATGGGGGATTGGCTGCAGGAATCACAAGGATACCAAAATCCATGGATGCCCATCTCATGCATTAGGTTGGTGCAAAAGTAATTGCAGTTTTGCATTGTTGAACTTTGCCACTTGATATTGGAATGCATTTTTGAATAAATGTTATGTTGTACATAATTTAATGAGCATTTCTTGATTTATATCTTTGCTAATTACTTATTAATTGCTGTTTATTTTATATTTATTTTAGACTACGGGAATGAGGTTAGACAAAACGCAAATTTGAGAAATTTTCTTATTTGAGCTCAAAATGGGTCGTAAAGCAACAGAGACAATTGCAACATCAACAGTGCATTTGGCCCAGGAACTGCAAATGAACTTACTGCGCAGTGGTGATTCAAGAAGTTTTGCAAATGAGATGAGAGTCTTGAAGATGAGGAGGATAGTGGCTGGCCATCAGAAGCTGACAATTACCAATTGAGAGGGTCACTGAACTACATGAGAAGTTGCCAATGAACTCAACGTCAATGATTCTATGGTCATTCAGCATTTGAACCAAACTGGAAATGTGAAAAAGTTTGATAAGTGGGTACCTCAGGAGCTGACTGAAAGTCAAAAACATTCTTTTTGAAGTGTTGTTTTCTCTTATTCTACTCAATAACAAGGAACCATTTCTTGATCAGGTTGTGAAATGCGATTAAAAGTGGATTTTACATGACAACCAGTGTTGACCAGCTCAGTCGCTGGACTGAGAAGAAGCTCCAGAGCACTTTTCACGCCAAACTTTACCAAAAGAAGGTCATGATCACTGTTTGGTGGTCTGCTGCCTGTCTGAGCCACTATACCATTCGGAATCCCAGTGAAATCATTACATCTGAGAAGTATGCTCAGCAAATTGATGAGATGCACCGAAAACTGCAATGCCTGCGGCTGGCACTGGTCAACAGAAAGGGCCCAATTCTTCACAACACCTGACTGCACGCTGTACAACCAACACTTCAAAAGCTGAATGAATTGGGATATGAAGTTTTGCCTTATAAAGTCTGTGCTATGTCCTTTTAACACTACCCTGGACTTTTGTTAATGTGTTCCTACATTTTGGCAACAAGATTGGACGTGAAGTTTTGCCTCATCTGACCTCTTGCCAACTGACTACTGTTTCTTCAAACATCTCAACAACTTTTTCTATGGAAAATGTTTCCATAACCAGCAGGAGGCGGAAAATGCTTTCCAAGAGTTCATGGAATCCTAAAGCACAGACTTTTACACTACAGGAATAAACACACTTATTTCTCATTGGCAAAAATATATTGATTCCTATTGGAATCAATCAAACATATTGGTTCCTATTTTGATTAATAAAAATGTGTTTGAGCCTCGTTATAATGATTTAAAATTCACAGTCTGAAACCACAATTACTTTTGTACCAACCTAATAAAATGGCATAGTATTTGCATAACATTTATGTAATCCTAGAACACCCTCCAACACCCTCCTTATATTTATTTTAACTCATCTCTAGATTGCTTAAAACGCCTAACCAATGTAAATGCTATGTAAGCAGTTGTAAATACAATGTAAACACTACATAAATAAATGCCAGTGTGCTGCAAATTCAAGTTTCTGGAATTTTTAAAATATTTTCTTTCTGAAATTTGGTTGAATCTGTGAATATGGAGGGCCAACTGTGCATAAACTGATATGCAGCCATAATGCCCACATTTTGGTTTCTAACAGCCTTTTCTGTTAAAGAAAGTGAGTGCTGTGGAGAGTAGCTGATTCCAAATTTTGCAGCAGGGAAAGTCAATAGTCAAAATGAGCCTGGAACATCTTGTTGCCAAAATGTAGGGACACATTAAGAAAAATCTGGGGTAAGAAACTTGAAGAGGGTTCTTACTGGACAACAAGTCTGACAATTTCGGCATTAAAAACAAAATAGAGAAATTAATTTTTCGTGAGTTGAAATACGTTGTCCAAATATCCTGTTTGTTGCTTTGTGCTATAACATATCTGGTAAGGCTAGAACCCCACTAGCCAGTTTCTCTCTCTTTTTAAAATATTTTTTCTAGTTTTCGCTTCTTTGTTTTTCCATTTGAATTTTATAATTAGCTTATCTATTTCTAAAAAAAATCTGTAGATAATTTTATTGTAAATGACTTAACATTGATATTTTATATGACATGCAGTAATATAAAAACAGGTGAATATCATAAGATATTTAATTTTTTACTAATTTAAAAGAAAATGAAGTCTGTTGTGGTGATGGTTATTGTTGACTCGTGTCTTCAATATCATCACAACTATATCCCAAGGATGGAGGTATGATCTCGATTTGTATGGATGCACAGTTTTTTCATCTGAGATCGTCATTAGTAGGTTGTACACACTTTGTTGAAATGACAAATTTAATGCTCTTAACTAGAAAACATCAATTGTTACAGAAGGGACAAGACTCAGTCAGAATCACCTACACAGTCAAATGGCCTGACTTTCGGTGGTCATGACCAGAGATTCTAAATTCTGCCCCTGATCAAGAATAATACAACAGACTCTCTTCTGAACATTACTGTCAAAGCCAGGACCAGCCACAACAGCACTGACAACAAAAGACCATGTGTCTGAGGTGGGGTGTTGGGGTCATCTTAAATTTCCTGTATATATGATTTATAAACTGGATTTGATCCTTGTTCCATAGAGAAGCAGTGATACTTAGTGAAAAAAGTCAATACACTTATGTAGATGAATTTTTCTCTATCTGTATAAAGAGATATAGGACTTTCCTGGTGGCTCAGACAGTAAAGAATCTGCCTGCAATGGAGATCTAGGTTCCATCCCTGGAGAAGGGAACAGCTACCCGCTCCAGTATTCCTGCCTGGAGAATTCTATGGACAGGGAGCCTGGCGTGTGACAGTCCACGGGGTCATTAGGAATAGATGATGTCACTCTGGATGACATCACTAATCATGACACTCAGAAGGCAAAATAATGCACTTGTCAGAGTAAGTTGGAACCACTTGTGACCAAAACATTCTCGAGGTAAAGAAAACAAGCACCAGATTTCCTGACAAGGTGTCGACTCTAAAAGTCCCATGAATGCAGAATGCTGCTGGAAGAGAAGGTAAACTTCGTAAGGTCTGTCAATAGTAAAACCAGCTAGAGTTCCAGAATCTCTGACAGGTGTTACAGAAGCTATACAATGAACATCTTTCTATTGAGTGAATTCTCAGCTTCAACTCCAAAACACTGATGAAGAAACTCTAGATTCTGTCCAAAAGCGAATCACATTTCAAGCTTAAGTTTTTAACTATGATTAATGTTTCATAAAATTCAAAAGAAAATCCAATCATGTAATTATATTAAAAAGAACACTTGGAACGCTGAGACAAGCAAAGCACAACAACAAAAACGAGTGCCATTTTGATAAATATTAAGCAATCTAATTAGACAGCCACCATACCTTCTTCTGCATAACATTTTTGACCTGCAAATTGCAACTTCACACAATATAGGCAGCCCTGTAATTATACTGATCACCACAGTTAAAAAGCTTAGAAACAGAATGAGCTAGTAAATCAACGTAAAAGACATAATTGCCATATTTGAAGATCGTATAAGGCTGCTTGTTATCTATAGTTCAGTATAATTATTTTTTCTTAAAAAAAGGAAAACAGCCAGAACCAAAAAGTCAGGTTGCTTGGATTTTCACAGCTGAAGTGAAAATGCTTGTACTCAAATTTAGAAAGATATCTAGCTAATTTTCTGCTGGTTTTATTTGAATTTGAAGACTTTTAACATCTAGAGGGTCTTTACTGATCATCTGTCAGAACCCTGGTGTCTATGTCACTGAAAATATTTAAAGCTTATTATTATGAGAACTGATCATTGTGCTAAACTATGCTGAATTTTTGTAGGATATTAGAGTAATTCAGAACCACAACAGTGAGTTAACAATCTCCAACCTTGAGCTTCACTGTTCTGTAAAATTTGATCTGTCATGTTTTGTTTATCTGTATAGAATGCTATTAAAACACCTTCCCTAAACAGTCCTTTTCTGGAGAAAAATAAATTTATCTTTGTCTACTCCTTCAAAATTTAGCTCAAAACCATTTTGTTTATAAAGTTTTTTTAGTCTATCCATATTCTTCTCATTAGTATGATCCAAATATTTATTTGTAATTCTATTTGTTATAAGGTTAAAAAGGTTGGCTGTTAATGATAGAACATATACAGTTATATTTACATTTCAGTCTATAAATTCTGTGATGGCCAGGAGCTCAATTTCTCTCACATCTTAATAGGAGACTGTGAGGTTTGCATTAATTTACAACTAATATTTTTTTCTGTTTCCACAAAGGGTACCTCTCAGTTTTGGTTTTAGTGACTTAATGAATAAACTGAGAAAATAAGTTCAGAATAGTATTTTCTAAAATATCAGGTCTCGATTGTTATTATATTATTTTTAATGAAATACAGTAGATTAGAAAAGAAAATAGACTACATCACAATGAAGTAAAGGTAAAAACTGAACTTACTATTTTCTGACTTTAAGTAGGTGTGTGTGCATGTATGTGCAATGTGTATGCGGGCATACTCAGTCGCTTCAGTCGTGTCCGACTCTCTGTGACCCTGTGGACTGCAGCCCACCAGGCTCCTCCATCCATGGCATTCTCAAGGGAAGAATACTGGAGTGGGTTGCCATTTCCTCCTCCAGGGAATCTTTCCAACCCAGGGATTGAACCCGTATGTCCTGCATCTCCTGCATTGGCAGGCAGCCTCTTTACAACGGAGCCACCTGGGAAGCCTCTAACTAGTGTGTTCTATCATCTAAGTTAAAAAATAAAATATCCTGAAAGATTTCTGGATGAACTATCACCATTGATGAATTCATTACAGATAAAATTTGAAGAATGATATCCAAGATACCAGGGTTTAGGTATATTCAAGTCTTCTGTGCCTGCAGTATCTATGATGTCTTAAATTTCTGATATATATTAATATTTGCTTAGGAAGAGAAAACCCCAAACAAATGTGGATTCTTCCCTTGAGAATGCCATGGACGTGGGCTACAGTCCATAGGGTCAGAGAGCGTTGGACATGACTGAAGTGACTGAGTATGCCCGCATGCACATTGCACATACATGCACACACACCTACTTAAAGTCAGAAAATGTAGTACAAAAGGTGTCATTTTCATAAAGATGTCATAATCAGCATTGAACACAGACATCACTAGATGAGCACGATGTTTTTTCCAACTGAGCCTTTCCCTATGCAATGCTTCGGGAAGCGACTACCAGTCAACAGGCTGTTGAGAGGAAACATTTTCCACATCTGGTCTAAATCAGAATCCACGCATGTGAGAAAACTATGGCAGAGAAAGCAGGTTGTCAACACACATACGCATAAAACACACACATACACACACGCCTGTATGTTTGCTCAACTGACTAATACTTATACACCTAATGAAATGCTTTTATTTAGATGATGAGGCAGATATAGTCAATAATTCAAGCCTTCTACTGTGTTTAGTTCTTGAAGGTGCTTCATTCGAGGAAATTCAATGTATTCATATTCTCCAAAATCAGGAATCAAGGTCATATACGAAGGTAGATATCTGGTCCATATGGTCTCCCTTTCTTTGCTCTCCAGTAAAACTCACATTCCCATCAAATGGCTTAGTAATGGGAGTGACATATAATACATGATGTTCTGCATTAAAGCAAATATAATAAGTGTAATTTATAGACAACAGAGTCATGGGGGGTAAAAAGGAAAATATAAAAGGCTAGTATAACCCAACAAAAAGCACCATAAAGTCTAACTTAAAAACTAGTCATTTTTGTTCATCAACATCATTTCATATCAAAAGTAGAGTTTATGAGTTATTGAATTGGTAGGTAAATTTGCCCCTCTAAATCATCTGACTGCCTCTGAGGGCTCACATCACCTCCTCTTTATGTCAATGTCTTGCATGGTTCAGTGGCCACGATCGGCTCTGGCCACTAAAGCTCAAGTCATTCAGAGCAATCAAATCAATTATAAGAGACCGTTGCTGTCTGACACCGACGACCAGCGATTGATAACAAAACCTGTCTGTTTTCAGTTCTCATCTGACAGCAACAAACCAGTCCTGGCCTGCTCCTACTGGCACTTGTCATAAATCAGTAGCAATTCCACCACGGTGAAAGGCGCTGGAGACTCTCTTTAGTCCACCTGGCCTCATTTTCTTTTCAAGTTTTAAAAATATAACTATTTTTTTTAATTTTAAACTTTACATAATTGTATTAGTTTTGCCAAATATCAAAATGAATCCACCACAGGTATCCACGTGTTCCCCATCCTGAACTATTAAGGTAGATTAATGCCAAAATTTATTTCTTACAGTGTCTAATAGTACAAGCAAGTAATCTCATAATTTAATACCACACAATGTTCCTATTCTTTGATTTTTAAAGTGAATGACTAAAATACTGCTAAAACTTTGAAAGTGGAAATTTTATATTCAAATTCTATGATTTTAGACATAATAGAGAAAAATGACATTTCCTTTTATATTACAGATCTGACATCATGTTTTTAATTGATTATTTAAGAAATATTTTAACAAAATTTCCCTAAATGAGACTTTTTTTTTTTACTATTTCGCACTGTCATTACAAAATGAACTAAACATTTAAATATAATGTAATAAGCAAGTATTAGTCAACAAGCATTGAATATTAACCAAATGTAAAGATTATATTTCACAGATATGAAAATATAATTTTTTCTGAACAAGTTATTACTTATGAAGTAAGGCCAGTACACTTTAAATATTTTGTGGAGTTAAATAACACTAAATCATTTGAAGGAAAAGAAAACAGCCCTGATTAAATTTGCAGAATTCGGAGAACACTTTGAGAATTAGTAACACCTCACTATTCAATTTTCAGCATCAAAAAATAATATAAAATCTGGATACATTTGGCATCATATTAGGTAGAAAACTACTTTAAGTGAGAATGAATAATTCTCACAGGAATCTTACACAATAAAAATAAAATAAAGATCATTCATAATAACACAAAGCATTTCTTTAAGGGGAGAGGAGAAAGGGAAGAAATATTAAGGACCTATTTCACATGCGGCAAAGACAGGGCCTTTACATGTGTGATATCACTGCCTCCTCAAACACCAAGGGTAGACATGTTTATTTCACTTTATAAAGAAGGACACAGGGGCATGTCAAACTGAACTCGAAGTCAGTTCAACTTGATTTCAATGCCTATATTTTTTCTATGTTCATTTATCATTTCCTTACCACTTAGCAAAAACCTGTTATGTGTTTTATGCTAAGCAAAGCATTAGATATAGAAAAACGAATAAAACATAAAACACAGGCAGGTAAACAAGACCGAAACCAACCAAGGAGGCTGAGGAGGTCGTGGATGTAGAGTGCTGCAGTGAGTAAGGCAGTAAGTCCTACCAGCTCCAAACCCCAGCACACACGTATTCACACAGCTTGATTCAAATCTCAGCTCAGCTACTAATAACTGGATGTACGATGCAAGTTGCTCTCTCTTAGTTTGCCTTTTTCTCACCTATAAAAATGGACTTACCTCAAAAAGGTTGATTTGAGTTTGAAATGAATTAACCTGTTCAAGAAAAGGCTGAATTTTCAGTGGACATTTGGTAGTTGCTCATTAAATATTATTTTCACTGCTCCCCTTATACACAAACCCTCACCTTCAAACACCTGATGTTTAGTTGCCAAGCCTCAGAAATGTATGATACCTATCTTCTTCATTTAAAATGTAAAATTACCCATTTTATAGAATTCCCTGACCACAGCTGGTACCCCTGTTAACAATGGTTTGAGGCCAAAAAAGACCTTCGGTAAGAAGACGGCCTGAGAATGGGTGCGGACCACAGCAGTAGGGGCTGATGAACACGATCCTGGCACCTGAAGTGGTTGCTGAAGCCGGGAGGGCTCAGCAGAGCTCTCCCAGAGCGACTGCACTCCAAGCGCTGGCCAGACCCAAAGACACCGGCATGCCAAGCAGTACCTACTGCTGAACACCGGTCAGATTTCCTACGGAGCGCTTCCTCTCCTTCTGCTGGGAAGGGAACGCCCTGTTAGGGCGCCTCCAACTGGAAGAGATTTGCTGGACTGTCAGATACTAAGATTACCAAGGAGAAAACATGCACGAGAGACTATATTCCTCAACATTATACAATTAAAACCTGTAATTCCACTAATCCATGAAGACAGGTATAAGTGGCACCACTTTGAAAAACTTACTCCATATAACAGCATATTGTAGCACCCATAAGGGAATTCTATAAATCAAATCAGTTCTGTCTCTTTTCCAGTAACAGTGACAGATTGACCTAAATGTCTCTTCCTAAATTTAAGGCAGTCAGTTGACCCCTGAACATTATTCCTTGTCTCTCCTTTATACTGAAATATTTTCACCAATATATCGTCTGTTCACAGAAACTTGACTGGGTTTACAATCAATGGCTTTCCCAGTTTTGGAAGGTGTGTGTGTGTGTGTGTGTGTGTGTTGGTCAAACAGCAATGAAGTAATTCAATTTCACATATTAATAACATTTCAGGGGTGAAGTTTAAACCAATGGCTTTCCCAGTTTTGGAAGGTGTGTGTGTGTGTGTGTGTTGGTCGAACAGCAATGAAGTAATTCAATTTCACATATTAAGAACATTTCAGGGATGAAGTTTAAATTCTCTCTTTACTTTCTGTTTCTTTTGACTATGCTGTAAGGATTTATCCCTCATGTTTAGGCCCAAGTTTTGAATTTGCAGTTTATTAAGGTGATCCTCTAGAATAACGTGCTGCATGAAACTAAACTAATGACATTTCATCTGTACTGTGCTTAGTCGCTCAGTTGTGTTCAACTCTTTGCAACCCTATGGACTGTAGCCCGCCAGGTTTCTCTGTCCATGGGATTCTCCAGGCAAGAATACTGGAGTGGGTTGCCATGCACTCCTCCAGGGCATCTTCCCAACTCAAGGACTGGACCCAGGTCTCCCGCACTGCAGGTGGATTGTTTACCATCTGAGCCCCCAGGGAAGCCCAAGAATACCGGAGTGGGTAGCCTACCCCTTCTGCAGGGTATCTTCCCGACCGAGGAATAGCACTGGGGTCTCTTGCACTGCAGGAGGATTCTTTACCAGCTGTGCTGCCAGGGGAACCTGACATTCCATCTACTGATCTATATTTTGAATCTTGAATGCATTTGACATTCTAATATTGAACTACTGGAAGCTACAAGGTATACTAGAAAACCCACATTAGATGTCGCTTCAGTCGTGTCTGACCCTGTGCAACCCTATGGGCTGTAGTCTACCAGGCTCCTCTGTCCATGGGATTCTCCAGGCAAGAATACTGGAATGGATTGCCATTCCCTTCTCCAGGGAATCTTCCTGACCCAGGGATCAAACCGGTGTCTTTTATGTATAAACTGGACTGGCAGGCGGGTTCTTTACCAGCAGTGCCACCCGGGAAGCCCCACATTAGATCCAAGAATCAGAAACTCTTTATTCTGTATTTAGCCACGTGAGATAGTCAGTTAACTACTCTGAGTATGCATTTTCTCATCTGTTAACTGGGAATACTAATATCAACACGTGTGGCTCACAGTGTTATTCAGAGAACTGATGACAATACCACCAGTACGAGTAACATTAGAAATATAACACAATCTATGGTTTTTCATGTCCGTTAAGTATTATTTCACACTAGGCATTCTGTGAAAACCCTTGACACAGAACAATTAAGTTCTAAAATAATTAATTAAGATTAATTAATATACCTACAGCAATCTACAAAATACATTTATTTTATGGACTGTAAAGAAGAGGTATATAAAGAGTAAACATTAAGTAAATATCAAACCAGGTATTTGAACCCTGGTCTGCTTATCACAATGCATATCCTCTTACCACAGTGCTACATTGACTACTGTTAATTTAAGCGCTACAAAAATGCAACTGAAGGCACTGGAAAATACACACGAGTGTACATACTTACATGTCAATCATGAAGGGTTAACAGACATGCACCATTCATGGGGATACTGTGTCTGCACCCTTCTCACCTACCTCTTCAAGGGTAGGTTGCAGAATCATTTCTTAAGATTCTTCCCTTGTATCTTTGGAAAATACCCTCTTGTCTAAGAACAATTAAAGACAGATCTAAAGAGGTAACTATTTTGGAGTCAGAAAGATCCAAGTTCCAATCCCTCCTTACCATACTCCACATATGAGGTCATATGTTAATGATGTCACCTCTCTCTACTGTGGAAATAGAACAGTCTGACTTGCTTCACAGCATCATTACAAGAGTTAAGATAAGTACACAGTACCTGTCACATAGAGAACGCTCAGTAAATGCTATTTTCTAATATTAATTACAAAGATAGTACTAATGACATTTAATTAGCCTGTGTACTGGGATTTCCCACATGCTACGTCTAACACCATGGACCGAGGCCTTCTAGAAACTACAAAATTAGCACACAATGAACATCTAAGAAGGAAATAAAAATGCCATGGAAGAAAGTAAAAGCAAGCAAATTCTAGCTTTGGTATCTTGAGAAAAACTTCATCAAGTAGTATGTAAAGGTTCAAGAAACTTTTAACAACTTTGAATTAGATAACTTGTCTGCCTTTTTAAAATAACTTATATCCATTTGATCTATATTAGAGAAACACTATACTTATTCCTCCCTCATACTCTACACTACAGTAAGGTGGTGAGGAGCAGGGGGTGGCAGAGCAGGAAAATGAGTTGACAAGGTACAGCCTGGAAGCGTGGAGGGCATTTTCTCAGGGCTGGTGAGCAGAGGGGAGCTCTAAGTATCCACACCCAAGGCCAGTGGGGATGGTGAGCACACTGGGGTGAGGTGAAGTGGTGACCGGGAATTACAGGGAAACCAGGGGGCAGGTGTTTCCTGTGGCCCACTCGTATCATTAACAGGTCATTTTTAGTTTAACCAGCCGTCATCCCTGGTAAGACACATATGATCATCTTGAAGAAAAACTTAAAATCAAGCAGGTGTTATTTAAAAGAAAGGGATGGAAAGAAGACACAGGGAAGGTTATTTTCCCCTTGAATTTCTTCCTGTTACAGGGATATTTTAGGAGTTCATGCATGGAAAACAAAAACACAAAGAGAAAATGTCAGTAAATATAAAGGAATAGAAAAAAGTTCCAATACTCCTTATGCTATTGTACTAGTTATTTGAGTTTCTCATTTCTACATAATACTATACATTTACTATTAGAGATGTAAGTGTACTTTAGAAAGAATACCAGTGGAAGGCACTGTGAGTGTAAGAGGACTGTGAAGACTGCTGGCCACAAGAGAAAGGGTTGCAAAAAGAGTTTGGCAATATATTCTACTCTGTAATACTAAATTACTTACATAATCTTAAACAGGTTAAAAATAATTAGGTAGACTGATAAAGATTTCATGTAAGAATAAAATCTATAGCTCAGTTCAAATATAGTTAATATGCCTAAAGTAAAAGCCTAGAAAATAAAATCTTTTACATTTCAAACTTTGACCTATTTGAATATTATTCATTGTAATATGATTTATAAATACAAAAAGAAGTCTGTGGAAATTATTCATAGTTTCTTAATTGATTTTTTGTCAGGAGCATTGCCTTAAATTGACATAAGAATACTTCTCAGCCTCCTTAATGTAATTTCAATAATGCTAAATCATTTAACACAATTTTTAAAAAATGAACAATAAAAAATTTTCAAAATATTTAAGTTTTGCTCTTTTTTGATAGTGTACTTTAAAGTTATGAATTAGGATTTGTAAAAATTTGGGATTAAGAGCTTACAGTATCTTTTTGTACACAGGTCTGGTGCTAACACTGTTACAAGAAAAGTGGAAAGTATTAAAAATATTATTGTATAAAATATATAAATAAGACATGGAGCTAGTGTTTACTGAGTACACAGTTGAGTTAGGGAAGACTGAAAAGTTCTGAAGATCGAGAGTGGGGATAGTTGAACAATAATATGAATGTATTTGATGCCACAGAACTGTACACTTAAAAATGGATAAAATGATAAATTTTGCATCACATATATTTTACCACAGTAAAGTACATGAATATACATATGAAAAAGGATGAAAAATACAAGAGAAAGATATAAATAAAAAGAAACATTAAAGAATTCATATTCTGAACAGTAGCATTAAATATAGAATCTTTTATTTTCAAAAAAGCTTTTAGAAGAAAATAAGAACATATTTATGATGTTGAGAAAGGCAAAGATTTCTTAACCAGGACACTAAAATTGTTAACCATAAAGAAAAGCTCAATTAACTGGACTACGTTAAAAGTAAGATCTTTTTGTTTTAAAAATAAAAAACATCACTGAAAAAGTGAAAAAGCAAGCTACAGAGTGGAAGACAGCTCCATTACATATATCCACCAGAGGACCTGGGTCCAGAGTATACACAGAACTCCTCAAACTAACAGCAAAGAGACAACCTAGCAGAATACTGGACAAGGACTTAATCAAGCACTTCATAAAAGAGGTTACAAATTTAAGGAAATACAAGCTAAAGCCCTAGTGTAATACCAGTGCACACCAACAGAATGGTTAAAATTAAAAAGAACTTTTAAAAAACTGGCAATATTAAACATTGTTGAGCATGTGAAGCAATTGTAATTTAATCACTGCTGACTGAAGGATAAATTAGTAAATTTTCTTTGAAAAATCTACGGGTAGTACTTGTGAAAGGTAAACATTAGCATACACTGTGATCTAGCAACTCTCCTCCTAGGTGCTTACTTGATAGGAATGTCCACATCTGTGCACCAAAATGTATGTTTGAGGATGTTCGTAGTAGCACTATTCAGAACAGCTCCAAGCTGGGAGCCGATCAAAGGTACTTCAACAGCAGAATGGACAAATTATAGGCTAATCAAATAATGGAATATTAGCAATAAGAAATAGGAAACAGTTGCTCTGCGTAATATCACAATTGACTCTAACAGACATGTTGAGGGAAAGAAGGCGAATTCCAAAGAGAACTGACTGTGATACTCTATTTACATGATGTTAAAAACAAGCAACAGTACCCAGCGGTCTTAGCAGCACAGAGTGGTTATCCTTGAGAAGCGGCGGTAGGGCAGGGGTGGCAAGGACTGGGGGGAATGGCAATGGCACTCCTGGGGGTACTGGGGTTGCTCTGTTCCTTGCAGTGAGTGGAGTTACAGGGTATGTTTATCTTGAGAAAATATATTGAGCTATTTACTTGTACAATTTGTACCTTTTTCTGCACATATGTAACATTTCAGTAAAAAGTTCAAAAATGAAATAACACATATATATCAAAACTTAAAGCAGAAAAAGGTTAAATGACAATGTAAAAAACCCCTCAATCTTCAATGACAAAATGGGAAGAATCATAATGCGCTAAAGGCTTGTCTGTGAAACACTGAATCGGAGGATGGATACTGCTGACACATCCCTGCGGATTTTCACCAAACACAAATTCTCTAGGTTTAGGTTTCAGAGTCCTGAACAGCATTTGATTTAACAGCCAAATGAAGAAATGGCTGGGGCAAGGTAGAGACAAGTCAGAAACTACAGCATAGTACAGACTGTGGGCATGAAGGAGAAACAACGGCAACAGGGCACTCTCCCAGCCAAGGGAGTCGGCTCCAGGCAGAGCAGTGATGATACTGGGTTCTGATACAAAAAGCCTGGGACCTAAGAAGCATCACTATGAGCCACAATTATGTGGACACTGACAGGCAAAAGATGACCCAGGGCAATAAGAGAATATTTGAAGAAATTTGAATCTCAGCTTGAAATTACAGGAACTCACTGTCACCACCTACACATTGCAAGCCATCCCTACAGTATTTCCAGCAGTCCACAAATGAGTAGTAATCGAAAAAGACCAGTGGGAGAACCCAATCGCATGTTCAAAGCCATGGAATGGACTTGGAGACATGAAGCATAGCGAAAGTGAGACATTTAATGTCGGTCTTGCAAGATCAGGTGTCTGGCATGCAGGCATACCCACAGCGGTTACAACAAGCAAATTATTCCCAAACACGCAGGTCCCTTCTCACCAGTTCCTCGTTGGCTAAGTACTATGGGCTGTACTGGGAAACTCAGCAGTGGCCACAGGTCTGGAAAAGGTCAGTTTTCATTCCACTCTCAAAGAAAAGCAATGCCAAAGAATGCACAAACTACCACACAATTGCACTCATCTCACATGCTAGCAAAGTAATGCTCAAAATTCTCCAAGCCAGGCTTCAGTAGTACGTGAACTGGAAACTTCCAGATGTACAAGCTGGATTCAGAAAAGGCAGAAGAACAAGAGATCAAACTGCCAATAGCCATTGGATCATCAAAAAAGCAAGAAAACACCAAAAAACATCTACTTTTGCTTTATTGACTCTGCCAAAGCCTTTGACTGTGTGGATCACAATAAACTGTGGAAAATTCTGAAAGAGATGGGAATACCAGACCACCTGATCTGCCTCCTGAGAAATCTGTATGCAGGTCAGGAAGCAACAGTTAGAACTGGACATGGAACAACATACTGGTTCCAAATCGGGAAAGGAGTACATCAAGGCTGTATATTGTCACCCCGCTTATTTAACTTATGTGCAGAGTACATCATGCAAAATGTTGGGTTAGATGAAGCACAAGCTGGAATCAAGATTGCCAGGAGAAATATCAATAACCTCAGATATGCAGATGACACCACCCTTATGGCAAAAAGCGAAGACGAACTAAAGAGCCTCTTGATGAAAGTGAAAGAGGAGTGAAAACGTTGGCTTAAAGCTCAACATTCAGAAAACGAAGATCATGGCATCCGGTCCCATCACTTCATGGGAAATAGATGGGGAAACAGTGTCAGACTTTATTTTTTGGGGCTCCAAAATCACTGCAGACGGTGATTGCAGCCATGAAATTAAGACGTTTGCTCTTTGGAAGAAAAGTAATGACCAACCTAGATAGAATATTGAAAAGCAGACATTACTTTCCCAACAAAGGTTCGTCTAGTCAAAGCTATGGTTTTTCCAGTAATCGTGTATGGATGTGAGAGTTGGACTATAAAGAAATCTGAGTGCCGAAGAGTTGATGCTTTTGAACTGTGGTGTTGGAGAAGACTCTTGGGAGTTCTTTGGACTGCAAGGAGATCCAATCAGTCCATCCTAAAGGAAATCAGTCCTGAATATTCATTGGAAGGACTGATGCTGAAGCTGAAGCTCCAGTACTTTGGCCACCTGATGTGAAGAGCTGACTCCTTTGAAAAGACCCTGATGCTGGGAAAGACTGAGGGCAGGAGGAGAAGGGGACAACAAAGGATGAGATGGTTGGATGGCATCACCGACTCGATGGACATGAGTTTGAGTAAGCTCCAGGAGTTGGTGAAGGACAGGGAGGCCTGGTGTGCTGCAGTCCATGGGGTGGCAAAGAATTGGACACAACTGAGCGACTGAACTGAACTGATGGGGTGTACAATCCTCCCGGACGTCACCTAAGCTTCATTATTTCCTTATAGGGTATCCTTCTTTCTCCCTTTCCAACTTATATCTACATTTCTTAACAAAGACTTTCTTGCTAGTTTATCCCGTCTGCTAACATCATATTTGCTTAGATAACCCTCCAGGTGCATGAACTGTCAAGTCTGCAAGCCTTTAGACAAGTTTAGAGCCAGGGCCCAGGCAATGGGTGGGGCCCTATCTTCATTAGGATCCAGTCTGATCTCCCTCCCCCATCCCTAACTTTATCTAAAGAGTTCAGGTCTCAATTTTATCATGTTTGCATGTTTAGCTGTTAGTAATTTTCCACTCAAGAGTTTTTCTCTTGAAAATGGACCACTTCAAGTTTCTATTTCTTACAACCAGCATGTGATCTGAATACAGATACTACTAAAAGGAGAGGAAAAAAAGGGAAAAAGAACAGATGAAGACATGTCTACTCTACACTAGGTCATGTTTCATACTTTACTTCATCACATTTTATGTTTATATTGAAGCAGCTTTGATAGTTCACCCTTCACACATGATGACAAGACTCCTCAGAATTGAAGAGATGATGGACTTTAAGGGTGAGAGTTCTCAGAGTGCGAGTTCACATTTTTAATCTTAATAAAAATTTGAATGTGAAATACCAGAGAATACCAGAGAAACCATTCCTAGAAGACGAAGGAATTAAACAAGTTGAAATGTTTGAGCCATACTGGGAACGGCAAATGGTTTAAGCATAGCCAATGGTAGCGTCTGGTGACAGAGCACAGAAAAGTGCGTCTGGGGTACAGGCAGGGTCACTGTGTGTGTGGGGGGGAGTTACATTCTGAACGGCTGGCATTTGCACGGAGCACGAAAATGTCTGTAATTTTAGATGGTCTCTTCAGTAGCAGGCAACCCACTCCAGTGTTCTTGCCTGGAGAATCCCAGGGACGGGGGAGCCTTGGTGGGCTGCTGTCTATGGAGTCGCACAGAGTCTGACACGACTGGAGCGAATCAGCAGCAGCAGCAGCAGCAGTGCATAGGAGTGAAGTGGAAGGGAGGAAACCTGGAAGGAAGGAGAGTGAAGGGAACCCCACTGATATAATAAAACCAACTGTCTAGGAACCGGGAGGGCAGGGAAGGCAGTGGCACTGAGGGAAGGCCAGCTGTGGCAGCCTCTCAGAGCGGGGAGAAGTCTACTCAGGACCCTGGCCTGTGGTGGTGCTCAGGGCACGGCAGGGGCTTCGGTCGTGGGGATGGTGATAAGGGCGGGGGCGGGGGGCCCGAGTGGCTCCCGAGGCCTGTGTCTGGCTGGGGCTGGGGTGCTGAGGGAGGCCTCCAGGGACGGCGTGCTCTGTCTTCATCTCACCCTCACAGGTCCCTATGACAGCCCGCACTGAGGGCTCTCCAGAGAGAGTGCGGAGTTTCCTGTGCTGAGCATTTTAAGAGAAAGTGGCCAGTTATTTCTCTGTAAGGCTACTCATAGATCCACTGAAGAGTCTCTTCCAGCCTTATGATTCTAAGACAACTGCCCTTTTCAGAGTCATATAGGGATGCTTGGGGAATTAATGGGATATTTGTAAATCATCTTCATTTCCTTTAAAGTTTTTATTTACAATCCATTTACATACATTTAAATGCTGCTAGAAAAGCATATTTAAATTCAATTTCCTTTGAAATTGTCAAGGGAATGCAAAAAGGAGAATTTAAAAAGCACTTTAACAGAGGGAAAAAGTCTACTTGCCACAGGCATCACTGTCACTTCCTTGTCTAAACACACACACACACACACACACACACACACACAGAATCAAGTAAAATGGTGGCAAATCATTTCCAACACTAACTTCATATCAAGATCAGTCCTGTCCAACTCTTTGCGACCCCATGGACTACAGTCTGCCAGGCTCCTCAGTCCATGAGATTTTCCAGGCAAGAATACTGGAGTGGGGTGCATTTTCTTCTCCATCGGAACTTCCCAACCCAGGCATCGAAGTCAGGTCTCCTGCATTGTGGGCAGACTCTTTACCCTTGGAGCCACAAGGGAATCCCACATACGAAGACCAATTCTTTATTATTCCTGGTAAGCTTCTATATCATTGAAAAACCATATAGATGTTGGTTATATGGCAAGTTCATTTTGAGAACACTGAACTCATGATGTGTACATCAGTCATGCACAAAAACTCAGTCTTCTGCAGTATGTAAAATTTAAAAAAGACTGTAGCAAATAAAAATAAAACCTAATTTTTTTTTTAAACCTAAGTTTTAAAGATGATTAAAAGTGTGATACCACATGAAGATGTAATATCCAATATTTGGATTGTGATACCAGTCAATTACCTGAAAAAATATGATCTAGAGACAAATGAGACAGTTGCAGGGAAGAAGTCAATTCTGATTCCATGTTGAAATTTTTGTTTGACTTGCTTTTCCTTGCTCTTATTATTATAATCGTACTTACTGGCTTGCCTTGAGGACCCTGCCTTCTGCTTGACTATAAACTAAAGTCCCTTCAATAAGCTCCTAGAGAGATAATATGTCGCTACCCACCTGTGAATAGAAGAGATTAACACAGCACTTCCAAAGGCTGGACGTTCCCTTGGAGATGTTTTGCAAGACTGAAGACCCTTTCACTTAACTTCCCCACTGCCTCTCCCTCTCTCCTTTCAATTTTAGTTCCTCATTGCTTCTTTCTCTCTGATCTATAAAAGAACCTGGCATCCAGACCCTGTTAAGATGGTTATTTCGAGGCACTAGCTTGCCATCTTCTCAGTCAGCTGGCTCCCCGATTAAAGTCTCTTCCTGGCCTCAACTCCTTGAGCAGCAAGTAGAGCAAGCTTGGAACCAGTAACAACATTATGGGTAGAAATAATAATAACCACTAAGGTTAGATAGCATCAATAACTCAGTTCAGTTTAGTCGCTCAGTTGTGACCGACCTTTTGTGACCCCAAAAATCGTAGCACGCCAGGCCTCCCTGTCCATCACCAACTCCTGGAGTTCACTCAGACTCACGTCCATCGAGTCAGTGATGCCATCCAGCCATCTCATCCTCTGTCGTCCCCTTCTCCTCCCGCCCCCAATGCCTCCCAGCATCAGAGTCTTTTCCAATGAGTCAACTCTTCGCATGAGGTGGACAAAGTACTGGAGTTTCAGCCTCAGCATCATTCCTTCCAAAGAAATCCTAGGGCTGATCTCCTTCAGAATGGACTGGTTGGATCTCCTTGCAGTCCAAGGGACTCTCAAGAGTCTTCTGCAACACCACAGTTCAAAAGCATCAATTCTTCGGCGCTCAGCTTTCTTCACAGTCCAACTCTCACATCCATACATGACCACAGGAAAAACCATAGCCTTGACTAGATGGACCTTTGATGGCACAGTAATGTCTCTGCTTTTCGATATGCTATCTAGGTTGGTCATAACTTTTCTTCCAAGGAGGAAGCGTCTTTTCATTTCATGGCTGCAGTCACCATCTGCAGTGATTTTGGAGCCCCCAGAAATAAAGTCTGACACTGTTTCCACTGTTTCCTCACCTATTTGCCACGAAGTGATGGGACCAGATGCAATGATCTTCGTTTTCTGAATGTTGAGTTTTAAGACAACTTTTTCACTCTCCTCTTTCACCTTCATCAAGAGGCTTTTTAGTTCCTCTTCACTTTCTGCCATAAGGGTGGTATCATCTACATCTCTGAGGTTATTGATATTTCTCTTGGCAATCTTGATTCCAGTATGTGCTTCTTCCAGCCCAGCGTTTCTCATGATGTACTCTGCATATAAGTTAAAGAAGCAGGGTGACAATATACAGCTTTGACGTACTCCTTTTCCTATTTGGAACCAGTCTGTTGTTCCATGTCCAGTTCTAACTGTTGCTTCCTGACCTGCATACAGGTTTCTCAAGAGGCAGGTCAGGTGGTCTGGTATTCCCATCTCTTTCAGAATTTTCCACAGTTTATTGTGATCCACACAGTCAAAGGTTTTGGCATAGTCAATAAAGAAGAAATAGATGGTTTTCTGGAACTCTCTTGCTTTTTCCATGATCCGGCGGATGTTGGCAATTTGGTCTCCGGTTCCTCTGCCTTTTCGAAAACCAGCTTGAACATCTGGAAGTTCACGGTTCACGTATTGCTGAAGCCTGGCTTGGAGAATTCTGAGCATTACTTTACTGGCGTGTGAGATGAGTGCAATTGTGTGGTAGCTTGAGCATTCTTTGGCATTGCTTTTCTTTGGGACTGGAATGAAAACTGACCTTTTCCAGTCCTGTGGCCACTGCTGAGTTTTCCAAATTTGCTAGCATATTGAGTGCAGCATTTTCACAGCATCATCTTTCAGGATTTGAAAGAGCTCAACCGGAATTCCATCACCTCCACTAGCTTTGTTCATAGTGATGCTTTGTAAGGCCCACTTGCCTTCACATTCCAGGATGTCTGGCTCTAGGTGAGCGATCACACCATTGTGATTATCTGGGTCGTGAAGATCTTTTTTGTACAGTTCTTCTGTGTATTCTTGCCACCTCTTCTTAATATATTCTGCTTCTGTTAGGTCCATACCATTTCTGTCCTTTATCGAGCCCATCTTTGCATGAAATGTTCCCTTGGTATCTCTAATTTTCTTGAAGAGATCTCTAGTCTTTCCCATTCTGTTGTTTTCCTCAATTTCTTTGCATTGATTGCTGAGGAAGGCTTTCTTATCTCTTCTTGCTATTCTTTGGAACTCTGCATTCAGATGCTTATATCTTTCCTTTTCTCCTTTGCTTTTTGCTTCTCTTCTTTTCACAGCTGGATATGAATCTAAGCAAACTCTGGGAGACAGTGCAGGACAGGGAAGCCCTGCATGCTGCAGTCCATGGGGTCGCAAACAGTCATACACAAACTAGCAACTGACCACGACCACCACCAGGACCACTTATACACATTTGCTGGGCACTCTACTAGGTATTAGGGAGTCGGAGATGGAGACAATGACCCCCGCCATCTAGGAGTTCATATTCCAGTAAGAATGACAGTAAGCTTACCAGGTGGAAGGCGGGCAGAATGCACTACAGCAGCACAGAGCCGCAGGGACTTTTTCTTTGACCAGGACTGGGAAGGAATGTAGGCCTGGAAGCTGACATCAAAGGGAGCTTTGAAACCTGCCTGGTGAGGGAGAAGACTCTCAGGGAGTAAGATGTGGAGCCACTAAAGCACTTTACTTCGGGACGGAGAGTCAGTCTAAGGACAACTTACAAAACTCGGGCCTTTTTGGTCCAGAAAGGTTTCTTGTTGTAGTTGCTTTCATAAGACCTAACAACTTTAGCCTGCCTGGAAGGAAGTTATTTTAAAACTTAAGGTACTTTTTTGTCTTTCCTTTTCCTCTGGTTTTAACACACAGCCTGAGGTTTGTCAGCATGTTTAACAAGAACGAAGCAAGAGAATCAAAAAAGCAAGTGAAACAGAAAGAGACAGGACCAAAACCCAACATGGCAGGGCCAGTGCCATCTCAAGTGTGATTACTGTTTAACCTAAGGGTTAGCTATTTATAAGAACAGAATGCCAGAGGTTTTAGGAATTTTTCTGGTATATCTGAAAAGTGATCCTTCCAATACTAGGGGAGAACTTGGAAAAGGTATTTCAGACAAGCAGTTCAAGGGTGTTGAGTTCTCTTAAAATTTGAGTGGGAAAAGAGAAGAAACAGACTCACTAATGGCTGGCATGGCAGGAAACTCAGCATGGGGCTGGTACCGCTAAGTGAGCTCTCTAAGACGGAGGCCAGAGCCACTGAGGAAGTGGAGGTCACACATGTCCCAGCCTGGATGGAACCTGACCTTCTGTTATCATCCCAACTCAGAACACTAGCCAGAAAGTGAAAATACTTATCAAACTCTTACCAAAATCAACTTGGGACAGACATTCCTCAAGGATAAACATTTCCTTTCTTGTGTCAGAATACAGCCTCATGGTTTTGCTTTATAAATTAAATTCTTTCTCTTCCCTGAATTTGTATCTCCCAAATTATAATTCTTAAAACTCTTCTTTTATTTGCTGCCTTACATGTTTTCTTTTCTTTTCTTTTTTTGATGACACTAGTGTGTGCAACAGACAATTTTTGCTCAACTGAGAAATGCCTGCAAGCCAGTGGTTACCAGTTCCCAAGTGTGTGTAATATTATAAGGCAAACTGAGGTTGTACCTACACATAAACATAGGTTAAGTTGTCCCTCATTATAATTCCATGCCCCAGAAGCCCAGACTTTGTTGAAACAGTGACTTGCCATAAGCCAGAGAACTGGAGGCTAGACCTAGAGCTATCCTTCTCAGCTCTAGGTGAACTGTCACCAGCAAACTGACTAAAAATGAATGCATACAATCAATGTACACTTCAGGGTTTCCTAAAAATTATTTTTTAAACAAAGACATTTTCTAATTAAATTTCAGCCAATTATGTCTGCTCTGTTTGTTTGGCAATTTCGCTAATGCTGAAAGTATGTTTCAAACTAGTCTAAGTAAATAGTCTGGAAGGATATGGATTAAAAATGAATCTTTCCAATCTACTGGTTCATGCAGTCCCAATTATTATTATTTTTTTTTTGCACTCTGGGGTGTTCTTTTATAACAACATTTTACACCTTTAAACCAGCAATTGTGTCCATGTTCTATATATTGCTTACATTTTATTTCTAGTTAATAAGATTTACATTAAGAATCCTCCTGCAATGCAGGAGACCCAGGTTCAATCTCTAGGTGGGGAAGATCTGCTTGAGAAGGAAACGGCAACCCACTCCAGGATTCTTACCTGGGAAATCCCATAGACAGAGGAGTCTGGTGGGCTACAGTCCATGGGGTCACAAAGAGTCGGATAGAACTTAATGACTAAACCACACCACCACCTGTGTTTTTTTTTTTTTTTAAATCCACTACGTATTTAACACCATTTTTATGTACATATCTTTAACAGTCAAATATTTGAAATACTTTCATTTTAGAGAAAAAGAAACAGCAAAAAAGAACAAAAAATAAAAATATGAGCCAGTTAGTTGTATTCCTGGAACCTTGTTTTCACATTGAAACCAGACATCAAAAAGTGAAGAATATCACCCTCAGATCACTGTTTCCAAAATGTTCTTTCTCCCACTAGGGATATCTTAGGGACACAATAATCATCTTAGAACTCTGTTTAAAAACAGTTCCTGAGAACCTACCCCAGAAGCTCTACTTCAGTAGTTCTGGAATGAGGCTTCCCAGTGTTTCTGACACATAGCAAGAAGGTTTGGAATTACCAACAGAGTTGTTCATTATGTATAATTTATAATTTAGAGAGTGATAGTTCCTGGCTTTTGACTAATAATTTTCATGTAATGACAAGGAGAAAAATGAATCGAAGTTTTAAAAATTAAAAACTTGAACTATCATCCAAAGTTATAAACATTAATTCTTAACTAGTTTTCTTAGGAGCAAATTGTTTAATGCTGGGCACAATGAAAAAGAAGGCTAAACTATGAATAAGACATGGTTGACTAAAAATAATTGAGAAATAACTGCAAAAATGAACTAAACTGCAAACCTCAAAACTGCTAAAAAATATCTAACAGGTTGCCAAGGTGACCCACGTTACCAACTACCACTACATGGAAAAAAAACCACCACTGTTATTCAGGACTATCAGTGAGCTGTATGTACTTAGGAAGGGCTTGAGTGTGGCACAGATCACAAGGAACTGAATCTTCTAATAAAGAGCCATATGAGGTACAGATTTTACAGTCAGATTTCTAAGGCAGGCTTCCTCCATCTACGTATTGCGAGAATGGCTCATCAATCTTCCACGGAGAATCATAGTGGGACATAAGCTTCTTCAAGCTTCCTTGACTTAAAAGGAGGGACAAGGAGAGAGTGTTTGAATGGGGGTTAACAAAGAATTTTAAAATTTAGGTCGCTCACTCCCTCATTTTCCCACCAGAGTGGTTCTTCTAAGCCATCAGGTCCCGCCTTCATTGCTGATGGAGTGGAGGGCACCTAATGGGGCGTGCTCATGTGCCTCTCCTAGGTTTCCTGACACACGCCCCAGGAGGTGTCTCTTCTCGAGAGGACAACTGTCTCGGATGTGAATGATCCATCATGTCAGGAAGAGAGTATCCCACCACCCACACCGGACTGAGGCAGGAGAAGCAGCTCGGGCCCCGGACTCCTCCTTCCACGGTCAACTCCTGCTTCCCAGACGGAGCTTGTTGTAAGACTCACTCCTACCAAGCAACCTGATTCTAAATGCCTGCGGGCTGTCACCTTCCCTGGAAGTTGTTTGGGAATGCTTCAGTTTGTTTGGCCCAAGTGAGCCAGGTGCTGGCATGTTACATCATTCAGAGCAAAGTCCTACATATCACCCAACAGGACAAGCTGGGCTGTGGGTTTCCCCAGTGGTTGGCTCTGGACACAAGCAGCAATGGTCTATTTCTGCCCCTGGAAGAAAGCTGTAGGTACCTCAAAGAGCTGGCTTTTTGGATGAGGCTTAATTTCTATGATGTGAGAGCATTACTCATCCCATAATCAGATTTTAGTCTTTTCATCTCTAGCTATTAAGGAAAAGACCCTTGGTTGACTGAGGATGGATGGTCTACTCTGATTTCTCCAGAGGGCTACTGAGGACTGATCATGATGGAAATCTATCTGGCCAGTTATCATCCAGTCCACTGCTAAATGGTGTGTTGACAAAAATTCTCTCTGTGCAGGCTGGTGGTAAGGTTAGACTTCAATCATTCTTGGAACTCTATGGGAGACCTAATCATTTAAGGGGGGCCAGAAGCCATGCTCGGAGAAGGCAATGGCAACCCATTCCAGTACTCTTGCCTGGAAAATCCCATGGACGGAGGAACCTGATAGATAGGCTATAGACCATGGGGTTGTGAAGAGTCGGACACGACTGAACGACTTCACTTTCACTTTTCACTTTCACGCATTGGAGAAGGAAATGGCAACCCACTCCAGTGTTCTTGCCTGGAGAATCCCAGGGACGGCGGAGTCTAGTGGGCTGCCGTCTATGGGGTCACACAGAGTTGGACATGATTGAAGCGACTTAGCAGCAGCAGCAGCAGAAGTCATGCTTGGTGGTAAATTTAACAATAACTTGATTTTTGTAGGCTGAGGAATTAAAGGCATTAATAAATAAATAAGCTCTTTTTTTCATTTATTATACTGAGAACACAGTGTTTTAGAAGTACAACCAAATATTTTAATGTTGAAGATTTAGTAAAAATAATCTTCAAAATAACTCCAAAAAAGTTTATTAAGGAATATTTGTAATATCTTGTATATGAAGTTCACAAGTAAGGTATAGATAATACTCAAAAATACTGTTTATTATATAGTTTACAGATATTTTCTTCTCTTAATTAAAAATTATGAAAAGAAGAAAACTGTGTATTTTAGAAAATTTCAACAAATTTCAAACCTTCTCTCCTTGGAATTTATGGGCTGAATATCTATTTTAAACAATGGAATATGACTAATTTGTTTAGTGTCTGAAGCACACAAATGACTTATTATGATCACTATCATCAGAAACCAATTTCTTTCAGTACACTGAATGATATTCTGGTAGTTGCCTCCCTGTAAAGAGCAAGAAAAGCGATAAAAATATTAAATATACATGCAGTTCTTTTAAGAAAAAAAAAAAAAAAACACACTGACTTGAAAGACTTCTTTCCCTACGTCCCAGTAAAAAGAGGAATCTGTGGTTATGATGCACTATCCTTATAGCTAATTTGACCATCTCAATACAAACAAAAAAACTATGATGAATAGTTTTGTATAACAAGCCTATGATATCAGTTTCTCTACATTTTAAGGACATTTCAGCCAGGATGTACCTTCAGTCTATTAATACAGAGGCACATATATTAAGAGGCAGATACATTAAATTTATACCTTATAAAAACTACCTTGAAATTTATTAGTATGCTTACACAGAAGCTAGTTTTTAAAAGTCTCATGAACTTGACCAATCTTTATGGGTCAGTACACTTCTAGAGGGAAAATATAATGTAATAGTATAATTGTGCCTCACATGTTTTCTCTTACCATTATAATATTTTTTTTCTTACCCAAGTACCTATAGCAATTAGACCTTACAATGAATTATGAGCTAGGTTAATAGTATTTTCTTGAATTAAAGTAGCATGATAGACCACATAATTGGTAGATATTACTTGGTCATTTATTTTTCAAAAGGAGTCTGTTCTCATTTATGTTGAGATGATTTTCAGTTTCAACTCATTTCTGGCAGCTAAATCATGAGTCTCTAAAAATAAGGGAATATAAAGAGAGGGGGGAGTTACCAATATTAACTGAATCTAATACCTATGTGAATTACAATTGGTTGGTTCCAACCAAATGAATCATTTTACCTTAGGCCACAGTAATGCAGTTTCGGATGGAAATGAAAGGAAGAACCACTGATCTGTCTCCCACAGCCTCTGGGCATTCCAGTACTGCTTTTAGCCTGGATAAACAGTTGTTATGATATGCCTACCTACCTCCGAGGGACTGATGTCAAATTAATCTCCATGTCATCAGCAACTTCTCAACAGGTTTCAAACAGCCTTCTCTTTCCCTCCCAGGCCCAGCTCAACAGTTGTCAGGCCGGAGCCACGCTGTGCTTCTGCCCACACAGCGGCACTGCCTGCACCGGCGGCTGCTCCAGTGATTTTTTAAGCAGAGCAGCCGGTTGCCTTCAGCAGTAATGCTTTTGGGGGCACTCCGTGCTGTTCACCCAGAATCTCTGGCTGCTCTACAACTGTGCTAGTTAAGGGATCGACAGAAGGAACAACAAATGGCTACAATTAGCATTCGCCCTGCTCCCGCAAAAGAATTTCATTGCTATGGCAACGGGAGTTGCCCAGACAACACAGGGCTTTGGCTGAGAACAGTGCACCACATTACACCAAGTACAGATCCAAACAGCCAGAGATCAGGCTCTCGCTTCACAGCACAAAGATCTCTGCCGCCGTCATATTTAAGTGTAATTCATAAGAGCTCATTTCTTAATTTTGGAAGCCAAGGTTCTGGATGCAAATAGCCTGAAACAAAAACCCATTATTGATACATTCTTTTAAAACTCCGGTAAAATAATTAGTGATCACATTAGATGCCTCTTAACTTGGTTTTTCTATTTCCTATTTTAAGAGGCAGCTGTTACTTATATTGCTGCAACAATATACAAACCCATTTTTTCCGCAATCAGTTGCTATATCAGAAATATATACAACCTTTGAAAAATTAACATTGAGCTTCCGTACACCTGGATATTCAACCAAGCTCTAGGTGTTTGCAATTTTATGGAGGAAGGAGCAACAACATCTAAGCAATTTTTATGTGGAGCTAAAATTGTGTAGCTATAGAAAACCATTTAAAATCAAACAGAAGCCTATTTATCACTGCTTTTAAAAGTAAATTTTGAAAGCAGAAAACTGGAAATATCTTGCAATGGGTTTGGTAGTAATACAAGTTAAATGGAAAAATTAATCTAAATGACATAGAAATAAGCTACCTTGGCTACCACTAAATGGCTCTGCAGGCGAGCTACATAATTGGATCAGTGCCACTCACAGTCATGTAAACCACTCTGCGGATCTGATCCAAGAGCACTTAACGAGCCAGGAAGGGCAGGATGTGCAGGCAGCATGGGACAGTGAGGCCTAGTTGCTAGAATTTGGCAGAGGACAATCTTCCTTTCATCTTTGCTAAAATTTTCAAAACTCAAATATTTCCCCTTCTCAACCAACACTCTTGTCAGCATGGAACCAGCTATTATCATCAATAATAACAGTTAACTTTTAATGAGTACACAGTGTTGTGCATGGCTTGTTAAATTCAGTTTTCACAGTCATCCTATAAGGTGGGCATAAATTCTCCTCACTGGCATTAGATGAAACCAAGGTGCAAAGACACTCAGTAACTGCCAGCATATAAGCAGTAAAGCTGAAATTCAAAACCAAGTCTATAACATTCTCTTTACCTCAACTGTGTTGTGCTATACAACTATTATTAGTAATTCAGTAATTCTAAAACTTCAGTTTCCTTTTCCCACAACAACAGTAAGCACAAATTCTAAAATGGAAAAAGTCTAACTGAAAACAAAATTAGTGGTACGTACAGTAAGCATAATGATATTCAATTTACTCAGACTGCTTAAATTATTATCTGGGGATGTGGTGAAGTTGGCGTAGAGAGAGAGAAATGAACTCTCACTGAGCACACTGGCTATGGGTTTTGGTATAAGATGTCTGAACACATACATAATAAACAAGCTGATCAGAAATTATATCCCTTTACTAAAGCACACATTTATTTTCATTTTATAAAGGATTTAAAAAAGTAAACTCTTTATTAGTAGTGAAAGTGAAAGTGTTGGTGACACTATGGACTTTACCTTCTGTACGTGGGATTCTCCAGGCAAGAATACTAGAGTGGATCGCAATTCCTGCTCCAGGGGATCTTCACAATACAGGGATCGAACCTAGGTCTCCTGCACTGTGAGCAGATTATTTACTGTCTGAACCACCATGGAAGTCCTTATTAGTAGTAAGAAGCTGTTATTCGTTATTAGTAGTAAGTATGAAAAGTAAGAATATTTTATTGTCTGCTAGAAATAATCCTATCAGCTTCAAAATGGTATCTCCAGAGTTCAGACTGTACTGTAATACTATTGTATTACTTAGATTTTCAGTTAAGGACAACCAAACCAGGTCAAGAACAAGAACAAATAATCTTAGAGTTAAAAAAATTATTTATATATGCACATAAATAAACCTAACTCACTCTAATTTCAGTTGAGTTCAGTTGTTCAGTTGTGTCCGACTCTTTGCGACCCCATGAATCACAGCACGAGAGGCCTCCCTGTCCATCACCAACTCCCGGAGTTCACTCAAATTCATATCTATCGAGTCAGTGATGCCATCCAGCCATCTCATTCTCTGTCATCCCTTTCTCCTCCTGCCCCTAATCCCTCCCAGCATCAGGGTCTTTTCCAATGAGTCAACCCTTCGCACGAGGTGGCCAAAGTATTGGAGTTTCAGCTTTAGCATCAGTCCTTCCAATGAACACCCAGGACTGATCTCCTTTAAAATGGATTCGTTGGATCTTCTTGCAGTCCAAGAGACTCCCAAGAGTTTTCTCCAAAACCACAGTTTTGGAGAAACTTTTGAACTACAGTTCAAAAGCATCAATTCTTCAGTGCTCAGCTTTCTTCACAGTCCAACTCTCACATCCATAAATGACCACTGAAAAAACCATAGCCTTGACTAGACGGACCTTTGTTGGCAAATGTATCGGCCTTTTACTATGCTATCTAGATTGGTCATAACTTTCCTTCCAAGGTGTATGCATCTTTTATTTTCAGGGAGGCAATCACCATCTGCAGTATTTGGGAGCCCCCAAAAATAAAGTCTCACACTGTTTCCACTGTTTCCCCATCTATTTGCCATAAAGTGATGGGACCAGATGGCATGATCTTAGTTTTCTGAATGTTGAGCTTTAAGCCAACTTTTCACTCTCCTCTTTCACCTTCATCAACAGGCTTTTTAGTTCCTCTTCACTTTCTGCCATAAGGGTGGTGTCATCTGCATATCTGAGGTTATTGATATTTCTCCCAGAAATTTTGATTCCAGCTTGTGTTTCTTCCAGCCCAGCGTTTCTCATGATGTACTCTGCATATAGTTAAATAAGCAGGGTGACAATATACAGCCTTGACGTACTCCTTTTGCTATTTGGAACCAGTCTATTGTTCCATGTCCAGTTCTAACTGTTGCTTCCTGACCTGCATACAAATTTCTCAAGAGGCAGATCAGGTGGTCTGGTATGCCCATCTCTTTCAGAATTGTCCACAGTTTATTGTGATCCACCCAGTCAAAGGTTTGGCATAGTCAATAAAGCAGAAATAGATGGTTTTCTAGAACTCTCCTTGCATTTTCGATGATCCAGCAGATACTGGCAATTTGATCTCTGGCTCCTCTGCCTTTTCTAAAACCAGCTTGAACAACAGGAAGTTCACGGTTCACATATTGTTGAAACCTGGCTTGGAGAATTTTGAGCATTTCTTTACTAGCATGTGAGATGAGTGCAATTGTGCGGTAGTTTGAGCATGCTTTGGCATTGCCTTTCTTTGGGATTGGAAAGCAAACTGACAGTTTCCAGTCCTGTGGCCACTGCTGAGTTTTCCAAATTTGCTGGCATATTGAGTGCAGCACTTTAACAGCATCATCTTCCAGGATTTGAAATAGCTCAACTGGAATTCCGTCACCTCCACTAGCTTTGTTTGTAGTGATGCTTCCTAAGGCCAACTTGACTTCACATTCCAGGATGTCTGGCTCTAGGTGAGTGATGACACCATCATGATTATCCTGGTTGTGAAGATCTTTTTGGTATACATCTCCTGTGTATTCTTGCCACCTCTTCTTAATATCTTCTGCTTCTGTTAGGTCCATACCATTTTTGTCCTTTATCGAGCCTATCTTTGCATGAAACGTTCCCTTGGCATCTCTGATTTTCTTGAAGAGATCTCTAGTCTTTCCCATTCTGTTGTTTTCCTGGATTTCTTTGCATTGATTGCTGAGGAAGGCTTTCTTATGGCTCCCTGCTATTCTTTGGAACTGTGCATTCAGATGCTTATATCTTTCCTTTTCTCCTTTGCTTTTGGCTTCTCTTCTTTTCACAGCTATTTGTAAGGCCTCCCCAGACAGCCATTTTGCTTTTTTGCATTTCTTTTCCATGGGGATGGTCTTGATCCCTGTCTCCTGTACAATGTCACGAACCTCCATCCATAGTTCATCAGGCACTCTATCTATCAGATCTAGTCCCTTAAATCTATTTCTCACTTCCACTGTATAATCATAAGGGATTTGATTTAGGTCATACCTGAATGGTCTAGTGGTTTTTCCTACTTTCTTCAATTTAAGTCTGAATTTGGCAGTAAGGAGTTCATGATCTGAGCCACAGTCAGCTCCTGGTCTTGTTTTTGTTGACTGTATAGAGCTTCTCCATCTTTGGCTGCAAAGAATATAATCAATCTGATTTTGGTGTTGACCATCTGGTGATGTCCATGTTTAGAGTCTTCTCTTGTGTTGTTGGAAGAGGGTGTTTGCTATGACCAGTATGTTCTCTTGGCAAAACTCTATTAGCCTTTGCCCTGCTTCATTCTATATTCCAAGGCCAAATTTGCCTGTTATTCCAGGTGTTTCTTGACTTCCTACTTTTGCATTCCAGTCCCCTATAATAAAAAGGACATTTTTTGGGGGGTGTTAGTTCTAAAAGGTCTTGTAGGTCTGCATAAAATTGTTTAGGTTCAGCTTCTTCAGTGTTACTGGTTGGGGCATAGGCTTGGATTACCGTGATATTGAATGGTTTGCCTTGGAAACGAACAGAGATCTTTCTGTTGTTTTTGAGATTGCCTCCAAGTACTGCATTTTGTTGACCATGATGGCTCCTCCATTTCTTCTAAGGGATTCCTACCCACAATAGTAGATATAATGGTCATCTGAGTTAAATTCACCCATTCCAGTTCATTTTAGTTTGCTGATTCCTAGAGTGTCGACGTTCACTCTTGCCATCTTTTGTTTGACCACTTCCAATTTGCCTTGATTCATGGACCTAACATTCCAGGTTCCTATGCAATACTGCTCTTCACAGCATCGACCCTTGCTTCTATTACCAGTCACATCCACAACTGCACATTGTTTCTGCTTTGGCTCCATCCCTTTAATTTCTTCACCAATC
Organism: Bos grunniens; assembly: GCF_055505025.1. NCBI lineage: Eukaryota > Metazoa > Chordata > Mammalia > Artiodactyla > Bovidae > Bos > Bos grunniens. The sequence continues at coordinate 2,951,116 of NC_141176.1, read as the reverse complement.
TCCAGTAGCATATTGGGCACCTACCGACCTGGGGAGTTCCTCTTTCAATATCCTATCAATTTGCCTTTTCATACTGTTCATGGGGTTCTCAAGGCAAGAATACTGAAATGGTTTGCCATTCCCTTCTCCCGTGGACCACATTCTGTCAGACCTCTCCGCCATGACCCGCCCGTCTTGGGTGGCCACACACGGCATGGCTTAGTTTCACTGAGTTAGACGAGGCTGTGGTCCGTGAGATCAGATTGACTAGTTTTCTGTGATTATGGTTTCAATGTGTCTGCCCTCTGATTCCCTCTCGCAACACCTACCGTCTTACTTGGGTTTCTCTTACCTTGGATGTGGGGTATCTCTTCACGGCTGCTCCAGTAAAGCACAGCTGCTGCTCCTTATCTTGGACAAGGGGTATCTCCTCACGGCCACCCCTCCTGATCTTGAACGTGGATCTAATTTCAGTCTAATTTAGTCCAACCTAACTGTAAAGGACCACGACCTACGTGCCAGGACCAGGAGAAAGGAGCAAAGACCGCACACAAATCTGACCCAGACTTCCTATGAGTGTCCAGGAGTCTCCGGAGGAGGCGTGGGTTGACAGTGGCCTGCTGCAGGGTTGGGGTACTAAATACAACAGTGCACACACAAGACCTTCTGAAGGAGGTCCCCATTATCTTCCTTACACCCACCATAGTTTGGTCACAGGTCAAAGATCAGGGAGGGAACACACCCTCTCCACCAGCAGAAAATTGGATTAAAAATTTACTGAGCATGGCCCCGCCCACCAGAACAAGACCTAGTTTCCCTCTCAGTCAGTCACTCCCATCAGGAAGCTTCCACATCCTTTTCCATCAGAGGGCACAGGAAAAGAAAACCACAATCACAGAAAACTAATCAAACTGACCAACCGATCACAGCCTTATCTAACTCAATGAAACTATAAGCCACAGCCACCCAAAACGGACTGGATATGGAGAAGAGGTCTGACAAAATGTGGTCCCCTGGAGAAGGGAAGGGCAAAACACTTCAGTATTCTTGCCTTGAGAACCCCATGAACAGTATGAAAATGCAAAATGATATGACACTGAAAGATGAACTCCCCAGGTGGATAGGTGCCCAATATGCTGCTGGAGAAGAGTATAGAAATAACTTCAGAAAGAATGAAGAGACAGAGCCAAAGCAGAAACAACGTGCAGTTGTGGATATAAAAGGTCATGGAAGTAAAGTCAGATGCTGTAATAACAATATTGCATAGGAACCTGGAATGTTAGGTCCGTGCTGCTGCTATTGCTAAGTCGCTTCAGTCGTGTCCAACTCTGTGCAACCCCATAGACGGCAGCCCACCAGGCTCCCCCATCCCTGAGATTCTCCAGGCAAGAACACTGGAGTGGGTTGCCATTTCCTTCTCCAATGCAGGAAAGTGAAAAGTGAAAGTGAAGTCGCTCAGTCGTGTCCGACTTAACGACCCCATGGACTGCAGTCTATCAGGCTCCTCCGTCCATGGGATTTTCCAGGCAAGAGTAGAGTGGGGTGCCATTGCCTTCTACGTTAGGTTCATGAATCAAGGCAAATTGGAAGTGATCAAACAGGAGATGGCAAGAGTGAACACTGACATATTAGGAATCAGTGAACTAAAATGGACTAGAATGGGTGAATTTAACTCAGATGACCATTATATCTATTAGTGTGGGCAGGAATCCCTAAGAAGAAATGGAGGAGCCCTCATAGTCAACAAAAGAGTCCAAAATGCAGTACTTGGGTGCAGTCTCAAAAATGACAGAATGATCTCTGTTCATTTTCAAAGCAAATCATTCAATATCACGGTAATCCAAGTCTATGCCCCAAACACTAAGGACAAAGAAGCTGAAGTTGAACGGTTCTATGAAGATCGACAAGACCTAGAACTAAGTCCCCCAAAAGATGTCCTTTTCTTCACAATGGACTAGAATGTAAAAGTAGGAAGTCAAGAAATACCTGGAGTAACAGGCAAATTTGGCCTTGGAGTACAGAATGAAACAGCAAAGGCTAATAAAGAGTTTTGTGAAGAGAACGCACTGGTGGTAGAAAACACCCGCTTCCAACAACACAAGAGACAACTGTACACACAGACATCACCAGATGGTCAATATCAAATCAGACTGATTGTATTCTCTGCAGCCAAAGATGGAGAAGCTCTATACAGTCAGCAAAAACAAGATTGGGAGCTGACTGTGGCTCAGATCATGAACTCCTTATTGCCAAATTCAGACTTAAATTGAAGAAAGTAGTGAAAATCACTAGACCATTCAGTCCAGTTCACTTCAGCTGAGTTCAGTTTAGTCGCTCAGCTATGTCCAACTCTTTGCGACTCCATGTGGAGAGTTCTGACAAAATGTGGCCCACCGGAGAAGGGAATGGCAAACCACTTCAGTATTCTTGCCTTAAGAACCCTAACAGTATGAAAAGGCAAAAAGACAGATCATTCAGGTATGACCTAAATCAAATCCCTTACAATTATACAGTGGAAGTGACAAATAAGATTCAAGGGATGAGATCTGATAGACAGAGTGCCTGCAAACTATGGATGGAGGTTCATGATACTATACTGGAGGCACTGATCAAGACCATCCCCAAGAGAAAGAAATGCAAAAAAGAAAAATGGTTGTCTGAGGAGGCCTTACAAATAGCTGAGAAAGGAAAAGAAGCTAAAGCAAAGGAGAAAAGAAAGATATACCCATCTGAATGCAGAGTTCCAAAGAATAGGAAGGAGAGATACAAAAGCCTTCCTTAGTGATCAATGCAAAGAAATAGAAGATAACATTAGATTAGGAAAGACTAGAGATTGCTTCAAGAAAACCAGTGATACCAAGCGAACATTTCATGCAAAGGTGGGCATAGTAAAGGAAAGAAACGGTATGGACCAAACAGAAATAGAAGATATTAAGAAGAGGTGGCAAGAATACACAGGAGAACCGTACAAAAAAGAGCTTCACAACCCAGATAACCACGATGGTGTGATCACTCACCTAGAGCTAGACATTCTGGAATGTGAAGTCAAGTGGGCCTTAGGAAGAATCACTATGAACAAAGCTAGTGGAGGTGATGGAATTCCAGTTGAGCTATTTCAATCCTAAAGGATGATGCTATGAAAGTGTTGCACTCAATATGCCAGCAAATTTGGAGAACTCAGCAGCGGCCACGGGACTGGAAAAGGTCAGTTTTCATTCCAACCCCAAGAAAGGCAATGCCAAAGAATGCTCAAACTACCGCACAACTGCACTCATTGCACAGGTTAGTAAAATAATGTTCAAAATTCTCCAAGCCAGGCTTCAGCAATACGTAAACCTTGAACTTCCAGATGTTCAAGCTGGTTTTAGAAAAGGCAGAGGACCAGAGATTAAATATCCAACATCCGCTGGATCATGGAAAGAGCAAGAGAGACCCAGAAAAACATCTACTGCTCCTTCACTGACTATGCCTCAGCCACTGACTGTGTGGATCACAATAAACTGTGGAAAATTCTGAAAGAGATGGGAATACCAGACCACCTGACCTGCCTCTTGAGAAACCTGCATGCAGGTCAGGAAGCAACAGTTAGAACTGGACATGAACAACAGACTGGTTCCAAATAGGAAAAGGAGTACGTCAAGGCTGTATATTGTCACCCTACTTATTTAACTTGTATGCAGAGTATATCATATGAACACTGGGCTGGAAGAAGCACAAGCTGGAATCAAGATTGCCAAGAAAGATCAATAACTTCAGATGTGCAGATGACACCACACTTAAGGCAGAAAGTGAAGAAGAACTAAAGAGCTTCTTGATGAAAGTAAAAGAGGAGAGTGAAAAAAGGTGGCTTACAGCTCAACATTCAGAAAACTAAGATCATGGCTTCTGGTCCCATCACTTCATGGGAAATAGATGGGGAAACAGTGGAAACAGTGTCAAACTTTATTTTTTTTGGGCTCCAAAATCACTGCAGATGGTGATTGCAGCCATGAAATTAAAATTCACTTCGTCCTTGGAAGAAAAGTTATGACCAACCTATAAAGGATATTAAAAAGCAGAGACATTACTTTTTAGACAACAAAGGTCAGTGTAGTTAAGGCTATGGTTTTTTTCCAGTAGTCATGTATGGATGTGAGAATTGGACAATAAAGACAGCTGAGCGCTGAAGAACTGATGCTTTTGAACTGTGTTGTTAGAGAAGACTCTTGAAATCCCTTAGACTGAAAGGAGATCCAACCAGTCCATCCTAAAGGAAATCAGTCCTGAATATTCATTGGAGGGACTGATGCTGAAGCTGAAACTCCAATACTTTGGCCACCAGATGCAAAGAACTGACTCATTTGAAAAGACCCTGATGCTGGTAAAAGTTGAAGGCAGGAGGAGAAGTGGACGACAGAGGATGAGATGGCTGGATGGTAGCACTGACTCAATGGACATGAGTTTGGGTAGACTCCGGGAGTTGGTGATGGACTGGGAGGCCTGGCGTGCTGCAGTCCATGGGGTTGCAAAGAGTTGGACACAAATGAGCGACTGAATTGAACTGAAACTCAAGAGAAAATCCGTCAGTTGCTTTTTCCAATTTACTCTGTCACAAAACAGGAAGTAGACAGTACCTCTGTCTGCACCTTATCTGTCTGCACTCTAAATCATTTCTGAGTGCATCTTCTACTCCAGAAAAAGCAATCTGACTCCATTCAAGGGCAGGCAGTTTATAGAAGTGACTTAGAGAATGGACTGTGCTGCCAACAGATCTGGGTTGAATTCCTAGCTCTGCCGTTTATCCACTTTATGATTTGGGGCAAGGATTACTTAACCTTTTTGAGACTTTGAATGGGACAATATAAACAATGCACTCAAGAATGTTTAACACATAGTATATGGTCAAATATTGGCTTCTTTATTCTTTATGGAATCTTATTCTTTCTAAAAAGATTCTCGCTCACCTTACCCCTCATGTCTGGGGCAATCTCTTCTCTCTGTTGCTACCATTCAGCAATTAGCATCTTGCAGACAGAAGTCCTGAGTTTGAATCCTGGCTCTGCCACTCAGTAGTTACAATTAACTGCATAGAACACTTTCCATGTTAAACAGAACACACTGCAAATGAAAATCTAAACTATCTGCTTACAGAAAAACATGCTTAAACTTGTACGAATGAAAAGTTCCAGAGTAGGACAGGTCCCAGATATCTTAGTGTCAATTATTAATGATCAGTCTTGTCAAACCAAATCTTAAATATTTTCTACTATCAATTGCCCAATTAATTGACTTAATCGTTACTATTTATTTGTACTGTTGCTATGTACTAGGCTCTGTTGAGAATCCTTCATGCACTATCTGATATAAATTTTTACAACAAATCAAGGCAAGAACGATCAAAATCAAATTTTATAGATGAGAAAACTGAGGAACAAGGAGCAAATAACTTGCTGAAGGTTACACAGCTAGTAAAAGGCAGCTGGCACTCTCAGTCTCCGCTCTATGCAGCCACAGTGTGCGTCAGGACATCCACTGACCAGTGAACTAGAGACAGTGCGCAACTTCTGTGTTTATATGCTTATACATCCTGTGCTGTTCACACAGCTCATGCTACAAACATATTCTCCGTAGACTTAAAACCACTAAGAGTCAGATTCAGCACTTACTTTCAACTATTTACAAGTCATGAACTTGACTCAATAACACACAACATTTAAGCACTAAATAAATGTTCACTGATAATGAAGAAAATGTGCATGGCCAGAGCAAAGTCAAGGTAGCATCACATGCATGCTAGGAATAATTTGCAATAAAATTTTAAAACATTAAAACTTAATGAGCACAGTCTCAATTAGGAAATTGAAAATCTGCTCATTAAACTTGCAGATGATACTTATTTGGGCAGGAGTTAAACACTTTAGAAGAAAGAAAGAATTTAAAATGACCTTGATAGATTAGAGAAATAGTTCATCAAAAACAGATGAACTTCAATAAAGAGAAGAACAAAACAGCATATTTAAGAACCAAAAGCATACCACACAGATAAAAATGGGAGTGAGTAGCTGGGCACATTGATGGGGGGCAGGGGGCAAGGCACAGAGGGAACCAGCTGACTATTTGCAGGCGATACAGACTATTCTTCCATCTAAGTATTACAACCCTGGCTGAGCACTCGAACCACCAGGAAAGGTTTCAAAACTATTGTTTCAGGCTCCATCAGGGACCAATTAAATCAGAATCTGTGGAGATAAGCTTCCATATTGGTTACATTTAAAAACTCTCTAGGTGTGTTTAATGTGGCCAGGTTCAAAATAACCAGAAATTATAACCAATCATATCCTTTATATTTATATGAAGAAACTGATGAAAATGATAACACAGCTACTATGTGTGATCAGATAATGAGCTATAAAGAGAAACCATTTAATTAAAAAATCTAATATTAATCAGTGATGGTTCCCAAAACTCAAGAAACAAAAAACAGCCTAACATCTGTGTTTCTCCAAGTATGGTTCCTTGGATGAGCAGCCTCTGGGGATTCATGAGAAATGCAAATTCTCATGCCTACCACAAACCTGAATCCATAACTCTGTGGTGGTCCTAGCAACCTGGGTTTGGGTAAGCCCCTCAAGGGTTTCTGATGGATTCTGAAGTTAAGAATTATAGCTCTAAGCTAAGAGGCCAACTTGTTTCTCTTTTCTTACAGCATCTGTTTTCTGTTATAATTACAGGATTGGTCTGTGCTTTCTTTTCTAAGTCACCTCAAAGTCTTCCTAGAAGTAAGGTATATAAATTATAAATTAAAAAATTAACGTTTTAGCAAAGTAATCATATTCAGAATTGTCTTCATTATTGAAATATCTTTTATTAACTGGATTCATGTAATAAACTCAGTGAAAAATAATCTGTTAAAATTGTGGCCAAAGTTGTCCAGAGGAAAAGTTTGCTGGTTGGCTCAGTTTCTTTACTTTTCAGCAGGCTCTGCTGATATCAAGTAGACCCAGATTAGTCAGAAGAATCTACAGAGATCTATTAGCTGCTGCCTAGTAACCCAAATCCCCCAGGGTAGGATGGGTGAGTATGCCTGAGATCCTAGCTTTCCTTTCACAAGTCACTGCCACTGGGGTTTAGGTTTGTCTGTGATTTCCATCTGTCTCTCTCTACCTCATTGCTCCAATAAAACAGGAGTTGGTTATATGTATTGTTATTAATAACCAAAATGTAAAAATAAAACCTAATCCTGGACTAGCAGCATTGAAAAATCATCACAAACAGTAATAATAATTGCTCCTAGTTGAGAAAAAAAGACAGAAGAGATAACATTAAATTTTATAGTTTTTCCTTAATGGATAACATATTTTGATAAGAAATACTGAGGAAGTTTCTATCCTTCCCCACTGTTTCTGATCTCCCTGTCCCTAATATTTTCTCAAATATAATAAGAAAAAAGAAGAAATAATTTCATTGCTAATTAAATATGCAAAATAATGAGACAGCATTTTGTCTAACTGATGAAAAAATTTTAAATGCATCTAGTGCTGGTGAGGGTTTGAAGAGTGGACAAGTCACTAGATGCTGGTAGGAGTATATATTCATATAATCCCTTCATCCACCCCACATCACTGCGGCAATATGTATACCAAAGCCTTAAAGTTGTGAATGTCTATTAACTTATCCTGAATAAACTGCTATTTATTATAATGATCAGAATTTTGTTAAAGGCAAAACTCTAAAGAAGCTGCTCAAGTATGTATGGCCCATCCTTACTATAGGGGTAGTCCACTATGACATTTCAAGAATAAGGAAGCAGGCTAAGTGATGAACTTAGCAATGCATATTTACTGAACTACATATTTTTCCCCCTTCCATGGATTTGGAAAACGCAGAGGAACCAGAGATCAAGTTGCCAACATCTGCTTGATCATCGAAAAAGCAAGAGAGTTTCAGAAAACCATCTATTTCTACTTTATTGACTATGCCAAAGCCTTTGACTGTGTGGATCACAATAAACTGTGGAAAATTCTGAAAGAGATGGGAATACCAGACCACCTGACCTGCCTCTTGAAAAATATGTATGCAGGTCAAGAAGCAATAGTTAGAACTGGACATGGAACAACAGACTGGTTCCAAATAGGGAAAGGAGTACGTCAAGGCTGTATATTGTCACCCTACTTATTTAACTTATATGCAGAGTACATCATGAGAAATACTGGGCTGGATGAAGCACAAGCTGGAGTCAGGACTACCAGGAGAAATATCAATAACCTCAGATATACAGATGACACCACACTTATGGCAGAAAGTGAAGAAGAACTAAAGACCCTCTTGATGAAAGTGAAAGAGGAGAGTGAAAAGTTGGCTTAACGCTCAACATTCAGAAAACTAAGATCATGACATCTGGTCCCATCACTTCATGGCAAACAGATGGAGAAACAGTAGAACAGTGTCAGACTTTATTTTTTGGGCTCCAAAATCACTGCAGATGGTGACTGCAGCCATGAAATTAAAAGACGCTTGCTCCTTGGAAAGAAAGTTATGACCAAACTAGACAGCATATTAAAAAGCAGAGACATTTTTGCCAACAAAGGTCAGTCTAGTCAAAGCTGTGGTTTTTCCAGTAGTCGTGTATGGATGTGAGAGTTGGACTATAAAGAAAGCTGAGCACTGAAGAACTGATGCTTTTGAACTGTGGTGCTGGAGAAGATTCTTGGAGAGTCCTTTGGAGTGCTAGGAATTCCAACCAGTCCATCCTAAAGGAAATCAGTCCTGGGTGTTCATTGGAAGGACTGATGCTGAAGCTGAAACTCCAATACTTTGACCACCTGATGTGAAGAACTGACTCACTGGAAAAGACCCTGATGCTGGGAAAGATTGAGGGAAGGAGGAGAAGGGGAAGACAGAGGATGAGATGGTTGGATGGCATCACCGACTCAATGGACATGGGTTTGAGTAAACTCCGGGAGTTGGTGATGGACTAGGAGGCCTGGCGTGCTGCAGTCCATGGGGTCACAAAGAGTTGGACACAACCGAGCAACTGAACTGAAAGGTTAGAATCAGCATTCAAAAAATAAGAGTATACATATGTATACCTATGGCTGATTCATACTGATGTTTGGCAGAAACCAACACAATACTGAAAAGCAATTATCTTTCAATTGAAAATAAATAATGTAAAAAAAAAGTAGCTTCTATTTAATATTAAGTTTATTAATTTAAAACTATCTTAATTAATGTGTTGAAATTTGACCTTGCAAGATATACTTTTTTGTGACAAATAAATGAAAATAATGTTCTAGAAGAAATGTATACATTTATTCACTTAATCTGGTTCTAACTCATCAATAATAGAGTCATGTGCATTGCACTGAATTTTTTCTTTGGTAATAGACTATTCAAAAGTATTTTATAAAAAAAGTTACTCAAATTTTATAAAATTAAATCTAAGTGCATTGTAAGTTTGTTACTTTGAGAGTTCACCTCTGATACAGGTTTGTGAGTTACAAGTTGAGGATAATGTTTTATAGCAACAGTTTATACACTTGGCAAGATGCTGCTCTTTTAACATATACTGACCAGACCTGTCATATAAGGTCTCTCATTCAAAGATCTGAGTGATGTGGAATATTATAGTACTATAAAGTAACATAGTCTTGCCTTTAAAGGGCAGTTTGACATAAGTATTATGATGGAGTTCTAAGCTGTATCAAAATCTATTTATTCTCAATATGAAAAACACCTACAAGCCAATAGAAAAATATGCAAAAGACTCAGGTAGACACTTCACACAATGAGATAGTATGTGAAAAATATTATGTAAAAAGCCAAAGGAACATGGAATAGTATTTATGTTACTCATGAGAGAAATGCAAAATGAAACCACAATGAGATATCTCAATTCAACCAGAATTATTGAAATGAATTCTCATACACTGTTGATGAAAGTATAAACTGGCACAATTATTTTGGAAATCTGTTGGGCAGTATTCACTAAAGCTGAACATAGGCTTATTCAGTGAACTACACGCCTACATATATTTCTGACAGATCCAGAAGACACCTACAAGGATGTTCTTAGCAGTACTATTTATAATACCCCAATTCTAGAAACAGTATAAATATCTACCAATAAAAGAACTAACATTCATATATTCAGGGTGGAATACTAAATAATCATTAGAATAAACAAATTATAACCACATACAACAATATGGATACAAAATGTAAGACTGTATTCATAAAAAAAGAGACAGAGTAAGCCTGGTTACTGCTGTCACAGTCAGGACAAGGGTGGGATGTGAGGTTAGGAACTGGAGGAAGGAGCTGGAAGGGGCTCCTTTCCTGATCGAGGTATTGGTTACACAGGTAAGTTCACTTTATGAGCATTCATCAAGCCAGATGCTCAGAAGTGTGTAGTTGTAGTTTTATACACGTTATTCTTCTATATAAAGTATGTATCTAAAATGAGGCAAGAACTCTAAGGCTTACTGGTGAGTCAGCAGGAAAGAATCCAGTTGCAGTGCAGGAGATGTGGGTTCAGTTCCTGGGTTACGGAAGATGCCCTGGAGAAGAAAATGGCAACCCACTCTAGCATTCTTGCCTCAGAAATTCCATGGGCAGAGGAGCCTTCGGGGCTACAGTCCATGGGGTTGCAAAAGTCAGACACAACTAAACCACCAGCACTACCACACCATCACCAAGAGTGTTGCAAGTGTTAGTTGCTCAGTCATATCCAACTCTTTGCAGCCCCATGGACTGTAACCCACCAGGCTCCTCTGTCGATGGGATTCTCCAGGCAAGAATACTGGAGTGGGTTGCCATGCCCTCCAGGGGATCTTCCTGACCCAGGCAGGTCTCCTGCATTGCAGGCAGGTTCTTTACCATTGTGAGCCAGCAGGGAAGCCTACCACCATCAAGAAGTGTAAGAGAATAAGAAAGGTTTAAATAAAACAAAATACTACTTCCCAGTGCAGTGCAATGCACAGTGCCAAGTGCCTTAGTGACACTGAGAGAGGGTTTTGCTGAAGCAACAGTCTGTATATTTACAGTCTTTAATGCCCGATTTGGACGTAAGATCAGATACTATACTTGATCTTAGCAAAAAGGCACAGAAATAATAACTGAATCACTTTACTGTACATCTGAAACCAACACAACATGGTAAACCAACTCTACTCCAATAAAATTGTTAAAATTTTTTTTAAATAATAAAAATAATTTTATTAAAAAAAAAAGAATGTAGAAATAGTACATGGTATTTCTTGAAAGAGGACATGGACAGAGTTAAAGAAGATCTCTACAAAGAGATTCTAGATAGGACTACAGATCTGTCTAGAAGAGGAAGACATGAGGGACCCTGTGGGTCTACAACATGGAAACTAACAAATCACACTTCTCAAAACAGACAGGCACGGACGCAGGAGTACAGAGACCACCACAGCGAGGGTTAGCAGCAGGGCAGGAGAACTCACCACAAATGCTGAAAAACAGCGCCTTCCAAACCTTCCCTTTTCCTGGCTTTAAAATAAAAGAATATGTGGAAGACTGTTACTTTCTAGGAAAATCCCAAGTTTCTACAACATAGTACCCAGTTACTGACTCTGTCTGCTTCATTCTGTTACTGCATATATGTCTCTCTCACCCTGAGCAGATCATGTCTTTTTGTATTTATGTGAGCAAAGGAAATGCGGATCAGTGAACAAAGAGGTAAGAGGTTAACATCAGTAGAGTGGAGAGTAACAGGCCTTGTCCAGTTTCCAGCAAGTGAGTAGCAAACAGGGAGAGCAGTGTTTAGGACATGATGAGAACCCTGAGACGTATTAGAGAGGACAATACTGCCAATGGTGCAAGTGTGGCATGGACCTGGGGCGCTCTCAGGAGAAGGTGCTTTTCTCTGCTTGGAGACTCCACTGGTTACCTCTTCACGCACCATGCCCTTCACTGACTTGTGCCTGCATGTTCAAAAATAGATGATCATCATCATTTGAGAAGTTGCCTCATGACAGGTCATCATGAATTTTAAAAGATCCTTTTCTCTTTTTTCTCCTCCTCTGAGACATGAGAAAGACCAAGAAAAAGGGATGAAATTATACTTTTCATCCAATGATAAAATATACTTTGGATTAAATAAAACTCTGCTCATGGTTTATCAAGCATCAGCTTAAGGACCCCTTAGCCTAACTATATTAACAAGAATAATAAAAGGACTAATAATAAAAGTCTCCTGGTTGTATCTTATATTTGTAGCCTTGATATTCGACACATCTTGAGTTATTAACTTGTCAGAATCAAAGTATAAAATGTTACTAACATTTTAAATGCTCAATCTAAACAGTGTTTATTGGTTTATCTTTCAATGTGGATATATTGGTAAATAAGAATTTTGTTTTTATTTGCATATCATATTAGGACTTTTCTGCTGCATATGTGCTTTAATGGAAAAATATATGCATATCATTTAATAGGCCCAATCATATTTCAAAATAAAAAAAATTGCCAGAATCTTTTAACCTTGATGCTACTATAATGGACTGAGTGAGGGTAAATGAAGCCAATATATAAGGTAAATGGTGATGCACTAACACTTCCTTTAGCATACTTCAGTCTTCCTTTATTTCATTATTCCTCTAGAAATCGGGATTAGGCAGCTCCTCTGACTAATTAACCCAAAGAGGTTTGACTAATACAAGGAGATTGCAAGCATGATTAGTTAAATGATAATGTACATAGCACTTAATGATCATTATCATTTATTCTAATATCAGAGCTAATAAATGGTGAAACTGCTTAAGCCAAATGCTGTCATATTATAATAACTTACATCATGGCTAGCACTAATAATTTCTAATTTACTTGGGAATCGATGGGACATGTAGCTTTCTCAATGCATGTCAATGCTTTCTTAAATAAATTTATAGATGCTTTTAAAGTAGAAAAATATTTATCTCCTTACCTAGACTATGTAACAAGTAGTCATACCACCATTCCCCTCCAAAACACAAACAGTTCTTATAGCTACACTAATGCATCCTTGGCTTTCATGAAGCCAGTATAATGTATTAAGACAACTTATTTACAAACAGTCAATAATAGTAACTAGTATGAATTCCAAATGCAAATCTCATCCCATTCCCTTGCTTTCTGAGGATTCAGTGACTAAAGATTAGACAACAAGTTCTTATGTAGCACTGGAAGGCTACTTTGCTCTGAAAGCCAAACCCACCCACACACACACACACACAGAGTAGAGGGACCTGATTTTGTCTCATGCATTTCAATCATTTTCTCTCACATTAAGAATTGCAAAGGACAAAAATAGTCAGATACATGCTGCAAAATCACTGGTCAGTGTTGTCTACAGGACACAAAAGAAGCAGGAAGATGGCCTGACTCGCATGGAGAAGCACAGTCACTATCCTGAGCCAGAGGGACCCCCGTCACTGACTCATCACTCTGAAAGAACACACAGTGAAAAGTACTTCAGTCTCTGGATCACATAAAAATGAAAAGCTGAGAGCTAGAAGAGAGAGAAGTCCCTTTTATACATAGTATTAGAAGAGAGAAAATGAAAAATAAAAATAAAATCAGTGTATTTTAGTAAAAGAGATAGATAACCAATGACTGTAAGGAGAATTTTGCGCTTCCGGTTATTCTTAACAGAGATAAACTGAGTCACCAGGCATTTGCCCATCCTGACTGCCCATGTTGCCCATTTAGAACTTTAATATTTCTAACCTTAACTTCTAAGAAAGTTAATGGCTACTTTATAAAGAAATCCAAAAGGTCTCCAATAAAATATAAAAGTCCATTGTCCTTGACTCTCTTGCCTTATTGACGCTTTTCCTGTTATTTCTTGATTCATTGACTATAGACATTGATTTCCTGTTGTGAGATTGAAGCTTAATATCCTCACAACTTGGGTCTCTCCATAGGGCTTCTTACAACATAGCTTCCCCCAGAACCGAGAAAGGGGGAGACACAGCACCCCAGAGGAAAACCACAGTATCTTCTGCAACCTAATCTCAGATGTGTGTGTGTGATTCATCTCTCAGTTGTGTCCGACTCTTTGCGACCCTATGGACTGTAGCTCACCAGGCTCCTTTGTCTGTGGGACTTTTCAGGCAAGAATACTGGAGTGGGCTGCCATTTCCCCCTCCAGAGGACCTTCCTGACCCAGGGATCGAAGCCGCATCACCTGTGACACCTGCATTGCAGGCGGATTCTTTGTCCACTGAACCATTGGAGAAGCCCCAATCTCAGAAGAGATATACTATCATTTCTGCCCTATTCAACTAGTTGCAGACTAATCCTAGAAAATGTTGCTGAGGTGAGCTACATAATAAAGAACATTAGGAGGCAAGGATCACTGAGGGCCACCTTGGAATCTGTCTACCAGAGTGTTTATTACTATTATGACTATAAAATAGCATATGAGGCCATGTTAAATTCAAGTAGAGTATCCTACCCCTGTACAATATGGGGTTAGGGGATCTGACCTCTGAGCATATGAAAATCTACATATGATTTATAGTCATATGTGAGGTTCCTCCATACATGAGGTTCCTGCCAACTGTGGTTCCACATCCATGGACTCAACCAACAGATGGTGTAGTATTATAATGTTTAATATTTAAAAATTGCACATAGAAGTGGATCCATGTAGTTCAAACCCATGGTGTTTAAGGGTCAACTGTATATCATTTTTTTCTAGAATAACTGTCTCATTTTCCAAGTGCCTATCACTCTTTCCATACTTGTCCTCAAAGCTTTGCAATACAATTATACAATTGTACATCACTTCAATTCAGTTCAGGCGCTCAGTCATGTCCGACTCTTTGCGCCCTAATGAATTGCAGCACGCCAAGCCTCCCTGTCCATCACCAACTCCCGGAGTTCACCCAGACTCATGTCCATCGAGTCAGTGATGCCATCCAGCCATCTCACCTTCTGTCGTCCCCTTCTCCTCCTGCCCCCCAATCCCTCCCAGGATCAGAGTCTTTTCCAATGAGTCAACTCTTTGCATGAGGTGGCCAAAGTACTGGAGTTTCAGCCTTAGCATCATTCCTTCCAAAGAAATCCCAGGGCTGATCTCCTTCAGAATGGACTGGTTGGATCTCCTTGCAGTCCAAGGGACTCTCAAGAGTCTTCTCCAACACCACAGTTCGAAAGCATCAATTCTTCGGCGCTCAGCCTTCTTCACAGTCCAACTCTCACATCCATACATGACCACAGGAAAAACCATAGCCTTGACTAGACGAACCTTTGTTGGCAAAGTAATGTCTCTGCTCTTGAATATGCTATCTAGGTTGGTCATAACTTTCCTTATATACAATTATACAAATATTAATATAACAAAAATTATAAAGTTAGATACATCATATTATTTGTAAATTCTGTCTCTTATCTGTAAATTCTACATTTCCCCCCTTATCTTCCCTATAACCAACTCTGCTTATGCTTTTCCAAATACTGTACTATTTTTTTCTGCTACCATATTTTTCATCCAACAGATTTGTTTCTAATCCTTTCATATATATACTGCATATATTATAAATATGACATATCACTGAGATACTTGACATCTTTGCAATTTTTAATTATGGTGCTTTCCTCCACATTTTCTCTGTTCATTAAGAGCTCCTCTGGTTTGTTTTCCCTTGTTGTTTTAGGTTGAATGTTTTCCTCAAGTGTCAGCTAATGAATCCTTGACCCCAGTGAATAGTTCAAAGAAAAAAACTTGTGTGAGTAGGTTTGTTAACCAGTGGGCTTCTCTGTGGAGTACTCTTGTAATAAGCTAGCAGTTTTTGAGGGAAGAGGGTCCAAAACACCAGTATCTGACAGCCTTCTCTCTAGACTGTCGGTTGTCCCCAGGAGAACCCTCTGTCCTGTGCCTGGAGTGTGAGCTGGCTCACACTGAGCGGTGGCTGGGCCCGAACAGGACTGTCCCACTGACATCCCCTCCTCTCCTGGGACCCGCCTCTGTGTTCGGGTAACTCCTGTCTTCACGCACTACCTTGCCTCCGACCGGCACCCCAGCTCTAGAGTCTCCGCCTGAGTTTTCTGGACGCCGTCTGTACTCTTACCTGCTCAGAGAGGAAGAAATGCAGTGCAGCCAGGGGGTCGCAGGTCTGGCTGTGGCGCCTGCTACCTGCGTGGGGCCACTCTGCCCCCCGGCACCCTGCTTCCTGCTGGACGCCCTGCCCCTCCTGTTGGCGCCTCCGGGCACCCGTGGCTGCTGAGCCGTTGGGTGCTCCTGTGAGGGCACATGAGTGCTTCTCACTGGGGTCCCTGTTGCTGCGGACTGAACTGTACCACCTGAGACTCATGTCAAAGCCCTAGCACCTGGTGTCTATGAAGGGTACCTGATTTGGAAACAGGGCTTTTGCAGATGCAATCAAGCTAAGGTGGGGGGTGTGTACTCGCAGTCGCTTCAGTCATGTCCAGCTCTTTGTGACCCCATGGACTGTAGCCCACCAGGCTCCTCTGTCCATGGGAGTCTCTAGGCGAGAACACTGGAGCGGGCTGCCATGCCCTTCTCCAGGTTAAGGTGGGGAGCCCTAACCAAAAGATTCAGGTCCATATAAGAAGGTCATGTAAGGCCCTTCCCTGGTGGTCCAGCGGTTAAGACTCTGCGCTTCCACTGCAGGGCGCGTGGGTCTGATCCCTGGTTGGGGAACTAAGATTCCGTATGCCATGCGGTACGGCCAAAAGCAAGAGCACATGAAGACACAGAGACACACTGCGGGGCTACGTGCAGAGTCTGGGATGAGTGTGACGCGGTGCAAGCCGAGGAACCTGGAGAACAGTCACTTCCAGAAGAGAGACGGGGGGACAGGGCCTCCCTCAGAGCCTGCGGGAGGAACCCGCCCTGCCCACACCTTGAGTTTGGACACCCACCTCCAGGATCCCCACAGAGCACTCCCAGGCCCTCAGTTTGGGGAATCTGCTTGGAAGCCGTCAAGCCCCCGGATCCCAGCTTCCTCCTCCCACAGTATTCTCTTTCCTATCTTCACATCTTGCTGTTCCAGGCTGACCATGTCTTGACTTCACAGAATTTGATGCTGGTTTTTGCTGCTCTTTCTCCTTGTGGCTTTGCGGTAACACCCAAGGGGAAAAGGAGGTAAAAACACCTTTATTATTTTATTTTAAAACCAAAGTCTCTATAGACTTTTAATTTTTTTTCTTTTTCTCTTCGAAACTAGTTCATGCCACATCTTAAGTACACTATAGAGACTACCGTATGTAAAAGAATTAATTTCCATCTCTCTAATTAGTACACCATTCTGCATACTACTGCCACTGCACAAGAATTTATACTAACTTTCTACTGACAAATGCATCATGCAGGGTAAGCAGAAAAGGAGAAAAAATGCAGAGGAACTACCAAACACTGCACTTATGGCATATCTACTCAATTGTAGGTACATGCATCATGCAGGGTAGGCAGAAAAGGAGAAAAAATGCAGAGCAACTACCAAACACTGAACTTACGGCATATCTACTCAATTGTAGGTACTCTGACTTCCCAGGTGGCAACAGTGGTAAAGAAAGAACTTGCCCGCCAACGCAGGAGATGAAAGAGGTGAGGTTTCGATCTCAGTCAGGAAGATCCCCTGGAGAAGGGCATGGCAACCCACTCCAGCATTCTTGCCTGGAGAATCCCATGGACGGAGGAGCCTGGCGGGCTACAGTCCATGGGGTCGGAAAAAGTTGGACACGACTGAAGCAACTTAGCACGTCACACAGGTACTTTAGTAGAGTCCTTTCACATGTTTTCACTTAATGTTCTAAACAGTCTAAGAAGCACATAGTATAATTTCTTTTTTTTTACAGCTGAGGAAAAATAAATCCCAAGGTTAAATAAGCGGCTAGGGTCTCCTTTCATTAGATCAAGAAGTCACAGCAAGGCCTAACTGCCCCTGAAGCCAGTGCCTGATTCCACGCTGTTTTCAAGGTCAGACTATTTGGCCAGATCACCCAAGGCTTTTAGAAACGGGATTTAAAAATACGAATACTTTTACAGATAGTGAGTACAAACAGCTATTGCTTTAGTAACTACTATGCCCGACAGGCATTTGGCAAAACGTTTATTTCTGATACTGACCACACTTGGAAAGTGGTTTCTATCTGTGACTACTCCAAACTGACCTTTATTTTTAATGAGGACAAATAAAATAAAATATAAAAACAAATCTAGCAGTCCCTTAGAAACCAGTGTTTAGCACCAAGTGTTGTTGTAGGAAAAGACCTCAGACACATGATGTAGCTGGCACCTGCCTGGAGGAAAACCAGCAGCATGAGGTCACTGCCATCCCTGATAGAATGCCTTCCTCAAATGTAATAGGACACCCAAACCATGCTGAAACATACATGGTACAGCCGTTCCAACAGAGGTACCTCGACTTAATCAGTTAACTGCTACACTGTTGTAACTACTACTACATGGAACACCTTATCCTCTCAAAACCAGGATGACTCTGCCTGGCTGGTACGCTGAAGCTCACTCAGCTGGCCCACTGCCAAACTGATCCCTACGGTTACACTTGGAGATTAACCCTTAGAGTTTTCAGGAAACTGGAGAACCAACTTTGTCACAGGGCCTGGGGAGCACCTCGGCTACTTTTCTTTCCCTCAGGTTTTACAGTCAGTTACTTATACACAAGTAATCTCTCTTTTCAGCTGGACCATTGATGCAAACATTTTCCTGCATCTCCTGAGCAGTAACGTTTCACAATCCATCTAGGAGATGTGCTATTTTCTGCTGCCCTTGCCCCCCTTCCCCACACAGCCTGCCACTTGCAGGAGAAGCCCTTGCATTCCAGTTCTCAAAGAAAAAGGATATCATCAGGTGAGACCCCCAAGCTTCTGACTTAATATTCACGTCTACTTCTCTCCACACACCCTTCCTTTTCACCATCCAGGTGCTCAAACCTGTACTCTCGCATCCCATCCCCAGGAACCTCACCCTCACTACCGCCCCAGCAAACACACATCTTTCCCCACCAGAGTGCCTTCCCTTTAGAATGGGTGGTGAAGCCAATGCCACACAGAAGACAAAGAGTCACGACCCTCTCAATGAACTACAACCTGTTTTTGTTCCAGCTATCTCCCTTCTGTTTCATTCTTTCATACCCAGACTTTTAGAAAGGACAGCCCCCATGATGCCTGCACTCAGCACTGTCTGCTTCAGTTTCTACTGTTCTACCACAAACGCTCTGCCAGAGGTTAGAGGTGTTGTCTGTGCCCTTGGGTCCGCTCTGTGCCCGGTGAGCCTCCATCCGTGATGGACCTGGCTGTTCTCAAGCCTATGGCTTTGCGTACCGCTCTGTCTCTTGGCCCCTCAAGAGACTGTTCCTTCCCAGCTGCAGTCTAGCGAGTCCTGCACATCTTCCTGCCCGGGAGGTCAGCATGACTAATAACCGTCCTCAGTACATGTGATATCGTTCGCTCCCTGCATCCTGAGTGAACCTCCACAGCGGCGCGGGTTCACTGGACCTTAACTGCTTATCCTAAACAGCTAGTCACTAGGATTACAGACTCATCAACCATTTGATATGTTCCTCACATTTGTGACTATGTCAATTAAAGATTAGTTTTCAAATGACAAAAAAATTACATTAAACATCATGAGACTCTTACTGATGCAGTCACAAATGTGGAAAATGCATCATGCATACATGTATAAAAATATAACATGTAGAAACAGAAAATTTGTAACAAACCAATAATCAAACAAGAAAAAAATTATTTTTTTATTCTTTGGGGAATTTGATAAAATCAACAGATCCTTTTAGCAGGGGGTTGTCGGGGCGGGGGTGGGGGAGGGCGTGGAAAAAAAGCCCCAGCACAAAATCTAGAACAAAAACAGAGTTCAAGGAGTTTCTAAAGTCCATCTACTGCTGCTGCTAAGTCACCTCAGTTGTGTCCGACTCTGTGTGACCCCATAGATGGCAGCCCACCAGGCTCCCCTGTCCCTGGGATTCTCCAGGCAAGAACACTGGAGTGGGTTGCCATTGCCTTCTCCAATGCATGAAAGTGAAAAGTGAAAGTGAAGTCGCTCAGTCGTGTCCGACTCTTAGCAGCCCCATGGACTGCAGCCTACCAGGCTCCTCCGTCCATGGGATTTTCCAGGCAAGAGTACTGGAGTGGGGTGCCATTGTCCATCTACTGACTCCTTATAAATCCAGATTCTGACCCTATGCTTTAAGAAAAGGATTCATTTTGATATTTGGCAAAACTAATACAATTATGTAAAGTTTAAAAATAAAATAAAATTAAAAAAAAAAAGAAAGAAAAGGATAGATTTAGAATGGACCAAAAACATTTAAAAGTAACAATTATAGTCCACTAAGTAACACAAACAGATACATACTAACCATAACAACTATTTCAGGGGAAGTCAAGGACATCCCTTTCTTCATACAATGGTCCTTTATCTCCTTTTCACTCAATTTAGTCTCAGCCTTCAGCCTACAACTGTGAATGCTTATTAAATGAAAGGCATTTGTTATTTCTTGCTTAAATGTCCTTTTCAAACAACTTGAGGTCCTCACTACTTGAGAATTTTCTAACCTGTTCACGCTTAAGAGTCTGTCTCATAAGGACTGACCAAAAGGTTGTCCTGCCCTGACTACAAATGGGAAAGGCCTTTCTGTCCACCCACAGGGCATCGGGCCCTGGGCAGGAGCCTAGAGTCTGTTCTCCTGTGCTTGACTGCACAGGAAAGAGGAGAGCCATCAGGCTTGAATAAAATGTAGAATCACCCAAACTGTTTTACATTCCTGGCCTAGAAAAGTCTCTTTAAAAAATATTTAAGTCTTTTGACAGTTAAAGGTAGTATTTAATTCCGCTTGAAAGCCCAAGTGTAAGGGTGTCAAAAACAATTAGTATTTTAATAGTTCCCTTCCTTAGACAGGCACAAATTCATCAGAAAGAGAACAAAAAATAAACTCAAGAAAATAAGCCATATTATTCGTTATGCTTTTCTACTTTAAAATAGGACATTATTATTATTTTGTTTAATGAAAATGGTAGCCCATATTCTACTTTGATAGATAAGGTTTTCTAGACAGAGATTGGTTTGGTATTGTCCTCCCTATTTTCAGAAAAGCCTGAAGGCAGCTCATGCTCAGTAGACACCACTGAAAATCTTACAAATTTCATAATTCTGCCTCAAGACAAATTCTTGCTGCTCATGGAAAAGGTAGGTCAAGAAATAAAGGGACTGAAGGCTGAGTGCAGAAGGGAGGGGGGATGGTTGTGTGTGAAGTTTTAATACATCGACAACAAACCTGTCCTGTGAGCTTCCTTTAGAGTTATTTTGTGAGAAATATGCTAATTCAAAGATACCTAACTAGCTTCACATTTAATTCTGACTTCCAATCCTAGAGTGGCAGAGCAGCTGTGCCTGGAGGCAATACAATCTTGTTTCTATAAAAATCTCTCAAAGCTCCATATATAAGTGGAAGACTAAAAACAGATAATCAAATCCAAATTAAGGCTATTAAGAACTGATTTAGTGTAAAGATAATACAGCAAGGTTTTGTTTAGGTTACGGATGTTCACTAAAAATGTGTAATACTTGTTTGCCTAAAATTTTGATTATGTTTTATCTTATTTTGTCACAGTTAAATAGTTTTATCATTAGGGATTTTAATTGCATATAGTTTATAGAATTCTTTCTGATTACTCTATATCCATTTAACTGAAAAAAAAAATTCCACAGTACCACTTAATGAAAAGAGAACCATCTAATGAGATGCAATCAAACTGCTAGCAGATGCTCCATAAGATGTGGTTGAACAATTCCTGTTTGTGAAACCTTTGTCACAAACGTTTTAGAGTCTACAGGGGAAAAGAAGTCCCTGAAGAGAGTAGAAATTACTGTACCCTGAAAAACACTGGTTCCTCAGTTGTAATACCACTAAGTTTTATAAAGATAAAAGGAAAGCAACAACTAAAGAAAAAAAATGGGGTAAACCACATCCTTGAAAATCTTCTTCCAACCTACACTGAAGGTTCCTCTATCATGTGATCTTCCTTTTCATCCATTATCTGCTTCCATCACTGCCTGTGTCCATCTCTAAGGCTCAGTCCTTGTACTCTCTAAGTTAGAGGATTTCCTGCAGATAACTCATCTGCGTATGCAGTTGTGAGCATTTCTCTGTGAGGATCTCAACACAGAGCTCTAGACCTGGCTTCGCTCCTCACACCCTGATAAGCTCTCTGACTTTCTCCATTCCTTGAAGCCAATCTATGGAAATTTCAAAGTGGCTATTAGGTCCTTTCCATTCTTTGTTCTAATATGCGTCATACAAATTGCTCAGACTTGTCATTTTCCTGCTCAAAAGCCTCAAGAGTCCAAGTTCTTGGCCTGGCATCAGACTCTCAATATACTTCTTCCCTATCTGGGCCTTTATTTTTAACCAGGTCAGTTTATTCACTAATACCCAAATATGGTATGATTTTATTAAAATGCATTAATAAATATTTTGATTATCTTGAGTTACTATTTTCTATCAACTGTAGAAAATCTTTAGATTTCAAATGCACTGTGTTGAGTAAAGAAATGAGACAATGTCCTGTACTTATTAGTAGATGCTTTCATTTATTTACTGTTGTTAAACTTTGCTTGATTAAGCAAGGGAAAGAAATCAAATTAATAAGTTACTCCACACTGCTAAGGAGTGAATAATCTAATCAAGATTGAACCTCACCCTTCACATCTGATGCAATAATCTTCAAACCTGTGATGATCAAATATCTCCTTCTGATGACAGATAATATTCTAGGAAGAAGATGAGAAGGAGTTACTTGGTCACAGTTGGGGCTTTAGCAAGTGACATACTAAGGCCTACATATTTGGGTAACAACTGCAGATGTGATTTTGCTCAATGTACATTAATTGTTCTATTCAAGTCTAAGCATAGACATGTCTATATTCATTCAACACATTCTTACTAAAAACATCCATGTGTCAGGCATGAACCCAGCGAACAACTGGGGCTTTAGCAGTTAACAAGGCAGAGACCCTCCTTGCCTGCACCGATAGGACTGAGGAGTGATGAGGCAGACACTGTATGAGAACTCTTTAAGGGAAATGCATGGTGCAAAACGGGAAAAACCAGGGTGCTAGAAAGAGCATACAGGTACTAGTAAGAGCAAATAGTTTTTTTTTTTTTTTCAGTTTATTTTTAATTGGAGGATAATTGCTTTATAGTATTGTATTTGTTTCTACCATACAACAATGTGAATTGGCCCTAAGTACACATGTCCACTCCCTCTTCAAATTCCTTCTATCATACCCCACCCATTCCACCCTTCTAGCTTGAGCCCGCTGTGTTATGCAGCGACTTCCAATTAGCTATCTATTCTACATATGGTAATGGAATATTAATCAGCCATAAAAGGGAATGAATTTGAGTCAGTTCCAGTGAGGTGGATGAACCTGTGTGTGCTCAGCTAGGTCTGAATCTTTGTGACCTCATGGACTGTACTGCTCTGTCCGTGGGTTGAACCTGGAGCCTGTTACACAGAGTGAAGTGAGTCAGAAAGAGAGAAACAAATGCTGTCTATTAGCACATGTACATGGAATCTACAAGAATGGGACCGCTGAGCCTACTTGCAAGGCAGGAACAGACACAGACGGGAGCACAGACTGTGGACACAGAGAGGGGAGGAGAGTGGACGAAGGGAGAGAGGAGCACTGCAGGGCACACAGCCTTTCAGGGCTCAGACTGGGAGGGCGCGCACATGCTGCTTCTGCTTTTTGCCTCACTCTTGCCATCAGGGTTTTGCCTCATTTCTGTTTATCCTTCAAAACTCAGCTTTGATTTCAGGTCCCTCTAGAGGCCAAATCTGAACTGTCTCATAAAGTCTGGATTGGTCTTTACTGTATTCCAAAAGCTCTGTGCATTACTGCCATCTTGGCATTAACCAGACACATGAGATCTGTTACTCAGCTGTCTCCTAACTGGCTGGTGGATTCTTAGACGGTATCTCTGCATCTAAAATGTCCAGCAATGCTTAATACATTTTGCTAAACAACTGAGTAAGTGAAGGCTTAACAAAGAAAAACACCACACACCATTTCTTACTAGGTCTTAACAGACAAAGCAAAAGATAAAACAGCTAAAGGTTTTAACCAAAGTATTTTGAGTAGAGGTTTAGCCCAGCACAAGGGCTGGATTATTCAGTGTGTACAACTTCTCTGTTTGTGAGGTTTATAGGAGTTAGAGTGCTTCAGGTCATCTTTTGCCAAAATATATCTTGTGAAACTTTAGCTCCAAGGTCTCAGAGGATACATTATCAGGATTTTCTCATTCTGAAATAAAAAGACTCTTTCTAGTCTACACACACACACAAAGTCTATATTTATAATCTAAAACTTTCATGATCTTTCTAACAGTATAAGTTTATTAAATTAATATAGATATTTTAATAGAGTTTATTAAAAGAAATAAACAATGGTCCTAATTCCAGAAGGTGATTTATTCTTGCGATCCAAGACTCAGATAAAAGTGCTATCTAGTGTTTCTACCTGGGAACAAGGGAGGAGACAGACCAGAGGCTAGAAAATGTCTGAGTGCGTGTGAGAGTGTATCTCAACAGCATGAACTTATGTCACAAGACAAAGAACATGGACATACGTGGCTCATCAGGATGATGAGAAGAGGAAAAAAGTGATTCAAGCTGCTGTGTTCAGACACGACATAGCACAGAGAGGAAGAAGCTGGACTCGGAAGTCAGGCAGACCTCTGTCTGAAACTTGGCCACAGGACCAGAGGCAAACTATGAGAACAATCTTTGGTTATATTTTACTATAAAATAGAGATAAAAACAATGACTATCTGATAGGATTATTAAGAAGATTAAAAAGGATATATATAAAGCATTTCAACATACTGCCTGGCTTCTAACTCAAATAACTCAATAAACAAAGTAATGTAGTAAAAATTAGCCTATTAATACTATTATTACTATTAAGATGCAAAGATAATTAAAATATTGTAGAAAATCTCATAGATCTTTGAAAAATAATAAGATATCAACTACTATATATTTTTAGAAAATGCAAGTGTCAGTTGTTAGTTTTAAGTACATGAAGTGAACTTGCTTCAGTCGTGTCCGACTCCTTGCGACCCCTGTGGACTATAGCGTGCCAGGCTCCTCTGTCCATGGGATTTTCGAGGCAAGAATCCTGGAGTGGGTTGCCATTTCCTTCTCCAAGTACATGAAAGTAAATAAAAAAACAAAAGGGGTTTACATTACATTTCAATCACATAGTTCAGTTGTAAGGTTAATATTTTTAGTGAAAACAAAGTAATTTTTCAAAATAGATTTAAAAATGAATTCTAAAATGTATCTTTTCAAAAAACACTCATGATCCTTGTTGCAATGTTCTTAACCAAATTCTGCATTTTTCAAGGTCTAGTCTAATAAATCTGCCATTATACATGTATCTTTAAAAATCAGTCTGTTCATTTGAATTTTGTTTTTTACTTGGTGAGAAACATAAAGGGAAAACATAAATATCAATGGAAATAAGTTTTTAAAATACCTTAACCCATTACATGTATATTAGAACAGAGAATTTGATCTTTAAGATATATCTCCTTTGACTTGCTATATAATTTACTTGCTTAATTATCACAAAAGCTTTAGACTTAAGATAGTATATCAGCCTTGATAGAAATAGAAGTGCAATTCTTACCTGCTTTTTTCCTCTGGACCAAAAATATCACAATTCATAATTATAGACAAACCTTTGTAGCCTGGACACGTTACTAACATTATAGTCACAAAAGGACTGTTCTTCTCAAGGCCCGTATACAAATTTATCTTAAAAAGTTTTCCCCTTCATAGCAGCCAGAATACTTAATCACAGCATGGGTATCTGTATGCCATTATAATCATATCATATCATGACTGGGTCTTTTCTTTAATAACTTACAGTGGGGGCTGAGTTATTTCACATACTGCATTAATAATAATAATTAAAAAATCTAAGTACACATATGCAATCAAATAAGAAACATGATGGGAATCAACACTAATATTACAGTTGTGTCACTAACTAGCTCTGTACTCTTAAAGTTCTCAGACTGTCTGAGTTTCTCTATTCTCTACACTTTTTGCCAATATTTAGTAAATAATTACCCAAAGCTAGGAATTAATTATCCACAGTGAATTTTTCTGACTTAGTACAATTTTTTCTTCCTATTTCTAGAATAGATAAAAGCAAAACAATAAAAACAAACTGTTGAAAACAGTCAAAAGATCTATTTAAAATTTTGGTGTACATTTTTTTACCTTTTCTTTCATTTATTAAGCATCTATTATGTATACTTCATCTTGATCGGTAAGCATCTACACATCTATTAGAAGATCATTACATTCATGCCCCTTTCTATTTACGTCATATTCTTTTTAGGTTATTCTAGAAATCCGACATAAGTTTTTCTATTCAGTCACACCTTAATACTTCTAGAACGTTAACTCATCTGTACACAAAACAACCCAAATAAAGTCTGTCAAGTATCTTTTCATTTATAAATCTAGTAAACTTTGCTAACACCTCACTGGATAAATGTCAATCACGATGGATGAATTTGATTTTGACTAGGAAAGGGAAGCAGAAACCATAATACACAACAGTGAGAGAAAGGAAGCCAAAGTAAACAAAGCCCAATACACACGAAATGGCGTCTTGAAGACAGAAAGAGGGCTCCATGCACCGGGGGTTCAGGAGCCAGCTGGGGATGTACGAAAGGAGCCAGTCTCAGATAAACATGGGAGACGAAGGCAGCTCGCCTTTCTTAGTGATTCTAGCACACCCTTCCACAGTAATACCACATGAAGCTCATCTGTGTTAAACATGTGGCCGCAGAGCTAGTCACAGTGTCTCACACTGTACTGGCAAACATGGTAGAGTAAGACAGGTAACAATTCAATATTTCAAACTGTATCTTAATGTAAAGCAAATACACTGCTCAAAATAGGATTAAGAGAAAACAATGTTTTTGAAAGGAGACATTGGACAACAATGATTATAAATGTGTGAGGTAACTTCAAATAATAATAATAAAAGCAAACTGTGTACTTGAGACCTGAAAGAAGAATCTTTGACACTACCTCAAGGCACTAATGGAGGGATGGAAAAACATGAGTGTACAATCTCATCACAAATATGTACATCCACACATTTTTACTATTTTAGTCACACTGAAACTCAAGAACATCACAGCAGCCTACTAAAATCTCAGATCAACAGGATAAAAGTAGATGAGAAGAATGTGCAATTTATGAATACGGTTTATTACCATGGTTACAAACTTTCAGAACAGGCCTCCGAGACGCTGGACTGAGACTCTGCCGAATATCTGTTAAAAATACATATATATAAAAGAAACTTAATATAGAGCTCTGTTCACCTCAGGAAGTATAACAATGTTAGACATTTTTCCAAGGTTAAGTATTTCTGGAAGCGATGCAATGCTTCAATACCCTGATATACTTGAAGCAATAATGTTATGACTTTTACTTCTCATTTAATTATGCTACTGTGAACTCCACTGGGATAAGGTACATATGGTCCCTTAGATGAGACCTGTCCCACTAATCAGGCTTTCCCAGGTTCAGCGCATTGATTTGTTAATATGCTAGTGACACTGGCCAACTGGAACGCTTCTCTCTCTGACACCTGTCATTGCAAAGGAAGGATTAAGCGCATTTATAAAACTCCTGAGGAGTTGTTGCCCACAGCACTACATTCTTGACACGCGACTTTAAAAGAATTATAAAAAAGGGGAGTGTTGTTCTTTGTTACAGTTCCCTAGAAAGTAACATGAAAGAAGCATAATGTTCACCTTTTGGCTTCGGTGTCCTTTTCCTTCGGTCGCGGAAGGCAGCCCCCGACTGCAAGGCCTCCAGCAGACTATCCATCACTCCTGTCTCATCACCCTCTGTGAAAAGAGAAGCCGGGAATTCCATCATCCCTCTGGGTTACCATAGCAATGTCAAAGCATGCGCAGGAACTGGTGATGGTATGGTAGGGGGAAGAAGATCAGATGCCAGGACTAAGCCACAATTTCAAAATATGAAAGGACTTTAACTCCCCCAGAAATCAAATGTCTTTTAATGCAATCTGTCTCATTAATGCCTCGGCCACTGTCCACTAAAGAGAACCAAATTCCACTGATTCACTTTAGAGCACTGTTTTTATAGTCTGGTGGCACAATAACTGTAAATGGAATGTGGGTCTAGTCGTATCTGTGTCTCGGGTTATCATAAATCACATTTCCCTTGTAGAAATGGGTTATTTTCAAGGCATCAGAGCTCCTATTCTAAAATCGACCAGGTGTGGGAGAATGTTTCTGTTGTTATAGAGATTCTGCTGTCTAAATTTATTGTACAAAATTATATTTCCAGGCCAACTTCTGTGAACATGCTCCCAACAGCTGATTCTTCATATCAGAGGGTAATTGTCCTCAAACTTTCAGTGACACAGAACAATCACTGCAAACTTTTACAGAAAGTATGAAAAGTTTGTCTTTTTAATGAAAGATAAACCAAAAGAGGCTCTGAAAAACCTGAAGGATAGAAACACATTATGATTAGTTTAAACTGACATTCTACATATAATTGATGAGATTCTGGATATAGAGCCAGCTCTCTGTATTCAGTTATTTTGTAATCTACAGTTACATATGCCCATGCTAAATGTTTTTTAAAGGAAGCTGTTAAAAAAAAAAAAAAAAAAGGTTCAAAGAAACTACTGGTTCAAACTAAATCTACGGAAATGACAAAGATTTTTTTCTTGGTCCCTGAGAGAGTAGTGGCATTCTCTATGAAGTTGTGTGACTGGTATACAGTCATATCTAAAATACTACATAACTATTTTCCTCTGGATTTTTTACTTCTTTTTTTGAAATGCAATCCTATTCTAGAGAACATATGACAAATGAATGCAGTAGAGTACAAACAACATACTCATTTATGGTTTATAAACAGATATATAAATATGTATCGGCCGTTTGCAACCTGGTTCTGTTTCATTTTTAGAAAAGTACTAAACTTCATAGGTATAATGTGAAAAAAGGTGGGTGAGCAATAGAGTATTTGGAGGTTGTTAACTTACATGTAAATTTAGTTCTAAAGTGGCTTGATGGCTATTTTAATTAAAATACATTAAATATTTCAGATATTTTAATTAGTATCTAGCAATCTTGGAAATTTACACTCAAACTCAAGTACATTTTTCCTAAAAAGAACTGCAGGTAAAGCTAAATATATATCTCATTAGGGTGATATTATCATTAGTGTGACATTAGTTGTGAATATATCTCATTAGTAAAAGGAAACCTTGAACTTTCCACAGTAAGTTTGCTGTTGACAGTAGTATTGATGAAGTGACTGTGAAACTATTACATGAGTATTGTAAGCCTGAGCAGATGGGTAGACACGTTGATGCAGAACATGGAATGCTTGCTGGGAAATACAAATACTGAGTGGGAGAAGGAGAGGAAGAACCATGAAGTGCTGGATTAGACAGAAAGGTATCAGATAAGCTCAAGCTTTGAAAAAAGTACTTTTTCTAGCTTTGTGGTCCCACAGAGCCGAGAAGTAATGACACCACAGGAGCAATGAGCACACTTGGCCCTCAAATCTTGGCTTCTAAATACTATTACTCACTAGTAGGAACTGGAATACGTAGAAAAAGGGCTGATTCTAGGGCTGAGATCAAGGAAGAAAGAAATGAGTCAGGAACATACAGAAAATGTCTGTGCCAGAAAATAAGAAAGTGCTCAAAGACAGATGGGTGGAGGGGCCAGAATGAAGAATGAAAGCGAATGTGAAAGTGTGAGTAGCTCAGTCATGTCCAGCTCTTTATGACTCCGTGGTTTGTCCATGGAATTCTCCAGGCAAGAATACTGGAGTGGGCTGCCATTGTCTTCTCCAGTAGATCTTCCCGACCTAGGGATCAAACCTGGGTCTTCTGTACTGCAGGCAGATTCTTTACCATCTGAGCTAACAGGGAAGCCTTAGCCAACAGGGAAGGAAGAACAGCCTTAGCCAAATTTAGGACAGTCTGACCACTGAATCGGAGAAGGCAATGGTGACCCACTCCAATACTCTTGCCTGGAAAATCCCATGGATGGAGAAGCCTGGTAGGCTGCAGTCCACGGGGTCACTGAGTCGGACACGACTGAGCAACTTCACTTTCACGTGCTGGAGAAGGAAATGGCAACCCACTCCAGTGTTCTTGCCTGGAGAATCCCAGGGACAGGGGAGCCTTGGTGGGCTGCCGTCTATGGGGTCCCGCAGAGTCGGACACGACTGAAGCGACTCAGCAGCAGCAGTAGAACACTGAATAGGTAATGATGAGAATGCATTATTATACATTGGAAAAAAAGAATCATGAATCCATACTGACACTAAACATTTTAAATTTTATTTAAAAAGGGGAAGAAAAAGCTGTATTGAAAAAAAAAATTCACCATATTACAACTCACACAGTAAGAATTAAGCAGAAATCATCAATGGTTACAAAAACTATTGTATGTGAGGTTATGGAGCAACATGGCATGGAGAAATCTCACAGGTAACACCTTATCCAAATAATCAAATTTGACATCACCAGTAGTGATGGACAACAACTGTCTCCTGAGGTCATGCGCTGAAATGGACACAGTATAACCTGTGAAGAAATATTTAACCTGAATCTAAATGTAAGGAAACAATATTTTGTGAAGCAACTAGTCTAGGTTCTTAAAAGTCATCAATATTGACCAAGAAAGAAAAAAAGAGAAGAAAAGGTTAGAGAAACAGCATTTTATGTTAGAGGAGATTAAAGAGACACGACAACAAAATGCAACACACAATTTCTGATTAGTTCTTGTACTGCAAAAAAGCTACATATGACATTATTGGGATAGCCCAATTTTAAAATGTGTTGGGTATTAAATAATTATATTATACCAATGTTAGTCACTTGAGTGTGATGATTATATTATGGTCAGGTAGGATAATGCCATTGTTCTTAGGAGACAGATGCTGACATGGTCAGGCTCACTAAACAACTACCTACAGTTTCACATCCTCAATTTCATGCCTTTGATCATGCTGTTCTGTCTGCATAGAACATCCTTCCTGCTTTCTTCACCAAGCCATCTCCTTCTCCTTCCAGACAGACAACTAAATATCCTTTCCTGACCTATATATGCTGAACTAGGTGCCTTTCTGTGTCCTAATGGCTTGAAGTACATATTTCAATAAATCCTCTATAATATTGTTTATGTGATCATTTCTACCACGAGACTATGAGTTCACTGAGGGCAAGGATTATGGCTTTCATTTAACATTTAGCAAAGAAGGTGTTTATCAGCGTATGTTGACTCTATCAGCAAATGAAGCAGGGGCGTGGTCAGCTGGAAGGAGTCCCCCCACAGAAGAACAGAAGTCGTGATGGGGGTGGTGAGTGGGAGCACACCCCCGTCACCAGTGTCAACAATGCTGACTGGCTCCCTCCTTCCTCTGGCCACACGTGTCTGTTCAGCACATGCCAGTATCCCAGGAAGTGATCCACTGTTTCCTTTTCTGACTAAACTTAATGTCGGTGGTCTAGAACTGAACTATTTTTCACTTGAAATACTGTATGTGTTGCCTGAAATGATACTGCTTCTCGTTTCTCCCTAATTCAATTCATTCCATACAGCGCTGAAGCAGAATTATGATCCCCTAGTCACAAATTTTCAAAATCACTCACTTGCCACAATATAAAGTCCCAACTCGTTCTCTTGGCCCTGACACTGACACCAATTGCTCTTTAAATCATATCTCTGATTTCCAACATCACAACCTGTTCCTCCACTAAAGGCAACTACCTGTGTTTCTGCACAAACATTTTCTCCCATCCATCAGTCTCTACCTGGAACTTCTGTCCCTGGACTAATTCTCCAGTGTTAACATTTTGCTTGGCTTCCATTCCCCACTCTTATAGTGAAAATTGTATAGCATCAGATTAAGAAGCCCTGCATTCTACTCTGAGCTGTCAACTGGCTACGTAATCATTCCTGACATGTCTAATAGCGATAATACATGTCCATGGTTCAGGAGACGATCAAATGAGATCATACAAATGAAAGCACTTGGTAAATTGCTAAGTGATACAAAAATGTATGGAAATAAATTCATAAATGAACACCATGGTACACTATAGGAAGTTTATGTACTGTTCAATTATGTTCTCAGCATTGTTTCAGATACATTATAAATTAAATAACTCTTTTATAGCATATTTGATTATGCCTTTGAATAACATCATTTCTAAGGGAAGTTCAGATCAGAAATACAAGAAGACTCTTAAAATAGTCCAAAGGGTAAGATGGAGACACAGAATAAAGATGTTTTTCCAAATGCTGAAAATGCATTTGAAATTTTCACTTAACACACGTTTACTGAGGGCTATGATGCACCAGAATATTACTAGGCATTCAAGAATTAACTAGGTCCCAAGAATTAACCAGAGGTGTTTTCAGCTCTCCAGAAGCAGAAAAGTGAGCTCAGTACGGAGGGTTATATTGGATACGTAAGTTTTCCCAGTGAATTAGAACCTGTTAGCAACATGAATGGACATGGCAGGGACTGGGGAGGGAACAACACATCTGGCAGAAGAAAGGCAGATACAAAGGCAAAAGTTAAAAATAAAAACAGAAGTGAGGTATAACAAAGGATTTTGTTGCTGTTGTTTAGTTGTTCAGTGGTGTCCGACTCTCTGCGACCCCACTGACTATAGCCTGCCAGGCTCCTCTGTCCATGGGATTTCTCAGGCAAGAATACTGAGGTGGATTGCCATTTCCTTCTTAAGGGATCTTCCAGACTCAGAAGAAGTATTTAAAAGACTCATGTTTACATTATTCTAATATAAACCAGAGAAATAAAAATTAGCCATTTTTATTATAGACTAGAATTCAATTTCTTTAACTACAAGTCAATTGATATTCAAAATATTTATAGCCTCTCTCCTGTTGTGAAAACTCTTTTAAATAAATAGACTAACTGCAATAGTCAAAGCTGTGCTTTGTCTGAATAACATATCACCTTGCTTAATTTGTAAATTGTATTTTTAAAAGTCACTTGGCTTCAAGGGAAACAGAGGGAGGGTTAGGGATGAGATACTTCTAAAGAAGAGTCAAGAGGGTATGGGGACAGGCAGAGAGGAGATCTGTTAAGGAGATCACAAGGGGGACAACTAGGTTACAGGAGAGAAAGGGGGCCAAGAAACTAGAAGCAAGTCTGCTGGGGTGGGCCATTTACAAAAATATTCTTTCTTATTTCACAGACCTGTCAGAAAGTTGAAGAGAACAGTGATAGGTATACACAAATACCAAGCAATTTTTGTTAATTACTAGTTAATTACCTAGAAATAATATTGCTGTCCTAGAGGAAGCAATCATGCAATACTAACTAGAGGGGTGAGGAGTATTGAGATCATTGCACTATTATGTATGTATGTCTGCAAACTCAGTTGTGTCCGACTCTTCACAATCCTTTGGACTGTAGCCTGCCAGGCTCCTCCGTCCGTGGGATTCTCCAGGCAGGAATACTGGAGTATCCCCTCCTCCAGGGGATCTTTTCAGCCCCAGGGATCAAACCCAGGTCTTCTGTGTTTCCTGCATTCACTGGCTCTTCTCTGACCATCAAGTATGAAATAGTTACAATGTGGTGACAGTGGAGGTAAAGGAGAAAGGGTGTAATGAGGACAGTGTAAGTGGGGAGAGGGCACAAAGGAACTAAACTTTTTGCCACTTAGGAACTCAAGGTCTAAAATGAAAAACTGACAATGATAGCCTGTGTTACTAGAAATAAAGAGGAGGCAAATATCAGAAAAAAAAGAGGGACCTAAGAATTAAAAGCGGTTACCTCTGGGAAGTGGGAGTTGAGAGGGTGAAGGGAAGGATCATTTACCATGCTGTAAGCATGCTGTATTCCATTTAAAAATCTGTAGAAATCACATCGTGGATCCCCTCGTGGCTCAGACGGTAAAGTCTGCCTGCAGTGCAGGAGACTCAAGTTTGATCCCTGGGCCAGGAAGATCTCATGGAGAAGGAAATAGCAACCCACTTCAGTAATCTTGCCTAGGAAATTCCCATGGATAGAGAAGCCTGGCAGACTACAAGTCCACAGTGATGGTAAGTACGAAAAATCTAAAAAATTCCCAACAGGATGAAAAAACCAAAAAAGAGAAAGGGAAGAGAAAGAGGTTGCTTCTTGACCTAAATGTACTTTCCTATGACAAGGGAAAGAAGACAGGTAACAAAAGGTCTAATACACAATGGAGAATAAGGCAATGGAGATCACCACCGAGGAAGGACCTCTGGCAGAGGGCAAAGAGAGAGGGGACAACGTTCATAGAAGGCATCCTGGAGACCTAAGACTTAAAGAAGTCATTTGCCAGAGGGCAGGCCCTGCAGAGGGCCCAGGACAGCTGTACAGGGGACATGAAACACAGGGGAGAGCTCCCACGTCCGCAGGAATGGAGGGCAGGGTACCAGTAAGGCTGCTGAGAGGTGATGCTGAGGTAGGGGCCAATTCACAAAACACTGAACATGCCAGACTGTGGAGTTTGAGGTTTGCCTTTAAGGGAGCCATTAACTTGTTCTAAGTGAAGAACTAATGAGGTCAAAGTTTTATTTTAAAAAGATCACTCGGAGAAGAGACAAGACAAAGAGCAAGGAAAATAAAGAGAAGGTAGCTTTACTGACTTTAGTTCAGTCATGTCTGACTCTTTGTGAACCCATGGACTGCAGTACGCCAGGCATCCCTGTCCATCACCAACTCCCGGAGCTGCTCAAACCCATGTCCATTAGTCAGTGATGCCATCGAACCATCTCATCTCTGTCATCCCCTTCTCCTCCTGCCTTCATTCTTGCCCAGAATCAGGGTCTTTTCCAATGAGTCAGTTCTTTGCATTAGGTGGCCAAAGTATTGGAGTTTCAGCTTCAGCATCAGTCCTTCCAGTGAATATTCAGGACTGATCTCCTTTAGGATGGACTGGTTGGATCTCCTTGCAGTCCAAGGGACTCAAGAGTCTTCTCCAACACCACAGTTCAAAAGCATCAATTCTGTGCTCAGCTCTCTTTATGGTCTAACTCTCATATCCATATATGACTACTAGAAAAATCACAGCTTTGACTAGACGGACATTTGTTGGCAAAGTAATGTCTCTCTTTTTAATATGCTGTCTAGGTTGGTCATAGCTCTTCTTCGAAGGAGCAAGCGTCTTTATTTTCATGGCTGCAGTTACCATCTGCAGTGATTTTAGAGCCACCCCCCCCCCCCAAAATAAAGTCTGTCACTGTTTCCATTGTTTCCCTATCTATTTGCCCTGAAGTAATGGGACTGAATGCCATGATCTTGGTTTCCTGAATGTTGAGTTTTAAGCCAGCTTTTAACCTCTCCTCTTACACTTTCATTAAGAGGCTCTTTAGTTCTTCACTTTCTGCCATAGAGGTGGTGTCATCTGCATATCTGAGGTTTTTTATATTTCTCCCGGCAATCTTGATTCCAGCTTGTGCTTCATCCAGCCCAGCATTTTGCATGATACACTCTGCATATAAGTTAAATAAGCAGGGTGATAGTATACAGCCTTGACATACTCCTTTCTTGATTTGGAACCAGTCTGTTGTTCGATGTCCAGTTCTAACTGTTGCGTCTTGACCTGCATCCAGTTTTCCCAGGAAGCAGGTAAGGCAGTCTGGTATTCCCATCTCTTTAAGAATTTTCCGCAGTTTGCTGTGATCCACAGTCAAAGGCTTTGGTGTAGTCAATAAAGCAGAAGTAGATGGTTTTCTGGAACTCTCTTGCTTTTTCGATGATCCAACGGACGTTGGCAATTTGATCTCCGGTTCCCCTGCCTTTTGTGACTTAAATCCAAGCAAAATGCAATTGCAGGAACCAGATAAAGAGCAAAAGTGTTGAAAAAGGAAAAGAAAAAGGACAAAGAACAGAAAAACCTTGGTTTTTGTGGATGTGTGCATTACAAAGTGAAGTTGAGGCTAATATGCAAGTTTCTGATTCAGCCAATTGAATATAAGTTGGTATTATTCATGAAGTACTGAATTATTTTTGCTTCATGGTACAATGCTCCTGAGCCAAGAGAAGAATTCAGTTTGTATATGTTGAGATGATCATGAGATATCCAACTACAGGTGATTAATAGTGTCTAGAAGGCTTACAGGTTTAAAACTCGGGGCAGAAGAATTGGTTATAGTATTAATAATAGATTGAACTGTAGAAGCATACTGGTCATACTCAAAGACACAGAACAATACATAAACATAGTGAAATGGCAGTGAATACAAGTTTTGAATTTAGACAACTTGAATTTAAATTCTGGCTTTCCAATTAGAAAACTGGTGTGACTGGGAAAAGTACTTAACCTTACTAACCCCCATTCTTTTTTCCTCAACATGTGTGACTAATAATAGCACCTATTTCATAAGATTATTGGGAGGATTAAAGAAGCTAAATCATGTGTAACACTCAACAGAGTTCCTGGCACATTGTAAGAACTTAACAGTTAATCTTTGCCATGGTCATCATTGGTATTACGACAGAGCATGAGCTCTGTTAGGAAGGGTGTGTGTAGATATAAGAAAAGAGAGCCGAGGGTGAAGCCACAAGGCAAACTAATACACAACTAGTATGTAATGTAAACAGTTCACAACTGTTCGCAACTTGTGAACATCTTTCATTGTGTTCACTTTGAATGTGCATCCAGAGCTTCCACCATCTCTGGCACACCTTGTTTAAGTCTCACCACATATGATATGACTTCAGTAATAATAAAAGATATATTAACCGCCTAGAGTTTGGCATAGGATAGGGAAGAAAAGCTCAGTTTCTGCAAAGAAGTGTTGAAAGTGTGCAACTGAAGTCCAAAATTCAGAGGCTCAGAGTTAAACTTAACTCTTTTTAAAAGAAACACAAGACAGTGGATACAACAAAATTACATTAATTTATTGTTCATGCTGCTAGTTAAGACTGTCTGGGTCACCAAATTCAGTCTTCAGCCTTCTAAAACAAAGCTCAAAATATGACTTAACCCAGATAGCAAAAAGACAGGAATAACTTAAAGTGATGTCTTTAAATGTGTCTTTTTTGCGGGGGGCTGGTGGGGGTATGGAATAGTGGTACTGTACAAGACTCAAAAGTTCCGTGGACAGGAAGGAGATCAAACCAGTCAATCTTAAAGGAAATCAACCCTGAATATTCATTGGAAGGATTAATGCTGAAGCTGAAGCTCCAATACTTTGGCCACCTTATGTTAAACACCAGCTTATTGGAACAGACTCTCATATTGGTAAGGCTTGGGGGCAGGAGGAGAAGGGGGCGACAGAGGATGATGGTTGGGTGGTATCACCGACTCAAAAGACATGTGTTTAAGCAAACTTCAGGAGATAGTGATGGACAGGGAAGCCTGGCTTACTGCAGTTCATGGGGTCACAAAGACACGACTTAATGACCCCAAAACAACAGCATAGTAGGAAAAAATAGCTTTGCTATTATTATATGTATTTTGCTGTTGTTCAGTGTATACAATACTATTATCACAATTAGCATTATTATTGTTTTGCCAAGCAAAGGGGGACACAGTATGGTAATGCCCTGAAAACTACGTGCCCTCCAAATGTGTCTTAATCTAGATGTGAAACTGAAAATTTGACTCAGAAGAATTAAAAAGTCAATTTTCGTTGGAATTTAAGGAATAAAACAATAACTAGAACAGTTCTCTCTTATACTATAATTAAATGAGTGGCTTAACCATGAAAGTGGAATTTTATATTTAAAAACCCAATACTTTAGTATTTCTGGTTTTATGCACTATTCTTCATTATTTGCATATCTTAAATATATTTCCTATTACAAGTTAGAAGGAAATGTTTTGTTCTAGTTCTGTGAAAAAATGCTGTTGGTAATTTGATAGGGATTGCACTGAATCTGTAGACTACTTTTGGAAGTATTTCTTCCAACCCAGGAACATGGAATATCCCTCCATCTGCTTATGTCATCTTTGACTTCTTTCATCAGTGTCTTACAGTTTTCTGTATACAGCTCTTTTGTCTCCTTAGGTAGGTTTATTCCTAAGTATTTTATTCTTTCAGTTGCAATGGTAAATGGGATTGATTCGTTAATTTCTCTTTCTGACTTTTCATAATTGATACATAGGAATGTTACAGATGAAGCAGTTTGCAGAGCAGCAGTGGAGATGCAGACATAGAGAACAGACTGATGGACACAGCTAGGGGAGCAGAGGGAGAGGGTGCGATGAATGGGGAGCAGCGTGGAAGCCTACGCACTAACACATGTAAATAGACGGCCAGGGGGAATTTGCCCTGTGACTCAGGGAACTCCAACGGGGGCTCTACAATAACCTAGGGGGTGGGAATGGGTTGGGGGTTAGAGAGAGATTCAAGAGGGCGGGAACATACGTACTCCCACGGCTAATTCATGCTGATAACAGAAATCAAACCAATATTGTAAAGCAATCAATTAAAAATACATAAATATTTAAAAAACAAACAAAAAACAAGTTAGAAGGAAAAAATTAGAATCTTTTACAAAGAAGAAAGTTTCTCTTTTTTCCCAAAACAAAAATGAAGTCAAGGAGCCAAACTGCTGCACTTAACTCGTGGCTCTCACCAGCTGTGTGCCTGCCTGAGAGACCGCCTGCGCCTCCCCGTTTCATCTGTTAGACGGGGGTAATAACAGCAACCGCCTCAAAAGGCTGCTGTGAGGATCAGTGGGCTAGTCCATGTAAAGAGCTCAGGATACTGCCTCACACAGCAGGGTTTCAGTCCATATTACTGTTAGTTTTAATATTATGATGACTACTCTTACTCACTAACATGGCACACACTGCTGACCGGCCAACACAACATAGCCATTCCCTATCCTCTCTTGGTCTGCTTCCACTACAGAGGCAGGAAAAGCTAAAACCTCATTTTCCAAAGCTCCCGTGTAGTAAACCTGAGGGTGGCCCTCTGAGGTATAATATATACATCTGATACATATAATATCTGACTGATAAAGCTAAGTGATCACCTGCACAGGGCTGCTAGAAGCAGAAGAGGCAGATGTGATAACCACCCCCCCACCCCCCTGCTCCTCCTGTGTGGAAGGTCCACTGGCACCGTGACAGCTGTGGTTGCCGTGGCATGAGGCTACCCTTTCCTACTGCGTGGATAAGCCTGGCGCCATGACAGTCATCGTAACTCTGAGCACAGACCACAGGGCCATTCTTTAAGGTGCTCTGGATAAAATATAAGACTATATTTTCAAAGCTTGAGTGAAAAATATTTTGCAGATACATTTGACTGTATAAACTATAATTATTATACTATTTGTTACATTATATTCGATTGGAATCTAAATTTTCATGCCATATTAAAGTTATAGAGGCATTTGTAAAAGAAAGAATTTGTCTTATATGAACTTTCCAGTCTCAAAAAAAAAAAAAAAAAAAAAGAAATCCATTACTGGATGTCATGTTTAAAGCATGGTTCTATTTTAATTATATAAACAACCAGGAAAAAGTGGTAATATAAATTTACTGTTATAAATCAAAATGTATTGTTATAAACTTTTAATTTCTAAATTTCTTACGATTTAGATAGTTGTAAGAAAATGACTTTGGCATCATAGTCTTTTAGTTTAATTCATGAAGCTATCTGATTTACCTTCTTCTGGAATTTTTTATGAAAGGTCTTTCATTTCAAAAACTATTAATAATATAAACAACTGATAGGATTTCAGAAAAATCAGTTATCGTCTGCTCATTTAATTCTCCTCTCAAATAAAAAGGGCACAACCACTTTTGGAATATAAACACACATAAGGCACAGGATTTAAAGAAACCATACAATCTATGAATGAGTTTGTTATTACAAAATATTATCAAAAAACTTATTTGTGTTGTATTAAATAGAAAACCAATATATTAAAAAAAAAAAACCACCAAACACAACTTCAGTAGGTCAGACAGAATGTGTGCCACAGAATATGAGCCTCTGAGAAGTTCTGTGTGTTCATGCATGTTGTGGGGGTGTGGAGGGGTGTGGTGGCTCTGTGGTCATACAGATGTGGAAAATAATACACAGTACATATGGCTCTTGGTAATTCATGCTGAATAAATGAAATTCATGACTGAAGTTTACATTGAATATGAAAACTCAATTCATGATAAATGTGGCATTTCAAATCAGTAGAGAATAAGAGAAGACTCAATAGCCACTGCGATGGTAGTTTACTTGGATCCTACCCTCCTACTAACAGCAAAATAAATCCCAAGTGGATGAGATGTTTCAACACTAAAAAAAAAAAATTGCAACGAATAGTAGATAATATGGAAAAGTGTATTTTTCATTAGGGCTGAAATGGGAAGATCATCCTAGGAAAAATCTGAATACCCAGATGTCATATGGTCTGTACTATAATACACATCTACAAATCACAAGAATAGTAGAACAAAGTCTGCACTAACATAAACAACAAAAGGAGAAACTAGGGAAAATATTTGAAAACAGGCATTCCCTAAAACTGATTTTCTTGAAATAAAGAACTTTATGACTCAGAAAAAAAAAGCAACAGTTCAATAAAAACAAAAAGCAAAAAATCAGACAAATGATGTATTCAGGAAATGCATCATGAAGACAAACAAACGGGGCTTTTATACAGAGGATAGAATCCTCAGCCTCATTCATAATTAAGGTTTCTCAAGTATGTCAATAAGAGACCATTTTTCACCTATGGGCA
This sequence comes from Bos grunniens, assembly GCF_055505025.1. Lineage (NCBI taxonomy): Eukaryota > Metazoa > Chordata > Mammalia > Artiodactyla > Bovidae > Bos > Bos grunniens. The sequence goes on along the minus strand of NC_141176.1, from coordinate 2,910,346 downwards.
TGGCAATAACAACTGAGGATAACTGGTGAAGATTCGAAGACAGATCATTTCACACACTGTTAGGGGAAATACAGAACTAATGCAACATCTTTGCAATGCAATTTGTATCAGAAATAAATCGCACATACTACTTGATGAAATAATTTCTTCCTAAGAAAATTATCTTAACTCATACGTGCACAAGGATGTTGTTTATAAATAATAAAAGGAGACTGAAAACAACTTAAATGTCAATTTGCAGGAGACAAACTTAGTAAACTATGACATTCCTACACCAAAGCATACTGAGACAAGAAAAAATAATGAAACATATTTAAATTGTTGATATAGACAAAATCCAAAACATAGTAACTGGAAAAAGCCAATCACTTATTAATCAGTGAAGACACTGAGTAGACCTTTCCATGATCACTCACAAATATTACTTACAAAGCAGAGGATAAATTTCCTGACTTTCTGCTTAGCAATTACTCCACAAGTGACCCACTCTGATTAGCTTGTTCATGGTGACCTATTCTAACAGTTACTAAAGAAAACACATTTAAAATCAGTATTGACTCCCTGACAAAATAATGTTGACAAAGATGTCCTTGTGTGTTATATAGGGTTAAGGGTGCTGAATAGAGGACCTCAGATACAAAAAGCACAGAAAGTCATGGGAAAATAATCTATCTATTGAAATACATATGTCAATGTGAAATGATGATGACATTTAACAAGATGAGACTCTCACACACAATGAACACCCATGACCCTATAATCACACAGTAACCCAGAGAGCAAAAGGTTAATTACATGGCACAACATCACTATTCTAAGTAGAAGCTCACCCACAAGAGCTTCATTGTACTCTGAGAAATAAGTCTGACCGTGTAACTGCTTACTTCCTATTGAAAACATATTATCATATATTTTAAACTTGTTTTTTAATATTTTCATATATTAGAAAATTTGGAAGAAGACTTTTCAATGGTTTTGTTCCTCACAGAGTTTTGGAACAAAAAATGAAATGACTTCAGATAGAGGAAATAAAAATGATTAATTCAATACCAAGAATCCAGGGAAGACTAAGCTAGGGAATAGAAGTGATTTCACAGGAATTTTCCTTCAGAAGAAGCTGGGACAAATGGGCTCGAGGCCGTGGGGGCCCCTCTTCACCAGCAGTGGCTGAGCCAGTGACCAGGGCCCAGAGGGACCCAGCAGTCAGGCTCTGACAGCAGCATATGGTGCCGAGAGGGGTTGAGGGGAGCCGGGCTCAGGCTGGAGAGCTGCCACGGAGGGCTGCTGACAGGTGTGAAAGAATCAAAGTTGGACTTCACTATGATTAAAGCTGGCATAGTGTGAAAATGTCAAGCCTGGGTGACGAGGCAAATGGTGGTATCATTAACCCACAGTGAGAACATAAAAACCAGGTTTTATGTGGAACATGATATGGTAGGTTTTCAATGAACTGATTTTGAGTCAAACTGCTTTGTCCAAGAAGCAGTTGGAAATATAAAACTATAAAGTCTGTAGTTCAATTCAATCCTACAAATATGAAACTAAGGAATATGGGGCAGGCACTGGAACCAGCCCCTGCCCTGTTGTCACGGGACCTAAGAGTCTAAGGGCAATTTCAACACGTAATCCTGACTATCTAAATGAAGAATGCTCCGAGAGAGAAAGCAAAGTGGTATGAAACTGTTTACTACAGAGGCAGTAGGCCAGAGAAACAACCACCGCTGCTCAGTGGTCACTTCAGAGATTGCTCTTTGGTATCTGTACTAACCAAGTGGCTCAACGGTAAACAGTCCGCCTGCCAGTGCAGGTGATCCATGGGTCGGGAAGATTCCCTGGAGAAGGATATGGCAACCCACTGTAGTATTCTTCCCCAGGAAATCCCATGGAAAGAGGAGCCGAGTGGGCTACAGTCTATGGGGTTGCAGGGAGTTGGGCAAGACTTAGCGACTAAACAACAAAAACAATCTGTACTTGTATTTGCACTTACATTTCTGAAGACGGTTTTACTTGTACTGTAAAACACACAACCCTATAGATAGCATGTAAACAGTGAAAATTTGTGTATTAATCTTGTGTGTGCCAAGAAAACTCCTAGTTAAATGCCACCTCACTTCTGCAAATCTTGCCAACACAAAGTAATTTTTACTAGATTCAAGTTTTAGGTTCATTTTAAGTATGAATTTGTGTTTCAAAGTACTAAGTATTCTTTATTTTTTCAGTACATTTCAAATGACAAATACAGATTTATTCTGCACGAGTATTTCTTCTTCAATCAGATGTGGAAATTGTGGCATTAATATTACAAACTAAAGATTTTTAAAAATCTTAATCAGGGTGACAGCACCATATTTTTGAAAGAAAAGAGGTCAGCAAAGACAGTAAGGCCAGTCTGAATGAGTGGAAAGTGAGGAGGAAAAGGAACTGACATATGCTTTGAGAAAGCAAGTAGCACAGAAAAGAAATGAAAATGGGAGACGATGAACTTCTGATGAACTCATTAACAACTGCGAAGAGACTGGAGGCAAAACTGTGCTCAACTCTCAAGGGAACAAAGGAAGATTCTGCCCTGACTACAAAAAGCTGACAAAGGAATACAGAAACCCCCAGATAAAAACTGGTATTACATAAGTTTGAGAACAACTTTATTTAGAAAAGAAAGAATGCATATCAAAATGAACATAAACTAAATGTGAGCTAGGTATATGAGGAGCCATCACTGAGTTCCCATGTACTAGGATCTGTGTGGAGCATTTTACCTAGATTCTCTGCTTTAAGTCTCACTCCAGCCCTGCAGGGCAGCTATTACCAGATGCATTTTAAAGCCAGGGAACCTGAAGCTCTAGGAGGTGAGTAATGCACCAAAAGCGCTGTAACAGGCAGGCAGCAAAGGAGAGGTCTGAACCACTGTCTTTGACCCTAAAGCTGACATGCTTTCCACGACACTGACTTTTCCTGACCCTCTGCATTGTGACCCTCTGACACTATGAGCCTCTTGATACTCTGTCTCTGTGTTGTGTGATAACTGAAAAGTACTCAGATCCTCAGCTTTGCTGAGCTGTACTCAGAGTTGTTTCAGGAAATGCCTCAAGGCAGAAAGAAACAGTGGCTTTCATAGCTGAGAACTCAACAAACAATCACAGATTCGGTTTCCCCAAATTCACTGGAAGCCAGATGCCTTTCTCCAGAACCAGGTGATGAATGAGATACACGTCACTGATGACTACTTCCTCATAGGAAAAGAGCAGAGACATCTTCCTTCTCCGAGGACCAGGAGTATCCAGAAATACCAGAATCAGGCCAGTCTGCAGTGGCCTCCTGGTCCCTCCTACAAGCCACCTACTGGACAATGGCTACAGTTAGATTAAAGTGTTGAGGCCAGTCACACTACTATCACTATCATTCACAGTCACCACATCTAAGAGGCAAGTCCTTTCTGACCCCTCCTTCTTGCAATATTTATTAACATAAGCAACTCTCTACTACCTTGGTGTCTTCAATGAAGACTCCATTGACCGCTACTGTTAAACTGGAGAGATGGTCTCCCTGCCCCTTCTAGAGATGTTGCTCATCCTCTCATATGTCTTTACCATCTGACTTTGTCATCTGATTCAGCCTTCCTCTTCTAGCCAAGTCTTGCCATCATCCTGCATGAATTCAACTCCATATGAACTACCAGTCTAACAGCAAATTAGTTCCTTGACCTCCTGAATCTTCAGGTTATCAATCCTACATTACCCACTCTCACAGCCATAATCTGAGCTTTGCTACCACCCACAACTCTTTTACTTTTATTAACCTGCATTCATACAAGCCATCTGTCCTTTTCCCTCCCTTTGTTCATCTCCCTCCCCCTCCTCTCCGCATCCTGTCCTTTCTCCAGGAATATGTTCTGCACCCCGGCCCCACTGTCATCTCCTTGCCTATCTGAGGTTCATCACTTTGACCATGGTTCACAAGCCATTATTTTACTTTCCTTCTCCCGTAGGGTCTTTTTGCAGACTCTTAGTAAAACTTAAATGAACTGAAAATTCTATCTTCTTGGCACTACACACTAGCTGCTGAATAACTGTGGTGAGAAACAGCGCTGCAGAATCAGGGCTGGTACATAATCACAGCTGCCAACCTCAACTGCATTCTTCGTGTCATCCAGCACTCCATCTATGTTTACCTGGAGGCTCTCACACCCACTCCCTATACAGGTTGTTTCAGTGCTTCTTTCAAGCCCTTCAACCAGCTACCCTTCCTCAGCAAAGGACTTGCTCTGTATCAGATATAAAATGCAATGACTTGATAAAAAAACCCTTAATCTCCTACCATTAAATCTACAAATGTATCTGCACTGGGTCCAGCTTTTCTGCCTTCTCACCCATTACATTAGCAGAGGTCGTCGCGCCCAAGACAATTTCCTCTGCCTATACCGACACCACATTCTCCTCACTCTGTCCCACTGCCCTCAGGATCTTGCTCTGTTTGAGGATCAGTCTTTCCCCGCCTCCTCTCCCTTCTCATTTCCCTCGATCTACATTTAAACAAATGCAGCACATGCTTCGTGCTCTGTTGATCCTGAACCCCTCTGGTGCCTACCCGACTTAGATCTCAGTCTCCCTTACTCATTCATCAACCCTCTTCCCTGCCCCTCGAGCTGATGTCAATAGGATATTGTCAGTCGGTTTACTCTATGTATCTGGGCAGCATTTGACAATACTGACTAACTCTTCTTTGAAACAGAGTCTCTCCCCTTGGGCTTCATGATATGAGGATTTCTTCATTCCCTTCCCTCCTCCATGTGACTGCTTCCAAAACTCTCTTCCCACCTCCTCTTCCTCTGTCCACATTTACACCATCCGTCACATGCTCCATCAGCATTTTATTAACTGCTATAGCTCTGCAAACTAAGAACTCTAAGTTTCCACCACCAGCAAAACTTCTACTCCTGAGCTCTGATTACACTGACCGAAGATTAAGGGGTTTCCTGGAATACAGGGATGGGAAAGCCTCAGGCCAACTGGGAGGAGTTGGCTACCATAGACCATAGGCAATCATTCACCAGACATGGGAACTCAGGTGTCCTACAGATACTGCGTCCCCACTTCCCCCAAACTTCATCTCTTCCTGGTGTTCCTTATCTCAGAGAACAGCACTACCTGTTAAAGTCAGATGGCAACTATTGAAGGATACATAAAAGGATCTGTCAAAGCACACAGTTCCCAGTCACTTTTCATACTGGGGAAATATCCAATAAGAGTCTTACAGAACCTGTTGTTGTTGTGTGTTGTGCTTAGTCACTCAGTCGTGTCCGACTCTTTGAGACCCCACAGACCATAGCCCTACAGGCTCCTCTGTCCATGGGATTCTCCAGACAAGAGTACTGGGAATGGGTGGCATGCCCTCCTCCAGGGGATCTTCCCTACCCAGGGATCAATCTCAGGTCTCCTGCATTGCAGGCAGATTGTTTATCGTCTGAGCCACCAGGGAAGCCCAATCAGCACTTACAAACTCTTTCAATGAAACAACAACAAAACTACAGCATCCTTTATGTGAAGAGTTACAGATCTGTTGGATAGCTCCAGTGGTGCAACAGTTCTTTACTCTTCTACATTCTTCTACAATTCATGTTCTACAATTTATAATTTTGACCACCATTTAATCCATTATAAAATTTCTTCTTTAAACATTTTTGGATATTTATAACATGCTGTTGTGGAATGATTAATTTTCCTCTTCAGTAAGATAAAGCACTGTTTCTCGAGTAAGGAAACTCTGGGAAACAACTGATACTAACTTATGAATGCCTCAGCCTAAAGAAATGGTACACATTCTGCAGGTCACTAGGAAGCAAAATGTTTGCCCTTCACATCTCATTCTGTAAATAAACGGTCTGTGGACCTCAACTATCTCCACATGACTCCTGGCTCTGGGTACACTTAAACAATGCCTTTAAACTTTCTGGGACAAGTAAAATACAGTTCATTGCACAAAAGAGAGAATTTCCCAGGTGTCCCTAGTGGTAAAGAACCCACCTGCCAATGCAGGAGACTTAAGAGACTCCTGTTGATCCCTGGGTCTGGAAGAACCCCTGGAGGAGGGCAAGGCAACCCACTCCAGTATTCTTGCCTGAAAATCCCATGGACAGAGGAGCCTGGCAGTCTATACTCCACAGGGTCACAGAGTCGGACATGACTGAAGTGCCTTGGCATGGCATAGCATGGCAGGCATATAGGAGGATGAAAGTTTCAGATTAAAAACCTAGAAGATAAGAGCCAAATCTAAGACTCGTCGAAAGTGAAAGTGAAGTCGTTCAGTGGTGTCCGACTCTTTGCGACCCCACGGACTGCAGCCTATCAGGCTCCTCCATCCAGGGATTTTCCAGGCAAGAACACTGGAGTGGGTTGCCATTTCCTTCTCCAGAAGATCTTCCCAACCCAGGGATTGAACCCAGGTCTCCTGAATTGTAGGCAGACACTTTATTGTCTGAGCCACCAGGGAAGATGAGCCAAAGGAAGATCAGCTTAAAGGAAGACTCTTCAGGCTGAAGAAAATAAGGGAAGTAAATAACTTCATGTGCTCAGGTTATCACACTGACATCTCATCTTCATTCAGCATCAGACAGTGAACAGACTAATACTACAATGAAAACCTGAGATCAAATTACAGAAGGAGTTATTGGAAAAGAAACAATTAACACAGGACCAGACTGCCTACGATACTCTCTTCTATTCCTGGGAGTTTAGGTATAACACTGTTGACGTGGGAGGCTTGCTGTGCTTTCACAAACTGAAACCTCTTCCTAGACACACGGCTACCAACATGTAGCAATGATTCGCCATGGCTCCATGTACTCGTCTAAGCCTGAGGTCCCTGTTTTCATCCTCTTGCCAGCCATCTTGTGACCATATTTGTACATATTAGTGCTTTCACCAGGGGGTATATGCATCAATAAGAGGAGAAGTTGAAATTAGATTAGTTAATTTGCTACTTCATTAACAGCTGTGGTAAAAAGTCCAAAGAGAAAGGAGCTTGAAACTAGCTAAAATGAGGGGTTTGTATTGTAAGCAAATCTAAATTATCTATGTCCCCTACTCCTGCGGATAACTGGGAGTCAGCTGTGCACACATCTGTGGGTGTTTATAAACATCCACCATCTGTGAGAAGCTTATGGGTTGTAAATGGTGAGCTAATTAGTGAAATGCTAGTCATTCCTAATGACAGTTGTTATGGATAAAGGTTTTATCCAGGTTATATTGATCTCAGATCTTGTTGCTCATGGGAGGCCACTCTACATTTTATTACAAGACTAAGGACCCACACTACGCTGCATAAGTCAGACATTAAAGATACATTATAACTAGATCAGGCTGCTAGTTTATGCATGTTAATGAGCTCTGCTGTTAACAGACCGAAGTGCTGACTGAGTATTGTCAAGGAAAATAAGAAGTTGTCAATCTGTGAAAGGGTCAACCAATTCTATAATCAATGACATTTTCATTTCTGTTCTACACACATACTAAACATATTCCACTCAGAAAATTAAGTTAATATAGAAGCAGACTAGTAATTCACATGAGACAATTCATTACTGAAAAGATCTGTTCATATATACACACACATCTGCATACATACATATATTCCCAAGTTCCTCTTATCAGTAACTTTGTCTAAACACATATCTTTCTTTCACTGATCAAAGCATGGGGAAAACATATTAAACAAGTTAACTTTAACATTTGTCCTACAGCCAAATGGAAAGAAAAATAAAACAACACACTGCACATGGGGAGACACTGCTAGTCACTGCCAAATGCAAAAGAGTTTTATCATAAAAGACTTTGTATTTTAATAGAGGACAATGTTACAAAATGAGTTGGAGAGCTAAACACATTTGATTGTTTGCGCTCTAACAGTACATATTTTACTTAAAAATTAATTCGTAGAATATCAATGAGATTTCAGAGTCAAAAGAAACCTTGCTTTATGGATGAGAAGACTTTGTTCTGGGAAGGTAACTGATCTGCTCACTGTCGTGGCCGGGAGAGCTGGGGTTGGAAACCCGGGCATGTGGACCCCGAGGCTGGGGCACTCAGCACTACAGCATGATGCTCACAGTCTGCACAGGGCGAACCTGGGCAAGTTAAAAACATGTCACTCCTTCCCTACTTCCTATCCCCACGACCCTGCTTTATTTTATTCTCTTCAGAACTTACTGACTTCTAACACTACAGTAAATTCATCTTAAACACTGTCTTCTCTGCCAGGATGTAAGCCCGCAAGGGCAGGGATGTTTGCTCGTTTTACAGTGCCATGGCATACTATGTGTTCCATAAGTATCTGTTAGATGAAGGCAACATTTTCACCATGACAGTAATAATCTAATAATTCTATTAAAGAAGGAAGGCACTCCAATGCCAATTTGTGCATTTTTTGGTCAGAAATTTAAAACCACAAGAGTAAATCACACAGAAACCTTAGGGCTGTCTTTTGTTCTGCTGGATAAGGTGTGATTAATGCTTTAAAAAAATCACAAAATGTTAAATCACATCATATATGCCAGATAAATAAATATGAAAACAAATTTCTACACTGAGAATCCCAGAGCGTTGGCACTGAAATCTGAGCTGATATCAGCTAAGGTGGGAGGAGGAGGAGTGACCCAGTTCCCTTCAAAGAGGATGACGGGACACGCAGTCTGTGTTACTTGACCCACGTCCCAAGCCTCAGTCAGACTCCAGCGGGGAGCTGCCCCGAGCTTATATTCTCATGAGCTAACAGGATTTGCTCTTAAGTGGCCTTGGTTACTGTACTTACTAAAATGCCTAAGACAACTAAACTGTCTTTGTTAACAAAGAAATTTATTTCCTTCCCCTAAGAAAAAAGCTAACATCTATGTGCAGTTGTTGTGCCATAACCTTATGCCAGGTCCGTTCAGGCCTTAGCGTGCCTGCTCAGTCACAGACATACCGGACTCTTTGCAACACCATAGGGTATAGCCCACCAGGCTCCTGTGTCCATGAGATTCTCCAGAAAAAAATAATGAATTGGGTTGCTGTCTCCTCCTCCAGGGTTCTTCCCGACCCAAGGATGGGACCTTGTCTCTTGTATCTCTTGACCCTTGACCACTAGCACCACCTGGGAAGCTCAATTGCCATCCAAATAAAAAGGCTTGAAAGTAGAGATCCAAACTCAATGTGTCCTAAAGCTATATAGACATCATCCACCCTGTCATGTAAGTTTCTCCAGGCTCTGAAAACCCAATCAACAACAAAAGCCTATTGCTACTACCTCTAACTGCCTTTCCAATCCATCCAGTCTTCCTGTTTTGAGTACATCCTAGTTCAGGCATTTGCAATTTAACTCTTGCAAAATTACAAGTCTCCTAATTTCTCTCAGTCTTTCTACTGCCCACCATTTTCTAATCGATATGCTTTTTTGCTATCAGAACCCTCTCTCTATGAAGACGCTACCACTGGTCTGCACAATGCCCTTGAAGTGTGCCTACAGGATGAAGGAAAAATCCAAAACACAGCAGCATACTCTCCCATCTTCCAATTTAGCTTCCTCTTTTATTACAGCTAAGTCACTTCAGTCATGTCCGACTCTATGTGACCCCATAGATGGCAGCCCACCAGGCTCCCACGTCCCTGGGATTCTCCGGGCAAGAACACTGGAGTGGGTTGCCATTTACAGCTGTACTAAACACTCACCTGCTACTTTGGTTTTTGCTATGAAAATACGGATTTCATGCCTCTGTGACTTAACTCACTCAGGCCAGTAGATTCCCAGGCATGGAAGCCCTGACTTACATCACTATGCGTTCATTCAGTATCCACCTACTTCAGGATTCTGGAATTCTACAGAACAGCAGAGGCGTCAGGACAGCTGCTCAGACGGCAGCCCAACCTCCCTTCTTCCATAAAGTGGAAGCGTAAAGAACCATTCGAATACAGGAGCTCTCCACATAGGAGAGAACACACACCACATACCTGGGTTATAGACGGAAAAACCTCCATCTGGTGGGACACTAGAAAACACGGAGAGTCCACACAGGGTGGGACCCCGGCACACTGCCCCTCATTCCAGAGGAAATGGGACCACACGCAGAATCCCCCATGGAGTCATGGAGAGTGGGATAAAGAGTGGAAGCGCCTTGTGCCCAACAAGCAGATCCAGGAAGCATCAGGCACGTGCACTGTGTGCCTAGATCTGGCCCAGGAGCAAGCGGGTTGCAGAACACCCCTTACCCCAGGACCTGAGAGCTGCAGGAGGAGCAAGAAACCCCCATGGACCCTGGCTGGGGAGACAAGCAGGCTAGAAAGCCCCATCAAAGAACTCAGATACACGTCTCAGCATCGCAAACCTAGACGGCAAGATAAAAACCAGAAACATCACTTAGCAAACAAAGGTCCGTCTAGTCAAAGCTATGGTTTCTCCACTAGTCACGTAAGGATGTGAGAGTTGGACCATAAAAAAGGCTGAGTGCTGGAGAATTGATGTTTTTGAACTGTGGTGTTGAGAAGACTCTTGAGAGTCCCTTGGACTGCAAGGAGAATGAACCATTCAATCTTAAAGGAAATCAACCCTAAGTATTCACTGGTAGGACTGATGTTGAAGCTGAAGCTCCCATATTTGGGCCACCTGATGAGAAGAGTCAACTCATTGGAAAAGACCCTGATGTTGGGAAAGACTGAGGGCAGGAGGAGCAGGGATTGATACAGAATGAGATGGTTGAATGGCATGATCAAATCAATGGACATTAGTCTGAGCAAACTCCGGGAGATACTGAAGGACAGAGAAACCTCGTGTGCTGCAATTCATGGGGTCGCAAAGAGTCATCCACGAATTAGCAACTGAACAACAAGAACAAATGTCAGGGAGCAAAGGAGGTATCTAAGAGCAACCCATCAGATCTCATGGGTCATGATTCAAGAGCAAAGCAGACATCATTTTTACCAAAAGCAGGCAGAAGAAATTATATCTAAGCAGGGAGGGTGTTTGGTGTCCAGACAGAACTCAGTCAAGAAGAATACACAACCTTAGAAGTGTACCCCAAGCTGACTTTCAAGCTTGGAGTTCCTTTAGGGAGAGACCTTGGCAGGGAATTTCAAACATCAATAACTGGATTCTTAACTAGAATTACTGAGCTAAAACACACAGAGAATTACCTAAGTTCTTTACCAATAGGCAGGCTGGTGGTTCAGAGTTACAAATTAAACTCTATTTATAGAAATACTGTATCTTTGCAGACCTGAATTTGTTCTCTTGACTGAAATACCTATTCGATATCAATGCTATAGGAGCAACAAACTTGACAGATGTCATATCTTGTAATGGGATTGGGTCAGTTTAAGTCAGTCAGACAGTTCAGTCACTCACTCGTGTCCGACTCTTTGAGACCCCGTGGACTGCAGCATGCCAGGCCTCCCTGTGCATCACCAACTCCCAGAGTTTACCCAAACTCATCTCCATTGAGTCAGTGATGCCATCCAACCATCTCATCCTCTGTCGTTCCCTTCTCCTCCTGCCCCCAATCCCTCCCAGCATCAGGGTCTTTCCAATGAGTCAGCTCTTCGCATCAGGTGGCCAAAGTACTGGAGTTTCAGCTTCAGCATCATTCCTTCCAAAGAAATCCCAGGGCTGATCTCCTTCAGAATGGACTGGTTGGATCTCCTTGCAGTCCAAGGGACTCTCAAGAGTCTTCTCCAACACCACAGTTTAAAAGCATCAATTCTTCGGTGCTCAGCTCTCTTTATAGTCCAACTCTCACATCCATACATGACGACTGGAAAAATCATAGCTTTGACTAGACAAATCTTTGTTGGCAAAGTAATGTCTCTGCTTTTTAATATGCTGTCTGGGTTGGTCATAGCTTTTCTTCCAAGGAGCAAGCGTCTTTTAATTTCATGGCTGCAGTCACCATCTGCAGTGATTTTGAAGTGAGTCTACTCAAATAGAATGTGCACAATTGAGGGATTTTTGTCCTACAGACATGAATTTCATTAATATTTTAAAAGTGCTTATTGAACACCTGCTATGGAAAGATACTGTATTAAAACAGAACTCACTTTGAAAGGTTTATTTTTTTAAAATGTGACTATTTTTGTATGAAAGAATTTTAGTTTGTAAATTTCTTAAGAAATTTGAGTATGTTTAATTTTCACGTATAAAGCAGCTAAATCAGAACATTAATTGAAGTGTCAAAGTAACTGTAGTAAATGTTTTGTGTCATTTTCTTCTTTTTTCATATTTTATAGAAGAGACATATCATCTAACTAATGAAATGAGAGAAACTTTTTACTCCAAAGAGGGCTCTGATAAGTTTTTAGGGACAGTACACCAAATTCTTGAAACATTTGCTTTTTATTTTCATAATTAGTTGACCTCTAATTGAAGCAGGGTAAAAGCAATCACACACACACACACACACACACGCCTCCCTTAGCTAAGCTGTACCACTGGGTAATTTCTCTACCTGATTCTAACAATGCTAAACACTGTTGTGGATACGTCTCCCTTCTCTTCTTGGTGTTCCCTTTTTATAGTCGATAGATGGCAATGAGTTTGTATTCTATTTCTAGTCCATCAAGGTGCACTGCTTTAGGAATAGGATGGTGCAAAACATAAAATTGAAATTTCCTCTTGGGGAGGAGGAAAATTGGAACACCAACTCTCCTTCCCAAGTTTTCCCCCATGATGTGAGTGCAGTAGTTCTGAACAAAGCTTGCCATCATTTGGGCTCTTCTAACTTTCCAGGCACAGAAGAGACAGTTCATAAATTCTCCACTATGCCTCTAAGTGTATCATGAGGCCATTCTATGTTCAATCTCAGCAGATACCCCCATGATTCAGGAAACATCACTGTCTCAGATTGCAACACTGGGCACAGCAAAGTGCTGAAACAGGAGAATCAGTTAGAACACCAAGTTCCTTGAGCATCCCATGGAACAGTTCTCCAAAGGCTGCAGTCTGTGGGGAAGGTGAGCAAACAGTAGGGCCTTTCTGCAAGGATCAAAGGTGCTTCCCATGATCACAGTGATACTTTCATCTACCAAAGCTGAAATCAGAGGATAACAGACAGAGAGACACACTTAACAGATTTATTTACTTACTGATTTAACCTCAATCTAATAAAAATACTCCATGCAATGAAGAAATAGTGACTAACTACTATCAACAATTACTATGCTTTTTTGAGACCTCAACATTGCTCCATATTAAAATAAATAATGGAGGGCAAAGAAAGAGAAAAGTAAGTACTTTTATTTACCTGTGAAAACATAATCTAATTAGCATGGAGAATATCTATTGGAAACAAGTGATCATAATTTCAATTCAATCAATACTTACACATTTTAAGTGCAATAGAAAACCTGCCTTTTTCTTAATTCTTGGCTTTTAAATAAAGAATTCCTTTTGTTCACCAATCTTCTTGACTTTATGACATTTGAAGAATATTCTGCAGTTGAGCTAAAAGGAGGAAATGTTGCACACGGGAAGCCTGGAACTAACGGCAGTGGAGAGGGAATGGTTTTGGAGGGCACTGCAGGCTCCTCCTGCAATGATCCTTTACACAACTCTCCTGAAAGCTGGTGATGGAGCCTCTAACTCAACACTAATTTTGACAGAAATGTTTCTGCTTTGCAAGAGTTCCTTCATGAATACCACTAATAGTTTAAAAATGAACATTCAAAGGATTCTATTAAACTAAAATTACTGTCACTTTTACCCATTAATGATAATTATTGGTGAAAGTTCGATGGTGACATAATTCACTCTAGCTGGCAATGTCTCTCGAGAATTGCTTGTTCCAAAAACAGTCAGTCATCTATTTTCTGTATTACAGCAGTCTGTCAAATTCTTCCTGCCTTAGGGCATCCTCGCCTGTGTAAAGGCTGTCCTCAGTGTTAACTTCATTAATATTACACTGCTTCTAATTTTCTAGAAGAACACTGGCTATCTCAGGAAGGAAGCTATCCAGGAAACAATATTTTAAAATCCTATTACAAAATAATGTCTAATTTCATCTAAGCACTAATGCCTATTTATACCTTTTTCAAGTAACACATAAATATTCAATTTCTCTGGTTAATTTTCCCAGTCTGCCTAAGGGTATACTTAGTCATCATCAAAGGCCAAACACTACTGAGTTTCTTTTTACTCAGCAAGATAATCACTTCAGACTTGGAGCAACTTTCTTGACCAAGTTCAATACCACTGAATGCATTTTCTTCAATTTTAGGGATTTAATGTCAAAATGACCAAAAATCGGAAGAGAAGAGAGACGGCCTATTAATAAGGAAATAAACACCTGGCTCCCCCATACCTTTTTGACACATTGATATTTTCATATCAAAAGACACACAAACAATAGCACAGAAACGCTGTGGACAAAGCGAGGATGAAAGGTAGGAGGACAGTGGCCGTGCTGGCTGGATCGGGACCAACTGGCAGTCCCGGCTTTCGCTGGCACGTCAGAAGTTCAACTGCACAACTCTCCGTTCCAAATGAACAGAACCTAAAAAAGTCAGGTAATCTGCTGCTGGAAATGCATATCAATATTTTTTACTGATTTAACCACCAGATCCTCAGTTTGCAATGCAGATGAGCCAGTCTGCAAATGCACGCTTTGGCCACAGGAAGATTAAAAAAAAAGTTAATAGAACAGTTTTCATTTTAACTCAGTGTTACCCAACTGAAAGAACAGTATCTATAGATTACTGACATATATTAGGAGTTGGAGATTTTTTCTCAAAAAACCAGTAGCAAATACGAGACAAACGGTGTGTGTCCTACTCACTCAGTTCTGCACTTGTACCACAGAGGCAGCCATAGACAATATGTAAAGATATGAGTGTGGCTATCTTCCAGCAAATATTATTTACAAAAATAAGTGCAGGCTGACTTGGCTCAAGAGCTGTAGCTTGATCTACATTTTTACTTTCCATGTAAATAACAATATGCTCAACTGAACACAAAAGGAAAGAGATGTCTTTCAACCAGCTAACTATGTATCAATTTTTTGGCAAATCTTCTAAGTGTCTTTCTGGGTATTTACTATGTGCACACAGTGTGCTAGGTCCTATAAAAAGAAGAATGCATAAGGCCATGCTCTTGAAAAATGCACAACCTATTAGAAGCATAAGACTAAAGCAAATAAAATGAGCATAACCAAATATTCAATACATAATTAATATGGCAAGATTATATTAGTTTATAAAAAAGAGACTGTCTACAATCAAGGGCAAATTTTCAGAGAAGACTTTTTGGAGAATACAAGAATTGTTAAATCACATTTTGTAAGATTCAGTCAGTTAAGAATTAGGAAAAAAGTACTGATGGCAGAAAGAACATCTGACATAAACTCAGAGAAGTAGTCATGACTAGGCCAGAGGTGGAGTGGATGGTATAACCAGTTCAACACAGAGGAGGAGAGTCACTGAGAAGTTCAAGGTTACAGTCTCTTATCTGTAAGCTCTGCAGTCAGCTATTTCAGAACTGAAGTCTTGCAGACTGTGGAAAGGTTAAAAGGTGTACACATTGTAAAATCACAACAAACCCGGAGCAACTTAGAGCTGCATCCTCTAATTAAAAATCGTATTATTTCTGCAGCACGAATATTCACATTGGATGGAGCCGCCTATCAATTCAAGTCAGGTTTGGCATCAAATCAGTTTGGACACAAAAGTTTTTGATTTTCAGAGCACCATACATTTTTGAGTTGTAAAAGGGGTTGTAGATATATTTACTGTTCAAATGACCTAAACAATTCTGTGTTGGTTGAAATTTTCTCTGATTGGCTGCCCTGCACAAATATATATATATATATATATATGTATATACATACACACACACACACATATATATAATAGTTGAAAAAAAGGTGAAATTTATATCATCCCTGATATGTGTGTATACATATGTATAAATAGTGTAAAGTGATAGATTGGATAAAGTAACAGTCGGGTTCAAAAGTCTATACCCTCTGGATCTAAAGCAACTGAAGGTTTATGGAGGCCTCTGTTTCTCAGGGTAAATGCTAAAAAAAGAGATTTATGTAACGTTTAAAGAGAATGCATTAGACTATGGAAATGAGATAAGTTTTTTAAAAGACAGAGGTTTGTGATCATGACTGAAAACAAGACAATATTCAACATCTATCTCTGAAATTAAGGATAACAACTTTCCATCAAATACAAATAATAATTCCACTCAGAACTGGCAATCTGACATGGAAGGGCTCATGGTGACAATAACGCACTGTTTGGAAAGTGTACAGTGTATTAATAACTACTGATTAGGGAGACGTTATCTAAGGAGTACTCAAGATTATACATAAGGATGATGCTATTGTGATCGAGTCCTCAACTACATACAATAAACACAGCTGATGTTATTAAAGTTATAGCATCTTTGCACTGTAATAAGATCAAAATTATTGACTCAGCGACTGAACTGAACTGAACTGAATATTATATAATTCTCAGAAGAAGGGCAATGCAAGTGATTTTTAAATACTGGATAAGCCATAAACCAATTAGTGTGAAGATGTACCATAATGATGTTTAACAAAGAAGGACACATTTAAAGTAAAAAAAAAAAAAAAGAATCAAGGTTTCAAGGTTCATGGTGCTAGAGAAGTTTGCGAGCCTCCTCTTCTAATTTCTCTTTTCTGGGCCTTTTTCAAGGAGACAAAATGGCACGTGAGCACTGCGCAGCCACACAGAGAAGACATCTGTGAGGCACACAAAAGCTGCTCTCTGACTGAGTTTCCACAATTGAAGCTGTGCTTTCCAGTGAGAGACTTCTGCACACAAATGAAAACCTGCATTGTACTGGTGAGACTCTAGGAAAAGTCTCCCACCAGACAACCCTTGATTCTACTTCATGGGGTCTCAGTCTCAATACACTCAGGAAAAACAAAAGGTCACAGGGTAGAGCTGGGGGTGGGGTGTCTCAGGTCACTTGAGCTCCAGTAAAGCACACAAAGGTATCTGTGCCCTTCCAAAAACACGGCACAGTGAGTCCCTGGGTCCCTAACCTCCAACCTGGGTCAAGCAGTGAAAATCCTGGTGACATTTTTGCTCCCTTCAGAGCTACTGAGCCATGGGCTCAGAACTATCCAGACCACTGAAAAATCCCTCCTCCAAATCTTCGAACGAGCAGAAGACTCAAAGAAGCATCAGGGAAGCACTCCTAATTTGGCAGTCCTCTCAGAACTTCCGAGGACAAAGGGAAGCGCCTCTCAAAGGTTTTCAGAGAGGACAATTCTCCACATAGGTATAGTCCAGTGCCTGTCACCAATTACTAAGGTTGTTTTGGTCCCGTTTTTCTCTATAATGGTTAAGTCGTCACCAGTAAAGGAATAACAAAATATGCAACCTTTGGGTTATTAACCTTATATCATACTAAATGAAGTAAGTCAGACAGAGAGAGACAAATACTATGTGATATTACTTATATGTGAAATCTAAAGAAATAATACAGATCTCCTTATTTACAAAACAGAAACAGACTCACAGACATAGAAAACAAACATCATTACCAAAGAGGACAGGAGGAGGGGAGGGATAAATTAGGAGCATGGAATTAACAGATACACACCACTATATATAACATAAACAACAAGGATTTACTGTACAGCACAAGGAACTATATTCAATATCCTGTAATAACCTATGTGCGCATGCTGAGTCACTTCAGTCACGTCTGACTCTTTGTGACCCTATCGACTGTAGCCCACCAGGCTACTCTGCCCATGGGATTCTCCAGCCAAATACTGGAGAGGGTTGTCATTTTCTCCTCCAGGGAATCTTCCCAACCCCAGGATCGAATCTGCATCTCTTAAAGGGTAATAACCTATAATGGAAAATAATCTAAAGCTGTAAACTTGAAATAATACAGTACTGTAAATCAACTATAGGCCAATTTAAAAATTTTTAAGAAATAAAAATAGAAATATGAACTCTGGTCAGAAAACATGAGTGCTGGCTTGCTAAATTTGTGACTGTGTACAAAAGGAATTAATTGACTCTGATAAAAACAGTCTCCCAAGATCATTGCAACTATTACATGCAGTAATGAACATATTCAGAGCCTGGAAAACAATATGTGATCTATAAAATGGTTGTGGGTAGTAGTAATAATAACAGTAATATTGGATGTTATTGCTTTTATTACTAGTATCATTAGTATTATTTCATAAAATCTGAAGGTAAGAAAAAAAGCAATACCAATTTATTATATTCTTCTAAGTAGAGAAATAAATTACTGTCTCTCATGCATCATCAATAGCCAAAAGATGCTACAAAACTGACAGCACCAGGAAAGAGAAAGTCTATAAAACTAGGCTATATGCAATTATGGAAAATAATCTAAGTTTTATATATATGTAGAGGAAAGGGTAAATGTCAGTCCTTTGTAAAAGCAAGTACACACATTAACTGCATCTCTGTTAAGACTGGCAGAGACATTCCCAAGCAGTATTTCTGTAATATGCATTTCCTCTAAAATGGAGGCCTAATTGCTTAGTTATTCTAAATTGCAAAATAGAAAACAAAGGAGCAGTTTTGGCCATGTGGGTAAACAACAGATTTCTAAAAGCTAATTATCTCTTTATTTAATAGACTGAAGTTGTACCAAATGAGACATTTAAGTCTAATAAATAATAAACAAATTGCAACCTAAAGACTAAAATGTAGAAACTGCTCATATAGTTTTTATTGCTCCATTAAATAAGCTCTTATTTACTTCCTCCACAAAACATAATTATATAACACTGGGTCCATTTCAAGACCATTCTGATGCACAATTTAAAAATTAAGTGAATCAACTTACATACTTGGGAAATCTTAAAGCATAATACTTGAATTCTATTATCAAACACCCTATTCTTTCCCATGATTAAGAAATCGAAGTGCAGTTTTGAAAAAGTCATACATAATCACATAAATTCACTATTGGTCTCACTAGAAATGATCACATATAATGATAGCTATGCACTTTAAATAAATTTTAGTGTCTATACTTACAAATTTCTACATCAGATATTTAATACTTTCAGTATCTTGCAAATTAAAATAACTCAAATTTAAACATCAACCTTAGAAAATGTATTCAAAATTCAACCAATTAAACAAAGACATCTTGAAAATGCAGTTGTTTGTTTGTTTTATGTAATATCAAACCATTCAACAGAAATAACCACAAACTGCACATGTGAATATTTAAGAGACCTCCAGGCTCATCATTTTCAAAGAGAACGAAAATGAGACAAACAGCCTTTTAATCCCATCACATGATAACACGAGATGTGGTGCTGCTTAGTCTTGCTGCTCTAAAGGGTTTTTAATGCTGCATTTTTCTTCTCAGTAAAACTTAGCGCACTATTCAGTGTTTATTTTCATTCTACTAACAAAAATAACATTCTGAAATGATAGTGATAATAAATAGTAGACTTGAAAATAGTTGTTTGCTCTCTTGCCAAGGGCAATAGTGATTTACGATGGATAAGAAAGAGCAGGAATTAAATTTACTCCACTACCTCAGGTGGTGATGCAAGAATTTGTACCTCTGTGAAAATATAGTTGTTATTTGCATGATGAAAATACTACAGTCATAAAAATAGGTGGAAGGTAGCTCCCTGTGTATTTAGGGCAGGGCTGGGTTGAAGATTTTTCTCCCCTCTATCATTCAGGGGTATGTGTTCTACACACAAAAAGAAGACAAAACAAACAGTTCCTGATCCAGAGAGGTGACAAACACAACTGTAAATTAAACAATGTGCCCTTCTATTTTCTTTAGATAAAAGGAAAGTCAGGCTGGTAACTTCTACAAAAATTACAGTAATAGTATGTTCTCTATGAAAACAAGAACACCCAGAAAGAAATACATGAAATTTTAGATGATCTTCACAATAAGATGTTTAAAAAGTTCACAATATTAGCATATATAGGATAGTAAATCTCATGAGCCTATTTATCCTAACAGTTTATAAGGAGTTTTGTAACCAATACTTTAAATTAGTAAGTCTGCTATCTTAATATTCTCCTTTCTGAGTTCTGAGGACCAAAATTCATCAAGTGCACTCACCAACACGGCCAGTCTCCATTTCTATCTCATTATCTTGTCTTACTTTACTTCACATAACCTTTTTATAATCTGAAATTATCTTATATATGTGGTTATGTATAAGAGGTATAAGATAATTACAAATATAAGATAATGACCCTCCTATTAGAATTTTAAACTTCATTACAACAGAAATCTTATTTGTCCTTATTTATCACTGCAATTCTAGCACACTGAGGAGGGAAAAAAACTGTCTGAATAAAAGAAACAAAAGTGGCATAGCTATTACTTTTTTCTGTACCAGTAAAATAATAATGGAAGACCTCAGCCCTTATATTTTTCATAACAATATAATATCCAATGACAAAAAGCATGTTCTACGTCTAATATGGAAAGAATAAGGTTTCTTCATATTTGTACTGTTTTTAAATATGAAGAAAGGTATCAACAAATCAGTAATAATATATTTGATACTTAAATGACTTACTTGGTTATAACAGCTACAATAATATTGAGACTGAATACCTTGTTTTTCTATGCTAATAATCATGGTATGTTTAAAGCAAAATTAAAGACCATTCAGAATAATCATTATTTACTGGGATTTCAGAAGAGGTCTTTTACTTTAGTGAGAAAATTATATGTTTATGTACCATAAAATTTGGGATATAGCCCTAGATTCTAGATTCTTTAAAATCCTATAGTCTATAAGAAAAAACTTGAGTTCCAAAATTTTCAAATGTTTACAAAAGAACTACATCAAAGCTTTCTGTTGTACCAAAAGTTGTATCATCTTTTATCAAAAGGCTTTGATTAAACCTTTTAAAAGTCACACATAATACATAATATTTTTAAGATGTATTAAAGTATTTATTTAATAGTTTATGTAAGTCAATGTCAGCCAGAATATCCTTTAAAGAATTCTCTCCTGGAAAATGACGAATGTATGGCATAAATGGGCCTCAGCATCTAAAGGTTTTGGAAATTCCTATCAAGTGAGATGGAGAAGGAAATGGCAACCCACTCCAGTGTTTTTGCCTGGAGAATCCCAGGGATGGGGGAGCCTGGTGGGCTGCCGTCTATGGGGTCGCACAGAGTCGGACACGACTGAAGCGACTTAGCAGCAGCAGCAGCAGCATCAAGTGAGAGCCTTACATTTATTTGAGACTCATCCATGATACTTTTCACACCATGATGGGGGAAGAATAGTATGAAAAATGTTCTATAAAATAATCCAGTAGGTCATAATTAGCAAAGGATGCAACAGAAAACTTTAATTTATTTTAAAATAAAAATATTCAATTTATTTTAATAATTAAGAATAGAAAAGTAACAACCTTAACACAATATAAACAAACTATTGGCCATAAATGATGGTTAAAAATAGAACAGTTTTGACAGAACTCAGAAACAGATTCTAGCATATTAAAAATTACATGTCAAATATATA
The DNA here is from genome assembly GCF_055505025.1 of Bos grunniens. Taxonomy (NCBI): domain Eukaryota; kingdom Metazoa; phylum Chordata; class Mammalia; order Artiodactyla; family Bovidae; genus Bos; species Bos grunniens. The sequence continues at coordinate 2,888,838 of NC_141176.1, read as the reverse complement.
ATAACCAAGAAAGAATTACAAATAAATGGAGAAAATAGTATTACAAATAACTTAAACTGAAAAAAAAATTGAAGTAGAATAAGAAATTATCAAAGGAACGATTTTCTAAACTTAGCTATGATAGGAAAAAATCACAAAAGCAAAGATTACAATAAAATATTACATAAAAAGGAAGCAATTTACATGTGGAATCTAGAAAGATGGTACTGATGAACCTATCTGCAAGGCACATGGAGACGAAGGCAGAGACTGATGGGCACAGAGGGGAAAAGAGAGGGTTGGAAGAACTGAGAGAGTAGCACTGAAACATATGCATTACGGTATGTAAAATGATTAGGTTGGTGCAAAAGTAATTTTGGTTTTGCATTGTTGGGCTTTGCCATTTGATACAGTAATACATGGTTATGTTATCTAAAAAAAAAGTAATAAAAAATTTTAAATGTAAATATTGATACATAATGAATACATAAATCTATGAGAAAAATAAGACAACGCCACTCACAAAGGAAGAAATACAAATGCACTGTAGACATTTGGAAAAAAGTTCAGTTTCAGTAGTATTCACAGAAATGCAAGTTAAGATAATAAAATACAACTTTTTAATCTATTAGGTTAACAAAAACCTTACAAAATGAGAAATATCAAACCAAGGCACATTCATAAACTAAATATTAAAAGTTGGTGAAAGTAGAAAAATATTTCTGGAAATCAGTTTGGTAGCATGCACCAAGAATCTTAACACTATTTAACCTTTTTTCTTTCATATTCTAATAATTACAAACACTTTTCAATTACTTATGCATTAGGTATGCATAAATAACTATCACACAGAAAAGTTGAAAATAAATATTGCTCTATGACCTCATACTGACAAATATAAAATTAACTGCAAGTTAAATGAGACATGATACTTCCAATGGATGCAATAACATAGATATTAAAAGTTACAAATTAAAAATCACAATTTACATAAAATGAAGCATTCTGGAAATTCAGGAAGTAATGTGAGACACTAAACTGTCTGTTGGCTAGAATCATGTAACTACTGTTAAAAGATAGAAGCTTTTAGAATTGAAAGAAAAACGGGTCAAGATACTAACAGTGATTCTTTGGATTATGGTCTTTTGATTCAAATACTTTTTAGGTATCTTCTATAACATGAAATTACTGTTTTCAAATTGGAAAATAAAATAAACTTAGGGCTTCTCTGGTGGCTCATAAAGTAAAGAATCCACCTGCAATTCAGGAGACCCAGGTTCGGTCCCTGGGTCAGGAAGATCCCCTGGAGACGGGAATGGCCACCCATTTGTCTTCTACAACATGAAAATATTATTTTCAAATTGAAAAATAAAATAAACATAGTTATCTTTAAAAATGGAAGCTTCCTTCAAAAGAAAAAGAAATTTAAATGAAAATATTATTAAGATTACATTGGATACGAGGTTCATTAAAATTTTTGCTTCCTATCAGGTTTCAACTTTCCAGGTTGATTGCTAAGAGGCTTTGTATGACAGACCCTTAGGTAAAATCCCCATACAATACACAGTCAATCTGCCATCAAGCAACCCATCCAGATGACTTGTTAACCAAAACTCAATGAACTAATAATGTACAAACACCTGAATGTCTGGTAAACTAGACAGTAATATATTATTTTAAAAGGTTTCCAGAAGCATCTTTTAAAAATCAATGCTAAATTGTCCTGATCTACATTATGTTAACACTTTAAGATATTTCTGAGAAGACTTTATGAATTTCAAGTGTACTCTTATAAAAAGAAATTGTGCTTGGACGATTTTTTAACCCCTGGGAAAAACTTGTGCAATATATTATGGTACTCAGCTTGCTTTATTAAAGACAAAATACGTCTCTAAAAATGGAAGTGAAGAAGGAAAAAAAGGCATCTTGGTCTTTACCCCCAGGGAAACTTCAGCTGAATTTGCAGCCCTAAGTTGTAAACTATGGTAATTTAGCAGCGAGGCTGATAGATTTTAATTAGTCTTCCAGTCCTCGGTGGCTTGAAGGTGGAAGAGCCAGGATTTTGAGGGGGCAAAAATATAACTATATTTTACCTCTTTTGCTTCTAAGTTAATGATACCTTTTAAATTTAGAAAATACACATATATGTTTCTGCAAAACAATAATTTTTATACTTTTCAATTTTTTCTAAAAACTTTTTATTAAAGAAAATTTCAAAATAGAGAATTTCAAAATTTCAAAGTAGAGAAAATGGTATCGTGAACATAGCCTACCCTCCAAGTACCCATCACTCAACTTTACTATTATTTGTAGTCAATCTTGTGTCATCTATACACATGCCTATTCCAGTCATGTAAGGCTATTTTGACTGAAATCTAAGACATTACATCTCTTCATCTTTAAAACTTCACCATGAGTCTCTAAAAGACACTTTAAAACATATTCACAACAATGTTCTAATAATGTCTACAAGAAAAACTAAAGCATTCAAATTTTTCAGACTACGTTTTTCTACATTTGTTTGGACTGCAGTATACATGAGTTCCATTTATAACAGCTGGTTGATACGTCTCTTCATCATTAAGTGTCCCTTCCATCATTTTCTCCCCCTTCTTTAAGAGTATTTTGTTAAAGAAAATAGGTTACCTGTCCTGTAGAGGTTCTCACAGTTTCCTATAGTTGTTAATTTATTCACTGAAATAAATTACTGCAGACTAGTTATTTAAGTAGTAGCCAAAGAAATGCTCATATAATGGAACTACAGCAAAACTACTCATGACCAATGTCAGAATGAAAACACTACTTGTTATTAATCTGAAGTGGGGAAAGCCCATAAAAGAAAGAATTGCTCTACTGTTTAACTACAGACATAAGTGAACACGTCTTCTTTTTTCACAGAAGGATATTAAACTGCCGATTAATCTTGGTACACAATATAAATAGCAAATTTGATAGTACTCACCAGTCTTCATCTCTAATAAGCGCTTTTTCTTTTGTTGGCGTTCAAATCTTTCCTTCTCTGCCAATTCTTTGGCTATCCTGGCACGTTTTTCTTTTTCCTCTTCTTCTCTTTTTTTGACATTCTCCTTCATTGCTTGCTGTTATAAACAAATTTTGGAAAATGATCAATTTTAAATACAATGATTAAACAAAGAAAATGTAAAATTATTCACCTGTAAAACTGTAGTTAAATATCTTTTAGGTAATGGTTACTTCTTTAATTAGTAACACAGTCTTTTAAAAGATTAGCACATGAACCCTTGTTAAATGTATTATGTATCTAAAAATACAACTGTTACGTTTAAAGCACCTGCATCTTAGTGAAATCAACTAAGAGAAGGAAGACAGAAACTAAAAATAAAAAAGGACTTAATTTACAAATCAAAACTGTTTTCCTATATGTACTTCCAAAAGAGTGCCTAGCAAATGTATTACTCTCCCATACCTCCTTTAGTAAGTAAACCACTGAGTACAAGAAAAATAACTGATGAAAAAATGATGAAGAGCAGAAATATTGTAATGGTTACCTTATATGATAATCTATGTTTAACAATTTCTTTCATACAGATAGAAGTATCACAAGGATGACTAAAGAAATACATGGCATTTCAAAGTCAGGGCCTCTGACTGTTCATCAAAACCAATAATGACAAGTGAAACATAAGATCTCAATAGATATGAGATTAGTTATTTTTGTACTTTTTATAAGCTTTATGCAAATCAAGAAATGCCATTCCTGTGGCATTTGTAGGAATCAGCAGGTAAACATGAATTTTTCAAAGTGCCAACAAACAGCATGTCATCATATTACCATCTCCTGTGGAGACTCAGGCTTCTCAGTACCGATGAAGCCAAAGAGGTTACTAACTGCTAATTTATCACTAATAGAATTAAGTAGAAAAGTGTATAATTAAACAAGTATGTGCCATGTTATTTTGGTGAGGCTTTAATCTTCTTGACTATAATATTTTTTTTTTAAACCCAAGAGATGGGGCAAGTCCTTCATTAGAAATCAAATAATAAAGTTTGGTATTACTGATCAAAACAATTAAAAGGAAAACTACAAGGGAAAAAAGGAGAAACAAAAAGAATAGAATAGAGGGAGTATTAACTCATCCATGCAAAGAACATTTACTGAGAGACTGAGTTGTAAATGCATACATGCGAGCATGCTCAGTCTCTCAGTTGTGTCCAGCTCTTTCCAAGCCCCTAGACGGTAGCCCTCTAGGCTCCTCTGTCTCTGGGATTTTCTAGGCAAGAATACTAGAATGGGTTGCCCAGCTCTCCTCCAGGGGATCTTCCTGACCCAGGGATTGAGTCTGAGTATCCTGCGTCTGCAGCACTGCACGCAGATTCTTGACCACTGTGTTACCTGGGAAGCCCTAACAGTAAGTGGTACTGTGTTAAAGACTTGAGATACATATTAATAGATCTAAAACAAGTTTACATTCTGTGTGATAGGCTGGGTCCGGAGGCAAAGACAGATTATAAACAATTAAAATCTCTAACAAGTATAGTACTACAAAAAAAGGAGGGATGTGATAGAATTCCTAGAGAGTTATTTTATCTTAGTTGGTCAGATAAGGCTTCCCACTTAGTATTAGTAAAGTGACGTGAAGTTGCTCAGTCGTGTCCGACTCTTTGCAACCCCATGGACAGTAGCCTACTGGGCTCCTCTGTCCATGGGATTTTCCAGGCAAGAATACTGGAGTGGGCTGCCATTTCCTTCTCCAGGGGAACTTCCCGACCCAGGGATCGAACCTGGGTCTCCTGCATTGTAGACAGACGCTTTACCGTCTGAGCCACAAAAAAGTCAAGGAGCTATCTAGGTAATGATCTGCTGCTGCTGCTGCTAAGTCATTTCAGTCCGACTCTGTGCGACCCCAGAGACGGCAGCCCACCAGGCTCCACCATCCCTGGGATTCTCCAGGTAAAAACACTGGAGTGGGTTGCCATTTCCTTTTCCAGTGCATGAAAGTGAAAAGTGAAAGTGAAGTTGCTCAGTCATGTCCGACTCTTAGCGACCCCATGGACTGCAGCCTACCAGGCTCCTCCATCCATGGGATTTTCCAGGCAAGAGTACTGGAGTGGGGTGCCATTGCCTTCTTCAGGTAATGATCTAGGGAGAGCCAAATGCAAACGCTTTTGGTGGGCTGTCAAGAGAAGAGGCCAGTACGGTGGTATTAAATGAGGTCAGGAGGTATGCAGGGACCCGATCATTTAGGATATTCAAGAACAAGATGAGGAGTTACAGTTTCCTTCAAGGGAACTAGGAAACAACAAAAGATTTTCAAGTAAGAGAGTAAAACTAAGATGCAAGCCTAATGAAGCATTTTTGTTCCAAACTACCTTTTCAAAGATATGAACAGTCTTAGAAAACAGAGGCAGTTTTCCCCTCTTAAGTGGATTTGTTTCCTGTCCAGAATGATAAACTGGGGCAACGGTCAAATAGTCTTAATTCTGAAAGAAGACTGGGTTTTCAGGATTTCCCTCCAGTGATACAAAGCCCTGTGAGTGCAGGTATTAAACCCAGCCCTTTTCACATCGCTTTGTGGGAATTCTGAGCTCAGAAATCCACAAATCTGTTTACTTTGGCGACTATTTTTGCTATAATAAGCTATTCTTCGTTTCTGACCCATGGTCTTTTGGCTTCTACCAACATTGATGAAATTATGGAAATCAAGAAACTTTGGTAAATTCTCAGAAACTTCACAGATCATGACATATATTAACATTAAATGCTATTGGTAAGCTATGAAATTCCAGCTCCAAAAATACACATTTTAATATGCAATTAATTGTTTCCTCAAAATGGAATCTGCATCCTCTATTCTGGCTCAGAATAATTCTGTTCTAGTTCACTACAATGAAAGCACTAAGAGGCAGGCGCAATACCTGAAAGCTGCTTACAGTTTCTGTTTTCTCTGCTCTGTGCCTTCATATTGATGTAGTATACGTTAAGCACCAGGTATAGGACGACAACTGCTATAAAAGCCAACGTAGGCTAGGAAAGCAGAAGGCAACCCCAAAGTAGAAAATAAGTGTGCTCTTAAAGGCAAGTGTGTATGCCTCTGTGTGTGTGTGCACCCATGTAGGTATATGCAAGATGGGAAAGGAAACCTGAACAGTGGTAGAGAAAAGGACAGGCAAATACATGGGGATCAAACTTGTTTCTTGTTTGAGGGAGGAGTAAGAGGACCAGGTAATAGGTAAAAATATCGTGTAGCTTTTCTTTGAAACTTATTAAAGTATACAATTTCCAGATGTGAATTTTCTACTTTAATGACTAGATACATTTCAATGAGAACATCAAATAGGTAACCTATTACTAGATATAATTGTCACACCTTTTTAGTACTCTTTGGGTAATAAAAAGTCAAAATTACTTCTCGGGATCTATAGAAATAATGTTTACCTTGAGAAATAAGGTCTGAAGGAGTCCTTAAAGCTATATTGTTCTATGGAAAATGCACTATCGATTTCCATTTAAAAGACTATTTCATTTAAAAATACCTTATTCTGACATTAGAAGAATTATAGCTGGAAAAATACCAACAGACAGCACAGAAATAGGCATTTAGTCTGAAAATACTATCTCAGTTCAAGTGGTAATTTGGGGTTTTTTTTAATGCTAAATTTTGAGAAGTAAAAGTAGCCTAAAACAGAAAAGTTGGTCCTAAAACCACATTATTCTAGATATAATTGCCTATTAGTTTCTTCAATTCCAAAATTTGAAGCCAGAAAGGAAGTTGAGGGTGAGTCATATATGAAGGTAAGAGCTTCTCAGGTGTTACAGAGGTAAAGAATCTGCCTGCCAATGCAGGAGACACAAGAAAGGTGGGTTTGATCCCTGGGTTGGGAAGATCCCTAGAGTAGGAAATGTCAACCCACTCCAATGTTCTTAACTGAAAAATTCCATGGACAGAGGAGCCTGGCAGGCTACAGTCAGTGGGGTCGCAGAGTTGGGCATGACTGAGGGACTGAGCACACACATGCACATACATGAAGACAGTTAGCTATCAATTTCTCTAAATCATCCTATGCTTTACCTGGTTTACTACATAGTCAGTTGGCAAATAAAGTGCACTGCCCCCAGCTGTCATCTATGTAATAGCAAAAGAAATCCTGCGTGCTTGCAGAACTTGCAGATACAACCTGGTGCGTGCTTTTGTCTGAAAGATCCATGGACTTACCAGTCTAGAGCAACAACAGAGGGCTTTCAACCTTCAGACACATCTGGACTATTCATGGTGAAGGCATAACCAATAATCCACCTCCGTTCCTAAGGCTCATGTACTTTTAATAATAACAAAAGACTCTAAAATATCTATAAAAATACAGTAATAAAAATATACACGAATACTAATGAATGTATGTATGCTGCTAAGTCGCTTCAGTCGTGTCCGACTCTGTGCGACCCCATGGACTGCAGCCCACCAGGCTTCTCTGTCCATGGGATTCTCCAGGCAAGAACACTGGAGTGGGTTGCCATTTTCTTCTCCAATGCATGAAAGTGGAAAGTGAAAGTGAAGTCGCTCAGTCGTGTCCAACTCTTAGCGACCCCATGGACTGCAGCCTACCGGGCTCCTCCGTCCATAGGATTTTCCAGGCAAGCATACTGGAGTGGGGTGCCATTGCCTATACATGTATGTTAACAAACAGATCCACTGGAGGAGGGCATGGCAACCCACTCTAGTATTCTCGCCTAGAGAATCCCATGGACAAAGGAGCCTGGCGGGCTACAGCCCATGGGGTCACAAAGAGCTGGACGCGACTGAAGAACTATACATACACACATGCCATGTACGCACATGTATGGGTGCATGTGTGTGTACTCTGGAAGGAAATAAAATACACCAGTTCACAATTGGTTTACTATAATATATGCTTTCTACATAACTAAATGCAATAACAAGAACTTCATCACAACTACTTTAAATATACGTTACAGCATTATACAACATATTTTCTCTCAGAGAAACCAAAATAACCTAAAGCCAGTAAAATTAAATGGATGTGTAGGAATGTAAAATTTAGAAGTCTGGCGCTGTAATCTTTTATAAGATGTGCCTACTGTAATCATTTTTTTTTCTTTAGTTTTTTTTGATATTTGCTGTATCCTAATAAGTAAACTACTATGATTTGTTTTCTTCACTCAACATTATATTTCTAAGATTCATCCATATGTTTATGTATAAATTGTGCTTGCTTGTCACTGTTATAAAATTAAATTGGGTATTATTGTTTACTCTTCTGTCAGTGGGATGTGGGTTGTTTCCAATTCTTGACCTATGATGAATCATGCAGTTACAGACATTCTTGTACATTTCCCTGTGTATATATGTAAGAGCTTTCTTTTTTTTTTTTTTGTAAATGGCAGGTCTCATTGATTCTTAGATTTGTTTAAAAACTGCTGACAGATATTCTTTAAGTGAAAGAGCACACTCCTTCATTAGAGAACATAACATTTTAGAACATAAGGACTGATATTAATGTTTGTCTCAATTCTAAAAAACACATAATACAAAAGTTTTAGGTTCCACTGTGGGTGAGGACAAAACAGTTTGAAATTCACTGCTTTCTAGGATAGGAGCACAACTGATGAACAAAAGAAGAGGTTCATCTTCCGTTTTTCTACTAAATGAGGTCAAAATGCTTTCAAAGTGACCGAGTATACTCCCACCATCAATACATAATCATAGCCAACATACTCACTAATACTGTTATCAGTCTCCTATCTATACAGCAGGTATATAGTAGTATTACATCATGTTTTTAACCTGTGTATCTATGGTTACTAATTCAAATACAAATTCAAATTTTCTCACCCGTTTACAAAACATTTGCATTTCCTATTCTAATGAAATGCCTCTTCATATCTCTTATCCACTGTTTTATTATATTATCATTTTCTTAATGATTTACAGCTCTTTAAATATTCTGGATACTATGTTTTGTTAACTTTATGCTTTTTAAAGCATAAATATCCAGCATGTAATTTCCTGGCTTTTACATATCATTGTGCATTATTTATGTTGCCTTTTTGTAAACAGAAGTTCTCAAATTTACATAGTAGCCAAAAACCTCTTTTCCTTCATTGTTCATACCTTTAATACATTATTTAAGAAATCCTTCTGTACATGAAAGACAACGATATTCTTCCATGTTTTCTCCTCAAATTCTTAAATGATGTTGTTCATATTTCAGCACCTATGTTATTTAACTGGGATCAACATTTATGAATACATTTATGAATAAAATGAGGTATGATTCCTCATATTATTTAATTTTTTCACATGAAAAATGAGTTGATCCATAATGATTTCACAAATAGCCTATCCTTTCCATCACTGACTTAACAAAGCCACTTATCTGGATTTTAAGTGTTGATGCTTTGGAGCTGTTTCAGTCCATTTGATCATTGTATCCATGTCTGCACCAATACCACGCATGTGTGCATGGTAAGTTGCTTCAGTATGTCCAACTCTTTGCGACCCTGAGGACTGTAGCCTGCCAGGCTCACTGAGCATGGGATTCTCCAGGTATAAATACTAGAGTGGGTTTCCACGCCCTCCTCCATGGGATCTTGCTGACACGGAATCAAACCCACGTCTCTTTTGTCTCCTACAAAGGCAGGCGGGTTCTTTACCAGTAGTGCCATCCATTCTGTTTTAATTATTATAGTGTATTAAGGTGAGCCCTCTTCACCAAATGATGGAAATTTAACTCTTAACTAATACAGTACAGTACTCAAGAATGAAAAATATAAAAACTGGAGAAGAAGCTAATTACTTCTTATGTTATCTATGAATAATTCAAAAAGGAACCAACAGGAAAATTATTAATAAGAGACTTTATCAATGGAATATATAGAATGAACTACTTTATACACTAGTTATAAAATATTGGAAATTGTAATTTTTTAGAAAGTAATCATTTGTAATGAAATAATAAATGATAAAAAGAGAAGACACAGATAACAAAATATTTTTTTTCTTCTTCTTTAGAAATGACTTCACTATTCTCAGGCCTTTGCTTTGTCATCTATAGTTCAAAACAGACTTATTAAAGTTGTTGAAAATGCCTATTACGATTCTGAACAGAACTACTGATTCTGTAGTTAATACAGAATTTATATCTCTATATTAGTGTTTAATCTCTACACGTATGAACATGATATGGCTCTCCATTCAGTTCTGTCTTTTAAGAAAGTGAAGGTGAAAGTCACTCAGTCATGTCTGATTCTTTGTGACCCCATGGACTATACAGTCCATGGAATTCTCCAGGCCAGAATACTGGAGTGGGTAGCCTTTCCCTTCTCCACAGGAACTTCTCAACCAGGAATCAAACCCAGGTCTCCCACATTGTAGGCAGATTCTTTACCAGCTGAGCTACAAGGGAAGCCCAAGAATACTGGAGTGGGAAGCCTATCCCTTCCCCAACAGATCTTCCCAGTACAGGAATCAAACCGCAGTCTCCTGCATTGCAGGCAGATTCTTACCAACAGAGCTACTGTCTTTTTAAAGTCTACTGAAAAAAACTTAGAATTTACACCATTCAGGTCTTTTGTTATTTGTATCTTCTTTTTGTTGCCATTTATTATTCCATTGTAAGTGATATCTTTCTAAAAAAATATAATTTCTAATATTTTGTAACTAATGTATAAAATGTAGTTCATTCCATATATTTCATTTATAAAGTCTCTTATATTTAACAATTTTCCTGTAGGTTCCTTTTTGAACTATTTATAGATAACATAAGAAGTAATGGGCTGCTTCTTTTCCAGTTTTTATATTTTTCTTTCTTGACTACGTACTGTATTAGCTAAGAGTTAAAATTTCATTAGGTGATGGAAATTCACATTGCAAGATAGAAGTTTCAACTGGATTATTTCCTTTGTTTTAAAAACTGAAAAAGGGTTGGATTTTATTAAGCGTTTTCTCAATGTATTGAAACTATTAATGTAGTGATGTAAATAGTCTAACAAAACACACACTTCCATTTCTGAGATAAACTCAACTTGGACATGGAGAATGTATCCTTTTGAACATTTGGTCATAATTTTTTTTACACTCTATTAGTTTAGAATAATCATTTAAAAATTGAGAAACCTCATCTATAAAACTTTTCAGGCCAAGTATTTAATTTTTTGGCAGATTTGAAAAGTCATTAAATTAAAATTATTTTGGAGAAAACTCTTGAGAGTCCCTTGCACTGCAAGGAGATCCAACCAGTCCATCCTAAGGGAGAACAGTCCTGGGTATTCATTGGAAGGACTGATGTTGAAGCTGAAACTCCAATACTTTGGCCACCTGGTGTGAAGAGCTGACTTATTGGAAAAGACCCCAATGCTGGGAAAGATTGAGGGCAGGAGGAGAAGGGGATGAGAGAGGATGGGATGGTTGGATGGCATCACCAACTCGATGGACATAGGTTTGGGTGGACTCTGGGAGTTGGTGATGGACAGGGAGGGCTGGCGTGCTACGGTTCATGGGGTCGCAAAGAGTTGGACACAACTGAGCGACTGAACTGAACAGACCTATTCAAGCTTTCTATTTCCTTTAAAGTCAGTTTCAATATGAAATCTTTTTCCTTATGAACTTATCTATCTCATCAATCTTTCCAATTCTGGCCTGCAAATTTCTTATACTATGCTTCTCTTTTTAGTATCTTTTACATCTAGAGTTATATTCCTTCTTATAGTCTCATTACTTTTTTTTTTTTCTTTAATCAGTCTCTTCAGAAGTTTAACTTGTCTTTCCAAAATAACCACATTTTGGTTTTTCAAAATTCTCTAAAGTCACTTTTCTCCCTTCATTTCCTTCTGTTTTTTTTTTCTGGATTGTATAACTGTTTATAAATTTCTCAAGTCAGATGCTTAGTTTATTAACTTTGCCTTTCTGGTATTTTATTTTTTTTTAATTTACTCATTTTTTAATTGAAGGATAATTGCTTTACAGGATAATGTTTTCTGTCAAACTTCAACATGAATCAGCCATAGGTATACATACATCCCCTCCCTTCTGAACCTCCCTCTCATCTCCCTCCCCACCCCTCCCCTCTAGGTTGATACAGAGCCCCTGTTTGAGTTTCCTGAGACATACAGCAAATTCCCATTGGCTATCTATTTTACATATGGTAATGTAAGTTTTGCTGAGGCTGAAACTCCAATACTTTGGCCACCTCATGTGAAGAGGTGACTCATTGGAAAAGACCCTGGTGCTGGGAGGGATTGGGGGCAGGAGGTAAAGGGGACAACACAGGATGAGATGGCTGGATGGCATCACTGACTTAAATGCACATGAGTTTGGGTGAACTCCGGGAGTTGGTGATGGACAGGGAGGCCTGGCGTGCTGCAATTCATGGGGTTGCAAAGAGTAGGACACAACTGAGTGACTGAACTGAATTGAACTGAATGTAAGTTTCCATGTTACTCTCTCCATTTAATACAAAGAATAGCATATAAATTTCTTTATATCACTATTTCTGTGCCCCACAAATTCTGATTTATTTTAAATATTGTTCTGGTCTATTTTTTTCTATGATTTCTTCCTTGATACATGAGCTACCTAGTATGTTTTTAGATTTTTTTCTAAGCGGTTTTAAAACATCACCCTTTTAAATTTTATTTCACATTTCATATTATTGTGGTCAATGAATAAAGCTGAAATTTGAAAATTTATTAAAATTTATTTCAAATCTATTGGATAAGGAAATGGCAACCCACTCCAGTATTCTTGCTGGAGAATTCCATGGACAGAGGAGCCTGGTTGGCTGCAGTCCATAGGGTCAGAGACAGTCAGATCCAACTAAAACGACTCAGCACACACACATTTCAGATCTCTAGTATATGATAAACTTGATAAAAGATCCACCTGTGATTGAGAAGAATAAGTGTTCTTTAATTGCTGGGTGGGGTTCCATATACATGTATAATTGAATTGTTTAAAGCTCCCATGTCTTTAGTAATATGTTTATGCTCGACTCATCTGTAAGTCTATGGGGTCACACAGAGTCAGACACGACTGAAGCAACTTAGCACCAGCAGCAGCATCTGTAAGTTAGAGAATTTTGTTGTTGTCCAACATAATGCTATATCTGTCAACTTATTCCTATAGTTTATCATATTTTACATGTCTGCCTTGGTATGTTATAATGCACATTCAAGGTTTTGAACTGTATCATTCTGGTGAATTAAGCTTTTTATCATCATGAAGTAATATTCCCTTAAGTCTATTTTATGTTTTTCAGATCTTACACTATTCCTTCTATTTGTCCTCCTTTATCTATGCTCCTTTTAGACATTTTTGTGTGCTTGTTTTACTTCATATATCTTTCTTAATCCATTTCTCCTCTTCCAGTTTGGAACTTACACTATTTTTTACTGGCTATACATGTAATTTTATCACACAAATTAACAAAGTTTCAAGTTAATTGATATTTTGACCTCCCTTCTTCCTCTTTGAACAATACAGGGAATATAAATAGCTGAACTCCAAACAACATCTCTTTCAAATTACTTAACAATTTGTCCAGTAGTTAAGCTCTATCCCATTCACTGCAAAAGGAACTACACATTGTTTTATTGTATACTTTATTGCTAATTTTTTTCTTAAAAAGAAAACTGCTTCTTGAAATGTCTCCTTCAGAGCAGGGGTAAGCAAACTACAATTCTTGGATTAGTTACATATTTTTATGAATACAGTCTTACTGGAACATAGTCACACACATTCATTTATCTACTGCCCATGGCTGTGTTTGTAAGCTATAGCAGAGCTGAGTAGTTGCAACAGAGACTCTAAGACCTGCATGTATTTACTATCGGATCATCAAAAAGGCTGCCAAACTCTCCTCTAGAAAGTCTTCTAACAAAGGGGTATTCACAGGAAACACCTTTATTATTAGTTAATTTGTAATTGGTTTAGTTTTGTCCTTGTTCTATAAAGAGCTTATGCTGAATATCCCATTTTAAAAGAACTTTTTTTTCTTAACACTTGAAAATACCTCAGTTGTCTATTTGTTCCCATTTTTGCTAACAGAAAGTTATTTGCATTTAATTGTTGATGCACACCGATCATGTGTTTTCTTTCTGTCTACATTTAAGATCTTGTATTTTACTATTCTAAAGTTTCACTACAATATTTTCTTCAAGTGAATTTCATTTTATTCATCTGGCTTGGCATAGGTTGTGCTTCCTATTCTGTAGATATTTGATATGGAAAACTCACAGCCATCATTTTGAATGTTGTCTTTCATTCATTCCTTTGAGTATCTATTTGAGACGTTTCATTGTAAAGGATGAAGGCCTTCTACACACTGTCTTCCATGTTTCTTAACTGTCTTATACACTTCTAATCTTAGTCTCTCCTTGGATTGTATTCTGGACAATTTCCTTAGAGCTAGTGTCTAATTCAGCATTTCTTTCTTCAGCAGAGTATAGTTTGCTGTCTTGGTGTTGTAGTTCAGTCACTCAGTCGTATCAGACTCTGCGACCCCATGAACTTCAGCCCGCCAGGTTTCTCTGACCTTCACTATTTCTTGGACATTGCTCAAATTCATGTCCACTGAGTCGGTGATGCCATCCAATCATCTCATCCTCTGTTGACTCCTTCTCCTCTTGTCCTCAATCTTTCCCAGCACCAGGGTCTTTTCCATTGAGCCAGCTCTTGGTATCAGGTGGCCAAACTATTGGAGCTTCAGCTTCAGCATCAGTTCTTCCAATGAATTTTCAGGGTTGATTGCTAATGAATATTCAGGTTGACTTCCAATGAATATTCAGGTGGACAGTGACTGTAGTCATCATCCACAGTGATTTTGGAGCCCAAGAAAAGAACGTTTGCCACAGTTTTCATTGTTCCCCCACCTATTTGCCATGAAGTGATGGGACCGGATGCCTTGATCTTGGTTTTGTGAACACTGAGTTTTCAGCCAGCTTTTTCACTCTAATATTTCACCTTCATCAAGAGGCTCTTCAGTTCCTCTTCACTTTCTGCCATAAGGCTCGTGACATCTGCATATCTGAGGTTATTGATATTTCTCCCCGCAATCTTGATTTCAGCCTGTGCTTCATCCAGCCTGGCGTTTCTCATGATGTACTCTGCATATAAGTTAAATAAGCAGGATGACAGTATACAGCCTTGACGTACTCCTTTCCCAATTTGGAACACCATGTCTGGTTCTGTTGTTTCTTAAGAATTCAGCATACAGATTTCTCAGGAGGCAGCTAAGGAGGTCTGGTATTCCCATTTCTTTAAGAATTTTCCAGTTTGTGGTGATCCACACAGTCAAAGGCTTTAGCGTAGTCAGTGAAGCAGAAGCAGATGTTTTTCTGGAACTCTCTTGCTTTTTCTATGATCCACCTGATGTTTGCAATTTGATCTTTGGTTCCTTTGCCTTTTCTAAATCCAGCTTGTATATGTTGAACTTCTCGTCTCATGTACTACTGAAGCCTAGGTTGAAGGATTTTGAGCATAAACTTGATAGTATGTGAAACGTGTGTCTGCTGTTTAATGCATGTTTAATTTCAACCATCATACTTAGATTTTCTTAAATTATATTTGGTTCTTTTGAAAACCTACTTGGTCATCTTTGGTAATCTTCAGTTTCTCTCTTTAATTTCATCTGCTATTTCCTTTAACATTTCACAAATTGTAATTCAATATGTAGAGTCTCAGGGTTCTTACAGATCATTTTACCATACAACCCCTTGTTTCTCTGTGTGTTTGTTGATTGTGATTAAGTGTTCTTATTTGATTAAATTTAATTTGTGAGAATTTTAAGGATCTAAATTATAACTGCCGCCTGCACAGACCTTTTAATTTGCTTCTATAAATAATCAGGTATCATTTGTAACCTGTACAAGTTTAATTTCCTTTTGTCCTTTGACCATAAAGAAAGCTGAGTGCCAAAGAATTGATGCTTTTTAACTGTGGTGTTGGAGAAGACTCTTGACAGTCCCTTGGACTGCAAGGAGATCCAACCAGTCCATTCTGAAGGAGATCAGCCCTGGGATTTCTTTGGAAGGAGTGATGCTAAAACTGAAACTGCAGTCCTTTGGCCACCTCATGCGAAGAGTTGACTCACTGGAAAAGACTCTGATGCTGGGAGGGGTTGGGGGCAGGAGGAGAAGGGGACGACAGAGGATGAGATGGCTGGATGGCATCACTGACTCGATGGACGTGAGTCTCAGTGAACTCCGGGAGTTGGTGATGGACAGGGAGGCCTAGCGTGCTGCGATTCATGGGGTCGCAAAGAGTCGGACACGACTGAGCAACTGATCTGATAGAGAGCATACTGGTTAGAAGGAACAAATCTTAAGTCATACTGTCTTTGTTTTAAACTCCACCTGGCACTAAATAGCTGGGTGACTTGTAGATCAGTTTCCTCTTCAGTAAAATGGGCAAAATAATACTTACTTTATCAGGATATTGTAAGAATTACATAAATTAGTACATGAAAATGGCTCACAGAAGTGCCTGACACACAGTAGCCCTTATATAAATGTTAGTGCCTATTCCTACTATTATTAGTAATATTATATTACTACAAACTTATAAAATTATTTTCATTATTACTATATCATTAACCAAATACCTCAAATACACATTTATCCAGCAACAAATCAAGGAAGAGCCACTTTCCAGCTTACGTCGTTTATGTATTTCTATCAAAAAATGGGCTAATGCCAGTTTTCACAGATCTTATGAGAATTATAAATTCCTTCCATCCAGAGACGTTGGAATATGATTGGACATGGAGTTGATAGGAAGCACTATTAAAGC
Source organism: Bos grunniens (assembly GCF_055505025.1). Classification (NCBI taxonomy): domain Eukaryota; kingdom Metazoa; phylum Chordata; class Mammalia; order Artiodactyla; family Bovidae; genus Bos; species Bos grunniens. The sequence goes on along the minus strand of NC_141176.1, from coordinate 2,872,078 downwards.
ATGCATACAACACAGTTGGATTACTTGGCAGGGAAAATAAAGAGTTGAATTAAACATGGAAGTTAGATGTATTCCTGACTTCAAGTCTAGCTATTTAGCACTAAAGACTTAATTCTTATATATATGAATTGCACTTACACATATACTTTATGGGGATACTGTAATAATTAAATGAATTAATACATTTAAAGGGCTTACAGAAGTGCCCAGCATACACACACACAGACGCTCACATTGTTTTTAAAAATCTAATATACTTTATGAGACTTTTTTTTTCTTCCTGGAAGAGTTTAGTTTTCTGTGCTTTCCCAAAAAATTCCTCACTTGAAATTTGGCATTTTTGATAAATTAACTTAAAACATTGCCCAATGATACAATTAATAATTGCTTTATTTTCCCCTCAAAGTAAAATTTTTTAAATTTATTTTTAGTTGGAGAGTAATTGCTTTACAATATTATGTTGGTTTCTACCTTACATCAACATAATCAGCCATAGGTATACATATGTGCCGTCCGTTTTGAACTTCCCTCCCACCTCTCACCTCAGTCCACCCCTCTAGGTTGTCACAGAGCTCCGGTTTGAGTTTCCTGTATAAATTTTAAAAAATCAATGTGCCTATCACCCTCTCCTCAAAAAGCCTAAGAAATAGTGTATATTTCAGGAAAAAAAAAAAGAAAAAAATCAATGTGCCTATCACCCTCTCCTCAAAAAGCCTAAGAAATAGTATATATTTCAGGAAAAAAAAAAAGAAAAAGAAATAGTGTATATTCCAAATAGGCCTTTACTTGACAAACATATGTCGTATTTATAAGATAAAATTGTACTAAAATATAAAATTTTGAGTACACAAGTAGACTTGCACAGATCCTGACTTTCTGATTTTATTTCTCTATTTGATTGTTGCCTATTTAAATAGTTTAATCTGCCCACCTCAACACTGTTCAACACAAGATAATTTCTTGTATATTTCTATAACAGAAAATTCATGGCAATTTTATTAAATAAAAAAAGTTATAAATATCTCCTTGTCCAGAGTTACATGCTTGTCAACATTAACGGATATTTAAGCTATGTAAGCCAAGAAATTCTTAGTACAGTTTTTACTAAACTCAAAAATCTTCTCTTCTTGCCTAAGTGGTCAATTTTGTCTCAAGTCCTTGAAATGAGATAAGACAAAGTGAATTTAAATCTGCATGCTTTTCAGAGAGATGGGTATTAGGACTATGAAGACACAGGCTAATTTTCTCAAAGTAAACAATCATAGAGGAGTCTAGCACATTCCCACTAAATGCTTATTAGGACTTTACTGCTACTGATGCTGCTAAGTCACTTTAGTCGTGTCTGACTCTGTGCGACCCCATAGACGGCAGCCCACCAGGCTCCCCCATCCCTGGGATTCTCCAGGCAAGAACACTGGAGTGGGTTGCCATTTCCTTCTCCAGTGCATGAAAGTGAAAAGTGAAAGTGAAGTCGCTCAGTCGTGTCCGACTCTTAGCGACCCCATGGACTGCAGCCTACCAGGCTCCTCCGTCCATGGGATTTTCCAGGCAAGAGTACTGGGGTGGGGTGCCATTGCCTTCTCCAGTTAGGACTTTACTTAACCTTAAAAAGAGGCAATACTCAGCTTTATTGCATGACTGCTTCCTAGAAATTCTTCACAACTACCTTAAAAATGCATTCCTGTACTCCTACTTATATGGAACATGAAAGAAAAAAATTAGATAATTACTACCAGTCAAAAAGCCTCTAAGGATATAAAAGGTAGATCTGATCTATGTATCAGCTTTCCATCAAAATTATTTTTTAACTAAATATAACTACTTCATGAAAAACAAATTTATTCTTAGAAACCTCTATTTGCAATAATTACAAGGTAGATGCTTTAGAAAGGCATCTAGAATGACAGTAAAAATTAATCAAGTTATGTCCTCTGGTATTACCAAATCCAATTTAAAAATGCTATCAATGAGAACTGCGAAGCATGATATCCTGGCACCAAAATTTCATCACCTTAACATTCACGACAAGGTGTTATTAGTTGAACTCTCCACGACCTGTGAAACTTATGAAAACAGAAAACTATCCTTTGAGAATGTCCCAAAGGATGCACAGGTGCTTATGATTAAACAGTTTTAGCTTCAAGTTGCTCTTTACCAAATTACATATTAACTCATTAGGGACTTAATGTTACTGGCCTTTCATGATCATGTTATGAGTTTGTTTGCAATTCCTTCAAGAACTTTCTAAAATTTTCAAATAAATGAGACTTTTCAAACTATTCAACAACGTATTTAACAAATACAGTATGAAATGTTCATAACTAAGATTTTCCCGAAGTAGAACTTGATTTTTCCATTAAATATGTTTTCTTCACTTGTATTTGGAAGTGATATACTATAAATATTTTCTTTTTATATCCCAATCCAAAGGGTAAATAAAGGCACGACTAGAGACAAGACAGCAACCATGAGGAAGAGTGCTTAGAGACAGGCCTGTTGACAGGACAGCCTTTTTATTTTAACTATTGTTAATCAGTTCTTCAGGGAAATTATCCAGTCAAAACCCAGCAACCTTCATGTAAACCTGGTAATGTTTAAACATAACACAAAAAGTAGCCTTAACTCAGGTGTTTTTTTTCCCTCCTTCTCTCTCTTTGCTCAGAACATGGAAGACCAGTATATTTAATGTACAAAGAATATGCCATTTTATTCACTTTCATTTGTGGTATGCTATTTAAGTGCTATCTTTTCAATTATGTGAATTAATATACTTACTATGATCTATCAGCTACTTCGTTGAGTTCTTTTTTCTCCATTATCAATTGCCATGCTTATTACTGTATTAAATTAATCTAGTCTTTCCAGATAAAGAAGATGCAGTACATATATAAAAAGGAATATTACTCAGCCCTTAAAAAGAAGGAAATAATGCCATTTATAGAAACATGGATGGACCTAGACTGTGGCACAAAGTAAGTCAGAAGGAGGAGAAATATCATATGACATCCCTTATATGTGGAATCAGGAATGATATAAATCAACTTACTTACAAAACAGAGACACACAGACGTAGAAAACAACTTATGGTTTCAATGGGAAAGGGAGAGTTAAGAGGTCTGGGAAGGTCATGTACACATTGCTATATTCATAATGGATGAACAAGGCCCTATTGTATAGCACATGGAACTCTATTCAGTGTTATTGCCAGCCTGGATGGGAGGGGTCTGGTGGGAGAATGGATGCACATATATGTATGACTGAGATCCTTCGCTCTTTACCTGAAACTACAATAACACTGTTAATCGGCTATATCCCAATATAAAATATTAGGTTGGTGCAAAAGCAATTTCAGTTTTGCATTGTTGTACTTTGCTGTTTGATATTAGAATACATTCTTAAATAAATGTGATTACATTATTTTAAAAAATTATCTAGTCTTTACTTTGTGAGATATTATTTCAGTAAACAAAATATTTAAAATGTAAGAGATACATTAATACAAATCACCAGTAATTTATTCATGCAAAATCTGTCAGTCAAATGCATTTATTATCCCACTGAGCAATGCATAGTAAGAAGAAATCTTTTAGGAAAAGAGAAAAGTTAAGCCAATTAATCTAGGTGTAATCGAGAAAAAACATTAGAAGAACCTAACAGAATTCATTTTCAAGTTGCAAACCCAAATTTATTCAGCACCTGGAACCGATGTAATTCTTTAAATAAACAGACACTAAAGGATAAAAATTAAAGAAGATCCAATAGAATATTTATTTTGTTCTAGGTTTGGAGCTTTATACTTCTAAGTATGATCTCGGAATAACAATAGTTCCAGTGAAGGTAATTTTCAAATTGTATCCCCAACAAAATCAGGATAGAAGACACTCCCCATTAGAAATATATAAGCTGGCTTGACAACCAATCCCAGGAACTTTACATGATTTTCTTCTCTCTGATAAACTACAGTAAGCCCATCTTCAAAATTTCAGGAACACATAGAAGATGCTTAGTGCCCTTGGAGTTCCTGCTGGTCACCTACTTGGTCTATACAGTAATCATCACAAATGTTGACAAAAATCAATTTTGGGTAATTTAAATGACTTGGCAAATGAGATTTGTGCTAGCTGCCCTATATACAAAAATTTTACACTAAAAATATCTTCTCATTGGATGATTTCATTTTTATTCAGCAAATCACTAGTTTTAGTATTCATTGGAAAGATAAGTTGTATTTAATCGACAAAAGCAGCAGGACAAAATGAGTTACAACTGATTTTATATTTGCTTACTACACAGTATCTTTCAATCACATGAAACAAAATTCAACTTAAAGTCCGCAAACATAAAAGATAAATCTTTAACTAGATGAAACATAACTTTTACAAAACTGTAGACATAATTTAAAGAAGAGCTATTGATTGAAAATAGGTAGCTATTTATTTCCAAGTATTGTATAAAGAAGCATAAACGAGATAAAGTATTTAAACTATCAAGCTTACTATAATGAAATGGAAAAGTTGAAAATTACTTGTATTCTCCATAAAGAACTCACTTATTTTGAGGGTAAACGAACATTATGTCATCTGATCTTCAAACTGTAAAATCCCTAAGAAACGCAAGCTGTTATTAACAGGGAGCTGGGGCTCAGTAAATTAGGTAACCTGCCAAAGTCACACCACCCAAGGCACTCGAAAGACAGAGCCTGCACTGCCAGCCAGGAGTGTCTCCCTGCTGTCTCACCAGTCGTGACAAGGAGAGCAAAACGTCACTATTACAAACAAACAAAGCTGAGGCTTATCACAGCGAGAATTCAGCAATCAGTTAAAATGTGAAGAAATCGAAGGGGATTCTTTTTCTTGATTGTAATCAAACGTAATTCAGATGGGAGGTATATATGTGAGAAACAAAATTGAGGGAGTAACAAACTGGACTTTATGGACTGGAAAATAATAATTGGAATGTTCAGCACATACATCGAAACCCAAAGCACACACACACAAGAAAATGACAGTGCTCCTCCAACTTTTGTGTATCCAACAGTAATCCCTTTTAAAAGGCAGGGATTGCTTTCTGCTGACCTCAAAACCCTAACCCTAAACTGAGGTGTCCAGATATATACGGTCTTTGAACTTCTTTATAAAGCAGGATGCCTAGTGATTTTTCCCAGTACCTCAACATCCCAACAGACAATGTGCATGTGACCAGGATAAAAGCTACATGAACCAAAAAGTCTGGCTTCTTTAAGTGTAAGCACATCAGTTCTATACATGAATATATAATACGGTAAACGTAAAAAGTCTACATAGTTCAGTTGACTTCAGTCACTCAGTCGTGTCAGACTCTTTGTGACCCCACGGACTGCAGCTAGCCAGGCCTCCCTGTCCATCACCAAATCCCAGAGCATACTAAAACTCATGTCCAGCGTATCAATAATGCCATCCAACCATCTCATCCTCTGTCATCCCCTTCTCCTCCTGCCTTCAATCTTTCCCAGGATCAGGGTCTTTTCAAATGAGTCAGTTTTTCACATCACGTGGTCAAAATATTGGCTATTCAACTTCAGCATCAGTCCTTCCAATGAATATTCAGGACTGATTTCCTTTAGGATGGACTGGATGTATCTCCTTGCAGTCCAAAGGATCTCAAGAGTCTTCTCCAACACCAGAGTTCAAAACCATCAATTCTTTGGTGCTCAGCTTTCTTTATGGTCCAATTCTCAGATCCATACATGACTACTGGAAAAACCATAGCTTTGACTAGACAAACCTTTGTTGGCAACGTAATGTCTCTGCTTTTTAACAGACTGCCTAGGTTTGTCATAGCTTTTCTTCCAAGGAGCAAGTGTCCTTTAATTTAACGGTTGCAGCCATTATTTTCTTGGAGCCCAAGAAAATAAAGTCTGTCGCTGTTTCCATTGTTTCTCCATCTATTAGCCAAGAAGTGATGGGACTGGATGCCATGATCTTCGTTTTCTGGATGTTGAGTTTTAAGCCAACTTTTTCACTCTCCTCTCTCACTTTCATCAAGAGGCTTTTTAGTTCCTCTTCACTTTCTGCCATAAGGGTGGTGTCATCTGCGTATCTGAGGTTATTGTTATTTCTCCTGGCAATCTTGATTCCAGCTTGTGCTTCTTCCAGCCCAGCGTTTCTCATGATGTACTCTGCATATAAGTTAAATAAGCAGGGTGACCATATACATTCTCGGCGTAATCCTTTTCCAATTTGGAAGCAGTCTGTTCATGTCTGGTTCTAAATGTTTGTTCTTAACCATATAGATTTCTCAGGAGTCAGGTAAGGTGGTCTAGTAGTCCCATCATGTAAAGAATGTTCCACAGCTTGTTGTGATCCACACAGTCAAAGGCTTTAGCATAGTCAATAAAGAAAAAGTAGATGCTTTCCTGGAATTCTCTTGCTTTTTCTATAATACAACCCATGTTGGCAATTTGATCTCTGCTTCCTCTGCCTTTTCTAAATCGAGCTTGAACATCTGGAAGTTCTCAGTTCATGTACTGTTGAAGCATAGCTTGGAAAATTTTCAGCATTACTTTGCTAGTACGTTCAGATCAGATCAGATCAGTCACTCAGTCATGTCCGACTCTTTGTAATCCCATGAATCCCAGCACGCTAGGCCTCCCTGTCCATCACCAACTCCTGGAGTTCACTCAGACTCACGTCCATCGAGTCAGTGATGCCATCCAGCCATCTCATCCTCTGTCATCCCCTTCTCCTCCTGCCCCCAATCCCTTCCAGCATCAGAGTCTTTTCCAATGAGTCAACTCTTCACATGAGGTGGCCAAAGGACTGCAGTTTCAGCTTTAGCATCATTCCTTCCAAAGAAATCCCAGAGCTGATCTCCTTCAGAATGGACTGGTTGTATCTCCTTGCAGTCCAAGGGACTCTCAAGAGTCTTCTCCAACACCACAGTTCAAAAGCATCAATTCTTCGGCACTCAGCCTTCTTCACAGTCCAACTCTCACATCCATACATGACCACAGGAAAAACCATAGCCTTGACTAGACAAACCTTTGTTGGCAAAGTAATGTCTCTGCGATGAGTGCAATTGTAAGGTAGTTTGAACATTCTTTGGCATTGCCTTTCTTTGAGATTGGGATGAAAACTTTCCTTTTCCAGTGTGGCCACTGCTGACTTTTCCAAATTTGTTGGCATATTGAGTGAAGCGCTTTCATGCCATCATCTTTTAGGATTTGAAATAGCTCAGCTGGAATTCCATCACCTCCACTAGCTTTGTTTGTAGTGATGCTTCCTAAGGCCCACTTGACTTAGCACTCAGATGTCTGGCTCTAGCTGAGTGATCACACCACTGTGGTTATCTGGGTCATGAAGATCTTTTTTGTATAGTTCTCCTGTGTATTCTTGCCACCTCCTCTTACTATCTTTTGCTTCTGTTAGGTCCATATCATTTCTGTCCTTTACTGTGCCCAGCTTTGCATGAAAAGTCCCCTTGGTGTCTCTAATTTTCTTGAAGAGATCTCTAGACTTTCCCATTCCATTGTCCTCTAATTTTTTGCACTGATCACTGAGGAAGGGTTTCATATCTCTACTTTGCTATTCTTTGGAATTCTGCATTCAGATGGGTATATCTTTCCTTTTCTCCTTTGCCTTCAGCTCCTCTTCCTTTCTCAGCTATCTGGTAGGCCTCCTCAGACAACCATTTTGCCTTTTTGCATTTCTTTATTCTTGGGGATGGTTTTAATCATCGCCTCCTATACAATGTCACAAACCACTGTCCATAGTTCTTCAGGCGCTCTGTCTATCAGATCTAATCCCTTGAATCTGTTTGTCATTTCCACTGTATAATCATAAGGGATTTGATCAGGTCATATCTGAATGGACTAGTGGTTTTCCCTACTTTCTCAATTTAAGTCTGAATTTTGCAATAAGGAGTTCATGATCTGAGCCACAGTCAGCTTGTGTTCTTGTTTTTGCTGACTGTATAGAGCTTCTCCATCTTCTGCTGAGAAAAATTTAATCAATCTGAATTCAGTATTGCCCATCTGATGATGTTCACGTGTAGAGTCGTCTCTTGGGTTGTTGGAAGAGTGTGTTGGCTATGACCAGTGTGTTGTCTTGGCAAATTTCTGTTAGTACTTCATTCTGTACTCCAAGGCCAAAATTGACTGTTAGTCCAGGTATCTCTTGACTTCCTACTTTTGCATTCCAGTCCCCTATCATGAAAAGGACATCTTTTTTGGTGTTGTTTCTAGAGGTCATCATAGAACCGTTCGACTTCAGCTTCTTTTGCATTATTGGTTGGTGCATAAACTTGGATTACTGTGTATTGAATGGTTTGCCTCGGATATAGAGAAGATTCTGTCATTTTTGAGATCGCACCCAAGTACTGCATTTCAGACTCTTGTTCACTATGAGGGCTACTCCATTTTTTCTATGGGATTCATCACCTACAACAGTAGATATAATGGTCACCTGAATTCTGTTCACCATTCTGGTCCATTATAGTTCTCTGATTTCTAAAATGTCGATGTTCACTCTTGCCATTTCCTGTTTGACCACTTCCAATTTGCCTTGATTCATGGACCTAGCACTCCAGGTTCCTGTGCAATATTGTTCTTACAGCATCGGACTTTACTTCCATCACCAGTCACATCCACAACTGGGCACTGTTTTCGGTTTGGCTCCAGCTCTTCATTCTTTCTGTACCTATTTCTCCACTCTTCTGCGGTTGCATATTGGGCACCTACCGACCTGGGGAGTTCATTTTTCAGTGGCCTTTCTTTTTGCCTTTTCATACTGTTCATGGGGTTCTCAAGGCAAGAATGTTGAAGTGGTTTGCATTCCCTTCTCCAGTGGACCACGTTTTGTGAGAACTCTCCACCATGACCCATCCATCTTGGGTGGCCCTACACGGCATGGTTCATATCATTGAGTTAGACAAGGCTGTGGTTCATGTCATCAGTTTGGTTAGTTTTCCCTAAGTGTGGTTTTCTTTCTGTCTGTTGTCTGATGGACAAGGATAAGAGGCTTGTGGAAGTTTCCTGATGGAAGGGAATGTTTGTTGGGGAATATCTACATAGTTAGATATGTCTAATTAAAACAGAAAAATATTATATTCTTCAAAATAAAATTTATTAGAAATTTTGTTTTTAAACATGCTACTTATAAGACGGCAAATAACAAAGGAATTCTAAGAAGTAAAAGCACTTAGATGTATCTGTCAAAGATGCAATGTTTAGCAATATAAATGAGGTATACGGTGAAATTCGCTCAAGGAGTTAAGAGTGTTGTTTCAATGTGCTACTAATTCTGGTTAAAGAAAGAAAGTAGCAAAAGACCTTTCAATGATAAAGAACCTAAGCATTATCAGGATAAGAGGTGAGAGTCTTGACAAAGAAACCATGTAATTTGAGCCTAAGGATGTAAAAGCAGTTTGAACAAAATTCTGTAACGTGAAGATGAGTGGGAAGTGGGACCAGGACAAACATATTCTTCAAAGTCACAGTGACCAATGAGAGAAACTAAGATTAGTCTTAACCTCTAACAACAAACACAAGCATGCTACAGCTGTTGGATAAAATAAAGACGGACAAAAGGGTTCTTTTAAGATCCGACAAAAATTCATCAGTTCATCCTGGAGAAGCATTTTATCCCTATTCATAACAGGTCCATTGGTAATGGCATATAACAATGAGTTTAAAACCAGACCAAAGTGGAAAGCAATCATTGTTATGGAATAGTACGTGACTGAAGGCACAAATTTTGGTGAAGTCTCATGCCTGGTGGGCCACCAATTCCCTCAGCCTACAGTGTGAGGTCTGACATTCCACCTAGTGCCTCCAATTTGAACTTTATTCCCCACATCAGTCTTACAGGAAATAAAAATCCATTACAGAGAGGTACTGACTCTCTACCCCTCCCCTTAACCCTCACCTCACCACAAGGGTTTGTATTAATAGGCCTCTAATTTTAAAAGTGAACATTTTAGGCTTTGAAACAGAACCAGACCTGCAAACATTTTTCTATCATGCACTCGTCAATGTAAACAGAAAATTATTCTATGAAGGGGTGAGGAAATGAAGAATGCTTTGTGATGATTCCCTCTAGTAAGTTATCAAAAATACCCTTAGAAATTACATTTGGACTTTTCTTACAAACTCTCTGACGAACAATGTAGTTAGAAATGGTATTAAAAATGAGAAAAATACAGGGTGTGGAGTAAGGCAGCCCTCCGTCTGACCCCGTGCATGGCAATTCTGAAGCAGCTCTGCTAAGGCATGGACTGTTATCCTCCGGCCCATAGTTTCCTCCAGGTAACATTCTGTACCTCACTAAAATGCTGTGCAGAAAGTGGGATGACACATGAAGAGCATCTAGGACAGGGTCCTAGCAACTCCATCAGTGGCAACTGTATTTGGCTGAAGATAATAAGAAAAATAAAGCTAAAACATTACAATGGAAGCTTACTCCCTAATTCTTGGTAGCTGATCAATAGTTCTAAACAGATACCATTCCCAATGAGCACACCGCCCACAACAGATTGCTAAAACAACAATAATAAATTGATTCCTAGTTGAGAATCCCCAACTAGAAAAGATTGGGGCAAAACTGCTGTCACAATGAACAGCTGTTTCTCAGAGGAAGCCACAAGATCATGAAAGCCTCCCTGTTAAAACAGACGAGAATACACGTTCCTTTGTTAACTAATGCAAAAAGGGTCTGAGAGAGGAAAAAGGAAGGAAGGAAGGAAGGAAGAGGCGAGGGAGAGAAGAAGGGAAGGACAGAGGGAGAGAGAAAGAAAAGAAGCTGAACAGCTCTTCCTATACACATTAGATGGGAGATTCTAGTAACACTGGGAAGACTCCCTGGACTAGCATCTCCATTTGGTCACCTGTTAGCTGTGTAACAATGGGCAAGTCACTATCTCTCTAAGCCTCAGTTTCCTCATCTGTAAAATGGGAATAATCACAGTACACATACCACATCTATTTGTTGTTATAAGGATTAAATGATAGAATAGCACCTGGCATTTGACTGACAGTAGATGTGTTAGCTATGAGAGAATGTCACCCACTGTAGTTGGGGGCATCTGATACTAGATGAAGAAAAGTCTCAGCAGAGATCAGAAAGGTGAGCACAATAAACAAGCCAGGCAAAATATGGAGGGAGTGCACCGGGCACTGGGAAAAATAAGCAGAATGGCCTGAACTCCAGAGCAAACACTCCACAGAAAGCTGCTGTAGTAGAGGGCAGGTGTAGAATGAGTGCTCCAACTTCTTATGTGCAATACCAGACAGATCTCTACTTTCTGGAGAATTTCCTGCTCATTCATGACCTGGGTCACTAATGCCTGTGAATGATGTAACAATGTGAACATATTTTAACATATTCAGCATTTTAACAATGTAAACATATCTTAATAGAAACTTAAAGAGAAAATATGTCTTTGTCTAGTGTATTTTTAAAAAATTTTATATTGCAAGATATTTGCTTCCTAATATTGTACTGGTTTCTGCCATACATCAACATGAATCAGCCTTCCCTCCCGAACCCCCTCCGCCACCTCCCACCCCAGACCGCCCCGCTAGTCGCCACCGAGCACTGGGCTGAGCTCTCCGTGTCACACGGCAAATTCCCACTGGGTATTTCTTTTACATATGGTAGTGTACGTGTTTCCATGCTCCTCTCTGAATTCGTCCCACCCTCTCCTTCCCCCACTGGGTCCACAAGACTGTTCTTTGTGTCTGTGTCTCCACTGCGGCCCAGAACATAGGCTCATCAGGATCATCTTTCTAGATTCTATACACATCCATTAATATACAAGCAGCTCAATACCAGAAAAACAAACAACCCGATAAAAAAATGGGCAGAAGACCTAAACAGACATTTCTCCAAAGACATATGGCCACAAAACACAAGAAATGATGCTCAACATTGCTTATTATTAGAGAAATGCAAATCAAAGTTACAATGAAGTATCACCTCACACTAGTCAGAATTGCCATCATTTAAAATTCTATGAACAATAAATGCTGGAGAGGATATGGAGAAAAGGGAACCCTCTTGCACTGTTGGTGAGAATGTAAATTTACACAGCCACTATGGAGAACAGTATGTATATTCCTTAAAAAACAAGGACTATGACCCAGGAACCCCATTACCATATGACCCAGCAATCCCACTGCTAAGTCACTTCAGTCGTGTCTGACTCTGTGGGACCCCATAGACCTAAGCACCCCACCAGGCTCCCCCGTCCCTGGGATTCTCCAGGCAAGAACACTGGAGTGGGTTGTCATTTCCTTCTCCAATGCATGAAAGTGAAAAGTGAAAGCGAAGTCGCTCAGTTGTGTCCGATCTTTAGCATGGACTGCAGCCTACCAAGCTCCTCCGTCCATGAGTTTTCCAGGCAAAAGTACTGGAGTGGGGTGCCATTGCCTTCTCCAAGCAATCCCACTACTGGGCATATACTCTGAGAAAACCACACCTGAAGGAGACACATGTACTTCAATACTCCAATGTTCACTGCAGCACTTTTTACAACAGCTAGGAAATGGAAGCAGCCTAGATGTCTATTGTATTAATGTGACTTTCCAGAACAACCTTCAACATATGAAAGTTCCACATCTATCCCTAATATTTTCATACTAACTCACTGAAATTAGCATAGTTTCTGAAGTTGAATAGTATGGAATTAAACAGCAACCTAAGAGATCAGAAGACAATGACAAACAGACATTTATTTCTCAGTAATTTCTATTAGTCTTGACACTGTGGTCTTTCTAAACGTCTACTGTACAGCACTTTTCTCCCAATTAAAAAAAAAAGGACACAATCTCTAAAATTCAAGGACTATAACCATAAAAAAAGGAAGAAAAAATCTGTCTGCAAAATTGTACTTCCCTTATAGTCTTCTTTATGCTTAATTTTATTCTAAAGAAAATTCCCTCTCCAAATTATTTATTCAAATACAGTATTTTATACTTAGCTCTAATGATTTTAATTTAGTACAACATGAATATGAGCGAGTGTGTGCATGTCTGTGTATGTAGGAAGTGTGTGGTAGCAGGTACTTCCAGGAGCCATGTGAACTCTGAAACAAACTATAGCTCTCACCTTATCACCCTCCACCTTGAACCTTTCTCCACTCAAACACTTTTCCCTCTGCCCACCGCCTACTAAGGATGCTAAGTTACCCACAGAAATCCTACCAGATCTAAGGCAGATGTGGAATTAGATGTGATTCAAAACCATACAATATGGACTTGGTCTCTTTCTTCATTTGCTCAAGTGGGGAACAGAAACAGCAAAAGGATGCAGAGTTATCAGGAAGACTGGCTGATACGTGTAAGGCATTTGGAAAACTATCTTGTTCATAGAAAATATTCAGTATCTGATGGGTATTATTATTTTGTAATTTTATGTCATGGATCCTCAAGACCACCCTTAGGTTTGATAATTTGTTGGAAGGAGCCACAGAACTCAGAAACTTTGTTATACTCGCTGTTACAGCTTCTTACAGGGAAAAGATACAGAGTAAAATCAGAGTTGTCTTCTCCCAGTAGAGTTTCATTATTCCAGCAAGGACACGTCACAACACATGTGATATGATGTACTGCCAAGAAGGGAAGTTCAACCAAGCCTTGATACCAAGAGTTATTGAGGAGGTCAGTCATGCAGACCAGAATGTAGACCACCACCACCATGAATGACCTTGGCCCCTCAGTCTTCAACACCACACAAAGGATGAGGCGACACAGTGTGGCCCCAGGCCCCAGGTGAACAAAAACAAGTGTTCATAATAAACCACATTTTTTTGCATAACTATCTAGCTTGGCCCAAGGTCCCGGGTATACAAAAACTACTTTATTGGGCAGGATATTCCAAGAGTTTACAGTTGTTCTCCCCAGAGCCAGCCAAGGACCAGCAATTTCTTTGAAATGTGCAGGGTTTGAGTACCTCAAGTTTACTGAGTTAACCCGTCACGGCATAATAATTAAGCAACTACCATGTACCAAGAGCTGTGATACTTAATACTTATCTCATTTAGTATTTAAATACTACCCTCAGAGAAGAATTAACATTTCCTTTTACAAATATGGAAACTGAGGCTCAAAAATGTTATAAGTATTTATAGTCATATAACTAGTGTGGAATCCAAACCCTGTTCTCTCAAACTGTAAAGCCTTTGCTATTTCTACTAAACCATGTTGACTCATAAAACATAAAAATTAAAGTAGCATATTATGCAGTACATCACACATATGGGCACATAAGTATATCTAATAGTCAAAGTTTTTTCTGCTAGTGAAAAAATAATTTTGAAAAACACTGTGAATTTATGGAGGAAGTAAACTAGACTTGTGAACCAATTTTCATTTAAAATATTGACTTTTTATTGAAAGGCTATCTAGTCATAATCAGGTGATTATAACTAAGTCCAATAAATTCAGCAATAAAGCTTTCCTGAAATTAAAAATAAATTCAACCTTCTTTAAATTCAATCTTTTTTTTTCTTTATACCTCAAAAGTTTTTAATCCCCAAAAACATTTGCTGAAACACAAAAGTGACTCACCCATCTATTACGAACAATGTAATTTTTCATCGTAGAAATGAAAATGTATCACCAGTTTCCCTAGGGAGACAACAATGCTTGCTCACTTTAATATGTGTGTGGGTTTTTTCCCCCATTTAATCAGCTAATACTTTTCAAAAGATCTTTTTAATGCCTAAATGAAAGGATTCCACATCAGAGACCTGACCTCCCTATTAAAGCATCTAAAGGAAACCCTAGGAACTTAAAATCCATTCAAAGGCAAATCGCAGGTAGCTTATTGTACAATGCATTAAGAAAAGAAAAGGGAAAAAAAAGCTTCATAAAAACCGTACAGAATTTGGTGAAATTATACCACAAAAATAAAAATTTATCTTAAGCATAAAGAAACAAATTCAGAGCCAAAAACTTATTATAAAAGTGCTTTGTAACCAGCCAGGAGGGGAGTCTTTATGAAAAACTTCAGAATTTGTCACTTTTTCAATCAAAATTTCTGATTACAACTTAATGTTGGGAAGGCCCAAAAAAGAACAAAACACACATTTTTCAATAGATTTAAAAATCTAAAATTTTTACAGCTAAATTTCAACATCTGAAAACGTAAGTTTTACTACAGACAACAGGAGTAGAATGAATTACTAAACAGTAAATGAAGTAATATAGATATGAATACTTTTTAAAAACAAATTAAGATTTTTAACATACCATAAACATGTTTCTGAAGTTATTCAAATCAGTCAAGAAGTCTTCTACGGACACCTTCTTCACGTCGATGGCATAGTACGCCATTATATTCTGGTATAACTTGTCCATGTTTCCATGTAATTTTGAAAGTTTCTCATATTGTTCTTTTGCACTGATAACAAAGCTGTATATTATAGTTAAGGTACTCTGAAATTTACAAACAAATGTTTTAGGGAAAAAGAAATCCTTAAGTAATATGTTTTAATTGTTAGCCATTATTACACATCTCCAAAATGCCAAAACTATTAGAGTTAACCATTCTTACAATTCAATCCATACTGTACAGTGATGAAATCTTCACTGTGATTCCTAATTAACAGTGGTAAAACAATCAGAAAAGTTAAGTATTTAACATTTTGCTTTTACGATTGGGTTCAAGGATATTTTTCTTCTAATTTGCCTATCTTATCAGATCCCATAATATGATTTAAAATCATAGTTCAGTAGTTTCAATAATATTCAAATGTCTCTTTATACTTTCTAAAAATCTAGATCAAAATAGTACTAGCGGGCAATGCATTTATATCTAGTATCATTTTTAATCCTTGAATGAACAAGATTCTGTACCTAAAATCAAAAAATCGTAAGCAATTCTAATAATACATACATGTATCTCCATATACTGTCTTGTGAAACAACCATATTTGTGAAATGCTATAGGTGAAGTGAATTTATGTAAATAGAAATCACATTTCAAATGCATTCAGAAATTATCATTACATGGAACTTTTGCTGATTCATTTGTAATGTACAGTAAGCATCCCTTTATTTACCTACCAAGTTCAGAAATCAATGTTGGTTCATTTATTCAATCTATGAACTAAAATTTATGTCCCAAATACATCCACACAGATCATTTATATAGCCTTAGTGAAGTCACTCAGTCATGTCCGACTCTTTGTGACCCCATGGACTGTAGCCTATCAGGCTCTTCCATCCATGGGATTTTCCAGGCAAGAGTACTGGAGTGAGTTGCCATTTCCTTCTCCAGGAGATCTTCCCTGACCCAGGAACTGAACCCGGGTCTCCCACATTGTGGGCAGATGCTTTACCATCTGAGCTGCCTTAACTCTCATTTAAAAGAGGAATCATTTTCTGCCTTTGCTTGTCCAAACCTATCATTCTAAGCTTAGTTCAATTCTTCCTCTTCCATGAAGCCCCCTTGTCTAATCTCTGCGGCTAAGAGTGATTACTTGTTCCACTGAGTACACAGCACTTGCAGTCCACTCTACTCTGTGCAATGAAGTTCTTTGTCCTTCTAGTTCAATCCCTTAGACGTGCTTTGTTCTTGCTTCCCTGGTGGCTCAGATGGTAAAGCGTCTGCCTGCAATGTGGGAGACCCAGTTCAATCCCTGTGTTAGGAAGATCCCCTCAAGAAGGACATGGCAACCCGTTCCAGTATTCTTGCCTGGAAAATCCTATAGACGGAGGAGCCTGGCGGGCTACAGTCCATGGGGTCACAAAGACTCAGACACGACTAAGCAACTTGCCACATTTGGGGGGCTAATCACCTGTGACTGTCTGCCCTTTCTCTAGATGTTGTATTAAGTCAAATCATTTGCAACTGTATTGGTGGCGATGACTAATTTCACTCTACTGTCATCACTCTTAAATTGTGGTAGGAAAAATAAGAAGTCTCAAAAGTCTGATGTGAGAGGATATATAGATATATATATATGACTAATTCAAAGCTGTATGGAAGAAATCAACGCAACATTGTAAAGCAATTTTCCTCCAATTACAAAATAAATTTTTTAAAAGCCTAATATAAATCATGGAACTCTCTTCATAAAATCGTGCATATATACATTCATACACAAACACATACAATTTGGATGTAATGTTATGAGCTAACAGAGTTCCTAAAAAGTAGTTGCCCTGGACAACAGGTTGTACTACATGGTGGGTATTCCTAATTGTATGTTCTACAGGTACTCATATTTTGCCTCAACATGACTTATAAGGCTTTCAGGTTTTTGTTTATTTATTTGTAATTGTAGGATAACTGTTTTATAATATTGAGTTTGTTTCTGCCATACACCAACATGAATCACTCCACAAATACTAATAATTTTTTTCTAATACCTAGGAATATGCCCATTCACAGGAATCAGATCAGATCAGATCAGTCACTCCGTCGTGTCCGACTCTTTGCGATCTCATGAACTGCAACACGCCAGGCCTCCCTGTCCATCACCAACTCCCGGAGTTCACTGAGACTCACGTCCATCGAGTCAGTGATGCCATCCAGCCATCTCATCCTCTGTCGTCCCCTTCTCCTCCTGCCCCCAATCCCTCCCAGTATCAGACTCTTTTCCAATAAGTCAACTCTTCGCATGAGGTGGCCAAAGGACTGCAGTTTCAGCTTTAGCATCATTCCTTCCAAAGAAATCCCAGGGCTGATCTCCAGAATGGACTGGTTGGATCTCCTTGCAGTCCAAGGGACTCTCAAGAGTCTTCTCCAACACCACAGTTCAAAAGCATCAATTCTTCGGTGCTCAGCCTTCTTTCACAGGAATAGGCTTGGTAAATAAGTTAAAATAAAGCCCTATTATTCAATAACACTTCTTAGATTTTCAGGTAAGAATCAAGAGTTAATAAAATGTCAGAAATATGCCTGGACATACTTAATAAAAATAGCAAAATTCCATTAAATGATATGATGTGAAAGAGGATCAAGAGCCAAAACCATGGAAATTACATGGTCTTTTTCAAACAGCTAGAGTTTTAAATATTCTTATCGTTGTTATCTGACGGAGGAGCCTGGTGGGCTGCAGTCCTTGGGGTTGCTAAGAGTCAGACATGACTGAGCGATTTCACTTTCACTTTTTACTTTAATGCATTGGAGAAGGAAATGGCAACCCACTCCAGTGTTCTTGCCTGGACAATCCCAGGGACAGGGGAGCCTGGTGGGCTGCTGTCTATGGGGTCACACAGAGTCCGACACGACTGAAGTGACTTAGCAGCAGCGGCGGCGGCAGCATCATTGTTATCTGTATAACAATTTGCTCCCAAAGGAAATGAAGTACAACTTTAAATAGTGGAATTACTGACAAAAAATGCTAAGATTGTGATTGAATTGCAATGATGTTGGAAATAGCCAAATAAATTCTCAGAAGTATAAATGACTATCTGATAGAATGGAATAAAGGGCCACTTTAATGAGGCTAGTGATGGGTACTATCTCATTAAGAGATAGCAGAACCTTCAGATTAAAAAAAAAAAATCATCATCATTTGAAAGAAAAAGCAAACACAGGTGTTCTCATGCCAATTGTTGAACTTCAGTTAGAAATTAATGCCCATAATTGTAGTAGTAACAAGGCTTTATTTTTTCCCCAGCACAAGTCCTATATTTATAAAAAGCTTTACAGAAAGGCAGGCTATTCAACAAAAGTTTGATAAAATTCATTACAGAAACATTGATATATATCCAATTACATGACACTTTTGTGAAATCTATTTTCTTTTCCTTTATCAAGACTAAGGCAATATTCTGATGAACTTCTACTTGACCCAGTGGAATTTCCCCATTTGAAAGGTACAAGAGAACCAGATCTGTGTTCACACACGCTGGACAACATATGTTTAGTTTTGGCCAACTGAGTAGTCAGACTGAGATTTGGGATTTAAACAAATTCTGTTCATTCGCAAGCAATACAGCACAAATAGATTCTACTGTTATTGGCATATCATTGCACCTCCCCACCTAAGACACCTTTTACTTCCATTAATCACGTTACAAGGATCAGCTTCAACCGGTGCTACACATCTAACACCTTTAAAAGATCTTCTCAATGACCCGGGACCCAGACGGCCAGGCAGTCAGCTAATCTACAAGTATTCACGAAGCCCCACTGAGAACATCTCTTCTAGACACAATGGAAAACCCTGGCTAACAAGGTAGCAAAGTCCCCATTTCCATGAAACATGCATTCTAGAGAGTGGTGACAGACAGTAAATAGATGAATGAGATATTCAGACAAGAATAGGGTGATAAAAACAAACGTTTGTTCGTGATATTGTACAGGGCGACAGAGCCTAACTTATGCAGAGTAGTGAGGGAACTCCTGGCTGAGAAAGTGACAGTGACCGGTGCATGCCTGTCAAGCCCAACACGGTGAATGTACCAAGACCTCTGCGAAGGAAGAGATCACTGTAGACCTGAGGCTGTACAGAGGATGAAGAGCAGCGTATTTTAACCCAAGTCTTTAAAGTTTGTTGACAATGTGTTAAATGGAAAACAAGTGAGGGAAAGCAAGGGGAAAAAAAGGAGGAAAGACTAATTTAAGAGAAAAAATCTGCTCTTACAAGTCACTCGATTACCTAACTCCCCACTCTTGCAAGTGGACCGTGTATTGTGCAAGTTTACATTTCCCTCAGTCCACTCTTCCATTTTACTTCCTAATCACACTTAAATTAAATTAAAATGTACCAAGTTGCGTTACCAGAAAACTTCTGTGCTTCATGCAGTGTGAAATATAGATACAAGTAATACGCAAGTCTTCCTCTCAAGGAATTTATTGGGACAGTTTTAGCATCTACCTAGTAATTTCTGGAGTGTCCAAAATATTGTTATACAGCGGGATAGCAAAAAGGAAAATGTGAAAATAAACTGTGATCACAAAGAAGAAATTTGAGGACTAAAAAATTGAAAAGTGACAAATAACTTGTCATGTAAGTTCTATGGCAAATACAAAAATATCAAGTAAAATGATTTTTTCTACGAGACTTGGGAGACAGTGGGACATGGAGAAAAGAGAAATGCAAAGGCCTGTGTAAGGAGAATTCTGAGGGTGATGTGCTAGGATCTATTTGTTATTTTTCCTCAAGATATATTCCAGAATGTAAAGGTCAAAAGAAAGGAATAAGCATCGCATGACACTAATCCTGGCATTTTCCCAGTTTCTCATGGACAAAGAATTTTAAAAGTATGTACACCTAACAATATTGGTGACCCTACCACAAATCACATAACAAATATTTCAGGCAAATACTTACAGTGAAATTACTCTAATTACACTTCTCACCAGACTTATTAGCAACTGAAAAGTAGGGTAATTATTACTAAAAAGTTAATGTGATAATGAAATAACTGTGTATGCCTTTTAAAGAATATAATTTTGTATTTTTTAATATTAAGATGTGCATGTAAAGAAAACAAGTACTGCTAGAATAAAAATACAATATACTATAATTGAGTGCTACTCATGAAATTTCATGAAATTACAATAAAATTGTATCACTATAATATAAAACAATTAACAAATTATTTAATAGTTCAGTAAATCATGATTGTTCAATCTAGATATCTATTTGCATAAATGAACCATTAATAACTTTGATAACACACATATTCTTTCAGAATTAACTGATGAACCAAACGTTTGATATGTCTTTCAACTAATAAGCACTAATACCTAAAACATAAACAAACTGCCAGAGTTAACAACCCCAACTTTAGTTAAACACAGGTTTATTTATTGTGCATTTAGTCCCCAAATTCTTCCATTTTCTAAGATGTAAGAAGCTCACAATTTTCCATTTTAATAAAATCTGTATAAATGTATTTAATATTCAAAATCTGACTTGTTGTCAGTCCTAATTAAAGTAAACAAAGCTTTGCAATGAATGAATTTAATTACTTAGAAACTAGTATGTTTAAAATGAAAAGCAAACGAGTGCAATCTAATCTCAGCAAAGAATATTTATGATTACAAGCTTTGTCAATAGCAAAGTGCACCAACTGTTCATATATCTGACTTCCAAGAGATACATGAATGCTAATCAGTTCATTAGAGGCATCTAGGTTGTGATATTTAGCGACAGGATGTAGGAGCTTTCTTGTCCATGGAGTATAATTGTACTCAGAATGAAAAATTGTTTCCAACAAAGCTTCATCCTTCCTGTTTCTGATTTCCTGCTGGCTGCTTTTTATGAGCTGCATACCTTTCAATAAGCCAACATCATTCAGCTTCTGTGTCATATGAACACAAATATGGATAGGTCCTGAATTGTCTGCTGAGCAGGATTCTACTAACCTTATTCTAATCTCAAGAATTTATTTCAGGTCCTATGTTCCAGATAACTGAGATTCATAATTAGTACATGCACAACGTATTACTGGAAATTGTATGCAAGCAAAACCTTTTCAAAAATGCTTCCTATCTATAGGGAACAATAAAAAGTGCCTCAATGAACAGTTCTTAATGATCACAATATTGTCACATATGAATATTGTAACATCATAAAATGGTGGGTGGGGGGAGTTAAGAATGATGCAACATGTAATTCTAGAATAATAAATAAGGCTTAACCATACTTTGCCAAAGGAGAAGGTGTGGCAAACACCTTGGATAAACACAGATTTCATCTTCAGTTTTCAAAACATAACCTTCTCAAATGTAGTGATAAAGATATCCTGCCTAATAAAAGAAGAAACTGTGTCGATAGGAAACATATGAAAGGAAACAAACACATTAGCCTGAATTGATTATTGCTCGAGTGAATTTTTATGATATTTCCCAAAAGAGATGGTGCAGAAAGCTAAAACTGAACTAATTCACAATTAAGCTGAAAGTATACAGGACAATAAAGTCTATGACAAGCCAAATAATAATTTTGTGATTTGCCAAATCTCAGGGAAGAAGAAATGAAAAGAGGAAAAGTAGTTATTTTAAGTATCTCAGTTTAACATAAAATATTAGGAGTATCTACTTATAAGTGCTTGTTTAGAAGTGGGTTATCCTTTCACATGGAATTCTGAAGCCCATATGGGATTTTAAAAATGTACAGTTGTAATATTTTATTATAAGACAAAAGATATGTCTCTAATTTCACAGAATGGTTTGGAAAGCAACTCAACATTAGTTTCTGGAAATAAAAAAAAAAAGTTTATTACTTCAATTACTCATTACAGATGAGTTCACTGACAAAGTGGGGCTTCCCTGATAGCTCAGTTGGTAAAGAATCTGTCTGCAATGCAGGAGACCCAGGTTTGATTCCTGGGTCGGGAAGATGCCCTGGAGAAGGGATAGGCTACCCACTCCAGTATTCTTGGGCTTCCCTTGTGGCTCAAGTGGTAAAGAATCCGCCTACAATGCGGGAGACCTGGGTTTGATTCCTGGGTTTGAAAGAACCCCTGGAGAAGGGAAAGGCTGCCCACTCCAGTGTATAGTCCATGGGGTAGCAAAGAGTCAGACATGACTGAGCGACTTTCACTTCCCACTGACAAAGTTAGTGCAACCAAAGATAATGAAATTCAAAGAACCTTAAATTAAGCAGGACACTCCTAATGTTATTAGTTTTTATGTATATATGCATATCTACAGACATACATACACACATGTATTGGTCCATTTAACTTGGGTCAGGAAAATACCTATACCAGTAAGACTGTGTAAGTTCAGTTTTGCTTTTTGGAACAGTGTAGTATTTCTAAAGGAAATTTTAAAGTTTCTCGAATATGCGTTAATTTTTGATATGTAAAAATTCATTGTTGAAATTAAGCTGACAGGCACACCAGTTTATAAAGTCTTCTTCTGCTTCAAAAGTATTGGTCCATTTCAAAAGTATCTATATCACAGCATGATATTAAATTCAAACTTCCTCAAATTGAGTCTTTCTATCCTTTCAATTTACCATGAACATCAGAAGGAAATAGGGCATATGGAAGAAAAATGAGGAGAGAATGTATTAGATTAATAAAAAGGAAAAAAAGGAATAAAATTAACAGAATAAATCTCTGTATTATTCACTACAGGCAAAACCCTTGATAAATTTCCTTGCAAGAAGGTAAAGGATAAATTTTCTGTAATTGGGCATTATACAGTGATTTCTGGTTATGCAAGTACACTTAAAAGGTTAAGTAAATTGTATTCCTAATTGACTAGTCATTTAAAGTTATTTAGATATCAAAGGATATGGACATCTTTGTCACAAACTTATCATGCAAGTCTTCAGGAGGGGGAAAGATTTTCAAATCTTTCTCAAGCTGTTGAAGTTGTCTTCCCATCTGCTTCAAGTTCTTTTCCAGGGTTTCTACAGAAACTAAAAGAGAGAATATTATATGCCTTAAAAGGACAAAATCATAATATAAAAAAGTAAAATATTCTAGAAACAAAACACATGAAAAACCTTACAATAACAATGAAAAATCCACAAAAATAAAGGAAAGGCGAATTTCAGTTAAAGTTTTAAAAACCTTTTAAATTTTAAATCCAGAAATGAAGAAAACAAAAGATTTTTAAAAACAGGAAAATTTTGGTAAAGCTCACATACACAAACCACATTTAAGAAATATCTTTTGTTGAAAATCAAAGTCCTTGACCTGCATAAACAATACAAAATAATCAGTCAATTAAGAAAAAGACGGCATAGATCAGTCTTATGGACTTCTGTGGGAGAGGGAGAGGGTGGGGGGATTTGGGATAACGGCATTGAAACATGTATAATATCATGTATGAAACGAGTCGCCAGTCCAGGTTTGATGCAGGATACTGGATGCTTGGGGCTGGTGCACTGGGACAACCCAGAAGGAGGGTATGGGGAGGGAGGAGGGAGGAGGGTTCAGGAGGGGAACACAGGTATACCTGTGGTGGATTCATTTTGATATTTGGCAAAACTAATACAATATTGTAAAGTTTAAAAATAAAATAAAATTAAAAAAAAAAGAAAAAGATGGCAAAGAAAGAGTATGTTTTTAAAATTAAATCTATTTCAACACAATTTGAGCACTTTTCAAAATGATGGTCTTTTGAGAGGGGAAAAATGTACAAAGAAAAGATGGGGAAACTCTGCTCTCTTGTCCAAGGTCACCTACATCAAGAATGAAAAGATATCAGGGGTTCTTTGAGTACATGGGAAACAAATTTCAAACTTTCTTTACTGTTACTCTGAGAACAAGTAAACTCAGTTTATTAAATAATAAAGTGTTTTTGTGTATACATCCTTGCCTAGTAAAAGTCACAAGTAATCCACATAAAGCTAAACCCAGGGGAATATACTTAAGTATTCTGTGGATAGATGGATGGTTGGAAGACAAATAAACTGTATTTTTAATTAACATTTAAATTAAATGTATTAACACATTATTGAACAAAATCACATACTTAAAATATTATGATTAAATCACTGATCACATTTTACTACACACAGACAAACATCAAATCTGGCAGATAGATATCTAGAGAAAAGACAAATAAGTCTGAGGGACTTCCATGTAACAAAAAGCACAAGGCAAACACTGGGAAGGAACATAAGTGGATTATTTGTTTTTATCTGATGTCTAATACATCATTCTAACACCATCCACTTCTCCAGTACCTACTGGTGTCTCCCAATTCACTGACACTCATTGCCTGGAGTTAGCCCAGAACCCACATGTTTAAGGACTCAGTCCCATAAAGACTGCCCTTATTTGAGAGGGCAAGTTATGGGGATCACCTGTACTTCTAACCAATGATAAATTCAGGGGTTCTCATGCACTCCCCGCACCCCTTTTATTTTCTATAATTTACTGGGATGCCTCACAGAACTTGCAGAAGTACTGTACCTGCTACTACAGCTTTTATTGTAAAGGATCGAACTTAGGAATAGCCAAATGAAGACATGTACAGGGCAAGAACACGGAAGGAGGGCTGCACGAGGCCCCACGTTCTCTGGGTGCAGTGCATGCATGGCCTCCCGGAGCACCCACGTGTTCACTGTAACATAAGGCCTCTGTGCCTCTTCATCTCAGCGTCTCAGCAAAGCCTCACAGCACAGCTGCGATTAACCTGATCGTGGGCTCTCTTGCCTGACCTGGAGGCGAGAGGGAGGGCTGAAACGTGTGTCCCTCTGACCTCCTGGTTGGTACTTCTGTCAACCAGTGCCCCATCCTGAAGTTCCCCAAGCTGGCCCTGCTCCCACCTGCCCTGAGTCATCTCGTTGGCATACAAAGACACTCATCATGTAACAAGGATATTAGGAACCAGGACATAAGTCAAATGCATAGTTTTTCCTCTGTCCCATGGACACGGCAGTGTGTGTCTGGTCAGCAGGCGGGACCCCAGTGCCTGCAGGCAGGCTGAGAGGGGCGCACTTCTGATCCACGAGCTGTCCTCAGAGCTGCCTGGCGGCCAGGCCTGTGCTCAGCGGGGGCCGGCGGCTCGTGACTGGAGACAGAGCGCAAGCTCCTCAAGGGGTGGGAGAAGGGCTTCAGGCAAAGGCTTCCAGGGGATCCTGGGAGCCCTTCCCAACTCATGGGCAGCCAGCTGGGTCAGGGATGATGTTCTATCACCACATGAGCAAAAGAGGAAGAATGTCACCTCATATTTTACCTCACTGATATTTCATAAATATCAACTGCTGTAATATAGGATGAAGAATTGTAAAGTTTAAAAATAAAATAAAATTTAAAAAAAAAAATAAAAAATAAAAATAAAATGGATTATGAGATGTTAATCTTATTCGGAGAACTCAGTAAGACTCAGTGAATGCCTTAAAGACTAAAGCAATACTAAAATCAAAGGAAACAAACAAAGAAACAAAATCACCACAACCATCATCATTGCCAGGAAAAGTGCTGTAGAAAGAAAAGTTGCTAATTTTAACAGTAAAATGTTTGGGATGTTAGGAAACTCTAGGGCATATTCAAACATCTAAGGTTGGTATCATAAGGAGAAAAAAGTTGTCTCACAAAATGGTTCTGTGGCTACTTAACAGATAAGCTAAGCAAAGTCGCTTCAGTCGTGTCCGACTCTGTGTGACCCCATAGACGGCAGCCCACCAGGCTCCCCGGTCCCTGGGATTCTCCAGGCAAGAACACTGGAGTGGGTTGCCATTTCCTTCTCCAATGCATGAAAGTGAAAAAGTGAAAGTGAAGTCGTTCAGTCGTGTACGACTCTTCACAACCCCATGGACTGCAGCCTACCAGGCTCCTCCGTCCATGGGAGTTTCCAGGCAAGAGTACTGGAGTGGGGTGCCATTGCCTTCTCCACTTAACAGATAGAAACCCCATTAAGCCGTTATCTAAGCTTCATCAGTTCTACTTGATTACATTATTTGTGCATTATAGTTAAGGTAATTTAACTGTAATTGATCAACTTTTCACTGCTGGTTTTTAAATAAAGACGAAACCACAGTCAGAAGAAAGAAAGGTGCATGCAAGTTCTATGTGAATAAAATACAACTGAATGCTCAGGGCCATCTGATGTATAAACTAAAGAGCATCTAAGAATGTCCTTGGTGCTCTTCAGTAATTATATATATGAAGACAGTACCCACATACATCTTTGGACACAGTTTAACCACATAGCTTAACTTGAACGTGTCTCAAGTTCTTTGAGGTCAGTGATGATAATTTTTGCTATTAGAAGTCCCAACGGGAACAGAGAATTTTAAACTGCACTCCTTGAAAGTGTTAATTTATTGGTATCTCTGTATGTGATGTGTATGGATTTTATCTTTCAATTATGTCACATTTCTTGACCAATAAGTTAATCTTATCTTTTTATTCCTTTTCATTATTTAGAAGTAACAAAATAGTCATCATAAAACAGAGTTGACTAGATATTTTTAAGGCACTTTCAACTTCTGCATTATACTGTTTTCAGTCAGATGGGATATCCCTGAGTCACCTCAGACACTGTGTGTTTCTGCTCCCAGCCAACCGCCCATCTGCAATATCCATATGACTGTGGGCAGTAAAACCATAATGCTGTCTTCTGTGCTGGAGACCTGCTAGTCTTGACCCTTCCTCCCTTGAACTCTCAGATCCAAAGGATTGTGACATCCCTCACATGGTACTTGACAAATAAAACCTACTTGCTTGCTAAGTTGAAAACCACTCAAGGGATCTGGAACACTAATCTCTTTTTTGACCTCTGGTCTCCTACTGTTTCTCTCAGAGCCATATCCAAACTGTACATGGAAGTTTTCAGACAAACATTAGTTTCAAGATACTCTGCTGCTGTTGCTGCCAAGTTGCTTCAGTCATGTCCAACTCTGTGTGGCCCCATAGATGGCAGCCCACCAGGCTCCCCTGTCCCTGGGATTCTCCAGGCAAGAACACTGGAGTGGGTTGCCATTGCCTTCTCCAATGCATGAAAGTGAAAAGTGAGAGGGAAGTCTCTCAGTCGTGTCCGACTCTTAGCGACTCCATGGACCGCAGCCTACCAGGCTCCTCCGTCCATGGGATTTTCCAGCCAAGAGTACTAGAGTGGGGTGCCACTGCCCTCTCCGAAAGATACTCTACCTCTGCTTAAAAACCAGACAAGAAACTCCTTACACAGCAACATCAGAGTTCCACCAACAGCGCAGTCCTATTTCCTAACCTGCCACACTTCATACCCCAATCAACTCCTAGTTTGATTCCACCCAATGCCCTTCATCTATTCCGTACCTGATGCCGGAAACAGTGTTGTCTATCTGCTTTGCCCACTCCAACCAAGTCACTCCTGTTCATACTTTTAGAGTAAGAGGCCAAAACGCCAATCTGGTCCTGGTGATGCCCCCTCCCACCTGTCAGGCCTAGCAATCATATCTATCTTTGCAAGGATGACACCCATTATTTTTAGCATGTGTCTTCCTCTCCGAACTGCCCAGGGATTCCTGAGGAGAGAGACCTATATTTTATGCATCTTTGCACCTTGGTTTACATAACACAGGGCAGATACTCAAATATTTGTTCAAAGAATGAATTTTGGGTTTAACTTTAACCTCTCAAGAGGTTAAAACACTAAAAAGGGAAAACATAATAGATTAAATATCTAAAACTTTAAAAGCTAAGACACAGACTTTTCTCCAAGTGGCTAGTCATTATGATAATTATACACTAGAGGTGTTAGAAAAGCTCTGAATAAAAGTTAAAATCACAACTATAAATATTTAGATTCAGAAATCATGATACAGAAATCATGTATATAGGTTCTCTGCAATATGATGTCCTCTATGATTTACCACATTAAGATTTCAAATAAAAATGGAGAAATTGCATACATTTATGTAATCTCTGTAATTAAATACTAATCATCTATGAATATCTCCTGGAGGTGTTGGTCCTTATTTCATAACAAGCTTACTAAGAAATGTCACACTCATTTTTACATACCATGATACACTACTGAGGAGTTGATGTCATTGAAGAATGCTTTAAAAGCAACATATTACCAAAAAACAATGTAAACACGCAAACTAAATTACCCTTCCTATTCTAAACACAATTGTTCTATGAGACAAACTAAAGCCTATAGCATTTAAAGCTCCAAACATATGATTTTTCCTAGACAACTGTAATAATAAAGCTTTAAGAGTATTTCACAATACGCACGTCAAAAATAATACACTGGATGGACATGATGGACAAAAACCTCAGTAGCATTAAAAAAATCTTTAATATTAAGTAGGCTGAAGACAAAATCTAAGTTCTAGAGTATCATTATAAAATGCATTATGTTGACAGAAAGTATAAAACTAAAATAAGATGGTACAACAGCACAAACTCAAAATAAATTGCAGTTTGGTTCATAACAAGCAAACGTGTAAACTTAAAAATGCAATGCTTCTTTTAGCATTATCGGCCGATAACGACTATCGGCCATGACTGGCCGATAATCCTCAGCTTGCCTCCTTCTGCTCAGTTTTTCCTTTTTTTCATTGTCTTGATTCTTGCATGCATAGGAGCGTGCTCAGTCGCTCAGTCCTGTCCAACTCTGTGGGACCCCATGGATTGTCGTCTGCCGGGCTGCTCTGTCCATGGGATTTTCCAGGCAAGAATACTGGAGTGGGGTGTCATTTCCTCTCCCAGGAGATCTTCTCAAGCCAGGGAGCAAATGTGCATCCCTGGTGTCTCCTGCCTTAGCAGGTGGATTCTTTACCACTGGGCCACCTGGGAAGCCCTGTTCTGATTCTTGTTGTTGTTCTCGTTCAGTCGCTCAGTCCTGTCTGAGTCTTTGTGACCCCATGGACTGCAGCACGCCAGGCTTCCCTGTCCATCACCCTGTCTGATTCTTGAGGGGATCCCATATAATAATACATTTTATAATTTGCATTAGGTATTAATTTGCTTATGTTCCACTTAGGATTTTTCAACTTTATGATGGTGAGGAAAGCGATATGCTTTCAACAGAAAGCATACTTTAGACCTTGAATGTTGCTCTTTCTCTGGGCTAGCAATGTTTGGGACATGCTCTCATGATGATGGAGAGCAAGCTGCAGCTCCCAGTCATCCCATGTGGGTGAAGAATTAATATACTTACGATCTGTACCCATACAACTACTCTGGTTTTCACTTTCAGGACAGTAATCAATAAACAGTATAAGACATTCAACACCTTCTTATAAATTAGGCTGTTAGA
The DNA here is from genome assembly GCF_055505025.1 of Bos grunniens. Lineage (NCBI taxonomy): Eukaryota > Metazoa > Chordata > Mammalia > Artiodactyla > Bovidae > Bos > Bos grunniens. The sequence continues at coordinate 2,842,478 of NC_141176.1, read as the reverse complement.
TGATTTTGCCCAACTAGAGGTGAATATGAGTGTTCTAAACATGGTTAGGCTAGGGTAAGCTGTGATCTTTGGTTAGGAAGATGTATTCAATGAGTTTTCAACTTAGTTTCAACTTGTGAGGGTTTATCTGAGTGTAACATCATCATAAGTCAAGGAAGATCTGTTCAGACAATGAGGGTTTTGTTACATTTTTCTACACATCACACTGCAAGGGAACCACCTCTCTCTCTGGTGGAGTCTGGAGGAAGGGAAGGCAGAGGAGAGGAGGCGCACAGCGGTGGTGGGCTCTGGTCGGCCCTGCGGAGCCGCGTCACCCACGCCAGGGCGAGAGCAACAGCCCTGCCCTCCCCCACCAGGAGGAGGGCGTGAAAGACACAAGACTGTTAGAAGAGAAAGCAGTACTGATGGGAGAAATCTATCTAATGGAAAACCATATTTACCTAAGAAGCTGAAAACTACTTTCTACCAATAAGATGTTCAAGACTATGGTAAATACTATACAAAACAGACCAATAATAGAGATGTTTGTAACATTATTCAAAATGTTACCTCAAGATAATGATTTTGTGCACGTGTGTGTGGGAGGGAGGCTCAGATGGTAAAGAACCCATGTGCAGTGCAGGAGACCCAGGTTCCATCCCTGGTTCGGGAAGATCTCATGGAGAAGGGAATGCAACCCACTCCAGTATTCTTGCCTGGAGAATTCCATGGACACAGGAGCCTGGCAGGCTACTTTATGGGGTTGCAGAGTTGGACATGACTGACTAAAAACACACGCACATGGTAAATATTAAGAATAGACTGATTTGCAAATTGTGCAATGAGTTTTCATGTATGGCTACAGGAGACCATGCAGGCTTACAAGTCCTGGACTGTGTATCTCTCAACTTGATACATGACAATTATTTTTGTGCTGCTTAGATCTTTGCCCCGAACTCCAATTTGCTGGTTGAATATCTTTCCTTAATGTTTAACAGGCATCTTAAACTCACATTTTCAAACTGGAACTTATCTTCCTCCTGGACTATGCTCCTGCATCTCAGTAAATGATTGGTGTTATGACTCCCCTCTTTCCCTCATACCCCACACATCCAGTCCCAGGATAAATCCAGTTGGTTCTACCTTCAACGTAGATGCTTTGCTTAAACACTCTCACCTCCCTTGCTACCTCTTCCTGGTCCCAGCCAACATTCTTTCTCCCTGGGATTATTATTACAGCATCAAGTGGTTTCACTGCTTCCGTCACTGTTCCCCATGTTTTCCTAACAGAGCAGCCAAAGCAATCCTTTGAAAATGCAAGTCAGCTGTCACTCTTTTGCTCAAAACCCTTCCGATGGCTCCCCATCTCAGAGCAAAATTAAAGTCCTTACAATGACCAGCAAGTCCCATGGGATGTCACCTCTCTGATCGTATCACCTGATACACCCTTCTCCACCCCCAATCCCGGGTCACACCTGTATCTAGGGCTTAGGCTCCTGTGCGCCCCTCTTGTTATGTGCTTCTCTCACAGACCTTGTCTTACCTCCTCACACTTTATCAGGTTTTCATGCAAAGGTCTTCTCTGATCTCTTAAATTCCAAAAAAAATAGTATGTGGCCTAGAATTCCACAGCTAACCACCCAACATGATATACACTGACTTCTCTCTGGTCTGTATAAATTTCCAGAGACCAGAGACTTCTTTTGTGTTCATGTACTCTATCCAGTGGGCTTCCCTGGTGGCTTACGGTAAAGAATTCACCAGCCAATGCAGGAGCAGTGGGTTCAGTCCCTGGGTCGGGAAGATCCCCTGGAGAAGGAGATGGCAGTGCACTCAGTGTTCTTTTCTGAAGATCCCATGGACAGCGGAGCCTGTGGGCTATATAGTCCATGGGGTCACAGAAGAGGGGAACATGCCTTACAAGTTAAACAACAACAACAACTCTCTCCAGTACCCCGAATGGCACCTGAGATACAAGATATATTCAAAAAACAATTCATCAAACACTGACTGAGTGAATGCATCATATATGAGCCGCTGTCACCTTTTTTTCTGTCACTCAACGTCAGTCTAAGACTTATTCTTTTTTGTTTGGTTGATTTTGTTTTCTGTTAGTCTAATCCTTATTAGTATAAGTGCCTAGGACAGTGTTTCCTAGGCAGTGAGAGTTCAATAAACATTTTGAAAAGAATCCTTTCAAAACACATCAAAAACTATTAATGAACACTATTTCTTTTTTTCAGAGAATATGTAGTTTGATAGACAGCTGCTGAGAAGCTGACATGATGGTGACAGACATTTATATGCCACATGGGTCTACCAACTGATCAATTTTAAATCTCTGCTTCTGAGAAGAGAGGGGAAGGTTATCTAAGAAGACATTTTCTTCAGGTTTTCCTATGAATGTGAATAAAATCTTTTTGAATGTTTCTATTATTTTTATCATTTATGATCAGTATTAGTTCATATTTCCATATGGCATTTCTCAATAATCCTGGGCTAATAAACTTAATCTCACATAACATGCAAACATCTGCAGGAAAAAAGAACTGTAAGTCATTGAAGACCTGCTGGAGACTACTTGGTTTCAAAGGCTATTTAGTAGTAGAAACCTTTTTTTTTCAAAAGAAATCTTCTACCAAACTTCAAAATACGAAATAAAACTCTAGTGTCAGGCTGCAGCACAGAGGGTAAAGAGAATCCATTTTCCAAATTCCACTCCCTATGCTGATGTATCCAACTGGTGAAAATGCACTGGGCTATACATTTATGATTTGTGCAAATTCTTTTATGTATGTTATTCTATAATTTTTAGAAAAGTACAAAAGTCTTTTAACAACATAAATCTACAAAATTCTTGGTCCTGTACGCTAAAGCTTCCATATATTTCAGGCAAGATGCAGCTGGAAACCGTTCAAACAACTTTGAGAATATACATTAAAATTAATAATACATATTTACAGAGATCCATGTTTACTGCATCATTAATAACAGCATAGGAAGATATGTGTAAATAAGAAATTATTACTGAAAAGCAACAGCAACTACAACTACTACAAAAGCAGAGAATATTACACAGTGCTTACTAGGTCCTATATACAATTTTATAAATATTTACACACAGAAACCTATGGAGTCCTCACATCAAAGCTCTAAATTAAATACTAGTATCATCCCCAGTTTCAATGTAAGAAAACAGGGCCCAGCGAGGATGAGAAATGGGCAGTCGGGAGTTTAAACCCCATCTGTCTAGTCTCAGAGTCTATGATGGTAACAACAGCCTCTCCCTTAATATAAGGTAGAACTATTCTGAAAGAGATGGGAATACCAGATCACCTGACCTGCCTCGAGAAACCTATATGCAGGTCAGGAAGCAACAGTTAGAACTGGACATGGAACAACAGACTGGTTCCAAATAGGAAAAGGAATATGTCAAGGCTGTATATTGTCACCCTGCTTATTTAACTTATATTCAGAGTACATCATGAGAAACGCTGGGCTGGAAGTAGCACAAGCTGGAATCAAGATTGCCGGGAGAAATATCAATAACTTCAGATATGCAGATGACACCACCCTTATGGCAGAAAGTGAAGAGGAACTAAAAAGCCTCTTGATGAAAGTGAAAGAGGAGAGTGAAAAAGTTGGCTTAAAGCTCAACATTCAGAAAACGAAGATCATGGCATTCGGTCCCATCACTTCATGGGAAACAGAGGGGGAAACAGTGGAAACAGTGTCAGACTTTATATTTTTGGGCTCCAAAATCACTGCAGATGGTGACTGCAGCCATGAAATTAAAAGACGCTTACTCCCTGGAAGGAAAGTTATGACCAACCTAGACAGCATATTAAAAAGCAGAGACATCACTTTGCCAACAAAGGTCCATCTAGTTAAGGCTATGGTTTTCCAGTGGTCATGTATGGATGTGAGAGTTGGACTGTGAAGAAAGCTGAGTGCCGAAGAATTGATGCTTTTGAACTGTGGTGTTGGAGAAGACTCTTGAGAGTCCCTTGGACTGCAAGGAGATCTAACCAGTCCATTCTAAAGGAGATCAGTCCTGGGTGTTCATTGGAAGGACTGATGCTAAAGCTGAAACTCCAATACTTTGGCCACCTCATGCGAAGAGTTGACTCATTGGAAAAGACTCTGATGCTGGGAGGGATGAGGGGCAGGAGGATTAGGAGACGACAGAGGATGAGATGTCTGGATGGCATCACCAACTCGATGGACATGAGTTTGAGTGAACTCCGGGAGTTGGTGATGGACAGGGAGGCCTGGCGTGCTGCGATTCATGAGGTTGCAAAAAGTCGGACACGACTGAGCGACTGAACTGAACTGATCACGTTTTTATTTCACTCACTGAAGTCATTTATTAGAACTATTGAAATCATCACTACCTGTCAATAAAACCTCCTTAAATTCAGAGGCATGTTAATAAATTTCAGTTTTAATTGCTTCACAAGCTCATCAACAATAACCCTTAAATGCCCAAACATTTCACAACATAATATAAATGTGTTCCATATATAAACCTAACAGTGTACTCTTATTTTATAATTAGTTTTTATAATTAATTTTAGTATTATTTTATAATACTCAGAGATGATGGTGCTGCCTCCATGCACTTATGGGAGTTATAACAAGGATGGCAGGATTCGGTTGAGTAGTGTCTCCCAAGCTCCACATCCGCCCAGCTCAGAATGTGACTTATTTTCAAACAGGATCTTTGTAAAGAGTTAAGGATCTCAAGATGAAATCATCCTGGTGGGACCTAAATCAAATGACTGATGTCTTTGTAGTGAGAAGTGAGAACACAGGGGCACAGAGAAGAAAGCACTATGAAAACAGGGCAGACCAATGCAAGACTTGGTGACAGCCACCAGGAGCTGAGAGACAGGCACTGGATGGCCCCTCCCCAGAGGCTCCAGAAGAACCCAATCCTACCAACACCTGGATTTCTGTATTCTAAACAGCTAGGTACTAAATTTATGCTATTTAAAGCGACCGGAGTGTAGTGATAGCTCATGGCAGCCCTAGGAAACTAATACAACTACTAATTCAAGACTCTGTAAGCTGTATGAACAGTCTGGTTCTGGGAAGCAGTTAGCAGTTCTACCTTCAGCATCTTTTCAGCTCCACGACTCTTCACCCAGTTGGTTACATGTCAACCTTGTGAGTAATGAAATTTAGCAGCCAGCCAGAACTGTGTTTGCTCCATCCACTGCATAGGCGTCTTTATAGTACATAGATTTGTTATATTTAAGCTATCCTTCAGAACACCCCGGAGTTTTATCTACCTGGTTTGTAATTTCCCACTTCATGTTGCAAAACTGAAGTGCAGTAAATACTGCTTTCTACCCAGAAGCCTAAGAGAGCTCCAAGACCTTGGCTGTCCCTGTTGCCCCTGGCCTGTTACTTGACGCTAGCTCTGGCTCATAGGTGATGCTGACAGAACTGTTCAAGTAGCTATTGCAAATCTGCAGGAGGACAAAAATCTGCAAACACTGTAAACTGCTAGTTTCTCAAAAAGATTAACACTGTATTGATGCCACTTTCAGTCTGCTAACCTCCAAAAAGATATAGAGGTCTTCCTGATGCAGTTTTCTTCTTCATCATCATCTATCAGCCCGAGCAGCAGCCAATTCAGGAAATGTTCCCAGCTCCATATCTCAGAAAGCAATCTTTAACTGCAAGTAGTTCCTTCATGCCAGTGTATTTCAATGTCAGTCTACAGAGTCCTTAATCCTTCTAGAGATTTTGGCCATAATCTTTCTGTATTCCTTTCTGCTGCCTTCCAAAACAGTTTACATTTGTATTATAAAATAGTGTAATATTTACAACCTCATATGCAAGTCGCCAATTTCAACTTTAGATGCCAAATTTACATAGACAGTCCGTGGAAATAAACTGGCAAGATTTAAGTAAAATCCTGCTCACCAAACAACTTGAACCTATTGGTTCTTTACCAGTACACCACATTCCCAGTGCACTATAAATATTTTTCATAAATGCTGCAATTACCTTGTGAATGGTTCATTTGTATTTCATCATACCCTTTTATGTTAAAAGTGTTAACTTGTTGAATGTAAAATTTTACATAAACGGCTCTTTTAGTAAGTATATGCAAACCTACATGTGACTTGCCTTTTTAAAATAAATTTATTTTAAATTATATTTAGTTTGTAGTAATATTAAAATTGTTTTACAATTCCTGAGTATACGTATTAGATGGCTAGAGATGGTCAAAATAGATCATTGAGACATAACTAAACAGGAGTCACAGACTAGCTTTTTGACATAGCTTCTTACTCTCCATCCATATGTAGAATAATATTTTCACTATTTCCACATGCTAATAAAAAAAAGGGTAAAACCATCTATTCATATCTCAATTTTGGAAAAGTGTCAATAGATAATTCAGAGTTCAACTAGTCTTTGTTGGCTACTTGCTTACCAGAAAAATTCAAATATTATATAGTAGCAAAACAGAGAGAGTGGTAAAGAAATATATGCAGATGTAGTGAGCAAAGACATGATGAAACGAAACTAAAATTTGTAAATTTAGCTCAATGTAAATGAATGCATTCAAAAATAAAATCCAGGAGATGTAAGAATGCATTCTGAAAATTAAATGTAAACACTCATGAATATATTTATTTAGAATGCCTCAATATTTCCTCATACATATACTAATTTATGTGTCATACCTATAGTCAAGAAAGAATTGATGCATACTTGTAATAATTATTTAAAATCATGTGATAATTCATGGTTTGTATAAGAACCTTTGCTATTCCTAAACTGATTACTAGTGAACACCCAACACTGCAGGTCTATAACTGTTTCTTCAAATTATCTGATAAAGTAAAAATCATGCAGTATAGGCCACTCTGGGTTTCCTAGGGGACTTAGTGGTAAAGAATCCACCTGCCAAGCAAGAGATGCAGGTTCAGTCCCTGGATCTGAAAGATCCCTTGGAGAAGGAAATGGCAACCCATTCCAGTATTCTTGTTTGGGAAATTCCATGCACAGAGAAGCCTGGCGGGCTACAGTTCATGGGGGTCACAAGAGAGTCGGACACAACTTAGCAACAACAACAAAAAATAGGCCATTCTAATGCCAAAAAACTAAGCAAGAAAAATGTTTCAAGTTATTATATTAATTCGTAAGCTTGATTTCTTCTGAAGCACCTCTCCTTGGCTCTTACTCTCTCTTGTGCACTCACAGGGCTGGTCTTTGTATGCTCAGCCATGATGTCTCCTCTGTGTATTCAAATTGCCTTTTCTTATAAGGACACAAGTCAGACTGTATTAGCGCCCACCCTAAGGGTCCCATTTTAACTTAATCACCAGTTTAAGGGCCCTATCTCCATATACAGTCACATTCTGAGGTACTAGGTTCAACATAGGAAGAGGTTCAACATATGAAGGGCTCCAACATACGGGGACAGAATTCAGCCCACAACAATATAGTTTTTGCTCTTTATTGACAATTCAGTTAAAGTGATATCCTACATGGTTGTTTTTTCTTTTAAGTAAATTATATTATAAATGCCACCCCCCCCCCACTAATGTGTCCTGTCAAATTATTTCATTGTATTGGCGGACATACACACAAATGTGTATATTCCTAAAACTCTAGTATTTTACAGTTGATCTGAAATACCAAAATAATTATTTATCCTGCAAAACTATGAGACTCCAACGTTAGTCTTCATGACACAATGGTTCCAAAAATTATGTTAGCTGTGCTGTTAATTTTGTTGTACAATAAATACTTTTATATATTTACAATATACACTTAAAATATAAAATGAAGCTGAAATAATAAATAATACTGAATATCTAAAATACATATCCAACTTGCTAATACATTTTTAATTGTCATTTTTGGAAGTCTATAACATAAAGAGGTTAATGGAAGACTTTGAAAATGCTTTCTGCTTGTTACAGCAGATGAATTGGAAATTTTCATACACTGTGCATTTCCAGGTGGCAGCCACCTGGAAATTAAGCGCTCTAAGTGCTCACAGTAGGTGAACAAAAGACAAACATTTGGTATTTAGTAAGGCATTTATCATAAAATGTTGGAAAGTCATGAGGAATTGAAAACCAGGAGATGTATTTGACTGACAAATATTTGGGTCAGACCAAGGAATTACTAGCTGAAAGCAAACAAACAGTCTTAAAAGCAGAGAGGTCTATAAAATGGAGCAAACAAAAACTCAAATATAAAACATCAAATAATGCTCCTGAAAGCTGAAAATGTAGAAATGGAAAAAGTTAAAAAAAAAAATAAGAAACAGGCAATCATTAAACCCACTCTGAAAACACACTTATTATTGCCCTCTCTCTGGAAGCTACTTCCTTTCTCAGCACTTCCAGGAATAGTGTCTAACACAGAGTAGTAGTCCTTAAATAGTGGTCTAAGACCTTCTGGAAAATCTAAAAATTTACTCTTAAATACAGACTGGAATACACAGACACTTAGGTGAGGCTCCCAGCAAGCACCAGGAAGAAGCACCAAAGGAAAGGACATTTCCTGTCAGGTTCCTGACACAGGAGAGAGTGAGAGGCCCTTCCAGCACAGCAGCCACTCCCCATGGAAACTACCACACATTCTCAGTTGAGGTGCTAAGGGCTGCAAAGGGTCACGGAAATGAGAAAAAGGAAATCAGAAGAAAGTGGACAAAGAAGGATTTTTTCAAGTAAATCAAATTTGGAGAAGAGACAGTAAGGGAGTTGTAATCAAGAGCCACATTTACAGCAAAGGGTGATCTATACATTGCAACATAGCTAGAGATTGAAAAGTAAGCTGTTAGATATACAAGTGTGGGGCTTAGAAGGAAGTCTAGAAAAAAATTTGTAAGTCATTAATTTAATGATTCTATTTAAGCCCTTGGGGACTAAAGAGATCACCTAAGGAGAAGCTACAGGGAGAAAAAAAGGGAAGGACTCAGTATCAGACCAGCAATAACAGCACTACTGAAAAGATGTATAGAAGAAGGAGAAGAAGTCAAATATGTGAGAGGAAAAGGGAGGAGTCAGTTGGGACAGAAGTCAGATGAGAGTAAAGTAACTGGGGCTACGCCAAGACACAGAAACCACACCTTGGACCAGCAGCAAGACAGTCCACAGTAGTCACACAGCATGCGCTTGTTAAATGAATGAATAAGTGAGTTACAAAGCACGTTAGCATGGCACCTCGAGAATTCAGGGTTAACTATCTAGAGAAAAATGGAAATATCTGGAAGAGCTATAGTAGTAGTAGTAATAGTAGTGTTAGTCACTCAGTCGTGTCCAACTCTGGGACCCCATGGACTGTAGCCCGTCAGGCTCCTCTGTCCATGGAATGCTCCAGTCAGTATTGGAGTGGGTTGCCTTTCCCTTCTCCAGAAGATCTTCCTACCCAGGGATCGAACCCAGGTCTCCTGCATTGCAGGCAGATTCTTTACCATCTGAGCCACCAGGGAAGAGCTATAATACCCTAAAAAGACATGGGTTCAACAAGGTGAAATTGTAAATTTACCTTGGTATTATTTTAATACATTCCAAAATCCCCAAAGTTTGGTCATATTTTCTAATCATTAGTAAAATACCATTCCAATTTAATGATGAAATTATTGTGAAATAATCAGTAACACCATCATGGATTAGAGTTCATTAATTTCAACTGTTTAGACCAGGGGAAAATGTATCCAACCCTTCAAAATCCATAAAGGAAAGAAATATTACAATGGTATACAGAAATATAATAATGACCCAAAATATTTTCACTGAAATACAACAGAAAAGCTGTAAGCCATTATCTTTTAGCAGAGAAGCAGCCCTAATGAAGTAGATTCTTGAAAATTGTCATACGGGTAAGCTCATTAGTTGTAATGAAAGTTCTCCCTGCTGATCCAGGAGTACCTAATGGCCAGGATTTGTTGTGTCTCAAAAACAAAGACACTTTTTAATTCATGTGATAGCTCATTGAGGAGACTTCAAATCTGGAAACTTTCAAATGATGATATAAAATACAAAAGCACTAAAACTTTCCAAAGCAAACATAGACTTATTTTATCTAAAACATTAAATTTGTTCCTCTAAAATCTCATCCATCAATAAGGTAATACAATCATAAAAAGAAATTAGGTTCAACAATCACCTACACTATAAAAAAAATTCTCTCAGTGATGGCTTTTCTATTTCAAATATGAAGTCGGCTGCTCCCTGTGAAACTTGTTCACGGTATCTGCTGACCCATACACACATGCACGCCTCTACTGTAACAGATGGAAACTAAAGCCTCCAAGGCCCCAGAATGCCCCCACAGAAACACCGAAAGAGAAAGCAGAAGAATCTCATTACCGAGTTACAACTCTGCAAGCAAGCCCTTATGAAAGTTAAACATTTCTCAAAAGCAAAATACAATGTTTATACTGGATTTTTAGCACAATCAAATGAGTCAAAATAGATAAATGATATTTTGAAAACTTAATTCATAGCAAAAACTGTTAGAAAATAAGTTTTACCATAAAAAAATGCATCTGAGAACTCACATGGTGGCACAATGGATAAGTATCAGCCTGTCAATGCAGGGGACACAGGCTAGATTCTGTTCTGGGAAAGTTCCGCAGGCCTCAGGGGCAATGAAGCCTGCACACCTAGAGCCTGTGTTCCACAACAAGAGAAGGCAGCTCAGGGAGAGGCCCGCACACTGCGACCAGGAGCAGTCCCGGCCTGCCACAGCTAGAGAAAGCCCAGGTGCAGCAAAGGAGACCCAGCGCAACCCCAATAAAGACGTTAAGTAAAAACTTTATTTTTAAAAAAGGACATCTGAAAAAGAAGCATATTCCAGCTTACTGTTCGGTTTTAGAACTAGTAGAAAAGATGGTGAAATGATCAGAAATCCAAGCTGCTATTATCAGAAAAGGCCCACACTCATTTAATTCTTTTTAAAGACATAATGCTGGTATAAGCTGTTATAATAACTACTCAACAATCTTTTCCACAGGAAAAGAAATTCCTCCATATTTCAAGGCACTCGGTAACACTTTTTCCTCTGTTACTTATCAAGCTTAACGTTCATCAAGAAAACCCACTTTCAATTCTTTTTCATCCTGTATAGTCAAATTTTATTCCAAAATGTAAGAAAATTCGTTTTAAGAATGTTATCATCCTTGTATTAATGAACTTAATCACTGAAAAGCTATTTTGAGTATCGGTGAGTCATTTTTAATGTTTTTCTTTTCTTCTCTGTGCTCTTTTGCTCAATCTCACATTGCTAATTATGAGAAAATTATTTGGATTATTTTCCCTTTTTAAATTCCCTTAAAACATTTACACTTAGACATACAGACATTATCTTCTTATGCTAAGAACATTTTATGGAAGCACAAGTGCAAACTAAGGAGTAATCCAATGTCATTAGAACATTAGACTGCAAGAGAGAATGTTTAAAAGTTTAGTTTATGTCTTAAAAAAACATTGTTTCCAACTTTTTTTTTTTTGCAACAGCTGTACAAGATATACACTTGAAAGAAACATATATCTCAGGAAAAAATGTGAAAGAATTTCTCATGCAGTCACATGTCTCTCTGCAAAATACGTGCTATAAACCCCACTTTATAGAAGAAATAAGTTTCATAGGAGTATAAAATGATACAAGTGATTTTTAAAAGAAATATTCAGTATAATGCAGGAAAAAAGTATTCTTCTTTAAGTTGATAAATAACCAGTGGCCTACACATAAAGGATACAGATATTCTCCTGGTCCAAATGAAGTATCATCCAAAATATATATCCATACATTTGTATATATTCATACACAAGTGTACTCATAAATTCATTTTTTGAGTCAAGTTTTTTCCCACAGAACTGATTTGATATACAACCTAGATTCTTCAGATGATCAAAAAATTGCCTAAGTCATATTCAAGGCGAATATAAATAATATCAATAAGGCCTATCCTGTCTCTAATCCTTTGTATAACCAGACATAAATCCACAGTGGGGATAAGAAGGTTAGAACCTGGGGCTTTAGGGAGGAGTGACTGGAATCTCTGGCAGTTTGGTACCTGCTGAGGCAAAGGAAGCACACTCTACGTGCAAGGCGGGTGGATGGAGATTCGGAATTCAGGCCAAGGGGATGCTGCCTACGGCGCTTGGCTCAGACTCACACTCGTCCCAGGTGTTCGGAAGTGACCCCCGTGCAGGGAGCACCGTGCAGGCCACAGCGCGGGGCTTGGCAGAGCTGGGCTGCAGGGGTCCACGGGGCCGAGACTGCAGAGCTCCCAGCTTCTGAACGGAGGGTCTCATTACCCAGTCAAACAAACTAAACTCACAGCTGCAGAAATGACAATTCATAAAGCAAATTTCCAGTGACTTTCTAATTTTAAAATGATGCATTCAGTATGAAAACACTGTGACAAAGAGGCAAGTACGTTCAAATAAAAGGCATTATTTTCTATACCAACTTAAGACCCAGAATATGAAAATGTTTTCTATAAAAGCACAAACCTTTACTAGCTTTGTCCAAATGTCCCAAATCATGCACAAAATTCAGGATATCAGGATGCTTTTCTTCACATGTTTCCACAAGAAAATGAAGAAGTGTTGTTTTCTGATCTGCTGATTTTGTGTCCTTTAGCTAAACAGAAGGAGAGGGAGAAAAAATTACAGAGAATCAAAAATATTTTGATAATCTTTTTATTTAAATAACGTTAATCCTGTTTTTTTACAGATAAGAAATAAATCAGTTCTAAAACTAGTTAATGCTGTATTTGAAAAGCCAATGTTTAAACACTTGAAAAGCTACTTATCATATACTGTTCTTTGGTCTAAATCATTAATATTTCCCATAAAGAAAGAATAAGCTTAATTCAATCTAGTATGCAATATTTCATGGGGGGAAAATATATGGTAAAATGCTCAGGAAAACAGGACACCCTAAGAATCTATACAATATTAGCACTTAAAGCAGCCTCACACACTTGTTCATTTTTTCATTTGGCACATATTTATAGAATGCCTGCTAGATACTACAGGATTTGGAGATTCAGCAACAAATAAGCTGTTCCTCAGGAAGCCGTTTAGTGTAAAAAAAGGAAAATATACATTTCTTCCTATGTGACGAAGAGTATGGTAAAAATAATCACACAGTGTGCCTAGGAGGACAGGGTACCTGAACTGAACAGCAGTAGACAGGAAGTGGTATGTGGCTGCAGAAGCAAAGCAAAAACCTCAAAGGCACAGTAGCAGAGCATTTGAATAAGACCGAAGATGACGAAGAAAGTGGCACTTGAGAGGAGTCTAAGTGACTCCAGAATAAAAGTGTATGTTGGGGGGAGGGGGAAGTAGAGAGAGTAGAAAGAAATCTGAGAAGGAAAAAGCCAGAAAATTAAAATAAAGGCAGACCATTCTGCGGATAAAAAATTCTGATCCCTAAGAACCGGGAGGTTTTTAACTAGATGAGAGATAATCAGGCGTACATTTTAGAAAGATCCTTCTAGCACAATGTGGATAAAAGATTAGAACAAGGGTAAGCACAGACCAGGAAGAATGATTTTTAAAGCTGCAGTAATAATCCAGGCAGTGGAAGAAAACAGACTGCACTGCGGTAAGGCCTCTGGCATGAGATAAGGGGACGAGGTGGGCACGGACCGGCACGTGACGCCATTCACAGAAGCTGAACAGGGAGGGCGAGGAGAAAGGCCTGGCAGGGCAGAGGGAAAGGATTGCTTCAGTTTCGGACAAGGGAGCTTGAAGCTTCTACTCAACATCTAAATGCAGACATTGGGAAAGGATGGAGATGTATGTAAGTGTATATTATATTTCATTTCTTAACTTATTTTTCATTATTGCTGACTAAGTTTTTCAGGCGTGTTTTTCCTACTCATTTGTAAATATGAAATTTAAAAATGATACATACACTGTATATCTGTTTCTGTACTGCATGGACATCTATGCTTTACACAAAAAGACTGTAAGACAGGAAAGACAATTTTGCTCCCTAAGAACCAACTTTTTATCCCTTGAGGGTGATAAACTGTAGAGAGAATACTTAGAATTTAGGATTATGGCATCTGGTTCTATCACTTCATGGCAAAAAGATGGCGAAAATGTGGTAACAGTGTCAGATTTCCTTTTCTTGGGTTCCAAAATAAATGCAGACAGTGATTGCAGCCATAAAATTAAAGGATGCCTGCTCCTTGGACGAATAGCTATTACAAACCTAGACAGAGTATTAAAAAGCAAAGACATTTTTAATACCTTTGCCGACAAAGGTCCATATAGTCAAAGCTATGGTTTTTCCAGTAGTCATGTACAGATGTGAGAGTTGGACTATAAACAAAGCTGAGTGCCAAAAAATTGATGTTTTTGAATTGTGTGTTGGAGAAGACTCTTGAGATCCCTTGGACAGCAAGGAGATTAAAACAGTCAGTCCTACATGAAATCCGTCCTGAATATTTATTGGAAGGACTGATGCTGAAGCTGAACCTCCAATACTTTGCCCACCTGGTGTGAAGAAACTCATTGGAAAAGACCCTGATGCTTGGGAAGACTGAAGGCAGGAGGAGAAGGGGACGACAGAGGATGAGGTGGTTGGATGGCATCACCAACTTGATGGACATGAGTGTGAGCAAACTCAGGAAGATAGTGATAGACAAAGAAGCCTGTCATGTGATGGGGTCACAAAGAGTGGAACACGACTTAGCAACTGAACAACAACAACAATACTGAATTCTTCTATTCCCCACCTCCCTCTTTAAAGCGATGGCTGGAGAACACTCCTCCTCCTATGAACTTCCGGCTCTTGACTGTCACCAGTGTACTGCCTTCCTCATGCTCCATTCACGTGAGTCCAGACACATGGTCTGTGTGGAATGCTGATTAAAACAAGTGCCTGCAAGAGCTTCTAGCTCTGTTTGTGATGTAACTAAATGGCCAGCTATTTCAAGGATTGAAATATATCAAGAAATGTCTATGATCCAACAATAAGCAACTGGATCATTTTGATCTTTCCTCAAGAGTGATAAGATTTCAGAATTAGAATTCTGGTACATACTATAGGTTATGGCATCTACAAATTTAATAAATGTTAAGGATGTAGGCCAAATAGAGATTCAAATATATAGAGACAATCATAAAGACAACACACTGAGGGAGGAGGGTTCTATCCTGGCTGTACGGTTGACATCAGCAGGTTAGCAACTCCCATACAGGTCACCATCTATCATTTGAAAATATACTCACTGAATAATAAATAAGTAAAAGTCTCCCATTCCTCCAAAATCTGTATTTAACAATTATGAGCTTAAAAAAATACTCAAATTCCAAATTAGATTTGAAAATATACCTAATAAAAGATAAGAAGTTAAGAAACACAGATAAGTGACAATTTGTTCATAATGGATGAACTTAATAAACTACTAGTTGCTCGAAATTCCAGGACAGAGATTGTTCATTCAGTTCCTAACATTCTCAGGAAAAAGTGCACAATGCTGAGAAGGTATTCTTACTGCCTCAATTACTCTATTCCCTTCCTTCCTTCCCCCAAATCACGTAAAGAAAAAAAAAAAAGAAATCAAAAAACAAAAATATCCTTCCAGAAAGCATGTGAAAATGTATGAAAGCACAACAAAATACATGTATCACAGTCTTCACTTATGTGATCAATATTTTTTTTTACCTTTTGATAAACATTAAAAACAAAAAGGGCACACTCTATTTCTACTAATTATCCATCATACATGATCAGCAATTGAGCTAGAACAAGGAAAGCTTGAGAGACGATGCTAATTTTGTTAAAGAGAAAAACACAACTTGAACATAGTCTTTCCCTTGTAAAGAAAACGAAGCTAAAATATCTGCTTTAAAACGTTATTCTTAAGTTTAAGAAATATGCTTTATTTAAATTGTCACTAACATTGCTTGACAGGATTCCTTTGGTATCACTGTCAAGAAATTATCTTACTGATGAGTAATCATTACTGTTAAGGAGAATTTCTTATTTATATATTGCTTCTTAAAGGTACATTTAATGTGCTGTAGATGTCAAATAAACAAAAAGATGGATGGAGTTTCTTTAACCACTCTGTTCATTCCAAACAAAATAATGTTAAAAAGAGATCCTGTAATAAATCATGGCCTGGTTGTCAGTTGGGATAGAACACCTTTGTAGCTACAATGAAAGGTTTTGGAATATTTTTAAGGTATTCAGCACATATTTGGATGACATTTAAAAAACATTTCATTGTTTTAGTCACAAGGAAGAAAATACTCCAAATTAAAACTAAGCATCTTCTCGGTAATTTTCAGAATCCAAAGAACTACAACCCCTTATAATCCGAATAATGAAACTTTTATCTTAAGAATACTGTCAGATTTGTAACTGTTTCTCATTATATATGTTCCTGTACTCTAATTACATTATCAAGCTGGCACTGACTCTTGAGATGTTGTAGACATTGCTGAACACCAGGAAAATGAAAAAATTATGAGGGTCTGTAATGACTCCGCAAACATTCTAGAAGACCCTACCTTGTGAATAATGCAAACACTGAGGACAACAGCGGCCACTCTTGTTTGTGTGGCACTTACTAGGAGACAGGACTAGCCAAATACTGTAACACCAGTTAAGTGCTTACAACACACAACATCCCTATGAGGAAGCAGCTGGTATTATACTCATTATTAAGAGAGTACGAGAGACTGGAAAGATCACGCAGCACATCCCAGAACACACAGCTAATATGCAATAGAACCAAGATTTATTTGAACCCAATTCTATGTGAACCCAAAGCTCTTAGCCACTATAAAATACAGCTCTTCTACAAAATATTTAATCTAGATTACAGTCCATGGGGTTGCAAAGAGTTGGACACAAATGAACAACTAAGCACACACACACATACACAAACACGCACACAAACAATGCATCAAAAGAATCAAAATTCTCAGAAACACAGTGGTTAAAAATAGTAAGACAATAAAAGAACGCTAATGAATGCGACTTAAAATACGGAAACTCTGTAATATGTTAATTCTAGCCTGGAAAGCCTCTATACCTCTACCTTGAAATCTCTTCTAGTTCTGAAAGCATGGAATTCTTTCTACTGATCCATCTATAAAATTAATAAAATGCTACCTGAATTTTACCTCAAATGCAGAAGTGAAAAAAGTGAAAGTGTTAGTCACTCAGTTATGTCCAACTTGTTGAGACCATATGGATTTTACCCTGCCAGGCTCCTCTGTCCATGGAATTCTTCAGGCAAGATTACTGGAGTGGGTAGCCATTCCCTTCTCCATGGGATCTTTCCAACTCAGGGACTGAACTAGTGCGTCCTGCACTGCAGGCAGATTCTTTGCCATCTGAGCCACCAGGAAAGCTCAAAGTCTTTCCATATTGCTAACAGGATCAGTGCTATCAAAACACGATACCAACATGTGTGAATGAAACTATGAAGTTTCATATTTGAGAGACCTAGCCAAGTATATTTACTAACATCACATTCCGTCTTAAATCACCTGCAGAATAAAGTCCTTAGTATATCTTTGAAACAACACCTCTATACGTAAGTTCCATGTACCCACAAGTAAATGGATGTCTGAATATGAACTGCCAATGAATAGATCATAACTGCTCAGATATGAAGTTAAAAAAGTCAATGTCTAGGCCCACAATTACTAGGGAAACCAACTACAACTACAGAATGAACTATTCCCTGACATGTTTAAATGCACATTTAAAGAACAATCACTGTGTTGATTACACTTTTCAAAAATACTGTGTATCTCTCCAAAATAAATGGATATTTAAAATCTTAACATAAACAAGATGCTTTGGATCTTCTATGCCACTGCCACAACCATTAACACATGTAACAAAACTTTCATAATGATTTTAAAGAAGGTAAAGATAAACTATATTAGGTAAAACAGTTATTAAATTTATGGGCATTCACATATAAAAATAACTTATACCAATGATTGGTTTTCATTTTTAAATGACAAGAATTAAAACATTAAATAAGGAAGAAAATGCTTTCAATAATGTCAACTTCTATAATTAAACTAAATTTTTGCCATACCCTCACAGACACACTATCTCTTAATTATGTTTTAAACATACTTCTATTGGATTTTAGTGAGCATGAAAACCATTTTTGCATTTTAGTAAAATTTTATCTTGTTGGACTATTATATTGTTCGATCTTCTATTTACACTATCCCCTTATTCCACAATGAGATTCTAAAGAGATCAGTGTTCTTTAGTTAACATAAATGGATCAAATACATTAATTTTAAATGGGTTTTATCATGATTAATTTATTAACAGACTTTATATTTTAGAGCAGTTTCAGCTTTAAGACAAATTGAGGAAAACATACAGATTTTCCATATACTCTCTCCTCTACACATACAAATTCCTTTATCAATAACATTTTCCAGTAGTGATACATTTGTTAAATTGTATGTACCAATACTGATATTATTGATACATTATTATTAAGAATCAAACTTTATTTTGGACTCATTCTGTCTGTCAAAGTTGTATGGGTTTTGCCAAATGTATAATGTCACATATCTACCATTACAGAGTCACAGGGAATACTTTTACCACCCTGAAAAATTTCCTGTCCTCCACCTATTCATCCCTTCCTTCTTTCTCCTCCCACACAGCCCCTAGGAAATGCTGACCTTTTTACTATCTCCATAATTTTGTCTTTTCCAGAATGTCAGAGTTGGGGATAAGAGTATATAGGCTATTCAGATTAAGTTCTTTTATTTAATATTATACATTTATCCATGTTTTTTCTTGGATTAAGAGAATACTTTCTTTCAGATTTATTTATTTAATTTTCATTTTTTGGAAATAAAGCCTGTCACTGTTTCCACTTTTTCCATATCTTTTTGCCATGAAGTGATGGGACTGGATGCCATGATCTTAGTTTTCTGAATGCTGAGTTTTTAAGCCAGCTTTTTCACTCTTCTCTATTACCCTCCAAGAGGCTCTTTAGTTCTTCTTCACTTTCTGCCATAAGGGTGGTGTTATCTGCATATGTGAGGTTATTAATACTCAAGCCAGCAATCTTGATTCTAGCTTGTGCTTCCTCCAGCCCAGCGTTTCTCATGATGTACTCTGCATGTAAGTTAAATAAGCAGAGTGACAAATATACAGCCTTGACATACTCCTTTTCCTATTTGGAACCAGTCTGTTGTTCCATGTCCAGTTCTAACTGTTGCTTCCTGACTTGCATACAGATTTCTCAAGCGGCAGGTCAGGTGGTCTGGTATTCCCACTTCTTGAAGAATTTTCCACAGTTTGTTGGGATCCACACAGTCAAAGGCTTTGGTATAGTCAATAAAACAGAAGTAGATGTTTTTTTGGAACTCTCTTGCTTTTTGGATGATCCAGCAGATGTTGGCAATTTGATCTCTGGTTTCTTTGCCTTTTCTAAATCCAGGTTGAACATCTGGAAGTTCACGGTTCACGTGCTGTTGAAACCTGGCTTGGAGTATTTTGAGCATTATTTTACTAGTGTGTGAGATGAGTGCAATTGTGCACTACTTTGAGCATTCTTTGGCATTGCCTTTCTTTGGCATATGAATGAAAACTGATGTTTTCCAGTCCTGTGGCCACTGCTGAGTTTTCCAAATTTGCTGGCATATTGAGTGCAACACTTTCACAGCATCATCATTTAGGATCTGAAATAGCTCAACTGGAATTCCATCACCTCCACTAGCTTTGTTCACAGTGATGCTTCCTAAGGCCCACTTGACTTCGCATTCCAGAATGTCTGGCTCTAGCTGAGTGATCACACCATCGTGATTATCTGGGTCATTAAGATCTTTTCTTTTTTTTTTTTTTTTTTTATCTCTAAGCACAGTGGAGGAATCTGAGGCTGTCAGCTTCAGAGACAGGGAGTTTGACAGAACAGGAATTCTGGTTTTGAAAGCGGGGAGAGGACAGCACATGAGCAGCACATTGACTCTTCATGAACAAAGCCACCTGGGTTTTATAATTCTAATAAAGGGAATATTCTAATTTTAAGAGCAACTGAGAAAACAAAGGTAATATGAATAATTTATCAGAAACACTATTTAGTAAAGCTAATTAATTATTTCTTGGAAAATGCTATAGATTAAATATGTTAATGAGTAACTCCGATAGAGTTAAGCAGTCTAAGGAATTTCACACTGCTTTGGAAGTCAGATTTTTCACAGACTTAATTGGCTGGATGTGTGGCATTTGTTATCTTCAAGTCTTTGGCCAGAAACTGCTTTATTTTCAAAGGATGCCAAAACTTACTGGGGTGGCTTTCCAATCCGATAGCAAATAAATATTCTTCTAAAATCCTTCTGAAAAACCAAATGCCGTTGGAACAATGGGTTTGTTTGACAAAGGTCTTTCTTAAAAATAACTTCAGATAGTAAAGGAAAAGGTGATATATACAAGAATTAAGATTTCACAAAAAAAGATGGTGAGTGGTAACCTGTGTGACTATGACAAGCTTGCAGAATATAAACCACATGTAACAGGTAGAGGGATTTGCTTCCTGCTCTTCATAATCATTGAAACTCTGCTTTCTAAGATCAAGTCCTGAAAAATAACTCAGGATACTGACCATCAACTTATTTCAGTTGCACCGTGTCACTGAGCTTCATACTCCTTTCACTCATTTTCTTCACTTTCAGAAGAGTGTTCAGCGTGGCACCAAAGAAAAGCATCAGTTTTGGGGAATATTTTCACCACTCATCCTTAAGTGAGGAAATAGAGTTGTTTCGTTTTTGTTTTGCTCTCATATTGGTTAGGTTTAGCTTTTGCATGTTTGTTGGATGGTTGGTTCCAGGCCACCTATAAGGGATTGTTCATTCTGGGGTAAGTCGGGCAGAAGACAGATAAAATGATTCTCGGTTCAGTCTGAACATTAAAGATCACCTGTGGGATCTTTTTGAAGATGCCACTCATCAGGATCCGCATCCACGCCTGCTGAAGTACCTGATCTGACGCGAGGCTGACACATTGCTAATTGTAAAGGGCGCTGTGGGGTGAGAACTGAAGCCCTGAAGGAGCTGTGCACAGAGATCACTTCAAGAGATCACTCACAACAGCTGGCAAAGGCACCAAAGAATGAAGAGACTAAACACATTTCTAAAAACTCTCCCCATCACAGCTTTGGTGAAATTATCCGACTTTTGGTTAGTCTATGCTTATAAAAGAAACATACAGACCAAATAAGAATTTCACGCACTTGAAAAGGTAACAGACAAAATTCAAACTGGCCTGCCACCATTGCATTTAATATCTAACTCCCGATACCAACCATCCCATTATTACATATGCTTTGATAGCTTCACCTCTGAAATGAATTAATTGAACATTCTACTGCCACTGATAATAGGAAATTTCCTATAAGTGACAATATGGATAAATTTATAGATAAATCAACAGTGATGTTTTTCTGTAATCCCTCCCCTCCAACTAACAACACTACATAAACTGATATAACTTCTTATAACCGGTAAACTCTTCCAAAACTTATATTTACTATCCCAGTACAGGTAGTCAGTTTAGCTACCTAGAACAACAGCTCCATCATTCAATTGTACTGATTAGGATGATTCATTATTTAGAAATCAAACATTTTAGCAGACATCAGTAATATATACAAGCATGTTATAATCATTGTTTCTGAATTGACAACATCTTTTCAAAAACAAGTTAAAATCATCTCATATATTTGATATGGTGTTGAGTTTGATGGTTGAGTCAACCCCCTTTTTCTAGAATACTGACTTACCTGGCTCCACACAGATTCTCTAAAATTACTAATTTTAGCACCAACAACATATACATATTTCTAGGTGGGCATTTTGGTCAGACAAGCACCTACCTGATTGCTGATTGGATTTCTAAGGATACAAATTTGCATTTAGTCAAGAGCAGGTCCGGATAAAAGAATGTAATCTCAAACTGCTTATTAACAGATGATACATCTGTACTTTTCAGTTATAGTAATGCTATCCCTAGTTTAAGCAAAATGGTATAAGTGCCTTGCTTTCTGATGGCTTGGCTTTTTAAAAGGATAAACATCAGACTATATAGAAGAATGGAGAGAGTGCTTGTCATTCGTAAAATCCTCCAAAGATATTACTTAAATTTGGATAATAAGCAGTTTGAGATTATTATATTTTATTCAGGACCTGCAGTACTCTTGCTTCGGAAATTCCATGGACAGAAGCGCATGGCAGGCTACAGTCCACAGGGTCTCAAAGAGTCGAACATGACTGTAACTAAATAGCAGCAGAAGCAGCATCTCACTATCAGGGCTCTCTTAGAGTGTTACCCTGTAACACGCTCTGAGTACATATTTGCAAGGGAAGGGGGTGGCTGATGGGGGGGAGATGTTTCTAAAAGAAAGATCTTCATGACATTGATTTTTTTCATTTGCTATTTAAAAGAACACTGCTCGACATCCTATGTTCCATTTATAATGAAATTCAGGCAAAATTTCGCATGAAGTGCAGCCTTGGCTAATAAGAGAAATTAAAATATTTAGTTCACAAAGTCTCATGACCATGTTCTGCACTTCACTTTTTCCATCAGAAAGCCTCAAGCCTACCACCTACTTTAATTTACACTTACATCTTAATACATTCTAGTCTATGGTTACTTTATGTCTCAAATTTTATCTTTATATTTATCACAGACCCTATCAAATCTTTGGGTAAAAGAAAGTAAAATCTTTTCTTTCTGAACTCATTTATTATGGTTCAGTTCAGTTGCTCAGTTGTGTCCAAATCTCTGTGACCCATGAACTGTAGCACTCCAGGCTTCCCTGTCCATTACCATCTTCCAGAGACTGCTCAAACCCATGTCCATTGAGTCACTGATGTTATAGTTTTATTGTAATATAGTTTATCATAATATAAATTATAATATAGTTCATTAGTCATCTCAATCAAAGATATAAAAGAAGATAATATAGTCCCTAAAACCAAATTACAATGCATATAGAATTCACTATTCATGTATTTATCTCTGAACAATGCAAAGTTAACAATTTAACTTTCCACACACTTAAGCTAAATTTATAAAGCACACTTAAAAGTAAAGACTTTGGATATAGAATATTAAATGGCATATAATTACCCAGCATGTTTGAACAGATTAAAATATTACCCTGTCTTTCTACTGTCAAATAAATATGGAATTCCTTGTATGGGGCTTATCATCAAAGCAAATGCTTCATGCTCAGTGTGAAAATTCAATCACAATTGTCAAAGATCAAGCTGCTACTTCTGATAACAAACATGATGAGATACCATCTTGTTCAATATATGCTTTCAACTTGACATGTAGGCTAATAAAAAATATGAAGTTGTAGTATTTATTTTGTTTCTTGTACAACAGAAGGCTCCTAACAGGGAAGATCAAAATATCCAGTAACACTGACTGAAAATATAGTCAACCCTATTATCTGGAGACAGATTAACAGGTTTATAGCTTGACTACAGTAAAATATTAGCAGCAGGCACTGTATTTGCAAAGGGTTTTAAATCATTATGCATCAGCAACTGTGTATCAATATGAGAGGATATCTGTTTTCAACCACATAACAACACTGTCTTTACATAACACTGAATGTACTGCTTTGTGCACTGCTATCCATTCAACAGCTATTTATTCAGCATTTACTACGGACCAAGCACTACACGAGGCACTTCCTCTTCGTTAATCAGACCTAACCTCTTGTCTCCACCTCTCTTTGAAGGAAGGCATGAGGGAAGGCATGTGGTCAGCTTCTTGTGAGCTGGTCATTGTTCCGAGATACACAATCTGAAGCCAGAACAGACGCTCAGCAGTTTGAAGCAAACTCCAGTAGTTTCCACGTGTGGACTCAACTTCTCTGCCATCTCACCCCCAGCCCTATTTTACTTCCTTTCTTCTCAGGGGAAGCTTGAACTGGCAATCTTGCTTGCCTCCTTGCCCTTCAGACTCCAAACTCATAATCACCATGCCTTCCCAATTCCTAGATGTTCCTTAAACATGGACACTTCCCGCCATCCCCTCTACCCCTTTGCAACTACCTTAGTCAGACCTCCATCATCTCAGAGCACAGTGACCATTTCATAGTGGACCCTCAAATATATGTAAAATATATAAAGAAGGCAGCTTCAAGCAGATGCCTTTTAAGACACTGAGGTAACAGAGACTGTTGTTTGTGGTTTAGTCACTGAGTCGTATCTGATTTTTGCAACCCCAAGAACTGTAGCCCACCAAGCTCCTCTCTCCATGGGATCTCCCAGCCAGGAATACAGGAGTGGGTCACCATCGCCTACTCTAGAAACTAGAGATAGGAAACACCAAAATCAGCCTGAACTCATCTCTCTTTTGAGCAACAGTTTCAAACACGTCAGTAGCAAGGAATTATCTTTGAATCCTCCCTTTTTCCTCTTCCATCCCCAGCTATCCTCTCAGCTCCATTTCCCCTGGTGCCCTCATAGGTTATGTGACACAGGTCAGCCAATCACTGAGTCTCTCCCCACTATAATCCCCTAACCCAACGCTGTCCAATACAATAGTGATGGAAACGTGCTATACTTACGCTGTCTGCATGTATGGACACTGACTCACTTGAAACATGCTAAGTGTGACTGAGGAACTAAAAATTTTTAAGTTTACTTAAATAGTAATTGACTGAAATTTGAAAAGTCATATATGGCTAATGGTGACAGTACTGGAAGGTGCAGCTTGCCTTTCTTCCATCCTGCTGCTACAATTATCTTCCTGGAAGACAGATGATAACATCACTTGATCTACAGAACATGCCTTCATAAAGCCTTTACCATACGGCATGACACCTAAGCTCTTCATCATTGAGACCAGCTTATTATTTCATTTCTATTTTCTCCACTCCTCCTCCATCCAAAAGGGAAAGTGTGAGTCGCTCAGTCATGTCTGACTCTTAGCAACCCCATGGACTGTAGTCCACCAGGCTCCTCTGTCCATGGAATTCTCCAGGCAAGTATACTGGAGTGGGTTGCCATTTCGCTCTTCAGGGGATCTTCCTGATCCAGGGATCGACCCCAAATCCCCAGCATTGCAGGCAGATTCTTTACCATCTGAGCTACCAGTGAAGCCCCTTCAACAATAACTGATCACTTGGTATACTCACACATGCCATGATATAACCCTTTATATGAACTGTTGATGCTTTTTTAGAATGCTTTTTCCTCTCAGGGAACACCCACTCATCCTTCCAGATCCAGCTCAAATTCCTGCTCCTTTCCGACTGAGTAACTGCCCTCCCTTAGTCTAGCTAGCCGTTCTCTCTTAACTCTGCTACCATAACTTTAGTATACAGGTCCACTGAAATATTTAAGTATGCTTAATGGCTTACATATGAAAAATATGAATTCCATGTATCCCAGGTAAATATTAATCATATACACAAAATGAAATGATGAGGACAAGTGTTTTACACAGGAGTAAGCACTCTATAAATATGCAGTCTTTAACACATGTCTTATGAATCCCATCTTAATTCTTGCTAGGGATCTTCACTGAACATAGCAGGCTAAGAAAACACGGAGAGAAGAGTGAAAAGATGGATATGGGAGAGGAGAAAAGTTCACAAGGCACTGCTACCAAAAGGAGGCATAAGCCAGGGGAATCGTGCAAGAAAAGCCAGGAAAGCACCAAGAGACTAACCATTCAGTAACCCACAGCTAAAGCTGAGCGTGTTTCTCACCTCCCCTATCAAACTGGCAATAACAATAATCAAATTCCTTAATCAGGGAGTGTAGATGTGACCAGGTCAAGAATAAGAGAAAGCTTTTCTTGTGCTGTGTAACTGAGAAGAATTTGGTGTAAGCAGATCAATAAAGCACTATTACTATGGCCCGCTTCTTAGAGCTCTGCTATATAAAACACTGAATGGATTTGCTCTAAGAAAATTTAACCTACAGAAAAAACTGAAGGGAAAAAAACCTCTAAACTTACTAAATTTTCATCTCCTCCAACATTATATTTAAATAGAAATATCTCAAAATCATTAATGACTTCTGAGTTATGTTTATTCCTAATATGACTTTCCTTTTATATAAAGCAGTCTCAATTTACTTTCCCTTTCGTCAGCTTTCAAAAAAGAAAAATGCAAAGAAATATTTAAATAGCCAAAGGTAAAAATTTTAGTGGCAATCACAAGCAATTCTCAATATATATACTGTTATATGCAGGTATTTATATTGAATGAATATTAGGCTTAAATAATATTTTGATGTTCCATTTCATTCAGTTTGAGAAGCCATAGATTTACAACACAATCTTGCTATTAAACAAAAATCCTTCATTTGAATTTGCAGATCAGAGATAAGTAATATTTGGATTTAGTTCAGAGGTTGAGTAAATTAGCTCAGTTCACTCTGGGTTTGGGTTGATGGTTCAGTTTAAGTTATTGACAATGAGCATATCAAATTAAAGAATAAATAATGCAGTCAGGGCTGACATTTAAGAATAAGTGTTCAGAGGGAGGTGATATATATGTATAATTATGGCTGATTTGAGCTGTTGTATTGCAGAAACCAATACCACATTGTAAAGCAATTTTCCTCCAATTAAGAAATAAATTGGAAAAACAAATAACAAACTCACTTTACAGAGAGAGCTAAGGTTAAATCCAAAGGTTTGTGCATTCCGGGAGCCAGCATTCATGTAGTTTCCCATTAGCAACACCAGTTCCAGCAACTTGCTGAAGCCCCTGCTCTTCTTGATCTCTTCACAGGCAGCACTGACAGCCATGATGTCAGGTTTGATGTTGTTCACCTGCTCTTCAAACTGAAGCTTAAAGAGAATAGCACTGAGCCGTGGCCGTAGTCTCTTCACATTGCTCATCTGATTAAAGAGAAAATAGCAGATTTCCTTTAAAATGCATGGTATACTTTAGTACTGTGTGGCTGCAAGTAATCTGGGATGATTTATTGGTATGACAGTACGGAAGAAGCAATATGTCCCCTAAAACTGATAGCGGGAAGAGAGAAAAACCCTGCATGTTTTTGTGAAGAATCCAGAGTCATCCCTCAAAGAAAAAATTAACAATTTAAATGCTTGTTGAAAAGAAAGCTTCAGTTAAGTGACAAAGTTTAACTGAGAAATAAAGTACACATAATTTTTTAAAAAACAATTTTTAAAAGGTAACAGGATACAGATGCAACAAATTACAGAGCATTCATACATAGCACTGCTTTAATTTTTGTTCAATACTGAAAATGCTGGGTATGACCAGCATTTATTTAACAGATTAATTTAACAGATTCAGACAGGTCTAAAGAGGGTTTGTTTTCTTCAAAGAGCAACTGTTGTCTGCAAGAACCGTGCTGACTAACAGTGTGTGTTAGATCGAGGGACAGTAAATAGGTCTCAATTTGTGCTAAACTGACTTCCTTCAGAAACACAGGGCTGCAGAGTGACACCCACCACGGGCTTGGGGCAGTTAGAGCTGGGAAGCGCGCAGAGCAGGAGCCCAACGGCGGCCACAGTCGGCCACGCACACGAGAGGCGCAGTCGGACTCGGGCTCCTGTCCTGGGTGTGAGAGAGGCTGAGAGCATCGCAAAGAACAAGGGGCTAGAGGGCCAGCAAGCTCCGGCCTTCAATCTACCCCCAAACCACATCCAAGCAACACACGAGGAAGGAGCCGGAGGACTTGGGATGTACATTGTTTAAGTTACATGTGAATTCTTTGACCAAACATATTAGAAATTTGAGACAAAGCAGATTGATGGTGCAGCAGTACCAAAACCAGTGAACTTCAATAACAATCATAAACATCAGTATTTTGAGGCAAGGTCAAGGAAAAAACAGTGACAGAATATAAGATTAAAATAGGAAAGAGTTGTGTTTGTCACAGACCCTAAAGGAAAAGCTAAAAAAAAAAAAAAAAAAAAAAGTCATGTGAAGCTTATAGGATTTCATTAAGGAGACAGAAAGCTATCTGCTCATAATATAATGACTGTTATTTAAAATAAAATATACCGTACAAAAGCCTGAACTTATTAGACTCCAACAGGACACTACAGATACCACCTTACTAACACAGAAAGATAACCCAGTTAACTCATCTAACAAAACTGGAGCAATAAAGAGTTCTCAGGAGATACCTCTGAGAGAGTATCTTCAGATGAACCGAACTCTCAGAGTTACTACTTTCTCAGCAAATAATTTAAATATCTAATGTACATATAGTATTCTCCCACCCATTTGACCTGTTAAATGTTTACGTGTATACAATCAAGATTCTAAAACCTAAACTAATACAGTTATTAAGAAGTCCCTCTACAAAGTACTCTAAGGAATGTCTTAAAATTCCTTGATTCCAAGCAATGTCTTCAAGTTCCCATATAGAGAAAATATTTTCTCCTAGAAGGATAGAAATTGTAAGCTCAAAAGGGACATTTTTTTAAAGTATGGGAAATATTACTAATTATAGAATGACTCTAGTAATAAAAATAAATTTTAGAAAGACAAAGTGAGGCCTTCTTAGGATACTCATTCTTAGTGGGCACAAATCATTGTTTGGATGTTGTATGCCTTAGCACAGAAAGTAGATATAAGCTGTGATTACTTCTCATAAAGTCATTTCATTTGTTATACAATGTTTCCAAATGGACTTACTTACCTGGAATTTGTATCCTTATTTAAATATTACAAATTTACTATTTGTACATAACTATATTGTACTGGACCATTCTGTATGATACTCTATTCAGTCAGTTCAGAACACTTCAGTCACTCAGTCGTGTCCGACTCTTTGAGACCCATGAATCGCAGCACTCCCTGTCCATCACCAACTCCCGGAATTCACTCAGACTCACATCCATCGAGTCAGTGATGCCATCCAGCCATATCATCCTCTGTCGTCCCCTTCTCCTCCTGCCTCCAATCCCTCCCAGCATTAGAGTCTTTTCCAGTGAGTCAACTCTTCGCATGAGGTGGCCAAAGTATTGGAGTTTCAGCTTTAGCATCATTCCTTCCAAAGAAATCCCAGGGCTGATCTCCTTCAGAATGGACTGGTTGGATCTCCCTGCAGTCCAAAGGACTCTCAAGAATCTTCTCCAACACCACAGTTCAAAAGCATCAATTCTTTGGCCCTCAGCCTTCTTCACAGTCCAACTCTCACATCCATACGTGACCACTGGAAAAACCTTAGCCTTGACTACATGGACCTTTGTTGGCAAAGTAATGTCTCTGCTTTTGAATATGCTGTCTAGGTTGGTCATAACTTTCCTTCCAAGGAGTAAGCGTCTTTTAATTTCATGGCTGCAGTCACCATCTGCAGTGATTTTGGAGCCCAAAAAAATAAAGTCTGACACTGTTTCCCCATCTATTTCCCATGAAGTGATGGGACCAGATGCCATGATCTTCGTTTTCTGAATGTTGAGTTTTAAGCCAACTTTTTCACTCTCCTCTTTCACCTTCATCAACAGGCTTTTTAGTTCCTCTTCACCTTCTGCCATAAGGGTGGTGTCATCTGCATATCTGGGGTTATTGATATTTCTCCCGGCAATCTTGATTCCAGATTGTGCTACTTTTAATTTAGTCTTCAGAACAATAAGACATACAAGGGAGCAGTCACACGCACACATATGGTTATAGCCATTCAGAAGGGGTATTATGGACCCACAGCCATCTCTGCTTTCAGCCTATGCCCTCAGTAATGATTATAAAGTCAGGTATTTGGTACTTTGCTGTAAATAAGAACCATGAAACTAAAAGACACTTGCTCCATGGAGGAAAAGCTATGACCAACCTAGAAAACGTATTAAAAAGCAGAGAAATCGCTTTTCCAACAAAGGTCCATCTAGTCAAACTATGGTTTCTCCAGTAGTCATGTACAGACATAAGAGTTGGACTTTAAAGAAAGCTGAGATCTGAAGAACTGATGCTTTTGAACTGTGGTATTGGAGAAGACTCTTAATGCTGAAGCTCCAATACTTTGGCCACCTGATGTGAAGAACTGACTCACTGGAAAAGACCCAGAGGTGGGAAAGATTGAGGGCGGGAGAAAAAGGGGACGACAGAGGATGAGAGATGGTTAGATGCAATCACTGAGCTGCTGTTTATGGGGTTACAAAGAGTAGGACATGACTTAAGAGACTGAACATGAACAAAAACAACAATAAACAAGGAAAGAATTCTTTAATACCTGATGCAAAATATTATTTTTGCAAAATTTTATATATATATTAATTTTAACATATATTAATATACTACCTCATGTGCAAATAGAAAAAAGACTACCTAAAAGCCTATATTAAACTACCCCAAAGTTTGTTAAAGCTTTCCTGCTGACAAGCTCACCATATGTAGCCAGTACAAAGTAATTAATTTTCCTAGAAAAATATAACCTAGATTTATATGAGTAATGAGTCTACCTGGCACTAGGGACAGGTTCCTTGAAAAAATAAAGTCTGTGATGCAATGCAGGGAAAAGTGCTATGAGTTTATGGAAAGTCCCAACAAAGCAAAGTCAGGAAGAATAATGTAAACAGATCTTTTAACACTTTTTGTAATTAGATGTCTTTTTCATATTGTTTTTTTCCTCCCAAATTTGAAAAGTTAGTATCTTGACTGAAAATAAACAAATGCATTTTAGTGAACAAAATTACCATATTGGAAAGGCACTTGAGAAATCACCAGAACTTGAGCCTGTTTATAGTCTACCGTTCAGCCTACACTGATGCCCCAGACCAAATGGCTTTCCCTTTTATTTAAAAGAAAGAAAAGACCTCAATGAAACCTAATGTTGTAAGACCTAAATCTTGTGATCTACAAAGATAACAGCAGTTATTTTTCTTATTGGTCAAATCAAAGTCTAGTTCTTCAGATGGGATCAAAGAAAAAGGTTAAAAATTTAAAAATAAATTTTTTTTAAATCCTGAGGGTTTCTTCAGCCCTTCAAACTGGACATCTGCACTCTGGTTTTCTTCCTCAAAAATTTATCTGCCAAAGACTAGACTGGATGGAGAAATGGAGAGCTATGATGCTCAAAAAATATTCTCAAAGCTAACAGAAAGTCATTAAAAAAAAGGAAAGACTATTATAAAACTTAACTATAAGACAGCAAATAATTAGAAGGTTAGAACAAATTAGAATTCATTTTTTCCAGAGGCATCCTTTACATTTTTTACTACAGGGTCTTAGCAATGTAAACTCACAGCACCAAAATCTGATAACACTGAGTTATACTTTGGAGATCAAACTAAAGGCATAAAAAAGAAAGTAAAAATGTTTTGACTTTACTACTATTTTTTGAAGGCAGGGAGCAGTGCTCTGGCAACCACCCCATCACATGACCATAGACGTCACATACCAGAATGAAAACACCTAAGAACAGAGACTGGATAAAATCGAAAGCAATATCCAGAAAACAAAGAGTAATTTTTATTTCAAGATTTTGTTCACTGCAACATTTGTATGGTTGGAGCAGGTACAAAGTAAGACAAAAAGACCTTTAGAAAATCAATGAACCAACAAGCATTGACTGGGTGCCCACTCAGTGCTGTGAGCGGCACAGAAGTCGTGGTTGCTGCCCTTGTGTCATCAAATTCTTGCCATCTGTCTGAAAGGGCAAAAAGGAGGAAAAGTCTTCCAGGAGATATAATCTCCCATAATCTCATTATGGTTATGTTTTTCACATATAATTTTAATTTTATCTATTATTTCATGGGGGAGAAAAACAGAATCTATTTGACATTTTTATACCAACTACATTTAACACCATATCTGGTCCTCTTTATTCAGTTTCTTTTACAAACATGGTATTTCAGGAGCAAACTTTTTCAAAACTTGTTGGGTTTTCCCACTTCTTGCCTGCAGCCTTGCACAGGCACACCTCACAAGAAGTTTGAGAACACACTCCATATCTTGTTGTAAGTTGTTGTAAGACTAATTAATCATTCATTTAACTTTCTAACATAAGCAACGTGCTGACTGAAAAGCTACTAGCTTGAGTCTGAATTAATTTATCAATACTGCTTTAAACCTTTACTTTAGACACTTTCTAAATACATAATTATAAGGAACAATGGGACAGTGTTTCTGGAAAGTTAAATGACTCCTGCAAGGTCACAGGGCCAGAGGGCATGAGTCTAGAGCTAACTTGCTGTCAACTAACTGTGCAAGACACTCAGAGCATCATAACATGAAAGTTAACAACTGCAACTTAAAAGCCATCTGATACTCAAACTACTTCTACCGTATTTTCCTACGGACAAGAACACACTTTAATTTCCCCATAGCAGTTATTAGATAAAACACTATGGAGACGAGATACCCTGTTGTGAGCTCTGCCTGCTACTCTTCACATTCCATTCTTTCCTTCTGGGTATACCCAACTACCCTATATATTTTCAGATCCACTTTTACTGTCCCGATACTGCACTGGCCACTCACATTTTCACACTAGCTAAGTCTTCCACTCCCTGTAAGACAGGTGTGAGAAGTAAGGAGAAGGTGAAAAAAACAAGTGGATCTTTGCGAAAGACAAGACTATAAAAAACGACACAGGGATGGGAGGAAAGTGCCATCTGAGAAGGAAGAAGGTCTAACAAGAGACTAAGATCCTTCAGAAGGGGTTTAGAACTTGATTTTCCTAAGCAAACTATATGAAAAATATCTACCTTTTACTGTTTAGCTGGCCAATATTTTCATGATCTCCAGAATCCTCAGAATAAAAAAAAAAAAAAAAGTTCATTGCACTTCAGGAAAGGCATCAAAAACATAGCTATTCAAGTGCCTTATTCCTGGATAGTGCTCAGACTATCAAGACTGTTCTTTTTTTTTTTTTTTTTTCCTTCTCTAATTTTATTTTATTTTTAAACTTTACATAATTGTATTAGTTTTGCCAAATATCAAAATGAATCTGCCACAGGTATACATGTGTTCCCCATCCCGAACCCTCCTCCCTCCTCCCTCCCCATACCATCCCTCTGGGCCGTCCCAGTGCACCAGCCCCAAGCATCCAGCATCATGCATCGAACCTGGACTGGCAACTCGTTTCCTACATGATATTTTACATGTTTCATTGCCATTCTCCCAAATCTTCCCACCCTCTCCCTCTCCCACAGAGTCCATAAATATTGGAAATAAAAGCAAAAATAAACAAATGGGACCTAATTAACCTTAAAAGCTTCTGCACATCAAAGGAAACTATTAGCAAGGTGAAAAGACAGCCTTCAGAATGGGAGAAAATAATAGCAAATGAAGCAACGGACAAACAACTAATCTCAAAAATATACAAGCAACTCCTACAGCTCAACTCCAGAAAAATAAATGACCCAATCAAAAAATGGGCCAAAGAACTAAATAGACATTTCTCCAAAAAAGACATACAGATGGCTAACAAACACATGAAAAGATGCTCAACATCACTCATTATCAGAGAAATGCAAATCAAAACCACTATGAGGTACCATTTCACACCAGTCAGAATGGCTGCGATCCAAAAGTCTACAACTAATAAATGCTGGAGAGGGTGTGGAGAAAAGGGAACCCTTTTACACTGTTGGTGGGAATGCAAACTAGTACAGCCACTATGGAGAACAGTGTGGAGATTCCTTAAAAAACTGGAAATAGAACTGCCTTATGATCCAGCAATCCCACTGCTGGGCATACACACTGAGGAAACCAGAAGGGAAAGAGACACGTGTACCCCAATGTTCATCACAGCACTGTTTATAATAGCCAAGACATGGAAGCAACCTAGATGTCCATCAGCAGATGAATGGATAAGAAAGCTGTGGTACATATACACAATGGAGTATTACTCAGCCATTAAAAAGAATACATTTGAATCAGTTCTAATGAGGTGGATGAAACTGGAGCCTATTATACAGAGTGAAGTAAGCCAGAAGGAAAAACATAAATACAGTATACTAACGCATATATATGGAATTTAGAAAGATGGTAACAAGACTGTTCTTTTAAATAAATGTGCCCTTATGGTAATAAAACTGATAAGCTAAAGTTATTTTTTAAACTATACAACAGCAAAGTACACATGGCATTTTTTTTTACATTTTGCCATAGGAACAAGATAAAGCCAAGAATTATACAAAAAATATTAAAAGGATAAAACGTATATTCCTTCAGCTCATCAAGAAATAGACAATTGCTATAGACATCAGATATGCTTTCTCTTTTTGTACAAATGCTTATCAATTCTGGACCACTAAGGATTTCACAGCAGGTCCAAACGAGTTCTGCAGATACTCAGGATCTGCAAGTTGTGAAGTTAGAGAGCGAGAGGTTTCTTATTTAATTTGGCAGTCTTAGCAAAACCCTCTTCACACATAAGTTTCATATCTGATGAATTAAAAAGCTGGCATAACACCCAGAACCATTCTGGTATCTTAAATTCATTCACGTCTGCTTCCAGACAATTCGCACGCTAACACAAAAACCAATGTTTTCACTGCTATCATTATAACTAAGTTTTGCCTGTTCTTGAAATTTATATAAAGGAAACTTTCAGTAAGCACTTTTGTATCTGATTTCTTTCACTCAATAAAATGGCTTCGAGATTTGCATACACGTAGTATGACTGAGTATTAAAGACCTCCAGGTGAGACCATGCAGGATTTAGGGTGATCCCTGAATCTAATGCCACGCCATTTTAAGGGAAAGGAGAGAGAGACACACACACAGGAGAAGGAAACGTGAAGAATGGGAAGGAGCAAAGAATGGCATGTTGTTCCAAGTCAAGAAATACCAAAGGCTACCAGGTGCTAGGAGAGAGGCAGAATACAGATTCTTCCTCAGAGTCTCCAGAAGGCACCAACCCTGCCAAGAGTGCCATGCGGGACCAAAGGTCTCCACAAGTGTGACAGAATAAATGACTGCTGTTTCAAGCCCCTGACACTGTGGACCTCTGCTGTGGCAGCCCAGGGACACTCACACAGGATACTATGAAAACTCTTGTCTGAGTCTTCATTTCTATTAAATATCTAAAAGGGAGAGTGTAAATGTATACTTAACCGAACAAAAATTGTCAACCTTTTTACAAAGTGGTTTATACCACTTACTCCTGTCTGCCAATGTTAGGCTTTATTCTGGAAGCCTTATCTTTTCATGTGTAGGTCTGTAGTCCCCCCTTCATTGACTAGTCTGTATGGTATGATGAGGGCTTCCCAGGTGGCGCTGGTGGTGGTTTACTCTTGCAACCCCATGGACCATAGCCCCACCAGGCTCCTCTGTCCATGGGATTCTCCAGGCAAGAATACTGGAGTAGGTTGCCATTTCCTTCTAATGCAGGAAATGTTAAGAGACGCAGGTTCTAGCTCTGGGCCATGAAGATCCCCTGGAGGAGGGCATGGCAACCCACTCCAGTATTCATGCCTGGAGAATCCCATGGAAAGAGGAGCCTGGTGGGCTACAGTCCACAGGGCTGCAGAGTCGGTCACGACTGAAGTGACTTAGCATGCACACATGGTATGATGAAGGACTTTTCACAGCACCATTTGGTACAAAGAAGTTCCTTTCTCTACTCGCTAGCCTTCAAGTCTTTGTTGAAAATCAACTGATGGTATCTTTGTGAGTCTTTAAACTCTAAACTTTTAAGAAAAAAGTTTATATATCTTTAAGAGAAAACATTACTGTCTTGATAACAAATCAGTACTCTAGGTCCTTCAAATTTGTCTTTCTCAAAATTGATTTTGTCCATTCCAAGTCCTTTGCATGACATATGAATTTTTGTACAATCTTGTCAGTTACTATTGTAAGACCTGCTGGGACTGATTGAGACTGAATATATTAGGAATCTATAGATCATTTGAGGGAAAAATGTAATTTTAACAAATTTAGTCTTCCACTCTAGAAGCATGGTATATATATCACCATTTATTTACAACTTCTATAAGTTCTCTCAGCAATAACTTGGTAGTTGTAGTATAGAAAATTTGCACATGTTTAGTGAAATGTGTCCTTATATACTTTACATTTTTGATGCTACTGTAAATAGTACTATTTTTAATTTGTTTTCCAATATATCATTGCTTATATAGAAAAATACAACTGATTTTCATATAGCAACTATTTTGTGACCTTCTAAGTTTCCTATAGATTCCTTATCTATTCACATAGATAATAAGTTCACTTACATCATTTCCAAAATACAGGCCTTTTATCTCATTTTCTTATTACACAAGTTAGAATATATATTATAATGCATAAAGGTGATAAGAATAGATTTCCTTGTCTGGTTTCCAAATTATAAATGACAAAGAATTTAATCTTTTGCAACTAAGCATGAGGACAGTCCCATGTTTTCCACAGATGTCCTTTATCAGGTTGAAAAAGTTTTCTTCTATTTTTACTTGCTAGGAGTTCTTACATATCATAAACAAGATAGAATTCTGTCAAATGCTTTTATTTTGTATATAGATAATTGTATGATTTTTCTCCTTATTGTTTTATAATATGGTCAACTACATTAATTAATTTTCAAGTGTTAAACTAACCTTGTACAAATTGGTAACAATACACTCTCCTTTTTATGCACTACTTGATACAAAAATATCTTATTGACAATTTTTACATGTATGTTTATATATGATATGGGTCTGTAGTAGATTATTTTGGCCCTTCTTTGATTACTGATTGAAATTTGAGAATTGTTTTATTTTTTCAGTGCTTTCATTTTCATGAATTTCAAAATAATTTCTTCTTTGACCCACAAACAATTTAATACTATGTTATCCAATTTTCAAACAGTGAGAGATGTTCTATTATTGTTTTTGTCCAATTTAATTCCAATTTAGACAGAAAGCATACTCTAAAAGATTTCAATCTTTGGAAAATTACTGAGACTTATTTTATGTTTCCATATGGTCTACCTTGGTGAATGTTCCATGTGTATTTGAAAAGAATGTATATTTTGCAGTTACATGGGAAATTTTCTATAAATACCAATTAGAACAATCTGGTTGATAGAACAGTTTTGTTTCTCAAATATTTACTGTCTTCTTTTTTGATATACTTTTACTAGAATTAAATGAAAGAGGGGCATTAAAATCTCATTATGATTGGGAAGCTATCTATTTCTCCATTTAATTCTACAGGTTTTGTTTCATGAATTTTAATGCTCTTTATTAGGTACATACACATTTAAGATGATTGTTTCTTGTAAATTAGTCCTTGTATCCTTGTGTAATGCCACTATCTCTTAAAAGATGATTTGTCTTGAAATATGCATTCTCTGAAATATACATAGCTATGCTACTTTTCTTACTGCTTATTATGTGTTTTGTATTTGTCCTGTCTGCCCTTTACATCTCTGTTCTCCTTTCCCGCTTTTGTGTTTATCAAGCAATTTTTAGTACTCCATTTTTTTTCTTCTGATTTTTCCTGGTTCCTGTAGGACGAACAGTATGCATCTTTATGTAGTCTATTTAGAGTGACTGTTAAGTCAATATTATGCTTTTTTACGGTTTTCATTTCCTGACTCCCCCCTTTAGCATTTCAGTCACACTTCACACTCTGATTCATTTCATGTGTGTCATAATGTTACAACAGTGCAATTCCATCCATCCTACCCAACCATTTGTGCAACTACCATCACAGCTTTTGCTTCTACACAAACACTACCCTGCAATGTCATTATTTAATTATTAGGTTTCTGTTAAGTAAATTATGAGAAGAAAAAAAGCACAGTTCATTTATTATTTCACATGGTACTGATTCCTTTTTGTGGATACCAGTTTTCATCTAGTATCACTTTCATTTGGCCTGCAAGGCAACTTTAGCTTTTCTGGTAGGACAGCTGTGATGGGCACAAACTCTTTGCTTTCACATAATTAAAAGTGTATTCACTTTACCCTATTTTGGAAGGGTATCTACTAAATAGAGAATTTTGAGTTTACAGAGTTTGTTTACTTCAGCATTTTAAATACACCATTCTGTTGACTCCTGCTTTTGATTATTTCTAGAAAATCAGCTATATCCATCTCCTTAATTTTTCATGTTTCCTTTAGCCTCAAATTACTTTCTCGTCTTTGTCTATAAGCAGTTTCACTAGAATGTGCCAAAGTGTCTTTTTCTTTATATTTATCCTGAATGTAGTTTACTGAGATTCTTGAACCATAAGTTTATTTTTTCCACTCAATTTGACATTTCTTTGCCCTTATTTCTTCAAATATTTTGCCAGCCACAATCTCACTCTCTTGTCCTGTTGGGACTACAATTACAGGTGTTTTAGATTGTCTATTTCCAATATACTTAACCTACAAATTGAATATTTTAATTCAGTTACTGAACTTTTCAGTTTTGCTTTCCTTTAATTCTCAAAGATAATTTCCTTTAGTTCGTTAAACATATTTATAATATCCACATTAAAGTCTTTACATTTGAAATCTAAAATCAGGCCCCTCTTGTTGATTTGACTGCTTTTTCCTTTGACTATACATTCTATTTTATTAACTGTGAAAGTGAAAGTTGGTCAGTTCTGTCCAACTCTTTGCGACCCCATGGACTATACAGTCCACGGAATTCTCTAGGCTAGAATACTGGAGTGGGTATATTTTCCCTTCTCCAGGGGATCTTCCCAACCCAGGGATCAAACCCAGGTCTCCTGCTTTGTAGGCAGATTCTTTACCAGCTGAGCCACAAGGGAAGCCCGAGAATGAGTGGGTAGACTTTCCCTTCTCCAGTGGATCTTCCTGACCCAGAAATTTAATTAGGGTCTCCTGCATTGCAAGCAGATTCTTTACCAGCTGAGCTACAACTTCTTAAATAATAAAATGCCATAATAACTACTGAGGTATAATACTACTTTGAAGAATGTTCCTTCTTGATTTAGCAGGCAAATCAATCATTGGGTAATCACCTTTAAGTTTCTCCATAGGCTTATTTATAGTCTTAAAAGGCTTAGTCTCACATTCTGTGGAAAGCGGGAGGTGTTTCCCTGGCCCCTCTAACTTGTTAGGACTCATTCTTCCCAGAGAAGACTGTAGATTTAATTTTGCTAGGGTCAGTTTAGTGTAGGTACTCCTTTAGGATGTTGGTCATGTTTCCTGAGGTGCAACCTTACTAGTTGTTTGAGTGAATGCCAAGTATGTTAGTGAGAGTTACCTCTACTCTGGTAGGGCCAGAACTCCAATGACTCCTAGGAATGATGGACCCCTGGTATCTCTGTCCTACTCTCACTGTGCAACAGGTGCCATATGGCAAATCTTGCTCCACATATGCACAGCCCAGCCTCCAGGGAGACCCCCACAGATTTTTAAAAATTTGTTCCTAAGTATTTTATGGTTTTATTACTGTAAATGGAATGTTAAAATGCTTTTATTACAAGTTTAGTTTCAAAAATACAAAAAACTCTTTACCTAGATTAACCAAATATTTCCATTTTGTATCATTTGCTTCATCATATTTTCTCTCTTCCTCTTCATATATATGTATACTAAAGGAAAAATATATGTGTACATATATTATAATAATACGTAATATTTAGCTAAGGTGATGTCCATCAGTTTTTCCAATGTAAAGTTACAATACTTTCTTATATAATGTTATTTATAGCAAGATGATTTAAGACTATATAAATAGTATGGATACAAACTATTTTCATCCAATGTTCACCTTTGTGTTAAAGGGGACAGCCATTAAATATAGAATATTGGTTATAGTATTCACTCAACTTCACTAAAAATGTACGTTTATAGAGCTTTCCAGATGGCTTCAAGAATAAGATATAAAATAAACAAGTCAATATCTATTGTAATTACACCTTAAGCCACCAGCACAATAAAATTGTCTAACTCTATACTAACTTAGTTCCATAAGTCCAGTCTCCCATTTTCCATTATGTTTCCAAAACAGTCTTAGAAGACAGAATCTAGACCTATATAATGAGATTTGCAGAATACAGGAAATGATTCTCAGGCACTAGATAATACTCAAATCTAAAAATCAACCTTAAAACAATGTTGTCTGCAAAGTGAGGACCCATAAGAGACCTTTTTGCTTATAACTACAAAATCCTTTAGACTTGTTTTCAAATGAATGATTCATGGCTAATAATTAGTATGTGACTATAATGTTTTGTTTTGTTTTTGCAAACGAAACACATTAAGTGGACTGTGCCATAAAATTTCAATACTACATAGATGGTCTAACAAGAAACAATCGTGTTTCTATACCAAAAAAAACAACCATTAATTCTTATTATGGACTCAAATGCCCCACTTCTTAGTTGTCTATTTAGAAGATTTAAAATACCAAAGTATAAAAAGTAGCAACTTGACAAAATTCCCCGAAATTAATTTTAAATTCAACAGCTCAATAATTTAAACTCCTCCATAAACATACTAAGTAATTTGTATTTATCATTAACTCAAGTCAATCTTTAAATATTAAAAATAAATTTGCTCCAGTGATGAAGCATACAGAAACCAGGGCTAAAAGCAAATTCAAGTACAGGGGGAACCTACAGCAAACACATAAGAGTGACTGCCACCATAAAAAAAAGGAGGCTGTCCTTCAGCATCATAAAAGTATGGTTCACAGCTGAGCTGTACTAGTTACTAGATGGATGAACAAGCTGCCTCAGCAATGAAAAGTTAATGACTACTTCTGGAGTTATATGACAGACAGATAAAATTACTCACTCATTTATATATCGAATTATTTACTGCATATATATTATGTGCCAAAGAATCCTATTGAATATAAGATGACAGGGACCTGGTCCAAATGGATGTACTAAAGTAAACAGATAAAGAAAGGGAAAGAAAAGGAGAAACAATAATATAAATAGGTAAGATCATTTTAGATA
The DNA here is from genome assembly GCF_055505025.1 of Bos grunniens. NCBI lineage: Eukaryota > Metazoa > Chordata > Mammalia > Artiodactyla > Bovidae > Bos > Bos grunniens. The sequence goes on along the minus strand of NC_141176.1, from coordinate 2,801,682 downwards.
AGGATAATTGCTCTTGAATATGCAGGATAACACAGAGAATGGTGGGAGGCATCAAGATGATGAGTCCTGCCACAGGGAAGGGGTATCTGGGCCAAGGCAGAGCGAGTGGCAGGCGTACAGTAAACCTGAGCAGGGAACAGAAAATGAATGCAGCTGAAACCAGTGGACAAAGAAGGGAGTGGTGACATCTGAAAGTTGCTCAGTTGTGTCGGACTCTTCATGACCCCATGGACCTCGAGCCTGCAGGGATCCTCTGACGGTGGGATTCTCCAGGCAAGAACACTTGAGTGGGTACATTCCTTTCTCCAGAGGATCTTCCCAACCCAGGGATGGAACCTGGGTCTCCTGCACTGGCTAAAAAACAGATACTAGATCATTTTACAAATTGAAATGGATTTAGAAATCATTAGAACAATCAGAGAGAAATTCCCCTTCGGGCCAAAAATGGAAAAACAGGGACTGCATTTATCTCCCTTCGCCTCCACACCCAGAGGTAACAGCTTTCAGACAATGAGACATCGAGAAACGGGAAAGAGGTGCATTCCATGACTGCTCCAGCTTGCTGTCTGAAAAGGAGCCCAGGGGGAGCCAGGAGGTGTCACAACCCAGACAGAGGTAAGAGCTGGGAATGCCAACCCAGCTGAGTTCTCAGGACAGAGTACCAGACAGGAAACAGTAATGCAGACAGAAAGCTCCAGCATTCTCAAGAGGTTCCGCTTATGTCTTTAACTGTAGTATACACCACACGCATGTGAGAAACTACTGAAGACTGAGGAAAGAATCAGTCAGAAGCACTGGAGGGAACCGCACCCAACTCTCAGTAAAGATGGGGACAGTACTTGCTCTCAGGAGGCAAAATGGAAAACTCGTAATTCATGGGATATTGAATGAGACAGGAAACTTTAAAGTTACCATAACTCATGTGCTTAACAAGGCTGAGAAAAGATTAAGGATTTTAAGCAGAGACATGAAAGATGTTTTTTCAAAAATACCTGCACTGAATTTCAACAATAGAAAGCTTTGCTATCTGAGCTGACTGAATAGAAAAACATCAAATAGCATAAAAGAAAAGATTAGTGAACTGAAATACATGTCCAAAATGAAAAAAAGAGGGAAAAAAATAAAAAGGGCACCAATGAGCTGTGTAACAACTTTGAGAAACCTTACATGTATGTAATAATATAATATATATGCAACTTAAGTTTCAGAAATAGAGGAGAGGAGATGCAGAAAGATATCTGACAAACACAATGGCTATAAAACTTTCAACTTTAAAGGGAACTACAAACCCAGTATCCACAGATTCAATTCAGTGAAACCCAAGGACAAAACATGAAGAAAACTATACACCCAAACTACATTACAATCAAATTAATCAAGCGAAGGAGAAATCTTCAAAACAACCAGAGAAAAAGAGAAACATGTACAGAGAAACAAAGTTATGAGTTATGGCAAATTTCCTGCCCCAATAATTCAAAAAAGAAGACAGTGTAGTAACATGTTTAAAACTATGAAAGGAAAAATGATCACCTTGGAATTCCATACCGATGGAAATACTTCAAAATGAGGTAGAAAAGACTTCTACATATATAGAAAAACTGAAAGAATTCATTAGCGCTGAAAGAAATGTTATGGCAGTTTTTCATGTGGAAGAAAGCTGATTCCAGATGGAAGTCAAGATTTACACAACAGAGTTAAGAATGCTGGAGTGTGTAGATAAAAAAGACAACTGCTTTGTTGAAAGTAAAAATCACAACATGGTAAGAGTTTTAAACATAACCCAAGGTATGTTACATGTGATAACAAATGCACAAAGCCCCAACAGGAGCATATTATAGTGAGGCTTCTATACCACATGTAGAGTGACATCATATCATGTGAAGGAACTTAAAAATGTATCCTGTAAACCCTAATGCAATGACACACAAAACATAATAACAAACCAAGCAAGAGAAAGATAAAGTCATTAAAATACTCAACCCAATAGTAAAATAATACCAAAGAATAGATGAAGAAAATAGAAAATAAATAACAAGATGTGAGATTCAAATCCCACTAGATTAACAACCACATTAAAAGAAAATGACCACTCTACTTAAAAAGGCAAAATCATTACACTAGACTTGAAACAAAAATGCAATATTCAACAAATACGCTGCCTATAACAACAATAGGTTAAAAGGAAAAGGACAAAAAATGGCTTCATTAATATAACAAGGTAAATTTGAGACCATTAGTGTATTCTAAGCTTAGAAGTGACATAATCACAATTATTTTTACACTAAAAGATCTCCAGCTGCTATGTGCAAAAGGACAGAATGTTCCACATGTGAGCTATAGGACCTGAAATACAACAGGTTATCAACAAATGGAAAATACAAAATATATACAGTTGTGACAGGCTGACCCACCATTATCACCCTTTAGAGTTTCTTATATCTCAAGCACATTATTCTAAAATGAATACCCATAATTTATTCCTCTTTATATTTGTCTTGCTATTGTTATTCATTCAAAGTTCAGTTCAGTCGCTCCATCGTGTCGGACTCTTTGCGACCCCATGGAGCGCAGCACGCCAGGCCTCCCTGTATATCACCAACTCCCAGAGTTTACTCAAACTCATCTCCATTGAGTTGGTGATGCCATTCAACCACCTCATTCTCTGCCATCCCATTCTCTGCCTGCCCGCAATCTTTCCCAGCATCAGGGTCTTTGGAAATGAGTCAGTTCTTCACATCAGGTGGCCAAATTATTGGAGTTTCAGCTTCAGCATGAGTCCTTCCAATGAAGACCCTGGACTGATCTCCTTTAGAATGGACTGGTGGGATCCCCTTGCAGTCCAAGGGATTCTCAAGACACTTCTCCAATACCACAGTTCCAAAGCATCAATTCTTTGGTGCTCAGCTTTCTTTATAGTCCAAATCTCATATCCATTCATGACCCATGACCACTGGAAAAACCATAGCCTTGACTAGATGCACCTCTGTTGCTGAAGTAATGCCTCTGCTTTCTAATATGCTATCTAGGTTGGTCATAACTTTTCTTCTAAGGAGCAAGCGTCTTTTAATTTCATGGCCACAGTCACCATCTGCAGTAATTTTGGAGCCCCCAAAATTAAAGTCTGCCACAGCAGCCATGAAATTAAAAGACCAATATAATATTGTAAAGTAAAAAAAATAAAATAAAATAAAAAAACTTGCTACTCGAGAAAAAAATTAAATAAAAGACGCTTACTCCTTGGAAGGAAAGTTATGACCAACCTAAATAGCATATTGAAAAGTAGAGACATTACTTTGCCAACAAAGGTCCGTCTAGTCAAGGCTATGGTTTTTCCAGGGTTATGGGTCATGAACGGATGTTGAGAGTTGGACTGTAAAGAAAGCTGAGCACCAAATAATTGATACTTTTGAACTTTGGTGTTGGAGAAGGCTCTAGAGAGTCCCTCAGACTGCAAGGAGATCCAACCAGTCCATTCTAAACGAGATCAGCCCTGGGTGTTCTTTGGAAGGAATGATGCTAAAGCTGAAATTCCAGTACTCTGGCCACCTCATGCGAAGAGTTGACTCACTGGAAAAGATTCTGATACTAGGACAGATTGGGGGCAGGAGGAAAAGGGGAAGACAGAGGATGAGATGGCTGGATGTCATCACTGACTTGATGGACGTGAGTTTGAGTGAACTCCAGGAGATGGTGATGGACAGGGAGGCCGGGCATACTGCAATTAATGGGGTCACAAAGAGTCGGACACAACTGAGCGACTGAACTGAACTGAACTGTTTCCCCATCTATTTGATATGAAGGGATGGGGCCAGATGCCATGATCTTAGTTTTCTGAATGTTGAGATTTAAGCCAACTTAATCACTTTCCAGTGTACATCATGAGAAACGCTGGGCTGGAAGAAGAACAAGCTGGAATCATAACCTCAGATATGCAGATGACACTGCCCCTATGTTAGAAAGTGAAGAGGAACTAAAAAGCCTCTTGATGAAAGTGAGAGAGGAGAGTGAAAAAGTTGGTTTAAAACTCAACATTCAGAAAATGAAGATCATGGCATCTGGTCCCATCACTTCATGGCAAATAGATGGGGAACAGGGGAAACAGTGTGGGGAAACAGTGGAAACAGTGTCAGACTTTATTTTTTGGGGCTCCAAACTCAATGTAGATGGTGACTGCAGCCATGAAATTAAAAGACACTTACTCCTTAGAAGAAAAGTTATGACCAACCTAGATAGCATATCGAAAAGCAGAGACATTACTTCGCCAACAAAGGTCCGTCTAGTCAAGGCTATGGTTTTTCCTGTGGTCATGTATGGATGTGAGAGTTGGACTGTGAAGAAGGCTGAGCGCCGAAGAATTGATGCTTTTAACTGTGGTGTTGGAGAAGACTCTTGAAAGTCCCTTGGACTGCAAAGAGATACAACCAGTCCATTCTAAAGGAGATCAGTCCTGGGTGTTCTTTGGAAGGACCGATGCTAAAGCTCAAACTCCAATACTTTGGCCACCTCATGCGAAGAGTTGACTTAATGGAAAAGACACTGATGCTGGGAGGGACTGGGGGCAGGAGGAGAAGGGGACCATAGAGGATGAGATGGCTGGATGGCATCACTGACTCTATGGACATGAGTTTGAGTGAACTCCGGGAGCTGGTAATGGACAGGGAGGCCTGGCATGCTGCGATTCATGGGGTCACGAAGATTCGGACACAACTGAGCGACTGAACTGAACTGAATCACTCGCCTCTATCACTTTCATCAAGAGGCTCCTTAGTTCCTCTTCACTTTCTGCCATAAGGGTGGTGTCATCTGCATATCTGAGGTTATTGATATTTCTCTCAGCAATCTTGTTGCCAGCTTGTGCTTCATCAAGCACAGCAGTTCTCAAGATGTACTCTACATGTAAGTTAAATAAACAGGGTGACAATAGACAGCCTTGACGTACACCTTTCCCGATCTGGAGCCAGTCTGTTGTTTCATGTCCAGTTCTAATAGTTGATTCCTGACCTGCATACAGATTTCTCAGGAGGCAGGTCAGGACGTCTGATATACCCATCTCTTGAAGAATTTTCCAGAGTTTGTTGTGGTCCACAGATGGTGACTGCAGCCATGAAATTAAAAGATGCTTACTCCTTGGAAGGGAAGTTATGACCAATTTAGATAGCATATTCAAAAGAGACATTACTTCGCCAACAAAGGTCCGTCTAATCAAGGCTATGGTTTTTCCAGTGGTCATGTATGGATGTGAGAGTTGGACTGTGAAGAAAGCTGAGTGCCAAAGAATTGATGCTTTTGAACTGTGGTGTTGGAGAAGACTCTTGAGAGTCCCTTGGACTGCAAGGAGATCCAACCAGGCCATTCTGAAGGAGATCAGCCCTGGGATTTCTTTGGAAAGAATGATGCTAAAGCTGAAACTCCAGTACATTGGCCACCTCATGCAAAGAGTTGACTCATGGAAAAGACTCTGATGCTGGGAGGGATTGGGGTCAGGAGGAGAAGGGGATGACAGAGGATAAGATGGCTGGATGGCATCACTGACTCAATGGATGTGAGTTTGAGTAAACTCCGGGAGTTGGTGATGGACAGGGAGGCCTGGTGTGCTGTAATTCATGGGGTCACAAAGAGTCGGACACAACTGAGCGACTGAACTGAACTGACACTGTCAAAGGCTTTGGCATAGTCAAAAGCAGTTGTAGATGTTTATCGGAAACTCTCTAGCTTTTTCGATGATCCAACTGATGTTGGCAATTTGATCTCTGGTTCCTCTGCCTTTTCTAAATCCAGCGGGAACATCAGAACTCACAGTTCACGTGGTATGGAAGACTGGCTGGAGTGTTTTGAGCATTATTTTACTAGTGTGTGAGATGAGTACAATTGTGTGGTACTTTCAGTATTCTTTGGCATTGCCTTTCTTTGGGATTGGAATGAAAACTGACCTTTTCCAGTCCAGTGGCCACTGCTGAGTTTTCCAAATTTGCTGGCAGATTGAGTGCAGCATTTTCACAGCATCATCGTTCAGGATTTGAAATAGCTCAACTGGAATTCCATCACCTCCACTAACTTTGCTCGAAGTGATGCTTCCTAAGGCCCACTTGACTTCACATTTCAGGATGTCTGGCTCTAGGCAAGTGATCACACCATCGTGATTATCTAGATTGTGAAGATCTTTTTTGTGCAGTTCTTCTGTGTATTCTTACTACCTCTTCTTAATATCTTCTGCTTCTGTTAGGTCCATACCATTTCTGCCCTTGATTGTGCCCATCTTTGCATGAAATGGTCCCTTGGTATCTCCAATTTTCTTGAAGAGATCTCTAGTCTTTCCCCTTCTATTGTTTTCCTCTATTTCTTTGTATTGATCACTGAGGAAGGCTTTCTTATGTCTCCTTGCTGTTCTTTGGAACTCTGCATTCAAATGGGTATATCTTTCCTTTTCCTCTTTGCCTTTCACTTCTCTTCTATTTACAGCTATTTCTAAGGCCTCATTTGACAACCATTTTGCCTTCTTGGACTTCCCTGGTAGCTCAAATGGTAAAAGCGTCTGCCTACAATGCGGGAGACCCAGGTTAGATTTCTGGGCAGGAAGATCCCCTGGAGAAGGAATTGGCAACCCACTCCGGTACTCTTGCCTGGAAAATCCTGTGAATGGATGGAGGAGCCAGCCAGGCTACAGTCCATGGGGTCGCAAAGAGTCAGACATGACTGAGTGACTTCACTTTCTTTCTTTTTCTTTTTTGCCTTTTTGCCTTTCTTCTCCTTGGGGATGGCCTTGATTACCGCCTTCTGTACAGTGTCACGAACTTCCATCCATAGTTCTTCAGGCACGCTATCAGATTTAATCATTTGAATCTCTTTGTCACTTCCACTGTAAATTATAAGGGATTTGATTTAGGTCATACCTGAATGGTCTAGTCCTTTTCCCTACTTTCTCAATTTAAGTCTGAATTTGGCAATAAGGAGTTCATGATCTGAACCACAGTCAGCTCCCGGTCTTGTTTTTGCTGACTGTATAGAGCTTCTCCATCTTTGGCTGCAAAGAATATAATCAATCTGATTTCAGTACTGACCATCTGGTGATGTCCATGTGTAGAGTCTTCTCTTGATTTGTTGGAAGAGGGTTGCTATGACCAGTGCATAAAGCACCTTAGGTATGGCAATCTTAGGTATGCCTCACTTTCAGAATTTCACTTAACAAAAGAGGGATTCTCAGAAGTCTTTAAAATATCATAATCAATATGCTAACATTCAAGAGCCACTTTACCTAAATCCTATAGATTCACAATTGGTTAACTTATTACATATTCAAGATTAATCAGTGGTCCAGGTAAAGGTCAGTCATAGAGTAAAAAGGCAAATTGGAGCTGGATATCAAAAAACAGAACTCAGACTCTTGGACATAATGGTAGCCAGCTGACCCTTTCTTCGCTTCCTCCAGCAGCTGACCTCACTGACAGACACTGAAGTTTGGGGTGCACTTCAGGGAGGCAGGGTCAGGGTGGTGGGCATAAGAGAAAGTGACACAGGAGAAACTGTGCTGTAGATTAGTTTATTCAGAAGTAATAAAAGAAGTTTCTCACTCCCTGGCTATCTTGACGGCTGCTCGTTCTTGGGGGCATCCCACACCTAAGGCAGGAAGATGGTGGCCACATAAAAGATGAAAAACTCACTGTAGTTGATCAAATCTAGGCTCCAACTGGTTATGAAAAGTACAAGTGGCCTCTGAAAATGATCAGACAAAGGCCAGCCTTGAGGAAATCTGAAGCAGAGCTCTGTGCCATGCTGGCCGAGACTGGTGTCCATCGCTCCAGTGACAGCAGTGCTGACCTGGGCACAGTGCATGTAGAACACGACCGAGCATGCGCATGGCCCCACAGATCCAGGTGATTCCCCTACCATCAGACACACGCCAGAACAGACGGGTGAGAAGTAAATCATGTACAATTTTTCTTTAAAAAACTGGCCAGATTTTGGTTTTTTAAAAGAGTAATATAGAGGACCTTTTCCTATAACATTTGCTGAGTCATATTTTAAAATAATAACTCTCCCTAAAATACTCTTAAATGGCTGATTTCTTTATCTATTTTTCCTATGCCATTTTATAAATATTTGCTCTTTTTCTAATGCCAGAATATTAATGGCAAAGGTGTTTCTGCATTTATTCCAAGCAGAAACCCATTAAAAATGACACCTTGCTGCGTTTCTTAGTATTGATTGTTCACAGTTTTTATTCTGTTTCTACATTAGGACAAATAAAATTAATTCAAGGGCTTCTAAAAATAAATCAATGGCATTTCAGAAATTCATTCAGTATTTGGGATCATGTTTCAGCTCAAGCCATTGACTTGGTAGGTGTGTTTTGGGAGCATTCAAATTAAACCGCTGTGATACCTTTTTCAGGTGATTCCTCCGCCCTTCAGTAATAAAGGATGTCTATTGCTTTGTCTGCAGATGCCAGAGGCCGAGTCTGATGTGCTTTCCGGCAGCACGGGAGAACTGCATGGCTCTCACTAAGGTGCACCAAGACACAGCGAAGGCTGACGGCAGGGTTTAGACAAGGGGCATAACTAATTAAGGATTAGGCTATAGTTAAGACCCATGATTAGGAAAAAATAGGTAGAACCTGAATTTTGGGGTGGTTAAAGTTGGTTGAGGGAGTAGTCTTCAACTGGCAAGAGAGGTTATTACTAAAATTAACAGTAGATAGGAATACAGACAGTTTCAGAGGAGGTTATAAAAATCCACTAAGAAATTAAAGGCTAAGAAGAAGAAAAGCAAAACTAGGCAAAAAAAAAAAAATGTGTAAAGTAATAGAATCAGAACTGAATAGCAAACAGACAACTAAGCAATAAAGGAAAGGCCTGTCGTGAAGCTAACCAAACTAGCTTCCTCTTAATTACATTCAAAATATAGAATGCCTCAAAAAATTCTGGCTCAGAAATTAAGAAAACCATAAATAAAGACAGTGTCATGGAAAGTCACAATACAAAGCCAGTAGAACCTGAAATCCTTTCAGAGTACACTGGCGTTCAACTGATCAGAACGACTGAGGTGCTGCCTTGTGGCTAGCAGTTCCGGGGGAGGCACTTACAAAATAAACATTGATAAACAGGACCGAAGACACTGCTTGCCCACAGCATAAAATTTCAGTGCTGTCACATAGTTTTCTACAGGAAGAAACACACAATGTGACCCCAATGACCAAAACATCAACAGAATACTAGTCCAGTCAGTTTCAAAATAAAACTCCAAACCATGAGAACTCAAACATACTAAAATTTAGACTAAAGTGAATAATAACTTTAATGTCAGCCAATGGTGATCAATAATGGAAGTCAATAAGTGATACACACACACACACACATACACACAGAGAATTAGATTTTTCTAGCAGATGGAGAAGGCAATGGCTCCCCACTCCAGTACTCTTGCCTGGCAAATCCCATGGACAGAGGAGCCTGGTAGGCTGCAGTCCATGGGGTCGCAAAGAGTCAGACACGACTGAGCGACTTCACTTTCACTTTTCACTTTCATGCATTGGAGAAGGGAATGGCAACCCACTCCAGTGTTCTTGCCTGGAGAATCACATGGACGGCGGAGCCTGGTGGGCTGCCGTCTATGGGGTCGCACAGAGTCGGACACGACTAAAGCGACTTACCAGCAGCAGCAGATGGGAATTTGGACAAAAATAAAAGTCAAATGATTTGGCACTAGTGATACTGGTGTAATAAAGTTAATGTTAGCTTTTCACTAAAGAGGAGAAAAGCTACTTTGTTCCCTATCAGTCCTTAAATAAATATGTCACCTTGGATATAAAATTGGCATTCTTGGTAAAGAATGAAAAATAGCACTAATAATGGATAATAGCTGAGTTGCAGGACAGGAAACTTGACCCAATGTTAGAGAAAAGAAAACAGTTGCATTTATTCTTTCAAAAAAGCCAAGCCTGGTGTGGAAGATAAGGATGTCTAATGAAACATACAATAACAAAATAAAAATATAAGCAAAGAAGGAAAAGAACAAATAAACAACAACAAAAAATTTTTTTAACCAGATAAGTACCATAAAGAACCAACGGACTGAAACTTCCCCACAAACACTCCGTGCCAGGAGCCACAGTGCAAACTAGGTTGAGTAAAACGTAAGCAATTGAGATTCTGAGCATCTAAAGGAGTTTCCAAAGGCTCTTACTCTGGGCCTCAAAGCACCAGTTCCCTGTCAACCCAGGGACAGAAAATGAGGGGAAGGCTTCTCAAGCGAAGCGAGTAGTCAGAGAGTAATAAGCCGGACAAGGCAGTTGACATGCCAGCTCCTTAAGGAAGAAGAGCATTTATTTCCCTCCCATATGGGCTCTGAGTTTCTAAAGAAAAAAAACAGTTAGCTTTTAGTTTCTGCAAAGAAAAGCAGAGGCGGGACTAGTTCAAGCAGAATTGCAATGCAGGCTAAAGACTACCTTGAAAAACTTTCCCTTTGCATTCATTTGCCTTTTCCTACCTCTTGTATACATACAAGACTGTGCCAATAGATCGAGAGTCTTGTTTCTAGAACCAAAGAAGTAGAAACTCTATATGGTATAGAAATGTGGAGTCAGAAATCTCGAGTTTGAATCCTTCTCTTCTGTTTGTGAGGTGTGGGATTTCTTGGTTAAATTACATATTCTAAATGAGTTTCAGTTCTTATAAGCCTAAGGGACTGTTGTCTCAGAAGGATATATGCATCAGATACATGTATATAAATATACCTTGTGAACTGTACCTCACTTGCCTGGTGGCTCAGATGGTTAAGAATCTGCCTACAATGTGGGAGACCTGCGTTCTGTCTGTAGACTGGGAATATCCCCTGGAGAAGGGGATACCCACTGCAGTATTCTTGCCTGGAGAATTCCATGGACAGAAAAGCCTGGTGGGCTATAATCCATGGGTTGCAAAGAGTCAGACACGAGTGAGCAACTATACCTTGCACTTTCAAATTCAAGTACTATAACTGTCATGCACTTACCTGAGTGTCCTATAATTGCTAATTTGATACAATACATATGTCATTGACCTGAAACTCCAAAATTAATCTCCCTCTTTGTTCCTATTATCCACACTCTCATCTTCTAAGTGTTAACAAGTCTCAGATGCTATATAAAAAAAAATTATCAGACTAAACTAATGTAGAGTAAGGTTTTAATCTCCTCCAGCTTTCCTACTGCATGACACGATTTACAGCAAAGGCTAACTTGCTGCTTTATAATATCTGAGACAGTCAAAATGAATTTGGAGTATTTTTTGTTCTTAGCACACTTTCTATAATAACTATGAAGCTATTATTGTATGCAACTGGATGATTTTTATTTCAGGAGATTCCTAAGGCTAAGATCCTCAGTTGGATATACCTAGTCAGAGAGCTAGAGGTAGAAAGCTTTTAGCTCATATTTCTGGCTCCAACACATGCAACTAATATGAGATGTTCATTCTAATCAGTTTCTCGGTAATTTCAATTGTTCCCCTGAAAACTGTTCCCATGAATAGAATATAAATACTCTACCACCATAACTTATCATGAGACCTGGAAGTCATGGCAGCTGATCAGAACTGAGATGGCTCATGAGTCAGTACTGGCCTTTATGTTATACTCCTAACTGATGCCCTTTGCCACTTTGTGACATTAAATTGTGTATGTTTAAAAGTTAAAGTACAAAAAGACTGGGAGCTCTAAAAAAAATAGTCAAGAGTTATTAGAAAACAATTGTGGAGTGAATAAAACCCTTGAGAAAGAGGAAGGTACGAAAAGAGAGCAGAGGGAAGACTCTGAGCAACATGCTCACTGACGTGTAAGAAGAGGTAGAAAAGAGCCAGGATGGCGTCAGAAAGGCAGCACCAGGGAGGGAGAGGAGAGGACAGAACAAGAGAGCAGACTCGGCCGATAGGGTGAGATGCTGATCACAGGTCAAGCGCACACACGACGAGAGACAAAGGGTGCGTGCTGGACCTGAAACTATGTGGCTGTGCATACCCTAGGAGAGTATTCTTAAGACAGTGATGAGGCAAAAGTACAAACATAAAACATGCTAGAAAATAACAGGGTGAGAGAGAAAATTCTAAATGTAAAGTAAAAACCAGCTTTAAAGAAAGAAAGTAGGTCCTGAACTGGATCATTACAGATGAAAAGAAAAACATTCAAAATAAACTTATAATGAGGACAACAGCAGCTAACAGAATTGAGCACTCACTATTCACTATTGACTCCAAACATGCACTCTCTCCTTTAATCACTACAATCTAGAGAGATAGGCCCTAAATTCACGCACATTTTATAAAGAGAATTACACCGAGGGGTATTAATAAACTTACCCAATATTTCAAAGCTAGTAAATGGTAAACTAAGAATTCAAACCCAGGTCTGTCTAATTAGACTAGAAATGCAATGAGGGATATTTGCAGGAATCTCAAATACCAAGGTGAAGTTGTTTTAACCCAGATTTTGTGTTCCAGTGCTACGAACATGCTGCATTCAAGCCTCAGTAAGATAAGACTAAATAGTTGTAGTTTTTCAGTATCTAAAATTAACTATCAAGCATCATAGGGATAGTTATTTATTCATCTATCAGATACCTATTATGCTTATTACATGCCAGATATTGTTCAAGATACTAGAAATTCACTAACATATGTCTAAGAGAATGATTCGTGTTGTGACCATGACCATTCTTATCATAAACTAATAGACAGGTTAATGGACAGAATACCATATAGTAAATGAGAAGGTGATGAGAGCTTGGGAGAAAAATAAAGTAGGGAAAAGAACAAGAAGTGATATGAGCAACTGGGCATGCAATTTCAAACGGGGTGCTCAGAGAAGACCTCCAAAAGTTGACTGAGGAAGAAATATCAAAAGGATATGAGGCAGCAAGCCTCATATATATAGAAAATAAGTCCAAGGAGACCATACACCCAATAGGACAGTATGGAGGCCACATGGTTAAAGCTGAGTTAGCCAGAGGAGAGTGGTGGAAAATGAGGCACAAAACATTGGGGCCGTGTTACATATGCAGAAACTTGTCACCTATAGCAAAGACTTGGCTCCTCCTCCAAGGTGGAAGCCAGAATAAGGTTACAGGGAGAGACAAAGCATTCTCCACCTTATGTCACTGCCTGCTTACACGTGTGCTCAGTCGTGCCTGACTCTTTGCAACCCCGTGGACTGTGGCCCACCAGCTCCTCTGTCCACCGCATTTCCCAGACAGGAACACTAGAGTGGGTTGCCATTTCCTTATGTCACTAGCTGCTATGTTAAGAACAGACTGCAGTGAAGATGAGTTGACATAGATATCACTTCTTAGTATTATCAAATTATTTCACAACATTTTACATTTTTACATGCCTGTAAGATAGAACATAAACAATACAATGTACCTTTTGCTAACACATGAAAAAGTGGTTAGACCAATATACATCACACTTGAAAATTCAAACTTTTTGAGAAACTCACGAGAGTTAGCAACTCAATGAAATAGCATATTGTTCTGATCATGCTGTGTTTTTATTAGTTTTCATAAATTAAAGAATTGCAGAGTTATTTAACATAGCTGACATTCTACTAATTCCAGGGGAATATGGGTAACAAATGCTTCTAAGAGAATTCACTCAGAGTTCAATTCCACTTACCTTCCCACTCTACAGAGAACACAATCGGTAGTAGAAGAGTGATTTTTCCCATTAATGACAGGATTTGGTATTACTATTTTGATGTAGATTTGAACTAAATGAACTCTATCCCTTGAATAAACGAGAGTTACTGTATCACAGAATATGTCCGCACACTTCTGGCATTTTAACATTATCTTAGTTCATAACATAGGCACTATACATTTTTTACTATATCAGAAATGATTCCATTTTCCTTCACAAGAGCAAGATCTGCAGGCAAAAGTAGTTTTTTCTTTCTTTTCACAGATACATATTCCATGACCACTGTTCTCATGACCACCAGCTTCTTTCCAAAAGTCCCTGATGAATTTTATCCCACAAATGCCAAACAGCCCTCTCACCCTGCCTCATGCCTAGCTTTTGAAACAAACTGCAATAGTGTCATATCAAAAAATCACCTTGTACAATTCCCTAGACCCGGGATTGCAGTTTTCCTCAGAGAGGTGGTAACCAGCAGCAAAAACAAATAAACCCTTGCAGATGGTGAGTCCCTCTCCAGGGAGAAGACTGAGATAAACAGTCAGGTTTGCATATTTTGTTGTGCCCTCATGGCCTCCTGTGTTACATTTCTGATTCACACCCTGGGTGATCTCATCTAGTGCCAGAGCTTTAAATTCCACAAGTATGTGACTAGCTCCCGAATTTATGCCTTCAGCCCTGACTTCCAGCTTACATCCCAGCTGCTTTCTGTATAGGTCCACTCACACAGATGTTTCAAGTGATCTTCCCTCCCTGAGTCTGCTTCTCTCTCTTAAGTCTTCTCCTATTCTCTGGAAATAGGATCTCCTATCTATCTAATTGTACAGGGCAAGCACCTTGGGGTCATCCTGGACTTTTCTTATTCCCTAAATCCAACCTATTGGATACCCTGGCTTCCTTTATTTTGAAATATTATATGGCCCTTCGTACCATGGACACTGCCATCAAGCCACCACCCTTTCTCACCTTCATCATTGTTATAGCATGTTAAGTGGCCATTGGCTTCAATTTATGCCCCTACCCCACCACCTGTTCCTCACACAGCTGACAGAATCATCAACCTGACCTAAACCTAAAGCACAGACCAGATAACTTCACTTCTCCATATAAAGATCTCCAGTGATTTCCTAGCATGACGGCCATGGGCCCCACACCCTGCAGGCACGGTCCTGGGGCCTCCCTCTCCTTTCTCCTGCTGCCCGCCCCTCCACTCGCTCTGCATCAGCCAGGCTTCCCTGTGCCAAGCCCCACTGTCCCCAAAGCCCGGTGCTCCGCGGCCTCTGTCTGTGGGCAGTCCCCCGAGCCAGTCACTCTGGTGCTTGCTCAGAGGGCAGAGGCCCTCCCCAGGCATTTGATCACACACATGTACCCGCCTCGTACCACCATGGGCTGAGAAGTACTGAGGGTCACCTGACCCAGAGCTTTCATTTCTTATCTATTGTCACTATATGCGACTACAATGTAAAACCAAGGAGGAGTAAGAGACGTATTCCCTGCAACAAATTCAGAATCCAGAAAAAGGCCAAGCACAGAGGAGGTGTCCAATAAATATTTGTCAAATAAATGTACAAATGAGTGAATCACTGCTGAACCAAGAGGACAGGTACTGAAATGAAACACATGAGATAGTGGTTTCGTTACCAATATAATCTCAAGGTCTAAATTCATCCATACAAGTCTGGTAATTCAGACCCACTAACCAAAGGCTAGTGGACATGGAGCCACTTTCTCAGAATCATCTAAATGAGAACTCAAATTAATATCAGAAATGAAAAAAAAAAAAAGAAAAAAAAATATCAGAAATGTTCTTAAATATACTCAATCTACCAACAGTGAAGCCATGTTAAGTTCAACCATAAAAAAAAGTCTCTAATTTTCTGTATATTTCAGTATATTTGCCTAAATCAATAAATCTGTTATACATTATTTTATACTACCAAAAATCATGTAAAGAAAAGGTGTAAATGGCCTTTTAAGAGTTTTGTCAACATGTACCTCCACCATGTCATATGTAGGCAGAATTAAGATGAAATCTGTGAGAGAAAAAAAATCTTCAGAGAAAATACTAGGATGGGTGAAACAGAAATTTCTCTTACCTGACAACTGATGTTTAACTACTTAAACCTACAAAATTTCTGTAAGTTTTGCTAAAAATTCAAACGGCATTGTGATCATTTTGACTTGGACCACTGACTGAGATGAAAAGCAGAAATCAGATTATAAGGAAAATGACAGCAGCATGACATGTCTCAAGAATTTCAGGCTACAGACCAATGACAACTGAAAGCAAGCTAAATTAATAAGCTTTAAACTAGGTGGAAGAAAAGCCATCTGTGCTAGAGAGCCTATATTAAGTACTGGATCCTGGTAGAAACATGTCAAGAAGGTTGCAAAGCAAAGAGACAAGAATAACTGAACAACAGCTGAATGTTTATGATCTTAAGAGAAGCAGACCTTTAAGATTTAAATAGCTATGGACAGAGTTATAACAGTTTACTATTCTAAACAAACATCCTCCTGGATGGTGAAAGATCTGCAAATGAGGTTGCCAAAGTGCTGTCTAGAGCATACTGAAATGTGAAGGACCTGGGACAAAGGCCGTAACTGAAGACAAACAGGGCTCCTGTCTTCCAGGAGGAGAGACTGGAGAGATTTATGTCACTGACAGACAAGACTGAAGAAGAATACTAAGGAGAAAAGGAAACAGTAATTACAAGAAGCCAAAATGGATTCTGAAAAGAAGAAACCGATAATTCCGTGAAACATGAACGATTTTGAATCTGGACATTTGCAAAGCACTCCAAATAATCAACACCTGAATGAAAGAGACGTGGATATGTTAAGTCTGGGAAAGCGATGACTCAGTGGACATATTCTTTCAGGTTCCACACCAACTCTGGTCAGTCTCTTCTGAAGCTGTTTCAATAAGCCATGATTCTTAAACCAAACCAGAATTTCCTCAATACCTTTGAAAATATTCAACTTCTTTTGAGTACCCAAAGCAGCACTGTATAAGGCAGGTACCCGAGGGTTTCAGTCCCCCAGACTGAAACAGCATGGCCTCAGGAGTAAAAGGATCAGGGAAAGCCCAGCATAGGTGTGGCGCCACGAGCAAAGTGGAGTAAGGCTACAAACGGACTGATCTACAAAGTGACAAGTTTACAAAGTAGGTGGCAGAATCATATAGGGTGGTTATCTTCCGTTTTGAATACAAGTATAAATTGAGACTTTTACGCTCAAAATTGTTGGCTACTTGATATACTTTTAAATTAACCCCTTCTTACCAAAGAAATAATTGGCCAGAGACTCATTTTAACAAAACTTAAAATCACTATCTCAAAAGTACACAACATTTTCATTTCAAAATGTAATTTTTAAAAACAACTATCTGTATCGTACCATAATGATGGACACACATCATTATCAGTTCAGTTCAGTCGCTCAGTCGAGTCCAACTCTTTGAGACCCCATGAAACGCAGTACACCAGGCCTCCCTGTCCATCACCAACTCCTGGAATTCACCCAAACTCATGTGCATCGACCCGGTCATGCCATCCAGCCATCTCATCCTGTCGTCCCCTTCTCCTCCTGCCCCCAATCCCTCCCAGCATCAGTGTCTTTTCCAATGAGTCAACTCTTTGCATGAGGTAGCCAAAGTACTGGAGTTTCAGCATCACCATCAGTCCTTCCAATGAACACCCAGGAGTGATACATATTTGTCCTAATCCACTGAACATACAACACCAAGAATGAACCCTAAGGTAATCGATGGACATTGAGCAATTATGATGTGTTTGTGTAGGTTCATGAAGTATGATAAATGTATCATTCTACTGGAAGATATTGATAAAGGGGGAGGCTATGCATGTGCATACAGAAAATCTCTGTAACTTGCCCCCAATTTTTCTGTGAACCTTTTTTCTAATAATTGTTGATAATTTCAAAGTATTACAAATTATTATAGTCAGAAAACAAATTAAAAAGTAAAATATCAAAAACAATTCTTAACTTCATTTTTATTTTACTATCCTTGCTATATATACTTTCCCTCCTTTCTCTTCCTCTCTTTCGTTTTCACATATTCACTTAGCCTGTATGGGGTAGCCACCGTGTAGCTCAAGATGGACCATGGGTCAGGAATATAAAGATGAGTTCGTATACTTCAGCTTGTTCAAAAGTGCCAAGCATAAATGAAATCTGTGGCATACTTCAGGGAAATAAGAACCATCTACAGAAAGTACCCAGCATTATGATAACAAAGAGGAAGGATCCTGAATTGTGCAAGGAATAACAGAAGTGCTAGAGAAAGAATTCCAGAGAGCGTTTCCCAAAGCAGAGAATAGGGACAGCAGGCTTTGGACGGGCCTGGGCACGGGCCCTGAGAACAGGGTAAGTGGTCTGGGAGATAAAGCACAGGGCAGGCGAGACAAGGGGCGGAAGGAGTGGCTGTGGCTGCTCCTCAGAGACCTAACGCTGGTGCCTGAGCGGGCAGGAAGGAGAGGCTCATGGAGAAGTCTGAGAAAGCACTCGGGGTTGATGAGCATGTTCATTATCTTGATTATGATGATGGTTTCACAAGTGCACTTATATCAAAATGAATCAAATTCTACAAGTTTTAAATATATGCATTTTTACTGTGTACCATTTATACTTCAATGAAGATTTTTTGTTACTTTGTTTTTAAGGGATATTATTTTAAGAATTTTAGACATCCATGTAAAAGTTATAGGAAGCAAGCGAAGTAGCTTAGGGAGACAGTGAGGGACAGTAAGTGGCATTTCACTCATTCTATAACTTTACAGGATGTTCCACACCATCCAAAGAAGACTTAATCAACTGCTATTTACACGTACTTATAAAACCACTAGACCATTCAGGTAAGACACAAATCAAATCCCTTATAATTATACAGTGGAAGTGAGAAATAGATTTAAGGGACTAGATGTGATAGACAGAGTGTCTGATGAAATATGGATGGAGGTTAATGACATTGTACAGGAGACACAAATCAAGACCATCCCCAGAAAAAAAGAAATACAAAAGACCAAAATGCTTGTCTGAGGAGGTTTTACAAATAGCTGTGAAAAGAGAAGCAAAAAGCAAAGGAGAAAAGGAAAGATATTCCCATTTGAATGCAGAGTTCTAAAGAATAGCAAGGAGAGATGAAAAGCCTTTCTCAGCGATCAATGCAAAGAAATAGTGGAAAACAACAGAATAGAAAGACTAGAGATCTCGTCAAGATTATTAGAGATACCAAGGAAACATTTCATGCAAAGATGGGCTCGATAAAGGACAGAAACGGCATGGACCTAACAGTAGCAGAAGATATTAAGATGAGGTGGCAAGAATACACAGAAGACATGTACAAAAAAGATCTTCACAACCCAGATAATCATGATGGAGTGATCACTCACCTAGAGGCAGACATCCTGGAATGTGAAATCAAGTGGCCCTTAGAAAGCATCACTACAAACAAAGCCAGTGGAGGTGCTGGAATTCCAGTTGAGCTCTTTCAAATCCTGAAAGATGATGCTGTGAAAGTGCTGCACTCAATATGCTAGCAAATTTGGAAAACTCAGCAGTGGCCACAGGGCTGGAAAACATCAGTTTTCATTCCAATCTCAAAGAAAGGCAATGGCAAAGAATGCTCAAACTACCGCACAATTGCACTCATCTCACACACTAGTAAAGTGATGATCAAAATTCTCCAAGCCAGGCTTCGGCAATACATGAACAGTGAACTTCCAGATGTTCAAGCTGGTTTTCGAAAAGGCAGAGGAACCAGAGATCAAATTGCCAACATCCACTGGACCATCGAAAGAGCAAGAGAGTTCCAGAAAAACATCTATTTCTGCTTTATTGACTATGCCAAAGTCTTTGACTGTGTGGATCACAATAAACTGTGGAAAATTCTGAAGGAGATGGGAGTACGAGATCACCTGATCTGCCTCTTGAGAAATCTGTATGCAGGTCAGGAAGCAACAGTTAGAACTGGACATGGAACAACAGATTGGTTCCAAATAGGAAAAGGAGTACATCAAGGCTGTATATTGTCACCATGCTTATTTAACTTATATGCACAGTACATCATGAGAAACGCTGGGCTGGAGGAATCACAAGCTGGAATCGAGATTGCTGGGAGAAATATCAATAGCCTCAGATATGCAGATGACACTGCCCTTATGGAAGAAAGTGAAGAGGAACTAAAAAGCCTCTTGATGAAAGTGAAAGAGGAGACTGAAAAAGCTGGCTTAAAGCTCAACATTCAGAAAACTAAGATCATGGCATCTGGTCCCATCACTTCACGGGAAATAGATGGAGAAACAGTGGAAATAGTGTCAGACTTTATTTCTGGGGGCTCGAAAATCACTGCAGATGGTGATTGTAGCCATGAAATTAAAAGATGCTTACTCTTTGGAAGTAAAGTTATGACCAATCTATACAGCATATTAAAAATCAGAGACATTACTTTGCCAATGAAGGTCCATCTAGTCAAGGCTTTGGTTTTTTCAGTGGTCATGTATGGATGTGAGAATTGGACTGTGAAGAAAGCTGAGTGCCGAAGAATTGATGCTTTTGAACTGTGGTGTTGGAGAAGACTCTTGAGAGTCCCTTGGACTGCAAGAAGATCCAACCAGTTCATTCTAAAGGAGATCAGTCCTGGGTGTTCATTGGAAGGACTGATGCTGAGGCTGAAACTCCAATACTTTGGCCACCTCATGTGAAGAGTTGACTCATTGGAAAAGACTCTGATGCTGGAAAGAATTGGGGGCAGGAGGAAAAGGGGACAACAGAGGATGAGATGGCTGGATGGCATCACCAACTCGATGCACACGAGTCTGGGTGAACTCCAGGAGTTGGTGATGGACAGGGAGCCCTGGCGTGCTTCGATTCATGGGGTCGCAAAGAGTTAACATGACTGAGCGACTGATATGGATTATGTGCAAAGGACTGAGCTTGTCCTAAAACACAGAATACGCCTTGAGTGAGGAACATGACTCTTCAATTCATTTTCATAATCAAACTTCGAAAACGTAGGATACAGAAGACATCATAAATAAACATGGAAGGACAAGTGAGAGGCGATAGGAAAATCTGTAAATATTTACAAAGGAATAACACATAGGTTATATAAGGAGCTTCTACAAACTATAAGGAAAGAAAGATAATATAGTAAGAAAGTGAATCCAGGAAGAAGTATAAATAACCAATAAATATATAATAAACTGTGTCAATCTCATTCGGTAGCCTGGAAATATAGAGTGAAGAATAAAATCACAAGTGGAATAAAAAGGTCATATTAAGTACTAGTGATGGTGCAAGACAAAAATCCTCATGTATATTGTTCGTAAAAATATAAATTGACATAATTTCTAGAAGGTTAACTTGGCGGGAATGACCAAGATTAACAGAAGTTTTCACCTAGGAATTCAAATTCTGCAACTTTTACAAAGAAATAATAATATTAATCACAAAAGCTAACCCTTAGAAGAGTTTGGATTACAAGCTGATTTACACGTATCAGTTCAGTTCAGTTCAGTCGCTCAGTCGTGCCCGACTCTTTGCGGCCCCATGAATCGCAGTACGCCAGGCCTCCCTGTCCATCACCAACTCTCGGAGTTCACTCAAACTCGCGGCCATCTAGTCGGTGATGCCATCCAGCCATCTTATCCTCTGCCATCCCCTTCTCCTTCTGCCCCCAATCCCTCCCAGCATCAGAAGTATTAAATAGACATGACCACTGGCCTGTAGTAGTGGAGGCAGACACGACCACTGGCCTGAGGCTGGCAGAATCGTGATTCCCCCAAATCGGGTCACAGACTAATCCCCAAAACTTCTGAATATGTTAACTTACATGGCAGAAGGGACATTGTGGATGTGATTAAATTAAGACTCTTGATTATTCTAGATTAGCGAATATAAACACAATGTCCTTATGAAAGCTGAGGAGACAGCCAAGGAAGGAGATGACAAAAGGAGAAGGGAGTGGGATGGCAGACGGTAAGCCAGGAGTGTGGCAGCCGCCAAATGCAGGGAGGGCCAGGAGGAAATCCTTTCCAGAGCTCTCAGAGGAACACAGTATTAACGACCCATTCCAGACTTCTGACCTCCAGGATTCTAAGACAATAAATGTATTTCGTTTCAAGCCACTAAGTCTGTGGTACTTTGTTATAGTAGCAACAGGAAACTAATGTAAGTTTCACAAATACGGAAAGTGAGGTACAGGAAAATGAACAACTACCCAAGATCACAAAGCTTGTAAGGTTGATATAGGATTTAAACCCAGAGTTCATGCACATAACCTCTATAAAACACTCCCTCCCAACACATACACAAACAAGGCATGCAGAATTTTTTTTTTAAAACCTGGGGGAATACAAAAACTAACCATCCTTCATTGAGGAAATAGTTATAGAAAAAGTCAAAATATCAGTAGGTGGCACAGTGGTAAAGAATCCGCCAACCAGTGCAGGAGACTTAGGAAACAAGGGTTCAGCCCTCGGGTCAGGAAGGCCCCCTGAAGTGAAAAATGGCAACCTCCTCCAGTATTTTTGCCTGGAAAATTTCATGGAAAAAGAGGCTGGCAGGCTATAGTCCATGAGGCTACAAAGAGTCAGACAAGACTGAGCACAGCATGAAATACCATATAGGAATTTCAAAATATCACATCATAAAAACAAAGTCTCCAAAACATTTCACGGTGAAGTTTTAGAACAATGTGCAAATGAGTATGCACACATTTGTAAATACAAAGAAATAGGATTGGAAAGCCAGCAAAACATTTAAAAAGATCATTTATATGGAATGCAGTGGGTAGTGAGATACAAGGAAACTTCTACATTGTATTCAATATTTTTATACGTTATTTAAATGTTTTATAACAAGAATATTTAGGTATATTTTAAAATGAGGCATTTTTAATGGAAGAAAATTTGCATGAACTTCTTGCAACATGTTTTGGTTAAAAATAAAAAAGTCTCTACTGCACAAAGTTTAAAAGCCCTGCCCTACAGTGACACCAAATGGTGATAGATCAAAATACAGTACACAAACAAAACATTTGTTCAATTCAATTTCCTAAAAACACTACAATTGCTTTGAAGAATTGGCAGCTTAAAAGAACTAAATAATGTGGATACAAATACTCAAAAGCTTAGAATTTTTAATCAAAGAAATTCTAGTATACCGAGTTTCAAATGCAAATTTTAGGCCTCTTTCTAAGCTTCAGCTAAATCTTGTGATCCCATTGAATATTTACGTATCTTACTTCTCACACAGTTAACCAACCGTACCACTGTGAGCACAGTGATTTTGCCTAATGGCTTATTGATCAAAAGATGACTGCAAATATAAAAAAATACAGTCATACAACTAAAATCAGGTTCTTTCAACAGAAACCAGCCTTTGATGAGCAGGCAGTATTTGAGGGAAATAAACAAGGAGATAGTAAGGCTGAGAGGAAAAATAAGGAATCCAAGAAAAAAGACAGCTAACTGATCCAATGAGAGTTTCTAAGCAGTATATTTTCCTTTTGTAATATTACTGATAGAAAATTAAGCTGAATAAAGCATGAGACTAGGGCATTCCAAATATGAAACAATTTCTCAACAAAGAGTTTTATACTGGACTGTCTAGGGAAAACAATGTTTCAAATTTAGCACATTGGTTAGTATTCAATGTCTTCTGCCCAAAACCTAGAAAGTAAAACTAGCTCAGTCGTGACTGGACTCTTTGCGACCCCATGGACTATAAACAGTCCACGAAATTCTCTAGGCCAGAATACTGGAGTGGGTAGCCTTCCCCTTTTCCAGGGGATCTTCCCAAACCAGGGATCGAACCCAAGTCTCCAGCATTGCAAGTGGATTCCTTACCAACTGAGCTATCAGGGGAGCCCAAAACCTAAATCAACAAATAAAACTCACTGTAAATTGTCTCATTCATTTCACAGTACACAAAACGATATAAAGATGGACCACTTCTCAGAACCCATCTCTAAAATAACAAAATATCATTTGAATAGAACACTTGGTCTGAGAATTAAATGACAGCTTGTTCAGACTATTTGACGTGTTCTTTTTTCCTTATGCCAAAATTTCCTGGAAAGCATAGCTATCAGCCACAAAACAAGTCAATAATATCAATAAACTCCTAGGTCCTGAATTCGTAGCACTGGGTTATCAGTTCTAAAAGGTACCAGCTATCACCATGTCAACAGCACTACTAGACTACAAGCATCAGCAGGGCCACCTCCCACACCTGGGGACTGTCCTGCTCAAACTTGCCAAGGCTTCAGCTAGAAGGGCTGCAAGAATAAGTTCAGGGACGCAACTTAAGATTCTGAATTACTGGGAAAAAACATAAATAAGATGAGCAATTAAACGTTTAGTACCATAAAAGTACCGAGATACAGCTCGCCTGCATTAAGACTATTTTTTAAAGAATAGAGATAATATCAGGATTAAAGAACTTTGCTTCAACTTCAAGGGAGAAATAAATAAAAGTGGATATGTAAACTGTATTATAGGAAATGTGGAGAGAATATAGACATAGTAAACGGTTTAGTGTTTCAAAGAAAACATACTGCTACTGCTAAGGCGCCTCAGTCGTGTCCAACTCTGTGTGACCCCACAGACGGCAGCCCACCAGGCTCCACCATCCCTGGGATTCTCCAGGCAAGGATACTGGAGTGGGTTGCCATTTCCTTCTCCAAAAGTGAAAAGTGAAAGTGAAGTCCCTCAGTCATGTCCGACTCTTAGCAATCCCATGGACTGCAGCCTACCAGGCTCCTCCATCCATGGGATTTTCCAGGCAAGAGTATTGGAGTGGGGTGCCATTGCCTTCTCCAAGAAAACATAAGGGACATACAATTTAATGGATATTCACACATTTCTGAATAGTATATATGAATATCATACTCGATAGACCACTCAGTTCAGTTCAGTTCAGTCATTCAGTCGTGTCTGACTCTTTACGACCCCATGAATCACAGCACGCCAGGTCTCCCTGCCCATCACCAACTCTCAGAGCTCACTCACACTCATGTCCATCAAGTCGGTGATGCCATCCAGCCATCTCATCCTCTGTCATCCCCTTTTCCTCCTGTCTCCAATCCCTCCCAGCATCAGAGTCTTTTCCAATGAGTCAACTCTTCGCATGAGGTGTGCAAAGTACTGGAGTATCAGCTTTAGCATCAGTCCTTGCAAAGAACACCCAGGACTGATCTCCTTTAGAATGGACTGGTTGTATCTCCTTGCAGTCCAAGGGACTCTCAGGAGTCTTCTCCAACACCACAATTCAAAAGCATCAATTCTTTGGCACTCAGCTTTCTTCACAGTCCAGCTCTCACATCCATACATGACCACTGAAAAAACCATAGCCTTGACTAGACGGACCTTTGTTGGCAAAGTAATGTCTCTGCTTTTTAATATACTGTCTAGGCCGGTCATAACTTTCCTTCCAAGGAGTAAGCATCTTTTAATTTCATGGCTGCAATCACCATCTACGGTGATTGTGGAGCCCAAAAAACTAAAGTCTGACACTGTTTCTACTGTTTCCCCATCTACTTCCCATGAAGTGATGGGATAAGATGCCATGATCTTCGTTTTCTGTTAAGCCAACTTTTTCACTCTCCTCTTTCAACTTCATCAACAGGCTTTTTAGATCCTCTTCACTTTCTGCCATAAGGGTGGTGTCATCTGCATATCTGAGGTTATTGGTATTTCTCCTGGCAATCTTGATTCCAGCTTGGGATTCTTCCAGCCCAGCATTTCTCATGATGTACTCTGCATATAAGTTAAATAAGCATGGTGACAATATACAGCCTTGACGTACTCCTTTTCCTATTTGGAACCAGTCTGTTGTTCCATGTCCAGTTCTAACTGCTGCTTCCTAACCTGCATATAGGTTTCTGAAGAGGCTGGTCAGGTGGTCTGGTATTCCGATCTCTTTCAGAATTTTCCACAGTTTATTGTGATCCATACAGTCAAAGGCTTTGGCATAGTCAAGAAAGCAGAAATAGATGTTTTTCTGGAACTCTCTTGCTTTTTCCATGACCCAGATACTTGTATGTAAGTAATATATGACAAAAGTAGAACATACTTCTAATTTACATGTTGTGTTTTATATATTTGGTATTTTGGGACACACCACAGAACATGTAGGACCTTAGTTACCTGAGAGGGGATCAAATCCACGCCCCCTGTATTGGAAGGTTGGAGTCTTAACCACTAGATGGCCAAGGAAGTAGCTTCTATTTGGCCTTTAATTGACATTGATTACCAGCAGTTTGGATGTGTTACTTTCACAAACCACCTTTCTATGAAACAGAAATAATAGAGACAAACACTGACTTCCAGGTAAGCTGGATTTTGTTTGTTTGCTGTTTTACATAATTCTTGTGTGGAATTAAAGCAGATTATATAATGCAAACAACTTTAGTAACTTTATCCACTGTATCAAATTTGAGTGTTTATTTAAATAGACTACATCTGTAATTCATATGAATCAAATTAATGAATTTACATAATGGGATAAAACAAAAATGTAAACTGGCAACGAAAATAACTGCAGGGTTTTAACTGATTTCTATAAAAATGAAAACAATGTTAGAAATGACAGTATCAGTGCACAGAACCTGAAGATGAAACAGTTAACACCAGTCTATCTACGATAAAAACAAGTAAAAAGGCAAGTTTCGATCCTATTTGGGGTGGAATGACCACCTCTGACTCTTTCTTGTTTGTGACTCTGAAGATTTTTCAGCCAGAAATGATTAGCACTTTAAATATAGGTTTAGTCAATAAGTAAGGGTTTTTCTATGAGAGCAAAGTCTTGTAGGAATCTGCAGTTTAGTTTACCTCTAGTTAACAGCCCATCTTCAATATATATACAAGTATACTAAGCTTATTACTTTAAAAATGAAACAGCATTATGAGAATCTTTAAAAAATACACGTGGTAATTATAATCAATTTCTTAAAACCAAATTATGGTATAATTTATATAATGTTGATAAGCTGAAAAGACATCACTCTTTAATCAATTAGTGAACTCACTGAGTTTTTAAATTAGAAAGAATAGAAAACATCAGGCATCACATGTGGTTCATCATTTTGGGGGTAACTCTCAACTGTATAGAACTTTACGAAAGTTTTCCTGTCTTTTGGGTGATGCGTGGGGGTTTGAGAAGTAGAGAGCCAGACTGAAAATGGTGAAAAACTGGAATGGAAAAAAAGATGAAGTGAAGAATATTACTATTTGCTACCCACTTCCCCCAAAAAACTTCATATAAAACTTCACATTTTTCTTCAACTGTCTTTCTTTCTTCATCAAAACAAATATATTCTAAGATATTCAGTTTAGTTCAGTCGCTCAGTTGTGTCTGACTCTTTGTGACCCCATGAATCGCAGCACGCCAGGCCTCCCTGTCCATCACCAATTTCCGGAATTCACTCAGACTCACGTCCATAGAGTCAGTGATGCCATCCAGCCATCTCATCCTCTGGCGTCCCCTTCTCCCCTGCCCCCAATCCCTCCCAGCGTCAGAGTTTTTTCCCAATGAATCAACTCTTTGCATGAGGTGGCCAAAGTACTGCAGTTTCAGCTTTAGCATCATTCCTTCCAAAGAAATCCCAGTGCTGATCTACTTCAGAATGGACTGGTTGGATCTCCTTGCAGTCCAAGGGACTCTAAAGAGTCTTCTCTAACACCACAGTTCAAAAGCATCAATTCTTCGGCACTCAGCCTTCTTCACAGTCTAACTCTCACATCCATACATGACCACAGGAAAAACCATAGCCTTGACTAGACGGACCTTTGTTGGCAAAGTAATGTCTCTGCTTTTCAATATGCTGTCTAGGTCGGTCATAACTTTCCTTCCAAGGAGTAAGCGTCTTTTAATTTCATGGCTATAGTCACCATCTGCAGTGATTTTGGAGCCCAAAAAGGTAAAGTCTGACACTGCTTCCTCTGTTTCCCTATCTATCTGCCCTGAAGTGATGGGACCGAATGCCATGATCTTCCTTTTCTGAATGTTGAGCTTTAAGCCAACTTTTTCACTTTCCACTTTCACTTTCATCAAGAGGCTTTTGAGTTCCTCTTCACTTTCTGCCATAAGGGTGGTGTCATCTGCATATCTGAGGTTATTGATATTTCTCCCGGCAATCTTGATTCCAGCTTGTGTTTCCTCCAGTCCAGCGTTTCTCATGATGTACTCTGCATATAAGTTAAATAAGCATGGTGACAATATACAGCCTTGACATACTCCTTTTCCTATTTCGAACCAGTCTGTTGTTCCATGTCCAGTTCTAAGATGTTAGTGTAACACAAACCAGAACTTGAAATAGTATTTTTAGAAATGTTCATAATCAACAGATAATAGCAGATGGTTTTCAACAGTATCACTCTTGTTCTCTTTATATTCCATTTGTAGTCAGTTATGATCAGCACAGAATGTGTAGAGTCAAGGTCAAGTTTGCATTGACATGTGCTGAAACTATTTCTGTCTTAAAATCAAAATTACCATGTCTAAAGCCCTGGTATCTGGGAATATACTTATTTTAACTTTCTGACCCCTCTAAGTACAACACTTGTAAGTCATGCCTCTTTGACGGGAATCCTCGTTTTTCAAAGGCAGCCATAACCTGGCTATTTAAATAAACCTAAAACATCTCCAAGTTAGAGTTCATTCTTCTGTGACAATCACCAGGAAAAACATGAGAATAGTTTTAAATCTCTGTGATGATATGCAACATAAAGAGTTTCTTGGTAAGCAGATATTTTCATATAAGTTTGTGTTTCATATTTAACATGGATAGGAATATTTTAAAATTGTAATTTTACATGCTATGATTTTCATTCAAGAGTCAAAAAGGACGAACAAACATCAAAAATCTAAGCAGCTTGTGGTTAAAAATGTAACGCAAATTCTCTCTTGTCTTATATGGAAGATATTGTGTCACAGGGATCAAGAGAAAGACTGATCAGGTGACAGAAAATAAACAAGAAAATAAAGAAAGAGAGAGAGAGAGACAAGAGGATAAAAGAGCTCTCTGGAGAGACTCGGGTTAAAAAAATAGCATTTGTTTAAAAGTTTTATAATAAAAATTACAGGGCTATGAAGAGGAAAAACCTGCCTTTTTTTTCTTTCTAATCTGAGTCTGTGAACTTTGGGGGCAGGAGAGTCACTGCAGAGAGAGCTGAGTAGATTGGATTTATGAAGAGACAGGAAGAAGTTTAAAATCAAGTGTCAATAACATGACAAATAATAGTATGTAAACACAGTCCTTTAGTAATCCAATCCAAGCTTTCAGAATTATAGAAATATAATACTACCACGTCCCTGGAGGTTGGTAATAATATAGCTGAAGACTCTAGGGAAAAAAAATCTTATATATTAGAAAAAAATGAAATAGTACTTTAAACATCATCATGATGGCTGAGGTACCCAATGTCAACATGATAATTTAATGGTAGAAGGTAAGAGCAGGAGAAAAGAAAACTTGATAAAAATCTTAAATTCATGTTGCAATAGAGCTAACATATAACATTGGAAAGTCTTTTTTCATCTCTTTAGATCCCAACTTCTATAAAATTGGAGGCTGGAAGTCTTGAAGATTTTATAAAATGCATTCATTTTTTCATCCTCATTGCCAAAAAGAAATTGTATTTCTAATTTTAGAGTTTAAAACATGAGAGGAACTGAAGTGATTGAGTAGAATGAGAAAGTGAAGCTACTCTTGCGATATGTTAGAACACACTGCTCAAGAATAAAGCACAATCCACTCTAGTCGTAGGAGTGCAGGTTTCATTTTACATTTTCACATTAAATAGAAAAGATAAAAAATCACGTTTGTACTTTTGAAAGAACTCCTTAGATTTCATTTATGGTTAGAATTTCAACATGCATTTTAAAATCAAGATAATTTTCCATAAATATCCTCAGGTTAAGAAGAAAAGCAAGGTGGACGTTGAATGCTTGTGAATAGTACTCACGTGAAAAGCCTCACATTCTGTTTCCTCTGTGCACAGCACAGACGTCCCCTCCAGAGAGCTGACAGGGTACTCACCACGACAGCAAACTGCTCGGGTTCACATAGGTTGCTATATTCACTCTGGTACTGAGACAGTGAATTCAACTGTTCTTGATCGGGAAGATGCTTTATTAAGTTCTAAAAGTAAAACCAAAAGAAAATATCTTCATTAATGTGCTTCTTAAATTCTAGGAAAATTTATTAATAAACTGTGAGAAGGAAATCATTGACCAAGTTAATCTTCAGTTTTATTTCTAGTTAAATTCCCAAATATTAAGCCTTAAGCTTTCGTCTCTGTATCTTGAAAGCAACTAATTTTCCTCTTCTCTATCCAGGATTATTACATATTCAAATCAAGCACTACTCAATGTTTATTTGATTAGCTATATAATTGAGAAAGGAGAATTCAATCTATACCAAAGGAACAGCTTTCTCACCTGGATAAATGTGATCAATTACATTTCAGCTATTGGCAATTAAATGTCAGAAAATTTCAGGCAAAACCAAACATTTTTTAGCACTTCACTCAGGGGGACAAAAGATATCATATTGCTTCTAACAGGCAAGAGAAAGAATAGAAACGAAATCAAGGGAATTCTAATGACAGCACTTGCAAGATTTAACTAATATGATTACAGTTTTAATAATAAAAATGAAGATATCTAAACAAGACAACCTAACTTTTCTGATGTGAAAGAAAACTTGAAAAGGCATTGAAGACACAGGATGATGAACCTTGCAGATAAAAGAATACAGAGAGAACTTAAGTGCCATGGCTGTCAATGGTCCTTTGCCTCAATCATCTTCAGCTCAGAAAGGGAATACATATAATTATGCTTCCTTGTTAGAACTTAAATGATTAAACCATCCCTTTGACAAAGTCTATATAGATCCTCTGTATCAAAATATGATTGACAATAATAGTATTATAGCAAATTAGTATACTGACATTAAAATTAAGAAAAAAATAATGGTTGGTGCTCACAATTCCAAATTACAGCATAAGCAAACTCTGTACAAGCCCAAAGTCAAATTCAAATTATAATTAAGCCTATACCATGCGAGGCTTTAATATATATATTTTAGGAAATATATTTAAGGAAAAAAAAATATATAAGGAAATATATTTAAGGAAAAAAAAAATCCCCAATGGTGTTATTAGTTAAAAAATAATGTTAGAGAATGTTATGTATCAAAGAGTTAGATCAAAGAACAAGTTTTTCACTCACTATGTACCTTTGGACAAAAACTTGATTGACTAGCCAAAAACAAAAAAGTGGCAATTTAAGATTATCTCTAAAAAAATATTCAACATTAATACTACCAAACTGAATAAAAACAATAAAAAAATATGATTTTCCCTTATAAATAGAAGTTTCTCTCAGAAAAACTGCCTAAGACCAGAAGACTCGGTTATTAATAAAAGACTCGGTTTTTTTTAATCTTTCTAGTTGACAGCTGACCTATTTATTACACTGAATTTCTTCAGCATCTTTTTAGATAACCATAAAATCATCTTAGTTAATATTTTTAGTGAATATTTTTAGTTAATACATACTTAAATTTTAATCTTTCATCACAAATTCATTACTTTTTTTACTTCATTATTTTTGTTTTCTAAAGTAATAAAACTATTAGATTTGTAAAATTACAGGCCCAACATTTCTTTGTGTTCCCCTTATCATATTTCCCATCCTAAGTTCCTTTCAAAATAAAGTCTTCAAAGTTGCCCCACACAGCTTTTCTCTCACAGGATCCTTCTGCTGGAAGGACTAATGCTGAAGCTGAGACTCCAATACTTTGGCCACCTGATGTGAAGAGCTGACGCATTTGAAAAGACCCTGATGCTGGGAAAGACTGAGGGCAGGAGGAGAAGGGGATGACAGAGGATGAGATGGTTGGATGGCATCACCGATTCGTTGGACATGAGTTTGAGTAAGCTCCGGGAGTTGGTGATGGACAGGGAGGCCTGGCGTGCTACAGTCCCTGGGGTTGCAAAGAGTCAGACACGACTGAGTGACTGAACTGAACTGAACTAATTTCAACCTTTAGGGACCTTTACACACACATTCAGGCTTCCCTGGTGGCTCAGACAATAAAGAACCTGTCTGCAATGCGGGAGACCTGAGTTTGATCCCTGGGTCAGGAAAATCCCCTGGAGAAGAGAACAGCAACCCACTCTGTATTCTTGCCTGGAGAATCCCATGAACAGAGGAGCCTGGCGGGCTACTATCCATGGGGTCGCAGACTTGGACATGACTGAGCAACTAACACATACACACACTCACACACATTCACATACCTCACATATTATCTAGGTCTAACAATCTCAATACAGCCAGGTTTACCTTGTATTATAATCATATATATGCATATATATGTGTGTGTGTGTGTGTGTATATATATATATATATATATAAATGCCATCTCCCTTGCCACACTATAAACTCTACAAAGGTAAAGTTTGTGTCTGATCAAGCCTATACCTGAGTGAGCCTAACACCATTCCTTTATATGGTAGACACTATAAAATATGTGCTAAATTAATTAATGATTATTAACAAAGTACTGCTTTTTCTATGCTCTGTTCAAAATAGGCAAGTTCTTCACTGTACAATTAGAAAGTATTTTTAAAATTAAAAATAAGACTTCAAACAGCATGAAATTCTTATTTTTTAATGAATATATAAAGATTTTGCATATGTCCACAGTAAATTTTTAGATTTTCAATTCATAAGACTGGATTTATATTTACCAAGTGTGGTAAGCAGAATGATGACCCAACCCCACTAAGAGCTCTTCATTTAATTCCCTGAACTTATTAAATATTAACTTACACAACAAAGGGAACCAAGGTTTAAAATGGAATTAAGTTGCTATCAGCTCACCCTAAACCAGAGAGATTATCCTGGATTATCCGGATGTGCCCAATATAACCACAAAGGTCATAAAAAGTGGAAGAGGGAGAGCACAATAGTAAGAGGAAGATGTGAACAGAGGCCACCTCTACAAGGTTTCTGTGAACAGAGGAACAGAGCTTCAAAGACACTGGCTGAGAAAAAATGAAGGAGTGTGTCCACCAGCCAAGGAATGCGGGCAGTCACAGGGGCTGGAAAACAAAAACAGCTTGAAGCCTCCAGAGAGGAATGCAAGTCGGCTAACACCTGGACTCTGGCACAGTAAGGCCACACCAGACTTCTGTGCTACAAAAATGCAATATATTTGTTTTATAGTAAGCCACTAAATTTGTGGTAAATTGTTAAAACAGTAATAAAGAAGTAATATGTTAATAAATTATGTGGAACTGAATATTCTTCGGACATGAATTTTAAAATCCAAACGTTTTTCCACTCAAACAAGAAGACATGATCGTGCAAAATATTTATATAATCAAGTTAAAAGCTACTGTCTAAATATAAATATTTATATATTTATAATACTTACAAATGCATTATAAAAACTACATATGCATTAAGTAGAAACATTTTAGTGGAAGAACTTGGAAATCTAATCCCAGGAATAAAGCACATACACAATCAAAAGGAATAAAGACAAAAACTATGAGAAACTGCTGGAAGAAAAACAAGCTTGAACAAAGGTTGTTGAGTTAAGTAGTTTAAAGAGTCTGAGACTTAGCAAAAGTCACTGATGGGATTATATATTTACACCACATTTAGAAGACAGGACGGAAAAAACCAAGAAGTTCCAGCCTTCTGAATGACTGAGAATACTATGCAAACAATTTCTAGTATTCATGGAAACACAAATGACTCAAGTAAGGGTTGTTAGTAACAGTAATTCTAAATAAAGAGAAAACTCCCTCAATCTTCTTTACCAAACAAAAATACAACTTTATAAGTCATACAAGCCCAAGTCATGTATGACTTTATAAGTCATACAAACAAATTTAAATTAGCATATTATTAGACTTAACTGTAAAAAAAAAATACATATATGTAAAAGTAAACAATCTGCCTTTCAGAAACAGTCATTTAAAATAACTGAAATGTAATCATTTGATAGCATTATATTTAGTTTGCAGTTACAAGAACATGCAAAGCTCTATCTCCTGGCAACGCAGAACTTATGCTAAAAGTAATTATGCAGCGAAGATTTTCCAGTTGAATGATTTGGTTTAATAATTTTGCTTCACTTACAGATTTCTGCTTAATGAGAAGCCTGCAATGAAATATAGGAATTTAAGCTGTCTGTTTGTTTACCTGAATCATAGACTCTGCCAACTGTGTTTCATCCACTTCCAATATCATCATTTTGATTTCCTCGTATGGCACCCGGAAAGAGCTCAGGAAGATTGCTAAGAGGAGGGGAAAAAAAAGAGCCATAGTAAAGAAGGTAAGAAAAGAATATTTTTTTAATTTATTTATTTTTAATTGAAGGATAACTGCTTTACAGATGTAAGAAAAGAATCTGAGATGTACTTCTAAATATAAAATAAAAAATGATTCATAAAAAGAGAAATTTTAAATACTCAATATAACTACTGTGGAGGAATCTTTCAGTAACACATTTCTTACTCTTCCTCAGTTTTAGAACTACATTTAAACAACAGTTCTATATTATTATGTTGGTTCTGAGGATGATTTTTAATCCTTAGTTACTAGCCTAATATAGGAATGTGCCAATTTTGATATGATTTTTTAAAAACTGAAATGGATTAGTACACTATAGAGGTATCATATTGTAATGAAAAGAACCATAAAACCCCAATATGTACACATAATATTTATCTAGACGTGTGTGTTATTAGTCTACATAATATCTTCTGCCCTTACTAAATAGTTTAAAAAAGTTTTGTTTTTTTTTTTTCCAGAAAATTGCTTAACATATGACCCAGCAACCCCACTACTGGGGATATACCCTCATGGAACCATAATGGAAAAAGACACATGTACCCCAATGTTCACCACAGCACTATTTACAGTAGCCAGGACATGGAAGCAACTTACATGTCCACTGACAGATGAATGTATAAAGAAGTTGTGGTACATATGCACAATGGAATATTCCTCAGCTATAAAAAGAAATGCATTTCAGTCAGTTCTAATTAGACGGCTGAACCTATAGCCTATTATACAGAGTGAAGTAAGTCAGATGGAGAATGACAAATATTAATGCATATCTATGGAATCTAGAAAGCTGGTACTGATGATCCTATTTTCAGGGAAACAAAGGAGATGCAGGCATAAAGGACAGACTTTTGTACACAGTGGGGCAAGGAAAGGGTGAGACGATTTGAGAGAGTAACATTGAAACAAACATTTTCAGATATAATAAATAGCCAGTGGGAATCTGCTGTATGATTCAGGGAGCCCAAAGTCAGTGCTCCGTGAGAACCTAGAGGGGTGGGGTGGGAGGGAGGCAGAGGGAGGTTCAGGAGGGAGGGGACACATGTACACAAATGGCTGATTCATGCTGACGTATGGCGGAAACAATCACGATATTGTAAAGCAATCATCCTCCAATTAAAACAAAAAAACTGCTAAGCAGTGCACAACACTTTTACAAGTCATAAGAGCACCCTCATGTTCAGACAATATGCCAGAGAAATACATTCTGCATAGAACTAAAGCTTAAATATGCAATATTAGAACACAAATTTTAATGGAAACTATCCAAATGGACTAGAAGGGATAAAATGGTATTATTGAGAATTCAACACTATTTACATTTTTTATACCTCACATGGGCTTCCCTGTGGCTCAGATGATAATCTGACTGCAATGCAGGAGACCCGGGTTTGATCTCTAGGTGGAGAAGATCTCCTGGAAAAGGGATCTGGCGCCTCTGTCCGTGGAATTCTCCAGGCAAGAATACCAGCAGCTAGCCACTATTCTTCCACTATCCACTGCCATATACATCCACTAATTCCATGGACAGAGGAGCCTGGTGGGTTACAGTCCATGGGGTCAGAAAGAATCAGACACACTGATCAACTAACTCACGCCTACCTCATACATCGTACATACATACATGTTCAAACCCAATGATCTTCTCAAAAGTTACTGAAGTGTATAAGAATATTTTCAGAGCATTAGATTTAATGTTTTACTGGTTCCCCCTTATTCTACTACTATTGTTTCTTTTCTCCAGTGATAGATGTTACTTCTTGAACACACTCAGACCTCATTACCACTACCCACTACTTTTATATACCAAACTTGTTATCATTTATTTGTAGGTATTTTCATATAAAAACACTATTTTTCATGAAATTGAGAAAACATGATGCTTCTTTCTTGGAGTAAGACTATATTCCTGAGGATTCCATGGATCAACTAGAGATGAATAATAAGAACATCATTTGTGTTCTTATCATCAGCTTCATTCACACATATTGAACTCAACAGTTATAAATGTGGGATATGCTGCCAGAAATAATAATATGTATAATCTTCAATAATGCAAGAACAAGAAGGAACAAATGAGCTAAATGATACTGCAAAAGAGATTTCTGGAATTACTAAAGGATAACCCATTAGTAGACACCAGAAAGCACAAAAATATTATATGATCTTAAAGAGATAATTAATGAATAACCGAGAGGGAATAAAATCTAAATCTATACATCATGAATAAAGCAAGTTGCATATGATCCTAGGATTAAATGTAAACATTAATATGAAATGAAGTGAAGGTCGCCCAGTTGTGTCCGACTCTTTGTGACCCAGGCCAGAATTCTCCAGGCCAGAATACTAGAGTGGGTAGCCGTTCCCTTATCCAGGGGATGTTCCCAACCCAGGGATCAAACCCAGGTCTGCCACATTGCAGGAGGATGGATTCTTTACCAGCTGAGCCACAAGAGAAGTCCAAACATTAACATACGAATACTAAAAGAAATTGAACATGGAAAATTAGCTCATTTATGATTATAGAATTTACTCATAATAATCAATGAAAAAACATATGAAAAGACTTATATCTGACAAAATAAAAAGAAAACACTCATGTCAAATCACCTAAAACAATGGGATGAATGTGCCTCAAAATTCAGAAGGCTTTTCCCCAGTTCATTCAGAATACAGTGAGGTCCAAATGAGAAAAATGTATGATAACTCAAAACAGCAAGAAAAAATGACCAACGAATAATATGTAGTTTGTTAAACATCAGAAATAAGCAAACTGAGAAGGTAAATTGCTAAGATATTATCTGGATTGCAAGTTTAGAAGGATTAGTAAGATTAATCACAATCCTTAAAACTCCCTTTGAGAAACAATAAATTCTATTTGAAACCTAACTATGGACACAATAACAAATTGTAGAAAAGGTTTTAATATTAAATAAAAAGATTAAAAGGATCAACAGATAAACAGATAAGGAAGTTGTGGTTCAGTTCAGTTCAGCTCAGTTGCTCAGTTGTGTGACTCTGTGACCCCACGAACTGCAGCACGCCAGGCCTCCCTGTCTATCACCAACTCCCAGAGTCCACCCAAACCCATGTCCATGGAGGGATGAATCTGAGTCAGTTGCAGGGAGGTAGATAAACCTAGAGCCTGTTATACAGAGTGAAATAAGTCAGAAAAGGAAAAACAAATATTGTATATTAATGCATAATATGGAATCTAGAAAAACACTACTATTTACAGAGAAGAAATGGAGAAGCATTCATAGAGAATGGTCTGGTGGCTACAGTGGGGAAAAGGGCGGGTAGAAAAACTAAGAAAGTAGCATTACCATATATACACTCCTATCTAGTAAAATGGATAACTAGAAGGAAGCTGCTATATAACAGAGGGAGCTCAGCCTGGCGCTCTATGATGACCTAGAGGCGTGGAATTGAGAGAGGCTCAAGAGGGAGTTTTTTATTTTATATGTGTCTGATTCTTTCTGACCCCATGGACTATAGCCTGCTAGGCTCCTCTGTCCATGGAATTCTCCAGAAAAGAATACTGAGGCTTGCCTGGAGAATCCCATGGAGAATTCCATGGACAGAGCAGACAGATCCCTTCTCCAGGGGATATTCTGAACGCAGAGATCGAATCTGGGTCTCCTGCACTGAAAGCAGAGTCTTTACCATCTGAGTCACCAGGGAAGCCCATACCAGGTATAAAAAATGTAAAAAATGTTGAATTCTCAATAATACTTTTAAATTTCATAATAAAAAACTCTGTATTTTATATATATATAAAATTGTGACTGACTTGTGATGATGTACAGCAGAGACTACCACAAAATTGTAAAGCAATTATCCTCCAATAAAAAATAAAGAGTATCTTTAAAAAAAGATTAAAAGGAAAGAATTACATGGAAGCATAACATAATAATTGAGGGAGAAATAAATCATAGTTTTTATTTCAGGCGGCATGGCAAAGTGGAGAGAACTTTGAAATGTTTTTTAAAAGTTATTTTTACTTTAATCTTTAAATCCTTTTCTGATCTATCCCAAAAGAAAGGAAATTAGAAAACCTGGAGAAAATGAAAAAAATACTTAAAGAAATGAAACAAAAGTTTGAAACATTGAGTAGGAAACAAAAGAACTGTATTATAAAGAAACAAGTATTTGAGGGAGAAAAAAAAATCTTTAAAAATATGCATATCTAGCTACTGAAGTAGAAAATTCATATGGATTAGACATCAGATAAAGAGAAAACAGGTAACATAAGCAGAGATGTTCTCCAAACCACAAAGACAAGGAGATGGAAAAATACTAAGTTAAGAGACATGGAATATGAGTATGGACACCTACAAATGTCGTCTTGGAGTTCTGGAAGGAACACACACACACACACCAGGGACGAAGCGTATTTAAAAAGAAAATGTCACTTTCCAAAATTTTAGAGACAGACAAATCATCAGAACAATGAAGCTAAACAAGTCCTAAACACGGTATTTTTTTTTCTTTAAAGCTACACTAGCTTCTTGTAAAACTCCAAGTATTAGAGGGGTGGTAGAATGGGAACATTGAAAAGCTCTGATATTGGAAGAGAAAACTGGTACAAATGCAGAACCGGTATATACTTATAGTAGCAGTTGTTGTTGTTCAGTTGCTAGGTCATGTCCAATAGACTACAGCCTGCCAGGCTCCTGTGCCCATGAGATTTCCCAGGCAAATTTCCTTCTCCAGGGGATCTTCCCAACCCAGGGATGGAACCCATGTCTCCTGTATTAGCAAGCAAATTCTTTACCACTCCAGGGAAGCGCTATACTCAAAGTAGAGGTTACCAAACTTTTTCTATAAATGACCACATTGGTAAATATTTTAGGTTTTATGAGCCTACACAATCTGTCACAGCTACTCAATTCTACTACTGCAGCCCCAAAGCGGCCATGCTGCTGCTGCTGCTACGTCGCTTCAGTCGTGTCCGACTCTGTGCGACCCCCCAGAGGGCAGCCTACCAGGCTCCCATAGTAGTAATGAAAGTGTTAGCAGCTCAGTCACGTCCAACCCTTTGCAATCTCATGAACTGTAGCCCACCATGCCCCTCTATCCGTGGAATTCTCCAGGCCAGAATACGGGAGTGGGTTGCTATTCCCTTCTCCAGGGGATCTTCCCAACCCAGGAATCTAACCCAGGTCTCCTGTAGGCAGATTCTTACTGTGTGGCAAACGATTAAGTTTACCCAAGTGAGGTCTGGCTCCTATGAGGTACTCTGTAAGCCCTTGGAATGTCCTACTTAGTAAGAGTGTCTGTTTACTAGGAGCTTTGGGCCACAGAGTATTAGCCTGAACTGTGGAGGGTCTGGAAACTAAGGTCAAACATATGGGGGAATCAGCTATATCAAGACCCAGTGCAAACTAAATACCAAGGCTTGGGTCCCTGCTGGCAATAACCTGTGAGAAGTGTCCCCCATCACTGCTGGGAGAAGCCAGTGCTGTCCTTGTCACCAGTGGGAGAGGACAACTGCAACACCATGCTTACAGCTCTCCTGGACTCGGCCCCACGGGCCTCTTCCCTCTTGCCGTTTGCCCCACGGGCCTTTCCCTCTGTATCACTTTGCTGTAATAACCATGAGTAAAACAGCGGTCAGTCAATTCTATGAGTCCTTCAAACAAATCATCAACCTTAAGAGTGGTCCTGGGGACCCCTGAACTTGCCACTGGTTTCAGTAGCGACAGCAGCCCTGGGAAGCCCCTAACTTTGCGGATGAAACACCTCTATGATCTCACTTACACAGTTATCTAATCATATAAATATAAGCAACATTAGTTACCCATGCTATTTATAACTAATAATACATGTTTAACAATAATATATGAAAGACAAGTTAAATTTGAATAGAAAAATCAACTTTGCAGATAGATATAACTTACTTAACTTTCTTCTATATTTGTAATTCATCCACTACTTTCAGGTATTATTCCATGATTAAAATAACATATATTTATAAAGACTGAAATATGGGGGGGGTTTTGCTTATGAATAACCTTTTGGGAAAACATTTGCCATAACTAAGGGCAAGAATGGTAGAATGGATATGAGTTTGGGTAAACTCCAGTAGTTGGTGATAGACAGGGAGGCCTGCCCTGTTGCAGTTCATGGGATCGCAAAGAGTCGGACACGACTGAGCGACTGAACTGAACTGAACAGCAAGTAAATTACACAAGAGTTGAAAATGAACTAATGCATAACACACAAATCAAAAGAGAAGCACAGATCTTTAAAACACTGTATTTAAAAGTTATGGAGAATAATATAAGATGTTTATTTAAAGCATCCAAAATACACATTAAACTGAATATTTTTACTAACATGCATCTTATCCCTTAAAATGTGATTATATTGATCCCAGTCGGAAGTTCTGAGTGCAGTAAAGGAGTGTAGAATGTGCAGATATTAGAACCAGTCATACATGTTTTCTGCAAGGGAACTTATAAATATTTAAACCTTTATACTAATTTCTAGGTTCCAGGTTTCCCCCCTTAACAGCTCTAATATCCACTCCAAAAAAAATCTAGTAAAGCATAGAAACTTGTAAAACTCCCAAGCCATCTCTTCATCCTCGAATGGCTAGAATTCTTTTACCCTGAACCCAGACTCGGACAAACTTCAGAAACCCAAAATATACCCACTCCAGTACTCTTGCTGGAGAATTCCATTGACAGAGGAGCCTGGCAGACTGCAGTCCACGGGTCCCAAAGAGTTGGACATAACTGAGAGACTAACACACACAACCCATTTTTAAACAAATAGGTAAATAAATCAATAGATTTTAGATCCTTCCCCAAAACTCTGTGAAATGTTTCAGTTACGAGAAATTTAAGAGAAAGTACCTTAGGCTTCTAAGTGATAAGACAGAGTCTTGTCACCATCATGTGACTCTTCTCAGAATTCAGTATCTCAGAAGACTGAATTTCATAGACAAAAACCAGCTGTGAATCAGACTATAATTACAGTAAAGATTATAGGCTGCTAAAGCCTCTTAAAGCTTAAATCATAACACTTGCTACACTCAGAGAGGGTAAGAATGATTCGAGATGGATTCCATCATAATATGATGACCTGGTATAAATTCTGACCTTTTGATCTTATACTTTAAAACGTGTCTAATAATTAAATGAATGGATTCACATGCTCAGCTACAGCAACCCAAACAGTATCCATCTTTATTTTGTATTCTCTAAACAGCCATTTTCAAAATCAGCAATCTTTTTCAAGTCACTCGACTGCCATGCTACCAACAACATACATACACTGTCAACAGAACTACCGACAAGGAGACTCTGCAGTAAAGACTAAACAGGCACATCCTGAACCAGCACATCAACTACTGCACTTGAACCTGGAATCCTGTTTAGTATATGTGTGTAATGCATAACTAATACTAAAGAACACTGCTCAAAAGACCAATCATTCAACTTTCAGACGGCTATTTAGGCTATCTTACCACAGCTAACCCACCTAAAAAGAATCATATTCAAGATAATATTTCTTTAGGACCCCGAACAAGACAATTTGTAATGGAGGCCATTAACAGTTTTCAAGACAAAAAACATTCTTAAAATCACAAAGTACAGAACGTTTTGACATTATTTAAGTTACTAATTATAGGGGACTGGAATGCAAAAGTAGGAAGTCAAGAAACATCTGGAGTAACAGGCAAATTTGGCCCTGTAGTACGGAATGAAGCAGGGCAAAGACTAATAGAGTTTTGCCAAGAAAATGCAATGGTCATAGCAAACACCCTCTTCCAACAACACAAGAGAAGACTCTACACATGGACATCACCAGATGGTCAACACCGAAATCAGATTGATTATACTCTTTGCAGCCAAAGATGGAGCAGCTCTATACAGTCAGTAAAAACAAGACCAAGAGCTGACTGTGGCTCAGACCATGAACTCCTTATTGCCAAATTCAGACTGAAATTGAAGAAAGTAGGGAAAACCACTAGACCATTCAGGTATGACCTAAATCAAATCCCTTATGATTATACAGTGGAAGTGAGAAATAGGTTTAAGGGCCTAGATCTGATAGATAGAGTGCCTGATGAACTATGGAATGAGGTTCATGACATTGTACAGGAGACAGGGATCAAGACCATCGCCATGGAAAAGAAATGCAAAAAAGCAAAATGGCTGTCTGGGGAGGCCTTACAAATAGCTGTGAAAAGAAGAGAAGTGTAAACCAAAGGAGAAAAGGAAAGATATAAACATCTGAATGAAGAGTTCCAAAAAATAGCAAGAAGAGATAAGAAAGGCTTCCTCAGCAATTAATGCAAAGAAATAGAGGGAAACAACAGAATGGGAAAGACTAGAGATCTCTTCAAGAAAATTAGAGATACCAAGGGAACATTTCATGCAAAGATGGGCTCGATAAAGGACAGAAACGGCATGGACCTAACAGAAGCAGAAGATATTAAGAAGATGTGGCAAGAATACACAGAAGAACTGTACAAAAAAGATCTACACGACCCAGATAATCATGATGGTGTGATCACTCATCTACAGCCAGACACCCAGGAATGTGAAGACAAGTGGGTCTTAGAAAGCATCACTACGAACAAAGCTAGTGGAGGTGATGGAATTCCAGTTGAGCTATTCCAAATCCTGAAAGATGATGCTGTGAAAGTGCTGTACTAAATATGCCAGCAAATTTGGAAAACTCAGCAGTGGATACAGGACTGGAAAATGTCAGTTTTCATGCCAATCCCAAAGAAAGGCAATGCCAAAGATTGCTCAAACTACCGCACAATTGCACTCATCTCAGACGCTAGTAAAGTAATGCTCAAAATTCTCCAAGCCAGGCTTCAGCAATACGTGAACCGTGAACTTCCTGATGTTCAAGCTGGTTTAAGAAAAGGCAGAGGAACCAGAGATCAAATTGCCAACATCCGCTGGATCATGGAAAAAGCAAGAGAGTTCCAGGAAAACATCTATTTCTGCTTTATTGACTATGTCAAAGCCTTTGACTTTGTGGATCACAATAAACTGTGGAAAATTCTGAAAGAGATGGGAATACCAGACCACCTGATCTGCCTCTTGAGAAATTTGTATGCAGGTCAGGAAGCAACAGTTAGAACTGGACATGGAACAACAGACTGGTTCCAAATAGGAAAAGGGGTATATATATATATATATCAATAACCTCAGATATGCAGATGACATCACCCTTATGGCAGACAGTGAAGAGGAACTAAAAAGCCTCTTGATGAAAGTGAAAGTGGAGAGTGAAAAAGTTGGCTTAAAGCTCAACATTCAGAAAAGGAAGATCATGGCATCCAGTCCCATCACTTCATGGGAAATAGATGGGGAAACAGTGGAAACAGTGTCAGACTTTATTTTTTGGCCTCAAAATCACTGCAGATTGTGAATGCAGCCATGAAATTAAAAGACTCTTACTCCTTGGAAGGAAAGTTATGACCAACCTAGATAGCATATTCAAAAGCAGAGACATTAGTTTGCCAACAAAGGTTCATCTAGTCAAGGCTATGGTTTTTCCTGTGGTCATGTATGGATGTGGGAGTTGGACTGTGAAGAAGGCTGAGCACTGAAGAATTGATGCTTTTGAACTGTGGTGTTAGAGAAGACTCTTGAGAGTCCCTTGGACTGCAAGGAGATCCAACCAGTCCATT
This sequence comes from Bos grunniens, assembly GCF_055505025.1. Lineage (NCBI taxonomy): Eukaryota > Metazoa > Chordata > Mammalia > Artiodactyla > Bovidae > Bos > Bos grunniens. The sequence continues at coordinate 2,757,960 of NC_141176.1, read as the reverse complement.
CTGAAAGAGATCAGCCCTGGGTGTTCTTTGGAAGGAATGATGCTAAAGCTGAAACTCCAGTACTTTGGCCACCTCATGCGAAGAGTTGACTCATTGGAAAAGAGTCTGATGCTGGGAGGGATTGAGGGCAGGAGGAGAAGGGGACGGCAGAGGATGAGATGGCTGGATGGCATCACTGACTCGATGGACATGAGTCTGAATGAACTCTGGGAGTTGGTGATGGACAGGGAGACCTGGCGTGCTGCGATTCATGGGGTCGCAAAGAGTAGGACACGACTGAGCGACTGATCTGAACTGAACTGACTGAAGTTAGTAATGCTTTTCCTTTCCTTTAAGAGGGAAGTTTCCTGAAACAACAAATACCAAAATTTCACTGGTCTAACCTCCCAGCCCCAGTACCTTTCTACTTTAGACCACATGTTCAGCAGACAACAGGAACACAGGCCCCCTGCCTTACAGTTCTCACGTTGGGAGGACAATGCCCTGAGTGCAGGCAGAGCGCCCTGGAGCTGCTCCCACAGCAGGCAAGTCCTCCACGCCGCATCCCTGCTGGCACCTTCCTGGGCCCAACCAAGCCACATGGCTCCACTGCAAAGCGGCAGCTATGCACAATCAGCAGGTGCCCAGAAACGAAAACACTGCTTTTGCCAGAACACTAATTTCTTCACACTGTCCATAGGACCTTGTCAAGCTTATATCCTGTCAGGCGTACACTGCAGAAAAAGAGACAGCTCTCTGCCAAAAGTGAGCAGGGTAAGAAGAGGCTTCCAGAGCTTTCACAAAGGAGTGTCAACCCCGCCTTCTCCGGACACTGCTCTAACTCCCTCCTGCATCAACAGCATGGAGGCTCATCCTCTCGCCAAGGACTGTTTTGTCCAAGTGATTGCGAAAAGCTCACTTGAAGCACTTAATAACTGAATGGCAGACTACGTTAGCTCTTCTTGCCTCTAAATTCTCCACATTTTATCCATCTTGTAGCATCAAAAAGTAATATATCCAGATTACATTATCTCAGTTCCAAACAGAAGTGTCTTTGACGCATTTAAGATGCAGCTGAAATGAGTCAGAAGCAAACCCATTTGCCCTCTTCTCCCACAGCAATTCAGCCAGGAAGACAATTCAATACTAAGTATTTAGCTCCTGTAACAGTAATTAAATCTAAAATATTTCAAGGCAGTACTTTTGAGGAAAGGCTTTGAACTGCTCAGATGGGATAACAGAATTCATTTTAATCACCATCCTTATTCCCATTAATATTCCAAACTCCTCTGTGTCTGATCAAGTATCACAAATAACAGTTTCAGAGGTACAAAAGAAAAAATCCACTACCAATTTTTTTTCCCAAAATATGATGTCATCACCTAAATTCCGTAATTCTTTATTGTTATATTTAAAAGAAAGACTTTAAAGGGTAGGTCTATTTTCAGTAATGGGAAATATATTTTTATTTTAAATCCCTTTCCTAGCTTTATTTTCTAATATGCATTAATCTTTTGAAGAACTTAACTTATAATTCCTTCAGGAATTATGAGTCAAAGGAAAGCAAAGTTAACTCTTAATCTAAGTGGTAATAATAAAATTAACAGAAAATGAAAAAAGTCAAAAAGAAAATGACATAATTTAAAGGAACCAGTGTGTTCAATGGTGTGTTTTTCTAATTTAATTATATTGAAATCTGATACTTACAAAGGTTCTGGGCAGTTTTGGAATCTAGAAATTTAAGTTCCTTAATTCGTTTCTTAATAGCTTTCTTCTCTTCAAAATCTTCCTCTTCTCTTTTCTCTGTAAAACCAAGGATAGATCCATGTTAGGCACTGAACTGTCAGAAGATATAAACTTTGTCATGAAATAATCCTAAAAAACACATAAACAGTTTAAATCAGTTAGAAAAAGAATAGTAGACATCCCAAGACCCAAACTATTTCATATAGGGTCTGGCAGTTCTTTCCCTAAAAAACAACTAAGAGTAAATATTTAAAAGTCTAACAGAAAAAACATAAACAAAGTTGTTGTTCACTATGGAAACCAAAGCCATCAGGTGAAGAATAAGCACAGTGAGTTCATCTCAACAATATACAGTACACGATCATAAAAATAAATGTACTGACACTTGGGATAGGTTAAGGAGCTAGCTCTAAGAGTGTTAAGCAAACACTCAGAGGTTTTGTGTTTGAAATACCTTATTTATTTAAAAAGACATATAAAACTGGACAGTAGAATGTTTATAATTTGTTTTCCAAATACTTGAAAAATACTCAAATTTTAATATTCAGCCTACTTTATCTGAGCTTTTAAAAATCAGCAAATGGATTTAACCTCTCTGTCCTTGCTAAAAAATAAGTAAGAGAATAAATACATCCTGCTGAACAATATATGGACTGTGATTACAGCACAGTACATGACAGTCAAGGTTAACAGCTGTTAACCAGTAAAGTGATCCTGTCCTGGTTCCTCTCCTTTGTACACATGGACAGCACTTCTGACGAAAGTCATTCATCTAGACAAAATCAGGATCTCGAAAACAAAAAACGGACCAAATCGTTTAGCTAGATGTGTATAAATAAATCACTAATGTTGAAGAAACTTCAAAAACAATCTTCATATATAAGATAGCACATTATAATTAGATTTTTGTATATCAGAAAAGCATTATAATTACATGTTTGGGTCCATAGTGTGAAACAGGGATCAAATTTTATGTTTTTCAAAATGTTTATTAACTAATTATCTCTATCATTTTATGAATAATCAACCATCTTTCTCAACTGATTTTACATTACACTTTTAGTCTATATTTGCTTTCCTGGACGTCTAATTCTGCTCCACGGTTCCACATACTACTCTTGGGCTACTATCATCCCGCCTTCAGCACTGTAGGATTTATGATATATCTTACTAATTGGCTGTTCAAATTATTTTTCTTTTTAAACATTCTTCACTTTTTTCATTTATTTTCCACATGAACCTAAGAGCAATCCAAAGTTCTAAAAATAAAATCCATTTGAATTGTATTTGAATTGTAAGGCATTCGTGAACAGATTGAGGTAAATCTGATATGTTGACAATTTCCAAACTTCCTAATCATGAACATGACATCTGTCTATAATTTTTCAACTTAACACAGCATTCTGCATAGGCATCCTGCATACTTATTGTTAATGTCAGGTGCCCTAAGTATTACACTCCTAGGTCTCTGGACATACTGATTAACTCAAACTTTCCCCACTATACTTTGTTACTAGTTACTGGTAGAATATAGAAATTTTGTTGAATTTTGCATGTATGTTTTATAGTCATTCACTTTACTTATTTATTCTTTCATTCAAATAAGTATCTACTAAGCACCAACTAAAAAAGAACATGCTAGACAAAATGGACATGTCTTGGCCCCAAAAAATTTAAGAACCAATCCAATTAAAGTACATACGTAGATATATCTACAGTGTTTGGGTAAGAACCACAGGAGACTAAAGAAGATTAACTCATACTTTTAAGGGGTAGTCTCTATGGAATGAATGATATCTAAACAAAAGCTAGAAAGAGAAAAGGAATTAGGCAAGTGAGAAATGTTTGGGGTGGGAGAAGGAAGGACACAGATTATGGAAGGATAGTGATTCAGGTTCTGCGAGGGCACAGAAACAAGTAAGATAATAAGAACAAAGAAATAAATGGGTGGAAATAAATGGCACCAGAATATGTGAGACCTTTTAAGCATTACTTTGTCAACAAAGGTCCGTCTAGTCAAAGCTACTGTTTTTCCAGTAGTCATGTATGGATGTGAGAGTTGGACTATAAAGAAAGCTGAGAGCAGAATTGATGCTTTTGAACTGTGGTGTTGGAGAAGACTCTTGAGAGTCCCTTGGACTGCAAGGAGATCCAACCAGTCCATCGTAAAAGAGATCAGTCGTGGGTGTTCACTGGAAGGACTGATGCTGAAACTCTAATACTTTGGCCACCTGATGCAAAGAGCTGACTCATTGGAAAAGACCCTGATGCTGGGAAACATTGAAGGCAGGAGGAGAAGGGGATGACAGAGGATGAGATGGTTGGATGGCATCACCAACTCAATGGACATGAGTCTGGGTAAACTCTTGGAGTTGGTGATGGACAGGGAGGCCTGGCATGCTGCAGTCCATGGGGTCTCAAAGAGTCGGATACGACTGATCAACTGACACGACTGAGCGACTAAACTGACTGACTGAAGAATTCTGGCTTTTCTTAGAGCAACGTGAAGCCACTGAAGTCTTAAGCATGAGAGAGACATCAAAAGAACTATATTTTAGAAAACAACGCAGCCCACTGCCGGTGAATTGAAAGCCTGGCACAAAGTAACGGTAGAAGGGCAAGACAGAGGGGAGTGGTAGCAATCCACGAGAAATGGGAACACTCTTATTGCGACTGCTCAAGTCACAAAGCTTAAAGTCACCCTTCTTTTCACCAACCCCTAACTACATCTAGACCAAGAGTGAATCCTGTCAATTCTAACTCAAAATATTCACTAAAATAAGCACCCCTTACTGGATCCCTGGCTACTACATTCCCCCACACTGCTTGTAGCTACTATCCTTTCTCACCTGTATCACAACTGCTTTCTAACTAGTCTCCCCACTTCCAAGTCTGACCAGCTGCAGTCTCTTCAGGACACAGAGCGAAAGACTCCTGTTAAACCCCAGCAGCACAGGTGTGCTCCCTCACACAGACCAGCACGTGTTCCCGCCTGCTGTGCCCCATCACCAGCGCTCTGCCTGGTTCCTCCTCTGAAGCCCTTACTCCCACATAACATGAATTTGATATCGTCTCTCTCCCTGCATGAGAAAGCAAGCTGTTAGAGGCAGTTACTTTGTTCACCAGTGTATACTTAACCCCAAGCCTGGAACTCAGCAGGACCTCAGTAAAGCTCTGTTGTATGTATATGCGCATGTACCTGTGTACCTGCAGACTAATGGAGAAAGAAAGGGACCCTCAGGTTTAAGCAATCAGGCAGATGATGACTGAGCAACAAATGAGGAACATTTTTGACCCAGTCCAGTTTTAAACATGTGCAGTTTGAGGAGCTCTTGTACTTCCACATGTCAAGAGGTAAAATGTATCCATCCTAGTAATTATTTTACTGGTTGTCATAGGTTATCCAGGTATCAGCAAATAACCGCACATTCATCTCCTTATTCCTAGTATAGAAGTCTTTTCCTTGTCTTTTTGTATTGGTTAACATTTTCAGATGAAGGATAGTAAAAATTTTATTAGTGGAGTGCCTTTCCTTAACCTCAACCAATGATAATCCTTTACTTTTTAGAAAATGTATACATTTTATCTTCCTACCTTGATCCTCAACTAAAAGGCTTGTCTCTACATTTTTAAAAATCAATTTATTTCTCAACAGCAGTAACCTATCACATTCTGAAATATCTTCTGGTCTACATAAAGAAAAAAGTCAAATAACCTTAAATTTTAAATAATATTGACTGAATATCTGCTAGGCATTACACTGAACAATTCCTGATGCACTTGCTTATATAACTTACATAAGAGTAATACTACTTCTGTGACTATTGTCATCATCATCATAATCATTGTGAGAAAAATAATGCTTGAGGTAAGTATCTTTAAGCAACAGACCTAATGAAAGAATGAAGGTCACTACACTTTGACTCAACCTTTCTACTAGTTGCAAAATATGTTAGATGTCACATTAAAAAAAGTTTATCTAGCACTCTTCACTACTTCAACCTGCAAATCAGAAACCAAGGCCACTTCAATTTTTTTTTTTTAATAAAAACAATAAATTAAACTCTTGTGGAGTTTAATGTATCAGCATACGCCATGCAATGGACACCATGGCTTTCTCCTCTCTTCTCTGCTACCAGATAGTTAAAGGACGGCTGGGGAAAGATGGAATGGAAACAGAGTAAAGAGACAGGAAGAAAATGAGTTTCTAAACTAAAAAGAAATTCATAAAAAAAAAAAAAATAGGATTAAAAAAAAGATACAAACCCACTTACATAGTTATGAAACCAGATAATCAAGTCTATTATCCAAACAGACTGATTTGGTTAAAATCTTTCATGCTGAGAAATAATGAGAAGTACTGCTGTGGGGGAAAAAAAAACACACACAGCCATATCATGAACTGCCTCAAATGAGAGTAAAACCAGTGAAAATGTTTATGCAAAGGTCACTGATAAAGCAGGATATACATGTTGCCAACAATAAGGATGTGTTAAAGAGAAATATGGGATCACAAAGAGTCAGGCACGACTGAGCGACTAACATACAAAGACAAATAAGAATAAAGGAGGCTATTAGTAAGAATGAAAATTTTCACAAAATCCAGTTACCCATGCTGATGGTAACTCTGTCGAATACTAGCCAGGAGAGTGCAGGGTTCTGCAGGGAACTTGAGCTAGGGATCCCAGTGCCAGAATCTGAAACCTGGCCCCTGAGGGCCAGACAAGAAGCCCACTGTGGCTTACATCCCTGCCCCACGGGCACTGTCCTCTAAGGACTTGTGAGAATGAAGGGAAATAATCATTACCTTCCCGAAACCATCCCCTAACCCCTGCAGTGACAGAGAAATGAGGGGCAAGAAACAGAGTGCCTGACCACAGCTCAGGAGCCCAGAGGAGAGCACCTTTAGACACTCCCCGCCCACTGCTGGCGCGCCTTCTGAAGCCAGGACCAACACCCTTTCTCTAAAAGACTGGCTTTCCTCAAGCATGAGTCAGGATGTCAGATTATTAGTGCCATCTATATTTGTGATGTCGCTTTTTTGCCATTACAAGTCTGTGTTTGATCTCATTTCCTAGAGATGTCGAGTAAAGCTGCATTTTTCCGAGAAGATTAATCCTGTTCACGAATGGTTCTGATCACTAACACAACCTACGCCACCTTTCATAAGGGTTTATGTCAGAATTAAGTCAAAGACGACAAAGCTTTCTTTGTTGCCGAGAGCCATGAACTGAAAAAGTCTTTTTTAATTATATTTTCTCTTTATTCTTTTTTTATTTTCAAAGTTTCAAAAATAGCTGCAAAATTATATAAAGAATCTCCTTTCAAAATCTCTTCTTTCATACTACATTTTCCGTTAAAAATCATAGTTCCATGGTACATGGTTATACAATTTATTCTAGTTCATTTTACATTATGTTCTAATCAGATTGATTAAAAATGTGACCTTTTTCTTTATGTGAAGTAAGATTCCACATAAATTTTAAGGTTCATTTATTTAAGGTATAATTTAAGGACTGCAGAAAATTCTAGAATATGCAGTTATAAATGTGTAAGTAGCTAGTAGAGGCACAAAATGTAACAGTTTTCTACTTCTATAATTGAATATTTTAAACAATAAATGCTACTAATAATGTTTTATTCTATATATACATATAATTTTTTTATTTGTTAGTGCTTTCTGGTTATTGTATCTTATGACAATATGTCTTTAAAGTACTAAGCATTTTAATTTTTTTCTAGTTTTCATTTGCTGCTAAGTCACTTCAGTCGTGTCCAACTCTGTGCGACCTCAGAGACGGCAGCCCACCAGGCTCCCCTGTCCCTGGGATTCTCCAGGCAAGAATACTGGAGTGGGTTGCCATTGCCTTCTCCAATGCATGAAAGTGAAAAGTGAAAGTGAAGTCGCTCAGTTGTGTCTGACTCCTAGCGACCCCATGGACTGCAGCCTACCAGGCTCCTCCATCCATGGGATTTTCCAGGCAAGCGTACTGGAGTGGGGTGCCATTGCCTTCTCCGAGTTTTCACTTAGCACAACTGCTATTAAAGTTTACGTTATATGTTTAAATTACCTTTTTTTTGTTCATTAGATTATCATAACATTAGCCTTCAGAGGATAAAAGGAAGTGCACCCGATTGAATAACCATTCTCGGTGACACTGAGAGAAGCCAGTAAGAATCATCTCAACTACAGAAATAAAGTGAACGTAAAGTATATGACCACTGAAGCCGACCACAGCCTTCAGGCGGGGTGGAAGGTGGGGGCAGACAGCTATAAACTAGACATCATCTGCATAACTGTGGTTGCTTTTCTTTCCAGCTTCGCTAACTACTGGCGTTCTAAGACTCCAATAAAGAGTATCAAAAATTTACAGCATCCACATTTATAGGCTTTTGAATATGAAGTTTAACCATCTCATTATATGAGGAAACATGTATCAAGCCCAGGTTTTTCTGTGTCAAGTACAGAAAATATGAGTTACTTGCCCGAGGTCACAAAAAGGCCTCAGTTGTCACCAGATCCCAGACAAGAACCCTGGTCCCACACCACAGGCCCAGATCAGCTCTGGGGCAGGGGACCTGAAGCCGGAGAATAGTCTGCACCGGCTGAGCATGGGGTCCCCTCCAGGCTTCACGGTTCCAGGTGATGGGAGACATGCAGTGGAAGTGGACCGGGGAAGGAGGAGAAATGCTTGGTCTCTTGAAAACAATGAGCAGGATTAGGGCCATGGGAAAAACTATATAGTTCCAAAGGGAGAATCAAGAGTTCACTCATCACTACTCTCACATGGCGGCTCCCTTAGGGGGAGGCTCAGTTATTCAGCCAAAAGGGGGGAATGGAATGGATCAGTGAGACTCAGGGGTGTGAACTGAGAACAGATGAAAAGCTGAGAAAAGAAAGCAGATTTCTGAAAGTTACTAACATTGGAGACTGTGATAAGACGATATGGTTTCAAAGAAGACAGGCAGCTCAGAGGCAGAAGATACAGAATACATAGAAAAAAGTGAAAACCTGGAATAAATTAGTTATTTTTTCATTGGCAATATCCCCTTGGCAAAATATCAAAGTAAACACTTTGGTACTGAAAACTATAATTGTATAAATAGCTTCAGTCACACCTGATCTGTCAAACCCAGTTTTAATATTTCTAGGCACAAAGATAAATGGCTATGTATCTAAATACAAAGAAAATAAATAGGGGAGAAACAGGTTATTTTTCTATTCAAATATTAATATGACTGCCATAACTAATAAGAGCATTTTACTAGCAAAAAGCTGTCTATCTGGTAATTCAAGGCTAAGAATTATATAAGAGAGTAGCTTAAGCACTAAATAAAACCTTATAGAATGAATGATTCAACAACAGCAACCATCAAAAGTATAGCGAGTAAATACATTTCTCTTTATGTGATTAGAAGACAAGGACATAAAACAAATTTTCTTGAAGGACTTCTCTCTGCAACTCAAGTCCTATATGGATACGGAGAAAGATTTCACTATTTATCAAGCCTTTAACTAGAGTCATAGCTAGACTTTTTTTTAAACCATGTACAAAAGGATTATTAAGGCACTGGGAATACACTTTATAAGGAATTTAATGCCTATACTTCAAAATACTTATGATTTCTACCCACTTAACTAAAAGCACTTGTCTTCCCCATCTCTTTTTCCTATATGAAAATACAAACTTTTCAAAATAAATGTTACAGAAGTGCTTGATCCTGAGGACCTCTGCAATCACAGAAATGAGCTATTTTGCTCATCTGAAAAGTATTGCCATTGTAAACTAAAAGAACCACTTCCTGTAAGTTCCCTTGTTGTAAACACCCCTTCATGACCAAAGTCTTAGCAGAAAAACAAGAGTTCAAACCAAATAAAACATCAAGTCCTTCTAAATCACATATTCAACAGCTTTTTTAAATTAAATAAGCTGTGCTACGGAGAAAAATAACCCTCTTCCCTCATAGTTCAGTTGATAAAGAATCCACCTGCAATGTAGGAGACCCTGGTTCAATTCCTGGGTCAGGAAGATCCACTGAAGAAGGGATAGGCTACCCACTCAAATATTCTTGGGCTTCCTTTGTAGCTCAACTGGTAAAGAATCTGCCTGCAATGCAGGAGACCTGGGTTTGACCCCTGGGTTGGGAAGATCCCTTGGCGAAAAGAAAGGTTACCCACTCCAGTATTCTGGCCTGGAGAATTCCATGGACTGTATAGTCCACAGGGTAGCAAAGAGTCAGACACAACTGAGCGACTTTCACTTTCAAGACAGTCCAGCCTATGTATCAGGTTATGTCTTAATGTTAACTGTTTTAATTAAATTAATTACAAATTGAGATGACTTCTGACTGAATAAACCATAGGTTATGAGGGAAAAAAATAAAAAGAATCATGAAAAAGTCAAACACTCAGCTACAAGACAACCGAAGTTCATCCTCACACAATCTTTCTTGGCTCCATCACGACTTCTCATAAAAACATCCCTAAATTGTATCCTCAAAATCTCCCCACTACAAGGAATCTTTCTAGTCCTTACCCCTATGAATTCCTTCTGAATTTTGTTGTTTCCCAGTCATGGATTATTACATGTATTCATGAAAAATATTTTTTCTAACTATTGTTTTTGCCAGTACAAGCTACTCCCATATATCCTCTGATGATATTAGAAAGTAGAAATATATTTCTGCTAAAGAAATCACACAACAAAGACTAAAAGTTAATGCTTGACATGCTAGTGCATAAGAAGAAAATCTACTGAAGGGGAAAAAAAACAACCTATTATGAAAAGAATGAGAACTTGGTGTACATTCCTAATTTAAAAGAAGGATTAAATCCAAATGAGGACAGAGGTAATTCTGGATATCTAGCGTGGTGTAGAATGGAGAGACTTAATAAGCCAACTTATTAGTATTTGTTTACACAATGCTAAGCAACCTGGGAATAGAAAAAGTAATGATAAATTATATTAACTAAAGATAAAAAGCAATGCCATATTAAATAGAGAACAGGTCATCCCTGATGTATCAGTGTGCAGGGAAAACATGACACAGAGTTTCATCAAAATGGTCTGCAAGACTACAAAACTCAGTAGAAATGTGATCAGACATAAAAGCGATTACTCCAAAATACTGAGAAAGAATTTCAGGTTTAAGAAGCAGAATTTTACAATGAACATAATTCTATTCAGTAACAGCATGCTTACATTCTTTAGGATCTAGCAATTTTGCAAAAACACTAATCAGAGTATAGAGCATCAACATGAATTTCACATTTCAGTGTTAGAAAAATGAAGCTCTGGTACTTTATCACAAAAACCTTGGACTTGTCTCCAACTATGGACTTGGCATTGTCCTAGGAAAGGGGTATAGGTGTCATCCCTGATCAGAAAAATGCGTGTGTGTGTGTGTCTGTGTACATGTGCATACACAGAGGCCAGTTATGGGGAAGAAGAGATGGAGATAGTACCTGGATGTTGATTCGGTTCAATTCAACCTTAATTACACAGCCTTTCTGATAGGTAATTACGCTGTCCTAATTGTATATACCCATCTCTGATAGCTCAGTTGAAAATTCAAGTTATTTCCTTGATTTCTCAGTTACTGCATTTTATTCCTCTATGTTCCAGGATGCTGCCAAGGTTCCAGATCATACTGGCCTCCAGTTACCCTATCTAAATGGAACTCCATTATTTGTCCTGTTTTCTAGAATCAACTATTATGTGCTAATTGCCTTCCCATAACCACCCGAACTTTGGACTATTATTTTTTAATCTGGACTTTAGATAGTTGTGTACCTATGATATTGTCCTTTCAGGCTCGATCTCACACTGTGTAAATCCAACACAGCCATGTAAACCTCTAGCGCGTGTACACATCACTGCCCTAGTTGCAGCTCAAAGGTCCCACACGCACCGTCCCACTAAACGGAAGTGTTTAACGGAGCCCCAGGAAGGAACATGCTATACTGTGACTGCGGGAACATTTCAAAACATGATTTCTACTTAGAGAGACAAGAAAATGGGGGGTTAGTGCTTAATGGGTACAGAGTGTCAGATGAGGAAGATGAAAAAGTTCTAGAGCTGCATGGCAGTAATGGCCATGAAACAATGTGAATGTATTTAATACCACAGAACTATACACTTTGAAATAAGTTTCATTGTAAAATTCTGTTATGTAAATTAACCACAATTTTTTAAAATAGGAAAAATTATTCAGGCTGGATTTCAAATCCTTGTTTTTCTTAAAATGTTAATTTGACCACTTCTTGATTTGAAGATGTATGTAGGAATGATTACAGTCTAAACATTTTTTTTTTTTTTTGCTATTTTAATGAAGGGACAGAAATCTAAGTGATTTCCAAACTCTTGAACTAGATAGATCAGGCTGGGACCACTTATAACACAGATTGTTCCTCCCCGTTTCCCAAGAACTGGTGAGGCCACGATCGCGCTCCTGCCTGCACAGTGCCCCACAGGTGTGATGGTGTAACTCCTGTCCTCCCGCACAGTGCCCCACAGGCATGACGGCCCACCTCGTCTCCAGCTGACACAGAAAAACTGCTACCAAACAGTCCTTCCCCTCTCACCCCCACTCTGTATTCTCTCTCCTAATTGGACAAGGAACTTAATTCTTGGGTGTTTTAAGTACCTAATCACATTTCTGTTTTCTTCAACGTCACAACCCAGCTCTCAGATATCTAAAAATATGGTAGCCTGTTATCAACTACTTTGTAATCAGAGATAATAGGTAAAAAAGCACGGGCAGCTTTTTATACAAAAGGAGATCTAATGGCTCTCCTTCCTTCCTTCTATCCCTCCACTCTAAGAGATGAGGCACAGACTGTAATCTTCTCACTTGTTAACCCCTCCCTTGCTAAAGAGCCTACAGCAGGTAGGAGGGTCGGGTACTTCCTAGAAAAAGTATCAACCCTCTCATCTGCTTGGTCACTGCTCCATCTAGACAGCTGCTGTGTGGGTCTTCAGCCTCAGACCACTACCTGAGATTCACAGTCCTGTTCATGCACTCAGACAGAAGTCACTATAAAAAAATGGTCTCATCCTTCTGTGCTGTGTGTCCCTATGCGGGTATCGTATCAAGGAAAAAGGAGAGCTGAGTCAAAACTGAATTCGGAACCCCTTATGCTTTATAATTGCCAATGTCCAACAAAAATTTCTTAGAATTTGTCTTCCAGCCTGCCTCCCAAAAAAACATCTTACCTTTAGCAGACTAACCAAATGTGCTATTAAAACGAAAAAAAGAAGACAGTACTTAACAGAACCATTCTGTGAAGGGGAAGGGAAGAAACCTTTCATTAACGGAAATGCAGTGGCTTAAATCTATTAGAGAATCTCGCTATAAACTCAATTACTTCACAATTATGTTGGGCCACCTGACAATTCAGAAGAGAAGCATTAACATCTTAGTTGAGAAGAATCTTTACAGGGACTGAAATATAACTTACTATAAACTATCTAACCTTACTAATTAGAAACTATTTCCAGATTAAATGCTTCATGAAAATGTCACAGTAAAAGTTACTGATCAAAGGACATATACCAGCAAGGCAATGCAGAACAGGAAATGAAATACTAAACAGAACAACACTTCTGACACCTAGGAACACCTACTAATTGTGACTCTCTGGTGCATGTCAAATTTCCTAATCTTTAAAATGTTTAAATAAATCGTATTTCTATTCTTAAGACAACTTAACTTCATGCTCAAAACATCAAATCCATATATCAAATGATTACTTGAATTTCTGAAAGTTTCAAACCCTTTTTCTCCCAATTAAAATGGATAGTAAAAAGCCATGTAATAGAAAATCTCAATTAATAACAAAAAACTAAGGCAGAGGAAGTTAAGAATCTGGTGAGTACACATCAGGCTTCTGAACTCCTGTTCTTGTGCATATTCCACTCAGGAAATTTTTCTGTCCTGGCCACTTCGAGCCTATCTAGTCTGCCCATCAGTGGAAACTGCAAATGTGATGATAATTAAACAGAATTAAAGGTGGAGAGTCATTCTACTCTGCAGAGAAAGTACAGTCCGATAGTAATTGGAGATGATTACTGAAGATTAATTTCTTTCTTTCCTGAGATTTTTCCCAGAGACTTGTCATTTCAGGATCAATGGCATTTATTTCCTCTGGGGGGAAAGATAACACTTAGAATAGGAGGCCATCCTTCAACTCTGAGCATAAAATTAGATTACTGTTAATACCAACAGTGAGACAAAAGTCTTAAAAGCTTTGTGGTTCAACTGCAAGAACTGAGTACTTAGAAAAAAATTTAATGGATTTATAGAATTTTCTTTAGCTGTGTAAAACTAAGGACAAGATCCCACTATCAGCAGCTGAAAAGAAAGATGCAGAATTTAAGGGAAGCACAAAGTCTTATTGTGTTGTGGTTGTTCAGTCACTCAATTGTGTCCAACTCTTTGTGACCCATTAGGCTCCTCTATCCATGGGATTTCCCAGTCAAGAATACTGGAGTGGGTTGCCATCCTTCTCCAGGGGATCTTCCTGGCGTGATCGAACCTGGGTTTCCTGCTCTGCAGGCAGATTATTTACCACTGAGCGACAATACAATATGAAATACAATGTGAAAGTGAAAGAAAGTGAAGTCACTCAGTGGTGTCCGACTCTTTGCGACCCCATGGACTGCAGCCTACCAGGCTCCTCCGTCCATGGGATTTTCCAGGTAAGAACACTGGAGTGGGGTGCCATTGCCTTCTCCAGGAGATCTTCCCGACCCAGGGACTGAACCCAAGTCTTCTGCTTTGTAGGCAGATGCTTTACCATCTGAGCCACCAGGGAAATACAATACTAGACCTCAAAATTCTCAAATTTAAAATCTTATCTCAATACATAGTCCTCCTAGTTTACTTGAATATACACAATTCTTTCACAGGTTTTCACAAGCTGCTCCTTCCAAGCCTGAGAAGTGAAGTGAATTCTCTCAGTTGTGTCCAACTCTTTGCGACCCCGTGGACTGTGGCCTACGAGGCTACTCAGTCCATGGAATTTTTCAGGTGAGAGTACTGGAGTAGGTTGCCATTTCCTTCTTCAGGGGATCTTCCTGACCCAAGGATCAAACCCAGGTCTCCCACATTGCAGGCAGACCCTTTACCGTCTGAGCCACCAAGGAAGCCAAGCCTGAGAAAGATACATGCAACTTTTCACTTCATCAATTACGGCTGTCCTCACACTTGAGCAAACATTCTTCAGGAACAACCATTACACAGATCCCCTCTATTACAAATGAGTGTCCCTTTTGATCACTGGCACCATTTGGAATAATTAACTATCAAATATATTGCTTTCTTAATGCAGTTTACTGAATTAATGGAACCTTGCTTATGTTATATATTTGACAAAAATTTCTTTCACTTCAGAAAGCTAAGGTGATTCCTGTTTAAAAATAAAACAAATGACCTATATATATCTTGTTACAATTTGGGGGATTCATTTATGTTGAGTAAGATAAGTCACTGTTTTACTTTCCAGTTAAACAACACACATATAAAATATATAAGAACTAAAAAAAAAGAAAAGAAAAGAAAAACTAAACATACTATTCCAGCTAATTGCCCATTTATTCTGGAATTCTTCTCTAGGAAAAATAAATTTTAAAAATTCATTATAAGGCAATTCAAACAGTATAAAAGTACAAAAAGTGAAGGCTGCTTTACCTTACTACATGTTACTACAAACATTCCCCAAAGAAAACCAGTACTGGTGATAATAACTAGTAACAAAAAACTGCCACTAGTTGTCTTCTAAAAGGCTACATATAAAATGTGTCTGAGTATAAACACAGACAGATGTATACACATACATACAAAAATATACTTTAGAATTCTTTTTTCCTTTTTAACTGAATTAGATTTTACCCCATGTTTTACATTTCACTTATTTCACAAAGCAATAATCCTTTAATACTTTTTAATATTGGTATTTATGGATTGACCACATTCTTTTTAAAAGCTTCATAGTATACTCCTAGGTACAGTAATTCAACAATATCCTAATTTAACTATTTTCCTTACTGGTGAGTCTTTAAGTTGTTTATAAACTTCTACTATCGAAAATCTCATTACAATGAACATCCTTATACATATATAAGATTTGTTGTGTCTACTTTTAATTGTGCCAAGTGATCATCTATTCCCTTACGAGGAAAAAAAAAAAATGTTTGATCAGTTTACCACTATTAGCACAGTTCTAGTTCTAGTAACTAGAACTAGATAAAATTCTAATTCCAGATAAAATTATAATCTGATTATTATTATTATTTAAAACCAGATGATTTTAAAAATTTATTTTGGTAATTTATGAATGTTAAACTAAAATGAACTCTGGTTTTGTTGATATGTAACTATGGTTAGGAGAACTGACCTCTTCAAGGCCAACAACTACTAATGGCAGATTCAGGACAGGAATCCAGCTTGACCCCAGGCCATTCTCACTGTTACCACCCTCCACTTCCTGCAGGAGGACACCCAGGGAAGAGAGCCCGTTAGAGCAGTGCCAACAATGAGACCTGTGACAGACGTCAGGGTGCAGCTCCCCAGGGACACCTGTCACTAGAAAGAAAATCTGAAGTCTCACTCACTCACTCACTCAGAAGGCACTGAGGCTATCCACAGGACACAGAAAATAAAACACTCCCTCTCCTTAAAGAATTTTAAAGTTTTGGCAGTAAGATGCACAGAGATAAAATATAGAATGATATAATCATTTATATCAAGTGAAAAGTTTTAGAGAAGCACCATTTGATACATGTCCAATAAAAAGCCTAGTAAAAGAGTTTATTAAAAAATGAGTAAAATTTTGAATGACTAAAGGAAATGAGGTCTATCAAGAAAAAGATGCATGAAGGTTCACATGAGCAAAACAAACAAACAAAAATAACATATGGCTAGACTGATAACGGAAGTCTTCATAAAGGGTATCACAGACATGGGCCTTAAAAAATGGACAGACAACACAAGACTTGAATGCATTCTGTTTCTCTCATCTCCATGAAAAGTCACTTTCTGTATATATATAAATATATATATTTGTATACACACACATTATAGTAAAATAATAGTTCTCACTAAGTTTTCTATAGAATGCAGAAGGAAAGCTGAGTAAAAACCAAATCCAAAGGGCAAGAGCTTCAATCATTTCATCTTATTCCACTTAAGGCAGCTGAAGAACAGGAGGGTTTAATTTACGAATAATCATCACACATGAATTCACTGTGAATCTCAGGAGAGAAACCAACCCTTAAAGGGAAGCTGAATTAAATGATGGACACCCATGATTTGGATTCAGTGGGATTTTTGATTATTTATTTATTCAAATATATTCATTTCTTAATGCATAGTTGAGTAAAAGAACTAGTTTATTTCAAAAAAGCTTTTCTGTGTGTTAGAAATAAAGGGGCTATAGACTCTTTTACCTCTTTTTTAGAGAAGCAAGTTCTTTAAAAAGAATTTTCCATTGGCATCAGTCTTTCTAGGCTGGAAGCAGGTCACACCCTAGCTCTGTAACACCACCCACCCCCTCACCTGGCCATCAGCGCCATCATCACCATCATGGATCTTCCTACGCCCTAAGGCAGAAGGCAGCTCAACAGTGTGTCAGCTTTTCCTCTGCCCCCACCATTCCTTCTTCAGGATTAGTCTCATGCTTCCTCCTTGCTTTCAAAAAGCACAGCCACCCTCCAGAACAGCTCAGATTTTCCAGAGAAGGCTTCAGACTTCATATTCTGCCATTTTCCCCTTCACATAATACGCTCAAGCCACACTGAACTTGACAGATCCTGGGTACCAGACTCTTTCCAACCTGAGCAGTTCTGAACATGCAGCTTCCTTTACCTGGAGACCTTGCACCTCGATCCCTTGGCGGGCAAATTTCTACTTCTTTTTGAGTCTCCCTTTAAACGTCACGACCTCAGAGCCTTTCCATGACCATCCTCTCCAATCCAACACCATCACAACTTGCTCATTACTTTCAGAGCACATTCCAACACCACAGTTATTTTTCCTTATCTACCTATTCATTTTCTATCTTCTCCATTTGAAAATATATTATGTCAAAGCACAATTTATATCTGTCTTGCTCAGCACCACATCCCAGGACATAGGACACTACCTTTCATAGGGGAGGCATCCAGTATTATTTGTTGTTTGGCTGACTGGCTGGTCAGCTAAGTTCCATGATGTGCCGTGATTTATTCAATAACCAAAACCAGAGCCTCTGCTGCTGATGGCAGATAACTGCAATCCTAGGCATAGTATTAAGAAGTAGCTAGCCTTGAGGGAGTATGATTTGTATATCCAGTTTCACTCACTGACAGAAAAAAAGCCACAGGAGCATGAAAACTTCAGCACTTAATACAATAGGGATTACAGAGCTCTGAGGAGAAATAGTCCTTAAGCACAAAGCTGCTGGGCTAGGAGATAAGGCCCTCTTCTTCAGAGGAGGATCGATCCACAGAATAGATGTGGGAACCATTGCCAAAGGTGTGGGTGGGTGTTCCAGTCCTATTTCCTTCAGAACTCAGGGTGCATGCATAAGTGTTTTCTATAATAATCATGAATTAACTTTACTGAAAAAAACTTTAAACTATAAATTAAATTTTTAAAAGCAAGCTTCACTTATTAAAATGTATCTATATAAAAATTAAGAATAACACTATGGGTTATTATTAAAAACTCTTACATTAAATAGACAATGAATTACAGGGTATTGTCTCTATAAGGCACATAAAAAGGAAAGAAAACATTTCTCAATGGTCAGCAAATAACCCAAATGCATTCAATGATGGTTCATTTGACAAACAGTTTAAGTCAACTCTGCTTAGCTATCAAATTTTCACCTATCAAATGATAAAATGATCACTATAGACCCTATTAACTTTCTAATTTAAAGTTCCCTTAACAAACATTCCCACTTTTTCTATTTGTTACAAGATGCAAAGCACTGTGATCCTTATGGATTGTCCTTTCAACTAAAAAGGTTAAAAACAAATATCTGTGTAACATTTTACACTTTACAAAGCATAAAAGCTGAAAACCAAGTTCTGGTTTATTAATTATGAAGAAAATAAGAAAGCCTTATCAACACCACTTAATACTGTTCCATGCAGTCATTTCTTTAAAAAAAAAAAGGCTGTATTTTAAGTTTTTGGTCAATATATAGCATGTGAAACGCAATGTTCACAAAAATCAACTCAAAGGATTCCTAGGGAATATATACACAGCTAATTTTAATTAGCATACAAATAACAAATGCTAAAAATTATTTCAGTCATCATTTCAAAATATGTGCAAACTGACACAAAGAGAAAGAACATGTGCTGATGAATACTGGCCCATGCTTATCAACATGAACAGCTACTGGATACAATAATTTGATCATACTTAAAATTGCAGCTATTAGTCTAAAAAACATAAGTACCTAATGCTGCTGCTGGTAAGTCGCTTCAGTCGTGTCTGATTCTGTGTGACCCCATAGACAGCAGCCCACTAGGCTCCCCTGTCCCTAGAATTCTCCAGGCAAGAACACTGGAGTGGGTTGCCATTTCCTTCTCCAATGCATGAAAGTGAAAAGTCAAAGAGAAGTCGCTCAGTCGTGTCTGACTCTTCGTGACCCCATGGACTGCAGCCTACCAGGCTCCTCCGTCCAGTACTGGAGTGGGGTGCCATCGTCTTCTCCGAATACACATATTAAAAAAAAAAATTTAAATGACACCACCACTGCCAGGCACATCTTTCAAATAATGTGTAATATAAAATGAGAGAATGTGAAAATCTCATACAATAGAAAAAAATGAAAACTGTAAAACAAAACTGATGCTGAAGTGTGGTGCTGCACTGGGGGTCAACAACACTGTGTCTATTGTTGAGCTGAAACACAGAATCTGCCTTTAGATACCATTTTAATGTTCAATCAAAAACTGTCAATCAGCACCATTTGTTTGTAATCCCTCATCAGAACCCATTGCCTCAGTCTGATCATTCACAGGAAAGCATGCAGAGAGCGTATCTGCAACCACTTAACCTTCATCAACCAACATTCATGCACACTCATTAACATTTTTTTTATCCCACTTTCGAGCATGACACAGCTCATACCGGAATAATAACTTGCTGATAATTGTTCAAGACAACAGCTGGACAGGCAGAGTGCAGAGGTGAACACTCTCATAGATTATGGGGTACAGTAATGCATTACAATTAGTATAAAGACTCATGCTCATTTTCAATAGTTTTCAAAAAAAGTTAAGAAAATGTCATTAGCAAAAGCAGCAAGTCTAGCTTTAACTCTGCATAGCTCACTCCCTGATTCTTTTAACACTTTACGGTTTTGAAATAAACTGATGGCAAGCATTGACCCTAGTTACTGTGCCACTTCATCAATAGAAGCAATAATTCTGATGCAGCAACATCAGACACTGGAGAAGGAAATGGCAACCCACTCCAGTGTTCTTGCCTGGAGAATCCCAGGGACGGGGGACCCTGGTGGGCTGCCATCTATGGGGTTGCACAGAGTCGGACACGACTGAAGCGACTTAGCAGCAGCAGCAGCAGCAGTAGCAGCAGTGATCTAATTTAAAGACTACCAAGAGAAAGGGACAGTTTCACAACATTCTAATAACATTTTTTATAATAAATCTCATAAGATTGTAATTATTCAAAAGAGTGGGACTAAATCCTATGCTTTAAATATGGGAAGTCAGAGAAATAAACTAGTTATCACTGAAGAAACGTGGAATTATATTAATAAAAAAGGACTCTTAGATATAGAAGAGAATGTCATTGGAATATCCAGTCCAATTCCCAGTCATTAAAGCTTCGACAGCTATTCTACTTCTTTGCCATGATGCAATACAAATAAAATGAAACTAATATGATAATGATAAAAACGTTGCCATTTTTGAAGTAATGGGAATCAGGTTTCATGCTAGGCATTCAATAGACACAATCTCATAATAATCCTTTCAGTAGCTATTAACTCTGTTTTTCAAACAAGAAAATTAAAGTTAATCTGAAAAATATTGTGAAAATTTATCCAAAGTCGAGAAAAATCTGGGAGACGGAATTCCTTCCAACCAGGCAATCTGATTCCAAAGCTGAAGCTTTTCACTGTTAATTTCTACCTCAGAATCTTGCTTCTGTTTCCCCTATTTCATTCTAACATTCTGGTTGCACAATTGTTAGAATAAGAACTATCTCTGCAAGGTTATTATTCCAAGATGTAGTACTTCAAATTCCACAGTTTTCTACTCTTCTCATGTTCAAGAAACTTGCTCTTAACATTCATAAACTCTCAGGACACCCCTGGCAGTCCAGTGGTTAGGACTCCGTGCGTGCACTGCAGGGGGCACACGCTTGATCCCTGATCAGGGAACTAAGATCCTGCAAGATGCATGACACAGCCAAAAAAGAAAAAAATGATAAAATCTCTACACCTGTACTTCTACCGAGTTTCCTGCTGACACCCAACCAATCTTTATTTCTCTCACCACCCAGCTTAGATTTTCTGATCCAACTTCTTAAGGTAGCTCCTATCATATTGTTTCTCTGTCTTACTTATTCGACATTTAATCACAAATGTCTGGGAGGTGGATTTATTTCACATTTAAATACAATGTCCATTTCGCTAGTCCTATTTCCAGTTAGTGATCACTGCTGAAGGATATCACATAACCTGCACTGGGATCCACTATGCATTAATGATACAATCTGAAATAAAACCTCAATAACATAACCCAGGGGTCAGAAAACTACAGCCCCATGGGCTAAGGCCTATCTGCCACCTGTTTTGTACACAAAGAACTAACTGGAACAGAGCCATCCATGACTACTAGTAAATACAGAGTCTGTGGCTACTTTTGTACTATAATAGCACAGCTGCATAACTATGACAGTTGCTCTACAGCCCATAAAGACTAAATAATTATTCTTGCCTTTTACAGAAAAGCTTTCCCATACTATGCTGGAGATCCATAATAGCATCCCAAGCCAACTGGATAAAAACGAGTTTGTCTTCAGCCAAAAAATCTATAAACATCAACCTAACTCATGCTATAAACCTAAATCACCTCATGGCTCTGCACTTCTTTCAAAAGTCCATCAGCCAATAATTACCTAAACCTGGTTTACTATAATCCACAAATCTCTCCCATCTATGCATTCCCATGGAAGTATTATAGATTCAGAACTTCATCACTAATCCCCCATTAATTATATTAGTGTCTTAACTGATATCCCAGCCTATGGACTTTCTACTATGACACAGACCAGCACAACACTAAATTTTCATGCTAAAGCATAGATTATATCATGCTATACTTCTATTCAAAACATTCCAACCTTTGTGACAGAATTTAATATGTTTAATATTTTAAATTAACTTATATATAAACAAGAGACAGACCAAAATTTAAATCCTTAAATTTGCACATAAAGGCCTCCATAATATAAACACAACTCTCTGTACATTCATCTTCCAATGACACTGTCCCATCCCTCTCCCCATCTCCAGAGACTAAAGTTCACTCCATCAGCACGTGAACCTCCAAGCCCACATATTTGCCAAACATGCCCAGCAAACATGTTCACAGTCTCAGCTCCACCACCCTCTGTATTCATTTGCTCATCCATCCAACTGGCTTATTAAGCTCAATTAATATAAGACACTGACCTGAGTAAAGGGAAAACAGAGGGGAGAAGACATAATTCTGCCCTACGTGTAAAGATTACAATCAAATATGAAAAGCAAATATTAAAAAAAAAATACAAATTTTGTTTGAATCACAAGCCAGTGTTATGAATGAAAAACAACGAGCAATATGAGATTGAATTACAAACCTAATTTGGAAAGTCATAGAAAGCATTTCTCTAAGAAAATGACACTAAAGCCAAAAGACGAATTATGTATGGGGTCAGTAAGGTGAAGCTACCTCCTTTATAAAGTCTTTTCTAATTACTCCGGTGTAAACCAACAGATTTTAAAATGTCTAATAGTTGTGATATAATGATTTGATGTAATATGGTCAATCAAGATATGATAAAAGCTACTTAGCAGAGAAACCATGTGTGAAAGCAACAAAAAATTATACTACATATACAAATATTAAAAGGATAAAAGGAAATATACTCAAGTCTTATGATTAATTCAAGAAGGGTAGTGGTATTTAGGATGGTATTCTTTTCTTCCATTCACTTCTAAATTTTCCGTAACTTAGTTGTTTTATAATGAATAAATGTTAGCAGTTTAAATAGTCAAGAGTAATTATCTTTATACAGTTTTAATAAAGACATAAGTAATATTTTGTTACTTATTAACACATATGTACTACTTCATAGTTATAATACAAAATAACCCACAAAACATTTATCTTTCATGTAAAATCTCAAGCTTCCCAGTTATAACCATTTGAATCTTATACTACACTTCACTCAATAAATTTGTTATAACTAAATTTTATTTGTATCCTGAGGTTTCTCTATGTAATTAAAGCTTTCATTAGCCTCTATAAAAAAAGAAGTTAACATCCTTGACTTTCTTTTCTGTGCCCGAATCTTTATAAAAGGACAGTTCTCAGTAAACTCTTAATATTTTTACAACTCAAAATCAATCAGATCAGATCAGATCAGTTGCTCAGTCATGTCCGACTCTTTGCAACCCCATGAATCGCAGCACGCCAGGCCTCCCTGTCCATCATACTTATCAATAAAAAATGAAAATAAATGTTGGAAGGATATGGATAAACTGGAATCCATGTACATTATTGGTATGAATGTAAAGCAATTCAGCTGCTTTGGAAAGCTGTTGGATGTTATTCAAAAATGCCAAAATGAGCCGAAAACCTAAACTCAAACAAATATATGTACACAAATGTTCATAGTAGCACTATTCACAATAGCCAAAAGGAGGAAAGAGCACAAATCAAGTAAAGAACAGGTAAACAAATCATAACACGTTTTTGCTGTTCAGTTGCTAAATCGTGTCCGACTCTTCACAATCTCATGGCCTGCAGCGCACCAGGCTTCCTTCCCTGTCCTTCACTTATCTCCTGGAGTTTGCTCAAACTCACATCTGTGGAGTCAGTGATGCTATTCAAGCAACCCATCCTCTCTGTCAGCCCTTTCTCCTCGTACACTCAATCTTTCCCAGCATCAGGCTCTTTTCCAATGAGTTGGCTCTTTTCCAATGAGTTAGCTCTTCACATAAAATGGCCAAAGTATTGGAGCTTCAGCTTCAGCACGAGTCCTTCCAATGCATATTCAGGGATGATTTCCTTTAAGATTGTCTGGTTAGATCTCTTTGCAGACCAGGGGGCTCTTAAGAGTCTTCTCCAGCACCACAATTCAAAGGCATCAATTCTTCGGTGCTCAACCTTCTTTATCCATACATAACTACTGGAAAAACCATAGCTTTAACTATATGGACTTTTGTTGGCAAAGTGAAGTCTCTGCTTTTTAATATGCTGTCTAGGTTTGCCACAGCTTTCCTTGGAGGAAAGGAGGACATTATTCAGCCACTAAAAGAAATCTATTTCTCTCAGTGGTGCAGTCGGTTAGTGCATCTGGCCGTCACAAAAGGCTGCTGGTTTGAGCCCACCCCGGGGCGGAAACTCAACGTTCTGGGTTTCCTTGATGGCTCAGTAGTAAAGAATCCACCTGCCAATTCAGGAGACACTAGTTCGATCCTGAGTTGGGAAGATGCCCTGGAGAAGGAAATAGCAATCCACTCCAGTATTGCTGCCAGGGAAATCCCAACGACAGAGGAGCCCGGTGGGCTACAGCTCCAGGGGTCACAAAAGAGAAGGATACAACTTAGCAACCAAGCAACGACAAAAGGAATTTAATATTGATACACCCTACAATGTGGATGATCCTCAAAACTATCATGCTGGAGGACGCCAGATTAAAAAAGTCACACATTGCATAACCCCATTTAAATGAAACATCCAGCTAAGATCACTTGAGACACAGAAAACAGACTGGTGGTTGCCAGGATGAAGAGGAAGAGACAACGGGGAGAAACTGCTGAGTGAGACAGGGTTTGACTTGATGGAAGTCATCTGTAACTAGACAGAGGCGGTGATTGCACAACACTGTAAGTGTACTGTAAATGTACTAAATGCTGCTGAAAAGCATACTTTAAATCGGTTTATTTCACACGACGTGAATTGTACCCCAATTAACAACAACTAAAAAATCAACATCCAACAAAGGAGCAATTTTCAGGAAAAATAAATGAAAAAATAAATAAATGAATTGTTACAATCTGCTTGCTAACAGTTGTTCTTGGGGCTGTTGATTCAAATCAAGGTTCATCCAACAATAACAGCATTTACCTAAACTCTTTCAACCACCTTCTATTCTCCTAATTTTTTACCTGATTTACAAAAGAGTCTATCACTCAGCAGAGCTAAAGTCATCAGTGGTAGAGTTAACTGGAATCTAGATCATTTAACCAACTCTACTCTCTTTGCAAAATTCCCCATGGTTCACTAGGTAAAGAATCTGCCTACAATGCAGGAGACCTGGATCGATCCCCAGGTTCGATTCAACCTGGGTCTGGAAGATCCCCTGGAAAAGGAAATGGCAACACACTCCAATGTTCCTGCCTGGAGAATCCCATGGACAGAGGAGCCTGGCAGGCTACAGTCCATGGGGTTGTAAGAGTCGGACACGACTTAGAAATCTATTGATCCAAAATTCCTATTTATTTAAAATTTAAAAAGACAATTTGCTTGAGGAAGTTGAAATTATTATATGTCTTCTTTAAAGGAATGAAAAACCGTTCATTTCAGCCAAAATTAATCTGGTGCCCACTAGGTGCCAGGTGGCAGAGGATGAGATGATTAGATAGCACCACTGACTCAGTGGACATGAACTTGAGAGAGTTTCAGGAGACAGTGAAGGACAGGGGAGCCTGGCATGATGTAGTCCATGGGGTCACAGAGTCAGACACAACTTAGCGACTGAACAGGTGCCAGGCAAGTCTCCTAGGTGCTTAAGACACATTAGTAAATGAAACAAAGCGCTCTCCTAAAGGATTTAATTTCCAGTGAGGGCACAGAGAGAAAATGATAAATATATACCTCATAAATAAGTAATAATTAAGATGTTAAAAGGTGATGAGTGGGGAAAAAAATGAAAAATAAAAGGGAGAATTGGATTGAGGAGGTCACGGAGGAACACACAGGCTGACAGTACTAAACTGGGAGGTAAGCATAAGAAACTCACTGAGAAGGTGACATTTGAGTCAAGACATGGAGGCAGTGGGGGCTGACCCAAGCAGTTACCTGAAATAAGAGCATTCCAAGTAGGAAAGAGCCCATGCAGGAGTGCCCCCGGCATTTCTGAGGTGTACCCCAGAGGCTCTGCAGTGCGGCTGAAGTGGAAGAACTGAGACGAAGGTGGGAGCAGAGGGAGTGAGAAAGCTAGGGGGCAGGAGCGAGGCCTCCAGAGCTCTGGTGCATTCCGAGTAGAAAGGGCTGGCTGGTCCCTGTGATGGCAGGCGCAGCACTGCACGGAGGAGGCCAGGAGGGCTCTCCAGTGCTAACCTGTCAATGACACGCTGGCAAGAAGGCGGCAGCAGCTCCCATGGGGAATTTTCCTAGAAGCCAAAGAATGGGTAGGGACTGCAAATTAAAAAGTGCAGAGTAAGTGATGAGGACCCAGAGAGGGGCAATGAAACGCACAGCCAAATTTAATGGAAAAGTAGATCAAATGTACTGGAGTGTGGTGCACAGAGCAGAAAAACAGGGAGAAGTATACAGCTAGAAGTAAGTTTAAACCTGAATGCAGAAAGCTACAAATGTGAGACAGGGAAGGCCGTTTTCTTTGAATCCCTTAGAATGTGTACACACATGGGAGATGATTAATGTGACATCTCTGCTGCTGCTAAGTCGCTTCAGTAATGTCCGACTCTGTGCGACCCCACAGACGGCAGCCCACCGGGCTCCCCCGTCCCTGGGATTCTCCAGGCAAGAACACTGGAGTGGGTTGCCATTTCCTTCTCCAATGCGTGAAAGTGAAAAGTCAAAGTGAAGTCGCTCAGTTGTGTCCAACTCTTAGCGACCCCATGGACTGCAGCCTACCAGGCTCCTCCGCCCATGGGATTTGCCAGGCAAGGGTACTGGAGTGGGGTGCCATTGCTTTCCCCAGTGATATCTCTAGAGATGATAAATCTGAAGATAGTTTACATTACTGTGTTGAGAATAGAAAGACTATGAGAAAACAATATGAAAAAAAAAAAAAACACTGTAAGAAGGTGACTAATGAATGAAACAGCTACCACGGCTTCTAAGGCTGACAGGACTGAATTACACTATTATGTGCCATTATGCCGCACTGCAGTCAGGGAATGGGTCTCGGGTCACCGCGACGCCTGTGTGCAGGAACTGCCAGCCAGGCCCTCAGCGTGCTCACTTCCAAGCCCATGTGCAGGGACTGCCAGCCAGGCCCCCAGCATGCTCACTTCCACGTCCGTGTGCAGGGACTGCCAGCCAGGCCCCCAGCATGCTCACTTCCACGTCCATGTGCAGGGACTGCCAGCCAGGCCCCCAGCATGCTCACTTCCACGTCCGTGTGCAGGGACTGCCAGCCAGGCCCCCAGCATGCTCCCTCACCTTCCTCTCCCACCTTTCCTTCAGAGTCAGCAGGAGAGAGAGGCGTGAGCTCCAGGCATGAAGTCAAGAAGAAATGAACCCCTGACTTTCAACGCCTTTCTAAAGATGCAACCTGGAGACTTAGATTTCTAACTGCTCAGGGCCTAAGCCTCTCACATGAACAGACAAAGGCCGGACTCTCACGATGTGAGGCCTGGGCCCACTCAGGAGCTGAGCAAGCACCTATTTCCCCTTTTCTTGTAAGTCAGCTCCTTTCTCTCACTTCTTTCTGATTCTAGCAGCTGTGAGGCCTTCTTACATTCCTAGTATAATGAAGAATAATGAGAAATTGTGATTTATTGAGGTTGTAGGTTATGCCTATTCATCATGAACACATTCACGAAAATAGCTCTTTTGATAAAGCACACCTCAGAGGTACAAAAGTGGGCTTGGGACCATGATATCCATTGCCTAATCTGCACTCAACAATCTAGCTGAGGAAAAAAGATGGTTCAAAAAAACAAAAACTAATCCACTGATTAGTCATTTTTGGACTGACTAGTCTATGGAACAATATACTTTCAGATATATACACACGTGTGTATATATACATATACATGCATATACGGTAAATCTATCACAAAAGTACTATTACCACATTGAACCTGACACAGACTGCTGTTTTCCTTCCTATTGGTATTGAAAACACTGCTAAATCTGCTTAAGTCTAATGGAAATACAAATGAGTGGTCAATTTTTAAAGTTCACATTCACTTTTATATAGCTAGATAAGATTTTAAGTGAAGCTAAATAAAACTCAGGAAAGTTAAAAAGTATTCAAAACATGAATAATTGTTAAACAGAAAAAAACATGAATAATTGTTAAACAGAAAAACACAAAAGCTCTAAAAACAAATGTCCCTTATTCAAAAACAAACACAATGATCCCACTGGCTATTTCAACTCTTCTGGATTGAATCTTACAGTAACAGGACCAAGAGCGCCAAGCTCTCCCACTGAGACCTGAGAAACCCTGAAAAATAATTGGCTCTCTAATTGAAGAAGAAAAGAAGATTAAAGAAGGGAGAAGAGCCCTACTTCAGGAGGAATGAGTCTAAGGCAATATGATGACAGAAGAGGACACTGGCAAGTAACTAAGAGACAACAATTAAATTAAAATAAATTGCTTTTTCTGTGTGAAATGCAGCTGTATTAGATCTTTTGATAAATGTGATTTCTCTCAGTGATGAAATTTCCCCAATTAAACTTTTTTTATATATTATATTTTAAATTATCTAGTGAAATATGCAATTATAATCATTTATATGTTCATATCCATTTGTAGATGCATATTAGGTTTGAACATTATATAAATATTCTTCAGATAAAAATACTGTTGTGAAATGTCATAAAACAAACTGTACTTTAAAATATAACTAAACTTCAAAGTGAGAGAATTAAGTTTTTCAAGAAGGCAATACAGAAAGTTATCTCCCAACAAAAGTTTATAAGTTAAACAATATAACACATTTCTTTTTCTAAATTAGAAAATAATTAAATAATAATAATTAAATGATAACAACTGAAAGTCAAGAACCAATTTGCTTATAGATATCAGTGGCTCTTTACTGCAGCTTTCTGAAGGGTATTTCTGAATTGGGAAAAAAGTAAATATATATATATGCAGAATTTATTAATATCTTAGAAAAAAATGAAATTAATTGTATATATTACAAACTGGAAAATATACAGTAGGATATGGTATCTGTTGCACATTAATTAAATATAGTATATTTAAATAAAGAAGAGGCAAATTAATGCCTGGCTCTTAGACACGATATGACGATTTTGCCTAAGGCTTTGGAAAGGCACTTAACTATGGTAACAAAACCATGTTAGTGTGATTAGTAAAGATCCACAGATCAATAAATATTTAGTGAACAGAACAAATGATTTAAATAATTAAGTCAAAATGCCCCTGGACCCAAAAATAGCATTCCTATTAAGGGAACGCAGGGCTAAAAGGAAACATATAATTTTAATGAGCAGAATCAACAGGGTCAAGTATCTTGTGAAATGTTGTAATTTACGGCCTCCTCAGCCCTGTTCCTATGGTTGCGTATGGATGTGAGAGTTGGACTGTGAAGAAGGCTGAGCGCCGAAGAATTGATGCTTTTGAACTGTGGTGTTGGAGAAGACTCTTGAGAGTCCCTTGGACTGCAAGGACATCCAACCAGTCCATTCTGAAGGAGATCAGCCTGGGATTTCTTTGGAAGGAATGATGTTGAAGGTGAAACTCCGGTACTTTGGCCACCTCATGCGAAGAGCTGACTCAGTGGAAAAAACTCTGATGCTGGGAGGGACTGGGGGCAGGAGGGGAAGGGGACGACAGAGGATGAGATGGCTGGATGGCATCACTGACTCGATGGATGTGAGTCTGAGTGAACTCCAGGAGTTGGTGATGGACAGGGAGGCCTGGCATGCTGCGATTCATGGGGTCGCAAAGAGTCGGACACGACTGAGCGACTGAACTGAACTGAACTGAAGCCCTGTTCTTCTCTGTCAAAGATTTCCAAATCCTAATTCTTGGAGCCTGTTTTATACGTCACCTTACAAAGAAAAGAGAACTTTGATGATGTGGTTAAGGTTAAAAACCTTAAGATTAGGAGAGTCTCCCTGATTATCCAGATGGGCCCAATTTAATCACTAGTCTTTAAAGAAACTTTCCTGATTTAGGTCAGAGTCTGAGAAATATGTACTCAAGGATATCAGGTGAGGGAGGCTCAGCTCACTGCTACTGGCTTTGAGGAACTGAAGAGGAAGCCACAAACTGAAGAATGTGGGAAGCCTCTGGAAGCTGGAAAGCAGGGGACAGACTCTCCCTAAGAGCCTCCAGAATGCAGCCCTTGATTTTAGCCCAATGAGACCCACACAGGACTCTAACCTACAGAACCACAAGACAGTAAATTTACGTGGTTTAACCTACTAAATTTGGAGAAATTTGTTAGAGCATCAATAAAAAACTAATACAAAGCCCCATCTGTGAGCATGAGCATAATGATTTCCTCCCGCTTTGCCAGCTGGGCTATGCTGAAACTGGGGTGAAAGACAGGAAACAGAGGAGAAGTTAATCTAATGTCACTGGATACTGAATTTACCACCCCTGGGACAAACCCCCAGGCTTCTTTTAGTTAAAATCACTTTTAACTGAGTACTATTTCCTGCAGGCAAACTTTCTTTTCTGTATTCATCAGAAAAGACTAATTTACATACACTAATGCAGCATGTAAATTTCCAAGTTCATCTGCCAGTCTCATGTTTCCAGGCTGTAAATCATTCAGAGATAAACACTTTTCAGAGTTTTGCCTCCCCTATTATTACTAGACAGGCTATTGGAGAAGAAGAAATACAATAGCCATTTTCAATTACATTCTAAAGACATTTCTTTATGTATTTCTTCAATTTGTCACCTGTTTAGGAAATAAGAGTTAGGCTAAATGATATGTATAAAAGACAGTGTTATACAATTGACCTAAATAATTTCTTTAGGTTACATCACAGAGCTGGAAAAGAAGAAGAGGAGGAGCCTGTTCTTGAGAAATGATCACTCCTCTGGACCTTCTGCTAGCGCTCTATGAAACTAAGAAAATGAACAGTTCTCATCTTTCCTGCAAACCCTGCAGGGATTTAGGCCAAAAGCTCTACTTGGCACTCTGATTTGCCTATCAACTAAAGGCTCCTTTTGCCTTAAAGAGGGGTCTCCAACCTCCGGGCTGTAGACGAGTACCTCCTGTCAGATCAGTGGTGGCATTAGGTCAGAAATAAAGTGCACAATAAATCTAATAAATCTGGTCCACGGAAAAACTGTTTTCCACAAAATTGATCCCTGGTGCCAACAAGGTTGGGGACTGGGACCTTAACGCATCCCAGTTCCATAAAGACATTAAGCCATTCATATCACCCTCATTAGGCTGAAACTATAAATAACCATCAAGCATAATGAATTACTAACAAGATCCAGTAAGGTTTTATAAAGAACTGAATGAGCTTTCCAAGATCATTTTCATCAGCTCAATAATCTAAAACAGAACCACACCAAGAAAACCAAAGTTAAAATTTTCAGTTATTAAAATTATACATCGTCGGGCACCAGCTCCATTAATCACTCAAAAACTGAAAGAAAAAAAATACAGAAAAATTTTTAAAAATAGGGAAATAAAGGTCTTTACATTGATTCAACAGATCCTTCTCCACAGAATCTTAATAAAGTATTTGACAGTTGAAGATGTATACAAAAATGAAAGAAACAAGATATACCGACTGGTATTCTAGAAGTCTTCATACGTAACTACTACCAGAGGTCCATTAACAGAGCAGTTTAGAAAGCTTCACTGGAAAGTGAGGTCAAGGTGAAGGGAGGTCATTTAACTTGTTACTATTGTAGAAGATTCAGAGATGATACACAAAACAAGGCAAGTAAAGATGAGCCTGCGTTCTCAGAATTTAAGTTCAGCTAATATTTCTTGAGCAACTACAATGAACTGGGCATTGCAAAAGATGTCCGAAAATATTCATTATACAATCCTCAAAATAACCTTATGAGCTGGATCTTATCTCCTACATTTTAGAGAGGAAAGACCTACAGCTGTAACGGCTGGGGTCACACACTTGTAGCTGAACTCCAGTCTCTCACTTCTTCCACACACTCCACAGCGTGATGTTAGTATTTACAGCTCAAATACTTACAGAAGTGAAAAAAGGTACTGAATGATGAAAGATGGTCTTAATAAAAAACGGCAGGTTTTTAAAGCCTTTAATATAAATCGTGGGATGAGGATGAACTGCTGTGGGGCAGTGGTAAGGTGGCAGGAGATGAGAGGAAAATTATTTTAAATCAAAGAAGAGCACTTTAAATAAAACATAATAGGATTTCTTTTAATCAGAGAAGCAGCATGGCATAGAAGAAGGAGCAATGACTTTACACTCAGATCTGTATTCCATTCAGAGTGGCAGCTCCTTTTAGCTGAACTTCACTTGAAGAGCACAACTTTTTCTTAAAGATAAAATGTATGGAACATTTACCTGGGGTGCTTCACAGGATTGCTTTGGGGAGCAAATAAAATGACATAAATGAAATAAACATTACTTTTAAAAAGGACACATTATTAATATTGTTGCTTTCTTATTGTCTAATTAGGGAGTAAGTTTTATATTTGTTCCACATTTGATACATGTTTGTATTAACAAATGCATTATTTAATAAATGGATGTCCAGATGTTGGAACCATCATAAAAATTACTCTAAGTTGGATGAAATATCTCATTACAAATAACACACTGGGCCCTTCAATTACAAAACAAGCAAGCCCAAAAGCCACGTACATGTGAAGAGGTGGCAGGTGAGGGCAGGCCCGACCTCAGTCTCACCTGTACAGTAGGGCCTGCAACATCTGCGGGCACGGACCCGTACTGCGATCAGAGAGGTAGACCCCTTCTCTTGATTTTAAATGCATAAAAAGTACATACTAGTTCTAAGGGAGTAAACTGTTCTCAAATGCAGTTATTAAAACACACTGAATGCCAGTTTGTGGACCAGTCACACATCTGACAACCATGGAGATGGGATGCTCAGATCTCCCTTCAGAAAAGAACTTTCCAGTCAGCTACAGAAAGAGCACCCTGAGCTCACAGGCTACGAGCCACGAGCCCTCCCGGCCCCTCCACAGCTGGAGCCCCAGCCAAGGCCCGAGTGTGGCAGGAGTGCCCAGGCCGGCCAGCAGGCTCCAATCCGGGACCACCCCCCCGTCCCGCCCCAACACGCATCCTGGGCTCCAGGGCTGAGAACTTCTCAGATTTGCAGGACAGTCCTGGTTCTTCCTGCCCAGTCCTGCTCTCACCATCTTTTACCCTTCACATCCATTACCCACTGCTTAACTCTTAAAAATCCCTCCTGTACTTCAACATCTCAGCATTTGTTTCCAGGAGAACCCAACTGACAAAATAATATTTTTTATTCAAGTCTTAAGTAACAAAGTCTAGCTGACAGTCTAAAAATTTATATGCTAATGTTGAAGTAGTGATGAGTTTCAGTGATATTTCAATGTACCTGAAACAATTCTCACGTGATATAAAAGTACACGGACTTCCCCGATGGCTTGGCAGTAGAGAATCTGCCTACAATGCAGGAGGTACAGGAAACACAGGTTCGATATCAGGATTAGGAAATGCCCTGGAGGAGGAAATGGCTACCCACTGCAGTATTCTTCTCAGGAGAATCCCATGGACAGAGGAGCCTCACAGGCTTCAATCCATGGGGTCACAAAGAGTCGGATGTGACAGAGTGAATGCACCCACGCAAGATGCAAAGTACACACAAATACATTACATAATGTAATGTATTCCATTACAGATAGAAATGGAATAGCTTCTGCTCTGTTTATTGTTTATAACTGAAGGAAAAACTAAATATTGATTAGAGGTTAGTGAAAGTAATGATGTTACTTTTATTTTTCTTATCAAAGTTCATAGACTCCAAGTTAAGAACTCCTGGGATACAGCATGTCTAACTTTGAAATATCCACTCTTTTAAGGCACAGACATGCACTTGGACAAGTCAGACCTGTGATAAACAAAGGTCTCTAAACTAGCATTCTCCTCAGATGCCATGACATTCATGAAAGCTTATTCTATACATAGAATATGTTCAAAGTTTGAAAGTATATGCCCAAATGACCTGAAGTATATGCCCAAATGAAGGGCAGCGGGGGGAACACCCAGCTTAACTAAACACACAAATACATAATCCAAATCTAACTTAGAAAATTCAAGGTTACATAATTATAATAAAGTTATCTCCATGAGAAATTTTCTTTTTTTTTTTTTCCTCTTACAAATAAACTTAATACACTGTTTCTTATCGAATTCCTATAGCTTGGAATTCAGCAAGGAGCACCCATCTCCTATGACTCTCCTACCACGAGCCCACTCCCTGCCTGTGCTCCAGAGATGGATCAGGTACAGTGCTAACTCCACATGAGTCTCGGTCTTCAAAGCCTGGCAAGTGGTGTGTGTGGAGGTGGGCCCAGGGATGAGAAGGGGCAGGAAAGAGCAGAGAAGAGGGGAAGTGGTGAATGGCCAGATTTACAAAATATTGCTTTAGATTAAAATAACACACTCAGAAGGAAGAGCCTCGTTTTTATTTTCTGGAGAATAATACTGTGCACTAATTATGTGGGAATCCTGAGCAATAGAACATACTGCAGACAAGGCAATTGCAAAGTGTACATTGAGTAATCAGACGGTAACAAGAGATGCCAGTGTAAATGAGGAAGAAGGCAGAAGATGCAGGAAATGGACGAGAAATCCTAAGAGAAAAAATCCTAACAGATGATGACAGAATGTAACAAATTTACAATTCTGTTAAGGTGCACCACAGAAAACTGCTACCAGAAATAAAATACCAAGATGAATTACTTGTAAAACAGGAGACGGCACTGCCCAATCTACTGCTAGTCAAATGACTCTAGTCGAATCCAATGCCCTGATACCATTCCGTTCTCTGATGGAAGAAGAAACAAAACAGAGAAAAAAGGAAAGGGGGGAAAAAGCCGCGTTTATGGGCACACACTCCCCAATACTATATAAGCAAATCCAACCCTCCTCCCTTTCTGTTTACAGCATCACCACAGTATATAAGAAAACATGTCTACTTACAGGGACTTTTAAAGCTTCTATCACAACATGCCAAAGGTATGCTGGGTAACTAAGCACGTGACTGACGCATTCTGTGGACCTGAAAATTGCCTGTAGCTCTAACCTAAACAACCCCTTTCTATACCCTCTCTCTCTAGGTTTACCTCACTAAAGCTTTCAGAATAAATTCTGGTTTCTTTTGCAATACAACAGAGAATACAATTGGTAACAATGAGATACTCCCTAATGGTGAAACAAGCATGACATTCCTGACCTACCTCATAATTTCCTTAAAGTTGTTTTCAGATTCAGTCACACAGACAAAAACCAAAATAGATCCCTAGAAAAATATTTAATTCTCCACAAACTTCCTCCCCAATCTTCCTAAATTAGTGTTTGTCAAATGTCTTCAGAAATCTGCAAGATATTGAAGATATGTTCATTTTGGCATCATTTCTATATTAACATGCCCTCAAGAACCATATTTCTCTGTTAGAAATTATATTGTTCATCTTAATGCAGGCTTCGGAGGTAGTTCAGGATTTTTATACACTTTGGCTTGTACAGAGTAATAAACTGTGTTTCAAACACAAAGACACATCCTGAACACAGCCAAGTCACTGGGATAATCCATGGTTTATCACTCTCTACCTCAATACTTTGTCCACTGAACTATGATGTCAGAAATCTAAGCTTGATTTGTTTTTAAGTACATAATCCATTAACTGTTTCCATATGCCATAACTGTTCAGTTGAGAAATTATTTATAAACCAGTTTATTGACTCTATCTGGCAAAGAGGACACACCTGTTATAAAATGTGATTACTTCAGAAAGCTAACAATTGTGGAATCACATTTTCATAATTAATCAGTCTAAACGAATTAGACTATTCATATACTTTCAGAAAGCCCTTTAATCCCTATTAAGTTAACAGTTTGTGAATAATGAACGTAATTAATATTAATTTTACTTGATAAATCCAACACCAATAACCTGTTAGTATACGTTAATCCATTTGCCAACAGCCTGTAAAAATTAACCACCAGATGCTTCCAATCTGGTAAAAAATACACAGGTCATTAGCATTATTTTGATGATGCCAAATGTTCAGTATATGAATATTGTGATTAAATTTCTGAGAGATATATAAACAATGCTCTTTCATAACCTTGTTAAGTCTTAGCAGAAGCCTGAAACAGTAAAACATAGTCGTCTTTTCTATAATCAAGATGAGCACTGGTTATCTCACTCCTGGTTGTTACACTTCAGCTGCGAACTTGAGTGCACAGCACCGAGGCCACAAGGCCGTGTGATCCTAGGGCCAAGTCTACCTCCTCACCACAGTGTCCCCCGTGCCAAACACAAGTCTTCACATACGATATGTCCCCTGTAAATACTTGAGGTGAACAACTGTAGATAAACAGGATAGAGAAAAAGCAGGAGAAATTAATGAGGCAGATGAAAAAAAAAAAATATATGATTAGGAAAAATGCCAACATGTTATTTTCAAAAGAATCTAAACTATAGAAAACTAAGATTCATCTCAAAAGTTTAGGATGGAGAGAACCAAGAAAACTAAAGTGAGATACTTACAAGGGAAATAAAGTATAAAAAAGAAAATGATATAACTGAATCAGAAAAAAATATTGATTTCATAGGAAAGGACTTAGGAGTTTCTGTACTCCTTATGACACAAAACACGTTCCTATTGAAGCAATGGTATAAAAGTCATAGGAAGGAGATTAGTTTAAAAAGCAAAATAAGTAAAATCTAACTGGAAAAAAGAGAAGAAAAATAATAAAGAGCAACATGAGTTAAGAGGAAAGGCTCAACTCTCTC
Organism: Bos grunniens; assembly: GCF_055505025.1. Lineage (NCBI taxonomy): Eukaryota > Metazoa > Chordata > Mammalia > Artiodactyla > Bovidae > Bos > Bos grunniens. Next base: position 2,721,077 of record NC_141176.1, on the reverse strand, counting down.
AAGAACATCTTGCTCCATCTGTGAGTTGATGGGGCAGGGTGGTACTGTGTGGTTACAATTGTTTCAATCAGCAGACCAAGAGAAAAACCTCAGAAGAGATGCAGTAAAGATTAAACAAGGTCACATGAAGAAGACCCAGTTCAGGGCTGGTATAGCACAAGTGCTCAACAGGAATGATTAGTTCCTCTTCCTTTTCTGGGTATGAGCCCTCTGAAACCCAGTTATCTTAACCTAAATGCCTCATAAACCTAAAGCATTATAAGACAAAGAACCATACTTGGTAACAAAAAAAAAATAAAGAACATGAGGGAGAATTCCAAGGTTCTTTTTAAATTACTGGCTTCAGTTCTGTTTTGTTTTTGTTTTTGTTTTTTTTCTTTTTCCTTTCTGCCAATTTCAAATGCACAAAGACTGGTGTCTACCATTTAAAATGCCTGGAATGGAACATTCACCTTTGTAATCAGAGAAAGAGCCTTGGTTCTTAGTCCAAAGAGGTACTACAAGTTTAAAAAAAAAAAACAAGCAAAACACACCTTTTCTCTAAAAATCCGTTAATTTTTCAGTAATCTGAATCCTGTGTCCTTCCTGCCAAACTGTGATGCAAGCTAACAATCAATCAACCCATGTTCATGCCTCTATCGCCCCCTGCCTGCTAGAGAGGGGAGAGCAACTGCATTTCCATTCTGAATTCTGCAGAAATGACAAAACTGATTCAAAGAAAAGTTTGGCATCATGGGAAACAGGCAAAAGTTGCAGCCAGGCCATGAATAAAGGAACAAGGAGCAACCTATCCAACACCCCTGTGTCTTGTCTAAGTTCTCCAGGCACCTTGGTCTTGCCTTCCTTTCTTGTCTTTCCTATATCTACACAAAGTCCTGTCCTGAAAGCAGTAACAAATGATCTTTTCTAATAAAATACTAATCAGGCCAAAAAGCACACTTAAGGCTCCTCAACTAATGCTTTCTAGGAATTATTCTTTAAAATCCTGACCAAAAAAACAGTCGCCCTCACAGCTTGCCTCCTGTTGGCATTGTAAGATGTTGGCATTGCCCAGCATTATGACCGTGGGCTTCCTCATTTTTCCAATGATCATTTATATAATGTCACAGAAAAGAGGAAGCTGCATTTGAGTTGAAAGAAAAGATGTCGTAGACCTCTGCCAGCCTCTAAGTCAAACTGAAGAGAGATTTGGGGCACTGGGGATACACACAGAGTCAGAAAGATACTGAAATATGGAATATTCAAAAAAGGATCATCATTTCCTCACCTTAACCTTTACAACTGATATTAGATTGAGCTAATGTCTATTTTTTTCAACCTTAAATCATAAGGCTAAAGTTAGATGACTTAAGAATTTTTTAAAGGTCCAATTATTTCATTTAAGGCTACACTACAGCTAAATTGAAGGCATGCTAACAAGTTTCCCTTTTGAGCCTCATTAATTAAGAAAGTAATCAGAGTACAGAGAGGAAAAAAAAGAGTAGCTGGATGGCAGTATTACTTAAACAGCTTTTAGATATCACCCTTTCCACCTACAAGAAAAGCAAAGGGAAAACTAATCAATTCCAGATTATGAAATCTGAAATTCTGAAGTGTTTTACATGCAAATACACATTTTAACTGCCATACATTTTCCTTGATTGCCTGAAGAGTGCACTAATCTTTTTTAAAGAAAATTTTGATTCTCCATAATCAAAAGGTAAAATTAAGATCTGCTTACTTCACAAGTTTTACTAGGGTTAGCTTACTAAGAAATTCCCCTGCTTTTCAAAGATCAAAATATATTATTTTTACTATTTTAGTCAGGAAAAATGGTGTTTCAAAATATCTGATAAAGGCTTTGGATTTAAAACAAATTCTAGAAATCTAATTTACAATTAACCTGTTAGAGTTTCTAACATATTATTTTTTAGAAACAGTTTCCAATTTTAATTTAGAAAGCATTTCAAAGGAATGCAAATGATGTTTTTGGTATCTGCCAGCACCCCTTGGTTGCTGTGATGATCAAGTTAAATCAGATACATAAAGCCTCTGGCATGGTACCTAGCGTGCAGCAGGCACTTTAAGAAGTCAGCACTTCAGTCTACACAAGGCATTCCCAGCTCTGTCCAATGCAATCTCTCCCTACCACCTCTCTGTTTGATGAGCTCAGGGATATAAGTGGCATAAGTCTGTTAAAAGGTTCCTTTCTGAAAAATAAAAGATAATGCCTGATGTGAAGGGTTTGTACTACAAATCTAGAAGGTATTACTCAAAAATGAAATAAACAGTATATGTGAGTATCAACCCTGAAACATAAATGGTAGGCCCATAACAAAATCAAATTTCAGACAAGAGTAATTCCTAAATATAATTGTTAAAAAGAGAAAATTCACAGTGCATAGGTAAAAGCTATCTGTGGGTAGCTCTTGAAAATGAATTTCATTGTTCATAATGAAAAGATGATATAATCTACTCACAGACTCTATTTCAAGCTACCTTTCAAGATAATCTATAAATCTGATAATTTCTATCCCATATGAGCCATACTAATTAATTACATGGTAGTCACTGCAACATTAAAGAGTGGGAAAATTATGACTAGAGGAAGACTCACACTTTGATTTTGTTTTTCTATTTCTCATTGACTAGAGGGAATTTTCGGGAGAAGGCAATGGCACCCCACTCCAGTACTGTTGCCCAGAAAATCCCATGGATGGAGGAGCCTGGTAGGCTGCAGTCCATGGGGTCGCGAAGAGTCAGACACGACTGAGCGACTTCACTTTCACTTTCCACTTTCATGCACTGGAGAAGGAAATGGCAACCCACTCCAGTGTTCTTGCCTGGAGAATCCCATGGATGGAGAAGCCTGGTAGGCAGCAGTCCATGGGGTAGCGAAGAGTTAGACACGACTGAAGCGACTTAGCAGCAGAGGGAATTTTCATATCAAAATTTTCTCTGAAAATATCCTCCTTTATGAAAGTCTAACTGAGAATATCTTCAAAGAAGGTATCGTGTAGAAATTTTTTAACTCTGGTATTAATCATTTGCATTTTAAAAATTGCTTGGTTGATCCTCTACATAAAAAAACTAACTTCATTTATCCATTATTAATGTAAAAACATCATTTATAGGATACAAATAATACTATTGAAAGCATCTAAAGAGTTGCAATATTAAAATACTAAAAGTAACAAATAAGCAAGGTATTAAACTTACCTTTTGGTTGGCAACAAAACGTATTCTCAAGTTTACAAAGCAAATCCACACTTTCATACTTATTTTCATTTGCTTTTACCCAGAAACAGTCTTCAGTCATTTCCTGAGGTCTGATCTGCAGTCAGAGAGAAGACAGATTCACAAACGGTTGAGTGTATCATCTGTTTCCTACCCAGTCACCATCTACACACCCAGTATCCCAGAGCTGCCAGCAGATATTTATGGAGTAATCTCCATAATATTTTTTACAAAGTGTATTCAATGAAATACAAGTTCTGTAGAAAGTTAAGGTGTTATTAGGGAAAATGATTAAAAAAAAAAAGGTTCCACTCTCAAATAGTTGGGGACTGAAGCTGAATGCAATGAAGTTTGTTCTTTCTCAGTTATACTTCTCCTAATCTTTAACAATGCTCAGTTTATGTGATCCGTGAAACCATCTTTCTGCAGGATTCTGAATTCCTGTGTCTCTACTAAATATCCACCTTAGCCAGCAAGTAATAATTTTTGCAATAGCTACCAACATAAAAAAGTTCCTAAGAATACTAACTTTTCTGTATTTTTTAAAACATTTCAAAATACATGGTATAATCATGATAATATTAAATTATGTAATGTATGTATTTAAATGTTATGTATGCATTTGATTATAAACCAAATCCCAGTCAATTATCATAGACTCCTACACAATTTATAAACTAGAAAGCTTCAGTCAACAGTAAAGGGCTTTAAACTCAACACTTTTCTTAAAAGAATTCCTGTTTATTTAATACCATTTTGCATAAGGTTCCCATAGGAAATTATATACCAGTAAATACAAATTTAAGCTTTAATCTAAGAAATAGTATTATTTCTCTACTTGTTTCTGTTATACCTTTAACCAATTTAATCTTCTCATGCTGGTTTCCAGTTTAAATTCTTTCTTTGGTTTTAACCCAAAAGGCAGGATCTGTGGAGGTGGAGCGGTCTGTCCAGTGAGAAGTCCAAGCGGAGGGGGCGGGGGCACAGGCCCTCCGCCAAGCGGTAAGGGCAGCCCCGGGAGCGGGGGTGGGAGCGGCGGTGGGGGCGGCGGGGGCGGCGGGGGCGGCGGTGGGGGCAGGGCTGGAGGGCCGGTTCCGTTTCCATCTGAAGGAGGCAAACAGGTACCGGGTGGCAAGGCACCAAACTACAGGGGAAAAACAATAAGAACCATGACAAAGAGCTCTCTACAAGGCAGGTTCAAGCATACGTTTCTCAAAAATTTTGTTTGAAACCAAAAGTTTCTCAAAAATTTTGTTTGAAACCAAAAACAACTGAATTTCAGTAATGCCATGTGGTTTAACCTACAAACAAAATTTCAACAAATTTTTTTCCCAATTTAAGAGTATTATTATAGCTTTTGTTTTCTTAAAAATGTAACTGCCAGAAAGATTACTCCCCATTTTAAGGTAGTTATGGTCATGTGGGTGGAAATGTCCAAGAGGCGAATAGTGACCCGGGTCTAAAAGATCTGCAAGTCAGCAGTCTCAAGAGGACAACTGAAGAAGCCATTTGTGCAGGTAAGTTCACCCAGAGGACGGAGCATGAGGAAAGGTTTATATACAGAATTCTGTGGGACACCAGCATTTAAGTTAGTAAAAATTAAAAAAAAAAAATAAGATCCAGAAAAAGAGAGGGAAATAATATTGCCACATTGCCCTTGAGGAAAAATTAACTAAGATTCTTAGTAAGACCTGCAAAAGCAAGACACGACCTGGTTACCAGGCACTTCTATCCTTATGCTTCTGTTGCTTAATAAAAATAGATGCATTTTTACTACCATGAAGGTGATAGGAGTTGATAAATAATTTTTGTGATGATGATTTCCTGAAACTAACTTCAACTCTAAGCCATATAGCTATATAAGTATTAATAAATCATTTAAAAATTTTATGGTAAAATTATGGAAAGTAGATTATGCACAAAGGCCTGAAATCAACATCCAAAATCAGCAAAAAAAAAAAAAAAAAAAGAAAAAGTATTTAAGAGAAATTGAGACCACAATCAAAAAACATGCCTTATCAAAAACATTACATATAAAGAAAGAATCACTTTAGTGTTGGGCTGGGTTGCTGTGATAATGGATACCACAGCCCTTTGAACGTTAAGGATGTATGTACATCGTACTCACATTCAATAGGCATTTATAGTTAACAATTAATGTCTTAAAACAAAGGTATAGCTGCCTTTCTGCTCTAGACTTTGATGAGTGTGATTGAGAATGTCACTGCTGAGGCCAGACACTATTATCACCGTGCCCCCAGTCTGTGCCCAGCGTCTAACAGTGCTTGGCTGTTAAGTGACACAAGGAATGAAATCATGGATAACAGAACACATTTTATTCATAACCTTTATAATCAGCACAGCTTTGATCAAAGAGAAATATATTAAGACAAATGCAAATATTCCATGAGAAATACAAACTAATCCAAAGAAAGGATTTGTCATTTGTTCTTCAAAACTGAGTATGTGGTCAATGTCAAGTCTCTAATAACAGGCTTTCTTCTGATAGACATAAACAGAGGTTATCACTGTACACAATCTAAAACAACATAGGAGACCGCTTGATTTAATCTGTTTCAAAATGTAAATATATTCCCATTTTATATAAAATCATATGCAGCAACAACATATTCAAACACAGTGAATATGTTTTCTATAAACTAAAATTTTCTAGCATAGATTTACAAGAAATGCTTCAATTAGGAAAAATTAAAGGAAAGTCTAAATTTATACTAGCCTGGACCAGGAAAAAATTGTCATGAATATTTCAGTGTCTAAAGCTCAATGTGAAATATAGAAAACACAGCCGAATGTTTCTTTAATATGAGGGAGAGGGAACCACATAAGAAAGATGAAAACTTTCAACAAACTGTGGTACCTTCTCTTGCAGCACTAGAGAAAGACGATCACTGAGAATTTTCTTATAGAAAGATTCTATTTTTTCCCCCCAAATTGAACACTAACAGATAATTCCTAGAGTATCTTCAGACAGACTCTGCAACAAAACTATACACTAGGTAAAAAAGAGAACAAAATTGCAAATAACATAGGGAAAAGTATGCCTAACATTATTTCAACATAACCATAAATTAGGATGAAAGGAAGATAGCAAAACTATACTTACTGCTCATCATCTTGCATGTAAATCTACATGAAGGTATTTAGCTATGAATTTTCTACTTCCTTACTTTCATCCATGTAAAACATGTAGATAATGTATTTCTTGCTACCTAACTGTTTTGTGTGCAGAGAGTATATGTGAGCTATCTACTTCATAATCCAGACTTGCTCCCTTTTTTGTTGTGTTTTAAATGTTTACTTTTGGAAATTGAAAAATTATCAGAAAATGTTCTCATTCAGCTAGAGGTTATCTTTCACTGCAAGGTACCCATAGGTTGAAGGTTTTGAAAAATAAATAGCTTGAGCAACAATTTTCTGTAGTGGGATAAAGATCAGTGATGAATGACAAATCTAATAATAAAAGACTTTCTTACCCTTAGTGCTTAATTATCTAGCAAACACATGACATCAGGAACAAAACCCAAATGAAACACAAGGAAGAGATTAAACATTTTAAAAAATGCAAATTAAAAAAACAAAAAAGGCAAAATAACTTAAAAAATTTAAACACAGCAGAATAGAAATATATATAAACAAAAATATGAAAACATACAAGAAAAATTAAAGTTTCAAAATTTTGATGCTGTGAAGACATGATACAACCTTTGTTACCCTGTAAGTTTTCAATACCCAAATTCACTCCAGGTAGATAGTATTTTACCTGTGATTTAAAAGCTTGTAACTCTGCTTGAAGCTCATTAATCTCTGCCTCTTTTTTCTGCAGTTGAGCCTGAGTTTCTTGGTGGTCGGTAAACTCTTTTTCAAACTGGAAAAAAAAAAAAAAGAAAGAAACATACAAGACACAGAGAAAGATGAAAATAAAAAGCACTATTCTTCATAAAGAAATTTGACTCTAATGCTCTGTTAGTGGCACATAACTTTTCTGAAAGGAGTGGTGGTAGCTTTCTGCTAAGTCGCCCACAGCTTTTCTCTAGGTCTCTCAGGGTCCCACCAAAATCATTCATTTGCAAAGGAGCAGACAAAGCCAGAAATGAAATCTGTGACCTTCTCCTCTCTTCAGAACAAACTGGGCTTACAGTTTTACAGAACGCTGGCATTTTTCTTAAGGGTCCCCAAGTATCATTGCAACTTTGTGTAAAATAATAGAGAGCAAGGCACTGTACTGAATTCCCTGACCCTTACCTGTGAAAACGTATACTTGAAACTTCCCAACTTTATCAACATGATTTAAAAGAATTCCATTTCAATATTTTTTTATTAATAAATAACTCCACTTTGCAAATGCATCAATTATTTCCTATTTTTGTAAAATAACATCAGAAACTTAAGAACCCAATATAGGTTCTAACCTTCATAAAAGTTTAAGAGGATAAACTCCATCTTCTTCATCATTAATCTTTAGAAAATTAATGATAAATTAATCTTTCAAAGACCTTAGTGCCACACTTTGAAGGAAGAAGGCAAATGATAAAATTTGGTAAATCCAATGAGTCTTCTAATTGATATAGGCACTTGTCACAAGTCACCATCCTGCACTGAAAACAGTTTCACCTGGCCATCATCTTCACTAAAATCCCACTACTAGCAGAGATGAACATGAGTTCTGTCTCATGATCAAGAACACGTACTTGACTCCCTTTTAAAAAGGAAGAAAGTAATCACTAAAAAATACAAATAGTTCACAAATGTAGCCTTGAGACTTTAAAATACAGTCAAATGAGGGTTAGGCTTTGGATTAGGAATAGGGTCTCCATACACTGGTGGCTTCCAAGTTCCCATCACCAGCTCCAGATTCACAACTGCATTCCAGACTGCAAACCAGTCTATAAATATATTTCCAACCTAAGGAAGGTTTTTCAAGAGTAAGGAAGCATTCCAGTATTTTCAAAACCAATACTGTCTTTCTCTCTACAAACTTTGTTTTTTTAATACTGCTGTTCCATCCAAAAGATAGCTCACATATCATGACTCCTTTGTCTTAAATCTTTAGTGGCTTCATTATAAAAACCACACTTATTAACCTAATACCTAAGAACCACCTGATATCTGGTCCCATTCCACCTCTTTCCTTTATTCAACAAATATCCAACAGCGTGACTATTACGTGTTTCTCAGAGTGGCAGGGACTAGGGGTACAGAGTTTAAAAGAATATGATCATTGTGTTTAGTAAGCATAGTGTCTGGTGGCAAAATCAAAACAAACTAACCATCCAAAATCTATGAAAATTATTCACAATAGAGAAAGGACAGGAGGCATGTGTGTCATTCCTGGAGCAATGATGCTTGATCTAAGGTTTGAAGAACTTAAGTCATTAGCTGAGAAGCGTAGCTTGCATTTCAGATAGTGACTAGTACAGTGCATACATGAATGACAAGCCATCCCTTGTAAGGGCCACAAAATGAAGTCTGAGAACAAACTGCAGAGGATGAAGCTAGAGATACACCAGAGCGAAACTATGGAAAGGAAGTTTACAATAAACCAAAAAGCTTTTTTCTTTTCCCTAATAACTACAGACAATTTTTAGAGTATTTATCACAGGAAAGCAATGTAATCAGATCTGCACTTTGGAAAACCCAACGAGCAGCAGCACGGACAATGGACTGAAGATAGACTAGAGTCACAGAAACGAGGCGCTGCAGCTATCCAAGCAAGGATGCAAGCCCTGCTGGAGCACATCAGAGAACAGGACAAGAAAACAGGGAAAGAAAGGGGGGGGAATATATACATAACAGAATCGAAAATTAGCATCTGACTGAACAGAGGAAATGAGCGAAGGGACTATAACTAAGATAACTACGTTGTTCTGTTGCTTTGCAAGCTGGCAAAAAAACGATTATAATTTGAGGGAATGACATTTTTAGAGACAAGAATAAAGAATTTGGTTTTGAAGATGTTAAGCTTGATATAAGAAATTCAAAATAAATGTACTTATGCCTCCTCCTCAGATAGTCACTTTGCTGCCTCCCACTATCCAGCAGGGCTCACATTAGCCATCACTTCCTAGGGCAAGTGTTCCCTGGCCACCTGAGATCCTTCCTACAGGCTTACACACCACACAGGGTTTTCCTAAAACATCAATTATCATCCTGCATTATAAAACTATCAAAATGTAGTATCATACACCTCAGTAATGCTCACCAACCTGGAAGCTCACTAATAATGAGATTTTTCTGCTTTATTCATCACCTTTCCAAAAGCTTTATATTTATAAATTAAACTCATTTGTTGAGTGAAATCATCAGCCAATTCCTGTCAAACTTTCCTTTATATGTTGAATAACCATGTCAATATCATAAAGGTCCTCAATCTCCCAGTCTCAAAAATCTCTATGAGGTCATTTTCGCTATTCTCCTCTTTATGACTGCTCAGTCGATGTTTACTGCTGCTTAGCAAGAAATAGAAAACTAAATTCTTATGAGAGTAAGAATGAAGCCGCCTTTCTCATAATATCAATATGTACACTGTCCTGTCTTAGGTCTTAGAATAAGATGCAGAAGGAAAAAGAATTATTTATCAGAACAAAAATAAAACTATCAAAACAACCAGAATCATAGTTACTATACTCAAAGAAAGCTTACTAAATTAACTTTATCATACTGAGAGTATCTGTATTACTTACAAGAGAGAGAAATTTCTACATCCTCCCCTATAAAAGGATCAGACAAAATGTAAACTTTGCTTTAGCATTTTTATAATATCCATAGTCAAATCACAGTAGCCTTGAGGATAAAATGAATCTCCATTAAAGATGCACTTTACAAAAACTGAAATGATAGGCTTCCTCTCCGAAAGGAGTCAGTAGAGCAATATTACGCTTACAAAATTACATGCAAAAATGTCAAGAAACGCAGTTAAGGTTCAGGCTCTACTTAATTTCATTCCCTCAGGTAAGTGAATTAGTGCATCTATACAAGAAGGTTGATAACTCAATACTCTCTATGTACTTTCTGACATTTCTAGTCTTCATTTTTCAAATTTATGCATTAAAATAAAGAATGTGTCTAGCAACCATGATAGCTTCCTGCCTAAAGCAAAGTATTTACATGTGTCCTTATAAAGCTATCAGAAAAAATTCTTGCTGACACATACAAAATGGTATGGCAATAGAAATCTTTTATGGAATGAACAATATTTTCTGAGTATACCTAAGACACATAACTGCTGACTAAAAGAAGACAACTAACCTTGAACAAGGTCTTTCTTCTATTTACATTAAAAGCTTACAATTTTAAAACAGTGTTTTGAGAAAGTTATCATATTCAAATACTGTAAACCAAAAAAAAAAATGATTATAAAAGCCAATTTAAACTATCTGAGATTCATTCAAACCAAATAACTTGAAAGCGTGCTACTCCCTTCCTACAGTGAGTGGAAGTATTATTTACTGAGCTTGGAACACAGAGTCAGTGGGTGAGAGGTCACCATACAACACAAACATCTATCAACTAGAACATTTATGACACGTAATTTAAAGTATCTATTACTTTGTTTCCCCCATTAACTAAGTCACTTTGCAAAAACAGCGATCTTAATATCCTCAGCTGTAATCTGAGCCTGCAGCCAAAGGCCTGGGAGATAATATTCTCTAAGTATTTGGCGAAACTTAGGATGTCTTAGGGCACTTACAAAGTTCTCCATGTGAAAGTGAAAGTCAGTCAGTCATGTACAACTCTTTGCAATCCCGTGGACTATACAGTCCATGGAATTCTTTTTTTTTTTTTTCCATGGAATTCTCTAGACCAGAATACTGGAGTGGGTAGCCTTTTGCTTCTCCAGGAAATCTTCCCAACCCAGGGATGGAACTCAGGTCTCACACAATAGGCAGATTCTTTACCGGCTAAGCCACAAGGGGAAGCCCAAGAATACTGGAGTGGGTAGCTTATCCCTTCTCCAGTGGATCTTCCTGACCCAGGAATTGAACTGGCCTCTCCTGCATTGCAGGTGGATTCTTTACCAACTGAACTGTTAGGGAAGCCCTAACATGTTCTAAAGTGTCTTCCTGCAATGAGGGAGACCTGGGTTCGATCCCTGGCTCGGGAAGATCCCCTGGAGAAGGAAATGGCAACCCACTCCAGTATTCTTGCCTGGAGAATCCCATGGACAGAGGAGCCCGGTGGGCTACAGTCCACGGGGTCACAAAGAGTCGGACACGACTGAGTGACTTCACTCACTCTTTCACTCAAGATGTTCTATCTTAAAAGTCTATTAAAAATGTACAATTCTCTCAAGGTTCATTTAGGGCTTGACACATCAAAAATGTAGACTCACTAGCATGGTGCCTAACTCAGTCTAAATGTTCCTTGAGTACAATGTTCATTGAAGCAGTGGTAGCAGTTACTGCCATGATTCCTCCAATGAAAGGAACCAGCCCCAAGAATTCAAAATCAGAATAAACTACTTAAAATGTGAAGAATCCAACAACAAAAGATAATAAAATTTAAAAATAAAATTTTAAGATCAAAGAACAAGTGTAATAGGTACCCACTAAGTAGAGACAAAAGCATAATACACTAACTTAAAGAAAAGGGGGGATGCCTGGATGGTCAACAACACTCCTGGGACAGAAACACATGAAACTGCTAACATCCAATACTTATGACTTATGAAAAAGACAACTTTAAATGGTTCTGCTTAGTCTTATGAAGCAACTTTAATCGAAACCAAAACCAAGTTAAACTTTCTCTTAAAATTTTTAGATATAATTTCAATCTTAAGGACCTAAATTATCTGAGGCCTTGAGAAATACTCCAACCTTAAAATTCTGATTCTATATACTGTCAATCATTTATTTATTCACTCATTCAAAAAATATGTTTAGTTTTCAGTCCAGGAATTGTTTTAGGTGCCATGATAATGAATAAAGCTAACAAAAATCCTTCATAAATTTTATTACAGAGGGAGAAACAGACAAGACATTTGCATATACTCACACAGATACATAAATGGTGTAGCACATCAAATGGTGATAAATACAACAGTAGAAAAACAAGGACAGAAGCATAGGGAAGGTCAGAGTTGGGAGTAAGGAGTTTAAATGTTTAAATAGGAAGTCCTCAGAGGATGGCATTTGTGCAAACACCCAAAGGAAGTAAAGAAGGAAACTGGAAGAACACAGAGTCCCCGAGGCAGAAATACAGCTGCAGGAGCCCCTGTAGTCTTGCAAAGTTAGTCAAACTACTTACTTTCTTGTTAAGTTCTGATGCTTTCTCTTCAAACCCTTCTAGTTTTGCTTCATCTATGCAAATATCTAAAATTGCAATGACAAAATTTTTCTTAAATTCACTGTTACTTTAAAAGTTTACAGAGAAAAAAAATTACAGAGAAAAATTAGAAATAATGTCAGTAATAAACAAAATGGAGAAATATATAATGTTGGAATGGAGAATGATTTTCTAAGCATGATACCAAGGTCATAAAACATAAGAGGAAAGATAAACCCAACTACAATTTTAACCTTGTGTTAAGCAAAAGGAAGAGAGAGTTCAACTGTATATAGAACACCCAAAGGTTGCTATCCTCAGTTCATATTTTGAAGGAAAAGGAGAAGATGATAACCAATACAAATGGGGAAAATGTAAAATAGCAATAAGCATAAAATTAGGAATAAAAATCTAAAAATTGATAAGTCATAAGAACAGATAACTGAATTTTCCTAATAATATGAAAACATAAAAATATTTAATTAGAAATAAACAAAGATTAAATAATCCCTAATGCCAAGTACTGGAGATAGCATGGGGAACCCAACTCTCCTAAAAGCAGCTGGAAGTATAATTAAGGAACTTTGCTAATAAGAAACTACGCAATATGTACAAAAACTTAAATACTTTCTTTCACCCAGTAATCCTATTTTTAGGACTCTGCTTTTAAGTAAGAATATTCATTAAAATACTGTTAGCAAAAAACTGTAAATAACTTAAATATCCACTAATAATAGATTAAAAGGCTCTGATAGGAATCCACCTGACGGGATACTTCACAGGAGAAGTAATTCATACGGATGTCTCATGATTTACTATATCCCTTCTTTCTTTTTTAATGAAAGTAATAATGAACATTGTTTAATAAAACATACTACAAAACAACTTATGAGAAACAAGAATCAACCAAATCACTACATCCAAAACTAGTCCCGCTTCCTAAGTGGGACCACTCACAGCTCTTTCTATATTAGATTACTTTGGTGGTTAGCTTCTTAACTCTAAATACAGTATGTACACAATTATTTCTTGATTTAACTATGTAGGGCATTATGGATAACTTCCTAAGAAAACACTTTCCTGTATAATCCCAATTCTCTATAATTTTTTGTTCATTTGGCTGGCTCTGTAGCACTAAATTAATACTTAATCCTCTGATTCTTGTTACACAGAGAGCATCTCTTGAATCCCCCTTAGTATGTTATCTGTGCCCTATACTTTCCAACATCTGTCTCCCATCTGAACATGTTAACACAGTGACACTCATTGTGTCTATAAGTTTATTTGAAACTTTTATAATCAATAAACAATAAATTTCTTTAACTATGTAACTAATTTCACTTATATAGCCAATAAGTATTCAAAGATTTTATTTCCTTCTCAAGAATTCAATGTCAAAACCTCTCACCTACTCAAGAAAAATATTCCTAATGTCCAGGTAGAAAAACTTTCTCTTCAGACACTATTCAAAATCATTCCATATTTTAGTTTGCTACCTATTTAGAGAATATTTCCCTTTATTTCTATGTCCCTCCCACCCCCAGGAACTTCTAATGTCTTCTCTCTTAGGGAGAGAAACAAGTATTTGCTTTTTCAGTATCATTAGTATTATCTACTACTTTCTCATTCTATACATCCCACACTTCTTCCTGAACTCAAATATTTTATGAGGAAAAAATCAACTTCATGCAAATAATACTCTTTGAATATTAAATCAAGATTTGACATATGGTAACTTCTTAAACATTAGTTACCATGTGGAATCACATATCATTTCAAAGACTGTTTTGCACTCTGTTACTTTTAAATCATTTAGACACATCAAGCCCTGGTCATATGGGAAAGAGTGGTTTACAGAGTCATACAGATCCTTCAGATGGTGATACATCTCATGATACAATGTCAAAATAATCATATAGGGTAATATCACCACTAATCTCATCAGAAAAAAAATTTAGCACTGCAAAGCTGACAAGATGACAGTAGCAAATCTAAGTTTTCCAAACGCAAATTTTTATATAAATGCTTGGATTTTATATAGTCTATATATTTTATAGACTATATATATATATATATATATATATTTTATATATATATAGACTATATTTTATATAGTCTATCTTCATTTGATTTTTAGGAAAGTGTGTGCCAAACACTCACATCTAAGTAGCCACAATTTGTATAACAATCATTTTTTCAAAGATTAAAAGAAAAAAAAAAAAAAGGCAGGCATCTCAGCTGGCAACTCAGACAATTATACAAGTACTTCCTTGTGGTCTCCGGTTTGCAGCACAAGTGACTCACAAATACAATATATTGAATTTTGAATATATTCACACAGAATATATTCACACAGTATACACAAAAGTAAATGTCTAATAAAATTATTATTTTTTAATTCTTTATCAAGGACATTCTTAAGTAAAAAATAGCAGTTTCGTTTCATTTCTTTTGTTTTACCAAAGAACCCCAGGGCTACTGGGGTTTGGTGCCACTGCCTTGCTTCACAACAACGTGCCAGCAGTTTTCTCAACATTACTCTGCAAATATCAAGACAGTGAAAAAGGCAAATAAGGTTTCAGTACTATTGTGAAAATAGATTTGACTAGTAGGACCTTCTGAAAGGGTATCCAGGACCCTCCAGAGTCCACATTGCAAGAAACAACGCTCTAGCGCTAACCCATGGGTAAGGGACAGAAGGTATTTCCATTTTAATAACAGAGACACACTCACCAACAAACTGACTTAAATCTAAATCTAGTCTTTTTCGATATGTGAAGTCTGGATCCATCCCATCTCTATGCAGTACAATCTGAGATACACACTCATCAATTAATTTGAAGTACTGTTGCCTAGAACCAAGGAAAAGAATAAAGGTACACTCAATTTATCAGTGTAACTTTACATCAAAACAAAGCTATTTCATTCAGTAGCTTGATTTCCAGTTCAATAATATACTACTGCACAGTTTTAACAGTTGATATAACAGACTTAACATGGGAGTGAGAGTAAATACAAATGTCACTTTCCTTCTAATTATTTTAACACATTAATGTTTTCATAATCTTTTAGTTACAAATACAGTGTGTTAAAGATCATCTTCTTATGAAAGTCAGAACCTTGACTTAATTAGTAGGCAGTGAAAAAGAGAATATTCAAATGAAGTGATACTGATACATGCTTAAACACAGTCCTCTGCAGAGATCATCAGCCTATCACTATACTGTACTAAAAGGGTTACCATTAACTCATTTTATTTTACAAATCAGAAGACATATTTTCTAAAAAATTATCTGGAAGTTTCTTAAAACCATACAGTTCACTGTGTTTCTACATTTTTGGAATACTGTGTATTATAAATAGTATCAAAAGAATATTTTTTACTTAAAAGAAAGCTAGAAAAATTCAGTTTAACAATTTTTCTCCAATGTTTAAATTTAATTAAAATCCTCAAGCAGGCTTCATTTGTAGCTACAATTAAGTTCAGTCCACCTGTATGAGTAACAAGTTAAAGAACATCCTTTGAAACAACTCAAGCCAACAAATGCAAAAAAAGTCTCCAGAAGATTCTACAAACAAAACCAAACTACAGTTATGGGCAGGGGCAGGGGGCACAGGCCTCCATCCCAACCACCCAGGAAGACTTACTTCTTCTCAATGACATTTTGCACAGTTTTTCCTCTCCACCTCCTTCTCACTATGTGATGGCACCTCAGCAACTTCAGCTTTCCATCCATATAACCTATGATCTGCTGCTCTGGACCTACTTACTTACACCCAATAAACCATTTATTACACTGAATAAAATAAACTACAGTTCAACATTAGCAAATAAGAAAATGTTCATTAACTGTCATAGAGTAACAGTATTCAAGAGAGTATCCTTAAGTACAGATCAAGGCAAGAAGGCCTAATCATTGCTTTCCTCAATTTTCTCAACTTCTTTCAAAGAAATAATCTCCTAGCTAATATCTTAGCTATAACAACCACATTTACACTTGAGGTATTAATATATAAATTGCACACATTTCTATCACATTTAAAAATTGAGATGACACATTCTGTCCCTTTTTTACTCTTATTTAATGTCATCTTGATGCTATTTTAATAAAACATTTCTTATATTAACACAAGTTATTTTGTGTCATTTTTTTAAAACCATAATTTCATTAAATGCTTTCTCAGTTCCACCATTCTAAATTATGAGCTCATTTATAATGCAGATGAAAACTGATACAGAAACTCTTTCAGCAAGGCAGTACAAGTAAAGAACAATATACTTATGGATTCCATAAACGTAAATCTAGAAAATAATCTCGATGTGAGATATTAGTAAGGTAGTGAATATGTCAGAGGAATATGTAAACAACCTAATTAAGGAATAAATATAAAATGTCATTTTTGTTGGAGAATATTTTGAAGTCACCTTCACTTTCTCTGCAGTTTTTTTACCAAAATCAGAAATTATCTCCATGCACATTCAATTCACACGCTATTTTGCACACAATAAGCCATCAATAATTTGCTACAGAATTGAATTTGATCTTCTATTCACCTTCCAATTATCTTGCTGCATTTGATTTTTCGTGGGGCCTTTGCTGTTTACTTTCCAACTGAGTTCCATTTCAGTAAAATTTCCTTTTGTCCCAAAAGCAAAATTGAGCAAAGATTTAAATTCATAGATTGGATTCTTTTAAGTGAGAATATTTTGCAGTCTACAATGAAAAATAACTTATTAAAAGCTTTAAAAATTTTATTAATTATCAATATTAATTCTAAATGTTCAAGTGAAAATGTCCAGAAAACTGAAGACCTATGAAAGGTAAAATCCAGGTCCATTTGAGATAGCAAAACCAAAAAAATGAAGAGGTAAACCCAAAAGAACAAGGTACATAGGACTGCACAACAAAAAGTAAAATTTACTGTATGTGAACTAAAAGGTAAATAACAAAAAAAAATTTTAAAGAATATATAGCAAAAGTATTATGTAAATGACCATAATTCTGACTCTATCCTGTAATAAGTATATTCCCACTATAAGAATAAACAACCTAGGGGGTAAGATGAGGAGGGAGATGGGAGGGAAATTCAAAAGGCAGGGGGTATATGTACACCTATGGCTGATTCTTGTTGAGGTTTAATGGAAAACAACAAAATTCTGTAAAGCCCATGGGGAGGGAGGAGGGAGGAGGGTTCAGGATGGGGAACACATGTATAATTTTTTTTAATTAAAATTGAATAAAAAAAATAATAATAAAAAAATAAAATAAAATAAATAATTTTTAAAAGAAGAATAAACAACAACAAATAGTAATAAATAAGTGAGAATTTTGGTCCATGGGAAAGAACCAATGGGATCTTTACTAAACAGTCACAAGAAGAACTCTGCCTTCATAGCAACCACATCTGGAATGAATACCAAGGGCCTTGGGCTGAAAGAGCCAAGGAAGAAGGGAACACAGATGATTATCCAACTTCAAAGGTGATACTGAAAAACTGAGGAAAGGAGGGGAACTTCTATGGCTCACTAATATAACTTTGATAATGGTACTATGACAGAGAACAGTGAGGGCAGCCCTTAGCATGGAGCTGTTGCTGGGCAACAGTACTCTGCCCGTTACTTGGCAACAGGTCCCACTCAGTCATTGGTTGGTGCTACAGTGGGCCCCGCCCACAGGCGACCACCTGTCAGGAAGCCACGGTGGGTGGAGTGGTCAACCAAGAGTGGGGCGCGGCCATGACGGGGAGTCAGGGAGAGCAGACCCTGGCCTCCGCCAGGGCCCTCCCACCCGTTCCCTGGCCTGGGACCAGAGGGTGAGCTGGGCACCCAGGGAGGAGGCCGGAGGTGCGTCACGGAGGCTCCGGAGACCTCCCCACGGCCACCCACGAGCCGGGGCCTTGAGGCCCTGGGGAACCGCTCTGCAACCTCTGTCTCTGTGAGCGGAGAGCGGCGGCCGTCCGGCTGGGCCGCAGACTATGGGCCCTGCCTCCTGCCCCCTTTTGGGGGCCTGAGGAATGGAGGGCCAGCTGGATCCTGGGCACCGGGCTCCTCAGCGATGACGTCTGGATTGAGTCTGGGAACCTGACCCTGAGGGAGCTGCCAACCGAGGTGGGCCTCCTCTTGGCCAGGACCTGGGCTTTGGAGGGTGAGAGCTGTGCCCTAGGACTTGGTGCTTGTTTTCAGGACAGAGAAGAACATTTGTTTGGTAGAGATTTACAGGAACATCGTCACCTGAATGTGACCTGACTTCAAGAACAAGGATTTCACACCAGGAAGTCTGTACCAACTAACCACGTCCCTACCCACCTTTCCTATAAAAGGGCTTTGTTGAAAGCTTTGGGGGAATTTGGGATTTTTAAAGCATGAACTACCCATCTTCTTGGCTGGCTCTGCAGTAAACTTTTCTCTGTTCCAAACTCCATGTCTTAGTGTTATTTGGCCTCACTGTGAGTCAGACACACAGACTTGTATTTTCAGTAACACTACAATGTAATATTTCTCTAGACAGTTGATTCTACTAAAGTGATAGGCTTGCCTGAGCATTCCCCACAAGAGTTGTGCTTTTTAATCTGTTCTGAGGTTTAAAAACCACATGTCCCCTAGAGCACAGATATAAGGGACTAGGATCCTAAGTAAGAAATAACCTCCTTCGCAGCACTATGCGTGTGTGCTAAGTCGCTTCAGGGATAGTCCAACTCTTTGCGACCCTGTGGACTGTAGTCTGCCAGGCTCCCATGCATGGAATTCTCCAGCCAAGAATATTGAGGTGGGTTGCCAAGCCCTCCTCCAAGGGATCTTCCCGACCCAGGGATCAAACCCACATCTTGTGAGGCTCCTGCATTGCTGGCAGATTCTTTACCACTAAGCCACCAGAGAAGCCCTTTTCCACACTATAGACACATTCAAACCTTCAAAAGCAATGAACAGTCTTAAATTCTTGGAAAATACAGAGATCAAGAAAAGGATGGGGTTACTTTAGAATGAGTAAAACTTTCAAGTTTACTTTTAAATTTTCAGAAGAGTACAATGAAATGGCAACCCACTCCAGTACTCTTGCCTAGAGAATCCCATGGACAGAGGAGCCTGGTGGGCTGCTGTCCATGGGGTCGCACAGAGTCAGACACGACTGAAGCGACTTAGCATGCATGCATGCATTGGAGAAGGAAATGGCAACCCACTCCAGTATTCTTGCCTGCAGAATCCCAGGGACAGGGGAACCTAGTGGGCTGCCATCTATGGGGTCACACAGAGTCGGACACGACTGAAGCGACTTAGCAGCAGCAGCAGCATGATTCTCAAAAATCTTATTTAATCAAGTATTAGTATTTTTTATCTAGCATTTATAGAGTGGTTCAATAAACTGTCTTATTTTAATAAAGTATGAGAAACAAGCAAATGAAGCCTCAAACAGGTTCCTGACTCATATTTTAAAAGACCTTGGGATTTACCGATTCTACAAAGGAATGAGGTAGGGCAGGTGGTCATACTCATCTCAACCTAAAGTTTTACCTTGTTTAGATTTCTGTTCACTTGTTAGGTACATCAAAAACCTAAATTACTCCCTCTGACATCACCCAGAGGACACAGCCTGAATGAAACTAACAACTCCTACTTGAAATCAGAGTAAGACAAGACATACTATCCACTGTATTTGAGAAAAAAATTTCAGCAAAGTTAAAGGTGGCCAAAATGGCTTCATACTCAAAAGATCTTAGCTTCCTTCATAAAACAGTAATAAAAAAGGAAAGAGGGTATAGAGAATATTTATTGAGCATACACCATATCTGGCTAGGAGTCTCACTCATATTACCATTTCAATCTTCTTAACAATAGAGCAGCTTCAGTGCTGCTATCCATATATAACTACAGATGGTGGTGCTCAGTCACTCAGTCGTGTCTGACTCTGTGACCCCATGGACATGCATGTAGCCAGCTAAGCTCCTCTGACCATGGAGTTTTCCAAGCAAGATACTGGAGTGGGTTGCCATTTCCTATGCCAGGATCAAACCATGGATCAAACCTACATCTCTTGAGTCTCCTGCATTGACAGGTGGATTCTTTACCACTGATCCAACTGGGAAACCCATACAACTACAGGCAGATATGGATAACAGTTAATTTCTTTAAACAATTTGTTGAGCTTAAGATGTCTAAGGTATAATCAAATGACTTCAAAAGTTATTGGTCTAGCTTTCTGATACATTAGCAACATTAAACTTAACTGTACTATTAAGGAACTTTCTAGCTACTTGAAAGTGAAGTCGCTCAGTCGTGTCCGACTCTTTGTGACCCCATGGACTGTAGCCTATGAGGCTTCTCCATCCATGGGATTCTCCAGGCAAGAATACTGGAGTGGGTTACCATTTCCTTTTCCAGGGGATCTTCCCGACCCAGGGATCGAACCCAGGTCTCCCACATTGGAGGCAGAAGCTTTAACCTCTGAGCCACCAGGGAAGCCCTACTTAAACACTAATAAAAGTGATGTTTTAATATCTTTTTTATAACTTATGAAAAGAAACTTATCAACACCATTCCTACTGCCTAAGGACTAACCAGAAAATATTATCCATCATGCAATAAATTAGTAATAAGTAAATTTGTTGCCAGTTCTTATTTTTATTCAGATGAAAAGTTGTAACCAAGAATCTGCTAGAGCTTAAAAAGTAATAGTAGTATCATTTTATACCATCATCTATCTAAATATATGCCCATAGGAAACACTGCATACTATGAATTAATACTATGAAAGAAAGAAATCTTAAAAATATGTGCATGCTCAAATCAAACAGCTGGTGAATTTCACAATATAATTTTATTAGTGAAAGAAAATATTAGAATATAGCTTCCTCTTACCTTATAAAATAATCATTTCGAATCAGCAAAAGATGCTGCAGAATTGAAATGAAATATCCCTCTGCTCTGGTTTCCTTAACTGTGTTCCACACCATGTTGTAAAGATCATTCACTTCAGTAAATTGATTAAGGAATATGTGGATTTATTTATTCTCTACACCAAATAACTACAGTAATGTGACACGGAATCTGCTGTGTAAGGCCTCAAAAGATTACTGTCTTACTCTAAAATAGGTATCGTATAGACTAAGCATATAATAAAATACAGAGGGAAACTGTGCAAATGATAACTTCACCTGATACTTTCTGGCTTCTCCTCCACAGTCGACTCTAACCAATCTTACTCTCTTGAGCCAAGACGCTCTGGCAGAAAGTGGCGGAGAGCTGGTCACAAAGGCTGCACTGGGTTCTGGGGCAGCCATGACCGAGAGAGCTGGTGCCAGGCATTACCTACCGTGGCGCTCCCCCGTGGAGGACAGATATGTGGCTCATTTCTGGACAAACACAGACATCTGCAGATGCACACAGCCAGCAAAGGCCCCTAAGAAAATACACGCAAGGTACAGGGCAGAAATAACCAGCAGGCTAAGGGGCCTCCTCCTAAGGCGGGAAAGCAATGGGCAAGGGGGCTCCAAACAGAAAGAACAGACTGTGCAGGTACACATTAAGAGGCCTACAGCATCCAGATTTCAGGTGCCACATTCAGTTATATAAGCATGTTTTCATAAAAACACATAGAAACTAATAAAAAGGTTTACACAAACATCCCTCTGATTCAATAAAGTTTTGATTTTATAGCGTTTACCTAGAAATGGCTTCTGAAGTTTAATATTTTAGGGCTAGGGGCTGACTGTTTAAGATTTAGCAGTAATTATTAGTAATTAATACATATTTGATTGGACATCACACAAAAGGATATTCAAATTCAGCTCTAATATCTTCGAGGCGATGGGAGAACTCCATCAAATCTTCTTCCTTATGCTCATCAAAGACTTTAAGTTGGATATCCAAGCCATCATTCTTAATATGTTTTAAATTCTACAGATATTAAATAGAAATTATAAGGAACTGTTGGTTTTAATAATACACAAAATTAATGAAAAATATAAACAATAAATGAACCACTCAACTTGATTTATAGCATTCAAAGACTTAAAGTGTTAACTAATACTCAAAACTTATCGTCTGTATTTCAAAAACAGATTTTATACTCAAGCCTTTTTTCCCATAGATAAATTATTCTTGAAAGTAATTTATCTAAATTTCCCCCTACTCAAGTACTTCTCTAATTTAAATATTAATAAGGAGACTGCAGGGCACTTACTGGCAATATCTCTTTCAATCCACAACGCATAAATTCATTTCTGATGTGAAGCCTGAAGTCCAAGTCATCAGGAGATGTAACGAGGGCATTGATGAGCTGCATACACGCTACCTGTAATAAATTACACAGCAAGACTTAGACTTGGATCAGACATTGAAAAAGGAGTACTAGAACTGAGACATCAAGGCTGTGTTCCAAGTATTTTCAAATATCTTCCTTCACAGGTGAGTCTATTAAAACGATAATTTGAATGTAAAATACTTTAGTCAATTATAAATTATGCAAGAAATATATTTTCAGAGGAGTTTTTAATTCACTCCAACCAAAAGTTAAGTTCTTGTCCAAAAATATCATTCCATGCACACAAGACATAAACTGAACACACATTAGTTGAAAAACTATAAATATCCTTAGATAACACTTACCTAAACTAGGATAATAAAATAACTTCCTATTCATCAAGAGAAACTCAAAGACTTTAAGTCAATAAGAATTAACTAAGGCATAAATTTAGTTAATGTGGTTGCTATAACCAAAAACTGTATTATGAACATTGTAAGGCTAATTACTGGTTTGATCCCTGGGTTGGGAAGATCCCCTGGAGAAGGAAATGGCAACCCACTCCAGTATCCTTGCCTGGAAAATCATATGGACAGAGGAGCCTGGTGGGCTGTAGTCCATGGGGTCGCAAAGAGTAGAGCACGACTGAGTGACTAACACTTACTTACTTCCTTAACTGACCAGGCACTGGTCCCTGCACTTTGACAAAAATTCAGACCTACTGTATGTTATGTTTATTAAGAAGACATAAAGAAATAACATGGCCAACTGAGCTAAAATATTAAAAACTCATTTTTTTCTCAACTTTTACCCTGGAACTCCAACTTTCAACTTGGATATCGTTTTTTGTTTTTGTTTTTTTAAATCACTGGTTGAATTGTATCTTTCATTATCAAAAATCTATATAATGAAAACAAAGGAGGTAGTTTCTAGGGAAGCAAAGAATTCTTCGTTGTTGTTGATGGTTATTTTTCTAAGTCTGCATTCTACCAAAAGCCAACAAGAAAGACTAGCCTACTGATCAATATGTTTAACCTCATGCTGTTCTCTAAATTGTCCTTTCTCCATCCCTTAAGGCAAGGTTTATATGAATTTAAAATGCCATTTTGGGATTAAGACACCAACAGGGGTCTGAGTTCCAGCTGGTTGAAATATATTGTAATTGTTCTGTTTGATATCTAAACACTAAAATCTAGCCAGCATGCCTCTACTGTCAAAACCTGAAAGAGAGGGAAAAGAAAAACATATTTAGAAAAAAAAGAAAAGAAAAACTTAAAACAGAGTCTATCTTTCAGTACATGTTCACTCAGCTGTAAACAGTTCATGTCAAAAAGTCAAGTTTAAAAAGCTTTCTTTGCACTTCCTTGCCAGTCATTACCTAGTAACCACAAATTTTTTTCAGCATTATAAAAGATCTCAAACAGCGTACGAATCATGTTTCTCTACGTACAGAGAAATTAAATTAGCATTAGTCACCAGGTTTCCAGAAAAGATGCAAATTATAGACAACCCAAAGAAAGCAGCAAAAATAAACCTAAAAATTAGCAGCAAATATCACCTAAATGGAAAGTCAATATGTATAGAACAATATTAGCACAAAATTGAGGAGAAAGAAAGGGAAAGGATCATCCAAATTGCTTCCAGGAAACACTTCAAAGGCAATTTCCCGTAAAAGGAAAAATAGGAAATTGACAAACTGAAATAATGAATTTAATTCTTTAAGATCCCTTCCCAATTCTAATGGTAATTTACCATTATCATGACCTATACCCACTCTTTGATTAATTTATATCCTGTAAATATATGTCTACATACAGTAAAATGTATTGATTTATTTTCTTACAGATGAAAAACTCTATAATCAAGGTAAAGACCAAAGAGTTTCTTCTAGGTTTTTAATACATACATTGAGGTATTTGGACCTGTTTTACCACATGATTTCACACTGATACAGCATACCAGCATATAAATAAATTTCTATAGACAGCAGAAAAGGCTCAGGAACTCAAAAGGCACATGTTGGCTACCCTAGTGAAGATAAGTAGGTACAATAACATAAATTCACTCTAACAGATTTATGAGAATATACCATGTGAGCATATGGAGACAGTAACAAAAACAAGGACAGCTGAGGAACAGAACTGACTCTCAAGGATTAATCGGAAGACAAGCAGCCAGATGAAGAGGAAGACCAAGGTGTTCAAATATAAGAGTTAACATATTCAAAGCCCTGGGGCGTTCTGTTGAATCACAAGGAATTCAGATTTTCTGAGCAGTCTGTAAAGGTAGGAAGTGGGAGTGCAGGGGAAGGACTCATTAAAGATGAGGCCAGACAGATGAAGCACAGCCTCCTAGGCCAAATCAGAGAGTGCTGGTTCAGCTGGAAATAGGGAGAATCATAAAGGATTTCATGCAGAGGAGAGGAAATAACAGAGGTAACAGAGTAAGTGAAGAAGTGATCTTAGAATTCCCCTAACGGTCCAATGGTTGAGATACAGAGCTTCCAAGACAAGGGCCACAGGTTCAATCCCTGGTCATGGAACTAAGATCCCACATGCCACATAGCATGGCAGGGAAATAAAGCTATCATAGTGGTAACCTCAGTGAGCAATGAGGAGGTCTTGAACAACCTTTCTAAAACATGTGATGGCTGGGTGAACATGTGGTTGAGACCAAAGAAAAGAATTCGCAAGTTCTCCCACCTTTCTTTCTCAACAAGATAGGAGGTAGGAGTATTAAGACACATGAAATGCAAGGAGAGAAAGAAATTTCACAGGACTCTAGAATAAATTCTGCTTTTAAAAATGAAATGTACATTAAGAATCACACATTCATTTAAAAAATTAGTTATTGAATGCTAGGATATTAACAGAAACTCCAGGAAATAATGAAATTGTGATATTCATCATAAGGAATTAATCATCATGTTCTGATCGATGTTCCAATTACATAGCATATATGATCTCCATTAATTTGCATTAACTATGCCATACTAACAGTTTCAAAGGCAGACAAAAGCTACCTCACCCCAGAACTGATAACTGAAGAGGGTAAGAAAACAGGAGTTTCTGCCCTCCTCCTAGGAGCATCCTAAGTTAAATAAAGGCTCTATCTTTGGGCATCAGACCCTCTCTGTTCATTAGGTTATGCATTTCATTCCTTCCAAGCCTGTTAGTGATGTCTACTAAGGACTTGCTGGTACTGGGGACACAACTATGAAAAGACAAGACAGAAATCACTACTAAAGAAAGGGAGGAGGCGAGACTGACTCCATGACTTCTGACCAGGCAATTGAAAAGCTGACAGTCATTTATTAAGATGGAAAATAAATAAGGATAAACAGAGGAAAAAGGTTTGGGAAGAAAGATCAGGAGTTCAGTTTTAGAGATGTTAAGTTGGAAATATCTATTATTGGTCCTTATCCAAAGAAGTAGAAAAGGAAATTGGATATAGGAGACCCTAGATCAAGAAAGAGATTACCATAGCAATTGCATGTAAAAAACAAATCTCAGATGATCATCAAGAGAAAAGAAGAGAGAAAGAGAGAAGCGGTCCAAGAACTGGCTGTGACATTTCAGTTTCATCAATTTCAACTTTAGGTTTTGATTTGCAGGTTGGGGAAATGAGTTAAAGAAAAGTAGAAAGCTATAATGTGGTACAAAACAAACAAGGAGAAGTCTGAAAAGTATGGGAGGAAAGTGTGTCAACAGAGAGAGTGATCAACTGTGTCAAATAAGATCATTACCACTGCATTTGGCAAACTGGTGACAACGAGCAGTTTCTACAAAGGGACAGAACTGCTCTTCCACATGGAAAACTCTCTCTCTTATGTCCCATCAACAACCAGTACATGAAAGCATACGATTAAACTGACCCTCAAATACTCTCCTCCTTACTGCAAACACGTGTTTAGAAACACTTTATTAACACTTTATAACACTTTAGAAACACTGCTTATTGACCTTTGGTTCAAACAAGGTTTCTAACTAAGACATCTTTTAGGTGTTAGATCATGGACTCCATTTTAATGATTTAGAAAGTAAATGCTATAAACTTAATTGTTACTCTTGCCCCAATTATGAAAAAGGAACCTTACATGAGAAAAGCTACTTTTAACACAACTTCTAGCTATAAAGACATGTCTGCACACATGCGCACAGGCCTGCCAGCTAGAATTCAGGATAGCTCAGGATTTCCTCAAGAGTAGCAACAAACTGAAAATGCACTGCAAAAACTGAGACCAGCAAAACCCACACAGCCAAGGATGAGGAAAATAAGTAGCCAAAACCGTAATCACAAATAGTGGGGAAAGTATCAGCAAGGCCATAAACTAGAAAGGGGGACAAATAAACTGTAAGCAAAACTCGCAAGGATATTTAATAAGAGGGACAGAGATTGTCAAAGGCAATCTTAGAACAAGGTAAATGATCAAAGGAAACTCACTGGAAGTAGAAAGAAGTTAAACAGCAAGACAAAGACACACACAGGAATTAACATCACTTAATCAGCAAAGTAATTTTCCACCCTTGAAAATGAAGTGAGGAGGTTTCTTCATATGTAAATACATATTACCTAAATTTCCTCTACCACATAATTTAATGTAATGCTATCTATCACTATGTGCAAAACAAAAGGAAAAAAACATTAACATTTTATGTATCTTTAACTTTCGGTTCCCAACCCTTTTTGGACTAACAAATTTGAGCACAAAATTCCAGGCGCACTAAGAGAGAGCTGTGATGCTTAAGACCAACCACGGGATTGTTCGGGTTATGCCGAGGCCAACAACACAGATGCTTTCTCCAAGATTATGCCAAAGGAACTGAAAAGGTATCCAACAAACAGCGAAAGAAAGTGTTCTTTAGAAAGCTCACAATTGGGCAACAGGTTCATCCTGAATATGAGGAGATGTTTCCATATGTAAAATGATGGCGATACTACACTGAACACATATCAGCTTCACAAGCTGAATGCAGACTGCAAACCAGCACCAGTAAAGTACTTAAGTAACAATTCTATCAGAATCTGTGAATACCTGCTATCTGTGCCTGGAAGAAACAGGTTATACAGCTATTCATCTTCTTAGCTCCACAGCAGAAATCATCTGTCTCTCTTTGCACAATCAAATTCCACATTTATCAAGCTAAAATGAGTAAATGATGCTTATAGACAAATATCTTGCCTCCAGTGCAACAAAAGAAATACCCAGGAATTTTAAAATCTCAAGCATTAATCGAGAAGATAAACAACCTGACTACTACATTACGAAGACAAACTCAAAAAAGGTTGGATTATGTCAGCAAATGTAAAGTCCTATACTTTACTTATATTTCTAATAAAATTGCTATAAATGATAGACAAAGTAAGAGGACAAGTCAGAGCTTGTGGTAACTGCATATATCTCATACAAATTCAGGCAAATAAATTACAGGATCAAGAGGCTCTAATTTACATGAATATGGACAGTTGAATTCAAGACAGAACAAGATTTTTAAGGATTTATTCTGACACTCCCCCTGAGATATCCATGAATTCTTTCTGTGTTCTTCCATTTTGTTGAGATTCTAGTATCGCAATATTCATATGAAATATTAGCAAGCTCTGAATTCCTGAGTATCAGTTTCTTAAGAACTTAAGGAGTGTATTTCATTCATCTTTATTGTTCTAATATCTAGCAGAACCCAGCACAGCAATCACTGAATAATTAATTGACTGGTTAATTATGAAACTTTGCAGTTACCTTGAGTCATGAGTTACCTTCATCTTTCTGGTGGTCTCTTATAGCATAAGTGATAAAACGCATTACATAGATTCAGAAAATTGGCAGTATACTCTAGGATAAAAATGTTACCCACTAGTTTACTATACTGAGGTGTGTACTCCAAATGACAATGAGTTTACATTAGAATATTATTTTACTCTTGCTTCTTTAATGTTTATTAGCTTAATGGCATATTATTTACTTGTTCATTTAATATATTAACCTTTTGATTCATACAGATACAGTAACCATACTGTTGTAAGCTTCAATAAAAGTAGTAATCAAAAACAGAGAGGAATTAAAATAATTTGATCTCTGCATCCTTTTGGAAGGCCCCAACAGTGGTCTTAAAAAATAAAATGTCCACGACAGCAAAAGAGACACTGATGTATAGAACAGGCTTATGGACTCTGTAAAAAAAAAAATAAATAAATAAAATAAAATATGAAAAAAATAAAAAATAAAAAAAATAAAAAAATAAAATAAAATAAAATAAAATGTCCAACTATACCCTGTAGTCTTCATTTGGGCCTTCAATAAATGTGAGAATGACTTACTTGATGTTAAAAGTAACTTTACTTATCATTTACTTTTTTGAGGGGGTAGGAGATACTTGAAACAAAAAGAAACAGTCAATCAAGTTATAGGAAGTTATATGACGATTCCTTATAGGAAGACCTTTGGTTGTGGGCAAAATTAAACTCGGGTACATTTTGAGCCTAAGGGCCTTAAGAGTCTTAACCATGAGGGAAATAAACAAAAGCTAATAAATTTGGCTAAATTCAAACCGGCATTGTAACATTTTCTTCAATGTCATATCTGTCAATTATTGCCCAATGCTGGAAGAAATATCATTAACCTCAGATATGCAGATGACACCACCCTTATGGCAGAAAGTGAAGAGGAACTAAAAAGCCTCTTGCTAAAAGTGAAAGAGGAGAGTGAAAAAGTTGGCTTAAAGTTAAACATTCAGAAAACTAAGATCATGACATCTGGTCCCATCACTTCATGGGAAATAGATGGGGAAACAGTGTCAGACTTTGTTTTTCTGGGCTCCAAAATCACTGCAGATGGTGATTGCAGCCATGAAATTAAAAGACGCTTACTCCTTGGAAGGAAAGTTATGACCAACCTAGATAGCATATCCAAAAGCAGAGACATTACTTTGCCAACAAAGGTCCGTCTAGTCAAGGCTATGGTTTTTCCAGTGGTCAGGTATGGATTTGAGAGTTGGACTGTAAAGAAAGCTAAGCACTGAAGAATTGATGCTTTTGAACTGTGGTGTTGGAGAAGACTCTTGAGAGTCCCTTGGACTGCAAGGAGATCCAACCAGTCCATTCTAAAGGAGATCAGTCCTGGGTGTTCACCGGAAGGACTGATGCTAAAGCTGAAACTCCAGTACTTTGGCCACCTCATGCGAAGAGTCGACTCATTTGAAAACCCTGATGCTGGGAGGGATTGAGGGCAGGAGGAGAAGGGGACGACAGAGGATGAGATGGCTGGATGGCATCACCGACTTGATCGACATGAGTTTGAGTAAACTCCGGGAGTTGGTGATGGACAGGGAGGCCTGGCTTGCTGTGATTCATGGGGTCGCAAAGAGTTAGACACGACTGAACTGAACATATTTCAAAGCACAGTGATAGCTGAATGGAAGGTCACTTTTCCTGCTCTGGTTCTAACACTTTAGTGAACGGAAACCAGTTATCCAACAGGTAAGCATCTTTCTAGGGGGCTGGCTGTGCTGTGCAGTCTGTGGGGTCTTAGTCTCCTGACCGCGGACTGAACCTGCACTCCCTGCACTGGAAGCGTGGCATCTTCACCAACGGGCCACTAGGGAAGCCCCTCAATTTTTTACATTAAAAAAAAGGAAAAACTTCCTTTTTTTTTTTTTAGTATAATGGAAAAATTTGATCCAATCAAATTTGCAAAGACCTATTCTGTAATTGAACTCAATGAAATCCATAGAGACTGATAAACCTTTTATTTTCCCTTTTTTTTTTTTTTTAAGTTAAGAAACCTCTGTCACAGACCTATTCTGTAATTGAAGTCAACAAAATCCACAGAGACTGAAGAAGCTTCCCCCCTCCTTTTTTTTTAAGTTAAGAAACCTCTGTCTTTATAGCAGCCGTGAACATGTACTTTTAATCTTTGACTGCAGTGAGTATAAACAACCAACAGCCCCGGCTGCAGCCCTGGGACACCCATCACAACAGGTGTGACAGAGCTGCATTTCCCATGGGCTCCACCAGCCAACCCAGATGAACAGTCTTGGTTCCACAAGGCAAGCTGCAGCAAGAGTATTATTTTCAAATTATCTAATTTAATGTTATGTATATTTTACCACAATTAAAAAAAGAGAAAGAAGTAGAATAATGGCTATGTGCTTCAATAATGGGTGAAGAGAAATTATAAGATTTGGGTTATTAGTAAAAACTATGTAGTCCAGACTTCCCTGGTGGCCTAATGGTTAAGAATCAGCCTTGCAATGCAGGGGACACGGGTTCAGTTCCTGGCCAGGGAACTAGGATGCCATGTGCCATGAGTACGGAGCCTGTACACTCCAGAGCCCGAGCGCCAGACTACAGAGTTCCTGCCCTGTGTCAAAGGACCCCGCAACAGAGCGCAGATCCATGCACCGCAACCAACACCCAAAACAGCCAAATGAACAAAAAAACAGTAAAAAATAAGAGTGGTCCACAGAAATACAGCAAAGATCCAGCTAACTGTAAGTATCTAAGAATACTAAGTCAAATTTTGAGAAACCTGGAGGCAATTACGGATTTAAGTTTATTTAAAGTATGTATGCACGTGTGCATGTGTTAGTTGCTCAGTTGTATCTGACTCTTTGAACCCGCCAGGCTCCTCTGTCCATGGGATTCTCCAGGCAAGAAGAGTAGAGTGAGTTGCCATTCCCTTCTCCAGGGGATCTTCCTGACCTAGGGATCGAATCTGATCCCTTGCATTGCAGGTGGATTCTTCACCATCTGAGCTACCAGGGAAGCCCATATTTAAAGTATGTTTATATTTAAATATATTCTGATCAAGCTCAGAAACTAAAGCTGCTACAGGTTGGCATCAGCACATCGAAGACCAGAGAACCAGAACTTTACCCCTCTGAGCCGTGCGGCCCCACAGGCCCTCACTCACATCTGCTTTCTGATGGGGCTCGTTCTCCTCCTCTCTGATGAGAAACTCTAGAAAACACATTTCCCTTTAAACAGCAGTTAGTGTACTGTCACACGAACCAAAATGAGTGAAGGCTTTGTTCCATGCACGTGACATCAAGGCACAGCAAGTGTACAGAAACACCACCAAGAGCATCAGACTGAGGGAAAAGAAGCCACGCAGGAGACGGGCAGAGGGGCAGGGCTGTGCTCGCCGCCGCCAGGAAACGCTGCGTGGGGCTCTCAGGGGTCTGAAAGCACTGCAAGTAGAGGTGGAGACCACTTTTCTTCTGCAAGACTTTTACCAGGCTGTCTTTACAACAAACCACCTTGGAAGACAGAGACTGCATCCACCCTCCAGCAAAAGGGCAGGCAGACCCAAGCCCATTCTGAAAGATCTGTGCTCCCCAAGCTGAAAATTCCTCTCCTGTGACTCAGCTGCCGTCTCTGCCAGGCCATCACACAGCCCCTTCAAAAACAAAGACTGGACTCAATGTTCTGACCAGCCAGCTGGGAGGCCTCACTGAAAGCACTGTCACCCAGCAGCTTTCCAACTGACAGAGATCCCAACTGGGGGATCCCGAGAACTACAGACAACATGTCCCACCCAGGAGCACCTGCACCTTCAAAAGCCAGGTGTTTACTTGCCTCTCAGTGCAAAACACGGACGTGCACCTCAGAGGCACGCATAAGAGGTGTTTATCTGTCTGAGGAATCAGGACCTGTACACGTACAGCCTTAGATAGCTGTGGTCATCTTTCTACCCTGAGGCAACTCTGGTTCCTCTGGAAAGTTTCCTGGAGAGAAAGTACATACGTGCCCCAGCAGACAGATCCCTACCATGAGACACTAAGGGAACAGGCCCTGAGAAACATGGCCCTGGCTTTGCCTGGAGTGGTCAATGACATGGCGTCAGCCCCAGAAGGCACTCATCAGCTTCAACTCACCTTCAGGGCTGTCATGGATGAAAGAGTTGCCCCGATGTCCACCTTGCTGAACAAAATCTGTGCAATCATTCAAACCTAAGCTTCAGTGAAACTGCAACAGAAGAAACTAAGAAAGCTTTCTGAAGTCCTAACATAAGACTCTGAAGAAGGCAATGGCATCTCACTCCAGCACTCTTGCCCGGAAAATCCCATGGATGGAGGAGCCTGGTAGGCTGCAGTCCGTGGGGTTGCTAAGAGTCAGACACGACTGAGCGACTTCACTCTCACTTTTCACTTTCCTGCATTGGAGAAGGAAATGGCAACCCACTCCAGTGTTCTTGCCTGGAGAATCCCATGGACGGAGAAGCCTGGTAGGCTGCAGTCCATGGGGTTGCACGGAGTCGGACATGACTGAAGCGACTTAGCAACAGCAGCAGCAGCAGCAACATAGACTCTAGTGGTTTATGTCTGGCTGGCAGGATCTGCGATCTGAGAGGCAGGGCTAAGGTCAGTAGCGCAGAGCAGCCTCAACCTGCTGCTTGAAGCACTGCTGACCAGCAGGCTTCATCGAATACTCAAGAAGACAAACTGAACGAATCTCATCACAGCCTGTACTGGTCAGAGTAACTGCTGCCCAGAGTGTCTTTGCTCTAACGTGACCCCTCCATTTGGAATCTGGGGCTCGAGCTACTGCTATACCTGTGAGTAAAGGGAGTCCTTTGTTTTAGACCTAGGAGTCCGTGTCTTTGGACAGCAGCACCCCTACAAGGGTGGCAGACAAACACAGCAGGTTATGAGTGGCAAGAAATCACAGATCCTTTGTGCTCTTGACCCTCCCAGCCACAAGTCCAGGAACACTGGATCAGGAAGACACCGTAGGAAGGGAAGGTGCAGCATGCTATCACTGAGGACACAGGCGCAGAGGAAAAGTAAAACAGCCCCCCAAAAACACTCCAGGATTCCCACACTTTGATTCCATTCCTTACAAAAATATACCACAATTCCATCAACCCTGTGCCCCAAAACACAGGTTTGAACAAGAGAAGAGAGAAAACACACATAGAAAAATTAACTACAGGAGAGAAATGAAAATCAAACTGTGACAGACACTACAGACTGGCCCATCCACCTTATTCCAACCCGCGTCTCCAGAAGACACAGGGACCACAAGAGGCTAATCACACAAAGGAAGGCTGAACTCTGTGAGAGAAGCTGTGGGGTGTAGCTGAAGCTCTCCCAGCAGCGTGGCAGAGCCCCCCAGTGCCACCCAGGGCAGGGATTATGAGTGCTGTTTCTCCTGGGACACTCCTGGATATGGTCTGCTCTTTCCTCTTCTGCATTCCTGCTGCTACATATATCCACACATGGGCCACAGCCTACTAGAAATTCTGTAAGGTACTCAGCCCCATTTCCTGCTTAAATTAACCAGAGAGAATTACTTTCCTTGAAGATGAAAATCTCTGTATGACACAATTGAGAAAAGAAAGTAATGTACATTTAAGTGCATATTTACATTTATACTTTCTTTTCTGATATAAGACTATAAGGTCTGAAATGGAAAAGTAGGAAGTCCAGAAACACCTGGAACAACAGGCAAATTTGGCCTTGAAGTACAGAATGAAGCAGGGCAAAGGCTAATAGAGTTCTGCCAAGAGAACGCACCGGTCATAGCAAACACCCTCTTCCAACAACACAAGAGAAGACTCTACACACAGACATCACCAGATGGTCAACACTGAAATATGACTGATTATATTCTTTGCAGCCAAAGATGGAGAAGCTCTATACAGTCAGCAAAAACAAGACCAAGAGCTGACTGTGGCTCAGATCATGGACTCCTTATTGCCAAATTCAGACTGAAATTGAAGAAAGTGGAGAAAACCACTAGATCATTCAGGTATGACTAAATCAAATCCCTTAAGACTATACAGTGGAAGTGAGAAATAGCTTTAAGGGACTAGATCTGATAGACAGAGTGCCTGATGAACTATGGACAGAGGTTCCTGACATTGTATAGGAGACAGGAATCAAGACCATCCCCAAGAAAACAAATCCAAAAAAGCAAAATGGCTGTCTGAGGAGGCATTACAAATAACTTTGAAAAGAAGGGAAGTGAAAAGCAAAGGAGAAAAGGAAAGATATAAGCATTTGAATACACAGTTCCAACAAACAGCAAGGAGAGATAAGAAAGCCTTCCTCAGCGATCAATGGAAAAAAAAAATAGAGGAAAAACAACAGAATGGGAAAGACTAGAGATCTCTTCAAGAAAATTAGAGATACCAAGGGAATATTTCATGCAAAGATCGGTACAATCAAGGCCAGAAATGGTATGGACCTAACAGAAGCAGAAGATATTAAAAAGAGGTGGCAAGAATACACAGAAGAACTGTACAAAAAAGAGCTTCATGACCCAGATAATCACGATGGTGTGATCACTCACCTAGAGCCAGATATCTTGGAATGTGAAGTCAAGTGGGCCTTAGGAACCATCACTACGAACAAAGCTAGTGGAGGTGATGGAATTCCAGCTGAGCTATCTCAAATCCTGAAAGATGATGCTGTGAAAGTGCTGCACTCAGTATGTCAGCAAATTTAGAAAACTCAGCAGTGGCCACAGGACTGGAAAAGGTCAGTTTTCATTCCAATCCCAAAGAAACGCAATGCCAAAGAATGCTCAAACTACCACACACTTGCACTGATCTCACACTCTAGTAAAGTAATGCTTAAAATTCTCCAAGCCAGGCTTCAGCAATACATGAACCATGAACTTCCAGATGTTCAAGCTAGTTTTAGAGAAGGCAGAGGAACCAGAGATCAAATTACCAACATCTGCTGGATCATCAAAAAAAGCAAGAGAGTTCCAGAAAAACATCTATTTCTGCTTTACTGACTATGCCAAAGACTTCGACTGTGTGGATCACAGTAAACCGTGGAAAATTCTTAAAAAGATGGGAATACCAGGCCACCTGACCTACCCCTTGAGAAACCTGTATGCAGGTCAGAAACAACAGTTAGAAGTGGATATGGAACAACAGACTGGTTACAAATAGGAAAAGGAGTACGTCAAGGCTGTATATTGTCACCCTGCTTACTTAACTTATGTGCAAAGCACATCATGAGAAACGCTAGGCTAGATGAAGCATAAGCTGGAATCAAGATTGCCGGGAGAAATATCAATAACCTGAGATATGCAGATGACACCACCCTTCTGGCAGAAAGTGAAGAGGAACTAAAAAACCTCTTGAAGAATATGAAAGAGGCAAGTGAAAATTTTGGCTTTAAAGCTCAACATTCAGAAAACTAAGATCATGGCATCCGGTTCCATCACTTCATGGCAAATAGATGTGGAAACAGTGGCTGACTTTATTTTTCTGGGCTCCAAAGTAACTGAAATTAAAAGACGCTTAATCCTTGGAAGGAAAGTTATGACCAATCTAGATAGCATATTAAAAAGCAAAGACATTACTTTGTTAACAAATGTCTGTCTAGTCAGGGCTATGGTTTTTCCAGTAGTCATGTATGGATGTGAGAGTTGGACTATAAAGAAAGCTGAGCGCCAACGAACTGATGCTTTTGAACTGTGGTGTTGGAGAAGACTCTTGAGAGTCCCTTGGACTGCAAGGAAATCCAACCAGTCCATCCTAAAGGAAATCAGTCCTGAATATTCACTGGAAGGACTGATGTTGAAGTTGAACTCCAATATTTTGCCCACCTGATGCAAAGAGCTGACTCCTTTGAAAAGACCCTGATGCTGAGAAAGATTGAGGGCAGGAGGAGAAGCGGATGACAGAGGATGAGAAGGTTGGATGGCATCATCGACTCAATGGACATGGGTTTCGGTG
Source organism: Bos grunniens (assembly GCF_055505025.1). Lineage (NCBI taxonomy): Eukaryota > Metazoa > Chordata > Mammalia > Artiodactyla > Bovidae > Bos > Bos grunniens. The sequence continues at coordinate 2,684,645 of NC_141176.1, read as the reverse complement.
GATTCCGGGTGTTGATGATGGACAGGGAGGCCTGGAGTAGTGCGGTTCATGGAATTGCAAAGAGTCGGACACAACTGCGTGACTGAACTGAACTGAACTGAAATCCTGAAATAATTTTAAGTTATTGATGGTACTCAATTTGGCACTTTCTTACTATACTATTTGGAGAAAGGGGTGGAAGTCTGCTCAATTCTATCAAAATCAGAAGCAGTCACATTATCTTCATAATTACTATTACCAGACTCAAGAAAATGTAACAATCGTCCTTTAAAAAGTACTTTGGAATAAATATATTTTGCAATAAAAAAGCAATGAGGATTTTTTTAAATGTTACCATCTCCCATTTTCTCCAATTTAAAGGCAAACAACTGGTTTCTACCTCATTCAGAGACAAAGTTTATTTTTTATTTGATTTGCTAGTATCACTCCTGTCTAGTACATTTTAATAAGTGCAACTTATATAGCTAATGGAATAAAATGGGTGCTTAGAGCCTTATTGGAAAACTGATAACTGGCCAGTGCTAAAATATTTTTTATTTGTATTTAATTGAGAAACACCCAAAAAGAAAAGATATTTAGCTATTACTACTACAGTATTGTTTGACGATTTCAAAGGAAATAGAGCACAAGCAATCCCAGAAAAAGAATTTAGTTATCTCCCCCTAAGTTAGCCATCTGGAAAATAATATCTTTACTTTTAACTTCTTACCTGTGAGCTATTTCATATATTTGGCTTTATAAGAAGAAACGTCCATTAGTGTAAAAACTCTCAACCAAACTATTCAGTAGGGATATTAGAATTTAGCAAAATTCTTCCCATTGTCTGTTCTTAATCAAGACCACACAAACTTAACCTGAACTTATCAGAAAAACAACAAAGAAATTTAAATGATGCTAATGACCTTTACTTCTCAATGAAAATTAAACTTTAAAAATTTTATCAAGAAACTTCAGTGTTTATAGGACTTAAAAAAAAATATTACTAAGCATAACAGAAAATATAATTAATAAGGCAATTGGTTTCATAAAAGCAAATATAATCAGCCACCTGCATCCTGGTAACAATTTCTCAAGAAGTGAATTGACTGCATGGTTTCACAGCTGTCCAGGAAGTGGCTGCTGCAGGCCCCTCCTCTCCACCCTTAACGCCCCAACACTAAGGCAAATTATCAGCTGTTTAAAAATATCATCTCCACAAATATTCACAGTAGCATTATAATAACCAAAAAGTATAAACCACCTAGGGCTTCTCAGGTGGCTCAGTGGTAAAGAGTCTGCCTGCCAAGCAGGAGACCCAGGTCCGGTCCCTGGGCAGGGAAGAGTCCCTGCAGGAGGAAACAGCAGTCTGCTCCACTGACCCTCCTGGGAAGTCCCATGACAGAGGAGCCTGGCGGGCTACAGTCCACGGGGTCACAAAGAGTTGGACACAATTTAGTGACTAAACAACAGCAAAGGTCAAACTTCCCATTTAATGAGCCAACGCTGTAACGTGCCTAGGCAGAACTTGGCTTAGGTCTTAGCAAGCCCTTCATAGCTTTTCCCTCACACCTTTCAAATATCAAATGATGTAATAATGATGCAAAAAAAAAAGTTGGAAGCTCAATTTTATCAAGATTTAAACCTTTTATTTTGACATAATTACAGGTTCATGGCAAGTTTGGGAAAAAAAATACATATTAGTCCTCAGTACTCCTCACACAATTCCTCCCATTGGTAACATCCTGCATCAGTATAGTACAATACTGAAACCAAGAAGCTGAAATTGCTACTATCCACAGAGATTTTTCAGATTTTACCAGCTTTACACTCAACTGTGGATGCATGTACAGTTCTACACAATTTCATCACATGTACAGATTTCTATAACCATATGCACAATTAAGATACAGAACAGCTTTAATCACACAACATTCCTCCCTGCTATTGTTTGTAGACGTGTCCAGCACTTTTCCAGACCCCATGACAGCTTTTGAAAACCAGTAAAGCAGTAACTTGTTCTTAGAGAACTGCTCTCTATAATTTAGTTTGATTCCAGGAATGGAATCACATTCCATTTGATTTCAAGAATGGAATCACACAGCGTGTAACCTTTTAGGACTAGCATTTTTCAATCTGGATAATTCTCTCAAGATCCATGCAAGTTATATAAATCAGTAGTTCATCCTTTCTAATGTCGAAGGGTATTCTAAGTACAGGTGTACCACAGTGTAACCACCCACCTGTTGAGGGACATCAGGGTTGTTCACAGTGTGGAGCTATGACAAATAAAACCACTATAAAAATTTGTGCATGCATTCATGTGTGAATATAAATTTTTTTAATAAATTTTCATTAAATGTTGCATAGTTAAGTACCAATTTTAATATCAGCACTGGTAATGTTTGCTTAAAAAATGGAAGATCACATTTAATCTCCACGGACTTTGTCTTTTCAATTTACTAAAATACTTTTCAAAACCAGCATTTAGTGAATGCTTCTGTTAATGAACGAAGCAGTGTACTAAGCATTTGAATTCATATCCTATGTAATCCTTGCATCAACAATGAGCTAGGTACTGAGATTATCGCATCTTGAAACTGAGAAAACTGAGGTATAGAAAAGATTGAGGAAGAGATCTAGAATCTCATAAAGGTAGGATGTGAAAAGCTGGATTCAGATTCAAGTCTGGCTGATTCAAAATTCTATTCATTTTATCATTCCTGTATATGTGTGTCATTAAATATGAAAAGCATGTATTAGAACAAAATGATGTTTACTTAAACTTTACATGTAACTATCACATTTTATACTGAGATTTTTTTAAATTAGAGATAATTTCTAATATGCTGCAGAAATTACCAAAATTAATCTAATAACCTACTAGGATTTGCACAAATACTATACAAGTTAAAGGTACAAGAGTCTTAGAGGAAAATTCAGATGAAGTGATTGCTCAGCTTTTCTCTACACAGGTTCTTTCAGGTTCACTCTTCATTAGAACTGTGGTGAACAAGAAATCCGGGGCCAATGAGAAAGGAGGGAAGGGGAAAAAAGGGTAAAGGTATATGAATGAACAGGCCCCAGCCCACAAGCAAACAAGGATCAGGACTGAAGTCAGGAGCAGACATACAGCCCAGCCTCCACTCCCACATGAGGAAGGACGGGCTCATTTCCAGAAGCTCCAGGGACTGGACTCATGTAAGAGTGACCACACTGGACTCAGACCTTCAAAGCTGCCTACTTCCCAGAGACACCAATCACACAGGGCTCATCACTGCCATCAGCAAATGCTGCCATCAGAAGGAGATTCACAAACACCATCCTCAGAAAGGTTATAAAAAATCATTAATTAGGCAATACCTTACTTTCTGGCCTTGGAGTACAAAATGAAGCCGGACAAAGGGTACTAGTTTTGCCAAGAGAAGGCACTGGTCATAGCAAACACCTTCCAACAACACAGGAGAACACTCTACACATGGACATCACCAGATGGTCAATACCTAAGTCAGACTGATTATATTCTTTGCAGCCAAACATGGAGCAGCTCTATACAGTCAACAAAAACAAGACCGGGAGCTGCCTGTGGCTCAGATCATGAACTCCTTACTGCCAAATTCAGACTGAAATTGAAGAAAGTAGGGAAAAGCACGAGACCATTCAGGAATGACCTAAATCAAAGCCCTTACAATTATACAGTAGAAGTGACAAATAGATTCAAGGGATTAGATCTGATAGACAGTGAAGAACTATAGATGGAGGTTCATGACATTGTATAGGAGACAGTGATCAAGACCATCCCCATGAAAAAGAAATGCAAAGAGTAAAAATGGTTGTCTGAGGAGACCTTACAAATAGCTGAAAAAAAGAAGAGAAGAGAAAGGCAAAGGAGAAAGGAAAGATATACCCATTTGAATGCAGAGCTCCAAAGAATAACATAGAGAGATAAGAAAGCCTTCCTCAGTGATCAATGCAAAGAAACAGAGGAAAACAACAGAATGGGAAAGACTAGAGATCTCTTCAAAAAAATTAGAGATACCAAGGGAACATTCATGGAAAGACGGGCTCAATAAAGGACAGAAAGAGTATGAACCTAATAGAAGCAGAAGATATTAAAAAGAGATGGCAAGAATACACAGAGGAACTATACAAAAAAAGACCTTAATGATCCAGATAACCACGATGCTGTGATCACTCACCTAGAGCCAGACGTCCTGGAATGTGAAGTCAAGTGGGCCTTAGGAACCACCACTACGAACAAAGCTCGTGGAGGTGATGGGACTCCAGGCGAGTCAGTTCAAATCCTAAAAGATAATGCTGTGAAAGTGCTGCATTCAATATATCAGCAAATTTAGAAAATTCAGCAGTGGCCACAGGACTGGAAAAGGTCAGTTTTCATTCAAATTCCAAAGAAAGGAAATGTCAAAGTATGTTCAAACTACCGCACGATTGCACTCATCTCACACGCTAGCAAAGTAATGCTCAAAATTCTCCAAGCAAGGCTTCAACAGTATGTGAACCGAGAACTCCCAGATGTTCAAGCTGGATTTAGAAAAGGCAGAGGAACCAGAGACCAAATGAAAAACATCACTGGATCACAGAAAAAGCAACAGTTACAGAAAAACATCTAATTCTGCTTTATTAACTTCACCAAACCTTTCACTGTGTGGATCACTAAAAACCGTGGAAAATTCTTAAAGAGACGGGAACAGCAGACCACCTGACCTGCCTCCTGAGAAATCTGTATTGCAGGTCAAGAAGCAACAGTTAGAACCAGAGATGGAACAACAGGCTGGTTTCAAATTGGGAAAGGAGTACATTAAGGCTGTATATTATCACCCTGCTTATTTAACTTCTATACAGAGCACATCATGTGAAATGCTGGGCTGGATGAAGCACAAGCTAGAATCAAGATTGCTGGGAGAAATATCAATAACCTCAGATACACAGATGACACCACATTTATGGCAGAAAGTGAAGAGGAACTAAAAAGCCTCTTGATGAAAGTGAAAGAGGAGAGTGAAAAGGCTGGCTTAAAACTCAACATTCAAAAAAGGAAGATCATGGCATCTGACTGCATCACGTCATTGCAAATAGATGGGGAAACAATGGAAATAGTGACAGACTTTCCTTTCCTGAGCTCCAAAGTGACTGCCGATGGTGACCGCAGCCATGAAATCAAGACACTTGCTCCTTGGAAGAAAAGCTATGACCAACCTAGATAGCATATTAAAAGGCAGAGACATTACTTTGCCAACAAAGGTCTATCTAGTCAAAGCTAAGGTTTTCCAGTAGTCATGTATGGATGTGAGAGTTGGACTATAAAGAAAGCTGAGAGCCAAAGAATTGATGCTTTTGAACTGTAGTGTTGGAGAAGACTCTTGGAGAAGAAGAGTCCCCTGGACTGCAAGGAGATCCAACCAGTCCATCCTAAAGGAAATCAGTCCTGAATATTCATTGGAAGGACTGATGCTGAAGCTGAAGCTCCAATACTTTGGCCACCTGATACAAACAGCAGGTCCTCTGAAAAGACCCTGATGCTGGGAAACATTGAAGGTAGTCAGAAAAGGAGGTGACAGAGGATGAGATGGTTGGATGGCATCACCAACTCGATGGACATGAGTTTGAGGAAGCTCAGTGAGTTGGTGATGGACAGGGAAACCTGGCAAGCTGGCAAGAGTCACACACAACTGAGCGATTGAACTAACTGAACGTTTCTGATTTGTCATCAAATATCGTGCTCATTTTTATTAATTTAACACTAAGATCTGGCTATTCTACTCCTACCAAGTTGAGAACAATTAAATGGCTAAGGTATACAGTTTTAAAATAAAATTTAAAACTATAATGTCTAAGTGTAAAACAGATTTACTTCATATCTATTAGCAACCTCAGTTTCCAAATTTTATTATGCATTAAAATCATCTGAGGATCTTTAAAAATTCTCTATAGCCAGGTCCCAACCACACCAATTAGATTTTTTAAAACTTGAAGATAGAAATCAGGCTACAATAATTCTTTAAAGATACTCATGTTTGATTAGCAATGGCTATAACAAAAATTATAGCAATAAAATTATTGTGTCAAGAAAGAAAAATTAAATGAATATTAGATAGGTAACTTGGGTACTATAATGTTTCAATCTAACATGATGTTTTGGGAGCACTTAAAATATCTGAACATCTCTACGTATACCTCAGTCTCTTTACTCATGAAAACTCTCAATTTTTCAGATAGGAGGACTGATACTGAAGCTGAAACTCCAATACTTTGGCCACCTCATGCAAAGAGTCGACTCACTGGAAAAGACCCTGATGCTGGGAGGGATTGGGGGCAGGAGGAGAAGGGGATGACAGAGGATGAGATGGCTCGATGGCATCACCAACTCGATGGACATGAGTTTGAGTGAACTCTGTGAGTTGGTGATGGACAGGGAGGCCTGGCATGCTGCAATTCATGGGGTCGCAAAGAGTTGGACATGACTGAGTGACTGAACTGAACTGATCTGAACAGTTTTACATGTTATTATTAAATATAAGTCAGTCAGTAAACATTTACAAAATATATTAATGATAAACATGAAACCTACTTGCAACTGAACTGAATTGTGCCGAAGACCTTCCACGATAGAAGAAAATCTGTCAATTCTTCTTTCTTCTCCAGCTGATGTTAAAGCTTCTAAGACTTCTTCAAGGCTATTGGAAAATTACAAATTAAACTGCAAACAGCAAATAACCCAAGTAACTCAAAATTAGTAGCTTAACCTACTACGCTCCAGAGTCACTACTTCTAGGCAAGCAGTAACATTTTATAAGTGTCTTACTGATTACATAGCACATATCAAGCACAAACCATGTTACATATTCATTTATTCCTCATAATAACCCTATGATCATATTTATTTGTCAAACATTTATATAGTGCTTACTACACATCAGGTACTATATAAACTGTTATAAATATTAATATTAGCTAGTTTTAATGTACGTCATTCTATAAAGTAGGTATTATTCCTATTCTATTCTGTAAGTTAGGAAACTGAAGCAGAAAAGGGTTAAGCAATTTGTCTAAGGTCTCACATCTACTAAATGGTAGAGTGCTAGAGCAAGGATGAGGATCCAGACTGCTTTTAATCACTACAACTCTACTCTGCCTTGAGTGTAAGTAAATGAACTTCTGGTGGCCAAACACATACAGCAGTAAGTAATTATAGTCAAATATAAAGCATGGGGGTTATGTAAGAAATATACTTGCTATTTCTTTAAAGAATACTTATGCTAACAGTACCCGGTATACTGTAAAATCTCAGTTTGTGGACATAGACACTTTAGTCCTAACAGTTCTTTACATCATTTAAACAATCTATCTGAAGTCAAGAAATAATAAAAGTAATATGGAAGTGAAGGAAAAAGAGTAGAAGAGGAAGGAGGAAAAGGAGAAAGAGGATAAAGGAAGAGAAGGACAAGAAGGGAAGAAGGAAGAGAAAAGAGAAGGCACAGGACGCAGGGGAGGAGGGGGAAGAGGAAGAAGACACAGGGAGCAGAGAGAAAGAGAGGCGAGGGGAGCACAGAGGAGGCACACCGTGCTTCTACATTAAATTCACCCTTGGGTGGCCTTCTTAAAACGGGAGAGTGCTAAAGCTGCACGCATGGCTTTGCAGCTGGGACTGCAGCAGACTTGGCCTCATCCAGGGAGGGGCACCGGCCACGTGGTGCCTGCTGCCTCCCCAGCAAAGTCCAGCTGAGCAGGGCTCCAGTCAGCGGACCCACAGGCCCCCCATGGACAAGTTTCCAATGTGTGCTGGGGGTTTCACTCACAGGGCTCTGCCCACACTTAGGAGGTCAGAAGGCCATTTCTGTTTGCTCTGTTGGTTGTTCAGTTTGAATATCTTTACCGTATATAAAAGGCATTTTAAGTAATTTTTAAATGCTCTCTTGTAATAAGAACACTAATCTTCCTTAAAAAGACAAAAGGTTTATCTTTATCTTTCAATACATGTAATGGCTTTTTAGTTACAGCTTTAGAAATTGTAGATAACGTCTTTAAAGTTTAAACTTTACGATACACTTTATGATCAACACATTCTACCCTCAACCATTACAGTATCAATTATTCACTAATACTTCTATCTGAAAAAAATCATAAGAAACAGAACCAATCTGTATATTTTTCAAAGTCTTCATTTAGACTGTTTATTCAGGGTCTGAGTTCAAAACAGTTTAAAAATAATAAAGAAATCCATTTTTCATAGAAACATGTCAGTCCTTAACTACTGTATCAATTAAGAGAAAAAAATTTTTCATTTCTGTTCAGCCAATATGAATCTAAATAAGCTGCTTAAGTATACTTCATTTATTTAAAATAAATTCTAGACTAAAATAGAATAATGAAAACATTATTGAATCACACTGTATTAAATTACTGTGTAACGAGAGAAACAAGTTGAGACTTACATGCTTTCCTCCCCTACGATGCACACTGCAGAAAGGAGCTTAACCACATCCATCATCGTGCCAGGCTGCTCAGGATCAATGGCTCTGGCTAGCAAAGAAAGACTCCTCTCTTCACTCATAATTCTTTCCAAGCCATACTACAGCATTTGGAGAAAAAGGGGTAAATTTTAGTGGTAAGAAAATGCAGTTATTAAAAGAATGTTTATAAGAAACTATACTCGTACATGTAGTAAAGTGAGAAAATATAAAGAATGTATAACATTCTAAAAAAAATTCATATAACTATTCCCTTTACATTAAAAACTAAAAAAATCAATCAAATACAGATGACCGCTCACAGGTAATTTTCAGCAACATAACTGACAATTATTAGATAGGCAGGTGGCCAACTAGAGAAAGGGAAAAGCAGTGAGGAATACTGAGATCCCCAACAGGCACACACAAAATGCACAGGAGGAACTCTCCTGTGGGAAGGAAGGCTGGTAGGAGGTACAGGACCACAGAGCACTGTCCGAGAATTACAGTGTGAACCCCTGGCACTACGTAAAATGCCAAGCAAAAAGTAAAACTCAATTTAATAGAAGCGTTTCAATACATCCAAAAGGTCACCATTTCAACATGTAATCACTACAAAGCATTTACTGATGAGATATTTTCACTTTTTCTTTTCTCCTAAGTATTCAAAATCCAATGTGTATTCCACACTCAGAGCACATCTCAGTTCAGAGTGGTCACATCTCAAGGGCTCAGGAGCCGCACGTGATAACCGCATTCCACACTGCAGGCCTAGACAGTAACACTTGGTTCATAAATGGGCAGAAGCTGAAGGGTGATTTGGGCTGATACCATGTAGAAACTACTGCAGAATATATGTATTCTGATCAGAATGATATTTTGTCATCAGAAAGACAACACATAATATTAATATAAATGGGATGATTTTGAATGTAAACAAGGTTTGTTTGCTACTGCTAGGATGTCACATCCTACTGGAAGATAAGGAATTATATTAACGACTCAGTATTTTGATTTAAAGATGTATACCTCTCTTAGGGCCCACTTACAATCTATGGGAGATAAGTATCAAATAACAGAGGATGAATGAAAGCAATACAACAGTACTATTTATTCACGCTACATCCCAGAGGATCCTTTTAAAGAGTGAGAAATTAGTTAAATAGAATTACTATTAATACCAAGCTCTAAAAAGGACCTTAATCCCAATTAAACTCAAAATTAGCATTAGATATCAGTATCACCAGGCTTCCCTGGTGGCTCAGAGGTTAAAGCTTCTGCCTCCAATGCAGGAGACCTGGGTTCGATCCCTGGGTCGGGAAGATCCCCTGGAGAAGGAAATGGTAACCCACTCCAGTATTCATGCCTGGAGAATCCCATGGACAGAGAAGCCTGGTAGGCTACAGTCCACGGGGTCGCAAAGAGTCGGACACAACTGAGCGACTTCACTCACTCATTCACTCATCAGTATCAAAGTTAAATCTGTAACAATCTTAGATCCAAATGCTTTGAGTGCTATGAAATCTTATTTATCTTTCCTATCTTATAAATGGCATTTATTTAAAGAAGCTTCACATTGTAGTGAAATATTGCACTCACTTCAAACCACTGTCTAAGGAACACAGGTAAAAAGAAGGAAGTACAAACAGAAGGGCCAAGGGCCCCAGGGTATGATTTCTGAAGTGACTTCTCTATCCTGTTGGCCACAAGGAAATGTTTACAAAGAAGCAGCCAAGAAATGCTCACTTTTGTGATATCCGAAGCTGTTTCATACCTGGAAACAAAGAAAAGCAGGCATGGAGCCAGAGACTATAACATGCCTTGACAATCATTCCAGGGAATTGTCAGAGGTTTGTAAATTATCACTGAGACCCAATTCAAAAAGTCAATCAGCCACTGATTACCAAGTACCAAAAGGCTGGCTCTGTCCTAATAACCTGAGGCTAGCACTTCCCTGCCCTTCCCACACACTGGGCTGGCCTGGGCCAGCACCTGCCCTTCCCGCATCAGAATGGGAGCATTCCCTGATCTCTTGGTTCCCACCAGCGTCCTGTGAACTCAAAGCTTCTTCACAGGCAATATTCTCTTGACTTTGCCAATAGAATATTGGACGGTGCTTGTTTTGAGACTGGAAGGAGGCCAGATTACCACAAATGAGTATCTAAAGCTAAAGACTGAACTGCTTCATACTTCTATAGAATTTTTCTCATTCGATTATTTAAAAAAATAATAATAATAAAACAAAACCCACGGACTGTGAGAGAAACAGTCAACTTACCAGCACTGGCATTCAAAGTGCATTAAATAAAGGCTACTATAAGGTTAGAGAGATGATGGCAAATTGCGGAAGGTCTGAGAATGTCTCTCCACTTAATGTCAAGGATCCACTTCAGATTATAGGAAAACACACGCGTTCTAAACTGAGAACCAGTGCCAGGTTCCATTTGCATTCTACTTGAGGCCTATTATTACTTAAGAGATGGAATTTCGGGCCACTGAAGTTGTGTTCGATGGGGGAAGGTGAATCCCCTAAATCCTGTGTAGCATGCCTAACACACGAACACTAGTGCTGAATAACTATCCACAATGAGTTAATCCCAGCAGCAAAGAGGAAGAAACTGGCTTCAGGAACAAGGCGAGCTAGCTGAGTGCCATAAGAAACACACCAAAAGCTATCTTGGTTTTTATTTTCTCATAAATAATCAAAATTTTCTTCTAGTTAAAAACTACTATAAACTTCTATTTAGTATTCTATTGCATGCAATGCTATTAGATTTGCTCATAATAGGTATCATACTTGTTTTTTCTCTTAAAGACTATATTTTTCATCATTCAATTAACTTTTATACAGATTTGACAGTAGGTACGGGAAAAAAAATTAACCAAAAAATCCCACATACAATTAACTTTACAATTCAGACATTAAAATACTAATTCCAAGTACCAGTAAAGTTTTTTAGTAATTTTTTATTTGTATCAGCATGAGTGGTAGCAATAAATGCAAATGATAATATATTTAATGTATATACATAAACTATATATAAACTCCATATACATAAACTAGAAACAAAATGATCCACTACTATAACAATTAAATCACATTATATTAATTAGAATATAAACACATAAAGTTTACTCTCTTTCCAATTTGATCTCAAACCAAGTAAGAATATTACCTCCTATATAACCCCTCACTTTAACCATGACATTCTTCTCAAATTCAAATTATGATTCAAATACTCCTTTGGTTTTTAAAAAACATTCCTGAGTTTTTTTTACTCAGCTTTCACCACTGATATTCCCAATTCATATTCCTACTTTAGGCGGTCCCACCCCCCACCCCAACTGCCGCCACAGCAAGTATTACAGGCTCAGTTGGGAAACCCCTTATTAACAGTCTGATTCCTTTATTCACTAAGTTACATAACATATCTAAAATCAAACTGTCACAGAACAATCAGTTCAACATAGAATGGGGTTGTGATTTCTATAACAGAAATTTTCCCTGAAATTATATCTGATTAGAGAAAGCATGGAGGTTAAAAATATTTCATTGGCTAAAAACAGAAATTTAGGCTTCAGAAAATGATGAAAAATTCATAAATAGTCCAGTAAGAAAAATAATTAGAAAATGTAACTTTTTGCTGCATTTAATCAATAGAAAAGTAAATGTTAATAATTTAACAAGTACTTAAGTATGAAGTTCTCTAAGGATTTATTTTTTAAATGAATTTTTAAAAATTATCAGAACTATACAGTTTTGCCATAAAACACACATCATCTACCATAGGTAAAATTTCCTCTCCCACTGTCTAATGAAAGAAAACACTTATCATTTTTGCACACGATCAGGAGGTAGATGCATTTATATGTTAGAGCTAGAGACACATCCTGGAACAGAGCTAACTTCTGCAGTTAACAGTATGAAAGAAAAGAAACACTGTTAGAGAAACCGAACTTCAGTACAGGGCAAAACCATTTCTCTCTTCTAATGTATGCTCCTTAAATATTCAAACTGCAGATTCGCCATATTATATTTGGTTTCAATATTACAGCTGACTCTTGCACATCACAGGCACTACGGGCACCAACTCCTCAGGCAGTCAAAAATCTGAGTATAATACTTGATTCCCCAAAAACTTACTTACTTAGCCTACTCTTGACTCCTTACCAATAACAAAAACAGTTGATTAATATATTTTATATGTCAAATGCATTATATACTATATTTTTAAAATAAGGTAGAGAAAAGAAAATGCTATTGAAAAAAACCATAAGGAAGACAAAATACTTTTACAGTACAAATATGTATTTATTTAAAAAATCCTCAAGTACGTGGATCAGTGAAGTTCAAACATGCATTGTTTAAGCATTAGCTGCACTTGCATTAAGTATCATTGCTCCACCTCTGGGATCTGTTCATATCTGTTCACATTAATTTCATTAAAGATTTAAATTCCTAGATTATAAAAACTAAGTTTTTCCAACTTAATTCTTTGGTAATAAGTATTACTGAAGATCATATTTAATAATCATGTATGACTTCCAAGCTGATTCATGCTATACTTTTGAAAATTAAAAAGGAAGGAAGGGAAGAAGAAAGAGGAGCCAAAACGCAGACAGACAGGGAGGTACTGAGGTAGGGAGGAAGGACAGGAGGAAAAGAGAATTAATCTGTGTACAAAGAATGAAACAGCAGAAGAGGGTCTATTTATCCCCAAGTATCTCCTGTTGATACACAGTTCATTTGACACAAAACCAGAACAACACAATTCAATATTTTTCCATTATAAACTGAAGAGCTTACCAAAGCAATACATTACTTTGGTGCAAATTCTGTATTACATAACTCCACTTCATAAAAATTTCTGTAAGAACTAATAAAGAACAATACAGCTACCTATGTGCATACCTGGGTATTCATCAAGGCCTTCAGACACTGTATGACTTTGTGCTGATTCTTCTTCACAATTGTTTCTTGTCTGCATGAAAGATATCAGTGTTGGAATCATCCATGGACATGCAAATGTAGCTTAACTGGAAATAATGATTAGCAATACTTACATTTTGCCACTAATCAGCTTTTCCAAGATGTCCAGTAATAATCCAAGCCCCTCATGTCCAAAGCTTTCCACCCAACTGAAAAACAGAAAAACCGACAGTCTTATATTAAGTCAGTATTGGAGTTTTATCATGATAATGACATATACTCACAAATATTCTGCACTTGTGATAATCTAGTCATAACTACAACAAAAGAATAACACTATAATATAAAGGTATTCATGATTCACAATCTTAGTTGTGAAAGCAGCAGCAATGATGGGACAGCCAATGGGATGCGGACCCCAGCTTGCACTCAGCTTTGTGAGAGCTTCGCATGCCCAGAGCGCCCCTACCCCATGTCCACTGACATCACATGAGCAGTTAAAACCTGCCATGTTGGAAGTACTGACACGACAGAAGCAGCTGACACTGCTGGTCAGAGCACCACCTCACCCAGAGAGCTGGCGGTTAAACATTCACCAGCTCACCACTGGGCAAGCCCCAGTCTAGACTGTTCCGAAGAGCAGACACTGGGCAAGGTAGCAACATTTGAAGAGACAGGACTCTGGTCTACATAAAGAAAAAGATTACTGAAAAATGTAGTCAAAATACTGTAAAAAGCATGTTCTATGAGAATTTTCCAAATCACTAAAATACATCCTTATACATGTTAACAATTTCTTAAAATTTCAAACTTCATCTGTATTTTTCAAAAAAGCTTCATTATTATTTTTAAATGAGTATTTCCATCTTGACACAACCACCTCCATTCTGTAAACCCATTAATATAATCAGAGTATGTATGTAACTGGGATTTCCACTGGTGGCTCAGTGGTAAAGAATCCACTTGGCAATGAAGGAGGTATGGGTTCGATCCCTGGGTCAGGAGGATTCCCTGGAGAATGAAACGGCCACCTACTACAGTATTCTTGTCTAGAAAATCCCTCAGACAGAGGAGCCTATGGTCCATGGGGTTGCAAAGAGTCAGACACGAATGAGCGACTTCACTTTCACCTTCCCTTAGCAACTAAAGAACAACATGTAAGTAATTAGGATAACTCTGCCAACAGACAACAGCTCACACCTATTATAGTAAAACTACCCTAGGAGAATCAGCAGTGATCTGAAAAACCTAGCACAATAAATAAAATAATGGTAACAATTTATCTTATAAAAAGTGGGGGAAAGGCAGGTAAGGTAGTCTGGTATTCCCATATCTTTCAGAATTTTCCACAGTTTGTTGTGATCCACACAGTCAAAGGCTTTAGCATGGTCAATAATGCAGAAATAGATGTTTTTCTGGAACTCTCTTGCTTTTTCGATGATCCATCGGATATTGGCAATTTGATCTCTGGTTCCTCTGCCTTTTCTAAAACCAGCTTGATTTTAACCTCCACCCAAAAAAGAATCTGCCATTTAGATTGACAGACTCTTCTCAAACCATTTTACTCATCTCTTATCCATAAGAATAATTCAAGAATGCACTTAACAAATTACCTGTAGTCATTTCAAATCTACTTTCACGTTTCATGAAAACACCTATAACATCCCACTTAACTCCTTGATGACATCCTATTCTGTACTTACTCTAATTTCACTTGCAGCAGGGAAGCTTGAAATCAAACACACAAGAAGTAATTAGAGGGTTTTTTGAGAGCTGGCACTAAGATATGTGGACAGACTCTGCTCATCAGGCCCTCCTGTCTTAGTACTTCACAGTAAAAGTTAGTGAATTTCAACAATCTCTGTTTTCAAAAGTATACCCATAAAAAATATTCTAAAGCTAATATAAAGATCATTCATACTTACATCACTTTCAATCGTTATGCAAAACAAACTTGCTACTCCTAAAACTGCCTTATAACAAAATACACAGATACTTTAAAATTATACTAATGGAAAAAGAAGATGCTACTGCACATAATTCCCAGGTGCTGCCAGTGGTAGAGAACCCAGCTGCCAATGCAGGAGATTTGAGACACGGGCTTGATCCCTGAGTCGAGAAGATCCTCTGGAGGAGGGTATGGCAACCCACTTCAGTATGCTTGCCTAGAGAATCCCACGGACAGAGAAGCCTGGCGGGCTACAGTCCGTAAGGTCACACAGAGTCGGACACAACTGAAGCAACTTAGCACACACACACGCATGCACATAGTATGTTCATGTTGGAGCCCACTATAAAATTTAGGAAGCATATCAATCCAGGTAAATCAAGTCTGACTAATAAATAATATTAATAGAACAGAGCTATTTCAAAAATTTATCATTACTAATATAACAACTAATAATAGAATACTGGGATCCACAGAAGTTCTCAAATCAACTATTTCTGGACAAACTAAATAACTGTTTTCTACAAAGCAGAATATGAATCATTACAGTAAAAATCACACCCAGTCATGCATATTCAGTTCAGTTCAGTCACTCAGTCGTGTCCAGCTCTTTGCAACCCCATGGACTGGAGCACACCAGGCTTCCCTGTCCATCACCAACTCCTGGAGTTTACTCAAACTCATGCCCATTGCATCGGTGATGCCATCCAACCTTCTCATCCTCTGTCATCCCCTTCTCTTCCCACCTTCCATCTTTCCCACCATCAGGGTCTTTTCAAATGAGTCGGTTCCTCGCATCAGGTGGCCAAAGTATTACGCATGAACTAATTCTCTATAAAAGCTGAATGTAAAGAAGCACTATACCCTGTTACTTTACACGATAAGCCTTTAACTCATGGTGGGAATTGATTTATCAACAACAATAAAATCAGAGAGGCTGGCAACAGCCTTCTGAAAGCCAGACTACACTTTACATTTTGTAAAACATACCAAAAACAGGGCAAGTCAGACAGGATGCAGGAAGAGGAAGCTAAGATGCTTGATAACAAAAGAAGCACTAATATTTAAACATAAAATGAAAGCTGGTGAATGCAATTACTGAATATGTAATGGTTTAAAACAAAATAAATGCATAAAAAGGTTTCTTGTTTTTCTTAAAAATTTGCAAGACCAACATATTGTATTAAGAAGTTATCACTCACAAACTCATTGTCCCAAAAGCTTTGCCCTCAGCCCTACAATTTTCAGCAGTTATTTTTAAGAGTAGGGGCAAATATCATCTCCTATCTTTCCTGGAAAAGATGTTCAAGATAAAAAAGTGATATTGAGTAGGTAGGTTTGCAGTCCTGACAGAGGTTTATTAAAATCCATAGCTTTCTACAGAAGTGAATAATTTCTCATCATCAATGTAAGAAGCAACCTGGAAAAAAAAATTATCAACTGATCTATAGACAATGAATCTTCAGGAAACAAAATCTGTGCTATGTATTCTGTGCCTGTCAGCACAGCGTCATAGGGCACCACGGGTTTAACTAAAATTTGCACTCATGAATGAAGAAGCTCTGTGCAACTGTTTTTTATTCATGAATAGAAATGACAGAGATTAGTATGACATTTGTAATGGAAAAAAAATTGCTTTAAAACAGCAAAAAGTAACATGCTAAGTACTAATTTAACACAAAAGCTACCTCTTAAAATTATACGACAGGAAATACCAAACTCTTCTCTTTTAATTGCTTCAAGATTCTAAGTGTATTACCATTTAGCACTTCCTAGAAGGGTCTCAATGCAGAAGAAAAAAAAGAGGTGAAATACTAACAGAAGAAGAAAGGAAAAAAAAAAAAGAGGAGGCAGAGGGGCAGCTGGTCTTGGATTAAATGTTCAAACCACCTTTAAATGTTCAAAGAAGCTTAGGCTTTGAAAACTGTTACTTCTTGCAGACACAGGATGACATCAAAAGTGCAAAGTGGTTTCTGGTGTATTTTTGGCTTTATGAAACAAATACAGTCACCTCAAAAAGCAAAAATGGTAATCGGGTCTCAAATTTACTTCCTGGCCAAAGAAAAGCACTATCTGTTTCCTACAGACAAAAGTTATTACCTCTCTTCCCAAGTGTGCTCTAAAGAAGAAAAAGACAAACGCATCACAGATTGTCAGAGGTGGAATAAACCTACCAGATAGGGACCATTGCTTATTTGTGTTTAAATCACCTGGCACAGACTAAGTCTGGCACAGACTCAAATGGTTTTAGAACGAAGCTGAAGAACCTCCCACGCTGATCCTTGAACAACACAGCTTAAGGTCACTGACCCCCCACTTGGTCAAAAATCAGTGTATGACTATAGTCAGCTCTCCATATCCATATCTGGGGTTCCTCCATATCTGCAGATTTAAGCAAGCTCAGATTGTGCAGTATAATAGTATTCACAACCGAAAAAAATCCACTTAGAAGTGGACTCATGTGGTTCAAATCCATCCTGTTCAAGGGTCAACTGTATAGGTAACAGGTCACCTTAAGAGAAGCTAAGGTCGCTTGAAACAGCATCTAGGTCTGCCAATGCCCAGGCTCCTGCCCGGAACTTTATACATGTAGCAAAAGGCACCAAGTGATGACATGCTCCATGCAGCATCACCGAGCCTGTCTCAGCCTTCGAAACAGAAACATCGATCGTGATCCCAGAACTAGTTCTTGTCCATCCTGAACCAAGGATGATGAACCTGAGTCCCTGTCCTACATCACACTTTAGGACTTGACTGCTGCTCGAAGGTTGACGTTTCACCACTACTAAAACAACCATTCATTAATCAAGTCAGTCAGCCGTTAGTAGGGGTTCACTGTGTGCTTCATACTGCACTCAGTTCAGTTCAGTTCAGTCGCTCAGTCCTGCCCGACTCTTTGCGACCCCATGGACTCCAGAACAGGCCTCCCTGTCCATCACGAACTCCCGGAGTCCACCCAAACCCATGCCCATTGAGTCGGTGATGCCTTCCAACCATCTCATCCGCTGTTGTCCCCTTCTCCTCCTGCCCTCAATCTTTCCTACCATCAGGGTCTTTTCAAATGAGTCAGCTCTTCGCATCAGGTAGCCAGAGTTTCAGCTTCAACATCAGTCCTGCCAATGAACACCCAGGACTGATCTCTCCTTGGATCTCCTTGCAGTCCAAGGGACTCTCAAGAATCTTCTCCAACACCACAGTTCAAAAGCATCAATTCTTCGGTGTTTAGCTTTCTTCACAGTCCAACTCTCACATCTATACGTGACCACTGTAAAAACCATAGCCTTGACTAGACAGACCCTTGTTGACAAAATAACGTCTCTTGCTTTTTAATATGCTGTCTAGGTTCCTTCCAAAGAGTAAGCGTCTTTTAATTTTATGGATGCAATCACCATCTGCAGTTATTTTGGAGCCCAAAAAACTAAAGTCAGCCACTCTTTCCACTGTTTCCCCATCTATTTGCCATGAAGAGATGGGACCAGATGAATGAGAAATACAAAGCTGAAAAAACACGTTCTCTGCCCTTAAAGAAAATGCACAGACTATCAGTTAAAAGAAATGTCAAGCAAAATTATTTCCATAATGTAAGTAGCACTATAATCATGGCAACAAAGGAACTGAAGGTGCAGCAGCATCGACCCCTCCAGGGGCCAAACAGGCTGATGTCTGCCTTGAGTCTTAACAGATCAGTGGCAGAAAGAAATAGAAGTCGCTAAGCCAGAGGGAACACGTGCAAAACCATTAAATACGAAAGGTAAGGCCTATGCCAAGCACAAGTAGCTGGATCAGGACCTTGTAATAAACACATAACAAGGACCTTGTGTAAAACCTATGCACAGTCAGCACTTCATATCCACCAGTTCAACAAACTGCAGAACGAGAACATTTGAAAAAACAAAAATTCCAAAAAGTTCCAAAAGGCAAAGGATGAACTTGCCACATACCAGCAACTATTTACATAGCCTTTCTGTTGTATTAACACCAATTTGCCTAGCCTAATTTACATTGTATTGTGTATTATAAGCAATCTAGAGATGATTTAAGGTATACATGAGAACGCATATAGATTATATGCAAACACTACTTTATGTAAGAGACTTACACATCACCTGATTTTGGTGCTGACCACGCAAATGAAGGAATGACTGAACAATGCCACGGGCACTGACAGGCCACGGCAGGGGAGGCAGCCACCACTGGGTGCACATGTGCCAGGCAGAGCAACCCCACTCCCGTCCCACTAAGACGGTCACGTCCTAACAGCAGAAGCTAGGAAGGCATTGCCTTGCACGAGAAATGGGAAATTAATTACAGAGTTATGACTACTATCATATGACTTTAAAATAGAGAAACTAGATTATCCAGAAGAGCCAAATATAATTACATAATTCACTAAAGCTGAGACCCTTCCCCAGCTGGGTTAGAGAGATGATACGGAAAAGAGATTCACAGCTTGAGATGGACACAACGTGCCGTCAGAGGCTGTAAAGATGGAGGAAGGGGCTATGAGCCCCAAGGAATGCCCAGGGAATCTAAAAGGTTGAGACAAGTATAAACTGACAGCAAGCAAGGAAACCCGGATGCCAGTCCCAGGACTGTGGGAACTGAATTCTGCTAATAACCCAAAAAATCAAGCAAACAGGGCTGGGTCTTCTCATTCTTGAACACAGGATATCTCTTCATTTATTTAGACCTTCTCTGATTTCCTTCATCATAATTTTGTAGGTTTCAGCATATAAATCCTATAGATAATTTGTTAAATTTACAATAGAGTTTTTTTGGAGGAGTGAAAAAGTGTCGTTTTCCAAAAGTAATTCCTAGCATACAGAAATACAATGTATCACTTTGTTCAGGTGAAAAAAAAAAAAAAACAGAAAATAAAAATATACCCTCTGAGGAAGCTCTATACAGTCAGCAAATACATGACAGGGAGCTGACTGTGGCAGAGTCAGACTTAAATTGAAGAAAGTAAGGAAAACAACTAGACCATTCAGGAATGACCTAACTCAAATCACTTACAATTATATAGTGGAAGTGACCGATCCAAGGGATTAGATCTGACAGCCAGAGTGCCTGATGAACTATGGATAGAGGTTCGTGACATGTACAGGAGGCAGTGATCAGGACCATCCCCAAGAAAAAGAAATGCAAAAAAGCAAAATAGCTGTCTGAGGAGGCCTTACAAATACCTGTGAAAAGAAGAGAAAGAAAAAGCAAAGGAGAAAGGGCAAGATATGCCCATCTGAATGCAGAGTGCCAAAGAATACCAAGGAGATATAAGAAAGCCTTCCTCAGTGATCAATGCAAAGAAGTAGAGGAAAACAAAAGAATGGGAAAGATGAGAAATCTCTTCAAGAAAATCAGAGATACCAAGGGAACATTTCATGCAAAGATGGGATCAATAAAGGACAGAAACAGTATGGACCTAACACAAGCAGAAAATATTAAGAAGAGGCGTAAAGAATATACAGAAGAACTGCACAAAAAAGATCTTCATGACCCAGATAACCACGATGGTGTGATCATTCACCTAAAGCCAGACACCCTGGAATGTGAAGTCAAGTGGGCCTTAGGAAGCATCACTACGAACAAAGCTAGTGGTAGAGATGGAATTCCAGCTCAGCTACTTAAAATCCTAGAAGATGATGCTGTTAAAGTGCTGCATTCAATATGCCAGCAAACTTGGACAACTCAAAAGTGGCAACAGGACTGGAAAAGTCAGTTTTCATTCCAAATCCAAACAAGGGTAATGCAAAAGAATGTTCAAACTACCGCAAAACTGCACTCATTTCACATGCTAGCAAGGAAATGCTCAAATCGTTCAGCTAGGCTTTAACAGTGCGTGAACCAAGAACTTTCAGATGTTCAGTTCAGTTCTCTCACTCAGTTGTGTCCAACTCTTTGCAAACCCATGAACTGCAGCACTCCAGGCCTCCCTGTCCATCACCAACTGCTGGAGTTCACTCATGTCCATCGAGTCGGCAATGCCATCCAGCCATCTCATCCTCTCTTGTCCCCTTCTCCTCCTGCCCCCAATCCCTCCCAGCATCAGAGTCTTTTCCAATGAGTCAACTCTTCGCATGAGGTGGCCAAAGTACTGGAGTTTCAGCTTAACATCAGTCCTTCCAAACAACACCCAGGACTGATCTCCCTTAGAATGAACTGGTTGGATCTCCTTGCAGTCCAAGGGACTCTCAAGAGTCTTCTCCAACACCACAGTTCAAAAGTATCAATTCTTCAGCGCTCAGCCTTCTTCACAGTCCAACTCTCACATCCATACATGACCACAGGAAAAACCATAGCCTTGACTAGATGAACCTTTGTTGGCAAAGTAATGTCTCTGCTTTTGAATATGCTATCTAGGTTGGTCATAACTTTCCTTCCAAGGAGTAAGCGTCTTTTAATTTCATGGCTGCAGTCACCATCTGCAATGATTTTGGAGACCCAAAAAACAACGTCTGACACTGTTTCCACTGTTTCCCCATCTATTTCCCATGAAGTGGTGGGACCGGATGCCATGATCTTAGTTTTCTGAATGTTGAGCTTTAAGCCAACTTTTTCACTCTCCTCTTTCACTTTCATCAAGAGGCTCTTTAGTTCCTCTTCACTTTCTGCCATAAGGGTGGTGTCATCTGCATATCTAAGGTTACTGATATTTCTCCCGGCAATCTTTATTCCAGCTTATGCTTCTTCCAATCCAGCGTTTCTCATGATGTACTCTGCATAGAAGTTAAATAAGCAGGGTGACAATATACAGCCTTGACGTACTCCTTTTCCTATTTGGAACCAGTCTGTTGTTCCATGTCCAGTTCTAACTGTTGCTTCCTGACCTGCATACAAATTTCTCAAGAGGCAGGTGGTCTGGTATTCCCATCTCTTTCAGAATTTTCCACAGTTTGTTGTGATCCACACAGTCAAAGGCTTTGGCATAGTCAAGAAAGCAGAAATAGATGTTTTTCTGGAACTCTCTTGCTTTTTTGATGATCCAGCAGATGTGGGCAATTTGATCTCTGGTTCCTCTGCCTTTTCTAAAACCAGCTTGAACATCAGGAATTTCATGGTTCACATGTTGCTGAAGCCTGGCTTGGAGAATTTTGAGCGTTATTTTACTAGCGTGTGAGATGAATGCAATTGTGTGGTAGTTTGAGTATTCTTTGGCATTGCCTTTCTTTGGGATTGGAATGAAAACTGACCTTTTCCAGTCCTGTATCCACTGCTGAGTTTTCCAAATTTGCTGGCACATTGAGTGCAGCACTTTCACAGCATCAACTTTCAGGATTGAAATAGCTCAACTGGAATTCTATCACCTCCACTAGCTTTGTTTGTAGTGATGCTTTCTAAGGCCCACTTGACTTCCAATTCCAGGATGTGTGGCTCTAGGTGAATGATCACACCATCATGATTATCTGGGTCGTACAAGCTGGATTTAGGAAAGGCAGAGGGACCAGTGATCAAATTGCCAACATCCTTTGGATCACAGAAAAAGCAAGAGAATTCCAGAAAAACATCTTCTGCTTCATTAACTATGCTAAAGCCTCTGACTTTGTGGCTCACAATAAACTGTGGGAAATTCTTAGAATAGAATACCAGACTACCTTGCCTGCCTCCTGAGAAAACTGTATGCAGGTCAAGAAGCAACAGTTAGAACCAGACATGGAACAATGGACTGGTTCAAAGCTGGGAAAGGAGTACATCAAGGCTGTATATTGTCACCCTGCTTATTTAACTTAGATGCAGAATACATCATGCCAAACGCTGGGCTGGATGAAGGACAAGCTGGAATCAAGACTGCCGGGAGAAATATCAATAACCTGAGATAGGCAGATGACAATAGCCTTATGGCAGAAAGTGAAGAAGAACTAAAGAGCCTCTTGATGAAGATCTAAGAGGTGAAAAAGCTGGCTTAAAACTCAACGTTCAAAAAATAAGATCAAGGCATCTATCTTATGCCATCGGTTCAGTTCAGTTCAGTTCAGTCGCTCAGTCATGTCCGACTCTTTGCAACCCCATGAATCGCAGCATGCCAGGCCTCCCTGTCCATCACCATCTCCCGAAGTTCGCTCAAACTCACGTCCATCGAGTCAGTGATGCCATCCAGCCATCTCATCCTCTGTCGTGCCCTTCTCCTCCTGCCCCCAATCCCTCCCAGCATCAGAGTCTTTTCCAATGAGTCAACTCTTTGCATGAGATAGCCAAAGTACTGGAGTTTCAGCTTTAGCATCATTCCTTCCAAAGAACACCCAGGGCTGATCTCCTTTCACTTTATGGCAAATAGATGGGGAAATAGTGAAAGACTTTCTTTTCTTGGGCTCCAAAATCACTGCATATGGTAACCGCAGTCATGAAATTAAAAAAAAATTTGTCCTTGGAAGAAAAGCTATGACATACCTAGAGATTGTATTAAAAAGCAGACGCATTACTTTGCTTACAAAGTTCCACATAGTCACAGTGACGGTCTTTCCAGTAGTCACATATGGATCGGAGAGTTGAACCATAAAAGAAGCTAAGCACCGAAGATTGATCCTTTTGAACTGTCGTGTTGGAGAAGACCGTTCAGAGTCCCTTGGACTGCAAGGAGATCAAAGCAGTCAATCGTAAAGGAAATCAGTCCTGGATATTCATTGGAAGGGCAGATGCTGAAGCTGAAGCTCCAATACTTTGGTCACCTGACGAGAAGAGCCAACTCATTGGAAAAGATCCCTGATTTGGGGAAAGACTGAAGGCAGGACGAGAAGGGGGCGATGGAGGATGAGATAGTTTGATGGCATCACTGACTCAATGGACATAAGTTGAGCAAACTTCAGGAGATGGTGAAGGACAGGGAAGCCTGGCATGCCGAAGTCCATGGGGTTGAACAGAGTTGGACACAACTGAGTGACTGAACAACAACTCTCAGAATGTTTAGGTGCCTAGTACTCTACTGTCAACTGCACGCCCACAGTTGTACAGCAGAGCTCTAAAACTTTCCTCTTGCAAAACACACTGATTTTTATCTTGAATCCTGTAATCTTGCTGAACTCAGTTCAAATTAGTTCTTGAACTTTGTGTAAATAATTATGTCATCTCCAAAATGGACAATTTTATTTCTTCTTTTCTGATTCATATGTATTCTATTTCATTTGTGGCCTCACTGCTCTGGCTAGAACTTCTAGTTGATTAAGAGTGTAAGAGGGAATGTCCCTACTTTGCACCAAATCACAGGGAAAATCATTCAGTTTTTCACCATTAAATACGACAGTATTGATAGCTCTAAGCCTTTTTTGTAGACTCATGTTATCAAGTTAAAGTACCCCTATGCACTAGTTTCCTACGATTGCTATAACAAAGTGCCACACAGTGGGTGACTTAAAATAACAAATTATTCTCATAGTTCTGGAGGATGGACGCTCAAAATTAAACTGTCAGAGAAGAATCAGACTCCCTCTGAGGCTATGGCGAGAATTCTCCCTGCCTCCTCTTAGCTTCTGGTGTAACTGTTAATCTAGGCCCATCCTGTCATCACATTGTGTGCTCTCTGTGTCTCTTGTTTTCTTATAAGGACACCACTTATATGGGATTAAAAAGTAGAAGTGCTAGTCGCTCAGTCGTGTCTAACTCTTTGTGACCCCATGGACACCCACCAGGCTCCTCTGTCCATGGGATTTCACAGGAACGAACGCTGGGGTGGGTGGCCATTCCCTTCTCCAGGAGATGCTCCCAACTCAGGGATCAAACCCACATCTCCTACATTGCAGGCGGATTCTTTACTGTCTTAGCTGATTACCAGGGAAGCCAATAAAAGACTACATCTGCAATAAAGTCACATTCTAAGGCGTCAATTAGAATTTAAACACATCTTTCTGGGAAACACAATCCAATCCATAACACCTGTTCTTATTTTACTGAGAGTTTTTATCATGAAATAGGTGTTGGGTTTTGTCAAATGGCTTTGTCAGCATTGATTGATATGATCATGTGACTCTTTTTCTCTAACTTTATATAGTATATTACAAAAAGGATTTGTGTGTCTCTATTCATGATGGACACTGCTATGTAAAAGTAGGGGGTTTCTTTTTGTTTTGTCTTATTGTCTTTTTCTTTTTGCTATCTGTGCAAACTTTATAAAACAAATTGCAAACTGTTTCCTGCTTTTGTATTTTCTGCAAGAAACTGTAGAAATAATACTATTTTCTTCAAATGTTTGGTAGAATTCTCCAGCGAAATCATCTGTACTTGCTCTTTCAAGGAATTTTAAATTAGTAATTCAGTTTCCTTAATAGAGGTCTATTCAGATTTTCTGTCTCATCTTGGGTATGCTGTAGTACTTCATGCTTTTCAAAGAATCAGTCTTTTTCATCTTAACTAGTCAAATTTGTGTGTTTACAGTTGTTTGTAGCATTCCCCTATTACCTTCTTGATGTACGGCCTGTAGTGATACTCTGCTTCACTGCTGGTATTAGTAATTTGTCTTCTCTTTGTTCCCTCATTAATATTAATAAAGGCTTGTCAATTTTATCAATCTCTCCAAAAATCTAGCTCCTTCTTTCACTGACTTACTCTATTGTTTTTCTGTTTTCAATTTAATTGATTTCTACTATTTATTATTTCCCTCCTTTTGCTTACTTTGAGCTTATGTGGTCCTTTATTTATTTATTTATTTATTTGGCCTTGCGGCAAAGTTTATGGGATTTTAGTTCCCCAACTAGGAATTAAATTCACACTCTCAGCAGATTCCTAACCAGTGCACCACCAGGGAATTTTCATTTTGTTGGGGTTTTTTTTGATTCTTAAGGTGTTACCTAAAATTACTGATTTGAGGCTTCTCCTTGTTTCTAATGTATGTGTTCAGTGCTATAAATTTCTGTCTCAGTACTACTTTAGATGTGTCCCACAAAATTTTTAATGTTGCATTTTCATGTTGTATGCAGATCAGATCAGTCGCTCAGTCGTGTCCGACTCTTTGCGACCCCATGAATCGCAGCACGCCACGCCTCCCTGTCCATCACCAACTCTGAGTTCACTCAGACCCACATCCATCGAGTCAGTGATGCCATCCAGCCATCTCATCCTCTGTCGTCCCCTTCTCCTCCTGCCCCCAATCCCTCCCAGCATCAGAGTCTTTTCCAATGAGTCAACTCTTCGCATGAGGTGGCCAAAGTACTGGAGTTTCAGCTTTAGCATCATTCCTTCCAAAGAAATCCCAGGGCTGATCTCCTTCAGAATGGACTGGTTAGATCTCCTTGCAGTCCAAGGGACTCTCAAGAGTCTTCTCCAACACCACAGTTCAAAAGCGTCAATTCTTCAGTGCTCAGCCTTCTTCAGAGTCCAACTCTCACATCCATACATGACCACAGGAAAAACCATAGCCTTGACTAGACGAACCTTTGTTGGCAAAGTAATGTCTCTGCTTTTGGATATGCTATCTAGGTTGGTCATAACTTTGCTTCCAAGGAGTAAGCGTCTTTTAATTTCATGGCTGCAGTCACCATCTGTAGTGATTTTGGAGCCCAGAAAAATAAAGTCTGACACTGTTTCCACTGTTTCCCCATCTATTTCCCATGAAGTGGTGGGACCGGATGCCATGATCTTAGTTTTCTGAATGTTGAGCTTTAAGCCAATTTTTTCACTCTCTACTTTCACTTTCATCAAGAGGCTTTTTAGTTCCTTTTCACTTTCTGCCATAAGGGTAGTGTCATCTGCATATCTGAGGTTATTGATATTTCTCCCGGCAATCTTGATTCCAGCTTGTGTTTCTTCCAGTCCAGCGTTTCTCATGATGTACTCTGCATATAAGTTAAATAAACAGGGTGACAATATACAGCCTTGACGTACTCCTTTTCGTATTTGGAACCAGTCTGTTGTTCCATGTATGCAGATAACACCACTCTAATGGCAGAAAGTGAAGAGGAACTAAGGAGCCTCTTGATGAAGGTAAAAGAAGAGAATGAAAAAGCTAGTTTAAAACTCAATATTCAAAAAACTAAGATTATGGCACCTGCCCCCATCACTTCCTGGCAAATAGAAGGGGGAAAATTGGAAGCAGTGTCAGATTTTATTTTCTTGGGCTCCAGAACCACTGAGGATGCAAAATTTAAAAGATGCTTGCTCCTCAGAAGGAAAGACATAACAAACCTAGCTCTAAGTATACTCAGTTGGTCAGTCATGTCTGACTCTGTGACGCAATGGACCGTAGCCCATCAGGCTCCAGTCCACGGGGTTTTCTAGGCAAGAATACTACAGTGGGTTACTATTTCCCTCTCCAGGGGATCTTTCCAACCCAGAGATCAAATTCATGTCTCCTGCATCTCCTGCACTGGCAGGCAGATTCTTTACCACTGAGGCACCTTTAAAGCCCACATGATAAATGTAGACAGTGTATTAAAAAGCAGAGACATCACCTTGCTGACAAAGGTCTGTTTAGTCAAAGCTATGGTTTTTCCAGAAGTCATGTACAGATATGAGAATTGGATCATAAAGAAGGCTAAAGTAATAAAGAATCCGATGATTTCAAATTATAATGCTGGAGAAGATCCTTGAGAGTCCCCTGGACTACAAGATCAAACCAGTCCATCCTAAAGGAAATCAACCCTGAATATTCATTGGAAGGACTCCTGCTGAAGCTGAAGTTCCAATATTTTGGCCACCTGATGCCAACAGCCAACTCACTGGAAAAGACCCTGATGCTGGACTGAATGCAAAAGGAGAAAGGGGTAGCAGAGGATGAGATGGCTAGATGGCATCACTGACTGAACAGACACAAATTGGAGCAAACTCTGGGAGATAGTGAAGGACAGAGGAGCCTGGCATGCTACAGTCCATGGGGTCACAAAGAGTCGGACACAACTTAGTGATCAAACAACAACAACAATTCTCATTTTCATTAAGTTTGGTATATATTTTTAATTTCCTTTAAGACATCTTCTTTGACCCAAGAACTATATGGAAGTGTATTACTTGCTATTGTTGTTTACTTTCCAGATGTTCAGAGATCTTCGTGTTATCTTTCTAATTTGAGACCATTTTGGTGAGAAAACACATTTGATATGATTTCACTTTTTTTTAAATGTGATGAGGTTTGTTTGCTCTCTAGCCCAAGACATGGTCTGTCTTGGTATATGTTCAGTGATAATAAGAAGGAATTCTGCTACCATTGGATGGATCCTATAAATGGATCCTATAAATGGATGGATCCTATAAATATATACTTTTGCTTGATGGCGGTGTTGAGTTTCTTATATACCCTCAGTGGTTTTCTGTTCATGTGTTGTATCAATTGTTAACTGAATTGTGAAGTCTCCAAATCTAATTGTGGATTTATCCATTTTTCCTTTCAGTTCTTCCTTTTTCTTCTTGCTTCTTGTGTTTTACACATCTGTGATTTGACACATACATGTTTAGGATTGCGCTTTTGGTGGTATGACTCATTATATACAATCAATCTCTTTTATTTCTTTACTCTGAGGTCTAAATTATATTAAAATAGCCACAAGTGCTTTTTTATTAATATTTATATATATATATATGTATAATATTTTTTACTTTCCATTTGCCTATATAAATATATTTGTAGTAAATTTCTGATAGAAAATATATAACTAGTGATATTTTTAATCAACTCTGCAAATCTCCTTTAATTAGCATATAACCATTTACACATAATATAATTGTTGATGTGTTAGTGCTTCATTCTACCATTTCTTGGCTTTTGTTTGTTCACTTTATCTTCCTTTTCCTGCTTTCCCACAGTTTATTTGCATGTGTTCACATTCCATTTTGATTTACCTACTGTGTTTTTATGTATATCTCTTTGTATTGCCCTTTGAAGTGACTGCTCTAGATGTTACGTCATAATGTAATCACATTTTTTCTTGGTGTCATCACTTCACAAGTCTGAATGAATTATAGAAATCTTCCCTACTGTTACGGATGGAAAAGTGAAAGTGAAGTCCCTCAGTTGTGTCCGACTCTTTGCAACCCCATGGACGGTAATCTACCAGGCTCCACCCTCCATGGGATTCTCCAGGCAAGAGTACTGGAGTGGGTTGCCATTTCCTTCTCCAGGGGATCTTCCTGACCCAGGGTTTGAGCCCAGGTTTCCTGCATTGCAGGCAGACGCTTTATCTGAGCCACCAGGGAAGACCACCAGAGATGGAAAAGTGTCCCTCAAAACTCATACGCTGAAGCCCAAAACCACAATGTGATTCCATTTGGAGATACAGTCTTTTAAGGAGTAATTAAACAAGGTCATAAGGGGAGGGCCCTAATCCAGTATGACTAGTGTCCTTCTAAGAGGAGGAGACACCAAGGATGCAGAGGAAGGGCCAAGTACAGACGCGGTAAGACAGCAGGCATCCACAGGTCAAGGAAAGGGGCCTCAGGAGAAACCAACCCTGTTGGCTGCTAGCCCCCAGAACTGTGAGAAAATAAATGTGTTGTTTAAGCCACCCAGTCTGCAGTTTCCTCCCTTTACTTTTCCCATTATAGATTATAGATTTTTTAAGTATTTCTTCCTCACAAATTTAGAATGGCAGACAGTGTTATAAATTTGGCTTCTACTATCAACTTTATAAACATCAAGAGAAGGAAAGTATATTGTATTGACTGTTACCTTTACTTACAGTTTTCTTTTCTTCTACCTAATATCCCAAGGCTCCTTCTTCTAGTTTTTCCTTTCTATGTAGAAAACATACTTTGCTCATTTTCTTAGGCTAAGTTTGCTGGCTAAAGATTCTCTTGGTTTTCTTCCCTTTGAATATGTCTTGATTTTCCTTCACTACTGAAGGATATTTTCACAGCATGTAAGATTCTGAGCTGATTGTTATTTCCTTTCTTCACACAAAACTTTCACCACTTGTTTTTGGCCTTCACAGTTTAATGAGAAATCCAAAGTCATTGAAGTTGTTTTTTCCCATAACTAAAGTGTAATTTCTTGCTGCTTTCAAGACTTTTTTCTCTGCCCTTAGTTTTCAGAAGTTTCACTATGATGTGTCTTAGTGTGAATTTCTTTGGGTTTATCCCACTTCTGGCTCATTCAATTTCTTTAATCTTTAAGTTGATGTCTTTTGCCAGATTTGAGGAGTATACAGTCACCGTTTCTTCAAGCAATTTTTTTTATCCTGCTCTCTTTCTCAAATCCTTCCAGGACTCTGAAGACAGAAAATTTAGACCTTTGATAATAGTACCATAGGCCCCTACGACTCTGTTCTTTTCATCTATTTATTTATTTTTCTCTTTATTATTTAGATTAGGTAATTTTTAATTTTAAGTATTCTACACTGCAGTTCACCAATTCTTTCCCCTCATCCCTAAATTTTGCTATTGAGCCCCCTCCAGTAAACTATTTTTTCTTTAATTTCAATCACTGTATTTTTCACTTACACAGTTTCCATTTGGATCTTCAAAGAAGAATAAAGTTTCTATTTCTTTGCTGAGACTTTTCATTTTTTTCGTTTGTTTCAGCATGTGTATAATTGCTAACTAGAATAGTTTTATGATGGCTGCTTTAAAAATCCTTGTCAGATAATTCCAGTATTTATGTCACCTCAGTGCTGGTATCTACAAACTGTCTTTTTTCATTCAGTCTGAGATCTTACTTCTTGGGATGACGATTTTATACTGAATCTGAGAAACTTGGGTATCAAGCTAGGAGATTTTGACCTCTTTAATCCTCTTGTTTCCAGGCTGGCTCCCTGTGACACTGCTCCAGTAGAGGACGGAGAGGCGGCACACCAACTCTGCCGGCTGGGAACTGAGCCCAGGCTCCGCGCCTGGCCTCCACTCAGGGGAGAGGTGCTTGACCAGGTGGGAGCGTGGGTTCCCCACCTGCCCTCCGTGGCACCTCTCTGGCAGGGAGAGACAGGACTGCCTCTTCATGCTCTGCACGTAACTTCCACCGGCACCAACATGGGAGGTGGAGAGAAGAGCGAGCTTGTGACTACTGGACTGTGGAGACAGT
This sequence comes from Bos grunniens, assembly GCF_055505025.1. Classification (NCBI taxonomy): domain Eukaryota; kingdom Metazoa; phylum Chordata; class Mammalia; order Artiodactyla; family Bovidae; genus Bos; species Bos grunniens. The sequence continues at coordinate 2,653,392 of NC_141176.1, read as the reverse complement.
TCTGACTCTCCGTGACATCCTATGGCGCCCCCACAGTGGGGAGAGACGAGCTCCGCGTTCCTGCGGCCTGGGGCTCTGAGTCCAGGGCTCTAGCAGGCTCTGATGGAGGGCTGGGTGAGGCAAGGGTTGTCCTCTGTGGTCCTCAGAAGGCCTGCACCGGTTAGTATCATAGCTTTCTATCTTGCCGGCTGCCTTTTCATGGCCCTTTGGCTTAAGAGTAAACAGCAGCCTTTTATCGGAATTCTGTCTGTGCTTACTGGTCTTTCTAGCTTGCTGACTTCTTTAGGTCCAAAGTTGCGGTAGAAGAGGCAAAAGAAAATCCAGAGAGCTCACCTTCATGTTATCTCTTGGGTCCCAAGATTCCTAGCCTATATGTCACTAGGGATTTATTTCACATACAATGTCTTATTCTTTTAGTTATGCCTAGTGGGAGGAATAGGTAAAAGTGTACCTACTCTGTCTTCTTAGAAACACAAGTCTGAAGCATCTACAGTTAACATGTGAGAATACAAAGAAACTCTCCACCAAGGCACCTGAGAAAAGACAGTGAAGATGACCTAATAAATCCTAAGGAACACACCAGAAACTAACACAACATTGTAAAGCAACTATACTTCAATAAAAAATATTTTTAAAAAATACAAATCATGTGGAAAGAGAAAATAGATAAGAGGCAGGGATCAACTGCTCAAGTGAGCTCAAATAAAAACCGAAAAGAACCATTAAAAAGCTCAATTCAAGACCAGTTTATAAATAACTCTGAACAGTAAAACAGTGATTGCAGAAGAATTAAAAAAGAAAAAGGGTGATAAGAGTAGACAAAATAAACATAACAGGGGACAAAGATTTGATGGCAGAAATTTGAAGGAAAAACAATTAAAATAAGCTTTAGGACAAACATAAAAAAAAGGATGCTAAAGCAGCAGGTAAGATAACTACTGAACATGGCATGGGCTAGGAAAAAATCCTTAATCAAAGAAACTTTTATGCCTACAAACTTGCTATGGAAATATGCTAACATATGTGAAGTTTAAAAAGTAGATATGGTAATATGGTATTTTACCATATGGTAATATGATATTTTCTACTTTTTTTTTCAAAAGTACATGTTCTTGTTCATATTTTGGAAATGAGTCATGTATGCAGAGCCACACAAACACATTGTTAATTATCTCCTACCCAATCAGCTCACTTACTTACCTACTGGCTTCCTCTTCATGTCTGAAATACAGGCTAACATCCATGGCAAAATGAACACTCCCTACATCCACAGACTTCTGCTCCCACTAAGAATCAGTTGGATTTGTTTCCAAACCCATTTTTGCAAGTTGCACTTCTTATTATATAATCTAAATTACACAGACAACAAATCATTGGGACGAGTTGCTGTTTCTATGAAAACTAAGTCTAATGCTTTGCAAACACTTTTTAAAAGATGACATTTAAAAAGTGCCATAGAAGTAGGTGTAGACACAAGTGTAAACTTACTGGGAGAGATCAAAGAGAAGTTTTCTTTAAGAGTAAGGACTGTATACTCAGGTTGCTCTGCAGAGCCCTCACAGTTCTGCTCCACAGACAACACCGCCACAAGGACAACGACACAGCTGTGGCTCGGGCAGGCAGCCTGTGTCCCCGCAAGAAGAGCTCTGGGCTCCACGCCTCATGTCCAGGAGCAAAATGCAGGCTGATGTTGTGAATCAAAAAAAACCCCACTAAGGGTATACATGAATCGTTCAGTTTATGGTTCCCTACTTTACCAACACTTTTAAATGAGCCCCACGGCAGTAAACAAGGGCGCTTCCTTACCCACCCCCACTTCCACCCAGCAGTTACAGTGTCTTTGCACACAGGTGATGCTGTTCATTTCTCTTTCATTTTGCTTTCGTGTACTGTTTATTTTCCAGGCAAGAATTTATACTTTTTGCTGTAAGACACTATGTTTTACTTACCAAAAATAATAATTTTCCACTAATGCCTAGGGAAATACAAAATTATTTTGCTAAAAATCAATATAAGGAGTTCTTGAGAGAGGAAAAAATATATTACTGGCCACATGTAACAAAGAAACAAATTTCAGATCTTAAACTTAGAAGGTCAATTTTAATACGTATAATATCCAGATCCAATTTATATTCCTCTGTCAGAGCACTATATCACCAATGCTGAATATAATTATAGCTTATTTTAAGCTTTCATTCTCACCCACTCTTAGCAAGGTGACTAAATATTAACACTTAAGATGAAGAGTTCTAGGGGAGAGTACAAGGCAATTAACATGCCCAGCAGGGCAAAACAAACACACCCACATCCCATTCAATAGTCTATCCACAAAATTTACACTATATTATACAGGCAGACAGGGAATTCAGGAACTAAATAATGCTCTGACTGTAAAACATACCAAACTTCAAAATACAAACAATTAATATGCATATTTTCTAGGAATTAACTTTTAAAGAAATTATGTACTTAAAACTATTCACCCCCCTCTAATATTAGATGAGATAATGAAGAAACAAAGTGAATAACCCATTCTCATAGTTATTTTAGCTACAATATATTAAAGGGGATAAAATGCTCAGAGAAAGTATTACAGATAAACTTAAAAGAAAAGCAGACTAACTGCAATGATGAAAAAATGAACCACCTTATACAAGAAACATGAGTTCTTTATCTTTAGATGAAACCGCAGGAAGAGAACTATGGATTTAAAATAATATATACCATTGGGTGAGCTTCCCAGGTGGTGCAGTGGCAAAGAATCCACCCGCTAATGCAGGAGACATAAAAGACACTTCCATCTCTGGATCAGGAAGATCCCTTGGAGTAGGAAATGGCAACCCACTCTAGTAGTCTTCCCTGGAAAATCCTATGGACAGAGTAACTGGTGGGCTACAGCTCAGGGGGTCACAAAGAGTTGGACGTGACTGAGCGACTGAACACATACACACATACCACTATGCGCTCCATTCAAAACTTGTCAACCATTAAAAGAAACAGACTGCAGAAAATGAAATAGCTTAAAACTATCAGATAGTTTAAGTGTTAGTAAGTAAATTTCTTAGTATCAAACGTATTTTTCTTTAGGAAAGCATTAACTAAATTATTCATTTCAAGTACAAACTAATTTGACAGCCAACATACATGGAAAGAAAAACTGTTACCACATTTCAGACCTTCCATTATTTGCTCCCATTCTAAATACTCGCCACTACTGCTCAATACTTCTCCACTACATCAGATCAATTCATAAACTTAATTATTAAGTTCATAATCTGCCCTTGATTCTATCAAGGTCATTCCTAGCTTCACTCACAAGGCTCCCCTCTACAGAATTGCCTCTTCTGTAACAAATGGAATGATCTCATCTTTCAAGGATCAATTCAAGTTTCCTTCTTGGTTCAGTTCAGTTTAGTTCAGTCGCTCAGTCGTGTCCGACTCTTTGTGACCCCATGAATTGCAGCACGCCAGGCCTCCCTGTCCATCACCAACTCCCGGAGTTCACCCAAACTCATGTGCATCGAGTCAGTGATGCCATCGGTGATGCCATCCAGCTGTCTCATCCTCTGTCATCCCCTTATTCTTCTGCCCCCAATCCCTCCCAGTAGCATCCTTCTTGTTTGAACTCTGGCTAATTTAAGTTTCTCCATTGGCTCAAAGAAGCAACAGTTAGACCCAGACAAGGGACTGGTTCAAAACTGGGAAAGGAGTATGACAAGGCTGTATATTGTTATGCTTCTTATTTAACTTATATGCAGAGTACATCATGCAAAATGCTGGGCTAGAGGAATCATAAGCTGGAATCAAGATTGTCAGGAGAAGTATCAACAATCTCAGATATGCAGATGATATCACCCTAATGGCAGAAAACGAAGAAGAACTAAAGAGCTTCTTGATAAAGGTGAAAGAGGACATCATGGCACCCTCATGATCATGAAGATCATGGCATCCAGTCCCATTACTTCATGGCAAATAGATGGGGAAAAAATGGATATAGTGATGGACTTTATTTTCTTGGGCTGCAAAATCACTGCAGACAGTGACTGCAGCCATGAAATTAAAAGATGCTTGTTCCTTAGAAGATGGGTATGACAAACCTAGACAGCATATTAAAAAGGAGAGACATCACGTTGCCAAGAAAGGTCTGTACAGTCAAAGCTATGGTTTTTTCAGCAGTCATGTTCAGATGTGAGAGTTGGACCATAAAGAAGTCTGAGCACTGAAGAACTGATGCTTTTGAACTGTGGTGTTGGAGAAGACTCCTGAGAGTCCCTTGGACTGCAAGGAGATCAAACCAGTCAATCCTTAAGGAGATCAGTCCTGAATATTCATTGGAAGGACAAATGCTAAGGCTGAAACTCCAATACTTTGGCCACCTAACATGAAGAGTCAACTCATTGGAAAAGACCCTGATGCTGAGAAAGGTTGAAGGCAGGAGGCGAAGGGGATGACAGATGAGATGGTTGGATGGCATCACAGACTATAGAGTCTGACCAGCTTTCACCTAAAAGTTTCACTGTGGGTCCCTTATTTTTTCTGGACTGATGACCTCTTTTGTTTCATTAACTTCTATTCTCTACGTCCTTCCCCAGTATGCCTCTTGGTACTGTGGGACCTCACCCAGGTAGATTAATACACCCTCTGCTGTACTCTAGGGGCATGTTATCCATACCACATACCTAAGAACTTACTGAGATCACACCTGATGGTACCATTTACTCTTTAATGTTTGTTAAGACATTCCTCTCCAGACGGACTCTCAGCAGTGTGAGAACCAGGAGAAGCACCTGCATCTCTTCTAGCTTTGTAACAGGAAGGTCCACAGAAACACGCAAATACCTGCCCTCGATCCTGAAGAACGAGCAAGCCAGGCTCATGTCACTTCCTTTCACGCTTGAATTTCCCTATTCTTTCATCACTATGCAGGTTTATTTAAGCTGCCTCTGATCTTCTCCTCTGAGCCGCACATTAAGGCTCTACAACAGTGGAACAGTTTGCCCACCTCGGAACTTCACAGCATGACAAAGGGAGCGCCATATCCACACGTAAGAGTGCAAAGGCTCAAAACAAGAGCAGCGGTAAAATTATATGAGTTTCGGATCTCTACAAGAGTGCTGTCCAACAGGGTAACCACAAGTAACAAGTGGATATTTAAATTTAAATTAATCAAAATTCAATGTTTCTTTTCTAAATTTTAACAAAATATTTTTCTTTTGTAATTATACATCTTTATAATTTTATAATTTTCTTTTATAAATTTTAACACACAAAGGATGTTTAACATATGAAAAGTATACCTGTTTCTTTCTGATGTACATTACCCTTTGTAATAAAAAAACTAGAAATATGCAGCAATATAAAACTGCATTTACTCTATATGGTTTTCTGAATCATGAAAATTGAAACTTCTTTCTCTTGCCTTTCTTTATGTACAATTACATATTTCTTTATGTACAGATATGTCAGGGAATACCAACACAAGGATCATCATACTTTAAATCCTTTACTTAATGCACACAGCAATATATTTTAACACATAGTAACAAGGCCAAAAAATTAGTCTCAGAACTAAACTATTTAATTTTCTTGTATGTAGGATACTAAGTAACTAGAAGCTTTAGTGCCTACAATACAATAATTTCCCACTAAAAATATTTATCTTTACCAAAGAAACCAAAGTATTCAGTAAATAACATCATACTGATAGCTGTTACAGATTTGAGACAGAAGGTTTACATTCTCTGAAAATGGAGACAGTTATCATTGGAAAGAAGTAATTTTCTTATATTTTGTCTCTAGATACATGAGAAATTGTTTCAGATTAATAGCAGTATTTTTCCCAAATTGTTATGGCATAAAACTTTTTGTAGTCTTCTAAACAGTAACCTGGAGAAGGCAATGGCACCCCACTCCAGTACTCTTGCCTGGAAAATCCCATGGATGGAGGAGCCTGGTGGGCTGCAGTCCATGGGGTCGTGAAGAGTCGGACAGGACTGAGCGACTTCACTTTCACTTTTCACTTTCCTGCATTGGAGAAAGAAATGGCAACCCACTCCAGTGTTCTTGCCTGGAGAATCCCAGGGACAGGAAGCCTGGTGGGCTGCTGTCTATGGGGTCGCACAGAGTCGGACACGACTGAAGTGACTTAGCAAAGAGCAACCTGATTTTACAAATAATTAGTTTTCATTCATACATTATTCCTTTTATGCCTAAATATCAAATTACTCTATTTTAAAAGCAAAATTTGAGACCCTATGTTATACTGTAACTGACTTAATATTTGAATAGGATTTTTTAAATTAATCTTGGCAATTCAAACAGCAATTTATATTTTATTTTAAAAAGACTGGGAGACATATTTTAAAATACATTGGCAGCACTTTATAATTCTAGGACTTTTCAGCTCATGTATAAATTGAGCTATATATGCTCTATTCACCTTGTGCAGAAAATACGTATTTCTCTGTTAAAAGCAATTACTCTATTTTCAACGTACTCTACTTTTATTGTTAACCTTGCCTTCAAAGTCAAAGCTTTAAGTACAGGCAAAGTTAACTTCACAACCAAATAATTATAATACATTTTAATATATCAATAAGCCAAAATCAAGCTACAGTATGAATGACAATACACAAAGGAGAAAGTCTCCCAACCACGGGGGCACACTGAGTCTTCCAGAGAGGCTCTCAGAAAAATGACACCAGCTTTGGACGGGCTGTGAATGCACTGGGAAGTAACAGCTTGCCCTTCAAAAATATCAAGTTAGTATGCACCTGAAAACATTAATAGCTATTTTCTTCCAGGGCATTTTTCATTAATATTTCATTCATTTCAACCACTTCAGAAAGAACAGCAAAATGGCCTAAAATTAGAGGTCATTTTCAACAAATATTTCTTTAATAAGCAATATTATCATAAAAGTTATGAATCCTGAATGATCATTTACACATAAATAATAAAAGACATATCCTAACATATATGGCAGTACCTAAAGAGGTAAAGAACAGTAACATCCTACCTTTCACTTTGACTTCTTATTGGAAAACAACCTGGAAAAATTGCTTCTAAGAGGTAAAAGTATGCACATCTGTGAGGAAAATTCCGTTTAAAAGAAACATGCACCTCACTAATATGTTCAACCTACCAAAGAGGATGTTTCCATGACTTCCAGGATGTGCCGTATTGGTGATTCCCTCATCCTGACTACAGGCAGCCCCAGTAAAGCTACCACAGACCACAGCTACAGCACGGCCTGTCACCCCAGCCTCTCCCTTCCTTTCTGGCTCTGGACATTGCTATGAAGCCCACTCCCTTAGCCATATACTGCTAAGGCAGCAGTCCCTGTGTAGGCAGCCTCCCTTAGGTCAGGGTCCCCAGCCAGCACCAGCAGAAGGTAAGCAGTGGGAGAGCCAGCAAGGCTTCATCTGTCTTTACAGCCACTCCCCAGGGCTCGAGTTACCACCTGAGCTCAGGGCTCCCACTGACTCTGTATTACAGTGAGCTGTTTAATCTTCTCACTACATACCACAATATAAGACTAATAGAAATAAACTGCACAACACATGTAATCATGTGAATCATGAATCATCCCCAAACCACTGCCTTCCCTCCATCCGTGGAAAAACTGTCTTCCATGACCAGTCCCTGGTGCCAAAAACGTTGAAGACCGCTGCCTTATATCACTCTTTGATTCTCTTTACATGAATATTCATTCATCCTTGGAGGTTTTAAAAAATACCCTTTAATCTTTCAGACTTTAATTCCTTATGTATTTTCACAGTCCTGAACATAACTTTGAGAACATAGCAACCATGTAATAAACATATCAAAGAAATGTTTGATATCTTTATGTATATATACAAAAACTCAGAAAAACCAAAGCATTTAAGCAGCACTATCTAGTAAAATACAACAGAAGCAGTACATACGTGTTGTCCAACATGGGAGTCATTAGCCACATGTGCCTCCTCAGCACTTGAAATGTTGCCTTTTTTCATTAAATTTTAATTAATAGCCATAAGATAGCTACTGTAGTGAACAGCATAGGAAAGAAAACACAGAGTCACCTGCATTGCATATCTTCCTGACGTAACTATGGAAGAGAAAGAGAGAAAAGGCAGGAAAAGGCAAGACAGGAAGACTACAAGAATGTACATCTCCAAGGAAAACGTTTACTTCTCTTGCCCATTTCAGAAATTATCACTGTGACTATCACTGTAAATCTGCACATATTGCTGATTTTTCTAAGGCTGGTTTTTTTCTTAAGAAACTTTATATTTCACGTCTTAATTTAAAATTCTGAAACATCATGAGAATGAAAACAAACTAGAGCATGTTATTAATAAGAATATTATCCACCCTCCCTCACTTCTACAGGGGGAGAGGTCTTCTTCTATATTTCCCAGAAAACAACATTAAGGCTTACTTCTGGCCACTCCTTTCATCTCCTTATTAGAATATTCCCCAAGAAGAACTGATTTATCAACCTGATGAAGTACACAAAACACACACGCACAGGACTCTGGCCGGCAGCTTCCTGGTCTTTCTAGCTACGGCAACACGGTAAATGATTCAGTGGAAAGAAGTTAAGAAGTACATTTCACCTTCAAGTCCCAGTTTTGTTTTTCACTCTATTTTCCAGCAGTACAGCTGATTTTGTTCCTTGCTCTTTTTCTGTATCTATTTTTTTTAACATAGTTCAGAAAACAAAAGTAAAAATGAAGTGTAATTAGTATTGCCGTAAAACCCAGTATTTTGCACATGTCAAAGAGGACAGCAGCTGCATTACAGGAAATTGAATAAATGGTAAAAGGTCTCTTTTTTGTGGGATTTAGGGATGAGTCATAAAGAAGGTTCTTGAGAGGCCAAACAAAAGAAAGATACTAAAAAAGGACTAAAGTAAATGCAGGACCTGAGAGAATGAAAAAAATTTTGACAGGAAAGCCTGCCTCAAACTTCATTTGCTCTGGGGCCAACATAAAGCCCTGGAAACCCAACATCTCCTTTGTGGGAGCTGAGCAGAGCGAATGAGACAAGAATTACAGCCTCAAGCCACCATCAAGCCTGAGACACACAAGGCTCTCAGAAGGCCACACCTTCAGTAGGAAAGAGACCAGCAATAGACAATCCAATAAAGAGGGACATCAAGGCAAATGTCTTCTGATAATTCATAACCCAACCTTGCATATGTATGTGGAGGGAAAAAGAAATCAATTTATTTTAAGGCAGCCCTCGGTCACTATGCACTCAGTAATAGAAAAACAAAAATTTCATTAGACTAATCATTTAGATTAATTCAAAATATCTTCAAAATAAATCTCAAAGAAGAAGCTCCAAGGAATAGGAGGACACATTCTAAACTTAAAAACACACAGACAATCGAGAAACAAGTAAAGCAGGAAAAAAAAAACCTCCAGGAGTAGGCCTAGGAAACCTTTATTTGCTGGAATTACAGTCAAAGAATATAAAATATGTAATATATTTAGAGAAATAATAAATAGGACAAAAGTAACAAAGCAAAAATTATGAATAAAGATACAGTTTACAGTTCAGTTCAGCTGCGCAGTCATGTCCGATTCTTTGTGACCCCCATGGACTGCAGCATGCCAGGCCTCCCTGTCCATCACCAACTCCCAGAGTTTACTCAAACTCATGTCCATTGAGTCAGAGAGGCCATCCAACCATCTATCTCATCCTCTGTCGTCACCTTTTCCACCCTCCTTCAATCTTTCCCAGCATCAGGGTCTTTTCCAATGAGTCAGTTATTCGCATCAGGTGGCCAAAGTATTAGGCATTTTAGCTTCAGTATCAGTCCTTCCAGTGAATATTCAGGACTGATCTCCTTTAGAAAGGACTGGTTGGATCTCCTTACAGTCCAAAGGATTCTCAAGAGTCTTCTCCAACATCACAGTTCAAAAGCAACAATTCTTCGGCACTTAGCTTTCTTTACAGTCCAACTCTCACATCCATAGATGACTACTGGAAACACCATAGCTTTGACTAGACGGACCTTTGTTGGCCAAGTAAAGTCTCTGCTTTTTAATATGCTGTCTAGGTTGGTCATTGCTTTTCTGCCAAGGAGCAAGCGTCTAGGGATGAAATTATAATGGAGTGGAAATTTAATATACAACATACAAATTAAACAGCAGATTAGACAATGGAAAAGAAAATAATTAGGAAACTAGAATATATTAACAGTACAGAGAAACAAACAGACAAAACTTCAAAGAGGTTAGGAAATAACACTACATGGAGTAAGAACGTAGAAAACATACAAAATGGGGAGGGCAGTCAATACTCAAAGAGTCAATGACTGATATTTTCACAGAATTTATTAAAGACACCATTCAACCCAGGAAACCAAAAAAAATCCCTAGTAAAAATAAAGAAGAAAAAAATCCACCTTGACACACAGGACAAACTAGAGAACATCAAAAACAAGATATAATAAAGCCAGAGAGAAAAGGCAGATTACCTAGAACAGAACGAGTTTTAGAGAAAGAACCTGCCTCTCAAAAAAGCAATGTAACAAAGAAGAAAAACGGTATCAATATCTTCAATTGACTAAGAAAAGATCAAATAATTTCATGCCCTTAGGAAAACTATTGTTCAAACAAGTAAAGGCAAAGAAATTCACTTTCAAACAAAAGAAAGCTTTACCACTGAAGTACTCTCACTAGGGAAATATAATGATATATTTGAAACAAAAATAAAGTTAGAAAAAAAGAATGATGAACCAAAACCAAATGATAAGTATGTGTATATAAACACATATAAATATTTATCTGCAGCATATATTAGTGGTGCGTGTGTGCATGCTACGTCTCTTCAGTTGTGTACAACTCTGTGGGATCCCTCGGACTGTAGCCCGCTAGGCTCCTCTGCCTGTAGGATTCTCCAGGCAAGAATACTGGAGTGGGTTGCCATGCCCTCATCCAGGGGACGTTCCAGAAGCAGGGATCGAACCCGTGTCTCTTGCACTGGCAGGCAGGTTCTTTACCAGTAGCATCACCTGGGAAGTATCTCAGTAGAAAAGACAGCTAATTTACAATATGAAAAAAGAAAAAATTAAAACATCACACAGAACTAGCATACAAATTAAGAGAAGATGATTGGTGTTGATGTATTTTAGGTTCAGAAGAAAAGATATTGCTTTCTTCTGTTCCTTAAAGTACATGCAAGCAGTTTCCTTTCTAAGTATGTGGATGTTAAACTTCTCTTCTATTTAAGATCAAAAAGAAAGTCTTCCAAATTAGTAAAAGAAGAAAAATAAAACGAGAAATTTTAAATCTATTAAAAGAATCTGAGCAAGAAGAAGAAAAAAAATACAGAGAAGAATAGGGGAATTACGAACAGAAGGAGGAAGAAGAGGACCACGGAAAAAGCAGCATAAGCTGAAATTCTGAAGGGAAACATCATATAAATTCCAATATATTTCTAAACTGACATGAATTACAAAGTCAACACAGGATTATCAGACAAGATTTTTTTTAAAAAAGTATTCATATACTACTTAAAGGAATGCTTTAAATAGGAATAGTAAAGGAAAGATTATACCCATTTGAAATCAGAGTTCCAAAGAACAGCAAGGAGAGATAAGAAAGCCTTCCTCAGCTATCAGTGAAAGAAACACAGGAAAACAACAGACTGGGGAAGACCAGAGATTTCTTCAAGGAAATCAGAGATACCAAGGGAACTTTCCATGCAAAGATGGGCTCGATAAAGGACAGAAATGGTATGGACCTGACAGAAGCAGAAGATATTAAGAAGAGGTGGCAAGAACACACAGAAGAACTATACAAAAAAGATCTTTATGACCCAGATAATCATGGTGTGATCACTCACCTAGAGCCGGAAATCCTGGAATGAGAAGCCAAGTGGGCCTTAGGAAGCATCATTACAAACAAAGCTAGTGGATATGAAATTCTAGTTGAGCTGTTTCAAATCCTAAAAGATAATGCTGTGAAAGTGCATTAATGCTGTGAACTTCCAGAAGTTCAAGCTGGATTTAGAAAAGGCAGACGAATCAAAGATGAAATTGCCAGCATCCACTGGATCATCAAAAAAGCAACAGAGTTCCAGAAAAACATCTACTTCTGCTTTACGGACTATGCCAACGCCTTTGACTGTGTGGATCACAACATACTGTGGAAAATTCTTCAAGAGATGAGACTAACAGACCACCTGATCTGTCTCCTCAGAAATGTGCATGCAGGTCAAGAACCAACAGTTAGAACTGGACTGGTTCTAACAGACTAGAACAGGCTGGTTCCAAATCCGGAAAGGAGTATTGTCAAGGCTGTATATTGTCACCCTGCTTATTTAATTTATATGCATCATGAGAAAAACTGGGCTGGATGAAGCACAAGCTGGAATTAAGATTGCTGGGAGAAAAATGTCAATAACCTCAGATATGCCGATGATACCACCCTTATGGCATAAAGTGAAGAACTAGAGAGCCTCTTGCTGAAAGTGAAAGAGGAGAGTGAAAAAGTTGGCTTAAAGCTCAACATTCAGAAAACTAAGGTCAAGGCATCTGGTCCCAACACTTCATGGCAAATAGATGGGGAAACACTAGAAACAGTGACAGACTTTATTTGGGGAGGCTCCAAAATCAATGCAGATGCTGGCTGCAGCCATGAAATAAAAGATGCTTGCTCTTTGGAAGAAAACTTATGACCAACCTAGACAGCATATTAAAAAGCAGAGACATTACTTTGCCAACAAAGGTCCATCTAATTAAAGCTATGGTTTTTCCAGCAGTTATGTATGGATGTGAGAGTTGGACTATAAAGAAAGCTGAGCACCAAAGAATTGATGCTTTTGAACTGTGGTGTTGGGAAGACCTGGTCTGAGGGAGATCCAACCAATCCATCCTAAAGGAGATCAGTCCTGCGTGTTCATTGGAAGGACTGAAACTCCAATACTTTGGCCACCTGACGCGAAGAACTGAGTCATTGGAAAAGGCCCTGAAGGTGGGAAAGATTGAAGGTGGGAGAAGGGGACGACCAAGGATGAGACGATTGGATGGCATCACCGACTCAATGGACATGGGTTTGGGTAGACTCTGGGAGTTGGCAATGGACAGGGAGGCCTGGTGTGCTGTGGTCCACAGGGTCACAAAGAGTCAGACACGATAGAGCAACTGAACTGAACTGATAGCATTTAAAATATAAGAAAAAGGTATGAAAAATGCTTGTTATGAAATGTGAGTAGCTGTACACAACAGCTATAAATACATAAAAACTGAGAGGAAAATGAAAGTCTTCAAAGAAAACACAGAAGATGATGCCATTTAAGTACTTAATTTTAGATCATTTTAGATCAAAAGATCTAAAAACCAAGAAGAATATCAGGGACACATACATGATTATCTACAATGCAAAGAAAGAAATGATAAATCCAAAATTCAAGTGATCTGAATTGAGGAGGGGGGCATGGAAGCTTCAAAGTCATAGGCAACATTCTGCAGGTTAGCCTCATCAGTAGCCTCATCAGTGAAAAGTGGGTATTTGTGTCACTGTAGCCTTTCTAATGTTAAACATTTTATACAAATAATTTTTATAATAAGTCAAGCTATCAGTAACTTCAAATTTGGGTCTTGACTTCTTTTCTTCAGATCAGGCTGACAAGAAGGAATATAGTGATCTCATCACTCACCACAAGCTCTTCCATCTCTGTTCTCACACATGCGGCGCACGGCACAAAACATTCAGCAATTCCAAAAGTGAGTTCTCCTACCAGTTTTGTGTTTTCAAGCCCAGAAATGCAGAAAACCTACATTCCAAACATACTGATTAAATGGAATAATGACACACACAGACTGCTTACCTGCTTTTCAGTAAACATGTGCTTACTCACTCAGTCATCTGACTCTTTGCAACCCCATGGACTGCAGCCCGCCAGGCTCCTCTGTCCATGGGATTCTCCAGGCAAGAACACTGGAGTGGGTTGCCATGCCCTCCTCCAGGGGATCTTCCCAACCCAGGGATCAAACCAGGTCTCCCTCATTGCTGGCAGATTCTTTACCAGCTGAGCTACCAACTTACATCTTATGAAAAAATTTCCTAAAGTGATTTTCTCAAAGTTTCAGTTATTAACTTAATCAAACCTAGTTCCAAAATCTTGTTACCAATCTTCTAACCAAATGGTATCTTGTAAAATAGTAACAGTAAACTTCAAAATGTACACATTAACTGTGAATAAAAGAAACTAACTGAAACTAACTGAAACTGAAATTAAAAAATTTAAAAAAAAAAGAAAAAAAAAAAAAAGAAACTAATGCCTAAAAGTCACAAAACACAAAGATCCAAGAAGACTGCTGTTCCTGAGACAGAAGTCTTTTTCTTGACAGCCACGTCAAACTGGGCAAATGAAGATGCATTCTATAATTTGCTACTTGCAAAGATGAGTACGGACTAAAATGCACATCAATCATAATGATACTAGTATCTACTTTTTACATCTTTACATCCATATATTTGAAAGTGTAAAGATAGTTGTTGACTCATCTTTTAGTGGACATCAACTAAAACGTTATAAAGGAACTGTCTTTAAGCTCAAAATTGTACTTAAGAATGTTGAATAATCAATAAAACTTCAAACAGAAGAACTATGTGATCTTCAAATCAACTCTTCATAAAACAAAGCAAATAATTTGGTATTTTAAACACTAGTTTACACTTAATTCCCTATCCAGATAGTCAAAGGATAACATATTTCATAATCACTAGGCAGAGTTTCAGAGGTTGATGAATGGCTCTAAAATATTGCATATCAGGGATGGGGCGCCAGGGTGGGGCGGGGGGTTTGCTCCTAATTTTTCCTTGATTTCTGATTTAAATAAATCTTGATCCAAAACCATTATTAATCAGTTCACTTGCTTACTTTACTTTTCAACTGTATTCACAGACATTAAAAAATTTAACTCTGATTTTCTCAGTAATACTACAGATCTAATAATAATCTCAAAAGCTTACAAAAAGTTAGAATTCCTTCTCTCTTGAAATTTAATCACATAATGTATTAAAAAGAAAATATGAAAAATTGATTTTATCGGCTAACTGCATCATAACTGCAAAGTCCAAAGATTTGATCAGAGACACAGATTCACATTGCACATGTTCAGCTCAGTTTCTCCTCTCATTGGAGCACTGGGCACAGAAATGTTCCTGAGTACCTCAGTTTCCTTCTACATGAAGCACCATGATTTCAGAAACATTTCCCTAATAATATGGTTTTCTATTCTTTCCAGTCAAAAATACTATTTCATAGGAAACAAATACTTGTGACTTCCTGATAATATATTCTAGAACTGGCCAGTCTCAAGGAAATAATTCCACAAACTTTTATTTTTGAAACAAGATTCAAATGAAACATACAGCATCATCTCCCAGTGCCTTTAGGTAGAATCACAGGAAATACTAAATCCATTGTAATATGCTTGAATTCACACAGACAGTCCTCTCACAGCTTTTTTCTCTAACATGTTCAAATACTTAAAATAAGAAGATGAGGTAATGGCAGAGTCTACTTCTAATTACATTGAAATTCTGTGATTATCTCCAGTGTCAGGTGGCTGGAGATAAACTGAAAATGAGTATAGCTCCTCAGTTGACCCCAACATATCCTTTTCCTACATTTAAACTCTACAGGAACAGGGCCTGGACCTACTCTGCTGTTTATTCAAGCCACGCGTCTAAGATGGTACTTAGAAAACAGCAGGTGCTCATCAACATTTTTTAAATGAAAACATTTAACAGTACAGATTAAACTGGAAACCAGAACTCTTCATATATGACTACACCTGTCAAATAAATATTAAGACATGAAGTCCCTGGTCTCACGCCCACCATTAATTTACACCCTAGCTGCTGCTGCTGCTGCTAAGTCACTTCAGTCATGTCCGACCCTGTGTGACCCCATAGAGGGCAGCCCCCCAGGCTCCTCTGTCCACAGGATTCCCCAGGCAAGAGTACTGGAGTGGGTTGCCATTTCCTTCTCCTTATACCCTAGAGAATAGACTAAAATGGTAAAATATGGAAAAATAAAGATAAAGTTGAAATAATAGAGATTCTTTGCTCACTCTTCATACTCCTTAGTTAAACCTCACTCTCATGTCTCTCAGCAGGTAGGGTCTTTTTATTTTAAAAATTATACTGTCAAGGATTTTTATCTTACTGTAGCCAAAATTAAGAAATATCCAGAATATCAGAATATCAAAAAAATTATTTTACATATCATTAACCTCCAAATATAGTTTGTCATTCTGGCCCTCTGGCCCTTTATCTACATTTTATACACACATACACATATATATGCATATAGAGAGAAGACTAGAATATATTTTTATATATATATATATATATTTACATAGAAATAAGCATTCATTTATTATACAAATAAGAAATCAAAACTAACCTACCTTCAACTCTTACAGCTTGGAAATTCTATGACTGCTCATTTTATAAGAACCCCTATTTAAAATTTTTCAAGACTATGCTGGGCTAAAAAATCTAAAAATTGGTTTATCAAGGAACCTACTGTAGTATGGCTAGATACAGGGCACCTAGTGAAATCTGGATTTCTGAAAATAACAAATAATTTCTTAGTGTAAGTATGTCTAAAATCCAGATATTGCCAGGCATCCTATATATTTATTTGCTAAACTTCACAACACTAACCTATGGGCTCCTATAAAGATACCCCTTCCAATAAAAGAAAAAAAACAGTTATTGGCATTTCTTGCTATGTCAAACAGGAATGAGCCAGTATATACACAATGCCAAAATTCAGAGTGAAACTCAACCACATTAAATCAATAGTTTCTGATCATGATTAATTCTCTTTTGAAAAATAGCTTAAGTTTTTTAAAATTCTAAGGGAAAAAAGGCATGATTTTTTTAAAGCTATATATTACTCAGTAATAAACACAATAAGTATATTGAGACTATATTTCCACACGCATATAAATATTATGTATTCAATTGTTGCCTTGAGAAATTGTTGAGATAGACCAGCTATTTATTCACAGGCACCATGAAGTATAAAAGTGACAAATCATAGCATCTGTTTAATTCAGTAACATGCCCTCATGTTCAGATAGACAAATTACCTCACAGGATTACTTGTCAAAGACACGCGGAGGGACTCCAGGTATGTGAAGAGTCTCTCATCCGCAGACCCCATCTTCAGTTCATAGATGAATTCCTGAGGTGAGATCTGTCGATTACTCTTAAGACTTCCCTGAAAAATAAGTTAAAAAAACTGAATTCATGCTGTGTGAAGATTATTAAAATAGTTACAACTGCATTAATCGCACCTTTCACATTAACAGCAATATTTCGAGAGAATGATTTCCTTACTTCTGCCCATAAATCTATAAATTCATAATCCATGGTATCCATGAAACATAGCAACATATCATCAACAGGTTTTCAAATTATAAAATAATGGCCTTGTCAAATCCAGACTATCACAGAAAACAAAGGAAATATCCAAAAATATACCAATGTGTTTTAGGAACATGCAAAATAAAATCAAACCTCAATATAAGAATAACTCCATTAAAATAAATATTCTAAGCAATACAGAAAAAGTTGTAAATCATTAAGCACCTAGTTCAAGGCATTACAGACACAGAGATTATCAATACCTAAGTCTGGAAGGAGAAACCCAAGCAAAAAAAAAAAACAGTACTTTTCAGTGCAGTCTAATTCCTCTAGCGCTAATTCACGTCTAACTCTGCAACCCCATGGACTCCTCCCACCAGTCTCCTCTGTCCATGGAAATCTCCAGGCAAGAACACTGGACTGAGTAGCCATTCCCTTCTCCAGGGGATTCTTCCTGACCCAGGAATCAAACCTGGATCTCCTGCATTGCAGGTAGATTCTTTACCATCTGAGCCACAAGGGAAGCTCCTAATTTCTCTAACATGACACCAAAGGCTCAAAGGAAGAAGAGCCAACTTGGCAGAGAGAAAAGGGAAGAAGCAAAGGGAAAAGTAAAGAAGAGTTAAGGAGGCAAAAACTTAGTCAAGAATACCTTTCAGACAAAAATATAACACATGAGCACACCCCCAAAAAATATACGAAAGCACATACAATTGAAAATGAGAGGCCAGGTCGTAGAGCAGTAGAGCACGACTCCACAAACAGCTCATCACACCAGCAGCAGTATGAAACTCAGATGAGAAGAGCTGGTGTTCACTCATTATTCAACACACGTTAATTCCCTAGTAAGTGCCAGTCAATGTCCTAAGTGCTGAAAAAAGACCAGTGAACAAGAGACAAAAATCGCTACCTGCACAGAACTTTACTCTCCACAGGGAAGGGTAAAGAAAGACAGACAGTAACTGAAAAGTAATTATAATACATCCAAATGTAGATAGTGTTAAGTGCTACAGAGGAAAAAAAAAGTAATAGGAGGAATAAGCAGCATAGGAAGTGGGGTGAATTTCAAACAGGGTGGTCAAAGAAGTCTCCCAGAGAAGACTCTTAAGGACTCAAACTTGAATGTTAGAATCAAAGTCTGAAGGATGTGAGAGCTTGAACCTTGTAGAAGTCTGGAAAGAGATCTGTGATGGAGAGGACTGGAGGCCTTATAGGCCACCAAAGAACTTGGACTTCCACTCTGAGATCCGAAGCATCAGAAGCAGAAAGACCTGTTGAACAGGTGTACGTGTATGGTCCAGATGGACCACATGAGAATGTCCATCTAACAGATGGACGTCTAAACATGAGGATGTCCAACCAACAATAAACTTCAGAATTCTATTTAAATTACAGATTATAAATCCAAGGGGAAGGAAAGGTTCTGTACATGTCCAAAAGTAGATTCGTTGGGATGGTAGGAAATTAGATGTATTTTTCCCATTTCTTTTTCATTTTTTTGCTACACTGTTGCACAAGGAAACATTCCCATAAAGCAAAACAAATTAGCCCTGGTAAACAGGTGATATTCATAGTCAGCAAGTCCTAATTTACTAAAGAAAATTTCAGGGCAAAATCTCAAAGAACAAATGATAAAATAAAAATGAAATGGTGAGAAAACTTAAAATATCAGATTTTTAAATTAGTGACTATGCTATCTCTCATTAAAAAGAGAATATATTCAACTTGTACCAGTATATCATTTATCCATCTCTTTGCTTTAAATTATGAATCTGCTTCTTATTCAACACAGAAAATTTGGAAAACAGAAAAACAAAGAAAAAGTGTCTAAAAATAACTATTAGTTTGATATTTCTATGTCTTAAGTATTTTTTATCCTACATTATATATAATATATAAACTTTCATACTTATAAAAATATATGATATTTTATCAGTGAGTAATATTTAAAGAACATAGTCCAGTATTAACACTTAATTCCCAAAGAAAATTATTTTCTTTCTGCCTACAGACTGTTATTAACACACTGTGCTGTGTGCTGTGCTTAGCTGCTCAGTTGCATCCGACTCTTTGTGACCCCACGGACTGTCATCTGTCAGGCTCCTCTGTCCACGGGGATTCTCCAGGCAAGAATACTGGAGTGGACTGCCATGCCTTTTTCCATGATTAACATACTACCACTTACCTAATTTACACCATTATTAATGAGCATTTAGTTTGATTGTATCGTAAATTTTTTCAAGGTTCTGATGTAGGCTGCCAGGCCAATAATTTTATCCAAATATATATCAACAGAGGTTAAACTAGATAATCTTTTGTAGTCCTTTCTGAATTTATTATTGAAAAGAATTACAACTTTGGTAGAATCAAAATAAACCAAGACTGAATAGATGAATGGTTTCCTTCAACAATACTTAGGTAAACTCCAGTATTTAAAGAAAATACTTCTAAAATATAAGAATAACAGCAATAAGTGCATTTGGATTAAAAGTGATATAAAGGTATTTTTTAAAATAAGTAAAAAGCCACCTGCCCACCTCTTAATCCTATCTCACAAAGACAGCCACTTTTAAGTCCCTGAACAGTTTCTTCTGAGAGCTACTTAATATATGTAAATTATGTGCTTATTCTGATATATTTAAACTTGTAATCTTTCAATATTACCTTGGACTTCTGTTATAAAATATATAAAATATAAAGACTTAAAAATATAAAGACTTATAAAAACATTAGAATTTCTACTCTCCCTCCCTCTGGCTGGAGAAAGCAATGGCACCCCACTCCAGTACTCTTGCCTGGAAAATCCCATGGACAGAGGAGCCTGGTAGGCTGCAGTCCATGGGGTCACAAAGAGTCGGACACGACTGAGCGACTTCACTTTCACTTTTCACTTTCATGCACTGGAGAAGGAAATGGCAACCCACTCCAGTGTTCTTGCCTGGAGAATCCCAGGGACAGGGGAGCCTGGTGGGCTGCCATCTATGGGGTCGCACAGAGTCGGACGCGACTGAAGCGACTTAGCAGCAGCTCCCTCTGGCTACAGTTATAAGTAAATTAAATTGAACCAAATGATGCCAATCCATGAAATGAGAGCTAGCTGAATTCACATTCTATGGGATCCTCACAACAAAGTTCCTAGAGAGATGAGCACAGGCATCCAAAAACCTTAACAATGCTTTAATTTGCTTTAGGGACACAGAATAGGGCACTCAATGAACAGAATGTCTCCATTCATAAAGTCTTCCAACTACTATAATTTCCTGTTAGCCAAATCAACATGTTGGCTGCCCCTAAAACTGGGAATATGAGAAGCAATGTCAGCTCCCATCATTCTATTCAGGAACATAGCAAGGTCAATAATAACAACAGCACACACACAGATTAGAAAGGAAGAGTAGACCTGTCTATAAGCAAACAAGATGATTATCTACAGGAATTTACCAAAGTCATAGAACAAAACTCAACATAGAAAAATAATTCTTATTTCTAAATACTATCAGCAATTGGAAAACAAAACTTTTAAATAAACCATTTCTAATAACATCAAAAAATACAAAATCATTAAGAAAAATTTTAACAGAAGAAGAGAACTATCTATACATTAAAAACTATAACACTGTGGAGACAAGATGACCTAAATAAATGAAAATGTTATACCATGTTCATGGATCAGATGACTCAATCTCCAGAAATCCATTAAGAAAAACAGCTTTTGAAAAATAATCTACAAAGTCAATATAATAACCATCAACATCCCAGCAAGCTTTTTTGAAGAAATTGAGAAGCAGTTTCTAAAATTAATATGGACATGCAGGGAACCTACAACAGAGTAATTTTGAAAAAAATAAAATTGGGGACATTTCATCTGATTTCAAGATTTACTGAAATGCTACAGTAATCAAAGTAGAATTAACAGAACGAAGTATAGAAATATACTTGAATCTATGTAATGAATGATTCTCACAAAGATCTCAATGCAATTCAATCGGGTATTAACAATCTTTTCAATAATTGGTGCTGGAATAACCAAACATCCATATGAAAGAATGTGAGCCTAAAAAAGCTAAAATTAAAAAATGTCTAGAAGAAAACATAGTGAAAACCTTCACTATCCTGGGGAAAGCAAAGATTCCTTAGCATACAAAAGGCACTAACTATAAAATTGGATTTCATCAAAATGTAAATCTTCCACTTCTCAAAAGACTCTTTTATTAAGACAGTTTCATTAAAAGGAAATGTAAGCCACAGATTGAGAAAACACTGCAATACATGGCAAGAACTATGCAGAGTCTAATATTCTACTCTATATACGAGCTAAATTAGCCTGTTACTGCTTCACGAGTACTGAGAGAAAACTTAAGACTTCTGAGTTAGTGACAAAAGGACTCTGTCACACATGTTGGTTCCCCAACCCAAACAAAGTCCCAAACGGATGATGCAGGGATCGCTGATGATGGATGTCTACACATACAAGGGATCGTATTCAATATCACAAGAGAAGAACCCTGAGCTTAGGGTAATCACCACTTCTACAGTGAACAAGCCCATTAATTATCCACAGAGATATAACTTCATCTCTAAGGTTGTAAAAGTGAAAGTTGCTCAGGCCGACTCTTTGAGACCCAGTGGATTATACAGTCCATGGAATTCTCCAGGCCAGAATACTGAAGTGGGTAGACTTTCCCTTCTCCAGGGTATCCTCCCAACCCAGAGATCAAACCCAGGTCTCCCACATTGCAGGCAGATTCTTTACCAGATGAGCCACAAGGGAAATCCTCTCTAAGGTGATCTCTAAGGTTGATTCACTGTAAACACAATCCTGAAAAATGATCTGGATAAACAATCCTCAGGCCTTGCACTGCTGGCATAACCAGAAAGAATATACAGGAATATCTAGGGTCCACAGGAGACTTCATCTCCTAATATAAATATATCTCATAAAAGATTTCTATTCAGACCATTTAATAAACTCCTACAACTCAACAGTAATAAGAAAAGCAGTCCAATTAAAAACATGAATAAAAGACTTCACAAGAGACGATATATGAATGGGCAATAAGCACAAGAAATAGTATTCAGGATCATTTGTAATCGGAATTGCAAAACAAAACAAGAAGCAAAATAATCCTACACCCCTCCTAGAATGGTGAGGGTGTGAAGCACCTGGAATGCTTCCACACAACTAGTGGGGACGTGAAATGGCACCAGCACTTTACAAAACAGTTAGAGATTTCTTTTAAAGTTAAATACATACTGACTCAGCAAGTAGACAGTGAGTTATTAAGCAGGAGAGGAAAAAATTCCCTGTGACATTCAGAACAGCTTTATTCACAAAAGCCAAAGACTGGGAACAATGCAAATACTCATCAGCAAGGTGTTGTATAGCCATACAGTGGAGTGTGTGCAAGCATGCTCAGTATCGGACTCTGCGACCCCACGGACTGTATCCCACCCGGGTCCTCTGTGCATGGGATTCTCCAGGCAAAAATACTGGAGTGGGTTGCTATGCCCTCCTCCAGGGAAT
The DNA here is from genome assembly GCF_055505025.1 of Bos grunniens. Lineage (NCBI taxonomy): Eukaryota > Metazoa > Chordata > Mammalia > Artiodactyla > Bovidae > Bos > Bos grunniens. Next base: position 2,630,478 of record NC_141176.1, on the reverse strand, counting down.
CTTCTTGACCCCGGGATTGAACCCGCATCGCCTGCGTCTCCTGCACTGAGGCAGATTTTCTGTGGGTACAGAGCCACCTGGGAAGCCCATACACTGGAATACTATGAAACAGTAAAAAAAAAGTTCACTACATAGTGCAACAAGATAGATGAACACAAAAACTATGCTGAGTTAAAGAAGTCAAACAAACAAATAGAACACAGTGTATGTTTCCCTTTATAGGAAAGACCAAGAGCAACCTGTCAGTGTTTCCTCTGGGGCCACGGTGACTGAAGACAAGAAAGCAGAGCTGTTCACTATCACCAGTGCGCCTGGGTAGAGAACGAGGGGTTACAGACAGCATCTGAAACGGAGCAGTACACAGGCTTTTCCAACAGACGCTGGCCCAAAGAGAATAAACTTACTGGCAAAAGAGAATTCTCTATTTGAACCACATCCAGTCTGTCCAGTCTGAACCCTCCGCTTCCGCACTGTCGTAAGGCACTCCCCGCCTCAGCGCGCTCACCTCGACACCACACTGCACGCCTGCACGGGCTCCCCCGGCATCAGTAGCACCTCGCCGAAACTACCGTACCAGGACCCGGCTTCTCTAAGCCACGCAAACTGAGTCCTTGCCCTTATCTATGGATTTCTTTTTCAAAACACTCACCACTCTGTACTAAACTAACTTTCAGTTCAGTTCAGTTCAGTCACTCAGTTGCGTCCGACTCTTTGCGACCCCATGAATCACAGCACGCCAGGCCTCCCTGTCCATCACCATCTCCAGGAGTTCACTCAAACTCACGTCCATCATGTCGGTGATGCCATCCAGCCATCTCATCCTCTGTCGTCCCCTTTTCCTCCTGCCCCCAGTCAATCCCTCCCAGCATCAGAGTCTTTTCCAATGAGTCAACTCTTCGCATGAGGTAGACAAAGTACTGGGGTTTCCAGCTTTAGCATCATTCCTTCCAAAGAACACCCAGGGCTGATCTCCTTCAGAATGGACTGGCTGGATCTCCTTGCAGTCCAAGGAACTCTCAAGAGTCTTCTCCAACACCACAGTTCAAAAGCATCAATTTTTCGGAGCTCAGCTTTCTTCACAGTCCAACTCTCACATCCATATATGACCACTGGGAAAACCATAGCCATGACTAGACGGACTTTAGGGGCTTCCAACTGCCCCCAGGCACCAAGGCACCAGACACCAGCCAGCAGACAACCCTGAGCTCCCCAGGGTAGGTGCGTCCTACGCCAGCCAAGCCCAGCAGGTCACCCTCTGCTGCCACGCCATTCAGCACACTGCACGCAGCACACCACCAGGTGCCACAGGGTTTTAGTGGGTGTCACTCCTGCCTTTCTCTGCACAAGCCTTCCTGGACCAGAAGATGCCCCAGGCAAAAAAAAGAACCAGCGGCCTTGGCGTGGGAAGAGGGGAGACTGAATTCCTTAAGATTTGCCAATTCTGTGACCTTGGGTACGTCATCTATTTTCTTAGACTATTCCCTCCTTTCTTTAAAAAACACTGTAGAGACTTCTAGACAGGGGGTTGCAAAGATGAAGAGCCAAGTGGAGTGTGTTACAGGCGAGAGAAAGCCGCCTGAGAGCTATGATTTCCGTTTTTCGAGCGTGAGTGCAGAGACTGTGGCCCTCTACAAAGCTCACTCAGAAGCCCTGGAGAGCCCAGAGCAGAATCTGGTCGTCCTGACTCTGCCACACTGCACCTCCACTCTGGCCGAGCTGTGAGCTCAGTGACGCAGAATGGCATCTGTCTGCGTAGAAGCTCTCATGAGATTTCAGAGGAGAACATGCCTGAGGTTGGAAATCTATCTCAGAATGCCACTGTATCAGATCAGAATAAAGGTTTTCCCAAATCTGTTTTACCAAGAAGGAAACAGCAGCCCACTGCAGTATTCCTGCCTGGAGAATCGCATGGACAGAGGAGCCTGGTGGGCTGCAGTCCAGGGGGCTGCAAAGACTCAGACACAACTGCAACTAGGATGCGCATACAAGCCCATTCGCCCTAATTCTGTGGAACATCCGCTCTCCCTTTTGCAGATCCCATCCCTGCCCTCTGCTCTGCTCTGTCCTGTCCCTGCACGACACAGCTTCCCAGGCTTCCAGAGCATCTGCCTTCAGGTGTGGGTTTGGCCAACGGGAGTCAAAGGCAGGAGACTGGAGGTAGAAGGGAGGGAAAAGCTGGGTGCTTTCTCTTTCCCTGTCCTGTGTGAGCTCTGGCACGTCTCCAGAAGCACACAGGCTCCCCTGCAGCCCCAGCTCCTATAGGATATGCTGCACGGTTCCAGCTCCCACAGGATGCTGCTTCCCCAGGCTCCATTAACGTCACCTCCTCCATCTGTCCCTCCAGATTAGGAGTGTGGGCAGCTCCTTGTTTCTGCTAACCTCTAGGTTGTCTCATTGTCCTCTCTTGGGTTTCCCAGTCCTTTCATCACCTCTGTCACAGTGTCACCAACACCCAGCATTAAATTCTGTGCTTTACATACTTGGAGAGGTTCTTCTTTGCCTGGCTGGACCCCAAGTGATGCACTAGAATTATATATAATACACCAGTATTACACCAGGCAGTTTGTAGACATTATTTCTTACACCTCAGAAGTCTTAGGTGATAGGCTGCATTGTTTCCATTTTCAAGAGCAGGAAGTTGAGCCTTAAGTCTAAGGTAATACAGCATGGATCCTATTTCATCAAATCTAGCATGAGCACTTTCCCCTATATTTTAATATCTTTGAAGCAGAGGTGCTTTTTTTTTCTAATAGACATCAATGTGAAGTTTTAGGACTATCAAGAAAGTATAAGATGGCCCTTCTGATACTCAGATAGTGATGATACTAGCAGAACATAAACCATTGCTGGTTTTTTTAAAAAAAAACAGGAGAAGAAACAGACCCAAAATGGAGTCTCTGCCCCCAGGACAGCAAACCAAGACTTGATTGCAGTTTCAATCTTTCCAGGGATGTGACCTATAAACAGGCAAATCTGAAATTTTCTGATAAGCACTAGTGAGGCAATCTGCCCAGAAGACCTGCTTCTGTCCCCTTTCCCCTGAAAAGAAGAGATGACTGGGACTGAAAAAGTTCTTTCTTTTGCTGAAAACTTCCCTACACACCACTCCTTCCTTCTGTAAACACCTTCCATTTTGTACAGTTCCTCGGAGTGCTTTTCTATTTATTAGATGGGATGCTGAATTAATGAATAAAGCCAAATAAATCTTTTTAAAAACTAACTTTAACTACTATTTATTACTTAAACGATATATTGAGTACCTACTATGTACCAGACATTGTTTGTATCATGTGGATACAGTGGTGAAATAAAAGTCAACAATGACTCCCAGATACTAGGCATGAGCCAACTGTAGTGCTAACTACCTAGATGGGGAAGACAGAAGAAAAAGAATGAGTAGTAGGGGAAACAGCTATTTAAGAATCATAGGTCTGAGCAAATGACATTTTTTTCTTTCTAAGAAAATAAAACCTAGGGACTCCCTTGGTAGTCCAGTGGTTAAGAGTCTACCTTGCAACTCAGGGGACGCGGATTCAATCCCTGGTCAGAGAACTAAGCTTCCACACGCCACAGAGCAACGAAGCCTGTATGCCGCAACTAGAGAAACCTAGTGGTGCAACAAAAATCCAAAGTGCCACAGCTGAGATTCAATGCAGCCAAATAACTAAATAAATATTTTTTTTAAAAGAAGAAGAAAAGAAAATCTGAGAAGAGAGCAAAATGAAGAAAGGAAAGGAGCACAGGCATTCTGGGAGAAGGGTCCTTCAAACAAACAGAAGAGCAAATTAAAGCACTAAGGCAGGAGGGAACTTGGCATATCTAAAGGACAGCAAGGAAATTCATCTGAATCCCAGTCAGGGTGGCAAAGACTTATAGATGACAGGGACAGATAAAACAGGCACGGGATTGACAAAACACACCCCACAGCCAAATGTTTTCATATGATTTCAACGAAGAATGGTTTTCACGTTTCTAAAAGCTTGCAATACAGAAGAGGAAGAGGAAGATAAGACAGAAGAAGAGCAGCAGCAGAAGCCACTGGAGACCATACATAACACACAAGCCTGAACTGTTTCAGATCTGGCCTCTTAAGAAAGCTTCCTGGTCCCAGACAGTCTTATAAACCATGGTAGAGACTTTAGGTTTTATTCAGAATAGACGGAAAAACATTTGAGAGTACCAGGAATAGAAATTGTGAGACGTAATAAACATTTTTAGAAGATTATTCTAGCTACAGTGTGGCACACAGAGGCAAAACATGAAACAAGGAAACGAATTAGAATCTGTCTTTTCCATCCTCTGGTCAAGAGTTGAAAGCAGACTAATATCCAGTGCCAGTGATGGAAGGCATAGATTTGCTCAGTATGAAGGAAGATCAGATTAGAATTACAGGCAGTCTGAATGGGAGGGGTGAGGTGTGAAAGAATGAAAACACAAAGATGATGAGAAAGCTATAGGTGTCAACAACTAAGTGAATGGTGTCACCACCTACTGATAACTATCACCTTGATAAGAGCAGCTTCGGTGGTGGACTAGAGATAAGCCAGATCAGAAGTTCAAGGGACAAAGCAAGAAGAATGGGAAACTTTTCTGAGAAGATTCTGTAAATTAGAGCAAAGAATCAGGAAAACTAGCTAGAAGGGAACCCCTGTGGCGTGATACCGGGGATGAGGGGAAAACCACATCCTGTTTGCATACTGATGGGAATAACCCAAGCAGACAGGAAGAAACTGGTAGATGCAAAGGATAGGTACTGATGCAGGAAGACAAAAAAGTAAACAATAACAACCAAAATCCTTAAGAAGGTTTTTCAAGATGTGACCTACCTACAAGAGGAAGGATTGACCTTACGCAGTAGCAAGGAAACTGCACTCTAAAAAGAGCAAAAGCAAAACCAAAGGGAACACATTGAGGTAGATTGTCAGATCTGCTGATTAGGAAGTAAGGTAGGGCAGTTCTATTCTGATTACATCGACAGTCTCAGTGACAGAAGCAGCAATACAATCAGCTAAAAGTCAGGGTGCAGAGCTGCAGGTATGAGAGAAGATAAGAGACCGTTTTGAGAAAGCAAAACAGGACACTGACAAGGGTCGTGTGGTAGAATACCTGTTAAAGGCTCGCTCTGTCATCTGTGGTCGTTAGAAAACACTAGTCGGGGTGGCTGCATGCTTCCTCCCAGACGCATGCTTCAAATGGGTGTATCGTTCCTTTTCTCCTTTGCTTTTTGGTTCTCTTTTATTCCCAGCTATTTGTAAGGCCTACTCAGACAACCATTTTGCCTTTTTGCATTTCTTTTTCTTCGAGATTGTCTTGATCACTGCTTCCTGTACAATATCACAAACCTCTGTCCAGAGCTCATTAGACACTCTATCAGATCTAATCCCTTGAATCTATTTGTCACTTCCACTGTATAATGCTAAGGGATTTGGTTTAGGTCATATCAGAATGGTCTAGTGGTTTTCCGTACTTTCTTGAATTTAAGTCTGAATTTGGCAATAAGGAGTTCATGATCTGAGCCACCGTAGGCTCTGGGTCTTGCTTTTGATAACTACAGCACTTCTCCATCTTTGGCTGCAAAGAATATAACCAATTTGATTTTGGTATTGACCATCTAGTGATATCCATGTGCAGAGTCTTCTGTGTTGTTGGAAGAAGGTGTTTGCTATGACCAGTGCGTTCTCTTGGCAAAACTCTATTAGCCTTTGCCCTGCTTCATTCTGTACTCCAACACCAAATTTGTCTGTTACCCCAGGTATCCCTTGATTTCCTACTTTTGCATTCCAGTCCCCTATAATGAAAAGGGCATCTTTTGGGGGAGTTAGTTCTAGAAGGTCTTGTAGTCTTCAAAGAAACATTAAACTTCAGCTTCTTCAGCATTACTGGTCGGGGCATAAACTTGGATTACTGTGATATGAATGGCTTGCCTTGGAAAGAAACAGAGATCATTCTGTCGTTTTTGAAACTGCATGCAAGTACTGCATTTCGGACTCTTTTGGTGACTATGATGGCTACTCCATTTGTTTTAAGGGATTCCTGCCCACAGTAGTAGATATAATGGTCACCTGAGTTAAATTCACCCATTCAAGTCCATGTTAGTTCACTGATTCCTAAAATGTCAATGTTCAGTCTTGCCATCTCCTGTTTGAGCACTTCCAATTTTCCTTGATTCATGGACCTAACATTCCAGGTTTCTATGTAATATTGCTCTTTGTAGCATCAGACTTTACTTCCATCACTGGTCACATCCGCAACTGGGTGTTCTTTTTGCTTTGGCTCCATCTCTTCATTCTATCTAGAGTTATTTCTCCACTCTTCTCCAGTAACATATTGAGCACCTACGGACCTGGGAGTTCATCTATCACTGTCCTATCTTTTTGCCTTTTCAAACTGTTCATGCGGTTCTCAAGGCAAGAGTACTGAAGTGGTTTGCCATTCCCTTCTCCACTGGACCACATTTTGTAACAACTCTCCACCGTGACCCATCCATCTTGGGTGGTCCTATCTGGCATGGCTCATAGTTCCATTGAGTCAGACAAGGCTGTGGTCCATGTGATCACATTTGAATGCCCAGCTGCAAAGAATAGCAAGGAGAGATAAGAAAGCCTTCCTCAGTGATCAATGCAAAGAAACAGAGGAAAACAATAGAAGGGGAAAGACTAGAGATCTCTTCAAGAAAATCAGAGGTACCAAGGGAATATCTCATGCAAAGACGGGCACAATAAAGGACTGAAATGGTATGGACCTAACAGAAGCAGAACATATTAAGAAAGGGTGACAAGAATATACAGAAGAACTATCCAAAAAAATCTTTATGACCCAGACAATAATGATGCTGTGATCACTCACCTAGAGCCAGACATCCTGGAATATGAAGTCAAGTGGGCCTTAGGAAGCATCACTATGAACAAAGCTAGTGGAGGTGATGGAATTCCAGTTGAGCTCTTTCAAATCCTAAAAGACAATGCTGTGAAAGTGCTGCACTCAATATGCCAGCAAATTTGGAAAACTCAGCAATGGCTACAGGAATGGAAAACATCAGTTTTCATTGCAATCCCAAAGAAAGGCAATGCCAAAGGATGTTCAAACTACTGCACAATTGTACTCATCTCACACTAGTAAAGTAATGCTCAAAATTCTCCAAGCCAGGCTTCAACAGTATGTGAACCGTAAACTTCCAGATGTTCAAGCTGGTTTTAGAAAAGGCAGAGGAACAAGAGATAAAATTGCCAACATCTGCTGGATCACTGAAAAAGCAAGAGCATTCCAGAAAAACATCTACTTCTTCTTTATTGACTATGCCAAAGCCTTTGACTGTGTGGACCACAACAAACTCTGGAAAATTCTTAAAGAGATGGGAATACCAGAACATCTGACCTGCCTCTTGAGAAATCTGTATGCACATCAGGAAGCAACAGTTAGAGCTGGACATGGAACAACAGACTGGTTCCAAATTGGGAAAGGAGTACGTCAAGGCTGTATATTGTCACTCTGCTTATTTAATTCATATGCAGAGTACATTATGAGAAACGCTGGACTGGGTGAAGCACAAGCTGGAATCAAGACTGCCACAGGAGAAACATCAATAACTTCATATATGCAGATGACACCACCCTTATGGCAGAAAGTGAAGAACTAAAGAGCCTCTTGATGAAAGTGAAAGAGGAGAGTGAAAAAGTTGGCCTAAAACTCAAACTTCAGAAAACTAAGATCATGGCATCTGGTCCCATCACTTCATGGCAAATACATGAGGAAACAGTGGAAACAGTGACAGAATTTATTTTGGGGGGCTCCAAAATCACTGCAGATGGTGACTGCAGCAATGAAATTTAAAGACGCTTGTTCGTTGAAAGAAAAGTTATGACCAATCTAGAAGGCATATTAAAAAGCAGATATGTTACTTTGCCAACAAAGGTCCATCTAGTCAAAGCTATGGTTTTTCCAGTAGTCATGTATGGATGTGAGAGCACCAAAGAACTGATGCTTTTGAACTGTGGTGTTGGAGAAGACCCTTGAGAGTCCCTTGGACTGCAAGGAAATCTAACCAGTACATCCTAAAGGAGATCAGTCCTGGGTATTCATTAAGGGCTGATGTTGAAGCTGAAACTCCAATAATTTGGCCACATGATGCAAAGAACTGACTCATTTGAAAAGACCCTGATGCTGGGAAAGATTGAAGGCATGGGGAGAAGGGGTCAACAGAGGATGAGATGGTTGGATGGCATCAGTGACTCAATGGACATGAGTTTGAGTAAATTCTGGGAGTTGGCAATGGACAGGGAGGCCTGGCGTGCTGCCGTCCGTGGGGTAGCGAAGCGTCGGACAGAACTGAGCAACTGAACTGAACTGAGATGTATGCTAGGCTGACATGAAAACACAGAGCAAGCAGGTAGTTCCATTAACCAACGGCAGAGTGTATGTGAACAGAGAGGCAAACGCACTGAATATTTATGAAAGAGAACAAAGGACTGTGCATCTACGGTCAAAAAGATAAGAACAGGATGAAAATGACAAGGTGATGGACATGAAAAAACTGTAGAGTCAGTAGATTGTGGTTGTTATTGTTTAGTTGCTAAGTCGTGTCCTAAGGATTTCCCTGGCAAGAATATTGAAGCGGGCTGACATTTCTTTTGCCAGTGAATCTTCCTGACCCAGGGACTGAACCCAAATCTCCTGCATTGGCAGGCAGGTTCTTTTCCACTGAGCAACCAAGGAAGTCCAGTTCTTAAAGGGTGACAGAATTCTTAGAGTGGGAATATTAAGTAAGTATGAGGTTAGATAATGCTCAGGAAAGGAAGTTTGCAACCATATTTAGAGGTGGTATATTACTATCCAAGGTAATGGGAGGTTGAGACTGGGTAGAAAAACAGAGATTTTTGGAAGTGATAAAGTCAAGGAAATGACAGCATGAGATGTTAAACTGACCATCTACAAGAACGATCAATGCAGGAAGGATGACGACAGTGGTGGAGCAGAAGAAAAGCAATGAGCTCGGTGGGCAAAACTTCTAGGAACATCACAACCTCTGTGTGCTGCCATCTCCTCCACTAGAACACAGGTATTAGGGCAGCATCTGCCTCATGGGAACTGAATTCAATACTGCGTCACCAGTGCCTTGAAAAGTACCTAGTGTTCAGTGAATGAATGAGGTTGTTAAACGGAAGCCATACAGAGACTACGGATAACAAGAATGGACAAACAGGTAAGTCACACACAAAAAACACTCTTACGAATGAATGCTTAGTTTGATAGGAATATTTCAATTTAAATAGGAAATAGGAGATTGGTTCAAGATGGCAGAGTAGAAGATCCTGCATTCACCTCCTCCTTTGACAGCACCAAAATCACAACTAGCTGTTCAACAACCATCGAAAAGAGGACTCTGGAACCCATCAAAAAAAGACAGCCCACATCCAAAGGCAAAGGAGAAGCCACAATTAAGACAGTAGGAGGGGCGCAAGCCGAGTGGGCAACCCACAGACTGGAGAACAACAGTATCAATGAAGCAGTCCCACTGTTATAAAGGTTCTGAGCCCCACGTCAGGCATCCCAGCCTGGGATCCAGGAAAGAGACTAGGAGGCCCCAGGGAATCTGAGGAACAGAGACTCCATTCTTGGAGGGCACAAACAAAATCGTGTGCATACCAGGACCCAGGGGAATGCAGCAGTGAGCCCATAGGAGACTGAACCAGAACTACATGCTAGTGTTGGAGGTCTCCTGTGGAGGATGGGTAGGCAGTGGATTCACTACAGGGACAGGGCACTGGCAGCAGCAATCCTGGGAGACGCCCATTGGCATGTGCCTACAATAGAGCCTGCAGACTCCAAGGCTGGGAATCCTCAGGTCAAACACTACCTGGAAGGGAATGCAGCTCCACCCATCAGCAGACAACTGGCATGAGGCATGGCCCTGCCCAGCGTTTCTCATGATGTACTCTGCATATAAGTTAAATAAGCAGGGTAACAATATACAGCCTTGACATACTCCTTTTCCTATTTGGAACCAGTCGGTTGTTCCATGTCCAGTTCTCACTGTTGCTTCCTGACCTGCATATAGGTTTCTCAAGAGGCAGGTCAGGTGGTTTGGTATTCCCATCTCTTGCAGAATTTTCCACAGTTCATTGTGATCCACACAGTCAAAGGCTTTGGCATAGTCAAGAAAGCAGAAATAGATGTTTTTCTGGAACTCTCTTGCTTTTTCCATGATCCAGAGAGTGTTGGAAATTTGATCTCTGGTTCTTCTGCCTTTTCTAAAACCAGCTTGAACATCAGGAAGTTCACGGTTCACGTATTGCTGAAGCCTGGCTTGGAGAATTTTGAGCATTACTTTACTAGCGTGTGGGATGAGTGCAATTGTGCGGTAGTTTGAGCATTCTTTGGCATTGCCTTTCTTTGGGATTGGAATGAAAACTGACGTTTTCCAGTCCTGTAGCCACTGCTGAGTATTCTAAGTTTGCTGACATATTGAGTGCAGCACTTTCACAGCATCATCTTTCAGGATTTGAAAGAGCTCTACTGGAATTCCATCACCTCCACTAGGTTTATTTGTAGTGATGCTTTCTAAGGCCCACTTGACTTCACATTCAAGGATGTCTGGCTCTAGGTGAGTGATCACACCATCATGATTATCTGGGTCATGAAGATCTTTTTTGTACAGTTCTTCTGTGTATTCTTGCTACATCTTCTTAATATGTTCTGCTTCTGTTAGGTTCATACCATTTCTGTCCTTTATCGAGCCCATCTTTGCATGAAATGTTCCCTTGGTATCTCTAATTTTCTTGAAGAGATCTCTAGTCTTTCCCATTCTGTTGTTTTCCTCTATTTCTTTGCACTGATCGCTGAGGAAGGCTTTCTTATCTCTCCTTGCTATTTTTTGGAATTCTGCATTCAGACGCTTATACCTTTCCTGTTCTCCTTTGCTTTTCATTTCTCTTCTTTTCACAGCTATTTGTAAGATCTCTTCAGACAGCCATTTTGCTTTTTTGCATTTCTTTTCCATGGGGATGGTCTTGATCCCTGTCTCCTGTACAATGTCACGAACCTCCATCCATAGTTCATCAGGCACTCTATCAGATCTAGTCCCTTAAATCTATTTCTCACTTCCACTGTATAATCATAAGGGATTTGATTTAGGTCATACCTGAATGGTCTCATGCTTTTCCCTACTTTCTTCAATTTCAGTCTGAATTTGGCAATAAGGAGTTCATGATCTGAGCCACAGTCAGCTCCTGGTCTTGTTTTTGCTGACTGTATAGAGCTTCTCCATCTTTGGCTGCAAAGAATATGATCTGATTTCAGTGTTGACCATCTGGTGATGTTCATGTGTAGAGTCTTATATCCAGAGTACATCATGAGAAACGCTGGGCTGGAAGAAGCACAAGCTGGAAACAAGATTGCTGGGAGAAATATCAATAACCTCAGAGATGCAGATGACACTATCCTAATGGCAGAAAGTGAAGAGGAACTAAAAAGCCTCTTGATGAAAGTGAAAGAGGAGAGTGAAAAAGTTGGCTTAAAGCTCAACATTCAGAAAACGAAGATCATGGCATCTGGTTCCATCACTTCATGGGAAATAGATGAGGAAACAGTGGAAACAGCAGCTGACTTTATTTTGGGGGGCTCCAAAAATCCCTGCAGATGGTGATTGCAGCCATGAAATTAAAAGACGCTTACTTCTTGGAAGGAAAGCTATGACCAACCTAGATAGCATATTCAAAAGCAGAGACATTACTTTGCCAACAAAGGTCCATCTAGTCAAGGCTACAGGTTTTCCAGTGGTCATGTATGGATGTGAGAGTTGGACTGTGAAGAAAGCTGAGCACCGAAGAATTGCTGCTTTTGAACTGTGGTGTTGGAAAAGACTTGAGATTCCCTTGGACTGCAAGGAGATCCAATCAATCCATTCTAAAGGAGAATGGGTGTTCAATGGTAGGACTGATGCTGAAGCTGAAACTCCAATACTTTGGCCACCTCATGTGAAGAGTTGACTCATTGGAAAAGACCCTGATGCTGGGAGGGATTGGGTGCAGGAGGAGAAGGGGATGAGAGAGGATGAGATGGCTGGATGGCATCACCGACTTGACAGACATGAGTTTGGGTAAACTCCGGCAGATGGTGATGGACAGGGAGGCCTGGCATGCTGTGATTCATGGGGTTGCAAAGAGTCAGACACAACTGAGCAACTGAATTAACTAAACAATGGCCCTGCCCGTCAGAGCAAGACTCAATTTTTTTCCACTGCTAGTCCCTCCCATCCACTTGGACACATCCACTAGAGGGCAGACAGAAGAAGCAAGAACGAGCAAGAACGACAGTCTTTCTTCAACCAGAAGGAAAATTCACATTATAGGAAGTTAATCAAAATGAAAATGTAGAGGATTATATCCCAGATGAAAGGATAAAATAAAATCCCAGAAAAACAACTAAATAAAGTGCAGATAGGGCAACTTCTAGAAAAAGAATTCAGAATAGCGATAGTGAAGCTGATCCAAGATCTCAGCAAAAGAATGGAAAAGATGCAAGAAATGCTTACTAAAGACCTAGAACTAAAAAACAAACAAACAGAAATGAACCATACACTAGAAGGAATCAAAACCAGAATAACTGAGGCAAAAGAAAAGATAAATGACCTGGAAGAAAGAATGGCGGAAATCACTGAGGCAAAACCAAATAAAGAAAAAAATAATTGAATAAAAAAGAAGAAGACAGCCTAGGAGACCGCTGGGACATTAAATGCACCAATGTTTGATTATAGGGGTGCCAAAAGGAGAAGAGGGAAAGGACCCAAGAAAATATCTGAAGAGCTAGTAGCTTTAAACTTCTCAAATATGGAAAAAGAAACAGTCAACCAAATCCAGGAAGCACAGAAAGTCCCAGTCAGGATAAACCCAAGAAGGAACGCACCAAGACACACAGTAATCAAACTGACAAAAATTAATCAAAGATAAAATATTTAAAGCAAAAAGAGAAAAATGAAAAATAACATACAAAGGAACTCTCATACGGTTATCAATTAACTTCTAAACAGAAACTCTAAAAGTCAGAAGGGAATGGCATGATATATTTAAAGTAATGAAAGGAAACAACCTACAACCAGCCAGATTCTCATTCAAATTTGACAAATCAAAAGCTTTCCAGACAAGCAAAAGTAAGGAGAATTCAGCACCACCAAACCAACTTTACAACAAATCCTAAAGGAACTTCTTTAGGGAGGAAATGCAAGAGAAGGAAAAGACCTACAAAAAATAAATCCAAAACAAGAAAATGGTAATAGGATCATAATGTCAATAATCACCTTCAATGTAAATGGATTAAATGAGCCAAGCAAAGGACACAGACTGGCTGGGTGGATGAAAACATGTGAATGCATGCACTTTCATTTACCACATCACTCTATTTAATCCCTCAAATAGTATGCAACTATTTTATATTAGGTTAATCATGTTTCCATTATGGCTTGCAATTGTAATTATCTTTTATTTTTTGACTGGCTATTGATTGTGAAAACTGAAATATCTTTACAAAGTGATTATTAACTGCTATTCCTTTTATTATCATTGTATCATGATTGATCAACAGAAAATAATAGAACTCTCTATCACTAAAATTACCTTTTAAAGGAAAAACCTATAATCACTTTTTAAAATTCAGATGCACATTAGAATTATCTTGGAAATTTTTGAAAAATATAAATGCCCAGGTATTGTTTTTTCCTCCAAAGCTCTACATATGATTCTAGTGAACCTATGTGCTCAGTTGTGTCCAACACTTTGCAACCCCATAGAAATATGGCCTGCCAGTCTCCTCTGTACATGGAATTTTTGAGGCAGGAATACTGGAATGGGTTGCCATTTCTTACTCCAGGGGATCTTTCCAACCTAGGGATTGAACCCATGTCTCTTGTGTCTCCTGCTTGATTCTTTACCACTGAGCCACCTGGGAAACCTATGTGTATACACACCTACATATATATATATACACACATATATATATGTGTATATATATGTATATATATAGCATGTATATAAAATAAATAGCATGTATAATAAAATATAGATATTTTAGAAAACTTACAAATTTTATGAAAAATCTATAACATTTTTGCTCCCAGTTGTTTGACTAAGTATGAACAGAGTGCTAGATTTCTAATTTATATTCAATAAAAACTTTGATATAGTTCCATTTACTCTGGCAACTAATATTACTCCTAAAGTCTAGAAAGCTTATTATTTTAGTTATTTTTTTAATTTGAATGAGGCTTGAAACTTCTAATCCAATTCTGAGAATATTAAGAAACACCATGTATCCAAACAAAATAAAACCTAGGAAATTAATATGTGATATAGTATTACCAACTAAAGCACAGATTTTGTTCAAATTTCACAAAATTTATGCTAGTGTCCATTATTTTTGTTTTCATACCTTATTCACGATTCCACATTGTATTTAGTTGCATTGAGTAGCTTCAGCTGCATGCAACATATTCTGAAAATTTCTCTTTTCATTTTTATTCTGTTACAAATATTTTCTAATTTTCCTTCTTAGATAAATCCATCATTTAAAAGTAAACACTTAACTTCCAATACATGGGTTTTTTTTTTAAGTATCTTTGATATTAATTCCTTACCTTGAAATTAATTTCTGACGTAAATGCTTTCTGCTCTGCAATTACCCTCCATGCTTTATCAGTCTTTTAACTTTATTGAGGCCTTCAACCACTAAGTCAAAGGTCTCTCTTGGTAAATGTCACATTGCACTTGAAAATATGTGGGTTATTTTATCTTGTGATATTTATTTCTTACTTAATTCCACAGTGATAAGAAGACTGTATGATTTCAATACCTTCAGATCATAAAATTTTTGCACCTTGTTTTATGTCCCTGGATATGCTCCAGTATCTCTCGGTTTACAGTGTCTGGGAAGTTGAACAGAATCTGTATTATGCTGTTGTGTGAAAATTGTATAAATCTTAATTATGTTAAATTGGTCCATAGTGTTTTTTGGATCTACTATACCCATCTACCTTTCTGTCTATTCATTCTAGTAATTTTTCAGAGCTTGATACTGAAACTCCAACTAAAAATCTTAATTTATCTACTTAAAAAATAATTTCAATGTATACTGGATCTATATTTAACTTTGCTCTGTATTTTCCCAGTCTTCTATAAATGTGTTATCACACTTTTATAATTTAAAAAATAGAAAACTTTAAAAATAAAGACATAGGAAATAAAGATAAACAAAAGATTAGTTTTCAGCACCACTTCTCCCCTATTATATTACTATCAAAATACATGTACAAAAGAAAAGAAATTCAGGGGAGAACATACTATGTTACATGAATAATCAGAACTATGCCTTTTACACACGGCCCTTCTTGTGTTTCTTTCATTTCACATAACTTCAAAGGAAGCAGGCAGCCAGGGAGGGAGGAGGATACTCATGCCTGCATGTTTCTAAGTCCATTAGCCACAAAGATGAAAATACTTAGAAAGCTTTATCCCCTGTGGTATCGAAACACATTAGTGAGATAAGGCTGTCTGCCTGACATCACAAAAATTAGAAGGGTATTTATCCAACACAGTTTTTAAATCTTTTTTAATCCCTTAGTAAATTCTATTCTAAAATACCACATGCAGGATAGACAGAAAAGTACATACATTATTCTTGTCATATTTTTTTATTAAAAGTATTCTAAAGTACAAAAAGTAATATATTTTCAGTACTTATTTCCCTTACCATTTCTATTTTTCTAAAATCAACATTCTTTCTTTTGCTATTGAATTTTAAAGAAAATAGCAACCACTTCCTTTGACCTCTTAGAACAGATTCATCTGTACCTGCCTCAATGCCTGCATTTCATCTCAGTTCAGGTGTAAGATTTATCAGCATATGTTTTTTCATTATTCTGTCTCATTTGTTTATTAGCAGTCATTTGGAATACCATTTCTATGACAAATTAAAAATATGTTATATTTCCAAGGTACTAGTGAAAAGTCGGAGAAGGCAACGGCACCCCACTCCAGTACTGGAGAATCCCATGGACAGAGGAGCCTGGTGGGCTGCAGTCCATGGGGTCGCTAAGAGTCAGACACGACTGAGCGACTTCACTTTCACTTTTCACTTTCATGCATTGGAGAAGGAAATGGCAACCCACTCCAGTACTCTTGCCTGGAGAATCCCAGGGATGGGGGAGCCTGGTGGGCTGCCGTCTATGAGGTCGCACAGAGTCGGACACGACTGAAGCCACTTAGCAGCAGCAGCAGCCGCTGTTAACGGGAGAAGGCAATGGCACCCCACTCCAGTACTCTTGCCTGGAAAATCCCATGGACCGAGGGCCTGGTGGGCTGTAGTCCATGGGGTCGCTAAGAGTGAGACATGACTGAGCGACTTCACTTTCACTTTCCTTTCAGAGTGTCTAATTGCAGTAGAAAATGGCAACCCACTCCAGGATTCTTGCCTGGAAAATTCCATGCACAGAGGAGTCTGGTGGGCCACAGTCCATGGGGTCACAAAGAGTGGATCACAACTGAGCACACGCATACACACACAGTGTCTAAAACATGGTAGTTGCTTTAAGCAAAACTCTGCCCACTTTATCTGAGATATCACAGAAGGCAGACACTACATTCTTAACACATTACTCCAATCACTGTAAAATATCACTCCGCTTGCTAAATCGGAAGTAATTCCTCTCAGAAAGTAGGTACTCGACACCAAAATTCACCATGCAGCATCCCCAACTGCAGGCAATTTGTTAGTTTTGTAATTACACATAAATCCATCAAGAAAAATCAGCATTTTTTAACATGAAGATCCAAAGTACAGCCTCTAGAGATTACAAACTTAAAATATTGGGGGACTGTAAAAATAGATTGGAATTTTAAGTGCTTTTTTGTATGAAAAGTTACTCGACGCAGGACCATTCTCCATGGCATTCACTTTGTAATTTTCAGCAGGTTAACTGCAGAAAATAGAAAAATTTCATCAATATAAAGCCAAAATAGTCAAAACACCTAAGCTCACAGAGTAAAGAGAGGGTGTGTACTCTTGCATGAGTGTGTATATGTCTCTATGCTTGTCTATTTATGTCAGTAACTATTAAATTAACTGTCTCATTTCACTAGCATTGCCAATTCCCCAATTCTTGATACTTATTCAGGTGATGAGACTTGAGAAGATAAATAAAATGATAAAAAATGTGAAGACTATTTAAAGAAATAGTTTGCATTGATAATAACAACATTTTTAAAAAACAACAGAGTCAGCACTGTACAAAAAGGGGTAAGCACAGTTGGTGCCAAGAAGGTCATTATAACCTAAATTACTATCATGGATATTGCTATTAAAATGCACTGGGACAATTTCCTTGCATTTTTCAAATGATTTTTAGCATCTCTAATGTTACTTATCAAAAGAAATACTAAGCTGTCACTGCAGTATGAATTACTTGTTTCCAGAACATTTACAACCCCAATAGATCTCCATTGCCAATAAAATCTGCTATTCAGAGATGATATCATGCAAACTCGCAGTAGAAACAATGAGTGATGAAAAGCACTACAGAAAGGAGCATTCACTAACAAAACTAAGTTTAGCACAGAGCTCTCATAAAGAGTTAAGGTTATTTTTCTTCACAAGCATTTGAAGAACACGATTATGTGCCAAGAATTCTTCCTATAACTTTAGAAGTTGCCTTAGCATACAGTAAAAATAGCATATGTTAAAAGGTTAGAATTACTACCAAGTACATTTTACAAAGAAACATGATAAAATACAGAAAATCTGCTGCTCTTCTCCCACTGTTTGTAAAACATCTTTACAAAGAAAAAAAAAAAATTTGATCCCACATTAATTTTAGTCTCTAAGATATTAGCTTGAATAAATTATAGAAGACATTCAACATGCTATGTTTCTTGTATTATCTACCTATACCTAACTAGCATCAATTACCCTTCCATTCACAAGAAAGCTTTCCTTTGCTGGCCCACTTGAATATTTAGACTATTTTTACTTAAGAAGTGTTGCTCCAACCATTGAATGCATAATAACTTTTCCACCTACTTAACCATGATTAGAATTGAGGTGTTCTTTAGCTTTTAAGCCTCAAAAGGGGACTGCGATAGCAGTTAACAGTCAGTTGCTTCTACCAAAGGCTAGAGGATAGTTACTGAATAAACCCCAGTGAGCCACAACCCACAAACACACTGCACCACACACACAAAGAACCAAGTAGAGATGAGAGAATGGGACAGCAAGTGACAATTCTCTGAATATACCTTTTTGTATAATTCAGATTTTTAGTACTATGTTGATGTTTCATATACTCAGAAAGAAAAAATAATTAAGAACAATGGAAAGACAATCTTAAAATTAACTCAAATCAAATAAACCTAATTGCATTTTAAGTGATCAATAACGTCAGAAAAATAAGCTAGAGTATAAAATTTGAAGGTGTGGTTTTGACAGAGAGAGAGGTGCATTTGAATGGATAAATACATAAAGATAGGAAAAGAAACACATGCAAAGATGGTAAAAAATATATTTAAGATGGGTGTCTGTATACATGTGATTTTCACATATGGATGTACATATATTTTATATGTATTCATTATACATATACATATGTAATATCCAAATATGAACACATGTATATAAATGTGTCATATACCTTCATGCACAGCATATATATATGTCTGTGAACATACACATACATATACATATTCGTGTCCTAAATTTGTCTACAGGGCGTAGAAGTTTAAGACATCCTATTAGAAGACCTAGCACTCATGATTTTTAAATTGCATTCTCCACAAAAAGGACAGGCTAGGACAGCACAAGATGACCCTGGAAGATTTCATGCTGGATGGAGAAGGACGAAGTGCTCAAAGAAGGAAGGGGGTGTGCTGAAGGATAGACGAACCAGTTTTGAAGAGGCTTCTACGGGTCAAATATACAGGAAGTAGGGGGCGGGGAGTGGCTGCTGAAAGGGCACGCAGTCTCCCCTGGTGTTAATGAAAATGTTCTAGAACTAGATGGTGGCAATGGGTGCACAACACTGCAAAGATAATAAATGCCAATAAGTTGTATACTTTATGATGGCTAAAATGATGAATTGTATGCCACCACAATAAACTTTTTAAAAAATATTTATAAAACAGAAAAAAAAAATCTGTAGTGTGAGATGTCACAGGAGAGGAATTATCTGAGGAGGAGGGTGGGCAGGGACCAGGACACTGGGGCTGCCAGTGCTGCCAAGTCCCCAGTGAAGCCGTGGTCATGTGGGCGCACTTATTCTGACGTAGTTTGCCCAACACACACTAAAGATAGGCGGACTCAATGCCTGTAAAGTGCTAGAATGCCATTTCCAAATATACTGGTTTTGATGCTTTATGCTATTTCTAAGGTTAGATAGGTACATGCAAATTGAATTCCTTTTAAATGTTTAATTTACATTTTAAAACATGGCATTTAAAGTATTTTATATAAAATTTTGTATATTTTCTTGCTAAAAAGTTACACTATGTCAAATAAGGACACTTCTTTTTATTCGGCACCCTCAAGTTTTATTTTTTGGAATTGGGGAGGTGGAGTCCAAAGTCAGGGTGGAGAGAACTGATTAAATAAACATGGATATTCTAATTTGCCAGTCTCTATTTGATGGTTCAGTGAAGGATAAAGATCTGGCACATCTGAAGAAAAAAATGTGCTGATGCTCTTAGTCATTGGTTCATTTTCTTCTTTATTGTGTTGATTATGTTTATGTAGAAAGAAAAACACAACAAAACTTCATTGGGAATTTACCAAAAAATGTTGGGGGAGTGCTGTCAAAACCACCAGCTGTTCCAGCCTTTAAAATGAAGCAATTTGTTTTTCTATCCCTCCAGCTAATTACACAATTATTTGCCTCCACAATTCTGAGTAGTACTTTCAAGTGTCACTGTTAACATTTATAGTGAAAGCCCGTCTTCCTTTGTTTCTTCTTTTCCTTGATTTACAGAAGAAAATCACCCTGCCTCTTCACATACACAAGGTACCCTACAGATGTAATCTGTTCGTGTTAGTAAAAAGCTCAAAAACATATAACAGCATAAAAGCTAATCTGTTTCTCAGATTATTCTTCTTATAAACGACAGGGCTTCCCTGATAGCTCAGTTGGTAAAGAATCCACCTGCAATGCAGGAGACCCCCGGTTTGATTCCTGGGTCGGGAAGATGCCCTGGAGAAGGGATAGGCTACCCACTCCAGTATTCTTGGGCTTCCCTTGTGGCTCAGCTGGTAAAGAATCCGCCTGCAATGTGAGAGACCTGGATTCGATCCCTTAGAGAAGGGAAAGGCTACCCACTCCAGTATTCTGGCCTGGAGAATTCCACGTTGCAAAGAGTCAGACATGACTGAGTGACTTTCACTTTCACAGCTAAATATGGGACAAAATAATTAGCAGAGAGGAAGAAACAAGATCTTTGCATCAGAATTACATCCCACTCTGATCTCTGGTTTCCTCGGTGTAAAATATTTACAGTGTTAATGGAGTGGATGAAGCTGTAAAAACTGAAATATGCTTGAAACATACCTTATCTGATTTGTTATAACAAGCATATATTCCCTTCTTTTAAATTAGATTGTAAGGGACTTCCCTGGCAGTGCAGTTGCTAAGATTCCACCTTCCAAAGGAGGGGACACAAGTTCGATCCCTGGTTGGAGAGCTAAGATTCCAACATGCTGCAGAGCAACTGAGCCCAGACACCATACTAGTGAGCCCGAGTACTCAGGAGCCCGTGCACCACCACTGGAGCTCTGGCGTGCCACCACTGGAGAAGCCCACGTGCTGCACAAAAGGCACACAGCACCCGTGTCCCTGCGTCGGCAGGTGGGTTCTTGTCCACTGTACCTCCAGAAGTCCTGATGTTTGCTCCTACAGTTTCAAGGTTCCCCTTTCTGGAAGAAGCTGATCTGTAGTCAGAAGACATCAGTGTTCAGAGGCCAAAGGACAAGGGGAGAGATGGTCCTGGTATGAGCTCTTCATCCTAGCCACACCCTTCTCTTCCAGGGAAGAATCAATCAACTGCCTTTATTGCTCTAGTTAGTTTAAGTTGGGCTTCTATAACTGACAACTAAAAGAGATTTGGTTAGTATGCAATGCTGTTTCCCACATGAATTGCTAAGTTTGATACACTACGGCTTTGACGCTAGTACTAGAAAATCGGTACTGTACAAATCATTTCCTATTCTCACTACCCATGTCAATGTTTCTAAGTCTCCACATGTTTATACAGAGAAAATATCACTACATGGTTTAAGAAAAATGAATCTAATTATTTCTTAATGCACAATAGCTAAAGCTTTTGAAATTTAAGTATAATTGACAGTATTATTTAAATTACCCCTAAGAACGATGGTAATAATACACTTAGAGTTTCCATTTGACAAATGTGTCTTTTGCTCAGCATACAATTTCACAGAATTTTTATCCTTTGAATTTTCTATCTTTTTATACCATAAGTGATGTAAGCTTCATTTCCAGATACTGGGCTAGAAAGTTATGGATATAATAGCTAATCCTTAATTTTAGAAAGTACTTACAATTTTACATTTTAAAACCCAGATTCCTGAAGGCTTTGTTTCTGTATATATAATTCTACCATTCTTTTTCTTAACAATTAGAGAAGATGAGTTCGTCTACATAATAACCATTTGATAACAACCACAGACGGCAAAATTTCTGGCCATATTTTCTGCCCCAAAACCTGGTGCTGAGCTCCTCTCATGCTGGCAGGAAAGGAATGAGGATTCAGACCCACAGGCTCAGCACCCAGGGGAGCAAAAGCAGCTCTGACTCAGGAGGGACAGGAGCTCTCAATCAGGCAAAAACAGCCCCCAGAATGCCTCTCTAAGAAGTTTTACTAAAGCTCATTCTGGATTTACCCAACGCGACAGGCTGCCACAGTGCCTTCCCGGAGCTTTGGAAGACTGTATGGAGGTGGCAGCGGCGCGGACTCAGGGAAGCATCGCACGCTGTTTATAGCACTCACATGATGGGATCCCAAAGAAGGTTCCTGACACTCACTCCCAGCAGCAACCATGAGTCAATCCAGGAGCAAAACACTTCTCTTTAGTCCCACACTTCATTCCCAACACACACACCACATCATCTAACCACTCCCAGAGGGCCAGTCACGTGATATTAACCTCATCTGTTACACTGCTTCTGTACATCTCTTGACTTCCAGACTCCAAGGAAGCACATGCTTAACATGAAGTTCTCAGATCCACATGTTGCTTCTTCCTTTGGCTGATTTCCTAGAATATATTCTAGCTCCTTATCTGACCTTCTGCTATTCACTTGCTCCTCAACCTGGCCTTAATCCCCGAGTCACTTAAACTGGTGCTATTTGTCCAATCTAGACTGTCCTGGTCTATTCGTAGTTAAACAGAAGATGACATCATAGTTCCAATTTATCACCTTCTTTTTCTGTGCCTCCTACTTGTCCCCATCAGGACAGGCCATGTGAATCTCTACTACATACCCTTCCAGGCTTCGGTAGACACGGCTAGAGTTGACCACAAGGGCATTAACCACAGGCTCTCCAGAGACGTGACGGGGGAGTGGGGAGGGAGCTACGTAAGACTATATTTTCACAAACGCTTCATATCACACTAAAAAGAATTTTCATTAGTATTTGTTCATATCTTCCAACCTCAAATGGGCTTTCCAGAGAATTTTCAGATGTTTTTACTCATATTCCATTCCTTCAACACCGGTTTAACACCCATCAGCTCAGTTCTATCCCTACCTTTGCCTGACTATTAGAACAAAGACTCAGAACAGTGAACAGTTATCTTTCATCTTCCATCAAGGAAACCAGTTTCTTCCATCTTTACAAGACTCCCTACACAGAGAAACATGTGTGCTCCTTTATTTTTATGACTTTTAACATTAAACAGTCAGTCTAATCCTAGCCCCTACTTCCCTTTCTCTGTATAGTGATTCCATTTCTACAAACCTTTCAACCAGACACACCCTCACTCAAACCTCCCTCAATTATTCTGCTTCCCCTCAGGTTACTAATTCATTTCTTTCTTTTCTATCACCACTAAAAACTGACAAGTACGCTGTGTATTCACTGTCCCTCCTTCTTCAATATACTCACTGCTTAAGCCTTCACAGACATGCCCTCACCAGCTCTCTCCCAGAGTTTCTCTTACAAATGACCAACAGAAAACTCCTAATCCATGTCTCTTCTCAGTGCCCCTCTGCCAATCTTCCTGAGGCGAAACATTTTTTTTTCCACCTGAGCCCTCCTCTCCCTAGAATATACCATTTAATTCTTCTCGAACTCTCTGTATCATATCTACAGTTGAAGAGAAAGCTGCAGTACCGCCTCAGAATTTTTTATTGGTGTTCTCTCCCTCTATTCCTTTAACAGAGGTTTTCCAAAATGGCTCCATCATTTCCCTGTTCTTGCTAAGTTAACTTCATTAAGAAGTTTTCAATCATGTCCTTATACCAGTGAACATGAAAACTAATCTCTGGCATGCCACGACTGATTTCTGACATACTGTGACCAACTTCATGAATTTCAGGGAAAAAAATATACTCATTGATACTCTCCAAAGACAAGTATTTGATCAGACTGAATTTTTATATATACAAACACTAAAGTTTTGTTTGAAATGGAGCATTGTGAAAGTCAATCAGTCGTGTCCGAATCTTTGCAACCCCATGGACTATACAGTCCCTGGAATTCTCCAGGACAGAATACTGGAGTGGGTAGCTAGCTGTTCCCTTCTCCAGGGGATCTTCCCAACCCAGGGATCAAATCCAGGTCTCCGCATTGCAGGCAGATTCTTTACCATCTGAGCTTGGATAATATCAAAATACATTTACATGACAAATGTACTTTTTACAAACAGTATCCTATACTACTTATAAGGTTACAGTCACTAAGGGTCTCTAATAAGTATCAGAATAAGAAGAGTTAGAACATAATGAAGACACTGCTAAAACAAAAAAGGAAAAACAAAAATCAGAAATAAGGCTGAAACTGTAAAAATAATGTTCCTTTCATTAGTACTATGAGATGCTTTACCTAACATATGTGCCAGACACCATACGTGCAGTCATAATACACAGTATTTCATACTACCTCTTGAGCTGATAGTCTCAGCCTCATTTTCCATACTGAATAAAAGTAACCAAAAATGTTTAAAAACAGTTATCTCTGGTGAAGAAATTGTGGATGGCTACTTTTTTTTCTTTTTGGTTTATATGTTGTCGGCAATGTGTTATCTGCAATGATATACATTCAGATCAAATCAGATCAGTTGCTCAGTTGTGTCCGACTCTTTGCAACCCCATGAATCGCAGCACGCCAGGCCACCCTGTCCATCACCAACTCCTGGAGTTCACTCAGACTCACGTCCATCGAGTCGGTGATGTCATCCAGCCATCTCATCCTCTGTCGTCCCCTTCTCCTCCTGCCCCCAATCCCTCTCAGCATCAGGGTCTTTTCCAATGAGTCAACTCTTCGCATGAGGTGGCCAAAGTACTGGAGTTTCAGCTTTAGCATCATTCCTTCCAAAGAAATCCCAGGGCTGATCTCCTTCAGAATGGATTGGTTGGATCTCCTTGCAGTCCAAGGGAATCTCAAGAGTCTTCTCCAACACCACAGTTCAAAAGCATCAATTCTTCGGCGCTCAGCCTTCTTCACAGTCCAACTCTCACATCCATACATGACCACAGGAAAAACCATAGCCTTGACTAGACGGACCTTTGTTGGCAAAGTAATGTCTCTGCTTTTGAATATGCTGTCTAGGTTGGTCATAACTTTCCTTCCAAGGAGTAAGCGTCTTTTAATTTCATGGCTGCAGTCACCATCTGTAGTGATTTTGGAGCCCAGAAAAATAAAGTCTGACACTGTTTCCACTGTTTCCCCATCTATTTCCCATGAAGATGCCATGATCTTTGTTTTCTGAATGTTGAGCTTTAAGCCAACTTTTTCACTCTCCACTTTCACTTTCATCAAGAGGCTTTTGAGTTCCTCTTCACTTTCTGCCATAAGGGTGGTATCATCTGCATATCTGAGGTTATTGATAAAATGATATACATTACTTTTTGAAAATATATTAAGATAAAAACATCAAGTTTTTGAAAGCAGGGAATAATACATGAGAAGCATTTCCTGGTAAAGGGAGGAAACAAAGAATTTTCAAAAATGAAAAGTAATTTAGATGTTATCAGATCTAGCGCCCTAATTATTTCATATTGATTACAGTAATACTAAATAAATTCTAAGGCAAACAGAAAAAAAATCACAAGAAATACTTCAAATATAAATAATTCTTTTCATACATTTTTAATGTGCTAATACAACTCTTATGAGTCAAGTCTCCAAGGTTTCCTATATTTTTCATTTATTATGGTTTTTACATCATCCAGCATTGTCACGCATAGGTAAATGCTTAATAAACACTATTTGGCAATGATCACAAACTAAACATTTAAATTAGCCATAGATTTATCCAGATGTTTCCAAAACTTAAGTTCTAGTAAATAAAAGTGATTATTAAATGAGTGCCAATTTACTACAAAAATGTAAAATGAATTTGTGTGCTATTCCAAGTTGTATTTAAAAGCTTTGCAAACAGCATACTATTAACTCTGCTGATTTGTTTTTATTTTCCTAATTGAAATGTGGTCCGTGTTATCAGGCCATCTGCACTATGGCAAAATGACTTGGTAAACAAGACAAAAATGGTATTTTATATTAGCAACAACATCAGATTTTGATTCTGCTAAGAAAATATTATTCTAAAAAGACAGTTTCTGGTACCAATACTGAAAACTTGTATAAAGGAAGCTGCAGTAGGAGCGGCCCACTGACCTGCTTAGGGCACCAGCCAGGTGACTGGGGAGAGTCCAGGGTCTCCCCATGAGCCCCCCCCAAGAAAGAACATGAGGCATTCTCAACACAGCTGCAGGCAACAATCCAGCACCTTACTATCCACTTAGGGCCCACGGATCCCATTGTACTGATTCCATCTGCTGACACATGTTGTCTCTACCAAACTGTGAGCTCCTTGACATACTTGAGACCTTGTCTTACATTAGCTTCCCAAAGTTTCTTGCATGTGGTAGAAGCAAGACCGGCTTACTGCAGCCTGAAATAAAGAAGCAGGCACCTAGCCGCACGCAAAAGTCTGATGTAATCTGGTCAGTGACCATTCTGCTCTTCACTCCACATCATCCTCTTTGCTCTTTGTCAAAAAAAAAAAAAAACACTCTTTACATCTTGAGAAATACACAAAAACATCAAAAAGTAGATCATACATAATCCCAGGACTCCTTTTATTTAAGGATGAGACAAAAATTGAAATTCTTGCCTCAATTTCTCCAATTCTAGCCCCAAATGACAGACATCTGCAAGTGCTTTTAACTAGTTTGGTTAGAGTATATCAATAGTTTTCCTTAAAATTGATAAATATACACAGGCACCAACTCATTCACATATACATGTATGTCTTCACAAAACAACTTTCTTTAAACAAAATTTGGTTTGTGCTATACACATGCTTCTCTATCATTTTCTGTATCAGCTAACTTTCCAAATCATAAATTCATTCATTTTAATAGCTGTATTACTGATCACAGCATGAATGTGCTGTAAATTACTTAACCATTTCTCCACTGATGGATACTTTAGTTATTTTAAATTCCTTTGCTATTTTACCAGTACTACAATGAACAATCTCTTACATCTTTTATCTTCAAGGTATTGTGATAAAAATAGATTTAAAGTAGTGGGATTGTTAGATAAGCAAGCTATGCAAGTTTTTTATTTTGAAAAATACTGCCAATTGGACTCCAAAAAGGCTGCACTACTTCATATTCCTACACTCTCACCAAACACGCACTGTCGGCACTCTTTGAGCTTTCTATTGTGACAGATGAAAAATGCTCTCTATATCTATTTTAATTTACATATTGAGATTGAACATCTTTTCAAGTGGCTGTTTGCCATTTGTATTTTTCTTAGGTAAATTGCTTACTCATATTAAGTAAAGAATTTCCTATTGGGTCATTCATCTTTTTCCTAATGATTTGTAGGTGTTCTTTACACATTAGTAACATGCAGCAACTATTTCTTCCATTTTTTTATTTCTTCTAATTTGGTTTACTCCCTCCCTCTCCCTGTCACTGCCCATACAGAAACCTTAAGTTGTTACATTAACAAATGTACAGACTTCCCTGGTGGCCCAATGGTTAAGAATCCACCTTGAAATGCAGTAGGCTTGAGTTTGATCCCTGGTAGGGGAACTAATAGAGAAGGAAATGGCAACCCACTCCAGTGTTCTTGCCTGGAGGATCCCAGGGACAGGGGAGCCTGGTGGGCTGCCATCCATGGGGTCACACAGAGTCGGACACGACTGAAGCGACTTAGCAGCAGCAGCAGCAGGGGAACTAAGATCCCACATGCCACAAAACAAGTAAGCCTGCGCGTGGTATCTCCTGAGCCCACACCCCACAACTAGAGAGTTTGTGCATCAGAACCAAAGATCCCGCGTGATACAACGAAGATCTCAAGAGCTGCAACTGAGACCCAAAGCAGCCAAATAAAAGTTTTTTTTAATGTACCTACCTTTTCCTTTACATTTTCTGGATTTAAACTTCCTTAAGAACACTCTCACTCCAAGATTATTTTTAGTCATATCACCCCTGAGTAATACTCTATACATCATATAACATACCCAGCCTAGCAAGGCTGTGTTTTCCTTACTGAACAGATAGGCCTAATATTAAAACCTCAAGCTTCACTAACTTAAAGTTCCTCCCATTCCTCAGCGTGGCCTCACTGAGATTAGGAAATCTATAATGTTGAACATGGCTGAGAAGCTTCACTGTTTTCCCACCTTGTCCTTCAATTCCATCATCCCTACTCATCGGATTTCCTCCAACACCTTTGGGGCTAAAGAGAATAGGGAGGAAAGAAAGCTAAGGCATGGAAACTACTATAATCAGGTGTCACTGCCACACCGTCCTCTGTCCTGGCTGGCAGGCAGATGCTGCAAATGTGGGTGACTCAGAGCCTCCCTCGCTGAGATCTGGCAGTCCAGCCCATACAGGCCTTCTCTGTGGGGTCACTGCATGTGCAGGTGGGCCCCTTGGACAAAATTCCTTCCAAGACAACTCAAAGTCAACTCCCTTCTAAGAGGCCATATCTAGTCACTGTTCTGATAAAAGCCCAAGTTGTTCCAACACCAGGTCTAATCCTGTCTCCTTGCTTTGACACCAAAGCAGCTCACATAGCCGCTTGCCTCAGAAATATCATTCACAGACAAGAGTCAGTTTCCAGTTCCTATGTCCTTAAACTGAAAAGAATACAGTCAGCTCCTGAGTGGGTCTCTCGATTGTCTACTCATCTGGTTCCCATTCCCTCAAAAGGTGCTAGAGATAATGTCATAGCTGACACCTGTACCTCCAGAGAAAGCCTCTCTTTCAATTTTCTATTTTTTAATATTTGTAAGCTATTGTTAGCTTAAAATATTGAGCTAATGTTAGGTCATTCACAACCCACTTCAGTCTCTTTTCAAGGCCACACTGTTCCGGTATCTTCTTAGGCAGAAGCCCAAAGGCTAAGGATAGCAAGTGGGCTAAGGATTCAGTTCAGTTCAGTCGCTCAGTCGTGTGCGACTCTTTGCGACCCCATGAACGGCAGCACACCAGGCCTCCCTGCCCATCACCAACTCCCGGAGTTTACTCAAACTCATCTCTATTGAGTCGGTGATGCCATCCAACCATCTCATCCTCTTTCATCCCCTTCTCCTCCAGCCTTCAATCTTTCCCAGCATAAGGATCTTTTCCAATGAGTTAGATCTTTGCATCAGGTGGCCAAAGTATTGGAGTTTCAGCTTCAGCATTACAGTCCAGAAGGACTCAATGGACATGAGTTTGGGTGGACTCCAGGAGTTGGTGATGGGCAGGGAGGCCTGGCTTGCTGCCGTTCATGGGGTGGCAAAGAGTCGGACACGACTGAGCGACTGAACTGAACTGAATCTTTAGCCCATTTGCTATCCTTAGCCGTTGGACTTCTGCCGAATTGCTGACACAGAAGGAAATGTCACATTTAATATTTCTACTATTGAAACCTTAGTTTTATTGTTATAATAATTCCTCTTTAAATTCTTTTATTCTTTTTTAGACTGTATCTTGGGTTGATAGATTTTCTTTCCTTCTTTATGATGTCATATTTTCTAAACTTTCTGTAACAATGGAAGTATTTTTGAAATAAGAAAAAAAATGTTAAAATTGTTAGTTTTAGTACCTTTATTCAGTGCATTCCCCATTAGTCACATTAAAGCTTTATACAAAACTAAATAATTACTTACAGCCATTTATTTATTTTTAATTTTCATATTAAGATGATATTTGAATTCTGATCATATCTCATAAAAAAACATACCTCTACAGAACTTTTAATGTGAAAAGTATTGAAAAATCATATTCCTTTCTCAGTAAGGAATAACAGACAAAAGCAGTAGAATAGTTAAGAAATTATTCCACATTGGTTGAAGACCACCTCATTAAGTAATACTCTTATCTTTTTAAGATGTATCTTTGATTTTAATAATTTAAAATTTGAGTATCTGAATAAATGAATGACACTAGAATGTTACTTGATTACAAAATAAGTTGATCTCAGAATTTCTAATCATTTTGATCATTTAAACAGCCTTCGTGTCTTAAGGAAATTTATTTTAAATGACAGGGGGAAATGTATAAAGATCACAAGCTATAAAAATAAAAATACTTAGTGAAAGAGTAAATGAGGACAACAGCTCCTGTCACATCCTCCTCTAGAAGGACTTAACAAGTGAACCTCAAGGGAGGTGCATTTTGCCAACTGTTACAATGCCCTCATCCCTTAAATTACAGTTGACTTCAGATGATGAATTAGTAAAAATCAAAATATAACAGATAATAAGGCTCCTATTAAAATGACCCAAGAATTTACACATGTGCACCAAGACCAAGTGTAACCTCAAGATAAAATGAATTTATTTTAATTACAGTATAAAGTATGACCTCAGGAATTCGGGGGTACTCTAACAGTAGGGAGTATATGCTACATGAGGAGGCAGTCTGCGGGGCTACTTGCACACATATCCAGAGACCCAAAGTTCTTCAGAGTTCCACGGACACTCCCCCGGAAAAGGGGCGCCAAC
Source organism: Bos grunniens (assembly GCF_055505025.1). Lineage (NCBI taxonomy): Eukaryota > Metazoa > Chordata > Mammalia > Artiodactyla > Bovidae > Bos > Bos grunniens. Next base: position 2,600,259 of record NC_141176.1, on the reverse strand, counting down.
GATCTCATTTCTGCTGCATTAGGAATTCCCTGTCCACATGGAGCTTCTCAATTAACTCAAGGAATTAACTCATTAACTTTTCATTAACTCAATTAAGGTAATTCATACATGAAGTATGATGACAGTGAAGACAGGGAAAGCACATGATGCTATAGCACACACCCCAATATCTTCACAGTGACTCATCCAACAAACCAAGTAAGCAACTTCCTGTCATGTGACATTTTATATACACCAGCTGACAAAGAGAGAAGACAATACAAGAATTTTCTCCTCAATAATAGTATTTCTGATTGTGTAATGTTAAAATAATATTTGGATTTTAATACATTAGATTAGATTGTATACCTGCCCACAAAATACATACATACATCTTAGAATGTTGAACATCCAAGTTTGTCAGGCTTCAAAATCTGTCACATGTAGACAGTCATAAGTTCACAAAGATAATACTGTCACAAAGGAATCTATGTTGTCCAGATGACACATGACCTTGACGCATGTCTTTCTTTTTCCTCCAGGTACTATACAAAAAGGCCCGGGTACACGTACCTCCTCAGGACCCTCAAACACTAACCAATGAGCAAAGAGAAAGCTCATTCATGCTTGTGCTCAGTCGTGCCCCATGCTCTGGGGCCCCACGGACTAAAGCCTGCCAGGCTCCTCTGCCATGGGACGTCCGAGGCAAGAATACTGCAGTGGGTGGCCACTTCCTCCTCAAGGAGATCTTCTCAATCCAGGGATCAAATTCACTTCTCCTGCATCGCCTGCACCAGCAGAAAGACTACCACCAAGCCACCTGGGAAGTTTAACACCTAACTAAATTAGCAAGGAGAGTGGCAGTGCTGAGATCAAAACAGCACAAATTAGATCTTTAATAAATGTGGCTAAGTGGAGCTATTTCAAATCCTAAAAGAGGATGCTGTGAAAGTGCTGTACTCAATATGCCAGCAAATTTGGAAAACTGAGCAGTGGCCACAGGACTGTAAAACGTCAGTTTTCATTCCAATCCCAAAGAAAGGCAATGCCAAAGAATGCTCAAACTACTGCACAATTGCACTCATCTCACACGTTAGTAAAGTCATGCTGAAAATTCTCCAAGCAAGGCTTCAGCAATACGTGAACCGTGAACTTCCTGATGTTCAAGCTGGTCTTAGGAAAGGCAGAGGAACCAGAGACCAATTGCCAACATCCGCTGGATCATCGAAAAAGCAAGAGAGTTCCAGAAAAACATCTACTTCTGCTTTACTGACTATGCCAAACCTTTGACTGTGTGGATCACAATCAACTGTGGAAAATTCTGAAAGAGATAGGAACACCAGACCACCTGATCTGCCTCGTGAGAAACCTGTATGCAGGTCAGGAAGCAGCAGTTAGAACTGGACATGGAACAACAGACTGGTTCCAAATACGAAAAGGAGTACGTCAAGGTTGCATATTGTCACCCTGCTTATTTAACTTATATGCAGAGTACATCATGAGAAACGCTGGACTGGAAGAAACACAAGCTGGAATCAAGACTGCCGGGAGAAATATCAATAACCTCAGAGATGCAGCTGACAACACCCTTATGGCAGAAAGTGAAGAGGAACTAAAAAGCCTCTTGATGAAAGTGAAAGTGGAGAGTGAAAAAGTTGGCTTAAAGCTCAACATTCAGAAAACGAAGATCATGGCATCGGGTCCCATCACTTCATGGGAAATAGATGGGGAAGCAGTGGAAACAGTGTCAGACTTTATTTTTGGGGGCTCCAAAATCACTGCAGACGGTGACTGCAGCCATGAAATTAAAAGACGCTTACTCCTTGGAAGAAAAGTTATGACCAACCTAAATAGCATATTGAAAACCAGAGACATTACCTTGTCAACAAAGGTCCGTCTAGTCCAGGCTATGGTTTTTCCAGTGGTCATGTATGGATGTGAGAGTTGGACTGTGAAGAAAGCTGAATGCTGAAGAACTGATGCTTTTGAACTGTGGTGTTGGAGAAGACTCTTGAGAGTCCCTTGGACTGCAAGGAGATCCAACCAGTCCATTCTGAAGGAGATCAGCCCTGGGTGTTCTTTGGAAGGAATGATGCTAAAGCTGAAACTCCAGTACTTTGGCCACCTCATGCAAAGAGTTGATTCATTGGAAAAAACTCTTATGCTGGGAGGGATTGGGGGCAGGAGGAAAAGGGGATGACAGAGCATGAGATGGCTGGATGGCATCACCAACTCGATGTACGTGAGTTTGAGTGAACTCCGGGAGGTGGTGATAGACAGGGAGGCCTGGCGTACTGCGATTCATGACGTTGCAAAGAGTCGGACATGACTGAGCGATTGAACTGAACTGAACTGAACTGAAGTGGAGGATGGGAGCTAATTACTGGTACAAAGACAGAGGAACCAGAAAGGGTTGATGTGGACAAGATGGAAGTCAACAGCAACTTCAAGGAACAAAATTCTCCCCCATTAACAAAGGTTACAGCACGCTTGTGTGTGCTCCCAGAACATTCCTGAATGGGTATGACAGATTCTGTCCTAAGAAGATAAAAATAATGGGTAATTAAAGTTAAAAGGGGATTTAAAATTGAGGGTTAGAGTACAATTTTTAGAAGAAAACTAGTAAAAAATAAGTTAAAAATTTACTTTTAAAAAGGTATCAAGCCCATAAAACTGTATAGTTCTTAAAAATAACAGATCAGATCACATCAGTCGCTCAGTCATGTCTGACTCTTTGCGACCCCATGAATCGCAGCACGCCAGGCCACCCTGTCCATCACCAACTCCCGGAGTTCACTCAGACTCACATCCATCGAGTCGGTGACGCCATCCAGCCATCTCATCCTCTGTCGTCCCCTTCTCCTCCTGCCCCCAATCCCTCCTAGCATCAGAGTCTTTACCAATGAGTCAACTCTTCACATGAGATGGCCAAAGTACTGGAGTTTCAGCTTCCGCATCATTCCTTCCAAAGAAATCCCAGGGCTGATCTCCTTCAGAATGGATTGGTTGGATCTCCTTGCAGTCCAAGGGAATCTCAAGAGTCTTCTCCAACACCACAGTTCAAAAGCGTCAATTCTTTGGCGCTCAGCCTTCTTCACAGTCCAACTCTCACATCCATACATGACTACTGGAAAAACCATAGCCTTGACTAGATGAACCTTTGTTGGCAAAGTAATGTCTCTGCTTTTGAATATGCTACCTAGGTTGGTCATAACTTTCCTTCCAAGGAGTAAGCGTCTTTTAATTTCATGGCTGCAGTCACCGTCTGCAGTGATTTTGGAGCCCCCAAAAATAAAGTCTGACACTGTTTCCACTGCTTCCCCATCTATTTCCCATGAAGTGATGGGACCCGATGCCTTGATCTTCGTTTTCTGAATGTTGAGCTTTAAGCCAACTTTTTCACTCTCCACTTTCACTTTCATCAAGAGGCTTTTTAGTTCCTCTTCACTTTCTGCCATAAGGGTGTTGTCAGCTGCATCTCTGAGGTTATTGATATTTCTCCCAGCAATCTTGATTACAGCTTGTGTTTCTTCCAGTCCAGCATTTCTCATGATGTACTCTGCATATAAGTTAAATAAACAGGGTGACAATATGCAACCTTGACGTACTCCTTTTCGTATTTGGAACCAGTCTGTTGTTCCATGTCCAGTTCTAACTGTTGCTTCCTGACCTGCATACAAATTGCTCAAATTTGGCCTCGGAATACAGAATGAAGCAGGGCAAAGACTAATAGAGTTTTGCCAAGCAAATACACTGGTCATAACAAACACCCTCTTCCAACAACACAAGAGACGACTCTATACATGGACATCACCAGATGGTCAACACCGAAATCAGACTTATTATATTCTTTGCAGCCGAAGATGGACAAGCTCTATACAGTCAGCAAAAACAAGACCAGGAGCTGACTGTGGCTCAGACCATGAACTCCTTATTGCCAAATTCAGACTGAAATTGAAGAAAGTAGGGAAAACCACTAGACCATTCATGTATGACCTAAATCAAATCCCTTATGATTATACAGTGGAAGTGAGAAATAGATTTAAGGGCCTAGATCTGATTAGAGTGCCTGATGAACTATGGAATGAGGTTCATGACATTGTACAGGAGACAGGGATCAAGACCATCCCCATGGAAAAGAAATGCAAAAAAGCAAAATGCCTTTCTGGGAAGGCCTTACAAATAGCTGTGAAAAGAAGAGAAGCGAAAAGCAAAGGAGAAAAGGAAAGACATAAACATCTGAATGCAGAGTTCCAAAGAACAGCAAGAAGAGATAAGAAAGCCTTCTTCAGCGATCAATGCAAAGAAATAGAGGAAAACAACAGACTGGGAAAGACTAGGGATCTCTTCAAGAAAATCAGAGATACCAAAGGAACATTTCATGCAAAGATGGGCTCGATAAAGGACAGAAATGGTATGGACCTACATAAGCAGAAGATATTAAGAAGAGATGGCAAGAATACACAGAAGAACTGTACAAAAAAGATCTTCACGACCCAGATAATCATGATGGTGTGATCACTGACCTAGAGCCAGACATCCTGGAATGTGAAGTCAAGTGGGCCTTAGAAAGCATCACTATGAACAAAGCTAGTGGAGGTAAAGGAATTCCAGTTGAGCTATTCCAAATCCTGAAAGACGATGCTGTGAAAGTGCTGCACTCAAAAAGCCAGCAAGTTTGGAAAACTCAGCAGTGGCCACGGGACTGTAAAACGTCAGTTTTCATTCCAATCCCAAAGAAAGGCAATGCCAAAGAATGCTCAAACTACAGCACAATTGCACTCATCTCACACGCTAGTAAAGTAATGCTCAAAATTCTCCAAGCCAGGCTTCAGCAATATGTGAACCGTGAATTTCCTGATGTTCAAGCTGGTTTTAGACAAGGCAGAGGAACCAGAGATCAAATTTCCAACATCCGCTGGATTATGGAAAAAGCAAGCAAGTTCTAGAAAAGCATCTATTTCTGCTTTATTGACTATGCCAAAGCCTTTGATGGTGTGGATCACAATCAACTGTGGAAAATTCTGAAAGAGATGGGAATACCAGACCACCTGACCTGCCTCTTGAGAAACTTGTATGCAGGTCAGGAAGCAACAGTTAGAACTGAAAATAACAAGTCATCAGTAATTTGTACGTTGTATAAAAATATATGAGTAGGGGAAAAAGAGATATTTATCTGTTTGTCATGAATCTAACATACCTAAAGTGTGATGAAAAACTACAAAAAAAAAAAAAGAATTTGTGAATAAGACAAAAATATTGTCTAATTAATTATTAGTACTTTGATTTATATTTTAATATCCTTAATTCATTTATATATTACAGATAAAACATTAATATATTAATTTATATATGAAGTATTAATATAATGGATATGTTTATAATAAACATTTATTGGCTTATTAGCATAAGAGCTTCCCATGTGGCTCAGTGGTATACAGAGATGCAAGAGTCATGGGTTCAGTCCCCGGGTTGGGAAGATTCCCTGGAGAAGGGAATGTCAACCCACTCCAGTATTCTTGCCTAGAGAATCCCATGGACAGAGGAGCCTGGTGGGCTGCTGTCCATAGGGTCGCACAGGGTCAGGCACAACTGAAGCGACTTAGCATGCATGCATGGGGAAAGGAAATGGTAACCCACTCCCACTCCAGTACTCTTTCCTAGAGAATCCCAGGGATGGAGGAGCCTGGTGGGCTTCCACCTATGGCGTCGCACACAGTCGGACACAACTGAAGTGACGCAGCAGCAGCAGCAGCAGCAGCAGCAGCAGCCAGTATCCATGCCTAGGAAATCCCATGGACAGAGAGGCAGGCTACAGTCCAGGGGGTCACAAACAGTTAGACACGACTGAGCAACTAACACTTTCTTCTTTCCAGTACTCTTGCCTACAGAGTCCCATGGACAGAGGAGCCTGAAAGGCTACAGTCCACAAGGTCACAAAGAGTCGGACACAACTGAGAGACTGAGCATAGTACACAGCACTGCACACACATATGATCAGTTGTTTTTCTTTTAATTGATAGGGTAAGTGATCAAAAATTTTGAGTCTGCTAACCTAAAATACAGAAACTTAAGCTTCTATAAACCATCTAGATACAGCATGGAAAGAACCTACATGAATAAAGACAAGACATGGCAAAATAGTACTAAGAGATACAAAAGACACAGTCCTTATGTCACTTGAGAATCCAGATCCAGGCCTCTCTGAAGCCAGCATAGCTCAAGGCTTCTCAGATGCAGGAGCCAGTATCTTCCTGTTTTTCTGACCCCATTGGAGAAAGGAAAGAAAAAAATAAAGTTCACCAGTGTGTGACTTCTTTAACATGCTAGAGACAGACATCCAGTATCGGGCTTTCCACCAAACTGTGTAACACAGAGTGATCAAAGCCCAAAGTATGCTGTAGGCCATACTCCTAGGAATCGAAATCTGTAAACACCAAGAGCTGATTTTTTAAAATAAACCCCAGACTGTTTATGAAGTATGATAATTTTGTTCTTGTTAATGTAATAATATATGAAAATGAAAATGGTTGCTTCTGTGACAAATTAATGCTTAGAAAAATCAAGATTAGGATGACCTGCTTTTGAAAAAAATTAATTTTATATTAGGATGATCAAGATAACTGAAAAGATCTCACTATAAAAATCATACAAATCTTGTAAAGCTGACCTTAGACTGTTTTTACAAGTATAAATTCTTGGTTGAATTAAAATACACAAGTGGTGATCATGGATGATGCTTCATGCTTTATGTAGAAAAAAGTAGGAGAAACTCCTACTCAAAGCAAAGGGCTTGGCTCTAGATTCAGTACTAGCAGATGAATATATAATTTTATCTTCTATGTAAAAAAAAAGACTATGTATTTTTAACAATGACCAGTTTTAATAATTTGTATTCAATTTTTTATTCCAGTATAATCAGATTTAAGAATGCTTCATCTACAGCATTCACCCAGTCCCATTTTATACTTTACTGTAAACTTCAGTAAGATGACTTAGCAAGAGACTTAAAGATAACATGAGACTTTAATCATTGCCCTATGTCTCATCCCATCATTCTCATACAAACACTCCTAAATTTTATTGTTCAGTAAACTAAGTCTTTAAGAGGTATAATGAATGTTCTGGAATCACAAAGCTAGAAATAACAAAGTAATTCTCAACCTCTGAAGACAAAGTACATTCTGTGTGATGAGTAAAATAAGCTTTTATAAAATATTATAGAACAGAGCTTTAATCCACACCATCCAGAAAAAGTATAAGGTATTCTTTGTTCCTATTTCAAATCACTAGTGTTACTATACTATTTCAGTAATTTTCTTAGTATTTAAAAATAGTTTCTAAATATAATTACTCACCATTTTTGTAATTTATTTTACTACAGTATACATAATAAAGTCCTAATGTCCATAACATTTTACAATGTGTTGCAAAAACTGATGAGTTTAATTACTTAATGTGTACAAATCAATCTGAAATAAATTGAAAATGAGCACACTGTACACTCTAATCTTGTTAAGACAGTCATTCAGAATTCACTTTCTAATTTGCAAGTCAGTATGTTATATTTTAAAATAATAAATAGAAAATTTTCTTTTACATCTCAGCAGTTTAAAGCCAAAGCAATTAAAGGAGAGGGAATTCCCTGGCAGTTGAGTGGTTAGGACTTAAGGGTGCGAGTTCAATCCTCGGTTTGGTTCAGCAACTAAGATCCCACAAGCCACTGGGCTCTACCTATAGACTAATTTTCAAATGAATTATAGGCACAAAAGTAGACTAATTAGTAGGCAAATGAAATAACGAGGGAAAATATTCATTCAAAGTCAATTCTAGTTGGTTAGAGATATACAGAACCACATCCTTAAGATGAGTAACACATTTTCATTTAAGTAATACAGGTATACGCGTAAGGGGTCACACATCACTTTTTACGGTGCTGAACCATCTTAAAGCACAAGGTGACAGAAACTCTCAGATACCTATGAACTCCATTTACATGGAGTACATCTCTATAATTTTTAAAATATATTCATATTCAAATCTGAGAAACATGATTCTGAGCTCATCAGGCCTGCTTAATTGCACCAACATCTGCAATCAATTTAAATTCTTTAAGATAGTCTTTCAGCACTTGAAGTGATTTCATGCTGAGATAGATTTAACACACTCACTAATTTATAGACACACACAAGCAGATGAGACCTGTTTTTCCAGGGTGGGGTAGAGTATTGAAGGGCAGTCTGAATTTCCCAATGATCAATGGGATATAAATCACAATGCATTCTGCATAACTTATTTAAATTATATTACATGATAGCACTGCACAAATATAATATAGAAATTAAGACTGAAGTTAGTGCTTTATTTAATTATACTTGTAGGTCATGAACCATTAAAAGGTTTGATGACAGTTTATGAATGAAACAAGCAGCAAAACCTTGTGCTATCAGTTGACATTACATAGGAAAATGTTATGCATTAATATACCATTTTCTCCCCTGAAAGTCAAGACTGGGTGGGGCAAGCAAGAGGAAGAATACTAACAATTCAGAAACAGTTTTTAACCAAAGACATAAACTGACCAAAAATAAGGAAAAGAACACGAGACTCAAAAATCAGAAGACTAGAGGATCTGGGTAGGTGACAGCAACAGTATAGTTTTTGGATCTCCACAGAAAAACAAACAAAACAACTAAACAGCAAAACCTAACAATACTGAGCAATAAGGTATCTCTATGATCCTCAAAATCCAATCATTTGGAGAGAAACCACTTAACAGTCACAAAATCTTCACAGCATCATGGTCTGATGTAAAGAAGCAGAGAAAGCAACAAGACATCTGAAGATGTGAAAACATATCAGAAACAGCCCAGAGCTATTCTTAAACAGCGTGAGAACAGCAGCTGGAACCAGGAGGGGTGTGGCCCACCCCAGCTCTGGGTGCAGGTCAGAGGTAGGAAGATCTGCAGATCCTGGAGTCGCCGGTGTCCCCGTGAGGACACTGTCCCAGCACTGCGGTCAGGGCTCCCTCCAGGATCCCCGCTGTGGAGAGAGTGCTGAGAGGGAGACCAACACGGGGCTGAGCAACCCTACTGACAACAAAACACAACCGGAAACGTGGCAAACTGCAACTCACCATTTCAAAATGAACTAAGAGAGATGAATATATACATGTTAAAAATAAATGAGACAAACACAGAAAGCAGAATTATTAGGTGGATGCAAAACTAAGTGTGGTTTTGCACTGTTGAACTTTGTCATTTGATATTAGAATACATTCTTAAATAAATGTATGTATACATCATTTTAATGCACATTTCTCACTCTATGTTTTTTTGCTAATGACTTATTATTTGCTATATAGTTTATATTTATTTTCAATTCAGTTCAGTCACTCAGTCGTGTCCAACTCTTTGTAATTCCATGGACTGCATCATGCCAGGCTTCCCTGACCATCACCAACTGCCGGAGCTTGCTCAAACTCATTTCCATCAACTTGGTGATGCATCCAACCATCTCATCTCTGTTGTCCCCTTCTCCTTCCACCTTTAATCTTTCCCAGCTCCAGGGTCTTTTCAAATGAGTCAGTTCTTCGCATCAGGTGGCCAAAGAATTGGAGTTTCAGCTTCAGTATCAGTCCTTCCAATGAATATTCAGGACTGATTTCCTTTAGGATGGACTGGTCGGATTTCCTTGCAGTCCAAGGGACTCTCGAGAGTCTTCTCCAACACCACAGTTCAAAAGCATCAATTCTTCGGTGATCAGAAACTCTTACATCCATACATAACTACTGGAAAAACCATAGCTTTGAGTAGATGGAGCTTTGTTGGCCAAGTAATGTCTCTGCTTTTTAATATGCTGTCTAGGTTGGTCATAACTTTCCTTCCAAGGAGTAAGCGTCTTTTAATTTAATGGCTGCAATCACCGTCTGCAGTGATTTTGGAGCCCAGAAAAATAAAGTCAGCCACTGTTTCCACTGTTTCCCCATCTATTTGCCATAAAATGATGGGACTGGATGCCATGATCTTAGTTTTCTGAATGTTGAGCTTTAAGCCAACTTTTTCACTCTCCTCTTTCACTTTCATCAAAAGGCTCTTTAGTTCTTCTTCATGTATTTATTTTAGACTATGGAAATTATATGACTTCCCTGGTAGCTCAGACGGTAAAGTGTCTGTCTACAATGCGGGAAACCTGGGTTCGATCCCTGGGTCGGGAAAAGCGAATTCAGCAATTTTCTTATTCAATTTCAAAATGGGTCATAAAACAGCAGAGACAGTTCACAATAATCAACAACACATCTGGCCTAGATATTACTAATGAATGTACATTGTGGGCGGTGGTTCAAGAAGTTTTGTGAAGGAGATGATAGCCTTGACGATGAGGGGCAGAGTAGTCAGCCACTGGAATTGACAACAACCAACTGAGAGAAATCACTGAAGTTGATCCTCTACAGTCACACAAGAAGTTGCCACAGAACTCAATGCTGACCAATGGTCATTCGGCCTTTGAAGCCAATTGAAAGGTGAAAAAGCTTGATAAGTGGATTTCTCAAGAGCTGAGCAAATATCAAAAAAAAAAAAAAACTGTTGTTCTGAAGTGTCATGTTCTCTTATTCTATGCAACAACAAAACATTTCTCAATGAGATTGTGACATGCAACAAAAGGTGGATTTTATACGACAACCGGAGACAACCAGCTCAGTGGCTGGACTGAAAAGAAGCTCCAAAGCACTTCCCAAAGCCAAATTTGAACCAAAAAAGGTCACGGTCACTGTTTGGTGGTCTGCTGCCAGTCTGACCCACTACAGCTTTCTGAATTCCAGCGCAACCATCACATCTGAGAAGTATGCTCAGCAAATCAAAGAGACGCACTGAAAACTGCAACACCTGCAGCCAACACTGGTCACCAGAGAGGGCCCAGTTCTCTTCCACGACAACGTGTGCCCGCATGTGACACAACCAACCAGCGCTCGGGTTACGAGGTTCTGCCTCATCCACTGTACTCACCTGACCTCTCGCCCGTCGGCTACCTCTTCAAGCATCGCAACAACTGTTTGCAGGGAAAACGCTTCCACAAGCAGCAGAAGCAGAAAATGGTTTCCAGGAGGTCACTGAATTCCACAACATGGATTTTTTTTTGCTAGAACTAAACACTTATTCCTTTTTGGCAAAAAATGTGTTGATTGTAATGGTTCCTATTTTGATTAATAGAGATGTGTTTGAGCCTAGTTATAATGATTTAAAATTCAGGGTCCAAAACCACTGTTCCTTTTGTACCAATCTAATAGTAAAGGCTAAAAGAATATAAAATGTAATGGCTATACACTCCATGTAAATATAGTATAACAACAAAAACAGTTGGAGATGTGGACAGTAAATGTAAAAGAAAAAACTTTTAAACACATACACATTTATTTTTTTCCTTTGCTATCTCTCCACTGAAAAGGCCTACAAACCGTAATTAACCCACTAGCAATAAGTATCATTGACAACCAGACTGTTCTTGAAGTATTATTTCCCACCAAAAGAAATGACCGATTCCAGGTCTAGTGTGGGAAAAGAGGGGAGTGCAGGTCATCTTATCCCACCAGATAGAAATGAAACTATGTAGAACAGCAGGGTCACCTCAAAATGACTAGAGGCCAGCTAGACAAGATCCCACTGGTTGAAGATGGGAAAATTTGAGCTTCATTAATAATACCAAAAATAAAGGATCACCTTTTTTATAGGATGATAGGGAACCAATTCAGTATCTTGAAAACTGGCAAAAAGAATCAAGGATTTATCCTAAATTTCCTATATCACACGGTAATCAGTATTTGAGAGAAAATGCCTCTTTATAAATATATTCCAACTAATAAATGAAATCAAAATTACAGAAATCAAAATTACAGAACTATAAAGTATATATAAAGTAACCTCTGATACAGAACATACTCCTATGGTCCTACCAAAGGGATCAAACCTGAGTCTGATCTAGCCTCTGAACTAGCTGCCATTTTGCAGGAAATAAAAAAGAAAGAGAAAGAGAAACATTAATGTCATCACAAGGATGCAATCAGTAAAATCCAGACTGCCTCAGATAAAATAAAGGGAAGGAGAGGAACTTGAATATTTAAAATATTTTAAAATATCTTTAAGATATTCCAAATATCAAAACATAAGCAACAACAAATGGTATCTGGTAATACAATTTTCAGTGATAAAATTAAAGAAAATCAAGGAAATAATTCCCATAAAATTCAAGGTAGTGATTTAAGGATAAAAAAGCAAAGTTTGACAGGGTTTATGATGGAGTTTCTAAGATGGCTGCCAAGGTTCTGTTTATTGATATCATGATATTCTTATAAATCATTAAGCTACATATTTATTAGTATTTTCTATAACTGTGTTTTACTTTACAATAAAAAGGTTTAGAAAATCAGAAACCCTAGTTTCTGGTCCTAGTTACTATCTGGAGGTTCTCACATACTTCATTTGAAAAATGTTGAAATGCTCTAAGATAATTTCAGACCTAATATAAGTAAAAGACCACCTGAGTAAATTAAAAGATCTCCACCATATGAAAGAGAATAACAAAACTATCCTTAACAAAAACAAACAAAAACAGCAAAATTATTTTTAACTCACTGATCAATGCAATACAGCTTTCCCAAAGGCTACCAAAAAAAAAAAAGACTAGTTTAACAGCAATTGTATACAAGGAATAGACAAAACCTTCCCTGGTGGTTCTAGTGGTAAAGAACTTGCCTGCCAATACAGGAGGCATAAGAGATGTGGATTCAACCCCTGGGTGAGGAAGATCCCCTGGAAGAGGAAATGACAACCCACTCCAGTATTCGTGCCTGGACCACCCCATGGACAGAGGAGCCTGGCAGTCTATAGACCATGAGGTCGCAAAGAGTCAGACACAACTGAAGCAACTTAGCACACATGCATGCAGACAAAAAGATTGTCTGAATTTACTTTTGGACAATTTCATACCTCACAGAAACCCAGGGACAGAATACTGTACCAGTGAGGAAATGGTAGTGTATCAGGGAAGCACGAAATTGGGAAGGAATGCCTTCTGTACACAAGATGGTCAACCCACTTTTAAGCATGGATAGGATTTACTCTCTTTAGGAGTAAGTAAGAACTGAAAGTATGTCTATTAAGTATTAATACAAACCAAAATTAAGAGGAGTTTAAATTTATTGGCACCACTGAAACTTGAAAACCAGGTACACCCTCTCCCTCCTTGCTGGGCATCCTTTTCCAAAAAAAGACCAAGTTCTTCCATCTGTTATAGTAGATAACCTTCCCCTACTTTGATGATTTTTCACAAGAGGCCAAGTGTCAGAGAATTTCTTTGTAGTTACAGCATGCCTTTGAACATTCATTTTCACTTACACACAGGCAAACTAGCCCAGAACCCACAGTTGCTTAATAACAGCTTCATGAGTAAATGTTCACCATGCTCAGCCTTTCAATCCTATTAACTTCTAGTCTTTGGCTGAACTAAGGTTACATGAAGGCACCTAGTGACAAGGTTCACCCTGTCCAGTCCAGTAGTTCTCACCCTTGACTGTACTCTGGAATCACCAGGAGAGCATTACTAAACACTGATCCCTGGGTCCCACCTGACTTAATTGAAAATGACAGAACCCAGACATCAAGATTTTTAAAGCTCCCCAAATGACTCTAATGGATATATCAAGGTTGAACACCACTGTTCCTCAAATAAAATTCTTTTCTATTCTTTATTATAGATTGTTTGTTATTTCCACTGACATACTTTTCCCTTTCATTCACTGAAAAACAATCATACATACACAGCATTTTTCTCAATTTTTCACTTATTCTTTAGAACCGTTCCTGCTTTCAGAAGGTCCATTCCATACAAATACCTGCTCTTCCCTTTCATCTACATCATAATCACAGGCCTCTTCTTTCTGGCACTTGCAAAGTTTTCACTCCTTTTGCAGTTATCAGACATAAGATTAATTATATTCATAAAATCTAAAAAGTAATCACAAACACAGCAAAATATCATAGATCAAACAACAACTCAATAAGCAAGATGAAAACAATCTCAGATGACCTCTAATGCCACAACTGTTTACCGGTAAAAGCACCACTGACCCTGTCAGGCTCTAAAATTCTAGTCAATTTTACCAATAACTAACAGTGTTTCTGTATCTGATGAATCTTTTTTAAAGCGCTATAATAAAAGAAAAAATGTCTTAACTAACAGTAAGATTTTAAAAAAACCAAAAATATACGATTCTAGTTTGAATCCAATATAATTTCTTCCTATTAAAAAAGAAAAGATCACCGTCACCTTTATATTCATCTCCTGCCTAAACAAAAACGCAATACGGTAACAACAGAGAATACAATATACCACTGGTGCTGCTCAGAACAACTCATAAGAAAGCTGGATGAATTTGAGCTGTTGAAAGATAATTTTAGTTGTACATAAATAAAACCTGCCCTGCTGCTAAGTCGTTTCAGTCGTGTCCAACTCTGTGCAACCCCATAGACGGCAGCCCACCAGGCTTCCCCATCCCTGAGATTCTCCAGGCAAGAACACTGGAGTGGGTTGCCATTTCCTTCTCCAGTGCATGAAAGTGAAAGGTGAAAGTGAAGTCGCTCAGTCGTGTCCGACTCTTCGAAACCCCATGGACTGCAGCCCACTAGGCTCCTCCGTCCGTGGAATTTTCTAGGCAAAAGTACTGGAGTGGGGTGCCATTGCCTTCTCCAAAAACCTGCCCTATAAAGGCACAAATGAAAATGAAAATGCCAGATAGATTAGGAAATACTCTCAACAAGAAATTGGTCCATTGCTCTGAGGCTCTGAAATTTTCTCTCTTCAAGACCTGGAGACAAACAGGCAAAGTATCCCAAGAGCACTGACGATAAGTGTCTAACACCAAGTACCAGCACACCCTTAACCAAGCTTTTATGTTACAGGGGTGCTTTGATCAAATCCAAAACCTGAAATATAAGCCAGAAAAACCCATGCTAACTCTACCAAGAATGTGTAACTAATTATGATTCATCTAAGTTTCTATGTTTAAATAACCATAATGACAAAAAGTGAGGAAATAAAACAGAGACAACAACTTGATTGACCTATATCTGACTATGTTTCCAAAATTAACATATGAAACTGAACTCTAAAAAATAAAATGCATATTAAAAGGTATGAAAATACCATCACTGATATTAAATATTAACAAATCAAGTCTAAGATTTTCTACCTAGAGAAAAAGCACACATACAAATGAGCATACAACTAATATTTCCTCAAAGTGGTTCTTTCCTGGTCAAAATATGCCTAGAAGGCTGATAATGCAGAAAACCACGTCCTCCGTGTTTGAGAATACCACGTCCTACTGAGCTATAACAAGTGCTAATACCTTTCAAAAAGACTTTTGAACACTACATATACTCACCTATATACATACATACATGTATGTATATATATATACATATATGAAAGTCTATAATCCTACATTTAAGAACTCAATATACGCTCAGTCATTTCATCACACTTTTTGAAAAAATTTTGTTTGAGTCTTCTATGTATCTTTTAAAATTATGTTCTTAATAGTTGCCATTTATATTTCTTACTAAAGAAGACTAAAGAAGAAATAATATTTAAGAAAGAATTCAAAGAGTAAAGTTAAATGCCATCCAAACTTCTCTAACAGAGGAACACTTGAAGCCACTTGATTCCACTCGACCTGATAACCTAGGAAAGAAAAAAACTAGAAACAAAGTCAAAGGAAGCTAGTAAACTTCCAGGCGCATTTATAAAAGAGGGTTTATGCTTCATTCCTTGGATAAAGAAATCAAATAGGAAAAATCAAGACACAAACAGGGAATGAAGGATGGATGCTTTCATTAGGCACTTTAGAAATGTGAGGTTGGGTCTTTTCATGAAGCCCACCTAAAATGAGCTTGTTACCTGTAGCAGGGACAGATTCCAAAGACATATGGATGGGAGGGCAGGGGGAGGGAGGCACGGGCTGGGGAGCCTGTAAAAACTTTTGATTCCAAGCTAGCACAATCCTCAGGAACTAGAAGTATACATTTTGAAGAAAGATCTTTAAAGCATTATATCTACAACCAAAAAAGACTATATGCTGACAGGTGTCTGGCTGTAGTCTGTATAGAAGTGAACTTGCCTGGACAGTGTCATCATCTCAGTATATAAAAATAAATTAGGGAAAAAGAAAAAGAAGATGAATGGTCCTTCTTAGAGACACAGTGGTTCTTAAAGACATAATAAAGGTGTTTCACTATATAGGGTAAAACACAATGTCTTTCCAAACCCTTCAAATGTCTCTCCCTCTCTCCCCTGAAACCCCACGTCCCCAGGGCACCAGAAGCCCCTCCACCCTGTCCCTTCTCTCCAGACCCCCAATTTCCCCCTCATCCCCACACCAGATGCCCCTCTGCCCCATCCCTTCTCTCCAGACCCCCGATTCCCCCCTCTTCCCCACACCAGACGCCCCTCCGGCCCGTCCCTTCTCTCCTGGCCAGGCTGACTCCTCTCCTCACTCCCTCTCACAGCTCTGACCGTCTTCTTCTTCCAGAGGGTTTGCTTTCACTTTCTAAGATACAGGTTTTGGCCTCTCAGGTTGTCTCCATTTTGAATCACCACAAATTACCCTGAAAAAGCCTAAAAGTCGAACAGCAAATTCTTTCTTCTCAACAGATGGGAAAGAGATTTTTACTAATCCTCTGCAACAGGCTGGGCTTCCCCAGTGGCTCAGCAGTAAAAAATCCATCTGCAACGCAGAAGACAAACAAACAGGAGATGCCAGTTCGATCCCCGAGTCAGGAAGATTCCATGGAGTAGGAAATGGCAAGTGATGTGTGCTCAGTCGTGTCCAACACTTTTTTTATATATAAATTTATTTATTTTAATTACTCTTTGAGACTTATGGATTGTAGCCAACCAGGCTCCTCTGTCCATGGAATTTTCCAGGCAAGAGTACTGGAGCGGGTTGCCATTTCCTACACCAAGGGATCTTCCTGACCCAGGGATTGAACCCGCATCTCTTCCATCTCCTGTATTGGCAGGCGGATTCTTTACCACTAGTGCCACTGTCTTTTTGAAAGAAGTGTTCTCCAGTAATTCCCAGATGGTGCGAGTGGTAAAGAACTTTCCTGCCCATGAGGGAGACATAAGAGACATGGGTTCAATCCCTGAGTCAGGAAGATCCCTTGGAGAATATGGCAACCCACTCCAGTATTCTTGCTTGGAGAATCCCATGGACATAGGAGCCTGGAGGGCTACAGTCCATAGTGTTGCAAAGAGTTGGATATGACTGAAGCAACTAAGGATGCATGCATGCATTTTCCAATAGGTTTAGTCACTAAGTCATGTCCGACTCTTGTGACCCATGGACTGTAGCCTGCCAGGCTCCTCTGTCTATGGGATTCTCCAGGCAAGAATACTGGAGTAGGTTGCCATTTCCTTCTCCAATTTTCCAACAAACTTGCTGCTAATCATCTAAAGCAAGTCATTTACCAAGAAATGGCCACCAAGCCTTGCAGTGACTCCAAAGATCTTTTAGATACTTCTTTGGATAGCAAGGCAATCAGTCCTGGGTGTTCTTTGGAAGGAATGATGCTAAAGCTGAAATTCCAATACTTTGACCGCCTCATGAGAAGAGTTGACTCATTGGAAAAGACTCTGAAGCTGGGAGGGATTGGGGGCAGGAGGAAAAGGGGACGACAGAGGATGAGATGGCTGGATGGCATCACTGACTCGATGGACTTGAGTGTGAGTGAACTCCGGGAGATGGTAATGGACAGGGAGGCCTGGTGTGCTGCAGTTCATGGGGCCGCAAGGAGTCGGACACGACTGAGCAACTGAACTGAACTGACTTGGTTAGAAAGAGAAATTTCCAGAGGGAATTAAAGAGACACTCCACATACCCAAAAGGACACCTGGATGGCCTACAGGATGTTTACAGCAGCAAAGCAAAACCCAGCTCCAGGCAGCTTAAATAACAGCAGACACCACCTCACGTCACAGCACAGTCTGGCACAGGCCTGCACCGAGGCAGAGCAGCAGCTCCAGGGCGTCAGTTGCCGAGCACCGCATACCCAGCCCAACCACGACCAGCAGGAAAGGCAGCCTGCCCACTCTGGTCCAGGGAGAGCATTCTCGGAAGCCTCACCAGAGCCAGCCATCAGACTGCACAGGCCAAAAGGCCCTAGGAAGTTAGAAACATGTGAGTATGGCATTTTTAGCTTCTAAATATGACATTTGCTTAGTACATTTTAATAATATTTCCTAAATGAAGAAATTCAGTTGTAGTATTCAGCCACCTAAACCAAAACTTGTAAGATTTTGAAAACAATCTAGTTTGATTGATGGCTTTTTTAGTGTTCCCCTCCCCCCTATTTTAAAGTCAAGCTGATCTACTTCAGGGCTAATTTAAGGGTTAACATTGCTAAAGTGTTATCAAATCATCAATATACTATCTTCCAAAAAAGAATATTAATGCTTACCCACAAAAGAGAATCTCAAAGCAGATTCTAAGGCTAAAATGGTAACATCTGACACAAACTTGCCACATTCTCCCTAGAACAACCTATCTATGAACTCATTGCCTTTCTCAGAGAAATTTTTTCAGTACTCATTAACCTAAATATACTGGCATAACAAAGTCCACATCCTATACTTAATGAATGTGTTTTTACTTCCACAGCAAAAGTAGATGACTGGTCAGCTTGAACTCTCTACAATGTTAACCATTTGCCAAATTATTCAGAACCCTTCTAGAAGAGTCATGACCCTTCACACACCAATTAAAAGCTTTACTCATACTTCAGATAGTTAATCTATTTCAATTCTGATAATCTAATTATCTAATTCGGGGAGTCCAAAATAATTAGAGGATTAAAGTTTAAAATCAGTGAATGTGAACTGAAACAGATCCACTGTGTAGAAGTTCAGAATGTTCTGTTCTATTAAAAAGTTTATCTGAAATCCCAGAATTAAACTGCACTACTATGCCAAGGTTTTCTAAACCAGTTCTAACTAATGTATTATCTCCTGTAATTATATTAAGTGAATTCATGCTTGTTGGATTTAAAATTCTCTAACAGGAGACTCTGGAGAAGGTAATGGCACCCCACTCCAGTACTCCTGCCCGGAAAATCCCATGGACAGAGCCTGGTAGGCTGCACTCCCTGGGGTCGCTAGGACTCGGACACGACTGAGCGACTTCACTTTCACTTTTCACTTTCATGCATTGGAGAAAGAAATGGCAACCCACTCCAGTGTTCTTGCCTGGAGAATCCCAGGGTCGGGGGAGCCTGGTGGGCTGCCATCTCTGGGGTAGCACAGGGTCGGACACGACTGAAGCAACTTAGCAGCAGCAAAAGCAGCAACAGGAGACTCTGCCCGATGACTCTACAGAAACCAGTTACACCATCCCCACTCCCCCTGCTTTCCCCCCACGTCACATTTGACCTCCCATGACATGCTTGTGTGTTTCTGTCATGTGTGTCCCATGTTGCTCCATACAACACAATGACACACTATTCTGGCGCTCAATCACTAGGCCCTTAAGTAGTGCCTTACGTACAGACACTTTATGTTTAGTGAATGTCTTAGAAATGCAGACTAATGAGAAACTTGTATTTTACTAAGATACATTTACTTATATTTTTAATTGTGTTTTGCAGTATAATGATTTCAACAGTAAGAATAATAAATCACAAAGAAAAATAAAAAGTAAACAACTGCTACTACAACCTCTGCTACCACAAGAGGCAACCAACCAGTTAAAAATCTGTTATGTTCTAATCACAGTTAATTTAATTCTGACAACAAGCATATGGTGAAGTTAGTATTAGCTCCATCTTATGTAGAAGGAGACTGAGGATCAAAAAGACAAAATTAGATGTCCAAGATCAAACAGAAGATAGTCAGTCTAAAACACAGTCTAAAGCCCCACTGCTAATTTCAGTGGCAGGATGCAGGGCCCATCTATAGAAAGAGCTGGGAAAAACATAGTACTCAGTGAATTCCACATCTGAACATCAGGCTGCCAAAAAATGAGACATGCTTAAAAATTAAACATCACTTGAGTCTTTCTTCCAAAAGAAATACCTGAGTCACTGACTGGCCTAAGTAGATAAATGGAGTCACAGTATAAATAACTCATATTCTTGTAAACTGGCCATAGGTTAAAGTATCCCGTGAAAACAACAGTGTGTTTAGTTATTTTTCTCCAGTTCAGTTCTATTTTATGTTCAGCCAAAAGCATTCTCTATTGTCTTTTTACTGAGCCTTGCTTCCTCATTAGCTTCCACTGTATATTTTTCATCCAATCCATTTAGTCACAATTCTATGACTGGTCAAGCTCATTTGTAGTTCCATGAAATAAATTCTATGTGCCAGTCGTGTTTCTCAGACATTTAGTCATTACTTCCACCCACATACTTCATGTTTCCCTAGAAAAGCAGCAGCCATGTGGAGACGTAAGGCTCATCTCAGTGTCTACATTTACAATTTGTTACAAGCTAATTTTATCCACAGGGAAACTCACATTAAACATATGCCTCTAAGCCACGATTATGCATTCTGAGTTAGGTAGTTAGAGTCAAATCAGTCTCACTTTTCTAAAATACAAATATTATCCTAATTTATAAGTGACATGAGAGATCAATACCCATCTTAATTCACTAACAAGGAGAGATGACCTAAAGTGAGCAGATCAAGCAACCACAGTGTTTCTTAACACTGTGAATGGCTAAAAAATAAAAGTTTAAAAGCCACAAGGTAAGAAATACTTGTAAATTAAACAAACTTACTATAATACTTGTACCTTTAATTATACATTTAAAAGCTCTCTGACTACAGCTGCCCGCAAACTTAGGTGCTCCATTAGACACATGCATTGTTCGCTGTACTACGACATGTTTCAGCAGTATTTCTCAACTTGACAGCTTTACTTACTGTCTTGGAAGCAGTATTAATGTACTGCATCACCATTTCTTTTTTGATACTGAAGTCCTTTTCCCGCAATGGTGCCTTTTTATCTTCATTTAAATTCATATCTTCCTGGAAAACACAATTAAAAAGCCTTGTTTTAGAATCTAAGTAGAGCAGCAATTCTACATACACAATGAACAGAAAATCAATAATTTGTGACTAAAGCAGCAGTAATTGTTTTGGAATGATTTCCATGTAGCTCTGCCTGGAGGAAAAAAGAAAGAAAGAAACTTTGAGATACAGAGAAGAGTATTCTAGATCATTTCAGCAGGTAAAATACTTACCAGAAAAACTTAAAATTCACAACAGGCTAGTAAAATTACACTGACATCATTATAGATAATTAGACAGTTGAAGATTTCTGCCTCCCATAAATATATTAGGAGTCACAATTTATACATATTTGTGAAATATATATTATATAAAAATATATAAGCTTTTTTTTTTACAACAGTTGCACCTAAAGCCATCTTGCACCATTCTGAAAGCACCGTTTCACATATCGTAAAAAGTAAAAAATAAGCCAATCCCTTTCCAGGTTCTGATAAGCTGCAAGCATATCAATTCAGTTCATTTCAGTTCAGTCACTCAGTTGTGTCTGACTCTTTGCGACCCCATGAATCGCAGCACACCAGGCCTCCCTGTCCATCACCAACTCCCAGAGTTCACTCAGACTCACGTCCATCAAGTCAGTGATGCCATCCAGCCATCTCATCCTCTGTTGTCCCCTTCTCCTCCTGCCCCCAATCCCTCTCAGCATCAGAGTCTTTTCCAATGAGTCAACTCTTCGCATGAGGTGGACAAAGTACTGGAGTTTCAGCTTTAGCATCATTCCTTCCAAAGAAATCCCAGGGCTGATCGCCTTCAGAATGGACCAGTTGGATCTCCTTGCAGTCCAAGGGACTCTCAAGAGTCTTCTCCAACGCCACAGTTAAAAGCATCAATTCTTCGGCGCTCAGCCTTCTTCACAGTCCAACTCTCACATCCATACATGACCACAGGAAAAACCATAGCCTTGACCAGACGGGCCTTTGTTGGCAAAGTAATGTCTCTGCTTTTGAATATGCTATCTAGGTTGGTCATAACTTTCCTTCCAAGGAGTAAGCGTCTTTTAATTTCATGGCTGCAGTCACCATCTGCAGTGATTTTGGAGCCCCCAAAAAACAAAGTCTGACACTGTTTCCCCATCTGTTTCCCACATGTACCAAATACCTAATACTGATCCCAACAAAAGGCAAAGAATTTTACAGTTTGAACTGTCACTTCTTTACCCAGCAAAGAAATGAAGTGTTAAGTGCTCACTTGTGCCCAACTCTGCAGCCCTATGGACTGTAGCCTACCAGGCTCCTCTGTCCATGGAATTCTCCAGGGAAGAATACTGCAGTGGGTTGCCATTCCCTTCTCCAAAGGATCTTCCTGACTCAGTGATCAAACCCAGGTCTCCCACATTGCTGACAGATTATTTATTTACTGTTTGAGCTATCCAGGAAACCTATCCCTATCAAAAACATACATTAATTAATTTATTGAATATTCTAAATCACATAAAAGTTGCTCTCATGAAAAGAGGTACCACCTAAAAACCTAACATTTCTTAACAGCACCATTCAAAATAAGGGTTTATGTAACCTAGATCCAGCTATAGGTCTAACTGTGACTAAAAAATACAAGTCATGAATATCCAGATAAAGATATGAAATGCAACCAGAATCTATCAATTAATCTGCTTAAGGAAAAGGTTATTCTGACAAAGGAAGGGAGGCTGAGGTAAGACAAAAGTGGCTGAAGGAAAGAGCAGTTCAAATGGACTTCCTTCTGATCTTAGCCTTGGGTCATTTGTGTGCAATGCTAAGACATTTGAATGTATATAAACTCCATATACACTCAGAACTGGGCCCATAAAAATCAGGGCTTTGGATCACCTAGGGAGGCTGAAAGCTAAATTTTTTTCTAAGTTTTATAAGGGTGCTACAATTCAGACGCTACAGTTTATGCCTTTAGCTGACTCAGGTTTTGGCTACCAAACCTCTGAAGCACTTAAAAGTCAAAATTCCCTTCATTTCACCTTGACATAAAATTTCAGATCTTAGAAGTTGTTGCATTTGAAATTCCAATAAAAGGTAGTAATTAGTAATGTCACTCTTGGCTGTTCAGGTTAGAAACATCCTATTATGTGAATAATTATTTATTTTCTTATTTTCTCTCTAAGCCAGTGATTTTCAACAGGCCTTAACACTACTTAGGAAGCGTTTTGGAAATGTCTCAGGGCATTTCAGTTGTCATGGTGACTGAGGTGATGCTACCAGTATTTACAGGGGAAAGGTATGCTAGACATCCTGCGACACATGGACTAGTCCTGCACAAGGAATTATCCTGTCTCCCACTGAGAGATGCACAAACAGAGAGGGAAAATCATAATTACCTAAGCCTAAACTCCAATTCCATGAAATTAGACATACAATGGAATTAATAGGTAAGTTGTTACCTATTTAATACTTTATATTATATATCTTTAATATATATTGAATTTTCCAAAAATCCAACTACTGTGTAAATTATAGTTCCAGTTTTCGTTTTAAGCTGCACCATCATTTGTGCTTCATTTCTGAAATTCAGGTATCCCAGAACAATACTGCTTATGATATCTGAATCAACAGAACAGAACAATACCTATATCAACCTACATTGTAGCTGTTGTATTCACAGTGGCATGAGGCAAAGATTCCAGGATGTGACTTTATTGCACCTTTTTGAGTAGTCAATGGCCAATTGTTTATATTATTCCCCGGTGGCTCTGCTACTAAAGAATCCTCCTGCTCAAGCAGGATACACAGGAGATGCAGGTTTGATACCTTGGTCAGGAAGATCCCCTGGAGAAGGAAATGGCAACGCACTCCAATATTGCATGGAAAATTCCATGGACAGAGGAGCCTGGCAGGCTACAGTTCATGGGGATCACAGAGTTGGATACAATTGAACACACATACACACACACACACACACACACACACACACGCAGGATTTCTTTGGAAGGAATGATGCTAAAGCTGAAACTCTAGTACTTTGGCCACCTCGTGCGAAGAGTTGTCTCATTGGAAAAGACTCTGATGCTAAGAGGGATTGGGGGCAGGAGGAGAAGGGGACGACAGAGGATGAGATGGCTGGATGGCATCACTGACTCGATGGACGTGAGTCTGAGTGAACTCCGGGAGTTGGTGATGGACAGGGAGGCCTGGCGTGCTGCGATTCATGGGGTCGCAAAGAGTCGGAGACCACTGAGCGACTGAACTGAACTGAACAGTAAAGTAATAAATTGATTTTTTAATTATGAGTGAAGACCGCTTATATGATCTATAAACAATATTTAAGGAAAAGTGGTGAGGAAGTTAAGAAACAATTGTTACAAAAGGTAGGACTGGGTACATAAGAACATGTGTTTTAAATTATTCACTATGTTTTTTAGTTTCCATCTAATGGCCAAACATGATACAGCCTCTTTAACCTGCAAATTAAAATACTTAATAGATACAGAAAACTAAAAAACAGAAAGCCCATTACTGTGACTGAAATCAAAACAAAATTGTAAGACGGAGACTTGTAAGAAAGAAAAGACTACTGCTTTCTTTCGTGAAATGCCTTTTCAAGATGACATGAGCTTATGCATAAACGTTGTACATGTGGACTTAAGGAAGAAACCCAGAACTGCCATAAATAAATTAAATTATATATATATTAAAAAGCAGCTGCATCTGGATTCTCACTTGAGCCTGCAATGCAGTGGGTAGTAGTAGTCCCTAGATGGAGAGACAAGCTTGACACCACCCGAGTCAGTCAGCCACTGTCTGCAGGAACACAGCTCCCTGAAGCCACGGCTCTGGATTAAGACGGCAGCTGTGAGCCACCAGGAGTCAACACGCACACCCAGGTGTGGCTGTACCAGCCATGCAAAGGGGGTCTTAGAGGGGCAGCAACGGCATCCAGGACACCATTTGAGTACAACGTACTTAGTGTTATAGCAAGGTTACTTTCTAAGCAGAACTGAATAATACAGAGGGCCTCGAGTATGGCTGATACAAGCAACATAAACTTATGCATGTTTACCAATTCTTCCATTCAAGCATAGGTCAATCAATACGTCTACATATTGTATGGACAGAGAAGGACACCGTAGTTACGGATTTTATAAAAGCCCTAAAAAACAGTTCATTTCCATATATGCAAACATTGATATATAATTCATTAAATACCTATAATAAATAAAATAATGAACAAATGATGCATAGAATACATAACTGTACAAGGTCTGAGGAATACTCTGAATGAGACTAATACTTCCATGGATATAAGATAAATATCGATTTCCTTAATTGGAAAAACCTTATCAGTTGGCTATTTAACAGAATATATCTCATTCAAAAATATTTTTTGAGCAGTCATCAATCAAAACTTCAGTTTTGATCAGTCTAAAGAGTAATTATCAGTTTTGTTGCTAAAGTACTACTAATGCCTTAGTAACATACATTATAAATTAATTCATTTATAGCACTACCTTCATATACATGTTTAAACACAACCTTTTTGCCTGGGGAAATTGGGAGTTGCAACACCAAAAAGTAATTTTCCTCTAGTTAATTACTTTCTAATTAAAAGCTACACCTAAATTGAATCACTGTGCTGTTTTACTATGTGAGTCTGACTAGCACTAGGGACAGATTTCAAAAATACAGGGAAGAAATACTGAAGGAAAAAATACTGAGGGGCATGATACAAAATAAGCAGGATTGTTGGAAAGTGTCAAGATCATCAGAGATGAAGAAGTACCACTGATGAGGAGACGAAAGAGACATGGCAAACCAAACACAAGATGGGATGCTGGGCTGGATCTCAGAAAAGGAAAAGCACTTCAGTGGGAAAACTGCCAACATCTAAATCAAGTCCGTGGTTTAGTAAGAACCAATGATGGTTGGTTAGAAACTAATTAATTAGAAACTAATTAATTTCTTAGTATTAATAACAGCACTAAAGTTATATAAGACGTTGGCATTCTAGGAAGTTGGGTGCAGGGTATAAAAGAATCCTCCATACCGTTTTTGCAACTCTTCTAAGATTATTTCAAAATAAAGTTCTTAAGAACTAAATTAAAATACTCATAAAAATTCTGCTATATAAAATAACTTGAAAAGAACAAGAAAAATTGAACATCCCACATTTTTTAAAAATACAGTAATTTGGGGGGAATTCCCTGGCAACCCAGGGGTTAGGACTGTGCACTCTCACTGCCAAGGGCTGGGCTTCAACCCCTGGTCAGGGAACTAAGATCCCACAAGCTGCACAGTGAGGCTAAAAACAAACAAAAAATATATATAGCAATTTTTTAAAAGTCCATTAAATGAAAGGAGTACATTTGTAGTGTATTTGGTTACAGTAAATACACACAAACTTGATAGAGGAGAGGGAAGTAAAGGAACCACTATCGATAAATCTGAATCAGACACACGTTAACAGAAGTCCATTAGAAACCTAAAGGTCAGGTATCTTTTGGAATTTTCCAAAACACAAAGTTCAAGTTGTTCACATGTCCTCCCATACCCATTCCAAAGGTGCTCTGTGAACCACCCTTCTCACTCACTCTCCTAGCATCCCTTGCTACATCTTTTCACAAGGACCATGTTTCTAATCTTAAACAATGGTTAAATTCAAGCCAGGCACTGTGCTACAACACTCAGAAGCACCATTTGTTTAATACTCAGTAAAAACCGTTTGGGTTATGTACTGTCTCTTCTTTACTGATTAGAGAAGTGAGACGGAAGGAAGTTCTGTAAGCTGACCGTAAGCCTTGCAGCTCAGCTTTGTGCGTCCATTCTTATCTCCATATTATGTATCTCTACTATCTGCAGCCCCCTTCCTTTGGGGCTAAGGCCATCTCACACCCTTGGGAGCGGATTCCCCCTACTGCCCATGCTGTGACACCCCTCCTGCCTTCCCCACAACCAGCAACCCTCATTTCCACTTTCCTCACCCGTGGTCTTCATGACCACACCTGGGCCTTTTATCTAAAAACAGTCCTACCTCGAGTACCATCATCATGTCCAAGATCCTCCTCTCTGATCACAATCTTCCATCTTTTCACTTCTCCCACTTCCAAGCCACCTATTTCTCGACCTCAGTGAAACCTCAGTGTTATGACCTACTCCATTATCTCCCAAGCAGGCTAACTTTGTGATCTACTGTTCCTCTAACATTGATGGGAAATCACAGGAATCTCTCCTCACATTTCCTAAAGTACTTATTTCAAACTGGCCATTCGCCAGAAGCTACGAAACCATCATGTCTACCTATTATTTTCAGTAAGCACATTTTAATTTTCTCCAGGAAAAGGAACACACCATCAATTTCCTGTTTGCTCTATTACCAATTTATCTGCACACTCATTCTCCTGTACCAACTCCTGTATCGATTCAAAGATAATCCCACTCATTTATCCTCTGGATCCTCTTTCCTCTCCCCTCCTAAAAGGGCACTGCACATCAATTACCTTGCTTCCATCCCATTTCACTAAATTCTTCTAGCTTGTTGGGTCTCATTACATAAAGATGATAATCCCTAATGGGTTAAAAATTCAAAGAAAAAAGCCTCCCCTCAACCCTAGTTCTCCTTTATATATGCTTTTGTTTTTCCTCCATCACAGATAATTTTTAAAAGATTTTTTTTCTACACTTGCTGTGTCATTCACAATGCATATACTCTTTAGATATCTATCAAATGAGACATCAAAAAAACTCCCAAATAGAATTTGCTGAACTTCTTTGGGACAAACATGAAACGTAGGTAGTTTTCTGGGAGATGGAGCTGGAGCCAGAGCCAGAGATAATAATCAGAGTCTGAGACTAGAACAATGACGGAAACCAGGTCCAGCTCCAGAGGCAGGGTCTCCAGGCGGTGGTGCCAGCACTGGCCACGCTAAAAGTCTGTCACGTCTTCAGGGAGCACGAGCAGAACCACACGCAGCCACTCACCTAGATCAGCCTACGCCTACACAGCAGCCCCTGCTTGAGATGCGAATAAGGCTGAGATACCGCCAAGACAGAGGGGGTGACTCTGTGCGGTGCTGCATCCTCTTAGAGGAAAGAAGGGGCACACATTTTCCTAACCTGCACAAGAACACCAAATGGGGAGCTGTGGTCCTCACCTGGAAGCCAGGTCAATGACATGGAGTCAAGCCAGCAGCTTTTAAGATGCTCCAGAGAACTCTTCCTGTGTGTCAGATGGGGCTGGAAGTTCCCACAAACCAGGATAATTCAAGTTTGCTATTATCTTTACATACCTTGACTTCATCCTAGGCTGATAAAACACTGACACAAAATATATACCTCCCACATTTTCTTTGGCAAAACTGAGAAAGGGAAAAAGATGTAATCTTAATTATCACGCGCATACACGCAACTAGTGAGCACCGAGGAGTAATCAAGCAGAGAATGGCAAACAGAGAGTGGACACTTTTTCAACTGAACTACAAACATTAGACTATTTTCATTCATGAATGTGGATTTTACAGGACAGCATGCTCATTAAATTTACATACATCAAGTTGAGTGGGATAGTTAATGCCATGGAGAGAATAAATTTAAAATGATTGACTATTTGGAGAATTAAGCAAATATACAAGTAGCAAGTTGAAGATGGTCAGGTGCAAGGAAATTCACCCACAGTGGAAAAACACTACAGACAAGCAGAAGCATGACTAGAGTTATAAAATAGGTGCTAGAAAAACAGCACAACAGTGGATCAAAACATCCATATGGATGAATAAGCAAAATACTAAAATGTAAAAACCGGAAGCAGAGCAATACCAAAATCAAGCATTCTTACTAAGTCAACAGTTATCATCTGATTTCAATAGTGTTCAATGCTTTATTCCATGGGTTAAAGCCAAAATAATTGTTCTTGGTAGCAGTTTTGCTAAATTTTTTTCCAGTACAGCCACAAATTGGTTAAGCATTTTAAGAAGTCCACCCTGATCCCCTAATTACTTCTGAGACCTCAGAGCTCAACATACTATAAGCACAATTTTACCCATATTTCTTCTAGAAGTGTGATTCTATGCTTCCCCTCACTGGAATTCAGCTTCCCCATCACACAGTGTCAAAGGTCTTACCGATGCTTAGCCCTACTGAGCTGTGTTCTCACCACCAGGAACAGTGTAGTGCCAAATGCAAAATCGAAGGCTTCATGATCTCATTCCAGGTAATCACATACTCTCAAACAGTACACGATAACTGAATCTCACATAGCTCAGCAATTTAATAAACTCCATTCTTAGATTAAGCCTAAGTAAAATCAGGAAACCTGTAAAAGATAAGTACAACCAAAACCCTGGAACTTGGAATTAACTTTATATTACTACTTTATATTCAAGATGCCCATAAATGTGCTAAAGCTATAACACAGCTTTTCTTTCTTTGTCCATCACGTTTACTATGTCCTTAAATAAGTGTTAGTTGCTCAGTCGTGTCCAACTCTTTGCAACCCCATGGACCACAGCCTTCCAGGCTCCTCTGTCCATGGGATTCTTCAGGCAAGAATACTGGAGTGGGTTACATTTCCTTCTCCAGAAGATCTTCCCAACCCAGGGATCAAACCTGGGTCTCCAGCATTGTAGGCAGACTCTACCGTCTGAGCCACCAGGGAAGCTCATGTTCTTATATAAACCTTTATAATAATCCTTTCATTTTTATACAGAACTATGATTATGAAGTGGAGAAGGCAATGGCACCCCACTCCAGTACTCTTGCCTGGAAAATCCCATGGATGGAGGAGCCTGGTGGGCTGCAGTCCATGAGGTCTCTAAGAGTCGGACACGACTGAGTGACTTCACTTTCACTTTTTCACTTTCATGCACTGGAGAAGGAAATGGCAAACCACTCCAGTGTTCTTGCCTGGAGAATCCCAGGGGCAGGAGAGCCTGGTGGGCTGACGTCTATGGGGTCACGCAGAGTCGGACACGACTGAAGTGACTTAGCAGCATGATTATGAAGAGTCAGTTTTTTGGTTTCACCAATAGTGGGGTTAGATTCACTATTCTATTCTCAATGTCCTTACTCAATCCAATTAAAATTAATGGGAAATCAGATGGCTAGCTCAGTAACAGGACTGCAGCCAGAAAACAGCACTTATCCAGAGGTTGACAGTGAACTCATAAAATTCTTATTCAACCAAATATTCTAATTGGAGCTTGCACAAAGAGTTCAAACTATCTCCATTTGAAACCAAATTTCAATTTAATCTAAAGCCAGTATCAGAGACTAAACAAACACACAAGAAACTTAAGTATCATTTTTCACATACTATAAATTTCAGCAGAACAGACAAGAAATGAGAGTAACACTCAGCAAGCTGCTCAACTCTAATTTATTTTGGAATAATCTGGTTGGAACTGTTCAAGCTTATGCATAAGCACCTACAATCACAGCTGTTACATAGTCCAGCAGAAAAGAACAGTGCTACTTATAAAAGGGGTTTAACTCACTTATTTGCTCTCCACAAATGGCCAATTCTTCATAAATTACATAAAGGATAATAAAATGGTCATCTGACAAAACACAAAGGCCGACTTCCCTAGAGAAGAAAATCAGACTGAAAAAAAAAAACCTTCACCATTGGAAAAGGCTCTACTTACACACTTCCTAATTAGCGACAGCAGAATCTTAAACATTAGCATAACCTTTATCCTTTGAAAACTCCCCTTTCTAATCATTTGACTGGGTCAACAAACTCCCATCAGGCAAAATCCAATGCTCCTAAATCATTTATTTTCTCATTTATCTGGATCTAGAAGAAACAACGCAGCACTGACATCACTCCCCTGACAAACACAGCCCATGAATCAACTTGACAATCGCCTTACACTTCCACCCTCTCTTTCTCCTCCTCCTCCTTTTTGGATTATTATTTGGATTGCTTTTAAACAACCTTTCCCCAAATTTTTCAATTTCTACCTAAAGGAGAGGGAGAAACGTGACAACTAATAGATCAGAACAAAGCATTACCATAGGACCTCTCTCATTTTATCTCGCCAGCCCAAAATATACTTTTATAGTTTTTAAGAAATAAAAAAACCCACAATACAGAAAAAGTAGATTTGTAAAAACTGCTAATGCTTGAAATCAACAAAGTGCTAGTAGGAATCTACAGCAGCCAATAAGCACTTAGGGAACTAACACAAAGGAGTCCTCCTTGGCTTCTGTTCCTTCAGACTCCTGGTGGCCCTTAAGACACCACTTACACATCAAACACAACAGGGATTCATTCATTTGTCTGACTGAAGAAATAGCTAAGCATAAATCCTTAACACCAACTATGAAAAAGGAAAAGAAAAGATTAAAAAAGAAAAATTATCTTTAGCATGTGCCCAAAGAGTGACAACAATGAATACAGACAGTGAGATGAACTCTGCTCCCAGCAACCGTACCAAAAAGTATCAATTCGATTTCACTAGTTCACCTGAGCTCTTCTTTTTTTCCTCTGGACCCTACATTTCAAAGATATCTGAACTGACTACAAAGCTGAGAACACAAAGCTACTTCACTATTTAACTCTATATGTACTTATCTCTTCTTGCTTAGACATGGTATTCACCAGAGCAGAAGAAACAAAGCAACTCATTCAACAATTCATGCAGTATACTCGTGAAAGCATAAAGGGAACAAAGGGAAACAGTTCAATGTTCAAAGCCCATTAAAATACAGTTCTTATGAAAGTACTAGAAAACTGATCTAATGAAATAATGAATAAAAACAGTCACTCATTTGATCAGTAACAGATGATATACTCAACTCAAAGGATAAAAATTAGCAGAGCCATGCGTCTACCCTATCAGAAGAAGATTCTAGTGAAGGGCTGGCCAACTTTATTCACATAACTGAAATGGAAAATGAAGAAAAACAAAATTCTTTACTAAATACTTTAGGAACAGAGGGAAAAAAAACATATGAACTCTTTTCTGGGGTTTTCTACTCAGTGCAACAAAAGGAAAAAGAAAGGAATAAGAACAGAAAAAGATGTAAAAGTTAGCCACAGATATCCTGATTATATACATAGAAAAATATGAGGAACTCTACAAATAATAAAAACTGAGAATTCAGTAAGATTACTGAATGTTAAAAGGCAATACACAAATTAATAATCTTACTAAAAATTTTAAGTTTTTAAAAATATTAGTTACATTTTAGAAACAAACCAAGGTATAAATCTTATAAAAGATACACACAACCTCTAAGGGGAAATTATAAATGTTACAGTTTAGGAACAGAAAAATCTCTAAATAAATAGATAGATATAATGTATCCAATGTTCACAGGAAAATTTAATATCACAAAGGTATTTATTCTATCTAAATCAATAAATTTATTGCAATTCCAATCAAGATCCAAACAAGATTTATAATTAAACTTAATTGACTGTAAAATTAATACAAAATCACAAAGTGGCCAAGAACAGTCAGGATAATTTTGAAGAGAGGAAGTCCTAGATATCAAGGCTTATTATAAAGTAATTAAGACAATGGATATAACTGCAGAGCCAGACAAATAGAACAATGAATCAAATCAGACCTCAAAAACAAACACAGATACGAGTAATAACTTGATATATAACAGTGGAGATATTACAAATGATGGACAAGAATGCTTATTTAATATAATATTCTATTATTTAATAATGATATTAATATAATAGAAAAACTAGTTACCCATGTAGGAAAAATACTGTCTCATATCAGATTTTAGGAATATAGTAAGAACAGACCTATGATGTCAGGATAGAGAATTTCTTGAAAAATATACTGATGATATATTTAAGACTATTTAAAAATCAAAATGGAGTAACTATGGTTCAGGCATCCAAAGGGAGCCAGACCATTATAGATGTGGTTTTAGACACATTCCTGCTTCACTGAGAATGTGAATTTTCTCTCAACTTTAACAAACTCAAGAACACAACCAACCACTTCAAAATAGTATCTGCTAGCTGCACCCTTGTAGTTTTCTAACAAAGAACAAACCTGACTGCATTCTGGATCGATTCCTTTAGCTCTAACCTTTGTGCTCTGTTGCCTTGCTTAGTCATGCTGGCTCTGTATCTTTGTAAAAAATGTTGCCTATAGCCTGAAATATACTTGGTAGCCTATTCTTAAGGCTCTACCTTCCAGGTTTAACCCTTAAATGTATAGCACTTTACTCACTGGGCTTTCCTGGTGGCTCAGCCGGTAAAGAATCTGCCTGCAGCCCAGGAGACCTGGGTTCAGTCCCCGTGTTGGGAAGACTCCCTGAAGAAGGGAATTGCTCCTCACTCCAGTATTCTTGCCTGGAGAATTCCACGGACAGAGGGATTAAATATTTAGTCCTTAAATGTATAACATTTTCATTTATATAGAGAAAAAATGTTGAGGAGCAGAAATAATATTTGTGTTGTTGAAGACTTACAGGAACCATGTGGACAATGGCAAGAACAAAGAATTTCTGCACCAAGAAGTCTGCAACAACCTCCACCTGTATAAAAGCAGCCTGAACTCTAACTCAGATAGGATGGTTCTCTGGGGAACCTAGTCCACCATCTTCTAGACCTGCTGGCTTTCTGAAAAAATTATCCCCTGCCCCAACAGCTTGTCTCTCCACTTATTGAGAAGCAAGAAGCAAGTACCAGCTTGGACTGGGTTAACAGGTTCAAAGTCCGTCCCCTTCACAGCTGTGGAATCATTTCAGACCCCAGCCTATCCCTGCTCAACAAGTACCCTTACTTCTTTCCAACTGCAGTTCTACTAACCTTGCAGGGCTTTTTGTCTTCCTAAGCCTCCCCCAATTTGTAGGCCAAAGGAACACAACTCAAGTGCTCCTTGAATCTGTATCTCCTGGGCTACAGTCCTAACAAACCCCAATCTTTATTCAGTCAGGTCCCTGTTTCTCTGAAATTTTGGTTAACAACACAAAAAGAAAGATGGAATTGAAAGGAGTACACCAGGTATTTCAATTAATTACATGTGTTCTATTCTTTTTTGTATACCTCAAAAAGGAGGCTGGGATTGCAAAAGCCCACCAAGTAGTCCAATTAATTATATAGCTTCTACTGTTTTTGTGTACCTCAAATACCCTATTTAAAAACAACGCCATTGAACAAAGTAGATTCAACTTTATAATACATCTGAAAATTGTTTCAAAATTAAATTTTGAATGGCTTCAGTATTATCTGTACTATGTTTCCTCACACTAAAGCTAAAATATGTATTAAACAGCAGGTCATCTAAGCTCTTAATGCCAATGGACACTTCAAACACACGCTGAAGAGACAATACTAATGGCAATCGATAAATGCACTCTCTCCTACATTACAACAGAGCCTGGGAAACATATTCTCAAGAAAAGATTAGACCATTACTATTCATACTTAAGTACTCTGTGCAATTTTATTAGATCATTTCTTCCATGCTTACAAGTGATGACAGGAAGTCCAGAATTTAAATAATTTTTTTCAAAGTAATTCTGTCATCACTGGCACTCATTTAACGCCTGTTGATGATCACAGCTTGATAGATGACCTTGCAGCTTTTGTTCTCTCAACATACAGTGAAAGTGAAAAGACAAAAAAGGTATGAATATATGAAACTTCTCTTCCTATTCATTATTTTAACATTTTTAAGTTATCCAGCAAACCAAAATTTGATAAAGTTCAGTTCAGTTCAGTTCATTTGCTCAGTCGTGTCCGACTCTTTGCGACCCCATGAATTGCAGCACGCTAGGCCTCCCTGTCCATCTGTCCATCGAGTCGGTGATGCCATCCAGCCATCTCATCCTGTCATCCCCTTCTCCTCTTGCCCCCAATCCCTCCCAGCATCAGAGTCTTTTCCAATGAGTCAACTCTTCACATGAGGTGGCCGAAGTACTGGAGTTTCAGCTTTAGCATCATTCCTTCCAAAGAACACACAGGACTGATTTCCTTCAGAATGGACCGGTTGGATCTCCTTGCAGTCCAAGGGACTCTCAAGAGTCTTCTCCAACACCACAGTTCAAAAGCATCAATTCTTCAGCTCTCAGTCTTTACAGTCCAACTCTCACCTCCATACATGACCACTGGAAAAACCTTAGCCTTGACTAGACAGACCTTTGTTGGCAAAGTAATGTCTCTGCTTTTCAATATGCTATCTAGGTTAGTCATAACTTTCCTTCCAAGGAGAAAGCGTCTTTTAATTTCATGGCTGCAATCACCATCTGCCATGATTTTGGAGCCCAAAAAAATAAAGTCTGACAGTTTCCACTCTTTCCCCATCTATTTCCCATGAAGTGATGGGACCAGATACCGTGATCTTAAAGTTCACCACCACCAAAACATAGAGTTGAAGGTGAAAATAAACATCAAATCTTAAACATCTTAAAAGTTAGAAAGATACACTTAATTCAACAGGCAGTTGAGATGATAAACCAGCTGGATAATGTTGCATGGACTTAATCTAGCATAGAGTCATATCAAAACTATAAATAAAGGATAAAATTACACAAGGAACTTACACACAAGCTCTGAGGAGCGAACAATCTGGACACTCATCACTGTTAGTCACTGATGAAGAAAACTACAAAAAACACAAATAAATAGAAAAATATCCTGTGTTCATGGGTTGGAAGAATTAGCATAATTAAAATGTCCATCCTATTCAGAGCCATCGATATATTCAATGCAATGCTATCAAGATTCCAATGGTATTCTTTATAGAAAAAAAGAAACAGAACCACCAAAGACTATGAATAACCAAAACAATCTTGAAACAGAACAAAGTTGAAGACATGACACATCTCAATTTTGAACTATATTACAAAGTTACAGAAATTAAAACAATACGGCACTGGTATGAAAACAAACCCAGAGAACAACAGAACAGAATCAAGAGTACAGAAATAAACCTACACTATATGATTGACTAATATTTAAAATGGGAGCCAACTATACTCAATGGGGAGAAATAGTCTCCTTAATAAAGAAGGAAAAACTGGATAATCACATGCAAATAAAAAAGAAAGAAAAGAAAAAACTGGACCCCACCTTATAGCACTCACAAAAATTAACTCAAAATGTATTAAAGACTTAAATGTAAGACATGAAACTCTAAAACTCCTAGAAGAAAACATAAAGGAAAAGCTTTTCCATGTTGGTTTTGGCAATGAGCTTTTTGAACATGACACCAAAAGCACAAGCTACAAAAACAAAAATAAATGTGAAGGATTTTATCAAATTAAATAGCTTCTTCACAGCAAAAAAAAAAAAAAAATTAATCAACAAAATTAAATAGCAACTTGTGAAATAGAGAAAATATTTGCAAGCTACATATCTGATAAGAGGTTACTATCCAAAATACATAAAGAACTCATACAACTCAAAAGCAAAGAAATATTATCTGATTAAAATTGGAAAGAACTAAAAAAACATTTTTCAAAAAAAGTTAAACAAATGGCCAACAGGTACATGAAAAGAGACACAACATCACTAATTATTAGGGAAATGCAAATCAGAATCACAACGATATATCACCTCACACAGTTAGTGAAGTGAAGTCGCTCAGTCGTGTCCAACTCTTTGCAACCCCGTGGACTGTAGCCTACCAGGCTCTTCCGTCCATGGGATTCTCCAGGCAAGAATACTGGAGTGGTCACATAGTTAGAATGGTGTAAAAAAGAAGTATCTAGTGCTGGGGAGAATGTGAAAAAAACAATGCACTCCTGGTGGAATGAAAATTGTTACAATCACTATGGAAAGTAGTATGGATGTTCCTCAAAAAATTAAAAATAGAAGTATATGATCCAACAATTCCACTTCTGGGTATTTATCCGAAGAAAGTAAAAACACTTGAAAAGATATCTTCATGCCCCTATTCAATGCAGCATTACTTACAATAGCCAATATAAAGAAACAAATATCTGTTGAGAAATAAATGGATAAAGAAACTGGTGTGGGTGTGGGTGTGGGGGGGTAGACGGGGTACAATGGAGTACTATTCAGCCATTAAAAAGGAAATCTAGCCACCTGTGGCAACACAGATGGGCCCTGAGAACACTATGCCAAGTGAAATAAATCAGGTAGAGAAAGACAAATGTGTATGCTATCACTGAAATGTGGAATCTAAAAATACCAAACTCATAGAAACAGCATTGACTGGTGGTTGCCAGGGGCTGAGGGGTGGAGAAATGATCAATAGGTACAAATTTACAGTTATAAAATGAATCAAATCTTAGGATGTAATGAACAGTATGGTAACACTAGTTAAAAAAAAATCATACTTGAAAGATTTGAAGAGAGTAAATCTTAACGTTCTCACCACAGGGGAAAAAATGATAATTATGTGAGGTGATGGATGTGTTAACTGACCTTATTGTGGCAATCATTTTAAAAAATATACATCTATCAAATCATCACATTGTGTACTTTAAGTTTACACAATATTAAATGTCAATTGTAACTCAGTAACACTGGGAAAAAATAAAAAAATGAATTGAGGTTTAACATCTTTTAAAGAGCTCTCAATTATAGCTGCTCTTTGTAAAAGGCACAGCAGAGTGTCAGAATATATGGGATATTCTACAAAATGAAAGGGCTCCAATTCCCCAGAAGGGGTGTATAGTGAACCAAGGTAGACAAAGACGAAACAAAAGCAACAGACGCAACACTCAGAGGAAATAAAAGGACAGACAGAGGAAGAAACATGGAAAGTAAACCAGTATGAACTGGCCAGAGGAGGAAACTCAGGAGAAGGAAGAAGTGTCCTGACACCCAAAGGAAACGAGAAACATAAGAGGCCAGCTATGCAGTGTGACACAGTGCAAGCAGGGGCTGACAGCTGGGCAGCCACCTGCAGCTAGAGGGGCACACATCTGCAACAAAACAATCCCCAAAGGAAAAGCTGTGAGCAGAAAGCGCCAGAGTCAACTATGCTTTGTGGAGGCCAGGCTCTGAATGGAACAAGACAGGGGCTGGGGCACAGCACACACTAGCTTCCCACGGAGGATATGGATCCTGGAGAGGAGCAGGCCTGGCCGGCTCAGAGGCACTGCACCCCAAGGGGACCCACGAGAGGAACGGGCTCGTGGGAGGCAGGGGGAGAAGGTTCCTCTGATGTTCAAAGGAGACGCCACCAGCACAAAGGTTACACCGTGATCAGGAGAGCCACAGAGATCCACAGGAGAAAGGTGTTTGTAATCACGTCTGTAATCTCTCATACTGCTAGCAGGGGCTTCCCAGGTGGCTCAGTGGGAAAGAATCTGCCTGTCAAGGCAGGAGACACAGGTTTGATCCCTGGGTCAGGAAGATCCCCTGGAGAAGGAAACGGCGACCCACTCCAGTATCCGTGCCTGGGAAATCCCATGGAGAGAGGAGCCTGGTGGGCTACAGTCCTTGGGGTTGCAAAAGTCAGACACGACTTAGTGACTAAACGACAACAATACCTGTGGCAGGCAAAATGGTCCCCCAGAGGTATCCATGCCCTAAACCCTGGCTTCTGCAAATATGTTAAATCACATGGCAAAAGGGGCTTTTTCATTGTACTTAAGGTTACAAACTTTAAATCAGTGGAAGTATTTTGGATTTTCTGGGTGAGCCCAATCTAATACACAAACCCTTAAAAGCAGAGAACTTTCTCCACATGAAGGCAAGAGATGCCACAGAAGGGGGATTCAGAGAAATTCTAAGCGTGAGATGGATTTGATGTGTCTGAGACGTGAGGACCCATGTGAAGGAGAGGAAAGGGGCCTCTCAAGGCTAAGGCAGCCCCAGATGACAGTCGGCGAGGAAACTGGGACCTTAGACCTGCAACACCTGGGCACTGCATTTTGTCAACAACATGAACTCGGAAGAAAGACTGTTCCCCAAAATCTCTGTAGAAGAGTCCACCCATCCAACACTGACTTAAGCTTTGTCACCCTAGAGAAACCAGCTGAGTCATCCTGGGCTTCAGCCTACAGAACTACAAGGCGCTGATACACTGGTGTGGTTTCAAGCCATCAAACCTGGGGCAATAAGCTACAAGCAGCAGTAAAACACCAACACGACACTCCATGACACCAGGGCCAGACTATAAACCCCCCTGGCCGGCAGAGTACCCTTGCTCTCCTCCCTTCACCTCCAAGCTCACCCTGCAGGAGACAGACTGGGTCTGAAGAGCAGGGGGAGGAGAAACACAGGGCGGGGAACGGAGCAGGGCCCCCCACAGCCCCACCGAGAGCGCGGCAGGCTCTGAGCGGAGAAGCCCTGAACGGGCAAGGGAGAGGCTTTCTCCGGATAGAGGTTAACTTATTTAAATTAAACTAGGGTTGCGTTATCTTAAAAGCAAATGGATACCTCCTGGGCCTGTGGTGAAAGCTATCTGGCAGCAGGCAGGAATAAGTTGAAAGGGCTGGTTGAAAGAGGCACTGAGTGGAACAACGGGTCACTTCCAATCTGTACCTGCCATGTTCACCTTGGTCAAAAAGCCAGCTACACAGACCCACCGTGAGTTCAAGAGCAACCACTGAAATCTGACATCCAGAAATCAAAGTTGTGTATATAGCGATGCTCATACAACTATTTCATGTATCTAAGATCCACAGAGGAAGCAAAATGAGCTTTCAGATCAAAATTCTCCTTTCACTAGATGACAACAGGGGGGAAAAGCCTTTAAGTAGCAGAACTAAAAACTCATCATTACTTTTTAAAAATTCACTAAAACTGTTACCAAGAGACCAACTAAATCATTTTCTAAGTAAAAGTGAAATAAGTACGAATGTTGAAGGATGACACAGTACTTCGCACTAAGCAATCAAGTCAGCACACTGTCTCTCAAAGGACCATCGTGAGGAGGAAAAAGAGAGGAAAGGAAATGGAAAAACCTTTCTCTGTTTCGTTCTTTAAAACAAAGTTTTTACTTCAATGCAAAAAAAATCAGATATCTAAGTACCTCTGAGAACGTAAGTTTTTTAAACTGTACAATGCCAAGACAAAGAATCTAGACACTACTTTTAAATGAAATCTCATTTTAGCAAATGCCAAAAAACAAAAACGGGAGAGTATTCAACATTGCCTCCTCTGAAGGATTTTAATTAATAAAAATGGTACAGATAGGCAAAGCCAAAAATAAACCCCAACTTAAATCTAGCATTCTCCCCAGACCTAGAAATAGCTTTAAATGTGTCAGAGATGTGGCACTCTGCTTGACAAGCCTGAGAAACACCAGTTGAGTCCATATTTATAGGAGGAGAAAGGCCCTTCTCAGCTTCAGCTTGGAGAACTTTTCTCCAAGTTCTCCCTGCAATGTATTGTGATACGGTCAAGGTATCAGAAAGGAAAAGAAGAACCCAGTCCTTATTTCTTTTAAAGCCTTTAGTTGTGACAAACTCACCATTAGCAAACTGGCAGTCCTAAGAAAGCAATAATTCACTTTACTTCTGCTGAGTAAAGTGAGTTGACTGCAAAAGATCTTCTGCCAACAGGGAGACTTGTTTAAGATTTAAAAAGTGATCTGGTCCAGTTATTAAACATATAAACACTTCAAAGATGCCAATATCCATCTGCCTTGTTCATATAAATAAAACTAATACTCTTAGCTAGGAGAAGGGTAAGACTAACAGAAAAATACTTCTAAAGTCATCATATTCAGAACAGAAAACCATCGACTGTGTTCTGTACTTCCTATGTGGTTATACTTTAACAGCTGGTGGTATGCCTTCGCAAATGCCTATCACTGGCCTACTTGCTCTACTTACTCAGATGACACCAGCAACTATGACACAAGGGAGAAAACTGTCTTAATAGGTGAACCAAAACAGTACCATTCCAGAATATCACAGACAATTTAGGCAGTGGTTCAAACACACGATGCATGAAGAAGGGGGCAGTTTACTATTTTGAGTCCTCAAAGGCAGTGTTGAATAAATCTGCCTTATACAAGTCTCATAAACAGATGCAAAGGCTAGCAAAAAAAAAAAAAGGGTTATATTCTTTTTCTTCTAGACTGAAATTATATTAACTCATGGTTAATGAATCAAGGCAAATTGGAAGTGGTCAAACAAGAGATGGCAGGAGTGAATGTCGACATTCTAGGAATCCGCCAACTAAAATGGACTGGAATGGGTGAATTTAACTCAGATGACCATTATATCTACTACTGCAGGCAGGAATTCCTCAGAAGAAATGGAGTAGCCATCATGGTCAACAAAACAGTCTGAAATGCAGTACTTGGATGCAATCTCAAAAACGACAGAATGATCTCTGTTCGTTTCCAAGGCAAACCATTCAATATCACAGTAATCAAAGTCTATGCCCCAACCAGTAATGCTGAAGAAGGTGAAGTTGAACGGTTCTATGAAGACCTACAAGACCTTTTAGAACTAACATCCAAAAAAGATGTCCTTTTCATTATAGGGGACTGGAATGCAAAAGTAGGAAGTCAAGAAACACCTGAAGTAACAGGCAAATTTGGCCTTGGAATACACAATGAAGCAGGGCAAAGGCTAATAGAGTTTTGCCAAGCAAATGCACTGGTCATAACAAACACCCTCTTCCAACAACACAAGAGAAGACTCTATACATGGACATCACCAGATGGTCAACACCGAAATCAGATTGATTATATTCTTTGCAGCCAAAGATGGAGAAGCTCTATACAGTCAGCAAAAATAAGACCAAGAGCTGACTGTGGCTCAGACCATGAACTCCTTATTGCCAAATTCAGACTGAAATTGAAGAAAGTAGGGAAAACCACTAGACCATTCAGGTATGACCTAAATCAAATCCCTTATGATTATACAGTGGAAGTGAGAAATAGATTTAAGGGCCTAGATCTGATAGATAGAGTGCCTGATGAGCTATGGAATGAGGTTCGTGACATTATACAGGAAACAGGGATCAAGACCATTCCCGTGGGAAAGAAATGCAAAAAAGCAAAATGGCTGTCTGGGGAGGCCTTACAAATAGCTGTGAAAAGAAGAGAAGTGAAAAGCAAAGGAGAAAAGGAAAGATATAAACATGTGAATGAAGAGTTCCAAAGAATAGCAAGAAGAGATAAGAAAGCCTTCTTCAGCAATCAATGCAAAGAAATAGAGGAAAACAACAGACTGGGAAAGACTAGAGATCTCTTCAAGAAAATCAGAGATACCAAAGGAACATTTCATGCAAAGATGGGCTCGATAAAGGACAGAAGTGGTATGGACCTAACAGAAGCAGAAGATATTAAGAAGAGATGGCAAGAATACACAGAAGAACTGTACAAAAAAGATCTTCATGACCCAGATAATCATGATGGTGTGATCACTGACCTAGAGCCAGACATCCTGGAATGTGAAGTCAAGTGGGCCTTAGAAAGCATCACTACGAACAAAGCTAGTGAAGGTGATAGAATTCCAGTTGAGCTATCCACATCCTGAAAGATGATGCTGTGAAAGTGCTGCACTCAGTATGCCAGCAAATTTGGAAAACTCAGCAGTGGCCACAGGACTGGAAAAGGTCAGTTTTCATTCCAATCCCAAAGAAAGGCAATGCCAAAGAATGCTCAAACTACCGCACAATTGCACTCATCCCACACGCTAGTAAAGTAATGCTCAAAATTCTCCAAGCCAGGCTTCAGCAATATGTGAACCATGAACTTCCTGATGTTCAAGCTGGTTTTAGAAGAGGCAGAGGAACCAGAGATCAAATTGCCAACATCTGCTGGATTATGGAAAAAGCAAGCGAGTTCCAGAAAAGCAGCTATTTCTGCTTTATTGACTATGTCAAAGCCTTTGACAGTGTGGATCACAATAAACTGTGGAAAATTCTGAAAGAGATGGGAATACCAGACCACCTGATCTGCCTCTTGAGAAATCTGTATGCAGGTCAGGAAGCAACAGTTAGAACTGGACACGGAACAACAGACTGGTTCCAAATAGGAAAAGGAGTACGTCAAGGCTTTATATTATCACCCTGTTTATTTAACTTATATGCAGAGTACATCATGAGAAACGCTGGACTGGAAGAAACACAAGCTGGAATCAAGATTGCTGGGAGAAATATCAATAACCTCAGATATGCAGATGACACCACCCTTATGGCAAAAAGTGAAGAGGAACTAAAAAGCCTCTTGATGAAAGTGAAAGTGGAGAGTGAAAAAGTTGGCTTAAAGCTCAACATTCAGAAAACGAAGATCATGGCATCCGGTCCCACCACTTCATGGGAAATAGTTGGGGAAACAGTGGAAACAGTGTTAGACTTTATTTTTCTGGGCTCCAAAATCACTACAGATGGTGACTGCAGCCATGAAATTAAAAGACGCTTACTCCTTGGAAGGAAAGTTATGACCAACCTAGGAGGCATATTCAAAAGCAGAGACATTACTTTGCCAACAAAGGTTCGTCTAGTCAAGGCTATGGTTTTTCCTGTGGTCATGTATGGATGTGAAATTTGGACTGTGAAGAACGCTGAGCACCGAAGAATTGATGCTTTTGAACTGTCGTGTTGGAGAAGACTCTTGAGAGTCCCTTGGACTGCAAGGAGATCCAACCAGTCCATTCTAAAGGAGATCAGCCCTGGGATTTCTTTGGAAGGAAAGATGCTAAAGCTGAAACTCCAGTACTTTGGCCACCTCATGTGAAGAGCTGACTCATTGGAAAAGACTCTGATGCTGGGAGGGATTGGGGGCAAGAGGAGAAGGGGACGACAGAGGATGAGATGGCTGGATGGCATCACTGACTCGATGGACGGCATCACTGACTCGATGGACATGAGTCTGAGTGAACTCTGGGAGTTGGTGATGGACAGGGAGGCCTGGCGTGCTGCGATTCATGGGGTTGCAAAGAGTCGGACACGACTGAGCGACTGATCTGATCTGATCTGATCTGATCGAAGAGTTATGGAGAAGGCAATGGCACCCCACTCCAGTACTCTTGCCTGGAAAATCCCATGGACGGAGGAGCCTGGTAGGCTGCAGTCCATGGGGTCGCTAAGAGCCGGACACAACTGAGTGACTTCACTTTCCCTTTTCACTGTCATGCATTGGAGAAGGAAATGCCAACCCACTCCAGTGTTATTGCCTGGAGAATCCCAGGGACGGGGGAGCCTGGTGGGCTGCCGTCTATGGGGTCGCACAGAGTCGGACATGAATCACTGAGGTGACTTAGCATAGAAGAGTTATAAATGTACACCCCAAAGCAAGTGAGTTCAAGTGTCTGCAGACTTAACTGTTGCAGGACTATGCAAACATGGTTATTGTGAGAACTAAGAGCTTAAACAAGGTCCAAAAATCAGCATACTTAACAACACACACAGCAAAGCACTATGACTGTCATTCTCAAATGCAACTGAGCCAGACATAGCACTTAGATAATCTATTCAAGATAAAAGTATATCTGATACTTTAGAGGGTTTATGTTTTATGTACTTCTGTGTAAAACAACTGGTATGACACTTTTCTTCAGATTCTTATTTTTGTAATCCTAAACCTCTCTATGCCTTGAGTGCTAGCTATCTCAATGATATCAGAAATCACCTATGGAACCTAAGTTTCATACACATTTAGTTCCATGAACATAAGCCAAAGCTAAGGCTTTTACATCAAAAATTTTATAATGAATCAAAATTCTTACCATCATCTTTTCAAAAAGCTCTAAGATTTCCTTCTCTGACAGTGGTTTTGGAATGTTTTCATTCATTTCTGAAGAGCAATCATTGTTTGAAAATGCAGTCCTCAGGTTGGA
Source organism: Bos grunniens (assembly GCF_055505025.1). Classification (NCBI taxonomy): domain Eukaryota; kingdom Metazoa; phylum Chordata; class Mammalia; order Artiodactyla; family Bovidae; genus Bos; species Bos grunniens. The sequence continues at coordinate 2,555,539 of NC_141176.1, read as the reverse complement.
AAGTGGAGGCCTCTCTTTTTTGCTCCCTGGAATTCTTATGCTGGCAAATCTATCCATCTATGAAGAAAGATAAAATAAAAAGCACACATGTAAGTAATCCCTTCTCAACAATACTTATTTAATTTCCAAAATGAAAAAACAGGGTCAGTTGTATCATCATTGTGATTTCATCAGGAGGCATTCAATTTAGCATGTAAATTTTAAGATTAAAAGAAATAATAAATATAAGTGAAGAGTCTTCATAATTATCCTGTCTGAAGGCAGGAGAGAGAAAAACTCAAAAGATTCCTTCCAATCTTAAGATTATAGAATGAAGACTCTAATGATAAATGACCTTTGCTACAGAGTAACAAATTAAGCATTTTTACAAAGGTAATTTAGCTAATTTGGTGGTTTAGTCACTAAATCCTGTCTGACTCTTAACAACCCCATGGACTGTAGCCCGCCAGGCCCCCTCTATCCCTGGGGTTCTCCAGGCAAGAACACTGGAGTGAGTTGCCATGCCCTACTCCAGGGATCCTCCCATCCCAGGAATTGAACCCTGATCTCCTGCACTGCAAGTAGACTCTTTACCAACTGAGCCACGAAGGAAGCCCAGCTAATTTGGTGGCTGGCAATCACACTGGTACTCAGAGTTCACCCTCGAGCCCTCTCCTCCAGCGTCCTTTTCATAGCACATACTACACTAGGACTGGGAGGGGATGGGAAGATGTGATTTAGGCACTTTGAGAACTAAATTTTACTTATATCTCCATAGCTTGGCCTGAGAGACATCACATTTCTCTTTACTCAGATCAGTCTGTATTTGAACTTTATGAATAACTACAGAGTAGACTTGGAGAAGGAAATGGCAACCCACTCCAGTATTCTTGCCTGGAGAATCCCATGGACAGAGGAACCTGGTGGGCTCACAAGTCCACGGGGTTGCAAAAGTCAGATAAGACTTAGCGACTAAACCACCACCACCACCACCACCACAGAGTAGACTGAAGCCTCAAGAAATAAAACTGGATTTTTATTGCAATGAGATTTCTTCTACAATTGTATCAACAAATAGTCCACGGATATTTGAAAATGCATAGATTATTTTACAAAGCTAATTGTTCATTCATTGAAAATAGCGTGTACTTATCAAGTTCTATTCCTCACAGAGAATCCAGACACACACAGTGTTTCAAGTGGTAACCATCAAAAAGGGAAAGAAGGGTACTTAAAAAACACTATGATTCTGGAACTGTTCAGCATAACTGTGCACACATTAAGCTACTGTTTTCACCATATATATGTGTAGTACATAAACCTGTACTATTCACTGTGGTAGCCATTAATTACATGTGGTTATTCAAATATAAATTAAATTTTAAAACTCAGTTCCTTTGCTGCCCTAGTCACATACCAAGTGTTCAAGAACCACAAGAGACTAGTGGTGCCCATATTGGGCAAAACATAAAGTATACTTCTATCATGACAGAGGTTCTACTGACTAGAGCTACTAGGGCCCATTAAAGAAATATAACACTTAAATTCTCTATTTAAAAAGATAGTAAGTCACAGTATTGATTATTCACTTCACTAAAGAAATAGGATTTTTTGCAAATAATAATGTTCTGTGCTTGGTTGCCAAGCCATGCCCAACTCTTTGCGACCCCCATGGACTGCAGCAAGCCAGGCTCCTCTGTCCATGGAGATTCTCCAAGCAAGAATGTCCAAGTGGGTTGCCATGCCCTCCTCCCCCGGATCTTCCCAACCCAGGGATTGAACCCAGAGCTCACACACTGTAGGATTCTTTACCAGCTGAGCCACAAAGGAAGCCTTCAAATAATAATATGCAAAGATAATAAGACTTGTCTTTCAAAACAGGCCTTTAAATTCACTTTGAAGATAATCCTAAGGAAAAATACCATGTAATACATATACTCACACATGGCCCATCTAACACAAACTAAATGTTAAAGTACTAACAACACAACAGCTTCTGGCAGGATTACAGAGTAGTCCACAACACCACTGCTCTCATCCTAACAACCAAAAGAAGCCAGACACCCTACAGAATTCTTCTCGCTGTTGTTTTCAACCCATCAGGAAGCTGAGGACACAAGGAAACCGGTACTGACTAAATACTGGGAGGAAACAGACTGCTCTTATCCCTGACAGCAGCTGAAGAAGAAAAATAAATTCAGTACAGGTAAAGAAAAACCAGCCAAGTTTTTTAACGAACTACTGACAGCCACATGAGCGCTGGCATGACTTCCAGGCCCTGGGTCATGAAGTCCCAGCCATGGAGCGAGTCTGCACCCTCCGATCAACTCTTTCCCTCAATCTTCACACACTGCATGGGGTAGATGCCTGTGGCCAGGGTTAGAGAAGGAAAGCCGAATATGGGGATGCTCCGAGGCAGGAGAGGCCTCTCCCAGTGCAAAGCAGCTGCCTGCCAAAGCCTCTGGACCAGCCAGGAGACCTGAGAGAAACCCAGACCTTCAGAGCACACACGCCAGCTGCTATCTGAAGGCTGGGGGCAGGATACCAAGTCTCTGAAGAAAGAGAGTCAGCAATGGAACTGAAAACAAAAAAAGAACACTACAGAAATCCTAAAAATGGGCATCAAGACTTTAAAGCAGAAAGAGATATTCCATGGTTTCCAAAGCCAAAGTTCAAGTGTTAATGCCAAAAAGCAAATTGCCAGAATCTCATTAGCAGTCAGATCCCAAGTCCACAAAGCATTGAGGCCACAGACAAGCTGAATAAAACTCTAGCAGCAGGAAGACCAAACCCAGCTCAACTAGCAATCACAGAGACACAGCCCCCATTTCAAGAGTCTGAAAGAAGGGCATGCCCTCCCTTGGAAGCAAATATTATTTAACTTCTACTGTAATTAAATAAAATGTCCACCATACAATCAAATGTTGCAAGACACAAAGGAGCAAGAAATGTGGCTCATGGTCAAAAGAAGTGACCGAGAGATGGCCTAGACGGCAGAATTACTAGACAGACTATTTAAAAGAAGATTCATAAAAATAATGCTAAAGGGTATAATGAAACTACGACCATCATTTGGGGACTTTCAGTAGCAAATCATGGACACTATTTTTTTAATCTATTAGAATGAAAAGTGTATCAGAAACGAAGAATTCATTAGATGGGCTTAAAAAGAACCTGAACACTGCTGAGGAAAGAACTGGTGAACCTAAACACAGATCAATAGAAAGTACTCAAACTGAAACAAACAAACAAACAAACTAGAATAACCAATATTCATGATACACTATGAAATGTTGTGACACAAGTGTGGCTAGGGTCCCCAGCAGAAGAGAAAAGAGTATTATAAATACAGATATAGACATATGCGTCTATCAATTCACAGATCCAAGAAGCTCAGCAATCCCCAGAAAAAATACAAAACAAGCAAACAAAACACCCATACGTAGGAACCTCACAGTCAAACTACTGAAAATTAAAAATAAAGAGCAAACCATAAAAAGAAGACATTAAATACCGAACAAAAATGATACAAATTTCTCACCAGAAACAATGCCAGCAAAAGACAACCGAATGGCATCCTTGAGAAACTGAAAGAAAAATACCTTCATCCTAGAATTCAATGTCTAGTAAAACTACTTTTCATAAACAGAAGCAAAATAAAGACATTTCCAGACAAGCAAAAGCTGAGAGAATCTGTCTACAGCAGACCTCCACTACAAAAAGTGTCAAAAGAGGTTTTTCATGCAGAATTGATGGAAACGGAATACCAAATACACAAAAAGAAATAAAGAGCAAGTCAGTGATACAAAAATAAATGAGCTATGTGAATGTAAATAACTAACAATCAGGTGGAGGAGACAAGCACATAAACAGGTAATTACATGGCTATGTAGAAAATGTAATAGGAAGTATATACAATGTAGCAAAAGAAAAAGGGCAGCTAAGTCACCAACATAAAACCTCCCTGCTGTGAAACAGCTCAGAAATATGAAATTATTTCACATGAATATATGTCCACAAGTTATCTCTATGGACATCAGTACTTCAATTCTTGATACTTGTTTTAAAACACTAGGGACATTGAACAGTTAAGAAACGGGGTTGGTTCCTCAGTCTTTTGAATCACTACTTCATTGCCATTGAGTCTATACATGTAACATCAACCCTTGAGTGTAGAAACTATACTGACTCCTCTTCACACCACACACACAAAGTGCATTAATAACTTATAAGGAAGCGAAATTAAGCAAAACACTATTAATGCAACATCAATATTATAAACGTAAACATGTCAATAAATGGGAGGAGTAAGCTTAAGCAATTCACAAGCTAATTTATGAATACTTAGCTTCCAACAGTGGTAGAAGAAATCAAAATTTTAGTTTTCACCAAAAATCAAAATGCTTTAAAATAAAAATCTCTAAAAGTCATAAAAATAACAATAATTATTAGTTGAGCCCCTTCTATATCTACACACTGTACTAAGAGACTGAAATGAACCATCAAATTCAATGCATTTGTTTAATTCTTCAATGAGGAAACTACTTGTTTAAATAACAACAAACAAGCTCCAACACACTTTTATACATAAAAATGTCATGCTATTTAGACTACAGTGACAGACTTTATTTTCTTGTGCTCCAAAATCACTGTGGACAGTGACTGCAGCCATGAAACGAAAAGACACTTGCTCCTTGGAAGAAAAGCTATTACAAACCTAGACAGTATATTAAAAAGCAGAGACGTCACTTTGTCAAGAAAGGTCCATAGAGACAAAACTATGGTTTTTGCAGTAGTCATGTATGGATGTGAGAGTTGGACCCTAAAGAAGGCTGACCCTAAAGAAGCATCAGAACTGATGCTTTCAAACTGTGGTGCTGGAGAAGACTCTATAGAGATTCCCTTGAACAGCAAGGAGATCAAACTAGTCAATATGAAAGGAAATCAACCGTGAATATTCACTGGAAGGACTGAAGCTGAACCTCCATTACTTTGGCCACTGAGGTGAAGAGCCAATTCATTGAAAAAGACCCTGATGCTGGGAAAGATTGAAGGCAGGAGGAGAAGGGGACAACAGAGGGTGAGATGGTTGGATGGCATCATCAGCTCAATGGACATGAGTTTGAGCAAGCTCTGGGAGTTGGTGATGGACAGGGAGGACTGGCGTGCTGCAGTCGATGGGGTCGCAAAGAGTTGGACACAACTGAACAACAAATTTAGAGTACAAAATAGCACAAAGAAAATTTTAAAACTCAATGCATTATGATTTTAGACATAGAACTGCATTAGTATCAATAAATAATACTACAATTTGTACAATAATAATACAGAATTAGCACATCTCCACCATATGCTTAGCACCTGAACTCTAGGCGAGGGTTGGCTTTTATCCAAGTGTTGAAAAAAATGTGCACCAGATCTCTAGCCTAGCTAGCTAATGACAAGATAGGAAAAATTAGCACATCCCCCTTCTGACTCCTAAATCTATAAAGATGCAAAAAAAAAAAATCAGTGTTTCATAATTTCAATGCTTTCATTTTCCTAGATCAGAAAGGAATGAAAGACAAAATAAGGAAGGAGCCACAGGAGAAAAATAAATCCAACCCTTCCTCCTATACTAGAACAAACAGTAAACTGAATTTGTTGAAGACCTGAGGGTTAAAGTGAAAACATTTCCAGGTATGTGATGCTCTATCGAGGGCTACAAGAAGATTCCAAATACTGTGAGCATGATTACAAAGCCAGGTACAGAGTGAACATTATTATCAAATCAGTGTAAATGTTCTAAGGAAGTTTTATCTTTTTTAAAGGGATGATTCTATGACTTTACTCATAAATAGGGGGGGAAAATCACTCCTAATTCATCTTTCATGGAATTACACACACAATTTGCTTAAAGCAAGGCACAAGAGAACATAAAAGCAAACTTTTAAAACAGTTTTGTATATAAAAACATGACAGAAATCACCATCGTACTGTGTTCATCACTTGTTGTTTACATTTGGCAATTTGACTGCAACTGTATGTATTTTACAATGTGCACTTGGATGGCTACTCTTAATTTCATGTGAAATTCTCTTAAAGTTGAGATAGAAACACAACCCAAGTAGGCAAAGTATACAGTTTGCCTTTGTTGACGAGCTGGTTAAATATACAGAACACTGAGGGAATCCCATTATAATGCTATTTGGAGGTGGTACACACACTTAATTAATATGGCTTCAGCTGTGTCTGGGGTGTACTGGATTTTATAAATTAATATCACTTATCTTCAGGGGAAGTTAAATGAGCACCCTACTGAGTATTATCTAACAGTGATAATCAGTAATGACAGTTTAAAAAATTAATTAAACCAAAAACAGGCTCTAAAAAACTATCTGGATGCTTAGCTATTTTATAACACTGTAAGAGTGGAAACACACTTTTTACTGTTACAATGTTTTTCAATACTAACAGAGTAGTGATTTTTTTACATTTAAAACAAAAGGAAGATATGTAATTATTAGTCATTTTAAAACCTGAAAAGATGGAAAAACTATGTGTGATCATAAACACACATTCTTAGAATCCAGAAGGGAGAAGATATTTTCATGCAATCCAGGAGAATATTAAACAAATAAAGGTTTATTTTAATTATTGAATTAATTCTATTTCAACACATACCTGAAATAAAAAAAAAAAAACACTCAAAATTATCAATCGCAATCTTGCACTACATTGAAGAGGAGGAAAAAAACCTAACAGTTAAAATAACCTGGCTTTTTAATTTATTACTAACCAAGCAACTTGCTGATTAAAAATAGAACTCCAGAGTCTGACTCCTGAATCCTGCCCAGCCCCTCACTTACTGGGTTACCCTAAGCAAACCCCTCAAATTTCCACAATAGCATCTTTGTTGAAGAACTGGTTACATTCACAGAAGACTTGAGGGAGTGCCATTATAATGCTATCTGGAGGAGGGACGCCATGCTTAATTAATATGGCTGCTGCTGCTGCTAAGTCACTTCAGTCGTGTCTGACTCTGTGTGACCCCATAAACGGCAGCCCACTAGGCTCCCCCGTCCCTGGGATTCTCCAGGCAAGAACACTGGAGTGGGTTGCCATTTCCTTCTCCAAAGCATGAAAGTGAAAAGTGAAAGTGAAAGTGAAGTCGTGTCTGACTCCCAGCGACCCCATGGACTGCAGCCTACCAGGCTCCTCCGTCCATGGGATTTTCGAGGCAAGAGTACTGGAGTGGGGTGCCATCGCCTTCTCCGAATTAATATGGCAGTGAGCCATATTAATTAATAGAAATAGTTAATAGAAATAAAAGTACCTCTCACCTCTCAGCGTCAGGTTAAAAGGCAGACCACTCCATCTAAAGTAGTATATGAGCCCACTCACGTTCCCGTCTATCACAGCACACGGTTAATTTCCTTCATCTGTGCTGAGTATGACTTAAGAAAGCTTGTCATTTTCTTCTGTGTTGAACTCTGCCTCTCTCCCACTAAAATGTAAGTGCCGCGCTAGACAAATCTTCAGCTGTCTCAGCTGTGCTGGCCATTCTCAAGGACAGTCCTCAGGGATCTCCTGACTTGTATAAGCAACAGCACACTATGAAAATTATGGAGTGTCATTTCCAAGACTAGGTCACAAAAGACATTACAGCTTTTGTCTTGCTCCTTCTTGGATGACTCACTCTAGGATATGCCTGCTGCCAGATCACGACACTCAAGAAGACCTAGGGGAAGGCCCATGTGGCAAAGAACTGAGCTAACGAAGCTAGAGAAGCAGGGAGACATCCTGCCGACAGCCACGTGTGTGAGCCATCCCAGAAGCCCCAAACGTTCAGCTGATGAGAGCTCTAGCCAACATCTTCACTGCAACCTCATGAGACACGAAGCCACAACCACCCAGCCAAGCAACTTCCAAACTCCTGACCCGCAGAAACAATATGACATAATAAATGTTTGCTGATTTGGCTTAATTTGTTACACAGCAGCAGACAACTGATAGGCACCATTGTGTGTTTAGCCTACAAAATAGTAGCTGGCAGTCATACCTGAAGGTATGACTAAGCAATTACTGGATGATAAAATATACAAAAAATAGTGCCATCCCACAGATGATTACCACTTGGGGAAAAAAATAATACAGTAACAAATTACAAATAAAGGTAAAAAATACTGTAAACGTCCTCGAGTAAATTAGCAACAGATAGAGACCAGTGATTAATTCTGGGGTGGAGAAGGAACCTCAAAAGAGTCTTTGGAAAGGGATGCAAAGAACATCAGGTGAGGCTAAATCAGAATTACAGGAGATGGTGCATGTGAACAGCTAACGAGTCCCATGCTCTTTAAAATGCTAGTGACATCACTGTCACAGAGACATCTTTCTGGGGAGGAAAACTGGCCATTCACTGTTTCAAGTGGATAAGCTAAGCATCTCAGTCATAGGTACAATCTTATCACCTGGTAACAATTCCCACCAACCTACCAACTACTACACCCTACCTTCAATGCTCCTAAAATGGCCATTTCCCACTCTTAAATTGTATTACTGAAATTTATAAAAAGTTCTTTAACCAGAGGATCCTTTGAAAAGATGAAAATGTATCACCACCTCCCCAAAATTACTTACTTACAATGATTTGTTCACATTTAGATTTTATACAGTGTTTTAATATCATTAAGTGAGAAATACGCTTAACAGTTATAATCTTGAAATTCCTTTAAATTGCTTGAAAATAAGTTATGCCATGAAATTAAAAGACACTTGCTCCTTGGAAGAAAAGCCATGACAAAACTAGACAGGATATTCAAAAGCAGAGACATTACTTGGCCAACAAAAGTCCGTCTAGTCAAAGCTATGGTTTTTCCAGTAGTCATGTACAGATGTGAGAGTTGGACCATAAAGAAGGCTGAGCGTTGAAGAACTGATGCTTTTGAACTGTGGTGTTGAAGAAGACTCTTTGAGAGTTTCCTGGACTGCAAGGAAATACAAACAGTCCATCTTAAAGGAAATCAGTCCTGAATATTCATTGGAAGGACTGATGCTGAAGCTGAAGCTCCAATACTTTGACCACCTGATGCGAAGAGTCAACTCACTGGAAAGGACCCTGATGCTGGGAAAGACTGAAGGCAGGAGGATAAGGGGACAACAGAGGATGAGATGGTTGGATGGCATCACCAACTCGATGGACATGAGTTTGAGCAAACTCCGGGAGTTGGTGATGGACAGCCTGGCATGCTGCAGTCCATGGGTTCAAAGAGTCGGACAAGACTGAGCAACTGAACTGAACTGAATATGCAATATGTATTCCACAGCCAAGTGCCATATGCAGACTAGCCAGTGGAAATGCCCACATAGGAAAGAGGCTTTCTTTATCTGTGATAAAGTCACAGGCCCAAACCTACTGTTCCTATGTTTAGCTGGTCATTTGGTTTTTTGCCTTGCTTATGTGTATAATTTTTTTAAATACTAAATTTTACTTAAAGCTTAATTTAAAAGATTTAATCCTTTTCCCATTAAGTTCAATTATACCATGAATTCTACCACAGACCCCTTGGGGGACCATAGACCCCAGAGTAAGTGTCCCTGGTAGGTACGAATGGAAAAATAACATAAATAGTGGTGTAAAAGAGAGGAACTTAAGTTCTAATGCTTGCAATGAATCAATGGGAGGGATGAGATGACCCACAGTTGAGACTAACATGGAGAAATGCAATAGAAATGCTCAAGAAGAGCTGGAAGCCTTTGAAGGAAAAAGCTAACAGGAAAATAAAGTCTTCAAATAACCCCTAGGTTTCAAGTACTGCAACAAGGAAAGCAAACATTCAAAGATGACAGACTTTGAGTTCCAAAGGGCAAAGTAGGAGGGTTTTTGAAGGCTTCAGAAGTTGGGCGATACTGTCAGATTAGAAAAATACACGGCCCTGGACTGGGGGAGAAGCATACAGACGCATACTGAAGATGTGGACTCCTGAGGTTGTCTCCAGTCAGCAGAAAAGTGATTTGAACTATAATAACTTTAATGAAAATTAACTAGGAAACATAAATCAAACCAAGTGGACCGTATCTTAAGTCATCTTGCCTCTGCCCTCTGCCGCTACCACTGCTGCCCTATTTCAGGCCACCTGGACAACTGGTATAGCCTCCTAACTTGCTCCAGTGTCTCCACTGGCCCCTGCCCCTACCACTCCCCAAACTAATCTCTGCGCAGATCTTACTGAAATCCAAACCAAATCATGTCCCTCACTGCTGTACTTCAAACCTTTCAGCATCTGTAATCCCGCGGCTCAGAGGATGACACTCAAATATCTTACCATGGCTCAAAGGCCCACTTTGACCTTAATCTTACTTCCTCTTAAGAAAATCTCTTCGTGACCCCACCACCATTAGACTATATCATCTAGACATAATGAATAACCTAGAAACTTCTACACATGCACAAGATATTTCTTGTGCCTAGAACCTATCCATTTATCTGGATAATTTCAATTCAGGCTTCAGTTTGCACAACGTCTCATGCAGTAGCCTTTCTGACACCTCAAGACTGGATTAGATGCCCATACACCTAGCGCTTCCCCATTATATAGTATACCACATGTTAGTATATGTGTACCACTCTAAGTCAAAAAGACAGGACACTGAAAGTTGAACTCCTCAGGTCGGAAGATGCCCAATATGCTACTGGAGATCAGTGGAGAAATAACTCCAGAAAGAATGAAGTCAAAGCAAAAGCAACACCCAGTTGTTGATGTGACAGGTGATGGAAGTCAAGTCCGATGCTGTAAAGAGCAACATTGCATAGGAACCTGGAATGTTAGGTCCATGAATCAAGGCAAATTGGAAGTGGTCAAACAGGAGATGGCAAGAGTGAACGTCAACATTCTAGGACTCAACGAACTAAAATGGCCTGGAATGGGTGAATTTAACTCAGATGACCATTATATCTACTTCCATGGGCAAGAATCCCTTAGAAGAAATAGAGGAGCCATCATAGTCAACAAAAGAGTCCAAAATGCAGTACTTGGATGCCATCTCAAAAACGACAGAATTATCTCTGTTCGTTTCTAAGGCAAACCATTCAATATGATAGTACTCCAAGTCTATGCCCCGACCAGTAATGCTGAAGAAGCTGAAGGTGAACAGTTCAATGAAGACCTACAAGACCTTCTAGAACTAACACACAAAGAAGATGCCCTTTTCATTATAGGGGACTGGAATGCAAAAGTAGGAAGTCAGGAAATACCTGAAGTAATCAGCAAATTTGGCCTTGGAAACAGAATGAAACAGGGCAAAGGCTAATAGAGTTCTGCCAAGAGAATACACTGGTCATAGCAAACACCCTCTTCCAACAACACAAGACAAGACTCTACACGTGGACAACACCAGATGGTCAATGCCGAAATCAGATTGATGATATTCTTTGCAGCCAAAGATAGAGAAGCCCTATACAGTCAGCAAAAATAAGATCAGGAGCTGACTGTGGCTCAGATCATAAACTGCTTATTGCCAAATTCCGGTTCAAACTGAAGAAAGTAGGGAAAACCACTAGACTATTCAGGTATGATCTAAACCAAATCACTTATGATTATACAGTGGAAGTGACAAATAGATTCAAAGGATTAGATCCAAAAGAGTGTCTGAAGAACTATGGACAGAGATTTGTGACACTGTACAGGAGGCGGTGATCAAGACCATCCCAAACAAAAGAAATGGAAAAAGGCAAAATGGTTGTCTGAGAAGGCCTTACAAATAGCTGAGAAAAGAGAAGAGAAAGGCAAAGGAGAAAAGGAAAGATACATTCATCTGAATGCAGAGTTCCAAAGAACAGCAAGGAAAGATAAGAAAGCCTTCCTCAGAGATCAATGCAAAGAAATAGAGGAAAATAATAGAATGCAAAAGACTAGAGATCTCCTCAAGAAAATCAGAGATACCAAGGGAACATTTCATGCAAAGATCGGCACAATACAAGACAGAAATGGTATGGACCCAACAGAAGTGGAAGATACCAAGAACAGGTGGCAAGAATAAACAGAAAAATTATACAAAAAAGGCCATCAAGACCCAGATAACCACGATCGTGTGATCACTCACCTAGAGCCAGACATCCTGAAAAGCAAAGTCACGTGGCTCTTAGGAAGCATCGCTACAAACAAAGCTAGTGGAGGTGATGGAATTCCAGTGGAGCTCTTTCAAATCCTGAAAGATGATGCTGTGCAAGTGCTGCACTCAATATGCTAGCAAATTTGGAAAATTCAGCAGTGGCCACAGGACTGGAAAACATCAGTTTTCATTCCAATCCCAAAGAAAGGCAATGCCAAAGAATGCTCAAACTACTGCACAATTGTACTCATCTCACATGCTAGTAAAGTAATGCTCAAAATTCTCCAAGGCAGGCTTCAACAGTATGTGAACCGTGAACTTCCAGATGTTCAAGCTGGATTTAGAAAAGCCAGACGAACCAGAGATCAAATTGCCAACATCTGCTGCATCATTGAAAAAGCAAGAGAGTTCCAGAAAAACATGTATTTCTGCTTTCTTGACTATGCCAAAGCCTTTGACTGTGTGGATCACAAGAAACTGTGGAAAATTCTGAAAGAGATGGGAATACCAGACCACCTGATCTGCCTGCTGAGAAATCTGCATGCAGGTCAGGAAGCAACAATTAGAACTGGACACGGAACAACAGACTGGTTCCAAATCGGTAAAGGAATACGTCAAGTCTGTATACTGTCACCCTGCTTATTTAACTTATATGCAGAGTACATCATGAGAAATGCTGGACTGGAGGAAGCACAAGCTGGAATCAAGACTGCCAGGAGAAATATTAATAACCTCAGATATGCAGATGACACCACACTTATGGCAGAAAGCAAAGAGAAACTAACGAGCCTCTTGATGAAAGTGAAAGAGGAGAGTGAAAAAGCTGGCTTAAAACTCAAGATTCAAAAAAGAAAGATCATGGCATCTGGTCCCATCACTTCATGGCAAATAGATGAGGAAACAATGGAAACAGTGACAGACTTTATTTTCTTGGGCTCCAAAGTCACTGCAGATGGTTGACTGCAGCCATGACATTCAAAGACGCTTGCCCCTTGGAAGAAAAGTTATAACAACCTAGACAGCATATTACAAAGCAAAGACATTATTTGGCCAACAAAGGTCCGTCTAGCCAAAGCTATGGTTTTTCCAGTAGTCATGTATGGATGTGAGAGTTGGACTATAAAGAAAGTTTTTCGCTGAAGAATTGCTGCTTTTGAACTTTGGTGTTGGAGAAGATTCTTGAGAGTCCCTTAGACAGCAAGGAGATCCAACCAGTCCATTCTAAAAGAAATCAATCCTGAATATTCATTGGAAGGACTTATGCTGAAGCTCCAACATTTTGGCCACCTGATGTGAAGAACTGACTCATTTGAAAAGACCCTGATGCTGGGAAAGACTGAAGGCAAGAGGAGAAGGGGACAACAGAGGATGAGATTGTTGGATGGCATTACTGACTCAATGGACATGAGTTTTGTAAACTCCTGTTGTTGGTGATGGACAGGGAGGCCTGGCGTGCTGCAGTCCAAGAGGTCGCAAAGAGTTGGACATGACTGAGCGACTGAACTGAGTTGAACTGAATATTCCAAATATCTCAAAGTTATATTTATCCACATCTACTTAAAGTACAATTTCTAATTACATATATTCAAATATTATACTACTATATGCTTGAAAGGAAATATAAATTAGTTCTATAAATGTTACATTTTTTTCAAGACCTAGACCAATCATACCCAAAAATTACCTGAAGATATCAACAATTGCTTTCTACCTGCCAACCTGACATAGGCACTGTAATCCATTCCACTGATATCCATGAGTAAAATCATTAGAAAGAAAAAAAAAAATTACTACCACTCCTGCCAGTCTGTATTCCAACCTGTCCTTTGAAACAGCTGAAAAGTCACCTTCTCTATGAAGTTTTCTCCAAGACCAAAATTGACCTTACCATTCACCATTCCAGCCCACTTCAACTGCATACTGGTTTTGTACACAAGTTTTTTTCCTCACTGTTCCCAGAGGGCAGAGACATATTATTCATCTTTGCCATGTCTATAACAGTACCAAGCCCTCAATAAAGGCTCCATGAATTAATGGATAAAAGGATGAATAAACAAGTCTGCATACCTTACTGCATCTTAGCATACTCAGCTCTGAGAACTCTTGATCTTATTTCCAAGTTCCTACTGATTTGAGGAGGAGCTCTCTAAACCAGCCCATAAATATTTAAAAATCCAAGATAGCACTGAAGTGTTAACTACTGAAAATCTAAATACAGGAAGTGCTAATTAACTCATATTAATGTGCTCTGAAAGGCCCACCAAACTGAGTGAATAGCTGAAGTTTTTTACGACTTATTTTCAGGTATATTCAGTTGTCCCGCTGGTGCACCTCCTTTATTCCCTTATTGGTTGATTCTTGGCTGCGCTGGGCCTTCGCTGCTGTGTGCCAGCTTCTCAGTGCGGGGACTTCCCCTGCTGCAGAGCGCAGGCTCGAGGCCCGCAGGCTGCCCCTGGGACCTGGAATCCTCCCGGACGAAGGCTCAAACCCACTCCACTGCACTGGTAGAAGGATTCTTAACCACTGCACCACCGGGTAAGTTCCTGGTATATTGAATTTCCACAGACTATTTTGAATATATAATTTTGCAGGACAGCTGTGGAATATATTATGATACATTTTGCTTTATCATTTGTTTTTAACTTTAAAAGGAAAAATAAATTAATAAAAATGCAAAATAAACTTAAATTCAATACAGAAAGCTTTAAATCTTACTAGGCCCAATGGCAGCCCACTCCAATACTCTGGCCTGGAGAATCCCATGGATAGAGGAGCCTGGTGGGCTGCAGTCCATGGGGTCAAGAAGAGTTGGACACGACTAAGCGACTTCACTTTCACTTTTCACTTTCATGCACTGGAGAAGGAAATGGCAACCCACTCCAGTGTTCTTGCCTGGAGAATCCCAGGGACGGGGGGAGCCTGGTGGGCTGCCATCTATGGGGTCGCACAGAGTCGGACACGACTGAAGCGACTTAGCAACAGTAGCAGCAGGCCCATATGATAAAATTATTTTAAATTATTCTTTTCCATTGAACTTTAAAAAGAAAAAGTTAATGATTTAGGTTCCATGACCAGACTTCGGAGTTAGGCACAAATTCAGATAATCAAAATCATTTTATTTTCTTTCATAACTGTGATGTTTAATTTATATATATTCCACAAGACACCACACATCCAGGTAGGTACAGGCACAGCATGCTGCTACTGCTGCTAAGTCGCTTCAGTCGTGTCCGACTCTGTGCGACCCATAGACGGCAGCCCACCAGGCTCCCCCGTCCCTGGGACTCTCCAGGCAAGAACACTGGAGAGTTGCCATTTCCTTCTCCAATGCATGGAAGTGAAAAGGGAAAGTGAAGTCGCTCAGTTGTGTCCAACTCCTAGCGACTCCATGGACTGCAGGCTACCAGGCTCCTCCATCCATGGGATTTGCCAGGCAAGAGTACTGGAGTGGGTTGCCATTGCCTTCTCCACAGGCACAGCATGCAGGTAGACAAATCGGAGGCTGGGCAGGCACACTCGCCTGAGCTCTCAGCCTGCGGTGCCCAGCAGCAGAAGGAAAAACACCCGGGAACGCAGCAGAGTCAAGTACACCGAGCGGGTCTGCAGGCCCACGGAGCACAGGGGGAGCTTCTCACAGATCCCCCTGCATGCACGCCCAGACCACAAAACCACACGCAGTCTGGAGTCCCTTCCAGGAGGACCTGGGAGGGGCACCTAGAAAGCCTACCTGTACACCTGGGGGCAAGCTGCCACTGCTGCAAGATTGTGGTTTCCAGACAGAAGTTTTTCTATGTTCTTTGCAATTAAGAAAACATATCCTTTACCTGTTGCTATTTCTCAGTCACACACATCACTACTCCTTTGAGACGACTTTTCCAGTTTTGTTTACTTACTAGAAATACTCAAAACAGTTCATTTCTTATCACAGAAAACTCCTTAAATACAATATGTCTTTACTATTATAATTTCTTAGGATTAAGATCAATGGCTAGAATACAACTTTTCCTGGTCAGTTTCAAGGTCAGAAGACTCATTCCAATGACTGCAGGAGAAAAGCAGAAAATAAGGAAACACTTTCAGATTTTACACTGAGACAGGGACAGAGCTTAAGTGGCAGTGTAAGTCTCGTGGCAAAGATCATGCTCCCTGGGGCCAATCTGTCAGTTTTCCTGGCTGCTTCACATGACTTTACACAAGTTACTCGTACTCTCTCTTGCCTCAGTTTCTTCATCTTTGAAAAATGGAATAGTAACAAGGCCTACTCAGAGGCTTGTTGTGGAAACTAAATGTGTTCATAAAGCTAATATTTGGAATGCTACTTGGCACACAGCTAATAAACAGTCCTCATTATCACTTAACACACCTTTTTCCAAGCAGCAGCTGTTTTTTCACATTCCCTGAGTAAATTCTCCAGCAACTTACTTGACTCCTGCTTGCTGACTGAGAGACGTATATCAAGTTAGAGAAGCGGGGTCCTACCACGGAGGCCTATGTGCCACAGCAAAAAGCTTTAGGCTTGACCTATAGGTAAAGGTGCAACTACGCAGTTACAAACAGGGCAAAGTACTGTCAGGCATGCAATTCAGATAGGTCATTCTGGTTGCGGTGCACGAGGCTGGCTTTTTTTTTTTTCAGTTTTTTTTTTTTTCCCCGACATGGTGGACCTTAGTTCCCTGAACCAGGGATCAAACCCATGTGCTCTGCATGGCAAGTGCAGAGTCTTAACCACTGTACCACCAGGGAAGTACCCCCAAGAAGCTGGCTTCTTAGGAAGCAACAGAAAGTTGTGAGTCCTAACGAAACATTAGAAGGGTGAAGTTACCTTCTATGAAAATACAGGACAGAAATATGCTTAAGAGGGAAGTGACAAATTTAATTCAGGACACAAAGAGTTTCACATAAAAATGAGACATCGATCTGAAGGTATTCAATAGGCCAACGCATGGATGCCTCAGCTTGAGGAAAAGTCAAGACAGATACACACAGAGGTGATCACCCAAGCCAAGCACCAGAGACAAAGAAGAGAAGAGTGGCTGCAGGAGAGCAGGCTGAGAGATGACAACAGTCTACAAGATGTGTAAGGTTAAAGGCAGAGGAGACACACACACAGCAGAGACAGAGAAGGAACAGTCCAAGGGGTATGAAACCTATAAAGTGTGGGCCACAGAAGCCAACTCTTTGTTCTTCAAAAGGGAAGGAGATAACTGTATCAGGCAGAGCAGAGAAATCCATTAAATGTGCAAAGACTAAAAAGTAATGAATATTACTGAGATAAAAAGGATCATTTCATAATGATAAATTGAAACAATACAAAATGTATATGCACTTAATTGCAGAGCTTCATAAAACATGAAGCAAAAGTTGAAAGAACTAAGAAGAAAAATTTAAGAATCCAAAATTACAGTTGGAGACTTCAACACTCCTCAGTAATTGTTAGAAAAAGCAACAGAAAATCAGAACATAGAAGACGTGAACAAAACTATCAACCACCTTGGCATATTTACTACTTATAGACCAATTCTAACACAAACAGAATACACATGGAGTATCCACCAAGACCGCCCACATTCTGGGGCAGAAAGCAAGCCTCAAACTGAAAAGACTGAAATCACACAAAGTACGAAACCACTGGTCACAAGGGACTTAAATTACAAATCAGCAACATAAAGATACCGGGAAATCCTCAAATATTTGAAACTTAAACAAGATATATCTAAATAATCAATGGGGAAAAGAAGAAATCAATAGGAAACTTAAAACTATTTCAAATATTCAGAAGATTAACAGCTAAAGTAGTTCTCAGAAGGAAATTTACAGCATAAAATTCTCATTGGAAAACTAAAGTTCTCAAATAAATTATTTAAGCTTCCACCCAAAGAAGCTGTTAAAAGAATAAAGCAAAAGTATAGAAATAATAAAGATAAAACAATTAAATGAAAATAAAAGAACAATAAAGAAAATGAGTGAGACCAAAAGCCAGTCCTCTGAAATAATCAATAAAACTGTAGACTATTCGGCGTCATGAAGCCCACTTAGTGGACTGGATCACCTTTCTTTTTTTTCATGGGATGGATAGGAGTAAAAGGAGTAGAAAGGAAGGGAAAGAAAAAGATCAGAGTTCATTAGGCTTTGTTGTTGTTGTTCCGTCGCTAAGTCGTGTCCGACTCTTTGCGACCCCATGGACTGCAGCATGCAGGCTTCCCTGTCCTTCACCATCTCCTGGAGTTTGCTCAAATTCATGTCTATTGAGCCAGTGATGCCATCTAACCTTCTCACCCCCTGTCATCCCCTTCTCCTCTCGCCTTCAATCTTTCCCAGCATCAGGGTCTTTTACAAAGAGTCGGCTCTTCGCATCAGGTGGCTAAAGTACTGGCGCTTCAGCGTCAGCGTCAGTCCTTCCAATGAATGTTTGGGGTTGATTTCCTTTAGGATGGGCTGGTTTGATCTGGTTTAACCATTACGCTTAGAAACATTAAATATAGGTTCCTAAAAACTTTTGTTTCAACAGAGAGAATCTGTGTTTGTTGTGCTGGGCTACAAACTAAAGTGTACTTCTTACTGTGGATCCTAGTCAAAGAAGCTTGAAAACCATTGCTGCAGGCCACACAAGGGATTACAATAGTAATGCTGGCTATAGTGAGATAAAAGGAGAGAGGAAGATCAGCAGGAGGACTGCACTTTAGACAAATGGTTCTGAAGGACAAGGGAGAAAAAAGCAGGTCAAAAATAACCCCTTCCCCACAAAAACACCCAGGGGACACTTTGATGGAAAACTTAGCATGGTGACACGCACATTCAATTTCATCCAGCTTACCTTTCACACTTGGCCCTGACTGTCCTCCTCCCAACCTTTTTGTCTCTACAAGGAAACCTTTCTTTTCAACCCAGGTATAAACGAAAGAGTGTTTTAAGCTAAATTACTTTTTTCACCTTTATATTACCCTAGCACCTTGAACAGCATTTTACACACAGCAGATGCCCAGATATTCATAGGACGAACACTGTTTAAAGTATATTAATTCTGCCTATGGACCTCAAGGCTACAGTAATACTCCGTTCTCTTAATCCAACAGTGTCCTATGAAATTTAATTCTGACAGTAATTTAAGAAACTACCTTGAAATGTGAAGTGCTTTTGCAGGCCTTTAACAAAAAGCAACCTAAGATTAGTTTCTAACATTAGTGTTTCCCAAGATGTCTCGACTAATGTTTTTAAAATATTGTTATTCAAACACATGACTACAGCAGACATCATTCCTATATGCCTTGTCCCAAGTCCTGCCCCAAAAAAGTCTATTCACATCAGGAAGTTCTATATTAAAGGCATACATGCAGCACATGTTGCAGTGGTGGGAAAGTTTAATTAGAAAACACATTGCTGCTACTGCTGCTGCTAAGTCGTTTCAGTCGTGTCTGACTCTGTGAGACCCCACAGACAGAAGCCCACCAGGCTCCCCGTCTCTGGGATTCTCCAGGCAAGAACACTGGAGTGGGTTGCCATTTCCTTCTCCGATGCATGAAAGTGAAAGGTGAAAGTGAAGTCGCTCAGTCATGTCCGACTCTTCACGACCCCATGGACTGCAGCCTACCAGGCTCCTCCATCCATGGGATTCTCCAGGCAAGAGTACTGGAGTGGGGTGCCACTGCCTTCTCCAAAACACACTGCTAGCACACATCAAACATCAGTGGCAAATGCTTCCATGTGCTGCAACTCATCAGAAACAGTTTAAAGAGCCCTCAAAGTATCCAGCTTTCCTTTCTCTCCTCAAATCTGTACACGATCTATCACACACACACCCCCTGTAAGACTCAACTGCAGATGAATCGGTCACACCACCCCTCTGTCCACACCGGGAAGTATCTTTTAAAGCTTGTAAATAGGGACAGAACTGAATGCAGCAGCTCAACGTACTTGAGCTTAAATGAGATTCACCAAAACCCTAAGAGGAAAGCAGAAAAGGTATAAGATTAGTCCTGCTTTATGTGTAAGTGAACCATCTAAGAGATCTACCACGGTCACAGAGCAGAGAAGTGGTGAAGTTCTGTCTCCCAACGAGAAACTCCTGATTCCGCGTCCACTGCTCTTTCCACAGGGCAGCGTCAGCAGTGGCCAAGAAGGGGCTGACTCAGGGTCTCCTGCTCAAGACAGCCATGCTTATTCTCTGGCCTCCAGAACCCTGGGCCAGCTGCCCAGACTAGCCTGCCTGCTCAAGCCTCCCCTGGGAGAGAAGGGGAACATGGAACCATCTAAGCTGAAGGCAGGCAACAGTCAGTGACCCAGGCAGGTGGTCGGAAAGGCTGAGAGCAGGTCCTTGTCAAAGCTGCTCCACCCTGTGGAGAGCCAAGATCCATCTCTGGAAAGCCTGTCAGGGCTATGCCAGGACCAGATGCAAGACAAACACAATACCAGGTTAGCAAAACCGAGACTCACTCTTTCATTTGTTCAACAAACTGATGAAAATGCTTAACATGTGCCAGACAACTTGTCTGGAAGTATTAATAACAACATACTGTCTCAGTCTTCAAAAGATTTAAACTAGTGAGAAAGACGGATCATAAATCATATACTGCTTTGACAAAAATATGCACAGGGTGTGGTAGAGCCCAAAAGTTCTGACCAAGGGACAAGGAGAAGGAGAAAGGTGAGGAAAAGAGGCGGGAGGGAGAAAGTCTTCCCTGAGAAGGAGCCCATTAACTAACAGAAAATCAAAGCACACTGGTTTCCAGCGCAGTAGGCTGCAGCCACTCTAGAACGTGGGGTAGACTGAGGGGTGGCAAAGCAAAAAAAATAAAAGAGTAACAAAACAAAGATAAGGGTGGGATCTGAATGAAAAGAGGGAAAAAAACATAGAGTGCCCATAAAATACGAACAAGCCTCAAGAATATCATCACACAGAAAGCACTCAGCAACAGAAGGAAGCAATGACACAGGCCACGACATGGATGCACCTTGAAAACACGATGTCCAGTGAAAGAACTCAGTCACGAAAGAGCAACCGATTCCATTTACATGCAATGTCCAGAAAATGCAAATTTACAGACAGAAAATAGACTGGCCATTGCCTAGGGCTAGGTGAGTTGGGAATAAATTGGGAGTGACTGTTTATAGGTATGAGGTTTCTTTTTAGGTGATGAAAATGTTCTAAAATTGATTGTGGTGATGGTTTTACAGTTCTGCAAATATATTAATACTAAAAAACCACTGAACTGTCCATTTTAAATAGGTGAACTACATGCTATATGAATTATATCTCAATGAGGCTTTACAAATATACCACTGTAAATTCTCATAAAAGATCACACATAATAATCGCACATGGTTTTACTATCGGCCTTAAGAAATCATCTGAAAGCTAAGTCAGCACAGCAAGCGTGTGGGTTTGGAGCAAGGAGGAACAGGACTTCAGCCACAGCTACACCACTGCCAGCCGTGCACATGCGGGCGAGCCACCTACTTCAGTTGCCTGAGCCCCGCTGCGCTCAGCACTAAATAAGGACATCACCCACCTGGCAGGGTGAGAAGCTATACCCAAAATCTGCATTACTGCTCAATATTACCACCGTTTCTGAATATTATCCTATTAAAAAAATGTTATCCAGAGAAGCTTATATAAATATCCTTTCCTTAGATTCTACCAGAGAAGTAAAATGTAGAATTCTAATTCAGTTTTTTAAATCGTGCATGTCCAGATCTATGTCTCATTCATCTTTGTATGCCCCCTGAACCACGTGCCTAAGATGGTACTTTGGATAGCGAGGTGCTGAAGTTTTTGAGTGCTCACTGTATTTTAGGTACTGTTTCACATTTGACATAAAGTGAAGCTGAATTCAAATCCTCGTTATCAGAGTGCTGTGTTTGGCCCTTTATCATGCTTCTGTATTATTTATGTTATTGTTTATCTGGGTCTTGTCATCCTTTACCAATAACCTAGTGTTACATTCAAAAATATATTTCTCAGAAAAATTTATTTGAATATATAAAAATCTATAATGGTTCTATGAAGTTTTAAGTACTTATAAGAGCTTATTATTTTCAGCATGCACAATACAGGGTAAGGCATATCTAGTTCTCTCGTTTTTAAACAAACCTTTAAGAATATATCAGTGATGTTTTAGTCTGGCTTACTTTAATTAGTAACTACGTATTTTTGAAAAGCTGACATGTCTTTAACTATTTTTTGTACCTCTTTTTGCAGTGTGCAATTCATCCCCAAAGAAAGAGAAATGATTTGAATGATTCCAAGTTGACTAACAACTTGTGATTAAACAAAAATTTTAAATGAACATATTGACTAGTCCCTTTTATTTTCAAAAGCAACAATATATTTCACCAGTTCAATCTTTACTTTAGCACAATAAGGAGTCCATTTTCAAAACATGCAGTTTGTAGCAATCTTAAAGGTGTTAGTGGAGCACACCATCAACATAAGAGGGTTAGTTAAGATTTATAACAAAGGAAACCTCAAGGATCATCTTACCATATCATCTGTCAGTGTCCTGATATTCAAATGCTGCAAATGAAAGAAATCAATCATATCAGTAATTTATAACAGCTTTTTTTAATTTTAGTTAATAGAGTACATTTAAAATTCTACTAAATTAGTTAACTAAATTAGAATTTAGTAAATCACTACAAACTGGAAACTACAAAGTTGAATATAATTAAATTCCTGAGAGTCTAATAAAAATGCATTATATATTGTTTTAATCACTTTCTCAAAAAGATGGACAAAAGTTACCTTGAATGTGATTAGTCTCCTAAAATTTCTTGGCTTTGTAAACCTCACAAACTAGAAACCTCACTGTGGTACAATAAATATATTCTCCCAAATAACAGTATTAGTTACCATTAAGTATACAGACTTAGATGGCAATGGATGTAGGAATTTAGATAAGATTTTCAGAAAATTTTTCAAATGATAAAAGTGAAACTTTAAATCTGCCATTAGCATGCAGCATAATAGATAATGAAGTACTTTGCTAGCTTAATTAACTTAAACAATTCCAATAGCAGAGAAGAGAGTACTGGAATGACTATTTGCATCTTTAACATCAGTTTGATTTATCACCAGTGGTGACAGTAGACACTTTTCAATTTCATTGCTACTTCTTTGAGAACCCTTTTGCTGATTTCCTTGCTAGACAAACACTAGGCCACTTTAGAAAGTGAATAAATTGGTTTCCTGCAAAGTAGAGTTCAAGAGCAAAATTAAGCATTTGGGGGAAAAACAATCCAAGTTTTTATAAATTCTGGAGTTGGGGGAGATTTGTACTCAAGTAGCTGAAGTCAGTTTTCACTTCTCCTTATTATTCATTGTAGCGTTAGACCTTTAAAATGGTAGAGAAAGGATCGAGCACCATTTCCTAAGGAGGAAATGAGGTCAAGTCTACGATTAGTATAAAAGGACATAGGTTAGCAGTGAACATCTAATCCTGGAGCTAGAAATGGCAACCCACTCCAGTATTCTCGCCTGGAAAATCCCATGGACAGAGGAGCCTGGTCGGTTACAGTCCATGAGGTAGCAAAGAGTTGGACACGACTGACCAACTAACACTTCATCATCTAATGGAATAAGTGGCACGTAGGTAAACTCAACATTTATCGACAGAATGAAATTTATCATTCACACTTGTACATAGTGGAATTCACTGTTACACTCATGAATCTATTCTCAATGACAATCCAGATTGAAAATCTGTACAGCATAAATCACTACCCTAGACTCTTCTCCCTTTCAGAGATGCTCTTCCTCATAGAGCAGGAGAAACGGGGATGGAAGGGGCCCAGCATGAGCTGAGTGTACACCAGAGAGAACGTAGCAGGACAGGTGAGCACGCCACTAGGCTCCAGACTGAACTGCCGGATCAGCAGACTACATACTCTCAACTAGGAGCAAACTAGCAGTAATACTGGATTAATGAAAGAGTAATGTTGAAGCCTGGGCTGTAGAATTTAGTTAATCACTACAAACTTCAGCACTGAAATTAACAAGTACACACAGGGGCCCGTGAGAGCGGGAGTGGCCCTGAGGCGCGAAGAGGCCAGTCTCGGCCCAGAGACCGGGACTAGAATTAAACCTAGGTCCACCTTGCTCCTGAGTTTGCAGAGAAAGGAGCAGAGGCAAGCCTGTGTGGGGTCCCCTCCTCTAACTGCCAGCTGTGTGTGTGCCCTCCCGCCAGCAGAGGCTTCCAGCACTTGGTTAACCACGTGTGTGTGTCATCAGTAGCTTCAGTTGTGTCCGACTCTTTGCGATCCTATGGACCACAGCCCGCCGGGCTTCTCTGTGCATTAGATTCTCCAGGCAAGAACGCTGGAGTGGGCTGCCATGCTCTCCTGCAGGGGATCTTCCCATAGGAGGAATCCAACCCATGTCTTTTATGTCTCCTGCATTGGCAGCAGGGTTCTTTACAACTAGCGCCACCTGGTTAAACACACAGCTCTCTTATTCTCCAACTAGAAGTATCAGCCCAATCGCAACTCACATCACACCTGAAATGGATCATTTCAAGTTCATCTGAGAAGAAAAAAGGAATAGAGCCAACTTCTGATACACAGCATTCTAAGCGGCCTAAGGCTTGAAAAGGGAGACTAATGAAAAAGCATCATGCTGAAGTCCTACTTGGGAGAGTATGTCTTAAGACAGTGAAAAACTGTTACTGACACAAATGAATAATCCCAAAATGCCAGTTTGAGTTGTCTGAGGAAAATGCCATAAAGTGATGTTAAAGGAGAGAGAAAAAACAACAGAAGCATACAAACAATTTTAAGAGAAACGAGACTAGAACCTATGCAAGATTTATGAACTAAAAACAGCACAGAAAATGTAGAGAATATAGGTTACACGATGTAAAATTCAGAACATGTAAATAAACAAGAGGAATATTTTTATCTACCTTCAAAGACCTAAAAATAGGACAGCCTTTTAAACTAGAGTTGGACTCATAACTTTCAGAAAAATAGTCGCTCTTGAGTAGAAACAAGACACATAAGGATTCATTTTTGGGTAATAGTTTTTTTTAATGTCGTTAAACTACTTCATTGAGGGTCTAGCAACTCAATCAATTTGTTAAATGCTTGGCCTGTTCTTCAGAAACTATACAAGCATGCATGTTAAGTCCAATTACAAACTACATTATTATAGACAATCTTTCACAAAAAAGAACATGTGATGTATTACAACAGAATTGTAAGGCTTACACAGAAAAGTGAGAAAAGTCAAAGCATGGGAAGGGGTAGCTTAACAGTCTGAGAGACGAGCAAGAAGTTCAGGTCGGGTTCACAATTCCGTCTCTCCTGGAACACACTGATCTATCCGTTCTCCCTCCAGCAGAAGCCAATAGGCACAACGGCAGCAAGTTCCAGGGCCCATGGCAGGACGAGAGATGCTGACTTAAAGAAAACGCATCTGAAAGTGTTGGTTGCTACATCAAAACAGTAAAGATAGAATAAGCTCTACTTCAAGATTCAGCTTACAGCAAACAGAGATTATATAGCTATTTGTTCAGCCAACACGCAATCTAAAACAAACCACTAAAGACAAACTAGCTCTAAAAAAATCTGAGTAGATAGAAAGGTGAGTAATTTCTCCTAAAAACTTAATTGTCTAATCACAGTCCATTTCAAACATGATAGGGGGTGGGGGAGGAGAAATACTAAATATTTAGTGAAAAAAAGTACAGGTTAGATCAAGCGGCATCTTTTGTAGGATCTCTGAAAATCAATTATTAATTCAAATTTATTATAAAATTTAGGTTATGTCAAAGTCCTACCTGTTTAGATTACAGACTTCTAAAAAAAGTTGAGACAGAATGACATAGAAGCCTCAGATAACTGTGGAGTTCTGGCCTTGCTTCTGTAGATACAAAACTATAAGGGTGACACCCTTAATTTAAAAAAAAAAAAAACTTTACTATATTATTGGTCTTATACTAGTACATAAAATACTGTTTAAATGTCTGGTTAACCAAGACACTTAAAGAAATGAAGAAGTATTTCTGTTTCATAGCTACCAGCATGCCCCTGACTACGTTGTCTGGTGGCGAAAACAGGAATGGCCCCATCAATCCAGTTTATGAGCAGAATTTGCTGACATCCACACCAGAAAGGAAACAGAAACATAAAACCACTAGTAAATGAAATCAAATAGGAACACTTTTAAAAATAACAACCTGATAGCAACATTAGGGTTGTATCTGCGGCAGTGGGGGAATAAAGTTAAAAGCACAGAATGTTAGACCTATTAAAGCATTTACACCTAGATGTGGCTTTATGACCCTTAGTTCCATTATCTGGCCTATGATTCTATAAGTGTCAATGCTTTATAACCATGGGATAAAAACAAAAGTGGTGATAATATCAAAATACCAATAACTCTGAAACCAGGACCACTGGTAACTGGTTAAGGTGTGGTACTTGCACACTGGGAGTCTCTTCCTCAGCAAAACCTCACCCATCTTTCTGCGGTCTGATGTATCTCAAATTGCTAATTCTATTTCTCCCTAAAAAGCAAGCAGCTCTGCATATAGACAGGCCTTCTACTAACGACAGCTCCTAGGATGAATGGTCAACAGGATCACTCTGAAATTGAAAGACAAAACAAGTCTTTAAATATTTTTCTTCAAAAGAACATAAGAATCAAAAAGCTGGGGCGGGGCGGGGTGAGGACACAGAAACACAGAACACAGGCTTCTATATTCCCATTTAAGCAAGGCATCAAAACCTTTATTGAAGACAGCACATGCTGTCAAAAACCAGATCTACAGCTTTCAGAGTACTGTGCAAAACGCTGTCAATATCAAGAGGTATGAAGAACAGTCCTTCTCCCACCAACTTAGTTAACAAGTAACAAAGACCAAATAAATTATATAATACAAAGCAACATACAAACCTCTGAGGTTCATATGCAATGAGAAAAAGATTCTAAACTGTAGCCCAAGCCTCTTAGCAAATTTTACCTTTTCTTTCATTGGTTGGCACTTGTGGGTTAGCAGGGAGCAAGGGATCTGTCTACTGATGTCCTCAGACACATGAAGGCCCACCAGGCATCAAGCTAGCAGGCTCGGATCACTGTCAGCAGAGTCAGAGCGTGGAAATATTTCAGAACAATTGCAACAAGCTGTTGCAATTAGTTCTATTAAGTTTATACCGCTTACTTGGCTCATTATGAGAAATTACCAACAAGAGGAAAACTGTAAGACTGAAGTCTTCAAACACAAGTGACTCAGACCCAATTCTGATCAACTCGACCGTCCAGACCAGCTGGTTTTCAGCTTGTTAGTGTGCACAAGAAACACACCAAGACTTGCTTTGTAAAAGCAGGTGACAGGCCTCAGCTTCTGAAGGTCCTGGTACAGCAGGTCTAGGGTGGGGCCTGGGATCCTGCACACTTTGGGGCCCAAGAGAACTCTGCTGCAGTGAGCCCAGGACCCCACTCCACCACCATCAGCATTAAACATCCCCGGGACGGCATCCAGACCAACACCGGTCCCACGGCCCATTTAAAACCCATGTCCCTGAAACAAACAAACAGAAGGCTGCAGAGAAGAAGCAGATGATTTCAGAGAAGTGAGAGACAGGGAGTCAGTAGTTGGGGACAGTCCCTGAAGGCACCCATTAGCACTGATTTAAGGGAATTCAACAATCTCTGGGTGCAGGATGAACTGCCAATTGCATTGTTTATTCAAATGTTTAATCTCTTTCTAAGGTAATATTCAGTCTCATAAGCATATATTTAGTACCTAAGTATCAAAGATTGTTTATTATATCAAACCACAACATGACACTATTTGCTTGATAAAATGAGTGACAGGTTCTGACCAACACAACAAAGTTACACCTTGAGGGCAAAGGGCCCGACTCAACCCTCTCTTAATCACAATCTGCTCAAATTTTTTTTTTTAAGTCCAGATTATTCCCTTCCACTAAAGCAGTAATGAATATGTATTTTAACCTAGTAACATTTCTGGCCCACACACACACCTGTCTTTATTTTGATATCAATGCTAATTATAAAGAGTATAGAAATGGGAAACGCTACCACTAGCAACCGTGACACTAGACACACCTGTGGATAAATCTAAGGGTCATCTCCCAGGAACCACACGATACACCTGGAAAATACTGTTCTTCAAGGGCTCCAATATCTCAGAAGGGTTCAAAAATAACACTGACGCTTCCCCAGCCCTGAGGACTAGAGCAGAGCTGGCTCTTCGATACTACAAAGTAAAGCTTTTTTCAGTCGCCTCACTGTTCATGTGGTCATTTTTGTAGTTTGAGGTAGAAGAAAGTGAGTGAGGTGATGTTAGAACAAGTGAGAAGCAGAAAAAGCTCACCAGCACCTTCATCTGTTCCTTTACTCAAAACTGTAATCCTGCCTATTTCAGGACAATAAACACCTGTCCATTGTCCATTATCTATGGCTTCAGCACTCCTACCCTCTAGGAAGCCAGACCTGCCTTCTCCATAACTCCTTCTTTATAAAAGACCATCTTTCAGGAGGAGGCATCATTCAACCATTTACACATGTGAAAAGAAAAGATTCATTTCTAAGAGGGCACAAGGTTTTCAAAAGGATCAAAAGTCTGCCACGTAACTGCGAGAAAACAACTACCTCTCCAGAAAAAGCAATTCTCAAATCGCTGCTTGGCACTCTCACCTGGATTACACATCACAGGGGCTGAACACCTTACAAGTCATGTTTTATTCTAGCAGAATTCTAGTGTTCCTCTTCCTTCAAAGGGAAAACCTAATGACTAATCCTAGGAACACAGGTTTCGTATCTATTTTAAGATATTCTCTTCAGCTGTTCCAATTTCTTTCACCTAAACTGCCCAATCAGAAACTCTTCTCTAATGGGTCCAGGAAAAGACAATTCACACCCCTGAGCCCCTTTACAAGTAAGTCGTGTTCCAGGTCATGAGAACCGAAAACCTTTTTCATCACCCGAAGAAGGCTGGGTATTGGCTGTAGGAAGATTTTAAATGGTCCCAGAGATTCCAGCATCAGCCTGAAGCTTATCCAACTACTAGGTTATTTTTGAGACTGCCTCATCTCTTAGATGTCACGCATAAGACACAAAGTTAGACTGGATATTCCTGAGGCTCATATGGTACCAAGCATCAGTGCATCTATTATTTGAGAAGGATTTTGTTTGTTTACATTCTAGCATCACCATAAAGAAAATAAATTTGGTTAAACCTTAGAGAACAATTTTGGTGAAATAAATCCAATGTTCAAACTAAGAATTCTACTAGTAATTATTCTTTAACCTAGTAATTCTATTTCTAGAATCTACAGAAAGAATAAGAAATACAATCAAGTATTCTTATATACAAACATATATATATATCACTACACTGTTATTTTAGATAACCAGAATTGCAATCAACCTAAAACTCAGAATATGGGAAACAGTAAATAGATTACAGTTCTGCCATAGGGAAAATGCTTATAATATAATGTTATATGAAACAAAGTTGAAGTAAAATTGCATTTGCAATATAATTCTAACTTTGTTAATATATACACTTATAGGAAAAAATCAGACAGGAACCATTGTTAATTTTATCTATCTGAATTGTGGGATTTGGAACTTTTTTTATTTTTACATTTTTTTTCTGTATTTCTTCAGTTGTCTAGAATGAGCATATTTATTTTTTAATGAGGAAAGGTTTTTAATTACTATGGATAATACTTTTCACACCAAGCAGAAAATACAGATTAGTTCCTTTTTAAATAAAAATGTTATATATGAGACAGTAAAAGAAGTAAGAATAAAAATCTAATAAATACTGTGAACAGCCTTTTTAATAGGCTGAGTTTCTTGGTGCATATTTTCAAATATGTCAGAATACATTAAGCACATTATTCATTTGTTTCCTAATCCACATATATAAATTAACCTATCTCAAAAGGCTCCTTGGTTTTGTGAATTATTGATGCTGTCACCTGCTAGAGACTTAATTTCAAGAAAAATATACGAATCACTACATCACAAGCACAAATCCTTTTGACATAAATTCAATTTCTGTGGCAACAATAATATATTGACTTAGCTTTATTTTTCTACTTTATGACACTTATTAATGTCAGAAATAAAAGAAATCTATCTTTGTTCCTTATTGTAAATGTAAGTGATCCCATGCCATCCTGAGAAAGCTAAGGTAAATACCACTCACTTGATAACCCCTTAATGCAAATGAAGACAAGATAACAAAGTATAAGAAATAAGACATGATTTTTCAATTTAGTCCCGTAATCCTTATTTTGGCTACTACACAATACAATTAGGCTCCCAAAATGTGCAAGACACTCGGTAAATATAAAGAGGACCCAAGCCCTGCCCTTACAAGTTTACAACCAAAGGATGAGCATGACAAGTGAATGAATAACCAAATGCAAGGCAGTGGGACAAGCACCATAACAGAAGTGTTTAACGCTGACAGGGAGAAAAGGCAGAGTCTCTGCTGTATGCTAATTATATTTGCTAATTATATACTAATTACATTTGCGTAAATACTTGCTAATTAACATGCAAATATTTAATAATGATCTAAAACTAAAGCAGAAATAAGTTTTAGCCATGATTTAGGGAAAACTAGTAGGGCAAAATTTACCCTCACAGAATGAGATTCCTAAAACATTCATTCATTCAACATTATTTATTAAATATTACTACATTACTGGCAAGGGATCCATCAGTAAAACAAAAATTTCTGTCCTAGAGAAGCTCACCTTCCACTGGGGAAACAGACAACAAACACAGTAAGCTACAGAAGATGTTAGAAGGTGATGAGAGCTCTGTTAAAAATGAAAAGTTCTTCAAAGGAAGGCAGGCCCGGAAAGCAGAGTGGGAGGGTTTGCAGGATGCAGTTTTAAAAGGAGGAACTGGGGTGAGCATAAGACTGACTGAGAAGGCAGCAACTGAGCAGACTGAAGTGGACTAAGGAGGTAGCTACGTGGACAAGCGGGGAAAGTACTGTAGATAAAAGAGCAGCCAGAACAAAGGCGATTAGGAGAGAGCCCATCTAGTGTTCAAAGGAGAGAGCCAGCGCAGCTGCAGTGACAGGAATCAAATCAGAGAAGAGGAAGAGGGGCAGATCCGAACCAGGCCATCTAGAGAATGAGGGCCTTCATTCTCCGAACGCAACAGTTACAAATGCTTACGTATAACAACACGCTAAAAGTATCAACATAAACGCTAAGTGACAGTTGACTCCACTTTATCAGCAACTCTGCTTCTGTTGTTGTCAGTCCCTCAGGTGTGTCCAACTACTTGTGACCCCATGGACTGCAGCATGCCAGGCTCCCCTGTCCTTCACCACCTCCTGGAGCTAGCTCACACTCATGTCCACTGAGTCGATGAAGACATCCAACCATCTCTTCCTCTGTGGTCCCCTTCTCCTCCTTTCCAACGAATCAGCTCTTCGCATCAGGTGGCCAAGGAGTGGACCTTCAACTTCAGCATCAGTCCTTCCAATGAATATTCAGGACTGATTTCCTTTAGGACAGACTGGTTGGATCTCCTTGCAGGCCAAGGAACTCTCAGGAGTCTTCTCCAACACCACAGTTCAAAAGCATCAATTCTTTGGTGCTCAGCTTTCTTTATAGTCCAACTCTCACATCCATACATGACTATGGAAAAACCATAGCTTTGACTAGATGTACGTCTGTTGGCAAAGTGATGTCTCTGCTTTTTAACATGCTGTCTAGGTTGGTCATAGCTTTTCTTCCAGGGAGCAAGTGTCTTTTAATTTCATGAGTGCAGTCACCATCCGCAGTGATTTTGGAGCCCAGGAAAATAAAGTCTGTCACTGCTTCCATTGTTTCCCCATCAATTTGCCATGAAGTGATGGGAACAGATGCCATGATCTTCATCTTCTGAATGTTGAGTTTTAAGCCAGCTTTTTCATCCTCCTCTTTCACCTACATCAAAAGGCTCTTCAGTTCCTCTTCGCTTTCTACCATAAGGGTGGTGTCATCTGCATATCTGAGGTTATTGATATTTCTCCCAGCAATCTTGATTCCAGCTTGTGCTTCATCCAGCCTGGCATTTCGCATGATGTACTCTGCATATGAGTTAAATAAGCAGGGTGACAATATACAGCCTTGACACACTCTTTTCCCAATGTGGAACCAGTCCACTGTTCCATGTCTGGTCCTAACTGTTGCTTCTTGACCTGCACAAAGGTTTCTCAGGTTTTGCTGAGTGTCAGTGGTATTCAACCACCCTCCTTTCAGCTGCTGGCATCTCTCACATGCTGCCATTTTTCTTTGGGGCTGAGAATTCCAATCAGCAGCAGTTTCTCAGCACCATCCCTAAAGCCAGCATGCTGCCTGGGCCTCAGGACATCGACAGCTTCAGGGGAGAATAAGATGTGAGGGAAGCAAACAGACCGAGTAGGTAATGCACATATACATTTACAGTACGCGTGGGTGAACCGTCAGTATTGTCAGGAAATGGTGACTCTACCTCTGTTGTCCATGGCTCTTTCATTTACAATCACTATCTGGCAGATCACGTGTATATCTTTTTTCTCTTTTCTTAAACATATCAGGAACCTTGTTTCCCTTATCTTTGAACTAGACATACCACAGTGAGAGGAACATATTAAGCCAATGGTTTAGAATTTTTGTTTTCTTTTCCTAATACAAATGCCTGAGTAATATCCCAAAGCAACTGAATCAAAATACCCAAAGATAGGGCCTGTCATAAGTACTTGAGCTCCTCCTGGTGACTCTAGTATATAACCATTGCCCACTAAATTGGGCAAACTATTACGAACTCTGTCTTTCAGTGCCTAGCATCAGGGAATCTGCAAAGTCCCACAGGTGCAGCTAAAGCAGACATCTATTGCTTTATGTGTCTCAAGCACACAATCCCTTCTTGCTATCAGAGGGGGGACTGGCAGTCCTCCTGTTCTTTGAAAGCCAGCCCTGCCACAGCTGAGTAAGCAGAGCTCAAGCAAAGCCAATCAAACCCTCAGTCTCCCAGAAATCAGGACTTGGGATTCAGATATGAGAATTAGGACCGAGAGCGTTACATACACCTAGGACTGTGAGGCTCTGGGATTAGCTGTGTGAAAATCAAAGCAGTAGAAGCAACACAATGCAGACATACAAGAGTGGAGCAGATGCCTCTTAGGAGGCAACAGGAGACAGTGTGATCCCAGCAAAGGGAAGCTGCCAGCTTTCAGCTCTCAGCTCCAGACCAAGAGAGGAACAGCTAAACTTGCTGTTCTTGATGCCAGGGACAGCCCCATGCCTCTTTACAATTGCTCTTTCTAAGCTTAAACTACATCATGTATGTGCCTTTAAGCCCAAAAAAGGCCTTGACTGAGACAGAAACCAAGACTGAAAAATGAAGGCCATATGATATAGCCCACTGCACATCACCATTCCTAGCAACACTTAGTGAGCCTTATTGTAACTACTAACACACCCAACAATCTTACAAATTAGCCATTATCCCACCTTGGTTTAGTCACTAAGTCGTGTCTGATTCTTTGTGACCCCATGGACTGTAGCCCGCCAGGCTCCTCTGTCCATGGGATTTCCCAAGCAAGAAAATTGGAGTGGGTTGCCATTTCCTACCCCACAGGATCTTCCCAATCAAGGCATCGAACCTGTGTCTCCTGCATTGCAGGCAGATTCTTTTACCACTGAGTCACCAGGGAATCCCCATCTCACTGATCAGGAAACTGACTGTCACACAAGTGATCTACCAGAGTGGCCAGTCTGAGAACGGAGTCTTGGTCAATGAGACTCAAACCCAGGCTCAGACCCCTCCCTTTCCCTTCCCTCAGTCTTCGCCGTCCCAAACCTAGGGAGGAAGACCCACAGCAGAAATAAAGCAGTTTCTGAGTTGTTTATGAGGCAAAGAAATTGAAGATAAAATCTTAGCAAGAAACACAAGCGTAATTCCAACTGGACTGTTATTAAGTGTTATAATACTGACTAAAAAGTTTTATCTTGAAAGTTGAGGTGAGTGAATATAAGAAGCCAGGAGGATTGTAACTTCTGAAAATTGACTAAATTTTATGTTTAGTCAATTTTATATGTTTATAACATATATATGCAAAAATATATGTTTTGCTAGGGAGTTTCCCTTTTATTTTTTAAAGTTGCTTAAGTGTAAAATAGAAATGTAATGAATATTTTTTGTTATTCACAGAATTTACAGTTTAGTACATGCCTTATATACCACGTGCTTCCAAATAAGACTAAACATAAGCCACAAAAATATCCACATTTCAAAATATCATTAAAATACATACATACACAAGTCTAATTAAAGAAAATTTCTTTTAAATTATTGATAAGTTTGAACTTTTTTAAATAACATTTTAAATCACCACTAAGTTTTCTTGCATAATTTGATTACTACTTTTTATTACTACTTCTAAATTGGTTTGTTACTTAAAATGAGTTAAAAAGATTATTGTATATTTACAAATTTGACGTCTGAAGAAGGGAGAAAAAGAGCACAATTCCAGCTCTTACATACAGTCCCAGTACTATACATAAAATGTGGTTACACTTGACACTTCTTTTAGAAATGCTAACCAAGCAAGATATCATTATTGAGCATCTAAGATAGCAAGGGGTTTCCCACACAGCACTAGTGGTAAAGAACCTGCCTGCCAATGCTGGAGATCTAAGAGATGCAGGTTCAGAAGACCTCCTGAAGGAAGACATGGCAGCCCCTCCAGTACTCTTGTCTGGAGAATCCCATGGACAGAGGAGCCTGGCGGGCCATGGTCCACAGGGTCGCAAAGAGTCAGACATGACTGAAGTGACTCAGCATGAATGCAAGCTAGCAAGACATCATGTCTGGTCTGGTATATAAATACCTATAAAACAGAGCATCTGCCCTCAAAGGAGTTTACAATTCAATAGGTTTCAGAGGAAAAAATAAATAACCTAGGTCACTTATTTCCCTTTTCCACTATTCAAAAAATAATATAAGTAACTATCTTTCCAGTGCTACACGTGCTGAAACACATGGGTTCCTCACCTTAATATTCTTCATTGCACTTCTTATCCAAAGACATTTGAGATACTTGGAGACAGAAATGCATGAATGAGATTAGATACAGAGCAGTCCAATACTGTATCAAACTTACACTGTGTTACATGATGACACAGCCACATTCCAACACATAACATTCTATGTCACAATTTGGGTTTTGAACACAACAATTTCTATAGTCAAGCTGCAAGATCAAGCAACTGCAGCCTAAACTGCCCTTGGCAATCCTCCAACAAAGCCAAGGAGACTTTAGTGATGACTCTCTAGTAATAACCCAAGTATATTTGTAAAGACTTCTGAAAGCACATAGTTTTATATTGATTACCACACCATTCAAGCACACTAACAAGTCAGCAAGGGTTATGGGGGAGTCAGCAGCTGACAGCCACAGGCACGGAAGTCTCTCAGTGATCATAATAACCTAGAGCAAATGACTGATTACTGTCGCTCCTGTGAGGATATGAAGATAAATCTACTGTACCTGCTTTTTTTTTTATATTATGGAGATATAATTTACATATAATATTGTGTAACTTTAAGGTATACAACATGTTGACTGATACATTTATGTTTTGCAATATGACTGCCACAGTAGTTTTAGCTAACACTTTTATCACATCACATAATTATCATCTTTTTAATGCTGAGAACATTAAGATCTAATCTCTGAGCAACTCTGATTTTATGATACACCGTTGTTGACTATAATCACTGTGCTGTACGTTAGATTTCCAGAACTTATCTTCTAATTATAAGTTTATACCCTTTAATTCATCTCTCCAAAGTTGATCTCCTTTAACACATTCCCCTACCCTGCTTTTTCAGATTCTACATATAGGTAATATCATACAGTATTTGTCTTTCTCCCTCAGGCTTTTCTCACTTAGCATAATGCCCTCAAGGTCCAACCACGTTGTCACAAACAGCAGCATGTCTTTCTCCCGGATGAATTTAATCCCACTGTATATATTCAGTGTGTACCGTATCTTCTTTATCCGTTCACCTGGGGATGGGCACTGAGGTTGCTTCCGTATCTTGGCTCCTGTGAATAATGCTGCAATAAACATGGGAATCCAGGTAGCTTCACTTTTGGCTGCACCAGGTTTTGTTGCTCCATGCGGGTTTTTCACTAACTGAGGCAAGTGGGGGCTACTCCCTAGTTGCAGTGCATGGATTTCTCACTCCAGTGGGCTTCTCTTGGGGAGCGTGGGTTCTAGGCACACAGGTTTATTAGCTGTACTTCACAAGTTTGAGAGCAAGGGTGCAGTAGTTGTGGCCCCGGGCTCAGCTGATCCGTGGCATGTAGAACCTTCCCAGGTCAGGGATCGAATCCATGTCCCCTGCATTGGCAAGCAGATTCTTGACCAATCTAGACCAGGGAAGCATCACAGATACCTTTTCGAGGTTCAGTTTTCATTTATTTTAGATATATACCCACAGCTGGGATTGATGAGTCATATAATAGTTCTATTTTTACCTTCTGAAAAACCTCCATACTGTTTTCCTTAGAGGCTGAAGCAGCTTACATTCCCTGCAACAGTGCGCAAGGGCTCCCTTTCCTCCACATCCTCACCAACACTTGCTCTCTCTCCCCTTGATGACAGCCGTTCTAACAGATGTGATCCCAAGCCTGTTTCTGTTATCACTGATGGCGTTTCACTAAAAACCCATAGCTGAGGGTAGCTTCAGAGGCTGTGAAAGTGCATCATCTTTGCCTGAACAAGATGTGCAAGTTATCCAGTAGGAACAAACCATCACATTGCTGAAAGGCAGTCTGACCTACAAATTAAGACTCTGAGGCCACAGGCAGTCCCTGAATGTGGGTCAAAGTATGGCATTAGCCATTAGTCACATATGGCTATTTCAAAAGTTAATTCCAACTAAATCAAATTAAAAATCAGCCCTCTAATAGCATTAGCCACATATGACTGGTGAATATCAAACTGGACACAGCAGAACAGAAAGCTCCATCATCACTGAAAGCTGTACGGAACAGCACTGACACAGGTAGACTCCTGTATCACTAGGTAGCTAGTGAAATGAATGAATCCATGCTGGAAGGACATCTTAAGTCAAAAAAAGTAAAAGGTCAAAAAGATAGTACTTAGAACACCAAGAGGGCAGGAAGATAGATAAGCAAACATTAGAAGAGAAGAACAAGTTAGAGCAAACATGTGAAGAAATGATGGGTCATACTCTGAAGTCTAGTAAGATGAAGCTCCAATACTTCGGCCACCTGATGCAAGGAACTGACTCATTTGAAAAGACCCTGATGCTGGGAAAGATTGAAGGCAGAAGAAGAAGGGGACAACAGAGGATGAGATGGTTGGATGGCATCACTGACTCCATGGACATGAGTTTGGGTAAACTCCGGGAGTTGGTGAAGGACAGGGAGGCCTGGTGTGCTGCAGTCCATGGGGCTGCAAAGGGTCGAACATGACTAAGCAACTGAACTGAACTGAACTGAAGATGAAGACCAGCCACTGGGTTGGCAGTTGTTGACCTGTCAAATTTTAGTGGAAAGACAGAAGCAAAAGTTGAGAAGCCTGTGGGAGGTGTCTGAATCCTCCCTTTATGAGCGCTCTCTACCCTTGGCTAATGCCATCATGACAGGAGCAATGAGCTGAGAGCTGTTAGTACTTACGTGTTAACCCCCAATGTAACATTGAAACACCATGTCTAACTGTAATTCAGGTACTACTGTTTCCACCTCATAGATGAATAAACAAACAACAACAGTTACAAAAGTAATTTCCCAAGGTCACAGAACTACCAATTTCAGAGCCAGGACTTAAACCCAGGTTAACTTCAGAGTCTGAGTTCTTAAAAATGACACAACATGGGTTCCCTGGTAATACTGCCCACCGTCTCCCAGACTGAGCGCAAGCCTCCTGAAGTCAGGGACCAAACTGTACCCAACTGTGCCCTTCAAACATTTATAGAATAAATGAAAACAATGAATTCACAGAATTCGGCTATCAGGGAAGGAAACAGAGCATGGTACAGAGAGGTGTCTGGGTCATGGGAAAGTTGGGAGAGGAAGGCTGTTTGGTTTTGCTCCTGCTTTTTCTTTCAGGGTAGAAGATATCTGAGCATTTTAATAAGACGGGACCTGTGGAGAGTGAAACAACCTCTTGCAATGGAACTGGATCAAGATCAGGGGCCAAAGGGTTAACCTGACACTTCTACAGATACTGGAGGAGAAAGGAGGAAGAGCTACAGATATAGATTGTTGGTGCAACAGCAGGAAATTAAGCCGGTTCAAGCAATATGGCCTTTATCTTCTCTCTGAAGAAGGTGTCAAGGCTGAGTGTGGAGAGGCAGGAGAAACGATCTCTACGACAGTTTCAACGAATGCTATCCCGGGGCAGCTCCAAGAGGGAGCTACACATACACACGGAGTATCAGTAAAGCATCCAAGTGAAAATAATGAAAGTCATCACTGTTTCTGTGTGGGGAAATCTCAACTGGGATGTAAGGGAGTCAGTGAATTTCACTCTGAACTCTTATACTGTTGGGCTTTTTAAGAGGTTCATACGTTACCTTTTCAATTTAAAAAACTGTTAACAACAAAAAGGAATCAGACCCATAGAGAAGGTAAAAAGAGTGAATAGTCTCAACACAAACGCTGAGAGAAGTAAAAAAGGATGTAACCAGAAAGTGGGGCTTTCCAGTGGCTCGGCAGTCAAATCCTGCTGATGCAGGCGTGCGATGCAGGAGACATAGGCAGGAGATGTGGGTTCGATCCCTGGGTCAGGAAGATCCCCTGGAGAAAGGAAATGGCAACCCACACCAGTATTCTTGCCTGGAAAAATCTCAATCCATGGGGTCGAAAAAGAATCAGACACAATGGGGCAACTAAGCAACAGGAGCAGCCAGAAAGCTAGCTCAAAGCCCGGGCCCTGGCCCATCTGGCTGCGTGCCACCCACAGGCTCCGTCCCCAGCCACACCTTGGGACGGCCCACACCTCTCTCCTCACCTCAGTCCCATCAAGCGTAACACCAGGGTCGTGAGAGTCCTGCTTCAAAGCACTGTGGTAAGTGATTAAAGGAGTGTACAGTCCACCAGAGAGCAGAGTAAGTGCAGTGCCAGTGATAATGCCTGTGACCGACAGGCTGAAGGCCCTGCCAGTCAGTAGGTCCACAGAGTCCCGATGTCTAAGGTGCAGTCTGCAGGGCTGGCGGGGTCTCCCCCCAGGCCACAGAGCATGGGTCCATCACGAGCCTGTCAGGTCGCTCCAGGCTTGGAGACAGGAAGCAAGTGGACATAGAGGCCAGTGCTCTTTTATTTATTGATATTCCATGTTCTATCAGGTTTGAAGAGGCAAAGAATGTGAAGGCATCCTAATTCAAAAAGAGTCCTGGGTTACTTCTGTACGGTGTGGAGCAAATGCTGTCAGCAGGAGGCTGACAGAAAGAAAGAGAGGCAAGGGCAGAAGATGAAGGTCTAGATGAAACAGAAAGGAGCGGAATGCATCCAGGGACCAAGCTCTTTATGTGTACCCACTGGAATTGAGGTCGGGTCCCTGGACACAAGAACAGGGCCCTGGACACCAGGAATGGGGGAAGGAGGGTGGAGGGAGGTGAGCAGCGGAAGGAGAAAGGTCAAGACGCCGTCAGTAACTGAGATCTGGTCACCTGCCCTTCAGGATGTCCGACACTGCAGAGGCAGATATCTCCCCCACTCTGGGGTCTGGGAAAGACTCAAAGGAATACAACTACAGTCTCCCATCTAGAAAGGGGTGACTTTACGATGACGCAAAACCTATACTTACTCACTAGACACTGTACTCCAGATGTTAAATTCTGGCCCTTCCTAGGCTAGCAACACGTACAGGGTCCTCTCCTGATGCTGGGCAGGGAGGCGCCTATAGCCCCGTCAGCCACGTGGTCACGGCGGAAGCAACCGCTCCAGACAGGACGACCAGCCTGTCTACCACCTTCAGAACAGTGTTCAATTCATGACAAGAGACATTCAACACTTCATCACAGAACAGGCTTTCTGCTAGAAGAGTTTGCTTGACTATAAGCCAAAGTAATGTTCCAAGCACGTTTAAAGTAGCCTAAGCTAAGCTATGTTTTTCAGCAGGTAAGGCATGGTCCATGCACTTTTGACTTATGATATTTTTAACTTTCAACTAGTTTCACTTCAGTTCAGTTCAGTCGCTCAGTCATGTCCAACTCTTTGTGACCCCATGAATCACAGCACGCCAGGCCTCCCTGTCCATCACCAACTCCCGGAGTTCACTCAGACTCACGTCCATCGAGTCAGTGATGCCATCCAGCCATCTCATCCTCTGTCGTCCCCTTCTCCTCTTGCCCCCAATCCCTCCCAGCATCAGAGTCTTTTCCAATGAGTCAACTCTTCACATGAGGTGGCCAAAGTACTGGAGTTTCAGCTTTAGCATCATTCCTTCCAAAGAAATCCCAGGGCTGATCTCCTTCAGAATGGACTGGTTGGATCTCCCTGCAGTCCAAGGGACTCTCAAGAGTCTTCTCCAACACCACAGTTCAAAAGCATCAATTCTTCAGCACTCAGCCTTCCTCACAGTCCAACTCTCACATCCATACATGACCACAGGAAAAACCATAGCCTTGACTAGATGAACCTTTGTTGGCAAAGTAACGTCTCTGCTTTTGAATGTGCTATCTAGGTTGGTCATAACTTTCCTTCCAAGGAGTAAGCGTCTTTTAATTTCATGGCTGCAGTCACCATCTGCAGTGATTTTGGAGCCCAAAAAAATAAAGTCTGACACTGTTTCCCCATCTATTTCCCATGAAGTGATGGGACCAGATGCCATGATCTTCGTTTTCTGAATGTTGAGCTTTAAGCCAACTTTTTCACTCTCCACTTTCACTTTCATCAAGAGGCTTTTGAGTTCCTTTTCACTTTCTGCCATAAGGGTGGTGTAATATGCCTATCTGAGGTTATTGATATTTCTCCCGGCAATCTTGATTCCAGCTTGTGTTTCTTCCAGTCCAGTGTTTCTCATGATGTACTCTGCATATAAGTTAAATAAGCAGGGTGACAATATACAGCCTTGATGTACTCCTTTTCCTATTTGGAACCAGTCTGTTGTTCCATGTCCAGTTCTAACTGTTGCTTCCTGATCTGCATACAAATTTCTCAAGAGGCAGATCAGGTGGTCTGGTATTCCCATCTCTTTCAGAATTTTCCACTATTTTTCAATGAGTTTATCGGACCCTAATCCCATGGCAATTCCAGAAAGAGCTATAATAACAGCTGTCATGTATTAACTGCTAGTTTTGTGCCCAAGCTATTATCATAACAAGCATTACCTCGACTAATCCTCACAATACTATGACTATCTATTCCATTTTACAGACAGGGTAACTGAGGCACAGAAGCTAATTCACCCAAGGACATATAACCCTAGCCTCTCTAGCACAGCGGTTAGGGGAGGGAGGTAGGTTCTAAGCCACGCTGCCAGGCCTCTGGAGGACCTGAGTCAGCAGGCTCAGTCCTCCAATGACCCAGATGTGTCTCTGCATGCCCTCCCAGGTGGTGTTAGCGGTAATGAATCCACCTGCAAAGGGGACATGGATTCAATCCCTGGTCAAGAAGATCCTCTCGTGTAGGAAATGGCAATCCACTCTGGAACTCCTGCCTGGAAAATCTCATGGACAGAGGGGCCTGGTGGGCTATAATCCATGAGGTCGCAAAGAATCAGACACAACCAAGCGACTAAGCACACACTTACATGCCCTCACTGCCCCCCAACTGCAATCTTTTAGAGAAAAGAAAATAGACATTAAAGGTATATTGATAACATTTAAATGTAAATTAATCATGAATAGATTAGTGAATCAGGTGGTGTAAGATTACAAGAACAGTTTTGCATAGATTTTCAATTAACCAAGTGTTCACATTGTAAGCTTAAGCCTATATCAGGCACCACCAAGAGAAAATGACTTTCAAAGCTTACAAACATATGCACATAGCAACTAGAGCAGGCTGGAGATAACATATCAATAAGAGCAAAATAATACCCTCAGAAGAGAGGTGAGTGCAGTGAGAACATGGTTTTAATGGAAACCATCACTTTTTATAAAGAAATGAAACTGTCACATTGGATTTCTGAATATAGATTATGTGCATTCTATTTTTCATGTTCATTTCTCAGGCTGTCAAATTTTTCATTAGAAATGAATTGTAATTGTCATTTGAATTGCATTCCATCCAAAGTTTTGGTAAACAGCAACAGTTTAATACCATAGCACAATCCATAATTAATGCCACCAATTTGCAAATCCTGTTTAAAGACTGAATGTTAACAAAGTTTCATTTTTATGACACCCAAATAAACAGCCTACCTCAGCAAAATGCAGTGACTACAGGAAAAATCCCCCACATCCTGTAAAGATACCTCACAATAAATTGGAAAAATAAATGTAACATTATGTATCTTACAATTAGATCAATCCACATATCAATATCTTACTGAGAGTTTTAAGAAATTCTACACCAGAAAATTATCTCCAAAAAAAGCATATACTTTTTTTTTTTTTTAACATCTATAATAGCCTAGAATTAGCAATAATTTCTTTGATGAGTTTTGGACAGGTTACTTAGCTATCTTTTCCTTGAAGGTCTGACACAGACCACAGCTATCTGGGAATATCCCAAGGCCCTTAGCACACAGGGAAGTCTATTTCCCATTAAGTGATGGGATAAGATGCCATGATCTTCGTTTTCTGAATGTTGAGCTTTAAGCCAACTTTTTCACTCTCCACTTTCACTTTCATCAAGAGGCTTTTTAGTTCCTCTTCACTTTCTGCCATAAGGGTGGTGTGATCTGCATATCTGAGGTTATTGATATTTCTCCCGGCAATCTTGATTCCAGCTTGTGTTTCCTCCAGTCCAGCGTTTCTCATGATGTACTCTGCATATAAGTTAAACAAGCGGGGTGACAATATACAGTCTTGACGTACTCCTTTTCCTATTTGGAACCAGTCTGTTGTTCCATGTCCAGTTCTAACTGTTGCTTCCTGACCTGCATATAGGTTTCTCAAGAGGCAGGTCAGGTGCTCTGGTGGGTCTATTTTTAGGGAAAAAGAGATATATATAAATTGGAAACCCCCTCACCAAAAAAAATTAAAATGGAAAAAAAGTTTAAATCACATAAGCCCTTATTTCAAAGAAATGAAAAGCAAAGATAATAAGGAGACACAGACAGAAGGGGAAGAAATGAACATTTCAGTAGGATTTATGATGTTTCACTTCTGAAGCTCACTGGTGAGCAGTACATGGTGTTCTGTACCACTTTTGTAAGATAAAATGTATTTTTTAAAGACTGCAAGGGAAATGCTGACCCTCAGAAAACCATTTAGAGGTAGACTGTTTTAAAGCACATTATATACAATCCTTGGAGAAGGAAATGGCAACCCACTCCAGTACTCTTGCCTGGAAAATTCCATGAACTGAGGAGCCTGATAGGCTACAGTCCATGGGGTCGCAAAGAGTCAGGACATGACTGAGCGACTTTACTTTCACTACTGATAAATACTAATCACTTCTGGTCCGCTACTGATAAATACTTACTAATCACTTTTAGTTCATCACAAAATGAAACACTAAACAAAGGGACAAACTTTTGCTTGTTCGGGGACTCTCCTAACTTCTTAAGTCATCTCCAAGTTCCTCAAACTGAGGTCTGCAGGGCCCTTCTACAGACTCTCCAATTCTATCAGAATTTTAAAACTTTCTATTTTTTTAAGATTATATTAAACATTAGAAATAAAGCAAGCCCATTCTGGTGAAGAAGGAAATGGCAACCCACTCCAATATTCTCACCCGGGAGATCCCAGGGACAGAGGAGTCTGGCAGGCTACAGTCCACGGGGTCACAAGAGTCGGACACAACTTAGTGACTAAACCATCACCACCAAGCACGTCCTGGACAATCTGAAAGTGAAAGCTGCTACAGTCCATGGAATTCTCCAGGCCAGGATACTGGAATGGGTAGCCGTTCCCTTCTGCAGGGGATCTTCCCAGCCCAGGGCTCTAACCCAGGTCTCCCACATTGCAGGTGGATTCTTTACCAGCTGAGCCACCAGGGAAGCTCTCTCAACCACATTCCCTCAGGCACTTTCGGTGAACACGCCTGCATTTATGTGCACTACCAACATGGTGTCAGCAGGCCCAACAACATGGACAGCATACCAAGGTTTCACAACTCCTACACTTTGGAAGAATTCAGGTCCAAAAAGCGGTATAATTCGAAAATGACACTATTCAAGGAACAATAAACCTACAGCTACAGAAAGTTAAGAAAAAATGAATACAGGGTCTGGTGGCCTTGGCTCCAATTCTGTCTGCTCTTTTTCAACAGTTTCATATAATTTACTTAAAAAAAATTACATATGGCTCTTTTTTATCATAAACACATTACAAGAGTTCACTACTTCAGCCAGAAGAGCCAGTGAGACTGTTCACTTTAGACCCTCAAGC
The DNA here is from genome assembly GCF_055505025.1 of Bos grunniens. Taxonomy (NCBI): domain Eukaryota; kingdom Metazoa; phylum Chordata; class Mammalia; order Artiodactyla; family Bovidae; genus Bos; species Bos grunniens. The sequence continues at coordinate 2,510,970 of NC_141176.1, read as the reverse complement.
CCAGGCCTCATGAGAAGGACAAAGGTGTTCGGTGACAGGACTCCACCCACCATGTGGAGCTGGACCTTTGGATGTTCCGGTCTGTGCTGAGCCTCCTCAGCTCTGGAATTCCACTTCTGCCCCAAGAGCAAAGGTGACAAAAGGAACCCAGCAAACCACACACATCTTTCCACTATTAAATCTAATAATGAGGATGCAGTTTCAACAAAAATCATCAATTACATTAAATCAGTGTTACCAACTTAAACTTTATTGGTTTTTTATAGTTTTCTTTTGGATTTTATATATAAATCTGTTTTGTAAAAGAGCCAAAAGCATAAAGATTTATACTTAACTTTTTATATATACATATGTAAGTAACATTATTTTTACTATCATTCAATTCACAATGGAGTGTCACAAGAATTTTTTCCCTAAATTTGAGGTTGTTTCCTTTGCAAGTTCCTTTTTGTAAGCTTCATTGGTACTCAAGTTTCATAGTTGCATGAAACTCGTTTTACAAATAAAAACATTCCCCTCCCAAGGATTCAGAAACTTGCTCTGACCTTTCAGTGGTAAGAATCAGAAGTCTCCATCACTGTGCATGTCAGCTAATGTCAGGGTAAAACTAGGGAACAGAATGCTTCCATCTCATCTGAGGAAAAAGTATGGCCCAATTAAGATTTCCCAATATAAGTTATTCAAATATGCACTGTAATGTTCCCAATGCCCTAAAGCCTACACAAAAATTGTACTACCACTACTACTATTACTACCAATGATGACAACAACAAAACTATAAATCGTAAATATTTAGATAGAGGCTAAAGGCTGTTACAGGTACCTCACAACCCATCACATTTAATTTCTAATCTTCCCAACAGCTTCCTTTTACACATGAGGAAACGGGCACAGAGTGAGGTTAAACAACTCGCCTGAGTTCACACAGCTAATAAGTGACTCAGCGGGAACCCAAGCCCTAAAAGTGATACAAGTCACTGCCCAGAAAAATTATTCATAATGTCTCTTCTACAGAAAATTTGTGAGAAAGGATGGCAGTGGATCGTTTGAAGAACAAAATCTACGGCAAGCATTTCCAAGTAGTTTTCATTAGACGGTACTCTGAATACTCCAGCATCAAAACTTAACTTACTGAATCTCTTAAATTCTCCCCTAAGTTAACAGTCATTATGTGATTTGCTATTTGCGAAAATTACTCTCAGCGCTAAGGGGTTTCAATGCCACCCTGCTGCTATTGAGAGAGAGTTACCTTTGTAGATCCTGTTCAAAGAAAGCTCATGCTTTGATCCTTAATATCCCATGAAGTAAAAGGTTATGCTTAATCTATATTTTATAGATCTAAAAGTCAAATTAGTTTCTGCGATAAACAAGCAGAGTGTGATGGTAAGCACATTCTGCAGCATTCATTTCATTCCAAGTTTGGAGACAGTATACTATGTGCTGAGTTAAAGACAACTGCATTAGTGTAAGACAAAGCAGTTTTGTCTTGTATTATTCTGTAAGCATAAACAAGTTATACACATGTTAATTTACATTCCATATAAAAAGCCAATTTTAAATCCAATTTATAAGGCAATAAATATATAAAGATTCTAGGACACAGCAATAAAGTTATGCCATAAAGCAGAGTTAATTTAAGACAACAATAATAAAAGCATGACAAATTTTAGCATTCTACCAACTGCACAAAGGTGTTTCAGGTAACATCTGTTCAGAAGCAATTGCTGCAAGACAGACTAGATGAGATGCAAGGTTTCACAGTGCAATAAATGTATGTCAGTTTGCTGCTTCATAATTAAAGACATGAGTCTTTGAAAAAAGCAATTAAGCCCTTCTCTAAAACAATCATCCCTGCTCCCACCCCTTCTTACTCACAAAGATCCATATGATCCAGAAGTGTATGTACCATCTATCATCTATTTTCAGCAGCTAATATACTCCCCAAAAGCCACTGGATATATTTTGTTTCTTTTAATAAGTCATATTAACAAACAAAAGTAAACATTTTTTTCTATTGGAAGGATAGAAAGAAAAGAAAGCCTGAGATGATTCAGAGCAATTTACATTCAACCTTCTATTATCTGCAGGTTCCAAGTCCGAGTAGTCAACCAACCACACATCAAAAATATTTGGGGAAAAAAGCTTCAGAAAGTTCCAAAAAGCAAAACTTGAATTTGCCACAGGATAATCCATGGGGTCTCAAAGAGTCGGACACAACTAAGCGACTAACACACTGTGCATAGGTTATATGCAAATGCTATGCCATTTTATGCAGGGGACTTGAGCATCCATGGATTTTAGCATCTAAGGAGGGTCCTGGAGCCAATCCCCTGTGGATACCGAAAGACAACTCTGCTTAGAAGACTGGGCTGAATAAAGCGATTTTACTTTAAATAGGTTTCTGTGCCTGCTGGGTTAGGTGGAGTTTTGATATGAATAAAATCCAGATGCCTAAAGCCTTCAGCTAAGAACATAATCTCCAATTCTTGACAGTACAAATCTAGGACAACTGAAAGCATCACTTTTCTGAGGACTCAATGAAGAAATTAATTCAAAAAAAAGCACACAGAAATCGCCTGTACCATTATCATAGTCGCTTTATGAGAAAGATACAGCACAGCAAGATGAATGAAGGTTCTAGTCTTTCCAGGAAACCAAACTGTGGTCATCTTTTCACTCAGATCACAAATCTAAAATAAATGATAGCACAAGAAGAGATTTAAATGATCTGATGGTTCTCCTAAAGCATACACTTACAAGTTGTGAAGCCAGCTTTCAATGTGGTCAACCTCATAACCACACCTGCCGTTAGTTTCCTGTGGTGGCAGTAACAAATTATTAATACCACAACCTGATGGCTTAAAACAACAGAAATGTTTTCAACTGGGCTAAAATCAAGGTGTCAGGAGGGCCGATCTCCCAGGAAGCTCTATGAGGAGCAGCCCCTTGCCTCTCCCAGCCTCTGATGACTGCAGCATTCTTTAGTGTGTCACTGGATCTCCCTTGCAGTCACCTCACCTTCTTCCTTTCTGTAGTCAAATCTCCCTTTACCTCCTCTCCTAAGTAAATGTGTTTGCATGTAGGGCCCACCCAGATAACGCAGAATATCTCCATTTTTTTAAACTTAATTATGCATGCAATGTCGTTTTTTGTCATAAGGTAACCAGGCTCCAGAAATTAAGATGTGATGTTTTTGAACTGTGGTGTTGGAAAAGACCCTTGAGAGTCCCTTGGACAGCAAGGAGATCAAACCAGTCCATCCTAAAGGAAATCAGTCCTGAATATTCATTGGAAGGACTGACGCTAAACCTGAAGCTCCAATACTTTGGCCACCTGATGTGAAGAAGTGACTCATTGGAAAAGACCCTGATGCTGGGAAAGATTGAATGCAGGAAGAGAAGGGGACGACAGAGGATGAGATGGTTGGATGGCATCACGGACTCGATGAACATGAGTTTGAGTAAGCTTTGGGAGTTGATGGACAGGAAGGCCTGGTGTGCTGCAGTCTATGGGGTCGCAAAAAGTTGGACACAACTGAGGGACAGAATTGAGCTGAATCTTTGGGGGGGGATCATTATTCAGCCAACCACTTCTACCTCCAAAGAAGCCCAAGGAAATGAGGTGGGCAGACAGGATTCTCACCAAGCCCACCCCAATTCCAGTTCTCAAGTTCCCAGTACAATAAGCAAAAGTCCTCCAACCTAACACCTCTTCCCATCTCACAACATGCTTACAATCAGGAAATCACTAAATCTATATCGCTTAAAGACATTACTAACTAGTGTTAATGGTTCCTGAATGAAAAACACAGCTGCTGCTGCTGCTGCCAAGTCACTTCAGTCATGTCCGACTCTGTGAGACCCCACAGACGGCAGCCCACCAGGCTCCCCCGTCCCTGGGATTCTCCAGGCAAGAACACTGGAGTGGGTTGCCATTTCCTTCTCCAATGCAGGAAAGTGAAAAGTGAAAGTGAAGTCGCTCAGTCCTGTCTGACTCCTAGCGACCCCACGGACTGCAGCCCACCAGGCTCCTCCATCCATGGGATTTGCCAGGCAAGAGTACTGGAGTGGGGTGCCATTGTCTTCTCTGAAAAACGCAGCAGTAACGAGTAAAACTCCCACTAGCATGGGAGAGTAACACAGGACAGGGACTAAGGATGTGTCCTCTGGAGCCAGCCTCCCTGGAGTCAAATCCCAGCTTCGCCCCCAGGCAACAATGCAAGCAAAGGCAGTTTAACCTCTGTACCTCAGTTTCCCCTTCTAGCAAACAAGGCTAATTCATAGTATCTACCTCACTGGGTTGTTAAACAGATTACAGGAGCTGAAATCTATGACACACCTAAAACAGTGCTTGGCTCATTATGGTTAACTATTATCACTAACAATGATCAACCACAGTAGACATACAGATGTTAATGGATCTGGTGAAAAAGCTCTCATTTCAAAACTGAGGATACTGTAATGACAGAACTAGATACTGTAATAACAATCTATACAATGGAAACCATAAGATGAGATATGAAATTTACACTGAAGTCTTTGAGAACTCTTAAAGGATATCCTAACTGAAAAAGATGAGCTACTTTGCCAGCTTGGATCACAGAATTTACAGGCCCCCTTTCAAAGGGGGACCCACATCCTGGAGATGGAGACCACCTGAAGCCACACGTCCTGCTCTCGCTTTGGATCTGGGAGCGTCCCCATCTCTACTGTGCATTTCTAGTAATGGGAGGTAAGAATTAAACACCTAGTGTCACTGAAGAATTTTCACAATGAGTAGGAAACCGTTTTGTTTTGTTCTAGAAGGGAAATAGAACTTGGGTCCAGGTACGAATGGTGTGACCTAGGGCAAGTACCAGTTTAATGATCCTACTGAATTCTCTTCACCTTCACGAAGTCTTCACCCAGGCTCCTGCCTTGTCCTTCCAGCCTCCACTGGTGGCACGCTGTCCCCAGTAACTATCCCCAGGACCTTCTCACACTCACACACACACACACACACACACACGCTGCTTGCCACATCCCTTGCTGAAACCAAGTGGGTGAGTTCACAAGCAGCCCAAAAGAAGCTGATTTATTGTGCAGCCAAACTATCCTATGTTTACAACAGACAAATCTCTAGTATTTTCATACATCTATGGGGAGAAGGTCTATGGTACAGACATGTATACACAATTCAAAACTAACTAGAGGCCCACAACTATACAAGTAACAGAAAACAAGGACTCGTCTGCTTTATCTAGGTTCAAAGTACAAGAGAAATTCAGTGGGGACCAGAGCTCCTACCTTCTTACACTAAGGAGCCAGTGGCCAGTTTACCCGCAGTTCCACACAAGCTTGCAGCTCTGCGGCTTGCAAACACCAGTCACGCACATTATCACCAACCTGCATGACTTGTTACAGTCAAAAGCAACCAGGTGACCTAATGACTATGTGACCCGGAGGGATTCAGACTAGCTAGCATCTTCATTCCAAATCAAGAGAAAGCCAAAAACGGACTTGAGGTCCAGCAGTACAGCAGACTGAACGACAGAACAATCACTATTTGGGGCACTGCTGAGATCTCATGAGGAAGGAGTAGTGTCCAAAATCACCCTTCAACCGATTAGCAAGTGTCACTGAAGTGGGACTGAGAACAGTGAGAAGCAGGCGGGCTGGGAACGCCTGCTCAGAAGGTAACCTTGATACTGGGATACTGAGCCTAGGCTAGAGAGTTAGAGTTGACCCTGGAACTCCAGGCCCTCTAAGAGTCCAATCCAACGGAGAGATGGCTCTTTCAGGCTCCTGGTAGACATAGACTCAGATCATGCCCAAAGAAAACTCTCCCCAGTTAGGCCTCCTAGAAGACAGGTTAAGACTAAGCATTGAAATTATCAATACAAAATTTAACAAGCACAGAGGGAGAGACCACTCTACCACGGGTGCAAGTCAGTGTACGTAGTCCAAAGGTGCACATACCATAAATGCCAAATATAGAAGAAAAAGAGTAAGTAAGCAGTGTCAATGGCAAGCCACTCCAGTACTCTTGCCTAGAAAATCCCATGGATGGAGGAGCCTGGTAGGCTGCAGTCCATGGGGTCGCAAAGAGTCGGACACGACTGAGCGACTGAACTGAACTAACTGAACTGATGGCCAACTTTATACTTAATTTTGCATCATTAATCCATGTTGTCCTTCATTTTCAATATTCTGATACATCTCAGGCTCTGCTCTGTTTTATTCATGTATCATTTTTGACTGTTATATGTAGCTACTCACTCCTCCTCCACAAGCCTTCATCCCTTAATTTGTGTATCTTGACTCATATTTCTAACAATGTTCACAGAAGGAACAAGCTGTACTCTAAAATTTCACCTACGACTAAAATGTTTTTCTGTATTCCTAAGTAAAATGGAGGGGTATTAAATTTTCAATTCTGTCTCACTCCAAATGTATCAACCCTCTATGTAATTTGCTTGTGGTTTATTTACACAGACAACAAAACAATCTTCTCTGTCTGTTCTTTCACTAGTTAGTGCCAATACAAAGATTTACAAGGCGCTAATCACGACACTTCTTTGACCGTTAAAGTGAGTAAGAGAAGCAACCGGAATAGCAGGTTTCAAATACTCAGACTTCTTTCCAAGCTAAACATAACATTCTTTAGCGGTGACTGCATGACCCGCCAAGTTTTAAAAAAAAAGCCGTTTCAATTCGTAAAGTTATAAAGAGTTGACTCATTGGAAAAGACTCTGATGCTGGGACGGATTGGTGGCAGGAGGAAAAGGGGACGACAGAGGATGAGATGGCTGGATGGCATCACCGACTCGATGGATGTTTGAGTGAACTCCAGGAGTTGGTGATGGACAGGGAGCCCTGGCGTGCTGCAATTCATGGGGTCGCAAAGAGTCGGACACGAATGAGCGACTGAACTGAAAGGAACTGAATCTACTTTTAAAAACTTCTTCTTGGGAATTAAAACATGAAGCAGAAAAAGCAATCCTATCAAGTAAAGATCACTTCCATATATCTCATACTCTAAGATGCTATGGGAAAAAGGAAAAGTTTAACTTAAAAATGCAAAGTGCACGAGAGACATCAGGACTTATACTTGAAGCTGCTTCTCACGACAGCCTTAGGAAGTTGGGGCAGTGATCAGGTGTTTGTCAAAGGATCCAAATAGAACTGGGCCTGCCGTCGTAACCCGTTTAGAGACCGCAACTCTTGACGATCTAGAATAAAGCGTAGCTCACGGCTACGCCCAGGGAACCCGCCCACGCTGTCGGCCACGCTGGAGCTGAGGAAAGGAGCTGAGGAAAACCGAGGGACCTATCACCGGGTCGCAGCCCGCCCGGACCAAGGCCCAACTTACAAACTTGGGGCGCTTCTCCGCAGGCGCCGCGGGGCCGCGGGGGGCCGGAGGGCGCTGCAGGCCCTTCCGGCGCGGCGCCTCGCTGTCCCGGCGGCTGCGGCCCAGGGAGGACGCAGGGTAGGCGGCCCCGACAGCCGAGCGCTGCGCCTGGGCACGCAGACGCGGCCGGTGCCGGTCCATGCTTCCGCGGCTCCGGGAAGGCGAGGGGGGAGAAGGCCGCAGCTCTGCAAGCCACTGGCGGGAGCCCGGCGTCCGCGGCGCGCGCGTCCCTAGTCCCGCCGCCGACGGCGCCTGCCCGGATCAGTCCAACCGCTGCCTCCGGGACGCCACCAACACATCCGAAAAGTCCCGCCGCCGACGAGTACCTGGGCCCAGCCAATCCGGGGCCGCCGCCGAGCCAGGGCCCAGCCAATCCGAAGCTGCGCTCGGAGTGAAGCGCCCTGGGCACCGCCCCTTCCGGGCAAGAAGAAGCGTGATTGGCGGGCCCGCCGTTCTCTGCGGCGCTTGAGCCTCTGGGGTCCCAGGCGGCCCAAGTTGAAGGTGCGGCCTTGGAAATGTGGGAAGCGTACCGGGAAGTGACTAGTCTGGGTGTGTTCGGAATTCGGAGAATGGGTTCCGGCTGTCCTGGGAACCAGGCGGAACCCGCCCAGCGCAGCCACTTGAGCAGAGCTTGGAGGCGAAGTCATCTGCTTCCCGTTTCCGCACGTCTCAGGAGGCCCCGGGGTGACGGCCACTGGGAAAAGTAGTTCCTCTGGGATCTGTAGTTGAAGGGCCGCTAAGCAGGAGAGGACCGCAGCTCCCAGGACGCCCCGGAGGACGCTTTCTCCACAGACTGAGCACCTGTTGAGAGCTGGGAGCCCGCTCAAGGGTGGCAGAGGCAGCCACCAAAAACCAGACAGCGCTTCCTAGAGGAGCTCACAGTCTAATAATATGCTTCACAAATCCTTCCTCAGATGAAATAACATAAATGTTATAGCAGTTAATTTAAAAGTTCTTGAGAATAAAAAAAATGTATTAAATCTGAAGGAGAGGATTTGGAAAGAAGAAAGGAAGGATGCAAAGACTTTCTTAGGACAGAAAAGAGTGGCGTGACTTTCAGCAAAAAGACGTTCCAGGCGGGGGCAAGGTCTAGAGGAGTCATAGTCAGAACATCAGAACAACCTAGATGTCCATCTACTGATGAATGGATAAAGAAAATGTAGTACATAGGTACAATGGGATATTACTCAGCCTTAAAAAGGAATGAAATTGGGTTATTCGTAGGGATGTGGATAGATTTAGAGTCTGTCAAACAGTGATGTAAGTCAGGAAAAGAAAAACAAACATTGTATATAAATGCATATAAGTGGAATCTAGAAAAATGGTACAGTTCAATTCACTTTAGTCACTCAGTCACTCTTTGTGAGCCATAGACCACAGCACGCCAGGCCTCCCTGTCCATCAGCAACTCCCAGTTTACCCAAACTCCTGTCCGTTGAGTCCATGATGCCATCCAACCGTCTCATCCTTTCTCGTCCCCTTCTCCTCCTGCCTTCAATCTTTCCCAGCATCAGGGTCTTTTCCAATGAGTCAGCTCTTCACATTAGGTGGCCAAAGTATTGGAGTTTCAGCTTCAACATCAGTCCTTCCAGTGAACACTCAGGACTGCTTTCCTTTAGGATGGACTGGTTTGATCTTGCTGTCCAAGGGACTCAAGGGTCTTCAGCACCACAGTTCAAAAGCATCAATTCTTCGGTGCTCAGCTTTCTTTATAGTCCAACTCTCACATCCATACGCGACTACTGGAAAAACCATAGCCTTGACTAGACGGACCTTTGTTGGCAAAGTAATGTCTGTTTTTTAATATGCTGTCTAGGTTGGTCATAACTTTCCTTCCAAGGAGTATGCGTCTTTTAATTTCATGGCTGCAGTCACCATCTGCACGGATTTTGGAGCCCCCAGAAGTAAAGTCAACCCCTGTTACCACTGTTTCCCCATCTATTTGCCATGAAGTGATGGACCAGATGCCATAGATCTTAGTTTTCTGAATGTTGAGCTTTAAGCCAAATTTTTCACTCTCCTCTTTAACTTTCATCAAAAGCTTCTTTAGTTCTTCTTCACTTACTGCTGTAAGGGTGGTGTCACCTGCATGAGTGAAATTGCTCAGTCATGTCCGACTCTTTGCGATCCCATGGACTGTTGCCTACCAGGCTCCACCATCCATGGAATTTTCCAGGCAAGAGTACTGGGGTGGGTTGCCATTTTCTTCTCCAGGGGATCTTCCCAACCCAGGATATAACCTAGGTCTCCCACATTGGAGGCAGACGCTTTACCATCTGAGCTACCAGGGAAGCCCGTCATCTGCATTTCTGAGGTTATTGATTTCAGTCCAGCTTGTGCTTCATCCAGAGAAGTGGTACAGATGAACCTATTTCCATAACGGGAATAGAGACATAGAGAGAGAGAACAGACATATGGACACTGTGAGGAAGAGAAGGGTGGGACAAACTGGGAGATGAGGACTAACGTATATACACTACCTTGTGTAAAATAGATAGCCAGTGGGAACCTGCTGATTAGCACAGGTTCCTCTGTGATGTCCTAACTGGATGGGATGTGGGCTAGCACAGAGGTTGAGAAAATGGGCCTTGTTCAAGTAAAGTCTTCACACTACAGTTGGGCAGGGGAGGGAGGGAGGATTGTTTATTTGTTTTATTTGTATTTGTTATTATGTTTATTTATTTGTAGGAAGCTTCTGTGCCAGTCTCTATACTCAGAAAGTACCTAATCTTTAGGGGAAAGTTCAGGAGAACAGAAAGGTCAGGAGAACTGCAAGTATGTAGTAACTACCTATGCGTGATCATTGGACCCATATGCACATTTTACTCCTGTTATTTACTAGCTATGTGATGTTGAAGGTGATGTTAAAATTTCTTTCCTTTGCTTTTTCAAATGCAGTAGGGGGTAATAACAATACCTAACAATCAGAATTGTCAGCCTTAAATGAGACAGCATATGTAAAGTTCTTAGAAATGTCTGTGAAAGCCCCTCCCAGCAAAGACTACCAGGAAGGAGTAACGCATGTAGTTGAACCACTGGAATTTTATTACTCATAAAGAATGAGAACATGCACTTTGGGATGGGGTTGCTCAGTAAGAGGTGCTAGAAAGGCCTGAAAGGATTTGGACTTTGGTTAGGTGATTTTGGAAGGCTCTTCAGAAGCAGAATGAGAAGGGTTACTCTGAATTTCAGTGCTGTCCGGGATTGGGGACTGTTTGAAGATTCGGTAACAGTAAATCTTATCTGGTTGGATGGCAGGCTAAAGAATGAGGCTAAAGCCATAATTGACAAAGGAGGACAGTCACTGATAGTCTCGGAAAGTTTAGTAGTGACTTCCCACCAACCGTATTCTGTAAAACTGGTTGTGTCCTTGAGAAGAACAATAAGGCCTATCTGTGAATGTCAGGCCAGCTTCCAAAAACACCAAGGCCCACCTCACGTCCTGGGCATAGAGAAGGTACTAAATATAAATAAGCAGGAACTATTATTATAATTGATTTTCAAGCTTTATATAGAGCACCTTTACATTTTTCTCATGGAAATTCTTTGTAACTATAATGCACCTATGAAAATATCTTTGTCTATTAATAAACTTCACATTTTTAAAGTACATTTTATATATGTTTATTACTGAAACACCACAGCAGCATGCACTGCCCCTCATTCTGATGCCCCAACAAGAAGTATATGATGAACCCCCGAGTCAGCAATTTTGGAAGCGCTACCTTGTGCCGGCCTCCATGCCCAGGACTGGAACAAAGTTGAATGAAGCAAAAAGCAGACCTGGAGAAGATTGGAATCTAGGAATGTGTTTCTTGGCTTTATCATTTCTGTTCAGTCTAAACGTCCAAACAATTAGTAATGCAATCCTTATGAGGGTTCACTCTTAATGATTGTATAAGCAAGTTGTGAAAAGTTGCGGGAAGGGATGGATCATTTCCATTCAATATTTTTTTTAATGACAATTCTATGAGATACCATTTTACCCTCATCAGACTGGCAAAATGACAAAGTTCCATGTCACCGAGTTTTCACCTATGTGTAGGGATTTCTGCATAGATGATAGGAGTGCAAAACTGGTAAAGCCAGTGTAGGCAGCAACTTGGAAATGGTAAAGGTGCATGTACTTATGACCCAGCAATTCCATGTCTCATGTCTCCCTGGAGAAGCTCAAAGATGTTGTGCAAATATATTTCCTGAACATTTATAAGAACTGAAAAGGGTAAAGCATTTAAATATCCTGCAGTCAGGGAGAGAATAAAATACAGAGAGGCTTGTTATGCAGTAGACTTCTACACTGCATTTAAAACAAATAACTAGACCTACATATGGATAAATCTCAAAAATAGAGAAATTAAGCGTCTACATACATTTATATATAGCATAATATATATAAATGTAATGTGTATGTGTGATAGCACTGCAAAAACATGAGGGAAATAAACACAATGATGTCGTCTAGTTCCAAAGAAGAAAGGAAGAATAAGGAAGGAACTAAGCTGAAATGTTATCGCTAAAGTTTCTGTAAATGTTTTTATCTATTAAAAGGAAAAGATCCTGGAATAAACAAACCTTGTCCAGCATATTGAATTCTGCACTCTGCTATTCCTTGATACATAGAAGACACACCAAGACCATTTCCCTGATGGTGGTATAAAAACCTGATTGTCTGCACCATCTACTGCAAATCTGTGGCAGCTAGTGGTTTTATAAACCATACATTCAAATGTCTTTTTGCAGATATTAAAGTTTTATTGTAGGGTCAATTTAATATCCACATGTATGTTAACTCTTTGCATACTGTAATTAAATTAATTTCTTGTGATGGTGGTGGTGACTAATGCTCACTTAAAATCCACCCAAGCACTTATTTCCCTCTTCTTAACTGAAACTCATACTTCGGAGGTATGGTACCCATGATCCACAGTGTAGTCATGAGTCAAATTCATATTTTGTGTATCTGGCTATAAATTTTACACAGTATTTAGTTTGATACTATAAATCTATTTGATTTTAATATAGTGGTGTGTGTGTATGTGGTGTGCACGCACTTTAGTTTCATGAGCCTTGGGAAACTGATTCCACAAATATCAGAAATAGATATAAATCTATAAGGCTTATTTTTCTGGCAAAGCAATCAGTACATTCCTCTTATTTATTGAATCACTGACTTTGGTGTTATGTAGAGATATTTGTAAACCAATTTCAGAACAGAATTAAAATATTATGAGAATTACAGCTTTAAAAAAAGGGAAAGATCCACAGTAAATCTGGCAGAATGGTAGCACATATTTAATCTCAGTAAGTGGGAATATTTGTGTCTATTTTTTGGTAATTTTCTATTTATTGGAAATGTTTCATATTAAGGGGTTTTTTGGTGTGAAAATAAGTTTTTTTAATATCAAATCTTTAACAAAATACATAAACTGACAGAAATAAAGGAACTTTAGATATAGCTCCCTTAACTCTTCCAATTTCTTCAGAAAATTTTAATTTGTTGGCATTGAGCTAACATGTAAGGAAGTTCATTTTAATTAAAGTAATTATTAATTAAAATAATTAAAGTAATTATTTCATTTTTCCTTAAGTTCATGTAAAGAAAAGTGAAGTAATTAATTCCCTTTTAGGATGACGTTGATTTTTTTTAATTTTGAGTAATCAAACAGATATCCTTCTCCACCTGCCTTCCCATTTTTTTCTATTCTCTCCTCTCAAATGCATTCTCTCACTTAAATTAGTACAGAGCAAACAAGGAAAATCACTATATTTTCCTCTTTCAGTTAAATTACAAATTCTACTCTTTGCCAGGAATACTTTCCAAGTGGTCAGTGTATTAAAATACAAACCATTAAGAAATGGCAACCACTCCAGTATTCTTGCCTGGAGAATTCCACGGACAGAGGAGCCTGGCAAGATTCATGGGATCACAGATACGACTTTAACCACACTCACTAATTCAAACCTAGTGAAATTTAATATTACCATTTTCACCATTGCTTTAACACCTGACTCCAGTGGAGGAATGCCTCACTATCCATAAATTCTGTAGCATTTTGTGCTTAATGACAGGGTATTCAAATAATTGTCCGGCCATTAGTAATGACTTTGTACTTTCCTTCCAAATCCTTGATGGCAAGATAAAGCAGTGCTGCCTCCAGGACTGGATATGAGTCATGGCTTCTACCACTCTTTCTACATGTTTATCTGTCTTGGTTAAAATCGCTGCTGTTTTACAATAGAATGTTAGGTTAGAAAAGTCAAATCACATTCACAGAATTATCACTGACACATCATGCATGGGTCTATACAAGGTTTCTCAACTCAGCACTATTAATTTCTGGAGCTGGATGTTACAGGAGGGACCATCCTATACAGTGTAGTAGCATTCCTGACTTTAACTACTCGCTTTCCCCAAACATTGCCAAGAATCCCTGAAGGACTGAGATACAATGGGTTGGCCGAAATGTTCATTCGGTTTTTTCCATAAAATGGCTGTAGCAGCGCTTAGTTGTCTTTAACTTAATTAGAAACAATTTTTTAGATTGTGTGTGACAGCTGTCTTCTCAGTTGCATTTCAAAGAAAAACAAACAAACATTAAAATTGGTGAATTTTTGTATAGCCATTTTAACAGCGAAAATGGAGGAAAGCAATCAACATTGTCAGTGTACTGTGCTTTATTATTTCAAGAAAGGTATAAACATAGCCAAAACACACAAAAAGAATTGTGCAGTGTATCGAGAAAGTGCTATTACTGATCCAACATGTCAAAAGTGGTTTGCAAAGTTTCATGCTGGAGATTTCTCACTTGATGATGTTCCACAGTTGGGTAGACCAATTGAAATTGATAACAATCAAATCGAGATATTAATTGAGAACAATCAATGCTATACCATGCAGGAGATAACCAACATACTCAAGATATACAAATCAAGTGTTGAAAATTATTTGCACCAGCTTGATTATGTTATTAATAATCACTTTAATATTTGGGTTTCACATAAGTTAAGCAAAAATCACCTTCTTGATCACAATTCCTCATGTGATTCTCTATTGAAACATAATGAAAATGTTCCATTTTTATAACAAATAGTGACAAGCAATGAAAAGTGGATACTGTACAATAATGTGAAAGGGAAGAGATCATGGGGCAAAGTGAAATGAACCACCACCAACCATACCAAAGGCTGGTCTTCATCCAAAGAAGGTGATTGTTGTAGGTATGGTTGGATTGGAAGGGAGTCCTCTCTTATGAGCTCCTTCGAGAAACCCAGACGATTAATTCTAACAAGTATTGCTCCCAATTAGACCAGCTGAAAGTATCACTCAATGAAAACTATCTCACTGACTGAAAACTCATAATCTTCCATCCAGGTTACACAAGCCCACATGTTTCTTTGATGACCGGCCAAAAACTGTGACAGCTTGCCTGGGAATTTCTGGTTCATCTGCCATATTCGCCAGACAATGGAACTTCAGATTTCCATTTATTTCAGTCTTCACAAAATTCTTTTAATGGAAAAAATTTCAATTCCCTGGAAGACTTTTAAAGGCACCTGGAAGAATTCTTTGCTCAAAAAGATAAAAAGTTTTGGGGAAAAAAAGTTTTAAAGAAGATGGAATTATGAAGTTGCTTGAAAAATGGGAGAAGATAGTAGAACAAAACGATGAGTATATTGTTCAATAAAATTTTTGATGAAAGTGAAAAATGTCTTTTTACTTAAAAAACCAAGGGAAGGTTTTGGCCAACACAATATTTCGCTGTATGGGTATAGCACATAACACATTTTGTTTATCCACTCATCAATTAATGGTCATTTGGATTTTTTTCTTTCTTTTCACTATTATGAATAATGCTACTATAAATATTCATGTATGACTTTTTGTGTGGCTTTAAGTGTCTCTTTCTCTTGGATACATGCACAGAAGGGGTATTACTGGCTCATATGCTAACTGTTTAAAGGAACTGTCATATCTTTCCAAAGTGGCTGCACCATCGTCCATTCCCATCAGCAGAGATGGTTCCAATTTCTGCACATCCTTGCCAAAAAAATTTTTTTTCCCTGACTTTTTAAATTTAGCCATGGTAGTGTGTGTCAAGAGGCACCTCACTGTAATTTTTATATGCTGCTTATTTTTTGTAAAGAAAATGTAATTGCAATAGAGCTATGCCTATTCTTTTATGTATTGTCTATAGCTGCTTTTGCTCTGTAACTGTAGCATACTTGGGATAGATACACTGGCCTGAAAAATCTAAAATGTTTGCTATCTGACCCTTTATAGAAAAATATTTTCTGACTCCTGATAAATTCTTTTCCCCCTTGGTGTATCACAATTAGTTTTATCTGGTTTTTTCCTCAATGAGAGCAATATTCTAGTAAGAAGAAAATATTAACTTTGAACAAATGTTCATGATAGAACCAAGCTCTTCCCTTTGCTATATTATACAATCACAGAGGCTTTAACATTTAAAAAAATAATCTATTTAACAAGGTCAAGAAGATCATGCTACCATAATGAATCATTGTGGAGAACAGTTGATTTAAGGTATGAAAAACAAAATTATTATATAGTATGCTATTCTTCTTAAAACATATTTAAGTAATTTGTGCTCTGCTAAGTTTTCTCCAGGGTCTTATGCTGTAAGTTCAAATAGAAATTTTTCATAGGGAATGTAATTAGTATAGCATAGTTTAATGTCATGCTTAATAGTTTCCTATGATGCTGTTATTAGAAAAATAATCTGCCCAAGTTTGTAGATGATAGAGCTGTTTAAAAGGAAACAGGAGCATTCCTTAAATATTAATTAACTTACATTAGCTAATATTAACACTTAGCTAAGTTTCAGTTGGAGTTTCCCTGGTGGCTCAGACAGTAAAGACTCTGCCTTCAATGCAGGACACCTGTGTTCAATCCCTGGGTTGGGAAGATGCCTTGGAGAAAGGAATGGCAACCCACTCCAGTATTCTTGTCTGGAGAATTCCATGGACAGAGGAGCCTGGCGGGCCACAGTCCACAAGGTCGCAAAGAGTTGGACACGACTGAGGGAAGGCAATGGCACCCCACTCCAGTACTCTTGCCTGGAAAATCCCACGGACAGAGGAGCCTGGTAGGCTGCAGTCCATGGGGTCGCTAGAATCGGACACGACTGAGCGACTTCACTTTCACTTTTCACTTTCATGCATTGGAGAAGGAAATGGCAACCCACTCCAGTGTTCTTGCCTGGAGAATCCCAGGGATGGGGGATCCTGGTGGGCTGCCATCTATGGGGTCCCACAGAGTCGGACACGGCTGAAGCAACTTAGCAGCAGCAGCAGAGGGACTAACACTTTCAAGGTTCAGCTGAAACTGTTAAATGTTACTACTAGATCACACTCCCAATATTTGAAATAAATAGCAAAAAGAAATTAAGAAATCATTAAGACTATGATAAGATTGCAGTTTAATTCCTTCATATTAAAACACAATTACTAACACATAGATATAATTTGTTGAGTCACTTGGATGATAATTAGTCTAACAATAACAAATAGTAACTATATCACTCAAAGCTAAAAAATACATGTAAAATTAGCTAGAATTCTGTGGTACCCTACAGAGATTTTCATATATTCTTTTACTTTCATTAATATCTCTTTCTCATCACCATATATGTTTCTCTTTTTTTTAATCTTAGATGAATTGTTGTATTCTGGGCATTCTATAAAATCTAATATAAATCTAATAAAGCCTTTCTTTACTGAGGTCTCTTCTAAAGGCATTCTTTTGTATGCACAATTTGCATTGGTTCTAATTCTTTAGCTGAGCTCATCCTAATACAGTAGACTGACAATGATTTTGTTAATTTGCTGTGACTAACCTATTGATGTCTCTATCTTGTCATGAAAGCGTATTGTATAATTAGTTGCGATGCCTAGCAAAGTTAGCATCCCTAGGTTTTTTGCCTACATGTCTGAAATATTTACAATTTCCAATGAAATCAGGATCTGGCTGCACATTACTCTGAAACTGCAGCCACATGTGATCAGATAATTTTATGTCAGATCTCAATCCTTGATCACCTCTCCATTTGCTGCCATTGATAAAGTATCGTTCTTTTTTTTTTAGTTGACATGTAACATTGTATTACTTTTAGGTATACAACAAAATAATTTTATATTTGTACACATATAGGTATATATGACCTTATCTACCAGACGGCAGACAGAATGGAAATCAAAATTACAAAAACTAACCAAACTGATCACTTGGATCACACCTTTGTCTAATTCAATGAAACTAAGAGCCATGCCATGTAGGGCCAACCAACACAGAAGGGTCATGGTGGAGAGTTCTAACAAAACGTGGTCCACTGGAGAAGGAATGGCAAACCACCTCAGCATTCTTGCCTTGAGAACCCCATGAACAGTATGAAACGACAAAAAGATAGGACAATGAAAGATGAACTCCTCAGGTTGGTAGATGCCCAATATGCTATTAGAGATCAGTGGAGAGATAACTCCAGAAAGAATGAAGTGATGGAGCCAAAGCAAAAAGAACACACAGTTGTGGATGTGACCAGTGATGGAAATAAAGTCTGATGCTACAAAGAGCAATATTAAACAGGAACCTGGAATGTTAGGTCCATGAATCAAGGCAAATTGGAAGTGGTCAAACAGGAGATGGCAAGAGTGAACGTCGACATTTTAGGAATCAGTGAAATAAAAGAGACCAGAATGGGTGAATTTAGATCAGATGACCATTATATCTACTTCTGTGGGCAAGAATCCCTTAGAAGAAATGGAGTAGCCATCGTAGTCAACAGAAGAGTCTGAAATGCAGTTCTTGGGTTCAATCTCAAAAATGACAGAATGATTTCTGTTCATTTCCAAGGCAAACCATTCAATATCACAATAATCCCAGTCTATGCCCCAACCAGTAATGCTGAAGAAGCTGAAGTTGAACAGTTCTATGATGACCTACAAAACCTTCTTTAACTAACACCAAAAAAAAATGTCCTTTTCATCATAGGGAACTGGAATTCCCTAGGAAGTCAAGAGATACCTGGAGTAACAGGAAAGTTTAGCCTAGGAGTACAACATGAAGCAGGGCAAAGGCTAACAGAGTTTTTCCAAGAGAACATACTAGTGATAGCAAACAACCTCTTCCAACAACATGAGAGAAGACCCTACACATGGGCATGACCAGGTGGTCAATACTGAAATCAGATTGATTATATTCTTTGCAGTCGAAGATGGAGAAGCTCTATACAAACAGCAAAATCAAGAACTAGGGCTGACTGTGGCTCAGACCATGAACTCCTAATTGCAAAATTCAGACTTAAATTGAAGAAAGTAGGAAAAACCACTAGACCATTCAGGCATGACCTAAATCAAATTCTTTATGATTACACAGTGGAAGTGACAAATAGATTCAAGGGATTATATCTGATAGACAGTGTGCCTGAAGAACTATGGACAGAAGTTCATAACATTGTACAGGAGGTGATGATCAAATCCATCCCTAAGAAAAAGAAATGGAAAAAGGCAAAATGGTTGTCTGGGGAGGCCTTACAGATAGCTGAGAAAAGAAGAGAAGCAAAAGGCAAAGGAGAAAGAAAAGATATATCCATCTGAATGCAGAGCTCCAAAGAATAGCAAGGAGAGTTAAGAAAGCCTTCCTAAGTGATGGATGCCAAGAAATAGAGAAAAACAATAGAATGGGAAAGACTAGAGATCTTGTCAAGAAAATTAGAGATACCAAGGGAACATTTCATGCAAAGATGGGCACAATGCAGGACAGAAATGGTATGGATCTAACAGAAGCAGGAGATATTAAGAAGAGATGGCAAGAATACATAGAAGAACTATACAAAAAAGATCTTAATGACCCAGATAACCACCATGGTGTGATCACTCACCTAGAGCCAGACATCCTGGAGTGTGAAGTCAAGTTGAACTTACAAAGCATCAATACAAACAAAGCTAGTGTAGGTGATGGAATTCCAGTTGAGCTATTTCAAATCCTAAAAGATGATGCTGTGAAAGTGCTGCACTCAATATGCTAGCAAATTAGGAAAACTCAGCAGTGGCCACAGGACTGGAAAAGGTAAGTTTTTATTCCCATCTCAAAGAAAGGCAATGCCAAAAAATGTTTAAACTATGGCACAATTACACTCATCTCACATGCTAGAAAGGTAATGCTTAGAATTCTCCAAGCTAGGTTTCCACAGTATGCAAAATGAGAACTTCCAGATGTTCAAGCTGGTTTTAGAAAAGGCAGAGGAACCAGAGATCAAATTGCCAACATCCAGTGGACATAGAAAATGCAAGAGAATTCCAGAAAAATAGTTACTTCTGCTTAATTGACTACCTCAAAGCCTTTGACTGTGTGGATCACAAGAAACTGTGGAAAATTCTGAAAGAGATGGGAATACCAGACCATCTTACCTGCCTCCTGAGCAATCTGTATGCAGGTCAAGAAGCAACAGTTAGAACCAGACATAGAACAATGGATTGGTTCCAATTTGGGAAAGTACTAGGTCAGGGCTGTATATTGTTACCATGCTTATTTAACTTCTATGCAGAGTACATTATGTGAAGTGCCAGACTGGATGAAATACAAGTTGAAATCAAGATTGCCAAGAGACATATCAATAACTTCAGATACGGAGATGACATTACCCTTATGGCAGAAAACAAAGAGGAACTGAAGAGCCTCTTGATAGGTGAAAGAGGAGAGTGAAAAAGCTGATCAAAACTCAACATTCAAACAGTGAAGACCATGGCATCTGGTCCCATCACTTCGTGCCAAATAGATGGGGAAACAATGGAAACAGTGGCTGATTTTATTTTGGGGGGCTCTAAAATCTCTGCAGATGGTGACTGCAGCCATGAAATGAAAAGATGCTTACTCCTTGGAGGAAAGCTATGACCAACCTAGACAGCATATTGAAAAGCAGTGACGTTACTTTGCCGACAAAGGTCGGTATAGTCAAAGCCATGGTTTTTCCAGTAGTCATGTTTGGATGTGAGAGTTGGACTATAAAGAAAGCTGAGCGGCGAAGAATTGATGCTTTTGAACTGTGGTGTTGGAGAAGACTCTTGAGAGTCCCTTGGACTGCAAGGAGGTCAAATCAGTCAGCCCTAAAGGAAATCAACCCTGAATATTCATTGGAAGAACTGATGCTGAATCTGAAGCTCCAATTCTTTGGCCACCTGATGCAAATAACTGACTCCTTAGAAAAGACCCTGATGCTGGGAAAGATTGAAGGCAGAAGGAGAAGGGGATGACAGAGGATGAGTTGGTTGGATGGCATCACCGACTCGATGGACAAGAGTTTGAGTAAACTCTGGGAGCTGATGATGGGCAGGGAGGCCTGGCATGCTGCAGTCCATGGAGTCACAAAGAGTTGGACATGGCTGAGCAACTGAACTGAACTGATGTTCGTATGTGTGTGTGTATATATATATATATTTTTTTTTTTTCTTGGCTGTGCCTCTCGGCTTGTGGGATCATAATTCTCCAACCAAGGATAGAGCCTGGGCCCTTGGCAGTGAGAATATAGAGTCCTAACCACTGACTGCCAGGGAATACCTTGTACATATTTTGAAATGATTCCACAATAATTCTACTTAACACATGTCACCTTATATAATTACAAAAAAAATTTTTTTTCTTGTGACAAGTATCCTCTCAAACATCTCTACTTGCTTATTTCTCTTGATGTCTCTCTAAACGGTCTTTCCCTGACCTTTGCTGGGTATAACATCTCACCCTGCAGTATGCCTCAAGGTAGAAAATCTGGTTCAGTTCCACTTTTTACATGGCTTTCAAGTAACAAAATGACTAGAGGAGTTCATGATTCTATGATACAAGAACGTATCAGTTTTCTTATCTGCAAAATTAAGAGGTTAAATTGTTCTTCAGATATTCCAGCTAAGATGCTCAGAGCTCTAATCTTTCATATCAGTCCTTCCAAGGCCACTACAGACAGGGAGGGAAAAGGAAATGGAATGATTCTGGGCCCTCTTCCAAGGGATATTTAACACTGCTTTTACTTATAGTACATATAATTCTTCAACACAAGGTTTCATGTGAAACAAAAAAGGATTTGGAAAAATAGAGTAAAAAAATTATTAAATAAAATGAGATCTAAATCAGCTTTTCTCAATTTTGTTTTTTATACTATCACACCCTTAAAGAGTCTTCATAGACGTTTCTCCTAATTGCCCCCTTGTACATTTTTAATAGTTTGGATACACTGTCTATTGTACTTATTTATCAGTGCTTCATACATAAAAAGAGAACTTTTTTTGCCACCTAAGAACCAGCTTTCATACTTTTGGCATGAGATTAAAAAAAGTGAAAGTTGCTCAGTCCTGTCTGACTCTTTGCAACAGACAGGCTCCTCTACCCATGGAATTCTCCAGACCAGAATACCGGAATGTATAACTGTTTCCTTCTCCAGGGGATCTTCCCAACCCAGGGATGGAACACGGGTATCATGTACTGCAGATACCCGTGCAATACACGGGTGTCTTTACCATCTGAGCCACCAGGCGTGAGATACCAGCAGTGATATCAGCTCACTTCTCATCCTCTAAATGCTGTAAAATATTCACTATATAACTAACTAACTGGGTGACTTGAGCTACTTACTCATCCTCTGAGAATCTCTATTTCCATTTACAAAACAGGAGAAATAATTTACAAGCATATTTTCAAGATTAACTGAAGTAACATATACAAAATGGTTCTGGGCTTCCCCAGTGGTGTTAGTGGTAAGTCCAGCCTGCCAATGCAGGAAATATAAGAGATGATGATCCCTGAGTCAGGAAGATTCCCTGGAGGAAGGCGTGGTAACCTATTCCAGGATTCTTCCCTGTAGTCTCCCATGGACAGAGGAGCCTGGAGGTCTCCAGTCCATAGGGTCGCAAAGGGTCAGACATTACTGAAGCGACTTAGCACACATACGAAAGGGTTCCAGCAAAGTGCTGGGTACACATCAGGTGTTCAGTGTTATTCTTCCTTCTCCTTGAAAGTCCCATCCAGGCTGACATTTTATGATATCACAATTCTAGTATTTTCCCAATTTAAACATTTAACAAAACTGAACCTCTCACAATCTCCATCCCAATTGCTAAGAGGAGTACGTCAAGGCTGTATATTGTCACCCTGTTTATTTAACTTATATGCAGAGTACATCATGAGAAACACTGGACTGGAAGAAACACAAGCTGGAATCGAGATTGCCGGGAGAAATATCAATAACCTCAGAGATGCAGCTGACAACACCCTTATGGCAGAAAGTGAAGAGGAACTAAAAAGCCTCTTGATGAAAGTGAAAGTGAGAGTGAAAAAGTTGGCTTAAAGCTCAACTTTCAGAAAACAAAGATCAAGGCATCCGGTCCCATCACTTCATGGGAAATAGATGGGAAACAGTGTCAGACTTTATTTTTCTGGGCTCCAAAATCACTGCAGATGGTGACTGCAGCCATGAAATTAAAAGACACTTACTCCTTGGAAGGAAAGTTATGACCAACCTAGGTAGCATATTCAAAAGCAAAGACATTACTTTGCCAACAAAGGTTCATCTAGTCAAGGCTATGGTTTTTCCTGTGGTCATGTATGGATGTGAGAGTTGGACCGTGAGGAAGGCTGAGCGCCGAAGAATTGATGCTTTTGAACTGTGGTGTTGGAGAAGACTCTTGAGAGTACCTTGGACTGCAAGGAGATCCAACCAGTCCATTCTGAAGGAGATCAGCCCTGGGATTTCTTTGGAAGGCATGATGCTAAAGCTGAAACTCCAGTACTTTGGCCACCTCATGCGAAGAGTTGACTCACTGGAAAAGACCCTCATGCTGGGAGGGATTGGGGGCAGGAGGAGAAGGGGACAACAGAGGATGAGATGGCTGGATGGCATCACTGACTCGATGGACGTAAGTCTGGGTGAACTCCGGGAGTTGGTGATGGACAGGGAGGCCTGGCGTGCTGCGATTCATGGGGTCACAAAGAGTCAGACACGACTGAGAGACTGATCTGATCTGACCACCATAGTTCTTCAGCATTCCAGGCAGAAATCCTGAAAGTTATTTTTGACATTTCTTGCCTTTGACAACTTATACCCACGTCAAGGTGGTACAGGGTGAACAGTGAGCACCAGCCCAAAGTATGAAAAGGAGGAATGTTTGCCCCTCTGAGAATCAGATAATTAAAGCTGTTGGGTTTTTTCCTAGGTTAAAGGGCTGATAACTTTGACATCAAGAGTACATTAATCTTTGTTAAGAAAAATATTCATCAGAAGGCTGGCAGTCAGAACTGGAGAGGAGAAAAAAAAAGATCATCCCGCAGACACCTAAATCCAACACACACAAAAGTGAGATCAACATCTTTCTGCCTCTCACTCAGTCACCTCAGCAGACAGCAACATGGCCGACCCAGTTACCTATGCAGAAACCTGCACCGTTTCACATTCAGCCTCTAAATCCTGTCAATCCTCAATACACCTCAAATCCGTTCTCTCCACACCACTGCCCTGCCCCAGGCCCTGTTCTCCTGCAAGGCTGAACCGACCTCCCACCCAGCGCACTGTACAGACAGGGGCCATAGAGCACTCTGAAAGGTTATCGATTGCCTACTTTCTCCTCAGGTTTAAAATCCAGCTCCTCCAGCTACCACAACTCCCTGATCCCTCTCAAGAAGAAGAGGGGAAACCTCTCAGGCAGAAACTGCCATAAACCAACGTGTCCTGCAGGTTGCCTTAACTGGAGAATAGGCAGCCGAAAAGCATTCAGACTAGTTCCCTGAAGTCAGGAAATATATACCTTTTGTTGACTTAAAAGAAAACGGCCTAACCTGGAGAATGGAATGATTTTAGCAAGGCGTTTAGCAAGCTCTTAATATGTTTAGGTGGTCACCACACTGCGGAGACTTCTCTCTACACTGTCTCTGCTTTTCCTCCTGGACATGAAGAAGAGATCTGCATTTTAATAAGCAGAGAATTCACTAAGTTTATCTTCAGTGTCAAATGGTTTGGGTTAGTTTTATAAATAATTTCTTTGGGATCTCTCTTCAATTTCTCAGTACTATTCTATTCTTTCTATCGTTAGGAAGCCTGATTCATAGTGTTGTTTAAATGACTGTTTTTCCTTTTTTCATCTTTCTAGTTTCAATTTTACTGTAAAATGTCTTCAAGAGTCTGCAATTTAGACCCTAATGTCATCTCTCTTTCTTCTATTTTCCAGTAAATCCTTTCCTTGACCTCAGGTTACATCTTCATAAATAAGTTTCCAAGATTTTCCTTTTCTTAAAGGCAAATGCTGGAGCCTAATTACTATCTCACCATATGGTTTCTCCTCTCTTCTTTATTCCTCAAAACAATCACGCAGTTCTCCTGCGATTGCTATCGAAATTCATCTGACCTCTTCCCATTATATTTGTACACCTCTAAACTTACCATCTGTTGTTGTCTTTCAGATGGTTACTAAATCCTGAATTCATTTTAAGGTCCTGCCATTGCTCTAACTCTATTTTCCCCTCTCTCAGTTATGTGATTCCCTAAACCTAATTTTCATTTCTTACTACCAGGAGGCAGTGAACTGTTGTAAACAAAATAAAACATCCTCTCTTCATTTACACCATGACAAGGAAAAGCTGCACTTCACCCGTTTCCTGAAAAGTGGTGCTGACCAAGGACAAACTAGT
Organism: Bos grunniens; assembly: GCF_055505025.1. Taxonomy (NCBI): domain Eukaryota; kingdom Metazoa; phylum Chordata; class Mammalia; order Artiodactyla; family Bovidae; genus Bos; species Bos grunniens. The sequence continues at coordinate 2,485,898 of NC_141176.1, read as the reverse complement.
CTGGCCAAGGAAGAAATGAGCATTCAGGAGGAGGCTGAACAGACAGCCGGGTACATGAGGCCCTGTTCAAGTCTTCAGGGGGACGGACACCCAGGACACTCAGGCCCAGATTTTTTTTCCTAATTCTTGTATTTTTGACAGACAGAACCACAAGGCGATGAAAACACGTGTTAGCCCTCCACCAAAACTTTGTTAAACCTTAGTGTTCAGTCTTAATCTATTTATTGATACTTTTAGTAGCCACATGTTCCTCTGTCCTTAATAAATTTGCTCAAATGCTTTTAGAAATTAAGTACTACATTTAGTTTAACCTAACTTTCTAAAGAAAGCTGAGTGCCAAAGAATTAATGCTTTTGCACTGTGGTGTTGGAGAAGACTCTAGAGAGTCCCTTGGACTGCAAGGGGATCCAACCAGTCCATTCTGAAGGAGATCAGTCCTGAATATTCATTGGAAGGACTGATGCTAAAGCTGAAACTCCAATACTTTGGCCACCTGATGTGAAGAACTGACTCATTGGAAAAGACCCTGATGCTAGGAAATATTGAAGGCGGGAGAAGAAGGGGACGACAGAGGATGAGATGGTTGGATGGCATCACTGACTCAATGGACATGAGTTTAAGTAAACTCTGGGAGTTTGTGATGGACAGGGAGGTCTGGCATGCTGCAGTCTATGGGGTCACAAAGAGTTGGACACGAGTGAGCGACTGAACTGAACTTTCTAAACAGATTTTAGTGCTGCTTATAGCAATATGTTTGGAGAAGACAATGGCACCCCTACTCGAGTACTCTTGCCTGGAAAATCCCATGGATGGAGGGGCCTGGAAGGCTGCAGTCTATGGGTCGCTGAGGGTCGGACACGACTGAGCGACTTCACTTTCACTTTTCACTTTCATGCATTGGAGAAGGAAATGGCAACCCACTCCAGTGTTCTTGCCTGGAGAATCCCAGGGACGGGGGCGCCTGGTGGGCTGCCGCCTATGGGGTCGCACAGAGTCAGACCCGACTGAAGTGACTTAGCAGCTTAGCAGCATAGCAATATGTTGTATATATAAACATTTTATAAACTGAAAATCATTCTAAAGTATGTATATAATTTTCCCTGGCATGCATTTGCTGCCTGCTATATAGGTATCATATATGCTTTTTTTAAATTTATATTTTATTTTAAGTATTTACATTTTATTTAAATGCAACATACATATTTTTTGGAGTTGTTAACATTAGTTTTCATTCCATGGACGATCTAACTGATGTTGTGAAGTTGGCTGAAAGCATGACAGATGGCAGGAAAACAGCATTTAGTGTTAAAACTGTGGCATAAATCATTCATAAGTGAATAACTTATCCTTCCATATGATCAAGGGTTGATGTTTTCACCTGAAGACTGAAGACTGATAGAAAGTGCAGGTTTGAAGATATGCTTGTCACAAGTGTTTCCATTGCAAGTCACAAATTCTCAACTCAAACTAGCTTAAGCAGAAAAGGGCATGTCTTTTTAAATAACAGAAAAATATAATAATAAAAAGAACTAGATCTCAGAAGCTGGACCCAGGGTTTGGGATTGGTTATATAATTTGCATAATGAAAAAACAAGATGCCTTGTTTAAAATTTAATAAGGTATTCATGATGGCTACAGCAGAGCATTGAACTTTCTGTGTGAGGCCCTTCCAAGTTCAAACTCCTGTGCGACGTGCACGTTGCATGGCCGTGAGAATGGTGCGCTAGATCAAGTCAACCGGGACCTTTCCTCTCTTTCTCCCTGACATCTCTCACATCCACTTTTTCTCTCCTACTGAAATGGTTTAGCTGGTCTTCACTAATTCAAGCAAATAAAGTTTAAGGAGGGCTCTGATTGATCACATCTGAGTGAAATGCCTAGGTTTGTTGAGGGGAAGCAATGGGGCAGAGGAGAAGTCACACAAGGGAGAGAATGAGGTGGGCAGGTGCATTCAAATCATGAGGAATTGCTGTGGAATTCCTAAAAGGAGACTGGGATGCTTGCATCAATCAAGGTGAGATGGAACAGTATCCTTACCAGGCAAAACTGAGATATCCACACAAAACCCGTGGGGTTTGACTGGTCATCTTTATTGTTTGCAGTTTTTTAATCTTTCTGATCCACAGTGTAAAGATTAAATGAGATGAATAATATTACAGTATGAACATTCAATAAAGATTAGTTTCTTATACATTCTCTAATGCTAGTGTGCATCCAAGGTTATAAAAAATGTCATCATTAAATTGGGATTATGGTAAAGTTTTTGGATTTTTATATAAAAGATAAACTGGAGAAGGCAATGGCACCCCACTCCAGTACTCTTGCCTGGAAAATCCCATGGACGGAGGAGCCTGGTAGGCTGCAGTCCATGGGGTCGCTAAGAGTCGGACAGGACTGAGCGACTTCACTTTCACTTTTCACTTTCATGCATTGGAGAAGGAAATGGCAACCCACTCCAGTGTTCTTGCCTGGAGAATCCCAGGGATGGCAGAGCCTGGTGGGCTGCCATCTACGGGGTCGCACAGAGTTGGACACAACTGAAGCGATTTAGCAGCAGCATAGCATAAAAGATAAACAGCACAGTTAGTCTTGCTGGCCCTAACCCTTTTCTGCAAAACTCACACATGATGTGACTGAGAGGACCAATGGACGGACAGTGACAGGAAACGTGTGTTTACAGTGTGAAGACCAGGGCTCTTCTCCAGGGCAGGTTTTCATAAGCAGAGCCAGTGCACATTATCTATAAGGATTTGACCTCTCTCACAATTCCCCTCAGTGTATATGGGCAGTCTGCCATGATATACAAGGCTCGTCTGAAGATTCAGAAATAACAAGAGGGAATTTTAAACATTTACCAGGTGTAACTTTCCTAACAATCCTAAGAATCCCTTTTATACATTCCTTACCTGCCATTACCTATTCAGGTATCCAGACTATTTTATTTCTTTGCTTTTCTCATTCAACTTTTGAACTATATTCTAGAGTTTCCTTTCTTCTATATGTGGGTTTACTGACTACGCCTTGGCCCATGCATTATTGAAAGTTTATTGAAGAGTAGAAAGAGGCTCTTCATACTCTCAGAGAGAAAGGAATTAAGTTTAATTTTTAGGAAGAGCTCAATTGGGAATGTATTGCAGACTGAATTGGTTAAAAAAAAAAGCATAAAGATAGAATCAACATTTTGCTTTTGTTACCCGGAGTAACAAGGAGAATTGCCCAATCACTAATGTGAATTGCCAGTCATCTTAAATGCTAAACATTTTGAAAGTTATTGGTTTGATTACTCAATTCTTTTCACAGCTTTATTTTTGTTAATATGGACTATATCTTGAGGACTAAATTGAGAAGTAAAAAGAAATTTTAATCATGGTAGGTGATTAGTAGGTTTGAGTGTGTGGTTACAAAATAAAGCACGTAAATTGAAAATACAGAGATTTTGTATACACTGATTCATGGAAACTCCTCTGTACATTTTCATGAAGAAATCATGCTAATGTTAATAAATGACTATCTTACCCTCTCTTTGTCTCTCTCTCTCTTAAACTCTGAAGAGTCAATGCTTTTGTAAAAGTCCTGGAAATGGCTTCAAGAGGAGTTTTCATATGGATTTGGAGATAGCTGGGATCAAGCAAATAGTCTACTTGCCTTAAATGCCATGTATAAGACTGAACAACAGATATTTTCTTACATGTGGCTTGCTAATTTATTTCATTCTTTCTGTCTCTTTACATGATCCATTCTGAAAATTTGAATTGAGAAAGTGTAATTGAATCTTCTGCTCCTCCTGAAAAACAAAATCTAATTTCTCCCATTAATATGTTATCTTTCAATGCCAAAACTTCGAGAGAAGAATGCCTGTTACCAACCACAGCTTTACATTATGTGCAAATAAAAAGTCCACACCTTCCTTTAGCTTTATCCAAAAATACCAACACACTCTTCTAAGAACAGCAGCAGGAGAGCAAACACAGCTATCACACTATCATGCTTTCCAAGGTATTTAACATCTATAAAAGGTTATCATTGTTACTTATAAATTCTGGCAATTCAATCACTCTCCTCCTGCCATATTTATGCACATTCACACATTCTCTGGAAGTCACAAATTTGCCCACAATTATTTTTAAAGCCATAATTTAGATGTGACTGGTTTTAAAGGAAATGAATGACTTCTAAAATTACTCAACATCAAGCATGTTTTAGAAAACTTCTTAGATCAAGATCCATTTTTCTATTATGTCTGCCTAATAGTAATCCTAAAGTGCCTTGATTCACTTAAGGAGGAAACTGACATGGTTTTTCATTATATAGTAGAGCTGACCATAGAATATTTAAATTGGTTTCAAATTTTAGGTTAATGTTCTCACTGCTGTCCTGTTACTTACCTTCATTCATCTTAGTATTTTACGGTGTTAGACACTACCTTCTGCATAATGATCACAGAAGTTTTAGTGCAGGCCTCCTCTCTCCTCATTAATGCTACTACTAAACTTCACTTCTTAAGGAAAAATGATTATATTATATGCATATTTCAAAACAGATAATTATGCTGTAGAATGATTACTGCCCTATGTAGTACTTTAATTCTTATGTGGTGTGAAACTTGATTGTAAGCACCCAGAGAATATGTACTAAGTTTACCATTTTTCAAGTTATAAAAATAAAATAAATATGGTAATAAAAAATCCAATTTATAGAAGATTATAAAACACAAAGCAAAAATCTCCCATTCTTTACTCCTAGTACTATTTAGCAGAGATAACTACATTTACCTGTTTTTATTTCAAGTTCCTTTGGTTATTACTTGTGTAATACTGAATATTATACTTATGTCCTGTTTTCTCAGTTTAATAGTATTCAACAGTATCAACTGACTGTATTATGAAAGATGAGAAAATTAGCTTACCCCTACCTCTTCTGCTATCTTTCCCTTTCAAAGTTTGCTAATTGAACTTTTATTTCTGTTTAATGTTACCTTTATTTTTATTTACATATATACACAAATATTTGCACACGCTTATCATAAATACATAAATTTGATAATACGGTATATGTTTTTATCTTAATGCAGTTCTTTCTTTCTTTCTTTCCTTTTTGCCTAATTTTCCCTCTGTTAATTCCCATTTCAAAAATGTTTGTTGCTGTTGTTCAGTCACCAAATTGTGTCAGACTCTTCATAGCCCTACGGACTGCTGCATCATGCCAGGCTTCCCTGTTCCTCACTGTCTCCCGAAGTTTGCCCAAGTTCATGTCCATTAAATTCATGATGCCATCCATCCATCTCACTCTTTGTCGCTCTCTTCTCCTTCTGCCTTCAAGCTTTCCCAGCATCAGGGTCTTTTCCTATGAGTTGCCTCTTCATATCAGTTGGCCAAAGTATTGTAGCTTCAGCTTCAGGATCAGTCCTTGTAATGAATATTCAGGGCTGATTTCCTTTAGGTTTGACTGGTTTGCTCTCCTTTCTGTCCAAGGGACTCTCAGGAGTCTTCTCCAGCACCACAGTTTGAAAACATCAACTCTTCAGTGCTCTGCCATCTCTATGGTCCAGCTCTCACATCCATACATGACTACTGGAAAGACCATAGCCTTGACTATGCAGACCTTTGTTGGCAAAGAGATACGTTTACTTTTTGACACACTGTCTAGGTTTGTCATAGCTTTCCTGCCTATTAAACAGCCAATTAAACCTTTTGATGTTTCTTCATGTGGTGCTAGAGAAGACTCTTGAGAGTTCCTTGGACAACAAGGATATCAAACCAGTCCATCCTAAAGGAAATCAACCTTGAATCTGCATGGGAAAGACTGATGCTGAAACTGAAGCTCCAATACTTTGGCCACCTGATCCAAAGAGCCGACTCATTGGAAAAGATGCTCATGCTAGGAAAGGTTGAAGGCAGGAGTAGAAGGGTGTGACAGAGGGTGAGATGGTTGGATGGCATCATCAATTTAGTGAACATGAACTTGAGCAAATGCTGGGAGATAGTTAAAGACAGGGAAGCCTGGCGTGCTGCAGACATGAGGTCGCATGATTAAAACATACACATCGCTCAATGGATGAAGAGCTTCAGTTTTGCAAGATGAAAATTTTATGGAGATCTATTGTACAACAATGTGGACATACTTAACATTACTGAACTACATACTTAAAATGGTTAAAATGAGTAAATCTATAGCAAATTTTCACTTTGCGCAGTTACTACGTAAACAGATTTTTCTGACCACAGCTCAGTGAAGTAACACCAGTCTTCTAAGAACGTGGTTTGAATTTCAGTTGCCACAATATATTAACTGTGAATGCACGTATAAAGTACAAACTTCACTGCCAACTTGTTAGTCTACAAGTCACCTTGTAAATAACAAATATACATTATGATCATGACCAATCATGACACTTTTTTCAAAATCTGTTAGTGACTGATCACTGCCTATTTTTTTATTCAGTGTGTTGACAGCAAAGCATGTAGTATATTGTTTCCTTGTCTCCCAATGGTAAAACTATGTAACATTTTGCGAAATGAATAATCAAAACTGAAAGTATACAACAAAGAGGAAAGTGCAGGAAAAAAATGGAAAGTCACAATGCTGAAGTGAAACTCCAACTGAACATGAAAATACTGGCCATGGGGATGCTGACACTACTGCCCTTTGAGAGACTCCAGCTACGCAGCCAGAGGGACCGAGTGATGGTGAACTTACCAACATCAGTAAAGAACGTGATTGTGATGGGAGAACGGGTCCCTGAGGAAGTGACGCAAATAAAAAAGAAAACTTCACATTAAGTTGTTTCTAGAGATATTTTGCAATATTAAAAGGATAAAACATCAGAAGCTGAGTCAGTCTTTAAAAGAAGAATGACGGGAGTCCCTGGTGGCCTAGCCGTTAGGATCCTGGGCTTTCACTGCCACAGCCAGCATTCAAACTCTGGCTGGGAGCTGAGACTGGCCCAGAAGCATGGCATGGCCAAACACAGAGAAGGAGAGCAACGTTTGCCAAGGCACAGAAAAGAGACTTGGTCCGCTATAGTGAGTTACCCAGTGGAGAAGGCAGTACTCTTCCAATCATCCTTGGTAAGTTTGTTTTAATAGGTTTTTTACAGTGAAATAAAATCATTTAATTCTTAATGATCCCAACATTTGAACTTAAAGTGTACTAAATATATCATTTTACATTTGATAATTTCTCTATACTTTTATACCTAATTCTATATAATTGGGGCTTCCCAGGTGGCCCTAGTGGTAAAGAACCAGCCTGCCAGTATAAGAGACTTGAGACACGAGTTCAGTCCCTGGGTTGGGAATATCCCCTGGAGGAGGGCATGTCAACCCACACCAGTATTCTTGCCTGGAGAATCCTATGGACAGGGGAGCCTGGCGGGCTATAGTCTGTAGTGTCACACAGAGCTGGACACTACTGAAGCGACTTAGCATGTATATGTAGCATGTATATGTGTAATTGACACTAAGAGAACTAAAGTATTGACTAAATTTGTTAAGGGTTTCAGAACAATCATAGTTTTCTCTACTGATTTAATAAAAATCAATGTGCAAGGTTTCAGTTGACACAGTCATTTTTTATGATCTTATTCTACATGCAAAGAGATGATACTCATAGTTTTTTTGCTCATTAGTTATTTTACAAAATTGAGATCGTGTTACCAACACTTTACTGCATTTTCCTCTTCTTGCTCATTTAGTATAGTTATGAGACACCTTTTAAACAGTTGAAGATTTCATAATATACATGTACTATGATTTCTTGAATATACTTTTATTAATGGCATGAAAAATGTTTTTGGCTTTGTGCCACAATGATCACTGCTACAATAAACATTCTATAGTGTATTCTTAGGTGCTATTTATCCCTGGTGGCTGACCAATATAGAATTTACCTGCAATGCAGTAGACACGGGAAATGTGAGTTTGATACCTGGATTGGGAAGATCCCCTGGAGGAGAAACTGCCACCCGCTCCAACATTCTTGTCAGGAATACCCATGGACAGAGGAGCCTGGTGGATTGCAGTCCATAGGGTTGCAAAGAGTCAGATACGTCTCACTGACTGAGACAAATGAGTATTCTTCAGTTCAGTTCAGTTCAGTTGCTCATTCGTGTCCAACTCTTTGCGACCCATGAATCGTAGCACGCCAGGCCTCCCTGTCCATCACCAGCTCCCGGAGTTCATTCAGACTCACGTCCATCGAGTTGGTGATGCCATCCAGCCATCTCATCCTCTGTCATCCCCTTCTCCTCCTGCCCCAATCCCTCCCAGCATCAGTCTTTTCCAGTGAGTCAATTCTTCACATGAGGTGGCCAAAGTACTGGAGTTTCAGCTTTAGCATCATTCCTTCCAAGGAACACCCAAGGCTGATCTCCTTCAGAATGGACAGGTTGGATCTCCTTGCAGTCCAAGGGACTCTCAAGAGTTTTCTCCAACACCACAGTTCAAAAGCATCAATTCTTTGGCACTCAGCTTTCTTCACAGTCCAACTCTCACATCCATACATGACCACTGGAAAAACCATAGCTTTGACTAGATGGACCTTTGTTGGCAAAGTAATGTCTCTGCTTTTCAATATGCTATCTAGGTTGGTCATAATTTTTCTTCCAAGGAGTAAGTGTCTTTTAATTTCACAGCTGCAGTCACCATCTGCAGTGATTTTGGAGACCAAAAAATAAAGTGTGACACTGTTTCCACTGTTTCCCCATCTATTTCCCATGAAGTGATGGGAACAGATGCCATGATCTGGTGTCATGTTCAAGCTCGTTTTAGAAAAGGCAGAGGAACCAGAGATCAAATTGCCAACATCCACTGAATCATCGAAAAAGCAGGAGAGTTCCAGAAAAACATCTTTTCCTGCCTTATTGACTATGCCAAAGCCTTTGACTGTGTGGATCACAATAAACTGTGGAAAATTCTTCAAGAAATGGGAATACCAGACCACCTGACCTGCCTCTTGAGAAACCTATATGCAGGTCAGAAAGCAACAGTTAGAACTGGACATGGAACAACAGACTGGTTCCAAATAGGAAAAGGAGTACATCAAGGCTGTATATTGTCACCCTGCTTATTTACCTTATATGCAGAGTACATCATGAGAAACGCTGGGCTGGAAGAAGCACAAGCTGGAATCAAGATTTGCTGGGAGAAATATCAATAACCTGAGATATGCAGATGACACCACCCTTATGGCAGAAAGTGAAGAGGAACTAAAAAGCCTTTTGATGAAAGTGAAAGAGGAGAGTGAAAAAGTTGGCTTAAAGCTCAACATTCGGAAAATGAAGATCATGAGTATTCTTCAGTGCTATTTATTTCTATGGTACAGATTCCCATGAGTGGAACTCCTAGGTGTGACCTATGACTCATTTTTCCAATGAGTCAGTTCTTCATATCAGGTGGCCAAAGTATTGGAGCTTCAGTGCCAGCATCAGTCCTTCCAATGAATATTCAGGACTGATTTCCTTTAGGATCAACTGGTTTGATCTCCTTGTAGTCCAAGGGACTTCTCAAGAGTCTTTTCCAACACCACAGTTCAAAAGCATCAATTCTTTGGTGCTCAGCTTTCTTTATGGTCCAACTCTCATAACCATACGTGACTACTGGAAAAACCATAGCTTTGACTATATGGACCTTTGTTGGCAAAGTAATATCTCTGTTTTTTAACATGCTGTACAGGTTGGTCATAGCTTTTCTTCCAAGGAGCAAGTGTCTTTTAATGTCATGGCTGTAGTCACCATCTTCAGTGATTTTGGAGCCCAAGAAAATAAAGTCTGTCACTGTTTCCATTGTTTCTCCACCTATTTGCCATGAAGTGATGAGACCAGATGCCATGATCTTCATTTTTTAAATGTTGTTTTAAGGCAGTTTTTTCACTCTCTTCTTTCATTTTCATTAAGAGGCTCTTCAGTTCTTCTTCACTTTCTGCCCTGAGGGCGGTGTCATCTGCATATCTGAGGTTATTGATATTTCTCCCAACATCTTGATTCCAGCTTGTGCTTCATCTAGCCTGGCATTTCGCATGATATACTTTGCATATAAGTTAAATAAGCAGGGTGACAATATACTGGTTCCCAATTTGGAACCAGTCTGTTGTTCCATGTCCAGTTATAACTGTTGCTTCTTGATCTGGATACAGATTTATCAGGAAGCAGGTAAGGTGGTCTGGTATTCCCATCTCTTGAAGAATTTTCCACAGTTTCTTGTGATCCACACAGTCAAAGGCTTTAGAATAATCAATGAAGCAGAAGTAGATGTCCTCCTGGAATTCTCTTGCTTTTTCTATGATCCAGTGGATGTTGGCAATATGATCTCTGGTTCCTCTGCCTTTTCTAAATCCAGCTTTAACATCTGGAAGTTCTCAGTTCATGTACTATAGAAGCCTAGCTTGGAGAATATTGAGCATTATTTGTTAGTGTGTGAGATGAGTGCAATTGTGCAGTAGTTTGAGCATTCTTTGGCCTTGCCTTTCTTTGGGATTGGAATGAAAACTGATCTTTTCCAGTCCTTAGACCACTGTTGAGTTTTCCAAATTTGCTGGCATATTGAGTGCAGCACTCTCAAAGCATCATCTTTTCGAATTTGAACTAGTTCAGCTGGAATTTCATCACCTACACTAGCTTTGTTTGTAGTGATGCTTCCTAAGGCCTACTTGACTTCACACTCCAGGATGTCTGGCTCTAGGTGAGTGATCACACCATCATGGTTATTTGGGTCATTAAGATCTTTTTTGTACAGTTCTTTTGTGTATTCTTGCCACCTCTTCTTAATATCTTCTTTTTCTATTAGGTTTATACAGCACAATGCAAATTTCACTCCCTTGCCATTAAGGTAAGTATTCTTTTACTTTGCATTCTCACTGGAAATAGAAACTTGAACTCTCAAATTTTTGCCAGTTAGATAGGGTAAGGTTATATATCTTGTTGTTAATTTGTGTGTGCTGAGTCACTTCAGTCGTGCTTGACTCTTTGCAACCCCATGGACTGTAGCCCCCAGGCTCCACTGTTCATGGGATTCTCTAGGCCAGAATACTGCAGTGGGTAGCCATTCCCTTCTCCAGGGAATCTTCTCAATGCAGGGATCAAACCCATGTATCTGGCGCTGCAGGCAGATTCTTTACTGTCTGAGCCACTAGGGAAGCCATTGTTAATTTAATAGATTGTTACTGCATATTGGAGAGTTTTATGTTTGTCAGTCATTTGAATTTGCTTTTTTTGGGCAAATAACATTTTTTTGGTCAATTAAAAAATTGATGTGTCTTTTTCTTATTCATCTTGAGCTCTTTGTACATTGTAGTTTAAGTAGCCAGTAAAAGTAGAAATGAAAAGCTATTCGGATGGGGTCACAGCTTTTGTTAGTAAGCAGCTAGAGCATGCATCAGCACATCCATAAGCTGTTGGTATAGGAAGAGGCAAGTGGGTCTGTAGAACAGAATAGCCTTCAGAGACAAATCCACTTACATATGACAATTCATTAAATTTATTTTATTTGTTTACAAAAGTAGGAAAATGATGGATTATTTAATAAATTTTTTGGTAAAATTGACTAGGCATACAGGAAAAGTCTAATTGGACCCTCTTCTGGCCAGAAAGTAAACGTCACATGAATTAAAATTATAGCTGTAAAATTTTAAAAAACATCCTTACACAAAACAGACATTGATAACAGACACGTGGACACAGTGGGGGAAGTAAAGGGTGGGACAAATTGGGAGCACAGCCCAGAAACATATATATTATCATATGCAAAAAAGATAATGGGAATTTGCTGTGTGACACAGGGAGTTCAACCTGATGCTCTGCGACAACCTAGAGGGATGGGAGGGGGGTTCAGGAGGGAGGGGACATAGGTATAACCTGTGGCTGATTCATGTTGATGTATGGCAGAAACCAACACAATATTGTAAAGCAATTATCCTTCAAAAAAAATCTAGCATACTCTATGTATAATTTATAGATAGGAAAATGTTAATTTATGGAAAAATGATGAGATACATTTGAATAAAAAATGTTTAATTTTATACAGCAAAATCTATTTACAAAATCAATAAAAATGATGTGTGGATTATATGTAAAAATGTATACAAATTTGTATATTCATTACTGCTGCATAAAAACTACCCATGTAATAGGTGTATAATAATAAATAATATAACAATAGCAGTTACTCTCTCACAGTTTCCTTGGTGAGGAATCTGGTGTGACTTAGCTCAGTGCCTCTGACTTAAGATTTCTCCTGAGATTGCAGTCGAATTACCAACCAGGATTTTGGTCTCATCTGAAGGCTCACCGATAGGGAAAGGATCACTTGCTGGCCTTCCTGGTTCACAATGCAAGGAAGCACTCAGGCTTAAAGTCTCAGTCTTCTCTTAATCACCTAATCTCAAATTGATAGCCCCTCATTTCTGCTGTGTTCTGTTTCCTAGAAGTTAATCAATAACCCGAGCCCACACTCAAGGTGAGGTGATGGCACAAAGACATGAATGCTGGAAGTAGGGATAACTGTGGGCTACTTAGAGACTGCCCACCACGATAAGTTACCTCACAGTGGTTTTAAATAATATGCATACTTGAATCTTCTTTCTTAGATCTCAATCGGGCTAAAACTACGGTGTAATAGCCCATTCCTTTCAGCATCTTTAGATGAAATCTCTCAACTAGCATAAAAGGAGGAAATTAATTCCTTCCACTTCTCTCAGCAGTTCCCCCTGCCATGTCTATCATTCACATTGTCAGTGTTTATAACATTTGCCTGGCAAATATAATGAAATCTATTGATTATCTTCACCTGAAGGGAAGGACTAGACAGGACATCCTCTTCTCTCCCATCTTGCAGTCTGAAGGAGGCTCATTCTGGTAGATAATCCCCACTCTAGATCCTTAGCCTTCTCTGGCAGTTTACCTCGTTTGTTTTTAATCTAGAGATGCTGATGAGGAAAATTGCACAGCTGATCTTTAGACTTTGCTTCACATAATCACCTTGATTTCCATCTCATTCTATTTTAAAACCATCCAATACAGATTCTGAAGTCTCCCAGGGCTTGGCAGGAAATAACTGTACTTCTAACAATTCTTTGGCCACCTGATGCAAAGAGCTTTCTCATTAGAAAAGACCCTGATGCTGGGAATGATTGAAGGTGGGAGGAGAAGGGGACAACAGAGGTTGGATGGCATCATTGACTCAATGAACATGAGTTTGAGCAAACTCCGGGACTTGGTGATGGACAGGGAGGCCTGGTGTGCTGCAGTCCATGAGGTTGCAAAGAGTCAGACACGACTGAGTGACTGAACTGAACTGACTCTCCCTGTTAACTTTCTTGTGTAGGTTTTGATCTGTACGTTCTTCCAATCCGGGTTACTCACAAATATGCTGCCAACTACTCTGTATCTTCCCAGGTGGCACTAGTGGTAAAGAACTTGCCTGCCAATGCAGGAGACATGAGAGACAAGGGTTCGCTCCCTGGGTGAGGAAGATCCCCTGGAGGAGGGCAAGGCAACCCACTCTGGGATTCTTGCCTGGAGAATCCATGGACAGAGGAACTTGGGCTACAGTCCATAGGTTTGCAAAGAGTCGGACACGACTGAAGTGACTTAGCATGCACACATTCTCTGTCTTCCACAAATTCATTAAAATCTCTTGTTTGTTGATGTTTCCACTCTTGTTTTTGACTCTTTAGTCAATGTATTCTCCTATTTGCTTCTATGCTAATAATATAATTCTGAGAAGAACGGGAGCTGAATCCCTTCACTCAGTTGGTCACAGTGGAACAGAACCAACCCTATATATCTATAAGAGAGTTAATGGATGATAGAATAAATTAATTAGTATATTAACAGTTGGAGGTGAATGTGATTGTATTAGTTTTCTATTGTTGTCATACAAATTACCAAAAACTAAGCTTAAAACAGGGCTTCCCAGGTGATAAAGAACTTGCCTGTCAATGCAGGAGATGTGGATTCAGTCCCTGGGTTGTGAAGATCCTCTAGGGGAGGGAATGACAACCCACTCCAGTATTCTTGCCTGAAGAATCCCATGGACAGAGGAGCCTGGCAGGCTACAGTTTATAGGGCTGCAAAGAGTCAGACACCACTGAAGAAACTTAGCACGCACTTAGAAGCTTAAAACAACAGAAACATTTTGTTATCTTATAATTCTGGAAGTCAGTTCAAAATAGGTCTCAACCAGGCTAAAACTAAGGTGTAATAGGGCCGATTCTTTTCTGGAGGCTCTAGGGGAGAATGCATGTTTAGACTCATGCAAGATTTTGGCAGAATCCACATCGTACTGTTGTAGACTGAGATTCCCATTTATTGCTGACTGTCAGCTGAAGGCTCATTCCAGCTTCTACAGACCACTCACATGCATCAGCTGATGGTCCTCTCCTTCCATATTAAAGTAACTTCAGAGCAAGTCCTACTCAAGCTTCAAATCTCACCTGCCTCTTCATGTTATCATCACACCTCTACTGACTCTTTAGGCTTCTCCTCTGTTTTTAAGGCTCCACCCAAGTGATTAAGTATAATCTCATTATTTTAAGATTAGCAACTTTAATTCCATCTGCACCCTGACTTTTCTTTTGCTTTGTAAGGTAACGTATTTACAGATTCCAGAGATTAGAACACAGACTTCTTTGTGGGGCCATTATTCCGCCTTCCACAGTGGTCAATGCATGAGTGCTAAGTAGATTCAGTCTTGTCTGACTCTTTGTGACTGATGGACTGTAGCCCACCAGGCTCCTCTGTCCATGGGATTCTCCAGGCAAGAATTTTGGAGTGGGCTGCCATTCCCACCTCCAGGGGATCTTCCCAACCCAGGAATTGAACCTGCATCTCTGCGTTGGCATTCTGGTTCTTGACCACTAGCACCACTTGGGAAGCCCACAGTGGTCAATGTCTATTGCCATTTACTATGAAGGCAATTGCACAATTCTATGGTTTTGGAAAAAGTTTAAGGAACAGTGATAGGACTTCGGTAAGGCTGGGAAGAAGGTAAGGAATATACTTGACCAAGAAGAGCAAGCTATTATGTAGGTGGCAGTGAAAAAGAAAGCATGAAACATTAATTCTTGAGCATACAGGTAGAATAAATAATTGTGGACAGGGTGTCCTATGTCTCAGTGTATTCTACTTATAAGTAACTAAAATATTCTTATAGCAGAACTTATATATTTGCTTCATTTACAAATTAAGGCAAAGGGGTGGTTACTTCAAACAAATGTATACTACTAGGGCTAAAAGTTGGATGAAGTGGTTGGATGCCATCACCAACTCAACAGACATAAGTTTGAGCAAGCTCTGGGAGTTGGTGATGGACAGGGAAGCCTGGCATGCTGCAGTTCATCAGGTTGCAGAGAATCGGACATAACTGAGTGACTGAACTGAATTGAGGACTAAAAACAGGAATGGAAAAATTAATTTGCTAAGATTTGCAGAGATATTTCTGGGTAAACTGAATATATGAACCCTGAGATTTCAAATAGGTTCCCTTAGAGAGACAACATATGTATGAAGATAGTGAAAATAACAGTTTGCTGGAATATATTGAAAATGATAATTTTGTTATACAAAATTTAATCTTCCCCTAAAATCATAAAATCCTTATTCCCATATTTGCAGTATAATAAAGCCAAGTGTCACATTCTGGGAAGTAGTAAATATCATTTTCTCCATTATAAAGAAAAAAGACTTTTTTTTTCACAGAAAAATACCTCTATTAACAAATTTTGAGAATTTAATTGCTAATGCATACAGCCTAGAAAGGAAAGAACCTTGACAAATGAAAAAAGTTAATTTTTCATAATGATGAATTTTTCTATTTTACATGGTATAAGAAAAAATATACTTTTAAAATGTCCATTTATTGTTGTTATACTATCATTTATATTAGTAAGTTTGCAGTTATATTACATATTTCCAAATTTGTCTCAATTGTTTTACTCAATTCTTGCTTCTAATGCCAGATAAAGTAAATCTAAAAGATGGGTTCAGACTTTCATTTAGAAATTGATTATACTACTGTACTATGAAGGCAAAAACAAATAAATAAAAATGTTCTATATTTTACTGATGAATATATTGGTGAATTCACATATTGGTAGTGCTAAGTTCAAGAAGGCAATGGCACCCCACTCCAGTACTCTTGCCTGGAAAATCCCATGGGTGGAGGAGCCGGGTAGCCTGCAGTCCATGGGGTCGCTAAGAGTTGGACACAACTGAACGACTTCACTTTCACTTTTCACTTTCATGCATTGGAGAAGGAAATGGCAACACTCCAGTGTTCTTGCCTGGAGAATCCCAGGGACGGGAAGCCTGGTTGGCTGGCGTCTACGGGGTCGCACAGAGTCAGACACGACTGAAGCGACGCAGCAGCAGCAGCAGCAGCAGCAGTGCTAAGTTCACTATCCTTAGTGCCTATTGAGTTGTCATGTTGCTAAGAAATGTATCTTTACCATGTTTAAATATTCATATAAACATGTTATATTCATATAAACATTGAAAGCTGATCTGAATATACATTTGCTAGTATTTCCTACAAATTGCAGAACTCAATATGTGATCAAAATAAAAAGTGATTGTACATCACCAGGTTGAAATATGTACTTAATGTTCTTATTTGTAGTTCACAATCACAAAAGTTACAAAGTAGATTGCAAATATCTTTAGGAATGTTAATTTTATTTAATAAAATTCCTCTACATAATTTCTTTGTTCAGATGGAATTTCTAGGTAATATTATTTTTTAATGACTATAATATCATCCTGACATCAAGTGATGGTTGTGGGTTTATGAGCATTTTTATAATGCCAGAATTTTAATATTTTAATTGTGAATTCTTAATAACATGAATTCATTCTTCTGTGCTAGCTCTGACGTCTTTTCTTTTACAAGCGAATACATAATTTTATTTTAAGCAGAACAGATCAGTATTTATTCTCTTAAAATTACCATTTGTTTCATTTTTGTGCCTTTTATAAAGAGTATTAGATAAATTGAGAAAACTCAGTTTGTTTCAGGGCTTTATCAGAAAAGAATAATGACTATGTCACTCCTTTATTCTTTCTAATTGTGCATATTTGAAGACTTCTCTATGTGCCATCTAAAAGGGTAACAAAATGAAAATCCTGTGAGAAATATATTTCTTCTATGTTTTATAACCATAGATGTTCAATTATTGTGCACCCTTACTATATCTTTGCAAATTTCTTTTTTTCTAAAAACCACCACAATGCATAATTTGTGCCCTAAAATGAAGAGACAGCTCACTGTACACAAATGTTTTGTGTTTATGAGTCACTTCATGGATGGTCCTGAAAGTTGCTAAGCACAAGGCTGATTTAAATATAATGTGGGTTGATAAGCTAGCTTTACTTACTTGCTAAGGGACAGCTACCTTGTAAGACAAAGAATAAAAATAATACCCACAGAAAAATGGCAAACTATTATATAATATGAAAATTTGGGGTTTACTAATAATTAGTGATAAGAGAAAAAAGTCCCATGTGTGAATGCTTGAGAATTATTTACCAGGTATAATTTTCCAGTGTGAATGTTTGTAACTGTTTGTAAAATCTAAAGGGAAGTCAAGTGAAATGTGAAAGAATTAAGTGGAAGCTTTCAGGAAATAGTTGAGAAATTTGGGTCAAAGAAATGTTGCAGTATAATGTGATATTCCAGGAAGTCTATTAGAAATTGGACACAAGTTTTAATTCTTCCACATCACGTCTTAAGTCTCATTAATCCTTTCATGAAATGAAAAGTTGTACTCAACAGTTTTGGACTACATCCCTGGCAGAAGCTTAATGAACTAAGAACCCACTAAGACAGCAGCAGGAGAGTGTCAATCCTTGCATGAGATTAAGGATTCATGCTTTAAATATTGGAAAAGAACTAGGTCTTAAGATATCCCAGCCATTGCTGTTAGTTTGGCTTTTGTGTTAAGCTCTCTTTTTATCAATCTGATTGCCTGTCTGCTCTGTCTTCTTTAGAACACACCTCCTCTGACTTTTGACTTTGCCTGTTCTCCAAGCCACCCGACATGGAAGATGTATTTCATGGCTACTGGCATATTTTCTGTGTTGATATCTTCTGTTTAACCATACGGGTCCACTCTTCACCCTCTCCACCCAGCCCTGTGCCTTAGGAGGGTGGTCTGTATAGACTGCATTGGCGAGCTCCTCGTCTCCATGGCTTTCAGATATTTTCAGCTACAGAGAAACTTACCATGAGAATGGACGGAGGGGAAAGAAGAAGCTGAAGCACAAATTCTCCACAGAGGCAATAATAACCTTGCAGAAGGTGAAAATTGGTACATAAGGACAATGAAATTTAGCTCGTTGCAATGGTTTGTGGCTATATAAAGGGCCACAGTGAAGAAACAAACTAAACCTGCACTATTAAACTTTCAGGAGGGAGTGGTGACTAGGTAGAAATCTCTGTAAAGGATCTCTGAGACAGAGATAGGGACCCACCTTACACAGTCCTTGCAGTGGCTGCATTCTCCAGCTCTAGGAACAGCTGTTCTGAGACACAGGGTAGGTAGAAAAGAGAGATAGTGCGAGAGATTAGAGGAGCTCTCAACTTTAACTACTCAGAAGAAAAACAAGAAAGAATTAAGTCTTCAAAAGAAGAATAAGAAGGCCTCTCTTTTTCTTTGTTTCTCTAACATCAAGAACTCCACCTAATCTTATTTTAATGTATACACTTTCCCCCAGGTCAAACCTTTACCCTTAAATCAATTAACATCATGTTTCTTGATCCCTTACATAAATAAGGGAGTCTCAATAAAACTTAATTTATGTAGTGTTTTACAACTTACATAGCTCTTTCAATAATGTGTTTATTTTATTCTCAAAATTACTTCATATTAACACCTACAGATGAGGACTAGACACAGATCACTTAGGTAACCCAATCAAGATCATAGTTAGTAAACTGCAGTACCAGGACTCAAGCATTTCCTAAAACAGATTTGGTGAATTTCCCATTTCAACAAGTTAATCACTATATTCTTAAATTAGTTCTTTATTTAAGAAGAACTTAATTACTCAAATCACTATCTGGAGGGCCACAGAACGCCAAAAAAAGGAAAGAGGCCTGTGACTACAAACCTAACCAGTGTTTCTGGGATGAAAAAAAACAGGAGGGGTGCAGACAAATTCAAATTTATTTCAGTTTCTTACCGTCACTTAGTGCTTAACCCTTTTGAATTTGGCTTCTCCCTCCACTACTCAACGTACCTCTTACTCTTATTAGAGATGCTGTTTTCTCAGGCCTCATCTTTCCATTTCAGTAGCATTTGCCACTTTTAATTCACTCTCTGTGGAGCTTTTCTTCCTCTTGGGTCCTTTTTCTTCTCTTAACCATAAAGGTGTACTACTCTCCTTTCTCTTATTTTTGGGGCATCTCGTCTTCTGTCATGACTTGAACTATCCTCTTGGGTTAAATCCTACATTTTTATTTGGCACTAATCTTAAATTCTGTGCTATGTAGTCAGGGTAACTACAACCAATTTTCTCCAAATTCCAGCAACACTCTGTCCAAAATAGAACTGATAATCTTGCACACTCTCTACAACGACCCTTGAACAATGCAGATTTGAACTGTAGGGGTACTCTATTTAAATAGGCAGGTATGCCTATTTTAAAAATAAACACTACAGGACTATATGATCTCTGGTTATTTGAATCTGTGGTTGTAGAATCAGAATCATGGATGCTGACTGTAAAGTTATCCCCCCACTCTCAACTCTGGAGGAGTGGAGCCCCTAACTCTGATTGTTGAATAGTCAACTGTACTTGCCTCCTCCTCTGACTTTCTTATTCCTTTAAAAGGCACTGCATCTGCTCAGCCACTTGAGCTGGAAACCACAGCTTCATCTCTAGTTCTGCCTTCTCCCTTTCCCCACATATCCAGTCCATAAATTCAGAATATTCTGTCTTAAACACAATCTCCTGAAGTGTTCTCTCCATTCCCGTTCATGTTCCTGTATTATTGCTGTTTTCTCTCACCTGGTCTCCTTTTTTTCTAACCATTTTTGCTGCTCCTTAATTTTATCTTTCCAAAGCATTGGTTTTACGTCTTACTACTACTTGTTTCTGCAAAAGGAAATGGCAACCCACTCCAGTCTTCTTGCCTGGAGAATTCCATGGACAGAAGAGCCTGATGGGCTACAGTCCATGGGGTGACAAAGAGTCAGACACATTTGAGTGACTTACACATTTTAAATGTTAGATTCTTAAGATGTTGCGGAAGAGATAGAAGACAATGCCTCTCTTTTTTAGGAAATTTTAAGATCTTTTTTTGTTGAAATATAAATTAGTATTTTATAGAACATAATGGGCTTCCCTTGTGACTCAGCTGGTAAAGAATCAACCCGCAATGTGGGAGACCTGGGTTTGATCCCTGGATTGGGAAGATCCCCTGGAGAAGGGAACGGCTGCCCACTCCAGTATTCTGGCCTGGAGAATTTCATGGACTGTATAGTCCATGGGGTCGCAAAGAGTCGGACACAACTGAGGGATTTTCACTCACACTCACATAGATATAAAAGCAGATATTGGTAGAGAAAATTAATGTCTCCAGTATAACAGGCTCCATTATAACCCTCACCAGTCTCCTCTGTCCATGGGATTTTCCAGTCAAGAATACTGGAGTGGGTTGCCATTTCCTTCTCCAGGGGATCTTTCCCACCCAGGAATTGAACCTGTGTCTCCTGCATTGCAGGCAGATCCTTTACTGACTGAGCCACCATGGAAGCCCAGTATTTTCTAGAACATTATGGATATAAAAGCAGATATAGGTAGAGAAAATTAATGACTCCAGTATAACATTAGAGACTTGACTATATAATAATTCATGAAAAAAAATACACAGTTAATCCAAGTGCAGAATAAAAATGTTAAATTAAGAGGTGTGAAGGAATTAGGATTTTAATGCAAACCCAGCATAGCTTTAATTCCTTAAAGAAATGAAAACTCTATAGAACAAGTGACTTGAGCACATACCACCAAAAGATTTTGATGAATAAAATCTATTTGGGAAATAAGAAGATGACAAGGAAGTAAACACATCAGATAAGGGGTAACTTTAGTTGAAAAGACATATATATTTGCAAGTAAGCAAAATATTCTATTAATATAAAGGATTAACACTAATCAGCAGAGTGTTAACAAATATATCAGGGGAAGAAATTACAAAGAAAGAAAGCAAACTTACTAATAAATAAGGGTAAGTACTAAATTAATTATGTCCTTTGATACTGGAATTTTTTAAAAAAAATTTTCTATAACAAGAAAAACGAAGAGATGTTTTTACTAGTTAGAAATAGCGAAGATCTTGAAAAGGAACAATTGATAACAAGCATGATAAGGAATTTAGGTATTCTGGACACATAAATCTGCAGCCAAAAGTGACTAGCTGGTCAGAGGTGAAAAGCAATTAGGGAGTTTGTTCGGTTCCTTGTTAAAAGCTAGTAGATATCTTTGGAAAGAATTTGTAGAAAAGAATTTCGTGCTGCTGAAGAGAAAGGTCAAGGAAGCAATGCAGAGGAAATGACCATCTGGGAAATATATTGTTAACTATTAGCAAAATAATGGTTTCTCCACTACAGGAGAAAAACTGTATCGGAAAAAAGTGGTTCCAAGAAAAATGAATAACAGCACATTATCAAGATAAAAGAATCCTATTCAGAATTATCTTTTCTATAAAATTATCTAGAAAATGTCTGGTATTTCAACATTCATAGTATTTTCATGCAGTCTTCCTGAACTTTTTATGGGACAAAAATGAATTTGATTTAGATAGAATGTGGTCAAGAGAAATCAAAGCTTTCTGACTGTAGTAAAGATTTTAAGGTGAAAATATGTCAGATACTTTTTGTACAAGCTACTTGAATTTATCAGTGAAAAAACATAATACTCAACTTTTAACCAAGCTGTTTTAGTAAAATTAAAGATTCCTAGATTGAAGATATCTGACATTTAGAAATATTCAATACAACAATTTTTAAGTCACAGCTGTTAATTTTTTTTTAAGTAAGTGCATTGGTTTTGGTTCCATTTGTAGCTTGCCAATTCTTGAATAGGTTTGTTTGCTGACTGAAGTAAGTTTCAATTGTCAGACAAATGTGAGGGGAAAATTATAAACACTATGAATTTTAAATTTATGTTTGTTCTTTTTAATAGCTATGTCGTATTCCACAGCAGTGAACCCTAGCCTTTTTGCCACCAGGGATTGATTCCGTGGAGGACAATTTTTCCATGACCAAGGGATGGGGGGGATGGTTTCAGGATGATTTGAGAATTTATTGCATACTTTATTGCTATTATTATTACATCAGCTCTATCTCAGATCACCAGGCATTAGATCCCAGCATCTGGGGACCCCTGTTTTACAGTATCACTTACTTAGTTATTTTAAGTGGAGACATGTAGGTTATCTGGAACATAACCATAATAGTATTTGTTTAGATAATTCTTCATTTATATCAGTTTATCAAGAATGTCTCTGCAGGAGTTGTTGATACTTGAAAAAAAACCCCATGTTAAGCACTTTTACCTATAAAACAATTACATACATGAATTTCTCTCTTTACTACTTACAACTTCTCAATATACACATGAACACAAACACACACACACACACTCAGGCACACACACCTCACAGAGAACCAAGGGCAACACTGTGTTTAAATATCAAGGCTATGAAAATTATTTTAATTTAAAATCACTGGTTAGTTCCTTAATTTCACACACAAAAAACTGCTTGCTTTACTATCAGTTAAATAGCCTGACTAAACTGACTGTTCATTTTAGTTAAAATATTTGATCTGGTAGTCTAATATAAACACTGCCCTGAGGTTCCCCATTGGTGATTTTAGAGGATTCATTTATTTTGGAGATGCAACTTATATGCCTACCTAACAAAGCAGACAGAGCTCTCTGGGGAGGCAATTCTGGTGTGCCCAACAGTGATTCAACTCCAGTCACCTAAGTATACACTGAAAGAAACTATCTAGAGACTAATGTTCCAAACCATCTCAAAAATTCAAATAATTCTGCAAAGAACAGACATGGCAGAAAGAAATCTCAGATAAATGGATTTTAGAGTTTATTAATTTGTAGAAGAAAAAGATGCTAAGTGTGACACCTAGTGGAATCACAAATATTAAGTGACTGTGCTTTCTTTGGGACAAACTGTTATAAACATTACTGGATAACTTCAGAAAGTTATTCAGCTGACAGTTTTTAAAGACCCTTACTCTTCAGTTGGCATCCCTGGTAGCTCAGTGGTAAATAATCCGCCTGCCAATGCAGGAGACACGGGTTCAGTCCCTGAGTTGGGAAGATCCTCTGGAGAAGGAAGTGGCAACTCACGCCAGTATTCCTGCCTGGTAAATCCCATGGACAGAGGAGCCTGGTGGGCTACAGTCCATGCAGTTACAAAAGGATCAGACACAACTTAGTAAAAACAACAAATCTTCAGGTAAACAAAGTACACCTATTTATTTATTATAAAATTAAGCCGGGTGATGTGTCAAGGAAATGTCTATTTGTAACTATGTTTGCATTGTTTATTTGTATAATATGGCCAAGATTTTGGAGAAGGAAGAACTTGACTGAGCTCCCCTCCTCCCATGGGCACACCAAAATTACAACTATCTATCGTGCAACTATCTACAAGAACAACCCGAAGACTAGCAGGGGAGGTTTTCCACAGATGGAGGTATAAGAAACAACAGTTAGAAGAGGGGCGCAGGCTTGGTATGGTTGTGACCCAGATCCTCAGATAGGCAGCACATAAATGGGAGGATAATCCCAACTGTAGAGGTCCTCCTAAAGGAGCAAGTGCTACAAGCCCCACGCTGGACTCCCCAAGCCAGGGGTCCTGCTTCAGGAAGATGAGCCCCTGGAAGAACTGGCTTTACAGACTAGTGGGGCTTGGATACAGGAGAGCTGGGGAAAACATAGACTCCACTCTTAAAGAGTACAAGCGAAATCTCACACTCAGTGCAAAAGCAGTAAGTTGAAAGGGTTCTGGGTCAGAGCCACTTGCTGATCTTGAGAGCCTCCTGAAGAGGCAGGAGACAACTGGGATTCCCCACAGGGGCATAAATGCTGGTGGCTGCTGTTTTTGGAAGCTTGCTCTACAAAGAAGGTATTGACGCTCTGTAAGCAAGTGGCATTTTGAAATCCCCCTTTTAGCCCATTAACACAGGGAGCTTACCTGCCCACCAGCATGGACTGCCCTTGGACCTGACCCCACCTACCACCAGCAGGCTGACGCCAGCTTCGGGGTCCCCCTGGTCCCACAGGTAGATCCTGCCACACAGCAGTGGGTCGGCAGCCACCACATGAGGCAGGGCCTAGCAGTCCCCTGCGCCATAGGCCAGCCCTGCCTACTAGTATACCCACCGTGGCCAGGCCTGCCACAACAGAAATGCCCAAGCAGCTCAGATAGGAGATAATCCTGGAGCATATATATCTGATGACCTGAGGGGAGTATGCAGCTGGGGCCCGTTGATGTCTCCTCCATAAGACCACTACTCCAAACTGGGATACATAACTAACCTACCTAACACGTAAAACTAAACACAGAAAATTAGTCAAAGTGAGGTGAGAGAGGACTATGTTCCAGATTAAAGGATAAGATAAAAACCTCAGAAAAAATACTAAGCAAAGTAGAGCTAAACAAACTACCTGAGATAAAGGGTTTAATGGAATGATTATAAAGATGCTCAATAAACTAAGGAGAAGAATGGATGAACACAGTGAACAGTTTGCAAAGAGTTTCAAAACATAAAGAATTAGACTGAAAGACTGCAATAACTGAAATAAAAAAATACACTAGAAGAAATCGATAGCAGCTTAGATAATACAAAGGAATGGATCAGTGAACTAGAGCACAGAGTGGTGGAAATAATCAAAATTGAACAGAAAAAGAAAAAAAAAGTTTTAAAATTGAGGATAGTTCAGGAGATGTCTGGAGCAACATCAAGCATACTAGCATCCACATTATAGGACCCCAGAAAGATAAAAGAAAGAGAAAGGGTCAGAGGATCTATTTGAAGAAATAATAGCTGAAAACTTCCCTACAGGACCAGAAAGCACAGAGAGTCCCAAACAAAGGAAATTCAAAGAAGCCCACACCAAGACACTAATTAAAATGGCAAAAGTTAAAGATCAAGAGAGAATCTTAAAAGGAGCAGGGATAAGCAACTATTTTGGTAGAGTGAAACTCCCATAAAACTATCAGCTGACTTTTCAGCAGAAACTTTGCAGGCAAGAAGAGAGTGGCAAAATATGTTCAAAGAGATGAAAGAAAAACAAACAAAAAAAACTATAACAAGAATGCTGTACACAGAAAGTCCATTCAGATCTGAAGGAAGAGGAAGAATTTTACAGACAAACAAAAGAGTTCAGCTCCATTAAACTGGATTGACAAGAGGTTAATCACAGAGGATGAACACAGTGAAAAGTTCGCAAAGAGTTTCAAAAGATAAAGAACTAGATTGAAAGACTGCAATAACTGAAATTAAAAAATACACTAGAAGAAATCAACAGCAGATTAGATAATACAAAGGAATGGATCAGTGAACTAGAGCACAGAAAGAGACTTCTGTAAGCAAA
Source organism: Bos grunniens (assembly GCF_055505025.1). Classification (NCBI taxonomy): domain Eukaryota; kingdom Metazoa; phylum Chordata; class Mammalia; order Artiodactyla; family Bovidae; genus Bos; species Bos grunniens. Next base: position 2,460,280 of record NC_141176.1, on the reverse strand, counting down.
AGACTGCAACTAGAAATATGTAAATTATGAAAGGAAAATAATCTCATTGGTAAAGGCAAACATACAGCAAAGGTAGTAGACCAATCATTTTTTAAGCTAGTAGGAAAGTTAAAAGACAAAGTATTAATAGCAAAATCATCTACACCCACAATAAGTAGTTAAGGGATATACAAAACAGTAATAGAAAATAAAACAACATTAAACATAGGGAAGTAGAGAGTAAAAATGCAAGGCTGTTCCAATGTGTTCAAACTTAAGAAACTGGACTTCCCTGGTGGTACAGTAATTGGGAGTTAACCTGCCAATGTAGGTGACATGAGTTCGATCCCTGGTCCAGGAAAACTGCACACACCGCAGGGCAACTAAGCCCGTGTGCCACAGCTTCTGAGTCCACACTCCACAACTACCGAAACCCACGCCCCCTAGAGCCTACGCTCTGCAACGAGAGAAGCTTGTGCACCATGAGTGACCGGATGAAAATTAAGTACATACCCATGAACAATTAGTTAAGAGATATTGATCAAATCTATAGATTGCTTTGGGGAGTATGGTCATTTTAACAAAATTCATTCTTTCAATCCATGAACACATTATGCTTTTCCATTTGTACTGTTTTCAATTTCTTTTTTCAGTATCTTATGGTTTTCTAAGTATAAGCTTTTACCCCCTTGTTTAGATTTATCCCTGGGTATTTTATTGTTTTTATGCAATATGGCAGAAAGTGAAGAGGAACTCAAAAGCCTCTTGATGAAAGTGAAAGTGGAGAGTGAAAAAGTTGGCTTAAAGCTCAACATTCAGAAAATGAAGATCATGGCATCTGGTCCCATCACTTCATGGGAAATAGATGGGGAAACAGTGGAAACAGTGACTGACTTTATTTTTCTGGGCTCCAAAATCACTACAGATGGTGACTGCAGCCATGAAATTAAAAGACGCTTAATCCTTGGAAGGAAAGTTATGACCAACCTAGATAGCATATTCAAAAGCAGAGACATTACTTTGCCAACAAAGGTTCGTCTAGTCAAGGCTATGGTTTTTCCTGTGGTCATGTATGGATGTGAGAGTTGGACTGTGAAGAAAGCTGAGCACTGAAGAATTGATGCTTTTGAACTGTAGTGTTGGAGAAGACTCTTGAGAGTCCCTTGGACTGCAAGGAGATCCAACCAGTCCATTCTGAAGGAGATCAGCCCTGGGATTTCTTTGGAAGGAATGATGCTAAAGCTGAGACTCCAGTACTTTGGCCACCTCATGCGAAGAGTTGACTCATTGGAAAAGACTCTGATGCTGGGAGGGATTGGGGGCAGGAGGAGAAGGGGACGACAGAGGATGAGATGGCTGGATGGCATCACTGACTCGATGGACGTGAGTCTGAGTGGACTCCGGGAGTTGGTGATGGACAGGGAGGCCTGGCATGCTGAGATTCATGGGGTCGCAGAGTCGGACATGGCTGAGCGACTGATCTGATCTGATCTGAAATAGGATTGTTTTCTTAATTTTTCTTTCTGATAATTTATTGTTAGTGTATAGAAATGCAACAGATTTCTGTATGTAATTTTTTATCTTGAAACTTTGCTGAATTTATTTATTAGTTCTAATACTTTTTGGTGGTGTCTTTAGGATTTTATATATATAGTATCACATCATCTGCAACCATATATATATATATGAAACATTCTATCATATATGTGGAGCTATATATAATAAATAAATAATATTCCATTATATATAATATTTCACTCAGCATAAAAAAGAATGAAATCTTGTCATTTGCAACAACATGAGTGGACATAGAGGATATTATTCTAAGTGCGATGTCAGACAAAGACAAATACCATACGATTTCACTTCTATGTGGAATTTAAAAAGCAAAACAAGTGAACACACAAATCAAAACAGAACCAGACTCACAGATATAGAGAACAAACTGCCAGAGGGGAGAAGGGTAAAGGGTTGAGTGAAATAAATGAGGGATATTAACAGGGACAAATTTCCAACTATAAAATAAATAAATCATGAGGATACAATATATAGCATAGGGAATATAGTCAACAATATTGTAATAACTGTATTATAATGGTAACCAGCCAGTAACTTGTTATACTTGGTAACAAGTTTCCAAGTGTGACATGGTAACTGGACAGTAATGTGGGGATCATTTTATAAAGACATGAAGATATCAAATCACAAAATATCACAATAACACTAATATAAAATTGTATGTTAAAAAGAAAGAAAATAATAGTAAGATTGGAGACCTAAATGCAACCATATCAATTAAATAAATAAATACTTTGGGGGGAGAAAAGTAGAAGGTTTTATTTTTAAATGTTCCTGCTTAATCCAAACATTCAGATATCACATTCTGCAAATCACCAACAGTACTAAAATTAAAGGCAGGAGTGCTAGCTAAATCAGAACATTTAAAGGAATGATTGACATACTTGACAATCTAATGGAGGCAGAGAAACCATAGAATTAAATAAAAGAAAAAAGATAAGTGACAAGCATAGGGAAAAATGTTGTGATGGCATGAAAAAGCTTGTATGAAGAAGGCAATGTAAAAACAAAATGGACTGAGGATATGACTGATGAATCTAGAGAAGGTCTTTGCCGCCCCATGGACTGTAGCCCGCCAGGTTCCTCTGTCCATGGGATTCTCCAGGCAAGAATACTAGAGTGGGTTGCCATGCCCTCCACCAGGGGATCTTCCCAACCCAGGGATCGAACCCGGGCCTCCTGCATTGCTGGCAGATTCTTTACAGTTTGAGCTACCCTAAAAATGACCAGTAAACATTTAATCCAATAGTCAAAGGCATACAAAATAAAATACCAATTCAATATTATTGTTGATCCATTGTGGATAAAGAAAAATTGCTAACTCCTCTGATTGGACAGAGTGTGGATAAAGGGGACTCTCATACACTGGACTATACACAAAAGAAAAACTGGTACTTCCAGCATAAGAGAAAATCAGCTTGGTAACAAGTTTCCAAGTGTAAAATGTGCATACACTTTGAACTAGAATATCTGTTCCAAGGGTTTTTTTTTTTTTAAAGAAATGATGTCACAACTGATCAAAATTCATTTCTGCACTTTTTAAACTTAGAATCATGTAGGTCTTTATTTTTCATTGGCGTATAATTGCTTTACAATGCTGTGTTAGTTTCTGTGGAACAACAAAATGAATCAACTCTGTGTATACATATCCCCTTCCTCTTTGACTTCCTTCCCACTCCACCCCCATCCCATCCGTCTAGGTCATCACAGAGCACTGAGCCGAGCTTCCTGTTCTTTATAGTAGGTTCCCCCCAGCTATCTATTTTATGCCTGGTATGGCACCCCACTCCAGTACTCTTGCCTGGAAAATCCCATGGGTGGAGGAGTCTGGTAGGCTACAGTCCATGCGGTCGCTAGGAGTTGGACACGACTGAGTGACTTCACTTTCACTTTTCACTTTCATGCTTTGGAGAAGGAAATGGCAACCCGCTCCAGTGTTCTTGCCTGGAGAATCCCAGGGACAGGGGAGCCTGGTGGGCTGCCGTTTCTGGGGTCGCACAGAGTCGGACACGACTAAAGTGACTTAGCAGCGCTAATTTCCCAATCTGTCCCACCCTCCCTTTCCACTCCATGTCTACACTATATTAGCAAAAACTTGGCAATCAAAATGTCCATCAGAAGGGAATTAGGTAAATATATTCTGGAGTCACCATATAGTAGAATATTTTATAATCATTAAAAATGTTGGTGGATGACAGATGGATGAATTGTATATTGTATACATATGCAATGGAATGGAATAATGCTATTTGCAGCAACAAGGGTGCAATTAGATATTATCATATTAATAAGCAGAAAAAGAAAGACAAATGCCATATGATATCGCTTATATGTAGAATCTAAAATATGACACAAATGAAGCTACGTTTGTTAACAGGAACAGAATCGCAGACTTAGAGAACACACTGGGGATTGCCAAGCAGGCAGGGTTTGGGGGAGGGATGGAGTGAGAAGTTGGGGTCAGCAGACGTAAGCTTTTATATATTAAAATGGATAAACATGAAATTCATAGTGCATAACACAGCAAACTATGTTCAATATCCTATGATAAACCATAATGAAAAAGAGTATTTTTTAAAATATATATATTATATATATATAATTCAATCACTTTGCTGAACAGTAATAATTAACACAACATTGTAAATCAACTGTACTTCAATAAAAACTGTTGATGGAGGTTTATATGAACAGAGATAAATTGTGGTGATATTAACCCAGGTTCTCTCTCCACCTATCACTAAATCAATGCGTTTATTGGCTCAGGAAAAGAACAAATTAAACTTAATACGTATGTATGTGACTGAAATTTTAAACTTAAAATTAGAAAGCTTAGGCTTAAAGAGCTGACTTTGTGAGAGAAAGATGTTTAGTTTGAAAAGTTTGGTTGTTCGTATTAGAAGTCGAAGTCTTAAAGTGTTAAAACAAGTGATACATTTGGAAGAGTAACTGTCTAGTGAGTTTTTCTCCTTTCTGGGCAAAGAAGCAGCTTTATTTTTCACAGAGAGAGAGTAGAGTAACAAACCTGAACGCCATCAGTGTTCTCTGAAAAGGAATATAATTCTCTGCGTTCGTGTTGACCAAGCTTTGGCAGTGGGGTGAGTGGGGAGAATAGGAACCCAATTTCAATTAAGGCGTACCCGTGAAGAGGGTGCCTATGCTTTACTTCTCTAGGTACTGCCTTTAAAGAAGCTCTATGTTTGGTATGTGTATTAGTTTCAAATTGCTGCTATAACAAATTACCACAAGTTGGTGACTTAATACAATTTATTACCTCATAATCCTAGAGGTCAGAGGCACAAGATCAGTCTCAGTGTGTTAAAATCAAGGTTGTTGTGGACTCTACATTCCTTCTGAAGGCTTTAGGGGAGAATGTATTCCTTGCCTCTTTCAGCTTCTAGAGATTTCCTTCGCCCATAACCCTTTTCTCATTTCTAATGCCAGCAGTGTAGCATCTTCCAGCATCTCCCTCTCTCTGTTTATCTCCTTTGCAGCTTCTGATCTTCGTACTTCCCTTTTCAATAAGGCTCTTACGATTATGTTGGGCCTACCAAGATAATATGATATAATCTATATCAAGATCTTTAACTTAATCACATCTGCAAAGTCCCTTTTCCTACGTAAAGTATCATACTCGTAATTTCTGACCATGAGAATGCACATCTCTGAGGGCCACAGTGGCATGGTACCCGAGCAGTGGGATAGCAATGCCTGTGTTAGGTGTCTCAGCGGTAGTCCCAAGGCTGATCTCAGCTTGGCATCGGGAGGTGACTGAGAGGGTGCAGATGATGTAATACACCGGATGCTTGTGTCCCTCACAATTCACCTATGACATCCTGACCCTGAAAAGTGACAGTGTTAGGAGGTGTGGCTTTTGGGAGGTGATTTGGTAATGAGGGTGGAGCCCTCATAAATGGTGTTAGTGCCCTTATGAAGGAGGCTCCAGAAAGCTCCCTGGCCCCTTCTACCATGTGAGGACATGGTTAGAAGACAGTTGTCTACAAACCAAGAAGTAGGCTCTTAACAGACACTGAATCTGCTGACACCTTGATCTTGGACTTCCCAGCCTCCAGAACCGTGAAACAGAAATGTCTATTGTGTAAGCCACACAGTCTATGGTATACTTAGTTTTAACAGACTAAGGCAGATGGGTTGGTGGTAAGACTTGAAGAGACCTTGTGTTTGGGATAAAGTGGATGCAGAATACACAATCTGACAACCAGCTGTCAGGGAATGATTCCAACTCTCTTACCAGACATAGCAAGAATGAAACCTGCTGCCTAAAGGGCAGATAAAAGGCAGCATAAGACAGAGGAGCATCATTAAGGGTCTAACCTTGTTCTTTCTGCTGCCCAGATGATTCATAGCCCTTGACCATTAACTGAAAAATCACCATGGGTGAAGTGATTGAGAAAGAGAGAAAAAATCCCAAAGTGCTGTGACTATGTCAAACCATAAGTAACCAAGAAAACAGTGAACTAACAGAGTCCACCATGAATTGCCCAGATGGACTTTTCTACTAGTTGTGGTCTTAAGATAAATTAAGCAGTATAACTGTAAGTTTTGTGCACTTTAGTAAATATTTTAAAATTTATAACTAAAACCTATATTTATTAATATGTAAAGATGTCTAATTTATTTTATAAAAAATGCACTATAAAATGATATGTGTTATCCTATTTTAATTGTTACATTGTTTGTTTGGGGTTTTTTGGGAAGCCATAGCTATTTGTTTAAATTTTATTTATTTAGTTTTGGCTGCGCTGTGTCTTCATTGCTCTGTGGGCTTTTCTGCAGTTGTGGCGAGCAGGGACTGCTCGCTTGTTGCTGTGTGCTGGGCTCTCATTTCAGTAGTTTCTCTTGCTGTGGAGCACAGGCTCTAGGGCGTGTGGGCTTCAGTAGCTGTGGCTCCTGGGCTCTAGAGCACAGGCTCTGTAGCTGTGGCACACGGGCTTACTCGCTCCATGGCATGTGGGATCTTCCTGGACCAGGGATCGAACCCATATCTCCTGCATTGTCAGGTGGATTCTTTACCGCTGAGTCACCAGGGAAACCCTGTTATATTGTATTTACATTTGTTTATGCATAGAAAAATGTCTTAAAGATGATGCTTCTAATTAAACATGGGTATTTCTAGGTGATTGGATAATGTGATTTTTCTGTACTTTTTTCTTTACATCTCTCCAATCTGTGCAGTTATTTATACAATGAGCATGTTTTGTTTAAATAATCAGTAAAAACAATAAAGCTATTTCCACTTAGCAAAAGTTATGATAAAGGATGTATGCTTGCTAAGTTGCCTCAGTTTTGTCTGTCACTTTGTGATCCTAAGGACTGTATCCTCCTCTGTCTGTGGAATTCTCCAGGCAAGAATATTGGAGTGGGTTGCCGTGTCTTCCTCATTTATTTTAGATAGTAAGAAGTTGTGGAAAGAACACTGAACCTGCTGCTGGCAAAATAAGATCAGGTGTCACTTTTTAGTGTACTGATCATGTGACTTTGGACAAGCCACCTACAGTTTCTGGGCCCCATCTGAAAACTGAGGACAATGATTCTAGCTATTCTACCTCACAGTGGTACCATGTAGAATGCATCGGGCTTGACATTTAACGTGTTCAGATCAGATCAGATCAGTCACTTAGTCGTGTCCAACTCTTTGCGACCCCATGAATCACAGGACGCCAGGCCTCCCTGTCCATCACCAACTCCCGGAGTTCACTCAGACTCACGTCCATCGAGTCGGTGATGCCATCCAGCCATCTCATCCTCTGTCGTCCCCTTCTCCTCTTGCCCCCAATCCCTCCCAGCATCAGAGTCTTTTCCAATGAGTCAACTCTTCGCATGAGATGGCCAAAATACTGGAGTTTCAGCTTTAGCATCATTCCTTCCAAAGAAATTCCAGGGCTGATCTCCTTCAGAATGGACTGGTTGGATCTCCTTGCAGTCCAACAGACTCTCAAGAGTCTTCTCCAACACCACAGTACAAAAGCATCAATTCTTCAGTGCTCAGCTTTCTTCACAGTCCAACTCTCACATCCATACATGACCACAGGAAAAACCATAGCCTTGACTAGATGAACCTTTGTTGGCAAAGTAATGTCTCTGCTTTTGAATATGCTATCTAGGTTAGTCATAACTTTTCTTCCAAGGAGTAAGCGTCTTTTAATTTCATGGCCGCAGTCACCATCTGTAGTGATTTTGGAGCCCAGAAAAATAAAGTCAGTCACTGTTTCCACTGTTTCCCCATCTATTTCCCATGAAGTGATGGGACCAGATGCCATGATCTTAGTTTTCTGAATGTTGAACTTTAAACCAACCTTTTCACTCTCCACCTTCACTTTCATCAAGGGGCTCTTTAGTTCCTCTTCACTTTCTGCCATAAGGGTGGTGTCATCTGCATATCTCAGGTTATTGATATTTCTCCCAGCAATCTTGATTCCAGCTTGTGTTTCTTCCAGTCAAGCGTTTCTCACGATGTACTCTGCATATAAGTTAAATAAACAGGGTGACAATATACAGCCTTGACGTACTCCTTTTCCTATTTGGAACCAGTCTGTTGTTCCATGTCCAGTTCTAACTGTTGCTTCCTGACTTGCATACAAATTTCTCAACAGGCAGATCAGGTGGTCTGGTATTCCCATCTCTTCCAGAATTTTTCACAGTTTATTGTGATCCACACAGTCAAAGGCTTTGGCATAGTCAATAAAGCAGAAATAGATGTTTTTCTGGAACTCTCTTGCTTTTTCCTTTAACGTGTTATCTAACCCTCAAAACAACTCTTGGGGTGGCTATTATTAACAGCCTCATTATACAAAACCAAATACAGAGAATATGTATTACAGTTCTTTGAAAAATAGAAACCTAAGCTCTTCTTGCAATATCTTCAAGAAGAAACTCTTGCAGTGCTCTCTGTGTTTGTGGGTGTCACATACAAGCTCTTTAAACAGTTTACATATAAATTGATTCCCAGCATGATGATCAACTTCCTTTAAGATATTCAGCAATTTGAAGAGAGATCTGAGAGTTCCCCTCGTGAAGACAGCCTCTTTAAAACTAGGCTTTTCAGTGATATTCCTTCTGTTACTGCCAGCACACTTGATTTAAACTTTGCTCCTGAGAAATAGGTTGTTGAATGAAAGTATCAGTTATATGCCTGTGTTTACTAAATTTGAGGTGGTTCCCAAAGCAGTTCTCTGTGTGTATTTGTGTCACATAAACATATAGGTTTTATATACGTATACATACATATATTCAAATTAAGTGCTCAGCTATCATGAATTACCTAGTACTTCAGTTAAGATGAGATATATTATGGCATGGATATAAATGAGGAAACTAGAGTCAGGAATATGGACCAAGTATATTACCATATGAAATTAAAGTGGCTAGACTAATTCTATATAACCTAATTAGAAAAATGAGTACAAATTAACTTTTTTACCTAAAACCTTTGAGGCTACAAACATTTTAGAATTCAGAGATTTTTGAATTTCAGAAAGATAATCAAATGCATATAACTTATGTAATGTGCTGATGTATAATATAATGTTCCCAACAGGTCTTTGCCCTGTAATCAAGCACATTGTTATTTCTGCAGAGAAATGAATGAATATTCATGCTAACTAGGGTAAATAGTCTTTAAACAGTTGTATATCAGTTCACACTTTGCTGCCAAGTGAGTTTGCCACAAACTTAGCTAGAACTTTTCAGTTCAATTAAATGGGGTGCTTCTGTTTCCAACATGTTTTCAGGTTTTCATTTACTCATTTTCCTGCTCTTGCAATGTGCTGAGAGGGGTTCACAGTTGTAGAAAGAGATAATGTGAAGGTGCCACGTTGACTCCTATCTGAAGCATGATCACTAATGGCAGTAAGAAAGTTGTCTACAGGAAAGAAGTGCTTGCTTCATAGCATCAATGTGTATATGCTCCCAGGATGAATAAAGAGTATCCGTGTCACTGCATGGAAAGAGCTGGTAAACAATTTCCCATGTTAAAGCTTTTAGAAGCCTTTCACTTGTGTGAACTTCTAACTCTCGACCTCTGCTCTATGGGCTCTTGCTAATGGTAATGCTTGTTAGCTATTTCAAGTTCTGATGACCCAGTTACAGTTACTGGCAATGTTGATACACTTAGGACTGTAGATATTTTCATAATTTGATGATTATGTGAGTAAGGTGTGTAAAGGCTGTATTTTTCCTGGATTTGGTAGAACATTTCCATTAGCAATAGGTCAAACATAAAGACTAACATGAGGTTGGAAAAAAGTTTTCCAGCAATGATGCTGCTGTTCAGTTGCTAAGTCGTGTCCAACCCTGGGACCCCATGGGCTGCAGCACACAAGGCTCCTCTGTTCTCTACTATCTCCTAGAGCTTGTTGAAATTTATGTTTATTGAGTTGGTGATGCTATCTAACCATCCCATCCTCTGCTACCCTCTTCTTTTGCCCTCAGTCTTTCCCAATCAAAGCATCAAGGTCTTTCCCAATGAGTCAGCTCTTCATATCAGGTGGCCAAAGTATTGGAGCTTCCACTTCAGCATCAGTCCTTCCAATGAATATTCAGGGTTGATTTCCTTTAAGATTGACTGATTTGATCTTCTTTCAGTCCAAGGGACTCTCATGAATCTTCTCCAGCACCAGCTGCGACTCACACTTTTGTCTACTTCAAAAGAAACCACATGTATAAGTGTTGATGTCAGTGCTTAGGATCTAATAATGGATAGTATATCCATGAAGATATAATGAGGAGAAAGTTTACAGAAATAGTCCTCTCTCTACCTACCCCTCCTCCGCAAATCTTCCAACTATTCTGTTAAACTAGATCCAACTGTGATTGAAGAGAATAGGCGTCTGGTATTTTTTTTGTCTCAAAGAAGGAGCCTCACAATGGCAGGTTAATGTAGAAAAGTCAATCTGGGCAATTCATGGTGGACTCAGTCAGTCCAGTGTTTCCTTACTTACCCATGATTTAACATAGTTACAGAACTTCAAGGCCTTTCTGTCTCTTTTCTCCTTCCCTTCACTCAGGGTGATTTTTCAGCTAAAGGGCAAGGATTTTGAGTCATCTGGGCAGCAGAGAGGACAGGATTTGGTGCTTGATGATGCTCCTTGATCCTATGCTGCCTTTTATTTGTTCAGTGGCCTCTATTCTTGTTACATCTGCTAAGATGGCTGGAGCAAAGGTTTGGTAGAATCTCTCAACAATCTTGAAAGAGCTATCATCCTACTAGGAATGGGGTAACAGACCAGAAAGTTTAGGTACATTTTGCAAGGATCATGTAGGCATACATTGTCTATTAAGCTTCTAGAGATACTTATGCTTTATTAAATTACACATAAAAATATGTAGGGATACTTCTTAAAATCCCTTTCATGGATCGCAGCCTTGTTGTGGCAATGGGACTTGTATAACTCAGTGACTCTATGAGCCATATCATGCAGGGCCACAATACAGACTGGGTCATAGTGAACAGTTCTGATGAAACACGGTCCACTGGAGGAGGAAGTGGCCGACCACTCCTGTATTCTTGCTGAGAGAACCCCATGAACAGTATGAGAAGGCAAAAAGAAATGACACTGGAAGATGAGCCCCATATCTTCCATATGACTGGGGAAGAGCAGAGGGCAATTATGAATAGCTCCAGAAAGAATGAAGCGGCTGGGCCAAAGCAGAAACAATGCTCAGTTGTGGATGTGTCTGGTGGTGAAAGTAAAGTCTGATGCTTTAAAGAACAATATTGCATAGGAATCTGGAATGTTGGGTCCAAGAATCAAGGTGAATTGGACATGGTCAAGCGGGAGATGGCAAGAGTGAACATCGACATCTTAGGAATCAATGAACTAAAATGGATGGGAATGGGTGAGTTTAATTCAGATGACCCTTATATATACTACTGTGGGCAAGAATCCCTAGGAGAAATGGAGTCAACAGAAGAGAATGATGTCAGTTTGTTTCCAAGCCAATCAACATCACAATAATCCAAGTCTATGCTCCAACCACTAAAGACAAAGAAGCTGAAATTGAATGATTCTATGAAGATCTACAAGACCTTTTAGAACTAACATTAAAAAAAAAGTCCTTTTCATCATTGGAACACAAAAGTAGGGAGTCAAAAGATCCCCGGAGTAACAGGAAGTTTGGCCTTGGACTACAAAATGAAGCAGGACAAAGGCTAACCGAATTTTACCAAAAGAACATACTGGTCATAACAAGCATACTTTTCCAACAACACATAAGAATACTCTATACATGACCATCACCAAATAGTCAATACTGAAATCAGATTGATTATATTCTTTGCAGCCGAAGATGGAGAAGCTCTATACAGTCAGCAAAATCTGGACCTGATTGTGGCTGAGCTCATGAGCTCCTTATTGAAAATTCAGGCTCAATTAAAGGAAGTAGGGAAAACCACAAGGCCATTCAGCTATGACCTAAATCAAATCACTTATGATTATGCAGTGGAGGTGATGAATAGATTCAAGGGATTAGATCTGGCAGACAGAATGTCTGAAGAACTATGGATGGAGGTTTGTAACATTGTTCAGGAGGCAGTGAACGAAATCATACCAAAGAAAAATAAAGGCAAAAAGGCAAAGAGGTTGTCTGAGAAAGCTTTACAAACAGTTGACAAAAGAAAAGTGAAACAGAAGGTGCCAGGAGCCAGCATATTGCATATTGAGTGCATATTGCATACTGAGTGCAGCACTTTCCACAGCATCATCTTTCAGGATCTGGAATAGCTCAACTGGAATTCTATCACTGCTGGGAGCCAGCGTGAGGAACTCCGCCCATGACAAAGGTCATGAGGAAGGAGGCTCGGCATACGCAAAGGCGGGATCGAGCCTCAGGGGTCCCCCTGGAAATTCTCGAGTATCTACCCCCAAAACCAGAGTGTGCCTACTTTCTGCTTTGTGCTTTCACCTACACCTCTGACTTTACGGGGAGCTGTCCCCCACTACCTCTCTCTGAAAAAAGAGTTAGCTTACAGCTCCAGTTAATAAGTCCTGGGTGTGACAGTGTTTCAACCTACAAACTCCTTTGGAAGTCCTCTAGCCTGCCTGAATAGGTTTTTCCGGCCACATGTGATTGTTCAGAGCCTCCCAACTGTGAGAGGCAGGAGATGTTCTAAACTGTCTAAACACAGATTCTTTTGAGTAGTTAAAAGATTGATTAGAAACTGTATTGGTGAAGGGTTTTTCACTTATTGGGCCAATGTTTGCTGCTAAGTCTCCATATCCCTTACCTGCTGTGTCCCTGGCAGTGTATTGATTAATATGATTGGTGTAAGTAGTAGCTTTAATGTTTGTAACCTTGGACCCTTGAGTTAATTCTTTTCTTGATTGAGCCCACCTCACCTTTGCCTTATAGGAGTGCAGCTTTGTCCAATGCTTTTTTGGAGGCTGGTGCCTGACTTTGGAATAATCACCTTTAGAGAAAAATAAGTTTCTTAAAATGTTAACAGGCCTCCTGGCCAGAAGATGATGTAAATCACCTGAACTTTTGCATATGATAAGTTTGAAAGTCTGGCTTCGATTAGGACCAGGAGCTGCTGTCCTTGCATGACTCCACCCCTTCCCCCATTATCCTCTATGCATAACTTAAGGTATAAAAACTACTTTGGAAAATAAAGTGCGGGCCTTGTTCACCGAAACTTGGTCTCCCCATGTCACTCTCTCTCTCAAATTCTGGCTGAGTCTTCATCTGGAGCGCGGAACCCGCCATGCTTGCTAATTATGCCTGGGCTTCTAAGATCCGACCGGGGAGGCCTCAGTGTCTCCTCTCCTTCGGGAGAACGGAAGGACGCCTGCGGCCTACGTAAGTGGTGCAAACTTCTTGTCTTGAAGTTTTATTGGTCTCCCGTGTAAACCAAGCTACCCAGCCTCTTTTCTCCACTGAATTTTCCTACTGAGCTATCCTCATTCTATTACTCTTTATATCTTTGATAAATATTTAAATAAATAGGTTGCCTATGCCGTCTCTCCTTCGAATAACCTGGATCAGCCGGGGCTGGACCCCAGCAAGAAGGGAGAAAAGGAAAGATATACCCAACTGAATGCAGAGTTCTAGAGAGTAATGAGTAGAGATAAGAAGACCTTCTTCAATGAATAATGCACAGAATAGAGCAAAACAATAGAATGGGAAAGACTAGAAATCTCAAGAAAATTGGAGACATCAAGAGAACATTTCATGCAAGTATGGGCTCAATGAAGGACAGAAATGGTAAGGACCTAACAGAAGCAGAAGAGATTAAGAAGTGGCAAGAACGCACAGAAGGACTATATATAAAAGGTCTTAAAGACGCAGATAATCATGATGGTGTGGTCTCTTACCTACAGCCAGACATCCTGGAGTATGAAGTCAAGTAGGCCTAAGTGAGCATCACTATGAACAGAGCTAGTGGAGGTGATGGAATTCCAGCTGAGTTATTTAAAATCCTAAAAGATAATGCTGTTCAAGTGCTGCACTCAACATGTCAGCAAATTTGGAAAACTCAGCAGTGGCCATAGGACTGGAAAAGGTCAATTTCCATTTCAATCCAAAGGAAAGTCAACAACAAAGAATGGTCAAACTACTGTAAAATTGCATTACACATGCTAGCAATGTCATGTTTAAAGTCCTTCAAGCGAGGCTTCAGGAGAACATGAACTGAGAACTTCCAGACGTACAAGGCGGGTTTAGAAAAGGCAGAGGAACCAGAGATCAAATTGCCAACATGTGTTGGATCATGGAGAAAGCAAGGGAGTTTCAGAAAAAACAGCTACTTTAGCTTCATTGACTATACTAAAGCCTTTCACTGTGTGGATCACAAAAAACTGTGGAAAATTCTTCAAGAGATGGGAATACCAGACCACCTTACTTGCCTCCTGAGAAACCTGTATGTGGGTCAAGAAGCAACAGTTAGAACTCGACATGGAACAGCAGACTTGTTCCAAATTGGGAAAGGAGTACATCAAGGCTGTATATTGTCACCCTGCTTATTTATCTTATATGCAGAATACATCACGTGAAACGCTGAGCTGGATGAAGCACAAGCTGGAATCAAGATTGCCAGAAGAAATAGCAAAAACCTCAGATATGCAGATGATAGCACTCTAACAGGAGAAAGTGAAACGGAACTGAATAACCTCTTGATGAGGGTGAAAGAGGAGAGTGCAAAAGCTGGCTTGAAACTCAGCATTCAAAAAACTAAGATCATGGCATCCAGTCCTATCACTTCATGGCAAATAGGCCAGGGATAAGTCGAAACAGTGACAGATTTTATTTCTTGGGCCCCAAAATCACTGTGGACAGTGACTGCAGCCTTGAAATTGAGAGACACTTGCTCCTTGGAAGAAAAGCTATGACAAACCAAGACAATGTTTTAAAAAGAAGAGACATCACTTTTGCCAACAATGTTTCATACACTCAAAGCTACGGTTTTTTCCATTAGTCATGAACAGGTGTGAGAATTGGAGTATAATGAAAGCTGAGCTTGGAAGAACTGATGCTTTTGAACTGTGGTTCTGGAGAAAACTCTTAAGAGTCCCTTGACCTGCAAGGAGATCAAACCAGTTAATCCTAAAAGAAATAAGACAGGGGAGCCTGGCATGATGCAACCTATATGGTGGCAAAGAGTCTGACATGACTTAGACTAAACAACAACTTCTTAAAGGAATAAAATGTACAAAATAGGCTCAATTTATGATTAGGAGAAATAGACTAAAGAAGAATGAAAAACACAAGAATAATTAAAACACCTTCCATATAGTCAACATGTATATTATTCCTATAGGTTTGGTATGAGAAAAATTGTATAACTGTGTGTGTACTCATCTAAAGTGACAAGAGACTAGGAGATAAAAATCTCCTAAACATAAACAGCTGTTTTGTTTCCAGTGACAGTGCAAAGAGCCAGGGAAAAATCTATACTAGGTAGTTTAAATTACTTTATTGAGGCTGACTTTGAGTGATTTGGCTCTTATTGTGTACTAGCAAAAATGCCTCTGTGGAATATTAAATTGTGAGAAATTTAAGAAAGTAAATAAAATTTTATTTAAAAAATTATGGAATTAAAAAAAAACTATGTGTTTTACTTCCTTTTCTTTCATTTAAACTCACACACCCACAGTCCACTCACCTTCACTCACCTTCACACACATAACCCACACAAAATATATATGGGATAAGTCTTTTCCAAATCTAATCACAAATAACACATTTTCTAACAAGGGTTGTCCAGGCATTGTTATAGGCTTGTAGGGAATAACATTTTAGTTTAAAATCCTCTAAGCAGACCATATGCCAATTGGTCTTATTAAACCAATGTTGTCCCTATAGAAGACTCAAGTCCTCTTCATTAGCTTTTCATTAAAATGGTGAACTGAATGAATTTTTCAAGATACATACTAGTTAAATGGCTTGTTTTCCATTTTGATGTTTCCTTTGGGCTTCCCTGGTGGCTCAGAGGGTAAAGCATCTGCCTGTGATGTGGAAGACCCAGGTTCGATCCTTGGGTCAGGAAGATCCTCTGGAGAAGGAAATGGCAACCCACTCCAGTATTCTTGCCTGGAGAATCCCATGGACAGAGGAGCCTGGTGGGCTACAGTCCATGGGGTCACAAAGAGTTGGACACGACTGAGCGACTACACTAACACTTAACACTTTGTGTAAAAAAGTTGGGGGAAGTTGAATTAGATGTTGTGTTGAGCTGAGCATGTAGGCATGGCACTCAGCAAGTTTGACTCCCTAAATGGAACCATCAGCAGGGACTCAGAGGGAGGATATTACCTTACGGATTAGGTATGTCTGATATATATGTGTGTGTGTGTGTGTGTGTGTGTGTGTGTGTGCACATGTGTGTGTATGCCTGGATTGACAGTGAAAACGTTTTCACTCCAATTCCAAAGAAAGGCAATGCCAAAGAATGCTCAAACTACTGCATAATTGCACTCATCTCACACGCTAGTAAAGTGATGCTCAAAATTCTCCAAGCCAGGCTTCAGCAATACGTGAACTGTGAACTTCTAGATGTTCAAGTTGGTTTTAGAAAAGGCAGAGGAACCAGAGATCAAATTGCCAACATCTGCTAGATCATGGTAAAAGCAAGAGAGTTCCAGAAAAACATCTATTTCTGCTTTATTGACTATGACAAGGCCTTTGACTGTGTGGATCACAATAAACTGTGGAAAATTCTGAAAGAGATGGGAATACCAGACCACCTGACCTGCCTCTTGAGAAACCTATATGCAGGTCAGGAAGCAACAGTTAGAACTGGACATGGAACAACAGACTGGTTCCAAATAGGAAAAGGAGTATGTCAAGGCTGTATATTGTCACCCTGCTTATTTAACTTCTATGCAGAGTACATCATGAGAAACGCTGGGCTGGAGGAAGCACAAGCTGGAATCAAAATTTCCAGGAGAAATATCAATAACCTCAGATATGCAGATGACACCACCCTTATGGCAGAAAGTGAAGAGCTAAAGAGCCTCTTGATGAAAGTGAAAGTGGAGAGTGAAAAAGTTGGCTTAAAGCTCAACATTCAGAAATCTAAGATCATGGCATCTGGTCCCACCACTTCATGGGAAATAGATGGGGAAACAGTGGAAACAGTGACTGACTTTATTTTTCTGTGCTCCAAAATCACTGCAGATGGTGACTACAGCCACAAAATTAAAAGATGCTTACTCTTTGGAAAGAAAGTTATGACCAACCTAGATAGCATATTAAAAAGCAGAGACATTACTTTGCCAACAAAGGTCCATCTAGTCAAGGCTATGGTTTTTCCAGTGGTCAGGTATGGATGTGAGAATTGGACAATGAAGAAAGCTGAGCGTGGATGAATTGATGCTTTTGAACTGTGGTGTTGAAGAAGACTCTTGAGAGTCCCTTGGACTGCAAGGAGATCCAACCAGTCCATCCTTAAGGACATCAGTCCTAGGTGTTCATTGGAAGGACTGATGTTGAAGCTGAAACTCTTAATACTTTGGCTACCTGATGCAAAGAGCTGATTTATTTGAAAAGACTCTGATGCTGGGAAAGATTGAGGGCAGGAGGAGAAGGGGACGACAGAGGATGAGATGGTTGGATGGCATCACTGACTCAATGGACATGGGTTTGGGTGGACTCCGGGAGTTGGTGATGGACAGGGAGGCCTGGCGTGCTGCGGTTCATGGGGTTGCAAAAAGTCGGACACGACTGAGTGACTGAACTGGACTCTAAAAGGCTCATTAAACTTGATAAGAAAAACATTGAGACCCCAATATAAAAAAGAAGAAAGGATATGAACAAACAATACATACCAACAGAGATAATTAATAAGGAAACATACGGGAAGATGTTTAACCTTGCTAGTTATCAAAGAAATACAAGCTAAAACAGCACTGTGTTAATACCATACCATTTAAATGTGTAAAGGAAATTATATCCTGATGATTTCTACCACACATTTAAAGGAGAATTGACATCAGTCCTTTGCAAACTCTTCTAAAAAATAGAAGAGGGAACACTTTCTTCTTTTGTTGTCACTGGAAATTAACTTTATTGAGATTCCGCCAGTTGTACAGTCTATTCCGATACTAAGCCCCTTCTTCCTTTGCAATTCAGTCCTTCTTAAGTGGTCCCATGAACCCTTTCTTCTCTCCCACAATCTGGAAGCAGCCATAGCCAAATTTGGAGGTGGTGTCAATAAACTTGAAGTTAACTTACTGTAGGGTCTGCTGTTTGGTCCGCATCAGCAAAGACTTGCACAGGCTGAGTACTCTCTTCTTGGTTCCTACCAAACAGTCTTTGAGCATAACAAAGTCGTTGGTCACTTTACCACAGTGGATACAGCCACCCAAAGGGCTGATGCTTTTGGGTGTAATCAGTAGAGGCATTGTTCTTGATTATTTTGCCATTCTCGATGAGGTAGCCCTGGCCAATCTTATAGATCTTCTTGTTGATCTTGTACAGTGATGGCAGCCTTTCTGCCTAGCCCAAGCCACAGAAAGACCATCCAGGCAAGATGACACACCCAAATACAGGCAGCCTCGTGAAACTCTTGGTGGGTTTTCCAGGGTACCTTCTTGGTGTACCAATGGCTGCTGATCCCTTTGTAGTGTTTGCCCTTGGTCGTCCCAATGACAAATAATCGTCTCACCCTACTCAAATATGTGGTTCACAGGGACCTGCTGCTCTAGTTTCTTATGGGCCCAGTCCAATTTTTTTGGCCACAGGGCCTCTGTTCACCTGGCTCTCCGTTAGGTGGGCCTTCTTCTGGCATAGAGGAAGCAGGCACATCTGGGTGAGGGCTGAAGTTCCTCTCCAGCTGCTTCTTGCTTTCTACATACTGTCACTTCTTACAGTATTTGGTGAGGCGTTTGTCTTATATTTAATCCCAGTTCTAATAGAAACACCTTTTGCACTCATTGCTGATATGCTTGGCAAAGACGGACTTAAAGGTCTGGAGGCCCCATATGGTTTCCGTGCAGCCCACAGTGCCCACAGTCATAAAGGGCATAGTCTCCACTATGGTCACAACCTCCACAACTTCTTTCTTATGCACTTTGGGCCCTGGTCTATCAACCTTTCTCACAACATGGGTCATGCCAGCCTGGTAGCCAAGGAAAGCTGAGAGGTACACGGGCTTGGAAGAGCCATCCTTGGGGAAGCCTGTCACCTTCCCCTGGTGCTGGCTGCTGCACTTCTAAGGCAGGAAGCCCAGGAACCAATGCCTGGGAGACATCCTGCCATCAGATGCTGCCTGTAGAAGTCCAAGAATCCTTTCTGACTCATTCTGTGAAGCCAGTATGACCCTGATACCAAAGCCAGACAAAGACATCACAAGAAAACTACAGACCAATATCTTATAAATATAGATGCAAAAATCTTCAACAAAATACTAGCAAAGTAAATACTAGCAACATATAAAAATATAATACACCATAACCAAGTAGGATTTATCCGCTCAAAGCATGGGTAATCCAATACACAAAAATCATTCAATATAATATACCACATTAATGCAGTGAAGAGAAAAAAACAACATGATCGTCTCAACAGACACAGAAAAAGCATTTGGCAAAATCTAATATCCTTTCATGAAAAAAAAAAAAAAACTCAATAAACTGAAAGTAGAATGCCCTCTGCCTAATACAGGCCATGTCTAAAAATCCACAACTAACATCATTCTTAAAGAAGGAAAACTAGATCCTCCAAGGTTAGGAATAATACAAGAATATCTGCTCTTATCACATCTATTCAGTGTTATACTAGAGGTACTAGTTAGAGCAATTAGGCAAGAAAATGAAATAAAAGACATCCAGATTGGAAAGACTCTCTTACATTCTATTTATCTGTGTACCTGTTTTAATGCCTATATGATATGACTATATCTTTTAAATTATTTGTATGTACAGACAAGGATGGACAAAGAACGTGGACACAGGAAACCAAGTGATCAGTTAGCATGCTATAATCATTGGGATCACACTCCTTCATTTCCTTCATTAATTATTAAGATTATGAATCGAACACAATATTCTTTGGTATTGTGATGCTGTTATATTTAAAATATTTTAAAAATACTTGAAGGAAAATTTCTGAGTGTTCTTTTGGATTTTCCTGGCATAGCCATAAAGATGTGTGTGTACTCTGGATATCTAGAAGATAATTCTGACCAGGAGAAAACAGCAGGTGATCATAACAGCACTGGAAGATGCAGCCCAGTGGAGGCAGATGGGAGCCCACATCCTCTGCAGAGCAGCCTGGCTAACATTGTCTCCTGGAAGAGCAACCAGGCTGGTGGGGGTAAACATAGGCTTCCTCACTGATCAAGGCTAGGACAACAGACTCTGTGCACCATGAAGAAGAAATTTATAGTTACAGTAATGGTGATCTTGAGGAATAAAAGGCAAAGTGGCTCAGTCATTTCTGACTCTTTGTGACCCCATGGATTATACAGTCCATGGAATTCTCCAGACCAGAATATTGGGGTGGGTTGTTTTTCGCTTCTTTGGGGGATCACCCCAACCCAGGGACTGAACCCAGGTCTCCCTCATTGCAGGCAGATTCTTTACCAGCTGAGCCAAAAGGGAAACCTGACCTTGAGGAATGCTTCTTATATAAATCACATCAAGAACATCACTGGATCTTGAAACAAAAGTTAAAAAAAAAAAGATATATTTCTAAAGCAGAATACATGCATATTTACATATCATAATGTACACAATTCACGTTTACACTAGGTGAGTACTTATATAAGGTATTTTTGCCGCTACCCACATCAAGACACTACTTTTCTAGCGTCACCAGCAGGTTCTTGATGCCCACTGATGGCTGATACCCCAGCCAAAGGCAACCACTCTCTGACCTGTATAACCATAGACTTAGGTTTGTTGACTTTGAACTTGACAAATATGGGATTGCTCAGCATGTTCTCTTTGTGTCCCATTTCTCTTGCTAAGCATTACGCTGGGAGATTCCTCCGTGATGCACATGTGCATTCTGTTTCAGTGCTGTGTAGTACAGGATTTACAATTCTTATCATCTGCCTCCTGTAGAACATAGAAAGGCTAGCAAATTTCCTTTTATTTAAATTTCACTCTGATGTTAAACAAATGCAGGATTATATAAACTATCTTAAGAGGAAAAAGTTTAAAATAATAATAATAAAATAATTTCCCTAAGAGCATTTGGCCCTGATAGGAGGACAAACAGAGTCAGCTGGAGAACTGTTGCTTCTAAACAAATAAAATGGGCAGATGCTTGGGAAAAATCTGTACCACTGTATGGCAATCCTGTGGAGAGGGTAGGTGAAGTAGAAGGACCAATCAAGTGGCAGAAGTGGCAAACAAGGGAAATTCACAAGCCTGGGAGGGTTTGCAGGGAGCACACAGTGGTCACACGACCCTTGCAGTGTGAGTCTGTCCTATTGTAAAGCTATCTTGCCTGTTTCAGGCAGAAGATCAGGTTAGGTTCAGATGAGGAAAAGCTTTCATTTTGGTCATAGTTGTCAGAAAGCGACTTTTTTCAAACACCAGGTTTCTAGACAACAGCAAACAACCTTTGGTTGTAAAAGGAGAATCTGTTCCTAAGAGCTATAAACCTCATTCCAGAACTTGCTCTGGGAGGACATCAGAGGTTATATTATGTTAAATAGTAATAGTAGTAATAATATTAGTGTAAGTGTTCTTATTTAATGGGGAGGTTGGGGCACGAGTTTTCTCTATTTATAGCTGGTGACCTTCTCAGTGGTTCTTCTCCTTCTTAGAGACTGGTGTACGAATCTTTATTTCCTAGAAAGGAAAACTAATTATTAACTTGTGAATATCTACAGAAGTTGGCAGGTAAGCTTGTTGGCTGCTCATTAATCCAGCTTTCTATTGACAGAGAAAATTTCTTTGTTTGTCATAACTAAACAAATTAAAATGTATAGAACATGTTTTGAGCAGTTAAATAGTTTCAGTTTCTCTATAATTAAGGTAAAATAAGCTGGCAGTCACTAAGGTCTGTGTGACCTTGGGGAAATTAGTTCTTGGAGTCTGGGTTTCCTCAACTGTAAAACTATGACTTTAAATTGAGAATTCTAAAGTGCATTTTTAAATGCTAATATAATAAATTTCTAATTCAAGTCATGTAGAAAATCTAAAAAAAATTCCCCTTAAATGTTAGGCTTAGCCTTACATCAGCATTGACTCCAGGAACCCAACATTTGATTTTGAATGACTTTGAATTATATTCTGCTTGAATCTGGGTGCTACATTTAGAGCTCACAGTGTACCCCATTGAAGCAGCAGGGAGGCACCAGGAGGCAAAAGAACAATTACTTCTTGAAAAAGAGTGATGAGACCCTGACAATAGAGTGGTCTTTTCAGTTTAGATAGAGAAAGTGCCAAATGACAGATAACATTAGATTAATTTGAGATCCAGAGAACATTTAGGTCAGGCTAACAAATTTATCTTTATTTGTGCTCTTAGCAACCTGTGTACCAAGTGTTTATTACTCTTGGACAGGTGCCTTCTGTTTATCTGGGAAGAGCTCATTGAGACATGAGTGTCCATTACATAGGTGTGACATTAAGTGATAGGGAGTTGCGTGTCAAGCCCATGTTGTAAGAGACTGTGTTCTATGAGGAGGAAATGTTTATGATTAAGAATTTCTTAGATAAAATGTAGGTTTAGGCTAGATTTAAATTATCCTGAATTATAAGATGATTGCCAGGGAAAACATATGGTCATACTCCATGGATTTGTGCTTATTTCAGGCAAAATCATTCCTGACACCCATTCCTCCTTTTACTGCCCAATATTCAGCTGTCAAGTGCTGATGCAAGGCACGGAAATTCCATTTTTCTTTTCTCCTGCAGAAAGCACAAAGATCCTCCCATGCAATCTTCTAGGCTATTGTCATATGGTATGATTTATGTATTTCTTGTATGCTTCTTTCTTTTTAAAACTGGAAGTATATTCTTCTGTTTTATTGGACTATTTATTCTCTTGACACCCTTGGATGTGAGTTAATGGAACCATGATAAAAGGATAGAGAAGTAGAACAAACAAGCCTGATGGTATAGATTCAGGACTGCCTGACAGATTAAAGATGGCAAGGATAGGAACAAAAGATAAAAATCACCCGACTCATGTGTACTAGGATGGTCCCAATAAACCAGTGCTTGAAGGTTTTGCTACACTGACTCTGAAAAATAAATGCAGAAAAGACTGAATTATGACTGTAGGGATTAAGGAAACATGTTTGCTTTCCTTAAAAAGTTTAATTTTGATACATTAAATGTAAATGCTTAATCTAATAGCCTAGCACAATACTTTGCACTAAATGAGCTTTTAATAGATATTTGTCGAATAAAGTCAGGGAAAGGAGTTGGTACATGTGAGGTCAAGGAGATGGAATAGGCAGACACCTATTAGTTTGTCTGCCACCAGCTGACAGGTCCTGCTGGTTGTGATTGGTGTAGGGATGGACACCCAAACTGAAACAATCCTGGTACCTTCTCTCCACAGTGATGGCCCAGAGAAGTGCCTTAAACAAAATCCAAGCCAACTGGAAGGCCTCCCCAGTACTTTTAAAATTGTAAACATGGAAACTCATGATAAAGCTGGGAAAATGTAAGCGTGAAGACTGCTGGTTGTCTCTCTTCCATCAGGTTAGTTCAGTCACTCAGTTGTGTCTGGCTCTTTGTGACCCCATGGACCACAGATCAGGAGGAAGTAAGCCTGATGTGGAGAAGTTAACCCACAGACAGAGACAAGAAAGGGAGAAAAGTCCTGGCCACATTTATCCCTGGCTCCAGCTGTTCCCCCAGCCCAGTTTTATCCTTGCCTCTTGTGAGATTTGATCACTTGAGCCAACCCTACCTCCTTCACAAAAGCTTAAAAAGTCCTCACTAATACAAGGGACACTTAAAGTAGAAGTAGAACTGGGCTGATTTGAAAGCAACTAGACTCTTCCCACGTGGCGCTAGCGGTTAAAGTATCTACCTGCCTGCCAATGCAGAGGAGGTAAGAGACATGGGTTTGATCCCTGAGAAGGGAAGATTCCCTGCAGGAGTGCATGGCAGCCCGCTCCAGTATTCTTGCCTGGAGAATCTCATGGACAGAGGAGCCTGGAGGGCTACAGTCCACGGGGTTGCAAAGAGTCGGACAGGGCTGAGCAAGCATGCACAGACTCTAAGCACTGTGAGGATCATGTCTTTTGTCTTTCATTCACAGTGCTTGGTGCAGGTGGTAATCGATAACTGTAGAGTCAATCCAAATATATTTATTAAGTATCCAGGAAACATGCTAAGTCCTGGGAATAAAACAGTGAGCAAGACAAATGCAGCCCTTGCCCTTGAGAAGCTTTAAGTCAAGAAAGAGCACAGACATAACTGGCAGTGGTGATAAAAAGTGAGGCTTTCTTGACAGAGGAGTATTTAATTAGGGTTATTGGCTGACAGATAGATAGCCTAGATAATCTAGGCTATCTAAGCAAAGAAGGAATTATTAACTAACGGGCTGTTTCAGAGAACCCGAGGGAGAGAATGCAGCCTAACCTTAGAGAGGACAGAGAGAGGGACTGGAGAGACACTGTCCACCAGAAGTGTTCTTTCTGACTCTCCTCTCTGCTTCTCTTCATCTGTTCCCCAAGATGGTTCACCAGTCTGAGTGCTATTCTAAAGCACTGGTCACAGCTCCCAAGAACAAAGCTATCTAAGGAAAATAAATTGCCTAGGATTCCTGTGAAGAGGAATACCTAGTTTGAAGTAATCCTCGGATGAGTTGGTGGGCTGAGTGGGTGAGCCCTGAGGACATGCTCAAATTGCACAAGCTGAGTGCTACAAAATCTACACATAAACCAAGAAGAGTGAGTGTGACTGAGGAGGGACAAGGTTAGAAAGGACAGGGAGGAGGGAAGAAACTGCATGACTACCCTTCTCCTCATTAACAACAGATTACAGAAGTTGAAAGATATTTGATGACCAGATATTTGTAATGATAATGGTGATAGCGAACTGAGTTCTGTCTGGGTTGGAACAAATGAGACAGTCCATGGCAAGAAGGAAGGCAGCCTTCTTATACAAGTTAGAAACCCAGCTACCTGGATAGGCTCATTCTCTCAATGCTGCCAGAGGAGGAACTCTGATCGGCTGGTCTTGGGACTGGTCTGTTTGACAGGTGAGTGGGATCATGTACAAAATGACAAGGAGGTAGACGAATAGTTAAGGGGATTCTTGTGAACTGGTCAGATGTTCTGAAAAGTCTTCAATACAGGGAGGAAATGGGTGTCCAGGAAACATATAAGAGAAGTGTCTCATGCTAAATATTCTTCAAATAAAAGAATGAGTTAAACCAGATTTTCTCGTATGATTTGTCAAAAGCTGTGATATATACAGGAGGGAAAAAAAAAAAAACAACTATGAGATAGTTGAAGTCAAGAGTAAGAAAATGCCATGAGGCAGAAAGAGTAAGTAGAATCTGTGATCGTGAGTGAAGCAGAAGCTGAGGCAGAGGCGGACTTCTCTGACGTGGGGAGGGCCAACAGCAACCTTGTGAGCCGCTGAATGCTGTTCTCAGTGTCCTTGCGGTCCTACTCAGAACAGAGAGCTATTATTCCCAAGACCTGGTGGTTTAAATGCTGGACTTTTCCTTGTTTTTCTTATTTCCTTATTTTCTCCAGTATTCTTATAACTACCGTGGTTGAGCTGTCCTGAACATATTTATGTTTCTGAGAATCTGAAAGAGCTTAATAACCAAACAAGCAAAGAAAGAGAGAAAAGAGGGAGGTAGGAAGGGGCAGAGTGTGAGAGAGGAGGGAAAGAAGGAGAAAGAGAAAAAGAAGTGAGAAGGCTCCAGGCTAGCATGTGAATTTTTATAATTGACTTAAGAATTAAGTTCTACCTTTAGACAATGGAATTTTTGCACCTTGTTTTATGTCCATGGATATGTTCCAGTGTCTCCTAGTTTACAGTCTATGGGAACTTGAATAGAATTTGTATCTTATTGTTATGTGAAAATTGTATAAATCTTAATTACGTTGAATTGGTTCACAGTAATTTTCAGGTCTACTATATCCTTCAACTTCTCTGTGTATTCATTCTATTGATTTTTGAGAGTTTGATATTGAAACTCCAACTAAAAATCTACCCAAAATTTATTTATGTAAAAAATAATTGTAAGATAGTGGAACTATATGTAACGTTGTTTTGTATTTTCCAGGTTTCCTGTAAATATGTTATCATGTGCTGTGTGCGCCCAGTCACTTCAGTCTTGTCTGATTCTGTGACTCTATGGACTGTAGCCCGCCAGGCTCCTTTGTCCATGGGATTCTCCAGGTAAGAATACTGGAGTGGGTTGCCTTGCCCTCCTCCAGGGATCAAACCCACATCTCCTGCGTCTTCTGCATTGCAGGTGGATTCTTTAATGCTGAGCCACTGGGGAAGCTCAAAATATATCATACTTTCATAATTAAAAAAAATTTTTTTTAAAGAGTCAAATTCTCCCCTTCAACTGGGTTCCTTTCTCAGAGTTTCTGTTTGCCTCTCCATACCTGCTTTTTTATTCCCTATAATCCTTTTTCTCTCAGACTCCATGTAAAAAACCTATCCTACCAGTCTTTCTCATTTCCCTTTCTATTTAGTTACAGATAGTGATGTGCAGATGCTAACCGGGTTATTTAACACTTGACTTATGCAAATTTGACCTTATACAAATTATTACATAAGGCTCATAATAAAATTTTAGAGATGTAGACAATTTTGCATTATGTATGGAAACAAAAAGTATTCTAGTGTGTAGATGAATGCTAAGAAGCAAGGCCTAAAATAGCCCTTACGAGGAAAAGGACAATTGCTCCTGACCTTTGCTGTCTCTCCATCCCTGCATTGACGGGTTCCTTCACCTCCACTGTGGTAGGATCTGCAGTGAAATGCTCAGGCCTGGGGTCCCACTGCTGGGCGAGTCACACCCTTTTTCTATCATTTGCTGGCTGAGTGACCTTGGGTAAATCATATAATATCTCTAAACCTCAATTACCTAACCTACACAGTAGAGATAATAAGGTTTCATTCCTTGGAGTTGCTATAAGAAATAATCAGATAGTGTTAGCATAATGCCCAGCCTGTAGTGAATATCCTTGCCAAGAAACTGAGAGCCTGATACTACTTACCCTAATGATAAGATTCTTTCTTTCCTGACTGACTAGTTAAGCCCTTTTCAACTTTTGAGTCATGAAAAAACAAGGGATCAACGGCACATACTGGAGAGCATCAGTAGTAGAAATGTAGTCCTCCGGGGCTTCAGATCAAAAACTATTCCTTTTTTCAGATGTGAATTGGATGGATCTGAATTCGTATGAAGTGAATTGCATGTTCTTCTTAAATGCTTTTCCAGGTGTTTGGCAGGGCTCTCAATTTCCTCTTTCCAGATTCCTTTCTTTCATTCCAGGCTCTCTTGCATAAATAGATGTGAGGGGAAAAGCACTTAAATTGAGTTTAGAGGAGGAGAAGGAGGGTTCAAGGTTTGTAACCTAAATAGTCTCCCTATTAAAAACAACTTCCTGCAGAAACTCAGGTCACATGCCTTTAAACTACAGTACAGTGGAATAAAACACTTCTCAGCTCTCATTGAATGGGGAATTTATCAGGTTGCCTTTTTAAAAATCTCCTTTTGTGGAACCAGTGAGAGTCTCGGGAACCATGTTCATATCCATAATAATGAAGCCAGATAAGGGTGCACGACTCAGATTCTGCCCATCAAAAAATGAACTATCCAAGCACCATGTGAAAAGCTTTGATAAGGCTCTGGGAAGACAGTTTATGCAGTCCATTTGTCGTTGAATATGGTCTCATCCTTAGCACAACATTTTTAAACAGCTTGATTTTTTAAAAAATCAATAGTCCTTGAGTAAGAATGATATCAGGACAACAATCTTCAATTTAATATTGAGGGCTTTTTTCACATCTCTTTTAGCTTTAAACCAACTGGCTTGTATCAAAGTATAAATTCCAACAATGATGTTCCAATGCTTCCAGATTAATCCTTTCTTACTTTTGTCATGTAACACAGGTACAGACTCTTTTCTCTCTTACCAGTGGTTTCTGAATTTGACTTTTGAGCTGGGGAAACTCTTATCAAATAAAATCTTACTCAGAAGTCAACAGCAGAGAGGAACAGTTTAGGAAGTTCTCCTATCAGGAAGATTGTTGGAAAACCACCGCCCTATGCCAGGAATGCTTTGTCTGACTGGCAGACTTCATAGCCAGAATAGAGAAGCAATCAACATGCAATTTGCTCAAAGGATGACAATTTATTAAGTAGCACACAAATAGAAAATAATAATATATAATAGCTACATTCATGAAAAAGTTGCTTTACAGTATTCTGCTTTGCCACTAGGCATAGAAACGGCTGCAGGTTCAAGACTGCATTTTCAGGTCTGCATTCTCTGCTTTCGCCAAGGTGTGACAGGCTGGAGTTCTGGAGCAACCCATAATAAGCAGTTGGCTTTCTTGCCTCTCTCCAGAATGAGCTTCCCCTCAGTAATTAGTTTGCACACATCCTAAGTCCAGGCCTTTCAATTCTGGGGACTGATCACTGGAAATGTGGGTCCAGACCATGGCCCACCCAAAGATGGTACAAAGACATTCTCCCAAACTGCTCTGACTTTGACATAAGACTGGAGAGAATGGAATGTTTCCTCCAACCCAAGCATGATACATTTTTTTTAAAAAGGATCCTAGAGGCATTATTTTATAATAACAACCCCTTGTATTATTTTTGAGAAGACTAACCATCCTTACAATGAGCCCCATTTTCTAACTCCAGAGTGAAATCCTGGTTTTTTGTAAACCTAGAAAGGCAAAGCTTTTCAAGTTTCTAAACAAAAAGTTACCCAGCAGACTAGTGGAGTAGGGCAAATACAGTAGCATGGTCTTACTTGTATAGCACAAAACTAGGTATATCAATGCATCAGGAATTTTTCAGAGGGTAAGACAGTCGTGATTGTGCATTTTCCTTTTGAACCCTTGCATTGAAAAGTTCCTTTTGTTCTGTCTCCCAGTTTCTCTGCCATTGTTCCTTCCATGCAGGCCTGCACCATTCCCCTGAGCTGCTGCTAGTCTTATCAATAAGGAGGTTTATGCTTCATGTCTGTCTCCTTATAACCGACTCCTTTTCACTAAGGGTAGTAAGGAGTAAGGCTGTCCTGGAGCTCTGTCACACAGGCTCCTTATGATTGTTAAATTTTCAAAAATGTTGCAAGCCACTCCTAAAAATTGAATTGTGTAAACTTAGAACTAAGCTAATTTTTTAAAAATAATAAACACTCAAAATTCGTCACTTCTTTGCTATTTTACAACTGCCTGCATTTATTGTGTTTATGGCAGAAATTTCATAGAAGGTTATGCTATTCTGTGACTTCTTTCCATTCTACATTCAGTGATATCAGGTTGGCAACTTGAAATCAATCATTGCAAGAGCATTTACGCTATGGAAATTGTTCAATACAAAAAAGTTAGGGCTTTTTTATTTTCTGGAGAGCTAGTTGTTAAATGTTTACCATCACATTCTTGGCAAAGACAGTGTCAATGGATGTCTATTTCTTTGTGGATGCCTGACCAAACCCTGACTTAAGTTTCCACGACTGGTTTGCGGGACAGTTTCCCATCAACTAGCTATTTTCTAATAATGCTGTGAACTCTGATGGTCACAAGTGGTTTCCCTTGTTCTTCAGTGATCACTAGTGAACACTGAAAATCAGTAGTAATGAAGAATTGAATTGCTGCTGCTACTGCTGCTAAGTCGCTTCAGTCGTGTCCCACTCTGTGCGACCCCATAGATGGCAGCCCACCAGGCTCCCCCGTCTCTGGGAGTCTCCAGGTAAGAACACTGGAGTGGGTTGCCATTTCCTTCTCCAATGCATGAAAGTGAAAAGTGAAAGTGAAGTCGTTCAGTCATGTCTGACTCTTAGCAACCCCAGGGACTGCAGCCCACCAGGCTCCTCCATCCATGGGATTTTCCAGGCAAGAGTACTTAGGTTTCAACAAAAAATAAAAACACTGTGTCAATCAACTGTGTGGGTAACACCTTACATTGTTAGAAAAGCAGCAAAGATATGGAACTCATAAATCGATTGCATAAACATATCGGACAGAGATAGAGAAGAAGCTGTCCCAAGAGGAAGGACATAAATTGAGTTAGGTGAAAAGAAAGGAATGTATGTAACGAGAAAATGCATTGAATGGGTCCACAATTGGGGGATATGTGAACTTATTAGCTAGAGTCTGGGATATTTTTGCTAGGCAATAGTTTGTCATTGGTAGAAAGAAGATTTTACTGAAGTTAGAGGGTTAGATCATAGAAGAATGAGTTAGTGAGCATCTAATGGTGATTATCATATGTGCTCATGCTCAAGGCCAGGCCTACCTGTGTGTGGGAGGGATGTGTTCCTTGCTGGTGCCTTTCTGTATTGTGGCCTTTTAGGGATGCCATTGAATGTGTCTGCTTTCCTGGAACTCGGGACCTTTACATCTCTGAATACAGGCAGTGTTCATCTCTGCCTAAGTCGCTAATGTACCTCTAGTCTCCAGTGCTTTTCTAGCATTAGCCTCTCTCCTTGATGATTACTCCTAACAAAATTTTCATTGATAGATAAGGTGTGTCTGTTTCAAATAGGGCTGGGACTAGGGTGATTGTTTCTGGCGCAAAGTTTAAAGGACAAAAACTTCATAATCAAGATAAATACTTTAATGCAATGTTTCAAGATAGCAAAATTAATGTAAAAATCCACAATTTTTTTATTAAATATTCCAAAAACTTGGATGAAATATTCACATTTTAAATAACAACAGCATCATAGTTTAGTAAGAAGAGTGAGAGTTCTTATTTGTAAACCAGTCTTCCAAATGAACTGCTTTCTTTCCATTCTCTCCTTTCTTGTGAGCGTTTACCCAGTTATTTCCTCTCTCTCTTAGACCTTTAGATTCCTCTCAGGGACGACTTGGTCCCCAAAGGCTACAAACTGCTTAAGCATCAGCTAGCTTTAAAACAAAACATAGACTGCCTCACCTCAATTGCCTTGACTTCCTTCCAGCTGTCGACTCTCTGATCTTCCCTTTACATGTTTCCAGTTTCTTGAAAAAAAAAAAAGAGTCCACGTTCAGTATCTTTGTGTTCTCACTTCCCATTGGTGTTTTCTCACTGGACAATATTGATTATTCCTGATGTGCTGTTTTTTTCTTTTTTTCCATACTCCATGGCTTGTGGGATCTTAGTTCCCCAACCAGGGACTGAACCCAGATCTACAGCAGTGATACCCATGTCTTAACCACTGGACGGCCAGAGAAGTCCTCATCCCTGTCTTCTTGAGGAATCTCTTCTCTTTTGACTTCTATGATGCCACGTTTCTCCTGCTCCCCAACTTTCCTCCTCAGACTTTTTGCAGGCTTGTTTATTCTTGCCCTGTCTAAAATGTCGGTAATTCCCCTGAGCTGACGTTAGTCCTCTTCTCCTCTCTTTCCTCCTTTGGTGACCGCGTACCTCCCCACAGCTCACTGTCACCAAGGAGCACATGACTCTTATCCACTTCCAAGTCTTTCCTGAGCTACAGATTCCTACATAAACCATCCCCCTTGGCCCTCCCTTAGGAAACTCAAATTCAACATATCCAAACGGCCATCATTTGCCACCGCCTCAGTCTGCTTTTCCCAAACTGTTCAGGTGGCCCTGGGAAGCCAACAAAGAAGACACTTGAGTCTTCCCTTTCAACGGCCTAGGGCTCAGGAGCCCCGAATGCCCTTGGAGATGCCACCTCCGCCATGGAAGGAGCTGCCAATGGAGGCCCCAGGGCCCCTTTCAGTATCTGTGCACTCCCCTGGGACACAGAGCTCCTGGAGGCCGTCCTCCCATGGTCTGCTCAGGGCATCCGTCCCACTCTTCCTTTCTGCCACCCCACTGCCTTTCTGCCCTCCCTCCCTCTGTGCAGAAATACGAGCCTTCTTGTTTCCTCTGCACCTTTCATCTCCCCACCTTCCTTCCTTCAGTTAAAGCTTCAGAAAGACCATCCCCAGCCACTTGACATAAAATCAGCAGCCCACTCCCCTGCTGCCCCTCGTGCCCTCATCTGCTTCACTTTTGTGCACATCGCTTATACGCATCTGACTTAGATCAATATTTATTTGACTGTTTATTGTCCTTTCCCATCAGTATGTATACATTTCCTGAAAACAGACTCTATTTTATAAACTCTGTAAAATCATTACCTAAAACAATGTCTGACATTTAGTAGATGTATAATAAATGATTGTTAAATGAATGAACGATGATTTCCTGTCACATCCACTCTAACATGTATCATCTCTATTAGTGTCCTCTTTCACACATTCAATACATGTTGCCCTCGACCCTTGGCTGAGCCCTGCACAGAGCTGGGGCCCGCCTGCTGCTTCAGATTGCCCTGTCTCCAGCCAATACTTTTGGAACTGTCCGCCTCACTGGTCTCCATGTTTTCAGTCAAGCCTCCCTTTTACCTCTTCATCATGCTGTGCAAGATTCTCTTTCCAACTTAGCTCAAATTGATAGTTTTTCTCTGACATTTTTTTCAACAACTTCAGGGGAATTGTTGGACGTTCCCTGAGTCCCAGTGTATCTTGTAGAAGTAGTTACCACAGCTCATATACCATGGCACTTTGCTACACTTACTTACACAGCTATTATACTCTATTTGAATGCAAGCCCATTGAGGGCAGATGCTACCATTTATTTGCCCCGGATGGAGGAGCCTGGTGGGCTGCAGTCCATGGGGTCGCTATGAGTCGGACATGACTGAGCGACTTCACTTTCACTTTTCACTTTCATGCATTGGAGAAGGAAATGGCAACCCACTCCACTGTTCTTGCCTGGAGAATCCCAGGGACGTGGGAGCCTGGTGGGCTGCCGTCTATGGGGTCGCACAGAGTCGGACACGACTGAAGTGACTTAGCAGCAGCAGCAGCAAGTCTTATTTACCCTTACTACTAATACAATGCCAGGGTATCATGAAGGCTCGATAAATATTTGTTGAATAAGTGAAGTCATAGTATATTCAATGAGTTATTTACCCTTATGCTAGAGTTCAAAGCTCTTATTAAAAAGTCACAGAGTGTTTGTCTAACTTTAAGAAATAGTATGACTACATAGCTCTATATAATATGTAAAAGGCAGGTAGGGTTATCTCCCTCTAACAGAAGGAACACTGGATTTATATCTGTATCCTAAGATTAGTTGGCACCCAAAACTGGCTTGATAGTATCAAGTCCAGTGTGCAGATTATTAAACTAGATGCTAAGGGATTATCAAAGAAAAGTATAAACATTCTCTGCCTTCAAAGATTATGTTAAATCAAGGAGAGGACAACATGCATAGAAAATAGGGCTTCATCAGACTCTTTTTAACAACCATGAAAGAGGACCACCCAAATACAGGACAGAAAAAGACGTTTTCCAACCAAGCTGAAACTTCCTCCACGGGAAATCAGCGTCTTTGTTCAGATGACAGCTGCTTACCCGGCGAGCTGAACTCCAAGGAGAGGACAGGCGCCTCTGGCAGGCCTGCAGTGCTCTCTAACGGCCAGCTGTCCAGGGCAGGCAGCAGGATCGTGTGTTCTGAGGCTCCAGTCTCAGCATCACTTCCAGAACGCACCTGGAGGTAAGAAGCAGCCGGGGCAGAATTCATGGGGAAATGGTGAATTTCTCAAGACTATTCTAGGCTAACAATCACTGACAAGTCAATAGGCAGATGCTTCCATTTTGAAGGAGGTTGCTAAAAAAAAAAAAAAAAATAGTAAGATCATGTTTCTAAAAC
Organism: Bos grunniens; assembly: GCF_055505025.1. Lineage (NCBI taxonomy): Eukaryota > Metazoa > Chordata > Mammalia > Artiodactyla > Bovidae > Bos > Bos grunniens. The sequence continues at coordinate 2,426,428 of NC_141176.1, read as the reverse complement.
TAAATCAAAACTCCACAGTCATTTCACTTCAAAATTGTGATATTCTGGCTTTCTAGGAAATGATTGTGCAAAAAGAAAATGAGGCAGGAAAGTAAATTACATATGTCCCCTCCTTCCTGAACCTCCCTCCCACTTCCCACCTTTCCTGTCCCTCTAGGTAGGAAAGTAAATTAATTTGTAGACACCTTTCATGTAGTTTGAATTGCACTTTCAAACCCTTTCTCTTAATTAATCCTCATAACAATATTGCAAGATAAATATTTCTAGTCTTACTGTTATAGAAGAAGATACTGTGGGGGAAAAAGTTTCACATAAAAGTATTAATGATTTATTTCTCTCAGTATGAATCATGGAATTTTATTTCATTCTATAGGTTATATCCTATTAGTCTCATTATTAATATTGTTTCTTTCCCCAGCGTTAGCCAGGGAAGCTCCTTCAAGTGAACTTTTGTGTTTTTCACATGTCCTCATCATTTCCTTACTCTCTGACACCACAATACATTTCAGATTCCTCTCGCATTTTTCTTGCCTCAGTTCTGGAATCAGCCAAGAATATACTCCTTTTATTGGATAATGATTTAAAACCAAAATCTGAGTGCCAGGTGGGCTCAATGCTGAAATGTCACTGTTTCTAGGCTCCAGTAAGGACAAAATATAAGAAATATTAGTATAATGTATGTCTAACACATACATTCCGCATACACTCTTCCCTCTCTCTCTGAATATATTAAAGACTGTGAATTCATACTGATACCTCTGATTCCAAATTTCCACCCCGTGGTTTGTTCTAGCCTGCCTCATTCTTTCTCCAGCAGTGGGAAGCCAAACTCTCATGATTTGCAATATATTTATTTACTTAATCCATTCTGGAATACACATAATGAAGTTACTAAATTGTGAGTGAAAACCCAGTGAAGAACACAGTGAAAAGCAAGTTTAGTAACGATATTGGGTACAGTTCTTTGTCTTTAGCCTTATAATATATGGTCCCAACACTCTTTTCCAAATTTGTTGCCTGGAGTATTTTGAGTTTCCTATACTTCCTGATTCATTTTAACTATTTTACATTCTTGCAGCCATGTATGAGAGTTCCTATTCCCCCACAGCCTGGTCAACAGAATATATTGTCATACTTCTTAATATCACCAATTACATAAAGAGAACTTGTATCTCAGTGTTGTTTTAATTAGAATTTCTCTAATTATGTGTGAAACATTTAATTAATTGATATTTATAATATATTTTTATTGAAAATATTTTCATATACTGTGGACTATTTTTATACCTTTTTGGTGAGCTGTGTTTATGTCTTTTCTCCATTTTTTCCATGAAATTCCTAGTCCTTTATCCTTCAATTTTCAAAGAGGACATTTAGGCATCTTTCTATGGATCTGTCATTTGAAATTCTGTACAGATTCTGATGCTTATATGGTAAATTCTCATTTATCTTACATGGTTGTGTTTAACTTCTATAACCAATTTCATTCCTTAGAAAGAATTTAGAGCAGCACTTCACATCTTTTTTGTAGTTATCCTGTTTGCATTTTACAAACACACATTTTAATCACAATGTGGCTAAATGGCAGCAGCAGAATCAAAAAACAAATTCATGCATAAACTCCTTCATGCAACTCTTCCATGAAATATTTACTTTCAGGAGAACAAACAAATATTTTTAAGAAAAGAAGTATATCAACTTGTCCATCCCATAATTCTGATACTCATTCTTACAAAAAGCAAGAAGTAGCTTTATAAGTAATTGCACTCAAGATAATAAGTAAAATAAGTGCAAAGAATGAAGGAATGGTGAAAAGTACTGAAATGGAGATGTACCTAGAGATTAAGCAGCTTCACTAAGATCACATACAGTGCCACAGACTCAGCTATGCAAATTCTGGTTACCATTTAGAAGGTTTCATTTCATATTCTCATTAGTTCTTTGAGAGAACAAATAATTTATTAAACTTTGCAGATGGTACTAAATGAGGTGTTTTCAACAGAGGAAAGAATAGAAACATGGTACACATGGAACTAACAAGGTTAGAAATATGCAGTAGACAATCATGACACATGATTAATCTTGGGAAAATACCAACTATGGTGCACTGGGAGAAAATGCTGGTATTCCAAGTTAAAAGAAATCCAAGAGGATAAAACTCTATAGGGCGTGATAAATAGACCTATTAATAACTAAGACATTAAAATCACTGATATTTAATTTGAAAAAGCTTGAGAAACAAATGAATAATAATAATAATCAGCTGCATGAAGGAGCATTCACCATCCATACAATAGCTCACGGTTGTTGTGTCTGGTCAGATTCAATCATCAGGTTTTGTTGAATCTGTGACATTTTTTAGAAATCTGCATTTGAACTCACAGACATCCTGCCACTCATTCCCTCTTGTTTTACATTTGGCAAATTTTATGAATTTGTGTGTGTTAATTCTCTTGTGTACTATAATACCCCTCTCCTCTTTTCAGTGCTGGGGTGGAATGTGAAACATTCTGGATCTGGCTGATTGCATCATCGTGGTACCATTTTTAATTTGATCTTATATATACTGTATTTCCCGAAGATTCTAAGATAGATCAGAGTAACGGTTGGCCAACTTTTTCTGGAAATGGTCAGATAGTAAATGTTTTAGGGTTTATGGGCTACAAAGCTCTGTCACAACTACTTAACCCTGCCATTGGAGCCAAAAGGCAGCTGTAGACAATGTTTGAAAGAATGGGCATGGCTGTGTTTCATTACAGTTTGAATTTTCAAAACCCAATGACACAGTGTCAGCTGGGGCAGAAGGAGTAGCAAGTGTGAAAACCTGGACACCAGTGAGAATGTGTCTTTGTTCTTTTCAAATTTCGGTCTGCCTTGAATCTTTGTGGAGCACCCCTCTAGGGCTGGAAATACTGTCTCCTCAGTCACCCCTCACAGTATTAGCAGTAAGTCTGGCCAAGAGTCCCCGGTCCTGCAGGCGACAGGCCTCTGCTTTTCTCTTGTTTCACTGCTGTCAGAGGCTCAGCTCTCCCAAAGAGTTGCTCTCCTCAGGACCCCACTATCTATGGAGGAAGTGTTTGTCTCTTTCCTACTTTTGGTTTTCTTCAGAGATCTCTAACCTACATGTCTTTCTTGGGATTTAGACAGCGCTGTCCTAGGACATAGCAAAGCTGGGAACATCTTTGATTCTGGTCACTCATGAGGTCCATTAGTCACTTTTGAGGCCCCATCACTGAGGTAACCAGTGCAGAAATGAAAAAGAATCCTCCTGGTAAAGACCTAGATGCAGAAACAGTCTGTTAACAGAAGGGCACGACCGGGGCGCCTCGCCGCCTCCTCCTCCCAGCAGCCCCTCTCGCACCCCCTGCAGCCTCTGCCCCATCTCCACCTCTCCTCCCTTTCTCAGAGCAACTCTAAAGATGACTGCATCTGCTTCTCTCTGGGTGCCAGTGCTAGAGGTACGGGAATTAACTTTTTGCTTCAAGGTTCTCCCTCATCCGAAGAGATCACTCGCTAACAAACTTTCCCAACGAGCTGCTTCCCACACGCTTTTCCAAACACTGCACCAGCCTTGGCTTCTGCCGGTAGCTGTTTCTGGAACGGCTTTCCATGCCTTCTCTTCCTGGAGAGCTCCACCTCAGCTGATCCTTCCTTTGTCACCGTGTCGCAGCCCCTCTCTCCCGGAACCTTAGCAGGATGAGTTCACCCTCCCCCTGCTCCTGCAGCTCCCTGCGGAGGTGATGACCGCATTTCCCATGCCATGCTGTCATCAGATGTTTGCCTCTCTGTGTCTCTGACTAGACCTTGACAGTCTGAGGTCTGGCATGTTATGTCTTACTCCCTTTTCTGCTTCCAGGGCCTTGCAGTATCTCCTGAGTAATGTTTAAATGATTTCATGAACTATACTACTTTGTCTCACATGAATATTTAGCATAGATAACAAAAAAGTACAATTCTCAAGAGATTTCACACATTCTGTTAAAGCAAAGTGGGAAACTAAAGCCCAGTAGTTAAGTGAGAAGCTTCTGTTTTTCAGGTGCGTCCCCACCTGAAATGAAGAGGGGCAGTGAATGAAATGCACAGCTGAGGAAGTCCCACACTTTATTAGTCCACCTTTGGCCTGGGCCCTAGGGTTTTATAATGGCATGGAAGGGTTGGCATCTGGGACATCGCTTCCTCTTCCAGGGGGGAAACATCTCTAGTAATTTCCATCTTATTGGACTGCATCTCAACTATGGTGGTGGTTTAGTTGCTAAGTCATGTCTGACTCATGTGACATCACCAGGCTCCTCCGTCCATGGGATTTTCCAGGCAAGAATACCGGAGTGGGTTGCATTTCCTTCTCCAGGGGATCTTCCTCACCCAGAAATTGAACACATGTCTCTCCAGGAATTGAACACATTGCAGGTGGATTCTTTACCAACTGAGCAACCAAGGAAGCCCATCTCAACCCTGCAGCTAGCTATGAGTGTAACCTTTCAGTTACCAAAACTCTGCTGACCTAGGATTCCTCAGGATCCTCAGACTAAAAAAACAGCATGTCTCAGGAGAGAGAATTTTTAAAATAATAAAAATAAAACAAAGGTAATATGACACCTAGCTATGTTGGTGTCTTTCTAAACTACTAACGCCATAATCAGGCTTTCGGCTTCTGTTTCATTATGTGACAACCGGAGACAGTAAACACTGTCAGTGGCAGAGAAAATAGTGTCTAGAAACAAACAAGGAAAACTAAAGATGAAACTGGGAATATGTGCAGAGCTTATTCTTTGGTATTCTGTGGTCATGACAGCGTTTGCTCTTATGAAAGTACTGTGTGTGGTGTTCTTTTTCTCTGTAATGATTTCTAAAACTATGTGACTTGTGGAATTTGCCTTGAAAAAATGCAGTGAGTGTTTAATCGTTCCGGGTGTGAGCAACCACATTCTGTTCAAGTGTGCTTCCAGCCCTCGCTTTGCTCCTTATCAGCGACAGTACTCCAAACACTTGTCTCAATTTTAAGATCAAAGCTGATGAAAAACAGACCTCTAAAGGGTTGAATTGCCTTCTGCATTTTTGTGCATCAGAAGAAAATACCTATACCACTTGAAAGGGCTGAAATTTGTTAGTACCTCATCTTCAGACTGTGAATTCTGCTTTGCTTATTTCTTACTCTGTCAATGTCATCTGCTTCATGAAATGTATCTTTTAATTAATTATTCTTGTCTCAAATTGTCTTCTGTGGCTCACTATCAGGGCAAGAATTCATATTAATAAAATAAGATCTGTCACTAAAGGGAAATATCTTGGCTTATTTCAGGGTGCAATTAACCTCATTTAAAATCACCTTAATTGATTTTTTTTTCAGAAAAATCTTTTTGTTGTTTATATATATATTTGAAGTTGCTTATAGCATGGCTTTTCTACAAAGGAGCAGTTCAGAAACATGGAAACACTAAATTATAGAAGAGCTGAGAAGTCTGAGAAAGCATTTGAAGAGAATCCTAAAGCTAGAAGCCAAATCAACAACAAAAAAACAGCAACAACAACTCTATTTACATTCTGTTCTATGGGGAATCTTCAAAGAGCATCTCCCCAAAATGCATTATAAAATATGAGTAGTTTAGATTCTACAATGGTCTGCATTTTTATTAAAACAATGGAAACAACTGTAAATAATAGGGAAAGGGTGTATAATGCAAGTGAAGGTAAAAGTTAAAACAAATTGAAACAAAATCAGTGCTAAAATAACTAGATAACATTTTCCCAAAGACAACCTTAAAAACACTGATAGAATCATTTTCAAAGGTAAAATACTTACCAAAGCAAACTTTCTTATGCTTTGGAAAATCAGAATTTACTATGCTTTGGAGAATCTGAGGATTTACATAGATTCCCACACTGTTTTCAATATACTCCTTCAGGAGTGAATATGCAGTCCTTCTTAAGAATGAGGATGAAGGTCACCGTTCTTTTAGTCTAGATACCAGGAACACTATGATAATGTCATTAAGACCGACTACATGGTAAAGAAATACCACTGGACTAGAAATGAAAAAAAACTGTAGTATCTTGTCCCAGATGCACCATTAACTGGTTTTGGGACCTTGGGAAAATCAATGATTTTGATGTTGCTTAAGTATCTGAATACTATGCACAATGTTGGAAATATTTTGGTAATAGAAAAGAATCCTTGATTTCCAGGTTCTTTCCCCATAATAAAGAGAGACTGACTGTAAAAATAATCAGAGTATAGAATTATGATGCAACAATAAGAAGTAAATGGGATGGGCATTGGGGCAAGAGGAGACATTTCAGGAACTTGAAGCCTTTCATCTTGCTGTATTTGAGGGGTGGGGTGAAGATAAATCTGGAGTCATAGACAGGAAACAAATTGTGGAGTGGTTTTAAAGTAAAATAGGGTTGGAATTTTATCATGTTACGAAATGAGTTTCAAATTTTGGTATGCAACAGAATTACATGGGGAGCTTGTTAAAGACACACATCTGCCTTTATGATGGTGTCAGAATCTCCAGTGGCAGGACCAGGACACTGTTTCTGACAAGCCCCTCAGGTTCATCTAACATACACAAAGTCTGAGACTAACTGGTATGGTCATTGGGCATTCACCAAAGGCCCCAAAGTAAGGGAATGACACCAGATTTGTATTTTAGAAAGATCACTCTATCATGTATGTAGAGAATGGACTAAAGGAGTGTGAACTTGGAGACAGGGAGACTGATTGAAAGATTATCTTCCCTGTGACCCATGACCCAGTGTCATTTCTTGGGTATATGTCTGAGAAAGCCTCCAATATTTGGACCGTGGGAGACAAGCACAAGAATGTTCATAGTTGTGATGAGTATGGTAGCAAAAAACAGGAACACTCCAGATATCCTCTAACAAGAGAATGGTTAAATTGTGGTATCTTTCAAGAAAATAGAATATTCTACAACAGTAAAAATAAGTATTGATTCAATTCAGTTCAGTTCAGTCACCCAGTCGTGTGTGACTCTTTGTGACCCCATGGACCACAGCACACCAGGCCTCCCTGTCCATCACCAACTTTCGGAGTTCACCCAAGTTCATGTCCATTGAGCTGGTGATGCCATCCAACCATCTCATCCTCTGTCGTCCTCTTCTCCTCCAGCCTTCAATCTTTCCCAGCATCAGAGTCTTGTCAAATGAGTCAGCTCTTCGCATCAAGTGGCCAAAGTACTGGAGTTTCAGCGTCAGCATCAGTCCTTCCAGTGAACACCCAGGACTGATTTCCTTTAGGATGGACTGGTTGGATCTTCTTGTAGTCCAAGGGACTCTCAAGAGTCTTCTCCAACACCACAGTTCAAAAGCATCTATGCTGTCTAAGTTGGTCATAACTTTTCTTCCCAGGAGTAAGCGTCTTTTTATTTCATGGGTGCTGTCACCATCTGCAATGTTTTTGGAGCCCCCCAAAATAAAGTATAAAGTCTGTCACTGTTTCCATTGTTTCCCCATCTATTTTTCATGAAGTGATGGGACCGGATGCCATGATCTTAGTTTTCTGAATGTTGAGCTTTACGACAACTTTTTCACTCTCCTCTTTCACTTTCATCAAGAGGTTCTTTGGTTCTTCACTTTCTGCCATAAGGGTGGTGTCATCTGCATATCTGAGGTTATTGATATTTCTCCCTGCAATCTTGATTTCAGTTTGTGCTTCATCCAGCCCAGCATTTCTCATGATGTACTCTGCATAGAAGTTAAAAAAGCGGGGTGACAATATACAGCCTTGATGTACTGCTTTTCCTATTTCAAACCAGTCTGTTGTTCCATGTCCAGTTCTAACTGTTGCTTACATACAGCAGAATAGGTGAAACTTACAAATAGAGTTTTGAGAATAAAAAAAGCAAGTAACTGAAGACTACACATTGTTTGATACCATTCCAGTAGTTTTAAAATGAGCACAATTAAACAACTTGTACACATACAGACACTGTTTCATTTTTTTCCTTTTTTTTTTTAAACAAAGCAAGAGAATAAAAACACACAATTCAGGATAGTATTTACAACTTGTAGAGGGAAGGGTTAAGAGGAAACACAATATCTTCAGTGGTGTTAGTAATGTTTTACTTCTTTATTGAAGGGTGGCTTGATGGCTATTGGTGCTTTGATTATGCATCTTAACTTGTATTTAGTAATCAGTCTACAAAGTTGGACTTTCAATGGGACGTTGGACACTTCCCAGTATTCATGCTCTTGTATAATCCCCTCCCACAGTGAAACTGGTAGAAGTAGCACTATGTGATTTATAAGCCTAAATGGTAAGAAACTCTGTATCTGCCTTCTTGGCCTCTTAGAACACACACACTGGGAAAGCAAGCAGAACAGCATGTTGTGCGGAAGCCCAAGTTAGCCACAGGAGAGGCTGCACAGACACACGGTGATGCCTGAACAGCTATCCCAGCTGAGGCCCCAGATGTATGAGTGAGTGAGTCATCATGCATGTCTAGCACATGAGAGTTTGCAGATTTGACATCAGCCCCAGCCACCACCTGACTGCAACTACCTGTGGAAACCCAAGTGGGAACTACCCTACTGAGCTGCATCAATGCTCAGAACTGTGAGCAGTAGTAATAAAACTGGTGTTTTTTATTGTTGTTGTTAAGTCAACATTTTATTAAAAACCACACAAACACATACACAATGGGAACAACAGGAAAGGAGCTGTGAGACCTCCTAGTTGGGGACTGACTGACCGCATGGCGCTCCCATTAAGACTCAATGGACATGAGTTTGGGTAAACTCTGGGAGTTGGTGATGGACAGGGAGGCCTGGCTGCTGCAGTCCATGCGGTCTCAAAGTCTGAGTTCCCAAACTGAACTGAAGAAAGGGTACTTTCAAGACCGGATTTCCAAGCAAAATAAATTAGGAGATGGCTGTGTTTTCATAACAGAATTTAAAGCAATGCCCCTCCTGAGGGCTGGGGAGAGGGACAGAACCTCAGAACCGCCCTCACCCGAGCTCCTTAAGTGGGGTGTGGGGGTGTGGGGGGGGCATCAGTCCTCGAGCGTGTTCTGAAGCTTGAGGAAGAGATGGATTTTCCTGGAGGCTGCTTTTTTTTTTTTTTTTTTCCCAGACAGGGAGGAATACTCTCTGATGAAGTGTCGAAGGCTGGAGGGAGAGGCTGGACCCGCTCGGGGCAGAAGGAAGGGTCCGTCCCGCACCCGCTGGCCCCACGGGGTCCTGGGAGAGGACCCAGACGCTGCGGTCTCTTCTGGGGTCGGAGCTCATGAGAGTCCATCCGCGGGGTCACCCACCCTGCGGGGCCTCGCAAAGGGCCGGGGGCACCTTCATCCGTGGACCGAGTCCCCCAGGAGACCTCGCAGGGCGGCCACCTGCCCCCAGGGCAGAGGACTCTGGCCGGGAAAGCGAAGGCCGCTGCCGCCACCGGTCGGCTTGGGCTGTCAGCCTTGGAAGCTGCTCCATGGAGGGCGGTGAGCGGCGCAGGGCGGCCCAGTGGCCTAAACGGCTGTTTTCAGCCACATGGTTTGAGATAAATAACTGGAATATTATGCATATGTCACAGATATTCTCCTGTGTCTATCATATAGTCAATTACTTTTCAAAAATGAGATGACTAAAATAGCCTGTTGGAATCATGTAATTCTGGCTTCACAGCCTGGCCTTGCGACTCATGCTGTGTGGCCCTGGATACACCACTGAACCTTTCTAGGGAGCATTTTTCTCATCTGAGAAATGGGGAAAATAATAGCTCCTCATTCACAATGAGGTTGAGACTCTTAGGAAATACAGACTCTACATCCTTAACAAAGTATAAGGACCAGGCCACACTACACAGACCTGGCTTCTTCTGTATCTAAGGAGGAAAGAGAAAAAACTTTTGTAAACGAAGAATGGATTATTGTTAAAGAACTGTGAATATTCATGGTGAACAGAGTTCAGCCAGAAAAAGTGATTCTAAAGTCTTTTCCCACTCTGTGGTTTTATGAAGATTCATTGATTTCCTGTGGTTTATTTCAGGTATAAAACATTTGAATCCCAATTTTCCAGGGACAGATTTCCCCAGTCATTCCACTGTCTTTAGCATTATCTCTGGTTTTGGCTTCCCTCTCCTGTGGTGTTCTCCACATTGGGTCCTCATCTCCTATTAGGTGACAGCCAAAAATGTGGGGGTAATTCAGTCCGTCCACTTGATGGGTCCATTTTACAGGGGGCTGGGTAAGGAAGGGGGAGCAGGGGACTGAGTGCATGTCCCTTTTGCAGGGCATGTGAAGTCCGGGAGGAAACGTTGGACAGGTGACTCGAAGAAGCAATCTTGTGTGAAAGGTGATTACACGGTGGGAAGGGGTGAAATATGACCATTGTGTGTCCCATAGATATCCTTGGAGTCTAATGAAAGGCAGTTTCTGCCCTTTTGGATTTAGCTTGGTCCACAGGCCACATGGTTCAGGAGGATTAACACCCCCAGCTGGGAGGAAGCATTGCTGCCCGTGGAGCTTGTGAATCACGGAACATCAACATCCACGTTGGCTGGAGGATCCGCAGGGAAGCAGGCCTGGCCGTACAGGGACGGGCTCTCTGCGGCAGACCACCGAGCTCGCAGGATCAGAGGATGACTTCTATCTCTTTTCTTACCAGGGCAGAGCAAAGGGATGGGGGTGGTGGTGGTGGTTATAACCCAGCAGGAGGTATTTGGGTCAGATAAGCTCCAGAGGTCTCTTTAAGGTCTAATTCAATGAACAGTATGTTTTTCTTATCTCTGATAAGAGGCAGCATTCTACAAAAACTGAGTGTACTTCTGAAAAAAAGTGTACTTGTGAAATATTTGTTGGAACTTCATAAATGTCTGTACTTAAAAAGCAGTTTTTTAAACTGCAAATGCATAAATGTTCAAACTTGCTGCGGAAGTTTATTTATTTATATATATATTTCTCTAGATTTCTTCCACTGAATTTTGAGAAGGAAATAAAAGTAATTTCCTTTATTGGAAGTCCCTCTACTCCCAGCAATCCTAAATGTTAGAGGACAAGGTTAGGTCACTGAGGGAGCCTCAAGGTAGCATTTTTGATATCTACAAATTCTGTATAGTTTAGCCATATCTAGTACCTAGAGAGCCGTTATTGTTCTTGCTTTCCTTGGGGGAAAATATGTAGATTCACATCTCCATCTCACTGAGCTTTCTAATAAACTCCAGTGCATTGCATTAAAAAAATTTTTTTTAACTTATTGAAAAATTGTGAATACAGAACACAGATTTTTTTTTGAACCATTGAGATTAAGATGTGAACCCCATAATCCCCCAAATACTTTAGGGATTATGTTCCTGTATAACCCAAAGTACCCAAATCAGGTGATCAAAATTGATATTTTATTACCATCTAGTCCTCAGATTCTGTTCAAGTTTTGCCAACTGTCCCACTGATATCCTTTATAGAAAAAGGATCTGGTGTGAGGTGTGGCATTTAGTTGTAATGTATCTGTGGTTTCCTTTTGTTTAGAACAGTTTCTCAGTCTTTCCTTGACTTTCCTGATCCTGAGACTTATGAAGATTACAAGCCAGTTCCTTTTAATGAAGGATCTCATTTAGAAAACAAGATTTGGTTTCCAAGTGTGCTCATTGCTCTTGGGGTATTGCTGCTCCCAGCCCTCTCAGCTCTTAAACTCTTTGTACTTTGAGAGATTATCCATTTGTCAACATGTGGCAAGTAAGCTTTTCTCAGTTTGAGGTTTTTCTTTTGACTTTATTTATGGTTATGATAGATAGAGTGCCTGATGAACTATGGACTGAGGTTCGTGACATTGTACAGGAGACAGAGATCAAGACCATCCCCATGGAAAAGAAATGCAAAAAAGCAAAATGGCTATCTGGGGAGTCCTTACAATTAGCTGTGAAAAGAAGAGAAGTGAAAAGCAAAGGAGAAAAGGAAAGATATAAGCATCTGAATGCAGAGTTCCAAAGAATAGCAAGAAGAGATAAGAAAGCCTTCTTCAGCGATTAATGCAAAGAAGTAGAGGAAAACAACAGACTGGGAAAGACTAGAGATCTCTTCAAGAAAATTAGAGATACCAAGGGAACATTTCATGCAAAGATGGGCTCGATAAAGGACAGAAATGGTATGGACCTAACAGAAGCAGAAGATATTAAGAAGAGGTGGCAGGAATACACAGAAGAACTGTACAAAAAAGATCTTCATGACCCAGATAATCACGATGGTGTGATCACTGACTTAGAGCCAGACATCCTGGAATGTGAAGTCAAGTGGGCCTTAGAAAGCATCACTACGAACAAAGCTAGTGGACGTGATGGAATTCCGGTTGAGCTATTCCAAATTCTGAAAGATGATGCTGTGAAAGTGCTGCACTCAATATGCCAGCAAATTTGGAAAACTCAGCAGTGGCCACAAGACTGGAAAAGGTCAGTTTTTATTCCAATCCCAAATAAAGACAATGCCAAAGAATGCTCAAACTACTGCATAATTGGACTCATCTCACACACTAGTAAAGTAATGCTCAAAATTCTCCAAGCCAGGCGTCAGCAATACGTGAACCGTGAACTTCCAGATGTTCAAGCTGGTTTTAAAAAAGGCAGAGGAACCAGAGATCAAATTGCCAACATCCTCTGGATCATCGAAAAAACCAGAGAGTTCCAGAAAAGCATCTATCTCTGTGTTATTGACTATGCCAAAGCCTTTGACTGTGTGGATCACAATAAACTGTGGAAAATTCTGAAAGAGATGAGAATACCAGACCACCTGATCTGCCTCTTGAGAAACCTATATGCAGGTCAGGAAGCAACACTTAGAACTGGACATGGAACAACAGGCTGTTCCAAATAGGAATAGGAGTACGGCAAGGCTGTATACTGTCACCCTGCTTATTTAACTTCTATGCAGAGTACATCATGAGAAACGCTGGGCTGGAAGAAGCACAAGCTGGAATCAAGATTGACGGGAGAAGTATCAATAACCTGAGATATGCAGATGACACCACCTTTATGGCAGAAAGTGAAGAGGAACTAAAAAGCCTCTTGATGAAAGTGAAAGTGGAGAGTGAAAAAGTTGGCTTAAAGCTCAACATTCAGAAAACGAAGATCATAGCATCTGGTCCCATCACTTCATGGGAAATAGGTGGGGAAACAGTGGAAACAGTGTCAGACTTTATTTTTTTGGGCTCCAAAATCACTGCAGATGGTGACGGCAGCTGTGAAATTAAAAGAGGCTTACTCCTTGGAAGGAAAGTTATGACCAACCTAGATAGCATATTGAAAAAGCAGAGACATTACTTTGCCAACAAAGGTCCATCTAGTCCAGGCTATGGTTTTTCCCGTGGTCATGTATGGATGTGAGAGTTGGACTGTGAAGAAAGCTGAGCACTGAAGAATTGATGCTTTTGAACTGTGGGGTTGGAGAAGACTCTTGAGAGTCCTTTGGACTGCAAGGAGATCCAACCAGTCCATTCTGAAGGAGATCAGCCCTGGATGTTCTTTGGAAAGACTGATGCTGAAGCTGAAACTGCAATACTTTGGCCACCTCATGCGAAGAGTTGACTCATTGGAAAAGACTCTGATGCTGGGAGGGATTGGGGGCAGGAGGAAAAGGGGATGACAGAGGATGAGATGGCTGGATGGCATCACCAACTCGATGGACGTGAGTTTGAGTGAACTCTGAGAGATGGTGATGGACAGGGAGGCCTGGCGTGCTGCGATTCATGGGGTTGCAAAGAGTTGGACACAACTGAGCAACTGAATTGAATTGATGGTTATTTTGCCTATGCAAAAATAATTGCTCATATTGTAGCCTAATTTATCTTTTTTTTGTTGTTGTCTTGGCTTCTGGGATTTACGTCTAACTCAGGCGTTTTACATTTCAGCATTACAAACATTTCTCCCCATTTTTGTTTTTTTCCTAGTACTTTCATAGAAAAAGTTTGTTTAAAAATCTTGAAGTGGAGAAGGAAGTGGCAACCTACTCCAGTATTCTTGCCTGGAGAATCCCATGGACAGAGGAGCCTGGCAGGTTGCAAGGGTTGGACACAACTTAGCAGCTAAACCACCACCCACATCTTGGTAAGAAATTTGTGTTTCATTGAGAGAGCAAGCTCACTGCCACAGACTGACACAGCATTTGAGAAAAATGAAGGCCGAATCCAATATTTTAGATATGTAGACATTCTGTGATCTCGTATCTAAACCATTGGTTTTCTACCCTCGTTCACCATTATCATTACCTTTGAAGCTTTTATAAAGTAGACTGGTACCTAGTATCTACCGTACAAAGCAATTGAATCAGACCTCTGGGGAATTCTGGATCAAGATTTTTCTTTTTTAAATCTCTGAAAGTGATCTAAAGTGCTGCCAAGACTGAGAACCACTGATCTATTCCTACATCTTCACAGTTGCCTCAAGTTCTATCCCCAGCAATTGCTTCCTTTGGGTTAAACAATTCCTCTTTGAATATCTCTTTTTAAAACATAAGTGTTTTTCAAGATTTAAAACTCAAGTTTCAAACTGAGTTAAATTTACAGTGATGAGTTTAGCAGACAAGACAAAAAATTAAAATTACTTATGTGAAGAAATGACATGAGCCGTAACCCAGTCCTCTGGGTTGGTCTCACTGAGGGCAGCAGTCATCTAGATAAAGGAGATACAGTGTGAAAACAGGCGGGAGACTTGCCATCACAGTGATCTCAAGAGGAACCTTAAAGATAGTTCTGGGCTTCTTGAAAACAAGAGCAACCTGGGAAGAACGTAATATTTAAAATATGATTCATTATCTGTGTGATCATGGGTAAGTTACTTAACTTTTCAAAACCTCAGTTCCCTTATTGACAAAAAATGAGACTAGTATAAATGCCTATTTGTAGGATTATTGTGCTAATTATATCAGATTATAAAGCTCAAGTTCATTCCACATATCTGACACTTAACAAATACTCAGTAAATTTTTGCCTCAAATTAGGAAGAGCTACTCTTACTCCTTCTAAAGTAGTACCACTTCTAACAGAAGACCGCTTCTGCATGAGTCAAGTTGTAACCTGTTAGGCTTAAATTGACTTCTTGAGAGTCTTATGTGTAATAGTAATATCCAATAATATTATTATTTAACACTAATCTTAGCATAAGAGCTGGGACAAGATTTTAAGTAATGAGCATACTAAGAAAAAGTCAGTAAAAGAAAAACTACTCTAAAAGAAATTAGTTTTTAAGTAGCTAAATTACTCATCTAACTGTTGGAATTGTATTGAGGTGGCAAATGAATCCAAAGTGTTAAATATGCTATAATTGTTTATTGGACTGAAATCCAATGCTATAACTTTTGCCATATCTTGTGTAAGTATCATACATTCTGAAAAAAGTGATGTTAGAACATGAGTTGGTCATGGATAATACTGAATATAGGAATTTATTATGGAATTTACATTAGTATGTATGTACATATTTCTTGTTTTACCTGATGCATGTTAAGAATCAAATGACCTTGTGACAGTTTGAAATGATAGTCAAAGCAATTCAGAAGTAAGCTCAGAATTATGTAGCCCGAGAATGCACAATTTCCTGTAGTGTCAAGTAAAATGAATATGAAGTGCATCCTTAATAAGCAGAAACAGAAACTGATAGCTCTAACAAAGGAGAAATCCCCTTAAGCTTTTATATACATACATATGAGAAATCTACTAACACAGTTCTTTTATTTAAAGGAAATTGATGGCTGAAGTAAACTGTAGTTATATAGTCATCAATTCTCTTTATAAAGAGCTTCAACAGCGAAAGTTTTGCACCTGTTAATCGGTTCCAAGACATGGTCAGTTGAGGGAGTTGTATTGGTGCCTAAACCAGGTCACAGGTTGGATGAGTGGAAAGACTATCAGGTCGGTTTGCTTTCAGGTAGTGAATTTTATTAATTAAACATTCAAGATGAGCTAGCTCTGTGTCAGGGACTGAGGTTAACTCAGGGTTTGTATAATCAAATATGGGATACATGAAATATTACCGAGAAAAATGAAAAAAATTTTTTACTAAACTAAAGAGAGATATGCGTATAGGTTGAAGCAGAGAAGGCTTTGCAAGATAGCACTTGACTTGGGTCTTAGAAGTGTTTGGACAGTTGAAGATGGAGGAGAGAGAAGGAGACATTCTAGGAAGGACGATTGGAGGATGTAATCAAAGACGTGGGAGTAAGCATGGGTGTGTGGAGGCTACACTCCTTAGCTGTTCCTTATGTAACAAATCACCTCACAACCTAAAGCTATTTGCTGCTGTCTGTTGCTCTACGGATCTGCACCAGGTTGAGTGGACCTCAACTGAGCTTTTTGTCAGTTGTGCTGTGGTCAGCTAAGAGGGCAACTAACGACTGACTCATCCAGAGTAACTCACAAACTAGGCTGGCTGGCCTTTGGCTAAAGGGCTGCAGCTGACCTCATACACTGGCTGGCTGGTTGGTGCCACCCATCAGGGGCACAGGGGAGAAGAGCAGAGGCGTGCCAAGACTTCCTGAGGCCCAGGCTTACACCTGGCACACTGTCATTTCTGCCACATTCTGTTGGTCAACTCAGATCACAATGCCAGACTAAGATGGTGGGGGATTACACTCTTCCTCCTAATGGGCGGAGCAGAAAAATCACTGGTCAGAGCGTGGGCCACAGGCAGGGGCCATTTTTGTGAACAGTCTTCCACGTGGGTCAACCTCACTGAGCTACAGAAGTTGTGAAAAGATAAAGAAACCATGGAAATATATTTTTAGAAAGATTAGCTTGACAGGAGCGCATGCTCCAATCTGAGAAGTCCCGGAAGAGGCTGAAGGAGATAAGGGGCTCCATGAATAATCCAAGTAAAAGGTGTAGGGTCACGTCTTGATCTGTTCAAGCTGCTGTAACAAAGCTCTGCAGACTGGGTGGCTTCTAAATGACAGAAACTGATACCTCATGGCTCTGGAGGCACCTGCTCAGTCGTGTTCTGGTGAAGGCCCTCTTCCTTGCTGTAGCCGGGGCCTCTTGTTGTGTCCCAACACGGTGGAAGGGAGCTGGGGACTCTGTGGTATGTCTTTTACAACAGTCTTAATCCCATTTATAAGGGCTTCACCTCATGACTTAAGCACCTCTCAAAGGCCCTACCTTCTAGTACTATCATATTTGGAAGTTGAGATTGCAGCATATGAGTTTCAGACGGGGTTAAAACAGATTAGACCATTCACTCAGGCCAAGGATAGAGGCAGTATTTTGAGGATTTTTATTTGTTTCTTAAAAGGAACCATGAAATGAATGCTTCTATCCTGTTGGAAGTATTTGGGGGCCCTTTTGAATTGGTCTTGGCTCATAGCTGTGTGCCTCTGAACTGTGTCTTTGGCTGTCCCTATCAGCCTGTCCTTTGACTCTGATAGGTCATGAGTGCATGGTATTGTGCTGCCTCTCCCAACTGGGACCGTATCCAGCAAGTCTGCCGGTGTGAGCACTTCGGGTACACATTCATCAGCATTCAGCTGAAAGATTTTTTTTTTTTTGTATGGTCTTTGCACTCTCTGTAGCTGAAAGAGCTTCCCCAGGAGACTTGAAGCAAATTCCAGTCTTGGTTTCTCAGCTCCTATTTGCAATCTCAAGTATGCTTCCTTTAAAACTGGGCCTTTGAAGCACCTTGCTTCATTCTTTTGCTTTGGGGACCATCCTACCATGATGTCATAAACTATGATCTGCCAAACATCATTATGTATAAACTTTCGCTCTACTTAGAGCAATAACAATGGTGCTCTTGCTTCTAGCAACCCTAAACTTTGCATCATGTTAAAAAAGAGAAGTAGTTTTTATAAATATCCTAAAACTTATATGATACCTAACTTCTATTAAGATTCTGGGCTTCCCTGGTGGCTCAGATGGTAAAGATTCTGCTTGCAAAGCAGGAGACCCAGGTTTGATCCCTGGGTTGAGAAGATCCCCTGGAGAACGGAATGTTACCCTCTCCAGTATTCTTGCCTGGAGAATTCCATGGACAGAGGAGCCTGGCAGGCTATAGCTGATGGGGTTGCAAAGAGTCAGACACGACTGAGCCACTAACACTTTCACTGGTGGTCTGGAGGTTAAGACTCCTTGTTTCCACTGCAGGGGGCATGAGTTCAACCCCTGGTCTGGAAACTAAAATCCCTGCATGCCAGAAGGCACAACCAAAAAGAAAAAAAGAATTATACAAAATAAAACAAATACCATAATGACTATGTTGAGGTAACATCGGTTTATAACATTATGAGTTTCGTGTGTCCCACACTATATTTGACTTCTGAATACACTGCAGCAAGCATGCTCACCACCAGCAGTCTAGCTTTCATCCATCACTGTACAATTGACCTCCTTTACCTATTTTGCCCTCTGCCCATATCCCTCCCCCTCAGATAGCTACTACTGTGTACCATGCTGATTTTCAAAAGTACTTTATTTCTTTGGAAAGTCTGAGTAAAAAAAATAATTGAGTTAAGTCTTGAAGAAAGCTTAAGAGGTCAGTCTGAGAACGATTCTTAGGAGAGAAAAATCATTTAATACCAAGTAAAGATTTTGGATACTCATCATACTTCCCAAATTGATTAAAAAATTTATTGCTTTAATAACTCAAAGTTCAATTGTTATTACCTACCCTGATACTCTTTTTAAATGGCCACATTGTTTTGTTCTAATGATTTTGCTTTTCCAAAGACTTGTAAATCTTCTATGCAAAGATTTAATTGCTTCCTATGAAGCAAGGAGGAGAGGATGAAAATGCCTGGTGTGAGGCTCTAGAAAAACAAAGCATTTATCTCTATTTCTGTCTGTTGAGATGGTTTAAGGTTAATAATTGGGAATTGCTCATTTTAAAGCCACATTGTATTAAAAAAAGACACATGCTTCCTGCTGATAGGATTTTCAGACTGCTTAGAATTTATTATAATTTTATGAGAGAAAAATCTTAATAGCTCAGCAATCAAATACATTATAAAATAATTTTGAAATCCTAAGTATTTATAATTTTTCTAATTGTTCCTTGTAAATTTCACTTTCCCCTCTTGTACAGTTATGTTATCAGGATTTGGAATTTTAATTTGCAGCTTTCATTCATTTTACAACAGTATGATGAACGTTTTATCTTCTCTGGGAATTATTATTTCCAGAGATAATAAGAACAGTCATCTGTTATATGGTCTGCATTTCTTGAGTTGTTTTCTGTGATTTTGTTGTCAGCCTAGCAAAATTAATTAGATTAATTCCCCAAATTCTAAAGAATATTTTTAGATATCAATTAAGCATTCAGAAATGGATATTTTATATACTAGTTTATAGACTAATTTTAAAAGAAAGTAAACCCATCTAGATTCACATATTTTAATGCTTAGTCTTCATAATATACCCTAATATCTATTAATGTGATCATTAGTTTTATAAGAATTCTAGTAAAAAGTTATTATATGTACTTTGAATAAAATATTAGCTGATCTTAAGCTTTTCTCCCTGTTTGTTTCTTTAGCTATATTTTTCAAATAGGGTTAAATACTGGTATATCTTCAAAAACAAAATAAAACAAAACTTTGTAAAAGAAAATCATATACCCAAAACAGATTGGCTGCTAGTTCTAAATGTCTGACTGGATGCCCATTTATTTTATGCTTTTTTTATTTTTTGAAATAATTTTTAAAAAGCCAACATGCACACATTTTAACCATCAAGTATGATATCAATACTTCCTTGGCTCACTTCTCAGCTTTACATACTCAACAGAGATATTGGCTTCAAACCCAGCTCTTTTTAAAATTTTGGTAGACATATTTCCCAGTCTCTCTTGCAGTTAGTTACAGTCAAGTTTTGAGTTCAGGTCAATGGAAACTGAGCAAAAGTGATGTAAACCATTTTCCAGGCCCATCAAAATCTCCTGTGTAGCAAGAAGCTGCTATATAACCTAGGGAACCCAGTCTGGCGCTGACCTGGAGGGGTGGAAGGGGGAAAGGAGGCTCGAGAGGGAGGGGGTGTATATATATAATTATGACTGATTGGCACTGATGTACGACAGAGACCATCACAACTCTGTAAATAAGAATAAAGAATCTCCCGTGTACTATTCTCAACCTTTAGCTGAGTGGTGTTGACCTGGGGACCTATAAGATGGGGAGTCCTTCCTTGAGTCACTATTGGTATTCTGTGTGTTGGTTAGCGTCTGTTTTTCATGTTCATTTTTGGTGGTGGGATATATCAGAAAGATCAAGCCACTCCCCAGTGTGTGACTTTTTGTCTCTGCTATTATGTAAGAAGATGCAAAAGTGGTTCCTAAAAATGTAACATCAAATTTAGTAAAATTTTGCTCCAGGGTGACAATTACATGTCTTTAAGTGTGGCTGAAAAATATTATAGTCTTTCTCCATGGAAATGCTTTGTTTTGAAAAGTCCTGTTTCATGAATATCCCAAGGTTTCACGAATATCCCAAGGAACAATCTACAGTCATAGTGGGGTTAATTGTTAATTATTAATATTTGTAGATGTAAAAAATACTGCAAATAGTCTTATTCATAATTTAGATTTATTTTTTTTAACAAACTTGGAATTAGATCTTGGAATCATTGTTTTGATGTCACTATGTAGCTACCAAGACCTCATTCCAAGAGTAGCAGAAATTGCCACTTGATTGTTCACTTTGTATTATATTCCTAACGTAATTCAAGTTGTTAACATTAGATAATAGAATCCAGAAACCCACTGAATAATAAGTTATAATTGCAGTATGTGGCTATAAATTGAAATTTGACATAGGAGAAAAGGTGCCACTGTCAACTCCTCCACGTTACAGAATGTCTACCCCTCCTGCAGGACACCTTATGTATGACACACGCCAACTGCCCAGGAGACAGAATGAGTGAAGGTGCCAGATTTGATCTGTATACTACTGCATAACATTTAATTTCCTACATTTTTGATAAAGACTCTCTCCAGTATTCTTGCCTGGAGAATACCATGGACAGGGGAGCCTGGCAGGCTATAGTCCATGGGGTTGCAAGAGTCGGACATGACTAAAGCGATTTAGCATGCTCACATAGATATAAGCCCTAACATTTCCTTCCCTAGCTACTGTCCATGTCCACTCCGGAGACTAGAGCATTCTAAACCTTTAATGTTCATCGTGCGGTTTATGGACCCGGAGACTCAGCATCGCTCGGGGAGTCTGTTAGATATGCAGCATCTCAGGCCCATCCTCAAACCTACTGTAGCAGAGTGCTTTTCAGCAAGATCCTCTAGAGGATGACGTGTAGGCTGAAGTCTGAGTGAACCTCTGTCTTTGGTGGAAGAGGGTAGAGGCTGGCGTTCTGCATGGAGGCCCACCTTCCTTTGTGCGGGTTAATGCCCTTGCTTTTAGTTCTGTGACTCACTCTCCTCGGGGTCTCTCTTCAGTGTCCCCAGAGTCCCCAGCTTCATCAATGGCTCCAGAAATAGAATTTTTGAGGCATCATAGGCTTCAAGCCTCAGTATTTCACACAGATTCCTTCTCCCTTCCTGTGTCTCAAATTTCTTTCCCAATCCTTCCCTCTCACGTTTGTACTTTCAAGACCCAGTCTGGTGGTGTGATCTCAGCAACCTTTTCTCTGGCCTGCTCTCTCTCCACCCCTCCACTGCTGTGAACCCTCAGATCACAGAAGTGCCTCCTTGGGGGCGCCCACCCCACCGGTGCTTCCCTCCATCTTTTCACAGTGCTGGTCGGGACTGCCTTATCCCTCCCTTCAACTGAACCATGTAAGCACTTAAATAGCCTTTGCTTCCTCAGTGCTAGCACAAAGCCCAGCACATACAGAGATTCCTAAAAAGCTGCTGAGTAGATGTGTCTGAACTGACCCAAAACTTTAGAAGCTCTCTAACCTGTAGTGAAAACACAGGCACCCTGAATGAACATCTTCAGTTTCGCCCCAGTGGTGTGGACAGTGTCTCCAGGCTTCTTCTGTATGGAAGGAATAGCAAGCTCTGGGATATGGTGAAGGACAGGGAAGCCTGGCACACTGCAGTCAGTGGGGTCGCAAAGGGTCGGACGTGACCTAGTGACTGAACAATAACATACTGTGAGAATAGGTCATCTTTTCTGTTTTATTTTGTATTGTTTTGATGTGTATAGTTTCTCTTTGCTTTTGCCAGATTAACACAGTGTTTGTATAACCTTGTGTTTCTTTAAAATGTTATTTTGTGGAGAATGGGAAATTGTCGTTTCACTCTCTCAAAGTCTGGCCCCAGGCCACGAGCCTGTGATAGAATTTTTGTCTACAAGCTTTTTGCAGATTATAAGAAATGTGCGTGAGATTTTTGCATTATTCCAGATAGTTTCACTAGGTGACCCTATAGTTGCTATTTTCAACCTGAGGTAAATATGCAAGAATTTACCAGTCTGAATATAGTCTATTAATTTTCAACTTAGTGACCTATTTCTACTTCAGTCATAAATGCTAAAAATGTATTAGCTTAATAACCTTTGTGTCTTTTTTTTTTTTTTTATACATCAGTGTCTCTTTTGCTGTCTCATATACAGGGTTATTGTTACCATCTTTCTAAATTCCATATATATGCGTTAGTATACTGTATTGGTGTTTTTCTTTCTGGCTTACTTCACTCTGTATAATAGGCTCCAGTTTCATCCACCTCATTAGAACTGATTCAAATCTTTTTAATGGCTGAGTAATACTCCATTGTGTATATGTACCACAGCTTTCTTATCCATTCATCTGCTGATGGGCATCTAGGTTGCTTCCATGTTCTGGCTGTTACAAACAGTGCTGCGATGAACATTGGGGTACACGTGTCTCTTTCCCTTCTGGTTTCCTCAGTGTGTATGCCCAGCAGTGGGATGGCTGGATCATAAGGCAGTTCTATTTCCAGTTTTTTAAGGAATCTCCACACTGTTCTCCATAGTGGCTATACTAGTTTGCATTCCCACCAACAGTGTAAGAGGGTTGCCTTTTCTCCACACCCTCTCCAGCATATATTGCTTGTAGACTTTTGGATCGCAGCCATTCTGACTGGCTGTGTCTTATGTTTACACGTCTATATATTTACACTTGTTCAACTAGAATGATAACTGAATGAGAATGTCTCAGAATCTCTCATATAACTTCTCTGAGAAGTTATATGAGAGACTACCCTGCTACCTTCTTTTTTTACGTCAAACTTTTATTTTGAGATAATTGTAAATTTACATGCAGTTATAAATAAATACATATATATTTCCACAAAAAATTTTTGTGACAATTTTCATAGGAATTGTGCCAAGTCTGTACATCAATTTAGGGAAAATTGATATCTTTACTATGTTGACTCTTCTAGTCCATAAACATCCACTTATTTAAATCCTTAATGTCTTATATCATCATTGTGTGGTTTTAACATACAACTCCTATATAGGTCTTGTTAGGTTGACATGTAAGGATTTTTTTAAGCTCCTGTATTAGTATTATGTTTTTCCGTATTCTCATGTTCATTGTTAGTAACAATCTATGAAAATACAATCGAGTTTCAGATGTAGATCTTGTATCCTGTCACACTGTGTGCATCCACCTATCGGTTTTAGGAGATGTTTTTGGTAGAATTTGAAAGTTTCTGCATAGGCAATCATGTCTTCTGTCATAGGGACAGTTATATTTCTTCTTTTCTGACCTATATGCTTTTATTTCCTTTTCTTGCTTTATTGCACTGGTTAGAAATTTCAGCCCTGTGTTGAAGAACATCAGTGAAAGCAGGTATACTTGCAGTGTACCATTAAGTATAATGTTAGTTGTAGGGCTTTTTGTAGATGATCTTTGTCAAATTATGTTAAATTACCCTCTACTCCTATTTTTCATGAGTTTTGTTGAATGCTCTGCACTGATTGATTTGATCATGTTATTTCTTCTTTTTTAAATATAGTGGATTATGTCAAATTGATTACATTGAATGATTTTTTTTTTTTGATGTTTTTTTTTTTCCCTTTAATTTTATTTTATTTTTAAACTTTACATAATTGTATTAGTTTTGCCAAATATCAAAATGAATCTGCCACAGGTATACATGTGTTCCCCATCCCGAACCCTCCTCCCTCCTCCCTCCCCATACCATCCCTCTGGGCCGTCCCAGTGCACCAGCCCCAAGCATCCAGCATCATGCATCGAACCTGGACTGGCAACTCGTTTCCTACATGATATTTTACATGTTTCATTAACTATAAGAACTCTCTCATATCCCTGGAATAACTCTCATTTGCTCATGGTATATAATTCTTTTTTAAAATATACTGCTGAATGCTATTTGCTAATATTTTGTTAAAGACTTTGCATCCATATTCATGAGGCATATTGGGTATACAGTTTTCTTGTTTGTTCTGTCTTTGTCTGGCTTTGGTATCAGAGTAACACTAGTTTATAAAATGAATTGGGAACTGTCCTTTGCTATTCTATTTTCTTGAAGAGCTTGTATGTAGAATAGGTGATACTTCTTTTTTAAGCATTTGGTAGAATTCTCCAGTAGAATCATCTAAGGTCACATAATTATTTTCCGTAGTTTAACAAAATATGGATCCAATATTCTTAGTAGCTTTAGGGCTATTAACATTACCTATTTCTTATTGGGTGACTTGTAGTAAGTTGTGTTTTTGAGGATTTGGTCCATTTCTTCTACGTTGTAAAGTTTATTTGTATAGAGTTGTTTTTGGTACATTTGATCCATGAACAACATGTGGATTAGGGACACCAGCTCTTCACATAGTAAAAAATTCACATATAGCCTGTAGTTGACCTTCCATGTCTATGACTCCATATCACAATATTCAACCAATTGTGTATTGTATAGTACTGTAGCAAACTGTTTTTTTTGGATAAATGTTTATTTATTTTTGTTTTTACTTTTTTTTAATTGATTGAGGTATAGTTGGTTTATAATATTATATGCTTCAGGTGTAAAACATAGTGATTCATATGTTAAATAGTTATTTAAATATATCTATAATTAAAATATTAATAATAAATACAAGGGAAGCCTTTTAAAAATATTTATAGTTATTATAAATTATTAGCTATATTCCTAGTGCTGTATCATATATCCTTATAGCTTGTTTATTTTTACATAGCAACTTGCACCTCTTAGTCTCCTCAGTTCATTTCAGTCACTCAGTCATGTCCAACTCTCTGTGACCCCAAGGACTGCAGCACACCAGTCTTCCCTGTCCATCACCAATTCCCGGAGCTTAAACTCATGTCCATTGAGTTGGTGATGCCATCCAACCATCTCATCCTCTGTCATCCCCTTCTCCTCCTACCTTCAATCTTTCCCAGCATCAGAATCTTTTCAAATGAGTCAGTTCTTCGCATCAGGTGGCCAAACTATTGGAGTTTCAGCTTCAGCATAAGTCCTTCCAATGAACACTCAGGACTGATTGCCTTTAGAATGGACTGGTTGGATCTCCTTGCAGCCCAAGAGTCTTCTCCAATATCACAGTTCAAAAGCATCAATTCTTTGGCGCTCAGCTTTCTTTATAGTCCAACTCTCATATCCATACATGACTACTGGAAAAAACACAGCTTTGACTAGACGGGCCTTTGTTGGCAAATTAATGTCTCTGTGTTTTAATATGCTCTCTAGGTTGGTCATATTTTTCTTCCAAGGAGAAAGTGTCTTTTAATTTCATGGCTGCAGTCACCATCTGCAGTGATTTTGGAGCCCAAAAAGATAGTCTCTCACTGTTTCCACTGTTTCCCCATCTATTTGCCATGAAGCGATGGGACCAGAGGCCATGGTCTTGGTTTTCTGAATATTGAGTTTCAAGCCAGCTTTGTCACTCTCCATAAGTGGTATCACACAGTATTCATCTTTGTCTGACTTATTTCATTAAGCATAATACCCTCCATGTTGTTGCAAATGACAGCATTCCATTCTTTTCAATCACTGAATAATAGTCCATAGTATGTATATGCCACATCTTCTTTATCCATTCATTTGTTGAAGGAGAGTCAGTTATTATCTTTTGATGCCTGTAGGGATTTTAGTGATAGCTTCTGTTTCATTCCTGATATTGATGATTTGTCTTCTCTCTCTCTTTCTTTGTCAGTCATACTAAAGTTTCATCAACGTTATTGATTTTCTAAAGAATCAACTCTTTGCTCCATTGATTTTCTGTGTTGTTTTCTGTTTTGAATTTCACCAACTTCTGTTCTTTATTATTTCCTTCCTTCTGCTTGCCTAGGTTTACTTTGTTCTTTTTATTCCAGGTTCATGAGGTGGAATGTTAAATGACTGATTTGAGAATGTTCTTCCTTGTTAACAGAGATTTTAGTGTTATAAATTTCCTCTTAGCATTGCTTTAGCGTATAATGCCAAATTTTTATGTTGTGTTTTTAGTTTCATTCGGTTCAATATATTTTTTGATTTCCATTTCCCTCTGACTTGCATGATTTCTGCTGAGCATTCCACTGTCATTGAATTATTTTTCCCTCACTGCAAGTATGTCATTTTACCTGGCTGCTTTTAGGATTTTGTCTTTGTCTTTTGCTTTCAGAAGTTTAATGATGATGTGTCTTGTGACGGATTTCATTGAGTTTTTCCCTGCTTGGGCTACACTAAGTTCCTTCAGTCTGTGGTTTTATGTCTCTTGCCAAATTTAGGCAGTTTTCAATCATTATTTCTTTGTGTATTTTTTAAATGTCATTGTTTTCTCCTCTCCTCCAGGACTTGAATGACTCAAACATTAGATCTTTTGTTATAGTACCCCAGATTTCTGAGGCTCTTATCATTTTATTTTTTAGTTTACTTCCTCTCTTTTTGCTCAAATTGAGTAATTTTTATTGTTCTATCTTCTAGTTCATTAATTCTTTACTCTTGTCACTTCCATTCTGCTGTTGTGTCTACTTTATTTCAGTGATTGATTGCATTTGCAGTTCTAAAAGTTTCCATTTGGCTCTTTTTTTATAGATTCGAATTCTTTGCTGAGGTTTTCTGTTTTTCAAAAGTTTCAAGAGTTTGTAATTGTTCATTGAAGCATTTTTTTTTAGCAATTTCTTTTCTTCTTATTTATTTATTTTTGACTGTGCTGGGTCTTTGTTGCTGCACACAGGCTTTTTCTAGTCACAGTGAGTGGGGTACACAGGGCTTCTCATTGAGGCTTCTCTTGTTGAGGATCACAGGCTATAGGGCACATGGCCTTTAGTAGCAGCAGCGTGCAGGCTCAGTAGCTGTGGCACACGGGCTCAGTGCCCCAAGGTACATGGGATCCTCTAAACCGGGGATCAAACTGGTGTCCCCTGAATTGCAAGGCAGATTCCAAACCATGGGACCACCAGGGAAGTTCCTCACTGAAGCATACTTAATTGCTACTTAAAAATTTTTGTCAGATAATTCTAACATCTCTACCATTTCAGTGTTCACATCTATCAATCTGCTAAGTCACTTCAGTCGTTTTTGACTCTGTGTGACCCCATAGATGGCAGCCCACCAGGCTCCCCTGTCCCTGGGATTCTCCAGGCAAGAGCACTGGAGTGGGTTGCCATTTCCTTCTCCAGTGCATGAAAGTGAAAAGTGAAAGTGAAGTCGCTCAGTTGTATCTGACTCTTAGTGACCCCATGGACTGCAGCCTACCAGGCTCCTCCATCCATGGGATTTTCCAGGCAAGAGTACTGGAGTGGGGTGTCATTGCCTTCTCCGCACATCTATCAATAGTCTTTTCAAATTCATTTTGAGATCTTCCCTGTTCTTATTATGATGAGTAATTTTCAATGCAAACCTGATTATTTCTGCATTTTGTTTTAAGACTGTGGATCGCCATTTATTTTAACTGTCTTTCTCTGACACTTGTTCTTTTGGGGAAAGAGGAGGGCACTTCCTCGTTACTGCCAAGTAAAGGTCACCTCTGTGGCCATCCAGCCTCTGTTGACACCCGGTGGGAGGAATCTTCATTAGGGCTGGATGAGTATCTTTCAGCACAGCTGTGGTCTCCACTGACACCACAGTAGAGGTGGCCTTGTTCTTGCTGGTTGACGGTGAAAGTACCAACTGTTCCTTAGACTTTGTCTGACACTACCTCAACAGGGAAGGGGAGGGAGGTCTCCCTAGTGCTGGATGGGGGTGGAACTACAGACTCTCATGTGGCCTCCAATAACACTGCATAAGAAAGGGGATTCACTACTGGTCAGCAGGGGTGAGTGCTCCATCCTCTCACGTGGTCTTCTCAGACATCACCTTAGGAGGGCTGCTGGGGCACTCTGCTATAGTGTGTCTGAGTGTAAGTACTCCACTCAGCTTTTGCCAGCATGAGTGGGGTAGCTCCATGGTCTTTTCTCTGATGCTTGGCTTTTATTTTCCCAAAGTTTCTGTCCTAATGGGCTGCCCATTTTTTATTTCTTGTCTA
The DNA here is from genome assembly GCF_055505025.1 of Bos grunniens. Classification (NCBI taxonomy): domain Eukaryota; kingdom Metazoa; phylum Chordata; class Mammalia; order Artiodactyla; family Bovidae; genus Bos; species Bos grunniens. The sequence goes on along the minus strand of NC_141176.1, from coordinate 2,398,109 downwards.
GAAAGAGCAGATTTTTTTGTTTTTTTTTGTTTTTCCTTGCTCCCATTGGCATTCCCATATCATTGGCTTTTTCAGCTCCAAGTCTGGATATATGAGGCTAAAAGAAAGCTTAGAGAACTCACCACCATGTTTTTTTTCATGTTCCAAAGTCTCTTGTTTGCCTGCCTTCTTCTCTCCACCTTTCAGTGGCTTCTTGTGTGTTTTATATATATGTTTGGTGTTTTAAAGTTTTATTTTATATGACAAACAGGGAAATGATGTGTACTTTATGTTCCCATGAACAGAACTCTTATACATTCAATTTTAAAATGAGGAAATTGAAGTCTTGGATAAGGACCCACAGCTAGCAGTGGCATGACTGAATTAGATTCCTGCTCACTCAACTCTTTGTTCAGTGCTCTCACCATTGTAACAGTGAAATGTAGGCATCTGCCTTGATCTATGATGCTGTAGAGACAGTGTTATGAGAACCCTGTACCCATACCCTGTACTCACTGCCTCCCAGTCACATGTTTTACTTTGTGTTCCTTCAGAATCTTTGCATAGTCTAGCTACCTCATTACATTGTCATCTCCACTGGTAGATCCAGAGTCCTGAAATATGAGCAGCTTAGAAGCAGCAATGTGAATTTAAGGGAGAGCTGAGGAATTAAACCCTAACAAATGCTCTCTTTTTACTTAAAAATATGTTATTGGAGGTGAATGGTGGATAATGGATGGAAATCCTGCTAAGTTGCTTCAGTCGTGTCCGACTCTGTGCAACCCCATAGACGGCAGCCCACCAGGCTCCCTTGTCCCTGGGATTCTCCAGACAAGAACACTGGAGTGGGTTGCCATTTCCTTCTCCAATGCATGAAAGTGAAAAGTGAAAGTGAAGTAGTTCAGCTGTGTCCGACTCTTAGTGACCCCATGGACTGTAACCCACCAGGCTCCTCCATCCACGGGGTTTTCCAGGCAAGAGTACTGGAGTGGGGTGCCATTGCCTTCTCTGAAATGGATGGAAATAGGAGGTGCTAAATAGTCACAAGCCATCCAAACACTGCCTGCTTTATATTAAATTCCAATGATGACAATACTCTGATAAGGCTGCCTCTATTGGTTTTAATTAATTAATTTAGGACAATGGTGGGATGCTTTATTTTATATGAATCTGAGGTTATCTCTGGCATTGGAAGATTAAAGAAGACCTTAATAAACAAATTTGCTTATTTTCCCCCTACTGTTGGCATTAGGTAAACATCTACATCCACATAAAAACAGAATCTATCATTTCTGAGTTCTACTTATCCTTGCATAAGTCTCCAGTATCAAAATTGATTTTTAAAAATGTTCACTTGAAAATTAGCATAGATAAGATTCAAGGATGCTTGCTCTTACAGAAGAATTTTTTATTAAGGGGAAGACTTGTCCTTTGAAAATTATTATCGTAATTATCACTAAGAAACCAATTCTATATTTCTTATTAAGGCAAAATCCCTATTGAGGCAAACACAAGAAGGATGTTGATTGCAGTGGGATATCTGTCTGAATAGGACTAAGTAATCAGCTTTGAAATGTCACTCAAAGGAATCAGCAGGGCAGAGGCTATTCCCTGGTAGGTTGCAAAACATTTTTTGGCGGGGGGGGCGGGGGGGATTGCCAAGGGTTTTACAATATCCTTGCATAAGTAATTATTTTAGATAATTACAGAAGCAATATTTAAAACTCAAGGAAAATTTATACTGGAACAGAGAAAATAGTATAGAAGTCCAAGGAGCCATATCAACTCATTAAATATGTTGAGAGTCATAGAATCACATACTCTCAGAGGCATTTGGTCTCAACCCACAGTGGTGAGTAATTCTACTCCAGAGTCACCTTGCTATGGTATTTATCTGTCTCCCACCAGGAAAATTGGAGACTTGCACAGACAGCCCACTTCAGTCTCTGTGTGCTGTCCCTGTCATTTGTTGGACCTGACTATTTTTTCAGGCTGTGCATGTATTTTGTGAGTAAATAAAGAGAATGCAATTCAGCTTAAATCTTTTGAAAAATTTAAAAACCTCAATACAATAGGCACTTGATGTTTTGAAAGGCTACATTCTAAAACTTTTAATATTCTCCAGACTTGAAAATATTGCTGTAGATCATAATTTCTTCCTGAAAGAAATTATGTATGAAGTTGTATCAAGTTTTCAGGTAGCAAACTACAGCCATTTACCACTCAGTTTTTAGGTAATTAGCAGCTGACTAGTTTCTTTCACTCATGAAAAACTTTGTAGGAAACCTCCTCCTGTATTGCCCTCAGCTCATTCATTTACTCTTCCTTAACTCTACAAATATTTATTGAAGGCCTAGGATGTGACAGGCACTGTACGAAGCTCTTTAGATAATAAAACAAATATAATCCCTGTCCTTAGGGTATTAACAATCTAGTAGAAGAGGCTGTTACTGGACAAGTAAAAAAGAAAAAAAAAAAGACATAAAAATTATGATCATTGCTTTGAAGGAAACAAACAGGTTAAAATGAAACATGGTACACTGCAGAAGAGGGCTCACTCAGAACTGCTGGGCAGGGAAGACCTCTCTGAGAGAGTGCCATTTAAGCTGAGAACTGAGTCAGTTTCATAAAAGCAGGGGCAGGGTATTCTCAATAAAGGGACAACACATGCAAAGTCTCTGAGACTGGAAAAAGCACAGAACAGTTGAAGGGCTGAAAGGCCAGTGAGGCTGAAGGAAAATGAGGAAGGTGGAGGGGGCAAGAGATTAATTTTGCAAGATAAGCAAGGGGTAATTTGTCAGATCACCTGGGGTCTTTGTAGACCACTTGTCTTAGTCCATTTGGGCTGTTGTAACAGAACACTGTGGACTGGGTGGCTTAAATGACAAACATTTATTTCTCATGGATCTGGAGGCCGGGAAGACCAAGATCAAGGTACCAGAATATTTAGTATCTGGTGAGGGTCAGCTTCTTGGATCACAGATGGCCATCTTCTTGCTGTGTCTTCAGACGGTAGAAGGGGGTGAGGAAGCTCTCTGAGGTCACTTCATGTTGCAGAAGTGGGTGAGGAAGCTCTCCAGGGTCTCTTTTAGAAGGGCACTAACCCCACTTGTGAGGGCACCACCCTCATGACCTAAACCTCCTAATATCATCACATTAGGGTTTAGGATTTCAATATATGAATTTTATGGGGGACACAAACAATCAGTATATAATACCCTTGTCAGGAGTTGATATTTTACTCTTATGTAATAGAACGCCACTGACAGGGTTTTAATATAAAACTGACATGTTCATAGACCAGGTCAGACTTGTGACAACTCAGAGTAGCCATTTTGCAATTAGCTATAGAATCTGCTTAACCAAGGAATTCTAAGGAAATTCTAAGTCAATTCTAAGGAAAGGTAGCTGGTAATAATGAATGACATACAAAGATTACTTTCTTGTTATTGTAGGAAAAACTGGTTGGAGGAGAAATGTGTGTCAGTAGCAGGCAGGAAAGCCAACATGTGGGGTGGTGGCTTAGACTAAGGTGACAACAGAGTAAAAGAAGACAGTGAAAAGATTTGACATGCTTTTCCCATGACACGACAGAGAAAGAATGTTGATATCAAGCAGTTAGAGTGCGTGGACGTGATGCTAATTGCTGAAGTGGAGAAGTTTGGGGAGACATGAATGGTGAGCCACATCGAGAGTACAGTTTTGGGCTGACTTCTTGCATTTGAGATGCTGACAGACATCTGAGAGGAGGGGGCTGACAAACATCTGCTAACCAGGACTCAGAAGATAGGTTTGGGAATATAAATTTGGTATTTGGGGCATAGAGATAGAATTTGAAGCCATGGAAACTGAAGAGATCACTGAGAAAAAGGGGGATAAGTGAAAATAAAGGAGGGCTGAGGACTGAATTAGAGGTCATCAATAGATATCAAAGAGAGAAAGAAAGATCTACATAAGAGTCTGAAGGAGAATTGGCAAAGAGACAGAGGAAAATCAAGAGAGCAAGGAATTGAGGGGAGGAAGGGGAAGAGAAAGATGAAGGGTCTGCTGTACGGAATGCTGATTAAGAGACTGGTTCCTGATTTCACAAAGTGTGAACATCAAATCAAAGTTAAGATGTATTTAGCGTCTTAGTTACTGCACGTGTTATACCTGCTAGCATGTTTTTCCTGCTCACCTGCAGAAGTAACAACTGCTGAGCCATAACACTGTCAAATCACATTATTTAAAGAAGAGGCTTCCATCTTTCTTTCTTTATGAATTTTGATTCTCCTTGTATTCTCTGGATAACTTCAATAATTCTCTCCATATGGCTATCATATCTAGAATCTTCAAAAATTTCCATTTTCCAAATGTAGAACTAGTTTAGATGCAGTTTATTATCTTTTTGAAAATGATCCATGTTAATTTTAAAACATATTAGCTCTTCACCTTCAATGTATTTGAATTGTTATGCTGCTGGAGCCTTGAAATATCAAGCTTATCAAAAAGTTAGGATAAGTTTTCCCTAGAGGGCGGTGAACAGTTTTAAATTCAAAGTGGGGGGAAAAAAAGTCCGTATCTTAAAATAGAAGCAAATTTTTTCTCTGTTTCACATTTTCTCAAGATATCCGCAATCCTTTTAAACTCTCTATTTATTATTAAATACAAGCAATTTAGCTCCTTTGTAAGGTTATGCAAATAACTCATCCAGAATTAGCATTTAACATGCAGTTCTTATATCCACACAAATGTTTTGTATAAAGTTGTTTTAAAAAGATTCAAATCTTTATAATTAGGAAGGGAAAATATATTAATAGGAATAAAGGGATACTCTGCTAATCTCCCATATGTAAATTAGCTTATAATTTTCCATCATTTACTTTAGAAGCAACTGAACAATGGAACTTTTCTCCTTCAATATTGCTGTCTTTCTCCTTCTCCCGCTAGAAAGTATGTGCTTATACACGTGTATCTAAAGGAAAATGACAAAGAATGTTAAAAACTTCAGTTTTATGGGAAAGCGATGGCTGGTAACTTGTGAGTGGGATTGAAGTTGATACTCTGACCTTTGGCCTCCAAAGGGATGCACTGCAACACAGACGGCCTTGGGTTCCTATTTCGGGGGCTGTTTGTCCTTGTCCTCTTTGCTAGGAGGCACATCCACCTTTGCCACCTGACCTTTCCTCCACAGTCTACCCACGCTCCCCAGTCTTTACATAAAGGACAGTATTGTGCAATACATGGGCAAGTGGTTCACCTCCCCGGGGCACTTTCTTTTTGCTTTAGTCTCTAGGTTGGCCCTTGGAGAAAAGAATCATGCAGGTTGCATGTGGACAGTGGTCCATGAGACAGTGCTGGGTGGTCTCCAGTCTCACTTACCTTCTGGAGCTTGGCTTTTCTCCTCCAAGTTCCCTGTAGTGTGATGCCCAGTCCTAGGAGTTCTGCCTACTTAGGTGAACTAGGATGGTGAAGGATTCAAAACCAAGTCAGACACCACAGAACCATTGAAAGGATTAGATTGCTGAAACTGGAAGAGGAAAGGGGAGCTCTGAAGAGACTTTAAATACAAAACTGTTAGGGGTAACATTAACTGAAACCACCTACCCTGGCCAGGCACCATAGTAACAATTTGTGTGAGTTATTTTACAACTGTAGGTCCTGATAAGGAACGCAGAACTAATAAGTCACCACCAACCTCAAGAGTTTGGGAAAAGTCAAAAGGAGATGCCACGTGTTCGACCACCTCCCAGAATCCTTCTCACTGGCATCCATCTTGCCTGACCAATGCGTGAGCCACCAGGAAGGACCCTGAATGATTGGCCAAAGACAACGCAGAAACTAATCACGTCACCAAAAACCTGAGGCTGTGAGCCACGTGGCAGAGCAGTCCTCCCCGCTTCCCTTACCCTCCTGCTCTCTGCCTGGGCGCCCCTTCCCAATAAAGTCTCTTGCTTTGTCAGCACGTGTGTCTCCTTGTACAATTCATTTCTGAGTGTTAGACAAAAGCCCACTTGTCTAACACTTTCCAGGCCCTGGAAAATGTCCCCCTTGCTGCAACAACACAGGTTTAAATATATTCCTTACTGTTGCCAAGTAGCAGAACTGGAAGAATGGGTGGAATGTATAAGGGAGAAAACATTTCTCCTTCAACAAATATCTAAGAAATTACCATGAGCCAAGCAGAGAACTGGCAGACTGGACACAAGATGAAAATGAAAAACAAACAAACAAACATGTATTCACCTCAAGGAAGTTTACTGTCCAGTGGAGAAATAGGCATGCAAGCAAACAATTATAATCTGCTATGATAAACGCAACCACAGAGAGATGTATAGTATTCAGAAAGACGTTTAGTATTCATAGAGAGTAGAGAAAGGCCGCCTGTTTCTGCTTGGGGGTGCCAAGGAAATTCTGCATAACAGCCGACTTTTCTCCAAACCCACGGCTACCGCCTCATCTAAACCCCCAGGGTCTCTCATCTAAACACCTCCAGCTGACTCAGGGCTGGTCTTTCTGCCTCCAGTTTTCTGCATCCTCTTGTTTATCCATGTTGCAGCCAATTTTCCAAAAAGGAAAACTGATGGTGTCATTTCCCTCCTAACAAGTCTCAGTGACTCCCCATTACCATGTACTAAAGTCCAAACCCTCAATCTGGCCTCTTAGGCATAACTGGCCATTGCTTTCACATCTCATCTCACCTCTCACTGTTTCCCACTTTAAGTTTCTGGTACAATGACCCTACTTGCTATTTTCCCAACTCACCATTGCTCTCTCTGCCCCAGACCTCTGCACATGTGCATTCTCTTCTTGAAACTAACTACCCTGCCCTCACACCACACATAGAGAGAGATATACTGGGCAGGCAGGAGATGGGACCCTGGCTCAGAGGCCAGTTTAAGCACTGGTTCAATAGAGGGCATCTGGAGCCAAATCCCACTAGGGAAACTCTGCAACCCCAGGCAGAACATGTGCCTTAATGATATCCCACCTGAGGGGCAGTTGTAGACCGGCTCTGGTCAGCCTTTGCTTGAGGTTCAAGAGAAAAGTCAATTCCCTGATCTTTCCAGACTGCCTGATGGACAGTTGCTTACACTGCCTGCTAAAAAGAATTGTACCCTTTCTCATTAGGAGGAAACAGACAGAACAGGCTCCATCTTGAAAGCAGGACTCCATCTTGGGCTGGACTGTGGACTTTGAGCTATATGCCCAGTATCTATGGAAAGGACATACCAACTGGAAAACCAGACCCACCCCTCCTGATGGAAGAGCCCAGGGCTCATACCTAGACTCTCTGTCTCCTAAAAGAATACCCTTATTATCTGTGTAATTTAATAGAATCATAAATTCTATTATGCTTATTGGGATATGACCACAGGCCTATTGATAATTGTCCACTGTTAACTACCTAGGCTTAAGGCATATGAATCACCGGTTAACTTTGATTTGATCTTTCTTTTCCTTTGTTCAGACTAGTTTCAGGGAATTTGGGGAGGTGGGTTTGGGCACGTACACTTAGGGTATATAAGGTTTTCACAAAAACGGGTCAGGGTCTTTGGCTAAGAGGAGACTCTGCCTTAGGCCTGCCGGTGTAATAAACTGCACTCCACTGTCTGCATTGTCCTTCTGAGTGGGTTTGTTTCCTGGAACGCATGGCTACAACACTCATACTCATGCATCTTTCAAATTTGATCAGGTAAGAATATTAGAGAGTCTGAGCTGACTGTGACAGTATTTCCATACATATCTGCAACCTTGGATGTTATCGAATGGCAATTAAAGCCCACATTTGCAAAGCTCTTAACAGAAAAATATTCCTTCCCATCCCCCAGCTTATACCCGGGAGAGCGAATAGGGCTCCAAAACCTGTGGAGATGTCAGCGTCAAATCCCAGACCTCGGCTTTTCGAGCTGGGGTCTCCGTTTTCATCTAAGCCATCACCCAGTTTCCCCTGGTGAAGCTGAGACCCAGAAAGTGAGGTGAAGCGCCCTCAGCTCTCACCTCAGCGCTCTGTCCACCCCCCCACCACCTCAGAGATGAGGCTGGGTGAGGCCACTGGAGTTTCCCTCTGTCCTCTTAACTCTGATCATTTGAGACCAGATTTTCCCTGAGAGAACGAGCTCCCAGTGGGCAGCCCACGTGAATCGCAGGAAATCTGTAGTGTCGAGGTCTCCAAGAGACATTGTGGAATCTTTCTTCTACACTCAGATACCCAAGAGAGGCCGCAAGATGTGCTCCTATCTAGAAAACCAGGTTTCATAGTGTCAATGTGGGTGTGTCTTCTGGAGAAAGAAATATCAACCCACTCCAGTATTCTTGCCTGGGAAATCCTGTGGACAGAAAGAAGAGCCTGAGATCACAGAGTCAGACACGACTGAGCAACTGAGCACCAGCAGAGTGGTCCAGGACAGGACCCTTCCCCCAGGCCCTCAGGCATTAGTTACTCTGAAGTCTCAGGGTTCCTGTGGCTGCTGTTGTCACAGCCATGCTAACCCCCAGGGTCCCTCAGCCTCATCAGACAAAGAGGTGTTAATTAGGATTTGCCTCAGGAATGCAATGACTGTCGTTAAGTGTATGATTCAAACTCTGGTCAGTCCTGTGATTCCAAGAGTCCTCCATCAGAAGATAAGGGTTCTTTAGTTAATTTCCAGGCTTTACCTGGAAGCTTCCAAAGCTATTTGCATGCCCCCTTCTGTTAGTCCTAAGCAAAGAATTCGGGTCACTTCAGTTAACAAGAAAGGCAGGGAATGAGGACACTGAGTATTTCAGGGAATTAGGAAGAGGTTTACAGCATGGTCTCAGGGAGACAGTTTGTATCCTGGTATTTTGTAATTAACATGACTTCACTTCTCTCTCTTGATGTTTCTGAGGAATTTCTCTCCGATGCCCATTTTCTGCTTTATGACTCTGGCGTTATTAGAGCTTCTGCTCGTTTATAACCTTTACTGCCTGGTAGCCTCGGCAAACAGCCTGCTCTGTGTATCCTTTCACCTCCAACCCCTCTGCTAATTGCTCAATTCTGGGTTTTGGTCTTTTCGCTTTCAAATTTCTGAGAGAAAAATGTCATCGCCCTGCCTGATCAACATTACCCCTTTCTGGACAAAGCTGCTGTGCCAAACCATCTAATAAACCTCCGGAGAGCCCATGTATTTGCTGGCCTTCCACTACTTGCTCTCAGAGACGGTGTGCTGCATAAAATGTCATAGAAAATGCTGAAGGGGCCATGAAGACCTGCCTCCCATGACCAGCTGCTGGGTGAGTGGGCAGAGGATCCTAGCAGAGCAGTGACTGGGGCCTGTCTCCTCCCTGAATCCGAGACCTGTGTGGGCGTGGCGATGACGCGCCCCCTCCTCAGGAGACGTCACTCTCAACTGCGTTCACGCGTAGAACAGAGAGCGCTGCGGCTTCCACCAAATAACAAGCGTGCTGCTCCCCCAACCACTCCCCCCCAAAGATTCCAGAACCCTGTTGAAAGAAACTCTGATGGACTAAAGGGGGGGACGTGCATAGCATCCTGTGTGCCCAACTTTATTTCACTTAGTAACATAGACAACAAAGAAAAATGGACCGTGGGCCTCATTGGAACCAAACCTTAAATGCATTTTGTTCATGATTTCAGAAGTGACCACTGACCAAAAACCCCACCTCATGATAGTTTGGATATTGAAAGGGATGCATTTGTGTTGTGGCTACTTTCTGGATGAACGGGCTTCCAAGTTACAGATGATTCATTCATTCCTCACTATAGAGAGCACTTGGCATTACTAAATGAAGATTAAAGGAGAGACACTATACCTTACATGTGGAAAAAAATTTGCATTTTAACATCTCCAGAATGCCATTAAACATCTGAGAAAGGTCCATAAAGGAAAGTGTGTCCTAGAGCTTGAAATAGAAAGTGATTGGAAAAAGTAGAAATAGAGTTCCTATTTTTCAGAAAAGAGACATATTATCCCATAAATCTTTGAAAAGAAGTTTTCTTGGGCTCTGCTCTAAGCATTCAAATGCTTCCCAGGAGCACCTTGACCTTAAATTAACATTTATAGAGTTTAGCTGACATCAAGCTTTGAGTTTAATGGAAGGTATAAAGTTGAAAAAGGTAAGTAGTCTAAATTGGTATTGTATATTAAGTTCCAAATAAGGATGCATTTCCACAACTACCACCGTTTTCATTTATTTCCCCCTCTAGAACAATAATAACAATTGGCAAAATATATGAAATGCATTTTCTTTCATGAATAATACATTTTTATACGTTAACCTCATGGAAACGGTTCAACAGTAGCAGCAGCATAACGCTGTCATCTGAAGAAAGGGTGTATGTGACAATATCTGCACTGTCTGACCTTGATAATCATGTTTTCAGTAGAATCTGTGATATAAATATAGGTGTAAGAAATATTAAGCCAGCATTAAAATAACAAAGAGGTATCTTTTAAAGATGAAAATATACAGTGTTACCTATAGATTGTGTTACGGATCAAATGAAAGTGAGATACATTCCATTCTGTTTAAACCAGAAGTATCTTCTAAGTGTAATGTGAATGTATGGAGAGTAATATATAAAACATGAAGATGGTGTTTTAATACTGCTAGTGAGTTGTTCCTTTGTTACACTGCACATAAAAATCAGGTCCTGATAAACATATACATACATACATATATATATATATATATATATATATATATATATGTATTTCTGTCCTGCATTAAGCCCAATTTATAAACGCTTGGCCTTAGCATGTTACCAAAAGAATGTAGGGTCCAGATTGCCACTCAAAAGCCAATAAACAGGACAGGTCGGTGGAAAGGAAAGTTTGCTTTATTTCAGATGCTGGCAACTGGGTTGGGGGAGGAGGGTGGACCTCTGACCAAAGGCTGACTCCCCACCGCAGGCACCTCACGGGGCAAGAGCACTTAGGGAAAGGAGGAGGGGCCACACACAGAAGCAGCACAGGCAGCTCCAACGGTCCTCTTCACGGCGGTCTCTGGTGCTCTGACCAGCATCATCTTGGTTATTTTAGGTACAGTTAGTCTTCAGTTCCAGGGTCCGTTTGTTTCCATTTCGTTGAGGCCAATTCTCAGAATTGTGGCAGCTGATGTCAGAAGTACAGTCTGGTCATCCTGTAGTTAATTTCTTTACCCTGATGTGAAATAGCTTAGCTGGAATCACCTCCACTAGCTTTGTTCGTAGTGATGCTTTCTAAGGCCCACTTGACTTTGCATTCCAGGATGTCTGGCTCTAGGTCAGTGATCACACCATCGTGATTATCTGGGTCATGAAGACCTTTTTTTGTATAGTTCTTCTGTGGATTCTTGCCACCTCTTCTTAATATCTTCTGCTTCTATTAGGTCCATATGATTTCTGTCCTTTATTGAGCCCAGCTTTGCATGAAACGTTCCCTTGGTATCTGTAATTTTCTTGAAGAGACCTCTAGTCTTTCCAATTCTATTATTTTCCTCTATTTCTTTGCACAGATCACCAAGGAAGGCTTTCTTATGTCTCCTTGTTATTCTTTGGAACTCTGCATTCAAATGGGTATAACTTTCCTTTTCTCCTTTGCTTTTCCCTTCTCTTCTTTTCTCAGCTATTTGTAAGGCCTCCTCAGACAACCATTTTGCCTTTTGGCATTTCTTTTTCTTGGGGATGGTCTTGATCTATGTCTCCTGTAAAATGTCACAAACCTCCATCCATACTTCATCAGGCACTCTATCGGATCTAATCCCTTGAATCTATTTGTCACTTCCACTGAAAAATTGTAAGGGATTTGATTTAGATCATACCTGAATGGTCTAGTGGTTTTCCCTACTTTCTTCAATTTAAGTCTGAATTTGGCAATAAGGAGTTCATGATCTGAGCCACAGTCAGCTCCTGGTCTTGTTTTTGCTGACTGTATAGAGGTTCTCCACCTTTGGCTGCAAACAATATGATTAATCTGATTTCAGTGTTGACCATCTGGTGACGTCCATGATATTTTAGTATCTATAGGACAGCTCACAGGATGTGGCTCAGAATATTGTCTACAGCCGTTGAGGAAGAACTGAAGGTCCCAGACTATGTTTAATGATGACATTATTATTATCTGGTCTCCTTTAATTGTTTTCCTTTATTTCTGTACTTCTCATTTCTCTGATTAAACTTAATCTTTGACTGAAGTTCTCTACAGGCAGAAGGCAAGCAGAGGACATGAGGGGAGGGGAGGGAAGGAGCACAGGCTCCCGCTCCACTTCAGGCTCACCAAGGAGAAGTCCATTCCTCCAAGTGTTTAGGCTGCCAGAGTAACAGTGATTAGGTCACAAGAAAGCATATGTTGAAAAACCAGGTGTCCAGGAGAACCCTGTGCTGAGACCCTCACAGAAAGCTCTGGACCTTGGGCCGGGGTTGCCAGCTCTCTGCTCCCCTCCCCTGTGGGTGGAGCGCCTCTGCAAACCCTTGCAGCCCCCTCCGGTGGGCAGCCAGCCCAGTAAGGTGGCCTGCCCCAGCCTCAGGTGTGGAGGCCACATGCTCTGTGAAGCTCCTGGACCCACACTGGTAGCTTGCCTGGAACCCTGCGGTTGGTTGCCCATACTTGGAGGGCAGCCCCTTGAACAAATTGTTCTTGCAAAAAGTCTTTCTGTCAGAGCAATGTATGGGCCACCAGAACATACTGGGGACCAGACTGACTCTATATAACTCAAATTGTTTATTGTCTGGGCTTCCCTGATGGCTCAGATGGTAAAGAATCTGCCTTCAGTGAGTAAGACTGGGGTTCAATCCCTGGGGCAGGAAGATCCCCTGGAAAAGGAAACAGCTACCCACTCCAGTACTTCTTGCCTGGAGAATTCCACAGACAGAGGAGCCTGGCTGGCTACAGTCCATGGGATCACAAAGAGCTGGACACAACTGAGCAAATAACACAAGTTGCTTATATGGACAGTTGCTCTTTGAAAAAATATTTGTCTCCCCTCACCCCAAGGTAGGGATGGCTCTGTGAGTAGTTACGGTGTACAGCAAGAATTAAAACCCTAGCCACATTAAAAGACAAGAACGTTTACCTTTCTTCAAAGTTGGTGAGATATCACTTACACAGGAGCCAAGAAATTAATTTTTAGTAGTAAAACATCCGGGAAAATAAAATGTTTTACAAAAATAAGAAAATATAGGGCGATTTAGTTCCCTGGCGATTCAGTGGTTAAGACTCTGCGCTCTTACTGCTGAGGGCAGAGGTTCAATCCCTGATCAGGGAACTAAAATCCCACAAGCTGCGGTGCAGCTAAAAAAACGAAAGAGAGGAAGTATAAACCAGAATGTAGTGAAAGGTACTTGCAGTGAAAATGCTGACGGCAGCCTAAGGCTGAACTCTCTTTTGTAGCAGACTCCCTTGGTCCTATCAGAGCCCTGCCCTAGGTCCTCTGTCTTGCTTCCTGTTGAGGCTGTGGCTACCGTGGACAGGTCTGCACATCTCCTGCTGAAAGTGCTGCTTCTCTCACCTGCCTGGGCTCCCTGCCTGTGGTGGGGGACACCTGCAGCCTCAGGAATAGGAGAGAGTTAACACCTAGTGGGCGGTTCTTCACCAGAGGAGCTCCAAGGGGGATCCTGGAGCCTGTGGATTGGGCCTCTCCCTGTGGTTCTTAGGGCGGACCGCTCCTCTCAGCACTAGGAGGTGCCCGCAGGGTGGAACTCCGGAACCGTGACCAACTCAGCACTGCATACTCCATTTGCCCTCTCCTCCTTCCTGCTTTCACTCTCCCTGCTCCTTCACACTTGATCCCTAGGATCAGTTTCCAACATAAACTACCTGCACAAAAGCCTAGGGCTCAGGCTTTTTTTTGGGGAGGAACTTGCGTTAAAACAACAGACTACATAGACTATGCAGATCACTGTGACTATTCCCCTAAGTTCCACACAGCTTCTCTTCCATGAATTATCTATCACTTAAGCATGGGTCAGTGCAGCCAAACAGCCCTTTGCATGTGTGTGTATCTACAAAGTTTCCCACACTGATACAAAAACACATGATGACCCCATCACTGCCTGCCAAAGACTACTGATTAAGAAAGCAGGACCTCTATCTTCTGTCCCTTTGGTACTTCTACTATAAATAGCATCCCAAATGTCCTGCATTTACTGGATAGTTCGTGGTGTTGGGCCACTGGTAACTTGCAGAAAGTGGCCATATAAACAGAACCGTGGACCTCACTCAGTTTGATTGATGTGAATGAAGACAAAACACACACACACACACAAATTTTCCTTTAACAGGAATATTTTGAAGAATGAGTATTGTATTTTTGAAGATGTCTAACTGGTTTTATAAAAATGCAGTCATTTATTTATTGTCTACCTACTTACCAAGTGTCATTGAAGTGGTATAAAAATCACTAACTGCTGTGTTTGTATAAAATAAAATGACTGTCAGAATATTCATAAATCTCAACTTTCCTAGGAGTCTATATTTTAGGAAAAACATTCCCAGTTGTGCATAGTATAATTTAAATGACTGAAGCCAGGCTGCCAAAATATTCAGGTTTCCTAAAGACTTAAGAACACTCAGGATGTATAGAAAAGTGGACCTGTATTTGTTAAAAATAAACAGGCAAGTCAGAAATAGAGCAATGGGAGTTATACACAGTCACCTACAGAGACCCACATGTGATCAACGAGGCGGCATCTGCAAGCAACAATTTTCCACTGTCCCAAAGGGAGAGTGAGATGATTAGTGTTTCCTCTTGGATGGGCACCGTTGCTTTTTAAAAAGGAGAAAACTCTAGTTAACATCTGGTTGAGGTACATTATTGAAATACATTCCAGAGATTGCTTCTTTTGATCAAGAGCGGGAATCTTTTTTAAAAAATAATTTTGTTCTTTAACTTCCTCTGGTTGGGAAAAAAGGAAGCACAAATGGCAGGGAAGTACACTCTTTCATGAGCACCTGTTCTGTTCCAACCATGCGGTATAATGTCTTGCATATGAAATTTCTAGTAGAGTCACTGAGAAATGCACAGTCGATAAGCTGTATCTGAAAAGGTGCAATCACACTGCATGCATTTGTTGTTATATATTATATAATCCATATTTTTATTGTCATAATAAGCTATATCAGCTAGCTTTTAGTCAGGAGAACAGAAGCCAGAATAGGTATTTCATGCAGGGTATTATTTACATGACTTTGAAGCCTGAAAGAGCCGAGAGGAACTTGTCAAGTAGCCCCAGGGTTAGTAACTTTTGGAAGCAACTTCTACCTCAGGGGGGCTCTACTTCACCCCATAGCTGGTGTGGGGGCCAAAGGTGCTGAGAGTTTTCAAAGAGCCTGAAGCTGGACTGTTGGAGCAAGAGAACAAGACAGAAACACCGTCTATCTTCCTCCTGCCTTCCATTAGCCAACCTAACAGAACGGGGGCCCACAGGGAGCCTGGGAAACACTGTTCATAGAATCTCAGCCCCAGCACCACAGAGCAGGTCACAAAAAGGCGGCTTTGGAGCTGAGACACAATATGCAAATCATCAATCCAGAGCTCTGCAATAACCACTATGCATATAGTAATGCTTTGTTTAGATTTCTGTACAGAGCAGACAAAATTTACTTTAGGACTCTTTAAAACCACTTGCAGTTGTTTTATGGCTTGGAGCTTTGTCATCAAAAGTATACAGAGTAAGTTTGAGTGCCATCATTTGAAATGCTCCTAAAAGATTATTATGAGATGAAAATGCTATATTAACATTATATATAGTGTTATATGTATATTATATATAAATTAGTCTATATATAGCTATGTGATCATCGCTCAGTCATGTCTGACTCTTCGTGACCCATGCACTGTAACCTGCCAGGATCCTCTGTCCATGGAATTCTGTAAGCAAGAATATTGGAGTGGGTAGTCATTCCCTTTTCCAGGGGAACTTCCCGACCGATCTGGAACATCCTGACTGGAGTTCGACTGGATCGGACTCCAGTCTCCTGCAGTGTAGGCAGATTCTTTACCGTCTGAGCCACCAGGGAAACCCCACCGTATAGCTATAATTAAGTAATAATATGGGCTTCCTAGGTGGCCTCAGTGGTAAAGAATCTGCCTGCCAACCTGCCAACACAGGAGACATAAAAGAACTGGGTTCAATCCCTGGATCAGGAAGATTCCCTGGAGTAGGACATGGCACCCCACTCCAGTATTTTTGCCTGGGAAATCCCATGGACAGAGGAGCCTGGCGGGCTACTGTCCATGGGGTCACAAAGAGTTGAATATGACTATGCGACCTAACACTGGACTTCCCAGGTGGCTTCCCTGCCTGCCAATGCAGGCAGATGTAAGAGACACAGGTTCGATCCCTGGGTCAGGAAGATCCCCGGGTCAGGAGGATCACTGGGAGGAGGGCACTTGCAATCCACTGCAGTAGTCTTGTCTGGAGAATCTCATGGACAGAGAAGCCTGGTGGGCTGCAGTACATAGGGCCTCAGAACTGGACACAGCTGAAGCGACTCAGCACACACGCACGCACTGCTCACCTGTGCAATGCACGATGCTCAGCAGCAGCCCTGGCGTCTCCTTACCAGATGCCAGTACAGCCCTCTGATCTTGTGACAACCCAAGACGTTCCCAAGCATTGGTAAATCTGCTCCCTCACTTTAGAACCACTGCTCTAGAGTGTTTCCTCATCAAGTTATAGTTTCCACTTCACCTTAGTGGTAAGGGTCAGACAGATGTTGGACAAGTATCAGTGGTCCTAACATGGGCTCAGATTAAGCACATTGGGACACAACTGATAAAATGGGGGGTAAATGTTACCTCTTGGAGGAAATTAAGATGTGTTAGACTCTGGGGACTTGCTGCTAAAAATGTGGTCAGATTAACATTGCTTGGGATATTTAATCCTGCATTTAAAAGCTGGATATTCTGTTCATCATGGGTTTTGGGGTAAAATTTGTATTTTTCAAAATGTTGCATTAAATATCAACATTACATTATTATTTATATAAACGTGTATTATAATAATTATTAACAAATATTACTATAATTTAATAAACAGCAAGGTAATTTAATTTTAATAAATATATTTCAAATATTGCATTAAATACTATTACTGTTGCATTAAAATTGCATTCATCTTGATTGCTAAGTTTTCTGTCACTCCCCTGAATTTTGTGCCTAGACCCGCCCCTGAGATGCAGGCCCAGGCCAGTCTTACTAAATCAGAATTGGCATTAAGTGTGTGGAGAGGGGCCGGCACGGGAGGACAGCCCCAGACAGCTTCAGGTCCGGGGTCCTCAAGCGCCCGTGGAGCCGCGTTCAGGCGGGGTTAGAAGAGAGGGGCAAAGCCGTGGGAGCCGCGTTCAGGCGGGTAGGGAGACGGGGCGCTCTGGGCGCCCGCGGATGGAGTGATACAGCGGTGCGCGAACCCTCCGCGCTGACCGGCGGGCGGGTCCGGAAACCGCGGAGCGCGTCCCCTGGTGGAGAAGAGCGGCGCAGGCGCGGCAGGACAAGGCTAGTCTCCCCAGGTCCCACGCTCCTTACGTGCTGCGAGGGCAGGACCCCTGTTACCATGGTAACGCAGCTGGTAGTTAGAAACTGGAGAGAGGGAGGAAAACTCAAGTTGCATTCTCTTTAATTTGTCCTGACTGAAATTTTGAGGGTCTCTTCTGCCCCTGAGCATGGGGGTGGGGGTAAACAGTCGAAATGCGTATCATTAGTCGTCAGCAAACGTTATTAATTATGTAAATAAGTGAATCCTGAACTCTCGACTTGCCCACATGGACACTCTTCTCTACATGAGCACATTACAGAACAGAAATAGTTTTGCATATTATAGCCCTACACTAGTGGCTCTTAAACCTGTGCAACTCAGTTGTTTTGAAGGACCAGCAAATTTTTATGCGTGCCAAAATTGTATTTGGCATGCACAAAAATAGCTGTGAAAATAAGAGAAGCAAAAAGCAGAGGAGAAAAGGAAAGATAAACCCACTTGAATACAGAGTTCCAAAGAATAGCAAGGAGACATAAGAAAGCCTTCCTCAGTGATTAGTGCAAAGAAATAGAGGAAAACAATAGAATAGGAAAGACTAGAGATCTCGTCAAGAAAATTAGAGATATCAAGGGAACATTTCATGCAAAGATGGGCTCAATAAAGGACAAAAATCATATGGACCTAACAGAAGTAGAAGATATTAACAAGATGTGGCAAGAAGAACTGTACAAAAAAGGTCTTCATGACACAGATAATCACGATGGTGTGATCACTCACCTAGAGCCAGACATCCTGGAATGTGAAGTCAAGTGGGCCTTACAAACAATCACTACGACCAAAGCTAGTGGAGATGATGGAATTCCAGTTGAGCTATTTCAAATCCTAAAAGATGATGCTGTGAAAGTGCTGCACTCAATATGCCAGCAAATTTGGAAAACTCAGCAGTGGGCATAGAACTGGAAAAGGTCAGTTTTCATTCTAGTCCCTAAGAAAGGCAATGCTAAAGAATGCTCAAACTACCGCACAATTGCACTCATCTCACACGCTAGTAAAGTAATGCTCAGCATTCTCCAAGCCAGGCTTCAACAGTACATGAACCATGAACTTCCAGATGTTCAAGCTGGTTTTAGAAAAGGCAGAGGAACCAGAGATCAAACTGCCAATATCCACTGGATCATCGAAAAAGCAATAGAGTTCCAGAAAAACATCTATTTCTGCTCTATTGACTATGCCAAAACCTTTGACTGTGTGGATCACAATAAACTGTGGAAAATTCTGTGGGGAAAAAAGAGACGGGAATACCAGACCACCTGACCTGCCTCCTGAGAAACCTGTATGCAGGTCAGGAAGCAACAGTTAGAACTGGACATGAAACAACAGACTGGTTCCAAATAGGAAAAGGGGTATGTCAAGGCTGTATATTGTCACCCTGCTTATTTAACTTTTATGCAGAGTACATCATGAGAAACGCTGGGCTGGAAGAAGCACAAGCTGGAATCAAGATAGCCGGGAGAAATATCAATAACCTCAGATATGGAGATGACACTACCCTTATGGCAGAAAGTGAAGAAGAGCTAAAGAGCCTCTTGATGAAAGTGAAAGAAGAGAGTGAAAAAGGTGGCTTAAAGCTCAACATTCATAAAACTAAGATCATGGCATCTGGTTCCATCACTTCATGGCAAATAGATGGAGAAACAGCAGTGGCAGACTTTATTTTTTTGGGCTCCAAAATCACTGCAGATGGTGATTGCAGCCATGAAATTAAAAGACGCTTACTCCTTGGGAGAAAAGTTATGACCAACCTAGACAGCATGTTAAAAAGCAGAGACGTTGATTTGCCAACAACAAAGGTCCGTCTAGTCAAGGATATGGTTTTTCTAGTAGTCATGTATGGATGTGAGAGTTGGACTATAAAGAAAGCTGAGTGCTTAAGAATTGATGCTTTTGAACTGTGGTGTCTGAGAAGACTCTTGAGATTCCCTTGGACTGCAAGAAGATCCAACCAGTCCATCCTAAAGGAAATCAGTCCTGAATATTCATTGAAAGGACTGATGTTGAAGTTGAAACTCCAATATTTTGGTCACCTGATGTGAAGAACTGACTCATTAGAAAAGACCCTGATGCTGGAAGGGATTGGGGGCAGGAGGAGAAGGGGACGACAGGGGATGAGATGGTTGGATGGCATGACCGACTCAATGGACATGAGTTTGAGCAAGCTTTGGGAGTTGGTGATGGACAGGGTGGCCTCACATGCTGCAGTCCATGAGGTTGCAAAGAGTCGGAAATGACTGAGCAACTGAACTGAATGAAAATTGTATTTATACTTAAAAGTCTTGTGTGTGTGTGTGTGTGTGTGTGTAAAATGATTTTTTGTTAGGTCATTTTCTCCTGGTTTTATTTTTGCTTGCTGAGTACGTGTGGCAAAGAGGACTGAGCCCCAAAACAAGAGAGTCTAGAGCACAAAATTCTGATATGGGCTTTTGAGACTGTACATTTTTTAATCTGGACAAAACTTTAATTGCTTAGATGGTCCTCATCTGCTAAATATGATAATAAAAGTAAAGTCCACACTTTAGGGTTTTTAACATTTTAAGCGTAAGATATCCTTTAAAAATAAAACCAAACAATATATGTACACTTAATATAATTTTAATATGTGTGTGTAAAAAATAAGGTTTTGTTGAGATGATTTAAAAATGTTCAGTGTTAAAAGCACACATCAGAATTTTGCACTCCAAACTGTTGTTCTCTGGCCCAGTCTTCTCTGCCACTTTCACTGGGCAGACAAAAAGTAAACTATGAGAAAGCAAAGTATTTTAACTATGAAAGGTGACCTAAAGAAAAATCATTTCAAGACCAAGTTGGTCGCAGCAAAATTCATTAGCCTCCTCCAGTATGAAAGCTGCGTCTGGGTGACATTCCAAGGTTACTAATGCTCGTCAGTCCAACAACTTGCAGACTCTACGTGATAGGGAATCTTTGGGGTTTGGCATCAAAGGAGAAAGGATGTAAAAATGGCCCTGATGGATGTTCTGAGGTTGTTTGATCTAAATCCAGAGAAAATAGCAGCTATCACAGCTGATGGAGTACCTGCTATGACTGGGAAGATGAATAGAATGAAGGAAAAAAAATTACAGTCAGAAAAGCTGGTGCCAGACATTTTATCATTATCTTTTTATTTTATTTTTTACAAACCAAGCTTGACAACTTAGAAATCCCTTTGTGCAGTTTATAAAATAATGAATTCTAAATGAAGGTCTGTATTCACCAACAGACCAAGCAATTATGTAAACAATTTCTGTTCCCCAATATGGCTCTCTGTCATTGCATTTTCAAGTCAAATCACTTTCGTGAGGTGGAACAGTAATACACATGATGCATATCTTTGAAGCGTCAGCTATCAGACAAGGGAAGATGCCAGTTACTCGACATCCCAATGACAAGAAAGGTATCCTGTGTTATATTTCCACTTCTGATTTACACTCGAGAAGAGTCAACTGAAAGACAAAAGTACTACAGGATAATTGGTATTCTTGTATCATTTCTCCTGTGTTCAGTGGTTTATTCTCTGATTTCATTACCAGGACTGTATCTTACTTTCAGTCCTGAAAACACTGAAAAGCTCCTTTTAAACACACCCACCCACCCATGCACATACTCTCTCTCATTCACTCACACATGGCTCTTTTAAGTTGCAATTAGTCATATGCTTTATGCATGTTTCCTCATGTTAATGCTTGTCCTTTCTTTGGATCCCAAGCTCCTGGAGAACAAGCAAGGAGTGTATTATGCCTTTCGTGTTCTCCCCACACAGTGAGTGTTCAATAAAGACTATTGACTGACTGACACATCACCCCCTTTTCTCTTTGTCTCTGACACCTCTGCTTTCTTTCAGAAATGTTATTTTTTAAGTGGCAGTATTTCCCCACTCTGGACTTACAAGAAGCTCATCTCGTCCTCTAACTTTTTCTTTATGTAAGGTTTTCAACAATAGACAAAATACAGGTGGAAGGAAACCAATATTCTACTACCCCTTGACAATAAATATGTTTTTAATTGGAGAGTGACAGGCATCTTAGAGAATGGAAGCTTTTTGCCCATGAAGAAGGCTCACATGTACATCTCTGTTAAAGTAGCCATTAAGAAATAATAATACCTCCTGCCTGGCCTGCACTCCAACTACTCCTGAATTCAAGGAAGGTATTAATGGATGGCCCAGCTTTATTTTTCTTCTATGGTACAGCAGGTCAGAGACACTGTCTATATTTGGGGTCTCTGTTGTCCTCACACAGAACTTAAATAGCAGTTTGTTCTCCTTTTGAAATAGGAGCCTAAACCACAATTATTTTTTTAACCTTACCTTAGGAAAAGCCTTGGTAGTTCAGCGATATCCAGAAACACGGACTTTTCAGGAGACATCAAAATGTAGCCTCCATCAATCTGAGCATTGTTTGATCTCACAGAGGCGAGGTAATGTGTCTTTATTACAGTTGCTTTCTCTATCACAGCTGTTATGGATTGTGCAGCCGTGGTAGATGGTTGTTACAGGGACCCTGCTCTCGCGTCACATCGTCCTGCTGGTGTCAGCCTCCTGGAAAAGTACAGGTGAGGGAATCTCAACCTGACACAGCATCTGTTCTGCGCAGCCTGTCTCTGCGGACAGCAGTTAGAGCAGAAAGCAGGGTTCTCTCGGTACTCTTTCTATCTCCTGTTTCTTTCCTTTACATACTCCTAGTTGAAAGCCTCTTGGAACAAAAGAATATTCAGGAAGAGAGTAGTTGACAAATAAAAGTAATGAAGATTAGCATGGCCTGCCAGTGTTTAGGGTCATTTTCCACTTGGTTCACCGGCTCACAGGTGCCTGCTGACAGTGTCTAACACCCAAAGGTATGCAACCACCGGCGTTCCTTAACCCTTTTCACACTCCAGTGACAGCAGCAGAAGACACCAACTGAGTGTCTTAGTCTGGGTTTGCCCAGAAGACCCTGAGACAAGGATTCTAATGCAAATCCCCCCCGAAAAAAAAACCAGGGGAGAAGACTTGAGTTTCCCTAGTGGCGAGGCACACGGAGTCGGCACAGGGCTCAGGGCCGTTTCGCTCCACTTTCTGCCTGGGGCTGGATCTATCTATCTCCCCTGCTTGAAAGCAGAGCAACCTGGTGGGAAAACAGCACACAGCAGGCCACAGGGCGGCGCTGTGGGCCCGGCCCGCCGTCAGGTCTGCAGGTGGAGACGGCGTCGGGGAGGAACACCCCTGGGCCCTGATTCAGCAGCCAGGATGAGGAGGCTCCAGTAGACGAGTTCCCCTTCTGGGGACCTACCTGGAGGTCCAGTGGTTAAGACTCTCGCTTCCACTGCAGGGGACATGGCTTTGGTCCCTGTCAGAAGGCGAAGATCCTCGCATGCTGCAGTACGGCCAAAAATAAGTAAGTAAATAGAGAAATGAAATGTGGAATCCAACAACTGGAGTTAAAAACAACTCATCCATTGGACATTAAAAAAAAAAAATCCCCTTTCTCATTTTTGAAGCAGAGAGAGGATGAACTGAGGCCAGAACAACCTTGGATCCTTAATTTACTCTCTCAACATGGCCCTAGACTAGGGCCAGGAAGACAAAAACAACTTCCTTGGTGGCTCAGACAGGAAAGAATCCACCTGCAATGCGGGAAACCTGGGTGCGATCCCTGGGTTGGGAAGATCCCCTGGAGGAGGGTGTGATAACCCACTCCAGTATTCTGACCTGGAGATCCCCACGGACAGCGGAGCCTGCTGGGCTGTGGTCCATTGGGTTGCAAAGACTCGGATACGACTGAGCAACCAAGCCCAGCAAGCATGGCAGCTGTAGGACACAGGGCCGGCCCTGGTCTGTGAGGCGGCCACGTTTTACAGAGAAAAGCTGAAGCACAGAGAGATTAAGTAACCTACCCAAGGCCACACGGCTGGGAGGTAGAAGGGCCAGGAACTGAACCTCGGCAGACTTTCCCTCACAGTCTGTCCTTGTGACCCCAGCACAGGCTGTCATGGGAAAATAATATCTCTTTGCATCTGTGTTCATTTTCACTTCTTGACTTTTTCCCAACAAGAAGGAAGAAGTGAGGGACCGGTGTCTGCGGAGCTGCGTGGCTTCCTTTGAGGGGATTCTTAGATTTAGGCCTCATGTCTGAGGCCGTCAGTGCTCACTCCCTTGCTTGCTTCATATGACTGGTTTCTGGAAGTAAAACCTGACTTCCCAGAGGATGCAGGCTCAGAGTAGTATCCTTAGAATATCACAGACTCGGGATTCTAAGTCTGGGATTTAGAGTCCCAGTGTGTTTGGGATTCTAAATTCTCTGATCATCTCTTACCTCTCATATGACTTTCTATTCCAATTTTCACTTTCACATACTTATTTTCCCAATCCAGATGATCCAAGTACAGAAGTGGAAACCATTCTTCTCTTCAAGGCAGTGATGATGGAACTTAAGGGAAATCTAGGCATCATAATCCTTCAATATTTCTGGTGGAAAAATGTGGTGGGTGTGATCATCATCTTTCATGCAATTTTTCCCTCCCAGGACAGGCAATTATTTTGACAGCTTATTTCACTCTTACAGATAGTTTACATTGTCAATTAATGGGAATACACCAGGTAATAGTCATGAGCTCTTGGGGGATATTCTCGAGGCTGTTTCCAAATATCCTTTATGGCAGCATATGGTCATATCCTCCACTTCATCACCAGGTCAATCTGCAGTTGCTCTATGGTATGTTCTTCATGCACCAATGCAATTTCCAAGCTCCATCACATTTGTTTTTTCCCCCATGGTGCTTGAAAGTTGCTTAAGCCGCTGATTATTGCCTTGCCATGAGCGCTGATCACTCTTCTGGATAGTAGGCATTCAGATGTCATCTTTAATTTGCGATATTAATATTGAACTCCATCACCGTTCAGTGGTTTTAGTGAAGTATTTACATATAGACTAGCAAAGCGTTTGAGCAGTGCATTGAAAACTGTCCTTTCCTAATTGGAACCGTAAAGTTTACCACAGCATCTGCATGACATGGATATGATTTCTGGTTATAAAGCAGCCTTGGAGGTTTGCCTTCAAAAACAAATGAGATGTGTTTTTTCAGCTCTGT
The DNA here is from genome assembly GCF_055505025.1 of Bos grunniens. Lineage (NCBI taxonomy): Eukaryota > Metazoa > Chordata > Mammalia > Artiodactyla > Bovidae > Bos > Bos grunniens. The sequence continues at coordinate 2,373,595 of NC_141176.1, read as the reverse complement.
ATTTCCTCACCCATTCAGACCATTAATGATTGGTGGTGACAGTGCTCAGGGAACTGTTTTTTATAACCTCACACACTTTTAAGAAGGATTAACTGTCTCAATGAGTATTTTTTTTAAAACTGGAATCACATTTAAAATTAATGAACTAATTAGTTAAGAAATGTATTACTTTATTATGGAAAGAGAAACCCTCCACTATAATGATGGTGTGAAATGCATGAAAAGTCCTTTTATTTTATGACATTAGAGCAAGGAGGATTGTTCAGGAACATTTGGACTGCTATTATTAATTATCTGATTTGAAGATCACCTCACCCTGTGAGAAACATGGATATCAATCAGTATCTGAGAGAAGTGAAAGAATGAAAGAGAAAAAAAGGGAACATCTTCCTTCTTGTATTGTTAGATGACCTCGTGCCCTGGTATGTTTAAATTGCTTACTTCCTATAACTCTATAAACTTCTGTGTTTTCATTTGCCGGATTAGATTGAAGTGTCAAGTATATTTGATGAATGGCATTGGTAATATATGTTCATGTTCGTCTTTGCTCTTTTTCTGCTTTAATTTATATACAGTCAGTATAATTTATTTCTCCTGAAAAAGCTTTCAGCAAAAAAGATTTTTTAAAGTACAAATACTTTTTAACAGGGTTCTGGGGTTTGTGATGATCAAATCACTCATCTTTCCTTCTTCTTTCTAGCTTTTTTTTTTCCTTCCTTACATTTCTTTTGAAACTAGTGACTAAAAAAGGCTTCCCTGGTGGCTCAGATGGTAAAGAATCTGCCTGCAATATAGAAGACTTCAGTTTGATCCCTGGGTTAGGAAGAGCCCCTGGAAGAAGGGATGGCTACCCACTCCAGTGTTCTTGCCTGGGAAATCCCATGGACAGAGGAGCCTAGTGGGCTACAGTCCATGGGGTCACAAAGATTCGGACATGACTGGTCAATAAAAGGAATATAGGGAACCTCAGTGGTTGCAACTAAGCAGAATGAAAAGTTAGCATTCAGACAAGCCCTTAGCTTAGTTGATGCGTATATCAGCTGAAGCTGCTAATAGGGTAATGATATGAAGAATTGTGTAATTACCTGGATAATTTAATTTAAAAATACCAGTCTGAAGCTTTCTGTATTCAAACACATTTTATTCACAGATAGCAGCCCAAGCATGAGATTTCAGATTTATTGTAGTTCTCACTGATGAGGGGGAGCCTATCCCTTCCTCAGGAGGTTAGGAAGGAACCCTTGGTGATCTTGAGGTTAAAATGGAGTATGCTGTTAATTGTATAATCAGCTCTTCACTTTGGATTTTTGCTTAGATCAAAATGTTATGTTTAGGTAAATAGGCAAACATATCTGTTCCTAAGTTCTCTGAGGATTATTATCAATAGAAGGAAAATAATTAGATGGACAGAAATCACAAAACCAGACTAGTCAGAATCTGAAAACTACTTAGCAAAGTAGTGGCTAGGACATGAGATGCAGCAAAACACTGAAGAAAATGTAATAAACCCAAAGTTGGATTTGGAGGAGTCCTTGGTTCATTTCTCCCCTCCCTCCTTCCCATACTTCCTTCCTTTTCTTTAAAAAAAAAATTCTATCTTTATCCTTAACTGCATCCTTCCCTCATTCCTCTCTTCATTCTTTTTGCCATCTAAGAATTTTTCCTGCTAATTGAAATCCAAGGTTCTTTTATTGTTTACCTAAAGGCTGTTGAAACAAGTGAAAAATGTGATAAAATGTCCAAGTTGAATCAATTGAATCACAGAAGTAATGACATAAATGTAACTGTATTTCTGCTTCACACATCCATTTGTCTCTGACCCACAGGTTTGAGGGTTACTATGACCCACTGCCCTGGGGTCAGCATAGATTGTGTTCTGAGTGGCCTCAGATCCTGATTTCTCTGGGATGCTGTGAAATGAAAGGGGTGATGTACATGCTTTGGAACTCTGGATACATTTGTTCTGACACCAGAGACTCGAATAAGCTGACTTTAAAATGAAGAGAACATGAGTAGCAAATTATACTTCTGCATGACTGAATGCTAGATATAAGCTCATGAATTGAAAAAAAAAATTAAAAACGAACCAGATTTTATTTCTCTCAAGTACATGTGGATAAACTGGGATCAATAGTTTTCAATTTTCATACTTTTGTTAGAGCAGATGACTTTGGAAGGGAAATCAACAGTAGCCAGAGTGGAGGAATGTGTCTACTTTTTTTTTTTAAATACAAAAAATTCCAAATTATGTGATTAATATGAAAAACCAGTCAGTTCAGTCACTCAGTCATGTCCGACTCTTTGTGACCCCATGGACTGCAGCACGCCAGGCCTCCCTGTCCATCACCAACTCCCAGAGTTTACTCAAACTCATGTCCATTGAGTCGGAGATGCCATCCAACCATCTCATCCTCTCTCATCGCCTTCTCCTCTCGCCTTCAATCTTTCCCAGCATCAGAGTCTTTTCCAATGAGTCAGCATTTCGCATCAGGTGGCCAAAGTATTGGAGTTTCAGCTTCAACATCAGTCCTTCCAATGAACAATGAATATTCAGGACTGATTTCCTTTAGGATGGACTGGTTGGATCTCCTTGCAGTTCAAGGGACTCTCAAGAGTCTTCTCCAACACCAAAGTTTAAAAGCATCAATTCTTCAGTGCTCAGCTTTCTTTATAGTCCAACTCTCACATCCATACATGACTACTAGAAAAACCATAGCTTTGCCTAGATGAAAAATAAGTTAGATCAAATTCTACCTTTGCTTATTCTTGTGTAACACTCTTTGTGGTTAGTTGTTATAATTCCTATTCATTTGGGAAAATAATATGTTAATATAAGGGCTAATTAATTTTAAACCTCCAGATATTTATATAACCACATAAGCAATCATTAGCAGGGTCTTAAAAATTATAAATATATGAAAATGTTTATGCACTTGGCTTTGGAATGAATATTATCATTTTGTAATTGTGGGTTATTCTATCTAGGTTAGTGGATCCCCTCAAAAAAGAAACAGGCATGGTTTTCCTAACATAAGAGAAGTCAATTTTGGCCTAAGTCATTTTGTGGTCTAAGTCTGCCTCAGTGCTTGCCCTTGAATGCTAAGTCACGTCAATGGTGTCTGACTCTGTGCGACCCCATAGATGGCAGCCCACCAGGCTCCTCCATACCTGGGATTCTCTAGGCAAGAATACTGGAGTGGGTTGCCATTTCCTTCTCCAATGCATGCATGTATGCTAAGTCAGTTCAGTCGTGTCTGAGCTGCTGCTGCAAAGTCGCTTCAGTGGTGTCCGATTCTGTGTGACCCATAGACAGAAGCCCACCAGGCTCCCCCGTCCCTGGGATTTTCCAGGCAAGAACACTGGAGTGGGTGGCCATTTCCTTCTCCAATGCATGAAAGTGAAAAGTGAAAGTGAAGTCGCTCAGTCATGTCCAACTCTTTGCGACCCAAGGACTGTAGCCTACCAGGCTCCTGTGTCCATGAGATTTTCCAGGCAAGAGTACTGGAAATTACTACTAGAAATTAGTACTGGAAAGAGTACTGCCATTGCCTTCTACGTGCCCTTGAATAGGTCTCAGGAAGGAATGATGCTAAAGCTGAAACTCCAGTACTTTGGCCACCTCACGTGAAGAGTTGACTCATTGGAAAAGACTCTGATGCTGAGAGGGATTGGGGGCAGGAGGAGAAAGGGACGACAGAGGATGAGATGGCTGGATGGCATCACTGACTTGATGGATGTGAGTCTGAGTGAACTCTGGGAGTTGATGATGGACAGGGAGGCCTGGTGTGCTGTGATTCATGGGGTTGCAAAGAGTCGGACACTACTGTGCGACTGAACTGAACTGAATTAATGATTTAAGAGAATGCAGGAACAAAGGAGAAGCAGTCAAGAAACAATGGTTGAGTGATATAAAATAGAGTTCTAGTTCCTCCTCAAAGGAACACCTCAAAGGAACATCATAATCTAACACACGTCTTTGAGTTCTGTCAGAACGAAGGCCCCCACCCAGGTGGAGGACGGTAGCTTTTTGCTGAGACCCCAGACCAATTGGAACCTAAGGATCAATTATGTTGACCTTTCTGACCCTTGTGACTTCATACATCTAAAGCTTGAACTCTGTTGACCTTTGCCCCAATTCTATGCTGACTTTTCCTCTGCCTGAGGCCCTTCATGAATATGCAGGCACCCTTAGCTTAAGCCTTCTCCAGCTTTGCTGTTCAGGGAAACACTGCTTTGGGAAAATCCTACTGCCCACCCTCCCCCACTCCCACAACATTCTCCTTACTTGCTATAAGTAATCCATCTTTCCCTCTCCCCATCTTTGCTTGGTTGTGTCTTTTGGCTTGGTTGTGTCATTTACCTAGAGGCAAACCCAGATTTCAGGTAACAATATTATGATCCTCATGAAACTGAGAAGGACACTGTTGGTACAGTGGAGTCCTTTTCATGTTTCTTTCTTTCTTTTTTTTTTTTAAATAGCAAATAGGCTTCATTCAACCTTCTTGATCTTCCCTCAGTTCCAAAGGACTAGTTCAAGCAGTTGCTAATTAGGGGAGAGGATCCAGAAATAAGGGAAGAGTCAACAAACAAAAGTCCAACCTTGGGGCAGGGTCAGAGTTCTTCCTCCAAGGTCTCCACCCAGGTGGAGCAGGGTGACTTTCGGCTGAGCAGAAGATTTCTGAAGCACTGCCCTATTACCTCACAGTCAGCCATTCAGAAGAAAGTCATATACCCTGTAGCCCTCATCCCAAATTTTGCTTATAAAAACTTTCCCCAGAAACCTATTTGGGAATTTGAGGTTTCTGTTAGGTAGGTAGAATAGGGAAAAGGAGTCCAAAATGGCGGTGGCTAAAAGACAAGGGAGGTCCGAGGACCAGAGTGAAGACTTCAGGCAGAACAAACAGCACTCCTGGCTAAGCCCAATTTGCATAGGGCAGGCCCAGGTGGAGGAAAAAAAACATATAAAAGGAGGAGCCAAAGCGCTTTCTCTCGAACTCTCTCTCCCGCGTGCGTGTGCTCTTTTCTCTCTCTCTCTTTCTCTCTCTCTCTCCCTCTCTCTCTCCCTCCCCCCCCCACCTCTCTCTCTCACTCTCCTGCTATCTTTTAAATAAAATAGAGCTGTAACACTGATTTGCCTAAGAGCTGTAGCACAGTTTGTCCAAGACCCAAGAGCTGTGACGCGCCGAGGGCTTAAATGTCCGTTGCTCCAAATCTTTGTTGTGACGAGACAAAGAACCGAGGAACATACACTCGCGTGACATTTCCATTCTCCTTGCTTTCCCCTGCAATAAGCGTTTCTCTGCTCCAAACCTGGACATTTTGTTTTTTTTGGCTTCACTGTGTTGGGCATAAGAATGAGTGTTCAGCAACATTTAGATACGTAATAGATGTCTCCAATTTGACACAACTAAACTGAACTCTTCATAGCTTATCTCCCCTCAAGCTTCCAAAACTACTTCTGAAACATGGGGGGAGGGGACAAGGTACAACCTTTAAAATAATGACATACATTCAGAATATAACATAGACTGGTTAGAACAAACTGAGTTGAAGATGGCCACAAATTTGACTTCTGAGTTGACCTTGAGCCTCATTATATGCTCACTGTGGTACATTAGTGTGCTAAATTACATGCCTGTAGGTACCATGACAATTCCAAGACCAACCACAAACAGCCAACAACTGGCAATGGCCCAATTCCTGGAAATCTTCATCTCTTCCCCCAAATAGTTGGAATAATCCTCCTACTCATTAGCCTATGTAATTACAAAGCCTACAAAACTAACTAGCTCACATTTGGGGTCTCTCATGTTCTGAGATGACCACACTCTGTCTCTGGAGTGTATCTCCCTCAATAAGTTTCACGGTTTTTTTTTTTTGTAAGATCTTACTGATATTTCTTAACAATCACTTTGCCTTGCTGAATTCCTTCTGTGAGGACACATGAAGGACTGAGCTTCATTAAGTCCTAAGACCTAATATGTGACTTCAGTTAAAAGACAGTGGGTTCAAGTCCCATCTGAGGTGTGCAGTTTCACTTTTATGGCAGTTTTCTGCTCCTTACTCTTTCAATTTTCCATGCTTTTGAAACCAAGTAGGACCCTGTGTGGCTCCTGGGCATTAAAGCCTTTCTGTGTCCCCCATTTTTTGTTTGAAGGGAATAGGCTTCAACCTGCATGGTCTTATCAGAGTTCCACAGGGCAGGTTCAAACAGTTGCTAATGAGAAAAAGGGAGAGGATATAGAATCAAGGGAGGAGCAGCCAAAAAATAATGGCACAGGGACTTCCCTGGTGGTACAGTGGACAAGAATCCACCTGCCAATGCAGGGGACACAGGTTCAATCCCTGGTCCAGAAAAATTCCACATGCCACGGAGCAACTTAGCCCATGTGCCACAACTACTGAGCCCGTGTGCTGCAATTACTGAAGCCTGTGTGCCTAGAGCCTGTGCTTCATAATAAGAGAAGTCACCTCAATGAGAAGTCCATGCACTGCAACTAGAGAGTTACGTCTACTCACTGCAATTAGAGATAGCTGGCATGCAGCAAAAAAGACCCAGCACAACCAATAACTAAATAATTTTTATAAAATAATAGCACAAGCTTGGGGCAGGGTTCTGGTTCCCTTGCAAGGAATACACATACCAATATCTTTGAGCTCTTCTGGAGAAATAATCCCCCACCTGCCATTATGGAAGGTGTTAACTACTTGATGAAATATTCTTCATTCCACAGAGAAGGCCACAATTTGATAACCCCGAGAACTACAGAGGCTCTTTAGGCGACAACCTGAGGCCTTAGTCAGTCTCTTCCATCAGGAAGCTTCCACAAGGCTCTTATCATTTTCCATTAGAGGGCAGATAGAATGAAAACCACAGTCACAGAAAACTAACCAATCTGGTCACATGAAACACAGCCTTGTCTAACTCAATGAAAATATAAGCCATGCTGTGTAGGGCCACCCAAGACAGATGGGTCATGGTGGAGAGTTCTGACAAAATATGGTGCACTGGAGAAGGGAATGGCAAACCACTTCAGCATTATTGCCTTGAGAACACCATGAACAGTATGAAAAGGCAAAAAAAAAAAAAAAAAAAAATAGGACACTGAAAGATGCAGGTTGGTAGGTGCCCAATAGGCTACTAGAGGTCAGTGGAGAAATAACTCCATAAATAATGAACAGACAGAGTCAAAGCAAAACTGACAACCAGTTGTGGATGTGACTGGTGATGAAAGTAAAGTTTGATGCTGTAAAGAGCAATATTGCATAGGAACCTGGAATGTTAGGTCCATGAATCAAGGCAAATTGAAGTGGTCAAACAGGAGATGGCAAGAATGAACATCAAATTTTTAGGAATCAGCAAACTAAAATAGACTGGAATGGGTGAATTTAATTCAGATGACCATTATATCTACTATTGTGGGCAAGAATCCCTTAGAAGAAATGGAGAAACCATCATAGTCAAAATGCAGTACTCAGATGCAATCTCAAAAACAACAGAATGATCTCTGTTCATTTCCAAGGCAAACCATTCAATATCATGGTAATCCAAGTCTATGCCCCGACCAGTAATGCTGAAGAAGCTAAAGTTGAATGATTCTATGAAGACCTACAAGACCTTCTAGAACTAACACCCCCAAAAGATGTCCTTTTCATTATAGGGGACTGGGATGCAAAAGTAGGAAGTCAAGAAACACCTGGAGTAACAGGCAAATTTGACCTTGGAGTACAAAACGAAGCAGGTCAAAGGCTAACAGTTTTGCCATAGGAACACAATGGTCATAGCAAACACCTTCTTCCAACAACACAAGGGAAGACTCTACATATGGACATCAGCAGATGGTCATACCAAAATCAGATTGATTATATTCTTTGCAGGCAAAGATAGGGAAGCTCTATACAGTCAGCAAAAACAAGACTGGGAGCTGACTATGGTTCAGATCATAAACTCCTTATTGCCAAATACAGACTTAAATTGAAGAAAGTAGGGAAAACAGCTAGACCAATTCAGGTATGACCTGAATCAAATCCCTTACGATTATACAGTGGAAGTGACAAATAGATTCAAGGGATTAGATCTGATAGACAGAGTGTCTGAAGAACTATGGATGGAGATTTGTGACATTGTACAAGAGGCAGAGATCAAGACCATCCCCAAGAATAAGAAATGCAAAAAGGCAAAATGGTTGTCTGAGGAGGCCTTAAAAATAACCAAGAAAAGACGAGAAGTGAAAGGCAAAGGAGAAAGGAAGGATATACCATTTGAATGCAGAGTTCCAAAGAATAGCAAGGAGAGATAAGAAAGCAGTCTTCAGTGATCAATGCAAAGAAATAGGGGAAAATAATAAAATGGGAAAGACTAGAGATCTCTTCAAGAAAATTAGAGATACCAAGGGAACATTTCATGCAAAGATAGGCACAATAAAGTACAGAAACAGTACAGACCTAACAGAAGCAGAAGATATTAAGAAGAGATGGCAAGAATACACAGAAGAACTGTACAAAAAAGGTCTTCATGACCCAGAAAACCACGATGGTGTGATCACTCACCTAGTGATCACAGACACAGACTCACCTAGTGATCAGACACCCTGGAATGTGAAGTCAAATGGGCCTTAGGAAGCATCACTAGGAACAGAGCTAGTGGAGGTGATGGAATTCCAGATGAGCTGTTTCAAATCCTAAAAGATGATGCTGTGAAAGTGCTGCACTCAATATGCCAGCAAATTTGGAAAACTCAGCAGTGGCCACAGGACTGGAAAATGTCAGTTTTCATTCCAACCGCAAAGAAAGGCAATGCCAAAGAATGCTCAAACTACCACACAATTGCACTCATCCCACACGCTAGCAAAGTAATGCTCAAAATTTTCCAAGCCAGGCTTCAACAGTATGTGAACCGTGAACTTCCAGATGTTCAAGCTGAATTTAGAAGAGGCAGAGGACCAGCGATCAAATTGCCAACATCCTCTGGATCATCAAAAAAAAAAGAGAGTTCCAGAAAAAACATCTATTTCAGCTTTATTGACTATGCCAAAGCCTTTGATTGTGTGGATCACAACAAACTGTGTTAAATTCTTAAAGAAATGGGACTACCAGATCACCTGACCTACCTCCTGAGAAATCTGTATGCAGGTCAAGAAGCAACAGTTAGAACTGGACATGGAACAACAGACTGGTTCCAAATTCAGAAAGGAGTAGGTCAAGGCTGTATATTGTCACCCTGTTTATTTAACTTATATGCAGAGTACATCATGCAAAATGCTGTACTGGATGAAGCACTAGCTGGAATCAAGATTGCCGGGAGAAATATCAATAACATCAGATATGCAGATGACACTACCCTTATGGCAGAAAGCGAAGAAGAATTAAAGAGCTTCTTGATGAAAGTGAAAGAGGAGAGTGAAAATGTTGGCTTAAAACTCAACATTCAGAACACTAAGATCATGGCATCTAGTCCCATCACTTAATGGCAAATAGAGGGAGAAACAATGGAACCAGTGAGAGACTTTATTTTCTTGGGCTCCAAAATCACTGAGATGGTGACTGCAGTCATGAAATTAAAAGATGCTTGCTGCCTGGAAGAAAAGCTATGGCCAACCTAAACAGCGTATTACAAAGCAGAGACATTACTTTATCCACAAAGGTCTGTCTAGTCAAAGCTATGGTTTTTCCAGAAGTCACGTATGGATGTGAGAGTTGGACTATAAAGAAAGCTGTGGGCCAAAGAATTGATGCTTTTGAACTGTGGTGTTGGAGAGGACTCTTGAGAGTCCCTTGGACTGCAAGGAGATCCAACCAGTCCATCCTAAAGGAAATCAGTCCTGAATATTCATTGTTCATTGGAAGGACTGATGTTGAAGCTGAAACTCCAATACTTTGGCCACCTGATGCGAAGAGCTGACTCATTCGAAAAGACCCTGATGCTGGGAAAGATTGATGGTGGGAGGAGAAAGGGACGACAGAGGATAAGATGATTGGATGGCATCACCAACTCAATGGACATGAGTTTAAGTAAGCTCCCGGAGTCCATGGGGGTGACAAAGAGTCGGACATGACTGAATGACTGAACTGAACGGAAGTGAGGCAAAATTAAAGTAATGAAGGCTCTGCACATATCCTGGTCCTTATCAGTGACCTACACTTGAATCATCACCATAAAGCTCCTTGTCATATTCTCATGGGTTGAACACAGAATTTTGAGGGGCATGAGCCCGCTATGTCTCCCTTTGCCTGGCAAACAATAAAACTGTTCTTTTCTACCTGACCCAAAACTCTGAGTCTCAGATTTGATCTGGAACTGCTGCACAGAGAGGGAGTTTTGGTATCACTTTCAGTTGTTCGGACCAAAAACTTCAGTCTTCCTTCATTCCTTTTTTTCTGACATCCCATGCCCAATCTTACAGTAAACACTACTCATTCAATCCTCAAAATATGCCTCAAGCCTGACCACTACCTCTCACTCTCTCCCCTGAATCACCAGAACAGTTTCCATGTCCTCTTCTCACTCACACCCTTATACTTAGAGAGTCTCTTCAACAGAACAGCCAGAATTCTTTTAAAATATAAATCAGAGCGTAGTTCTCTTCTGCTCAAAATTATCCAATGGCTCCCTCGTTACTCAGAGCAACAGACAAAGTTTGATAATGCCTGGAAAGGCAGGCTCCCTTTTACTTCTTTGAACGCACTTACATTACTCTACCCTTCACTCATTGCACTGGAGTCACCTTGATGTTTTTGCTGTTCCCTCCTCCGAAAGTTCTTCTTCCAAATATCCCCATGGTTTATTCCATTATCTCCTTTAGATCGTTCCTCAAAGGTCAGCTTATGAATAAAGTGATTCTTAATCACTATATTTACGATTGCATACTGTTGGGTAACCTATCACTCTGTATCTTCCTTTCCTGTTTATTTTTCTTTATAGTACATATTACTATCGAAACCAAGCAGGACCCTGTAGGACTCCTTGTTGTGGAAGCCTTTTTATCCTCCATGATAAAAGGGTTCCAGCCTCCATGTCTTGCCCTGATTTCCAAAGGGCAGATTCAATTAGTTGCTAGTTAGGGAAGGGAAGGGATTAAAAGACAAAGGAGGGGTAGCCAGGAAACAATAATGCAGTCTTGGGGCAGGGTCCTGCTTCAAAGAATACACGTAATTATGTCTTTAAACTCTATAAGATGTCAGCATTCTTCATAGCAGAGAAAAGACCACCTGAGGCTACATTAAAGGAACCAGAGAAGGTCATTAAGATTACCTGAGACCAGATTAGAGGAGCAGAGGTTGTTCACTTCAGTTCAGCCACTCAGTCGTGTCCAACTCTTGCGACCCCATGGACTGCAGCATGCCAGGCCTCCCTGTCCTTCACCAACCCCTGGAGCTTGCTCAAACTCATGTCCATTGAGTTGGTGATGCCATCCAACCATCTCACCCTCTGTCATCCCCTTCTCCTCCTGCCTTCAATCTTTCCCAGCATCAAGGTCTTTTCAAATGAGTCCCTGATGCAGAGCAGAGGTTGTACACACACTCTAATCTTGTCATCAATCCTACCCTCGAACCTTTGAACTCCTTGTCAAAGCCTCCTAGGTTGGAACTTAAGTTTTCAAGGCTGGGACCAACTGTTTCCCTCTTTGCCTGGCAAAAAAATAAAGCTATTCTTTTCTACTTCACCCAAAACTCTTTCTCCAAGATTGAATTTGGCACTGGTGCACAGATGTCAAGCTTTTGGCATCACTATCTGATAATGTGTATACATACATGTACATAAACATATTGATATGTTTATTACATATAATGTTAGAGTATATCATTGCTTGTGATAGATAGCAATACTACGTAGTTGGGCTGCACTCTTCAGGCCAAAAGGCCTGTGCTTTCCCAGCCTCAAGACCAAAGAAAGAAACCAGAGTTGTTGGCAGAGCCATCAGTGGTTTAATGGATAAGGGATCTTATACGTCTGAAGCAAGATCCTGGAGCAACACCCTACTAAGTGTGGTGCATGATGGGCAGGCTTCATGCCCAGGGGGATGGGGAGATTGCCAGTTATAGGCAGAATAAGCATCATGTTGGCTCATCAGTTACCAGGGAAAACTGTGGTGGGGCACTGTCTTCACTGCCCCTTTGATAAGAACAACCATCACCTGATGACTGGGGCAAGATACAGAAGTTCAGGTGAGTAGGGTGCAGGCGAGTCAAGCACTGGCCATGCAGGGGATGTATAGAGAGCAAGAGAACAGTCGTTTTGAGTGGCCTGACCATACGTATGTATACGCATATATTGCTAACACATTATATTGCATATTTGATGCTTTTGAGTGTGTATATTGATATATGTGTATAGTTTGTTTATTGAATGTCTTTCTTTACCAGAGGGTAGAGATATTTGGCTGTCCTACTTGCTACTGACTCCCAGCACCTGGAATGTTACCTGGCACATAGTAGTATCTCAGTAAATCATTGTCAAATGAATGACAAAGTGAATGAGCTATTCAATGATATGAATGAGCTATTCAATGATATGAAATAGCTTATTTATTTCTTGAAGCATATCTTAATTGAGACCATAGAAGCATCTTTTTATTAGGCTGAACACTGAAATTGCTGATATTTTGTTTTTGACCTACACAAATGGCTATTTCATATGGTTCAACTTTATATTCTGTTTCTTATCTTTTGCCTCCTTCTGTTCTCTCACATCTGATATCATCTCTGGCTTGTATTCCTCACACATACCCAACACTTTCCAATACCATTGCCACAGTGAAGAATTGGCTTGATCAGTGTATTTAATGATACTTTCTTCCAATGCTTTACTCATAATCTTTCTGAGATCTTTCCCACATCAGCCACATATAGTAGCCAAGTAATAAAATTATTGTGGGACTCAGGCATACAGAGATGGAAGACCGCTACCTCTACTATTAATCTCTTCTATATCTTCCTGGAGACTTGGGACCAGTGTCTAAACTGGCCAAGCTTCATAGTCAGCTAACCAGGACAATGTTAATGCTTTCCTCTACATATCTTTGATGAATTAATCATGTGTACCAGCTGATCCAAGCAGCTGTGGTACAGTCATTTCAAATGCAACAGCAACCAACAGGATAGGCCAAATTTAAAAATAGAAAAGGAGCAGCTAGACCCTGACTAATAACAGGGCCTGGCTGGCTTCCCTGGTGGCTCACTGGTAAAGAATTCACCTGCCAATGCAGGTTCTGGGAAGATCCCACATGCCATGGAGCAACTAAGCCCATGCACCACAGCTATCGAGCCTGTGCTCTAGATCTCAGGAACCACAACTACCGAGCTCATGCACCACAACTATTAAGCCCACATGGCCTAGAGCCCGTGCTCAGAAATGAAAGAAGTCACTGCAGTGAGAAGCCTGCACACCACAGCTGGAGCATGGCCTCTGCTTGTTGCAACTAGAGAAAACCCACACACAGTAATGAAGACCCAGCCCAGCCCAAAATAAGTAAATAAAATTATATATTTTAAAAGGGAGGGGCCCTGGCTTTGTCAGGGTGGGAAATTGGAGAAGGGCTTGGCCATGGGGTGGGTCTGGAGTACTGAGCAATGGGGATTCTATGGGAGCCTAACGAGTCTGCATTATCCAGTCAGAGAAGGACATTTCCTTGCCAGCCTTTAGGCAATGAGGTGAGTTCTGTGGTGGTTTTGTCTAGCTGGGAGAGTTGAGAGTGGGTGTTCAGGGAGGATGGGACACAAATGGTAAAAGTAGAAGGGCTGGTGAATTGCCTTCCCTGTCTGCTTGACCCTGGAGAGGGATCTGGTCACTGGGGTGTGACATGTACTGGATGCTCAGTCTGGCCCCTGTTCTACTGTTTCCTCATAAACCATGGCCTTTGTGAACTCTGTTCCCCCACAGAAGACAAATGCCCAAAACCCTAATACATTTCTGCCCCAAAGCTGCACCAGAATAGACCAGGCGTTCTCCACACACCTCCTTTATGTCATCTCAAGGCGATGAGTAAGGTTCCTCTGCTAAAAATACAGATAATCTTGACTAGAGATGTCTTCAAGAAAATTAGAGATACCAAGGTAACATTTCATGCAAAGATGGGCACAATAAAGGACAGAAATGGTAAAGACCTAAGAGAAACAGAAGATATTAAGAAGAGGTGGCAAGAATACATGGACGAACTGTACAAAATAGGTCTCAATGACCTGGATAACTACGATGATGTAATAACTCACCTAAAGTCAGACATCCTGGACTGTGAAGTCAAGTGGGCCTTAGGAAGCTTAGTATGAACAAAGCTAGTGGAGGTGACGGACTTCCAGCTGAGCCATTTCAATCCTAAAAGATGATGCCATGAAAGTGCTGCACTCAGTATGCCAGCAAATGTGAAAAACTCAGCAGTGGCCACAGGACTGGAAAATGTCAGTTTTCATTCCAGTTCCGAAGAAGGGACTGGGTAATGTCAAAGAATGTTCCAACTTCTACACAACTGTTTCACACACTAGCAAGGTAATCCTCAAAATCCTTCAAGTCAGGCTTCATCAGTACATGAACTGAGAACTTCCAAACGTTCAGGCTGGATTTAGAAAAGGCAGAGGAACCAGAGATCAAATTGCCAACATCTGTTGCATCACACAAAATGCAAGAGAATTCCAGAAAAACATCTATTTCTGTTTCATTAACTACACTAAAGCTTTTGAATGTGTGGATCACAGCAAACTTTGGAAAATTCTTAAAGGAATGGGAATACCAGACCACCTCACCTAACTCCCGAGAAACCTGTATGTAGGTTCAGGAAGGAACAGTTAGAACTGGACATGGAAAGACGGATGGGTTCCAAATAGGAAAAGGAGTACGTCAAGGCTGTATATTGTCACCCTGCTTATTTAACTTATATGCAGAGTACATCATGAGAAACGCTGGGCTGGATGAAACTCAAGTGGAATCAAGATTTCAGGGAGAAATATCAATAACCTCAGACATGCAGATGACACCTTCCTTATGGCAGAAAGAGGCAGAAAGCAAAGAGGAACTAAAGAGTCTCTTAATGAAAGTGAAAGAGAAAAGTGAAAAAGCTGGCTTAAAACTCAACATTCAAAAAACAAAGACCGTGCTATTTGGTATCATCATTTTATGGCAAATAGATGGAAAATAGATGAACAAAAAGTGGAAGCAGTGACAGACTTTATTTTCTTGGGTTACAAAATTACTGCAGACAGTGATTGAAGTTATGAAATTAAAAGACACTTGCTCTTTGGAAGAAAAGCTATGACAAACTTAGACAGCATATTAAAAAGCAAAGACAGAACTTTGCTGACAAAGTGCATGTAGTCAGAACTATGGTTTTTTCAGAGCTATGTTTGTTTCCAAGGCAAACCATTCAGTATCATGGTAATCAAAGTCTATGCACCAACCACTAATGCCGAAGAAGCTGAAGTTGAACGGTTCTATGGAGACCTAGATGACCTAGAAATAACACCAAAAAAAGATGTCCTTTTCATCATAGGGAACTGGAATGCAAAAGTAGGAAGTCAAGGGATACATGGAGTAACAGGCAAGCTTGGCCTTGCAGTACAAAATGAAGCACGTAAAAGGCTAACAGAGTTTTGCCAAGAGAACTCACTGCTCATAGCAAACACCCTCTTCCAACAACACAAGAGACGACTCTACACATGGACATCACCAGATGGTCAATATTTAAGTCAGACTGATGATAATCTTTGCAGCCAAAGATGGAGATGCTCTATAGAATTAGCAAAAAGGAGGCTTAGAGTTGACTGTGGCTCACATCATGAACTCCTTATTGCAAAATTCAAACTTAAATTGAAAAAAGACGGGAGAACCACTAGACCATTCAGGTATGACCTAAATCAAATCCCTTACAATTATACAGTGAAAGTGAAAATTGATTCAAATGATTAGATCTGATATACTTAGTGCCTGAAGAACTATGAACAGAGGTTCGTGAGATTGTACAGAATGCGGTGATCAAAACTATCCCCAGGAAAAAGAAATGCAAAAAGGCAAAATGTCTGAAGTGCCTTACAAATAGCTGAGAAAGAAGAGAAGCAAAAGGCAAAGGAGAAAAGAAAAGATATACAAATCTGAATGCAGAGTACCAAAGAATAGCAAGGACAGAGAAGAAAGCCTTCCTCAGCTATCAGTGTAGAGGAAAATAGATCAAAATAGAGGAAAACAACAGAATGGGAAAGACTAGAGATCTCTTCAAGAAAATTAGAGTTACTGAGGGAACATTTCATGCAAAGATGGGCTCAATAAAGGAGAGAAACAGTATGGACCTAACAGAAGCATGAGGTATTAAGAAAGGTGACAAGAATACACAGATGAACTGTACAAAAAAGATCTTCATGACTCAGATAACCACGATGGTGTGCTCTATCTCACCTAGAGCCAGACACCCTGGAAAGCGAAGTCATGTGTACCATAGGAAGCCTCACTACGAACAAATCTAGTGGAGGTGATGGAATTCCAATTGAGCTATTTCAAATCCTAAAAGATGATGTTGTGAAAGTACTGTACTCAATATGCCAGCAAATTTGGAAAACTCAGCAGTGGTCACAGGACTGGAAAAGATCAGTTATCAGTCCAGTCCCCAGGAAAGGCAATGTCAAAGAATGTTCAGACTACAACATAATTGCACTCACTTCACAAGCCAGCAAAGTAATGCTCAACATTCTCCAACTAGGCTTTAGAGGTACATGAACTGGGAACTTCCACATATTCAAGCTGGATTTAGAAAAGGCAGAGGAACCAGAGATCAAATTGCTAACATCCATTGGATTATAGAAAAGCAACAGAATTCCAGAAAAGCATTTACTTCTGCTTCATTGACTAAGCTAAAGCCTTTGACTGTGTGCATCACAACAAACTGTGGAAAATTCTTAAAGAGATGGGAATACCAAACCACCTTACCTGCTCCTGAGAAACCTGTATGTGGGTCAAGAAGCAACAGTTTGAACCAGAAATGGAACAAACGACTGGTTCCAAATTGGAAAAGGAGTAGGTCAAGGCTATGTATTGTCACCTTGCTTGTTTAACTTAGGTGCAGAGTACATCATGGGAAATGCTGGGCTGGATGAAGCACAAGCTGGAATCAAGATTGCCGGGAGAAATATCAAGCACCTCAGATATGCATTTGACACCACCTTTATGGCAGAAAGCAAAGAAGAACTAAAGAGCCTCTTGATGAAAGTGAAAGAGAAGAGTGAAAAAATTGGCTTAAAGCTCAACATTCAGAAAACAAAGATCATGGCATCCGGTCCCATCACTTCACGGCAAATAGATGGGGAAACAATGGAAACAGTGACAAACTATTTTCTTGGGTTCCAAAATCACTGCAGATGGTGACTGCAGCCATGAAATTAAAAGAGTCTTGCTCCTTGGGAATAAAGCTATGACAAACTTAGTATATTGAAAAGCAGAGACATTACTTTGCCCACAAATGTCCGTCTAGTAAAAGCTATGTTTTTCCAGCAGTCATGTATGAATGTGAGAGTTGGACATAAAGAAGGCTGAACACCAAAGAATTAATGCATTTGAACTGTAATGTTAGAAAATACTCTTGAGAATCCTTTGGACTGAAAAGAGATCCAATCAGTCAATTCTAAAGAAAATCAGTCCTGAATATTCATTGGGAGGACTGATGCTGAAGCTGAAGCTCCTGTACTTTGGCCACCTGATGCTAAGAGCTAACTCATTAGAAAAGACTCTGATGCTTGGAAAGATTGAAGGCAGAAGGAGAGGGGAAGACAGAGGATGAGATGGTTTGATGGCATCAGCAACTCAATGGACATGAGTCCTTGCGAGGTCTGGGAGATGGTAAAGGATAGGGAAGCCTGGCATGCTGCAGTCTGTGGGGTCACAAAACGTTGGACATGACTGAGTGAGTGAACAACAATCTTTTCTGACAAATTGGGGGCAGATTGAGACAAATTGGTCTGCAGAAAGATCTTTTTGTTTGGATTGGTTGATTTTTAAAATTTTTTATTCAAGACTCATAAGAAATTGGAGAAGAATTTCTGTGTATCCTCCACCCACCTTTCCACAGCAATAGCATTTTTTATAACCATAATATATTATTAGAATCAAGAAACTGATACTGATATACCACTATTAACAGAGAGAGGATCTTATTTTACAAAAACAGAGGAAAGATGTCCTTTTGTATATTACACTTGTTTTTGCCTAGGATAAAACAAAGTCCTCAAAGTTGCAGGGCTTTTCTACATTTTCTTCTAGAACACTCAAAGAGGAGCAAAATGAAGTGATATGATTGGGTTTAAGCACATTTGCTAAACTTATCTTCCAACAATCCAAATGTTAATAATTTGTTAAGAGAGGAATATTCAACTCCTGGGTTGGGAAGATCTGCTGGAGAAGGGATAGCCTACCCACTCCAGTATGCTTGGGTTCCCTTGTTGCTCAGATGGTAAAGAATCTGCCTGCAATGCAGAAGACCTGGGTTTGATCCCTGGGTTGGGAAGATCCTCTGCAGAAGGGAAGATCCTCTGGAGAAGGGAAAGGCTACCCACTCCAGTATTCTGACCTAGAGAATTCCATGGACTGTATAGTCCATGGGGTTGCAAAAAGTTAGACAGGACTTTCACTTTCACCTTTTTGCTGATCTCCAAGATTCCTGAGAAAAGAAAGAAGCTAAAGGTAAAGCAGAAAAGATACACCCATCTGAATGCAGAGTCCCACAGAATAGCAAGGAGATATAAGAAAGCCCTCCTCAGTGGTCAGTGCAAAGAAATAGAGGAAAACAATAGAGTGGGAAAGACTAGAGGTCTCTTCAAGAAAATTAGAGATACCAAGGGAACATTTCATGCAAAGATGGGCTCAATAAGGACAGAAATGGTATGGACCTAACACAAGCAGTAGATATTAAGAAGAGGTGGCAAGAATACACAGAAGAACTATACAGAAAAGATCTTCATGACTCAGATAACCATGATGGTGTGATCACTCACTTAGAGCCAGACATCATAGATTGTGAAGTCAAGTGGGCCTTAGGAAGCATCACTATGAACAAAGCTAGTGGAGGTGATGGAATTCCAGTTGAGCTATTTCAAACCCTAAAAGATGATGCTGTGAAAGTGCTGCACTCAATATGCCAGCAAATTTGGAAAACCAGCAGTGGCCAAAGGACTGGAAATGGTCAGTTTTCATTCCAATCCCAAAGAAAGGCAATGCCAAAGAATGCTCAAACTACCACACAATTGCACTCATCTCACATGCTGGTAAAGTAATGTTCATAATTCTCCAAGCTAGGTTTCAACAATATGTGAACTGTGAGCTTCCAGATGTTCAAACTGGTTTTAGAAAAGGCAGAGGAACCAGAGATCAAATTGCCAACATCCGCTGGATCATCGAAAAAGCAAGAGAGTTCCAGAAAAAACATCTATCTCTGTGTTATTGACTATGCCAAAGCCTTTGACTGTGTGGATCACAATAAACTGTGGAAAATTCTGAAAGAGATGGGAATACCAGACCACCTGACCTGCCTCTTGAGAAATCTGTATGCAGGTCATGAAGCAACAGTTAAAACTGGACATGGAACAGCAGACTGGTTCCAAATAGGAAAAGGAGTATGTCAAGGCTGTATATTGTCACCCTGCTTATTTACCTTATATGCAGAGTACATCATTAGAGACACTGGCCTGGATAAAGCACAAGCTGGAATCAAGATTGCTGGGAGAAATGTCAATAACCTCAGATAGGCAGATGACACCATCTTTATGGCAGAAAGTGAAGAAAAACTAAAGAGCCTCTTGATGAAAATCAAAGAGGAGAGTGAAAAATGTGGCGTAAAGTTCAACATTCAGAAAGGTAAGATCATGGCATCTGGTCCCATCACTTCATGGCAAATAGATGGGGAAGCAGCAGAAACAGTGGCTGAATTTATTTTTTAGGGCTCCAAAATCACTGCAGGTGGTGACTTCAGCCATGATATTAAATAATGCTTACTCCTTGGAAGGAAAGTTGTGACCATCCTAGACAGCATATTGAAAAGCAGAGACATTACTTTGTCAACAAAGGTCCTTTCTAGCAAGACTATGATTTTTCCAGTAGTCATTTATGGATGTGAGAGTTGGAATATAAAGAAAGCTGAGCACCGAAGAATTGATGCTTTTGAACTGTGGTGTTGAAGAAGACTCTTGAGAGCCCCTTGGACTGCAAGGAGATCCAATCAGTCCATCCTAAAGGAAATAAGCCCTGAATATTCATTGGAAGGACTGATCTTGAAGCTGAAATTTTAATACTTTGGCAACCTAATGCAAAGAGCTGACTCATTTGAAAAGACCCTGATGCTGGGAAAGATTGAAGGCAGGAGGAGAAGGAGACAACAGAGGATGAGATGGTTGGATGGCATCACTGACTCAATGAACATGAGTTTGGGTAAACTCTGGGAGTTGGTGATGGACAGGGAGGCCTGGCATGCTGTGGTCCATGGGGTTGCAAAGAGTCAGACATGACTGAGTGCTGCACTGCACTGAACTGAACTGATTTGACTTTCAAATCAGTACTCACTATCAAAGCACAGAGTCCCAGGCTCAGACACATGTTGGACTAGCCACAACAAGAGCCTTTTGTGGGCTGATTGTTAGTAGACAAACTGTGCTCTAAGTAACAGAGCTTCCATTGTTTTGAATCAGCCCTGACTATTTCTAGGGCATCATGCAGCTTCATCATTTTCTTTCTCCTAGCCATGCATCTAAGTTTATGGTTGCAGTCTATACAACACAAAAGTTTGATTTCCATGTGAATTGGCTATAGAGGGAGGTGAGTGATGAACTTGTATTTTCAGTATGGTTTGGCTCAGATGGTACGTATTCTCTTGTTTTCTTCACATATGTAATAATATTCAAGTTTAATAGTTTCACATACTTTCCAGTGCCTGGAGTCCAAAAGTTTTCTTGAACCAGCTGTTTTGAACAACTCTTCAAGGACTTCATGAAGATTAAGCAGAGACTCAAAGAGGCTCCCTTTGGAAGTGGCACCTTCTTTCCTGGAGGGTCCCACATCTTGTTTGCCTTGAATGTAGCCATAAACTGATAGAAATATCCTCAGCTCAGTTGCACAGTTGTGTCCAACTCTTTGCCACCCCATGGACTGCCTCACGTCAGGCTTCCCTGTCCATCACCAATTCCCGAAGCCTACTCAAACTCATGTCCATCGAGTCATCTCATCCTCTGTCATCCCCTTCTCCTCCTGCCTTCAATCTTTCCCAGCATCAGGGTCTTTTCCAATGAGTCAGTTCTTCACATCAGGGTGGCCAGAGAATAGGAGTTTCAGCTTCAGCATCAGTCCTTGCAATGAATATTCAGGACTGATTTCCTTTAGGATTCATTGGTTGGATCTCCTTGTAGTCCAATGGACTCTCAAGAGTCTTCTCTAACACTGTAGTTCAAAAGCATCAATTCTTTGCCTCTCAGCTTTCTTTATAGTCCAACTCTTACATCCATGCGTGACTACTGGAAAAACCATAACTTTGACTAGACAGACCTTTGTTGGGAAAGTAGTGTCTCTGCTTTTTTAATATGCTGTCTAGGTTGGTCATAGCTTTTCTTCCAGGGAGCAAGTATCTTTTAATTTCATGACTGCAGTCACCATCTCAGTGATTTTGGAGCGCCCCAAAATAAAGTCAGTCACTGTTTCCAATGCTTATCTATCCATTTGTTATGAAGTGATGGGACTAGATGCCATGATCTTAGTGTTCTGAATGTTGAGTTTTAGCCAACGTTTTCACTCTCCTTTTTCACTTTCATCAAGAGGCTCTTTAGTTCTTCTTCGCTTTCTGCCATAAGGGTGGTGTTATTTGCATATCTGAGATTATCGACATCCCTCCCAGCAAACTTGATTCCAGCTTGTGTTTCATTCAGCCTGGCATTTGGCATGATGTACTCTGCATATAAGGTAAATAAGCAGGGTGACAATATACAGCCTTGACCTACTCCTTTCCCAATTTGGAACCAGTCTGTTGTTCCATGTTCAGTTCTAAATATTGCTTCTTGACCAGCATACAGATTTCCCAAGAGGCAGGTCAGGTGATCTGGTACTCCCATCTCTTTAAGAATTTACTACAATTTCCTGTGATCCACACAATCAAAGGCTTTGGCATAATCAATAAAGCAGAAATAGATGTTTTTCTGGAACTCTCTTTCTTTTTCAATGATCCGGAAGATATTGGCAGTTTGACCTCTGGTTCCTTTGCCTTTTTATTTATTTATTTTTTAAAATTTATTTATTTTAATTAGAGGCTAATTACTTTACAGTATTGTATTGGTTTTGCCATATATCAACATGAATCCGCCATGGGTATACATGTGTTCCCAATCCTGAACCCCCATCCCACCTCCCTCCCCATACCATCCCTCTGGGTCATCCCAGTGCACCAGCCCCAAGCATCCTGTATCTTGCATCAAACCTGGACTGGCAATTCGTTTCTTATATGATATTATACTTGTTTCAATGCCATTCTCCCAAATCATCCCCCCCTCCCCCCGCAAAGAGTCCAAAAGGCTGTTCTATACATCTGTGTCTCTTTTGCTGTCTCGCATACAGGGTTATCGTTACCATCTTTCTAAATTCCATATCTATGCGTTAGTATACTGTATTGGTGTTTTTCTTTCTGGCCTACTTCACTCTGTATAATCGGCTCCAGTTTCAACCATCTCATTAGAACTGATTCAAATGTATTCTTTTTAATGTTTAAGTAATACTCCATTGTGTATATGTACCACAGCTTTCTAATCCATTCATCTGCTGATGGACATCTAGGTTTCTTCCATGTCCTGGCTATTATAAACAGTGTGGAGATTCCTTAAAAAACTGGAAATAGAACTGCCATACGACCCAGCAATCCCACTGCTGGGCATACATATCGAGGAAACCAGAATTGAAAGAGACACGTGTACCCCAGTGTTCATCCTTTGTCTTTTTAAATCCAACTTGTACATCTGGAAGTTTATGGTTCACGTACTGTTGAGGCCTGGCTTGGAGAATTTTAAGCATTACTTTGGTGGCGTGTGAGATGAGTGCAATTGTGCAGCAGTTTGAACATTTTTTGGCATTGCCTTTCTTTGGGATTGGAATGAAAACTGATTTTTCTAGTCCTGTGGCCACTGCTGTGTTTTCCTAATTTGTTGGCATATTGAGTGCAGCACTTTCACAGCATCATCTTTTAGGATTTGAAATAGCTCAACTGAAATTCCATCACCTCCATTAGCTTTGTTCGTAGTGATTCTTCCTAAGGCCCACTTGGGTTCACATTCCGGGGTGTCTGGCTCTAGGTGAGTGATCATACCATCGAGATTATCTGGGTCATGAAGATCTTTTTTTGTATAGTTCTTCTGTGTATTCTTGCCACCTCTTGTTAATATTTTCTGCGTCTGTTAGGTCCATACCATTTCTGTCCTTTATTGAGCCCATCTTTGCATGAAATTTTCCCTTGGTATCTCTAATTTTCTTGAAAAGATCTCTAGTCTTTCCCGATCTATCTTTTTCCTCTATTTTTTTCACTGATCACTGAGGAAGGCTTTCTTATGTCTCCTTGCTATTCTTTGGAACTCTGTATTCAATTTATCTTTTGTTTCTCCTTTGCCTTTCACTTCTTTTCTTTTCTCAGCTATTTGTAAGGCCTCCTCGGACAACCATTTTGCCTTTTTGCATTTCTTTTTCTTGGGGATGCTCTTGATCACTGCCTCTTGTACAGTCATGAACCTCCATCCATAGTTCTTCATGCACTCTATCAGCTCTAATCCCTTGAATCTATTTGTCCCTGTCATTGTATAATCATAAGGGATTTGATTTAGGTCATGCCTGAATGGCTTAGTGGTTTTCCCTACTTTCTTCAATTTAAGTCTGAATTTTGTAATAAGGAGTTTATGATCTGAGCCACAGTCAGCTCCCAGTCTTGTTATTGTTGCCGTTAGAGCTTCTCTGGAGAAGGCAATGGCACCCTACTCTGGTACTCTTGCCTGGAAGATCCCATCGCTGAAGGAGTCTGGTGGGCTGCAGTCCATGGGGTCTCAAAGAGTCAGACGTGACTGAGTGACTTCACTTTCACTTTTCACTTTCACGCATTGGAGAAGGCAATGGCAACCCACTCCAGTGTTCTTGCCTGGAGAATCCCGGGAATGGGGGAGCCTGGTGGGCTGCTGTCTATGGGATCACACAGAGTCGGACATGACTGAAGCAACTTAGCAGCAGCAGCAGAGCTTCTCCATCTTTGGCTGCAAAGAATATAATCAATCTGATTTTGGTATTGACTGTCTGGTGATGTCCACATGTAGAGTCTTCTCTTGTGTTGTTAGAAGAGGGTGTTTGCTATGACCAGTGCGTTCTCTTGGCAAAACTCTTTTAGCCTTTTACCTGCTTTGTTTTGTACTCCAAGGTCAAATTTGCCTTTTACTCCAGGTATCTCTTGACTTTCTACTTTTGCATTCCAGGCCTCTGTAAGGAAATGGACATCTTTTTTGGTTTTTAATTCTCTAAGGTCTTCGTAGAACCATTCAGCTTCAGTTTCTTCAGTATTACTGGTTGGGGCATAGACTTGCATTACTGTGATAATGAATGGTTTGCCTTGGAAACGAGCAGAGGTCATTCTGTTGTTTTTTAGGTTGCATCCGAGTACTGAATTTCAGAATCTTTTGTTGACCATGATGGCTCCTCCATTTCTTCTAAGGGATTCCTGCCCACAGTGGTAGATACAATGGTCATCAGAGTTAAGTTCACCCTTCGGGTCTACTATAGTTCACTGATTCCTAAAATGTCAATGTTCACTCTTGGCATGTCCTATTTGACCACTTCCAATTTGCCTTGATTCATGGACCTGACATTCCAGGTTCCTATGCATTATTGTTCATACAGCATCAGTCTTTATTTCAATCACCAGTCACATCCACAACAAGGTGTTGTTTTTGCTTTGGCATAAAACAACAGAAGTAATAGAAAATAGAAATATCTTGGATCCATACACCTAAAGGACTTGTCCTCAGTTCAGTTCAGTCGTGTCCGACTCTTTGTGACCCCATGGACTGCAGCATGCCAGGCTTCCCTGTCCATCACCAACTCCCAGAGTTCACCCAAACTCATGTCCATTGAGTCAGTGATGTCATCCAACCATCTCATCCTCTGTTGTCCCCTTCCCATCCACCTTCAATCTTTCCTAGCATCAGGGTCTTTTCCAGTAAGCCAGTAAGCCAAAATATTGGAGTTTCTGCCTCAGCATCTGTCCTTCCAGTGATTTGTCCTAAAGTAAGACAATTATTTCAGCTGGTATCACAGTATCATGGGACCCACTTCACTGTGGTTTGACCAGTTTATGTGAGGACTGAGGCTTGGGTCACTTGGTTTTGTTCTTTGGCCATGTCACTCAGCTGTGAGTTCTTAGTTCCCATTCCCATGCTCCCTGCATTAGAAATCTGGAGCCTTAGCCACTAGACCAACAGGGAAGTCCCTTGGGTCACCTTTCTAAATCCACATTTAATTGTTGATGTTGAAGAAAAACATTGATGACACTAAAGAATGTTAAGTCAGACTTGATTCAGGGGGACTACTGTGATAGACGCAGGGAGCTCTGAGCTGGGGTCTTGCGGGGGCAGGCGGAGAGAAATTGCCTCGACTCCAAATACAACAACAAAGAATGGGAATTTAGAGTCAAGGAGGAGGGTGGAGTCAGTGAGTAGAAAATTGCTACCGGAAAACCTCAGAAGAAAAGAAGAATCTCGGCTAAACCAACCTAGCAGGATTCTTGCTGAAGGAACCTCAGGGTGATCAGACATCACCCCAGAGGTGGTGGAGGATGAGATTAGATATTGAGTCTGATCAGACACGGAGAGTGAGGGATTCTGTCTAAACTTGGACTAAGGAGAATTCTTGCTAAAACTAGACACGGCAGAGATGAACAGAGAAGTCTAAAAGTCGAAACCTAGTTGAAATAGAGCTCAGAGGTGCCTGATTAGAATTTGGTCAAGGAGAGGAACTTTGTCAATGTTTGAGGGGTGAAATGATGCTTGTTATAACTGGTGTGACAATTGTTGCTATGCTTTGCTCAGTCATGTCCGACTGTTAGCAACCCCATGGACTGTTACCTGCCATGTTCCTCTGTCCATGGAATTTTTCAGGCAAGAAAACGGGAATGGGTTGCCATTTCCTATTCCAGGGGATCTTCCTGACCCAGGAATTGAACCCACACTTCTTGCATTGGCAGGTTAATTCTTTACCAACTGCACCAACTGAAAAGATGCTTATTATTGCTAAATAAACAGGAAATTTTGTAGGCAGGATAATTAAAACTTCTCTTTATCTGACTTTTTTTTTTTTTTTTTAATAAAAATGGAAGGCATGAGATCCTTAAGTTGTTTCCTGGCAGACTGAAAAAGGAGAGCAATTGACTTCAAACGGAGCTTCCTTCGGAGCACTGTAGCAATTAGAGTAGAAATTGCAGGCATTTCCCCCAGAATATTACCTTCAGGGACTAAGACATTCAGTAGGAACCAAGGTTTGATAATGATGTGATTGCTGGGAAACAGCTTCATGCATATATGAGGCCCTGAGAATGACCTCTCCTATCAATCTGAGGTGAACAACTTTTACAAGAGTGGATAACCTGGCAGAACTGGAGATGAATGCATTGGTTTTTAAACCAGAACCAGATACAAACTATGTATATCTCTAGCAGTTTAGTGAGGAATATATCTGAGACCCAGTATGCAAAATCTGCATAGATAGTTAAAGGATAATCTGATGGCTACGTAAAAGAATTAGTTGAGATTGTAATCTTTCGCATATTTGCAACAAAAGTTTAACATTTCTTGGGGTTAATCTCATCTCTGGATCTACGACAACTACTGATGCTTCGTTTGGTTTTGCTTTTGGTTTTAGCCTTCCCCACTTGCCCCTGCCTGCTCCACTCTCAAAAGACAATCTTGCCTCCCAATTAATCAAGAAAATTGAGGCCATTGAGCGTGACCTTTCTTAAACCCTGACCTGCTGTCTATAAACTATTTGCATTCACACCTGCACTCAGGTCCTTTCAGCCTGTCTCACGGGCTACTGTGCGTCCTTGTCCTTTTTAAAGGCCAGGCCCACCACCTGCCTCTTGAGCCAGTCACTTACTGCCTCTTTCAGGACCTTGTTCCATCTTTAAATGCCCTTCCTGGGATTCAAAAGCTATGCAGAAATCTCTATGCTAAACTCAAGGTTCTGGAAGAAAATTTTTTCCATCTATTTTGGTTAGCATTTTCCCATCTATTATTCTATACTAGATTGATATTTAAATTCTCTTTCTTAGTCAGAGCCAAATTTATATCCAGAGTGGCTGAAATGCATACAAAATGTTCACAATCGCATTGATAACTTCTTTTTGAAACATTTTAATAAAATGCACAAATTTGGTGCATTTCTACCTATGGAGAAAGCAATTAGAAACAATCTTTTCTATATATGAAAAGCACAACTCAAGTTCAATCCTCTTACAATTCAGGAGGCAGTTTTATCTTATTTAAACACCTGGTTTTTGTAATAGGGACCATATACTCTTATATGTTAGTATTTTGATAATTTATGGTAATTACACTGGACTAATTTCTCTTTGAAGCATTTTTTAATGTGCAACTTTCCTCTTTTATATTAAAAGTATGGTTATTAAATAAAAACATAACATTTAACTTAAAAATTCTGTAAGAAAAAAGCAAGCTTGAGTTTTTTTTTTTTTTTTTTTTGTATTATGTTATGTCAACACCAAATAGGCTTATATATTCGGCTATAACCTCTTTTTACCCTTTCCATGTTATTTGACTGAGGCATACTGGTAACATGACCACTTATGGCAAATAATACTAGTGACAGCAAGCTTAATAGTGATTAAACAAGTTGCAGGGTGCATCTTGACATTATCTCACCATCATTTCAGTGACAATCGACATTCGTTTATGCAAGTATCATCTGCTCCTCTCCACAGACAGGAAAACCGAGACTTAGGAATATTAGGAACACAACTGAAAAGAAACAAGGTTGTATGTAAGAACATATCATCTGATGTTTAAAACAGTAATTATAGACAAAACACTCGGCTTGACACCAATATTTGTACAAAAATGTAAATAAATACTTTTGAAGGGGTTGTGAGGAGGTAGAACTGTTTTTGGTATAATTCAAATAGTTAAATATGCTCCTCAGTTTACACATTAGTTAATAAATGTGGGATGTGATAATAAATGATTTCTAATGGAACTTTAATTGGTTATTTTCTTCCCAACATTTACTGTGTGCTATTTGTTCACATTTCCCCAAATACAGGGTCGGTGTTGGGGAAAGGCTCTAAGTTCTTCTGTTTTAGTTTCTAACAGTTAACAACTGCATCTCCGTGGAACTTCTAGAACAGAAACTCCGGCCAGCCACAATATATTCCGGCTTGCAGGGACTAATTTTCTATTTTTCAGTTAAAATGAGACTGTGGTTTTCTGAAATTGTTTCTTCTGAGAATATTCTGAACCACAACACCTGTTCACCTTTGCTATCTGCACATTTGAACACGAAGCCTAAAAATTCACTTATGCTTTTGATAATGCTCCTGCTTTTAACACCTCTTTCTGGCTTTTCTCACATGCCCATCCTGCCTCCTCCAGTGAGCTTGTATTCCATCATCTTCCATTTTCATATTTGCGAGCAGACCCTTTATTCAGTTCTCAGCTTTTGCTTTCTTTCTCATTGTGCAGTGTTTTTAAGTTCAGGCTGTAAACTTTGTCATCTTCTCTCTCTGTGCTTTATCGTGTACCTCTGATACTCCTGTTATCCTTATCTCTGATTACTTCCCTCATGGCCTATTCACTCACCATGGCCCCTTTCCACTCCTGGCACCTAACTGTTAGATCATTCACAGAACCTTGGGATAGCTAGTAATTGCTTCCAGCATACTTCCATTTCCTTTTCCCATTTGCTCTCTTATCCTTCTCTATTGTACTCAACATGGTCTCTATAGTTTTTCAAATTGCTTTTCTCCTTTTTTCAGATTAACTTACCCTAATCATCAAAATTATTTGAAATAACAGTATCATACCATCTCTATAACTCAGACCCAATATGTGGACTTTTTTAGTCCTCCTTTTGTATTTAAGAATTGCTCTACATCTTTTATTCTGATACAGTTCTTTGTTTTGGTGCTACAAACATTTAAACCTTACTCAGATTTTTTTTTTTTTTTGACCACAGACCAAAGACAGTCTGAAAATTTCCTTTGCATTACTCTCTGAAAATGAGCCATATGAGCAAAACTTTAATGAAATAAGATGAAGGGAGACAAAACGGCAGAGGACTAAGTTAGGAGTTTTGGATTAACAGATACATACTGTTACATATAAAATAAACAAGATCCTACTGCAGAGCACAGGGAACTATGTTTAATATTTTGTAGTAACCTACAATGGAAAAGAACCTGAAAAATAATATATGTATTATATATTCTTATAGTATCTATCTGCCTATCAATCTGAATCCCTTTGCTGTACACCTGAGGGAGCGATTTCAACTTCTTGAATTACGCTATACATTTGATAATAAGTATGCAATCTAATAAACATAAATGAATTATCTATTATCTACCACAAAAATAAATTAGGACTTTATTGCATAATTGATTAAATAGTATAAAATTTAAGAACATATCTGCTATTTATATTTCACTCATTTAAAAAAAGCTTCTCCTAAATTTGCTTTAGAGAGGGTTTGCTTTTCTTTGACTATGTCTTTCTATGGAAGAGTTTTGTTGATAATATACTTGCTATTGGACTTACTTTTCTCCTCTGTTTCCTGACCTTACTACATGTTCATTTACTTCGGTTCTGACTGTCCAGTGCCTCCTGTCCATATTTTTCTGAGCTATAATTTAAATTTCAGTGGCTTTGAGTTTTTGTTCTTTAACATTTTTCTGAAAGATTTTCTTTCTTTCATTTTTTGGAGATGAAATTCATACACCATAACATTATTTAAAGTGAACATTTCAGTGATATTTAGAACACACACAATACTGTGAAACCTAGTTCCAAAACAATTTTATTACATTGTACCCAGTTAAGCAACTGCTCACCCATTTCCAGCCCTTGGCACCCACCCAGTCTGCATGTGTCTTTATGGATTTACCTCTTCTGGATATTTCACATACATGGAATCAGACAATATGTGACCTTTTGTGTCTAGCTTCTTCTTCTTCTTCTTCTTTTTTTTTTTTTTGCATAATGATTTTAAGGTTCATCCACACCATGGCAGGTAACAATACTTCACTCCTTTTTATGTCTGGGTAATATAGCACTGTGTTTATATACCACAATTTGTTTATCCATTCATTCCATTGATGGATGGAAGCTGTTTCCGCCTTCTAGCTGTTAGGACTAGTACTAATATGAAGATGCAGATACATGTATTTGCTGGAGTATTTGTTTTCAATTCTTTTGAATATACTCTGAGGAGTGGAATCTTATGTGATACATTAATTCTATGTTTAATTTTTTGAGAAACTGCCAAATTGTTTTCTTCTTTAAACTTTTAAGATTCTATTCAACATAAAAAGTTAAGTTTTAGACACTATAACCCTGAAAGTCAGTATTTGTGAATTGCATCCAGATTTTTGGAATCAACTCATTATTTAATTAACTATATTTGTTTCTTTGAGTGAAACAAACTTATAGAAAGACATCCTTACATTAAATATGATTCTATAATAGTTTTCCCTGATATGTTGGGCACTAGTGAAAAGAAAGTTACTGATGATTCTGGTCATTAAAAAGGAATACCTAAATGTAAATTAAAACCACAATGACATACCACTTCACACCTGTCAGAATGGCTATCATAAAAGAAGACCCAAAAAACAAATGTTGGCAAGGGTATAGAGAAAAGGGAACCCTGGTGAACTATTGGTGGGAATGTAAATTATTGTAGCCACTGTGTAAACAGTATGACTGCTTCTCCAAAAACTAAAAATAGAGCTATCATTCCACTCCTGGGTATTTGTCTGAAAAAAATGAAAACATTCAAAAAGATATATGCTTCCCAATATTCATAGCAGCATTACTTACAATAGGCAAGACATGCAAACAACCTTGTTGTTGTTCTGTTTCAGTCATGTCAGACTGTTTTTGACCCCATGGACTGCAGAAACCTAAGTAACTATTAACAGATGAATGAATAAAGATGTGATATTCAGACAGACAGACAGACACACACATAATGGAATACTACTCAGCCACAAAAAAGAATGAAATTATGTCAGTTGTAGCAACATAGCTGGCCTTGGAGGGTATTGTGCTAAATGTAATAGACAGAGAAAGACAAATACTGTATGATATAATTTATATGTGGAACCTAAAAAATATAACAAACTGCTGCTGCTGCTGCTGCTAAGTCGCTTCAATTGTGTCCGACTCTGTGTGACCCCATAGACAGCAGCCCACCAGGCTCCCCCGTCCCTGGGATTCTCCAGGCAAGAACACTGGAGTGGGTTGCCATTTCCTTCTCCAATGCATGAAAGTGAAAAGTGAAAGTGAAGTCGCTCAGTCGTGTCCGACTCCTAGCGACCCCATGGACTGCAACCCACCAGGCTCCTCCGTCCATGGGATTTTCCAGGCAAGAGTACTGGAGTGGGGTGCCATTGCCTTCTCCGTATAACAAACTAGTGAAGTAACAAAAAAGGAACAGACTCACAGATATAAATAAAAAATTAGTGGTTACCAGCGGGGAGAGGGGGGAGGGGAGTGACAATATAGTGTTAGAAGAATAACTACAAACTGCTATGCATAAAATAAGCTACGAGGATATTTCGTACAAAGCAGAGAATATAGCCAATATTTTATAATAACTATAAATTTAAAAATCGTGAATCACTGCATTATATACCTGATACATACTGTTGTACATCAACTATATCTCATTTTAAAATAAAATGCCTAGCATCTACCTGGGTCAGCATAAAACTCACTCAGCTACACTGTAACACAAGAAGATTCTACAGTCTTCATAGCATGTCATGGTGGAAGTCTTTAGTTTCAGGTAACATTTCTATTTTATTTACTTCCTTTGTATGTTTTTAATACAATTAATTTAAATCCTACTTTAAAAATAGCAAGAAAGGAATGCAAGAAGGAAAATAGAGAGGAGGAAGAAGAAAGGAGAAAAAACAGATAAAAAACTCAATGCCACATTAAGAAAATGTTTTTTAAAAACAGCTTTGGCAGTCATTTGCTTCAAGGTTGCAATTAACCCCATGGATTATTTATAAGAAGAACCATTTTTAATAGAATACTTGTATGCTGGTTCAGTTCTTTTTATTTTTCACAATTAATATTTATGTCTTTCCTGTTGGACTTGCCTTCATTATAGAGAATTTAAATATCCAAATGAAAGACCCTAAAATAATTTTAAAAGAAAAAACTTAGCCATTTCTTCTCTTAACTATTTATATGTTAATTTGGTATTGTAAATTAATGTATAGATAAACCATAGATGGGTTTTCATATTTGTGTATTCTACTATTGTTTCTTACTGGCAGGGAAAATGCTGATGAAATTAATATCATTCCAGGTGAGAATATTTATTTTCATCTAACTCCTTGTATTTTCTGTAATGTTTTAAGGAAAATTAAATAACCCTTGAGAATGGAAATGCAAGGATGAAATTACATATTACTATGGCCATGCTATGTCGCATTTTCTTTTATTAAAAATGAATACATCAGTTAGATTTATTTGACAATGGTTTATGCCTTTGGAGTCCAAGCTTTAAAGGTTCATTCTGTACAGTAATTCTTCAGCAAGATACATCTCCCTTGTCTGCAGGATCTCATTTATAAGCTAGGCTCACCTTCTGCTTCCTGCAATAATAAACGTTCTTGCCAGCAAGATTTTAGATGAGATATTGTGTTCCCCCTTATCCCCTTTTCAACCTATTGCCCTGTGAGAAGGTTGTTTCTTTTTTGTAGCCTTTAGAGGGAAAAAATTCACTCGACTCATTTTTCCAAAGCAGCTCTTTTAATGTGCTTGGAATTGCTTTCTGAATACTGTCTCTCATGTTACTGTTGAGGTGTCTTGTTATATGTGAGATAGAAAAAAAGAAAAACCCCTTAGATGAAACGGTGACAGACTTCATTTTTGGGGCTCCAAAATCACTGCAGATGGTGACTGCGGCCATGAAATTAAAAGATATTTACTCCTTGGAAGAAAAGTTATATTAAAAAGCAAAGCCATTACTTTGCCAACAAAGATCCATCTAGTCAAGGCTATGGTTTTTCCTATAGTCATGTATGGATGATAGAGTTGGACTATAAAGAAAGCTGAGGGCCAAAGAATTGATGCTTTTGAACTGTGGTGTTGGAGAAGACTCTTGAGAGTCCCTTGGGCAGCAAGGAGATCCAATCAGTCCATCCTAAAGGAGATCAGTTCTAAATATTCACTGGAAGGACTGATGTTGAAGCTGAAACTCCAATACTTTGGCCACCTGATGGGAAGATCTGACTGATTTGAAAAGGCACTGATGCTAGGAAAGATTGAGGGCAGGAGGAGAAGGGGATATCAGAAGATGAGTGGTTGGATGGTATCACCGACTCAATGGGCATGAGTTTGAGTAAACTCTGGGAGTTGGTGATGAACAGGGAGGCCTGGCGAGCTGCAGTCCATGGGGTCGCAAAGAGTCAGACACGACTGAGGGACTGAACTAAACTGAACTGAACTGAAAATAGGAAAAGCCCCTTAAATGACTGCTTTCTTGATTTAAAAAAATATATAGCTTCAATTCAATAAAAAATATTTTTCTTTGGACTTTATGTTTTGCAGGCTTTTGATGTTTAAACAACTTTTGCTGACAACTGGAGAAAAAAATGTCTTTAAATATGCATAGAAAGCAATGTAAAAAATCTACCACCCAACCACTTTAAAACAAACTTTCTCAGATTTATAAAATAGAAGATAATATATGCTCTCAGAGCATGGTTACCTATGTGTGCAGGGCAGAAAGTCCTTCTTTGTTTTTCCAGAGACTCTCCTTCTCAGGAGAGTTTACTGGTTTAGAAGGCAGAGGAAGCCCTAGCAGGACTTTGAATAAGAGTGGTCCATTTCCCTGCCATGTTTCCGCCAGG
Organism: Bos grunniens; assembly: GCF_055505025.1. Lineage (NCBI taxonomy): Eukaryota > Metazoa > Chordata > Mammalia > Artiodactyla > Bovidae > Bos > Bos grunniens. The sequence goes on along the minus strand of NC_141176.1, from coordinate 2,339,474 downwards.
CCATCTCTTCCCCAGCAATCTGTGCAGCTCTGTTCCCTAAGGAAGAGGCTTTCTGAGACCACACAAGTTTCAAAATATTGTAGAACATTTGCACATAGAGGATGGCCAAGCAAATGGGCATCTCCTCAGTGATATTGCCAGGTGGAGGTGTGCAGTAGCATCTAAGAACATGAGCATTGGACAAGGAAGAGCTGTCACCTGAAAACTGTGCCCTGGAAGAGGCCAGTGAAGAGCTTGAATCTCTGTTTTCTCATCTATGAAATGGGGACAATAATATCTGCATTGGATCTGGTTATAAGGTTAAAAGGATTATTGGATGATTAATAAGTAGTATTTAATATTATTACTTTATTTAAAATATGTAAAGTATACAAACTACCATTTAAAATCAATTCAATTTCACAGAATACACAGAATCAAAAAGTTTTTTTGGAGTTAAAATTCCCAAATTCCTCATCTTCCAACCTTAGCAAACCAAACAATAGACATAGCAAAGGCCTCCTAGAGAACTTTTAGAAATCTCCATTTGAAGCATGGAGCATGAAGCTAAGGGAACCATATTTTTATTTCCACCTCAATTAATCTGTCTATGCTTCATTCCTATTTTTCCAGCTCTATGCAGTTATATGGTATCTAGAGGCCTTTATAACATTTTTGTTTGATTTTTTCTGAAACGATAAATACTTCCGCATGACCGATATGTGAATATTGAAAGACTGGAAATGGCAGATAAAGCCTGGCCCTCCAAGGTGTAACTGGAGGAAATAGTCTGAGCTCTATGTCCCCTAGTTATATTTGGTTTAACTGTACAATTTAATTACATTGCAATAAAAAGGACAATATGAAAGTAACCAGGCCAGGGGCCACATAAAAAGAGAGCACACAAACATTTTCACTTATTGTGTTGTGTAAGGGAATAATTCCAAAATGATTTCCTACAACAGAAAATAAAATATGTATCAATGGATATGAAAATTCAGCATCTCCTACTAAATAGTAGGTGTTGTATTAGATGGAGTGTTATAGATGTTTCATAGACACACTAGTCCCTGCTTTCCAGAGCTGATGGGAGAGAAGTAAAACACTTTCACAAATATCAAAACTATAAATCATGTGAGAAGAACAAAGAAAGTAAAAATAAAGAAAAGGCTTTATGGGGACAAAAAATAATGGAAGGGAACATACTTCCTGCTGAGACCTTTAGGAAGGCTTTGTGGAGTGGTGGCGTTTAAACTGGAGGGGATTTCAACAGAAAGGACAGATCAGGTTAGGGTGATCCAGAAGAAAAACTGAACAAAGGCATTGAACAGCAAAAGATCTAGCGTGGCTGAATACAAAGGAGCAGTGAGAGAGGAGGCCCACACATCACAGTATGGGTCACCTGGAGGGCACATGTTTTAGGGATATTGACAGGACAGGAAAGATGGATGATGGAGGAGGAGGAAGAGGGGACTGATCTCAGAGCATAGGAAGACCTAATGCCAGTGAAAACAGAAAGGGAAACCGTTTCCTACTGGGGCTGGGAGAAGGCAATGTAAGCAAAGGGATAAAGCAAAAAACAATTGATGACCTATGCTGCTACTCTTCTCTGGACACGTGGAGGTTATGTGGAAAGAGAGGAGGTGTAAGAAGGACCACCCAGGAGAGCAACAGCCTTCAACCTGCAGCTTAAACATGAGTTCTGTCCTCTCTACTTTTGTCTAAATCCTGTTACCAAGTTCATAGGGAGCCTAACAGGAAATAGGTGGCACACGAATCAGAAAACTGATGAGCTAAATAAAATGATTCAACAGGTGCCCCTCAGGATTCCTGGACAGTGAGGAATGCCAGACAGTCGTGAGGGAGCTGTGACCATAGCTAGGCCTAGGTGACAAGGGAAAGAAGGGATTCCCAGAACCCAAAGAGAGCAACTGCTGCCTGCCAGGGTCAGCCTGGGAGGGGGTTTGGGAGGCAGTTACCCTGACCTTGATCCCTTTCTGCTTGCCCATATCCTCTTGAACCAAAGGAAAGCCAGAGAGCAAGGAATCCAAAGAGGTCAGCCTCCCAGGGCAGAGCAGAGATGGAATGTTATCAAATTGGTCAGTTAGACCTCCGCTGGGGTGCTAGCCAAGCCAAGACCCTTATCTCAGCCAGGGAGATTCTTTTTCTGGTCAGATTCACATAACCAGTAACAAAACTGAGACTGGAACAGCACAAGCTTTATTCAGTAGCCAAAGAATTGAGAATCGATAATCTAGTTTGCAAATTAACTTCTCAACCCATTTGGGTGGTGACTTCAAATATATAGGAGAGTTGAAGTGAAAGGAAGAGAATTGGAAAAAGTGGAAGGAATATTCATGAATCATCTCAGAACAAGAATGTGGTTTAGACCTGGAACTGGTGAAAAATTCCTTATCAGTCCTTACCTAGGCTTTTCTGGTTGTTGTCCGGGCAATTGTCAATTGTCATGGCACTGGTGAGTTTCTCACTTAGCTAATGTATTACAATGGTTTTTTAATGAGGCACAAGGTCGACTGGAAGTGAAATCTGCCACCATCTCAGGCCTAATTGGTTTTAACCAATTCTTGTTTCTCTCATTTGCAACTGCCTCCTGAAACCTCAGTTCAGTTCAGTCCGTCAGTTGTGTCTGACTCTTTGTGACCCCATGGACTGCAGCATGCCAGGCTTCCCTGTTAATCACCAACTCCTGGAGCTTACTCAAATTCGTGTCCATTGGGTTGGGGATGCCATCCAACCATCTCATCTTCTGTCATCCCCTTCTCCTCCCACCTTCAATCTTTCCCAGCATCAGGGTCTTTTCCAATGAGTCAGTTCTTTGTAAAGAATTGGAGCTTCAGCTTTAGCATCAGTCCTTCCAATGAATATTAAGGACTGATTTCCTTTAGGATGGACTAGTTGGATCTCCTTGTAGTCCAAGGGACTCTCAAGAGTCTTCTCCAATACCACAGTTTAAACACATCAATTCTTCAGCATTCAGCTTTCTTTATGGTCCAAGTCTCACATCCATACATGACTACTGGATAAAACATAGCTTTGATTATAAGCACATTTGTCAGCAAAGTAATGTCTCTGCTTTTTACTAAGCTGTCCAGGTTGGTCATAACTTTTCTTCCAAGGAGCAAGTGTCTTTTAATTTCATGGCAGCAGTGATTTTGGAGCCCAAGAAAATAAAGTCTGTCACTGGTTCCATTTTCCCCCCATCTATTTGCCATGAAGTGATGGGACCAGATGCCATGATCTTAGTGTTCTGAATGTTGTTTTAAGTCAACTTTTTCACTCTCCTCTTTCACTTTCATCAAGAGGCTCTTTAATTCTTCTTCACTTTCTGCCATAAGGGTGGTGTCATTTGCATATCTGAGGTTATTGATAACATCCCAGTAATCTTGATTCCAGCTTGTGTTTCATCCAGCCCAGCATTTCACATGATGTACACCACATATAAGTTAAATAAGCAGGGTGACAATATACAGCCTTGACGTACACCTTTCCCAATTTGGAACCAGTCTGTTGTTCCATGTCCAGTTTTAACTATTCCTTCTTGCCCAGCGTACAGTTTTCTCAGGAGGCAGGTCAGGTGATGTGGTATTCCCATCTCTTTAAGAATTTTCCACAGTTTGTCACGATCCCTCATAGCTCAGTTGGTAAAGAATCCATCTACAATGCAGGAGACCCTGGTTCAATTCCTGGGTCAGGAAGATCCACTGGAGAAGGGATAGGCTACTCACTCCAGTATTCTTGGGCTTCTCTTGTGGCTCAGCTGGTAAAGAATCCACCTGCAATGTGGGAGACCTGGGTTTGATCCGTGGGTTGATCACTTGGTTGAGAAGATCCCCTGGAAAAGGGAAAGGCTACCCACTCCAGTATTCTGGCCTGGAAAATTCCATGGACTATAGAGTCCATGGAATCGCAAAGAGTTGGACATGACTGAGCGACTTTCACTTTCACTCAGTCAAAGGCTTTGGTGTAGTCAATAAAGCAGAAGTAGATGTTTTTTGGGAACTCTATTGCTTTTTTGATGACCCAACATCATGTTGGGTTTTGATCTCTGGTTCCTCTGCCTTTTCTAAATCCAGCTTGAACAGCTGGAAGTTCATGATTTAGGTACTATTGAAGCCTGGCTTGGAGAATTTTGAACATTACTTTACCAGCGTGTGAGATGAATGCAATTGTGTGGTAGTTTGAGCATTCTTTGGCATTGCCTTTCTTCAGGATTGGAATGAAAATGACCATTTCCAGTCCTGTGGCCACTGCTGAGTTTTCCAAATTTGCTGGCATATTGAGTGCAACACTTTCACAGCATCCTTTTTTAGCATTTGAAATAGCTCAACTGGAATTCCATCACCTCCACTAGCTTTGGTCATAGTGATTCTTCATAAGGCCCACTTGACTTCACATTCCAGGATGTCTGGCTCTAGGTGAGTGACCATCATGATTATCTGGGTCATGAAGATTTTTTTGTATAGTTCTTCTGTGTATTCTTTCCACCTCTTTTTAATATCTTCTGCTTCTGTTAGGTCTATACTGTTTCTGTCTTTTATTGAGCCTATCTTTGCATGAAATGTTCCCTTGGTATCTTTTCTTGAAGAGATCTCTAGTGTTTCCCATTCTATTGTTTTTCTCTATTTTTTTTACTGATCACCGAGGAAAGCTTTCTTATCTCTCCTTGCTATTCTTTGGAACTCTGCATTCAAATGGGTATATCTTTTCTTTTCTCCTTTGTCTTTCACTTCTTTTCTTTTCTCAGCTATTGTAAGGCCTCATCAGACAACCATTTTGCTTTTTTGCATTTCTTTTTCTTGGGGATGCTCTTGATCCGTGTCTCCTGTACAATGTCATGAACCTCCAACCATAGTTCACCAGGCATTCTGTCTATCAGATCTAATCCCTTGAATCTATTTGTCACTTCCACTGTATGATCGTAAGGGATTTGATTTAGGTCATACCTGAATGGTCTAGCTGTTTTCCCTACTTTGTTCAATTTAAGTCTAAATTTGGTAATAAGGAGTTCATGACCTGGGCCACAGTCAGCTCCCAGTCTTGTTTTTGCCAACTCTATAGAGCTTCTCCATCTTTGGCTGCAAAGAATATAATCAATCTGATTTTGGTATTGATCACCTGGTGACATCCATGTGTAGAGTCTTCTCTTATTGGAAGAGGGTGTTTGCTATGACCAGTGCATTCCTTTGACAAAACTCTTTTACTGCTTTGTTTTCTACTCCAAGGCCAAATTTGCTTGTTACTCCAGGTGTTTCTTGACTTCCTACTTTTGCATTCCAGTCCCCTATAATGAAAAGGACATCTTTTTTGGGTTTTAGTTCTAGAAGGTCTTCATAGAACCGTTCAGCTTCAGCTTCTTCAGCATTACTGGTCGGGGCATAGACTAGGATTATTGTGATAATGAATAGCTTGCTTTGGAAATGAACAGAGATCATTCTATCCTTTTTGAGATTGCATCTGAGCACTGCATTTTGGACTCTTTCATTGACTATGATGGCTCCTCCATTTCTTCTGAGGGATTCTTGCCCACAGTAGTAGATATAATGGTCATCTGAGTTAAATTCACCCATTCTGGTCCACTTTAGTTTACTGATTCCTAAAATGTCGATGTTCACTCTTGTCATCTCCTGTTTGACCACTTCCAATTTGCCTTGATATATGGACCCATTTCAGTTTCCTATTCAATATTGCTCTTTACAGCATCAGACTTTACTTCCATCACCACTCACACCCACAACTAGGTGTTGTTTTTGCTTTGGGTCCATCTCTTTATTCTTTCTGGAGTTATTTCTCCACTGATTTCCAGTAGCATATTGGGCACCTACTGACCTGAGGCGTTCATCTTTCAGTGTCCTATCTTTTTGCCTTTTCATACTGTTCATGGGGTTCTCAAGGCAAGAGTACTGAAGTGGTTTGCCATTCCACTCTCCAGTGGACCACGTTTTGTCAGAAATATCCACCAACTCTCCTGAAACCTAGATAAGAGTAATAGGTTTCTATTAAAAAGAGGGGCATGGGTATGACTCTGAGGCAACAGCAGTGGTAACAAAGAGAGGACACATATGAAAGGCAAAGTTTGTCCACTCTGTGTGTGGACATAATTTTCTTGTTTCTCATTTCTAGCAGTTGTCACAATTATAACTAAAAAATGAATTGCATAATTGTTCAGTATCTGCCTTTCTATTGGAATGTAATCTCCTTGACTGCAGATACTCTTTAGATCTTTTTCTCTGCTGTATTTCTGATACCTGGCTCAGTGCCTGACACATAGAAACTCTCAATAAACAGTGATTGAATGTATGGCCATCTGATGAGAAGAGTCAACTCATTGGAAAAAAGACCCTGATGCTGGGAAAGATTGAAGGCAGGAGAAAAGGGGGAAACAGAGGCTAAGATGGTTGAATGGCTTCACCGACTCAATGGATATGAGTTTGAGCAAACTCCAGGAGATGGTGAAGGACAGGAAAGCCTTGTGTGCTACAGTCCATGGGGTTGCAAAGAGTTGGACACGGTTGAGTGACTGAACAACAATGACTGAATGAATGAAAACAATAAAGCTTAACAGTTATATTCTGTAATATATATTGTAGGTATTTTGAAAAAATTAAAGTTCAAAAGAACTCAAATGTACTTTTCACTGAGTTTTGGCTTAATTTTAAGCTATATCTATGTTAAGAAAGCAAAATTAAACTCAGTTAGTTTAGAAATCTAATTGACTTCTTTAACGATTCCTGAATCCAACAGCATCCCAGTGAACAACTGGAAGGGCAATCTAAGAAGTAGTAAAAATGGAAGATTTTTAAAGGAAGAAGGGTGACCCCAAGGGTGCTTTTAGTGAAAGAAAAGAAAGGATTGTTTTTAGGCCAGGACATCTTCTTTTGCAGGAAAAGGGAATGACAAGTGTTATATCATGCAGATTGCCTCTTCTTCCTCTGGGGGATGGAGAGGGCCCACATGACTGATTACCTTATTGGTGCTTGACCAGAAAATTTCAGCCTGGTCGATTAAGATTACATTTCTGAGAGAGCTTGAAACTGCAATTAGATCAGGCATTAAGTCTAGGTTTGGTATCCTGGGCTTTCAGCACGAGTGATGCCATTTGGGGCTTGTGGTTTTCTTTGCCTAGAAGAAAAACTGTCAAGCTGAAAGTTTTTACTTGTAGTTGTGACTATAGTTTTCTTTTTTTCACTGATTCTCTTTCCTGGATGTAGGCCCTTGGGATAGATCTTCGTGTGATTAGCAACATAGCCTGAAGGTCTCAAATATTTGTCACCATTTCACATGTAATTATGTCAACTGGAACTACAGCAGAAAATTTCCTCATGGAACCCTTCACATCTCCAGTTTTCTACAGACTGCAAAAACTTCTTTCTTCTGTTATTTGCCTTATGGTCAACAAATAAATGTCAATAAATCTATATTGACTAAACATTCACTTACATCGGTAACAGGATTCTTTATCATGTGAGTGAAAGTGTTAGGTAGTTAGAATAGGAAAAAGGAGTCCAGAATGGTGGGGGCTAAAAAACAAGGAAGGGAAAAGCCTGTGAAAATAGAACAGAGGAAGATCCGAGGACCAGAATGAGGACCTCAGGTAGAACAAACAGCCCTCCTGGCTGGCCCAATTTACATAGGGCAGCCTCAGGGGGAGGAGAAAAAGCATAAAAAGAGGAGCCAAGGTGCCGGGGCCCTTGGTCTCGCGTGCTCTCTCTCTGTCTCTCTCTTCTTTTTGTGTCTTTTGGGTCAGCATGCTTTCACGCCTCGAAGCTGTCTTTTCCTTTAATTTCTAAATAAAACTGAGCTGTAACACTGATCTGTCTGAAAGCTGAGACATGCCAAGAGCTTTAACATCTGTAGCTTCAAATTTTTGTTGTGAGGAGACAGAACTGAGGAAATGACACACTCCTTCGACATCTATGGTGCCATTTCTCGGATTTAACCTGGCTGAAACAACCTTGGTGTGGCCCCCACAAGTTGGAGGCCAAGCACAGTAGAAGCCCAACTCGGTGAAAGCTCCTGTGGTGCAAGGTGAACACAAGGAAAGCCCAGCGCAGGGGAAGTGACAAGAGGCCCATGCTGCTGGAAACCAGGACAGTGAAAAACGAGCTCAGCAGAAAGCTCCTGTGGCTCAGTCTCAGATTCCAGAAGACCTCTAGTTAAGGTAGGAGGTCCTCGCTCCTATGGCTGGAGGGACATATGCCTAACAAAATCTTAATTCCTTTACAATCTCTTGTTTCTTGTTTCCTCGAACTCCCCGGGAACAGGTGAGCAGCAGTGGGTGCAGTTGAGGGACTCTGGAGAGCCTACTCCCCAGTGTGCCCCCAAAGGCCCCACTATCTGCTGGGCCCCAGTAGCTATTACCCAAGCCAGTGGGGGTTCTTCTGTCCTTAATCTTCTTTGTGCCAAGGATCAGGTCAATGAAAACTGTGAGCACAGGTCAGGTATTTAGCATATTTTCTGGCAGGTTAGGAAGGGGATTCCTCAGCACGTTTTTCCCATTGCTTTTTCCTCCTGTCCTTTAGCTCCTCTCTCCTGGGACTTAAACCCAGCCAAAACCCAGGATGCCTGGCTTCAGGACCTAATGAAGCTCAGGCTCTGATGTCTCATTGCAAAAATTCAGTTAGAGACACAGCGATAGGTAAGAGGTGGATTTGTTCGGATTCAGGGAGAAGCGTATTCCACAGGGTGTGGGCCATCACAGAGGGCAAGTGCTGAGGCCATGGAATGTGGTCTGGCTAGTTTTTGCGAGCTAGGTGAATTCATGTGCTAATGAGTGGGAGGATTATCCCAACCATTGGGGAACCACCCACTCCTCCATCTTTGGTGACTTGGAGCTGTCCTGCCACCTGGATGTGTCATTTAGCTTACAGATTGGGGATCAAGGTTTAGTTGAATTTGACTTCTCATCTTGGACCCATTTGATTTTAATTGGCTTATGTCATGCCCTTGTGCTATGGCATTCTTTCAAAAGTTGTGCTTTGCCCACTTCCCTCATGTTTCATGCTGTTTTCCTGAGCCCCATCCAGACCCACAATGTTGCCACTACAATCTTCTGGAGGGATAACCAGAAAATACTTGGTCCTTGGGAGGGAAATTCTGTATAATATCCACTCCCTCTAGATATTCAGGCCTTCATCTTCCATGTTTCCTACAACATGTGCAACATCAGCGTCTCTCAGTGAACCCACTAGGGTGGGAGACAGGCACACAATGCCTGCTGGAAGATCTGTTGGCATCCCTTCAAAGGCAATTGGGCTTCCAGGGATAAGGTTTGACAATTTGGGAGTTAGCCCTGCAGGCTGTTTGGGCTCAAACGCTTACCACCCTTCTCCTAAAGTTACAAACATATCCCAGGATCAAATCTCCACTCCACATTTATGGAATATCTGTTTTGTTGCCTCTTATCAATTTGTTCTTAAGCCAATTACTAACTCCTACAACCAGGACCCTGCCCCGTTGTGGGCAATATTGCTCCATCCAGCCTATTATTAAAATACTTTAATGCCCCTAACAGGGCCAGATAACCCACTCCTTTGTCATTACTTCTGTTATTACCTAAAGTGGGTCTATGACAATGAAATGTTTACCATTGGAAACACCCTAGCTGCTCTTATGGAGGACTAGGGGAGGAAATCAGTGACCTACCTTCCCTTAGAGCAGTAAGAGGATAAGGCTTATGGCTATTTCACCAGATTCCCAGTCTCAGGGTACAGGCTTGGATTGCTTTCAGTTCAGTTGCTCAGTATGCTCAGTTGCGACCACATGAATCGTAGCACTCCAGGCCTCCCTGTCCATCACCAACTCCCGGACTTCACTCAGACTCATGTCCATCGAGTTAGTGATGCCATCCAGCCATCTCATCCTCTGTCGTCCCCTTCTCCTCCTGTCCCCAATCCCTCCCAGCATCAGGCTCTTTTCCGATGAGTCAACTCTTCGCATGAGGTGGCCAAGTACTGGAGTTTCAGTGTTAGCATCATTCCTTCCAAAGAAATCCCAGGGCTGATCTCCTTCAGAATGGACTGGTTGGATCTCCTTGCAGTCCAAGGGACTCTCAAGAGTCTTCTCCAACACCACAGTTCAAAAGCAGCAATTCTTCAGCGCTCAGCTTTCTTCACAGTCCAACTCTTACATCCATACATGACCACAGGAAAAACCATAGCCTTGACTAGACGGACCTTTGTTGGCAAAGTAATGTCTCTGCTTTTGAATATGCTATCTAGGTTAGTCATAACTTTTCTTCCAAGGAGTAAGCATCTTTTAATCTCATGGCTGCAGTCACCATCTGCAGTGATTTTGGAGCCCCTCAAAGTAAAGTCTGACACTGTTTCCACATCTATTTCCCATGAAGTGATGGGACCAGATGCCATGCTCATCGTTTTCTAAATGTTGAGCTTTAAGCCAACTTTTTCACTCTCCACTTTCACTTTCATCAGGAGGCTTTTTAGTTCCTCTTCACTTTCTGCCAGAAGGGTGGTGTCATCTGCATATCTGAGGTTATTGGTATTTCTCCCGGCAATCTTGATTCCAGCTTGTGTTTCTTCCAGTCCAGCGTTTCTCATGATGTACTCTGAATATAAGTTAAATAAGCAGGGTGACAATATACAGCCTTGACGTACTCCTTTTCCTATTTGGAACCAGTCTGTTGTTTCATGTCCAGTTCTAACTGTTGCTTCCTGAGCATACTAGGGTCTTAAAGGAAGCCCAAAGGTATGCAAAAGGCTTCATATGTCAAAAGATAAATACCCAATAGGGGAAAACTGCAGTCCCCTCCTCGGATCCTAATTGGAATTATAACGACCCTGAGCACATCTGGGAAACAGATCATTTTCTGATCTGTGTGAAGGCGGGACTGAAAGCCCAGCAAAAAGTAATCAGTTATGCCCTTGTCTCAGCAGTTACTCAGGAGCCCAGCGAGAATCCCATTGACTTTCTGGAAAGGCTAAAAGAGGCCCTCCAAAAGTTTACCAATCTGGACTTAGACTCTTATGAGGACAGGTGATTTTAAAGGACAAATTCCTGTGCCTATGTACATCAGACATCAGGATAAAGTTACAAACAACAGCTATAGTAGCAGAACCCTGCTGCCTCTTTAGATGAGACCGTCCAGACAGCCACCAATACCTTTTTATAAGAGAGAACAGGAGAAGGAGGGCAAGGCCAAAGACAGGGAGAGAAGGAAAGAGACAAGGCATGCCCAGATGCTGGCCACCCTCCAGGGAAGTCCTATGGCAAACCCCGAGTCCTTGAAGGACAAGGCACCAGGCAAATGCCTAATCTGTAGACAGGCAGGGCATTGGGCCAAAGAGTATCCAAACCATGACAAGTCTCCTAAAATGGCTTGCTACAAATGCCATCAACTGGGACATTGGGTGGCACTCTGCCCTGGGGACCCAAAAGCCAGAAGGTCAAGTGCCAAGCCCAGCCAGCCAGCCTGTCACAGATAGTCATCACGGGGCTGGAGCCAAGGGTGCAACTGGATGTGGCAGGTAAGTCTGAGAATTTCTTGGTTGACACAGGAGCTACTACTCTGTCCTGACCTCACCTCCTACTCCGGAGCCTTCTTCTCATACACCTGTACCATTTTGGGTGATACTGGAAAAACAATTACAAAAGATTCACCAGAGCACTTTGTTGCTGGGATAGACAAATATTTTCCCATCAGTTTCTAGTGGTTCCTGACTATCCTTCTTCCTTAATGGGAAGAAATCTCTCTTTGCCTTTGAAACCTTGCAGTTATTGCAGTACTGATACAAGATGCTTTAAAACTCTTTTGGGGACAAACTTTTTACTAGCCACCAAGTAAAACAACTCCTGAATGGGAGAGGCCATTTATGGATGTCTGATCAAAGGATCCTCAAATATCAAGCAGTGCTGATGGAAAATCCAGGCCTCACTATATCCCCTTGTGAGGTTCTTAACCCAGCCACCCTCCTGCCTACCCCTGAGGACTCTCTCCTGTTTCACTCTTGCCTAGAAACTTTGGATCACTGGACAAAACCCCAAGAGGGATTGTTGGAAGATCCTCTAACCAATTCTGAAGAATTCTGGTATACTGATGGAAGTAGCTTTGTCTTGGATGGAAAAAGAAGAGCTGGCTATGAAGTCGTCTCCAATTTTGAGACCATAGGGGCTAAGCCTTTGCCACCAGGTACTTCAGCCCAATTAGCTGAACTCATGGCCCTGACTCGAGCCTTACAGCTGGGAAAAGGAAAAAAAGTAGTCATTTACACTGACTTCAAGTATGCCCTTCTGGTGCTACATGCACATGCTGCTATTTGGAAGAAAGAGGCCACTTGACCACCCAAGGGTCCCCAATCAAATATGGTGATCAAATCCTTAGGCTCTTGGAGGCAGTCCATCTGCCCGCTGAGGTTTCAGTCTCCCACTGTAAAGGACATCAAAAAGGGAGCACGGAAGTGGTACTAGGGAACCAAGCAACTGATCAGTCAGCTAAAAGAGCAGGATTACAGAACAGTGACCTAATAGGGGTTGCCACCTTAGGTCCACAGACTAATTTACAGAAACTCCATATACTGAAGGTGAGACTCTTAAAGCTAAGAGTGAGGGCTTTCAAGAAGATCATATGGGGTGGTTCCAAAAGGAGGGACTCCTTTTTCTGCCTGGGAACCTCCAATGGAAGTTGGTTAACTCCTTACATGCCACCAGCCATTTAGGGGAAAAGGCCCTCTAAAGATTACTAGAAAGGTCCTTCAGAGGAGCAGACCTCCAAACAATATCCAAGGTCTCGTCTTGTCCCACTTGCCAATTAAACAATCCCCAAGGAACTTGAAGACCCCAGCTGGCCCAGTCTGTCCAACAATGTGGGACCTACCTGGGAGAAGACTGGCAGATGGACTTCACCCAGATGCCAGTTTCTCAAGGGTATAAATACCTATTAGTCACGATAGATACATTCACAGGATGGATTGAAGTCTTTTCCACCCTGACTGAGAAGGCTGAGGAGGTGGTAAAAACAAACAAACAAACAAACCAAAAAAAACTGTTCCATGAAATCATTCTGAGATTTGGTCTGCCCAGGTCATTACAAAGTGACAATGGGACATCATTTCCTTTTAAGGTCACCCAAGGGATCTCTAAAGTATTGGGCATTACTTATTATCTCCATTTTGCCTGGAGGCCTCAGTTTTCAGGAAAAGTAGAAAAGGCCAACCAATTCTTAAAATAAGTAATAAAAAAGATAACTCAGGAGACCTCCCTGGGAAGGAAGGAGGCTTTACCAATAGCTCCCCTCCACACCAGTATTGCCCCTAAAGAACAGGTTGGTCTTAGTCCTTATGAGATGCTGTACAGGAGACCTTTTGTTTATGTCAATGACCTCTTCCTAGATCCAGAGGCTCAGATCTTGCAGTCTTATACGATGGTCATTGGTCAATTCCAACAAGATATACACTTGTGGGGTGTGAACCAGGACCCAAAAGATTCTAAGGAGTCACCACTACATGGTCCAGGGACTCAAGTCCTAATTAAAGTCCGGAAAGATGTGTCCCCAAAGGCTCAACTCTAGCCCACATGGAAGGGCCCCTACCTTTTAATACTTTCTACCTGCAAAGCAGTCAAGGTACCAGGACATGACTCCTGGATTCACTACTCATGAGTCAAGCCATGGAAGAAAGCAGAAGAGGACACTCAATACACCTGTGAGCCCCTGGGAGATCTCAGATACCTATTCAGGACTACAAATGAGTGCCATTCTAATGAACACCCCCAAAATCTAGTTTCTGGGGATAAGATTTCTCAGGACAGCTCTAAAGAGCCAACACAGCTTGGCAGGGGTTGTACTCCAAAACAGACAGAAGATAGATCTTCTGATCCCTGAAGACGGAGGGACTTGAGCCATCCTGGCAATGGGAATTTGGAGTTGGCTAATGCCCCTACTAGTCTCTGTCATCACCATATTGATGCTATTTGTGATTCCTCCAGGTATTACCAATTGTCTAACCCATTTTGTCTCTGCCCACGTCAACAAGCTACAACATGCAGTGCCAGTTCAACAAGGATATATAAAACTACAGCCAACCACAGAAAATATTACTCACCTTTAGATGGACATGGCTATAAGGACTCTGAGGCCTGAGAGTAGCAAGGGGAGGCCCAATGCCCCCTTGCTGTCCCAGTTCAGCAGGAAGTAGCCAGAGAGACTTTGATGCCCCTACTCCCAAAGAATTGGGCCTCCCATCTCTTGAGAGGGAAATGTTAGGTAGTTAGAAAAAAAGAGTCCAGAATGGCGGTGGGTGAAAGACAAGGAAGGGAAAAGCCTGAAAAAATAGAACAAACGAAGGTCTGAGGACTGAAGAGAGGACCTCAGGTAGAATAAACTGCACTCCTGGCTTGCCCAATTTACATAGGTCAGGCCCAGTGGGAGGAGAAAAAAAAAAACATAAAAAAGAGGAGCCAAAGGGCCGGGGGTCTCTCTCTCACGTGTGTGCTCTCTCTCACTCTCCTCTTTGTGTCTTTTGGGTCTACATGCCCTCACTGCAGTCCCTGGGGTCGCTAAGAGTTGGCACGACTGAGCAGCTTCACTTTCACTTTTCACTTTCACGCATTGGAGAAGGAAATGGCAACCCACTCCAATGTTCTTGCCTGGAGAATCCCAGGGATGGGGAAGCCTGGTGAGCTGCCGTCTATGGGGTCGCACAGAGTTGGACACGACTGAAGTGACAGCAGCAGCAGCAGCCCTCACTCCTTGAGGATGTATTTCCATTTATTTTCTAAATAAAATGGAGCTGTAACACTGCTCTTTCCGAGACCTGAGACAGTCTGTCTGAGAGCTGTGACACACCAAGGGCTTCAACGTCCATCGCTTCAAATTTTTGTTGTGATGAGACAGAACCGAGGAAATTACACACTCCCCTGAAAAAGCCAAGCAGGACTCTGGGGGTACAAAAGCTTTTTCTTGTCCCCCATTTCTTATTTGTAGTACAAGGCTTTATGGTATTCTAGGCCTTCCTGTGGTTCTGAAGAGCCGTTTCAAGTGGTCACTAGTTAGGAAACAGAGAAGGCAATGGCACCTCACTCCAGTACTCTTGCCTGGAAAATCCCATGGATGGAGGAGCCTGGTGGGCTGCAGTCCATGGGGTCGCTGAGGGTCGGGCACGTCTGAGCGACTTCACTTTCACTTTTCACTTTCATACACTGGAGAAGGAAATGGCAACCTACTCCAGTGTTCTTGCCTGGAGAATCCCAGGGATGGGGGAGCCTGGTGGGCTGCTGTCTATGGGGTCACACAGAGTTGGACACGACTGAAGTGACTTAGCAGCAGCAGTTAGGAAATGCAGAAACAAAGAACAAACAGTTAAGAAACAATAGTTCAGTGATAAGAGAGTCCTAGTTTTTCTTCAAAGGTTATATGTGTGTATGTAACAATATGATATACCATCTCTGAGTTGTTTTGCAGAAACTAAGGCCACCACCCCAGAGAAGGCAATGGCACCCCACTCCAGTACTCTTGCCTGGAAAATCCCATGGATGGAGGAGCCTGGTGGGCTGCAGTCCATGGGGTCGTGAAGAGTCAGACACTACTGGGCGACTTCACTTTCACTTTTCACTTTCATGCTTTGGAGAAGGACATGGCAACCCACTCCAGTTTCTTGCCTGGAGAATCCCAGGGATGGGAGAGCCTGGTGGGCTGCTGTTTATGGGGTCACACAGAGTTGGACACCACTGAAGCAACTTAGCAGCAGCAAGGCCACCACCCAGGCAAAAGATGGTAGCAATCAGTACATGCTGAGACCCCAGACTGGTTGGAACCAGAAGGTTGATGAATGACATTCCTGGAATTCCACCCTGTTACCTCACCACCAACCAATCAGAAGAAAGTCATGTACCCTGCAGCCCTTCCCCAAAAGTTGCCTTTAAAAACTCTTCCACAAGAGGGAGGGGACATGTGTATATCCATGATTGATTCATGTTGAGGTTTGACAGAAAACAACAAAATTCTGTAAAGCAGTTATCCTTCAATTAAAGAATAAATAAATTTTAAAAAATGAGGAGTTTGGGTTTTTTTTTGAGCAGGAGCCACCTGTTCTTTTTGGTTGGCCCTGCAATAAATCTTCCTCTGCTCCAAACTCTGATGTTTTGGTTTGTTTGACCTCTCAAGTCAGGCACATGAACTTGGTGTCAGCAAAAAAAAAAAAAAAAAAAAAATCTAAGAGACAAATAGAAGATTTGAGCCATACTAAGTGTTACAACCCAGGAACAGACTCTCAGAAAATTCCGAGAACTTTTTACCCATCATTGGTCAAAGACAGTTACATGAGTTTTTGAGTCAAGAGTCACACTAAGTGACATTGACAGTTTGTACAACCCAGGTTTACACGTACAAAGCAAGTAGTGGGTCATGTGTCTTCATGGACCCTTACAAGATTGGGAAGGAAGGTTATTTCCTAAGATGGATGCATAACACATTCTAAAGGGGAAGGCAGAGGCCCAAATGGGCAGAGAAAAATTTTATGTTTAAAATGTTCTTGTCTTGCCATAAAATACAAATTTTACTCCATCATTGGGTTAGAAAACATGGGGAGCAGGACCAATCAGAGTGATGTTATGGGTGGTTAAAGGGAAGAGACATACATAGTAGGGTAGGAATATTTATATATTCATATTTTTTATTATCATAACAAACTGTGGAAAGTTTAAATAGATGGGAATACCAGATCATTTTACCTGTCTCCTGAGAAACCTTTATGCAGGTCAAGAAGCAACAGTTAGAACCCTGTATGGAACAACTGATTGGTTCAGGATTGAGAAAGGAGTACGACAGGGCTGTCTGCTGTCTTCTGTTTATTTAACCTATATGCTGAGCACATCATGAGAAAAGTTGTGCTAGATGAGTTACAAGCTGGGATTAAGATAGGTGGGAGAAGCATCAACAACCTCAGATATGTGTGTGATACTAGTCTAATGCCAGAACGTGAACAGGAACTAAAGAACCTCTTGATGAGGGTGAAAAAGGAGAGTGAATGAGCTAACTTAAAAACTAAATAGTCCATGCAGTCCATGGGGTCTCAAAGAGTCAGACACAACTGACTGACTGAATTGAACTGAAAACTAAATATGAAACAAATAGAAACAAAACTAAGATCGTGGCATCTGGCCCCATTGCTTCATTGCAAATAGAAGAGGAAAGGTGGACGTAGTGATAGATTTTCTCATCTGGGGCTCTAAAATCACCACAGACAGTAACTGCAGCCATGAAATCAAAAGACATTTGCTTCTTGGCAGGAAAGCCATGACAAACCCAAATGTGTGTTGAAAAGCAGAAACGGTACTCTGCTGACAAAGATCCATATAGTCAAGGCTATGGTCTTCCCAGTGGTCACATATGTTTGTGAGAGCTGGACTGTAAAGAAGGCAGAGCATCAGAGAAGTGATGCCTTTGAATGGTGGTGCTGGAGAAGATGCCTGAGAGTCCCTTGGACAGCAAGGAGGGCAAACCAGTCAATCTTAAGGGAAATCAACCCTGAATAATCATTGGAAGGACTGATGCTGCAGTTGAAGCTTCAAATCTTTGGCCACCTGATGTGACCAACTGGCTCACTGATAAAGTCCCCAATATTGGGGAAGATTAAGGGCAGAAGGAGAAGAGAGTGTCAGAGGATGAGATGGCTGAATGGCATCACTGATGCAATAAACATGAACTTGGATAAACTTCTGGAGATGGTGAGGGACAGGGAGGCCTGGCATGCTGCAGTCCATGGGGTTGCAAAGAGTTGGACAGAACTGGGTGACTGAAGAACAACAACATTCTAATTATTTACCAAGGGCATACTGTCTGCTAGACAATGTGCTGCTGCTGCTGCTGCTGCTGCTAAGTCGCTTCAGTCGTGTCCGACTCTGTGCGACCCCATAGATGAAAGCCCACCAGGCTCCCCTGTCCCTGGGATTCTCCAGGCAAGAACACTGGAGTGGGTTGCCATTTCCTTCTCCAATGCATGAAAATGAAAAGTGAAAGAGAAGTTTCTCAGTCGTGTCCGACTCCTAGTGACCCCATGGACTGCAGCTTGCCAGGCTCCTCCATCCATGGGATTTTCCAGGCAAGAGTACTGGAGTGGAGTGCCATTGCCTTCTCCAGACAATGTGCTAAAAACTTTCAATGTAATCATGAGCACAATAAGCGTATTCCCAGCGCTAAAAGAATTTGCAGCATGTGAGAGGCAGAAAAGAAGGAAAGATGATGGGATAGAGCTATGGGGGGAAGGCAGACTGTTCTGTGGCTCTGGGAGGGACAACTGGTTCAGCCCTGGGGTGGAATGAAAGAAGACAGATGTGGAGAAAGTGACATCTGGGCTGTGCCCTGAGGGAAGAGTAAGAGGTAAGATTTGGAATGTACTGTGTGTGTATAATGGGTGCCATTAAAGGCTGTGCTAAAAGATTCAATTTGCATTTAAACAGATCACTCCTCTTGGCTGCTTTGTGCAAAATGGATTGAAGAAGTGGAAGAGTAGATATTTAAGCCCATTTAGGGAAGCATTATCCTGGAGGATAGAGGCAATTGTAAATAGGAAGAGGAAATTATCCTGGAGGATAGAGGCAATTGTAAATAGGAAGAGGAAATTATCCTGGAGGATAGAGGCAATTGTAAATAGGAAGAGGAAATTATCCTGGAGGATAGAGGCAATTGTAAATAGGAAGAGGAAATTATCCTGGAGGATAGAGGCAATTGTAAATAGGAAGAGGAAATTATCCTGGAGGATAGAGGCAATTGTAAATAGGAAGAGGAAATTATCCTGGAGGATAGAGGCAATTGTAAATAGGAAGAGGAAATTATCCTGGAGGATAGAGGCAATTGTAAATAGGAAGGGGAAATTACCCTGGAGGATAGAGGCAATTGTAAATAGGAAGGGGAATCAGAAGATTCTAGATATATTTTGAGGAAGAAATGACAGGATTTACTAATGGATTGGACTAAGGAGGAGGAAACAGGATGAAGCAAAAGGTCCTTTAGATTTCTGGGTTGATCATCTGGGCAGATGGTGGTTCCACTGTCTGCTGCTACTGCTGCTGCTAAGTCGCTTCAGTCGTGTCCAACTCTATGCGACCCCATAGACGACAGCCCACCAGGCTCCCCTGTCCCTGGGATTCTCCAGGCAAGAACACTGGAGTGGGTTGCCATTTCCTTCTCCAATTCATGAAAGTGAAAAGTGAAAGTGAAGTCTCTCAGTCGTGTCTGACTCTTCTCGACCCCAAGGACTGCAGCCCACCAGGCTCCCCAATCCATGGGATTTTCCAGGCAAGGATACTGGATTGGGTTGCCATTCCCTTCTCCGTCCACTGTCTGACCTGTGGAAAACTGGAAGGTAGATAATTTCATGGGGGTGGGGAATGCTTTGAACAAGTTGAGTTTTAGATGTACGCTAGACATTGAAGTAGAAAGAATGATGAAAACAGAAGCCAGAGTGAAATTATTTCAAGAGAAAATGAAGATGAAGGAAGTGTAGAGCCTGTCTGGGGATGTTTTGCAGTGAAAAGCAAAAGAGAAATAAGGAGAAAGCTGGAGAGATACGTTGGATAAAGGAAGGTTGAGGTTTTAAAGAGGATACACCAGAGCATATCTGTTGTGCTGACGGGAATGAGCCAGGAGAGAGGGAGAGACTAAGGACACTGCAGTGAGAGGACATAGTTAAAGGAGCAAAGTCTCAGAGAGATGGTGGCTAAGACGCATGAGGAAGTTAGGAAGAGGAGGAGAAAACAGGGAGGCAGAGAATGTAAGAGGTAAGTAGGCTTTCTATTTGTTAAAGGAAGAAGAAAGTGTTTTTGATTCTGTTTTATCTATGAAATGAGGAATGACCATCAGCTGGAGTGAGGGAGTAACAAAATGTGGTAAGAGAGGGGAAGGTGTGAATTAAAGAGCAGATTCAGATATCTGCCTGCAATGCAGGAGACCTAGGTTCGATCCCTGGTTGGGAAGATCCCCTGGAGAAGGGATAGGCTCCCCACTCCAATATTCCTGGGCTTCCTTTGTAGCTTAGCTGGTAAAGAATCTGCCTGCAATGTAGGAGACCTGGGTTTGACCCCTGAGTTGGGAAGATCCCCTGGAGAAGGGAAAGGCTACCCACTCCAGTATTCTGGCCTAGAGAATTCCTTGGACTGTATAGTCCATGGGGTTGCAATGAGTCAGACACGACTCAGCAGCTTTCACTTCCACTTCACTTCAGATATCCAGGCAGCAAACTCACCGGGGAAATGTAGTAGCATTGTTGGATGCAGTCTGATGCCTGTTTAGGATGTTAAAATATGATTCACTGCTGAGTAGTATTCCACTGTATATATTACCACAGCTTCTTTATTCATTCATCTGTCAATGGGCATCTAGGTTGCTTCCATACAGGGTGAAGTAAGTCAGAAAGAGAAAAACAAATATCAGATATTAATGCATATATATGGGATCTAGAAAGACATACTGATGAACCTATCTGCAAGGCAGCAGTGGAGAAGCAGACAAAGAGAACAGGCTCATGGACAAAGGCAAGAGAGGAAGGAGAGGGTGCGATGAACGGGGAGAGCAGCATGGAAACATACACACTATCATACGTAAATAGGCAGCCAAGGGGAATTTGCTGTGTGACCAGAGAACTCCAACTGGGGCTCTGCAACAGCCTGGAGGAGTTGGGGAAGGTGGGAGGTGGGAGGCGGGAGGGAGCTTCAAGAGGGAGGAGACATATGTACACCTATGGTTCATTCATGTTGATGTATGACAGAAATCAAACCAATACTGTAAATCAACCATAGATCAATCAAAAATAAATAAATGCAATTAAAAATGATTTTAAAAGACAATTTAGGTGATGCAAGCAGACTATTAAACACTTGATGATATGGAAAAATCTCCTTTGGAAGACCTGCAAAATAGGGTGGAAGGCAGGAAGCTTGTACAGGATAAAGAATAAAGACGAAGGAAGAGACAAATGAAATATCTGATTGTGTGGGCCCACATGGTCAGCTTGGGGTGAGAAGGCTGGGAGTCAGCTCTGTGTCTGGGGGCTGACTGACTGAGTAGACTGTGTTTCTGGTCGGGGGTGCAGCTACAGGGACACAACGTGATCTGAGTTTCGGCCTGCTGATGTGCACCCCAGGCAGAAACAGCTCCATCTTGGATCTAAAAAATTATTTCACATGGGTTTGTAATCCTGATTTGAATGCCACCAGTCACTGCATAGGTCCTCTGAAACATTTTCCTGGCTGCCATTAGCAATGCTGGTGCTGATATGTGTTTAAGCAGGTCAGAGTTTCAACAGGTGAATGTGATGAAAGAAGGAAGGGCAAGTGTGTGCAGGGAAGTTGTTAGGAATGATGAACCATGAGAACAGAAGAGGAACAATTATTACAGTGTATGCAGTGGACAGTGACCTGGAAACATGGGAGACTGTATTTGAGAAGAAGCATATTCTAGTTTGATTTCAGATGCCATTACTGTGATGACAAGCACTAGACTCTGACTTTGGGTGTGGGTCTCTGAAGTCGGTGAAGGAAATGCTTACTGGAGTTGGGGGGTGGGGGGCAAGGCCAGAAAGGCCAGGATGTGTCATCCTTGTGGGTGTCAAGTGTCAGTGAGAATGGTGACGACTGTAAGTGTGGAGATACAGCAAGCAAACATCTTCAAAGAGAAGAGCCCAGGAAAGGGGTAGATGACAGCAAAAGAGAGGGAAAAAATGTGGCAAAAAGGAAAGAAGGAGAATGAAAGGATTTGGGCTTTGAAAGAAGAGAAAATCTCTGGTATGGAAATGGGGAACAGTCCACACTTTACCTCCAGCCCTGAGGTAAAGTGAGTGTTGCAGGAGTGGTGTCCTCAGTGAACAACCAGGTTTCAGTTAGACCAGAAGTGCAAGGGACAGTCAAGAAACTAGAGGCAGGAGTTTGCTGAGCTTGGACCTATAATTCTTCAAGGCACAAGAAGGGCTGAGAGAGAACGGGAAAGGTGAAGGATTGGGCAAGATCTGCGCTGTGTGAGAGAGAGGGTCTGGAAGAAGGATGGAGAATAAGAGCAGGGGATGAGGTATGAAATGGAGGGGAGATAGCTTTGTGACGATAGAGGAAACCGGGCCCCTGGGAACTGTGAACAGAGCTTAGGGGGAGGGCTGCTTCTTCTGAGGTCCCCACCCCATGCGCCATTGCTCTGAAACAGACGCTGGCTCTCTTATAAGGGGGGACGAGGGTGCCAGAAGAGGAGAAAGGGAACAGATAATGAAGGGAAGAGAAGAAACATTTCTTTTGGTCATTTGCAAAGCAGAGGGTTTTTTTTTTCCTGATCAAAATGCTATTAATTATCTTTCCCAACAATTTGCAAAGGATGGAAATTTTAAGAAACAGCAATCCCTTAATTTCTCCACTAGAGAATACCATTACTAGTATTTTTTTTTTTTTCAAAATTCTTGCCTGCCTCTCCCAACACACATACATTTTAATCTTCACTGAGATGATATAGATATTGAGAATCACAGCAGAGAGTAGAAAAGGTGAAAAAGCTCGTTTTCTAGAGACCTGACTTCTCCAAAAAGAGCTGATAATAGCAGCAGAAGTAGAAGGAGTAGGGAGACTTGGGAGTCAAGGACAGTTGTCACTATCCCCAGTGGCTGCAATGCTGACATCAACAGGAAATCAACATGGGATGCTATGTACTGACCAACACTGTAAATAACTGAATTCTGCCAGTATCCCCCCAAATCCCCCCAAAAGCAGGTAGTCCACTAGCTTCCTACCCTCAAATTAGGAAAAACATCATTGAGAGCATCATTCATTCTAGAATATTCCTAGCGATGTTTGAAAGATTGCATCAGCCAAACTGAGTTTCAAATTCCTCCCTGTAACAGCTAACAAATGTCACTGCTGGATACCATAGGATGACTCTCCTTCTCTCCCTAAGTGTTGGCATAAGAAATCAAAAATAGAAGAAACAAAATGAAATAGAAGGCTTTTAATTCAGATCTTGACACATATTAAAAAAAAAAAAAAAAGAGGGAATTATTCTTAAAAGAATACGTTGGTCAACTTACTTTGTCAGACACCACACAGTGAGATGAGAGGAGGCCTGACTCCCTATGAAAAGTGAGGTCACTCTGTATTCACCCCAAACTAGGTAACATGATTGGAACTTATGTAAAACTTTATATTTTTCTAAGAGAGTGTATTCTTTCAAATGCATTCTAAAAGAATTATTTTCTTAAACAAATTCTCCACATTTTGAGAAAATTATCCATCCCTCAGAATAATGGAAATAAAAACAAATGTGATCTACTTTTATTTTTCCCCTAAATCTCATCTAGATCCCTAGCAGACAGGGAGTTGGGGAAATATGGTTTTATGCTTCCCCAGTCTCTGTGATCCAGAGAGGGGCCTACTTAAACTCAAAAGCCTTTGCACAGCAAAGGAAGCAATAAGTAAAGCAAAAATACAACCCATACTGAGAGAAAATATTTGCAAATGATGTGACCGACAAGTGATTAGTCTCCAAAATTTACAAACAGTTCATGGTGCTTAACAGCATCAAAGCAAACAACTCAATCAAAAAACGGGTAGTGGCATATGCACTGAGGAAACCAGAATTGAAAGAGACATCTGTACCCCAATGTTCATTGCAGCACTGTTTATAATAGCCAGGACATGGAAGCAACCTAGATGTCCATCAGCAGACAAATGGATAAGAAAGCTGTGGTACATATACACAATGGAATATTACTCAGCCATTAAAAAGAATACATTTGAATCAGTTCTAATGAGGTGGATGAAACTGGAGCCTATTATACAGAGTGAAGTAAGCCAGAAAGAAAAACACCAATACAATATACTGATGCATGTATATGGAATTTAGAAAGATGGTAACAATAACCCTGTATGTGAGACAGCAAAAGAGACACAGATGTATAGTATAGTCTTTTGGACTCTGTGGGAGAGGGCGAGGGTGGGATGATTTGGGAGAATGGCATTGAAACATGTAAATTATCACATATGAAATGAATCGCCAGTCCAGGTTCAATGCATGATACAGGGTGCTTGGGGCTGATGCACTGGGATGACCCAGAGGGATGGGATGGGGAGGGAGGTGGAAGCGGGGTTCAGGATGGGAACACATGTACACCCATGGCTGATTCATGTCAATGTATGGCAAAACCAATACAATATTGTAAAGTAAAAAAAAAAATTAATTAAAAAAAAGTAGGTCTAAATAGACATTTCTCCAAAGAAGATATACAGATGACCAAGAGGCACATGAAAACATGTTCAACATTGGTAATTATTAGAGAAATAGAAACCAAAACTACAATGAGATATCACCTCACACCATCTAGAATGACTATCATAAAAAAATCTACAAACAATAAATGCTGGAGAGGCTATGGAGAGAAGGAAACCCTCCTATACTGTCGATGGGAATGTAAATTGGTATAGCCACTATGGGGAACAGTATGGAGATTCCTTAAAAATTAAAAATAGAGCTACCATATGATCCTGCAATCCCACTCCTGGGCATATATCCAGAGGAAAAACATGATCTGGAAGGATACATGCCCCTCCATGTTCATGGCAGCACTGTTTACAGTAGACAAAACATGGAAGCCAAGACATGTCCATTGACAGAGGAATGGATTAAGAGGATATGGTACATAGATACAATGGAATAGTACTCAGCTATTTAAAAGAATGAAACAGTGCCATTTGCAGCAACATGGATGCACCTAGATGTTGTCACACTGAGTGAAGTAAGCCAGACAGAGAAGGAGAAATATCATATGACATCCTTATATGTGGAATCTAGAAGT
This sequence comes from Bos grunniens, assembly GCF_055505025.1. Classification (NCBI taxonomy): domain Eukaryota; kingdom Metazoa; phylum Chordata; class Mammalia; order Artiodactyla; family Bovidae; genus Bos; species Bos grunniens. Next base: position 2,314,704 of record NC_141176.1, on the reverse strand, counting down.
GAATGATACAAATGAACTTACGGAAAAGAAACAGACTCACAGGCTTAGAGAATGATATTATGGCTGCTGGGGGTGGGGGGAAGGATAGGGGTAAAGGATAATTTGAGTTTGGAATGGATACATACACACTGCTATATTTAAAATAGATAACCAACAAAGACCTACTCTATGACACATGGAACCCTGCTCAGTGTTATGCGGCAGCCTGGATGGGAGGGGAGTTTGGGGGAGAATGGATACATGGCTATGGATGGCTGAGTCCCTTTGCTGTCCACCTGAAATTATCACAACACTGGTAATATACTATACCCCAATACGAAATAAAAAGTTAAAAAAAGAGAAACTGATGTGCTATATATGTGTATATATATTAAAAAGAAACCCAGTTTTTCTTTCATACATGTTGTATGTAATACAACTTCCATAATTCTGCTACTATGAAGAGTCTTCGTCTCCAAGGTCATGATTCTTGCTTTTATTTTCTCCTGACAGCACCATGGCCCAAGGGGGCAGCAGGTGCACACAGCCACTGACCAGGAGGGCAGAGCAGGGGACACGCAGAGGGACGCAGTGGGGCCAGAGTGGACCAGCCAGGGGCAGGCGATGGCAGGAGACCAGGGCAGGGGAGGGTGCATGCAGGGCTCGGGCGCTGGGGGCCTGAGGGCCCTGACCAGAGGCAGAGGCTGGGGAGAACTGGTGCCCAAGGATAGGACCGGGCAGCTGCGGGTGCAGAAGAGGCTCTCGCTGTGTCAGTGAAGCTCTATCCGTGGAAAATAACGTCCTGCCTGCCTTGCTTCTCAGTGTTTCTCAAACCAAGGTGGCCATGGGCTAAATAAGCAACACAGACACACGACTGAGGTGAGGGCCTTTTTTATTAGATGCAGCTTGAAAAAGAAATGCATATCAAATCCTCAGAAATCTTTTCCCTTAAGGTTTTGAGTTTGAGATAAAAATTCTCCTGGGTTTGTTCTTATAGAATGGATAAGGCTCCCAGTGAACAGATTTTTCTTTTTTTTAAACCAAGCAATTGTATTCCTATCCTTTATAAAGAGGACTCTCAAAGGATACCTTCTGTCCGTGGAGTTTTAAGTCCTTCAAAACCCAAAGGTGTCCTTTTATCTCACTGTATAAAGAGACAGGGACAAAGGAGGAAAACACAGTCAAACCAGCACCCATGACTTTATTTTCTTTCCCCTCATTCTGATTCTTCAGTGCCTTCCCTTTTTCAGTTCAACTCTAGAGTTTCTGCAAAGTTCTCCTCTTAGTCAGCATTCCTGTGTATTTATAGCTGATAGCTAAGTCTGAGAATAAAGATAGCTACCTTTAGAAAAGTGCCCCATAAGGAGTAAGTAGTCAATAAATAATCAACTGAATTAATTTGTGATTGTCATTATTAGTTAGCTGAATAAACACTTACTACTTATCAGACTCTGCATTTAACATTCATTATTTTAATGTATCATCAAAATTGAGATTGATATTTTTCTCCCACTTTACAGAAAGGAAAGCTGAGCCACAGAAAGGGCATCCTGCCTCTTTCAGCATGTACCTATAACATGCACAGTTAGTGGGGGGGGGGGGGTGCGGGGGGGCAGCATTGGAACTGTTAACAGTTTGGACCAGACCATATTCTCGACCACTAGGGTTTTAAGTCCATATGGTCAGTGCTGTGACCTAAGGTGGAACAGGGAAAACAAAAGCAGATATACATAATCTAGAAGATTTTAATGATATTTTGTAAAAATTCTTTTAAAGTTTTTATTATTAATAATTCAAATGAACAAAAATAAAGAGAATGGTATAATGAGCATTCACATGTCATTACTCAGGCTCAAAAATTATCAATCTTGTTTCATGTAAACTTGCAGTCTCCACCAATGCCCTAAATCACTTGAAGTACTTCCCAGACATTGTATCGTTTCATCTGTAAGTATTATATCTGTCTTTAAAAGATCTGACCCTATAAAAAGTCCCTCAATGTTATTAATTCAGCTAAAAGATGAAATATAAAATTAAAAAATAAGACTGTTCTGATTCTTTAAGTACTTTTAAAAGTATCAAATATGATCCCATAAAGTGGAGTGAAATGGGAGAAAGCTATTCTCAGGTGTCTATGGATATTCTTGAAACATAGAAAGCCTAGTTAACTCTTTTATTGGGAGATAGAGTGTTGAAGGTAAGGTGAAGTGGTACATATAAGGAAAGAAATTTAGTGTTCGGATATTCATTGTAATTCAATTATTGAGATTTTTGTCCTTTTGTCTTTGAATATCATGCTGGGGAAAATTGGCCTTACTATAAATACTATGGGCTTCCCAGATGATGCTAGTGGTAAAGAACCCACCTGCAGGAGATGTAAGAGTCACAGGTTCAATTCCTGGGTCTGAAAGATCCCCTGGAGGGGGGCACGGCAACCCACTTCAATATTCTTGCCTGGAGAATCCCATGGATAAAGGACCTGGTGGGCTATAGTCCATGGGGTTGCAAAGAGCTGGACAAAACTGAAGCAACTTAGCAGGCATACCTCTTATCCCCCCACCCGACCACCAGGGTTGTCATCCACCAACCTTCAGTGCTACTGGTTTCCAAGGATGCCACATTCTCCACAAATTGCTCCCTACTGAAGTGAGGCTCACTTTTCCTGTGTAATCCAGAGAGCCTTCAGCCCTACATCTCTGGTATTTTTTTAAACTGTATATCTTCTAGAACACAAGCAATCTGAAAACAGTAGGGTTTTCTGAATTACACACATTTTAAATTTGTATGTTTATATGAATTGGAGAGGTTCAATTTTAGAGGGTTGTTTATAGAAATTGGGGAGTGACTTTTGAGTGTATTTAGCTTCTTTAAATGACACTAGATTCCCCATTAGACAAGCCAGCAATATTGTTTAACATTGCACAGTTTCTTGTGTCTCTCAAAACATATAGAAATAATGTTAAGAAAAAAAACAAAACTCAATATACCAGAAAATTTGGAAAACTCAGCAGTGCCACAGGACTGGAAAAGGTCAGTTTTCATTTCAATTCCATAGAAGAGTAAGGCCAAGAATGTTCCAACAACTGCACAATTGCAATCATTTCACATGCTAGCAAAGTAATATCCAAATTCTCCAAGCCAGGCTTCAACCATTTGTGAACTGAGAACTTCCAGATATTCAAGCTGGATTTAGAAAAGGTAGAGGACCAGAGATCAAATATGAGCCAACATCCACTGGATCATAAAAATATCTACTTCTGCTGCATTGACTATGCTAAAGCCTTTGACTGTGTGGATCACAATAAACTGTGGAAAATTTTTAAATAAATGGAAATATTAGACCATGTTACCTGCCTCCTGAGAAATCTGTATGCAGGTCAAGAAGCAACAGTTAGAACCAGACTTGGAACAAAATCGGGAAAGGAGTATGACAAGGCTTTGTATTGTCATCCTGCTTACTTAACTTCTGTGTCGAGTGCATCATGCAAAATGCCATATTGGATAAAGCACAGGCTGGAATCAAGATCGCAGGGAGAAATATCAATAACCTCAGATATGCAGATGGTACCACCCTTACAGCAGAAAGTGAAGAGGAACTAAAGAGCTTTTTGAGGAAGGTGAAAGAAGAGACTGGAAAAAGTTGGCTTAGAACTCGATATTCAAAAAATGACATCATGGCATTCAGTCCCATCACTTCATGGCAAATAGGTGGGGAAACAATGGAAATAGTGACAGATTTTATTTTATTGGGCCCCAAAATCACTGTGGACAGTGATTGCAGCCATGAAATTAAAAGACTCTTGCTCCTTGGAAGAAAAGCTATGACAAACTTCAGTTCAGTTCAGTTCAGTTGCTCAGTTGTATCCGACTTTTTGCGACTCCACGGACTGTTTTACGCCAGGATTCTCTCTCCATCACCAACTCCCTGAGCTTGCTAAAACTCATGTCCGTTGAGTTGGTGATGCTGTCCAACCATCTCATCCTCTGTCGTCCCCTTCTCCTCCTGCCAATCTTTCCCAGCATCAGGGTCTTTTCAAATGAGTCAGTTCTTCGCATCAAGTGGCCAAAGTATTGGAGTTTCAGCTTCAGCCATCAGTCCTTTCAATGAATATTCAGGACTGATCTCCTTTAGGATGGACTGGTTGGATCTCCTTGCAGTCCAAGGGCCTCTCAAGTGTCTTCTCCAACAACACAGTTCAAGAGCATCAAAGTCTTCGGTGCTCAGCAACTCTCACATCCACACATGACTAATGGAAAAACCATAGCTTTGACTAGACGGACCTTTGTTGGCAAAGTAATGTCTCTGCTTTTTAATATGCTGTCTAGGTTGGTCATAGCTTTTCTTCCAAAGAGCAAGTGTCTTTTAATTTTTAATTTCAGGACTTCAGTCACTGTCTGCAAGTGATTTTGGAGCCCCCCAAAATAAAGTCTCTATTTCCATGTTTCCTCATCTATTTGCCATGAAGAGATGGGCCCAGATGCCATGATCTTAGTTTTCTGAATGTTGAGTTTTAAGCCAACTTTTTCACTCTCCTCTTTCACTTTTGTCAAGAGGTTCTTTAGTTCTTCTTTGCTTCCTGCCATAAGGATGGTGTCATCTGTTTATCTGAGGTTATTGATATTTCTCCTGGCAACCTTGATTCCAGCTTGTTCCTCATCCAGCCCAGTATTTCACATGATGTACTCTGCATATAAGTTAAATAAGCAGGGTGACAACATACAGCCTTCAGACCTACTCCTTTCCCAATTTGGACCCAGTCTGTTGTTCCATGTCTGGTTCTAATTGCTGCTTCTTGACCTGCATACAGATTTCTTAGGAGGCAGGTCAGGTGGTCTGTCATTTCCATCTCTTAAAGAATTTTTCACATTTTATTGTGATCCTCCCAGTCAGAGGCTTTGACATAGTCAATAAAGCAGAAGTAGATGTTTTTTTGGAACTCTCTTTCTTTTTTCAATGAGCCAACGGATGTTGGCATTTTGATCTCTGGTTCATCTGCCTTTTCTAAATCTGTCTTGAACATCTGGAAGTTCACGGTTCACATACTGTTGAAGCCTGGCTTGGAGAATTTTGAGCATTACTTTGCTAGTGTGTGTGATGAGTGCAATTGTGTGGGTATTTGACCATTCTTTGGCATTGCTTTTCTTTGGAACTGGAATGAAAACTGACCTTTTCTAGTTTTCATTCCAATTGACAAACCTAGACATCATATTAAAAAGCAGACATTACTTTGCCAACGAAAGTCCATATAGTCAAAGCTATGATTTTTCCAGTAGGCATGTATGGATCTGAACATTGGACCATAAAAGAAGGCTGAACATGGAAGAATTGATGCTTTTGAGCTATGGTGTTGGAGAGTCCCTCCGACTGCAAGGAGATCAAACCAGTCTATCCTAAAGTAAAACAATCCTGAATATTCATTTGAGAGACTGATGCTGAGGCTGAAACTCCAATACTTTGGTCACCTGATGCAAAAAGCCAACTCATTGCAAAAGGCCCTGATACTGGAAAAGATTGACAGCAGAAGGAGAAGGGGATACAGAGGATGAAATGGCTGGATGACATCACCAAATCAACAGGCATGAGTTTGATCAAACTCCGGGAGATGATCAAGGACAAGGGAGCCTGGCGTGTTGTGACTGAGAGACTGAATAACAACTATGATTAAGTACCGTGTTCGATTTGAACATAAAATAGTGAATAAAAAAAGACATAGTCTCAGCCCTCTCAGAAGAGACAGGCATTAAAGATATAGTACTCCTAAATAAAGTTAGAAACTGCAAAGAAAAAGACTAAGATGCTATAAAAAATAAAAATGAAAGAGTCTCCTTTGGTTAGAAGAAGCAGGTGACAGAAGCACAGACTAAGAGAGTGATGTATGCCACGACCTGAAGGGTGGTTGGAGTCAGAGAGGGGAAGTGTTTGAGGAAGAGAAAAGAGAGTCTGCAAAGCCTTGAGGCACACAAGAACTCAGGTACAAGGACTCAAGCTGATTAAAAAGGCAGAGGGAAAAGCTGAAGTTGGAAAGATAGGCAGAGCCTCGTAGGTCATACTGAAATATTTGAATCATGACTATATAAAATGAGAAAACATTGGAAGGTGTGAAAGCTGGAGCATGATTTGGTCTTTTGAAATATTTTAAGGATCACCTTGGTAGCTGTATGGACGCTTCATGGGAGGAACTTAAAGAGGAACAGGGCAGACCAGTTAGGAGACTATCACTGCCATTCATGCAGGAGAACATGTCTGAGGAGAGAGGAAGAAACCTACAGATGAAGGTAATGAATATTAGATCCCATGAATATTCACAGTATTCATGGGATCTAATGATGGATTGTTGCTCCAGCTGCCAGCATAGGTCAACATTAATGTTCATCCAAGCTCTTGGGTGTTGTACACACAAATTCTTTCTAAATATTTTTGGCTTTGTCACTTGTATGGCCTCATAGCAATAACAATTGATAATGTGGAAAATTCTTCAAGAGATGGGAATACCAGACCACCTTTCCTGCCTCCTAAGAAATCTGTATGCAGGTCAAGATGCAACAGTTAGAACCATATATGGAACAACAGACTGGGTCCAAATTGGGACAGGAGTAGGTCTCAAGGCTGTATATTGTCACCCTGCTTATTTAACTTATATGCAGAATACATCATGAGAAATGCTGAGCTGGATGAAGCACAAACTGGAACCAAGATTGCAGGGACAAATATCAATAACCTCAGATGTGCAGATGACACCATCCTTATGGCAGAAGGCAAAGAAGAACTAAAGAGCCTCTTGATGAAAGTGAAAGAGGAGAGTGAAAAAAGTTGGCTTAAAACTCAACATTCAGAAAACTAAGATCATGGCATCTGGGCCCATCATTTAATGGCAAATAGATGGGGAAACAATGGAAACAGTGACATACTTTATTTTTCCTGACTCCAAAATTATTGCAGATGGTGATTGCAGCCATGAAATTAAAAGACACTTGCTCCTTGGAAGAAAAGCTATGACAGCATATTAAAAAGCAGAGACATTACTTTGCTAACAAAGGTCCATCTAGTCAAGGCTATGGTTTTCTCAGTAGTCATGTATAGATGTGAGAGTTGGACTATAAAGAAAACTGAGTGCCGAAGAATTGATGCTTTTGAACTGTGTTGTTGGAGAAGACTCTTGAGAGTCCCTTGGCCTACAGGGAGATCCAACCAGTCCATCTATAGGAGATCAGTCCTGAATATTCATTGGAAAGACTGATGCTGAAGTTGCACAGGACCAAAGAAGGAGTAAATGAAACATTAAAGTAGAGCACTTAGCACAGTACTCGGCACCTACTAGGTGCCAGTAATTAATATTATCAATTGCTATTGCTATGAGACCATACAAGTGACAAAGCCAAAAATATATAGAAAGGATTTGTGTGTGAAAAGCCCAAGAGCTTGGATGATGCTAATGTGACCTATGTTGGCAGCTGGAGCAACAATCCATCATTAGATCCCGTGAATACTATGTCCAAAAATATACCTTCATCTGTAGGTTTCTTTCTTTCTCCTCAGACAGGTTCTGTGTGGTGTTGAAGACTCTTGAGAGTCCCTTGGACTGCAAGGAGATTCAACCAGTCCATCCTAAAGGAAATAAGTCCTGAATATTCACCGGAAGGACTGATGTTGAAGCTGAAACTCCAATACTTTGGCCACCTGATGCGAAGAACTGACTCACTGGAAAAGACCCCGATGCTGGGAAAGATTGAAGGTGGGAGGAGAAGGGGATGACAGAGGATGAGATGGTTGGATGGCATCACAGACTCAATGGACATGAGTTTGAGCTAGCTCTGGGAGTTGGTGATGGACAGGGAAGCCTGGCGTGCTGCAGTCCATGGGGTCACAAAGAGTTGGACCTGACTGAGTGACTGAACTGAACTGAGTGTTACAATTTTTAGAAATTTGAAAATGAAAATTTGCACAGGTCAAATTTGCAGATATGTCCAGTCACATGGCTCATAAATAACACATTTGAGACTCAATTTCTTCTCTCCAGCTTCAAAGTTTATGCTCTTCTGTGTAATATGACAATGCTTCAGCATACTTAAAGTGATAATGGTGTGGTAAATCTACCACCTCAGTGGTTGTTGTTTCCGAAGTGGTCCCACATTCACTGCCTCCTGGTGTTCACTCCCGAATGTAATCCCCTCCCCTTGGGTATAAGAAGGGGCTAGTGACTGACTTTTAACACATAAGATATGGCAACAATGATGGGATGCCACTCTGACGTTACATTATGCAAGGTTGTGACTTCAGTCTTAATAGCACTCTTGCCTGCTGGCACTCTTTCCTACCCCTTTGCTCATGTGCTCTGATGGAGCAAGCTGCCATGTGGTGAGCTATGCTGTGGAGAGACCCACAGCAGCACAGAAAACTGAGGGTGGCCTCTGACTGGCAGCTCATGTGGAGCTGAACCCCACCATCAACCGTATTAGTGAGCACGGAAGTGGTTCTTTCCCTACGTGAGCCTTGAGTTTGCTGCAAACCAATTGACACCTTGATTACAGCTTGTGAGAGACTCTGAGCAGGAGAACTAGTTAAGTCATGACCGGATTCCTGACCTTCAGAGACTATGAGCTCGTAAGGATTGTTTTAAGTGCCAAGTTTGAGGAATAATTTGTCACACAGCAGTTGATAACTCATACATATAGTAATGTTAACATTAATAACATTAATAACCATCATAACTTAATGCATTTGTGTAATGTTTCAAACTTTCCCAAAGAAAAATCAAGTTTCAAAATCATAAAATATGAAAAGTACATTGTTATTATCTTCCCCTAAAACATAGCAGCTGCACTGGAAAGTACCACCTGCCTTTTTAACGAGAAAAATTGGTTTATTCACCTGGTTTCCATTACCTTAATTCCCATCTCTAAAACCATTTGAAACATGCTATCTAGCTAGGGAGTTATTTTCTTCTTTGTACCAAGTTATTAATAAAGAGGCATGTTTAAACCATCTGGCCTGGGTGTTCTGCTGGACTTCAAATTTGTAGCAGCCGGTGGATTTCTAACCCTGTGCTGGGGTTTCATAATCCTGTATCAATTCCTGCTCCAAGAAAGGGACATGGATTTTAAGCTGTCAATCAGTATTTGTGCCAGTTGAGATGAAATATAAGGGGCAAAAAAAAAAAAAAAAATTAACATAAGACCAGTGCTCAAATTGGGCAAGACCACAAAGAATTTTTCTAAAAACTTTTCCCAGAAGGAGCTAATTACTGTGGGAGGAAGTAGTCTTCATGTTTGGCTTGAATAACCACAGAAACAACAAAAGGCAAATATTTTTTAAATGATGGTAAAATTAAAAGAAGAAAAACTTTTGGTTTTGTTCTCATGGGGTCTTACTTTTTTTTAAAACAGTGAGTCTATGTATAAATGTGTATATTCACATATATAGAAATATAAGGAATATACTAAAAATTCATTCATTTCACAAATTGTTATTGAGCATCTAATTTGTGCCAGACAAGTTGTGAATGTAAGAGATACACTTCAGAATAAAACAAGCACAATCTCTGCACTGATAAAGCCAAAATTCTCAAGGGAGAGACAGAGAGCTAAAAGCTAAAGCAATAAATCAATAAATAATTATGGGCTGTGATAGTGATTGAAAGTAAAAAGGAAGAATTATTTACATTGGATGTTTAGAACAGGCTTGTCTGAGACCTAAAGGAAGGATGAGGTCAACTACAACAGGAGTTAGGGAGAACTTCATAGACAAAGGGAATAACAAATATTAAAAACCCAGAAATAAAGCATGGAATATTCTAGAAACTGTCAAAGGTCTGTGAGCCTGGTGGACTCTGGGGGCAATGAGGTTGAGTGTAGTCATGGACCAGATCGTTTAGGGCTTTGCAGACACTGGAAAGGAGAGGAATTTTACTCTAAATTCAAAGGGATCCCACCTAAGGCATTTAGCATTAGAATGACATGATCAGATTTATGTTTTCAAAGATCACTCTCACTCTCATGGCTGTGTTAAGGACAGCAAGCCAGGATGTCAGAAGCTGAGTATAACCGGTTGCAACATTTCTGATTAGAGATGATACTGGCTTGTAGCAGAGACATGGCAAGAGACATGGAGAAGAATCCATAGATTTTGGAGGTAAGATGAAAAGAACTTGAAGGTAACTTGGTGTGGGACTGAAGGAAACTATGAATCAAGGAAGCCTCTTAAGTTTCATGCTTGAATTAAGTGAAAATGGTGGCGTGTACCCTTATGAGAAATCCCTATAGGGATCTGTCTATTGAAAGACTCAGGAGATGGACTTTGAATATGCAAAGTTGGAAATTCCTATGAGATATTCAAGCAAAGATGTAGTTTAGGAGCAACAATATGTAAGTTTGAGTTAGATTTAAGTGTAAAGCCAATTGTATCCTCAATAGTAATGGAGTGGGCTGCCATTTCCTTCTCCAGGGGATCTTCCAGACCCAGGGATCGAACCTGGGTCTCCCGCATTGTAGACAGACACTTTACCGCCTGAGCCACAAGGGGGGAAGCAATTACGTCCTAAGATTAATCTAAGTACTTACAGCATGAAGGTTTAAACTTGGTGATTTAATTGTTCAACTTTTAAGGAACTGAAATAAATCTCAGATCCCTTTCCCTTGTTTTCCACTTTTAATTATAGTCCAAACACACACTACTAAAACTTTTTCCTGTTTCATGCTTTCTAAGTCTTAATAGTCTCATTTTCCTCTATAAAAAAGGTTTTTCATTTAGTTACAGAAAGAGAGAGAGGTCTATAATTTATAACACAATTATTGTAAAACAGGCAGGGACAACATTACATTATTTCACTCAAATTCATAGCAATCTTCTAATATTTTCTTTCTGCAAGTAAGGAAACTGAGGTTCAGAATATTTAAGTAATTTGCCCAATGAGGGACGCCATCAGGATTCAAAGCCAAGTTCAAGTTTTCTTTTGGCGCTAAAAGCTATGTCCCATCTTTACAGAGCACAGAGTTTTTCCTTCTGTTTCTCCTTTGGTTTCCATATTTCTTTGCACTGATTTTGCATTTTTTAATTGTTTGACTCAATTGAATTAAAAAAGAAAACACTTAGAGCATCCTCGACATTTGCATTGCTATTGACTGCACTTCCACTGAGATTTGAACATGCTCCATTCCTCATCTCCACCGTTGGATGGTATCCTGCTTATTGTCTCAGCTACTTAATAAAAAGAAATTCTAAATATCCTTTCTTCTCGGTATGTCTTAAATAGCTGCTGTTGCCTGGGCAATTTCCTGGACCTCTGCATCCAGTGAGGGTTGGTTGTTACCTAAACTGTTCATTTTCTTCTGGCCACATTCCAAAGAAAATCAGATTTATTAACTCGGAAGCTTGCTTAATGAAACAAACAGCTTGATTTTCTTCCTCTTTTCTTTTTGTTCCTCCATAATATGTTTTCTTCTTATTATGTAGGAGTATGTTTTCTCATTCTGCTTTCACTTTTCCTTCTTTCTTTTCTTTTTTTGGTCCAGTGTTCAATATTATAATTTATTGGTTCCTAGTAATACATTGTATAATATTAAAACATTTATTTATCCTATTGTGGTTTTTAATTGATGTGTGGTTGATTTACAGTGTTGTGTTAATTATTACTATATAGCAAAGTGATTCAGTTATACTTAAATACACATTCTTTTTAAAAATATTATTTTATGTTGCTTTAAAATAACTCAATGTCCTTTTCCAGTCTCAGCTGTCCCCCCTGCATTTCTATTTTTTGGAATAGTACTATTTGAACCTTTTAGTAGTTATTTATTCATTTAGTTAAACAAACTAATAGCCCTGGCACAGGACTTGACCATTCTGTTTCAGAAACAAACAAGCTACACAAACAGTATTTGTTGTTGAGAGATATGTTTATCTTAATTAGATACACTAGTGAAAAGGATTCACATGTTATTTTTAAAAAAACACATTCTCATAGTAATTTCTATGTGCCAGTCACTATTATAAGCCATGAATTATCCAATAATCCTCCAAGCCACTGTATGAGATAGATACTATTATTATCGGCATGTTACTCTGTAGCTCAAATGATAAAAGAATCTGTCTGCAATAAAGGAGACCAGGGTTCAATCCTGGTTGGGAAGATCCTCTGGAGAAGAACATGGCAATCCACTCCAGTATTCTTGTCTGGAGAATCCCATGGACAGAGAAGCCTGGTGGGCTACAGTCTGTGGGGTTGCAAAGAGTCGGACATGACTGAGCAACTAATACACACACACAGGTGAAGAAGCCACCAGGAAAATAAACAGGTACTCCAGATGGAAAATCTATATCTGTTGTCACACATGGAAATAGAATCTAGTCCTAATCATCTGACTGAAGTGCATATTTAGAGTACTGTGTGATAGGAAAAGGGATAGAACCAGGAAATGGGGTCTCATGCATGTTCCTAGAAGAAGGGAGTGGAGTTTCAGATGGAAAATGCTGAAGAAGGGGGCATTACCTGTTCTGGAAGAAGGAGAGGCAGGATGTGAAGGAAAATTGACTTCCTTGTGAAGTTAGACATCTATGGTGCCCTTCCCTTTGATACCAAAATTAAAATGTTGTGTTAGCTAGAAACTGTTAGTGCTCCAGTAGAGAAATTTTGTAAATACTTGCACAGTGTGATGTACTTGACTGAAGAGACCAAATGAAAAACCATGGTGGCCTCAAGCAAGATGATATCAGCCTATTGAGTGGACTTGGGTCAGAGTTCCAAGTGATGATTAGCAGTGCTGTTGAGCAGTCCCCATGGGAGCAGGCTTAGCAGAGCATTCTAGAGAAATGTAAGCCCACATGTTTATATTTCACAACTCACATGAACTACTCACACTTTAGAAGAATGCAACTTTGACACCATATTTAAGCTTATGTAATTATATGTATTTTATGACACCATGATATCATTTATAAATTTTAAAAAAGGACAAGCCCAATAGTAACTTATCATCATTCAAGTATTCTTATATTAACAACTTTTGGTGAGAGGTACTTCTTTATCAGTAGCCATATGGTGGCATTCTATTTGAAACAGTGCACACATGAACTAAAGCCTAGTATCTGAAAAATTATAGCTCAAATGAAAACAAGCTTACACTGTAAGCTTAACCAAAGAATGCAAAACAAATTAAATTGATAATGATGAAGTCAACAGTCCTGAGAGGCATACCTTGCTTTATTGTGCTTACTTATCATTGATACTGTATTTTTAACAAATTGAAGGTTTGAGATAACCCTATGTGGAAAAAGTCTTTTGCTGCCATTTTTAACAACAACATTTGCTCACTTCATGTCTCTGTGTCACAATTTTCTAATTATCTCAATATTTCAAGCTTTGTCATTATTATTATATTTGTTATGGTTTTTGAACTTTGGTGTCAGAGAAGACTCTTGAGAGTCCCTTGGACTGCAAGGAGATCCAACCAGTCCATCCTAAAAGAGATCAGTCCTGGGTGTTCATTGGAAGGACTGATGTTGAAGCTGAAACTCCAATACTTTGGCCACCTGATGTGAAGAGCTGACTCATTTGAAAAGATCCTGATGATGGGAAAGACTGAAGGTGGGTGAAGACGGGATGACAGAGGATGAGATGGTTGGATGTCATCACCAACTCAATGGACATGAGTTTGAGTAAACTCCGGGAGTTGGTGATGGACAGGGAGGCCTGGCATGCTGTGGTTCATGGGGTCTCAAAGAGTCGGACACAACTGAGCTGATCTGATGGTGATCTGTGATCAGTGACCTTTGATGTTACTATTGTAATTTTTCTGGGATGCTATGAACTATGTCTCTATAAGATGGTGAGCTTACTGGATAAATATATGTGTTCTGACTGCTCCACCAACCAGCAGTTTCCTTTCCCCCTACTCCTCATCTTGCTCCCTCTTGTTGGGCTTCCATATTCTCTGAGACACAACAAAAGTGAAATTAGGCTATGGGGTCACACAGAGTCGGACACGACTGAAGTGACTTAGCAGCAGCAGCAGCAGCATAACTGTACAATGGCCTCTGAGTGTTCTAGTGAAAGGAAGACTTACATGTCTCTCACTTTAAACCAAAGCTAAAAATGATTAAGCTTAGTGAGGAAGGCACGTAGGAAGGCAAGATAGGCTGAAAGCTAGGCTTCTAGGACCAAACAGTTAGCCAAGCTATCAACACACAGGAAAAGTTCTTGAAGGAAATTAAAAAGTGCTACTCTAGTGAACACATGAATGATAAGAAAATGAAATAGCCTTATTGCTGATATGGAGAAAATTTAGTAGTTTGGAAAGAAAATCAAACCAGCCACAACTTTCCCTTAAGCCAATTTAGAACAAGGTCCTAACTAACTCTCTTCAATTCTATGAAAGCTGAGCGAGGTGAGGAAGCTGCAGAAGAAAAGTTTGAAGCCAGCATAGGCTGGCTCATGAATGTGAAGGAAAGAAGCATCTCCATAACAAAAGGATAAGGAAAAGCAGTATGTGCTGATGTAGAAGCCACACAAGTTATCCAGAAGATACAGCTAAGATAATGAATGAAGGTGGCTGTTCTAAACAACAAATTTCCAATGAAATTGTATTGGAAGAAGATGCCATCTAGGACTGTCATAGCTAGAAAGAAGTCAATGTCTGGCCTCAAAGTTTAAAAGGACAGGTTGACTGTCTTGTTAGACGCTAATGAAGCTGGTGACTTTAAGTTGAAGCCAATGTTCACTGGCTGAGTGGTGAAGAATTGATGGTTTCGAATTGTGGGGCTGGGGAAGACTCCTGAGAGACTGTTGGACAGTAAGGCAAGTAAACCAATCAATCCTAAAGGAAATCAACTCTGACTATTCATTGGAAGGACTGATGTTGAAGCTGAAGCTCCAATATTTTGGCCACCTGATATGAAGAACTGACTCACTGGAAAAGACCCTGATGCTGGGAAAGACGGAGGGCAGGAGAAGAAGGGGATGACAGAGGATAAGATGGTTGGATGGCATCACCAACTCCATGGTCATGAGTTTGAGTAAACTCCAGGAGATAGTGAAGGACAGGGAAACCTGGTGTGCTACAGTCCATGGGGTCACAAAGAGTCAGACACAGCTTAGCAATTGAACAACAATGCTCATTTACCATCCCCAAATCCTAGGGCCCTTAAGAATTGTGGTAAACCTACTCTGCTTGTTCTTTATAAATGGAACAAAGCCTGAATAATAATAATAATATCTGTTTACAACATGGTTTAGTGAATATTTTAAGCCCACTGTTGAGTACTACTACTTAGGGGAAAAAAAAAAAAAGATTTCTTTCAAAATATTACTGCTCATAGATAATGTTTTGGGTTAGCCAAAAAATTCATTTGGGTTTTTTGGTAACATCTTAGGGAATGACTTAGCAGTAGCAGCAGCAGGGAAAAACTGGAATGAAATTTTTAGCCAAACCCAATACCTGGTCACCCAAGGGCTCTGATGGAGATGCACCATGAGATGAGTGTTGTTTTCAGGCCTGATAACACACATGGGTTCACAGCATATGGATCAGGAGTAATTTTGAATTTAGTCATATTACAAAGTGCATTTCTAGCTGCTGTAGATAATGACTCCCTTGATGGACCTGGGCAAAATCAATGGAAAACCTCTTGGAAAAGATTCATCATTTTAGATGCCATTAAGAATATTTGTGATTCATGGGAAGAGGTCAAAATATGAACATTAGCATAACTGCGGAAGAACATGGCTCCACCTCTCACATGACTTTGAGGGGGTCAGGAATTCAGTGCAAAAGTAATTGCAGATGGTGTAAAAATAGTACAAAAGCTAGAATTAGAAGTGGAGCCTGAAGATGTGACTGAGTTGCTGCAATCTCACGATAAAACTTTAATGGAAGAGGAGCTTCTTCCTATATATGAGCAGAGAGTGGTTTCTTAAGATGGAATCTACTACAAATGAAGATGCTATGAAAATTGCTGAAATGCAACAAAGGATTGAGAAGATTACACAAACTCAGTTGATCAAGCAGAGACAGGATTTGAGAGGACTGACTCCAATTTTGAAAGAAGTTAGATTATGGTAAAAATGTTATCAAACAGCACCATATGATGTAGAGAAATCATTCATGAAAGGAAATGTCAATTGATGTGGCAAACTTCATTGTTGTCTTGTTTAATCAATCACCAACCTGACCAGTCAGCAACCATCAACATCTAGGCAAAACCCTCCACCAGAAAAAAGGTTATGACTTTCTGAAGCCTTAGATGATGGTTAGCATTTTTTAGCAATACATTTTTTTTTAAAAATTAAATATGTGTACATTGTTTTTTGGGCTTCCCAGGTAGCACTAGTAGTAAAGAACTTTCTTGCCAGTGCAGGAGATGTAAGAGATGCAAGTTTGATCCCTGGGTCAGGAATATCCCCTGGAGGAGGGCATGGCAACCCACTCTAGTATTCTTGCATGGAGAATCCCATGTATCCCTAGTGGGCTAAAGTCCATGGGGTTGCAAAGAGTCAGACACGACTGAAGTGACTGAGCACACAGCACGCACATTGTTTTTTTAGACATAACACTTTTGCACACTTAATAGACTACAGTATATTGTAAACAAAGGGTTGCAAAGAGTCAGACACCACTGAAGCAACTTAGCACGCATGCACGCACATAGTGTAAACATAACTTTTACATGTACTGGGAAACCAAAACTTTTGTGTGACTCACCTTATTGTAACATGCACTTTATTGCAGTGGTCTGGAACCAAACCTGTGATATCCCCAAGATGTGACTGTAATTAAAGAGTAAGGTGGTAGTGAAGGCGACCTGGGACGAACCCGCCATCGCACAGTTGGCACACTGAAGAGAAGACAGTTCCAGAAAGCAGGAGGAATTTCAAGCATCTGCAACACACTTTGCAAAGTTGAGAGCCACTAGAATACTGATTTAGAGTACTTAGCAAATTCTAGATTAAGTCTAATTTAGTTTATGAATACCACATTTTAGTAATTCTTAATAACTAGCTGTTAAGGGAAAGCTTTGGACTGCAAGTTACAGAAAACTCCAGCTTAAATTGGAGTTAAGATTAAGTGGCTTAAGTCATAGGATATTGCTTATGCAATGCCAACCTGGATGCATATGGTTTGGGGATTAGATCAGCAGCTTCAGATTTTAGGGCAGCGGGTTGATGTGTCTTTCCTGTAGCACCAGCATCGTGTCCCCAGGCCTCAGAACTAAGAAGCAAAGGTGTGGCCAAGGTGGTGAGAGAGCTCCCCCACATGCCTGTCGACTTCTGCCAGGGAGGAAACTCTTTCCTAGAAGTCTGCCCCTGAGACCTCCACTCACGTCCCTTTGACCAGCACTGGGTCCTTGCACATGTGAGCTGCAAGAGAGAACAGGAACATGGATATACAGGGGTTTTTTCATCTTCTAGAGACAGAGAGAGATGGGCAAGGAAGTAGGAAATCGGGAATGGTTGTTGGTTAGTTTTTTAATAAGTATTGCCTGTATTCCTCCTTGAATGAGATTCTTTACATTCACCACATGAGGTCGACTCCTCATATGGCAAGGTGTCTCATGAACAGGCCTCCTCTGTCCACCTCTCTAGCCTCACCTGCTATCTTGTTTCACAGGTGATTTGGCTTCAGATCACAGTGAATCAATTGCAGCTTCTATACCTCAGTGCCCTGTCCTATGCCTCTATGTTTTAGCTTTTCTATAAAGACATATCTCTGAAGTTTTTTCCAGCCTTCTCAATGACCCCAAGGAAAAGTCATTCTCTCCTCTAAGTTCCTACGGCATGCAGTACTCTGCTAAAGCACTTGATTACAGTGTTTTCTGCCTGCTTGTTTATTTATCAATTTTCTCCACTAACCCTGAAAGACAGGGATTTTATTATGCTCATCTTTGTGCAGCACCTTGCACAGTGTCAGATACGTAATGAAAGTGAAAGTGAAAGCCGCTCAGTCGTGTCCGACTCATTGCGACCCCATGGACTATACAGTCCTTGGAATTCTCCAGGCCAGAATACTGGAGTGGGTAGCCATTTCCTTCTCACAGGGATTGAACCCAGGTCTCTTGCATTGCAGGGAAGATTCTTTACCAGCTGAGCCACCAGGAAAACCATGTAATAACACATGTAATAATAGCTCCATAAAAACTTGCTGAGTGAAGAAATGAATGGTTGGGTGAAAGGAATCATTGAGTATTACCTAACCCTTGATGTCCTGGGTGTACCTGTTCTGGATACAGGCTTAATTTTCTTTTTCTCTTTCCTCCAGCAGCCTTGCCCTCCTGCATGGTTTCTCCTGGACACTCGCCTCCCAGTGTCGCACAGAACGCAGGGGCTACTGCTGCTCTCTGCACCTGCATCCCTTTGCAGGCTACTTCCTCAGCCTCAGGCTCAGCTTGGCACCTTGCTGCAGTTCCTCTCCCTGCATTTACAAAGAGTCTCTCTGTGTTGTCTATTTCTGATACCAAGGCTGTACAATCTCAACAGGCCTCAAAAAGACCCTGTCTACTTAAGTAAGCCAACTTCATCACTTTGTTACTGACTGATTTCACTAATCACATTTTCCTCCCTCTATTCTTTAACTAGAGAGAATGCTTATCACCATGAGAAAATACTGTTATAAAAGGATAGACTGATGTCCTATCTGAAGATCTTTATCACATCCTCCCTTGCCTGGCTCAGTGAAGCCTGGAAAAGGGTGGGGATGGGGTTTAGAGGAAACAGCTACTCCTTTCAGCTTGTTATTTACTCATGATTATGAAAATGCTCTTGCAAAATATTCTCACTGACTTTCAAGTGGTTTAAATACTGATCCCCTCAGACTTTGGACCAGATGAATCTGAGGCTGAATTTCTAGGTGCAAACAGTGTGGAAGAGGTTGAAGGGCTCTGACTTGGGGCTCAAAATTAAGACAAGCTGAAGGATTTATTGTCAATGGACAGGGGAACAGAAACAGCACAGAGATAGGAAGTGTACAAACCTCTCAACTACACCTTGAGTTTTCATAATTTGAATTGATTTCAATATGATTGATTGATGATTGATTAATTAGAGATAAATATATAAATATATATATATAAATTTATATTTATATATTGCAACAGCTATAACTGGGCTGAGACTGGGAATTAGCATCAAACAAAACTGGTTGCAGCCAGCATTGTTTAAATGCTTAGGTGATAAGGGAATGAATGATGGTGATAAGAACATGTCTTTAGATAAGCACTGTGCTGATGGTAGCTCTGGAAAAGAAAACCAACTAGTCCTGTGATACAGTGAAACTGGTTCTCCAAAAATAAGGGGGAAATTTTAGTTGTCAGAATAACTGGTGGTGTGAGAGAATTCCTGGCAGTTAGTGAGTGGAGACCAGGGATGCTAAACCCCCTGCAACGCACAGGACAGACCCTATATAAAAAGAATTAGTTTGCTTCAAATTTAAAACACCAGGAGTTACATGTTTCCTAGCTATTCTTGCCCGAAGTATAGACTTGGCAGCTGGATAAAAAGCAATGCGTTGGGTTTGCAGCTATCAAATTCGACAGAAGTGGGCAGGGCACAACTTAATGAATGACATAGCCTGAGGACACGACATAAGCTGATCAGAACCAAGTAGGTCCAAGACGGAAGACAAGTAGACCTTGAGCCTCAGTATCGTTTTGTTGTCCAGTCACTAAGTTGTGTCTGACCCTTTGCGACTCCATGGACTACAGCGTGCCAGACTTCCCTATCCTTCACTATCTCCTGGAGCCTCAGTATACACTCATTGTAACACCTCAGCAAGTAAAATGACACACTTAGAGACACCATGACAGTTCCAATGCCTACTATCAAAGACCAAAAATTGGGTGGTGGCCCAATTCCTGGAAATCTTCACTGCTTCCCCAAAACAGTTGGAATAATTCTCTCACTCATTAGCCTATGAAATTACCCAGCCCATAAAAGCTAAGTGAAAATCACTCAGTCATGTCTGACTCGGTAGCCCACCAGGCTCCTCTGTCTATGGGATTTCCCAGCCAAGTGGGAGTGGTAGCCATTCTCCTCTCCAGGGGATCTTCCCAGCCCAGGGATCAAACCTGGGTCTTCTGCATTGCAGGCAGATTCTTTACTGTCTGAGTGAGCTAATACAAACTTTTTACCACACCACACTTACCACACCACACTTGCCCTCTGCGGTAGCCCGCACACTCTGTCTGTGGTGTGTGTTTCTGTCTAAATAAATGCACTTCTTACCTAGTACTTTGTTTCTTACTGAATTATTTCTGCAGCGAGACATCAAGACTCTGAGCCCCTTTGGGTTCACACATGAGATGTGTAATCTCGGAAGACTGTGGGGTTTGGCCAGATTTGAGTCCTGGCCATGTGGGATCCAGTCCCAAGCAGGATTTTGGCTGAGTTCGAGTCCCCACATGTGAGTTCAAGTCCCAATCTGAGGTGAACAGCTTCAGCTATACACAAAATTCTTCAAGGAAAAACTTTATTGCTGACATTTTGAAGTCTGAAAATCTATGGCCCTCTAACCCTTTTTCTTACTGAAACAAACAAACAAAAAATCTTTATTTTTCACTCATGTAACACGAGATTTCTTAAGGAGGCAAAGAACAACCTCTTTTAGCTGGACAGACAATACACAGTCCCTTAACCACAAATAGCTTTACTGTATGTCCTTGTCAGTTATCTCTACTTTGGGCAAGTTTTCCACTGAAAAGAAAACCATGGTTGTGCAAGAGGAAAACGTTGGTCAATTTCTATTTCTTTTGCTGTTGTTGTTCAGTTGCCCAGTCAAGCCCGACTCTTTGTGAATGCACCATGGACTGCAGCACACCAGGCCCCTCTGTCCTTCTCGATCTCCTGAAGTTTGCCCAGGTTCATGTCCAATGCTTTGGTGATGCCATCTAGCCATCTCATCCTTTGACACTCTCTTTTCCTCTGCCCTCAATCCTTCCCAGCATCAGGGTCTTTTCCATTGAGTTGGCTGTTCGTATCAGGTGACCAAATACTGGAGTTTCAGCTTCAGCATTAGTCCTTCCAACAAATATTCAGGGTTGATTTCCCTTAAGACTGATTGGTTGGATCTCCTTGCTGTCCAAGGGACTCTCAGTAGTCTTCTCCAGCACCATAGTTCAAAGGCATCAATTCTTCAGCCCTCTGCCTTCTTTACAATCCAGCTCTCACAACCATGCATGACCACTGGGAAAACCCTAGCCTTGATTACATAGACCCTTGTTGGCAGAGTAACGTCTCTGCTTTTCAGCACACTGTGTAGGTTTGTCATAGCTTTCCCGCCAAGAAGCAAACGTCTTCTGATTTCATGGCTGCAGTCGTTGTCCGCAGTGATTTTAGAGCCCAAGAAGAGGAAATCTGTCACTCCTTCCACATTTTACCCCTCTGTTTGCCCTGAAGTAATGGGGCTGGATGCCATGATCTTAGGTTATTTTATATTTAGTTTTAAGCCAGTTCTTTCACTCTCCTCTTCATCCTTATCAAGGGACTTTAGTTTCTCTTTGTTTTCTGCCATTAGAATGGTATCATTCGCATATCTGAGGTTGTTGACGTTTCTCTCGCCTATCTTGATTTCAGTTTGTAACTCATCCAGCCTGACATTTCTCGTGATGTGCTCAGCATATAGATTAAACAAACAGGGTGACAGCAGACAGCCCTGTTGTACTCCTTTTTCAATCTTGAACCAATCAGTTTTTCCATATAACGTTCTAACCAATATTTCTTGACCATACAGGTTTCCCAGGAGACAGGTAAGATGGTCTGGTATTCCTATCTCTTTAAGAGCTTTTCACAGTTTATTATGGTCCACACAGTCAAAGACTTTGGCATAGTCGATGAAGCAGAGGTAGATGTTTTTCTGGAATTCCCTAGCTTTCTCTATGATGCAGTGTATGTTGGCAACTTGATCTCTGGTTCCTTTGCCTTTTCTAAATTCAGCTTGGACATCTGGAAGTTCTTGGTTCGCATATTGCTGAAGCCTAGCACGCAAGATTTTAAGCATAACCTTACTAGTATGGGTGATAAGTGCAACTGTCCAGTGGTTAGCACATTCTTTAGTACTACCCTTCTTGGGAATTGGAATGAGGATTGACCTTTTCCAGTCCTGTGGCCACTTCTGGGTCCTCCAGATTTCTTGACATAGTGAATGCAACACCTTGATGGCATCATCCTTTAGGGTTTTGAATAGTTCTACTGGAGTTCCATAGCATCCACTAGCTTTATTAATAACAGTGCTTCCTCTTCCTAAGAGGAGAAGGCGACGACAGAGGATGAGATGATTGGATGGCATCACCGACTCAGTGGGCATCAGTTTGAGTAAACTCCAGGAGCTGGTGTTGGACAAGGGAGGCCTGGTGTGTTGCAGTCCATGGGGTTGCAGAGAGTCGGACATGACTGAGTGACTGAACTGAACTGATGGTCTAGTGGTTTTCCCTACTTTCTTCAACTAAAGTCTGAATTTTGCAATAAGCAGTTCATGATTTTAGCCTCAGTCATCTCTAGTTCTTGTTTTTACTGACTGTATGGAGCTTCTCCATCTTCAGTTGCAGAGAATATAATCAACCTGATTTTAGTATTGACCACCTGATGATGTCCATGTGTAGAGTCATCCAATGTGTTGTTAGAAGAGGGGGTTTGCTATGACCAGTGGCAAGACTGTGTTAGCCTTTGCCCTGCTTCATTCTGTACTCTAAGGCCAAATTTGCTGTTACTCCAGATATCTCTTGACTTCCTACTTTTGCATTCTAGTCCCCTATGATGAAAAGGCGGAGAAGGCAATGGCACCCCACTCCAGTACTCTTGCCTGGAAAATCCCATGGATGGAGGAACCTGGAAGGCTGCAGTCCATGGGGTCACTGAGAGTCGGATACGACTGAGCGACTTCACTTTCACTTTTCACTTGCATGCATTGGAGAAGGAAATGGCAACCCACTCCAGTGTTCTTGCCTGGAGAATCCCAGGGACAGGGGAGCCTGGTGGGCTGCTGTCCATGAGGTCACACAGAGTCGGACACGACTGAAGTGACTTAGCAGTAGCAGTATGATGAAAAGGATATCTTTTTTTGGTGTTAGTTCTAGAAGGTCATGTTGGTCTTCATAGAACCTTTCAACTTCAGCTTCTTCAGCATTAGTGGTTGGGGCATAGACTTGGATTACTGTAATACTGAATGGCTTGGCCTGGAAATGAACAGAGATCATTCCATCATTTTTGAGACTGCACCCAAGTACTGCATTTTGGGCTCTTTTTGACTATGAGGGCTACTCCATTTCTTCTAAAGGATTGTGGCACACAGTAGTAGATATGATAGTCATCTGAATTCAATTCACCGTTCCTGTCCATTTTAGTTCACTGATTCCTAAAATGTTGATGTTTTGCCAACTTTTACCATCTCCTATTTGGCTACTTCCAATTTACCTTGATTCATGGAGCTAACATTCCAAGTTACTATGCAATATTGTTCTTGCAGCCACAGACTTTGCTTTTAGCAGCAGACACATCCACAACTGGGTGTCGTTTCTGCTGTGGCTCAGCCTCTTCATTCCTTCTGGAGCTATTTCTCTGCTCTTCTCCAGTGGTGATATTGGACACCTACTGACCTGCAGGGGTTTATCTTTCAATGTCATATCTTTTTGCCTTATATATACATAAATATATATATTCTTTCTTTTTGAATATTTTAAACTTGCCCAGAGTCCCCTTTAGATTTCTTTATTATAGTGGTGAAATCTACGGTTTGGTGGGGCTTTGAGTTCTCCACTTTGGGTTCTTGTTTTGGCCTCCAAGTTTTCTTGTAACTTCTGCTTACTAAGTTCATCTTCCTTAAGACTTATTTTTTTCCAGGCAGTTTCACATGGGCCTAGAAAGGGGTGGTTTCGTATTACCTGGACTGATGTTCTGAGCTAATTGTCATGTTTTTTAGTTTCAAATTTTTGCATATTGTGGGTACAGGGAATTTAGATCCTTTCACTCGAGCACACTTTTGATTCCCTGTGTGGACTAGTTCTTCCTCATCCCCAGGGAGACGATTGTCGCTGGGGCGGGGCAGCCCCAGGGCAGGAAAATTCTTTCTCACCTTCCAGATTTAGGTAAGAAATGGAATTCTTGCTGTGCAAGGATCTGCACCTTGAGTCTCACGTCCAATGAAGACCTGATTACGGTATCCTGGTGCCTAGTGGACAGTGCAATTTTATTTCTTTTTACATGAATCTTTAAATTCCTTCTGTATTCATGTAGCCTGGAGTTTTTTTTCCCTAGTGTTGAGGTTGGCTACATACTATCAAAACAATGCAAAATGTTTTATTGAGATGTCTGCACTTTTGTTGTTTTTATTGAAGAAATAGAGGGGTTCTTCTCCTCTATGTAGCCTACCATTTTAACTGGATGTCATTCCAGGCCCCCCCCTTTTTTTTAACCCCCAAATGTTTTTTACTCTGAGAGATATTCAGTGTGCAAGAAATGGTCGATGAATTGATCTATAATTAAAATATGCACTGTATTCTGGCCAATTTGAACCTTGAATAAACGAACTTCAAATAAACATGAAAAACACATGGAGCAAAAAACCAACACTGATTTTGGTAGTGTGTCAATTTGCTTATTCATTTTGTGGTGGAGTTTCTTCTCTTTTTCACCACTTAATTGGCTGTTAGGCTTATCTGAGAAATTGATTCTTTATAGTTCTGTAATTAAGTGAAGGAGTCTTAGGTTTTGATCTCAGTAGATTCTGGGTTTAACTCAAACTGTGCTGTGTTCAAATGTTTAAGCCGCATAGTAGCCACTCAGTAATCACTTGTTGAAAGAAGAAATGAATGAATGTATGATCCTACTGAGTATTAGTTTGTCCTAGTTAAGATATGGATAATAATAGTAACAACCTCATAGGGCTTGGAGAATCAAGGGAGCTCATCCATGTAAAGAATTCAGCATAGTGTTTAGCAGAGAATAAGAACTCAATAAATGTTCTCTGTTATTACCGCATAAAATTACATGAAATGCACACTTCAGGGCACAGACATAGAAGAATTTAAGTAGTTATGCCTTCTTTACTTTTTTCTTTTATTTCTCCTATCACTTGCATTATCTATATCTTCTTTTGAAAAATGTCTACTCTTTGCAAGGTTGTGCTTATAGATGGTAATAAGATCTAAATTTGAATTGATGGTTCTGATTTCTCCCTAGCCTAAATTTCTGGGGAAAAAATCTGACACTTTTAATGACAATGGAACTCCAGATAAGAACTTATTACATTATTAGAAAAATTGAATTAAAAAAGTAGAAACTAGAGCTTTAGCATCTCTGTATCAGTGAAAATACCATGTCATATTACTGTATTGCACATGGAATTCTACTCAATGTTATGTGGCAGCCTGAATGGGAGGGGAGTTACGGGGAGAATGTTGTTTAGTCATTCATTTGTGTCCTGTCTGACTTTTTGTGACCCCGTGGACTGCAGCATGCCAGGTTTCCATGTCCTTCACTATCTACCAGAGGTTGCTCAAACTCATGTCCATTGAGTCGGTGATGCCATCCAACCATCTCATCC
The DNA here is from genome assembly GCF_055505025.1 of Bos grunniens. NCBI lineage: Eukaryota > Metazoa > Chordata > Mammalia > Artiodactyla > Bovidae > Bos > Bos grunniens. The sequence continues at coordinate 2,289,207 of NC_141176.1, read as the reverse complement.
TCTCTTTTCCCCTTCTCCTCCTTCCCTCAATCTTTCCCAGCACAAGTGTCTTTTCCATTGAGTAGGCTCTTTGCATCAGGTAATCAAAATGTTGGAGCTTCACATCAATCCTTCCAATAAATATTCAGGACGGATTTCCTTTAGGATTGATTGGTTTGAGCTCTTTGCTGTCCAAAGGATATTGGGGGAGAATGGATACATATATATGTATATGTATGGTTGAGTCCCTTCACTGTTCCCCTGAAACTATCACATCATTGTTTGTTAATTGGCTATACCCCAACACAAATTTAAAAAGTTAAAGAAAATCACCCATCAATACAACCAAAAATAAAACAAAACAACAAAGGAGAAGTTTATTTTTTAAAAAAGTTGAGTTTGTTCTGATTTTCACTGATTACTTTTTTAAAGGGAGTTAAAATATTTAAAGAAAATTAGATCATCATGTAGTTGTATGCCATTATATTCTCTTTAATATTCAACTATAACTTATGTAATTTAAACTATAAATTTTAGAATTGTATTTTATTTCCTTGCTCAGTAAGAAATACAGAAAGTTGCAGTGCCATCTTGTGAAAATGATGCAGAACTACATTGTGCTACCTTATTTGAATAAACTTAAATAGGCAGAGAAAGGGCTGTACAGCTAAAGAGTTGTGTATAATAGAGATTAATTAGCACATTTCCGTTAACTTAGCTAGACTTAATGTAAAAAGAAATAGAATATAGGTGGGTTTTCCACCCTCCCAGATTTTTCTGCAGCATGGAAAACAGCCAAAAAGGCAATGTTAACATACTGAATTGAAACCATGCAAGAGGAATTACCGAATTTCAGACCATTTTGATTCCAAAGTGAGAAAGAAGGAGAGAAATAAATTATGCCTGATACTCTGAATTGCAAAGCCGTGTACATGACTGAATCCAGGTTGTTGCTAAGCACAACTGAGAGAGGAGAGAATTGCCCTGGATAAACGCCTGCACCGTGTACTCACCAGAGGCTGTATGAGGCAGGGGCACCCTCTGGTTGTCATAGAAAAGAAACTGGGGGAGCCGACAGAGGTTATTGTCACTTACAGAAAAGAGTTATCCCCTAGGAGTAAAAGTGACTCCAGAATATTTACTTTACTTTCTTATAGCAAGAGGCAAGAAATATTTGCTTTTAGGCTCAATATGAAGCACATGAACTTCCAGGCCCTTTGAATGATCTGATGCAACAGACAAAAACTGCTACTTGCCCACTGATTCTGGAGTGCTGTCCTTGCCTGCTTGTATCAGAACCCCCTCCACATGTATGCACGTTGAAACAGCTGGACATTGTCATCTGGGTGGTGCAGTAAGCTCATGAAGGATTTGAATTTGAGGTTCATTAGGGGACTAAATGGAAAGAACAAAGAAAGATTGTGTTGTTAAATCAGGTCTGGCTGCTTGCCGTTCAAAGATCAATGCTTGAGAGAGGCAAAGGTTGGTAGAAAGGAAAATTGCTTTTAATTAGAATGTTGGCAGTATGGGGAGATGGTAGACTCAGTGTTTCCCCAAAAACACCTCTGAAGATTCTGCTCAGCCATGAAAGCTTTAAAGGGAACCAGGGAGTGGTTTCAGTTGATCACTGAGATGGGGTTCAGAGTCGTCACCATCCCCATTGTGTGCAGGTTGCTGTGCAGGCTTATTGGCTTGTTATTTTCCTTTATTTGCTATCTTGTTCAAGCAGTTTATTTGTGAGATCACTGATGGGGAAGCTAAGGAAGAGATCTGGTCACCTGTCAGCTACTTGGTCTTCACTTCTACTTTTCTGAGCTGTGGAGAGAACCAACAGGTTAGGCAAGGTATTGTGTGACCATAACATTGGAGCAGACTGCTGGCCTGAAATGAGCAGAGGGTGGGGGTGCCTGGTTTAAGGGAAATAACAAAACAAAGGGGCCTGTAGTGAGCCCTCTCCTGCCAAAAGCAGCTCACAGTTGTTTTCAGGACTGAGCAACAGACAAAAAGAAATGAAGATGAGAAGGCAGAATCCGGGAAGCAGTGAGGGCCGTGGGTAGGAGGTGATTAGGTCAGGTAGGGGTGGTAATGGCAACCGAAATGGAATCTCACTTTTGTGGTACCACTTTTATGGCCAAAAGATAGCTTCTGGGAAGTATGTTGAAGAAAATACCAAGGACAAAGAAAATACTAAGGATGAGAAAACAGTAGCAATGAAAGGTTCCATTTGAAAAAAAAAAAAAATTGTATTATTCCTTTCTGATCCTGCTTCTATTACCAATATTTTGAGTTCCTTCACTGATTTAAAGTTCCATGGGAGTTGTCAGCCTAAGAATTTCATTGCCTCTACTCCGTCCTAATGTTTAAGGAAGTGGTCCTGCACATGCAGTGAGGCATGAAACTGAAGGAATTTTATTCCTAAAACCTTGCTTTGAATTTTCTTGCCTTCGTGGATTTAACTTAGATCCTTTAATGCTATAATAATTTGGTTTCATATTGAATGTCCTTTGGGCTTTCATTGTCATTTATTTTTTTAAGAAGTTTTCCTTGAGTTCAAAATAATCTTTTTGGTGAAAAGGCAATTCAATTTATAGAGACAGCATGAAAGGAACCCAGCATGATACAATTCTCTAGTGAGATCAGATTTTCTGTTAAATCCAGATGATTTTATAAAATGAAGATTTGTATTTGCATTTTTGAGACACTTGACTAAAAGACTTGATCAGAACCTAAAGTATCAAATAAAAGTGAGTCTCTCATCTGTATAAGGCAGAACTGAATTAAGAGTTTAACTGACTCATGTAGAGCTGTAAGTTGCCATGACACAGCCATTTAACCAGATTTGAAAGCACATTTGATAGACACCATATCTTCTCCTACTCCCAGATGGAGAAAATGTCTGATTCCGTCCCTATCATGGAGGAGACTTCCCACGCCACAGAAATGGCTAGCACATCTTCCCAAACTTACACAACAGTGAATAGATTTAGGTGTAATTAGTTTCATTTTAAATGGCACCATTCTTTGAAGATATAACTTTCAAACTGGTTAATGGCAATGTGATTTCAATGTCTCTGTCTCAGTTTTATTCAAATGGGATAATATCAGTGCCAATCTCACAGACTTTTATGATATTATAGTGCTTGGCATATTTTAAGCTCTTCATATATGTTAACTATTGTTATGATTATATACAAAGAATCAACATATAAATGTATAACATGTATATGTTTATATACTACTAGTGTTCATACGGAGAAGGCAATGGCACCCCACTCCAGTACTCTTGCCTGGAGAATCCCATGGACGGAGGAGTCTGGTAGGCTACAGTCCATGGGATCGAGAAGAGTCGGACACGACTGAGCGACTTCACTTTGACTTTTCACTTTCATGCACTGGAGAAGGAAATGGCAACCCATTCCAGTATTCTTGCCTGGAGAATCCCAGGGACAGAGGAGCCTGTTGGGCTGCCGTCTATGGGGTCCCACAGAGTCGGACACGACTGACGCGACTTAGCAGCAGCAGCAGCAGCAGCAGTGTTCATAAGGCTGAGATCATAGGATCTGGCATTGTATGCCTGGAAAGTTGAATTTCCTGAGGGGTAATTGATAACCACAGATAAGAAATTAGAAGCCAAGATGGGGGAATTCTGTAAACATTTAAGGAAAACAAAGGAGAAGTATGAAGGAATTAGTGATGCAGAAAGATGCTTTTGTAAGTATAGGAGAATATTAGCTGGAGTAGGTGTGTATCAAATATTTAGAGTAGGAGTAGATGGCAGAGGTTTAAAGCAGGACCTGAAATACTGAAATAAATCAGGAGCAGTCTAGGGAGGTTACTGAGGAAGCAGTGCAGCCCAGAGAAGTTTGAGAAACCTCTTTCCGTTCTCGGCTTCTCACATATTTATCATAGGATCTATACCTCTTTCTTATTTGTTTATATTTCCATCTTCCTCGAGGGCTATTCACAATGGACTCACCCAGGAGCCTTTTAGAAATGCAGAATCTCAACCCCACCTCTGACCTAATGCATCTGCAGTGGGGCATTAACCAATACCCAGATGTTTCCCATGCAGTCAGAGTTTGAGAAGCAGCGCTTTCCTAGACTTTAAGCTTCTAGTGTGGTGCCTGGCACGTAGTCAGCGTTTAATGGAAGTAATTGAATAAATTAAGTTAAATTCCTGGAGGCCACTGAATAGTTTCAGGTGGAGATGGAAAAAGTAATTTTAATCCCAAACCAAAACCTTCACCTAGAGCTAAACTTCTGACAACAGAAAAATCATCTGCTTTGTCCAAGGGATAGAAATAAGGTTCTGTGGGAAAACAGAGGCTTGGAGCTAGTGTGCAGGTGACTCTGTGAAGGAAGCCCGGGAAACAGCCTACAGAGATTCCGTGAATATAGTTCCTATCACAAGACTCCTCCCACAGCACTACATGTATTGTGTTCTCAAAACAAATGACGCCTTGTGTCCTGCGCTGAGGAAGCATAGGATCTGGCATTGTATGCCTGGAAAATTGAATTTCCTGAGGGGTGGTTGATAACCACAGATGAGAAATTAGAAGCCAAAATGTGTCGCTGAGGGAGGGAGAAGTGTGTGGCTGTGGCAGAGGCCTGGGGGTGGGGAGGCAAGTGTGGGTTTGTTTAGAGAATTACCTCAAGGATCTTAAGCTGCAAAAGGATTGAGTGGACGAGGCCCCTCCTCATTGCTCCTGGGACACATTTTTAGATGCACGTATGAACTGCCACTTAAACAAAATGATTCACCTTGATATCTGCTTTTGGAGTTTACCCTAACTTATTGGGTGTGCTGACAAGGATTTTGAAGTATTTTCTCAAAATATAAATTTAAAATATTCATTTTCCAGACTTTCTTTTAAAAAATAGTATCCCTAATTAGAAATTTTGGAGTAACATATACACACTATTATATTTAAACAACAAGGACATAAAGGACCTACTTAGAGCACAGGGAACTATACTCAACATTTTGTAATAATCTATATGGGAAATGCTATTTCATCCTGAAAGATGATGCTGTGAAAGTGCTGCACTCAATATGCCAGCAAATTTGGAAAACTCAGCAGTGGCCACAGGACTGGAAAAGGTCAGTTTTCATTCCAATCCCTAAGAAAGGCAATGCCAAAGAATGCTCAAACTACCACACAATTGCACTCATCTCACACGCTAGTAAAGTAATGCTCAAAATTCTCCAAGCCAGGCTTCAGCAACATGTGAACCGTGAACTTCCTGATGTTCAAGCTGGTTTTAGAAAAGGCAGAGGAATCAGAAATCAAATTGCCAACATCCGCTGGATCCTGGAAAAAGCAAGAGAGTTCCAGAAAAACATCTATTTCTGCTTTATTGACTATGCCAAAGCCTTTGACTGTGAGGATCACAATAAACTGTGGAAAATTTTGAAAGAGAAGGGAATACCTGACCACCTGATCTGCCTCTTGAGAAATCTGTATGCAGATCAGGAAGCAACAGTTAGAATTGGACATGGAACAACAGACTGGTTCCAAATAGGAAAAGGAGTATGTCAAGGTTATATATTGTCACCCTGCTTATTTAACTTATATTCAGAGTACATCATGAGAAACGCTGGACTGGAAGAAACACAAGCTGGAATCAAGATTGCCGGGAGAAATATCATAACCTCAGATATGCAGATGACACCACCACCCTTATGGCAGAAAGTGAAGAGGAACTAAAAAGCCTCTTGATGAAAGTGAAAGTGGAGAGTGAAAAAGTTGGCTGAAAGCTCAACATTCAGAAAACGAAGATCATGGCATCCGGTCCCATCACTTCATGGGAAATAGATGGGGAAACAGTGGAAACAGTGTCACACTTTATTTTTTTGGGCTCTAAAATCACTGCAGATGGTGATTGTAGCCATGAAATTAAAAGACACTTACTCCTTGGAAAGAAAGTTATGACCAATCTAGATAGCATATTCAAAAGCAGAGACATTACTTTGCCAACAAAGGTCCATCTAGTCAAGGCTATGGTTTTTCTTGTGGTCATGTATGGATGTGAGAGTTGGACTGTGAAGAAAGCTGAGCGCCAAAGAATTGATGCTTTTGAGCTGTGGTGTTGGAGAAGACTCTTGAGAGTCCCTTGGACTGCAAGGAGATCCAACCAGTCCATTCTAAAGGAGATCAGCCCTGGGATTTCTTTGGAGGGAATGATGCTGAAGCTGAAACTCCAGTACGTTGGCCACCTCATGGGAAGGGCTGACTCACTGGAAAAGACTCTGATGCTGGGAGGGATTGGGGGCAGGAGGAGAAGGGGATGACAGGGGATGAGATGGCTGGATGGCATCACTGACTCGATGGACATGAGTCTGAGTGAACTCCAGGAGTTTGTGATGGACAGGGAGCCCTGGTGTGCTGCGGTTCATGGGGTCGCAAAGAGTCGGACACGACTGAGCAACTGAACTGAACTAATATGGGAAAACAACCTGAAAAAGGATATCTATATCTGTATATCTATATATATATCTGAATCAATTTGCTGTACACCTGAAATTAACACACATTGAAAATCAACTATACTTCAAAAAAAAAACACAAAACACAAAAAACAACAACATAGTATCTGTGTGCTTTAACTCAGCTTTGAAAAACCAGAATCACCTTTCGTCCTTTCCCCTAACATAAAATCTGCCCTTAATCCTCATCTAACCTCTGTCTTGTGTAAGTTCCTCCTTTTATATTTCTAGAGCCACTCCTCTGATTCAGAAGTCTGGAGTAGTCTCATCGCTGGAGATCTGGCAACAAGGTTGTATCTCTGAAATCAGGTAGAACTGGCCTTGACTTTCTGCTCCATTCCTTGTTATATACATGACCTTAAATTACTTATCCTCTCTGCTTCAGTTTCTTCACTTGAAAAAAATGGCTATAATGGTGGCTTTTTCCCTCATAAGATCTTCACATAAAAGTAGGATAGTGTTTGCATGTAAATTAACCGCATACGAATAGCTCGGAGCAGAGTCTGGAGCTGGACTTCTTGGGTGAATGCTTCACTAATGCTAGCTAGCTCTGTGTCCTTGGGGAAACTGTATCACTAATCTCTGACTCAGTTTTCTTATTTGAAAAGTGGGGATAAAGACAGTATTTACCTCACAGAGATTTAGTGAGAAATGAGCAAAGTGCTTCATAGCGTCTGGTGCATTGTAAGTGCTGTACATGTGTTTCTTAATTTCAAAAATGCACACAAGACATGCTCAGTAATTGTTTTCCTACTGGTTATCCTTATTTTCATACTGCATCAGTTCATCCCATCGATCTCTTATGAATCTTCCTAACACACCGCTCTCAGGATTAGTTTGAATGATGTGGCCACAAAGAACAAGCCACTAACCAACAGCAGCTTAACCTACAGTGTATCTACTATTTGCTTAACTGGTCGTCTGGGAATAGGCAGTCCTGGAATTGACTCCGCAGTTCAATAATGTCGTCAAAGACCCAGGCTTCTTGAATCTTATCACTTAACCATCATCTGTGAGTGTGAGAGATCATTTTTCAAGATTGCCACTGAAGCTCTAAACACTGTCTGTATCTGTACACAACAGAACTCACAGGGTGAGTTCAGCAAGGGGAACCAATGAGGGAGAGAGTATAATGATTTTCCCTTTGTATATCTTTCTCTTTAAAAAAAACTTATTTTCCTGGCTGTTGCTGCTGCTAAGTCATTTCAGTCGTGTCCGACTCTGTGTGACCCCATAGACGGCAGCCCACCAGGCTCCCCCATCCCTGGGATTCTCCAGGCAAGAACACTGGAGTGGGTTGCCATTTCCTTCTCCAATGCATGAAAGTGAAAAGTGAAAGTGAAGTCGCTCAGTCGTTTTCCTGGAGCACTCAGTAAATCTTCCTTACAAATCATTGCTCAGATTTCAGTTACATTGTCAGAGCTGGTGGTCTTCATCCCTTAAAACTGGGCAAACCAAAGGAAGGATGGCTGTGGAAGGACATTAACAGTGTCTGGCCACACTTTAATCACGTCACTTTCTTGTCCTGCTTTAAATATTTTCATGGCACCTCATTGCCTGCCAAAAAAGCCAGAGCCTTCCTAGTTAGTTATTGAAACTCCTCCTCCATGAGAGGTAGCACTTTCCACGGGCTTACCTCGACAGGCCTCTTTCTTAAGTCTGTACTGGTGCTAAGCCATTCTACCAGCCATGAGCTATATGGCCTTATATTTTCCTGTCCTCCTCTTCCTAGGTTTTATTGTCTGTAATGTTTGTTAGTTCTCCCTTTCCAACCACCGTGGCATACATTCTTCACTGCTCATCTCTGCATGTGAACATGCAACCTTTCATTAAAGATACAGACCAAATGTCTTCTCCTCTACTAAAACCTTGTCTTATCTTCCAAAGCAGAAACACTTTTCTTTCCTTCACATTCTTCATGTTGTTTTATGTTATTTCAATATTCAGATATTAAGGCATTTTTGTTATGGAAAGGGGCTATATATTTTTCACCTTTGTGTCCCATTTCCCTTAGCCATACTTAGTCATTATAATAACAAATATAAAACTATTTATTATTTACTACTTAATGGGCATGTAGGACATTGAGCACTTTACATGTATCCTCTCATCACACTAACCTTTTAAAAGTGTGATTATTTCCTTTTGAAGAGGGATAAACTGAAGTTAACGTTTCTCAGGTAGCACTAGTGTTAAAGAACCTGCCTGCCAATACGGGAAACATAAGAGACTTTAACCTAGGGTTAATCCCTAGGTCAGGAAGATCCCCTGGAGGAGGGCATGGCAACCCACTCCGGTATTCTTGCCTGGAGAACCCCATGGACAGATGAGCCTGGCAGGCTACAGTTCATTGGGTCGCAGAGTCAGGCATGAGTGAAGTGACTTAGCATACACACATGCAAATTGAAGTTAACGGAGATTTAGTAACTTACTTTACGGCACCAGATTTTGAGTGGCTGTGTTTAAGTATTCCGTGACCTATATTTTCAAACAATATACTGTGTGCCTCCTTAATGTAATACTTCTTGAAGTAGTAAGTCTTCATTACATTTTTATTTAATGAAAAAATATTTGTATAAATTGGTTAATAAATATCACCAGGCAATATAATATGTACCCTGTTCCTACTTTTCCCTCCCTTAGATTAATCCCCCCCCCCAAAATTGTATTTTTAATGTAGATTAAATTCCCTGGATACCTTCCCCATTCTTTCTCAAATTGCTTTAGCTATGTAGTTTTTTTATTCATTCAACAAAAACAAATACCTGTATTAACTGAACACAAGTTGCTTGCCTGTGTCAAGCAGTGTACTAAGTCATAATACTTTTGGCTTAATCTAGCCACTGCAACAGAAAACAGCTTAAACACATAGTTGTCTTTATTTATGTCCCTTAACATTTGGTAGGTATTTGCTAGGTGTGTGCAGCAGCTTATTGATGTTGGATCTCAGGATTGATATCTTTGCAGTTTGCTAGAACTATCCCTCCTGGTTGCAGTCTGGATACTGTAACTCCAGATATCACATCCTCATACAACATACAGAAGATATTCCACATTTCTCATTATATCTTAAGGGTGGAATTGAATTACAAGCCTCCTCCTAGATAGCTAGTTCCATCTTCCCTGAGATCAAGAACCTCCTGATACCTGAGCTAAATTAGTGTCTGCTATGTAAGAGGAGAAGAGAAATAGTTTTCAGTCACCAACAAAAATTTTTTCCAAATGAGTAATACAGAAATGAATAAGAGGAGCATAACTCCTGTCTTGATGAAGCTGACTCCTAGCAAGGGAGATAGTAATTTAAAAAAACAAAGCTAAACTGAAATTATATGTTGCTATGTGTGATGTTGTTGTTCTTGTTAGGTCACTAAGTCCTGTCAGATGATTTGTGATCTCATGGGTTGCAGTATGACAGGCTCCTCTACCCTCCACTATCTCCTTGAGTTTGCTCAAATTCACATCCATTGAGTCAGTGATGCTATCTAACCATCTCATCCTCTGCTGCCCCTTTTCTTTTTGTCTTCAGTCTTTCTGAGCATCATGGTCTTTTCTAGCGGGTTGACTCTCTACTATATGGCCAAAGTACTAGAGCTTCAGTTTCAGCATTAGTCCATCCAATGAATATTGAAGGTTCATTTCCTTTAGGATGGACTTGTTGGATCTCCTTGCAGTCCAAGGGACTCTCAAGAGTCTTATCCAGCACCACAATTTGAAAACATCAGTTTTTCAGCTCTCAGCCTTCTTTATGGTCGAACTCTTACATCCATGCATGACTACTGGAAAAACCATAGCTTTGACTATACGCATCTTTGTTGGCAATGTGATGACTCTACTTTTTAATACGCTGTCTAGGTTGGTCATAATTTTTCTTCCAAGGAGCAAGCATCTTTTAATTTCATGGCTGCAGTCACCATCTACAGTGATTTTGGAGCCGAAGAAAATAAAGTCAGCCACTGCTTCCACTTTCCCCCTTCTATTTGCATGAAGTTGTGGGACTGGATGCCATGATCTTAGTTTTTTGAATGTGGAGGTTTGTTTTCTTTTTCAGCTTTAAACCAACTTTGTGATTTTTATTGATGGGCAACAACTGTATACTCCTAGCTATCGCTAACTGTGTACATTAGAAACGTGGCATCATAGAAGAGCAGACAGCAGAATAAGACAGCAGCCGGAGGGAAATACCAATCTTCATTGTTTTGCTCCTTTTTCATTATGTGTACACAGAAGCATGAATGCACTTTGAAATCTTTTAATGGCAATAAAATTACAATCACCTTTCTATGTGACTGACATTGTAACTTCAAATATTTGATCTGCCATGTGTATGTAAGCAGCTTCTCCTTGCACAATTATTAAAATGTATTTTTCCTGTTAGGAACCAGCAACTTTTTTTGTGTTTGTTTATCTTTTGAGGAACTATTTCTTCTCTGGTAACTGGCTTGTTTTTGTTATTGATCAAAAACTAAAGGGTGAGGGATGAAAGTGTGATGGATTTAAAAATTTATCTTTTTTAAGGAAAGATAAAATTCATTTTCACAAATTTACAATTGTTGTTGCTGGTGCAGGACTTACTCTACTATGTAATTAGACCGGGAATCAAACGCAAGTTACCCTTCTTACTCAGAAATCACTATTATTTCAGAAATGGATTTCTCATGTATTTTCTTGAATCAAGCGACAGTCTGTTTCACCAGATGATTTTGATTTGGAAGCTAGAAGTCAGTGGAAGCTATGCTGTGCACAAACCACAAGGCGTCTCCTTTCACTCTAGCCCATTTTTGCGATAAGGATAAAGAGTCTGTCCTTTAAGAGCCACTAAAGAGAAGAGGGGAGGTGGTGAGAGCGGAGCCTACAAGCAGCCTAGGCGCGGCTACAGCAGGTCCACACAACTGTGGCGCGCGGAGGTGGGCTGCGAGCTCTGCGGTGGGCGTCGCTCCTGCTGCTGGCTGATGGCCTTGACGGTCCGGCTGATCACCGTGACCATCTGGCTGATCATCCTGACAGTTGGGCTGATCACCGTCACAGTCTGCTCGTCAGTGTGCCGCCAGCCCTTGAGCCTGATCTGGGAGATGTCCTGTGGCAGCCCGTGGCGCTGCCGCAGTGGTGGTAGACCACTGCAAACAGCCTATAGGCTCTGTGGCATTTAAAGTTCTTATTTTTAAGCCCCGGAGAGAGCAGTCTTAGTTACTCATTTCCAAGTCCGCAGGATATTCAGCATTTCTGATGCGCTTCTGACAGCCCCCAGTCTTGTACACGAACCGCTTGAGGTGCAGCAGGAGCATAAGACGGAGCTTTTCCAGAGTCACTCTCCAGCTGATCTCCACCTCTTGTTCAGTTTTGGTGGTGTCACCCTGGACAGACTCTCTGGCCACCAGGCTCCCCAGTGCATTCTGGACAGTGCATATCTTGTTGGACTGGATTTCCAGATGCAGATTGAAGAACAGCTGCCCAGTGGCAGACTCTTGAACTCTGCTGGTAAACCACAGACCTGATGTGTCTACCAAAAAATGCCAGCGATGGGGGTCTGAACAAAGGCCACCTGATGAGTGACTGTGGTCTTGTTTCCGGGGCCTGCTTACTCCCACTTGTCCTCACTTCCTTCTTCTGGTTCTTCCTGCTCCTCTTTGTTCACTGAGTGGCTTTTGGGTCCACTGGAAACAGTAAGGTTTTCATTATTTGGTGATAGAAGTTTCTTTTGGTTCTGCATTTCCTCATGGAGTCCATTTAGAATGAAACCTGAGTACTCCTCAGCATCTTCTTGCCCATCCTCTTCAGACAGGCTCCACTTGATCACCGTCAGGAGTCTACAAATATAAGTGGGTTCAAAGGCAGCTCTGGGGCAGATATCCCTCATGATTTTATCCCTAAGACCTTGTCTGGGTTTTGGAGGTACTGGCATATTAGTAAACTCATTCATTAGCTAAACAAAGCTGTCTGTCATGGGTGTGGATGTATAAGGGCTTTGCACTTTTAAATACAGGGGAATGAACTTCATCAGGTGATATATTGGTGGGCAAGCTACCAACGCCTGCAGTGTGGCTTTGATGTAGCACCAATTTCCTGTGTAGATCAGCTCACAGGGTTGCAACGACACTGGTTTATGAATCAGGGTGGTGTTCTCCAGGAACTCTGCAATCTTTATGGCTTCGGGATCCTCTGAAACTGGAACCAGCCCTTCCTTGACTTCTGCCTGCTTTTCAGAGATGAAGGGAGATGTGGTGGAAGGGGAATTCTTAGTTTCCACAGAAACCACAGGCAAGGAGGAAGAATAGAGTTAGAATCATGAAAAAGACTGGCCCATGACTTGGTGGGCTGACTGGTGGGCACCGTGCCCACTGCAGAGGCTGGGGCATCCACAGGAGGTGGGGTGCTCTAGGCCTTGCTGGGGCCGAGTTCGAGCTCTCCATGGTGTGCAACTCCACCCCACTGGCAGCTGTGCCCTCAACCAAGGATTCAAGTATTTGTCCCTTAGCGACTCCAAGGCTCTCAGTAGTCTCAGTCCCCATGGAAGGCTGAGCCACAGCTGTCCTCAACAGGGTGTTCCTGCTGGGAGTCAGCCCTGGGGCAGCCCTCAAGCTGCTCTGCAGTCCTGGCCCCGCCGTCCAGGGCTCGGGGAAAGCCTCAGTGAGGTGCGGCATCACTGACAAAGTCTGTGGTGTCCTGAGAGCTGCCCCAAGTCCGGGGGTGGGGGCGCTGAGGGCACATTCCCCATCAAGTCTGCATCCTTGGCGCCTACACTGTTGCAGATTGCTGGGCCAGGTGACCACCGACCAGGCCTTCTGCCGAAGGCCTGCCCTCGGCACTTTCAAGTGACTGTGATATCCAGGAGGAGGTTTTTTCTTCTTTTTGCACTCCCTTTCTCCTGCACAGTTGCACTTATCTCATATGCTAGCAAAGTAATTTAGGATTTCTATTTCTTATAGCTGGACACAGCTTATCTGATACAGTGATATATGAAGGCTATTTCTATTTTTAATTGTCAGAAAGTCTCTGATTTATCACAAATTCTCAAGAAAGATTATTTGTATGACGTATTGTTCAACGAATGTTGTAAAGTACTTTTCTAATGAAAGGAAATCTGCAATCTAATCTTATAAAACAACAGCAAAAAAAATCAGTTTAGGAATAATGTATTAAGTATTTTACTTATCTTAGAATGATATATATTTCCTATTAATGTATTCTTCTACAATTCAAGTTATATATTAATATTAAAACCTCAATGGAATTAATTTTTTGAACTCTCATTTGACAGAAAAAATGCAAATTTTGAAAGTTTATGTCCTATCCTTCCTTTAACTTTGAGTCATTGTATGGACTGAAAATTAGGTCTAGGAAAAGAAGAACTAAAATGGACTGGAATGGGTGAATTTAACTCAGATGACCATTATATCTACTACTGTGGGCAGGAATCCCTTAGATAAGGTAAGAAGAGGTTAATTATCTTTCTGAGACTACACACCTGGTGGGAGGGAAGGAACTAATACAAAAAGCTCCTGATTTCTAGATTAGCATTCTTATATTCTTCGTACCACCTCCTCTAGTGTTCCAGTAGTAAATAAAATTAATTTGAAGTATTAACTTTCATTGTATTGTAATACATCAGTTTTCTCAATTATATTAAGATATCAATAGCATATTCAAAAGCAGAGACATTACTTTGCCAACAAAGGTCCGTCTAGTCAAGGCTATGGTTTTTCCTGTGGTCATGTATGGATGTGAGAGTTGGATTGTGAAGAAGGCTGAGCACAGAAGAATTGATGCTTTTGAACTGTGGTGTTGGAGAAGACTCTTTAGAGTCCCTTGGACTGCAAGGAGATCCAACCAGTCCATTCTGAAGGAGATAAGCCCTGGGATTTCTTTGGAGGGAATGATGCCGAAGCTGAAACTCCAGTACAACCAGAAGGAGATCAGCCCTGGAATTTCTTTGGAGGGAATGATGCTAAAACTGAAACTCCAATACTTTGGCCACCTCATGCGAAGAGCTGACTCATTGGAAAAGACTGATGCTGGGAGGGATTGGGGGCAGGAGGAGAAGGGGACAACAGAGGATGAGATGGTTGGATGGCATCACTGACTCGATGGACGTGAATCTGAGTTAACTCCGGGAGTTGGTGATGGACAGGGAGGCCTGGTGTGCTGTGATTCATGGGGTTGCAAAGAGTTGGACACGACTGAGCAACTGAAATGAACTGAACTGAACTGAATATTTATTCCATTGTACATATGCACTACAAATTCCTTATCCATTTGTCTGTTGATGGACATCTAAGTTGCTTCCATGTACTAGCTATTGTAAACAGTGATGCAATGAATATTGTGTCTCAGGAGGGGCAGCAGTGAGGAGATACCCCTCGTCCAAAGTAAGGAGCAGTGGCTGCACTTTGCTGGAGCAGCCGTGAAGAGATACCCCACATCCAAGGTAAGAGAAACCCAGTCAATAATTTTGTCATACTTTGTTATGCAGCAGTAAATAACCAATACAGTGCCCCTTCCTCGAAATCATGACACAAGCTCTTTTTAGATCAAGGTTGGGAGTTGTTATGTATGACTGTGTTCTAAACTGCTCTCAAAAAGTATCTGTTCTTGGGCTTGCCTGGTGGTGCATTGGATAGGTGTTTGCCTGCCAATGCAAGGGACATGGGTTCGATCCTTGGTCCAGAAGAATTCCACAGGTTGCAGAGCAACTAAGCCTGTGCGCCACAACTATTGAGCCTGTGCTCTGTGTCCCGGGAGCCACAACTACTGAGCCCACAGGCTGCAGCTACTGAAACCCATGTGACTAGAGCCCATGCTCCACAACAGGAGAAGTCACACCCAAACACTGCAACAAAGAGCAGCCCCCTGCTCACTGCGATGCCCTCCAATCAGACATCACGCTCTGTCCATTTCCATATTAATGTGATGTCAATTCCTGTTTCTGTCTTAGGCTCTTTCAAGATGGTCTTGATGACTCCTCACATCTCTGCAGTGCTTCAAAATTAAATAAGATGATATTGAACCTGCATATCAGTTTTTTCATCCAAAGAATCAGTAGAATGTGAAATATTTAAGCCAGAGATAGAGTTGGTGAATGAGCCCGTGAATCCTTTAGGAGACCCTCTAAGTAACTGCAGGTAAAGCTGCCCAGCTGGCTTATTCTGCTTGGGTTTCTAAGATTCGTATGTCCTGGCCAACACCTCCCGCACATGGATACCCACTCACATGCTCAGTTTGACTCACCCTGGTCAGAGCCCTGGGTCCCCATGCAGGGTCTCTCACCAGCACCGGGATCTGTCTGTTACCTCACTCCAGCCAGACCTGCTCCAGGAGACTGGACCCAGCCCGCCCTCTCTTGAGTCCTGACACTGGTAACATAAGTTATAGCAGATAGTACCTGCTTCATCTCTCTCATGTAACCAAAGGGTCAGCCAGGGCTTCCTCCCTCTCAGACAGTGGGAATTCCTACCCACAGGCCAGTGCCTATCTGGACCCTCCCTTTGGTTCCCCACAGCCTCTACTCTTCTCAGAAGGTTTAACATCCATCTCTCCCTTTACACCAGTTTCTACAAGAAATCCAACCAAATGAAATAGGCTGTGATGGTCTGTGGATTTTTACTTCATGCTGGGAGGGTCTGGAAACATGAGGGTCTCCATGCAGCTGTCACTGTCTGGGCCCCTCTGCCTTTTCACCGCCTGGTGTCCTCTCAGGGGACCCGATGTGCTGAGCACACTCCAGTCTGCCCTGGTACTCACAGCAGTGCCTCTGCCAGGAGTTCTGGGTTATGAAGTTTCCTCTTTCTTATTATACTTGCTTTGGATACAGTTTCTAGAATGATCCGGTCTGATATCTTATAAGTTCCTCTTCTCACCTATTCAGCTGCCTTCCCCCAGTAGCAAAAAGTAACACACTGGTTTCCTTGGTGTGTGTGCCCAGAAGTGGGATTGCTGTGTTGTATGACAGTTGTATTTAAGTTTTTTAAGGAATGTTCACACTATTCTCCAGAGTGGCTGTACCAGTATGCATTCCCACCAACAAAAAGATTCCCCTTTCTCTACACCTTCTCCAGCATTTACTGTTTGCAGACTTTTTGATGGCAGCCATTCTGACCAACATGAGATGATATCTTATTGTGGTTCTGATTTGTATTTCTCTAATAATGAGTGATGTTGAGCATCTTTATATGTGTTTATTATAAAGGCTCATTTCTATAAACATGTTCTATGTAATCTACTCTACTTATAATTCCAAATTGGTAACTGTTTTTGATTTGTAATAGTCTCTTTCAAATATTTCTATTTCAAATTATTTACTAGGATCAGGTAGAAAGCTTCCATATGGATGAGTTTTAATTAAAATACCCGTGTGCCATGCACCGGAAAAGCATATTTTAAAGAGAAGTGCAAACAGACTATCACAATGAAAAAAATTCCATCTTTCTGGTGGCTAGAAACAGGACTAAGATGAAGCATGATTCTAAAACCAGCAATGTTTTTCATAAATCATGAGATTATCATTAACAACATTCTTATTACAAATGCCACTGTGATGTTCTTGCTTGTAGTGTGATAAGGGCTGCATCAGCAGGGTTGGTTTTGTGGCGTGAAGTGCTTAGTGTTCCATTTGCCCTGCAGGGTCTTCTGTGACAAACATGCTTCATCCATCCAATAACCAAAGTCAGCCATATGCAAATGTGGGCAACACTGATGATTTTCTACATATGTTTCCGAATATTAATAGATAAATGTTATATTTATTTCCTTTAATCTATTGTTGGTTACTTTTAGCTCTTTTTTCATCTCCTCCACAACAAAAACATATACTGTAAATGACTATTAATTTGGGGCATTTTTTTAGTAAATTCTTTGTCTTCTCTAATGTTAAAAGGCAATAGTAGCACTTAACCTTTGGCTTAAAAAAACATGATTCAATCGAGTTAAACTGCTGTTCTCCCAGAACTTAAAAAGTAAAATACCAATATAAATATGTGGTAATTATCACCAGAACTGTTCATTTTTAACTATTAAATTTAAACAAAGAGCAATTGCTGTTTGTTCATGCAAAACAAACAGTGCCTGCTTAAGATCTTTTTGATTAATTTGTCTCTCTGTGTGCAGATCCAAGAGAAAGCATCACCTTGGCCTCAGCACACACATCTATGAAATGGAAAAAACTTTGCTGTCCCAGTCAATTGTTAGGATTTTCCCAAAGCAGGGGTTTAGTGGTAAACAATGGAGTGGGGGGAAGTCCAAATCCTGGTGAACAGGCCAACATACCCAGGGTCTGGCAAATGCAGCCTAGTTCTAGGACCAGCATCAGGAAAAAGGAGGTGCTTTGCTATTGGTCTTCCCTAGTGACTCAGTTGGTAAAGAATCTGCCTGCAATGCAAGAGACCTGGGTTTGATCCCTGGGTCAGGAAGATCCTCTGGAAAAGGAAATGGCAACCCACTCTAGTACTCTTGCCTGGAGAATTCCATGGACAGAGGAGGCTGGCAGGCTATGGTCCATGGGATCACAAAGAGTCAGACATGACTTTAAGACTAACTTTTACTTTTTGCTATTGCGGGAAGGCAGCTGAATAGGTGAGAAGAGGAACTTATAAGATATCAGACCGGATCATTCTAGAAACTGTATCCAAAGCAAGTATAATGAGAAAGAGGAAACTTCATAACCCAGAACTCCTGGCAGAGGCACTGCTGTGAGTACCAGGGCAGACTGGAGTGTGCTCAGCACATCGGGTCCCCTGAGAGGACACCAGGTGGTGAAAAGGCAGAGGGGCCCAGACAGTGACAGCTGCATGGAGACCCTCGTGTTTCCAGACCCTCCCAGCATGAAGTAAAAATCCACAGACCATCACAGCCTATTTCATTTGGTTGGATTTCTTGTAGAAACTGGTGTAAAGGGAGAGATGGATGTTAAACCTTCTGAGAAGAGTAGAGGCTGTGGGGAACCAAAGGGAGGGTCCAGATAGGCACTGGCCTGTGGGTAGGAATTCCCACTGTCTGAGAGGGAGGAAGCCCTGGCTGACCCTTTGGTTACATGAGAGAGATGAAGCAGGTACTATCTGCTATAACTTATGTTACCAGTGTCAGGACTCAAGAGAGGGCGGGCTGGGTCCAGTCTCCTGGAGCAGGTCTGGCTGGAGTGAGGTAACAGACAGATCCTGGTGCTGGTGGGAGATCCTGCATGGGGACCCAGGGCTCTGACCAGGGTGAGTCAAACTGAGCATGTGAGTGGGTATCCATGTGCGGGAGGTGTTGGCCAGGACATACGAATCTTAGAAACCCAAGCAGAATAAGCCAGCTGGGCAGCTTTACCTGCAGTTACTTAGAGGGTTCTCCTAAAGGATTCACGGGCTCATTCACCAACTCTGTCTCTGGCTTAAATATTTCACATTCTACTGATTCTTTGGATGAAAAAACTGATATGCAGGTTCAATATCATCTTATTTAATTTTGAAGCACTGCAGAGATGTGAGGAGTCATCAAGACCATCTTGAAAGAGCCTAAGACAGAAACAGGAATTGACATCACATCAATACGGAAATGGACAGAGCGTGATGTCTGATTGGAGGGCATCGCAGTGAGCAGGGGGCTGCTCTTTGTTGCAGTGTTTGGGCTTCTCATTGTGGTGACTTCTCCTGTTGTGGAGCATGGGCTCTAGTCACATGGGTTTCAGTAGTTGCGGCCTGTGGGCTCAGTAGTTGTGGCTCCCAGGACACAGAGCACAGGCTCAATAGTTGTGGCGCACAGGCTTAGTTGCTCTGCAACCTGTGGAATTCTTCTGGACCAAGGATCGAACCCATGTCCCTTGCATTGGCAGGCAAACACCTATCCAATGCACCACCAGGCAAGCCCAAGAACAGATACTTTTTGAGAGCAGTTTAGAACACAGTCATACATAACAACTCCCAACCTTGATCTAAAAAGAGCTTGTGTCATGATTTCGAGGAAGGGGCACTGTATTGGTTATTTACTGCTGCATAACAAAGTATGACAAAATTATTGACTTAAAACAATATTTATTATTTCACAGTTTGTATGGATCAGAAACCTGGACATGGCTTACTTAATTGAGGCCTCTGTTTCAAGGTTTGCAATCAAGGTACCAGCTGGGCTGCAGAACTCTCAAGGCTCAGCTGGTGAATATCCAGTTCCATATTCACTCAGTTGATATTGACAAGATTCAGTTTCTTGTGGATTGTTGGCCAGAGGAAGCCCTCAATTTCTTGCAATGTGGGCCTCTTCCTAGGGCAACTGACAACATGGTGTCTAGCATTTATCAGAATGAGGAAGAGAGAGCAAGAGGAGACAAGCAAATCAAAAATTGGAGTCTTTTATAACCTAGCCTTGGAAATGGCATTCCATCATTTGCTAGCACAGGTCACAGGTCCAGCCAACTCTCAAGAGTCCAGCCCACCCTCACACACACATAGGTGGAGAGTTGGGGATCAGTTTATAAGCTGTTTAGCACAAGCAGTAAAACACAGAACAATGAGCTCCATTAAAAATCTTTCAATCTGGGGAAACATCAAAGGTGGGTTCTGAAGTTGTAGGCAAAGGGGAGCGTGAAAGCCTGGGTAAAAGGAGATTCCTTCTGTTTAGGCATCAACAGTGAGGGAATGAGAACATATTCCAGAAGGTGGCAAAATAGAAACACTGGTGGGATTTCTCAAGAAACATGTGAGACATCTGCTGGGCAAAGAATTATAAGATTAAAATCCACTTTGCTGTTAATGGTTCATTAATCAGAATTCTTTTGCCTCTTGAAAATCTAGGGGGTTAGAAGTCACAGCTGGATGCAGGCTCTCTCCACAAGGATCTTATATACAGCTTCTGATAGTTCCCAACTCTCATCCTCCTGTTTAATAATCCCCCAATATTTCTGTCTGTAACATACACCCAAGCCACAAAAGGATTGGTTGTCCTAACTTCTGTTACATGCCCACTACACAGCACCATCACTTTTCTGACAAAGGTCTGTACAATCAAAGTTATGATTTTTCCAGTAGTTATGCATGGATGTGAGAGTTGAACCATAAAGAAGGCTGAAGTGAAGTGAAATGAAAGTAGCTCAGTTATATTTAACTCTTTGTGATCCCATGGACAATTATACAGTCCATGGAATTCTCCAGGCCAGAATACTGGAGCAGGTAGCCATTCCCTTCTCCAGGGGATCTTCCCAACCCAGGGATCGAACCCAGGTCTCCCGCATTGCAGGCGGATTCTTTACCAGCTGAGTCACAAGGGAAGCCCAAGAATACTGGAGTGGGTAGCCTATCCCTTCTCCAGCAGATCTTCCTAACTCAGTAATCAATCAGGGTCTCCTGCATTGAAGGCGGATTTTTAAGAACTAGGCTGAACACTGAAGAACTGATGCTTTTGAACTGTGGTGTTGGAGAAGACCCTTGAGAGTCCCTTGGACTGCAAGGCGATCAAACCAGTCCATCCTAAAGGAAATCAATCTTGAATATTCATTGGAAGGACAGATGTTGAAGCTGAAGCTCCAATATTTCAGTCACCTGTTGTGAAGAGCTGACTCATTAGAAAAGACCCTGTTGCAGGGAAAGATTGAAGGCAAGAAGAGACAGGGACAACAGAGGATGAGATGGCATCACCAACTCAATGGACCTGAGTTTGAGCAAGCTCTGGGAGATGGTGATGAACAGGGAAGCCTGGAGTGCTACAGTCCATGTGGTCACAAAGAGTCGGACAGGACTGAGTGACTGAACAACAACAACAACAGCAGAGCCAATCATTGTGTCCAGGAGGGTGCAGTGTCATGACTGGCCTACCTGGAGACTCATCTTACTTGTAGAACTAAAGGCTGAGGTCACTGCTTGCAGTCATTCATACAGCCCCCCAGATATTTCCACTTTCCTTCCAAGCACACAGTAGGGTTGCAATTCTCTTTCATTGGGATAACTCATGACCATGTGACTTTGACCAATGAAAGGGAGCAGAAGGGATGGATGCCACTTAAAAAAATAACATTCTTATTGAGATGTAATTCACAAACCATAAAATACACTCTCTTCAATTGTACAGTTCTGTGGTTTTCAGTATATTCACAGAGTTGTTCATTTATCTTCTCCATCTGGTTCTGGGAAGTTTTCATCACTC
Source organism: Bos grunniens (assembly GCF_055505025.1). Lineage (NCBI taxonomy): Eukaryota > Metazoa > Chordata > Mammalia > Artiodactyla > Bovidae > Bos > Bos grunniens. The sequence goes on along the minus strand of NC_141176.1, from coordinate 2,267,639 downwards.
CAAAGTGAAACCTAATGTTCAGCAGCAGTTGCTCTATCACCAGCCCCTGTCCAATGCTAATTTATTTTCTGTCTCTACAGACTTGCCTATTCCAGATGCTTCATACAATGTGTGGCCATTCATGACTGGCTTCTTTCAATGAACATAATGATTCCAAGGTCATCCCAGTTGTAGTATGATCAGTATTTCACTCCTTTCTATGGTGGAGTAATATTTCAGTGTATGGATTTACTGCATTTTGTTTATCCGTTCATTCACTGATGGACATTTTGGTTGTCTCCACTGTTAGCTGTCATGAATAATGCCGCTATGAACATTTGTTTACAGGTTTTTGTTCTTTTCATTTCTTTTGCATATATACTCAGGAGTGAGATTGCTGGGTAATGTGGTAACTCTATGTTTATCTTTTTGAGGAACTGCTAAGCTGTTTTCTAAAGCAGCTGAACTATTTTACATCCCCACCAGCAGTGTATAAGTGTTTCAGTTTCTCCACCAACACTTATAATTTTCTGTCTTTTAAATTTAACTATCCTTGTGGGCACCTTGTTGCGATTTTGGTTTGCATTTCTTTAATGACTAAAGATGTTGAATATCTTTTCATGTGCCTGTTGGTCATTTATACATTTCTTTGGAGAAGTGTCTTTTTAAATCATTTGCCCATTTTTAACTGGATTGTCTTTTTATTGTTGAGTGTTGAGTTCTTTATATATTCTGGATACAGGTCCCTTGTCAGACATACTGTCTGCATATATGTTCTCACATTGCTTCGTTGTCTTTTTACTTTCTTGAAGATCAAAGTTTTTCATTTTAATGAAGTCTAATTTTATTTATTTTTTTCTTTTGTGTCATAAAGAAGGAAACATTTTTGTTAGTGTCATACATACCTGAGATCATGAAAATTTAATCCCATTTTAAGAGTTTTATAATATTAGCTTTTTCATTTAATTTTGCATGTTACTTTTACATTTTTATTTTATATTTTACATTTAGTTTACATTTAGGTCTATGATCCATTTTGGATTAATTTTTCTATACAATATGAGGTAGTTATTCAACTTTATTCTTTTTTATGTGAGTATGTAATTATCTCAACACCATGTTAAAAAGACCATTTTTCAAATTGATAATAAGTGTAAAGATTTAATTCTGGGTTCTCAATTCAGTTTTATTGATGTTTAGCCTTCTGCTAGTAAATATGTGTACTTCCTTAGTAAGTTTTTCAAAGAATAATTTTTAAGTAATTTTATTTATTTATTTGTTTTTGGTTGCACTGAGTCTCTGCTGTGTTGCACAGTCTTTCTCTAGTTACAGGGAAGGGGCTACTCTTTGTGTGGTGAGCTGGCTTCTCACTGCAGTGGCTTTTCTCCTTGGAGCACAGGCTCTAGGCGTGAGGGCTTCAGTAGTTGCGGCGTGCAAGCTCAGCAGTTGTGGCACACCAGCTTGGTTTTCCCACAGCATGGGGAATCTTCCTGGCCAGGGACTGGGCCCATGTTCCCTGCATTGGCAGGTTTATTCTACCCACTGTGCCACCAGGGAAGTCCATCCTTAGCAAGTTTGAAATCAGTGCACATTTGCCACACTTTATTTCTCTGCTTCTTCATTGCTCCAGATAAGGGCTGAAATAGTAGCCTGAGTTCCAGAGGAAGGAGAATGTGGAGAAAAGCTTGGAACCCAAGCACTCCAGACATGGTGTGAGTGAGAATTCAACTTTTGCTTGAATTTACTAATATCCAGGATTATGTGCAGGCCTGTTCTGAAAAATTCAACACTAAAATTGACACTCCACATAGAGGGAGGGTGAAGACCCGAGAAAAGTCTGAAGAAAGAAAATGAGGAAGCATGCTGGTCAAGCGAAACTTCAGCTATAGTTTTAAACCCCAAAGGCTATGAACTTGAAATAAGTGTGTGTTGGGGGCCAGAGTGAGGTACTCCGCCTGTGACAAAGGTCATGAGGAAGGAGGCTCGACATACGCAAAGGCGGGATCGAGCCTCAGGAGTCCCCCTGGAACTCCTCGAGCATCTACCCCCATAACCAGAGCCTGCCTACTTTACTACTTTGTGCTTACCTACACCTCTGACTTTACGGGGGGCTGTCCCCCACCACCTCTTTCGGAGAAGGAGTTAACCTAGAGCTCCAGTTAATAATAATTCCTGGGCGTGATAAGAGTGTTTTAACCTACAAACTCCTCTGAAGGTTCTCTAGCCTGCCTGACAGGCTCGTCCAGCCACATGTGATTGCTCACAGCCTCCCAACCGTGAGAGGCACGAGATGCTTTAAACCTTCTAAAAACAGGTTCCTTAGAAAAGTTAGAAAACTATTAGTATAAGTATAATGGGCTAATTAGAAATTGTGTTGGTGAAGGGTTTTTCATTTGTTGAGCCAATGTTTGTTGCTAAGTCTCCATATCCCCTGCCCTTACACACATTAATGAATATATAGAAGGAATAAGTATTAACCTTTGATATTAATCACGCTAGACCTTAGGCTAAGTAAATTCTTTCCTTAACTAAAACCCACTACACCCTCACCCTGTAGGAATGTAACTTTACTTGGGTGGCGTCTGTTTTGAGAATAATCAGCCCTGGAGAAATAAGTGTCCTGATTGACTGACCGCTGTCACAAGGAGAGGGTCGTAAATTGTCAGCAGGCCCCCCTGGCCAGAAGATGATGTAACACCCCTAAGACCTCTGTATACATTTGTGTGAAGCACCTGACTTTAATAAAAGTCAGGACTGCTGTCCCCACGTGACTTTTGTATAACATCTCAGTGTATAAAAACAGACTCTGGAAAATAAAGAATTGGGATCAGTTTCTCGAAATACTGGTCTCCCCATGTCGCTCTCTCTCTCACTCTGGCTGAGTCTCCATCTGGAGCGCGGAACCCACCATGCTTACTAATTATGCCTGGGCTTCTAAGATCCGACTGGGGAGGCCTCAGTGTCTCCTCTCCTTCGGGAGAACGGAAGGACGCCTGCGGCCTACGTAAGTGGTGCAAGCTTCTTGTCTTGAAGTTTTATTGGTCCCCCGCGTAAACCAAGCTACTCAGCCTCTTTTCTCCACTGAATTTTCCTACTGAGCTATCCTTATTCTATTACTCTTTATATCTTTAATTAATATCTAATTGAAGCTATTGTATCCTGATCCTCGCCTATGCCGTCTCTCCTTCGAATACCCTGGATCAGCCGGGGCTGGTCCCCGGCAAGTGTGTTTTATATTTTTTGATGTAACCTGGGAAAATCTCAGTTATCTTACCAATATTAACACTAAAAACTGATTACTATGTCCTGGGTACTGGGGTAATAGGGACTCGGTGTGTAATATGGCATTTCTACCCTCAGGATCTTACATTCTAATTGGGAAGGTTGGATGTATACAAGGAATACAAAGAAGCATACAAGCTACATAATAAGTGATGGTAGAGAGATTTAAGAAGAAAATCTTGGATGATTAAGAAAGATTTCATTGTGTTATGATTTAAGTTGTTCCTGCAGGGAAAAGAAGGATTTAGACCATCAAGAAGGAAGGTGTATAAAAAGTGAGCAGAGGGGCATACAAAGTAGTGCCAACTTACTTGGGAGACAATTAATAAATGTATCAGTTTACCTGGAAAAACAAAATCTTTTGAGAAGTAATCAGGAGAAGAGTTTGGAGGGAAAATTGAAGAGTCTGTGAATGACGAGTCTAAGTTTTATTCTGAGGTAGCGGAACAGCATAAAAACATTTTTGGAAGAAAAATTACGTTTTTGTGAAATTAATCTTATGGCACTGACATTAGAAAAAGAAAAGGTACATCTACTTCATCACCTCTGAAATGACTGTAGATCAAGGCCACTCTTTAATGTATAGAGTAAATTCATCATTACAGTCTTGCAGAGATTTGGAAGTGTCAATTGCTTAACTATTGTTGTCTAAGCTAGAAATATTTCAGGCTACTGTAACAGATTGCCATAAACTGAAATTTTGGAATTGGAGTCTCTCAGTCATGACATCACCAGATGGTCAATACCGAAATCAGATTGATTATATTCTTTGCAGCCAAAGATGGAGAAGCTCTATACAGTCAACAAAAACAAGACCGGGAGCTGACTGTGGCTCAGATCATGAACTCCTTATTGCCAAATTCAGACTTGAAGAAAGTAGGGAAAACCACTAGACCATTCAGGTATGACCTAAATCAAATCCCTTATGATTATACAGTGGAAGTGAGAAATAGATTTAAGGGACTAGATCTCACAGACAGAGTGCCTTATGGACTATGGACGGAGGTTCATGACATTGTACAGGAGATAGGGATCAAGACCATCCCCATAAAAAAGAAATGCAAAAAAGCAAAATGGCTGTCTGAGGAGGCCTTACAAATAGCTGTGAAGAGAAGAGAAGTGAAAAGCAAAGGAGAAAAGGAAGATATAAGCATCTGAATGCAGAGTTCCAAAGAATAGCAAGGAGAGATAAGAAAGCCTTCAGCTATCAATGTAGAGGAAAATAGATCAAAATAGAGGAAAACAACAGAATGGGAAAGACTAGAGATCTCTTCAAGAAAATTAGAGATACCAAGGGAATATTTCATGCAAAGATGGGCTCGATAAAGGACAGAAATTCTATGGACCTAACAGAAGCAGAAGATGTTAAGAAGAGGTGGCAAGAATACACAGAAGAACTGTACAAAAAAGATCTTCATGACCCAGATAATCACAATGGTGTGATCACTGACCTAGAGCCAGACATCCTGGAATGTGAAGTCAAGTGGGCCTTAGAAGCATCACTACGAACAAAGCTGGTGGAGGTGATGGAATTCCAGTTGAGCTATTTCAAATCCTGAAAGATGATGCCGTGAAAGTGCTGCACTCAGTATGCCAGCAAATCTGGAAACTCAGCAGTGGCCACAGGACTGGAAAAGGTCAGTTTTCATTCCAATCCCAAAGAAAGGCAATGCCAAAGAATGCTCAAACTACCGCACAATTGCACTCATCTCACACGCTAGTAAAATAATGCTCAAAATTCTCCAAGCCAGGCTTCAGCAATATGTGAACCGTGAACTTCCAGATGTTCAAGCTGGATTTAGCAAAGGCAGAGGAACCAGAGATCAAATTGCCAACATCTGGTGGATCATGGAACAAGCAAGAGAGTTCCAGAAAAACATCTATTTCTGCTTTATTGGCTATGCCAAAGCCTTTGACTGTGTGGATCACAGTAAACTGTGGAAAATTCTGAAAGAGATGGGAATACCAGACCACCTGACCTGCCTCTTGAGAAACCTATATGCAGGGCAGGAAGCAACAGTTAGAACTGGACATGGAACAATAGACTGGTTCCAAATAGGAAAAGGAGTACGTCAAGGCTGTATATTGTCACTCTGCTTATTTAACTTCTATGCAGAGTACATCATGAGAAACGCTGGGCTGGACGAAGCACAAGCTGGAATTAAGATTGCCAGGAGAAATATCAATAACCTCAGGTATGCAGATGACACCACCCTTATGGCAGAAAGTGAAGAGGAACTAAAAAGCCTCTTGATGAAAGTGAAAGAGGAGAGTGAAAAAGTTGGCTTAAAGCTCAGCATTCAGAAAATGAAGATCGTGGCAAATGGTCCCATCACTTCATGGGAAATAGATGGGGAAACAGTGTCAGATGTTATTTTTTTGGGCTCCCAAATCACTGCGGATGGTGATTGCAGCCATGAAATTAAAAGACGCTGACTCCTTGGAAGGACAGTTATGACCAATCTAGTTAGCATATTCAAAAGCAGAGACATTACTTTGCCCACAAAGGTCTGTCTAGTCAAGGCTATGGTTTTTCCAGTGGTCATGTACAGATGTGAGAGTTGGACTGTGAAGAAAGCTGAGCACTGAATAATTGATGCTTTTGAACTGTGGTTTGGAGAAGACTCTTGAGAGTCCCTTGGACTGCAAGGAGATCCAACCAATCCATTCTAAAGGTGATCAGTCCTGGGGGTTCATTGGAAGGACTGATGCTGAAGCTGAAACTGCAATACTTTGGCCACCTCATTGAAGAGTTGACTCATTGGAAAAGACTCTGATGCTGGGATGGATTGGGAGCAGGAGGAGAAGGGGACGACAGAGGATGAGATGGCTGGATGGCATCACCGACTCGATGGACGTGAGTTTGAGTGATCTCCGGGAGTTGGATAGGGACAGGGAGTCCTGGCGTGCTGCAATTCATGGGGTCGCAAAGAGTTGGACATGACTGAGCGACTGAACTGAACTGGACTGAACTGAACTCTTTGTAACCCTGTGGATTGTAGCCTACCAGGCACCTCCATCCATAGGGTTTTCCTGGCAAGACTACTGGAGTGGGCTGCCATTTCCTTCTTCAGCGGATCTTCCCAACCCAGGGATCGAACCCGGCTCTCCTGCACTGCAGACAGGCACTTTACCGTTTGAGCCACCAGGGAAGCCCATAGACTGGGTAGCTAATAAACAACAGAAACTGATTTCTCACTGTTCTAGAGGCTGGGTAGTTCAAGATCAGGGTGCCAGGATATTCAGTGCCTGATGAGAGCTCAGATCCTGGTTCATAGATGATGCCTTCCCACATGGCAGAAGCAGAGAGAAGGGGTCTGGAGCCTTTTTTATGAGGACAGTAATCCCATTATGAAGGTTTCACCCTCATGACCTAATCACTTCCCAGGGGCTCCAACTTCAAATACCATCACATTGGAATTAGGATCCAACATATGACTTTTGCAGCAAAACAAACTTTCTGTCCATAGTGATTACTGTCTAATAAAGAAATTTTCTGTATTGGATAGTATAGTCCAGTGCCTGAATGATAATATGTATCAAAATGGTTTTAAAAAGTACATGCAGAGTGTGAGGCTTTAAATTTTTGGATCCATCAGGCCTTGCAACTGATTCTAGAGACAAATAGTAAACTTTAATAGTGAAGGAAATCAAAGACTCAACCATCTGACGGTGGCATTTCTGAGCCATTTTGAGTGAGAATTGGCAAATATTTTCCCAACTGTCAAGTCTAAGAAACATGCAGATTCTGTGTAAGTGAATACAGCAGTGAACCTGTGTCTCTGTTAAAGATAAATAAAATAAGCTGATTATAAATTTCTAAAGGGAACTTAAACCACCTGCTAAGTTGTAGAATTTAATTTGCAGGATGAATACTTGGCAATGTGACACTTCTTTCATAGCTTATTTTCTGTTTTAATGAAAATGTTCACAATGCTTTGGTTCCATCTGTTAGAGAGAGTGAAAACAACTAACCGCTTTTCAAACAACAACAACAAAAAATACAGCTTTCTAGAAAACTATATCTAGTGCTACCAAAATGTAGAGTTATTTGTAAATTTTAAACTTCTGCCTCACTACTAAAAAATGTTGTAATTCCATTGCATCTTGGACTGAACATATAAATAATTTATGCAAAAATTTTAAATTTAAATTATTCCCCCACACTCCAAATGCAAACAAATGCTTTCAAAGTTATTGTGACCATGAATCTTATTGCAGCAGATTTCAGATTTTCATTATAACAATTTGTAAGCAAATATTTGGTTATTTTTATAAGCCACAAATCTGGCTGGGGGAGAAAATGATATGTAATAAATAAAAACTGTGCATACCACAAAGTGTGTTTGTTGTTACATTTCCAGATTGGAGATAACAATAAGCTATAATACAACAGCCTCCCTACTTTACTGATTAAATTTCCATAGCTTTTTTCCTCGGAGTAGATCAAAGTTTTATAACATTTCAACAAGAGTTATTTCTCAGTCGTAACTCCAACATTTGCCATTGTGTTGGCATGTGGTAGGCACAAAGTACACGTTGGTTGAGTCAAAGACATGCAACAGTTGTCAATGTTATATCAAGGAAAGGCAATGAGGGTGAGACACAGAGGGGAGAACAAAATGGAAGGAAAAGAAAAGAAGCAGAGGGTCCCCCAGTCTCTGTCCCATGGAATCACCTTGGACTTTGGCTTCGGGTTTTTTTTTTTTTTTTAATTTTAACTTCGAAATGTTCCCTGTTGTGCCAGGTGGAGGACTAAGGTTGAGAATGACCCATTGGTGACAGCATGGGGGTGTGCGTCCATTAGCTCTGTTATACTTGCAAAAATGTAGAGTTAGGAAAGTCTCATTTTGTGAGTCAGTCTTTCATTTGATTCAAGATGTCCTGGTTTTGTTTCAGTTCAGTACGTGTTGAGAATTAGTCTCACTGAATACCAGTTTTAGATATTTGAGTTTAAGCCTAGGCACTATAAAAGTCAAGACTCTGAGACCCATGAAGTTGAATAACCAGCTAATTATCCACTGAACAGGAAATATATTTTATTAATGTAAACTAAGGAACTACTTACTTTAGAACATCCCAAATTCTATATAATTTTAAAGTTCAAATAAGAAGAAAATAAACAATAAATTTACTCTTTTACTGAGTCAGTTCCTAATGATAACAAAAGTTATGTCTCATTGCCAAGAGGTAAATACTTGGTAGTGATGTCTAGGGTTGAGGACTAGGTTCTAATCACTTAATGCTTGGAAACATTTTACAATCTGTTTGATCTCAAATATCCTCCTCTGAAAAATGGGTATAATAATTATCCTATCTGGTTCGTAGAATTCTGATAGGATGAAGATAAAAATAAGAGCATGGGTCAAATTGTGAGCATGGGTCAAAGTGTTTTGTCAATTGTATGCTGTTAAAGTAAAGTATCTTTGGCAGTGTTGTTGCTGTGGTTTTAGTTGCAACACTCTGAACCTTTCCATAGGAATCAACTGCAGGGAAATCTCACTCATTGAAACTGTTGATCAGAAAAAGAAACGTATACAAAATTGACTAAAAGATACTATGGAAAAAAGATAAAAGTGATTCTTGATATAAGAACAGAATGCTTTCCAAAAATAATGTCACAGAATAGTTGATACCTGGTAGTAAGCACTTCATGGTGAATATTTTTTAATTGTAAAAGAAATAATTATTTCTGTGAAATACACCACAAAGAAATTAATAGCTTACAGTGAACGATGTCGGATCCATGATCTTGGAAGAAGATTTGGCTTTGGGACCAGGGACCAGGCTTGATCACTCAAGAGCTTTTGTGTAGCAGAGTTTTATTAAAGTGAACAAGGGATAGAGAAAGCTTCTGATGTATACATCAGAAGGGGGATGGAGAGTGCCCCTCCTCGGTAATCTTAGCAAGGGAGTTACATATTTTTTCAATTGGTTATTACAGTAAATCAAAAGAATGTCTCAAGGTTGTAAGAGTCTTACCAGATCCACTCCCACAATATACATTTTAAGATAACAGGATTAATCAGAAGGGTCTTAAGAAGGAGAAATATTTCCTCAAGCAGAATACACAGTTGTTATATAACCCTTAGTACAGAGTATAAGATGAGTTGTTTTGTTGTGTAATCATCAGTTCTGGGCTTAAAGAAAAAAACATTTTATGTGATTAAGATGAAGGAATGTAGAAACAAAGTTTGTCCTTTTCTCCTTCTCAGGAGTCCCAGATCCCTTTCTCCTCCTCAGGGACCCCAGATTTCTTATCAACCTACTTAAGAACTGACTCTCTCAAAACGAACTTAGTTGAGTACAAAGATCTTGAGCTCACCTCCATCCATGAGTACATCAAAATTACAACTATTTATAGAGCAACTGTGTGATCAGATTGGCTAGTTTTCTCTGATTATGGTTTCAGTGTGTCTGACCTCTGATGCCCTCTTGTAACATCTACCATCTTACTTGGGTTTCTCTTCCCTTGGACGTGGGGTATCTCTTCACAGCTGCTCCAGCAAAGCGCAGCCACTGCTCCTTACCTTGGACGAGGGGTATCTCCTCACAACCGCCCCTCCTGACCTTGGATGCAGAGTAGCTCCTTTTGGCCCTCCCCGCCCAGCTACCGTTCCTTGGACGTGGGGTTGCTCTTCTCGGCCACTGCCCCTGAACTCAGACGTGGGGTAGCTCCTCTCGGCTGCTCCTGTTCTGCAGCCTGGCACTTTCAGTCACCGCCCCTGACCTTGGGTGAGGCGTAGCTGTTCTTGGCCACGCTTCTGTGTGGTCCATTGCAGCCGGCAGTCCACAGAAAACTAGCCAATCTGATCACACAGACCACAGCCTTGTCTAACTCAATGAAACTAAGCCATGCCCCGTGGGGCCACCCAAGATGGGAGGGTCATGGTGGAGAGGTCTGACAGAATGTGGTCCACTGGAGAAGGGAATGGTAAACCACTTCAGTATTCTTGCCTTGAGAACTCCATGAACAGTATGAAAAGGCAAAATGATAGGATACTGAAAGGGGAACTCCCCGGGATGGTAGATGCCTAATATGTTACTGGAGATCAGTGGAGAAATAACGCCAGAAAGAATGAAGGGATGGAGACAAAGCAAAAACAATACCCAGTTGTGGATGGGACTGGTGATAGAAGCAAGGTCCGATGCTGTAAAGAGCAATATTGCATAGGAACCTGGAATGTCAGGTCCATGAATCAAGGCAAACTGGAAGTGGTCAAGCAGGAGATGGCAAGAGTGGACATTGACATTCTAGGAATCAGCAAACTAAAATGGACTGGAATGGGTGAATTTAACTCAGATGACCATTATATTTACTACTGCGGGCAGGAATCCCTTATAAGAAATGGAGTAGCCATAATGGTCAGCCAGAGTCTGAAATTCAGTACTTGGATGAAATCTCAAAAACGACAGAATGATCTCTGTTCATTTCCCAGGCAAACCATTCAATATCACAGTAATCCAAGTGTATGCCCCAACCAGTAATGCTGAAGAAGCTGAAGTTGAATGGTTCTATGGAGACCTCCAAGACCTTTTAGAACTAACACCCCAAAAGATGTCCTTTTCATTATGGGGGACTGGAATGCAAAAGTAGGAAGTCAAGAAATGCCTGGAGTAACAGGCAAATTTGGCCTTGGAATACGGAATGAAACAGGGCAAATGCTAACAGAGTTTTGCCAAGAGAATGCAGTGGTCATAACAAACACTCTCTTCCAACAACATTGAAAAGACTCTACACATGGACATCACCAGCTGGTCAACACCGAAATCAGATTGATTATATTCTTTGCAGCCCAAAATGGAGAAGCTCTATACAGTCAGCAAAAACAAGACCGGAAGCTGACTGTGGATCAGATCATGAACTCCTTATTGCCAAATTCAGACTTAAATTGAGGAAAGTGGGGAAAACCACTAGACCATTCAGGTATGACCTAAATCAAATCCCTTATGATTATACAGTGGAAGTGAGAAATAAATTTATGTGACTAGATCTGACAGATATAGTGCCTGATGAACTATGGACGGAAGTTCGTGACATTGTACAGGAGACAAGGATCAAGACCATCCCCACAGAAAAGAAATGCAAAAAAGCAAAATGGCTGTCTGAGGAGGCCTTACAAATAGCTGTGAAAAGAAGAGAAGAGAAAAGCAAAGGAGAAAAGGAAGATATAAGCATCTGAATGCAGAGTTCCAAAGAATAGCAAGGAGAGATAAGAAAGCCTTCCTCAGCTATCAATGTAGAGGAAAATAGATCAAAATAGAGGAAAACAACAGAATGGGAAAGACTAGAGATCTCTTCAAGAAAATTAGAGATACCAAGGGAACATTTCATGCAAAGATGGGCTCGATAAAGGACAGAAATGGTATGGACCTGACAGAAGCAGAAGATATTAAGAAGAGGTGGCAAGAATATACAGAAGCACTATACAAAAAAGATCTTCATGACCCAGATAATCACGATGGTGTGATCACTCAGCTAGAGCCAGACATCCTGGAATGTGAAGTCAAGTCGGCCTTAGAAAGCATCACTATGAACAAAGCTAGTGGAGGTGATGGAATTCCAGTTGAGCTATTTCAAATCCTGAAAGATGATGCTGTGAAAGTGCTGCACACAATATGCCAGCAAATCTGGAAACTCAGCAGAGGTCACAGGACTGGAAAAGGTCAGTTTTCATTCCAATCCCAAAGAAAGGTAATGCCAAAGAATGCTCAAACTACTGCACAATTGCACTCATCTCACACACTGGTAAAGTAATGCTCAAAATTCTCCAAGCCAGGCTTCAGCAACGTAAACAGTGAACTTCCAGATGTTCAAACTGGTTTTAGAAAAGGCAGAGGAACCAGAGATCAAATTGCCAACATCCGCTGGATCATCGAAAAAGCAAGAGAGTTCCAGAAAAGCATCTATTTCTGCTCTATTGACTATGCCAAAGCCTTTGGCTGTGTGGATCACAATAAACTGTGGAAATTTCTGAAAAGGATGGGAATACCAGACCACCTGACCTGCCTCTTGAGAAACTTATATGCAGGTCAGGAAGTAACAGTTAGAACTGGACATGGAACAACAGACTGGTTCCAAATAGGAAAAGGAGTATATCAAGGCTGTATATTGTCACCCTGCTTATTTAACTTCTATGCAGAGTACATCATGAGAAACGCTGGGCTGGAAGGAGCACAAGCTGGAATCAAGATTGCTGGGAGAAATATCAATAACCTCAGATATGCAGGTGACACCATCCTTATGGCAGAAAGTGAAGAGGAATTAAAAAGCCTCTTGGTGAAAGTGAAAGAGGAGAGTGAAAAATTTGGCTTAAAGCTCAAGTCAGGAAACTAAGATCGTGGCATCTGGTCCCATCACTTCATGGCAAACAGATGGTGAAACAGTGGAAACAATGTCAGACTTTAATTTTTTTGGCTCCAAAATCAATGCAGATGGTGATTGCAGCCATGGAATTAAAATATGGTTACTCCTTAGAAGGAAAGTTATGACCAGCCTAGATAACATATTGAAAAGCAGAGACATTACTTTGCCCACAAAGGTCTGTCTAGTCAAGGCTATGGTTTTTCCAGTGGTCATGTATGGATGTGAGAGTTGGACTGTGAAGAAAGCTGAGCGCTGAATAATTGATGCTTTTGAACTGTGGTGTTGAAGAAGACTTTTGAGAGTCCCTTGGACTGCAAGGAGATCCAATCAGTCCATCCTAAAGGAGATCAGTCCTGGGTGTTCATTGGAAGGACTGATGCTGAAGCTGAACTCCAATACTTTGGCCGCCTCATGTGAAGAGTTGACTCATTGGAAAAGACCCTGATGCTGGAAGGGACTGGGGGCAGGAGGAGAAGGGGACAGCAGAGGATGAGATGGCTGGATGGCATCATCGACTCCTTGGACATGAGTTTGAGTGAACTCCAGGAGTTGGTGATGGACAGGGAGGCCTGGCGTGCTGTGATTCAAGGGGTCACAAAGTGTCAGACACGACTGAGTGACTGAACTGAAATGAACTGATAGAGCAACTATTGATGAGAAAGATGGAAATCTATCAGAAAAGATATTCAACGAAAGATATAAAGAAGGAATCATAACGGGACACATAGGAAGGGTGGAAATGCAGTATGTGTACCATGATGTAAAAATTGGTCCAGCTACGTCTGACATTTTGCGACTGCATGAACTGTAGCCCACCAGGTTCCTCTGTCCGTGGGATTCTCTAGGCAAGAATACTGGAGTGGGTAGCCATTTCTTTCTCCAGGGGATCTTCCAGACGCAGGGATCAAAGCTATGTCTCTTATATCTCCTGCATTGGCAGGTGGATTCTTTACCATGTGCATTACCTGGGAAGCTCATCACACTACAGTCAGCATCTATACTCCTAAGAGGGCAACCCACAATGAGAGGATAATTACAATTGCAGAGGATCTCCCAAAGGAAAAGTGGGTCCAAGTTCCACATGAGATTCTCCAGTCTGAGGGTCCTGAACCAGGAAAAATGATCCCCCAGAACATTTAGCTTTGATGGCCAGGAGAGCTTACTTTCAGGAGAGCCATAGGTTGTTGGAAATAGAGACTTCACTCTTAACGGGTACACACAAATCCTTGAGTGCTCTGGGAGCCAGAGTAGAAGCATTGGTGGTTTGAAAGGGTCAGATACCTGCTAATCTTGCACAGTCTCCCATAGATGCAGGAAGGAAAGGGAGCTAACCTAGGGAAAAGTTGTTGGAGGCAGCCATTTTGAGAGCTTGTTCACCACAGAGACCCTGGTGTTGGCAAGGGCCATTTTGGAATCCTCCCTCTACCTTAGGAGCACTGGGACCCAGCCCCTTCCAGCAGCTTCTTGGCTCAAGCACTGTAAATGCTTCAGGTCAGGCAAATTGCTGGGTGGAGACAGTACCAACTACACGAGGCAGGGTGACCTAAGACTCTCTAAGCTCACGACCACGCCAGGACACCACGCTGTCCACCACAGTGGCCAGGATCTGACTACACACGCAACAGCATGAACGAATCTGGAATATTATGCTTAATGAGATAATTCATACAGAGAAACACAAATAGCCTATGTTATCACATATATGTGGGATTTGAAAAGTAAAACAAAAGGATTAATATCTCAAAATAGAAACCGATTCACAGATACAAGGAACAAAGCAGTGGTTACCACTGGGAGAGAGAAGGGAGAGGATCAAGATGTGAGAAGAGAATTAAGAGGATAAAGCTATTATGTGTGAAACATAAGCCACAAAGATATATTATACAGGACAAGGAACACAGCTAATATTTTATAATAACTTTAAATGGAGTATAATCTATAAAAATTGTGAATCACTATGCTGTACACTTAAAACTTTTACAATATCTTAAGTCAACTATAATAACAGAGAAACCACGAAGGAGCACTATATGTGAGTATTTTTAAGGTAAAATAAAAAATGCAGGATGATATGGCAGTGCTTTAAAAAAAGAAAATAGAAAAAGTAATAAAAAATAAAAAGGGTAATAAGCAATAAAACATATCCAATGGATCACTGAAGAAATAAAAGAAGAAATCAATAAATATATAGAGACAAATGACAATGAAAACACGATGACCCAAAACCTATGGGACACAGGAAAAGCATTTCTAAGAGGGACATTTATAGCAATACAATCTTACCTCAGGAAATAAGAAAAATCTCAAGTAGACAACCTAACCCTAAACCTAAAGTAACTAGAGAAAGAAGAACAAACAAAACCAAAATTAGTAGAAGAAAATAATTCATAAAGAACAGAAGAAATAAATATAGATAAAACACACACACGCACACACACAAAACAATAGCAAAGATCATTAAAACTAAAAGCTGGTTCTTTGAACATTTAGTTGCTTCCATGTCCTCAGTTCAGTTCAGTCGCTCAGTCATGTCCGAATCTTTGGGACTTCATGAATTGCAGCAAGCCAGGCCTCCCTGTCCATCACCAACTCCCAGAGTTCACTCAAACTCACGTCCATCGAGTCGGTGATGCCATCCAGCCATCTCATCCTCTGTCATCCCCTTCCCATCCCGCCTTCAATCTTTCTCAGCATCAGGACCTTTTCAAATAAATCAGTTCTTAGCATCAGGTGGCCAAAGGATTGGAGTTTCAGCTTCAACATCAGTCCTTCCAATGAACATTCAGGACTGATTTCCTTTGGTATGGACTGGTTGGATCTGCTTGCAGTCCAAGGGACTCTCAAAAGTCTTCTCCAACACCACAGTTCAAAAGCATCAACTCTTCGGCGCTCAGCTTTCTTCACAGTCCAACTCTCACATCCATACATGACCACAGGAAAAACCATAGCCTTGACTAGATGGACCGTTGTGGGCAAAGTAATGTCTCTGCTTTTTAATATGCTATCTAGGTTGGTTATAGCTTTTCTTTCAAGGAGCAATTGTCTTTTAATTTTATGACTGCAGTCACCATCTGTAGTGATTTTGGAGCCCCCTAAAATAAAGTCTGTCACTGTTTACACTGTTTCCCCATCTATTTCCCATGAAGTGATGGGACCAGATGCCACCATTTTAGTTTTCTGAATGTTGAACTTTAAGCCAAATTTTTCACTCTCCTCTTTCACTTTCACCAAGAGGCTCCTTAGTTCCTCTTCACTTTCTGCCATAAGGGTGGTGTCATCTTCATATCTGAGGTTACTGATATTTCTCCTGGCAATCTTGATTCCAGCTTGTCCTTCATCCAACCCAGTATTTCTCATGATATACTTTGCATATAAGTTAAATAAGCAGGGTGACAATATACAGCCTTGACGTACTCCTTTCCCTATTTGGAATCAGTCTGTTGTTCCATGTCCAGTTCTAACTAGTGCTTCTTTACCTGCATACAGATTTCTAAAGAAGCAGATTGGTGGTCTGGTATTTCCATCTCTAGCGCAATTTTCCAGTTTGTGGTGATCCACAAAGTCAAAGGTTTTGGCATAGTTGATAAAGCAGAAATAGATGTTTTTCTGGAACTCTCTTGCTTTTTGGATGATCCAGTGGATGTTGAAATTAGGTCTCTGGTTCTTCTGCCTTTTCTAAAACCAGCTTAAATGTTTGGAAGTTCATGGTTCATGTACTGTTGAAGCCCGGCTTGGAGAATTTTGAGGATTACTTTGCCAGCGTGTGAGATGAGTGCAACTGTATGGTAGTTTTAATATTCTTTGGCATTGCCTTTCTTTGGGATTGGAATGAAAACTGACTTTTTCCACTCCTGTGGACACTGCTAAGTTTTCCTAATTTGCTGGCATATTGAGTGCAGCCCTTTGACAGCATCATCTTTTAGGATTTGAAATAGCTCAACTGGAATTTCATCACCTCCACTAGCTTTATTCTTAGTGATGCTTCCTAAGGCTCGCTTGACTTCACATTCCAAGATGTCTGGTTCTAGGTGAGTGATCACACCATCGTGGTTATCTAGGTTATGAAGATTTTTCATACAGTTCTTCTGTGTATTCTTGCCACCTCTTCTTAATATCTTCTTTTCTGTTAGGTCCATACAGTTTTTGTCTTTTATTGTGCCCATCTTGGCATGAAATGTTCCCTTGATATCTCTAATTTTCTTGAAGAGATCTCTAGTCTTTCCCATTCTGTTGTTTTCCTCTATTTCTTTGCATTGGTTACTGAGGAAGGCTTTCTTGTCTTTCCTTGCTATTCTTTGGAACTCTGCATTCAAATGGGCATATCTTTCATTTTCTCCTTTCACTTCTTTTCTTTTCACAGCTATTTATAAGGCCTCCTTAGACAACCATTTTGCCTTTTTGCATTTCTTTTTCTTGGGAATGGTCTTGATCACAGCCTTCTGTACAATGTCACAAACCTCTGTCCATAGCTCTTCAGTCTATCAGATCTAAGCCCATAAATCTATTTGTCACTTCCAATGTATAATCATAAGGGATTTGATTTAGGTCATACCTAAATGGTCTAGTGGTTTTCCCTACTTTGTTCAATTTAAGTCTGAATTTGGCAATAGGGAGTTCATGATCTGAGCCACAGTCAACTCCTGATGCTGTTTTTGCTGACTGTATAGAGCTTCTCCATCTTTGGCTGCATAGAATATAATCAATCTAATTTCGGTGTTGACCATCTGGTGATGTCCATGAGTAGAGTCTTCTCTTGTGTTGTTGGAAGAGGGTGTTTGCGATCACCAGTGTGTTCTCTTGGCAAAACTCTATTAGCCTTTGCCCTGATTCATTCCGTATTCCAAGGTCAAATTTGCCTGTTACTCCAGGTGTTTCTTGACTTCCTACTTTTGCATTCCAGTCCCCTATAATGAAAAAGACATATTTTGGGGTGTTAGTTCTAGCAAGTCTCGTAGGTCTTCATAGAACCATTCAGTTTCAGCTTCTTCAGAATTACTGGTCGGGGCATAGACTTGGATTACTGTGATATTGAATGGTTTGCCTGGGAAATGAACAGAGATCATTCTGTCGTTTTTCAGATTGCATCCAAGTACTGCATTCCAGACTCTTTTGTTGACTATGATGGCTACTCCGTTTCTTCTAAGGGATTCTTGCCCACAGTAGTAGATACAACGGCCATCTGAGTTAAATTCACCCATTCCAGTCCATTTTAGTTTGCTGATTCTTAAAATGTCAACGTTCACTCTTGTCATCTGCTGTTTGACCACTTCCAATTTGCCTTGATTCATGGACTTAACATTCCAGGTTCCTATTCAATATTGCTCTTTACAGCATAGAATCTTGCTTCTATCACCAGTCCCATCCACAACTGGGTGTTGGTTAAGGTTTGGCTCTGCCTCTTCATTCTTTCTGGAGTTATTTCTCCACTGACGTCCAGTAGCCTAAGGGACACCTACCGACGTGGGGAGTTCATCTTTCAGTGTCCTATCTTTTTGCCTTTTCATACCATTCATGGGGTTCTGAAGGCAAGAATACTGACATGGTTTGTTATTTCCTTCTCCAGTGGACACGTTTTGCTTCCATGTCCTAGTTATTGTAAATAGTGTTGCAATGAATATTGAGGTGCATGTCCCTTTTGAATTATGGTTTTCTCAAGGTATAAGCCGAGTAGTAGATTTACTGGGTCATGTAGTAGCTCTGTTTTTAATTTTTGAAGGAACTTCCATGCTATTGTCCATAATGGCTGCATCTGTTTACATTCCCATCAACAATGAGATAGAGGGAGTGGAAGGGAAATCCTAGAAAGGGAGTGTGTGTGTGTGTGTGTGTGTGTGTGTATATACACACACACACATACACATATACAAACAGCCAATTCACCTCATTGTACAGCAGAAACCAACACAGTATTGTAAAGTAACTACAATCCAATTTTTAAAAAAAAATAAAACTGATTCTTTGAAAAGATAGACAAAATTGATAAACCTTTAGCCAGACTTAACAAGGAAGAAAAGGGAGAGGGTTTAAATCAATAAAATTAGAAATAAAAAAGAGAAGTGACAACAAACAACAGAAATAAAAGGATCATAAAAGACTACTATAAAGCAACTCTGTGCCAATTAAATGGACAACCTAGAATAGATAAATTCTTAGAAAGCTAAAACCTTTCAAAACTGAATCAGGAAGAAATAGAAAAAAAATGAATAGACCAATCACAAGCACTGACATTGAAACTGTGATTTAAAAATGCCCACAAACAAAAGTCTAGGACCAGATGACTTCAGAGGCAAATTCTATCAAATGTTTAGAAAAGAACTAACACCTATCCTTCTCAAACTCTTCTTAAAAGTTACAGAGGAAAAAATACTCCTAAGCTCATTCAACAAGGCCACCATCACCAAAACCAAACAAAGATGACTCAAAAAAGTGAAAATTATAGGCCAATATCACTGATGAACATAGACAAAAAATTCTCAATAAAATACTAGAAAATCAAATTCAACAACATATTAAAAGGATTCTACACCATGATCGAGTGGGATTTATCCCAAGAATACAAGGATTTTTCAGTCTATACAAATCAATCTTTGTAGTATGCCACATTAACAAATTTAAGAACAAAAGCCATATGGTCATCTCAATAGATGCAGGAAAAGTTTTTGACAAAATTCAACACCCATTTATGATAAAAACTCTCCAGAAAGTGAGCATAGAAGGTACCTCCCTCAACATAATAAAGGCCATATATGACAAACCCACAGCTAATAACCTTCTCAATGATGAAAAATTGGAACAATTTTCTCTAAGATCAGGAACAAGACAAGTATGTCCACTTGCACATACTTTTATTCAACATAGTTTTGGAAGCCCTAGCTATGGCAATCAGAGAATAAAAGAAATAAAAGGAACACAAATTGGAGCAGAAGTAAAACTGTCACTGTTTGCGGATGACATATTATACATAGTAGATCCTAAAGGTGTCACCAGACAACTACTAGAAGTCGTCAAGGAATTCAGTAAAGTTGCAGGACACAAAGTCAACCCAGAAAATCCTCTTGCATTTATATATAGTAACAAAGAAAGGTCAGAAAGAGCAACTAAGGAGACAATCCCATCTGTCATCACTTCAAAAAGAATAAAATACTTAGGAATAAACCTACTTAAGGAGGTAAAAGGTATGTATTCAGAAAACTGTAAGATGCTAATGAAAGAAATGAATGATGACACAAACACATGGAAATATACACTGTGTTCTTGAATTGAAAGAATCAATATTGTCAAAATGACTACTACACAAAACAATCCATAGATTCAGTGCAATACCTATCAAATCACCAATGTCATTTTTCACATATATAGAACAAAAAAATTTAACATTTTTATGGAGACACAAAATACCCCAAATAGCCAAAGTGATCTTGAGAAAGAAAAACAGAACTGGAGGAATCATGTTCTCTATACTGCAGAGTTTCAGGAATCAAAACAGTACGGTACTAGCATGAAAACAAAAATATAGATCAATAGAATAGGATAGAAAATCCAGAAATAAAATCTTTCACCTATGGTCAACTAATCTCTGACAAAGGAGGCAAGAATATACAGTGGAGAAAAGACAGGCTCCTCAGTAAGTGGTGGTGGGAAAACTGGACAGTTACACATAAAAGAATGAAATTAGAGCACTTTCTAACATCACACATAAAAGTAAACTCAAAGTGGATTAAAGACCTAAGTGTAAGGGTAGATACTAGAAAACTCCTAGAAGAAAACAGGCAGAACACTCTGACATAAATCGCAACAGTATGTTTTTGGATCCACCTCCTAGAATAATGAAAATAAAAACAAAAATAAGCAAATGAGACCTACTTAAACTTGAAGGCTCTTGCACTGAAGAGGAAACTATAAACAAAGTGAAAAGAAAACTCTCAGAATGGGAGAAAATATTTGCAAATGAAGTGACAGATAAGGGGTTAATCTCCTAAATATACAAACAGCTCATGCAGCTCAATCAAAAAAGGGAATAACTCAATCAAAAAGTGAGCAGAAGATCTAAATAGACATTTCTCTAAAGAAGGTATACAGATGGTCAAAAAGCACTTGCAAAGATGCTCAACATAGCTAATTATTAAAGAAATGCAAATAAAATCTGCAATGAGGTGTCACCTCACAATGGTCAAATGGCCATCAACAAAAAATCTATAACCTATGAATGCTGGAGAGGGTGTGTGTTGAGAAGGGAGCCCCCCTATAATGTTGGTGGGAATGTGAGTTGGTACAACCACTATGGGGAGCAGTATGGAGGTTTTTTAATAAACTAAAAACTGACATACTGTATGACCCAGTAATCCCACTCCTAGACATATTTACAAAGAAACCATAGGTAGAAAAGATACTTACATCCCAATATTCATTGCAGCACAATTTTTTTCCAGTAGCCAGGACATGGAGGCAACCTAAATGTCCATCAACAGGGGTATGGATAAAGAAGACGTGGTACATATATACAAGTGAATATTACTCAATCATAAAAACAAAATTAATGTCATTTGCATCAACATGGATGGACCTGGAGATTATTATACGAAAGGAAGTAAACTAGACAAAGAAAGACAACTGTTATATGGTATCACTTACATGTGGCATCTAATAAAAATGAAACAAATGAACTTTTTTTTTTTTTTTACAAAAAAGAACCAAATTTACAGACCTCAAAATCAAATTTATGGTTACCAAAGGGGAAACACAGAGGCAAGCGATAGGCTTTCCAGGCGGCTCAGTAGTAAAGAATATGCCTGCCAGTGCAGGAGAATGTAGGAGACACAAGAGATGCAGGTTCAATCCCTGAGTCAGGAAGATTCCCCTGGAGCAGGAAAGGACAACCCACTCCAGTATTCTTGCTGGAAAATTTCATGGACAGAGAAGCCTAGCCTGGAAGGCTACAGCCCATAGGGTTACAAAGAGTCAGACAGGACTGAACACACACACATGCACCAGGGCAAGTGATAAATTAGGAGATTGAGATTAACATATACATACTACTATTCATAAAAAAGATGGTAACAAAGGTGTACTGTATAGCACAGGAACTCTACTCAATATTCTGTAGTAATCCATATGGGAAATAAATCTGAAGAAGAATGGAGATATATATATGTGTGTGTGTGTGTGTGTGTGCATGCTAAGTCACTTTAGTTGTGTCTGACTCTTTGCAAACCCAGTGGGCTATAGCCCACCAGGCTATTCTTCAGGTAAGAATACTAGAGTGGGTTGCCATGCCCTCTTCCAGGGGATCTTACTGACCCAGGGATCAAACCTGGGTCTCCGGTGTTACAGGCAGATTCTTTAACATCTGAGCCACTAGGGAATATATATATATGGCCGTATATATATGGCCCTTATTGAGAAAATTATTGGAGATTGACTTTATCAGTTTAGAATGACTAGGGAAACAATAGCATAAGAACTTGGAATGAGAATGAAATATTTTAACCATTGAACTAATAATGAGACTAAAACAAATAAGGAGTCCTGGGAGACAGAAAATAGATCTAAATTGTATTTTCTCACAGTTTAGAAATAAAGAAGCTAAGGAGATACACTTAAATCCAGTATGAGAGTTGAGCTGAGATCCGAATGGCCTGGGCAAGTGATGATTTGAAGACGTTTCTAGGCAAAACTGGGGGCTTCCCAGGTGGCACTAGTGGTAAAGAACCCTACCTCCCAATGCAGGAGACATAAGAAACTCAAATTTGATCCCTGGATTGGGAAGAACCCCTGGAGGAGGGCATGGCAACCCACTCCAGTGTTCTTGCCTGGAGAATCCCATGGACAGAGGAGCCTGGCGGGCTACAGTCCATGGGGTTGCAAAGAGTCGGACATGACTGAGTGACTGAGCACATATAATACCTCTAAGCCACCGGATATTATTTCAAGTTGACAGGCAAATACTGAAAGTAAAAGAAAATTTAACAAACAGTAAGAAATATAATTGTATTGACATAGTGGGGGACAAAGGGATGAAAGGAAACAAGATTAGAAAATACTATTATATTCTCATCATTCCTCATAGAGAATTAATACTGTTTTTAAAATGGTAAACAGAGAAGTAAAAAGCAGGTCTTCTTAAACCAAAAAATTCTTCACAATAGTAAACAAATTACATTGGAAAGACTTAGAAACAGCCATCATCAAATACAGAGAAACAATGAGAGAGCTAAGCGGACCACATCTGTCATGTGCTCACAGGTGAACTCACGACTGAAAGAAAAACACTTTCAGATAAAACAGCAAAACTTAACTTCCCACTGTATGTAGAAGACATATGTAAAATTTACAAAAGAATTGAAATTAAGTCTTGCAATGTCAATACCAAGTAAAATAAAAGTCAAGATAGACAGCGTAATATAAAGTGTTCTTTTTTATGCCAAAGAGAACAATTGACAATGAACATAAAAAAGTTATGAAAATCTATGCACTAATCAAGTTAGCAGTAACATTCATGAGGCACAAATGATAGAAATTACAAAAAGAAATGTCCAAAAATACACTACTATAGGATCCTAAGATCTTAAAAAACCTAAACAACATTATTTAAAAAGTCCAATTTATCCATTTTGAAGTCTGTCCATGAAAAAAACTACATTTTGTTTTCAAATGCCTATGGAGCAGTCATGAATATTGTTTACAATTAGACAGTAGCGTGCTCATCAATCAATGTATTTGATCACCATAAAATAAAGCTAGAAACAGAAAAATGAAATGGTTCTCGCTTCTGATAATATAAATAATTCTTAACAATCTGAGTCATGGGTCAAATAACAGCTACCCATTGAAACTGAAGAATTTCTAAAATGCAAAGATAAGGATAATGAAAACCATATGTAAGTGCTCAAAAAAGGCATAGCCTTAAATACTCACAGTACTTTAAAAAAGGAATAAAAATAAATGAACTAAGCTATCAACTTAAAAAGTTAGAAAAGGAAAAACAATATAAACTTAAGAAACACAGAGGGATATATTAGTAGAATTTAAAAAACAGAAAATTAAAGTGATAAATAAATCCAAACCTCAGTATTTGTGGAAAATAGCAGAGTACATACATGAGTCAACTGAAGGAAAAATACAAGGAAAGTATAACTATATAGATTGAAATATGACAGTAGGAAAGTAATAACAGAAGGAAGGACATTCAAGAATTCTGAGACTACTCTGCTTAGCTCCATGCAAACAAATTGAAAAACCTGGATAGAATGAATAAATTACCATAAAAAAGAATGAATATATAAACAGACCAATTTTCAAAAAGATATAGCAGTTGTCAAAGCAGATCTTCTAAAAACATTATCAGGTCCAGAGAATTTTACAGGAATTTCATATAACCTTAAAAAAGAGATAACTCCAATTGGAACTATTGGAACTACGCCAAGAGTGGAAAAAATTAAAACCCCAAACTCATTTTTTTTCATGTTTGCAAGGTATCTATGAATAAAACTTTTAAATACAAAGAAAAGACATATATAGAGCACTTGAATTAATGAAAAGATGTATTGTATGCTTGATTAGCATTCAAATCAGATTCCTCTGAATTGATTTGCTAATTTAATGTGGTCTTAATAAAAATACAATAAATTAATTTTTTTCTAGACAAGTTGTTCCTAAATTTTACATAGAAAATTAAAAATCAAGAATAAAATATTAAAATTCTTTTAAAAAAAGAATAGACAGAACTAATTTTATCTGGTTTTCCAGTAGTCATGAATGGATGTGAGAGTTGGACTATAAAGAAAGCTGAGCACCGAAGAACTGATGCTTTCAAACTGTGGTGTTGGAGAAGACTCTTGAGAGTCCTTTGGACTGCAAGGAGATCCAACCAGTCCATCCTGGAGGAAATCAGTCCTGAATATTCATTGGAAGGGCTGATGCTGAAGCTGAAGCTGCAATACTTTGGCCACTTGATATGAAGAAGAGACTCATTGGAAAAGACCCTGATGCTGGGAAAGATTGAAGGCGGGAGGAGAAGGGATGACAAAGGATGAGATGGTTGGATGGCATCACTGACTCAATGGACATGAGTTTGGGTAAACTCCAGGAGTTGGTGATGGACAGGGAAGCCAGGTGTGCTGCAGTCTATGGGGTCTCAAAGAATCAGACATGACTGAATGACTGAACTGAAACTAGATATTAAAATATTACAAAGTCATCATGCAAAAAAATAAAATTCCAGAAATAGAGCCATATAGATACTGAGATGCATGTTATAAATTAATATATGATAAATGTAGAAACTGAAACCTACTGAAAAAAGAATTATTTAAGTGGCATTATGAATGCTTTCTGGATAAAAATTGAAATACTTCACTTAACTTCAAATAGAATTAGGTAGAATTCTAAGATGATCCCCAAGATTCCTGTCTGTCAGTGTACACTCCCTGTATAATCTACTATACTTGATTTTGGACAGGACCTGTGACTATGATAGGTATCACAGCTTGATTAGACTAGATTATCTGAGGGGGGAGTGAATAGATTTGTACCTGTTATTAAGGTCTCTAATCAGTTGACTTTAGTCAGGAGAGATATTGTGCTGAATGGGTGTGACCTAATCAGCTGAACACTTTAATAAAGCGTTTGGATGTCAGAGAGTCTTCTGCTGGCCTTAAAGAAGCAAAACTCTGTAGTTAGAGGCCCTCTAAGAAGGCAACATAGCAGGAAACCGACAGGGGCCTGTCAGAGCTGAGAATGACTCTTAGCTGACAACTAGGAAGAAAGATGGTCCTCAGGACCACAAGGAAGTGCATTTACCAAAAGCCATTTAAACTTGGAAGAGAATACCAAATTCCAGAGGAAATCACAGCCTGCCTGACACCTAACTTTAGCCCTGCGGAACCATGAATAGAGGGTCAACTAAGCTATGTTGGCCTCCTGATTGATGGAAACTATGAGACAATAGATGTATGTTGTGGGAATCCCCTGGTGGTCCAGTGGTTAAGACTCATTGCTTTCGCTTCAGGGGCCCAGACTGAATCCCTGATCAGGGAATTAAGACCTCATACGCATAAGTGAAAGTGAAAGTCGCTCAGTCGTGTCTGACTCTTTGCGACCCCATGGACTATGCAGTCCATGGAATTCTCCAGGCCAGAATACTGGAGTGGGTAGCCTTTGGTGTGGCCAAAAATAAATTAAATGAATAAATGACATATTAAACCACTGAGTTGCGGTAGTTTGTTACACAGAAAGAGATAACAAATACATATCTAAAATTATAAATCTCCAGAGGATGAGGTAATTAAAAGTAAAAATTGAAACTTTTTTTTAAACTCTGTGTTTTGTATTGGAGTATAGCCAATAAGCAATGTTACAATAATTTCAGGTAAATAGGAAAGGGACTCAGCCATACATGTATCTATTCCTCACACTCCCCTCCCATCCAGGCTGCCACATAACATTGAGCAGAATTCTATGTGCTATATGGTAGGTCCTAGTTGGTTATCGATCTTAAATACAACCATGAGTACATATCCATCCCAAACTCCCTAACTATCCCTTCCCCCTGGCAACCATAAGTTCATTTGTATCATTTCTTTTTAGATTCCACGTATAAGGGATGTCATGTGATGTTTCTCCTTCTCTGTCTTACTTGCTTCATTAAGTATGACAATCACTAGGTACACCCATGTTGCTGCAGACAGCATTATTTCATTTTTTTAAATGGCTGAGTAACACTCCGTTGCATGTATGTACCACATCTTCTTTATCCATTCCTCTGCTGATGGACGTTTAGGTTACTTCCACGTCTTGGCTACTTAAAGCAGTGCTGCAATGAAAATTAAGGTGCATGCATATCCTTTTGGATCATGTTTTTCTCCAGATATATTCCCAGGGGTGTCACTGCAGGATCATATGGTAGCTCTATTTTTAGTTCTTTAAGGAACTGCCATACTGTTCTTCATACTGGCTGTACCAGTTTACATTCCTACCAACAGTGTAGGAAGGTTTTCTTCTCTCCACGGTTTTCTTCTCTCTTTATTGTTTGTGGATTTTTTGATAATAGCCATTCTGGCTGGTGGCAGGTGATATCTTATGGTAGTTTTGATTTGCATTTCTCTAATAATTAGTCATGGTGAACATTATTTCATGTGTCTCTTGGCTGTCTGTATATCTTCTTTGGAGAAATGTCTGGGTCTTCTGCCCATTTGTTGATCAGGCTGTTTGTTTTGATGCTGTTAAGTATCATAAGCTGTTTGTAAATTTTGGAGACTAATCTCTTATTGGTCACTTCATTTGCAAATATTTTCTCCCAATCTGTGGGTTGTCTTTTCATTTTGTTTATTGTGTCCTTTGCTGTGCATAAGCTTTTGAGTTTAAGTAGGAACCATTTGTTTATTTTTGTTTTTATTTCCATTATTCTGGGAGATGGATCAAGAAAGATATTTCTCTAATTTATGTCAGAGGGTGTTCTGTATAGTGTCTGGTCTCACATTTAGGTCTTTAATTTATTTTGAGTTTATTTTTGAGTGTATGGTAAACACTGAAACTACTAAGTGGGCAAGACGTAAACATATGTGGATGCCAGTAGTTTAATCAATAACATTTTCAGGAAGTTGTTTAGTTGTTTTCCATGGGCATGTTAAATATTCTAGCTTAGAGTTGCCAGGAATGAAAGTCTCTTACAAATTAGAAATTAACAATGAGAAGTTCCCAGGGGAATGTGATATAGCCAAAGCTATATTTCAGTTAAATAATACTCCAAAAATGTTGGGGAAAAACTTCAAAAATATAAGCAAAAAGAAAGCAGGAAGAATTAATAAATCTTTAAGGAAAAAAATGAATTAAAATAGGAACAGTAGGATAGACAAAACAAAAATAGAATTGATATATAACATCTTTCAAAGGTCAGTGATACAGGCAAACATCATAAAGTCTGACCAATAAAAAAGAGAGAAAAAGAGAAATATATATCATTAGTAAAGAGAGGTTATGACTACAAATTCAGAAAAAAGTCTTTAAATAATGATAGAGTCCTAAATACAACTAATGAAATAGACAACATAGTGACAAAAGAGATTCCATTTAAAATAACAATAAAAATATATAAATTACCTATAAATAAGGTTAATAAGGATGAAAAAAAAAAAAGAGAGAAAGCACAGCTCTTTAAAATAGACATGAAAAAAGACAGATATGTTGTATTCTTGGGTGGGAAGACTATATATTACAAATGTGGTGATTATATAGGTAATATAAATATTCAATACAATTTCAACCAAAATCCTATTTGAAGTTGAAAGGTTAGATTAAGAAAAAAAGTTTAGAAAAAACTGCTCATGGGGAGTTACCCTACCAGATATTAAAAAGGTAAATATAAGAATAATTATACTTACATTAACAAGAAGAGTAATGTAGCATCCATATCCCATGAATCATACTGAGTATTTCACAATATTTCCACCACAACTCTTTGAGGTAGTTATTACTATTACCCTATTTTTGCAGACAAAGAAATTGAGCTTTAGAAATATTAGACAACATGTACATAATAGGATCAGCTTGGTTTTAATCCATGGTCTCTGAACTCAGAGTCATTCTTTTAACTACCACACATACTGTCTCAAATTCACATTGCTGGCAAAAGGATGGACTTATGAATAACTGGTATTGGGACAGCTGGTTTATCATTTGGAAAAAAATAAAATCAAATCCTTACCTCCCACCTGACAATGAAATAATTTCCATAGGAATTAAGAATTAAGTGCAACAATTTGCAAAACAATACCGGAGAACAATAAATCAATATTCATATAATCTTTGGGAAGAAAAAATGTTTCTAAGCACAACATTAAAGACAATAACATAAAGATTTAAACATTTATACAGTAACAAACATATTAAAAACATCAAAACCCACTGACAAATTTAAAGTACCAAAGACAAAATTGGGAAAAAATGCAATTTGATTGACAGAAGGTAATATCCTGATGTATAAAGAATGTTTCAGATCAGTAAGTGAAAGACAGAGGCCTTAGTTTTGTAAACTTAGTGCTTCTTAGAAACAGGGCAGTGAAATTATGATGGGCACAAGGTTAGTGACTTGATTTGGGAGCATAGAGAGCTACTGTGAAATACACATAGGTTTATGGGTTAGCAAGGCATTTAAAGAGATTTAAACTTAGAGAAGCTTTAGGGAGCATAGTCATTCCTTCAAAGTTTTATCAAGTCAATATTCTGTACTAGATGTTACAGGCACCTGGTGAGCAAGACATGGAGCACAGGCTCCTTTTGAGTCACTAAGTTAAGGCGAGAGTAAGAAAGAAAGAGAAAAGTTAAAAGCTGGATGGCATGACTGGTCGTGGAAAAGTCCTCTGAGGAGATAAAATCTAAACTGAATCTGAATGACAAGAAGCCAGATGATGCTGTGGCAAGAAGTGACAACATAAAAGAGATGTGAAATGACCAGTAAGAAGGTAGTACAGTGGCCCAGGTAAGGGATGATAGTGTTTTGAATTAGGGTGATATTGGAATTAGGATAATAATGAATTAGGATAATAATGGAGGCAACATGCTGCAGTCCATGGGGCTGCAAAGAGTCAGATGTGACTGAGCAACTGAACTGACTGAACTGAAATGGATTTAGAGAGAAGGGAGTGGGCTTGGGGTATGTTTTGGAGGTAGATTGACAAGTCTTGTTGATTTGGAAGCCAAGAGAATAATAGCCATTAGGGATGACGCCTATATTTTACATGCTACCAGCTAGGTCTGGGTTGAGGGTGGTATTTCCTCAGGTGGAGAAAACTGAGAGGGAAGCAGATAGTTTAGGCTGAGGGATGTATACAGTATGAAAATCACAAAGTATGTTTTATTGTGGTCGGTCTGAGATTCCAAAGACATCTGAGAGAGACATCAAATAGGTAAACATGAGAGGATAGTCTTGGAGACAAAGATTTAGGTCCCATTATCAAGTATATGGTGTTTATCTATAGCATTTAAAAGTCTCTAGAGTAAGAGCATCGGTAAAAGAAAAAAAAGTTTCAGGGAAATAACCCTAGAGTACTCAAATTTAGAGCAGCCAAGAAGTCTCGGAACAAATGGCCAGTGTAGTAGGGGGAAATGTAGAGTGTGGTGTCCTCAAAGCCAAGAGGGCAAAATTGTCAACTGGGAGACCAGCCGTTCAGCTACTTTGAATGCTTCTGGGAAGTTAAGGAAGAGAAGAGGAAAGTGACATTTAGCTCTGGCTATCTGAAGCTATTGGTGCTCTTGGCCAGGGTGGTTTCAGGGTGGTGGAGGGACCAGAAGCTGAAGACTACTTCCTCTCAGTTTCATCATCATTGTGGAAGGAAATTTCAGATCATGGTGGAGTTTCAATAGATTCATCTTGAGTCACTTGCTCTTCTCCTGGGATAAGATGGCATAAACAGCAAGGCTTAGGTTGTGCCCTCATGCCTGCACCAACCACTGTGCCAGGGAGATCAACTCATAGGGTAGAAGAAGGCTCTAGCAAGACATCTCTCAGCAGCCCAACTCACAAACATGTCTCTGTTTTGATGACAAGTCAGGAGGAGCAAAGGCTTGAGTAATTTGTAACTACAGCCAAGGTAAAGCTGCAACCTCAGCCTTACTGGTAGGGTACAAAAAACCCATAAATTACAACATAGAAAGTATTATGTACTTAGCATTCTTGATTCATCATCTCTTTGTCAAAATAGTTTTTCTCCTATTATCTTCAATTATAAGAGTCAACTTGATTTACTGATCATATCATAAGCTTATTTAATTCTTACTTTTGGGCAGCATCCTTTAATATATTGTGAGCCATGTGGTTAACTAACTATAGAGAATTGCAAAATGAAGATAATAGGGTTTGAGCACAGTAAGTACAAGTTAAGATTTAACTGCATTTTGGTGTATGTAAATACTTCTCTGAGTTATTTCTTGAAGTAAAGACTTACCCCATTTAATCATAGCACATCTAACCTGATTTTAAGGCTACTAATTTTTTCAATTTTGTTTTAAAAGTTAGGTATATTTAAGTCAAAACAGTGAAATAGAAATGATTAGTCAGTCTGTATGAAATTTAACTCATCTTGCACTTTGCAAATGTTCATTGTTTTACCAAATGAATTATAATTCTACCTAACAACACATTTTTATTTCTAAGAAAAGACATGTCTGAGAAATTGCTAGTTAAATTGCTTTAAACTGAATACAATGTTTGGAACATTTATGGCTTATTTTTACAAAAACTGTTGGTAAAGAAAGATAAAAAAAATTAAGATGTGTCAAATAGGTTCATATAAATGTTTCACAGTCTATCTATTGAACTCAAGAACAAATGATAGTCAGGAGAAGGAGGGAACAAAGGGACACAAACAATTAAATAAGATGTTAGGATTCTTTCATTCTTTTATAAAACCGTGTTCTCATTACTCATATGCTTATTTTTATACTGATTTTATGGCCATTGTGGAGATCAATTATTCTTATACTGTAGTTTTGAATGGGAAAAACCTACTTGCCTCCTTCTGCAGATTACTGAGTTACAGCTAAAGGATAAAGCCATGAATTGAATGGGGCAAATCACTGTGCCTATCCTAGGTGTCTGGGAAAATCCTAATGACTCTACCTTATCCACAGGGGTAGGCGCGGGCCCTCTCCTTACCCACAGGTCCCCTCCACTGTGCACTCTGCTGGTCACCCTCTGTGCTCTGCCTCCGGAAACACTCCCTCATCCGTCATGGCCTCGTGGCTGATATTCTGCTCTTGGTCTCTGCTCAGCTCCATAGACCTGGATTAACTCACCTGGGACTCGATGGATGTGAGTTTGAGTAGGGAGCCAGTGATGGACAGGGAAGCCTGGCGTGCTGCAGTCCATGGGGTCGCAAAGAGTGGGACATGCCTGAGCGACTGAACTGAACTAAAGAGTGATGTAACCCCAAGCCAAGGAATACAGTCTCGAGAAGCTGGAAAGGCAAGGAACAGATTTTGCTGACATCTTGACTTCTCACACGTAGCTCTAGGAGACTCATTTCAGACTTCTGACCACCAGAACTATGGGATAATAAGTTGGCACCTAGCTTATGTCAGTAAATATCTGTTTAATCAAATTTAATTGTAATAATGAGCTTTTACTTCTAAGATAAACATTCATTGCTTACAAATGTGTTGTTAATGTAATTAATTTTGTTGATTGTTTCTTCCTGATATAATACCCTTGAATTTTGTGGATAAACTGCTTGCTTATAGTAAAATCTTTATAATGTTGTATATTTTTAGATTTTACAATTATTCACTGATTTACAATTTTAAAAGAACTAGAAACAAAGTGTTTGTACTAGTTTCCTACTGCTACTGTGACAAGTCATCACAAACTTAGGGACTTAAAATAACATAGACTTATTATCCTATAGTTCTGGTGGTCAGAAGTCTGAAATGAGTCTCCTAGAGCTACATGTAAGAAGTCAAGATGTCAGCAAAATTTGTTCCTTGCCTTTTCAGCTTCTCGAGACTGTCTGTATTCCTTGGCTTGGGGCTACATCACTCTTCAGTTCAGTTCAGTACAGTCGCTTAGTCATGTCCTACTCTTTGCGACCCCATGGACTGCAGCACGCCAGGCTTCCCTGTCCATCACCGGCTCCCTACTTAAACTCATGTCCATTGAGTCTGTGATGCCATCCAACCGTCTCATCCTCTGTCATCCCCTTCTCCTCCTGCCTTCAATCTTTCTCCTAGCATCAGGGTCTTTTCCAATGAGTCAATTCTTCACGTCAGGTGGCCAAAGTACTGGAGTTTCAGCTTCAGCATCAGTACTTCCAATGAATATTTAGGACTGATTTCCTTTAGGAAATCATCACTCTTACTTATTCTTTGGTCCTCACATCTCCTTCTTAGACTATCCTGTCTTCCTTATACTAGGACCTTTGTGATTATACTGGGTCGGCCTAGATAATCCATCTTTCATCTTAATATTCTTAACTTAATCACATGCAAAGTTCCTTTTGCCAAATAAGGTAACATGCAAAAATTCTTCTGAGGATTAGGACATGGACATCTTTTGCTGCTGCTGCAGCTAAGTCGCTTCAGTCGTGTCCGACTCTGTGCAATCCCATAGACAGCAGCCCACCAGGCTCCCCTGTCCCTGGGATTCTCCAGGCAAGAACACTGGAGTGGGTTGCCATTTCTTTCTCCAATGCATGAAAGTGAAAAGTGAAAGTGAAGTCGCTCAGTCATGTCCGACTCTTACTGACCCCATGGACTGCAGCCTACCAGGCTCCTCTGTCCATGGGATTTTCCAGGCAAGAGTACTGGAGTAGGGTGCCATTGCCTTCTCTGGGACATCTTTTGGGACACCCTTATTCAGTCTACCACAAAATTCATTATTGAAGCCTAAGGAGACATGCAAAGAAATATATAAAATTGGGGTCCGATTCTAAAAGGCTAATTAGACTTTAATACTAACAGACTGAAGTTGCATAGAAGTTAAAATGATTAAGATAATTAGTAATGAGATTGTGTGAAAT
Organism: Bos grunniens; assembly: GCF_055505025.1. Taxonomy (NCBI): domain Eukaryota; kingdom Metazoa; phylum Chordata; class Mammalia; order Artiodactyla; family Bovidae; genus Bos; species Bos grunniens. The sequence goes on along the minus strand of NC_141176.1, from coordinate 2,234,504 downwards.
CTAAGGTTAGTATAATAATCAAAAAATCGATCTTAAAAACCACAAATGCCATATTGCTTTGAAGCCAAGGTCTGTCTAATTCAGTAACTACAACAGGGATAATTTGTTTGAGACATCAGCATTTTATAGTATCAAACTGGATACCCAAACATACTCTTCAAGCCTTGGTCATTTAATTTTTCTTTTTTAGAAATATATTTTTGCAAATAAATACATGACAAAATTATTTGGAAAAGCCTGAGTGAGTGAGTGAGTGAAGTTGCTCAGTCGTGTCTGATTCTTTGAGACCCCATAGACTGTAGCCCAGCAGGCTTCTCTGTCCATGGAATTTTCCAGGCAAGAATACTGGAGCGGGCTGCCATTTCCTTCTCCGTGGAAAAGCCTAAAGGGTAATAATGAAGAGTAAGTCTTCTCCTTTCGAAAGCCTGTGGTCTCTGCATGGGCTACAGGGTCTCTGTCAAGCTCTGGTGTGTGCAGAGGGGCCAGCTGTGGACCCCAGTAGATGCAGCCCCAAGATGACTGGGAAGTAGGGCGTCCTTGGTCCTCTTGAAGAGATGAGTTAGATGCAGGTGGGCAGGCTGTGTATGGTTATCAGATGCCTTTACCTGAGTGAGAAAACCTTCCTCCACTGGGACCTCAGAGGTCTGACAGCTTTTGTGACATGAGATAGATAATGGCTGAAAGAAATTAATGTCAGTGAACTTTTGCACTGAAATTTTGGATTATATATCAAATTTTAATTAAGAAAACAAAGCCCCAGAGGAATAAATTCTGCAAGCCCCACAGGGACACAAAAAGGTGGCTCAGTGCCTAGGAATTCACACAAAAGAAAGCAACCTGGATCCCACTGAGGATATTACATTTAGTCATCATATCTCTTTAGGCTTCTCTTGGCTATAACATCTTCTTAGGGTTTCTTTGTTTCTGACGAGCTTGAGTGTTTTTTTTTTTTAAGATTTACTTATTTGTTTCTGGATTTGGTGGGTCTTCACTGCTGTGCACAGACTTCAGTTGTGACTCGGGGGGACGGGCAGGCTCCTCTTCCTTGCAATGTGCAGGCTTCTTATTGCCGTGGTTTCCCTTGTTGCAGAGCATGGGCTGTAGGCACACTGGCTTCAGTCACTGCATCTCCTGGGGCTCAGGGATTGTGGCTCATGGGCTCTAGAGCACTGGCTCAGCTGTGTTACTCGGACCTCGGTTCCTCCACGGCATGTGGAGGCTTCCCAGACCATGGATCAGACTCGTGACCCCGCATTGGCAGGCAGATGCTCAACCACTAGGCCCCCAGTGAAGTCCCAAGCTTGAGTCCCAAGTCCCAAACTTTGTAGAAAGATTCTCATTTAGGATTGGGTTTTTCTCATAATTAGAATTTGGGGAATCTTAAAATATCAAGGGATTATGCAAGGAAGACCAAAGAGGTAAAGTACCATTCTCATCCCATATTAAAAGTACATACTATCAACATTACTTACTATTGTTGAGTTTAATCTTGGTCACCTGGCTGAGGTCTTATTTGTAGTTTTTTTTTTCCACAGGGTAAAGTTATCCCATCTCCACAAAACTGTACACTTTGGAATGAAATCACTGTGTGCAGCCCACATATAAGAAGAGTGGAGTTGTGGTATTCTTGGGGGTGGAATGTTTACATCAGTTAATTGAAGTTCTATAGAAAAAAAATTAGTCTCTTCCCCCATTTTTTAAATTTATTTGTACCACTATGGACTTACAGCTGTTCATTTTATGCTTTGGGAAACAATCCAGTAATACTTAATTTTGCTCAAAGTGTTGCCTCTTCGGCCACTAGGAGCTCTCACAGTTGGCTCTTGTGTTCCTTTGATATGCCCCATCATTGTGAGGTTGTTGCTTTAAGCACTTCTCACTTTCTGGCTCCATAAGATGCTCCAGGTTCATCTTATATCTTTTGTGTCCCAAAGTTAGACATTTATCCAAGAAGTCATGATTTCTTTACTGGAGAATAGTATTAAGAAACCAGTATCTGGGTACAAGATATGTTCTAGACGCTGAGGTGTTAGTGCTTCTAGGCCCTGCCAGTTGCTGATAAAACAATGAAATAAACATATGTATGCTAACCAGGTCCCTCAGTTCATTGCCCTCCATATTCCATGAATATTCCATGTGTTTGCTTTCATGTTTTCCAGACTTGCAGGAGCCATGTCTGGTTCCCTGTGCTATGCAGGGGAGCCTTGGTATTCATCTGTCTGTATACGGTGGTTTGTGTCTGCTAGTCCTGAACGCCTAATCTGTCCCTCTGCTACCTATTTTCCCTCTGGTAGCCATGGGTCTGTTTTCTATCTGTGAGTCTGTTTCTGTTTTCATGGATGAGTTCATTTGTATCATAGTGTGAATTCCACATATAAGTGATATATAGTATTTGTCTTTCACCCTCTGTTAGATTTGCTTTGTATGACAGCCTCTGGTTCATTTATGTTGCTGCAAATGGCATTTTTTATGGCTGAGTAGCATCGTGTGTGTGTGTGTGTGTTTCCACATCTTTGTCCATTCATCTGTCGGTGGACTCTTGGATTGCTTCCATGTCTTGGCTATTGTGGATGGTGCTGCTATGAGCTCTGGGGTGCATGTATCTTTTTGAGTTAATTTTCTCTAGATATGTTTCCAGGAGTGGAATTGCTGGATCATATGCAACTCTGGTTTTTGAGGTGCCTCCTTGCTGTTTACCTGATGGCTGTGCCTGTTTGCATTCCCACTAGAGGTGTGGGGTTCCCTTTTCTCCACACCCTCTCCAGCATTTGTTGTTTGTAGACATTGCAGTGGTGGCCATTCTGACCAGTGTGAGGTGCTGCCTCATTGTAGTTTTGATCTGCTTTTCTCTAATGGCTGACAATGTTGAGTATCTTTGTGTGCCTGTTGACCGTCTGTGTGTCTTCTTTAGAGGGGTGTCTGTTTAGGTCTTCTGCTCAGTTTTTGGTTAGGCTGTTTATTTTTTGGATGTTGGATTATTGGAACTGTTTGTATGTTTTGGAAATTAGGCCCTTGTCTGTTGCCTTGTTTGCAGGTGTGTTCTCTCCCATTCTGTTTGTTGTCTTTTCATTTTGCTTGTGGTTCTTTTGCAGTGCAGAACCTTATAGGTCTGATTCGGCCTCATTTGTTTATTTTTGCTTTTATTTCTATCGCTTTGAGAGACTGACTTAAGAGAACATTGCTACGATTTATGAACGTTCCCTTTTGAACATTCAAGCTGTCGTAGTATATGGTCTTGTTTTTATTTTCTGTCATTTAGAATAGGAGTTGAGCCTGTTGTCTTTTATAGCAATGCTGTAGTCCCAGATGACTGGCTTATTTTTGCCCTGTGAGCTCTCAGCAGAGGACAGGGAGTTTGTATCAGGCAGTGGTAGAAGGGAGAAGGCAGGCACGGGCTCTAGTGTGTTATTCCAGTGAGCTGAGGGAGGTAACGATGTCCTCAAGGCCCAGAGCCTGTGAGTTGGAATCTGGACCTCATCAGAGTGGCAGACAGCAGAACTTCCTCTCCTTCTTCCCCTCAGTTGTAATTCCCTGGAGGAGAACTCCAGGAGCTAACGGTTACAATGTCCTGCCCCCGCAGGAGGATCCCTTCCAGCCTAGGCTACCCCTGCTCCCATGGTGCTCTACCTTTTCAGCACTGGGCTTCCAGTTCTTGTCCCTCAACAGTAGGGCCTGATCATGATCTGTTCATCCAGGGGATTTTTCATACTCAGTTTCTCAGATCCCTAACCTCCCTTTTATTTGTGTGTGTAATATCTACAGGACTGACTTAGAGGAAGAGGTAAAAACCTGTACTATTTATTCATCTTGTCAGAAGACTAGTCATTTAATTCCTATCCTTCTTATGGCTTTACAGCTCCTATTAACTGAACTCTAAGCTAGACATTGGGGATACATGAAGAACAAGACACAATCTAGCTCTCTCGCATGTTTACCACCCTCAGATCTCTTTCCGGTCACACTGGTATCTTTCAGCCATTGATAAGCATTTTGTGTCTAGGTTTCTGCACATGCTGTTTCTCTTTTTGATTCCATCTTCCTTTTTCAATTTCTCTACTTTGAGATCTCAGCTCAGACAGCACTTTTGCATAAAAGCCATCTTCCCTGACTGTCTAATTAGAACCCTTTTATTAATATGTGTCATTGTACCATGTTTATCACAAAGCTAGACAGCCAGAGGCCATGTAACAGTCCTTTTTAAAAGGTATTACTCACCAGTTTTTAAAGCTTTACCTCACTCCCATATAGCCAAACAGCCTCAAGTCTGCTGACAGCTGACTAAAGAGCCACAATAGGTAAATATTAGTATCAATGTGTCATAATGCATCTAATATATAGTAAAGAAAGTGAAGTTGCTCAGTCATGTCCGACTCTTTGTGACCCCATGGACTGTAGCCTACCAGGCTCCTCTGTCCATGGGATTTTCCAGGCAATAATACTGGAGTGGGTTGCCATTTCCTTCTCCAGGGAATCTTCCCGACCCAGGGATCGAACCCAGGTCTCCCACATTGTAGACAGATGCTTTATATCCTACTTTCAAACAGTACCTTGGTAAGTAAGCATAACAAGAGTGCTGGTTTTGCTTTGTTTAATCTTGAAAAGAAAAATCATAGAAACACAGGTGCTGGGTTTCCAAATCACTTGCTAGTGGACTCTAAAGATATAACATTGGGATTGACATATGCACACTACTGTGTATAAAATATATGACTAATACGAACTCACTGTATAGCACAGGGTGCTTTACTCAGTACTCTGTAATGACCTAAATGGGAAAAGACTTAAAAACAGTGGACATGTGTATAACTTTGCTGTACAGCAGGTACTAACACAACATTGTAAATCAACTATATTCAATGAAAATTAATTTTTTTTAAAGTCTCTGACCTTCTCTATCTTCTAGTAACTCAGGTTCTTTCAGAGGCAAGCAAGTCACTAGCTTTCTGTTTATTTTTCCAGAAATTACTTGATCTTTTTAGTTGCTTCTCCTAGAATGGCATTATGGAGTTAATCCATATATATTTTTTATGTATGAAACTGTTTCTATTACTAGGTATAGAGCCATTAGGAATAATTTCTATCAATTCCTGAAACCCCGTTTGCACAGATTTTGTTGTTTACTGTGCTATCTGAAGTTGAAGCTCCAATACTTTGGCCACCTGGTGCAAAGAGCCAACTTAATTGAAAAGACCCTAATGCTGGGAAAGATTAAAGGCAAGAAAATAAGGGGATGACAGAGGATGAGATGGTTGGATGGCATCACTGACTCAATGGACATGAAGAGTCGGACACGACTGAGTGACTGAACAACAACAACAACAACAATTTAATAAAATATGTACTGCTTGAAAATCTACAGTATGTCTTTTGGTATTTAAGTCCTTGATCACAGTTTAATTTTCTTTTTCTTCCGAAAGAGGGAGCTCTCAAGGCAGTCCCTTAACTTAGAATTTGGCTTTTCCAACTTCAGGCTGATTGACTTTGTTAGTTGACTAACTAGTCAACCTCTTTGGTTTTGCTTTCTTCATATGTGAACTGGGCATTCACATATGAATTGTTGGAGTTAAGTTGGAGTTATTATTGGAGTTAAGTTAAATACTTCTTTAAATTATTATTGTGTTAAAAATATTCATTAAGAATTATTTTTGGAGTTATTGTTGGAGTTAAGTTAAATACTTCGTAAGGTTTCTGCCATTTACTATGTATTTAATAAACAACTGTTTCCATGAAAGACTCCAATAGAGGTACAAGAGTTGTGTTCTTAAATTTGCTGGTTTTTTTTTTTTTTTTTTAGAGATTAAGATAAAAACAGCAAATTAAATTTTGCTGTTTTTATCTTACTCTCTAGTGACTACTTTTATTCTATTTTTAATTAATTTACACAGTTTAGAAGAAGGATTACTGGACTGTAACATTCAAAGCTAGCACTGGGCTCTTCCTTAGGCAGAGTGAGCTAAGGCTCACTGAGTGTTTATCGTGTTTTAGGCCACACTGAACTTTTTTGAGTTTCCCAAAACTTGTGAGATAAGTGGTGTTATTTCATCATCCTCAGCTCAAGGGTGAGTAAGGATTAAAGCATTTGTGTAAACCTCCCCCCACCCCCCCCAGTTAGTTATGGACAGAGTCAGGATTTGAACGAGGAAAGTCCAAGTTTAGTCCCTATTCGCGTCATTATTGAGTTACACTGCCTCCTGAGGACAGCGTTGATCCCGGCATTTCACTAATCCTCAGGCCTTCACTCCCTCATTCATTAATTTTTTAAAAGAAAAATAGGCATTTATTGAATGCTTATTCTGTGCCAGTTACTCTCAAAGGCAATAGTTGTACAAAGATAATAAAGCAGTGTGCCTACCCTCAAGCTAGGTGGCTGACAGGTGACAGGGACAACTTCGAGTTTGGACTACCATACGAGTGTGCTAAGTTGCTTCAGTCACATCGCACTCTTTGCAACCCCATGGACTGTAGCCCCCAGGCTCTTCTATCCTCGGGATTCTCCAGGCAAGAAAACTGGAGTGGGTTTTCTTCAGGGGCTCTTCCTGACCCAGGGATTGAACTCATGTCTCTCACATCTGCTGCAGCGGCAGGTAGGTTCTTTATTACTGGTGCCACCTGGGTGATTGCCAATATTTGATACAGTACCTATTACCTTTCTCTTTTAAAGACACTATGGAAATGAAAAGTTCCCTCATGTCTCCCTGACTGAAGGAAACAAATCATTTATTCTTTCTCTGTTCTCCTCTGTACATGTTTCACACTGTCCCTATTACGTACCTTGGTATCAATATTCCTACCGTTCAACGTTTTAACAACTTATGATTGGTATTTTACATTTTATTAGTGTTTTAAAATTTAAAAATTTACTTTTAGGTAGTTGTAGATTCACATACAGTTGTAAGAAATAATATTCAAAGATCCCATGGACCCTTTACCCAGTTTCCTCAATGGTAATGTCTTGCAACACAATATTACAATATCATAACTAGGATATTAATGTGTTAATATGATTCAATCCATCAAGTTTAATTCAGATATCCTATCTCACTGGTACTCTTGTGAGGGGGGTGTGTGTGTGTGTATCTCTATACACCATTGAGATATTAATTTAAGGTTAGCTTGGAATTTTAAAAAACTTTTTATTTTGTATTGGGGTGTACACAATTAACAAACAGTGTTGTAACAGTTTTAGATGAACAGTGAAGGGACTCATCCCAACATATGCATGTATCCATTTTCCCCCAAACCCCCCTACCATCCAGGTTGCCCCATAACAGTGTAGCTTGGATATTTTTTCCACACATAATTTTATTTTCACCTGACCTTCCCCTTGAGCAGGCTTTATATGTTTAAAGAAATGCTCTACTTTTGTTTGATAGCACCTTTGCCATTACATTATTTTAGACATTGCAATCAACCATGAATGATATTTTTCTTCCAGAAACCTAGTCTTTTTAATTCACGTCACATATTCTCTTGAGCTTCCTGTGAGATATTTTAAAATTATCTTCAGAAAGCCTGTGGCTTATTTTCTTTAAATTAATCCATGTATTTTCCCTAATAAAGGGGCTTATTTTTATTATATTTATAAAATGAAATAAAGGTACTAAAATTTTATGGGTTTTCCTCTGAGTTGAATCATGTTACAATAGCTCATATACTGGTGGTACACTTTCATATTTTCTGTAGATAGAGCTTCCTACTCTTACTTCCAAATCTAATATAATTTTTTTTCTGGGCACTAACATTCCATATTCTGAAAATTGGTCTAACATAATTTTTTTTTCTGGGCACTAACATTCCACATTCTGAAAATTGGAGTATTTATCCTACATAAAAATTTATCCTCAAAATCCCATCCACATTGGGCATTACAACTTAAGTATTTCATAGCTCTCTATTGGTTTTTCTCTTTCTACCCACCTTTTGAAATGAAAATGAAAGCAAAATTATCACCTTCATTTCCAATTCCAATCCCAATTCAATGTAGTATAATATTATATTACTTGGAACTCATCTGTCTCCATTTTGTTTTTAGAATCTATAGTACTGTTATTAAGTTATAGTATTAGTCCCATTATCTCCTATAAAGAGATAGAAACCCTAGGTCATCTGATTCCTGAAACAACAACTTACTTCCACACAGAGTCACAGGACATGAAGATCCCATAACATATGGTAAATACTTGGCAGAGACTACAGATTGACCGTCCATAAAACACATCCTGTTTGCAGCTATTTTTTGGCTTGACCTGCATGATAGCAATCAGTGTTCTTTTTTTTTTTAAGTGTTAATCAATTGATAAAACTTAAAAAATCAGGGGGCATCACAGGTGGCACTAGTCATAAAGAACACACCTGCCAATGTGGGAGACTTAGGAGATGAAGGTTCAGTCCCTGGGTTAGGAAGATCCCTTGGAGGAGGGCATGGCAACCCACTTCAGTATTCTTGCCTGGAGAATCACATGGACAGAGGAGCCTGGTGGGCTACAGTCTATAGGGTCACAAAGAGTCGGATATGACAGACACCATTTAGCATGCACACATGCAAAAAAATCAGGAGATTTCACATGAAAATACAGATTTCCAATTTCCCTTTAAAAATCAGCATGGTTGGCAACAATCCCCTGGAGTAGAGGGGCAGCTGCTGACTTCTGACAGGGCAGGGTCTCTAGTTCACACACTCCACCACTTCCTCCTGTCCCCTTGACAGGTGAAGTGAAGGTGGGTAGCACCGATCATGTATTGTGGCACTCATGCCTTACTTTCCTTAGGTCTGGCTTGCCTGGCTAGTCATGTTACCTGCCTGATGCTCACAGTCACTGTAATATGCAAGTCTGATGCCTGGGTTTGGCCAAAACCTCTGTATGACCACCCACTGTGGTGTAGTAGTTGAGTGTTAGACCCATGAGAATTCCTTCAGACTACACCACAGGCATTTAGAAAATGCAGAGGAACCAGAGATCAAATTGCCAACATCTGTTGAATCATAGAAAAAGCAAGAGAATGCCAGAAATACATCTACTTTTGCTTCATTGACTATGCTAAAGCCTTTGACCGTGTGGATCAGAACAAACTGTGGAAAATTCTTAAAAAGATGTGAATACCAGACCACCTTACCTTCCTCCTGAGAAATCTGTATGCAGGTCAAGAAGCAACAGTTAGAATCAGACATGGAACAACAGATTGGTTCCAAATTGAGAGAGGAGTAGGTCAAGGCTGTATATTGTCACCTTATTTATTTAACTTATATGCAGAGTTCATCATGTGAAATGCTGGACTGGATGAAGCACAAGCTGGAATCACGATTGCAGGGAGAAATATCAATAACCTCAGATATGCAGATGACACTACCTGTATGGTAAAAAGCCAAGAGGAACTAAAGACCCTCTTGATGAAATTGAAAGAGGAGAGTGCAAAAACAGGCTTAAAAGTCAGCATTTGAAAAACTAAGATCATGGCATCAGGTCACATCACTTCATGGCAAATAGATGGGGAAATAATGGGAACAGTGACAGACTTTATTTTCTTGGGCTCCAAAATCACTGCGGACAGTGACTGCAGCCATGAAATTAAAAGATGCTTGCTCTTTGGAAGAAAAGCTATGACAAACCTAGACAACATATTAAAAAGCAGAGACATTACTTTACCGACAAAGTCCATATAGTCAAAGCTATGTTTTTTCCAGTAGTCATGTATGGATGTGAGACTTGGACCACAAAGAAAGCTGAGCACTGAAGAACTGATGCTTTTGAACTGTGGTGTTGGAGAAGACTTTTGAGAGTCCCTTAGACAGCAAGGAGAACAAACCAGTCAATTCTAAAGGAAATCAGTCCTGAGTATTCACTGGAAATGAAGTAAAACTTGCTCAGTCGTGTCTGACTCTTTGCAACCCCATGGACTATACCATCTGTGGAATTCTCCAAGCCAGAATACTGGAGTGGGTAACATTTCCCTTCTCCAGGGGATCTTCCTGACCCAGGAATCGAACAGGGGTCTCCTGCACTGAAGGTGGATTCTTTACCAACTAAGCTATCCGGAAGACCTATTCGATATTGGAAGGACTGATGCTGAATCTGAAACTCAATGGACTGAGTGGACTCCATGTTTGGCCACCTGATGTGAAGAACTGACTCATTGGAAAAGACCCTGATGCTGGGAAAAACTGAAGGCAAAAGGAGAAGGGGATGACAGAGGATGAGATGGTTGGATGGTATCTCCAACTCGATGGATATGAGTTTGAGTAGGCTCTTGGAGTTGGTGATGGACAGGGAAGCCGGGCATCATGCAGTCCATGGGGCCCAAAGGGTCAGATATGACTGAGTGACTGAACTGAACTGAATGCCATAGGCAGGTTGGGGGCTTGCTCCTACGTCTTCGTTGATTGACTTAAACAACTGACCCTCACCACCTGAAACTTTCCTTGTGATGTTTGGCAGAGAAAACAAGAGTCTTGTCTTTAAGGACTGGACAGGAGCTTGCCTGTCTCCTCTTCTTGGCCCCACCCTGCTGTCATAGACCTTCCAAAGTTAGAGCATCCTCAGTAAGGACACTGCTGGTTAACAGCCCTCTGTTTGATCTTGGATATCCCAATACCAGTAAAGGACTACACTGTTTAAACTGGGGTGGTGAGGGACTCCCATGAAGGAAATAAACTAAGCCTCTACCTTGATGTATAATCATAGTGAAGGGAAGAGAATGAGGAAAGCCAGCTCAGTGGCATAGGAAGGGTGGATGGTGGTCTCATTTGAATTCTATTGACTAATCTTTGCAATTTCCACTAAATTGTCCTCTCCTGATATCAAGACCTAAACTCTGTGTACTTGGGACCTTGTCTTGCCCTTGACTCTTTTCACTAATTGGAGTGAATGGGGTTTGGGAAGAGCTCTGGTTTCCCATAGAAGTTAGTAACATTTGGGGCTGTTAAAATTTTGGAGTGTCAATTGCTGTTCTCTACTTCACATTGCTTGTGTTTGCATGAATTTAAACCTTAGGCTTCTGGCCCATTAAGTACTGCAAACTTTGATTTTCTAATTATCCTAAGGGTTTTGAGAACCATTTGTTAGTCTCACTATCTTGATACTCACCAGGGAAAATATCCAATCCTCTATGGAACAGAGTTGTTAACTGACACATTCACTATAAGAAGGAAAGTGCATAATGTTATAAATGAAGTCACTGCCATGAAATAATACAGATGCATTCTTTTCAGTGAATTCTGTGCAAGCACCCAGTCAAGTGAGACTTTTCTGATTATATACAGGGAATGTGTTTCAGAAAATCACCAGCTGTGTTTTTCAGTGGCTTAAAAGCTGCTGTGCTATAGCATTCCAGAATAAAATAAGTAAATACCACCTACCAACCAGTCAAGCTTATTGATGCAACATCCCTTTACTTCAAAGCTTATAATGAAATTGATTTTCTGTGCTTTTTCAATTCAACTTGCAAATCCCGTGAATAACTACTGTAAAATAATTTCAGCTTAGGAATGTTCAGGAACTGGTGAGAAATTGATAGTGACTGTTTTATTCTTAGCCAAAAGGTACTGAGTAAAAATGTAAAGGAAGAACTTGCTGTGTTTAGATGAGAAGAACTATATGATAGGAGGCAAAGAACCAGAACATTATTTTCCATGATATCCAGAGTAAAACTTCCTTTGATTTTTAGTGGGATTGAACCCTCAAACAAATGAGATTTCATAGCCTGGAGAACTGACAGAGGCTGTAAATCAGATTCTAATTCTGAATTGTCATTCAGTGATTACAACTATCTGAGGAGACAGTGATTCTGATGAGAAGTTTTTTAAAATTCAGGAAATCATCCAGATATTTGAAAACTCCTAGTTTATAGAATTTTTTACTTTGCATTCAAATAAATAGAATTTTATTGATATTCATTTTGAAGACATGTGTGGATCCAGGTTTTGTGTGTGCTGAAGCTTATACAATTTGAGGAGGGGGATTTCTTTAAGAAAAAGAAGATAAAGTTTTGAATATAAAATCTGGTAACAAAGTGATTGCTGCTGTTGTTTAGTCACTAAGTTGTGTCCGATTCTTTTGTGACCCTGTGTAGTCTGCATCCGTGCGATTTCCCAGGCATGAATATGGGAGTGGGTTGCCATTTCCTTCTCCAGGGACTCTTCCAGATCCAGGGATCAAACCTGTGTCTGCTACATTGCAGGTGGATTCTTTACCACTGAACCACTAGGGAAGCCCAATAAAGTGATTATTATTTAGAAATATATATAAATTGTAGCAAGTTACACATTTCAAAAGCCTGAAATAGCACAAAATTCAGAAAATTAACAAAACTATTTTAATTGATGGATTTACTGATACGTTTCTACAATACTTTTTTCCCTACACTTTTAGCAGCATACCCATTAATTGTCTCTTCATATGACAAAAGCTTCAGAATATAGCTTTTTTTTACCCAGAGAATAGAAAGATAATTCAGACTTTTCTCTAGCATAGTTAGCTTATATTTGTTTATCCTTATTAAAAGTTTAGAGAAGTTTCAGCTTCATAACTCCTGGTGATCAAGTCCATACGCAATTTTGATACTGTTGCTAAATTTGGAAAATCCTCTATCAAGTTTTTTATATATTTGAGCCATCAGATTCAAGGTATTTCAAGATCTCTTAGGCCCAGACTAATCTGATAGCACTCATTAACAAATTTGTAATTGATGTTCCTGTATCATCATGATGCTGGATGGATTTGCACAGGGATGAAGGAAGATTTCTGGAAGTCATTTCTACACTGGGACAGCAAGGAATAACAGTGTCCAGGGAAGTGCCTATAAACTAAATAAATAGAGTTCTCCAAACCCAACATAGTCAGTTCCCCTTAGGTAAATCCTTAACATGTCGAATTCCAAAGCAGAATGGAAAGAGTGATCTTGACTGAGTGTGATTACAATATCCTTCTATAGAAAATTTTGCAAAATGGGCACATTAAATGAATGTCTATCTCAAGGGGAAGAAACTTGAAGCCAGAGGACTAGACGTAACATTTTACTTAATTTAAAGTAATTAAAGTTATTTAAAAGTGCCACTCAGAAGTGCCCTCTGAGCTCTGAATGAGGAATTGGTCTAGCCCTAGCAGGGCAGACCAACAACACATTTTCCTTGAATTTCTGTATCCCATTCAGTACCTACATTTTTTCCTTAATATACCAATTTGGTACCTAATTTCTTTCTGTTCAAATAGAGGTCTTTCTGACACTACCAAGTGAGTTCTCATAGTTTAAGAAACAACCTGGGAATTTATCTACCTAATGTAGTAGAAGGACTTCATTACTTAAAATGAAGTTTCTTCCTTAGGAATATGAGAATGGGAAGATGTAAAGAAACATCTTTATTAGGAAAAAAAAATGTAACATTTTTGATTACTGAAAGATCAACTATATTATATTATTATATATATAAAATCTATACTATAGCATATATTACAGACAGTTATATTTATATATTATTATATATAATGTATATTAATATATAATATATAATGTTATATATTATATAATATGTAATATATATAATTAAATATATATTATATATTTTATATTATATATTAATACATAATATGTTATATACTTTATAATATTATATATTAATATATTACATATAATTATATTATATGTAATATGTTACATATAATTATATTATATGTAATACATTACATATAATATATATTATATATTAATATATAATACATATAATTATAATATATTTATTTATAAATAAATAAGTATACAAATAAATATATAAAATATATTATATATTATATTATTATATTATATATTATATGATATTACATTATATTATATATAATATAATATATATTATATAATTATATTATATTAATTATAAATTATTATATTATATTATTATATTATATATTATATATACACACTAATATATAATATAATTACAATATAAAATATAATATGTATATATAATTATATATTATATATATCCATAATATATAATAATATACTATATTTATTATATAATAATATTATATTATTAATATATAATAATATATCATATATCATATATTATTTATAATACATAATAATATTATATATAATTAATATATAAATATATAATAATATTAATATTACATTATTATTAATATCATATATTAATAATATAAGTTATATAATATATATATTATTATATATTATATATAAAAATGTAAATATTATATATTATATATAATGATATAATAATAACATGATATATAATTAGAATAATATTATATATATTAATTATATAATATAGTTATATATTATATAATTATAAATTAAAATATTATCATTATATATAGTATATATTATATATGTAATATTATATTAATATTTAATATTATATTATATATAAAATATAATATAAAATATTATAAATCTATATAATATGAATAAATATAATAAATACATAATATATAAAATAATAATATACAATAAATAAAAATAATAAATATATATAATATTATATATCAGGTTCAGTTCATTTCAGTCGTTCAGTCATGTTCGACTCTGCGACCCCATGAATTGCAGCACACCAGGCCTCCCTGTCCATCACAACTTCTGGAGTTCACTCAGACTCACATCCCAGTCAGTGATGCCATCCAGCCATCTCATCCTCTGTCATCCCCTTCTCCTCCTGACCCCAATCCCTCCCAGCATCAGAGTCTTTCCCATTAAGTGGCCACCTTCTCATGAAGTGGCCAAAGTACTGGAGTTTCAGCTTTAGCATCATTCCTTCCAAAGAAATCCCAGGGCTGATCTCCTTCTGAATGGACTGGTTGGATCTCCTTGCAGTCCAAGGGACTCTTAAGAGTCTTCTCCAACACCACAGTTCAAAAGCATCAATTCTTCGGCGCTCAGCTTTCTTCACAGTCCAACACTCACATCCAGACGGACCTTTGTTGGCAAAGTAATGTCTCTGCTTTTGAATATGCTATCTAGGTTGGTCATAACTTTCCTTCCAAGGAGTAAGCGTCTTTTAATTTCATGGCTGCAATCACCATCTGCAGTGATTTTGGAGCCCAAAAAAATAAAGTCTGACACTGTTTCCACTGTTTCCCCATCTATTTCCCACGAAGCGATGGGACCGGATGCTATGATCTTCATTTTCTGAATGTTGAATTTTAAGCCAACTTTTCCACTCTCCACTTTCACCTTCATCAAGAGGCTTTTGAGTTCCTCTTCACTTTCTGCCATAAGGGTGGTGTCATCTGCATATCTGAGGTTATTGATATTTCTCCTGGCAATCTTAATTCCAGCTTGTGCTTCGTCCAGCCCAGCGTTTCTCATGATGTACTCTGCATAGAAGTTAAATAAGCAGGGTGACAATATACAGCCTTGACGTACTCATTTTCCTATTTGGAAAGAGTCTGTTGTTCCATGTCCAGTTCTAACTGTTGCTACCTGACCTGCATATAGGTTTCTCAAGAGGCAGGTCAGGTGGTCTGGTATTCCCATCTCTTTCAGAATTTTCCACAGTTTATTGTGATATATAGGGTTAGGGTTAGGTAATTACTATATATATAATGTAATATATTATATTATATCTTATTATATTATAATGATATAATATTATAATAACATAATAATATAATATAATATATTATTTTATACAAAAGAAAAAAAATTATTAGGGTTAGGTAATTATTATATAATAATATATAATATATATATATATTATATATTATATATATATATTATATAATATATCAATTATTATATATATTATATTATATACAGTGTTGCTGCTGCTGCTGCTGCTAAGTCACTTCAGTCGTGGCCGACTCTGTGCGACCCCAGAGACGGCAGCCCACCAGGCTGCCCCGTCCCTGGGATTCTCCAGGCAAGAACACTGGAGTGGGTTGCCATTTTCTTCTCCAATGCTTAGGGTTAGGTAATTATTTTATATATATATATATAAAATTTAATAATATTATTATATATTACATTATATAATATATATTATATATAAATTATAAATTATATTATTAGATAATTATAATTATATATTATGTATTATAAAATAAATATATAAAATAAATGTATTAAATATGTATTAAAATACAAATATATTAAATAAATATAAAACATATATAATTACATGATTAATATAATATTATATCTAATTATATTATATGTTATAGATTATATAATATATTTTTATATTATATTATAGATCATTAAATATAAACAACAGCTATATCAATTTATATATGAATTGCAACTTACATGTATCAAATGATAATTATCTTCTGTAAAGCTTTGTCATAATCAAAACTTCATGTTCTTTCAAGACATATTTTGTTTAACTTAAGCCTTTAAAAGAAGTCACTACAATTGTTGGCAATAATTTGGCAAAGTGGGAGTCTCCAGTACAATTTTGATTTGAAGAACACCAAAAGGTAAACCTATTCCAAAATATTTCTTTATGTCATGGCAAAAAGGGATCTTTTACTAGAGCATTAAATTACATAATTATATAAACTATTTAACATCTTGATTTCTGCAGTGACAAAAAAATCTGACAGGTCCAAAGGTCAGTAAAATTGAATGGAGCATGACAAGAAACAAGATTCCATAAGCATAAATAAGAAAAGGTTTGCTTCATGCATTAATTTTATGGGGTTTTTGAAAAAGTAGCAGATAGGGAATCAAGTATGAAGTATTCTATCTTTCCTAAATGTGATCTGACTTTTTTTGAAATGTCAGTTATCCACTGAATAAGTAGATTGTGGTTAGGGGAATCTAAGGAGGCCTAAGGATTAAAATATAAAACTATAATTTAGTGTAAAAATTTCTCTTTAATTTAAAATAAGCTAAGAGAAGTATGTACTTGAAATGGTTTTACCTCTTGAAATAAGAGGTAGAAAACCCAATTCAAACCAGTTAAATAACTTACTGGTCCATGTAACCATTCCCTCAGGTTTGGCTTGATCTAGTAGCTAAAAATAAGTCAGTTTACCTTATTCTACCATGCCATTCATTGTAGGGTATCATTTAAGGTGCTGAATGGTGGCTTCTAGATCTCCAGGCTTTTATCTTCCAAGATTCAAGTCCAGAAGGAAAGGGAAAATAACTTGCTAGTAACTCAGCAAAAGTCCTAGGTTTTATTCTTACTGAACCACTTCAGAGTCACATTCTCATTTTAGAGCAAATTATTCTACAGAGGAAAGCAGAGTTCTACTTGGAAGGGCCTGAGTCACATATTTCTCCCTAGAACAAAGGATTAAATTGTACCTCACTGCATCAATGAGAATGCAAGGGAAATGGGCACCCAAAAGAAATCCAAATACAACACTGTTAGCAAAAGAGAAAGAATGACTGTTAGATGGAGAAAATCAAGTAGAGTCTATCCTTTGACAACTCAGCTCCAATATCTGCCTTTCTCCACATATATACATTTCCAAACATCCTTAGCCTGGCACTTAATGACACACACTTTTTTGTTCATTCCTGCCTGGACAGCTGAGAGTTTGGTTCAGTTACTGCATCTAAGACTAAATTTAAGGTATCTGGATAATGCACATTTTCAAATAGATCTGGATATACCTCTCATGATCTGAGAACCAGAGGGCATATGTAAAACCTAAACACTTTCAATTAACTCACAAAGCAATTCTAATTTCAATTTGGAATCTATATAGAGAAGAGGGTTGCTCAGATGGTAAATAATCTGCCTGCAATGTGGGAGACCTGGGTTTGATCTCTGGGTTAGGAAGATCCCCTGGAGGAGGGCATGGCAGCCCACTCTAGTATTCTTGCCTGGAGAATCCCATGGACAGAGGAGCCTGGTGAGCTACAGTCCGTGGCATCAAAAAGAGTCGGACATGACTGAGTGACTAAGCACAGGACAGGATATAGAGAAGAGGATAGCACAGGAAACAACTAAGAGTGGTCATTGATTCAATAGTATATATCACATCTTGCCTGGGGGGTAAAAGAAAATCCTTGAGCATATACAATCTGGCTACTTCTTGTCCAGTCTCTGGAAGGACCTCCCTAGTCTAGTATCCCTCATAGATAATGAGCACTAAGGACCAGTCATTTTCTGGTAAGTTGTGTCTGTAGAAGTCTTCTTCCTGTTGTGCAAAGAAGGCGAATTTTGTATATCTCTTGCCAACTCAGAATACAGTGATATATATTGACAGCTTGAAATGGCCATGATGGAAATATTTATATTAGAGAAATCAGCAAATGCTTTGAATCAAGATCCACCTTCTTATAGCCACTTTTATCACTTATCAGGACATCACTGAGAGGAAGTCTAAAGATCACTTAAAATAAAGTTTCTTAATCCTGTCTGACTCTTTGCTACCTGATGGACTGTAGTCTGCCAGGCTCCTCTGTCCATGGGATTTCCCAGGCAAGAATACTTGAGTGGGTTGCCATTTCCTTCTCCAGGGGATCTTCCCGACCCAGGGATCAAACCCAGGTCTCCCAAATTGCAGGCAGACTCTTTACTGTCTGAGTCACCAGTGAAGGATTACTTAGGACTTAGGAATTAATCACCAGCATTTGTTTATTAAATTTGAGATCTCTTTAGCAAGCAATCTAAGAATTTAGTTGACTCTGCAATTTCATGGTTTAGTCATGAAACCTGTTTAATCTTGGTTAAATTAAAGAGTCTTTTAACTTCAAATCTGAGCAAGGATTTGTGAAGAAGTGAAGTGAAGTTGCTCAGTCATGTCCGACTCTTTGCGACCCCATGGACTGTAGCCTACTGGGCTCCTCAGTCCATGGGATTTTCCAGGCAAGAGTACTAGAGTGGGTTGCCATTTCCTTCTCCAGAGGATCTTCCCGACCCAGGGATTGAACCCAGGACTCCCGCATTGTAGGCAGACGCTTTACTGTCTGAACACCTTTAGTTTCTTCATTTGCCCAGATCTTGGTGTCAAGATCTTTATCTTGTCCTTTGTCTCACAGCATAGTGAACATATTGTCTTCATATGAATAGGCAATAACTAAGCAGCTTTGAGCTCCCAAGCTGTAAGCCCACCACATATTTGCAATTAAAATGGTTATTTCCCTTTTGCAAGAAGAGAATTCATAACAAGAGATATTAGCTAGGAACCTGAACATTCAGTTCAGTTCAGTTGCTCAGTCGTGTCCGACTCTTTGCAACCCCATGAATCGCAGCACGCCAGGCCTCCCTGTCCATCATCAACTCTCAGAGTTCATTCAGACTCAGGTCCATCAAATCAGTGATGCCATCCAGCCATCTCATCCTCTGTTGTCCCTTTCTCCTCCCACCCCCAATCCCTAATCCCAGGGCTGATCTCCTTCTGAATGGACTGGTTGGATCTCCTTGCAGTCCAAGGGACTCTCAAGAATTCTCCAACACCACAGTTCAAAAGCATCAATTCTTCCACACTCAGCTTTCTTCACAGTCCAACTCTCACATCCATACATGACCACTGGAAAAACCATAGCCTTGACTAGACGGACCTTTGTGGGCAAAGTAATGTCTCTGCTTTTGAATATGCTATCTAGGTTGGTCATAACTTTCCTTCCAAGGAGTAAGCGTCTTTTAATTTCATGGCTGCAATCACCATCTGCAGTGATTTTGGAGCCCAAAAAAATAAAGTCTGACACTGTTTCCACTGTTTCCCCATCTATTTCCCACGAAGTGATGGGACCGGATGCTATGATCTTCATTTTCTGAATGTTGAACTTTAAGCCAACTTTTCCACTCTCCACTTTCACCTTCATCAAGAGGCTTTTGAGTTCCTCTTTACTTTCTGCCATAAGGGTGGTGTCATCTGCCTATCTGAGGTTATTGATATTTCTCCTGGCAATCTTGATTCCAGCCTGTGCTTCTTCCAGCCCAGCGTTTCTCATGATGTACTCTGCATAGAAGTTAAAGAAGCAGGGTGACAATATACAGCCTTGACGTACTCCTTTTCCTATTTGGAACCAGTCTGTTGTTCCATGTCCAGTTCTAACTGTTGCTACCTGACCTGCATATAGGTTTCTCAAGAGGCAGGTCAGGTGGTCTGGTGTTCCCATCTCTTTCAGAACTTTACACAGTTTATTGTGATCCACAGCTGAACATTAGACCTTTTTTAAAGGCCAGTTTCGTCTCATGGTAGATTTCCACCTCCTGCTTTGTTTGCATCCCTCCAGTTTGGTACAAAGAATTCTGTTTTTATTATATTGAAAATCTTCAAATGACTAGACCTTCAGGCATTTTAGATTACAGGACACTGGCAAAGGCTGCCTTACTAAACATAGATATATTTTAATTTTCTCAAATCGTTCAATTTCTATGAAGTTTTTTTGTCTTTCTTGTAAAAGAAAACTTTTCATTACATGTGAATAATGTGTATCAGGGAAGGAGAAGTGCTCAGTGTCAAGGCTGATAAATCAATGGGCTACATGTCAACACTCATAGGTCAGAAAGGGTGAGGAAGAAAGACAGCACTGGATTTGGCAATATGGACGTCTGTGATAACCTTAGCAAGAGCAACTTTAATGGCATAATGTGGGCAAAATGGAGTGGGTTTCAATGAGAATGGGATAAGAGGAATTGGAAAAAGTAAGTCTTTGTCAGGGTGTTACTGGGAAAGACCAGTTTTGAAGTTTATTTCTACCCCTGTGAAGTTTTGACTGTATGTCCCTGAATATTTCTTGGATGAGAAAGGTATGTTTCTAAATTCCTATAAAAACTCTAGTGAGTCCTAACTTATTGCCACTTGATGACATCTATCAGATCAGATCAGATCAGATCAGTCGCTCAGTCGTGTCCGACTCTTTGCGACCCCATGAATCGCAGCACGCCAGGCCTCCCTGTCCATCACCAACTCTCAGAGTTCACTCAGACTCACGTCCATTGAGCCAGTGATGCCATCCAGCCATCTCATCCTCTGTCGTCCCCTTCTCCTTTTGCCCCCAATCCCTCCCAGCATCAGAGTCTTTTCCAATGAGTCGGCTCTTCACAGGAGGTGACCAAAGTGTTGGAGTTTCAGCTTTAGCATCATTCCTTCCAAAGAACTCCCAGGGCTGATCTCCTTTAGAATGGACTGGTTGGATCTCCTTGCAGTCCAAGGGACTCTTAAGAGTCTTCTCCAACACCATAGTTCAAAAGCATCAATTCTTCGGCACTCAGCCTTCTTCACAGTCCAACTCTCACATCCATACATGACCACAGGAAAAACCATAGCCTTGACTAGATGGACCTTTGTTGGCAAAGTAATGTCTCTGCTTTTGAATATGCTATCTAAGTTGGTCATAACTTTCCTTCCAAGAAGTAAGTGTCTTTTAATTTCATGGCTACAGTCACCATCTGCAGTGATTTTGGAGCCCAGAAAAATAAAGTCTGACACTGTTTCCACTGTTTCCCCATCTCTTTCCCATGAAGAGATGGGACCGGATGCTATGATCTTCGTTTTCTGAATGTTGAGCTTTAAGCCAACTTTTTCACTCTCCACTTCCACTTTCATCAAGAGGCTTTTTAATTCCTCTTCACTTTCTGCCATAAGGGTGGTGTCATCTGCATATCTGAGGTTATTGATATTTCTCCCGGCAATCTTGATTCCAACTTGTGTTTCTTCCAGTCCATCGTTTCTCATGATGTACTCTGCATAGAAGTAAATAAGCAGGGTGACAATATATAGCCTTGACGTACTCCCTTTCCTATTTGGAACCAGTCAGTTTTTCCATGTCCGGTTCTAACTGTTGCTTCCTGACCTGCATACAAATTTCTCAAGAGGCAGATCAGGTGTCCTGGTATTCCCATCTCTTTCAGAATTTTCCACAGTTTACTGTGATCCACACAGTCAAATGCTTTGGCATAGTCAATAAAGCAGAAATAGATGTTTTTCTGGAACTCTCTTGCTTTTTTCATAATCCAGCGGATGTTGGCAATTTGATCTCTGGTTCCTCTGCCTTTTCTAAAACCAGCTTGAACATCTGGAAGTTCACGGTTCACATATTGCTGAAGCCTGGCTTGGAGAATTTCAAGCATTACCTTACTAGTGTGTGAGATGAATGCAATTGTGTGGTAGTTTGAGCATTCTTTGGCATTGCCTTTCTTTGGGATTGGAATGAAAACTGACTTTTTCCAGTCCTGTGGCCACTGCTGAGTTTTCCAAATTTGTTGGCATATTGAGTACAGATAGTACAAAGATGAACTAAACAAAAAAAAGGCTACTTTTTTTTTTTTTTTCAGTTAGTCAATAGTACAACAAGGCTCTTAGCTAGGGTTAGGGTTGACAATTTGTGACAGCTAATATATTTATTGACTTGAATTTCTCAGGATCCTTGAGTTCTCCATTTAACTCATTCAGCATTAAAATTACAGACAGTTGCCAAACTTCACATATGTGTGTGTGTATGTATATAAAACATTTTCATTACTAGTAGTAAAATGAAGATTAAAAGATTACCTATACAATGATGTAACAGGAACAAAAAATATACTTCATAGTTTGAGATATAATTGATAAAAATGATATAAATTCAAAGCATTACTAATCTGTTTATATTTTATTCATTACATTTAACTGTGCTTATTAATACTGAGAAATCTCCTTTTACTTTGTTAAAGTCAGAATAATCAATTTTTAAGCTGTCAATTGCTGGGAGGTCTAAATTTGAGAATGAATTAATTTACTTAGGTTTACAGTTTATATATAATAAGGATCAACCCCATTCCCCACTATTTGCAGATAGAGTGTGCATTTCAAAGTAATACCATACTGGCTATTTGCTTGACATTTCTAAAAAGAGCTTAAGTACAAGAAGAAATAAAGAGCAATGATAATGGAGGGAAATGCTGAACAATGTTATTATTCAGCTCAGTCCTTAACTTCCGCTTCCTAAAGTAGTAGGATCTGTCCTTGGTGTTACTTCTCATTTGCACATGACTTTGGGAGAAAGGTGTCATCAGTCCTTATGTAAGAAAAGTTGCTGTGGATGGGAGAGACAGGGGTCATTTTTGCTCTATTTCCTTACACTCCCTAGTACTCCCTAGTTTCCATGAGAAGGACTTCAGACTTCTCTGCTCTTCTGTTCAGGACTATAGCTTGAGAAGTTGGCTGTGCTGTGTGATGTGCTTAGTGGCTCAGTTGTGTCCCCCTCTTTGAGGCCCCATGAATTGTAGCCCACCAGGCTCTGTCCATGATGGACTGTAGCCCACAAGGCTCTGTCCATGGGGATTCTCCAAGCAAGAATCCTGGAGTGGGTTGCCATGCCCTCCTCCAGGGAATCTTCCCGACCCAGGGACTGAACCCAATTCCCCTGCACTGCAGGCGGGTTCTTTACCCTCTGAGCCCCCAGGGAAGCTCAAGAATACAGTTCACCATCCAACACCACAAATGAGATAAACGTAGATCCAGTCAGTTATTCAGATTAAATTCACTCTAAGTTGAGTTTGATATTGAAAAATACAGAATGTTTCAGGCTCCTGGTCCTATAACAGAAGCACAATTAGATTCCAGGCAGAGTTCTCTTGCTCTCCTGCACTAAACAGATCGTGAACCTGACTGTGGCCTTTGCTGTGTGATCAGTTTCATGAGAGGCTGAAGATGCATAGTTTGTAATAACGGAAATGTTTGGTATTGTTTTCGGGGCTCTGAAGAGCTCCAATATGACAGTCCTTTATGTCTCAGCACAGAAAGGAATTCAGTGAGAGGCTAAGTGATAGATAAAAAGTGATTTATTAGGCTAGGGCGCTTGTAAGGTTCACAAGCAGGCAGGCAAGTGTTGCACTGCCCCAAGGACTCAGTAGGAACATTTTTATAATCAAAGGAAGAGAGAGAAGAAGAGCTTCTTTGTCTTTCTTGAATAGACCTCACACTTCTATCATTGGTTCCTCCCCTTGTTGAGCAAGGAAGCTTTCTTGTCCCTATATGGTCAAGCCAGGACTCTCATAGCACTTTGGAAAAATTATTTCAGGTCCCAGCACAATGAGAGTCTTTCATTTTGGAAAGTCACCTTTTCATAAATGACTGTTTTCTGTGTGCATAGAGCATGTCCTATAGGTCATTAACTTGATGACACTACTGGACAGGTGGTACACTTTATTCTCTACTACTGTTTTATTGTTTTGGGGGCATTGTACACAAACCATGTCTTAGGAGCCAAAGAACGTGTTTCAGTTCAGTTCAGTTCAGTCACTCAGTCATGCCCGACTCTTTGCAACCCCATGGACTGTTGCATCCCAGACTTCCCTGTCCATCACCAACTCCTGAAGCTTGCTCAGACTCATGTCCATTGAGTCTGTGATGCCATATGACCATCTCATTCTCTGTCATCCCCTTCCCCTCCTGCCTTCAATCTTTCTAGGCATCAAGGTCTTTTCCAATGAGTCAGTTCTTCGCATCAGGTGGCCAAAGTATTGACCAAAGATCTGATAGAGTGCCTGGAGAACTATGGACAGAGGTTTGTGACATTATACAGGAGGCAGTGATCAAGACCATCCCCAAGAAAAAGAAATAAAGAACATGTTTGGGGTTTCATTAACTCACTGAACTCTCTGGGCAGGATGTAGGTCTCATGCCACCACCACTGTTTCATTGCTCTGGGGAATGTCTTGTGCTTCTGTTACATGATTTTGTTGCTAAGCAAGTTAGCTTGATTATATTGTTCAGCAAGACAATCTGGCTTTGATGCTAAGCGACTTGTTCTGCTTTATGAGTCAGGCAAGCCCACATTGCTTTACAATTTTCCCATTACTTTCTTGAGTAATCATGAACCTTACTGTGATCTCCCAAAGCTCCTTAAAGCTACCCTCTCTATTTACAATTCCCTAATGGGATTTCTAAGCTAGCTGTTTGATTGTCCTCCCTATCAATGATGATGCATTTTTTTAGTATAGGGCTAAGCATGATGCCAGTGCTGTTATATAAGCAAACAAACAAAAAACTATTTCTTCATAGTTCCAACTGCTTTATCACTAGCCACTGTTTCTAAAGATACTAAATAGCTGGTATATTTTGAATACTTCATATATAATAAAGTAATATTTTCCATAATAAAAAATATTCATTTTCATATTTAAATTTTAAGAAATTAATTTAAATACATCCCCTTATTAATAGAAAAGGATTGCTGGGAGTGAATTTGGTATAAGTTGATAACTATAATGGTAATGATGATAATAGTGTGGTTTTGAGGGTGTTCTGGAAGAGGTTACTGTATTGAGTCATATAATATTTCTTTTTTTTAAATATAAATTTATTTTAATTGGAGGCTAATTACTTTACAATATTGTAGTGGTTTTGCCATACATTGACATGAATTCACCATGGGTATACATGTGTTCCCCATCCTGAACACCCCTCCCACCTCCCTCCCCATCCCATCCCTCTGAGTCATCCCAGTGCATCAGCCCCGAGCACCCTGTATTATACATCGAACTTAGACTGGCAATCCACTTCACATATGATAATATACATGATTCAATGCCATTCTCCCAAATCATCCCACCCTCTCCCTCTCCCACAGAGTCCAAAAGACTGTTCTACACATCTGTGTCTCTTTTGCTGTCTCACATATAGGGTTATCATTACCATCTTTCTAAATTCCATATATATGCATTAGTATACTGTATTGGTGTTTTTCTTTCTGGCTTACTTCACTCTGTATAATAGGCTCCAGTTTCATCCACCTCATTAGGACTGATGCAAATGTATTCTTTTTAATGGCTGAGTAATACTCTATTGTGTATATGTACCGCAGATTTCTATCCATTCATCTGCTGATGGACATCTAGGTTGCTTCCATGTTCTGGCTATTATAAACAGTGCTGCGATGAACACTGGGGTACATGTGTCTCTTTCAATTCTGGTTTCTTCGGTGTGTATGCTCAGCAGTGGGATTGCTGGATCATAAGGCAGTTCTATTTCCAGTTTTTTAAGGAATCTCCACACTGTTCTCCATAGTGGCTGTACTAGTTTGCATTCCCACCAACAATATAAGAGGGTTCCCTTTTCTCCACACCCTCTCCAGCATTTATTGCTTGTAGACTTTTGGATAGCAGCCATTCTGACTGGCGTGAAATGGCACCTCATTGTGGTTTGGATTTGCATTTCTCTGATAATGAGTGATGTTGAGCATCTTTTCATGTGTTTGTTAGCCATCTGTATGTCTTCTTTGGAGAAATGTCTGTTTAGTTCTTTGACCCATTTTTTGATTGGGTTGTTTATTTTTCTGTAATGAAGCTGCAGGAGTTGCTTGTATATTTTTGAGATTAATTCTTTGTCCATTGCTTCATTTCCTATTATTTTCTCCCATTCTGAAGGCTGTCTCTTCACCTTGCTTATAGTTTCCTTTGTTGT
The DNA here is from genome assembly GCF_055505025.1 of Bos grunniens. Taxonomy (NCBI): domain Eukaryota; kingdom Metazoa; phylum Chordata; class Mammalia; order Artiodactyla; family Bovidae; genus Bos; species Bos grunniens. The sequence goes on along the minus strand of NC_141176.1, from coordinate 2,208,201 downwards.
GCAGAAGCTTTTAATTTTAATTAGGTCCCATTTGTTTATTTTCCTTTTATTTCCAATACTCTGCGAGGTGGGTCACAGAGGATCCTGCTGTGATTTATGCCAGAGAGTATTTTGCTTATGTTCTCCTCTAGGAGTTTTATAGTTTCTGGTCTTATGTTTAGATCTTTAATCCATTTTGAGTTTATTTTTGTGTATGGTGTTAGAAAGTGTTCTAGTTTTATAGTTTTTCCCAGCATCACTTGTTAAAAAGATTGTCTTTTCTCCATTGTATATTCTTGCCTCCTTTGTCAAAGATAAGGTGTCCATAGGTGTGTAGATTTATCTCTGGGCTTTCTATTTTGTTCCATTGATCTATATTTCTGTCTTTGTGCAAGTACCATACTCTCTTGATGACTGTAGCTTTGTAGTAGAGCCTTAAGTCAGGCAGGTTGATTCCTCCAGTTCCATTCTTCTTTTTCAAGATTGTTTTGGCTATTCAAGATTTTTTGTGTTTCCATACAAATTGTGAAATTATTTGTTCTAGCTCTGTGAAAAATACCGTTGGTAGCTTGATAGGGATTGCATTCAATTTATAGATTGCTTTGGGTAACATACTCATTTTCACTATATTGATTCTTCTAATCCATGAACATGGTATATTTCTCCATCTATTAGTGTCCTCTTTGATTTCTTTCACCAGTGTTTTATAGTTTTCTATATATAGGTCTTTTGTTTCTTTAGGTAGATATATTCTTAAGTATTTAATTCTTTTCATTGCAATGGTGAATGGAATTGTTTCCTTAATTTCTCTTTATGTTTTCTCATTGTTAGTTTATTGGAATGCAAGGAATTTCTGTGTGTCAATTTTATATCCTGCAATTTTACTATATTTATTGATTAGCTCTAGTAATTTTCTGGTGGATTCTTTAGGGTTTTCTATGTAGAGGATCATTACTTCTTCTTTTCCAATCTGGATTCCTTTTATTTCTTTTTCTGCTCTGCTTGCTGTGGCCAAAATTTCCAAAACTATGTTGAATAGTAGTGGTGAGAGTGGGCACCCTTGTCTTGTTCCTGACTTTAGGGGAAATGCTTTCAATTTTTCACCATTGAGAATAATGTTTGCTGTGGGTTTGTCATATATAGCTTTTATTATGTTGAGGTATGTTCCTTCTATTTCTGCTTTCTGGAGGGTTTTTATCATAAATGAATGTTGAATTTTGTCAAAGGCTTTCTCTGCATCTATTGAGATAATCATATGGCTTTTATCTTTCAATTTATTAATGTGGTGTATTACATTGATTGATTTGGGGACATTGAAGAATCCTTGCATCCCTTGGATAGAGCCCACTTGGTCATGATGTATGATCTTTTTAATATGTTGTTGGATTCTGTTTGCTAGAATTTTGTTAAGGATTTTTGCATCTATGTTCATCAATGATATTGGCCTGTAGTTTTCTTTTTTTGTGGCATCTTTGTCTTGTTTTGCTATTAGGGTGATGGTGGCCTCATAGAATGAGTTTGGAAGTTTACCTTCCTCTGTAATTTTCTGGAAGATTTTGAGTAGGGTAGGTGTTAGCTCTTCTCTAAATTTTTTGTAGAATTCAGCGGTGAAGCCATCTGGTCCTGGGCATTTGTTTGCTGGAAGACTTCTGATTACAGTTTTAATTTCCATGCTTGGGATAGGTCTGTTAAGATTTTGGAAAATTTTGATTCTGTTCAGTTTTGGAAAGTTGTACTTTCCTAAGAATTTGTCCATTTCTTCCAAGTTGTCAATTTTATTGGCATATAGTTGCTGATAGTAGTCTCTTATGATTCTTTGTATTTCTGTGCTGTCTGTTGTGATTTCTCCATTTTCATTTCTAATTTTGTTGATTTGATTCTTCTCCCTTTGTTTCTTGGTGAGTCTGGCAAATGGTTTGTCAATTTTATTTATCTTCTTAAATAACCAGCTTTTAGCTTTGTTGATTTTTGCTATGGTCTCTTTTGTTTCTTTTGCATTTATTTCTGTCCTAATTTTTAAGATTTCTTTCCTTCTACTAACACTGGGATTCTTCACTTCTTCCCTTTCTAATTGCTTTAGGTGTAGAGTTAGGCTATTTATTTGACTTTTTTTCTTGTTTCTTGAGGTATGCCTATACTGCTATGAACCTCCCCCTTAGTGCTGCTTTTACAGTGTCCCACAGGTTTTGGGTTGTTGTGTTTTCATTTTCATTCATTTCTATGCATATTTTGATTTCTTTATTTCTTATGTGACTTGTTGGTTATTCAGCACCGTGTTGTTTAGCCTCCATATGTTGGAATTTTTAATAGTTTTTCTCCTGTAATTGAGATCTGATCTTACTGCATTGTGGTCAGAAAAGATGCTTGGAATGATTTCAATTTTTTTGAATTTACCAACGCTAGATTTATGGCCCAGGATGTGATCTATCCTGGTGAAGGTTCCGTGTGCACTTGAAAAAAAAGGTGAAATTCGTTGCTTTGGGGTGAAATGTTCTATAGATATCAGTTAGGTCTAACTGGTCCATTGTATCATTTAAAGTTTGTGTTTGCTTGTTAATTTTCTGTTTAGTTGATCTATCCATAGTTGTGAGTGGGGTATTAAGTCTCCCACTATTATTGTATTATTGTTAATTTCCCCTTTCATATGTGTTAGCATTTGCCTTACATATTGCAGTGCTCCTATGTAGGGTACATATATACTTATAATTGTTGTATCCTCTTCTTGGATTGATACTTTGATCATTATGTAGTGTCCTTCTTTGTCTGTTTTCACAGTCATTGTTTTAAAGTCTATTTTATCTGATATGAATATTGCTACTCCTGCTTTCTTTTGGTCTCCATTTGTGTGAAATATCTTTTTCCAGCCCTTCACTTTCAGTCTGTATGTGTCCCTTGTTTTGAGGTGGGTCTCCTGTAGATACATATATAGGGGTCTTGTTTTTATATCCACTCAGCCAGTCTTTGTGTTTTGATTGGGGCATTCAACCCATTTACATTTAAGGTAATTATTGATAAGTATGATCCTGTTGCCATTTACTTTGTTGTTTTGGGTTCGAGTTTATACACCTTTTCTGTGTTTCCTGTCTAGAGAAGATCCTTTAGCATTTGTTGGAGAGCTGGTTTGGTCGTGCTGAATTCTCTCAGCTTTTGTTTGTCTGTAAAGCTTTTGATTTCTCCTTCATATTTGAATGAGATCCTTGCTGGGTACAGTAATCTGGGTTGTAGGTTTTTCTCTTTCATCACTTTAAGTATGTCCTGCCATTCCCTCCTGGCCTGAAGAGTTTCTATTGGAAGATCAGCTGTTATCCTTATGGGAATCCCCTTGTGTGTTATTTGTTGTTTTTCCCTTGCTGCTTTTAATATTTGTTCGTTGTGTTTGATCTTTGTTAATTTGATTAATATGTGTCTTGGGGTGTTTTGCCTTGGGTTTATCCTGTTTGGGACTCTGTGGGTTTCTTGGACTTGGGTGATTATTTCCTCCCCCATTTTAGGTAAGTTTTCAACTATTATCTCCTCAAGTATTTTCTCATGGCCTTTCTTTTGGTCTTCTTCTGGGTCTCCCATGATTCGAATGTTGGGACGTTTAACATTGTCCCAGGGTCTCTGAGGTTGTCCAAATTTCTTTTAATTATTTTTTGTTTTTTCCTCTCTGCTTCATTTATTTCTATCATTCTATCTTCTACCTCACTTATCCTATTTTCTGCTTCCATTATTCTACTGTTGGTTCACTCTAGAGTGTTTCTGATCTCATTTATTGCATTATTGATTATATATCGACTCTTTTTTATTTTTTTCTAGGTCCTTGTTAAACCTTTCTTGCATCTCCTCAATCCTTGTCTCAAGTGTAATATCAGAAACTCCATATTGTTTTCAAGATTTTGATCATTTTCACTATCATTATTTGGAATTCTTTAAAAAGTAGATTCCCTATCTCTTCCTCTTTTGTTTGGTTTGGTAGGCATTTATTCTGTTCCTTTCAGTTCATTTCAGTTCAGTTCAGTTGCGCAGTTGAGTCCGACTCTTTGCAACCCCATGAATCGCAGCACACCAGGTCTCCCTGTCCATCACCAACTCCCGGAGTTCACTCAAACTCATGTCCATCGAGTCAGTGATGCCATGCATCCATCTCATCCTCTGTCGTCCCCTTTTTATCAGTCCCCCAATCTCTCCCATCATCAGAGTCTTTTCCAATGAGTCAACTCTTCACATGAGGTGGCCAAAGTACTGGAGTTTCAGCTTTAGCATCATTCCTTCCAAAGAAATCCCAGGGCTGATCTGCCTTATTATTATTATTATTTTTAATTTTATTTTATTTTTAAACTTTACAATATTGTATTAGTTTTGCCAAATATCGAAATGAATCCACCACAGGTATACCCGCGTTCCCCATCCTGAACCCTCCACCCTCCTCCCTCCCCTCCCCTCCCTCTGGGTCGTCCCAGTGCACCAGCCCCAAGCATCCAGTACCGTGCATCGAACCTGGACTGGCGACTCGTTTCATACATGATATTATACATGTTTCAATGCTATTCTCCCAAATCTCCCCACCCTCTCCCTCTCCCACAGAGTCCATAAGACTGATATATATCAGTGTCTCTTTTGCTGTCTCGTACACAGGGTTATTGTTACCATCTTTCTAAATTCCATATATATGCGTTAGTATACTGTATTGGTGTTTTTCTTTCTGGCTTACTTCACTCTGTATAATAGGCTCCAGTTTCATCCACCTCATTAGAACTAATTCAAATGTATTCTTTTTAATGGCTGAGTAATACTCCATTGTGTATATGTACCACTGCTTGCTTATCCATTCATCTGCTGATGGGCATCTAGGTTGTTTCCATGTCCTGGCTATTATAAACAGTGCTGCGATGAACATTGGGATACACGTGTCTCTTTCCCTTCTGGTTTCCTCAGTGTGTATGCCCAGCAGTGGGATTGCTGGATCATAAGGCAGTTCTATTTCCAGTTTTTTAAGGAATCTCCTCACTGTTCTCCATAGTGGCTGTACTAGTTTGCATTCCCACCAACAGTGTAAGAGAGTTCCCTTACTCCACACACTCTCCAGCATTTATTGCTTGTAGACTTATGGATTGCAGCCATTCTGACTGGCGTGAAATGGTACCTCATAGTGGTTTTGATTTGCATTTCTCTGATAATGAGTGATATTGAGCATCTTTTCATGTGTTTGTTAGCCATCTGTATGTCTTCTTTGGAGAAATGTCTATTTAGTTCTTTGGCCCATTTTTTGATTGGGTCATTTATTTTTCTGGAGTTGAGCTGTAGGAGTTGCTTGTATATTTTTGAGATTAGTTGTTTGTCAGTTGCTTCATTTGCTATTATTTTCTCCCATTCTGAAGGCTGCCTTTTCACCTTGCTAATAGTTTCCTTTGTTGTGCAGAAGCTTTTAAGTTTAATTAGGTCCCATTTGTTTATTTTTGCTTTTATTTCCAATATTCTGGGAGGTGGGTCATAGAGGATCCTGCTGCGATGTATGTCGGAGAGTGTTTTGCCTATGTTCTCCTCTAGGAGTTTTATAGTTTCTGGTCTTACGTTGAGATCTTTAATCCATTTTAAGTTTATTTTTGTGTATGGTGTTAGAAAGTGTTCTAGTTTCATTCTTTTACAAGTGGTTGACCAGTTTTCCCAGCACCACTTGTTAAAGAGATTGTCTTTAATCCATTGTATATTCTTGCCTCCTTTGTCAAAGATAAGGTGTCCATATATGTGTGGATTTATCTCTGGGCTTTCTATTTTGTTCCATTGATCAATATTTCTGTCTTTGTGCCAGTACCATACTGTCTTGATAACTGTGGCTTTGTAATAGAGCCTAAAGTCAGGCAGGTTGATTCCTCCAGTTCCATTCTTCTTTCTCAAGATAGCTTTGGCTATTCGAGGTTTTTTGTATTTCCATACAAATTGTGAAATTATTTGTTCTAGCTCTTTGAAGAATACTGTTGGTAGCTTGATAGGGATTGCATGGAATCTATAAATTGCTTTGGGTAGTATACTCATTTTCACTATATTGATTCTTCCAATCCATGAACATGGTATATTTCTCCATCTATTAGTGTCCTCTTTGATTTCTTTCACCAGTGTTTTATAATTTTCTATATATAGGTCTTTCGTTTCTTTAGGTAGATATATTCCTAAGTATTTTATTATTTCCATTGCAATGGTGAATGGAATTGTTTCCTTAATTTCTCTTTCAGTTTTCTCATTATTAGTGTATAGGAATGCAAGGGATTTCTGTGTGTTGATTTTATATCCTGCAACTTTACTATAATCATTGATAAGTTCTAGTAATTTTCTGGTGGAGTCTTTAGGGTTTTCTATGTAAAGGATCATGTCATCTGCAAACAATGAGAGTTTTACTTCTTCTTTTCCAATCTGGATTCCTTTTATTTCTTTTTCTGCTCTGATTGCTGTGGCCAAAACTTCGAAAACTATGTTGAATAGTAATGGTGAGAGTGGGCACCCTTGTCTTGTTCCTGACTTTAGAGGAAATGCTTTCAATATTTCACCATTGAGGATAATGTTTCCTGTGGGTTTGTCATATATAGCTTTTATTATGTTGAGGTATGTTCCTTCTATTCCTGCTTTCTGGAGAGTTCTTATCATAAATGGATGTTGAATTTTGTCAAAGGCTTTCTCTGCATCTCTTGAGATAATCATATGGTTTTTGTTTTTCAATTTGTTAATGTGGTGTATAACATTGATTGATTTGTGGATATTGAAGAATCCTTGCATCCCTGGGATAAAGCCCACTTGGTCATGGTGTATGATCTTTTTAATGTGTTGTTGGATTCTGATTGCTAGAATTTTGTTAAGGATTTTTGCATCCATGTTCATCAGTGATATTGGCCTGTAGTTTTCTTTTTTTGTGGCATCTTTGTCAGGTTTTGGTATTAGGGTGATGGTGGCTTCATAGAATGAGTTTGGAAGTTTACCTTCCTCTGCAATTTTCTGGAAGAGTTTGAGCAGGATAGGTGTTAGCTCTTCTCTAAATGTTTGGTAGAATTCAGCTGTGAAGCCGTCTGGACCTGGGCTTTTGTTTGCTGGAAGATTTTTTATTACAGTTTCAATTTCCGTGCTTATGATGGGTCTGTTAAGATTTTCTATTTCTTCCTGGTTCAGTTTTGGAAAGTTGTACTTTCCTAAGAATTTGTCCATTTCTTCCACGTTGTCCATTTTATTGGCATATAATTGTTGATAGTAGTCTCTTATGATCCTTTGTATTTCTGTGTTGTCTGTTGTGATCTCTCCATTTTCATTTCTAATTGTATTGATTTGATTTTTCTCCCTTTGTTTCTTGAAGAGTCTGGCTAATGGTTTGTCAATTTTATTTATCCTTTCAAAGAACCAGCTTTTGGCTTTGTTGATTTTTGCTATGGTCTCTTTTGTTTCTTTTGCATTTATTTCTGCCCTAATTTTTAAGATTTCTTTCCTTCTACTAACCCTGGGGTTCTTCATTTATTCCTTTTCTAGTTGCTTTAGGTGTAGGGTTAGGTTATTTATTTGACTTTTTTCTTGTTTCTTGAGGTATGCCTGTATTGCTATGAACTTTTTCCTTAGGACTGCTTTTAAAGTGTCCCACAGGTTTTGAGTTGTTGTGTTTTCATTTTCATTAGTTTCTATGCAAATTTTGATTTCTTTTTTGATTTCTTCTGTGATTTGTTGGTTATTCAGCAGCGTGTTGTTCATCCTCCATATGTTGGAATTTTTAATAGTTTTTCTCCTGTAATTGAGATCTAATCTTACTGCATTGTGGTCAGAAAAGATGCTTGGAATGATTTCTATTTTTTGAATTTACCAAGGCTAGATTTATTGCCCAGGATGTGATCTATCCTGGAGAAGGTTCCATGTGCGCTTGAGAAAAAGGTGAAATTCATTGTTTTGGGATGAAATGTCCTATAGATATCAATTAGGTCTAACTGGTCTATTGTATCGTTTAACGTTTGTGTTTCCTTGTTAATTTTCTGTTTAGTTGATCTATCCATAGGTGTGAGTGGGGTATTAAAGTCTCCCACTATTATTGTGTTATTGTTAATTTCTCCTTTCATACTTGTTAGTATTTTCTTACATATTGCGGCGCTCCCGTGTTGGGTGCATATATATTTATAATTGTTATATCTTCTTCTTGGATTGATCCTTTGATCATTATGTAGTGACCATCTTTGTCTCTTTTCACAGCCTTTGTTTTAAAGTCTATTTTATCTGATATAAGTATTGCTACCCCTGCTTTCTTTTGGTCCCTATTTACATGAAAAATCTTTTTCCAGCCCTTCACTTCCAGTCTGTATGTGTCCCCTGTTTTGAGGTGGGTCTCTTGTAGACAACATATGTAGGGGTCTTGTTTTTGTATCCATTCAGCCAGTCTTTGTCTTTTGGTTGGGGCATTCAACTCATTTACGTTTAAGGTAATTATTGATAAGTATGATCCCGTTGCCATTTACTTTATTGTTTTGGGTTCGAATTTATACACTGTTTTTGTGTTTCCTGTCTAGAGAAAATCCTTTAGTGTTTGTTGGAGAGCTGGTTTGGTGGTGCTGAATTCTCTCAGCTTTTGCTTGTCTGAGAAGCTTTTGATTTCTCCTTCATATTTGAATGAGATCCTTGCTGGGTACAATCATCTGGGCTGTAGGTTATTTTCTTTCATCACTTTAAGTATGTCTTGCCATTCCCTCCTGGCTTGAAGAGTTTCTATTGGAAGATCAGCTGTTATCCTAATGGGAATTCCCTTGTGTGTTATTTGTTGTTTTTCCCTTGCTGCTTTTAATATTTGTTCTTTGTGTTTGATCTTTGTTAATTTGATTAATATGTGTCTTGGGGTGTTTTGCCTTGGGTTTATCCTGTTTGGGACTCTCTGGGTTTCTTGGACTTGGGTGATTATTTCCTTCCCCATTTTAGGGAAGTTTTCAAGTATTATCTCCTCAAGTATTTTCTCATGGTCTTTCTTTTTGTCTTCTTCTTCTGGGACCCCTATGATTTGAATGTTTTAGCGTTTAATATTGTCCTGGAGGTCTCTGAGATTGTCCTCATTTCTTTTAATTCGTTTTTCTTTTATCCTCTCTGATTCATTTATTTCTACCATTCTATCTTCTAATTCACTAATCCCATCTTCTGCCTCTGTTATTCTACTATTTGTTGCCTCCAGAGTGTTTTTAATTCCATTTATTGCATTATTCATTTTATATTGACTCTCTTTTATTTCTTCTAGGTCCTTGTTAAACCTTTCTTGCATCTTCTCAATCTTTGTCTCCAAGCTATTTATCTGTGATTTCATTTTGATTTCAAGATTTTGGATCAATTTCACTATCATTATTCGGAATTCTTTATCAGGTAGATTCCCTATCTCTTCCTCTTTTGTTTGGTTTGGTGGGCATTTCTCCTGTTCCTTTATCTGCTGGGTATTCCTCCGTCTCTTCATCTTGTTTAAATTGCTGAGTTTGGGGTGTCCTTTCTGTATTCTGGCAGTTTGTGGAGTTCTATTTATTGTGGCGTTTCCTCACTCTGTGTGGGTTTGTACAGGTGGCTTGTCAAGGTTTCTTGGTTAGGGAAGCTTGTGTCGGTGTTCTGGTGAGTGGAACTGTATTTCTTCTCTCTCCTTTCGAAGACTTGGGTTGCTTTTCTGGGTGCCTGATGTCCTCTGCTGGCATTCAGAAGTTGTTTTGTGGAATTTACTCGGCGTTTAAATGTTCTTTTGATGAATTTGTGGGGGAGAAAGTGTTCTCCCTGTCCTACTCCTCCGCCATCTTAGCTCCATCTGATCTGCTTTAGAATGGACTGGTTGGATCTCCTTGCAGTCCAAGGGACTCTCAAGAGTCTTCTCCAACACCACAGTTCAAAAGCATCAATTATTCAGCGCTCAGCTTTCTTCACAGTCCAACTCTCACATCCATACATGACCACTGGAAAAACCATAGCCTTGACTAGATGGACCTTTGTGGGCAAAGTAATGTCTCTGCTTTTGAATATGCTATCTAGGTTGATCATAACTTTCCTTCAAGCAGTAAGCGTCTTTTAATTTCATGGCTGCAATCACCATCTGCAGTGATTTTGGAGCCCCAAAAAGAAAGTCTGACACTGTTTCCACTGTTTCCCCATCTATTTCCCATGAAGTGATGGGACCAGATGCCATGATCTTCGTTTTCTGAATGCTGAGCTTTAAGCCAACTTTTCCACTCTCCACTTTCACTTTCATCAAGAGGCTTTTTAGTTCCTCTTCACTTTCTGCCATAAGGATGGTGTCACCTGCATATCTGAGTTTACTGATATTTCTCCCAGCAATCTTGATTCCAGCTTGTGCTTCTTCCAGCCCAGCGTTTCTCATGATGTACTCTGCATGTAAATTAAATAAGCAGGGTGACAGTATACAGCCTTGACGTACTCCTTTTCCTATTTGGAACCAGTCTGTTGTTTCATGTCCAGTTCCAACTGTTGCTTCCTGACCTGCATATAGGTTTCTCAAGAGGCAGGTCAGGTGGTCTGGTATTTCCATCTCTTTCAGAATTTTTCAGTTTATTGTGATCCACACAGTCAAGGCTTTGGCATAGTCAAGAAAGCAGAAATAGTTGTTTTTCTGGAACTCTCTCACTTTTTCCATGATCCAGCGGATGTTGACAATTTGCTCTCTGGTTCCTCTGCCTTTTCTAAAACCAGCTTGAACATCTGGAAGTTCACAGGTCACGTATTGCTGAAGCCGGGCTTGGAGAATTTGAGCATTACTTTACTAGCGTGTGAGATGAGTGAAATTGTGTGGTAGTTTGAGCATTCTTTAGCATTGCCTTTCTTTGGGATTGGAATGAAAACTGACCTTTTCTAGTCCTGTGGCCACTGCTGAGTTTTCCAAATTTGCTGACATATTGAGTGCAGCACTTTCACAGCATCATCTTTCAGCATTGGAAATATTTCAACTGGAATTCCATCACCTCCACTAACTTTGTTTGTAGTGATGCTTTCTAAGGCCCACTTGACTTCGCATTCCAGGATGTCTGGCTCTAGGTCAGTGATCACACCATCGTGATCCCATCGTGAAGATCTTTTTTGTACAGTTCTTCTGTGTATTCTTGCCACCTCTTCTTGATATCTTTTGCTTCTGTTAGGTCCATACCTTTTCTGTCCTTTATCGAGCCCATCTTTGCATGAAATGTCCCCTTGGTATCTCTAATTTTCTTGAAGAGATCTGTAGTCTTTCCCATTCTGTTGTTTTCCTCTATTTCTTTGCATTGATCGCTGAGGAAGGCTTTCTTATCTCCTCTTGCTATTCTTTGGAAATCTGCATTCAGATGCTTATATCCTTCCTTTTCTCCTTTGCTTTTCACTTCTCTTCTTTCCACAGCTATTTGTAAGACCTCCTCAGACAGCCATTTTGCATTTCTTTTCCATGGGATGGTCTTGACCCCTGACTCCTGTACAATGTCACAAACCTCTGTCCATAGTTCATCAGGCAGTCTATCTATCAGATCTCGTCCCTTAAATCTATTTCTCACTTCCTCTGTATAATCATAAGGGATTTGATTTAGGTTATACCTGAATGATCTAGTGTTTTTCCCTAGTTTCTTCAATTTCAGTCTGAATTTGGCAATAAGGAGCTCATGATCTGAGCCACAGTCAGCTCCCGGTCTTGTTTTTGTTGACTATGTAGAGCTTCTCCATCTTTGGCTACAAAGAATATAATCAATCTGGTTTCAATGTTGATCATCTGGTGATGTCCATGTGTAGAGTCTTCTCTTGTGTTGTTGGAAGAGGGTGTCTGATATAACCAGTGCATTCTCTTGACAAAACTCTCTTGGCCTTTGCCCTGCTTCATTCTGTATTCCAAGGCCAAATTTGCCTGCTACCCCAGGTGTTCTTGACTTCCTACTTTTGCATTCCAGTCCCCTATAATGAAAAGGACATCTTTTGGGGGTGTTAGTTCTAAAAGGTCTTGGAGGTCTTCATAGAACCATTCAACTTCAGCTTCTTCAGCATTACTGGTTGGGGCATAGACTTGGATTACTGTGATATTGAATGGTTTGCCTTGGAAACGAACAGAGATCATTCTGTCGTTTTTGAGATTGCATCCAAGTACTGCATTTCAGATTCTTTTGTTGACCATGATGGCTACTCCATTTCTTCTAAGGGATTCCTGCCCACAGTAGTAGATAATGGTCATCTGAGTTAAATTCACCCATTCCAGTCCATTTTAGTTAGCTGATTCCTAGAATGTCGACGTTCAATCTTGCCATCTTTTGTTTGACCACTTCTAATTTGCCTTGATTAATGGACCTAACATTCCAGGTCCCTATGCAATATTGCTCTTTACAGCATCAGACCTTGCTCTATCACCAGTCACATCCACAACTGGGTAGTGTTTTTGCTTTGGCTCCCTCCCTTCATTCTTTTTGGAGTTATTTCTCCACTGATCTCCAGTAGCATATTGGGCACCTACCATTCTGGGGAGTTCCTCTTTCAGTATGCTATCATTTTGCCTTTTCATACTGTTCATGGGGTTCTCAAGGCAAGTATACTGAAGTGGTTTGCCATTCCCTTCTCCAGTTGACCACATTCTGTTCAGACCTCTCCATCATGACCCGCCCGTCTTGGGTGGCCCCTCAGGGCATCGCTTAGTTTCACTGAATTAGACAAGGCTGTGGCCCTAGTGTGATTAGATTGACTAGTTTTCTGTGATTATGGTTTCAGTGTGTCTGCCCTCTGATGCCCTCTTGCAACACCTACCATCTTACTTGGGTTTCTCTTACTTTGGATGTGGGGTATCTCTTCACGGCTGCTCCATGTTCAAGGTCAGGTGGGCTGGCAGTGAGGAGATACCTCTCGTCTTGTTCCTTTACCTGCTGGGTATTCCTCTGTCTCTTCATCTTGTTTATATTGCTGTGTTTGGGGTGGCTTTTCATATTCTGGCAGTTTGTGGTTCCTTTTTATTGTGGAGGTTCCTCCCTGTGGGTGGGGTTGGATGGGTGTCTTGTCAGGGTTTCCTGGTTAGGGAAGCTTGTGTCGGTGTTCTGGTGGGTGGAGCTGGACTTCTTCTCTCTGGAGTGCAATGAAGTGTCCAGTAGTGTGTTTTGAGATGTCAGTGGACTTGGTGTGACTTTGGGCAGCCTGTATATTGAAGCTCAGGCCTATGTTCCTGTGGTGCTGGAGAATTTCTGTGGTATGTCTTGCTCTGGAACTTGTTGGCTTTTGGGTGGTGCTTGGTTTCAGTGTAGGTATGGAGGCTTTTGATGAACTCTTATCAATTAACATTCCCTGGAGTCAGGAGTTCTCTAGTGTTCTCAGGTTTTGGACTTAAGCCTCCTGCCTCTGGCTTTCAGTCTTATTTCTACAGTAGCCTCAAGACTTCTCCATCTATACAGCACCAATGATAAACATCTAGGTTAATGATGAAAAGTTTCTCCACAGTGGGGGACACCTGGAGAGGTACACACAGTTACATGGAGAAGAGAAGAGGGAGAAGGGAGATGGAGATGATCAGGAGGAGAAGAGGGGGAATCAAGAGGGGAGAGAACAAGCTATCCAGTAATCACATCCCTTTGTGTGCTCCACAGTCTGTACCCCTCAGAGATGTTCACGGAGTTACACAGAGAAGAGAAGAGTGAGGAAGGAGACAGACGTGTCCAGGAGGAGAAAAGGGGGAATCAAAAGGAGAGAGACAGATTCAGCCAGTAATCAGTTCCCTAACTGTTCTCCAAAGCCCAGAACACACAAAGAGATTCACAGAGTTGGGTAGGGAAGAGAAGGGGGGAGGGAGGAGATAGAGGCGACCTGGTGGACAAAAGGCAGAGTCAAAAGGGGAAGATAGCAATCAGGCCAGTAATCTCACTCCCAAGTAAAAATGGGTACTGAAGATTGGGTTCTTAAAGGTACAAAGTTGATAACAAATACCAAAAATCAAAGATTAAAAATCTAGAGTAGAGGTTAGGGTCTCAAAAATCAATATTAAAAAAACAAAACAAAGTCACAAAAATTACAAAATATATATATGAAGTTTGCTTTAAAAATAGGGTCTTTTTTTTTTGCAAGGTAATATTAGGTTATAAAAATGAACATTAAAGGAGTAATAGAGGACTGTAAAATAAATAAAAATTTTTAATAAAAAATGATAATAGTAAAAATATAACTAGAAATTTATCTGGAGCTGTTGCGGACAGTGTGGGATCAGTTCATTTTCAGATAGTTCCTTGATCTGGCTTATACTTCTCAAGATCTATAGGCCTCTTCCCATGTAGTTGGTGCTAACTACAGGGTTTTAATCTGTTGCACCTGTCACTTCCAAAGTGGTTGCCTCTGTTTATTTTAGCTTCTTCTGTTTGCTGGTCTCTTCAGTGTCTAATTTCCACCCTGACACAAGGGGGCGATGGTGGTCACTTTTTTAGGCTCACTTGTTCAGTCGTGCTGTGGGGAGGGAGGAACACTGCAAACAAATATCACTGGTGTGTGTGGGGAGTGCTAGCCGTGTTTCCGCTGCACTGGGTTCCCACCCCCCACCCTCACCTCCCGTCCTGCTCAGAGCATGTGTGCTTTCCCAGTCTACACTGCTTAGGCTCTAGGTTGCTCTGCTGGGAACTGTCTGAGGCCGGCCCTTGGTTGTATGCATTTCCCAGGTCTGAGCTGCTCAGGTTCAGGTTCTCGGGTACTCCACAAAGGCGCAGACTAGGTTGGGCCTGCGTTTTGTGCCCTTCCCAGGTCCGAGCAGCTCAGGTGACCAGGTGCTTGGCGAGTGCAGTTGCCCCCAGTTGGGTCTGCGTCTTATCGCCTCCCCCATCCCAGCTGCTTGGTTTTCTGGGTGTACAATGGCTGCACCTTCTCAGGTGTGCCATGTGTCTCTTCTGGGGAGTTGATCTCTGGCTGCAATGGATGTCAACCGTCCAGAATCCCAAGAAGTCTTGGTTAGCAACAAAGCCTGATTGCAGTTTGGTAGATGATGCCTCTCTGGGGCCGTGATTTCCCCCTTCTGGCTCTGGCTGCCCCCGCCTGCCTGTCTCTGGTGGGGGATGGGCCGGTTTGCAGCCGGCTAGCTCTGCTCAGTCCTTTGTTCTGTGAGCGGGCCTGGCAGTGTCTTAGGTTAGGGCTTTTCCCGCGACATAGCTATCCCACAGTCTGGGTTGCTATCTCTAGTTAGTTCCTTCAGATTGCCCTTGGGGCATTCAGGCCTGGTCCTTACCCTAAGCAATGCAGCCTGTGCCTCCCTGTCCAGTACCCGCTTGCTAGTGGCAGATGTGAGTGTCTGGGCTGCTTCTTCTCTGGGAGTTGTGGTTAGGCATGTAATCTGTGGGTTTTAATTAATTATTTATTTATTTTTCCTTCTGGTTATGTTGCCCTCTGAGATTGCAAGACTCACCACAAACCTGCCAGGGAGAGTGTTTCCTGGTCTTTGGAGACTTCTCTCTTTCTTAAGACCCCCTTCTTGGGACGGATCTTCATCTCTACCTCTTTTGTCTCTCTTTTTATCTTTTATCTTTTGTCCTAGTTCCTTTCAAAGACAATGGGCTGCCTTTCTGGGTGCCTGATGTCCTCTGCCAGCATTCAGAAGTTGTTTTGTGGAATTTTCTCATCGTTCAAATGTTCTTTCTGTGAATTTTTTGGGGAGAAAGTAGTCTCCCTGTCCTATTCCTCCACCATCTTAGGACCGCCTCCTGTACTGAGTCAAATAATATTTCTATAGATTCTTTTTATTATTGCCCAAGATGCATTGAAGATTTGTTGGGTAACGCTCATAAATGCATAACATTTTTTTTTAACCCAGAAAGGACAAATGCTATCTGACACTGATTTTAGTCCATTAGTCTGATAGAACCTAGAGTAAACATTTCAAGTTAATCAGATGACAACAAGGATTTATTACAGTCAGTAGCCAATGTCCTTGAATACTCTGTGCTTGTGTGTTTTATATCATTTAATCTTCCAAGAGTTCCTGTTAGTATGGTCCATTGGGAGATAATGAGGGTCAGAAGCTAGTTAGTTCTCCCAGTTCAATTCAATTCAGTTCAGTCACTCAGTCATGTCTGACTCTTTGTGACCTCATGGACTGCAGCACGCCAGGCCTCCCTGTCTATCACCAACTCCTGGAGCTTACTCAAACTCATGTGCTTTGAGTCGGTGATGCCATCCAACCATCTCATCCTCTGTCATCCCCTTCTCCTCCCACCTTCAATCTTTCCCAACATCAGAGTGTTTTCCAATGACTCAGTTCTTCGCATCAGGTGGCCAAAGTATTGGAGTTTCAGCTTCAGCATCAGTCCCTTCAGTGATTATTCAGGACTGATTTCCTTTAGGATTTACCTCCTTGCAGTCCAAGGGACTCACAAGAGCCTTCTCCCAGTAATGCACTGCTAATGAAAGGTGGAGCCAGAATTCAAACCTGGATATCTAACTTCTAAATACACACTGTTGACCACCAACCTTTGTGACCAACTTTAGAAAAAAGGATGAAATAAGGTCCTTGCCTATAAGCACCTCAAATTGTGAAGGGAGAAATGGGTGGATATATAAACAAATGATACCACTGTGGTACAGTAAGAACTAGAGAAAATGAATTTACAAAATAACATGTGGGCACAGAGATGGTGGGTAGAAGTTGTGTCTGGGTAAATCAGGTGAGGGTTCACAGACCTGAAGTCTGAGGCCCAAAGGAGAAGTAGAGTATTCAAGGCTAAGAACACAATTAATTAAAGAGCCACCAAAGAGGAAAGGGCTTCCCTGGTGACTCAGACAATAAAGAATCCACCTTCAATACAGGAGACCTGGGTTCAATGGCTGGGTTGGGAAGATCCCCTGGATGAGGGCATGGCAACCCACTCAAGTATTCTTGCCTGGAGAATCCCATGGACAGAGGAGTCTGGTGGGGTACAGTCCATGGGGATCGCAAAGAGTTGGACACAACTGAGTGACTAAGCACAGAACATCACAAAGAGGAAATGAGATTAACACATTATGGAAATCATGCAAAGAGGTCCTTGTGGTAGGAGCACTGAAATTAAATACAGCAATGCTCTGAATTTACTCTATTGAATAACTGAATATTAAAATAGTCTGTAAGGATCAGGGAGCATAAGTTAAAGGTTAAGTGACTAAGACAGGACTTATGACTTGCTAAGTTTCAAGCTAGGTCTATTTCTCCAGTTATTTTAATTACTTTGTCAGCATCCTTTAGAACATATTCTTTCTGTAGACTTTTTGTTTCAGGTCAACAACTTCTTGTGCACTTCAGCTAATGCCTCATTATTATGCTAACTGTATTTTCTCTGTTGAAGCTCTGTATTATAGCGTGTTACTATATATGGCAGGCTATGATTTGGCCTTGCTGAACTTTGGGCAATTACCAGTAGCTTCAGACTGAACAGGGTTATTTTGAGGTCATATACTGATGCTACAAAGGATTGAATTATTTATGACTTTAATATTCACCAGTGTTTCTAGTGAAAGAACCAATATACCACTGACTATTATCTGTCAACAAAACAATGCATCTGTTCCATTTGTTGATGACCGATAAAACAAAACAGTTTGAATTGCTGCTTTGAACGCCACGTGGGTTGAATTTCTTTTGGCCCTAAGTATTTCAATAATAATAATGAAAAAAATATTTGTAATAAATACTTAAAATGTTTATTAAAATAATCGTTTTGTGTGTGTTACTAATTAGCACTAGCAAAATGAATGTATAAAATTAAACATCAGATCAGATCAGATCAGTCGCTCAGTCGTGTCTGACTCTTTGCGACCCCATGAATCTATGTGTATATTTGTAATTTTGCTGTATTACTATACTATTTTTATTTTTGCATAATATAGATTGACTTGGGGAAATAGGTGTCATCTTCAAACTCTGTAAAAAGTCAGGATTTGGTATAAAATATATTTTTTAAAACTTATAAAAGACTATTTCTATCTTACTTGACCACTTTTCCCCTTACACTTCTTAGCTTCATTAAAGTTAAAGGAAAACGGATATTAGTTATTATGAAAGAAGAAGTAGAAGAATAATTATTTTATAAAAGTAACTAAAACGTCTCCTTTTAAGTGGCACACCAAAAATAAATATATTGATAAACTTATAGAATTAAGCCTTAGAAATGGAAGGCAGTTTAGAGTTCAGTTTTGGTAATTAAAAAAAAATTTTTTTTTTTCAAAACTGTCAACATCAAAATAATTCTTTCTGAGTACAAACCCTGAAATGAGTTTTCATTACCTAACACTAGTACTCCTTTGTACGAATCAAGTAGCACAGTGATAACAGCACTAGGAAGTTGTTGTTCAGTTGCTAATTCATGTCTGACTCTTTGCAGCCCCATGGACTGCAGCACACCAGGCTTCCCTGTCCTTCACTCTCTTCCTGAGTTTTCTCAAATTCAAGTCCATTGAGTTGATGATGCCATCCAAACATCTCATCCTCTGTCATCCCCTTCTGCTCGTGGCCTCAATCTTCCCCAGCATCACGGTATTTTGCAATGAGTTGACTCTTTGCATCAGGTGGCCAAAATATTGGAGCTTCAGCATCAGTCCTTCCAATGAATATTCAAGATTGATTTCCTTTAGGATTGACTGGTTGGATCTTGCTGTCCAAGGGATTCTTAAGAGTCTTCTCCAACACCACAATTTGAAAGCATCAGTTCTTCAGTGCTCAGTCTTCTTTATGGTCCAACTCTCACATCCATATGTGATTACTGAAAAGTCATAGCTTTGACTATTAGACCTTTGTTGGCAAAGTGATGTCTCTGGTTTTTAATATGCTATCTAGTTTTATTAAAGCTTTTCTTCCAAGGAGGAAGCATCTTTTAATTTCGTGACTGCAGTCAATACCTGCAGTGATTTTGGAGCCCGATAATATAAAGTCTGTCAGTGTTTCCACTTTTTACCCTTCTATTTGCCATGAAGTGATGTGACCTGATGCCATGATCTTAGTTTTTTGAATGTTGAGTTTTAATCCAGCTTTTTTACTCTCCTCTTTCACCTTCATCAAGAGGTTTCAGTTCCTCATCACTTTCTGCCATCAGAGTGGTGTCATCTGCATATCTGAGGTTGCTGAAATTCCCCCAGCAATCTTGATTCCAGCTTGTGAGTCATCCATCCTACCATTTCCCATGATGTACTGTGCATATAAGTTAAATGAGCAGGTGACACTGTACAGACTTGACACTATATATCAATGTCACTATATATATATATATATATATATATATATATATATATATATATATATATATATATAATTTATCTCTGTCTATATAAAATCAGCTTGTTGTTCCATGTTCAATTCTAACTATCATTTCTTGACCTGCATACAGGTTTGTCAGGAGACAGGTCAGGTGCTCTGGTAGTCCCATCTCTTTACAAATGTTCTACAGTTTGTTGTGATCCACACAGTCAAAGGCATTTGCATAGTCAATGAAGAAGAAGTAGGTGTTTTTCTGGAATTCCCTTCTTTTCCTATGATCCAAAGGATGTTGGCAATTTGATCTCTGGTTCCTCTGCCTTTCCTAAATCCAGCTTGTACATTTGGAAGTTCTCGGCTCACATATTGCTGAAGCCTAGCTTGCAGGATTTTGAACATTATTTTGTTAGCATGGGAAATGAGTACAACTGTATGTCAGTTGAACATTCTTTAGCATTGCATTTCTTTGGGATTGGAATCAAAACTGATCTTTTCCAGTCCTGTGGTGTAGGGAATATGCTATGCAGAGGCCTGTACTATAATTAACAGGGCCTCTTTGAAAAATAAGATTGACTTTCTCATCACTCCCAGGCAAAGGGCTGGGAGCAATAAAAAGTAAATCATGGAAAGACATCTTGAAAACAAGATGCTGAAGTACTGATGTGACCAATGGAAAATCATTCGTTCCCATAACCAGAGCCTTGAGGGAGTTGCTGAGAAACAGCGTCACTAGCCAAAGGGCTAAACAAAGTCATGAAAGGCCTGGAGGTTTGACATTGAGGACTGTGCATTGCATATCTTTATCTGAGATTGTAGAGAACAGATATCTCTTGAGCAGATATAAGGAAGCAGAAATTAACAATAAAAAGCATGCAAGGATTAGGATCTAGGTTTTTGCCTCCAAATGGCATCAGCTTCCTGATCCTCACTTTATTTCTGAGTCTTCTTTTTCTATATTCTTCTGCAGCACCGCTCCCTCAGGTCAGTTCGTTTTGGGGCTGGTCCCAACACTGTGGCCACTGCTGTTTTCCAAATTTGCTGACATATTCAGTAAGACACCTTAACAGCATTATCTTTTAGGATTTGAAATAGCTCAGCTGGAATTCCATCACCTCCACCATCTTTGTTCACAGTAATGCTTCCTAAGGCCCACTTGACTTTGCACTCCAGGATGTCTGCCTCTAGGTGAGTGTCCACTAGAAAGCAGAACATCTTAAAATCTTATTTTCCCAAGGGACAACATTACATCTGGGAGTTGCTTTATTGATGAAAACTTAGCATAAAATAAGTCACAGATATGTCCAATAATACAGTATAAAAGCAAATACTGATTCATCATTCAGACCAGAGAAAATGATGCAAGTAAGTTCCTGGCACATAGTAGGCAATCCATACATGTTAGTGTGTCATATTCCAGGTTCTGTTTACTTTGGTTGCCTCAAAGACTGCCCTCAAAACTTAATGGATTAAAATAATAATAATAATCACCTGTTCTTTCTTATGGTCCCCAAACTGCATGACTCTAATGGGACTTGAACCCAGCCAAAAACACACACTACAATGAAGAATATGCTCCATTCTTTGCAACTAGAGAAAGCCCATGCACTGCAATGAAGACTGAACACAGACAAAAATAAATAAATAAATTTTAAAAAAGGAAAATGGGCTTAATGCATTTAAAACTATCCATCTGTGTAAAAAAAATATACTTATATGAGAAATCTGGATTACTGAAACCAATGTTGGAGAAAGATGTTTCCCAGCTGGGGTTAAAAAGTGCAGATATGTTTGATAGGCAGGCTGACTCATGACTTCCCTGACATCTACTCCTGTAAGCGAGAGGTATGAGGAGGTTTCAGCAAGACAAAAGAGTGGAGAGAACAGTGCCATGTCAGTTCATTAACCCTGTTCTGTGCAGCCTCTTTTTTGAGCTGTAGGGAATCTGAAAGTGAAAGTGAAGTCGCTCAGTTGTGTCTGACTCTTTGCGACCCCATGGACTGTAGCCCACCAGGCTCCTCTATCCATGGGATTCTCCAGGCAAGAATACTGGAGTGGGTTGCCATTTCCTTCTCCAAAAGGGAATCTGAGGGCTGAAGCAAATGCTGTTTCAAAAGCAAAGTGTGTGGCCCACCGAGTAAGCAGAGTCCTAGGTGAACCAAGTGTACCAGGATTTAGAGAAGGGCTGGCCCCACTTTATGCAGAAAACATGGTGGAGGGAACACATTGTTCTTTGACATGTTGAGGTTTTGCAGGTTAGGGTCAGAATAAATAATCTCCTAGACAGAGAAATGGAGAAGTCAAGGTATGATGATTATATCCAAGTACTTTATTGTAATGGGTTGAGAGCCAGTGGACAAAACAAGAGGCCAGAGCAGGACACCGTGAAGGACTGTTGTTGCCCAAGTGTTACACATCTCCTGAGGAGTCTTTGCAAAATTAGAATTCATTATTGTCAGGGTGGCAATAAGTAATTCTTAAGTCCTGTAGTTACGCTCAGAGAAGGCAATGGCACCTCACTCCAGTACTCTTGCCTGGAAAATCCCATGGAGGCTCCCATGGAGGAGCCTGGTAGGCTGCAGTCCATGGGGTCGCTAAGAGTAGGGCACGACTGAGCGACTTCCCTTTCACTTTTCACTTTCATGCATTGGAAAAGGAAATGGCAGCCCACTCCAGTATTCTTGCCTGGAGAATCCCAGGGACAGAGGAGCCTGGTGGGCTGCTGTCTATGGGGTCACACAGAGTCGGACACGACTGAAGCGATTTAGCAGTAGCAGTAGCAGTAACAGTAGCAGTAGTTACGCTGTGAAAAGAGACAGTAAAATTGGTATAGAAATGCTAATGTAGACTTTTTGAACCCAATGTCAGATAAGGTCCTTGAAAATTTGGATCACACTAATAAACTATCTATAATTAACATTTAATTATTGATAATTTTATTTGACTTCTTAGAATTTTGAAGGATATTTGGAGGAATGATTTGGATAACTTATGTCTAAAAAAACTGAATGGTTACCTTCTCTGAGTCAAGCAGAAGCTTTATAAAATTATTCCATTTATTACCCTTTTCAGAAACATTTACTGAAGCATCTATTTCAAAGTATCATTATATGTTTTTTTGTTGCTGAAACTTAGATCCAGACAGATCTCTGGATCTCTGGATCTTAGAGAAACAGACAGATCTCTTCTGTCTGGTTGTCCTGTTTATTGTTTTACTCTTTGCAAGTGTTAAAAAATGGAAAGGAAAAGAAAAAAGAAAAAAATCTACCATATGAACAGAATAATCACTTGGAAGGCATAGCTTGGATTAGTGCTACAGAAAGAGTGACAGGAATAGAGAGAGGAAAATAAGCAATTGACCTCAAGTAATTGGCACCAAGGTTATGATTAAGGGTTTCATGGGGTAGGGGATGTTTAACACAATGCAGTTTTTCCTAATTTTAGTCATTTACAAGCCACCCTCAAAATTCTGCCATTTATCTACATTCTTCCAGTATTATTGCTTGCCTAATATAAGTTTTTGGACAGAGGCACTATTAAAAATCTTATCTGTATTTAGACAGGAAACTTTACTGACTACTGAAAATGGAAAACTAAAATAATTTGCCCTAAATAGAGGGCAACTATAAAAAATAAATACAAAGAAAATAAAGCAATGTTAATAAATTATAGTTAAAAGTTGTTGTCTACAGAATATTTGACCTTAAGGACTACTGTCTTTCTTTTTCATGAAAAATGGAGGTTGGCAAGTGTTAGGGAGATATTATTAATACAAACACTTACTCCAAACCAATACCTCCTCTTGAGGCCACAAGACAAACTGAAAAAGAATTGGAAAGGGGTATAACTTTCTTCTATGTGATTTATTTAATAAATATTTGCTAAGTTAATGTTATTTAAGGTCATATTCACAAACATGATAGTGATGTTTATGAGAGAAATAATAGAAATTTCATGATAGAATGCCGGGGTCCAGCCCTGGTGGATCCAGGGAATTCGAAGCGGGGATGGCGTCGGCGAGGATCAGGAAACAACTGCTTAATTAAACATTAATTAAGGATATAAAGAGTAATAGAATAAGGATAGCTCAGTAGGAAAATTCAGTGAAGAAAAGAGGCTGAAATAAGGATAGCTCAGTGAGGAAATTCAGTGGAGAAAAGAGGCTAAATAATTCAGCCAGAAGCTGAGAGAAAGAACAACATGGGGAGACCAAGTTTCGGTGAACAAGGCCTGCACTTTATTTTCCAAAGTAATTTTTATACCTTAAGTTATGCATAGAGGATAATGGGGGAAGAGGTAGAGTCATGCAGCAAGCCAGGCTTTCTTCCTGCAAACTTATCATATGCAAATGCTTCGGTGATTTGCATCATCTTCTGGGCCGGAGGCCTGTTAACATTTTAAGACCCTTTCTTCAGAAAACTTATTTTTCTCTAAAGGTGATTGGTCAGGACCCACCCTCCAAAAGCATTAGATAAAGTTGCATTCCTACAGAGCAAAGGTGTGGTGGGTTATAACAAGAAAAAGAATTAACTCAAGGGTCCCAGGTTACAAACATTAAAGCTACTACTTACACCAATTATATTAATCAATACACTGCTAGGGACACAGCAGGTAAGGGATATGGAAACTTAGCAGCAAACATTGGCCCGACAAGTGAAAATCCCTTTACCAATACAATTTCTAATCAATCTTTTAACTGCTCAAAGGAATCTGTATTTAGACAGTTTAGAACATCTCATGCCTCTCACAGTTGGGAGGCTCTGAGCAATCACATGTGGCCGGAAAAACCTATTCAGGCAGGCTAGAGGACTTCCAAAGGAGTTTGTAGGTTGAAACACTTTCACACCCAGGAATTATTAACTGGAGCTGTAAGCTAACTCTTTTTTCAGAGAGAGGTAGTGGAGGACAGCCCCCCGTAAAGTCAGAGGTGTAGGTGAAAGCACAAAGCAGAAAGTAGGCAGACTCTGGTTTTGGGGGTAGATGCTCGAGAATTTCCAGGGGGACTCCTGAGGTTTGATCCCACCTTTGCGTATGCTGAGCCTCCTTCCTCATGACCTTTGTCATGGGTGGAGCTCCTCACGCTGGCTCCCGGCAATGATAGAATTCCAGTTGAGCTATTCCGGATCCTGAAAGATGATGCTGTGGAAAGTGCTGCACTCAATATGCAATATGCACTCAGTATGCAATATGCCGGCTCTCGGCAATAGAAAACTAGCAGTGTTCTCCATCTCTCTTTGTTCCATGTTTCAAGAATGTGTACTGGTTAAGAGGGTGGCGAGAGTGCTGGATAGACATGGATTTAAATCCCAGCTTTGTCATTTAATGGCACAGGTATCATGGAAATGTAATTTTACTACTATAATTCTGTCTAATTTGTATTTAAGGAAATATTTATCATACGTAATGACAATGAAGCTGTCTGTAATGTAAAAATGAACAGGATGTGCTGAGGAAGGGACTATAAATATATCTCTATTGTTTTATTAAGGCATTATCTACAGGTTGGCTGTCAAGAAAATCCATTCTAACTTAATTTAGCTCAGTTATTTTAACAATCCATTCATATTATTTGTCCTCCTAACATCATATTCCTTCCAGCAATCTGGATATAGCTTCTCTGTTTTCTTTGCTACTTCCTTTCTTCTGCTTTTTAGTGTGATTTTTCCTTAGGCTCAATCTTTAAGCCTCTTCTCAGGTTTTATATTATTCCTTAGAAGCCTGGTCATTGATAAGGCTTTAACAATGTGTTGTAAGAAAACAGCTCCCAAAATTGGCATCTCCAGATCTGCCCTTCACCCATTTATAGTCTAAACTACTGCTTGATACTTGGCACATCTTGTCCCTTTTAGATCTGACATGAGCAAAGATAGCACATCTACCTCTTCTACCTTGCCAACGATCCCAGCATTTTCCAGTTTCTTATGAGTGTGAGGGCTAATTGCCTGTGCTTTGGAGTCAGAATCCTCTGGAAACTTGGCTCTAACATTTACTAATTTAACTGAAAGTTACTCATCAACAAGATATTATGTGTATATAGTCAAAATTCCCCAAAACTTCAAGAAAAGTGTATGCTGGAAAAAACAATCTATAATGAAATGTATATAAAATACTCTTTACATTGAATTTCATTACTTACTTGTCCATTCTAAAGAGAGACGTTGTCACCAGACACCAAAAGACTACAAAGACTTTTGGGGGACGATTTTCAGTTCTCTTTAAAAACATCATCCTTTGCACTGTATTAGACCATGTTGTGGACATAAAATACACATGGTATCTCTTCTAAATAGTTTAAAAGGTAAGTTCACTGGCTCTAGGGAATATAGCAAAAGTTAGTACCTGAAGTGAATTAAATAAAATAGCTAAAGTATGTTCAGTCTAATTTAGTAATATGAAAGCAAAACAGGCTAATTCTTCTTGAACATACTTATGATACTTGTCCATGTTGTAAAGTTTTTGGAAAGTGGCTGCCAATGATTTTTATTTAAATAAGAGTGATTATAGGAAATTTGAAAGTTATCCCGAAGATATATAAAAATTGTGATGATTCATTTTATGAGTGGGTGCAACTAGCATTCTTTTAAATGGAAGGTTTTTGGGTAAGTGAAAAATATAATACATGACAAAATAATGATTTGTACATCATTAGAAGGAATACAGCTCTGGTAGGTATCTTTTGGAGTGTCTGCTTGGGTAAATATCCCGTTGACTGCCTGCTTCTCACGTGTGATGGTCTTCTAGCACAGGAGTCCCCAACCCCTGAACCATAGACCAGGACCACCAGTCCGTGGCCTGTGTGGCACCAGGCTGCCCAGCAGGAGGTGAGAGGTGGGCAAGTGAGTGAAGCTTCGTCTATATTTATAGCTGCTTCCCATCACTCCCAGTACTGCCTGAACTCCGCCTTCTCTCATTTTAGTGGTAGCCATAGATTCTCATAGGAGCATGAACTCTACTGTGCTTCAATCATCTTGAAATGATCCCCCTACCCTGCCCATGGAAAAACTGTCTTCCACAAAACCGGTTTCTAGTGACAAAAAGGTTGGGGACTGCTGCTTTTGCAGCTCTGGGTGAAATGTGAGTCCTACTTTCTGACCATATTGGTTGAACTCCTGATGGGCTCCTTATCCATGCCATGCCACGTGGGAGTGCCTTCTCAGATATTTCCTGTTGAGGTTCAAGAGTGAGAGTTAGTATCTCTGGGGCCTGGAACTATAGTATGTAAACTCATGAGTTAAGGATATATGCTGTCATGCAAATTAGGAAGTAAGGAAAAAGAAAGAAGTTATACAGCGAGTGGAAGAGATGTAGCAAGAAGACAAAATTTCATCTGGGAATCCAGTGGCTTTTGGCCATTGCTTTTGGTCCTTCTTAAAGTCCACAGCTTCTCAGCTTGTGGATTCTATAGAATCCTGTATATCTTTAAACACACATTCTACTTTCCTTTAGTGTTACTGAAACCAAAGAGTCCTAACACAACTTCTACTGCATGGTCAACACTTTCAGTGGTATATCAAAGCTGTATTAAGAGCGGTGGCTGCATGGCACTGGAGCAGTGAGCAGCCAAGAAGAGATACCCCACGTTCAATATCAGAGAAACCCAAGCAAGATGGTAGGCACTGGAGTGGCTGTTGAGGAGATACCCTACATCCAAGAGCAAAGGAGAAGCCCCAGCAAGACAGTAGGAGGGGCAAATTCGCATTTAGAATCAAACCCCATTCCCTCCAGAGCTGCTCAGAGAGCTCAAATAAACCCTGTGTGCACCAGGACCCAGGGACCCCACAGAGACTGAGACAGAACTGTGTTTGAGTGTCTCCTGTGGAGGTATGGGTCGGCGGTGGTCTGCCAAAGGGACAGGGCCTCTGGGTGTGAGTATGGCATAAGTCCTCTTGGAGGAGGTCGACATTAACCCCACCATAGAGCTGCCAGAACTTACATAGGACTGGGAAATAGACTCTTGGAGGGCACAACAGAACCTTGTGCATCAGGACCCAGGAGAAAGGAACAGTGACCCCACAGAACACTGTCCCAGACTTGCCTGTGGGTGTCCAGCAGTCTCTGGTGAAGGCCTGGGTTGGTATTGGCATGCTGCAAGGTTGGGGGCATGGACTGTAGCAGTACATGCATGGGATCTTTTGAGGGAAGTCACCATTATCTTTATTACCTCCACCATAGTTTGAAAGTGAAACTGAAGTTGCTCAGTTGTGTTCGACTCTTTGCTACCCCATGGACTGTAGCCTACTAGGCTCCTACATCTGTGGGATTTTCCAGGCAAGAGTACTGGAGTCGGTTGCCATTTCCTTCTCCAGAGGATCTTCCTGATCCAGGGATCGAAAGGTAGACGCTTTACTGCCACCAGGGAAGTCAGTGGTCCATAGTTTGGCCCCAGGTAAATAGCAGGGAGGGAACACAGCTCCCCCCACAACAGAAAACTGGATTAAAGATTTACTGAGCATAGCCCCGCCTATCAGAACAAGACCCAGTATCCCCCTCAGTCAGTCTCTCCCATCAGGAAGATTCCATAAGCTTCTTATTCTTCTCCATCAGAGGGCAGACAGAATGAAAACCACAATCACAGAAAACTAACCAATCTAATCACATGGACCACAGACTTGTCTAACTCAATTAAACTATGAGACATGCGGAGTAGGACCACCCAAGATGGACGGGTCATGGTGGAGTGTTCTGAAAAAATGTGGTCCACTGGAGAAGGGAATTGCAAACCACTTCACCTTTCCTGCCTTGGGAAACCCATGAACAGTATGAAAAGGCAAAAAGATACGACACTGAAAGATGAATTCCCCAGGTCAGTAGGTGTCCAATATGCTCCTGGAGATCAGTAGAGAAATAACTCCAGAAAGAATGAAGAGATGGAGCCAAAGCAAAAATAACACCCAATTGTGGATGTGACTGGTGATGGAACAGGTCTGATGCTGTAAAGAACAATATTGCATAGGAACCTGGAATGTTAGGTCCATGAATCAAGGCAAATTGGAAGTAGTCAAAAAGGAGATGACAAGAGTGAACATCGACATTCTAGGAATCAGCGAACTAAGATGGACTGGAATGGGTGAATTTACTCTAGATGACTATTATATCTTCTACTGTGGACAAGAATCCCTTAGAAGAAATGGGAGAGCCATCATAGTCAACAAAAGAGCCTGAAATGCAGTACTTGGATGCAGTCTCAAAAGTGATAGAACGATCTCTGCTCGTTTCCAAGGTAAATCATTCAATATCATGGTAATCCAAGTCTGTGTCCTGACCAGGAATGCTGAAGAAGCTGAAATTGAACAGTTATATGAAGACCTACAAGACTTTCTAGAACTAACAGTAAAAAAAAAAAAAAAAAATGTCCTTTTCATTATAGGGGGCTGGAATGCAAAATGAGGAAGTCAAGAAACACCTGGAGACATAGGCAAATTTGGCCTTGGAGTACAGAATGAAGCAGGGTAAAGGCTAACAGAGTTCTGCCAAGAGAACACACTGGTCATAGTAAACACCCTCTTCCAACAACACAAGAGAAGACTACACATGAACATCACCAGATGGTCAACACCAAAATCAGACTGATTATATTCTTTGCAGCCAAAGATGGAAAAGCTTTATACAGTCAGCAAAAACAAGACTGGGAGCTGACTGTGGCTCAGATCACGAAATTCTTATTGCCAAATTCAGACTTAAATTGAAGAAAGTGTGGAAACCACTAGACCTTTCAGTTCAGTTCAGTTCACTTGCTCAGTCATGTCCGACTCTTTGTGACCCCGTGAACTGCAGCATGGCAGGCCTCCTGTCCATCACCAACCCCCAGAGTCTACCCAAACCCATGTCCATTGAGTCGGTGATGCCATCCAACCATCTCATCCTCTGTCATTCCCTTCTCCTCCTGCCCTCAATCTTTCCCAGCATCAGGGTCTTTTCCAATGAGTCACCTCTTCACATAAGGTGGCCAAAGTATTGGAGTTTCAGCTTCAACATCAGTCCTTCCAATGAACACTCAAGACTGATCTCCTTTAGGATGCACTGGTTGGATCTCCTTGCAGTCCAAGGGACTCTCAAGAGTCTTCTCAAATCAGATAAGATCAGATCAGATCAGTCGCTCAGTCGTGTCCGACTCTTTGTGACCCCATGAATCGTAGCACGCCAGGCCTCCCTGTCCATCACCAACTCCCGGAGTTCACTCAGACTCACGTCCATCGAGTCAGTCATGCCATCCAGCCATCTCATCCTCTGTCGTCCCCTTCTCCTCCTGCCCCCAATCCCTCCCAGCATCAGAGTCATTTCCAATGAGTCAACTCTTCACATGAGGTGACCAAAGTAATGGAGTTTCAGCTTTAGCATCATTCCTTCCAAAGAAATCCCAGGGCTGATCTCCTTCAGAATGGACTGGTTGGATCTCCTTGCAGTCCAAGGGACTCTCAAGAGTCTTCTCTAACACCACAGTTCAAAAGCATCAATTCTTCGGAGCTCAGCCTTCTTCACAGTCCAACTCTCACATCCATACATGACCACAGGAAAAACCATAGCCTTGACTAGATGGACCTTTGTTGGCAAAGTAATGTCTCTGCTTTTGAATATACTATGTAGGTTGGTCATAACTTTCCTTCCAAGGAGTAAGTGTCTTTTAATTTCATGGCTGTAGTCACCATCTGCAGTGATTTTGGAGCCCAGAAAAATAAAGTCTGTCACTGTTTCCACTGTTTCCCCATCTATTTCCCATGAAGTGATGGAACTGGATGCCATGATCTTCGTTTTCTGAATGTTGAGCTTTAAGCCAACATTTTTACTCTCCACTTTCACTTTCATCAAGAGGCTCCTTAGTTCCTCTTCACTTTCTGCCATAAGGGTGGTGTCATCTGCATATCTGAGGTTATTGACATTTCTCCCAGCAATCTTAATTCCAGCTTGTGTTTCTTCCAGTCCAGCCTTTCTCATGATGTACTCTGCATATAGGTCAAATAAACAGGGTGACAATATACAGCCTTAACGTACTCCTTTTCCTATTTGACAAAGGAATGTCTCTACTTCTTAATATGCTGTCTAGGGTGGTCCTAAGATGGTGGAGGAATAGGACGGGGACACCACTTTCTCCCCCACGAATTCACAGAAAGAATATTTGAACGCTGAGTAAATTCCACAAAACAACTTCTGAATGCTGGTAGAGGACATCAGGCACCCAGAAAAGCAGCCCATATCTCTTTGAAAGGAGGTAGGAGAAAATATAAAAGATAAAAAGAAAGACAAAAGAGATAGGGATGGAGATCCATCCCAAGAAGGGAGTCTTAAAAAAGAGAGAAGTTCCCAAACACCAGGAAACACTCTCACTGGTGAGTCTGTGGCTAGCCTTAGAACCTCAGAGGGCAACATAACCCGGAGGAAAAATAAATAAATAATTAAAACACACAGATTACGTGCCTAACGGAAATTCCCAGTGGAGAAGTAGTGCAGATGCTCACATCCGCCACTAGCAAGTAGGGGCTGGACAGGGAGGCAGGGGCTGCATTGCTTAGGGTAAGGACTGGGCCTGAATGCCCCTAGGGCAATCTGAGGGAACTAACTCGAGATAGCAACCCATACTGTGATATAGCTATCGCACAAAAAGCCCTAACCTAAGACACTGCCAGGCCTGCTCACAGAACAAAGGTCTGAGCAGAGCTAGCTGGCTGCGGACCAGCCCATCCCCCACTGGAGACAGGCAGGCGAGGGCAGCCAGAGCCGGAAGGGGACAATCACAGGCCCAGAGAGGAATCATCTACTAAACTGCAAGCAGGCTTCGTGGCTAACCAAGACTTCTTGGGATTCTGGATGGTCGACTTCTGCAGGGAGGGTCACAACCAGAGATCAACTCCCCAGAAGAGACACACAGAACACCTGAGAATGTGTACCAGTTGCACACCCAGAAAACTGAGCAGCTGGGACAGGGGAGGCGATAAGTCGCAGCCTTCAAATGGGGGTACCGTGCTTGCCAAGCATTTGGTCACCTGAGCTGCTCGGGCCTCGGAAGGGCACAAAACGCAGGCTCAAACCAGTCTGTGCCTTTGGGAAGTACCCAAGAACTTGAACGTGAGCAGCTCAGACCTGGGAAGTGCATACAACCAAGGGCCGGCCTCAGACAGTTCCCAGGAGAGCAACCTAGAGCCTAAGCAGTGTAGACTGGGAAAGCACACACACTGTGAGTGTGGGCAAACCCACTGCGGCCAAGACACTGTGAGCACATGCCAGTGCTATTTGTTTGCAGTGTTCCTCCCTCCCCACCGCACAACTGAACAAGTGAGCCTTAAAAAGTGACCACCACCCCCCCCTTGTGTCAGGGTGGAAGCTAGACACTGAAGAGACCAGCCAACAGAAGAAGTTAAAACAGAGGGAACCGCCTTGGAAGTGACAGGTGCAATAGATTAAAACCCTGTAGTTAGCACCGACTACATGGGAAGGGGCCTATAGATCTTGAGAAGTATAAGCCAGATCAAGGAACTATCTGAAAATGAACTGACCCCACACTGTCCGCAACAACACCAGAGAAAGTTCTAGATATATTTTTACTATTATAATCTTTTAAATTAAAAAAATTAAAAAAAATTTTAAGCCCTCTACTACTCCTTTAATTTTCATTTTATAACCTACTATTACTTTGCAAAAAAAAAAAAAAGACCCTATTTTTTAAAGCAAACTTCACATATATATATATATTTTATAATTTTTGAAACTTTGTTTTTTTCTTTAATATTGTATTTTTGAGAATCCAACCTCTACTCTAGATTTTTAATCTTTGCTTTTTGGTATTTATTATCAAGTTTGTACCTTTCAGAACCCAATTTTCAGTATGAATTTTTACTTGGGAGTGAGATTACTGGCTTGATAGCTCTCTCCCCTTTGGACTCTCCTTTTTCTCCACCAGGCCACCTTTATCTCCTCCCTCCCCCTTCTCTTCTCTACCCAACTCTGTGAATCTCTTTGTGTGTTCTGGGCTGTGGAGAACACTTAGGGAACTGATTACTGGCTGGATCTGTCTCTTTCCTTTTGATTTCCCCTTTTATCCTCCTGGCCACCTCTGTCTCCTTTCTTCTTCTTCTCTTCTCTGTGTAACTCCGTGAACATCTCTGAAGGGTAAAGACTGTGGAGACCACATAGGGAAGTGGTTACTAGCTAGCTTGTTCTCGCCCCTTTTGATTCCCCCTCTTTTCCTCCTGGCCACCTCTGTCTCCCTCCTCCCTCTTCTCTTCTCCATGTAACTCTGTGAACTACTAGGGGTGTCTCTCACTTTGGAGAAACTTTTCATCATTAACCTATATGTTTTATCATCGGTGCTGTATAGATGGAGAAGTCTTGAGGCTACTGTAAGACTAAGACTGAAAACCAGAGGTAAGAGGCTTAAGTCCAAATCCTGACAACACCAGAGAACTGATGACTCCAGAGAACATTAATTGACAAGAGCTCATCAAATGCCTCCATACCTACAACTGAAACCAAGCACCACCCAAGGGCGAACAAGTTCCAGAGCAAGACATGGAATACCACTCAAATTCTCCAGCAACACAGGAACAAGGCCCTGAGCCTCAATATACAGGCTGCCCAAAGTCACACCAAACCCATTGACATCTCAAAACTCACCACTGGACACTTCATTGTACTCCAGAGAGAAGAAATCCAGCTCCACCCACCAGAACACCGACACAAGCTTCCCTAACTGGGAAACTACCAGGGTCCAGCCCCAGCAGGATCCAGGGATACCCTCAGGATGAACGGCATTGGCAAGAGAGTAAAGGACAGAGAAAGAGGCTGATATTCCTTGGTTTACACAGAAAGCCAATAAAGTCCCCGACACGGGACTTGCTCTGTTCACAGAGGCCACAGGCGCCCTCTCGATGGAGCGAAGATGCAGAGCGCTTTCTCTCTGGAGTGAAGATGCAGAGTGCCTTCTCCATTGGGTCTTAGAAGCCCGGGCAAAAAAGTGAACTCAGAGAGACTCTGTGCTCCAGGGAATCAGCCTGAAAAAAAAAAAAAAAAAAAGAGAGAGAGAGAGAAAGAATGACACGGGGAGACCCAGCTTAGGTGGAACCAGGTCTGCAGCTTTATTTTCAAAAGGAGCTTTTATACCCTGAGTTACATATTTCCACAAGTGAAAGATACAGAGTCATACAGAGTCAGCTCAACATTACATCAGTTTGACCTTCATCGGGACCAGGATGTTTTATGCATACCTTTCCATTTACAAGGGTCGTTGTGTTATGCACATTATCTTCTGGCCCAGAGCCTGTTGACATTTTATGACCTTTTTCTCATAAAGGTTGGTCAACCAGAAAACTTGTTTTCCCTTAAAGTGTTTCTTCTTTATTTTTCCAATCTCTCTCAGAAACTACTAAATAAAGTTGCATTCTTATGGAGCAAAGGTGCAGTGGATTACAACAAAGAAAGAACTTATTCACTCAAAAGTCTTATGTTGTTAATTCCAAGGCTATTACTTGTTTTTCTGCATTTTAACTATGTTAACGAATGCACTCCCAGGCTCACAATGGATATGGAGACTTGGCAGCAAGCATTGGCTCAACAATGCAGTATTATTCTAATCAAACTTTTTCATCCCTCAAAGGTCATGGTTGGGATGTCGCGTTAGTTGCAAGAGTATGGATAGAATGCCAACAGAGGGGTCTGAGTTGAAATACTCCTTTCCTGCCCAGGAGACTTATTAATTAGAGCCCTAAGTTGATCTTCTTCAGAGAAAAGTGGTCGGGGGATAGCCCCCTGTTAATGTCAGAAGAGTTGGTGAAAGGCATAATATAGTAAACAGTAGACAGACAGACTTTGGTTTTGGGGTAGATGCTCGAGCAGGTCCAGGGAGTCCCTCGAGTCCTGATCCGCCTTGCCTGTCAGGTCTCCTCTGCATGATCTTGTCATTGGCAGGATCTCCCGTGTTGGCTCCCAGCAGGAAACCTTGACAAGCCACCCATTCATCCCCACCCATAGGAAGGAAACTCCACAATAAAGAGGAACCACAAACTGCCAGTATACGAAAGGCCACCACATACACAGCAATATAAATGAGATGAAAAGGCAGAGAAATACCCAGGAGGTAAAGGAATAGGATAAAGGCCCACCAAACCAAACAAAAGAGGAAGAGATAGGGAATCTACCTGATAAAGAATTCCGAATAATGATAGTGAAAATGATCCAAAATCTTGAAAACAAAATGGAGTTATAGGTAAATAGCCTGGAGACAAGGATTGAGAGGATGTAAGAAAGGTTTAACAAGGACCTAGAAGAAATAAAAGACAGTAAATATATAATGAATAATGCAACAAAAGAGATGAAAAACACTCTAGAGGGAACCAACAGTAGAATAATAGACGCAGAAGACTGGATAAGAGAGGTAGAAGACAGAATAATAGAAATAAATGAAACAGAGAGGAAAAAAGAAAAATGAATTAAAAGAAATGAGGACAATCTCAGAGACTTCTGGGACAATGTTAAACTCCCCAACATTTGAATCATAGGCATCCCAGAAGAAGACAAAAAGAAAGGCCATGAAAAAATACTTGAGGAGATAATAGTTGAAAACTTCCCTAAAATTAGGAAGGAAATAATCACCCAAGTCCAAGAAACCCAGAGAGTCTCAAACAGGATAAATCCAAAGTGAAACACCCCAAGACACATATTAATCAAATTAACAAAGATGAAACAAAAAGCACAAATATTAAAAGCAGTAAGAGAAAAACAACAAATAATGCACAAGGGCATTCCCATAAGGATAACAGCTGATCTTCCAATAGAAACTCTTCAGGCCAGGAGGTAATGGCAGGACATACTTAAAGTGATGAAAGAAAATAACCTACAGCCCAGATTACTATACCCAGCAAGGATCTCATTCAAATATGAAGGAGAAATCAAAAGCTTTACAGACAAGAAAAAGCTGAGAGAATTCAGCACCATAAAACCAGCTCTCCAACAAATGCTAAAGGATCTTCTCTAGACAAGAAACACAGAAAGGGTGTGTAAACTTGAACCCAAAACAATAAAGTAAATGGCAACGGGATCATACTTACCAATAATTACCTTAAATATAAATGGGTTGAATGCCCCAACCAAAATACAAAGACTGGCTAAATGTATACAAAAACAAGACCCCTATATATGTTGTCTACAAGAGACCCACCTCAAAACAGGGGACACATACAGACTGAAAGTGAAGGGCTGGAAAAAGATATTCCACGCAAATAGAGACCAAAAGAAAGCAGGAGGAGCAATACTCATATCAGATAAAATAGACTTTAAAACAAAGGCTGTGAAAAGAGACAAAGAAGGATACTACATAATGATGAAAGGATCAGTCCAAGAAGAAGATATAACATTTATCAATATATATGCACCCAACATAGGAGCACCACAATATGTAAGACAAATGCTAACAAGTATGAAAGGGGAAATTAACAATAACACAATAATAGTGAGAGACTTTAATACCCTACTCACACCTATGGATAGATCAACTAAACAGAAAATTAACAAGGAAACACAAACGTTAAACAATACAATAGACCAGATGGACCTAATTGATATCTATAGGATATTTCACCCCAAAACAATGAATTTCAACTTTTTATCAAGTGCACACGGAACCTTCTCCAGGATAGATCATATCCTGGGCCATAAATCTAGGCTCAGTAAATTCAAAAAAACTGAAATCATTCCAAGCATCTTTTCTGACCACAATTCAGTAAGATTAGATCACAATTAAAGGAGAAAAACTATTAAAAATTCCAACATATGGAGGCTGAACAACATGCTGCTGAATAACCAAAAAGTCACAGAAGAAATCAAAAAAGAAATCGAAATATGCATAGAAACGAATGAAAATGAAAACACAACAACCCCAAACCTATGGGACACTGTAAAAGCAGTGCTAAGGGGAAGATTCATAGCAATAAGGGATACCTCAAGAAACAAGAAAAAAGTCAAATAAATAACCTAACTCTACACCAAAAGCAACTAGAAAAGCAAGAAGAAGAACCCCAGTGTTAGTAGAAGGAAAGATCTTAAAAATTAGGGCAGAAATAAATGCAAAAGAAACAGAAGAGACCATAGCAAAAATCAACAAAGCCAAAAGCTGGTGCTTTAAGAAGATAAATAAAATTGACAGACCATTTGTCAGACTCACCAAGAAACAAAGGGAGAAAAATCAAATCAATACAATTAGAAATAAAAATGGAGATATCACAACAGACAACACAGAAATACAAAGGATCATAAGAAACTACTATCAGCAACTATATGCCAATAAAATGGGCAACTTGGAAGACACATGGACAAATTCTTAGGAAATTACAACTTTCCAAAACTGAACCAGGAAGAAATAGAAAATCTTAACAGATCCATCACAAGCAGGGAAATTGAAACAGTAATCAGAAATCTTCCAGCAAACAAAAGCCCAGGTCCAGATGGCTTCACAGCTGAATTCTACCAAACATTTAGAGAAGAGCTAACACCTATCGAACTCAAACTCTTCCAGAAAATTGCAGAGGAAGGTAAACTTCCAAACTCATTCTATGAGGCTACCATCACCCTGATAGCAAAACCAGACAAAGATGCTACAAAAAAAGAAAACTACAGGCCAATATCACTGATGATCATAGATTCAAAAATCCTTAACAAAATTCTAGCAAACAGTATCCAACAACATATTAAATAATCATACATCATGATCAAGTGGGTTATATCCAAGGGATGCAAGGATTCTTCAATGTCCACAAATCAATCAATGTAATACACCACATTAACAAATTGAAAGATAAAAACGCATATGATTATCTCAATAGATGCAGAGAAAGCCTTTGACAAAATTCAACATCTATTTATGATAAAAACCCTCCAGAAAGCAGGAATACCTCAACATAATGAAAGCTATATATGACAAACCCACAGGAAACATTATCCTCAATGGTGAAAAATTGAAAGCATTTCCCCTAAAGTCAGGAACAAGACAAGGGTGTCCACTCTCACCACTACTATTCAACATAGTTTTGGAAGTTTTGGCCACAGCAATCAGAGCAGAAAAAGAAATAAAAGGAATCCAGATTGGAAAAGAAGAAGTAAAACTCTCATTGTTTGCAGGTGACATGATCCTCTACATAGAAAACCCTAAAGACTCCACCAGAAAATTACTAGAACTAATCAATGAATATAGTAAAGTTGTAGGATACAAAGTCAACACTCAGAAATCCCTCACATTCCTATACACTAACAATGAGAAAACAGAAAGAGAAATTAAGGAAACAATTTCATTCACCATTTCAACAAAAAGAATAAAATACTTAGGAATATATTTACCTAAAGAAACTAAAGACCTATATATAGAAAACTATAAAACACTGGTGAAAGAAATCAAAGAGGACACAAATAGATGGAGAAATATACCATGTACATGGATTGGAAGAATCAATATAGTGAAAATGAGTATAATACCCAAAGCAATCTATAGATTCAATGCAATCCCTATCAAGCTACCAACGGTATTTTTCACAGAGCTAGAACAGATAATTTCACAATTTGTATGGAAATACAAAAAAACTTCGAATAGCCAAAGCAATCTTGAGAAAGAAGAATGGAACTGGAGGAATCAACCTGCCTGACTTCAGGCTCTACTACAAAGCCACAGTCATCAAGACAGTATGGTACTGGCACAAACACAGAAATATAGATCAGTGGAACAAAATAGAAAGCCCAGAGTTAAATTTATGCACCTATGGACACCTTATCTTTGACCAAAAAGGCAAGAATATACAATGGAGAAAAGACAATCTCTTTAACAAGTGGTGCTGGGAAAACTAGTCAACCATTTGTAAAAGAATGAAACTAGAACACTTTCTAACACCATACACAAAAATAAACTCAAAATGGATTAAAGATCTAAACGTAAGACCAGAAACTAAAAACTCTTAGAGGAAAACATAGGCAAAACACTTTCTGGCATAAATCACAGCAGGATCCTCTATGACCCACCTCCCAGTATATTGGAAATAAAAGCAAAAAAAAAAAAAACCAAAACAAAACAAAAAAAACAAATGGGACCTAATTAAACTTAAAAGCTTCTGCACAACAAAGGAAACTATAAGCAAGGTGAAGAGACAGCCTTCAGAGTGGGAGAAAATAATAGGAAATGAAGCAATGGACAAAGAATTAATCTCAAAAATATACAAGCAACTCCTGCAGCTTCATTACAGAAAAATAAACAACCCAATCAAAAAATGGGTCAAAGAACTAAACAGACATTTCTCCAAAGAAGACATACAGATGGCTAACAAACACATGAAAAGATGCTCAACATCACTCATTATCAGAGAAATGCAAATCCAAACCACAATGAGGTACCATTTCATGCCAGTCAGAATGGCTGGTATCCAAAAGTCTACAAGCAATAAATGCTGGAGAGGGTGTGGAGAAAAGGGAACCCTCTTACACTGTTGGTGGGAATGCAAACTAGTACAGCCACTATGGAGAACAGTGTGGAGATTCCTTAAAAACTGGAAATAGAACTGCCATATGACCCAGCAATCCCACTGCTGGGCATACACATGGAAGAAACCAGAATTGAAAGAGACACGTGTACCCTAGTGTTCATCGCAGCACTGTTTACAATAGCCAGGACATGGAAGCAACCTAGATGTCCACCAGCAGATGAATGGGTAAGAAATCTGTGGTACATATACACAATGGAGTATCACTTAGCCATTAAAAATATATATATATTTGAATCAGTTCTAATAAGGAGGATGAAACTGAAGCCTATTATAAGGAGTGAAATAAGCCAGAAAGAAAAACACCAATACAGTATACTAACACATATATATGGAATTTAGAAAGATGGTAATGATAACCATGTATGGGAGACAGCAAAAGAAATGCAGATGTATAGAACAGTCTTTTGGACTCTGTGGGAGAGGGCGAGGCTGGGATGATTTGGGAGAATGGCATTGAAACCTTCATATGTGAAATGAATCGCCAGTTCAGGTTCGATGCATGATACAGGATTCTTGGCGCTTGTGCACTGGGATGACACCGAGGGATGGGATGCAGAGTGAGGTGGGAGGGGGATTCAGGATGCGGAACACATGTACACCTGTGGCGGATTCATGTCAATGTATGGCAAAACCAATACAATATTGTAAAGTAAAAAAATAAAATAAAATATCCCCACCCCCCAATAATAATATGCTGTCTAGGTTGGTCATAACTTTCCTTATAAGGAGTAAGCGTCTTTTAATTTCATGGCTTCAATCACCATTTGCAGTGATTTTGGAGCCTCCCAAAATAAAGTCTGTCAGTGTTTCCACTGTTTCCCCATCTATTTGCCATGAAGTGATGGGACCGGATGCCATGATCTTCGTTTTCTGAATGTTGAGCTTTAAGCCAATTTTTTCACTCTCCACTTTCACTTTCATCAAGAGGTTCTTTAGTTCTTCTTCACTTTCTGCCAAAAGGGTGGTGTCATCTGCATATCTGAGGTTATTCATATTTCTCCTGGCAATCTTGATTCCAGCTTGTGTTTCATCCAGCCCAGCATTTCTCATGATGCACTCTGCATATAAGTTAAATAAGCATCATGACACTATACAGCCTTGATGT
Source organism: Bos grunniens (assembly GCF_055505025.1). Taxonomy (NCBI): domain Eukaryota; kingdom Metazoa; phylum Chordata; class Mammalia; order Artiodactyla; family Bovidae; genus Bos; species Bos grunniens. Next base: position 2,168,462 of record NC_141176.1, on the reverse strand, counting down.
ACTCCTTTCCCGATTCAGAACCAGTCTGTTGTTCCATGTCCAGTTCTCACTGTTGCTTCCTGACCTGGGTACAGGTTTCACAAAAGGCAGGTCAGGTGGTCTGGTATTCCCATCTCTTTCAGAATTTTTCACAGTTTATTGTGATCCATACAGTCAAATGCTTTCACATAGTCAATAAAGCAGAAATAGGTGTTTTTCTGGAACTCTCTTGCTTTTTTGATGATCCAGCGGATGTTGGCAATTTGATCTCGGGTTCCTCTGCCTTTTCTAAAGCCAGCTTGAACATCTGGAAGTTCACAGTTCATGTATTGCTGAAGCCGGGCTTGGAGAATTTTAAGCATCATTTTACTAGCATGAGAGATGAGTGCAATTGTGCGGTAGTTTGAGCATTCTTTGGCATTGCCTTTCTTTGGGATTGGAATGAAAACTGACCTTTTCCAGTCCTGTGGCCACTGCTGAGTTTTCCAAATTTGCTGACATACTGAGTGCAGCACTTTCACAGCATCATCATTTAGGATATGAAATAGCTCAACTGGAATTCCATCACCTCCACTAGTTTTGTTCGTAGTGATGCTTCCTAAGGCCCACTTGACTTCACATTCCAGGATGACTGGCTCTAGGTGAGTGTAAGTGATCACACCATCGTGATTCTCTGGGTCGTGAAGATCTTTTTTGTACAGTTCTTCTGTGTATTCTTGCCACCTCTTTTTAATATCTTCTGCTTCTGTTAGGTCCCTACAATTTCTGTCCTTTATGGTGCCCATCTTTGCATGAAATATTCCCTTGATATCTCTAATTTTCTTGAAGAGAGCTCCAGTCTTTCCCATTCTATTGTTTTCCTCTGTTTCTTTTGTTGATCACTGAGGAAGGCTTTCTTATCTCTCCTTGCTATTCTTTGGAACTCTGCATTCAAAAGGGTATATCTTTCCTTTTCTCCTTTGCTTTTCACTTCTCTTCTTTTCTCAGCTATTTGTAAGGCGTTCTCAGCCATTTTTCTTTTTTACATTTGTTTTTTCTTGGGGATGGTTGATTCCTGTCTCTTGTACAATGTCACGAACCTCTGTCCATAGTTCGTCAGGCACTCTGTCTATCAGATCTAGGCCCTTAAATCTATTTCTCACTTCCACTGTATAGTCATAAGGGATTTGATTTAGGTCATACCTGAATGGTCTGTTGTTTTTCCCCACTTTGTTCAATTTAAGTCTGAATTTGGCAATAAGGAACTCATGATCTGAGCCACAGTCAGCTCCCGGTCTTGTTTTTGCTGACTGTATAGAGCTTCTCCATCTTTAGCTGCAAAGAATATAATTAATCTGATTTTGGCATTGACCATCTGGTGATGTACATGTGTAGTCTTCTCTTGTGTGTTGGAAGAGGGTATTTGCTATGACCAGTGCGTTCTTTTGGCAGAACTGTGTTAGCCTTTCCTGTCTTCATTCTGTACTCCAAGGCCAAATTTTCCTGTTACTCCAGGTGTTTCTTGACTTCCTACATTTGCATTCCAGTCCCTGTAATGAAAAGGACATCTTTTTGGGGTGTTAGTTCTAAAAGGTCTTGTAGGTCTTCATAGAACCATTCAACTTCAGCTTTTTCAGCTTTACTTTTCAGAGCATAGACTTGGATTACCGTGATATTGAATGGTTTACCTTGGAAAGGAACAGAGATCATTCTGTTGTTTTTGAGATTGCATCCAAGTACTGCATTTCGGACTCTTTTGTTGACTATGATGGAGTGGCCGAGAGAAGCACCCCACGTCCAAGGTCAGGGGCAGCAGCCAAGAGGAGCTACCCCACGTCCACGATCAGGGGCAGTGGCTGCACTTTGCTGAAGCAGCCATGAAGAGATACCACACGTCCAAGGTAAGACAAACACAAGTAAGATGATAGGCACTGAGAGAGGGCATCAGAAGGCAGACAGACTGAAACCACAATCACAGACAACTAGCCAATCTGATCACACAGACCACAGCCTTATCTACTAAATGAAACTAAGCCATGCCATGTGGGGCCACCCAAGATGGGCGCATCATAGTGGAGAGGTCTGACAGAATGTGGTCCACTGGAGAAGGGAATGGCAAACCACTTCAGTATTCTTGCCTTGAGAACCCCATGAACAGTATGAAAAGGCAAAAAGATAGGACATTGAAAGATGAACTCCCCAGGTCAGTAGGTGCCCAATATGCTACTGGAGATCAGTGGACAAGTAACTCCAGAAAGAATGAATGGATGGAGCCAAAGCAAGAACAACACCCAGGGTTGTGGGTTGTGGATGGAACTGGTGATAGAAGCAAGGTCTGATGCTGTAAAGAGCAATATTCCATAGGAACCTGGAATGTTAGGTCCATGAATCAAGGCAAATTGGAATTGGTCAAACAGGAGATGGCAAGAGTGAATGTCGACCTTCTAGGAATCAGTGAACTAAGATGGACTGCAATGGGTGAATTTAATTCAGATGACAACTATATCTACTACTGTGGGCAGGAATCCCTTAGAAGACCTTTCAGGTATGACCTAAATCAAATCCCTAACGATTATACAGTGGAAGTGAGAAATAGATTTAAGGGACTAGATCTGATAGAGTGCATGATGAACTATGGACAGAGATTCGTGACACTGTACAGGAGAGAGGGAGCAAGACCATCCCCTAGAGAAAGAAATGTAAAAAAGCAAAATGGCTGTCTGAGGAGGCCTTACAAAAAGTTGAGAAATGAAAAGACGCTAAAAGCAAAGGGGAAATGGAAAGATAACCCCATTTGAATGAAGAGTTTCAAAGAATAGTAAGGAGAGATAAGAAAGCCTTCCTCAGTGATCAGTGCAAAGAAATAGCAGAAAACAATAGTACGGGAAAGACTAGAGATCTCTTCAAAAAATTAGAGATATCAAGGGAACGTTTCATGCAAAGATGGGCTCAATAAAGGACAGAAATATTATGGACCTAAGAAAGGCAGAAGATATTAAGAAGAGGTGGCAAGAATACACAGAAGAACTATACAAAAAAGATCTTTACGACCCAGAGAATCACGATGGTGTGATCATTCACCTAGAGCCAGACATCCTGGAATGCGAAGTCAAGTGGGCCTTAGAAAGCATCACTACGAACAAAACTAGTGGAGGTGATGGAATTCCAGTTGAACTATTTCAAATCCTGAAAGATGATGCTGTGAAAGTGCTTCACTCAATATGCCAGCAAATTTGGAAAACTCAGCAGTGGCCACAGGACTGGAAAAGGTCAGTTTTCATTCCAATTCCAAAGAAAGGCAATGCCAAAGAATGCTCAAACGACCACACAATTGCACTCATTGCACACGCTAGTAAAGTAATGCTCAAAATTCTCCAAGTGAGGTTTCAGCAGTACCTGAACCGTGTACTTCTAGATGTTCTATCTAGTTTTGGAAAAGGCAGAGGAACCAGAGACCAAATTGCCAACATCCGCTGGATAATTGAAAAACCAAGAGAGTTCCAGAAAAACATCTATTTCTACTTTATTGACTATGCCATAACCTTTGACTGTGTGGTTCACAATAAACTGTGAAAAATTCTGAAAGAGATGGGAATACCAGATGACCTGACCTCCCTCTTGAGAAATCTGTACCCAGGTCAGGAAGCAACAGTGAGAACTGGACATGGAACAACAGACTGGTTCCAAATCGGGAAAGGAGTACATCAACAGTGTATAGTGTCACCATGCTTATTTAACTTATATGCAGAGTACATCATGAGAAATGTTGGGCTGGATGAAGCACAAGCTGGAATCAAGATTGCTGGGAGAAATATCAGTAACCTCAGATATGCAGATGACTCCACCCTTATGGCAAAAAGTGAGGAAGAACTAAAGAACCTCTTGATGAAAGTGAAAGAGGAAAGTGATAAAGTTGGCTTGAAGCTCAACATTCAGAAAACTAAGATCATTGCATCCAGTCCCATAACTTCATGGCAAATAGTTGGAGAAACAGTGGAAACAGTGGCAGACTTTATTTTTTGGGGTTCCAAAATCACTGCAGATGATGACTGAAGCCATAAAATTAAAAGATGCTTACTCCTTGAAAGAAAAGTTATGACCAACCTAGACAGCATATTAAAAAGCAGAGACATTAGTTTGCCATCAAAGGTCCATCTAGTCAAAGCTATGGTTTTCTCCAGTAGTCATGTATGGATATGAGAGTTGGACTCTTATTTCTCATAAAGAAAGCTGAACACCGAAGAATTGATGCTTTTGAACTGTGGTGTTAGAGAAGACTCTTGAGGGTTCCTTGCACTGCAAAGAGATCCAATCTGTCCATCTTAAAAGAAACCAATTTTGAATGTTCATTGGACGAACTGATGTTGAAGCTGAAACTCCAATACTTTAGCCACCTGATGTGAAGAGCTGATTCATTGGAAAAGTCCCTGAAGCCGGGAAAGGTTGAGGGCAGGAGAAGGGGACAACAGAGGATGAGATGGTTGGATGGCATTACTGACTCAATGGACATGAGCTTGAGTAAACTCTGGGAGTTGGTGATGGACAGGGAGGCCTGGTGTGCTGCAGTCCACAGGGTTGCAGAGAGCCGGAAACAACTGAACGACTGAACTCAACTGAACAGATATTAATACAGCTATGGAAATGTTTAATGAAATATTAAATATTTAAAGTACTCAGTGATTTATAGAAAATTATGAAGTAAAAATTACGTTTAAAAAGGATACATAGAATACTTAAGTCAAGTAAAACATTAAACCTGAAAAAATATTCAAATATATAAATACAATTCATGTTACGTGTAACAAATAACAAGGAGAAAAATATGAACAGAAATGGAAAATATATGTAATACAAAATGTTACAATGCATTAGATGATAAAATCCTTAACAAGGGTAGGTAGAAGAATGTTCAAATTGATATAGCTACCAAGTGTATTGCACATAAATTACACATATATGTGAAATTCTAAGACTTCAAAGAAAAGAAGATGCCACGTAAATTCACTCTGCCACATACTTACTAGTGCTTATAAGACTAAAACTGTATATTCTAATCTTAGAATAATATATACATATGTAAAGTAGAACCTAAAATTTCCTATAGCTACCTAGAAAGCTACACTAGTAACATTTATGCATATGCTCTTTCAGTCTTCTTCACTTATATATAACTCAGGTTGCTATATTTGTGTCCAATAAATCTCACATAATTGTACTATTTTGTAATAATTGAGAAGAACCACAGTGATCACCTAAAATATTTGATTTGCTAAGTAAAACTCATTGTTTCTCCCATAAAAAATTAGAAAGAAACCTCTACAAATGCAGAGATTCCATTGGCCTTAATCACTGTATCTTCCCATGCTTAGCCTTTGGGTAAGTAAATTTTTGTTAAAGGATATTTGCATAGGTGATCAATAGTCACATTCAAGGACACATATAGAATACATAGAGCAAAATCAAATTACTTAAAATTAGTCATTTCAATAATAATGAAAACATAGATTCATAATACTACAAATAAGACCACAGGTTTGGTTTGATATCTTCATTGCACTTACTACAACTGTAACTAATTACCTGCATATTAAAGTAATTTAATATTTTTATACTCAGACTATAAATGTGTATGAGAGAGCTGGAAAATAAAGAAGGCAGAGTGCAGAAGAATTGATACTTTTCAACTATGATGCTGGAAAAGACTCTTGAGAGTTCCTGGGAGAGCAAGGAAATTAAACCAGTCAAACCTGAAAAAATCAACCTTGAATACTCTTTGGAAGAACTGATGCTGAATCTGAAGCTCCAATACTTTGGCCACCTGATGCGAAAAGCTGACTTTTTGGAAAAGACCTTGATGCTGGGAAAGATTGAAGGCAGAAGGAGAAGAGGGTAACAGAGGATGAGATGGTTGAATGGTACCAGATTCAATGGACAAGAACTTGGGCAGATTCCGGGAGATGCTGAGGTACAGGGAAGCCTGGTGTGCTACAGTCCATGGGGAATCAAAGAGTTAACTATGACTTGGTGACTGAAGAACAATAACAACACGCTATAAACATCAAAAGCAGGGCTCATAACTGCTGATCTTACCTACAGTGCCTGGCACAATGGTTGGCTCACAGTGTGTGCTCAGTAAATCCCTATTGACTGAATGACTGACTTACTCATCTAGCCTCATGATTCTTAAACCTTCTTTTTATTTGTTGAATTTTATATTCAAGTTAAAGCAGATAAGAGAAGTGCTGTTCTCCTTTAAGGGCCTCATGGGCTTAGACTTCACCTTGCTGCCCCTTCTTGCCACATTGCGTGGTTCTTCAGGCACGAAGTGGAGCCACTAGGGCTCCTTGAACATCTAACTGCTTGGATTCTTTTCTATATTTGTACCAAATAATCATGCAACAGAGGCTTGAATCATATAATGCTGGGGAAATTACTTTGTTCTGACACTGTCTGTTTCTTTGTTGGACTGCCTCTAGATTAAGATTTTTTATTAAATTAAGTTGAAATCTTCTCTTTAATCCTTAGGACTATCCTTTGGAACTGACAAGGACAAGTCTAAATTTTCTTTCACATTTCAAATATCTAAGGTCACTTTTTACAAAACAGAAGCAGACTATTACAGTCCTTTTATCTGACCTGTTCTCCCTTTTATTTTTTCTTCCTTGTTATTTTTATTATTTTTTTAACTTTACAATATTGTATTGGTTTTGCCATATATTAACGTGAATCCGCCACAGGTATACACATGTTCCCCATCCTGGACCCTCCTCCCTCTTCCCTCCCCATACCATCCCTCTGAGTCGTCCCAGTGCACCAGCCCCAAGCATCCAGTATTGTGCATTGAACCTGGACTGGCGACTCGTTTCATATATGATATTATTCATGTTTCAATGCCATTCTCCCAAATCATTCCACCCTCTCCCTGTCCCACAGAGTCCAAAAGACTGTTCTATACATCAGTGTCTCTTTTGCTGTCTCGTATACAGGGTTATTGTTACCATCTTTCTAAATTCCATATATATGTGTTAGTATACTGTATTGGTGTTTTTCTTTCTGGCTTACTTCACTCTGTATAATAGGCTCCATTTCATCTACCTCATTAGAACTGATTCAAATGTATTCATTTTAATGGCTGAGTAATACTCCATTGTGTATATGTACCACGGATTTCTACCCATTCATCTGCTGATGGACATCTAGGTTGCTTCCATGTCCTGGCTATTATAAACGGTGCTGCGATGAACACTGGGGTACACGTGTCTCTTTCAATTCTGGTTTCCTCAGTGTGTATGCCCAGCAGTGGGATTGCTGGATCATAAGGCAGTTCTATTTCCAGTTTTTTAAGGAATCTCCACACTGTTCTCCATAGTGGCTGTACTAGTTTGCATTCCCACCAACAATATAAGAGGGTTCCCTTTTCTCCACACCCTCTCCAGCATTTATTGCTTGTAGACTTTTGGATAGCAGCCATTCTGACTGGCGTGAAATGGTACTTCATTGTGGTTTGAATCTGCATTTCTCTGATAATGAGTGATATTGAGCATCTTTTCATGTGTTTGTTAGCCATCTGTATGTCTTCTTTGGAGAAATGTCTGTTTAGTTCTTTGGCCCATTTTTTGATTGGGTCATTTATTTTTCTGGAGTTGAGCTGTAGGAGTTGCTTGTATATTTTTGAGATTAGTTGTTTGTCAGTTGCTTCATTTGCTATTATTTTCTGCCAATCTGAAGGCTGTCTCTTCACCTTGCTTATAGTTTCCTTTGTTGTGCAGAAGCTTTTAAGTTTAATTAGGTCCCATTTTTTAATTTTTGCTTTTATTTCCAATATTCTGGGAGGTGGGTCATAGAGGATCCTGTTGTGATATATGTCGGAGAGTGTTTTGCCTATGTTCTCCTCTAGGAGTTTTATAGTTTCTGGTCTTATGTTGAGATCTTTAATCCATTTTAAGTTTATTTTTGTGTATGGTGTTAGTTTCTAGTTTCATTCTTTTACAAGTGGTTGACCAGTTTTCCCAGCACCACTTGTTAAAGAGATTGTCTTTAATCCATTGTATATTCTTGCCTCCTTTGTCAAAGATAAGGTGTCCATAGGTGCGTGGATTTATCTCTGGGCTTTCTATTTTGTTCCATTAATCTATATTTCTATCTTTGTGCCAGTACCATACTGTCTTGATGACTGTGGCTTTGTAGTAGAGCCTAAAGTCAGGCAGGTTGATTCCTCCAGTTCCATTCTTCTTTCTCAAGATTGCTTTGGCTATTCGGGGTTTTTTGTATTTCCATACAAATTGTGAAATTATCTGTTCTAGCTCTGTGAAAAATACCGTTGGTAGCTTGATAGGGATTGTATTGAATCTATAAATTGCTTTGGGTAGTATACTCATTTTCACTATATTGATTTTTCCAATCCATGAACATGGTATATTTCTTCATCTATTTGTGTCCCCTTTGATTTCTTCCATCAGTGTTTTATAGTTTTCTATATATAGGTCTTTAGTTTCTTTAGGTAAATATATTCCTAAGTATTTTATTCTTTTTGTTGAAATGGTGAATGGAATTGTTTCCTTAATTTCTCTTTCTATTTTCTCATTATTAGTGCATAGGAATGCAAGGGATTTCTGTGTGTTGATTTTATATCCTGAAACTTTACTATATTCATTGATTAGTTCTAGTAATTTTCTGGTGGAGTGTTTAGGATTTTCTATGTAGAGGATCATGTCATCTGCAAACAGCGAGAATTTTACTTCTTCTTTTCCAATCTGGATTCCTTTTATTTCTTTTTCTGCTCTGATTGCTGTGGCCAAAACTTCCAAAACTATGTTGAATAGTAGCGGTGAGAGTGGGCACCCTTGTCTTGTTCCTGACTTTAGGGGAAATGCTTTCAATTTTTCACCATTGAGGATAATGTTTCCTGTGGGTTTGTCATATATAGCTTTTATTACGTTCCTTCTATTCCTGCTTTCTGGAGAGTTTTGTTTTTTTTTTTTTATCATAAATGGATGTTGAATTTTGTCAAAGGCTTTCTCTGCATCTATTGAGATAATCATATGGTTTTTATTTTTCAATTTGTTAATGTGGTGTATTACATTGATTGATTTGCGGATATTGAAGAATCCTTGCATCCCTGGGATAGAGTCCACTTGGTCACGGTGTATGATCTTTTTAATATGTTGTTGGATTCTGATTGCTAGAATTTTGTTAAGGATTTTTGCATCTATGTTCATCAGTGATACTGGCCTGTAGTTTTCTTTTTTTGTGGCATCTTTGTCAGGTTTTGGTATTAGGGTGATGGTGGCCTCATAGAATGAGTTTGGAAGTTTACCTTCCTCTGCAATTTTCTGGAAGAGTTTGAGTATGATAGGTGTTAGCTGTTCTCTAAATGTTTGGTAGAATTCAGCTGTGAAGCCATCTGGACCTGGGCTTTTGTTTGCTGGAAGATTTTTGATTACTGTTTCAATTTCCATGCCTGTGATGGGTCTGTTAAGATTTTCTATTTCTTCCTGGTCCAGTTTTGGAAAGTTGAAGTTTTCTAAGAATTTGTCCATTTCTTCCACATTGTCCATTTTATTGGCATATAATTAATGATCGTAGTCTTTTATGATCCTTTGTATTTCTGTGTTGTCTGTTGTGATCTCTTTATTTTCATTTCTAATTTGATTGATTTGGTTTTTCTCCCTTTGTTTCTTGAAGAGTCTGGCTAATGGTTTGTCAATTTTATTTATCCTTTCAAAGAACCAGCTTTTGGCTTTGTTGATTTTTGCTATGGTCTCTTCTGTTTCTTTTGCATTTATTTCTGCCCTAATTTTTAAGATCTCTTTCCTTCTACTAACCCTGGGGTTCTTCATTTCTTCCTTTTCTAGTTGCTTTAGGTGTAGAGTTCGGTTATTTATTTGACTTTTTTCTTGTTTCTCAGGGTATGCCTGTATTGCTATGAACTTTCCCCTTCGGACTGCTTTTACAGTGTCCCACAGGTTTTGCGTTGTTGTGTTTTCATTTTCATTCATTTCTATGCAACTTTTGATTTCTTTTTTGATTTCTTCTGTGATTTGTTGGTTATTCAGCAGCGTGTTGTTCATCCTCCATATGTCGGAATTTTTAATATTTTTTCTCCTGAAATTGAGATCTAATCTTACTGCATTGTGCTCAGAAAAGATGCTTGGAATGATTTCATTTTTTTTTTGAATTTACCAAGACTAGATTTATGGCCCAGGATGTGATCTATCCTGGAAACATCTCCTGTGCGCTTGAGAAAAAAGTGAAATTCATTGTTTTGGGGTGAAATGTCCTATAGATATCAATTAGGTCTAACTGGTCTATTGTATTGTTTAACGTTTGTGTTTCCTTGTTAATTTTCTGTTTAGTTGATCTATCCATAGGTGTGTATGGGGTATTAAAGTCTCTGACTATTATTGTGTTATTGTTAATTTCCCCTTTCATACTTGTTAGCATTTGTCTTACATATTGCGGTGCTCCTATGTTGGGTGCATATATATTGATAATTGTTATATCTTCTTCTTGGATTGATCCTTTCATCATTATGTAGTGACCTTCTTTGTCTCTTTTCACAGCCTTTGTTTTAAAGTCTATTTTATCTTATATGAGTATTGCTCCTCCTTCTTTCTTTTGGTCTCTATTTGCATGGAAAATCTTTTTCCAGCCCTTCACTTTCAGTCTGTATGTGTCCCCTGTTTTGAGGTGGGTCTCTTGTAGACACCATATATAGAGGTCTTGTTTTTGTATCCATTCAGCCAGTCTTTGTCTTTTGGATGGGGCATTCAACCCATTTACATAAGTATTATCCCGTTGCCATTTACTTTATTGTTTTGGGTTCGAGTTTATACAGCCTTTTTGTGTTTCCTGTCTAGAGAATATCCTTTAGTATTTGTTGGAGAGCTGGTTTGGTGGTGCTGAATTCTTTCAGCTTTTTCTTGTCTGTAAAGCTTTTGATTTCTCCTTCATATTTGAATGAGATCCTTGCTGGGTACAGTAATCTGGGCTGTAGGTTATTGTCTTTCATCACTTTAAGTATGTTTTGCCATTCCCTCCTGGCTTGAAGAGTTTCTATTGAAAGATCAGCTGTTATCCTTATGGGAATTCCCTTAAGTGATATTTGTTGTTTTTCCCTTGCTGCTTTTAATATTTGTTCTTTGTTTTTGATATTTGTTAATTTGATTAATATGTGTCTTGGGGGTATTTCACCTTGGGTATACCCTGTTTGGGACTCTCTGGGTTTCTTGGACTTGGGTGATTATTTTCTTCCCCATTTTAGGGAAGTTTTCAACTATTATATCCTGAAGTATTTTCTCATGGTCTTTCTTTTTGTCTTCTTCTTCTGGGACTCCTACGATTCGAATGTTGTAGCGTTTAATATTGTCCTGGAGGTCTCTAAGATTATCCTCATTTCTTTTAATTCATTTTTCTTTTTTCCTCTCTGATTCATTTCTACCATTCTATCTTCTAATTCACTAATCCTATCTTCTGCCTCTGTTATTCTACTATTTGTTGCCTCCAGAGTGTTTTTGATCTAATTTATTGCATTATTCACTATATACTGACTATTTTTATTTCTTCTAAGTCCTTGTTAAACCTTTCTTGCATCTTCTCAATCCTTGTCTCCAGGCTCTTTATCTGTGATTCCATTTTGCTTTCAAGATTTTGGATCATTTTCACTATCATTATTTGGAATTGTTTATCAGGTAGATTCCCTATCTCTTTGTCTTTTGTTTGGTTTGGTGGGCCTTTATCCTGTTCCTTTATGTGCTGGGTATTCCTCTGTCTCTTCATCTTGTTTATATTGCTGAGTTTGGGGTGTCCTTTCTGTATTCTGGCAGTTTGTGGAGTTCTGTTTATTGTGGAGTTTCCTCGCTGTGTGTGGGTTTGTACAAGTGGCTTGTCAAGGTTTCTTGGTTAGGGAAGCTTGTGTCGGTGTTCTGGTGGGTGGAGCTGGATTTCTTCTCTCCGGAGTGCAATGAAGTGTCCAGTAATGAGTTATGAGATGTCTATGGTTTTGTAGTAACTTTGGGCAGCCTGTACATTGGAACTCAGGGCTGTGTTCCTGTGTTGCTGGAGAATTTGCGTCGTATGTCTCGCTCTGGAACTTTTTGGCCCTTGTGTGGTGCTTGGTTTCAGTGTAGGTATGGAGGCATTTGATGAGCTCTGGTCAATTAATGTTCCCTGGAGTCAGAAGTTCCCTGGAGTCAGGGTTTGGATTTAAGCCTCCTGCTTCCGGTTTTCAGTCTTATTTTTACAGTTGTCTCAAAACTTCTCCTTCTATACAACACCATTGATAAAATATCTAGGTTAAAGATGAAAAGTTTCTCCACAGTAAGTGACACCCAGAGAGGTTCACAGAGTTACATGGAGAAGAGAAGAGGGAGGAGGGAGTTAGAGGTGACACGAATGAGATGAGGTGGAATCAATAGAGGAGAGAGCGGGCTAACCAGTAATCACTTCCTTATGTGTACTCCACAACTGGACCGCTCAGAGATGTTCATGGAGTTATACAGAAAAGAGAAGAGGGAGGAAGGAGACAGAGGTGGCCAGGAGGATAAAAGGGGGTAATGAAAAGGAGAGAGACAGATCCAGCCAGTAATCAGTTCCCTAAGTATTCTCCACCGTCTGGAACACACAGAAATTCACAGAGTTGGGTAGAGCAGAGAGGGGTTAGGGAGGAGACACAGGCGACCTGGTGGAGAAAAAGGAGAGTCCAAAGCGGGAGAGAGCAGTTAAGCCAGTAATCTCGCTCCCAAGTAAAAATGGGTACTGAAGATTGGGTTCTTAAAGGTACAAAATTGATAACAAATACCAAAAAGCAAAAATTAAAAATCTAGAGTGGAGTTTGGAATTTCAAGGATACAATGTTAAAGAAAAGAAGAAGAGAAAGAAAGAGAGAAAAAAAAAGTCACAAAAATTATAAAGAAAATATAGGTACAAAATTGATAAAAATACCAAAAAGCAAAAATTAAAAATCTAGAGTAGAGTTTGGAATTTCAAAAATACAATGTTAAAGAAAAGAAGAAGAAAAAGAAAGAGAGGAAAAAAAACAAAGTCACAAAAATTATAGAAAAAAATATAGGTACAAAATTGATAACAAATACCAAAGCAAAAATTAAAAATCTAGAGTATAGTTTGGAATTTCAGAAACACAATGTTAAAGAATAGAAAAAAAAAAAAGAAAAAGAAACAGGAAAAAAAAACAAAGTCACAAATATTATAAAATACATACATATATATATATATATATATATGAAGTTTGCTTTAAAAAAAAATAGGGTCTTTTTTTTTTGCAAAGTAATAATAGGTTATAAAAGTGAAAATTAAAGGAGTAATAGAGGACTTAAAAATTAAAAAAAAAAAAAAGAAAGAATGATCATAAAAATAGTAAAAATATATCTAGGACTTTCTCTGGTGTTTTTGTGGGTATTGTGGGGTCAGCTCATTTTCAGGTAGTTCCTTGGTCCAGCTTATATTTCTCAAGATCTATAGGCCCCTTCATACGTAGTCGGTACTAACGACAGGGTTTTAATCTATTGTACTTGTCGCTTCCAAGGCGGTTCCCTCTGTTTTAGCTTCTTCTTTTTGCTGGTCTCTTCAATGTCTGATTCCTGCCCTGACACAAAGCGGGTGGTGGACACTTGTTTTTTTTTTTTAGGCTCACTTGTTCAGTCGCGCTGTGGGGAGGGAGGGATGCTGCAAACAAATAACACTGGCATGTGCTTGCAATGCCTCAGCCACACTGGGCCTGCCTACTCACGGTGCGTGTATCCTCCCTGCCCACACTGCTCAGGCTCTGGGTTGCTCTGCCTGGAACCATCCGAGGCTGGCCCTGGGCTGCATGCACCTCCCAGGTCTAAGCCGCTCAGGTTCAGGCACACGGGTAGTCCTCAGAGGTGCACACTCGGTTGGGCCTGCGTTTTGTGCACTTCCCAGGTCCGAGCAGCTCAGGTGATGAGGTGTTTGGTGAGCGCGGTCGCTGCAACTTATCGCCTCCCCGCCATTCAGTTTTCTGGGTGTACAACCGACGCACCTTCTCAGGTGGATGTTGACCATCCAGAACCCCAAGAAGTCTTAGTTAGCAAAGAAGCCTGATTACAGTTTTGTAGATAATGTCTCTCTGGGACTGCGATTGCCCCCTTCCGGCTCTGGCTGCCAGTCACCGTAGGGGGATGGTCTGCAGTCGGCTATCTCTGTTCAGTCCTTTGTTCTGTGCGCAGGCCTGGCAGTGTCTTAGGTTAGGGCTGGCTTTTCATGTGGTAGTTATCCCACAGTCTGGTTTGCTAGCCCATGTTATTTCGCTCAGATAGCCTTCGGGGCATTCAGGCCAGTTCCTTACTCTAAGCGATGTAGCCCATGCCTCCCTGCCCAGCCCCCGCTTGCTAGTGGCGGGTGCAGGCGTCTGCACTGCTTCTCTACTGGGAGAGTTACCGTTGGGCTCGTGATCTGTGGGTTTTAATTATTTATTTATTTTTCCTCCCTGTTATGTTGCCCTCTGCTTCCAAGGCTCAGCACAGAATTGGCAGTGAGAGTGTTTCCTGGTGTTTGGAAACTTCTCTCTTTTTAAGACTCCCTTCCTGGGATGGAGCTCCATCCCTCCTTCTTTTGTCTCCTTTTTTGTCTTTTATATTTTTTCCTACCTCCTTTCAAAGACAATGGGCTGCTTTTCTGGGTGCCTGATGTCCTCTGCCGGCATTCAGAAGTTGTTTTGTGGAATTTACTCAGCATTTAAATGTTCTTTTGATGAATTTGTTGGGGAGAAAGTGGTCTCCCCATCCTATTCCTCCGCCATCTTAGCTCCTCTCTCTCCTTGTTATTTTTATACTGATTATATGTTCATTATATTAACAACATAAAACAATATGCTATAGAAAATAAAAGTATATTATTATTAACATTGTACAGGAGGCAGTGATCAGAACCATCCCCAAGAAAAGAAATGCAAAAAGGCAAAAAGGTTGTCTGAGTAGGGCTTACAAATAGCTGAGGAAAGAAGAGAAGTGAAAGACAAAGGAGGAAAGGAAAGATATACCCATCTGAATGCAGAGTTTCAAAGAACAGCAAGGAGAGATAAGAAAGCCTTCCTAAGTGATCAGCGCAAAGAAATAGAGGAAAAAATAGAATGGGAAAGACTACAGATCTCTTCAAGAAAATCAGAAATACCAAGGGAATATTTCATGCAAAGATAGGCACAATAAAAGACAGAAACGGCATGGACCTAACTGAAGCAGAAGATATTAAGAAAAGGTGGTAAGAATACAGAGAAGAACTATACCAAAGAGATCTTAATGACCCAAATAACCATGATGGTGTTTATTATCTAGGTTACCACTCACCTAGAGCCAGACATAGTGGAATGTGAAGTCAAGTAGGCCTTAGGAAGCATCACTATAAACAAAGCTAGTAGAGGTAATGGAATTCCAGCTGAGCTATTTCAAATCCTAAAAGATGATTCTGTGAAAGGGTTTCACTCAGTATGCCAGCAAATTTGGAAAACTCAGCATTGGTTACAGGAATTAGGAAAGGTCAGTTTTCATTCCAATCACAAAGAAAGGCAATGCCAAAGAATGTTCAAACTCCCACACAAACTGCACTCATTTCACATGCTAGCAAGGTAATGCTCAAAATTCTCCAAGTGAGGCTTCAACAGTATGTAAACCAAGAACTTCCAGATGTTCAAGCTGGATTTAGAAAAGGCAGAGGAACCAGAAATCACATTGGCAACATCTGTTGGATCATCAAAAAAGCAAGAGAAATCCAGGAAAACATCTACTTTACTTCATTGACTACACTAAAGCCTTTGACTGTGTGGATCACAACAAACTGTGGAACATTCTTAAAGAGATGGGACTTTCAGACCACCTGATCTGCCTCCTTAGAAACCTATATGCAGATCAAGAAGCAACAGTTAGAACGGGATATGGAACAAAGGACTGTTTCCAAATTGGGAAAGGAGTATTTGAAGACTGTGTATTGTCATCCCCCTTATTTAAATTATATACAGAGTACATCATGAGAAATGCCAGGCTGCATGAAGCACAAACCAGAATCAAGATTGCTGGGAGCAATATCAATAACCCCAGATATGCAGATGACACCACACTTACGGCACAAAGCAAAGAGGAGCTAAAGAGCCTCTTGATGAAGGTGAAAGAGGAGAGTTAACAAGTTGGCTTAAAACTAAACATTCAAAAAAAAAAAAAAGAAGATCGTGGCATCTGGTCCCATTATTAGATGGGGAAACAATGGAAACAGTGACAAACTTTATTTTCTTGGGCTCCAAAATCACTGCAGCCATAAAATTAAAAGATGCTTGCCCCTAGGAAGGAACGCTGCAACAAATCTAGACAGCATATTAAAGAGCAGATATTACTTTGCTGACAAAGGTTTGTATAGTCAGAACTATGGCTTTTCCAGTAGTCATGTATGGATGTGAGGGTTGGACCACAAAGAAGGCTAAGAGCCAAAGAATTGATGCTTTTGAACTGTGGTGTTGGAGAAGACTCTTGAGAGTCCCTTGGACTGCAAGGAAATCCAACCAGTCAACCTAAAGGAAATCAATCCTGAATATCCATTGGAAGGACTGATGATGAAACTGAAACTCCAATACTTTGGTCACCTTATGTGAAGAGCTTAATCATTAGAAAAGACCCTGACGCTGGGAGGGATGACAGAGGGATGAGATGGTTGGATGGCATCACTGGTTCAATGGACATGAGTTTGAGCAAGTTCTGGCAGACAGTGATGGACAGGAAAGCCTGGTGTGCTGCAGTCCATGGGGTCGCAGAGTTGGACACAACTGAGTGACTGAACAACACCAAATAATGTAATACAATACTAGTGTTACAACTTGTAAAACCAAAATTATAAGTAATAATATAAGAATATATTCTTATTACTCAAGGAAAAATAACTAATATATTGTCATAATTGCTTCTGCTCCTTTTAAAGAAATAACTTTGTCAACAAAGCAAAATTCCTCTCTGGCAACCTCCCTCACACATATTCCATTTCTTCCTCAATTTAACCAGTATTCTGAGTTTGTTGTGTATCCTTCAAATCTATTTTCATCCTTCTATATATGTATATGTGCATCTATATATCCAGACATAAATATATCTATGCTGTTCTGTATAAAGCCACCAGCCAATGTGATTATTTAAATCAAAATAAAATTTTTAAATGTTAAAGATCAGTTTTATATTGCACTCATGATATTTGAAGTGCTCAGTAGCCACACATGACTAGTGGCTAGGATATTGGATTGTGCAGATATAGAATTATTGCACGGAGCTCTATTGTAATAGATGTATTTTTATAAGTGTTTTTTTAAATTTCACATAATGTAATACACTGAATAAGTTTACCAAGCTGCTTTTTCTTTTACTTGGCATTATGTGGTCAAGATCCACTCAAGTTGATATGTAGCATATTTCTTTAAACTAACATAGATTATTCTATTTTTTGATAGAACACATACATATACAACTCTTTAAAACCCATTTCTCCTTACCTGGACATTGGAATTTTCATTCTTCTATTTTAAGCAATGTATTAATGAGCATTTTTTCTCTGGAATATAGATCTAAAAATGAAAATACTCAATCATAAGGTATACACCTTTCAAGCTTTGCTAGAAATTGCCAAGTTGGGTTTCCCTTGTGGCTCAGCAGTAAAGGATCTGCATGCCAATGCAGGAGACGTGGATTCAGTCTCAGGGTGGAGAAGATCCCCTGGAGAAGGAAATAGCAACCCACTCCAGTATTCTTGACTGGGAAATCCCATGGACAGAGGAGCCTGGAGGGTTACAGTCTGTGGGTTCCCAAAAAGAGTCAGACACTACTCGAGCGACTAAACAACAACATTCATATACTCTGCCCATTTCTCTACTGAAATGTTGCCTTTCTCTTAAGGATTTGTACTAATTAATCATATTAAAACTTGCTTTTATTCTTTTACTCCACATATGTATCTGGCTAATATATCTTAGTCAGTACATAATGATCTATTTCTTTAACTTTTTTCTTTTGGTAATGTCTATGGTACCCACTGTAACTTATCTAAATATTCCACTATTGATTGACTTTGTTTATCTCCAGGATTTTGTCATTACAAATAGTACTGAGCCACATTGACTACCACAATCATTAATCTTGCTCACTGAATATTTCTAGCTCTTCACCTACCAGCTCCTGGTGTTCGACTTCTTGTGTTGTCCTGTGTCCAATCCTGGCAGAGCATTCAGTTTCCAATGTGAGATACTCCAGAGTCTTCCTTCCTGCTACTGCTTCACTAGTGATCTTCCTGATGGTTAGTGCTTTGTCAGGGTTCTGAAGTGAGAAGGCCTTTCCGCTCATTCTCTAGACATCCACAGTGGACACATTACATGAAAGAGAAATAAACACGTTTTTATCACAAATCACTAATATGTTGTGGTTGTTTGTCATGGCATAACCTGGTCTCTCCTAATAGCAAACTACTTGTAGTCAGTACTTAAGAAACTTTTTTTTTTTTAAGGAAATAGTTCATTTTCTATAAAATTCTAGGACTCAAACAATCTTCAGACATCAGTTATTTGAATTACTCTTCCTACTAAATCATTTCATAAATC
Source organism: Bos grunniens (assembly GCF_055505025.1). Classification (NCBI taxonomy): domain Eukaryota; kingdom Metazoa; phylum Chordata; class Mammalia; order Artiodactyla; family Bovidae; genus Bos; species Bos grunniens. The sequence continues at coordinate 2,149,906 of NC_141176.1, read as the reverse complement.
ATGAGTTCTAAAACCATGTCAAGTGGGTTAACAGTAAATTCTCTGGTCTTCAGTTTGTGGATTCCCATTCCTTTTATGTATCTTTTCATCAGTTGATGGACATTTGGATTTTTTCCCACTTATTGGTTATTACGAATAAGACTGTGAATAGTCATGTCCATGTTTTATGTGGACATATGTTTCCATTTCTCTTGAGTATATGCTGAATGGTTTTATGAAGACCTACAAGACCTTCTAGAACTAAGACCCCAAAAAGATGTCCTTTTCATTATAGGGGACAGGAATGCAAAAGGAGGAAGTCAAGAAACACCTGGAGTAACAGGCAAATTTGGCCTTGGAGTACAGAATGAAACAGGGCAAAGGCTAATAGAGTTCTGCCAAGAGAACACATTGGTCATAGCAAACACCATCTTCCAACAACACAAGAGAAGACTCTACACATGGACATCACCAGATGGTCAACAATGAAATAAGATTGATTATAGTCTTTGCAGCCAAAGAGGGAGAAGCTCTATACTGTCAGCAAAAAAAAGACTGGGAGATGACTGTGGCTCAGATCATGAAATCCTTATTGCCAAATTCAGACTTGAAGAAAGTGGGGAAAACCACTAGACTATTCAGGTATGACCTATATCAAATCCCTTATGACTATACAGTGGAAGTGAGAAATAGATTTAAGGGACGAGATCTGATAGACAGAGTGCCTGATGAACTATGGACAGAGGTTCATGACATTGAACAGGAGACAGGAATCAAGACCATTCCCAAGAAAAAGAAATGCAAAAAAGCAAAATGGCTGTCTGAGGAGGCTTTACAAATAGCTATGAAAAGAATAGAAGTGAAAAGCAAAGGAGTGAAAAGCAAAGGAGAAAAGGAAAAATATACCCATTTGAATGCAGAGTTCTAAAGAATAGCAAGCAGAGATAAGAAAGCCTTCCTCAGCCATCAATGCAAAGAAATAGAGGAAAACAACAAGTGGGAAAGACTAGAGATCTCTTTATGGAGAAGGCAATGGCAACCCACTCCAGTACTCTTGCCTGGAAAATCCCATGGATGGAGGAGCCTGGTAGGCTACAGTCCATGGGGTCGCTAGGAGTCAGACACAACTGAGCCACTTCATTTTCACTTTTCACTTTCATGCATTGGAGAAGGAAATGGCAACCCACTCTAATGTTCTTGCCTGGAGAATCCCAGGGACAGGGGAGCCTGGTGGGTTGCTGTCTATGGGGTTGCACAGAGTAGGACACGACTGAAGCAACTTAGCACCACCAGCAGCAGCAGAGATCTCTTAAGGAAAATTAGAGATATCAAGGGAACATTTCATGCAAAGGTGGGCTCAATAAAGGACAGAAATGGTAGGGACCTAACAGAAGCAGAAGATATTAAGAAGAGATGGCAAGAATACACAGAAGAACTGTACAAAAAAAGATCTTCACGACCCAGATAATCACGATAGTGTGATCACTTACACTCACCTAGAGCCAGATATCCTGGAATGTGAAGTCAAGTGGGCCTTAGGAAGCATCACTGTGAACAAAACTAGTGGAGGTGATGGAATTCCAGTTGGGCTATTTCAAATCCTGAAAGATGATGCTGTGAAAATGCTGCACTCAATATGTCAGCATTTTTGGAAAACTCAGCAGTGGCCACAGGACTGGAAAAGGTCAGTTTTCATTCCAATCCCAAAGAAAGGCAATGCCAAAGAATGCTCAAACTACTACACAACCAAGCCAGGTTTCAGCAATACATGAACCGTGAACTTCCAGATGTTCAAGCTCTTTGTAGAAAAGGCAGAGGAATCAGAGATCAAATTGCCAACATCTGCTGGATCATCGAAAAAGCGAGAGAGTTCCAGAAAAACACCTATTTCTGCTTTATTGACTATGCCAAAGCCTTTAACTGTGTGAACAATAAACTGAGAAATTCTGAAAGAGATGGGAATACCAGACCACCTGACCTGCCTCTTGAGAAAGCTGTATGCAGGTCAGGAAGCAACAGTAAGAACTGGACATGAAACAACAGACTGGGAATTTTTTCCAAACAGGAAAAGTAGTACGTCAAGGCTGTATGTTGTCACCCTGCTTATTTAACTTCTATGCAGAGTACATCATGAGAAACGCTGGGCTGGAAGAAGCCCAAGCTGGAATCACGATTGTCGGGAGAAATATCAATAATCTCAGGTATGCCGATGACACCACCCTTATGGCAGAAAGTGAAGAAGAACTAAAGAGCCTCTTGATGAAAGTGAAAGAGGAGAGTGAAAAAGTTGGCTTAAAGTGCAACATTCAGAAAACTAAGATCATGGTATCCCGTTCCATCACATCATGGGAAATAGATGGGGAAACAGTGACAGACTTTATTTTTCTGGGCTCCAAAATCACTGCACATGGTGATTGGAGCCATGAAATTAAAAGATGCTTACTCCTTGGAAGGAAAGTTATGACCCACCTAGACAGCATATTAAAAAGCGGAGACATTACTTTGTCTCCAAGGTCCGTCTAGTCAAGGCTATGGTTTTTCCAGTGGTCATGTATGGATGTGAGAGTTGGGCTATAAAGAAAACTGAGTGCCTAAGAACTGATACTTTTGAACTGTGGTGTTGGAGAAGACTCTTGAGAGTCCCTTGGACTGCAAGGAGATCCAACCAGTGCATCCTAAATGACATCAGTCCTAAGTATTCATTGGAAGGACTGATGTTGAAGCGGAAACTCTAATACTTTGGCCACCTGATGCGAAGAGCTGATTCATTTGAAAAGACCCAGATGCTGGGAAAGATTGAGGACAGGAGGAGAAGGGGATGACGGAGGATGAGATGGTTGGATGGCATCACCGACTCAATGGACATGGGTTTGGGTGGACTCTGGGATTTAGTGATGGACAGGGAGGCCTGGCGTGCTGTGGTTCATGGGGTCACAAAGATTCGGACACGCCTGAGTGACTGAACTGATATATTAATTTTGGGTCATATGAAAACTCTATCATTTAACTTTTTGAGGACCTGCCAAATTGGTTTCCGAAGTGGCTGTGTGATTTTATATTTCCACTGGCAATGTATGAATGTTCCAATTTCTCCATATCCTCACCAACATTTGTCACTGTTCATCTGTTTAACCATAGTCATAATAGTGGGAGTGAAGTATCTCGTGTACTTTTCATTTGTATTTCCCTAATGACAAATGGGGGCTTCCAGGCAGTGCTAGTCGTAAACAACCCATCTGCCAGTGCAGGAGATGTGGGTTTCATCCCTGGGTCAGGAAGATCCCCTGGAGGAGGGCATGGCAACCCACTCGTCTTCTTGACTGGAGGAACCCCAGTCAAGACATAGGAGCCTGGGAGGTTACAGTCCATAAGGTTGCAGAGTTAGACACGACTGAAGAAACTTAGCACACATGCATGCAATGACTAATGATGTTGAGCACCTTTTCATCTATTTATTGACCATCTGTATATGTCCTTTGGAGAAAGGACATATACAGTCTTTTGGAGAAATATCTGCTAAAATGCTCTGCCCATTTTTAACTGAGTTGTCTTTCTATTATTGAATTATAAATCTTTATATATTCTTGATACAAACCCCATTTTCTCTCATTCTGTAAATTGTCTTTTCACTGCCTTTGAGGCACAAAAGTTAAGTTTTTTTAAATTGGGGAATAGTTACTTTACAATGTTGTTGGTTTCTGCTGTACAGCATTGTGAATCAGTCACCCATACACACATTTTATATATATTTATATATATATATATATATATATATATATATCCATTTCCTTGGATTTCCTTACCTTTTAAAAGTTTTACATTTTGATGAAGTTTAAATTATCTAATTTCTTTTAAAAATTGTGCTTTGGTTGCCATATCTATTGCCTAACCCATTGTCGTGAAGATTAGCTTTAACATTTTGAGTATTATATTTTTAGCCCTTGCATTTAGATCTATAATCAGTTTTGAGTTAATTTTTACATATGATGTTAAAGGGGGTCCAACTTTTTTCTTCTGCATGGGAATACCAAGTTGTCCCAGCACCATTTGTTGAATATATATTTCCCCCCTTTTTAGGACTGAAAATCTTTTCAGTCATCTAGCGCATTTCTTGATATGCTCAGCAATTCGTCAGAGCTCCGTGGCATTGGCTCATCTAAGTCATTCACAGGTTATTTTAGTATTCTCTGTAAGGCAAATTGTTTAAAGTCAAAGATTTAATGTGTCTCAGAGGGGCTAGGTACTCTTATAATACCATTTTTTATTGTGGTTTTTACCTCCTTATCCAAAGCCTTCTATCATTTTCAATCTGAGAAACTTTTCTTTTACTGAAATGAAACAGTTGAATGGATTTTCAGTCTCTCTTCTCTTAATTTATTCCATTGACTCCAAATATATTTAATTCCTCATTTTTGTCCTCTTATACCTAACACTCTATTCCAATGACACAAGAGAAAACTCTACACATGGACATCACAAGATGGTCAACACTGAAATCAGATTGATTATATTCTTTGCAGCCAAAAATGGAGAAGCTCTATACAGTCAGCAAAAACAAGACTGGGAGCTGACTGTGGCTCAGATCATGAAATCCTTATTGCCAAATTCAGACTTAAATTGAAGAAAGTGGAGAAAACCACTAGACTATTCAGGTATGACCTAGATCAAATTCCTTATGACTATACAGTGGAAGTCCGAAATAGATTTAAGGGACAAGATCGGATAGAGTGCCTGATGAACTATGGACAGAGGTTTGTGACATTGTACAGGAGACAGGAATCAAGACCATCCCCAAGAAAAAGAAATGCAAAAAAGCAAAATGGCTGTCTGAGGAGGCCTTACAAATAGCTGTTAAAAGAATAGAAGTGAAAAGCAAAGGAGAAAAGGAAAGATATACCCATTTGAATGCAGAGTTCCAAAGAATAGCAAGGACAGATAAGAAAGCCTTCCTCAGCCATCAATGCAAAGAAATAGAGAAAAACAATAGAATGGGAAAGACTAGAGATCTCTTCAAGAAAATTAGAGATATCAAGGGAACGTTTCATGCAAAGATGGGCTCAATAAAGGACAGAAATGGTAGGGACCTAACAGAAGCAGAAGATATTAAGAAGAGATGGCAAGAATACACAGAACTGTACAAAAAAAGATCTTCACGACCCAGATAATCAGGATAGTGTGATCACTTACACTCACCTAGAGCCAGACATCCTGGAATGTGAAGTCAAGTGGGCCTTAGGAAGCATCACTGTGAACAAAACTAGTGGAGGTGATGGAATTCCAGTTGAGGTATTTCAAATCCTAAAAGATGATACTGTGAAAGGGCTGCACTCAATATGTCAGCATTTTTGGAAAACTCAGCAGTGGCCACAGGACTGGAAAAGGTCAGTTTTCATTCCAATCCCTAAGAAAGGCAATGCCAAAGAATGCTCAAACTACTGCACAATTACACTCATTTCACACACTAGTAAAGTAATGCTTAAAATTCCCCAAGCGAGGTTTCAGCAATACATGAACTGTGAACTTCCAGATGTTCAAGCTGTTTGTAGAAAAGGCAGAGGAACCAGAGATCAAATTGCCAACATCTGCTGGATCATCGAAAAAGTGAGAGAGTTCCAGAAAAACACCTATTTCTGCTTTATTGACTATGCCAAAGCCTTTGACTGTGTGGATCACAATAAACTGTGGGAAATTCTGAAAGAGATGGGAATACCAGACCACCTGACCTGCCTCTTGAGAAATCTGTATGCAGGTCAGGAAGCAACAGTAAGAACTGGACATGAAACAACAGACTGGTTCCAAACAGGAAAAGGAGTACGTCAAGGCTGTATATTGTCACCCTGCTTATTTAACTTCTATGCAGAGTACATCATGAGAAACGCTGGGCTGGAAGCACAAGCTGGCATCATGATTGTCGGGAGAAATATCAATAATCTCAGGTATGCCGATGACACCACCCTTATGGCAGAAAGTGAAGAAGAACTAAAGAGCCTCTTGATGAAAGTGAAAGAGGAGAGTGAAAAAGTTGGCTTAAAGCGCAACATTCAGAAAACTAAGATCATGGCATCCAGTCCCATCACTTCATGGGAAATAGATGGGGAAACAGTGACAGACTTTATTTTTCTGGGCTCCAAAATCACTGCACATGGTGATTGGAGCCATGAAATTAAAAGATGCTTACTCCTTGGAAGGAAAGTTATGACCCACCTAGACAGCATATTAAAAAGCAGAGACATTACTTTGCCAACAAAGGTCCATCTAGTCAAGGCTATGGTTTTTCCAGTGGTCATGTATGGATGTGAGAGTTGGAGTATAAAGAAAGCTATAAAGAAAGTATAAAGTATAAAGAGTGTTGAAGAATTGATGCTTTTGAACTGTGGTGTTGGAGAAAACTGTTGAGAGTTCCTTGGACTGCAAGGAGATCCAAGCAGTCAATCCTACAGGAGAGCAGTCCTGGGTGTTCATTGGTAGGAGTGATGTTGAAACTCCAATACTTTAGCCACCTGATGCGAAGAGCTGACTCATTTGGAAAGACCCCGATGCTGGGAAAGATTGAGGACAGGAGGAGAAGGGGATGACAGAGGATGCGATGATTGAATGGCATCACTGATTCAATGGACATGGGTTTGGGTGGACTCCGGGAATTAGTGATGGACAGGGAGGCCTGGCATGCTGTGGTTCATGGGGTCGCCATGAGTCAGACACGACTAAGCGACTGAACTGAACTGATACCTAACATAGCTCTTCTGTCTTCTTTAGGCTCTTCTCCAGCTTTCAGCTCATTGTAGACTTTATATTTTCTGTAAATCAATGATTCATCTTATTAAAAATGGAAATCTAATTTTTTTGTCTAGTCACCTCCTACCATATCACATGGCATTAACTTATGTATATAGAGCATAATCCTAATTCTTGATGTGAAAGAAATGAGTATATTCCATGCTTTTCCCTTAAATTTTTATTTTGAAAAGCTTTAAACTTAGCAAAAATTTTAAAAAATATATAATGAGCACTGGACCCTCCAATTAGATTCCATCTTAAACATTTTGCCACATTTACCTTCTTTCATAGCACACACACACACACATGGTTATAAACACCACAGCTTTTCAGCCATAAATATTTGACATAAAGTTTCTTATATTAAGGACTTTATCATATCTAAGAAAATTATAATTACATTATACTATCCAGTATCTAGTCCATATTGAAATTTGTCCATTTGGCTACAAAATCTCTCCTGTTCCTTCCCCTGATTCTTTTTAAATCCATGATTGCATGTTGTTGTCATGTCTTTTTATTGTTTTTAATCTGGAAGAATTCTTTTTTAAAAAATTACATTTTCACAAATGTAAAAGTTAAATTACATTTGTACAGTCCCTGCCAGGTTTCTTGTACAAGATGCCAGATTCCAGTTTTATCTGCCTGTTTCCTTATGTTTTACTTGTTAAATTCCCTATGTATCTCAGGCTTGGCACTACTGACATCTTGGATCAGGTAGCTATCTTGTGTATTGCAGGATGTTTAATATTTCCCTGTTCCCACCAGGTTATAACAACCAAAATGTCTCTATACATGCCCAAATATGCCTGGAGGGCTGGTGGTGGAGGTTTAGATAGGGATCTAGAAGTTCACTCAAATTCGGGGTAAACAACTTTTTCGAGAATATTTGTCATATGATGTGTATTTCTGATTGCATTGTATCAGTAAGCACATAACATCTGATTGTCCCATTATTGATTAGCCTTGATTACTTATTTAAAGCAGTCACTTTTTTTTTTAACATACAGGTATGTTTTTCCCTTTTATAATAAGGGAAAAACAGACTTTTGATACTTTAACAACTTGATACTTTGACACCGAGTGAACATCCTGTACTCCTACTATCTTTCACCCAGTGACTTTTGGCATTCTCTAGTCTGAATCAATTGTGACTGATTTGCAAAATGGTGATTTTCTAATTCTATTATTTGTTGTACATTTACTCTCTGGTATTTCTATGAAAGAAAAGTTTTCATCCTTCCCTTTATTTATTTCTACTGGCACTTTTAAATTCATGCATTTTCTTTACCCAATTTTTAAATTCAATTATTCCAATTACTTTTTTTGAGGCTTATATTATCTAAAATTCCTCCAGTGGGAATCTTCAATCCATTCTTTAAGCATTTCTTACCATAAGAGAATTTAATGTTTTATGGAGAATTTTAATAAAGTTATTGTTAAGTACCACACAATGGTAAATTCTTACTGTATACACTGCACATGAAACCATGTATTTAGCCAGTGAAGAATTCTGATTGGGACAACATATTAGTTTCACATTTTGACTACCTGATGGAAGAGCAGACTCAGTGGAAAAGACTCCGATGCTGTGAAAGACTGAAGGCAAGAGAAGAGGGTAGCAGAGCATGACATCATTAGGCAGCTTCACAAACTCAACAGGACATTAATTTGAGTAAACTCCCTGAGACAGTGAGGAACAGGGAAGCCCAATGTGCTGCAGTCCACAGGGCCACAAAGAGTTGAGGACAGGACTTAGCGACTGAAGAAGAGAAAATTCTGTTTCACAACCAACAAAAATTATCAGCCATTTAATTTTGATTCATCTATGTGAAAGAGAAAGTCGCTCAGTTCTGTCTCACTCTTTGCGACCCCATGGACTATACAGTCCATGGAATTCGCCAGGCCAGAATACCGGAGTAGATAGTCTTTCCATCATCCAGGGTTTCTTTCCAAACCAGGGATCGAACCCAGGTCTCCCACATTGCGGGCGGATTCTTTACCAGTTGAGCCATAAGGGAAGCCCAAGAATTCTGGAGTGGGTAGCCTATCCCTTCGCCAGGGCATCTTCCCTACACGGGAATCTAACTGGGGGTCTCCTGCATTGCAGGCAGATTCTTTACCAACTGAGCTATCAGGGAAGCCCTTTGAGTCATCTATTCACCTTCAAAATGGTAAATCCTTTCCTGACTCCAGGATATTTTGAAGTGGATGTCGCTCAGTCCTGTGTGACTCTTCGCGACCCCATAGACTATACAGTCCATGGAATTCTCCGGGCCAGAATACTGAAATGGGTAACCTTTTCCTTCTCCAGGGAAATCTCCCCAATCCAGGGATCGAATCCACGTCTCCGGCATTGCCGTCAGATTCTTTACCAGCCGAGCCACAAGGGACGCCAGGAGGGATATTTTGAATGGTGCCTATAAATAGAAATACACAGATATAATACGTCTCGCCTAAACATTGTATACAATTCTAAAACTGCTTCAAAATATGTTTCATTAAAATCAGTAACTAAGCAATGTGCTTGGGCACACATTTCAACAGCATCCCAGTTAAGCAACATATCGTGATTTTAAAACTATGACTTTTGGGAAGCCCAAACGAAATAGGTCAGTTAAAATGAAAACAAAATTAAGGAATTTTAGCTTCACTCTGTAATTATCCCCCTCTTTCTGTGAGAGTCGGTTTCCTCCTGTCTCAGGTGTGGCTCTGCCGGGTTTCACAGACTCTGCTCTAAGTTCATGTTGGTGATGATGAAACAGATGAGGTAGCTCCGGTTATAGGGCTGAAGGTTTTAACAGTCTCCCCGCCGGACTTCACAGCTTGGACCAGCGCCACTCAGAAGAACCTTTCTCCTCAGCGGCCGCAGGAAACGACGGTGGAAGGCAGGGACAACTCTAGAGTATCTCCCGGTCCCACAGCCCCTTCCGCCTGCTCCTTTGATTGGCTGGTGTGAGTCTCGGCCGCCCAATCCCGTTGGAACGTTTCCCGCGCCGCTCGGCGCCGTCGCCGCGCATGCACATTCCGGACCCGCCCCTCGTTTCAGCCCGGAGAGCCGGAGCAGGGCACCGGCACGGGGTGGGCGGGAACTAGGCCTGGCAGTACCCGCGCCGACGTCACAGCGCCGCGCCGGGGCCTGCACGGGCCCGGTGGGAGGACAGCGTGAGAGACAAGCACAACACAGCTCCCCGAGTTCCCACATCCCTTAGGTGCAGGTCTTCTTGGGTGCACGCATTCACTTTCATTGTAGCGCGGGACCTGGACAGTCCGATTTGACTCTGCGGAATAGAAAAAATTCGATTATATTGTTTTCTCTGCACCCGGGCAGATGGAAAAGGGGGAAGGAATCGTTATAAGAAAGTAGCTTTTCTCCCGTGTAGAGTGGGTCGGGAACACTGTCCCTTTGAGCTTCACTGTAGGAAACGCGGCCGCCTCAGAGCCTAGCTGGCAGCGCCTTCCCGCCGCCTAGCGCCTCAGCTCTGCCCTCGGGAGGCGGCCGCCTGTGCGCGCTGGGAACGCAGGCTTCTTTTCTGCCGCACAGAGGACCGCCCCACGGGTCTCCACGGCGTGAAGCTCGGGAAAGTGAGCCTGGCGACGTGCAGCCGGCCCTCCGCCGCGAGGCCGCGCTGACAGACCGGCCTCGGCCCGTCCTCCGCGCACCGCCGCCCCCGGAGCGCGACCGGCTCGCAGCCGCACGCCGGGCCGGCCCCCGCGGCCGCTCGGAAAACGCGGCGAGCGGAACCCGCACGCGGAAGCGCCCGCCGCACTGAGCATGCCCAGTCGCAGAGCCGACCGGAGGAGTTTTTTTCTTTTCTTTTTTCTTTTTCTTTCTTTTTTTGGGGGGTCTCAAGTAGCAGGCCTCCCCCAGCCCCCTAGCCGAGCCCCCCAGCATCCCGGCATAAGCAGCTACCATGGCCGAGGCTCCCGGAGCGGCGCTGTCCCGGGCGGGTTGGTAAGTGGCGGGTCTCCCGGCCGCGGGTGCGGGCCGGGCCCGAGGAGGCCGGGGCCGGGGCCGGGGGCGCTGGGTGCGTGTCGGGGTAGGCAGAGGCGCCGCCTGCCCCGGCCTCTCCCGGGGCCCCCCGGCCGGCTCCGCCCCCGGCGCCGCGCGGAGCCGAGAGAGTCCCCCGGCTCCCTGCGAGGCGGTGGCGCGGCCTGGGCCCCGGGAGGCGGGCGGCGGGCCGCAGGGAGGCCGGGGACGCGGGGCGGGCGGCGGTGCAGGCCCGGGTGCTCCCACGGCGCTGCCGCGGCGGGACGAGGGGAGGCGAGGGCTGGGGAACCGAGCGCGGCAGAGCTGGGCGAGCGCCGGGCCCGCGCCCGCGCCCCCTCATTCCCAAGTACAGCACGGAGCGGGGATAGCCATCCTCTGCGACGCACACAACTTCTGAGGCTGAGAATGCCCGCACTGGAGACTCGGGTGGATGCTCCCTAGAACTTTTCTTGAAAGGATGACGGTGTTCTGATTTTTAAGGACGCTTTATGTCAAGATTTTAGGATGAAAACAAACAAAATATACGAAAGTAAGCAGTTTCTGGAACTTCGGCCATGAGGGATATAAACATATAGCTTTATTTCCTAATGCTTTTCCAGGCCTGCATAGGCACAGTCTGGGATGAAAGGTGGCAAGGAGGTTGAAAAAGATTTGCCCCTGCTCGCTGTCTTAGCGCTAGGAGAAGGAGGCATTAAAACAGCAAACACACAAACGGGGAATTGTGGTAAACTGTACAGAGGTGCAGGCAAATGTGGTATGGAATTGGAGAGGAAGGAAAGTTGATTTCCTAGAGAAGTGGACTTGGAAGTCTGGTGAGGAAAAGGTTTTCTGGATACAGAGCCGCTGGAGATAAGGCAAGGGGAGGTAGGAAAGAGCTTATTGGCTTAAAGTACTGACATTAAATCCCTATGGTTCCTGGAAGTAGAAGGGTGTCCAATGAAGAGTAAGACCTTAAAAGTTAGTGGCCAGATTGTGCAGCCTACGAGTGTCTAAAGGATGGATTTGATTTTATGAATACAATTTTTGGTTAGAGTACTGTAACACCTGTGTTTTGAAGACGCTGCTCCTGGCTCCACAGATACCTCATTTTAGAGGTGTAGAGATTAAAGCAGAGAATTGTTAAGTAACTTAAAAAAAAAAAATGACATAACTGGAAAGTGATAGAGTTGAATGCTGAGGAAAGGGGTCTGGTTCCAACTCTGGTGCTTTTAACTGTTCGTGTTCTTACAGCTTTTGCATAAAACAGCATTACCATAACAAACTGTAGCTTTAAAAAGTCACTTTTTTTTTTCAGTTTTACTTTTGTTCTTCTAACTTTATACATTCAGATTCTTCACCTCACGGTGTTGTCTTGAATAATCTTGTATCACTCTTCTATTTGAGTTGTCCCCCATTCTTAGTGAGCCTTAGTTCTTCAAACTACTTGTGTGAATTCATTTACAGTCTTTTGTCTGCTATCCAGCATGATGATGCCACCCGTGTCAGAAAGACTAGTATCCTTATTTTGGTTCAAACACACACTAAATTGTTCTTTGGACTCTTATTTAAGATCCTTAAATGTGGTTAAACACCATCTTATGTTTCTGTATATCTGGAATGGTGGGAAATATTGTAGATTCTTAGTAAAATCTGGTAAAATTGACCTTGGATGGCAGTGCCCCTGACAGTCAGAATTCTCTAACCAGGGTCTCTACCCCAGCTTAGCATTTTTCTTGTCTTTATTTTATTATAAATCCTCAGTAATGTTATTTTGTGACATTTGCCACTTTATGTTGCAGATTTTCTCTTTACATGTTTCTTACTCCAAACTGCTGCTTTTGAATGGCAGGGATTTATAAAGGCAGAAGTAATCAGATCAGATCAGATCAGTTGCTCAATCGTGTCCGAGTCTTGGCGACCCCATGAATCACAGCACGCCAGGCCTCCCTGTCCATCACCAACTCCCGGAGTTCATTGAGACTCACGTCCATCGAGTCAGTGATGCCATCCAGCCATCTCATCCTCTGTCGTCCCCTTCTCCTCCTGCCCCCAATCCCTCCCAGCATCAGAGTCTTTTCCAATGAGTCAACTCTTCCCATGAGGTGGCCAAAGTACTGGAGTTTCAGCTTTAGCATCATTCCTTCCAAAGAAATCCCAGGGCTGATCTCCTTCAGAATGGACTGGTTGGATTTCCTTGCAGTCCAAGGGACTCTCAAGAGTATTCTCCAACACCACAGTTCAAAAGCATTAATTCTTTGGCGCTCAGCCTTCTTCACAGTCCAACTCTCACATCCATACATGACCACAGGAAAAACCATAGCCTTGACTAGACGGACCTTTGTTGGCCAAGTAATGTCTCTGCTTTTGAATATGCTATCTAGGTTGGTCATAACTTTCCTTCCAAGGAGTAAGCATCTTTTAATTTCATGGCTGCAGTCACCATCTGCAGTGATTTTGGAGCCCCCAAAAATAAAGTCTGTCACTGTTTCCACTGTTTCCCCATCTGTTTCCCATGAAGTGATGGGACCGGATGCCATGATCTTCGTTTTCTGAATGTTGCGCTTTAAGCCAACTTTTTCACTGTCCACTTTCACTTTCATCAAGAGGCTTTTTAGTTCCTCTTCACTTTCTGCCATAAGGGTGGTGTCATCTGCATATCTGAGGTTATTGATATTTCTCCTGGCAATCTTGATTCCAGCTTGTTTTCTTCCAGTCCAGCGTTTTTCATGATGTACTCTGCATAGAAGTTAAATAAGCAGGGTGACAATATACAGCCTTGATGTACTGCTTTTCCTATTTGGAACCAGTCTGTTGTTCATGTCCAGTTCTAACTGTTGCTTCCTGATCTGCGTACAGATTTCTCAAGAGGCAGGTCAGGTGGTCTGGTATTCCCATTTCTTTCAGAATTTTCCACAGTTTATTGTGACCCACACAGTCAAAGGCTTTGGCATAGTCAATAAAGCAGAAATAGATGTTTTTCTGGAACTCTCTTGCTTTTTCCATGATCCAGCGGATGTTGGCAATTTGATCTCTGGTTCCTCTGCCTTTTCTAAAACCAGCTTGAACATCAGGAAGTTCACGGTTCACATATTGCTGAAGCCTGGCTTGGAGAATTTTGAGCATTACTTTACTAGCGTGTGAGATGAGTTTAATCGTGCAGTAGTTTGAGCATTCTTTGGAATTGCCTTTCTTAGGGATTGGAATGAAAACTGACCTTTTCCAGTCCTGTGGCCACTGCTGAGTTTTCCAAATTTGCTGGCATATTGAGTGCAGCACTTTGACAGCATCATCTTTCAGGAGTAATAGGTGAGGCTAATAAGACTATCTTCCTACGAGTTTGGGGGTGATTCCTGGTGAGTTTTGAACTCATGAGACTTGTGAAGAAGACAGGAGGATGTCTTAGGCTTATAGTTGGCATGTATTAGATCTTATATTTAAGTAGAGATTTATTATGTTAATATACGGAATCTCAAAGGTATACGTAGAGAAGAGTACTGGAAGGAGAATTTCTGGCCATAGAGCTGCTTTGACCAGCTCATTCCAGTTCTGACATCTCGAGTTTCCTATGACTCTTGGGATTCTCTGTTGTCACTGACAAAACCATTTTTTTTTTTTTTAAGTACTCAGTCTGTTCACTTAATTACTTGTAGGACCTCAAAAGAAGTAGATGCTAAAACACTTCAACTAGTATTATCTATTCTGTCAGCCTCATCTAAAATAGTAGGTTTGAGAAGTGTTTGCTACTTCACTTCAGTGAAGTCACTTCAGTCACTTCAGTCGTGTCTGACTCTGTGCGACCCCATAGACAGAAGCCCACCAGGCTCCCCCATTCCTGGGATTCTCCAGGCAAGAACACTGGAGTGAGTTGCCATTCCCTTCTCCAATGCATGAAAGTGAAAAGTGAAAGTGAAGTCGATCAGTGGTGTCCGACTGTTAGTGACCCCATGGACTGCAGCCTACCAGGCTCCTCCGTCCGTGGGATTTTCCAGGCAAGAGCAACTGAAGTGGGTTGCCATTGTTTAGTGCTGAGTAATTTATGTTTCTGAAATTTTGATCTTCAGGAGGTGCAGATGGTCTTGATCTATTCCACTTTGTTATTTTTTTTCAGCACATATATATTTTTTTCTTTTAAGCCCTTAATCGTCATTATAATTCCCACAAAAAGCCAGTATTTAAAATAAAACTCCCAATAGCAGCCACCCTGGCAGACTACAATAATTTTTTTTTTTTCTTTGTGGCTAGTAGCACAGAAAGTGCTAGGTTTTGCTGATTTCAACTTAAAAGTTTCAGGAACTACTCTAGTATAGTGACAGTGTTTAAATACTGCATGAAATTATACCTTCAGTTGATTTAAGTTGCTCAGTCATGTTTGACTCTAGGGACCCCATGAACTGCAGCACACCAAGCTTCCCTGTCCATCACCAACTCTCCGAGTTTGCTCAAACTCATGTCCATCCAGTCAGTGATGCCATCCAACCATCTCATCCTCTGCCGTCTCCTCCTTCTGTCTTCAGTCTTTCCCAGCATCAGGGTGTTTTCCAGTTAGTCCACTCTTCACATCAGGTGGCCAAAGTACTGGAGTTTCAGCTTCAGCATCAGTCCTTCCAATGAATATTCAGGACTGATTTCCTTTAGGATTGACTGGTTGGGTCTCCTTGCAGTCCAAGGGACTCTCAAAAGTCTTCTGTAACACCGCAGTTCAAAAGCATCAATTCTTTGGTGCTCAGCTTTCTTTGTAGTCCATCTCTCACATCCATGCATGACTCTTGGAAAAACCATAGTTTTTACTAGATGCACCTTTGTTGGCAAAGAAATGTCTCTGCTTGTTAATATACTGTCTAAGTTGGTCATTGCTTAGTACTCTTGCCTGGAAAATCCCATGGACGGAGGAGCCTGGTAGGCTGCAGTCCATGGGGTCGCTAAGAGTCGGACGCGACTGAATGACTTCACTTTCACTTTTCACTTTGCACTGGAGAAGGAAATGGCAACCCACTCTAGTGTTCTTGCCTGGAGAATCCCAGGGATGGGGGAGCCTGGTGGGATGCCATCTGTGGGGTCACACAGAGTCGGACACGACTGAAGGGACTTAGCATAGCATAGCTTTCCTTCCAAGGAGCAAGTGTCTTTTAATTTCATAGCTGCAGTCACCATTTGCAGTGATTTTGGAGCCCTCCAAAATAAAGTCTGTCACTGTTTTCATTGTTTCCCCATCTATTTGCCATGAAGTGATGGGCCTGGATGCCATGATTTTAGTTTTTTGAGTGTTGAGTTTTAAGCCAGCATTTTCACTCTCCTCTTTCACTTTCAAAAAGAGGCGCTTTAGTTCCTCTTTGCTTTCTGCCATAAGGGTGGTGTCATCTCCATATCTGAGGTTATTGATATTTCTCCCTACAATCTTGATTCCAGCTTATGCTTCCTCCAGCCTGGCATTTTGTATGATGTACTCTGCATAGAAGTTAAATAAGCGGGGTGACAATATACAGCCTTGACATACTTTTTTCCCAGTTTGGAACCAGTCCGTTGTTCCATGTCTGGTTCTAACTGTTGCTTCTTGACTAGCATACAGATTTCTTAGGAGGCAGGTAAGGTGGTCTGGTATTCCCATTGCTTCAAGAATTTTCCACTGTTTATTGTGATCCATACAGTCAGAGGCTTTAGTGTGGGCAAAGAAGTAGAAGTAGATGGTTTTCTGGAACTCTCTTGCTTTTTCTATGATCCAGCAGTTTTTGGCAATTTGATCTCTGGTTCCTCTGCCTTTTCTAAAGCCGAGTTGAACATCTGAAAGTTCGTGGTTCACGTACTGTTGAAGGATTTTGAGCATTACTTTGCTAATATGTAAGATGAGTGCAGTTGTGCGGTAGTTTGAACATTCTTTAGCATTGCCATTCTATGGGATTGGAGTGAAAACTGACCTTTTCCAGTCCTATGGCCACTGCTGAATTTTCCAAATTTGCTGGCATATTGAGTGCAGTACTTTCACAGCATCGTCTTTCAGGATTTGAAATAGCTCAACTGGAATTCCATCACCTCCACTAGCTTTGTTGGTAGTGATGGTTCCTAAGGCCCACTTGACTTCACACTCCAGAATGTCTGGCTCTATGTGACTGAGCACACCATCATGGTTATCTTTGTCAGTAAGATCTTTTTTTGTGTAGTTCTGTGTATTCTTGCCACCTCTTAATATCTTCTGCTTCTGTTAGGTCCATACCATTTCTGTTCTTTATTGTGCCCATCTTTGCATGGAATGTTCCCTTGGTATCTCTAATTTTCTTGAAGAGATCTCTAGTCTTTCCCATTCTGTTGTTTTCCTGTATTTCTTTGTGTTGATCGCTGAGGAAGGCTTTCTTATCTCTCCTTGCTATTCTTTGAAACTCTGCATTCAGATGGGTATATCTTTCCTTTTCTCCTTGCCTTTAGTGTCTCTTCTCTTCTCAGCTATTTGTAAGGCCTTCTCAGACAACCATTTTGCCTTTAGTGTCTCTTCTCTTCTCAGCTATTTGTAAGGCCTTCTCAGACAACCATTTTGCCTTTTCACATTTCTTTATTTTGGGGGTTGTCTTGATCACTGCCTCCGTCCATAGTTCTTCAGGTCCTCTATCAGATCTAATCCCTTGGATCTATTTGTCACTTCCACTGTATAACCATAAGGGATTTGATTTAGATCATACCTGAGTGGTTTTCCCTACTTAAGTCTGAAGTTTGCAATAAGGAGTTCATGATCTGAGCCACAGTTAGCTCCTGTTCTTGTTTTTGCTGACTGTATAGAGCTTCTTCATTGTGGCTGCAAAGAATATAATCAGTTTGGTTTAGTTATTCACCTTCTGGTGATGTCCACGTGTAGCATCATCTCTTGTGTTGTTGGAAGAGCGTGTTTGCTATGACCAGTGCATTCTCTTGGCTAACTCTGTTAGCCTTTGCCCTGCTTCATTCTGTACCCCAGGGCCAAACTTGTCTGTTATGCCAGGTATCTCTTCATACTTTTGCATTCCAGTCGCCCAGGATGAAAAGGACATCTTTTTTTTGGTATTAGTTCTAGAAGGTCTTGTAGTTCATCATAGAACCATTCAGCTTCTTCAACATTAATGATTGGGGCATAGGCTTGGAATACTGTGAAATTGTACCTTGGTGTTCTGTAATGCTTACTTATATGCATAGAACGAGTACTGAGAGAAGACATTTGACTAACTTTGTCTGAATGGACAGATTTACATCTCTTTGTTTCTCTTGAGGTTTCTTTAAGGGGAACTTATGTACTCCAACCTACCTTTTATGGTAGGTATGTTATGGGCTTCCCTGATAGCTCAGTTGGTAAAGAATCCATCTGCAATGCAGGAGACTCTGATTCAATTCCTGTGTTGGGAAGATACGCCGGAGAAAGGATAGGCTACCCACTCCAGTATTCTTGGGCTTCCCTTGTGGCTCAGCTGGTAAAGAATCTGCCCACAGTGTGGAAGACCTGGGTTCGATCTCTGGGTTGGGAAGATTCCCTGGAGAAGGGGAAGGCTACCCACTCCAGTGTTCTGGACTGGAGAATTCCATGGTCTGTATAGTTCATGGGTTCGCAAAGAGTCAGGTTTAGCGACTTCCACTTTCACCTAACTTTTGGCTTATTTTTTAAAGAAAGAATCAGCCTTTCAGATTTTTCTTTCTTTCTTTCTTTCCTTTTTTTTAATTAACAGAGTAATGTATTTATTGGGGGCAAAAAACCAAATTGAACTGTATAAAGTGAGAAAAGTTTAAAAAGTCTGGTCAGGATCACAAAGCTAAACCTTGAAGTGAAAACTAGAACCCAAGTCTTATCATTCATGAGAACTCTTTTAAAAATAGAAACATGTTAAGGGAATATAATCATCTGTATTTATTTTGGAAAAGGTATTTTTCTTTTTATATAGAATTAGTGATTGTATAGCTTAACTCCCTCAGTGTGCAGATCAAGAAGCTGAAACACTGGCATCAGTAATTTACTCAGAGATATAAGGGACAGAATGAAAAGAGCCTAAATATTCAGAATAATATTCAGAATAAATATTCGGAATAAATATTCAGTACTGATTTTCATTAAGTCCTGGTGAGCACATTTAATTTAAATTGTTGATCAAGTAGAACACATTTTAAAATTGAGAATTGGATTTAGCCGTTTTTTGATATGTAAATTTGCTTTCTTCTCTGGGAAAGATTGATGCTTATTCTGAGGAGTGATGCTGTTGGAAATCAAAGAAACCTTTACCTTTTGGTGGTTCACCTAATTACTGATTGGACTTATGTAAAAATCTGGTGAATTCTGTATTTTGGAATCTAAGAATATCTGAAAAAGTAAGGCATTATTTTCATGTATTTGACTTATCCAGAAGTTTTGAGTTCAAAACACCATAAATAATCATTAGAAATAATGCATTTCCATTTTATTCTGAAAAAAGACGTATTTTCTTAGAAACCCCAGGTTTCTAACATCCAAAGTTTAACTTGGTTGTGCTTTGAGGCGTTTTGTTTGGGTAGGGCAGAGTTGGAGGGAAAAGAGAGGATGAATACAAAGGTCATCTTCTTATCTTGACCCCCTTGAATTTCACTTCCCTTTTGGAGTTCTCTTTCCTTGGTTACTGGTGCTAACCCCAACTGATATCTTCTGGCCCAGGGGTATACCAGACTTCATCCCCTTGATTTCACCTTTGAATAAGAAAGGCTACAAGTATAAATGTCTTTCCCAAGACAATACTAGAGGAGAGTATTTATTTATGGGATAAGTAGAGGAATAAAAGCACAATGTCAGTATAGATTATAAAGTAAAGGCTCTCTTGTGTTGAGAAGCCTGGTCTATTATTCCTTGTGTTGCTTTGAGATAGTGGCTCCAAAGAGCAAAGAGGTGGAACAATTTCAGGACATTTTGCTGGAATTTGGAATTCCTAGCTTTTGACCTATGCACAGGTAGAGAGCTTCCTTTTACATCCTATCACTTAGAAACTTCCTCCAAAGCATATCAAGGCCAAAGAAGTCAAATTCTTGTTCAGTAGCTACCCTTGCATTTTTCTTGTTTGTGTTTTTTTTTTTTTTTCTTCCTGAGAGACACACCTATTTCCCAGGAGATTGCTGGTGAATGAGCTCAATTTTCAAGTCAGGAATGATCTTTGTAGCATCATAAAAATAACTATACCTGCATATAATATACTCTTGGTAATAGTCAAGCATAAGAGTTTACGCAAAGGGTATCATAAGTTTTGGTCCCTCGTGCTTCCTTGGTGGCTCAGATGGTAAAGAATCTGTTTGCAAATTGGGAGACCTGAGTTCAGTCCCTGGGTTGGGAAGATCTCCTGGAGGAGGGCATGGCAACCCACTCCAATATTCTTGCCTAGAGAATCCCATGGACAGAGGAGCCTGGCAGGCTACAGTCCATGGGATTGCAAAGAATTGGACAACCCTGAACGACGAAGCACAGCACAGCACAGCATTATTCAAGCATAGCTCTTAGATATAGGTGTCTTTGTAAAGAATTTTGATAGTTCTTTATAAGGTTGTATGCTTAGTGCAGGATTTTTTTTTATTTTCTAAAATTTTAAAATACTTGACCATTTTTTAAATCTGTATAAAGTGTCTTTTTTTAAAAAGATGAATATTTTTAATGATAGGTACCATTCACATAGGAGGTAGACATCATAAACCATTAGACACCTTAATAACAAAGATACATAAAGCAAAAATCAAAAGAAATATAAGGGAAAAAATATATAATCATAGACAAATTAGCATTTCTCTGAGAATATTTTGTCAAATGCAGAAAAAAGAATAGGAGCATCTTGAATGATGTCATTAATTTACATTTAATAGATTTATATTTAATTAATTTATATCAATCATATCCTACACAAATATACTTAAAAATTTTCTATCTCATATGTTGTTATTAGAGGTCCATAGGACATTTAGAAAAATTGGCATAAAGATAAACATTACTAAATTTCAAAAGTAGACTTCTTTTTTGCGTGTGATTTATTTATACATATACATGTGTTATTTTTGAAATTATTTTCCACTATAAATTTTTTACAAAATATCGACTATAGTTCCTGGAGCTATACAGTAAATCTTTGTTTCTTGTTGCATATCTGTTTTGTTAAATTAGAAATCTAGCCTTTTATTCATACTAAGTAAAATAAGTGGAATCAAAACATCATACATTTTTTAGTTAGGCAAAAATTCATAAGTTTTCTAAAATATAATACATATTATTTTTATATATATATATATATATATGTATGTATGCAAAAGCTTTTCTGCTGTGCTTGATAAGGAAATGGCATCCCACTCCAGTATTCTTGCCTGGAGAATCCCAGGGATGGAGGAGCCTGGTGGGCTGCCGTCTGTGGGGTCGCACGGAGTTGGACATGACTGAAGCGACTTAGCAGCAGTAGCAGCATATGTATGTATGCAAAAACTTTTCTGCTGTGCTTGATAAAGACTTGGGAAAGAACCTCGAAAAAAAAAAAAAAAGATGGAGAAACTAGAAAACATATACTGAATGAAATGAAAGCACTGAATATGAAATAGAAAAAGTGAAACAAACTAGATAAAGGTAAAAGATCCTCCTATAGTCCAGTTGTTTTTAAACATGGCTGCTCATTAGAAATATATCTGGAGCTCTTAGGGGGAAAAAAAAGAGCAGTACATGGACATTTGTATTTTTCAAAAAGTTCCAAGGTAATTCTGATATGCATCTGGATTTTAAAAAGTGATTACAGGTTTTCTATTAAATGGTAGTTTTGGTGATACAGAATTCTATAATTTTCCTGTTAACCAATCATGATACAATGGTATTAAGTGAGTAATAGTTATGTAATCACAATAGTGAAGTGAAGTGTTAGTTGCTCAGTCATGCCCAACCCTTTGTGACCCCATGGACTGCAGCCCACCAGGCTCCTCTGTCCATGGAATTTTCCAGGCAAGAGTACTGGAGTGGGTTGCCATTTCCTTCTCCAGGAGATCTTCCCAACCCAGGGATCGAATCTGGTTCTTCCACATTGCAGGTAGATGCTTTACCATCTGAGCCACCAGGGAAGCCCACAATCAATAGCCAGACAAAAAATAAAAGATTATTACCATTGCAAGCCATAATGAGAATGTGATTAACCTAACGATATAAAATAATTACATATAATTTGGGGGATTAAGCAGCATACATGCCCATGTTTTCATTTGCTCAGCCAGTCTGTGTTTTTTGCTTGGTGCATTTAATCTATTTACATTTAAGGTAATTACCAACATGTATGATCCTATTTTCCCTGATGCTGGGAAGGATTGAAGGCAGGAGGAGAAGGGGACAACAGAGGATGAGATGGTTGGATAGCATCACCGACTCAATGGACATGAATTTGTGTAAGCTCCGGCAGTTGGTGATGGACAGGGAGGCCTGGTGTGCTGCAGTCAATGGGGTTGCAAGGAGTCTGACACGACTGAGTGACTGAACTGACCTGAACTGATGATCCTGTTGCTGTTTTTTAAATTGTTTTGGGTTTAAGGCAATGGCAACCCACTCCAGTACTCTTGCCTGGAAAATCCCATGGACAGAGGAGCCTGGTAGGCTGCAGTCCATGGGGTCGCTGAGTCAGACATGACTGAGCGACTTCACTTTCACTTTTCACTTTCATGCATTGGATAAGGAAATGGCAACCCACTCCAGTGTTCTTGCCTGGAGAATCCCAGGGACGGGGGAGTCTTGTGGGCTGCTGTCTATGGGGTTGCACAGAGTTGGATATGACTGATGCGACTTAGCAGCAGCAGCAGCAGCAGGAGCAGCAGCAGGGCTTCCCTGATAACTCAGTTGGTAAAGAATCTGCCTGAGATACAGGAGACCCCAGTTCTATTCCTGGTTTGGGAAGATCTGCTGGAGAAGGGATACACTACCCACTCCAATATTCTTGGGCTTCCTGTGTGGCTTAGCTGGTAAAGAATCAGCCTGCAATGTGGGAGACCTGGGTTTGATCCCTGGGGTTGGGAATATCCCCTGGAGAAGGGAAAGGCTACCCACTCCAGTATCCTGGCCTGGAGAATTCCGTGGACTGTATAGTCCACTTGGTTGCAAAGAGTCAGACATGACTTCACAGCTTTCCCTTCACTCTATAGGTTGGACTTTTCCCTCTCTTGTTTTCTGCCTAGAGAAGTTCTTTAGCATTTGTTGTAAAGCTGGTTTGGTAATGCTGAATTCTCTTAAACTTTTGCTTGTCTGGAAAGCTTTTGATTTCTCCATCAAATCTGAAGTAGAGTTTTGCTGGGTAGAGTATTCTTGATTGTAGATTCTTCCCTCTCATCACTTTAAATACGTCATGCCATTCCCTTCTGACTTGTAGAGTTTCTGTTGAGAAATCCACTGATAACCTGACGGGAGTTCCCTTGTATGTTATTTGTTGCTTTTCCCTTGTTACTGTTAATATTTTATTTCTGTCTTTTATTTTTATCAGTTTTATCACTGTGTGTCTTGGTGTGTTCTTCCTTGGGTTTATCCTTCCTGGGACTCTCTGTGCTTCCTGGACTTGGTTGATTATTTTCTTTCCCATGTTAGGGAATTTTTCAGCTATTATCTCCTTAAACATTTTCTCAGGTCCTTTCTCTCTCTCTTCTCCTCCTGGGACCCCTATAATGTGAATGTTGATGTGGTTAATGTTGTCCAAGAGGTCTCTTAGGCTGTCTTCATCTCTTTTCATTCTTTTTTTCTATATTCTGTTCTGTGGCAGTGATTTCCACCAGTCTGTCCTCTGGGTTATTTATCTGTGCTTCTGCCTTAGTTATTCTGTTGTGAATTCCTTCTAGTGTATTATTCATCTCTGTTCTTCAGTTCTTATAGGTCTTTGGTAAACATTTCTTGCATTGTCTCAATCATTGCTTCCTTTCTTTTTCTGAGATCATAAATCATCTTCACTATCATTATTCTGAATTCTTTTTCTGGAAGGTTGCCTGTCTCCACTTCATTAAGTTGTTTTTCTGAGGTTTTATCTTGTTCCTTCATCTGGGAAGCCCTGATAGCTCAGTTGGTAAAGAATCCACCTACAATGCAGGAGACCCAGTTTCGATTCCTGGATCAGGAAGCTGCATTGGAGAAGGGATAGGCTACCCACTCCAGTATTCTTGGGCTTCTCTTGTGGCTCAGCTGGTAAAGAATCTGCCCTCAATATGGGAGACCTGGGTTCGATACCTGGGGTTTGGAAGATCCCCTGGAGAAGGGAAAGGCTACCCCCTTCAGTATTCTGGCCTGGAGAATTCTGTGGACTGTATAGTCCATGGGGTCACAAAGAGTGGAACACGACTGAGTGACTTTGACTTTACTTCATCTGGGATGTAACTTTCCACTTTTTCATGATGATTAATTTTCTGTAATGGGGTTTTGTTTTAGTCGCTGTGGAATTGCGGTTCTTCTTGCTTCTTTTGTCTGCCCTCTGATGGAGGAGGCTTAGAGACTGTGTCTTTGGTTTATGTTGTTTGTGAAATTATAATGTCGAAATGTAATAAGTGTTGTTGACCTTCTGTCTCAAAATATGTTATGTATTACCATGTATTACCTGGTTGCTTCTGTAAAATGCCAATAATGACTGTGTATTCTGTTAAACTACTTAAGTTTTCAGGTTTGAAGGTGCTATTTGCAGTAATTTTTTTGGTGAATAACCTATAAATCTAGTTTCAACTGCCTGTAGACTTGACTGCCTCAAGCATAAAGGGGGTATAAAAATAAACTTGCTACCTCAGCAAGTTGAAAGTAATTTTCTCCTCATGCAGCAGCATTTGCTAGATCAAGTAAAAATTGCGTAGTAACATTTAAGAACCATAAAAATATAACTATATCTTTTTTTGGCTTATGCTTTCTCTTTTTGACAAAAGAAGAACATTAGCATCTTGACTTATCATGTTAAGTCCTGTCTATCTAGAAATTCTGACTTTTTGAAAGGTATAGGATCTGGAACTAGCTGAAGAGCAGTTTACTTCTGTATAATTTTTAGAATAGGCAGACTGCATATTTAGCAATGTAAAATTTTTCACATAAAATTTGAGAACATTTGTGAAGTCATAAAATGACAAAAGCAGAGAAGAGAGCAGAAGTGTGTGGTGATAAAATGATAAAGTAAATAAAAGATACTCACAGCAGATACTCACAGGTCAGGTAGAGAAAGAGGAAAGAACCACACTATACTCTAGGGCTGGACAGAGCATACATGTGCCTTAGTACTGTAACCCCTGCATGGGTTACACCCATGCTCATGGGTGTGACATATGTGAGTACTGCTCATGCATTTTTCAGTTTTACACCCTCTTATGTGGAGACAGTAGCTATTTTAATCTCAGTATAGTGCTACTGAATGTATGACATCTTTGTAACAAGAAGTAAATTTAATGCATTAATTCAGGAAGGTATGTAACCCTGTAGTATTGTGTTGGAGAAGGAAATGGCAACCCACTCCAGTGTTCTTGCCTGGGAAATCCCATGGGCAGAGGATCCTGACAGATTGTAGTCCCTGAGTCTGCAAAAGAGTCAGACATGACTCATGACTAAACAGCAATAGTAATGTGTATAATCGGAGAAGGCAATGGCACCCCACTCTGATACTCTTGCCTGGAAAATCCCATGGATGGAGGAGCCTGGTGGGCTCCAGTCCATGGGGTCGCTAAGAGTTGGACACGACTGAGCAACTTCACTTTCACTTTTCACTTTCATGCATTGGAGAAGGAAATGGCAATCCATTCCAGTGTTCTTGCCTGGAGAATCCCAGGAATGGGGGAGCCTGGTGGGCTGCCATCTATGGGGTCGCACAGAGTCGGACACGACTGAAGCGACTTAGCAGCAGCAGCAGCAGCAGCAGCAATGTGTATAATAAAATACAAGTAGTAAATATTTATGCCTCTTCTACATAAGGCATAAATGTTTGTTGTTAGAATGATGTACAGGACAGAATTTGAACATGTTATACCCTGGTATTTTGCTTCCAGGGTGTTGTTGAGAACAGTTAACCCACACTTAGAAAGTCTGGAATGTTTTCCAGAACTAGTGATGTATAAGGAGGGTATGTTATATATGCCAACTCAATATGGTATCTAGTCTTTGGGAACAAAAACAGGGCAGATTCCTTGATGTACTCATTTAACAAATAATTATTGAACATCTTGTTGTGGCAGGCACTTTGCTGTAGTAGTATAATCAGAGGTAGTTTATGGGAAGAAATCCATTAACTGCATATTCAAACATATTGCATTGGTAGAATATACTAGAGAGGAGAAAGGACATGACTCCATAAAAGCGAAATTTGGTGTCTTCATGGTGATCAGAGCATGCTTCCCTGAGACCTGATAAGTGGGAATTTGACCAAGTTCACTTCATGGCAAATAGATGGAGAAACATTGGAAACAGTGACAGACTTTATTTTCTTGGGCTGCAAAATCACTGCAGATAGTGACCACAGCCATGAAATTAAAAGACGCTTGCTCCTTGGAAGAAAAACTATGACCTACTTAGACAGCATATTCAAAAGCAGAGACATTACTTTGCCGACAAAGGTCTGTCTAGTCAAAGCTATGGTTTTCCAGTAGTAATGTATGGATGTGAGAGTTGGATCATAAAGAAGGCTGAGCACTGAGGAATAGATGCTTTTGAACTGTGGTGCTGGAGAAGACTCTTGAGAGTCCTTTGGACTGCAAGGAGATCCAACCAGTCCATCCTAAAGGAGATCGGTCCTGAATATTCATTGGAAGGACTGATGCTAAAGCTGAAACTCCAATACTTTGGCCACCTGATAAGAAGAACTGACTCACTGAAAAAGACCCTGATGCTGAGAAAGACTGAAGGCAGGAGGAGAAGGAGACGACAAAGGATGAGACGGTTGGTTGTATGCATCACTGACTCAATGGACATGAATTTGAGCAAGCTCCGGGAGTTGGATGGAGTTGCAAAGAGTTGGACATGACTGAGTGACTGAATTGAACTGAAGGGGAAAGCAGCATAGGTGAAGACTATATGACAGTAGGGAGTATGATTTAGTACCAAGAAATGAGGTACCAGTATTAATGGGGGTGAGACAGAGAGGTGGTGTAGTGAGATTGGGCTGGGAGATACCCAGGGACTAGATCAAGTATCTTGGGCCTCATAGGTCACAGTAAGTTCTGTTTTTATTTTTAAGCAATAGAAATCAGTTGAAAAGTTTTATTAGGTGAAGGGAGGGTTGAAGTAGGGGCTACATCTTCATTATGTTTTGAGGTATCCTTGCATTGAAGAAAATGGATTGGAGCTGCTGCTGCTGCTAAGTAACGTCAGTCGTGTCCGACTCTGTGTGACCCCATAGACGGCAGCCCACCAGACTCCTGTCCCTGGGATTCTCCAGGCAAGAATACTGGAGTGGGTTGCCATTTCCTTCTCCAGTGCATGAAAGTGAAAAGTGAAAGTGAAGTTGCTCAGTCGTGTCCGACTCTTCTCGACCCCATGGACTGTAGCCTACCAGGCCCCTCCATCCATGGGATTTTCCAGGCAAGAGTACTGGAGTGGGTTGCCATTAGGCAGGAGTAAATAGATTGGTGGTGATGACTGAGGTAGAGAGCAGTAGGTTGATTTGAGAGATATTTACGGGGTAAAATAAACAGAACTTTTTGATGAATTGGATATGGGAGTGAGAGAAAAGGAAGTGTCAAGGGTTTGATTTCTTGGTTTCTGGCTTGTATACCTGAGTTGAATACAGTACAGTTAGATAGGAACTGTTAGAAGAGGACCACATTTTTGAGGGATGAATCATGAATTGAAGTTGGACATTATTTGAGTGTGAGGTGCCTTTGAATCATCTAAAATAAGATGCCATTTGGACATTAGGAAATACTAATCTTGAACTCAGAAGAGAAGACTGAGTTAAAGATATACATTTGTGGTCATCTGAGTATAGTTCAAGGTGAAGCAGTGCATGGATGAGATCCAGGCTGCACTGTCCAATATAGCAGGCATTAGCCGTGTGTGGCTGCTGAACAATTGAAATGGGTCTAGTCCAAATTCAGATGTGATGTGAAGATAAAATACACACTGAGTTTGAAAGCCAGTACAAAAATGGAATGTAAATATCTCCAATTTTTATATTGTTTGCATATTGAAATAATATTTTCAATATGTTGTGTCAAATATATTATTAATATTAATTTTACCTATTTCCCTTTACTTTTTAAAATATGGTTACTAGGAAATTTCAAATTACATATGTGACTTGCATTATATTTTCTCTAAGACAGCAGTGATCTATGATCTAAAGACCGGTCTTTGAGTAGGAAGAGGCTAGTTTCAAGCAGTGAGGAATTTCAGCATTTTTAGAAAATAAGCCTTTAAGGAGCAGCCAGAGGAGGGAAAGCATAAGAAGTCATTGACTTTTCAAGAAGAGAAAATGGATATAATCTCTAAGAGTTCTGTGACAAATTATTTGATTAGGTTAGCATTAGTTTATGGACTTGCTGGTATTATAGTTTTAGAGCAGTTTTTAAGACATACTTTATAAATTTAAGTTATCTGAACGTCATTTAAAAAAATTCTTCCCAAATCCCCCAAAACTCCTTTAAATATAAACTGCAAGTAAAACTCAGTTGCAGCTTTTCAGAAGACAATCTGTCATGAATATAAAGTGAAGATGTTAAGGAAAGACATTTTTATTTTGCGAAATTTCTAAGCAGGGCCTTGAGAAATTTGAAAACTATCTAATATGAAATAGCAAACATGAATATTGATGGGAAAAGTTGCTAAATAAATTTACCCAACATTTTATAATGAATATTGGAATTGATTCTCTTCAAGTATTGTTTTGAGAGAGAGATAATCATGATAAAATTAATGAAATCATTTTACCTTTTTCTCTTAAATATATTTTGATTTTAGAGTCAAACTAAATAAATATTTGGCTTTTCTAATTAGTTGAAATAGTTTGAGTTGTTGTTTTGTAAGCTCCTGTGAGGTGAGGATCAAGTCTATTCATATTTCTGTAGTATTCCTAGCATTTAGCAGGATGTAAGGTATACAATTCAGTTCAGTTGCTCAGTCATGTCTGACTCTTTGCGACCCCATGAATCGCAGCATGCCAGGCCTTCCTGTCCATCACTAACTCCCGGAGTTCACCCAGACTCACATCCATCGAGTCAGTGATGCCATCCAGCCATCTCATCCTCTGTCGTCCCCTTCTCCTCCTGCCCCCAATCCCTCCCAGCATCAGGGTCTTTTCCAATGAGTCAACTCTTCGCATGAGGTGGACAAAGTACTGGAGTTTCAGCTTTAGCATCATTCCTTCCAAAGAAACCCCAGGGCTGATCTCCTTCAGAATGGACTGGTTGGATCTCCTTGCAGTCAAAGGGAAAGGTATACAGTAGGCACTTAAATGCTTGTGGAATGAATGTTAGCATCACCTTAATTATTCTTGGTATCTTTCATCGTATAGTTTTTGTGTTTTCAAGGGACATTAAATTTCTTCAAGTTTTTTGTAGAATAGAAAATTGTAGTTTCTGAAATGAATGTTGTAAAATGAAAAAAACAGCCCTAGCAATTTTATGACAAATGTAGTCTCCACAGGAGTACAGGCAATGATCTGTTACACAAATATTTCTCTATTGATACTTATTTCTAACTGAATATAAAAATATATAGTTACAAGTATGTATTTGTATTTAGTTAGATGTAAAGTTTGAAATATGTTGATAAATTTTTTTTGCTTGGAACAACCAACTGCTTCTGTAGGGGCTTTGAAATGTTCTCTTTCAAAGTAATATTAATAGAACTATTTTCAAAAGCTCATTAAGTCAGTATATGTTTGTCCTAAGTCCTAATTATTTTCTCATACATTAGATATTTTATGAGATAAACCACTAATTCTTATTTGTCTTTTTGATATTTTAGAATTAATTGTTAGCTCCAGGTCCCTGGTTAACAAGGTGTTAGGATGATGAGATTGTAATTTATTCTAGGGCCTTTGATGAGGCAAAGAAGTATGCATTTAGGCACTTACCTAGTCAGGATTGGCGTAGGCTCCCAGTCCACCAAGCACACGTTGCTCTTTTATTATTTAAATTATGAACACGGAAAAAGACCATGTATATGTTACTAGTTAGAACACAAAGCACGTGAAATAGGCTCCTTCTCAGTATCCAGTTTCAGTGGCTCTTTCTGCCTGAGCTGGGAGCCTGAGTTGGTATAAAGGGACTCCTAATCCTATGGGTTTACCATGATCTTTTTCTGTTGCCTGCTGATTCCTCAGTCTGTGCCACTCTCAATTTTGAGTAATAATGAGATTTCTTCAGGGTTGTGTTTATTTGACTTCTTTGCTCAGTTGAGCTTTTGGGGGAGGATTGGGGTAGACTGCCCTGATGGTTCAGATGGTAAAGAGTCTGCCTGCAATGCTGGAGACCCCGGGTTTGATCACTGGGTCGGGAAGATATCCTGGAGAAGGAAATGGCAACCCACTTCAGTATTCTTGCCTGGAAAATCCCTTGGATGGAGGAGACTACAGTCCATGAGGTGGCTCAGAGTGGGACATGACTTCACTTTCACTTTGGGGTAGACTAGTACCCATCATCAGAATCTTCTTTCCTTGCTACATTTTGAAGTTTTACAGGATTGGCATGTACTATTTCCTTATTTTGGTTGCCCCGATGAGTTTTTGTCTTGATTTTTCTGGTTGTGGTTATTTTCTTTGTTTTTTACTGTTTTTTACCCTTGTTCATGTAATTAGTTACACATATACCAGCAGTCCTTATGAGCATATATATTATCTAGGTGTTTCTTAAGTAATTACAAATTGATAAATAATAAAAGTATTATATATATCTGGTTAACTGCTATACCAGTACCGTGAAATTTCAGTGCCCTTGTTTATATCTTTTTCTACATCCTTGTTGTTACAAAGTGATTACCTAATGTAACTCTTAACTTTGTTGATAAATATACCTAGCTGCTTTTTGCTGCACTTACATTCAGTTTTCTACCAAAGACAAAATTTTATTTGCTTATAAAAGGATATTGTACACCTTCCTGGTTTAATCATGTTGCTAATACCTAGTATGGCATGTCAAAGAAAGATGATCATGTTTGTTATGAAATACCTTTCAAATGTATTCTAAACTTTCTTATACTTTTATTTATCAACTATTATGAAATAATATTAGTTTACTGTTTGTTATGAGACTTACCTGTCATTATCATATTAGCTAACATTGCTTTACATGGTTTGAATTATTCTTGCCTCAACATGTTTTTATGAAAAATAAAGTTGAATTGGACTGTTGGTGGTCTTTTAAATTATTTTACCTTATCACAGTAATGTTCTGTGTAAATTGAATTATTTATAGTTGTTGGTAATGCTTTAATGCTTTAGGCAAGAGTATATTTTAAAAATGTATGGTTGTATATTTTTATGTATTGAAGATGCTTACTTTTAAAGTGGAAAATAGCCTAATATTTGAGTAAATGTTTTTGTTATATTCAGCATGCTTGTTGCTGTTTTGACCTGCCTCATATTACCCTGTGGCACCAATTTTTCCCATCTAAGTACCTTAACAGGAGATGGCAAGAGTGAATGTCAACATTCTAGGAATCAGTGAACTAAAATGGAATGGAATGGGTGAATTTAACTCAGATGACCATTATATCTACTACTGTGGGCAGGAATCCCTTAGAAGAGATGGAGTAGCCATCATGGTCAACAAAAGAGTCTGAAATGCAGTACTTGGATGCAATCTAAAGAATGACAGAATGATCTCTGTTTGTTTCCAAGGCAAACCATTCAATATCACAGTAATCCAAGCCTCTGCCCCAACCAGTAACTCTGAAGAAACTGAAGTTGAACGGTTCTATGAAGACCTCCAAGACCTTTTAGAACTAACACCCAAAAAAGATGTCCTTTTCATTATACAGGACAGGAATGCAAAAGTAGTAAGTCAAGAAACACCTGGAGTAACAGGCAAATACAGGCAAGTACTTAGGCTTGGAATACAGAATGAAGCAGGACAAAGGCTAATAGAGTTTTGCCAAGAGAATGCACTGGTCATAGCAAACACCATTCCAACAACACAAGAGAAGATTCTACACATGGACATCACCAGATGGTCGACACCAAAATCAGATTGATTATATTCTTTGCAGCCAAAGATGGAGAAACTCTCTACAGTCAGCAAAAACAAGACTGGGAGCTGACTGTGGCTGATTATGAACTCCTTATTGCCTAATTCAAACTTAAATTGAAGAAAATAGGGAAAACCAGTAGACCATTCCGGTATGACCTAAATCAAATCCCTTATGATTATACAGTGGAAGTGAGAAATAGATTTAAGGGACTAGATCTGCTAGACAGAGTCCTGAGGAACTATGGACAGAAGTTCGTGACGTTGTACAGGAGACAGGGATCAAGACCATCCCCATGGAAAAGAAATGCAAAAAAAACAAAATGGCTGTCTGAGGAGGCCTTACAAATAGCTGTGAAAAGAAAAGAAGCAAAAAGCAAAGGAGAAAAGGAAAGATATAAGCATCTGAATGCAGAGTTCCAAAGAATAGGAAGGAGAGATAAGAAAGCCTTCCTCAGCGATCAATGTAAAGAAATAGAGGAAAACAACAAAATGGGAAAGACTGGAGTTCTCTTCAAGAAAATTAGAGATACCAAGGGAACATTTCATGCAAAGATGGGCTCGATAAAGGACAGAAATGGTATGGATCTAAAAGAAGCAGAAGATATTAAGAAGAGATGGCAAGAATACACAGAAGAACTGTACAAAAAAGATCTTCACAACCCCAGATAATCTTGATGGTGTGATCACTCACCAAGAGCCAGACATCCTGGAATGTGAAGTTAAGTGGGCCTTAGAAAGCATCACTATGAACAAAGCTAGTGGAATTCCAGTTGAGCTATTTCAAATCCTGAAAGATGATGCTGTGAAAGTGCTGCACTCAATATGCCAGCAGATTTGGAAAACTCAGCAGTGGCCACAGGACTGGAAAAGGTCAGTTTTCATTACAATCCCAAGGAAAGGCAATGCCAAAGAATGCTCGAACTACTGTACAATTGGACTCATCTCACACGCTAGTAAAGTAATGCTCAAAATTCTCCAAGCCAGGCTTCAGCAATACGTGAACCGTGAACTTCCAGATGTTCAAGCTGGTTTTAGAAAAGGCAGAGGAACCAGAGATCAAATTGCCAGCATCTGCTGGATCATGGAAAAAGCAAGAGAGTTCCAGAAAAACACCTATTTCTGTTTTATTTACTATGCCAAAGCCTTTGACTGTGTGGATCAAAACAAACTGTGCAAAATTCTTCAAGATATGGTACAGTATGTCAAGGCTGTATATTGTCACCCTGCTTATTTAACTTCTATGCAGAGTACATCATGAAAAATGCTGGGCTGGAGGAAGCACAAGCTGGAATCAAGATTGCTGGGAGTAATATCAATAACCTCAGATATGCAGATGACACCACCCTTATTGCAGAAAGTGAAGAGGAACTAAAAAGCCTCTTGATGAAAGTGAAAGTGGAGAGTGAAAAAGTTGGCTTAAAGCTCAACATTCAGAAACCTAAGATCATGGTATCCGGTCTCATCACTTCCTGGGAATTAGATGGGGAAACAGTGGAAACAGTGTCAGATTTTATTTTTTGGGGCTCCAAAATCTCTGCAGATGGTGATTGCAGCCATGAAATTAAAAGACGCTTACTCCTTGGAAGGAAAGTTATGACCATCCTAGATAGCATGTTGAAAAGCAGAGACATTACTTTGCCATCAAAGGTCCATCTAGTCAAGGCTATGGTTTTTCTAGTGGTCATGTATGGATGTGAGAGTTGGAGTATAAAGAAAGCTGAGCACCGAAAAATTGATGCTTTTGAACTCTGGTGTTGGAGAAGACTCTTGAGAGTCCCTTGGACTGCAAGGAGGTCCAACCAGTCCATTCCAAAGGAGGTCAGTCCTGGGTGTTCATTGGAAGGACTGATGCTAAAGCTGAAACTCCAATACTTTGGCCACCTCATGGGAAGAGTTGACTCATTGGAAAAGACCCTGATGCTGGGAGAGATTGGGGGCAGGAGGAGAAGGGGACAAGAGAGGATAAGATGGCTGGATGGCATCACCGACTTGATGGACATGAGTTTGTGTAAATTTCGGGTGTTGGTGATGGACAGGGAGGCCTGGCGTGCTGCGATTCATGGGGTTGCAAAGAGTCAGACACGACTGAGTAACTGAACTGAACTGAACTGAAGTACCTTAAAATAATAGGTCAGCAGAGAGTCTGGATTGTGAAAATACTGCCTAGGTACATGTTTGGATGTTTGAAACTGAGATGAATAAATTACATGGTTTTGAGTAGTTAAAAGTCTAGTTTAGAATTATTAGTTAAGTGGAATTAATTAGAATTAAATCACAAAACTGGATTATCATGAGGAATTACCGAGGAAACAAAGTTAGAAAAACATTAGTGTGTACCCTTGATCTTCAGTTAGACTTATACTTTTTTGGGGCTGCTCTGCATGGCTTGTTGGATCTTAGTTTCCCAACAAGGGATTGAACTCTCAGTTACTCCATAGTGAAGTGGTATGGTTGGTGTTTAAGAGTATGGGTTCTGAAGTCCTAGTCTCTTGAGGCAGGGTGTGTCCTGGTTCTGCCACTGAGTAGCTGTAATCTTGATCAACTGCTTGCTGCCTCAGTTTCCTCATCTGTTAAATGGTGCCGGTTGTGGCATTGACCCCATAGCATAATTATGAGGATTGGTGAGTGAATACACACAGTTTTAAAGAACATTGCTTGTTGTATTATGAATGCTCAATGAATACTTGCAGTTCTTCCTATTATATATTAGGGCTGGACTCTCACAACTGATTGTTATCAGTGAAAACTGTACATATATGGATTTCTAATACTGTGTTGTTAATTGTTCAGTCTCTCAGTTGTGTCTGACTCTGTGATCCCATGGACTGCAGCAGACCAGGCTTCCCTGTCCTTCACCATCTCCTGGAGCTTGTTCAAACTCATGTCCCATGGCATCAGTCGATGATGCCATCCAACCATCTCATCCTCTTTTGTCCCCTTCTCCTCCTGCCCTCAATCTTTCCCAGTATCAGAGTTTTTTCCAATGAATTGGCTCTTCGCATCAGGTGGCCGAAATACTGGAGCTTCAGCTTTAGCATCAGTCCTTCCAATGAGTATTCAGGGTTGATTTCCTTTAGGATTGATTTGTTTGCTCTCCTTGCAGTCCAAGGGACTCTCAAGTCTTCTCCAACACCACAGTTCAAAAGTGTTAATTCTTTGGTGTTCAGCCTTCTTTATGGTCCAACTTTCACACCTGTACATGACTACTGTGAAAACCATAGCTTTTACTAGGTAGACCTTTGTCGGCAAAGTGATGTCTCTGTCTTTTTAATATGCTGTCTAGGTTGGTCATAGTGTTTCTTCCAAGGAGCAAGCATCTTTTAATTTCATGGCTGCAGTTACTATCTGCAGTGATTTTGGAGCCCTAGAGAATAAAAATCTGTCACTGTTTCCATTTTTTTTCTCCATCTGTTGGCCATCAAGTGATGGGACTGGGTGCTATGATCTTAGTTCTTTGAATGTTGAGTTTTAGGCCAGCTTTTTCACTCTCCTTTTTCATCTTCATTGAGAAACTTTTTAGTTCCTCTTCACTTTCTGCCACTAGGGTGTTGTCATCTGCGTATCTGAGGTTATTGATATTTCTCCCTGCAATCTTGATTCCAGCTTGTGATTCATCCAGTCCAGCATTTCACATGATGTTGTGTTACTTTTAGGAAAAATTGTTTTATTTTAGAATACCTTACATAGTCTCTAAAAGGGTTCCTTTGATAAAGACAAAAATCTTTATGTCTTAAGGATTTTTAATTTCATAATAAAGTATATTCTCATCATTTGGTAATTTTATAGTATTTGTGTTTCAAGATAAAAGATACAATGGTACAGATAGAGTATTTCAACGTAATATTAATTACTTCATATTTAAAGGAAGAATAGATGTTTGAGAGAAGAGATTGTCAATATGCAGTCTCTTATTATGAATGTTAATGTAGTAGGTGGCTCAGCAGTAAAAAATCTGCCTGCAATGCAGGAGACATGGGTGCAGTCCCTGGGTTGGGAAGATCCCCTGGAGGAGCAAATGGTAACCCACCCCAGTATTTTTGCCTGGAGAATCCCATGGACAGAAGAGCCTGGTAGGCTGGAGTTGTAAAGAGTTGGACATGACTGAGCAACTGAACAATAATAGCTCAACAATAAGTCAGAAATAGTGATTTGCCTTATATTTTTGTAAATAAGGATTTCATTTAAGGGAAAGTGGGAGTCCTCAAAAATTAAATGTTTGGATCCAGCTATGTAATATGTAAATTTATGGGACAAAATTTATTGCTCAAAATTCTCCAAGCCAGGCTTCAACAGTCTGTGAACCGTTAACTTCCAGATGTGCAAGCTGGATTTAGAAAAGATAGAGGAACCAGAGATCAAATTGCTGACATCCATTGGATTATAGAAAAAGCAAGAGAGTTCCAGAAAAACATCTAGTTCTGCTTTATTATTTACACCAAAACCTTTGACCGTGTAGAACACAACAAACTGGAAAATTCTTCAAGAGATGGGAATACCAGACCATCTGACCTGCCTCCTGTGAAATCTGTATGCAGGTCAGGAAGCAACAGTTAGAACTGGACATGGAACAACAGACTGGTTCCAAATCGGGAAAGGAGAATGTCAAGGCTGTGTATTGTCACCATGCTTATTTAACTTACATGCAGAGTACATCATGAGAAATGCTGGGCTGGATGAAGGACAAGCAGGGAAGATTGCAGGGAAAAATATGAATAACCTCATATATGCAGATGACACTAACCTTATGGCTGAAAGCGAAGAAGAACTAAAGAGGCTCCTGATCAAAGTGAAAGAGGAGAGTGAAAAATTTGGCTTAAAATTAAACATTCAGAAAACTAAGATCATGGCATCCGATCCCATCATTTCATGGTAAATAGATGGAGAAACAATGGAAACAGTGACAGACTATTTTGGGGGGCTATAAAATCACTGCACATGGTGACTGCAGCCATGAAATTAAAAGACGCTTGCTCCTTGGAAGAAAAGTCATGACCAACCTAGACAGCATATTTAAAAGCAGAGATGTGACTCTACCAACAAAGGCCCATCTAGTCAAAGCTATGGTTTTTCCAGTAGTCATGCATGGATGTTAGAGTTGGACTATACAGAAAGCTGAGCCCTGAAAAATTGATGCTTTTGAACTGTAGTGTTGGAGAATGTTGAGAGTCCCTTGGACTGCAAGGAGATCTGACCAGTCCATCCTAAAGGAAATCAGTCCTGAATATTCATTAGGACGACTGATGCTGAAGCTGAAACTCCAATACTTTGTCCACCTGTTGTGAAGAGCTGACTCATTGGAAAATACCGTGAAGCTGGGAAAGTTTGAAGGTGGGAGAAGAAGGGGACGACAGAGGATAAGATGGTTGGATGGCATCACTGACTCAATGGCCATGAGTTTGAGTAAGCTTTGGGTGTTGGTGATGAACAGGGAAGCCTGGTGTGCTGCAGTTCATGGGGTTACAAAGAGTTGGACATGACTATGTGACTGAACTGAACTGATAATTGTTTAAGATTAAATACATTTTGAGAGAGGTATCTCCTAAGTCTAGTTTTTGAGGAAAGAACGGTAAATAGCTTTACCCTAAGTAGGAGGTTGGTAAACTATGGCCCATAGGCCAAATTTGACCTGCTGCTTGTTTTTATAAAACTTGTTGAAACACAACCAGACCATGCTATTATGGTATGAGGTAGATTTGAGGAGATATGACAGGGATCATATGGCCTGAGAAACCTTCAAGTTTTACTATATGACTCTTCATAGAAGGTTTGTTGATGTCTTCTCTAAGTAATTAGTGAAATAGATTAGTCCATTATTAGAAAACACTGAAGTTTCAAGTAGTACATATTATCTCTCCAGTATTTGTCAGCAGTAACTTTACAAAAAAAAACAATGACAGTTGTTCTTGTCCTGTCTCCTAATGATTGGTATGAATGGTGCTGGCTCACAGATTAGTAAATCCTCACTATTGAATAGGAATGTGCCAGTGCTTGCAGTGGAGCTTTCTATCAAATACAGAATTGTCAGGTACTTTTGAAGTTTTCTGATTATTTAATAGAAGTTTATCCTTACGTCCTAGGGCATATAAAAATCCTTCATTAGTTTCACTTGAGAATTTCTTTAACATCTGGACAACTTCTGGATTTCATAGAAAACCTAGAGCACAGATAGTTGTTAATCAGTTTAATACTGCTTACAGGAAGAAAATAGAATGGATGTAAGGTTGACCTCTTTAAACATATCAATCTGGAGTAAAATATAAAAGTTTGTTTTTAAATAACAAAATATATGTGGTACCCAGTCATTTAAATTAGCCTGATTTATCTGTAACAAGCTGATATTTTAGATTAGAAATTGAACTTATGGAAAAAAATCACTTCATACCTTGATTTGACAAAATTGGTGACGTTTTCTATCAGTGGTCCAGGGATCAAACGTGAAGGGTCTAATAAAATGCAATTTTTCAATATCTGTTGCCATTTTCATTCATATTTTTCCTTTTTGGAAATGTGTCCTCACACTTGTACAGTTACCAGTCCTACCATGTAGAGATTCATATTTGCTGGGATCCAGGGCATAATATCCATTTTTGACATTACTCTGATTATAGATAGAAATTATTGTTTCATCTGAACTTTTACATTTCATCTAATTACTTTGGTGTACTGGGGCTATAACTTATATACTGATTATAAGCAAACATTGCCATTTAACAAATGTAACCCAAGACAGAATGAGTCTGAGTGAACTCCGGGAGTTGGTGATGAACAGGGAGGCCTGGTGTGCTGCGATTCATGAGGTCACAAAGAGTCGGACACGACTACGTGACTGAACTGAACTGAACT
This sequence comes from Bos grunniens, assembly GCF_055505025.1. Taxonomy (NCBI): domain Eukaryota; kingdom Metazoa; phylum Chordata; class Mammalia; order Artiodactyla; family Bovidae; genus Bos; species Bos grunniens. The sequence continues at coordinate 2,111,241 of NC_141176.1, read as the reverse complement.
GAACTGAACCCAAAGCAAGAGAGTTCCAGAAAAACATCTACTTTTGCTTTATTGACTATGCCAAAGCCTTTGACTGTATGGATCACAACAAACTGTGGAAAATTCTTAAAGAGATGGGAATACCAGACCATCTGACCTGCCTCCTGAGAAATCTGAATTAAAGTCAAGAAGGAGCAGTTAGAACCAGACATGGAACAACAGACTGGGTCCAGATTGGGAAAGGAGTAGGTGTCAAGGCTGTATATTGTCACCATGCTTATTTAACTTACATGCAGAGTACATCATGAGAAATGCTGGGCTGCATGAAGGACAAGCTGGAATCAAGATTTCAGGGAAAAATATGAATAACCTCATATATGCAGATGACACCAACCTTGTGGCAGAAAGCGAAGGAGAACTAAAGAGCCTCTTGATGAAAGTGAAAGAAGAGAGTGAAAAAGCTGGCTTAAAACTCAACATTCAGAAAACTAAGATCATGGCATCCGATCCCATCATTTCATGGTAAATAGATGGGGAAACAATGGAAACAGTGACAAACTTTATTTTCTCGGGCTGCAAAATTACTGCACATGGTGACTGCAGCCATGAAATTAAAAGACGCTTGCTCCTTGGAAGAAAAGTCATGACCAAACTAGACAGCATATTTAAAAGCAGAGATGTTACTCTGCCAACAAAGGTCCGTCTAGTCAGAGCTATGGTTTTTCCAGTAGTCATGCATGCATGTGAGAGTTGGACTATAAAGAAAGCTGAGCACTGAAATGATGCTTTGGAACTATGATGTTGGAGAAGACTCTTGAGAGTCATTTGGTCTACAAGAAGATCCAACCAGTCCATCCTAAAGGAAATCAGTCCTGAATATTCATTGGAAGGACTGATGCTAAAGCTGAAACTCCAGTACTTTGTCCACCTGATGTGAAGAACTGACTCATTAGAAAAGTCCCTGATGCTGGGAAGGATTGAAGGCGGGAGGACATGAGTTTGAGTAAGCTCCGGGAGATGGTGATGGACAGGGAAGACTGGTCCATGGGACTGGAAAGAGTTGGACATGACTGAGTGACTGGACTGAACTGAACTGAACCTATAATAGGCAAATGCCATTAGTAAGAAAACCAGGCCTTGCATTTTAGCTACACTGAACAGACCAAGGCAATCTTTATAGCTCAGGCACACACTTAAATAATATAATAATTTTGAAGAGTGCATAGTTTTTCTGCAAAAACTATGATTAATTTTGCATATCAAATTGTGAGATGTAAACAAATAAAAAATGCTTCCTTCTTTAAAATAGCCAAGCTTTGTATGGATGACTTGATGAATCTCCTGGGAACCACCCTAGCCTAGAGACCCATTGAAAGTTTTAAATCAGGGCAATGAAAAGATCAGATTTGCTGGGTTTAAAAAGATATGTCTGGATTTTATTTCAAGCATGGCTTAATTGTTACACAGGGACAGTTTAAAGAAAAACATTTTTTAGAGGTAAATGTCATCAGTGAATTTATTCCTTCTAATTCCCTTAAGAAAGAAATGGAAAACTCTGGTTGGCTGTCAGTGTCCTTGACTTGTCTCCCCACCCTACTTTGCCCCAACTAAAAAAACCAGTTAATTCTGTTTACTCTGTGTTAATGCAGGTTGTTTCTTGGTGTCCTTTAATAAGACATTAAACATTAGTTTGTTGGATGCCTGAAAAATTGTGCTTTGTAACTTCATAAGTAGTGATGTTAGATTTAACATGTTAAATCATAGCAAAAATGACCTGCTTTATTTCAGTTGATCCCTTCAGTAAATAAGGTATCACTCTTAAGTGCAAAGGAAGATGAGGAAGTCCATAATATGGTTTTTAGATCTAAATTTCTGAAAAGAAGTAGGTCCGTTATTTTTAACTGGATCAACCATTAATTCCATTCTTACTTTAATGCTATTTCCAGTTGAATTATGTGACAGAGACTGTATTTAAAACATTCATTTGATAAGTAGATATTTATTAAGCAAGACATTTTTCTTTTAAGATCTGAATTGCCTTTTAAAGAAATTATCTTGTGACTGGCTTTTCTGATATTTTTCTTTGGTTTGAAAGTTGCTATTTTAATGTTGAGCTCATGTATGATTATGTTCATATGTAGAATTCTTTGAATCAGTCTTTATATTACCTTCTACCTCTTTGTCTTTACCTCCTGTTCCATTTGTTGTCTGCTGCAGTCTGCCTTGTGCTTCTTCCACTCCACTGAAATGCATTTGCTAAGGTTAAAAATGACCTTCCAGGGAAGTACATTTCAACATGGGATGGTATTGGTCAACCTACTTCTTGAAATTCACTGTTTCTTATATTCTCTAATGCTACAGAATTCTTGCTCTCTTCATCCAGTTACTGGCTTTTATGGTATTCTTGTCCTACCCTTCTCTGCCTTTTCTTACCTGTCCTGTTGGTACTACCAAAATTACGTCGTTTCACTTTCTCATTCTTTTTTACTTTAACTGATAAATCTCATTTGAATTCATATTTAAACTAATTTATGTATGTTAATGATTCCTAAATTTGCCGTGGCCTTTATTTGAAAAGGTACCCTTGTATAGGAAGAAAGTAGGGAAAACCACTAGACCATTCAGGTATGCCCTAAATCAAAACCCTTGCAATTATGCAGTGGAAGTGACAAATAGATTCAAGGGATTAGATCTGATAGAGTGCCTGAAGAACTATGGACGGAGGTTTGTGACATTGTACAGGAGGCAGTGATCAAGACCATCCCCAAGAAAAAGAAATGAAAAAAAGCAAAATGGTTGTGTGAGGAGGCCTTACAAATAGCTGAGAAAAGAAGAGAAGCAAAAGGCAAAGGAGAAAAGGAAAGATACACCCATCTGAATACAGAGTTCCAAAGAATAGCAAGGAGGGATAAGAAAGTGTTCCTCAGTGATCAATGCAAAGAAATAGAGGAAAACAATAGAATGGAAAAGACTAAAGATCTCTTCAAGAAAATTAGAGATACCAAGGGAACATTTCATGCAAAGTTTGGCACAGTAAAGGACAGATATGGTATGGACCTATCAGAAGCATAAAATCTTAAGAGGTGGCAAGAATACACAGAAGAACTATACAAAAAAGATCTTCATGACCCAGATAACCATGATAATGTGATCACTCACCTAGAACCAGACATCCTGAAATGCGAAGTCAAGTGGGCCTTAGGAAGCATCACTATGAACAAAGCTAGCGGAGGTGATGGAATTCCAGTTGAGCTATTTCAAATCCTAAAAGATGATGCTGTGAAAGTGCTGCACTCAGTATGCCAAAAAATTTGGAAAACTCAGCAGTGGCCACAGGACTGGAAAAGGTCAGTTTTTATTCCAATCCCAAAGAAAGGCAATGCCAAACAATGTTCAAAGTACCATGCTAGCAAAGTAATGTTCAAAATTCTCCAAGCTGGGCTTCAACAGTATGTGAACTGAGAACTTTCAGATGTTCAAGCTGTATTTAGAAAAGGCAGAGGAACCAGAGCTCAAATTGCCAACATCCTTTGGATCATTGGAAAAGCAAGAGAATTCCAGAAAAACATCTGCTTTATTGACTATGCCAAAGCCTTTGACTGTGTGGATCGCAACAAACTGTCAAAAATTCTCAAAGAAATGGAATACCAGACCATCTGACCTGTCTCCTGAGAAATCTGTATCAAGTCAAGAAGCAACAGTTAGAACTGGACATGGAACAACAGACTGGTTCCAAATAGAGAAAAGAGTACATGAAGGCTGTATATTGTCACCCTGCTTATTTAACTTATATGCAGAGTATATCATGCAAAATGCTGGGCTGGATGAAGCACAAGCTAAAATCAAGATTGCCAGGAGAAATATCAATAACCTCAGATATGCAGATGACACAACCCTTATGGCAGAAAGAGAAGAACTAAAGAGCCTCTTGAAAGTGAAAGAGGAGAGTGAAAAAGTTGGCTTAAAACTCAACATTCAGAAATCTAAGATCATCCGGTCCCATCACTTCATAGCAAATATATGGGGAAACAATGGAAACAGTGACAGACTTTATTTTTTTGGGCTCCAAAATCACTGCCAATGGTGACTGCAGTCATGAAATTAAAAGACACTTACTCCTTGGAAGAAAAGTTATGACCAACCTAGACAGCATATTAAAAAACAGAGACATTTCTTTGCCAACAAAGGTCCATCTAGTAAAAACTGTGGTTTTTCCAGTAGTCATGTATGAATGTGAGAGTTGGACTATAAAGAAAGCTGAGTGCCAAAAAATTGATGCTTTGGAACTGTGGTGGTGGAGAAGACTCTTGAGAGTCCCTTGGACTGCAAGGAGATCCAACTAGTCCATCCTAAAGGAAATTGGTCCTGAATATTCGTTAGAAGGACTGATGCTGAAGCTGAGACTCCCAATACTTTGGCCACTGACTCATTTGAAAAGAACTGACTCATTAGAAAAGACCCTGATGCTAGGAAAGGTTGAGGGCAGGAGAAGAAGGGGATGACAGAGGATGAGATGGTTGGATGGCATTACCGACTGGATGGACATAAGTTTGGGGAAGCTTTGGGAGTTGGTGATGGACAGGGAGGCCTGATGTGCTGCAATCCATGGGTTTGCAAAGAGTTGGACACGACTGAGTGACTGAACTGAACTGTACTGTATATGAAACACTTGCTACATAATTTGAACTAGGTATCACAGAATCACCTCACATTCCCCATTCCTCAGACAGTGCTTCTCTTTCCCACTTCTCTTTTTACTTGATCTTAGTTGGTGGCATATTCATCAGTCATGTTAGAGTCAGTTTTTGACTTATACCATTTTCTTGTATTTAAATTAGGTGTTGGTCCTGCCAGTCATACTTGTAAATACTTTTCCACTTCAGGCTTTCATTGTTGTGAACATATTAGTAGCCTCCTCACTGGTTTTCTTGTGTCCTCTTAAATTCATCTTTTCCATGGCTATTAGAATGAGTTGTCTAAAATAGTCGTCTAACTTTTAGATCTTTTGTTACCTACGAAATGGACACTGTCTTCCTTACACACGTTTGTATGGCTTCTTGTTCTTTTTCTGGTCTTCTTTCTTGCTTCTATCTTCCTATAGTGTGTGCTGTAACATCAACCTGCTTGTAAATCTTTTGTGTATGTGGTGTATTGTGTCCTTCCGTTGTACCATTTCTCATAATGCTTTCTTCATTTGAGTCCATTCTTGCCTATCATTTTAAGCTGTCACCTGTTACTGGACTTCTTTTCTGATGGGACGTCCTTCCTCTGAGCTCCTGTAATATTCTAGCTCTAGGTCATTGGGTTATAATTATTTATATGTCTGTCTTTTCAGGTCAGCTAAACATCATTGGAACTGAACGTATTTGAGGTCAATGACTGTTCCTTTCATCTTTGAATTCCAAGGACTAGCACAGTGTCACAGAATAGGGAGTCAAGACATATTTATTGAATAAAGTGACTGGACTTATATCAAGTGATATTGCTTATATGTGGAATCTAAAAAATGGTACAAACGAACTTATTTGCAAAACAGTATTGGAGTCACAGATATAGAAAACAACTTATGGTTACCAGGGAGGAAATGGGGTGGGGGAGGGTAAATTGAGAGACTGAGATTGACACATACACAGTACATTATATAAAAGAGATAATATAGGTCTATAATATAAATAGATAATGAGGACCTACTATGTGTATAGCATGGGGGAACTCTACTCACAACTCTGAAATGACCTAGATGGGAAAAGAATCTAAAACAGAGCAGGTATATACATACAAATATCAACTATACTGCAATAAAAATTAAAGTGATTGGCTTTTTCTTTTTAAATTTTAGCATGATTAACATACATTAGGGTATGCAGCTTTTAAGTGTTTAGTGTGGAAGATTTTAATAGTTGTTTACACTTAATGCCACCACCATCCTAAACGATGAAACATTTCCATCACTCAAGAAAGCTTTCTTATGCTCTGTCCCTTCCACTGGCCTGTGGCCCCAGGTCATCTTTGACATGTCATCCTGAATTAATTTTTCCTGTAATCGAACATCATAAAAATGGAATAATTTTTGTCTCACTTCTTAGAAGCTTAATAATGTTTTTGAGACTCATTCATGTTGTCACCTGTAGCAGTAGTTTATTATTTTTTATTATTGGGTAGTATTTTTACATGTTTGCTGCTGCTGCTGCTGCTAAGTCGCTTCAGTCGTGTCTGACTCTGTGCGACCCCATAGATGGCAGCCCACCAGGCTCCCCCGTCCCTGGGATTCTCCAGGCAAGAACACTGGAGTGGGTTGCCATTTCCTTCTCCAGTACATGTTTGATAGCATAATTTTTAAGTCTTTTTCCTATTGGTAGACATTTTGGGTTGTTTCTGATTTCCAGTTATGAAGAAGACTTTTCTTGTACAAGTGTTTTTTGTGGGCATGTATTTCATTTCTTGTGGATAAAATGTCTAGACATGGGATTAGTTGGCCATATGGTAGATTTATGTTTACCTTTATTTCTGAAGTGGTTGTGACATTTATACTCCAACCAACAAAGTGATTTCTCTAGTTCCTCATGAGCGTTTTCAGTCCTTTTAATTTTAGCCATTCATACTTGTGTGAGATGGTATTACATTGCAGTTTTAATGTGCATTTGCTTGGTGACTAAAGATGTTGAGTACCCTTTAAAGTGCTTAGTGGTCATTTGCATATATTTTAAAAAATTTTATCAAAGTATAATTGATTCATAATGTGTTGATTTCTGCTGTACCAAAGTGATTTAGTTAAACATATGTGTATATATTCTTTCACATACTCTTTTCCATTTTGATTTATTGCAGGATATTGAATATAGTTCCCTGTCCTATACAATAGGACCTTGTTGTTTATCCATCCTGTATATACTAGTTTGCATTTGCTAATCCCAAAGTCTCAATCCTTCCCTCTCCTATCCACCTTCCCCTTGGCACCTGCAAGTCTGTTCTCTATCTCTGAGTCTGTTTCATAGGTATGTGTTTATCTTCTTTTATGAAGTATCTGTTTGAGTCTTTTACCTGTTTCTTTAAAAAATTGGATTGCTGAACTTTTCCTTTTGATTTACAGAAATTGTTTATATGTTCTGGATACAAATCTTTTGACAGATGCACATACTATGAATACTTTTCCGTTTATGGTTTTTCAATTTATTTTACTAATGTTATTTTTTGATGTTAGAAATGTTTAATTTTATTGAAGATCAATTTTATCAGTTTTTTTAATGAATATTGCAGTTATGTCCTGTCTAAGAATTGTTGCCTACCTCATTTGTGAAAATGCTCTAATGTTTGCTTCCAGAAGCTTTATGGTTATATTTAGGTATGTGACCAAATTAATTTTTGTGTGTAGAGTGGGAAAGAGGCTGAATTTTATTTAATTTTTTATACACTTATTCAGTTTTTTCAGTAACATTTGTTAAAAAGATTTTGCTTCACTATTGGGTTGACTTAGCATTTTGTTGAAGATCTGTTGACCGTATTTTGTTCATCTATATTTAGATTCTTTTCTGTGTCTTTGTTCTGTCTTCATGCCAGTATCACAGTTTCTTAATTAATGAAGCTTTATCAATTAGTGTAAGTACTGATAGCAATTAGTGTAAGTTCTCATCTCTCCTTTAAGTATAATCTGTCTGTTCTTGATCTTTTGCATTTCCATATGAATTTTAGAATCAGTTTACCTATTTATTGAACAAAGCATACTGGAATACGTGATAGTTAGAAAATGATGGTAGTGCAATAAACAACCTCTAAAATTGCCTCTCAACCTATATTTATGACAATTCTATATAAAAACGTACTCTCAACTTATATGAAGATGAAGAATGCTAACACTGTCAAATAGCTGGGGGTGAAAAAACGTTAACAAACAGTGGTACCATGGTTTCACACACTCTCCCCTCAGACTGTTCCACTATGGGACTGGATGATTCAGGATCATAGGAAAAGCAGAGGAGAGATGCATGGGGCTTGAGGGGGAACCAGAAAGGTGAAATCTACCCTAAAGTTGAAAATGTTAAAGTAACTTGACATATCAGAAAGGTATTTCAAATTATGCATATCTTTAAGGGATACTTCCCAAATAAAGGACCAGGTTGAAGATTTAAAGAGATAGGTGTTGTCCAGTTGGTCAGGCATGGAACTTAAAGAGCGAGATGGTTATATAAAGGAACAAGTATGTGATTTAAAGGCTTAGTCTTGTACTTCCCTGGTGGTCCATTGGTTAAGAATTCGCCTGCCAATGCAGGGAACACAAGTCCAATCCCTGGTCTGGACTGCACATGTCTTGGAGCAACTAAGCCCATGTACCACAACTACTGAGCCCACACTCCAGAGGCCACAAGCTGCAACTACTGAAGCCTGCACACCCTAGAGCCCATGCTCCACAAGACGAGAAGACACCACAGTGAGACCCATGCACTGCAACTAGAGAGTAGCCCCTGCTTGGTGCCACTAGAGAAAGCCTGTGCAGCAGCAGAGACCTAGCATAGCAAAAATAAATACATAAATAGAACTGATGAAAACAAATACAGTTATAAAAGAGATAGACTCTAATTAAAAGATTGACTGATTTCAAAGAGCAGGCATTATTTGCAGGCATAAGCTTCCAAATTGCATAGCTTCTTAAAGAGAAAAAGGCAAAAGGGTAAAAAGTAGTTTTCTTTGGCATTTGGATAGTGAGGAGGAAAAAAATAAGAGAAAAGACAGAATATTACAAGGCATTTGAATAGCAAGTTGGAGGATTCACAAAACTACTTCTGCTCCTCTGCCTTAAGGGAACAGACCAACCAACCACCCCATTAAAGTACGAGGCTGGTATTGATAAGATAGGGTGACATTGGACTAGAAGTACTGTAAAATGGATTAATAGCACAAAATAAAAAGGTTTCTGAACAGCAAACAATTTCGTGCACAAATTAACTAAGAACCATCCCCCCGCTCCTGCCTTAATACATGCCATGAGGACAACTGTAAATTGATACTCCAAACAGAATTAAATTGACAAGAATTTGACAATATGAAAAATATCTTTAATCAGAAATTCAAAAACTGAACACAGAAATGGACAACAAATGGGGAAGTCAAAAAAAGAATTGATGAAGTTCATAAAATAGAAGAAAGTGTCAAAATTATCCCAGAAATGAAGAATATATTACAGGGTGCCAAGGGGATAATAGACTAATATGAGAATTTAATAAGAGCATCAAAAAAAAAAAAAAAAGAATAACTATGAGAATTAAAATTACATTAACTATGTAATGTTACATTAACTATGTAATGTTAACTATTACATTAACTATGAGAATTAAAATTTACAGAGAAGTAAAAAAATGTCACAGAAACAATAGTGGAAATGGAAAACAGTCAAGGAAGGAATAATATTTGTCTTCTTGGAATCTCTGAAGAAGAGAACCAAAACAACTGAAAAGAGCTAATATCTGAAACTATAATTCAAGAAAACTTTCCAGATAGACCCTGAATCCACACTGAAAGTATATCAAGAACCTGGAAAAATTAATTCATAAAATATATATAATTACTAGTATATATATTAGTGAAATTTTATTTCAAAGATAATAAAATCCTTAAGACTCCATGCAAAAAACCCAAATAACTTAGAAAGGCAAAATAATTTTACAGTTAACCTTTGAGCAATGTGGGTGTTAAGGGTACTTATACTCTCCACACAGTTGAAAATCCACAGGTAACTCATAGTATTCTATATCCACAGTTTTGGCACGTGCAGATTAAACTAACATTGTATAGTATTACTGTAGTATTTATTAAAAAAAAAATGTGTATACCTGTGTATAAGCAACAACCTGTATTGTTCAGGGGTCAACTATACTAGCATCAAACTTTAAAACCAACATGCAAAACAAGGTAAAATGGAACAGCATTTTAAAAATTCAATGGAAAAAAGGATTCTGGATTTTATATACAGTGAAGGAGGTTTTTAAATATGAAGATTATGTAAACATAGTTTTTAGCCTACCAGAACTTAGAGAAATGTTTACCCCTCAGTCCTTGAGAAATCTAGATGATGCGCTTCATCCAACCAAATGATTGGAAAAACTTCAACAGGAGAACTGATGTTGAACATCTTAAAATTTGTAAGTATACTTCTAACACTAAAAGAAGATGGGTGTGAGGATGAAATGCTAATATAAAAGTATTACATATTTTGACAGCATTGGAAAATAGGAAAATGGAGAAGGAAAAGGGAAAATGGTGCATTAGGATTTATAACAGTACATGATAAATCATACATTATAAAGTTAAATGAGAAAACAAGACTCAAGGGGATTTAAAAAGGATTGTAAGTACAGAACGCACCACAGAAACAAAAGTACAGACATTTGTAAAACCAAAAAACCTTTAAAATAGCGAAAAATACACATCCTGTGGATAAAGAAACATGCTAAAATAACAAAATACAAATTTTTAGAATATGATGATGAACTTGAGACCAGTGATCACTGTGAATGGGCTTTCCTCAAAAATGAAAAAGGAATTTGGTACATGTAATAGAACCTGATATGCTATTTACAAGAGACATAGTTAATGTGATTCAGAATAGCTGAGAATAGAAGGATGGAGAAAAGTATACCAGACAAATGGAAATAGTGTGAGAACAGGGACAGTGATAGATAGAGCATATCTGTCAGATATGGTAGAATTCAAGCCCAAGAACATTAAATGTGACAGAGAAGGTTAATGCTAAAACCCACATCCCACAATTAAGATGTTACACTTATGAATATTTATATTTATCAACCACCTTTCAGAAATAAAACCCACAGGAGATGCATGGCACATAGATAGAAACATACCAATAAAAGGAGACTGTAATATACCACTTTCACTATTAGATAGGTAAAGTGGACAAAGAATAAAAGGAGATGATACAAGTAACAGTAAGATTGCTCTTGAGTGCAAACTGAGTGCTACAGTTCAGAAATAAAGAATACATGTTTCTATTGAGTGCCCGTAACACATTGACAAAGTTGGTTATATATTAAGTTTCAAAGAAAACAATAATTGCCATAAAGTAGACATATTACACACAACACTGATTACAATGCAGAATATAACTAGGTTTTACTACCAAAAGCAAAAACAGCTTTTTCTGCCTGGAAATTAAAAAATTGATTGAACAGCTTCTTGGTAAAAGGGGAAATAGAAAATCCAGAATTAGACCCCATAACAGTGGAAACATAGTGTATGGCAAAGGTAATGTATCAGTCTGGTTCCAATAAGGAGAGAGAAACCACCATAGCAACTTGAACAGAGAAAACTTAGTGTAAAAATTATGAACTATAGCAGGAGATCTGAGTAATGAGGACTTACACGGAGCAGAGAGAATTTCAAAATATATAGGAATAGAAGAGACGGGTAACAGCTACTATGCCTAAGGAGGAATTTCCCTTATCCTTAGGTCTGAGTGAGAGTTATTCCTTATTGAAGAGGGTACTGAATGGGAGAGAAATTGTTGTGGTCCTGCTCTGGCAGAACTTGCTGAAAATCACTCCTTTGGAACTTCTAAGTGGAACTTCTAAATCTGCCTTGTAAAGTGTCAGTGAAGACTGGTCACAGGGAAAAGTTACTGTGACTCTTACTGGAGTCACTCCACTATGCAACCACTTAGGGATGGTGCTGGGTGATGCTATTGGCCACTGTGCCCTGCTAGTTGGGTCTTGTTGAGCAGGTGCACTGGAACCTGGAAGCCAAACTCTTTCATCATGGAGTCCCTGATGCCCTCTACTGGCAAAGTTTGGCAAACAGGGTACCAGTTGGCAAAGAGAAAATACTTAAAAGGCTCAGATTGAATATCATAGTTCAGGCATCAAAAGGTGAATTTGGGGCTGAAAGACAGTAAACTGATAATGGTCCCAGGCACCATCTCAAAGCACTACAAAGAAGACATACTTTTAAAGGCAGTGGTACTGGGACAATTTAGTAGCCATTTGGAGAAAGGTAAAATTACATCCATGTCATAAACTATCCATAATATAATCTCTAAATGGATTACTATCTACTTGAAACTATACATGTAGTAGAAGAAAACACGGATGACTTCCTCTTCAACCTTAGAGTAGGGAAATAAATGCTTTCTAATTCTGACTCAAATCCAGAGGCAAGAAAAGATTGATAAATTTGCCTGCATAAAAATAAAAGATAGTTTGCACAGTGAAAAATACCATGAACAAAAATAAAGAAACAACTGCCTAACTGAAAGACTCAATATATAAAACAGACACAGGACTATGATACATAAAGAACTCTGGCAAAAGACCAATAGTCTGATAGAAAAATAGAGATTCCCTGGTGACTCAAACTATAAAGAATCTGCCTGCAATGCAGGAGAGCCATGTTCGATCCCTGGATGAGGAAGATCTCCTGGGCGGGGAACGGGAGAGAGAGAGAGAGAGAGAGAGAGAGAGATATGCATGAAATGTTCCCTTTTGAAGAGATCTCTAGTTTTCCTCTGTTTCTTTCGTTGATCACTGAGGAAGGCTTTCTTATCTCTCCTTGCTATTCTTTGGAACTCTGCATTCAGATGGGCATATCTTTCCTTTTCTTCTTTGCCTTTAGCTTCTTTTCTTTTCTCAGTTATTTGTAAGGCCTCCTCAGACAACTGTTTTGCCTTTTTGCTTTTCTTTTTCTTGGAGATGGTCTTGATCACTGTCTCTATATAATGTCATGAACCTCTGTCCATAGTTCTTCAGGCACTCTATCAAATCTAATCCCTTGAATCTATTTGCCACTTGTAATGAAATAGACACTCTCATAAGTGTGAATGCAAATTGCTCTTCTGGCCCTGCTGCCTCTCCTAATTCTGCATTAAAAACCTGGAATGCCTTGGAATGCATTCTCTAGTTTTCTGAGGGCCTTAAGCCTTTGGTGACTGAATGGCTTGAGCATTTTGGGGATCCTCTCTCAATTCTCTTGCCTCACTCCCTACTTTTAGTAGTTGACAGCCTAGACAAAAAGAACATTACATAATGATAAAGGGATAAAGGGATCAATCCAACAGGAATATCACATATTTATAATGTATGTAACCCACAAAGATGCATCTGAATAGATAAATACTAACAAAATAAAGGAAGACGTTGAGAGTAACACAGTAATTGTAAGGAACTTTAATACCTCCACTTGCATCAGTGGACAGAGAATCCAGACAAAATTAGTAAAGAAACAGTAGCTGTAAACAATACGTTAGAGAAGATGGGATAAATATTAATGTATTAAATACTTGACCCAAAGGCAGCAGAATAAACATTCTTTTCAGTGCACATGGAACATTTTCCAGGGTATACCACATTAGACCACAAAACAAGTCTCAATAAATTTAAAAATCATAGTAAGTGTTTTTTTTCTAACCAATCATATGAGACTACAGGTCAACTATAGGGGAAAAAGAATACTTCATAAGACACAAATGTGGATTTGACCCCTAGTGTTCTTGCCTGGAGAATCCCAGGGACAGGGGAGCCTGGTGGGCTGCCATCTATGGGGTCACACAGAGTTGGACACGACTGAAGTGACTTAGCAGCAGCAGCAACAGCAGCAGGGAACTAAGATCTCACATGCCACTTGGCATGGCCAAAAACAAAAGAAAAAACATAAAATGGAGGCTGAACAATATGGTACTAAACAATCACTGGGTCACTGGAAAAAATCAGAGATGAAATTATAAACAATACCTTGAGACAAAACAGAAGCACAGTAATCCAAACTCGATGGAACACAGCAAAAGCAATTCTAAGAGGGAAGTTTATGATGATACAAGCCTACCTCAGGAAACAAGAGAAAAAAAAATCCCCCAAAACCTAACTTTACGTCTAAAGGAAATAGAAAAAGAACAACAAAGCCCCAAGTTAATAGAAGGAAAGAAATCCTGAATATTTCTCCTAAATAAGTAAAATAATTAAAGACTAAACAATAGAAAAGATCAAGGAAACTAAGAGCTGGTTCTTTGAAAAAATAAAATTGATAAACCTTTAGCTGGACTCATCAAAGGGTAAAGGAGGTGGCCCAAGTGAATAAAATCAGAAATGAAAGGGCAGTGACAACCGGCATTTCAGAAATATAATGGATCATAAGAGATTTTTATGAACAATGATGTACCAATAAAATGGACAACCTTGAAGAACTGGATAAATCCCTAGAAATGTGTGGTCTTGCAAAACTGAATCAGGAAGAGTAAAAAAATGAACCAGTTACTGGTAATGAAATTGAATCAGTAATTAGAAAATGCCCAGCAAATGTACAGAGCCAATTGACCTCACAGATGCATTTTACCAAACATTTTAAGAAGATTTAACATTTATCTTCGTCAAACTATTCCACAAAATTGCAGAGGAAGAATACTTTTGAAGTCATTCTGTGAGGCTCACATTACCCTGATACTTTGAAAACCAGTGAAAGATAACACACACAAAAATTTGCAGGTTAGTGTCACTGATGAATGTAGATGCAAAAATCCTCAACATAATATTAACAAACTGAATCAACAATACAGTAAAAGGATCATAAACTGATAAAATATGATTTATCCCAGGGATGCAAAGATGTTTTAATACCAGCAAATCAAGTAATGTGATATATCACTTTAGCAAGTTGAACAGTTAAAGTTATATATCATCTCAATAAATGCAGGAAAAGCTTTTTGACAAAATTCAACATCTATTTGTTAATAAAAACTCTCAAAAAGTGTATGTAGAGAGAACATATCTCAACATAATAAAGGCCATATGTGACAAGCTCACAGCTCATATCATACTCAATGGTGAAAAGCTAAAAATGGTTCCTCTAAAATCAGGAACAAGACAAGGATACACTCTTGTCATTGACTTTTGTTATAGTACTGTAAGTCTTAGTCACAGCAGTTAGATAAGAAAAGAAAATAAATTAATATTGGAATGGAAGAAATAAAATTATCACTGTTTGCAGATGACATGATACTGTGTATCAGATGAGATCAGATCAGTTGCTCAGTCGTGTCCGACTCTTTGCAACCCCACGAATCGCAGCACGCCAGGCCTCCCTGTCCATCACCAACTCCCGGAGTTCACTCAGACTCATGTCCATCGAGTCAGTGATGCCATCCAGCCATGTCATCCTCTGTCGTCACCTTCTCCTCTTGCCCCCAATCCCTCCCAGCATCAGAGTCTTTTCCAATGAGTCATCTCTTCGCAGGAGGTGGCCAAAGTACTGGAGTTTCAGCTTTAGCATCATTCCTTCCAAAGAAATCCCAGGGCTGATCTCATTTAGAATGGACTGGTTGGATCTCCTTGCAGTCCAAGGGACTCTCAAGAGTCTTCTCCTACACTACAGTTCAAAAGCATCAATTCTTCGGCGCTCAGCCTTCTTCACAGTCCAACTCTCACATCCATACATGACCACAGGAAAAACCATAGCCTTGACTAGACGGACCTTTGTTGGCCAAGTAATGTCTCTGCTTTTGAATATGCTATCTAGGTTGGTCATAACTTTCCTTCCAAGGAGTAAGCGTCTTTTAATTTCATGGCTGCAGTCACCATCTGCAGTGATTTTGGAGCCCAGAAAAATAAAGTCTGACACTGTTTCCACTGTTTCCCCATCTGTTTCCCATGAAGTGATGGGACCGGATGCCATGCTCTTCGTTTTCTGAATGTTGAGCTTTAAGCCAACTCTTTCACTCTCCACTTTCACCTTCATCAAGAGGCTTTTTAGTTCCTCTTCACTTTCTGCCATAAGGGTGGTGTCATCTGCATATCTGAGGTTATTGATATTTCTCCTGGCAATCTTGATTCCAGCTTGTGTTTCTTCCAGTCCAGCGTTTCTCATGATGTACTCTGCATAGAAGTTAAATAAACAGGGTGACAATATACAGCCTTGACGTACTCCTTTTCCTATTTGGAACCAGTCTGTTGTTCAATGTCCAGTTCTAACTCTTGCTTCCTGACCTGCATACAGATTTCTCAAGAGGCAGGTCAGGAGGTCTGGTATTCCCATCTCTTTCAGAATTTTCCAAAGTTTATTGTGATCCACACAGTCAAAGGCTTTGACATAGTCAATAAAGCAGAAATAGATGTTTTTCTGGAACTCTCTTGCTTTTTCCATGATCCAGCGGATGTTGGCAATTTGATCTCTGGTTCCTCTGCCTTTTCTAAAACCAGCTTGAACATCAGGAAGTTCACGGTTCACATATTGCTGAACCCTGGCTTGGAGAATTTTAAGCATTACTTTACTAGCGTGTGAGATGAGTGCAATTGTGTGGTAGTTTGAGCATTCTTTGGCATTGCCTTTCTTAGGGATTGGAATGAAAACTGACCTTTTCCAGTCCTGTGGCCACTGCTGAGTTTTCCAACTTTGCTGGCATATTGAGTGCAGCACTTTCACAGAATCATCTTTCAGGATTTGGAATAGCTCTACTGGAATTCTATCACCTCCACTCGCTTTGTTCGTAGTGATGCTTTCTAAGGCTCATTTGACTTCACATTCCAGGATGTCTGGCTCTAGGTCAGTGATCACACCATCGTGATTATCTGGGTCGTGAAGATCTTTTTTGTACAGTTCTTCTGTGTATTCTTGCTATCTCTTCTTAATATCTTCTGCTTCTGTTAGGTCCATACCATTTCTGTCCTTTATCAAGCCCATCTTTGCATGAAATGTTCCTTTGGTATCTCTGATTTTCTTGAAGAGATCTCTAGTCTTTCCCATTCTGTTGTTTTCCTCTATTTCTTTGCATTGATCACTGAAGAAGGCTTTCTTATCTCTTCTTGCTATTCTTTGGAACTCTGCATTCAGATGTTTATATCTTCCTTTTCTCCTTTGCTTTTCGCTTCTCTTCTTTTCACAGCTATTTGGAAGGCCTCCCCACACAGCCATTTTGCTTTTTTGCATTTCTCCATGGGGATGGTCTTGATCCCTGTCTCCTGTACAATGTCACAAACCTCATTCCATAGCTCATCAGGCACTCTATCTATCAGATCTAGTCCCTTAAATCTATTTCTCACTTCCACTGTATAATCATAAGGGATTTGATTTAGGTCATACCTGAATGGTCTAGTGGTTTTCCCTACTTTCTTCAATTTCAGTCTGAATTTGGCAATAAGGAGTTGATGATCTGAGCCACAGTCAGCTCCTGGTCTTGTTTTTGCTGACTGTATAGAGCTTCTCCATCTTTGGCTGCAAAGAATATAATCAATCTGATTTCGGTGTTGACCATCTGGTGATGTCCATGTATAGAGTCTTCTCTTGTGTTGTTGGAAGAGGGTATTTGTTATGACCAGTGAATTTTCTTGGCAAAACTCTATTAGTCTTTGCCCTGCTTCATTCCGTATTCCAAGGCCAAATTTGCCGGTTACT
The DNA here is from genome assembly GCF_055505025.1 of Bos grunniens. NCBI lineage: Eukaryota > Metazoa > Chordata > Mammalia > Artiodactyla > Bovidae > Bos > Bos grunniens. Next base: position 2,093,883 of record NC_141176.1, on the reverse strand, counting down.
TCAGGTGTTTCTTGACTTCCCACTTTTGCGTTCCAGTCCCCTATCATGAAAAGGACTTCTTTTTTGGGTGTTAGTTCTAAAAGGTCTTGTAGATTTTCATAGAACCGTTCAGCTTCTTCAGCGTTACTGGTTGGGGCATAGACTTGGTTTAATGTGATATTGAATGGTTTGCCTTGGAAATGAACAGGATCATTCTGTCGTTTTTGAGATTGCATCCAAGTACTGCATTTCAGACTCTTTTGTTGACCATCATGGCTACTCCATTTCTTCTGAGGGATTCCTGCCCACAGTAGTAGATACTGTGTATAGAAAATTCTAAAGGTATCACCAGAAAACTATTAGAACTCAGTAATGGTGTAGGTTACAAAATTAAAATACAAAAATAGGTTGTGCTTCTATATATACACCACCAACAAACTCTCAGAAAAATTAAGAAAACAATCCCATGCGTAATTACATCAGAAAGAATGAAATACCTGGGACTAAATCTAACCAAGGAGGTAAAAGACCTGTACTTGGAAATTTATAAGATATTGATGAAAGAAATTGGAGATTGACACAAACAAATGGAAAAATATACCATGCTCATGGGTTGGAAGAATTATTGTTGTTAAAATGTCTGTATGCCCCAAAGAAATTTATATTCAGTGCATTCCCTATCATAATATTAATGGCATTTTTTTCCTTGTTACAAAAATGGAGGAAATAATTCTGAAGTTCGTATGGAAACAGAATAGACCCCAAATAGCCAAATCAGTCCTGAGCCTGGAGAATAAAACTGTAGGTATTACATGCACTGATTTCAAACTATGCTTTAAGCTATAGTCACTAAAACAGTGTTACTGGCACAAAACAAGACACACAGGTCAATGGAACAGAATAAAGAAGCCCAGAAATGAACCCACAGTTATATGGTCAATTAATCTCTGACACAGTATGCAAGAATTGATAGAATAGAGGGAAAAAACTGCCTCTTCAACAAATAATTTTGGGAAAACTGCCTCATGCAGAAGATTCTAACTAGACTACTTTCTCAAAGCATATACAGAAATAAAGTCAAAATGAGTTAAAGACATAAATGTAAGACCTGAAACCATAAAACTCCTAGAAGCAAAACATAGGCATTATGCTCTTTGACATGAGTCTTAGCAGTTTTTTTTCAGATCAGTCTTCTCAGGCACGGGAAACAAAACCAGAAATGAAGAAATGGGGCTGCATCAAACTAAATAATTTTTGCACAGTGAAGGAAACTGTCAACAAAATGCAAAGCTAGCATACTAAATGGGAGAATGTATTTACAGACATTATGTCCAAAACATACAAAGAATTCATACAACTCAATGTGCAAAACACAACCTGATTTAAAAAATGAGCAGAGGATCTGAATAGATATAGTTCCATGGAAGACATCAAGTGGTTAGTGGACACATGAAAAGATGCTGAACATCATTAGTCAGGAAATTGCAGATCAAACTTGCAATGAGATGTCACCTTACATATTTCAGAATGACTGTTATCCAAAACAGCATTTAAGTATTGCCAAGAATATGGAGAAAAGTGTAACCGCATTCACTGTTGTTGGGAATGTAAATTGGTACAGCTTCTCTGGAAAAAATATTGAGGCTCCTCAAAAAATTAAAAATAGAAATACCATACAATCCAGCAATTCTACTTACGGGTATTTTTCTGAAGAATAAAAAAAAATTAATTTGAAAGATACATTCATTCATATGTTCATTGCAGCATTATTTATAGTAGCCATTATATGGAAGGATCCTAAGTGTCCAGCAATAGATGGGTGAATAAAGAAGATGTGGTTTATAGGATCAATGGAATATTTTTCAACCATAAAAAAGAACAAAGTCTTGTCATTTGTGATAACATGGATGGACCCAGTTGCTATTAGGCTAAGTGAAATAAGTCAGACAGAGAAAGACAAATACCATATGATTTCACTTATGTAGAATCTAAAAAACAAAACAAATGATACAAGAGAGAAACAGACTCTTAGGTACAGAAAAGAAGCTGGTGGTTGCCAGAGGAGAGGTGTGTAGGTGTTTGGGCAAAGTAGAAGAAATGGGTTGCTGGGTAAAAACTTATAGTTACACAATAAATGAGTGATGCAGATGAAATATACAGCATAGGGAATATAGTCAATAATATTGTGATAACTGTGGTGATAGATGGCAACTAGACTTACTTTGTAATGTGTAGAAATAGCAAATCACTGCATTGTGCACCTGGGACCAACATAAAATAATAGGGGAATTATACCTCAGTTAAAAATATAAAGAACACATACAACTCAGAAAAAAAATCAAAAAACAATCTGAGTAAAATACTGGAGTGGGTAGCCTTTTCCTTCTCCAGGGGACCTTCTGAACCCAGGGATCGAATCCAGGTCTTCCGCATTGCAGGTGGATTCTTTACCAGCTGAGCCTCAAGGGAAGTCCCCAAACTGGGCAGGGCAGCTAAATAAGTCGTTTTTCCAAAAAAGATATACATATGGCTAACAGACATGTACACAGGTACTCAGTATCACTAATCCAGCTTTCCCACTTTGGGCTATTCAAAGACTATGAAAACAGTAGTTTGAAAAGATAGAAGTACACCTCTGTTCACAATGGCATTATTTACCATATCCAAGATAATGGAAACAGCAGAAGTACCCTTCAGTGGGTAGATTAATGGATAAAGAAGGTATGGTATGTATATACAATGTAATACTACTCATCCATTAACAAGATGAAATCTTGCCATTTCTGACAATATATGTGGACCTGGAGGATATTATGTTAAGTGAAATATGTCAGATGAAGAAAGACAAGCATCATATAGATTTCATTTTAGTGTGGAATATAAAACAACCAAACAAAGCCTACCAAATAAACCAAACCAAAGAAAAACAAACATGAAGATTTAGAGAATAGATTTGTATTTACTAGAGAGGAAGGAGATGAAGGAATAGATGGTATCAACTTTATGGTGAAGGAAGGAAACTAAATTTTTGGTGGTGAGTATGCTGTAGGGTATACAGAAATGAAAATATAATGTATGTATGAAACGTGTAATGTTATAAGTCAGTATTATCTCAGTTATTTAAAATTGAGATTTAGTAATCTGTAACAGTTCCTAATTTATATATGTCAGATATTATGAAACAATGCTCTTTTAAAATTAAAAGACATACCAAGGCTTCTTTATGATTAGATTTATGAAGGTGCAACTATTAGGTGAGTCATATGTCATTTCTGGGCAGGTTCACACACATCAGAATGAATAAACTGATATAAGCATAAAATCATGAGTTTATACTGAAAGTTATATTTCTAAACATTTTATATAAGAGACTTGAACATCTGCTGATTTTGGTTTCTGCAGAGGTCTTGGAAACAATCCCCCTTAGATACTAAGGGACAAACAGCCATTGAACAGAATGAGATGGGGAAATCTATGTTTGAAATGGAAGTTGGCCGTGATGTATTCTTAAATGAAAAGATCTATTGCAGAAACTTTTATGTACCTGAGTCTACTTCTATAAACAAATATTTCCTTCTAAAATCTACCCCAGTTTATGTGTATGTGTATTACAGGGATATACCTAACATTGTTAATAATTTGTATTTTTTGGAAGAATTGGGAAGGGGCCACTTTCACTTTTTATTATTATTCCTCTGTAAAGTTATGTTTTATTATTTATTGAATTAAACTGATCAAGTTCACTGAAGTTGATCATTCAGGGAGAGTTAATGAATCAGGACATTTTAAATTGAATAGAGGATGTTCTTCATAGATTCTATTGTAAAGGATGACCTTTCAAAAGATAGGTTTTTATTGAGTCAGTACTTTCAAATGGCTTAAATTTGTAATAGGTGTGTCATTTTCATGTGAATGCTATACCAAATACCCACAAGCAGAGGGGTTAAAACCATAAGAATGTACTCTCTTACAGTTCTGGAGGCTAAAAATCTGAAATCAAGGTGTGTGCAGACAGTCTGGGGGAAAATCAGTTGCTTGCTGTGTCCAGCTTCTGGTGGTTGCTGGCATTCCTTGGCTTGAGACCTCATCACTCCAATTGCTGTGTCCATCTGTGTCTTTTCTGTATGTGTGTTTCAAAATTCCCTGGGCCTTTCTCTTATAAGGACACTTGTCATTAGGTTTAGGATGCACCCGGATGATTGTCTCAAGTCTTTAAGAAATCATTTTTTCCCAATAAAGTAACATTCATTGGTCTCAGAGATTAGTACAGGAACATATCTTTTGGGGTACCACCATTCAGACTACTACAAAGAGATGAGTATTTAAATTACATTTTCTAAGCTGGAAAAAGAAAATTCTTAATTTATTTGCAACATATAAATTTCAAAAACTTCAACACCAAGCATTTTATATTTAAGGTGTATCTTAAAGAAATGATGATTAGGATTATTAATTCATATTTATCGACTGAGATATATACATGAGGGAATATTTCACTCTTTTGTAAAAAATTCATTTTTATTTACTTATTTCATTTAGTATTTCATTTCACCTGCTAGGAAGATAATGCTCAAAATCTTTCAAGCTAGTCTACAGTATGTGAACTGAACTGAGAACTTGCAGATGTACAAGCTGAATTTAGAAAAAGCAGAGGAACCAAAAATCAAATTGCCAACATCTGTTGGATCATAGAAAAAGCAAGAGAATTCCAGAAAAACATCTACTTCTGCTTCATTGACTACACTAAAGCCTTTGATTATGTGGATCACAGGAAACTGGAAAATTCTTAAAGAGATGGAAATACCAGCAACCTTACTTGCCTCTTGAGAAACCTGTATGCAGGTCAGGAAACAACAGTTAGAACTGGACATGGAACAACTAACTGGTTCAAATTTGGAAAAGGAGAATGTTAAGGCTGTATATTGACACCCTGCTTATTTAACTTCTGTGCAGAGTATATCATGAGAAATGCCAGGCTGGATGAATCACAAGCTGGAATCAAGATTGCAGAGAGAAATATCAGCAACCTCAGATACACAAATAACACCATTCTTATGGCAGAAAGCGAAGAGGAACTAAAGAACCTCTTGATGAGGGTGAAAGAGGAGAGTGAAAAAGCTGGCTTGAAACTCAACACTCAAAAAATGAAGATCGTGGCATCTGGTCCCATCACTTCACAGCAAATAGATGGGGAAACAATGGAAACAGTGAAAGACTATTTTCTTGGGCTCCAAAATCACTGTGCATGGTAACTGCAGCCACAAAATTAAAAGGTGCTTGCTCCTTGGAAGAAAAGCAATGACAAACCTAGACAATGTATTAGAAAACAGAAACACTTTGCCAACAGAGGTCTGAATAGTCAAAGCTATGGTTTTTCCAGTAGTCATGTACAGATGTGAAAGTTGGACCATAAGGAAGGCTGAGCTCCAAAGAATTGATGCCTTCTAATTGTGGTGCTGGAGAAGACTCTTGAGAGTCCCTTGGATAGCAAGGAGATCAAACCAGTCAATCCTAAAGAAAATCAGTCCTGAATACTCATTGGAAGGACTGATGCTGAAGCTCCAATACTTTGGCCACCTGATGCAAAGAGCTGTCTTGTTGGAAAAGACCCTGATGCTGGTAAAAACTGAAGGCAGGAGGAGAAAGGGATGGAATGGTTGGATGGCATCACTGATTGATGGACATGAGTTTGAGCAAACTCCGGGAGATGGTAAAGAACAGGGAAACCTGGCCTGTTGCAGTCTGTGAGGTCACAAAGAGTCGGACACGACTTAGCAGCTGAACAGCAGCGCTTAATTTAGTAGCATATTTTAAGTGACTGCCATTTTTTATTTTAGGCCTCTTCTATTTTCATTTTAATTTTTGGAGAATTGTTGTGCTATTAAATGGTAACGTGTATGCTTACAGGTGCTAGAAACAAATAGGTATTTGTCATAATGGCCTGTGATAATTGAAGTAGGTTTTCATTTTTAAAGTTTTGAATAAATGGTATTAATTTAAATAAATTGTGAGTAAATCATAAAATATCATTTTAAAACATATTAAAATTGTCATTTTTTTTTTTAAATTTTGAATTTATTTTTTAAACTGAAGGATAATTGATTTATAGACTTGTGTTGGTTTCTGCCAAACATCAGCGTGAATCAGCCATAGGCATACATATGTCCCCTCCCTCCTCTTGCTCTTGAACCTTCCTCCCACCTCCTTCCCCATCCCACCCCTCTAGTTTTTACAGAGCCCTGGTTTGAGTTCCTTGAGTTGTACAGCAAATTCCCATTGGCTAATTTTAATACAATATTAAACTTATTACTTAGGAAGTGTTTCTTGACATCATTATTTTAAATTTTGACATAAATGGCAGATTGGAGAAAAATGATGGCAATGTATTTTGCGTTGAAAATTCTCTTTGGGCATAAATAGTTGCACAGTCTCAGGGAGTAAGTTTTTTTTCTTATTGTTAAAAACTATGTGTTTCCAATATGTACAATTGGAAAATGTCAACAAATTAAATAATAAAAATCTTTTCATCTTGCAGACATCTTCCTTCATTTCTCAGTGAGCTCCATGTGAGGAGCATGTTAGAAATATGTAGCTTAGGGTATTTTGGCTATTAGCTGTAACCTTTGAGGAAATTCCCTTTATTGGTTGGTGAATTTCATTCTTTTCTTTTCTTATAACCCTGAAGACTTTTTTTTAAAAAGTTGAACTATATAGATTCACTTACTGTATGAGTTTCAGAAGAAGGCATTTTTAAGGATCATTATCTTTTGGAGATATTTTCCAGAATAGAAATTTATTTTCTACAGTGCTTTAGAAGGAAAGAATCTAGTATTTATTTAGCATCTAACTTCATACGAAGCACATGATGGGTAATTCATTTATTCTTAGAACAACTCTAAAGATCAGCATTTTTTTTAGAACAACTCTGTAGACCTTTTTTTTTTTTTTAAATTTTAAGTAGGGAAGGCACCTGAGGCATAGGTAGATTGAATTAATCGCTTTGGATCCCACATTGATTAAATGGTGAGGCTGAGATATGCATCTAGTTCTGTCTCACTATAAAGTACTGATCAGACACCCCAAGCTATTCATAAAATGCCTTCTAATATTTGTTACCATAGCTCCCATTTTAAAGTAATATTTTTCATGTAAACTTAGAATTAAGTACCTGGTCTGGTGTTGATCCTGGGAGGCCTGTGGCATGGCCTCTGCCAGCTCTGATGCTGTATCACAATAGTCAGTACATGGGACATGAGGCTTGAAGTAAGTCTTTCCTACTGAGGTATGGTTTTATAGCTATCACCTTTGTGCTGAAACAGAGAAGAAAGAAATATCAAATAATCTCATTTATGAGTTATTAAAAACTAATTTCAGCTCTGCTTCAGAATTTAAGAATGAGAATGTTGAGTTGGAGGAAGGACATATATTATAACCTCCAATGAAAGTAAAAATATCCAGGCTTTCATTGTATTCTTTAAAAATATGTAAGGGCTTGGTTTACAAAAATGAATAACATAGTTAGATTTCCTTGCTGCTATTTCTTGTAATGTATCAATTATGGAATTTCAAAAGAATATTTACAAATTTTTACTTGCTAGGGTGTTGTAATAATTGGTGGTGGTTTAGTTGCTAAGTCATGTCTGACTCTTGCATCCCCATGGACTAGCCTGCCAGGCCTCTCTGTCTGTGGGATCTCTAGGCAAGAATGCTGTAGTGGGTTGCCAACCCATTTACTTATTATTAAGTAAGTATAATAATTACTTAATACCAAATAAGCCTTCCAGGACTAATGCCTTCATGGATTGGGTTATATATAGGAAAAATATTTAAGATATCTGAAAATGGATCATAAAAATAGAAGTTTGTGTTTTGTTATCACCTTTCTTCTTATAGTTGTTATCTTAAAATACCATGTTTATTTGTTTTGACGTCAGAGAAAAGCAACAGTTGAAATGATGTTGAAAGTACCCTTTGTAATTATTCCACAACAAAAAAATATTAGTCTCTAGTAATTTATATGTACTATATGTAAATCTGTATTTCCAAAGGATGAACATAGGATAGCATAAGAGAGAAAATTGTCTTTTGATATGCTTTAGTTTTTTTTTGTTTGTTTGTTTGTTTGGGTAAGAAATTGCTTGAGTGTCTGCTAAATGAGTTTCTTTTTTAAATCCTGAGTTATCTTTATAGCAAGCACAAATTTTAAAATTATAAATAGCTTATTTTATTTTTGATATATCTACTCTCCACCAGAAAAACCCAGTAAATGTTGGAAACATTTATTTTAAAGTGAGTTTAGTACATCTTTGGAGTCTTAGATTTTCCAGTAATAGGCTGATAATATTGTACTTGTAAAGCAAGGTTGTCATCTAGTGGTGTTTTCAAGTAGCACATCCTTCAGAATTAGCTCTCTAATACATCTTAAGCATTTTAAAGGAAATGCTTAACCAAACAATTCTAGGTTTCAATTTTTCAGAATTTAAGCACTTTTAAATATTTTACATTATATATGACTTTACAAAGGATTATCACTAGAAACTTTCTTAAAATCTATATTTTGATCTTTAGTCGTGGGCCAAAAATTTCTTGTCTGGCCACTAAAATGTTGAAAATTTTTTTTTTTTTTTTGAGGTTTTTTTTTTTTTGAAAGTCCCTTAGTCATGTCCGACTCTTTGCTACCGCATGGACTGTAGCATGCCAGGCTCCTCTATCCATGGAATTCTCCAAGCCAGAATACTGGAGTGGGTAGCTGTTCCCTTCTCCAGGGGATCTTCCCGCCCCAGGCTTTGAATCCAGGTCTCCCACATTGCAGGCAGATTCTTTACTGTCTAAGCCACCAGGGAAGCCCAAGAACACGAGAGTGCATTTCTACAGGGAATCTTCCTGCCCCAGGAGTTGAACTGGGGTTTCCTGCATTGTAGGTGGATTCTTTACCAGCTGAGCTACCAGGGAAGCTTGAGTAGTACAGATCTTAATCATGATGTATCAAGGCATTTCATAATGCTTCAGATCTCTATGGAAATTACTTGTTTAGGAAAAAAGAGCCTTATGGAGTACTAAGTAGATTTTTTTTTTTTTTTACTTTTTACATAGTTATCCTTTCAGTTTTTGTGCAGGTTAATTTTATGAAATATTTGCAAATAAAATTTTAAGGTTGTAATGATTTTTTGCTTTTGGTGTTTTTATTTTTTTAATATAAAAGTTTGAAAACATAGCATAGAAGAAATTAAGATAGATTTTCTTGTGTGTAGAAAAAATATTACTGTCATGTATTAGCTAAATGATCAAAATAATATACATTTGTGCATGAAAAGAATCATACAAACTAAAAACGAGATGCCTTTTTTTTTGTCTTTTTAAAGAAAGGAAAGAAAACATTTATTTTCCAAGAGGGCAAGAAAGTTAGACTTTGGAAGAACTAGCTGGCTAAAATACTTAGATTTAAAAGCTGCAAATTACCTAGACTACCAAGTTTACATTAGTCTGTCCATGAAAGAAAAAACATGTCTATGAAAGAAAAAACAGTAGCTTTCTCTTGTTTTCCAGAGGTCACACTGTATCTTCAGACACCAACATAGCAAATGCCAAGTATAAAATAGTTTATAGGATATATTCAAGGTTTTCCTCAGCCAGAGGCCAAACCCAGTCAAAGTGACCTTGTTATTTTTGTTTTATATCAGAGAGTTACATGTTTTCTTTGACTGTCATGTATGAAGTTCTTAATCATATTGGAAGCAGGGCAGAATGTCACTTTTTGCTTCTCCAGGATCAGTGTGGAATTTGTAGCCAATGAATTTAACACTGTATTCAGTTGGTTGGTTGAAATAAGCAGAAGTCTCTGTAGATCCTGTTTTCCAACTTCATCCTGAAGAAGCTGAGGCAGAGGTGTCCACTGACAGGCTCAATAGCATATCCCTCTGGGCCACAGTGTGCAGTTGGCAGCGGCTGTCCACTTCTCCAGCCCTTCTGATCGAGATGCATTTTTCAAGATAGTTTATATTTGAATAAAATCAACCTTGTATTGGAAATAGTTTTCTGCATTGATTAAGATGAACACTAATGACTTATTACTTAGAGCTACTTTAATACATGTTTTTATTCATCTGCCCATTTATAGATATATAACTCATAGAGAAAGTTAAATTTTAGCTAGTGTTGACTCAGGTCCTTATCGTAATTATTGGAATAAAGATTGTGGTATTCATTTTGGCAGAGTAGGTGGCCACTTTACCTAAAGAAGTATAAACAAACTGGAAGTGACAGAAGGTGGTACTTGTTTTTTAGGGAAATAAGATGGAAGACCTCTTTTTTTATTTTCTGCCATTTAGTGTCATGGGATTCCCTATTCTGAATTACTTGTAGTAGGATTCTGATCCTTCTTTATGCTGTGCTTAAAGATTTAGTCATGGAATCCCATAAAGTCATTGAACTTAATGCTAATGTATCAAGTTATATATTATGATTGGTGACTCCCCCACCCCACTCCCTTAATGTATTTATAAATTGTATTAAGTGTATTGATTTAGTCTACACTGGGTTATTTGAAACAAATTGTGCACAAATTTTTATTAAGTTAGCTAATCGGGGTCACAAAGAGTTGGACAACTTGGTGACTGAAAAAACGAACAAATCTTATTACTCAGTGTGGTGTGGTTCATAAATAGATGTTCATAAGCTATTTTCCTATGCCATAGAGAAGGGAAACTAATTTATTATTTCAGTGTTTTTGACTATATACAGTAAAAGCCTATAAGAATAATAGCAAAACCAAAAATTTTCAGGAGACATGTTTTATTCCACTTACACTGTAGGCCTAGAAACAGGATAAGCAGAGTGAATACAGAGGCCTTTATTTGGGTAGTTTTTATAAAAAATATTTTTTAGTGTTCTAGGAGTTTACAGTAGATTGGCCAAGTCTATATTTGCTAAAATGAAAGATAGCCTTTAATATAAGTGATTTAAAAAATTACATGTTTTATTCTTTTCTAACTCCATATTAGCTTGAATAATTGGGAGTTACTCAAGCTAATATAGAGACAGAATGGGAATATATTAGAGATCAATAGAATGGGAAAGATTAGAGATCACTTCAAGGAAGTTAGAGATACCAGGGAAACATTTCATGCAAAGATGAGTACAATAAAGGACAGAAATGGTATGGACCCAACAGAAGCAGGAGATATTAAGAAGAGGTGGCAAGAATACACAGAACTATACCAAAAAGATATTCATGATCCAGATAACCACGATGGTGTGATCACCCACCTAGAGCCCGACATCTAGGAGTATGAAGTCAAGTGGGCCTTATTTAGGAAGCATCACTATGAACAAAGCCAATGGAGGTAATGGAATTCCAGCAGAGCTATTTCAAATCCTAAAAGATGATGCTGTGAAAGTGCTACACTCAATATGCCAGCAAATTTGAAAAACTCAGCAGTGGTCACAGGACTGGAAAAGGTCAGTTTTCATTCTAATCTCAAAGAAAGGCAATGGCAATGACAAAGAATGTTCACTTACCGTATAGTTGCACTGATTTCACACTTTAGCAAAGTAATACTCAAAATTCTCCAAGCTAGGCCTCAGCAGTAAGTGAATGAAGAACTGGAATCTTGGTGCATCAGCAGAGGGACCAGAGATCAAATTGAAAACATTTGTTGGATCATAGGAAAAGCAAGAGAATTCCAGAAAAATATCTGCTTCATTGACAGATAAAGGCTTTGACTGTGTGGATCACCACAAACTGTGGAAAATTCTTAAGGCTTGAAATACCAGACTGCCTTACCTGCCTCCTGAGAAATCTGTTTGCAGGTCAAGAAGCAACAGTACAGCCAGACATAGAACAACAGAGTGGTTCAAAATTGGGAAAGGATTACATCAGGTGTGTATATTATCACCTTGCTAATTTAACTTATATGCAGAATGCTAGACTGGAGAATGTAGAAGCTGCAATCAAGATTTCAAGGAAAAAAAAAAAAAAAGATTTCAAGGAGAAATATCAGTAACAGCATATATGCAGATGACACCACCCTTACGGCAGAAAGCGAAGAGCAGCTAAAGAGCCTCTTGATGAAAGAGAAGAGTGGAAAAGCTCAACGTTCAAAAAACGAAGATCATAGCATCCGGTCCCATCATTTCATGGCAAATAGATGGGGAAGCAATGGAAACAGTGACAGACTTTATTTTCTTGAACTCCAAAATCATTGCAGACGGTGACTGTAGCCATGATAGATGTTTGCTCCTTGAAAGAAAAGCTATGACCAACCTAGACAGTATACTAAAAAGCTGAAACATTACTTTGCCAACAAAGGTCCATGTAGTCAAAGCTATGGTTTTTTTCAGTAGTCATATATGGATGTTAGAGCTGATTATAAAGGAAACTGACTGCTGAAAAATTGATGCTTTTGAACTGTTGTGTTGGAGAAGACTCTTGAGAGTCCCTTGGACTGCTAAAAGATCAAAGCATTTAATCCTAAAGGAAATTGGTCCTGAATATTCATTGGAAGGACTGATGCTGAAGCTCTAATGCTTTGTCCAGTTGATGTGAAGACCTGACTCATTGGAAAAGACCCTGATGCTGGGAAAGATTGAAGGCAAAAGGAAAAGGGGACGATGGAGGATGAGATGGTTGGATGGCATCACCTACTTGATGGACATGAGTTTGAGTAAGCTCCAGGAATTGGTGATGGACAGGGAAACCTGGCGTGCTGCAGTCCATGGGATAAAAAAGAGTTGGACATTACTGAGTGACTGAACTGAATTGATGTGGACTGGTAGTCTCAATGTGATAGCAGGTAGTCATGTATAGATGTATAGATCAGAGACTCCCAAAACCACATGTGGCTATGTAATTTGGGTTTTATTCAGAAACAGTTAATACTGTTCTGCATTATTCATTGTGCAGATGTGTCCTTTATTTTTGATTGAGTCCCTATCCATTTGGGAATCCATTTGGGAATAATATTTTCATTCTTGATTTTTTTCATTGCTATTTTAAAGAATTTTCATGCATCATCAGCCTAGTTTGTATTTACGTGCAATAATATATTCTCTCCTGGATTATTTTACAAATTCAATTCTCAGTTCAGACTTGAATGGGCATTCATTGCTTGGAATGGTAAAGGTAGGTAGAGGGGGAGAAAACTTCAGTGCACTTTTTAAATTATTTTGACCAATTAGACCATTTTTCCCCTAAGAAATATATGGAAATAATGAGGTAAAGATGAGTTCTTATATGTGCAGTTTGTGAAATATTTAGGCCAAAGTAAATGATTTGATGACAGCTCTAGTAAGAATATTGTTTCAATGCATAATTATGTTTATTGCTCTCCAAGAGTCATACAAAGTGACCTAAAATACACAATTGTTTTCCTCTTTTGCTTGAAAAGTGTGTCAGCCATGGGTAATGTATCATTTGAGAGACACCTATAGCACAACCCTGCATGTCAAAGACAACTTGAAAGTGTATAGGAGCCAACAGGCAGATAACGGATATAAACTAATATGATTAGTACAAAATATGTGTGTCACATGCAGACTGAAGCCTGTTTGGCTAGACACTGCTTTGCAAAAAACTAAAAGCTAAAAATGAGAATACTTGACAGTAGCTGCTTAACCTATCTTCATACAGATAGTCACTAGACCTGCCGCCTTTCATTCAGTTCAGTCGCTCAGTTGCGTCCGACTCTGCGACCCCATGGACTGTAGCACGCCAAGCTTCCCTGTCCATCACCAACTCCTGGAACTTACTCAGACTCATGTCCATGGAGTCGGTGATGCCATCCAAGCATCTCAACCTCGGTCATCCCCTTCTCTTCCCGCCGTCAGTCTTTCCCAGCATCAGGGTCTTTTCCAATGAGTCAATTTTTTGCATCAGCTGGACAAAATATTGGAATTTCAGCTTCAGCATCAGTCCTTCCAATGAATATTCAGGACCAATTTCCTTTAGGATGGACTGGTTGGATCTCCTTGCAGGCCAAGGGACTCTCAAGAGTCTTCTCCAACACCACAGTTCAAAAGCATCAATTCATATATGAATGCTGGAAAAACAATAGCTTTGACTAGATGGACCTTTGTTGGCAATATAATGTTTCTGCTTTTCAATATGCTGTCTAGGTTGGTTATGCTTTTTCTTCCAAGGAGCAAGCATCTTTTAATTTCATGGCTGCAGTCACCATTTGCAGTGATTTTGGAGCCCCCAAAAGAAAGTCTCTCACTGTTTCCACTGTTTCCCCATGTATTTTTCATGAATTGATGGGACCAGATGCCATGATTTTAGTTTTCTGAATGTTGCGTTTTAAGCCAACTTTTTGACTCTTCTCTCTCACCTTCATCAAGAGGCTCTTTAGTTCTTTGCTTTCTGCCATAAGGGTGGTGTCATCTGCATATCTGAGGTTATTGATATTTCTCCTGGTAATCTTGATTCCAGCTTGTGCTTCATTCAGCCTAGTGTGTCTTATGATGTACTCTGCATTATAAGTTAAATAAGCAGGGTGACAATATACAACCTTGATGTACTCCTTTTCTTATTTGGAACCAGTCTGTTGCTCCATGTCCAGTTCTAACTGTTGCTTCCTGACCTGCATACATTTTCCAAGAGGTAGGTCAGGTGGTCTGGTATCCCCATCTCTTCAAGAATTTTCCACAGTTTGTTGTGATCCACACAGTCAAAGGCTTTGGCATAGTCAATAAAGCAGAAATACGTGTTTTTCTGGAACTGTCTTGCTTTTTCGATGATCCAACGTATGTTAGCAACTTGATCTGGTTCCTCTGCCTTTTCTGAATCCAGCTTGAACATCTGGGAGTTCATGGTTCATGTACTATTGAAGCCTGGCTTGGAGAAATTTGAGCATTACTTTGCTAGCGTGTGAGATGAGTGCAGTTGTGCGCTAATTTGAGTTTGAGCATTCTTTGGCATTGCCTTTTTTTGGGATTGGAATGAAAACCGTCTTCATACAGATAGTCACTGGAGCTACCCCCTTTAGATGGACATACACTGTTCAGTTTGTGGCTGCTCTCCTCATTACATGTACATCATAGTCAGCGGTTAAGTTAAACTCAAGGGTTTTACCTACTTTCATAGGAATGAATCAAAGGAAAATTGGTGCTCTTTTCCCTTGCGGTTTGTAATCCACTTACTGGTAATGGTGGCCCACTATCTGGATCTAATAAGTGATATTAAACAATAGTATTTGTTCTTATCACACTTCCCTGTCAGTTGAGATTCTTGAATTGTAGTTTGGGCATGTCTGTTTTATATGTCCAAGTAACTTAGAACATGAGGTGAAGATAGTTTTAGTAGTGAGACCATTCTTATTTAAATATATATTCAGTACTTGTTAATAGGAAACAACCTCTCCCCCAAATTGGTGGATAATAATTCGTTTTAAAACTTTTACTTCTGAAGTAACAAGAGTTGCTCAGGATTACAAATTAAATGACTCTGAGAAAGACAGGATTTTAACATCTATTTATGAAACAAGAAGCACTTTCCAAAATCTTTTTTTAAAAATTTGAGTGTTTATTAAGCTGTGATTTAAAATGGAGTTATTTGGAGGTGAAATTAAGGAGAAATCTTAGTATATTTTGTAGTATGCAGAAATTTAGCCCTTTACTGCCTTGCTTGTCAATAAAATTTTATTTCGATGTGTTTTTAGCTCAGAATAGTAATGAGTGGTTTTGCACTAAAATCTCTACCAGAGGAGAAGAAAAAGTTGTGCCTCTGGGCTGTTTTAGTAAACAGGAGCTCTCCAGAGTTTGTTTCCTCTTTAAGGTTTTGCCCTTGGGTGTAAGTGTGCAGAGATCGCCTGTGGAAACTGAGGATGATTCTCTCCCGTTACGGTCCATGTACAGAGGTGCACAGGGATCAGGTCTGGCATGCCTGTTCTGATTTGCAGTGCTTTTCCCCCAGTGACCACATTAAGGCTGGTGGGTTTTGTGTTGTTTTCTTCTTCTTTCAGTTACTGTGGTATTGTGGTGAATCTTAAATCTGATTTGGGCATTACACTTTGCTTTTATCACTTGTTTTATTCACTGATGCTACTGGCATCTTTAAATGTTTACAAAAACAAAAGATTAATTTGCAAATCTCAAATTATGTGAAAATGGTCCATTATTGACAGAAGGATCACCAAGATGTTACTAGGGAGACCTGTGAATGGGGTCTCCTGTTTCTTGATAATTACAGAGTAAAGGTGTAAGGCTCAAGTCCTCTTATTTTTAAAAAATATTAAGGGTGAGGAAGGAAGACTTGTAAAACTTGGAAATTGAGACTGAGCTGTATTTTATAATTTATATTCAGGAAGCCTACAGGCTTCCCTTTTTATATTTTACGGGATAGGTATTTTTTTCATTGTTGTAACAATTTCTTAATTGTTAGTTAATATTAGTTTCCTGATTTTTTACCATGGAAACTAGAACTATTCTTGTTTAATAAATCAATACTTTGGAGGCACTGATTTAATTTGCCTAATTGTGCTTTTTTGTGTGTGTTGATAAAGTGCCTAGTTGATTATGAAATTGGTATGTATAGATGTTGGCTTTTGTTTATGAGAACAGAATTACATTTCTGATATTAGCATTATTTGGTGATGGACATGGAGGCCTGGCGTGCTGCGATTCATGGGGTCACAAGGAGTCGGACACAACTGAGCGACTGAACTGAACTGAACTGAAAAGCAGTGTGATTCCCCTGGAGGAGGAAATGGCAAACTACTCCAGTATTCTCTGGAACATCGCATGGACAGAGGAGCCTGGTGGACTACAGTCCATGGGGGTCACAAAGAGTCAGATAAGGCCTGGCATGCTCACACAATGAAAAGACTGCTACACTGAGAATCAGGACGCATTTTTAACTTTACCTTACTTAGAAGTTAGAAGTGTTGGTCACTCAGTTGTGTCTGACTCTTTGCGACCCCATGGACTGTATAGCCCGCCAGGCTCCTCTTTCCGTGGGGTTCTCCAGGCATGAATACTGAAGTGGGTTGTGATGCCCTTTTCCAGGGGATCTTCCTGACCCAAGGATCAAACCCAGGTCTCTGACTTTGCCGGCAGATTCTTTACCATCTGAGACATCAGGGTATTTTAGAGCAAAGTTTAGGTTAATATCTTTGAAAAAAGAGGCATTTTTTTCTTCACCTGTAAAGCTAAAGAGTTAAACTTTGAATACTTTTTAAGATTATTTCCAGTTTATCTGACATCCTGTAAGCTTTTAATTCTAAAGAGTTGCCTTTCTAGAAGATGAAGTATTTTATTAGTCATTGTATATTATTTCCGCACTGTAGGAATTTTGAAAGCTGTGTTTCTGTAACTACTCAGTCAGCATTTAATATAGGACCCATATCCCTCTATATACTTTTGCTTTCTAAAATTGATCTCAGCCTATACTGACCTCTCATCTCTTCCCCATTTTCCAATCAGAATGTCCCAGAATGTGTTTTATACTTTTTTACTTCATGGAGATGCCCTTTCTGTGCATTCTTTTCCATTCCCTAGCCACTTTGAGCTCCTATAACATTTTGTTTATAGTTATTTTGGCCTTGTATGGTAGCTATTTATGTGTTATGTTATGCTTTATATGAGACTGTAAATGCTTTAAAGGAAGATATTTATTTTTCATCATCTTATTACTGATTCACACACATAGTTCTTTTCATACAAATCATGTGTTAATTAATATTTGTAGACCTAAATTTGTAAGATGGTTAGTGCCAGATACAGTCAGTGGCTGTGAATGGTGAAAAATCATCAGGGTAATAAGGAAGTGAACTTACTCATTCTGAATTAAAGCAGTGTTTCCACCATCTATGCTGCCAGCAAACATTTGTATTCCATGGTCACTCATGTACAATTTATTCCAGCCTCCTAACCATTTATTCTTAGTGACACATCTAAATACTTAATGCTTTTTTCTCTCTCTCTGTAACCCACTTGACTCCTGGCCTTCATTCATCATTGTAGTTTAGCACTGCCTTAGCAATGGCACCCCACTCCAGTACTCTTGCCTGGAAAATCCCATGGATGGAGGAGCCTGGTAGGCTGCAGTCCATGGGGTCTCTAAGAGTCAGACACGACTGAGCGACTTCACTTTCACCTTTCACTTTCATGCACTGGAGAAGGAAATGGCAACCCACTCCGGTGTTTTTGCCTGGAGAATCCCAGGGACGGGGGAGCCTGGTGGGCTGCCGTCTGTGGGGTCGCACAGAGTTGGACATGACTGAAGCGACTTAGCAGCAGTAGCAGCAGCAGCAAGCTTTTAATAGTATCTAATTTTTTTAAACACATTCTTGCTTTGATTTTTATATACTTCCCTTTCTTTTACCTCCTTGATCTTATTCATAGGCTTATCAGCTTTAATTTTCTATTGCTTTTTGTACTCTATTTTTATTTCTTTTTGCTTGCTCTTTTACTTTTGAGAAATTCATCCTTTATTTCTTAAAGGCAAATGCTCTTTGATTACTGTCTTCAGGTAAAGGTGTCTTAGAATCAGACTAAGGTTGGGAGTTGATGGTGGAATTGCTGACCATCAACTCTGGAAGAGCCAAAGTTAGCTCTGTTAGACTAGTACTCCTCTATCTTTTCAGTGGGAGACTATCTGTGGTGGCAGTGCCAGCACCAGAGTATGTAATACTGATTACAAAAGGTGCCAAATTTTCATGGGCATTTTTACAGGTGGACTTTTGTGGGGGGGTGATACGTGAATTGTAGAGTTATCAAAGAACTTCAGAATGGTTGTGTTGGGCGTGGGTGAATTGGTAGAGATGATTCCCTCCCAGCCTTTGGATTAAATAATTTTTCACCCTTCAGTTAATTATTGCTACAGATGAATGGTTGGTTTGGATTGAATAAAAGAACAAAGGGCAATAAGACAATGAGTAAAAAACTGAAAAGAGACAGGAAAAGTAAAAGATGTAAGGTAAAAAGTTGCCTAACTTTGTGCCACTTGAAATCAATAGTGTTTATTGAAGATTCTTAGGAACATTATGTTAGACAAAGGGAAGTTGAAAAGATAATGTGAGAAAGTATCTGAGAGGAAAGTTTTGTTGGATTAAATTTAAAACTATGCTGTTTTCAGTTCTATTTTTATTGCACGTCAATCTCTTAAAAGTTTACTCTAACTTAATATTTAAGTTGGATATTGTATTTGTGTAACAGGGAAGAGGAGCTTATTGATTCCTTAAGAAGCATATTGATGTTTAAATAGCTTTTCTTAGAAAGCATTTGGATACTTTTATTAACATAATATCCCTTTAAAGACATAAAAGGAAAAGTATGCATTCTCCATCCTGTTCTATCAGAGATGGTAAACAGGGAGTATCCAGGGCTCTCTGATATTTGCAGTAGAAACATTTAATAGTAGAGAACAAAACTACTTGTAGACTTAAGAAAGTAATTTTGGTTAACTTTGATTTTAGAAAATATTAAGCCATTTATTTTATTTTAACAGGTATCTTTCAGATGAAGGCATTGAAGCTTGTACAAGTTCTCCTGACAAAGTCAATGTAAATGACATCATCCTGATTGCTCTCAATGTAGGTTTTATTTATTAACTTATAAACATTTAGAATCTGGAAGCTATATTTATGAAAAATATCTCATAGAATAAACTGGCTCTTATAAAGTGGAGAACGTCTTTCATTTTTATTGTCCATTTCAAGTTGCAGTGATGTTTGTTGAATTTGGTAATCTTATATAAGCCAATTATTAGAAATATATATTTCTTTAATGTCTATTATACGAAATCAGTGAAAAAGGGAAAAGTGCAATTAAAACTTTTTCACCTTATGATCAGTTATAGAATTTCATTACATTTATAGTAGCTATGTAATAGCAGTAAAAACTGATCATATTCATAGAAACAAATTGATATTGAATTTACATACAAACTAGCTAGGTTACAGCTTCTTGACAGTTGTATTTTTTATTTTGAAGTAACTTTTCCTGTTGATCAAAGTAGTATATACTGTACAGTATGACTACTGCAGAAAATACAGAAAAATAAGAAAGCCCAATAATTACTGTTAATGTTTTGATACATTTTTCTTCCCTAGCTCTCTCCCTTTACCAATCTATTTAGCAGTGTCTTTTTTATAATTGAGATTGACTTTTAGATTTTTTTTGAAGAGTTATAAAAATTGTTTGAAGTACAGATGTGATTAAATGAATATTCTTTTTTCAATCTTGTGGTTACCCTAGTGGGAATTTTTTTCTTACTGCCTTTACAATCACAGTCTATTAAACAATGAAATTTATATGCTATGTTGTATAATCAATGAAATTCAGAAGAGAATTACTGTCTGACAAATCCATTATGTCACTGCAAAGTAGGTTTAGCATAAAGCAGAAAGGGTGGCAACTGATAAGAACATATGAAATATAAATTAATATATAACTATAACTTTTTCTTTTCCAATTACTGAAAATTTTATTTATATAATTAAATGTGAATTTAAACATAGAATTTATATATTGAAATTTATCATTTTTTTAGCAGCTTGCAGTTTTATTCAGTAAGACAAACAGGTTTTTTAGAAATTATGTGTGTTACCCATGACTACAGATGGGGATATTTATTAGACATTTTATCTTTCCTTGACTTGCACCCAAATTAGTGAATTTTATTTTCAGAAAATGTTACAAAGAATCCCAGTTTATTTCTTTGTTCACTAAAAGCAAAAGACCTAAATAGGAAAAAGGCTTTGTGACAGTCTTCTCTTCTTATTGATATTTATATATGTAGGTAAATAGCATTGAGCTATCTAAAAATTGGGTAAGAAACTAAATAAAATAAGTCAACACAAAGTATTTGACCTGGTATACATAAGAGGTACATGATGATTATTAGTGAATTAACTTGTCTTTATAATTTTCTTTAAAATATATAAATAGTCCAGTCCAAAGCTATCATGCTGTGTAATAGAATTAAAGAAATACTTTTAATAAGGATGAAGTCTATACCAGACAAGTAGTCTAATTTTCAAGTTCTTAAACTTTGAAGTAAAATCAGTCACATACAGTATTTCTGTTGAAATTTTTTAACTTGTGAGTGATTGCAGGATGTTAATCCCTAATTGAGAAAGACTTGCATTATTGATTTTTATATATAACTTACTACATATTGGGAGAATAATCCATGCACAAGCTTTCTTACCTTCTCTTCCTCCTATGGGGAACACACTGAATTTGTTCTTTTATCTAGCAGTGAACAAAGCAATAGTATGTATGTAGAGTGTTTCCTGCCCAGGAAAGTCCATTAGGCTTTTATTGGGCTGTTCAAAAATGTACTCTCTGCCTAGAATGCAACAAAATTCTAGACATCTCCCCTTGAAAGCAGGTGTTCACCATATCACATTGTTAATACAAATAATTTAGGCCGTGGGCCACATTTTCAGTTAGGGAATGGTTCTGGTACCAAGTTCCCAGATGCCAGCTTAGGGCCAACTTTGTAAGTGGGCCCTTCTAAAGGTAGCAGCCTTAGAGGTGCTATGTAACTCTTTTTAGCATGGATTAGTATGTTGAAAGGTGGGAGCTTTCTTAATTTTTACTCTGTAGAATGAGGAGTAAGGATTTTAAGAATAATATAGAAATTCAGCATGGAGTTTTGAATTCCTGCATTATTCAGAGCAAAATTAAGTGATAGTCTAGTCTTAAATTAGTAAATAATGTGTAATAGTAAAAATTTTAAAAGATTGTTTTAAAATTTCTTTTAATATTCTGTATAGTATAAAATGCTCTGCCAAATAGATACTCTGCTGAACTTATTTGAAGAAATAAGTCAGGAATGTTGTTTGTGTGTGCACACATGCATCTTATAGGTTAAATATTTCTCTTGAATAATTAGTTATTCACTATAAATGCATTTTTGGACCCAGCTATTCTAGTGATCCTGATATAATGGCATCTGAATCATAGAATTAACTTTGATTTTAGGATGTTTAAATATTTGGTAGGTCATTTTCATCTTGCTAAAAGAACAATGAAATAATCTTCCTTATATGTGTGTATGATACTTTAAAAGTTCTGTGAACTTTGACTACATTGTTTCTTTCAGCATGACAACAACTTTGGAAGATAGAATTGTTAATATATTTTTGATCTTATGGAGGAATAAATTATCTGGATTTAGAGAATTTCTGACATGTCATATTAGTTATAATATACAGTAAATTGAAGTTTAGAATTTTAGTCTAGTGCTTATTTCTATAATACTTTATGTAAATGCCTCATTTTATTTTACATTTTATAACTAGTGATAAAATCAGAAATGAAGGACCATGATGTATCATAAAATTTGTATATATTCTGTTTCTTATATGTGTTTAAATATTTCAGCTTTTCTGTGACTTTCAAAATAGTGATTTTTTATGAACTTAGTTGTATTATTTACTTGTTACATGCATTCAGATAATAACAGTATGCGTGTTTTATATTCAGTAAACATTATAGCTAACACTTATTAAATGCTTATTCTTTGTAAGTCATTGTGCTTAGTGCTTCATATGTATTATTTAATCTTCAAAACAGTGAAATGCCAGGATAAGAATTTTTTCCCCATATATTGCTTAGTATTTTCAAAGTAAAAATGCATGCAACTTGAGGTTTGGTTTATAGTTCTTTCACTCTGTTATTGGAGACTGTACAAAGGATAAATCTGAAACATTGTTAAATATTTGGATATGGGGCTTAGTTTGCCTGGGAGTTCCATTCAGTGAATTGTACTTTAGGAATGATCCTTGCATTACATTGAGAAATAAAAGTCATGGTAGTAAAAAGACTGGAAAGGATTTGTGAGGGTTGTATAATATGTATTCTTTTTTCTTAAGCTGACTGTATGTGGATATTTCAAGTGAAATTATATTATTGTAGGTATTCAAAGGCAATGGCACCCCACTCCAGTACTCTTGCCTGGAAAATCCCATGGACGGAGGAGCCTGGTAGGCTCCAGCCCATGGGGTCGCTAAGAGTTGGGCACGACTCAGCGACTTCGCTTTCACTTTTCACTTCTATGCATTGGAGAAGGAAATGGCAACCCACTCCAGTATTCTTGCCTGGAGAATCCCAGGGACAGAGGAGCCTAGTGGGCTGCCGTTTATGGGGTCGCACAGAGTCAGACACGACTGAAGCGACTTAGCAGCAGCAGCAGCAGCAGGTGTTCAAAGAAGACTATCCTATTTCTCTATGTGTTATCCTTTTATAAATAATACAGTAATTGTAATCATCTATTGATAGTATTTTTGCCTTAAGTCTAACATAAATTTCTCCCTTAAAATTTTTGTGATTAAATGCATTCTGAGTCTCTTTTCTCTTGCTCTTGAGACAATGAAGAGCTCTGTTTACTGTTATTTAAGGAATTAAAAAAAAGTACAAATTTAGTTATTGAACTAACCTCACTGTCTCAAGCATCAAGATAATTTCTTAGCTTAAATAATTAGGCCTTTTTCATGAGTAGTATTTAGTTTTCTTCTGAATAAATTTCTTACTATTCCTTTAGTTTTCACTTCTTAAGACTGAATCCTTAAAAATTTTATGTAGACTGTGTGTGTAGTTGAAGTTTTGTTTTTGCATCAGAAATGCTATAGCTTTGTTTATCTTAGTCCTTTTTATGTTTTGCTTTGGTTTGTTGAGTAATAGGTGCATCTGGATTTTCGTGTAGTCAGTCTTTTGTTCACCAGCTTCTATTTCTGAAATTTGTTTAATAAGCAAATGAAATGTTTTTACTACAGTACAGTCTTACTGTGACTTCCTGCTTTTGTAGTAAAGAATATTCTCTGGGATATTTGTATGTTATGTAGCTTTATGTTAGGAGTATCACAGCCTATAGAGTACTGTACTTTCATGTCTCTGCATATCAAAGTTATATAGAATTTAGTTGTCGAAAATATACTCTGTTTGTTCAAAGTAGTCATTTGGTTTTGGATTGTGACATTAATTTCTTACTAAGTCTATATAGTTTACATAAAATCAAGTTTTAGATTTTAATAAAAGGGTACCCAGAGAAATACTACCAGATGTAAGTAAGGCCTTATATATTACTGTTTAATTTACTGGTGTACTTTAAACAGTGTATATATGGGACTGAAAATGGTTGATTTTTACATATATAGATCTCATAATCAGTTGAAATACAAGCTACATTTAACATATAGTTAAATTCTGTTACTCAGACCTTAACTAATTTTATCTTTGTTTGTGAGTGAGATTAGATTTAGAGTCATTTTTCTCTAATTTTATTTTAATAATAATATTTTTATTTTAGACAGACTTGAGAACAATTGGCAAGAAATTCCTCCCCAGTGACATCAATGGTGGAAAGGTAGAAAAGGTAAAGAAAAATGTTAACTTCCTAAATTATGTTAAGTACAATAAATATGAACATCTACTAAATTATTGGAATTATTTTTTGTCAAGGAAGACTACAACTTCAAAATATTTTGGAGGGAACAAGTCACACAGTTATCATTTTAGTGACTTCCTATACATATGGAAAATTATTAAAACAAACTTTTAAACTTTTGGTGACTTTTCAACATTAAAAAAATACTCTTGTCTTAGGAATTATAACTGTGACACACTTATTTACGTGTGAGACTTACCAGATATTGGAATTCAGAGGACCTTTTTGTATCTTTTTATTTTAGTATCTGTTACCATATTTATTTAATGAACTTATTGATATAGAAGTATAAGACTGTGAGAGAATGTTAGGAACAGTTTGGCAAAGCTGTGCATTTGGTTACTGCTATCATTTTTCATAACTTATGTATTTATGTTATGAATTTTTTCAGTGATTTTTTGAAATACAAGGATACAATTTTTGGATTTTAGATGCCAACTAGTCAGTCTTTTGGAGAAGGCAGTGGCACCCCACTCCAGTACTCCTGCCTGGAAGATCCCATGGATGGCAGAGCCTGGTAGGCTGCAGTCCATGGGGTCGCTAAGCGTGGGACACACCTGAGTGACTTCCCTTTCACTTTTCACTTTCACGCATTGGAGAAGGAAATGACAACCCATTCCAGTGTTCTTGCCTGGGGAATCCCAGGGACAGGGGAGCCTGGTGGGCTTCTGTCTATGGGGTCGCACAGAGTCGGACATGACTGAAGCGACTTAGCAGCAGCAGCAGCAGTTAGTTTTTTACTTCTTATTCATTTATATTCAATTTCTTCTTTTTATTTGAAAATAATGCAAACTGTGTCAATCAAAAATTTTATATATGCTGTTGCTCACTTTTTGAATTATTAATGAACATCTTTATAATTTGAAATACTTTGAATGTGTATGTTTTGAGTTTGAGTAAGTATTCTTATCATTTTAATACTCACGTATTTAAGATAGTTGCTATACCTTAGATGTTTTAAATTTTAGATAATTTCAAAAAGTCTATAATGTATCAACATTTTTCACATTTTCTAAATGTTGGTCCTCATATGTGATAGGTGGTAGTCATTTAGCTGGAAAGAGAACAAGAGTTTATAATCTGCCCTAGCTTTTGAAGCAGATACTCAAGAGAAGAGAGTTCTACAGACTCCTCAGCAATTCATTTTAATGTTTAACAATATTCTATGTAAGCGAATTTAATTGTATTTTAATCTAAATTTCTTATGTTGCAACTTAAGTCCGTAATATCTTCTTTATCTTCCCTCAGGGAAGTGGAGAACATCTGGTTACCTTCCTTTGTGAATAATTCTTCATATACTTGAATCTTGTAAATGTCACTGCTACAGGTTTCTTTTTGTTAAAACCATCTATCTTGGTTCCTCTGTTTATTCTGTCTCCGGCGTTCCATTCATCTTCATTGCTCTTCTCAGAGTCCTCTCCAGTTCCTTGCATTTCATTTTCTGGTTATGGTAGTAGTTCTGACCTCAGTGTGCATCAGAGTCATCCTGAGGCCTGCTACAACACAGAGTGCCAGCTTCCCACCTCGCCCACTGCCATGTTTCTGACTCCACTGAACTGGGAAAGAGCCTGAGAATTTGTACTTTGAACAGGTTTCTGTGGGATGTTGATTCAGCCAATCTGGGAAACATACTTAGAGAACCTCTAGGGTGTAGAACTCCAAATTAGGCAGCAGTCTTGGACAGGTCTGATGAATGCAACAGTTCCTCACAGAAGAAGTAACGAGTATCAAAGCAGTGCCTGCATATCCTTACACTAGTCTATTTAAGAAAACTAGCATTCTGGATTATTGATTTTCCATTTTTTCTTTTTCTGTCTTTAAGGACTCTCAGAACCTACCACTGTTAAAAGCTCACAGGGAAAGGTACTGCGAGAGTTTTCTCCGCTTTCTCCAACTTCTCAGAGCATTTTTGCTTCAGAAAATTTTATAAGTAGTCTCTTTAGAATTTCCTTTGAATATAGCTAACAGCAACAAGATATAACTTAGAATATTTGAATCTAGAATTTTCTATACCAAATTTTATCCTTTGAATTATTCTTAATGCTCATGTGGCTTTAGTTTATGAGTGGCTTTAGTAAAATGAGAAGATACAAAATAAGCCCTTTCACATGAAACAGAAATTGAGTGAGCCCTTTTCACATGAAACAAATCTCTGTTCCTCAGATTTGATTATATTTTCCCTTTCATTACCTGCTTCTGATACCAAATATAATTCTCTTCACAGTATTAGTGAAGATGTTTTGAAAATTAATTTTAATAGAAGTTTTAGAAGCCAACCCACTGGAGTTACTCATTTGTCTTTGGTTAAAATTTCATACATTATATAAAAATATATCTCCAATACTTTGGCCACCTGATGTGAAGAACTGGCTCATTAGAAAAGACCCTGATGCTGGGAAAGATTGAAGGCAGGAGGAGAAGGGGACAACAGAGGATGAGATGGTGGGATGGCATCACCAACTCAATGGACATGAGTGTGAGCAAGCTCCGGGAGTTGGTGATGGACAGGGAGGCCTCGCATGCTGCAGTCTGTGGGGGTCACAGAGTCGGACACAACTGAGCAACTGAACTGAACTGCTTTTAGGCAATAATAAATGTTTAAGTAATATATATTTTTGACATGAATTACTTGTGCTCTTTGTCTATAAAGTAAGACTAAAACAGTAAAAGTTACTTTATTTGTGCCTTTATCGGAATGCTTTATTACCCAGCACTTTAGCATGTTATTGGTGACAGAATCATTAAGACATGGCTCTAGACACTAAATTATGTATAACTGTTGCTTAAAATAAATTTTAAATAAAAAATTTAAAATAAAATTTAGTTTAATCTGTGAATAAGATAAGCAGAGTATTTGAATAAGTAATCTACCTGTTCCTTGATCATGTCAGATTTTGGTATTAAATAATAATATTTTCTAATTTTCTTTTAATAATAATAAAAAAAAGAATGAAAGAACTGGATTACCTAGTGATCTTCCAAACAAAACATGCTGGAAACTAATTGCAAAAACTAATTTAGAAAATTTAAAGTGTGAGATAGATTAGCTATCTCAGGAAGCAGAGACAGTTTTGATGAGCTTCAGATACAATGTGGAGAGGGAGAATAAAAAAATTCTGGTAACATACTGGATGGATACAGATTTTAGAATTTTTCAGCTGGACTTAAATCCTTATTCTTCCACTTATATTTTTGTGACTTCTGTAAAGTTATTTAATCTTGCCAGATTTTAATTTTCTCATCATTCAAATGCTGTCTCCTTTATGACATTGAAGAATTAAATGAAAACCTGTGTGACTACATTGTAAATGTAGTGCAATGTGTATGACAAATATTGAGCATTATGAGACATTTAGGATGGTGTTTTTGTCCTGGACATCTAAGAATGCATGAATATTTATTACCTGACTTGGGTATCTTGTTACTGAGAGATCTCCAAGTGAAAGTGAAAGTCGCTCAGTTGTGTCCAGCTCTTTGTGACCCCATGGACTATACAGTCCATAGAATTCTCCAGGCCAGAATACTGGAGTGGGTAGTCTTTCCCTTCTCCAGGTATCTCCCAACCCAGGAATTAAACTGGGGTCTCCTGCATTGCAGGCTGATACTTTACCAACTGAGCTATCAGGGAAAAACGGAATCCAGTAAATGAGGTAATGTGAATAGATGCTTCATTATTGACTGTGTTTTGGCCCCAATCCCTAATGCAGAACTTTATTGCTTGAGCTAAGTTGATCTTAGTACAATGGAATCAAAGTAGGCCAGAGTCCTTCTCTGACAATTTCCACTAAGTTTTATGCCAGCCAGTGATATTACTACTTCTAAGAGAGACGAAGCCAAAGCAAAAGGAATTTGAGAGCATTTGCCCCAGCTTTAAGAAGCTAATACTTAATGAGCAAAAGAAGAGAGAAGGCTGTCTTTTTACAAGCTACTTCCATTAGTCAAGCGTGGGCGCTTTTAAAGGGCTGTAGTCCTGTGTCTTCCAACTCTCTTGGAAGCCTATTTATTAGGTCCAGGGCTCCATACAATGTACTAGAGATTCCTCAAGACAGGAGCAGTAATGCTTTTTAGAGGTAAATTAAAGGAATGTAGAGAAGAGTCTTCAAACTTCCTCTCCTGAGAAGTCAAAAGTAAATGCTTATGATGATGCTGTGTATTGTTATTATCATAATTAATAAGACTTAGATATGGCATTTTCAGCATTTGGAAAGGAGGCATGGAGAAGGCTATGGTTTGATAAGAGAGATGGCAGTAGTTAGGAGAAGACAGTTAATCCTGGAACACTGAATCGACATCTTTTTTGCTGTAAAGACAAACTGGGACCTTCAGAAGGGCATTGTTACCTAGAGTTTGAAACTGAAGTTTTAAATTCTATTAATTATCACTGATTATTTTGGGAGGAAGTAAGATGGCAAACTCTTGAGAGTCCCTTGGACTGCAAGGAGATCCAGCCAGTCCATTCTGAAGGAGATCAGCCCTGGGATTTCTTTGGAAGGAATGATGCTGAAGCTGAGACTCCAGTACTTTGGCCGCCTCATGCGAAGAGTTGACTCATTGGAAAAGACTCTGATGCTGGGAGGGATTGGGGGCAGGAGGAGAAGGGGACGACAGAGGATGAGATGGCTGGATGGCATCACTGACTCGATGGACGTGAGTCTGAGTGAACTCTGGGAGTTAGTGATGGACAGGGAGGCCTGGCGTTCTGCGATTCATGGGGTCGCAAAGAGTCAGACACGACTGAGAGACTGATCTGATCTGATCTGAAGATGGCAAAAATTACAAGTTAACTTTGTTTTTAATTAATGTAATAGTTTTGTGCACATTTCTTTTCTCTTCCCTCCCATTCACTTTTTAATAGTATTTTGCAGTTCACATGTTTTCTCAATAAGGTTGCTCATAACTTTGATGCAAGGGTTTCAGACAAATTTAAAAAAGTGGTGAGAGTGAGAATATGATGACTTTTCTCCAGGCTTCTAAGCCTAAGCTAGATTTTCCTGTAGGCAGTTTGTGTTTAATTTTTAGGCCATAAAATTTTTTTAGCATGAAGCAATATGTGCCAGGAAAGCCATATGCTGCAATTTTTGAATTTTTCAGGGCAGGCTTTGTATTTCTAGATATGACAGGGCCGTAGAATATTTAGCTTCTCAGCTAAAAATCATGGAAAAAAGTCATGACAGAAAGGAAGTAAAACATATACTTACTGTAAAACTGTTTAATATTTTTTGTATTCTTTTTCAAGTTTGATATTTTGCTTGTAGTTATTTTCATAGCTTTGCCTTTGAACCAAGATGTAGAAGTTAATTATAAAATATAGGTTAATGTAAAAATGCTTTATTACCAATCCAGGTATGTGAGGACTTTTATGCATTATTGTGGAGCCCTAACAGGAAAGGCTTTTCAGATCTGTGGGGTTTTTTCCATCTAAGTTCTAGGACTGACAGTTTGTATGTGCCTTTCTAAAGACCTAATTTTGGGGATAAAATTGACCTTCTCAAAGCCGCAGCAACACCAACATCAACCACAAGATGGCTTCACTGGCTTAAAATTCAAACTGAATGCCCTCTTACTGACAGTATAGAACTTGGATGTTTTTAAAAAGAAAAATAATTGAAAAATGTTTTTAAGTTTTAATTTAAATAAATTGTATCATGTTTCATATGTTAATCTTTTATGTGCTAAATAATATGATTTACCAGTGTTTCTTTTAGTGAGTTATTAAAATTAAAAATGAATTTTTAATTTGAGAAGAAAATGATTACTGAAACTGATTTTACCATGCTTTATTTACAAGTGCTTATTGGTAGTTATTAGTAGGACTTCTGTGGAGTTTAAAAACAGTGCACAAAGCAATATGTATAGAATATATATTAGACTGATACTCTGATAATTGAAAAACAAACTGTTCATTTTGTTTTAATTCTCTCAGAGAACAAACAGCTATAGAGGTGAAGGATGGAAATAGGAAAATGACACACTGGCAGGAGTGTTACTTTTGACTGGAGTCTCACAATGTTTTTCTTGTAATTGGTTGGCTGCAATTACTTTGATTGAATAAGAGCAAATTATGTGCTGTGCTATTACTTTGATGTATAAATCGATGCTTTTTCAGGCGATCTCAAGGGAAAACCTATTCAAGGTTATGGTCTTTTTGTCAGTTACTAGAAGAAGGCGATGGCACTCCACTCCAGTACTCTTGCCTGGAAAATCCCATAGACGGAGGAGCCTGGTAGGCTGCAGTCCATGGGGTCGCGAAGAGTCGGACACGACTGAGCAACTTCACTTTGACTTTTCACTTTCATGCATTGGAGAAGGAAATGGCAACCCACTCTAGTGTTCTTGCCTGGAGAATCCCAGGGACGAGGGGGCCTTGTGGGCTGCCGTCAATGGGGTCGCACAGAGTCGGACACGACTAAAGTGACTTAGCAGCATCAGCAGCAACAGGCATTTAAAATGCCTTGTTTTTAAATTTTCTAAGGGGTAGAAACTTTTAGATCTTCTAGTATATACCATATTATGACTCAGAAAGTTTTTCTTTTATTATTATTTATTTATCTGTTTAAACTCTTGATGTATATGAATATCCCTTGAAAAATTTGAGATCAGGATTAGGGACTGCCTTTCCAAAGCTATTTCTTTCAATTCCTTTTGCTTTTAACCTGTTTCCTTCTTGACCTTTTTTGGTACAAGCCCCTAACTTACCTAGGAGAACTCTAGTTTTCGGTAAACACATCTCCTCTGTCTTTATTGAGAACCTACTTTATGACAGGTCCCATGTTAAATAGTTTATCTGTGTAATCTTCAGAACAGCACTGAAAAGTAGAAATTATTATCAACTTTGGTTTTACTTTAGAGATTAGGGAATTACAGCTTGTCTAAAATCATAGTTTTTTGTTGCTATAGGACCTTAATAATTGCTATGTGAGTGGGATGTTCTTCTCTCAACTGCCTTGCAAACTGCTGTTTAGTCTTCAAATTCTAACTTGAATGCCATGTTCTTCTAATTTTCTTGGTCTCTTTTGAACAGAATGAATTTTTAAGAATTAATATTCCCATTGCCCGTTTTACCTACATGTTTTTAGTATGTAATAAATTTTATTATAGTTTTAGGATGTGTAATAGAAAGAAGACAGAGTTTGGTGTTAGGCATATCTTAGTTTGAATTCTAATTCTTCCTCTTCTGGCTGACTAACCTCTGTTAAAATACTTTGCTTTCAATTTTCCCATTTAAGACATGCAAATGATCCTAATATACTTTTCGGTTCTGGAGGTAAATTAACTTATGTAAAAATACTGCCACATTTTCTGGTGTATTTGCTAAGTGCTAAATAAATTATAGTAAAAAACTATGGTAAAAAAAAAAAAAAACACAGGGAATTTATTTATCAAACAATTTTTGAATGTATATTTGTGCTTAGTGCAGGGGCTTTGAGATCAACAGGACAATCCCTGCCTACTAGTAAGAAATCAAGAAACCAACAGTTATCAGTATAGTAGAACAAATGCTGTGTATGTATAAGGAAGGGATGGCTATCTCAGCTTGACGAGCTTAGTGTGATGAGGTGGAGAGATTGCTTCTCTTGCTAGATTGTTAGTTTTTAGGCTTGTAATTCTCAGTAAGAGAATTATAGGCAGATCCCTAATTGGGGGTATATTTAATATCTTAAAATGGGAAGGTATATTTGGTGTGTGTTTAAAGATAATATATGTATACACATTCATACACACATTATTTCTATTTTGATAATAAAGCTACCAAAGTAAGATTTTTTTTGATACAAACTATAGAAAATAACATTTGACAAAATCTTCTTGGCTGATAAAAATATATGCAAGATAAATATAGATAACATTTATGATTCCTAGAACCTGAATCTTTTCCTTTGTTTGGGGGAGTTTCCCATTTTCAAAGTCTTCGTGGTGTAGAAGAAAATGCCAGTTGCTTTTCCCCAGCATCCTTTGCACCTATGCTGTGGACATGGACCTCAGCTCTATTAGTCAGGTATAGCTGCACAGGATATGGGTTAGTTGTACAGAAAAGCAGGAACCGTGGTTTTCTCTGGTAGTAGTAGAAGCTACAGCAAGATTGATAGCTACAGGAGTGCTGGGGTCAGTGTCCAGGGATTGATAGCACAAGGAATAGAGCTAGATGCTTGAGTGTGTTGAATCTAGCTTATTCCATCTTATGAATGTTGATTATCAGCATTTCTTCCCTGATTAGAGGTCAGTAGTTGAAATCAGCTATGTTGTTGTTCAGTCACTCAGTCGTGTCCAACTCTTTGTGACCCCATGGACTGCAGCATGCCAGGCTTCCCTGTCCTTCACCACTTCCTGGAGTTTGCTCGAACTCATGTCCATTGTGATGCCATCCAACCATCTTATCCTCTGTCATCCCCTTCTCCTCCTGCCTTCAATCTTTCCCAGCATCAGGGTCATTTCCAGTGAGTCGGCTCTTTGCATCAGGTAGACAAAGTGTTGGAGCTTCAGCTTCAGCGTCAGTCTTTCTAGTGAATATTCAGGGTTGATTTCCTTTAGGACTGACTAATTTGAATTTAGCTATGGAAATTGGCAAATGCTACAAATTAGAGCTTCTTCTTTATTATTCATATCCGAAATTGTTTCATCACCACACCACTGCCATCAAACCAATTCTGTGGTTTGATTTTCAATTTTACTTGCTGTGAAACCTACAGACCTAGTTCTCTAATCTTCCTGCCACTTCTGTAAACTACCCAATGTCTTACTTTCAAAATGTTAGGTAAATTACTTGAGCAATTTAAATATAATGTTTGATATATGCTAACATATATACTGGTGTATATATACCAGTAAAAGTCTTTGACTGTGTAGATCACAACAAACTGTGGAAAATTCTTCAAGAGATGGGAATACCAGACCACCTGACCTGCCTCCTAAGAAATCTGTATGCTGGTCAAGAAGCAACAATTAGAACCGGACATGGAACAACAGACTGGTTCCAAATTGGAAAGGAGTATGTCAAGGCTATATATTGTCACCCTGCTTATTTAACTTGTATGCAGAGTACATCATGCAGAATGCTGGGCTGGATGAAGCACAAGGTGTAATCAAAATTGCTGGGAGAAATGCCAATAACCTCAGATACGCAGATGGTACTACCCTAATGGCAGAAAGCAAAGAAGAGCTGAAGAGCCTCTTGATGAAAGTGAAAGAGGAGAGTGAAAAATTTGGCTTAAAATTCAACATTCAGAAAACTAAGATCATGGCATCCAGTCCCATCACTTTATGGCAAACAGATGAAACAATGGAAACAGTGACAGACTTTATTTTTCTGGGCTCTAAAATCACTGCACGTGGTGACTGCAGCCATGAAATTAAAAGAAAATTGATCCTTGGAAGAAAAGTTTTGACCAACCTAGACAACATATTAAAAAGCAGAGATGTTACTTGACCAACAAATGTTCATCTAGTCAAGGCTATGGTTTTTCCCGTGGTCATGTATGTATGTGAGAGTTGGACTTTAAAGAAAACTGAGCGCCGAAGAATTTATGCTTTTGAACTGTGGTGTTGGAGAAGACTCTTAAGAGTCTCTTGGACAGCAAGGAGATCAAACCAGTCAATCCTAAAGGAAGTCTGTCTTGACTATTCATTGGAAGGACTGATGTTGAAGCTGAAACTCCAATACGTTGTCCACCTGATGTGAAGAACTGACTCATTGGAAAAGATCCTGATGCTGGGAAAGATTGAAGGCAGGAGGAGAAGGGGATGACAGAGGATGAGATGGTTGGATGTAATCACCAACTCGATGGACATGAGTTTGAGCAAGCTTCGGGAGTTGGTGATGGACAGGGAAGCCTGTCGTGCTGCAGTCCATGGGGTCGCAAAGAGTGTGACTCGACTGAGTGACTGAACAGTTTGTCTGTTGTAACATGCTTCAGATAGCTCTAACGTATGTCCATTTGTAAGTATCTGATATTCATTGATTTTTCTCTTTTGTATAATAGTAAACGAATCCCTGGTGGCTCAGATGGTAAAGGTCTGCCTCCTATGCCGGAGATAGAAGTTTGATCCCTGGGTTAGGAGGATCCCCTGGAGACGGAAATGGCAACCCACTCCAGTATTCTTGCATGGAGAATCCCACGGACATAGGAGCCTGGCAGGCTCCAGTTCATGGGGTCCCAAAGAATCAGACACTACTGAGCAAATTCACTTTCCTTTCCTTTAAACTATTTAAACATACATAGTTTATTCATTTTCTTGTTGATGGATATTTAAATGTGTTTCTTTTTTTCCTCTTTTTTTCTTTAAATAATAGATGCAGTACTACTGCTTCTAGGAACAAACATATATTTTTCCTGGTGCACGTTCCCTTATATTCTTAAGGGAATATAATGAGGAATTGAGTCATTGTATGCTAGAATAAGCCAGCATTCAACTTTACCAGATAATGCCAAATTATTTTTCAAAGTGGTTGTACTAATTTGTATTACCATCAGTAGTGTATGCAGATCCCATTGATCTGTGTCTTTTGTGGCACTTGATATTATGAAATTTTTATAATTTTGGGGTTGTAAAATATGTTATTCTTCTTCAGGCTATTCTGTTCCTAATGGCCCCCTTCCCCAAGAAAGATTTTACAATCAGATGATGAAGTTTGTTAAAATGGGTCAGAGTTTTGATTGAAATTGTGTTGAATCTGCATATGAGCTTAAAGACAGTTGATGTCTTTATGATTACTGTTAATAATTATTAGTGAAATGCTGGTTAGCTGCCTTTCTAAAGAGGAAAAAATAAAGGCCTTATATGTAGTATTTGCCACTATTTTTAATATAAAAATTCCTGCAATGGATGATTATAAGCTCTACCAGCCAACCTTTTTGACACCAGGGGTCGGTTTAGTGGAGGAGATGGTTTCAGGATGATTCTCTCTCATAAGTGGGGGGTGCAACCTAGATCCGTCACATGCACAGTTCACAGTTGGTTTCTTGCTCCTGTGGGAATCTCACGCCCCTGCTGATCTGGCAGGAGGTGGAGCTCAGTTGGTAATGCCAGTGTGGAGAGGAGCCTGACTGCAGTACATGGAGTCACTGAAGAGTCGGACACCACGTAGTAACTAGACAGCAGTAACTCTCGTTGCGGGGCACAGGCTCTGGGTGCATGGGCTTCAGCAGTTGTGATGCACAGACTCAGTAGTTGTGGCTCACTGGTCTAGGTGGGCTCTGGAATGCAGGCTCAGTAGTTATGGCACGTGGGCTTAGTTGCTCCACGGCACGTGAAATCTTCCCAGACCAAGGATTGAACCCGAGTCCCCTGCATTGGCAGGCGGATTCTTACCACTGTACCATTAGGGAAGCCCTTTGCAATTTATTTAAAGTATATAGGTTGTGTATCTTTAGCAGGCTTTATAACTGGAACTTCCTATTTTTGTTGCTGTAAATGTTATTTAAAAAAAAATACTGTTTTTTTCTCTGTTATTAGTACACAAAAGTTAACTGATAGTTGTATGTTAATTTTAAATTTGCTACCTTATACTTATTATTCTTCATTGAATATGAGTTTGAGCGAACTCTGGAAGATGGTGAAGAACAGGGAAGCCTGAGTTGGACAAAAGTTAGCTACTGAATAACAACAACTTATTGTTCTTGATAATATATCTGTGTATTCTTTTATGTTTTCTCTATAAACATGCCTTTTGACGCTTCACATGAATGGAATCACATAATACATGCTTTGTTGTATTTGGCTTCTTTCACTTGGTGGTGGTTTAGTCACTATGTCATGTCTGACTCTTGAGACCTCATGGACTGTAGCCTGCCAGGCTCCTCTGTCCATGGGATTCTCCAGGCAAGAATACCAAAGTGGGTTGCCATTTCCTTCTCCAGGGGATCTTCCTGACCCAGGAATTAAACCTGGGTCTCCTGCATTGCAGGCAATTCTTTACTGACTGAGCTGTGTGAATCTGTGATGTAAGCATGTGTCAGTAGTTTGTTACCATTTATTGCTCAGTAGCATTCCACTGTGTGGGCCTACTACTTCTTTCTTTCCACTCTAGAGTTGATGGACTTTGAGATTGGTGTGCATAGGTCTCTTGCTGTTTTTTTCATTTCTGTTGAAAGTGTGTTTTTATTATTATTACTCCTTAAATTGTTTACTTGCATCTTTACTCTTTGCTTCCTGGTCAGTCTTGCAGAGTATCAGTTTCATTAGACTTTGTAAAGAATCAGTGCTAGACTTTGTTAACCCTTATTATGTTTTTAGTTTGCTATTTCATTAATTTATCTTAATTTTCTTCTTTCTTGTACCTTATTTGAATTCATTCTGTTCTTTTTGCATCTGGTTACTTTAACTCACTATTTTCCTTTATTTTCTAACATAAGCATCTAGAGGCTATTAATTTTTCTTCTACCACTGGTTTAACTATATTTCAGTGGTTTTATACATGTTATTTTCAATATCAATCAGTCCTAAATATAAGTTTATATTAAGTTTATATTAAGATTTCTTCTTTAATTGTAGAACATCACCTTTTTTTCTTTCTGTTACAGATTTCTAATTCAGTTATATTGTGATCAGAGAATTTTGACTGACAGGTAGCTGTATTTGCAGTTTTGTAGAGGTTTACATTCTTTCTGGAGTTATTTCTCCACTGATCTCCAGTAGCATATTTGGCACCTACCGACCTGGGGAGTTCCTCTTTCAGTATCCTATCATTTTGCCTTTTCATACTGTTCATGGGGCTCTCAAGTCAAGAATACCGAAGTGGTTTGCCATTCCCTTCTCCAGTGGACCACATTCTGTCAGACCTCTCCACCATGACAAGCCTGTATTGGGTCGCCTCACGGGCATGGCTTAGTTTCACTGAGTTAGACAAGGTTGTGGTACTAGTGTGATTAGATTGACTAGTTTCTGTGAGTATGGTTTCAGTGTGTCTGCCCTTTGATGCCCTCTTGCAACACCTATCAGCTTACCTGGGTTTCTCAGTGGAGAAATAACTCCAGAAAGAATGAAGGTATGGAGCCAAAGCAAAAACAATACCCAGTTGTGGATGTGACTGGAAATAGAAGCAAGGTCCGATGATGTAAAGAGCAATATTGCATAGGAACCTGGAATGTCAGGTCCATGAATCAAGACAAATTGGAAGTGGTCAAACAAGAGATGGCAAGAATGAACATCAATATTCTAGGAATGAGCGAACTAAAATGGACTGGAATGGGTGAATTTAACTCAGATGACCATTATATATCTACTACTGCGGTCAGGAATTCCTCAGAAGAAATGGAGTAGCCATCATGGTCAACAAAAGAGTCCAAAATGCAGTACTTGGATGCAATCTCAAAAATGACAGAATGATCTCTGTTCATTTCCAAGGTGAACCATTCAGTATCACAGTAATCCAAGTCTATGCCCCAACCAGTAATGCTGAAGAAGCTGAAGTTGAATGGTTCTATGAAGACCTATAAGACCTTTAGAACTAACACCTAAAAAAGATGTCCTTTTCATTATAGGGGACTGGAATGCAAAAGTAGGAAGTCAAGAAACACCTGGAGTAACAGGCAAATTTGGCCTTGGAATACAGAATGAAGCAGGGCAAAGACTAATAGAGTTTTCCCAAGAAAATTCACTGGTCATAGCAAACACCTCTTCCAACAACACAAGAGAAGACTCTACACATGGACATCACCAGATGGTCAACACTGAAATCAGATAGATTATATTCTTTGCAGACAAAGATGGAGAAGCTCTATACAGTCAACAAAAACAAAACCAGGAGCTGACTGTGGCTCAGATCATGACTCCTTATTGCCAAATTCAGATTTAAATTGAAGAAAGTAGGGAAAACCACTAGACATTCAGGTATGACCTAAATCAAATCCCTTATGATTATACAGTGGAAGTGAGAAATAGATTTAAGGGACTAGATCTGATAGATAGAGTGCCTGATGAACTATGGACTGAGGTTCGTGACGTTGTACAGGAGACAGGGATCAAAACCATCCCCATGGAAAAGAAATGAAAAAAAGCAAACTGGCTGTTTGAGGAGGCCTTACAAATAGCTGTGAAAAGAAGAGAAGTGAAAAGCAAAAGAGAAAAGGAAAGATATAAGCATCTGAATACAGAGTTCCAAAGAATAGCAAGAAGAGATAAGAAAGCCTTCCTCAGCAATCAATGCAAAGAAATATAGGAAAACAACAGAATGGGAAAGACTAAAGATCTCTTCAAGAAACTTAGAGATACCAAGGGAACATTTCATGCAAAGATGGGCTTGATAAAGGACAGAAAGGGTATGGACCTAACAGAAGCAGAAGATATTAAGAAGAGGTGGCAAGAATATACAGAAGAAATGTACAAAAAAGATCTTCACAACCCAGATAATCAACGATGGTGTGATCACTCACCTAGAGCCAGATATCCTGGAATGTGAAGTCAAGTGGGCCTTAGAAAGCATCACTACGAACAAAGCTAGTGGAGGTGATGGAATTCCAGTGGAGCTATTTCCAATCCTGAAAGATGATGCTGTGAAAGTGCTGCACTCAATATGCCAACAAATTTGGAAAACTCAGCAGTGGCCACAGGACTGGAAAAGGTCAGTTTTCATTCCAATCCCAAAGAAAGGCAATGCCAAAGAATGCTCAGACTACCGCACAATTGCACTCATCTCACACGCTAGTAAAGTAATGCTCAAAATTCTCCAATCCCAGCTTCAGCAATACATGAACCGTGAACTTCCAGATGTCAAGCTGGTTTTAGAAAGGGCAGAGGAACCAGAGATCAAATTGCCAGCATCCGCTGGATCATGGAAGAAGCAAAAGAGTTCCAGAAAAACATCTATTTCTGCTTTACTGACTATGCCAAAGCCTTTGACTGTGTGGATCACAGTAAACTGTGGAAAATTTTGAAGGAGATGGGAATATTAGACCACCTGACCTGCCTCTTGAGAAACCTATATGCAGGTCAGGACATGGAACAACAGACTGGTTCCAAATAGGAAAAGGAGTACGTCAAGGCTGTATATTGTCACCCTGTTTATTTAACTTATATGCAGAGTACATCATGAGAAATGCTGGGCTGGAAGAAGCACAAGCTGGAATCAAGATTGTCGGGAGAAATACCGATAACCTCAGATATGCAGATAACACCACCCTTATGGCAGAAAGTGAAGAGGAACTAAAAAGCCTCTTGATGAAAGTGAAAGTGGAGAGTGATAAAGTTGGCTTAAAGCTCAACATTCAGAAAACGAAGATCATGGCATCTAGTCCCATCACTTCATGGGAAATAGATGGGGAACAGTGGAAACAGTGTCAGACTATGTTTTTTTGGCTCCAAAATCACTGCAGATGGTGACTGCAGCCATGAAATTAAAAGACGCTTACTCCTTGGAAGGAAAGTTATGACCAACCCAGATAGCATATTGAAGAGCTGAAACATTACTTTGCCAACAAAGGTCCGTCTAGTCAAGGCTATGGTTTTTCCAGTGGTCATGTACAGCTGTGAGAGTTGGACTGTGAAGAAAGCTGAGCGCTGAAGAATTGATGCTTTTGAACTGTGATGTTGGATAAGACTCTTGAGAGTCCCTTGGACTGTGAGGAGATCCAACCAGTCCATTCTGAAGGAGATCAGCCCTGGGATTTCTTTGGAAGGAATGATGCTAAAGCTGAAACTCCAGTACTTTGGCCACCTCATTCGAAGAGTTAACTCATTGGAAAAGACTCTGATGCTGGGAGGGATTGGGGGCAGGAGGAGAAGGGGACGCCAGTGGATGAGATGGCTGGATAGCATCACTGACTTGATGGACGTGAGTCTGAGTGAACTTCGGGAGATGGTGATGGACAGGGTGGCCTGATATGCTGCAATTCATGGGGTCGCAAAGACTCGGACGCAACTGAGCGACTGAAGTGAACTGAACTGAGAGGCTTATATTATGGCTTGATATATGTTTATAAATTTCATGTGCTGCTTCAGCAAAATGTTTTATTTCCTAGTTCTTAGGTTTGCAGTTCTATGTAAATTCTCTAGGTTAGGCTTACTGTTTTGTAGTGTGTGTTTTATAATTCTAAATTCTCAACTCCTTGTTAGAGTCTTAAGTTTCTGAAAAAGTATTTTTGTGATTCTCAGGTTTCATGGCTTATTTCATTGTATCATGATATTTTCTTATAATTTTATGTTTCTTTATCTTTCGGCATGGGTCTCTTGGGCATTTGAATCATGAAATCTGGTAGTAGGGCTTATGGAGTTACTCTGGTGCTATTAATTTACAGTGAATTAAGATTCTGGGTAAGGTTAACTTTGTTACTTTTCCACCAAAGCTGAGGCTCTCAAGTGCAATGTTGTTACTACAAGAAGCAAATATAGATCTTCTCTGGAGGCTTATTTCATTGTGTCATGATATTTTCCTATAATTTTATGTTTCTTTATCTTTCTGCATGGATCTCTTGGGCATTTGAATCATGAAATCTGGTAGTAGGGCTTATGGAGTTACTCTGGTGCTATTAATTTACAGTGAATTAAGATTCTGGGTAAGGTTAACTTTGTTACTTTTCCACCAAAGCTGAGGCTCTCAAGTGCAATGTTGTTACTACAAGAAGCAAATATAGATCTTCTCTGGAGGAAAATGTTTTCCAGATTGGGAGTTACTGTAGATGCCTACATGGGTAACATGAGAAAAGTTATAAAATTTCTAACATTGTAATAAACAGTTCTCTTTTGTTCCCATTTTATTGAGTCTGATACCATCCTTACGGTGGTAGAGGGTATGACAAATAATACTATTTTTTCTGATCACTTCCTGTTTTACCCCTATTTTATTATCAAATTTTATAAAAATGATACTGAGTTATTTTGACAGAGCAAAGAATTAGTAAGAAGGAGGGCATCATAGAAATGTATCCTTCAGGCTTTTAAAGCAGCTAAAGGGAGAACCAATATTTCATATTTCAAGGCAACTTGAAATGATCCAGATGCTTGGATCCTCAGGTAGGGATGTGAATAGTCTAGCAAAAACTTCTCAATACAAATATGAGCATATGAAAAAATGAGCTTCTCAAAATCTCTACTGATACCACAGGAAATGCTTTCAGAAGTAGTGACTAAGTAAAGAAAAATAAATTGTGATTTTAACTACTTAAAAAGGACTGTGGAGGATGAAACTTCTTTATTCTCTTAATTTTAACACACTTAGCAATAATGATGGAAGATTTAACAGAACTTAATCACACTGTCTTCAAGAAAATTAGAGATACCAAGGGGACATTTCATGCAAAGATAGACACAATAAAGGACAGAAATAGTATGAACCTAACAGAAGCAGAAGATATTAAGAAGAGGTGTCAAGAATACACAGAAGAACTGTACAAGAAAGATCTTCATGACTCAGATGACCATGATGGTGTGATCACTGACCTAGAGCCAGACATCCTGGAATGCAAAGTCAAGTGAGCCTTAGGAAGCATCACTACGAACAAAGCTAGTGGAGGTGATGGAATTCCAGTTGACCTATTTTAAATCCTAAAAGATGATGTCGTGAAAGTTCTGCACTCAATATGCCAGCAAATTCGGAAAACTCAGGAGTGGCCACAGGACTGGAAAAGGTCAATTTTAATTCCAGTCCCAAAGAAAGGCAGTGCCAAAGAATGTTCAAACTACCGCACAGTTGCACTCGTGTCACATGTTAGCAAAGTAATGCTCAAAATTCTCCAAGCCAGGCTCCAACAGTGCATGAATCAAGAACTTCCAGATGTTCAAGCTGAATTTAGAAAAGGCAGAGGAACCAGAGATCAAATTGCCAACATCCATTGGATTTTCGAAAAAGCAAGAGAGTTCCAGAAAGCATCTACTTCCACTTCATTGACTATTAAGGCCTTTGACTGTGTTGATCACAACAAATTGTTGAAAATTCTTCAAGAGATGGTAATACCAGACCACCTGACCTGCCTCTTGAGAAATCTGTATGCAGGTCAGGAAGCAACAGATAGGATTGGACATGGAGCAAAGGACTGGTTCCTAATTGGGGAAGGAGTAGGTCAAGGCTGTATACTGTCAACCTGCTTATATGGCTTATTTGCAGAGTACATCATGCAAAAGCCAGGCTGGATGAAGGACAAGCTGGAATCAAGGTTGCTGGGTGATACCTTATATATGCAGATGAAACCACCCTTATGGCAGAAAGTAAAGAAGAACTAAAGAGCCTCTTGATGAAAGTGAAAGAGGGGAGTGAAAAAGTTGGCTTAAAACTCAGCGTTCAAAAAACTAATATCATGACATCTGGTCCCATCACTTCATAGCAAATAGATGGGGAAACAGTGGAAACAGTGACCAACTTTATTTTTTTGGGCTCCAAAATCACTGTTGATGGTGACTGCAGCTATGCTCCTTGGAAGAACAGCTATTTCTAGCTTAGACAGCATATTGAAAAGCAGAGGCATTACTTTGCCGACAAAGGTCCCTCTAGTCAGAACTATGGTTTTTCCAGTAGTCATGTATGGATATGAGTTGGACCATAAAGAAATCTGAGCAACAAAGAATTGATACTTTTGAACTGTGGTGTTGGAAAAGACTCTTGAGAGTCCCTTGGACTGCAAGAAGATCCAACCAGTCTATCCTAAAGGAAATCAGTTTTAACTATTCATTGAAAGGACTGATGCTGAAGCTGAAACTCTAATGCTTTGGCCACTTGATGCGAAGAGCTGACTCATTTCGAGATACCCTGATGCTGGGAAAGATTGAAGGCAGGAGGAGAAGGGGATGACTGAGGATGAGATGGTTGGATGGCATCACAGACTTGATGGACTTGAGTTTGAGTAAGCTTCAGGAACTGGTGATGGACAGGGAGGCCTGGCGTGCTGCTGTCCCTTGCATCACAAAGGACCGAACACAACTGACTGACTGAACTGAACTGAATCATACTCAGGAAGTTCTTTGTTTATGACCCTCTTACAGGGTTGACAGAAATTGTGATGCTTATGTTGTTAGGTATTGATAAATTCATTCCTCAAGGAAGTTGATAAAAGTATAAAAAGAAATGGCTGGAAGATTTTTCATAGTATCATAGAATGTCTAAGTTTAAATAATTTCCTTACCTGTGTTCAGACCATAGGTATGTGGTTCTATGTCATCCAAACTTTGAAGAGTCTTATTGTAAATAAGAACATTATTTAACATGATCAATAAATTGATAAACTAATACAGTCATTTAAATCTGATATTCCATATTAATTGACATGGCTAGAGTTCAGATGGCATAGATGACAAAGACACAGATGTCTATCAACCAAAGGAAAGGAAGGAATGAAGCCTAGATGATTTCTTTTTGGCCTCAGAGAATATTTCCAGTGTATACCTCATATTGTTTATTAGAATTAGAGCTCTTTATTCTTAAATATTGAAATTTTTGCAATAATTTCTTTAACTTGCTCCTTCTTGCTCATGTAAAGGTGAAAATCAAATGTTAAAGAAATCTTGGGCAAAAAGTAGTCCTTGTTTGTTATTCCTTTCATTTAAATTGGATATCTTTTTTTACTTTACGGTTGCTCTTGACACTAGTTGAAGAAGGATTTGAAAGTTAGTTCTTTTCTTATATGATATTATACATGTTTCAATGCCATCCTCCCAAATCATCCCACCCTCTCCCACAGAGTCCAGTCCAGGTTCGATGCAGGATACAGGATGCTTGGGGCTGGTGCACTGGGATGACCCAGAGGGATGGTACGGGGAGGGAGGTGGGAGGGGGGTTCAGGATGGGGAGCACGTGTACACCCATGGTGGATTCATGTTGATGTATGGCAGAACAATACAGTATTGTAAAGTAATTAACCTCCA
This sequence comes from Bos grunniens, assembly GCF_055505025.1. Taxonomy (NCBI): domain Eukaryota; kingdom Metazoa; phylum Chordata; class Mammalia; order Artiodactyla; family Bovidae; genus Bos; species Bos grunniens. The sequence continues at coordinate 2,049,731 of NC_141176.1, read as the reverse complement.
ATTAAAATAAATCAATTTAAAATAAAAAAAAATAAAGTCATTGAGTTTTGTGGATGCTTTTAGATACAGGGTTAAAGCTAGAATTTAGAATATTTGCATTTTATTCTGTGTTTTATTTAGATTTAGTACTTTCCTATTTTTTGACTGCTTTGTGTAATTAATTGTATATTATAAACATTAAAATGAAAAAATCATTTTATCTGATCTTTTATTTATATTTTAGAATCTTTCCGAATTGTGTGGAATTAGTCTTAAGACCTATTGTTTCAAATTGAAAATCGAAAAGACTGTAATTCAGGAGTTTCTCAGGAGAGTCTAATAAATAGTTCCTCCTTTTTTATTTTGGTTTTGAATTGATGGAGAAGGAAAGAAGTGGCAAATGTGGGCCAAAATGTGCTGTGCTTAGTTGCTTAGTCGTGTCTCAGTCTATGCGGCCCCATGGACTGTAGCCCGCCAGACTCCTTTGTCTATGGGATTTCCCAGGCAGGAATACTGCAGTGGGTAGCCATTTTCTACTCCAGGAATCTTCCCGATCAACTTTATCATTGACAAAAATTAATTTGGAAGATATAGCTTGGTAGGAGAGACAAATGGATACATTAATTGAAGCACAAACCTGGCAGATTTATACATTCACTATGGCAATGCCAGTCCAGTGAAGAGGCTGAATAGGTACCTCCTCCTCTTCAGGGTCCCTACTTAGATCCCAAGAAATGACGGGTGATGATGAGCCCAAAATATACAGTATATTCTTCCCAATCAGATAAGTAATTCCATAAATGGGTATGTTAGTCTTCTGAGGCTTTTGTATCAAATTCCCACAAACTTGGTGGCATACAATAACAGAGATTTATTCTTTCACAGTCTGTGAGCCAGAAGTCTGAAATCAAGGTGTCAGAAGGGTTGGTTCCTTGTGGAGGCTCTGAAGGAGAGTCTGTTTTATGCTCCTCTCATAGCTTTCAGTAGCTGTGGGCAGTCTTTGGTGTTCTTTGGCTCCTAGATGTGTAACTCCAACTGCTGCCTCCATTTTTTTCCTTCAACGGCCTTTGTACCCGGTGTCTTTGTGTTTATTTCTCCTTGTCTTCTGAAGACACTCATCATTGTGTTTCTCCTAATCCAGGATCATCTAATCTTTAGATACTGATCTTAATTAGATATATCAAGTCCCTTTTCCCAAATAGGACTATGTTTACAGGTTTCATGTGGACCCATCTTTTGGCAGGGCCACTATTTAATTCATTAAATGAGATGAAGAGGCTGAGAGTTGGAGTGAAAGTGAAGAAAGTAGAAGTTTCTCACTTGTGTCTGACTCTTTGTGACCCCACGGACTGAACAGTCTGTGGAATTCTCCAGGCCAGAATACTGGATTGGGTAGCCGTTTGCTTCTCCAGGGGATCTTCCCAACCCAGGGATCGAACCCAGGTCTCCTGAATTGCAGTCAGATTCTTTACCAGCTGAGCCACCAGGAAAGCCAAGAGTTGGAGTAATGAAATAAACTTGCTGCTTGCTAGGAAACATGGAGTTGGGAGCAAGTGTTCTTCCCTAGCACTCCTAGCTTTTTGTTCTCATGATCAGTCAGTTGTAGGAGATGAGCAAAAACAGTCCTGTTCTGTGTGGTTGGCATTGTTTTCAATTTGTGTTTCTTTGGCAGAATCTTTTAAAGCCACATTTTCATTTTTGTGATCATTAATGGTTAAAACTAGGTCATATTACCAGTATATTCATTTAACTGCACGCAAATAAATGTCAGTTTGTCACAGAACATTGGAAACAAACAAACCAGTGAAGGTGCCATGTCAATACCCATGTGATGTAGATTTTCCCAAATTCTATTAAGATGCCTTGTGACTGTAAACCATATGGACTGAGTGAGGGTGCCCTTGTTGCTCCGATTATGAAGTATTAATAATATTTAATTTCTTTGTTCCTAAAAATTAAATAGAAACAGTTGTTTTCATCCCACACTTAAGTGAATGTATACTCCGTAGAATCATTTTGGTTCACATAGATCTAGATCTTCACTGATGGTCTAATAGAACTTTTTGCAGTGATGTAGGACCGTCTGTTTCTCTATTATGCAGGTATAGAATAATCAAAATGTGATCTGTGTGACTGAAGAATTGAACTTTTAATTTCACTAAATGTTAATTAATTTAAATGTAAATTTAAAAAGTTTTATATGGTTAGTGGACTCTGTTGGACAGCAAAAGCTAAACATATGAATAAAGAAAATGATGAACATTATAAGAACCATAATATGCCTTTGGTTTAAATGACTTTATTTTAATGGCATTAACAAAAATAAAGGAAAAGTTTATTCTGAATCAGTAGCTTATTGTTGTTAAAGGTCGGCTTATTTCAACTTAGAATTTTATTTCATAACAGAAACTTAGATGTAATTTTTGTCTCTTTTCTCTAATTATATTCTTGAGAGATCCTAGCCCTTCTTCTTTTGTTGTTGTTTTTACTCGGTAAGTCATGTCCTACGCCTTTGTGACCCGATGGATTGTAGCCCGCCAGGCTCCTCTGTCCATGGGATTTTCCAGGCAAGAATATTGGAGTGGGTTGCCATTTCCTTCTCCAGGGGATCTTCCTGACCCAGGGATCCAATCCGTATCTCCTGCATTGGCAGGTGAATTCTTTACCACTGACCCACCAGGAAAGCCCAATTATATTCTCTAGGGCTAAATTTTGGAGAAGGCAATGGTGACCCACTCCAGTACTCTTGCCTGGAAAATCCCATGGATGGAGGAGCCTGGTAGGCTGCAGTCCATGGGGTCGCTAGGAGTCGGACATGACTGAGCGACTTCACTTTCACTTTTCACTTTCATTTTTCACTTTCATGCACTGGAGAGGAAATGGCAACCCACTCCAGTGTTCTTGCCTGGAGAATCCCAGGGATGGGGGAGCCTGGTGGGCTGCCATCTATGGGATTGTGCAGAGTCGGACACGACAGAAGCGACTCAGCAACAGCAGCAGCAGCAGCAGGGCTAAATTTTATAACAGAATTATTTCTTTGTGGGCAAAATACTAGTAAATATAGGGTAGAAATTTGTCAACTTGGGAACATGCCTACTCAAGAAATTAAGTGTAAATGTCTTTTCATATTTCTTTTTCTCTTTGTTAAAATATATATTGAACTAATATGTACAAAAAGGTATTACTTAAAAATCTTTTTATAACAAAAAAGCTTTTGTTCTTTGTCAGAATAATAGTATTTAAAGGTATGATATTTTATAATGTAGAAAGTGTCAGCTCGTTAAATTTATTTTTCATACATATAAGCAGATTTTGCTCTCATTCTCCAATTATGCCATAGCATTTTATTATATTAAAACTTTTGACTTAATAGTTAGCCTATCAATTTTCTTTTTGTCTTTGATTGAAATATGGCTAGAGAGAACACTTCTTCTCCTTATTGCCAATGCATATAATACAGCATTACATTTAAACTCACTTAAAGAGGAAATATGAAAATAAATGTAGTTCACACTTCTTGGATTTTATGTAGTTTAAATTTTGGAATTTTTTAAATTCCAGAAGAGGGTGTACTTTATTTATTTAATAAAGAGATTTTATTTAAGAGAACTGTTACAAGTTGGGGAAATGACTGTTGCAATACAGGGACGGGGCCTTTTGTAATAGGGAGAACACTTTGACTACAGATCTGCAAGTATCTTAAATTCAACTTTAGAACTTACCTTTGAGGATTCTGAAAGAGAAGGCATTAGAGGAAGTCATCCAGAGGTCATGACTTCCTGTTGAGACTAGAACTGGACCCGGACAATCAGAGACTCTTCACCCCTTTCCTGTACTTGGAATGTAGGTGCTGCCCACCATTCCCACAGTGTGAGCTTGGTTTGAGGATGTAGCCCTGAGAGAACAATGTGCTGTTGAGGCCATCTGGACAGTACATGTGCCTGGACCATGTTAGAACCTTCATGTGCACGTTTAAGATTGTGACTGATGGCTACAGAGGCCTACTCACTTTGTAGCGATGCAAGACAAACTGCCCGTGTACGTTCTCTTACTTATAAACCTGCCACTTACCTGTCTGGAGTGAACTACCTCTTTTTCTTTTTTTCTTTTAAATATTTTTAATGAGTACATTTTTGCTATCTGGAAATCACAAAATTTTTTATATTAAATTAGCCAATTGCATTCAATATTTAAAAAGAAATTAACCTGCTACTTCAAAGAAAATCACAGCTGGCATTCAGTAGTAATCTTGTGTATAATATGATCTATGCTTGAGGCCAACTTATTACCCTCTTTCCTCCATTTAAATTTTTTAAATTAGTTTATTTTAATTGAAGGATAATTACTTTAAAATCTTTTGGTGATTTTTGCCATACATCAGCATGAATCAGCCACAGGTGCACATGTGTCCCCCCATCTTGAACTCCCCTCGCACCTCCCTTTCCAGCCCATCCCTCTGGGTTGTCCCAGCGCACTGGCTTTGAGTGCCCTGCTTCATGCATAGAACTTGCCCTGGTCATTTGTTTTACATATGGTAATATGCATATTTCAATGTTATTCTCTCAGATCATCCCCCTGCCTTCTCCCACATAGTCCAAAAGTCTGTTCTTTACATCTGTATCTCTCTTGGTGCCTTTCATAAAGGATCATCATTACCATCTTTCTAAATTCTGTATATATTTGTTAATATACTGTATTGCTTTTTCTCTTCCTGACTTACTTTATTCTGTCTAATAGGCTCCAGTTTCATCCACCTCTTTAGAACTGACTCAAATGTGTTCTCTTTTTATGGCTGATTAATATTCCGTTGTGTATATGTACCACAACTTCCTTATCCGTTATCTGTTGATGGACATCTAGGTTGCTTCCATGTCCTAGCTATTATAAACAGTGCTGCAATGAACATTGGGGTACATGTGTCTCTTTGAATTCTGGTTTCCTCGGTGTGTATGCCCAGCAGTGGGATTGCTGGATCATAAGGCAGTTCTATTTCCAGTTTTTTAAGGAATCTCCACAGTGTTCTCCATAGTGACTGTACCAGTTTGCATTCCCACCAACAGTGTAAGAGGGTTCCCTTTTCTCCACATCCTCTCCAGCATTTATTGTTTGTCAACTTTTTGATGGTGGCCATTCTGACCGGTGTGAGATGATACCTCATTGTGGTTTTGGTTTGCATTTCTCTAATAATGAGTGATGTTGAGCATCTTTTCATGTGTTTATCAGCCATCTGTATGTCTTCTTTGGAGAAACGTCTGTTTAGTTCTTTGGCTCACTTTCTGATTGGGTTATTTGTTTTCCTGGTATAGAGCTGCATGAGCTGCTTATTTATTTTGGAGATTAATTTTTGTCAGTTGTTTCGTTTGCTGTTCTTTTCTCCCATTCTTAAGGCTACCTTTTTACCTTGCTTATAGTTTCCTTCATTGTGCAAAAGCGTTTAAGTTTATTTAGGTCCCATTTGTTTGTTTTTTTCTAAGTATTTTATTCTTTTCATTGCAATGGTTAATGGGATTGTTTCCTTAATTTCTCTGTTTTTTCATTCTTAGTGTATAGGAATGCAAGGGATTTCTATGTATTAATTTTATATCCTGCAGCTTTACTATATTCATTGATTGCTGCTGCTGCTGCTAGTTGCTTCAGTCGTGTCCGACTCTGTGTGACCCAATGGACAGCAGCCCATCCTATGTCCACAGGATTCTCTAGGCAAGAATACTGGAGTGGGTTGCTATTTCCTTCTCCATATTCATTGATTAGCTCTAGTAATTTTCTGGTTGTACCTTTAGGGTTTACTATGTAGAAGATCATGTCATCTGCAAACAGTGAGAGTTTTACTTCTTTTCCAATCTGGATTTCTTTTATTTCTTTTTCTTCTCTGATTGCTGTGGCTAGGACTTCCAAAACTATGTTGAATAGTAGTAGTGAGAGTGGGCACCCTTGTCTTTTTCCTGATTTTAGAGGAAATGCTTTCACTTTTTCACCATTGAGGATAATGTTTGCTTTGGGTTTGTCAGATATGGCTTTTATTATGTTGAGGTATGTTCCTTCTGTGCCTACTTTCTGAATAATTTTTATCATAAATGGGAGTTAAATTTTGTCAAAGGCTTCCTCTGTATCTATTCAGATAATATAATGGTTTTTATTTTTCAGTTTGTAATATGGTATATCACATTGATTGATTTGTGAATATTGAAGAATCCTTGCATCCCTGGATAAAGCTCACTTGGTCATGATGTATGATCCTTTTACCGTGTTGGTGAATTCTGTTTGCTAGAATTTTCTTGAGGATTTTTGCATCTATGTTCATAAGTGATATTGGCCTATAGTTTTCTTTTTTTGTGGTATCTTTGTCTGGTTTTGGTACTAGGGTGATGGTGGCCTCATAGAATGAGTTTGGGAGTTTACCTTCCTCTGAGAATTTCTGGAAGAGTTTGAGTAGGATAGGTGTTAGCTCTTCTCTAAATTTTTGGTAGAATTCAACTGTGAAGCCGTCTGGTCCTGGGCTTTTGTTTGCTGGAAGATTTTTGATTACAGTTTCAATTTCTGTGCTTCTGATTTGTCTGTTCAGATTTTCTATTTCCTCCTGGTTCAGTTTTGGAAGGTTATTCTTTTCTAAGAATTTGTCCATTTCTTCCAAGCTATCCATTTTATGGGCATATAGTAGCTCATAGTAGTCTCTTACTATCTTTTGTATTTCTGTGTTGTCTGTTGTGATTTCTCCATTTTCATTTCTAATTTTGTTGATTTGATTTTTTTTCCGTTTTTTTCTTGATGAGTCTGGCTAATGGTTTGTCTATTTTACTTATCTTCTCAAGAACCATATTTTAGTTTTGTTGATCTTTGTTAGAGTCTCCTTCATTTTCATTGTGACCTGCTCTAATTTTTATGATTTGTTTCCTTCTACTAACTTTGGTGTTTTTGTGTTCTTTTTCTAGTTACTTTAGGTGTAAAGTTAGGTTGTTTATTTGATGTTTCTCTTGTTTCTTGAGGTAGGCTTGTATTGCCATGAATATCCCTCTTAGCACTGCTTTTACTGAATCCTATAGGTTTTAGATTGTTGTGTTTTCATTTTTATTTCTTTCTATGCATGTTTTTATTTCCTTTTTGACTTCTTTCCATGATCTGTTGGTTATTTAGAAGTGTGTTGTTTAGCCTCCAAATGGTTGGATTTTTAACAGTTTTTTCATGTAGTTGACATCTAATCTTACTGCATTGTGATCAGAAAAGTAGCTTGAAATGATGTCAATTTTAAAAAATTTACCAAGGCTAGAGTTATGGCCCAGGATGTGCTCTATCCTGGAGAATGTTCTGTGTGCATTTGAGAAAAAAAAGGTAAATTCCATTGTTTTTGGGTGAAATGCCCTATAGATATCAATTAGGTCTAACTGGTCCATTGTATCATTTAGTTTGTGTTTCCTTGCTTATTTTCTGTTTGATTGATCTATTCATGGGTGTGAGTGGGGTATTAAAGTCCCTATTATTATTGTGTTTTTGTTAATTTCCTGTTGCATACTTGTTAGCATTTGCCTTATGTATTGAGGTGCTCCTATGTTGGGTGCATATATATTTATAATTGTTACATCTTCTTCTTGGATTGACCCTTTGATCATTATGTAGTGTCCTTCTTTGTCTCTCATTATGGTTTTTATTTCAAAGTCTATTTTATCTGATATGAGTATTGCTTCTCCTGCTTTCTTTTGGTCTCCATTTGCATGAAATATCTGTTCTAGCTCTTCACTTTCAGTTTGTATGCATCCCTAGTTTTGAGGTGGTCTCGTGTAGACAGCATATGTAGGGGTCTTGGGTTTGTAGCTACTTGGCTAGTCTGTCTTTTGGTTGGTCCGTTTAACCCCAAAAATTTCTTTTCATTTAAGGTGATTATTTTAGGTAGCTTTCTTTACATTTAAGGTACTTATTGATAAGTATGATCCCTTTACCATTTCCTTTGTTGTTTTGGGTTCGTTTTTATAAACCCTTTCTGTGTTTCCTGTCTAGAGAGGATCCTTTGGCATTTGTTGAAGAGCTGGTTTGGTGTGCTGAATTCTGTCAGCTTTTGCTTGTCTGTAAAACTTTTGATTTCTGCTTCGTATCTGAATGAGATCCTTGTTGAGTAGAGTAATCTTGGTTGTAGGTTTTTCTCTTTTATCACTTTTATGTCCTGCTATTCCCTTCTGGTCTGAAGAGTTTCTATTGAAAGATCAGCTTTTATCCTTATCCCCTTGTGTGTTATTTGTTGCTTTTCCTTTGCTGCTTTTAATATTTGCTCTTTGTGTTTAATTTTTGTTAGTTTGTTTAATATGTGTCTTTGGGCATTTTGTCTTGGGTTTATCCTGTTTGGGTCTCTCTGGGTTTCTTAGACTTGGATGACTTTTCCTTCCCCATTTTAGGGAAATTTTTGACTATTATCTCCTCAAGTGTTTTCTTATCCCTTTCTTTTTGTCTTCTTCTTCTGGGAAACCTATGTTTGAATATTGTGACGTTTAATATCATTCCAGAGGTCTCTGGGGTTGTCCTCATTTCTTTTTTCTTTTTTCCTTCTTAACTCTCTGCTTCATTTATTTCCACCATTGTGTCTTCCACCTCACTTATCCTCTCTTCTACCTCAGTTTTTCTACTGATACGAGTATATGGTTCCCTCCAGAGGTTTTTAATCTCAGTTATTGCATTGTCCATTATTGATTGACCCTTCTTAATTTCTTCTAGGTCATGGTTAAACATTTCTTTCTTCTTCTCAATCCTTGTCTCTAGTCTGTTTATCTGTAACTCCATTTTGTTTTCAAGATTTTGGACTATATTTACTATCATTATTCTGAATTCTTTTTCAGGTAGACTCCCTATCTCCCCCTCTTTGGTTTGGTTTGGTGGGTTTTTGTCATGTTCCTTCACCTGATGAATATTTCTCTGCCTTTTCATTTTGTTTAGACTGCTGTGTTTGGGGTTTCCTTTCTGCAGGCTAGAAGGTTGTGGTTCCTCTTAATTTTGAAGTCTGCTCCCTGTGAGTGGGGTTGGACCAGTGGCTTTTTGGGGTTTCCTTGGGGGAACTTGTGTCTGTGTCCTGGTGGGTGGAACTGGATCTCTTCTCTCTGGACTGCAGTCAAGTGTCCAGTAGTGAGTTTGGGGATGTCTGTGGGTTTGGTATGGCTTTGGGCAGCCCATCTTTTAATGTTCAGGGTTGTGTTACCGTTTTTCTGGAGAATTAGTGTGGTATTAATTAGCTTAGTTAGCTAGTTGGCTTTTGGGTGGAGCTTGGTTTCAGTGTAGGTATGGAGACTTTTGGTAGCCTTAGGGTTTTGGCCCTCCTCCTACAAGAGTGTCAACACTTCTCCATCCATACAGTGCAGAAGATAAAACCCCTAGGTTAATGGTGAAACACCTCTCTACAGCCAGGAACACCCAGAGAGATTCACAGAGTTTTATAAACAAGAGAAGAGGGAAGAAGGAGATAGAGGTGACCAGGAGGAGAAAAGGGAGAGTTAAAAGGGGAGAGAGCAGTCAAGCCAGTAATCAAGTCCCTCAGTGAAAATGGATACTGAAGATTAGATTCCTAAAGGTGCAAAATTGATAACAAATTTTAAAAAGCAAAGATTAAAAACTAGAATAGAGATTTAACTCTCAAAAATTCAATATAAATAATACAAAACAAAATCAGTCAGAAAAAAAAATATATATGGAGTTTGTTTTAAAAAATAGGTCTTTTTTTTTTCCAGAAAGGTAATAGTAGGCTATAAAAATGAAAGTTAAAGGAGTAATAAATAATTTTTTTTTAAATTACAAAGTGATAATAGTAAAAATATACCTAGGAATTTCTCTGGCACTGTTGTGGGCAGTGTGGGGTCAGTTCAGTGTCAGATAGTCCATTGTTCTGGCTTGTACTTCTTCTCAAGGTCTACAAGTGAAGTCGCTCCGTCGTGTCCGACTCTTTGCGACCCCATGGACTATAGCCTATCAGGCTCCTCCGTCCATGGGATTTTCCAGGCAAGAGTGCTGGAGTAGATTGCCATTTCCTTCTCCAGGGGATCTTCCTGACCCGGGAATTGAACCCGGGTGTCCCGCATTGCAGGCAGATGCTTTACCGTCTGAGCCACCAGGGAAAAATGTGCAGTCTCAGCATTACCTGAAGGGTTTTAGTCTGTTGAAGGCGTTCCCCACTTCTTTGTTTATTTTGGTTTCTTCTTTTGCAAGTCTCTTCAGCGTCTAGTTTCTGCCCTGATACGAGGGGATGAAGCTGGCCACTTATTTAGGGTCACTTGTTTAGTTGTCCTGTGGAGAGGGAGGGACACTGCAAACAGATACCTCTGGCACGTGTGGGTAATGCTCACAGTGGATGGACCACAACTGGTTTGCCACAGGCGAAGGCGTCATGTACTTTGTGGTCCACAGTGCTCAGGCTCCAGGGTGCTCTGCAAGGGCACTGTCCCAAGTGGACCTTGTGTTTCGTACACGTCCCAGGTCTGAGCTACTGAGATTCTCAGGTGCTCTGCAAGGGCACAGATGCAGTTGGTTTGTACGTTTTGTGCCCTTTCCAGGTCCAGGCAGCTCAGGTGACTGGTTGCTTGGTGAGTGCACTGTCCCAGGTGGGCCATGTGTCTTATCACCTCCCTGGTTCCGGCGGCTAGGTTTGCCGGGTGCACCACCAGGTGTGCTGTGTGTCTCCTCTGGGGAGCTGATCTCAGGCTCGACCCTCCTGGCAGATGTCAGCCATCCAGGATCCCAGGAAGACGTGGTTAGCAACTGGCAGCCTGCTCACAGTTTGGTGGAAAATGTGGTCTCTGGTGCTGAGATTGCAGTGGCCCCTTGCCTTCCAGCTCTGGCTGTCACACACTTGCATCTCTGCCTCCCAGGAGGGAGGGCCCTAAAGAGCAGCTGGCTTGTTCTCCTTTGGTATTTGCTAGGGCACAAGCCTTTGTTCTATAAGTGTGCCAGGGGTCACCATAAGGAGTCAGAACCTTTAGAGGGAAAAGTCCTTTTTCCTTCCTTTTTTTGTCTCCCTGGCAGTGGCATGTTTTGGGTTACTGTGTCACATTAGCCTCCTCAGATTGTCCTCAGGGCATTCAAGCCCAGTCCTCATCCTAAGGATCAATGCTGCAGCCCATACCTCCCTGCCCAGCCTCCACTCACTGCTGGCGGACACAAGTGTCTGAGCTGCTTCTCCACTGGTAGTTGTGGTTAGGTGCATATTCTGTGTATGTTTTTTTTTTTTTTCTTCCTGTTACATTGCCCTCAGATTCCAAAGCTCCCCACTGACATGCCTGTGAGAGGGTTTCCTGTTGTGTGGAAACTTCTCCTTCATGACTCCCTCCCCAGGACGGATCTCTTCCCATAAATCCTTTGTCTCTGTTTTTGCCTTTTATATTTTCTCCTACCTCCTTTTGAAGAGATTGGGCTGCCTTTCTGGGTGTCTGGTGTCCTCCATTTTCATTCACAAGTTGTTTTGTGTAAATTGTTCAACATTCAAATGATCTTTTGATGAATTTATAGTGGAGAAAGTGGTCTCCCTATCCTATTTCTCTGCCATCTTGGGACATCCCCCCACACCCCCCCCCGCCCCCCGCCCCGCCTTCCCCAGAGTATACTTTAAACTTGATACTTTTGAACAGAAAACAGTCCTTTCCACTGTTGTTGTGAAGTTGATATCCCTTAAAAAATTGCCAATGTTTTTAATTCCAGAATGTCTGTTAATGTACACGGGTGGAAAAGGGAGGCTATATGTGAACAATTTAGAGCACATAAGATGAAAAACATCTTTTAATATAACATTAATTCAGAAAATAACTTTTTCCCTAACATTTTTTCCTTTGTTTTCTGAAAATTAATTCAGAATTATATTTTAAAAAATCCTTCAAAAGACCTTTTTGAAGTTTTATCTTTAAATTAAAAAAAACCCTGATGTATGTAACAGTTTAAAATTTGAGCTTATTTAATTGAAATATCATTATAAAGAATAAAATATAACCATTAAGGAAAAGAGAAAGATTAAAGTGAAAACAGTGCTGTGGCTACAGGTGATATTTATTCCTTTGTCTTCTCACAGCTTGAAGGTCCATGTGTTTTGCAAATTCAAAAAATTCGCAATGTTGCTGCACCAAAGGATAATGAAGAATCTCAGGCTGCACCAAGGATGTTGCGTTTACAGATGACTGATGGTCATATAAGTTGCACAGCAGTAGAATTTAGTTACTTGTCAAAAATAAGGTAATTGGCTCTTTATTGTGTATATTTGTTGTGTTTAAAGGTACAATTCACAATGGATTTTATTTCTAAGACCTTTAAAAAGAAGGAATGAACTCTTAAGTACATGTTATAGTTTTTCAGTATAAATTAGAGAGTTTGTACTATATCTGTAAAGAGAAATAGTTTAAACTGGATTTAGTTGCTTTAACATTAATAACAAAAACAGAAATTTAAGATATTCTTACATGGAAAGTAATCTTGTTAATTTTATCACTAAATTTTAGATTGTTAAAAATTTTCCGAACAGAAAGTGAAAGTGAAGTCGCTTAGTCGTGTCCGACTCTTTGTGACTCCATGGACTGTAGCTTAACAGGCTCCACCATTCCATGGGATTTTCCAGGCAAGAGTACTGGAGTGGGTTGCCATTTCCTTCTCCAGAGGATCTTCCCAACCTAGGGATCAAACCCAGGTCTCCCACATTGTAGGCAGACACTTTACAGTCTGAGCCAAATTTCTTTAAATATGTTACAGTTTCTTCCTTGACAGTTAGTTGTGACCATCACACTGTTTAGTGGTTTAGAAAAGTTATAGGCAAATGAGTTTTCTTGGAGGAAATGATTTAAGCTAGAGAGATTTGTATGTTGCTCCACTTTCTAAAAGGGGGAATAATTCTATAAGGAAAAATTTCCAAATCCTTCTTTTGCCTGTTTTTATAATAGGCTTTTAGAGTCATGCCTGTTGGAATGGAAAAAAGCAGTGAGAGGCAAGGGAAAGTGTCTCCATTATTCTCAGTGTCTCCATTAGATCCATTTGAACTCTTTTTTCTGAGATGGGAATTTTCATTGGACATTTGCAAACAGTCCCTCTCACGTTTTTCTTTTCTTAGTCATTTTATATGCTTATGTTTGCTGCTCAGAGTCTTTTGTGCTTTTTCCATTTAATATTAATGCTGAGACCACACTTCTTTCCTGCCCAAGCATTTGTTCTAACATTTTTATCTGGTGCTGGAGGGTCAAAGATACAAAGAATTTAGATTTTGCCCCCAAGTAGCTTATATGGTGGAGAAGGCAATGGCAACCCACTCCAGTGTTCTTGCCTGGAAAATCCCTGGTAGGCTGCAGTCCATGAGGTCGCTAAGAGTTGGACATGACTGAGGGACTTTACTTTCACTTCTCACTTTCATGCATTGGAGAAGGAAATGGCAACACACTCCAGTGTTCTTGCCTGGAAAATCCCATGGGCGGGGGAGCCTGGTAGGCTGCCATCTATGGGGTCGCACAGAGTCGAACATGACTGAAGCGACTTAGCAGTAACAGCAGCTTCTATGGCAATGAGATAAGTACACAGCATACAGATTATAATATATATATAATCTAAAAGGAATAGGAGTTCAGGAAATTGCCTGTACCTAAGAGAGCCAGGAATAAGACTTAAAATATGAATAGGTATTTTGAGAGAGATTGGGGTAGGGGATGGCACGTGCAAAGACAGGGTACCCTGACAACAGATGAGTGAAAAGTTACACTTAGAAGAGCTTGGGTGATTGGCATGATGGTATATGGGAGGAAATATGGTAGGTTGAGGCCTTGTATTCCGCAATCAGTGGTCTCGTTCTTTTTTCCTTCCTTCATCTAGTGTCTGCCTTTGGTGAGGGAGGCTCCTTGTGAGGGAGGCTCCTTCCTTAGAAGAGAGTATTAATGTTTGTCGAAAATGCTGATTTTCATATACAAAGTGGGGTATATTGACTTTGTGATTATGTTGTCTTTTCTTTGAAGAGTAGAATGATTCCTACTTTTATGGAAATACAGGCTTTCCTCCTTTGACTGAGTAGGAAGACTTGCTATGTAATGGCTCATTCTCTCATTTTACTGCTGTATATTTTTCTGTGGTAAATGAAAGCACAAGATCAACCCAGAGAAGAGGGTCTCTTACGCCGTTCACCATTTTCTTTTGTTGAATTTATTACATTTTGACAATTGAGAAAAAGTGTTGCTTCTTTTTCATTTGCTCATCATTGAAACAACATGACTACTTTTGGTTCTATAGAAACAATAGCTTACAGAAGTGTTCTTCCATGTGAACAAGTTGGGAAACTATTTTCAAAATAAGTTTGGTGGTTAGTGGTTGTAACTCACTAGGGAGGATAAACCAGGAATTGGTATAGAATGTGTTTTCACCATGTGTTTTCACCACTGGGCATCGCATTTCTCTGGGGGTGCTTCGTTCTACTCATCTATCGTATCTCCAGCCTCACTTCTTCCTATAGTTTTTTTTTTTTTTTTTTTTTAATTTAAATGAAGAGAGAGAATAAAGGAACTTTGGAGTGCCAATCAAGTATTAGTTAAATTGCAATATGCTCTCTGAGTAAGTTATGACCCTGAAGGTGATATAATAAAAATTTTATTAAAGTTTTAGCACCCGTTTATTTATTTTTTTTTTAATTTTATTTTATTTTTAAACTTTACATAATTGTATTAGTTTTGCCAAATATCGAAATGAATCCGCCACAGGTATGTATGTGTTCCCCATCCTGAACCCTCCTCCCTCCTCCCTCCCCATACCATCCCTCTGGGTCGTCCCAGTGCACTAGCCCCAAGCATCCAGTATCGTGCATCGAACCTGGACTGGCAACTCGTTTCTTACATGATATTTTACATGTTTCAATGTCATTCTCCCAAATCTTCCCACCCTCTCCCTCTCCCACAGAGTCCATAAGACTGTTCTATACATCAGTGTCTCTTTTGCTGTCTCGTACACCAGGTTATTGTTACCATCTTTCTAAATTCCATATATATGCGTTAGTATACTGTATGTTTATTCTTTTGTGGGAATAGAATTGTAATTCAGTGACTATAACTCTTTCTCAATTATCCTAGTGAGATTGTATGTTTGACTTCAGAAAATTCACTATCTTTTCCCTCTTAACCTATTAGAGAAAGAGTTTGGAAAGGTACAGTCATTTTACATAAAGATAACTCATTATCTGCTTTCACATTAGCTTTTGGTTTTAAAAATATATTATCATAATGAAAATGCCCCTGTAATTTGCTTCCTACTTTTTAAGGTCTTGTGTAGTTTCTTATATTGCTAATTTGTGATTTTTACATTTTCATTACACTTTCCAATTTTATCAATATGTTAGAAATTATTGGCTAAAAATGGCTCTAAAGAACTCATTGATTTTATGTAAATATTGTAATTCATTAATAATTTCTTTATAGGTTAAGAGTAGGGCACCTTGGTATTCTTGGTGCTTATTTTTTAAAATTTATCCCTAAATGGTGACTATAGAGTTAGAAAATCTGTATCTGCTCTTTACCTGGAACTGGGAAAAACTTCACTTAGTGTATCTGTATTCAGTTGTTGCTGATTTTGAAGTTTGATAGGCATTGTGCAAAGTTTCCTACATTTATTACCATATGCTGTTGCTAAGTCGCTTCAGTCATGTCCGACTCTGTGTGACCCCATAGACGGCAGCCTACCAGGCTCCTCCATCCATGGGATTCTCCAGGTAAGAATACTGGAGTGGGGTGCTATCTCC
The DNA here is from genome assembly GCF_055505025.1 of Bos grunniens. Lineage (NCBI taxonomy): Eukaryota > Metazoa > Chordata > Mammalia > Artiodactyla > Bovidae > Bos > Bos grunniens. The sequence goes on along the minus strand of NC_141176.1, from coordinate 2,034,046 downwards.
TTCTCCAATGCATGAAAGTGAAAAGTGAAACTGAAGTCACTCAGTCGCGCTCGACTCTTAGCGACCCCATGGACTGTAGCCTACCAGGCTCCTCTGTCCATGGGATTTTCCAGGCAAGAGTACTGGAGTGGGGTGCCATTGCCTTCTCCATATTACCATATAGCTCTCTACTTAAGAGTTAAGTTAGGCAAGGCTGTCCATGACCATTTGTTTTGTTAAGTTACATAAAATGACTAAGAATGATTAAGCATGGGGTCCTTAAGATAATTTTAGGATAATTTTTACCAAATAATGTTTTACTCTGATGGGATTTTTGAAACCTTAAAAATAGGCATATTCTGTGTCTTCTTGTTAATGACCATTTTATCAACCATTTTTCTTCAAAATAAACCAGCGATACCAATGCTTTCATTGATTTGCTTTTAAAAAAAGTTAATTTATTTTAATTGGAGGATAATTACTTTACAATATTGTGGTAGTTTTTGCAATACATTGACATGAATCAGCCAAGGGAGCTCCCCATCTTGGGGAGTAACATGTGTCTCCCCATCCTGAACCACCTCCCATGCTCCCCGCATCCCCCCACCAATTGATTTGCTTTTGCACTATCACCCATTCCAGTATTCTTGCTTGGAGCATCCCATGGACAGAGGAGCCTGGCAGGCTACAGTCTATAGGGTTGCAAAGAGTCAGACATGACTGAAGTGACTTAGTATGCACACACACATTCCACATGGTGAATTTTATAAATTTTTAAAAATGTGACAGTGTGAAAGCCTCTCAGCATGATTTTCTAATTTATCTTAAGTGCTTTAGGACCGTCTTTATTCCTTTTTGCAGTTCTTTACCCCTTGCTGCTATGTTTGAAGAGATGCAGTGGGGCTTAGTATATATGCTTTTACTTTAGGATAAACCTATGTGATGAAATGGATTTCTTTCATTTTTTCCTTTACTGAAAGACTGGTAGAAGGATAAACAATTTTTTCTCTGGTTTTTGTAAAAGGGGTCATGGTATGATAATGTTTGTTCCAAATCTGATAATGTTAACCTATTATGGAAAAATCCTTTTGAAGTCAGTATGCTTTAGAGTAAATAACTCTTATTTGATCTTTAACTGGATGGTTAATAAAAAGAGCATTGTTTTAGGATTACAGTAGTTTATATAGATGTTAAATGTCTCGGTTTCTTACAGATTTGTTATCTCTTTTGTATTGGAATTTAATTTTTTAACACAGTATAAAATGAGGTTTGGAAAAATGGAAAATTCTTTTCATTACACATTTCTCTCCACATGTTAACACCTTGTAATTATCAAGGCAGAATTGTTTAACATCCTTTGAGATCATAGACTCCAAGTATCTTAAAAGAAGGAGCTGTAAACATTGCACTGAAAACTTGCTTTAAAGCTTTACCTGACCTGTTAGTTAGGGTAACTCTGGGAGTTGGTGATGGACAGGGAGGCCTGGCATGCTGCAGTTCATGGGGTCGCAAAGAGTAGGACATGACTGAGTGACTGAACTGAACTGACCTGTTAGTTTGTAGATAAACAACTGATAATAAGCTTTGAATGGTGCTAATAAGAGTTTAGAAATTCTCTCTATTAAAAATGGTTGCCCTTCCTCCCCAGGTGATGTAGTAAATTTAGACTATAATTCAACTGTTATTAGTAAATGACAGTGGTGTTTGCAAAATTTTGCTTTGTACTTCTCCTTCAAATTTGATTCTTTTTATTGTGTCATTATGAAGAAAAACCTTCAGATTTTTGGTATATAATATTCATTAAAAGACATTTTCCTATTTGTATTGATAATGTATTAAAAGTTATTTGTGGTTAATAAAAGGCTTCTTTTAAACACCTTAAAAAATGTGAGGTTGTAAAGCTCAGGGGAAAAAAGATCAAATCTTACATTTATACAGTGTAATAGAGTCAAGGAAGTACTTTCACATCTTTTGTTTTCTTTATCTTTAAGTTCATGAGCTATGATTTCTATTATCCATATATTTTTACATGTAGAAAATTAAGGTAGAAAATGACAGTCTTGTACCTGGTCTTCTGATTTCTCCCTGATGACCTGTTCACACTATATAGCCCATCATCTGAAAAATAGTTTTCACATTGGTACATTTTGAAGAATTTTACTAGGTTGTATTATGGGACTGAATTCTAGTTTGGGGAAGGAGCTTAAATGTGTTTTAACTCTTTTTTTCCTTTGCTTTAGCCTAAACACACCACCTGGAACTAAAGTTAAACTCTCAGGTGCTGTGGACATAAAGAATGGATTCCTGCTCCTGAATGACTCTAACACCACAGTTCTTGGCGGTGAAGTAGAACACCTTATCGAGAAATGGGAGTTACAGAGAGTAAGTGTAGATTAAGAAGAACGGTTTGAACTTATAAAATATTACACTCTTTTTGTATAGTCTTTCTTTTAAAGGATTGCCCTATAATGAATAGTAAAATTATTTCTTTATGCCAGAATTGAATAGAGTGGAATACAGTGATCTGTATAGAAATTATCTACCTTTGTTTAAGCATATTGTTCTTCTAAAACAGATGCCTTTTTTCAATATTTGTTATATTTTATTACATATTTTATAAGTCAGTCTTTACTGACAAGTTTTTAAAACTGCTAGGATACCAGTTATAAGCTATGTGTAATATTGTTTTTGTCTAGTCACCAAGTCATGTTCAACTCTTTTGTGACCCCCATGGACTATAACTTGCCAGACTCCTCTGTCCATGAGATTTCCCAGGCAAGAATACTGATGTGGGTCGCCATTTTCTTCTCTGGGGGATCTTCCCGACCTAGGGAACAAATCCACATCTTCTGCATTGGTGGGCAGATTCTTTACCACTGAACCACCAAGGAAGCCCTATATATAATATACCTGTGCTTAATTCTTTCTGCAGAAAACAAGTGTTTGTGCATATATATGAATAACGTGTATTTCTCTTATCTATAAACACACATAGATACAAGTGAAAGCAAATTAGAATTTCACTATAATGAAAGGATTCTTGTTGCATTTGACTTTCTAGTCACATTAGTTGATGTTTTCACCATTTATGTTAACAGAATCTTCATCCTCCTAGTCATCTATGTTATCTAATAATTGTCCTTCTACTTTGCTTCTAGCCACCAGTTCTGTTGCTCAACTGCAGTCAGATCTCTCATCAGTGTCTTGCTCTCAGGTTCCATTGATATTACTGTAGTTTAAGTCTCTGGCCTGGGCTATTTGTAGTAGCCTTTTAGCTGGTTTTACCACATATCCTTTTTCTATCTTCTAATTTATTGTACTCTGCCAGAGTGTCTTTAACATAACTCAGAGCAATGCTACATCCTACTTTTATTTCACATACCTTAGTCAGGGATTCAAGATCACTCATAATCTAGCCCTAGTTCTAGTTTATCTTTTCAGCTTTCTTAATTTTTTTCACACAGGTTTTGTTTTAGCTAAATGAAACTACTTACTCTTCCATTCTCTAGGCTTTTCTCGGTTGTTCTTTTGAAAAAGAAGAAAGATTTTCCCAATTTTAGGATAATTTTAGTTTCTCTTTTATTTTTTAAAATTATTTTATTATTCTTATTTTATTTATTTTTATTTTTTGGCTGTAATGTGTGGCATGTGAGATCTTAGTTTCTCAACCAGGAATTGAACCCTTGGCCCCTGAATTGGAATGGCAGTCTTAACCACTGGATCACCAGGGTAGTCCCAGTTTCTCTCCTAATTCACACATGCCCATATTGTCCCCATGCCTTTTTTTATTTTGGTTTTATTTATTTATTTTTTAAAATTAATTATTTTATTTGATGATAATTACTTTACAATATTGTGGTGATTTTTGCCATACATCAACATGAATCGACCATACTTTTAAACTCAAAATGCTTGTTTTTTCACATAGTGAAATATTTGTTCCTTTATTGAATTCTTAGAATACTTTATTCATGATATGAAGAAGCATATTATTTTTTTACCTAGCAATAAAATTATATTTACTTCTTATCTCCTTTGACTGTAAGCTTTTTGAGGTCAGAATTCCTGTTTTTGTTATTTTTATTCAGTTCTACAAATATCTGTTGAACAGAGTGTATGCCTTGTGCTGGACTCTTGTATCTGTATATTATGTAATCCACCTAGCAGTCTTATAAGAGAGTGTTATGCCCATATGGATCAGAAAATAGGCTTTAAGAACTGTTAAACTAATTTTATGATTGATGGATCTGAGCCTTCCTGTATCTCCAGAGTGATGGCCCTGAGTCTTACATGTAATAAATAAAGTGATTTGATAGTTTCATATAAATAGCCAAGTTTATGAACTGTGAGTTTCCTAGAAAAATCTCACCCATTTCTTGTTATCTTTTCCTTTTATAAGTTGATATATTGTATCCTTAAGAGATTTTTTTTAAAGTGTGTTAATATGTTCTCAAGTCAGACAAACATATTATACATAACTTTTCCAACCCAGCCAAAACTATTAATAATTAAGCATGTATTCCAATATCAAATGGCAAAGTTGATCAGTGGAAAACTTCAGTTACTTTTGCACCAACCTACCTCACTGATTGAAAAGTAGATCAAGCATTCCTCAGAAATTGCTCATCTCCAACATGCAAACACACACATACAAACACATATACTCTCTCACACACACACATACACATATATGCATGGATCAGTGGTAGTTTGACAATTATCCTTGTAATGTTTTATTATATGTTTTTGCACTTTGTTTTCTGAGAGCCATGCTAGTATTTCTTTTTGTGCTGTGCTTAGTCACTTAGTCATATCCGACTCTTTGTGACCACGTGGACTGTAGCCTGCCAGGTTTCTCTGTCCATGGGTTTCTCTGTCCATGGATTCTCTAGGCAAGAACTGGAGTGGATTGCCATGCTTTCCTCCGGGGGATCTTCCTGACCCAGGAACTGAACCAGGGTTCCCTGCATTCCAGGCGGATTCTTTACCAACTGAGCTACCAGGGAATCCCTATTATTTCTTTCTAAAGACTTTTGGGGAAAAAAAAAAAAAAAATAGCCCTAGTATTTCTTTTTAGAGGGCAGTAGAAATTTACATGAAAATGTTTGAAAAACATCTTAATATGATAATAGTTCTCTTTGGTTTTGTATTTTTTTGATTTTGGTAACCATAGTGATGGAGAAATCATGGAGTGTTCAAATTACTTGAGCATCTGGCAGGTGATACCCATAAAAATCAAATGTACACATAAAAATCATAAACCATAGAGTTAATTTTGGAAGCAGTGGGGTTTTCTTGTGGAAGTTTAATGGGTTTACCTCTTTGGCTCTTAAATTTAAGTGTTTGATCCATTTTTAACTAATTCTTAAACATGGTGTAAGTAAAGGGTAAAACTTCATTCTTTTCCATGTGGACATCCAATTTTCCCAGCACCATTTGTTGAAGAGACTCTCCTTTGCCTAATAAATGACCTTATCACCTTCATCACTTGACTTGATGAAAAATCACTTGACTTGAACAGCATGGAGATCAAACCAGTCAGTCCTAAAGAAAATAAGCCCTGAATATTCCTTGGAAGGACTGATCCTGAAGCTGAAGCTCCAATACTTTGGCTACCTTATGTGAAGACCCAACTCCTTGGAAAAGACCCTGATGCTGGGAAAGATTGAAGGCAGGAGGAAAAGGGGGCAACAGAGGATGAGATGGTTGGATGGCATCATCAATTCAACGAACATAATTTGAGCAAACTCCAGGAGATAGTGAAGGACAGGGAAGCATGGCGTGCTGCAGTCCATGGGGTTGCAAATAGTTGGACACAACTGAGCATCTGAACAACAACAAAACGCACGCAAAAATCTATTTCTGGGTTCTTTATTCGGTTAGTCTGTCTTATTGCCACTGTTTTGATTCCTATAACTTTTTAGTAAGTTTTGTAATTGAAAAGTATGAGCTTTTTTCAGGATTATTTTGACTATTCAGGGTCCCTTGAGATCCCATATGAATTTTAGTGTGGATTTTTCCATTTCTTTGAAAAATATTCTTAGGATTTTAATAGGAATTACAGTGAACCTCTAGATCTATTTGAATAGTACTAATATCTTAACATTAAATCTTCCAAGTCATGACCCTCTCATCTTTTTCATTTATTGGTATCTTCTTTAATTTCTTTTAGCAATCTTTTGTAATTTTAATTGCATAGAACTTCTTCTTCTTTGTTTAAGTGTATCCCTAAATGTTTTATTCTGTTTGATTCTAGTATAAATGGAAACTTGTAACTCACAGTTGTTTTTTGCTCAGCCTAGTTCTCAGCAGTGACTTAGGGGAGATCCTGTGCAGGTTTCTGGACCATTTTTTCCTTATGGGACTCTCTTTTTCAAGCCTCTGCCCCAGGGCTTGAATTATTTCAGTCCACCTTGAGCTATGAGACTGATTTTCCCAATGTAACTTTCTGTGCTCTCTGTCTGCATCATGTCTCAAACAGAAAGGCAGAGCTCACCTGTTATTTTTTCTCCTTCTCTTTGGACTTACAGTCCTACATTACTTCTTGCCATGTGTCATAAAGCATTTGTTTCTTATGTGTTGTCCATATTCCTAGTTGTAGAGGGAGATTTAAGTCTTGACTCTTATATATTCATCAGAATGGAAAGTAGAAATCCTGTAATATGCTTTTCACTATATAATGTGTATTGGAAAATGGTATTATTGGCAGCTTATGTGAACTATAAGAAAGTCATAGCATAAAATGAACTTGATTTTTTGGCTTTGGCTGGTCTTTTTTTTTAATATCTAAATTAAAACTAGGGAAAGGACCTCTCGATTATTTCATGCATTTGTGTGTGTGTTTTTTTTTTTTTTACTAGGTTAACATCTTAAATACAGTTTATCAAGAAATAAGATATTCATATACAGTTTAAATTGTTCTTTAATTAAACTGAATATTATTGTTGCCTTTAGTCTTAGTGCTTTTTAATATAACTGACATAAAATGCAAAATATACTTTATATAATGCAGGGACTTTTAGTCCTGTGTGATTATTTGTGACACCATTGACTGCAGTAAACCTGCCTCCCCTATCCTTCACTGTCTCTTGGAGTTTGTTGAAACTCATGTCCATTGAGTCAGTGATGCCATCCAACCATCTCATTCTAGGCCACCCCCTTTCCTATTTTGCCTTCAATCTTTTCCAGCATCAGTCTTTTCCAGTGAGTTGGCTCTTTACATCAGGTGGCCAACATATTGGAGTTTCAGCTTAAGTATCAGTCCTTACAATGAATATTCAGGGTTAATTTTCTTTAGGATTGACTAATTAGATGTCATTGCAGTCCAAGGGACTCTCAAAAGTCTTCTGTAGCACTGCAGTTCAAAAGCATTAATTCTTTCATGCTCAACTTTCTTTTATGGTCCAACTCACATGCATACATGACTACTGGAAAAACCGTAGCTTTGACTATATGGACTTTTGTTGGCAAAATGATGCGTCTGCTTTTTAATACACTGTCTAGGTTTGTCATGGCTTTTTTTCTAAGGAACAGCATCTTTTGATTTCATGGCTGCAGTCACCATCTGCAGTGATTTTAGAGCCCAAGAAATGAAATAAAACAAATAAAATCTGTAACTTCTTCTACTTTCTCTCTTTCTGTTTGCCATGAAGTGATGGGACTGGATATCATGATCTTAGTTTTTTGAATGTTGAATTTTAAGCCAGCTTTTTCACTCTCCTCTTTCACCCTCATCAAGAGGCTCTTTAGTTCCTCTTCAGTTTCTGCCATTAGGGTGGCATCATCTGCATACCTGAGGTTGCTGTATTTCTCCTGGCAATCTTGATTCCAGCTTTTGATTCATCCAGCCCAGCATTTTTGATGATGTACTTTGCATAAGTTAAATAATCAGGGTGACAGTATACAGCCTTATTGTACTCTTTTCCCAATTTTGAACCAGTCTGTTGCTCCATGTCTGGTTCTAACTGTTGCTTCTTGACCTGTATACAGATTTCTCAGGAGACAGGTAGAATAGTCTGGTATTCCCATCTCTTAAGAATTTTCCACAGTTTGTTCTGATCTGCACAGTCAAAGGCATAGTCAGTCAATGAAGCAGATATTTTTCTGGAATTGCTTTTTCTATGATACAGCAGATGTTGGCACTTTGATCTCTGATTCCTCTGCCTTTTCTAAATCCAGCTTGAACATCTGGAAGTTCTCAGTTTACATATTGTTGAAGTCTAGCTTAGAGAATTTTGAGCATTACTTTGCTAGCATGTGAAATGAGTGCAATTGTTAGTTTGAATATTCTTCCCTGGTGGCTCAGAGGTTAAAGCGTCCACCTCTAATGCGGGAGACCTGGGTTCAATCCCTGGATCGGGAACATCCCCTGGAGAAGGAAGTGGCGACCCATGCCAGTATTCTTGCCTGGAGAATCCCATGGATGGAGGAGCCTGGTGAGCTACAGTCCATGGGGTCGCAAAGAGTCGGACACAACTGAGCAACTTAACTTTCACTTTCACTTTGAATATTCTTTGGCATCCCCTTTCTTTGGGATTGGAATGAAAACTGACCTTTTCCAGTCCTGTGGCCACTGCTGAGTTTTCCACATTTGCTGACATATTGATACTTTAACAGCATCATCTTTTAGAATTGTAAATATCTCAGCTATAATTCTATCACCTCTAGTTTTGTTCATAGTAATGCTACTTCAGGCCCACTTGACTTCACACACAGGATGTCTGGCTCTAGGTGAGTCATCACACCATTGTCCTTATCCAGGTCATTAATACCTTTTTTATATAGTTTTTCTGTGTATTCTTGCCACCTCTTCTTAATCTCTTCTGCTTCTGTTAGGTCCTTACAGTTTCTGTCCTTTATGGTGCTTATCCCTGCATGAAATGTTCCTTTGATAGCACCAATTTTCTTGAAGAGATCTGTAGTCTTTGCCATTCTGTTGTTTTCCTCTATTTCTTTGCATTGTTCACTGAAGAAGGCCTTCTTATCTCTCTTTGCTATTATCTTGAACTCTGCATATGTTTTATGTAGTTTAAAATAATTAATAGGCTTTTTTTTCTGTTTTAGGAATCTACTAAAATAATTGGATTTCTTGTGCATAAGTTAAATATATTTTTAATGTATAAATCTGTTTTATAACTCATTTTTCTCACAGAGCTTGTCAAAACACAATAGAAGCAATATTGGAACCGAAGGTGGACCACCTCCTTTTGTGCCTTTTGGACAGGTAATGACTTTCATTTTGGCAGATGAATTTTAATCATCAAAAAGTATATAAAAGTATTTTTCATTTATATTCATGTTGTGTTCAGTTTTGCACTGATCTCTTCACTCAGTGGTCATAGGAGTTACGTGGAAATATATTAATTATAAGAAATTGTTAATTATGTTTTTTCCCCTTTATTTTAATTAACTCTTTTCTGAAATGCTGTTAACCCAAAGATTCAAAGAACTAAGAGACACACCAGATGTCAATTTAAGACTAAGATAAGATGGTGGGGGCTTTTGTTTTTTGAGAGAGCGAAAATGCAAATGTAAGAAGACAAAAATATGCTATAATTTCTCACTTTGTTCATTAAAAAAAAAGAGGGAGGAAAAATAAAAGCATCAACAAGAGAATTGATAAGAGACAAAAAAATGGGAACAAGGAAGGGCATCATTGCACTTTAGGAGAACCTACTCTCCCAGCTGTCCCTTCCAAGACTCTGTTCTTCTGCCTTCATCCAAAGACCCATCTTAGTCAAAGACTTAATTTTATTTCCAGTTGGTATTTTCCTTTTCAACTAAGGCATCCCTGATCTTTTTCTAACATAAGTGAAACATTTTTATTTCCTAATTATTTCCTAATTTTCAACCACCTTGCTGCAGAATGTTACCTCAAGGTTGCTCCTCAGCTGGCCAGTATCTTGTCTTTCTGGTTGTGCTAAACATCACATTGCATTCAAAACAATCTCTCTTAGCTTGTCCCTGCTTTATATCTGAAGAATCCAAGAGTAATCAACCACTCTGACTGCTTGCATCATATGATGCTACTAAAATTTAGCTCTTGGTGACCTGCCTTGCATTTGAGCTTTATTTTCCTTCAAGAGTGCTGACTCAAAAGTGAAGATAAGTTGTGAACACAGCAGCTAGGAAACAGAGACCTACATCTCAGTAACAATTTTAAAAAATTTGGTATGAGAAACATATCTAGTTGATCAGGAAATAAATGAGCAGAATCAGGACTGATTTCCTTTAGGATTTACTGAAATTTGTCTCAAGAGACTAAAATCCCACAACTTTGCAGCCTGACTGAGGGAGAGAGTATATTTTTAGCTTTTGATGTGGTTTATAAGTTGAAAGACATCTTTCTAGATATAAAAGTAACTATCCATTTTGAAATTAGGAAATATGTTAAAAGTTACAGCTTCAGTAATGTTATTTGTTTATGAAGTCCATTGTGAAAATCTCTTCTTCAGCATCTTAGCCTTGTACATTGGTTAAAGACAGAGTTAAAGACAGAGTATGCTGGCTGTGTGTTGGAATCAGCTATTTTATATGTATATTATTGAACATCTGTATTTCCATAAACATTTTATTGAAAACATATTTTCATTCCTAATTAAAATTGCTGAGGTGAAAAATGTTCATTTTATAGGAGTTTTGCTGCTAGGATTAAAAGGGAGAATTGAATTCAGGGCTTATTTTTAGACTTTGAGGGCTTTCTTCATTTGTCTCAAGAGACTAAAATCCCACAACTTTGCAGCCTGATTGGGGGAGAGGGTATGTTTTTAGCTCTTGATTTGGTTTATAAGTTGAAAGACATCTTTCTATATGTAAAAGTAACTATACTACTTAACCCTCATGGATGTTGTGGCATAATGTGGAAATCAGCTCTTAATAAAAAACCGAATTTTCTTCTTGTGCAATAGTCTAGACTGTTTGAAATTTTAAATTATTTTAAATCATCATCCTAAAATGAAACTTAGAACTTTTGGTTTAATGAATGTTTTAAATATGCTCCCCTCTTTTAGATGGCTATATTTAGTGTAGCTTTCATTTACTAGTTACAGTTAAAGTTACTTCAGTTAGTTAGAATTATATTTTTATGGGCTCTTACTTGTTGTGATTCAGATATTTCTTTTGAAGATATATACGTTCTTACAAAAAGTTGAATTTCTTCTGATATTACTGAAGCATTTTGTTTTTATTTATTATTACCAGAAGTGTGTGTCTCATATCCAAGTGGATAGCAGAGAACTTGATCGAAGAAAGACATTACAAGTGACAATGCCTGTCAAACCTCCAAATGACAATGATGAATTTGAAAAGCAAAGGACTGCTGCTATTGCAGAAGTTGCAAAGAGCAAAGAAGTAAGAAAATAAATCATTGCAAATTTCTCTTATTCCTTGCCTTTATGTTCTATTTAGATTACTCACAATCATTATTGTCTTTTCACATAAAGTAACTAATTGAACAAACTTTTGACATTCTTTTTCCATAGTCTATCAGTAGAGAATGTCCTGGTATCTTTTGGAGTCTTAAGCTTACACCATTTTACTTGTAAACATTTCTTTCCAAGTCTCTTTAACAATTCCATTAAGTTGCTTTTGCTGACAAACCACCCTTCTTTTCTCCCTCTTTCTTTTTTTCTTAACAGTTTACTACTGAACACAACAAATTTTTTTTTTTAATGGCAGAGGGGTTCCTATTATTAGTTGGGATAGATGATACTTTCTGAAGAAAGTTTTCTCCTACAATAGAAACCTTGGAGGGGTTCAGGTAAAAATTAGAAGGTAAATCAATGGCTCAGGATTAACAATTTTGTCAGTTTTCATTCTTAAAAATAATGTATAATAAAAAACAATTTTTATCTTTGCATTTGTACATACCCTCTCTTATTTACTATTATTAGACAAAAGGTTTTCTTTTCATTATTTTTAATCTCTTACTTATTTGAAATAGGTTGGTTTTCTAGTTATTTATTGATTTGTAGCTTTTGAAAAGAAATTTTAGTTCATGAATTAGTTGGTTGCTTAAACAGAATTTTCTTAACCAGTGATATTGAAATAAATTTCTTTATTCAAAACCAGCAATAAACCTTAGCTAACAATTTTTTTCCTATTTAAATTCAAAATTTAAGCGGGGATTTCTTGAATTTTGGTAGTTCTTCCCACAGTGTCATTCTACTATCTGTTTATGATAGGCGGACAAGAGCACAAATTCTAGAATCTGGCAACCTAGAAGCATATACTGCTGAGAACTTGGATCAGTTCAGTTCAGTTAGTCGCTCAGTCGTGTCTGACTTTTTGCGACCCCATGAATTGCAGCAAGCCAGGCCTCCCTGTCCATCACCAACTCCTGGAGTTCACTCAAACTCATGTCCATCGAGTCGGTGATGCCATCCAGCCATCTCATCCTCTGTCATCCCCTTCTCCTCCTGCCCCCAATCCCTCCCAACATCAGAGTCTTTTCCAATGAGTCAGCTCTTTGAGGTGGCCAAAGTACTGGAGTTTCAGCTTCAGCATCATTGGATAGATTACTTAAATTTTGTACCATATTCTTTTATCTATGAAAAGATGATACCAGTGGGACAAGAGCACGGATTCTGGAATCAGACAGCCTAGAAGCATATACTTGAGAACTTGGATAGATTACTTAAATTTTGTACCATATTTTATTTATCTATGAAAAGATGATAGCAGTAGTACCCACTTCATATGTTTACTGTAAGAATTAAAATTGCTAATATTTAAAACAGTTAGGATACTACATGGCACAGATAATGATACTGTTACTGAATTCCTGTTCAGCTGCTTATCATTCAATAATCCAATACTGAGAGTGTTGGTTAAAAGGAAATAGGGCTTTACTGAGGAGGCTGGCAATTCTGAGGAGAAAGGTGGGAGTATGTTCCAAAAAGCCAGCTCCCAACTTGCCAGATTTTGCTTGGAGATTACATAGGGGAAAGAGGAAAGGGCTATGGTGCTCATAGGGAGGGGGCTGTCTTCTATTTTCAGAGATGATTGTCTTGATCGCACAATTCCAAGTAGCTATCAAGTCTTGTGATTGGAACAGTATCTAAGTCATAAATCTTTGGTTAACTATTTCTGGAGAATAAGGAACAAGGGTAAGGTTTACAGAACAACTAACTAATCTTCAGTCTCAGTAAGCACCAACAGTTTTCTTCATTCAGCAAGCTAAGCTAAGTTAATGTTGAACTAGGGTAGAAGTCAGACATCGTAAGCATAAGATCACAGCCATATCCTAACTAAGGAACAGTGCTGGAATAATGCAGAGGATCCGAGATCCCTAGTTATAGTTTCACAGCCTCAGTTACAGTGTTAGGTTGTCAAGTCACTTCAGTCAGGTCCAACTCTGTGCGACCCTATAGACTGCAGCCTGCCAGGCTCAATATTTCTTTGCTGTGCTATGCTTAGTCTCTCAGTCATGTCTAACTCTTTGTGATTCCATGGACTATAGCCCCCGAGGCTCCTCTGTCCATGGGGATTCTCCAGGCAAGAATAATGGAGTGGTTGCCTTGCTTTCCTCCTTCTTTTGCTAAAAGCCTTCGATGTGACTATTGCTATTCCTCAGTGTTTTATCTATTCTAAGGCATGTTTAAAAATTACTTTAATATCTCTGAAATTAATTCATTTTATCCAGTTAGCATAAAATGTATTTATTCCTTTCCCAAAAACTGTTAAAATTATGGAGTTTCAGAACAGGATATTGAGACTATGTCAATTTCTTAATGATTGTAACAAAGGTGTTATTTTGATTTACATTTTTCTCAAACTTTCTTCCCAAAATTTTGTTTTATGTCTATTTACTGGACTGTAGTTAATATATGGTAATAGGCTTCATTTCTTAAAGTAATAATTGATCACATTTTATTTTCCCATAAGTATTTGTAAATAAAGAATCATAGTTTTCTAAAGCAGAGTTTCAACTTTTCAGTTGATATGTAAGAGTTGATTGGAGGCTCAAAACTGTAAGAACGTGCCCAAGGTTACCCAGTGACAATTCTGGGACTAACCTACATATATTACAGTAGAAGATTATATTTATGTCTATGTATCTTTCTATATAGATGAGTATACACATATTCATACTTAATGAGTGTCTGAAAAGCAAAATTATATAACAGTGTAATTTTCTTGGAAAGATATTTTATGTTCATCTATTTAACCACTTAATGTGGGTTTGGTGGAATCTACTGCAGATGACCAAGTGATGTTTCTCGTTCCTTTCTTCCTTTAGTCCTTCATTCAATAAATTTTTTTTTGAGAACATGTAATATGCCAGGGAGTTATCTTAAATGCCTTGGTTTAAACAATGACTAAATATGCAAAAGATTTCTGCCTCTATCAAGCTTACCTTTTAGTAAGCTAAACAGATTGGCATAGTAATAAGTATGTAAATTATATGGTAGGTTAGAAGTTGATAAGTGCCATGGGCAAAAGTAAAGTAGGATGGGCAGTTAGGAAGATGTTGGTTGGTCAGGGGAGTTGGGGGGTGGGGGAGTGCAGTTTAAAATAGGATGGTCAGAGGAGGAGAACAAGATGGCAGAGGAGTGGGTGGACGTGGAGCACATCTCTCTCCACAGATACATCAGGAATACACCTTCAGACACAGAAGTGCATGCAGAACACCAGCTGAGAGCAGACACGAGTACGTGACCAACAGAAAAGAATATATAGAACCACACAAAACTCAGTAGGATGAAGGAACTAGGGGGAAAAACAGGAGTGTTAGTAGGACTGGACCTGCCCTCAGCGGGAGGGGGAACTGAAGCAGGGGTCCGATCTCCACATCAGGGTACTTGTCTGGGTCAGAGGAGAAACATTTAAGGCTGAGAGTGAGGCAGGTGATCTGTGACAGCCTAAATGGAATGAGATCAAACAGTCCTTGCCTCGGCCATACATTAACATGGACAGGGATGCACGTCCCCTGGAAGGCACAGCTGCTGGCAGCTGGAGTTTAGGGATTGTGGAGCAGCCAGGGTGAGGGTTGCTGTTGACTGCAGAGAGACAGATTGAGGGGATGTGAGGGAGGAGATTGTGGTGGGAAATGCCTGTGGAGGAAAGCCAGGCAGCCATGGAAGCAAGGGATACTGCTGAGTTATGTGTAGGGGCTGGAGTCATCACCATAGCCTCTCTTTCTCCACATGCCAGCATTGGCAGCTGAACAATAGAGAGGCTGGCCCACCAAACGCCTGACGCACTGAACTACATTGTAGGACCCCACCCAGGGTGCTCCTTTAACTGACTGATGGATTGATCTACAGAGTAGGACCCCACCTGGGGTGCCCTTTAAGTGACTGATGTGCTGATCTACAAAGTAGGACTCCACTCAGGGTGCTCCTTTAACTGACTGATGGATTGATCTACAGAGTAGGACCCCACTCAGGGTGCTCCTTTAACTGACTGATGGATTGATCTACAGAGTAGGACCCTACCTGAGGTGCCACTTTAACTGACTGATGTGCTGATCTACAGTGTAGGACCCTACCCAGAGTGCTCCTTTAACTGACTGATGGATTGATCTACAGAGTAGGACCCCACTCAAGGTGCTCCTTTAACTGACTGATGGATTGATCTACAGAGTAGGACCCCACCCGGGGTGCCCTTTAAGTGATTGATGTGCCAAACTATAGAGTAGCACCTGACCCAGGGTGTCACTTTAAGTGCCTGGCACACTGATTTACAGAGTAAGACCCCAGCCAGGGAGGCCTCTCTATGTGTCTGACATGCCGAATAACAGAGAAGGACCCCAGGCAAGGGAGCCCTGTAAGTGCCTGAACAGCTGGAGCTATAGAGAAAGACTGGCCGAAGAGGCCTACTGATCACCAGCTACAAGAGGCTTGAAAAAAGACTCTGACAGGGCCATAACTCCTGCAGTGGAGGCAGGCTGTGTCCCTGCACACTTAGCACTGCCAGGGTCCCCACAAGCCAAGCAGCTGAGCCACCTTCACACTCAACTGTCACGGAGCAGAGCTGCTACAGGCAAAAAATGTCTTGCGTCTATGCATGCAGGGTTGCTTCTGTCATGTCTGGGCTGTTTGTGACCCTATAGACTGGCCTGCCAGGCTTCTCTGTCAGGGAGCAGGGAGTTCTCCAGTGAAGAATACTGGAGCGTATTGGCCAGTACTGGTTGCAATACCCTTCTAGAGTTCTGTATTTCCTGATGCCCTAGCCGCCCACCCCCTTGAGTACCTGGTGCTGCCAGAACCCCTGCGACCCAAGCAGCTGCACCACCTCCACACTTGGCTTTCATAGGGGCAAACCCAAGTCCTCTGGAGCAAACCCCAGTGGATGACCCATATGCACAGGTGAAAATAAAACCACAATTGAAACCCAGGGGCAGTGTGGTTAAGGAAGAAGACCTAAAACCTTCCCACCAGCTCTACAAGCTGCAGATTAAATCTACATGATCAGCTAGGCAGATTCTGTGTCTTTATAAAAGGTCATTGAGAGCTCCCACAAAAGAAATCGCACTAGTTCTGATACTTGTGGACATTGCAAGCAAGAACACACAGAAGTAGGACCAGATTAGAATCTGAGCTGCCCACAGTAGGTCCAGAGATCAGCAGAGTGTTGGAGGACATGCTAGGGAGGTGAGGTGGACTGTAATTCCCTGCAAGGGAAAGAACTCTTGAGCAGTGACTCAAGAAAACATTTATTTTTCTTATGTTTTGACTTGTTTTGTAGATTCTTTTGGATTTTTTTTTCTTTTTTTCCCTTCTTTTTACCCCTCTGTTGCAGTTGTCAATTTTATTGGCACTGTGAAATCTAATTAAACTTTTGAGCTTTTTTTTTGTTTTTCTCAGTCACATTTTTTATTGTTGTGATAAATCTCTGCCTCTCCATTGGGCTTTTGCAGTTCTGAGGAGTTTTCCTTTTTTTTTTTTTCCCCTTTTTCTTTCATCGTCTGTTTGTTTGTTTTTTTTTTTTCCCTTATCTCTTTTATAATTTAAAAATTTTTAAACCTATTATATTCTTTCTACATTTATTCCTTTGTTTGCCTTTCCTGCTTTTCTTTTCACCTTGCAGTTAGTCTTTAATGTATATAAATCTTCTTCATTTACCTTTATTTAACTTTTCATATCTACTCTTTCTTTCTTTTCTTTCCTCTCAACATATTTGTTAGTTTTGTTTTCATTGCTTTATTCCCCACTTGGCACCTTGCTTTAGTTTTGTTTTCCAGTTTGTGCTTTAGTTAGTTTTGTTCTTAACTGGTAAATATAATTTTTATTTCCTTTGTTCACCAGGTCAGTCTACTGTACTTTATTTTTGTTGGACTGTATTAACTTTGCTCATGGGTGTATATGAATATATTCCATTTTTTAAATTATTATTTGTCTGATTTTATAGCTGCCATTTGTCTGGGATTCATCTTTGGTTTCTCATTTTTGGATATTTGTTTTAATCTCAATGCCATAACAAACTACTTGTGAAATGTTCGTTCCTGGCCAGAGATCAAGCCTTGAGACTTTGGAGTGGGAGCACTGACTGCAAAACCGGAGACTACCAGAGAACTAATCTTAGGGAGTATCAAAAAGTGAGTATTCACACAAAGGAAACCACTTGAATACAAAACCTGGCATCACCCAAACACCAGTAGCACCCTGTGCAGGATGCCTCATCTAAACAACAAACAAAAATACAAACCAAATCATTAGCAGACAGAATTACCACCTCACTCAGCTTTGCCCATGAGAGGAAAAAGAAACAAAAACTCTGCACAAATATCACCCTATAGGAAACTTTCACAAACCATTGGAACAACCTTAGGAGGGCAGAAACCAAAAGGAAGAAAGAATTCAACCTTGAAGCCTGGGAAAAGGAGACCTCAATCACAACAAGTTAAAAAAAATAAAATAAAAAGAGAACTACTACACAAATGAAGAAGCAAACTAGAAACACAGAAGTCCAAATAAATGAAGAGGAAATAAGCAAACTACCTGAAAAAGAATTCAGAATAATGATAGTAAAAATGATCAAAAACCTTGAAAACAAAATGGAAAAAATGCAAGAATTAATTAACAAAGACCTAGAAGTATTAAAGAATTAGCATACAGAGACAAACAACACAATTACTGAAATTAAAAATACTCTAGAAGGAATCAATACCAGAATATCTGAATCAGAAGAACAAATTAGTGAGCTAGATGATAAAATGTTGAAAATAACTTCTGAAGAGCAGAATAAAGTAAAAAGAATGAAAAGAACTGAGGATAGTCTAGAGACCTCTGAGACAATATCAAATGCACCAATATTTGAATTACAGGGGTCCCAGAATAAGAAGAAAAAAAGAAAGTGTATGAGAAAATTTTTGAAGAGATCGTAGTTAAAAATTTCCCCAACATGGAAAAGGAGATCGTTAATCAAGTCCAAGAGGCAAAAGGAGTCCAATAGAGGACAAACCCAAGGAGAAACACTCCAGGACACATACTAATCAAACTAACAAAGATAATCACAAAGTAAGAATATTAAAAGCATCATGGGAAAAGCAACAAGTAACATACAAGGGAAACCCCTACGCTGATCTTTCAGTAGAAACTCTACAGGCCAGAAGGGAATGGCAGGATATATTTAAAGTACTGAAAGGGAAAAATCTACAACCATGATTACTGTACCTGGAAAGGGTCACATTCAAAATTGATGGAGAAATAAAAAGCTTTTCAGACAAGCAAAAGTTAAGAGAATTCAGTACCACCAAACCAGCTTTACAACAAATGTTAAACCAGCTTATATAGTCAATAAATACAAGAGAAGAAAAAAGATCTACAAAATCCACCCCAAACAATTGAGAAAATGGCAATAGGAAGATATATATCAATAATTACTTTGAATGTAAATGGATTAAATGTGCCAACCAAAAGACACAGACTGGCTGAATGGATACAAAAATAAGACCCATATACATGCTGTTTACAAGAAACCCACTTTAGACCTAAAGACACATAAAGACTGAAAATAAGAGGATTGAAAAATACATTCAGTGCAAATGGGAAGCAAAAGAAAGCTGGAGTAGCAATCCTCATATCAGACAAAATAGACCTTAAAATAAAGGATATTATAAGACATAAGGAAGGACATCACATAATGATCAAAGGATCAATCCAAGAGGAAGACATAACAATTACAAATATCTGTGCACCCAGCATAGGAGCACGTCAATACGTAAGACAAACACTAACAGATGTAAAAGGAGAAATTGACAGTAACACAATAATAACAGGAGACGTTAACACCCCACTCACACCAATGGACAGATCATCAAAACAAAATAAGGAAACAAGGATCATCAAAACAAAATAAGTCTTAAATGATATATTAGATGAGATGGATCTCATTGATATCTTCAGGACATTCCATTCCAATGCAGAATACATCTTCTTCTCAAGTGCACATGAAACATTCTCCAGGATATACTGTTTCTTGGGTAACAAATCAAACCTCAGTAAATTTAAGAAAATTGTAATTGTATCAAGCATATTCTCTGACTGCAATGCTATGAGACTAGATATCAATTACAAGAAAAAAAAACTGTAAGAAACACAAACACATGGAGATTAAACAACATGTTTCTAATTAACCAACAGGTTACTGAAGAAATCAAAAGAGAAATCAAAAAATTTCTAGAAACAAATGACAATGAAAACACAACAACTCAAAACCTATGGGATACAGCAAGAGCAGTTCTAAGAGGGACATTTATAGCAATGCAGTGCTACCTCAAGAAGCAAGAAAAACATCGAATAGACAACCTAACTTTACACCAAAAACAACTGGAAAAAGGAGAACAAAACCCTCCCATAATTGTTAGAAGGAAAGAAATCATAAAGATCTGAGCAGAAAGAAATGAAAGAAACAATAGTAAAGATTAATAAAACTAAAAGCTGGTTCTTTGAGAAGATAAAATTGACAAACCTTTAGCCAGACTTATCAAGAAAAAAAAGAGAGAAGAATCAAATCAACAAAATTAGAAATGAAAAAGGAGAGGTTACAACAATCCAGAAATGATAGACAATGTAGAAATACAAAGGATTATAAGAGACTATTTTGAACAACTATATGGCAATAAAATGGATAATCTGGAAGAAATGGACAGATTCTTAGAAAAGTTCAATCTTCCAAGACTGAACCAGGAAGAAATAAAAATTATAAACAACCCAATTACAAGCACTGAAATTAAAGCTGTGATCAAAAATCTCCCAAGAAGCAAAAGCCCAGGACCAGATGACTTTGCAGGAGAATTCTGTCAAACATTTCAAGAAAAGCTAATGCCTATCCTTCTAAAACTCTTTCAAAAAATTTCAGAGGAAGGAACACTTCCAAACTCATTCTGCAAGGCCACCATCACCCTGATACCAACAAGGACAACACACAAAAAAGAAAACTACAGGCCAATATCACTGATGAACATACATGCAAAATTTCTCAGCAAAATTTTAGCAAACAGAATTCAGCAACACATTAAAAAGCTCATATACCATGATCAAGTTTGGTTTATTGCAGGGATGCAAAGATTCTTCAATATATGCAAATCAATCAATGTGATACACCATATTAACAAACTGAAAGATAAAAACCATACGATAATCTCAGTGGATGCAGAAAAAGCCTTTGACGAAATTCAGCACCTATTTATTATTAAAACTCTTCAAAAAATGGGCATAGAAGGAATCTACCTCAACATAGTAAAGGCCATATATGATGAGCCTACAGCAAACATTGTTCTCAATTGTGAAAAACTGAAAGTATTCCCCCTAAGATCAGGAACAAGACAAGGGTGCCCACTTTCCCCACTATTATTCAACATAGTTCTGGAAGTCCTAGCTATAGCAATCAGAGAAGAAAAAGAAAGAAAAGGAATCCAGATCGGAAAAGAAGTAAAGCTCTCACTGTTTGCAGATGACATGATACTATACACAGAAAACCCTAAAGATAGTATCAGAAAATTACTAGAGCTAATCAGTGAATTGAGCAATGTTGCAGGATACAAAATCAATACACAAAAATAATTTGCATTTCTATATACTAACAATGAAAAGTCAGAAAGAGAAATTAAGGAATCAATCCCATTCACCATTGCAATAAAAAGAATTAAATAGGAATAAACTTACCTAAGGAGACAAAAGAGCTGTACACAGAAAATTATAAGCCACTGTTGAAAGAAATCAAAGACAAAATAAACACATGGAGAGATAGTCCATGTTCCTGGGTAGGAAGAATCAGTATTTTGAAAATGACTATACTAACCAAACACAATCTACAGATTCAGTGTGATCCCTATCATATTACCAATGGCATTTTTCACAGAACTAGAACAAAAAATTTCACAATTCATATGGAAACACGAAAGATCCTGAATTGCCAAAGCAGTCTTGAGAAAGAAGAATGGAGCTGGAGGAATCAACCTTCATGACTTCAGATTATACTACAAAACTACAGTCATCAAGACAGTATGGTACTGGCACAAAAACAGAAATATAGACCAATGGAACAAGATAGAAAGCCTAGAAATAAACCCATGCAATTATGGGTATCTTAATTTTGACAAAGGAGGCAAGAATATACAATGGGGCAAAGATAGCCTCTTCAATAAATGGTACTGGGAAAACTGTACAGCTCCATGTAAAAGAATGAAATTAGAACACTTCCAAACACCATACACAAAGATTAACTCAAAACAGATTAAAGACCTAAATGTAAGACCAGAAACTATAAAGCTCTCTGAGGAAAACAAAGGCAGAACACTCAGTGACATAAATCAAAACAAGATCCTCTATGACCCACCTCTTAGAGTAACGGAAATAAAAACAAAAGTATACAAGTGGGACCTGATTAAACTTAAAAGCTTTTGCACAGCAAAGGAAACTATAAGCCAGGTGAAAAGACAGCCCTCAGAATGGGAGAAAATAATAGCAAATGAAACAACTGACAAGGGATTAATTTCAAAGATATACAATCAGCTCATACAAGTTAATACAAGGAAAACAAGCTAATCAAAAAGTGGGGAAAAGACCTAAACAGACATTTCTCCAAAGAAGACATACAGATGGCTAACAAACACATGAGAAGATGCTCAGCATCACTCATTATTAGAGAAATGCAAATCAAACTACCTCTCAGCAGCCAGAATCACCATCATCAAAAAGTCTACAAACAATAAGTGCTAGAGAGGGTGTGGAGAAAAGGAAGCCCTCTTGCACTGCTGGTGTAAATTGATACAGCCACTATGGAAGATGGTATGGATATTCCTTAAAAAACTAGGAATAAAACCACCAGATGACCCAGCAATCCTACTCCTAAGGATATACCCTGAGGAAACCAAAATTGAAAAGGACAAATGTATCCCATTGCTCATTGCAGCACTATTTACAATAGCTGGAAAATGGAAATAACCTAGATGTTCATCGACAGATGAATGGATAAAGAAGTTTTGGTATATATCCACAATGGAATATCACTCAGCCATAAAAAGGAACACATTTGAGTCAGTTCTGATGAGGTGAATGAACCTAGAACCTATAATACAGAGTGAAGTAAGTCAGAAAGATAAAGATAAATATTGTATTCCAACACATATAAACGGAATCTAGAAAAATGGTACTGAAGAATTTATTTACAGGGTAGTAATGGAGAAACATCAATAACGTCAGATATGCAGATGACACCACCCTTATGGCAGAAAGTGAAGAGGAACTAAAAAGCCTCTTGATGAAAGTGAAAGAGGAGAGTGAAAAAGTTGGCTTAAAACTCAACATTCAGAAAACTTAAGATCATAGCATCTGGTCCCATCACTTCATGGGAAATAGACAGGGAAACAGTGGAAACAATGACTGAGCGACTGGACTGAACTGATTTGAACTGAATGAGCATATCCTACATGGGATCACAGTGCTCTCCAAATTGTTTGAAAAATGCATTACAGACAAATTGTCTGACTTTCAAGTGGGCATAAAAGGCCCTCTAACCTATGCAGGTTTCCTCATTACACATATAGAAGTGTGTTTTTGCTCACTTCATGTGTAAGAGGTGGCCTTACGTTGTGTTGTATCCTCTGCTTTTTCTGTGGGACCATTCCATTCAGAGCAAAGAGCACCATGATTCCAATCTGTGTGTATTTATTAACTCTTCCCTGAAGTTTGTGTATGTTGGAAATTGTGGTGTTTTAGATCACTGAATGTACAGAAGAAAGAATTCAAGCAAAATATTGCTGTTCTTCAGTAGTTTTGTTTGTGGAATTTGAAATTACTCAAATTTAAAATAAATTACTGGACTGTGGAAATAATAAAAATAAAATAGGATGGTCAGAAATTGAGAATTCTTTCAAATTTTATATAGTTTATATTCTAGTAAGGACAGTAAATAATATAAACATAGTAAATAAGTAAATTACAAATTTCAGCCTTAAATATAGTAATTTGATTAGGCTTCAAGATGGTGAAATTTGTGTCAAGAATCTAAGGCAGTAAGAATTAGTGACATGATCTGAGAAGAGTGTTCCAGGGAGAAGGAAAAGCTACTGCAAAGGCTCTAAAGCAGGAGTTTATGTTGAAGGAATGGCACAGTGACTAGTAGAAGCAGAGAAAGCAGAGGGACAAATTCTAGAATATAAAATCAGGAGTGATAATGGAGGTCAGCTTATGAAGGGCCCTGTAAGCCATCTTAAAGACTTTCAGAAAGAAATGAGGAGCCTTTGGAGGGTTGTCAGCATATCAATATATCAGCAGACCTACATTTATAAAGTCTAATTCTGGCTGTTGTGTTCAGAAAGGGAAGATGGGAATCATACAAGTTAGGGAATTATTGAAATAATCCAGGGGGAGAAAAAGTTTTGGTAGTGATGGCAGCTGTATAGGTAGTGTAAATTGTTCAGATTCAGGTATTTTGAAAAATACAACCATCAGAATTTCTGAGAGATTAAATACACAGCTTGTAAGAAGAGGTGTTACAAAAGACTTCAAGGATTTTGCCCTGAAAAATTAGCAGGTTAGAGTTGCTTACTTTGAATTGGAAAGGACAGGGTTTGAATAGGGTGTTTTGTTTTGAATATGTTAATACTGAGGTGCCTTTCAGGCATCCACCTGGTAATGTCTAATAGGCAGCGAGACAGAGAAGAGGTAAAAGGTGAACTTTGGGATGGGTGTGTGCATTTGAGAGTGAAATGCATATGAATGATATTTAAAATCATGAGGTCACATGTGATCCCCAAGGGAGTGGGAGCTGAAAGGAAGGGAAAACGATAAGGAACAAATCCTTTAGCATTTTAACCTTACCAGTTGAATGAAAGAAGTTGAACCAGCCAAGGTGTGACCAGTAAGATAGGAATTAAACAAGAGAATACAGAAATTATATCATGGAGTGTGGCGTATTGAATGTATCAAAGGTTGTTGAAACGTTCTGTAAGATGTAGCTTGAAAATTAATGTAGAGTTAGGGAAGTTGTGCATTCTCTTCACATTCTGTATAGATGGTGGTAAGATAAACTATAGATGTACAGATATTAGTGAGTAGGTTGATGTGGTAAAAATCTATGTAAGTTCTTTGATGATTATTTTAGTTTTTCCAGTGAGGAAGTAAGCATGGTCATACAGTCACAATGAGGGAGAAGATGTTTGAAGTTTGAGGAGCTAGGAGACATGTGAAATAGTGGTTGGGAAGATTGGGACGTAAATGGCCTAGGAAAATGTAGTACGATTGCTAGACTGCATTAAGGCCCACTTAGGTTTCATGGTCATGATGCTCTCACAGATGCCTGACTCACATCACTTACCTTATGGGTAATGTTTATGTTGTGATGTCTTTAGATATTTGTATGTTTAGTGAGGAACAACTATTTTACAGCAATGAAAAGTAGTTCTGAAAATGCTGTTTATCTTGTTCCTTAATCCATAAAATGGAAAGAAAATAATAAAGAAATGTCTCCAGAAGATAATCCTCCCAATATTGCAGTGAGGTAGGTTTTTTTGTTGACAGTGTAGTGTGACATGTGGGATCTTAGTTCCTGACAAGGAATCGAATCTGTGCTTTGTGCAGTGGAAGCGTGGAGACTTAACCACTGGACCAGCAGGAAATTCTCTTGTTCCTGTTTTAAGGATGAGAAACCCAAAGCTTATGGAAAGTAGAAGTTAAGTTAAATGTCTGAGGGCTGGAACTAGGAAGTGGCTCAGCAGAGATTTAAATAGAGGAAAACAATAGAATGGGAAAGACTAGAGATCTCTTCAAGAAAATTAGCGATACCAAGGCAACATTTCATGCAAAGATGGGCAGATAAAAGACAGAAATGGTATGGACCTAACAGAAGCAGAAGATATTAATAAGAGGTAACAAGAATAATACAGAAGAATAGAAAAAAGATCTTCATGACCCCAACAACCATGATGGTCTGATCTAGAGCCAGACATCCTGGAGTGTGAAGTCAAGTGAGCCTTAGGAAGCATCACTATGAACAAAGCTAGTGGATGGAATTCCAGTTGAGCTATTTCAAATCCTAAAAGATGAGGTTGTGAAAGTGCTGCACTCAACATGCCAGCAAATTTGGAAAACTCAGCAGTGGCCACAGGACTGGAAAAAGGTCAGTTTTCATTCCAGTCCCAAAGAAGGGCGATGCCAAAGAATGTTCAAACATCCACACAATTGTATTCATCTCACATGCTAGCAAAGTAATGCTCAAAATCCTCTGAGCCAGGTCAACAGTACGTGAACTGTGAACTTCCAGATGTTCAACCTGGATTTAGAAAAGGCAGAGGAACCAGCGATCAAATTGCCCACATCCGTTGGATCATAGAAAAAGCAAGAGAATACCAGAAAAACATCTACTTCTGCTTTATTGATTACACCAAAGTCTGTGACACTAGATCACAACAAATTGGAGAAAATTCTGAAAGAGATGGAATACCAGACCACTTTCCCTGCCTCTTGAGAAATCTGTATGCAGGTCAAGAAGCAACAGTTAGAACTGGACATGGAACAACGGACTGGTTCCAAATTGGGAAAGGATTATGTCAAGGCTGTATATTGTCACCCTGCTTATTTAACTTATATGCAGAGTACATCATGTGAAATGCCAGGCTGGATGAAGCACAAGCTGGGATCAAGATTGCTGGGAGAAATATCAATAACCTCAGTTATGCAGATGACACCACTCTTATGGCAGAAAGTGAAGAGCAACTGAAGAGCCTCTTGATGAAAGTGAAAGAGGAGAGTGAAAAAGTTAGCCTAAAACTCAACATTCAGAAAATGAAGATCATGGCATCTGATCCCATCACTTCATGGGAAATAGACGGGGAAACAGTGGAAACAGTGAGAAACTTTATTTTCTTGGGCTCCAAAATCACTGCAAATGGTGACTGCAGCCATGAATTAAAAGGCGCTTACTCCCTGGAAGAAAAGCTATGACCAACCTACTACTACTACTATTAAGTCACTTTAGTCGTGTCCAACTCTGTGCGACCCCACAGACGGCAGCCCACCAGGCTCCACCGTCCCTAGGATTTTCCAGGCAAGAACACTGGAGTGGGTTGTCATTATGTTAAAAGCAGAGACATTACTTTGTCAACAAAGGTTCATCTAGTCAGAACTATGGTTTTTCCATTGGTCATGTATGGATGTGAGAGTTTGACTATAAAGAAAGTTGAGCACTGAAGAATTAATGCTTTTGAACTGTGGTATTGGAGAAGACTCTTGAGAGTCCCTTGGACTGCAAGGAAGTCAAACCAGTCCATCCTAAAGGAAATCAGTCCTGAATGTTCATTGGAAGGACTGATGCTAAAGCTGAAACTCCAATACTTTGTCCACCTGTTGCAAAGACCTGACTCATTGGAAAAGACCCTGATTCTGGGAAAAATTGAAGGCAGGAGAAGGGGTGACAGAGGATGAGATGGTTGGATGGCATCACCGATTCAATGGACATGAGTTGGAGAAAGCTCCAGGAGTTGATGATGGACATGGAAACCTGATGTCCTGTAGTCCATGGCGTTGCAAAGAGTTGGACATGACTGAGCAACTGAATTGAACTGAAGCCTGTATTCTTAACTATATTACATTGTTTCTCAGTCTGATAAACTTTGTATAACATTAATATAAACTCATATTTTTCCTATGGTAGCATAAATAAGGACTGTCAAGACATTTGAAATCTTTTTTTTTTGCTGGATTGCAGGTAACAAAAATTGAATTAATCCAGTAATGAATCTCTGAAGTTGTGGTTTTAATTTTGATTTGAGTTAAATTTAAATATTGTGATGTATCAACTACCTAATAGAGATATTTATGTGTTGTCCATTGATGATCATATCACATCATTTTTCTGTTTTTCAGGTTTTATTTCTTTATATTTTCATATGATTCAAATTAATTTGTCAGTCTTAATTAAATGTATATCTGAAATATTTTCTTACTGTAATCATTGTAAGACACTTTAAAAATATTACTGGTTATCCCTAATAAAAATCAAGTGTTGGCTTCTACTTTTAT
Source organism: Bos grunniens (assembly GCF_055505025.1). Taxonomy (NCBI): domain Eukaryota; kingdom Metazoa; phylum Chordata; class Mammalia; order Artiodactyla; family Bovidae; genus Bos; species Bos grunniens. The sequence goes on along the minus strand of NC_141176.1, from coordinate 2,006,600 downwards.
TAGATTTGTTAGAAAACTATAAAGATATTATATAACCAGATGCATAATTTGATATTGTACAAATAACAACCGTGAGGTGCTTTTCAATCATGAAATTGTGTCTTTCTAAACCAGTGTTCTAATCTTCCCACAGTGGTTTTGATAAAACAGAAATGAGATCAAATTCAAATTTCATTACACAAAGAATTATTCAAATGTCAGAAAAATAAGAACTAGGACTTTGAAAGTTTTATACATAGTTGATAAGGTATAGCATGGTGCTGTGTATGCATGGTCAGTCGTGTCTGACTCTTTGTGACCCCAAGGACTGTAGCCTGCCAGGCTCCTCTGCCCATGAGATTTCCCAGGCAGGAAATACTGGAGTGGGTTGCCATTTCCTTCTCCAGGATATCTTCCTGACCCAGGGATCTTCCCTTCCTCTTCTGCATTGGCAGGCTGATTCTTTACCACTTGTGTCATCTGGGAAGCCCCCAAGATATAGCATACTATGCAATTAATATAGATAATAAATTAGTAATGAGACTTTTAATCCAGTATTAAAATTTGTATTATTTGTTTACATTCTTCGATTATAGAATATGGAATATTATTCTTGTTACTGGATCATGGGTGTAATGTAACTAATTCTTAAATAGGTTTCAGTTCAGTTCAGTTCAGTCGTTCAGTCGTGTCCGACTCTTTGCGACCCCATGAATCACAGCACGCCAGGCCTGCCTGTCCATCACCAACTCCCGGAGTTCACTCAGAGTTGTGTCCATCGAGTTGGTGATGCCATCCAGCCATCTCATCCTGTCGTTTCCTTCTCCTCCTGTCCCTAATCCCTCCCAGCATCAGAGTCTTTTCCAGTGAGTCCACTCTTCACATGAGGTGGCCAAAGTACTGGAGTTTCAGCTTTAGCATCATTCCTTCCAAAGAAATCCCAGGGCTGATCTCATTCAGAATGGACTGGTTGGATCTCCTTGCAGTCCAAGGGACTCTCAAGAGTCTTCTCCAACACCACAGTTCAAAAACATCAATTCTTCGGCACTCAGCCTTCTTCACAGTCCAACTCTCACATCCATACATGACCACAGGGAAAACTATAGCCTTGACTAGACGGACCTTTGTTGGCAAAGTAATGTCTCTGCTTTTGAATATGCTATCTAGGTTGGTCATAACTTTTCTTCCGAGGAGTAAGCGTCTTTTAATTTCATGGCTGTAGTCACCATCTGCAGTGATTTTGGAGCCCCCAAAAATAAAGTCTGTCACTGTTTCCACTGTTTCCCCATCTATTTCCCATGAAGTGATGGGACTGGATGCCATGATCTTCGTTTTCTGAATGTTGAGCTTTAAGCCAAATTTTTCACTCTCCACTTTCACTTTCAAGAGGCTTTTTAGTTCCTCTTCACTTTCTGCCATAAGGGTGGTGTCATCTGCATATCTGAGGTTATTCATATTTCTCCTGGCAATCTTGATTCCAGCTTGTGCTTCTTCCAGTCCAGCATTTCTCATGATGTACCCTGCGTATAAGTTAAATAAGCAGGGTGACAATATACAGCCTTGACGTACTCCTTTTCCTATTTGGAACCAGTCTGTTGTTCCATGTCCAGTTCTAACTTGCTTCCTGACCTGCAACAGATTTCTCAAGAGGCAGGTCAGGTGGTCTGGTATTCCCATCTCTTTCAGAATTTTCCACAGTTTATTGTGATCCACACAGTCAAAGGCTTTGACATAGTCAATAAAGCAGAAATAGATGTTTTTCTGGAACTCTCTTGCTTTTTCCATGATCCAGCGGATGTTGGCGATTTGATCTCTGGTTCCTCTGCCTTTTCGAAAACCAGCTTGAACATCTGGAAGTTCACGGTTCACATGTTGCTGAAGCCTGGCTTGGAGAATTTTGCCCATTACTTTAGCGTGTGAGATGAGTGCAATTGTGTGGTAGTTTGAGCGTTCTTTGGCATTGCCTTTCTTTGGGATTGGAATGAAAACTGACCTTTTCCAGTCCTGTGGCCACTGCTGAGTTTTCCAAATTTGTTGGCATATTGAGTGCAGCACTTTCACAGCATCATCTCTCCGGATTTGAAATAGCTCAACTGGAATTCCATCACCTCCACTAGCTTTGTTCTTAGTGATGCTTTCTAAGGTCCACTTGACTTCACATTCCAGGATGTCTGGCTCTAGTCAGTGATTACACCATCATGATTATCTTGGTCGTGAAGCTCTTTTTTGTACAGTTCTTCTGTTTATTCTTGCCACCTCTTCTTAATATTTTCTGCTTCTGTTAGGTCCATACCATTTCTGTCCTTTATTGAGCCCATCTTTGCATGAAATGTCTCCTTGGTATCTCTAATTTTCTTGAAGAGATCTTTAGTCTTTCCCATTCTATTGTTTTCCTCTATTTGTTTGCACTGATCACTGAGGAAGGGTTTCTTATCTCTTCTTTCTATTCTTTGGAACTCTGCATTCAGATGCTTATATCTTTCCTTTTCTCCTTTGCTTTTCACTTCTCTTCTTTTCACAGCTATTTGTAAGGCCTCCCCAGACATCCATTTTGCTTTTTTGTATTTCTTTTCCATGGGGATGGTCTTAATCCCTGTCTCCTGTACAATGTCACGAACCTCAGTCCATAGTTCATCAGGCACTCTATCTATCAGATCTAGGCCCTTAAATCTATTTCTCACTTCCACTGTATAATCATAAGGGATTTGATTTAGGTCGTACCTGAATGGCCTAGTGGTTTTCCCTACTTTCTTCAATTTCAGTCTGAATTTGGCGATAAGGAGTTCATGATCTGAGCCACAGTCAGCTCCTGGTCTTGTTTTTGTTGATTGTATAGAGCTTCTCCATCTTTGGCTGCAAAGAATATAATCAATCTGATTTCGGTGTTGACCATCTGGTGATGTCCATGTGTAGAGTCTTCTCTTGTGTTGTTGGATGAGGGTGTTTGTTATAACCAGTGCATTTTCTTGGCAAAACTCTGTTAGTCTTTGCCCTGCTTCATTCCACATTCCAAGGCCAAATTTGCCTGTTACTCCAGGTGTTTCTTGACTTCCTACTTTTGCATTCCAGTCCCCTATAATGAAAAGGACATCTTTTTTGGGTGTTAGTTCTAAAAGGTCTTGTAGGTCTTCATAGAACCGTTCAACTTCAGCTTCCTCAGCATTACTGTTTGGGGCATAGACTTGGATTACTGTAATATTGAATGGTTCACCTTTGAAATGAACAGAGATCATTCTGTCATTTTTGAGATTGTATCCAAGTACTGCATTTTGGACTCTTTTGTTGACCATGATGGCTACTCCATTTCTTCTGAGGGATTCCTGTCCGCAGTAGTAGATATAATGGTCATCTGAGTTAAATTCACCCATTCCAGTCCTTTTGAATTCGCTGATTCCTAGAATGTCAACATTCACTCTTGCCATCTCTTGTTTGACCACTTGCAGTTTGCCTTGATTCATGGACCTGACATTCCAGGTTCCTATGCAATATTGCTCTTTACAGCATCGGACCTTGCTTCTATCACCAGTCACATCCACAGCTGCTTATTCTTTTTGCTTTGACTCCATCCCTTCATTCTTTCTGAAGTTATTTCTCCACTGATCTCCTGTAGCATATTGGGTACCTACTGATCTGGGGAGTTCCTCTCTCAGTATCCTATCATTTTGCCTTTTCATACTGTTCATGGGGTTTCAAGGCAAGAATACTGAAGTGGTTTGCCATTCCCTTCTCCAGTGGACCACATTCTGTCAGATCTCTCCACCATGACCTTGCTAAAGAAAGCCTTGACATGTAGCTGGACCTGTAACACGCATGTCATGATATCAGTCAAGTATTTTACTGGAATAATTTTTGACATCTCATATCCATAATACTTGGATTATTTTCTATATTGCTGTCTACTTGTTTATTCTAATGATTTTCCTTGAAGATATAAATATTATAATCATATAATTTTTTTAATTCCCTGGACTTGTGGAAAGATGAGATTATGACTAGTAGATGTTTAGAAAGAATTAGTTAACAATTCATTTTTTTCCTGTTAAACATAATTAGGAAACTTAACTATTTCAGTTTTGCCAAGATGTTTTTAGTGATAACTTAGACTTTAGAGCTTTTTAAAATGCTGTTTATTTATATTTATTTTATCTTTCTCTTATCTGAAGACCAAGACATTTGGAGGCGGTGGTGGTGGTGCTAGAAGTAATCTCAACATGAGTGCTGCTGGTAACCGAAATAGGGAAATTTTACAGAAAGAAAAGGCAAACAAATCAGAGGGAAAACATGAAGGTGTCTATAGAGAACTGGTAAGACTGAAGAACCAACCATTAAGTTCGTGTCTTTTTTGCTTTAATAGTCTTGTTTTTAAATTCTCAGAACCACCGCTAACTTTTTGAGTATATTATAGACAGTGTTACAAGTATAAGAAGACTTTCACTAAGGATTCCATTAATTCGTGGAAAATTTGGATTATTTGAAAAATAATTACTTAAGTAAAATTTACTTAACTTTCTAATGTGTGAATGATGTCTTTTGAAATGGACTGATAAAAAGTCATCGAATTATACAGAAAACGTTCAATGGAAATGATATTCTAAAAGATGATGCATCAAAAGCATAGTTATCTGCCCTTTCCTCTCCTTTCCCGCATCTTTTCTCAGAATTTATCTGAAGTCATTTTGTTTTGTTCTTTGTGGAAAATATGTTGAAACAGTAAATTTATATTATAGATTCAATTGCAAAATATTACTAGATTTTTAAGATAAATGGGAAGTCAGATGTTGTTGGGTATGCCACAGTGTCTTCAGATATAAGGGAACTGACGAATTCATTTTCCTCTACCTTTCCAGCTTGAATGACCTTGGGTGATTTTGTCTAGAGAGTTCTAAGATTAGCTTAAATAATAGGATTTGTCATCTCATATAACAAGAAATCTGGATCTGGATGGTTATAAAGATTGGCAAATTAAGCAGTATAACAATGTTGGAACTCTGGTAGGCATTGCTCTAGTTTCTTGGCTTTCTTCTCTGGGTTACAGGATTCTCTGTGTGTTAAATCTTCATGCACAAAGTTCAAAGGCAGGAATGAAAGGGGACATTTCTCTGTGTGTGGGTGTTTTATGAGATAAGAAAATAATTTTTGAAATCTCCAGTAAATTCCATCTGTCGTTCATTGACTAGGACTAGGTTATGTATCCGTTCCTAAATCAATCACTAGCTAAGGAGAATGAGTTTATAACAGAGCTAGACTATTGCTTCCTTGAGAACATGACCATCTCATTGTAAAAAAAAAAAAGTCAGTTTTCAGGTTTGAGTGGATATAACAAGTTGAAAAAGACACTGTTTCTTACTCAAGAAGTGCTTTAACTTGAGTGCATTAAGAACCATTTTTTGGGACTGTCTTGCCATAGAACACTAAAGACCAGCAGTTTCAGATTATTTTGAAGATTAAAAGCATAAGAAGGGAGTGATATCACAAAGATGGCAAAATGGAAAGTTCCAGGAATTGTCTCCTCCATCAAAACAACTATTAAGCTGACAAACGTCTGAAGCAACTATTTTACAACTTTGGAGTCAAGTCAAACTCTTGCGGCATACAGAGTGGTGATGGATAAAGAAAGAGGTTGGTCACTGGCTGATTATGGAGATAATGGAACAAAGACTCCAGTGATCACAGATCATAAAGAATAGAATCCTTACCAAAAAAGTTTGGAACAGTTACTAAACAAACTTATAACTGCAGTCTTCATCAAGAAACAACATCAGTCTCTGAGGAGGAGGGAGAAGTTGATTTCCAAAATTGCCACCAGTACAGTATTCAGAATTTTCAGTTCTCAGCAGAAAATTATAAAGCATACCAAAAAACAGAAAGTATGACCCATTCATAGGAAAAAGAAATTGAAAGAAACTATCCCTGAAGAAACCCAGGCATTGAACTTGTTAAAAAAAAAAGGACCTTAAAATAACTGTCTTAGAAATACAGGTCTGAAGGGAACCATTGACAAAGAGCTCAAAGAAATCAGGAGAACAATATATGGATGATATATGAGGATATATCAATAAAGGTAAATTATAAAAAAAGAAAATAGAATTTCTTGAACTAGAAAGTACGGTAATAGAAATAAAACATTTTCTTAGGTTCAACATCAGACAAGAGCAGGCAGAAGAAAGAATTACTGAGCTTTAATAGAGAGCAATTGAAATTCCCCAGTCTAAGATGAGAAAGAGAGAAGAATGAAGCAAAATAGAGCCTAAGGGATCTATGAGGCACCATCAAATATACCAGGATATACATTACAGGAGTCTCAATTGAAAAGAAAAAGGAATAGGAAAAGTATTTGAGGAACTAATGCCCCCCCCATTACCAAATTTGATGAAATCTACAAATCTCAGAAGCTCAGTGGTCTCCTATAGGATAAATGCAGAGACACACCAAGACACATAATCTAGTTGTTGAAAGGTAGAGACAGGATATCTTGAAAGTGGTGAGAGAGAAGTAACTCATCATATACAAGGGATCCTCAATAAATGGCCAGTTTTTCATTAAAACCTATGAAGGCAAGGAAGCAGTGGGGTGATACATTGAAAGTACTGAAAGAAAAACTCTTCATCTATAATTCTATTCATAAAAACTGTCATTTAAGAATGAAGGAGAATAATCAAAAAGACAGTTTGAAATTCTGATGATCAGGTACCCAGTGCTTTTGCCTGTTGCATGGTTTTCAGTTCTTTAATTTCAGCAATTGAAAAAAAAGACTTGATTTGGGGTGTCAGTGGATAGTTTCTTTAAAATATTTTTGACAATAGATGATTTTATAGGTTGAATCGTGTCCCAACCCCACCTACCCCTAACAAGATAGATTGAAGTCTTGACCACCAGTACCTTAAAGTGTGACTGCCTTTCTTTGGAAATAGAATCTTTACAGAAATACCAAGTTAAAAAGAGGTCATTAGGATGAGCCCTAAGCCAAGATGACACTAATTTAACCTGTATAAAGAGGGGAGATTTAGACACAGAGGCAGACACATACAGAGAAAAGTTGACATGAAGACGCACAGTGAGAAGATGGCTGTGTGACTGGAATGATGCATCTATAAACCAAGGAAAGCCAAGAACTGCCAGTAAACAACACAAACTAGGAGAGGCAAGGAAGGTTTTTTCCTAAAGTTGTCAGGGCATGGACCTGCCAGCACCTTGAATGAGAGTTTGGTTAACTCCCAATCAGGTTAACAAGAAAGGTAGAATAAGTTATACCAAGGTTGGATATGTATTGATTCTTAAGAGTGTTTTTGGTTAAATTCTATCTAAGGGACAGTATTCTTAATTAGATATTTACTTGTGAAATAATTGGGAGAGGGAAAGCCTTTGAAAGGATTTTTTTTTTTTTTTTTTTTTTACATTTAGATAAGTTTTGAATAAGAAGGGTGGATTATAGTTTTAATGTTCAGACCTTTTTACATTTACTTTAGCATATCTACAGCAGGGATGTCAATTTTCTCTTATGTGTAACTCTGACCTATTAATAGCTATTACTGTGTTTGAAAAGGATTTTGTGTTTGGAATTCATAAAATCAGAGTTTTAAAAAAAAGTCAGAGTTTTAAAAAACAGGTTTTTTTTTTTTTTTTTTAAAGTCCTTTATCAGTGCCTACGTGGGTATGAGAGTAGATGTGAGCAACATGCATGCTGTCTTAAATACTATCTTAAAGCCTATCCATCTCAACTCATAAAAGTACAAAAGTTAGTTGTGTATTTCTCAGCTGGTTATGGTTTGATAAATGTCTTCATGAGATATGTTTATGGTACTTAAACAGTCCTTTAATTCTACTCAGGTCCAGATTTTTCAAGATATGGGATTCTGACACTTGTAGATTTTTTTAATTTGAGGTATAGGTTGTCAAAGCTTCATAGATAGTATTGCTTATAAATATAAAGCAGAATATTGAAACAATAGAGAGTAGGAAAAAAACCAAGCTACCGAGATGGTACCATTTTGTTAGCTTCTTTTTATACTTTGAATTTTTTAAGAGGTGCTATATAAATTGTATTTCCTTAGGACAGAGAAGTATTAACCATGAAAATTTTTCATTAGGTAGTTTTCACTGCCCATTTTATTTTCAAAAGCTTTATTGTGACATATCATAAAATTTCTTTTTTTGTTTGTTTTGCATTTGTAATGGTGCAAAGAAAATACTCAAGGCACAACCTTGCATATCACAGATCTTTTCTTGAGTGTTGGTATGAAAAAACAGCCAGCAAATAATATATTAATATTACATTTTTCCATAAACATCAGATATAATTTTTAGTTACAAAACAATATATATTTAAAAACTTATACTTCACTTGTTTATTGGCCATCGGCATAACTTTTCTTTGTTGCTTATAGGTTGATGAGAAGGCTCTGAGACACATAACAGAAATGGGCTTTAGTAAAGAAGCATCAAGGCAAGCTCTCATGGATAATGGCAACAACTTAGAAGCAGCACTGAATGTACTTCTTAACAGCAATAAACAGAAACCTGTTACAGGTCCACCTTTGAGAGGTATAATCCATTAATCAATGTGCCAGACAATATTGTTTGCTTTTCAGAGAAATGTATGTTGTTGACAGAAACTGGGTTTTGTTGCTGTGAAGTCTGTAACTTCATTTACCTTTATGGTAAGTGGAGGGAGCACCTATTTTGGAACCACAGAGACATATAGGTTATATTTAGTCTCATAGTCTTCATCTTTATGTAAAATAAAGTAGATCTAATAAAACAAGGTTTTGAGTAATAGAGAAAATATAAAATAACTGGCTCTATTTAATCTATTTCTAGAACTAGGCCACTTTTATAACTGACTAAATAGTCTACAAACACTTAATAATTAACAGGAACATGACTTTTATTTAGTGTTAGTTTTAAATTATTGTATGGTCAAGCATATGTCATTTTTCAAATCCTAATCATATATTCTTTTAAAAAAATAAGTAGTCACTATATAGCAGAGATTACCACAACATTGTAAATCAACTGTATTTCAATTTAAAAAAATGTGGTTACCGAAAAATCTTATAAAAATGATTTATTTCCTTCAAACACAATTTACATGAACAAATTTCCAGATAGGCCATTTAGAAGATTAAAGGTGCTAGTTAATATAGTCATTTAAAAACATTTTTGTTATAAAGGATATAGATCCTACAGAAAAATATGAGAAGAAATATGTGTATAAAGTTTTACTTAAGAGGTCTGCTGATAATATTTTAGTGTATATTCTCCTTTTGTTTTTGCATGTATAATGTATGCATCTTACTTTACTTCTTCAGGTAAAGGGAAAGGCAGGGGGCGAATAAGATCTGAAGATCAAGAAGAACTAGGAAATGCAAGGCCATCAGCACCAAGCACATTATTTGACTTCTTAGAGTCTAAAATGGGGACTTTGAGTGTGGAAGGTAGGCTAAACTTAAAGTAGATTTTTGTTTAAAGCACCAAACTTTATTTGGAATTATGCAAGAAAGTATAATATACTGACAATATAAACATATATTCTGAATTTTGTAAATTTATTTAATCACAAATTTCCTGTTTGACAAAAGCACAGAATAAAATTTTAATTGTTGTATTCTGAAAACATTGAAGCTTATTTTGCCCTTTAACTGAATGATAGACAATATCATCAAATTCTTTATCCCAGTTTACTGACTGACAAGATTAGCTATGAAAACATTGTTATGTTGGAGAAATTATTAATATTATTATTATGTAATTACATATGACTTTTTGGGTTCTGAAATTAGTCTCTTTTTTCTCTATATATTAACACACTGTATGAAAATGTGTGGTTGGGGTTAGGATTAAATGAGCACAGTGAGTGAGTATGTTCTCACATTGTGGTATATTTCTTAGTGTGATATATTTTAGTGATTAACATAATACTGGAAGAGATATAATTATGTTAAATGTTTATTTTTAAGCATGGAATATGATAAAGATTTACTAGAATTAAAAGATTTTAATATATGATTCCAAAGATTTGGGGAAAGTATTTTTAGGGTTAATTTTCTCTTTCAGATATATTTTGAATTAAATTTAAGCTCAAAGATAAAATGCTTTTATAATAAATTTTGAATGTACAAATTTCATGAAAATGGAATCTCTCATTAGGGTACAAAGAAAAGATAATGCATTGTTTGAAAAACAAATGTTGGATGTAGAATGTAGATGATTTGTAAGTAGACACGTGAGATCAATATTTGCTTTTTTCTTTTTGCTTGTTTTTTAAAGCATGATGAACTCATTTTCTAATACTATTTCACAAAATACCAAAAGTTTAATAGCTTAAAACATTGCAAATATATTAGCTCATAGTTTCAATGGTCCAGGAGTGTAAGTGTAGCTTAGTTGAAATCTCTGATCAATGTCTCACATACTGAAATTAAGATTTTAGCTGAGCCTATGATCTTGTCTGAGGTTTGCAGTCCTTTTACAGGCTCATGATAGTTAGCAAAATTCACTTAATTGTGGATATAGGATTGACATACATTGCTTTCTCATTTAATATTTCCTGGGTAGTGCTTTCACCTCCTAGAGATCCTCAGGTCCTTGCCACTTGACCCCATCTCTAGCAGTTCACATGTTTGTGTCTACAAGGTTAGCAGGAGAACCTCTATCGCTTTTTAAAATCTCTCTGACTTATAGATATTTTTGTCCCAACCTCCCTTTATACTATCCCAATCAGAGCTTCTTTGATTTCCTTTTATCCTTCTCTTTCCCTACTTTCCTTGTAGCTCAGTCAGTAAAGAATCTGCCTGCAGTGCAGGAGACCCAGGTTCAATCCCTGGGTAGGGAAGATCCCCTGGAGAAGGAAATGGCAACCCACTCCAGTATTCTTGCCTGGGAAATCTCATGGACAGAGGAGCCTGGTGGGCTGTAGTCCATGGGGTTACAAAGAGTCGGGCACGACTGAGCAACTAACACTTTCTACACTTATTTGCTTTTGACTCCTAGAGTCTCTTCTAATTTATAATGAAGTTGAGACTGAGAATAGCAATTCTACTGTGATCTGTGTGTCTGTCATCCTTCAGTTCTCACAGAGTACATCCTATACCAACAAAATTTAGTAATATAAGTATTCCACTTGGAAAAAGGTATTAAAGTTAATTAAGATATATGAGATGAATAATACACTCAAAACCGAGTATCAGTGTTAGACTTATTTCTGAGGGGACAGATATTTATGAACACATGTTATTATTGGATATTGTTATAGTAGACTCTTTTGTATTTGCTTTGTTGTTATTAACATGTTACAGAGGAATGTGGAATGTGAGAAAGAAATGGACATTATAATGGTATTTCACACCCTTGATTTTCACAATGAATATAACCTGTGACCTTCATAAATCCCCAAATTCAAAAATTAGATATTTCCAATATTTGTACAGACTCTAAAATTTTATCAAAGTTCACACTTTGCATTGATCATCCTAATGCTGGAAATTACCCCCTCCAACTTACATTAGAGTTGTCTGTCCTACTTGATAACCACTATTCTCAGTGAAGCAAATTTTTATTCTTTCCTAGAATATTGTGTGGAGAGGCCGGCTAACCAAAATGAGACATGGACAGAGGTTTCCTAGAGTGGGTGGCATTTAGACAGGTTAAAGAGGGAGTATTGAGGGAAGGGTATACCAAATGTAGGGAACTCTGAATGTTCAGGCTTGGAGGCATCAAGAACATTAGTTCCATCGAAGGATAGATGGAAACAGAAGGCTACAGAAGGAAGTGGTAGGCTGGATACAGATCAGGAGGATTTTGTCCTAAAATATTTTTTTTAATTTATTTTTAATTGGAGGATAATTGCTTTACAATATTCTGTTGGTTTCCACCATATCAAATCCCTTACATTTATACAGTGGAAGTGACAAATAGATTCAAAGGATTAGATCTAATAGACAGAGTACCTGAAGAACTATGGATGGAGGTTCATGACATTGTATAGGAGGCAGTGATCAAGACCATCCCCAAGAAAAAGAAATGCAAAAAGGCAAAATGATTGTCTGAGGAGGCCTTAAAAATAAATGAGAAAAGAAGAGAAGCTAAAGGCAAAGGAGAAAAGGAAAGACATACCCATTTAAATACAGAATTCCAAAGAATAGCCAGGAAAGAAAAGAAAACCTTCCTCAGTGATCAATGCAAAAAAATAGAGGAAAGCAATAGAATGGGAAAGACTAGAGATCTCTTCAAAAAAATTAGAGATACCAAAAGAACATTGCATGCAAAGAAGGGCACAATAAAGGACAGAAATGGTATGGACCTAACAGAAACAGAAGATATTAAGAACAGGTAGCAAGAATACAGAAGAACTATACAAAAAAGAAGTTCATGACCCAGATAACCACGATGGCGTGATCACTCACCTGCTGCTGCTGCTGCTGCTAAGTCGCTTCAGTTGTGTTCGACTCTGTGTGACCCCATAGACGGCAGCCCACCAGGCTCTGCCGTCCCTGGGATTCTCCAGGCAAGAACACTGGAGTGGGTTGCCATTTCCTTCTCCAATGCATGAAAGTGAAAAGTGAAAGTGAGGTCACTCAGTTGTGTCCGACTCTTCGCGACCCCATGGACTACAGCCTACCAGGCTCCTCCGTCCATGGGATTTTCCAGGCAAGAGTACTGTAGTGGGGTGCCATTGCCTCTAGAGCCAGACATTATGGAATGCGAAGTCAAGTGGGCCTTAGGAAGCACCACTACGAACAAAGCTAGTGGAGGTGATGGAATTCCATTTGAGCTATTTCAAATCCTAAAAGATGATGCTGTGAAAGTGTTGCACTCAATATGCCAGCAAATTTGGAAAACTCAGCAGTGGCCACAGGACTGGAAAAGGTCAGTTTTCATTCCAACCCCAAAGAAAGGCAATGCCAAAGAATGCTCAAACTACTGCACAATTACACTCATCTCACATGCTAGTAAAGTAATGCTCAAAATTCTCCAAGCCAGGCTTCAACAGTACATGAACCATGAACTTCCAGAGGTTCAAGCTAGATATAGAAAAGGCAGAGGAACCAGAGATCAAATTACCAATGTCTGTTGGATCATTGAAAAAGCAAGAGACTTTCAGAAAAAACATGTGCTTTATTGACTATGCTAAAGCCTTTGACTGTGTGGATCACAACAAACTGTGGAAAGTTCTTAAAGAAATAGGAATACCAGACCACCTGATCTGCCTCCTGAGAAACCTGTATCAAGGTCAAGAAGCAACAGTTAGAACCAGACAGGGAATAGTGGAGTGGTTCCAAATTGGGAAAGGGGTACATCAAGGCTGTATATTGTCACCCTGCTCATTTAACTTACATGCAGAGTACATCATGAGAAATGCCAGGCTGGGTGAATAACAAGCTGGAATCAAGATTGCCGGGAGAAATATCAATAACCTCTGACATGCAGATGACACCACCTTTGTGGCAGAAAGTGAAGAAGAACTGAAGAGCTTCTTGATGAAAGTGAAAGAGGAGAATGAAAAAGCTGGCTTAAAACTCAACATTTAAAAAACAAAGATCATGGCATCTGGTCCCATCACTTCATGGAAATAGATGGGGAAAAATGAAAACAGTGAGAGACTTTATTTTCTAGGGCTCCAGAATCACTGTGGATGGTGACTGCAACCATGATATTAAAGATACTTGCTCCTTGGAGGAAAAGCTATGACAGACCTAAACAGCATATTAAAAAGCAGAGACATCAATTTGCTGACAAAGTCCAGTCTAGTCAAAACTATGGTTTTTCCAGTAGTCATGTACAGATGCGAAGTTTGGACCATAAACAAGACTGAGCGATGAAGAATTGATGCTTTCTAACTGTGGTGCTGGAGGAGACTTTCGAGAGTCCTTTGGACTGCAAGGAGATGAAACCAGTTAATCTTAAAGAAAATCAACCCTCAATATTCCTTGTAAGGACTGCTGCTAATGCTGCAGCTCCACTACTGAAAGGTTGTTGCTGAGCTATTAAAGACTCCGGGATTCTTGGCCTCTGGAGGAGAGGAATTCAATCCAGGGTCAGAGACAAGGCTTGCCCCCTCAGAACTTTTGTTGTAATAAAGTTTTATTTAGGTGTAGAAGAGATAGAGAAAGCTTCTGACATAGACATCCAAAGAGGGCAGAAAGAGTGGTGCCCTGCTAGCCTTTAACAGTATGTTTTATACCTATCAGCAAGCTGCTAACTAGAGAAAGGAGATGTTTCAAAACTCTGAGTGGCGTCAGGCCCCTCACCTACAAGGTGCGTTTTGAGATAACATTGGCATCAGGTGAGTCATCCCGGGCCATAAAACAATTGACATGAATCTTAAAGAAAGGCAGGTTTCCAAGTAAATATATAGTTTCATTAACATAGATTAGGAGAACAGAGTATGAGTAAAAGATACTGGTTTGTTGAGCCCTTATGGGTTCTGAGTCTTAAGCAGAACTGATGTGAAGACAGACAGAGTATAGGGTAAATACATAGTTCATTAACATAGCTTAAGAAAAACATTTCCATAAGAAAAACACATTGGTTAGCTCAAGGTTTGAGAAAAGTTAAGTTCAGGTGGAACTGGGTGTCGTCCTGGCAAGACAGAATTTTAAGAGAAACCCTCTTTTAAATTTGTATAGACAAGGGAAAAAAAATCTGACACTTGTAGCTTGTTTCCTCCTGCCTCTTAAAAGAGAGATAAAAAAAAAGTCTAACACTTGCAGCCTATTTCCTCCATTTGGAGACCCCTGGCTTTCCTGCCTGTTACCCTCTCACTACTTCAGGCACCTGATGCAAAGAGCTGGCTCATTTGAAAAGACCCTGGGAAAGATTGAAGGCAGGAGGGAAAGTGGGCAATAGTGGATGAGTTGTTTGGATGACATCATTGACTCAGTGGATGTGAATTTGAGCAAACTCTGGGAGATAGTGAAGGACAGGGAAGCCTGGCGTGCTGCAGTCCATGGGTTTACAAAGAGTTGGATATGACCAAGTGACTGAACAACAGCAATACAGTATTTGTTTTTCTGACTTCCCTCTATACCACACTCTAGGTTCATCTACCTTGCTAGAACTGAATCAAATGTGTTCATTTCTATGGCTGAGTAAAATTCCATCGTATGTTATGTACCACAACCTCCTTATCCTTTCATCTTTCAATGAACATCTAGGACATGCTTGCATATCCTAGTTATACAGCCACTATTTGGAACCATATGAAGATTCCTTAAAAAGCTATTAGTAGGAATAAAACTTTCATGGAACCCAATAATCCTACTACTGAGACAACCATAATTGAAAAATACACATGTACCCCAATGTTCATTGCAGTACTATTTCTAGTTGATAAAAGAAGTTTTTGTTTTATCCAAATGCCAATATAGAGCCCATGAGAGTAGCAAGTTTGGTGCTTTCAGAAAAATAATTTGTCCATTGGCAAGGTGGAAAATGGGATTGACACTGAAGTGAGGCTACAATTGAATGCATTGTAAGAAATTATTCATTTTCAATAGAATTTTATTTGTACCTGGTCTGTGATAAGTGGTAGGGATACAACATTTATTAAATGTTTCAAATTTAGAAAATTCAGGGAAATAAATGGATTATGTAGCTCTTACCCCAGATAAACTTACTGTTAGTTTGTGAGACCGAAGAAGTCCCAAACATAAAACATCACAGGAATACTTATTACTAAGAATATTATTATTTATGTAGTCTAACTGATGTCCTTTTTATCATCTATTTAGTGTAAGCAACACTGAACAAAATACAAAGTCTTAGCAGGAGGTATTCTGAATACAATAATCATATATGATCTGGCATTTTTGTAATCCATAATAACATTATAGTCTTTATTTCAAAGATTTGTTTCCAAAATAAAACTAACTAGTTGTTTTGAATGGCTGAGAAATCCTTGAAACAGACAAACTTGAAAATACAGCTTGGTTTGTTGTTTCAGTGTTTTAAATGTTGGACCGGAGAAACCTACCCTTTCTGTAGATGCTCTTCTCCCCATAAATTCTTTCTTTGGTGATGTTGACAACATATCAGAGGAGATTGATGATAATGCACATGAGCACAAACAGCTGAACAATAAATTGATACATAAATGGACTAAGGATTCTCATACTTGTAGATGTCTCATGCAGGCATACCTGGAAGATATTTCTGGTTTGGTTCCAGACCACCACAATAAAGTGAATATCGCAGTAAAACAAGTCACACAAAATTCTTTGGTTTCTCAATACATTTCAAAGTTATGCTTATCCTATACTACAGTCTGTTAAGTGTGCAATAGTATTATGTCTGGAAAAGTACATACTTTTATTAAAAATGCTTAATTGTTAAATATGAGCCTTCAGCAAGTCATAGTGTAACATTAAAGATCACAGATCACACATCACTATAACAAATATAATACTAATGAAAAACATTGAAATAGTGCCTGAATTTACAAAGTGTGACACAGAGAATTTTGTTGTTCTGTCACTCAGTTCAGTTCAGTTCAGTTCAGTCGCTCAGTCATGTGCGACTCTTTGCGACCCCATGAATCGCAGAACACCAGGCCTCCCTGTCCATCACCAACTCCCGGAGTTCACTCAAACTCATGTCCATCAAGTCAGTGATGCCATCCAGCCATTTCATCCTCTGTCGTCCCCTTTTCCTCCTGCCCCCAATACCTCCCAGCATCAGGGTCTTTTCCAATGAGTCAACTCTTTGCATGAAGTGCCCAAAGTACTGGAGTTCCAGCATTAGCATCATTTCTTCCAAAGAAATCCCAGGGCTGATCTCGTTCAGAATGGACTGGTTGGATCTCCTTGCAGTCCAAGGGACTCTCAAGAGTCTTCTCCAACACCACAGTTCAAAAGCATCAATTCTTTAGCGCTCAGCTTTCTTCACAGTCCAACTCTCACATCCATACATGACCACTGGAAAAACGATAGCCTTGACTAGACGGACCTTTGTTTGCAAAGTAATGTCTCTGCTTTTGAATATGCTATCTAGGTTGGTCATAACTTTTCTTCCAAGGAGTAAGTGTCTTTTAATTTCATGGCTGCAGTCACCATCTGCAGTGACTTTGGAGCCCCCCAAAATAAAGTCTGACGCTGTTTCCATTGTTTCCCCATCTATTTCCCATGAAGTGATGGGACCAGATGCCATGATCTTCGTTTTCTGAATGTTGAGCTTTAAGCCAACTTTTTCACTCTCCTCTTTCACCTGTATCAAGAGGCTTTTTAGTTCCTCTTCACTTTCTGCCATAAGGATGGTGTCATCTGCATATCTGAGGTTATTGATATTTCTCCCAGCAATCTTGATTCCAGCTTGTGTTTCTTCCACCCCAGCATTTCTCATGATGTACTCTACATATAAGTTAAATAAGCAGGGTGAGAATATACAGCCTTGTACTCCTTTTCCTATTTGGAACCAGTCTGTTGTTCCATGTCCAGTTCTAACTGTTGCTTCCTGACCTGCATATAGGTTTCTCAAGAGCCAGGTCAGGTGGTCTGGTATTCCCATCTCTTGAAGAATTTTCCACAGTTTATTGTGATCCACACAGTCAAAGGCCTTGGCATAGTCAATAAAGCAGAAATAGATGTTTTTCTGGAACTCTCTTGTCATGTCCAACTCTTTTTGACTCTATAGACTGTGGCACCCCAGGCTTCCCTATCCTTCACTATCTCCCAGAGTTTGCTCAAACTCATGTCCATTGAGTTCATGGTGCGATCTAACCTTCCCATCCTCTGTTGCCCACTTCTCTTCCTGCCCTCAGTCTTTCCCAGGGTCTTTTCTAATGAGTCGGCTCTTTGTATCAGGTGGCCAAAGAATTGGAGCTTCAGCTTCACCTCAATTCTTCCAATGAATATTCAGGGTTGGTTTCCTTTAGGATTGACTGGTTTGATCTCTTTACAGTCCAAGGGACTCTCAAGAGTCTTCTCCAACACTGCAGTTCAAAAGCATCAGTTCTTTTCGGCAGTCAGCCTTCTTTGTCGTCTAACTCTCACAGCCGTATATGACTACCAGAAAAACCACAGCTTTGAGTATACAGACCTTTGTCAACACAGAAAATGGAAGAAAGCAAATGCTGGTACCAGTGCAGTTCATTTCAGTTGCTCAGTCGTGTCCGACTCCTTGCGACCCCATGAATTGCAGCCAGGCCTCCGTGTCCACCACCAACTCCCAGAGTTCACTCAAACTCATGTCCATCCAGTCGGTGATGCCATCCAGCCATCTCATCCTCTGTTGTCCCCTTCTCCTCCTGCCCTCCATCCCTCCCAGCATCAGAGTCTTTTCCAATGAGTCAACTCTTCTCATGAGGTGGCCAAAGTATTGGAGTTTCAGCTTCAGCATCAGTCCTTCCAAAGAACACCCAGGCCTGATCTTCATTAGAATGGACTGGTTGGATCTCCTTGCAGTCCATGGGACTCTCAAGGGTCTTCTCCAACACTGCTGGTACCAGTAGGCTTGCTCAGTGCAGAGTTGCCACAAACCTTCAGTTCTTCTTTAAAAAATGAAAAATCTGCAAAGTGCAGTAAAAAAAAAGTATGCCTGTATTCTCTTGGCTGTCTTCACATAATCCCGTCACAATAAAGGTGACAGGATTAATATGTGGGGTCATCCTCAGGTCTCCTTCAGAGATCTTTCTGTTACTCCTTCTCTTGTTAACCCTTATACTGTTCCTATGTTCCTGGAGGAATTGAGGCTCATAATAAAGCAAACAGTTGAAGCAAACTACTGAATTGTTTTTCTGTTTATTTTATGATTTCATATTTCTTTTTAACTGAAGTAAAGCTCAGAATAAATTTTTACTTTTGTAAAATTGAATCTCCACTTTGGGTTTCCTTCAAAATTTGTCATTGTTCCATAAATCTTATATTGCAAAATCAACTCTTCATGATGGGAAACTCTTCACCTAAGAAAAATGTAGAAAGCTTTTCAGGATAGAGTCTCCACAAATTTTATTGGTTAAATGCCTTATGGAAGGCTAATGGGAAGAATTATGGGCTTTTAATTTTATTCACATTCTTATCATCAGTATCATTATCTGGGTCTGTTACAGAACCAAGTTGATTATAAGTAATCATGATTCAGTGATGTGTATGTTTGTTTGTTTGTCTGTTTTTGATGTTTATTTCTAACTTAGTTAAGTCACCAAACCTCTCCTGCGTCTGTGTTTTGTGTCATTTACGCTCTCTGAGAATTTTATTTAGGTTGGGCATCCCTGGAAGCTGTGTTTAATTTAATAAGCCCAGGCCTGGATGCACTTGTTATGTCGTATCAAATTCTGTGTAATATGTTAGGTTTTTTGGGAAAAAATAATACATCCTCTAAGAATGTGTTTTTGACAGATTTAATGCAGGTAAGTAACACATTTGCTTTCACATTGTATTATATAATTTTCTTTAAAAGAATAAAACTATCATTCCTTTATTCTGATTTTTAAAAACTCCCACCAGATGTACAGTTATGCATTGGCGATGATGTGAGTTTGGTTCAAGCCACTAGAATAAAGCAAGTCACATTTTTTTTTCTTAATTCCTAGGGCATGTAAAAGTTATGTGTACCTTATACAGTAGTCTATTAAGTATGCAATCAGTTCAGTTCAGTCGCTTAGTCGTGTCCAACTCTTTTCGACCCTGTGAACCACAGCACCCCAGGCCTTCCTGTCCATCACCAACTCCTGGAGTCTACCCAAACCTGTGTCGATCGAGTCGGTGATGCCATCCAACTATTTCATCCTCTGTCATCCCCTTCTCTTTTCTAATGAGGGTCTTTTCTAATGAGTCAGCTCTTTGCATCAGGTGGCCAAATTATTGGAGTTTCAGCCTCAACATCAGTCCTTCCAATGAACACCCAGGACTGGTCTCCTTTAGGGTGGACTGGTTGGATCTCCTTGCAGTCCAAGGGACTGTCAAGAGCAAGAGAGTTCCAGAAAAACATCAATTTCTGCTTTATTGACTATGCCAAAGCCTTTGACTGTGCGGATCACAATAAACTGGAAAATTCTGAAAGAGACGGGAATACCAGACCACCTGACCTGCCTCGTGAGAAACCTGTATGCAAGTCAGGAAGGAACAGTGAGAACTGGATGTGGAACAACAGACTGGTTCCAAATAGGAAAAGGAGTATGTCAAGGTTGGATATTGTCACCCTGCTTATTTAACTTATATGTAGAGTACATCATGAGAAATGGTGGGCTGGAGGAAGCACAAGCTGGAATCAAGATTGCTGGGAGAAATATCAAGAACCTCAGATATGCAGATGACACCACCCTTATGGCATAAAGTGAAGAAGAACTAAAGAGCCTCTTGATGAAAGTGAAAGAGGAGAGTGAAAAAGTCGGCTTAAACCTCAACATTTAGAAAACTAAGCTCATGGCATCTGGTCCCATCACTTCATGGCAAATAGATGGGGAAAGAGTGGAAACAATGGCTGACTTTATTTTTCTGGGCTCCAAAATCACTGCAGATGGTGACTGAAGCCATTATGACCAACCTAGACAGCATATTAAAAAGCAGAATCATTACTTTCCTAACAAAGGTCTGTCTATCAAGGCTATAGTTTTTCCAGTGATCGTGTATGGATGTGAGAGAAGTATGCAATAACACTGTCTAAAAAACAATGTATATACCTACCTTAATTAAAAATTGCCTTATTACTCAAAAGCGCTAAGCATCATCTATCAATTGAGAGTTGTCACAGATCTTTAATTGTAATAAATGCATATTGGCAAAGTAC
The DNA here is from genome assembly GCF_055505025.1 of Bos grunniens. Classification (NCBI taxonomy): domain Eukaryota; kingdom Metazoa; phylum Chordata; class Mammalia; order Artiodactyla; family Bovidae; genus Bos; species Bos grunniens. The sequence continues at coordinate 1,985,903 of NC_141176.1, read as the reverse complement.
AAGGAAGCAAAATGCAATAGAATTAGTAGTGCCTGTAGCTGTTCATCACATGTACTTTTCCTAGAGATTTTCCCCTATCAACTTTTTTGTTGTGCCTTTTGAGTCAAATGTAATTCTACCTGACATTATTGTCAATATTATGAAAAAAATGAGGTTAGATTACACTGTTATATGAGAGTAATCACTAAAGTGTCTGTGACCTCTAGCAGTTTGATACCAAGTTGGTAATATTAAGTTGATCAATTTGTGATAGGCTTGAATTCAGAAAGGCTTTTATATATAGGCTTTAAAATTTTTTTTGGTTTTTGTAGACTAGATATAGTCCTGGCCAGATTATCAGGCCAGCTGTCAACTTTACATACCTTAAGTTTATCAATAAATTACTTCAGTAATATGTAATTACCATTTAAAACAATGCCCACTGAAAATATGGGCACTAGAAATATATATTTTAAGTGTCAGCTTGGGACAGAAAAAGTAGGTATTATTCTTTCTGTTATCATGGAAGATATCTAGGTTGGCCAGAAATAGAGGGAAGGGATGCCTTAATATAATACTTTACTGTTTTAACTTTCTACATCTTAAATAAAACCAAATAAAGCTTAATTTTTCTGAATAAGCAACAAGGGACATTGTGAGAAAAGTGGACAGGGTAACCTTCTTAAATTTATACTCCTCTGTTTCCTTGTTTATGTAGCTTATTTTGCAAGTTAAATATGTGTTACAAGTTTTATTTGTGTTTCTCCATATTTTTTGTCAAGAAGCATAATTATCTGAGTCTCAGTCCTTTAGGCTTATTGGTATAATTTGAGAAGTTGCATCTACTTTCAAGCTTACCTTTCTACTTTCAAGCTTGCCGCCTTGTTACTTTCTTATGAGTTACTGAAGGCAGTAAGAAGCAACCAGCACCTTTCATCTCTCTGGCATTTTCATACCAAGTTCTCTGAATCCTTGGCCTCATTAGTTAGGTGCTCCAGTTCGAAGACAATAGACTGTAGTTTAGCCATTCAATGAGGAGTGAGTGCCAACTTCTTTTAGGGGATACAATGACTTTCACTACCCTGTACCCTTCCTTTGCTAAACACATTTTACATTTTAGGTTCTGTCACTGTATCACTCTTTTTCCTGGCACTGATTTCTAAGTTGGGGCTTCCTAGGTGGCTCCAGTACTCTTGCCTGGAAAATCCCATGGATGGAGGAGCCTGGTAGGCTGCAGTTCATGGGGTCTCTAAGAGTCAGACAAGACTGAGCGATTTCACTTTCACGTTTCACTTTCATGCACTGGAGAAGGACATGGCAACCCACTCCAGTGTTCTTGCCTGGAGAATCCCAGGGACGGAGGAGCCTAGTGAGTTGCCATCTATGGGGTTCTACAGAGTCGGACACAACTGAAGCAACTTAGCAGCAGCAGCAGCAGCAGGTGGCTCAATGGTAAAGAATCCACCTGCTAATGCAGGAGACGTGGGTTTGATCCCTAGGTCAGGAAGAACCACTGGAGAAGGAAATGACAACCCACTCCAGTATTCTTGCCTGGAAAATTCCATGGACAGAGAAGCCTGGCAGGCTACAGTCCTACAGTCTATGGAGTCGCAAAAGTGTCGGACATGACTTAGTGTCTAAACAGTTTCTAAGCTAGTTTGCTTTAAGCTGTGAGCCACAGAAATCCAAATAAGTAAAAAGGTAATATATTGGCTCATATAACTGGAAAGTCTTTCTCTGTCTTTGAATTTTGTGTTGACAGATTATGTCATGTGGTAGCAAAGATTGGACCATGAAGCACCAAGTATAGCCTATGGCCAACATATATAAGGGTGTATAAGGGGGCATAATGACATGTATAGATACACAGGTAAAAAAGCTCATCTTAATTTTGCAAGCACATGTTTTTTATTTTTGGAAAAAGATAAAAAGCTTTCATCATATAATTATTGATTCACGAAGCTCAACTGAGTTTCACTGGTGATTTTGGCATTGGTGTGTATGAAGTGGCTGGAACAGGAGTACAGAGAAACTTGGCTAAAAGAGCACTACAGTTGTTGGTGTCAAATCTCCATTCATAATATGAAAAGGTAATTAAAAAAATATTTCTCAGAAACAATCAAATGGTCCTTATAACTGGGAGATCTGGCAGAAACAGACCTTCTGTCTTCTAATGTCTGTATCTGCCACCTTCTTAGGAGAGCTAAGACATCTTAATTGATTCTGGATTATATATAAAAGGAGGGAGTAGTTCCCATCACTCAAAGCAGAGTTCTGTTACCAAAATAAGAGGAGAATTGAAAAGATGCTGCGGCAGATATGTACAACTGATTCTACCACTAACTTAACTGACAGCTCTTCTATTTGCTAGTGGTATGTCTTTGGGCAAGTTATATAATCTCCCAAATCTTTCTTTCTTTATTGGGAGATGGGAAAACAGTAGTACTGCATAAGTTTGCAGTTACTGGGAAGGTCAAGTTCATTGTGCATGCCAAATGCTAAGCGTGGTGTTTGGCACACAGGCCTCCACATAACGGTCGCTGTGCCACACCACTACCACAGTCAGCAGCATTGTCATCAGTTTTTAAAATTTATTAATTTTTTAAATGAAGAGTAATTGCTTTAGAGAATTTTGTTGTTTTCTGTCAAACCTCAACACATTATCGTCATTTTAATTAACAGTAGTAGCAACAGCATCCTCCACTCACTGTCTCTTCATCTCTTCCCTTTTCCTACTTTGCGCCCTCATCAGTTCTCTACTGACTCTTTGCAGAACTTTATCATCTCATCTTCTGTATAGCAAACAGTGATCTTTCAGAACATAAATTTGGTCCCATTACCCTCTTGCTTAAAATACTCCAATGACTCTTCTTATTGACAGAATAAAATTCAGACTATAATACATATACTGTTTTTGTGCAGTTCCAGTTCTTTATTTTCTGTGGATTTTGTGAGAATTTATCTTAGCATTTATCTTGGTTAATGTAATGCATAATTTCAAATTCTACATAATATTCAGATATAAGTAGATAGTAGCAGATATTAATGGATGATGGTTAATGCATATGAAGTTTCAGGCTTCTAATGGTTGGTAGGTGTCTTTTTGTTTTATTTTCATTTAACCAAGTTTCAAGTCAGTTTAAATAGTTTGACTTAATAGATTTATAGCTTGAATTTTGATGACTTAACAGTAGGGATACAGGAAGGAAATGTGATAGAATGATAATAGTTGAAAAGTCAGGAAACTAGGTCATGAAGAGAGAGAGAATATATTTGTGTTAGGCTGGATGTTCTTGTACAGGATTTCCTCAAGAAACAATCGCCCATATTATGTATGTTTACATCTAATTACATCAAACAACATTCCTCCTCATTTCCCTGTGCAATTGATTGATTAAAATTGATGGTGGAATGCTTCCTTGGAAGCCAGGAATGAAGGGTTGCTATGTGAATAGTCATAAGCTGTTAGCAAAATGTGTCATTTTCCACACACTACTTTTCACTTTCTCTCTGACCCTAGCCACCAGTATGACTTTCCCAGTCCTTGACTTTTTCTGATAGTGCTTTACTGTTAACTTGAATTAATTGTTTCTACAGTGAATACTCTATACCCATGATCCTGTAGTCTGTAGTTCTTGTGTCTGATCTCATATAACTACAGATAAGTTTTACTCAGAAGGTCTTTTAGCAGTTTGTCAAAGCCTCAACATTTGTTACTGCATTTTAGACAAGTGACAGTCAACAGTTGATTGAAAATTAACTAGAACCAATAACTGGAACAAAACTCCTGGTCATTAGTTAGAGTTCTTTGAAATGCTCTGGTCTCTATTGTCATCTGACATTATGGTCCCTAGATTTGCAAGCATTCTGATAGCATAGCATCTGACATTATCCTTTTGTCAGGGCAGGAAACCAGGAAGTTTAAGGTGTTAGATAAATACCAGGTGGGAAGTGAAAATAGTCCACAGTGCTGCACAGGTAATATCCTGCTTATTAAAGTAAAGTTAGTAGTTATTTGAATTTAATAATTAATAGTATATAGAAATTTACATATGGATTTAGGGATAACTTCAGTGAAAATTTTTAAAGATAATACATAGAAAGTTGGTGAAAATTGGCTTACCATAAATTTGAAATACATTTTATGTTAAGTTTTTTAAAAATCAAGGAGATACACTAAACAGGCAATTGAAGTTAGAGATCAAATGGAGATGGAAGAGCCAATGAAAGAAGCTGAGAAAACAGCTGCCAAAAAAGCAGGAGGAGTAGAAGCAGAGAGGATGTGAAGTGTCCGTTGGTTTACACGGCATTAGTAGTGCTTGTGCTGGTGAATGTTTAACAGCTGACCCTGGAGAAGAGGAGTGATGCTCTACTTTTTAACTTTTTCTGATTTCTGTGGTATAAATATTCCACTATGGCTAATTTCAAATTATTAGCAGCTACTTTCAAGTTAATTTCAGTTTGCAACCAGATTGCAGATTTTCTGAAAATTTAATAATCAGTTTTTATGCAGTATTCAGACTGGCTCCAACACATCACTGATTGGAGATCTTGGCAAAAATAATGTCAGCGAAGTAGTGGGGTTAGAAGAAAGCTGAAGGATGTCCTATAGATAAATGATCTATGGACATTAAAATGATTATTTTGAAGAAAGTGGTAAGAAATAACATATTTAATATAGCATGAAAAAGTTATACTTTAAGCTTGGAATGATGAGCAATATCTCTTCCTATCACATAATATTTTTAAAAGACTACATTTTATTTTTTATTATATGGAGAACATTATCATTTAATAACCACTTGTATTTATATGTACCTGCTAAGAATGAGATATACTTCTTTTTTTAACCTTTGTTATCGAAGTCAGGATACATACAGAATAAATTTATAGAGGAAGTAATTTTTTACAAGAGGAAACAAAGCATATAAATTTTGAGCTGATAGATAAACTTTTATAGCCAGAGAGTTTTGTCATTACAGAATATCTAAAGACATTTTAGATATTTAGAATATCTAAAGGTATTTAGATAAAAATATGTAAAGATATTTTACACAAAAGCCGTTATTGGTATAATTGGGAAAATTAGTTGAAATTTTTGATGTGAAAAAAATGTAATCTGGTCTGTATATAGACATAGAAATATTAGGAAATGTTATGCTTCTGTTTTAATGTGAATTCATGTACTGATCAGTTAATACTATCTTTTTGTAACAAATATCTTTGATGATTTATTTTTATTTTGCTTTATTTGTTGAAAGATTACTCAGCAGTAATTTTAACTACTCTACTTGAATTAATATATATGTTATTTGGTAATCTGTTTTACCATGGTACTACAGAGAAGGCAATGGCACCCCACTCCAGTACTCTTGCCTGGGAAATCCCATGGACGGAGGAGCCTGGAAGGCTACATTCCATGGGGTCGCTGAGGGTCAGACACGACTGAGCGACTTCACTTTCATGCATTGGAGAAGGAAATGGCAACCCACTCCTGTTCTTGCCTGGAGAATCCCAGGGACGGGGGAGCCTGGTGGGCTGCCGTCTATGGGGTCGCATAGAGTCGGACACAACTGAAGCGACTTAGTAGTAATAGTATGACATTTTAAAAATAATATCTAGCTGATAAATAGGTATTCCTTTTGTTTTGCATTAATGGAAAGAGGTTATTAGTTTCAGGTCAGAATTTTGGCATTCCTAGTATCCAGATTTATAAATTTTTAGTTCATCAGAGATTGTGAAAGAACTTTTGTGACTTCTGTATCATACTAGGAATGAACAGATGTAGGTAATGAAATTGTAGCTAACACATGTTTTGTTACACTCTGCTTTGTTTCTCCAGGCAGGCAGCTTGCATAGGGAGAAAATTATGGTCTTTTTCTTCAGTTAGACTTGAGTTAAGCTCTGGCGCTAATGTTTTCTAGCTGTTAACTCAGCTTTTTGTTAATTCACTTATAAAATGGGGATAATAATATTGCCTTTCAAGGTGGTTGGGAGAATTATATGAAGTAGTGTAGTTAAAAGACCTTTTAAGTAGAGTCCGGTACATAGTGAAATATTAATTAAGCCATTTCTTTAAGTAGGTGTCTCAGAATACAATGAAGGATCATCTTGGGAAACAAAATGTACCTGTTTTTCTACTATAAAAAGCAGGTACAGCTGCAACTGGAGAATGAATACTCTGCAAAGAAGTATTAATATTTTAATTAAAATTTTAATTTAATTAAAATTTTAATTTAATTTAATAATTTAATTATAAAGCACATTCTAATGTACAAACCCAAATAAGTTATGACAATTAATAAATTCACTCTTAATGATCCTTGCATTTCAGAACATGGGCCTTGTAATCAAATAATTGTAATCAATTATTATTACAAATAATTGTAATCAATTATTTTGTGAACTTGCCTTTTTAAACTTATGAGCTGATTTAACAGGAACATTTTATTACAAGTCAAATGAAACTCATAGTATCCTTTGATTAATTTTATCATATAAACTTTTATCACTTTGATCTTTTAGATGTTTTTATAATTTTATCTATTTTGTGATGAATTTTTGTCATTTGCTAATTTTCTTTTTCCATTTTTTCTCCTCTATTTAATATATAATATTACTGATTTCTATTTATGCTTTTCTTTCACCTTTCCCTTTCAGTTCATTAAAAAAAAGAAGAAAAAAAGCAAAGCGTTTTATTCTCCTTCCTGTACAGAAAAGGGTCTCAGTGTATTTTCAGTTAGTGACTGTAGACCTGGCCTGTATTATCACTACTATTTTGGTGGTTTGGAATCATCAGTGCCTCCTCAGGAAGAGCAACAGAGAGCAACTAGTTTCCAACTGCTGAATTAAGACACTTTCTATTTGACTCTTGGGCTATTTCTATATTTAAAATCATCTTTCCACAATTTAGTGATTTAGTATATTCTATTATTTATTTAATAGATTAGTTCAGTTTCAAAATATTTACTTCTGACTTCATTACTTAACTAAGATAAAATGTTTAAGGAAATACAGGAGTGGTAAAACCTTTAAGGACCTTCCTTGGCTTCAGTTCAGTTCAGTTCAGTCACTCTGTTGTGTCCGACTCTTTGCGACCCCATGAATCGCAGCACGCCAGGCCTCCCTGTCCATCACCAACTCCCGGAGTTCACCCAGACTCACGTCCTTGGCTTACTTTTGTTTTATTTTGTATGTATATGAAAACTGTGTTCTTTTAAAAGCACAATTTTATCTTCTGCCTCATTGAGTTTACTTTTTTAAGAGTAGTTCTTATTTTAAAATCAGTTTTCTTTATAGATTCTTCTCTCACTGTATTGTCTCAGCATAATAATGGGAATGAAGTATATTTATTAATAGTAAAATTACTGTTTTATTCTGTAATGTATATCATCAGTTAAGTAGATTAGGACATCTTTACCTTTTTTCTTCTTTTAGAAGAGCTGTAATCAAATTCTCCCACACCTACCAAGGCTAATTGAAACCATCCTGTATGCGTAGTTATTCAGACTGCCATTTGAGGTTCAGGATACTTAGTTATTCTCATGATGACTTAAGTTGTTTGTACTTCCTGATCATCATAGATTTTGGTGTTCCTACCTGGAATAATTTTGAAAAATTGATCCTTTAACTCCCTGAAGTTAAAATCAGGGATCTTAAATATCCCTGGTGGCCCAGACTGTAAAGTGTCTGCCTACAATGCTGGAGACCTGGGTTCAATCCCTGGGTCAGGAATATCTCCTGGAGAAGGAAATGGAAACCCACTCCAGGATTCTTGCCTGGAAAATCCCATGGACTGAGGAGCTTGGTAGTCTACAGTCCGTGGGGTCACAAAGAGTCAGACTTGACTGAGCTACTTCACTTCACTTCCTAAATATCTATTCAGACTTTGTTGTCAGCAAATACCTTCATATTTGACTTACTTTGGAAACTAAAAAATTTCTTCAATTCACTATATATTACGTCTTTCTATTAAATAAACCCTATAACACTTGTATGTTAAGGCAGCTGTAGGGACTATAGATAATGTGTATAAAGGGCTAGTATGGGGTACCTAACACATAGCAGATAGTCAGCAAGAGGCAGGTGCTGCCTTTATTAACAAGTGCCAAAACATGCTTACTGCTGAAAATGCTCATTTCTACTTTTCTTCTTTCTAAAGAAAAAAAATTAATATTGACTACAGTGATCAATAGATATCAATATCAATAAGATATTTTTTGTGTGTTATATTGGTAAAACTGCTGCTACTGCTGCTAAATCACTTCAGTTGTGTCTGACTCTGTGTGACCCCATAGACGGCAGCCTACCAGGCTCCTCCGTCCCTGGGATTCTCTAGGCAAGAACACTGGAGTGGATTGCCATGTCCTTCTCCAATGCATGAAAGTGAAAAGCGAAAGTGAAGTCACTCAGTCATGTCCAACTCTTTGCAACCCCATGGACTGCAGCCTACCAGGCTCCTCCGTCCATGGGATTTTCCAGGCAAGAGTACTGGAGTGGGTTGCCAGTGCCTTCTCCGATTGGTAAAGCAGATCTTGGGAAAACTGATCTCATAAAAGTATCTCTATTGATGGTCTTGGCTAGTATTTGAGATCTTGCATATTTGAAAAATCTTTGTTCTTTGTCATGATCAGTGGGTGGTTAGGCTAAATGTAGAATTGTACTTAGAAAATAATTTTTCTTTAATTTCAAAGAGATTTAAAGTCTGTTAGATAAGCTTCTGGCTTCCATTGGCTCTGCTGAGAAGTTTCTTTTCATTTTGAGCCTTGATCTTTAGTCTTGACTTGCTTTGTCACTTGGGACCTTTTTAAAGATCTTCTCTTTATTTCTGCTGATCTGAACATTTTACTTGGTACCTTTTCTCCTCCAGTGGGTGTTTGGAAATGTATGGAGACAATTTAGATAGTCACAGTGACTAGGAGTGCTAAGGGAGAATGCTTTGGCATTTAGTAGCTAGAGATCAAAGAAGTTAATTTACTTGCAAATACAGGAAGCATTCTCACCCAGAATTTAGTCGTATCCCTATTAAGAAGTATTGTGACCTTGGTAAAATATAAGAATAATCCTAATGTTCATACTGATTATAGTGTTTGGCAAGAGAAACAAGATGTGTGCACCAGGACCAGTCAGCTTGATTGTAATTGTGTTACAGACATGCTATGAGAAACAGTGGAAGAAGAAAGAGTGAGTGACACAGAACAAATGGAAGGAGAATAAAGATCATTATGTGAAATATAGCCATCAGATTATCTGTGAGGTGTATGTATATATGCCATGTTACTGATTTGATTTCTGGTTGGACATTTTCTACACTATTTTGCTTAATCAGATTTTGACACTTTTTCCCCTGTATTTCCAAGTAGTACCTGTTCTTTGATAGGTTTATGTTATTATTCAGTCACTCAGTTGTGTCCGCCTCTTTGCATCACATGGACTGCAGCACGCCAGGCTTCCCTGTCCTTCACCAGGGAAGGTTTATAAATAGATATCTAATTGTAATTCAAACACTTAGCAATTCCAGATCCAGAAAGAACTGAGAATTTTTTTTTTTTGCTAAGACTAGAACTTGACTGACAGTGAATGATACACAATGATACATCAGGTGGGGACTCAGAAAAGAACTGAGCTAGAGGTGTACTTGCACAGTTTCATAGCAGCTTCTGTGGTTTCAGTTTGTAGTTCTGTTTCACCAGTCTTGGGAAATGAATTACCAGAGCAGCATGTACAGATAGCCATAACAATGCAAATATTCAGTAACAAATTCAACTTGCTTTTGAATTATCCACCATTTTTTATGGTTCATATGATTGCTTTACTTCACTAATGTGGCTAACCAGGCAAACTGTACATTAGAAACATAAAAGTCTAACCAAGCAAAGAGGGATTAAGATAATGAGGTGGGAAGATAGTAGAAGATGTTAAATGAGTAGTTTGATAATTAAGTATTAATGCAGTCTTCATTTTAATATGCATATGATTACTTTTACTTTTCAGAACCTAAATCACAGCCGCAGCAGCTTCATCAAGGACAAAACAGAGTGTCAAATACTGAGCAAAATGGAGTAAAAGATAATAATCAACCACGATATCTTCCTCGAAATGATACGAGACAGCCAAGAAATGAAAAACCTCCTCGTTTTCAAAGAGATACCCAAAATTCAAAAGCAGTTTTGGAAGGCAGTGGATTACCTAGAAACAGAGGTTCTGAAAGACCAAGTACTTCTTCGGGATCTGAAGGATGGGCTGAAGAGAGAACCAAATGTGATAGATCGTATTCTAGATATGATAGAACTAAAGATACTTCTTACCTTTTAAGTTCCCAGCACAGTGATACTGTATTTAAAAAAAGGGATAACTCTATGCAAAGCCGATCAGGAAAAGGTCCATCCTACGCAGAGGCAAAAGAAAATCCTTTTCCTCAAGAATCTGTAGATTATAATAATCACAAACGTGGGAAAAGAGAAAACCAAACAGCAAATTCGGATCATTTTTATGACAGGAAGCCACGAACAATAAATAATGAAGCTTTTAGTGGTGTAAAAATTGAAAAACATTTTAATGTAAATACTGATTACCAGCATCCTGTCCGAACGAATAGTTTCATTGGTGTTCCAAATGGAGAGACAGAAATGCCACTGAAGGGAAGGCGAGTGGGACCTATTAAGCCAGCAGGACCCATCATGGCTTCATCCTGTGATGATAAAATATTTTACAGTAGTGGTCCCAAAAGAAGATCTGGGCCAATTAAACCTGAAAAAGTACTAGAATCATCTATTCCTATGGAGTATGCAAAACTGTGGAAATCTGGAGATGAATGTTTAGCACTTTATTGGGAAGACAACAAGGTATGCATGCTGTAAAGTTATTAAATACTAATATTAATGAATCTAACAGTCTAGTGAGACCATAGAAAGCCATTGCTTTGGGACAGGGTTTCAGTCTCTGGTTGTACTTGTTTATAGTCTTTGAACAGATGTATGCATATGTAACTTATCAAAGAAAGAGCAAAATATTTAATATTTTTTATGGATGCTTAGGAGTCCCATAATATTTGGTTGTTAGGTTTGATTTTCACTTGCATATCAGAAAAGTATTGTAAAAGTGAATAAATGAGGTTGACAAGTTACTTTAGTTATCATCTACAGAGCTATTAATATTTGCTTTTCTTTCTAATAAAATTGTACTGATTCACAAGGAGGCAAATCAGCTGAATGGTACACAGTTAAGTTCTGCAGATGTCATTAATTTAAAGGTAATATACATAATTAGCCTACTTTAAAAAAATTATGAGTAGAAAGGTTAATTATTTAGCTAATAATAAATAATTTAAGAATTATTAAACCAATAATTTAAACAGCCTTGTGTTCTACATTATATACTGGCTAAAAGGAAAAGAGGGGGAAAAAATGGAAATGGAAAGACACAAGATGAGATTGAGAAGGAATACAGTGAATCAGATAAAAGGGCCTGACAAAAGGAAGAAGACCGACACAGTGAGAACAGGAAGGGAAGAGGCCGGAGGGACCCTCAGACAAGCGGGACTTTGTTCGTGTCTCCATTTCTGCCCAGCATGCTCCTCTACTAACTGCTCTTCTAGTCCTTGAAGACTTGGCTCAGAAACTTCCTAGAGGAAGCTTTCTTTGTCTGCATCCTCCTCCCTTCTATATTACTGTCTTTCTCAATCAGTGCCTTGTTCACTTTCTAAAGCTTATCACAGTTTGTAAGAATTTTTGGTTTTGGTTCCTATATTGATAACTCTTTCCCCTGCCATGATTTTAAGTCCCTTGAAGACAGGACCATATCTCTCTAGTTTTTCTCTTATTGCCCTGTTCCTCTCACAGTGTAGGAATTTCATAATTATTTGTTAACTTTGTTAATTAGTTCATTTTCCAAGAAGCACTGGCATTGGAAAAAAAGTTGAGTGGTTAGGGCACTGGAGATATTGTTGTTGTTCAGTCACCCAGTCATGTCCCACTCTTAGTAACCCCATGGACTGTAGCCCTCCAGGCCCCCTGTCCCACACCGTCTCCCAAGTTTGCCCCACTTCATGTCCATTGCCTCGGTGATGCTATCCAACCATCTCTTTCTCTGACGCCCTCTTCTCTTTCTGCCCTCAATCTTTCCCAGCATCAGGGACTCATCCAGTGAGTCAGCTGGAGATATTAGCAAGGTAATAAAAACCAGAGGTAGTCATACTAGGAAAACTATTGTGAAGGACGTAGGTGAATGTGAAGATCAAGTAAAAAATATATTTGAAACAAATATTTTATGTATAGAGTAGTTTCAGTTGAGATGGCTGTGCCCATATGTGTGACTGGAAGGAATAGTGGAGATAATGTTACCTGAAGATTTCAAGGAATGAAATTAAGGCTAGGAGGTGTGGTAGGATGTTTTAAGATATGCTATAGGGCTTGGGATCAGGAAACAGGCCCCATTGTGTTCAGTGAATGATGAAGAATAAACAGGGTGTTCAGTTCAGAACAGTTCAGTCGCTCAATCGTGTCCAACTCTTTGCAACCCCATGAATCACTATGCAAGTCCTCCCTGTCCATCACTCAAACTCATGTCCATTGAGTCAGTGATGCCATCCAGCCATCTCTTCCTCTGTCGTCCCCTTCTCCTCCTGCCCACAGTACCTCCGAGCATCAAGGTCTTTTCCAATGAGTCAACTCTTCGCATGAGGTGGCCAAAGTATTGGACTTTCAGCTTCAGCATCAGTCCTTCAAATGAATACCCAGGACTGATCTCCTTTAGGATGGACTGGTTGGATCTCCTTGCAGTCCAAGGGACTCTCAAGAGTCTTCTCCAACACCACAGTTCAAAGGCATCAATTCTTCAGCACTCAGCTTTCTTCACAGTCCAACTCTCACATCCATACATGACCACTGGAAAAACCATAGCCTTGACTAGACCGACCTTTGTTAGCAAAATAATATCTCTGCTTTTCAATATACTATCTAGGTTGGTCATAACTTTCCTTCCAAGGAGTAAGCATCTTTTAATTTCATGGCTGCAGTCACCATCTGCAGTGATTTTGGAGCCCCCCAAAATAAATTCTGACACTGTTTCCCCATCTATTTCCCATGAAGTGATGGGACCGGATGCCATGATCTTAGTTTTCTGAATGTTGAGCTTTAAGCCAACTTTTTCACTCTCCTCTTTCACTTTCATCAAGAGGCATTTTAGTTCCTCTTCACTTTCTGCCATAAGGGTGGTGTCATCTGCGTATCTGAGGTTATTGATATTTATCCTGGCAATCTTGATTCCAGCTTGTGCTTCTTCCAGCCCAGCGTTTCTCATGATGTACTCTGCATAGAAGTTAAATAAGCAGGGTGACAATATACAGTCACTTGACGTACTCCTTTTCCTATTTGGAACCAGTCTGTTTTTCCATGTCTAGTTCTAACTGTTGCTTCCTGACCTGCATATAGGTTTCTCAAGAGGCAGGTCAGGTGGTCTGGTATTCCCATCTCTTTCAGAATTTTCCACAGTTTATTGTGATCCACACAGTCAAAGGCTCTGGCATAGTCAATAAAGCAGAAATAGATGTTTTTCTGGAACTGTCTTGCTTTTTCAATGATCCAGCGGATGTTGGCAATTGGATCCCTGGTTCTTCTGCCTTTTCTAAAACCTGCTTGAACATCTGGAAGTTCACAATTCACGTAGTGCTGAAGCCTGGCTTGGAGAATTTTGCTCATTACTAGCGTGTGAGATGAGTGCAATTGTGCAGTAGTTTGAGCATTCTTTGGCATTGCCTTTCTTTGGGATTGGAATGAAAACTGACCTTTTCCAGTCCTGTGGCCACTGCTGAGTTTTCCAAATTTGCTGGCATATTGAGTGTAGCACTTTCACAGCATCATCTTTCAGGATTTGAAATAGCTCAGCTGGAATTCCATCACCCCACTAGCTTTGTTCGTAGTGATGCTTTCTAAGGCCCACTTGACTTCACATTCCAGGATGTCTGGCCCTAGGTGAGTGATTACACCATCGTGATTATCTTGGTCGTGAAGCTCTTTTTTGTACAGTTCTTCTGTGTATTCTTGCCACCTCTTCTTAATATCTTCTGCTTCTGTTAGGTCCATACCATTTCTGTCCTTTATCGAGCCCATCTTTGCATGAAATGTTCCCTTGGTATCTCTAATTTTCTTGAGGAGATCTCTAGTCTTTCCCTTTCTATTGTTTTCCTCTATTTCTTTGCAGTGATCACTGAGGAAGGCTTTCTTATCTCTTCTTGCTATTCTTTGGAACTCTGCATTCAGATGCTTATATCTTTCCTTTTCTCCTTTGCTTTTCACTTCTTTTCTTTCACAGCTATTTGTAAGGCCTCCTCAGACAGCCAGTTTGCTTTTTTGCATTTCTTTTCCATGGGGCTGATCTTGATCCCTGTCTCCTGTACAATGTCACAAATCTTAGTCCATAGTTCATTAGGCACTCTGTCTATCAGATCTAGGCCCTTAAATCTAGTTCTCACTTCCACTGTATAATCATAAGGGATTTGATCTAGGTCATACCTGAATGATCTAGTGGTTTTCCCCATTTTCTTCAATTTAAATCTGAATTTGGCAATAAGGAGTTCATGATCTGGGCCATAGTCAGCTCCCTGTCTTGTTTTTACTGACTGTATAGAGCTTCTCCATCTTTGGCTGCAAAGAATATAATCAATCTGATTTCGGTGTTGACCATCTGGTGATGTCCATGTGTAGAGTCCTCTCTTGTGTTGTTGGAAGAGAGTGTTTGTTATGACCAGTGCGTTCTCTTGGCACAACTCTATTAACCTTTGCCCTGCTTCATTCTGTACGCCATGGCCAGATTTGCCTGTTACTCCAGGTGTTTCTTGACTTCCTACTTCTGCATTCCAGTCCCCTGTAATGAAAAGGACTTCTTTTTTGGGTGTTAGTTCTAAAAGGTCTTGTAGGTCTTCATAGAACCGTTCAACTTCAGGTTCTTCAGCATTGCTGGTTGGGACATAGGCTTGGGTTACTGTGATATTGAATGGTTTGCCTTGGAAACGAACAGGGTGTTAGGTGTTAGCTAATGATAGCAGCAAGAAGGGGTCCAGGTACAACTAGATGGCATAGTCTTTTAAGGTTTTTGTGTGAATGTGGCTAGTAGCAGCTTCTCTGCTGTCAAGTTTTTTTTCAAGGGTGAAAGGAGAGGAAGAGACTGCACTAACCGTGTCTTTTCTTTTTTTCAAGAAAAGTAAAAGCCTTTCCAGAAATACCAACAGATAATCTCATTGGTTGGAACTGTTTTACATGGCTACTCCTTGGTTCTTATGGAGACTTGGAAAACAAGTGCAGGTGTTCATCACTATCTAGACTCTTACTCTTGCAGCTGAGACCACTCACTTTCCAAAACACAAGAACTGTTTGATTTGGCTAGTGCGGGGATTACTTATGCTTCGCCATTTCTCCATTAAGGTAGAGCCAAAAAGTAGTTGAAAATTAGAGTTGGTTTTTAGAGCTAACATTGTCTACCTTGGAGGGTTCACTTCTGTAGGGGACTTCCCTGATAGCTCAGTTGGTAAAGAATACGCCTGCGATGCAGGAGACCCCAGTTGGATTCCTGGGTCAGGAAGATGTGCTGCAGAAGGGATAGGCTACCCACTCCAGTATTCTTGGGCTTCCCTTGTGGCTCAACTGGTAAAGAATCCACCTGCAATTCAGGAGACCTGGGTTCGTCCCTGGGTTGGGAAGTTCCCCTGGAGAAGGGAAATGTTACCCACTCCAGTATTCTGGCCTGGAGAATTCCACGGACAACATGTGTATGTATAGTCCATGAGGTCACAGAGTCGGACACGACTGAGCAACTTTGACTTTGACTTTGTCTTTTTGTCACTTCTGTAAGATGCTTCTGTGAACAGTAAAGATGAAAGTGGCAGAATTTTTTTTTTTTTTGCATTGAACAATGTGGAGTTGGTGACCCTGACAAACAGAGGAAGTAAGTGAATAATTTGAGTTCAAGTCCAATAATGTTTGAAAGGCTTGGTAAGAAGACTCAGGCTTTCCACTGAAATCCTGTCAGGATCGTGTCCTAGTACTAAGTGCAAAATACAAGCAAGCCAGTAGAAAGCCTAAAATCATTCCTGCACATGATCAAGGGTATCTACTTGTACTCTGTCTGCCAGCTTCCTAAAATATAATCCTCCTTGAGGGAAAAGTAATATTTTTTAGAACCTCTTCATGGTATTTCACCTATTGATACAATGTCTGGCATCCTAAAAACAATTATCAGGCATGTTAAAAATATAGAGAGAATATGAATGAACAGAAACAAAGCAACAGAGAATAATGACAGTCCTAAGATATTTAAATGTAGACAAGTTCTTTAACAAATATTGAGTATTCAACAAACCATAATTGAGTAGCTGCTAAGTGTTAGGTGCTTGGGATACATCAGATAGTTTTGCCTGTGCTATGAACCAAGTATCTTCAAATACCTGATCAGATTGTTATTAAAGCTTTACTTTCAACTGTAATTTTCTCAGAAAATCAATAATACTAAAGTTATATTGTCTCTACTGAATATACTCAAAATAATATCATATAGCATCTGAAAGGTGGTGCCTAATATTTCCCAAAATATTTTGAGCTTTTAGAGGATTGTTGGAATAATTGAATGATCTCCTAAGGGGACTACTTTGATTTTACGTGGATGTTTTTCAGTTTAGAGTGAAGGATTTTAGGCTCTGTATAGATACACCATTAAGCAAGTAAGATCAATAATACTCTGTGAAAGAGATGGCATTGGTTATCTTATAAAAGCACCTAATTTAAGCGATAACTTTTCAGTGTCTTGTCAAGAACAGGCAACTTTCCAATTTTCTAGCCAGAGACTAGGGTAAAGGCTTAAGAAAAGCATTATCTATAACTGTCATTAAGAAACCATAATTTTAATTGCATTACAAATGATGTTTGGAAACAATCAGTTAGTATCATTTAAAACATTCCTCATGATACCTTGCCTTCTTTCAAGCTTTACTATCATAGAAAGACTGAGCATTTGGAACAATCCTCCTTCTCCCTGTACATCTGCCATGACTAGTTCAGCTGTTTCAGCTCTATCAACTGGGATAGACCTTTAAAATGGTCTCCTTGCCTTAAGTCTTATTCCTCTTAAATTTGTCACTGGAACTGCCATTACTGTGATCTTGTCATTCTTCCTAGTTAAAATAGAGCCTCTATCCGCTGACCCTTACTATCTTGTCCTATTGGCCAACCCTTCTTACGTCATGCCATAATTAATTTAAAACTATTTGTTGTATCCTATACTCAGACGGTAAAGCATCTGCCTACAATGCGGGAGACCCAGCTTTGATCCCCGGGTCGGGAAGATCCCCTGGAGAAGGAAATGGCAACCCACTCCAGTATTCATGCTTGGAAAATCCCACGGACTGAGGAGCCTGGTGGGCTACAGTGCATGGGGTTGGAAAGAGTCGGATACAACTGCGTAACTTCACTTCATACTCTTCTTCATGTTTTGTTTCTGTAAATTTTACTGCTTGGCTAAATACGCTTCATTCTTGAAGATTATACCCATTGTCATTTGCCCCAGGAAGCTTTTCCTGCACTCCTAGCCATATCAAGTGCCATATCACTACACCTTTACTTCCCATGTTATGTAGAAGTCATTTTTTACACAGGTTATCTTTAGTAAGTTCCTAAAAGGATGTCAAGTTGTTTTCCTAGGTTATATATTATGATTGTTTGTCATTGTTGAACCTAACTGGCATAATTGTCTAAAAAGCTTACAGTTGAAATATGCGAGAAATACAGCAATTTACAGAATATGGAAGTGTAAGGCTAAGAAATAAAGGAGGAAAGGAGAGACGTGGATATATAACTAGATCTCTAAGATAAAGAAAAATTTTGGCGTAGTTTCTCTAATCTTCTTGCATCCAGATCTAGAAAAGAAATACCATGGATTAACTTAGTAACTTTTATAGTATGGTGTATACTAGTTAGTTGGGCTTCCCAGATGGTGCTAGTGGTAAAGAACCTGCCTGCCAATGCAAGAAGCATAAAGGATGCAGGTTAGATCCCTAAGTCAGGAAGATCCCCTGGAGGAGGGTATGGCAATCCACTCCCTTATTCTTGCCTGGAGAATCCCATGAACAGAGGAATGTGGCAGGCTGCAGTCCATAGGGTCACAAAGAGTCGGACACAACTGAGGCAACTTGGCAAGCACACACGCACACTAGTAAAAGCAGATTCTTTCCTGGTACACTCACAGTAACTGCTAATTTAGAAGGTTATCAAGAATAAGAATTTTTGTTGCCTTTAGCATTTTTTGATTCCAGTGAACCCATGAAGGTTATTGAACTCAGGCTTGGCTGCTTGCTGCTTGAAAGCCAATTTTTGAGAACCAAGTGTTGGGTAAAAGGGAACATGGCTTTGTTGAGGAAACTTGTGCTGTTCCGGGAAGAAGATGGGCTCATGGCCCAAAAACTAACTCCCCTAACCAGCTCCCTTTTGCCGTTCAGGGGCAAGAGCTTTTAAAGGAGATATTTAGGGAGATACAGGTGGATGGAAGGGTTGGTGGAGGGGGGCTTCATGCAGAACAGCTCCAAAAATCATCATCATCTCCAAAAATCATCTTGAAATTGGTCGTGTAGTGGTCTGATCAGCTTCATATAGTTGTTTTAAGTACAAGTATTGCTCGGATTTCCTCGAGGCCAGTTCTTAAAATTGTGAAAGATGGAAGAGCTTATGTTGTAACTACAATCTGGTCATCATGTGGTTAACTTCTTCTGTCTAGTGGGTGTTTTGGTATCTGCAAAACAGTCAAAGGATTTGACTGAGATTATGTATCTGTAGCTCTTGAGGAGAAACTGAAGGTCCTTAACTTTGCTTAATGGCTAAACTATTATTTTGTGTTGCTTGACCGTTTTCCTTTGTTTCCACGTTTTTTCACTTCTCTGATTACATTTATTCCTTGGTTAAGCTTTTCTGTAGACAAGCAGCAGATGGAGGACCTGGGGGAGAAGGAGCGTCTGTCCCGGAAGGTCTCATGGGGTCCTGTTACACTGATTCACTGTCAGAGTAGACTGTTAAAAGAGCGTCCAACTCCCTTGTTTGAAGAAAACTTTCCTTGAGAGTAAATAAGAATTTTAAGAATTTTTTGTTGCTATTTCATGTTCATTAAGCAACATTCAGACCTATAATTCGAGTCCTAAATGGGTTGACCTATAGTGAAGGGAATACTCCAGTCAGTTGATCTACTCCAAGTTGCCTTAACAGATAAATTAAAAATTGAAGTTGTTATGTGAATTCAGTTCCTGGTGACTTTGTGCATTGGTTCCCAGAGCCAAGTAATACTGGATAAACTGAAGAAATAAAAGTGTTTGGTCTTACAGTGTCTTAAATCCTATAAATCCTGGATATAAGTAGTGTGCTGACTTCTTGCCTGGGAACTCTGCTTCACCACAGCTGCCTGTATGACTATAGCAATGACAATGAGCCTTTGAGGATTTTTTTGGTCATATATTTCTGTTTTTTAAATAAATTACTTCATACTTATATACTCTAATTAGTACATAAGAACTGTTTTACTAATGTCAAAGGGATTGAGTGGCTAACAAGGAGACGTTGAAGAACACTAATTCTTTTTGCACGCATTAGCATGTGAATATTCTCTACTGATCCTCTTAGTTCTGAAATCTTACTACTGCTCAGTGAATGTCAGAACTCACACGCATAAGAGAATCTCTCTTTTTCTTAGCCAATTTATGATTATCCAAAAGTAAATTTTGGACTCTGTGGGAGAAGGTGAGGGTGGGATAATTTGAGAGAATGACATTGAAGCATGTGTATTACCATATGTAAAACAGATGACCAGTCCAAGTTCGATGCATGAAGCAGGGCTCAAAGCCAGTGCTCTGGGACAACTTAAGGGATGGGGTGGGGAGGAAAGTGGGAGGAGGGGTTCAGATGGGGAGACACATGTGCCCCTGTGGCTGATTCATGTTGATGTATGGCAAAACCATAACAATATTGTAATGTAATTATCCTCCAATTAAAATAAAAATGCATTATCTTAAAAATTATTTTTTTAAATATTATATATTTCAAAGTTGCTAAGAGAATTTATATCTTTAAAGTTTTCATCCTAATGAAAAACTATAACCATGTGTGGTGATGGACACTAACTAGACTTATTGTGGTGGTCATTTCACAATATATACATATATCAGATTATTATGTTTTCCACTTAAAACTAATACAATGATATCGCAATAAAATTGATTTAAAAATGAGCTTTCAAAAAATACTAACATGGTAACATTTTGAGTATTTATATTTCCATCATGCATCACCTTATCTAGACAATGTTGATCGTCCTGTTTAAAACTCCTTTTTGTCTCCTCAGTTTTACCGAGCAGAAGTTGAAGCTCTTCATTCTTCAGGTATGACAGCAGTTGTTAAATTCATTGATTATGGAAACTATGAAGAGGTGCTACTAAGCAACATCAGGCCCATTCAGTCAGAGGCATGGGTATGTGATAAAAATTATGTACAAAGACATAAGCTGTTTTGAAGGAAATACATAGCTCTGAAAGATTAGTCATAGTAATACTAAATTTTCCAATGGAAAAATGTTTTGTTTAAAACTGGCTACTCCTAAAGTAAGGTTTTAATTAATAATTACCTTAAACTACAGTAAGAATGAGTGCATTGCAATTGCTTCTCTTATATAATGCCTTGTTATATTATGTTTGGCAATAAGTGCCCTTATTTATGTTTGCCAAAAATGTGTATGTGTTTTTATGAGTCTTTAGGCATATTTTATTCTTTCCCAGTTTGTTACTATTTAAATTTGACCAAATTATGTCCAGCAATTGTCAAATTTAAATCTCTTTTGGATACATGTATAATCTTTATTATTTTAGTTAAATGTAAAATTAAGAAAAACACTTTAAATTATATATGAATTCATCTGCATTTACTAGACATATATATGTATATGTGCAGATTAAATTTAAATATCTTTGTTGAATAATACTTAATTTTGTTGCCAAATGTTATGTCAAAACTGACAGTTTTGTTGATATAATTTAGACAGTATTGACCTCCTGGAGTCCATTGTATACAAGATTTATGTAACTTTATATAGAGTCTCAACTATATTTAGGCAAAAACAAGAGGACAAAGCATATTAGAATTTGTTTAATAGAGTTTTTTTTACAAATTTCTTTCTCTAATTTGTGGGTTCAGTTCAGTTCAGTTGCTCAGTCATGTCCAACTCTTTGAGACCCCATGAATCGCAGCACACTAGGCCTCCCTGTCTATCACCAACTCCTGGAGTTCACTCAGACTCATATCCATCGAGTCGGTGATGCCATCTAGCCATCTCATCCTCTGTCATCCCCTTCTCCTGCCCCCAATTCCTCCCAGCATCAGAGTCTTTTCCACTGAGTCACCTCTTCGCATGAGGTGGCCAAAATATTGGAGTTTCAGCTTCAGCATTAGTCCTTCCAATGAACACCCAGGGCTGATCTCCTTTAGAATACACTGGTTGGATCTCCTTGCAGTCCAAGGGACTCTCAAGAGTCTTCTCCAACACCACAGTTCAAAAGCATCAATTCTTCGGTGCTCAGCGTTCTTCACAGTCCAACTCTCACATCCATACATGACCACTGGAAAAACTATAGCCTTGACTAGATGGACCTTTGTTGGCAAAGTAATGTTTCTGCTTTTGAATATGCTGTCTAGGTTGGTCATAACTTTCCTACCAAGGAGTAAGTATCTTTTAATTTCATGGCTGCAGTCACCATCTGCAGTGATTTTGGAGCCCCAAAAAATAAAGTCTGACACTGTTTCCACTGTTTCCCCATCTATTTCCCATGAAGTGATGGGACCAGATGCCATGATCTTCGTTTTCTGAATGTTGAGCTTTAAGCCAACTTTTTCACTGTCCTCTTTCACTTTCATCAAGAGGCTCTTTAGTTTCTCTTCACTTTCTGCCATAAGGGTGGTGTCATCTGCATATCTGAGGTTATTGATATTTCTACTTATTACTAGAAACCTGATTTGTTGCTGTTTCCCTAAAATATAAAGATATACTAGAAAATTATATCATTTAGACTGTAGCCTTCATCATTGAAGCGTATTTGTTTTCTTATGAACTTCTTTTGATTTAGTTTTGATCCTTCTAGATTTTCCTGTCATGACCTCAGGGTCATTGCCCACTTCACCCCCCTAAAAAAGAAGATAAATAAAGCTACAACAAAAATCTAGTAGCAGTAATCATATTGGGCCCGTGGATATTTTTATTGACCTTTTTATTCTAGAAAATTGATCATTTTCCAGGTAGCTTATTGTTTCATATTTTACAATATAACATTCATATCTTAATCTGTATAATTAAGCAGGAGATCCTTTCTCTTACTCTCATTCTCTAAAGTTTAGCTGCTTTTTCCCTAAAAGACTGAAATACCATTAATGTCTAATTTATATCTTTTCTTGGAGAAACTTGTTATAACTATATCTTTTGCCCTTTTGATTCCCACATGATGGCTATTTTTATTCCCTTTTTTTAAAGTCAATGCTCACATCTTAATGCAATTACAATGGTAAAAGTATTTATTGAGTCTGTATTTCTAGAAGGTGAGCCCAGGTTTGTTATTCATCATGTTATTCCCATGTTAGCCACTACAGAGTCAAAATAAAAATTTTATATTTAGTTTTTTTTAGGAGATTTAAAAAGAGATTAATTGTATTCTTTTCTCCCTAAAAAAATTTTAAGTTTCCTTACTTTGTTTCCTCTCTACTTCCTTTTTCTGTTCCAGAGTAGACATAGCTGTTGAGCACCTTTCTTATTCCTCATTGTAGCTCTTCTACTCAGAGGTGTTTGGTGCCAAGTGATCTTTTTCTTTCTAAGTCAGTGACATTTCCTCTTCCCCCTTTAATAGTCCCCATTGCTTTATTGATTTTAGGCCACTGTAAACTTGGCTGAACAACAAATGCATCACATGTGATAGCCCATGTAGTGATTCTGAACCACAGCGGTATTTCATGTTCTCTGTACCTCATCTAGGCTTTACTGTCCTATTTTTTTTTAACCTATTTACTTTTTCTGCAGTTAACTTAAAAATCTTTCATGCTGTGCTAAGTCACTTCAGTCGTGTCGAAGTCTTTGCAACCCCATGGACTAACAGCCCGCCAGGCTCTTCTGTCCATGGAATTCTCCAGGCAAGAATACTGGAGTGAGTTGGCATGCCCTCCTCCAGGGATTGTTCCCAATAAGATCCATGAAGTATTTTGCAGGAAGAGGCAGGATAGTATTATTAAAATATTTTGGCGATTCTGGTATTTCTTTTTTCCTAATTACAAATAATTAAGTGATTGTTGATGTTTTATGCTTTTGCATAAATTAATATAACAAATATTTTTGGATCATGAACAGTATTATTAAGAATAAGATCATCCTTTCTTCCTCATCTATGTGAATAATTGACTTAGTTGTAGATGCAGCTCCTTTTTGAATAGAAGACACACATTAACATATTTTCAGTCATCTCCATTAAAAAAAAAAAAGTATGTGTCCATATACATAAAAAGCCTCTGAAGAAAAACAGTCAGTGTGATTGTCAGTACATTTAACACAGTTAGTGTATCGATGTGTTATCCTCTGAGAGGACTAATATTGGGGTCTGTGAGCACTTTTTTTTTTTGTAACTTTGGAATTATAACAAGTTCTAAGTTAATCAAAGTAAAATGTTCACTATACCAATAAGAAGGTAACTCCAATTGATGTCATTTTAGAAGCATTAAAGGGCTACAAAGGAAAGGTGAGGCTGATAGAAGCCTTAGCAGAGTTATTTACTCACACTGTGGATTGTGTAGTTTTTAATTTTTTTTAACTCTTGCGCTACATATGTACATTACTGTTTTTAATTGTGAAGTGATTTCATATGTTTTAAGGTTTACGTTTGTTATTGCCGTAAGATTTTGGAAAATCTCTTGTCTTCCTAAATATAGTAATGAGCATTCATTGAGATTTTTTTAATAGTTTGCAGGAAAAATAATACAACCAAGAAGCCTGCATATACACCAAAAATCTTTATGGAAATCAGTTGTCTGTATTGTCTTAAAGGTATAAGGATGAATTATTAAATAAAAACATGAAATATTAAGAGACTCAGTGACTAATAGTCTCTTATGTGGAAAATTAAGACAAAAATCAAATTAATAGTTTAAGTGTTAATTTTTTTCTTCATGAAGTTTGAGCTATTTGCCTTAAATCTACCTGTAGACAAATTTCTAGTTTCCCCATCTATTTGTATATTTTCAGAGCATACACAGTGATGATATATTAGGTGATGAAAGTATACATTCTGATTATGATTAAATACTTTATTTCTTCCAAACTGATCTACTGAACTTTTTGTTCTGTCATCCTTGATTTTTTTCTTCTAGCGCAATTAAACTATCAACATAATGTGAGATTCACAGCTCATTCTTTTTTTTTTTTCTTATTTTTTTAATTTAATTTTATTTTTAAACTTTACATAATTGTATTAGTTTTGCCAAATATCAAAATGAATCCATCACAGGTATACATGTGCTCCCCATCCTGAACCCTCCTCCCTCCTCCCTCCCCATACCATCCCTCTGGGTCGTCCCAGTGCACTAGCCCTAAGCATCCAGTATCGTGCATTGAACCTGGACTGGCATCTCGTTTCATACATGATATTTTACATGTTTCAATGCCATTCTCCCAAATCTTCCCACCCTCTCCCTCTCCCTCTCCCACAGAGTCCATAAGACTGTTGTATACATCATTGTCTCTTTTACTGTCTCGTACACAGGGTTATTGTTATCATCTTTCTAAATTCCATATATATGCGTTAGTATACTGTATTGGTGTTTTTCCTTCTGGCTTACTTCACTCTGTATAATAGGCTCCAGTTTCATCCACCTCATTAGAACTGATTCAAATGAATTCTTTTTAATGGCTGAGTAATTCTTAACTGGATAAAGCCTATAATTTTTAATTTAATGTTCTTTGTATGTTGCAGGATTTTCCTTATTTTACCAAAGTAAATGAATCATTATGCAATCTCATATCATTTGTAAAACTGTATAGGGAGAAAACCATAAGGCTGTTTTATTTTCTTGACCACTGTATGTGAAACATTAGGGGCAAAGGAAACTTATTTATGTTTCTTGCAGCCATTTCCAAATTTACTACTTTTAACTCTAAAACTAATATCAGGAAAACAGTAAAAAGATGCCACAGGCCACTTGGAATTACTCTTTAAAATACCCTGGTGCTGCTGCTCAGACAAATCTTTTGTGTTTCTGGAGTGTTGTTCTTTCTGAGTTACTTATCTAAATATGGAAAGATAGTGTCAAGTCCTGATTTTCCCAGAATATTTATGACTTGTATGCCACTGAGACTTTTATATCCCAAGAAATATTTTAGAACATGCTGATTTCTAAACTTTTTGAAATTTCATAGTGTTTTACTATGAGGAAATGATCTTTGTTCAGCTATTCTTCCAACTAGAAAATTTATTGTATAGATTAGTTTTATTCAATAAATACTTACTGCATATCTGTTTAGGTGCTAGGTATTGTTCTGGGTGAGGAGTATATATTAGTACTCAGAACACACAGAAGTCCTGTGTACTACACAAAGTTAGTGAAAGTTATATTTCCAATTGTGTGAAACAAACTTAAATATCTTGTGGGAGTCTTCATTTACCTCTTGAAGCTTTAAAAGAAGATATAAGTGGGAAAAATCTTGTTTATTGATGTTTTAATTTTAATAATGTGTAAGGTCTATATTTTATTTCTCCTTATTTGAAGATAAATTATGGAATTAGAAAGTGTGATTTAATGAATTTTATGTGTTTAAAATTTCTTATTGATTTTATCTATTTAAAAAGTAAATTTCCTTTTAGGTAGGTTTGGATTTCTTTTTAAAATAATTATATATATTTTTAAATTTTAGCATACTTTACAAAAAGAACTATTAATCTCAACTTTTACTTTTGAAGTAACTTTGTGCAAAGTTTATATTATAATGTCACCCTGGGAAGCAAATTTGAAAATTACCTTTCCAAATTCAAATAATGTTCATAAAAAGCCATAAAGTATTCTACCACTAATAGAAATATTAAAGAGAAACATATAACCCCCCCATCCCTAACCTATTTAATGAGGAAGGAGATAGAGAATTGTGATATGCAAATTAATGAATTAAAAATGCATCTTAAATGTATTATAACAAGGTCATGTTAGAAATTTTAAAGATATAGGGATAAAGTTAGGCTATATCTCGTGTGTATTTGATATCAAAAGATCATAATATTAAAAAGGGGATAATTGTTATAGAAACCATTAACTTCAAAGAGAAATTAGAATTATGTAACAGTGAGATTCTGCCAGTTAGTATCTAGTAAAAAGTACAGGCACATATTTCATCATAGTCCAGAAGGTTTTTCATTTCTGCTAATAAATTCTTAAATAAATTAATGGGTATAATTTACCATACTTAAATTTCTGCATAATTTGAGTAAAGTCAGTGAAATACTGTAATACATTTTCTTCCACTATACATATTTTTGGGATACTTCCCTTTCAAAAATTTCCATGTAAGCAGTGCTCTTTCTCTTTTGCAATATAAACACAGAGTATATTAAAAAAAAAAAAAGAGTCTAGCTGTCTTAGCCGCATTTAAGAACATTATCACCTATAATTTTCAGATTATAGGTGATAGAACTTGGGCGTTTCCATGCGATGTCTTTTAGCTCACTTTTAATAAAATTTGGTTGTATTAGATATGCTTTATTTATTTCTTAATCTGCCATTCAGCTTTTCACAGTTCCCACAGGAGATTGTGGATCATACAAAAGGACTTTACTGGAGATATGAAAGCTTCTGCATAGAGGGAGAGATGATCCATTCATAAATGCATGCCATATACATTGATATATCATATACATGACATATCAACTTAGATATAGATTGATGTCTATGTCCTGAATCCCAAATTCAGTTTGTGAATTTAAGATTATTATGAAACGTAAGAGATTATTATGAAAATCTTCAGAATCTAGTTTTGATTGGGCTACATTATTTAAGAGATACTTTATTTCACCACTTTAATTACTGCTCAGAAAATAGTATGCTGTTTGAAGAACAAGTACTAAAGTACCACTGGAATTTTGCTATCTGATAATTTAATTTAATATAATCTATTCAAAAGATTAAAGATGCTATATAAAAGCATCTTTAAAAAGTTTCTGGGTAATCTGAGTTTTCCTTTATTAAGCAATGAAAGTACATCATGTAATTATTTCATGTTCCTTTTTACTGAAGGTAAAAATAACAAAGTAAAATAACATGGTAGGGAGTTGTCTAAGATGTGCTTTTTTGTTTCTAACCTAATTATAATCCATAAAACACTTTAAACCTTATATTATTTAAATATTAAGAATCAAGTTAGCATAATTGAAAAATCTACAGCAATTTTTTGTATACATGAATAGTATCAGAAGATACGTTAATCTTTTATCTTCTAAGTCTCCCCTTTATTAATAGCAACTTAAAATATGGACGTATGGCACTGGTCAATGGAGAAGTAAATTTAAGATGCTTTAGATTTATGCTAAATAATGTGTAATTTTGATTTTTCTTCAAAGTAATCTACAGCCTAAGGGGGCTAGGATTGTCAGATGACTTATCTTTTCCTTTGACATTTTTGATTTGGTTGCCCCAAGATTTGTTCTCTTTCACGTGTAAATGTTAATTGTTTCATTTACTTTATTTATCAGGACTTTTAAAACTGTGATTTCAAACTGCACTCAATTTTACCATTCCTTAACGTATATATGCAGAAGATTTACCAATACACTGATAATAAAATAGTAAAATAAATGAATTTGAGGACTATTTTTGTTTTGTTTTATTTCTTATTCCCAAACATATTATTTTTATACTGGGCATGTGCCTTGACTTGGCACTAATGTCAGTATATTTTAAAGATTTTTATAATTCTGAAGAGGCATTGTTATTGAATTAAAAAAAAACTGCACACAGTTCTGTTTTTGATTCTTCCATCTGTACCTAAAAGGCACAAAAATATGTTGCTCATTGCAATACAGAATTTATTCCCTTTCAAATGGAGCTCCTGCAGTGTATCTTTTCAGTTCTAAAATCAATGATCCTTGATTGGTGATGGGCTAAAAGGGGACTTAGGATACATGTTTGATTGCACACCATAATGAGTCATCAGTTGTCCATTTTCTTTTTTTAACCTTACATAGTCATTTGTGTTCTCTTATACTCTTGCTTTTTTTCATTTCATTTATTAGTTATCTCTGTGTGTTTTCATTCTATTTCTTAAACATCATTGTATTTTTTACTTTGTTTTTTAAACTTTATTTTCTTTTTACCTTTAGTGGGTGGTATCTCTTGATGTAGTTGGTTACCCTTCCTACTGATCCTAATTTCTTGAACTTTACTGGACCTATAATATTTATTCTAGAATCATGTGCAGTAGGCTTCACTATCACACTTCTAGGAAAGGAGTGGAGTTGATCTGCCTTGTGAGAAGCTCTCTGTTACAGCTTCCAGTTCCGTTAAATTTGGAAACTACTGGCAAGAGTTTTATATGTTGGCTTGAAATAACTTCCTTAGTAGTGGCCTATCATTGGCTAAGAGCCCCATTCAGAAGGGACAGGAAGTACTGCAATACTGAGAATTTGTCTTAAAAAAAATGTAGTTTGTTAGGACTAAACATAATGATAATGTTCTAGTTGAGCAGCTCAGATCATCATAAGGATTAAAAAGTTATTGTATTTTTGTACATACATCTTCATGCCTAGTCCATCTAGCTCAGGGTTAGTTCTGCTTCCTAGTTAAATAAATTTGGAAAATGCTGGGTCAAAAAATTAAGTACATTTTAAATTATAGAATGTCTTTGAGCCAGTAGCAGGTTAATATGTATTTTAAATTTCCAAGAGAGAGACATCAGATCAGATCAGATCAGATGAGTCGCTCAGTCGTGTCCGACTCTGCGACCCCATGAACTGCAGCACTCCAGGCCTCCCTGTCCATCACCAACTCCCGGAGTTCACCCAGACTCACGTCCATCGAGTCAGCGATGCCATCCAGCCATCTCATCCTCTGTCGTCCCCTTCTCTTCCTGCCCCCAATCCCTCCCAGCATCAGAGTCTTTTCCAATGAGTCAACTCTTCGCATGAGGTGGCCAAAGTACTGGAGTTTCAGCTTTAGCATCATTCCTTCCAAAGAAATCCCAGGGCTGATCTCCTTCAGAATGGACTGGTTGGATCTCCTTGCAGTCCAAGGGACTCTCAAAAGAGTCTTCTTCAACACCACAGTTCAAAAGCATCAATTGTTTGGCGCTCAGCCTTCTTCACAGTCCAACTCCCACATCCATACATGACCACTGGAAAAACCATAGCCTTGACTAGACGAACATATGTAGGGTCTATTGATTTACAAACTTATTTGGTCATGGAGCCCTCCTCTTTTTTTCCTATATAAAATCTGTTATATAAAGTCTACCAAGAGATACTTTGAAAAACATCATAGCTCTTCTTTCTAGTTTTCAGATTTTCCATATAAAATAGATTGAAGACTTATCTTAAGAAACATTGTTTTGGATTTTCCAGACTTCTTAATAACATAATAGTATATGTTTATATTACAGATAGAATAAAAGGCAATTTCTCTTTAACCTTACTATGAATAGAAGACAAAATACATCTCTGAAATTTTATCTAAGCACATATGCTTTTAGTAGTAGTGTTTTATTACTTAATGATAAAATTGAGATCCTTTTTTACATGTCATTATACACAACTCACTGGTCTTTTAATTTTATTTTAGCTTAATTCTAATTCTAGAAACTTTCATGTGCTAAGTTAAAGACTTTCTAAAGTTATCATTTATGAAGACTCACATTGTAGCTTTTATAATATTGCTGGGTTTTCTTTTTCTATAATTTTTGCCTAATAACCTGCATGATATTTGTATGTCCCAGCAGTAAGGCATTTTAATTTGTTTGTTTGTTATTCTCCAATAAGCTAAAGCAAAATCTGAAATCCCTGTTTTTGTTAAGCTGACAATTGGCTGCTGAATTCAAAAGAAAGTATCAAAGTGAGTTAATTCCACTGAGCATGTAGACATTAAGTGGCAAAGAAGACTCCTAAAAGATGAAAAATTCTGTTTTGTTTCAACATTTGTATTGCTCCTTTACTAATAGGCTTAAAACAACGTGGAGAAGGGTATTCTCATGTATTTTTTTCTTATAAAGTGATCAGGTAATATAAATCTTATTAAAAACTTCCTGAATTTGATCATCAGTACTCAAATGAATTACAGATCAAGAACTTGTGAGTATTAGTTCAGAAAGGCTCTAAAAGCTCTGGTCACAAATAAAGATATCCCTGATCTTTTTATGTGCCCTTATTAGTATTAATGCTTACTAAGAACTTGGCCTTACTGATAGTTGTTCTCATAAATAGAAAACCTATTAGAGACTGAGATGTCGTGGAGCTAATTACAAAATGGTCTAGAAATGATGAAACATTGGTCACATACCCAGTCCCTTTAAATCATATGCTTGTATTCTTAGGAAATAAGCAAAACAAAGAAAAAATTTTCACTGACTGTGTTTTGAGCTTAAATGTAAACAGTCCGGATGAGAAGTTAAAATATATAATTCCCTAAGAAAAATTAAAGAGAAATATAAGAAACTTGAGGCTGAGAACTCTAATTTTGTTATTGAAGATTTCTTATAAAAGGCTACAATAAAATCATTTTAGATATAATTTAGAAATGAATGTAAGATTTATATTTCAAGAAGATATGTACATTTTCCCATTGATTCATTGAAAACACATAAAATTGGCTATGAAAAGGCTGAATATTGTATTAATTCTAATGAGTAGAATTGATTTAATGAAAGTAATAACTGAGGAAAGATATTTAAGGTAGGAAAAAAAGTGACCACAGAGAAGGTAAAATGTAGATTTGGTATCTTGGTTCTCAAATATTTTTCAAAATAATTTTCATAATAGTTTCAAAGGTTTGACTGAAACTGCTAAACAAAAAAATTTTGAACAAGACAACTTTAAATAATCTCAATTATAAAAATAAGTTTTGCTTTCTGAAATGAGAATTGCTATGCTCTGAAGTTCTAATTAATTTCACGTAAATGGCAAACTTCACCCAAAAATACTTCTGACATTGTTTACTGCCGATTGCCATTCTTGGACCCAGGGTTGAGAAACATTTTCAGATTCTGTGTGGTTTATCCTGAAAGAATTTGATGCAAAGGGGTCCCTGAGAGAGTCATATGTCGGCTCAGCATGGCCTTTGAAAGAAGGGGAGAGGGCAGGGCTGGTCTCGGGCAGATCACTCCCACTTCCCTTTTTGCCCTGCTCCAGCTCCAGGGGAGCTGGAGATGCACAGAAGTCAGAAGACCTGGGTCACGCCCCGGCTCTGCCTCTTACTTCCTGTGACTGACTTTGGGTAAGTTGTTTCCTGTCTCTGGGTCTCAGTTTTAGTGCAGTTATAGTGAGGATTAGGTAATATGATCACTGGACGTGTGCTTTGTAAACTCCATAGGTCTATAGAAACTGAAAATTTTATTATCACAACCTGGCCCCCTTCTTCCCAGTTCTTCTGTAGTCTAGTATCCTTGCCTCTGCATTTTTAAAGCAGCCAAAAATGACAGCTCCTTTTGCTTTTCCCTATGTCCTCTCCATATTGGAACTCTCATTCCTATCCTCTGCATTCTTCAAAGTATTCGAAGACTATGAAACCAGACTGGTTAAATTAATTTTCACTGTAGAGTGTGGGTTATATTACCCCTTTTCACCCTTCCCACTCTCACCTTTCTTCTTTAATCTCAGAATTATGTGCTTAGAAATGTCAAAGAATCTCCAGTGTGTGGCAGTTTGGAGACAGTGTTGGCAGAAGGAAGTCCCTTAAATTACATTACCCAGATCACTTCTCTGTTAGTAAGGTTGACTGAGTACATGAGAGTATGATTGCGCCTCTTGTCCTCTTTTTCTCTATGGGAAAGGAGATGGAAATTGTTCAAAGATCTTCAGAAATGTCACTGAACACCTAGATCCTAACTTGAAGAGTAATCATAGGGAAGATACAAGGGATTTAGTGGCCATTTCTTTGGTCAGCTCTTTGAGTTCACATCGACTTTGATTTTCGGTAAACTCTAGCCTCCCTCAGCCAAACTAAATTTATAACACCTGTTATCTTTACTGGGTGCTCAGTTGATAGAGGCTGCCTGGAGCTAAGAGGAAGGAGAATTTGCCTTTTGTGTGACATCTGATTTCAGATCAAGGGATCTTTAAGAGGGCATGAGAGCTTCTAATCTGATCCAACCTTCCTCATAATCTAATAATGCTTGATTTGGCTATGTGTCAATAATAGTAATAATAGCCCCTTATGTGAACTGCTTGCCGTTAATACCTAATTACCATGGAGCACAATAACCATTACTCCTATTGTGATTAAATAAAGTGTCTTAAAAATTGTATTTATTTTATTTTTATAGCCTTGAACCATTGACTTATGCTTAACATGGTTTCTTGCTGAAGTAGCAGTGTCATCTTTCATAACTAAAAATTAAAAATATTGAATTCTGGTATGAATTCAAATGCAGATTGAAACAGTTAAGTACAGTGTTAAATGTGTGAATTAATGGGGAAAAATTTAAATGATAGTGTTCATCCTGGCAAAGATGAAGTGACGTGAGTACTCTTACACATTGCTGATGGCAGTGTAAATTGATGTAATCTTTCTGATTTTTTCCCGTCTTGAAAGTGTTTATGCTCTTTAATAGTCTCACAGTTGTTAATCTCTGCTAGGAAAAGAGAAAAGGAATAAGTGCATTTCTGAGAGATGATCATTGCAGCGATATGATAATAGGAGAAACTAGAATCTTCCTAAAGGACTGGAAAATACACTCAAAGTAGTGATAGTGTATGTAGTAGAATTATGTACAGACTCTGCATATGAGTATATACTTATTTTTCAGTTTTATAACCTTTCCATAATTTTGTAGTACATTTTTTTTATTTGAAAAAGTAACAGCAAGCAAAATAAAATAAAGTTGATCATGAGTAGGGAATTTTAGTCTAAAATCGTTAAAATTTGCAAAAAGGATCTGAAAATAGTGGAAGTTTAAAAGAGTAGGATAAATAAAAACATAAATTCTTTCTAATTTTGCCTTCATTGAGGTTAAACAGCAACATGATTATGGTTTTCCATGATAAATTACCATGATCTTTGAGCTTGTTTCTGTCTATAATTAATACATGAAATACTCCTACAACTAAACTAATGCAAATTACCACCTTCATTCAGTTTGTCCTTAAGCCTACTTCCCAATTCATTTCAAAATTCTCTCTTGATAACACTATTCCCGGAACACTTAAATACCTTCAGAATTCTCTCTCCCACGTGCTTTCAAATGCTTAGAAAAATACATTTCTTCTATGAAATGTTTATTTAATCAATACTGGCATACCTTTTTATTGCACTTCACTTTATTATGCTTTGCAGATACTACATTTTTTTTTCTCCCACAAAGTGAAGGTTTGTGACAACCCTGTTCAAGCAAGTCTGTTGTTGTTCTATTGGCAAGTTGTGTCTGACTCTTTGTAACCCCAGGGACTTCAGCATGCCAGGCTTCCCTGTCCCTCACCATCTCCTGGAGTTTGTTCAAGTTCATGTCCAATAAATCAGTGATGCCATCCAACCATCTCATCCTGTGTCTCCCACTTCTCCTTCTGCCTTCAATCTTTCCCAACATCAGGGTCTTTTCCAGTGAGTCAGCTGTTCCCATCAGGTAGCTGAAGTATTGGAGCTTCAGCTTCAGCATCAGTCCTTCCAAAGAGGATTCAGGGTTGATTTCCTTTTAAGATTGACTGGTTTGATCACCTTTTCCTCAGGACTCTGAAGAGTATTCTCCAACACCACAGTTTGAAAGCGTCAGTTCTTCAGCACTCTGCCTTCTCTATTGTCCAGCTCTCACATCCATACATGACTACTGGAAAGACCATAGCCTTGACTATATGGACCTTTGTTAGCAAAGTGATGTCTTGCTTTTTAACATTGTCTAGGTTTGTCATAGCTTTCTTGCCAAGAAGCAGTCATTTTCTAATTTCATGGCTGCAGTCACCATCCACAGTGATTTTAGAACCTTGGAAGAGGAAATCTGTCACTACTTCTACCTTTTCCCCTTCTGTTTGCCAGGAAGTGACGGGACCAGATGCTGTGATCTTAGTTTTTTTTAATACTGAAGTTTTAAGCCAGCTTTTTCACTCTCCTCCTTCACCTTCATCAAGAGATTCTTTAGTTCCTCTTCACTTTCTGCCACTAGAGTGGTATCATCTGCAACCTCAGATATGCGGATGATGCAATATTTCTCCCAGTAATCTTGGTTCCAAGTTGTAACTTATCCAGCCCAGCATTTCCCATGATGTGCTTGGCGTATAAGTTAAATAAACAGGGTGACAATAAATAGCCTTGTTGTACTCCTTTCTCAATCCTGAACCAGTCGTTCCATACAGGGTTGTATCTCTTGCTTCTTGATCTGCATACAGGTTTCTCAGGAGACAGGTAAGATGGTCTGGTATTCCCATCTATCCAAGAGTTTTCCACAGTTTGCTATAATCCACACAGTCAAAGGCTTTAGCGTAGTCAATGAAACAGAGGTAGATGTTTTTCTTTGATTCCCTTGCTTTCTCTATGATCCAGCAAATGTTGGCAATTTGGTCTCTGATTCCTCTGCCTTTCCTCAACATAATGCTAAAGCCTAGCTTGAAGGATTTTGAGCATAACCTTACTGGTAAGGGAGATGAGTGCAATTGTCTGGTGGTTTGAACATTCTTTAGTACTGCCCTTCTTGGGAATTGGGATGAAGATTGACCTTTTCCAGTCCTGAGGCCATTGCGGACTTTTCCAATTTGCTGACATACTGAGTGCAACACTTTAATAGAATCATCTTTAGGATCTTAAATGACTCTGCTGGAATGCCATTACCTCCACTAGCTTCATAGGCAGCAGAGGCCTCTAAGGCCCGCTTGACTTCACACTCCAGAATGTCTGGCTCTAAGTGAGTAACCACACCATAGTGGTTATCCAGGTCATTAAACTATTTCTTGTACAATTCTTCTATGCATTCTTTCTATCTCTTCTTGATATCTTTTGCTTCTATTAGGTCTTTATGGTTTCTGTCCTTTGTATTGCCCATCCTTGGATGAAACCTTTGATAATTCTAATTTTCTTGATGAGATCTCTAGTCTTACCCTTTCTGATTTTTTCCCTCTATTTCTTTTTGTTGTTCATTGAAGTAGGCCTTCTTGTCTCTCCTTGCTCTTCTCTGGAACTCTTCATTTAGTTGGGTGTACCTTTCCTTTTTTCCCTTGCTTTTCACTTCTCTTCTTTTCTCTGCTATTTGTAGAGCCTCCTCAGACAACCACTTTCCCTTCTTATATTTCTTCTTCTTTGGGATAATTTTATTCTCTTCCCTGTATAATATTATGAACCTCTGTCCATAGTTCTTCAGGCACTCTTGTTTACTACATCTAATCCCTTGGATATATTCATCACCTCCACTGTATAATCATAATGGATTTGATTTAAGTCAAACCTGACTGGCCTAGTAGTTTTTGCCGCTTTCTTTGTTCTAACCCTGAATTTAGCTGTGAGGAGCTGATGATCTGAGCCACAGTCAGCTCCAAATCTTGTTTTTGCTGACTGTATACAGCTTCTCCATCTTCAGCTATGAAGAATGTAATCAGTCTGATTTCACTTTTGACCATTTGGTGATGTTCATCTGTAAAGTTGTCTCTTGTGTTGTTGAAAAAGGTGTTTGCTATGACCAGTGCAGTCTCTTGTCAGAATTCTGTTAGCCTTTGCCCTGCTTCATTTTGTACTTCAAGGCCAAACTTGCCTGTTACTCCAGGTATCTCTTGACTTCCAACTTTTGCATTCCAGCCCCCTGTGATGAAAAGGATATCTTTTTTTTTTGGTATTAGTTCTAGAAGATCTTGTAGTTGTTCATAGGACTCATCATCTTCAGGTTCTTCGGCATCAGTGGCTGGGGCATAAACTTGAATTACTGTGATGTTGAATGGTTTGCCTTGGAAATGAACCAAAATCATTCTGTCATTTTGAAGATTGCACCCAAGTACTGCATTTCAGACTCTTGTTGACTATGATGGCTACTCCATTTCTTCTAAGGGATTCTTACCCACAGTAGTAGATATAATGGTCATCTGAGTTAAATTCACCCATTCCAGTCCATTTTAGTTCATTGATTCCTCAGATGTTCACCCTTGCCGTCTCCTGCTTGACCACATCCAATTTATCTTGATTCACGGACCTAATATTTCAGGTCTGTGTGCAATACTGTTCTTTACAGCATCAGACTTTACTTTCATCAGCAGACACATCCATAACTGAGCGTCATTTCTGCTTTGGCCTGGCCGCTTCGTTCTTTTTGAAGCTGTTAGTAGTTGTCCTCCACTCTTCCCCAGTAGCACATTGGACACCTTCTGACCTGGGGGCTCATCTTCCGGTGTCACATCTTTTGCCTTTTTATACAGTTCATGGGGTTCTCATGGCTAGTACCTGGAGTGGTTTGCCATTCCCTCCTCCAGTGGACCATCTTTTGTCCAAACAGTGCACTATCCCGTGTGTCTTGGGTGTCTCTTCATGGCATAGCTCATAGCTTCGTTGAGTTACACAAACCCCCCTGCCTTGACAAAACGGTGGCTCATGAAGGGGTGAGCAAGTCTCCTGGCGCCACTTTCCCACCAGCACTGCTCAGTTTGTGGCTCTGTGTCACATTTTGATAATTCTCAAAATAATTCAAACTTTACTAATACTATTATATTTGTTGTGGTGATCTTTGATGTTGCTATTGCAAAAAGATTTCAGCTCACTGAAGGCTCAGATGATAGCATATTTTAGCAACAAAGTAAGGCATGTGCTTTGGTTTTTTTCGACATAATGCTATTGCACGTTTAAAGACATATTACAATATATGTATAAATATAAGTTTTAATTGCACTGGGAAAGCAAAAGTTATGTGATCCTTTATTGTGATATTTGCTTTATTGCAGTGGTCTGGAACCAAACCTGCAGTACCTCAGAGGTCTGCCAGTACTTGGTTGCCATTCTTCATTTTGGAAATATGTAATAATGATACTCTGACTCTTTGTCTCTCTCTTAGTTTCTGATACATTATTAAAATATTAAGTGTAAAACAAAATTTTTATATTGGAGATTTTTTATTAACTTACAATTCCAAATATGTATTAATCTATTTCAAAAAGCTTTTTGAGCACTTATTATATGACTTTATCTCTCCACCCCGAACAGTGCCCAGCACAGCACATTTCCTTAGAATGATTAGGTGTTAAACAATGGGAATGCATAGAGGAGCAGTCTGCACTAAGAGAGTCAGACTAGCAAAGGAGCCCGGCAAGTAAAGCACCATCAGTTCACTGTAAACACAACAGAAATAAATGGAAAGTACTTAACTCGGTCAGAAACTGACTCATAGAAGAGGCCAGGCCTTCCCCAACTGTCGTATTATAAAACAGCAGTGAACCATCACACAGACCCTCTGTCCGCTTTGCCCTGCTTTATTTTCTGTATATCCTGCCCCTGCCTCCAACTCCTAAGTGAAATCTCTATGAGAACAGGGATTTTGTCTCAGCTAGTACTTCAGCATTCCAAACAGTCCCTGAAAGTCCCTAAGGCTTTCAATAAATGCTTGTTAAATCTGAATGAATGAAGTTTAATGTAAAAGTTGAAAGTTTTGAAGGACTTAGCTTGGGGGAAGAAATGGATTCAAGTGTGAGAGAACAGCAAAGAGTATAGGAGAACATGGGCGGGTGGGGTATTTTGGCAGCAGTGTAGGCTGGGTGTAGCAAGTGTCAGTAGATAAGGCTGAGTACAGAGGCAGGTAGGGTTAAAGGATGAAGAGTCAGGTGGGTTACGTAGGTATCTGGACTGTTACATCTCAGAAAAGGAACCAGTGAAGAAGTTTAGGTAGAAAAGTGTCATGATGTGATTTTACTTTAAGAGATTATTTCCTGTGGTGTAGAAAATGGACTTGAGTGAAAGCAGAGAGCATGGAAGCTCATTATTGCAATAATTAAGGCAAGAGATGAGGACTTTGGAGTCAACAGAGTCTAGGCAAAAGTAAAGAGTATGGGTGAGATCGCCTAAAGAAAACGTGTAAAAAGAGAAAAGGCAAGGACAGGGGTCAGCTTTAGGGGAATCTCGCAGGTGAGGGGTGGGAGGGACATTGAGAAGCAGTGGTAGCTTGGGAGGACGGGGGCTGGGCGGTGAGGAAGGGGTCCTAATCCACAGTATAGAATACTAGGGAGGCCGAGGGTGTGGGATTGGAAAGTGCTGTTGGATCTGGCAGTCAGCAGGTACCGATGACTGTTGAAATGCACTTTCAGTGGAATGCTAGATGTGCAAGGCAATTTGTGGTTTTTTGAGAGTAAGTGGGAAATAAGAAAATGAGGTATAAGCTTCTTAAAAGAGCTTGGTTATAAAGAGGATAGAAGATGAGAAGAAGTAGTAAAGGAACTTACAGTAAAAATCCAAAGATGCTTATATCAAAGGCAAAGTGAAGAAAAGAAAGAAGGAAAATTTGTAAAATAGGGATAAGGATTTTAAAAAGTCCAGGCTGTGATGAAAAGGTGGGATATGACCACTTTAGGTTACTTTGGATATGTTGAGGAGTACTAAAGAGAGGAGAGGGAAGTAGTAAATATAAGTGTGGATGATGTTATCAGCTGGGTTTCCAGGAAGGAAAGTGAATAATTCTTCACTAATACACTCTTCTCTCTCAAGTAAAAGCAGGTCATCTATTCAAAGTAAGAAGGTCAGAATAGAAGAATTTTGAAGAGAGATGTAAAGATATATATTTTTAAAATTTTTATTTTGAGTATAGTTGCTTTACAATGTTGTGTTAGTTTCTGCTGCTGCTGCTGCTAAGTCGCTTCAGTCATGTCCAACTCTGTGCGACCCCATAGACGGAAGCCCACCAGGCTCCCCCATCCCTTGGATTCTCCAGGCAAGAACACTGGAGTGGGTTGCCATTTCCTTCTCCAGTGTTAGTTTCTACTGTACAGCAAATTGAATCAGCTATACATATGTATATATATCTCCTCTTTGGATTTCCTTTTCATAAGTCACCACAGAACATCAAATTCCCTGTACTATATAGTATGTTCTCATTAGTTATCTATTTTATAGATAGTATCAATAGTGTACAGGCTTCCCTGATGGCTCAGTGGTTAAGAATCTGCCTGCCAGTGCAAGAAATGAGGAATTGATCCCTGGGTCGGTAAGATCCCCTGGAGAAGGAAATGGCAACCCACTTCAGTATTCTTGCCTGTGAAATCCCATGGACAGAAGAGCCTGGTTGGCTATAGTCCATGGGGTCACAAAAGAAAACTAAACAACAATAACAACAATTTATAGTGTATATATGTCAATTCCAATCTCCCAATTCCTCTTACACTCCCCTTCCCCCTTGGAATCCATGCAGTTGTCCTCTATATCTGTGTGAAGGAGATATAAAGATTTAGACACCACCCAGGAGAGTGGGAGAAGAAGCTAACCAAGAATGTTTTTATTTTCACAGCAGGAGTTTTCTGTGACAGTTCATCCTTAATCTCTAGTCTTAGTAGCTGCAAGAAAAGTTTGTTAAGTGGATGTACAAATGAGAAAAACTTTACATGTTTATTAAGCAGAAACTGACAAGTTAACCACTCAGCCGATTTTCAGTAGAGGTTCTCATTAGAGATCTGATATTTGAAATTCTGTACAGTCACTGTGATTATATTATTGCCCTAGGACCTCAGCAGAATTCAGCATTGGAAAGTGCCCCGAGAAGATGATTTTAAGCTCTTGCTAGTAACATTAATATAATCCTAGGAATGTTAACAAAGTTTCAGCTCTTCTTGACTTCATCTTCATGCCAGGTAGTAATACATTAAATAGATCAGAATGTTAATTGGGTATTTGAGCATCCTAAGACACTGATTCTGTGTGTGTTTGGGTGTGAACACGTGCAAGCATGTGAGAAAGATTGTTGTAAAAACCATGATAGTTACTAAAACATTCATTTAGAGTGGGTTATCTAAGTAAGGAGAGAAGAAAATAAGATAGAAAGTTTTAAAACTGGTGCTCAATCTCTCAAACCTTAATCTATTGACTTTTCTATCTCTTAACAGACCTATTTACAGAGACGAGTTTTAAATAAGGAAAATATTTTCTTTTTTTTTTTTTTTAGGAAAATATTTTCTAAATGCTCACCATAATTTTTGCATGACAAAGAGTTGTCTAGCTATGGAATTATAAAACAAGTCAAATATGAAACCAGTTAAGAACATATGCTGTTCACAATCAGTGTTAATTTCTAAGCTGCCATGGAATATTCTTGTTTTGCCATTGAAGTGAACAGCCCTTTTTCATTGCTTCTATACCAAAATATTAATAAAGGTTTCTGAAAAAAACAGCTTCAACTACTTATTTTCAACATTTCCTAAAAGAGCTTAGGGAAGTAATCGGTCTCTGTGTTTATGCCATGGAATGTGATGGGCACTCATTAAACAGAAACGATTACTATGAGATTTACCAAATTATGAAATTGATAAACATCCCTTATTTAAAATATATTATAATCATAAATTCTTAGGTAAATTTAGGAAC
The DNA here is from genome assembly GCF_055505025.1 of Bos grunniens. NCBI lineage: Eukaryota > Metazoa > Chordata > Mammalia > Artiodactyla > Bovidae > Bos > Bos grunniens. Next base: position 1,945,173 of record NC_141176.1, on the reverse strand, counting down.
TTGCCAATTATATATACAACACAAAATTATTTATATTCATCCAAGCCTCTGAGGAGAAATGTCTTGAAACATGTAATAGTTAATGTGAAGAATCTTGTATGGAGATATTTGTATTTGTGAATTTTACTGCATTATTATATTTTCCTTCTCATTAGTAATATTTTCAGAGGAGATTCCATGTCTCTAGATACCAGGGTGGGGAGGGGGAACATTAAGTTGAACGAATTTTGTAAAGATAGTTACAGTGAGCCCTCTGTATCCACAGGTTTCACCAACCGTGAATCAAAAATATTTGAAGAAAATTACAGAAAGTTCCTAAAAGCAAAACTTAACTTAGCTGCATGCAGGCAACTATTCATATAGCATTTATATTGTAATAGATAGTATAAGTACTCTAGAGATGATTTAAAATCTACAGAAGGGTGTGGGTCAGTTTTATAAGGGGCTTAAGCACTCATAGATTTTTATATGGAGGAGCAATCCTGAATCAGTCCCCCATGGGTACTGAAGAACAGATGTACTGTGTTTGGTTAGCTGGTAGGATTTGTCTCAGTAGAGAAGATTGCTGGGTTCATTTTTTTCTACCAAATAGAAAATGAACACGTTGCTAATTGATCAGAGTCTCAGCCTCACTTTTATATTACATTGGTATTAATGCCAATAATTATAAAATCACTTTGTAAATGTAAAGTGCCACATAAAGGCTTATGTATTTTTCAGTGTCTATAACTCACTAGGATAATACAGTCAAATTGCTTGATGCAAACCAGTAAAAGAAAAGCTGTGTTGTGTATGGCATTATAAAGAATAGAACTTTACACTTGTGAAGGAGTAATCAGAGCTAACTTTCAGTTCAGTTCAGTTGCTTAGTCATGTCCAACTCTTTGCAATCCCATGGATCCCAGGCTTCCCTGTCCATCACCAACTCCTGGAGCTTGCTCAGACTCATGTCCATCGAGTTGGTGATGCCATCCAACCATCTCATCCTCTGTCATCCCCTTCTCTTCCTGCCTTCAATTTTTCATAGCTTCAGGGTCTTTTCTAATGAGTCAGTTCTTTGCAAAGTATTGGAGCTTTAGCTTCAGCATCAGTCCTTCAATGAATATTCAGGACTGATTTCCTTTAGGACTGTCCGGTTTGATCTCCTTGCAGTCCAAGGGAGTCTCAAGAGTCTTCTCCAACACCACAGTTCAAAAACATCAGTTCTTCAGCACTCAGCTTTCCTTATGGTCCAAGTCTCACATTCATGCATGCCTACTGGAAAAACCACAGTTTTGACTATATGCAGCTTTGTCAGCAAAGTAATGTCTCTGCTTTTTAATATGCTGTCTAGGTTGGTCATAGCTTTTCTTCCAAGGACCAAGCATCTTTTAATTTTGTGGCTGTAATCACCATCTGCAGTGATTTTGGAGCCCAGAAAAATAAAGTCTGTCACTGTCTCCATTATTTCCCCATCTATTTGCCATGAGGTGATGGGACTGGATGCCATGATCTTTGTTTTTTGAATGTTGAGTTTTAAGCCAGCTTTTTCACTCTCTTCTTTCACTTTCATCAAGAGACTCTTTAGTTCCTCTTGGCTTTCTGCCATAAGGGTGGTGTCATCTGCATGTCTCAGGTTATTGATATTTCTCCCTAACTTTATGGAGTTAACTTTAATGAACTAACTTTACTGAGCACTTAGGTTGTACCCAGCATTATTCTAAGTTCTTTACTTAACACTAATTCATTTAAAGTATAGTAGCTGCTTATCCATAGTGTAGCCATTAGAAGGTAATTCATTCTCTCATTGAGTCATTTATAGTAGGTAGTGCTCAGAGTAGATAGCATTGTAGATAATTTATGTTTTACAGTAAGACCTATAGCACCTAAACAATGTATATTCATTTTGTTTTTATTAATTTCATGATGTATTTAAAATGTAATTGAGACTTGATTTTGATCTATTTATATAAGCCTTTAAAAGTTTAACACAGTCTCTCCTTTGTCCTGTGCATCCACTGGGATATGTGGAAAGAGCCTGGATTTTAGAGTACACCATAACTTGGGCAAGATACATAATCTTTTGATTGTCATAAAGAACAGAGTAGCTGCTTAATAAACATTTTGTTTATTGATCGAATGATTGAAATGCCTGACATATAGGTTCTTAATTACTGTTGGTTCCATTTCTCTCATTTTTCTTCAAGAATTTGGAACTATCAGCCTCCCTTTTTGTTCACATCCTCAAAGTGATGAATTACTGACTGCAGCAGCAATTACTTACTGACTGGAACAATATCAAGAGTTGGATATCTGTCCCAAATTATTACTCGTGAAAGCAAACTCAGACTGCTTCCTTGTATCATCTTTTTCTTCAAATTAATTTTTTTTCCTTTTATGTTTTCTGTTAAAATTTTCTGTTTGAATATTAGTAGTAAAATGAACTTTTGTCTTAAGAATCTTACAATATAGCCCTAACATAAAAATCCACAAGCCTTTTAAAGTAAACTAGTTTTTCTTATAAAGTATAAGAACTGCAATCCTTTAAGCCGGTAGTGTTGACTGCAAAGTTATAAAAATTTTCATCATTTTCTTTCACACTTTTGCAATCCGGTGGTTTGTAACTGCCTTCAAAAATTGGCGACTTCTGTCCCAGCTCTGACACAGAGGTTTTCAGCCTGTCCTGCCGTCAGTGTACTTGCCGCTTGACATTGACAAGATTCTTATCAAAACTGGGGTTTTGCATAAATTAGTGTTTAACCCTGGACAGGTTTTTCCCCCTCATTTCGGTGCAGCTTTTAAGAGACCATCTTGCTCTTATCCATAGATGATGACAGTGAAATTTGACTATTATATCATACATTTTGTAGGAGTACCATAAACTTTTTACTAGTCTTACTGGTTTTTCATTAAGCCTTAACTCAGTTTTACCAATTCTTGTACAATATATTAATAGATATCATCACTGATACCCTACTATCCTTTCCTTCTCATCCAGAGGATCTATTTTCCTTACTGTTTTACTTTAATAAGCAGCTTACGTTGTATGTGGGGAAGAAAGTGAGAGAAAGGGGAAGGAGTTTCAAGTTGGCTAAAGGAGTAAACTTTAAATAATCTTATGAATTTAGAATTTTTTTTTAATTATTTTAAATTTAGAATTTTTTTTGGTTGTTTTACCTTTATACTTTCCAGAAGGTACATACTAAGCTTTGTGGGTAATTTGTGTTTTACAGGAAGAACTGAAGTACCTAAGTGATACTACATCAATTTTGTTTTATTTTATGATATATTTAAAATGTAAATACGATGGAAAGCACTTGATTTGATCTATTTGTATCAGCACTTGATTTTGATCTATTTCTTGGTATTTAAAATATGCAAAAAGATCTTTTGACTCTGTAATGTGGAGACTTTATACCTTCCTAATTTGTTCTTACCATCGTTTCAGCCATAGTTGAATGGAGAAGGAGAAACAACTTCATTCTTGAACTATAGGGATATTTGCATATTTGGTAGGAAAAAACATTTATTATGCTTTTAATTTGGGTCTGATAATGAACAGATTACTCTCCAAGAGTATATTATCAGTTCCCCTGGCCTCTGTTGAACATTTCAGATGTTTCGGGTGTGAAATTACATGTGACTAGAAACATGGCTTCTAAATTTCAATAAACCTAGAAATAGTATTATTAGAGCAAAATAGGGCTTCCCTGGGGGCTCAGAATCCACCTGCAATGCAGGAGACTAGGGTTTGATCCCTGGGTCGGAAAGATCCCCTGGAGAAGGGAATGGCTACCCACTCCAGTATTCTTGCCTGGAGAATTCCATGGACAGAGGAGCCTAGTGAGCTACAATCATGGGGTCTCAAAGAGTCAGACACGACTGAGCAACTAACACTTTTCACTTTCATAATATATTTAGTAGCCTTAATTAAATCAGGTGATATATACTGTCTAATTTTTCTTTACCTAAGTTGATGGAAATGTTTGTCACCTTATTATTCTTGGAAAATATTTTTGTGATGCCTTTTTCTTTCTTCAGCAATCAAAATGATTGTTCATTCAAAATGATTGAGAAGAGAAGCTAAACTTGGACAGAGAACGATTTCTTTTTTTTTTCCTCTTTTTTTAAAAAGCTGACTCTCATTTACCTAACATTGTGAAATCTCAACATGAGGGGAAAAAGCTCACAAATTCAAGCACGCTAAGAGTAATTTATACTTAGTTATAGCAAGGTTATTATGTTTTATCTTTACCAACTTAATGAAATAAATTAGAATGAATGATAACAGAATGTGAAGATTGAAGTCCCTTCTATACAAAACCTGCATATAATTGGAAATATACACTAGGTACCATATATAAGCCTAGACTTTTGTTAGCTGATTTAATAACTACAGGGACCCTATGATATAATTATTAGTATTCCCATTTTACACACATGAAAAACTACAAATCCAAGTTCAGAGCTATTAAGAAACTTGCCTGAAATCTTTGGGCTGGTTGACTAATGTTTTACACTTTACCTGTAAAAGGAGATAAATTATACCAACCTACTTGAAGGTTTTTTTTTTTTTTTTAATTTTATTTTATTATTTAACTTTACAATATTGTATTGGTTTTGCCATACATCAACATGAATCTGCCACAGGTATACACGTGCTCCCCATCCTGAACCCTCCTCCCTCCTCCCTCCCCATACCATCCCTCTGAGTTGTCCCAGGGCACCAGCCCCAAGCATCCAGTATTGTACATCGAACCTGGACTGGCGGCTCGTTTCATATATGATATTATACATGTTTCAATGCCATTCTCCCAAATCATCCCACCCTCTCCCTCTCCCACAGAGTCCAAAAGACTTTTCTATACATCAGTGTCTCTTTTACTTGAAGGTTTTTGTATAATGTATATAAAAATTTATCATAACAGTGTTTGTACTCAATATGTGATATACCATTTTGATAAAGTATCTTCCAGTCATTTAGTTCATTCAGTCTTAATTCTCACAAATTTAGAAAATTTTAAATTGTGAAGCAAAGATGTATATGTAAGATGTATCAGCTAGTATCTCTCAAGGGGCTAGAAAATATTTTACAAAGGGTATTAATAGAAAAAAACCCAACCTATTCCTTTAATCTAACAGTTCTATTCCTAAAAGAGCTTAATCTTGTAATGTGACTCTCTTTTTAGCTTCTAAACTTCACTGGAATCTAGTTTCAGGATTAAAATGTATTTTAGCCACCCATGTACATTTTAGGTGGTAGTCCTCCAGTTTCCACTATGTAAAGGAAAAAAAAACCACTGACAAATTACCAAGGTAACTTTTCAGAGAAACGGATTTAATATTATATAGTTATTCAGAACACACCAATGATAACACTGGGTCAAAGTAGTATTTTTCAGTAGTGCATAAACTTCAGTTGCAGTCAAATTTAAAGAAAATAATTCTCTTCAAATATATAATGAAATAGACCTGGGAATGGGTTGTAGACATTTTGCTTGATGACAAATACAGTATGAGCAAACAGTAATCAAGTAGCTGCAAAACACATTGAAGCAGGGTCAGATTGCACTAATGATTTTCTGGAGTTAGCTCTTCATGGGAAATAGTATTAAGTTCCAAGCAGACCTTACTTGCAATATTATTCTGAATACTAGGTTATATAGAATAGTAAATATTAAAATGTCTGAAGTAAAAGATGATCAAGATGATGGGAGATTCAGGAAATAATGGTATTTGACAAATAATTCCAGGAAATTAGTCTTTTGATTTTAGAAAATAGAAGACTAAAGAAAGGTATAGTACGTGTTTTAAAATAATTAAAAATCTTTCATGCAGCAAAGGAAATAGACTTAACTAGAAAGCCCAGGTAGTTTATACTTTCTAGAGAATGAAACAGAGGCTGCCTGAGAATGCCTGAGCGTCCTTCTCCAGCAGTTTGAAGGAGACAGGACCATCACACCATCTGCATGTGATGTGAGGGGATGAGTTTTATACCTCAAAGATGAGATCATTGACTCCTGGGGCACCTCACAAGGCTAAAGCTATGGGTTTTATTAACTAGCCTGATAACTGGTAAGGACTCTTAAGCATCTGTTATCATTATGTTCACCGAAGAAAAGTAATTTTAGTTCATTATGTAAATATTGTTAATATGGGTTGCTGGGTATATATGGGATTTAAATGTAAAAATGATGTTTGTTACTTTGTAATCTTACAGATGAGTACTGTAAGTTTCAAATTTTTATTCTTTTCGTGGTTATGTTCCTTAACTTTCACTGAGAGGGTGAAAACATTGGCAAATGATTTTATTTCTATACTATTAGGTATTGCAACTTTTTTCTTACATAAAGCATGTCAAGTAATCTTCTTTTCCTATTCCAACACTCAGTATTTTTTAATGGCAAAGATCTGGCCTGTGTTTTATCAATTTGACATGGAGATTTTTTTTTTTCCTATTTCTGTTTCTTTATTCTGTATTACAGGTCATTGAAGCATACCATAACTATTTGAAAGTAGTCAGTTACATAGTTATGGTATGCTATGTAAAGTCAGTTACATAAAATGTACTGGGCTGACTGCTGTGGAATAAAAAGGAGTCCGGCATTATGATGTGGTAATTATGGGCTTCTGTGGTGGTTCAGATGACAAAGAATATGCCTGCAATCCAGGAGACCCAGGTTCGATCCCTGGATTGGGATGATCTCCTGGAGAAGGGCATGGCAATCCACTCCAGTATTTTTACGTGGCGAACTCCATGGACAGAGGACCCTGGTAGGCTACAGTCCATGGGGTGGCAAAGAGTTGGACATGACTGAGCGACTGATACTTTCAATTAATTACTTTTAGAAAAAGAATTAGTTAATCCATTCTTAAAGTATGTTATAGTAGCTACCAGTTTAAGATGTAAAAATGATAAATTCTGAGGGACTGAAATGATTAACCATTTGTGATTAGTGCTCATAAGTTTTAACTATAAAATATTCTAAAACATATTTGCTCAATTAGCATATTTGGAAAAGCACTTACTTTTGCAAGAATAATTTATAGGCATTGTCTTAAAAACATATCACCAGGAATAGATAGCCATTTTTCATTATTGATCATCATTACTATACTTCTACTTTTTAAATAGTGTTCTAACTGGTTTCTTTGTATGGCATTTGATAAAATTTTAAGGATATGGTATTGATATTTAAGGCAAGATGTTCAAAGAAGTTAATCATGTTAGTTTATTTCTAGCTTTTTTTAAAGCACTCATATTTTATGTGAATAGTGTCTTTAACTTTTGGTTGATCATTTTTAGCAATGTGTCTTTGCTAATCTTCTCCTTCTCTTTGTTCTATTTGCCCTTTTTATCTATAATTAAGAAAGAAAACAACCTCTTCCTAAAAGAAAAAACAGAGTTAACAATGGAATGATTTATACTGTGAAAACACTAGTTTTTGTGTATAGATATTTTGTAAATTTCTGAAGAAATGAAAGGTAGGCAGGTGACAGGAGTCTCCTTGCATTGGCTCTTTCATTTTCTACAGTGGCTTCACTTTCCTTATCTGACCAAAGCAATTTTAGAAATACTGTTACAAAAAACTTTCTGACTTTTAGCAAAATATGTGTCTTGATTGTTTAATTGGAGTGGGCATGTATATATAATTGTCAAAGAATTACTAAATTCCAAATAATAGATAACATAGATGGTTTACTTGCTAAACGCTTTATAGGTATTACATCATGTAATTCTCCTTGTAAACCTGTGAGTTGATTATTGTTGTCTATATGAGAAAACTGAGATATAGAGAAGTAGAGTAATATATCTGGTAGAGTCTAAACTCAGATCTGAACTAATAGACTGAGGTCTTAAATACCAGTGCCATGTTAAAGTATCTCTTACGGAAATCTGGGTCAATTGGCATCTTTTGAAGCAGAAATACGCTTCCTACCCTGACTTCTGGACAAGGTTTTGGAGTCTATTTAACCTTAGCTTTAAAAGAGGAAGTGAGTTGGAGAGAGGTATACATTTATACAAATCATATATTCATTCTTTGGATTTCACTATAGCATTTTAACAAAAATGCTGGCCATTAAGTGATGTTTATACTAGCCTCAGGGCAGAAGCCATCTATTTATTTTAAATTAATCTTAAGCTAGCTATTAGAAAATAATAAGCAAAACTACACGAAAGCAGTGTAAAACAAACACTGTGATGCCATGGCAAGAGCTTAGCAGCAGACAGCCCAGGGATCTTACTGAAGCACAGCCACTCACGTAACTTTGGGTAAGTTACTTCTAAACCTTAGGTTTTTCATCTGTAGAGAGATTGTTGTTCAGTTGCTAAGTCGTGTCTGACTGTGACCCCCATGGACTGCAGCATGCCAGGCTTCCATGTCCTTCACCATCTCCTGAAGTTTGCTCAAACTCATGTCCATTGAATTGTTGATGCCATCGAGCCACCTCATCCTGTGTTGTCCCCTTCTCCTCCCGCCTTCAATCTTTCCCAGCATCAGGGTCTTTTCCAGTGAGTTAGCTCTTTGCATCAGGTGGCCAAAGTATTGGAGCTTCAAATGGGATTAAGTATTTCAAAGCATTGTTGCAAGGATTAAATGAGATAAAATGCCAGACATATAGTAGAACAATCATTCATTCCCCTTTTTCTATTCCAGATTTTAAATAAAATTGGATGTATTTTTGAATGGAAGAATATCTATATTTCTGTATCAAACTTGAAGTTTTCTAAGGGTAACATGTTTCCTCCTCTCTTAGTTTTAATATGGATGCAGCCTTTTGATAGAGTTGCATTTTCTTGAGTGTGTAAGCAGCCAAAAATAGCTTGACTACTTTGTATTAAAAGGTAGAAGATCTTAATGATGTTAGAAGAAAATCAGTGGTGATTAGTATTACATTTGTTGCATGCATGTATGCACAATCATGTCCAACACTTTGTGACCCCACGGACTGTAGCCCGCCAAGCTCCTCTGTCCATAGAATTCTCTAGGCAAATATACTGGAGTGGGTTGCCGTTTTCTCCTCCAGAGGATCTTTCTACTATCATTTAAACATCCAGTTTTCTTCCATGTTGAAATTTAAATGTCTTATTTAGGTAGTACTTTAATTGGCAGAATATAGAAGAAAACCCTTCATCTAAAGAATCAGATGATTTCCTAATATCTAATAGAATCCTCAGTAATTCTTACATAATTCTTATGTATCTTTAGAGAATATACTCTTTTCTAAAAAGAGAATGTCAGAACATAGTGAAAGTTATCCTGAAATTCTACATGATATAGGAATGAAAACATTATATTATGTCAGCCATGTATCTAAGACCAGTTGGTTAGTAACTAGACTTTGAATCAGATTTTGGGTTTTGTTTGAATGAGTGTGTTTTTTTTTTTTTTCCTGCCATGAAATGTTTGGTTAAAATAAATTATTACTGGACATGGTATATTAAAGAGGCGATCTTAGAACTGCTCTGAGGGAAAGAGAGATTTATGATTCTGCATTATACTTTATTCTAAAATGTTTTATTTCATTCAAAGTTTCAAAAATAAATTAGTTTATTATAAAATTTGCTTATTTTGCTTTTATACAATGAAGACTGAGATTTTTTTTTTTTCCATTTAGGTATAGAAGGTGAATTTTTATTGTCAGTTGAGAAATTTAATTCATGGAAGTTTAGATTTTCCCTGTTATAACATCCAAAGGACTCTGAAGTGAGTCAGAGACTGATGTTCCCCTTCCTTTTCTTTCACTCATTTTCTTATATTAATCAAGTCGTTCAACCTAGTTGGTTCCTAGTATACAGCCGAAGGTGAAGTTGGGTTTTTAGTTTCTGTGCTTTTTTGTGTTTTACAGAACTTGGAAGGACTAAAGAAGAGAAAGCCAGGGAGATACTGCTCACATACACGTTTTAAAAGACCTACTGTAACCTGATCCATCCATTTTTTTTGGAATTCATGTGAAATTTCACTTGACAGTAGAGTGCCCTGTTTACCCCAGAAATGATGATGGTGAAAAATGGCAGTTCTTAAAATTTAAATCAGCTCAACTAGGTTATCCCCAAACCCTCTTCTATTTCTGACATTGGCTATTTGTGTTTCTTGCCCTCATTGCCAGCATAGTCTTAAGGGCAGACAGGACTATAAATCAGAAGACCTACATTTTAACTCATGTTATCATGCTAATTATTTGAGCAAATAATAGCTTCTTAGTTATTTGGACTAACTGTCCTTTACATAAACTATCTGTTTTGTAGTCTGTGGTTCCATACTACTACAGACCCAGTTTATTTTGTGCTAGAGTTGTAAATATTGAATTGGAATATATATTTTAAACAAGGATAATTGGTAAACTAAGGGTCATTCTTAATGATGATATATGGCCTCTGTAGGCAAAACTGTTACCTATAATCTTCAATCACTATTCAATTTTAAGTTACTCTAATAGAATATTAATATAATTGTCTAAAATAGATTACTTAAAATAGTTTAAGTTCTACTTTTGGAATCCATTATGTGATTTTTTGTTTTTGTTTTTGAATGGAGCAGAAGTACTTTATTTTAAATACTAGGACTAAAAAGTAAAACCAAAGGTCAAAATTTTCCAGTGGAAACCAAAAGGAAATGTTATGAATACCCAAGGTATAATCAAAATTAAATACAACCTTGAGCCAATTCAGAAAGCTCAGTAATCTTCAAAGTGATTTTCATACATTAATTAATCCTCATGGCATCCCAAGGATGAAAGAAATTTAATTCTCATATTCTAGTTACTGATAACCACAGAAAGAGTCTGAATGGATTGAGATGAGCCATTTTAATAAGGCAGGTCGACAAATATTTCATCAAATATTAAGGATCTACCACATAAGCTATATATGAGGCACAAAGTATGCCACTAAGGCGGCCTACTTTAAAGCCCTTTTTTTTTTTTCTTTTTGAAGACTTTATTTTTTAGAGGAATTTTAGACTCCCAACAAAACTGTGAGAAGGTATGGGATTTGCCATATACTCTTCATCTCCACACATGCATAGCCTTTCCCAGTTATCAACATCCCCCACTAGAAGAATACATTTGGTATACCTGATAGACCTACATTAACCCAGTAGTTTCCAGAGTCCTTAGTTTACATTAGGATTCACTCGTGGTGTACACTGTATGGGTTTGCACAAATGTATAGTGACTTGTATCTACCATCACATTATCATGAAGAGTAGTTTCAATGCCCTGAAAATCTGTGCTCTGTGTATTCATCCCTCCATCCCCACAACCCTTGGCAACCAGTGATCTTTTTACTGTCTCTTTTAATTTTGCCTTTATTATGTGATGTTTTGGGAAAGCAGGTTTGTCTTTAAAATTGCTGTTTGCTTAGGTATTTTATTAAAATTAGTTTCTATTTGTAAAAACTAACTACACAAGCTAACTAGACAGGTAAAGGTAGTCTAGAAATTCATAAAGTAGTTCATATATAAATCACTCAAGGAGACATGTACTTATTAATATTTCAGTTCAAAAGACAAAACCAAATGTCTATATATTTTTAAAATAAATTTCTTATTAAAGAAAAAAATATTTCAGTTTTCAACAGGATTATTTTTGAGGCTACTTGGTATATATTTCATAAGCTGACTTGTGTTTTTGTGAGTGCTGTGCAAATTGTTAAAATGAACAGACTAGAAAAAAAATTTTTTTAAATTACACACAAAATAGCTATTAGACATGACTATTAGTAAGTTTTTTGTGTGAAGAGAATTGCTGTCCCTGTTCCCTACCCCAAGCATTAATCAAGAATCATTTTCTCCTAATAAAGTCATGGCTATGTGAAAATGCTGAAGAAATGGTAATCTAAGATAAGGCAATTCAGTAAGTTAATATGAACCTGTTGCTGAAGCAAAAGAAAACAAAGTATTGTCAGCAAATAGAGCTGTCATAAAGGCAGCTTTTAGGCATTAGAGACAGAGGCAGAAGAAATATCAAAAAGAAAAAGGGAAAGGGTGGCAAACCCAAACTTCCTGAATTTCATAGTTATTTTCCAGGCTACCCTGGCACTTAGGAGTAGGAAGTTTCCTCCTCTTTTGCCTAGCCCAGGGTTTCTCAACTGTTGATGTTAGAACTGGTTGATTCTTTGTTGCGTGGGCTGTCCTGTGCATTACAGGCTATTTAGAATAGCCTCTACCTATTAGACCTAGTAACAACTCCCCCAACCCTGCTCCTTCAGCTTGTAACAACCAAAAATGTCTAGACCCTCTAACTGCCAGTAGCACTCAGATAGAGCAACCAAAAATGTTTCTAGACATTGGCTTCCCACCCACCCTCCCCCTGGTGGAGCAGGGAAATCCCTGCCAGTCCAGAACTGAGAGTCCAGGACCACCCCCTTCTGCAGAATACTGGTTTATATGCCTAGCTGCACAGACCTTAACTGGAGCAAAGAACTTCACCTGTATTTACTTGTGTTTCACATCTCCTATTGAAGTATGTTCCAGGTTCCAAGTAACTGATTTATAGTGAGCTTTTCTAACCCAGCTCATTTATAAATGAGGAAATAATGTATTTGTCTATATTCTCATTCGAGATGTAGTTTGTGCTAGTAAAAGTCTAAAAATGATACGCAGGAAGGATGTAGTTGTGACCTGTCAAGCATGTTTTACAGGTGAAGTTGTGCATCTCCTTTTTGCATTGGTGCTCTCTTTTTTTCCTTTCAGAATATCAGTTCATTCATGTTGGTGTCACAATGACTATTGCATTATGTATCTTTTCATTAAGAGGAGTAATGTTTAGCAGTTTAAATATTGGCAGAAGAAGAGGGTACATTTTGAATATTAAGTATTTTAAAACAGGTAAATCTGATAGCATGGCTCAGGTGAGCAAAAATGTGAGTCCCAATAAAATGGCTCTAAATCTCAAAAGCTTCAGTGAAGATGGCCTGGGTCAGTTCTATTTTTATGAAAATTGTTTCCAGGCTTTTAAAGAGCCTTGTCTGGGTCAGAAATAAAATGGTCCTGGTCTGGACTCTTCCTCTAGTGAGCTCTGTGACTTGGCAGAATCACCTCTCTGGGTTTAGAGATTTTCATGTCTGTCAAGTCTAGGGGGACAGAACAGATGGCTTTCCAGGAATGTACCAGCTCAAAATAGTGTCAGATATTTTTTCAAATAGTCATGAACTATGAAATTAATTTTTTATTTTTAGTTTTAAAGCTGTTACAGACTAGTGAAACTAAAATAAAAGGAGATAAAGTTATAAATTTCATCCAAAGAAACTGATCTATTAAATTGGTCTGTGCATTGTATGGAAAGAGTTGCTCATTAAATGCTAAAAATTACTAGGTCTAGACTATATGAAGTGATTTTTGTGGGTAACCAGGTTTTCCCCAACTACTCTGTGGGAGGAATATTTAAAAGTTAAAAAAGCAAGATTGTGCCTTTGATGAAAACTGAGAACCAAGCTATCAGAATCTATTTTAGTTTTTGCTTCCTTTTTGTATGATTGTGAAGACATCAAATAATATGAAAGAAATCCCATGATTGGTCATCTCTATAAAATAATTTAATTGGCTCTGGCTAGTATAGTCTGAGAATCTTTTAAACGATAGAGACAGTTTTTCAAATAGCAATGCCATATTTATTATATAAATCTGGCTCACTCAGCAAATGTAGTGTCCTACCTTTAACACTGTATTTTACTGATAAACTATATAAATTTTTAGACCTAACCAATTCTACAGTTCTGGATGTGGAGAATGATAATATTCTATTCTAATCCCTGAAACAATTATTTCACCTTCTACAGCAGCAAATATATTTTCATCTTTCTCATAATATGCAGAGAGCTTCATATATCATGTCATAACAATAAATAGTTTCTTTTCAAATTTAGCTATAATATTTGAAAATAATCATTCAGAGCAGCAACCATATTGATAAAAAATAATTCTCTCCTGAACACTTTAATTTTCCTTACTGTATTTTAATTGCTTTACTAAATTATAAATGTTTAATGCTTCTAGCCATTTTGAGGTTAATTATTAATGAAAGGGACATAGAGGATGGAAAACTAATCTGGAAGTTTGTCTGTAAAATGTTGTTATTGTGTTAGTTTTGCCAGATATATTGTCAGATTTCTTTATTCTCTTACTTAGGTGATGATAGCACCTTAAGAGTGATGATTAATTTTTGGCTCTTGGTTTATTTCTTTTACATGCAGACTAAGACTTAAAGTAGCAGTATCTAAATCAAAACTCAGATTTACCTTTGAAATATTAGGGCAAAGTCACAAAGCTTTCCAGGACTTCAGTGTCCTATATATAAAATGGAAAAATGTTTCTTAAGAATACTGTGGAGAATGCCTATTAATGAGGGATTTGTTCATGCCAAATATTAAATATCATTTCTAAATAATAGGATTTGGTCAGATTATCTTAGCATCTTTCTACTTGCATCAAGTAAAATTGCAATAGTTTGATCTGTAAAAATTAAAGAATAGAACTCAGTCTTTCATGTAACTCCATTTAGTGTTAGGGTCAAAGGAAAGCTATCCTTGGGGATGGAAAATTCAGTGATAAAGTAAGGAGGAGGAGGAAGTAATAGCATAAATTTCCTAAATCATGCAAATTATTGTGCTCAGATAATTCAGAGCCAATTTTTTTGTCTCTCTCCAAAAGGAACATACTTCATAGCTGCATTAATTTAAAACACTAAAATAACAGGGTGGCAGCACTCAGTAAGAAACCAGTGTGACTTTTGGCTACATTTCTGTTGCTGCTAAGTCCTTTTCAAATATTGTAATTAATTATACTCTTTCTGCTATTTATTTTGCTTATCCTAATTTATACATGCTATTCCTTGAACTGCTGGTTCTATACCCTTAGTAAGAAAGAAGATGAGAAGAAAATAGTTTGTGTCTTATTGTGGAGATTGCTATTTCTTGCATGACACTTTCTTTATATATAAATTATATTTTTCTCTTCATTCCGATCCATTATTTTTTCCTATCTCTAGATATAAGGTTCTTAATGATGTTGGACCTTTCATCAGATGAGGACTAAAACAGCTGGTGAATGTTCTGTGGCTCCTCAATCCCTTTTCTATATCTTGCCAAAACCCCCTTCCATGATAAATGCCCAGAAGCCCAAATATTCAATTAAAATTATATTATAATGTTGCTTTTCTGTGTTTGCACTACATCATGCCATGTCACTTGAGGAGATAACCATAATATTATGTGGAAATATTTTCCTTTTCTAGATTAAATTTGATTCTGATGTTACCACTATAAATTTCATTCTTCTATTAACAACAACCAAAAGTTTTTACAGTGTCCTTGACTTCTTTTTCCTCTTTTTCCCTACTGCCCTCTATTATAAAACTTGACAAATGTACATCCCAGGGCAGCTTAATAGGGTATAGCAAAATGGAGACCGTAAAATGTATTTAATGTAGGAAACGTGGAACTGTTTTGAACATATTAAATCACTACTCTTTGCAAACAGGAGGAAGAAGGCACCTATGACCAAACTCTTGAGTTCCGTAGAGGAGGTGACGGCCAGCCAAGACGATCCACTCGACCAACTCAGCAGTTCTACCAGCCTCCCCGGGCTCGGAACTAATGCAACAAGGTACATTTACATCGTGAGAAGCTGTCCACGTACAGAAAGATGCTACTCGTGTTAAATATATAAGCACAGTTTTAATATTTCATGATAACATACAGGCATACTTCATTTTATTGGGCTTCTCCTGATTACACTTCACAGATATTTGCATTTTCTACAAATTGGAAGTTTCTGGCAACACAGTGTCAGGGAAGTCTTGTCAGTGCCATTTTTTCTAACAGCATTTGCTCCCTTTCTTTCTGTCTTTGTGTCACATTTTGGTAATCCTTACAATATTTCAAACTTCATCATTATTATATTTGTTATGGTGATCTATGGTCAGTTGTCTTTGATGTTAATATTGTGAAATGATTATGACTCACTGAAGGTTCGGGTGATTGGTTAACATTTTTTAGCAATAAAGTATTTTTAATTAAGGTATGTACATTGGTTCTTAGACATAATGCTATTGCACACTCAGTAGACAGCAGTTTAGTGTGAATAAAGTTTTTATATGCACTGGAAAACCAAAAACTTAGTGTGAGTTGCTTTGTTACAATATTCATTTTATTGTGGTGGTCTGCAACCAAACCCTCAATATCTCTGAGGTTTGCCTGTAATAGAAGAAAACTGATATTTTAAAACTACTTTCAGTTATAAAGTATTTAAGATAATACCATAGTTAACAAACTACTTTTCCTCCGGAGCTTTCCCCACAAATGCTATCCTTAATCCCCTTTTTTCTCTCTACCAACTCTTTTCTATTGAAGTCTATTGAAATGACTATAAGTTTAAAAGTAGGAAAAAGATAAAAGAAAACAAAGGACCAGATACTTATCAACCTAGATAACTGAGTTTATCTTTTTGTTGTTTGATTAATTTCCATCCTTTTTAAGAAAGAGGAAGCGTTTCATATGTATCTTCAGGAATTCAGTGAAGACAGCCTTACTGCCTATTGAGATGTAATTTAGGAGCCTTATGCTGTTGATCCAGATTCTTTCATCCTAGAGTTTCAGAAAGAAGGTTGCTATCTGAAAATCATCTTCATTAATAAGGAAGATGTAACAAAGAAGTCAGCTAATTATGGGACCAATCTAAGGCATTTCATTTTGATGAACAGAGACCTTAATTCTTAGTACATTCTTAGAAAGAAATACTTTTGCCATCTTTGATAACATTTCTATATTTTCCTTATGCCAGGACTCTTGGATATTTCTTTTAATAGAGTTTTCACATTCGAGCTTTTGCTATATATCACATAAACACTCTTTTAGACTTTATATCTTTTTTCTTAGTCTCTTCTCAGTAGAAAGACTACTGAGAATTTTTAATAAATTGTTCCCAATTCCTTATTTCAGCTGTTCATTCTGACAAAGCTGTTATCTACGTTGTGTGTATCCCCTACTCAGTGACTCTCTCAGTTCCTCACAGCAGCCAGGACTGTTTAGCACTGGAAATGCAGCTAGCCTGAATTGAAATGTTCTATAAATAAAGAATGAATACCATATTTCAAACACTTAGTTTGAAAAAAACTCAGCAAGTTGTATTGATTATATGTTAAAATGATAATATTTTAATAGATTGAACTAAACAAAATGTTACTACAATCAATTTCACCTATTTAATTTTACTTTTTAATGTGGCTACTAGAAAATTAAAAATCATATATGTCTCACGTTATATTTCTGGACACCATTGTTCCAAGATCTTCTCCAGCTTCCCAAAACTCTTTCATTGGTTCAAAATTAGTTGTGTCATCCTAAGTGAAGAAATATTTTCTTATATTTTCTAGCCCTTTGCTTCTTATGTAATAGTTTGCCTGGAACAGAAGCCTAATGCTGTTTGACTTCTGATTTACCCCAGTGAGCCAGGATAGCACCTTTTCCCTTTTATTATTGGTTTTTCTTTGCACTTATTACAAGACTGTCAAGTAGACAGACGTGCCCATGGTATCACAGAAGAGCTGATTCTTGACTTTGGGCATTTTTCTGTAGCATGCCAAGAACTGACGAAAGCAGAATCAAAGTACACGTAAGGACTTCAGCAACATTACATTGTGCACAGTCAAGCATCCACTTTTAACATAAGCTCAGTGTGCTTATAATTAAATCTTATTTAAGGTAAATGAAAACTGAGACTTCCCTGTTAGCTTTCCAGTGTCTGAACTGTTTAAAACAGGTTTTAAAAGGTGACCAAAGGTTCTCAACCCCCCAATTACTATAGGACAGGAGATGCAGGACTCTAGGACGCTTCAAGGATGCCTGGGGCTGTTGAAAGCAGGGCCGAGTAGAGACAAGATGTAAGGTAAGGAAGGGTGCAGCCGATGGTAGAACTTGTAAGTCCTCTGGGCCCTTCTTTAGTGTCTTTCATGTTTTCTACATTCAGTTCAGTTCAGTTCAGTTGCTCAGTCATGTCCAACTCTTTGTGACTCCATGGACTATAGCCTGTCAGGCTTGCCTGTCCATCACCATCTCCCTGAGTTTACTCAAACTCATGTCCATTGAGTCGATGATGCTATCCAGCCATCTCATCCTCTGTTGTCCTTCTCCTCCTGCCTTCAGTCTTTGCTAACATCAGGGTCTTCTCAAATGAGTCAGCTCTTCACATCAGGTGGCCAGATTACTGGAGTTTCAGCTTCAGCATCAGTCCTTCCAGTGAATATTCAGGACTCATCTCCTTTAGGATGGACTGGTTGGATCTCCTTGCAGTCCAAAGGACTCTCAAGAGTCTTCTTCAACACCACAGTTCAAAAGCATCAATTCTTTGGTGCTCAGCTTTCTTCACAGTCCAACTCTCACATCCATACATGACCACTGGAAAAACCATAGCCTTGACTAGACGGACCTTTGTTGGCAAAGTAACGTCTCTGCTTTTGAATATGCTATCTAGGTTGGTCATAACTTTTCTTCCAAGGAGTAAGTGTCTTTTAATGTCATGGCTGCAGTCACCATCTGCAGTGATTTTGGAGCCCCAAAAAATAAAGTCTGACACTGTTTCCACTCTTTCTCCATCTATTTCCCCATCTATTTCCCATGAAGTGATGGGATCAGATGCCATGATCTTTGTTTTCTGAATGTTGAGTTTTAAGCCAAGTTTTTCACTTTCCTCTTTCACCTTCATCAAGAGGCTTTTTAGTTCCTCTTCACTTTCTGCCATAAGGGTGGTGTCATCTGCATATCTGAGGTTATTGATATTTCTCCTGGCAATTTGTTTCTTCTAGCCCAGCATTTCTCATGATGTACTCTGCATATAAGTTAAATAAGCAGGGTGACAATATGCAGTCTTGATGTACTCCTTTTCTTGTTTGGAAGCAGTGTGTTGTTCCATGTCCAGTTCTAACTGTTGCTTCCTGACCTGCATATAGGTTTCTCAAGAGGCAGGTCAGGTGGTCTGGTATCCCCATCTCTTTAAGAATTTTCCAGAATTTGTTGTGGTCCACACAGTCAAAGGCTTTGACATAATCAATAAAGCAGAAATAGATGTTTTTCTGGAGTGCTCTTGCTTTTTTGATGATCCAACGGATGTTGACAATTTGATCTCTGGTTCCTCTGCCTTTTCTAAATCCAGCTTGAACATCTGGAAGTTCACGGTTCACATATTGCTGAAGCCTGGCTTGGAGAATTTTGAGCATTACTTTACTAGTGTGTGAGATGAGTGCAATTCTGCAGTAGTTTGAGCATTCTTTGGCATTGCCTTTCTTTGGGATTGGAATGAAAACTGACCTTTCCCATTACCTTTTCCTAATGTTTTCTACATTAGGGCTCCATCAAAAATTTCCTTTGAAAAAGAGTACACTGCTTAAAAGTAAACGATGAATGTTAGCCCTGGGGTAATCATAGCTTATTTGTATCAGAATGTACAATGCAGACTGTTCCTAGTCAACTAAAACATTACAATCTTAGTGGTTCTCTATGTACCTTGAGTTAAAACTCCCATCTTTCCCAGATGCTTGTTTTGGATTGTACTGTTGACATGGAAAATCCTCACAGTAAAGAAAATTAATTTTGGCAGAAAACAGTACCATAATGGTATCACTAAAAAAACCTCACTGCAAAATGTATCCTAAAAATTAATTAATTAAGCAGGACACATGTGATCTTAGTTGAAAAACTTTATTTATTCATTTTTAAAATTTATTTTTCTTTATTGAAGGATAATTACTTTACAGAATTTTGTTGTTTTCTGTCAAACCACAACAGTATACATATATCCCCTCCCTTTTGAATCTCCCTCCCATCTCCCCCCGCTCCCATGCCACCCCACCCCTCTAGATTGATACAGAGCCCCTGTTTGAGTTTCCTGAGCCATACAGCAAATTCTCATTGGTTATCTATTTTACATATGGTAATGTAAGTTTCCATGTTGCACTTAGTTCAGACATATGTTATAGAAGATAATGAAGTAGAATTAAATATACTCTCTTTGAATGGGAAGTTCAGCAACAAGGATTATACTTTTTGCTTTTGTCACACAACTGAATATATTATTTTCTTCTTCAGTGAAAAGATACTTTATTATTTCCTCGTTCCTAGTTTCCATTTAACTTCAATCATTTAAAAACAAGGTATATATTGTATCCAACCATTTGACTTGACTTCCAGCAACTATAAACATGAACTTTTTATCACTTTTTTTTTAAGTTCATAGTTGTCTTTCTTTTTATGTTTTGAGTACTTTGCTAGATGATGAATGCCATAGTAGCTGCTCAGTAAGTGTTTTCTTAAGTCAGTATATTTTGATAAAGTTGTTTATGTGTAATTTACATATTCTTCGATTGCCCTAAGGAGTTTTTTTACGAGTCTCCTACACCAACCCCCAACCCCTACACATTCATATACTTCCCCAGAGGTGCAAAGGGAGTTGGATTCTGCTTGAGGCTGGTACTAAGACAATATCAGTGATTAGCAAAAGTAGGAGATACCTGGGAGTTAGGACTCAGTGAGAGGAGCAGGTCTCAAGAGAGCAATATGGGAAATAGGCCTAGGTCTGAGAAAAAGTGGTGGCAAATTAGATCCAGGCCCTGAGGGAGGAGAGGGCCCAAACCTCTATTATCTGGACTTGTGATTATTACAGACAACTTAGAAGTAAGAGCAGTTGTGGATAGGGTGTCCATAGTTCTTTAACCAGTGAAAGGGACCAAATTATGTGCCTTTGAAAAGCTTTCTGGCATGATTGGTGTCCTAGAAATTAGATACCAGTTAGTAGGGGCAGGATTTAGAGAGTTTTTTTTTTTTTTTAGTAGAGTTGATTTAGTTTTCTTTCACAATACTTAGGCCACTTGATGCGAGGAACTGACTCATTTGAAAATACCCTG
Source organism: Bos grunniens (assembly GCF_055505025.1). Taxonomy (NCBI): domain Eukaryota; kingdom Metazoa; phylum Chordata; class Mammalia; order Artiodactyla; family Bovidae; genus Bos; species Bos grunniens. The sequence continues at coordinate 1,924,296 of NC_141176.1, read as the reverse complement.
ATGCTGGGAAAGATTGAAGGCAGGAGAAGAAAGGGACAACAGAGGATGAGATGGTTGGATGGCATCACCGACTCTATGGACATGAGTTTGAGTAAACTCCAAGAGTTGGCGATGGCTTGCTACAGTCCATGGGATCACAAAGAGTCAGACACAACTGAGCAACTGAACTGAATTGATTTAGTTTTACAGATGCATTTTAAAGCTTCACTTTCATGGTGGGGTAGAGTCCTCTGAAGATAATCTAAAAGCTGAGAAAGATATGAAGAAGGGAAGAGGCAGTGGCTATTAGAGAATGTGTGAACCAAAACAGCATTACTGATGGTGGCAGAAGAGTATCACTTTAGACTCCTTAAGAGTTTGACCTTGATGTGTTCAGTGCTCTCATGAACTTCTGAATAAGAATGATATGATCAAAATTAAGCTTAAGAAACACTGCTGTTGGATATAGGATGGATTAAGCACCAGAAGGAAAAGAATCTAGGAAGCTATTGCATTGGTCTAGCTGAAGAGTCGGAGAAGGCAATGGCAACCCATTCCGGTACTCTTGGCTGGCAAATCCCATGAACGGAGGAGCCTGGTAGGCTGCAGTCTGCGGGGTCGCTAGGAGTCGGACACAACTGAGCGACTTCACTTTTACTTTTTACTTTCATGCATTGGAGAAGGAAATGGCAACCCACTCCAGTGTTCTTGCCTGGAGAATCCCAGGGACGGGGGAGCCTGGTGGGCTACCATCTATGGGGTCGCACAGAGTAGGACACAACTGAAGCGACGTAGCAGTAGCAGCAGCAGCTGAAGAGTAGTTAGAGCTTCGAGTTTTGCTGTGAAAAGAGAGAAATGGCAGACCTGTGTAGACTTTGTTTGACACATCAGAGGAGGTTCCCTACTGCCATGGAGGTTAAGGCTCAGTATGTAGAGTGGTTTAGTGAATGGTGACTCAGTTTAAATTTCACTTCTAGTTTCTTTGATGAAAGAATAGTCTTCATAGTTTTACATATTAACCAAAACCTTGAAGCTGATCACTAAGCATAGTTGTTGTTTAGTTGTCCAACTCTTTTGTGACCCCGTAGACTGTAGCCCTCGAGGCACCTCTGTCCATGAGATTCTGGAGTGGGTTGCCACTTCCCTCTCCAGGGGATCTTCCTGACCAAGGGATTGAACCCACGTCTCCTGCGTTGCAGGTGGATTCTTTAGTGCTGAGCCACCAGGGAAGCCCCTTTGAAACCAATAGCGAAGCATACATTACTGTATAAATATCATGACCTTGTTTATTTTCCAACGTCCAGGTTTTAACACCTTTTTTAGCTAGTAGAAGATGTATTTTAGGATGGCTTTCTGTTTGTGTTTTTTTTTTTTTTTTAAGACAATCTAGAGCAGCATCCTTGTGCAAAATTTTTCAAATCAAGGTCAGGGAAATGATCACTATAAAGATAGATGTTATAGAACCCCATGAAGCCAGCAGGAGAGGCATCATGTGAGGACAGTAGTACCCAAATCTCTAGTTTCTAATCAGGAGACTGTTGACTTCAGAGGACTTATGAGCCGTTTGAATGCAGCCATGGGAATGCTTCCCGTCCCTGCCCACCCAGTTTCTTTCCTCCATGAAGCTGAAACAGGACTGGAGCAAATAGGGCCTCTCTCACCACCTCTCTCAGCCTTCTCTGTTGTCGCCACCCACAGCATTTCTGCTAGAGTGGCATCTGATAAAGGTGGGGAGCAGGCAAGGGAGGCAACAGGCTTAGGTAAATTACCTGAGAGACTGAACCAGCTCAGAGGGGTTCATAGGGGAAATGGAGGTGGGTAGGATGGGGGTAGATGCGATTCAGTGGCAGATTGCATCTTTTTTAGGTCACCCTCTGTTAAACTCTGCTCAGTTAATCCAGATTCCTGAAGCAACGTGCTAGCAATAGAGGGACTAACAGTGACAGAGATGTACTTTAAAAATTTCTAGAAGGAAAACTTATTTTTTAAAGACTTTGCTTTTTGTTTATGTACTGATTTATAGAAATTATGTTTATAAATTAGCAGTGTCCAGTTTGCTCTGCTTGTGATCTATTGATATTTGTATAAACACTTCACAGTTACAGGTAGGTTTCAGCAGTGTGTGTATGAAGAAGTTAAGTTGAGGTGCCAATTTCACTCTCTTCTTCTCTTCTTAAATAGAGTCTTTATGAAGAAAGGAGCTGTTGACTGAATCATCCTGGTCAGAACCTGTTGATAGACCTCCTGCTTTCCCTTCGGAGTAAGATGCAGACATGGTGGATATTATTATTTGGAGAACTAAAAGGCAGATTTTAGGGGGAAAAATATTCAACCCACATAAAGAATGGGGAAAAAATACAAAGTTAAATAAAGCAACTTTTACAAGTAGAAGAATTTTTTCTTCTGCCATCAATAAAACCAATGCACTATTAAATACATTGTTTTGCTATATGTTTTATTTTCTGAATGTTATTTTTCTTGTTCATCTGGTATTAACCCCATACTAATTGCCTTCTGTAGAATGACAATTACAGCATACTGAAGCTCCACTGTCATTACAGAATAAACTGACTGACACAGTTTGCCACATTTCTCAACAAAACAACCTGAAGACAAATAGCAGTTCTTAGTATGGTAACACTGCAAAATATGACAGCAGAAAAATATTCAGAACTCTGATATGTTGTTTTAGCAGTCTGTTAATCTAATTCAATCAAAAAAAACAGGCATTCCCTTGCTTATATAATGTGCAGTGGATCTTTTAAGATGCATCTGGTTGCAGATAACAGAAAACCCAGCTCTAACTGGTTAAATACTAAAGTGCTAGCTTATTTCACTCATCAGAAGCACATTAAGTTTCCGTTGGTTTAATTCACTGACTCAGAGTTGTCATGAAAGATCTGATCCTTATTCTTTTCATCTCATTTCTGCTTTCTGTGACATAAGCTTCATTCTTCAGCTCCATATGATCCCAGGATGGCTACAGCTTCCTGAGCTGTTCAGTGCAGAGATGGGGTTGGGGTCCCTTCCGGAAGTGCACTCAGAAGAGAAAAGAAGCTATCCCTCTTAGGCTGCATTTACCTGTGTTGTGTGACTTTTCAGCCTTTGAACGGGAAACTTCAGCAAGGGTCCGTGGGTGAGTTTAGGCTTGATTCAAGTGGGGGCAATCTGCTTTCCTGAAAACATATTCAATCTGAGGCAGAGGATATATATGTGAAAGTCAGGGCACTTGCCAAAATGAAAGTGAGAGGGATTGGCAGAAGCAACCAGAATCTTCATTCAGTTCAGTTCAGTTCAGTTCAGTCGCTCAGTCGTGTCCAACTCTTTGCGACCCCATGAATCGCAGCATGCCAGGCCTCCCTGTCCATCACCAACTCCTGGAGTTCACTCAGACTCACGTCCATCGAGTCAGTGATGCCATCCAGCCATCTCATCCTCTGTTGTCCCCTTCTCCTCCTGCCCCCAATCCCTCCCAGCATCAGACTCTTTTCCAATGAGTCAACTCTTCACATGAGGTGGCCAAAGTACTGGAGTTTTCAGCTTTAGCATCATTCCTTCCAAAGAAATCCCAGGGCTGATCTCCTTCAGAATGGTTGGATCTCCTTGCAGAGAACCAATATTTCTGAGCTATAGGTTCTTAATAGGACAAAAATAATAGCCCCATAGTCTCAGTCTTATGAAGTCAAAAGTGAGTGGTTAAAATTTAAGGAGAAAGAGGGATGAAGGAAGGGAGGGGAAAACAGAATTCTCTGGTTAAAATAATTGACAAAAATTAGTACTTGGCTTTGATAGAGAAGGCATTGGGCATTTTCTCAGGGCCAGTTAACTCTAAGTTCTGTTTGTTAGCCCCCAGTCAATTGTTTGTTTCTACAGTATCTTAATAAGTGAAAGAGTACAGGTGAGAAAGACATGGCTGATAGTATGGGGTTTTTGTTTTTGTTTTTTTGGCTTTCTTTTTTTTTTTTAATTTTATTTTTAAACTTTACAATATTGTATTAGTTTTGCCAAATATCGAAATGAATCTGCCACAGGTAGACCTGTGTTCCCCATCCTGAACCCTCCTCCCTCCTCCCTCCCCATACCCTCCCTCTGGATCATCCCAGAGCACCAGCCCCAAGCATCCAGTATCGTGCATCGAACCTGGACTGGCAACTCGTTTCATACATGATATTTTATATGTTTCAATACCATTCTCCCAAATCTCCCCACCCTCTCCCTCTCCCACAGAGTCCATAAGACTGATCTATACATCAGTGTCCCTTTTGCTGTCTCGTACAGGGTTATTGTTACCATCTTTCTAAATTCCATATATATGCGTTAGTATACTGTATTGGTGTTTTTCTTTCTGGCTTACTTCACTCTGTATAATAGGCTCCAGTTTCATCCACCTCATTAGAACTGATTTAAATGTATTCTTTTTAATGGCTGAGTAATACTCCATTGTGTATATGTACCACAGCTTTCTTATCCATTATCTGCTGATGGGCATCTAGGTTGCTTCCATGTCCTGGCTATTATAAACAGTGCCACGATGAACATTGGGGTACACGTGTCTCTTTCCCTTCTGGTTTCCTCAGTGTGTATGCCCAGCAGTGGGATTGCTGGATCATAAGGCAGTGCTATTTCCAGTTTTTTAAGGAATCTCCACACTGTTCTCCATAGTGGCTGTATTAGTTTGCATTCCCACCAACAGTGTAAGGGGGTTCCCTTTTCTCCACACCCTCTCCAGCATTTATTGCTTGTAGACTTTTGGATCGCAGCCATTCTGACTGGCATGAAATGGTACCTCATAGTGATTTTGATTTGCATTTCTCTGATAATGAGTGATGTTGAGCATCTTTTCATGTGTTCGTTAGCCATCTGTATGTCTTCTTTGGAGAAATGTCTATTTAGTTCTTTGGCCCACTTTTTGATTGGGTCATTTATTTTTCTGGAGTTGAGCTGTAGGAGTTGCTTGTATATTTTTGAGATTAGTTGTTTGTCAGTTGCTTCATTTGCTATTATTTTCTCCCATCCTGAAGGCTGCCTTTTCACCTTGCTAATAGTTTCCTTTGCTGTGCAGAAGCTTTTAAGTTTAATTAGGTCCCATTTGTTTATTTTTGCTTTTATTTCCAATATTCTGGGAGGTGGGTCATAGAGGATCCTGCTGTGATGTATATCGGAGAGTGTTTTGCCTATGTTCTCCTCTAGGAGTTTTATAGTTTCTGGTCTTACGTTGAGATCTTTAACCCATTTTGAGTTTATTTTTGTGTATGGTGTTAGAAAGTGTTCTAGTTTCATTCTTTTACAAGTGGTTGACCAGTTTTCCCAGCACCACTTGTTAAAGAGATTGTCTTTAATCCATTGTATATTCTTGCCTCCTTTGTCAAAGATAAGGTGTCCACATGTGTGTGGATTTATCTCTGGGCTTTCTATTTTGTTCCATTGATCAATATTTCTGTCTTTGTGCCAGTACCATACTGTCTTGATAACTGTGGCTTTGTAATAGAGCCTGAAGTCAGGTAGGTTGATTCCTCCAGTTCCATTCTTCTTTCTCAAGATAGCTTTGGCTTTTCGAGGTTTTTTGTATTTCCATACAAATTGTGAAATTATTTGTTCTAGCTCTGTGAAGAATACCATTGGTAGCTTGATAGGGATTGCATTGAATCTATAAATTGCTTTGGGTAGTATACTCATTTTCACTATATTGATTCTTCCAATCCATGAACATGGTATATTTCTCCATTTAGTAGTGTCCTCTTTGATTTCTTTCACCAGTGTTTTATAGTTTTCTGTATATAGGTCTTTAGTTTCTTTAGGTAGATATATTCCTAAGTATTTTATTCTTTCCATTGCAATGGTGAATGGAATTGTTTCCTTAATTTCTCTTTCTGTTTTCTCATTATTAGTGTATAGGAATGCAAGGGATTTCTGTGTGTTGATTTTATAACCTGCAACTTTACTATAATCATTGATTAGTTCTAGTAGTTTTCTGGTGGAGTCTTCAGGGTTTTCTATGTAGAGGATCATGTCATCTGCAAATAGAGTTTTACTTCTTCTTTTCCAATTTGGATTCCTTTTATTTCTTTTTCTGCTCTGATTGCTGTGGCCAAAACTTCCAAAACTATGTTGAATAGTAATGGTGAAAGTGGGCACCCTTGTCTTGTTCCTGACTTTAGAGGAAATGCTTTCAATTTTTCACCATTGAGGATAGTGTTTGCTGTGGGTTTGTCATATATAGCTTTTATTATGTTGAGGTATGTTCCTTCTATTCCTGCTTTCTGGAGAGTTCTTATCATAAATGGATGTTGAATTTTGTCAAAGGCTTTCTCTGCATCTATTGAGATAATCATATGGTTTTTATTTTTCAATTTGTTAATGTGGTGTATTACATTGATTGATTTGTGGATATTGAAGAATCCTTGCATCCCTGGGATAAAGCCCAGTTGGTCACGGTGTATGATCTTTTTAATGTGTTGTTGGATTCTGATTGCTAGAATTTTGTTTAGGATTTTTGCATCTATGTTCATCAGTGATATTGGCTTGTAGTTTTCTTTTTTTGTGGCATCTTTGTCAGGTTTTGGTATTGGGGTGATGGTGGCCTCATAGAATGAGTTTGGAAGTTTACCTTCCTCTGCAATTTTCTGGAAGAGTTTGAGCAGGATAGGTGTTAGCTCTTCTCTGAATTTTTGGTAGAATTCAGCTGTGAAGCCGTCTGGACCTGGGCTTTTGTTTGCTGGAAGATTTTTGATTACAGTTTCAATTTCCATGCTTGTGATGGGTCTGTTAAGATTTTCTATTTCTTCCAGGTTCAGTTTTGGAAAGTTGTACTTTTCTAAGAATTTGTCCATTTCTTCCACGTTGTCCATTTTATTGGCATATAATTGTTGATAGTAGTCTCTTATGATCCTTTGTATTTCTGTGTTGTCTGTTGTGATCTCTCCATTTTCATTTCTGATTTGATTGATTTGATTTTTCTCCCTTTGTTTCTTGAAGAGTCTGGCTAATGGTTTGTCAATTTTATTTATCCTTTCAAAGAACCAGCTTTTGGCTTTGTTGATTTTTGCTATGGTCTCTTTTGTTTCTTTTGCATTTATTTCTACCCTAATTTTTAAGATTTCTTTCCTTTTACTAACTCTGGGGTTCTTCATTTCTTCCTTTTCTAGTTGCTTTAGGTGTAGAGTTAGGTTATTTATTTGACTTTTTTCTTGTTTCTTGAGGTATGCCTGTATTGCTATGAACTTTCCCCTTAGGACTGCTTTTAAAATGTCCCACAGGTTTTGGGTTGTTGTGTTTTCATTTTCATGCGTTTCTATGCAAATTTTGATTTCTTTTTTGATTTCTTCTGTGATTTGTTGGTTTTTCAGCAGCGTGTTGTTCGGCCTCCATATGTTGGAATTTTTAATAGTTTTTCTCCTGTAATTGAGATCTAATCTTACTGCATTGTGGTCAGAAAAGATGCTTGGAATGATTTCTATTTTTTTGAATTTACCAAGGCTAGATTTATTGCCCAGGATGTGATCTATCCTGGAGAAGGTTCCGTGTGCGCTTGAGAAAAAGGTGAAATTCATTGTTTTGGGATGAAATGTCCTATAGATATCAATTAGGTCTAACTGGTCTGTTGTATCATTTAACGTTTGTGTTTCCTTGTTAATTTTCTGTTTAGTTGATCTATCCATAGGTGTGAATGGGGTATTAAAGTCTCCCACTATTATTGTGTTATTGTTAATTTCTCCTTTCATACTTGTTAGCATTTGTCTTACATATTGCAGCTCTCCCGTGTTGGGTGCATATGTATTTATAATTGTTATATCTTCTTCTTGGATTGATCTTTGATCATTATGAAGTGACCGTCTTTGTCTCTTTTCACAGCCTTTGTTTTAAAGTCTATTTTATCTGATATAAGTATTGCTACCCCTGCTTTCTTTTGGTCCCTATTGGCATGGAAAATCTTTTTCCAGCCCTTCACTTTCAGTCTGTATGTGTCCCCTGTTTTGAGGTGGGTCTCTTGTAGACAACATATGTAGGGGTCTTGTTTTTGTATCCATTCAGCCAGTCTTTGTCTTTTGGTTGGGGCATTCAACCCATTTACGTTTAAGGTAATTACTGATAAGTATGATCCCGTTGTCATTTACTTTATTGTTTTGGGTTCGAGTTTATACACCATTTTTGTGTTTCCTGTCTAGAGAATATCCTTTAGTATTTGTTGGAGAACTGGTTTGGTGGTGCTGAATTCTCTCAGCTTTTGCTTGTCTGAGAAGCTTTTGATTTCTCCTTCGTATTTGAATGAGATCCTTCCTGGGTACAGTAATCTGGGCTGTAGGTTATTTTCTTTCATCACTTTAAGTATGTCTTGCCATTCCCTCCTCGCTTGAAGAGTTTCTATTGAAAGATCAGCTGTTATCCTTATGGGAATTCCCTTGTGTGTTATTTGTTGTTTTTCCCTTGCTGCTTTTAATATTTGTTCTTTGTGTTTGATCTTTGTTAATTGGATTAATATGTATCTTGGAGTGTTTCGCCTTGGGTTTATCCTGTTTGGGACTCTCTGAGTTTCTTGGACTTGGGTGATTATTTCCTTCCCCATTTTAGGGAGGTTTTCAACTATTATCTCTTCAAGTATTTTCTCATGGTCTTTCTTTTTGTCTTCTTCTTCTGGGACCCCTATGATTCGAATGTTATAGTGTTTAATATTGTCCTGGAGGTCTCTGAGATTGTCCTCATTTCTTTTAATTCGTTTTTCTTTTATCCTCTCTGATTCATTTATTTCTACCATTCTATCTTCTAATTCACTAATCCTATGTTCTGCCTCTGTTATTCTACTATTTGTTGCCTCCAGAGTGTTTTTAATTTCATTTATTGCATTATTCATTTTATATTGACTCTCTTTTATTTCTTCTAGGTCCTTGTTAAACCTTTCTTGCATCTTCTCAATCTTTGTCTCCAGGCTATTTATCTGTGATTCCATTTTGATTTCAAGATTTTGGATCAATTTCACTATCATTATTCGGAATTCTTTATCAGGTACATTCCCTATCTCTTCCTCTTTTGTTTGGTTTGATGGGCATTTCTCCTGTTCCTTTATCTGCTGGGTATTCCTCTGTCTCTTCATCTTGTTTAAATTGCTGATTTTGGGGTGTCCTTTCTGTATTCTGGCAGTTTGTGGAGTTCTCTTTATTGTGGGGTTTCCTCGCTCTGTGTGGGTTTGTACAGGTGGCTTGTCAAGGTTTCTTGGTTAGGGAAGCTTGTGTCGGTGTTCTGGTGGGTGGAGCTGTATTTCTTCTCTCTGGAGTGCAGTGAAATGTCCAGTAATGAGTTATGGGATGTCTATGGTTTTGGGGTGACTTTGGGCTGCCTGTATCTTGGATCTCAGGGCTGTGTTCCTTGCTGCTGGAGAATTTGCTTGGTATGTCTTGCCCTGAAACTTGTTGCACCCAGAGAGGTTTACAGCGTTATATGGAGAAGAGAAGAGTGAGGAGGGAGTTAGAGGTGACCCGATTGAGATGAGGTGGAATCAATAGAGGAGAGAGTGGGATATTCAGTAATCTCTTCCTTATGTGCACTCCACAACTGGACCGCTCAGAGTTGTTCACAGAGTTATACAGAGAAGAGAAGAAGGACGAAGGTGGCAGAGGTGGCCAGGAGGATAAATGGGGGGAATGAAAAGGAGGGAGACAGATCCAGCCAGTAATCAGTTCCCTAAGTATTCTCCACCATCTGGAACACACAGAAATTCACAGAGTTGGGTAGAGTACAGAGGGGTTAGGGAGGAGACACAGGCGACCTGGTGGAGAAAAAGGAGAGTCCAAAGGGAGAGAGAGCAGTTAAGCCAGTATTCTCGCTCCCTAGTGAAAAATGGGTACTGAAGATTGGGTTCTTAAAGGTACAAAATTGGTAACAAATACATAAAAGCAAAAATTTAAAATCTAGAGTAGCGTTTGGAATTTCAAAAATACGATGTTAAAGAAAAGAAGAAGGAAAAGAGAGAAAAAAATGAACAAACAAAAACAAACAAGGTCGCGAAAATTATGAAGAAAATATAGGTACAAAATTGATAACTAATACCAAAAAGCAAAAGTTAAAAATCTAGAGTAGAGTTTGGATTTTCAAAAATACAATGTTAAAAAAAGAAGAAGAAAAAGAAAGAGAAAAAAAAAAAACAAACAAGAACAAAGTCGCCTAAAGTATATATATAAAAAAAAAAAAATACAGGTACAAAATTGATAACAAATACCAAAAAGCATAAATTAAAAATCTAGAGTAGAGTTTGGAATTTCAGATATACAATGTTATTTAAAAGAAAAAGAAAAAGAAACAGAGAAAAAGAATAAGAAAAAATAAAAAAGGGTCACAGAAATTATTTAAAAAAAAAAAAAAAACTATAGGTACAAAATTGATAACAAATACCAAAAAGCATAAATTAAAAATCTAGAGTAGAGTTTGGAATTTCAGATATACAATGTTATTTAAAAGAAGAAGAGAAAGAAACAGAGAAAAAGAATAAGAAAAAATAAAAAAGGGACACAGAAATTATATAAAAAAAAAAAAAACTATAGGTACAAAATTGATAACAAATACCAAAAAGCATAAATTAAAAATCTAGAGTAGAGTTTGGAATTTCAGATATACAATGTTATTTAAAAGAAGAAGAAAAAGAAACAGAGAAAAAGAATAAGAAAAAATAAAAAAGGGTCACAGAAATTATTAAAAAAAAAAAACAAAAAAACTATAGGTACAAAATTGATAACAAATACCAAAAAGCTAAAATTAAAAATCTAGAGTAGAGTTTGGAATTTCAAAAATACAATGTTAAAGAAAAGAAGGAAGAAAAAAAAAAGGTCAAAAATTATAAAAATATATATATATATGAAGTTTGCTTTAAAAAAAAAAGGGTCTTTTTTTTTTTTTTTTGCAAAGTAATCGGTTATAAAAGCGGAAATTAAAGGAATAATAGAGGACTTAAATTTTTTTTTTTAATTAAAAAAAAAAAAAGAAAGAATGATCGTACAAATAGTAAAAATATATCTAGGACTTTCTCCGGTTTTGTTGTGAGTATTGTGGGTTCAGTTCATTGTTGGCTAGTTCCTTGGTCTGACTTATATTTCTTAAGATCTATAGGCCCCTTCCTATGTAGTTGGTAGTAACCACAGGGTTTTAATCTATTGCCTGTAGCTTCCAAGGCGGTTCCCTCTGTTATAGCTTCTTCTGTTTGCTGGTCTCTTCAGTGTCTGGTTTCCGCCCTGATACAAAGGGTACGGTGGAGGACACTTTTTTTTTTTTTTAAGGCTCACTTGTTCAGTCGCGCTGAGGGGAGGTAGGGAGGGATGCTGCAAACAAATAACCCTGGCGTGTGCTCGCAGTGCCTCAGCCACACTGGGTCTGCCCCCCGTTCACGGCGCGTGTAGCCTCTCTACCCACACTGCTCAGGCTCTAGGTTGCTCCGCTGGGAACCATCCGTGGCCGGCCCTGGCCTGCCTGTACTTCCCAGGTCCAAGCCGCTCAGGTTCAGGCACTCGGGTACTCCTCAGGGGCGCAGACTCTTGGTTGGGCCTGCGTTTTGTGCCCTTCCCAGATTCGAGCAGCTCAGGTGATGAGATGTTTGGTGCGTGCGATTGCTGCGACTTATCGCCTCCCCGCCACTCGGTTATCTAGGTGTGCACCGGCACACCTTCTCAGGCAGATGTTGACCGTCCAGACCCCCAAGAAGTTTTAGTTAGCAAAGAAGCCTGCTTACAATTTTATAGATAATGTCTCTCTGGGGCTGCGATTGTCCCCTTCCGGCTCTGGCTGCCTATCACTGGAGGGGGATGGTCTGCCGCCGGCTATCTCTGTTCAGTCCTTTGTTCCGTGCATGGGCCTGGCGGTGTCATAGGTTAGGTCTGGCTTTTCGCGTGGTAGATATCCCACAGTCTGGTTTGCTAGCCCAAATTATTTCGCTCAGATAGCGCTTGGGGTATTCAGGCCAGATTCTTGTGATGCAGCCCGCGCCGCACCTCCCCCCTGCCCAGCCCCCACTTGCTAATGGCGGATGCAGGCGTCTGCGCTGCTTCTCCGCTGGGGGAATTACCATAGGGCTCGCAGTGTGCGGGTTTTAATTGTTTATTTTTCCTCCCTGTTATGTTGCCCTCTGTGCTTCCAAGGCTCGGCACAGATTCAGCAGTGAGAAGGTTTCCTGGTGTTTGGAAACTTCTCTCTTTTTAAGACTCCCTTCCCCGGACGGAACTCCGTCCCTCCCTCTTTTGTCCCTTTTTTTTTCTTTTATGTTTTTTCCTACCTCCTTTCGAAGACTTGGGTTGCTTTTCTGGGTGCCTGATGTCCTCTGCCGGCATTCAGAAGTTGTTTTGTGGAATTTACTCGGCGTTTAAATGTTCTTTTGATGAATTTGTGAGGGAGAAAGTGTTCTCCCCGTCCTACTCCTCTGCCATCTTAGCTCCTCCTCCTGTTTCTTATTTTTTTTTTAACCATCCCTATGCTTCATAACAAGAAGTGGAGTGGCCCGGGCATTGGTTGCTTTCTTAAAAAAGATCTCCAAGTAATTCTAATGCATATCCTGGGTTAAAAACCAGAGGAAGGGCCATGTTTGACCACTAATAAGTTAGCCAGTAAAGGAAAAGGCAGAAGAATGTAAACCGAGGTCTGAGAGTGGCTTAAAGGACTGATTCTCTCTACTTTCTTATTGGTAGATGAGGACAGTAGTCCCTAGGACAGTGCTAAACATAGAAGAGTCTCTAAAGTGGATGGCACTAGTGTTGCCTAGTGATTGTCATGGTAACAATCCCTGAGGATAGTTCTGTGCGATAGATAGTATGTGACATATATAATTTGACCTGAAGGCATCAAGGAAAAGTTTAGGTTGGAAGGCAAATGAGGCCAACCTATCTGCCCTGGAGGCTGCTGGAGCACTGAAGGTGACAGCAAGATGTACTGACCAAGTAAAAACTAAGCTCCGCCATGACTTTCTGTTACTAAGGGCAGCTGTAGGCCTAGATGTGCAATAATTAATTACTAGTTTGGTGAAGTTCTAAGAGCATGGTGGTAAGTATTTTTCATTCGTTATCTTTGTCATCTTCACAACTCTAGGACTTCCCCCTTTTCCCTTCTTACTCTTTGTTTTTGTTTTGGTTTGGTTTTTGTTATGGTTATATTCTGTCAAGTTAATCAGCCCCTTAGGTTTGCTTCACAGTTTGTCATCGCCATGACGTGTGACGTTCATTTGCATTGTTTGCTCCCAGTTCCATGGCAAAGCCATCCCTTCCCCTTTCGTGGCCTCTTCCTCTCCCCCACCTCACTCGTTCTGCTCCTTCCTTTTCTCTCTTCCTCTTGTTTAAAATCTTACTTTTCTTTGACTTTTCGTGTTTATACTCTTAGCTCAAGTTCTTAGAGTTTTTTTCCTTTCAAAAAGTGGTTCTATTTATAATTCAAAAATTACTCGGTAAATATGTACAGAGTACTAACTGTGTTCTAGGTGCTATGCTGTAAATAAGACCAGCATGATCTCAAATCTCCCCAAGCTCTAGGTGTAGCTCCTTTTATTTTATTTATTATGTTTATTTATTTATTATTTTATTTGTTTATTTGTTTATTTATTTGTTTATTATTTATTTATTTGTTTGTTTATTTATTATTTTATTTATTATGTTCCTTTTCTTTATTATCAACTTCCTTTCTTAAATGTATTTCATTGACTTTTACTTTTGCTAGACTTCTAATAATTATCAATTTTTAGTCTTAATATTTTACCTTTCAATTCTGCTTTGCAAAATGTTAATTTTAAAAATGTTTTTCACCCCTGAGCCATGGACATTTGTTTCTGAAGAAAGTCCTCTAGATACAGGGAAGCACCTGAAGTTGTCTCCATACTTTGGCTACTTCTCCACAGCAGATCTCCAGAGCAGACCTGACCTGAAGGTCAGTTAGCACTGATAACCACTTTTCCCCACCCTATGCCCACTCCACTTATTAAGATTCTACAGAAATAACTGTGGCCTAACTGAAGAAAACGGAGAGGTAACAGGCTCCAAGAGATTCCTAAGAAGCACTCCTTCAAAGCAAAGTAGTAAATTTTGTCAGTTGTTTTGGCCAAAGGATTCCTTCCTCCCTCCCTCCCTCCAACATTTCCTCCCTCCTTCATTCTTTCTTTTCTTCTCTCTCTTTCTTTTCACTTCTAGCTTCACAGGACTAAGAGTGAAGACACTGTTTCTGTCACATTAAATGGTTTGTCGTTCACTGGACCATCCAGGTTTAGGCCATGATGACAACCCCTGCCCCCCTGCCTGGCATTATGTGATTCTCTACTATTTTTATATAGATTCATCTCTCAAAGGCCTTTCTTTGTGACTCTACTCATCATGGCTAACCCCACTGCCCACAAGGAGTAAACATGGATGGAGCAAAGAAGGAAAATATGACTGACGGGTGCTAAGAGGGGTGCTTCCATGACCAGGCTGGAGCGGCCATCAGACTTCCCAGCACTGACCTGTCACTGGAATGTACAGGAAAACAAGACCTTGCCCCATGTTTGAGCAAGCTGGGGTGTCAGTGCATGATGTAGAGGACCTTTAGTAGGCCCTGTCTGTAGTCCCATTTTTGGTAGATAAATTATGCTATTTTTCAAAAGTAAACTGTGTAAAAATTTCATCACTCTTTTCTAACTCACGTTTTATCTTTCCAAAGCAACTGAAAGGATGGTAATATCATTTACTAAGATGAAAAATACTGCAATAAACCAGGTTTTGTGTTAGGGGGAAGAAATCTTGCTATTATCCTAGCTTTGTCACCTGGATAACTACACGGGTAGTTTAATACGTGGAAGTCACATTTATTTATGTGTTTTTTTAAAATATCAAAAAATTCTTCAGGTGAAATGCTATAGAAGTTTATCTTCAATAAAATAGCAAATTTTGGGCATGTGATGCAAAGAAAAGACCCTTATGACTCCTTAGAAAAAGACCCTGATGCTGGGAAAGATTGTAGGCAGGAGGAGAAGGGGACCACAGATGCTAGCTTATGGTGAATGACATCAGATTCATGCTCTCTGCATAAGATTCTGCTTCAGGACCAGGGACCAGGCTTGATCACTCAAGACCTCTTGTGTAGCAGAGTTTTATTAAAGTGAACAAGGGACAGAGAAAGCTTCTGACATAGACATCAGAAGGGGACTGAGAATGCCCACTCGCTAGTGTGTTAGCAAGGGAGCTGTATACGTTTTCAATTAGTTATTACAGGAAATCAAAAGAATGTCTCAAGGTTGTCAAGATCTTTCTAGACCCACTCCCACAATTTACATTTGAAAATAACAGGATTAGTCAGAAGATTCTCAAGAAGGAGAAACATGTCCTCAAGCAGGATACATTGTTATATAATCCTTAGTACAGAGTTTAAGCTGAGTTGTTTTGTTGTGTGATTATTAGCTCTGGGCTTAAAGAAAAAAAAGTTTGTCCTCCTTGAGAGCCCAAGACCAGCCCCAGACCCCATTCTCCTCAGGGACAACAGACTTCTTATCAACCTGTCTAGGAATCGACTCTCTCACAGAGGATGAGATGGTTGGATGGCATCACTGACTCGATGGACATGAGTTTGAACAAGCTCCAGGAGTTGGTGATAGACAGGGAAGCCTGGCGTGCTGCAGTCCATGGGGTGGCAAAGAGACACAACTGACTGAACTGAGCTGAAGATAGCATAATATGCTTGCATAAGGGATAAGACAGGGCCAGAGACATCAGAAATGATTTTAAAGGAATAGGAAAGAGGACACATCTATGGTTAAAATTGTGGAAACCTTGAATTTGGTGCATCAGTTCAGTTCAGTTCAGTCACTCAGTCATGTCCGACTCTTTGCAACCCCATGAATTGCGGCATGCCAGGCCTCCCTGTCCATCACCAACTCCCAGAGTTCATCCAAACTCATGGACTGATTGGATCTCCTTGCAGTCCAAGGGACTCTCAAGAGTCTTCTCCAACACCACAGTTCAAAAGCATCAATTCTTCAGTGCTCAGCTTTCTTCACAGTCCAACTCTCACATCCATACATGACCACTGGAAAAACCATAGCCTTGACTAGACAGACCTTTGTTGGCAAAGTAATATCTCTGCTTTTTAATATTCTATCTAGGTTGGTCATAACTAGTAGTTTACATAAAATACCAGACCACCTGGCCTGCCTCCTGAGAAATCTGTATACAGATCAGGAAGCAATAGTTAGAACTGGACATGGAACAAAAGACTGGTTTCAAATCAGGAAAGGAGTACATCAAGGCTGTGTATTGTCACCCTGCTTATTAAACTTATATGCAGAGTACATCGTGAGAAACGCTGGGCTGGGAGGAAACACAAGCTGGAATCAAGATTGCTGGGACAAATATCAATAACCTCAGATATGCAGATGACACCACCCTTATGGCTGAAAGTGAAGAAGAACTAAAGAGCTTCTTGATGAAAGTAAAAGAGGAGCTTGAAAAAGTTGGCTTAAAACTTAACGCTAAGAAAACCAAGATCGCAGCATCTGGTCCCATCACTTCATAGAGAATAGATGGGGAAACAGTGAAAGACTGGTTTTTTGGGCCCCAAAATCACTGCAGATGGTGACACTAGCCATAAAATTAAAAGACGCTTTCTCCTTGGAAGAAAAGTTATGACCAACCTAGACAGTATATTAAAAAGCAGAGATGTTATTTTGCCAACAAAGGTCCGTCTAGTCAAAGCTATGGTTTTTCCAGTAGTCATGTATGGATGTGAGAGTTGGAGTATAAAGGAAGCTGAGTGCCAAAGAATTGATGCTTTTGAACTGTGGTGTTGGCAAAGACTCTTGAGAGTCCCTTGGACTGCAAGGAGATCCAACCAGTCCATTCTGAAGGAGATCAGCCCTGGGTGTTCTTTGGAAGGAATGATGCTAAAGCTGAAACTCCAGTACTTTGGCCACCTCATGTGAAGAGTTGACTCATTGGAAAAGACTCTGATGCTGGGAGGTATTGGGGGCAGGAGGAGAAGGGGACAACAGAGGATGAGATGGTTGGATGGCATCACCAACTCGATGAACATGAGTCTGAGTAAACTCTGAGAGTTGGTGATAGACAGGGAGACCTGGTCTGCTGCAGTCCATGGGATTGCAAAGAGTTGGGCACGACTGCAACTGAACTGACTGCCTTACATACAATTGGAAGTAGATTGTATAATCAAGAGGAGCAGGTGTTCAGCCTGAGGAATAGATTCCATATGCTGAGACAGGTCCTTCTCTCTGGGATTCAAACATACTCAGGACTGTCTGTTGTTTAGTGCCAGTGAGTGCCTGGCAGACAGCAGGTGGGTGGCAGCACAGGGCTAGTTCCAAGAAAGATGTGGACAGGAATAAGGTCACACAGCACCCACAGGGTCCAACACTGGGAGAAATGAAGGGCTTGAGTCAGGCACAAGATAAAGACTTGAGTCAGGCACAAGAGATCAATCTTCTAGGATCCCCCTGTTGCCACGTTTGACAATCAGTGCATAGAGAGGGCCTGACATATTACTTAAAATAAGGTCACTAATAAAGGTTTCAAGGTGATGGTCATAAAGGTGTTCAAAGAACGAGGAATAAGAAAGGATATACAAGTGACAAATATAAAGAATTTAAACAGAGTTGAAGATCCAACACCTGAAATAAAAAATACACTGCAGAAAAATCAACAGTAGATTAGATGGTATAGAGGAATGGCTCAATGAACTGGGAAAGTAGTAACAATTACCCAAGCTTAATAGAAAAAAAAAAAAAAAGAATTTTTTAAAATAAGGGAAGTAGAGTGTCAGAAGAAGATGGCAGGAGAGTAAGACGAAGATGGCAGGAGAGTAAGATGAAGATGGCCAGTCTCCCCACAGATACAAAAACTTATCAAGATATGGAACAGCTCCTACAAAGCAACCTCTTAAATGACAGCAGAAGACCCCAGGCTTCCAAAGAAGCAAGCTAAACTCCCTGGAATGAGGTAGGAGAAAAGATAAAGACATTAAAAAAGTACGCGCGCCCTAGAGAGAATTTCAGGACAGGAGCTTGTGCCCCAAGGGAGGGAGAGTGTTGTGAAGTTCATGCACTGGGAAATCCTTCACAGGCAGGAACAAGGGGAAGCTGCAGAACCTTAGAGAGCCATGCAAATCGGGGGCCCAAAAGGCAAAATACAGAGAGGGCTGCACTTCTCAGCCCATGAACAGCTCACAAGTCTTAGCCCTGCTAAGAGGGTTGGAGCAGGGAGCTGAGAGATATGCACACAAGTCTCCGCTGAGCAGAAGGCAGACTCTGTGCCAAGAGAAGCACACAGGAGCCTCCAGCATACAGAGTGGGCTAGGGGAACCAAGAGACCCACATAGAAGCCTCTAGCTAGCAAGCTATGGCCTGCAGCATAGGGTGAGACCAGGGGGCGGAGGCTCTGGGAAAGACCCTGGGGAGACGTAGGGGGCTGACAACAGTGAAGATGTGCTGAGGGGCTATTTTGACATGGCTGTGGAAATAGATGTGTCTATCACTGCCAAAGCTGAGAGGGCTGCCCAAAGCCATACTGAACCTATAGACACCCCAAACAAAACCTTCTACTGGACACTGCATTGCCCTTCAGAGAGACAAGATCCAGCTCCATTGACCAGAACACAGGCACAAGTCCCCCTAATGAGGAAACCATCACAAAACACTAGACCAACCCCACTCACAGAGGGCAGATACCAAAACTAAGAAATGTGATCTAGGACCTGGAGAAACTTTTTCTTTTTTCTATTTTAAATCACACTTTTAATCCTCCCTACATACCTTTGTATTGGCTTTTTGCAATGCTGTGGAGTTTTCCTTTTTTTTTCTCTCTCTCTCTTTTGTAAAACTTTCTTTAAAGATTGTTTTTCTTCCTTTTCTTGTGACTTTTAAAATTTTGTTTTTGTTCTGCTTGACTGTTTTTCTTATTGTTCTTTCCCTACGGTTTGTGTTCTTAGTTGCTCAGTCATGTATGACTCTTTGCAACCCCATGGACTGTAGGCTGCCAGGCTCCTCTGTCCATGGAATTCTCCAGGACAGAATACTGGAGTGGGTTGCTATGCAGCTTCTCTAGGGGGATCTTCCCAACTCAAGGGTTGAACACAGGTCTCCCACATTATAGGCAGATTCTTTACCATCTGGGCTCAGATGGTAAAGAATTCCTTAATATATATAAATCTTTTTCACAAACATCTGTTTATCTTTGCTTTTTTTTTTTCTCCTACTTTTTACACCATATATGTTAGTTTATTATACTTTCTTTGCTATATTCCACAGTTGAAACTCTGTTCTGGCTCAGTTTTCTAGTCTGTAAACCTGGGAAAAGGACACCTCAAATGGATTAAGTCGGGGTGGTGGTGGTGGTGGGGGGGGGGGGTAATGGAATGAAAAGACAGAGAAATATACCACAAATGAAGGAACAAAGTAGAAAATCACTAGGCCAAATAAACAAAGAGGAAATTACGTGATAAAGAATTCAGAATAATGATAGTAAAGATGTTCCAAAGCCTTGAAAATAGAATAGAGAAAATGCAAGAAGCAATTAACACAGTTAATGAAATTAACAAGGACATGCTGCTGCTGCTGCTGCCAAAGGCGCTTCAGTTGTGTCCGACTCTGTGCGACCCCATAGACGGCAGCCCACTAGGTTCCTCTGTCCCTGGGATTCTCCAGGCAAGAACACTGGAGTGGGTTGCCATTTCCTTCTCCAATGCATGAAAGTAAAAAGTGAATGTGAAGTTGCTTAGTTGTGCCTGACTCCTAGCGACCCCATGGACTGCAGCCTACCAGGATCCTCCGTCCATGGGATTTTCCAGGCAAGAGTACTGGAGTGGGTTGCCAGAGATGAATAACACAATACTGAAATTAAAAACTCTCTAGAAGGAACCCATAGTAGAATAACTGAGGCAGAAGAATGGATAAATGAACTGTAAGGTGGAATGATGGAAATAACTGATGAAGAGCAGAATAAAGGAAAAAAGAATGAAAAGAATTGAGGATAGCCTCAGAGACCTCTGGGACAATGTTAAATGCAGCAATATATGAGTTATAGGTGTCCCAGAGGAAGAGAAAAAGAAAGGCACTGAGACAATTTTTGAAGAAATCATAGTTGAAAACATCCCCAACATGGGAAAGGAAATAATCAAGTCCAAGAAGCGCAAAGAGTTCCATACAGGATAAACCCAAGGAGAAACATGTTCAGATACGTACTAATCAAGCTAACAGAGATTAAACACAAGGAAAGAATATTAAAAGCAGAAAGGGAAAAGTAACAAGTAACATACATGGGAAAACCCATACGATTAACAGCTGATCTTTCAGCAGAAATTCTGCAGGCCAGAAGAGAATGGCAGGACATATTTAAAGAACTGAAAGAAAAAAAAAAAATCTACAACCAAGATTACTCTACCCAGCAAGGATCTCATTCAAAACTGATGGACAAATCAAAAGATTTACAGACATGCAAAAGTTAAGAGAATTTAGCACCACCAAACCAGTTTTACAGCAAATACTAAAAGGAATTATAAAGACAGTAAACACAAGAGAAAGGAAAGACCTACAAAAACCCAAAACAATTAAGAAAATGCCAATAGGAAATATATATCAAAAACTACTTTCAATGTAAATGGATTAAATGCTCCAACCAAAGACACAGACAGCTGAATGGATAAAAAACAAGACCTATATATATGCTGTCTACTAAGAGACCCACTTCAGACCTAGAGACATATACAGACTGAAAGTAAAAGGGTGGAAAAAGATATTCCATGCAAATGGAAATCAAAAGAAAGCCCAAGTGACAATTCTCATTTCAGACAAAACAGACTTTAAAATAAATAATATTACAAGAGATAAAGACACTACATAATAATCAAGGGATCAAGCCAAGAAGAAGATATAACAATTGTAAATATGTATACACCCAACACAGAATCACCTCAATACATAAAGCAAATAAAAACAGACATAAAATGGGAGATTGCCAGTATCACAATAATATTAGGGGACTTCAACACCCCACTTACACCAATGGACAGATCATCAAAAGAGAAAATCAATAAGGAAACACAACCTTAAATGAAACATTAGGCCAAATGGACCTAATTGATATCTTCAGGACTTTCCATTCACATGCAAAAGAATACACTTTCTTCTCAAGTGCACATGGAGCATTCTCCAGGATAGACCACATCTGGGGTCACAAATCAAGCCTTAGTAAATTTAAGAAAATTTAAAATTTATCAAACATCTTCTCTGACCAAAGTGCTATGAGACTAGGTATCAATTACGGGGCGGGGAGGGGTGGGGGGCGGCGGGAACTGCAAAAAACACAAACACATGGAGATTAAACAATACGTTTCTAAGTAATGAAGAGGTTACTGAAGAAATAAGGGAAATAAAAAGATCCCAATAAAACAAATGACAATGAAAATACTATGACCCAAAACCTATGGCATGCAGCAAAAGCAGTTCTAAGAGGGAAGTTTATAGCAATACAATCCTACCTCAAGAAACAAGAAAACCATCAAACAGACAACCTGACTCTACACCTAAAGCATCTGGAAAAAGAACAAAACAAAACAAACAAACAACAACAACCAAAAAACAAAAAACAGATAGTAGAAGGAAAGAAACGTCAGAGCAGAAATAAATGAAAAAGAAATGAAGGAAACAATGAAGATGCATAAAACTAAAAGCTGGTTCTTTGAGAAAACAAACAAAATTGACAAACTATTAGCCAGACTCATCAAGAAAAAATGGGAGAAAAATGAAATCAACAAAATTAGGAATGAAATAGGAGAGGTTACAACAGAAATACAAAGGATCATAAGAGACTATTACAAACAACTCTATGCTAATAAAATGGACAACCTAGAGGAAATGGACAGATTCTTAGAAAAATTCAACCTTCCAAGACTGTGGTGATTTAGTTGCTAAGTCATGTCTGATTCTTGCAACTCCATGGACAATAGCCTGAAAGACTCCTCTGTCCATGGGATTCTTGAGGCAAGAATACTGGAGCGGGTTGCCATTTCCTTCTCCAGGGGATCTTCCTGACCCAGGGATTGAACCTGGGCTTCCTGCATTGCAAGCAGATTCTTTACCAACTGAGCTACGAGGGAAGCCCAATTATGAATAAGCCAGTTACAGACACTGAAATCAAAACTCTGGTAAAAAAAAAAAAATCTCCCTAAAAACAAAAGCCCAGGGCCAGATGGCTTCAAAGGTGTATTCTATCCAATTTAGAGAAGAGCTAATGCCTATCCTTCTGAAACTCTTCCAAACAATTTCAGAGAAGGTACACTTCCAAAGTCATTCTATGAGGCCACAATCACCATGATATCAAAACCAGACAAAGATATCATGAAAAAAAATTACAGACCAATATCACTGATGAACATAGATGCAAAAATTCTCAACAAAATTCTATCAAACAGAATTCAAGAACACTTTAAAAAGATCATACCATGATCAACTTGGGTTTATCCCAGGGTTGCAAGGATTCTTCAATATATGCAGTTCAATCAATGTGATACACCATATTAACAAGTGGAAGGATAAAAAGCATGTGATAACTTCAATAGATGCATGAAAGCCTTTTGATAAAATTCAGCACCCATTTATGATAAAAACTCTTAAAAAATGGGCATAGAAGGGCCCTACTTTAACATAATACAGGCCATATACAACAGACACACAGCAAACATTATTTTTAATGGTGAGAAACTGAAAACATTCCCTCTAATATGAGGAACAAGACAAGGGTGCCCATTCTCACCACTATTATTCAACATAGTTTTGCAAGTCCTAGCTACAGCAATCAGAAGAGAAAGAAATAGAAGGAATCCAGATTGTAAAGGAAGAAGTAAAACTCACTCTTTGCAGATGACATGATACTGTACATAGAAAACCCTAAAGAAACTATCAGAAAGTTACTAGAACTAATCAGTGAATTTAGTAAAGTCATGCAGGATACAAAATCAATACACAGAAAGAACTTTCATTCCTTTATACTAATAATGAAAAGTCGGAGAAATTAAGGAATCAATCCCATTTACCATTGCAACACGAAGAATAAAAATACCTAGGAATAAATTTACCTAGGGGACAAAAGAGCTGTATACAGAAAACAATAAAACACTGATGAAAGAAATCAAAGATGACATAAACAGATGGAGTGATAGTTTATGATCCTGGGTTGGAAGAATAAATGTTGTGAAAATGACTGTACTACCAAACACAATCTACAGATTCAATGCAATCCCTATCAAATTACCAATGGCATTTTTCACAGAACTAGAACAAAAAATTTCAGTTAGTATGGAAACACAAAAGACTCCAAGTAGCCAAAGAAATCTTGAGAAAGAAGAATGGAGCTGCAGGAATCAATTTACCTAATTTCAGACTATACTACAAAGCTACAGTCATCAAGACAGTATGGTACTGGCACAAAAACACAACTATAGACCAATGGAACAAGGTAGAAAGCCCAGAGATAAACCCACGCACCTATGCACATATTATCTTTGAGAAAGGATGCAAGAAAAAGAGTCTATTCAATAAGTAGTGCTAGGAGAACTGGACAGCTACATGTAAAAGAATGAAATTAGAACACTTCCTAACACCACACATAAAGATAAACTCAAAATAGATTAAAGACCTAAGTGTAAAACCAGAAACTATAAAACTCTTAGAGGAACACATAGGCAGAACACTCGATAACATAAACCATAATAAGATCCTCTATGATCCACCTCCTAGAATAATGGAAATAAAAACAAAAATAAATATGTGGGATCTAACTATACTTGAAAGCTTTTGCACAGCAAAGGAAGCTAAAACAAGGTGAAAAGACAACCCTTAGAATGGGAGACACACACACACAGAAGTCGCTCAGTCGTGTCTGACTCTTTGAGACCCCATGGATTGTAACCCACCAGGCTCCTTGGTCCATGGGATTTTCCAGGCATGAATACTGGAGTGGATTGACGTTTCCTTCTCCAAGAATGGGAGAAAATAATAGCAAATAAAACAACTGACAAAGGATTAATTTCCAAAATATACAAGCAGTTCATATGACTCAATACTAGAAAAAGAAACAACAAAATCAAAAAGTGGGCAATAGACCCAAACTGACATTCTTCAAAGAAGACATATGGATGGCTAATAAACACATAAAGATATATTCAACATCACTCGTTATTAGAGCAATGCAAATCAAAACTACAATGAGATATCACATCATACCAGTTAGAATGGCCATCACCAAAAATCCACAAACAAGTGCTGGAGAAGGTGTGGAGAAAAGGGAACACTCTTGTATTGCTGGTGGGAATGTAAATTGATACAGCCACTATGGAAGACAGTATGGAGATTCCTTTAAAAACTAGGAATAAAACCATCATACAACACAGCAATACCACTTCTAGACATATATCCTGAAGAAACCAAAACTGAAAAAGGCACATGCACCCCAATGTTCTTTGCAGCACTATTCACAATAGCTTGGACATGAAAGCAACATAGGTGTCCATCGACTGTTGAATAGATAAAGAACCTATGGTACATATATATGATGGAATAATACTCAGACATTAAAAGGAATGCATTTGAGACAGTTCTAATGAAGGAGATGAACCTAGAGCCTATTACAGAGAATGAAATAAGTCAAAAAGAGAAAAACAAATATAGTATATTAACACATATATGTGAAATCTAGAAAATGGTACTGATGAACCCATTCACAGCATAGAACATGTAAATAGATAACCAATGGAAATTTGCTGTATTACTTGGGGAAATTAGACTGGGGATCTGTAATGACCTAGTCGAGTGGAAAAGGGCAAGAGGTGGGAGGGAAAGTCAAGAAGGAGGGGACACATGTACACCTATGATTTATTCATGTTGCTGTATGACAAATCAAACCAACTTTGTAAAGATATCAATCACTTAAAAAATAAATATATTTTTTAAAAGTGTAGAAGTAAAACTGACAAATATGTCAGAACAATTAAATTCCAACAGTGTTCAAAATTTTAGACAAATATTCACAAGCAATTTCTCTTGCATATATACATCAAAAAAAGACCCAAAATAGGTGGGAAAGAATAAATTTTTGAATCAGTTTAACATCACCAAAAAAAAAAAAAAAAAAATGAGGGAAGTTTGACTTCTAGGGCAACATCAAGTGTAGTAACATTCACATTATAAGGGATGGACAAATACAGCCTGCTCATGGAATGGAGGAATTAATACTGTTAAAATGACCATACTACTCAAGGCAGTCTACAGATTCAGTGCAGTCTCTGTCAAAATACCAATAACATTTCTCACAGGACTAGAACAAATAATTCTAAAATTTTTATGAAAACACAAAAGATCTCAGAAGTCAAAACAATATTCAGAAGCAAGAACAAAGCTAAAGATATCCCACTTCTTGATTTCAAACTATACATAAAGCTATTCCAATCAAAACAGTATGGAACTGACACATAACGGGCATACAGATCAATGCAACAGAATAGAGAGCCCAGAGATAAACATACATCTGTGACAAGAGAGGCAAGAGTATGCATTTGGTAAGACAGCTTCATCAACAAATGGTGTTGGGAAAACTAGATAGCTACATGCAGAAGAATCAAAATGGACTACTTTCTCATGCTGTATAAAAAAAAGAAATGAATTAAAAATAAATGAATGGGTTAAAGACTTAAGTATGGAGAAGGCAATGGCACCCCACTCCAGTACTCTTGCCTGAAAAATCCCACGGATGGAGGAGCCTGGTAGGTTGCAGTCCATGGGGTCGCTAAGAGTCGGACACAACTGAGCGACTTCACTTTCACTTTTCACTTTCATGCATTGGAGAAGGAAATGGCAACCCACTCCAGTGTTCTTGCCTGGAGAATCTCAGGGACGGGGGAGCCTGGTGGGCTGCCGTCTATGGGATTGCACAGAGTCAGACACGACTGAAGCAACTTAGCAGCAGCAGCAGCATGATACCTTAAGCCATATAAAACTTCTGGATGAAAACAGGCAATACACTCTTTGATGTGTGTGTGTGTGTGTGTGTGTGTATACATATATATATATAACAATTTTGAAATTTTCTTTGGATTTGTCTTCTCAGGCAAGGGGAAAAAGGCAAAAAGAAACAAGTGGGACTACATCAAACTAAAGAGTTTTCGCATGGGACTTCTCTGGTGGTCCAATGACAAGCCACATGATGAGGCCAAAACGATAAATAAAAACTTAAAAAACAAATAAAGAGCTTTTACACAGTGAAGGAAACTGTCAATAAAATGAGAAACTATCTTCTACTGAATAGGAGAAGATATTTGCAAGTGATATATATATATAAGAGTTAAGGCGGGGGGCAGTCCTAAGATGGCGGAGGAATAGGATGGGGAGACCACTTTCTCCCTCACAAATTCATCAAAAGAACATTCGGACGCTGAGTAAATTCCACAAAACAACTTCTGAATGCTGGCAGAAGACATCAGGCACCTAGAAAGCAGCCCATTGTCTTCAAAAGGAGGTAGGAAAAAACATAAAAGATAAAAAGAGAGACAAAAGAGGTAGGAACAGAGATCCGGCCTGGGAAGGGAGTCTTAAAAAAGAGAGAAGTTTCCAAACACCAGGAAACACTCACTGGTGAGTCTGTAGCGAGCCTTGGAACCTCAGAGGGCAACATAACCGGGAGGAAAAATAAATAATTAAAACCCACAGATTACGTGCCCAATGGTAACTCCCAGCGGAAAAGCAGCACAGACACCTGCATCCGCCACTAACAAGCGGACACTGTGCAGGGAGGCACGGGCTGCATTGCTTAGAGTAAGGACTGGGCCTGAATGCCCCAAGGGCAATCTGAGGGAACTAACTTGAGATAGCAAACCAGACTGTGGGATACCTACCCCACAAAAAGCCCTAACCTAAGACACTGCCAGGCCCGCTCACAGAACAAAGGACTGAGCAGAAATAGCCATCTGCAGACCGGCCCATCCCCCAGCGGAGACAGGCAGGTGAGGGCAGCCAGAGCCAGAAGGGGGCAATCGTAGCCCAGAAAGGCATAATCTACCAAACAGCAAGCAGCCTTTGTTGCTAACCAAGACTTCTTGGGATTCTGGACGGTTGACATCCGCCTGAGAAGGTGCACCAGTTGTACACCCAGAAAACTGAGCAGCAGGGACAGGGGAGGCGATAAGTCATAGCAATCGTGCTTGCCAAACACCTGGTCACCTGAGCTGCTCGGACCTGGGAAGGGCACAAAACACAGGCCCAATCAAGTCTGTGCCTTTGTGGAGTACTCGAGTACGTGAACATGAGTGGCTTAGACCTGGGAAGTGCATACAACCCAGGGTTGGCCTCAGACAGTTCCTGGCAGAGCAACCTAGAGCCTAAGCAGTGTAGACAGGGAAAGTACACTTGCTGTGAGCAGGGGCAAACCCAGTGTGGCCGAGATACTGGGAGCACTCCCCACAGACGCCAGTGCTATTTGTTTACAGTGTTCCTCCCTCCCCACAGCACGATAGAGCAAGTGAGCCTAAAAAAGTGCCCAGCACCGCCCCCCTGTGTCAGGGTGGAAATTAGACACTGAAGAGACCAGCAAACAGAAGAAGCTAAAACAGAGGGAACCACCTTGGAAGTGACAGGTGCAATAGATTAAAACCCTGTAGTTAGCACTGACCACATAGGAAGGGGCCTATAGATCTTGAGAAATATAAGCTGGATCAAGGAACTATCTGAAAGTGAAGTATAGATGGAGAAGTCTTGAGACTACTGTAAGAATAAGACTGAAAACCAGAGGCAGAGGCTTGAGTCCAAATCCTGAGAACACCAGAGAACTTCTGACTCCAGGGAACGTTAATTGATAGGAGCTCAACAAATGCCTCCATACTTACAGTGAAACCAAGCACCACCCAAGGGCCAACAAGTTCCAGAGCAAGACATACCACACAAATTCTCCAGCAACACAGGAACATAGCCCTGAGATTCAATATACAGGCTGCCTAAAGTCACTCCAAACCCACTGACATCTCATAACTCATTACTGGACACTTCATTCATTGCACTCCAGAGAGAAGAAATCCAGCTCCACCCACCAGAACACCGAACAAGCTTCCCTATCTAGGAAACCTTGACAAGCCACCTGTCCAACCCCACCCACAACGAGGAAACTCCACAATAAAGAGAACTCCACAAACCGCCAGAATACAGAAAGACCGCCCCAAACACAACAATCTAAACAAGATAAAAAGGCAGAGGAATACCCAGCAGGTAAAGGAACAGGATAAATGCCCACCAAACCAAACAAGAGGAAGAGATAGGGAATCTACCTGATAAAGAATTCCAAATAGTGATAGTGAAAATGATCCAAAATCTTGAAAACAAAATGGGGTTACAGCTAAATAGCCTGGAGACAAGGATCAAAAAGATGCAAGAAAGGTTTAACAAGGACCTAGAAGAAATAAAAAAGAGTCAATATATAATGAATAATGCAATAAATGAGATCAAAAACACTCTGGAGGGAACCAACAGTAGAATAACAGAGGCAGAAGACAGGATAAGTGAAGTAGGAGGTATAATGGTAGCAATAAATGAAACAGAGAAGAAAAAAGAAAAACGAATAAAAAGAAATGACAATCTCAGAGACCTCTGGGACAATGTTAAACGCCCCAACATTCGAATCACAGGAGTCCCAGAATAAGAAGACAAAAAGAAAGACCATGAGAAAATACTTGAAGAGATAATAGTTGAAAACCTCCCTAAAATGGGGAAGGAAATAGTCAATTACCCAAGTCCAAGAAACCCAGAGAGTCCCAAACAGGATAAACCCAAGGTGAAACATCCCAAGACACATATTAATCCAGTTAACAAAGATGAAACACAAAGCACAAATATTAAAAGCAGCAAGGGAAAAACAACAAATAACACACAAGGGGATTCCCATAAGGATAACAACTGATCTTTCAATAGAAACTCTTCAGGCCAGGAGGGGATGGCAGGACATACTTAAAGTGATGAAAGAAAATAACCTACAGCCCAGATTACTGTACCCAGCAAGGATCTCATTCAAATATGAAGGAGAAATCAAAAGCTTTACAGACAAGCAAAAGCTGAGAGAATTCAGCACCACCAAACTAGCTCTCTAACAAATGCTAAAGAATCTTCTCTAGACAGGAAACACAGAAAGGGTGTATAAACTCGAACCCAAAACAACAAAGTAAATGGCAACGGGATCATACTTATCAATAATTACCTTAAATGTAAGTGGGTTGAATGCCCCAACCAAAAGACAAAAACTGGCTGAATGGATACAAAAACAAGACCCCTTCATATGTTGTCTACAAGAGACCCACCTCAAAACAAGGGACACATACAGACTGAAAGTGAAGGGCTGGAAAAAATATATTCCATGCAAATAGAGACCAAAAGAAAGCAGGAGTAGCAATACTCATATCACATAAAATAGACTTTAAAACAAAGGCTGTGAAAAGAGACAAAGATGGTCACTACATAATGATCAAAGGATCAATCCAAGAAGAAGATATAACAATTATCAATATATATGCATCCAACATAGGAGTACCACAATATGTAAGACAAATGCTAACAAGTATGAAAGGGGAAATTAACAATAATACAATAATAGTGGGAGACTTTAATACCCCACTCACACCTATGGATAGATCAACTAAACAGAAAATTAACAAGGAAACACAAACTTTAAATGATACAATAGACCAATTAGACCTAATTGATATCTATAGGAAATTTCACCCCAAACAATGAATTTCACCTTTTTCTCAAGTGCACACGGAACCTTCTCCAGGATAGATCTCATCCTGGGCCATAAATCTAGCCTTGGTAAATTCAAAAAAATTGAAATCATTCCAAGCATCTTTTCTGACCACAATGCAGTAAGATTAGATCTCAACTACAGGAGAAAACTGTTAAAAATTCCAACATATGGAGGCTGAACAACATGCTGCTGAATACCAACAAATCACAGAAGAATTCAAAAAATAAATCAAAGTATGCATAGAAACAAATGAAAATGAAAACACAACAACCTAAAACCTGTGGGGCACTGTAAAAGCAGTGCTAAGGAGAAGGTTCGTAGCAATACAGGCATACCTCAAGAAACAAGAAACAAGTCAAATAAATAACCTAACTCTACACCTAAAGCAACTAGAAAAGGAAGAAATGAAGAACACCAGTGTTAGTAGAAGGAAAGAAATCTTAAAAACTAGGGCAGAAATAAATGCAAAACAAACAAAAGAGACCATAGCAAAAATCAACAAAGCCAAAAGCTGGTTCTTTGAGAGGATAAATAAAACTGACAAACCATTAGCCAGACCCATCAAGAAACAAAGGGAGAAAAATCAAATCAATCAAATTAGAAATGAAAATGGAGAGATCACAACAGACAACATAGAAATGCAAAGGATTATAAGAGACTACTATCAGCAACTACACGCCAATAAAATGGACAACTTGGAAGAAATGGACAAATTCTTAGAAAAGTACAACTTTCCAAAACTGGACCAGGAAGAAATAGAAAATCTTAACAGACCCATCACAAGCATGGAAATTGAAAGTATAATCAGAAATCTTCCAGCAAACAAAAGCCAGGACCATTCAGCTTCACAGCTGAATTCTACCAAAAATTGAGAGAAGAGCTAACACCTATCCTACTCAAACTCTTCCAGAAAATTGCAGAAGAAGGTAAACTTCCAAACTCATTCTATGAGGCCACCATCACCCTAATACCAAAACCTGACAAAGATGATACAAAGAAAGAAAGAAAGAAAGAAAGAAAGAAAGAAAACTACAGGCCAATATCACTGATGAACATAGATTCAAAAATCCTTAACAAAATTCTAGCAAACAGAATTCAACAACATATTAAAAAGATCATACATCATGATCAAGTGGGCTTTATCCCAGGGATGAAAGGATTCTTCAATATCCACAAATCAATGTATTACACCACATTAACAAATTGAAAAATAAAAACCATATGATTATCAATAGATTCAAAGAAAGCGTTTGACAAAATTCAACATCCATTTATGATAAAAACTCTCCAAAAAGCAGGAATAGAAGGAACATACCTCAACATAAAGAAGCTATATATGACAAACCCACAGCAAACATTATCCTCAATGGTGAAAAATTAAAAGCATTTCCCCTAAAGTCAGGAACAAGACAAAGGTGCCCACTCTCACCACTAGTATTCAACATAGTTTTGGAGTTTTGGCCACAGCAATCAGAGCAGAAAAAGAAATAAAAGGAATCCAAATTGGAAAAAAAAGAAGGAAAATTCTCATTGTTTGCTGATGACATGATCCTCTACATAGAAAACCCTAAAGACTCTACCAGAAAATTACTAGAGCTAATCAATGAATATATTAAAGTTGCAGGATATACAATTACCACTCAGAAATCCCTTGCATTCCTATACACTAATAATGAGAAAATAGAGAAATTAAGGAAACAATTCCATTCACCATTGCAACAGAAAGAGTAAAATACTTAGGAATATATCTACCTAAAGAAACAAAAGACCTATATATAGCAAACTATAAAACACTGCTGAAATAAATCAAAGAGGACACTAATAGATGGGGAAATATACCATGTTTATGGATCGGAAGAATCAATATAGTGAAAATGAGTATACTACCCAAAGCAATCTATAGAATCAATGCAATCCCTATCAAGCTACCAACGGTAACATTTCTCCAAAGAAGACATACAGATGGCCAACAAACACATGAAAAGATGCTCAACATCACTCATTATCAGAGCAATACAAATCAAAACCTTAATGAGGTATCATTTCACACCAGTCAGAATGGCTGCGATCCAAAAGTCTACAAGCAATAAATGCTGGAGAAGGTGTGGAGAAAAGGGAACCCTCTTACACTGTTGGTGGGAATGCAAACTAGTACAGCCACTATGGAGAACAGTGTGGAGATTCCTTAAAAAACTGGAAATTGTACTGCCATACGACCCAGCAATCCCACTGCTGGGCATACACGCTGAGGAAACCAGAATTGAAAGAGACGCGTGTACCCCAATGTTCATCGCAGCACTGTTTATAATAGCCAGGTCATGGAAGCAACCTATATGTTCATCAGCAGACGAATGGATAAGAAAGCTGTGGTACATATACACAATGGAGTATTACTCAGCCATTAAAAAGAATACATTTAAATCAGTTCTAATGAGGTGGATGAAACTAGAGCCTATTATACAGAGTGAAGTAAGCCAGAAAGAAAATCACCAATATAGTATACTAACGCATATATATGGAATTTAGAAAGATGGTAATGATAACCCTGTATGTGAGACAGCAAAAGAGATACAGATGTATAGAATAGTCTTTTGGACTCTGTGGGAGAGGGCGAGGGTGGGATGATTTGGCATAATGGCATTGAAACATGTATATTATCATATGTGAAACGAATCGCCAGTCCAGGTTCGATGCATGATACAGGGTGCTCGGGGCTAGTGCACTGGGATGACCCAGATGGATGTGATGGGGAGGGAGTTGGGACGGGGGTTCAGGATGGGGAACACATGTATACCCATGGCGGATTCATGTCAATGTATGGCAAAACCAATACAATATTGTAAAGTAATTAACCTCCAATTAAAATAAATAAATTTATATTAAAACAAAAACAAAGCTAACCCGGGGCCGTGCTTACCTTCTGAGACAGTCTACATTCTTTTTTTTTTTTTACAACAACCATGGGCAGTACTCTCAGATGTTTTTCAAAGAGTGAAAATAAAAATTTGAGGATCTAGAAAATTATTCCTTCAATTTACTCGTCTGTGTGGCCTATGGAAAATTGTCATTTCCCCCAGGTGTACAGGGATCTCCTTGTGAGAGTCAATACTGTAGCCACAGGCAATGATTTTTCACCTGTAGAGAGCATCAGAACCTCCAGAGACTTGTTTAAATGCAGTTGCTAGAGCCACCTCTGGAATTCAGACACCTGTTCTCTGTACAGGTCCCAGGAATATGCATTTTAATCAGTCTCAGAGGATTGTGACACTTCAGGAGGCTCTTGGTCTAAGAAACACTGTTCCAAACTGAGTAGCAGAATCTCCTGCAGAGCTTTAAAAGTGCAAATGAAGGCATCCGAATCAGAAAAACTGCAGAATCAGAGAACATTGGGGAGGGTGTCTAAGGACAAATAAAAATTAAAAATAAGAGGCTTACTTCTTCTGGTTGAAAACAAGAGATTTGTCTTCTTCCTTTTTCTCAGAACTTATACTTTAGAATGCTTGTAAGTAAGTAGTTTCCTCTCTTTGAAATGTATATAAACCCTTTTGAAAACTAGATAGGCCTTTTGTCAGCTTGATGACCCATGAATACTTTTCTCAAAGGCCTGGAGCCATCTCTTTGAAATGTAAACATCAAGGAAAATAGCACTTCAATCTGCCAGTTTCTGTGAGAGTGTAGGAGCCTTGCTGCAAGTTGCAAAACTACCTCCAGTCATAAAAATATGAGAAATTTGTTTCTGTACTAGATACAGCTGATAAGCTAACACTGACAGCACTCCATTTACTATGTGAGTCAAGGATGAACTATGTGTGACAAATGGTGCTGTCAAGACCCCTTACTTGAGTACTAGTAATTGTCTGAGGACATGTATGTAATGGGTTCTATCTGCTTGGTTTTACTAAGGGGTGGATTTTTTTGTTTGTGTGTTTTTATCTGTCTTTGAAATCTCTGCCAGTGGTGTGATTCACATTCTGATCTTTACTCACTAACACACCTGTTTTCTGTCTCCACTACCTTGTGGAGAGGTTTTCTGGTGTAGGAGAAGATTTTGTTTTTAATTCTGTTTCCCCAGCAGGTGCAAATAATTCTTAAGGCAGGTTTCCCAGGGTCAGTAGTGAGCCTGACCCAGGGGTAGAGGCCCAAGGGGTCAGTCTGTGAGGCTTCCCTTGGACCACAGGGCCACATACTCTGACCTGCTCTGCTCCTGCTAATGCGGGCACCAGAGTACCCGTTAGTGAAAGCAGGGCCAGCACTGGCCTGGCTGACTTTCCTGACAGCTGCCTCCAGCATAGGCTCTGATAGTATATCCCAGCCTCCAGTTTCCCTGGCTCAGTGGGCACCTTCCTCATCTCTGCAGGAGCTGCTTCGTGGCAACTCTGTGATTTGGATTGTGAAGGAAACGCTTCTTGAAGAATGATGCTGGAGTGGCCACCTCTTGAGAAGTAAAAGTCTTTTCTCTGTGATATTTCTATTTTTTTTTCCCCTTTTCTTCAGAACTTGCCTTTGCCTTATTTCACTTACATGTTTTAAAATCTTTTCTCAGTGGGCATTAAAAGCTAGGAAAAGCCTCACCACCATGTTTTAAACTCCCTTTTGCTTTTATGCACCTCCCTTCCCTGAGCGAGGACTCCAGGACTCTGCTTCCTTTTTGGCTCAGCGCTTCCCTGGGAAGCAGGTTGAAGCTGGATGTTGGCAGGTAGGGGGGGGCAGCCACATGATCTGACTTGAAGAGTGCTGAGCCTGCCCACCTCCAGAGCTCTAATTCAGTATTCTGGAACAGTAGCACTCCAAGAGACTTGCCTCTCAGCACAAAGAGAATTTTCAGATGAATTAGCACGTAAGAGTCTAGAGGAGAAGGGAGAAAACCTGGGTTCAGATCAAGCTATTTGCCAACTGGAAGAAGTTACTTCGTCTTTTTAAGCTTATTTTTTCACCTGCAAGATGCACAAAAGTTACTTATCTTGCTTCTTGTAGTTCTAAATTGAGTAACTGAGATGCTGCTGAGGTTCAGACCACATCACATGCACAGGCACCTCCTCGGGTGAAGAGCAGGCCCCTGAAGATGCTGAGTGAGAGACAGGGCCGGGGAGCTGGGAAGAGCTCCGTCATCACCACTGTCACCACCCAGAGAACTCCTGGGTCAGCATGAAGGGAGAAACCTGCCTCGGGTAGGGAAGAGGCATTGTGGGAGGAAAATCAAAGTGGAGCTGGTATTACTAAGTGAGCTCTCTAAAATGCTGCTGGGAGGTCTTTGGGGAAGTGTACACATTTCAGCCTTGATGAAATCTGACCTTTTGACCACTATTGTCTTAATGAAGGCATCCAGAACATCTTTCAGAAACCCAAGATTCACCCTAAAACCTTACCCTAAAATAGCTGGTGATGGCCTATCTACTTATTGGACCCCTACCGTAAAATAACCTGTGATTCCTTAAGGACAAATATTTTCTGATTCACATTAGAGTCTATCATAATACTCACCAGACAACTTTTAACAACCTGTAGACAAAGAATGTCACCTGCCATTTCACTGAGCCAAGCATACTGCAGCCATAAAGCCATCAGCCACTGCAGTTACACTCAACAATGCATGACCAGGGGACAGTGCATGCCCAGGGGACTGTGAATGCCCAGGGGATTCAGGATGGAGAAAAACAAGATCCTAGTCTGAGATAGTCAAGATACAAATCAGAGGAATGATTTTAGTGAGTCCAAACTCTTACATCCTCCCATACATAGAAAGGTGCTGAAGTCACTAACTTGAGATGTCTGGTTTTGTGTGTGTGTGTGTGTGTGTGTGTGTGTGTGTGTGTGATTAGCAGTAACCTTTTGATGTTCAACTACATGGGTTTTCGTGTTTTGTTTTTAAATTTTGTTTTCAGCAAAAACTCCTATATGTCCTGGGTCTCCCTTACCTATTTGGAAAAGTTTCTCAGGGTTATCTGAGAGGTTGTTAAAAGGCTATCAGTTCAGTTCAGTTCAGTTCAGTCCCTCAGTCGTGTCCGACTCTTTGCGACACCATGAATGGCAGCATGCCAGGCCTCCCTGTCCATCACCAACTCCTGGAGTTCACTCAAACTCATGTCCATCGAGTCGGTGATGCCATCTAGCCATCTCATCCTCTGTCGTCCCCTTCTCCTCCTGCCCCCAATCCCTCCCAGCATCAGGGTCTTTGTCAATGAGTCAACTCTTCGCATGAGGTGGCCAAAGTATTGGAGTTTCAGCTTCAGCATCAGACCTTCCAATGAACACCCAGGACTGATCTCCTTTAGAATGGACTGGCTGGATCTCCTTGCAGTCCAAGGGACTCTCAAGAGTCTTCTCCAGCACCACAGTTCAAAAGCATCAATTCTTCAGCGCTCAGCTTTCTTCACAGTCCAACTCTCACATCCATACATGACCACTGGAAAAACCATAGCCTTGACTAGACTGACCTTTGCTGGCAAAGTAATGTCTCTGCTTTTGAATATGCTATCTAGATTGGTCATAACTTTCCTTCCAAGGAGTAAATGTCTTTTAATTTCATGGGTGCAGTCACCATCTGCAGTGATTTTGGAGCCCCCAAAAATAAAGTCTGATACTGTTTCCACTCTTTCCCCATCTATTTGCCATGAAGTGATGGGACCGGATGCCATGATCTTCGTTTTCTGAATGTTGAGCTTTAAGTCAGCTTTTTCACTCTCCTCTTTCACTTTCAAGAGGCTTTTTAGTTCCTCTTCACTTTCTTCCATAAGGGTGGTGTCATCTGCATACCTGAGGTTATTGATATTTCTCCCGGCAATCTTGATTCCAGCTTGTGCTTCTTCCAGCCCAGTGTTTCTCATGATGTACTCTGCATAGAAGTTAAATAAGCAGGGTGACAATATACATAGCCCTCAGTAATGTCCAGAATAAGATATAATGCTCCTGTTTTAAGCTGTGGGTTTTTTTTTTTTCCTTCCCCCAGTTCATAGTTGTGATGATCCACTAAGTGATCCAGAGCAGAGTCTTTTCCTTCGCTTGAACTCTACAAATATCTGGACCCTGGTAGAAGCAGAGGAGCTTCTCAGGGATTTCAGGCAAATTTGGGTGAGTCTCTCCTGGTTCTTGGATGTCATGTTATTGGCTGAAGATCCTAGGTAGATTCAGTCTACCTACGATAGGTAGACTGATAACAATATGAAGATTCAGTCATATTGTTAATAAATTCCTCTCTGGAGGAGTATGTTATCCTTGAAACTTAGTTTCAAGAAGCAGTACCTTGGGTTATACTCCATTAAAAGACATTGAGAAGATTTTTGCTTAGACACTGAGTTGGGTTGGGCCGGGTAATTAGTGGGAGACTGGCCTGGTGTTCTTCCTTGAGTTGGATACTTTAATAGAATTTGTTGGAATAAAAGTGAAGTATATCATGAGAGCTTTCAGCTCTGAATAAAGGAAATCTTCCTGCCAGCTGACAAAAGCTTTCTTAGGAAACTGAAAAAGTATTCAAAGTGGTGGCAGCAAGTCCTCATACCATGCAGCTGTCCCTATAGGGGACTCATTTTAATAAGCAACTTGCTCTGCTGGGGACACACATAAGAGCTGGCTACTCAGTGTTCTGGGCAGCCACAGTAGTTGTAAACTACCCAAGGGAGAACTTGAGACACATAAGAGGGCTGAAAGACCTAGAGAAATTAAGCTCACAAATAGCACATTGGTGTACCACATGGTCATCACTAGCAATTTATCTTGACAAACTGACGTTGGAATGGGGAAAAAAGGTTTCAAAACAAAAGGAACAACAGATTGCCACCGTCCCACTAATATTCCAGCCAGGCTTTCATTAAGTACAAACGTTACACTTACAAGGAAATTTTGCAAGTTAGCTTCAGAAAACATCTTTTCAGAATGCTGACCTTAAAGAAATAACCCTTGTATTTATCTCCCTGTGTCTTTGAGATGTAAATGTTCTAACTGATCTTAGGCATTGTTTTATTTTGTTGTTTTTCCTTTTTCAATGTTTTGAGGGCTTTATCTCTGCCATCCAGAAGGTACACATATGGTGTACATTTGGCCACCAGTTATGTAGGTGGCCCAGTTATGTAGACTGGGATTCTGAGCAGGGCTTTTTCTGTCTGTGCCAACTCACAGAGATCTTTGTCACATTGCCTTTTGTTGCATTGCCTGTACAACAAGACCCTTTATATTCTTAGTTTGGAAGAGTGAGCTTTCCAGATCTTCTAAAAACTGCACTCTTTTGTGAGGATGCCACTTCTGTCTTATTGGTTTGAGCTGCTATTTAGATATATCATCATTGACCAGGTGAAGGAGCCCTTTAATTGAAAAATATTCTAAATTGGTAAAATTTTTAGAAAGCTCTCATTAGAAATAACTGTTTATTGTTATCTGTTGGTGAAAAAAGAAATTAGAAAAACATCTATATTCATATATATCAAGGGAAGGTTTCATGCAAGAATGGGCATGATAAAGGATAGAAACAGTAAGGACTTAACAGAAACAGAAGAGATTAAGAAGAAATAGCAAGAATACATAGAAGAACTATACAAAAAAGGTTTTAATGACCCAGATAACCATAATGCTGTGCTCACTCACTTAGAGCCAGACATCCTGGAGTGTCAAGTCAAGTGGACCTTAGGGAGCATTACTACCAACAAAGCCAGTGATATGATGGAATTCAGCTAGGCTATTTAAAATCCTAAAAGATGATGTTGGTAAAGTGCTGCACTCAATACCTTGGCAAATTTGGAAAACTCAGCAATGGCCTCAGGAATATAAAAGGTCAGTTTTCATCCCAGTGCCAAATAAGGGTAATGCCAAAGAAGGTTCTGAATATTGTACAATTGCATTCATTTTACATGCAAGCAAGGTTATGCTCAAAATCCTTCAAGACAGGCTTTAGCAGTATGTGAACTGAGAATGTCCAGATGTGCAAGCTGAGTTTAGAAAAGTCAGGGGAACCAGAAATCAAATTGCCAACATTCATTTGATAATAGAGAGAGAAAAAGAATTCCAGAAAAACATCTATTTTTGCTTCATTGACTACTTGAAAGCCTTTGACTATGTGGATCACAAAACAAAAACAAACAAACATGGAAAATTCTTAAAGAGATGGGAATGCCAGACCACCATACCTGTCTCCTGAGAAACCTGTTATGTGGGTCAAGAAGCAACAGTTGGAATCTGACATGAAACAATGGTCTGGTTAAAAATTGGGAAAGGAAAACTACAAGGCTGCATATTGTCCCCCTGCTTATTTAACTTCTATGCAGAGTACACCATGGGAAATGTCAGGCTGGATGACTCACAAGCTGGAGACAAGATTGCCAGGAGAAATATCAGCAACCTCAAATATGCAGGTGATACCATTCTAATGCCAGAAAGTGAACAGGAACTAAAGAGCTTCTTGATGAGGGTGAAAGAGGGGCATGAAAAATCTGGCTTAAAACTCAACATTCAGAAAACTAATTCCAACACTTCAAGGCATATAGAAGGGGAAAAAGTGGAAGCAGTGACAGATTTTACTTTTTAGGGCTCCAAAATCACCGTGGATGGTGATTGTAGCCATGAAAAGATGCTTACTCCTTGGAAGGAAAGCTATGATAAACCTAGATAGTGTTTCAAAAGCAGAGATACAAATTTGCCCACAAAGGTCCACATAGTCAAAGCTATAATTTTTCCAGTAGTCATGTATGGATGTGAGAGTTGAACTATGAAGAAGGCTTAGTGCTGAAGAATTGATGCTTTTGAGTTGTTGTGCTAGAAAAGACTGTAGAGAGTCCCTTAGAGTGCAAGGAGATCCAACCAGTCAATCCTAGAAGAAATCAACACTGAATTTCATTAGAAGGACTGTTGCTGAAGCTCCAATAATTTGGCCATCTGATATGAAGAGCTGACTCATTGAAAAAGTCCCTGATGCTAGAAAGATTTGAAGGCAAAAGCAGAAGGGGATGGCAGAGGATGAGATTGTTAGATAGCATCACTGACTCAATGGACATGAGTTTAAGCAAACTTTAGGAGATAGTGAAGGACAGGGAAGCCTGGCATGCATGGGGTAACAAAGAGTCAGTGACTGAATAACAACAATAATTATATATGATGTTATATTATATATAGTATGTATATTACATATTGTATACATACAGCAATTATATACAAATAGTGTTATATTGCATACAGTATATATATACAATAATATATCAATATATGAGTATTATAATATTAATATATAATATAATAAACATTATATTCAGTTCAGTTCAGTCGCTCAGTCGTGTCTGACTCTCTGCGACCCCAGGAATTGCAGCACGCCAGGCCTCCCTGTTCATCACCAACTCCCGGAGTTCACTCAAACTCACATCCATCAAGTCGTTGATGCCATCCAGCCATCTCATCCTCTGTCGTCCCCTTTTCCTTATGCCCATAATCCCTCCCAGCATCAGAGTATTTTCCAATGAGTCAGCTCTTCGCATGAGGTGGCCAAAGTATTGGAGTTTCAGCTTTAGCATCATTCCTTCCAAAGAACACCCAGGACTGATCTCCTTTACGGTGGACTGGTTGGATCTCCTTGCAGTCCAAGGGACTCTCAAGAGTCTTCTTCAGCACCACAGTTCAAAAGCATCAATTCTTAGGTGCTCAGCTTTCTTCACAGTCCAACTCTCACATCCATACATGACCACTGGAAAAACCATAGCCTTGACTAGACTGACCTTTGTTGGCAAAGTAATGTCACTGCTTTTGAATATGCTATCTAGGTTGGTCATAACTTCCTTCCAAGGAGCAAGCGTCTTTGAATTTCATGGCTGCAATCACCATCTGCAGTGATTTTGGAGCCCCCCAAATGAAGTCTGACAGTGTTTCCACTGTTTCCCCATCTATTTCCCATGAAGTGATGGGACCAGATGTCATGATCTTAGTTTTCTGAATGTTGAGCTTTAAGCCAACTTTTTCACTCTCTACTTTCACTTTCATCAAGAGGCTTTTTAGTTCTTCTTCACTTTCTGCCATAAGGGTGGTGTCATCTGCATATCTGAGGTTATTGATATTTCTCCTGGCAATCTTGTTCTTCCAGCTTGTGCTTCTTCCAGCTCAGCGTTTCTCATGATGTACTCTGCATATAAGCTAAATAAGAAGGGTGACAATATACAGACTTGACGCACTCCTTTTCCTATTTGGAACCAGTCTGTTGTTTCATGTCCGGTTCTAACTGTTGCTTCCTGACCTGCATACAGATTTCTCAAGAGGCAGGTCAGGTGGTATTCTGGTATTCTGATCTCTTTCAATAATGTTAATGATGGCTAAATGTCTAGATGCAGTCAATCATATATATATATATATATATATATATATATATATATATATATAACTACATAGAATAATTTTAAAGTGAAACTCTATATATGTGAAGGAACAATGAGGGGAAACATTTCCTGAATCATAGTAAACTAGTAAAACAGGTGATCCAGAGAATTTTAGATTACCAACAGGGTCTAATCCAAAAAATTCACACTTGAGTGGCCTCTCACCAGAATATTTGCCTGATCTAGGAATGAGCTTTCTTAGCACGATGGGACAAAATGGTCATGAAATTCCTCCCAAATGTTGGCTGAATTTATGATCAAGAGGAGGCACTGTGAACTAAGAATGGTAAATGCCATTTCAGTAAGCAAGATATTATGGTCATAAAGCCAGCAGCCACTGCAGCTGCACTCAACAGTGAACACAGAAGGGAATTCAGGATGGAGAAAAACAGGATACTGCCCCTAGTTAAGATGCATTTATGATTTAAATAAGCCCAGTCTCTTGCCTCTTTCCATACATAGAAAGGCACTAAAATTATTCATTGAGATGTCTGGTTTTTTTTTTTTTTTTCATGATTAGTGGTAATCTTTGGTGTTCCACTCTCTCTCTCTCTCTCTTTCTTTCCAGTAAAAACTTCTATATATCCTGGCTCCTCCCTTACCTCTTTTAACAACTCCTAAGAGCTGTCTCAGAGGCTATATCCTGGGCTTAAATCTTAAGCCAGCCAAATAAAATGTTATTTTCAAATTTTAGGTGGTACATTTCTCCAGTTGACAAACCTTTTGGTGTTTATAAGCCCCTGGCTCTTTCTGTTCCCTGGAACTCTCTTAAAGCTTTACCTGAATCTGTGTCTCCTGAGTTGCAATTCTTAGGACCCCCAATAAACTCTTTTCTTATTTGCAGTTTCCTGCATAGTGCTTTTGGTTGACAGTATAGGGAAAGAGTTATGGAAACACTTCTATAGCTTCATAATTTTACCAATCCTAATGATTTTATAAATCCTAATTTTACCAATCCTCATACATCTATTATATCATATTTAACTGGCTTATGTTCTGCAGGTTGTCACATGTATTGAAATAATAACTATACAAAGAAGCATGATGGAATGAATGTTTATTTTGCTCTAAAATGCAATTTGAGTTGTGGACTTTTTTTTTCTACAAAATACAATGTTTAATGGGCTTTGCTCATGTTGAGGTCCTTTAAGGGACCAGAACTTGGTGGTCCAGAGTCGACGGTAAGAAAGTAAAGGAGAGAAAGAGGCTGATATTCCTTGGTTTATGCAGAAATCCAATAAAGTTCCTGACACGGGGCTTGCTCTGTTCATGGAGGCCTCAGGAGCCCTCTTGATGGGGCTGAAGGCGCAGAGCACCTTCTCGAGAGGTCTTAGAAGCCTGGGCAGGAAAGTGAACTCAGAGGGCCTCTGCACTCCAAAGAAATAGCCTGAGAGAGAGGGAGAGAGAAAGAAAGAGAAAGAAAGGCATGGGGACCAAAGCTCTGATGGAGCAAAGGTGTTTTAATCAACATGGTGTAGGCATATATACTGTAGTTATTCTCAGCAAAGATATTAAAATTCCAGACTTACAAAACATAAGTGATCCATATTAAAGAGAGAGAGAGTTGTAAATAATCACTTTTACCGTATGGTTCACAAGAAGGAAGAGGGTACTTATCACGATGTATATTAAAGTATTGAAAAACTACTGAAGGAAATGCCTGGATTCCTCAGCCCCAGGAGAGGCTTGCCTCTCCTCTTAATTCCTGAATATTCAGGAATTATGAGGGAACAGAGGATTCCTGACAGATCCAAAACAGCACACAGGAAGCCTCCTGTTAAATGCTTCCTGACACCCTCATAGCTCAGTCGGTAAAGAATCTGCCTGCAATGCAGGAGACCTCTCGTTCAATTCCTGGGTCAGGAAGATCCCCTGGAGAAGGAAATGGCAATCCACTCCAGTATTCTTTCCTGGAAAATCCCATGGACAGAGGAGCCTGGTGGGCTACAGTCCATGGGTTGCAAGAGTCAGACATGACTTAGCGACTAAACCACCACCACCACAATGTTTAATGATGTATATGAAATAGGATTTTTCAAGAAAATATTGGTCTAAAACTCCTTATGTATAATTTTGAAATTAAAAAACTCTCTGAAAAGTTTGTTGATAAATTTGTGACAAACTTTTTCGGCAGCAAAACCTCACTAGAAATGACATGAAGTTTAACATAGAACTTACTTATCCCACTTAGTGTCAATATTTCATGGCAGAAATATTAATATTTGATATTCATGCTGCCTCTGTAAAAAAATTAATAAAGACCTCAATTAAATAGACTTGAAAAACCAGAAGGGGGAGCTCTCACACCCTGCAACAATAGCAGAGCCCATAAAGAAGAAAGTCATTTTTTTTTCCTGGCAAAGACTCAGCCACGGAAAAGCTGAGTACTTTTTGTTTAGTATACCCCTCTCGAGTTCCCTTTTCTCTATGAAAGCATTCTTCTTTCCTGTCAGGACTTGTAGGAGGCTCACCATGATCACAGACCTTGAATTGCATCCCTTTGATTCTGAATAAACCAGTCTTTGCTGGAGAAATATCTGGCAGTCTACTATTTTAGGTCAGAATTTCATATACCATTTGAGGGTGTCATGTAATACAGTAGTCTGTTACTTTACTAGCATCTAAAAAATTCTGAATTCAAAACATATCTGACCCATAATGTTTCAGGTAAACTATTTTGGGCATAGTTTCATCACAGTTACTCTTGAATGTGGGAAAATTTTAATATAATTTGTCAGGCAACACTGGTATGTGTGTGTGTCCTTTTAAAAATTAATGTAAATATTTTCCCCACAATTGTGAAAACATTAGAAGCATTTTTTCACATGCTGTTACTATATGAGATACAGATATATTATCTATCAAAGATATCCCTTTTTTTCAGAACTCATAATTCTGAATCCTCTACCAAAATTGCCATACTTCTTCAAGTGCTGTACTTGATATGCCACTTGTGTTCAAGAAAGAGCACTTGACTAGGTCTTCAGCCTAGGATCTTTTGGTCTACCTCCATTTATATTCCAGTGAATTATTTGGACTATGAATAATGTCCTATAGGGCCACCCAAGATGGACAGGTCATGGTGGAGAGTTCTGACAAAACGTGGTCCACTGGAGAAGGGAATGGCAAACCACTTCAGTATTCTTGCCTTGAGAACCCCATGAACAGTAGGAAAAGGCAAAATGATAGGATACTGAAAGACGAACTCCAGGTCGGTAGGTGCCCAATATGCTACTGGAGACCAGTGGAGAAATAACTCCAGAAAGAATGAAGGGATGGGGCCAAAGCAAAAACAATGCCCAGTTGTGGATGTGACTGGTGATGGAAGTAAAGTCCAACGCTGTAAAGAACAACATTGTGTAGGAATCTGAAATGTTAGGTCCATGAATCAAGATAAATTGGAAGTGACCAAATAGGAGATGGCAAGAGTGAACATGGACATTTTAGGAACCAGTGAACTAAAATGG
This sequence comes from Bos grunniens, assembly GCF_055505025.1. Classification (NCBI taxonomy): domain Eukaryota; kingdom Metazoa; phylum Chordata; class Mammalia; order Artiodactyla; family Bovidae; genus Bos; species Bos grunniens. The sequence goes on along the minus strand of NC_141176.1, from coordinate 1,879,749 downwards.
ACCAGAATGGGTGAACTTAATTCAGATGACCCTTACATCTACTATGGACAAGAATCCTTTAGAAGAAATGGAGTAGCCCTCATAGTCAACAAAAGAGTCCAAAATGCAGTACTTGGGTGCAATCTCCAAAATGACAGAATGATCTCTGTTTATTTCCAAGGCAAACCATTCAACATCACAGTAATCCAAGTCCATGCTCCAACCACTAATGTTGAGAAGCTGAAGTTGAACAGTTCCATGAAGACCTACAAGGCCTTCTAGAACTAACACCAAAAAAAAAAAAGGATGTCCTTTTCATCATAGGGACTGGAACACAAAAGTAGGAAGTCTAGAGATACCTGGACTAACAGCCAAGTTTGGCCTTGGAGAAGGAAATGGCAACCCACTCCAGTACTCTTGCCTGGAAAATCCCATAGATGGAGGAGCCTAGTAGGCTTCAGTCCATGGAGTCACAAAGATCACAACAAATCAGACACAACTGAGCGACTTCACTTTCTTTCTTTCTTGACCTTGGAGTACAAAATTAAGCAGGTCAAAGGCTAACAGAGTTTTGCCAAGAGAATGCAGTGGGTCATAGCAAACACTGTCTATAAACAACACAAGAGCTGACTCCACATGGACATCACCAGTCAATATCGAAATCAGATTGATTATATTCTTTGCAGCCGAAGATGGAGAAACTCTATACAGTTAGAAAAAAGAAGACCAGGATCCGACTGTGACTCAGATCATGAACTCCTTATTGCAAAAAGTTATTTGGACAACCTAGAATAAAACTCAGTGTACTTGTAAGTCTCAGCGGTAGAATGAAACTTGGTAGAAGACCCTTTATAGTGTAGCAGAACTGGCTGGTTATAGTGGAAGTTCATAGAATACACCTTAGTCGGGGAGTACAGCTTTGGAGATGGCAGTTGGAAGTTTGAATCTCATGTCCACTACTCCCTGATGAGGCATTGTTTACAGATGAGCCTCAATTCAGGGGGCATGATAATCATACTCACCTGAGAGGTTGGTTGTGAGACTTAGTAGAAACAGATACATATCAGATGGTAACTGCTCTTGTCCAGTCCAATCATCCAGTGTCTGACATTTTAAAAAATTGAGGTATAGCTGATATAACATTATATTAGCTTCTGTTAACTGATATAACATATGTCAGCAAAACACAATGATTTGCTATTTGTACATATTGCAAACAACACGTCTAAGTCATACCCATTACCTTCTCTTTCCAGTGATGAGAACTTTAAAAAATTTCTCTTACTACTTTCAAATATACAATACATTATTAACTATAGTCACTATGGTGGACATTAAACCTCCATAACTTCTTCATTTTATAACTAGAAGTTTGTACCTTTTGACCAACTTTGTCCATCTAATCCCTTCCCCCTCACCCCCCATTTCTGGCAACCACAGATATATTCTCTGTATCTGTAAGCTTGCTTTTTCTTTTTCCTAGATTCCACATATAAGATAATATTCAAGCAGTGCCTGGCATTCTTGGCTCTAAACTGAGTCCTCTCACATGCTCAATATCAATGATGCCACATATGTGAAAACTGTCCCCTACTTAGCGACCACAGGATTTCTCTTCCCTCTCAAATCTACTGTCTGTCATACTTTATGCTCCAAGGACTCACATGTTGCCACTTACTCCCAGTCCTTTACTGCCTGAATATTCTACATGTTTTCTACTGCCAGTTTCAATTTTCTGCTCTGTCTCTTCACTCATTGAGTGTCCTTAGCTTTTTTCTCCCTGGTGAGGGTCAAAAGAAGAACTAATAAAGTTTATTGAATAAATTTCAGGAGAAAAGTCTTAATTCTGCTTTATAAGCCAAAATAAAAATTCTCGAAGTGTACTGTGCTATAGTACAATTTAATAAATAGCAAGGCAGTTGTTGACAGATTTTTAAAGTACTAAACAGCAACTTTTGTCTTTTGAGAATTTATTTAACTAGCACTTTCTAACAATATATGAAAAACTTGATTCTATTATTAAACTCATGCAATTTCACTTAAAATTATGACTTTTTAAATGCACTGTTCTAAAGTGGCTAAATGCAATTTAGTTTCTTATAAACTCTAATTATATTTTAAGGAATATAGAGGCAAAAATAAATTTTAATTTCCATACCTTCTGTAAAATCAATTAAAAAATACCAAAGAAAATTATGGAGATATACACTTGTGTATAGAGACCAAAATCTTGCTCTACAGCTAAATGTTGAAACCCTAGTTTTCCAACTAACATTGTTGTTTTAGTAAGAATAAGAGAAGTGCTAATGAATCCATTTATCCATCCATCCATCCATCATTTTATTCATTCAGTCACTAGTTAAAACTTAGCTTACTTTTAAGACTGCTAGATTATAAAAGAATTAACATTATGAGACTATCCTTACAAAGTTTAAGAAAGGAGATGAGGTATGGTGCAATTGAGGAAGAGTAGATTTCTTAGAACTTGGTGGTAGCAACTGGAAAGTTAGAGGAGGCAGTAGGACAGAAAAAAAAAAAAAAATACATGGGCTTTGAAACTAGAAAACCTGAGTTAAATTCCTGTGGTACTCTTTACTAGTTGTGTGATCCAGGGCAACCTGCTTAAACTCTCCAAGCATTACTTACTTTGCCTGTAAAATGGGAGATATAGATTTACCTCACAAGTTTGTTCTGAAGGTTAATTAAATTAAAATAAGCAAATCACAGTACTTTGCATATACTGTCTCAATAAATTCCATTTCTACCCCACTCATCTGATATTTTTAGTTCTGATTTATTTTGTTTTAAATATCTAGCTCTCTGGATTAATTCATTTATTGAGTCATTTAAGCATTCATTGTTTAAACATACAATATGCCTGGCACTGTGATAGGTGCTGGGAATCCAAAGATAAATAATTTGAAATCCCTCCTGCTGGTTATAATTACTTACTAGAGGACAAAGACCAATAAATAAATCAATATTGTAGAGGTTAATAGAAGAGTAGAACTGTGTTGGGATCCAGAAGAGATCACATTGCCCCTGTATGGAAGGTGGGAGCAGGTATATGTGGCTGCCTTGGCAACTGCTACTCCATAAATGTCTCCAAATGGAGACTTTCTTCAATCAAGTAGTCCTAACACTTCTTTAGACACCCTCCCATTTATTAGGCTCCATTGAAAAGTGATAAGGAAGTCCCAATGCTGACAACAGGGGGTGGTAGAATTGCAAAGTCCAAGTCAGTTCAGTTCAGTTCAGTTCAATCGTTCAGTCGTGTCCGACTCTTTGTGACCTCATGAACTGCAGCATGCCAGGCATCCCTGTCCATCACCAACTCCTGAAGTCCACCCCCAACTCCTGAAGTCCACCCAAACCTATGTCCATTGTGTCGGTGATGCCATCCAACTATCTCATCCTCTGTTTACCCTTCTCCTCCTGCCCTCAATCTTTCCCAGCATTAGCGTCTTTTCCAATGAGTCAGCTCTCTGCACCAGGTGGCCAAAGTATTGGAGTTTCAGCTTCAACATCAGTCCCTCCAATGAACAGCCAGGACTGATCTCCTTTAGGATGGACTGGTTGGATCTCCTTGCAGTCCAAGGGACTCTCAACAGTCTTATCCAACACCACAGTTCAAAAGCATCAATTCTTTGGATTGGACTACTGGAAAAACAATAGCCTTCACTAAATGGACCTTTGTTGACAAAGTAATGCCTCTGCTTTTTAATATGCTGTCTAGGTTGGTCCTAACTTTCCTTCCAAGGAGTAAGCATCTTTTAATTTCATGGCTGGAATTACCATCCACAGTAATTTGGAGCCCAGAAAAATAAAGTCAGCCACTGTTTCCACTGTTTCCCCATCTACTTCCCATGAAGTGGTGGAAACAAGATGCCATGATCTTCGTTTTCTGAATGTTGAGCTTTAAGCCAACTTTTTCCCTCTCCACTTTTACTTTCATCAAGAGGCTCTTTAGTTCTTCTTCACTTTCTGCCATAAGGGTGGTATCATCTGTACATCTGAGGTTATTGATATTTCTCCCAGCAATCTTGATTCCAGCTCGTGCTTCCTCTAGCCCAGCGTTTCTCATGATGTACTCTGTATATAAGTTAAATAAGCAGGGTGACAATATACAGTCTTGATGTACTCCTTTTCCTATTTGGAACCAGTCTGTTGTTCCATGTCCAGTTCTAACTGTTGCTTCTCGACCTGTATACAGGTTTCTCAAGAAGTAGGTCAGGTGGTCTGGTATTCCCATCTCTTTCAGAATTTTCCACAGTTTATTGTGATCCACACAGTCAAAGGCTTTGGTGTGCCCTTAGGTCAGTGATTTAGACTCTCTGAGCACGTTTCCTCACCTGAGGATAACTGCACCTACCTCTCTGACCACTAAATGAAAAAAAAAAATTATGTGAAACATTGAACTCTGTTGTTGGCACATGTTAAATAGTCAATATTAGCTGCTAAGAATTCTTGTGAACATTAAAATATATGGTTTTCTTTTTAAAGTATAATGTCAAAAATAAAAGACTCATTCAGCCCTGTTACTCATAAGTTACCTGCCCTCCCTGTGTGACACACTACTACTTTCAGACAGTGGCTTAGTTGCAGCAGCAAGAGGACCCATTTGGAAGGCTCTGCCATACGCTGTCCTTACAAACTCACCTGCAGAAAGTTACCCTGCAATAAAGTGGAAAGCCGGTCATATTCAGGGTAGTTTGAGGAGCAGAAGGCTCCATGAATGATGCCTCTCTGAAGGACATAGCTGCGTTTTATTTTATTTTTATTACATTTTAGCTGTGCCGGGTCTTCATTGCTGTGGAGGCTTTTCTCTAGTTGCGGGGAGCGAGGGCTCCTCTTCGTCGTAGAGCACAGGCTCTAGGGCACACCGGCTCCAGTCTTGCAGCTCCTGGGGGACAGCTCTAGTGTGCTGTCTCAGTAGTTGTGGCACACTGGCTTAATTGCCCCACAGCATGTGGAATCTTCCAGGATCACAGATGGAACCTGTGTGTCCTGCATTGGCAGGTGGATTTTTAACTGCTGAGCCATCATGGAAGCCCCCATAATTGTGTTTTCATTCAAAGTTTAGTTATGAATATTCTGAACACTATTTCCCGGAAGTCTCTATAATATACCATCTTTTGCCACCTCATGTGAAGAGTTGACTCATTGGAAAAGACTCTGATGCTGGGAGGGATTGGGGGCAAGAGGAGAAGGGGATGACAGAGGATGAGATGGCTGGATGGCATCACTGACTCGATGGACATGAGTGTGAGTGAACTCCGGGAGTTGGTGATGGACAGGGAGGCCTGGCGTGCTGTGATTCATGGGGTCACAAAGAGTCGGACACGACTGAGTGACTGATCTGATATGATCTGATCGGAAGCTTAACTTTGTTTTTTATTTTCCCCTGCCTCTTGGCACGATGACTGATACATAAAAGATGTCCCCAAATGATGGTTAAATGTAAAAGTAAAGTTATACATACAAAATGCAACCTGCACCTCAGCCATGCTCAGGAATAATTTATTTGAAAATAATTTTTTAAAATCACTTTTTAAGTTGAAGTATTTAAATGCAGACATGTCACTCTCTGGTGCCAGCTGGTGTTCTGTTTCCTTGGCTTTGTTTTCCACATCTCCAGTGACGAGGACGTGGGCTCAGACACACACATACTTGTTCTTTGTTGTTTTAACAGCACCTGGTGCTGGTGGTTTGAGGTTTGGCTTTGGTTTTCCGTGTCACAGAGTCGACTCTGGGACTATAGTACCATTCTGAGCTCAGAGGGAACAGGGGACAGGGGCCAAAACCCGAACTCGCGCATAATCATCAGCTCCCTCCTCTCAGGAGCTCACACAATTCGTGGATGTGGAGAAGACTGGCACACCTTTTGGCTGTATTAGGCTGTAATTCATCTTCAGAACCGAAGGACTCCAAATGTAAAGGTCAGACTACTCGGAAGCTGCCTTGGCATCTGACAAAATGATTCTGTGTCCCAGGGCATCTATCAGCCCTCCAGGTGGGCCTGAGCAATCCATTGAAAATTTCACGATCCCCGCCCCCGGAACATGGTTGTGAGTAGTATTGTATTATCCATTCTTACAGGCCATCAAACGCAGATGGGGCTTGATTCCATTCTCAAAGCAGAGGGAGGCTTTGGCTCATGTGCTGATTGTAGTCTACTCACCGCCCCCATCCACCTTCCAACCTCCTAGGCGCAGGACCCAGGTGGGTCCCTGACGGGACAAGCTTTTCTTGGCACTGACAGCAAAGGCTTCCGGCGCTTTCCATTTGTCGCTTGACAAAGGCTGCAGCCGGTGTGCAGTCCAAGGGTCTGGCTTGACAGCGCCGTGTGCTGTGGGTTTGTGGTTTGCCTTCACTTGTTTTCGCCGTGTGTGGGAAGCTCTCCTGGGAAAGGAGGCCGCGCCTGGGCATGCCAGACTGCTCAGTGATCTTCCGCTGTGGGTCTGAGGCCAGCTCCTCCAGCACGGGGAGAGAGGCCAGGCTTTCTGAAGAGGCTTGCAACCTGCCAGCTATTTTCAAAGGCACTTTGGTGTATGTTCTCTTCTCTAATTGTCAAGTCTGAAGGTGACAAGTTGTTTTTCATTCATTATTTCTTTCCCTTCTTCTTTCTTTCTGCCATGGAATTGTAAGTCCCAATTTAGCATTTTCTGATTATATTCCCTTTGTCAAAGTTGCAACATAACCTTTCAGATCTGGCAGTATCACCTGTTAACATGTCCTTATGAGTAAGTACTTGTTAATGGACTCCACTCCCCTCTTCTCTCCCTGTTCAGGATTTTATTTCATCTAGAATATGTCTTTTATTAACATCAGAAATTTAATTATGTACATATTTGAAACCTGAAGCCATTAAGTCTACATATCCCTTGAAAATGCTGTTTGCTAGATGTGCAATCACAATGAATGTGCAAAATGGCACACAGTTAGCTTTTAAAGCTCCCCTTAAAACAGGCTGAGGGACTAGCTTTTTAAGAATAGAGAAAACTGAAGCGACTTAGCAGCAGCAGCAGACATTAGAAGAAACAAGGAAAATACATGAAATAAGTGAGGAATGGAGTTAAGAGCATTATATTCAAAGGGAAGATATTGGAGAGAGAGAGATGTGAAAAGGAAGGAAGGAAACAGAGACTTTTCAGTGTGAACACGAGCGATTCCTCTTGCTAAGGAAGGCAGAGGCTGCTGGCTCTTCCTCCTCTCTTGCATCTCCTGGGGCTTATCTATCCCAAGTCAGTGTGTACATAATCATGCCCTACTTGTGAGCATGTTTACCTTTATGTGTTTAATTTTACACTTCAATTATCATCATGATTTATCCCACCGGACTACAGTCTCCTCAGGGGCAGGAATCATGACAAGTTTCTAGAATAGAAAGGGTTAGCTGTTGAGAGGGTAACGACGTCTGGTGGATATGACCACCCTTCAGAGGAGGACTTCTCTCCTGGCTGACAGTGCTGGCAGTCAGCTGCTTCAGCGCTCAGCCCATCTGAGATCATGGTCACGTCTGTCCTGGGTGGCCATCTCCAGTGACTGAGCCACCATCCTGGGTTGACTGGGGGATTCTGAAGGGCTGCTTTAGTTTTGGAGCTTGGCATGGCTAAGCTCTCAAGGGCCTGCATCACCACTGACTTCTCTCTGAGTCCACTTCTGTTTCCTCTCCTCACTTCCCCAGATGTGTGTGCCAAGGGCACTCACCAATGAAAGTATCTGTGTCCTGGAGAACTCAGCCTGCAATTACTTTTAGCTGAGGATACAAAATAATTAGGCTGTTGAGGTAGAGACTTTAGGGGGAAGTATTTTAATATTTTACATAGTGTGTGGTTTTAGAGGAGTATAACAAAAAAAGAAAATCTGGTAGAAAGAATCAAGGAGTCCCCAGACTTGGAGCTCTATTAAGAGCAGAGTGTGTGACCTTGGGATGGTCACAGCATGCCCTGGGCCTTCCTCTTCTTCAAAGGGAAGGAGTTGGAACAGAATATCCCCAAAGTTCCTCCCTTAGAAGCTACAACTTGGCTGTGAGCAAAGGGTTTTCAAAGATAACTTCAAAACTGTACAGCCAGGTGCAAACCTGAAGGAAAAAATGTGCCATTCAGAGTTGGAGGTAGTGATGTAACATCCCGCTGAGACTGTCATTCTGACAACTCACAAATGTGTGTGAAGAAGAGATTCCTTTGATGGCTGCTTGTCTAGAGATAACAGACACCTTTCAAAAGGAGAGGAGAGAGGATGAAGAGGGCATGGACTGGCAGACAGTGGGAATTAGGATAGAAGCATCATGGGAGAGTAAACCAGGTATTAGAAAACATCATCACTGACATTTAAAATGAAGAGATTGACAAGGAGAAACACTTTGTAGTCACGAAAGTAAAACTTACTGCAAATCAAGAAGTTTGGCCCCAAATGAAAGTTTGTATCTTATTCAGTTTATTTCATTTTGGTTGCAGGATTCTCTGGCTTATAGGTTAACTTTAATTAAAACAATCATCATTCACCAAATAATTAAATGCCTTCATTTATCAGCCAGGCTTCTTTGATGCTCTTGATAAAGGAACAAAATAACAAAAAATGAGTTTATGGTCAAGCTAGAGGATGTCTCACAGAGTAGAAGGCAAAGCTGAAACCAAGCAGGTCTCCAGGACAAGACTCATGGAAGTTCCAAGGGTCTAACAGCAAGAGAGAGGATTTCCTGGCATCCATGCTTCCAATGTTTGCACCCTGTGAAGATTTAACTTTCCAGGAAAGATGGGAAAGTGACTGACTTGAGTCACTTCTCACATCTTTGCTGGAAGGATAGAACCCCTTGACTGAGACCTACTAGAATTGCATGCACTCTGGCAGGGGCCACTACAAAGAAAGTCAAGGTTTTATAACCAAAAGAAAGGACAAAAGATGGATCCTTGGCCAGCAAAAGTTTCAGATGTCCTTCTGCCCCAGGTATTGCTCTAAGTGATGGCATATGTTGGTGAGAGGCATAGACATGAGCTCTGTTGGCAGGGAACAAAGAGTCTAGTAAGAAAGTATAATAGAGTATGATAGACACTGTTAGTTCACTACCACCATTCCCAGCCTAGTTTATCGTTGCTGCTTTTTGCACACTTCTGCTTGGAGAAGGAAATGGCAACCCACTCCAGTATTCTTGCCTGGAGAATCCCATGGACGGAAGAGCTTGGTGGGCTACAGTCCACAGGTAGCAAAGAGTCAGACATGACTGAACGACTTCACTTCACCATTTAACAAATACTTTCCCAATAGCCAAGAGGCATAGTTTTGGCCAGTATGTATGAACAGAAGTCTGCAAAAGGTTTAAGGGGAAAAAAAACCCCAAAACATTTGCTTTCTCTGATAAAAGGGACAAATGCACCTGGCACTGTCGTTTTCTCTTTCTCCTACTTGAGATGTGATGTCTGGTGCTATGGGAGCCATTTTGTGCCCATGGAGATGAAACAAACATCAGTTAAAATAGTGGAGAAGGAATGAGCAAGTCTAGAGCTTTAATAGCATCGTTAAGAGGCTTCTTGGTATTAGTATTTCACCTATTGCAGCTGAATGCATTTCTAACTGATATACAGAGAACCTAATTTAACCGTGGAGCCTGGGATGGAATTTTCAAGGAAGTAAATGGGATATCAAGAGCTTATCTAAGTGGCAGATGGGAATTGGAAGGAAAGATGAGCGTTTGTGGTGGTCTATGGATAAGAAAATCTGTACCCACTTCCTACATAATACCTATGGCCTAGATCAAGATAACTTTTCTCACTCTAGTCTTATTTTGCAGAATCCACCTTTACAGAATCCACCTTTGAAGAGTTTCCTCCTTTACTCTAAACTTAGGGAAAACGTGGCCTTTTTTATTCAAGGAAGATCCCTCTATTGCAGTCTGATGCAATTCTCTCCCAGTAATTCTAGGATTTTGTTGATTGTTCTTTCTGTTTTTATAGTGTCCCCTCCTCTACAACCTCCATCCTTATAGTTTGCCAATATTCTCGTCTCTCTCACATTAAAAAAAAAAAAAGCCTCTTCCATCTACTGCATTTTTGCCCCTTGGAAAGTTTACTCTGTCTTCTGTTTACCTCCTCCCTTCTCTCTGTACCTTACTGCCATTAGACAGCTCTCTTAACCACTGCATAAAACTGTTCGGAGAAAGGTCACTGTCATTAGAAGGTAATTTCTAAGAGGGCAGGTATCTTCTCCATTTTGTTCTCCCCTGTGTGTGTCCCCAGAGTAGTGCCAGTTACATAATACCTGCTCAAGAAATGAATAAAATGAATAAATATCTTTCTAATCAACAAAGCAAAGAACTCTGCCTTTCTTATCTTACTTAACTTCTCAGTAGCCTTATCATTTCCGACTACTTTCACTTTCTTGGTTTTTGTAACAATTCTTTTTCTTTAAACTTTTTGTTATAAAATTTAATAAATGAATATAAAAGTAAGAAAAATAAAATAATGAAGGCCTGGGTAACCATCACCCAGCTTCAACTTACAGCCGATCTTATTTCATCTAAACCTTCACTTCCTCTCTCTGATATTAATTTGACACAATTCAGATATCATTTCATGCATACATATTTCAGTTTATATTGCCAAAAGAAAAGAAATATTAAAAAAAACAGAACTGTAGTATCATTATACTAAAAATTAATGATAATTCCTTAGTATCATCAGCATCATTCTTTCTTAATTTTATTTTTAACTCTTGATTTTTTTTTTTTCAGATGGTGGGATACTGTTCTGTTTCTGGACCTTTTCTTACTGGTAAATTGGGGAGTTGGAGCCAGATATGGTCAGATTCCTCTATCGTCTTTAAAGACATCAGTTTAAGGAGTTCCATATCACTGCCTGATGAAAAGGAAGCTCTCAGGGCAAGCTCTGCCTGCAGCTTATCCACCTTGGCCATGCCCGGGCAGGTTTGTTAAATTCAGGGTGAACTTTTAGGCACCTTACCTGTTTTGGTCAGTAATAAGCTGCTACTTTCATCTTTAGTCATCTGACTCCTGTGCTTGCCTCCCAGTCAGTTCTGAACTCAGAAGGAAGAATGATGTTAAGTCCCATCAGCATAATGCTAATGTTATTTAGAAACATTGTGGTAAGCACCAGATGAAAGAGCTAAATAGTTGAAAGTCATTACTTCTGAGGAGGGGAGAATGCATAGAAAGTGGGTGGGAAACAAAGGACTTTTTTTTTTTACTGAAGCCTGTTATATGTGACTCTTTAAGGTATATACATGTCATGTGTTGCTAAGTACAAAAGTTGATGTAAAATATCACATCAAAACATATAAAATTTCAAAGCCCCCTCCTCACACCTGGCCTTACTTCTCTCAGGGAGGAAATCTAGGAGGACTTCTTCTCTCCTTGCTCCTCTCGCCCCAACCTAGGTGGTGTCCAGTCCTTGATGTGTCCTGTGCCCATCACCACTCTTGCATGCCCACCACTCTTGCCTTGTTCATGCCCCTAACTGTCTCTCTGCTGGACCATTGCATCACGTTCTCCATAAGTCATCTGTTATGGATTGAACTACATCCCCAGAAATTCCTGTGCTGAAGGTCCAACCCCCAGTACCTCAGATGTAACAGTATTTGGAGACTGAGCCTTTAAGGAGGTAAAGTCAAGTGAAGTCATATTTGTTGGCTGTAAGGGTTTCACCAGGGGAAGACTGTGTGAAGACAAAGAGAAGGCCATCATCACAATCCATGAAGATGGGACTCAAAAGCAACAGTCCTGCTGACACCTTTGATCTCAGACTTCAAACCTCCAGCACTGTGAGAAAAGAAATTCCTGTTATTTAAGCTGCCCAGTCTGTGGCACTTTGTCATGGCAGTCATGACCAGCTAATACATCATCTCCCTTCCTTCCTTGGCCATGGTCTGATTCATCTTCCAAAACAATGTGAAAGGAAGCCTCCAGTGATGCACATCTCCTCATTATTTCCCCAATTTTAATTCCTAAATGACTTCCTATCACTGCTAGTTAAAACCTGGTTCCTTAGCATGAGATGGAAAGTCCTCTCTTATCTTCTCTTGCCTGACTCTTCCTTTCTGAAGCCATAGTGAAGTACTTGTCCTCCTGAAGGTGTCACCTTAAGCTTTACTGTCTCCGCAGGTGTATCTTTCTTTCCCAGAACACCTTCATTCTTATCACTCCTCTTGTTACTAATTTCAAATCTCAGGTCAAGCCCCATTTCCTCTATGGAAACTTCCCTCCAGATAGAATTGACCTCTTCTTTCTCTTATGTTTCACTCTGGATGGTATATAGAATTCATCCTATATTTGTAGCATTTTTATTGCCATTATTTTATCTTATTCACCTAATCCTTAAAAGCAGAGACTATGTTGTGATGATGTACACTTACACTCAAGACTTAACATAATACCTGAAATATGCTAGGTGCTCAAAAAATGTTGACCAAATAAATGAATCTGTAAAGTTGAAATAATTATGTTAGTATAGCATACTTCAGGAAGTAATTCTCCTATAGTATATGTAGAAATTTTAAGCAATATAATTACAATGTAAGTAATTGTTTTTGAACTTTTAAAAATGAAATGATTGCTTAATGATGAGTTTGCACATACACTGATAACAAGTCATTTCTGACCCTTAAAATTCAGTTGGTTCTTCTTAAAACATGGAATCATGAAAACATATTGCTGAATATTAGAGATGATCTGATCCAAACCTTTCTTTTTATCAACAAGGAAATTGAGACACAGACTGCACACCACCACACAGCCCCATGCTACCACAGCAGGTCTCTTGATTCTCTGCCTGATACTCATCTGGCCTCTGATGAAAACAGAAACACTGCACTAGATTGGTCTGAAGGAAAGGGAATGTAAAAGTGAACGAAAAAAGCCACCCAATTTACATTTATAAAAGTAATAGACTCAGACTCTTAAATTGTTTCTAAATAAAATATTGTGAATGAACTTCATCCAATATTGATATATCCTTTGGCCATGGGGCATTTTTGAGTATTTATTTGATATTGTGAAATATTGCATTTGAATAATGTATAACAAGATGTTATCCAAATTGCCTTTGAATAATGTATAACAAGAAAGCTTTTCTTTATTCGTTTAATGCCTTATTTTCAAGAAACTACACCACAAGTGTCTTATGCACTTTGGGTTAGGTGTGGTTTGTTGGGTACATGCTTTTTCAATTAATCTTCACAATTTGGATACCACAGTAATGGTTTGAGCCTTAAGAGTAGTACTCAATAAGCCAAGGGCCAACTTCTTGACAAAGTAGCATATTTACATTATCTACCCATCCACCAGCACAATTTAGAAGCATCATTCTGGAAGTGAAGAATGAGTGAACTTGAAGTTGCATCTGTTGGTGGAATTCAGACATTTCTGAACTTTCAGAGGAGTGTACAGGGCCAGTAGCCCACATGCTTGTATATGCAGGCCTGTTGTGGGGCCATAGAGACAATAAGTGAAGTAAGTAAGTAAGTGAAGTCATTCAGTCTTGTCCAACCCTTTGCGACCCCATGGACTGTTGCCTACCAGGCTCCTCTGTCTACGGGATTTTCCAGGCAATAGTACTGGAGTGGATTGCCATTTCCTTCTCCAGCAGATCTTCCCAACCCAGGGATCTAACCCGGGTCTCCCGCATTGTAGACAGATGCTTTACCGTCTGAGCCACCAGGGAACAATGCATGGCCACAAATGAGAATGGTGAGCATTCTCTCCATTGCTTTAAAACCACCTCAGCAAGGGCCTCAGAGAATGTACTTTGCTACTTTGCAGATTCAAGAGATTTGTCTGTCCTTGGCACAGTCAGGGTGTCATTTTAATAGTTATGGGGCTGGCAGCAGGGGTGAGTGGGAGGTGCCGTCAAGAATCATTATGAACAACCATCAACAGTGCAAAGACCTGAAATGACTATTCATGAACTCATGGGAAACACTCCTGAAGACTTGCTCAAATGACTGTGAAGACTTTCAAAGGGTACAAAAGGTCCTATGTTGGTACAGTGGGATAGAACTCACTCAGTCATTAGCATATCTGTGCTGAGCACTCTTCTTAGGGTTGGAGATGCTTCAGTGAACAAAATTAGATTTATATTCTTGTGGAATTTACACACAATTTGGGCAAGATGGAGATAAGTGCAATGGGTTGAACTGTGTTCCTAAACTTTACATGCTGATCCCTAGTCTGATGGTATTTGACAATGGGGCCTTTTAGGAGGTAATTGTACTACACAAAATCATGAGAGTGGAGCCCCCATGATAGAATTAGTGCCCTTTAAGTAGAGACACCAGATTGATGGCTTCTTCTCTTTCCAGAAGTGAGGACACAGCAAGAAGACAGTGGCCTTCAAGCTAGAAGAGGGCCCTCACTTGGAATTCCCAGCCTCCAAAACTGTGAGAAATAAATTATTGTTTTTCAAGTCACCTAGTCTATAGTATATTTTGTTATGGCAGCCCAAACTGATTAATACAATAAATAATAAATATAATATTGTCTAGTTTGCTAGGCAGTGATATGTGCAAAAAATATTTTAAAGAGCAAAATAGTGAGATTCTGAGTGTATTTGTAGTGAAAGTAGGTGGTCAGACTATGAATCATTAAGAAGGGGATTATCTAAACAAAGAATTGGAGGAAGGAGGGAATTAGTCAAGCAGGCACCTGAGGGAAATGTGTTCTAGGCAGCAGGTGTAGCTAGAACAACGGCCCTATGGTGAGAATGTGGTTGGCATGGTCTAGCAACTTCAAGGAGGCCAGAGTGACCAGAGGAGAATGAACAAGGGGGAGAGTAGAAGGAAATGAGATCAGAAAAGTGATCTGGACCAGATCAGAATGCTTGTAGTCCTTTATAAGGATTTGCTCTGAGTGAATGGGGAGACTGTGTGGGGTTTTGAGGAGAGAATGACATGATTACATTTAAGAGGATCTCTTAGATTGCTGTGTGGAGAATAGTCTCCAGTCTAGGAGGTCAGCTAAGATAATACTGCAGTCACTTAGATGGAAGCTTGTGGTAGCATAGGAAGTGGTAAACAGTGGAAGTCTAAGAAATGGTTAGATTCTGGATATATTTTGCAAGTAAAGCTAAGACAATTTGTTGTTCTAGAGAGAGGAAGGGGTCAAGGATGGCTGACTAGAACAACAGGAAAGATGAAGTTGCCATCAAATGATTTAAAATATGAGTGGTGCAAATTTGGGGGGCTTCAGGAGTTTGGTTTGCCCATACTGACTTTGGAAAGCAAGACTTGATTTATTTCAGCTAGCATGAACTCCTGAGTACCTCAAGTGATGAGTCTTGAGGGAATCTGGGGTTACATTCACAATATTCCCTTAAAATAGCAAGTTCTGAAGGGATATTTAGGGAAATGGCCATGGTGACATGTTAGAAGATGGATGCCTCCATGACACGGTTTGATAAGTGGCTGCATTTTCAGCATCGGGCAACAACATCTCTCTCTACAACCTAAAGACTTTGCAAAAAGACTTTGCCTCTCCCTTTTGATGATAAGCTCCTTGAAGGCAGGGACCATGTTTTCTTTATTCTTATATCCCAAGAAATTGGCAATTTAAAGTCTAGAAGGAATGTAAATATTTATTGAATGAATAAATAAATGAATTTTTGTCTACACGAAAGTCAACTAATAATTTGCTTAAGTAAACTATTTTTTAAATATTTAAAATTATCCATCCCCTGGCATCACTGACTCAATGAACATGAGTTTGGGTAAACTCAAGGAGGTGGTGATGGACAGGGAGGCCTGGCGTGCTGCAGTTCATGGGGTTGCAGAGTTGGACACGACTGAGTGACTGAACTGCACTGAATCTCTCACTTAATGTCCTTAATTAGTTTCAATAAAACAAGCCATAAGGTAAAAAAAAAAAAATTAACATACCATCTGCTCTGTCACTCAGTCATATCCAACTCTTTGCGACCCCATGGACTGTAGCCTGCCAGGCTTCTTGCCCATAGAATTTTCCAGGCAAGAATACTAGAGTAGGGTGTCATTTCCAACTCCAGGGGATCTTCCCAACCCAGGCATTGAACCTACAGCTCCTGTGTCTCCTGCACTGGCAGACAGATTCTTCAACACTAGCGCCACCTGGAAAGCCCCAAATATTATTACTATATGCAAACATTGTGGATAAACAGTGTATTATCATATCCTACTGAAGTTTACCTCAAGAGAATCTATATGTTATGTGGCTGATAAAACAGATACTCTGCCTTGCTATTCAAAGTGTTGTCCTCAGACCAGTAGCAATAGCATCTCCTGGGAACTTGTTAGAGATGCTGACTCTCAGACTCCAATGTAGACCTGCTGAATCTGAATCTGAATTCTTTTTTGCTAAATCCTCAGGTGATTGTTTTGCCCATTAAAGTTTGAGATGCAGTGCTCTAGAGTAGGAATCAGCAAACTACCATCTGTTTTTGTAAATAAAGTTTTATTGGAACACAGCCATGTCCTTTGGTTAAGCATTGCCTGTGGCTATTAAGGTGCCACAACAGAGCTGAGTATACAGAGTTGCAACAAGGACCACATAGTCTGCAAAGCTGAAAATATTTACTATTTCACTCTATAAGAATCAGTTTGCAGACTCTCATTTTGGATTCCAGTGTCATTATGGAATACTTCCCTGACAGATCATATGCCCAAGTGTGAATGTTGTAGTCTAAATATAAATATAAAAATTTATTTCTTATTTTTTATTGGGAAAATTGTTCAATGAGTTTGAGTGAAAATTATGAATTCTTCTAAGGTAATTCTAGATAGTGTAAATACCATTCAAGTTCCAAAATTTTTTTATGAGTTTATCTTTTTCTGATTATAAAAATAATAGTTACTTATGATTGGAATTTTGAAAAGCACAGGAAGGATGAACAAAAGAAAGAAATACTCCCTAGCGTTTAACACACATATTTTTACATAAATTAGAATAATAATGTTATTGTATATTATATTCTGGCTTTTCACTTATTGTGAGTCTTTTCTCAAGATATGAAAAATTATTTTTAAACATCATGTTTAGCGGTGCCTAACCTTCCATCACATGGCAACTGCTTAGTTTTCTTAATGATTTTCTTATGGTTGGTTATTTAGATCAATGATTGTTTAAGAATGAAAATTTATGCTTATTATAAAATTGACTAGCAAACAATGTGCTCTGGCCATTCTGCTAACATGTACAGGGAAGCAGCAAAGGATAAAAGTCCAAATTAATTAGCCCTTTAGTATTGATGTATCTTTGGAGAAGGAAATGGAGAATCCCAGGGATGGGGGAGTCTGGTCGGCTGCAGTCTATGGGGTCGCACAGAGTTGGACACGACTGAAGCGACTTAGCAGCAGCAGCAGCAGCAGCATTGATGTATCTTTGCATGTACAGGAGAGAGAAATGATGAAGGAGACTTATAATTAATTGAACATGATGGAAAACAAAGATAAAAGTTGAATCCCCTTATAAAAAATTGTGTGATTTGTGAGAAATAGAGAAAGCATAGCAAACACAATGCAGTGAGGACAGTTTTGACACAACACAAATGAGAAGACATTAAGCCCTGAATTGTAAGATTAAAAAACAAGACTAGACTACCAACAGGCAATTAAAATATCATTTCCCAAATGACATGGTATTTACAGGCAAAATAGGCTATTTTTTCCTGTTGA
Source organism: Bos grunniens (assembly GCF_055505025.1). Classification (NCBI taxonomy): domain Eukaryota; kingdom Metazoa; phylum Chordata; class Mammalia; order Artiodactyla; family Bovidae; genus Bos; species Bos grunniens. Next base: position 1,862,118 of record NC_141176.1, on the reverse strand, counting down.
CAATACAGCATCTTGTAAGTTCGTGAGTCATCTCCAGGCCGTGGTTTGGGTACTTGAGTCAGGTAAATATGCTCACCTCACTTTGATGGATGTGACCCTTCTCTGAAAGAGCTCTGAAGGCAGTGCAGGGAGAGCAGCTGTGGACCGGCTCTGTGTGCCTCTGCTGTGCTGTCTCGCCTGTCTCGTGTGGTCTCTGTTGAGACTTGCTAGACCCACCCCTGCAGGGACAGCTGAATCTCTGTCCTAGGAGGAATTGTCATTGTTCACTGTGCTCCTTATATGGATTTACTTCTCTGCTCTAAACCTGAGACTACACTCCATCCTTACCCTCTGGAATGATCTTTTGGCTTATGCTCTCTGGTTGGACTTTAACCCCAGCTGGTTTACTTGGAATATTGACTCCCTGCTCGCTGCTCTAAACTCTCGACTCTGGACTCTTGTGATTTGTAGCGCTCACATGCCCCTCCTTGGAGAACCCAGTTTTCTGATGGGATTGTGGATCCTATAGCAGTTAATCTACAAAGTCTATAACCCTATGTCCATGGCCACCAACTGGCAATAAATTGTTCATGGCTTGCTGACTGACACTATCAGGATCAGAAAGATTTCTTCAGTCTGTTGTGTCACCATGAAACATAAACCAGAAGAAGGGAGTCTTCACTTGGAGAGACAGATGCAGAACTCTCCCGGGTCCATGTTTCCTCAGCGCTCTCAGTAGGAGGGTGTGGTCCTGCAGGGCTTAGAGAGTTTTAGTTTCCCAGGGCAGCAGTGAAAAAAAGTACCACCATCTGGGTGGCTTTAGACAATGGGAATTCATTCCCTGACAACTCTAGATCAAAACCAAGGTCTCGCCAGGGCTTGCTTCCTTTGAAGTATCTGGAGGAGGATCCTGCCCTACTTCTGGTTGCCCAAGGGTTTATTGGCTTGTGCGGCATAAATTCAATCTCTGCCTCTGTGGTCACGTGGCATTCTCTCCCTGTGTCTTTTCCATCTTTTTTTTAAAGGGACTAGTTGTAGGTGATTAAGGATTTACCCTACCCTAGGATGATCTCATTTTAACTAATTACATCTGTGAAAATGTGAAAGTGTCTGACTCTTTGCGACCCCATGAACTGTAGCCCACCAGGTTCCTTCTGTCGATGGAATTCTGTGGCAAAAATACTGGAATGGGTTGTCATTTTCTTCTCCAGTGTCCTGAAGTGAAGTGAAAGTTGCTTAGTCCTGTCCAACTTTTTGTGGCCCCATGGACTGTAGTCCATGGAATTCTCCAGGTCAGAATAGGGGAGTGGGTAGCCTTTTCCTTCTCCACCAGTGTCAAACCTGGGTCTCCTGCATTGCAGGCAGATTCCTTACTATCTGAGCCACTAGGGAATTACCTCTGAGAGGACTCTATTTATAAATAAGGTTACATTCTGAGGTATAGGGGGTTAGAAGTTCAGCATAGATTTTGAGGGGACAATTCAAAGCAAGGTAAAGTAAATGAGTGTGCAGGAAAATATGCCTTGTTTGCAGGCTGAATTCATAGGAGTATTCTTCACTTCTATGATGAAATAAGATCTATTCCATTTTTCTTTAAACACTCAATTCTCTTGTTCTCCTTTTCTTTTTCTTCCATGGGTATAGACAAATATTTCATTTTATTTTTATTGCTGCTATTAAAAAGATTATGATATAAAAAATTGAAAGTGCAGTAGTGAATGGCAACTAGCATGTGTCTCCATGTCAGGGAGACTTTAGAATGTAATGAAGATTTTGGCAAATTTGTGTGTGCACACATCTTCAAAGAAATAATTGCTACTCAGCTCCAGCAGATTCCTGCTAAAAATAAACATGGGTCCACTGATAATCTATTCTGTAAATGAATTATATATTCTATTCTATGAACTCAGGCATGTGCTATGTGTTACTTTCAGGCAGAAGCCTTAAGGACAGTGATGGTTTGATATGTTCTTTTTCCTTCCTTTCAAATCATGGGGACATGTTTTTGGATAGAGTCCTCTGTCAGTCTCCTTGGGTGATAAGATAAGCAGAGGCCATTTCAGCCCATTGAGAACTAAGTGTTTTTTTTTTTTTTTAATGTTGAGTTTATGGTCATTTATGTCTTAAACTAGCCCATCTTGACTGATATAAACCATACATTTTTATTTTTATGTGAAATCTCCTAGTTTTTACATATTGTAACCAATGTAAATTTCTAAAAATGGTATTTATTTTTTTAATGAAAATAGCAAATACCAGTTAAAAAGTTTCATGGTATAGAAAATGTATAAAGTGAAAGTCACTCAGTTGTGAGAAAATGTATGATAAAATAGAAAAATGTCTTGGCCCACCCTCTCCCATTCCTGAATTCTTCTCTGGAAGTGGGTCCTGCTCATCAGCTCTGTGTATGTTGTGCTCCTAGGGTTGCCCTCAGCACACCTGGGGTCGTCCCGTGTTAGGGGCCCTCTGTCCGGGTACCGCTCCTTCTGTGCCTTGTTCCCTCATTTGCTGAGCTGCCGTGCAGCTGTCACTGTCTTCTAAAGAAAGTGAGTGAGAGGGACATTTCTTGTCTTTGTATTTCTGAAGATTTCTATTTTCACATCTAAGTAGTTTGGTTCAGTTCAGTTCAGTTCAGTCGCTCAGTCGTGTCCAACTCTTTGCGACCCCATGAAAAAAAAAAAAAAAGAATTTGAATGTGAAAAATATTTTCACTCAGAGTTTTAAAGGCCATCTGACTGGATTTTAGCATCTAATACTGTTATTGAGGTGATCCTGATTGGAGGTGATTTGGATCCTGAGGTGACCCAAAGTGATCCTGATTTCTGTTTACTGATTCTTTGGGTGGTTTGAATATCTCTTCTAAAAGAGTTCTCTATTCTGGTTGTTCTGAGAGTTCACAATGATGTGTAGGACGTGGTTATCTTTACATTCGCCTGTGCCTGAAAACTCCTGAATGGAAAATTTTCCTATATTAATTTTTTGATAGTAATGCCCCCTCACCTCTTGGAATGTCTTTTTTTTCCCTAGAATCATTGACTGGGGTATGCCCTGGACCAATAATCTGACTTATCATTTCTTTCCTATTGCATAGCTCTGTATCTTTTGGTTCTGTTTTACTGGAGATTTCCTGGCTTTATTTTCCATCTCTTCTATAGATTTTTAGGGAAAATGTCATCTTTCATAATTTCTGATCTCTTTCTTGATCTCTGATTTTTCATTTTGACAACCATATATCTCATCTTTCTGTTTCTTCTGCTCCTCCCATTGAATTGTTTTCTGGAGTCCTTAATTTTTTAAAGTATTTTTATTTGTTTTGATCTCTTGAGTGTTGTAGGATTTTCTCAAATGCTTTGGTGCTCTTTGGCTGTCTATTGATACAGTGAAACACCGAGAAGCTGTTTGTAAGTAATATATACAAGGGTGGGTTTGCTGTGAGGTTAGTGGGAAATGAGCTCTTCAATGTTAACACCATTATGTGTTTCCTTTGAGGTAGTTCAGGTTTCCAGAGAAGACTTCCTAGCTATATGAGTCTGGCTGCTGTTGCTCCAGGGCTAGGCAGGAGAAGAGAAGAGGGCTTTAGACTTCTCAATAGTTCTGTTTGTAAACTTTCAATCAATCCTCCTGCCTCAGCCCTCCACTCTTGGAATGTGCTAGAGTCTAGAATGGCTCAGACTCAATTCTCCAAAAGAGTGAACATTTAGTCTTCTTTGGGGGTGAAAATAAAGGGAATTGCCTGGCCACACAGACTGGGAAAGGGGCTTGAAGGTCCAATTGCTCCTGAAAGAGGCTTTCCACTCATTCCAATATTAAGCCTTCAAAGTGTACTCTCAACTCTGTTATTTCTGAGACTTTCTAAATTTCCAAAAAGCAGATTGCATGATATTACTATTGCCCTGAGAAGACACTTAAGTTTCAGCCTTCTCTTTGCTAGGTTAGTTGTGTTGTGGTGGTGGTTTTTGTCACTAAGTTGTGTCTGATTCTTTTGCAACCCCATGGACTATAGCCCGCCAGGCTCCTCTGTCCATGGGATTTCCCGGGGGTGAATACTGGAGTAGGTTGCCATTTCCTTCTCCAGAGGATCTCTCCAATCCAGGGATTGAACTTGCATCTCATGCATTGCCAGGTAGATGCTTTACCACTGTGTCACCTGCTAAGTTAGTTATAGTTCCTCAACTCACTTTTTGTCTTCCAAAATTTTGTTGGCACATCTTATACTCCATCACCACTCTCTTTCTGTCCTCTTAATCATCAGGGTTCACACTATTTTTATTACTTTTCTATCACTTTAGTGACATTTCATGAGGGAGTGGTGATAAACACATGTGTTTGGTCTGCCATGTTTAACCTTAACTGAATTTAAAAACAAATAAACCAGAACCATTCACTGTCTGGGCCTCCTTATCTTGTGGGCTGCCAGTTTGTGGTATCAGGTCTAAATTAATCTTTTGTTTCTACTGAACTTTATCTCTGATAAACATGACTCTAGGTAAGTAACATAAATTGGAATCTAGAGGTTTCAATATCCTTGAAGTACTTGTTATATGGGTTGCTGGTCTGTTTTCTCTGTTGCCTTTAATGTCTTATGTAAATATACCTATTAGGTGAAGAATCTTCAGTTCTCACATCAGCATCTTTGACATTCAGAAATAAACAGCATCCCTTGAGTGTCTGGAATAATTGGGATCAATTGGATTCTACAGCTATGGATGCTTTTATGTTGAGAATCTCTGTACCCCTGAATGATTAGCAAGGCTTAGCTAATGCTCGTCTTGTTCCTGTGTCAGTGGAAGTTCATGGTAATGGAATTTGACTGGTTTAATGCTAATGAATCACACGCCATGGCCAGGTGCCTGTCTTTTGTCTTAAACACTAAAGTCAGACTTAGAGCTTTGTTTGTTGTTAAGCAGATGCTTTGCCTCACCACCTGTCTTTCAGTTGCAGAAAATACATTTCATTGCAAAATTAAATCAGTATGGTTGTCTAATTAACTGCAAGAATCTGGACAAATTCTTTCCCTCTCTTCTCCTTTTATTTCATAATCCTATTCAAAACCACATCCCAGGAGGAGAGACAGCATGTCCTCATCAGCTCAGCCAGCCTTTTGTGAAGCAGGACTTCTTTTGTTCCAGGCTCTGCTGCCTTAGCAAGGAGGCAAGAATGTGAATAAGGGTCTGATCTGCTCTCACATCCTGACTTCCTAACCCATGAGGCCTGGAGATCCCACTTCATCAGGAATCTGTCTGAGAAGAGGTCTCAGAACACTTGTGACCAGTGTCAACTGGCCAACCCGGTTTTCCCAGGAGTCAGGAGTACCTTGGGACCATCAGCGCTAAAACTAGCAGAGGTTAGTCAGCCTGGCAGTGTCAGGCCAGGCATGACATGTGCCCTTACAGGCTGAAGATTTTCCTGAGTCCTGCATGAGGTGGATGGACACTTGTGTAGAACTGGAGAGACTGGCATTAGGAAGACAAAGACCAAGCCACCCACTGCTCAGCTCTCTAGCAGGTCTGCGCAGGGGTGGCCTTGGGCTGTTGGATGCCTTCAGCTGTCCCCCACGTGGAAAGCTCCATGCTTGCTCACTTCAGATCCCATCACTTGCTCCTTGGTCCTTTACAGGATGTGTGGGATGGGCTGTGGTTATATTTCCCAGAAAGAGGCATAGCAACTACATACAGAGTAAGAGCAAATAATTTAAGAAAACCCATTGCTGTGAATTCTTATCCATATGTTTTGATGGATTTGAGCTCTTTGAGAATCATGCATTTACTAACTGCTGCTGCTGTTGCTGCTAAGTCGCTTCAGTCGTGTCCGACTCTTTGCGACCCCATAGACTGCAGCCCATCAGGCTCCCCCATCCCTGGGATTCTCCAAGCAAGAACACTGGAGTGGGTTGCCATTTCTTTTTCCAATGCATGAAAGTGAAATGTGAAAATGAAGTTGCTCAGTCATGTACGACTCTTTGTGACCCCAGGGACTGTAGCCTACCAGGCTCCTCCGTCCATGGGATTTTCCAGGCAAGAGTAGTGGAGTGGGGTGCCATTTAAGAAACAAACGGCAGGGATCTCCTGCTCTGACCTTCTCCTTCCTCACCAAGCCCACCTCACTCCACTATACCTGACTCCTCTACACCAGGCTCCAAGGCAGGAAGTTCTGTCAGTCTGTCAAGAAAGACTTTTTTCAGGACGGATGTGGCTCACCACCACCATCACATCATTGACCACTTGGGCTCCCCTTTTCAGGAGTTGTTCTGGCCACAGGCTGTCCCAGTGAGGTGTTGGAGCTAAGAGTGACCTCCCAGGGAGCACTCTTGCCTGGGGCCAGGTCTGCACGGCACGGATTTTCTGCTTCTCTCCATCAGAGCAGGGAGTCACATCTGATGTGGTGGTTTTGCTCTCATTACATTAGTTTCTCCTAAGGCTCATTCAGAGACAGGGACTTAATTATTACTGGCTTAGTTTTACTATCATACCTAGGAATTAAAGCACTTTTATAACTGGTCATGCTAACCAGTTCCAAATGCTCTCTGATTCACTGCAGTAATCTAAACTATAATAATCAGAATATAATAAACATGAATCTTATACTTTCTTACCCCACAGTGTGATAATCATAAATAGAACTTAATAAATCACCTGTAAAGAGATTAACGCTAGACAATGTATTATTGTCAGAATACATTCTTAATTGTTTGATCTGTCCTATGAATTAAAAGGAGAAACTGAACAAACATTTACTGAACATTCTTTACATGCTAAACACTATTATTTAAACAGTAGCACTGTCATATCCCCATCTTGTATGAGTGGTTGAGTGATTCACACATGACCACACACTTAGTAGTGTAAGAGCTCTGCACCTCCTCTCACAGGCCTACCGCAAAGCTGATCTACAGCATGCTGAGTGGTGCTAGCCCTCCTCCTTGCTCTATTTTTGCATGACCCTAACACACTCAGATGGTAAAGAATCTGCCTGCAGTGACCCGGGTTCAACCCCTGGGTCAGGAAGATCCCCTGGAGAAGGGAATGCAACCCACTCCAGCATTCTTGCCTGGAGAATCCCATGGACAGAGGACCCTGGGTGGCGGGGGAGGGGCAACTATAGTCCATGGGGCTGCAAAGTATTCGACATAACTGAGCAACTAACTCTACTAACATGAAGTATGTGAGGAGATCAGGGTTCTTCCCAATAGAAGTTTGAGAGAAAGAGGAAAGGCAGTGGGAAGAAGATGGCAGCTGGAAAGCTTAATTCTGTGTAAGCCAACTTGTCTGGGCTAATGGATGCTTGCATAGCCTGTAAACATTATTCCTGGGTGTGTCTGTGAGCATGTCTCCAGAACAGTTTAGCAATTCAGTCAATAGATGTGGGTGGGAATCTAATCCACGGAGGGTCTGAATAGAACTGGAAGGCAGAGAAAGGGTCAATTTTCTTGAGCTGGGACATCCACCTTCTCCTGCCCTTGGATGTCAGTACTTCAGATTCTTGCATGTTGGACCCAGACCTGGACTTACACAATTACCCTTCTGATTCTCAGGCCTTTGAACTGAATTACTCTGTAAAAGGGTCTTCCCAGGTGGTGCTAGTGATAAATAACCTGTCTACCAATGCAGCAGACATATGAGATGTGAGTTTGATCCTTGGGTCGGGAAGATATCCTGGAGGAGAGCAGGGCAACCCACTCCAGTATTCTTGCCTGGAGAATTCCATGGACAGAGGAGCCTGGCGGGCTACAGTCCGTTGGGTTGCATAGAGTCAGACACAACTGAAGCAACTTAGCAGGCACTCACACTATAAAAGTGTGAAAATGAAAGTGTTAGTCACTCAGTGGTGTCTAACTCTTTGCGACCTTGTGGACTGTAGCTTGCCAGGCTCCTCTGTCCATGGACTAAATCCTGGGGTGGGTAGCCATTCCCTTCTCCAGGGGATCTTCCCAACCCAAGGACTGAACCCAGGTCTCCTGCAATGCAGATGGATTCTTTACCATCTGAGCACCAGGGAATTATACATATACCTGTGTATTTTCCCCCATATCCCCCTATATCTCTTTTTATATGTATGTGTATATATGTGTGTGTGTGTGTGTGTGTGTGTGTATAAAGAATGATTGCTGTATTAAGTGGGGTTTTCCAGAGACATAGAATCAGTAAGGATCTCTTTCTCTCTTTTTCTGATATCTGGGTCTTTCTCTGTATTATTCAAAGTCAAGCTTTCAAGCTTGATGTGAATCCTGACTAGATCATGAATATTCATCTCCTTTAATTCCTTAACAGTTATCTAATCCTTTCTCTTGCTCATCTTGCACTTTGCAGTTTGTTCATTTTCCTCTCTGTTCCTAGTTTGCTGAGGGAATTTTGGCTTTCCCTAGAATCCTTGAGAAACTCTCTGATCCCTTCCTTATTGATTTTGTTTTTGGTTAAGTATCAACTAGTATTTTAAGTTGTCACTTCACATAACTGTAAATTCTACCCAGACCCACATTTAAGAATACCCTGTACCTGCCTGGGACACTACCAGTGCATCCTGATTGGATCCTGGGGTGCTTTGAATATATTTTTCTGAGTTCCTAGAATTTAAAGTAGTCTAATGGTTACCCTTTCATATTTAATATTTTTAAAATCTAATTTGGTCTCATGCAGTTCTCATTTTACTATTTTCTTTTTTCCATTAAAATATGTTAATTCATGTGTGATTTGGTCATTCTTTTATTATTTGGATTCATATAACTGTCATTTATAATTTTGTTCGTATTTCTGAGGTTTTTGCATATTCTTCCAGTTTATTATCACCTAAATGTTTCACCAGGTGTGTTTTATGTTCCTTTTCCATTATTAGTGTTCAAATTTATGGCTCTTTGAGAAGCTCAAGGTCAGGACATCCCAGGGGAAAACATAATACAAGTGCTCAGTATGATCTGTTGAAATTGAATTCAGATTAGTAAAATAGTTTTAAAAAGTTTTGCCACTTCCTTTTCTGGTCAACAAAATATATCAAAACATTTCATTTTCTGATCTTTGACCAATTCTTAGTACATATATAGTGAGTGTCAAAGTCTCTAATTTCATGGGACAACTTCTTCAATATATTTGGGAAAGAAGTTATCTATCATGTATTTGTCTGTGAATTGTCCACTTGGCAGCAAATTCTCTGAATTGCAAGTTCTTCTGAAACTGCTCCGCAGTGAACACCATACTCTTTGCTCTTGCTTACTTCTTGGGTTTGCAGGACCATGTCCTATTTAGCAGCTTCCCAGGTGGCACTAGTGGTAAAGAACCTGCTGCAGTGCTGCCACCACCTTGCTCTTGCACCCAGTAGACTAAGCTCTGGTCTTATTTTCTGATCGTCACATTCTCGGCACTCAGCATAGCTTCCATCCCATAGTCAATTCATAAGAGACATATTTTGGGTGAATAAGTGTTGATTGTCTGCTATTTGTCAAGCACAATGATACTGGACAGTGGGGATACAAAGGTATAAAAAAGTCCCTGCTTCTCATAGTCTGTAGTTTCACAAGGAAGATGAAGAGTTAAATGGACAATTCAGATAATATATGATAAGTGATACATCAGGTTGGTGAGGCAGAAAGAAGATGGGGAGAAGGGATACAGGTTGGGCTGAAGTAAGGGTCTAAGGATTGTAGCTGGGTAGAGGTGTGAAGATAGAGCCTGGTGACAGAAAGGAGAGGTATCTATGACCTGGGGGAAGTGTTAAGTGAAGGAACTAAAAAATTGATATTGTGCTCAAATTGATATGGGCTCATTATTTCAGTACTCTTGCCTGGGAAATCCCACGGATGGAGGAACCTCGTAGGCTGCAGTCCATGGGGTCACAAAGAGTCAGACACGACTGAGTGACTTCCCTTTCCCTTTCATTATTTCAAAGGCACAGAAGGTCTGGGAAAACTCTATACTCATGATGTGCTGAAGAAGAAAGCTACTATCCAGGAAGAGGTCGAAGAACTGACAGATGAGAACTCATATCACCTAGTCAATTATCTCCACCGCTGGGTGTTGCACCAACAGCATTGCAAAATGTGATCCAAAGACTGTTGGCTGAGAGCAGGGAAAAGTGTGCTACCCAGAGGGAAACTGAGGTATATCAAAAGAAAAGTGAATGAATTCTGGGTGGCTATAACAACAGATACCTACCATTAGAAACAACAGTTTCTCTTATGAAATTAAGAGATACCAACAACAATTTCAAGAAGTTCAGGAGCTGGATCTTGTTTGCTCTTCAGAGTTCAGGGTCATCACCTGCTGCTGCTAAGTCACTTCAGTTGTGTCCGACTCTGTGCGACCCCATAGACGGTAGCCCACCAGGCTCCCCCGTCCCTGGGATTCTCCAGGCAAGAACACTGGAGTGGGTTGCCATTTCCTTCTCCAATGCATGAAAGTGAGAAGTGAAAGTGAAGTCGCTCAGTCGTGTCTGACTCTTAGCAACCCCATGGACTGCAGCCCACCAGGCTCCTCCATCCATGGGATTTTCCAGGCAAGAGTACTGGAGTGGGGTGCCATTGCCTTCTCTGGGGTCATCACCTAGATGCTTCTAATTGAAGATCACCTGCCTTTGTTCTTGATGCGGTGCTTGCTTTGACTTCCTGGAATCTAGGAGTAGCTGAAACACAGAATTTGGAAGTTGCTGGCTGTGGATCACACACCTTGCCCTTCCAGTAGCCCCTTTGAACCATGGATGTAGGTGCTCTGTGGCTGTCATAGGCTCCTCCTTCCTGGAAATCGCCTTGAGACACACAGATAAAGTTTTGACAGTGACTTCTGATTGAACTTAGACTTGCAAAGGTTTCCAGCCTCCAGATAGGAGGCACTTGGAGAAAGAAGAATAAAGCCACAGGGAATTGGGGAGGAGTCTATGTGTAGAAGTGAAACTGAAAACTGTAAGTAAAGAAGAAGGTCCCCACTAAATTCCAAGGTGACGGGAAAAAGAGAAAGCTTCCTTGGGCAGTGTTATGTCTTGGAAGTCGGAGGTTAAATCTGCTCCTGGCGTTTAGCTATGTGTGATGATCTAGTAATCAGAATCCTTTATAAAATGTAAAAAGCCTCATTAGCAGGGAAAGTAACAAAATCCATTTTAAGAAGAACTTAAGCAAATCTTGAGAGGAGGAAAAAAATACAGTGATGGACAAGTTATTATATGAAACAGACATGAGCACATTATCTTAATCTCCTGGCCGGTATTCTCCCAGGCTTTGAGCCATTTTAATTTTCTTTCAACTTACGAATTACTTTAAAATTTCTAAGGGACACAGATGTGTCTTAAATTGATAAGTCAAGTGTCAAGCATCACTTCTAGTAACCGGCAAAGAATCCACAGTCTTTAATTTTTACATCTAATTGACTCCAGTTGAGGTGTAGTGAAATGTATATTATTTCTTAATTTGACACCTTCCATCGGAGAGGTCCTATTTTATATGCATCAATCACAAGTGTGAAATTAGTCACTGGGAAGGCTAACTGTTCCAGATTCTTTTGACCTTATGGCTGGAAGGAATTTAATTGTAACCCTCATAAAAAGAAAGGAATTCTGGTCACTAGGGAAGATGATTACATGGTCATTGACAATGTGAACTTGAATGGCTACATTAGTCCTTTAATTATAATGAATCAAGAAGAAATGTTCAAGGTTGGAGAGGAGGCACTTGATAGGGGATAATGACAGGTACTTATGCAAATAGTATCAACACTGACAGAACCAAGAGGCCAGAGCTTTGGGCCAGCTAGAGATTTCAGCCAGGAGGAAGTACAAAACCTTCTGAAGATTAAAACTACCATGTGAAGTGACACGTTTCTCTTCACTAAATCTCATGATGGAGATTTTCTTTGTTAGAATGGCTGTTCTGTTGTCTTTTCCCTCTTAAATTTTTCATGCTGATTTATGTTTTTTTTTTAATTAATTTTGTTTTTTGGCTGTGGTGGGTCTTCGTTGCTGAAAGTGGATTTTCTCTATTTGAGGTGAGTGAGGGCTGCTATCTCATGGTGGTGCTTGGGCTTCTTGTCATGGCGCCTTCTTCTATGAAGGAGCTCAAGTTCTTGGCACACAGGCTTCAGCAGATGCAGCACTTGGGCTCACAAGTTGTGGCTCGTGGCTTGAGAGCACAGGCTCAGTAGTTGTGGTGAACGGGCTTAGTTGGTTCACGACACGTGGAATCTTTCCGGGCCAGGGTTGAACTGATACCCCTTCTAGTACAAGGTAGATTCTTATCCACGAACCACCAGGAAAGCCCCCTAATTTAGTGTTAATTCATTTAAATGGGATTGGAGGGGGAAAGAAAAAAATAGCTGAGAACAACATGTCAAAGGCTCTCAGAAACTGTTTTCTTTGTTTTTCTCAGTGAAAAACAAAGAGACCAATAAAAATTTTTGTTTGTTTCTTCATTTCTAACTCTTGCTTCAACATCCATCATCTCAAAGCACCCAGGGCAGTTCTTAATGCAGAGAACATACACGTTAAGACTAGATGAATAAATTACTGATTGAACTAATGGATAATTACAGGGATATGAATGTGGTAAAGGGCAAATGAAAGAAACTAAAACCTGAATTAAGGAAACAGCTTTAATATGAGATCTCAATTAATATACCTTTTGTGACACTGCAATTAGTGTGTTTCTTGAAACTCTTTAAAGAAGGTCTGTTGAGAATACTTGTGAGATAATCCTTTTTAGTCAGAGATTCCTTAATTAAGGTAAGAATATACAAACAGCTTTTGCCACCCACAGGCAAAGTACTGTTGTTTTGTCAGGGTAATGAAACTGGTTTCTGTTTATAGAAAACCAGGCAGTTTTCCCTGGAGTTCCTTCTCAACAATGAAAAAATGTCCCAAGAAAAAATATGTTTCTTCTTAGGATATGGGGAAAGAAGAGTGCTTCCTCGGTTATAATGCTTCCTTCCATATGCTACAATAATCTCCCTCTCCTTCCCTTTTTCTTCCTCTCCAGGGAAAGAGACTTTATTTGATGTGTCAGTTTGGGAGGAGACACTGACCCTCACCCTCTCTTCCAGAGCCACTTTGCCCACAAGAAGCCTTTAGGTCAGAGATTCTCAAAGTGTGTTCTTGGACCAGCAGCGTTAGGATTTGCTGGAGACTTGGGAGACTTTGTTGTATAAATGAGCTAACGATGACCTTTGCATATTGGTCCTATGTTGTTTATTTCTTTATAGCTGTCTTTCTTCACAGTTAAAAGTCCACTGGCACCCAGTTTCACTTTTATTTTATTGAGATGCAATTGACATAGAGCAGGGTAAGTTTAAAGTATACAGCATAATGATTTGACTTACATACATCAAGAAGTGATTATCACAATAAGTTTAGTAAACACTCATATTCCCTGGTGGCTCAGGTGGTAAAGAATCTGTCTGCAATGCAGGAGACACAGGTTTGATGTCTGGGTCAGGAAGATCCCCTGGTTGGGCATGGCAACCCAATCCAGTATTCTTGCCTGGAGAATTCCATGGACAAAGGACCCTGGTGTGCTATAGTTCATGGGATTGCAGAGAGTCGGACATGACTGAGCAACTAACACTTTCATTTTCATCTAGATACAAAATTAAAGAACTAGAAAAAATTTTTTCTTGTGATGAGAGCTCAGGATTTACTCTCCTTACAGTTTCATATGTAATATGTATCAGTGTTAATCATCCCAAATATTTTTTCTCTTATAATTGAAAGTTCTTACATTTTGAATGCCTTCATCTAATTCTGTTCCCTGCCCTTCTTCCCCACCTCAACCTTGGGCAACCACCAATCTGATCTTTTTAAAAAATTTTGTCTTTGAAGTATAATTGATCTAGAGCACTATGTTAGTTTCTTTTACACAGCCTAGTAATTCAACATTTCAAAATGATACCCATAAGTCTAGTTACAATATGTAACCATATAAAGATATGACATAGTAATTAACTGTATTCCTCATACTGTACATTTCACACCCTTGACCCATTTATTTTGTAACCGAATCTATGCCTCTTAATCTCCCTCACCTATTTCTTTCCTTCCTTTTCACTTCTCTTTCTCTCAGGCAACCACCTGTTTGTTCTCTGTATCCATGATTTTGTTTCTGTTTTGTTTATTCATTTGTTTTGCTTTGGTTTTTAGATTTCATATGTAAGTGAAATCACATAATATTTGTCTTTCTTTGTCTGACTTACTCACTTAGCATAATACCAACTGGGTCCATCTGTGTTGTCACAAATGGCAAGATTTCATTCTTATCATACTGAGTAACGTTCCATTGTGTTTATATACATTGTGTGTATGTATACACCACACTTTCTTTATCATATCCATTTTTTAAGTACAGCCCTAATAAGCAGATTTTTTAGCCATATAGAATCTTTCATGTTTTGCATACCCCATGAAATTTCACCCTTCTGCTAACCATAGAAAAGATAAGATAAATCCTTTAGCTATAAATAAGACTCCAAGCTCCTGCTGACCTTCAGAGCTCTGTGACCCAGAGACTCCCTGCTGGGCAGCAGAATAATAAACCCATGCTCCCCTCCCCAGGGGGTGGCTTCTAAGTTGACTTATGCTGTGAGAGACTTTCCCCATGTGCAAACATGTCAGAGTCACGAAAAGAATGCTTGATGATCTTATGGTCACATCTTTTTCCTGATCAAATCCAACATCCAGAAACTCACCACAGAATTGCCAATTTTATTCTCAGGCCCTGCCTCAGATTCACTGAATCAGAAACTCATGGCTGGGGCCCAGAAATCTATCTTTAATGATCCCTTCAAGATTGCATTTCATGTTGGAGCTTTACTGCTGCCTAAGTTTTACAGGCAGGACCCTCTCAGTGAGGCCCACACTCCTCTGGCTTTTTTTTTTTTTGCTATGACCTGGTAAGTAAATTTCTATAGTATTAATCTATTGCAGTGTAACAAATTATTCTTAACATTTAATGGCTTAAAACAATAAACATTTTAACTTTACAGTTTATGTGGGTCAAGAATTCAGAAGCAGCTTAGCAGGGTGGTTCTGGCTCAGGGTTTCTCCTTGTGGGTACAGTCAGGATGATGGCTAAGTGTCTGTCTCGAGGGTCTTGTCCAGGAGAGTCTGCTCCCAGGATGGCTTGCTCCCACGGCTGCGGTCAGGAGGACCCAGCTCCTCACCATGTGAGTTTGTCTGTTGGGCTGCTTGAGTAACCTCATGACACGTCCCCCAGAGCGAGAATCCAGAAGAAAACAAGATAGAAGTGATGGCTTTTGTAACCTAGCCTCAGGAGTCACATTTGCCATTTTCATAGTATCTTATTGGTCATGCAAGTCAGCCCCCTTCAATATGGGAGAGGGCTTCGCAAGGTGGCAGGTATCCTTAAGGGCCATCCGGGTGCTGACTACAATATTCTCTCTAAATCAGGAGTGAAACACTGGTAACATACATTTTGCAAATGTCAACCTAAACAGAGAGTTAAACTGAAGCAAGCTGCAATTACAAGAAATTGAGTTTATTCAGGAACAGCCGAGGGATTACAATTCTGGAAACACAAGCTGCAGCAGGTTGTAGGCGAGTGGTGTGAAGGCTGGGGGTGGGTTGCATTCACGGACCACATGGAGGGAGTGCAGGCCAGGCACAAGCAGTAAGTTTACTGACTTGGAGTCGGGAGAGCTGTTGGCAGATGTTCCTTGGTCAGGAGATAAGTCTCACTCTTTCCTAAAACAAGGTTTTAATGGACTTCAGTCTTTAAATTCTGTTCTTCTGAGAATGCGTGCAAGATTCTCTATTTCGTCTCCTTTGGTTCCATCTTAGATTGAAATCCTTTCACGTGAACATGGCAGGTATCTATAATCAAAGTGGATATTTTTTCTGTCTGTTCATGCCTCTTTTATTGACCCTCGGAAAACCCAAGGTATTAAAAAGTCTTAAAGCCTGATAATCTTTTTTTGCATTTTTTTCTAGTTAATTGCTTATTAAACATCTCTGTCAGGATGTCCCACAGCACAAGGTCAAAATTAAATTCCTGATATACCCTGCTAAATCTGTTTTTTAAAAAACTCTCCTCTCAGAGTCAAAAGCATCACCATGCATCCAACTGCCCAAGTCAGGAGTCTGGGAGCCTCTCTGAACTCCTGCTCCTGTGTCAAACGAGTCCTGTCAGTCAGCAAAGACAGCTTCCTTGATCTCCTGAGGAGCTCTCAAACTGCTCCACCTCTTGGTTTCATGATTACAGTCTTTTGTTGTTGATCTAACCTCCTTTATTTATTTTTAAAAATTAATTTAATTGAAGGATAGTTACTTTAGAATATTGTGATGGTTTTTCTATACATCGACATGCATCGGTCACAGGCACACATGTCCCTCAATCCTGAGCCTCCTCCCCTCTTCATCCCTACACCATCTCTCTGGATTGTCCCGGGGCAAGAACGACCACAGTCTTTCTCTCAACACGACTGAGGTGGCAGCCACCGGTTGGCACCCTGTCATTCCCAAGGTTAGAAGTGGGACAGAGCGAAGGCAGGGAAGCCAGCTGCAGGTTGTGATGTCACTCACACTGAAACAAAAAGGCTGTGGTGGTGAAGAAGAGAATGTGAGAGCTAAAATGTGGATGAGTTTCAAGATCCTTCTATCCTATGTCTAACCTTATAATACACATAGCAGACAGAAGTTTTATGTTGCCAATGTTTCTTCCCTGATTTAGAGAGAATATGGTAGTCAGCCTCCAGGATGGCCCCTAAGGATACCTGCCAGCAAATCACAGGACTTGGTGATTTTTCTAAAGTGTTATCTTGTTTAACCCCATAGAGAGTTCACTTCTGTCCTTGAAGTTCCAGTTCCAAGTATGCACACAACACCTTCTTGACCCACAGTGGTTTTTATCTCTGTTTCCTCTCTTGAGCACTACAGTCTAAACTTATTCCAGACCTATGATTGCCAACTTCTACTTACACCAAACTCTTTTACATTCCCCCCTCCCTCTGAAACTCTTCTCAGCTGGTGCTAGTGGTAAAGAACCTGCCTGCCAATGCAGGAGACATAAGAGATGTGGGTTTGATGCCTGGGTCGGAGAGATCCTTTGGAGGCATGGCAACGCACTCCAGTATTCTTGCCTGGAGAATCCCTTGGACAGAGGAGCCTGGCTGGCTACAGTCCATGGAGTCGCAGAGTTGGACATGACTGAAGTGACTTAGCACACGTGTACATACTCCATCTGAAATGCCCTTGACTCCATCCTACTCATTTGCAGTTTCTGGGTATTCTTTGGGTCTTGGTTCAGATGTTACCTTCTCTGGGAGGTATTTTCTGACTCTCAGGTTTAGGGGAGAAACTTTCCCGTGGTCCTCCCCCCTCCCCACCCCGGCATCTCTGGCTAACTAAGCACAGCATTTACCATCTGAGCATGGAGATGACTTCCCTGCATCTCTCCTCCACTGCCCCGCACAGTGCCTGAGGCCAGGATCACATCTTACTAAGAGCTGTGTGCACAGCACCCACCGCAGGTTCAGCGTCTGATGTAGCTTACTACTGAATGAAGACTTTTACATTCTTATTTAGTTCAGTCAGTTCAGTTCAGTCGCTCAGTCATGTCCGACTCTTTGCAACTCCATGAATCACAGCACACCAGGCCTCCCTGTCCATCACCAACTCCGGGAGTTCACTCAAACTCATGTTCATTGAGTCGGTGATGCCATCCAGCCATCTCATCCTCTGTTGTCCCCTTCTCCTCCTGCCCCCAATCCCTCCCAGAATCAGGGTCTTTTCCAATGAGTCAACTCTTTGCATGAGGTGGCCAAAATATTGGAGTTTCAGCTTCAGCATCAGTCCTTCTAATGAACACACAGGACTGATCTCCTTTAGGATGGACTGGTTGGATCTCCTTGCAGTCCAAGGGACTCTCAAGAGTCTTCTTCGACACCACAGTTCAAAAGCATCAATTCTTCAGTGCTCAGCTTTCTTCACAGTCCAACTCTCACATCCATACATGACCACTGGAAAAACCATAGCCTTGACTAGATGGACCTTTGTTGGTAAAATAATATCTCTGCTTTTCAATATACTATCTAGGTTGGTCATAACTTAGTTACTTTGCTTTTATTCTCAGTGGGAGGTTGTCTCCTTTGAGTGATGGCTGTTTCATTCAATTCTCTTTGTCCTCTCTCCCTCCTGTCTTGCACCCC
Source organism: Bos grunniens (assembly GCF_055505025.1). Classification (NCBI taxonomy): domain Eukaryota; kingdom Metazoa; phylum Chordata; class Mammalia; order Artiodactyla; family Bovidae; genus Bos; species Bos grunniens. The sequence goes on along the minus strand of NC_141176.1, from coordinate 1,844,014 downwards.
CTCTCTTTTTTCCCACTTCCTTTCTCCCCATCATTCTTTCCCAAACCTTTATTGATCTCCTATCACATTCCAGTAAATGCTCTTGTGATTTCTATTTCTTCACACTTATTCACTAGATTTCTCCAGTTGCTTCTTCCTATTTCTACCCAGAGTGTGGGTAATTTTTAAGATCATTCTATCCTGTATCTAACCTTATAGTATGCATAGTAGACATAAGGCTTTGTGTTGAATCAGAGGTGTGATGCCTTTGGCCCTTGGCAATGTACACGTCTTGCTTTATTTTTGTTCTTAAATGTATAAACATACCTGAGTGAACAGGTGAAGGAGATTCCTTCTAGAGGACTCTGCTTGTGAGGAAAATGGTACTAATGTGATTTGCTGAACTTCACAGTGTGTGAATAGAAGTTAATGTGGTTGGGACCGACATCATAAATCGTGGAGATAGATGTGACAGTGGGGTGCTGGTAAACTGGTTTTCTGAGAAAGGAATCCCTGATTTATAGCATTTTTCAGTTTTCATGGTATAAATACTCCTACCATGGTTGATACTGAGCTAGAAATGGAATGAGTTGGTCCAGCACATCAATACTGTATCAGGGGTTGTAGGTTTGGTACTGGCTGCTATTATTAATTTTTCCAGAAGTTGCTTGCTCTCTTTTCTGTTTTATTCCAAAAGAATTTTATTGAAGTATAGTTGATTTACAATGTTGTGCTTATTCTCTTTTCTGAAACTTGCCCCACCCACTGCAGAGTCGTCAGCTGGATTATTTCATTGGCATTAGGGATACTCCACTCAAGCTGGGCTGAGCAAAATACTTTCTAGAAAACTTGGATTTGGAATTAGTTTGGGTGATTTCATGAACAGAGATATAAATCAGGAATTAGTTACACTGGCCATTTCCTTCACATGAGCTTAGAATAGCATAAGCTCCAAGCAGCAAAAGAGACAGGATATGGAGGAAAAGGAATGGTTGGATTTCCATAGCTCTTTAGCATCTGATAATGAGAAGCGTCTCTCCCTGCCTATGAATGGGAGAGACCCCTTCATTTTACCTTACCTCTGCTTAAGCTGCTGCTGCTGCTGCTAAGTGGCTTCAGTCGTGTCCGATTCTGTGCAACCCCATAGATGGGCAGCCCACCAGGCTCCCCTGTCCCTGGGATTCTCCAAGCAAGACCACTGGAGTGGGTTGCCATTTCCTTCTCCAATGCATGAAAGTGAAAAGTGAAAGTGAAGTCGCTTAGTCGTGTCGGACTCTTAGCGACCCCATGGACTGCAGCCCACCAGGCTCCTCTGTCCATGGGATTTTCCAGGCAAGAGTACTGGAGTGGGGTGCCATTGCCTTTTCCGGCTGCTTAAGCTAGTCTCCTGTTATTTGAAAACAGAGATGTTAATAACAAAAAGGACCCGGATGGAAACCAGCAGTTTGCCATGCCTCTCTTTCCTGCATTCATCCCCCACCCCCCCAACTATTTATCAACTTCTGAAATCATAAATTCACTTCTGAACCTATAAAGTCTTGATTAAAGGTTTCAGAGAAAGAACGGCTCTTAGGATTTCTTTCACTATACTAGCTTCCAATGGGCTGGTGGTTTTCAAAGCATCATTCCTGAGAACCTACCCTTTCTCCAAACTGCCTCGGGGTCTGGAAGAACAAGAACATAAGGCAGAGGTCCAGGCTTCAAATGTAGCACCAACCAGAGCAGCTCTGGGCTTATCTCTTTTAAATGTGTTTTGTTCTATTTATGATTTCATTTACATAAATGTTTGCCCTGCTGAAGCCTTAGGTAAAATCGTGGAGAGATCGGCTTGATTCCAGAGCCCAATGCTCCCTTCCCACTCCACCCTTCTCTTGGGTATCTGTGTTCGCTCAACTCCTCATTAGATCTGTTCACCTCTGCAACTTTTCGTAAGGGGACAGATAATTTAGAACACACGAATACATAAGGCCTGAAGCTTTACCTTTCTAAGACTAAGCCAAGTGGAGTGCAACTGGAAACCAAGAAAAGAAGCTATAATACTAATACTACTAACACTGATAAAAATTTCACCTAATATGTGGAGAAAGTACATTTTTGGTAGATGTAGGTATGTGATGTTTTGAGTTGGGGATGATCTCCTGAAAGAGGAACTCCCCAGGTCAGTAGGTGCCCAATATGCTACTAGAGATCACTGGATAAATAACTCCAGAAAAAATGAAGGGATGGAGCCAAAGCAAAGGCAATACCCAGTTGTGGTTGTGACTGGTGACAGAAGCAAGGTCCGATGCTGTAAAGAGCATTATCACATAGGAACCTGGAATGTCAGGTCCATGAATCAGGCAAATTGGAAGTGGTCAGACAGGAGATGGCAAGAGTGAATGTCAACATTCTAGGAATCAGCGAACTAAAATGGACTGGAATGGGTGCATTTAACTCAGATGACCATTATATCTACTATTGTGGGCAGGAATCCCTTAGAAGAAATGGAGTAGCCATCATGGTCAACAAAAGAGTCTGAAATGCAGTACTTGGATGCAATTTCAAAAATGACAGAATGATTTCTGTTCATTTCCAAGGCAAACCACTAAATATCACAGTAATCCAAGTCTATGCCTCAACCAGTAATGCTGAGAAAGCTGAAGTTGAACGGTTCTATGAAGACCTCCAAGACCTTTTAGAACTAACACCCAAAAAAGATGTCCTTTTCATTATAGGGGACTGGAATGCAAAAGTAGGAAGTCAAGAAACACCTGGAGTAACAGGCAAAATTGGCCTTGGAATACGGAATGAATCAGGGCAAAGACTAATAGAGTTTTGCCAAGAAAAGGCACTGGTCATAGCAAACACCCTCTTCCAACAACACAAGAAAAGACTCTACACATGGACTTCACCAGATGGTCAACACCGAAATCAGATTGATTATATTCCTTGCAACCAAAGATGGAGAAGCTCTATACAGTCAACAAAAACAAGACTGGGAGCTGACTATGGCTCAGATTATGAGCTCCTTATTGCCAAATTCAGATTTAAATTGAAGAAAGTGGGGAACACCACTAGACCATTCAGGTATGACCTAAATTAAATCCCTTATGACTATACAGTGGAAGTGAAAAATAGATTTAAGGGACAAGATCTGATAGGCAGAGGGCCTAATGAACTATGGATTGAGGTTCGTGACATTGTACAGGAGACAGGGATCAAAACCATCCCCATGGAAAAGAAATGCAAAAAAGCAAAATGGCTGTCTGAGGAGGCCTTACAAATAAGCTGTGAAAGAAGAGAAGCAAAAGGCAAAGGAGAAAAGGAAAGATATAAGGATCTGAATGCAGAGTTCCAAAGAATAGCAAGAAGAGATAAGAAAAGCTTCCTCAGTGATCATTGCGAAGAAACAGAGGAAAACAATAGAATGGGAAAGACTAGAGATCTCTTCAAGAAAATTAGAGATACCAAGGGAACATTTCATGCAAAGATGGGCTCGATAAAAGACAGAAATGGTATGGACCTAACAGAAGCAAAAGATATTAAGAAGAGGTGGCAGGAATACACAGAACTGTACAAAAAGATCTTCATGACCAAGATAATCATGATGGTGTGATCACTCACCTAGAGCCAGACATCCTGGAATGTGAAGTCAAGTGGGCCTTCGAAAGCATCACTACAAACAAAGCTAGTGGAGGTGATGGAATTCCACTTGAGCTATTTCAAATCCTGAATGATGATGCTCTGAAAGTGCTGCACTCAATATGCCAGCAAATTTGGAAAACTCAGCAGTGGCCACAGGACTGGAAAAGGTCAGTTTTCATTCCAATCCCAAAGAAAGGCAATGGCAAAGAATGCTCAAACTACTGCACAATTGCACTCATCACACATGCTAGTAAAGTAATGCTCAAAATTCTCCAAGCCAGGCTTCAGCACTGCATGAACTGTGAACTTCCAGATGTTCAAGCTGGTTTTAGAAAAGGCAGAGGAACCAGAGATCAAATTGCCAACATCCACTGGATCATGAAAAAAGCAAGAGAGTTCCAGAAAAACATCTATTTCTGCTTTACTGACTATGCCAAAGCCTTTGACTGCATGTGTCACAATAAACTGTGGAAAATTCTGAAAGAGATGGGAATACCAGACCACCTGACCTGCCTCTTGAGAAATTTGTATGCAGGTCAGGAAGCAACAGTTAGAATGGGACATGGAACAAGAGACTTCTTCCAAATAGGAAAAGGAGTACGTCAAGGCTGTATACTGTCACCCTGCTTATTTCACTTCTATGCAGAGTACATCATGAGAAACGCTGGGCTGGAAGAAGCACAAACTGGAATCAAGATTGCCAGGAGAAATATCAATAACCTCAGATATGCAGGTGACACCATCCTTATGGCAGAAAGTGAAGAGGAACTAAAAAGCCTCTTGATGAAAGTGGAGAGTGAAAAAGTTGGCTTAAAGCTCAACATTCAGAAGACGATGATCATGGCATCTGGTCCCATCACTTCATGGGAAATAAATGGGGAAACAGTGGGAACAGTGTCAGACTTTATTTTTGGGGGCTCCAAAATCACTGCAGATGGTGACTACAGCCATGAAATTAAAAGACGCTTACTCCTTGGAAGGAAAGTTATGACCAACCTAGATAGCATATTCAAAAGCAGAGACATTACTTTGCCAACAAAGGTCCGTCTAGTCAAGGCTATGGTTTTTCCAGTGGTCATGTATGGATGTGAGAGTTGGACTGTGAAGAACACTGAGCGCTGAAGAATTGATGCTTTTGAACTGTGGTGTTGGAGAAGATTCTTGAGAGTCCCTTGGACTGCAAGGAGATCCAACCAGTCCATTCTAAAGGAGATCAGTCCTGGATGTTCTTTGGAAGCAATGATGCTAAAGCTGAAACTCCAGTACTTTGTCCACCTCATGCAAAGTGTTGACTCATTGGAAAAGACTGTGATGCTGGGAGGGATTGGGGGCAGGAGGAGAAGGGGACGACAGAGGATGAGATGGCTGGATGGCATCACTGACTCGATGGACATGACTCTGAGTGAACTCTGGGAGTTGGTTATAGACAGGGAGGCCTGGCGTGCTGTGATTCATGGGGTCGCAAAGAATTGGACACGACTGAGCGATGAACTGAACTGAACTGAACTGAACCTAATTAACAAAATATTGAATAGATACAATAGTACATTAAGGGCAATTGGTAGTTGAATGCTCAAAAGTTTTAGGGAAAAATAGAAAAGATGATTTTATTGCTAAATATGTAATATAAAATATCTTGCATTTTTTTTATTTGCCATGAATATTTCAGCTCTGATATCTTGCTATAGGTTTGATTTGTGGGCACTGTTACTCAACTGGAAAATTTATGTATGACTTTAATTTTAATGAGAATGATGCCTCATTTGCCTATCTTAAATATATAGGCTAAATTTTGTTCAATTAACAATTATTGCTTCATTTTTCTTACTTTTTCCTTTGGTAAGTTTCTTTTTGATTTTCTTTTATAGTTATTTTAATGTCACTGCTTTACGAGAGTGCCTATTATCTGGTGCTATGGTTTGATCTTTTCCTATGAACTTTTTCTGCAGTGATTTGACTTTTTTCTGTCATCTGTTCGTTTTTATAATCCCCTCTTTTCTTACCACTGAGTGCAATTTGACTATACATGGTCTACTAAATTTTTTAGAACTTGCCATCTCCTTTCATAAGATTTTGAAAAGCTACAAGAGCTAAGATTACTTAACAAATAAAATCTTTACCATAGTCTGAGCTTTCTCCTTTTTCTTATAAGTTCAGCAAAGATGTTGACTTAGTATTTGCTACCCTTCCTCCCCCTGCCTCTGGGATGACTATAACTATGAAGATAAGCTGAAGCAGAATATTTACTGAATATCTACTCCATGGTGACTACTAAGAAATATATCTTCCATTTTCTTTACTCTTCATGACAAACCCGTATTTGAAGTAGTAACATCCTCAGTTCACCCACAAGGCAACTTTTGTATGCGTCATTGAATCATACAGATTTCATGGGGCTGGGCATTTCTTACTTGTTTCTATATACATAGCATAGGAAGATGTATGCTTTCGGAATATCGAATAGCACTTCTGACATCCTGATGTTCTTGCCACTGCACTATTTGTGAAATTCCATCTAAATATTGGTGGTGCATGCATGTGTGCAAGCTAAGCCACTTCAGTTGTGTCCAACTCTTTGCAACTCCATGGACTATAGCCCGCTAGCCTCCTCTGTCTGTGGGATTCTCCAGGAAAGAATATTGGAATGGGTTGCCATGCCTTCCTCTAGGGCATCTTCCTGACCCAGGGGTCAAACTTGCATCTCCTGTGGCTCTTGCATTGTGGGTGGATTCTTTAACTCTGAGCCAATGGGGAAGCCCAAATATTGGTGGTAGCTTTGATTTATTCTTTTCTCTTTGTGAAAAGAGGCTGGCATGAATTCAATATAGAAGATTTTTTATAGATAATTGTTACTTCTTAGGATTTTCACACCTAATATTTTTTTAAATAGTAAAGACTTCTAGAACTCAATACTGAGTATCCACTGGGGTTGACTGGTTTAAAGGGGAGCAAACCATTTATTAATTTAGTAAATGTCTACAGAGAGAATTGACTGTGTGTGCATGTAAAATTATTTGTTTATTTGCCATTTCTAACTTTCTGCTATCTCTAAAGAGACTGATCCCAACTGGAAAAACCAAGAGATAGGCAAATTTTTTGGTAAAGAAAAGGGAACTAGAAAGATAGAGGCATGTGGGTTAGGCTGATAAGATGAAGGTTGGAGGGGTGCATGGGTTGACAGAGGATGATCCAAAAAAGGAGAGGTACTGTTTGGGCTTTCCAGGGACTTTGGAGGGAGATATGTGTTTAATCTTCATGGAAACCTGCAAGATAGGTATTATTAGAGCCTACCATCAGGAAACTGAGACACAGATATATCTGGGGAAAACATTGTCAAAATAGCAGGATTTGTGTTTGGGGGTGAGGAGGCACAAAGGTGAATGGTGGATACATTTCAAGAGGATTTACAACATTTTTATTGTGTCAACTGCAAGGCAAACCTTCTTTTGTGTTTGACCACAAAATCAATAGTGTAATATATCATTGTTTTGAATGAGTTTTTCTATGGTATGTATGAATGTATTTCTTTTTAATGACTTGGAGTTTGGACTATTTAGGGATTGGTCAAAGTTACAAGTCTTGCTGTAGGCTGGTCCTGGATAAGAAATGAACTTTGAGAAGTAAAATGTTAGCAATGGCTTGAATTCAAGTCAGCCAACCCCAAAGCTGTCATTTTTAATGACTGTTTTACCCAGAGTATATCAATAGAGTTATCCACACGTTTCCCATCAGAAGCATCCCAGCTACTCTGGTAACCCCAAGGATGTCATGATCCCACCTGAGGGTCCTTTGCTAATAGGAGCAGTGTTGAGAGGGGTGTACTGCATCCTTTTTAAAAAAATCAGTGATTAACCACTTAATGCTTCTTTGTGTTATTCATAAGACATTCAACTGTATTTTCTAGGTATTGATTATTTTCATGTTGAGATGTCCTGCTGCTAAGTCACTTCAGTCGTGTCTGACTCTGTGCGACCCCATAGACAGCAGCCCACCAGGTTCCCCCGTCCCTGGGATTCTCCAAGTAAGAACACTGGAGTGGGTTGCCATTTCCTTCTCCAATGCATGAAAGTGAAAAGTGAAAGTGAAGTCACTCAGTCGTGTCCGACTCTTAGCAACCCCATGGACTGTAGCCTACCAGGCTCCTCCATCCATGGGATTTTCACCTATTAACTAATCAGTCTACAATAATTCAGTGACTGGGAAAGGAAAGGCTTTAGACAGTCTTGTTAGGATAATGAGATGTCTTTTTCTTTTCTTTTTTTAAAAGAAATGAAATGTAGTGAAATATATCAAACTTGCACCCACCGATGCTTGTTCCCAAATTGTAGTTTAAACCACCCGTTTATTTGGAGTGATTAGTTCTTTGCTCTTCTGTGAGAGCAGCACTGGCATTCCTGGCAGCTTGTTAGGAACCCTGGGTCTCAGCTCCACCCAGACCTTCTGGGAGCGAATCTGCATTTTAATAAGGTCCGTAGCTTATAAGGACATAACAACAGTTTGAGAAGCACTGCTTTAAGACAATTTTAGGCTCTCAGGTGGATTAAAAATACAAAGCATACTCTTTGCTGGCTTAAGCTTGCTTGTAACCACAATGAGCTGAAAGCACATGAACTGGCAATTAACCAAAGATGGTTAAGAGTTCAGGGCTAAGCCCGTGGTACCAGGAGGAGACAGCAATCTATCTATTAGGTGTGCTGGGAAGATTTCAAGCTGGCTCTCTTAAAGCACTTCTTTAAGTGCAAGGTTCTTTGAGCTTGCACTTGCCCTGACCCCTGCAGCCCTAGGGGGCGGTGGGCCTACTAACTTGCTCAGTTGTGTCCGACTCTGTGCAACCCTATGGACTGCAGGCTGTCAGACTCCTCTGTCCATGGGATTCTCCAGGTAAGAACACTGGAGTGGGTTGTCATTTCCTTCTCCAGGGGATCTTCCCGAGCCAGGGATCCAACCAGCTTCTCCTGTATCTCCTGGGTTGGCAGGCAGGGTCTTTACCACTAGCGCCACCTGGGAAGCCCCTAGTGGGCAGTGTGCGATAGTGAAATTCAGATTGTATCACCTCCCAGTGTTCCTTTCAGTAGCCCGGGAGACCTTGAGAAGTCAGTGGCTAATGTCCCTGAGTCTCCCTTCCCTCCTTGGAGAACTAAAATGAAACAACTCCTTCCTCACAGGGCTGTGTAAGAATTGAAAGCAAACAAAATACAATGTCTAACACAGACTAGGTACTCAGTTTCTTCATGTGGTGTTTTCTCCTTGGCTAATTCATAGTTCCCTCATTCACAATTGCAATGAAGAAAATCATACTTTTATTGGTGCTCAAAGATTAACAGGTATGTTGAAGCAGGTAAGTTTTAAAGAAGTTGTGGGCAGCGGCTAGTTTGACCAACAACGAAGTTTCCCAAAGAGCAGGTGCTCTTAAGCGGCTTCTCTGGCTGTAAGCTCAGAAGGGAGGGAGAGGTCCAGACCTGTGCTTGAAGCAGGACTTGAAGCTTGCAAGGACTCAGAAGGTGGCTTCAGCATCCTGTGATTTTCTTCCCTTTCCAGGCAGGGGTAAGCCCAAGAGTATGTTGCAGCCATGGCAACCTCTGGGGCTCAGGTTTCCAGCAGCGGTTCTCCAGCTTGGACTGCACAGTAGAATTCTCCCAGGGATTTGTAAGAAGCACTGGTTCCCAGGTCCTCCCATGAGAACAGCTGAAAAGAATCTCTGGGGGTGGTATTTTCAGAAAGCACCTCAGGTGATTTTAATGTGTAGCCAAGGTTGACCATGATGAACTCTGTATTACAGACTTAGTGCCACTGTGAACCATTCATTATAGGCTTAGTACATAAGTGCAGGTAAGCGAGGACTTCACACCAAGGCTGTGACTCCTTCAACTGTCAACATGCTCCTGTGGAATGCAGGCTCCTGAGAAAGATTTCAGCTTAATCTGTTTTCAAGTGTGACAGTTGGGAAAAAACAAAACTGAAATAAAAGCTGAGTTTTATATATCCAGATGTTATATTCTTAATTTTCCCCCCAGTTTTAAGTAAGACCTTTGGATCCCACTGGCTGGTTTCCTTTTATATATTCTGCAACATTTGAAATAGTAATAAAGAGCTTATTTGCTTAGAAATTTGCTTGCATTTCTAGTTTCTATTTATCTCCTTGTAATATAGAAATCACTTATTCTCAGTCTTTGCTGGGGGAGATGTTGATTCATTTCCCCATGTGTTTTCTAAATTTTTGTAGATCTTGATTGGCTATTTTTACCAAAATTAATCGGCAAAGACACTTAAAGATCAAAGCACCTATAAGTAGATCAGGTTACAACACACTGTTTGATGTCAGTGAGGCTCCAACTCCTTCTAAAACCGAAAGCTGGGACAACAATAAGCATGTTTGAGTTCATGTATAGTGATTGGGGATAATTGAGTAACTTCCTTTCAGAGTTAAACCAGTTAACCTTTACAAGTGTTATTAGCAGTGCCTGGTACCTAATAAGTATTTTCTTATTTTATTATTCTAGGATGCAGGGTCAGAAAGAAGTACATGTGTTGGGAAGTAGGGGCACAGATTCATTGGCTGCGGTAATGAAAGTCTTTAATATTCTACCTATGAAAACTTGAAACTTAGAGAATAAGTAAATTAATGACATATTTTACAACTTATGCAGGTGATTGAAAGTGTTTGTGGTATTCTGACATGTTTCTGTTAGTTCTTTTTTTCCCTTTGGAAAAGTTGTGTGCCTTAGAGTGACCTGGGTTATACTGTCAGTGCTATGAATAATCAGGAGGTTTTATTCTTATTTTTAAACATTTGTAGAACTTTATTGGTTTCCCCAGTGGCTCAGTGGGTAAAGAATCCACCTGCAGTTCAGGAGACACAGGAGATGCAGGCTTGATCCCTGGGTAGGAAGATCCTCTGAAGGAGGAAAATGGCAACCTGCTCCAGTATTCTTGCCTGAAAAATCCCATGAACAGAGGAGCCTGGAGGGCTACAGTCCAAAAGGTCACATAGAATTGGACATGACTGAGTGACTAAGCATACAAGCACATACAGAACTTTATGAAGACAGAGAAGTATGTTGAAATAACTGAAGCATCCTTAGAGAATGAGAACTATATACATTTTATATATATTATTGATTTATATAACTTTTCTCTTATCTAATTCATTGACACATTTACTCTGTCTTCAAAACAGAACTTCAATCTCCTCACTTTATTTCTAACACTGCTACAGTCTTAATTCTACCCTCAGCTTCTCTTCAAATTTACTATCACTACAGTAATTTCCTGATTCTCCTATTCACCAAAGAAATCTTATACAGCACAAATTGAGTCATGTGGCTTCTGCATTTGAACTCATTTTATTTCTTCCTATTGACTTTTTTTTTTTTTTGCATTCGGTGAGGCTGTCGATTTTGATTAATTTCAGACTTTGTGTGTCTCTGGCAATTATTTGTAACAAGGTTTACAGAGGGCATTTAAAATTAATTGTGATTTTTATCTAGAAATCAATGCTGATTTTTTAAAGTAGCTCATTAGGGGTGAGTATGTACTACAGGAGCAGCAGGCTCGGTGGCAGGAAGGAGGCACCTGGGGTGAGGGAGGAGCCGCCAACGGCAGACACCACAACTTTCCGCTTGGTCAGGTGGCCAGGGAAAGGGTGACCCTCACCCAGAGCCCTGGTTCTCAAAGTCCAGGGGTCCCCTATTGACTTTTGAAAAAAAACATTAGACCTCCTTATCATGGCCTCCAAGGCCCTGCAAGATCTGGTTTCAGCCTCCTTCTTAATCAGTCCTACTTTGACATTCTCTGCATTCTACCATTCTGCTCCTCAGTTCTTAGAGACCAAATCTTCTCCAGGTACACTTCCCTTGACCTGGAATCTTCCATCCTCTCACCCCCAGCTCCTTGCCTTTCCCACTTTTCAAATGGGGTCTTTTCTGCTCTTTCAGATCTGACTTTGCATGCCATCTCTTTGGAGAGGCTCTTCCTAGTCAACCTGTGAAAGGATTCAACCTATTCTACACATACCTGTTCACTCTTATTTTCTGTTTCTTTTCTTTTTAAAAAAATTAATTAATTTACTCTTATTGAAGTATAGTTGATTTATGATGTTATACTAGTTTCAGGTGTACAGCAACAAGCTTGAATTTTACACACATATGTATCTGTTTTTTTCAGATTCTTTTCCCTTGTAGGTTATTACGTACTATTGAGCATAGTTCCCTGAGCTCTACAGTAGGTCCTTGTTGATTATTTATTTTATATATAGTCATGTGCATATGTTAATGGCAAATTCCTAATTTAGCCCTCCTCCACCTTTGCTCTTTGGTAACCATAAATTTATTTATGTCTGTGAGTCTGTTTCTGTTTTGTATATAAGTTCAGTTGCATCATTTCTTTTGTAAATTCCACACATAAATGATATCTTAGGATATTTGTCTTTTTCTGTCTGGCTTACTTCGCTTAGTATGATAATCTCTAGGCCCATCCATGTTGCTGCACATAGCATTCTCTGTAATGGCTGAGTGATATTTCACTGTATAAATATACCATATTTTCTTTTTCCAATCATCTGTCAATGGATATTTAGGTTGCTTCCATTTCTTGGCTATTGTAAATATCGCTGCAATTAACATTGGGTTGTATAAATCATTTTAAATTATGGTTTTTCTCTGAATATATGCCCAGGAGTGGGATCCTATATGGTAGCTCTATTTTTAGTTTTTTAAGGAACCTCCACAATGTTCTCCACAGTGTCTGTACCAATTTACATTCCCACCAACAATGTAGGAGGGTTTCCTTTTATCCACACTCTCACCAGCATTTATTGCTTGTAGACTTTCTAAATGAAAGCCACTCTGACTCGTGTAAGCTGATAAGTCATTGTAGTTTTGATTTGCATTGTTCTAATTGGTGGTGTTGAACATCTTTTTATGTGCCTCTCGCCCATCTGTATGTCTTCTTTCAAGATATGTCTACTTAGATCTGCTCATTTTTTGATTGGGTTGTTTGTTTGATAATGATCTGTATGAGCTGTTTGTATATTTGGAGATTAATCCCTTGTTGGTCACATCATTTGCAAATTTTTTCTCCCATTCTGTGGAGAATTTTCACTTTGTTTATGGTTTCCTTTGCTGTGCAAAAGCTTTCAAGTTTAATTAGGTCCCACTTGTTTATTTTTGTTTTTATTTCTATTACTCTAGGAGGTGACTCCAAAAAGATATTGCTGTGATTTGTGTCCCATAGTGTTCTGCGTATGTTTTCCTCTAGGAGTTTTCTACTGTCTGGTCTTACATTTAGGTCTTTAATCCATTTTGATTCCAGCTTGTACTTCATCCAGCCCAGCAAAGCTGGAATAAAGATTACTGGGAGAAATATCAATAATCTAAGATAGGTTGATGACACCATCCTTATGGCATAAAATGAAGAGGAACTAAAGAGCCTCTTGATGAGGGTGAAAGAGGAGAGTGAAAAAGTTAGCTTAAAACTCAACACTCAAAATACTAAGATCATGGCATCTGGTCCCATCACTTCATGGCAAATAGATGGGGAAACAATGGAAACAGTGAGAGACTTTATTTTCTTGGGCTCCAAAATCACTACAGATGGTGACTGCATCCATAAAATGAAAAGATTACTCCTTGGAAGAAAAGCTGTGACAAATCTAGATACTGTATTAAAAAGCAGAGACACTTTGCTGACAAAGGTCCATAAAGTCAAACCTATGGTTTTCCTAGAAGTCACATATGGATGTGAGAGTTGAACCATAAAGAAGGCTGAATGCAGAAGAATTGATACTTTTGAACTGTGGTGTTGGAGAAGATTCCTCAGAGTCCCTTGGACTGCAAGGAGATCAAACCAGTCAATCCTAAAGGTAATCAACCCTGAATATTCATTGGAAGGACTGATGCTGAAGCTGAAGCTCCAATACTTTGGCCACCTGATGTGAAGAGCCGACTCACTAGAAAAGACCCTTGATGCTGAGAAAAATCAAAGGCAGGTGGAGAAGGGGACAACAGAGGATGAGATGGTTGGATGGCATCATTGTTTCAATGGACATGAGTTTGAGCAAACTCCAGGAGATAGTGAATGACAAGGAAGCCTGGCTTGCTGCAGTCCATGGACGCAACTGAGCACCTGAACAACAAAAAATCCATTTTGAGTTTATTTTTTTGTGTAGTGTTAGAGTAAGTTTTAACTTCGTGCTTTCATATGTACCTGTCCAGTTTTCCCAGAACCACTTATCAAAGAAACTATCTTTCCTCCATTGTATATTCTTGCCTCCTTTGTCATAGGTTAATCAATGATAGGTGAGTGGGTTTCTTAATGACACTCTCTACAATTCATTTGTTTGTTTCCTTATTTATTATGCTTCATTCAATAGACTAACAGCTCTGCAAAGGCAGACAATGCCTCAGTCATAAAGAGATGATATTACCTTTTGTGATCTGTCAGATATCATGGAATCTTTTCCATAGTTGGGAGTGCTATTGTCTGCTGCTTTCAAGCCTTCAGTGGAAGAACTCCATCTTCTTTTTATTACCCAGATGAAATTTATTACCAGATGAAATACTAAAATGACCATAACAATTCTTTAAATCTTTTGGGTGTTTTACAAAGGGTAAATTTTTCCATTTAATTTTATGTTTTATTTTTATATTTGTATTGAAATCTAAACTATTATTATCAAAGTACAAAGTACATGTTTTAGATGGTTTCCACTCTTTTCAACATTTATTTAATTGGAGGATAATTACTTTACAATACTGTGATGGTTTTTGCCATCAACATGAATCAGCCACAGTGTCCCCTCCTCATCTTGAACCCCGCTCCCATTTCCCTCACCGCCCTATCCCTCTGGGTTGTCCTGCTTTGGGTGTCTGCTTTATGCATCGAACTTGCACTGGTCATCTGTTTTACATATAATAATGTATATGTTTCAGTGCTATTCTCTCAAATCATCCCACCCTTGCCTCCACTTTTATTTTGTTTTAGAGAAATAGGTCATATACACAAAGAAATATTTAACATATTTGTATAGCTTTAAAATAGCAAAATGAATAGTGAGAATCATTAGTAAATAAAACAAAAGAGTAATTGTGTATATCCCTTGTAAATACAAAGGGCTTTCATCTCTTTTCTCTCCTTGCCAGAAGGGAAAGTTCAGTTCAGAATTCTGTTTATTATTTGCTTACTTAAAAAAAAATTTTTTTTTATCATATAGGTATTTCTCTAAGTAATAGATTAGTTTTGTTCTTGCCCGTTATATATGGAATCATGCTGTCTATATTCTTATGTGTCTAGCTCTATTTCCTCAACAGAACTCTTCCCCCCCCCGCCCCCAATTTAATTTATTTATTTATGGCTGTGCTGGGCTTTTGTTGCTTGTGGGCTTTTCTCTAGTCGAGGTAGTGGGGGCTACCTTCTAGCTGCACTGTGTGGGTGAGCTTCTCTTTATGGTGGCTCCTCTTGTTCTGGAGCAGGGGCTTTAGGCATGCACGCTTCAGTAATTGCAGTCGTTGTGGCTCCCAGGCTCTAGAGCAGTTTCAGTATCTGTGGTGCATGGGCTTAGTTGCTCCGCAGCATGTGGAATCTTCCTGGATCAGAGATTGAGCCTGTCTCTCCTGCATTGGCAGGCAGATTCTTTACCACCGAGCCAAAAGGGAAGCCCCAACAGAATTCTTAAAATTCATCTCTTGATAAATCATATGCCTGGCATGCTGCAGTCCTTGGGGTCACAAAGAGTTGGACCCAACTGAGTAACTGAACTGAACTGATAAATCATACAGTTCCTCAAATTTTACTGTTGTACAATATTCCATTGCATGGCTACAACACATTTTTTTTTTTTCCTATTCTACTCTACTTGAACAATTGAGTTGTTTTCAGTTTTTTAATTTTAGAAATAATACTGCTATATTTTTATGTATGTCTCTTGGTGGACATATATGAATTTCCTTAAGATATTATACTCATATGGAATTGCAGAGTCATGAAAAATGCATATACTCAACTCTTAGTGACCCCATGGACTGCAGTCCACCAGGCTCCTCCATCCATGGGATTGTCCAGGCAAAAGTACTGGAGTGGGTTGCCATTGCCTTCTCCTTACAAGATAATGCCTGATTATTTTCCAAGTCAAACTCACTAATAATGTCTCAGTTTTTTTTTTTTTTTTTTTTTTTTTTACATCTTAGTCAATACTTTCAGATTTTTATCACTCACTAGAAGGAAAATGGTATATTGCTATGTTTTTACTTTGTTTTTCTTGATTAATAATGTTTGAATATATTTTCATTTGCTTAATGGCCTCTTGTGTTTCCTTTTCTGTACAGTGCATTTTGATATATTTTGAATATTTTTAGAAAGGATTATTTATCTTTTTCTTATTGTTTTGCAGGAGTTTCTCATATATTCTGGATATAGAACTTTAGCAGTCATACATGTTGCAAATATCTTCTTGTACAATGTGGCACTTGCTACCTTTATTGTGTGTGTGTGTGTGTGTGTGTGTGTGTAGGTATGTGAGATTTCCTGAATAAAAGTCCTTACTTTAGGTTTAGTTGAATTCACTTATCTTCTTCTTTACAATTTTTAATTTTTGAGTTGTTTAAAAGAAATTCTTCCTTACACTGAAGTCATACATTTATTCCTTGATATTTCTTCCTGAAAATTTTAACTTTCTTAGTTCTTGGTACACCTGGAATTGCTTTTTGTGAATGTGGAAGTAGGTATTACAATCCATTTTTCCCATAGGAGTAACAATTATTACAGCTTTACTGTTCAGTCCATTCTTTGTCTAATTGGCTCTAATGGTAGCTCTATCTTATATTAGGATTTATGTATGCATGGTTTATTTATAGGTTCTCTACTCTGCTTCAATATTTTATTTGTCTCTCCCTAGGTCAATACTTTGGTGTCGAAATTACTCTAAAATTAAGCCAATATCTAGAAGAACAAATATCTTTGATTTTACACCCCACCCCCCATGAACACCCAGGAGTGTTTTAGTTATTCTTAGACTATTGATTATTCACATAAATTTCAGAATCAGGTTGGCAAATTCCACAAAATATACTGTTAGGATTTTTATAGCAACTACATTGAACCTATAGAATATTTTTGAAAGATTTATACCTTTACAATATTGTTTATTTCTGTTCATGAACATGATGTATCTCTCTATTTAGGTCTTTAATATTTCAAACATGTTTTTATGGTTTTCTAAATAAAGGTCTTACCGAACTTTTGCTAGATTTATTACTAACCATCTCACTTTTTTGTTGCAGTTTTAAATGACATTGCTTTAAAAGCAGATTCTTCTAACTTCTACTGATTTACTGAAATACAATAGGAATTTATATAATGCTTTCATAGCCATTGATCTTGTTAAACTCTCTTAATATTTGCAATGTGTTATGCGTGGATTCTTTGGGGTTTACTATATAGACAGTCTTTTGAAACTGTTTTTGCTGACTAGGAGAGTATATGTTAGTTATTAGAAGCACAAATTCTGGAGTCAGTCTGTCTGGGTCAACCCACCTCTGCTATTAACTTCAGTCTAACCTTAGACAAGCTGTAAAACCTGAGTTTTCTCATCTACAAAAATGGATGAAAGTGTATCCACCTCACAGGATGTTTTGTGGATTAAACAAATTAACTCCTCCAAGGTGCTTAAAACAGTGCCTGGTATGATAATATCTAATAAATGTTCAATGCATTTATTAGACCCTCCAGTATGATGTTGAAATAGTAAGTACTGGATTTTATTTTTACTTAATCTAGTTTGAAAATATTTGTCCTTTAATTTTTCAAAGTTTTAAAACACTCCATGAAGTGAGGGTGTCACATATTGCCTTTCTCTTCTTTTAGTGGGTTCACTAAAAAATTTTACCATTCCTTTGTAACTTAGTCAAGTCTAAAGTTAATATCATTACATTTTTCTTAGGAAGCATTCTCATTAACAACTAGTGTTATACCATTGAAGTAGATAAGTTTTACTTTGCTTTTAATGAAACCTTTAAAATTAGGCATTTTTCTGATTGTTATATTATACGGTTGATGCTCACATTTATCATTTTCTGGAATCAGAATTTCTTTTTTTTAAAAAAATATAAATTTATTTATTTTAATTGAAGGTTAATTACTTTACAATATTGTATTGGTTTTGCCATACATCAACATGAATCTGCCACGGATGTACACGTGTTCCCCATCCTGAACCCCCCTCCCTCCTCCCTCCCCGTACCATCCCTCTGGGTCTCCTCAGTGCAGCAGCCCCAAGGATCCTGTATCATGCATCAAATCTGGACTGGCGATTCGTTTCATATATGATATTCAGTCAGTTCAGTTCAGTTCAGTCGCTCAGTTGTGTCCGACACTTTGCAACCCCATGAATTGCAGCATGCCAGGCCTCCCTGTCCATCACCAACTCTGGGAGTTCACCCAGACTCACGTCCATCGAGTCAGTGATGCCATGCAGCCATCTCATCCTCTGTTGTCCCCTTCTCCTCCTGCCTCCAATCCCTCCCAGCATCACAGTCTTTTCCAATGAGTCAACTCTTCGCATGAGGTGACCAAAGTAATGGAGTTTCAGCTTTAGCATCATTCCTTCCAAAGAAATCCCAGGGCTGATCTCCTTCAGAATGGACTGGTTGGATCTCCTTGCAGTCCAAGGGACTCTCAAGAGTCTTCTCCAACACCACAGTTCAAAAGCATCAATTCTTCAGTGCTCAGGTTTTTTCACAGTCCAACTCTCACATCCATACATGACCACTGGAAAAACCATAGCCTTGACTAGACGGACCTTTGTTGGCAAAGTAATGTCTCTGTTTTTCAATATGCTATCTAGGTTTGTCATAACTTTCCTTCCAAGGAGTAAGCGTCTTTTAATTTCACGGCTGTAGTCACTATCTGCGGTGATTTTGGAGCCCCCCCAAAAATAAAGTCTGACACTGTTTCCACTGTTTCCCCATCTATTTCCCATGAAGTGATGGGACAAAATGCCATGATCTTAGTTTTCTGAATGTTGAGCTTTAAGCCAACTTTTTCACTCTCCTCTTTCACTTTCATCAAGAGGCTTTTTAGTTCTTCTTCACTTTCTGCCATAAGGGTGGTGTCATCTGCATATCTGAGGTTATTCATATTTCTCCCGGCAATCTTGATTCCAGCTTGTGCTTCTTCCAGCCCAGCGTTTCTCATGATGTACTCTGCATAGAAGTTAAATAAGCAGGGTGACAATATACAGCCTTGACGTACTCCTTTTCCTATTTGGAACCAGTCTGTTGTTATTATACAAGTTTCAATGCCATTCTCCCAAATCATCCCTCCTTCTCCCTCTCCCACAGAGTTCAAAAGACTGTTCTATACATCTGTGTCTCTTTTGCTGTCTCACATACAGGGTTATGGTTACCATCTTTCTAAATTCCATATATATGCGCGTTAATATACTGTATTGGTGTTTTTCTTTCTGGCTTACTTCACTCTGTATAGTAGGCTCCAGTTTCATCCACCTCATTAGAACTGATTCAAATGTATTCTTTTTAATGGCTGCGTAATACTCCTTTTGGCATTTTAGGTCTTCATTCTGAGATAATTTTTCTTCTTTCTGGTGTTCCTTCTTTGGAAATTTTTTTGAAGTTTCTGATGGCACTGAACACTCACTTTTTTTTTTTTTTTAAATGAGGTTTTCTTGTTTTCTTTTAGCATTTTGAAAATACAGCTCCACTTTTCTCTGGCTTCCATTGTGACTGTTAAGGTTCTCTTTCATTCTTTTGTAATTTCTTTTTATGCCATCAGTCTCTCTCTCTCCGTCTTTAATTTCCTGCCTGTTTTTAAGATAGTCTCTTTGTCCCTGGTGTTATGCAGTTTGAATATAACATGCATTTATTTGCATTTATTTCCACTTATTTTTGCCTAAGTTATGTTGTTTCTGACTCTGAGGACTAGTCTTATCAATTCTGTCAGAAATTCTGTCATTGTCTCTTTGAATATTCCCTCTAGTCTTTTCTTTTTAATCTTTCCATTTGAAATTCTGCACTTTCTACCTCTTTGGTTGTATTAAATTCTGGGAAATTTATTTATATCTAAGTTCTCATTCTTATTTTTATGCTGTGTTCTACCTGCTGTTGAATCTACAATTTAATTTTTAATTTAATTTTAGATTTTTACACCTAGGGGTAAGATTTGTGTCTCAGCACTTCTCAAGTGTTCTGTTCCATTGGCATATTTTAGTAAATTCTTTTAGATGTCCATCAGCAGATGAATGGATAAGAAAGCTGTGGTACATATACACAATGGAGTATTACTCAGCCATTAAAAAGAATACATTTGAATCAGTTCTAATGAGGTGGATGAAACTGGAGACTATTATACAGAGTGAAGTAAGCCAGAAGGAAAAACATAAATACAGTATACTAACGCATGTATATGGAATTTAGAAAGATGGTAACGATAACCCTGTGTACGAGACAGCAAAAGAGACACTGATGTATAGAACAGTCTTATGGACTCTGCGGGAGAGGGTGGGAAGATTTGGGAGAATGTCATTGAAACATGTGAAATGTCATGTATGAAACGAGATGCCAGTCCAGGTTCAGTGCACGATGCTGGATGCTTGGGGCTGGTGCGCTGGGAAGGCCCAGGGGGATGGTATGGGGAGGTTGGGAGGGAGGAGGGTTCAGGATGGGGAGCATGTGTTTTTTTTTTTTTAAAATAAAATTAAAAAATAAATAAATAAATAAATAAAAGCAAAAATAAACAAATGGGACCTAACTAAAATTAAAAGCTTCTGTACAACAAAGGAAACTATAAGCAAGGTGAAAAGACAGCCTTCAGAATGGGAGAAAATAATAGCAAATGATTCAACTGACAAAGAACTAATCTCAAAAATATACAAGCAACTCCTGCAGCTCAATTCCAGAAAAATAAATGATCCAATCAAAAAATGGGCCAAAGAACTAAACAGATATTTCTCCAAAGAAGACATACAGATGGCTAACAAACACATGAAAAGATGCTCAACATCACTCATTATCAAAGAAATGCAAATCAAAACCTTAATGAGGTACCATTTCACACCAATCAGAATGGCTGTGATCCAAAAATCTACAGGCAGTAAATGCTGGAGAGGGTGTGGAGAAAAGGGAGCCCTCTTACACTGTTGGTGGGAATGCAAACTAGTACAGCCACTATAGAGAACAGTGTGGAGATTCCTTAAAAAACTGGAAATAGAACTGCTTTATGACCCAGCAATCCCACTGCTGGGCATACACACTGAGGAAACCAGAATTGAAAGAGACACATGTACCCCAATGTTCATCACAGCACCGTTTATAATAGCCAGGACATGGAAGCAACCTAGATGTCCATCAGCAGATGCTGCTGCTGCTGCTACGTCGCTTTAGTCGTGTCCGACTCTGTGTGACCCCATAGATGGCAGCCCACCAGGCTTCCTGTCCCTGGGATTCTCCAGGCAAGAACACTGAAGTGGGTTGCCATTTCCTTCTCCAAAGTGAAAAATGAAAATGAAGTCGCTCAGTTGTGTCCGACTCTAGCGACCCCATGGACTGCAGCCTGCCAGGCTCCTCCGTCCGTGGGTTTTTCTAGGCAAAAGTACTGATGATGAATACATAAGCAGATGAGTGCATAAGAAATCTGTGGTACATATACACAATGGAGTATTACTCAGCCATTAAAAAGAATACATTTAAATCAGTTCTATTTGGCAAAACTAATACAATTATGTAAAGTTTTAAAATAAAATAAAATTTAAAAAAATTAAAAAAAAAATAAGTAAAAAAAAAAAAATCCGTTCTAATGAGGTAGATGAAACTGGAGCCTATTATACAGAGTGAAGTAAGCCAGAAAGAAAAACACCAATACAGTATACTAATGCATATATATGGACTTTAGAAAGATGGTAATGATAACCCTGTATTAGAGACAACAGAAGAGACACAGATGTACAGAACAGTCTTTTGGACTCTGTGGGAGAGGGAGAGGGTGGGATGATTTGGGGGAATGTCATGGAAACATGTGGAGAAGGCAATGGCACCCCACTCCAGTGTTCTTGCCTGGAGAATCCCAGGGACAGGGGAGCCTGGTGGGCTGCAGTCTATGGGGTCACATAGAATCGGACACTACTGCAGTGACTTAGCAGCAGCAGCAGCAGCATGGAAACATGTATAATATCATATAAGAAACAAATCACCAGTCCAGGTTCTATACAGGATCCTTGGGGCTGGTGCACTGGGATGACCCGAAGGGATGGTACTGGGAGGGCGGTGGGAGGGGGGTTCAGAATGGGGAACACATGTATGCCCATGGCAGATTCATGTTGATGTGTGGCAGAACCAATACAATATTGTAAAGTGATTATCCTCCAATTAAAATAAATACATTTAAATTAAAAAATAAATAAAATAAAATGAAGAAATGAATTAAAAAAATAAAATGTATTAAACTAATTGTAATAATCATAGGTTTGGGAATCTTATTCTACAGTCTGTTGTTTTGACTGACTTCTGCTCATGTTACCTTCGTCCTCACAGGTGTCCTGAATTTTGATGCTTTCTTATCTCTCTCAAATCTTTGAAGCGTGGGTGTTTAGTACCTTTTCTCTTGTAGGATTGTATTTGTTTCAAGTACTAGATAATACTACCAACCTGAGTCCATTTTCAAATAATTAACTTGGACTATAATTTCTAGTCTTAAATGCATGTGATGTGGGCTCTATTCAGACCTAAGCAAGTATCTTCCCCATCTCATTTAATCCAAAGGTACTTTTTGCTAGATAATATACTGACCCTACCTTATGAAAGCCCTAGCTTCCTATGATGTCTCTGACATAAACTTTGTGTTCTGCAAGCCCCAGGCGTTGCTTCTGGTCCACTCAGTCATGGGATCCTTTACAATTTGGGATCAACATCTTCAGAAATTGGCATATACTCTCAGAGCAATAACTGCTCCAGAGTTTGCTTACCTCTTAGGAAGCACAATTTATACTTTTTCCCTGGCATCTGTCGATTTCCTTTAGCTCATCATTAGCTCAGTCATGTAGTTAAAATGTGAGGTAAAGATTTTAAAAAATATTTTCAAGTGGCTTGTACTAGGAAGACTTTCTGGGCATCTAATCTGCTGGACATCGAGCTTCTGCTAAGTTATTCCCATGGGTTATCTAATTTAATGCTTACTACAATCCATCCTGGTATATACATTGATAATCTTCATTTTTGAGATGAGAAAACTGAGGTCTAAAAATTTGAATATAATAGCTTCTCCCAGTTTACACTGTCTGACTGTTTTGGAGCCAGAAGATTTTGTTCTTCTTTTTGGCCATCTTTTAAAAATTAATTCATTTATTTTAATTGGAGGCTAATTACTTTACAATATTGTGATGGTTTTTGCCATACATCGACATGAATCAGCCATGGGTGTACATGGGTGCACAGGTCCCCCCATCCTGAACCCCCTCCCACCTCCCTCCCTACCCCATCCCTCTGGGTTGTCCCAGAGCACCAGCTTTGGGTGCCCTTCTTCAGGCATTGAACTTGCACTGGTCATCTGTTTTACATGTGGTAATATACATGTTTCAGTGCTATTCTCTCATATCGTCCCAGCCTCATCTTCTCCCACAGAGTCCAAAAGTCTGTTCTTTACATGTGTGTCTCTTTTGCTGTTTTGCATATACGGTCATCGTTCAAAATTCCATATATATGCATTAATATACTGTATTGTTGTTTTTCTTTCTGACTTACTTCACTCTGTATAATAGGCTCTGGTTTCATCCACCTCATTAGAACTGACTCACATGTGTTCTTTTTTATAGCCAATAATATTTCATTGTGTACCACAACTTCCTTATCCATTCATCTGGTGATGAACATCTAGGTTGCTTCCATGTCCTGGTTATTGTAAACAGGGCTGCAATGAAAAAGGAGGTACATGTGTCTCTTTCAATTCTGGTTTCCTCGGTGTGTATGCCCAGCAGTGGGATTGCTGGGTCATATGGCAGTTCTATTTCCAGTTTTTAGAGGAATCTCCACACTGTTCTCCATAGTGGCTGTATTAGTTTGCATTCCCACCAACAATGTAAGAGGGTTCCCTTTTCGCCACACCCTCTCCAGCATTTATGGCCTGTAGACTTTTGGATAGCAGTCATTCTGACTGGTGTGAAATGGTACCTCATTGTGGTTTTGATTTGCATTTCTCTGATAATGAGTGATGTTGAGCATCTTTTCATGTGCTTCTTAGCCATCTGTATGTCTTTGGAGAAATATCTATTTAGTTGTTTGGCCCATTTTTTGATTGGGTTGTTTATTTTTCTGATATTGAGCTGCATGAGCTGCTTGCATATTTTTGAGATTAATTCTCTGTCAGTTGATTTGCTTGCTATTATTTTTCCCATTCCTAAGGCTGCCTTTCCACCTTGTTATAGTTACGTTCATTGAGCAGAAGCTTTTCAGTTTAATTAGGTCCCACTTTTTTTTATTTTTGTTTTTATTTCCATTATTCTGGGAGGTGGATCATAGAAGATCTTGCTGTGATTTATGTCAGAGAGTGTTCTGCCTATGTTTTCCTTTAAGAGTTTTATAGTTTCTTGTCTTACATTTAGATCTTTAACCCATTTTGAGTTTATTTTTGTGTAATGAACTTATACCCTCAACATTCCAATATCATATACATTTTGTCATATTTGTTTTCTCTTTCTCTCTGTATATACATTTTTTTTCTGTAACATTTGAAGGAAAGTTTTAGATATCATGACACTTCACTTTTCAGTTCTGAGATTTCATTTGCAAACTGAGCTTTTAGCTATCTTCAAAGTGGTCCCTTTGGTAAATTCTTATTACTTTCCTGGCAAAGAGGAAATTTTTTTACTTAAGAGAGAGAATCTCTTTCCTTGAAAATCAGGGTTTACCAAAATGCCCAGCACTTAGGGGAATCAATAAATTTACCTAGGTGAATAAGAATGTAAGTAAAAATTATCTAAGATAAAAACATGTTCCAATTTAAATGGCAGGAAAAATAAATATATTGAAGAGGCTAGTGAGTTGTCCCTGAGAATTGTGATATAGCATTTCACCCTGACGAGGAATGCAGAGAAAACTTCCATGTGTATCTATGTGAAAACAGTTATTCCCTTGTCATTCACTATTTTGTCCTCCAGGCAGACAGTGATCCTCCTGGGTAGGGACTCTGTCTTCTGTGTACCTGAACAATGATATGATTCCTGGTACAAGTGAGTCAATGAATTCGTTCCAGTATTTCTAGTAGATGTAATTTCTACCTTATTATTGCCACTGTTCCTGCTACTGAAGCCAAATCAACTGATATTGTCACTACTAATGAAACTATTACCATTTCTATCGTTGATGCGTTTTTGACCAAGATAGGGCCAACCAAGGGATGTTATTCTCATCTTATAGCTAAGGAAGAATTGAAGTGAATTAGTTCAAACTTGAATCCAGGTATTCAATCTCCAAGTCTAATGTTTCCTCTGTCATTCCTTTTGATTCAGCATTTGTTGAACTCTATGTGCCAGAAACTATTCTACAGGGTAAAGTATCCAAGACACTAAAAGCAAAAACAGTGTGTTTGCAGAACTGTTGATTTCACTAATACCTGACATCCCTAAAAGAACATGGTGGTATCAGATGCCTTTTAAAACTCAGGCTCTATAAGTGATTATGCATATATTAATAGAAATCAAAAATATAATTTTGGATGAATATATATTTAGATATTTATATATGTCACCTGTGAAATATAAGTATTATTTATAAAATGTAATATACTAACATATTCTTATGTCGGTATTCATGTGTCTCTGTGTATACTGCAGTGGCTTGTGCATAACTCTGTCTGGGACTGGATGGGAAAATCAAGAGGAAAGGAAGCTGATGTATCAGGGAGGGTCTGGGGTTCCTGGGGGTGCAGATGAGAGATGAGGGCTAAGGAGGAGCTGGGTCATTGCCTTGAATGACAAAGAGTCAAGCTCTTGTCAGTGAGTCAAGCTGTAGTGTTGGCTATTAGGTACCTGGTGTCTGAGTTGATTGAAAGTATAGACCTAGAGTGTTGCTTGCGCCTTTTTACCTTGAGTGGCTACCAGGGCCCTGCTCATATCATGGCATGTGGAACACGTGTTGGAGATGGTACATGAAGTAGCAGAGGAGTCAGTGATCATGTGGAATGACTGTGTTTAATAAGCTGCTGTGTTCAATTTCTGAATCTATTCCTGTGTTTATACTATTCTGCTTTTCTTTTAGAGTTGGAGGGATTTTTAAACATTCATTTTTAATTGGAGGGTAACTATTGTGTTTGATTCTGCCATAAAACAATGTGAACCAACCATAAGTATACATATGTGCTAGCCCTCTTGAACCCCACCACACCCCATCCCACACCTCTAGTTTGTCACAGAGCACCACATTGAGCTCCTTGTGTTATACAGCAGCTTCCCATTGGCTATCCATTTTACATATGGTAATGTATATGCTTTAATGTTACTCTCTCAATTCATCCCTTCCTCTCCTTCCCTCACTGCGTCCAAAGTCTGTTTCATGTGTCTGCATCTCTATTTCTGCCCTACAAATATTAATAGACTCATCAGTACCATTTTTCTGTTTCCATACAAATTGTGAAAGTATTTGTTCAAGTTCTGTGAAAAATGCCACTGGTAATTTGATAGGGATTGCATTGAACCTATACATTGCTTCGGGTAGTAAAGTAATTTTCATAATATTGATTCTTCCAATCCAAGAACATGATATATCTCTCCATCTGTTTGTGTTTGATTTCTTTCATCAATGTCTTATAGTTTTCTGTATACAGGTCTTTCATCTCCTTACATAGGTTTATTCCTAGGTATTTTACTCTTTTTGTTGCAGTGGTGAATGGGATCACATCCTTAATTTCTCTTTCTGAGTTTTCACTAATAGTGTATAGGAATGCAAAGGATTTCTGTGCATAAATTTTCTATCCTTCTACTTTACTAAATTCATTGATTAGTTCTAATAATTTTCTGGTGGCATCTTTAGGGATTACTATGTATATATTATGTCATCTGAAAACAGTGAAAGTTTATTTCTTTTCCAAGCTGGATTCCTTTTATTTCTTTTTCTTCTCTGATTGCTGGAGCTAGGACTTCCAAAATGATATAAAATAATAGTGGTGAGGGGGAGGAGCCAAGATGGCAGAGGAGTAGGACGGGGAGAACACTTTCTTCCCCACAAATTCATCAAAAGAGCATTTAAACGTCGAGTAAATTCCACAAAACAACTTCTGAATGCCGGCAGAGGACATCAGGCACCCAGAAAAGCAACCCAACTCTTCGAAAGGAGGTAGGAAAAAATATTAAAAACAAACAAAAAAAAAGAGACAAAAGAGGGAGGGACGGAGGTCCGTCCCCGGAAGGGAATCTTAAAAAGAGAGAAGTTTCCAAACATCAGGAAACCTTCTCACTGCCGAATCTGTGCCGAGCTTTGGAAGCACAGAGGGCAACATAACAGGGAGAAAAAATAAATAAACAATTTAAAACTCGCAGATTGCGAGCCCTACGGTAACTCCCCCAGCAGAGAAGCAGCGCAGACGCCTGCATCCGCCATTAGCAAATCGGGGCTGGGCAGGGAGGCGCGGTGTGGGCTGCATCGCTGAGAGTAAGAATCTGGCCTGAATACCCTGAGCGCTATCTGAGTGAAATAATTTGGGCTAGCAAACCAGACTGTGGGATACCTACCACGCGAAAAGCCAGCCCTAACCTAAGACCGCCAGGCCCGCGCACGGAACAAAGGACTGAACAGAGATAGCCGGCTGCAGACCTTCCCCCTCCAGTGACAGGCAGCCAGAGCCGGAAGGGGGCAATCGCAGCCCCAGAGAGACATTATAAAATTGGAAGCAGGCTTCTTTGCTAACTAAAACTTTTTGGGGGTCTGGACGGTCAACATCTGCCTGAGAAGGTGCGCCGGTTTTACATCCAGATAACCGAGTGGCGGGGAGGCGATAAGTCGCAGCATTGGCGCTCGCCTGGGAAGAGCAAATTGGCGCTCGGACCTGGGAAGAGCACAAAACGCAGGCCCAACTGAGTCTGCGCCTCTGAGGACTACCCGAGTGCCTGAACCTGAGCGGCTTGGACCTGGGAGGTGCATGCAGCCCAGGGCCAGCCTCGGATTGTTCCCGGCGGAACAACCTAGAGTCCAAGCAGTGTGGACAGGGAGGCTACACGCGCCGTGAGCGGGGGCAGACCCAGGGTGGCTGAGCCACTGCGAGCCCACGCCAGTGTTATTTGTTTGCAGCATCCCTCCCTCCCTCCCCACAGCGCGACTGAACAAGTAAGCCTAAAAAAAAAAAAAAAAAAAAAAGTGTCCTCCACCGTGCCCTTTGAGTCAGGGCAGAAACCAGATACTGAAGAGACTAGCAAACAGAAGAAGATATAACAGAGGGAAACGCCTTGGAAGCTACAGGCAATAGATCAAAACCCTGTGGTTACTACGGACTACATAGGAAGGGGCCTATAGATCTTGAGAAATATAAATCTGACCAAGGAACTAGCCAAAAATGAACTGAACCCACAACACCCACAAAAAAAACCCAGAAAAGTCCTAGATATATTTTTATTATTTTTACGATCATTCTTTCTTTTTTTTTTTTAATTAAAAAAAAAAATTTTAAGTCCTCTATTGTTCCTTTAATTTTCACTTTTATAACCTATTACTTTGCAAAAAAAAAAAAAAAAGACCCTATTTTTTTCTTCTTCAGCAAACTTCATATATATATATTTTATAATTTTTTGACCTTGTTTTTTTTGTTTTGTTTTGTTTTTGTTTTTTTCTTCTTTTCTTTAACATTGTATTTTTGAAATTCCAAACTCTACTCTAGATTTTTAATTTTCGCTTTTTGGTATATGTTATCAATTTTGTACCTATAGTTTTTTTTTATATAATTTCTGTGACTTTTTTTTTCTTTTTCTTTTCTTCTTCTCTGTTTCTTTCTCTTCTTCTTTTATATAACATTGTATATCTGAAATTCCAAACTTTACTCTAGATTTTTAATTTATGCTTTTTGGTATTTGATATCAATTTTGTACCTGTATTTTCTTTATAATTTTTGTGACATTGTTCGTATTTGTTTGTTTGTTTTCTCTCTTTATTTTTCTTCTTCTTCTTCTTCTTTTTTTTTTTAACATTGTATTTTTGAAATTCCAAACTCTACTCTAGATTTTTAATTTTTGCTTTCTGGTATTAGTTATCAATTTTGTACCTGTACTTTCTTTATAATTTTCGCGACCTTGTTTGTTTTTGTTTGTTCGTTTTTTCTCTCTTTCTTTTCCTTCTTCTTTTCTTTAACATCGTATTTTTGAAATTCCAAACTCTACTCTAGATTTTTAATTTTCGCTTTCTGGTATTAGTTATCAATTTTGTACCTGTACTTTCTTTATAATTTTCGCGACCTTGTTTGTTTTTGTTTGTTCGTTTTTTCTCTCTTTCTTTTCCTTCTTCTTTTCTTTAACATCGTATTTTTGAAATTCCAAACTCTACTCTAGATTTTTAATTTTCGCTTTCTGGTATTAGTTATCAATTTTGCACCTGTACTTTCTTTATAATTTTCGCGACCTTGTTTGTTTTTGTTTGTTCGTTCTTTCTCTCTTTCTTTTCCTTCTTCTTTTCTTTAACATCGTATTTTTGAAATTCCAAACTCTACTCTAGATTTTTAATTTTTGCTTTTATGTATTTGTTACCAATTTTGTACCTTTAAGGACCCAATCTTCAGGACCCATTTTTCACTAGGGAGTGAGATTACTGGCTTGACTGCTCTCTCTCCCTTTGGACCCTCCTTTTTCTCCACCAGGTCGCCTGTGTCTCCTCCCTAACCCCTCTCTACTCTACCCAACTCTGTGAATTTCTGTGTGTTCCAGACGGTGGAGAACACTTAGGGAACTGATTACTGGCTGGATCTGTCTCCCTCCTTTTCATTCCCCCCTTTTATCCTTCTGGCCACCTCTGTTACCTTCCTCCTTCTTCTCTTCTCTGTATAACCCCGTGAACACCTCTGAGTGGTCCAGTTGTGGAGTGCACATAAGGAAGTGACTACTGGCTAGCCCACTCTCTCCACTATTGATTCACCTCATCTCATTTGGGTCACCTCTAACTCCCTCCTCCCTCTTCTCTTCTCCATGTAACCCTGTGAACCTCTCTGAGTGACCCTCACTGTAGAGAAACTTATCATCTTTAATGTAGATGTTTTATCAATGGTGCTGTATAGAAGGAGAAGTTTTGAAACTACTGTAAAAATAAGACCGATAATCGGAAGCAGGAGACTTAAGTCCAAACCCTGACTCCAGGGAACTCCTGACTCCAAGGAACATTCATTGACAGGAGCTCATCAAATGCCTCCATACCGACACTGAAACCAAGCACCACACAAGGGCCAATAAGTTCCAGGGCAAGACATACCAAGCAAATTCTCCAGCAACAAAGGAACACAGCCCTGAGCTTCAAGATACAGGCTGCCCAAAGTCACCCCAAAACTATAGACATCTCATAACTCATTACTGGACATTTCATTGCACTCCAGAGAGAAGAAATACAGCTCCACCCACTAGAACACCGACACAAGTTTCCCTAACCAGGAAACCTTGACAAGCCACCTGTACAAACCCACACACAGTGAGGAAACGCCATAATAAAGAGAACTCCACAAACTGCCAGAATACAGAAAGGACACCCCAAACTCAGCAATTTAAACAAGATGAAGAGACAGAGGAATACTCAGCAGATAAAGGAACAGGATAAATGCCCACCAAACCAAACAAAAGAGGAAGAGATAGGGAATCTACCTGATAAAGAATTCCGAATAATGATAGTGAAATTGATCCAAAATCTTGAAACTAAAATGGAATCACAGATAAATAGCCTGGAGACAAGGATTGAGAAGATGCAAGAAAGATTTAACAAGGACCTAGAAGAAATAAAAAAGAGTCAATATATAATGAATAATGCAATAAGTGAAATTAAAAACACTCTGGAGGCAACAAATAGTAGAATAACAGAGGCAGAAGATAGGATTAGTGAATTAGAAGATAGAATGGTAGAAATAAATGAATCAGAGAGGATAAAAGAAAAACGAATTAAAAGAAATGAGGACAATCTCAGAGACCTCCAGGACAATATTAAACACTACAACATTCGAATCATAGGGGTTCCAGAAGAAGAAGACAAAAAGAAAGACCATGAGAAAATACTTGAGGAGATAATAGTGGAAAACTTCCCTAAAATGGGGAAGGAAATAATCACCCAAGTCCAAGAAACCCAGAGAGTACCAAACAGGATAAACCCAAGGAGAAACACCCCAAGACACATATTAATCAAATTAACAAAGATCAAACACAAAGAACAAATATTAAAAGCAGCAAGGGAAAAACAACAAATAACACACAAGGGAATTCCCATAAGGATAACAGCTGATCTTTCAATAGAAACTCTTCAAGCCAGGAGGGAATGGCAAGACATACTTAAAATGATGAAAGAAAATAACCTACAGCCCAGATTATTGTACCCAGCAAGGATCTCATTCAAGTATGAAGGAGAAATCAAAAGCTTTTCAGACAAACAAAAGCTGAGAGAATTCTGCACCACCAAACCAGCTCTCCAACAAATGCTAAAGGCTATTCTCTAGACAGGAAACACAAAAACGGTGTATAAACTCGAACCCAAAACAATAAAGTAAATGGCAACGGGAACATACTTATCAGTAATTACCTTAAATGTAAATGGGTTGAATGCCCCAACCAAAAGACAAAGACTGGCTGAATGGATACAAAAACAAGACCCCTACATATGTTGTCTACAAGAGACCCACCTCAAAACAGGGGACACATACAGACTGAAAGTGAAGGGCTGGAAAAAGATTTTCCATGCAAATAGGGACCAAAAGAAAGCAGGAGTAGCAATACTCATATCAGATAAAATAGACTTTAAAACAAAGGCTGTGAAAAGAGACAAAGAAGGTCACTACATAATGATCAAAGGATCAATCCAAGAAGAAGATATAACAATTATAAATATATATGCACCCAACACGGGAGCACCACAGTACGTAAGACAAATGCTAACAAGTATGAAAGGAGAAATTAACAATAACACAATAATAGTGGGAGATTTTAATACCCCACTTACACCTATGGATAGATCAACTAAACAGAAAATTAACAAGGAAACACAAACTTTAAACGATACAATAGGCCAGTTAGACCTAATTGATATCTATAGGTCATTTCATCCCAAAACAATGAATTTCACCTTTTTCTCAAGCGCACATGGAACCTTCTCCAGGATAGATCACATCCTGGGCCATAAAGCTAGCCTTGGTAAATTCAAAAAAATAGAAATCATTCCAAGCATCTTTTCTGACCACAATGCAGTAAGATTAGATCTCAATTACAGGAGAAAAACTATTAAAAATTCCAACATATGGAGGCTGAACAACACGCTGCTGAATAACCAACAAATCACAGAAGAAATCAAAAAAGAAATCAAAATTTGCATAGAAACGAATGAAAATGAAAACACAACAACCCAAAACCTGTGGGACACGGTAAAAGCAGTCCTAAGGGGAAAGTTCATAGCAATACAGGCACACCTCAAGAAACAAGAAAAAAGTCAAATAAATAACCTAACTCTACACCTAAAGCAACTAGAAAAGGAAGAAATGAAGAACCCCAGGGTTAGTAGAAGGAAAGAAATCTTAAAAATTAGAGCAGAAATAAATGCAAAAGAAACAAAAGAGACCATAGCAAAAATCAACAAAACCAAAAGCTGGTTCTTTGAAAGGATAAATAAAATTGACAAACCATTAGCCAGACTCATCAAGAAACAAAGGGAGAAAAATCAAATCAACAAAATTAGAAACGAAAATGGAGAGATCACAACAGACAACACAGAAATACAAAGGATCATAAGAGACTACTATCAACAATTATATGCCAATAAAATGGACAACGTGGAAGAAATGGACAAATTCTTAGAAAAGTACAACTTTCCAAAACTGGACCAGGAAGAAATAGAAAATCTTAACAGACCCATCACAAGCATGGAAATTGAAACTGTAATCAAAAATCTTCCAGCAAACAAAAGCCCCGGTCCAGACGGCTTCACAGCTGAATTCTACCAAAAATTTAGAGAAGAGCTAACACCTATCCTGCTCAAACTCTTCCAGAAAATTGCAGAGGAAGGTAAACTTCCAAACTCATTCTATGAGGCCACCATCACCCTAATACCAAAACCTGACAAAGATCCCACAAAAAAAGAAAACTACAGGCCAATATCACTGATGAACATAGATGCAAAAATCCTTAACAAAATTCTAGCAATCAGAATCCAACAACACATTAAAAAGATCATACACCATGATCAAGTGGGCTTTATCCCAGGGATGCAAGGATTCTTCAATATCCGCAAATCAATGTAATACACCACATTAACAAATTGAAAAATAAAAACCATATGATTATCTCAATAGATGCAGAGAAAGCCTTTGACAAAATTCAACATCCATTTATGATAAAAACTCTCCAGAAAGCAGGAATAGAAGGAACATACCTCAACATAATAAAAGCTATATATGACAAACCCACTGCAAACATTATCCTCAATGGTGAAAAATTGAAAGCATTTCCTCTAAAGTCAGGAACAAGACAAGGGTGCCCACTTTCACCATTACTATTCAACATAGTTTTGGAAGTTTTGGCCACAGCAATCAGAGCAGAAAAAGAAATAAAAGGAATCCAAATTGGAAAAGAAGAAGTAAAACTCTCACTATTTGCAGATGACATGATCCTCTACATAGAAAACCCTAAAGAGTCCACCAGAAAATTACTAGAAATAATCAATGACTACAGTAAAGTTGCAGGATATAAAATCAACACACAGAAATCCCTTGCATTCCTATACACTAATAATGAGAAAACAGAAAGAGAAATTAAGGAAACAATTCCATTCACCATTGCAACGGAAAGAATAAAATACTTAGGAATATATCTACCTAAAGAAACTAAAGACCTATATATAGAAAACTATAAAACACTGGTGAAAGAAATCAAAGAGGACACTAATAGATGGAGAAATATACCATGTTCATGGATTGGAAGAATCAATATAGTGAAAATGAGTATACTACCCAAAGCAATTTATAGATTCAACGCAATCCCTATCAAGCTACCAACAGTATTCTTCACAGAGCTAGAACAAATAATTTCACAATTTGTATGGAAATACAAAAAACCTCGAATAGCCAAAGTGATCTTGAGAAAGAAGAATGGAACTGGAGGAATCAACCTACCTGACTTCAGGCTCTACTACAAAGCCACAGTTATCAAGACAGTATGGTACTGGCACAAAGACAGAAATATTGATCAATGGAATAAAATAGAAAGCCCAGAGATAAATCCACGCACATATAGACACCTTATCTTCGACAAAGGAGGCAAGAATATACAATGGATTAAAGACAATCTCTTTAACAAGTGGTGCTGGGAAATCTGGTCAACCACTTGTAAAAGAATGAAACTGGACCACTTTCTAACACCATACACAAAAATAAACTCAAAATGGATTAAAGATCTAAACGTAAGACCAGAAACTATAAAACTCCTAGAGGAGAACATAGGCAAAACACTCTCCGACATACATCACAGCAGGATCCTCTATGACCCACCTCCCAGAATATTGGAAATAAAAGCAAAAATAAACAAATGGGACTTAATTAACCTTAAAAGCTTCTGCACATCAAAGGAAACTATTAGCAAGGTGAAAAGACAGCCTTCAGAATGGGAGAAAATAATAGCAAATGAAGCAACCGACAAACAACTAATCTCAAAAATATACAAGCAACTCCTACAGCTCAACTCCAGAAAAATAAACGACCCAATCAAAAAATGGGCCAAAGAACTAAATAGACATTTCTCCAAAAAAGACATACAGATGGCTAACAAACACATGAAAAGATGCTCAACATCACTCATTATCAGAGAAATGCAAATCAAAACCACTATGAGGTACCATTTCACACCAGTCAGAATGGCTGCGATCCAAAAGTCTACAAATAATAAATGCTGGAGAGGGTGTGGAGAAAAGGGAACCCTCCTACACTGTTGGTGGGAATGCAAACTAGTACAGCCACTATGGAGAACAGTGTGGAGATTCCTTAAAAAACTGGAAATAGAACTGCCTTATGATCCAGCAACCCCACTGCTAGGCATACACACTGAGGAAACCAGAAGGGAAAGAGACACGTGTACCCCAATGTTCATCACAGCACTGTTTATAATAGCCAAGACATGGAAGCAACCTAGATGTCCATCAGCAGATGAATGGCTAAGAAAGCTGTGGTACATATACACAATGGAGTATTACTCAGCCATTAAAAAGAATACATTTGAATCAGTTCTAATGAGGTGGATGAAACTGGAGCCTATTATACAGAGTGAAGTAAGCCAGAAGGAAAAACATAAATACAGTATACTAACGCATATATATGGAATTTAGAAAGATGGTAACAATAACCCGGTGTACGAGACAGCAAAAGAGACACTGATGTATAGAACAGTCTTATGGACTCTGTGGGAGAGGGAGAGGGTGGGAAGATTTGGGAGAATGGCAATGAAACATGTAAAATATCATGTAGGAAACGAGTTGCCAGTCCAGGTTCGATGCATGATGCTGGATGCTTGGGGCTGGTGCACTGGGACGGCCCAGAGGGATGGTATGGGGAGGGAGGAGGGAGGAGGGTTCAGGATGGGGAACACATGTATACCTGTGGCGGATTCATTTTGATATTTGGCAAAACTAATACAATTATGTAAAGTTTAAAAATAAAATAAAATTGGAAGAATAAAAAAAATAAAAAAAAAATAAAATAATAGTGGTGAGAATGGACACCCTCATCTTTTTCCTGATCTTAGGGAAAGTGCTTTTGGTTTTTCACTATTGAGAATTATGTTTATTGTGGGTTTGTCATATATAGCCTTTATTATGTTGAGGTAGCTTCTGTCTATGGAAAAGACAATGGCACCCCACTCCAGTACTCTTGCCTGGAAAATCCCATGGATGAAGGAGCCTGGAAGGCTGCAGTCCATGGGGTTGCTGAGGGTCGGACACAACTGAGCAACTTCACTTTCATTTTTCACTTTCATGCATTGGGGAAGGAAATGGCAACCCACTCCAGTGTTCTTGCCTGGAGAATCCCCGGGATGGGGGAGCCTGGTGGGCTGCTGTCTATAGGGTCGCACAGAGTTGGACACAGATGAAGTGACTTAGCAGCAGCAGCTTCTGTCTATGCTCATTTTTCTGGAGAGTTTTTATCATAAATGGGTGTTGAAATATGTCAAAAGCTTTTTCCACATCTATTTAGATTATCAGATGGTTTTTATCTTTCAAATTACTTATATAGTGTGTTACATTGATTGATTTGCATTTATCAGAATCCTTGCATCCCTGGAATAAACCCCACTGGATCATGGTTTATGATTGTGGTTTATGATCATATTTTTTTTTGCTATTGGATTCTATTTGCTAGTATTTTGTTCATGATTTTTGCACTTAGGTTCACCAGTGATATTGACCTGTAATTTTGTTTTGTGATTTCTTTATCTGGTTTTAGTATCAGGATATTGGTGAAATCATAGAATGAGTTTGGGAGTGTTCCCTTTATCTGTAATGTTTGGGAAAGTTTGAGAAGAATAGGTATTAGTTCTCTAAATGTCTGGGTAGTATAGTAATTTTTACAATATTGATTGTCTAAACCCTAAAGATGTCATCAGAAAATTACTAGAGCTAATCAATGAATTTAGTAAAGTAGAAGGATACAAAATTAATACAAAGAAATCCTTTGCATTCCTATTCACTATCAATGAAAACTCAGAAAGAGAAATTAAGGAAGCAATCCCATACACCACTGCGACAAAAAGAGTAAAATACCTAGGAATAAACCTACATAAGGAGATGAAAGACCTGTATACAGAAAGGTATAAGACATTGATAAAAGAAATCAAAGACAACACAAACAGATGGAGAGATATATCATGTTCTTGGATTGAAAGGATCAATATTGTGAAAATGACTATACTACCCAAATATTAGCTCTCTAAATGTTTGGTAGAATTCACCTATGACACCATCTGGTCCTGGGCTTTTATTTGTTGGAAGATTTTTTGATCACAGTTTCAATTTTGGTGCTTGTGATTGGTCTGTTCATGATTCCTATTTCTTCCTGGTTCAGTTTTGAAAGGTATTTTTCTAAGAATTTGTCCATTTGTTCTAGGTTGTCAATTTTACTGGTATATAATTGCTTGCAGTAATCTTTTATGATCCTTTGTATTTCTGCATTGTCTGTTGTAACTTCTCTTTTTTTATTTCTAATTTTATTGATTTGAGTCTTCTTGTTTTTTCTTGATGAGTCTGGCTAATGCTTTGTCAATTTTGTTTATTGTTTCAAAGAATAAGCTTTTAGTTTTATTGATCTTTGCTATTGTTTCATTCATTTCCTTATCATTTATTTCTGCTTTGATCTTTGCAATTTCTTTCCTTCTACTAACTTTGGGTTTTGCTGTTCTTCTTTTTCTTAGGTGTAAGATTAGGTTGTTTATTTGATGTTTTCTTGTTTATTGAGGTAGGTTTGTATTGCTACAAAATTCCCTGTTAGGAATGTTTTTGCTGGAACCACATGTTCAAGCTGGTTTTAGAAAAGGCAGAGGAACCAGAGATCAAATTGCCAACATCCGCTGGATTATCGAAAAAGCAAGAGAGTTCCAGAAAAACATCTATTTCTGCTTTATTGACTATGCCAAAGCCTTTGACTGCATGGATCACAATAAACTGTGGAATATTCTGAAAGAGATGGGAATACCAGACCACTTGACCTGTCTCGTGAGAAACCTATATGCAGGTCAGGAAGCAATAGTTAGAACTGGACATGGAACAACAGACTGGTTCCAAATAGGAAAAGGAGTACGTCAAGGCTGTATATTGTCACTCTGCTTATTTAACTTCTATGCAGAGTACATCATGAGAAATGCTGGGCTGGAAGAAGCACAAGCTGGAATCAAGATTGCCGGGAGAAATATCAATAACCTCAGATGTGCAGATGACACCACCCTTTGGCAGACAGAGAAGAGGAACTAAAAAGCCTCTTGATGAAAGTGAAAGAGGAGTGTGAAAAAATTGGCTTAAAGCTCAACATTCAGAAAACTAAGATCATGGCATCTGGTCCCATCACTTCATGGGAAATAGATGGGGAAACAGTGGAAACAGTGTCAGACTTTATTTTTTTGGGGGCTCCAAAATCACTGCAGATGGTGACTACAGCCATGAAATTAAAAGACGCTTACTTCTTGGAAGGAAAGTTATGACCAACCTAGATAGCATATTGAAAAGCAGAGACATTACTTTGCCAACAAAGGTCTGTCTAGTCAAGGCTATGGTTTTTCCTGTGGTCATGTATGGATGTGAGAGTTGAACTGTGAACAAAGCTGAGAGCCGACGAATTGATGCTTTTGAACCGTGGTGTTGGAGAAGACTCTTGAGAGTCCCTTGGACTGCAAGGAGATCCAACCAGTCCATTCTGAAGGAGATCAGCCCTGGGATTTCTTTGGAAGGAATGATGCTAAAACTGAAACTCCAGTACTTTGGCCACCTCATGGGAAGAGTTGACTCATTAGAAAAGACTGTGATGCTGGGAGGGATTGGGGGCAGGAGGAGAAGGGGACGACAGAGGATGAGATGGCTGGATGGCATCACCGACTCGATGGACGTGAGTTTGAGTGAACTCCGGGAGATGGTGGTGGACAGGGAGGCCTGGCGTGCTGCAATTTATGGGGTCACAGTCGGACATGACTGAGCGACTGAACTGACTGAACTGAACTGATAGATTTTGGGTTGTTGTATTTTTGTTGTCATTTGTTTGTAGGAATTTTTTCTTTTATATCTTTTTTGATTTCTTCAGTGACCTCTTGGTTATTTAGAAACATGTTGTTTAGCCTCCATGTGTTAGTGAGTTTTACAGTTCTTTCCTGTAATTGATGTCTAATCTCAGGATTTTGGTCAGAAAAGATGCTTGATATGATTTCAATTTTCTTAAATTTACTGAGACTTGATTTGT
This sequence comes from Bos grunniens, assembly GCF_055505025.1. Lineage (NCBI taxonomy): Eukaryota > Metazoa > Chordata > Mammalia > Artiodactyla > Bovidae > Bos > Bos grunniens. The sequence goes on along the minus strand of NC_141176.1, from coordinate 1,805,278 downwards.
GACTCAAGATGTTATCATCCTGGAGAATGATCCATGTGCACTTGAGAAAACACTGTATTCTGCTATTTTTGATGGCATATCCTGAAGATATCAATAAAATTCATCTGGTCTAATTTACGATTTAAAGTTTGTGTTTCCTTATTAATTTTCTGTGTGAATGATCTGTCCATTCAAATAAGTGGGGTGTTAAAATCCCCTACTCTTAGTGCATTACTGTCTATTTCCTCTTTTATGGTTTTTAGCATTTGCCTTATGTATTGAGGTGTTCCTATGTTGGGTGCATAAGTATTTATAATTGTTATGTCTTCTTCTTCGATTGATCTCTTGATCATTATGTAGTGTCCTTCCTTATCTCTTGTAACAGTTTTTATTTTAAAGTCTATCTCATCTGATATGAGTATTGCTACTCCTGCTTTCTTTTGATTCCCATTTACATGGAGTATCTTTTTCCATCCCTTGACTTTCAATCTGTATATGTTCTTAAGTCTGAAGTGGGTCTTTTGTAGGTAGTGTACACACAAGTCTTGCTTTCTGCATGCATTTAGCCAGTCTGTGTCTTTTGGTTAGGGAACTTAATCCATTTACATTTAAGTTAGTTATTAATATGTATGTTCCTATTGCCATTTTATTAATTATTTGGGTTTGTTTTTGTGGGTCTTTTTCTTTTCCTGCGTGTCCTACCTAGAAAAGTTCCATTAGCATCTGTTGTGAGGCTGGTTTGGTGGTGCTGAATTACCTTACCTTTTGTTTGTCTATAAAGCTTTTGATTTTGCCATCAAATCTGAATGAGATACTTGATGTATATAGTAATCTTGGTTGTAGGTTTTTGTGTTTCATCACTTTAAATATATCTTGCCAGTCCCTTCTGGCCTGCAGAGTTTCTGCTGAAAAATCAGCTATTAGCTTTATGGGGATTCCTTTGTATGTTACTTTTTGCTTTTCTCTTGCTGCCTTTAGTATTTTTTCTTTGTGTTAAATTTTTGTTAGTTTAATTTGTATCTTGCTGTATTTCTCTTTGGGTTTATCCTGTATGGGACTGTGGCTTTACTTTCCCATGGTATGGAATTTTGTTTTGTTTTCAAAAAAATTATTTATTTTTTTATTGAAGGATAATTGCTTTACAGAATTATTTTCCTGTCAAACCTCAACATGAATCAGCCATAAGTATACATGTATCCCTTCCCTTTTGAACCTCCCTCCCATTTCCCTCCCCATCTTACCCCTCTAGGTTGATACAGAGCTCCTGTTTGAGTTTCCTGAGCCACACAGCAAATTCCTGTTGGCTACCTATTTTACATATGGTAATGTAAGTTTCCATGTTACTCTTTCAATACATCTCACCCGCTCTTCCCCTCTCCCCTGTAAATAAGTCTATTCTCTATGTCTGTTTCTCCATTGCTGCCCTGTAAATAAATTCTTCATTACAATTTTTCTAGATTTCATATATATGTGTTAGAATATGATACTTATCTTTCACTTTCTGACTTACTTCACTGTGTATAATAGGTTCTAGGTTCATCCATGGAGAAGGAAATGGCAACCCACTCCAGTGTTCTTGCCTTGAGAATCCCAGGGACAGGGAAGCCTAGTTGGGCTGCTGTCTATGGGATCGCACAGAGTCGGACATGACTGAAGCGACTTAGCAGCAGCAGCAGGTTCATCCACCTCATTAGGGCTGACTCAAATCTGTTCCTTTTTATGGCTGAGTAATATTCCATTGTGTATATATACCACAACTTCTTTATCCATTCATCTGTCCATGGACATCTAGGTTGCTTCCATGTTATAGCTATTGTAAATAGTGTTGCAGTGAACAATGGGATGCATGTGTCCTTTTCAGTTTTGGTTTCCTCAGGGTATATGCCTAGGAGTGGGATTGCAGGGTCATATGGTGGTTTTATTCCTAGATTTTAAAGGAATCTCCATACCGTTTTCCATAGTGGCTGTATCAGTTTACATTCCCACCAACAGTACAAGAGAGTTTCCTTTTCTCCACACCCTATCCAGCATTTATTGTTTATAGACTTTTTGATGATGGCCATTCTGACTGCTGTGAGGTGACATCTCATTGTAGTTTTGATTTGAATTTCTCTAATAATGAGTGATGTTGAGCATATTTTCATGTGTTTGGTAGCCATCTGTATGTCTTCTTTGGAGAAATGTCTCTTTAGGTCTTTTCCCCACTTTTTCATTGAGTTGTTTGTTTTTCTTGAATTGTATGAGCTTCTTTTATATTTTGGAAATTAATCCTTTGTCAGTTGTTTCATTTGCTATCATTTTCTCCCATTCTGAGGGTTGTCTTTTCATCTTGCTTATAGTTTCCTTTGCTGTGCAAAAGCTTTTAAATTTAATCAGGTCCCACTTGTTTATGTATGGAATTTTTTGAGTATAATCTCCTCAAATATTTTCTCATCCTCTTTCTTTTTCTCTTCTTCTTCTAGAACCCCTAATTTGAATGTTGGTGCATTTGATATTGTCCCAAATGTCTCTGAGGCTGTCCTCAATTCTTTTCATTCCTTTTTCTTTGTTCTGCTCCTCAGGAGTTATTTCTATCATTCCATCTTCCAGCTCAGTTCACCATTCTTTTCCTCCAGTTATTCTGCTATTGACTCCTAGAAGGAGATCAGCCCTGGGATTTCTTTGGAAGGAATGATGCTAAAGCTGAAACTCCAGTACTTTAGCCACCTCATGTGAAGAGTTGACTCATTGGAAAAGACTCTGATGCTGGGAGGGATTGGGGGCAGGAGAAGGGGACGATGGAGGATGAGATGGATGGATGGCATCACTGACTCGATGGACGTGAGTCTGAGTGAACTTCGGGAGTTGGTGATGGACAGGGAGGCCTGGCGTCCTGCGATTCATGGGGTCGCAAAGAGTCGGACATGACTGAGCGACTGAACTGAACTGAACTGAGAGTATTTTTAATTTTGGTAATTAAGTTGGTCATCACTGTTTGTTTATTCTTTACTTCTTCTAGGTGTCTGTTAAATGTGTTAAATGTTTCTTGAATTTTCTTCATTCTATTTTTGATATTTTAAAACTTCTTTAATATCATTAATTTAAATTATTTTTCAGATAGGTTGCCTATTTCCTCTTCATTTATTTGGTCTTATAGATTTTTACCTTGTTCCTTCATCTGTAACGTTTTTTTGTCATTTCATTTCTCTCATGATTGTCTTGACTGTTCCCTCTATTTCTGCTTTTTAACAGACTTCTGCCAGTGCACCAATTACCACTAGATTATTCAACTCTGACATCTGAATTGATGTTCAAGTTTTTAAATAAAAGCAAACACTACTGATTTCATAATGAATTTCTTGTGTGACAAATTTGTGCTTAATGGTGATGATCTGGTGTGTTGGTTCAACACCCAAAGACAAAGGGTTTGTTCTGTTCTTGGATCTTTATACTCATATTTGGACAAGAGTTTGTTATCTTTCTGTTATTTAGGAATAGCTTGTCTGTTGTTTACCTCCCTTATCATCATCATCATCCATAGATCTATTACATGGTAGCAAAGGAATATATATTTAATATCAGGTATCAAGTGTAGAAACACTGTCTTCCACATTACTGTGGAAAATCAAATGCAAATTGAAAGTTTTATTTTATGCAGTGTTCAACCTTTCAGCAATAGCTATCTCTATATAATTTATAGAATCCCCTCACTTTAATGCGTTTTCCTAGCAAAAATATAGTAAATGATATAAATGCAATCTGAAAAAAAAACCTTGGTAATATTTGTGATCCTTTGTATTATAGACCTAAAACTTACAGGAATATCAAATATTGGTGTAGCAAGAAGTGAATTCTTTTTTTAAATTTTAGTAAAATACAGATGATTTACCATGTTGTGAAGAAGTACATTCTTAATGGGAGCCTTATTTCATTTTTAAGCAAAATGGCTCATGTTAAATGTATTAACACAGAAATACCACAGGGCATTCTAGATACTGTACAAATAAGTCAAGCAGTAAAACATCATCATAGAAGAGTGAGGAAATGAGAAGGATTGAGGAATCTTTTATTGGGACTTTATTCGTTAGGAACATATGAGCTCCATGGAAGATAGGAATAATTGCATTCTCTTTAAGGGATGCATCAGGTGGTCATCTAATGAAAGTGGCTTCCTGGGACTCTAGGTTACCAGGTAATAAAGGGAGATGAGACAACACACCCACCCTCCTGCTACTCTTTGTAACCATCTGTCCTGGGGAAGGGAGTGAAGACATACAGAGGACTCACACCGAGTCTGGTGACTCACTGAGGGCAGAGCAGAGGAGACAGGATGCTAGAGAGTGAGGGAGAGAAAATACAAATAAGTACCTGCTATTTAGTTTTTGAACATTTGAAGTATAAGTTGGGAGCTGAGAGAGGCTAGGAATGTGGGGTTTACTGAGGAGAACTTCATATGACTGTTTTGCTCTTTCATTGAGAACTGGCCATTTCATGCCAGAGCGTTGAAGGTGCAGAGCCCGATTTTGAATATTTGCTGTCACTTAATAGCTCTGTGACATTGAAGGGTTTCACGAACCTTGATTTTCTTATCCAAAAGTGGGGCTATTGATATCTATTCTAGAATTTCTTTGAAGGTTAATACATGTGCAAAGTCTACCAGTGTCTGACATAGGCCAGCCACATAACACTAGTAGCTGTGTTGTATTTGCAGTTGTTAGTGTGCTTTGCCTCTAAATGATGTGTCCTCCTCTCAAAATCACACCTAGCTTGTGCACAGCAAGAAGAACAGAAAAGTGTCTTACAGAAGCAAATGTCCTCTGTCCTTTCCCTCCATCTCCCTGGCTAAAGTCCTCTGGGCACAGCTGCCTGTGGAGTCCCAGGGTGACCTGGGGTGCTGGCTGTGTGGAGGTGCCAGCTGCAGGGCTCACAGTGCTGCATGCTCTTGCTGACTCACTGCATCACTGCCATGGAAGGGGTTCAAGGCCCTGTCTCTCCTCAATCTCCCTCTTACCTGACACCCGAGTGCAGCCACTCATGTTGCTAAGGAGCTGAGTTTCTTCCTTGCATCTTCAGCCACTTCTTCTGGAGGTGCAGCAGCAACCTTCTGTTTCCAACTTTCATCTTCTTCCCCTGGTGCCTGCGAAAAGCTCTTCCTCGCAGACCCCTTCCCAAAGGCCCTCCTGTGAAAAGGCCCCCTGCCTGCCAACCACTTGAATTTCAGGATGGAAGCAACTCACCCTCAAAGCTCCCTGCAAGCCTGCCTAAGGCTTAACTGTTCTCAACCCCAAACCCTTGTTTTCATCATTGTGATCTCCTTGATTCAAAATGACCTTTGTTAGGGCTTTGCTTATTTCCTATCTCTGTACCTATTTTGTAAGCACCTTGAAGGTAAGGACCACTTTTTGTTTTTATTGTTGTTATTGTTTTTAATCTCACCACTATTATGTTCCTAATACCAAGCATGGTGTCCAATATATAAAAGTTTGAATGGCTTCTCTTGAAGACTCAGCACAGCCAAAAAAAATAAAATTATGTTTCCAAAAGTTTGAATGAACAAAGGAGCAAACCTTTCCTATCCTCTGTGTCTCAGTTGGGTGACTTCTTTTTTCAGTCCAGAGGAGCCGGGGTCAGCGTCACACTGGCCACAGCCCCGCCCCAGCTCTGATGAATCTCCTGCACCTGTGCTTGTGTGTCATCTGTGCTCGCGTGTCACCTATGTGTGTCACAGGCCCAGTGCCACTGCAGGAGGCAGGGTGGGATGAAGGAAGGCCCCGGGCTAAGCTGAGGATGTTCCCCTCCCTCCGTGGGAACAGGGTAGCTGTTCCAGTGGCTTCTCTTATTTTGGCAAGGGAATGGAAACAGCTATTCCTAGAATCATTTCTAGCACCAATCTCCACGTCTGTATTAAAAGGTTAATTGCGTTACACCTGCACACCCCTACCCTGGCTTCTCCAAGGAAGCAAAACAGTGTGATGAGAGGCACAATTCTATTCTAATGTCATTTGCTGCATCAAGAGCTCTGAATCTCTTTTCCTGAGGCCAAGTGCACATTTCCATTTGGGAGGCAATTACTGTCTGCAGCGCCAAGAGTAGTGACTGCTGGATAACTTCCTGTTCGGAAACCCTTGACGATATTGCTCCGTCATTGATTGCGGGCTGGTGGAGGCGATTCCATGTTTTCTAAGGGCAGTTTTTAATGAGCTCTGGGTGGCTTCGATGTTGCCCTCCCACACATTGTGGGTAAAGGCAGTGCTAGGAGCCATCCATTTTCATTTGCAGAAGTATTTCATACGGAACCCTGTCAAGAATAACACTGCCTTTGGGAGAATCCAATTTGATAGCAGTGTTCCAGATTTTTTTCACTTGGACACACTGCATCAGTTAGGGTATAGTCTTTGAACCTCAGCTATTTTTCACCTGGAAAGTAATTTGGGATCTGGCTCTGTGCTGTTAGTGATGATTAGAAAAGCTATACTTATAAGCAGTCCTGTCCTGAAATGACCCAAATAAATACCTAGCATTGTAAAGGGTGGGGATGAAAAAGGAAGAAAGTCCATATGTTTTCCTTGGAAACTCTCTATGTGCATAAAGCACTCAGGAATTTAATGAGAACACTCCTACCCCAACCGCTTCCTGCCCAAAACATCCTTCAGGAAAGAGTTGGGGTTGACAAGGGAGGTTCAGGGACCAGAAATTTCTACTTTCTAAATTGGAGACAAATGTTGGGTGAGGGACTATTTTCCCAGTTCGACAGAGCTCTCATCTCATGTTTTGCAAATAGTCATTCATGTGCTTTGTTCATTAATTAGTCACATGTATTTAAGTGTCTACTGTGTGTCAGGCAGGGCTGAAAAGATAGCACCTGTAGTCCCACACACCAGCTCTGACCCCTGAGACCAAGCTGCCAGGGGACCTAGCTTTGTCCACCAGAGGGCCCAGGACCTGTCCCTGCATAACAGCGTATGCACCAGTAGGCCAATACTAACTCCAGGAACTCTATCTCCTGCAGCCAGAGACCCCAGGACCTGGCTTTGCAAACCAGTGGGCCAGCATGAACTCTGGGACCAGCTCCACCCACCACTGAGCAGGTTCCAGCTTCAAGACTCCCTGGGCTCTGGTTCCACCCACTAGTAGGCAGACACACCAATTGTGGGGCCCCTTCCCTGGTGGCTCAGATAGTAAAGAATCTGCTTGTAATGCAGGAAGCCTGGGTTCAATCCATGGGTTGGGAAGATCCCCTGGAGCCCACTTCAGTATTCTTGCCTGGAGAATCTCCATGGACAGAGGAGCCTGGCAGGCTATAGTCCATGGGGTCGCAAAGAGTTGAACATGACTGAGCAACTAAGCACAGAATGCAGGCCCCTGCAGTCAGAGACCCCAGGACCCAGTTCCACCTACCAGTGGGCTGGCATTAGCCTTGGGACCTCCTTGCCTCGACCTTGCCCACAAGTGGTTTGACACCAACTTTGGAAACCCCAAGCCCTACAGCAAGAGACCTTGGGACCCAGCTCTGCCTACCAATGGACCAACGCTAGCTTCAGGACCTGACCACAACCACCAGTGGGTGGAACCAGCCTTGGAATCCCTTGGGTCCCATTTCTACTCACCAGCAGGACAACACCAGCTCTGGGACACTTTGGGCTCCTCAGCCAGTCACTTCAGGATCTGGGCCCATGCACCAGTGGGTTGAGAACAGCTTCAGGACACCCTGAAGCCTACAACTAGTCATGTCAAGACTGGACCCACCTACCAGAGCAGAAATAAATAAAGACTAAAAGAAAGAATAGAATAGAAAAAGAAATCAATGAAACTAAGGGATTATTTTTTTGAAATGATAGATGAAATAGACAAAATGTTAGCCAGACTCATCAAGGCAAAAAGATAGAGGGCCCAAATAAAAATAATCACAAATGAAGAAGGAGAAGCTATAACTGACACCAAACAAATACAAAAGTATCATAAGAAATTACTTTGAACAATTGTATGCAAATAAGATGGAAGACCTAGAAGAAATGAACAAAATCCTAGGTATACGCAATATTTCAAGTATGAATCAGAAAGAAATAGAAAATATGAAAAGACCAATTAGCAGTAATGAAATTGAATCAGTAATAAAAACACTCCAAGCAAATAAAAGTCCAGGACCAGATGGCTTCACAGATGAAGTCTACCAAACATTCAGTGAAGATTTCACACTTATCCTCCTCAAATAGTCCCAAAATTGGCAGAGGAAGGAATGCTTCCAAACTCATTCTATGAGACCAGCATCATCACCCTGATACACACCAGACAAAAATATTACAAAAAAGAAAATTATAAGCCAATATCACAGATGAACATAGATGCAAAAATCCTCAACAAAATGTTAGCAAAGCAAATTCAAAAATACTTAAAAGGATCACACACCATGATAAAGTGGGATTTATCCCAGGGATGCAAGGATTTTTCAATATCCACAAATCAGTCAATGTGATACACCACATTAACAAATGAAGAATAAAAATCATATGATCATCTCAGTAGTTGCAGAAAAAGCTTTTGACAAAATTCAACATCCATTTATGATAAAAAATTTTAACAAAGTGGGTATAGAGAGAACATACCTCAACAGAATAAAAGCCATATATGGCAAGGTCACAGCTAATCGTGCTCAATGGTGAAAGATAAAATCATTTCCTCTAAGATCATAAATAAGACAAGGATGCCCAATCTCAACACTTTTATTTAACATAGTATTGGAATTCCTAGCCATAGTAATCAAGCAGGAAAAGAAATAAAAGGAACCCAAGTTGGAAAGGAAAAAGTAAAACTGTCATTGTTTGCAGATGATATGGTACTATGCATAGAAAATTCTGAAGGCAACATCAAAAAATGCTAGAAATAATTCACAAATTTATAAAGTTGAAGGATTATTAATATATATAAATTAATTATGCAGAAAATTAATATATATATATATAAATCAGTTGCATTTCTATACACTAACAATAAACTGTCAGAAGGAGAAATGAAGAAAGTAACTCCATTATAATCATATTAAAAGAATAAAATAGTTAGAATTATGTTTAACCAAGGAGCTAAAAGACCTGTACTTTAAACATTATGACACTGATGAAAGAATTTGAAGATAAAAACAGATGGAAACATATATGATGTTGAAGAATTGGAAGAATTAATGCTGCTAAAATGACCATACTACCCTAGGCAATCTATAGATTCAATGTAATACCTATCAAAAGTCCAATAACATTTTTCACAGAATTAGAAAAAATGATTTAAAATTTGTATAGAAATACATAAACTCTGAATACCTAAAACAATCTTCAGAAAAAAAAAAAAACTGGAAGCATCAAGCTCCCTGATTAAAATTATACTATAACTCTACAGTAATTAAAATAACATGATACTGGCACAAAACAGACATTAGATCAGTAGAACAGAATAGAGAACCAGGAAATAAACCTATGCACCTATGACCAATTAATCTATGACAAAGGAAGGAAGAATTTGCAATAGGGAAAAGGCATCCTATTCAGTAAATAGTGTTGGGAAACTAGACAGCTATATATAAAGGAATCAGGCTGGATTACTCTCTCACATCAGGCAAAAAAATAAATTAAAAATTGATTAAACACTTAAACATAGGATTTAAAATCATAAAGCTTCTAGTAGAAAACACAAGTGGTATCCTACTTGACCTCAGTAATATTCTTTTGGATTTGTCTCACCAGGCAAGGGAAATCAAAATTAAAAATAAAAAAAGGGACTACATCAAAATAAAATTTTTGTACAGAGAAGGAAGCTATCAACCACAAAAAAGGCCACTTACTGAATGGTAAAAGATATTTTCAAATGGTATATTTGCAAAATATGAATGCAAAAAGATATATCAAATGGTGTCTGATAAAGGGTTAATATCCAAAATATACAAAGAACTCATAGAACTCATGGTCAAGAAACCACAAACGATTCTGTTGAAAAATGGGCAGAGGATATAAATAGACATTTTTATCAGGAAGATGACCAACAGGCAAATGAAACGATGCTCAACATCAACAGTCATTAGAAAAATGTAAATTAAACTCCTAGTGAGATGTCATCTCACACCTGTCAGAAGGGCTGTTAAGTGTCGGCAAGGATGTGGATAAAAGGGAAAACTTGTTCTCTGTTGGTGAGAATTCAAGCTGGTGAAGCCACTGTGGAAAACATGGAGATGTCTCAAAAAATTAAAACCAGAATTTTCTATGATCAAGCAATTTTACTCCCGGGTATTTATCTGAGGAATATCAAAGAAAAGATATATGAGCCTCTATGTTCTTTGTGGCATGATCAATAATATAAAAATACGGAAACAACTTAAATGCTCATCATAGATGGAAAAATAAAGATATGAATGTATTATTCAGCCATAAAAATGAATGAAATCTTGCTTTTTGCAACAACGTGGGTAGACCTAGAAGGTATTACGTTTAAGTTAGTAAGTCATACAGAGGATAATTAACACTGTATGATTTTACTTATATGTGGAATCTAAAAATAAATAAATAAACATAACAAAACAAAAATGAGTCATAAATATAAAGAACAAATAGGTGGATGCCAGAGGGATATTGGATGTGGGGAAGAAAGAAATAGATGAGGGAAATTTGTTGTCGTTGTACAGTCACTCAGTCATGTCCAACTCTTGGCGATCCCATGGACTGCAGCACGACAGGCTTCCCTGTCTATCACCATCTCCCAGAGCTTGCTCAAACTCGTGTCCATTGAGTTGGTGATGCCATCCAACCATCTGTCATCCCCTTCTTCTGCATCAGGGTCTTTTCCAAAGAGTCAGTTCTTCACATCAGGTGGCCAAAGTATTGGAGTTTAAGCTTCAGCATCAGTTCTACCAATGAATATCCAGGACTGATTTCCTTTAGGGTTGATAGGTTGGATCTCTTTGCAGTCCAAGGGATGCAAGTGTCTTCTCCAATACCACAGTTCAAAAGCATCAATTGTTCAGCACTCAGCCTTTTTTATAGGCCAGCGCTCATATCCATACATGACTACTGGAAAAACCATAGCTTTGACTATATGGACCTTTGTCAGCAAAGTACAGTCTCTTCTTTTAAATATGCTACCTAGATTTTACATTGGATTCCCTGATGGCTCAGACTGTAAAGGGTCTGCCTACAGTGAGGGAGAACTGGGTTCAATCCCTGGGCCCAGAAGATACTCTGGAGAAGGAAATAGCAACCCACTCAAGAGTTCTTGCCTGGAAAATCCCATGGATGAAGGATCCTGACAGACTACAGTCCATGGGGTGGAAAACAGTCAGACATGACTGAGTGACTTCACTTTCACCTTCAGATTTGTCATAGCCTTTCTTCCAAGGAGCAAGCACCTTTTAATTTCATGGCTTCAGTCACCATTTGTAGTGATTTTGGAGTCCAAGAAAATAAAGTCTGTTGCTGTTTCCACTGTTTCCTTATCTGTTTGCTATGAAGTGATGGGACAAGATGCCATGATTGAGTTTTCTGAATGTTGAGTTTTAAGCCAACTTTTTCACTATCCTCTTTCACCTTCATCAAGAGGCTCTTTAGTTCCTCTTCATTTTCTGCCATAAGGGTGGTGTCATCTGCATATTTGAGGTTACTGATATTTCTCATGGCAATCTTGATTCTAGCTCGTGCTTCACCCAGCCTGGCATTTCACATAATGTATTCTGCATATAAGTGAAATAAGCAGGGTGACAATATACAGCCTTGACGCACTCCTTTCTGTATTTGGAACCAGTCTGTTGTTCCATGTCCAGTTCTAACTGTTGCTTCTTGACCTGCATACAGATTTCTCAGGAGGCAGATCAGGTGGTCTGGTATTCCCATTTCTTGAAGAATTTTCTACAGTTTATTGTTATCCACACAGTCAAAGGCTTTAGCATTGTCAATGAAGTAGAAGAAAATATTTTTCTGGAACTCTCTTGCTTTTTCAATGATCCAGTGGATGTTGGCAGTTTGATCTCTGGTTCTCTTATCTTTTCTAAATCCAGCTTGAACATCAGGAAGTTCTTGGCTCATGTACAGTTGAAGCCTTGCTTGGAGAATTTTGAGCACTACTTTGCTAGCTTGTGAGATAAATGCAATTGTGCAATAGTTTGAACATTCTTTGGCATTGCTCTTCTTTGGAATTGGAATGAAAACTGAATTTTTCCAGTACCATGGCCACAGCTGTTTTCCAGGTTAGCTGACATATTGAGTGCAGCACCACAGCATCATCTTTTAGGATTTGAAATAACTCAGCTAGAATTCTATCACCTCCACTAGCTTTGTTCGTAGTGATGCTTTCTGAGGTCTACTTGACTTCACACTCCAGGATGTCTGGATCTAGGTGGGCGATCACACCATCGTGATCCTCTGGGTCATTAAAATCTTTTTTGTGTAGTTCTTCTGTGTATTCTTGCCACCTCTTAATATCTTCTGCTTCTGTTAGGTCTATACTATTTCTGTCTTTTATTGTGCCCATCTTAATAGAGGAAAACAATAGAATGGGAAAGAGTAGATATCTCTTCAAGAAAATTAGAGATACCAAGGGAACATTTCATGCAAAAAAAAAAGCTATGACAAACCTAGACAGCATATTAAAAAGCAGAGACATTACTTTATCAGCAAAGGTCCATATAATCAAAGGTCTGGTGTTTTTAGTAGTCACGTATGGATGTGAGAGTTGGACCATAAAGAAAGCTGAACACTGAAGAATTGATGCTTTTGAACTGTGGTGTTGGAGAAGACTCTTGAGAGTCCCTTGGACTGCAAGGGGATAGAACCAGCCTATCCTAAAGGAAATCGGTCCTGAATATTCATTGGGAGGACTGATGCTGAAGCTTAAGCTCCAATACTTTGGCCACCTAATGTGACGAACTGACTCATTGGAAAAGACCTTGATGTTGGGAAAGATTGAAGGCAGGAGAAGGGAATGACAGAGAATGAGATGGTTAAAAGTCATCACTGACTCAATGGACATGAGTTTGAGCATGCTCTGGGAATTGGTGCTGGACAGGGAAGCCTGGCATGCATCCATGGGGTCACAAAAAGTCAGACACGACTGTGACTGAACTGAACTTGCATGATGTTGCAAGTATCTCTAATTTTCTTGAAGCCTTTCCATTCTCTTGTTTTCCTCTATTTCTTTGCCTTGATCACTTAGGAAGGCTTTCTTTCTTTTTTTAAAAAAATAAATTCATTTATTTTAATTGGAGGCTAATTACTTTACAATATTGTATTGGTTTTCTTACCTCTCCTTGCTCCTCTTTGGAACTTGGCATTCAGATGGGTATATTAAGTTATACAAATATTAAGTTGTAAAACAAATGAGTCATGGGTATGCACTGTAAATTGTAGTCAATAACTATAGGGAGCATGCTGCTGCTAAGTCTCTTCAGTCTATAGTCAATAACTATTTCATATCTTGGTATTGTGACTTATTGTAGCTAGACTTAAGGTGACTATTTTGAAATGTATAGAATTACTGAATCACTATACTGTATAACAGGAGCTTGCTTAGTGTTGTAGGTCAATTATGCTTCGAAATTAGAAAGCCAAACAAGCTCATTACAAAAGTTCAGCTTCATGGTTTTCCATGACAAGGGTTGAGAGGAGGGGGAATTTGATGAAGGTAGTCAAAAGGTATAAACTTCCACTTATAAGATAAATAATCACTAAGGATGTAGTGTACAACATGATAAATACAATTTACACTGCTATATGTTATGTATTAAAGTTCTTAAAATATTAAATTCCAAGAGTTTTTATCATAAGGGAAAATATTTTTTCTATTTCTTTAATGTTCTATCTATATGAGATGATGGATGTTCACCAAACATTGTGATAATCATCATGATATATATAAATCAAATCAGTATGCTCTACATTTATATAGCTCTGTATATTAATTACATCTCTATAAAACTGGAAGAAAAAAGCTCTTAAAACATCCTTAAAAAGTGTAGCTAGAGTTAACTCATAATTTGCGTGGCTAAGTGTTTAATTATGAGAAGCATGAGTTTGGGCTCTGAAGGAAATGGCAACCCACTCCAGTGTTCTTGCCTGGAGAATCCCAGGGATGGGGGAGCCTGGTGGGCTGCCGTCTGTGGGGTTGCACAGAGTCGGACACGACTGAAGTGACTTAGCAGCAGCAGCAGCAGAGTTAGTCTACAGAAAAACATCTACTTATGCTTTATTGATTATGCCAGAGCCTTTGACTGTGTGGATCACCACAAATTGTGGAAAATTCTTAAAGAGATGGGAATACCAGGGAACACCTGACCTGCCTCCTGAGAAATCTGTATGCAGGTAAAGATGCAACAGTTAGAACTGTACATGGAACAACAGACTGGTTCCAATTTGGGAAAGGAGTATGTCAGGGCTGTGTATTGTCACCCTGCTTGTTTAACTTCTCTGAAAAGTATATCATGTGAAATGTCGGGCTGGATGAAGTACAAGCGGGAATCAAGATTGCCGGGAGAAATATCAATAACCTCAGATATGCAGATAACACTGCCCTTATGGCAGAAAGTGAAGAAGAACTAAAGAGCCTTTTGATGAAGGTGAAAAGAGGATAGTGAAAAAGTTGGCTTAAAACTCAACATTCAGAAAACTAAGAATATGGCAACTGGTCCCATCACTTCATGGCAAATAGATGGGGAAACATTGGAAACAGTGAGAGACTTTATTTTCTTGGGCTTCAAAATCACTACAGATGGTGATTGCAGCCATGAAATTAAAAGACACTTGCTCCTTGGAAGAAAAGCTATGGTCAACCTAGACAGCATATTAAAAAGCAGAGACATTACTTTGCCAACAAAGATCCATCTTGTCAAAGCTATGGTTTTCCTAATAGTCATGTATGGATGTGAGGGTTGGACTATAAAGAAGGCTGAGTGCTGAAGATTTGATGCTTTTGAACTGTGGTGTTGGAGGACTCTTGAAGGTCCCTTGGACTGCAAGGAGATCCAAGCAGTCCATCCTAAAGGAAATCAGTCCTGAATATTCATTGGAAGGACTGATGCTGAAGTTGAAGCCCCAATACTTTGGCCACCTGATGCGAAGAGCTGACTCATTTGAAAAGACCCTAATGCGGGGAAAGATTGAAGGCAGGGGGAGAAGGGGATGATAGAGGATGAGATAGTTGGATGGCATCACCAACTCAATGGACATGAGTTTGAGTAAACTCCGGGAGTTCGTGATGTACAGGGAGGCCTGGCATGCTGCAGTTCATGAGGTCACAAAGAGTTGGACACAACCGAGCGACTGAACTGAGAGTTTCAAATTCTGAATCCATCAATTAATTGATGACCTTTGATATACAGTATCCTTCAATTTCTTTATGTGTAAAATGAGGAAAAATATCTACATCGTAAGTGTACTGTGAAGACATATTCACCCATCCATTAAAATGCTACTTGCGAGAGAGTAGTCCAGAAAGCATTCCATTTAACAGTTATTGAGAGTTATTTTGTGAGGGTTGAACCAGCATCTTTGAAAAGCTTTGTGGTAGTTCTCATTGTAAATCAGAAAGAAAAGTGGGAAATTTGCCACCCAGATAAACTGCCTGTATTTGGTTGGGATAATAAACTTCAGAAGTACATTTAGAAGTCAAAGGGTATAATGGTGATTTAATGGGGATAATGGGCAGGGGTCAGATGTTGGTCAGGTGATCAGAGGAGACCAATTGGGTATGGTTACTATAGTAACCATCAGAGTTAAAATATTAAAAGAATGGTTTGACCCATAGATATTTTTACATTGGCTAATTAATCATAGTGTCTGTAGGACTGAAATAGATGGGCATGATACTTAATTTATATTTTTCTTGATTTGAGTAAGTGAAAGTATGCCAGATCTTATAAACTAGTGACTTTAGTTACCACAAAAGAGTGTTGCAGCCCTTTAGTTTTTTCCTAGATGGAGACAGTTTACAGATCTAGCCTCTTAAATGAAGGGGAGACTGGGTCCTTTTGAGGAAGAATCTTGCTATGATGCCAAAAGTTATACTGTAATTCTTTCTCCTAGCCTTCTTTATTAAAGGGACTGTGGTTACTTAGCTCTTGCCTGCTTACTAGGAAAAGAGGTCTAACTAGACTTCGTGGTTCTTTTGCTGTTCAGTCACTAACTCATGTCTGACTCTGTGCATGGCTCTGAGTTCAGTTCAGTTCAGTTCAGTCACTCAGTCGTGTCTGACTCTTTGCGACCCCATGAATCACAGCATTCCAGGCCTCCCTGTCCATCACCAGCTTCCAGAATCTTCCCAAACTCATGTCCATCAAGTCGGTGATGCCATTCAGCCATCTTATCCTCTGTGGTCCCCTTTTACTCCTGCCCCCAATCCCTCCCAGCATCAGGGTCTTTTCCAATGAGTCAACTCTTTGCATGAGGTGTCCAAAGTATTGGAGTTTCAGCTTCACCATCAGTCCTTCCAGTGAACACCCAGGACTGATCTTCTTTAGGATGCACTGGCTGGATCTCCTTGCAGTCCAAGGGACTCTCAAGAGTCCTCTCCAACAACCCCATGAACAGTATGGCTCTCAACAGACACTAATTCCTGGAGCCTCTTGACAGGCTCTAATTCCTGGAGACTCCACCTTTGTGGTGCACCTATAAAATTAAAGGCTTAAAGAGTTCAGATAATTAATTTTAGTTTGCTTTGTGTCCATCTCAAAGTGGCTTAGTTTGTCCCCCAACCTATCACATGGTTATTTCCTTAAGTCCAGAAAGTATAGGTGAAGGAGATATATTAGCCACTGGAAGAATCCCCACACTTGTTTCCTGACTCATGGAGAGAAGGCTGGCATGATAGAAATGTTTATGTGGAAGCCACTGGAATTGTTTCTATCTTAACAAATAGTAAAGCTATACTGTATTTCTGGAGGGATTGGAGAAATTTGTGCCATGATCAAGGACTTGAAGAATTCAGGAGTGGTGATTCCTACCACAAGTAATGCTCAGCATTCTCCAAGCCAGGCTTCAGCAATATGTGAATGGTGAACTTCCTGATGTTCAAGCTGGTTTTAGAAAAGGCAGAGGAACCAGAGATCAAATTGCCAACATCCACTGGATCATGGAAAAAGCAAGAGAGTTCCAGAAAAACATCTATTTTTGCTTTATTGACTATGCCAAAGCCTTTGACCGTGTGGATCACAATAAACTGTGGGAAATTCTGAAAGAGATGGGAATACCAGACCACCTGATCTGCCTCTTGAGAGATTTGTATGCAGGTCAGGAAGCAACAGTTAGAACTGGACATGGAACAACAGACTGGTTCCAAATAGGAAAAGGAATTCGTCAAGGCTGTATATTATCACCCTGTTTATTTAACTTATATGCAGAGTACATCATGAGAAATGCTGGACTGGAAGAAACACAAGCTGGAATCAAGATTGCCGGGAGAAATATCAATAAAGTCAGATATGCAGATGACACCACCCTTATGGCAGAAAGTGAAGAGGAACTCAAAAGCCTCTTGATGAAAGTGAAAGTGGAGAGTGAAAAAGTTGGCTTAAAGCTCAACATTCAGAAAACGAGGATCATGGCATCTTGTCCCACCACTTCATGGGAAATAGATGGGGAAACAGTGGAAACACTTTCAGACTTTATTTTTCTGGGCTCCAAAATCACTGCAGATGGTGACTGCAGCTGTGAAATTAAAAGACACTTACTCCTTGGGAGGACAGTTATGACCAACCTAGACAGCATATTGAAAAGCAGAGACATTACTTTGCCAACAAATGTCCATGAATGCTAGTCAAGGCTATGGTTTTTCCTGTCATGTATGGATGTGAGAGTTGGACTGTGAAGAAAGCTGAGCGCCGAAGAATTGATGCTTTTGAACTGTGGTGTTGGAGAAGACTCTTGAGAGTCCCTTGGACTTCAAGGAGATCCAACCAGTCCATTCTGAAGGAGATCAGCCCTGGGATTTCTTTGGAAGGCATGATGCTAAAGCTGAAACTCCAGTACTTTGGCCACCTCATGCGAAGAGTTGACTCATTGGAAAAGACTCTGATGCTGGGAGGGATTGAGGGCAGGAGGAGAAGGGGACGACAGAGGATGAGATAGCTGAATGGCATCACTGACTCGATGAACGTGAGTCTGGGTGAACTCTGGGAGTTGGTGATGGACAGGGAGGCCTGGCGTGCTGCGATTCATGGGGTTACAAAGAGTTGGACACGACTGAGCGACTGATCTGATCTGATCTGATTCCTACAACATCCTAATATAGCTCACCTATTTGACCTTTGCAGAGAATAGATGGATCTTGGATCTTAGAGGATGGCAGACAACTTTTATAAACTTACTCAAGTGATGAGTCAAATTCTAACAGCTGTTCCAGACATGGCGTCATTACTGGAGAAAATCAACATCCTCTGGAACCTGATATGCAATTGGGTAGATCATGGTCTAGTCTCAGACTAGACCTTAAGGTAGATGTTGTCATAAGGATAATTTATAGGTGTGATTAAAGTCCAGAATCATTTGATTTTAAGTACAGGAGATTGTTCTAGATAATCTGGGTAAGCCCAATTCAATTGGTTGCAAGGTCTTAAGAACAGAACTGAGGCTTCCCTACTGAAGAAAAATTCTTCATGTGACAGCAGCCTGGGAGTTCCAGTCTGCCCTTCTCTGCATCCTGCCTTATAGAGTTGACTTGTCTAGCCAGACTTTATAATCATATAGGCCAAAACTTGCCATCAGTCTTATTATATATCTTCTACTGGTTTTGTTTCTTTGGTTAAAGCTTAACTAATACAGAAATTAATGTTGTGAGTGCTTATCCATTGTATATGTTAATAAATAGTAGCAGAAACAGTTTGCTTTCAATAGTCAAAACCAGCAATATTCCTTCAGTGTATTGCATTACCTCATAGTTAACATTCTTCTCCAATTCTGTTATAATCTTATCCATAGGGACCCACATTTTCATTCCACAAGACACCATAAAAGTGAAAAAAGTGAAAATGTTATGCAGTTAACACTGGGCTAAGGACATCTATGTACCAAATCCCCTTTGTGTTGGGAACTGCTTATCCATACAAAGATGAAGTGAAAAGTGAAAGTGTTAGTGGCTCAGTCATGTCTGACTCTTTGCAACCGCATGGACTGTAGCCTGCCAGGCTCCTCTGTCCATTAAATTCTCCAGGCAAGAAGACTGGACTGGGTAGCTCTTCCTTTCTCCAGGGGATCTTACTGACCCAGGAATCGAACCCAGGTCTCCCTCGTTGCAGGTGGATTCTTTACCATCTGAGCCACCAGGGAAGCCCATAAGACACCATGGAAGTAGTAAAAGTGAAAGTTGCTCAGTCTTGTCTGACTCTTTGCGGCCCCATGGACTATACAGTCTATGGAATTCTCCAGGCCAGAATACTGGAGTGAGTAGCCTTTTCCTTCTCCAGGTGATCTTCCCAACCCAGGAATTGAACCCAGGTCTCATGCATTGCAGGTGGATTCTTTACCAGCTGAGCCACCAGGGAAGCATAAGACAGCATGCTTCTCCACTAATTTGATGGTATCATGTTAATTGAACTAGTAGAAAGTAGCAACTACTGTAGATATCTTGGAAAAACATACAAAACAGAGAGTAGGAAAAACTCCTTCCACTCCACCAGCCCTAAGGTAGAGGCCCGTGAGAGTTCTAGGCATCTTATCCCATCACAGAGACATATCCCTTCCAAACTGAAGGACAAGTGGATAGGAACGTACAACAAAGATAGGGACATAGCACCTCTGGGTTTTGGAGGCAACGTGTACCTATACCTCGTTTTGGCATGCTGCTCAGACTCATTGATCAGGTAACCTGAAAAGCTCTTGGTTTTGAGGAGCTCCAGACCAAGAGAAATCCTATAGCTGCCACTTAAGCTTTATGGCACAATAGAGTCATTTGATTGTGCTTGAAGTAAATGTGCCAGATAGTGATGCTCTGTGGTGCCTTTGACAGGACACTCTAGGTGACTCACATCACAGGTTTTTAGACTTTTGGATCAAAGCTATGCAACTTTCTGCAGATAAGTATTTTCCTTCTTGAGAAGCAACTTCTAGCTTGCTATTGAGCCCTACACTTGATTATGGATCACCAAGATAACCATCATAAACTGCTTATTGTATGACTCAAGAAGAGATAATGGTAGATTCGTTCATCAGGTTTCTATAATCCATTGTAGGTGATGGATACCAGATCAGGCTTGATCTTGAAGGCTCAAGTAAGCTTCATGGGTACATAGCCCACCTACCCATGGTCAGTACCCTTTCTGCATTGCCTCCTCCCTCTGACTGGCACTTACAGCTTCATGGGAAGTCCCCCATTAGCTGATGATTGAAAATGAAAAATTAAGGCCTAGCTTATAGATGGTACAGTATGCTGCACAGTATGCTGGCATCAGTTCAAAGTAGAGAATGACAGCACTAGAATCCAACTCTGGGGTGGTCCTTGAAGAATAGTGGTGAAGAGAAATCTCTTCAATAGGCAGAATTGTGAGAACTACCCTTGTTTTTCTCATTTCCTTGGAAGATGAAGTGGTCAGAGGGAGGTAGAAATACACATTATTTCATGGTTAGTGGTTAGAATTTGCCTTGGTGGTCAGGGACTTCAATGGGACATGATCAGAAACTAGGTAACTGGGACATTTGGGTGGAGATTTCTGAGTGGGTATCTCAAAAAGGGGAGAGAATTTTTGTGTTCTTTGTAAATACTCAACAAAGAAAATCCTGAGCAGAGAAGGATTTTATTTACTTGCCCTGTTTTTTGGATGTTTCCTGGATACATTTAGTCTTCCTGATGATCCCAGGAACAGGTGGCCATAGTAGCAGGGGTTTTGCATGAGCCCAGGACCATGCACTCCCAGTCACAAAGGCTGAGTTGTCTACAGCCACTGGTCAGTGTCCAACACGCCAACAGAAGAGACTGACACTGAGCCTTCTGTTTGT
Source organism: Bos grunniens (assembly GCF_055505025.1). Classification (NCBI taxonomy): domain Eukaryota; kingdom Metazoa; phylum Chordata; class Mammalia; order Artiodactyla; family Bovidae; genus Bos; species Bos grunniens. The sequence continues at coordinate 1,784,372 of NC_141176.1, read as the reverse complement.
CACCACTTGTGGATTGACTATTCTGAACTATATCCATCCACCCAAGAGGCATCGCTACGTTCTAATTACAATAGGCACTCTGCGTAGACTTGCCTTTACTGCTTACAGTGCTTCTGATAAACCCACCATCCATGGATTAAAGAAAACCTTATTCACTGTCTTGATATTTCACACTGCATTGCTTTTGGCAAAGCAACTCATCTTACAGAAAATGGGCTTGTGCTCAGGGAGTTCTTTTAGGATGACTGGTTTGATCTCCTTGAGGTCCAAGAGGTTCTCAAGAGTCTTCCAAGCACCACAGTTCAAAAACATCAGTACTTCAGTGCTCAGCCTTCTTTATGGCCCTAGTCTCACATCTGTAATGACTACTGGAAAAACCATAGCCCTGGCTATATGGACCATTGGCAAAGTGATATATCTGCTTTTTAGTACTTTGTCTAGATTTGTCATAGTTTTCCTTCCAGGAGCGAGGGTATTTTAATTTCATAGTTGCAGTCACCATCCAGTGATTTTGGAACCCAAGAGAGTAAAATCTATTACTGCTTCTACTTTTTTCCCCCTTGTTGATGCTTTTGAACTGTGGTATTAGAGAAGACTCTTGAGAGTCCCCTGGACTGCAAGGAGATCCAACCAGTCCATTCTAAAGGAAATCAGTCCTGAATATTTATTGGAAAGATTGATGCTGAAGCTTAAGCTCCAATACTTTGGCCACCTGATGTGAAGAACTGACTCACTGGAAAAGACCCTGGTGCTGGGAAAGATTGAAGGCAGGAGGAGAAGGGGACGACAGAGGATGAGATGGTTGGATGGCATCACCGACTCAATGGACATGAGTTTGAATAAGCTCTGGAAGTTGGAGATGGACAGGGAGGCCTGGTGCGCTACAGTCCATGGGTCGCAAAGAGTCAGACATGACTGAGTGATTGAACTGAACTAATGGGACCAGATGCCAAGATCTTAGTTTTTTTAATGTTGAGTTTCAAGCTAGCTTGTTCACTCTCCTCTTTCACTTTCATCAAGAAGTTCTTTAGTTATCTTTATTTTCTGCCATTAGGATGGTATCATCTGCATATCTGAGGTTGTTGATATTTCTTGTGGCAATCTTCATTCCAGCTTGTGATTTATTCAACCTGGAATTTCACATGATATACTCTGCTTATAAGTTAAATAAGTAGGGTGACAATATACAGCCTTGATGCACTCCTTTCCCAATTTTGAACCTGTCAATTGTTTCATATCCAGTTTTAACTGTTGCTTCTTGGCCTGCTTACAGTTTTCTCAGGAGCCAGGTAAGATGATGTGATACTCTCATCTCTTTAAAAAGTTTTCACAGTTTGTTGTGATGCACACAAAGGCTTTAGCATGGTCAGTGAAGCAGAAGTAGATGTTTTTCTGGAACTTCCTTGCTTTCTCCATGATCCAACGAATGCTGACAATTTGATCTCTGGTTCCTCTGCCTCTTTGAAACCTGGTTTATACATCTTGAAGTTCTTGGTTCAAATACTGCTGAAGCCTAGCTTGAAGTATTTTGAGCATGACCTTGCTAACATGTGAAATGACTGTATGGTAGCTTAAACATTCTTTGGCATTGTCCTTCTTTGGGACTGAAATGAAAATTGACCTTTTCCAGTCCTATGACCTCTGCTGAGTTTTCCAAACTTGCTGACATATTAAGTGCAGGACTTTAATAGCATATTTAATCCTAATAATCTTTTAGGATTTTAAATAACTCAGCTGAAATTCCCTTAGCTCCAGGAGCTTTGTTTGTAGTAATGCTTCCTAAGGCCCAGGTGACTGCACATCCCAGGATTTCCGCCTTTAGGTGAATGACCACACCATAGTGATTATCCAGATCATTAAGAACTTTCTTGTATAGTTCTTCTGTGTATTTGTGTCACTTCATCTAAATCTCTTCTGCTTCTGTTAGGTCCATACAGTTTCTGTCCTTTATTGTGCCCCTACTTCAATAAATATTCCCTTGATATCTTCAATTATCTTGAAGATATCTCTAGTCTTTCCCATTCTGTTTTTTCCTCTTTTTCTTTGTATTGTTTATTTAAGAAGCCCTTTTTATCTCTCCTTGCTATTGTTTGGAACTCTGCATTCATTTGGGTTTTTCTTTACCTTTTTCCCTTGCCTTTCACATCTCTTCTTTCCTCAATTATTTGTAAAGCCTCCTCAGACAACCACTTTGCCTTCTTGCATTTCTTTTTCTTTGGAGTGGTTTTGGGCACTACCTCCTGTATAACGTTATGAATATCTATAGCTCTTTAGGCACTCTTTCTATCTGATTGAATGCCTTGAATCTATTCATCACCTCCACTGTATAATCATAAATAATATGATTTAGATCATACCTTAATGGCCTAGTGCTTTTCCCTACTTTCTTTAAGTCTGAATTTTGTAATAAGGAGCTCATGATCTGAGCCACAGTGAGATCCATGTCTTGTTTTTGCTGACTGTATAGAGCTTCTCTGGAACATTACTATATATGAAGCCTCTGTAAAACCCCTAAAGGAAGGGCGATCTCCCAGTTTGGTGAACTTGCAGAGACTGGGGATAGGGGTGCTCATGAACCAGTGAACTAGTACACTTTATGCTTGGCCATACCACCAAAGTAGCCCTCTTGGAGGAGGTCACCATTAGCCCCACCATAGAGCTGCTGAGCAGATGACCCACAAACTGCAGAGCAATTATACCAAAGAAATTCTCACAGTTAAGAAAGTTCTAGGACCCACAGCAGATTTCTCAACCCGAGGATCTGGCAAAGGGACTGAGAACCCCCAGGGAATTTGACTTTGGAGGCCAGTGTGATTTGATTACAGAAATTCTACAGGACTGAGGAAACAGACTCTTGGAGGGCACAAACAAAACCTTGTGTGCACTGGGAGCCAGGAAAAAGGAGCATTGTCCCCACAAGAGACTGAGCCAGACATGCCTGTGAGTGTCCAGAAGTCTCTGGTATAGGCCTGGGTTAGCAGTTTGGACTCTGGCCAAAAAACGGGGAGGGAACATAGCCCTGCCCATCAGCAGAAAATCAGATTGAAGATTTACTGAGCATGGCCCCGTTCATGAGAAAAAGACCTAGATTCCCCCACAGTCAGTCTCTCCCCTTAGGAAGCTTCTATAAGCCTCTTACTCATCAGAGGGAAGATAGAATGAAAATCATAATCACAGAAAACTAATCAAACTGATCACACAGACCACAACCTGGTCTAACTCAATGAAACTATGAGCCATGCCATGTAGGGCAACCAAAGACGGATAGGTCATGGTGGAGAGTTCTGACAAAACGTGGTCCACTGGAGAAGGGAATGGAATTCCCTTCTTGCCTTGAGAATCCCATGAACAGTATGAAAAGGCAAAAAGGACACTGAAAGATGAACTCCCCAGGTCGGTAGGTGCCCAATATGCTACTAGAGATCAGTGGAAAAATAACCAGAAAGATGAAGAGGCTGAGCCAAAGTGAAAAAAAAAAAAAAGCCCAGGTGTGGATATGAGTGGTGATGGAAGTAAAGTCTGATGCTGTAAGAACAATATTTCATAGAAACCTGGAATGTTAGGCCCATGAATCAAGGTAAATTGGAAGTGGTCAAGCAGGAGATGGCAAGAGTGAAAATCAACATTTTAGGAATCAGGGAACTAAAATGGCCTAGAATGGGTGACTTTAATTCAGATGACCATTATATCTACTATTGTGAACAAGAATCCCTTAGAAGAAATGGAGTTGCCCTTATAGTCAACAAAAGAGTCCAAAATGCAGTACTTGGCTTCAATCTCAATGACAGAATGATCTCTGTTCATTTCCAAGGCAAACGATTCAATACCACAGTAATCCAATTCTATTTCCCTAACCGCTAATGCTGAAGAAGCTGAATGGTTCTATGATGAGACCTACAAGACCTTCTAGAACTAACACTAAAAAAAAGATGTATTTTTCATCATAGGGGGCTGAAGTGCAAACACAGGAAGTCAAGAGATACCTGGAGTAACAGGCAAGTTTGCCCCTGGAGTACAAAATGAAGCAGGGCAAAGGCTAACAGAGTTTTGCCAATAAAATGCACTGGTCATAGAAAATACCCTCTTCCAACAACACAGGACATCACTTTACACATGTACATCACTGAAATCAGATTGATTATATTCTTTGCAGCCAAAGATGGAGAAGCTCTATACTGTCAGCAAAATCAAGACTGGGAGCTGACTGTGGTTCAGATAATAAATTCCTTATTGCAAAATTCAGACTTAAATTGAAGAAAGTAGGGAAAACCACTAGACCATTCAGGTATGACATAAACCTTACAATTACATAAACCCTTATAATTATACAGTGGAAATGATAAATAGAATCAAGGGATTATATTTGATAGAGTGTCTGAAGAACTATGAACAGAGGTTCATGACATTGTACAGGTGGCAGTGATCAAAACCATCCCTAAGAAAAAGAAATTCAAAAAGGCAAAATGGTTGTCTGAGGAGGCCTTACAAGTAGCTGAGAAAAGACGAGAAGCTAAAGGCAAAGGAGATAGGAAAGATATACCCATGTGAATGCAGAGTTCCAAAGAATAGCAAGGAGAGAGAAAGCTTTTCTCAGTGATCAATGCAAAGAAATAGAGGAAAACAATAGAATGGAAAAGACTAGAGATCTCTTCAAGAAAATTAGAGATACCAAGGGAACATTTCATGCAAAGATGGGCACAATAAAGGACAGAAGCAGCATGGACCTAACAGAAGCAGAAGATATTAAGAAAAGGTGGCCAATACACAGGAGAACTAAACAAAAAAAATCTTAATGACCCAGATGACCACGATGGTGTGATCACTCACCTAGATCCAGACATCTTGGAGTCCGAAATCAAGTGGGCCTTAGGAATCATCACTACAGACAAAGCTAGTGGAGGTGATGGAATTCTAGCTGAGCTCTTTCAAGTTCTAAAAGATGATGCTGTTAAAGTGCTGAACTCAATATGCCAGCAAATTTGGAAAAGTGAGCAGTGGCTACAGGACTGGAAAGGGTCAGTTTTCGTTTCATTTTCATTTCATAAAGAATGTTCAAACTACTGCACAATTGTACTTATCTCACACACTAACAAAGTAATGCTCAAAATTCTTCAAGTGAGCCTTCAACAGTAAGTGAACAAAGAACTTCCAGATGTTCAAGCTAGATTTAGAAAAGGCAGAGGAACCAGAGATCAAATTGCCAACATCCACTGGATCATGGAAAAAGCAAGAGAATTCCAGAAAAACATCTACTGCTTTACTGACTACACCAAAGCCTTTGACTATGGGGATCACAATGAACTGTGGAAAATTCTGAAAGAGTTGGAAACACAAGACCACCTTACCTGCCTCCTGAGAAGTCTGTACACAGGTCAAAACCAATAGTTAGAACCAGACATGGAACAGGTTAGTTCCAAATTGGGAAATATACATCAAGGCTGCATATTGTCTCCATGCTAATTTAACTTATATGCAGAGTACATCATGTGAAACACAAGGCTGGAGGAAGCACAAGCTTGAATCAAGATTGCTGGGAGAAATATCAATAACCTCAGATATGCAGATGACACCACTCTTATGACAGAAAGAGAAGAGGAACCTAGGAACCTCTTGATGAAAGAGAAAGAGGACAGTGAAAAAGCTGGCTTGAAACTCAACATTCAAAAACTAAGATTGGGACATCTGGTCTCATCAGTTCATGGCAAATAGATGGGGAAACAATGGAGGCAGTGACAGACTTCATTTTCTTGGGCTCCAAATTCATTGCAGATGGTGACTGGGCCATTTATAGAGGCATCTCTTGGATTGTTGGAAAACTATGTTTGCTATGACCAGCATTTTCTCTTGCAAAACTGTTAGCCTTTGCCCTGCTTCATTTTGTACTCCAAGGCCAAACTTGCCTGTTACTCCAGGTATCCCTTGACTTGCTATTTTTGCATTCTAATTCCCTATGATGAAAAGTTGATCTTTTTTTTTTTTTTTTTTTGGTATTACTTCTAGAAATCCTTGTAGGTCTTCATAGAACCAGTCAACTTCAGCTTCTTCAGCTGAAGAAGCATCAGCAGCATCAGCAGTGTTTGGGTGTAGACTTAGATTACTGTAATGTTGAATGGTTTGCTTTGGAAATGAACCAAGACTATTTTGTCAAATTTGAGATTGCATCTAAGTACTGCATTTCAGACTGTCCTGTTGATTATGAAGGCTACTCCATTTCTTCTAAGGGATTCTCGGCCACAGTAATAGATATAATGGTCATCTGGCATGGTTCATAGCTTCATTGAGTTATGCAAGTCCCTTTGCCACAAGGGGGCTGTGATCTATGAACAGGATTTGAAAGTTAATCATGGTTAAAAGTAGTGTATATGGATGCTTTGTTGAAAGGGTTGAGAAGTCCTGCATTGTGCTACTATAAATTTATGAACCACATTTGATAGAATCCTTTGTATTGCTAGAAGTGGCCAAAATAGGAACTTGCATATATTTACTAGGCAAGAGTGAATCAGTGGCCATTACAGTTGGAAGGCTCTGGTGCTCAGATATTGTGATGCTCAGATGTGGAAGTATCTGTTGGGTCTCAGCTGGTCTTTATTTTCCTGTACTCCACATCCAGCTCATCTTCCTAACTGCTGGCCCTGCTGACCAACAATGGCCCCAGGCCGAGCACCAGATGAGTGGCTGCGAATCCACACAGGTGATAGCAGTACAAAAACATTGACTTCCCATAGATCTCTTCATGGGCTCCTCCTTTGTGGTTCTAATTTGGCAGTGGGAATGCTTGGCTTCTTGGATTTCCCTGCAAGCTCCAAATTATCCCCTCACACCAGCTAGGCAGGCTGACTAGTAAGTCTTACTCTTGCTCTAGCCCAGCAAATTTCCCTTGAAGACCTTCACTTCCTCAGCACCTTCTACATAAGTCTAAGTTCCAATTTATATAAGGAATTCTCTGCTTCAAAGACTGAACCCTGAATGATTCGCTTCAGGATAGTGGCATTGCAACTGGCCCCTCTTTCTTCTGCATCAAAAACTGTCTCGTCTTTAGCAGACCATTTCCACCAGACAAAGTACAATTTTCTTTCATTTAAACAACAAATAAGCTTCCATGGTAAAGAATCTGCCTGCAATGCCAGAGACCCCGGTTCAATTCCTGGGTCGGTCTACCCACTCCAGTATTCTGGCTTGGAGAATTCCATGGACTGTATAGTCCATGGGGTTGCAAAGAGTCGGACATGACTGAGCAACTTTCACTTTCACTAACAGCAAGCACTCTTAATTCCACACCACTTTTCAGCCACAACCGTATTTATTTTCTCTCAGTTATTAGTGAAACTCCTTAAGACATTAGTCTGTCATCAAATGTGCCCATTTCCTATCCTTCCTGGATTTTGGAATTCCTTTCAGTCAGGTTTCTCCCCAGCACCTTCCACTGAAATTCATCTCAGCTCCCCACTGACTCCTTCATTGCTAATTTCAACAGGCAATTATAATTCTTCATATGACTTTACCCATTGATTTATCATCTATTCATTCTTGCAACTCTTCATTTGGTCAGGGTCTGTCTGTCTCTCTTTGTCTGAAATATAGACTATTTCTTCTCCAACTGTTTTTCTCTTTACTCCTTGTCTTTTCAGACTTTATTGGTGGAGTGTTCCTCGGTTCAGGTGCTGGATTCTTTCTGTCCCTTTAACCTCACTTCTCAGGTAAGCATATCTAGTCTCATGGCCACCTCTCCTTTCTGTGTGCTAACGTTGCCAAAATTTAATCCTCTAGCTCAGGCCTCAACTCTCCAAAATCCTTTCTCTAGGAAGTCACTTGACATCTTAATTTGGAAGTCTGACAAGAGCTTAAACTTTTGTCCAGAACCAAAGTTCTTATCTTCTCTCTCATCCCCCAAACTCTTCCTTCTACACCCTTTCCCTTTTCAGACTTTCAAATACTTAGCCCCAAAATGTGGAGTCTTTTTTGTCTTTGCTCCTTTATATTTCATTCCAAAAGCATCAGAAAATTCTGCTGATTCTACTTTCAAAATGCATGTGGAATCCAACATCTCTCATACTGCTCCCAAACTGGTCTAAGCAGTCATCATACTTTGCCTGAATAATTGCCATGAACTCATTGGTATAATTATTCCTCCTGGTTCTGCTCTTCCTTCCCCCATCCCAATCTATTCTCAGGTACAGCTAGAGACAGTTTATTAAAGTGTTTGATTAAATTTTCTGCTCCAGATTTTCCAATAGCTTCTCATCTCATTTCATCTCACTCATGGATAGGGATAGGCTACCCACTCCAGTATTCTTGTGCTTCCCTTGTGGCTTAGTTGGTAAAGAATCTGCCTGCAATGCAGGAGACCTGGGTTCAATCCCTGGGTTGGGAAGATCCCCTGGAGAAGGGAAAGGCTACTCACTTCAGTATTCTGGCCTGGAGAATTCCATGAGCTGTATAGTCCATGGGGTCACAAAGAGTCAGACATGACAGCGACTTTCACTTTCCTCTCATCTCATTCAGATTAGGGCCCAAAATCTTTACAAAGTCTTATAAACACCTAAAAAACCTACTTTGCCTACATCTCTGCCCTAAAACTCCTGGTTCGTTCCATTCTAGCAACATTGGGCTTCATGTTATTTTTGGAAGATGCTAAACACATCATTGCTTCAGGGACTTCATACTTGTTCCTTCTTGGAAGGCTCTTTCCCAGATATTAATACAGCTCACTGTCTCTCCTTGAGGTCTCTGATCAAATGCCACTGAATCAATGAAACCTTTCATGATCACTCTGTTTAAAGACTGCCTTATTTAAAGAGCAACCTCATTCTTCCCTGCGGTTTCCTAACCCTTTCTTCTATTGTTTCCTCCATAGAATGAATGTGTATATCAAACATCTATACATATATTGGAAATAATATACTTAATATTATATAGTGCATCTATTATTTCTACTACAGAACATAGTATTAAAAGATGGACCCCACCTCAAGGATCTCCTGCATTCCACATAAACTCTTCTCTGACACAAATATTAATAGCTATTCAATATTCTTGTGATAGAATCAATCACCTCGGTATGTAACAGCTTCTTGTTCGCCTCTTCTCTTCCCGTTTACTTTCCCTGCTCTTCCTCCTTCTCCTCTTCTTCTCTTTCTTTTTTGCCTTTTAATTTACTGGCAATTTAGACAATAATTTAGTTTTGTTTATAATTCATCTTTCTTTTCTAGAATGTAAGCTCCCCATCCTATATGTAGTTTTCTTCTTCTCCAAGAAGACAAGAAACTTTTTTAAAAAACATTTTGATGCAGTGTATTTTATTTTCTTCTACAAGATTTATGGTATTATTTATTCTTTTTAAAACTGTAGTTGACAGAAAATATATTTGTTTAAGGTATACAATAGGATCCAACATTTGTGTACATTAAGAATTGATCATCATAATAATTCTAGTAACCATCTGTCACCATAAAAACTTGTTATAAAGTTATTTATTATATTTTCTATGCTGTCCATTATATTTCTATGACTTATTTATTTTATAGTTGGAACTTTATACCTCTTAATCTTTCTCATCGATTTCTCTCCCCTCCCCTCATCTGGCAACCATCTGTTGGTTCTCAGTATCTGTGACCATGATTCCATTTCATTATGTTTGTTCACTTGTTTTACTTTTTAGATTCCACAAATGAGTGGAATCATACAGTATTTATCTTTCTATATCTGACTTTTTTCACTGAACAGAATATCCTCTAGGTCTATCCATGTTGCTACAAATGGAAAGATTTCATCCTTTTTATGGCTGGGTAATATTCTATTTTATATGTATACTGTAGCATTATTCATATATCAGTAGGCACTTATACTGCTTCCATATCTTGTCTATTGTGAATAATGCTACAATGAACATGGGGATGTGCATATCTTTCTGATTTAGTGTTTTTGCCTTTTTTGGAAAAATATTTGGAAATGGTGGATCATATGGTAGCTTTATTTTTTAATTTCTTGAGAAATCTCCATACCGTTTTCCATAGTGTCTATACCAATTTATACTCCCACTGACAGTGCATGGAGTATATATCTTCACATCCTTGCCAGCACTTATTTGTTGTCTTTTTGATAATAGCTATATTGACAGGTGTGAGGCGATATCTCATTGAGGTTTTGATTTGTGTTTCCCTGTTTGACCACCTCATGTGAAGAGTTGACTCATTGGAAAAGACTCTGATGCTGGGAGGGATTGGGGGCAGGAGGAGAAGGGGACGACAGAGGATGAGATGGCTGGATGGCATCACTGACTCGATGGACGTGAGTCTGAGTGAACTCCAGGAGTTGGTGATAGACAGGGAGGCCTGGCGTGCTGCAATTCATGGGGTCACAAAGAGTCGGACACAACTGAACGACTGAACTGAACTGAACTGAACTGAACATCTGAACATCTTTTTAGGTGCTCATTGGCCATCTGTATGTCTTTCTTGGAAAAAAGTCTACTCAGGTCCTTTTTCCATTCTTAAATCAGGTTGTTTGATTTTGAATTGTATGAGTTCTTTATATACTTTGGATATTAATCCTTTACTGGGCATATGATTTGCAAATATCTTCTTGCATTCAGTAGGCTGTCTTTTCATTTTGTTGATGATTTCCTTTACTATTTCCTGTACTATGCATAAAGTACAGTTTTAGGTCTACAGAAAAATTGAGAATTAGGTCCAGAGATTTGTATTTGTTGCCCTCACACATACATAGTCTCCCCCTTTATCAATGTCACTTGGCATGGTTTACATTAGAGTTTTTTCCTGTTGTTATATATTTTCAATGGGTTTTGACAAATGTATGATGTCATGTATCCACCATTATAATATCATAGAGCATACTTTCAGTTCAGTTCAGTTCAGTTGCTCAGTTATGTCCAACTCTTTGCGACCCCATCAATTGCAGCATGCCAGGCCTCCCTGTCCATCACCAACTCCCAGAGTTCACTCAAACTCACATCCATTGAGTCGGTGATGCCATCCAGCCATCTCATTGTCTGTCATCCCCTTCTCCTCCTGCCCCCAATTCCTCTCAGCATCAGAGTCTTTTCCAATGAGTCAACTCTTCGCATGAGGTGGCCAAAGTACTGGAGTTTCAGCTACAGCATACTTTACTGTCCTACAAATTCTCTGTGCTCTACCTATTCATCTCTCTCTTCCCACCAATTCTTGACAAACACTGGCCCTTTTACTTTTCATAGTTTTTCCTTTTCTAGGATGTCATCTAGTTGGAATTATACAGTATTTAGCCTTTCAAGTTTACTTATTTCACTTAGTAGTATGCATTTTAGATTTCTCTATGTCTTCATATGGCTTAGTAGGTCATTTACTTTTAGGGTTGAATAATATTCCATTGTCTGAATGCATTACAGTTTGTTTCTCTGTTCACCCACTGACAGTGGAGCTTTGCTCATTGTTGTAGTAGTAGCTCCTAAAACACTACCTGGTACATAGGAGGGGTTCAATATAAATTCCTTACCCTCATTATGCAATTATTCTTTTAGTGAATGACATCACCCTCAAGTAATTTGCCCAATCCTGTAATCAACTGGAACCAAGTTTTCAAGAATTTGAGATTCTTGCATGCACCCCTTCACTCCCATCCTCTAAAATCTACCTCTTGACCATTGCTTGAATGCATCTTTTCTCTTCATCCACCTTGTCAATGACATGACTCAGGCTTCATTAACTTATCCGCAAAGGAGACAGTAGCCTTCTGACTTGTCTTTCTTCTTATGCATAACCTATGGTCCTAAAATACATATTTATGTTGCTCTCTTTCTCAAATATCCAACAGATTAAAGTTTAAACTCATTTACAGTGATTATTCTTTATATGCATACTTACAATATACACAAACACCTATTCAGTCACTCTTTCCCTAAACTTCCACCTCCTACTCTGTGTGTTCTGAATTATTTAGAATATTCAAAGCAAGGTGTTCTTGTTTGCCAAGTCAGGAGCCTTTGTGTGAGTCCTAAATTGCTCCCTGTCTTCCTTACTTGGCTGTTCTTGAAACAATCAATTATACTATCAATTCCATATTTAGGAGATGAATTACAAATTAACCATAGAGAAAAATATGGAACTCTTGAAATCTGAGGATGACAATTTGTTCTCTGTATTTCTGCAAATAGTACAGAAGTGGCCATTTCATTAGGTCACAGGCTAGAAGATAAAAGTCCTGTAAACTCATAGAAGCTTTGTGGCTGATACCCACAGTAGAACTATACAGGGAAGGACTCCAGATTTTTCAGTGCCATCACAGTGAATATTTAGAAAATGGATGGATCAACCATTTTAAAATGCTTATATCATTCATCTTCCTTTATTATAATACACTCCATACTGATGTCAGATTTTTATTTTTAAGTGAAGCAGAAAGAAACTTTCTGAAAAAAATATCTTAAAAGGACTGGAATTCCTGCTGTGAAAACAAGAAAGAGTGGGTTTCTCAGATTCTTTGAGTTCCCACTTTCTTTCAGTTTTCACACACATACACACACAAGTGTACACATATATCATTAAATCTAAGAAGGTTTGGAATAATGTTAAGAGCCAAATGTACAAGTTAATAGAAAGTGAAAGGAAGAATGTCAGCCTATCTTCTGAACAGACAGGGTAATCATTTCTTTTTGTAGTAGTTCCATATCCTAGTAACTAAAGGATCTCATAAAAGGAGACACAGTTGAGTTTTGGGAAATTGCATCAACTATTTGATTGCAAGTGATTTCATTCTGTCCTTAACTTACAGCATTGAACTTTGGCATTGAAATAGGAATAGAACATCAAATCAGATATTTTTCCATTTAGCACCTGCCATTTCAAAGAACTTTACACTATTACTGCATCCCCAAGAAGCAGGTGGGTTTAATAGCCTTATAAAGTTCTTTGGCTTTCTATAGTTAAAGAATAAAAAATCCTAAAATGGTAAATTGACTTGAACATTAGGATAGAGAAAATGAAAGCCAGATTCAGAGTTCTTAGTTTCCAGAATTATAGCTACTCAATTGATCTATTTTCCTCTATAACTTTCTGGAGTATAGTACTTTGGGTCCTGTATGGTTGAAGTTAATGTTCAAGAAACACTGGGCTGGAAGAAGCTGGAATCAAGATTGCCAGGAGAAATATGAATAACCTCAGATATGCAGATGACACCACCCTTTGGCAGAAAGTGAGGAGGAACTCAAAAGCCTCTTGATGAAAGTGAAAGTGGAGAGTGAAAAAGTTGGCTTAAAGCTCAACATTCAGAAAACTAAGATCATGGCATCTGGTCCATCATTTCATGGGAAATAGATGGGGAAACAGTGGAAACAGTGTCAGACTTTATTTTTTGGGGCTCCAAAATCACTGCAGATGGTGACTGCAGCCATGAAATTAAAAGACACTCCTTGGAAGGAAAGTTATGACCAACCTATATAGCATATTCAAAAGCAGAGACATTACTTTGCCAACAAAGTTCCATCAGTCACGGCTATGGTTTTTCCTGTGTTCATGTATGGATGTGAGAGTTGGACTGTGAAGAAGGCTGAGCACCGAAGAATTGATGCTTTTGAACTGTGGTGTTGGAGAAGACTCTTGAGAGTCCCTTGGACTGCAAGGAGATCCAACCAGTCCATTCTGAAGGAGATCAGCCCTGGGATTTCTTTGGAAGGAATGATGCTAAAGCTGAATCTCCAGTACTTTGGCCACTTCATGCGAAGAGTTGACTCATTGGAGAAGACACTGATGCTGGGAGGGATTGGGGGCAGGAGGAGAAGGGGACAACAGAGGATGAGATGGCTGGATGGATGGCATCACTAAGTTGATGGACGTGCGTCTCAGTGAACTCCGGGAGTTTGTGATGGACAGGGAGGTCTGGCGTGCTGGGATTCATGGGGTCGCAAAGAGTTGGACACAACTGAGAGACTGAACTGAACTGAACTGAACTGAAGCCTATTTTATCGAGTCAGGAATTTTGAGTTCTAATTCTCATTTCACCTGTTATTTTCATTAACACTAATATTTCTGAAATTCAGTTGTATATTCTGCAAGATTAATATTTTTTTGATATATTGATTGGCATTCAAAACTTTTTCTTCCAGTTTCATTGAGCTATAATTGTAATACAGCACTAAATAAGTTTAAGACATAGAGCATAGGGGTTTGTCCTACATACATCAGGAAATAACTTTCACAAAAAGTTTAGTGAATATCTAACATCTCATATAGATAGAACATTAAAGAAATTAGAAAAAATATTTCCCTTTTGATGAGAACTCTCAGAATATACACTTTTAACAACTTCACTGTATAATTTACTGTAGTGTTAATTACATTTCTCATGTTTTACGTTATGTCCCTAGTATGTATTTATCTTATAACTGAAACTTTGTATCTCTTAACTATCTTCATCCAATTCCTTTTCACCCCCACCCCAAACTCCCCCACCGCTGATAACCAAAATTCTGATTTCTTTTTCTCTGAGTTTGTTTGTTTTAAAAATATAATTGACCTACAATACACCATGTAAGTTCCTGTTACAGAACATATTGATCTGGTGTTTCTATACATGTCACACTGATCACCATGATAAATCTAATTATAATATATCCCTATTCAAGGATATTGCATTTAAAAAAATTATTTTTAAAATTTTAAAATAAGTTGTCATTGGAGTAGAGTGGTTTTACAATGTTGTGTTAGCTTCTGCTGTACAGAGAAATGAATCAGTCATACTATCCACTCTTTTTTCAACTTTCTTCCTGTTTGGATCACCACAGAGCATCCAGTAGAGTTCCCTGTTCTATACAGTAGATTCTTGTTAGTTATCTGTTTTATACACAGTAGTGTATATATGTCAGTCCCAATCTTCCAATTCATCTCACTCCCCTTTCCCCCTTTGGTAACCATAAATTTGTTCTCTACATCTGTGACTCTATTTCTGCTTTGTAAATAAATTCATCTTTACCATTTTTCCAGATTCCACATATAAGCAGTTTTACACACTATTTTTCTCTTTTAGATTTACTTTACTCTGCAGGGCAGTCTCTAGGTCTATTCATATCTCTCAAATTGTATTATGTTGTCCCTTTTTATGGCTGAGTAATATTCCATTCTGTAATTACATGGCTATTGACTACGTTCCCCAAACTTTACAACTTCCAGTTGTAAAATAACTTTGTTATTTTTGTAACCTTACTACAAGACAAGATTCAGTATCTAATTTTAGGATGGAACTATAAATTTAACTGAAAACAGAATTACTACCACCCGCAAGCAACCTCTGCAGAGTTAACAAGAACAACAAACAGCAATACTCATAATATTAACTATGAATAATTCATCAAACATTTACTGCTCTATGTGGATTGTATACATCAACTCATTTAATTCTCATAACATCTCTATGAGGTAGTTCCATTAAAATAGCCTCTCCACAGGTGAGGAAATAGAAGCACATTGATTTCAGTAATTTTCCTATGGTCATATACCTAATGAAGGTCAATCTGGCCTTTCTAAAAAGTAGAAAGCAGGTTCCAAAACCCAAGTTCTTGGCCACTATCCTAAATGGTTGAGCCATATACCTTAAATACTACAGATATTCTAAGCTGTGTTGATGTGGGCCCATAATCTATACAAAGAATAGAAATAAAGGATATGGGTGTATGCTCTAGAAGCATATTAAATAAATGTTCAAAGAGAGATTTTATATATATGATAAATGCATATCAAGGATGAGATTCACAATAATTTAGCTCCACAATGGAAGCTGATAAGAATTTTATGTTTATTCTTGATTATGTAGAGAAATTAAAATTCTAAAAACTGTGAAGTCAGTATTTCCATACATGTCAAATTCCAACTGAATAGAAAATATTTGATAAATATTTTCCTCCTTAAAAAGCAAAAATCTAGAAAAAAAAATCTAACTATGGCTCTTTCGAAATCACCTCCTTGGGGAGACCTTCTAGTATTGTCCTAATCTGAGCTAAATGTATCTCTACCTCATGTTCACTTGTCTGTCTCCTTCTCTGGTCTGACCTTCAAGAGAAGGATTATGTCTTATTAATCTTTGCAGCCATCTGTCTAGTAGATGCTTTGTCCATAGTGAAGTGAGAGAAAGTCACTTAGTCCTTTCTGACTCTTTGTGACCCCATGAACTGTATAGTCCACGGAATTCTCCATGCCAGAATACTGGAGTGGGTAGACTTTCCCTTCTCCAGGGTATCTTCCCAGGGATCAAGCCCAGGTCTCCTGCATTGCAGGAGGAATCTTTACCAGCTGAGCCACCAGGGAAGCCCTGGTGTCCATAATAGGCACTCAATAAATGTTTACTGAAATAAAATAAATGTGTGTTGAAACTTCTGGGAAGAAATTAGAAGTAGCTTAGTCAGTTTAGGCTAAATTAGACTGTGGTAACAAACACATCTTTAAATGCCAGTGACTTAACACATAAAAGTTTATCTCTCAGTTATGCAAAATGCATTCCAGATCTGATGACTCTCTAGAGCAGCTCCTTTCCAAATGGTTCTTCAAAGTCCAGGCCTCGGTATCTTGTAGCTCTACCATCCAAAACAGGAGACTTCCAGGTCCCCATGGCACAAAAAGAGAGCTCTCAAAACTTTGGTCTGAAAAAGACACAAGTTAATTCTGCTCACAGACCTTTGGTAAGCATTAGTCACTTGGCTCTGCCTAACTACATTGGGGCAGATAAATGGGGAGAGAACAGCTAGAAATGCCTCTGCCATAGAGGGAGAGTGTGAGGTATGATCCAAAGATCAGTATTTATATTTGACTTTCAATATCATGTCTTAAAATGAAAATTAAAAATTAGAAAAAGAAGAAAATGTATTTATGTTTTGGAATAGGTAATACATTATTTCAAAGGAATTTGTGACCTAAAAACCAGGAACTACTCTTCCACCTTCGTTTTTTTTTTTTCTTTCTTTCTTGCCTGGAGAATACCACGGACAGAGAAGCCTGGCAGGCTGTAGTCCACGGGGTAGCAAAGAGTCAGACAGGACTAAAGCAACTTAGCATGCATGCAGGCAAACACAGCTCAGTTGGAGCCGACAGACTTGGAATGCGTGGGAGGACCAAGCGCCAGTCCTGATAATGGGGCAGGGAGAGGATGGGCTGGGATTCTGTGAGAAATCAGGGCCTCCCAGGGAACGGCAGAGTCGGTCCTGGAACACTGCTGCCGCCATAGTCTTCCCAGAGGAAGCCCAGTCCCGCAGCGTCTTGGGAGTTCTAGGGTGGTCCCCAGGAGTGTCCTGGGACGAGATACACACAGTGCCCGGGGTACTGGAGACCTCTGTCCAAAACTCAGCCCTAAGGAATTTGTCTCACACCGCCTATCAAGCAAAGCTCAATGCTCTTGGACTCCTCACCATTGCCCTCTACTCCAGTCACAGTGCCACGGTGTCCTGTCCCGGAGGCCCAGCCAGGTCGGTGGGAAATAGGCTCTTGACCAGAGGCTGGGAAGTGGAGTGACCATCTGAGACCAGACTGAGGGAATAAATTGCATATGCGCAGGCCTCCCGTCTGTAACTCCAGAAACCAGAAGGGTTCGGGGCAGGTTTGTGGACATCTAGGACTTAGCAGCAGCAGCAGCAGGACCAAGCTCTTGATGACAACACACCAGGGTCCAAGGCATCACTCTGTTGCACGTGTCTGGGTCCCGTTGTTTCTACTGGCAGATATGAGGTGTCTACAATGTATCCTAGGAGAATGTTAGTGCCTGCCCCTCTTTCCCTAAACAGACTCTTTCTGACTCAGCGCATCCATCATCACTCTGCAATGGAGGGCTGGGAGATGCCAAATTCACCCAAAACCCTCCATCAGGGGATGGCCCAATGAAATTGTCAGTGGGAACGTGGCCATCTGCAGTATTAAAAAATGTGTTATATATTATAATGGACAATATAGACATTAATCATTTTTTAAAATGGGATAGCAAATGAAAAAGACAAATGTAAGTTGGACAGTCCCAAAGCTTTTCTGGCAGAAACCAACACAATTCTGTAAGCAATTATCTTTCAATTAAAATAAAAAAAGATAGTATCAGTAAATCAATAGACATTACATGTCATACTGGTTCTTAGCTCCCTGATGAGGTTTCTGTCTAAGCAAATATTTCTGACTGCTCGCCTATCTTCAAAATCCTGAGAATACCTCCTATGTTATTTGTTGCTTTTCCTTTGTTACTTTTAATATTTTTTCTTTGTCTTTAATTTTTGTCAGTTTGACTAATGTGAGTCTCAGTGTGTTCTTCCTTGAGTTTATCCTGTATGGGATTCTCTGTACTTCCTAGACTTGAGTGAGTGTTTCCTGTCTCAGGTTAGGGAAGTTTTTGTCTATCATATCTTTAAATGTTTTCTCAGGGTCTTTTTATTTCTCTTCTTCTAGGACTCTTATAATATGAATATTGGTTCATTTAATGTTTCCCAGAGGTCTCTGGGATGGTCCTCATTTTTAAATATACTTTATTCTGTTCTGTGGCAGTGATTTCCTACACTCTGTCTTCTAACTCACTTGCTTTTTTGCTATTTATTCTTCTTGTTGTATTTTTCATTTCAGGTATTGTATTGTTCATTGCTTTTTGTTCTTTAAATGTTCTTGCTCCTTGTTAAACATTTCTTGTATCTTCTTGACCTGTGCCTCCATCCTTTTCCAAGATTTTGATTCATTTTACTATCATTACTCGGTGCTGGGAAAACTGGACAGTTAATGTATAATAATGAAAGTAGAACATGCTCTAACACCATTGCTGTGGTTCAGCCTCCAAGTCATGTCCAACTCTGCGATTCCACAGACTGTAGCACATAAGGTTCCCCTTTCCTCCACTGTCTCTTAGAGTTTGATCAAATTCATGTTCATTGAGTTGGTGATGGTATCTCTAATCATCTCGTCTTCTGTCACACCCTTCTCCTTTTGCCTTCAATCTTTCTCAGCATAAGGGTCTTTTCCAATGAGCTGGCTCTTCACATCAGGTGACCAAAGGATTGGAGCTTCAGCTTTAGCATCAGTCCTTCCATGGGTATTCAGGGTTGATTTCCTTTAGAATTGACTGGTTTGATTTCCTTCCAGTCCAAAGAACTCTCAAGAGTCTTCTCCGGCACCACAATTTGAAAGCATGAATTCTTTGGTGCTCAGCCTTCTTCATGATCCAACTCTTACATCCATACATGACTACTGAAAAACCATAGCTTAAATGATACAGGCCTTTGTCAGAAAAGTGATATCTCTGCTTTTTAATATGCTGTCTAGGTTTGTCATACTGTTCACACTGTTTTTTATACTGTTCATGAATATTCAGTCCCGAATATATATTGGAAGGACTGATGCTGAAGCTGAAACTCCAATACTTTGGCCACCTGATGTGAAGAGCTGACTCATTTGAAAAGACCCTGATGCTGGGAAATATTGAAGGTGGGAGGAGAAGGGGATGACAGAGGATGAGGTGGTTGGATGACATCACCAACTCAATGGACATGAATTTGAGTAAACTCTGGGAGTTGGGGATGGACAGGGAGGCCTGGCATGCTGCAGTCCACGGGGTTGAAAAGAGTCAGACATGACTGAATGACTGAACCGAACTGAATTGAACTGAGGTTTGTCATGGCTTCCCTTCCAAGAAATGAAGGTATTTAAGTTTATTGGCTGCAGCCACCTGCTGTAGTGATTTTGGAGTGCAAGAAAATGAAATCTGTCACTGTTTCCACTTTTTCCCCTTCTATTTGCCATGAAGTGATGGGTCTGGATGCCAGGATCTTGGTTTTTTGGAATGTTGAGCTGTAAGCCAGATTTTTCACTCTCTTTTTTCACACTCATCAAGAGGCTCCTTAGTTCCTCTTCACTTTCTGTATTAAGGTAGTATCATCTGCATATGTGAGGTTGTTGTTTTTCCTGGCAATCTTGATTCCAGCTTATGGTTCATCCAGCCCAGCATTCCACATATGTATTCTGCATAGAAGTTAACTAAACAGGGTGACAATATTCAGTCTTGTCATACTCCTTTCCCAATTTTGAACAGGTCATTTGTTCCATGTCTGGTTCTAACTGTTGCTTCTTGATTCACATATAGGTTTCTCAGGAGACAGGTAATGTGGTCTGGTATGCTGATTTCTTTAAGACGTTTCCACAGTTTGTTGTGATCCACCCAGTTAAAGGTTTTTCATAGTCAATAAAACAGAAGTAGATGTTTTTCTGGACCTTCTTTGCTATCTCTATCATCCAGTGAATGTTGACAATTTGCTGTCTGGTTCCTCTGTCTGTTTGAAAGCCAGCTTATACATTTGGAAGTTCTTGATTCAGGTACTTCTGAAGCCTAACTTGAAGGATTTTTAAAAATTTATTATTATTATTATTTTTTTAAAGAATTTTGAGTATAACCTTGATGGCATGTGAAATAAGTGCAACTGTATGGTAGTTTGAATGTTCTTTGGCATTACCCTTATTTGGGATTGGAATGAAAACTGACCTTTTCCATTCCTGTGGCCACTGCTGAGTTTTCCAAATTTGCTGACATACTGAATACAGAGATTAAAATAGAATGCATACTTCCACAGAGTGTAAAATATAAAGATTATAAACTCTAATCCTTGTCATTGTTGTTAGTTATTTGATGGACCCAGAATGGCCTAAGCTTTGCACTATTGTACTAGGGGCCATTTCCTAAATCTAAAAGAAACATGGTGAGATGGCGAATGACTAAGAAAGTGCCCTCAGCCTGTTTCTCCCTGATTGTCAGGGTTCCCAAGACATCATGCAGGAGCATAAGTGTACATCAAGACCTTTAATTTTTCAGAGCACACGGCTGAACTACATTTCCCAGTTACCACATCCCAGTGGGGTCATGTCACTGTGATCATGATTGCAGTTAAGATAGGCAGTGCCTTTCCCGTCCTCTTTCTCCCATGGGTACTGCAGTAAATGAAGGAGTTGGCAGATGGAAACAGTCTGTGTTCTTGAGTCACCTTGTGGAGGTGCCGCAGGCAGTAGAGTCCTCTGGTCTGCATCAGACTCTGATGTCAATGAGAAAGAAACCACTGATGTGTTACGGCTCTGAGACTTCAAGGCTAATTGATCATAACACAGTTCAAGCCATTCACTAATATGGATGTGACATATGCAGGACATGCAGATGCACAAAATTCAAGGTGTTTAAAAGGTCGCATCATCCCCTTTGCAAGAGGCAAACTCTATTATTAATTTCTTATGTATCTTTCAGAGATATGTGCTAATAACCAAAACAGTAATCATTTTGGTAATGGCAACAAATAGTAAGAGACTTCCGTAACAATTGACCCTAAAAAGTTATTATTCTTCAAACTCAACAGAATGCTATCCAAAGTCATCAATGTATGTGTGATGAGCACTGTCAATCTTGAAGGGACCCTCTATAGACAGGCTTTGCAGTCTCCAGGCTGTGTCACGAGACTGACCTGGCAAAAGGAAGAAGAGCACAGAAGACAGAATGTAAGAGGCTTTAATGGACCATGCCTGCCAATTGGTGACTAGAATTCAGTCACATCCTCATCTCACTGTAAACAGAGGCTGCAAATATTGTCTAGTGTGTACCAGAGTGAA
Organism: Bos grunniens; assembly: GCF_055505025.1. NCBI lineage: Eukaryota > Metazoa > Chordata > Mammalia > Artiodactyla > Bovidae > Bos > Bos grunniens. Next base: position 1,762,788 of record NC_141176.1, on the reverse strand, counting down.
GAGGAAATGTATTTGGGGAGCAACTAATAGTCTTTGCCTTACTTATATATTAATTTATTTACTTTTTGCAACAGTGTTCTATGACCTAGGGACTACTATTATGCCCACTTTACATGTTGATAAACTGAGGAATTTAAAATTTGCAAGTGGCAGAGCCTAGGCGTCAGAGCTAAGCCTAACTATTCTGCTATATCCTTTCTTTATACAATGTAGTATATTATATAGACCATTCTACATCTTACTATTTTTTTCCCTGGAGGATATTTAGTTGAGATTATTCAATGCTAGAACATATAAAGGCATGCCATTGACCCTTGAACAATGTGGGGGTTGGGTCTTTGACCCTCACAGAATCTAAAAATCCATTTATAACCTCTGTATACTTGGTTTCTCTGTATCCACAATTTGCATCTGTAGATTGAACCAACCATAGGTCACAAAGTGCTGTAGTATTTACTACTGAAAAAAAGTCTGCAAGTCAGGGGACCTGTCCTGTTCAAGCCTGTGGTGTTTGAGCATCAGCTATAAATATCGTTTTAACAGCTATTTACTATAGTGATGCAGTGAATAGCTTCAAAATTTTTATTTGCACACATGTGCATGTATGTGGAGAAAAATAATTTCTGGAAGTAAAATTTCCCAGCCAAAATGGTATACCCATAGATATTTTTTAAAATAAATGTTTCCAAATTTCCCCATAGTGAGAGAAGTTGTACGTAAAAAGTACATTTTACATTCCCATGAATAAAGTATGCAACTATGTATTTATCCGCACTTATGCCACATACATCTATTTCTGCTTTATTGACTATGCCAAAGCCTTTGACCGTGTGGATCACAATAAACTGTGGAAAATTCTGAAAGAGATGGGAATACCAGACCACCTGACCTGTCTCTTGAGAAACCTATATGCAGGCCAGGAAGCAACAGTTAGAACTGGACATGGAACAACAGACTGGTTCCAAATAGGAAAAGGAGTTCGTCAAGGCTGTATATTGTCACCCTGCTTATTTAACTTCTATGCAGAGTACATCATGAGAAACACTGGACTGGAAGAAGCACAAGCTGGAATCAAGATTGCTGGGAGAAATATCAATAACCTCAGAGATGCAGATGACACCACCCTTATGGCAGAAAGTGAAGAGGAACTCAAAAGCCTCTTGATGAAAGTGAAAGTGGAGAGTGAAAAAGTTGGCTTAAAGCTCAACATTCAGAAAACTAAGATCATGGCATCTGGTCCCATCACTGCATGGGAAATAGATGGGGAAACAGTGGAAACAGTGTCAGACTTTATTTTTTGGGGCTCCAAAATCACTGCAGATGGTGACTTCAGCCATGAAATTAAAACACTTACTCCTTGGAAGGAAAGTTATGTCCAACCTAGATAGCATATTCAAAAGCAGAGACATTACTTTACCAACAAAGGTTCGTTTAGTCAAGGCTATGGTTTTTCCTGTGTTCATGTATGGATGTGAGAGTTGGACTGTGAAGAAGGCTGAGTGCTGAAGAATTGATGCTTTTGATCTGTCGTGTTGGAGAAGACTCTTGAGAGTCCCTTGGACTGCAAGGAGATCCAACCAGTCCATCCTGAAGGAGATCAGCCCTGGGATTTCTTTGGAAGGAATGATGCTAAAGCTGAAACTCTAGTACTTTGGCCACCTCATGCGAAGAGTTGACACATTGGAAAAGACTCTGATGCTGGGAGGGATTGGGGGCAGGAGGAGAAGGGGACGACAGAGGATGAGATGGCTGGATGGCATCACTGACTCGATGGACATGAGCCTGAGTGAACTCTGGGAGTTGGTGATGGACAGGGAGGCCTGGTGTGCTGCAATTCATGGGGGCAAAGAGTTGGACACGACTGAGTGACTGAACTGAACTGAACTGAACTGAATGTAGTAAAAGAAAACACTGGAGACTAATTTATTTGAAAATATATGTTTTCCTAATTGCAGAATTTACAGTACTCATACTTCTACTTTCATTAATTCATGGAATGTTTTTCTTTAACACACTTTAATATAAAGTGTACTTTACATTTAAGTTCAATTTATGAGAAAGCCTTAACTATGGCTTCAAAGAAAGAAAAAATAGTAAAAGTAGTACTGCCAATTTTGACACTTTCATATCTTTTCCTTTTTTTGTATCTTTCCCCTCCTCTATCCCTATTACTACTTATAACTCTAGCCCATATAATACCTGGATTGGTTTACTACAACTGCCAGTTAAACACTCTTAGACTTTAATCTAATCCTCCTTAAAGCTATTCTCTGCACTATCACCAGAGCAATATATTGGCAATCATATTTCCCCTCAACTGGAATTAGAGCTCACCAGGTTGGCCCCAAGCTCCCCCAGGTTAAATCTCTTACCCCTTCAGCCTGGAGTCTTGCTAGAATGCTCTAGCAATGTCAGATGTTTGAAGTTCTCCTGGGCTCACTGAGGGGGCATTTTCTTCTTTGTGAATTTGACTTCTCATTGTCCTACTACCTTCTTTTTCCCCCAGTAACTAGTTCTGTGTCTTATATATGCGATGCTCTCAATAAACTTCTGTTCCTGAAAGAATAAATGAATATCCCCACCTTATACTTTTTTCTACCTTAAAAAAAAAAAAAAAACAGTTTGTATGTGGAAAATCTTAAATTGAGATTAGTTAAATGTCAGGAGGCCTAATGTTTAGTCCTTATTCTATCTTTGACTCACTGTGGGACCCTGGATTGTTTATCTTTAATACACTTCAATGTTGAGACCAGCTCGACAAGCAGGGTTTCTGAAAGCGTGATATGGCGAGAGAATGAGAAACGAAACACAAGAATTCAGAGAAAAGCGAGGGTCAGGGGACCAACACTGCTCCAAGCTGAAGGTGCTGAAAGTGAATCCAAGCCAATTTATTATACTTTCAGCCGTGAATGAAGGAATATGCAGGGAGTTAAACTATAACTCATGTGGCCTTCAGGGCCAAAGAACAAAATGATCATTAACCACTGAGTAATTCAGTTCAGTTCAGTTCAGCCGCTCAGTCGTCTCCGACTCTTTGCGACCCCATGAATCACAACATACCAGGCCTCCCTGTCCATCACCAACTCCCGGAGTTCACACAGACTCACGTCCATCGAGTCAGTGATGCCATCCAGCCATCTCATCCTCTGTCGTCCCCTTCTCCTCCTGCCCCCAATCCCTCCCAGCATCACAGTCTTTTCCAATGAGTCAACTCTTCGCATGAGGGGGCCAAAGTACTGGAGTTTCAGCTGTAGCGTCATTCCTTCCAAAGAAATCCCAGGGCTGATCTCCTTCAGAGTGGACTGGTTGGATCTCCTTGCAGTCCAAGGGACTCTCAAGAGTCTTCTCCAACACTACAGTTCAAAAGCATCAATTCTTCGGCACTCAGCTCTCTTCACAGTCCAACTCTCACATCCATACATGACCACAAGAAAAACCATAGCCTTGACTAGATGGACCTTTGTTGGTAAAGTAATGTCTCTGCTTTTCAATATGCTATCTAGGTTGGTCATAACTTTTCTTCCAAGGAGTAAACGTCTTTTAATTTCATAATTGAGTAATTAGGAAACAGTAATCAGTAACAAATCAATAACTAAGACTAATATTCTTATCTATAGATTTTCCACCAGATGCATAAAACATGTGACTCTGAGACACCAGTTGAGAAACAGTCTGGGGTCAGTTTTCTGACCCCAGGATCATATCTTGTTTTCAAGATTATGAACTCTTCCCTCTGGACTTGTTCCAAGTCTCGTGCCTTATAGCATTCAGTTTATCAATAATTATAAGTTTCTTTTGCGGCCCTTACCAGGGTCTGCTTTTATTTTATTCTTCCTGTCTCCTACACTTTAATATAAAATGTACTTTACATTTAAGCTCAATTTATAAGAAAGTCTTAATTATGGCTTCAAAGAAGGAAAAAAAACAGTAAAAGTAGTACTGCCAATTTTGACACTTATCTCTTTTGCTTTTTTGTATCTTTCTTGTATGTTTGGGCATGTAAGTCTCCAAGTAGACTATTGGGGTAAAATTAGGAGAGCACAAAATAGGCAGGGAAGCCTTGCATATTAGTCAGTACAGTTCAGTCACTCAATTGTGTCCAACTCTTTGTGACCCCATGGACAAGCAGCACACCAGGTCTCCGTGTCCATCACCGACTCCTGGAGCTTACTCAAACTCATATCCATTGAGTCAGTGATGCCATGCAACCATCTCATCCTCTGTCATCCCCTTCTCCTTCCACCTTCAATCTTTCCCAGCAACAGAGTCTTTTCAAATGAGTCAGTTCTTCGCATCAGGTGGCCAAAGAATTGGAGTTTCAGCTTTAGCATCAGTCCTTCCAATGAATATTCAGGACTGATTTCCTTTAAATTTGACTGGTTTGATCTCCTTGTTGTCCAAGGGACTCTCAAGAGTCTTCTCCAACATCACAGTTCAAAAGCATCAATTCTTCAGCACTCAGCTTTCTTTATAGTCCAACTCTCACAACCAGGCATGATTACTGGAAAAAACCATAGCTTTGATTAGATGGACTGTTGTCAGCAAAGTGATGTCTCTGCTTTGTAATATACTGTGTAGGTTGGTCATAGCTTTTCTTCCAAGGAGCAAGCATCTTTTAATCTCATGGCTGCAGTCACCATCTTCAGTGATTTTGGAGTTGCCCAATATAGTCTGTCACTGTTTCCATTATTTCCCCATCTATTTGCCATGAAGTGATAGGACCAGATGTCATGATCTTAGTTTTTTTAATGTTGAATTTTAAGCCAGCTTTTCCACTCTCCTCTTTCACTTTCATCAAGAGTGCCTTTAGTTCTTCTTTCACTTTCTGCCACAAGGGTGGTGTCATCTGCATACCTGAGGTTATCGATATTTCTCCTGGCAATCTTGATTCCAGCTTATGCTTCATCCAGCCCAACATTTTGCATTATGTACTCTGCATATAAGTTAAATAAGCAGGGTGACAATATACAGCCTTGATGTACTCCTTTCCCAATTTAGAACCGGTCTGTTGTTCCAAGTCCAGTTCTAACTGTTGCTTCTTGACTTGTATACAGATTTCTCAGGAGGCAGGTAAGGTAGTCTGGTATTCCCATCTCTTTAAGAATTTTCCAGTTTGTTGTGGTCTACTCAGTCAAAGGCTTTAGCATAATCAATAAAGCAGAAGTAGATATTTTTTCTGGAATTCTCTTGCTTTTTCGATGATTCAACGGATGTTGGCGATTTGATCTCTGGTTTCTCTGCCTTTTCTAAATCAAGCTTGAACAACTGGAAGTTCACAGTTCACTTACTGTTGAAGCCTAGCTTGGAGAATTTTGAACATTACTTTGCTAACATGTGAGAAGAGTGCAATTGTGCAGTAGTTTGAACATTTTTTGGCATTGTCCTTCTTTGGAATTGGAATGAAAACTGACCTTTTTTAGTCCCTGTGGCCTCTGCTGAGTTTTCCAAATTTGCTGGCATATTGAGTGAAACCCTTTCACAGCATCATCTTTTAGGATTTGAAATAGCTCAACTGGAATTCCATCACCTGCACTAGCTTTGTTTGCCATGATGCTCCCTAAGGCCCACTTGACTTTGCATTCCTGGATGGCTGGCTCTAGGTGAGTGATCACACCATCGTGGTTATCTGGGTCCTGAAGATCATATATATATGTTTTATTCATTCTTTCAACAACCTTTGGAGTTGGAATTAATATCCTTGTAATGCCAGTGGAGAGTGGGGATGCAAATAAATATTGTGCCTAAAAGGAAGAGGAAAAGTTCTTCTGATGCAGAGGCCTAGCAGAGGGAAGATAAGAAAATTCAAGCTGAGTGTCTTCATTCCTGAATCTGTTCTTCTACAAGAAAACCTTGGGGAAATACATGTATAGGGAGAACCAGAGAGATTTGGAGAATCCTAGAGCAAGAGGCATCTTTGTTTCTCAGGATAGCCTGAGGAAATTGCAATCTCTTTCATGGAGTCAAACATTCAGAGTATTCCAGTGTGCAGAGCAGTGAGCTGTGGTAGATTTGCAATGCCTGAAGAAGACTCTAGGCAAATGAGCCCATGCTGGCACCTCTGGTTCCTGTAATATGTGTGTGTCATTTCATGTGCACTTCTAGGTGGTGCACAAATGCTAAGAGTGGAGGAGACTTAGGATTTGGACAAGAACGCTGCAGAGTGAAGGACTGTGGGACTGGAGTCTGCAGAAGGGTCTGTCCATTTCAGTAGTGAGCACAGGTTGCAGATAGGTGGGACCAGCCTCACTTCAGCAGAGTGCCCAGTCAGTTGGGCAAACCAGACCACATTAATGCCTGAACATCTCTGCCTCAAATCTGCAAAGACTTAGAAAGTCCCTGGGGGAGGAGGTCATCAGAAGGAGGGAGAAAGAAAAAAAGATAAAATTCATTGAGATTAAATCTTGAAGCAACTGAGATAATACATGAAAAGCATTGGCTGAAACTAAAAGAGACTGAGGTATATTCATTGAGGAGATGAAGATATTTGTTTCTGTTGAGTGGGCTCAAAAGCAACATGATTTGTGGATATTGAAGAATCCTTGCATTCCTGGGATAAAGCCCACTTGGTCATGGTGTATGATCTTTTTAATGTGTTGTTGGATTCTGATTACTAGAATTTTGTTGAGGATTTTTGAATCTATGTTCATCAGTGATATTGGCCTGTAGTTTTCTTTCTTTCTTTCTTTTTTTTTTTTTTTTGTGGCATCTTTGTCAGGTTTTGGTATTAGGGTGATGGTGGCCTCATAGAATGAGTTTGGAATTTACCTTCCTCTGCAATTTTCTGGAAGAGTTTGAGTAGGATAGGTGTTAGCTCTTCTCTTAATTTTTGGTAGAATTCAGCTGTGAAGCCGTCTGGGCCTGGGCTTTTGTTTGCTGGAAGATTTCTGATTACAGTTTCAATTTCCATGCTTGTGATGGGTCTGTTAAGATATTCTATTTCTTCCAGGTTCAGTTTTGGAAAGTTGTACTTTTCTAAGAATTTGTCCACTTCTTCCACATTGTCCATTTTATTGGCATATAATTGCTGATACTTCAGTATCCACAAATCAATCAATGTAATACACCACATTAACAAGTTGAAAAATAAAAGCTATATGATTATCTCAATAGATGCAGAGAAAGCCTTTGACAAAATTCAAAATCCACTTATGATAAAAACTCTCCAGAAAGCAGGAATAGAAGGAATGTACCTCAACATAATAAAAGCTATATATGACAAACCCACAGCAAACATTATCCTCAATGGTGAAAAATTGAAAGTATTTCCCCTAAAGTCAGGAACAAGACAAGGGTGCCCACTTTCACCACTACTATTTAATATAGTTTTGGAAGTTTTTGCCACAGCAATCAGAGCAGAAAAATAAATAAAAGGAATCCACATTGGAAAAGAAGAAGTAAAACTCTCACTGTTTGCAGATGACATGATCCTCTACCTAGAAAACCCTAAAGACTCCACCAGAAAATTACTAGAGCTAATCAATGAATATAGTAAAGTTGCAGGATATACAATTACCACTCAGAAATCCCTTGCATTCCTATACACTAATAATGAGAAAATAGAAAGAGAAATTAAGGAAACAATTCCATTCACCATTGCAACAAAAAGAATAAAATACTTAGGAATATATCTACCTAAAGAAACTAAAGACCTATATATAGAAAACTATTAAACACTGGTGAAAGAAATCAAAGAGGACACTTAATAGATGGAGAAATATACTATGCTCATGGACTGGAAGAATCAATATGGTGAAAATGAGTATCTATTGATTCAAAGCAATCTATAGATTCAATGCAATCCCTATCAAGCTACCAATGGTATTCTTCACAGAGCTAGACAAATAATTTCACAATTTGTATGGAAATACAAAAAACCTTGAATAGCCAAAGCAATCTTGAAAAGAAGAATGGAACTGGAGGAATCAACCTGCCTGACTTCAGGCTCTACTACAAAGCCACAGTCTGATGACTTGATAGACCGTCTTGATAGACAGTATGGTACAGGCACAAAGACATAAATATAGACCAATGGAACAAAATAGAAAGTCCAGAGATAAACCCACACACCTATGGACACCTTATCTTTGACAAAGGAGGCAAGAATATACAATGGAAAAAAGACAATCTCTTTAATAAGTGGTGCTGGGAAAACTGCTCAACCACTTGTAAAAGAATGAAACTGGAACACTTTCTAACACCATACACAAAAATAAACTCTAAATGGATTAACGATCTAAACATAAGACCAGAAACTATAAAACTCCTAGAGGAGACCATAGGCAAAACACCCTCCGACATAAATCACAGCAGGATCCTCTATGACCCACCTCCCAGCATATTGAAAATAAAAGTAAAAATAAACAAATCAGATCAGATCAGATCAGTCACTCAGTCGTGTCCGACTCTTTGCGACCCCATGAATTGCAGCACGCCAGGCCTCCCTGTCCATCACCAACTCCCAGAGTTCACTCAGACTCACGTCCATCGAGTCAGTGATGCCATCCAGCCATCTCATCCTCTGTCGTCCCCTTCTCCTCCTGCCCCCAATCTCTCCCAGCATCAGAGTCTTTTCCAATGAGTCAACTCTTCACATGAGGTGGCCAAAGTACTGGAGTTTCAGCTTTAGCATCATTCCTTTCAAAGAAATCCCAGGGCTGATCTTCTTCAGAGTGGACTGGTTGGATCTCCTTGCAGTCTGAGGGACTCTCAAGAGTCTTCTCCAACATCACAGTTCAAAAGCATCAATTCTTCGGCGCTCAGCCTTCTTCACAGTCCAAATTTCGCATCCACACATGATCACAGGAAAAACCGTAGCCTTGACTAGACGAACCTTTGTTGGCAAAGTAATGTCTCTGCTTTTGAATATGCTATCTAGGTTGGTCATAACTTTCCTTCCAAGGAGTAAGCGTCTTTTAATTTCATGGCTGAAGTCACCATCTGCAGTGATTTTGGATCCCAGAAAAAGAAAGTCTGACAGTGTTTCCACTGTTTCCCTATCTATTTCCCATGAAGTGATGGGGCCGGATGCCATGATTTTCATTTTCTGAATGTTGAGCTTTAAGTTAACTTTTTCACTCTCCTCTTTCACTTTCATCAAGAGGCTTTTTAGTTCCTCTTCACTTTCTGCCATCAGGGTGGTGTCATCTGCATATCTGAGGTTATTGATATTTCTCCTGGCAATCTTGATTCCAGCTTGTGCTTCTTCCAGTCCAGCGTTTCTTATGATGTACTCTGCATATAAGTTAAAAAAACAGGCTGACAATATACAGCCTTGACGTACTCCTTTTCCTGTTTGGAATCAGTCTGTTGTTCCATGTCCAGTTCTAACTGTTGCTTCCTGACCTGCATACAAATTTCTCAAGAGACAGGTCAGGTGGTCTGGTATTCCCATCTCTTTCAGAATTTTCCACAGTTTATTGTGATCCACACAGTCAAAGGCTTTGGCATAGTTAATAAAGCAGAAATAGATGTTTTTCTGGAACCCTCTTGCTTTTTCCACGATCCAGTGGATGTTGGCAATTTGATTTCTGGTTCCTCTGCCTTTTCTAAAACCAGCTTGAACATCAGGAAGTTCACAGTTCACATATTGCTGAAGCCTGACTTGAAGAATTTTGAGCATTACTTTACTAGCGTGTAGATGAGTGCAAATGTGCGATAGTTTGAGCATTCTTTGGCAATGCCTTTCTTTGGGATTGGAATGAAAACTGACCTTTTCCAGTCCTGTGGCCACTGCTGAGTTTTCCAAATTTACTGGCATATTTAGTGAAACAAATGGGACCTAATTAAAATTAAAAGCTTCTGCACAACAAAGGAAACTATAAGCAAGGTGAAAAGACGGCCTTCAGAATGGGAGAAAATAATAGCAAATGAAGCAACTGACAAACAACTAATCTCAAAAATATACAAGCAACTCCTGCAGCTCAATTCCAGAAAAATAAATGACCCAATCAAAAAATGGGCCAAAGAACTAAATAGACATTTCTCCAAAGAAGACATACAGATGTCTAACAAACACATGAAAAGATGCTTAACATCACTCATTATCAGAGAAATGCAAATCAAAACCACACAATGAGGTACCATTTCATGCCAGAATGGCTGCAATCCAAAAGTCTATAAGCAATAAATGCTGATGTATGGAACAGTCTTATGGACTCTGTGGGAGAGGGAGAGGGTGGGAAGATTTGGGAGAATGGCATTGAAACATGTAAAATATCATGTATGAAACGAGATGCCAGTCCAGGTTCAATGCACGATACTGGATGCTTGGGGCTAGTGCACTGGGACGACCCAGAGGGATGGTATGGGGAGGGAGGAGGGAGGAGGGTTCAGGATGGGGAGCATATGTATACCTGTGATGGATTCATTTTGATATTTGGCAAAACTAATACAATTATGTAAAGTTTAAAAATAAAATAAAATTTAAAAAATAAATAAATAAATGCTGGAGAGGGTGTGGAGAAAAGGGAACCCTCTTACGTTGTTGGCGGGAATGCAAACTAGTACAGCCACTATGGAGAACAGTGTGGAAATTCCTTAAAAAACTGGAAATAGAACTGCTTTATGACCCAGCAATCCCACTGCTGGGCAAACACACTGAAGAAACCAGAATTGAAAGAGACACGTGTACCCCAAAGTTCATCACAGCACTGTTTATAATAGCCAGGACATGGAAGCAACCTAGATGTCCATCAGCAGATGAATGGATAAGAAATCTGTGGTACATATACACAATGGAGTATTACTCAGCCATTAAAAAGAATACATTTGAATCGGTTCTAATGAGGTGGATGAAACTGGAGCCTATTATACACAGTGAAGTAAGCCAGAAAGAAAAAACACCAATACAGTATACTATCGCATACATATGGAATTTAGAAAGATGGTAATGATAACACTGTATGTGAGACAGCAAAAGAGACACAGATGTATAGAACAGTCTTGTGGACTCTGTGGGAGAGGGAGAGGGTGGGATGATTTGGGAGAATGGCATTGAAACATGTATAATATCATATATGAAATGAATCACCACTCCAGGTTCAATGCATGATAATGGATGCTTGGGGCTGGTGCACTGGGATGACCCAGAGGGATGGTATGGGGAGGGAGGAGAAAGGGGGGTTCAGGATGGGAACACGTGTGTACACATGGTGGATTCATGATGATGTATGGAAAAACCAGTACAATCTTGTAAAGTAATTAACCTCCAATTAAAATAAATAAATTAAAAAAGCAACATGAGATTCCTTGTAGAAAATAATTATCATGTTTTGCACACTTGAATGGTAACATGTGTCATTAATTCTACTATGTTTTTAATAATCCTTTTGGTTATTTAACAACTATTTATTGTTTATCTACTGTATACTAGTTTTTCTGCTCATAACTTTTTCTGATGTTTTCAACACCATTTTTGAAACAATCCTTTCTGTGGCCATATGCTCTCTTGGAGACTTATATTTAGGCCTCCTAAAACCCAGCTTCTGGAAATCCTGCCTTTTGTTACAGCAGAGTAAACTTAATAATCCTCCCTTTAACATTGCTTTTCTGGGCATTTCTGTTATGACTTTCAAATATCTTAAACAGAAGATATCATAGGCCTATGTATATTTAAATGTATGTTATGTAAGTCAGAAACTTTAGTTGTCATGTACACACCGGTTCCTTTTGCATCAACTCTGTGGTGACCCCACTTCCTTCCCTGGTTGCTAAGGCTAGAGGTTTTGTAATGTAACTCAAAGCTGGAGAAGCAAAGGCTAGTCCTTTAGCAAAACAAGGTTGAGGATGTGTAGGGAAAGAGAAAATTAGCCAAGATGGCATGGTCAGGCTCTGTCCCTCCACGGCCTCTTGCTCTTATCCCATGTTTTGTAAATAATGATTATGTAACAGCTGAGATCACTGCACATGAACGTCAGAAGGTATTTGCTTGGTCATGAGCTACTTTGTGCTATAGGGATATATGGGCTCCTCCTAGAAAGTAACAGCATTACTGCTGTGTCACTGCTTTGTCACAGCTGTGTCCGTTGGGTCAGCCACGAGAGGAGAGACTATAGTGTGTCTACTGCCACAGATGCTGCTTCAGCCGGGACAGAGGTTGTGTTGTGTTAGGTTATATTATGTCTGCTGCTACAGCTGCTACACCAGCCAGGAGAGAATAAACACGTCTGCAGTTCCTACAGCTCCTCACATTTTCTTCCAGCCTCTTAGCTCACACCTTGCCTACCACGAGTTCAGTGAACAGTGCACACAGTGTGAACAGCAAGACCAACTGATTGGGGTGTGGAGGGTGAGGGGTGACTAGGAGTGAAGGGCAGTAGGAGAGAGTTTGTGGAGGGGTCTGGGGGTGAGCCTCTTTTGGTCAAGGGAGAGCTCATACTGTACCCAAGGGCTGATGAATGTAGTCCCATGCCATAGGCAGGACTCCTTTGCAGGAAACCTTCTAGATCTCTGTCCCCATTGTAGATTTTGTATCGTTTGAACATACAGTAAATGAGTATTTATAAAGGATTCTGGTATATGCACTTCATGGTCCAAAGAAGTATAGGTTCTCTTTTCTTTTCCCTCCCCAGCTGATGTTCAGATTCCCTCAGAGTGAAAGGCAGGGTGGTAAAGACCTCAATGGGTCCCTGTCAGACCGTGGTAGACATACTGTGCCATTGCCCTTCTACAATAAGAAGATTAGTGGCCAGGTTCCCTGGTGGCTCAGAGGTTAAAGTGTCCGCCTGCAATGAGGGAAACCTGGGTTCCAGCCCTGGGTCGGGAATATTCCCTGGAAAAGGAAATGGCAACCTACTCCAGTATTCTTGCCTGGAGAATCCCACGGACGGAGGAGCCTGGTGGGCTACAGTCCATGGGGTCACAAAGAGTCGGACACGACTGAGCGACTTCACTTTCACTTTCAATGCTGTTGAGGGGCTTTCCTGGTGGCTCAGATGGTAAAGAATCTGCTTGCAATGCAGGAGACCTGGGTTCAATCCCTGAGTTGGGAAGATCCCCTGGAGGAGGGCATGGCAACCCACTCCAGTATTCTTATCTGGAGAATCCGTATGGACCTAGGAGCCTGGCAGGCTACAGTCCATGATGTCGCAAAGAATCGGACATGACTGAGTGACTAAGCACAGTACAATGTAAGGAGAAGCAAAGAGTAACACCTACAGCATGGCGTTCAACTTAATTCAAGAAAATGGCTTCCTACTCTCCCAATATCCTCTAATTTAAGCATCTGTAGTTGCTTCAGGCTTCAAAATTGTCATTCCATCAAATTATACTTTCATAGAATACGTAACAATATATTGCCATGCCAAATCTTTTTTTTTTATTGTTATGGAAGTTAGGAATATAGAAAGAAAAAACAATAAAATAAAATCATCTGAAACATTTCCAACTTCTTGTTTTTTACATGAGATGATGGAGTAGTGAGGCTAATTATTTTCTTCATGTCAATACAAAATATAATTTTCCCAGTATAGTTTTTCTATTACTTGATCATGGGGCCTGCAGTGAGTGCAGCAACACAATTCTGTAAAAATACTGTGATAAGAAATCTGAACACACAGCAATTTAGGACAAATAGGGTACTTTCGGCTAAAGTCTGGCCTCTGCTTCCATATCCTTGAAGATTTCACTGGAAATACTGGAAGGTGGAGGTTCAGTCCCTTTGTGACTGGGTAGACAGGTCAGACGGAGAAGGCAATGGCACGCTACTCCAGAACTCTTGCCTGGAAAATCCCATGAATGGAGGAGCCTGGTAGGCTGCAGTCCATGGGGTTGCTAGGAGTTGGACACGACTGAGCGACTTCACTTTCACTTTCACTTTCATGCATTGGAGAAGGAAATGGCAACCCACTCCAATGTTCTTGCCTGGAGAATCCCAGGGACAGGGGAGCCTGGTGGGCTGCCATCTCTGGGGTAGCACAGAGTCGGACACAACTGAAGCGACTTAGCAGCAGCAGCAGCAGACAGGTCAGAAAGATCCCCAGGAGAAGGAAATGGCAACCCACTCTGAATTCCTGCCTGGAGAACCCGTGAACAGAGGAGGTTTGTGGGCAACAGTTCATGGAGCCTCCAGAAGTTGGACATGACTGAAGCAGCTGAGCATGCATGCAAACAGAACAAACCTGTTCACAGTTTCTACCATCTTCCTATGTCCATGAGTCTGTCATTGCTTTTCTTTTTATTCCTATTTTCTTTCAGTTTTCCTCTTCTTAATATTGTTTTCAACTAGTGAATTATTTAAACCCAACACCTTTGTAACTACTATCCAGGCCAAGAGACAGAACTTTACCAGCCACACCAGGAACCCCTAGGTGAGGCCTGGCCAGTTACGAACACTAGTTTTTTACTCCCTCTTCCTGACTTTTATAGTAATAATAGCCTTACATTAAAAAAATTAGTTTGATCACCCAAGATTGCATCCTTATACACTACATCTTAATATTATCCATTAAAAAATGATATCTTTAGATCTTCTTTTAATCTGCAAGTCTTCTCCCCACTCCTACCTTGTCCCTTTCTTTTCTTTATAATTTTGTTAAAGGACTAAGACAATTTGAATTGTTAAATTTCCTATTGTCTGAATTTTGCTAGCTATATATTCTTGGCTATGTTAACATGTTCTTGCTTCTCTATTTACTGAAAATTGGCAGCAGGATCCAGAGTTGATTGGCCTCATGTATGACATTTTGGCAAGACAATAGAAGGGACATATGTCTTCTTTTTGTTTTTGTTAGTATACATGGATAATATGCAAATACATTAATTCATTGAGTGGAGGGTGGTTACAAATGGGGATAGGTCTATCACTTAAAAAGTTATTGTTTAGAATATTCTTATAAACAAATACTTCCCCTCATCTATTACTTGGTTATCCAATGGTATACATATCTGGAGAAGGAAATGGCAACCCACTCCAGTATTCTTGCCTGGAGAATCCCATGGACAGAGGAGCCTGACAGGCTACAGTCCATGGGGTTGCAAGAATTGGACACGACTTAGTGACTAAACCACCACCAATGGTATATATAAGGCTTCCCAGGAGGCACAGTGGTAAAGAATCTGCCTGCCAATGCAGGAGAGGCAATAGATGCAGGTTTTATCCCTGCGTGGGGAAAATCCCCTGGAGTAGATATTTAGCTGAAAGTTTTCACTTTTGTCTCAGGTTCAAAGGAATTGTTAATAAAATAAGGCCATTCATTCTATACAAATAAATAATACCAATATTTATTAGAGAATTCTCTAGTTTACTTTCAATACACTAACATTAAAAGATAAGAGAAACAGAAACAGTAGAGGATACATCACCTAATTGGGTTTTGACCAACATCCAGACTCAAACAGCCCTGGGAAGCCCCATGACACAGCACATCTAAAGTCTCAACTGAGAAAAGGTCCCAGGCAGAGCATCCAATCTGTGGGTGAGACTTCAAAGATTGCAGTTCAGGCTTCGTGCTTATAATCCCAGGATGCAAACTGATATCATCATCAATCTGTGAGAAAATTGCAGCTCTGATTTCATGTTAATGTACTTAAACCTGATTCTTCGAGAAGATCATTAAAATAGACAAACCATTAGCCAGACTCATCAAGAAAAAAAGGGAGAAAAATCAAATCAACAACAACAACAAAGAAAATGGAGAAATCACAACAGACAACACAGAAATACAAAGGATCATAAGAGACTACTATCAGCAATTATATGCCAATAAAATGGACAACTTAGAAGAAATGGACAAATTCTTAGAAAAGTGTAACCTTCCAAAACTGAACCAGGAAGAAATAGAAAATCTTAACAGACCCATAACAAGCATGGACATCTAAACTGGAATAAAACACTTCCAAAAAACAAAAGCCCAGGGTCAGATGGCTTCATAGGTGAATTCCATCAAACATTTAGAGAAGAGCTAACACTTATCCTACTCAAACTCTTCCAGAAAATTACAGAGGAAAGTAAACTCCCAAACTCATTCTATGAGGCCACCATCACCCTAATACCAAAACCAAAGATGCCACAAAAAAAGAAAAATACAGGCCAGTATCACTGATGAACATAAATGCAAAAATCTTCAACAAAGTTTTAGCAAACAGAATCCAGCAACATGTTAAAAAGACCATACATCATGACCAAGTGGGCTTCATTCCAGGGATTCAAGTATTCTTCAATATTTGAAAATCAATCAATGTGATACACCACATTAATAAATTGAAAGATAAAAACCATATGATTATCTCAATAGATGTAGAAAGCCTTTGAAAAAATTCAACACCCATTTATGATAAAAACTCTCCAGAAAACAGGCATAGAAGGAACATACCTCAACATAATAAAAGTCATATATGATAAACCCACAGCAAACATTATCTTCAATGGTGAAAAATTGAAAGCATTTCCCCTAAAGTCAGGAACAAGACAAGAGTCCTCACTCTCACCACTACTGTTCAGCGTAGTTTTGGGAGTTTTAGCCACAGCAATCAGGGAAGAAAAAGAAATAAAAGGAATCCAGATTGGAAAAGAAGTAAAACTCTCACTGTTTGCAGATGACATGATCGTCTACATAGAAAACCCTAAAGACACCACCAGAAAATTACTAGAGCTAATCAATGAATATCGTGAAGTTGCAGGATATAAAATTAATACACAGAAATCCCTTGCATTCATATACAATAACAATGAGAAAATAGACAGAGAAATTAAGGAAACAATCCCATTCACCACTGTGACAAAAAGAATAAAAATACTTAGGAATAAATCTACCTAAAATTTATATATACAAAATACCTATATACATAAAACTATAAAACACTGATGCAAGAAATCAAAGATGACACAAATAGATGGAGAAATATACCATGTTCATGGATCAGAAAAAACAATACACTGAAAATGAGTATAATACCCTAAGCAATCTATAGATTCTTTATCAAGCTACCAATGGTATTTTTCACAGAACTAGAACAAATAACTTCACAATTTGTATGGAAATACAAAAAACCTCAAATAGCCAAAGCAATCTTGAGAAAGAAGAATGACTGGAAGCATAAACCTGCCTGCCTTCTGACTTCTAATTTAGAGTATACTACAAAGCTACAGTCATCAAGACAGTATGGTACTGGCACAAAGACAGAAATATAGATCAATGGAACAAAATAGAAAGCCCAGAGATAAATCCACACACCTATGGACACCTTATCTTTGAAAAAGGAGGCAAAAATATACAATGGAGAAAAGACTATCTTTTTAACAAGTGGTGCTGGGGACACTGGTCAACCAACTGTAAAAGAATGAAACTAGAATACTTTCTAGACCATACATAAAAATAAACTCAAAATGGATTAAAGATCTAAATGTAAGACCCCAAACTATAAAACTCCTAGAGGAAAACATAGGCAAAACACTCTCTGACATAAATCACAGCAAGATGCTCTATGACCTACCCCCCAGAATAATGGAAATAAAAGGAAAATTAAACAAATGAAACCTAACTAAACTTAAAACTTTTGCACAACGAAGGAAGCTATAAGCAAGGTGAAAAGACAGCCCTCAGAATGGGAGAAAATAATAGCAAATGACTCAACTGACAAAGAAGCAATTTCAAAAATATACAAGCAGCTCCTGCAGCTCAATACCAGAAAAATATATGACCCAATCAAAAAATGAGCCAAAGAACTAAACAGACATGTCTCCAAAGAAGACATACAGATGGCTAACAGACACTTGAAAAGATCCTCAACATCACTCATTATCAGAGAAATGCAAATCAACCACAATAAGGTACCATCTCATGCCAGTCAGAATGGCTGCTATCAAAAAGTCTACCAACAATAAATGCTGGGGAGGGTGTGGAGAAAAGGGAACCCTCTTACGTTGTTGGTGGGAATGCAAACTAGTACAGTCACTATGGAGAATAGTGCAGAGATTCCTTAAAAAACTGGAAATAGAACTGCCATATGACTCAGCAATCCCACTGCTAGGCATACACACAGATAAACCAGAATTAAAAGAGACACATATACCCTATTTTTCATTGCAGCAATGTTTACCTTAGCCAGGACATGGAAGCAACCTAGATGTCCATTGTCAAACGAATGGATAAAAAAGCTGTGGTACATATACACAATGGAATATTACTCAGCTGTAAAAAGAACTCATTTGAATCGGCTCTAATGAGGTGGATGAAACTGGACCCTATTATACAGAGTGAAGCAAGTCAGAAAGAAAAACACCAATACAGTATACTAAGACATATATGGAATTTAGAAAGGTGGTAACGATGACCCTATATGCAAGACAGCAAAAGAGACACAGGTGTAGACTCTGTGGAAGAAGGCAAGGGTGGGGTGATTTGAGAGACTAGCATTGAAACATATATTACCATATGTGAAATAGATGACCAGTCCAAGTTTGATGCATGAAACAGGGAACGCAAAGCCAGTGCACTGGGACAACCCAGAGGAGTGGGATGGGGAGGGAAGTGGGAGGAGGGCTTGGGATGGGGGACACGTGTACACCTGTGGCTGATTCATGTCAATGTGTGGCAATAACCCCCACAATATCGTAAAGTAATTAGCCTCCAATTAAAATAAATAAATTAATTAAAAAGCTTTTTTTTTTTTTTTTTAAAAGCAAAAAACTTGGAATGTTGTTAAGCCAGGGGTTTGGTTGGCCAGCCCACTCCAGGGGCTCAACAACTTCAGTTACTGCAAGTCTGGCACTCAGAGCAGGCAGTCACTCACAGTCAGCACAGTGTCCAGGCAGGTTAGAAGGAACATCAGAGGCCTGTTCTGCCTTGTCTCTGAAGCCTAAATAAGATTATTTAATTTCCCTAACAGTAGGAAATGGCAACCCACTCCAGTATTCTTGCCTGGAAAATTCTAAGGACAATGAAGCCTGGCAGGCTACAGTCCATGGAGTCGTGAAGAGTCACGAATGAAGCAACAAAGCATGCAAGTAATGGTCATATAGCAGAATAAATGTTTTATTCTTTCCCTTTATTTACCATTCTTTGGAGAGATCATTTAATTTTTAATAATTAAACTGTTATTAATTAATAAATGTATGCATATTTATTTCAGTACATGGGAATTTCTTTTTTGAAGATAAATTATCTTTGGCTGGTGGAAATCTCATAAAGCTGGCTACTGAATCTTTTTGCCTTGTTTCTAGTAGTCTCTGCTACTTTTCTGACAAGGTACACCAGACTCATCTTGTACATATCCTGTCCCAGATGTGGAAATCAACTGTTTACCCAAGAAACTTTGGTTTCTTTTATAAGAAAAGGCAACTCACAACCCTATTTACCTTATCTTATTGCTAATACTACTTTTCTGTCTTCACAGTACTCTTCCTTTCATTCTTTTTGAGTAGTGTTCATAAGCTGACAGCTTGCTTTCTGAGATCTCTTGCATCTATTTCATCTAAACATTCACTTTTCTTCATCCTTATTTCCCTTGTTCTGTCAAATTTTGATTCAGTTCCCATCAGCTTCATTTCAGCATGGGCTCTGTTTTAGAAGAAAACTGCGTCTGGTCAATTTCATAGGGTCTAGACTGCTCCAGCTCCTTAGTTTTTAAATGAAGTTTCCTTGGACTCTCCTACTGTTAGAGGAAAAAAAAAAAATCTCTCTCTGTGTCAGGTACTTTTTCTAGATTCACCTGTCATGATTTTCAGTAAACATGTGTTGTCTATCGTTAGCATTTCTTATGCTTATTACCATCAAATGTCTTATTGTTTTCCTTTGCTTTTTCCTTCCCAAACACTAATACCATGCAGATATTGTAGTTTTTTGGTGTTTTGTTCCCATTTTTTTGGAATTTAGGGTCTGTGGGAATGCCTTGTGCTTTATGGCCCCTCTTAAAAACAAATGTTGGTGAATTTTTTTCTTTGTATCTGGATACTTTACATGACTCTCTAGGAAGAGGCAAAAACTATGTAGCCACTACCTTCCTAGAATATTTCTTTTCTAATGGGATAAGACTAGGAAGAGAAATAGTCTCAATAACTTTGCTCCTTTACTTCTAGGCATTTTAGATCTTTTGCCTGGGTTTACTAGTTAGTTCTATGACCAGTATGACTAATATTCAATTAATGCATAGTCAGCATGACTGATAATACAGTCACTAAAAAGAAGATTTTGAAATCACAGGATCATCATCAGCCATATCACTATTGTATGTCATCTGTTATTTTCCTTTTCTTTTTTCTCTCTCTTTCCAGATAGTGTCCTATTACTTTCAGGGTGATATATACAACTTCCCAAGCTCTATAGCTTTCTTGGAGCAGCTTATAAAAATCTACTGATGTTCTTCTTGTGCTTCTCCCTAATTCAACCCAAGCCTGTCTTTATATAGATAGGTAAGGTTCTTCATAGTATAAAATAGTGACTTTATTTGATTAATCTTGTCCAAGATAATTAAGAAAAATTAGCTTGGTCTATAAACATAGAAATGAATTTGTTTTGCTTCTCCCCTTGTTTAAATTTTAAGTTTAGCCATTACATGTTTGTGTCCAAGTTGGAGAATTATGCCAAAGGAACTATCTGAGGAAGGCTGTTTCTTTTGGTCTCTGTAAATAATCTGACAGAGAGACTTGTTGTTTAACCAAAGCCTAATGTGTGCATTTGGAATGCTCAATTTTATTAGGCACTTAAAAACCAAAGGCTGTTTTCCCCCTGCATTGTAATTAGTCTAATTAGAGTTTATCTGTGAAGTATCATGTATCTATTGTTATGACTTTCCTGGTGGTAAGATGGTAAAGTGTCTGCCTACAATCCGGAAGACCCAGGTTCGATCCCTGGGTTGGGAAGATCCTCTGGAGAAAGAAATGGCAACCCACTCCAGTACTCCTGCCTGGAGAATCCTACGGATGGAGGGGGGTGGTAGTCTACAGTCCATGAGGTTGCAAAGAGTAGGACATGACTGAGCGACTTCACTTTCTTCACTTCAGAGTTTATCTATGAAGTATCATATATATATATATAGTGGATATTTTTCAGAATAACAAAGATGCTGAATAACCTCACTAAGACTATTGGTTTAGATAATTAATCTGTGTGGTATATTTCATAATACCATACATGAGAAAATTAAAGTCCCTCCAGTCAAAATAGCATTGAGTGATTTGGAACAAGAATATATTCTTGCTTATACTCCTGCTACTCCAGGCCGACTGGGCATAATATTTATATATGAAATGGAAAAGAGACCAGAGCAAGATTACAGGATGATGTTTTTCTGTGAGAGGCTAACAAGAGTAAGCAGGTGTCATGCCATGCTAACCTGCAGAACAAAATTGTAAATACAGAGAGGAGAAACAGGTTTCTGAATTTATATTGCTGCTATCTTATGGGGATCAGCTTCCACTGGTACCATAATGTGTTATGTTGAAAAGGGCAGACAAAGTGGCTGAGTGACTGCTCGGAGAGTCCCCAAGAGATTATGTGGAAAATTCAGTTGCACCACATGTTGGAGCAGCCTCACAAGTGAAAAATAAATCCATGGCATGTGGTTATTCACCTGAGAGTACTTTTCATTCACTGCATTGTTCATCAGAATGAAGTACCAGCATATTTCTTTTTCAAATCACAAAATGCAAAATGGAAAATGTTATATGTTGTGTAGATCAGCACTGTATCTCCAATTTTCTAAATGTGATGTAAAAGTAGAGTCTGGATATGGTAACCAAGTGCTCTTTTGACTTTTTAGAAGAAAACACACTTTTCAAATGCAGTTGATTTTCAACTACAGTGGCTTCTGTTATTTTAGACCAATGTTTAATTGATGCATTCAGTCTATTTTCTCTTTACTCTCCAGTACCATTATTGATCAAAAGTTAAATTGGACCAAGTTGCTATGCACAACATATTTTCAGTTCTGTTAGCAAACATTTTTCTTTTCCAATCTTTGTGCCCTTAATTATACTTATCAAATCACTGCTAAATTAAATTCACATAAAATTAGAGTTCATATGTAGATTTGTTGCTGTTGCAAATTTCAGAGAGAGAAATACTTTGCAAGAACATGCACATAATTCAGGTGAGTGGGTAGAAAATATTGTGAAAGCAGTTAGTGATGTGTTCTGTGGAGACATGAGAAGTTTCTCATATCCTTTCATTCTGTAGGAAGTTAATGAATTGTTGCATGACATTTAAGAAGGTTCAATTATTATAACTTTTAATCTGTTTCTAGAAAATTTTAAATCTTACTTTTACATGTACCATGACAAATATTTCACTCCCAATTACCACTCTTGGAAATTCCTTTGTTTTTCAGTCTTGTTCAATAGAAAAGGCAATTGACTAGTCTCTAATTTTTTTTCATGTCAAATGATTTAGGAGACTGAATTATTGGAAGACTGTAGCACAATGGTATACTCAACCTTTTTGAAATAACTTAGGCAATAATGCTTTTTAACTAGTACATATACTTTCGATTACTGACCACGTGAAAGAGTTCAGAATGTTTCATTAGATCTATTCAGTTCTTTTGGAATTGCCAGTAAAAAGAAAAGGGTCAGAGGCAGAAGTTGATGTCACTAAAGCCTTTTAAAATACAATTGTGAAACTCTTTATATTTGGTATCCAGAACTACAGGTTTCTGCTGAGATCATGATCAGACTCTTTGGGAGAAAATGAGTGGAATAGAACCCTTGTAAGTATGAGCTCTATGATGTATTAGAGACCTGCTTCACTGATTTAAATTGGAAGTGCTATGGAAAACACATATTAAACTCCAGATGATTAAAATGTTGATTTCTACTACCACTTCCTATGCATCTGAACTAGTAGTCCCAGGGAACTGGAAAATTGTATTGTCAACTGAACTGTAACACTGGATGGCTTCTGGGTGATGTCACAAATAATAGTTATTTTCAAAATTGCTTATAGCAAATGGAAAAAAAAATCAATTGTCTTCAGTCATGTTGAATAGCTCATGTTTTCTTATTCAATATTATTCTCAAAGGTAATTTATGGGTAACCTGAGGTTGACAGCATCAGTCAGGAGCATCCAGTCACAGTCCTAGGCTGCCTTAGATCTCATGTTTCTGATGAGGAAACCTGTGTGACAGAGACATGGTGCTGTCCTTGCCTGCACCTTACATGTTGTAGCACTGTAGTGAGAAGGGGCTGCTCAGCTGGGGGCTACATTTTCCAGGCCCCACTTGCAATTAAATGCAGCCATTGACTGAGTTTTAGGAGACAGAAAGTGATTAGAAGAGATATATATCATTTTCAAATCTGACTCACAAAAGCTGCTGTCACTCTCTTCTCCAGGTGGGAAAGAATCCCGCCAGCTAGTTGGGAAGGTAAGAACCTCCAGAAGAATGTACTAGCTCTGAGGTGAAGATGATAGAATTTACATGATCTTGAGTTCCCATGAGCTCAGAGAAGGGCTACTCCTCCTATTTTTTAGTATTATTAGGTGAACAAGAAATAAATTTTAATTATGTTGTGTCTCTGAAGTTTTTGGTTTTATTATTACAGCAACTTTTCATACTGTTCATGGTGTTTTCAAGGCAAGAATACTGAAGTGGTTTGCAGCCCCTTCTCCAGTGGACCTCATTTTGTCAGAACTCTCCACCATGACCTGTCCATCTTGGGTGGCCCTACATGGCATGGCTCATAGTTTCATTGAGTTAGACAAGGCTGTGGTCCATGTGACCATTTTGGTTAATTTTCTGTGACTATGGTTTTCATTCTGTCTGCCCTCTGATGACTAAGAGGCTTATGGAAGCTTCCTGATGGGAGAGACAGACTGTGGGGGAAACTGGGTCTTGTTCTGATGGGCGAGGCCATGCTCAGTAAATCTTTAATCCAATTTTCTGTTGATGGGTGGATCTGTGTTCCCTCCCTGTTGTTTGACCTGAGGCCAAACTGTGGTGGAGGTAATGAAGAAAATGGCGACCTCCTTCAAAAGGTCCCATGCAGGCACTGCCACACTCAGTGCCACCGACCCTGCAGCAGGCCACTGCTGACCTAACCCTCCACCTCCACTCCTGGACACTCATGGGCAAGTCTGGGTCAGTCTCTTGTGGGGTCACTGCTCCTTTCTCCTGGGTTCTGGTGTGTATAGGGTTTTGTTTGTATCCTCCAAGAGTCTGTTTCCCCAGTCCTATGTAAGTTCTGGAGGCTCTATGGTGGGGTAAATGGTGACCTCCTGCAAGAGGGCTTATGCCACACCCAGGTCTGCTGCACCCAGAGCCCCTGCCTCTGTGGCAGGCAACTGCTCACCTGTAGCTCTGCAGGAGACACTCAAACGCTCAAAGGCAGGTCTGGCTCAGTCTCTATGGGGCCTCCTGGTGCACACAAGGTTTTGTTTGAGCCCTTGGAACATCTCTGGCAGGTGTGGGGTTTGATTTTAAATGCGATTTTCCCCCTCCTACCGTCTTTCTGGGGCTTTTTCTTTGCCCTTGAACGTGGGGTATCTTTTTTGGTGGGATCCAACATTCTCTTGTTGATGGTTGTTGAGCAGTGAGTTGTAATTTTGGAGTTCTCATAGGAGAAGATGAGAAGTACCTACTGGTCTTGGAGGATCTCCTGGGGAGGCAGCTGTGGCTCACTGTGGGAACAAGGATGAAATGGTTGGATGGCATCACCAACTCGATGGACATGAATTTGAGAAAACTCCAGGAGTTGGTGATGGACAGGGAAGCCTGGCGTGTTGCAGTCCATGGGGCCACAAAGAGTCGGAAATGACTGGGTGACTGAACTGTTACAGCAAATAGGGTTTCTCTAATAAAGCATATAAAATCTTGGATACGAGCATATATAGGCTAAACCTAATAACTGAATTAAAGGTGTGGGAAGGTTGGTAGAGGAGAAAGAGGTTATTTGGGGTTCCAAGTTGCTGATGGTGTACCATGGAAGTTTAATGCATTTTAATTCTAAGATAAGAAAAGCTATTGTAAACTAGTTTTAGAGTTGGGGCCAATGTAGGGTTCAAACATATTCATTCATTCATTCATCCAACAAATGCCTTCTATGGGTTAACACTATCCTAGGCATTTAGGATAACTCAATAAGAAAGAGAGGCCAAACATTTCAGCCTATCTTCAAACTCTACTCCTTCTACTCAATTCTTATTTTTGTTTTTTGGTTAACAAGGGAAATTATCAAAATATCTCCAGTTAAAAGTGAAATAAGTCAATAAATCCCGCTGTTATTTGCTTTTATAATTTCAGTTCTTTTTGAATATTGAGTGGTTTTGGTTATGGCCCCTTTTGAAGGGGAAGGGAGTGCTTGACCAGGATGTCTATGGCTCTTTTTTTCTGGTTCTAGCCTGGTTTTGATAGCAAAATAAATGATGATATTCATGAGGCTGTGAAACAACTGCTGTTAAAATGTGCAGAGTTCAACATTTGAAAGGAATTTCATTTCAATACATGATAAAATTTCCAGATTACCTTGAGAATTGGGGCTGCTACTGTCAGTTATATTGAAATAATTTTAGCATGCTAAATTATGTGACAAGTTGTGTTTTATGTGCTGTATTGATATCAGAGTATTTGTTTTGCTTCAGTGGGTACTTAATTATTTGCTTCTTCTTGACGATGTACTAAAATTAATTCAGAGCATTATGAAGCTGCCTCCCCTTGAGGGCAAAGGCTGGTTCTTTTAGCCCCGGTGCATCATTTGAATGTTTAGCCCACAGTATAACTATATTAAATTAGGGTTATGAATTACTTTAAAAGGAGAGAAATTATAGCTTTTCCAACCAAGAGAAGATTTCAAGATGAAATGGGGCAACTGTAGGAAATGGGGGCTATTATCAGGATCCAGGTTATGAGGCTCATGGGAATGGGGCTCTCAGGTGGAACATGGTACAACTCAAAGCACACGTGCTTCCATTAGCAATTAAAAATTATTTTCCACACAAACAAAGTGAAATTTCTGACTGAGGTCCTTTGTGCAAAACATGAAAGACATAGATTGAATTGACCAAAGATTTTATAAATGCTTGGTGTTTTAAATTTCCATAGGTATTAGCCTATGGGATAGGTGAGTTAATATATTTATAAACATTTCTGTTGTTCAGTCCCTCAGTCCTGTCTCATTCTGCAACCTCATGGACTACAGCACGCCAGGCTTCCCTGTCCTTCATTACCTCCCAGAGCTTGCTCAGACTCCTGTCAATTGAGCCGGTGATGCCATCCAACCATCTTATCCTCTGTCGTCCCCTTCTCCTCCTGCCCTCAATCTTTCCTAGCATCAAAGTCTTTTCCAATGAGTCGGCTCTTCATATCAGGTGGCCAAAATATTTATAAACATATTAATATATTAATAATTGTAAGCTCTTTAGCAAGTGAAAACAAAACCCAGCAACTTAAATGTCAATGTTCTTTATTTAGTGCTAAAATGCCAAATGCCAAAGTTTTTGTTCTCTTTTATCTGGAAGGTAATTGAGAATACCAGAAAGGTAAAATAATGTCCTATCGATATTCGTAAGTGTTTTTTCCCCCTCTGAGGACAATGAAATTCTAGAAATAGAGAAAATTTACTTCCACTTCCAAAGTTGTGATTCTTTACTGGGTAAGCAGTATTTTCTAATCAAAGCAACACTGATGAGTCAGATTTCATGATCAGAAATCAAAGCCTTAAGTAAGGACTCATTCTATCATGGACTTCCAAGGTGGTGCTAGTGTAAAAGAACTCACTTACCAACTAGGGGGATGTAAGAGGCGCAGGTTGGATTCCTAAGATCCCTTAGAGAAGGAAATGGCAACCCACTCCAGTATTCATGCCCGGAGAATACCATGAACAGAAGAGCCTGGTGGGCTACAGTTCACGGGACATGACTGAAGTGACTTACCATGCACACATAGACTTGTGTTAGCAATTTTGGAAGGAAATAGTGGTCTTCCTAATTTACCTTTTGATGAACTCATAAAATGCATTTCTATTTGATTCTTAAGAATAATACTCTTTTAGTAGAGATCTCAGCAGAGGCTGTTTTTGAGGGAAAATATCTGTATGAATAAGTCTTCCTATAATTTTCTGAAGTGAGTATTCAGGAGACACTTGCAGAAAGTGATGAAAAAAAAAAAAAAAAAGGGTGCTCCTACATTCATATGGACCATGGGTGATTTTTGCTCTATTATAATAGTTGCAGAAACAAGCTGGTTATAGGTCAAGAAGAATAATGGAGAAAACTGTTACAAAATTGAAGGCAAATAATCAGCCCTTTTCTGTACTCCTAGTGGAGCCAGCATTCTATATATTTTATGATGATAACAATTGTCATGACAATAATTGCACGTGGACTGTGACCCAAGATTCTCCATGTCTACTCTGCTTTTCCAGCTTGTTCTTTATTGTGAACTGGGTTTCAACAAAATATTGACAGTATGGAAACCTAGCCCCTGCTTTCTTTGGAAAAAGTGGTTTTATGTTAGTTCTGTGGTTCCACATATAGTTGAAAAATCACATCTTCTGAAAATGGAGAGCCCATTCAGAAGTCTATCATTATGTTTGTTTGCCAAAAAGAGCTAACTGATGCCATTTTGGTGGTGGTGGGGGGAAGAAAGCACATAGGCATGATATTTGAATAGACATCTCAAATTCATGGTACTTAAATATTCCTTTCCAAGTTCAAGAATTTTTATTGTTGGGAAATCAACAATAAACATTGAAAATATAGTATTAAATGCTAAAAAGTAGTACTCAAGTGAAACTAATAAACATTTTAGACAAAGCAGTATTTTGAGACTAGTTATATTTTTCTTAGAATGAATTTTTTAAACATTCATATAAAAGCTGGTGACTTTTATACATCTCTCTGGTATATTTGAAATAAAAAACCAGAAATACATTCTACTATTATGTAGAAATTGGTGAATGGGATTTTAGTAAATGGAATTGGTAGTTCCTTATGATAAATTTTGAAAAAAAATGTTTTCAGATAGTCTTTCAGTTTCAGATATTGTACGAAAAGAAGCAAAAGAAATAAGTATGGTGTAAAGATAACTATTTGAATCACTTACACTATTCTACTTGACAGTAGCTTTAGTACTAGTCTCAGAAGAATTTTTCATATACTGGAGTTAGTTATAATATACTCCATTTATGTATACTGAGTTCTTTTTTAAGAGAAAATAAGAATGTGATATCATTCCTCTCAACAAATTAATAGTAAGTTTTATAAAATAATCTTTTATATTAATAGACAATCAGCTATAATAAAACAGTCTTTTACTATTTTAGCACTTTAGTTATGGACATTTGTTTTCAGTATACCCCTCTGTAAAGAATATTATTGTGTATATGTACCACAGCTTTCCGGAGTATTACTCAGCCATTAAAAAGAATACATTTGAATCAGTTTTAATGAGGTGGATGAAACTGAAGCCTATTATACAGAGTGAAGTAAGCCAGAAGGAAAAACATAAATACAGTATACTAACGCATATATATGGAATTTAGGAAGATGGTAACAATAACCCGGTGTACGAGACAGCAAAAGAGACACTGATGTATAGAACAGTCTTATGGACTCTGTGGGAGAGGGAGAGGGAGAGGGTGGGAAGATTTGGGAGAATGACATTGAAACATGTAAAATATCATGTAAGAAACGAGTTGCCAGTCCAGGTTCGATACACGATACTGGATGCTTGGGGCTAGTGCACTGGGACGACCCAGAGGGATGGTATGGGGAGGGAGGAGGGAGGAGGGTTCAGGATGGGGAACACATGTATACCTGTGGCGGACTCATTTTGATATTTGGCAGAACTAATACAATTATGTAAAGTTTAAAAATAAAATAAAATTAAAAAAAAAAAGAATATTATTAAATCATGGCAAAGAAGCTTGGCTGATTTACAAAGTGGGATTGGGGTGGCCATTTGAGTATATCTCTTTTATTGCATTTTCATTTCTCCAGTATTGATGTACCTTTTCTATGAATTATTTTCTTAGGAGTTGTGTAAATATCAGGACAGTGAAAAAAAACGTGAATGATAAGAAAGCAAACCTTTTTACTTATGTAATTCTCATATCAAAAGTTCCTATTGGCAAAAAGGGAGAAACTTCATAGTAAGAGGAACTTTTTTATTAAGAGAAAGCAGTCATCAATTACAGGCAAATTATCATAGTATTTTTTAAAAATTAATTTTTATTGGCATATAGTTGCTTTACAATGTTGTGTTAGTTTCTGCTGTATAGTCAAATGAATAAATTATACATATACATATGTCTGCTCTTTTTCCTTTCCACTTGAGTCACCACAGATCTTTGACTTGTAGAGAGCTCCCTGTGCTATACAGTAGGTTCTCTTTAGTTATCTATGGAATATTACTTAGCCATAAGAAGGAACATAATAGTGCCATTTTCAGAGATGCGGATGAACCTAGAGATTGTGATACAGAGTGAAGTAAGTCAGAAAGAGATAAACAAATGCATAAAATCAATTGTATGTAGAATCTAGAAAATGGTACACATGAACATTTTTGAAAAGCAGAAATAGAGTCACAGGTGTAGCAAACAAACTTACCAAGGGGTTACCAAGGGGAGAAAGGAGGGGTGAGATGAATTGGAAGATTGGGATTGGCATACACACACTACTACTATTATAGTATTTTAAAATCCTATAGCAACTCTGTTTCTTGAATTTTACCAATAAATTTTCTCCAGTGATATGGTCTGTGTTGGACAACTTCATATTGAAGAGCTTACAATTTACCTTTTAGTATGTTCTGTTCACCTACTTTTCTGCTGGTCATTTATTCCTGTGCCCTTTTCTTGATTTATTATTGAGCATCAACTCTGATTGGCAGCAAATACACAGAGATAGAATGTCCTAAGATTCAAACTTAGGACAGCGAGGAAACCACTAAATGATCTTTCCAAAATGGGTATTGGATCATGACACTCTTTGGTTTGTAATCATTTAGTGGTTTCCTCGCTGTCCTGTTTGAATTCCCAAAGCTCTGCTCTGTTTGCTGTCCTCCTGCTTATCAGTCCTCAATGATCCTCATCACTTATGGAATAGAATTTGAGTAGGAAATACTGCTTGGAGCCAGGTTAGAGGACCCTGTTGTCAAACCAAAGCTTTTATTTCATCCAACATGTCCTCATGTGAGCTCCAGCCAAAATGAATTCACTATTTTCCTCAAATTTTGGATCTTTTCTCTTGTCAAAAGTTTGCTCATGAAATGAATAGTCTGTCTCAGTGGATTACCAGAGTAAAAGATCTGTGAGTATTTAAATTCATTAAATGTTGTAAAATTAGTCTTCAAACTGATTATACCAATTTACGGTCAATATAATGTGTACAATTTCCTGTTACTCTGTAATTGTCTCAATACTTGGCAATATTAGATGATGTGAAATATTAACTTGTTTTAGTTTTCTTATGTATTTCCCTAATCTCTTGTGAAGTTGAACATCCTTTCTCTTCCATGATTATTTTTTAATATTATGCTCATTATTATTTTTCTTTTGGCTTGCTTATCCTAGATGTTGATTTCTTCTATCTTAAGCTGGTTACAGGTATCTTCCTTCAGTCTACGGCTTGTCTTTTGACAGTTTTTGTTTAATACTGCCATTTGATATGCAGAAATTTCTAATTTTAATGTAATCTAACTGATTAACCTTTTCCTTTATGATTCATTTTTTGGGTCTTTTAAAAAGTGATATTCTATCATTTTTTCTTTAAATGTTCCAAAGTCTTTAAACTACTTGGAATTTATTTTTGTTTATGAGGTAAAGCAGAAAACCCACTTTCCCCACCATGTGTCTAATCAACTGTATGAACTCCATTATTGATTTGTCCACACTTCCTTGGCTCATCTGCAAGTTAACCAGCTATGCATAGATCTGTTTCTGGGTTCTCTATTCCCTCCCATTGGTTTAGTCATCTGTTTCTGCTTCAATATTGTACTGTCTTAAGTAATATAGTTTGTAACGAGACTTATTATATGACAGAGTGACTGTCTTCTTCTCTTACTTCAAATTGCTTTTCTGTTCTTTAATACAAATTTTAGAATGAGCTTGTCAAAATCCAGACTCAAGGCATACCCATTGGGATTGTGTTTGAAATTGTGTTGAATTTATAGGTTTCTCCTTCTGAACTGCAGAAAAAAAAATGGGTCTTGTTGCACTTTATTTCCTACCTATCCTCCTAGGAATAACTGCATCTTGCATTCAAAGAGCCTACAACCACCCTCGAGGCAAGTTGCCTGGAATCATCAAAAGAGATTTGCTCTGTTAGAATGAGCAATGGGGACTTTTCCACACCTCTTCTCTAACTAACTCAAAGGAGAAAAACCAAAGGAGTTATTCTCTGGTGAAGCACATCATTAGGAGATCAAATGAAGGCTGGAAAAAATAAATCAGCACAAATCAGTACAATTAGGACAGAGGTGATATTGAGATTTCATCTATATTCTTTGCAAGCCTCCCTGCTTCCTATCATTATCAACAAATAATATCATTACTATGGGGAGGGAATGAAGGGTTAAAAGTAGTGAGATGTAACTTTAAGAAGAGAAGGATGAGGTATGAAACTGACTTATAAAAATGTTTATATTTAGGTGTAATTCTACAGACTGCATGATCTAGCTGATCATTTTATAGATCAGTAGAATGGTGGCCCAGAGAGTTTAAGACAAACATTTCCATAATAAAAATGCATTGGTTATCTCAAGGTTTGAGAAAAGTTAAGTTCAGGTGGAACTAGGTGTTGTCATGACAACACAGAGTTTTAAAGAAACCTCCTTTTAATTTTGTATAGAGAAGGGGGGGGGGAAGTCTTATACTTGTAGTTTGTTTCCTCCTGCTGATTACCTCTCATAGGTGCCTTCTGCGAGATGATGCCCCAAACAAAGTTAAATCTTTCTCTTCTGAGGCACTTATGGATTCTAGGGGGACACACTGCATGCTCAGTCACTCAGTCTTGTCTGACTCTTTGCAACCCCATGGACTGTAGCCTGCCAGGCACCTCTGTTCAGTGAATTTTCCAGGCAAGGAGGTTGAAGTGGGTTGTCATTTTCTATTCCAGGAAAATC
Organism: Bos grunniens; assembly: GCF_055505025.1. Classification (NCBI taxonomy): domain Eukaryota; kingdom Metazoa; phylum Chordata; class Mammalia; order Artiodactyla; family Bovidae; genus Bos; species Bos grunniens. Next base: position 1,730,798 of record NC_141176.1, on the reverse strand, counting down.
TTCCCAACCCAGGGATCGAACTTGGGTCTTCTGCATTGGCAGGCTGATTCTTTATCACTGAGCCACGTGGGAAGCTGCAGGGGACACCTCAGGGGAACTGATAACAGTACATGGCTCCCCAATTTACCTTCCTCACACCCTACTTGTTGCTGTGAGGGACCCTGCACCTGGCACATAAGTTTCTTTGTCAAAATCATTCAAGATGACCCATTCCTGGCCACCCTCTGATGCACTTGTCAGTCTTATGGGGTAAATTTAACTCCTGTACCCCTGGAAATTCAGTTCATTTTAAATAACTCCCCCCTCCCCCACCTTCTTCTGCTCTGGTTACCAGTTCATTTTGGACTTTTTCAGGCACCAGACTTTGCACCTTTCAAATACTAGGGTTATGTGTCAAATTCTCTAAATGGTTCTCTTGGGGGAGCCATCTGGCTCAAGGTAGCAGTGGGGATGGGAGAAAGTCCCCAACATCCAGCATGTCTGCAGTTCTCCGTAAGTTATTCTTAACACAGCAGCCTTTGCTTATCCATCTCCCAGTGGCCTTTTCTTTATATCACCTAGCAGTGGGGACTGAATTAAAGGTTGCCCAACTAGCTTTGGGCCAGCTCTTAGCAAATCATGCATAGGTGTTTTGGCATATCTTTTGGGGGGCACTTTACAATGTTTGTCCTTAGCTTTAAGGCTTCAGCTAAACCTTTGAGACAACAGGAAAAGCTCCACTAAGTACACTGCTGTGTATACCAAAATGCTTTTGAGGTTGTTTCAGTATCCAGCATTTGAAGAAGTAAAAATTCATTTCAAGGATGAGGGTAGAGTTGCCACTGCAGACAACATTGTGATATTTAGGATTTGTAGCCCCAGGTGTGTGTGTGTCCATGCATGTGTGACTAAGAGCAGGTAGTGGACCTGCTTTGATTTGCTATTATATACCCAGAGCCAAAATTTACTGTTTTTGAAACTGTCCAGATGATTACAGTGGGGTAGAAAAGCAGGCAGGGGCAGAGACCTAGGAAAAGACAAAGAACAGGAATTTTGTATAGAGTCCCCCATGTTTCATTCTCCAACACTGAAGAGGGAAGCTGGCAGATAGGGCAAGTATTCACAGAGAGGACCCTTAATAAGCAAGTTGCTCAGGGATTTTTTTTTTTAATTTCCTGGTCACTATACGTTAAAAGAAGCAGATAAAAATTACAATGAGCAAACAAAGGACTGTATTTCTTTAATTTATAAGCTGAGGATTAGGGTCCACTTGTTAAAACCTGAAGAGGAAGAATGTTTTTTGCAAAGGGCTTTTGAAGTTAAGCTGTTTAGAACCTGAGAAGTCAAGGAATCAAAAAAGTAAGGAAAGTATTGTGTATATGCCCTAAAGATGTTGGGGCTGATGGATGGATCTGAGGCTATTATGTTCTTTGTGATCATTAATTGAGGGGAAACCATGAGATTATAGGAAATAAATCAGACTTTCATGCTCTTTCTGTTTGTTTGCATTAATTCCTTTAGTCCCTATTCCATTATATTTTCTTTAAACACCCTTTTACCATGACCTAATACAGAAACAATAAGGAACACAGGATAGAACATAAGTTACAGAATAGATTGGCTTGGGTTTTCTGGAATCAATATTTTAGGAACTCAGACTTATCCCCAGCCACTCTCCTTTTTCCTCCAGCAGCAGGCTGTTCACATGGAGAGGAAGTGCTGCGTGGTTACCATGGAGCCCACAGTTGTGTTCAAAGACAGGTGATCACAGCTTGTATGAGTCTTAACCAATGAGAAAGAGTTTATCAGCTAGAGATAATTCAAAGAGAGAAAACACATCACATAAAATCACGTGATCAAAAACACAGAAAAAGACAAAATATGATGTCTGGGTGAAAATAAAGTAGTTAATGGTTGATTATTTTTTCAAAGAATCACTTTCTGTGTGTGTCCTTAGTCATCTCTGATTTTCCTCCACCTATTTTGGAAGCCATTCTCAGTCATGAATGGATAACAGAGAGAAGAAGAATGCAGAAGGCAGAACAAAGTCACCACCATTTCTTTGGTGCCCACTGTGTGCCAAGAAGTGGTCAAATTTTATCTCATTGAATCCTCACAATATATGTTCAAACTAGAATTATCCTTATTTTAAAGAAAAGGAAATTTAAGTAAAGCTAAAAGAGCTTGTAAGCTTCACTTAGCAAGTTAAAAGAAGAGGTGAGATATGAACTCAGAATAATCTTTTATTGGAGCATGTAGGACGTGCGATCTCTCTGAAATGAGAACAGCATAGTTGTTTATGTGACATTTGCCTCTACTACTTAACTGAGGTGCTTACCAGAGCAAAACCTCAAAATCACTATCATTGAATGCCTGTGTAAGAAAACAGTTTTGTACTTTAATTGTCTGACTTCTGCTTTTGGAGTTTTATTTACTATGAATTTTATGTGAGTTCATAAAAGTTGATAAACTCAATACTTCTGAAATCACTTGCAATTTAACATCTAGATAATTAGGGTAACAAAAAGGAAGTTAATTCAGTGTGGGTTTATCATAGAAATTAACTTAGTCCCATTTCTCTTCTGGAAGCAAGGAATAGTTCAGAAATAAAGTGCTGCATCCAAGGAGATAGATACAAGAACAAAAGATTTGTTGTGAAGCCATTAAAATCACAGTGCCCTTTGAGCTAATTATGGTAGCTTAATTAAAGTTATTTTAAGTCATAGTTAATTATGCTTAATTAAAGTAATTACAAAATTAACCAGGGGAATTTGAATGAACTGTAACACAGACATGTTTGGCCTCTGAGGATCAAGTATACCAGTTTGTCCAGATCCCAAAGCATTTCCATGTGTCATATAGAAAACATAAAATAAATTGCTCAGTTTTATTTTATGTTTTCTATATGACACATGGAGATGCGAGATCATGACAATTTTTTTTTAAGAATTTCATATTTTAATTTAAAATGTCACTGATGGCAGAATTTGCAAATCTTAATTATTAATAATCATAAGTCTTCTTGATTTGGAAGCAATTTTTAAAACCCTGAGTAAAATACATTGCTGTGGCAAATTCACATAAATATATATTTATACAAGTTTCCTAACTCTACAGATATAGGTCTTGAAACTACTTGCATTTATCATAGACTTTAAAATTTTACACTTTATTTATTTATTTTTTTTTGAAGTTCAACTTTTTTTTTTTTTTTTTTTTAAACTTTACATGACTGACTGACTAGGCAGTCATGACAATTTTATTTGTCACAAATTTGAAAATGGTAAGAAAAGATGAAAAAAAAAAAGAAAACATAAAATAAGACTGAGATTATAGTTTGATTACTCGAAACCACTACTAACAATGAATAAAGTTATGCACATGCTGTTGCAGAGTGTAGTTGTGTATTTTCAAAAGTATAACATTTGAGATTCCATTGGATTTTATTTCTTTTACTGTATGATTACTTTTGGGAGGCAAATGAGGATTAAAAGTCTAACAGTCAATGCAGTTTATGTTTTGAGAGTCTAAAAATTCTTTCCCTGTCCATGCATTATTAAATTTACCAGATGTTTTAGAGACTCTGGCTGACTTTAGAAAAGATTTGATATTTTTACTCAGAGATATAATTAAGAATGAAATATCTAGGTCTGGCATTGTCAGCATCCTGTTCTTGATACAAAAAGGCACAGGATACATAGGCAAATGTATAATCTTCCCTGTGTGTTGGTAGTGTTGCTAAAAAAGCTTCCCTAATGCCTTCTTGGCTTTGCTGTGGCTGAAATACATCACTGTCTTTCCTGGGAAAATTCCCACGGAATCACTTTTATTAGGTCAGTGGTTCTTAAAGTATCCTAGAATATTCCAGGTGCTATGTATATAGGCTAATTTTAGTTTGTTCAAGCTAAGTAATTATTTTATGTTCCAGGTGATATTTTCAAGAACATTTGTGCTGATCCAAGCTTCTACCTAGATTTTTAAGCTCCTCAAGCTTATTATGAGGTTTTTTCTCAGGTAATGGCTATCCATTCTCTTTACCAAGGAGTATTATGAAAAAATCAGTGATCTCTGCCTATAACTGAATGTTAACTAGCCAGTGAAAACTTTTTTTTTTTTTTGAGGGTAAATCATGCTGGAATAGAGGCCTCAGACAATCAAGGAGTGAAGAATTCATAGGGGTGCTTAGTTCTACTACAAGTGTTAATACATACCATCACTTCTCAGGGACTGCAGCTGTCAGAGGGGCCACAGTGGTAGTTTCCAATAGGACATCACAGTAATAGAGACTTCTAATAAAGTCTGTTACCCCCTCAAAGACCATCAAATAAAAAGATGCACTTAATAAAATGTATTTCAAGAGTAATGCATTGATGTTGTTTAGTCCCTAAGTTGTGTCCAACTTTTTGCAGCTCCATTGACTGCAGCCCGCCAGGCTTCCTTGTCCTTCACTATCTCTTGGAGTTTGCTCAAACTCATGTCAATTGAGACGGTGATGATGTCCAACTATCTCATCCTTTTTGTTGCTTCCTTCTTCACTCAATCTTTCTCAGCATCAAGGTCTTTTCCAATGAGTTTGCTCTTCTCATCATGGGGCCCAAGTATTGGAACTTTAGCATCAGTCCTTCCAATGAATATTCAGGGTTGATCTCCTTTAGGATTGACTGGCTTGATCTCTTTGCAGTCCAAGGGACTCTTAAGAGTTTTCTCCAGCACCACATTTTGAAAGCATCAATTCTTTGGCATTCAGTCTTCTTTATGGTCCAACTCTCACATTCATACATGACTTACTGGAAAAATCACAGCTTTGTATATGCGGACCTTTGTTGGTAAAATGATGTCGCTGCTTTTTAATATACTTTCTAGTTTGGTCATAGCTTTTCTTCCAAGGAGCAAGTGTCATTTAACTTTATTGCTGCAGTCACCGTCCATGGTGATTTTGGAACCCAAGAGAATAAAATCTGTCACTGTTTCCAATTTTCCCCCTTCTATTTGCCATGAAGTGATGGTACTGGATGCCATGATCTTAGATTTTTGAATGTTAAATCTTAAGCCAGCTTTTTCACTCTCCTCTTTCTACCCTCTTCAAGAGGCTGTTTAGTTCCTCTTCACTTTCTGCCATTAGAGAGGTATCATCTGCATATCTGAAGTTGTTGATATTTCTCCCAGCAACCTTGATTCCAGCTTTTGGTTTATCCAGTCCAGCATTGCATATGATGTACTCTGCATATAAGTTAATATATATAGCCTTTACTTACACCTTTCCCGACTTGAAACAAGTCTGTGTTTCATGTCTGGTTCTAGCTGTCATTTCTTGACCTGCATACTGGTTTCTCAGGAGACAGGTAAGGTGGCCTGGTATTCCCATCTCTTGAAAAACTTTTCAGAGTTTGTTGTGATCTACATAGTCAAAGGTTTTCATGTAGTTAATGAAGCAGAGTAGATACTTTTCTGGAATTCCCTTGCTTTCTCCATGATCCAATGAATGTTGATAATTTAATCTCTGGTTCCTCTGCCTTTTCTAATTCCAACTTGTACATTTGGAAGTTCTCAGTTCACATACTGCTGAAGCCTAGCTTGAAGGATTTTGAGCATAACCCCACTAGTATGTTGGATGAGTACAGTTGTGCAGTAGTTCTAACATTCTTTGGCCTTGCCTTTCTTTGGGATTGAAATGAAAGCTGAACTTTTCCATTCCTGTGGCCACTGCTGAGTTTTCAAAATTTGCTGACATTTTCAGTGCAGCCCTTTAACAGCATCATCTTTTGGGATTTGAAGTAGCTTACCTGGAATTCCATCACCATCCCTAGCTTTGTTTGTAGTAATGCTGCATAAGGCCTGCTTGACTTTGCACTCCAGGATGTCTGGTTCTAGATGATTGACCGCATCATTGTAGTTATCCAGGTCATTAAGACCTTTTATTTAGTTCTTCTGTGTATTCTTGCCACCTCTTCTTAATCTCTTTTGCTTCTGTTAGGTCCTTGCTGTGTCTCTTCTTTATCATGCCCAACCTTGCATGAAATATTCCCTTGATCTCTCCAGTTTTCTTGAAGTGATCTCTAGTCTTTCCCATTCTATGGTTTTCCTCTATTTTTTGCATTGTTCTTTGAGAAGGCTTCCTAATCTCTCCTTGTTATTCTCTACATTCAGTTGGGTATATCTTTCCCTTTATCCCTTGCCATTTGCTTTTCTTTTTCCTCAGCCATGTGTTAAGCCTCCTCAGACAACTACTTTGCTTCTTGAATTTCTTTTCCTTTGGGATGGTTTTGGTCATTGCCTCCTGTATAATTTTACAAATCTCTGTCCATAGTTCTTCAGGCACTCTGTCTACAAAATCTAATCCCTAAAATCTATTTGTCAGGTCATGAGCTCCTTATTGCAAAATTAATGCTTAAATTGAAGAAAGTAGAGATAACCACTAGGCCATTCATGTATGACCTAAATCATATCCCTTAAAATTACACAGTGGAGGTGGCAAATAAATTCGAGAGCAAGGCATGCTTATTATAAAATATCAGGAAATCTTAAACAAGCACAAATAAAAATCTGCTTACAGTATGTACCATTCCACAGACCATAGAGATTTGTTCAGCAGAGGTCTTGCAAAGGTCAAGTAGCCAAATAGAATCAGTGACTGAATTAATATATGGGTACTCAGAAAAGGAAATAGCCTCATCCACTGGGGTACAAGGTTGAAAGTGCATGAATCTAGAATTCTTAGCCAATTATATTCTACCCCTTGTGGAGGGAACTTACGCAAAATGAAATGAATACAGAAGCACAGTTGAAGGAAGAGTCTTAATGGTGTTGCTGCTGCTGCTGCTCAGTCTCTTCAGTCGTGTCCGACTCTGTGCAACCCCATAGATGGCCCACCAGGCTTCCCTGTCAGTGGGATTCTCCAGGCAAGAACACTGGAGTGGGTTGCCATTTCCTTCTCCAATGCATAAAAGTGAAAGTGAAGTAGCCCAGTCATGTCCGACTCTTAGCAACCCCATGGACTGCAGCCCACCAGGCTCCTTGGTCCATGGGATTTTCCAGGCAGCAGTACTGGAGTGGGGTGCCATTGCCTTAGATTTGACAATTCTGAACAAGTTCACTATTGACCTTCACAGTTATGTGAGCCAATAAATTCCCTTTTTGCTTAAGCTGTTTTGAGCTGGGCTTCTGTAACTTGCAGTTGAAAAAGTTCAGACAATACATGCATGCCTTTGTTTCATTGTTAGGTGCTTCAACATTATGTGAACCTCCATGATCTGGGGAATGACTATTGTGTGGTTGTGCTTGAACCTTAATGTAAAATACACCTGGATGTATAGGTCAAACAAAAGGACTTTCTAATATGAGAAATAAAAAATAAGAGAGACCCAAACTAAATACTTGCTACAGAGGGGGAAATGGTACCTTTACAGTGAAGAAACCTAGCTGACACCACATCAATCAAGAGATCAAGGTTAACCTCACCAGTTAAGACATCTTGGCATCATGCATTCCTCAATATGAAGCACTGAGAAGGGCATGCCATCTCTCTGGTGTCATAGCTACAATCTGATTATGAGACAGCATCTAATAAACCCCAGTGGAGAGACACACTATAAGAAAACTCAGTCAGATCAGATCAGTCGCTCAGTCATATCCAACTCTCTGCGACTAGTGGAGGTGATAGAATTCCAGTTGAGCTATCCCAAATCCTGAAAGATGATGCTGTGAAAGTGCTGCACTCAATATGCCAGCAAGTTTGGAAAACTCGGCAGTGGCCGCAGGACTGGAAAAGGTCGGTTTTCATTCCAATCCCAAAGAAAGACAATGCCAAAGAATGCTCAAACTACTGCACAATTGCACTCATCTCACATGCTAGTAAAGTAATACTCAAAATTCTCCAAGCCAGACTTCAGCAATACATGAACCGTGAACTTCCAGATGTTCAAGCTGGTTTTAGAAAAGACAGAGGAACCAGAGATCAAATTGCCAACATCCGCTGGATCATTGAAAAAGCAAGAGTTCCAGAAAAACATCTATTTCTGCTTTCTTGACTATGCCAAAGCCTTTGACTGTGTGGATCACAATAAACTGTGGAAAATTTTGAAAGAGATGGAAATACCAGACCACCTGACCTGCCTCTTGAGAAACGTATATGAAGGTTAGGAAGCAACAGTTAGAACTGGACATGGAACAATAGACTGATTCCAAATAGGAAAAGGAGTACGTCAAGGCTGTATATTGTCACCCTGCTTATTTAACTTCTATGCAGAGTACATCATGAGAAATGCTGGGCTGGAAGAAGCACAAGCTGGAATCAAGATTGCTGGGAGAAATATGGGTCACCTCAGACATGCAGATGACACCACCCTATGGCAGAAAGTGAAGAGGAACTAAAAAGCCTCTTGATGAAAGTGAAAGAGGAGAGTGAAAGGTTTGGCTTAAAGCTCAACATTCAGAAAACTAAGATCATTGCATTTGGTCCCATCACTTCATGGGAAATAGATGGGGAAACAGTGGAAACAATGTCAGACTTTATTTTTTTGGTCTCCAAAATCACTGCAGATGATGATTTCAGCCATGAAATTAAAAGACGCTTACTCCTTGGAAGGAAAGTTATGACCAACCTAGATAGCATATTCAAAAGCAGAGACATTACTTTGCCAACAAAGGTCCATCTAGTCAAGGCTTTGGTTTTTCCAGTAGTCATGTATGGATGTGAGAGTCGAACTGTGAAGAAAGGTGAGTGCCGAAGAATTGATGCTTTTGAACTGTGGTGTTGGAGAAGACTCTTGAGAGTCCCTTGGACTGCAAGGAGATCCAACCAGTCCATTCTAAAGGAGATCAGTCCTGGGATTTCTTTGGAAGGCATGATGCTAAAGCTGAAATTCCAGTTCTTTGGCCACCTCATTCAAAGAGTTGACTCATTGGAAAAGACTCTGATTCTGTGAGGGATTGGGGGTTGGAGGAGAAGGGTTGACAGAGGATGAGATGGCTGGATGGCATCACCAACTTGATGGACGTGAGTTTGAGTGAACTCCAGGTTTTGGTGATGGACAAGGAGGCATGACAAGCTGCAATTCATGGGGTTGCAAAGAGTCGGACATGACTGAACGACTGAACTGAACTGACTGAATTGAACTTGCCCCAGTTCACGAAGATACAAAGTTGCCAAAGTAGGATTCTAACCCTTGACTCCCATCTTAATGTTTCTGACTGTGATATTATATTGTCTTTCAGAAAATATATGATGCACTTTCAACTGTTTGAAAGATTTATGTATTTAAAATAAATATTTCCATGGTTTTTGTTTTAAAATATGAAAAGGAGAATATTGTATCCTAATTTTAAAATTAGAGTAAATATAGAATTCAGCATACAGGTGCTTTGTTTTCTTTATTTTTGCTTCAAGTGCATTGGAATAAACTATATCCCTCATATCATATCCAACATCTTCAGAATAAAAAGACAGAAATTAAGTATATAACTCTTGTTTGGTCTTCGGTATAGTGTTAAGATTCTTAGCTCTTTCTACACTATATTTGCACATGCACAAACGCACATACTGAAAGGTATGTCAGGTTTTATGTAACATGCAGGTATTTTAAAGTCAATTTTGAATGCTCTTAAAATTCTCAGTTGGAAAACGCAAAGCATAGAGTCAAAGGAAATTGCTACAAAACTCAAAAAGAAGGTTAAAATATCTTAGGACATTGTCTTGGTAGCTTGTTTCCTGCATGCCCATTTTTTATATCGTAAAAGAAGCACTTAAGGAGCAAAGTGTTATTATTATTATTTTTTCATTTTTTTCCCTTACAATACATTATTTCCTTCCTAGTTGGTCGGTGCAGTGCAAACACATCAATAAACAGCCAGGGGCCTCACTATAGAATAAAACTGTGTGTAAGGCAGATCCATCTTGAGCAGTGAGAGCACCTTTAAGTGCCAAGAGGCACTCATTGTAGCTTTGCTTCACCAATTATAGAGGCCCTCAGCAAGACAGCCTTATGGGACCTCTTCCAGATGCCAAATGCTGAAAATGATGATGAGAATTTCTTCAACGTTTTGAAGTGTTCATTATGCTTAGGAATTAGATTTTCTGTTACTGCAGCAGACTGGTATCTAATTAAAGTATTCTGTAGTCATTTTCAAATGAAAAATGAATTGTATTATTCAGGACCTCTCGCTTAAGAAGCCAGGGTACTTTGGTATGATCAGCATAGTTAGAAGCCCTGGGCTTCTCGTGTCTGATGTAAAGTCAGAGCCACCTGGGCAGGGCTAATTTGTTGTCTTGTGCTGTCTGGGACCAATCCAGTGAGCCAGAGTGTCAAATGGGTGGAGACAGCTGAAACAGAAAATAGCCAGGTGCTGGCCCAGTAGCATGAGGCTCAAAATTATTCTGCAGAAAATGAGATATTTCTTTTAAATACATCACTCTCTTTGTGAATGGGACATGGTGGCAGGGAGTGAAAAGAAATTTCTCTATCAGGATTTAGCTGAGTGAGTTATGGAGCAAGTGTGTGTGTGCTTGGAAGACCTGGGAGGGAGGGATGGATTGGATAAAATATGACCACTGGTCCAAGCTAGTTCACAGCACTACACCACCATTTGTTATCACTCAGCCTAGCATGACCGTTAAGGTCCTGAGGAAAAAGGCTTCAGGAAGGAGTGCAAAGCTGTAGGTGCATAGGGAGTTCAGGAGAATACCAACTTTCAAAAAAATTGAATGAACTAACCACTGGGGTTTGACAAGTTAATGTTAATACATGGTCATCCAGAAAGGGGCAAGTCAGCAATATTTCACAACTAGACATTTTTCCAAAGGGGAAAATGGCTTGATTAGAATTATGTCTTCTATAATTTTTAAATCAGTTTATGATAGAGACACTCATGGAAATGAGGACTAATATTTCTTAGGTCAAACTGGTTGCTCAGGTTTATGTTAAGAGCAATTATTTCCTGCACTAGGAAGAGCCTGGGGGCCTTTGTGGCATGACCCAAGTGTCCAAAATATGGAGAGAGGATTCTCAAAAGCTAGGGTATGTTTAGGGATGACATAGAACAGGGGTCCTCAGCCTCCGGGATCTAATGCCTGACAATCTGAGGTGATGCTGATGTAATAATAATAGAAATAAAGTGCACAATAAGCATAATGCACTTAAGTCATCCCCAAACCATCCTCTTCCCAGTCCTTGAAAAAATTGTTTTATATGAAACTGATCTTTGGTGCCAAAACTGTTGGGGACAATTGAAACAGAGGATATAGCTTAAGTCTTTTTGTTTGGTACTTAGAATTTTCAATGAAGAGGTATTCTAGATTGTCTCTTAGGAGTTTTGTAGATATGAGAATGTTATCCCTCTTTCCCTTTAAGGCATCTCATTGGTTTAATAGTAAAAGCTTCCCTGGTATATTTTGCTAACCACACCACCATAAACAGAGGATACAATTCATTGACCAGCATGAGACTCAAAAAATGCTAGTTGAATGTGTGAAAGAAGAATGCTATCCTTGTGAATCTGGTGAGAAAAGGACAGGAATCTGAGTAAAACCTACAATTCTTACATTGTGTTCCTCCTCCCTTTTAATGTAATCCTTTGCAACATATTTTATAATTCAATGAGTCCTTCAAGTTTCATTTTTAACATTTTGTTAGAACTTAGCAGTCCTTTATGGGTCATGATAGTGGGTTTCCCAGGTGGTCCTAGTGGTAAAGAATCTGCCTGCCAATGCAGGAGTTGTGAGAGATACAGGCCAGATTCCTGAGTCAGAAAGATCCCCTGGAACAGGAAATGGCAACCCACTACAGTTTTCTTGGCTGGAAAATTCCATGAACAGAGGAGACTGGTGGGTACCTATAGTCCATGGAGCTTCAAAGAGTCGGACATGACTAAGCGACTAAGTACACATGGGTAAGAATAAACTCTGCTATTAATGGTTCCTAGAGATAAGACCAGACTCTGGTAAAGCTGGAGATAAGCTTGGTGCTGATGAGGGGGGACTGTGGTCATTATAGAAACCAGCTGTCAGGCTCACACACATGTCGAAACTGGTTATGGCAGTGTTTGAGGCAGTGTGGTTTGAAGTCAGAACATCAAAGCAAGTCATATCAAGAATGGAATGTGCTACAGAGTGCTGCCCATGGCCCAGCTTCCAGTTAACTCACTAGAGGAACAGTATCATGGTGGTATAAGTGGAGTGGCTCAGATGGTAAAGAATCTGCCTGCAATGCAGGAGACTCAGGTTCGATCCCTCAGTCAGGAAGATCCCCTCGAGAAGGCAATGGCTAACCACTTCAGTATTCTAGACTGGAGAATTTCATGGACAGAGAAGCCTGGCAGGTTACATTCCATGGGGTCACAAAGAGTTAGGTAAGACTGAGTGACTAACACTTTCACTTTTCACACTTTCATTGGTATATCTACCCCCTGGGAACTGTGGCTTCAATTGCACCTTCTGAACCAGTTTAACTGCACAGGTGTTTCACATTATAAGTAGAGCCTGAAGAGTAGAATTAGAATTCATGGCTAGGATGAACAATTGTTCTGTTTTCCTCAGGATGAGGGGGTTTCCAGGATGCAAATTTCAGAGTTAGAATTGAGACGATGCTAGGAAAATTGTCCTGGTTTCTTCTAGACCAATGAATTACCTGGGGGTTAACTGACCAGACTGGTAAGGATCATGGCAAAACCAACCAGGGATATGGATGCTGTATAATAACTCCCTGCCTCATTTTTGTCCATCAAAGTGGGTCAGCTTCTTTCTAATCTCTTTCCCTTGAGGCTGTTTTGTCAGACCATGTGGGGCTTATTTTATCTTAATGCCATGGCAGAGAAAGCAGGATCTGTACTATTGGCTTAACCACTTCATCTTATGCAGAGAAGTAACATTAATACATTAGGGCATCCATCTGGCTGGTTTTCATTGCCAGTACAAAATTACCTTTTGATTCATGATGCATTTTGATCTAAAAGACACCCACCATTAAATTTTGATCAGTTCTGTGCCCTCAGTCTGAATCTCTCAGCAAAAGGAGAAAATAATACCTGTAGAAGAAAATTTCCACACATATGTTTCACCTTTCTCATCCCAAATGTAAGTCTGCATAATCACCAATAAAACTTTAATAAATATTGTCTGAAGTTGTCAGGCAAACAAGGGTGAATTCAGAGTCAGGAACAAGAATGCCAAGGCAGGAACAAAGGTGAGGGCAGATTGAAGGTGGCAGTCAAAGCACAGGTGAGTCACCCACGGATTCTGCTGTGCATGTTTACTGTGTGCCATGGTTTCTGTTGCATTTTATTCCACTTGCTCCCTGAGTGGCTCTGATGCCCGTGAAGAGTCTGCTGTGTGCCAGAGTGGTTTCTTAGAAGTAAGTACTGGATTTTTTCCTGTAGAAAGAGTTCTGGTTTCCTTGGACCATGTCTTGAAATTCTTTCATGCACATTCCAAATTACTGTTTCAGTAAAAATTTTTTAATAATCTGTAGTGGCAGAGGGAATAATTGGAAAATGGACATACTGCAACTAGAATCTGAGCCTATTGCCTAATTTCTGCCCTTAGAATTTACTTAATAATGCTAAGTTAATGACAAAAATTAGTTTTTGGCCCTGAAAAACAGTTTGTGAAAATTTTTCTTTTTGTTCAAAAACTTCTCAAATTACTTTCAAAAGACCCTGTGGGACAAAGACATTCTGTACTTAGGTATCATGATTTGGTTATGAACTCCAGAGAGAATTTAGTAAAGTTCTTTATGTGCTAACTCAATACTTCAGTTACTTTCTACTCAAAAGGTGGTCTGAGGGCAGACAGCATCAGCATCATTTGGGTTTTTGTTAGAATTGCAACTCAGGTTGCAATTGCAACCTCAGAATTGCAACCTCAGACCTATTGAGTCAGAATTTACATGTCAACATGATTTCCAGGCAATTAATAAAAACAGTAAAGTTAGAAAAGTAGCACTGTAGAGAATTTGAAGGGAAAATGAGAGGATGGTTCCAGCCACAATATACGAGTCCAAGCAATCTGTGCTGCAGTTATAGAGACCCTCCTCTTTGGAATGCCCACCCAAAACTTGATGTATTTGCAATGGAACACAAATTCTATTATAGAAGAGAATTCTTCCAAGCGTCAATGCCGCACATTTTATGAATGTTAGTGCCACGATTTACTGTTTTTGCAAACACTACTACATTTGGAAGTTGACTTTTGGTCTACTCGAGCAAAATGACAGCTGTAATCCATTTTCCAGGCCTTCAATGCTTTGGGTAGAATGCTGGTTTTGTTGTTTGAAAGAGATATGTCATAAAGGAACGGAGTTAGAGGGGGACTCTGATGCAGTTTTCTCACAGGAGTTCCAGATAAGGTGGTGATAACTCTGCCGTAGTCTCAGGTTATTGAGGAAAGAATAAGAGGTGAGAGATCAGTTCGTTTTATTTTCTTGGAAAACTTTTCTTTTGATCCATAAGTAAACCGCACAGTACTAAGTTTTCCTTTTTAAATATATGTTATTATTTTAAAATGGAAGTGAAATTGAATATAACACTATGTTAGTTTCAAGTGTACAGTATAATGATTCAGTATTTGTATACATGTGTTGCCAGTGATCACCACAAATGTTTAGTTAACATTCATAGTTACAAACTTTTTTATTATAGAACTTTTAAGGTCTACTATTTAGTAACTTTCAAAAACACAATATATATTATTAGTCATCATGTTGCATGTTACATCTCTAGGACTCAGTTGTTGTATAACTGAAAATTTGTGCCTTTGACCCTTCACCCATTTTGACTCACCTCTGGCAACCACCAATCTGTTCTCTGTATCTATGAGCTTGAGTTTTTAAATTTATTTATTTTTTTAATTGAAAGATAATTGCTTTACAGAATTTTGTTGTTTTCTGTCCAACCTCATAATGAATCAGCCATAAGTATACATATATCCCTTCCTTTTTGAGGCTGCCTCCCATCTACCTCCCCATCCCACTCTTCTAGGTTGATACAGTGCCCCTGTTTGAGTTCCCTGAGACATACAGCAAATTCCCATTTGTTATCTCTTTTACAGTTTCCACATATAAGTAAGACCATATGGTATTTGCTTAGCATAATACCCTCAATATCCATCCATATTGTCACAAATGGCAAGATTTCCTTCTTTTTTTATGGCTGAATCATATTCCATTATATATATATTTACCACATTTTCTTTACTCATTCATTCATCAGTGGACTCTTAGGTTGCTTCCATGTCTTGGTTATTGTAAATAACAGTGCAATGAACGTGGTAGTGCATATAACTTTGCTAGTTAATGTTTTCATTTCCTTCAGATAAGTATCCAGAATGTAATTCCTAGATTGTATGGTAGCTCTTTTTCTGATTTCTTGAGGAATCTCCATAGAGGCTGCACCAAGTTACATTCTCTAGTGGTAAGTTTTTAAAGTTGCAAAGACTTGGAGGCATCAGCAAAGTTGCATTTAATAGCATTGTAAACCCATGGTCTTTGTGTATACTCCAGAGCCATTGTGTCACATAAATCCAAGGAGTCCCATTCACATTGTGGTATATGTGCCTGGTGGTCCCCTGGTGTTGTGCATCACAAGAATTCTGTCCCAGTGTGGACAGTAGGTAAAAAGGATATAAACAGAGCTCTTTCTTTCATTCAACATCTATTTCACATAATTATCCTCAAGCTACATATCAAAATCATCCCTAGAGCTATAAGAGATATAGGTGCTCAGGCCGTATTTCTGTAGATATTTGTTCACTGGGTCTTGGGCAGGACTAAAAATCTTTATTTTTATTAAACTCTAGATAATTCTTATATGCAGTCAACTCTATTTAGTGCTAAGACAGCTATTTTAAAAATTAAGACACTATGCCTTCAAAGCATCTGTAAGTCTGTAAGAGAGACATGAATGTAAATGATGCATGGTACTACAATATTTTAGGGCTGTGATAGGCACAAGGACCAAGGGCCCTGGAGTCATTGTGGCAGAGAATGGAGCTGAACTCTTACTTGGCCACAATTTTGTGTTAGTGCATCTCTAAGCAAAATTGAGACTTTACAGTCATCTATGTTACTTTTGCTCTTCTGTATCTTGCACCAACTTGTTGAGCTCTGACTTCTTCCTGATAGACATTCCAATAGATGCCTAGGGACCCCAATATACTGCTTTAAACTCTGTTGTTAAAAATAATGTACTTGTTCACACTGAACTATATATAATTAATGATCATGTTGTGTTGATTTTCATGGACATTTTTTCATGTTAGTATACTACCCAAGACTATAATGGGACTTGGTGGTTGACACCCTGGGTTTGTATGCACGTGTATGTGTGTTTGTGTGTAAGTCAGGAATGAGAGTTCCAAGGCTCCTTAATCCCACCAGATGGTCATCTCTTATTACTACATTACAGGCTGACTCAAAATTTAAGAATTAAGGTTTGAAGTGTGGGAAAATAGAGGAGTATTAATTGCTTCTAGTAGCTTACAGGGGTGTTGGGACCTTGATACTGGGAAGAATTGAAGGCAGAAGGAGAAGGGGATGACAGAGGACGAAATGTTTGGATGGCATCACCGACTTGATGGACGTGAGTTTGAGCAAGCTCCAGGAGTTGGTGATGGTCAGGGAAACCTGGCATGCAGCAGTACATGGGGTCACAAAGAGTCAGACATGACTGAGTGACTGAACTGAACTGAACAGCAGTGTTAGTTTGAAATGAAGCACTAATTCAGAGAAGTGCTGAGCAAGAGGAGAACAGGAAAATTAAAGGAAATGAAACTCTGATGAAGTTGATCATATCTTAATGAAAGTGAAAACTGATGAGGTTAAAGATGTTTGCCTCCTTACAGAGATATTTTCTTGTTTTTTAAAATGGTCAGAAAGGTGTCGAATTCAGCCTCAATTTTAGTAATATACTTTAGCATATACTTTCTTTATGTTTCTTCATTGTCACATCTTTTGAATTATTGTTTCCTTGAATTCTTGTCATGAAAATGATATTACCTTATTATTTTTACTTCATATATGAATGAATTGAGGAAATTGTTCCAAGGCAAGCCAGATTTTTGATTATCAAATTCAGTTCAGAGTTATCTGGGTAGCGAAGCCATAGTGTGAGTATCTCAACCTCACAGCTATCCAAGCTGTAGTGACAGGAAAGTTATTAATACCATTTCAGGGAAGCTTCTCTGAAAGTAGATACAAAACAGTGAAAAGTTTAACTCTCTTGTATGAATTGTTATGGAACTTAGGATTCAATATTTTTCTGGTTATTTATCAAAATATATCATATTTTTAATCAGGAGAGATAATATTTTAAACTTTGTTAATTAGGAAAATACTTGCTTTCTAAAAATTCATTATAATTTTCTTTCACAATAATAAAATAAAAATGTCTAAATGCATTCATTGTTCTGAATAGTGAATGGAAGAATGTATAACAGTTCAAGTCACAATACACTGATTAAAAAAAAAAAACCAATGCATTTATGTCAATTTTGATAGATTATTCATCCTGTGCCTTACCTAGAGCTTCAGAGAATGAAGCCAAAGGAACATGGAATTTTTCCTCTGAGGTCCCCTTCCAAAGCTCAGATCATTTCCTGCTGGTTGATAGTAGGCTGAGAATATTCACAGTTGACCTTTAGAATTGCCTCAGGCTCACCACACCGCAAATGGCTGTGGGTTTCTGAACCTTAACTTTGCTGATAACACTGGATAATTACACATAATTACACATTCCAAAATACTTAAAAATATGTTAATCGCTGTGTGAGATGAACATGTTGCTTGTCCTGAGATTTCATTGCAATGATTTTCATGCTTTTCTAGGAGACACTACTTCAGGAGATGAAAAATACAACACAATTTTATGAGAAACAAACACACATGCTTTGAATCATCTGTTTGAATTCTTCTAGATTTAAAATTATGGTATCTGCACAAAGACGTTCATTTTGCTAAGTCGCTTCAGTCGTGTCCGACTCTACGTGACCCCGTAGATGGCAGCCCACCAGGCTGCCCCGTCCCTGGGACTCTCCAGGCAAGAACACTGGAGTGGGTTGTCATTTCCTTCTCCAATGCATGAAAGTGAAAAGTAAAAGGGAAGTCGCTCAGTCGTGTCCAACTCTTAGCGACCCCATGGACTGCAGCCTACCAGGCTCCTCCATCCATGGGATTTTCCAGGCAAGGGTACTGGAATGGGGTGCCATTGCCTTCTCCAAGATGTTCGTAGGTCATAACATATATTGTTTTAGATATCAGGAGGCCATAGTTTAAATATGAGCCTGGCTGATACTGCTGTTTAAAAGCTATGGGGAAAGGCCTGGGTGAATTTCTAATTTGTCAAACTTGTCTGAGAGTGCATACATGTCTATCTGCTTTCATGTGAGAAACTACAACAGAGATGGAATTCAAAATACTAAGAAAAGTACTCAAGTGAAATTGTTGATAGATTTTTCTTCCTTTTTGCATTTTGAAATGAACAAAGCTATCACTTTTCAGTACTGTTAATATTTGAAAGTCCACAAAAAGTAAAATAGAGGTGATAGAGAGGAACACCTATATACTAAATGAATATATTTAGCAGTAGCTAATTAATCTGTGGAGAAGGCAATGGCAACCCACTCCAGTACCCTTGCCTGGAAAATCCCATGGATGGAGGAGCCTGGTAGGCTGCAGTCCATGAGGTCACTAAGAGTCAGACACAACTTAGGGCCTTCACTTTCACTTTTCACTTTCATGCTTGGAGAAGGAAATGGAAACCCACTCCAATATTCTTGCCTGGAGAATCCCAGGGATGGGGGAACCTGGTGGGCTGCCATCTATGGGGTCGCACAGAGTCAGACATGACTCAATCTGTAGACCACTTTATAGGAACAACAATAGGCCTGGATCTCTCTTTCTCTCTAAATCAGGGCATGTGTTCAAAGCAAAAACTTTAATTTCAAATCCATGCCAAAGTTTCAGGATTATATAAATCCAAGATTCATGAAAATAAGTGGAAAAATGAAACAAATTAATCACTCAATAATATAAATGACATACATGGACGTGACTGAGCGACTTTCACTCACTCACTCACAGAAGTTTTGCAGTCTGTCAATGAAAACTAAGTATACATCTGTGCTCATCTCAGGAGATTAGAGCATTGACAATATATACAGGGTATGCACTGGAACATTAAGGGTACTGAAAAACACCCTCCTCACCATTTCCCAATGATTTGTATGATCAAGCAAATGACATATTCATTGCCTGCTTGCTGGTCAGGAACACTGAATCTCATAGTTCATTAGTTTGTATCATTACATGTTCCAGTTTCCCGTCATGGTGGTATCTGGAACAAACAGCCTCAGAAGGTCAGGTAGATTATGAAACTATGGATTTTGGAGTGTTTTCTAGTTAAAAGTGCTGTGCTGTGATTAGTCATGCAGTCGCATCTGACTCTTTGCAACCTCATGGACTGTAGCCTGCTGGGCTCCTCTGTCCATGGGGATTCTCCAGGCAAGAATATTGGAGGGGTTGCCATGCCCTCTTCCAGGGGATCTTTCCAACCCAAGGATCGAACTCAGGTATTCTGAACTTCAGGCAGATTCTTCACCATCTGGGCCACCAGGGAAACCCAAGAATACTGGAGTAGGTACCCAATTCCTTCTCCAGGGAATCTTCCCAACCCAGGAATTGAATTGGAGTCTGCTGCATTGCAGGTGGATTCTGTACCAGCTCTATAATATGCATTGACTTACTTAAACCCTTGTTAATAAAATTTCTACAGTAACAGGAAGATGCTTCACTGTACTGTGTAGTAAAGACTCGTTAGCACTGATTCCAACTATACCAATGTCTAGAAATCAGGAGCCATTTTAAGTCCAAAACACTTATCCTATTGTATTTACTATAGAAGTAGAGTCATTCAGATGCCAAACAAACTGTTCAAATGCCTGAACTAAAAACAAAACAAAGCCAACCAAACAAAAAACCTTATTCTAAAACAGGGTGAAATTAGCAGTTAGTGGTCAATTTCCATTTTATAGAAAGGTTTAATGTGATGATTTTGGGTGGGGTATTTGTCTTATTTCTTTCTCTTGACCACATCAGCATCTCCTTGGTAAAGGAAGGCAAAACTGAAGATCAGCAAAAATGTAGTGAGAATTGGATAAAACTGAAACAGTTGTGGAATGAAGATTTAAAGATGCATTCTTCATTGACTGTTTACTGACACTATTATAATTTTGGAAAAGGTTGATAGACTCTGTCAGGGTAGTGTGTAATTTCCTCAGTTTTGTCTCATCACAACAACAATTTGAAGCAACGGACATTAAAGCCCTCAGCGTGTCACAGCTCTCAGACAGACCATGTTACAGCCCCATTTACAGCTATTTAGAAAATAAAGGAAAATACATCCTCAAGGCATGAGAACATGCTGACCCAAAAGACATGAAGAGAAGAGAGAGAGAGAGAGTCACAGAGACAGAGAGCCCCGGCACTTTGGCTCCTTTTTAAATATGTTTTCTCCTCCCCCTGAGCCTGCCCTAGGTAAATTGGACTAGTTGGGAGTGCTGTTTGTTCTACCTGAAGTCCTCACTCTGGTCCTCGGACCTTCCTTTGCTCTATTTTCGAGGGCCTTTCCCTTCCTTGCCTTTTAGCCACCGCCATTCTGGACTCCTTTTTCCTATTCTAACTACCCAACAACTCCATTCATAATGTTCTTATAATCACAATGAGTTTAATCTCTATTAATTCTGTTTTGGTAATGATAGTAACTGTAAGTTATAGAGTGTCTACCATGTGCCAGATACTATGCTAAATTCTTCATTCACATTATTCTCTCATCTTGAAACCCTTTGAAGTATTTATTGTAATTCTCAATTTTTTAAGGAGAAACAAGAACAGTTGATTGAATAGATTGTCCAAAATTTTTGCTAACAAGTGGTAGAGGACTTTAAAACCATTTCAGCTTGACCCCAGAGCCCATGAAATCCCAACTACCATCTGATCCACCAATCTACTAGTTTTCTAGTTTTGGAACTAGTAAAATGAGCAGGTGTGTCCTTTCTGAGCCCACCCTAGTGCATAGAAGTTTGATATTTGCGTGATTAAAAATGTTTTCCATTTTAAAATTTCATTATTAGTTCTTAAAATAAACAACTTACTTACATTACTACTTTAAAACAGACAGGGATACAAATGTTAGGACTAGAGGTTGTTGCTTATGGACTTATTCTGAATTTGTGAAAGGCTATTTTACTATCAGATCAGATCAGTCGCTCAGTTGTGTCCGACTCTGCGACCCCATGAATCGCAGCATGCCAGGCCTCCCTGTCCATCACCAAAACCTGGAGTTCACTGAGACTCATGTCCATCGAGTCACTGATGCCATCTAGCCATCTCATCCTCTGTCGTCCCCTTCTCCTCCTGCCCCCAATCCCTCCCAACATCAGAGTCTTTTCCAATGAGTTAACTCTTTGAATGAGGTGGCCAAAGTACTGGAGTTTCAGCTTTAGCATCATTCCTTCCAAAGAAATCCCAGGGCTGATCTCCTTCAGAATGGACTGGTTGGATCTCCTTGCAGTCCAAGGGACTCTCAAGAGTCTTCTCCAACACCACAGTTCAAAAGCACCAATTCTTTGGCACTCAGCTTTCTTCACAGTCCAACTCTCACATCCATACATGACCACTGGAAAAACCATATCCTTGACTAGAGGGACCTTTGTTGGCAAAGTAATGTCTCTGCTTTTGAATATGCTATCTAGGTTGGTCATAACTTTCCTTCCAAAGAGTAAGCGTCTTTTAATTTCATGGTTGCAGTCACCATCTGCAGTGATTTTGGAGCCCAGAAAAATGAAGTCTGACACTGTTTCCACTGTTTCCCCATCTATTTCCCATGAAGTGGTGGGACCAGATGCCATGATCTTCATGTTCTGAATGTTGAGCTTTAAGCCAACTTTTTCCCTCTCCACTTTCACTTTCATCAAGAGACTTTTTAGTTCCTCTTCACTTTCTGCCATAAGGGTGGTGCCATCTGCATATCTGAGGTTATTGATATTTCTCCCGGCAATCTTGATTCCAGTTTGTGTTTCTTCCAGTCCAGCGTTTCTCATGATGCACTCTGCATATAAGTTAAATAAACAGGGTGACAATATACAGCCTTGACAAACTCCTTTTCCTATTTGGAAGCAGTCTGTTGTTCCATGTCCACTTCTAACTGTTGCTTCCTGACCTGCATACAGATTTCTCAAGAGGCAGATCAGGCTGTCTGGTATTCCCATCTCTTTCAGAATTTTCCACAGTTGATTGTGACCCACACAAGGGCTTTGGCATAGTCAAGAAAGCAGAAATAGATGTTTTTCTGGAACTCTCTTGCTTTTTCGATGATCCAGCGGATGTTGGCAATTTGATCTCTGGTTCCTCTGCCTTTTCTAAAACCAGCTTGAACATCAGGAAGTTCACGGTACACATATTGCTGAAGCCTGGCTTGGAGAATTTTGAGTATTACTTTACTAGCGTGTGAGATGAGTGCAATTGTGTAGTAGTTTGAGCATTCTTTGCATTGCCTTTCTTTGGGATTGGAATGAAAACTGACCTTTTCCAGTCCTGTGGCCACTGCTGAGTTTTCCAAATTTGCTGGCATATTGAGTGCAGCACTTTCACAGCATCAGGATTTGGAATAGCTCAACTGGAATTCCATCACCTCCTCTAGCTTTTTTTGTAGTGATGCTTTCTAAGGCCCATTTGACTTCACATTCCAGGATGTCTGGCTCTAGGTCAGTGAGCACACCATCGTGATTATCTGGGTCATGAAGATCTTTTTTGTACAGTTCTTCTGTGTATTCTTGCCATCTCTTCTGAATATCTTTTGTTCCTGTTAGGTCCATACCATTTCTGTCCTTTATCGAGCTCATCTTTGTATGAAATGCTCCTATACTGATTGTATTTATTGATAAAAGAAAAAAAATTCAAGACTAGATGTTATCAGCTTTATATATGCTAATTATTCTGTAAATATGCATCCACACTATACATAGTAACACTAAATAATCTTCACCATACTGTCCATCAATATGTAGCAGTCAATCTGTCACTTAATTACAATTAATGTGGTTGGCAAGGAAGAGCTCCAATGCACATTACCAATAGTTTTCATTCCCCAGTCCGAGCATTTGAACCATCATAGAGGATGTGATGAACATACATTAAAAGTAGTGAATCCTTTTTAGCTAAGTAATTTTGACACAATGATAACATGTTTCTCCCTATTTCTCTAAAGTTCTTATAGCATTTCTTTCCTCCCTGACAACCAGGTGAAGCAAAACAAAAAAGAACAACTTCCAAAATGACTAAGAAACTACTGACTTAATTTCAATGTGCTATATGAATGCTGTCCTCAGAGTAGCCTGGGAAAACTTCCTTGCTGTCTTTGCCTTGATAAGATCAGAGAAGGGATTTTATTTTTGTCTATAATAGGCTGAATTTCTGTAAGGAAGAGAATTCTGGTCGAATTTTATGACAAAAATGATTTAAAAAACTGTCTTTTGACAAACTTTTGCCTCTATAAGTTTTTTTTTTCTCTTAGTAATTGTATTCACCTTAGCATGTGGAGATTTAGTGCATAATTATGTGTCATCCTGAAAATATGGCATGTCTGCAAACTGATACAGACATAGGCAAATGGGATTGTGAGAATCCATATCTGAGACGTCCCTGAACTACCACAGTCGGTCTCAGAAACGTCCCTTCTTTCAGTGTTGTAAAAACCCTCCAAAAGATTCTTTTGGTCCTTTGTAAATGGACTGATTCAAGTTTTGTAGCATCTCTTCAGTCTCAGTGCTTCAGAACTGAGTAGCTGGTCCATTCTCAAGAAACCTTTTCTGTTACCTCCCAACATCTCTGTTGCACAAGAGGCCCAGAGACCATGGCAGGTGCTATTCAAACTATACAAACTTCCTCTCCATTTAAAAAGAATTTTTTTTTTTCCTAATTTGGATTTGCAAAGAGTTGTTTCTCACAAGGAAGTAAGGGGAGGGTGATTTTATCTGATCCACTTAGAATAGGTAGCTCTGAGAAAAGCCTATTCCATGGATATGTAAAATCCTCCTCTACATTTGCATACTTTCCTGCTTATGCTCAGGGCAATCAGCAGCAGAATATCAGTGAGCAGAAGGTCATTACATAGAAAAGCCTGTGAGTAAAATTGTGAGTTTAAGATTCCTGGCAGCTGGCAGCCAATGTATCTTGCACCATCAGAAGCAATTGTTAGGAGGTGTACCCCATGCCATTGAGCTGTCATCATCCTAGTCACCTCCTAAGGAGCATGGCAGGGTTCCCCTAAGTATGTTCCAACTCTTTCCTTGCATACAGGGTGGAACAGAGCCCAACGGCCGTGTTCTTTCTAGAAGAGTTTCTGTTTGCCAAAGCACTCGGCTCCTATCCTCATGTTCTCTTATCTTCTCTCAGTAATACATTTTCAGTAAAAGGCTGAGCATGGAAAAAAAAGTAGTATAAATGTATGGCTAATAATTAAAGCACTTTAAAATCTCCATTTCTAAGAAAAGAAAATTACATGTTTGGTTTGATTAAATATTTCTGAATTACTGTAACTATGTACTCATAAGCATTATTCTTTTTTTTTTTCCACGTTAAGAACACTTTACAGTTAAACCACTGCATTCTTCCAAGATTTCCTGTTAAGGAATATAACTTATTCTCCAGTCCTAGTCACAGTATGTTTCAGTATCCTTCCGGAGAATAATTCTATTTTGCTTCCATGTCGGCAAATGTTTTAGAAAAGACACATATATGACAAAGTAGATTATTGTTATTTCTATTAAAAGTGAAACTATAATGAAACAAAATATCTTTCTGTAAAGTGACTAAGCTTATGGGAAAGCTTTACTGTTGTTCATTCACTCAGTCTTGTCCAACTCTTTGTGACCCCATGAACTGCAGCACACCAGGCTTCCTTGTCTTTCACTATATCCCAGAGTTTGCCCAAACTCATGTCCATTGAGTTGACAATACCATCCAACTATCTCATCCTCTGTTGTCCCCTTCTCCTCCTGCTCTCCATCTTTCCCAGCTTCAGGGTTTTTTTCAGTGAGTCGGCTCTTCACATCAGGTGACCAAAATATTGGAGCTTCAGCTTCACCATCAGTCCTTCTAAAGAATATTCAGGGTTGACTTACTTTAGGATTGATCAGTGAGATCTCCTTACGGTCCAAGGGGCTCTCAAGAATCTTCTCCAGCAGCACAGTTCAAAAGCACCAATTTTTCGGTGCTCAGCCTTCTTTATGGTCCAGCTCTCACATCCTTACATGACTACTGAAAAAACCATAGCTTTGACAATACAGACCTTTGTCAGCAAAGTGATGTCACTGCTTTTTAATATGTTGTCTAGGTTTGTCATGGGAAAAACTTAAAATGCTATTATCACTTATCTACCTAAAAATGATATAGAGACTCTACTAAAACATCCTTTTGGGATATTTTTACTCATATCACTTTAAACCATGATCCAGAAAAAAATTGTTCTTTTCACTAATAATAAGTTGTTATTTGTCTGAATGTAGAGAACAGTATTATGGGATACAGATCCTATAGAGTGACCAATGTGTATAATTCAAAGCATGTCAGATTTCCTTTATTTGTGGTTTATCTATGCCTTAGAATAAAAGGATTCATGTTGCATTACATAGAGTGAATTATGGTGATCCTATGGCCTAGGCTATAATCCAGAAGAGCATAATTACTCACCACACAGGGGCACCCACTTACTAAATTTCTGCCTTAATCATCTATTTTCACTATTGACTTTTTAAAGTAAGAATAAACTAAAAACTTGCAACTTCAGGAGTTAATATTTTGACTTAAAACTATTTAGATCTCTTCAAGCTGTTGAATCACCATCCTCAGAGACTGCATGAATTTCTTCCATTTAAATAGGAGTGGGAGCGAGGAAACCAGTTAAGACATGGCTAATTTGGCATTTTTTAACCAGGTATGATAATGATTGGAAAATTACCTGCTTTGAGGTTGAGCCCTATGTCAAGACTGTATTTCTTCCCACCTATTTTTTCTATAATGTTCATTATGAATGAAAAAGTTATCTTAAAGTTTTGGAAGTGCTTTAAAAAAAAAACAAACCTAATTTTCACAAAAAAAGGTGCTATGGCATAAGGCTGGGGAGCCCTGCTGCTGCTAAGTCACTTCAGTTGTGTCCGACTCTGTGTGACCCCATAGACAGCAGCCCACCAGGCTCTGCCGTCCCTGGGATGCTCCAGGCAAGAACACGGGAGTGGGTTGCCATTTCCTTCTCCAATGCATGAAAGTGAAAAGTAAAAGTGAAGTCGCTCAGTCATGTTTGACTCTTTGCAACCCCACAGAGTGCAGCCTACCAGGTTCTTCCGTCCATGGGATTTTCCAGGCAAGGATACTGGAGTGGGTTGCCATTGCCTTCTCCATCACATGCTCAGTGCCTTCAAGAGTTTGGAGCAAACTCAGATTCACTATGCCTTGAAATAAATAATTTCCCTTCAAGGCATTTAGCAAATGGTTCTTTGTTCAATTCAACAGGGTTTTGAAAATCCCAAATCTGACTGGGAGCTGAAGGAGATGGGTGTGGAGAGATCCATAGTCATCACTTTAAAATCCTTTAAGAAGATTTCATCCTTTTGAAAATGAATTTTTTGTTGGCAGTTTTCCTCTCACTTCAGTGAAATGCTCTGCAAAGAAAGGAAGGAAGGAGGGAGGGAAGGAAGGAAGGAGGGAAGGAAGGAAGGAGGGAAGGAAAGCCAGCTTTCTATAGAAGTTAATCTACATAGACTTTTGTTGTAGTTCAGTTGCTCAGTAGTGTCTGACTCTTTGCGGCCATGGACTGCAGCACACCAGGCTTCCCTGTCCATCACCATCTCCTGGAGCTTTCTCAAACTCATGTCCATTAAGTCAGCAATGCCATCCAGCCATCTTGTCCTCTGTCATCCACTTTTCCTTCTGCATTCAATCTTTCCCAGAATCAGGGTCTTTTGTAATGAATTGGCTCTTCACATCAGGTGGCCAAAGTGCTAGAGCTTCATCTTCATCTTCAGTATCCATCCTTCCAATGAATATTAAGGATTGATTTTCTTTAGAATTGATAGTTTTGATCTCTTTGCAGTCCAAGGGACTCTCAAGAATCTTCTCCAGCAGTACAATTCAAAAGCATCAATTCTTCAGCACTCAGCCTTCTTTATGGTTTAACTCTCACACCCATACATGACTACTGGAAAAACCATAGCTTTGACTGTATGGACTTTTGTTAGCAAAGTAATGTCTCTGCTTTTTAATATACTGTCTAGGTTTGTCACAGCTTTTCTTCCAAGTAACAAGCATCTTTTAATTTCATAGCTGCAGTTACCATCTGCAGTGATTTTGGAGCCCAAGAAAATAAAGTCTGTCACAGTTTCCATTGTTTCCCCATCTATTTGCTATGAAGAGAAGGGATGAGATGCCATGATCTTATTTTTTTGAATGTTGAGTTTTAAGCCAGCTTTTTCACTCTCCTATTTTACCTTCATCAGGAGGGTCTTTATTTCCTCTTCACTTTCTGCCATATGTGTGGTGTCATCTGCATATCTGAGGTTATTTATATTTCTTCTGGCAGTCTTGATTCCAGCTTGTGCTTAATCCACCCTTGCATTTCACATGATATATTTAGGTTATAAGCTAAATAAGCCAGGTGACAACATACAGCCTTGATGTACTCCTTTTCCAATTTGGAATCAGTCTGTTGTTCCATATCTGGTTCTAACTGTTGCTTCTTGACCTGCATATGGGTTTCTGAGGAGGGTGGTCTGGTATTCCCATCTCTTTAAGAATTTTGCACAGTTTGTTGTGATACACACAGTCAAAGGCTTTAGTCAATGAAGCAGAAATAGATGTTTTTCTAGAATCTCTTGTTTTTTCTATGATCCAATGGATGTTGGCAATTTGATCCTTGGTTCCTATGCCTTTTCTAAATTCAGCTTGAATATCTGGAAATTCTTATTTCACATACTGTTGAAGCCTAGCTTGGAGAATTTTGAACCTAGCTTGAAGAATCTTAACTTGGAGCCTAGCTTGGAGAATTTTATCTTCCTACATAAACTAGGAATATAAAATAAAAGGATAGTCAATTTATTAACATTGTGCATTTCTGATTGACAATGATCATCACTGATGAATCTATTGCATAGTTAAAGCTGATTAATTATTAATTCTATTGAAATGGGCAGATAAATTGTACTATGGGTTCACTTTGCACAGATAGATGTGATCAAAGTCCTTTGGTTTTCTTGAAGTAACAAAAATAACAACTAGGACTAGCCTGAAAATCTGCATATATAAAAAGTCATTTCACTTTAAAGCTTTAACTGCATCACTTTCTCTTCAATAACAATTATTAGTTTTTTTGTTCATTTTTTTTTCTTTGTTAATTGCTTACTATGGGAAATTGATGACATTGCATTAACTTCCAATTTTTGTTTAGAGCACTTCTCTTCCCTCTTACTTCCTATGGTTACTCCTGAGAAACTTACCATCATCTTAATCACCATTGTCTACCAGAGGAGAATTAAATGTGACTTTGACTTTTAGAAAGGTGACTATAAGTTTGTGCTATGACATAAAAGAAACCACAGAAAGAAATTTAGTGCAATTATCTCATAGGCATACTTGTGTGTGTAATGTCTGACAGAGCTAAAATCAGCAAAGCATGACAGGCCAATCCTCATTATCAAGAACTGCATGGGACATCACAGTATTATTGTAGTAGAATTTTGTTATTTTCAGGACCTTTCTCAAACTGTCCAGTTTTCAGGACTAAAATGTGGCACCCAGTATCTCTGGAAATACAATAATAAGGCAGTAGAAAAAGGCCTGCCTTCTTAGAAGTGATAAGAGGATAGCAAGGATGCTGGATACAAGACCAACATATCAAAATCAATTTCCTCTCTGTGTTCTGCCAATAGCTCATTGGAGAATGTAATTAAAGAGGAATTCCATTCAGAATGGCAACAAAACCTATGATGTGTCTGGGATAAACATAACAAAAGATGCAAGAACTTTAAGGAGAATTGTTCAATGAAAAAACAAACTATAAATTAATACATTCATTATTCTATTGGGCTGACCAAAATGTTTGTTTGGGTTCTTCTGTAAGATTGTACAGAGAAACCCAAATGAACTTTTTGGTCAACCCAATATATTTATATTCAAAATCATAAACAAAATAATACTATTACATTTCAATGTATTTACACAAAAATATAAAAATGGACTTGAAGATATACACCAAACTCATAGTGTCTTGGAAGCTGGGGTTGAGTATTGGAGTGATAGACAAAGGATACTTTGGTTTTATTGTTGAACTAAAAATAAGATTTTTTGTTTTATTTGTGATCTTGAAATTTTTTACAGAGAATCTCCTCATATATTACTTGTGTGTTTTAAAAAGTTTATACATGGAGACAATATTAGAATACTAGAAGCAAATAGATCAAAACACCAATTTTGTATGCTGAGAGTATGGGTGATTCTTATTTTCTTTTTACTCAAAAAAATCCCCCTCTCCCCAAATCTTATTTACCATTGTGTCAGGGAAAAATTTCGACTTGCTATAAATTTAGTCAGAGAATATTAGGAGCTAAAAGTAAAATGCCAAGCAGAGGAGAAAGGAGTCAAGTTCACTATGAAGTGTGGAAAAGACCAAAACAAAACAGAATTCAGACATATTAGGATTCAGATTCAATGCCATCATTCTGGAAATTCAGGCAGAATATTAGTTAGGTTCCCTAACTGTCAGCCAGAGATAGTAATAACGAGCATACGTGTTTTTGAAACAAGCAGGGATAATGCCTTCAAAGAGGCTTGTGTACTGGGGACACCTGACACTAGCCCTTCATGGACCACCACTCTCCCTTCCCCTGAAGGCAGAGCAGCTGAATCTCACAGCTAGGACCAAAGAGGGGACTCTGTGTTCTGTCTAACCCTGACAGTCACTCCTGTGCCTTAGAAAGGGAAAGAAAGTGAGAGTAGCTCAGTCGTGTTCTACTCTTTGTGACCCCATGGATTACACAGTCCATGGAGTTCTCCAGGCCAGAATACTGGAGTGGGTAGCCTTTCCCTTCTCCAGGGGATCTTCCCAACTCGGGTGTTGAACCCAGGTATCCCACATTGCAGGCAGATTCTTTATCAGCTGAGCCACAATGGAAGCCCTAGAATACTAGAGTGGGTAGCCTATCCCTTCTCCAGGGGATCTTCATGACCTAGAAATTGAACCAGGGTCTCATGCATTGCAGGTGGGTTCTTTACCAACTGAGCTATCAGGAAGCCCATCCTGTGCCTTAGAGTGGCTGGGCAACTTGACAGAAGTCAATTCAACCTAGTTTGGATGCAGGTCGTTAAGTCTCAGTTCCCTTTAGGGCCACCATGTGGTTATCTTAGCCAGACAACCCCTCATCTCCCACAGGGGGCAGATGTTGCCTTCACATTTTAGACTGTGGCTCAAGGAAGCAGATTGGGGCGAATGTGTCTTACACCATTGGAACCTTAGCTTCTTCTGCTTTTTGCCTCAGGCTTTGAGTCCAAATCTTGGAAACTCCTTTATGCACTTTCCAGTTTATGATGGCTCTTGCTCTCTTGCATACCGAAAAGCCTGGGCTTTGAGGGTCTGAAGTGAATGGGCAACAATGGATTACATGGTGGGTATGCAGCAGTCTGGCCTCGAACTCAGCTCTTGTGTTAGTCCCCAACAGAATGTACAACTGTCAGAAGAACTAGAGGGCACCTGCTTTAGTGATCCATTTTAAAGGAAGAAAGATAAGAAAGTTGTGTTTTCTAAAACAAAAGATGCATGTTAAGTATCTGTATCCAATTATGAGAGCAACTGTATTTTTTCAAATCCTTAGGAGTTTGGGGGACAGAGATAGAGAAAATAGTAGGGAATGGTAGAGAAAAAGCAAACTTAACATTTATGACCAACCTAGATAGCATATTCAAAAGCAGAGACATTACTTTGCCAACAAAGGTCCGTCTAGGCTATGGTTTTTCCTATGGTCATGTATGGATGCGAGAGTTGGACTGTGAAGAATACTGAGCACTGAAGAATTGATGCTTTTGAACTGTGGTGTTGGAGAAGATTCTTGAGAGTCCCTTGGACTGCAAGGAGATCCAACCAGTCCATTCTGAAGACCAGTCCTGGGATTTCTTTGGAAGGATGATGCTAAGGCTGAAACTCCAGTACTTTGGCCACCTCATGCCAAGAGTTGACTCATTGGAAAAGACTCTGATGCTGGGAAGGATTGGGGGCAGGAGGAAAAGGGGACAGCAGAGGATGAGACGGCTGGATGGCATCACTGACTCGATGGACGTGAGTTTGAGTGAACTCTAGGAGTTGGTGATGGACAGGGAGGCCTGGTGTGCTGCAATTCATGGGGGCAAAAAAGAGTTGGACACGACTGAGCGACTGAACTGAACTGAACTATAAAGTGGAGGTGACAAATAGATTCAAAGGATTAGATCTGGTAGACAGTGCTTGAAGAACTATCTCTTCAAGAAAATTGGAGATATCAAGGGAACATTTCATGCAAAGATGGGCACAATAAAGGGCAGAAATGATAAGGATACCTAACAGAAGCAGAAGAGATTAAGAAGCAGTAGCAAGAATATGCAAAAGAACTATACAAAAAGGGTCTTAATGACCTGAGTAACCACGATAATGTGGTCACCCACCTAGAGCCAGACATCCTGGAGTACGAAGTCAAGAGGGCCTTAGGAAGCATTACTATGAACAAAAGTAGTGATGGTGATGGAATTCCAGCTAAGCCGTTTCAAATCCTAAAAGATGATGCCATTAAAGTGTTGCACTCAGTATGTCAGCAAATTTGGAAAACTCTGCAATGGTCACAGGACTGGAAGAATCAGTTTTCATTCCAATCCCAAAGAAGGGCAATGCCAAAGAATGTTCAAACTACTACACAATTGTACTCATTTCACATGCTCGTAAGCTTATGCTTAAAATCCTTCAAGCTAGGCTTCAGCAGCACATAAACTGAGACCTTCCAGATGTACAAGTTGGGTTTAGAAAAGGCAAAGGAACCAGAGATCAAACTGCCATCATAGAGAAAGCAAGGAATTTCCAGAAAAGCATCTACTTCTGTTTCATTGACTACATTAAAGCCTTTGACTGTGTGGATCACAACAAACTGTGGAAAATTCTTAAAAAGATAGGAATACCAGACCACCTTACTTGCCTCCTGAGAAACCAGTGTGCAGGTTTCTCACAGTGTGCAGAAACCAGTGTGCAGAAGAAACAGTTAGAACTGGACATGGAACAGCTTACAGGTTCAAAATTGGGAAAGTAATATGACAAGGCTGTGTTTTGTCACCCTGTTTATTCAACTTATATTCTGAGTACATCAGGTGAAATGTTGGGCTGGATGACTCACAATCTGGAATCAAGATTGCCAGGGGAAATATCAACAACTTCAGATACGCAGATGACACCACCCTTATGGCAGAAAGCAAAGAACTAAAGAGCCTCCGAGAAGGACGGGACAGATGTATACATATTGCTGATTTGCTTCATTGTACAGCAGAAACTAATACAACATTGTAAAGCAATTATATCCCAATAATAAAACAATCCCAGAGAGGTACAATGACCTGTCCAAGGTCAAAGAGCTGGTGAATGCCATCTGCTTTGTTTATTAAGGTGATTCTGAGCAGTTTACTCTGCCCTCATCCGAATAGAGTCTCTCTGCCTCACTCCTCCATATTATTAGTGATCATTAGGATACATGATGGAGAAGGAAATAGCAACCCACTCCAGTACTCTTGCCTGGAAAATCCCATGGATGGAGGAGCCTGGTAGGCTGCAGTCCATGGGGTCGTGAAGAGTCGGACACAACTGAGCGACTTCACTTTCATTTTTATTTATTGGAGAAGGAAATGGCAACCCACTCCAGTATTGTTGTCTGGAGAATCCCAGGGACAGAGGAGCCTGGTGGGCTGCCGTCCATGGGGTCGCACAGAGTCAGACACAACTGAAGCGACTTAGCAGCAGCAGCAGCAGGATACATGATCCTTTTTCTGCTACTGCAATTTTTCTAGTAACTGTCAGACCAAAAAGTGTCCCCTCTAGAAGTTTTTTTTTTTTTTTTCCAATCACCTACTTGATATCACATTTGTACATCTGTGCTTGCTTTTCCAGGTTAAATAGTTATGGATAAAGTAGCTCTTTTGATTCATGAATACCTAAAAGCTATGCTGCTTTTTCAAGTGGAGTTCCATTTCTTTGTACCTGATGGAAAGCAGCCTTATTCCCCAGAGAGTATTGAGACCATGAAGGCCCCAGCATGTGGGTGACAAAAACAGAGGGAGGGAGAGGGAAAATAAAGACTGTAATTCACTTGAGAAATGACAGCGTGAGAGCGTAACCATGGCTGGGCAACCTTGAGAAGTACAATATGTTAAAGGAAGTTAGCAGTAATACTTGTTTTATTGGACAGCTTTATGTAGGCACTGAAGTGATTGGAATCTGGGAAAGGCAGAGATGAAGCTGAAATGCCCAGGGTTGCAAGGCCTTTTATTGGGTTAGTCAAAATATTAATGGAACTGTTTATGGCAGTGAAGTGAAAATGGGTGTCTTTTCCCTGATGCAGTGTCCCCTGGGTTTGTCTCTCCACCTTCGTTCTACTCTGTTCAGTATCCCTCTCTGAGTCTTTAGTTTTTCTGTTGTTCTGTCTCCTATGCTCTGCGCCCAGAGTTCTGGGAATCATTTTGAATGTTCTACAAGTTGAAACTCCCAGCTAGTTTTAACTGCTCAACCTAGAGTGGAGACTGCCATTTGACAATCAATCAAAAACTTTCTATATCATACTGTAGATTATGTCAGTTGGAAAGAAACTATTGCTATAACAAGTAATGGTCATAGTGACTCCTACACCCCTTGTCTTCTCCTGATGTGATGTCAGGGTGCATCTTAACTATGAGGTAGATAAATCCTTTCTATAAAGCATGGACATAAATCAATAATCAAATTTCCTTTACCTATGCTGCCCAAATGATAAAGCATAATTTGTTTTCTTCACGGATTTTTCTTTTCCTCCAGTACAAACTTTCTCACCAGTTCTTTTCTTTTAGTGCTGTAGCAAGAAGTAAGCTTCCAATAAATGTTAATGTGTTGTTAATTTCTGCTATTGCTAATTCTTATTTTAACAAGTGGGGCTGGTGTGAGGAGCATCATTACTAGCAGCTGGTCTGGGGCTAGGGGGCTTGGGTCTAGGTAAAGATGGGACTCAGCGGATGGAAACAAATTATCAGTATTGAGAGTGAACATTCAGAACAGTGAATACAGAGGGCCTCCATTTATCAGTATTTATGTATCCCACATTTATGGACTTGGAGCTTATAGTTCAAAGAAACTAAAGGCCATTTCAGAGAATAACATTGCTCCAAACATTCCATATAGGGTACACTTTACATAATGGCAATGAGATTTAGAAGGCGTCAGAAAATAAAATCAGCACATGAAGAAAAAATGTTTAATTGAATATTCAAAATCAACAAAATAATAAGCAAAAAGTATTTTATGAATTTTTTCCCAAAATTATTCAATGCTGATTTGGTCTTCATCTGAGTTTGATAACTGGTAACCATTTCTGTCCTGTGTTGAGTAAAATCTCATTTGCTCAGTATCATTGGGTAATACCATGTTTTGTATGTGTGCATTTCCTCGGTAATTGAATACTACCCTTCTAAGGATCCGACTTCTAAAAAAAAGTTTAGATAAAACTTTTTTCACTTTATAATCTTCTAAAATTGAGTCCATTAAACACAGTTTATCATTTTCTTAACAACCAAGATTAATCTTGTGAATATCACTTATTGTATTTTGCTGAAATGCAATGATTTTTCTCTCGATGAGTTGTTTAAAGTGGTTTATATTCATACTAAATGATGCTGGATTGTTCTGTTTGAGGTTTGCTATTCTTGTTTTCCCCTTAGTTCTTCTCTTTTGTCAAATTGTGATGTTCTATTTACTATTCTTAGTGTATTCTCCCTTCTGGTTTCCTCATTATAATTTTGCATGGAATGAGAAACCAGATAACCAAGCATATTAAAAGTACAAATAGTAGTAAAGATAAATCAGTTCCCAGGAACTCTCCAATGAGTAAAGTTCATGAGCTTGCATGGTATTATATGTGTTGTGCAATTTTTCTTACACCTTTTAGGACTAACAACAATGCTCTAGAGAAATGACTTATATTTTCTACCTCTTAGCTAGTTCTTCATAATTCTAAGTCCACTGACTGTACTCCCCTTCAGGCACTCAGATTACTGTCAGTTTGATCATCAATAACATTTTCTCTTCTGGTTGTCCATGTCCAGTTCCCCTCTTTCTCTGCCCTCTTATATAATATTTCTCCCAGTTCTCATCTCTCCACACCATCTTGGTGAGACGTCAGAGGGTGACTGCTGATTTCTTTGGGGCATAATGTGGAAAAGAGGATGACTCAGGGGAATGTTAATAGGCACATGATGGAGCCAGAGCTCAAAAGTCCAGGCAATGGATCAAGCAGTGACCCTGGGGGAGGGAGTGTGTCCTATGTTCCCATATATACCAGAATGGTAGAAGAAGGCTCGTCTGGGCAGTTGTGGAGGTTGGAGCTGGACTCAGCTCTCATGTTTAGGCACTGCGTATAGTGGAACAGTGAGGGGTGCTCAACTGCTGGCACAGTGGAGACCCAGGGCACATGCTCACTGCTCTGCATCGGTCTTTAGGAGCTGCTTATGATTTGAGTGTGGAGAGAATGCAACTAACCTATCCACGTGCAAACCCTAGAGCAGCAACTAGCCCACAACTCTGCTAACAGGGTGCATTTCCCTGTTTCACTCTCTTTGATTCTTGAGGTCAGATCAGTATAGCTTGTGTGTCTATTTGGAAAACAGATTGGATAAGGGAAGAGCAAGTACTAAATATTTCATTTGTTGAGAAAACTCATAAAATACATGATGTTAACTGCTACCTAGACATTCATGACTTTCAAATCATTTCCAATCCAGAGAGCTATATATAATACAATTGAGTGCATTGATGCCTAAAATGTAGTATTCCAAAACTGACCTCCTTCTCCTTCCAGGCTCATTTATCTGGTGGCACCATGATCCACATCGTCACATAACCAAAAAGCTGAGAGTCTAATCCTTTTCTTTCTTTCTTTCCCTATATCAAATGGTCACTCAGCTCAGCAGCTCTGACTCATAAACACTTTTAATTGCTTTTCTTATTTTCAAATGCCACAACTGTGTAGAGATTGACATAACTTCTCCTCTGTATTATTATCTTAAGTTTTAAACTAATTTCTCCTTCTTTTACGTGATCTTAAAATGTACCTTCTCTTACAGTATCTGGTCATGCTGATACATTGTTAAAATATTTGTTAACAAGACTAAAATTAATGAAAGTGAAAGCGACTCAGTTGTGTCCGACTCTTTGTGACCCCATGGACTGTCCATGGAATTCTTCAGGCAAGAATACTGGAGTTGGTAGCCGGTCCCTTCTCCAGGGGATCTTCCCAATCCAGGGGATTGAACCCAGGTCTCCTGCTTGGGAGACAAATTCTTCACCACTAAGCCACCTGGTAAGCCTCAAAATTAATGAGGTTGTTAAATCAAATGAAAACACAATTAATCCTGATGGTATCAAGAGTGTGCACAATTCTGTTCGTGGTTGGGTTAAGACTTACTATGTAACATATATAATATATATGTGTTTGGTGGGTCAGTAAGTATTATCATATAAATAAAATATAGCTAACAGTGTAAATATACAAGCTTGAATGAAGCTTACTGCAAATTCTAGAATTATGAATCCTAAATAACAACTGCAATTGAAACTGTTAAAAGACTAATCAATATTAGGACAAACATAGTTTCTCCAATCAAGTGAATTAATGGATGACTTGCTGTGATACTTTTTGAATATTACAAATATCAGTCAGTCAGTTGTAGAGCAAAAACTACTGATTAAGTAACAGCCTGATAGTTTTGAGAGGGGAATTGGTGGTAAAAGCATGCAAGTGAGACTCCAGTTTTATGTCAGAGGCCAGTAGTTGCTGGTCTTGTTTACAATGGAACTTCTGATTTCTTAATTTCATTGAAAATTCTTTTCCTCAATCCACGATCTAGGTTCCATATGTATGGTCTTCAGTAATTGTTGGAGTTTGCTGTGTATAGGCTAGGCACTAGACTGGCATACTGTGGAAATAATGATGGGTTAGCTGATAAGGTCTTTGTCCTCAAGCTTAAACCTTCTTTAAAAACTGTTGAAACCATTATTTCAAATAAGAATTAAAAGAGTAACAACATGTTTCTGTAAACGCAGTACAATTGTTGTCCATATATGTAAAGTCCTTTCCCCAAAAGATAAGGCCTAAAATCCAGTTAGCCCTATACCATCTCTGAGTGATATTTATTCCTGTTTTATTTTAGTCACAATTCTACCTTGACATATTTAAAATGATGGCATTTAAACATGTATAATATCATATATGAAACGAGTCGCCAGTCCAGGTTCGATGCACGATACTGGATGCTTGGGGCTGGTGCACTGGGACGACCCGGGGGGATGGTATGGGGAGGGAGGAGGGAGGAGGGTTCAGGATGGGGAACACATGTATACCTGTGGCGGATTCATTTTGATGTATGGCAAAACCAATACAATATTGTAAAGTTAAAAAATAAAATAAAATTAAATTAAAAAAATAAAAAAAAATAAAATGATTAAATTGCAAGTTAACTGTCAACAACAAATTTATATAAATTGTTAGAGGAAGAGAGAAGAAAGAGAGAAAGTGGCTGATAAAAATAAATAAAATGAAAAAATATATATGTCAAGAACAAAGAAGAATATAACCCCTATAGTCTTCGTTTCTGCAAATGGTCATGAGGATATAATTGGTATTTTTATTTTCTTCATTTTCTATTTTATGTTTCCTTTTTCCCTAAGCCAGCACCTTAGTTAGTTTTTTCTTAATTTTTTTTTTAACCTGGATTGGTTGGGGTAACTTCAAGTCAATCCTGAAGAATGAGGGACCTTGACAGTCCTGCTTGTGCTGGGTTGTTCTAGTCTTCCATAAACTTTTACCACTGGGCATGCTAAAAGAAAGGAGATGTGCTTCTCCACTTTCTTTGTGTAGCACAAAATATTGCTCCTTGATAATCAAGAATAATTACTCAAACGTAATAATAACTCTGCTTTTCTCTCTTTTCTATTTATTTCATGACTTAAACTGCCTAAAATGCTTGTAAGGGTCATACAGTTGTATCAACCTCAAATTTAGCAAAGCTAATAATTTGGTCCCTTCCAGAAGTATTCTTTCCTTGGGTATTAAGACAGTTAAACCCAAAAAACCTAAAGTTGTGCATTGTGATGGAAAACTTTTGTTTTGCAATTACATGTAATGTTAAGATGTGCTGCTCCCACCAGACCTAATAGCATATCCAGTTCTCCAGTGGGAGAACACTCTGACTTTTCAAGGTGTTCCCTCCAAGCTGATGCTATAACTGGGTCTTCAATAATTCAGTATATTGTTCTGTGAAGTCATCTGATTTTTCATGATGATGCATGAAAATAGCAGAAAATATCACAGGTGTCAGCTGATAACTTCACTTTTTTTTTGATCATAAAATTCAGTCTTGGGTCAGAAGAAAATCTTTTTGAAATAACATCAGTTCTGGAATATAGTAATAGAATAGAAACAGAGGCATTTCATAAGATCACAGACAGAGTTACAGATAGAATGGTGGTCTTTATTTCAATGTAGACCAAATGTTCTTCATAATGAGAGGAGTTTAAAACAATCATCTTGCCAGCAGATGGCTGGATAGTTGTTCTAGATGTTTCATCATGGTTCTCCATGTTTGGAAGAAAGAGTACTCAGAGTACCAGATAAACAGTGGTAATAAGAAAGCTATGCTGTTATCCCATCTATTGCCTCTACACGTATCACCATAGCCACTTTTACATGGCGTCACAGATTAAATATTGGAGTGGCAGTGAAATTGTGATGACTGACATTCACAGGATGGCTCCCCCTCCCATTTGTTTTGTAGTGACCTCTGATAAGTATTTCTGTGCACAAAAATGCAATAGAAGTATTTTACCACTTTGTGTCTATTCTGTGAAGTCATTGATCTTGTACACTTTTCTAAGACCCTTGCCACCTAGCCAGCTTCTGCCCATCAATCAATATGGATCCATACTTCAGACCATCTCCTCTTCTACAAGGAGTAGATGATTAGATATACCACTCAAAGTTCTTTCATTTGATGGTTACTCTTCACATTGTCTTTGAGAGCCACCAAGAGTGTGGGATTTGGATCCACATTGCCTTTATTCATATTGCCATTGCTTTTGAAGTTTATTAGGTTGATAACTATCATAATTTGTTGTATTTTTTAAAGAAATATTTCTATTGTTATTTTGGTGGTTGAATAGAGTGGAATAGGTATTTTAAATTTGCTACCCTCTAGCACAGGAAACTGCTCACTATTATGTGGCTGCCTGGATGAGAGGGGCGTGTGGGGAGAATAAATACATGTATATGTATGGCTGAGTTCCTTACTGTTCACCTGAAGCTATCACAACATTTTTAATTGGCTATACTTCAAGATAAAATAGAAAGTTTAAAAAAATCTGTTATCTTTCTATGTGTATATATACTATTAAGCAAATTTATTTTATATACTTTGTGGTTAAAAGAAGAGTGAAATACATTGATTTCATTTTAAAATCCATTTCACTTTGCCTTACTTTAAGAGGACTTTGAGAAAATTAAGTTTCCTTTTTTGAAGAACTCACAAAAAAGGATTCCATTTTAGAATATTTCACAAAATGTCAACGGAGTAAGTACAGCAAAATGCCTTCAATTTCGTCAATGATAAGTAATATGTCAGGTAAAATGTCTGAGTGTATGAAATGTCTTGTAGAAAGATACTGACCTCCAGTGTGTGCATTGTGCTCGCAGGGATACATTCTAGCTGGTTTGATTTTTTCTTATTTGTCAACTGCATGACAGCTTTAAATCATGGAACACATCAGTTAGACTCAGGTTTTAGTATATGATATTATTTGAAGATGGTGGTTTCACAAATTGCATGAAAATCAAAATGGAGTGTTTTATTCTGTGATACAGATAATCTTACCCTAATTTTTTTTTAATGCTTATTAAATTGTCTATACAGCTTTCAGAAAACAACACTAAACTATTAAAGGGGGAAAAAAAAACCCTTAATGATGTCTTCTGTTTTCATAAAGACTTTTTGGTTGACTATCATTTATGAAACACCTTGATAAGAAAGATCTGCAGTTGTTAGAATGTACATTTCTTTGTACAAATAGTAGTAAGTTGAAGAGACATTTTCAATAATTAGATACAATTTCAGTATTGATATGAGCTTGCCAATGCCATTCATATTAGGTATATAGTAAATGAACACTATACAATTTGTTCTGCTGAAATGCATGTTTCTTTAATGTGGATTAGCTTATATGTAATTGGCAGTCGGGGATGATGTTGGCATAACATGGAGGATGTGTCATTTTAAGTTCCACAATATTAATATTTTATAGTCATCAGATATAAACTTTTTCACAGTTGAGGAAAAAACCTTAGCAATAAGGAAGACTTTAAGAAAACAGATGACAAATACTTTAGAGTGACTTCCTTTCATCTGAGAAAGCAGCTTTCTTCTATAGTGCCTTCAAAAATGGGATAATTTCTGCCATGAGATGCTTTTGGGGGAAGCTGCAAATGCAGGAGCAGCAGCTGAGGACACATTGCTCCCATGTTAAAAAAGGTAAATAAGACGTGTACTCCTGGATTGAATTTTTAATTTTTATATGATTGAACTCTATTGGAAATGAATTCTGCAGGAATTTACATCTCAAAGTAGGAAGCACAAGCCCAAGGGTATAAGATTGAAAAGGATGCACTGAGGATGATTTTAGGTGCAAATACCAGCAGTGTGCCATGAGCATCTGTGCTCATGGATTTAACAGAACTGTGATTATTTTTGCCTTCTGATTTTACTGGTCTGCAACAACCTTGTTTTCCCCCAATGAGGTTTTTCAGGAAGGCGATTTTGCCATAGACCAGAAATGTCTGTACTTGAACTAGGAATACCGGAGTGAAGGGGTGCAAATAGTGCAGGCAGCAGAGATTTGTAAGTTGGCAAAGCATTGTAGCCAGTTCATCTAATAGGCCTTTGTATAGCTAAATGAGATTATGTGTGTACAAGTGCTTTATAAATTTAAAATCATTTTCCTTTCTCTTAGAAAATCTCTCAAGACTAAAAACCTTTGAAAACCCTTTTTTGCCACTTTTTATTCAACAAACCTTTAGATAGTGCTACCTCTGTGTGAGATACTTTGCTAGATGCTGAGGGTAAAATAAATAAAATTATCATGGCCCTGACCTTGTGGAGCTTATTGTCCAGTGGGGAAGATGACATTAAGTATTAGAACCAAAGACATTATTGTTTAATTAAAAGCTATGAAGGAAATGAACATGTGATATGAGAGTACCTAGCGAGGCATTTTGATCTTGAGTGTGGCATTAAGGAAGTCTCCTTTGAGGAAAAGATTCTCATGAATTGGATTAACCTGAATAGGAATTAATTATGTGAGTGTGTGCATATGCATGCATGTGTGTTTATGTGTGTGTGTACATGTGTGAAAGCTAATTCCTGACGGGGTCCAGGCTTATTCCAGACAAGGAAGCAGTGTGCACAGAGGTCCTAGAGCAGAAAAGAGGACTGATGCTTGTGGATTTGAGAGAAGGCCAATGTGCCTGTGATCCAGGGAAGGGTAGAGTATGAGAGGTATGGCCTAGACCTGACAAAGCCTCATGGTTGGTGGTAACGTTGGGCTTAAGTCCAGGAAACACGGAACTTACTGATGAATTTTAAATTGTAAAATCAGACTTGCATTCGGAAAAAAATATTCCTTGCTGCTAAGAAGAACAGGATAAAGAGGTAAGAGAGAGCTTGTGGAGTCCAATTGTATTGTAGTAATCCAAGAACATTTCTTTGAGGGCACCATGCTATCCCTGTCACTTGGGAATAGGATGATGGCAGTGGAAATTTGCAGATGTGGGAACTTAAAAGCTGAATCAACTGGACAAGCTACTTGGCATGTTAGGTGTTGGGGAAGGCAATAAATATCACATCTATGTTCCTACCTTCAGAAGCTGAATGATAGCAGTTCGATTCACTTACTTGAGCACTAGATTTTGAGGAAAAGATAATGAATTTGAGCCCTAATGTGTTGTGTCTGATACATCTTGGAGATTCCCAAGTGAAGATGTTGAGTAGTACATTGGATAAATAGGTTGAGTTCAGAGGAATGGTTTTGTCTGAGTTAAGGTATGAATTTGTGAAACATCTGTATTAATTGCTAATTGAATTCATGAGCACTGATGATATTGCTGATGGAGAAAGTATAGATGGGAAAAGACAGGTTGAATTTCAAGATTCCACTAAGAGCAACATAGAACTACTGCAGAGGAGACTTTGAATGAATATAGAAATAGGAAGAAGGTATGACATGGTTGGAGCCAAGTGAAGTGAGTAGTATTTCAGGAGCTCTCGCTCCCTTTTCCTGCTGATGGGATGCATTCAAGTAAAAGTAACAGAGAAGATAATTTACAAAGTAGTTTTCCTGTGTCTTAGACTCTGGACAGAAATTTGCAATGTGTAAGGTCAAAGGAGCTCAGTACAGACTTGATTTGTGACCCATGTAGGAAATCGACGTTTTAGCATTTCTGTGAGAATCATGCTCAATAAGATGGCCTTCTGATGCACAGGTGTGCTCCCTCAGGCATTCTATAGATAGCAGGGCTGCATTCCAGCAGAGTGCCTTTCTGGATGCAGTATGCCTTTATAAGGCTAACCACTATGAACAAACATTAGACATAGGGAGAAAACAGTTACTGAATATAGACATGTTCTGAAATAAAGAAAGGAAAATGTTTAGTCACTGTTGTCCCCCCATCTAACACTGGTCATGTGGCTGTACTTGGTATTCATGAATTCTTTCTCCCAATATCCATTCCATGTTCTTTTTTCTTACCCCAGTACCTTAGCTGGTTAGATTTCTTTACCTGTAAAGTGATTTAAAACTTTAATTGCTGAAGGGTTGGTACTGTTAGTAAGTAGGCTTTTCTGCATTGGGTTACTGGAGTAACCTATTGACTTCACTCACTGGGCTTTTTTTTTTTTTTTTCAGATTTTGTGCATACTTCTCCCTCTCTTCATTGTTTAGAAGCAACACAATTTCCCCTTAATAATCAGAGTCAATCTCCCTAGAAACAGAATTTTTTTTTTGCCATCTCAGTGGTGTAAAGAATCAGACATGGGGGGTTAGCAGTCTCAGCCTCTAGTTATAAGGAAGTTTTGTCTATTTCCTAGTGGAAGTATTCCTTTCTAGGGAACCATGACAGCCAAAACAGCAGAGCACAGAGATGTTAGGACCTGGGAAGCAAACCCTCTGCAGGTAGGTTATTAAAGGATAATAGTGAAGGGAATCACCTTCACTTCCACCACCTATTCCCAGAAACCATGTTTAATTTCCTGGTTCAGAGCATGTATTGCATTTCAGGACAGGACTTAAGGCAGACATTTTGATGCATTATACAGACCCCCTCTTCAGAAATAAAATATTCATTCTCAGCAACTGGGGCTGCGATTGGCAGAGAGCTTTCAGCTCTTCAGCTTTCAGCTCTTTTCAGGGTTTCTTCAGCTCAAGAGGTCCTGGTCTCCTTCCTAGGGCCTGCTGCGCTGCATGAGTAGTTAACAGGCAGGTGTTAAGGCCCATCCCCCTGCCCCAAATTCTGGATGGTCTCATCATCAGTTCTCTCTGCAGGGTTAGCTGAGGCTTCCATTCAGCCTATATCGCAGCTTCTGTTTCTGTTCAACCCTGCTTCCTTCCATCTCCTCCACAGAATTTAATCCCAAGACCCCTTATGCTAATCACCTTCTCAGGGTCAGCTTCCTGAGGAACCAAACCTATAAGAGACTGTCTCCCACAAGCTAACCCAGCTGACCGTGTGACCTAGTCTTCAGTGGGCTGCTTCAGTGC
Organism: Bos grunniens; assembly: GCF_055505025.1. Taxonomy (NCBI): domain Eukaryota; kingdom Metazoa; phylum Chordata; class Mammalia; order Artiodactyla; family Bovidae; genus Bos; species Bos grunniens. Next base: position 1,686,686 of record NC_141176.1, on the reverse strand, counting down.
TCCATCAGTTGGGTTGTCAGGGATAGACCAGTGAATCCTGTGGGTATATGCTAATTCCCCTTCTCCTTTTGCTGAGTAATGTATTGCCTTGTCAGAAGCAATTGTATGTGGCATCACATGAGGGAAGAAGACATTCCCTAAGCCTGTATTGCCAGTACTGGTCTGGCAGAAGTACGTGGGCATGGAAGGCACAGTCTGACTGGGCACACACTGGATCAATGCCTCTTCCCCCGTGGAAGACATCCAGTGTAAGCAATCAGTTACCAAGGGTCTGGCTGGGTTGCCTAGGGAATAGAGCCACATTGAGGGCTCTGCTTCTCAAGGGAGGGATGTACAGTGCATTTTAATTAAGCTTACATTGTTCAAAATATGTTCAGAATGTCCCTTTTGAATGTTTTCAGAGCTCTTACAGACATATATATTTTTCTTTTGCCCCAAACATTGCTGCTTATATTGAGTATGCAGTACCTTTGTAGATATTATATACAGTATCTTCTATACCTCTGATAGAAATATTCCTTCTATTTTATATTGTTTTATCACTCATTTTCAACAATCTTTGCTGATTACCAACTGCTTTTGGACATTCCTTAATTTTGACTGATCTGCATGTGATCAGAATAGCATGAAAGAACTATGCACTGCCCAAACAGGAATTATACACCAAAGCAGTGGATTTGTGAGAACTCTTTTTCTTCTGTATATTTTTCTGAATTTTTGAAATTTATATTAATGAGCAGGTATCATTTAGAGTGAGAAAAATATGACCTATCCCTCCCCAGACGGAAAAAAAGAAAGAAAGCTGTTCTTTTCTTATGTAGTATATTACGTTCTAAAACATTTAAAATGATACTTTAAAAAGATGGCTTTCCTTTTTCTTCTTTTCCAACTGGAGCTCCTGGTAGCAATTTACCATCTGTGTGTGCAGGTGTGTTTGAGAACAGCATGGGAACAACAGTTCTTACCACACTCTGCAGTATGACATTTGGATACTTTTATTAGTTTTATTATGTTTCTGGGTATTCCCATCAGTTGCTAGGAGGTAAAATGCTTCCATTATATTTATTAATTACCTAGGCAATGATTTAAGAATATGTTCACATCTTTTTCATCCTTTTCATGAAATGGTATATAATTTTTATCTTGCCTTAGCACAAGGCAATTACTTGCTTACTTTTTACCTCAATTACTGAAATCAATATTCATTTACTTTATAATTTAATAAATAATAAAAAGACTATATACTGGATTTACTATACACAGCCCTTCAGGGGTGCATAATTTCAATATGACATCTTTCCTTTTTCCCACAATGGTTTTGTGAATCAATCAATCATCAATGGATATTCATCAGGAGGCATTCCTAGGAAAGTGACAGGTTGAACTTTTCATAAATTTCAGTTTTATGTGACTAAAGCATGAATTGAATGAATTTACTGCAGTTTTAAACTTGTAGTAAGAAAAAATCTCCATTACTATGGCTAAAGGCTGAATAGGTTAAGGCTTCCTACAAAATATCAGTATCAGATGGATTCTGAACAGTTTCATCAATTAATCAAGGCTGAAGATTTCTTTACTTGATCTTTTAGAATGGTTTTAATAGCATACGTAGTTCACTAAACATGTGCGTGTGTGCTCAGTCACTTCAGTCGTGTCCAACTCTTTGCGACCCTATGGACCATAACCTGCCAGGCTCCTCTGTCCATGGAATTCTCCAGGCAAGAATACTGGAGTGGGTTGTCATGCACTCCTCCAGGGGATCTTCTCAACCCAGGGATTGAATCTGCATTTTCTGTGGCTCTTGCATTTCAGGCAGATTCTTTACCACTGGGCTACCTGGGAAGCCTTCATCAAGCACACTCTATCTCTTTTTCAAACTAATAGTTGAGTAGTCACTGACTTCAAGTAATTCAGGAAAGATGGAGATTTCTTCTAGCTTCCAAATGCTATGATTTGGGAAATTTCGATTGCCAGCACAACCTTGCTATGGAATCAAGGACTACCTATGGTTACAAAAGAGAACATTTTTTCATCTGTCTTATTCACTGCAGGGTATTTGATCTCTTTGAAGGTTCTGTGTGAAATGTAGCTACCCCATCATATTTTTAAAAGACACAATTGGCTACACCCTGCCATAGCAATTGTATTTTCCTTTTGAAAGCCCTAAAGTTTCTGGGACTTGATAGACTTGAGTAACTAAAAAATAAACGATTCCCCCATCCTGAGATTCCTTTCATAAAAAGTGAAATTGCATTAACTCCTTGTTCGGTTGAGCTCTGTGGGCACAAAGACACCTGAATCACATCATCCAGCTGAAACTAGCTTTTTTGTCCTTGTCTGGGGTAAGGGGGTTGATGAACAGTTGTTTTGTTTCCAGAAAGCAGGAGAACTGCTTTGGTGAACTGGTGTATAGGAAAGTACAATGCACTGCAACATTTCTTTAGGTTCAGAGGAGTTATGCCTAGTTCTAAAAGGATTCATCAGTTCAGTTCAGTTCAGTCTCTCAGTCATGTCTGACTCTTTGTGATCCCATGAATCACAGCATGCCAGGCCTCCCTGTCCATCACCAACTCCCGGAGTTCACTCAGACTCACGTCCATTGAGTCAGTGATGCCATCCAGCCATCTCATCCTCTGTTGTCCCCTTTTCCTCCTGCCCTCAATCCCTCCCAGCATCAGAGTCTTTTCCAATGAGTCAACTTTTCGCATGAGGTGGCCAAAGTATTGGAGTTTCAGCTTTAGCATCAGTCCTTCCAAAGAACACCCAGGACTGATCTCCTTTAGGATGGACTGGTTGGATTTCCTTGCAGTCCAAGGGACTCTCAAGAGTCTGCTCCAACACCATAGTTCAAAAGCATCAATTCTTTGGCGCTCAGCTTTCTTCACAGTCCAACTCTCACATCATACATGACCAATGGAAAAACCATAGCCTTGACTAGACGGACCTTTGTTGTTAAAGTAATGTCTCTGCTTTTCAATATGCTATCTAGGTTGGTCATAACTTTTCTTCCAAGGAGTAAGCGTCTTTTAATTTCATGGCTGCAGTCACCATCTGCAGTGATTTTGGAGCCCCCCAAAAATAAAGTCTGACACTGTTTCCTCTGTTTCCCCATCTATTTCCCATGAAGTGATGGGACCAGATGCCATGATCTTCGTTTTCTGAATGTTGAGCTTTAAGCCAAATTTTTCACTCTCCACTTTCACTTTCATCAAGAGACTTTTTAGTTTCTCTTCACTTTATGCCATAGGGTGGTGTTATCTGCATATCTGAGGTTATTGATATTTCTCCTGGCAATCTTAATTCCAGCTTGTGCTTCTTCCAGCTCAGCGTTTCTCATGATGTACTCTGCATAGAAGTTAAATAAGCAGGGTGACAATATACAGCCTTGTTGTACTCCTTTTCCTATTTGGAACCAGTCTGTTGTTCCATGTTCAGTTCAAACTGTTGCTTCCTGATCTGCATATAGGTTTCTCAAGAGGCAGGTCAGGTGGTCTGGTATTCTCATCTCTTTCAGAATTTTCCACAGTTGATTGTGATCCACACAGTCAAAGGCTTTGGCATAGTCAATAAAGCAGAAATAGATGTTTTCAGGAACTCTCTTGCTTTTTCCATGATCCAGCGGATGTTGGCAATTTGATCTCTGGTTCCTCTGCCTTTTCTAAAACCATTTTGAACATTTGGAAGTTCACGGTTCACATATTGCTGAAGCCTGGCTTGGAGAATTTTGAGCATTACTTTACTAGCGTGTGAGATGAGTGCAATTGTGCAGTAGTTTGAGCATTCTTTGGCATTGCCTTTCTTTGGCATTGGAATGAAAACTGACCTTTTCCAGTCCTGTGGCCACTGCTGAGTTTTCCAAATTTGCTTGCATATTGAGTGCAGCACTTTCACAGCATCATCTTTCAGGATTTGAAATAGCTCAACTGGAATTCCATCACCTCCACTAGCTTTGTTCATGATGCTAGAAGGCCCATTTGACTTCACATTCCAGGATATCTGGCTCTAGGTGAGTGATCACACCATCGTGATTATCTGGGTCATGAAGATCTTTTTTTGTACAGTTCTTCTGTGTATTTTTGCCATCTCTTCTTAATGTCTTCTACTTCTGTTAGGTCCATACCATTTCTGTCCTTTATCAAGCCCATCTTTGCATGAAATGTTCCCTTGGTATCTCTAATTTTCTTGAAGAGATCTCTAGTCTTTCCCATTCTGTTGTTTTCCTCTATTTCTTTGCATTGATCACTGAGGAGGCTTTCTTATCTCTCCTTGTTATTCTTTGGAACTCTGCATTCAGATCCTTATATCTTTCCTTTTCTCCTTTGCTTTTCACTTCTCTTCTTTTCACAGCTATTTGTAAGGCCTCTTCAGACAGCCATTTTGCTCTTTTGCATTTCTTTTCCATGGGGATGGTCTTGATCCCTGTCTCCTGTACAGTGTCATGAACCTCCATCCATAGTTCATCAGGCACTCTATCTATCAGATTTCATCCCTTAAATCTATTTTTCACTTCTACTGTATAATCATAAGGGATTTAATTTAGTTCATACTGAGTGGTCTAGTGGTCTTCCCTACTTTCTTCAATTTCAGTCTGAATTTGACAATAAGGAGTTCATGATCTGAGCCACAGTCAGCTCCTGGTCTCGTTTTTGTTAACTGTATAGAGCTTCTCCATCTTTGGCTGCAAAGAATATAATAAGTCTGATTTTGATGTTGACCATCTGGTGATGTCCATGTTTAGAGTCTTCTCTTGTGTTTTTGGAAGAGGGTGTTTGCTATGACCAGTGCGTTTTCTTGGCAAAACTCTATTAGTCTTTGCCCTGCTTCATTCCATATTCCAAGGCCAAATTTGCCTGTTACTCCAGGTGTTTCTTGACTTCCTACTTTTGCATTCCAGTTCCCTATAATGAAAAGGACATCTTTTTTGGGTGTTAGTTCTAAAAGGTCTTGTAGGTCTTCATAGAACTGTTCAACTTCAGCTTCTTCAGTGTTACTCATTGGGGCATAGACTTGGATTACTGTGATATTGAATGGTTTGCCTTGGAAATGAACAGAGATCATTCTGTTTTTTTTTTTTTTTGGAGAGAAGGTTTACATTTTATTTTAAGCATGAATCTGAAAATACATAATTATTAGAATTCCCCCTTTATACTTTTCATTGTACATAATTTGGAAAACAATAAGGTTTAACAGGTTATTTTAGCTTGGATTCTATTATCTTCATGTGGTGTACTTCTTGTTTAAAGAACTTTTTGTTTTCATCTTCCATTCTGTTTTTTGGAGGAACTATACAAACTAAATATATTTTGTCCATAATTTCCGAGACAGCAAAAGAGACACTGATGTACAGAACAGTCTTATGGACTCTATGGGAGAGGGAGAGGGTGGGAAGATTTGGGAGAATGGCATTGAAACATGTAAAATATCATGTATGAAATGAGATGCCAGTCCAGGTTCAATGCACGATACTGAATGCTTGGGGCTAGTGCACTGGGACAACCCAGAGGGATGGTATGGGGAGGGAGGAGGGAGGAGGGTTCAGATGGGGAACACATGTATACCTGTGGCGGATTCATTTTGATATTTGGCAAAACTAATACAATTATGTAAAGTTTAAAAATAAAATAAAATTAAAAAAAAACACAAGATAATCCTTAATGCAATTAAAAATTGAATACATGCCATTCTGTTGTTTTTGAGATTGCATCCAAGTACTGCATTACAGACTCTTTTGTTGACCATGATGGCTACTCCATTTCTTCTAAGGGATTCCTGCCTGCAATAGTAGATATATGGTCATCTGAGTTAAATTCACCCATTCCAGTCCATTTTAGTTTGCTGATTCCTAGAATGTCGATGTTCACTCATGCCATCTCCTGTTTGACCACTTCCAATTTGCCTTGATTCATGGACTTGACATTCCAGGTTCCTATGCAATATTGCTCTTTACAGCATCAGACCTTGCTTCTATCACCAGTCACATCCACAACTGGGTATTGTTTTTGCTTTGGCTCCATCCCTTCATTCTTTCTGGAGTTATTTCTCCACTGATCTCCAGTAGCATATTGGGCACCTACAGACCTGGGGAGTTCCTCTTTCAGTATCCTATCATTTTGCCTTTTCATACTGTTCATGGGGGTCATATCTGTTCAAAAGGTCAAAAGGATTCATATCTGTTATTAACATATTCTTCATGAGGTCTTTAATCAAACTATGGCAGGTCTACAGTAGAAATTTTACGCAATTTGCTTTTGAATGGATACAAAGGATTTTAAATGCCAGATCAAGTAAGTATTAGAGTCAAAATAGACTGTTCCAGATTTTTACCCAAATAGAACCCCTGGCATCAGTTTCATTGGCTTAAACTGGGCTACTGTTGGTGAAAATGAAAAGCAGACCAGAAGACATCAAACCAGATCTCATTTTCAAATATACAACTCTCTGGTGCTCTGCTGTAGCAACCTGGGACCTCAAATAAATTATAAGTTAAGGGAGAGAATATGTAATTATGTCTCTGTGGGCTTACGAGTCTGTTCAGTTAGTGAAATTTTGCTTTTCTAAAATAAGCCTTCCTACAAGGTAGGCTTTTAGAAGTGTTAGGTAGTTAGAATAGGGAAAAAGAGTCCAGAATGGCGGTGGCTAAAAGATAAGGAAGAGAAAAGCCCTCAAAATTAGAACAAAGGAAGGTCCGAGGACCGGAGTGAGGACCTCAGGTAAAACACTCTTGGATGGCCCAACTTACATAGGACAGGCCCAGGGCAAAAAACATATAAAAAGAGGAGCCAAAGCTAGATCTCTCTCTCTGTCTCTCCCCAGTGCTCTGGGGCGCTCTTCTCTTTGCATCTTTGGATTGACGTGCCCTCACGCCTTGAAGATGGATTTTCCTGCTATCTTCTAAATAAAATAGAGCTGTAACACCGAGCTGTAACACTGATTTGTCTAAGAGCTATAACACGGTCCATTTGAGACCTGAGAGCTATAACATGGTCTGTCCAAGACCCGAGAGCTGTGACAAGCCAAGGGGCCTTTAATGTCTGCACTCCAAATTTTTGTTGTGACAAGACAAAAACCAAGGGACATACACTCGAGTGACAGAAGCTTTTGCTCGAGCAAATTGCAGCATTCTATTCTTGTGAAAAATCATATCACTACCCTTTATCTTCCCCTTTTGTAAATGAAAGATTTTTCTTTAATTGGCAAGCAAACATAGGAGTTTCAGTTAATATTCTTCTTAATGATGTCTTTAAAATTTTAAACAATATCTTTTATCACAAGATTATGAATTGGGGGAGGCATTTAAATTGAGTGATTCACTGACAATGTGCTAATAAATGTTGGTATTCAAAACAATGTAAACAATAAAGAAAGTTATTTTAGGACATACACTTGTGAGAGGAGGGTGGTGAGCTGCAGAGTGGATGCTAATTATAGTGGTTGATCCAATAAGATAACCACAGAGTTGCAAACATCGTTTCTCAATAGGAAAGCACAGAATTTGACTCTGACTACTGCTCCCAAATATGAGGCACTGCAGGGATGTGGGGGTGGGGCCCTTGGGAGGTTTCTTTGTGGAGCATTCAAAGTCATAAAGAAACACAACAAAAGCTATTAACCTTCAAAATGGCTTTTAAAATGCCGTATAATTCAACCTTACTTTGTGCTGTTAACATCACACAAAGAATATCTGAAAACAATTTGCATGGTTAAGTGAAAAAAAGAGGAAAGATACCTAAAGGAAAAAATGAGATGTGGGTACAAAGGTTTTTGGATGAGATTTAAAAGGGGGGGGGGGGAGAATGAAGAAGCTGGCAGAAGGAACCTATATCCTCAGCAAAGCCTTGGACTCACTGTTTACACAAGAGGCGCAGAAATATTTTGGGTCTTATATCCAAAGACTGCAAATGTGAAACCACCCAGAAAGGTATGATGACACTGTTGTCTATATCACTCTGACTGCTTCTACAGTTGTGGATATCATAAGTACAGCCAAAAATCAATCTGAATATTGTGAGGATTTCAGCAGGCTATAGTGAGGAAATGCAGATAGTTGAATAGATGGAGTTGAAGATTATTCCCAAAGTCATTTATAGTGTTACATATGCAGAGACAGAAAATATACAAGAAAAGAAATATTGGCTAGCAAATCAGATAATTATATATGTATATATATATATATATATTTTTTTTTTTAAACCACATTTTAAAAAGAAATGTCACTATTGTTTTTGGTTCTAGTGTGTGTGTGCTAGGCTGCTTCAGTTGTGTCTGACTCTTTGTGACCCTAAGGACTGTAGCCCACCAGGTTCCTCTGTCTATGGATACTGGAGTGGGTTGCCGTTTCCTCCTCCAGGGGATCTTCCAGACCCAGGGATTAAACCTGTGTCTCTTATTTATCCTGCATTGTCAGGTGGGTTCTTTACCACTAGTGCCGCCTGGGAAACCTAGTGATTAGTTCTAGTAATCCCTGTATTAAGTGTTAGAAATAGAATGAGGCAAGCTTGACTCTGGGTAAAAATGATCGTTAGTAAAAATCTTTGCCCTCTCTCTAGTCTCTTTTTTCTGCTCATGGGTCTTCTACTTGGGCTTTTATTTTTAAGCACCCAGAATCGTCAAAGTGTCCAGGTCAGTTCCAGCTCTCACCTGTAGGGTTTATGTCTCTCCATGTTACAAGATTTGGGGAGGGTTGAAGAAGATCCTCCCTTGTGGGCCTTGGTTCTTGGTGAATACACAAAGAATCTGAGGTCTTACCAATGGCAAAAACAAACTTATTAAAAAAGAACAGAAAGAATACCTCAAGGGAGAGGTGGGCCAAGTCAAGGGAGGCACTGGTGCTGCAATGATGATATACAGAGTTTTCCAGGCAGAGTTATTATGTATTCATCTAAGTGGGCATGGACTGACAGTTTTGATTGACAGTTGTTAGTTACATAATAACAGGCTCTATGGTGCAAGTCTTTCCCATAATTCAGTCTGGGCTCCAGCTGCCTAAGGTCACTTGAGGACAGAGCTGTGCATCAAAGGCACCATGTGCTGTAGATGAAGAAGCCCCTGTGGTTAGTTTGCATCCACTATGTGCCTAGGATGCATCCACCTGAGTTGGAAAAGTCTGTGGTTATTTTGTAGCCTATCTGTGAGCTTTCCTGGGCTACAATGGGGCCTGTCTGTGGTGGGGTTTAGAAATCAGCTTGAATCTTTTTCAGCATCTCTTGCCTAAGTTCCTACCTAACATTCAACCTCCTTGTATTCAAGCCTTCTCTCACTCTTATTCATTCAATTCTTTCATGCATAAAATGAATATATATTTCTATATATTCTTCCTTCTATTTACTTTATTCTCAAAGTTACCAGTATTTTTTCCCATTCCTTTTGATTCATAACAATCAGCTAACATGGTACACTAATACACCAAAAGGCATTATTGCATGTTGATGGATTAGTGTTTTGTGCCTCCCAGGGAGTTCTTGAAGATATGGCCTTATTCTATAATTCCAAAATGTTGATAACAACTTCAATAATGGAGGAACTGGCTTTGAGCAATAGTCAGCTCAAGTCACATGTATGGCAATTAATCCTACCAAAATGTGAAGTAGCCTGAAGATTAAGCTTGAGAAGATTCTTATGGGAATCTAGATCTTGGAATTTTCTTGTTGATTGTTGTTGTTGTTGTTCTGTTGGATGTAGTAAAGGTGGTTCCAAAACTTCCTAATGGAAGCTTATGGTTATAGGACATGCCTAGTCCAATTTACTCTTAAGTGTGTACAGTTATGCTTTTTAGTCTGAGAATTTCAGAAAATCTTAATAAAAAGAGCTCTGAAGAAAAAAAAATATGGAAGAAATAATCAAATAAGACAAGATAAGCAGGTGACATGGTAGGTGGAATGTCAGACAAGAAACCCAAGTTGTGGCTCTAGCTCATTTATGGCAAATCTGGTCTATCCCTTAACCTCTCTGAGTCACATTCCTCAATTATAAGGCAAGGTGGTTGTTGATGCTTCTCTGCTGGCACCCTGATGCTCCATCGACTAAGAAAACCACTGGTTTAGATGACCTCTTATACTTTTCCAGCTGCTCCAAACCTCATAGCTTTCAATTATACTTTCCTATTAGAAAGTAAAACTGTGATTCAGTAGGGTAGCTCTGTTTTATTGATGAGAGGTTCTTTGCAATCAGACACCCTTGTTTTCTGCGACATATCTTTTACTTGGAATCCTATGGTTGAACTTCTGACAGAATTTCTAGAATTAAAGTTCTCCAAGGTATAAAATGAATGCAGGTTTATTATTTTTTTTCCTCCTAGAGACTAACTTCTTTCTCCTTGGATGCACATAAACAAGGGATGCCAACTTTCCTTTTGCTTGAGGAGTGATTGATTGCTCTGTAGAAAGGGAGGTGGGGGCTTTCAGGTGCCAAAGCTCTTCTTGAAAGTCTCACCTCATATCTCTTTAACACAATTGTGGATGGACCAAGTGGGCCTTCACTTGGGGCTTCTCTTTATTTCAGGGCAACATCATATATCTTGTTTTTGCACAGCTTCAAGACCAAAGAAAGAGCCTGGAGTCAGTGACAAAGACATCGATGGCTTAATGGATAGGGGATCTTACATGTTCTAAGCAAGGTCCTGGAGTGACGCTCTGCCATGTGTGGCAGATGTCTTCACTTCCAAGGGTAAGGGGAGGTTATGATTATAGGGACGCATCAGTTACCAGAGAAACCAGTAGAGGAGCTTGCCCTTCACTACCCCTTTGATAAGCTGTCATAGTGGCCAAAGTTAGAGCAGTCATTAGCTCGGGCCTGGGGAAAGTATGCATAAGGTCAGTCGGGTGAGGAGAGTGTAGGTAGAGCAGGCACTAGTCAAGGAGGGGATGTACAGTGAGAAAAAAACCATCATAAGCAGCCTGACCATACACTTGTGTCTGTTGTCTCCTCAAACTGCCTTACTCTTCTGGGCCCTTCTTCTATTTCCTGTGTCTCTCAGCTCTTCAAACCATCTCTCATTCCCTGTGACTTTCCTAGAGGAGAGTTTGTGACAAGGTCTCGGCCATACTCTCTAAGATAAACCTGTTTTTTCCCACAGCTTTTCTTGGTTATGGTCATTCCAAGTAACAGCTCTTTTAAGGACACTGTTCAGAGTCCTCTAGATTAGCTTTGGGAAAACAAATCTGTGTAAATACTTACTGTCATACTACCCCCTCAGCAACTTTCTGTTTTCCTCTGAGGCAGAGAAATGATCTGTATATTTCTCCTTTGGGTCAGAGTGTGTTCTCAGATACCCAAAGGGTTCCAGGATGCTATGCTTCTCTTTTTGTGGTGGATAATTCAGGAATCTAGGGAGCTTGGCAGAATCCTCTAATTTATATTTACTTCCTTGGGCAAAGCAACATACAATGAATGCAAGACTCAGAAATGGCTCTAGGCTTATCATAGTTCCCTGAGGTAATTATGCAAAGTAAACTCTAATAAAGATCATGGATTGTCCATATAAGAGCAGCTTAAATCCTGCTTCATCTAAGCTCATTGTGATGAGCGGATATTTGGCTGTTTGTTGCCTTTTCCCTGTGGACTAAAAGATTAGCATTCATTTCAGGGTAGCATAATTTGTTCTTCAGGGGAAGACAGTTAAATGACGAAGAAAATCACATCCTGAGGGATGACAGATGACTTGGACCTTGGACTTTTTGCATGTGTGTGTATGTGTGTAGTTTTCATTGTCTAATCCTTCAAAGCTGAGAGGTAGGAGGGGTTCGAATTAGGGACACCTCAATGGAAAGGGACCATGTATCTTAGAGATGGATGTCTCCTCCATCTCTGGTACATAGCTGGATGTCATTAGACCACTACTTACTTTCCCTCAGAAGGAAGAATAATTCAAACTCAAAACACTAATGAAAGGATTAGGAAATTGTCTTAGTCAATTTGGGCTGCTGTAACAAAATACCTTAGCCACAGTGGCTTATAGCAACAGAAATTCATTTCTCACAGTTCTGGAGGCTGGGGAGTCAGAGAGGAAGGTGTGGGCAGATTTGGTGCCTGTTGAGGGTCCGCTTTCTGATTTATAGACAGAGGTGTTTTTGCTGTAACGACACACTTGCAGGGGCAAGGGATCTCTCTAGGGTCTCTTTTTGTAAGAGCCCTATTCCATTTGTGAGGGCTCTGCCTGTTTGATACAATTACTTCCCAAAGGCCCCACCTTGCAGGTTATGTTTTCAACATGTGAATTTGGGGAGACATAACATTCAGCCCATTTCAGAAATAATACATTTGATGTAGTTTTCTGATTTTAGTGGGCAGATTAACTGCATTATTAAAGGAATTTAAATTCTTGCTCTTGAAGGCCTGTTAAGGTCAGTCACTGTGATCGCTAATTCCACTCATTTTCAGGCCCCACTGTTTGTGAGGTAGAGGGTAGTTCTATCCAGGTTAATCCTCAGTAAGCCAGGAGCTGAGCATTAGAAGCCTTATCTGCAAGAAGGTGAAGTCTGGAACCCTGCCACATGTACATGGGATGTGGAGCAGAATCTGCTTCTGACATGCCACAGAGCAGCTCTGAGCTATGACATCTGATTGGCATCCAGCTCCTAATCTTTCCCAGGTGTTAGGAGATGTCAGTTAGAATCTGGATTTCTTTAATACTTCAGAGATTTGAACTCATTATCATTTCTAATAGCCAATCTTATGATTAAAAAATAGTATTTTTTAAAATATAGGATGATAGCTTTATAAGAATGATGGCTTCAGCTTTATTTAGAACATTCATGTAGCACTATGTGGAATGAACTTTTTCAAGCATTTTACATGGATTATTTTTATTTCATTTTCACAACAATCCTAGGGAATACTCTTATCCTCACTTTATAGTTCAGAAAATGGAAGCTTTGAAGAGTTAGTTAACCTGCCTAAGTAAGCTAGTACCTTGCAAAGCCGGTAGTGGAAGCCAGACTTCTGGACTCTAGAACATGTATTTTAATCAGTTTTCTAGTTGTCCCTTACATTATAGCCTTCCCTTTATGAAAACCCCACTGAGAATCTCTTCAAGTCAGATACATCTTATTCTGGCCTCTTTACATCTGATGGAAACACTACCAATCTTAGGCACATATTTTTGTGTACTAACATTAAATTTTGGCTTTACACATTTTCCTTTTGCCCTGATCTTTTCATTTTCTGATTTTCATTGTGTGGTATGTATTTTAGTACATTTATTAGTGTAATACTTGCAACTGTTACATCCTTCTGTGATTTTGCAAAGAAGTTCATATTTTGCTTGCATAACAGTTCAGTGCTGGTGTTCCTGACTGGTGGACTGTTCTCCTCAGTCTAGGTGATCCAGGGACTGGAGCTGCCTTCCTTACGTGGCTCAGCCTTCTCTTAGGGTTGTATAGTCCTCTGTGTACAGTGGCAAATGGAGAGTGAGAGGATGGAGTGGGCACATTTGCTTCTCAAGCAGCATAGCTGGAAATGACATACATCATTCTGCTAGATAAGAACCATTCACATGATATACCACTTGAGGCAAGAGGACTAAGAAATGTGGTCCTTGGCTTGGTGTCTGCATCTTGACAACAGCTGTTTACTGTGAGTGGGTGAACCAGAATCTTTGGTCAACAATCTGTGCCCGTATTTGATAACATGTCTTTTTGTAAAAAGTATGGGTGTAAGTAAATGGTAAAGAAACGATTTTGGAAATAGCTTTGTTGCTCTTAAGTCATGTCCAACTCTTTGTGACCCCATAAACTGAAGCACACCAAACTTCCCTGTCCCATACTATCTCCTAGAGCTTGCTCAAATTCATGTCCATTAAGTCAGCAATGCCATCCAACCATCTCATCCTCTGTCGTCCCCTTCTCCTCCTGCCTTCAATCTTTCCCAGAATCAGAGTCTTTTCCAATGAGTCCGCTCTTCGCATCAGATGGCCAAAGTATTGGAGCTTCAGCTTCAGCATCAGTCCTTCCTATAAATATTCAGGGTTGATTTCCTTTATGATTGACTAGTATAATCTCCTTGCTGTCCAAGGGACTCTCAAGAGTCTTTTCCAAAATCACAGTTTAAAAGCATCGATTCTTTGGCACTCAGCCTTCTTTATGGTTCAACTCTCACATCTGTACATGAACACTGGAAAAACCAGAGCTTTGACTATACAGAATTTTTTCAGCAAAATATTGTCTCTGCTTTTTAATATGCTGTCTAGGTTTGTCTTAGCTTTTCTTCCAAGGACCAAGTGTCTTAATTTAATGGCTGCTGTCACCATCTGCAGTGATTTTGGAACCCCCCAAAATAAAATCTGTCACTGTTTCCTCTGTTTCCCCATCTATTTGCCATGAAGTTATGGGATCAGATGCCATGGTCTATTTTTTTGAATGTTGAGTTTTAAGCCAGCTTTTTCACTCTCCTTTTTCGCTTTCATCAAGAGGCTCTTTAGTTCCTCTTCACTTTCTGCCATTAGGGTATTGTCATCTGCATATCTGAGGTTATTGATATTTCTCCCCACAATCTTGATTCCAGCTTGTGCTTCATCCAGCCTGGCATTTCATATGAAGTACTCTGCATATAAGTTAAATAAGCAGGGTGACAATAATTAGGCTTGATGTACTTCTTTCCAATTTGGAACAAGTCTATTGTTCATGACTGGTTCTAACTGTTGCTTCTTGACTTACTTTCAGTTTTCTCAAGAGGAAATTGCTTAGCAGCTGTGAATCTGGACCCAGTGTGACTGCATGAGTCCTGGAAAGCTTTGTACGTATTGCACCAAAGTCTCTGGATGTGTTTGTGCAGTTTTTATGACTGGGATCTGTCTTAATGTATGATTAAGTTCAGCCTTTCAGGTCCTGCCAGATAATCTGATCATCACTTGATATCTTATATTGCCCCAGTTAGGTGTCAGACCACCTTTTTGTCCTTACATCTACTTGCTGGGCTACTACTACCAAGCTAGGAGAATACCCACAACCATAAAGCTGACACTTACCTGACTCTGACCACACCCAGGGCCTGGACACTCAATGCCCAGGAATCCTCCCTATTAGTTCCTAGAATGTAGTTTCCTTTGGTAACACTTAGTTACCAAAGAGTTCTTACTAGTTGATTTTCTAAGGCCCTGGATGCAACCCACAACAGCAGATATCTCATTTATATCTTATACTGACTAGTAGGTTGTTATCTGCATCTAATATGGCATATGGTAATCAGGAAGGTGGGGTTTCCTTGGTTGTTCAGCTGCTAAAGGATCTGCCTGCAATGCAGGAGACCCCGGCTTGATTCCTGGGTCGTGAAATCCCCTGGAGAAGGGATAGGCTTCCCACTCCAGTATTCTTGGGTTTCCCTGGTGGCTCAGATAGTAAAGAATCTGCCTGCAATGTAAGAGACCTGGGTTCAATCCCTGGGTTGGGAAGATCCCCTGGAAGAGGGCATGGGAACCCACTCCATATTCTTGCCTGGAGAATCCCCATGGATAGAGGAGCCTGGTGGGCTACAGTCCATGGAGTTGCAAAGAGTTGGACATGACTGAGCAACTAAGCACAGCATAGCATAACAATCAAGCACAGCAAGGTACAACTTCATTTCCTATACTCTTCCTCCTCTCTGCTGTTCTGATCTAACCCCCGCCTCACTGAGTATTCAGTTCCGAACAGAGAACGTATATAAGCCTTACTCAGTCATTTTCCACTTCATGTGCTCTGTTCTCCCATTATTTATACTTTGTCAGATTCTCTATACCCCCAGCTGATCATGAACCTGCCACCTTACCCATTATGGAGCTGCTTCATTCCTTGTAGATGTTCATGTTCACCAGTCTTTGATTTCTATTTTACTCAAATCCGGGCAAATACTGATAGAACAGAAGAGAGAAAAACATCTTAAGTCAGATCACCCACTATAGGGAGGTGGCCCCACTGATCTGAAGTCTGTAACTTACATTTAACTTTCTCATGGCACCTCAGTATTCCCAACACAACAGTCACAGAGAGTAGATGAATCAAATTCACTTAAACTTTTCACATATCTGGGGTCCCCAGTTAGATGTCATTAACAGTCATGTGTGACTGGATGCATGATTTATATTCCTCCTACCTTGAAAACAAGGAGACAAAAATGAATGAGAGCACCCATCTTATAGAAAAGCAAATTTCTTTTAGAAAGAATGTTTCAGCTAATAAATCAAAAATTCATGATTTAGTTAAGGAGCACAAAGGAAGTACACTAAAGAGAACTTTTCCCTTTGGATTCTCATCCTGCAGTGCAGGGCTAGCTTGGGAGACATACATGCCTCTGGGTAGGAGGCAAATTGGCAGAGGCTGCTCATTTGTGCTGGTTGTACTTCATTTTTAAACTGTTTGCCCTTTCTGCATGCAGAGGCATGTCATGAAAGGAAGTGCTGTTATTCAAAGCAGTAGAGCTCTATTCAGAGCATTATGCACTTGTGTGGACCCTAAAAATTTTATTTACCATCCAGACTTGAATCAGGTTCAGCAGTTTAAAATAATGGAAACAGTGATGACACAAATAGATTAGCTCTGGGTCACCCCACCTGTTTAGGAAGCTTCAGGACTCTTCCACACCAAAGAAGAAGCCTTCATGGCTGAGAAAATTATTTTCCCTGATAACATCAATTTTAGTTGGGTTGCCCAGCAGACTGAATGCTGCTTTTTTGGTTAGTTATTTGGCTTATGCAGTGGTTCTTTAATGTTTGCAGTTTGTATGATATTAGCCAGGCTCATGTTCTCCAGTTCCCCATAGATCTCACTATTACACAGAGCCATAAGACACTTTCTCAGGACAAGGGGGCATTTTATTTTATAATTTTTCATGCAAAGGGTTTGAATAAAATTAGTGTTTCCTTGGACACTATGAGAATATCTTGGGATCTATTTTAAAGGGGAACGAGATAACGGGATTAATATTTATTGACCTGCTACTTTCTACCCCGTAGTTTATTTGTATATTATTATTTCATTTAAAGGAGAAGGAAATGGCAATCCACTCCAGTGTTCTTGCCTGGAGAATCCCAGGGACGGGGGAGCCTGGTGGGCTGCCGTCTATGGGATCGCACAGAGTCGGACACGACTGAAGCAACTTAGCAGCAGCAGCAGCAGCAGCACTTCATTTAAAACCCACAAAAAATTTTGAATAAGACCGTATCTTCCATTTTACAAATGAACAGACTAACATTGTACAAATAGCCCCCATATGCTTAGCAGAATGTATATGGAGAATGACCTTTGAATCTTGTTTCTAGAATTTTCCTTTCTTCAGCCTCTGACTCATAGGGTTTATGGGATCCACAGACAGTTGCATGCAAATCGTGTTAAGTGAAAATTGACATTAAATACCAATAATGTGAGAAACAAAAATATCATTTTGAAACTAGAACACAATACAATGGACTTTTCCTTCTTTTCTTGAACAAAACACTCACTGATTTCAAGGGCACTTTTGTGTTGATAAAAATCTGGAGGTAATTTCCTAGCCCTTGATTATGAGTTATGTGTATATATATATATAGGAAATCAAGGTTTCTATTTTTCACATATTCACAGTATAATGGGGTAGATGGTAATTCTGTTGCTTAATGCAGTTATGTTTTTATAGTGCACATGAATGCATGTTGAGTTTTGCAGTGGAAACATCTAAGGCTGACAGAAACCCTGGAAACTTGAATATTTACCTTTTATTATACTACCAATACTGCCATTTCAATCTTGCACAGAAAAGTATGTGTCAGGTATATACATATATATGTGTGTGTGTGTGTGTGTGTGTGTGTGTGTATTCTTTGACATATATTCCATCCATCACTTATACTTTCTAAGGAGTTATGGAAATAGTAATGCACATGATAGAAACACTGGCATCATAAGATATGAAAAGTAGCAAGAGATAAATGGCTTTGTTATTGACTGAAGTAGAATAGAATGACCCCATGATTCAGATCTGATTGACTTAATGATCTCATTGTGTATGGACAGTGTCAGAAGGCCATCGTAAAACAATCATTTGCCTTAAGAATGTTGTTATTTTTAAAAGGCATGATTCCAACCTTATCAGAATGTCAGAGCAGCAGTCCTGGCAACTGAACATGTTGACTGGCAGGAAACCCATCTGTAAGCCAGTGATATGAGGATCTGGCATCTGTGGAATGTGATTTTATTTTACTGAGAATAAAGAAGCTGTATCCTTGGAAATTATGAGCACTGAATTTGTTAGGGGATTGTGATTGTTATACCTTTTTTCTTAATTAGTTTATACCAGAGCTAAGAAAGGACCAAATCTGTTCCCTGTAATTCAGATGAAGAGAATTGGTGGCCAAGGCCTGACAAAAACATTCAAAACAAGATTCTTAACCTTTTTGATACCAAAGCTCCCTTTGCAGGCAGTTGAAGCTTGTGGATGTCTTCTCAGTATTTTATTATTATTATTATTATTATAGATAAGTGCTTTATCATGTTGCATTAGTTTCTGCTGCACATTGTGAATCAGCCATATGTATGCATATATTCTGCCCCTCTTGAGCCTCCCTCTCACACCCCTCCATCCCACTCATCTTGGTCATCACAGAGCACCGAGTTGAGCTCCCTGAGCCATACAGCAGCTTCCTGCTAGCTATCTCTTTTACATCATAGTGTATCTATGTCAATGCTGGTCTCTCAACTCATCTCCCTCTCTCCCTCCACACCCTGTGTTCAAAGTCCATTCTTCATGTCTGTGCCTCTATTCCTTCCCTGCAAATAGGTTCATCAGATTCTTTATATATGTGTTAATATGTGATGTCTTTCTCTGACTCACGTCACTCTGTAAGACAAGCTCTAGGTTAATCCACATCACTTCAACTGACTCAGTAAGCTTGGAATGGATTCAAGAGGTAAATTTAATACTGAACACTGTGAAACTCTTAGACTAAAATACAGGAAAAACACTCTGACATAAATATCAGCAAGATCTTTTTTGACCTACCTACTAAAATAATGAAAATAAAAACAAGAAGAAAAAATCTGGAACTAATTAAACTTAAAAGCTTTGTACTGCAAAGGAAACCATAAATGAAATGAAAATACAAACTTTGGAATTGGAGAAAATATTTTCAAATGAAGCAACAGACAGAGGATTAATATCCAAAATATAGAAATAGCTTATGGAATGCAATATAAAAAAATCCAATCAAAAAGTGAATGGAAGACTTAAACATACATCTCTCCAAAGAAGACATACAGATAGCCAAGAGGCACATGAAAAGATGCTCAACATCACTATTAGAGAAATGCAAATCAAAACTACAATGAGGTATCACCTAATACAAACCAGAATGACCATCATCAAAAAACCTGCAAACAATAAATGCTGGAGAGGGTGTGGAGAAAAGGGAACACTCTTATGCTGTTGGTGAGAATGCAAATTGGTACAACCACTGGGAGAAACAGCATGAAGGTTCCTTAACTAAACATAGGACTACCATGATGGTGATGGTTTAGTCACTAAATCCTGTCCAAGTCTTGTGACTCCATGGACTGTGGCCCACCAGGATCCTCTGTCCTTGGGATTTCTCAGGCAAGAATACTGGAGTAGGTTGCCATTTCTTTCTACAGGAATTACCATGTGATCCAGCAATCACACTACTGGGCATATACTCTGAGAAAACCATAAATCAAAAAAGACACATGTACCCCAGTGTTCATTGTAGCACTATTTACAATAGCCAAAACATGGAAGCAGCCTAGATATCCTTCAACAGATGAATGGATAAAGAAAATGTGGTACATATATATAGTGGAATATTAGTCACCCATAAAAAGTGAATAAAATTGTGTTCTCAGTAGGTTTTCGGTTCAGCTCAGTTCAGTCACTCAGTTGACTGAACTGTGTCGTGTCCAACTCTTTGCGACCCCATGAATCACAGCACACCAGGCCTCTCTGTCAGTTACCAACTCCCGGAGTTCACTTAAACTTACATCCATCGAGTCAGTGATGCCATCCAGCCATCTCATCCTCTGTCGTCCCCTTCTCCTCCTGCCCCCAATCCCTCCCAGCATCAGGGTCTTTTCCAATGAGTCAACTCTTCGAATGAGAGGGCCAACATACTGGAGTTTCAGCTTTAGCATCACTCCTTCCAAAGAACACCCAGGGCTGACTTCCTGTAGAATAGACTGGTTGGATCTCCTTGCAGTCCAAGGGACTCTCAAGAGTCTTCTCCAGCACCACAGTTCAAAAACATCAATTCTTCAGCACTCAGCCTTCTTCACAGTCCAACTCTCACATCCATACATGACCACTGGAAAAACCATAGCCTTGACTAGACAGACCTTTGTTGGCAAAGTAATGTCTCTGCTTTTTAATATGCTGTCTAGGTTGATCATAGCTTTTCTTCCAAGGAGCAAGTGTCTTTTAATTTCATGGCTGCAGTCATCATCTGCAGTGATTTTGGAGCCTAGAAAAATAAAGTCTGACACTGTTTCCCCATCTATTTCCCGTGAAGTGATGGGATCAGGTGCCATGATCTTCGTTTTCTGAATGTTGAGCTTTAACCCAAACCTTTCACTCTCCTCTTTCACTTTCATCAAGAGGCTTTTGAGTTTCTCTTCACTTTCTGCCATAAGGGTGGTGTCATCTGCATCTCTGAGGTTATTGATATTTCTCCCAGCAATCTTGATTCCAGTTTGTGCTTCTTTCAGCCCAGCATTTCTCATGATGTACTCTGCATATAAGTTAAATAAGCAGGCTGACAGTATACAGCCTTGTCATACTCCTTTTCCTATTTGGAACCAGCCTGTTGTTCCATGTCCAGTTCTAACTGTTGCTTCCTGACCTGCATATAGGTTTCTCAAGAGACAGGTCAGATGGTCTGGTATTCCCATCTCTTGAAGAATTTTCCACAGTTTATTGTGATCCACACAGTCAAAGGCTTTGGCATAGTCAATAAAGCAGAAATAGTTGTTTTTCTGGAACTCTCTTGCTTTTTCCATGATCCAGCAGATGTTGGCAATTTGATCTCTGGTTCCTCTGCCTTTTCTAAAACCAGCTTGAACATCAGGAAGTTCACGGTTCACATACTGCTGAAGCCTGGCTTGGAGAATTTATAAGGAAAATCAACAGTTGTGAAACTATAATAAGTTTTTGTGCTGAAAAAAAATATATGTTCTTTGATTAATGAAGGTTTGATGACTATTAATGCTATTTTTGGAGAAGGCAATGGCAACCCACTCCAGTACTCTTGCCTGGAAAATCCCATGGACAGAGGAGCCTGGTAGGCTGCAGTCCATGGGGTCGCTAAGAGTCAGACACGACTGAGTGACTTCACTTTCACTTTTCCCTTTCATGCATTGGAGAAGGAAATGGCAACCCACTTCAGTGTTCTTGCCTGGAGAGTTCCAGGGACGGGGCAGCCTGATGGGCTGCCGTCTATGGGATCACACAGAGTTGGACACGACTGAAGTGACTTAGCAGCAATGCTATTTTAAGATCTGAGAGAATAGTAATATGTACAGATAGTGATTTCTATTAGTGATAAACTCATAGGCAATTCTAATACTACTGAAATTTGTTACCTACATATGTTCATAATCAAGGGGAATTCTCAATTTCAGTTAAAGGCCCTGAAAATCCAACTTTTTCCCTTACATGTTTGCAAACCTTTGATTTCCATAATTCTGTAGAGTCTGAATACAACAGTTTAAGGAACCTGCTTCAGAATGGTCAAGGAAGGAGCAAAGGGATGGGGCCTGCCACAATTAAGTCCATTTGGTGGATTTTTGAAGGTAAAAGTGAGAGGACTCACTTGTATTCCTCAGTAGCATTTATAAAATAAGGACAGAGGCATCACTGTTCTTGATGCCTCTGTAGAAGTGCTTTTCAGGATCTAATACTGACTGTTATGAAGAAACATTTAAGTGAAGTGATTCTGATTGTTTCACTTCAGTTTCTTAAGAAGGTTGAATTTTAGAAAAAGTAATTTCTATCATTTTTAATAAACATATCTGACACTCTTCTAATTAAAACATTTTTGCTACTTATAGAGTCTATCTGCATATATTGATAGAAAAGCATCTGGAATGTTGTTCACCAATAGCTGGTAATGATTATTGTTGAGTGGAGATTTGGACATTTATTTTTGTCTCTGTGAGTGGATTCAGTGCATTAGTTAAACATTCAGTGTTGAAGGGAAGAAGGTATGTGAAAATAGCTTTAAATGGAAAGGGGAGCTGGAAGTGCATTCATGTGCAGAAGAAAAGCAGCAATAGAGGGAGATATATCAGAATTACAAGTAGTTGGACAAATGTTGACAGCCAGGAGAGCAATGTTGTCAAGAGAATGGATGTTAAAAGGAGACACGACAATTATTTCTTGAGGTAAGATCTAAAGCAGTATTGTCTTAAGAGTCAGAAGCTGGTGCCTTGGACTCTATGCTTGAGAGTCCTATTTGGCTTTCCTTAGGCTACACCTCTTTCTGCAGAGCCAGGAGTTCATTGGGTCAAGGGACATGCCACCTGAGCTTTTGCATAGGGCTACCTGACCATGCTCCATTTTCTCAGGACCTGGAAAGGCCCTGAGCTGAGCCCAGGGTGTACATGGACTGTTTTCTCAGGACTTTCATCGTAAGGTGGGCCCCATTACTGGTGTATACATGTCTATGCTTGAGAGGCAGCCAAGAAATTTTTGTTTTCAGGGTGTGTGGATGAACAGTAGGTTGAGTATCCAGTAGTGCATGCGCAAAACTACTTGAAGTTCAGGTTGGAGCTGGGGATGAGAAGTGGAACAAGGCAGGCTAAGGGTTAATGGAAAAGAACAAGGCTTAGGGTGGGAACATGGGGTCTCTGGGCTACTGTCCTTCTGCTGCCAGATTCCATTAAAACACCTGGAGTAGTCAGCATCTCTTAAATTTCAACTTCTATATTTCAACTGGGCCTACTGAATCATTACATTTTGTATAATTGTTAGGGTAGGAGAGTAGAGGGCTTCCAGATGGCACTAGTGGTAAAGAACCTGTCTACAATGCAGGAGACTCAAGAAGAGCAGGTTCAATCCCTGGATCAGGAAGACCCCCTGGAGGAGAGTATGGCAACCCACTCCAGTATTCTTGCCTGGAGTATCCCATAGACCAAGGAGCCTGGCAAGGTACAGTCCTTAGGGTTGCAAAGAGTTGGACATGACTGAAGTGACTTAGCATGCTCACAGGAGAATAGAACATATTTATTTTGGTAATTTATTAGATTAATATATATCTTTTAAATATTTTAAATAGGTGAAATGGTTCTCCATTTCTACTTCTGCCCAAGGTCCACAAGTGTAGTCATGATCTAGGCTATGTGTGAAAGACAAAGTCTCTGAGGAGAGAAGAATTCATGTTAGATGGGTCCATGTGCTCCGTAATTCTGGAGTTGAGCTTTTCTGGGTATGGTGAGAATAGTGGGATGGGCATCGGCTAATGGGAATTCACTAGGGACAGACATGCAAGTAATTGAGGACCAGAAGGAGCAATCAGGGTGATTGTGTGAGGCACTGTGTACCTTCTTGCTCCTCTGGTAACATTCAGGGGTGCAGTGCAGTTACTCAGACCCATTCGTTTATCTGTCTATTCAGCAAATGTTTACTGAAAATCCACAGACGACATCTATTGTTCTAAATACTGGGGACAGATAACTTCATGAACACAATTGATAGAGCCTTGCTTTCCTGAAGTTAAGGTCTGCTGTTTTCAGAATCATTAGGAGCAACAGGGCTTCCCTTGTGGCTCAACTGGTAAAGAATCTGCCTGCAAAGTTAGGAGCAACATAACTTCTCAATAAGCTACATAATAAGAACAGAAATAAAAATATATGTATGTCTGACTCAGTAAATAATCACTGTATGTAAAAATTACAGTCAACTAGCAGTGTCATTGGAGAAGGCAATGGCACCCCACTCCAGTACTCTTGCCTGGAAAATTCCATGGACGGAGGAGCCTGGTAGGCTGCAATCCATGGGGTCGCTAAGAGTCGGACACAACTGAGCGACTTCACTTTTCACTTTTCACTTTCATGCATTGGAGTAGGAAATGGCAACCCACTCCAGTGTTCTTGCCTGGAGAATCCCAGGGACGGGGGAGCCTGGTGGGCTGCCGTCTACGGGGTCACACAGAGTCGGACACGACTGAAGCGACTTAGCAGCAGCAGCAGCAGCAGCAGCAGCAGCAGCAGTGTCATAAATGTTAAACACTGCTTAGCAGTACAGAGATACAGCTGCCAAGTTACTGTGTCTTTTAAAAAGCATTTAACCCAAGCTATCTTTGAGCTTTTTGCCTTCCACAGTTTTGTCTCTTTTCTTTCAGGATTGACAGAGAAGCATGTTGAAGAAAATTCTCCCACACATTTTCCAATATTGGCTTAATGACTAGCATTCATCTCACAATCCAGCTGTCTGCTAAGTGCTTGGATGTGCTGTGCTGCTTGCTCACTTGTAAAAAGGCAAACTTATATCTTGCCTGTTTTCCCCTTTGATGTCCAATTATTCACATTCCAAACACAAAGGTGAGAGACATCAGAGCCCTCAGAATTTCCCGATGGAATTCCTGCTGTGGGATAACTGGGGTGGCTTGTCTTTACTTGTTTGTGTCATAGTGGCATGATGATGATAATGTTGAATTAGTGTGCTTCACTGACTTCTCAGAAGGCACTTTTCAAACAGAATCTATTATCACGTACAATTAAATCAAAGAGTGACAGGAAAAAGTTGTTAAACAATTTTTTGAATTTTAAAATGTTTAGAAAGACGCTGGAATTTGACACTAGTTTCAGCATCTCCATTTTCTTTTTTGTAAGATAAGTGTATGATATCTATGCTATAGATATTTTTTTTTTTTTTTGGTGAAGATTAAAATAAGTGATGTATTTAATGAACTTAGTATGTTGTTCTATTGATACTACTTAATACATTGTATATGTTACAATTAGCACCGTTATTGAACCAAAAGATTTTATTGAGCATTTACCACTTGACTGTGTTATATCTGACAATATAATATCAGACAAGGGCTCTCATCTTATTGACCTTACATATAGCAATTACATGTAGCAATTTGAATGTTATTGTTCTTAGTATTATGTTGAGATGATATTCTCCAGTATTTCTATCTTTTAATTCTTTGCTCCTAATTCAAACATTGAAAGATATTATTGGAGTGACCCCTTTATCTTTAATAAATCTGACATCTTTAATCATTTATTAAAGATCTAATAAATCTTTAATAAATATTTTTCAAATAAATAATTACTATAGCTATGGAGTGAATTTTAAAAAGCCAGAAAGTATAATAACTACCTACATTAGTGAGGGCAGAAGTATATAGGTCTCCCCGTCCTACTCCTCCGCCATCTTGGCTCCTCCCCCAATTGGTCTCAATTAGAATTTAAGTGGAAATTGTTCTCAGATTACTGTCGTAAAAGGCTGAAGTAGGAAATACAGAGAGAGGCCATGCAGGTTGTTAGAAAAGAAGGCAAGTCTTCTGGAATTTTACTTATTTTTGAACTAAGAGTGGCAATTCTTCTGGGTCATTTAAAAAAGTTTATTTGTTCTTAAAATTTTTTCCTCATCTTTGTTGAGATAAAACTGACATATAACATTGTATGTTAAAGGTGTACAATCTGTTGGATTTGATACACTTACATATTGCAAAATGATTACCACTATAGTGTTAGCTCACACCCTCATCGCCTTGAATGATTATAATTTTTTTGTTGTTGTGGGAATGTTTAAGATTTGCTTTCTTAACAACTTTCAAGTATATGCTACATTATATTCACAATTATATTGCATTAGATCATCAAAACTCAGCCATCTTACAAGTCAAAGTATTTACGCTTTAACCAACATCTTCCCAGTTTCCCCACCTCCGGGACTCTGGTAATCACCGTTCTACTCTTTGTTTCTGTCAGTTTGTCTTAAAGATTCCACATATAAGTGATACAGCCTTTCTTTGTCTGACTTATTTTATTTAGCACAATGTCCTTAAGGACTATCTTTGTTGTTGCAAATGACAGTAATTCCTTCTTTTTCTCATGGTTGAGCAATATGACATTGTGTGTATATGTGCATATACACATGGAGAAGGAAATGGCACCCCACTCCAGTGTTCTTGCCTGGAGAATCCCAGGGACGGGGGAGCCTGGTGGGCTGCTGTCTCTGGGGTCGCACAGAGTCGGACACGACTGAAGCCACTTAGCAGCAGCAGCATCTACACATAGATACATATCATATCTTCTTTATCCATTCATCTGTTGACATACACTTAGGTTGTTTCCATATCTTGGCTATTGTGAATAATGATGCAATGAATACAAAGGTATAGATATCTCTTTGAGATTTTTTGTTTCCTTTGGGTTTACATCAAGAAACGAATTGGTTGATCGTGTGGTAGGTCTTTTTTTTTTTTTTTTCTGGAAACTCCACACTATTTTCTAGAGCAGTTGCACCAATTTACATTCTTACCAATAATACACAAACATTCCTTTTTATCCGCATCCTTGCCAACACTTATTTCTTCTTTTTGATGATAGTTATTCTACTAGATAGTTATTCTGCTATCTCATTATGGTTTTGCTTTGCATTTCCCTGATGAAATGATGCTGAGCATCTTTTCATGTACCAAAGGTCATTTGTATGTCTTTTTGGGAAAAATGTCTGTTCAGATTCTTTCTCCATTGAACTGGCTTTGAAATGTTTTAAAAGACAAGTTCCCTTTTTGTGTATGGGTCTATTTCTGGTCTCTATTTTGTTTTATTGATCTATATGCCAATTTGAATATCCATACTACGTATTATAATAAGTATTAAAATCAGAAAGTGTTAGCCTTCCAAAATTGTTTTTCTTTTTACAAAATTATTTAGAACATTTTAGGTCCTTTGCATTTGCATATGAATTTGAGAGTCAGTTACTAATTTATCTTTAAATATCTGCTGTGTTTTGGAAAAAAATGCATTGAATTTTTGCAAATAGGCCTAATATTGATCGTTTTGGAAGCAACCGATGTCTTAGTGGTACTGACCATTTTGACC
This sequence comes from Bos grunniens, assembly GCF_055505025.1. Lineage (NCBI taxonomy): Eukaryota > Metazoa > Chordata > Mammalia > Artiodactyla > Bovidae > Bos > Bos grunniens. The sequence continues at coordinate 1,659,678 of NC_141176.1, read as the reverse complement.
CATAAACATGGCATCTGTGTGTATTTATTTGGGTCTTCTTTAATGTCACTCAACAATGTCTTGCAGTTTTAGTGTGTTAGCTTTGTTTATCTTTTGTCAGATTTATTCCTAAATATTTAATAAGTATTGTGCCATTGTAAGCAGTTTTGTTTTTAGCTTCAATTTCTGATTATTTTGTTATTATATAGTAATACAATTGATATTTGTATTCTTCAGACTTATAAACCCACTTAATAATTATAGGAACTTTATATAGACTCTGTAAAGTTTATAATCCTTATGTAGACAACCATGTTGTCTTAGAAAAATGATAGTTTTACTTCTTTTCCCATCTGAATGATTTTTGTTTTGTTTTACTTGTCTTATTGCATTGACTAGAACCTCAAATATAATGTAGAATAGAGTTCAGAGAGCTGACATCTTTGTTGTGCTTCTGGTATTAGAAGGAAAAACAATCAGTCTTCCACAATTAAGTTTGATGTTAGATGTAGATTCTTTGTAGATGTGTTGAATACTTTATGAGAATGATGGTGTTCAACTATATTCAGAGATTTCTAGCTTTTAACAAGAATGGATGTTGGTTTCTGTCAAATACTTTTTTCTTCATATACTGATATAATCATATACATATATACACATACATTTCTTTTAAAACTTGTTATTTTGATGAATTACAGGTTTATTTTTGCAATTTCAAAAAACCTTGCCATCTGGGATGAACTCTGCTTGTTTATGATGTGCTATTATTTTTATATATGTTTAGATTCAATTTACTAAAACTTTATTTAGAATTTTTACATATAAGCTTATGAGGGAAATTGACAATTTTTGGTATCTTTACTGGTTTGGGTATCTGGATAATGCTGTTCTCATGGACTAAGAGAGGAATAACTCTCTTCTCTTCAATTTTCTGAGAGAATATATATTTATATATATGTATATATGTATATTTCTTCCTTACATATTTAGTAGACTTCATTAGTGAAGTCATGTGAGTAGAATCTTTCCTTAGTGGGATAGATTTCAAGCATAAAGTAAACTTCTTTATTAGACATAGAACTACTTTGGTTATCTTTTTCTTCCTGAGACTTATTTGTGTCTTTTAAGAATTGTATTCCTTTCAAAATTGCCAATTTATCAGAATAAAATTCTTAGTATTATTCTCTTATAATCCTTTTTATATCAGTTGAATCTGATATTGTGCTGTTTTATTCTTATTGGCAACTTGTGTCTTCTCTCTTTTTTACTGATCAAGTTGGCTAAAGATTTATCCACTTATTGATCTTCTAGGGCTTTGCTGGTGGCTCAGATGGTAAAGAATATGCCTGCAATGCAGGAGACCTGTGTTTAATCCCTGTCTCAGGAAGATCCCCTGAAGAAGGAAATGGCAACCCACTCCAGTAGTCTTGCCTCAAGATTTCCACAGACAGAGGAGCCTGGTGGGTTACAGTCCATGGTGTTGAAAAGAGTCAGGCATGACTGAGCAACTAATACACACATATTGATCTTCTTAATAATGTTGTCAGTTTTTATTTCATTGATTATTCTTGATTGTTTTACAATTTCACTGTTTAAAATTATGACATTTGTAATTTCTGTTGTTCTTCTTTTGGGCTTACTTTGCTCTTTTTCTAGTTTCTTAAGGTGAAAGTTGAGGTCATTGATTTGAGACTTTTAATTTTTTTCTAATATAGACATTCAAAGCTATGAATTTCCCTCTAATTCCTGTTTCATCAGCATTCCTTACATTTTGATATGTTTTAAAATTTTTCATTTACTTCAAGCCACTTTTCTCTTTTTTCTTTGATGTGTGAAAAAATTTCAGAAAGATAAGTTTTAACTCTTCTCTATATGTTTGATAGAATTTGTCTTTGAAGTCATTTTTGTCCTGGACTTTTGTTTTTTGGGAGTTTTACAATCACTGTTTCAATTTCAGTACTTGAGATTAGTCTGTTCATATTTTCTATTTCTTCCTGGGCTCAGTCTTCTAAGGTTGTACCTTTCTAAGGATTTATCCATTTATTCTAGGTGGTCCATTTTGTTAGATATAGTCTCTATAATCCAGAGCCCACTGAAATTATTAATAGTTGCTTATGGTAGTCTCCTTTGAGTCCGTGTAGCTCTGCCTCATCTGTTGTAGCTTCTCCTTTTTCATTTCTAGTTTCATTGGTTTGAGTCTTCTCCTTTTTTCTTTTTTTTCTTGATGAGTCTGGCTAATGGTTTTTCAATTTTATTTATCTTCTCAATGAACCAGCTTATAGTTTTGTTGATATTTTCTATTGTCTCCTTCATTTCTTTTTCGTGTATTTCTGCTCTGATCTTTATGATATCACTTTTTCTACTAACTTTGGGTTTTGTTTTGTTTGGAGAAGGAAATGGCAACCCACTCCAGTACTCTTGCCTGAAAAATCCCATGGACGGAGGAGCCTGGTAGGCTAGAGTCCATGGGGTTGTAAAGAGTTGGACACGACTGAGTGACTTCACTTCTGTTTCCGTTTTGTTTATTCTTCTTTCTCTAGTTGCTTTATGTGTAAGATTAGGTTGTTTATTTGTGACTTTTTGTTTCCTAGGGTAAGATTGTATTGCTATAAACTATCCTCTTGGAACTGTTTTTGCAGCATACCATATGTTTTGGATTGTTGTGTATTCATTGTCATTTGTCTCCAGATATTTTTTGATTTCTTCTGATATCTTCAGTGTCCTATTGGTTGTTTAGTACCAATGTTTAGCCTCCTCATGTTTGTGCTTTTTACAGCTTAGTTTCCTATAATAGATTTCTAATCTTATAGCACTGTGATTAGAAAAGATGCTTGATATGATTTCAAGTTTCTTAAGTTTACCAAGGCTTGATTTGTGGCTCAAGATATGATCTATTCTGGAGAATGTTCCAGGTACACTTAGGGAGAATGTGTATTGTGCTGCTTTTGGGTGGAATGCTCTGTAAATATTAATTAAGATCATTTGGTCCAATGTGTCATTTAGGCATGATTTCATCTTTTATGGCTGTTAACATTTGTTTTATATATTGATATTGTAGTGACAAAAGCCTGCTCTGGATATTAAACAGCACCTCCGTTTTGCTCTGTGGTCATCATTGCCATGTCAGGGGCAGGGTCTGCTCCCTAGTTGTTGGAATAGAGGCCCCCAGATCTGTTTCTGAGCTGTGTTACTGACCTGAGGTGAAAGTTATCCAGGATTTGAACACTCTACTGGGAGAGAAGCCACTGAATATTTATCCTCTGGAGCTAGTTACCTGTAGGTATTCTCTGTTGTGTCACTTTTTACCATTGTATGAACATTTATTTTTGGCAATTCTCTTGGTCCCACCTTAACCATGGGTATGCTGGTAATTGTTCCTGGTGTCTGTCAGGTATTTTCACCAGGCCACCACAGAGCTACTGAAATCAGGTGCTGAGATTGTAATAATCATGGATCTGAACCCTTTGTGGGTACTATGGAGAAGCTGAGACTCTGGCCTGGCCAAACATCCATATATATGTGCTCACAAAGCCTACAGTTGCTAAAGCTAGACCTGTTTTGGCTGTGAGAGAACTTGTTATCTGTTCAGTTATTCTGTTGGTGCTGTGTTTACAAAACAAGTTGGGGGGTGTCAATCTGCAATTTCTGAGCTACAAGGAGATATTTTAGCTGTTTTTCCTTAGTTTCATGGCTACTGTCACTCAACTATGGCTTCAGCCCCACCTCTGCATTCCAGCATCTAGTCCTCATCTACACCAGCAGACTTTTCTCAGGTATGGCACAGAGGGCTGTTAAGGACCATCTGTGTAGGTCTCAGTCTCACTCTGTCCTGCCTGCCACAGATCAGTTGCTATGTTCTCTGATAGTCCATGAAGCTCCCCTTCTGTCCCAACTTATCCCTCTACTGGTGAGGGGACTGCTGTGGATTCGGGGAGCTTTTCTGTCCTTCAGCTCTCCCCCAGAGTTCAGGTCCCATCCTGCTTTCGCTCCTCTTCCTCTTCCCTTCTCTCTTTCATCCTATTCAGTTATATGGGAATCTTTTTTTGTCCTTTTAGGTGTCCAAAGTCCTTGCTAGTCTTCAGCAGGTCCTCTGTGAGAACTGTTCCTTTGCAGATGTACTCCTGATGCATTTGTGGGGAGAGATGAACTCCACATCCTCCTACTCCTCTGCCACCTTGACTCCTCTAAGTTGATTAATTATATATATATATGTGTTTGTGTGTATATGTGTGTGAGTGCACTTGCTAAGTCACTTCAGTCATGTCTGACTCTTTGTGTGACCATATGGCCTGTAGCCTGCAAGGCTACTCTGTCTATGGGATTATCTAGGCAAGAATACTGGAATAGGTTGCCATCTCTTTCTCCAAGGGATCTTCCCCACCCAGGGATCGAACCCAGGTCTCCTGCATTACAGACAGATTCTTTACTAGTGGTTACCAGTGTGAAGAAGGATGGGATGAAGAATAAGATAAGAGTAAGAGATTAAGAGGTACAAAATATTAGGTATAGAATAAATTAACTACAAGGATATATAGTACAAAGCATGGAATACAGTCTACATTTTATAGCAACTATACATGGAATATAACATTTAAAAATTGTGACTCCAACATATCGTACAACAAACTATACCTAAATAAAAGAAAACAATGTTTTTTCTTTTATTTAGGTATATGTAATTAGTTTTTGCATAAATGGAATATAACATTTAAAAATTGTGACTCTGTACATCAAACTATACTTAAATGAAAGAAAACATTTGAAAGAAAACAAATGTTTTCTTTCATTTAAGTATAGCTTGACGTACAAATGATATAAGTTTCAAACTGACAATTTCAAAGGTTATTTTCTATTTATAGTTGCTGTACAATTTTGACTGTATTACCTGTGTTGTACTATATATCCTTGTATCGAATTAATTTTTTTGCCTAACCGTTTGTGCCTCTTAATCCCTTTTGCCTTTTCATTCTGTTCTTTGCAAAGAAATAGAGGAAAACAATAGCAAGGGGAAAGACTGGAGATCTCTTCCAGAAAATTAGAGATACAAAGGGAACGTTTCATGCAAAGATGGGCACAAAAAAGGACAAAACTGGTATGGATCTAACAGAAGCAGAAGATATGAAGAAGAAGTGGCAAGAATAACAGAAAAAACTATACAAAAAAGAACTTAATGACCCCGATAACCACAATGGTGTGATCACTCACCTAGATGAGACATCCTGGAATATGAAGTCAAGTGGGCCTTAGGAAGCATCACTATGAACAAAGCTAGTGGGGGTGATGGAATTCTAGTTGAGCTATTTCAAATCCCAAAAGATGATGCTGTGAAAGTGCTGCATTCAATATGCCAGCAAATTTGGAAAACTCAGCAGTGGCCACAGGACTGGAAAAGGTCAGTTTTCATTCCAATATCAAAGAAAAGCCATGCCAAAGAATGTTCAAACTACTGCACAATTGCACTCATCTCACATGCTAGGAAAGTAATGCTCAAAATTCTCCATGCCAAACTTCAACAGTACATCAACCAAGAACTTCCAGATTTTCAAGCTGAATTTAGAAAAGACAGAGGAACCAGAGATCAAATTGCCAACATCCATTGGATCATTGAAAACACAAGAGAATTCCAGAAAATAACATCTATTTCTGCTTTATTGACTATGCCAAAGCCTTTGACCGTGTGGATCACAACAAGCTGTGGAAAATTCTTAAAGAGGTGGGAATACCAGACCACCTTACCTGCCTCCTGAGGAATCTGTGTGCACGTCAAGAAGCAACAGTTAAAACCAGACATGGACCAAATTGGAAAAGGAGCACTTCAAGGCTGTATATTTTCACCCTATTTATTTAACTTCTCTGTAGAGTATATCATGCAAAATGCTGGCCTGGGTGAAACACAAGCTGGAATCAAGTTTGCCAGGAGAAATATCAATAACCTCAGATACACAGATGACAGCACTCTTACAGCAGAAAGTGAAGAGGAACTAAAGAGCCTCTTGATGAAAGAGAAAAAGGAGAGTGAAAAGCTGGCTTAAAACTCAACATTCAAAGAACGAAGATCATGGCATCTGGTCCCATCACTTCATGGCAAATAGATGGGGAAACAATGGAAACAGTGACAGACTTTACTTTTTTGGGCTCCAAAATCACTGCAGATGGTAACTGCAGCCATGAAAGAAAAGCTCTACCAACCTAGACAGCATATTAAAAAGCAGACACTACTTTGCCTACAAAGGTCCTTACAGTCAAAGCTATGGTTTTTCCTGTGGTCATGTATGGATGTGAGATTTGCACTATAAAGAAAACTGAGCCCCAAAGAACTGATGCTTTTGAACTGCGGTGTTGGAGAAGACTCTTGAGAGTCCCTTGGACTGCAGGGAGATCAAACCAGCCAAACCTAAAGAAAATCAGTCTTGAATATTCATTGGAAGGACTGATGATGAAGCTGAAACTCCAATAGTTTGCCCACCTGATGTGAAGAACTGACTCACTTGAAAAAGACCCTGATGCTGGGTAAGATTGAAGGCAGAAGGAGAAGGGGACGACAGGATGAGATGGTTGGATGGCATCACCGACTTGATGGACTTGAGTTTAAGCAAGCTATGGGAGTTGGTGATGGACAGGGAAGCTGTCGTGCTTCACTCCATGGGGTTGCAAATAGTCAGACACGACTGAGTGACTGAACTGAACTTTATCTCTTACTCTTACCTTGTTCCTCCTTCTTTCCTTTTCTCCACTGGTAACCACTAGTTTGTACTCTATATCTATGAGCACACACTGTATGAGTGTGTTTCTTTTTTGTTATATTTGCTACTTTTAATTTTTAGATTCCACATATAAGTGATATCATATACTATTTGTCTTTCTCTGATTTATTTCACTCAGAATAATCTCTCAGTCCATCCATATTGTTGCATATGGCTTAGCACACACACATGCATGTATATATATATACAGACACACACACACACACACACATGCACATGGCAATATTTGATCCTTTTTTTTGACTAGGTAGTATTCCACTGTGTATGTGTATGTGAGATATATATGTGTGTATATGTATATATATGTATTTATATCACATTTTCTTTATCCATTCATCTGTTGATCAAAACTGGTTGCTTCCATATATTGACAATTGTAAATAACACTGTTATGAACATTGGAGTGAGTTTATCTTTTTTTTCTGTTTTTCTTCCTTCTTTTTTCCTCAGATAAATACCCAGGAGTGGAATTGCTGGTCATATGGTAGTTCTATTCTTAGATTTTTGAGAAACCTCTGTACTGTTTTACACAGTGGTTACACCAACTTGCATTCCCTTCAAGAATGTATAAGGGTTCCCCTTTCCCCACATCCTCACCACTATTTGTTACTTGTGGTTTTTTTTTGATTAATAATGTATTTTATATCTTCTCTGTCTTCACTGATATTTTTGTCAATTCTTTTTTTTTAATCAATTTTTGAAAGAGGATAATTGAAATCTCTGATTATAGTTATAGGTTTGTCTCTTCTCCTTGGAGTTGTATCATGCATTTTACAAGTTTTATTATTTGGCCCATAAATGTTTAGAACTCTTATGACATTTAAAAAATTATTATTATGAAGTAAACTTCTTTATCCCTGGCAATGTATTTTTGCTTTAACATTTACTTTGACATTGATGCTATCACTCTAGGTTTTATTCTGTACAAGTGTTAGCATGTACAACATTTTCTATCCTGTTATTGTCAAGGAATTTGTGTTTTTATAATAAAATGAGTTTTCTCTAGGCAACATATGGTATGGTATTGCTTTTTCATTCAATCTGCAAAGCTGTGTCTTCTAATTAGGCTATTTAGATCATTTAAATTTAATATAATAACTGAGAGTTAATCAACTTTTTATTCCTTTTCTGTTAACATCTGTTTGTTTTTTCCTTTCTCTTTTTCTGCATTCTCCTTGAATTGAATTTTTAATGATTCTGTTCTATCTCATTTGTTAACTTGTTAGCTCAAAGTTATTGTTGTGCTATTTCAGTGTTTAAAGTTTATAGAATACATCTTGAACTTATTGTAGTCTAATTTCAAATAATGTTATGTTACTTGTTTTATAGAAAAACCCTATCTCACACTTCTTGGCCTTTATGCTCTTAAAATATATTTTAAATATATGGAAGAAAATACAGATTAGACTGTTAAGTTTTAAAAAGTAATCAAATATTTTTATGGAGATTTAAGTAGTAAGAGAAAATCTTACATATTTAGTTATGTAATTATCATAGCCAGTTCTCTTCTGGCCCTTGTTCAGTTCAGTTCAGTTCAGTCACTCAGTCATGTCCAACTCTGCGACCCCATGAATCGCAGCACGCCAGGCCTCCCTGTCCATCACCATCTCCCGGAGTTCATTCAAACTCACATCCATCGAGTTGGTGATGCCATCCAGCCATCTCATCCTCTGTCATCCCCTTTTGCTCCTGCCCCCAATCCCTCCCAGCATCAGAGTCTTTTCCAATGAGTTAACTCTTCGCATGTGGTGGCCAAAGTACTGGAGTTTCAGCTTTAGCATCATTCCTTCCAAAGAACACCTAGGGCTGATCTCCTTTAGAATGGACTGGTTGGATCTGGCCCTTGTAGATATTAGTAATTCTGATTAAGAGGTAGTTTTACCCATCAGCTGACATTTGGTAATGTCTGGAGATATTTTTGATTGTCACAATAAAGGTGGTAGTGAAGCTACTGGTATCCAGTGGGTCGAGGTCAGGGATATTGATAAACATTTTGTAATGAATAGGATTCACCCTGCCTCATCTCACCCTAAAACGATTATGGTGTCCAATATCAATGATGCTCTGGTTCAAAAATCCTAGAGTAGATTTTTATTTCCAACTAATGTCATATTTCTTCAACCTGAAGTCCCTCCTATAACACTTGCTTTAGTTCAGTTCCATTGGTAATAAATTGTTTTTGTATACCTAAACAATTATTTATTTTGCCTATATTTTTGAGGTTTGCTTTGTTGAGTATAGAATTTTAGTTCTTCTTTCAGGGGTTGGAAGATGTTGTTTCATTGTCTTCTTGCTTGCATTTTTTTCATAGTAACATTTTCTGTCATCATTATTATTTTGCTCTGATGTATGTAACATGTTTTCCTGCTCGCCTGCTCTCTTAAAGATTTACTCTTTTCCCCTGAGTTTTGGCAGCATTATTATACAGATATCCAGAGTTGTCTCCATGCAGGCCTCTGCTATCCATCACTTTGTCCTGTATACTCGTGCCATTTGGCTGGATCCCTAGCTCTGTCTTGTCATCTGGTGGAACCTCCTTGTGATGTTTCCTTCTGGAAACTCAAGGCTGTAGGCTAGGCAATCACAGAAGTCACTGAATTTAAATTTTGTCTCTCAGAGACCATTGTTCTTCAGTGCCTGATACCCAGTGTTTTTGTTTTTGTTTTATTTTGTTTTGTGCAAGGATAAATCTAGTTACAGATAATCCATCATGGCCAGAAGTAAAACTTTAATCCACTGACATTTTTTTTCAGTGGGCAGATTTGAAAAGCTCCAATTCTTATAGAGATGTTGTCTCCTCTTGGACTGAAGGACTTTACGAGGAATGAACCTTTTGAAGTTCAGACATCTGTGATGTAGTGAGGCTCACCAAGGACTGACAAATCTGGGAATTTTAGAAAAATCTTGGGACCGGTATTGGTATTTTTTAAACAGCAACAACAGAAAAACTCAAGTATGGAAGTAAATGGAGGTCCTGATTTGCATTTTATTTTAAAACAAATCAAGCTATAAATTATTCTGAAACATACTTCTTAGAATGTATACATCTATATTTCATTTTCATTTCAAAATTGTACTTGGTAACTTATCCAACAATGCTTCTATTGCTATATTTCTCAAAGCATATTTGGAAGTATTTTTGGATTTATCTTGTTTCAGAAAAGCAAGAAACTCTGCCTCAATATTCTATAACTTATTATCTGCTTGAAAGTAGTTTCAATGAAAATACCTTAAAAAAACATGATATTATAACCATATTTATTTTTATTTGACCATTTTTATTTATTTTCTGTAATTTGCTATATCATGTTTGCTATTCTATTTTAGTTGATAATTATAGAATACTTAATTATTATAGGACTTAAGGATTTTATGTCTTCATAATGACAAATAACAAAGTTCTTCTTTAGTTTTAGCTTTGAAATTTAATTTGTGTTTTCTATGATGAGACTGACATCTGATTTTTGTAGTGTTATAATGAGTTTTGCTTACAAGTATCTTCAAGATTCTGGAGACTTGCTTCTTTAAATGCTGAAATTTATTTTTAAAAAATTTGAGGTGGGGCATAAATCTAGTGTACACTTCCTTTCATTCATCAACAAACCTATATTTAATCCAATTAATGAGAACACTGACTAAGGTTAGTTATCATAACCAGTAGCGACTACAAATTTATAATATAGTGATGCTGCTGGAGCTATTGCGATATGTGAGGTTGGTTGTTTCAACACTATGATTTCTATTTTATAGTTTTCTGCTTTAAAAAGTTTTATTTCCTCTCTCATATTTGACAGCTATCATTATCAGTTTTTAACATATATCACAAAATTGAAGTACAGTGTCTTTGAAAATACTTTAAGAAACACCCTTCTATACTGCTGAGCATGTTAAAAGTTTTACCTCTATAAATATTACTTTATTATATTTTGATTGTAACACTTTTATATTAAGATAATCACCCATATATACTTAATTTTCCCAGAAGAATCCTTTAATGATCATTCAAATTATTGATTATAAATACCATTTCTAGAGAAAATAATCTTTTCCAAATTTATGCATGAAAAGACAGGGTTAAATATATACTATACAAGCTTAATCTCTTCCAATACTTCTAGGGGAGTATTTCTATATACTTCCAATACTTCTAGGTGGAATTTCAGTAATTTCCTATAATGCTGTTAAATTACATTGTTGCTTCAGCGTGACTTTATACATTAGAACACTTACAGAAATACAGCTATTTCTATATCCTAGCCACTTTCTATTTCAGTTACAAATGAATTCAAAAGACTCACTTGAAAATTTTAAAGAATGATTAGAAAACTTGGTCAAGGTACTGATCTTGATAAAAGCTACTAGATGATTAAAAAAAATAATCATCCAGCTATTGAATATCATCTTTGAGGAATAAAAGTTTTCATTAGCTGAAAATTTAGTCTAGGAGTAAATAATAATAGTTTATTTGGGAAAAAAGTACCATCATTCTATTTAAAAGGAAAACAATTCTGTCATTTCAGAATATGCTATAGAAAACCACTGTTCTTAGTACTAACTTTGCATAAGGCATTGTCAACAAAAATCCACTTCAGAGATATGCTGACATCAGAGAGGCTGATTGCAAATAAAGATGACTTGTTATACAAAGGTGTGACAGAGTTTTGCCAAGGGAACACATTGGTCATAGCAAACACCCTCTTCTAACAACACAAGAGATGACTCTACACATGGACATCACAAGATGGTCAATACTGGAATCCAATTGATTATATTATTTGCAGCCAAAGATGGAGAAGCTCTATACAGTCAGCAAAAATAAGACCAGGAGCTGACTGTGGCTCAGATCATGAACTCCTTATTGCCAAATTCAGGCTTAAATTGAAGACATTAGGGAAAACCATTAGACCGTTCAGGTATAACCTAAATCAAATCTCTTAGGATTATACAGTGGAAGTGAGAAATAGATTCAAGGGATTAGATCTGATAGACAGAGTGCCTGAAGAACTATGGGCGGAGGTTTGTGACATTGTGCAGGAAGTGGGATCAAGACCATCCCCAAGAAAAAGAAATGCAAAAAGGCAAAATGGTTGTCTGAGGAGGCCTTGCAAATAGCTGAGAAAAGAAGAGAGGTAAAAGGCAAAGGAGAAAAGGAAAAATACATCTATTTGAATGCAGAGTTCCAAAGAATAGCAAGGATAGATAAGAAAACCTTCCTAGGTGATCAATGCAAAGAAATAGAGGAAAACAATGTTATGGGAGAGACTAGCAACCTCTCCAACAAAATTAGATATACCAAGGGTATATTTCATGCAAGTGAAAGTCACTCAATCTTGGCCAACACTTTGCGACCCCATGGACTATAAAGTCCATGGAATTCTCTAGGCCAGAATATTGGAGTGCATAGCCTTTTCTTTACCCAGGGGATCTTTCCAACCTGGGGATGTAATCCAGGTCTTCTGCATTACAGGTGGATTCTTTACCAGCTGAGCCACAAGGAAAGCTTAAGAATACTGGGTGGGGCACCATATCCCTTCTCCAGCAGATCTTCCTGACCCAGGAATAGAACTGGGCAATTGGCACAATAAAGCACAGAAATGGTATGGACTTAACAGAAGCAGACAATATTAAGAAGAGGTGACAAGAATACACAGAAGAACTAAACAAAAAAGATCTCAATGGCCCAGACAATTACGATGGTTTGATCACTCACCTAGAGCTGGACATCCTGGAATATGAAGTCAAATGGACCTTAGGAAGCATCACTATGAACAAAGTTAGTGAGTGATGGAATTCTAGTTGAGCTATTTCAAATCCTAAAAGATGATGCTGTGAAAGTGCTGCACTCAATATGCCAACAAATTTGGAAAACTCAGCTGTGGCCACAGGACTGGAAAAGGTCAGTTTTCATTCCAATCTCCAAGAAAGGCAATGCCAAAGAATTTTCAAACTACCACACAATGCAGATGACACCACCTTATGGTGGAAAGTGAAGAAGAACTGAAAAGCCTCTTGATAAAAGTAAAAGAGGAGAATGAAAAGTTGGCTGAAAGCTCAGCATTCAGAAAACTAAGATCATGTTATCTGGTGCCATTACTTCATGGCAAATAGATGGGGAAACAGTGACAGAGTTTAGTTTTTTGGGCTCCAAAATCACTGCAGATGGTGACTGCAGCCATAAAATTAAGACACTTTCTCCTTGGAAGAAAAGGTGTGGCCAACCTAGACAGCATTTAAAAATCAGAGACATTACTGTACTGGCAAAGGTCCCTTTAGTCAAAGCTATGGTTTTTCCAGTAGTCATGTATGGATATGAGAGTTGGACCATAAAGAAAGCTGAGTGCCAAAAAATTGATGATTTTGAACCACGGCGTTGGGGAAGACTCTTGAGAATCCCTTGGGCTGCAAGGAGATCAAATCAGTTAATACTAAAGAAATCAATGCTGAATATTTATTAGAAGGATATGATGCTGAAGCTGAAGCTCCAATACTTTGGCCACCTGGTGTGAAGAACTGACTCTTCAGAGAAGGCCCTGATGCTGGGAAGGATTAAAGGCAGGAAGAGAAGGGGATGACAGAGAATGAGATGGTTGGATGGCATCACTGACTCGATGGACATGAATTTGAACAAGCTATGGGAGTTGGTGATGGACCGGGAAGCCTGACAAGCTGCAGTTCATGGGGTTGCAAAGAGTCAGACATGACTGAGTGACTGAACTGAAATGAAACAGAAGTAAACTTGCTACCTCAGCTCCAATCAAAGAATTAGAGAAGAAAACATACAACATTTTAGAGGAAAACACATTTTGTGACTTTATCATAAGATCGTATTTAGCCAAATAAAAAATAGTATGCTTTGGAATTTGACCCTTGATACCAAGGATTCTATTTTTGTCTTCCTTATGTATCTAATGGGCTTCCCTGGTGTTTCAGTGGTAAAGAACCTACCTGCCTGTGCAGGAGACATGAGTTTGTTTCCTGGGTCAGAAAGATGCCTTGTAGAAAAAAATGGCAACCTACTCTAGTATTCTTGCCTGGGAAATCCCATGCACAGAGGATTCTGACAGGTTATAGTCCTTGGGTATCATAGAGAGTTGGACATGACTTAGTGACTAAATAACAATTATACCTAATAATTTGCTTACTGAGGATTCCAGGACCTTTCTTCTCAAGGTCGAAAGTTTTGACTCAAAATTATCTTTCCAATAAAAGTTCAATTTAATTAGACCTGCTGTATCATTTGTGTTTAAACAGAAAATGTTTTTTAACTAGAGACGTCTGAACCTATTCCATTACAGGTTTAAAAATCTTCATTGTGCCTTACGAATGAAGCCCTATATTGAGTACTCTGTAAATGTCAAGTTTTCTGCTCTATTGACTATGCCAAAGCCTTTGACTGTGTGGATCACAATAAAGTGTGGAAAATTCTGAAAGAGGTGGGAATACCAGACCACCTGACCTGCCTCTTGAGAAACTTGTATGCAGGTCAGGAAGCAACAGTTAGAACTGGACATGGAACAACAGACTGGTTCCAAATAGGAAAAGGAGTATGACAAGGCTGTATACTGTCAGCCTGCTTATTTAACTTCTATGCAGAGTACATCATGAGAAATGCTGGGCTGGAAGAAGCACAAGCTGGAATCAAGATTGCCAGGAGAAATATCAATAACCTCAGATATGCAGATGACACCACCCTTATGGCAGAAAGTGAAGAGGAACTAAAAAGCCTCTTGATGAAAGTGAAAGAGGAGAGTTAAAAAGTTGGGATAAAGCTCAACATTCAGAAAACTAAGATAATGGCATCTGGCCCCATCACTTCATGACAAATAGATGGGGAAACAGTGGAAACAGTGTCAGGCTTTGATTTTTTGGGTTCCAAAATCACTGCAGATGGTGATTGCAGCCATGAAATTAAAAGACGCTTACTCCTTGGAAGGAAAGTTATGACCAACCTAGACAGCATGTTAAAAAGCAGAGACATTACTTTGCCAAGAAAGGTCCATTTAGTCAAGGCTATGGTTTTTCCAGTGGTCATGTATGGATGTGAGAATTGGACTATAAAGAAAGCTGAGCACCGAAGAATTGATGCTTTTGAACTGTGGTGTTGGAGAAGACTCTTGAGAGTCCCTTGGACTGCAAGGAGATCCATCCTGGGTGTTCATTGGAAGGACTGATCTTGAAGCTGAAACTCCAATACTTTGGTCACCTGATGCGAAGAGCTGACTCATTTGAAAAGACCCTGATGGTGGGAAAGATAGAGGGCAGGAGGAGAAGGGGACGAGAGAGGATGAGATGGCTGGATGGCATCACTGACTCAACGGATGTGGGTTTGGGTGTACTCGGGAGTTGGTGATGGACAGGGAGGCCTGGTGTGCTGAGGTTCATGGTGTCATATAGAGTCGGACATGATTGAGCGACTGAACTGAACTGAACTGAGACTAGGTAGGCACTACTAAAAGTGATTAGAGAAATGTAAGTTGTGTTTCTTGCCCTTTAATAATTCACTGTCTAGTGAGTGGGGAAGGAAGTGTGACATAGAACAGTTAGAGAGGAACATCAGGCAGAAGATAATTAAGTTTCCAAAAGTACCATATAGACAATACATGATATGGAAGGTCTAGAAAAAGGCAATACTATTTCCAGTACAGAATGTTTTCTGAAATATATATATAGAACCTCACCTAATTTTAAAAAGCATGATTTTGGTACATTGAAGTCATTTGAGTCGTAGTTATGTGGTAGAGAGCATGAAGCCATTGATTTAGGAGGCATGAGGCCATATTTATCAAGATTCTGCACTGGGCTTGCTATGGGACAAAATTAGCCTCTCTGGCCTTTGAAAAATCCATTGTACTAAACCAGCAGCTTGGCATTGGGTTCATACTGACAATCAAACTCACAAGATCCATGGATTTTATCCATCACCATATGTGCTTAGCTTTAAGAAGAGATACAGATGCAACATCCATGGTGACAACATAGTGGAGGTCTTTTATCTTCAACACACAGCTTACTAATGTCCTGGGCACTCCACACTTCAAGGTATGTAGTCACAAAAAGCAAAAGTGTGTGAGGACAGAACTTCTCAGTTCATGGAAGCCCCAACTCTGGAGGTCTCGTCACCTAAGAAGATTTCAATCAGGGATTAACTCTTCAGGTTTCCTTGAGGCAAGAGCAAAGATTACAAATCAGTCGTTGACTTTTTCCTTCCAGCTGCATTGTCCTGATATACCTGTAAAATAAGGGACTGATTTATATGAACTGTATTTTTATTTTTATTTATTTTATTTTATTTTTTTTTGTCATATTGGATTTATTTATTTTGGAGGGACTGGTTATTTCAAAAAGACATTTACCAATTTTCAGTATCAAAACAGTTACACTATTGGTTTTTTTCCTCCCAATTGGTTCCCAAAGAGACCACACCAAAGGAGAGAACATTTTAAGCCAATTAAGCTGCAGGATGCACCCCTAACAGACCTCACTGAAACCTCATCAAAAAAGGGGGATTGGGTAGGGAAAGAAACTTTAAAAGATCAGCACACTGCTAGCCCACAGACTGTAGAGAGCTCTCACAGGCAGAGGGGTGACCAGTTTGCCTCAACCCCAAAGAAGCAAAGTTCCAAAATATAAAAATTTACAAGTTTTTGTACATACGCTTTTCAAGATTTCTCCAGCACTAACGGACACAAAGCACAGTGAGATGACACTTTTAGAGACAGCAGCTTCAGACCCAGAAAAGGGTGATGAGATGAGTTTCATATGGCTAAATCAGTGGCAAAACATAATTTTCTTTCCTTTCTTTCAAGGAGGCAGGAGAGCAAATAAGTGGTCACTTCAATATAAGGGGCACATGATCCATTCTGTGAGCAGTTGGGAACAGGGTAGAGCTGGGACAAGGATTTGGTCTCAGAGGTTTTACCATCTTAATTGTTTGGTCACTTCTGATGAAAAAAAAAAAAAAAGTTGTCCAAAGATACCGTAAAGCTGAAAACCTGAACAGCACTTTTTTTTTTTTTTGGCTAACTCCTTCTGGAATCATCTTTCTGCTTTGGCAGGTACTTTTTTACAGGGCAATGAGGTTTCCCCAAATGGAGCCTTTCTCTGGGCTGCTAGGCTCTCAGTAAGGCAGGCCCAAACCTTTTCCCTTTCTCTCTGGAGAAGGCAATATGCATTAAGCTGAAATGTTACCTTCCAAAAGTGAGAAAGGGATTAGACGGCTGCTTCAGTTCTACGGAATTATCTGGAATGTTTTTTTACAAATGGTTGTAACATCAAGAACAAAAAAGGTAATTACAAAATGTGTACATCACAACATGCTTTTAAAGACACTTTGCATTGTGCTCACATTCCCTTAAACGTTGTTCCCAAAGGTGCTCAGCCTCTAGCCCAACTGGAATCTCTGGGGAGAGGCAGAGACTGTTTGGCGAAAAGGACACAGGAGTAGGGGGGTGGGAGAGGTGGCGAAAGGAGAAAGCAGCCTTCCAGTTAAAGATCAGCCCTCCGTTTAAAGGTCAGCTTCGGGCAGGCTGGCCCCAGTGGAGTCGGAGTCGGGGTGAGAGGGAGGAGCAGCGGCAGGGCGGGGCTGGGGTGCTCTACATTTTATTCAGGTCAAGCAGAGTCTGGTTCAGCATCCTTTGTGTACAGAGGTCCTCCTCTTTGGTGCATTTCAGTTTATCTTCCAAATCATCAATTGTCTTTTCCAGCTTGGCTACTGATCTCTCAGCAAACTCAGCACGAGTCTCTGCCTCCTTGAGTTTATCGGTAAGAATCTTTATCTCTTCCTCATATTTGTCTTCCTTTTGAGAGTACTTTTCTTCAGCAGCACTCAGACACTTCAGGTGCTGGTCCATCAGTCTGATTTGCTCACCCATCTTTCGGCAACGGGACTCTGCCAGCTCCGCTCGCTCCTCTGTGCACTCCAAGTCTCCCTCAGTAATCACCAACTTGCGAGCCACCTCTTCATACTTCCTGTGTGCCTCTTCTGCAATGTGCTTAGCTTCTTTGAGTTGGATTTCCTGGAGTTCCATTTTTTCTTCATCTTTTAAGGCTTGGTTTTCAATAACCTTCATAACTCTCTCGCTCTCATCAGCAGCTTTCTCAGCTTCCTCCAGCTTTTGCAGCGCAGTGGCCAGGCGCTCTTGAGCTCGGTTCAGCTCCTCTTCAACCAGCTGGATCCTACGGTTTTAAGGAGACCACTTCAGCCTCAGCCTGTTCTCGGGCCCATCTTTCTCCCTCCACTTTCTGCTGGAGGCGCTTGGCCCTCTCCTCCGCATCATCGGCCTGCTGCTGCAGAACCTGGATCTTGCACTTCATTGCCTCGGTGACGGCGATCGCGGCCATGACAGTGGTCCCGGCCATGGTCCTCACCCAGCTCCTGCTTGCCTTCGGGTTCCTGCCTCCTCGGCTCGGCGTTGCAGCCGCTTGGTTCCTGCAGGGTTGAACTTGTGGCCCACACTAGGCGAAGAGCATGCGCAGTCGAGGCTGACAGTAGGAAGCTTGGGATCTGAACTGTATTTTTAAAAGATACTTAATTCAAATTCTAGCATCATCATTTATTAGTTTTGTGAATTTGGATAAGTTATTTGAAGTTAAAATTGCTCAGTTTTGTCTGATTCTCTAGGCCAGAATACTGGAGTGGGTAGCCTCTCCCTTCTCCAGGGGATCTTCCTGACCCAGGGATCAAACCCAAGTCTCCTGCATTGCAGGTGGATCCTTTACCAACTGAGCTATCAGAGAAGCCCCAAGTTATTTAGCCTCTCTGAATTTCCATTTCTTTGATGGAAAAGCAGGTAGGAAAATACCTATCACTTAGTTTTGTTACATGGTTTAAGTGGCCTAAGATATCTTTGACATTATTTAGAGAGCTAGACTATTTCAATACAGACCTTAAATTTTGTACTTGTCCTTTCTTTGCCACACTGGGAGGATTATTCTTGGCTTAATGTCTGCACTGGATCTAATGAGCCACTAGAGTCTGTCATCAAAAAATTTAAAAGGGCAGTGGGTTTTTAAGGTAAACTAGAGAAAGAGTTTTTATGGAGAATGAGCAGATTTCCTTGAGACAAAAATGAGGTCAGAGGAAGTGATGAGTTAGGACAAATACAGGTTGTTAGACTCTACATGATTCTGAGAGTTGATATTGGGAAAGTGATCTGAGTAGGTGGGCTTCATGATTTGTGACTAATTGGGTAATCCCTGTCAATCTCTCAAGACAAGGCTTGCCCCTGTCTGGTAAATTATTGGGAGAGCCTGTATCCAGGGCCCCAGGAAATGGGAGATAGCTCTTGAATCCTTATACTTGAAAGGCTTGGTACATGGTGGAGATAGAGTAGTACTTTATCCTTTGGTTTTTCTAGCCCCAGGAATTTGTGATAAATCTATGATCCAGCCACTTCACTTTCCTTGACATTTGATGCAGTTTTCTACCACTGAATTTATTGTACAGAATTTCCCATTGATTCTTGTTTTGTCTAAAATGATTAAATTGGCCGTTTTATGTGTCAGCTCAGTAACTTTTTTTTTTTGAGTTTAAAAAGTGCTCAGTAGCTTATTAGAGATAAGGACCATCTCCCTCCATTAAAACATCTACCATTACAATTATTATAAAAGCAACACACATTATCTGTAGTAAATTGCAATATTTTCCACCAAAATTTTTCCTGAAGAAATCAGGAAAGGTTGACTCATCTTAAAGAAACTGTGGTTTTTAGTAAGAATTTTATAGCAGGATAGAGTCTAGTGTGTGGTTTCAGCTAGTATTTATTAGTGGCCTGACTAGATAACCTGTTTTTTTATTTATTTTTTTGGATTTTCTTTCACATTTCAATCTGTTTCTCTTACTGAAAGATATACATAAAGTAAAAATGTGTATATGATTTAATTGACTATTTAAATTCATGTAGCTTATTTACACAATATAAAGATTATTTTTCTCATTCACTTGCTTGTGTGGAATTATATATCCTTTGAATTTGAGTGTGTTTTTTCAGAACTGTTAATTTAATTCTGGAAAATCTTGTATATTATTGCAGAAATAAGGCTATAGAACAAATAACTTTATAAAAGCTTACAAGCTGTTAGCAGTTTACAACAATAGACATTTATTTTTGTGCCTTATGAGTATATGGGTTGGGGAGGCTCCTGCTGGTCTAGGCTCTAGGTTATAGGGTGGGTTTGGTTCTGCTCCGCATAACTCATTCTGGGATGAGTAACTCCTAGGGGCATGTTTTTCTCATCACGATGGTACATATGCCAGAAGCCAATTGTGTTTAAAACCTCTTTTCACATTACATTTGCTAATGTAAAGGCTGAAGCAAATCACATGGCCAAGTCACATAGGCTTACTCTTATGGGAGTTTCAGCAAAGTCATATGGCAAAGTGAGTATTAAGCATTATTCTCTAGCTAAGATGGAATGAAGAATTGGAAACAATAGCCCCCTCTACTACCTTTTGGATAGAAGAGCTAATGATCCTTGAGGAGGTATCAGCTGAACCTAATCATTGTGAACTGAACTGGGTATTATCCAGGGTGGACTGGGAAAGAACTTGATATCTTTTGTCCCAGAAATGTGGCAAATCCTAGTGCTTAGTCCCTGCATGTGTCTGTGCACATGCGTGCACACACACACACACACACACACGATAACATTTGCTGTTGTTCAGTCACTCAGTTGTGTCCAACTCTTTGCAATCCCATGGATTGCAGCATGCAGGTTTCCCTGTCCTTCACTATTTCCCAGAGTTTGCTCAAACTCATATCCATTGAATTGATGATGCCATCCAACCATCTCAACCTCTGTCAGCCGCTTTTCTTCCTGCCTTCAATCTTTCCCAGCATCAGGGTCTTTTCAAATGAGTTGGCTCTTCACAACAGATGGTCAAAGTATTGGAACTTCAGCTTCAGCCTCAGTCCTTCCAATGAATATTCAGGATTGGTTTCCTTTAAGATTGACTGGTTTGATCTCCTTGCTGTTAAGTACTTAGACTAGCAAATGCATATCCTGGAATCATTTTTGCGTGTCACTATATTATTTCTATAAAAACAAAAATCAATCAAGTAAACTCTTGGAGCTGTGGAGGTCAGGGATTATAGATGCTTTTGTTATTCACCATTGGAACACTAGTCTCTGAAATCTTTTTCCCTGGCTCTATCCTGAGGATTGAATACTGAATTCAGCAATAAGTGAATTCACAGTGAAACTGTGAATAAAGTATTTGGGTTTTTTGGATTAAAAATTTGCCAATATTTATAATAGTATTTCTGTAAATAATCCTTTGGCTAAAGACTATTCCTGTTTTATGGAAAGTGTCTGGGGTTTTAAGGCAAGTTTATTTTAGATTTTGACATTCTCCTAAGAGAACACCCAAACTTGCATAATCTGCAGAGGATCTTAGATTTGAATCTTTTCCCTTCACATCCAGGCCTAAAGGAGGCTTATTTACTGCAGGGATGAGCAGGATTTGGGAACTCAGTAAAAGAGATGGGTGTTTATAAATTCCAACCAAGCCTCAAGTTGAATGCAGTTCTAGAATATATGGGAATTTTGTCACTGTGTCACTATCATGCTCGTTCTGTCTTAGTCCTATTAGGCTAATGGTACAAGTGACCTTCCCAGGTGGCTCTAGTGGTAAAAATTCTCCCTGCCAATGCAGGAGACATGGGTTTGATCCCTGGGTCAGGAAGATCCCCTGGAGAAACGCATGGTAACTAACTCTAATATTTTTGCCTGGAAAATCACATGGACAGAGGAACCAGGAGGGCTATAGTTTATAAGGTGTCAAAGAGTCAAACATGACTGAAGCACACGCAACCTACCTTGGCTACCTGAGGTGTTGTCCACTTCCAGAAAGGCTTCAGAGAACCAGGGGTTGCAGTGGAGCAGGTGCTTGGTTAGTTGTCACTGCTGTGTGCTTCTAGGCCTTGTCTCTGAATGTGTTTCCTGTGACTCTGGGGCATTTAATGTCTTTGTTGTTCATATCTTAAACAGTCTCTATTAGAGAACTGAAAGAAAGTGAAAATGAAAGTTGCTCAGTTGTGTCTGACTCTTCGGGACCCCATGGACTGTAGCCTGCTAGGCACATCTATCCACGGAATTCTCTAGGTAGCAATACTGGAGTGGGTTCCCATTTCCTTCTCCAGGGGATCTTCCAGATCCAGGGATTGAACCCAGGTCTCCTGCATTGCAGGCAGATTCTTTACCATCTGAGCCACCAGGGAAGCACACTTAGAGAACTGAGTTATTTTAAATAAAAAATCTGCTCCTAAAGTGAACTGAATTAACTGAGCTCATTTGCCAAATCCAGGTTCAACTCCCAGTGTTTTCTGGTGAACTGGTAGATGAGCCAAAGCTTAGTTTTGAAGGCTCTAAGAGGCAGAGTTTTCTTAATTCCTCCCTGCTTATTGACAAGATGCATTTAAGGGCACTTGGAAGACATCAGACCAGTTAGGAGAAATTATAGGCAGGAAGACTTCAGCTTAATATAATTTTCTCCCTAACTATTGGAACTACTTACCAATTAGATTGAGAACAACTGGTAACTCATTATGGTTGTCTATAATAAATGTATTATTAGACTATTTTTCATACTGAATTACATTATTTACTGAGATTTAATCTTAACTAATTTTAGATGAGAATTTTCTTGTGAGGAGAGAGGACCATATGACAAAACTCAGGGCAAAAGCCTCCAGAGAAACAACTTTTCATAGGCTCTGGCAAATGGCTGGGCCACCAGGGTTTGTTAAAGCTTCTCTTTTCAGGATGAATCTTCTCAAGATTCTGGGTCTTTTTGTCCCTGGGTAACTGCCATGGTCGGAGAAGACAATGGCATCCCGCTCCAGTACTCTTGCCTGGAAAATCCCATGGGTGGAGGAACCTGGTAGGCTGCAGTCCATGGGGTCGCTAAGAGTTGGACACAACTGAGCGACTTCACTTTCACTTTTCACTTTCATGCATTGGAGAGGGAAATGGCAACCCACTCCAGTGTTCTTGCTTGGAGAATCCCAGGGACAGGGGAGCCTGGTGGGCTGCCGTCTATGGGGTTGCACAGAGTCGGACACAACTGAAGTGACTTAGCAGTAACAGTAACTGCCATGGTTCTGTCTTCCTTCTAGGGAGTTTATTTCAGTATGTTGTGGTGGAGGGGATAGGCTGACAGGTTAGATCTGTGGTTTAGTTTTGACTCTGCCATTTAATAGAATGTGAGCAAGACATGTATCCTGTCTCTACAATTTAAAGGCTGGTTTTCTCAAAGTCATTTCTCACTAACAATCTGTGATCTATATGAAAAGAGTTGAACATCTATTAAGGGGAGCAAAAATAGTATAGTCTCTTTATTTTTCTTATTCCAATTTTTTTTTCTTGCTTTTCTACAGTGATAGCCTTCAAAAGAACAAAGAATTTTAGACAGAAGATCTAGCTTTCTTTCTTAAGTGCAACTGTCCCTTAAATGGTCTCCCTGATTCATCTTTTCCTTCCCAGTCTCTTCTCCTGTGGTTTTTAGAAAGAGTCTCCAACAGTGAAAATCTATTTTGACTCTCTGCTTAAAAGCTTTGATACTTTTCCTTGCCTTTAGGATTAAGCCCAAATTTCTTACCATAGTTTCAGTTCAGTTCAATTCAATTGCTCAGTCATGTCCAGCTGTTTGTGATCCCATGAACTGCAGCATGCAAGGCCTCCCTGTCCATTACCAACTCCTAGAGTTTATCCAAACTCATGTCCATTGAGTCGATGATGCCATCTAACCATTTCATCCTCTGTTGTCCCCTTCCTCCTCCTGCCTTCGATCTTTCCCAACATTAGGGTCTTTTCAAATGGGTCAGCTCTTCACATCAGGTGGCCAAAATTTTGGAGATTCAGCTTCAAAATTAGTCCTTGTAATGAACACCCAGGGCTGATTTCCTTTAGAATGGACTGGTTGGATCTCCTTGCAGTCCAAGGAACTCTCAAGAGTCTTCTCCAACACCACAGTTCAAAAGCATCAATTCTGTGCTCAGCTTTCTTTATAGTCCAACTCTCACATCCATACATGACTACTGGAAAAACCGTAGCCTTGACTAGATGGACCTTTGTTGACAAAGTAATGTCTCTGCTTTTTAGTATGCTATAAACCATAGTTTACAATATCACTAAAGAATCTCACCATATTACTACTTCTATTCACCCCCTTTTCCTACATTCTTTGCTAAAATATACAAAATCTATATCAACTCTTAGAACAAATTCTGCTTCTTCTCAACTCTGAAGCCACTTTCACAGCTCTCCTTTGACCTTAGGTATTTTAATTATACCCCTTCGTCCGTCTAACTCCCACTTCTCAGGTAGATTTCAGCTTCAAGTCACTTTCTTATTTGTGTGTTTTATTTTATTTATTTATTATTATTATTATTTTACTTTACAATATTGTATTGGTTTATATCATATAAGAAACGAATCACAAGTCACTTTCTTTGAAAGCCTTAATTGGCTCCTAGGAATACTGTACCACATATTTCTCCCATTGTAACACACCACCGCCTTTCCAGCTATCTTTCCTGGTATGTTGTAAACTCTGTGAGGTAAGACCTATTTGGGCCTTGCATACTGTTGCATTTTCAAATACAGTGTAGTACCTGGCACGTTGAATGACCTGGGTTTGAATTCCAGTTCTGAGATTTATTAGCTCCATAGCCATTATCCAACCTTTCTAAATATCATTCACCTTGTCTTTAAAAATAAGTCTTGAATTAAATAATCTTTAATGTTATTTCTTCTCTAAAATTCTATATATATATATAATGTTAATATCACTATGTAGCATTTACATATTTAATTTAAAAGCCCAAACTTGGTCTGCAAAAAGTACACTTTGTAACAGTAACTTCTAGCTTCAGCACCCATTCCATCTGATGAATAATAATGACATTGATAATATATATATATAATACTTTCCATAGGTACTTTTCTAAGCATGTGTGTGACTCATTTAATTCTCACAATAGTATAAGTAAATCACTATTTCACACCAATTTGTATATGAGGAAACAGAGACACAGAGAGATAATGTGACTTGCCTAATGTCACAAATCTTAGGCAAAGCTAGGATTTGAACCTATCAGACCTTGTTTCTGAATCTGAGCTCTTAACAACAGTATGTGACAGTGCGTTTCTTAAGTATAATAGGAAAATTTCATTTAGTCACCTTTAGGTAAACTTAGTGGAATAACTTCATCAGTCACTTAAGTTTAAATAGTTAAAGTGGAAAGGGAAGGAATGTACAAATTCGTCACCTTTGAGAAGAAAAAGTATCTTTTTAGATCTTAATCGAAGTCCTATGGCAAGATGTAGTTACTTATGTGTAGTCTTTTTCCATTAGGCCATTATATATAATAGGTTTCCCAGGTGGCTCAGTGGTAAAGAATCTGCCTACCAATACAGGAGATGCAGGAAGAGAGGATTCAATCCTTGGGTCAAGAAGATCCCCTGGAGCAGGAAATGACAACCCTCCAGTATTCTTGCCTAGAGAATCCCATGGACAGAGGAGTCTGGCGGGAGCTGCAGAGTTGGACATGACTGAGTGACTGAGCATACATTATAAATAGTCTCTCCTCTTCTGACCTCTGACAGGCAGGTCCATACTGGATCCACCAGTGCTTTGTCTATCATACCACTTTTGAACCTGAGGGTTACACTTGGGGCAACATTTCATATCTTTTAGGAGAGTCGCATAAAACTTTCAGACGCTCTCCTATTCCACTCTGGTGCCCCAGGAATCTCAGGAGGTTTTCTCCTGCTCCCCAATTCCTAGATCCACCACTCATGCTCCTATTGATACCTACTTCTGCCGTACTGTGAGAGGTAGAGCAGCTTCCTCATGAAACATGCAGCATCCCTGGGACTGACCAGGAAGCAGGTGCAAATCTACCTTCAGATTCTCAGCATTAAAGAAAGCTCAGTGGTTTCACCTCATGATGACTTGATCTGAGATCGAGTTCTCTGGCACAGCTTCTCAAACTAAACTCATTTCCTTTATCTGTCTTTTCTTTTTCATTAACTAATCCTTTAATTTGGAGGAGATGGCTATGGAAACAGTTTGGGCTAATTAAATGTTCTCCAATATTTTTTTGGCTAGCACCAGTACTGTGATTTTAACTGGAGTCAAGAATACTGTAATATCTTAAAAAATCAAGATTGAATCCCTCTACCTGCTTAGAATAATGCTACTCGATGGAATGCAGCCTGCCGTGCCTCTGTCCATGCAATTCTCCAGGCCAGAATACTGGAGTGGGTAGCTGTTCCCTTCTCTAGGGAATCTTCCCAATCCAGGGATTGAACCCAGGTCTCCTGCCTGGTAGGCAGATTCTTTGCCATTTGAGCCATCAGGAAAGCCCAGAATAATGCTTGTCTTGGTTTATTATATTTGTAACTGAGATTCAGAGTTGGAAAAACAGATTATTAAGTCAAATCTGGAAGATATAATCCATGGGTTCATATACTTTCAAAGTCAATCTTGGTATCTGGTGAAGATGCTTATTTTTCATAATATACAAAAGTCATTCTATTGGAATCAGTCAAAAAAGCATTTTCAAGCACTTGCTCAAAATAGGTTGCTAGGACAAGGGAAGGTTCTGTTATAGCCTCAGCCCTTCACCGTCTTCCTGTGCTTCTTAGATGTTAAAGCATCCACTAACACTTTAAAATCAAAACACTGTGTAGGAGCACATTGCCAATTCCATGCAATATTTAAAGTAAGGTCTAAAATATATTTTATGCCTGAAAGTAAATAGATTACACAAAATAGAGTAGTTCATGTACAGAGAGGCCTGAGGCTGAAAAGAAGTAAATATCTAATCTCTGAAATGATATCATCTGATGCGTTTGGAAATGGCTCAGTCTATGAAAGATGAAATTGTGAAGACAAATGAGATATTCTGTTCCAGATCAGTATGCAGGACAGCAAGTGCATCAATCAGAGGCCTGATAATTTAGTGCTGTAGAGAGAAAAAAATCATGCATTGGAAATAAGCAATGCAAATGAAAAATAAAACCATGCTTATTTGCCTAATATGCTGATCTTCAGACAGGAGAATTGAAGCCCAAGGCTTTGTAAAGGCAGTAAAACTTATATAAAGATAAACTAGCAAAGTAAAGAAAAAAATGTATATATATAGTGCATCTGTGTGTGTCTGTGTGTGCACAAAATGCCAAACACTTTTCAAGCCAAAAAGAATACCAAACAGTAATAACTTTGTTTTTGAAACATTAAGGCCAAGTTATTTGCATTCATCCATTGTGAAATGAAAGTAGAATTTGTCAACCATTCTTGAATAGGACATAAATTTTTATGTCACCTACATGGCAATGATATACAATGCCATGTCAAATAATAACATCTGGTGGTGAGCAGATGTAAATAGAAGGCTATTTACAGAAGAGCAAAACCTTATGGACTGCTAGGTATAAAATCTAGAAAATGGAATATAAGCTATAAGCACTACTGCTATATGACTAATCTTCTATTTGGTATATTGTAAAATATAGTTTGGAGTAGTAGCTTGCAACCAGTCAAGAATATTGAACTGTTTCTTAAGAAGAAAAGTAACTTTTTTTTTTTTTTTCCTGAAGAGATCAGAAGAAAGAAACAAGCTGTACACAAGCTTATTTTTAAAAAACCCACACCAACTAGTGAAAGCATCTGAGTAACAATATGTTTCATTCTTGATAAATATTTTAGAAGTAAATACTAAGATTACACAACTGCCAAAACACTTGAGAGGATATTATCTATATTCTTGTAGAGAAAAGCCGTGATTCTCAAATATCAAAGTATACTGTTTATTTCACTGAAGTACAGTTTTCTGAAATATTACCTCTTTGTGACAGAGGAAAATAAAGTGTCTATATCCTAGAATAAGCAATTACCACTCACCTGGTTCACCTGGTGTAAACAACAGATAGACCATACTGTTATTTTGTCTTCCCCAGCCAGAGGTCACCTGCTCGCAAGGGGAAACTGACTTGAACAGAATCAAAGATACACAGAATGTTAATGTCAGTCTTCTCTTATCATCCTCACATTTATTTTGCTTTCTGCATGGGAATTAAATGTGGACAAATTGTCTTACTGGTAAGAATAGCAACACACTCTGTTTTTTAGGTCACATGCATTGTTGGATTCTCACAGCCTCATTGTCATTGAGGTGAGCTGCTTCTTGCTACTGATTTGGCTTCTTTTCCCATTAGTTACTCTGACTGGAGGCTAGTCCAAATGTATCACTTCCTTCGTATGGTTGGAGTTTGAAAACTCTGGTCTAAAGTCATGCATATGAAGCCTAGTAATGTCATGTAGTAGTTACCTAGCACTCAGCTGTATTTAGCAGCAGTAGTAGCAGCAGCTGTATTTTATTCAAGTTGAAATTATATTTATGTTAACATTATTAGATATTTCTGTGTGATCCAAATGTTCTATTAAATGTGTTAAAATATAAGTTATTGCTGCTGCTTTGAAAGCTTTCAAATGACCTTGAGTTTTAGTTAGCTTTTTATTATTTCCACATTATGTTTTTTGGACTGCAGTGATCTTCTTGCCAGACTAGAACCTGTGGGCTTCAGTGCTCTGTTTTCTGAAAGTTGGTTGTCTATTTGTTTCCTTCTTGATGGAGTATATGGCTTCCATGAGATATTCAAAAAGGTCTGTGACTCTCATCCTTTGACCTTCAACTAAAGTAAATACTATGGTTTTATAACAGTATGCCCATCCCAAGTTTAGAAAAAATAAATTTTTTTTTTGGTAGAACAATGTTTTGGAATTTTGGCCTTCATGTATGATAATTTTTTTGGCTCAAAAAGTGCACTTAATAGTTCAAGACATATTTTAAGTATATAAAATATCTCAGAGAAGCCACAAATTCAACATGTCTGAAGTTGAATTCATTCTGTTTACCCTCCTATATTAGTCAGAATTCTCTACAGAAACAGAACCAACAGAATATCTCTATCTCTATCATATATATCTATGTGTCTATCGATCTCTGTATCTATCCATCAATCTCTATCTGTAGATACCTATCATTGTTCAGTGGCTCAGTCGTGTCTGACTCTGCAATCCCATGGACTGCAGCAAGCCAGGCTACCCTGTCCATCACCAACTCCTGGAGTTTACTCAAACTCATGTCCATTGAGTCGATGATGCCATCCAACCATCTCATCCTCTGTCATCCCCTTCTCCTCCTGCCTTCAATCTTTTCTAGCATCTGGGTCTTTTCTAATGAGTCGGTTCTTTGCATCAAGTGGCCAAAGTATTGACACATCAGTTTCAGCCTCATTCCTTCCAATGAATATTCAGGGTTGATTTCCATTAGGATTGACTGGTTTGAATTTCTTGCTGTCCAGGGCACTCTCTAGAGTCTTCTCCAATGCTGCAGTTCAAAAGCATCAAGTCTTCAGTGCTCGACCTTCTTTATGGTCCAGCTCTCACATTCATGACTACTGGAAAAATATGGTTTTGACTATGCAGATTATTGTTGGTAAAATGATAGCTCTGCTTTTTAACACACTGTCTAGGTTTGCCATAGCTTTTCTTCCCAGGAGCAAGTGTCTTTTAGTTTTGTGGCTGCAGACACCATCCACAGTAATTTTGGAGCCCAAGAAAATAAAATCTGTCACCGTTTCCATTTTCTCTCCTGAAGTGTTGGGACCGGATGCCATGATCTTAGTTTTTTGAATGTTGAGTTTTAAGCCAGCTTTTCACCCTCCTGTTTCACCTTCATCAAGAGGCACTTCAGTTGCTTTTTGCTTTCTGCCATTAGGGTGGTATCATTTGCATATCTGAGGTTATTGATATTTCTCCCAGAAATCTTGGTTCTAGCTTGCGCTTCATCTTGTCCAGCATTTTGCATGATGTACTCTGCATATAAGTTAAATAAGCAGGGTGACAATATACAGCCTTGACGTACTCCTTTCCCAATTTGGAACCAGTCTGTTGTTCCATGTCTAGTTCTAACTGTTGCTTCTTGATCTGTATATAGGTTTCTCAGGAGGCAGGTAAGGTGTTCTGGTACTTCCATCTCTTTAAGAATATTCCACAGTTTGTTGTTATCCACAAAGTCAAAGGCTTTCATGTAGTCAATGAAGCTGAAAGGGATATTTTTCTGGAATTCTCTTGCATTTTCTATGATCCAAAGTTTGTTGGTAATATGATCTCTGGTTCCTCTGCCTTTTTAAAATCCAGCCAGTATATCTGGAACTTCTTTGTTCATGAGTCTAATTTGAAAGATTTTGAGCGTGAGCTTACTAGCATGTGAGATGAATGCAATTGTGCAGTAGTTTGAACATTCTTTGGAATTGCCCTTCTTTGGGATTGGAATGAAAATTGACCCTTTCCAGTCCTGTGGCCCCTGCTGAGTTCTCCAAATTTGCTGGGACATTGAATGCAGCAGAGCATCATCTTTTAGGATTTGAAATAGCTCAGCTGCAATTCCTTACCTTCACTAGCTTTATTTGTAGTAACACTTCTTAAGACCCACTTGACTTTATATATATATGTGAAATTGGTTCATGTAGCTGTGGAGGCTGGCAAGATCAACCTTGTCAGAGCTGACACCCAGCTCAAGTCTGAAGGCCAGCAGACTGCTGTAGAACCAAGAAGAACTGTTGTCCCAGCTCAAAGTCTGAAAAGCAGGAGAATTCTCTCTTTGGGGGTAAGCTTTTCTATTGTTCTTGATTACAAAAGGCCTACCTATGTTAACAAGGGCAACCTGCTTTTCAGTCTATCAATTTGAATGTTAATTGCCTCCCAAAATATTTTCACAGAAGTACACAGAATAATGTTTGACCAAATATCTGTGGCCTAGTTAAGCTGACACATAAAATTAACCATCACACGTATAAATCCAATTTTCAAGGGTCGATCCCAGTTTTGTAAGGATTAAAGCTTGTTAACATTTGGGGTAACTGAAGAAGTCTGTGGTATTTCCTCTTTTATGTGTCTTTACATGAAGATGAAACAGTTATTTCTCTAGGATGATTTCATCGTGGATTTACTTTTTGGTCAGAAAACTGCCTATTATGGACCCATAAGATTTTTTTTCCAGGCCTATAGAGAAGCATAGAAATAGTTTTGATTTCTTCTAAAGGCATATTTTGTGAAGCAATTGGAAGCCTAGAATCAAAAACTGATTCATTATAATCCATTCTGAATTGCCATTGAAGTGAAGAAAGAACTAAAAAAATAGTATTAAAGCATTTTGGGATTGCTTGCAAGGACTGCAGCATTCTAAATCTCTTATGGGTTTATTTAAGAAAGACAGTATGATTTCTCACACAGAAGTGAAAACTTTAGAGAGATCAGAGAATTTGAGTTTTACCTGAAGTAGTCTTGGACATAAATGTTCTCTTTCTTTCAGTACATTTGAACTGACTGAGAGATAAATACATTTTAATGCTTTTCAAATCCTCTCTGAGTTTCAGCTCCCTTCAGAAAGCTTCAGGGAACAAGGGAATACTCCATATTGTCATTGTTACTTAGGCAGAAATCAAGGGTGAATAATTTGTTTTAAATATGACCTAGAGAGAAAAAAGGCATCTACTGGTATAGGTACAGCAATGCTATCAGGAATCCAGTGCCATTATTTGGGAATATTGTGAGGAAGAAAAATAGTACTCAGGATCCTAGTTCCTGTCAGGTCTATAGTGAGACTAATCTAAGCAGAGGTGCAATGTTGCCTAAGACAGTCAATGGTGAATGAACACAGGGGCAGGTCCTGGAAACCATTCTGATAATAGTAGACATTCAAGGAAAAAAGCTTTGTTGGGAAATTTTCAGATCCAAAGTTGGGTTTGTAGGCTGGGAATACAAGTATCAACACGAGGGGGGAAAAAGGTTAGCCTCATATAATTTCTGAGTCTTCTACCTACTTTTGGCTTTAACCTATACAGTTCTTTCTTCTTATATTTCCCTTGCTTTGGGCACTTAAAAATACACTGTACAGTGTCATTTACAAGAATGCCATAGAATTCAATTTGATTTTGAAGCTTGCTCTCTACGTAACATTATTTCCTGCTGAAGTCTGCACTCTTGAATGAAAAAATGGATGCAACATCACCAAATATAAGTATTTGAAAAAATAACTTCTGGTTCAAAATTGCAGAATAGAAAGACATGCAGTCATCTCCTCCTGCGAGAGTACCAAAAACACAACTAGCTGTTTAACAACCATCAACAGGAGAATGCTGGAACCAACAAAAGATACTCCCATATCCAAAGACAAAGAAGAAGCCATCATGAGATGGTAGGAGGGGAAAAATCATGATAAAATTAAATCCCATTCCTTTCAGGTGGGTGACCCACAAACTG
This sequence comes from Bos grunniens, assembly GCF_055505025.1. Classification (NCBI taxonomy): domain Eukaryota; kingdom Metazoa; phylum Chordata; class Mammalia; order Artiodactyla; family Bovidae; genus Bos; species Bos grunniens. The sequence goes on along the minus strand of NC_141176.1, from coordinate 1,627,602 downwards.
GAGAAAAATAATACCAAAGAACTTCTCCCACTGTTGTGAAGGTTCTGAACTCCACATCAGGCTTCCCAGCCTGAGGATCTGACAAAGGGACTGGGAATCATCAGGGATCTGACATTGAAGGCCAGCAGGATTTTCTTATAAGGCTTCCACAAGGTGGGGGAAACAGAGATTCCAGTCTTGGAGGGCACAAACAAAATCTTGTGTGTACCAAGATGCAAAGGAAAGGAGCAATGACCCCACAGAAGATGGCCAAAACTACCTGCTAGTGTTGGGAGGTCTCCTGTGAAGGCATGGGTTAGCAGGGTCTCACCACAGGGATGGGGGCACTGGCAGCTGCAGTCCTGGAAGGCCCCCTTTGGTGTTAACCACCTTGGAGGTCACCATTAACCATACCACAGAGCCTGTAGACCTGAGGGCTGGGCTGCCTTAGCCAAAAAAAAAAAAAAAAAAACAAAAAAAAAAAAACAAAAACAAAACCTACCAGGTAGAGAGTGCAACCCCATCCATCAGCAGAAAATTGGATTATAGCTTTACTGAGCAAGGTCCTGCCCACCAGAGCAAGACCCAGTTTTTCCTATCACCAGTCCCTCCCATCAGGAAGCTTACACAAGCATCTTAGCCTCCTCCATCAGGGGGCAGACAGAAGAACCAAGCAGAAGCACAGCCCCACAGAGACTAAAACAAAAGTCACATTACAGAAAATTCAGTTCAGTTCAGTTCAGTTGTTCAGTAGTGTCCGACTCTTTGCAACCCCATGAACTGCAGCACGCCAGGCTTCCCTGTCCATCACCAACTCCTGGAGCTTTCTTCAAATCATGTCCATCGAGTTGGTGATGCCATCCAACCATCTCATCCTCTGTTGTCCCCTTCTCCTCTTGCCTTCAATCTTTCCCAGCATCAGAGTCTTTTCCAGTGAGTCAGCTCTTTGCATCAGGTGGCCAAAGTATTGGAGTTTCAGCTTCAGCATCAGTCCTTCCAATGAATATTCAGGACTGATTTCCTTTAGGATTGGCTGGTTTGATCTTGTTGTAGTCCAAGGGACTCAAGAGTCTCCACCACCACCACACAGTTCAAAAGCATAAATTCTTCAGTGCTCAGCTTTCTTTATAGCCCAACTCTCACATTAATACATGACTACTGGAAAAACCATAGCTTTGACTAGATGGAGCTTTGTAGGCAAAGTAATGTCTCTGCTTTTTAATATGCTGTCTAGGTTGGTCATAGCTTTTTTTTCAGAAAGTCAATTAACATGAAAGTTAATCAGCATGAAAAAGCAGAAAATTATATCCCAGATGAAGGGACATGATAAACCCCAGAAAAACAACTAAATGAAGTAGAGATAGGCACCCTCCCAGAAAAATAATTCAGAATGATAGTGAGGATAATCCAGGATCTCATGAAAAGAATGAATGCAAAGATTGAGAATATGCAAGAATTGTTTACTAATAACCTAGAGGAACTAAAGAACAAACAAACAGAGAAGAATAATACATTAGAAGGAAACCATAGCAGAATAATTGAGGCAGAAGAATGGATAAATGACCTGTAGGACAGAATGTTGGAAATCACTGCCACAGAACAGAATATAGAAAAAAATAAATAAAAAGAAATGAAGAAAGCCTAAGAGACTTCTGGGACAACATTACATGCACCAACATTTACCTTATAAGGGTCCCAGAAGGAGAAGAGAGAGAAAAAGGACCTCAGAAAATATTTGAAGAGATAATAGCTGAAAAATTCCATAACATGGGAAAGGAAATAGTCAACCAAGTCCAGGAAGCACAGAGAATCCTAGGCAGGAAAAACCCAAGGAAGAACACACCAAGACACATAATAATCAAACTAATAAAAATTAAAGACAGAGATAAAATATTAAAAGCAAAAGGGTAAAAAAGACAACATACAAGGAAACTCCTATCAGCCTATCAGCTTATTTCTCAACAGAAATTCTAAAACTCTACAGCTCTGAGAACTCCCTTCTCAGAAGGTAATGGCATGATATATTTCAATTGATGACATTGCAAAGAAAAGAATACTATACTTAGGAATAAATCTACCTAAATAAACAAAAGACCTATATATATAGAAAACTATAAAACACTGATGAAAGAAATAAAAGATGACACAAATAGATGGAGAAGTATACCATGTTCATGGATCATAAGAATCAATATAGTGAAAATGAGTATACTGCCCAAAGCAATCTACAGATTCAAGGCAATCCCTATCAAACTGCCAACAGTATTTTTCAGAGAAGTAGAACAAATAATTTCACAATTTGTATGGAAATACAAAAAACTTCAAATAGCTAAGGCAAGCTTAAGAAAGAAGAATGGAACTGGAGGAATCAACCTGCCTGACTTCAGGCTATAGTACAAAGCTACAGTCATCAAGACAGTATGGTACTGGCACAAAGACAGAAATATAGATCAATGGAACAAAGTAGAAAGCCCAGAGATAAATCCACGCACCAACGGACACCTTATCTTTGACAAAGGAGGCAAGAATATACAATGGAGAAAAGACAATCTCTTTACCAAGTGGTGCTGGGAAAACTGGTCAACCACTTGTAAAAGAATGAAACTAGAACACTTTCTAACACCATACACAAAAATAAACTCCAAACGGATTAAAGACCTCGATATAAGACCAGAAAACACAAAACTCCTAGAGGAAAACATAGGCAAACACTCTCCGACATAAATCACAGCAGAATCCTCTATGACCCACCTCCCAGAGTAATGGAAATAAAAGCAAAAATAAATGAGTGGGACCTAATTAAACTTTTTCACAATGAAGGAAACTATAAGCAAAGTGAAAAGACAGCCTTCAGAATGGGAGAAAATAATAGCAAATGAAGCAACTGACAAAGAATTAATCTCAGAAATATACAAGCAGTTCCAGCAGCTCAATTCCAGAAAAATAAATGACCCAATCAAAAAATGGGCCAAAAGACTAAACAGACATTTCTCAAAGGAGACATACAGATAGCTAACAAACACATGAAAAGATTCTCAACATCACTCATTATCAGAGAAATGCAAATCAAAACCACAGTGAGGTACCATCTCACTCTGGTCAGAATGGCTGCTATCTAAATGTCTACAAGCAATAAATGCTGGAGAGGGTGCAGAGAAAAGGGAACCCTCTTACACTGTTGGTGGGAATGCAAACTAGTACAGCCACTGTGGAGAACAGTGTGGAGATTCCTTAAAAAGCTGGAAATAGAACTTCCATATGACCCAGCTGGGCATACACACCGAGGAAACCAGAATTGAAAGAGACACGTGTTCTCTTTCATGTGTCTCTTTCACGTGAGAGTAAAGTATTTGCTCTATTATACAGAGTGAAGTAAGTCTACCTAGAATACTCTAGCCAGCAACTCTCCTTCAGATTTGATAGATAAATCAAAAGATTTCCAGACAGGCAAAAGTTAAGAGACTTCAACACCACCAAACAAACTCTGCAACAAATTCTAAATGTACTTCTCTAGGCAGGAAACAAGAGAAGGAATAGCCCTACCTACAGAAAATAAACCCCAAATAACTAAGAAAACAGTTATAGGATCATACATATTGATAATAACTTTAAATGTAGATGGATTAAAAACAAAAAGATAGCCTGACTAAGCAGATGAAAATATGTGCATGTATGCACTTCCACATACTACATCACTCTGTTTTACCCCCACCAAATTGTATGTAATTATTTTATATTATTAGGTTATTGTGATTGTAATTGTAATTATCTTTTAGTTTTTGTCTGAATATTGATTGTGAAAACTGATAAACATCTTTGTTTTTGTAATTGTAATTATCTTTTATTTTTTGGCTGAATATTGACAAGTATAATTATCTTTTATTTTTTGTCTGAATATTGATTGTGAAAACTGATAAATATCTTTTACTATTGTGATTATGTAACTATTACCTGATACCATTGTATCATGATTGGTCAACAGAAAAAGATAATAGAATTCTATATCATTAAAACTACTATTTAATAGGAACACCTATAATCACTTTTTAAAATCTGAAAGCATATCAAAATTATCTTGGAAATTTTTGAAAAATAAAAATGCCTGGATATTGCTGTTTTCCACCAGATCTCCAGATTTGTTTCTAATGAGCAGCCATGTTTATAAACAGCTGGACTATATGAGGATTTTTTTTAAATTAATTTATTTAATTGGAGGCTGATTACTTTACAATATTGTAGTCGTTTTTGCCATACACTGACATGAATCAGCCATGCGTATACATATGTACATGTACATGTACATCCTGAAACCCCTCTCACCTCCCTCTCCCTCCCATCCCTCAGGGTCATCACAGTGCACCAGCCCTGAGCACCCTGTCTCATGTATCGAACCTGGACTGGTGATCTATTTCGCATATGATAATATACATGTTTCAATACTATTCTCTCAAATCACCCCACCCTCGCGTTCTCCCAAAGAGTCCAACAGTCTGTTTACATCTGTGTCTTTTGCTGTCTCGCATATAGGGTCATCATTTCCATCTTTCTAAATTCCATATATATGCATTAGTATACTGTATTGGTGTTTTTCTCTCTGACTTATTTCACTCTTTATGATAGGCTCCAGTTTCATCCACCTCATTATAACTGATTCAAATGCATTCTTTTTAAAGGCTGAATAATATTCCATTGTGTATATGTATCACAGCTTTCTTATCCATTTGTCTGCTGATGGACATCCAGGTTACTTCCATGTCCTGACTATTGTAAACAGTGCTGTGATGAACATTGGGGTACATGTATCTCTTTCAATTCTGGTTTCCTTAGTGTGTATGCCCAGCAGTGGGATTTCTGGGTCATACAGCAGTTCTATTTCCAGTTTTTTAAGGAATCTCCACCCTGTTCTCCATAGTGCCTGTACTAGTTTGCATTCCCACCAACAGTGTAAGAGGGTTCCCTTTTCTCTGCACCCTCTCCAGTGTTTACTGTTTGTAGACTTTTTGATAGCAGCCATTCTGACTTTAGCAACACATATACTAAAATTGGAATGATACAGAGAAGATTAGCATGGCCCCTGTGCAAGGATGACAAGCAAATTCATGAAGCATTCCATATTTTTAAAATGAGCCAAAGAACTAAATAGACATTTCTCCAAAGAAGACATACTTATGCTAACAAACACATGAAAAGATGCTGTATGAGGATGTTTTACTTTTATCTAGCTTGTTTTACTTTTTCTATTTCATATTCAGTACTCCCATTTCACTTAGTTTATGTTTTCCAGTTTCTCCATTTTCTGATGTTTTTTCTCAAGCCTTTATCAAGTGTAGTAGAAAAGCTTACATACACATATGTAAATAATATGTATAATATATATATTTTAGAAAGCTTATGAATTTTTGCCTAACAAAAAGTTTATGACATTTTTGATTCCACTTATTTGACTTAGTATGAATAGAACACTAGATTTCTAATTAAAAAAAAATAGATATGTGACAAGCAAGAAAGGTTTACTGTATAGCACAGGGAACTGTAGTCAATGTCTTATAACAACCTATAATGGAAAATAATTTCAAAAATAATATGTGTATATGTATAACTGAATGAAAAAAAGAATTCTACTTTTTGAAATTTAGTAATGTTTATCTTTTTGCCAGTTTTTCTAAATATCTATGGAAATCTAATAACAACATCTGAGATACAAAATTTTAAATATATCTGTGTGGCTATAAGATTAATATAAATTAATGTAAATATGAATTTATTATATTTACATTATTAACAAATCATTCAAGATGCTTCTATTCTTATTTTTTCTGCACTTACTAAAATATTCTCAGAGAAATGTTAATATTTATCACTATGAATATATATATTTTCTCCATTATATTTCTCCTGATTTTTGCTTTATGTATTTTTGTTGTTAGGTATCTAATGGTTTATGATGTCTATCTTCTTTGTGAATTGTACCTTTTATTATTAAAATATTCATCTTTGTTTCATCTAAAAAGAAATGAATTAAAAATATAATTAAAAATTTGCACCTGTTAAATAACAAAAGTAAAGGGCCATATTTACTTTTTAATCTCAATCATCTCTAAACATTACATTTTTTAAATAGAAATATAATTGATGTACAATAATTATGTTGCTTTCATGTATGCTATATAGTGATTTCAAATTTATACACATTTTAACATGAACACCACAATAAGTCTTGTTCTGTTCTCATAAAATATTACTGCAGTAATATTGACTCTTTTTTGCTGAATATTACATCCCTGTAGCTAATTTATTTATAACTAAAGGTTTTTATCTCTTAATCCTTTCATAAACTTTTCCCCCAACCCTTCTGTCCTCAAGCAACCACTAATTTTTGCTCAGTTTCTATGAATCTGTTTTCATTTTGTTTTTTAGATTTCACATATAAATGACATTATGTAATATTTGTCTTTACTTGATTTATTTCATTAGCATTCATTCATCCCTTTAGATTCATCCATGTTGATGCAAATGGCAAGGTTTGTTTTATTTTTCTAACAATAATAATCCATTGTATACACACAAATACATCTCTTTCCCCCACAAACCTTCTTTATCTATTCATCTATCAATAGATGACATTTGGGTTGCTTTCATATCTTGCCTATTGAAAATAAGCCTGCAATGTTCATAAGGGTACATATGTCTGTTCAAATCAGTGTTTTTGTTTTCTACAGGTAAATACCCAGAAGTGAAATTGCTAGGTCATATGGTTTTTGGGCTCCAAAATCACTGCAGATGGTGATTGCAGCCATGAAACTAAAAGACGTGTCTTCCTTCGAAGGAAAGTTATGAGCAACCAAGATAGCATATTGAAAAGCAGAGATATTACTTTGCCAACAAAAGTTCGTCTAGTCAAGGATATGGCTTTTCCAGTGGTCGTGTATGGATGTGAGTTGGACTGTGAAGAACGCTGAGCACAGAAGAATTAATGCTTTTGAACTGTGGTGTTGGAGAAGACTCTTGAGAGTCCCTTGGACTGCAAGGAGATCCAACCAGTCCATCCTAAAGGAGACCAGTCCTGGGTGTTCATTGGAAGGACTGATGCTGAGGCTGAAACTCCAGTACTTTGGCCACCTCATGCGAAGAGTTGACTCATTGGAAAAGACCCTGATGCTGGGAGGGATTGGGGGCAGGAGGAGAAGGGGACGACAGAGGATGAGATGGCTGGATGGCATCACTGACTCGATGGGCATGAGTTTGAGTGAACTCCGGGAGTTGGTGATGAACAGGGTGGCCTGGCATGCTGCGATTCATGGGGTCGCAAAGAGTCAGACACGACTGAGCAACTGAACTGAACTGAACTGAACTGAGGTTGGTCATAATTTTCCTTCCAAGGAGTAGGCATCTTTTAATTTCATGGCTGCAATTACCATCTGGGGTTATTTTGGATCCCAGAAAAATAAAGTCAGCCATTGTTTCCACTGTTTCCCCATCTACTTGCCATGAAGTGATGGGACCAGATGCCGTGATCTTAGTTTTCTGAATGTTGAGCTTTAAGCCAACTTTTTCACTCTTCTCTTTCACTTTCATCAAGAGGCTTTTGAGTTCCTCTTCACTTTCTGCCGTAAGGGTGGTGTCATCTGCATATATGAGGTTATTGATATTTCTCCTGGCAATCTTGATTCCAGCTTGTGCTTCTTCCAGCCCAGAGTTTCTCATGATGTACTTTGCATATATGTTAAATAGCGGAGTGACAATATACAGCCTTGACGTACTCTTTTCCTATTTGAAACCAGTCGCTGTTCCATGTCCCGTTCTAACTGTTGCTTCCTGACCTGCAGTTAGGTTTCTCAAGAGGCAGATCAGGTGGTCTGGTATTTCCATCTCTTTCAGAATTTTCCACATTTTATTGTGATCCACACAGTCAAAGGCTTTGACGTAGTCAATAAACCAGAAATAGATGCTTTTCTGGAACTCTCTAGCTTTTTCAATGATCCAGCAGATGTTGGCAATTTGCTCTCTGGTTCCTCTGCCTTTTCTAAAACCAGCTTGAACATCTGGAAGTTCACAGTTCATGTATTGCTGAAGCCTGGCTTGGAGAATTTTGAGCATTACTTTACTAGCATGTGAGATGAGTGCAACTGTGTGGTAGTTTGAGCATTCTTTGGCATTGCCTTTCTTTGGGATTGGAATGAAAACTGACCTTTTCCAGTCCTGTGGCCACTGCTGAGTTTTCCAAATTTGCTGGCATATTGAGTGCAGCACTTTCACAGCATCATCTTTCAGGATTTGGAATAGATCAGCTGGAATTCCATCACCTCCACTAGCTTTGTTCGTAGTGATGCTTCCTAGGGCCCACTTGACTTCACATTCCAGGATGTCTGGCTCTAGATGAGTGATCACACCATTGTGATTATCTTGGTCATGAAGATCTTTTTTGTACAGTTCTTCTGTGTATTCTTGCCACCTCTTCTTAATATATTCTGCTTCTGTTAGGTCCATATCATTTTTGTCCTTTATTGAGCCCATCTTTGCATGAAATGTTCCCTTGATATCTCTAATTTTCTTGAAGAGACCTCTAGTCTTTCCCATTATATTGTTTTCCTCTATTTCTTTGCAATGATCACTGAGGAAGGCTTTCTAATCTCTCCTTGCTATTCTTTGGGACTCTGCATTCAAATGGGTATATCTTTCTTTTTCTCCTTTACTTTTTGCTTCCTTTCTTTTCACAGCTATTTGTATGGCCTCCTCAGACAGCCATTTTGCTTTTTTTAATTTCTTTTTCTTGGGGATGGTTTTTATTCCTGTCTCCTGTACAATGTCACAAACCTCCATCCATAGTTCATCAGGCACTTTGTCTTTCAGATCTAGTCCCTTAAATCTATTTCTGACTTCCACTGTATAGTCATAAGGGATTTAATTTGGGTTATACCTGAATGCTGTAGTGGTTTTCTCCACTTTCTTCAATTTCAGTCTGAATTTGGCAATAAGGAGTTCATGATCTCAGCCACAGTCAGCTCCCAGTCTTGTTTTTGCTGACTGTATAGAACTTCTCCATCTTTGGGTACAAATAATATAATCAATCTGATTTTGGTGTTGACTATCTGGCGATGTCCACATGTAGAGTCTTCTCTTGTATTGTTGGAATTGTTGTGTTTATGGTTTTAGGTCTTACTTTTAAGTCCTTAATCCATTTTGGGTTTATTTTTGTATGGTGTGAGAAAGTAGTCCAGTCTGAGTCTTTAGCATATGTAACTGTCCAGTTTCCCAACATATTCATTGAAAAGGGTGTCTTTTCCCCATTGTATAGTCTTGCTTTGTTTGTTGTAGATTAGTTGACAATATGGCTGGCACTAGTTGTAAAGAACCTGCTTGCCAATGCAGGAGACATAAGAGACAGGGATTCGGTCCCTGGGTTGGGAAGATCCCCTGTAAGACGGCATGAACATCTGCTCCAATATTGTTGCAGGGAGAATTCCATGGACATTGGAGACTGGCAGGCTACAATCCATAGGGTCACAAAGATTCAGAACACAACTGAAGGGACTTAACATGCATGCACAGTATACTCTTAATATTGGGGTATATTCTTCATATGTGCTTAATATTGTGGCTTCCCAGGTGATACCAGTGGTAAAGAACCTGCCTACAGTGCAGGAGATGTAGGAGACTTGGGTTCAATCCTTGGTTCAGGAAGATCCCCTGGAGAAGGGAATGGCAATCCACTCCAGTGTTCTTGCCTGGAGAATCCCGTGGACAGAGGAGCCTGTCAGGCTACAATTCATGGGGTCACATAGTAGAACATGACTGAAGCAACTTAGCATGCACATATATATAGACTTTTATGGAAGGGGGGAGCACTTTCTATTCAGTTCCATTGATTGCTATATCCATTTTGTGCCAGAACTATACTGTTTTGATAACTGTAGCTTTTTAGTATAGTTTTAAAGCAAAAGGAATTTTATCTTTAGCTTTTTTCTTCTTTCTTGATTGTTTTGGCTATTCTGAATCTTTTATGTTTCCATTCAAATTTTAACTATAACTATTAGTTATAGTTCTGGGAAAACACCATTTGTATTTTGATAAGGATTGTACTGAATCTGGAGATTGCCTTGGGTAGTAAAATTATTTTAACAATGTTAACTCCTCAAAGCTATGTGATGGTGTGTCTTCTTATTTGTTTGTGACATCTTCAATTTCTTTGGAAGGCAGTTATGCTCACTTATATACCACCAAAGCCACGTGTGTCTTCAGTTCTTCCATTAAGTGTAATGGACAGATTCTTTACCTTCTTGGTTAGGTTTATTCCAAGGTATTTTATTTTATTGATATAAGTGTATACAAAAATTGGCACAATAAAGGACAGAAATGGTATGGACCTAACAGAAGCAGAAGATATTAAGAAGAGGTGGCAAGAATACACAGAAGAGCCATACAAAAAAAGATCTTAATGACTCAGACAACCACGATGGTGTGATCACTCACCTAGAGCCAGACATCCTGGAATGTGAAGTCAAGTGGGCCTTTGAAAACATCACTATGAATAAAGCTGGGGAGGTGATGGAATTCCAGTTGATCTATTTCAAATCCTGAAAGATGATGCTGTGAAAGTGCTGCACTCAATATGCCAGCAAATTTGGAAAACTCAGCAGTGGCCACAGGACTGGAAAAGGTCAGTTTTTATTCCAATGCCAAAGAATGTTCAAACTACTGCACAATTGAACTCACCTCACATGCTAGTAAAGTAATGCTCAAAATTCTCCAAGCTAGGTTTCAACAGTACATGAAATGAGAACTTCCAGATGTTCAACTTGATTTAGAAAAGGCAAAGAAACCAGAGAGCAAATTGCCAACATCCATTGGAACATTGATAAAGCAAGAGAATTCCAGGAAAATATCTGCTTCTGCATCATTTACTACTTGAAAGCCTTTGACTGGGTGGATCGCAGCAAACTATGGAAAATTCTTCAAGAGATGGGAATACCAGACCACCTGATCTTCCTCCTGAGAAATCTGTATGCAGGTCAAGAAGCAACAGTTACAACCAGACATGGAACAATGGACTGGTTCCAAATTGGGAAAGGAATACATCAAGGCTGTATATCGTCACCCTGTTTCTTTAACTTATGTGCAGAGTACATCATGTGAAATGTTGGGCTGGATTAAGCACAAGCTGGAATCAAGATTGCTGGGGGAATTATCAATAATTTCAGATATGCAGATGACACCACCCTGATGGCAGAAAGAGAAGAAAATCTAAGAGACTCTTGATGAAAGTGACAGAGGAGAGTGAAAAAGCTGGCCTGAAACTCAACATTAAAAAAAACAAAGATCATGGCATCAGGTCCCATCACTTTATGGCAAATAGAAAGGGAGAAAGTGGAAGCAGTGACAGATTTTAACTGATCCTTTTGTGAGCTGAAGAAGACTCTTGAGAGTCCCTTGGAGTGCATGGAGATCAAACCAGTCAATCCTAAAGGAAATCAACCATAAATATTCATTGGAAGGTGTGTTGTTGAAGCTGAAGTTCCAAATTTTGACCACCTAATGTGAAGAGCTCACTGGAAAAGACTAGTGCTGGGAAAGACTGAAGGCAATAGGAAAAGGGGCGACAGAGGATGAAATCGTTAGATGGCACCACCAACTCAATGAATATAAATTTAGACAAACTCTAGGAGATATGGAGGACAGAGGAGCCTGGTGTGCCACAATCTATGGGGTCACCAAGTGTTAGACATGACGTAGTGACTGAGAAACAACCACTTTGGGTGCATATATATTTATAATTGTTTTATCTGGTTTTGCAAATGATCCCTTTATTATTAAGTAATGTCTTTGTCTCTTATAACAGTCTTCATTTTAAAGGCTATTTTGCCTGAAATAAGTATTGCTACTTCAGCTTTCTTTTGACTTTGTATGGGATACCTTTTTTCATCCTTTCACGTTCAGTCTGTGTGCATGTGCTTGTTTCTGAAATGAGTTCTTTGTAGGCAGCTTATATATGGGTATTGTTTTTCTGTCTATTCAGCCCCTCTGTGCCTTTTGGTTGGAACATTTAGAGAACTTCCTTTACCATTTCATTTAAGACCAGTTTAGTGATGCTGAATGGTTTTAACTTTAGCTTATATGTAAAACTCTTATTTCTCCTTCAAATATGTATCATAGCCTTGCTGTATAGAGTATTTTTGGTTGTAGGTCTTTTTCCTTTCATTACTTTGAATATATTGTGCTATTCCTTTCTGGCCTTTAGAGTTTCTGCTAAAAAGTCAGTTGATGGCCTTATAGGAGTTCTCTTGTATATAACTAGTTGACTTTTCTCTTGTTGATTTTAAGATTTTTACTTTATCTTTAATTTTTGTCTTTTTAATTATATTGTGTCTTGATGTGGACCTTTTTGGATTCATCTTCTTTGTGTCCCTCAGTGCTTTCTGTACATGGATGTTTGTTTTCTCCCTCAGGTTGGATAATTTTTCAGCTATTATTTCTTTTCTCTGCCTCTTTCTTTCTTCACCTTCCAAGATCCATAGAATGGAAATGTTAATATGCTTGATGCTGTCTCAAAGGTCTCTTAAATTATCCTCATTAATTTTTTTTTCTTTTCTGTCTCACTTGATGATTTCCATGACTGTGTCTTCCAGTTCTCTGACCCATTCCTTCATATCATTTAATCTACTGTTGATTTCTTCTAGTATATTTTATTTCATAGTTTGCATTCTTTTGCTTTGTTTGGTTCTTATTTATATTTTTGCATATTTGTTGAAATCCTCACTGTGTTCATCTCAATCTTTGATCTCAAACATATCTTCAATATCTCAATATCCTCCTCAAATGTTTGGTAAGCATATTTGTGATCATTATCTTGTTCTCTTGTAGATTGCTTGTATCCACTTTTTTTAGTTCTTTTTTCAGGTTTGGTCTTATTCCTTCATTTGGAACATATTCCTGTCTCTTCATTTTCCCCAATTCTCTCTGTTCCTTTCTCTGTGTTAGGTAGGATGACTGTGATTGTTAATATTGGAGAAGTAGCCTTATATAAAAGATATCATAGAGGACCTCCAGAAGCATGCTCCCCTTTGTCACCAGAGCTGTATGCTCTAGGGATGCTCCCTATATGGACTATGTTCACTCTTCTTTAGTAGCAGGGCTGACTACTGTGTGTGGGACTGGCCTCTGCCGAGTTTGCCATGAGGCTCTTGGTCTGCTAGAGGGCAGGGTAGGTTTCTTTCATGATTGGTTGTGTGTTTCAGGGTAGTGCAGGGCTGGTGCTGGCCTTCTGGGAAGCAGGATTGAGTCTTTATGGGCTGTTTCTTTAGCACTTGGGGGTAGGGTACTCAGGAATAGTGCTTGCCTCCTGGTGAGTGTAAGCCCCAGCACTTACACTAGAGAAAAAATGCTAGAGAGAAAATTCCAAAATGCTTTCTACCAGCAGTGGTGCTATAGTGGTAGGATAAACTCCCAAACTGGCTGTTGCCAGTGTTTAATCTCCAAGTAGAGTCTAAGTTCCTCCTGTCTCTTTGGGATAGTCTAAGATTGGCAAGTGTTAGTTGTAGAAAATCTTTTCTGCTAGTCTTGGATCATTCTCATAGGCAGTTGCCCTGTAAATAGCTGTAAACTTGGTTTGTTCATGAGAGGAGGTGAGTTCAGGGTCTTCATATTCCACCATCTTGGCTACCTCTAAAGCACAGCATTAAATGTTAATTTGTGTGCCCTTTTTCTCCCTCCCATTACTGTTCTGTCTCAGACTTCTCAGCAGAGTGTCTGGAATTAGCCCAGTTCTCAGGCTATGAGGCAGTTGCTAGATTGGGATGAATGTGATATCAGGTGATTTGTTGTATGTGGCACAAGTAGAAGCTGGAACAGAGACAAAAGGTCAGTATAAATCAAACTGGGCAGACCTTAGCCATCAAAGCTGGCTGACAGTGAAATTTTAAGTGAAGCGCTATGGATAGTTCTGAAAGAAGCTTAATGTTCCCATAGTTGATTTAAAATTAGTGTGTCTACCTTTTGTTTTGCCTACCAGGCTTGGATTATCTTGCTCAAAGCCAATTCTAAAATAGTACTAATTTGGTCTTAAGAATCTGTGCTTGTTACATATGTTTTAGTGTTCTGATACCAGTGTGACCAGGGTCACAGGATATAGCTGTGTGGGATACACACTGCCCAACTGCAAGGGTTGATGACTGTAGTGACTACAGTGTGATGGTGGCCCTTGGGATTACATACTTCTGGCTTCTCAGAGTGTGACTTTTCTACTAAGGATACCCTGCTAGTCATTTCTATGGACTATGGCTATGGCAGTGTTTTCCTTACAGTCCTGTTTCCCTGGCAGGGATTGTAACCAGGCATTGATAATTATGGGATTATGCTGGATATTTATTAAAAGTTGTGTTTTGTAGAACACCGCCTTAAAATGTCTGCATTCAATTCTATTGGCATGCTAGCCATTCTGGATTTCTTACGTGGAAGCATGGGGTAAGATGGCAAAACTGAAATAAGTGCTATCCCATGGTGCTGCTTGCTTCTTCTTTTTTTTCTTTTCATTTTCTAACTTCTTCCCCCTAGAGTAAGTTTAAGAGGAAAATATTTTAAAAGTTCAATCTTTTCAAAAAGAGAACTGGATTATCAGGAATTGATAGATATAAATCTTTTAGAAAATATATCAAACCCCATCTAGCTTTTAATTTCAAAGTATACTTGCTTTTAAGACACTTTAAAATTGATATAATTATTATGATGTGAACATCTACTAAATCCATAATTCACTATTAAAACAAAGTGTTATGAGTGGTTAACCTTTCAATTGGATTGTTCCATGAATAAAAAATTTGAATTAAAACAATATAAAGGCTGTATTCTCCATTCTTTACACAGTGGGATAGCTAAGCGTTTTTATATTAATATTTATCTAAACACTGATGTATGTTAAATTTCTTTCCTATAAAACTGGAAGGCAATGGCACCAACTGTTGCTGTTATCCTGGTATTTCTAGCAGATGTTTTGAATAATTTCCTTTGACACTATAGGGACATGCTCTCTGACAGCTTTATTCAGAATTAATCACATTTCTACAGAAGCACTCACTTTATGTTATATAGACTGAAGAAGCCCCAAAATATCTCTGGGGACTATGATGAATTATTAATCTCATTTGGTCAGCCTCAGAGGAGCTTGTTTAACTTTCAGTGTGCTGTATTGTTATGTAAAGACATAGATATACAAAGAGAAAAAGCGTCCTGTAATCATCTCATAGTCTTACTTTCCAGTTCTGCATTCCTCTTTCTACGCCAGCAGAATTAACAGGTTGGTTAGTTAGTTCTAACCAACAGAGTCAAGTCCTCAAGCCTCAGAGTCTTTTGATGGTCTGGGGAACGTTCTCCCTGGATATGCTATACTGATCATTTAAAGTCTCCTCTGATTGGGGTGGGATTAGAGCAAGCCTTGGTACTTTGCAATTTTTATTTCTCCCTGTGTTTCATGCATTGGAGAAGGAAATAGCAACCCACTCCAGTGTTCTTGCCTGGAGAATCCCAGGGATGGAGGAGCCTAGTGGGCTGCCATCTATGGGGTCCCACAGAGTCCCATAGATGGCAGCAGCAGCAGCAGCAGTGTTCTGCATCCTCCCCCTGCCCCCATGTGTTTAGGTAACTGGATGGTTGCCGGCTTTGAACACATATGGTCTGTGACTGATTGAAGTTCAGACAAGGATTTGTTCTTTCCAGTTTGGGAACATCTACTGCTGCTGCTGCTAAGTCGCTTCAGTCGTGTTCGACTCTGTGCGACCCCATAGATGGCAGCCCACCAGGCTCCCCAGTCCTGGGATTTACCAGGCAAGAGTACTGGAGTGGGGTGCCATTGCCTTCTCCGGGGAACATATACTAGATGCACACTATTCAGAGAGAAGGAAAGACATTCTCAGAAGGTAAACACTGAATTTTATGATTCAGCCTGCACTCTGCAACTCCTGTTGGCTCTTATCCCCTCTTGTCTCTGTGAGTAGGTCAGTATAGGGCAGAGACTATCTCTGTGGAGTTTTGCATTCAAATAGGCTGTGACCATGCCTCTCCAATTACAAACTCCATGACGTTGGAAACTGTACTTAAGTGAATCTAAATTTCCTAATATATACAACTTGGATTTATTGATGCATATTTAATAGAGTAAAAGTGAGGCTTAATTATGATGATAGTGAGTGAGTGAAAGTCACACAGTCCTGTCTGAATCTTTGCGACCCCATGGACTGTAGCCCATCAGGCTCTTTTGTCCATGGGATTCTCCAGGCAAGAATACTGGAGTGGGTTGCCATTTCCTTCTCCAGGGGATCTTCCCAACCCAGGGATCAAACCCAGGTCTCCCACATTGCGGGCTGATTCTTTACCAGTTGAGCCACAAGGGAAGCCCAAGAATACTGGAGTGGGTAGCCTATCCCTTCTCCAGTGGATCTTCTGACCCAGGAATTGAACTGGGGTCTCCTGCATTGCAGGTGAATTCTTTACCAACTGAGCTATGAGGGAAGCCCAATTATGATGATAAACCCTTATTAAATGGTGGTTCTCATTGTTGTCTTCCAGAGGCTGAACAAAAGGGGATTTGTATTAAAATCTGCCTTTGAGCATAGAAATTCCATACCTGGCAAGTATGCTTCCATTATATTTCCTTCTCAAGTTTTCAATTAACCTTGTTGGCTTCCTTTCATTTCCTTCTCTCATTTTCTTTCTTTTGACACTTTACAATTGGCTCTATCCTGAAATCTATTTGTGTCTTGGCTGCTCCCCATACCCTGATGACAGGGTCTGCATTAAGGTGAGGTGAGTGAGGGACCTGATTTAGGTGCTAAATTTAAGGAGGCAACAAAAAACAGTACTCAAGAGAAATAATTTTAATTAATATATTTAAAAGATTAAAATTATGTAAAAAAGATCCAAATTGAACAAAATATCAAAATTTTGAATAAAGAAAGCAACCAATCCTGCACTTACACTACTCAGCCTCACCTGAATTCTGACCAGAACAGATAATATTTTCCCCATCTTTTGTAATTCAACCTGTGAAAAGAATTTCATTTATGGGTGATTCATGTCGTTGTATGGCAGAAACTAACACAACATTGTAAAGCAATTATTTTCCAATTTAAAGAAATAAAAGGAATTTCATTAGACCAAATTGGCTTGTACTTACAGTCAAAATGCAAATGATAAACACTGCCGTTCTTTTTTCATTGGCCCTGCACCTGCTAGACTGTGACTCCCTCCAGTTTCCTCTCAATGATAAGAAGTATGAACATTCCTGAGACACATTGCTGTTAGCTCTCAGGTCACCATCTTTGGCAACTTCCTGAAATTCTATTGGAAAATTCACTTGTCCTTTAAATACTACATTTCTCCACTACTGCATTTGTACCCTACTAGAGGTAGAGACGATAGAGGAGATCTGAGCACTGGAGAGAAGCTACAAAAAGCTGATACAACTTTAGAAATGTATCATACTGGGATATGAGGACACATTCTCTGTTCTTTGTTCTCACATACTTCATTTAACATGATTTTGCTTTGCAATCATCATGCTGGAAGAGTAACTTATCTATTTCTTTTTCTAACTTGAGTTTCTCCTGACTTCTTCCTTTTTCCAGCTATAGGTCTGTAGTGATATACCCTCCTTCACTCTAGGATGTATACATAAAACTGTTTTTAAATTTTATTTGTTTAAAGTTTATCTTGTATCTTTTGACCTTACTGAATTTACTTTATCATTTCCAAGAGGTTTCTGTAGGTTCCTTGAGATTTTCTACACAAATAATCATTTTTATTTACTTATTTGGCTGCACCAGGTTTTAATTGCAGCATGCAGAATCTAGTTTCCTTACCAGGGATCAAACCCAGGTCCCCTTGCGTTGGGAGCATGCAGTCTTAGCCACTGGACCACCAGGGATATACCAACACATAAATAATCTTGTAGTCTGCAAATAGGAAGAGTTTTATTTCTTCCTTTCCAAGCTGTGTACCTTTTGTTTCTTTTACCTACTTTACTGTTTTCTGGTTAGAACTTCTAACATTATATTTAATAAGAATAGTGAAGAAGGCATTCTTTCTTGATTTGTTCTTGATCTTAGAAGGGAAGCATGTCTTCTTTATCTCTAAGTATGGGATACGTGAAGCAGAAATGACCCTCAAGGGACTCATCACAGTGTTGTTCCTTGGGTCACAAGGGCCCTGGCTGGGCTTCTTTTCTCAAACTTTCAGGATCTTATTACATTAGTCCTATACATAATGTCCAAGATTTAAAGTTTTTCTCATTGAGCGAATAGGTGAAACAATGTCAGCTCCATCTTTCTGGAAACAGAAGACTCCCTTTGATTTCTGATGGCTTCTTTATTATGTATTGATCTAATATATGGTCTTATATATGGTCTTTATATATGATCACATCTAATAGTTCTGAGCTATGTTATTTCATACTAATATAATGAAACTACAACTTTTAAATTTTGTGAGAGTTGTTGTTGTTCAGTCACCCTTTCATGTCTGATTCTTTGTGACTGCATGGACTGAAGAATGCCAGGCCTTCCTGTCCCTCACCATCTCTGGAAGTTTGTCCAAGTTCATGTCCATTGCATCACTGATGCCATCCAGTCATTTCATCCTTTTATGCCCTCTTCTCCTTCTGCCCTCAATCTTTCCCAGCATCAGGGACTTTTCCAATGAGTGAGCTGTTCGCATCAGGTGACCAAAATAATGGAGCTTCAGCTTCCATCGTTACTTCAACCTTCAGGGTTGACTTCCCTTAAGATTGACTAGTTTGATCTCCTTGCTATTCAAGGGATTACATCATCTTTAAATTGATTTAGCTTTAAAATGTAGCTTCTCCAATAACTCAGTTGGTAAAGAATCTGCCTGCAAAGCAGGAGATCCCAGTTCAGTTCCTGGGTTGGGAAGATCCCCTGGAGAAGGGAAAGGCTACACACTCCAGTATTCTGTCCTGGAGAATTCCATGGACTGTATAGGCCATGGGGTCACAAAGAGTCTGATCAACATGACTGAGCAACTTTCACTTCACTTCAGCTTTAAAATGTATTTTACTATCTGGTTTAATTAATCCCTTTCAACTTCCTGATGAAATTCAGTGTCAAAATGCCAACAAAACTTTGGACATCATCAGGAATAGTATTGGGAAACAAATCTTTATTATTATGTCTCTTTAAACTAGACTTAGGCTGTGACCATGCTTCTCCACTTACTTAATAGTGTATTGACACAACGAGCAGCTATAGCAGCAGCTGCTGCACTGTCCCTGAGTGGTGTGTTGGAACATTTCTAAGCCTCGAAGTAGATAATCCAAGTAGTTGTAGCTTAGAAAATGTAGATACAATTTACTCAATAAGTTCCCAAAGACTTGAAAACATGATAGCCTTTGATAGTTCAGTGATTTTAGGAAAATTAATCAGGACTTTTCACAGTTGGTTTAAAATAATGGAATTCTGTCTGATGCCTCAATACAACAGTTCATCTTCAAATTGGAGGAACTGAGATTAGAACACATAACACACATCCTCTCAGGACAATAATACCTAACTATGTCTTTCCAGGACTAGCCTATTTTTTTTTAATGTTGGCCAATATTTCTATACCAGTGTAAGTGCAGTGATTTAGATTTATTGATGTCCAATAGTTCTCTTCCATTGTAGAATTTATTGTTTAGAAACAATGTCAGCCACTTTTTTTTCTTTCCAGCTCCTTTGTTCCAATCAATTGCTTTCCTTTTAACTTATGTATGTTCCTGGAATCAAACTGACAAATACCTTTCAAATTCCAATTTTGCTTTAGCATTCAATTTGCCTCAGGTCCCTTCAATATTTTCCTGGTTATTCAGTTGCTGAATCATTCAGCAATTTCTCCATGTAATGGATCTGGCAATATGGTGGAGTTCAAAGGCATAACTAATTGCAAATGAGAAGCTAACTATATCAGATAATATGTATATGTTTCACTTCCTTGATTTAAAAAGATAGGAGTTGAATTTTGCTTTGAAATAAAATGATAATATTATACATTATGCCTTCTTTTCATCCTTCTAATTGGTATTTCAGGACTTTATTACTGAATTAGAAATGTATATTAATATATAGTATTACAATCACAATTTTAAAATAAAAGATATTCAAGCCAAAAAATTAGGCATGAGTATCTGTATGTTTACATGGATAAGTTACTTTTTAATAATTAGTGTTTAGAAGTTGGAAATTCACTTGATAATATTTTTGCTAAACTGGAAACTGACTTAATATTTTTGATAAATATTTTCCATGAAGATTTAGTTACAGTGATTCAAATTTGGAGATTAAGTTTTTATTTTGACTATTTTTTGATCATCTTCCATTGTGTTTGGAAAATTTAGATCAAGCAGTTAGAATTTACATTAAATTGATTATAGTTTTCAATTTTTCCTTCCATGAATTGTAGGATATTGTTTAATTAAAAAGCACAGTTAGTAGTTTGGCATTCTGAACTTGGGAAATAACTGCTCATATAAGAAAGATGTCTTGGAGCTTTTATTAATACAGTGATTTACAATATTCTTATTTATTGATATTTCTTCATTTATATAGCTTTCAAGTTTATGTTTCTGTCCTTTGTCTGTTTACTAAGAAAGAAATTTTCCTAAGCATGTAATATACCTGTAAATTAAATAGCTTACCTTCATTATCATTGAAATTATGATAGCAATTTCTAGTAGCTATTAACTGATTGTGTTTCTTTATTTCTTACCATATTTACCCATGCAAATAATTAACCTTTTAGCCTCAATTATGGGTTTTTCTTTAATTTAAAATTGATTGGACAAAGTGAATTCTCTTTTGCTTTCCTTGACATGAGCCAATATATTTTTACTTATTTATAGAGATGAGTAGTAACATAAGGCTAATTCTGGCAATCACTGCATTTATATTAATGACCCCTGTTTGCAAAGTTGGAGGTTGAGGAGGGAGGAGATAATGGCAAATTTTTCAAGCACATAGATGGAAGAGGACACAAGATAAGCAGGTAGTGCCTCAGAGATGAGAATATTGAAAAATGTGGATTTTCATATAAAATGGGATGGTCTAATGAATGCAGGGGTCTTCCAGGTGGTGCTAGTGGTAAAGAACCCACCTGCCAATGCAGAAGATATAAGAGATATGGGTTTGATTCCTGGGTTGGGAAGATCTCCTGGAGGAGGGCATGACAACCCACTCCAGTATTCTTGCCTGGAGAATCCCATGGACAGAGGATCCTGGTGGTCTACAGTCCATGAGGTCACAAAGAGTCAGATACAACTGAAGGGACTTAGCATGCATGCAATGAATACAGAGACAAATAATGTACCCATCTTAAGGGTATTAAGTTCATTGTGTTGTCCATCCTAAGAAACAATATTTTATCTAGACAAGATGTTTTGTTTCTTGTTCAGTTGCTCAGTTGTGTCCGACTCTTTGTGACCCTATGGACTGCAGCATGCCAGGTTTCCCTGTCCTTCACTATCTCCTGGAGTTTTGCTCAAGCTCATGTCCCCTTGTGGCTCAGACAGTAAAGCGTCTGCCTACAATGCAGGAGACCCGGGTTAGATCCCTGGGTTGGGAAGTTCCCCTGGAGAAGGAAATGGCAACCCTCTCCAGTATTCTTGCCTGGAAAATCTCATGGATGGAAGAGCCTGGTAGGCTACAGTCCATGGGGTCGCAGAGTCGGACATGACTGAGCAACTTCACTTCACTTCACTTCATTTCATGTCCATTGAGTTGATAATGCCATCCAAACATCTCATCCTCTGTTGCCCCTTTATCCTCCTACCCTCAATCTTTCCCAGCATCAGGGTATTTTCCAGTGCTTAGATGGACAGTTAATAGATACCATCAAAAGAGAACTTGTACTTACACTATGACCCCTCAAGCTCATGACTACAGTGTGAATGGGACTAAGAAAGACACCTTGTTCATGATTTTAAATCAAGCCTTCAAAAGTGATTAAAGTGATTATTTCAGAACATTCTATAAAAACTTGTGAATCAAGAAAATAGCAATTAAGGAGCCTATGTTTTTAGCCTTTTTATCCTCCTCAAACCAGAGAGGGCAAAATTGGAAATTAGGAGTGGGATTAAAATTATGTACACTGCCCTGTAGAATACAATAAAATAGAAGTTCTCTAATAAGGCTGGCAGCCATAAAGATCATCAGGTAATTGGAGACATTCCTATCTTGCTCATGGGTCTAGACAGTGCTGTCTCTGAGGACTAGTAATCCTTACCTGGGGGATGGGTATGTGTGTTATGTTGAGTATGGTGATAAATATAACAGTTATCTGGTTGACAACTAAAGGAAAAAGGCCTATCCAAGTCCATACTGGTAAAGAGATGTCAAATGAGCACAGGCTCAAAACAACATTCACATCTCTACTGTTCTGTAGAACATGACCACCAAAGCCACCTTGGCCTTTCTCTTGCTGACCCTAGAACAGTTCCTTCAGGCCTGGGAGATGAGATGTTACAGTGAACCAACCACTGTGTTTTGTGGGGAGGTTTCCTCAAAGGAGACAAAGATTAAAAGGAAGGAACAATGTTAGGTAGAGTATTAGTAAGGTAGTCGTGAGGATTGGTGAGCACATTTAGAAACTGGGAATATTTACAGAAGGTAAAGCTTTTTACTGTGTGTACTCAGTCACGTAGTCATATCTGACTCTCTACAATGCCATGGACTATAGCCTGCCAGTATCCTCTGTCCATGGGATTTTCCTGATAAGAGTACTCTGTTTCCTCCTCCAGGGGATCTTCCTGACTCAGGGATTGAACCTGAGTTCAATGTCAGGTTCTCCTGCATTGGCAGACAGATTCTTTACCACTGAACCACCTGGGAAATCCTGTCATTGACTACAGGAAAAGTAATGTTACCAGATAATTTAATTTTTGCTTTTTCAATATTCCCTATACCTATTCCCAAGGCTTCACTAAAATCTTGTGTACACTTAAAAACTTGTGTGTATGTTGTAAAGAATAAAGTGAAAGAGTAATAAAGGGAAATATGATCTACCTTATTCATTCTTATACACATTTATTACACTGATGGAACCCACTCAAAAAGAATGGTGATCTTGTAAAAAAAAAAAAATACATAAAATGCCAGAAAAAAATTAAGCAGAGGCCCATGGCAGTTCTGGGAATGATAGAAAGAAACACATATATGGGAGGAGTGACTTTGAGGTCATCCTCTGGGAGATGTCTAAGAGTAGGATGAAGAATAGATGGAGGGGGCTGCTCAGCTAGATAAATACCAGTGAACATTTCCTTAGCCCTTTTCCTGGTTCTTTTTCAATGGTGCTTGACTTATTTGATAGAAATGCTTCTAGTTATGCTAAGCAAATGTAATTCTATTTATCCTGAAGCAATCACTTCTAATGATAAGTTATTTTCTAAAATAACTCTTTCTACTTTAGATATAATTTGAAATGATTCCTTAATGATTAAAGTCTTCATAATTTAATCTTTATGAAAAGTTGTAATTGTAATTCTTATTTGTAGCATATTTTCTAAAAATTGGAAGAATTAAACCTTCACAGGCTACTTTCAGTTATTGATGATTCAGGTTGCTTAGCTTTGCCCTTGCTATCATCACAAGGTATTTCCCTGATCCCTGTATTGATTATGTTGTTGTTAAAAACACATTTGGAAAGTTTATTTTCTAGGTCATTTCCCTTATATCCCTACTTAAGGTCTCACATAAACTTTTTCCTAGAGAATTTCAGTATGTGTACCTTTCAGGACTTTGAATCAGTGAAAAATTTGTATGTTAATGCAAATTTTGTAGCTCAGTTCCTCTGGGGAGAGGGTCTATCTATAGTTTTTATCAGATCATCAAAGTTGTTCATGACCCAAAGAGACTAAGAAGCTTGCAACAGTCTATCACCTAGAGTTTTTGCAGTATTCAGTGACCTGCATAAATAAGGATAGGTCAAGCTTGTTCAACACAAAAATTCATAAATTAAGGATGTGCATTGTGTTGAAGAGGGCGGAGGCTGGTGCAGACAAAGCAAAAAGGAATCAGGGCAGTTGGGGGAAAATGATCCAGTCTGATGTTAATTTTTTTGTGTGTGTACTTTTCTCTTTTACGTACAGTTACTCAGTGCTTATTGATGGTGATACTTGATTCATTTTGTGCTTATCATTTGAGATGTAACTACAAAGATTTATTTCTAAGTCAAAAAAGGTCAATATTTTTTGCTGTTCATGAAATTACAGTGATTTCTATTTGATTCATTTTTCTTTGCCTTTTTAAATTCATGTTGTGTCTTTGGTTATTTACACTATTGGTGTGACACCCTAGTATGTATAAGTAAATTTAAATGTACTTTTACTCAAAATTCTGAACTTTCTTTTCTTTTTTCTTTTTAAAACAGCTTTTTTGAGGTATAGCTCATTTACACTGTTGTGTTAATTTCTGCTATACAGTAAATTATTCTGCTATACATACATATATATAATTTTTCAATTATGGTTTATCACAGGATATTGAATATAGTCCCCTGTGGTATATAATATGACCTTGTTGTTGATTTACCCTACATATACTGGTATGCATATACATATGCTGCTGCTGCTAAGTTGCTTCAGTCATGTCCAACTCTGTGTGACCCCATAGACGGCAGCCCACCAGGCTCCCCTGTCCCTGGGATTCTCCAGGCAAGAACACTGGAGTGGGTTGCCATTTCCTTCTCCAATGCATGAAAGTGAAAAGTGAAAGTGAAGTTGCTCAGTCGTGTCCGACTCTAGCGACCCCATGGACTGCAGCCTACCAGGCTCCTCCGTCCATGGGATTTTCTAGGCGAAAGTACTGGAGTGGGGTGCCATTGCCTTCTCCGGATACATATGCTAGTATCCTCTAATCCAAAGCTCCCTATCTTTCCCTCTGCCACTCCCCCTCTTTTGGGTAACATGTCTGTTCTATACATCTGTGAGTTTGTTTCTGTTTTGTATAGGTATTTGTTTATGTCATCTTTTGGATTCCATATATAAGTGTTATCAGATGGTATTTGTCTATCTTTGTCTGATTTTCCTTCACTTAGTATGATAATCTCTAGGTCCATTCATGTTGCTGGAAATGATGTTATTGTTGTTCAGTCACTAAGTCATGTCTGACTCTTTGCGACCCCATGGACTATATAGTCCACGGAATTCTCCAGGCCAGAATACTGAGTGGGTAGCATTTCCCTTCTCCAGGGGATCTTCCCAAACCAGGGATTGAACCCAGGTCTCCTGCATTGCAAGTGGATTCTTTACCAGCTGAGCCACAAGGGAAGACATGGTAATGGTACTTAATGACAAAAATGCATTTTTTTCCAGGAAAGTGTTATGAAAATCTTTTTCTTGTATTATAGAACTTTAGAGCTGGGAAGAGATTTAAGATGTTATTTTTTTTTCCCATTTCATAATATATACAAGCAGAAACTGAGATTGAATCAACTCCTTGACCAATTGTAGAATCATGGCATTTGAGGGATTCAAAGTTATGAGATTATTTAATGAAACCACCATCTGGGACCTGAATCAGTTTTTCACTGAGTATAAGAATTTGAGGCTGTAAATGACACTGAATGACTATTTTTGTTGTTGTTGTTCTTTGATCTGAGGTGTGAAGACTTTGCATAGCACCATTCTTAAGAGATTATCAAATTGCTATTTAATAATTTCTGTTTTTTATGGTAGTTATATTTTTAAGTTGCTTTGAACACTAAATTAGTGAATACTAATCATTGCCCCTAGGGTAACTATGGGGTTAGGTTCCTGACAGCCTCTGTCACACTTTGGAAACCAATCAATGCATAACTTTCTTTTATGTATGTTTTTGTTTAAAGCACCTTATTTAATATGTAATGTTGATTCATTAACTTTCAACTCATAGCCAAAAGCACTATAACCTATACCTCAAAGAAGTTTATTTAATACATGTGTTTTCTTTGTAAGGCACATCACAGCCTTTTTGAGGCTGGGAACACTGGAGAGCCCTTCTGAAGTATGCTTGGGACAAATTTTAAGCAGTGAAATTGCCCTTCCAAAAGGAAATTTGAAAAAAAAAATGTGGCACTAAATAGAACAGAAAAGAATACTTGTTTCCAGTATGAGAGCTGAAGGAGAAGGCTGCATGGTGCCTTGTTCTGCCTCACTGAGAACATGTGTGCAGGTGGCTCGTATACATCTCTGTGTGTGCCCATGCCTGGGAATGACCATGACTGTGACAGCACTATGGCCATTGATTTGGAAGGTACAAGTAAATTTAGTGAGGTGAATTCACAAATATGGAATCTGTGAATAATGATTTCTATTTTCAACTTGAGGAAATAACCTGAATTGAGGCTGACAACTCAAGACCACTTTTGGATTTTTCTACCTTCTTATGAAGTCTGTTCCTGGTTTCCCATTCTGTCTCCTGGGGACAGAGGTAGGTATAATATTTTCATCTCCTATAAGATTTTCAAACATCTGCAGAGAGCCAATCCCATTTTTTTCTTACTTTTCCCCCCTTCTTTTTTTGGGCCACACTGTGCAGCATGTTGGAGAAGGCAATGGCACCCTACTCCAGTACTCTTGCCTAGAAAATCCCATGGATGGAGGAGCCTGGTAGGCTGCAGTCCATGGGGTTGCTAAGAGTCAGACACGACTGAGCAACTTCACTTTCACTTTTCACTTTCATTCATTGGAGAAGGAAATGGCAACCCACTCCAGTGTTCTTGCTTGGAGAATCCCAGGGACAGGGGAGCCTGGTGGGCTGCCGTCTATGGGGTCGCACAGAGTCAGACACGACTGAAGTGACTTAGCAGCAGCAGCAGTGCAGCATATAGGATCTTAGTTACCTCACCAGAGATTGAACCTGTACCTCCTGAAGTGGAAGTGTGGAGCCTTAACCACTGGACTGCCAGGGAAGTCCTCAGTTTTCCAAGATAGTTCCATGATGGATTCAACTTCATCTCAGCTGCAAAAAGGTTCACAAATTCCTCATGACTTTGGTGGGACCCTAGGAAACAATTGACCATAGATTGATCCGTTGCCTTGAATGCTATGCTCTCTTCTTGCTGCAACCCATGCAAGTTCATTCACTACAATAAACCTCCAAGTACAAATCACCCAGTAAACAGGAAAAACAAACAAACAAACAAAAAAAACAAAACTAAAATTATAGATAATTGGTCACTTCTGTCTTTCATTTTATCATAGACCTCACCTGTTCACTCTGGAGGGGAAAACAACAGAATCAGGCCTAGAATCTTTCTTAAATCCTAGTTAAACATGTTCTTGCTGCATCATGTTCCTAGCAAAATAGTTCCATAAGTAACTTTTGGCTCCTAATTTAACTTTAAGAATAACCCCAAAAGACTAGTCCACAACAAACATGTTACTTATGAAAGGGGAATTTTATGGTCATGGTACTTGATGACAAAATGTATATTTTTCTTTTAATTCAAAATTTAGTTTTATGTCAAACAAAAATAAATGCTCATTTCATTGATGTCCTTTGGTATTTGTGTGTGTGTGTTAGTTACTCAGTCGTGTCTAACTATATGTGACCCCATGGACTGTAGCCCACCAGGCTTCTCTGTCCATGGAATTCTCCAGGCAAGAATACTGGAGTGGGTTGCCATTGCCTTCTCTGAGATATCTTGAGAAAGGGCTAGAACCAAAGTCAAGAGGATCAACGGTGGACACTACTTGTGTCTTTGGGGAAGTCTGTCCTGCAGATATGTTTATTGAGCCCATACACTGTTGTCATGGGCAGGGTTCATACTATTACCACTTCTTTGAATTAGTGGGTATCATTTAAAAATCAAGGAATTTGGCATAAAATTCTGGATTTCTGGCTTGTCTTGGGAAATCAGATGACTGCCCTGGGATGACTTCAATAAGGGAATACTTGACAGATTTTTGTGGTAGTTGACCCTTTAGATGGGATGTGTGCTTTTCGGATTTGCCTTAGTCTCCAACGCTCTGTGTTGTCTCCTCAACTCTGAGGTTTTCTCTGTCTCATTCCTATAGTTATTTAAGTTTGTGACTCCTGTATTATCAACTAAAAGAGTTAGAATCTTTCATGTTCAGTTCAGTTGAGTTCAGTTGCTCAGTCGTGTCTGACTCTTTGCGACCCATGAATTGCAGCATGCCAGGCCTCCCTGTACATCACCAACTCCCGGAGTTCACTCCAACTCACGTCCATCGGGTCGGTGATGCCATCCAGCCATCTCATCCTCTGTCATCCCCTTCTCCTCCTGCCCCCAATCCCTCCCAGCATCAGAGTCTTTTCCAATGAGTCAACTCTTCGCATGAGGTGGTCAAAGTACTGGAGTTTCACCTTTAGCATCATTCCTTCCAAAGAACACCCAGGACTGATCTCCTTTAGAATCGACTGGTTGGATCTCTTTCATGTTACAATGCTTTAAAGTATTTTTTTTTTTTTATCTATGCAACATATCATAGTATTAAAAATGTGTGATGGATATTGAGTGTACTATTTGGGAATCTTATTGCATATTGTAGGTGTAACATAGTATTCTTAGTAATAAGCTGGAAAGAAAGCTCTAATTAAGTTTATACATCATTAAAAAGCCAGACTCTTTGTGCTTCCTATTCTTGGCAACTTTGGTATTTCTCATTGCCAGTTTCTTCCCTGTAGGTGAGCATTTGGAGGTAAGCCTAAACACCTACCACCTCCTCAGGTTATTTGAGGAATATTGAAATAATTTTTCATATTCAAAGACATGCCTTCTGGCCACTGTGCACAATTCTCAAGGCATGTTGAGTTTTAGCGGGTATAAAACCCAAAGTCTTAATGTCATTGCTGTTTTTACATCTTATTCACTATCTCCAAACCATAACCTTTGTCCAACCACAACAAAATGCCTTCAGACAGTTGACAGTGACTCAATGAAATGACAATAAGAGGAGAAATATTTGGACCTAAAATAACAATAGCAGTAACAGCAACAAAAACAGCTATAGCTGTAACAGCTGCAACACAATCTCAAACTCTTATCATCAGCCTCTTTCTCCCTCAATATTAACAAGACAAGAGGATGGGATTGCTTTCCTGGCCTCCATAAATGTATTACGTGGGAGTTTTAGGAAATTTTTACTGTGTACGACAGACTTGATGTTCATGTTGTCACAATCTTTCTTTTACTCAAATGTCATAGTGGGGGAAGTGAACATTCTTTTGATGATATAACTTGTATTCCTGTCTTCTCTGGGCCAAATATTCCCTACCTTGTTTTTGTTGTCATTGCCTAGTCACTAAGTTGTGTCTGACTCTTTTGTGATTCCATGTGCCAGGGTCCAGCCCCGGTGGATCCAGGGAATTCGAAGCAGGGACGGTGTTGGCGAACTGGATACAATAGCTTTAATTAAATATTAATTGGAGACATAAAGAGTAAAGAATAAGGAAGTTCAGCAGGAAAATTCAGTGGAGAAAAGAGGCTGAATAATTCAGCTAGAAGGTGAGAAAAAGAACGACATGGGGAGACCAAACTTCCGTGAACAAGGCCGGCACTTTATTTTCCAAAGTAGTTTTTATACCTTAAGTTATGCATAGAGGATAATGGGGAAGGGGTAGAGTCATGCAGTAAGCCAGGTTTTCTTCCTGCAAACTTATCATATGCAAAAGTTTAGGTGATTTACATCATCTTCTGGCCCAGAGGCCTGTTAACATTTTAAGATCCTTTTTTTCAGAAAACTTATTTTTCTCTAAAGGTGATTATTCTAAAGTCAGGCACCACCCTCCAAAAGCATTAGATAAAGTTGCATTCCTATAGGGCAAAGGTGTGGTGGACTATAACAAGAAAAAGAATTAACTCAAGGGTCCAAGGTTACAAACATTAAAGCTACTACTTACATTTCTATACACCAATTATATTAATCAATACACTGCCAGGGACACAATAGGTGCGGGATATGGAAACTTAGCAGCAAACATTGGCCCAACAAGTGAAAAACCTTCACCAATACAATTTCTAATCAATCTTTTAACTGCTCAAAGGAATCTGTATTTAGACAGTTTAGAACATCTCATGCCTCTCACAGTTGTGAACTAAAACACTCTTGTCACGCCCAGGAACTTTATTAACTGGAGCTGTAATTTAACTCTTTTTCAGAGAGAGGTGGTGGGGGACAGCCCCCTGTAAAGTCAGAGGTGTAGGTGAGAGCACAAAGCAGAAAGTAGGCAGACTCTGGTTTGGGGCGTAGATGCTTGAGAATTTCCAGGGGGACTCCTGAGGCTCGATCCTGCCTTTGTGTATGTCGAGCCTCCTTCCTCATGACCTTTGCCATGGGCTGAGTTCCTCACGCTGGCTCCCGGCATCCATGGACTGTAACTTTCCAGGCTCCTCTGTCCATGGGATTTCCCAGGTGGGTTGCCATTTCCTTCTCCGGGGAATCTTCCCAACCCAGAATCAAACCCTCGTCTCCTACGTTGGCACTGAGCCACCAGAGAAGCCCTGAACATGTACATATATGGATATTGTTTAGTGCAAGTTCAGACTTCCTCTTTGGAAATGAATTTTAAGGATTAGTTTTGTGGTTTCACTTTAGAAATAAGTGATTATGCATATTCAATGGCTTTGTGACACAGCCATTGCAAATAAATTATGTTGGTTCATGGATGATAATCCTTATGTAAGATGATCATTAAATACATGATTGTGATGTCAAAGGCTCCTTTATTTTTGTCTCTGTGTCCTATTGGAAGTCTACCATTTGTTATAGGAGAATTGTGACTAACATTTCACCAGATTGGAGTACAGATTATGTCTCAGCTTTTTTTTTTTTTTTTTTTTTAATGGGTTTAAACTTTTTTTTCTTCAAGTGAATGATTGCTTTCTCTTTTGGCCTCCTGTAATACCATGTGGAATCCTTTTTCTTGTAGCTGCTTTCAAATATAAAATTCAATGCTTGTCATATAAATTACAAAAAACACATGAACACAAAATGATTTTTATATTATTCTATAGTCAGAGCATTTTATTGAACTAATCAAATATATATTAATAGTACTGTTTCTTGGGTCTTTTTATTAAGAACAGCAGTCACAAGTTCATTTTCCCTAGTCTTCTGCTGTGTAAGTCACCTTAGGCTGTTATACTATGTCTAGCTTCCCTATCACAGTGACAATGCCCTATAGAAGCAAGAAAGCTTCATTGTTTGCTCATGCTACATGCTAATTATGGATCATTCATTGCCTATGGCTCAGTTTCACAGTGTCTTTACTTATTTATTTATTTCTGGAAACTTAAGTCAACTAAGAAGCCCTTATATGACTACAAGAAAAACCATAACTTTGATACGCTGTCTAGATTTTTAATAGCTTTTCTTTCAAGGATTGTCTTTTAACTTCATGGCTGCATTCACCCTTCTCAGTGATTCTGGAGAAAATAATCTGTCACTGTCTCCATTTTTTTCCCCACATATTTGCCATGAAGTGATGGGACCCACTACTTGGTAAAAAAAATTCACTTATCTTCCTTTTGTACCCAAAATATATGAAGTATTAGAATTCTCTTCCAATGGAAATGATCCAAAAGTTCTGCCCAGTCATTCTCAAAGTCTAGATTGTATGACAGTCTCCATACCAGGTCCAAGTGTGGTTTATCTTGAGTTGGAGGTTTATCTTTTTTTAAAAGTCATTCCTATATGTTCCACATTCTCCACATAACAATGAAAGAATAGGAATGGATAATTATGACAAATTCTCATCTGAAAAAGAAAATAATGGGGAAGCACAGGAAGTCATTGATCATAGCAATTGTGCAATTACAACTGGACAGCATGAGGGTTCCTAAAGAGAAGATGAGGAATAGTTATCAGTTAGGCCCTTGTTCACTGCCCTCTAAGGCTCTTGGCTCTGCTCTCTTGGAGGTCTTCCTACTTCTCTGCATCCTCTTTTGTTGTACCTAAAGAAGGGAATTGGGGAGTGTGCTCTGCTTGAGGTCGGAGCAAGGGTCTCAGTCTATTTCCTGCTCACTGAAATCAAAGGGACAATTTCATTTCTCAAATAGTCACTGTCTCTCTCAGTCTAAACTCATGATTCTTCTGCTATTTCATCTCTCTTAAGAACTGAGTCAGCTTTTTATTAATTTAATTGATAAATCAATATTGATCAATATGCATGATTCCTTTGAGACATGCTCCATCTTTCTATAGTTAGTTATGGCTACAGTATTAGTTTTCAGTTACTACTATAATGAATTACTACAAATTTAGTGTTAAAAGATATCTTTAGCAGCAGGTAACAGTACTCTTAAACAATACAGCTTTATTATTATCTATAGATCAGATGTACAAAATGGATCTCATGGGCTAAATCAAAGTGTTGACAGGACTGTGTTCCTTTTGGAGGCTTGAGGGGAAAATCTTCCCCTATATTTTCCAGCTTTTAGAGGCTTTTTCCTCCCTCACATCCTTGGCTCAAGGCTCACTTCCATTTTCAGAGTCATCATGCTTATCATATCTCCTTCTCTTAACTCATCTCTCTCTCCTTCTTTTACTTATAAGGATCTTTGTGATCAATCACTTTGGTCATTCAGATAATCCAGAATAATATCATTTAGAAATCCCTAACTTAATCATATTGCCATGTAAGGTAATATGTATTCACCATGTATGTATGTACCATGTATGTATGTATGTACCATGTAAGGTAATATGAATCAGGAAAGACAAGTACATCTTTGGGGAGACATTATTATTCTGCCTATAAGTGGTATCTTGTAATTGTCAAATGTTCATAAGAGAGCTATACCTTTAGTCTCTTTACGTTGAACCATTTTGTAAAACTGAAGAAATCTGCCATTCACCCTCATAATACTTTTTTTTTTTGAAAAAGTGTCTTTAATTTGGTCTTTGAATGAGCCGTGTTTTTGTCAGTCTTTGTTTTCAGATTTATCATTTATTTACCAATAAGAAATAAAGACAAGTTGTATCTTATACATTGGTAAGGCTTGTATCTTATACATTGGTAAGGCTTTCTTCATTGGTAAGAATTTCTAGACTCTTTTCTTGGTTTCCCCCCACACTACAATTCTCTGGCAAATTAGCTAGTTCTTTTCTGTATTCATCTTTTACTAATAGTATCTTGCCCAAAAGCAGCCAACAGCAGTCAATCCATGCTAGCAATATTCTTTTTTAAAACATCTTTATTGGAAATCACAAGATGGCCAGGTATATTATGTGCTCTTCAACTTATTGTGGGAGTCAGTTTTATCAAATATTTGCTATCATATAACATAGATGATTGTCTTTCTCCAAAATATGTCTCCTTGCCAATAGCCTCAGATCTGGCACCACATATTTTAGGCTGCCTACATTCTGGCTACACTTTAGAGCCAATAATAATTTTTCTGTTTGGCCAGCTTTAGACTAAAACATACTAACAAAGGATTTGGAAATTGCATTGGTTTTAACGAAGTTTGTTTTATTTTTTCTCTAATTTATGGTACCTGTATATAATTTTTTTTTAATTACACCTCATACCTATGTATTTTTCTTTTTTCTTTTTTTTTTCACTAAAAGTTGATGAAAAGGGCCCATTTGGAACAATGCTGAGATTGTGGCAGAAAGAACCATACCAAAGCTGTTCACTCTTCTGCTAAGAGATGACTTGTGCCAATTCCAGTCATATTTTATTGGCCAAAGAAAGCCACATGGCCAATCCTTATATTAAGCAGTGATAGATCTGAATCATGGTCTTTTCCCTTACTGACTCTCTGAATCTGGGCAATTTTTCTTCTTCTGTTTTACATTCTTGTTCCTTATATTTAAAATGGAATTAGTAATGTCTTCCTTGAAATTGAATTAACATGACAGTGTATATTATATAATTACTAGCCAAGCATAAGAATTTGAAATATTAATATATGGCCTAATAAATTGAACAACATAAAGGCGTCTACTCAGCTGACTTTTCAACTTGTAATGGCAAGGAATTTAAATTGATTAAAAAGAGGAAAGGAAGTATTTAGATGAATGGAAAGCATTTACAGTGACATGGAGTGTTGGAAAAGATACTCTGTATAGTAAAACCTTTAGATAATCATTTTTCCAGCCAGGCTTCAACAATACGTGAACCGTTAATTTTAAGATGTTCAAGCTGGTTTTAGAAAAGGCAGAGAAACCAGAGATCAAATTGTCAATATCCGTTGGATCATCAAAAAAGCAAGAGAGTTCCAGAAAAACATCTATTTCTGCTTTATTGACTATGCCAAAGCCTTTGACTGTGTGGATCATGACAAACTGTGGACAATTCTGAAAGAGATGGGAATGCCAGACCATCTGACCTGCATCTTGAAAAATCTGTATGCAGGTCAGGAAGCAACAGTTAAAATGGGACATGGAACAACAGACTGGTTCCAAATAGGAAAAGGAGTACGTCAAGACTGTATATTGTTACCCTGCTTATTTAACTTATATGCAGAATACATCATGAGAAACGCTGGACTGGATGAAGCACAAGCTGGAATCAAGATTGCTGGGAGAAATATCAATAACCTCAGAAATGCAGATGACACCACCCTTATGGCAGAAAACAAAGAAGAACTCAAAAGCCTCTTGATGAAAGTGAAAGAGGAGTGTGAAAAAGTTGGCTTACAGCTCAACATTCAGAAAAGTAAGATCATGGCATCTGTTCCCATCACTTCATGGGAAATAGATGGGGAAACTATGTCAGACTTAATTTTTTTGGGCTCCCAAATCACTGCAGATTGTGATTGCAACCATGAAATTAAAAGACGCTTATTCCTTGGAAGGAAAGTTATGACCAACCTAGACAGCATATTTAAAAGCAGAGACATTATTTGCCAACAAAGTTCTATCTAGTCAAGGCTATGGTTTTTCCAGTAGTCATGTATGGATGTGAGAACTGGACTATAAAGAAAGCTGAGTGCCAAAGAATTGATGCTTTTGAACTGTGGTGTTGGAGAAAACTCTTGAGAGCCCCTTGGACTACAAGGAGATCCAACGAGTCCATAGTAATGGAAATCAGTCTTGAATATTCATTGGGAGGACTGATGCTGAAGCTGAAACTGCAGTACTTTGGCCACCTGATGTGAAGAACTGACTCATTGGAAAAGACCCTGATGCTGGGAAAGATTGAAGGTAAGAGGAGAAGGGGACAACAGAGGATAAGATGGTTGGATGGTGTCACCGATTCAATGCACATGAGTTTGAGTAAACTCTGGGAGTTTGTGATGGACAGGGAAGCCTAGTATGCTGCAGTCCATGGGGTCACAAAGAATTGGACACAACTGAGCAACTGAAGTGAACTGAACGACTAGACAGGAATTAAAACGTGACAAAAAATTGTTTGATTAGATGAACTTAGCATGTGACAAGTGTTTACTATCTTGTATATGTATTTTCTTTAGAGTAGATGTGATAACTTAAGGCAGTCAGGTTCATTATTACTTGACTGGGCCAATTCCCTTTTTTGAGTGTTATGGTATGAGGACCAGATATCTCCCTACACATACTGGGGTCTGAACTCTAGGTGAAGAAGCCTAAAATTAAGAATTTGGGGGCTTATAGAGGAACAGTTCCCCCACCCCGAGGAGATGGAGAGAAATCACTGCTGTTTAAGAATGCTGAGTTTTTATCCTTTGGAATGTAAAAATATGTCTTAGTGGGAAGAAAAGACTGTTATTTCTGACATTTAAACCTAAAGTTTGTTTAGGTTTTTATTGCCTTGTGAAACTTCTGAAAGTTAAATCTCTCTGAAATTCTCATGATCAATTCTGTTATAATTTAGCTTTGTCTTTTAGTCCAGGTAAGTTTCAATAAAATTTGCTCAGAAAGCACTAGAAGTACTAACTGTGCAGAAATACTGAAACATTCTTTCAGAGCCCAACACAATGGTGCAAGATGGTGCTGAGGCTAAATGGAAATGGAGGGAGTATTTGATACGGCAATAACAACAAAATGCAGATTCTTATTGGAGAAGGCAATGGCAACCCACTCCAGTACTTTTGCCTGGAAAATCCCATAGATGGAGGAGCCTGGTAGGCTGCAGTACATGGGGTCGCTAGGAGTCGGACACGACTGAGCGACTTCACTTTCACTTTTAACTTTCATGCATTGGAGAAGGAAATGGCGACCCACTCCAGTGTTTTTGCCTGGAGAATCCCAGGGACAGGGGAGCCTGGTGGGCTGCTGTCTATGGGGTTGCACAGAGTCGGACACCACTGACGTGACTTAGTAGCAACAGCAGCAGATTCTTACATAAAAGAAATTTCATGGTTAAATTAAGTTTGAGTTATATGGTTTTAGAATTTGTGGAAGAAAGGATATTGGAGTCAGAGACACATTTTGAAGCTGTGCAAGGATCTGTGTTTGAGACATTACCAACCAGATTCCCTGGCCTCCTTAATCAATAGAAATTGATCAGAGGCCAGACAAGATATTCAGGCAAGGCTTTACTGGAGCCCCTGCTGCAGCAGGGGGAAGTAAGAACAAACAATATGTTCCCTGCTCACTTGCTTCCCAAAGTGGAGGTGAGCTTCTTCCTTACATGTGGTAAGGGTAGGAGTGTGTGTCCAGGGGTCTGGCTAGAGGGGTAACTTATGTGGTTTGCCCACCCCTTAGGTGTGTTGTGTGCAGGGGGCATGCACAGTATCCTTCTTTTGCTCCAGACTCTTCAAAAGTGGTGGTTGGGTTCTTTCATCTCTTTGACTCTTTTGCCAAGAATTTGCTCTAACAGTGCATGTATGCAGTTATTTTAGTTCCACATATATTTTTTTGTATCTATTGCTGGAAGACAGGTGTGTCCAGGTTCAAGCAATGCATCTCTGCAGCAAAGGGTCCCGGGTCCCAGGCCTGTCTCAGTTATACCTGGATAACACAAAGGATGGGGCTTCCCTAGTGGCTCTAATGATAAGGAAGCCATCTGCCAATGCAGGAGGCTTAAGAGACATGGGTTTATCCCTGGCTCAAGAAGATCTTCTGGAGGAGGGCATGGCAACCCTTTCCAGTACTCTTGCTTGGAGAATCCCATAGACAGATGAGCCTGGTGGGCTACAGTTCATAGGGTCACACAGAATTGGACACGACTAAAGAGAGTTCACAATAAACTGTGGAAAATTCTGAAAGAGATGGGAATACCAGACCACCTGACCTGCCTCTTGCTTCCTGACCTATATGCAGGTCAGGAAGCAACAGTTAGAACTGGACATGGAACAACAGACTGCATCCAAATAGGAAAAGGAGAACGTCAAGGCTGTATATTGTCACCCTGCTTATATAACTTTTATGCAGAGTACATCATAAGAAATGCTGGGGTGCAAGAAGCACAAGCTGGAATCAAGATTTCCAGGAGAAATATCAATAAAAAGATATGCAGATATACATATGATATGCATATCAAAAAAAATATGCAGATGATACCACCCTTATGGCAGAAAGTGAAGAGGAACTAAAAAGCCTCTTGATGAAAGTGAAGTGGAGAGTGAAATAGTTGGCTTAAAGCTCAACATTCAGAAAACGAAGATCATGGCATCTAGTCCCAATTCTTCATGGAAATAGATGGGGAAACAGTGGAAACAGTGTCAGACGCTTACTCCTTGGAAGAAAAATTATGACCACCTAGATAGCGTATTGAAAAGCAGAGACATTACTTTGCCAACAAAGGTCCATCTAGTCAGGCTATGGTTTTTCCAGTGGTCATGTATGGATGTGAGAGTTGGACTGTGAAGAAAGCTGAGCGCCGACAAATTGATGCTTTTGAACTGTGGTGTTGGAGAAGACTCTTGAGAGTCCCTTGGACTGCAAGGAGATCCAACCACTCCATTCTGAAGGAGATCAGTCCTGGGTGTTCTTTGGAAGGACTGATGCTAAAGCTGAAACTCTAGTACTTTGGCCACCTCATGTAAAGAGTTGACTCATTGGAAAAGACTCTGATGCTGGGAGGGATTGAGGACAGGAGGAAAAGGGGACAACAGAGGATGAGATGGCTGGATGGCATCAACGATTCGATGGACAAGAGTTTCAGTGAACTCTGGGAGTTGGTGATAGACAGGGAGGCCTGGTGTGCTGTGATTCATGGGGTCGCAAAGAGTCAGACACGACTAAGTGACTGAACTGAACTGAAGAGAGTTAGCACACATACACAACACAAAGAACCTAGAAAAAAAGAGCAAGGAGCTGACTACATTCCCTTCACTGTTAGAGGGAAATGGTGAGTATGTGGTTGGGCACAGTTGTAAAACTTTTAGTGATGCTTAGGTTACTGGAGTGGCTGGAGGTAAAAGAACAGGTTTTACATATGTTAAAAAGTATATTTTTTCTATAATGGGAATAATTTTGAGAAAGACAGAAAGAGGAAAGTGAGGAAGAGAAATGGGCATGCTCTGTAAAGGTTTGAAGTTGGGATAAAGCATGCCTATATCAGATGTGGTATAGGCCATGTGGTACAGGCAATGTGAATGAGGAAACCTGGCTTAGAAAAACAGGTTTGGTAACTCACAGAAACATAGGATGAACACATGGGAGAATAAAGAAGAATGGCATATACAACGTTTGAAAAACTGTAGGGAATCAAGGTTCAGGACTGTAAAGGTAAATAATAGGGGATTGGCAGACATGTAAAAGAGAAATAAGTATAATGACACATAAGCCTCTGCAAAATGATTAGGTGAAGAAATATAGATGGCAAAGATGGGATGAAAATAACTGGTTTTGGGAACTTGGAGCTATATAGAAAAACACAAACAGGATATTAAGATTTTGTAATCTTTCTCTTTTTGAGATAACATTTTTATTTTAGTACTAAAGTGATATATGTTAATCAAAGGAAATGTCAATGGAATAAATTTAAAGAAGAAAAAAGAATTGCAATCCCCCTACCTGTGATAGCTTATCGTGAACAGTGACTGAATTGTGTCACCAGATTTGATGTCTCTGAAGGAGAAGATTTAACTTCGGGACCAAAGACAGTCTCAGTCATTCAGAGCTTTGTGTAGATTTTATTTAAAATGAAAGTGACAGAAAAAGCTTCTGACACAGACATCAGAAGCAGGCAGGAGAGTACTTGCTTCACTAGTTTAAAGGGGGCCTTATATACTTCTCAACTAGCTGCTGAGAATAGATAAAAAATACCTCAAGGCTATAGAATTTTCTTCAGACCCTTTCACATAATATACATCCTGGGATACATCAGCATGAAATTAGCCAGAAAGAACAGGTTAGCCCAGAGCTTAGGGCTGTGGAAAATTTTACCCAGACCTTCTCCCATAACATACATCCAAAGCTCAAAAAAAAAAAAAAAAAAAAAAAAAAAGGCCTGTCCCTTAATAAGAGATATTGCTGCCTATGACGCCTACTTGTCTAAGGTAAAAGAATGAGAATGTATATTTCCTCCTTAAGGGGGCCTTAGGGTTGGACTCCTTATCAATCTGCCTAAGTTAATTATCTCACCTAAAGATTATAACTATTAATATTTTTGTATATTATCTGACCCACATATGGTTTCATAATGGCTCATCAAACCTTGTGCACACCAGGACCCAGAGATACCACAGAGACTTAGCCAGAACTGTGTTTGAGCATCTCCTGTGGAGGTATGGGTCAGCAGTAGCCTGCCACAGAGGCAGGGGCTCTGGGTGCAACAGATCTGGGTATGGCATAAGCACTCTTAGAGGAGGTCACCATTAACTCCACCATAGAGCCGCCAGAACTTACACAGGACTGGGAAAACAGACTCTTGGAGGGCACAAATAAAACCTTGTGTGCTTCAGGACCCAGGAGAAAGGAGCAGTGACCTCAGAAGAAACTGAACCAGACCTGCCCATGAGTGTCCAGAAGTCTCCACCAGAGGCATGGGTTGATGGTGGCCTGCAGCAGGGTCAGGGGCACTGAGAGCGTTTGAAGAAGGTCACCATTATCTTCATCACGTCCACCAGCACTGGGAGCTTTTGAAGGAGGTCACCATTATCTTCATCATGTCCACCACAGTTTGGTCTCAGGTGAAACAACAGGGAGGGAACACAGCACCACCCATTAACAGAAAAGTGGATTAAAGTTTTACTGAGCATGGCTCTGCCCATCAGAACAAGACCCAGATTTTTAAATATTTTTATCTCTTTGTAATTCATGGCTACAATATGGATAATTTTTACAAATCAATTTTTAATTTATCTAATCATCTCCTTAGTTATGTTTAAGTTGCTCTTTGACTCATCCATGGAGTTATTTCATTATTAAAAGTTGAATTTCTTTTAAAAATTTCTTACTTAAAAAAACGACCCAATCAAAAAATGGGCTAAAGAACTAAACAGACATTTCTCTAAGGAAGACATACAGATTGCTAACAAACACATGAAAAGATTCTTAACATCACTCATTATCAGAGAAATGCAAATCAAAACCACAATGAGGTACCATCTCACGCTGGTCAGAATGGCTGCTATCCAAAAGTCTACAAACAATAAATGCTGGAGTGGGTGTGGAAAAAAGGGAACCCTCTTACACTGTTGGTGAGAATGCAAACTAGTTCAGCCACTATGGAGAACAGTGTGGAGATTCCTTAAAAAACTGGAAATAGAACTGCTATATGACACAGCAATCCCACTGCTGGGCATACACACTGAGGAAACTAGAATTGAAAGAGACACGTGCACCCCAATGTTCACTGCAGCACTGTTTATAATAGCCAGGACATGGAAGCAACCTAGATGCCCATCAGCAGATGAATGGGTAAGAAAGCTGTGGTACATATATACAATGGAGTATTACTCAGCCATTAAAAAGAATACATTTGAATCAGTTCTAATGAGATGGATGAAACTGGAACCTATTATACAGAGTGAAGTAAGCCAGAAAGAAAAACACCAATACAGTATACTAATGCATATATATGGAATTTAGAAAGATGGTAACAATAACCCTGTGTACGAGACAGCAAAAGAGACACTGATGTATAGATCAGTCTTATGGACTCTGTGGGAGAGGGAGAGGGTGGGGAGATTTGGGAGAATGGCATTGAAGCATGTATAATATCATGTATGAAACGAGTCGCCAGTCCAGGTTCGATGCATGATACTGGATGCTTGGGGCTGGTGCACTGGGATGACCCAGAGGGAGGGTATGGGGAGGGAAGAGGGAGGAGGGTTCAGGATGGGGAACACAGGTATACCTGTGGCGGATTCATTTCGATATTTGGCAAAACTAATACAATATTGTAAAGTTTAAAAATGAAATAAAATTTTAAAAAAAGTTGAATTTCTTTTAAAAATTTCTTACTTAAAAAAACGACCCAATCAAAAAATGGGCTAAAGAACTAAACAGACATTTCTCCAAAGAAGACATACAGATTGCTAACAAACACATGAAAAGATTCTTAACATCACTCATTATCAGAGAAATGCAAATCAAAACCACAATGAGGTACCATCTCACGCTGGTCAGAATGGCTGCTATCCAAAAGTCTACAAACAATAAATGCTGGAGTGGGTGTGGAAAAAAGGGAACCCTCTTACACTGTTGGTGAGAATGCAAACTAGTACAGCCACTATGGAGAACAGTGTGGAGATTCCTTAAAAAACTGGAAATAGAACTGCTATATGACACAACAATCCCACTGCTGGGCATACACACTGAGGAAACCAGAATTGAAAGAGACACGTGCACCCCAATGTTCACTGCAGCACTGTTTACAATAGCCAGGACATGGAAGCAACCTAGATGTCCATCAGCAGATCAATGGATAAGAAAGCTGTGGTACATATACAGAATGGAATATTACTCAGCCATTAAAAAGAATGCATTTGAATCAGTTTTAATGAGGTGGATGAAACTGGAGCCTATTACACAGAGTGAAGTAAGCCAGAAAGAAAAACACCAATACAATATTCTAACACATATATATGGAATTTAGGAAGATGGTAATGATAAGCCTATATGTGAGATAGCAAAAGAGACACAGATGTATTGAACAGTCTTTTGGACTCTGTGGGAGAAGGCAAGGATGGGATGATCTGAGAAAATAGCACTGAAACAGGTATATTATCATATGTGAAATAGGTTGCCAGTCAAGGTTCGATGCATAAGACAGGGAGCTCAGGGCTGGTGTACTGGGATGACCCTCAGGGATGGGATGGGGAGGGAAGTAGAAGGGGGTTCAGGTTGGGGAACACCTGTAAACCCATATCTGATTCATGTCAGTGTATGGCAAAAATCACTACAATATTGTAAAGTAATTAGCCTCCAATTAAAATAATTAAAAACAAACAAAAAACCAACAACAACAAAAAAGAAAACTAAACAAACTGATCACATGGACCACACCTTTGTCTAACTCAATGAAACTATAAGCCATGCCTTGTAGGGCCACCCAAGATGGACGGATCGTTGTGAAGAGTTCTGACAAAACGTGGTCCACTGGAGAAGGGAATGGCAAACCATTTCAGCATTCTTGCCTTGAGAATTCCATGAACAGCATAAAAAGGCAAAACCATAGGACACTCAAAGATGAACTCCCCAGGTCGATAGGTGCCAAATATGCTACTGGAGATCAGAGGAGAAATAACTCCAAAAAGAATGAAGAGATGGAGACAAAGCAAAAAAACACCCAGCTGTGGATGACTGGTGATGGAAGTAAAGTCTCATTCTGTAAAGAGCAATAATGCATAGGACCCTGAAATATTAGGCCCACTAATCAAGGCAAGTTGGAAGTGGTCAAACAAGAGATGGCAAGACTGAACATCAACATTTAAGGAATCAGTGAACTAAAATGGACTGGAATGGATGAATTTAACTCAGATGACCATTATATCTACTACCGTGGGCAAGAATCTCTTAGAAGAAATGGAGTAGCTATCATAGTCAACAAAAGAGTCTGAAATGCAATACTTGGATGCAATCTCAAAAATGACAGAATGATATCTGTTCATTTCCAAGGCAAACCATTCAGTATCATGGTAATCCAAGTCTATGCCCTGATCCATAATACTAAAGAAGCTGAAGTTGAACGGTTCTATAAAGGCCTACAAGACCTTCTAGAAGTAACTCCCCCAAAAATGTCCTTTTCATTATACAGCACTGGAATGCAAAAGTAGGAAGTCAAGCAATACCTGGAGTAACAAGCAAATCTGGCCGTGGAGTACAAAATGAAGCAGGTCAAAGGCTAACAGAGTTTTGCCAAGAGAACTCACTGGTCATAGCAAACACCCTCTTCCAAAAACACAAGAGAAGACTCTACACATGGACATTATGAGATGGTCAATACTTAAGTCAGATTAATTACATTCTTTGCAGCCAAAGATGGAGAAGCTCTATATAGTCAGCAAAAATATGACCAGGAGCTGACTGTGGCACAGATCATATATTCCTTATTGCCAAATTCAGGCTTAAATTGAAGAAAATAGAGAAAACCACTAGGCCATTCAGGTATGACCTAAATCAAATCCCTTTTGATTTTACAGTGGAAGTGACAAATGGATTCAAGGGACTAGATCTGATAGACAGAGTGCCTGAAAAATGATGTATGGAGGTTGGTGACATTGTGCAGGAGGCAGTGATCAAGATCATTCTCAACAAAAAGAAATGCAAAAAAGCAAAATAGTTGTCTGAGGAGGCCTTACAAATAGCTGAGAAAAGAAGAGAAGCTACAGGAAAGGAGAATAGGAAAGATATACCCA
Organism: Bos grunniens; assembly: GCF_055505025.1. NCBI lineage: Eukaryota > Metazoa > Chordata > Mammalia > Artiodactyla > Bovidae > Bos > Bos grunniens. The sequence continues at coordinate 1,583,970 of NC_141176.1, read as the reverse complement.
TGTGAATGCAGAGTTCCAAAGAATAGCAAGGAGAGATAAGAAAGCCTTCCTCAGTGATAAAACAATAGAATGGGAAAGACCAGAGATTTCTTCAAGAAAATTAGACACTGAGGGTACATTTAATGCAAAGATGGGCACAATAAAGAACAGAAATCATAAGGACCTAACAGAAGCAGAAGATATTAACAGGAGGTGGCAAGAATACACAGAAGAACTATACAAAAAAGATCATGATCCAGATAATCATGATAATGTGATCACTCACCTTGAGCCAGACATCCTGGAATGCAAAGTCAAGTGGGCCTTAGGAAGCATCAGAATGAACAAAGCGAGTGGACGTGATGGAATTCCAGTTGAACTATTTCAAATCCTAAAAGATGGTGCTGTGAAAGTGCTGTACTCAATATACCATCAAATTTGGAAAACTCAGCAGTGGCCACAGGACTGGAAAAGCTCAGTTTTTATTCCAATCCCAAAGAAAGGCAATGCCAAAGAATATTCAAACTACTGCATAATTGCCCTCATCTCACATGCTAGCAAAATAATGCTCAAAATTCTCCAAGCCAGTCTTCAACAGTACTTGAACCATAAATTTCCAGATATTCAAGCTGGATTTAGAAAAGGCATAGGAATCAGAGATCAAATTGCCAACATCCGTTGGTTTATAGAAAAAGCAAGAGAATTCCAGAAAAACATCTACTTCTGCTTTATTGACTATGCCAAAGCCTTTGTGTGGATCACAACAAACTGTGGAAAATTCTTAAAGAGATGGGAATACTAGACCACCTAACCTGCCTCCTGAGAAATCTGTATGCAGGTCAAGAAGCAACAGTTAGAATTGCACATGGAACAACAGACTGGTTCGAAATCGGGAAAAGAGTATGTCAAGGCTGTCTATTGTCACCCTGCTTATTTAACTTATATGCAGAGTACATCATGGGAAATGCTGGGCTGGATGAAGCATTAGCTGGAATCAAGATTACCAGGAGAAATATCAACAACCTCAGATATGCAGATGACATCACCCTTATGGCAGAAAGTGAAGAGGAACTAAAAAGCCTCTTGATGAAAGTGAAAGAGGAGAGTGAAGTTGGCTTAAAGCTCGAATTTTGGAAAACTAAGATCATGGCATCTAGTTCCATCACTTCATTGCAAATAGATGGGGAAACAATGGAAACAGTGAGAGAATTTATTTTCTTAGGCTCCAAAATCACTGCAGATGGTGGCTACAGCCATGAAATTAAAAGATGCTTGCTCCTTGGAAGAAAAGTTATGACCAACCTAGACAGCATATTCAAAAGCAAAGACATTACTTTGCCAACAAAGGTCCATCTAGTCAAGGCCATGGTTTTTCCAGTAGTCATGTAGGAATGTGAGAGTTGGACTATAAGAGACCTGAGTGCCAAAGAATTGATGTTTTAGAACTGTGATGTTAAAAAAGACTCTTGAGAGTCCCTTGGACTGCAAGGAGATCAAACCAGTCCATCCTAAAGGAAATCAATCCTGAATATTCATTGGAAGGACTGATGCTGAAGCTGAAACGCCAATATTTTGGCCACCTGATGTGAAGAACTGACTCATTGGAAAAGACCCTGATGCTGGGAAAGGCAGAAGAAGTGGATGGCAGAGGATGAGATGGTTGATGGTATCACCATTCGATGGACATGGGTTTGAACAAGTTCCGGGAGTTGGTGATGGACATTGAGGCCTGGAGTGCTGCAGTCCATGGGGTAGCAGAGTTGGACACGACTGAGTGACTGAACTGAATGGCATGTTTCACCTGCATTTGTCATTCAGTATCAAACTACATCTTGCTGATAGGTGTTTTCATACTGCATCATTTTCAACAATAATTTTTGTCTCTCCTAATGAAATTTTTGCAGGTATCCCCTCTTCTCCTGAGGTGAATAGAATGGAAGAAATAAGAGAAGCACTTGCAGTTCCAGTTCTGGGTCATTACATCAAAAGCCTAGTAGTGTAAGTAGCTGTTTGTCTCATCACTCATGTCTTTACAACATGTCCCCAGAAAAGTCAGGACAGTACCAGAATTATTCCCTTTTGGGAGACAAGTAATATTTACAAATTTTCTATAGGCATAATCTATTCTGTTTTCATACCAGCCTGGTAAGATATATATTATTATTATTCAAATTTTGCAGATGAGAAACTTTAAATCTCAGGAGTTTGAATTACTTTTCTAGGGATGTGCTATACATAGTTATTGAACCCCAAAATAAAGTCCATGTTTTCTTTCTCAAAACTCCATTCTTGTCTTTTACTCCCTAGAGGAATACAAATGAAAGAGTATTATTAAAATAGTTTGCCTCTCATCTATAAAATTGGAAGGATTGCAAATGTCAAGTACCTAGCAACTCACATATTAATAGAGCAATTAAAGAGCTGATAGAAATGGACAGAGAGCAACCATTGCAGAAGCTAAATTTGGAGTTTAAGTTCTTATTTGGCATATTTGCTAGATAATTGCCTGATATTCTTACCATTTTGCCCTCAAATATGTTTTCTGCTACTGATAATGGGTGTTAAGGTGGTGTACAAGGGGATTGGTGAAATGTCCCACTCTCCTAGAGCTTAAGTTTGCGACTGGGCTCTAATGCAGTATCCCAAACACTTGTGGGGCTAAAGAACTTACATACAGGTTATCCTGCGTGTTGCCAGGGACACAGAAAATAAAAAAAAAAAAAAAACATTGTCTATTAGACTCATAAAGAACTTTGGACATGACAAGTGATATCCTGATTTTATGTGCTTGTGTCATGGCAAAATTAAATTTAGCACCATTAAGTCAAAGGAAATACTAATGAGAAGTTATTACCTAATAACATTTGCAAAATCTTGACAGGTATTGGAGGGAACGTGGGAGTGGACCTGACCCTCATTCAGGGCATAAGAGCTGTAAGAGGGCTAGTAAAGCACGGTCTTTGCAGAAAATTGCTTCTCAGTGTGAAGTTAATTACCTCTTTGAGGACATTGACAGAAGTGGCACTGACAATAGCAGAAAAGCAGAGGGCCTTGAAAATCATACTCTTTACCTGTTTGGAGGAACAGATAAAGAGAGGTGTAAAATGAAATCTTGCCACACTGTATACACCCCCTTTCTCTGCTTCTGTCCATTCTAAGACTGAAATGATAGCCATTCTTAACTGGGTATGATTCAATCACATTTTAGAATCCTTTAAATGTTTATCCTGAGTTCGGAGATAGCAGGAATCTCAAAAATGAGTCACTAAAATGCTGGATCCAGTCTAGCACATCTGAAGTGGTGTTTTGAAGTGGAGTGTTTTAGAATCTTTCCACACTGACACTGGATATATTGTAGCCATTTTAAACTCTTTATTATGAAAGGCTATAATCTATAAGGACTATCCTGATTAACCTGGAGGAGGGCATGGCAACCCACTCTAGTCTTCTTGCTTGGAGAATCACATGGACAGAGGAGCCTGGTGGGCTACAATCCATAGGATCTCAAAGAGTCAGACACGACTGAAGTGACTTAGCATGCATGCATGCATCCTAACTAAAATAGGTATTATATTGTCTTTAAATAGAATGGCAAATAGAATTTGAAAGTGCTCCTTGAACATTAATTCAAACTGTACATAACTATTTTAAGGGTTGAATTTATGTTACATACTATTTCTGAACCAGATATCATCAGGCCACATAATAATACTGAGGAAATATAAATGTGCTTTATGTTTAGTACAATAGCACATATTTATGGAACACTACTTTGAGCCAGCTACTGTTCTTGGCTTTAACAAGTATTAACTCATTTTATCCTCACAACAGTGCTTTGAGGTGGGTGCTAATGTTATTAATTATTCCACTTTTACAATGATGAAAGTAAGACAAAAGTTAAGGTTGTCCCAAACTATACAACAATTGTGTACTGGAGGCAAGGATTGAGCACAGTCTAATTCTAGGCCTTAAACCCTTAACCTCTATGCCCTATTGCCTCTCTGGACACATGATCTTAGCTTCTTATCTCTATGCAATTCATATTAATTTTCCTGTTGTAACAGACTACTTAACCAATGGAGTTCCCATTTATATTCAACTAACTATAATGTTAATTTTATTCTTTTTCTTGCCTGCAAGATAAATTCATTTCAGAGTATATCATAAGGAAATGCAGATTAAAAAATATGTCTGGAACATACCAAGAAACAAGCAATTTTGAAATCAATCATGTAGTGTGCTGTGCTTAGTGGCTTAGTTGTGTCTGACTCTTTGTGACACCATGGACTGTAGCTCACCAGGCTCCTCTGTCCATGAGGATTCTCCAGGCAAGAATACTGGAGTGGGTTGCCATGCCCTCCTCCAGGGGATCTTCCCAATGCAGGGATTAAACCCAGGTCTCCCTCATTGCAGGCAGATTCTTTACCATCTGAGCCACCAGGGAAGTCCATGTAACATATGTGTTCAAATACAACTTACATATTTGCTGTAGTTCCCAATCTTATTCTTCACTGTTAGCCTCCAGAGTCTCCATGCTATCCATCTTCTCTCTAAGGTGATATTATCTGTCAGCTGCTCAAACATTTCATATTTGTTTTTAGTTAAATCATTGAAATGCATAATTGAGTATGCACATAGAACATATCTCTGATAACTGTGGGGGCCAGGGTAGTTACTTGGGCAGTCTAGCAGAGCAGGAAAATTTTAGGCTCAGGAATCTGTCTTCACCCCAGAGAGAACATTCACTACAATTCAGTGTTTGATAGTTTCTTAATATCATTGCATTTCCCTTTGCCCATGTGTAAAATGAAGCTATTTCTGACTTCCTCATAGAATGTTTGTGGCACCAAAAACATTATTATTAGGACAGATTTTTCAAGGGAGCAGACTGCTTTGATTGACAGTACATCTGTTCATGGATAGTCAAATGCTACAGTATTTGAGGATTTGTGTTGTAATAGAACAAACTGATTGGTAAAATGATTTGATTTCTGAAGAATGTTTAAAAAAACATTTTGAAGATCCTCCTGATCTTTTGTGCCTAATTTACCTTTTTGATTATACACAATCAGTCCCTTTTTTATTATAGAACATATCACTCTGAAATGTATTTAATTTCTTCACATGTAAGTCTACCAGATATGATTGTGAACTCTTGGAGAGGTAAGGCCAACATCCATTAATCTTCATAGCTCCAGCACCTGCCACACTATTTGCCACTGGGTAAATGTTTATTAAACCATTATGTAATAAATGAATGTTTATTAAACAATTATGTAACAAATAAATGAACAAACTAATTTTAAGTACTCAGTGTAGGTATCAACTGAAACAATGCATTATGTAACTATGGCATCATACATAACTGAAGTGAAAAATGCTTTAGTTATTCTCATTTTCCTGTGTACTTCATGAAAGACAGGTTCTTTTGGGACATTCATTCCAAAATAACATAGTCATATCATTTTAGTAATAAATGAATATATTCATATTGACAGAGTAAGTGATTTAATTGACAAAACAATGTATAATGCTCTAACGTATTAAGCTAAAGAAAAATTTCTTACAAAAAGCACATTTTTCCTCTATTTAAGTTGGCATTTCAATTTTCCAAAAGTTGGATCAGTGATAATCCCATCTGTAGTATAGATAATTGGATAAAATACTTTCAATTGAATTATGTCCTGAGAAGCCAAAATCATATACTTTATCTTGTATAAATGAGGCTATAATAGAAGAAATAGGCATTTCAATGATTTCATTTTGACTTGCCCATGATGACACTGGAGTATGATGGCTTATGTATATTTTTGCTACCCTGAAATGGAGATTATGGAGGAAATGGGATCTTTATATCATTACCTGTTTCAAGAGCCAGCTCTCAATTAATGAGATGGGATCCATTATTTTTTTTCTTGCTTTTCCCCTGTGGACCATTACCTTTGCTCTACATGAAGTGAGGAGAACATTCAGGGATTTGTGGCAATTTACTGAAATTTTATAACCTGAATTGACTTTTCAAGTTCAGGCAGCAACACTCAGGATATTTAACTGACACTTTTGAATTTCCCATGGCTGTTAGCACACACCTGCTATTTATTTCTACACAGTTTATAAAGAGGCTATTTTCTAGGTCACAGGGGTCTGTAGAAAGTTGCTGCTGACAGAATTTCTGAAAAGAAGAGAAAAAGTGTAAAGAGTAAAGACACCTCAAGATTGTCCCAGATCCTTGATGATGTTGGCTATTGGAAAATTCTTCATCACTGATTTTCAATCTGTCTTCAGTGATGCTGAACAATTCAAATGGAGAGGGTGGAAGATGACCATATCATTGGCTGGAGTGGAGATAGTGTGATTTTAGGAATGATCCAGAAGAAATTGCTTGGAATGAAGCAGAGCAGTGAGTACAGGAATGCATTGTGTTCCAAATGTCTGTTTCCATGGGAGATGGGCCGTGGTGTACACACGTTTACATTGGTAAGATATTGAAAGCAAGATAAGTTTCTCAGACTAGATGTCCGAAGACATTTAAAGCTATAATGAAAACTGCAATTGAAATGAAAACCAGTAGAAAACATTATCACCAGAACCATGACTAAGGAAGTGGTATGGAACAATCGTTGAAAGCTTTGAGATTTGTTTTTTACTAGTTGTATGACATCGAATATATTGCTTAATCTCAGTGGATTTCAGTCTTCTCATCTATAAAATGTTAATGAGGTTAGTATCTACTTCAGATAACAGTTTTGAGGGTTAAATAGAATAGTCCACTCTGAATATTTCTTTAAAAAATATGAAAGACTTAAGAAAATTTAGTTGTTAGTTTGTAATATTATGTTAGTTGTAATATTATGATTACACTGGAAGACAAAATGTAGGGTTGTTTTCAGTTTTTAGAATTCTAAGGAAAGAATGAAAACATTACTGAGGTTATACAGTTGTCCAAAGAACGGAAAAACAGTTCACATTATATATGATTAATCCATTGAGAAATCCAAATTTATTTTGCTAAGAATAGCCTTATTAAAATTAACAGAGTTTTTAGAGTGGATTTTGTTTGGAACTAAGAAAATCCAATGGCTCATTTTGTTTCTTGGGTTTTTTGTGATTCTTAATAATTGCATTATCTTAAATGTACCAGCAGCTTTATTTTTATTAATTTTTATTTTATATTGGAGCACAGTTGATTAGCAGAGTTGTTTAGTGTCACATGTACACCAAAGTGATTCAGTTACACATATACAGGTATCTATTCTTTTTCAATTTTTTTCCCATTTAGGTTATTACAGAATATTGGTCCACATTCCCTGTGCTATACAGTAGGTCTTTGTTGGTTTTCTGTTTTAAATATAGCTGTGTGTACAGGTCAGTCCCAAAATCCTAATGTCCCTCTCTCCTACTCTTCCCCATCGCAACCATGACTTCATTCTCTAAGTTTGTGAATCTGATTCCATTTTGTAAATAGGTTCATTTGTAGTCTATGTTTTAGACTCCATATATAAGAAATATCATATGATATTTATCTTTCTCTGTCTGGCTTACTTCATTTAGTATTGTAATATTCAGTTCCATCCAAGTTGCTTCAAGTGGCATTATTTCATTGTTTTTGATGGCTGAGTAATATTCCATGAAATATACATATACTGCATATTCTTTATCCATTCATCTATCAATGGAAATTTACGTTGCTTCCATGTCTTGGTACTTGTAAACAAAACTGCAGTGACTACTTGGGTGAATGCATCCTTTGAACCACATTTTCCTCTGGATACATAACTAGGAGTGAAATTGCTGGATCATATGGTAGCTCTGTTTTTACTTTTTTTTAGAGAATCTTCATTCTATTCCATATAGTGACCATAGATATGACCATCCCCACCACCAGTGTAGGAGGGTTCCCTTCTCTCCACACTCCTCCAGCATTCAGTGCAGATATTTTGATAATGGCCATTCTGACTGGTGTGAGGTAATGATATCTCATTGTATTTTTGATTTGTGTTTCTTTAATATTAGTGATTTCTCAAGAGGCAGGTCAGTTGGCTGGTATTCCCATCTCTTTCAGAATTTTCCACAGTTTATTGTGATCCACACAGTCAAAGGCTTTCGCATAGTCAATAAAGCAGAAATAGACATTTTTCTGGAACTCTCTTGCTTTTTCCATGATCCAGCGGATGTTGGCAATTTGATCTCTGGTTCCTCTGCCTTTTCTAAAACCAGCTTGAACATCAGGAAGTTCACGGTTCACATATTGCTGAGGCCTGGCTTGGAGAATTTTGAACATTACTTTACCAGCATGTGAGATGAGTGCAATTGTGTGGTAGTTTGAGCATTCTTTGGCATTGCCTTTCTTTGGGATTGGAATGAAAACTGACCTTTTCCAGTCCTGTGGCCACTGTTGAGTTTTCCAAATTTGCTGGCATATTGAGTGCAGAACTTTCACAGCATCATCTTGCAGGATTTGAAAGAGCTCAACTGGAATTCCATCACCTCCACTAGCTTTGTTCATAGTGATGCTTTCTAAGGCCCACTTGACTTCACATTCCAGGATGTCTGGCTCAAGGTCAGTGATCACACCATCATGATTATCTGGGTCGTGAAGATCTTTTTTGTACAGTTCTTCTGTGTATTCTTGCCATCTCTTCTTAATACCTTCTGCTTCTGTTAGGTCCATAGAATTTCTGTCCTTTATCGAGCCCATCTTTGCATGAAATGTTCCCTTGGTATCTCCAATTTTCTTGAAGAGATCTCTAGTCTTTCCCATTCTGTTGTTTTCCTCTATTTCTTTGCATTGATTGCTGAGGAAGGCTTTCTGATCTCTTCTTGCTATTTTTTGGAACTCTGCATTCAGATGCTTATATCTTTCCTTTTCTCCTTTGCTTTTCACTTCTCTTCTTTTCACAGCTATTTGTAAGGCCTCCACAGACAGCCATTTTGCTTTTTTGCATTTCTTTTCCATGAGGATGGTCTTGATCCCTGTCACGTGTACAATGTCACGAACCTCATTCCATAGTTCATCAGGCATGCAGGTCAGGAAGCAACAGTTAGAACTGGACATGGAACAACAGACTGGTTCCAAATAGGAAAAAGAGTACGTCAAGGCTGTATATTGTCACCCTGCTTATTTAACTTATATGCAGAGTACATCATGAGAAATGCTGGACTGGAAGAAACACAAGCTGGAATCAAGATTGCTGGGAGAAATATCAATAACCTAAGATATGCAGATGACACCATCCTTATGGCAGAAAGTGAAGAGGAACTAAAAAGCCTCTTGATGAAAGTGAAAGTGGAGAGTGAAAAAGTTGGCTTAAAGCTCAATATTCATAAAACGAAGATCATGGCATCTGGTCCCATCACTTCATGGGAAATAGATGGGGAAACAGTGGAAACAGTGTCAGACTTTATTTTTCTGGGCTCCAAAATCACTGCAGATGGTGACTGCAGCCATGAAATTAAAAGACGATTACTCCTTGGAAGGAAAGGTATGACCAACCTAGATAGCATATTCAAAAGCAGAGACATTACTTTGCCAACAAAGGTTCGTCTAGTCAAGGCTATGGTTTTTCCAGTGGCCATGTATGGATGTGAGAGTTGGGCTGTGAAGAAGGCTGAGTGCCGAAGAATTGATGCTTTTGAACTGTGGTGTTGGAGAAGACTCTTGAGAGTCCCTTGGACTGCAAGGAGATCCAACCAGTCCATTCTGAAGGAGATCAGCTCTGGGATTTCTTTGGAAGGAATGATGCTAAAGCTGAAACTCCAGTACTTTGGCCACCTCATGCGAAGAGTTGACTCATTGGAAAAGACTCTGCTGCTGGGAGGAATTGGGGGCAGGAGGAGAAGGGGACGACAGAGGATGAGATGGCTGGATGGCATCACTGACTCGATGGATGTAAGTCTGAGTGAACTCCGGGACTGGTGATGGACAGGGAGGCCTGCGTGCTGCCATTCATGGGGTCGCAAAGACTCGGACACGACTGAGCAACTAAACTGAACTGAACTGAATATTAGTGATGTTGAGCATCTTTTCTTGTGTCTCTTGGGCATCTATACATCTTCTTTGGAGGAATCCCTGTTTAGATTTTCTGAGAAGTTTCTGATTGAGTTGTTTGCTTGTTTATTTATTTATTTATTTTTTGTCAGCAAGTCTTTTATTTTTTTTTAATTTATTAATTTATATATATATGTTTTACTTTACAATAAACGAAACTATAAAATATACAAAAAGTTTATGCAGCTCAATATCAAAAACAAACAAACAGTTCAGGATGGGGAACACGTTTGCTTATTTTTGATATTGAGCTCCACAAACTTTTTGTATATTTTAGAGATTAATCCCTTGTCAGTTGCTTCCTTTCTATATATTTTCTCTATTTTTTCCCATTTCAAGGTTTGTATTTTTGTCTTGTTTATAGTTTCGTTTGCTGTGCAAAAGCTTTTAAGTTTAATCAGGTCTCATTTGTTTATTTTTATTTTCATTAATTTAGGAGATAGGTCAAAAAAGATCTTGCTATGTTCTGCTTAAGAGTTATATAGTATCCACCCTTAAATTTAGGTCTATAATAGATTTTGAGCTTAATTTTGTGTATGATGTTGCTGCTGCTGCTGCTGCTGCTATGTAGCTTCAGTCATGTCTGACTCTGTGTGACCCCATAGACGGTTAGCCCACCAGGCTCCCCTGTTCCTGGGATTCTCCAAGTAAGAACAATGGCGTGGATTGCCATTTCCTTCTCCAATACATGAAAGTGAAACGTGAAAGTGAAGTCCCTCAGTCGTGTCCAACTCTTAGCAATCCCATAGACTGCAGCCCACCAGGCTCTGTCCATGGGATTTTCCAGGCAAGAGTACTGGAGTGTGGTGCCATTGCCTTCTCCGGTGTATGATGGTAGAGAGTGTTATATTTTCATTCTTCTACATGTAGCTCTCCTGTTTTTCCATCTCTCACTTATTGAAGACACTGCTTTCTGCATTGTATATTCTTATCTTCTTTGTCATAGATTAGGTACATAGGTTGTCTCTGGACTTTCCATCTTGTTCCATTGATCTATATTTCTGTTTTTTTTTTTTTTTTCTTTTTTTTAATGCCAGTACAATACTGTTTTGATGACTATAGCTTTGTGGTTTATTCTGAAGCCAGGGTGCCTGATTCTCCTAGCTGTTTTCATTTCTCAAGATTGTTTTGGATATTTGTGGTCTTTTGCTTCCATAAAAATTTTGAGGTTTTTTGTTCTAGTTTTCTGAAAAATGCTATTAGTAATTTGATAGGGATTGCATTGAATCTGTCAATTGCCTTGGGTATTATAGTCATTTTGACAATATTCATTGTTTCAATTCAAGAACACAGTTTATATTTCCATCTGTTAGTGTTGTCTTTGACTTTCTTTATTAGTGTCTTATAGTTTTTGTAGTACAGATCTTTCATCTCCTTAGGTAGATTTATTCCTAGGTTTTTTATTCTTTTTGATGCAATGGTAAATGAGATTGTTTCCTTAATTTCTCTTTCTGATCTTTCATTGTTAGTGTATAGAAATGCAACCTATTTCTGTGTTAATTTTGTATCCTTCAACTTTACTGAATTTATTAATGAATTCTAGTAGTCTTCTGGTTGCATATTTACAATTTTCTATGTAGAGTTTCACATAATCTGCAAATAGTGATGGTTTTACTTCTTTTCCAATTTGGATTCCTTTTATTTCTCTTCTCTGATTGCTGTGGGTAGGACTTCCAAAACTATGTTGAATAAGTGACAACATACTAGTGAGAGTGGACATCCTTGTCTTGTTCCTGAGGTTAGAGGTAATGCTTTCAACTTTTCACTTTTCAGTATGAAGTTAGCTGTAGGTTTATTATGTATGCTTGTGTGCTTAGTCACTCAGTTGTGTCTGACTCTTTACAACCCCATGGACTGTAGCCTGCAAGGCTCATCTTTCTGTGAAACTCTCTGGGCAAGAATAATGGAATGGGGTGTAATTCCCTTCTCCAGGGGATCTTCCCATCCCAGTTCTCTTGCATTGAATCTGCAAAGAATCTCTCAGATTCTTTACCATGTGAGCCACCAGGGAAGCCCAAGTTTATTATACATGGCCTTTATTTATTATGGGGTTCCCTCTGTGCCCACTATCTAGATACAGTTTTTAAAGCATAAAAAAAGTGAGTGTTAAATTTTGTCAAAATCTTTTCCTCCACCTATTGAGATGATCATAGTGTTTTTAATCTTCTATTTGTTGAGATGATGTATCACACTGTCTGATTTGTGGATATTGACAAATCCTTGGATCCTTGAGATAAACCCCATTTGATCATAGTATATGAATCGTTTAATGTATTGTTGGATTCAAATTGCTAGTATTTTGTTGAGGACTTTTGCATCTATATTCATTAGTGTTATTGGCCTGTCGTTTTCTTTTTTTATGATATTTTCGGTTTTGGTATGAAGATGAGGGTAGGCTCATAGAAAGAGCTGGAAAGTGTTTCTTCCTTCCCATCTTTTTTGGAGTTGTTTGAGAAGGAATTGTGTTAATTCTTCTCTAAATATTTGATAGAATTTGCCTGTGAAGCCATATGGGATGGGGATTTTGTTTGTTGGAGGATTTAATCACAGTTTCAATTTCATTACTAGTAATTGGTTTGTTCATATTTTCTATTTCTTCCAGGTTATCTAAATACTCACATATTGTTGCTTGTAGTAGTCTCTCTTGCTCCTTTGTATTTCGGTTATGTCCACTGTAACTTCTCTGCTTTCATTTATAATTTTATTGAGTTGAGCTTTTTCCCTTTTTTTCCAGGTGAGTTTGGCTAAAGCTTTACTGTATTTATTCTTCTCAAAGTACTAACTTTTGGTTTCATTTACCTTTGCTACTATTTTCTTTGTCACTATTTCATTTATTTCTGCCCTGATCTTTATGATTTGTTTCCTTCTACTAACTTAAGGTTTTGTTTGTTCCTCTTTCTCTGGTTGCTTTTATGTTGTTTATTTGATATTTTTCATGTTTGCTGAGAAAAGATAGTATTACTAAAACTTCCCTCTTAGAATTCCTTTTGCTACATCTAAAAGGTTTTGGACCATTGTATTTTCATTATCATATGTCTCTAGGTAACTTTTTATTTTCATTCTAATTTCTTCATTTGTTGTTTAGTACATTTTTTATTTTTTTGCCTCCATGTGTTTGTGTTTTTTGTAGTTTTATTTTTCTTATAGTTGATTTCTAATCCCATAGCATTGTAACTGGAAAAGATAAGATTTGTGCTTGATAAAATTTCAATTTTATTAAATTTACTGAGGCTTGCTTTGTGGCCCAACATTTGGTCAGTCCTGGAGAATGTTCCATGTGCAGTTGAGAAGAAAGCCTATTCTGCTGCTTTGGGATGGAATGTTCTATAAATATCAATTAATTCTTTCTAGTCTAATTTGTCATATAAGGCCTGTGTTTCCTTACTGACCTTCTGTCTGGATGATCTGTCCATTGATCCATTGGTGAAACTGTGGTATTAAAGTCCCCCACTATTATTGTGTTACTGATGCTTTCTCCTTTTATTTAGTGTTTACCTTATATATTGAGGTACTCCTATTTTGTGTGCATATATATATTTACAATTGTTTTATCTTCTTCTTGGGAATTGATCCCTTGGGAATTGCATAGTGTTCTTCTTTTCTCTTGTAATAGTCTTTCTTTCAGTCTATCTTGCTGGATATGAGTAGTGCTACTTCAGTTTCTTTTGATTTCAATTTGCATGGAATACCTTTTTTCCATCTGCTCACTTTGTGTCCCTCTATCTGAGGGACATGGCACACGTACAGTTTTGTTTTTGTATTCATCCAGTCAGTCTATGTCTTTTGGTTGGAGCATTTAACCTATTGTCATTTAAATTAATTATTAATGAGATTCGTGACATTGTACAGGAGACAGGGATCAAGACCATTCCCATAGAAAAGAAATGCAAAAAAGCAGAATGGCTGTCTGGGGAGGCCTTACAAATAGCTGTGAAAAGAAAAGAAGCAAAAAGCAAAGGAGAAAAGGAAAGATATAAACATCTGAATGCAGAGTTCCAAAGAATAGCAAGAAGAGATAAGAAAGCCTTCTTCAGCGATCAATGCACAGAAATAGAGGAAAACAACAGAATGGGAAAGACTAGGGATCTCTTCAAGAAAATCAGAGATACCAAAGGAACATTTCATGCAAAGATGAGCTCGATAAAGGAGAGAAATGGTATGGACCTAACAGAAGCAGAAGATATTAAAAAGAGGTGGTAAGAATACACAGAAGAACTGTACAAAAAAGATCTTCACAACCAAGATAATCACAATGGTGTGATCACTCACCTAGAGCCAGACATCCTGGAATGTGAAGTCAAGTGGGCCTTAGAAAGCACCACTATGAACAAAGCTAGTGGAGGTGATGGAATTCCAGTTGAATTATTCCAAATCCTGCAAGATGATGCTGTGAAAGTGCTGCACTCAATATGCCAGCAAATTTGGAAAACTCAGCAGTGGCCACAGGACTGGAAAAGGTCAGTTTTCATTCCAATCCCAAAGAAAGGCAATGCCAAAGAATGCTCAAACTACCGCACAATTGCACTCATCTCACATGCTAGTAAAGTAATGCTCAAAATTCTCCAAGCCAGGCTTCAGCAATATGTGAACTGTGAACTTCCTGATGTTCAAGCTGGTTTTAGAAAAGGCAGAGGAACCAGAGATCAAATTGCCAACATCCGCTGGACCATAGAAAAAGCAAGAGTTCCAGAAAAAACATCTATTTCTGCTTTATTGACTATGCCAAAGCCTTTGACTGTGTGGATCACAATAAACTGTGGAAAATTCTGAAAGAGATGGGAATACCAGACCACCTGATCTGCCTCTTGAGAAATTTGTATGCAGGTCAGGAAGCAACAGTTAGAACTGGATATGGAACAACAGACTGGTTCCAAATAGGAAAAGGAGTTTGTCAAGGCTGTATACTGTCACCCCGTTTATTTAACTTATATGCAGAGTACATCAGGAGAAACGCTGGACTGGAGGAAACACAAGCTGGAATCAAGATTGCCGGGAGAAATATCAATAACCTCAGATATGCAGATGACACCACCCTTATGGCAGAAAGTGAAGAGGAACTCAAAAGCCGCTTGATGAAAGTGAAAGAGGAGAGTGAAAAAGTTGGCTTAAAGCTCAACATTCAGAAAACGAAGATAATGGCATCCGGTCCCATCACTTCATGGGAAATAGATGGGGAAACAGTGGAAACAGTGTCAGACTTTATTTTTCTGGGCTCCAAAATCACTACAGATGACTGCAGCCATGAAATTAAAAGACGATTACTCCTTGGAAGGAAAGTTATGACCAACCTAGATAGCATATTCAAAAGCAGAGATATTACTTTGCCAACAAAGTTTCGTCTAGTCAAGGCTAGTGGTTTTTCCTGTGGTCGTGTATGGATGTGAAAGTTGGACTGTGAAGAAGGCTGAGCGCCGAAGAATTGATGCTTTTGAACTGTGGTGTTGGAGAAAACACTTGAGAGTCCCTTGGACTGCAAGAAGATCCAACCAGTCCATTCTAAAGGAGATCAGCCCTGGGATTAATTTGGAAGGAATGATGCTAAAGCTGAAACTCCAGTACTTTGGCCACCTCATGCGAAGAGTTGACTTATTGGAAAAGCCTCTGATGCTGGGAGGGATTGGGGGCAGGAGGAGAAGGGGATGACAGAGGATGAGATGGCTGGATGGCATCACTGACTCGATGGACGTGAGTCTGTGTGAACTCCGGGAGTTGGTGATGGACAGGGAGGCCTGGCGTGCTGCGATTCATGGGGTCGCAAAGAGTCGGACAAGACTGAGCGACTGGTCTGATCTGATCTGATGTATTTTTCTATTGCCATTTTCTTGTTTTGGGTTTGTTTTTGTTAATTTTTTCCTTCCCTTCTTCTTTGTTCTCTTGTGGTTTGATGACTAACTTTAGTGTTGTGCTTGGATTCCTTTTTCTTTTTTGTGTGTGTCTCTATTGTAGATTTCTGGTTAGTGGTTACTATGTGTTCTTAATATAGCAGTCTATATTTAAACAAGATTGTTTTAAGTTGGTGGTATTTTAATCTCAACTGCACTTGCATTTCCAATATCCTGCATTTGTATTCTCATTTCAAGATTGTTGTTTTTGATATCATAATTTTGTATAGATGATATCCCAATTTTGCATCATGTTTTACATACTGGTGAGTTTTTCCAGTCTTAATTTTCGTATTTCTAGTAGTTGCCTCTTTTCTACTTTAGAAGTTCTTTTAGCATTTGTTGCAAAACTGGTCTGGGAGTGCTAAATTCTCTTGACTTCTGCTTGTCTGTAAAGCTCTTGATTTCTTCCTTGAATCTGAATGAGAGCCTTGCTGGGTAGAGCATTCTTGGTGTAGGTTTCTTCCCTTTCATCACTTTTAAATATATCATGCACCTCCCATCTAACCTACAGAATTTCTGCTGAAAAATAAGCTAATAAGCTTATGGGAGTTCTCTTGTATGTTATTTATTAATTTTCCCTTGTTGCTTTTGATATTTTTTCATTGTCTTTAATTTCTGTCAGTTTGATTAATATATATCTCAGCATGTTCTTCCTTGAGTTTATCCTGCCTGGGACTCTGTGTTTCCTGGACTTGGGTAACTTTTCCCTTTTACATTGAGAGAAGTTTTCAGCTATTATCTCTTCAAATATTTTCTCAACTATTTTCTCTTTTATTTTCTCCTTCTGGGATCCCTATAGTGCAACACTGGTGCATTTAATTTTGTTAATTTAATGAACCTCTTATACTGCTTTTATTTCTTTTCATTCTTTATTCTGTTCTGCAGCAGTAATTTCCACCATTCTGTATTCTAGCTCACTTATTCATTCTTCTGCCTCAGTTGCTCTGCTATTGACTTCTTCTAGTGCATTTAGGTCTCAGTCATGTCTAACTCCTTGCAATCCCATGGACTGTAGCTCACATGACTCCTCTGTCCATGGTATTTTCCAGGCAAGAACAATGGAGTGGGGTGCCATTTCCTTCTCCAAGGCATCTTCCTGACCCAGGGATCGAACCCAGGTCTCCCACATAGTAGGCAGATTCTTTACTGTCTGAGGCATCAAGGAAGCCCAAAATTAGTCACTCAGTCTTGTTCAAATCTTTGCGGCCCCATGGAGTGCATTTAGGTTGGTGAAAAAGTAATTGTGTTTTTGACTATGAATTTTGCATCATTATAATAACTAGGCTCAAATATGTCTTTTTTAAATCAAAATAGAAACCATTACAATCAATACATTTTGCCAACAAGAAAAAAACTTTGTTTATTCCTGTAGCATAAAAATCTGTTTCAGGATTTGATGAACTCATAGAAAGCATTTTCTGCCTCTTGCTGGCTGTCGAAATGTTGTCCCTGCAAAAAGTTGTTGAGATGCTTTAAAAAGTGGTTGTTTGTTGGCAAGAGGTCAGGTGAACATGATTGATGAGGCAAAACTTGGTAGCCCAGTTTTTTCAATTTTTAAAATATTGGTTGTGTGATGTGTGGTGGGGCATTGTTGTGGAGAAGAATTGGGCCCATTCAATTAACCAATGCTGGCTGTAGGCTTTGCAGTTTTTGGTGTCTTATCAATTTGTTGAGCATACATCTCAGATGTAATGTTTTCAGTGGGATTGAGAAATCTTAGTGGGTCAGACTGGCAGCAGGCCACCAAACAGTGACCATGACCATTTTAGGGTGCAAATTTGCCTTTGGGAAGTGCTTTGAAGCTTTTTATTGGTCCAACCAGTGAGTTGGTTGTCACTGATTGTCATGTAAAATTCACTTTATGTTACATATCATAATCCAATTGAGAAATGGTTCTTTGTTGCATAGAAGAAGAGAAGATGACACTTCAAAAGATGATTTTTTAAAAACTTTTGGTCAGTTCATAAGGCACGCACTCATTGAGCCTTTTCCCTTTTCCAATTTGCTTCAAATTCTGAGACTGTAGTATGGTCAATGCTGAGTTCTTTGGCAACTTCTTGTGTAGTTGTAAGAGGATCAACTTTGATGATCCTCTCAATTGGTCATTGTCAACTTCCAATGGCTTGCCACTGCACTTCTTATCTTCAAGGCTCTCATCTCCTTTGCAAAACTTTTTAAGCCATCATCACACTGTATGTTCATTAACAGTTCCTGGGCCACATGCTTTGTCAATGTTGTGAGTTTTCTCTTTTGCTTTACAACCCATTTTGAACTCAAACAATAAAATCACTTGAATTTGCTGGAATTTGTCTAACATCATTTCCCTAGTCTAAAATAAATATAAAATAAACAACAAGTAGCAAATCATTAGTGAAAGCATAAAGTGAGAAATATGCATTGATGATGTATAGCATAACCACATTTAAGAATGTATTCCAATATCAAATAGCAAAGTTCAATAATGCCAAACTGCAATTACTTTTAAACCAACTTTAATAGTTTCATTTCATTTATTGTATTGTTCATCTCTGATTGCTTGTTCTTTAGTTCTTCTAGGTCTTTGTTAAACATTTTTTTTAATCTTCTCAATCTCTGCCTCCATTCTTTTTCTGAGATTTTTGGATCATCTTTACTATCATTATTCTAAATTCTTTTTTTTTTTTTTTTTTTTGGGTAGATTGCCTATCTTTATTTCATTTAGCTGTTCTGGGGTTTTATTTTGTTCCTTTATCTGCAACATATTCCTCTGGAATTTCATTTTGTCTATTTGTAATTGCACTTTCCATTACACAGGCTGCAAGATTGTAGTTCTTTTTACTTTTTCTGCCTGCTCTCTGTTGGATTAGGTTGTCTAAGAGGCTTGTGCAGGCTTTTTGTTAGGAGGGTCTAGTTCCTGCCCACTGGTGTTTGAGCTGGCTCTTGTCTTTCTGATGGGCAGAACCATGCTCAGAAAGACATTAAGCAGCCTGTCTGCTCATGGGTGGAGCTGTGTTCCCACCATATTGATTGTTTGGTCTGAGGCACCCCAGCACTGGGGCCTACAAGTTGTTGGGTAGCACTATGTCTCAGGGAGAAAATAGCAGCCTCTCACAACTGAGTGATTGAACAACAAAGGAAGGCTCAAACTGATGAGTATTCACCTAACCTGCCACTGTCATTGTTTTTGTCCCTACAATGAGCCACAGCCACCTCTACCTCCAAAGGAGGCCCTCCAATACCAGCAGGTAAACCTGAGACAGTCTCTTATGAGGTCATTGCTTTTTCCCTGGATCTTGGTATGCATGGGAACTTGTGTGTGCCCTTTTAGAATGGGAGTTTCTGTTTCCCCTAGTCCTGTGGAATTCCTGCAATCAAGCACTGCTGGCCTTCAAAGCCAGATTCTCTGGGGGCTCCAACTCCTATTGCCAGGCCCCCAGGCTGGGAAGACTGACATAGGGCTCAGGATTTTCAATGCTATGGAAAAGTTCTCTGATACACACTTTGTGCATATTGGATTTTATGTTATTGTGATTGTGCCCCTCCTATAATCTCATTGTGCGTTTTTCTTTGTCTTTGGGTATAAAGTATGTTTTTCAGTAGATTCCAGAAATTTTGTTGTTGTTGTTGTTGATGGTTGTTAAGCAGTTTGTTGTGATTTTGGTGTTTTTGTAAGAAGAGATGATATCGTATCTTTCTACTCTGCCATCCTGCTGGTCAATTGTAAAAATTACCACCAACTTTAGGGGAAAATATTTCACCACTTTTACTTGACAAATGCTGGAGAACATTTCAGAGGATTCACAAGGTCAGAGGTATTTTCATAATAATACTGAGCTGCTATTTTCCCTTTTGATTTTCTTTCTCTCATAATTACATTGTGGGATTTTCCAGGAGCTACATGATCTATGATATTGTAACAGAATGAATACAGAAGGAGAATACAGTTCTCTTCTATTGTGTCAGATATTAAAAGAGATTTGCAAGAATGTTATACAATGTCATTCTTCTCACTAAAGTTGTTGTTTTGGAAAATTGAATGTGTTTTTCTAGCAAAAATATACTACTTGTGTTACATGGAACAAGTTTGTTATTATTATTTTTATTTTTTTATTCTCTTTTAAAATTTAAATTTATTTTTTAATATACATTTATTTATTTTAATTGGAGGCTAATTACTTTACAATATTGTATTGGTTTTGCCATACATCAACATGAATCTGCCACGGGTGTACATGTGTTCCCCATCCTGACCCCCCCAACCCACCTCCCTCCCCATACCATCCCTCTGGGTCATCCCAATGCAACAGCCCCGAGCATCGTGTATCGTGCATTGAAACTGGACTGGCGATTTGTTTCACATATGATATTATACATGTTTCAATGCCATTCTCCCAAATCATCCCACCCTCACCCTCTCTCACAGAGTCCAAAAGTGGTCTATACATCTGTGTCTCTTTTGCTATCTCACATACAGGGTTATCATTACCATCTTTCTAAATTCTATATATATGCATTAGTATATCGTATGGTGTTTTTCTTTCTGGTTTACTTCACGCTGTATAATAGGCTCCAGTTTAATTCACCTCATTAGAACTGATTCAAATGTATTCTTTTTAATGGCTGAGTGATACTCCATTGTGTCTATGTACCACAGCTGGAGACACGTGTACCCCAATGTTCATTGCAGCACTATTTATAAAATAGCCAGGACATGGAAGCACCTTAGATGTCCATCAGCAGACGAATGGATAAGAAAACTGTTATTATTATTTTTAAAGAATTAAATATTTTAAAAGGTCTTTTTCAAATAAATGAGGAATGTTTATAGATAAAATCCACATCAATAAAAGTTCTTTGGCTCCTTAATAATTTTTGAAAGTTAAAAATAGTCCTGGATTGAAGAGTTAGAACTACTGCTCTGCTGATATGTCTGTGAATGCAGAGGCATTCACACAGTTTCCCAACAGGATAGGGAGTAAAATGCTATCTAGGTCAGAGGTCACAATTTTGTTTTGCGGAATTCATATTGAACAAATAGTTATGGTTATGTGTAAGACACACAGATGATTCGATTTATCCCTTACATCAGTCCATGCGCTAAAATTGCTACGTAGTCATCTACTTCCTGGTCTTTCCCTGTGTTTGGTGCTATTGTTGACCTTAGAACCTACCTATTTCTGTTAATATTTGTTACTCCATTACTTCATTTCAAAAGCAATGATCATGCATTTTGCCCACTTCCTGGGCTAAAAGAGGTGGGAAAAAAAGAGGCATAATTTTTTATTGCATGGAACCTGCAATCTATAGAGTAAAAGACAGATATTAAAAAGTACATAAAATACATAATTTAAAATAATTATAAATTCTAAGATTAAAGTATTTGTGAAAACCAAACAGACGTAATAAAAAGTATTCTTTGCTGTGCTTTCATCTTTAAGTTGCTCAGTCTAGATCTAAAGTTCTGGGCAGCCTCCAGGCAGTTGGAGTATAGAAAATGACCTCGGCTGGGTGTATCAGTTAAAAGCTGGTATAAAACAGATCATCTGAAACTTAGAGGTTCCAAACAATAGCAGTTTTATTTGCTCACATAATCCCATTATCTGGTGACCTGTGCTTTTCAATTATGAAAAATTATTCTTATCACCATTTCTTCCTTTTTCTTTCTGAAACTGCTATTTGTTGTATGTTGAGTATCCTGGTTAGATATCCTAATTTTCTGATTTTCCCCTTTATATACATTTCTGTTTTCAAAAATATTTTTTCACCTACTTTTCCCATCAGAATCAGAATTAATTTTTGGTCTTGAGTCTCTTCTTTTGTTTTTTTCTAAGAGCTACTCTTTCTTTTTGTTCACAACTTCGGTGGTGGTTTAGTAACCAAGTTGTGTCTGACCCTTGTGTCCCCATGGACTGTAGCCTGCCAGGCTATTCTGTCCATGGGATTTCCCAGGCCAGAATACCGGAGTGCCATTTCTTTGCCATTTCTTTCTCCATTGTCTCAGGGGATTTCCTGACCCAGAGATCAAACCCGCATCTCCTGCATTGCAGGCTGTCTCTTGCATTGCAGGCAGATTGTTTATCACTGAGCCACCAGGGTAGCCCTTCTTTCACAGTATCTTGCTTTTATTTTGGAGATATAATATCTACTGTCTCTGTATCTTCCTAAGAATATCAATTTATTACGTTTGACTATATCTTTCATGCTTGTTTCCCCTTTATTTCTTTTTATTTATAATAGTTGGTTTGTTTGCCTTATCTTTTATGTTGAAGGCTTTCCTAAAATCTCTTGTCATTAGTGTCTATGCCTATGTAAGAGTAAAAACTGAAAACATAACTAGAGGTTGTGAGTATTTGAGTAAGTCTTATATGAAAGGTTGGCTTTGCTCTGGAATGGTAGGAAGTCCAGCTCTTTCACTGGGGACTTCCTTATCAAGACCTGCAAGTATTCTCTCTAAGGAGGATAGCTTCTCTAGAAAAGTGCCCTCCAGGAGCATGTTACAGTTATCTTCTTATGGGTATTTGGATAGGAATAAATTTGGTAGTATGATTTGGTTCTGTAACTGGGCAGCAAAGAGGAGCTGGGATGTTCTATCATTCATATTTTCATGATCATATGCCTTTGCTTCAACCTTCTTATTCTGTATGTGTGGGGTCCCAGAGTTAGTAATTTGTTTCACATTCATCAGGATATATGCCTCTCTCTTCCTGTTAGGGAGAATGTCCAAACCTGTGGGCAGCTGGAAGCTTTTTATACACTTTTTATAGAAACTTTAAACATGTAAATATTTTCTTACTCCCCCACCCCCTCCCCCTGACTTCCAGTGCCCTATCAACTCCTCCAGAATCTTTTGTGATTCTCAGGGTAAACCAGCCTGTCAATATACTCCTCTGCTGCCAGTTTGATTTGACCTTCCTCTGCTGTGCAATTTATCTGCCGTTCCTCTATGAGTTCAGTCTTCATTTACTGTAGTTTGATTCTACATATGTTTCTATTTTCATTGGAAATTTTTTCTAGTTTCATTGAAGTAGTAGCTTTGTTTCTTGTGCTTATTATTTGAAGATGATTTTTGAGAATAGAAGGGGTAAAATATTTTTACCTTAAAATTAGCCTTATTGATTTTTTTTCATTTTTTAATTGCTTATTAGATAAATCCCTGAGAATAGCATGTGAAGCCTTTGTGATCTGACATTCTCCCGTTTACGCAGTCATCAGCTGCTGCTGCTGCTAAGTCGCTTCAGTCATGTCCGACTCTGTGCGACCCCATAGACAGCAGCCCACCAGGCTCCCCCGTCCCTGGGATTCTCCAGGCAAGAACATTGGAGTGGGGTGCCATTGCCGTCTCCACCCAGTCATCAGAGGTTATAATTATATATTTTTTATAGGCAACATAATTGCATCTGGTTTCAATACCAGATTTACTGTTAGCATTTGTCTGAACAATTCATGCACATTCTTGACAGGTTTTCTTATTCTTCTGCACCTTTACTAGTACATCTGTCTAGAACGCCCATGAGACTGACTCTCTATGTTTTCCTCTTTAAGAACGGTAATAGGCAATCTGTCTTTCTATGTGCTTGCAGAAGACAGCTAGCTTTACAATTGCTGTTTCTGAAATTGTCTCCTTGTATTCCTCTTCAACTATTCATAGATTAGTTGTGAAATCCTTGAGGGTAGGGATGTAAGTAACCAAATTTATATTCCCAATGCCTGATATGCAGTTTTGATGTTTGTCAAATAAATTAATAAAAGAATTAAAACTTTGAAAGTTTATCCTGATCATTCTTACTTGAAAGATAAAGTTCTGCTGTACTGTGGATTTTGATGATCATCCATCAAGCTAACAATGATTATCAGGAATTTCTATAAAGTTGTAGAGTTTGAGATTTGGGTCAATAGTTTAAAACAGCACCTGTAGCTATGATGGATTACTATGTGCCAGGCAGAGAACTGTGTGCCAGGCAGCAGTCTACATACATTGTTTCTTGCAATATTTAAGTTAAACATCATTTTGGCCAGCTTTCCACTGGTCTCATAATGTTTAATTTATAGGAAAAAATTGTAAGAAGGCTACTTAGTTCTATTATGGAATTATAACATAAATTTTAAAATAAAGTGCAACTATCAAATTTTGTTGTTATAGGGTTTTATTCTGTAATTTTTCATAGGCTTAATTATTTTTTGTCTTAATTGACTGAAAGCTCATGAAGGCATATATTAAAGTATTAAATCTCTAGTACTTATTGCAGTACATATTAATGTATCTCTGGCACCTGTTACAATACTTACCGCATCCTAATTTGTCAATAAATGTCTGTTTAATGAATGAATGAGTGAAGCATTCACTTAGGAAACCAACCCAAAATGATGTATAATTTCAGGATTTGAAGTGGTTGGCAGAATCCCATGGAGGGACTTGAGATTATGTTTAAAGATTGCAGAGATTGAAGAGGAGAAGAGAGGACTCCAGAAGTTGATCTAATATGAATATTGTAAGATCCTCCCCCACCCCCAAATATATCATCTGATGATATGACAGAAGGCTTAATTTCCCATCTAGAACAATTCTTTCACTTAAGGAATTGTGACTTTAAATTACAAATAAATTCTTTGAGAGGAGTAAGAAATCTGCATGTTAAGTTATTGCTTCATTAGCACAGATGGTGTGTTCTAACCTGAGCAAGCAGATCACTTCAGCCTGTATTAATCTGGCTCATGGTGGGGAAGTGGAAGATCTATGTGGAGCTGAGCTGGGAGGCTGGGTGGGGGACTTCATGAGGCACCTCTACTGTTCTGCAAACAGTGAGGCCTCTGAGAAGAAAAAGGAAAGTAAAGAAATAGAGAGTTAGGGCAGCAAATACTAACACTTTTCTACAGAAGACGATATCCTCTATAGCCATATCTTCCTTTTACCAAAATACTAGTGATATTCTTTTAATAAAAGTGCAAATTATTGAGGTTTGGGGATTATTTTGGAAATGAGAATTTTTGAGGCATCATTCATTTCTGAAGGTGGATGGAAATTTCTTGTATTTATAGAAATAGATTTCTTTTGGAAAGGTATTTATTTCTAGTAATAAAACAGCAATCTTAAGATAGTATGGAAAACATTAAATTTAATTCACTCTTTAAATGTAAGCAATCAGGTATAAAGTAGATTCCATTGTTATTTCATTGTTTTCCCAAGTGTTCAGTCCACTAGATGGCATATAATAAACCCTCAAAAATATTTACAAATGAATTAAAAGAATATACAGAGTGAGAGACTCTAGCATAATGAATATCTCATTTTGTAAACTTGATATTTATTGTGTTTGTGAGTGATGTGGCATTCTAAAGTATTTCTTTAATCTGCTTTTAATGTGGAAACCCAGCAAAGGCCACAGACCCATTTGCAGAAATGGAAGCCAATGGGAATATTGCAGAAAAAGACAAAGAAATCCAAAACAGGAGCTTCATTGATCAGAAAAATGTGAAAATTCCAATAAGGAAACAGAAATAATAGAAAATATATGATCTATAATGTTGTTGTTGTTTAGTCGCCAAGTCGTATCTGGCTCTCTGCAACCCTATGGACTGCAGCACACCAGGCTTCTCTGTCCCTCACCATCTCCTGAAGTTTGCCCAAGTTCATGTCCATTACATCAGTGATGCCATCCAGCCATCTCCTCCTCTGAAGCCCTCTTCTTCTTCTGCCCTCAACCTTTCCCAGTATTAGGTACTTTTCCAATGAGTCAGTTGTTTGCATCAGATGACTGAAATACTGGAGTTTCAAATTCAGTGCCAGTCCTTCCAACAAGTATTCAGGGTTGATTTCCCTTAAGATTGACTGCTTTGATCTCCATTCTGTCCAAGGGACTCTCAGGAGTCTTCTCCAGCAGCATAGTTGGGAGGCATCAATTCTTCAGTGCTCTGACTTCTTTATAGTCTAGCTCTCATAATTATATGTGACCACTGGGAAGACCATAGCCTTGATTATACAGACATTTGCCAGCTGAGTAATGTCTCTGCTTTTCAGCACACTCTCTGGGTTTGTTATAACTTTCCTGGCAAGAAGAAATTTTTTTTCTGATTTCATGGCAGTTATGGTCCACAGTGATTTTAGAGCTCAAGAAGAGGAAATCTGTTACTCAGTTCAGTTCAGTTCAGTAGCTCAGTCGTGTCTGACTCTTTGCGACCCCATGAATCACAGTACGCCAGGCCTCCCTGTCCATCACCAACTCCCGGACTTCACACAGACTCACGTCCATCGAGTCAGTGATGCCATCCAGCCATCTCATCCTCTGTCATCCCCTTCTCCTCCTGCCCCCAACCCTTCCCAGCATCAGAGGCTTTTCCAATGAGTCAACTCTTCGCATGAGGTGGCCAAAGTATTGGAGTTTCAGTTTTAGCATCATTCCTTCCAAAGAAATCCCAGGGCTGATCTCCTTTAGAATGGACTGGTTGTATCTCCTTGCAGTCCAAGGGACTCTCAAGAGTCTTCTCCAACACCACAGTTCAAAAGCATCCATTCTTCGGTGCTCAGCTTTCTTCACAGTCCAACTCTCACATCCATACAGGACCACTGGAAAAAACATAGTAATGTCTCTGCTTTTGAATATGCTATCTAGGTTGGTCATGACTTTCCTTTCAAGGAGTAAGCATCATTTAATTTAATGGCTTCAGTCACCATCTGTAGTGATTTTGGAGCCTAGAAAAATGAAGTCTGACACTATTTCCACTGTTTCCCCATCTATTTCCCATGAAGTGATGGGACCAGATGCCATGATCTTCGTTTTCTGAATGTTGAGCTTTAAGCCAACTTTTTCCCTCTCCACTTTCACTTTCATCAAGAGGCTTTTTAGTTCTTCTTCACTTTCTGCCATAAGGGTGGTGTCATCTGCATATCTGAGGTTATTGATATTTCTCCCAGCAATCTTGATTCCAGCTTGTGTTTCTTCCAGTCCAGCGTTTCTCATGATGTACTCTGCATAGAAGTTATATAAGCAGGGTGACGATATACAGCCTTGTTGTACTCCTTTTCCTATTTGGAACCAGTCTGTTATTCCATGTCCAGTTCTAACTGTTGCTTCCTGAAGTACATACAGACTTCTCAAGAGACAGGTCAGGTGTCTGGTATTCCCATCTCTTTCAGAATTTCCCACAGTTTATTGTGATCCACACAGTCAAAGGCTTTGGCATAGTCAATAAAGCAGAAATAGATGTTTTTCTGGAATTCTCTTGTTTTTTTGATGATCCACCAGATGTTGGCAATTTGATCTCTGGTTCCTCTACCTTTTCTAAAACCAGCTTGAACATCAGGAAGTTCACGGTTCATGTATTGCTGAAGCCTGGCTTGGAGAATTTTGAACATTACTTTACTAGCATGTGAGATGAGTGCAATTGTGCGGTAGTTTGAGCATTCTTTGGCATTGCCTTTCTTTGAGATTGGAATGAAAACTGACCTTTTCCAGTCCTGTGGCCACTGCTGAGTTTTCCAAATTTGCTGGCATATTGAGTGCAGCACTTTCACAGATTTCACAGATCTTTCAGGATTTGGAATAGCTCAACTGGAATTCCATCACCTCCACTAGCTTTGTTTGTAGTGATGCTTTCTAAGGCCTACTTGACTTCACATTCCAGGATGTCTGGCTCTAGATGAGTGATCACACCATCGTTGATTATCTGTCACTACTTCCACCTTTTCTCCCTCTATTTGCCATGAAGTAATTGGTCTGGATGTCATAATCTTAGTTTTTTTTTTTTTTTTTTTTTAATTTTTAATTTTATGCTGGCTCTTTAACTTCCTCCTTCACTCTCATCAAGAGGCTCTTTAATTTGTCTTTGCTTTCTGCCATTTGCTTCTTTCCTCATATCTGAGGTTATTGATGTTTGTTCCACCTATCTTAATTTCAGCTTGTAACATAGCAGACAGCCCTGCCACATTCCTTTCTCAATCCTGAACCAACCAGCTGTTCCATCCAGGGTTCTAACTGTTGCTTCTTGACTGACATACAGATTTATCAGAAGACATTTAAGATGGTCTGGTATTCCCATTTCTTTAAGAGCTTTCCACAGTTTATTATGATTGATATCATCAAAGGCTTTGGTGTAATCAAAGAAACAGAGGTAGATTTTTTTTTGAATTCCTTTCTCTATGATGCAGTGAATGTTGGCAATTTGATCTCTGGTTCCTCTTCCTTTACTAAATGCAGCTTGAACATCTGGAAGTTCTTGGTTCACATAATGCTGAAACCTAGCATGCAAGATTTTAAACATGACCTTATAGCATGGGTTCAGTTCATAGGGTCACTCTTTGCGACCCCATGGACTGTGGCATGCTAAGTTTCCTTGTCCATCACCAACTCCCAGAGCTTGCTCAAACTCACATCCATCGAGTCAGTGATGCCAACCAACCACCTCATCCTCTGTCATCCCTTCCTCCTCCTCCCTTCAATCTTTCCCAGCATCAGGGCCTTTCCATTGAGTCAGTTCTTTGCATCAGGTGGTCAAAGTATTGGAGCTTCAGGTTCAGCATCACTCATTCCAATGAATATTCAGGACTGATTTCCCGTAGGATTGACTGGTTGTATCTCCTTGCAGTCCAAGGGACTCTCAAGAGTCTTCTCCAACACCACAGTTCAAGAGCATCAATTCTTCAGCGTTCAGCTTTCTTTATCATATAATAAGGGTATGATAGCATGAGAGATAAATGCAGATATCCAATGCAAAGAAAGTTGTACATTCTTTAGTAATACCCTTCTTGGGAATTGTGATAAGGATTGACCTTTTCTAGTCCTGTGGCCACTGCTGGGTCTTTCAGATTTGCTAACATATTGAATGAAATACTTTGATGGCATCATCCTTTAGGGTTTTGAATAGTTCTAATGAAATTCTATCACATCCACTAGCTTTATTAACAGCAGTGCTTCCTAAGGCCCATTTGCCTTCAGTCTGCAGAATGTCTGGCTCTGGGTGGCTGAACACACCATTATCTATTATATTGGCTTATAGATATGCCAAAATATCTGTATTGGTCTCTGCTTCTGGTTTCTGACAAAGAACTCCTAACACTTGTAATTTCAAAAGTGAAAAGAGCACTAGGAGCATCTTTTGTTCTCTTATTTGCTTTTGACTCCTTTCGCTGAAACAGAGTTCTTAAATCCCTTCAAATCCTTGAGGTGATAGAAATGTCTTTTGTTCTAATGAGGTGACTCTTGCTGGGTTCCTAGGTAGTTTCAGGATAACCAGGGTACTGATTATCAGAAAGACCAAGGAGTGATAGGAACCTGAGGAATGTTAGATGTATCACCCCATCCTCTGGGAAGGGGAGAGGAGCAGAAAATTAAGTTAATGATTTATCATGTTTATATGATGGTTTCATCATATAAAAATCACAAAAGTATGGTGTTTGGAAAGATTCCTGTTTGATGAATGTATGTATGTGGTGAGAAAGTGACCCACTCCAATTTCAAAGGAACATAAGTTCCTGCATTTGAGACCCTTCCAGATCGTGTCCTGTGCCTTCTCTGGCAGTTCATCTATATTATCATACCCTGATTATATGGTAAATCAATAAATGTAAGTTTCTCTCAGTTTTGTGAAATGTTCTTACAAATGATCAAATCTAAGGAGGGGGACATAGGAACTTCTGATCTGTAGCCAAGTCGGCAGAAGTTGTGTGTAACCTTGTTGCCTACAATTTGCATCTAAGTGGAGGGCTGTCTTATGAGTCTTTAACCTGTGAGGTCTATGCCAATTCCAGTTAGCATCAGAATTGAATTAAATTATAAAATACCCAACTAGCATTTCAGAGAATTGCTTGGTATGGGGGAAAAGCCCACACATCTGGTGTCAAAAGTATTGTGTATAAGTAAAGTAGAAATAGTGTTTTTCCTATAAACAAATACAAAAACCCACATACTATAACTAAAGGATGGTATATTTTCTAAATCTAGCCTAGTCTACATTGGTCTGAGGCTTTTTCTTAATTGTCTTGCTTCCTATGCTATCAATAACTTTTAACAAAGTAAACAATGACAACCCCTCATTGTATGAGTAAGTTCACTGAGCATGAAAATATAGGCTGCCACTCTTAATTCTTAATAGTGTGTAAAACTGTGGGAACAAATGCCACTCCAGAATGAATTGCTATGTGCTGTTCCTGTAAAATGAGCCTATGTCTGACTACAGGTCTGGGAAGCAAAGCCTTGCACTTGATCCCTTTCTAGGTGTCTGAGGGCAGAGCTGATGGGTGAACTGAAAGTCACTCAGTCCTGTCTGATTCTTTGTGACCCCATGGACTATACAGTCCATGGAATCCTCCAGGCCAGAATACTGGATTGGGTAACTGTTCCCTTCTGCAGGGGATCTTCCCAACCAAGGGATTGAACCCAGGTCTCCCGCATTGCAGGTGGATTCTTTACCAACTGAGCTATCAGGAAAATGGGTGAATGCTGACAAACAGGCAGTATTTCCTAAATTATTTCATTTGATTTTTGATTAGATATTATTTAATCTCTGGAAATGGGTATGATGTATCTGGAGAGACAGAAAGTGTATATGCTCTTGCAGACCTGAAGATAAATGGATTTGAGGAAATAAAACAGAAAAAGTGATCATTAGGAAAGCAGCAAGCAGTTGAGAAAGCTGTGAGTCAGACACTGGCATAAAGACTTGAAATGCTTCAGCAGAGGCATTTTTTCTTTCTATAAAAAATATTATAGTGTTCTTCTTTCTGAAAGGTCATGGCAATAAGAGAGATAAAGGATTATTCTTTATGATCTCTAGTAATTTAAAATACTATAAACAAATAAATCCTGGGGATAAAGAAATGTTTATTGGCCTTAGGAGACTTAGCAAGTGTTTAGTTAATATATTGACACACCAGATGGTTGAAATTAGAAGACAAAGATCAGGCCTTTGGAAGCACTAATATCATCACAGAACACTAAACACATCCTTGTTATGGTAATACTCATCTTCTCAAGAATAAGAAGTACTGTATTATAAACCTAGATGCCTGACCAACATAGGAAATAATCAGACCATGAGTGAACATGAAGTTCCTGAACACAGACACAAGTATTTCAGTTGACAAATCAGGACTGAGGAACTGGCATAGGGCAATCCTTATCAGATGTCCCTGTTTCATGTAAACTTTTGACTTGAGCTACAATTTCTGATTCTTAAAGAAATATTAAAGAATGGAGTTATTCTCTTGTTCTTGAGTAAAATTATTCAGTTCAGTTGCTCAGTCATGTCCATTCTTTGCGACCCCATGAATCACAGCATGCCAGGCCTCCCTATCCATCACCAACTCCCGTAGTTCACTCAGACTCACGTCCATCGAGTCAGTGATGCCATCCAGCCATCTCATCCTCTGTCGTCCCCTTCTCCTCCTGCCCCCAATCCCTCCCAGCATCACAGTCTTTTCCAATGAGTCAACTCTTCCCATGAGGTGGCCAAAGTACTGGAATTTCAGCCTTAGCATCATTCCTTCCAAAGAACACCCAGGACTGATCTCCTTCAGAATGGACTGGTTGGATCTCCTTGCAGTCCAAGGGACTCTCAAGAGTCTTCTCCAACACCACAGTTCAAAAGCATCAATTCTTCGGTGCTCAGCTGTCTTCACAGTCTAACTCTCACATCCATACATGACCACTGGAAAAACCATAGCCTTGACCAGACGAACCTTTGTTGGCAAAGTAATGTCTCTGCGTTTGAATATGCTATCTAGGTTGGTCATACCTTTCCTTCCAAGGAGTAAGCGTCTTTTAATTTCATGGCTGCAACCACCATGTGCAGTGATTTTGGAGCCCAAGAAAATAAAGTGTGACACTGTTTCCACTGTTTCCCCATCTATTTCTCATGAAGTGAGGGGACCAGATCATTATGCATATACAAATTCTGCTTCCTCTGAGATCTACATATTGGAAATGTACTTCTGAGCATATATGTGGATCTTTGTGGAGCACTGGAGAAGCTTTTGGTATGTTGATGCTCAAAGAGGAAAAAACTCCCTCACTGAAAAAAGAATCAAATAATTTTAGATTGGATAAACACTCAGAAAGAGTGATAGGGCCATGACTGTACTGTCTCTGGAAATCCAGATCGGGTGAGGGTTTGAATCAGACAGCCCAAAGATCCAGGAGTCCCAAACTGTTCCAAAATATTGAAGACCCCACATATGCCAAAGGTCAGAGTGTCATACCTCCATTGTATATTGGTCTTCTAGAAGGGTTATGCCAAGTGGAAGTAAATACAAATTTAAAGATAGTTGCAAGAAAGGGAAATCTGGTCTTTATTCTCTGATTCAACTGGAAAGTTAAAATAGGCTTATTTTGAAGAACTGTATGAGATTCTTGATGTATGGCACAATTATCAGAACTCTGGATTCTTAGTGAAGCAGCTGCCTAGACTTAACTGAGAATAAAATGCTCAGAGGTGTTACTTCCATTTTAGGAAACAGGCTTTAACTGCACTGCTAACCAGAAAATCAACAATGACTTATTCATATTGTGGCTTTCTGGGCTTGACTCCTATAGAAATCCCAGAAGGGGAAATCAGGGATAGGAGAGTTTGCTGACCTTTGTACAAGAAATTATGATCTCTCAGTCTGGTAAATTTGGTCAGTTACAGACCCCGAGGCCTCAAGTTTTCTCACCTGAGTGGGCAATGAGAGTAAGGGTAAGTCAATGGTTCTGGAACATTGATATATATCAGATTTACCTCTAGAGCTTGTTAAGATGCAGGGAGAGGAATTTCACTCACTAGTTTCTAATTAGGGCTTGGTGAGGCCTGAGAATTTTTATTTGTCATAGGTTCTCAGGCCATGCTAGTGCTGCAGATATAGAGACCGTACTTTGAGAACCTTTAAGGTAGACGGTGTGTGTGGTTTCCTTCACATTTAGGTGCTGTGAGCATAAGGAAGCCAAATATATTCTGTAGTTTTTCTGCTGGAAAAGAAATTCTGCAAAAGCCATTTATCTGCCTGAAGGATATTTCTGTGCAGGGAATGTCTGAGTGATGTTTGAGAGTTGTCATCTAATGGCAGCTATTGTGTCTGTTTATATATGTCAGAGATGCATAAATTTGTGTTGAACTTTATAAAAGGCTTGTCTATGTATAAGTCATTTAGGAGAAATATTTACCTGAATGGAATTGTAGAAAAGTAATCCCTGATATCAAACTCCTGTTAAAGTAGTAAACATTTATATTGTAAGACAAAATAGTATTGTTGCTAATAATAATTACAGTTTACATTTATCTTAATCTAAATATTTAATTGGAATATCTGTAAAGTGTCATGAAAATTAACTAAGTGTTTTATCCAACAATTTTATGAGGTTGGCAAATAATGTGATGCATGACTTTTTTTCTGGCAATACTTAAGGAAAGATAGGTTTGTTTTAGGTATCACTCTACTCAAGGTTATACGTGAGCTCCCATTTTGCTTCCTGCTGCCTCCTTTGGATCATTTCAGTTTATCAAAGAAATATATGACTTGGATTGCTCATGTTTAGAAAAAGTTTATTTTGTTACTTTTATAATACAATATTCATGCAACCACTTTTATCATAAATGAACTACAGATGATGTCTTTTTTCTTTTTAAAATTTTATTGGATTATAGTTGATTTACAATGTTGTGTTAGTTTCAGGCATACAACAAATTGATTCAGTTATACATATACATATATTCATTCTTTTTCAGATTCTTTTCTATATAGGTTATCACAGAATATTGAGTAGAGCTCCTTATGCTATACAGTAGGTCCTTTTTGATCATGTACTTTATTTTTAAATTTTATATATTTATTTATTTTGGCTGCCATGGATCTTTGTTGCTCTGTGCAGGATTCCTCTAGCTTCTTTTTTCTGTGGCTGTTTTTTGCAGTGCAGTAGCTCCAGAGACCAGGTTCAGTAGTTGTGGCACATAGACTTAGTTGCCTGGTGGCATGTAAAGTCTTCCCAGACCAGGGATCAAACTCAGATCCCCTGCATTGGCAGGGCAGATTCTTTACCACTGGACCGTCAAAGAAGTCTGGTTATCTATTTCATATGTAGTAGTGTGTGTATGTTAATACCAAGCTCCTGATTTAACCTTTCACCCCATATTTCCCCTTTTTTAAACTGCAAGTTTTTAAAATTTAAATTTACAATACTGTAAAGTAATTAACCTCCAATTAAACTAATTACATTTATATTAAAATAAATTTATTTATTTTTAATTGGAGGATAATTGCTTTATAATATTGTGTTTGTTTCTGCCATACAACAACATGAATCACCCATAAGTATACATATAGCCCCTGTCTCTTGAACCTCCCTACCACCTATCCCTATTCACCCCCATCCCAATTCTCTAGGTCATCATGGAGCACCGGGTTGAGCTCCCTGTGCTATATAGCAGCTTCCTACTAGCTGTCTATTTTGCACATGGTAGTGTATATATGTCAGTGCTACTCTCTCAATTTGTCTCACTCTCCCCTTTCCCTGCTGTGTCCACAAGTCTGCTCTCTACTTCTGTGTCTTTATTCCTGCCCTTCAGATTGGCTCATCAGTACCATTTTTAAAAATTGGTTTCTACATATAAGTGATATCATATGTTATTTGTCTTTCTCTTCTGACTTACTTAAGATGATCACCTCCAAGTCCATCCATGCTGCTGCAAATGACATTATTTCATTCTTTTTATGGCTGAGTAATTCCATCATATATGCGTACCACAGCTTCTTTATCGGTTCTTCTGTTGATGGACATCTAGGTTGCTTCCATGTCTTGGCTATTGTAAAGAGTGCTGCACCAAACACTGGGTGCATGTGTCTTTTCTAACTATGGTTTTCTCTGGATGTATGCCCAGGAGTGAGATTGCTAGATCACATGGTGGTTATATTTTTAATTTTTAAAGGAATCTTCATACTGTTCTCCTTAATGGTTGTACCAATTTATATTCTCACCAACAGTGTGGGAAGGTTCCCTTTTCTCCACATCCTTTTCAGAATTTATTGTTTGTAGTTTTTTGGTCTACAAACAATAAATGGTCATTCTGATAGTGTGAGGTGATACCTCATGGCAGTTTTAATTTTTATTTCTCTGATAATTAGTGATGTTGAGCATCTTTTCATGTGCTTTTTGGTTGTCAGTATGTCTTCCTTGGAAAAATGATTATTTAGATCTCCTGTCCTTTTTTTCCCCCCTTTGATTGGGTTGTTTATTTTTGGATGTAGAGCTGCATGAGCTGTCAGTAAATTCTGGAGATTAATCCCTTGTTGGTTGCCTCATTAGCAAATATTTTCTCCTATTCTGAGGGTTGTCTTTTTGTATTGTTTCTTTTGCTGTGCAAAGGTTTTCAAGTTTACTTAGGTATAATTTGTTTATTTTTGTTTTATTTCTTTATTCTAGAAGGTGGGTTGAAAAAAGATCTTGCTCAGCTTTAAGTTTCACTTATCTGGTGACTTCCAGTGTAGCAGTGAAAGCCTGGGCTCAAGACAGATAGACTGAGGGTCTAGTTTATGTTCTTCCCTAATTATTAGCTGTGACCCTCTTGCCAAACATTAATTTATTATTTGGGAAATAGGACTCTGATAATCTACCCTGAAAATTTCCTTTGACAATTAAATGGGATAATGCTGATCATACCTGGTACATAAAATGAGTTCACTGAATGTTAGCTATAATTATATCTATCCTGTTTGAGAAACTTTACATAAGTTTTTACATCTTCTATATGCTATGTCCTGGAGACACAGACTTCAAGGCAATTTTTAGTGCTGCTGCTACTGCTAAGGCGCTTCAGTCGTGTCCAACTCTGTGCGACCCCATAGACGGCAGCCCACCAGACTCCCCGGTTCATGGGATTCTCCAGGCAAGAACACTGGAGTGGGTTGCCATTGCCTTCTCCAATGCAGGAAAGTGAAAAGTGAAAGTGAAGTCGCTCAGTCGTGTCCAACTCCTAGCGACCCCATGGACTGCAGCCCACCAGGCCCCTCCGTCCATGGGATTTTCCAGGCAAGAGTACTGGAGTGGGTTGCCATAGCCTTCTCACAGACTTCAAGGCACTTTCTAGTAGGGATAGTTAAATAGAGAAACAAATAATTAAAACTGAGTTAATTAGACACTATCATTGAACAAACTTTGGTGAATCTAAAGAGGGAATAACATAGTTTGTCTGATGATCAAGAAATACTTTTTCCAGGTGATGGAAGTGATGCCAGGGAAAGAACAATTTTTCAAATAATAAATGCTTTAAAAGCTATTGAAGATGTAAATTTTGCTATTAAAGAAAAAGACACACACAGAAAACTGTAAGTCAGAATAGGGAAGGGGATTGGAGGAGAAAGAGGATAGCTGTGAAAGATGATACTAGATATTCAGGGGCCAATGTATACATACTAAGTTGCTTCAGTCCTATCCAACTCTTCTCAACCCTTTGTACTGTAGCCTGCAAGGCTACCCTATCCGTGGAATTCTCCAAGCAGAATACTGGAGTTGATAGCCATTCCCTTCTCCAGGGGACCTTCCTAACCCAGAGATTGATCAATGTATGAAGGTGCTTATATGCCTATCATGAAGAAGAATTCAGACTTTGTCTTGAGAGTGATAGGAGAGAGAGTGAAGAAAGAAAGGTAATGATATAATCTATGTTTAACAAAGATGTGGAGAAAAATTCAATCAAATCCATGTGTTCAAAACAGCAATCAGCTAAGTGTGGGACCTTTCAATATTTCCAAAGAGATAGATTTTTTCTCTTTTTTTCCTGAAAGTTAAAGAAGTTTCTGTTTTTATTTGTGAGAAAGAATGATGATTTTGTCAGAATATCAAGAGTTAAGGCTCTTCCTTTTAAAATGCTAAAGTGTTGTTATTTTTCATTTAACTAGACATTGCATATTACCTTTTGGAAATTTAAAATATATTGGATATCTGTTGAAAAAAAAAAGATGTAAAATGTTGACTATTTTCTCAAATTCTGTAAAAATCTTTTGTAAACAAAGACTTTTTTTTTTAAATAAAACTTTATTTGTTACGTGTATTTAATGCTCACTTGAAATCATAATGGTACTTATGATAGCAGATTTTGTTCCCTGGAAAGATTATGATGTTGTAAACAAAATATTATAATTTTGAGTAAAGAAGAATGAGCCACAGATGAAGTCTCAA
The DNA here is from genome assembly GCF_055505025.1 of Bos grunniens. NCBI lineage: Eukaryota > Metazoa > Chordata > Mammalia > Artiodactyla > Bovidae > Bos > Bos grunniens. The sequence goes on along the minus strand of NC_141176.1, from coordinate 1,546,942 downwards.
AAATTCAGATTATATTTTTACACAAATATCTTTAGTTTTTAAATACTAAGTATCTGTCCACTAATAGTACTATATAAGTAGCTACATCTTAATTCAACTAATTTTCAGGTTTTCACTAGACATTTGAAACCCTTAATAAATGCTGGTCTTTCATTTGAAAAAGTTAAAAATGATAGGTTAAAGATTTGAAATACCAATTTTTGTTTTATGAAAATGACTTTTGTAGATTTATCACCTTAAAAATTAAAAATCAGATTAACATCTCAATCTCAAAATTACTGTTAACAAATCTATGAAAAATACATTTTAAAAAGGCTTCTGGTGTGTGGGTGTGAAATGTGAACCAAACATTAGAAATTTTTTCTTATTTGTCTCCTGAAATAACTGAGAGTCCAAAAACTTAATGGAGGTATTTAGAAGGTTTTGTTTGAGAAAATACTTTTTCTCTGTGTTCTGAGGTATATAGTTTGGGTGTTCTTCAATCCCTTCCTACACAAAAACATAGTGTCTCAGGTTTATTTTAACTTGAGAATGAAATGCTACATTTTAATGTACGTGATAGAGATAATCTGTCGCATACTCTTTCTTTACAGGAACTTACATTCAGAGCCTTCTGCAAGTTGAGGCAAATGCAGTTCAGTCGCTCAGTCATGTCCGACTCTTTGCAACCCCATAGACTGCAGCACACCAGGACTCCCTGTCCATCGTCAACTTCTGGAGTTTACTCAAACTCATGTCCATCGAGTCGGTGATGCCATCCAACTATCTCATCCTCTGTCTTCCCCTTCTCCTCGTGCCTTCAATCTTTCCCAGCATCAGGATCTTTTCTAGTGAGTCAGTTCCTTGCATCAGGTGGTCAGAGTTTTAGAGTTTCAACTTCAGTATCAGTCCTTCCAATGAACACTCAGAACTGATTTCCTTTAGGATGGGCTGGTTGGATCTCCTTGCAGTCCAAGGGACTGTCAAGAGTCGTCTCCAACAGCACAGTTCAAAAGCATCAATTCTTTGGCAAATTGGAGCCCTGAATATTTCAGAATGACTGCAGTACCAAGAAATGAAAGGATATGCAATGATATTTTTATCATATCTTTAGACGGCTCCAATTTTATAGTCAGAGACAAAAACATAATGGTTCTGAATGTGAAATTGCTTTCTTTCTTTTACATCAAGGTTATTGCTAGTGAAATAAAGTACTCATCTAATAATGATCTGATCTGTTAATAAAGCCTGATAATTTTGTTATGCTATAGAACCATTTAATTTTCATCTGTTTTCACTTAGTTAAACCAGAACACTATCAGAGATGCTTTAGTTGTAATTTATAAGATATCAAGTAACATCTGGCAGTTTAGAATTTATCTTCTAAATCTACAACCACAGACTGCCCTCATCTATATTAAATCAGAAAAGCTCCAGAGACACAGTGAGGGTGGATTATATAATCAGAAGATGAAATTTCAAGGCCTGTTTTAGCACTTATTAGAGGATGAGCTTGGGCTTGTTTCTAAATATTTAGTATGCATTTTATTTATCTTTAAAATCGTGATCAAATTCATAGAGTTATTTTTGAGAACAAAATTAGGTCTTTAATGTGAAATTGCTCTGTAAACCATAAAAACAAATATAAATGTAAGATATTATTATAATTATCAAGTTGCTATTACTGGCACAATCCCTTTTCTTTAAGTAGTTATCACCAAGAATGCAAATTTTTGTATAAAGTCTGATTGTCCAGCCCTTATAATTCAGATATTGTGGAGTTAGTCTTACAGAACTATTGGTCTTACCTGATAAACAATCCAGGCTTGGGAATCAGACACTTAAGAACAAAGATGTCTGAGGGGCTGAGGTAAATATATATTAGTTTTGTATTGCCACATGGCAAAATCTTTATTAGCTACTTTTCCACTACAAATTAACCCCAAATTTAACAACTTAAAATAACAAACATTGATTATCTTAAAAGTTTCTGTGGATTAGGAACATGATGAGGGAAACTTAGCTGGGTAACTCTGGCTCAACATTTCTCATTAAGGTGCAGTCAAGTTGTTGACTGGGGCAGTGGTCTCAGCTTAAGGCTCATATTGGAGGAGAATAATCTGTTTTCAGTACCACTGTTGTTCGGTTGCTAAGTCATGTTTGACTATTTGCAACCCCATGGACTGCAGCATACCAGGCTTCTCTGTGTTTCACTATCTCCTGGAGTTTGATCAAATTCATGTCCATTGAGTTGGTGATGTTATCTAACGGATTTCCTTTAGGATTGACTGATTTCCTTTAGTGATTGACAGGTTTGACCTCCTTGCAGTCCAAGGGACTCTCAAGAGTGTTCTCCAAAACCACAGCTCAAAAGTATCAATTCTTCAGCTCTACATAGATAGAAGGTCTAGGGTGAAGTTGTAATACCATTAAAAGCTTGAACTGTATGCAGGTGTTAGGTGATTGAACTGAGTTAAATTAATATGCTTTGACTTTTTGTAATTTTATTAGCTATTTAGTAATCTTTTCCTAAAGAGAAAAACAATCCAGAAGAACAACACTAAACACAATACTGCCGTTCATCACATCCAAAATAGCATTTTTATCATTCTACTCACTTTTGTGTTCCATTTTTGCTTTATGAAGGCAAAGGAAAAATAGAGTTTGTGAAAAGAAATCAAACTTCTTTTATCCCTCAGAAGAAATGGAGTAGCCATTATGGTCAACAAAAGAGTCCAAAATGCAGTACTTGGATGCAATCTCAAAAACGACAGAATGATCTCTGTTCGTTTCCAAGGCAAACTATTCAATATCACAGTAATCCAAGTCTATGCCCCAACCAGTAACACTGAAGAAGCTGAAGTTGAATGGTTCTATGAAGACCTGCAAGACGTTTTAGAACTAACACCCCAAAAAGATGTCCTTTTCATTATAGGGGAATGGAATGAAAAAGTAGGAAGTCAAGAAACACCTGGAGTGACAGGCAAATTTGGCCTTGGAATATGGAATGAAGCAGGGCAAAGACTAATAGAGTTTTGCCAAGAAAATGCACTGGTCATAACAAACACCTTCTTCCAACAACACAAGAGAAGACTCTATACATGGACCTCAAAGACGGTCAACACCGAAATCAGATTGATTATATTCTTTGCAGCCAAAGATGGAGAAGCTCTATACAGTCAGGAAAAACAAGACTGGGAGCTGACTATGGCTGAGATCATGAATTCCTTATTGCCAAATTCAGACTTAAATTGAAGAAAGTAGCAAAAACCACTAGACCATTCAGGTATGACCTAAATCCAATCCCTTATGATTATACAGTGGAAGTGAGAAATAGATTTAAGGGCCTAGATGTGATAGAGTGCCTGATGAACTATGGAATGAGGTTCGTGACATTGTACAGGAGACAGGGATCAAGACCATCCTCATGGGAAAGACATGCAAAAAAACAAAATGGCTGTCGGGGGAGGCCTTACAAATAGCTGTGAAAAGAGAAGCAAAAAGCAAAGGAGAAAAGGAAAGATATAAGCATCTGAATGCAGAGTTCCAAAGAATAGCAAGAAGAGATGAGAAAGCCTTCTTCAGTGATCAGTGCAAAGAAATAGAGGAAAACAACAGAATGGGAAAGACTAGAGATCTCTTCAAGAAAATCAGAGATACCAAAGGAACATTTCATGCAAAGATGAGCTTGATAAAGGACAGAAATGGTATTGACCTAACAGAAGCAGAAGATATTAAGAAGAGATGGCAAGAATACACAGAAGAACTGTGCAAAAAAGATCTTCACGACCCAGATAATCATGATGGTGTGATCACTGACCTAGAGCCAGACATCCTAGAATGTGAAGTCAAGTGGGCCTTAGAAAGCATCACTATGAACAAAGCTAATGGAGGTGCTGGAATTCTTGTTGAGCTCTTTCAAATCCTGAAAGATGATGCTGTGAAAGTGCTGCACTCAATATGTCAGCAAATTTGGAAAACTCAGCAGTGGCCACAAGACTGGAAAAGGTCAGTTTTCATTCCAACCCCAAAGAAAGGCAATGCCAAAGAATGCTCAAACTACCACGCAATTGCACTCATCTCACATGCTAGTAAAGTAATGCTCAAAATTCTCCAAGCCAGGCTTCAGCAATATGTGAACCGTGAACTTCCTGATGTTCAAGCTGGTTTTAGAAAAGGCAGAGGAACCAGATTGCCAGGGACCAGCCCCAGTGGATCCAGGGAATTCGAAGGGGAGACGGCTTCAGCGATCAGGAAACAACAGCTTATTTAAATGTTAATTAAAGATATAAAGAGTAATAGAATAAGGATAGCTCAGTGAGAAAACTTAGTGGAGAAAAGAGGCTGAATAATTCAGCCAGAAGGTGAGAGAAAGAACGACATGGGGAGACCAAGCTTCGGTGAACAAGGCCCATACTTTATTTTCCAAAGTAGTTTTTATACCTTAAGTTATGCATAGAGGATAATGGGGGAAGGGGTAGAATCATGAAGTAAGCCAGGTTTTCTTCCTGCAAACTTACCATATGCAAAAGTTTAGGTGATTTGCATCATCTTCTGGCCCAGAGGCCTGTTAACATTTTAAGACCCTTTCTTCAGAAAACTTATTTTTCTGTAAAGGTGATTAGTCAGGGGCCACCCTCCAAAAGCATTAGATAAAGTTGCATTCCTACAGAGTGAAGTTGTGGTGGGCTATAACAAGAAAAAGAAGAATTAACTCAAGGGTCCAAGGTTACAAACATCAAAGCTACTACTTACACCAATTATATTAATCAATATACTGCCAGGGACACAGCAGGTAAGGGATATGGAAACTTAGCAGCAAACATTGGCCCAACAAGTGAAAAACCCTTCAGCAATACAATCTCTAATCAATCTTTTAACTGCTCAAAGGAATCTGTATTTAGACAGTTTAGAACATCTCATGCCTCTCACAGTTGGGAGGCTCTGAACAATCACATGTGGCCGGAAAAACCTATTCAGGCAGGATAGAGGACTTCCAAAGGAGTTTGTAGGTTGAAACACTATCACACCCAGGAACTTTATTAACTGGATCTGTAAGTTAACTCTTTTTTCAGAGAGAGGTATTGGGGGACAGCCCCCTGTAAAGTCAGAGGTGTAGGTGAGAGCACAAAGCAGAAAGTAGGCAGACTCTGGTTTTGGGGTAGATGCTCGAGAATTTCCAGGGGGACTCGTGAGGCTCGGTCCCACCTTTGCGTATCCTGAGCCTCCTTCCTCATGACCTTTGCCATGGGTGGAGTTCCTCATGCTGGCTCCCACATCTCCCCCTTTTTTATTTCTTAAAACAGCCAGATGCAGCTCAGTCGCGAGCTTCTGAATGTTCTGCCGAAGAATCCTGACAAAAGCAACAATGGTTATGAGAAGCAAAATTAGAACTAAAGACATTAGACAGAATGTTTTTTCCAGAAATAAAGTTAGAGAAGGTGTGAAAAAAGTCATTAGCTGCTCCAGCGGTGGTAAAATCTAGTTGAGAGTGTTCCAAAGTCTGTATTTGATTATGAAGTTTCCCTAAGTCCAGGCCAATTTCAGAGCTGTTAATTTTTTCCCATTCATAATCTGTCTCATTTACCTTTAAAGATGTCATGCATATCCACTGGTAATCAGCGTGGCATGACAGAGCCATTTTCACTTTTAAAGCCTGTAAGTCAGTTCCAATATGCATTATTGCCTCTTCTAAGGCGTCTACTCTCATCTCTGATTTTCTATCTTCCTGTGTTGCTAGAGTTAGAGAAACATTTTTAGACATGGTATCAACTTTATTGGGCAGTATGCACTTGTTGAGTCAATGATATTGTTGCCACAGTAACAGAAGCAATTGCTGCTATTAAAGCTGCTATTTCCAGGATAAGCAAGCCCAGAAACCGTCACGATCACATTAAATCCGGTAGTTGTTGTTGTAATACAGCAAGACCAAAATTATCATATCAGTAAGTGGTTACATCATAAGATAAGGTGGACATTGTAACACTACAAAGGAGCAAACGTTATATTGAGGGTTTAAACAAGATGAGAGCATACATTGTTCACAAGTCACTACATTGGGTCCACCAGTGAAAGTCATATGTTCATTAAGTTTTCCAGAATTGTTGGTAAAGAGAAAAACATAAGGAGAGGGTAGACAAACCAAAACAGAATAAGCAGAATTATTTTCTGGTTGGAGTTCACGCTGCAGCAGCCCCGTCAGTCTCGCTGGGATCTTGATGTTTATCTTGCCTCCCTTTCCAGCGGGCTCCTCTTTTGTGATCGAAGCAATGGGGGAACCGGATGTCTGGGGGACTGCAACATGGCGAATCAACCTGTTCCGGATCTAAATTGGATAATCTGCATCCTGTGGAAAAATACAAGCACATCCTCTACCACTAGTTAATAATGGGTCAGGACCCTTCCATTGTCCTGAGAGGAGGTCCTTCCATTTGACTAATGGTTTTGCATTCAGTTGCTCCGGGCACCAATGGTGAAGCATTGCAGTAGTTCTGGCTGAATCAGTATTTAAAATATTTATTACGAAAAAAGCATGTTGCAAGATTTGATGGGAAGAACTATACTTAAACTCCCCTTCTTTTAATTTTTGAATTTGGATTTTTAATGTTTGATGTGCTCTTTCCACAATGGCTTGCCCCTGTGGATTATAAGGGATGCCTGTATTATGTTTAATTTGAAACTTTATACAAAATTCCTGAAAAGACTTAGAAGTGTAAGCAGGAGCATTGTCAGTTTTCAAAGCTTTTGGCAGGCCCAAATATGAAAAACAAGTAAAGAGATGTTGTATTACATCTTTAATTGCTTCCCCTGTACAAGCAGTTGCAATAATAACATGAGAAAAGGTATCTACAGTTACATGAACAAAGGACAGTTTTCCAAATGAAGAAACATGAGTTACACCCATTTGCCAGAGTATGTTAAGTTTGAGACCACGATGGTTAACTCCCACAGGTAGACTATTATAAACAGTGGGGCAGTGTAAGTAAGAACGCACAAGCTCTCGAGCAGTCTCTCTGGGAATTTGGAATTGATATCTTAAAGCAGTAGCATATTGATGATGAAGTGAGTGAGAGGCTCTGGTCTCCTCAATCACAGTAGCCACTGTATTTCTGGTTAACAAGTCAGCCAAATCATTAAAGGCATTTTAAAGGGCCGGGCAATCCTGAATGAGCCTGAATGTGTCCAATGATAAATATTTTATTTCTTTTCCAAATTTGTTGCTGTAATTTAGTTAACAAATGAAATATGATAGTTTTATTTTCAGGCAAAACTGCAGTTTCAATGTGTGGAAACAACCTGACAATATACTGAGAATCAGAATAAAGGTTAAATTCCCCATCTGCAGATATAGCAAAAGCCTCTATGACTGCTGTTATTTCAGCTCTTTGACCTGAAGTTTCCTGTGTTTCTAAAACCTTTTGGTGATTTTAGTAACTATGGAGGCTTTACCGTTTGCTGACCAGTCAGTAAAAACTATTTGAGCATTTGGAATAAGAGACTGTTTACATCTGACAGGAAAAATAACTGGATGTCTGGATATAAATGGCCAGGAGGAGCAACCCCATGCCCGAGGCCAGGGGGAGCGGTCGAGAGGAGATCCCTAGCATCCGAGGTCAGGGGTGGCGACAAGAGGAGTTACCCCATGTCCGAGGTCAGGGGTGGCACCTGGGAGGAGATACCCCAAGCCCTTAAGCCTGAGGTCAGGGGCGGCAGCCAGGAGGAGCTATCCCACGCCCCCACGCAGGAGGCCAGGGGCAGCGGCCAGGAGGACCAACCCCATGCCGAGGCTGCGCGGGCACAGGAGGGCCTAGAGGAGCTATCCCACATTGAAAGTCAGGAAGGGCAGTGGTGAGGAGATACCCCTCGTCCAAGGTAAGGAGCATTGGCTGTGCTTTGCTGGAGCAGCCGTGAAGAAATACCCCATGCCCAAGGTAAGAGAAACCCAAGTAAGAAGGTAGGTGTTGCAAAAGGGCATCAGAGGGCAGACACACTGAAACCATACTCATGGAAAACTAGTCAATCTAATCACACTAGGACCACAGCCTTGTCTAACTCAATGAAACTAAGCCATGCCCATGGGGAAACCCAAGATGGGCGGGTCATGGTGGAGAGATCTGACAGAATGTGGTCCACTGGAGAAGGGAATGGCAAACCACTTCAGTATTCTTGCCTTGAGAACCCCATGAACAGTATGAAAAGGTAAAATGATAGGATACTGAGAGAGGAACTCCCCAGGTCAGTAGGTGCCCAATATGCTACTGGAGATCAGTGGAGAAATAACTACAGAAAGAATGAAGGGATGGAGCCAAAGCAAAAAGAATACCCAGCTATGGATGTGACTGGTGATAGAAGCAAGGTCCGATGCTGTAAAGAGCAATATTGCATAGAAATCTGGAATGTCAGGCCCATGAATCAAGGCAAATTGGAAGTGGTCAAACAAGAGATGGCAAGAGTGAATGTCGACATTCTAGGAATCAGAGAACTGAAATGGACTGGAATGGGTGAATTTAACTCAGATGACCATTATATCTACTACTGCGGGCAGGAATCCCTCAGAAGAAATGGAGTGGCCATCATGGTCAACAAAAGAGTCCGAAATGCAGTACTTGGATGCAATCTCAAAAACGACAGAATGATGTCTGTTCATTTCCAAGGCAAACCATTCAATATCACAGTAATCCAAGTCTATGCCCCAACTAGTAATGCTGAAGAAGCTGAAGTTGAACAGTTCTATGAAGACCTACAAGACCTGTTAGAAATAACATCCAAAAAAGATGTCCTTTTCATTATAGGGGATTGGAATGAAAAAGTAGGAAGTCAAGAAACACCTGGAGTAACAGGCAAATTTGGCCTTGGAGTACAGAATAAAGCAGGGCAAAGACTAAGAGAGTTTTGCAAAGAAAATGCACTGGTCGTAGCAAACACCTTGTTCCAACAACACAAGAGAAGACTCGATACATGGACCTCAAAGACGGTCAACACCGAAATCAGATTGATTATATTCTTTGCAGCCAAAGATGGAGAAGCTCTATACAGTCAGTAAAAACAAGACTAGGAGCTGACTGTGGCTCAGACCATGAACTCCTTATTGCCAAATTCAGACTTAAATTGAAGAAAGTAGCAAAAACCACTAGACCATTCAGATATGACCTAAATCAAATCCCTTATGATTACACAGTGGAAGTGAGAAATAGATTTAAGGGCCTAGATCTGATAGATAGAGTGCCTGATGAACTATGGAATGAGGTTCGTGACATTGTACAGGAGACGGGGATCAAGACCATCCCCATGGAAAAGAAATGCAAAAAAGCAAAATGGCTGTCTGGGGAGGCCTTACAAATAGCTGTGAAAAGAGAAGCGAAAAGCAAAGGAGAAAAGGAAAGATATAAGCATCTGAATGCAGAGTTCCAAAGAATAGCAAGATGAGATAAGAAAGCCTTCTTCCATTATCAATGCAGAGAAATAGAGGAAAACAACAGAATGGAAAAGACTAGAGATCTCTTCAAGAAAATCAGAGATACCAAAGGAACATTTCATGCAAAGATAGGCTCGATAAAGGACAGAAATGGTGTGGACCTAACAGAAGTAGAAGATATTAAGAAGAGATGGTAAGAATACACAGAAGAACTGTACAAAAAAAGATCTTCATGACCCAGATAATCACGATGGTGTGATCACTGACCTAGAGCCAGACATCCTGGAATGTGAAGTCAAGTGGGCCTTAGAAAGCATCACTACGAACAAAGCTAGTGGAAGTGATGGAATTCCAGTTGAGCTATTCCAAATCCTGAAAGATGATGCTGTAAAAGTGCTGCACTCAATATGTCAGCAAATTTGGAAAACTCAGCAGTGGCCACAAGACTGGAAAAGGTCAGTTTTCATTCCAACCCCAAAGAAAGGCAATGCCAAAGAATGCTCAAACTACCGCACAATTTCACTCATCTCACACACTAGTAAAGTAATGCTTAAAATTCTTCAAGCCAGGCTTCAGCAATATGTGAACCATAAACTTCCTGATGTTCAAGCTGGTTTTAGAAAAGGCAGAGGAACCAGAGATCAAATTTCCAACATCTGCTGGATCATGGAAAAAGCAAGAGCATTCCAGAAAGACGTCGATTTCTGCTTTATTGACTATGCCAAAGCCTTTGGCTGTGTGGATCACAATAAACTGTGGAAAATTCTGTAAGAGATGGGAATACCAGGCCACCTGATCTGCCTCTTGAGAAATTTGTATGCAGGTCAGGAAGCAACAGTTAGAACTGGACATGGAACAACAGGCTGGTTCCAAATAGGAAAAGGAGTACGTCAAGGCTGTATATTGTCACCCTGCTTATTTAACTTATATACAGAGTACATCATGAGAAACCCTGGACTGGAAGAAACACAAGCTGGAATCAAGATTGCTGGGAGAAATATCAACAACCTCAGATATGCAGATGGCACCACCCTTATGGCAGAAAGTGAAGAGGAACTAAAAAGCCTCTTGATGAAGGTTTAAGTCGAGAGTGAAAAAGTTGGCTTAAAGCTCAACATTCAGAGAACGAAGATCATGGCATCTGGTCCCATCACTTCATGGGAAATAGATGAGGAAACAGTGGAAACAGTGTCAGACTTTATTTTTCTGGGCTCCAAAATCACTGCAGTTGGTGACTGCAGCCATGAAATTAAAAGACGATTACTCCTTGGAAGGAAAGTTATGACCAACCTAGATAGCATATTCAAAAGCAAAGACATTACTTTGCCAACAAAGGTTTGCCTAGTCAAGGCTATGGTTTTTCCTGTGGTCATGTATGGATGTGAGAGTTGGACTGTGAAGAAGGCTGAGCGCCGAAGAATTGATGCTTTTGAACTGTGGTGTTGAAGACTCTTGAGAGTCCCTTGGACTGCAAGGAGATACAACCAGTTTATTCTGAAGGAGATCAGCCCTGGGATTTCTTTGGAAGGAATGATGCTAAAGCTGAAAGTCCAGTACTTTGGCCATCTCATGCGAAGAATTGACTCATTGCAAAAGACTCTGATGTTGGGATGGATTAGGGGCAAGAGGAGAAGGGGATGACAGAGGATGAGATGGCTGGATAGCATCACTGACTCGATGGACATGAGTCTGAGTGAACTCCAGGAGTTGGTGATAGACAGGGAGGCCTGGCGTGCTGTGGTTCATGGGATCGCAAAGAGTCAGACACGACTGAGCGACTGATCTGATCTGATCTGATCTGATAGCAGTCTTCCAATATTCAAACATTAGAGGAGCATCAAGTTGTTCTTTATTATATGGAATTACAATTTCTGATGGCTCTTTACCAAATAATTCAATGCTCCACTTTTTTCCTTTAATATCAAAATAGCTATCAATCCTGGATAAGAAGCTGCTACTTTTTTGGTTTGAGCGGGAAGATGGACCCACTCTAGGGGTCCGTTTTGCCATAAAACCAATTTTTTGTCTGGCTACTCCAGTTACACCTATGGGGGTTTTATGGCAAAGGAATTGTCAAGCAGTTGTCAATTTAATTTTTTAAATTTTTAAAATTTACATTTTAACAGCATAAATTTAGAGATATGTTAATTTAGGTCTAATGTTTAGTTTAGGTCTCTGTATAAATTTAAATAATAAATGTATAACCTCCTTATCTCATTTTGGTATACAGATATACCTAAATGCAAAATATGTTTATATATGTATTTATAAATGGCAACAAGTATAAACTTATTGACATATAATATATATAAATCAATATACTTAAATTAATCTTTATAATTAATATATTAATTAATATATATTACAGCAATACAACACGTACACAGCTAATACCAACCAACACAAACCAATGTACTGCAATTATACATGTCACACATATATAATTATACAGTATATAGAACATATATCATCACAGCACATCAATCCATATCAATTAATATCAGCCACACACACATTATATTACTGCAATATATATTTAATTATACAGTATATATATAATATGTATATATAGTATATATATTAATTTATATACAAATTAATTAAGTATACATTTATAAATAGAATTAGGCATACCTTTATTATATTTTATTTATACCCATACCTAATTAGGCAAACTGTAATTAGGCAAATATATTTATATTATGTATTTATAAAATATGTAAAGTATTGTTAATTGTACCACCTGTTGATAACTAAGAAATTGAGAAAACCCTTCTCTGAGTATCTCCTATTTGAGACAGCATGTCCCTCCCCCATAGGGTAAAGGGGAGTGTAGGAACTACATAGGGTTGGAAAGTTCCACAGGTATCCTCAAACTGCCAATCTAACATTTTTGAACTTTTTACTGTGGGGGCTTGAGGGCAAATGAAACAAAATTTGACCCCTGAAATCTATCAGGGCAACTTGCCAATCATCACTATTTTGTCAAAGACTTGCAGTTGATCCTTATTGAATGGAATTACTATATTTGCTACTTCTTTTCTAAAAAGTTCCACACTTCTTTTTTCCTCCTTTTATAATTAATTGTGCCACCAAGCTGGGATAAGATGAAACTATTTTTCTTGGGGTCACTGGTAGATGGAACCAATGGGCCTTTTTGTCACAAGCACCCTGTAGGTGTATGTTTTGTGGCAAGAATAATTTAATCTCATCTTTTGGTAATATTAATCCTAATTAACTGATCATTTAAAGTCTCATCTACTTTAACAAGAGCCGACTCTGTCTCATTAGTCAACTTTCTCTTAGAACTGGAATTAGGATTGCTTTTTAAGCAATCAAACAAAGGCTTTAAATCTGCAGTAGTCAGTTTTAAATGTGGGCGTATCCAATCAATGTCCCCTAATAATTTTTGGAAATCATTTAAAGTTAGTAAACAATCTCTCTGTGGCTTCAAAGGGGCATTATCAGTTTTCAAAACTTTTGGCAGACCTAAATATGAGAAGCAAGTTAAGAGGTGTTGCACAACATCTTTATAAGCTTCTCCAGTTATCGTTTTGTAACCTAAATCTGGTCTATAGCCTTTTAGATGACAAGCAACCATCTAATCTTTGCTTGAATACTTCCAGCAATGGGGAACTCACTACGCTTCAAGGTTTTAAACTCTCCCTCACCTTTTTCTCTACAGCATTCCCACCCCGCATACCACTTTCTCTAATCCCACCAACTCATTTTCAGTAGTATGTGTTGGCTAGGAGCTGGGCCAGTCTTTCTGCACCCCACTCCAGTACTACTGCCTGGAAAATCCCATCGAAGGAGGAGCCTGGCAGGCTGCAGTCCATGGGGTTGCGAAGAGTAAGACACGACTGAGCGACTTCACTTTCACTTTTCACTTTCATGCATTAGAGAAGGAAATGGCAACCCATTCCAGTGTTCTTGCCTGGAGAATCCCAGGGACAGGGGAGCCTGGTGGGCTGCTGTCTATGGGGTCACACAAAGTCGGACACGACTGAAGCGACTTAGCAGCAGCAGTTCCTGTGTCTAATAGCCCTGACATTTTATTTTCTTGAATTAAAAAAAATTTTTTTAAAGGCCTAGAAGCTATAATTTCCTGTACCCAAAAAGCTAGATCACGAGATCCAAATCCTCTGGGGCCCCTAGCTTAAGAAGTCAAGGTTGTTCTTGTCTGATAGTAAGGTAAAAGCAAAAACTGTTATTCTTTGACCTTTATTAATTTGCACAGTTTTGGTAGGCGGCAAGATCAAAACCTTAATGTCTCAATATAATCAGAATCTATTACACCATGCACCACTGAAATTCCTTGAAAAGAAAGCGAACTGTGTCTCAGCACAAATCTTACAATGCCCTCAGGCAGGGGTCCAGCCACTCCCGTTGGAATCGGAGCAACCAGCACGTCAGGGGTTAATATTGTTGCTAAATCCCCTTACAGTTCTGCTTTTCTCTTAGCCTGGGTGAGACCCCCCCTGAGGGGGTTTTCTCCAAGGAGCACGCTCTGCATATTGTGCACGCAGTCTGTTTTAAAAGCTCCACTGTTCAAAAACCTTTTTATCTTCCTCATGCTTAGGCAACACTTTGAGAGGATTTGGGAGCAAAGTGGGGAACTCTTGGGCCCTGGAAGGCGCAAATGGAGGCGGCGGCGATTGCCTTAAAACAGATAGTGGTGGCTTTTTTTTTTTTTTTTTAAAGGTTTGTGCAGAGAGGGAGGGAGCTCGCCAGGGCGCCTGGTCACAGCCTCTCTTACTGTCTCTCTCTCTCTCCCCCTCTCTTCCTGCCTTTCTCACTTTTCTCTCCCCCTTCCTTTTTTGTTACCCTTCTCTTTCCCTCGTTTCTTTCCCTTTACCCTCTTTCTCTCTTTTTCTTCCCTCCTCCCTCTCTTTCTCTCTGTATCTCTTTTTCTAACTTCCTTTCTTCCTTTCTCTATCTTGCTGCATTCCCTGATTCCTTCCTTCTCCGTTCCTCTCTCCTTTTCACTCTTTAGTTCTGTCTCTATCTTTAGATTTTTCTCTATTTTCTTTTTCACTTTTTTTTTCTTTTTATTTTTCTTCTTCTTCTTCTTTTTTTTTGCTTGGGTGAGGCCCCCCGAGGGGGTTTTCTGCAAGGAGCAGGCTCTGTATATTGTGTATTCTTTAAAAGCTCCTTTGTTTAAAGGAAAACTTTTTTATCTTTTTCAGCCTTAGGCAATGCTCTGGGAGGCTTTGGATGTAAACTGGGGAGTTCCTAGGCCCTGGGAGGTGCAAGCGGAGGTGGGGCAGTCGCCTTAAATCAGAAATTGTTGGATAAATTTTTAAAGGTTTGTGTAGAGGGGGAGGGGGCTCGCCAGCGTGCCCGGCTGCAGTGTCCTGTAAGCCTTCTCATTCCTTGGGAGGTAGAGCACAGTCTCCCTCCTTTCCTTTGTCAATGGCAGAAAATATGATCTGTGCAGAAGGTGGAGACCCACTACCATCCACAGCTATAGCCTCTCCCATAGGCTATCTAACAGCCTCATGACAGGGGTCCAGAACATTTTTAATCATATTTATAGGATAAGTGTTTAGTTGTTTTTTCAGCTTCACCCAAGTATCTAAATTAACAGTACCCTCTTCTGGAAACCAAGGACACTATTCTTGTACAAATGAAAAAAATGATTGAATGGTAGATTTTTTAACTTTGATTCCTCTCTTACTTAATAACTGTAAAATTACTTCTATAAAGAGCTGTCTTTCATTTGATTCAGTGTTACCCATGTCAGAAAATTAAATATAGTAGAAGATATAGTTTTAGTTTTCAAAGATCAGGTTTCTTTCAACCTTTTAACTCTAGAAACCGGGTTTTCTCTCTAACCCTTTAACACTTTCAATACTTTCCACTCCTCTCGCCCTGTCTATCCTACAGTGGGGTCCGCGGCACCCTGAGTGGGGTCCTAGCTGTCCTGAAAACTCAGCACAGGGGGAACAATAGGGCTGATGACCCTAATTTTTCTGAGGGGGGAGCAATAGGACTGATGACTCTAATTGCTCTGAGGGGGGAGCAACAGGGCTGATGACCCTAACTGCTCTGAGGGGGAAAAACAGGGCTGATGACCCAGATTGTTCCAAGAAGGGGGCAATAGGGCTGATGACCCTAATTGCTCTGAGGGACCTACCTTCGAAAACCATGTCCGGGCGACACTTGCTGGGGACCAGCCCCGGTGGATCCAGGGAATTAGAAGGGGAGACGGCTTCAGCGATCAGGAAACAACAGCTTATTTAAATGTTAATTAAAGATATAAAGAGTAATAGAATAAGGATAGCTCAGTGAGAAAACTTAGTGGAGAAAAGAGGCTGAATAATTCAGCCAGAAGGTGAGAGAAAGAACGACATGGGGAGACCAAGCTTCAGTCTTGGTCAGGACACTGTGGCTGGGCACGCTGGTGAGCCCCCTCCCCCTCTACACAAACCTTTAAAAATTTATCCAACAAGGCCCACACTTTATTTTCCAAAGTAGTTTTTATACCTTAAGTTATGCATAGAGGATAATGGGGGAAGGGGTAGAGTCATGCAGCAAGCCAGGCTTTCTTCCTGCAAACTTACCATATGCAAAAGTTTAGGTGATTTGCATCATCTTCTGGCCCAGAGGCCTGTTAACATTTTAAGACCCTTTCTTCAGAAAACTTATTTTTCTATAAAGGTGATTAGTCAGGGGCCACCCTCCAAAAGCATTAGATAAAGTTGCATTCCTACAGAGCGAAGGTGTGGTGGGCTATAACAAGAAAAAGAATTAACTTAAGGGTCCAAGGTTACAAACATCAAAGCTACTACATACACCAATTATATTAATCAATACACTGCTAGGGACACAACAGGTAAGGGATATGGAAACTTAGCAGCAAACATTGGCCCAACAAGTGAAAAACCCTTCAGCAATACAATCTCTAATCAATCTTTTAACTGCTCAAAGGAATCTGTATTTAGACAGTTTAGAACATCTCATGCCTCTCACAGTTGGGAGGCTCTGAACAATCACATGTGGCCGGAAAAACCTATTCAGGCAGGATAGAGGACTTCCAAAGGAGTTTGTAGGTTGAAACACTATCACACCCAGGAACTTTATTAACTGGAGCTGTAAGTTAACTCTTTTTTCAGAGAAAGGTAGTGAGGGTCAGCCCCCTGTAAAGTCAGAGGTGTAGGTGAGAGCACAAAGCAGAAAGTAGGCAGACTCTGGTTGGGGGTAGATGCTCGAGAATTTCCAGGGGGACTCGTGAGGCTCGATCCCACCTTTGCATATGCCAAGCCTCCTTCCTCATGACCTTTGCCATGGGTGGAGCTCCTCACGCTGGCTCCCGGCACCAGATCAAATTGCCAACATCCGCTGGATCATGGAAAAAGAGAGTTCCAGAAAAACATCTATTTCTGCTTTATTGACTATGCCAAAGCCTTTGACTGTGTGGATCACAATAAACTGCGGAAAATTCTGAAAGAGATGGGAATACCAGACCACCTGACCTGCCTCTTGAGAAATTTGTATGCAGGTCAGGAAGCAACAGTTAGAACTGAACATGGAACAACGGACTGGTTCCAAATAGGAAAAGGTGTACGTCAAGGGTGTATATTGTCACCCTGCTTATTTAACTTCTATGCAGAGTACATCATGAGAAATGCTGGGCTGGAAGAAGCACAAGCTGGAATCAAGATTGCTGGGAGAAATATCAATAACCTCAGATATGCAGATGACACCACCCTTATGGCAGAAAATGAAGAGGAACTAAAAAGCCTCTTGATGAAAGTGAAAGTGGAGAGTGAAAAAGTTGGCTTAAAGCTCAACATTCAGAAAACGAAGATCATGGCATCTAGTCCCATCACTTCATGGGAAATAGATGGGGAAACAGCGGAAACAGTGTCAGACTTTATTTTTGGAGGCTCCAAAATCACTGCAGATGGTGACTGCAGCCATAAAATTAAAAGGCACTTACTCCCTGGAAGGAAAGTTATGACCAACCTAGATAGCATATTCAAAAGCAGGGACATTACTTTGCCAACAAAGGTTCATCTAGTCAAGGCTATGGTTTTTCCTGTGGTCATGTATGGATGTGAGAGTTGGACTGTGAAGAAGGCTGAGCGCCGAAGAATTGATGCTTTTGATCTGTGGTGTTGGAGAAGACTCTTGAGAGTCCCTTGGACTGCAAGGAGATCCAACCACTCCATTCTGAAGGAGATCAGCCCTGGGATTTCTTTGGAAGGAATGATGTTAAAGCTGAAACTCCAGGACTTTGGTCACCTCATGCGAAGAGTTGACTCATTGGAAAAGACCTTGATGCTGGGAGGCATTGTGGGCAGGAGGAGAAGGGGATGACAGAGGATGAGATGGCTGGATGGCATCACTGACTCGATGGACGTGAGTCTGAGTGAACTCTGGGAGTTGGTGATGGACAGGGAGGCCTGGCATGCTGCAATTCATGGGGTCGCAAAGAGGTGGACACGACTGAGTGACTGAACTGAACTGAACTGTGAGAAAATGACTTTCTCAAAGACAACTATTTGAATCAATGATGAAGTTCTACAGACTTCAGAGGGAGAGAGGTTTACTAATTTCTATGTTCAGATGGAGAACTTGGTCAGATGGTGATATTAAAAAGACTAGAAGTGATATCCATATAGTCAAAATTTTCTTCCTAAAACAGAGTTATGAGTTTTCATTCTTTTGGTTAATTTCCTCAGTTGCTTGGTGTCTCCTTGTCTGCTCAGGGTAGGAGGGTCACATCCTTCGTGACATGACACATGCTTTCCCTGTCAACACTGCATCTTGATTTCCCACCTTCTTACAGCACAGAAGACTGTACAAGCCCTTATCTCACTTCTTATCTCACTGATTTTCAGGGCTATCCTAAGCTCTCCCTCTGCTCAGGCTCAGGACGTGTTTTTCTCTCTGCCTCAAAACCCTTTCCCTGGTTAAGTTCTGGTCACTCTTCAAGTATGAGGGAGATTAAATACAGAAAGAAAATGTTCTTACTACTCACCCAGAGTTGGGGGTAGTTAGGTATTATCTCTGAGGAATTGTATTCATCTTGACTTCTAAGTTATTTGTTTCTCAACCTTATCTTTATATTTCCAGGAAATTTATTTTTATGACCTCATAGGGCCTTGTACTTGGTAAGCACCTAATCAGTGTTTGTTGGTTAAACACATAGATGCATTTGATGGATGACTGGAATAGCTTGGAGAATCCTTTCCTGATAAAGGAACAGAAAAAATAAGCTATAGTCTAAAAGTGATCTAGTCTACAGTTTGTGGAGTTTTTAGGCTGTGGATTCTGGAAACTGGCTTCCCAGGATGAAACATTATCTCTACCACTTATTAACTGTGGGTTATTAGGCAATTCTTTTTTTTTTTTTTTGGCTATGGTTTTTCCTGTGGTCATGTATGGATGTGAGAGTTGGACTGTGAAGAAGACTGAGCGCCGAAGAATTGATGCTTTTGAACTGTGGTGTTGGAGAAGACTCTTGAGAGTCCCTTGGACTGCAAGGAGATCCAACCAGTCCATTCTGAAGGAGATCAGCCCTGGGATTTCTTTGGAAGGAATGATGCTAAAGCTGAAACTCCAGTACTTTTTCCACCTCATGCGAAGAGTTGATTCATTGGAAAAGACTCTGATGCTGGGACTGGGGGCAGGAAAGAAGGGGACGACAGAGGATGAGATGGCTGGATGGCATCACTGACTCAATGGACGTGAGTCTGAGTGAACTCTGGGAGTTGGTGATAGACAGGGAGGCCTGGCGTGCTGTAATTCATGGGGTCGCAAAGGGTTGGACACGACTGAGCGACTGAACTGAACTGATTAAGTAATTCTGTGAATTTTCTTGACACAGCTCTCTCATTTTAAAGGCAATATATAAATGATACTAGCTTTATTGGGTTGTTGGAGTGATTAAATACATGACATGTGTTGTGTGATTCCTATAGTCCTGATACCTGGCAAGCAATTCAGTACACTTAGTATGTTCCAGATGGCAGGTGATCAAGTTCAGCTAACACTCACTAGGGCGAACAGAAGGTGGGTCTAGGAAAGAGAAGGGTAGGGAGCCCCTCCCTGTGCACTCAGCTGTCTCATTTCCCTCACGTGCCTTTGAAGACACCACATGGACATTTTGTATACTAGTGTGCATCTCCATTTCATTCTAAATGTCTGGGAGAGAAGGTCTACCTCTCTTTTGGAGACAGTGGAATCGCCAGTGGCAGCACATGGATATTCCTCAATAGCTATTTGCAAATGATTGGCAAGCACAATTGGTGGAATCATTTGATAGACTTTTATGGCCTGAGTTCTAACAACATTGATTGTGAGTAACTGTGGGTCTTAAAAATTACAAACTAAGCCAACAACTCAGATATTACATGTACCCTAACAGCAGTTAATTGTACCTTAAAATTCGCTTACCTTGAAGTCAAGTTTAAACGCCCTTTTTGTCTATGTGTGTGATAGGTCTGGGATCAGCAGAGGTGATGATGATGAAGAGTAGGGGGGAGAACTGAACCCAAGAGCAGGTTCTACATTCCAAGAGAGGAGCCCAAGCGTGTCAGTGGATGGGCCCACAAGTACCAGGTATTGTGTGATACACAGAACCCCTACAGCCTCAAATTTCATTATAAGATTTAAGAGAAAGTAACATATGAGGGAAAAGGTGAGTGAGTTTAGGAAGATAATTGAGTCAGTCCCTCAGTCGTGCCCGACTCTTTGTGACCCCATGAACTGCAGCACGCCAGGCCTCCTTGTCAGTCACCATTTCCCAGAGTCCACGCAAACCCATGTCCATTGAGTCGATGATGCCATCCAACCATCTCATCCTCTGTCATGCCCTTCTCCTCCTGCCCTCAATCTTTCCGAGCATCAGGGCCTTTTCCAATGAGTCAGCTCTTTGCATCAGGTGGCCAAAGCATTGGAGTTTCAGCTTCAACATCAGTCCTTCCAATAAACACCAAGGACTTATCTCCTTTAGGATGGACTGGTTGGATCTCCTTGCAGTCCAAGGGACTCTCAAGAGTCTTCTCAAACACCACAGTTCAACAGCATCAATTATTTGGCAGTCAGCTTTCTTCATAGTCCAACTCTCACATCCATACATGACCACAGGAAAAACCATAGCCTTGACTAGATGGACCTTTGTTGGCAAAGTAATGTATCTGCTTTTTAATATGCTGTCTAGGTTGTTCATAAGTTTCCTTCCAGTGAGTAAGTGTCTTTTAATTTCATGGCTTCAATCACCATCTGCAGTGATTTTGGAGCCCCCCAAAAATAAAGTCAGCCACTGTTTCCCCATCTATTTGCCATGAAGTGATGGAACCGGATGCCATGATCTTAATTTTCTGAATGTTGAGCTTTAAGCCACCTTTTTCACTCTCCTCTTTCACTTTCATCAAGAGGTTCTTTAATTCTTCACTTTTGGCCATAAGGGTGGTGTCATCTTCATATCTGAGGTTATTGATATTTGTCCCAGCAATCTTGATTCCAGCTTGTGCTTCCTCCAGCCCAGAATTTCTTATAATGTACCCTTCATATAAGTTAAATAAGCAGGGTGACACTATACAGCCTTGATGTACTCCTTTTCCTATTTGGGACCAGTCTGTTGTTTCATGTCCAGTTCCAACTGTCACTTCCTGACCTGCATACAGGTTTCTCAAAAGGCAGGTCAGGTGGTCTGGCATGCCTACCCATCTCTTTCAGAATTTCCATAGTTTATTGTGATCCACACAATCAAAGGCTTTGGCATAGTCAATAAAGCAGAAATAGATGTTTTTCTGGAACTCTCTTGCTTTTTAAATGATCCACCAGATGCTGGCAATTTGATCTCTCGTTCCTCTGTCTTTTGTAAAACCAGCTTGAACATCTGGAAGTTCATAGTTCACGTATCGCTGAAGCCTGGCTTGGAGAATTCTAAGCATTACTTTACTAGTGTGTGAGATGAGTGAAATTGTGCAGTAGTTTGAGCATTCTTTGGCATTGCCTTTCTTTGGGATTGGAATGAAAAATGATCTTTTCCAGTCCTGTGGCCACTGCTGAGTTTTCCAAATTTGCTGGCATATTGAGTGCAGCACTCTCACAGCATCATCTTCCAAGATTTGAAATAGCTCAACTGGAATTCCATCACCTCCACTAGTTTTGTTAGTAGTGATGCTTCCTAAGGTCCACTTGACCTCACATTTCAGGATGTCTGCCTCTAGGTGAGTGATCACACCATAGTGATTATCTGGGTCGTGAATATCTTTTTTGTACAGTTCTTCTGTGTATTCTTGCCACCTCTTCTTAATATCTTCTGCTTCTGTTAGGTCCCTAGCATTTCTGTTTTTTATTGACTTCGCACCTGAGGTCGGGGGCAGTGGCCAAGAGGAGCTGCCTCATGTCTGAAGTAAGGAGCAGTGGCTGCACTTTGCTGGAGCAGCCGTGAAAAGAGACCCTGCTTCCAAGATAAGAGAAACCCAGCCAAGACAGTAGGCACTGAGAGATGAAATCAAGGGGCAGACAGACTGAAACTACAGTCACGGGCAACTAGCCAATCTGATCACAAGGACCACAGCCTTGTCTAACTCAATGAAACTAAGCCATGACATATGGGGCCATCCAAGACAGATGTGTCAATGTGGAGAGGTCTGACAGAATGTGGTCCACTAGATAAGGGAATGGCAAACCACTTCAGTATTCTTGCCTTGAGAGCCCCATGAACAGTATGAAAAGGCAAAAAGATAGGACACTGAAAGATGAACTCTCCAGGTCAGTAGATGCCCAATATTCTACTGGAGATCAGTGGAGAAATAACTCCACAAAGAATGAAGGGATGGAGCCAAAGCAAAAACAACACCCACTTGTGAATGGGACTGGTAATAGAAGCAATATTTGATGCTGTAAAGAGCAGTATTGCATAGGAACCTGAAATATTAGGTCCATGAATCAAGGCAGATTGGAAGTGGTCAAACAGGAGATGACAAGATTGAACATCGAGATTCTAGAAATCAGTGAACTCAAATGGACTGGAATGGGTGAATTTAACTCAATTGACCGTTATATCTACTACTGTGGACAGGAATCCCTTAGAAGAAATGGAGTAGCCATCATAGTGAACAAAAGAGTCCGAAATGCAGTACTTGGATGCAGTCTCAAAAACGACAGAATGATCTCTGTTCATTTCCAGGGCAAACCATTCAATATCACAGTAATTCAAGTCTATGCCCCTACCAGTAATGCTGAAGAAGCTGAAATTGAACAATTCTATGAAGACCTAAAAGACCTTCTAGAACTAACACCCCCAAAAAGATGTCCTTTTCGTTATAGGGGACTGGAAAGAAAAAGTAGGAAGTCAAGAAACACCTGGAGTAACAGGCAAATTTGGCCTTCGAGTACGGAATGAAGCAGGGCAAAAGCTAATAGAGTTCTTCCAAGAGAATGCACTGGTCATAGCAAACACCCTCTTCTAACAACACAAGAGAAGACTCTACACATGGACATCACCAGATGGTCGACACCGAAATCAGATTAATTATATTCTTTGCAGCCAAAGATGGAGAAGCACTATACAGTCAGCAAAAACAATACTGGGAATTGACTGTGGCTCAGATCATGAACTTCTTATTACCAAATTCAGACTGAAAGTGAAGAAAGTGGATAAAACCAGTAGGCCATTCAGGTATGACCTAAATCGAATCCCTTATGACTATACAGTGGAAGTGAGAAATGGATTTAAGGGACTAGACCTGATAGACAGACTGCCTGATGAACTATGGATGGAGGTTTGTGACATTGCACACGATAGGAATGAAGACCACCCCCATGAAAAAGAAATACATAAAAGCAAAATTACTGTCTGAGTAGGCCTTACAAATAGCTGTGAAAAGACAGGAAGTGAAAAGCAAAGGGGAAAAGGAAAGATATACCCATTTGAATGCAGAGTTCCAAAGAATAGCAAGGAGAGATAAGAAAGCCTTCCTCAGTGATCAATGCAAAGAAATAGAGGAAAACAACAGAATGGGAAAGACTAGAGATCTGTTCAAGAAAATAAGGAAGATAAGAGTGAATTAACAGCTCACTGTTTGGAAAGCATCATATATAACAGCTCAGGACACAAATTCATTTGATAAAAGATTATCTTCAGGGGATTTTTCAGAAAAATAAAAGTTTTCCAATTAGTTTCCTTCAGATAATGTAATTTTCTCTCATAAACATACTGTGGTTTATTTCACTTTTCATGTGTACGTCTGCTACAGATTTAGACAAAGATGAGTGAACCCATCTTTACTCTCAGGATACATATTTCAAAGTGGTGTACTGGTTCTTGGACAGGTAACTTTCACCAGCAAGCCCTAAAGGTGAATAAGAAACATCTTGTTGACTCTTTGGGACACTAATTCTTTCAGGACATTATTACATTTCATCTTCAGTATACTAATTGGCAATTTGGGAGCCTGAAGCAGTTATGTGTCTGCTAGAAGAGTTGTTCTCTGACAACTAAGGAATAGTTTACTAGGAGAATCAGAATGGCAGAGTTTGAAGGAATTTTAGACAGTCATCACTGTAGGCTTTGGCCAGAGGAGCACAGGAGGGACAGGAATATTACATGCAGCTCCAATCCCAGCGGCAACCCTGTAGTCTTGGGCTCATCCTAAATTCATTCATTTCTTCTCCTTGACCAGGAAAGAAACTCCAGGCCAGTTCTGGATAAGACATGTCAAGTCACGATACGACATATTCTTGTTGGGTGAGTGGGCTTTATGATGTCTTCTTTAATGTCAACAGACAGATGAAGTGGTATGATCCTGACCTTGTGATCCTGGTCAATTTTGGGGAGAGCTTTCCAAAGAATTTTGTTCAGCCTATTCCTAAAATGCACAAATTTAATATAAAATTCCATCTCAGAATGGCCACATATTTACAATATGTATTCTCAGGTATTCTTCCTAAATTACTAATATTATGTCTGAAATTGTCTTATTTGTACTCATTAATCACTGTACTATGTTTATTGTGAATAGGTTTATGAAGTCAGATGGTCAGAGGTTTGCATCCAGCTCTGTCTACTAGTTCATGGCTTCTTCAAGACTCACTGTCCTCCCCTGTAATGTGGGATAATACAGAGGATGAGATGGTTGGATGGCATCACCGACTCAATGGACATGGGTTTGAGTAAACTCTGGGAGTTCCTGATGGATAGAGAGGCCTGGTGTGCTGCAGGCCATGGGGTCGCAAAGAGTTGGACATGACTGAGCAACTGAATTGAACTAAACTGAATAACAACTCACCTTAGATCTTGATTGTGAGGCTTAAGTAAGATAATATTTTATAAGCTTTCATCACAGTCCATTTTAGATCAATGTTAGTTACTATTATTATCATTATTATTGTTGCACACAACAGTCAGGGTTGAAGTTTAGTTCATGTTATAAAATATTCTTCAAAAATTAGTAACATAAAGAAAATCTAAGTGAAGCTTTCTTTTTTATTTTCATAAACATGGAAGACTGAATAAAATAAGTGATACTTATATTATAAATTGTTCTAATGTCATAAAACTATAATTCATAAAATGAATTATATGTCATAAAAGTATAATATATGTCATAAAAGTATAATTCAAAATTTTTTTGTTAGTATTACTTATATGTGCTTAAAACAGGAAAAAAATCATATTTCTTTGAAAACATCTGTTAATTTTAAATTCCCTTGATTTATACAAACTTTTAACTCAGGGAAAATGAGAGATGTTTCCCAGTTTGTCATTTACTTGTCTTTCTTTCCTGCTAACAATCTTAAGTCTCAGAATTTAAATACAAGGGTAAGAATATTAGCCTCGTTTTCATATTACTGTTGTTCACTTACTAAGTTGTGTCTGACTCTTTGTCAGAGTCAAGGACTGTAGCATTCCAGGCTCCTCTGTCCTCCACTATCTCCTTGCTCAAATTCATGTCCATTGAATTGGTGATGTTATATAACCATCTCATCCTCTGTGGTTCCCTTTTCCTTTTGCCTTTGATTTTTCCCGGGATTGGGGTCTTTTCCAGCTCTTTGCATCAGGTGGCCAAAGATTTGCAGTGTCAGCATCAATCTTTCCAATGAAGATTCAGGATTGATTTTCTTTAGGACTGACTGGTTTGATCTTTCAGTCATCTGAGTTAAGTTCATCCTTTCCTCTCCATTTTAGTTCACTGATTGTTGTCAATGTTTGCTCCTGCCATCTCTGGCTTGATCACGTCCAATTTACCTTGATTTATGGACTTCATATTCCAGGTATCTGTTCAATATTATTCTTTACAGCATCAGATTTTACTTTCATCACCAGACATATCCACAAGTGAATGTTTTCACTTTGGCCCAGCTAATTTATTCTTTCTGGAACTATTATTAATTACTGTCTACTCTTCCTTAGAAGCATATTGGACACCTTCTGACCTAGGGGCTCATCTTCTGGTGTCATATCCTTTTGCCTCATCATACTGTCTATGGGGTTCTCTAGGGAGTGGGTTGCATTTCCTCCTCCAGTGAGCCCTGTTTGTCAGAACTCTGCACTATGATCCATCCATCTTCACAGCATGGCTCATAGCTTCATTGAGTTATGCACGCTCCTTCACTACAACAAGGCAATATTCCATAAGGGGGTGTTATTATTTAATAAAATTTAAATCCTTAACTATGTTAGTTTATAGCTTTGTTCTCTGAGAGAATATTTGATCTCTCTGGACCTTGTTTGCTTCTTTGTAAAATAGAGATAACACCACTTCATAGAATTAAAAAGAAAATAATTGGGCTCAGTTGGCTTCACAAAAAACTTTTAGAACTTATTTTAATGTAAAACAAGTTACTCTTCTGAAGTCCACATTGTTCCTTGTAGTGAAGATGAATTGAAGCCCCAGGAGATTAAAGGGCTGGCTTTGGCAAAATATGAACATATCCTGGGTCTACTATACCAGAGTTAATCAAAATATGCTCTTATGAGCATTTTCTCTGTGAGATGTTCTGGGGGAAATGTTTGCATGGGCAAATAACTCCAGGAATACTGCACATTACAACTCCCTCACAGAATGCAGATTTACAGAGCTTTTAAAGTTATTACAAACCAAGGATTCTTTCACCAGAAAAAGCTTATTTAACTTTATATAACATTTATCACAAGACAGGTTATGCTACAAAAAGGCTGATGCCCTCAAGTTGAAGATGATTCTGACTCAAATTATTCTGATACAAATTCATGGCTCTTCCTCCAGTAGAACTCAGATGAACATATACATGTAAACCCACAGAAAAAGTTCACTTATGGACTTGGTTTATCCGGGGGTTGGTATTTCTAGAGGTGGCAAGTCCACAAAGATAGAGAACATAAGAAGAGAGGCACGGCTAGGAAACAGATGACTCTTCTTTTGAACTTTTTGTGCTTGTGCTATCTGTGAGACAGCCAAGGGAGGAAGTATGACCAGAAGTTGGGTGCACACATGTGACTCTTAAGACAGCTGTGAGGCAAGTATAGTAGGTTTTCACTAATTGATAACTTTAGTCAACAAATTTGGATATCAAAGCTTAGACGGGTAGTAGATGTAATTGTACAGAGGGCCTGCTTTAGATTAAAAAAAGAGGGGAATCACAACATTCTCATGAGAATTTTTAGCATTTTAAGAACAGGCAAAAGAAGGGAAAGCATCAATTGCCAGTCCTTTAGTGGATAGTTCTACACTATTTTTCACATTATTGTTGTTGATTGCTGTACTAATATTTTTTCTCTTAATGAGCAGGAGACACTCAGGAAAGTTGTGATATGCCTGAAATCACATTGCTACAAGGTGGCAGCTTCGGCTGCCCAACACAGACAGCTTAACTAATGCTGACTAAGATCTTTTCCCACTACACCCTGTTAACTTTCTCTTATGTACATGTCCCTCTCTTGGATTCTTGCCCTCGTGGAATTTCCAGCCAAGTTACAGAAAACTATAAATATCAATGCTGTGGTATGGGTTATAAATCCTATAAGAGTTGGGAGAAGGTTATCAGTGGGAGTTTCCAATCCTATTATAGAGCCAGTAAAATCAATAAGGGTCTTATCTAAGCTGAGAATAACAGATGTGTTACTCTGAACCATGATAAGAGGTTAGGAGGAGAAACTAGTATTTTAGCAAAGCAAAAATAATTAATTGCATAGTATTACAATCTTCTTTTTATCTTTTCATTTTGATTTAAAATTCATTTTTATAGCACAAGTATTGAATTTCAATGTATTAAATAAGAAATTAAGCAGAATAGAAACATAACATAAATATGTCTGTAATATATATTATATATGTATACAGTAGTATTACAATGTATATATTTACACATACATATA
This sequence comes from Bos grunniens, assembly GCF_055505025.1. Taxonomy (NCBI): domain Eukaryota; kingdom Metazoa; phylum Chordata; class Mammalia; order Artiodactyla; family Bovidae; genus Bos; species Bos grunniens. The sequence continues at coordinate 1,519,226 of NC_141176.1, read as the reverse complement.
CATTTATATCACAGTAATAAAAATAAAACTCAATAGTCAATCTGAGAAACAAACGACTAAATTTTATCTTTATCACTTATATTCACATTGTCAGTGTTTAGATTTTGGTTTCGATTGTTTCCAAAGCAATTATTTTCCATCTGCAATAAATGAAAATGTTTGGGTTTGTTGTAGAAATGTTTAAGATGTTTAAGCTAAACAAAATGTGTGTCTCTACACTGAGAAACATCCGATCAAAACAGTGGTTTTGGTGTTTTGAACTGTCTCAGACAAAATGCATGCTGATCTAATTAATACTGCAAAAGATTTTTCAAAAGGAAAAATAGCTGGGCTTGTTATTATATATGGTCATACATTATAATAACTAGACAATTAGTTTTTAAGAAAACAAAAATGAATCAGTAATTGTCAGTCACATTGTGCCAAGCAGTTTCAACTACTTAGAGACCACAGTCTTTAAAGTGACTTTAAAGACTGATTCCTTGCAGAGCTTTCCTTTGACTTCTGTAAACTTTCTCAAAACACTTAGTGGTAGTTTCCTATAACAAAGTGTCATACACTCAGTTCCGTTCAGTTCAGTTCAGTCTCTCAGTCATGCTTGACTCTTTGCGACTCCATGAATCACAGCATGCCAGGCCTCCCTGTCCATCACCAACTCCCGGAGTTCACTCAAACTCATGTCCATCGAGTCGGTGGTTCCATCCAGCCATCTCATTTTCTGTCGTCCCCTTCTCCTCCTGCCCCCAATCCCTCCCAGTATCAAGGTCTTTTTCAATGAGTCAACTCTTCACATGAGGTGGCCAAAGTATTGGAGTTTCAGCTTTAGCATCAGTCCTTCCAATGAATACCCAGGACTAATCTCCTTTAGGATGGACTGGTTGGATCACCTTGCATCCAAGAGACTCTCAAGAATCTTCTCCAACACCACAGTTCAAAAGCGTCAATTCTTCAGCACTCAGCTTTCTTCACAGTCTAACTCTCATATCCATACATGACCACTGGAAAAACCATAGCCTTGACTAGACGGACCTTTGCTGGCAAAGTAATATCTCTGCTTTTCAATATACTATCTAGGTTGGTCATAACTTTCCTTCCAAGAAGTAAGTGTCTTTTAATTTCATGGCTGCAATCACCATCTGCAGTGATTTTGGAGCCCCCCAAAATAAAGTCTGACACTGTTTCCACTGTTTCCCCATCTATTTCCCATGAAGTGATGGGACCAGATGCCATGATCTTCGTTTTCTGAATGTTGAGCTTTAAGCCAACTTTTTCACTCTCCACTTTCATTTTCATCAAGAGGCTTTTTAGTTCCTCTTCAGTTTATGCCATAAGGATGGTGTCATCTGCATATCTGAGGTTATTGATATTTCTCCCAGCAATCTTGATTCCAGCTTGTGCTTCTTCCAGCCCAGCGTTTCTCATTATGTACTCTTCATAGAAGTTAAATAAGCAGGGTGACAATATACAGCTTTGACGTACTCCTTTTCCTATTTGGAACCAGTCTGTTGTTCCATGTCCAGTTCTAACTGTTGCTTCCTGATCTGCATATAGGTTTCTCAAGAGGCAGTTCAGGTGGTCTGCTATACCTACTTCTTTCAGAATTTTCCACAGTTTATTGTGATTCACACAGTCAAAGGCTTTGGCATAGTCAATAAAGCAGAAATAAATGTTTTTCCGGAGCTCTCTTGCTTTTTTGATGATACAGCAGTGGATTTAAAAATAAAACAGAAAATTGATGATGCATTAGTCAGTCATATGGCTGTCTTCTCTGTGTATCTTAATGTTGTTTTCCCTCTGTTATGTGTGTGTTTGTGTCAAAAACTTCCCATTTTATTAGGACACCATCATATTGGATTAGGGTTCATTCTGATAACCTCATTTTAATTTAATTTTCTCTGCTGATACCCCATTTTCAAATAAGATCACATTCCATGCTATTAGGGATTTGGGCTTAAATGTATCTTTTTGAGGGAGACTTAATTCAACCCATGACACTGATTTTTAAAAATTTACCTTCACACTAATGCAGACATGTAGAACAATGGAACAGACTAGAGAGCCTCGAAATAAACCCTCACATCCACAATCAGTTAATCTTTGACAAAGGAGGCAGCAATGTACAATGGAAAAAAGGGATTCTTTTCAGCAAGTGGTGTTAGGAAGCTAGACAACCTTAAGAAAATCAATGAAATTAGAAACTCTTCACACCATAAGACATCACACCATGAAACTCCTAGAAGAGGACTCATGTCAAACATTCTCAACAATATTTAGAATCAGTATTTAGATCTTAAGACCAGTCTTCCAAGGCAAAAGAATTAAAAGAAGAAATAAATGAGACCTTCAAAGTTAAAAGCTTTTGTACAGCAAAGAAAACCATAAGCAAAATGAAAAGACAACCTATGGACTAGGAGAAAATATCAACCTCTGTGACTGACAAGGGATCGATTTCCAAAATATACAAATAGCTCATAAAACTCAACATCACAAACAAACAAACAAACAACCCAATCAAAAAATGGGCAGAAGACCTAAACAGTCTTTCCTCCAAAGAAGACATACAGATAGCCAACAGGCACATGAAAAGATGCTACATGTCACTAATCATTAGAGAAATGCAAATCAAAGCTACAATGAAGTATCACCTCACATTTGTCAGAATGGCTATTATTCTATAAGCCTATAAACAATAAATCCTAGATAGGATGTGGAGAAAAGGAAATTCTACACTATTGGTGAGAATGTAAATTGGTAAATAGTGTGGAGCTTCCTAAAAGAAACACAAAATATAGAGTTACTATATGATTCAGCAATCTCATTCCTGGGCATATATATGTAAAAGACAAAAGCTCTAATTTAAAAATATACATGCACCCCAATGTTCATAGCAGAACTATTCACAATAGTCAAGATATGGAAACAACTTGTGTCCATTGACAGACGAATGGATAAAGAAGATGTGGTGTATTTATAGAATGGAATATTACTCAGTTATAAAAAGGAATGAAATAAGGACATTTGAAACAACATGGATAGACCTAGAGATTAACATACTAAATGAAGTAAGCCAAACAGAGAAATATAAATATTAGACATCTCTTCTGTGTGGAACCTAAAAGTTAATACAAATGAGCTTATTTACAAAGTAGAAGAGAATTTAGACATATAAAACACATTTATAGTTATCAAAGGGGAAAGAGAGAAGGTGAAGGATAAATTAAGAGTGTGGTATTAACATATCTACACTACAGTCTACAAAATAGATAAACAACAAGGATTTACTGTGTAGCACAGAGAACTATATTCAATATCTTATCATAATCTTTGATGGAAATGAATAAAAAATTATGTATAACTGAATCACTGTTCTGTACACCAGAAACTAAAACAATATTGTAAATCAACATCAGTAGTATATATATATATATATATTTTTTTTTTCCTATAGAGATATTAGTATCCTTTCCCTATGCTTTCCAGATCCTCTTCCTAACTGAAGAAAGTCTGGCACTTCACCTGACTTTTCCACTTAGCTTCTCTGTCATTCCAACAGGGAATAAAATGGAAACATTCTTTAGCTTTTCCATGTGACCTGTTACCTCTTTTATTGGCTTGGTAATTGTCTTCTTAACATCTCAGGAGCTTATGTAACCATTCTAGGCTGAAATCTGGGCAGAAGCTTTTTAATTGTTGTTGTTAAAGTTTTCCAGGTAACTCTAATATGCAAATAAGGCTGAAAAAAGTTCGATGCATGATACTGGTTGCTTGGGGCTGGTGCACTGGGACGACTCAGAGGGATGGTACGTGGAGGGAGGAGGGAGGGGGGTTCGGGATGGGGAACACATGTATACCTGTGGTGGATTCATGTTGATGTATGGCAAAACCAATACAATATTGTAAAGTAATTAACCTCCAATTAAAATAAATAAATTTATATTTTAAAAAATAATCTTAAATTTATGATTTACTGATTTTATATTCTTTTAATGCTTTGTTTGACGTTAGCAAAGAGCCAGACATGGGACTGAGCATGCACACACACTCTTATAGTATTTTTCCTCTTACATTCTAGAGTCTTATGAAAGTTACAGCATATGTGTTTTAATGAATGACTACTAATGTAGAGTCCTAGATAGATAACACAAGGAAGAAAAGATAATGAGATATGCAAGAAGAATCCCATTGGCTATGGGAAAAGTGTTTACATTCTAGTTACAAGATAAAAATCAATCAATTATTTGCCTATTGGCTTTAGAAGTGGATTTCCTTGATACAAAGAGTAAGACAAGCACATAAGATCAGGAACTGAAGTATTCAGAGATGCTGGATATCAACAGGCCTAGGTATGGTCCCATGATTCTGGTACTGAGAGGAGAAAATACAAAAGAAAGACACATGGCCCTTTACAGTAAAATGTGAATAGAGCTCAAAGGGTTATTCTTTTTTTTTTTTTTTTTTAATATAAATTTATTTATTTTCATTGGAGGCTAATTACTTTATAATATTGTATGGGTTTTGCCATACATTGACATGAATCCACCATGGGTGTACATGTGTTCCCCACCTCCCTCCCCATGGGTTATTCTTTTAAAAAATGAATCTTTTAAATTTATCTTGGCTTAGAATATAAGAGAACTATAACAGTCCTTTGGGGAATAAATCTGCTAATTATGTCAGAGGGATTAACTGGAGTAACACTCTATGCATGTTTTCCCATGTTTGTTCCTAACATTTATTTTCCCATTTGAATGAGTCTGTGTGTGTTTGTGTGTGTGTTTCAACAGGCTAAAGCTATCATTGACCATATAACAGCACTGTCTTAATTTACTCTCCTTTTCTACACAATTGAAAGGAATAGATATATTGGACCAAATAGTATCATATTTTGAAGTATTTGCCCTCGGTTCTGAGCATTATATTCTGTATTTTAAACAATGATTTAGGAGAAGACAGCTCTGAAAAATATAGGGTCAAAGCAAGACAAAAAACTCATCTCAGAACAATGGTTGAAACCCAGTTTTACTTGAATAATGAACTAGAATATTGATGAAGATTACTTTACATTTTTAACACTTTTACCCCATGGTATATAACAAATTTATGTCAATTATAGTCCTAGTTCCAAAAGCTATTGGGTTATTTTAAAATGACCTGGCAGACATTTAAGATGTCTATGATTTATTTTATGATTATAATTTATTTTAAGATGCCCTTTGTGCAATAAAGTTTATTTAGGTTTAGTTAGGTTAGTTTTTATTCATTTTCAAGATAATACTATTGCAAAGGAGGATGCATTGGAAAGTCTTCTGATTAGACTCCAGAAGAAAAAATAAGCACACACATTTCTGGAAGAGACATATTAATAAAATGCTGAAAAACGTCTGAAGAACTATATTCTCTAGTGAGCTATGACCATCCAGAATACATATTAGTCTTTACAGACACTATAAAAAAGTTTAGAGATCTAATAGAAAGACTGTTTTGAATTATGGAATTCAAATACAACCTTTTATATTGTTAATCTTTCTTGAAGTATAAAGAGATGGGAATATAGAGAAAAAAACTATTTCATCTTAAATTTAGCCCTGTGTATTTTTTCTTTTTAACTCACCTGCCTTTTGTGGATACCTATGATTCATATAATATCTATGAACTATTATAGATGATACAAAATAACTGTTTGATTTAATTCTTATATATAGGAGTCTGTAGTATATATGAATTGGATATATAAGTAAAACATCATTTTTTAGGAAAATTCTGCAGAGAAAGCAAGCCATTAATCTTAAATTATGAATAACTCCATGATAAGAGGAATCGTGTTCACCTTGATTATTTCTATAGTTGAAGCATTTAACATAGTGCTTTATGCATTGAGGGTATTTAATGAGTATTTCTGGAAAATCAGGATGAAATTGATCAGCAATTTTTGGATGACGAGATTTTAGATGTCTTGGGAAGGATGACTGCAATTTGAATTGGAATGTACTGGAAAACCAGCTAAAAGCAATGTGGAAAAACTGAAAATTGAAGTGAACCTTGAAGAATGCATAATATTTGGATGAAAAAAGAATGGAATGTATATAGGTGTATGTTCCATCCATATACATTATATATATGTATGTACAATAAAAGTGTATGCTGATATGTGTGTATAGAAGCAATATAAAAAAATAAAAATGGCAGGTATAGACATGCTATAGAGAGAAAGGAAATTACTATGCAATAGTAACTAATCTTTTGGAAATTAAATAGAAAGTAAAGTTGAATAGGTTGGGAGAAACCAATAGATTGGAAAGTATTGTTCTTCTCTTTTAGACATTTAAGCTTTTTTGTAAAGTCAGTGAAGAATTCTCTACCCAATAAAACAGATTTCAATGATTTTAGTCCATCAAAAAAAGAGCCAAAGATGAATAAGATTTTTGCCCAAAACAGAAAGAATTGAATTGTCATTAATTAAAGTGGGAAAAGTTGAAGGAGAAGAAATTTTGGAGAGAAAATCAAGTGTTCATTTTTGGATCTATTAATTTGGAGATGCTATTAAACTAATTTAGATGAGGTTAGTTAAATAGAAATTTGCATAGTAAGTTCCAGAGATACAAATGTGGCTATTGCCAGTATAGAGATGAGATTAAACCATAAGGTTGAATCAGATCAGATCAGATTAGATGAGTCGCTCAGTCGTGTCCGAATCTTTGCAACCCCATGAATCGCAGCACGCCAGGCCTCCCTCTCCATCACCAACTCCCGGAGTTCACTCAGACTCACGTCCATCGAGTCAGTGATGCCATCCAGCCATCTCATCCCCTGCCATCCCCTTCTCCTCCTGCCCCCAATCCCTCCCAGCATCAGAGTCTTTTACAATGAGTCAATTCTTCGCATGAGGTGGCCAAAGTACTGGAGTTTCAGCTTTAGCATCATTCCTTCCAAAGAAATCCCAGAGCTGATCTCCTTCAGAATGGAGTGGTTGGATCTCCTTGCAGTCCAAGGGACTCTCAAGAGTCTTCTCCAACACCACAGTTCAAAAGCATCAATTCTTCGGCGCTCAGCCTTCTTCACAGTCCAACTCTCACATCCGTACACGACCACAGGAAAAACCATAGCCTTGACTAGACGAACCTTTGTTGGTAAAGTAATGTCTCTGCTTTTGAATATGCTATCTAGGTTGGTCATAACTTTCCTTCCAAGGAGTAAGTGCCTTTTAATTTTATGGCTGCAGTCACCATCTGCAGTGATTTTGGAGCCCAGAAAAATAAAGTCTGACACTGTTTCCACTGTTTCCCCATCTATTTCCCATGAAGTGACGGGACCGGATGCCATGATCTTTGTTTTGTAAATGTTGAGCTTTAAGCCAATTTTTTCACTCTCCACTTTCACTTTCATCAAGAGGCTTTTTAGTTCCTCTTCACTTTCTGCCATAAGGGTGGTGTCATCTGCATATCTGAGGTTATTGATATTTCTCCCGGCAATCTTGATTCCAGCTTGTGTTTCTTCCAGTCCAGCGTTTCTTATGATGTACTCTGCATATAAGATAAATAAACAGGGTAACAATATACAGCCTTGACGAACTCCTTTTCCTATTTGGAACCAGTCTGTTGTTCCATGTCCAGTTCTAACTGTTGCTTCCTGACTTGCATACAAATTTCTCAAGAGGCAGATCAGGTGGTCTGGTATTCCCATCTCTTTCAAAATTTTCCACAGTTTATTGTTATCCACACAGTCAAAGGCTTTGGCGCAGGCGACTGTGACGGGTGCGCTAAAGCACAGGGGGCTGCGACAGGCATGCTAAAGTGCAGCTGAGAGGAGCCACCCCACATCTGAGGTCAGGGGCAGAAGCCAGGAGGACCCCATGCCCGAAGGGCGGCGGACAAGAGGAGTTACCGCACGTCCAAGGTCAGGGGCAGCAGCCGAGAGTACCAGACTGCCATGGTGCAGGGACGGCCGAGAGGAGCTACCCGGAGTCCGAGGTCAGGAGGGGTGGCCAAGAGGAGTTATCCCATGTCCGACGTCAGGGGCGGCGGCCGAGAGTACCAGACTGCCACGGAGCAAGAACGGCCAAGAGGAGCTAACCGGCGTCCGAGGTCAGGGGCGGCAACAAGAGGAGTTACCCCATGTCTGAGGTCAGGGGTGGTGATGAGAGGAGATAGCCCACGCCCCAAGCCTGAGGCCAGGGGTGGTGGGCAGGAGGAGCTACCACACGCCCCCATGCTGGAGGCCAAGGGCAGTGGCTGGGAGGAGCAACCCCACGTCCAAGGAGCTGTGGCTGCGCGGGCACAGGAGAGCCTAGAGGAGCTATCCCACGTTGAAGGTCAGGAAGGGTGGTGGTGAGGAGATAATGGCTGTTCTTTGCTGGAGCAGCCATGAAGAGATACCCCATGCCCAAGGTAAGAGAAACCCAAGTAAGATGGTAGGTGTTGCAAGAGGGCATCAGAGGGCAAACACACTGAAACCATACTCACAGAAAACTAGTCAATCTAATCACACTAGGATCACAGCCTTGTCTAACTCAATGAAACTAAGCCATGCCCGTGGGGCAACCCAAGATGGGTGGGTCATGGTGGACAGGTCTGACAGAATGTGGTCCACTGGAGAAGGGAATGGCAAACCACTTCAGGATTCTTGCCTTGAGAACCCCGTGAACAGTATGAAAAGGCAAAATGATAGGATACTGAGAGAGGAACTCCCCAGGTCAGTAGGTGCCCAATATGCTACTGGAGATCAGTGGAGAAATAACTCCAGAAAGAATGAAGGGATGGAGCCAAAGCAAAAAGAATACCCAGCTGTGGATGTGACTGGTGACAGAAGCAAGGTCCGATGCTGTAAAGAGCAATATTGCATAGGAACCTGGAATGTCAGGCCCATGAATCAAGGCAAATTGAAAGTGGTCAAACAAGAGATGGCAAGAGTGAATGTCGACATTCTAGGAATCAGCGAACTGAAATGGACTGGAATGGGTGAATTTAACTCAGATGACCATTATATCTACTACTGCGGGCAGGGATTCCTCAGAAGAAATGGAGTGGCCATCATGGTCAACAAAAGAATCTGAAATGCAGTACTTGGATGCAACCTCAAAAACGACAGAATGATGTCTGTTCATATCCAAGGCAAATCATTCAATATCACAGTAATTCAAGTCTATGCCCCAACCAGTAAGGTTGAATAAAATTACTCAAAAAGTAAGAGTATTACAAAACAAAAGAGAAGAGGCTCAGGACTAACTTTCAGGGACCTCTAACTTTGAGGATTAAAGAAAATGGGAGGAATCTACAAAGAAAAATAAAGATGAGTAGCTTCAAAAATGAAGGGATCTGGAGAACCACATGTTTTAAGAATCATTTGCTGTTCTTAGGTCAAGCAAGTTAAGACTGGAGAATCAATCTTTGGACTTAGAATGGGGAGATCATTGTGGTAATGTTGGGGCCAGAATATGAATACAGTAGGTTTAAGAGAATAGGAAGAGATGAATTGAAGACAATGGGTATAAATAACTCTTTCAAGGAAATTCTTGGTTAATTTCCAATTAAAATGCGTGAATCATAAGTATAAACTATTAATAAAAATAATTGATAAAATAAAACTATAAAGAAACTAAGATCATGGCATCCAGTCCCATCATTTCATGGCAACAGATGGGGAAAAAGTGGAAGCAGTGACAGATTTAATTTTCTTGGGCTCGAAAAATCACGTCAGATGATGACTGAAGCTATGGAATTCAAAGATGCTTGCTCCTTGGAAGAAAAGCAATGACAAACCTAGACAGTATATTAAAAAGTAGAGACTTTGCTGACAAAGGTCCATATTGTCAAAGCTATGGTTTTTCCAGTAGTAATGTATAGATGTGAGACTTGGACCATAAAGAAGGCTGATGTTGTTGTTCAGTTGCTCAGTCGTGTCCAACTGTCTGCAACTCCATGGACTGCAGCACGGCGGGCTTCCCTGTCCTTCACCATCACCTGTAGCCTGCTCAAACTCATGTCCATTGAGTTAGTGATGCCATCAAACCGTCTTGTTCTCAGTTGTCCCCTCCCCTTCTCATTCTGCCTTCAGTCTTTCCCAGCATCAGGTTCTTTTCTAATGAGTCGGCTCTTCACATCATGTGGCCAAAGTATTGGAGCTTCAGCCTCAGCCTCAGTCCTTCCAATGATTATTCAGGACTTATTTCCTTTAGGATTAACTGGTTTGATCTCTTTGCTTTCTATGACTAGCAAAGATGGTGGAGTAGAAGGATGTCTGCTTATCTTCAGTGAGAACACCAAAGTTGCAACTATGTGCTGAACAACCATCGACAGAAGAATGTTGGATCCCACAAAAAAGAAATCCCATGTCCAAGGGTGAAGGAGAAGGAGAAACCCCAACAAGATTGCAGGAAGGGTGAAACTATGTTTAGAATCAGACTCCATACCTTCAGAGACACTCAGAGGGTGCAAACAAAAGCCTTGTGCTCACTAGGACCCAAAGAAAGGAGGAGTGATCCCACAAGAGACTGAGCCAGACTTGCCTTTGAGTGTCTGAGTGTTTCCTACGGAGGCACAGTTCAGCAGTGGCCTGCCGAGGGGACAAGGACTCTGGCTGAAGCAGACTGGGAGGCATGGCATCTGGCATAAGCCCTCTTGGAGGAGGTCGCCATTAGCCTTACCATAGGGCCACTGAGCAGACGACTCACAAACTGGGTATCAATGATATGAAATAAGTTCTTGCACTGTCACAAAAGTTCTAGTACATACAACAGATTTCCCAAACTGTGGATCTGGCAAAGGGACTGAGAACCCCCAGAGAATTTGATTTCAAAGGCCAGTAGGATTTGATTACAGAACTTCCACAGGACTGGGGAAACAGACTCTTGTAGGGCACAAACAAAATCTTGTGTGCACCAGGACTCGGAGAAAGGAGCAGTGACCCCACAAGAGACTGAGCCAGACTTGTCTGTGAGTGTCCATGAGTCTCCAGTGGGGGCATGTGTAGTAGTCAGGGGCACTGAATACAACAGCCCTGGGAGCTGCTGCATTCTGGCATAAGTCCTTTTGAAGGAGGTCACCATTGCCATCATTACCCCTACCACAGTTTGGCCTCAAGCCAAACTACAGGGAGGGAACACATCCCGACCCATTAGCAGAAAAATTGGATTAAAGATATACTGAGCATGGCCCCACCAACCCCATGCTCTCCACCCTCCCCCACCCCGCCCCCAGCAAGACCCAGCTTTCTCCACAGTCACTCCCTCCCATCAGGAAGCTTCCACAACCCTCTTATCTTCATCCATCAAAAGGCAGACAGAATGAAAACCACAACCACAGGACACTAGCCAAATGGATCACATGGATCACAGCCTTGTCTAAATCAGTGAAACTATTGGCCATGCCATATAGGGCCAGCCAAGATGGAAGGGTTGTGGTGGAGAGTTCTGACAAAACATGGTCCACTGGAGAAGGGAATGGCAAACCACTTCAGCATTCTTGCCTTGAGAACTTTTCATAAGCAGTATAAAAAGACAAAAAAGAAGTCTGAGAGCCAAAGAATTGAAGTTTTCAAACTGTGGTGCTGGAAAAGACTCCTGAGAGCCCCTTGGAAATCAAGAAGATCAAACCAGTCAATCTTAAAGGAAATCAACCCTGAATATTCATTGGAAGGACAGATATTGAAGCTGAAACTCCAATACTTTGGCCACCTGATGCAAAGAGCTTACTCACTGGAAAAGACCATGATTCTGGGAAAGATAGAAGGCAGAAGGTGAAGAGGGCAACAGAGGATGAGATGGTTGGATGGCATCACCAATTCAACTGACATGTATCTGAGCAAACTCAGGGAGATAGTGAAGGACAGGGAAGCCTGAGTGGGGTAGTCCATGGGGTTGCTAAGAGTCAGATATGACTTACAGCTGAACAATAGCTATATATAACATATCTCAATGTTTACCTTAAAATGAATGTTGTAACATAATGCACAAAAATCATTTAAAGAGCTTTACTTCCTTCTAAGGATGCTTGGGTTATTGATCAAAATAATTTTGAAAAAGAATTTTTTCTTTTGTCTTTGGACAAAAGAATATTTGAAATGTCCTTGCTTGGGACACACACAAATTATTTGAAATAGAAAATACCTGAGAGATCATCTCTACAGATTCATTCTGTAACATTTTCCCTCTACTATCTGATTCCTATTTACATGGCACTCATAATTACTGAAGAAGCATTCAGGAGCTCAGTTAATTTAAAAAATTATCTTAATGCAGATGAATGAATAAAAGGCAATTTTAAGTGTCTTAATTCCCAGTTCTCAGGTCTACCAATACTTCTGAGAATGTGGATATTAAAATAACTGAGTCCACAGAAGAATTTTCCAGATATCTCACAAATAATGACCAGCATGACATTATGAATATTTGGAAATGCAGGGTAGTTACCTTCTCAGCACTGCTCTGTTCTCAGATTTCCTAGAACCACAAAGGGAAGATTTGGAGAAGGAAGTCGAAATATCCACAGACGTTTTAATTCTATATAGATAGAACTGCTGACAAAAAAATGGTTATGAAAATATAAAATATTTTACCTCATCAGCACAAGTATACATAAGCAAGCTTAATAATATTTTCATAAGATTCTCTAATTTTAGTATGTATATATAATTATATAAATATAAATATATATATACACATATAATTTGTATCTTCTTGTCAAACATATTAATTTTCATTGTATGCCATGGCTTTAAGAAACATACATTTGTAAAATGAATATATACATCTTGTAATTTCCATTCTCACCTACCTCCCTCATTCTATTTTTAAACAGAGCATATTATCTATTCTTTGATTTTGTTAATTCTTATATATTGATATTCTGAATTGTAATATGCATTTTGAAACTAGATTGGAATTTGCTAAAAATAGCATTTTAATATCTTTTGCAGTTCCTCAAGCATCTGTCAGATATCTTATTGCATGCAGATTTTACTCCAGAGCCATATATAACATTTCTTTTGATTGACATGAAAGATTTTATACTTAATTCGAAGTCATTTCATTATTAACTTGATGCATTTTGAAAATCTGGAATTAAATGAATAGTTTTATATTCGGTTTTAATATTCTTCACCCTTTATTACAGTAGCTGAGGACTAATATTTGCATGTAATTTAAAACTTGCTTAATATGTTTTGCAATTTCATTTTGTGTTTTACCATGGATCTGTAATGCCAAGTCAAGTGGGCCTTAGGAAGCATCACTATGAACAAAGCTAGTGGAGGTGATGGAATTCCAGTTGAGCTATTTCAAATCCTAAAAGATGATGCTGTGAAAGTGATGCACTCAATATGCCAGCAAATTTGGAAAACCCAGCAGTGGACACAGGACTGGAAAAGGTCAGTTTTAATTCCAATCCCAAAGAAAGGCAGTGCCAAAGAATGCTCAAACTACCGCAAAATTGCACTCATCTCACATGCTAGCAAAGTAATGCTCAAAATTCTCCAAGCCAGGTTTCAACAATATGTGAACTATAAAATTTCAGATGTTTCAGCTGGATTTAGAAAAGCAGAGGAATCAGAGATAAAATTGCCAACATCTGTTGTATTACTGAAAAAAATGAGAGAGTTCCAGAAAAACAACTACTTCTGTTTTATTGACTATGACAAAGCCTTTGACTGTGTGGATTACAACAAATTGTGGAAAATTCTTCAAGAGATGGGAATATCAGACCACCTTAGCTGCTTCCTGAGAAATCTATATGCAGGTCAAGAAGCAACAGTTAGAACTGGACATAGAACAACAGACTAGTTCCAAATCAGGAAAGGAGTACGTCAAGGCTGTATATTGTCACCCTGCTTATTTAACTTATATGCAGAGTATATCATGAGGAATGCGGACTATATGAAGCACAAGCTGGAATCAAGATTGCCAGGAGAAATATCAATAACCTCAGATATGCAGATGATACCACTCTTACAGAAGAAAGCGAAGAAGAACTAAAGAGCCTCTTGATGAAATTGAAAGAGGAGAGTGAAAAAATTGGCTTAAAATTCAACATTCAGAAAACTAAGATCATGGCATCTGGTCCCATCACTTTGTTGCAAATAGATTGGGAAACAATGGAAACAGTGAGAAAATTTATTTTTGGGGGGCTCCAAAACCCTGCAGATGGTGACTGCAGCCATGAAATGAAAAGAAGCTTACTCCTTGAAAGAAAAGTTATGACCAACCTAGACAGCATGTTATAAAGCAGAGCTGTTACTTTGTCAACAAAGGTCTGTCTAGTCAAAGCTAAGGTTTTTCCAGTGGTCATGTATGGATGTGAGAGTTGGACTATAAAGAAAGCTGAGCACCAAGAATTTATGGTTTTGAACTGTGGTGTTGAAGAAGACTCTTGAGAGTCCCTTGGACTCCAAGGAGATCCAACCAGTCCATCCTAAAGGAAATCATCCCTGAATATTCATTGGGAGGAATGATGTTGAAGCGGAAACTCCAATACTTTGACCACCTGATGCAAAGAACTGACTCACCAGAAAAGGCCCTGATGCTGGGGAAGATTGAAGGTGGGAGAAGAAGGGACAACAGAGGATGAGATGGCTCGATGGCATCACCGACTTATGAGTTTGAGTAAGCTCTGGGAGTTGGTGATGGACAGGGAAGCCTGGCGTGCTGCAGTCCATGAGGTCACGAAGAGTCAGACATGACTGAGCTACTGAACTGAAGTGATGAATCTGAAACCTTTAGGCAAATTCTAGCTAATACCTCTTTCAGAGACTCCTTAATACCATGGAAAGAGAAATATAAATTCTTCTAATTATTACAGAACACTTTTGAAAACAACAATCTAACTGATAGGTAATAGTAGAATAGATTTTTTTTTTTTTAACACTTTAAGGGTTTAATATAGCTTGAAGACTTCACTCTGGCTATAATGTAGCAGCTTGTACCAGACCTGCCCTTCTACATGTAACCATAAGTCTAAGCAAACTGTATGAGCCAACCGTTTTTTAAGATCTTTGAGATAAGGTGAAAACAGGAGACAAGTCTACATTTGCAAAGACTGATTGGGGCACATTCCCTACTACAGCACAAGAAGAAGAAAAAGTCAAGGCAAAACATGGTGGCCTCATTGAACAGAGACTGAAGTGGCTGGTGTTTGTAAGGCAGGGTGTTAGGAAGGATGGAGCTATGCCGAGAGGAGCATCAGAAGTGTATGAGAGGCCTATTGCAAGCTCTTGGCCAAAGTACAGGGTAGATCTCTATGTGTCCCATCCAGCAGTAGTTGCTGGTGGCTTGATAGAAGAACAGAGATATCAGAGGTTGTTAGTGTTTCATACTGTGGAGAGACCCTGCAGAGCCCCACAGGCATTTAGTTGAGATCCCAGACCCCTTTGGAGAACAGGCAACCCACCACTGTATGAACAGGACTAATGACAAACCTCTGACAATTTCAAAGAATAAAACCAAATCTAACATGATTGAAAAAAGTAGAGAGTAATTTAACTACTTTGGAAGGAATGATGCTAAAGCTGAAACTCCAGTTCTTTGGCTACCTCATGAGAAGAGTTGACTCATTGGAAAAGACTCTGATGCTGGGAGGGATTGGGGGCAGGAGGAGAAGTGGGCGACAGAGGCTGAGATGGCTGGATGGCATCACTGACTCTATGGACGTGAGTCTGAGTGAACTCCGGGAGTTGGTGATGGACAGGGAGGTCTGGCGTGCTATGATTCATGGGGTCGCAAAGAGTCGGACACGACTGAGCAACTGAAGTGAACTGAACTGAACTGAACAACAAAATCAACAGACTGTAAAAAAAAGCCTTAAAGAGTCAACATAATCCACACTCTTTACTATGTTCAGCATGTAAAAAAAAAAAAAAAAAAGACCTAAAACGCTTAGAAAATTCTATTAGAAGGAAAAACTTAATTGAAAATCAGCAAACCATTAGCCAGATTAATCAAGAAACAGAGGGAGAAAAATCAAATCAATAAAATTAGAAATGAAAATGGAGAGATCACAACAGACAACATAGAAATACAAAGGATCATAAGAGACTACTATCAACAATTATATGCCAATAAAATGGACAACTTGAAAGAAATGGACAAATTCTTAGAAAAGTATAACTTTCCAAAACTGAACCAGGAAGAAATAGAAAATCTTAACAGACCCATGACAAGCACGGAAATTGAAACAATAATCAGAAATTTCCAGCAAACAAAAGCCCAGGTCCAGACGGCTTCACAGCTGAATTCTACTAAAAATTTAGAGAAGAGCTAACATCCATCCTACTCAAACTCTTCCAGAAAATTTCAGAGGAAGGTAAATTTCCAAACTCATTCTATGAGGCCACCATCACCCTAATACCAAAACCTGACAAAGATGCCACAAAAAAAGAAAACTACAGGCCAATATTACTGTTGAACATAGATGCAAAAATCCTTAACAAAATTCTAGCAATCAGAATCCAACAACACATTAAAAAGATCATACACCATGACCAAGTGGGCTTTATCCCAGGGATGCAAGGATTCTTCAATGTACACAAATCAATCAGTGTAATACACCACATTAACAAATTGAAAAATAAAAGTCATATGATTATCTCAATAGATGCAGAGAAAGCCTTTGACAAAATTCAACATCCATTTATGATAAAAACTCTCCAGAAAGCAGGAACAGAAGGAACATTCCTCAACATAATAAAATTTATATATGACAAACCCACAGTAAACATTATCCTCAATGGTAAAAAATTGAAAGCATTTCCCCTAAATTCAGGAACAAGACAAAGGTGCCCACTTTCACCACTACTATTCAACATAGTTTTAGGAAGTTTTGGCCACAGTAATCAGAGCAGAAAAAGAAATAAAAGGAATCCAAATTGGAAAAGAAGAAGTAAAACTTTCACTGTTTGCAGATGACATCATCCTGTACATAGAAAACCCTAAAGACTCCACCAGAAAATTACTAGAGGTAATTAATGAATATAGTAAAGCTGCAGGATATAAAATCAACACACAGAAATCCCTTGCATTCCTGTACACTAATAATGAGAAAATAGAAAGAGAAATTAAGGAAACTATTCCATTAACCTTTGCAACAAGAAGAATAAAATACTTAAGAATATATCTACCTAAAGAAACTAAAGACCTATATATCAGTTCAGTTCAGTTTAGTTCAGTTGCTCAGTCATGTCCAACACTTTGCGACCCCATGAATCACAGCACGCCAGGCCTTCCTGTCCATCACCAACTCCTGGAGTTCACTCAGACTCACGTCCATGGAATCAGTGATGCCATCCAGCCATCTCATCCTCTGCCGTCCCCTTCTCCTCCTGCCCCCAATCCCTCCCAGTGTCAGAGTCTTTTCCAATGAGTCAACTCTTTGCTTGAGGTGGCCAAAGTACTGGAGTTTCAGCTTTAGCATCATTCTTTCCAAAATAATCCCAGGGCTGATCTCCTTTAGGATGGACTGGTTTGATCTCCTTGCAGTCCAAGGGACTCTCAAGAGTCTTCTCCAACACCACAGTTCAAAAGCATCAATTCAGAAAACTATAAAACACTGGTGAAAGAAATCAAAGAGGACACTAATAGATGGAGAAATATATCGTGTTCATGGATCGGAAGAATCAATCTAGTGAAAATCAGTATACTACCCAAAGCAATCTATAGATTCAAGACAATCCCTATCAAGCTACCAACGGTATTTTTCACAGAGCTAGAACAAATAATTTCACAATTTTTATGGAAATACGAAAAACCGCGAATAGCCAAAGCAATCTTGAGAAAGAAGAATGGAACTGAAGGAATCAACCTGTCTGACTTCAGGCTCTACTACAAAGCCACAGTCATCAAGACAGTATGGCCCTGGCACAAAGACAAAAATATAGACCAATGGAACAAAATAGAAAGCCCAGAGATAAATCCACGCACCTATGGACACCTTATCTTTGACAAACGAGGCAAGAATATACAATGGAGAAAAGACAATCTCTTTAACAAGTGGTGCTGGGAATGAAACTAGAACACTTTCTAATACCATACACAAAAAATAAACTCAAAATGGATTAAAGATCCAAAAGTAAGACCAGAAATTATAAAACTCCTAGAGGAAAACATAGGTAAAACACTCTCTGACATAAACCCCAGCAGGATCCTCTATGACCCATCTCCCAGAATATTGGAAATAAAAGCAAAAATAAACAAATGGGACCTAATTAAAAGTAAAAGTTTCTGCACAACAAAGGAAACTATAAGCAAGGTGAAAAGACAGCCTTCAGAATGGGAGAAAATAATAGTAAATGAAGCAACTGACAAAGAATTAATCTGAAAAATATACAAGCAACTCCTGCAGCTCAATTCCAGAAAAATAAATAACCCAATCAAAAAAAGGGCCAAAGAACTAAACAGACATTTCTCCAAAGAAGACATACAGATGGCAAACAAACACATGAAAAGATTCTCAACATCACTCATTATCAGAGAAATGCAAATCAAAACCACTATGAGGTACCATTTCATGCCAGTCAGAATGGCTGCTATCCAAAAGTCTACAAGCAATAAATGCTGGAGAAGGTGTGGAGAAAATGGAACCCTCTTACACTGTAGGTGGGAATGAAAGCTAGTATGGCCATTATGGCGAACAGTGTGGAGACTTCTTAAAAACCTGGAAATAGAACTGCCATATGACCCAGCAATCCCACTGCTGGGCATACACATTGAGGAAACCAGAATTGAAAGAGACACATGTACCCCAATGTTCATCACAGCACTGTTTATAATAGCCAGAATATGGGAGCAACCTAGATGTCCATCAGCAGATGAATGGATAAGAAAGCTGTGGTACACATACACAATGGAGTATTACTCAGCCATTAAAAAGAATACATTTGAATCAGTTCTAATGAGGTGGATGAAACTGGAGCCTATTATACAGAATGAAGTAAGCCAGAAAGAAAAACACCAATACAGTATACTAATGCATATATATTGAATTTAGGAAGATGGTAATGATAACCCTGTATGTGAGACAGCAAAAGAGACACAGATGTAAAAACCATTCTTTTGGACTCTGTGAGAGAGGGCGATGGTGGGATGATTTGGGAGAATGGCATTGAAACATATATAATGTCATATGTGAGATGAATCGCCAGACCAGGCTTGATGCATGATACAGGGTGCTCAGGGCTGGTGCACTGGGATGACCCAGAGGGATGGTATCGGGAGGGACGTGGGAGGGGGGTTCAGGATGGGGAACACATGTAAACCCGTGGCAGATTCATGTTGATGTATGGAAAACCAATACAATACTGTAAAGTAATTAGCCTCCAATTAAAATAAATACATTTATATTTTAAAAAAAAAGGAAAATGAGCAAAAAGCCTGAATAGACACATTCTTTCTGAAAGAATATTCTTGAATATCCAATCAGAACTTTAAATATACCTAGCATAATTATTCAGCAAGAAAATGCAAGATAAAATCATAATTAAATATCATTTAATACTACTTAGAATGGCTAAAGTTAAAAAGATGAAAATGTCAAATTTGTTGGAAACTGGATTGTTTATACATTGTTAGTGGGAATACAAAGGGGTATAACTGTCCATATTGGAGAATTGCTGTGTAGTTTCTTGTGAAGTTAACCATTCATCTATTATATAACACAAAAATTCTATGGACATGTCCAGGAAAAAAGGAAATGTATCTTCAATTTAATATTGATACACAGATGTTTGTAAAAGCTTTCGCTCAATAGCTAAAATCAAAAAACCCAAAACATTTACTAACTGGAGAATAAATAGGTAAATTGAGGAATACTGCTTTAAAAAATGAACACAAAGCCATGGATGTGTTAGGGAAATCTGTTACCATCCTTGAGGGAGTAAGAGGCTAGAGAATCACAGGGCAAACAACTAGAAGGAGGCTTTTCATACTGGGGCATGGGACCATGATCCCCAGGAGAAGGGATATGAAAAAATGTACTCCTTCCAAATTGACTTGGCTTTCTGCCAGGAGAAAATTTTCATTCTGTGGTACAGAGAGTAAAGAATCAAACTGAGCTTGGCAGTTTTGCTGAGTTGAGGAGATAAAGGTCAGAATTTTAGAGATCAAGAAGACTAAAATTTGTAGGGTCACTTGGCAAAAGGGAGTTACAGAAAGAAAGGGGTGTAGAAATCTGCAGAGGTGTTCCCTTAATGTTTGAATCTATGCATGCTTAAGATAATCCTCCACAGACAGGAAAAAAACAACTTCCAGAAAAGAATAATTTCCGAGGGAGGCAAAAGTATAAATTGAGCAATTTTACAGAATAGGATTAAAGGTATATTAGAGTCTGCAAATGAAAACATTTTTGAAGAAATCCATCAATCTAGATTTCTAAACTCCACGAAGTACTTTTCAAATATGAAAGTCAACTATAAATGCTTTCAAAGAAAAATAAAGCTGAAAGAATTCACTGTCAGCCATCTACACTACAAGAAATGTTTGTTTGTTTGTTTTAAAGTTCTTCAAGCAGAAGAAAAATAATACCAGATAGAAAGGTGAATCTACATAAAGGTCGAGAGAAAGTGGAAATAGTAAATATGTTGATAGGATAAATAAAAGAGACTTTTGCATTATTTTTAAAGTATCTTAAAAGATAACTGATAACAAAAGCAGAAATAGAGACACAGATATAGAGAACAAACACATGAATACTAAGGGGTGAAGGGGGCTGGGATGAACTGGGAGACTGGGATTGATGTATATACACTACTGATACTATGTACAAAACAGATAACTAATG
The DNA here is from genome assembly GCF_055505025.1 of Bos grunniens. Lineage (NCBI taxonomy): Eukaryota > Metazoa > Chordata > Mammalia > Artiodactyla > Bovidae > Bos > Bos grunniens. The sequence goes on along the minus strand of NC_141176.1, from coordinate 1,498,473 downwards.
AAAACTGAGGGGCTTCCCTGATGGCTCAGTCATAAAGAATCTGCTTGCAATGTAGGAGATGTGGGTTTGATCCCTGGGTCAGGAAGATACCCTGGAGAAGGAAATGACAACTCACCCCAGTATTCTTACTTGGGAAATCCCATGGACAGAGTTGCCTGGCAGGCTACAGCCCATGGGGTTGCAAAGAATGAGAAATGCCTTAGTGGCAAAAACAACAACAATGATAGCTGACTGTAAAATACATGCAACTCTACTCAGTGCCTTGTGGTAAATTAAATGGGAAGGCAGTCCAAGGAAGAGGGGATATATGTATATGTTTGGCTGATTCACTTTGCAGTACAGCAGAAACTAACACAACATTGCAAAACAACTATACTACAAAATAAGATAATTGATAGTTAAAAGCATAAATAGCCATGTAAAACAGTGTTGGGTTTTTAGTATTCATCTTCATTAATTTCCTCCTGAATGTGCACAACTGTTACACTGGCTCAAAGATACAGTTCTTATCAGTTACTCCACAGGAACAAATTAGGTTTTTGCTGCCTGTCCCATCTTGTTCCAGGCAAGACATGATTACTATATAGTGACACAGTGAAAATGGGGTCAAAGGTTTTAGAGAGTAGCTTGACACTTGGTGGATAGGCGATGAATAAAATGGGTTTTCTCTGCTTATGATGAGGAAAAGGATTAATTAATGCTCTGTTAGGAGATGGAGAGTCGATATGAACAAATCCTCTGTTCAATAGTCTTGTGTAGAACCTTGCATTTAAGATCTGTGAATTTCAGTGCATACAAACTTTAATTTAACAAAAAAGTAGCTAGGAAACAAAACTGAAAGCTTTATTTTTATATTTTAAAGTAAATAAGTATTTCTATCTAATGGCTAATGAGGAGAATTTGTGGGATTATATAAGAATTTTTTATTTTATTCAGTCATAAAATACATTATTTGTATATTTCTCATTCTTCTTGTTGATTCTGCCTCCTTGATTGGCATTTTAAATATTTGCAAAGATTACTGTGTCTCTTACCGTACAGAAAATCATAGGTTTTGAACATTCTTGTGACAAAACAGCCATTGAAATATGAAATAAGTCACAACAATAAAAGTAATTTTAATTAATAATTTTTATAAATTTGGATTAACAATCTTCTATTAAAGGCATCATGGGTCAAAAAGAAGAGTGGGGTGTGAAGTCTTGACTTTGACCTTTGCCTTCGTTATTTTCTATTAGTGTGTCACTGGATGAGCAACTTCTCTAGATCTCATTTTCTTATCAGCAAAATTGAGATTATATTCCTAATCTCATAAAGTTTTGTGAAGAATATGTGGAAGTACAAATATGTGTATATAAAGCAGAACAAAAATATGACTAATGCATAAATCAACTGGAGCCCATTGATCCATATAATCTGAACTGTTATATACACAGATATTTTTTTAATCTGAGTTTTTCTGTTGAAGTTTAGGCCTTCATAACATCTTCTTTACTGTTTTAATAATCAATCTATTTCTTTATGTCTAGCCTTCTCCCATGTTCTACCCTCCATCATGCTCTCAGATAGACATAAAAAGTCTGTATAAATTGTATTTTGGAAATATACAGTTTCAACCATGTCATATCAATAGTAAAAGTATCATTCCCGCTGGCTTCTCAGTAAGTTCTGGAGAAAGACCCAGTTCTCTCATTCTCATGGTATATATGAGTTCAATTCCACCTTTCCACCTTTCTAGCCTTCCCTTCTACCGTCCCCACCTCTCCATAGAACTGTTTCATGGCATGCTATTTTTTCCTCTGTGCTTTTTCATAAGATGCTTTTAAAAAAAATGTCTCCTCTGTTTCTTGTGCACTGGACAAATCCTAAATATGTTTTAATATTCAGAACCAAGGTAATTCCAATGAAGACTTACCTAATCTTCCCTTTATTTGGAGGAAAAGTTAAAAATGACTTCATCGATGCCCAATATAATACCTTGTACATATCTCTATTATTTTGTATTTTGTATTAAATTTTCTTACTTATCTGCCCCCATAGCACTTTCTGAGTGTGTGAGTGTGAGTCTTCACTATGCTCTTTGTTTCAGCATCATTTATAGAGTGTCACACACACATGTGGTATGTTCTCAGTAAACATTTGATGCATGAGTGGGTGAATAGCTAGAAAATGTATATATCAGATTTTGTTTCAGTTAAGTAGTTTGTTTCTAGTTAATAGACTAATCATTTCTGTTCATAACACACTTTTTAAAACATTTTAGAAATAATGAGAAATCTGTTTATCAGATCATTAACTAGAGAAAAATCTTTGAAGGCATACTGTTTCTAAAGAGGGAGATGTTTGCTGAGACTAGGAGATAAAGAAGATTACTATTTTCAGTTATTATATCCTTTCCTTTCTTCATGATTGTTTGGTCAAAATTATCTGCTAGATTGTATCTGGAAGTCAATTAGGTAGATGCCAACTGACAAAGCTCACCTCAGTCACAACATCCTTTTTCAGAGGGTACTGTAGAAGCCAAGTTGTCTAGGAAGAAAGTCTCTATTGCTGGACAAAACCAAATTGCTCTTCTTATTTCATGGACTTTAAATATTTAAAGTTACTGATTTCCATGAGGAACATTTTTGACTCCCAAGAGTATCATTATGCAATGACAATGAAAAACTAAACTCCATTTAAAGCTCCTTAGCTCCTTTGGCTTTATTTTAAAACCTCATTCATTTTAAATATAGGAGGAACAGATACAGCAGGCCTAAATTAGGAGAGCCTGACTCATGGATGGCTAATGTGTATCTGGAGAGCACAGCTTATCTCCAGCTTATAAGCACAGCTTATCTTATGTCTGTCAGACATCCCTGGACAATATCATTACACTTTTCTTTTGGGTGCAGACTAGTTTATTCAAAATTCTTCATAACCCCAATCAGCCACCATCAATCATTCTCCAATGGAAAGTAGAATGACAATCTTTTGTCATCCAGAGAAATTATCAAGAGATAATCACCCCTTCCTATAGCACAAAATTATGCAATTTACAGATTGTAGTTACCAGAGTCATGCCATGGGCCACATAAGCTATACTAAGATTACTGACTCCTAACCAAGGCTATCTGGTTTCAAATCTAGCCTATGACTAGGTTGTGTGACCTTGAGATTGTGTAAGTTCATTTGCAGCATTTGGAATAATACTATATACCTCATAGGAATGCCGATGGAAATCTATGAATTGATATTTCTAAATAGAAGATAATTATTTCTTCTATTTCTATTTCTTTCTATATTAGTAAGCATTGGATAAGTGTTTGTTAAATAAGATTATCAGTTCTAGCTTTTAAGATCTCTCTAAGTCATGACTTTCCTGAAGATAACCACTCTTGGATTGAGAAGACAAGGTGATGGATTTTTTTTTTTTTTTTTGTATTATAGAACCCATGTAAATTTATATCTTTAGAACATACTTTAAATAAAATCTCTTTGTGAAATGAATTCCAAAAAATGTCATCAATTGGCAGATGTCCAGTTATTTCAATAAAAGTGATTAAAGGACTGAAGAAAATAATATTTTAAAATGACACTTGAAAGCTAAACACTTTTGAAAAGAGCTGCATTCATTAGTGTATGGACAAAGAAAATGTGGTGAAGTTGAATTAAGGAAAAATATCAAATGTCAGGAAAGAAATACATCTAAGTAATCTATTAGGCTATGTAGTTGAATCCATTCCTCAAGCAGCACACAATCTTCTAGCATTTAAATACATTGTAATGTTAATGGCACAATTGCACTCATCTCACACGCTAGTAAAGTAATGCTCAAAATTCTCAAAGCCAGGCTTCAGGAATACATGAACCGTGAACTTCCAGTTGTTCAAGCTGGTTTTAGAAAAGGCAGAGGAACCAGAGACCAAATGGCCAACATCCACTGGATCATCGAAAAAGCAAGAGAGTTCCAGAAAAACATCTATTTCTGCTTTATTGACTATGCCAAAGCTTTTGACTGTAGATCACAATAAACTGTGGAAAATTCTGAAAGAGATGGGAATACCAGAACACCTGACCTGCCTCTTGAGAAACCTATATGCAGGTCAGGAAGCAACAGTTAGAACTGGACATGGAATAACAGACTGGTTCCAAATAGGAAAAGGAATACGTCAAGGCTGTATATTGTCACCCTGCTTATTTAACTTCTATGCAGAGTACATCATGAGAAATGCTGGGCTGGAAGAAGCACAAGCTGGAATCAAGATTGCTGGGAGAAATATCTATAACCTCAGATACGTAGATGACACCACCCTTATGGCAGAAAGTGAAGAGGAACTTAAAAGCCTCTTGATGAAGGTGAAAGAGGAGAGTGGAAAAGTTGGCTTAAAGCTCAACATTCAGAAAATGAAGATCATGGCATCTGGTCCCATCACTTCATGGGAAATAGATGGAGAAACAGTGGAAACAGTGTCACACTTTATTTTTCTGGGCTCCAAAATCACTGCAGATGATGACTGCAGCCATGAAATTAAAAGACACTTGATCCTTGGAAGAAAAGTTATGACCAACTTAGATAGCATATTGAAAAGCAGAGACATTACTTTGCCAACAAAGGTCCATCTAGTCAAGGCTATGGTTTTTCCAGTGATCATGTATGGATATGAGAGTTGGACTGTAAAGACAGCTGAGTGCTGAAGAATTGATGCTTTTGAACTGTGGTGTTGGAGAAGACTCTTGAGAGTCCTTTGGACTGCAAGGAAATCCAACCAGTCCATTCTGAAGGAGATCAGCCCTGGGATTTCTTTGGAAGGAATGATGCTAAAGCTGAAACTCCAGGACTTTGGCCACCTCATACTTAGAATTGACGCATTGGAAAAGCCTCTGATGCTGGGAGGGATTGGGGGCAGGAGGGGAAGGGGATGACAGAGGATGAGATGGCTGGATGGCATCACTGACTTGATGGACGTGAGTCTGAATGAACTCTGGGAGTTGGTGATGGACAGGGAGGCCTGGCCTGCTGCTAATCATGGGGATGCAAAGAGTCGGACACGACTGAGCAACTGAACTGAACTGAACTAAATGTTAATGATATTGGAGTAATTTAGAAGTAGGAGATTTTCCTTTTTTCAAAAAAGTTATTTTTTGGGACTGTTCTGGCTCTTCGTTGCTGTGCACAGGCTTTCTCTAATTGCGATGAGCACAGACTACTCTCTAGTTGTGGTGAATGAACTTCTCAATCCAATGGCTTCTCTTTTGCAGAACACAGGTTCTAAGGGCATGCAGGCTTCAGTTGTTGTGACTTGTAGTCTCAGTAGTTGCCCTGAGGCATGTGGAATCTTCCTGGATCAGGGGTCGAACCCATGTCCTCTGCAATGGTAGGTGGGTTATTAACGACTGGACCACCAGGGAAGTCCCAGATATTTTCCTTTTTGTTATGATATATTCCCTTATATTTTTGTAATTGTTCAGTCACCAAATTGTATCCAACTCTTTGTGACCCCATGGACTACAGCATGCCAGACTTCTCTGTCCCTTACCATCTTCCTTAGTTTGCCCAGGTTCATGTCCAATGAATCAGTGATATCATCCAACTATCTCATCCTCTGTCACCCTCTTCTCCTTCTGCTTTTAATCTTTCCCACCATTGGGGTCTTTTCCAGTGAGTCAACTCTTAGCATTAGGTGGCCAGAGTATTGGAGCTTCAGCTTCAGCATCATTCCTTCTAATGAATATTCAGGGATGGTTTCCTTTAAGATTGACTGATTTGATCTCATTGCTTTCCAAGGGACTCTCATGAGTCTTCTCCAGCACCACAGTTCAAAAGCATCAGTTCTTCAGCACTCTGAGTTCTTTACTGTCCAGCTCTCACATCTGTGCATGACTACTGGAAAGGCCATAGCCTTGACTATATAGACTTTGCTGGCCAAAGTGAGGTCTTTGATTTTTAAAACACTGCCTAGATTTGCCATAGCTTTACTGCCAAGAGACAATCGTCTTCTAATTTCATGGGTGCAGTAACAATCCACAGTGATTTAGAACCCAAGAAGAGGAAACATGTCACTGCTTTCCACCATTTCCTCTGCTATTTGTCATGAAGTGATTGAACTGGATGACATCTTAGTTTTTTTAATATTGAGTTTTAAGTCAGCTCTTTCACTCTTTTCCTTCACCCTCATTAAGAGGCTCTTTAGTTCCTCTTCACTTTCTGCCATTAGACAGCTCTCATCCACATATCTGAGGTTGTTTGCTATTTCTCCTGGCAGTCTTGATCCCCTTCATGGATCACTGCCTTGTTGTGGTGAAGGTACTTGTGTAACTCAATGAAACTATGAGTCATGCTGCATAGGGCCACCCAAGATGGACAGGTCATAATGGAGAGTTCTGACAAAATGTGATCCACTGGAGGAGAAAATGGTAAACCATTCCAGTATATTAGCCATGAGAACCCCATGAACTGTGTATTTCTTATATTAGGTACTCAGTAAGTATTTGCATATTTGTTGACTCTTTTAGAGTTTGGCATCTGAGTTCATGTATAGCCTTTGAGCAAAAGTAGGCAGATTGAATAAAAGTAGCAGAGAGAGCACTCTGAAAAGGGTTTAAATTTTTTCTAACTCAATTTGTTTAAATTTTGGTCTCTTAGGAATCCAGGTGTCAAAAGAGTTTCCATAATAGTTGTGAGAATTAAAAATGATTATTTTAAAATTCAAGAATGAAGGCAATATGGAAAGAACAGCTAAGGAAATGAATTGTAGACCTACTGTTTAGGCTTCAAGGAATATAAAAAATGTTGTAGGAAACCTTTTCAGTAGCAGAATTTTTGAGATTTTGACCCATGGATAGAATGAGAAGGAATTTGAATAGTCTTTTCAGTATCACTTAATAGTGCTGAAGTTTATTTAATTGCTAATACACTATTGAAGTATATGCCAATATAAAATACACAATTTTATTTCCATTATAGATTTCTTTGGTCTGTACTGTGGCCTTTTGGGGGCACTTGTTTTTTAAATAAATAAACACATATTTTAGAAAGTACTTTTATGATTGATTTTCAGACAAGGTCAAATGGCCTTAACCAAGGATTACCTTGAATTCCAAACATACATTTTCACAAGTATTTATTATTTTCAATAATTAGCTTTGTAAATGCACTATTTTCATGGATTTAGTATAGTCTTTTAAGTTAGGATTTTTAAGTTCTTTAAACTTATTTGCTCTGCTACCACCTCTGAATGAAAATATTTCAGAAGAGAATAAACCCTTCAGCTTAATAAAAACTCTGTATGTGCATGCTAAGTGGCTTCAGTTGTGTCCAACTCTTTATTACCCTATGAACTGTAACCTGTCAGGCTCCCCTGTCCATGGGATTCTCCAGGCAAGAGTATTAGAGTGGGTTGCTGTTTCCTCCTCCAGAGAATCTTCCTGACCCAGGGATTGAACCCATGTCTCTTATGTTTTCTTCACATGGAGGAGGTTTCTTTATCACAAACAACACCTCCACTATTACCCTAACTGTAAGAAGCTGAGTTCTGGAGAAATAGATGCTAAGACACCATTATACATATTAAGAGATTTTTTAGGTGAAATGCTTGTAAGCCAAGATGGGGAAGGAAATAAGAGAGGCTAAGAAAACATTAGACTGTGGTGCAGGTGTGATCTTGTGAAGAAGAGAAATTAAGAAGGAAATCTACATGTAAGAGTCTTAAGCTGCAGTACTATTTAGATAGGATTCAACTAGGTGAATGGTAGGTTTGTCAATCTACCTCACTGACCCAAGCCACAAGCCAAAACCTTCCATTGAAAGAGTCCCCATCCCTCAGGCATAGGTCTGCCTTAACAGGCTTGCCATGTTCCATCGTTAGCCGGGAGGATCACTGGAAAGGTAGCCTCAGTGCGAAGAGATAATTCAGAGCATAGTGGCTGGTGCTGTGGGTCAATTATGCTTCCATGGAGGGCATCTTTAATGGTCATCATCAACTTCCAGGTTGAAAATCTCCATCGCCAGGGGAGGATTAGAGTCATTATTTATGTCTATTTGCACCTCATCCTTATGAAATATACAAATAACATTTATGGATCAATTATTTCTTATCAGGGGCTTTTATGTATCTAATCATTCACATTTACAGTAAATATAAATATACCCATATTAATGATAAAAGAATTGAAGCTTAGAGATCCTTCCCTCTTTGGATAATACCTCTGGCTCTTATCTTTCATTTTTTATTAAAAGTTTTCTGTGAATGTTATTTCTGAAAATTACCCTCTCTTGTTATCAAAGAAATGGTCTCTGCTAATACAACAATAGATGTTAATGGGCACACTCCATTTCCTGACAAAAGGTTCTTTTATGTCTGAGAGGCTTTTGAATAGGAGAGGCACATGCATGATTACTTGTTCTTTTTTTAATGCTCAGTGTATTAAACACATAAATACACTAAAGAATTTTAAGCCATTTGTAGCTTTAAAAATGGGCTGTATATTTTATTTTCACTAAAAATTAAAATATTCAATATCACTGTGAAATTATTATAACTGATTCATATACCTTAAACAGTAGGCAAAGTATATACAAATGCAGTTATCACTACATTAATTACTTCACTTAATTTCAAACCAATTCTGTGATTTAATACATTTTTTGATTAGTTCTGTATTTGTTTCCATATCTTTCAAGTATCATAGCTACAGTTACTTTGGTATATTTTAAAGATTTTAGTGATGCTACTTTGATATAATTCTGGAATTATGGCTATCTTATTTGACTTAAAAGAATAAAGGATACCTTCTCACAACAGCCAGGTTTTGGATTCTTGGTTGGGGCCTAGGATCTGCCTTGTTTCTCTCAAGGTGACTCAAAATTGAGCTATTAATCTTCAAATAGAGCTTCTTTTGGTATTGTTAAATTTTCATTGTTAGGTCAATATGCTTCTTTTTTTATTTGTTTGTTTATGCCTTTGACATAGGTTTCTGTTGTTTGCAACCAGCTTCTTCCTTTTTCTCATCATTATGATATGATGAACTTACTGAAAATATATGTGTGGCTTATCAGTTTTTGTACCATTAGTCTCTTTAAATTTCATAAAATATTAAGGATTCAATCAGCTGATATAGCCCTTGCTTACAGTACATTTATTTTGTCAATCACCTTAGAATACTTGATTGAAATCTACCTCACTGACCCAAGTCACTGGGTCAATTGTCTTCAATGCCTTTTCTTTTTTTCAACTCCTTGTGATGTATGATTGACAGAAAGGATCAATTGTTTTCATTCTTGGTAAATTCCTACCCTTTCCAAGACTATTTTATTTTATTCACTATTACCTTTTCTTTCCTGTGTGGGCAAAGAACAATGTCTGCCTTTTCAGTAGGCAAAGAATGTTGTGGCCATAGCTATCAGTTACTGCACTGTGCCTTGAGGGGATTCAGGAGGGAGACAAACAGAATGCTGACCCCAGATACTTAAAATGCATATCAAAGCATTCAGTAAACCCAGACTCTTGAATATTCCCATTTGTAGAAAAAAAGTAAAATCATTTTGCTGACTTGTTGGTTTTTATAATTAGCACTAATCTAATGTAGTTGATGTTCCACTACATTTTTTTTTTTTTTCCAGCAAGAACTCCTGTATATCCTTTCTTTTCCCTTACCTCTTTGGAAAGTTCCTCAGAGCTATCTGAGAGGTTGTATCCTGGGTTATAGTCCTCAGTAAGTCTGCTGATTAAAACATAATTATTAAATTTGGTTATGAATTTTTCAGTTGACACCTGTGTATGTAAAGAGAAGGAAGTACAAGTCTATAATTTAGAAACATAATTAACAAAATGAATATGTCAAATGTGCATATACACACACATGACTTTATTAGAATAGTCATCCAAAATTATTCAACAGTTTTTTCTACAATCATTTATCTGTACAATTTATATTAACTTTTCTTATTTGAATCTCACCATGTACTAATGTACATGTCATTTTTCAGGTTCATTTTGTCCCAGAATGTACACCAGAAGTTATTACTTGCCCAGAGGAATCACTTTTAATTTGATTTCATTTCCCTTATAACTGTCATTCTTTCTATTCACTAACATCACTGGATATTCTAAACTTGTCATGGAATTGGGTACCCTCAACAGAATTCTCATTTCTTTTAGCGGAGAATGTTATTAGAAAACAAATCCACAAAATAACATGCACATGAGAGTTAATGACAACAAAATATGATGTTTCTACTACTATTGAGCCAATTTAGTAACAGAACTTGAAAAAGTACTTATATTTATGGCTATGAGTTTTATTGATCTTTTCAATTTAACTTTTTATCATAGCTTGCTTTTTGAAAAGTGTTTCCATTCACACTTGATTTGTCCTCTTGGGTAAGATAGTAGCATTTTATTATGGCCTTCTACATTAAAATGAAAACAAAATTCTGATAGTATAAATTTCAGCAATAGTGTTTCACACATGCTTTTGAGCTGAAATATCAGCATCATTCAACCATAGACAATACTATGCAAACTTAATGTATAGGAAGGAATTACAGCTTATCTTTCCCCATGAACATGCCATACTGGTAACAGTCGACATCACTGATATGACCCCATAGTATAAAGCCAGCACAGTAAGGACCATAAACATACAGATGCTTCAAAATTCCTTGATATTGAAGGAAGAAACTTTCTTCATTTTGAAGTCTTGAAACTTATTAGCACTTGCATATGAACCTGTCTTCTCCTTCTGATTAGTTTTGTTGCTTGGTAAATAACTCAAGATGGAAGTAGAAGATAGAGTGTGTGAGAATGTGGAGATATCTGTGTGTACAGCCTATCAAAGAATACCAGAAGAGTATAGAGGAAAACTCTAATTGCTGCTCATGGGTTAGTAAGGGGCCAAATAATTGAATGGAGAGGAGTTGGAGAAAAATAATTGATGAATAGGTAGACAAATTTAAAAAGCAAATTTAAAACACCTTGTCTGGGAAGTTCTGATTTATCCACCATATTCACCAGATATTGCACCTTCAGAATTCCATTTATTTCAGTTGTTACAAAATTCTTTTAATTAAAAATATTTCAACTCCCTGAAAGATTATAAAAGGCATCTGGAAGAATTCTTTGCTCAAAAAGATACAAAGTTTTGGGAAGATGGAATTTCAGGAAGTTGCCTGAGAAATGGCAGGAGGTAGTGGAACAAAACAGTGGGTACATTGTTCAATGAAGTTCTTGGTGAAAATGAAAATTTTATCTTTTATTTTTATTTAAAAACAAGAGGAACATTTTGGCCAAATCAATATAATACCACTCAATAAGCCAGCAAATTTGGAAAGCTCAGCAGTGGCCACAGGACTGGAAAAGATCGGTTTTCATTCCAATCCCAAAGCGATGCCAAAGAATATTCAAACCACCACACAATTGCGCTCATTTCACATGCTAGCAAGGTAATGCTCAAAATCCTTCAAGCTAGGCTTCAACAATATGTGAACTGATAACATGCAGATGTACAAGCTGGATTTAGAAAAAGCAGAGGAACAACATTTGTTGGATCACACAAAAAACAAGGGAGTTTCAGAAAATCATCTACTTCTGAATAACTGACTATGCTAAAGCTTTTGACTGTGTGGATCGCTACAAACGGGAAAATTCTTCGAGATGGGAATACCATATCACCTTACCTGGGTCCTGAGAAACATGTATGCAGCCCAAGAAGCAACAGCTAGAACCAGACATGGAACAACAGACTTGTTCTAAATAGGGAATCAAGTATGCCAAAGCTGTATATTGTCACTCTGCTTATTTAACTTTTATGTGGAGTATATCATGTGAAGTACTAGACTGGATGAAGCTCAAGCTGGAATTAAGATTTCTGGGAGAAATATCAATAACCTCAGATATGCAGATGACACCACCCTTATGGCAGAAAGGGAAAAGGAACTACAGAATCACTTGATGAAAGTGAAAGAGGACAGTAAAACAGCTGGCTTAAAACTCTACATTAAAAAATTAAGATCATGGCACCTGGTCCCATCAGTTTATGGCAAATAGATGGGGAAACAATGGAAACAGTGGCAGACTTTATTTTCTTGGGCCCCAAATCACTGTAGATGGTGACTGTAGCCATGAAATTAAAAGACACTTCTTCCTTGGAAGAAAAACTATGACAAACCTAGACAACATATTAAAAAACACAGGCATTACTTTGCTGACAAAGGTCCATCTAGTCAAAGCTATGGTTTTTCCAGTAGTCATGTGTGGATATGAGAATTGCATCATAAAGAAGGCTGAATGCCCAAGAATTGATGCTTTTGAACTGTGGTGTTGGAGAAGACTTTTGAGAGTCACTTGGACTGCAAGGAAATCACACCAGTCCACCCTAAAGGAAATCAGTCCTGAATATCCATTGGAAGGACTGATGCTGAAGCTGAAATTCCAATAGTTTGGCCATCTGATGCAGAGCCAACTCATTGGAAAAGACCCTGATGCTGGGAAAGATTGAAGGCAGGAGAAGAAGGGGGTGATAGACGATGAGATGGTTGGGTGGCATCACCAACTCAATGGACATAAATTTGAGCAAACTCTGGGAAATAGTGAAGGACAGGGAAGCCTGGTGTGCTGCAGTCCATGGAGTCACAAAAAGTCAGACATGACTGAGCGACTGAACAACAACAAATATAATACCAAACTACAGAGGGCAGGGTCACAACAATGTGTAGGAGGGTGCGAGAAAGAGATTAACATTTTATGTTTTGCATTTTATTTTCATGGGGATGTCTCTTCAAGGCAAAACAGAAGAGATATAAATAACATAAGTTTTGAAGAAAAATAGGCCCTGGCTCTGGACTAAGTAAAGTAGAATTTTGTTTTTTGCAAGCTGATAAGATAATTTCTTCCTGAACTTTCTTTTTTTTCCAACCTGACATCAAAACCTTTATCCAGTTTGTTATTCAGTCTTTGTTTCTTGCTTGGGAATTGCCTCATAGGTATTGAATGGTCTTCCAGACTGTTAGGCAGCCCTGGCCCTGCAGCCTTACCCGACCTTGTGCTTGTAGAAGACAAGTTGAAGCTCCTCCCTGGAAATTTGGAAGAGATTTGTTTAGCTATTTATTCAACAAATATTTATAAACACCTTTTACTTGCAAGACATTGCACCAATAATTGCAAGTAGATATTCTACTTATAAATAAGAATAAAATCTCTGTGCAGAATCACCACACTTGGTACATCTTTTTTTGTTTGTTTATTTTCATTTTTGACAGCTAAATCCATATTTAATTTGCTGTTATAAAGTCATTAGTAAAATAAATAGTGTGATTTGAGGCCAGTAAATATATGTGAAATAAAGAAAATATAGAAATTAGTAATGAAAGTTTATAAATTATTTAATGCTGGTTAAAACAAAGTAAAACTATAGAATGCATTCACATTTATCATACAAAATTGGACATGTCTAAACCACAACATATTTTACCTACAATTCAGATTAGGTTTATTAAGTGGAGTCCAAGAAGGTAAGTAAAGGTGATCCTTCAAAAACTGATGCATGTAAATGCCTCAGGAGATGTTTTTATAAAAAGCAGCACTGTTATGATTTGAAGTCTAAGGTTTCCATAGAAGTAGTTTGCAATTAATGTTTTTGGGTGTAGGTTTAACACACCATGCTAATGCAAGTGAAAGTCACTTTCTTATTTTAGAGCTTCTTCATTAAAATGTGTCATTATTAAAGTCCCTTGGTATATATTCAAACACTTAAAGGAAAAAGTAATCTGCAGTGCACCTGGCTGTATTTAATTGCCCTTGATTCTAATAGCAAAATTAGCAGAATTGCTTTTTAAAGATGTTCACATTATAGTCACTGATGTTGCTGTGCTATTAGTAGTTTTAAGAAGTTATATAACACATTTTTTGGCCTGCTTAAAAATATATATTTGAAAGTTGCATATTTTTTACATTATGAATTAGAAGAAACTATTTATTTATTTATTATTATTTTACTTTACAATATTGTATTGGTTTTACCATACATCAACATGCATCCGCCATGGGTGTACACATGTTCCCCATCCTGAACCTTCACAACAGACAACACACAAATACAAAGGATCATAAGAGACTACTATCAGCAATTATATGCCAATAAAATGGACAACGTGGAAGAAATGGACAAATATAGAAGAAACTTTTAAAATTAGATACCCACCTCCATCCTCCCTAAAACATTAGATACCATATCAGCACAAGCTGGTATCAAGATTACCGGGAGAAATATCAATAACCTCAGATATGCACACTTATGGAAGAAAACAAAGAAGAACTAAAGAGCCTCTTGATGAAAGTGAAAGAGGAGAGTGAAAAAGTTGGCTTAAAACTCCACATTCAGGAAACTAAGTTCGTGGCATCTGGGCACCATCACTTAATGGAAATAGATGGGGAAACAATGGAAACAGTGAGAAACTTCATTTTTGGGGGCTTCAAAATCCCTGCAGATGGTTACTGCAGCCATGAAATTAAGACACTTGCTCCTTAGAAGAAAGGTTATGACCAGCCTGGACAGTGTGTCAAAAAGCAGAGACATTAATTTACCAACAAAGGTCTGTCTAGTCAAGGCTATGGTTTTTCCAGTGGTCATTTATGGATGTGAGAGTTAGACTATAAAGAAAGCTGAGCGCTGAGGAATTGATGGTTTTGAACTGTGGTGTTGGAGAAGACTCTTGAGAGTCCCTTGGACTGCAAGATCAAACCAATCCATCCTAAAGAAATCAATCCTAAATATTCATTGGAATGACTAATGCTGAAGCTGAAACTCCAATACTTTGGCCACCTGATGTGAAGAGCTGTCTCACTGGGAAAGATCCTGATCTTGGAAAAGATTGAAGGCAGGATAAGAAGGGGACAATGACGACAGAGGATGAGATGGTTGGATGGCATCACTGATGCGATGGACATGGGTTTTAGTAAGCTCCGGGAGTTGGTGATGGACAGGGAGGCCTGGCATGCTGCAGTCCATGGGGTTGCAAAGAGTTGGATATAACTGAGTGACTGAATTGACGGACCATACAAAGTTCCTTCCAAGTATAAAGCTATAGCCAGCTCTGAGGCTAATATATTCTTATTTGGGTCAAAGTAAATGTGTAAAGACATACTGGCAGTAGTAGTTAAGATTCTAATGTATTTTTTTCTGGGAAAAAAAATTATTCTGGTCAAAATGGGTACTTCCACACACCTCCCAGTGACTGGCTAGGTTTCTCATCTCTGATTTGTCTCTGAGTTGCATGATGGTAATGTATGGTGGGAACATAACAGGAGCACATAGATAGCAAGTTAGAAGATGAAGCAGGTGCCAGCCAGAGTAAGTAGGAAGCATCTCATATTACCTCTTGATTGGTCCACAGAACCCTGATAGCATTCCTATGGTAGCAACCCTGAACACAACCCTGATAGCAACCATGAACACATTCTTATGTTGTCTAGTTTCTTTCTTTTCTTTTTTAATTGAGATATAATTGAGTTATAGCGTTATGGAAGTCTAAGGTGTACAAGTTAATATGATACATTTGTACATTGCAAATGATCACCACACCAATAGCATCAATTCATACTTCCATCCTGTCACATAATTACCATTTTTCTTTTTTAGGGGAAAATATTTAAGACTTACTCTCTTAGCAACTTTCAAGTGTATAATACAGCATTATTAGCTTTAATTTCCATGCTATACATTAGGTCCCCCAAACGTATTCATCTTCTGAATAGAATTTTTAATCCTTTGATCACTGAATTTCCATTTCCCATACTTCTTGTGGGCTGTGTTTTGCTAATTCACTATAGTTGTGTCCTACTATAGGCCATTAAGCTCTTCTGTCCATGGGATTCTCCAGGCAATGATACTCGAGTAGGTTGCCATGCCCTCCTCCAGGGGATCTTCCTGACCCAGGGATTGAGCCCACTTCTCTTAAGTCTTCTGGATTGGTAGGCTGGTTCTTCACTATTAGCACCACCTGAGAAGCTCTTCCCATACTCCTTAGCCCCTGATAGTCACTACTGTATTCTGTTTCTATGAGTCTGACTTTTTGAGATTTCACACATAAGTTGTAAATACAGTTATTTGTGCTTATCTGATTTAGTTCACTTAGCTAATTCCCTCAGGTTTCTTCCATGCTGTTGCTAGTGGCAGCATTTTCTTCTTTCTCAAGAATGTATAATATTCCTCTGTGTGTGTGTGTGTGTTTATTCATGTCTTCTTCCTTCATTCATCTACTGGTGGATACTTAGGTTGTTTCCGTGACTTGACTGCAATGAACATGAGAGTGCAGGCATCTTTCCCAGATGGTGATTTCATTTCCTTTGGATATATACCCAGCAGTGGGGTTGCTGTCCATAACATATGTAATGTTTATGTTACCCCAAACCATTTATAGATTCAATGTAATCCTTATGAAAATGTCATCTTTTTCACAGAAATGAAAAAAAGCACTCCTAATATTTGTGTGGAGCTACAAAAGATCCCCCAAGGCCAAAACAATCCTGAGAAAGAACAAAGCTGGAGGAATCACAATTCCTAGGTTTCAAACCATATTAAAAAAAAAAAAATATATATATATATATATGCGTTAGTATACTGTATTGGTGTTTTTCTTTCTGGCTTACTTCACTTTGTATAATAGGCTCCAGTTTCATCCACCTAATTAGAACTGATTCAAATGTATTCTTTTTAAAGGCTGAGATATACTCCATTGTGTACATGTACCACAGCTTTCTTATCCATTTGTCTACTGATGGACATCTAGGTTGCTTCCATGTCCTGGCTATTATAAACAGTGCTGCGATGAACATTGGGGTGCACTTGTCTCTTTCAATTCTGGTTTCCTCAGTGTGTATGAGTCGCCAGTCCAGGTTTGATGCATAATACTGGATGCCTGGGGCTGGTGCACTGGGACGACCCAGAGGGATGGTACAGGGAGGGAGGAGGGAGGAGGGTGCAGGATGGGGAACATGTGTATACCTTTGGCGGATTCATGTTGTTGCTAAGTCGCTTCAGTCGTGTCCGACTCTGTGCGACCCCATAGACGGCAGCCCACCAGGCTGCCCTGTCCCTGGGATTCTCCAGGCAAGAACACTGGAGTGGGTTGCCATTTCCTTCTCCAATGCATGAGAGTGAAAAGTGAAAGTGAAGTCGCTCAGTCGTACCCGACTCTTAGCAACCCCATGGACTGCAGCCTACCAGGCTTCTCTGTCCATGGGATTCTCCAGGCAAGAGTACTGGAGTGGGTTGCCATTGCCTTCTCCAGATTCATGTTGATATATGGCAAAACCAATATAATATTGTAAAGTTAAAAAATAAAAATAAAAAAATAAAATTTAAAAAAATCTATAGTAATCAAAATAGTAAATGTGCTGATATAAAAATAGATTCCTAGACCAATGAACCATAATCAAGAGCTGAGAAGTAAACACCACATATATGGTAAGCAAATATTTGACAAGGAAGTCAAGAGTACTCAAGGGGGAAAGAATAGTCTCTTCAAAAAATAATGCTGAAGGAAAATCGGATAACTTATTTTATACCACTCACAAAAAATTAACTTGAATTGAATTAAATAATTAAACAAAACATGAAACCATAAAATATATGGGGAAAAACTCCATGACATTGCTCATTGCAGTGATATTTTGAATATGACCAAAAGCACAAGCAACAAAAGCAAAAATAAACAAGTGTGATTACATCAGACTATAAGTTTTTGCACAGCAGAAGAAGGAAACACCAACAAAATAAAAAGGCAACCAATGGAACAGGAAAAAATATTTGAAAATCACACATCTGATAAGGAATTAACATCCACAATATGCAAGGAATTCATAAAATTCAATAGCAAAAGCCCAAACATTTTGATTAAAAAAAATGGTAGAGGAAATAGATATTTTTTTTCCCAAAGAAGACATACAAATAATCAGTAGATATATGAAAAGATAATCAATATCATTAGTTATCTGGGAAATGCAAATAGAAACCATGATGAAATATCAACTCATATCTGTTAGAATGGTTATTATCAAAAGACAAGAGATAACAAGTGTTAGTGAGGATGTGGAGAAAGGGAACCCTTGTGCACCACTGATGGGAATGTAAATTGATGGAGCCACTGTGGGAAATGGTATGGAGTTTCCTCAAAAAAGTTTTAGAAAACACTCAGTTTTAACTGCTGTGCAAAGGACAGCTAATTTGTCAGTACTTTCTATCCTTTAAAAATGTTGTCCTTTTACTTGAACAGCTCTTATTAAACTATTTCATGCACTGTTCAGATTAAAATTCTCCTCACAGTTAGATATGACACAATGAACCCAATTACCTGGAAGATAATCAAAAGAACTAGGTGGCCATCTGGTTATCTCTGCTATTTGAGCTAAACAGTTATTTGGCAAGTCAGTTCACCAATCAGATTTGGGTTCTAACAGTCCATTTAGCTATTAACTAGGAGATCAGTCCTGGGTGTTCTTTGGAAGGAATGATGCTAAAGCTGAAACTCCAGTACTTTGGCCACCTCATGCGAAGAGTTGACTCATTGGAAAAGACTCTGATGCTGGGAGGGATTGAGGGCAGGAAAAAAAGGGGATGATAGAGGATGAGATGGCTGGATGGCATCACTGACTCGATGGACGTGAGTTTGAGTGAACTCTGGGAGTTGGTGATGGACAGGGAGGCCTGGTGTGCTGTGATTCATGGGGTCGCAAAGAGTCGGACACGACTGAGTGACTGAACTGAACTGAACTGAACTGAACTGAAGTTTACTGATGTGAAGAAGTTATCCAGCTTCTTTTGGCCTCAGTTTTCTCTTCTGTTAAATGACAGTTTTGTGTTTAATTCAAAAGTTTAAAAAATACTCTCAAGATCTTGGATTGAATGGATACATTTTCTCCTTGAGAGTTTCCGAGAACTTTCTCTCATTGGCACAAGTAGTCTTGATAGAGACTACTGTTAGATTAGTGGCATTTTATTTTTAGTGAGTCTTTATTAAAACAGAATTCTGGATATACTTAACCAGTAGATGTAGAGCAAGGCTATTTTATATAGCCATGCTGTGTTAAGATATATTTAAAAATAGAACCCCAGGTGAATGTGAGACAGATCTGGATTTGGGGAACAACTGAACCAATATAGATTATTTCATGTATTTGACAGACCTAACTGATGTCATAATAGCCTCCTTTCATTGACAGGGCTTCAGAGAATACTCTGGAGACTTATGTGTAATCAGCTTAACTTACCCTAGGCCAGCCTTCCAATATTCAGCTAGTAAATTCACATATCATTTTTTAAAAAAGCAAGTATATCCCCCACATAACTGAACTAGTTTAAATATCAATCCGAGCTTGAAAAAGGAATCAATTACATGACCGTAGTTTCAAGGATAGAGAAATAGAGCTGTAGCTGGTAATATAACATCCGGGAAGACTAAATGGGTTAGAGTTGATTAAAAATGGGCTAAGGCTGGATCATGGAAAAAGCAAGAGAGTTCCAGAAAAACATCTATTTCTGCTTTATTGACTATGCCAAAGCCTTTGACTGTGTGGATCACAATAAACTGTGGAAAATTCTGAAAGAGATGGGAACACTAGAACACCTGACCTGCCTCTTGAGAAACCTATATGCAGGTCAGGAAGCAACAGTTAGAACTGGACATGGAACAACAGACTGGTTCCAAATAGGAAAAGGAGTACATCAAGGCTGTATATTGTCACCCTGCTTATTTAACTTCTATGCAGAGTACATCATGAGGAACCCTGGGCTGGAAGAAGCACAAGCTGGAATCATGATTGTCGGGAGAAATATCAATAACCTCAGGTATCCCGATGACACCACCCTTATGGCAGAAAGTGAAGAGAAATTAAAAAGCCTCTTGATGAAACCAAAGAGGAGAGTGAAAAAGTTGGCTTAAAGCTCAACATTCAGAAAATGAAGATCATGGCATCTGGTCCCATCACTTCATGGGAAATAGATGGGGAAACAATGGAAACAGTTTCAGACTTTATTTTTTGGGCGGGGGGCGGGGGCTCCAAAATCACTGCAGATGGTGATTGCAGCCTGAAATTAAAAGACGCTTACTTCTTGGAAGGAAAGTTATGAACAACCAAATAGCATATTCAAAAGCAGAGACATTACTTTTCAAACAAAGGTCTGTCTAGTCATGGCTATGGTTTTTCCGCTGGTCATGTATGGATGTGAGAGTTGGACTGTGAAGAAAGCTGAGTGCCAAAGAATTGATGCTTTTGAACTGTGATGTTGGAGAAGACTTCTGATAATACCCTGGACTGCAAGGAGATCCAACCGGTCCTTTCTAAACGAGATCAGTCCTGGGTGTTCACTGGAGGGACTGATGCTAAAGCTGGAACTCTAATACTTTGGCCACCTCATGCTTAGATTTGACTCACTGGAAAAGACTCTGATGCTGGGAGGGATTGGGGGCAAGAGGAGAAAGGGACGACAGAGGATGAGATGGCTGGATGGCATCACTGACTCAATGGACATGGATTTGGGTAGACTCCGGGGGTTGATGATGGACAGGGAGGCCTGGCATGCTATGATTCATGGGGTCACAAAGAGTCAGACATGACTGAGCGACTGAACTGAACTGAAAGCAGTAGGGACAAATGACTTCAGCTTCACATTTTATGTGCTTTTAAAGGGAAAAATATTCTTTATATACACGAGGCATTTTTATTTTCTTTTCAAAATGCAGAGCTACTTCATACAACATAATGTTCAGTTCAGTCGCTCAGTCATGTCTGACTCTTTGCGACCCCATGGACTGCAGAAAATGGAATGAGGCATTTCAAAACAACATAGGCACTATAGTCTGCAAGAAATTTATCTGTGGCACAAATACTGGTCCAGCAGCCACAAGTCAAACTTCCCCATGGTCTCATTAATGTCCTTCAGAGAAAACTTGAAGAAGGGAAAGGGCATTTCACTTCTTTGACAATTTTAACTGAACATCTCTTCTAGAATGTTCAGCAAGAACCAGATGAAGAAGAATTTGTGTGTGTGTGATGAGAGTGTTTCCAAATTTGTTATTATCACAGGTGGATTGGATAAAGGTGGTCAAAAGGCACAGACTTTCATTTATAAATAAATACTAGGGATGTAAAGTACAACATATAAATATAATCAGCACTGCTGTATATTATATATGATAGCTTTTAAGATAGTAAGTCCTAAGTTCTTATCATAAGGAAAATATTTTTTTTTCTGATTTTACAATTGTATTTCTATATGAGATGATGGATTTTTCACTAAACTTACTGTGAAAATCATTTCTTGATGCATGTAAGTCAAATCATTATGCTGTTCACTTTAAACTTATATAGTGCTATATGTCAATTATATTGCAATACAACTGGAAGAAAAATAAATAAAAGTGAAATACTTTAGAGAAAAAATATTTACTTGGAAATGCAAAAATCTCCTTTCAAAGGGCTCTGCCTTCAGTAATTATAAGCTAAAGGTTCTGACCTGCTTTAGAGGGCCCTGACTCTCCTAGAGATTCAACCAAACACCAAATCTCTCTTCCTTGTCTACAATTTGTATTCTATTTTATTATGTTACCTCATTCCAAAGAATGAATCCTTATGCTTTTGAGCATTGTCAAAAATGAAGCTTTTTATTATCTTAGAGTTTGTGTTAAGAGGATTCATATGGCAGTGTTCAAATCTTAAGCCAAATTAGTGCAATTTACTTCAAGGTACCAATTTTATGATTCATGAATTCATGTTATTATTGCTAACTTTCACTCTAATTTTACCTTGAAGATGAACAGTAAGTAATATCTGACAAAAACTGCATAGGGAGAACAAGATGATGGAGGAGTGGGTGGATGTGAAGTACATCTCTCTCCACAGTTACATCAGGAATACACCTTCAAACACAGAAGTGCATTAAGAACACCAGCTGAGAGAGTGGACAGGAGCACCTGACCAGAGGAAAAGAATATATTGAATCACACAAAACTCAGTAGGACAAAGGAACTACTGGGAAAAACAGGAGTGTTAGTAGGATTGGACCTGACCTCAGCGGTAGGGGGAACAGAAGCAGGGGTCCAATCTCCACAGCAGGGCAATTGTCTGAGTCAGAGGAGAAACATTTAAGTCTGAGAGTGAGACAGTGTGACAGCCTAAATGGAATGAGAATCAAACAGTCCTTGCCACAGCCCTACAGCCAGACAGGGACATGGGTCCCCTGGAAGGTGCAGCAGCTGGGAGCTGGAGTTTGGGGATTGTGGAGTGATCCCAGGGATAAGGCTGCTGTTGACTGTGGAGAGACAAATTGAGGGGATGTGAGGTAGGAGATTGTGGTGGGAAATGCCAGTGGAGGAAAGCTAGGCAGCCATGGAAGCAAGGAATACTGCTGAGTCATGCATAGGGGCCAGAGCCATCACCATAACCTGTTTTTCCCCACATGCTAGCATTAGCAGCTGAACAGTAGAAAGGCTGGCCCATCAAATGCCTGACACACTGAACTACAGAGCAGTACTACAACCAGAGTGTTCCTTTAAGTGCCTGATGAGTCCATTTACAGAGTAGGACCCCAGCCGGGTTGGGGCTGGGGGCTCTCTCTATGTACCTGATGAACCAAACAACAGAGAAGGACCCCAGGTAAGTGAGCCCTCTAAGTGCCTGAATGGGCAGAGATATGGAGAAAGACTGGTCAAAGAGACCTTCTGATTGCCAGCTACAAGAGGCTCGAGAAAAGACTCTGATAGGGCCATAACTCCTGTGGTGGAGGCAGTTCATGTCCCTGCACACTTGGTGCTGCCAGGGTCCCTGCAAGCCAAGCAGCTCTGCCACTTTCATCCTCAGCTCTCACTGGAGCAGAACTGCCACAGGTAAAAAAGTCTTGTGTCTGTTTTTATGCCAATTGCATACTCTTTTGATTGTTGTAGCTTTGTAATATAGTTTAAAAAAATGGGAGTACGGTGCCTCCAGCTTTGTTTTGTTTTTTTTTTTTTGCAAGATTGCTTTGGCTATTTGGGACCTTTTGTGGTTTCATCCATATTTCAGAATTGTTTATTCCATTTTTCTGAAAAAAGTATTTAGGATTCTGATAAGAATTGCATTGAATCTGTAGATTACTTTTGGTAATATGGATATTTTTCAATATTAATTCTTCTATTCAGGAGTTTTAAATATTTTCCCATTCATTTGTATTTTTCTTTAATTTCTTGCATGAATCATTTACCCCTTTGTTTAAATTTATTTCTGGAAACTTATTTCTTTTGTGATGCAATTGTAGATGGGATTTTTTTTTTCTTAATTGTCATCAGAAAAGATGCTTGATATGATTTCAGTCTTCTCAAAGACTTGTTTTATGGCCCAGCATGCAGTTGATCCTGGAGGCTGTTCCATGTGTATGTGAAAACAATGTGTATTCTGCTGTTTTGGAATGGAAAGCCTTATACATAACTATTAAGTCCAACTGGTTTAATATATCATTTAAAATCACTATCTCCTTATTGACTTTCTGCTTGGATAATATGTCTATTGATGTAAGTGGAGTGTTAAATGTCCCTATTCTCATCTTTTTTGTTGTTCTTTTTTTACTTAATTATTTATTTTAATTGGAGGCTAATTACATTACAATATTGTGGTGGTTTTTGCCATACATTCACATGAGTCAACCATGGGTATACATGTGTTCCTTATTTGGAACCCCCCTCCCAACTCGCTTTCCATCCCATCACTCTGGGTCATCCCAGTGCACCAGACCTGAGCATCCTGTCTCATGGATCGAACCTAGACTAGTGATATGTTTCACATATGCTAATATACATGTTTAAATCAATGCTATTCTCTCAAATCAGCCAACAGTCACCTTCTCCTTCTCCCGTAGAGTGCAAAAGTCTGTTCTTTACATCTCTGTCTCTTTTTTAAAATTTTATTTATTTTAATTGGAGGTTAATTACTTTATAATACTGTAGTGGTTTTTCCATACATCAACATGAATCTGCCATGGGTAGATTCATGGGTAACACTTGTTACCCATCCTGAACCCCCCTCCCATCTCCCTCCCTGTACCATCCCTCTGGGTCATCCCAGTGCACCAGCCCCAAGCATCCTGTACCATGCATCAAACCTGGACTGATGATTCATTTCATATATGATATTATACATGTTTCAATGCCATTCTTCCAAATCAACCCACCCTCTCCCTCTCCCACAGAGTCCAAAAGACTGTTCTATACATCCGTGTCTCTTTTGCTGTCTCGCATACAGGGTTATCATTACCATCTTTCTAAATTCCATATATATGCATTAGTATAGTGTATTGGTGTTTTTCTTTTTGGCTTACTTCACTCTGTATAATAGGCTCCAGTTTCATCCACCTCGTTAGAAGTGATTCAAATGTATTCTTTTTAATAGCTGAGTAATACTCCATTGTGTATATGTACCACAGCTTTCTTATCCATTCATCTGCTGATGGACATCTAGGTTGCTTCCATATTCTGGCTATTATAAACTGTGCTGCAATGAACATTGGGGTACACGTGTCTCTTTGAATTCTGGTTTCCTCGGTGTGTATGCCTAGCAGTGGGATGAGATGGCTGGATGGCATCACTGACTCGATGGACATGAGTCTGAGTGAACTCTGGGAGTTGGTGATGGACAGGGAGGCCTGGCGTGCTGCGATTCATGGGGTTGCAAAGAGTCGGACACGCCTGAGCATCTGAACTATGAACTATGGCAGTTCTATTTCCAGTTTTTTAAGGAATCTCCACACTGTTCTCCATAGTGGCTGTACTAGTTTGCATTCCCACCAACAGTGTAAGAGGGTTCCCTTTTCTCCACACCCTCTCCAGCATTTATTGCTTATAGATAGACTTTTGGATCTCAGCCATTCTGACTGGTGTGAAATGGTACCTCATTATGGTTTTGATTTATAATGAGTGATGTTGAGCATCTTTTCATGTGTTTGTTAGCCATCTGTATGTCTTCTTTGGAGAAATGTCTGTTTTGTCCTTTGGCCCATTTTTTTATTGGGTCATTTATTTTTCTGGAATTGAGCTGCAGGAGTTGCTTGTATAGTTTTGAGATTAGTTGTTTGTCAGTTGCTTCATTTGCTATTATTTCCTT
Organism: Bos grunniens; assembly: GCF_055505025.1. NCBI lineage: Eukaryota > Metazoa > Chordata > Mammalia > Artiodactyla > Bovidae > Bos > Bos grunniens. Next base: position 1,473,370 of record NC_141176.1, on the reverse strand, counting down.
CCATTCTGAAGGCTGACTTTTCACCTTGCTTATAGCTTCCTTTGTTGTGCAAAAGCTTTTAATTTTAAATAGGTCACACTTGTTTATTTTTGTTTTTATTTCCAATATTCTGGGAGATGGGTCATAGAGGATCCTGCTGTGATTTATGTCAGAGAGTGTTTTGCCTATGTTCTCCTCTAGGAGTTTTATAGTTTCTGGTCTTATGTTTAGATCTTTAATTCATTTTGAGTTTACTTTTGTGTGTGGTGTTAGAAAGTGGTCTAGTTTCATTCTTTTACAAGTGGTTGACCATTTTTCCCAGCACCACTTGTTAAAGAGATTGTCTTTTCTCCATTGTATATTCTTGCCTCCTTTGTCAAAGATAAGATGTCCATACATGCGTAGATTTATCTCTGGGCTTTCTATTTTGTTCCATTGGTCTGTATTTCTGTCTTTGTGCCAGGACCATACTCTCTTGATGACTGTGGCTTTGTAGGAGAGCCTGAAGTCCATCAGGTTGATTCTTCCAGTTCCATTCTTCTTTCTCAAGATTGCTTTGGCTATTTGAGATTTTTTGTATTTCCATACAAATTGTGAGATTTTTTTTTCTAGCTCTGTGAAAAATACCGTTGGTAGCTTGATAGGGATTGCATTGAATCTATAGATTGCTTTGGGTATTAAACTCATTTTCACTATATTGATTCTTCTGATCCATGAACATGGTATATTTCTCCATCTATTAGTGTCCTCTTTGATTTCTTTCACCAGTGTTTTATAGTTTTCTATATATGTCTTTAATTTCTTTAGGTAGATATATTCCTAAGTATTTTATTCTTTTTGTTGCAATAGTGAACAAAATTGTTTCCTTAATTTCTCTTTCTATTTTCTTATTATTAGTGTACAAGAATGCAAGGGATTTCTGTGTGTTGATTTTATATCCTGCAACTTTACTATATTCATTGATTAGTTCTAGTAATTTTCTGGTGGAGTCTTTAGGGTTTTCTGTGTAGAGGATCATGTCATCTGCAAACAGTGAGAGTTTTACTTCTTTTCCAATTTGGATTCCTTTTATTTATTTATTTTTTCTGCTCTGATTGCTGTGGCCAAAAACTTCCAAAACTATGTTGAATAGTAGTGGTGAGAATGGACACCCTTGGCTTGTTCCTGACTTTAGGGGAAATGCTTTCAATTTTTCTCCATTGAGGATAATGTTTGCTGTGGGTTTGTCATATATAGCTTTTATTATGTTGAGGAATGTTCCTTCTATTCCTGCTTTCTGGAGAGTTTTTTTTTTTTTTTTAATCATAAATGGATGTTGAATTTTATCAAAGGCTTTCTCTGCATCTGTTGAGATAATAGTATTGTTTTTATCTTTCAATTTGTTAATGTGGTGTATTACATTGATTGGTTTGCAGATATTGAAGAATCCTTGCATCCCTGGGATAAAGCCCACTTGGTCATGATCTTTTTATGATCTTTTTAATATGTTGTTGGATTCTGTTTGCTAGAATTTTGTTAAGAATCCTTGCAATCTATGTTCATTAGTGATATTGGCCTGTAGTTTTCTTTTTTTGTGGCATCTTTGTCTGGTTTTGGTATTAGGGTGATGGTGGCCTCCTGGAATGAGTTTGGAAGTTTACCTTCCTCTGCAATTTTCGGGAAGAGTTTGAGTAGGATAGATGTTAGCTCTTCTCTAAATTTTTGGTAGAATTCAGCTGTGAAGCCGTCTGGACCTGGGCTTTTGTTTACTGTAAGATTTCTGATTACAGTTTCAATTTCCGTGCTTGTGATGGGTCTATTAAGATTTTCTATTTCTTCCTGGTTCAGTTTTGGAAAGTTGTACTTTTCTAAGAATTTGTCCATTTCTTCCACGTTGTCCATTTTATTGGCATATAATTGCTGACAGTAGTCTCTTATGATCCTTTGTATTTCTGTGTTGTCTGTTGTGATCTCTCCATTTTCATTTCTAATTTTATTGATTTGATTTTTCTCTCTTTGTTTCTTGATGAGTCTGGCTAATGGTTTGTCAATTTTATTTATCCTTTCAAAGAACCAGCTTTTGGCTTTGTTGATTTTTGCTATGGTCTCTTTTGTTTCTTTTGCTTTTATTTCTGCCCTAATTTTTAAGATTTCTTTCCTTCTACTAACCCTGGGGTTCTTCAGTTCTTCCTTTTCTAGTTGCTTTAGGTATAGAGTTAGGTTCTTTATTTGACTTTTTTCTTGTTTCTTGAGGTATGCCTGTATTGCTATGAACCTTCCCCTTAGCAGTGCTTTTACTATGTCCCACAGGTTTTGGATTGTTTTGTTTTCATTTTCATTCGTTTATATGCATATTTTGATTTCTTTTTTGATTTCTTGGTTATTCATCAGCGTGTTGTTCAGCCTCCATATGTTGGAATTTTTAATAGTTTTTCTCCTGTAATTGAGATCTAATCTTATTGCATTGTGGTCAGAAAAGATGCTTGGAATGATTTCATTTTTTTTTTTTTTTTAATTTAGCAAGGCTAGATTTACGGCCCAGGATGTGATCTATCCTGGAGAAGGTTCCGTGTGTGCTTAATAAAAAGGTGAAATTCATTGTTTTGGGGTGAAATGTCCTATAGATATCAGTTAGGTCTAATTGGTCTATTGTATCATTTAAAGTTTGTGTTTCCTTGTTAATTTTCTGTTTAGTTGATCTATCCATAGGTGTGAGTGGGGTATTAAAGTCTCCCACTATTTTTGTGTTATTGTTAATTTCCCCTTTCATACTTGTTAGCGTTTGTCTTACATATTGTGGTGCTCCTATGTTGGGTGCATATATATTGATAATTGTTATATGTTCTTCTTTTTTTTTTAATTTTTATTTTTAAACTTTATATAATTGTATTAGTTTTGCCAAATATCAAAATGAATCCACCACAGGTATACATGTGTTCCCCATCTTAGACCCTCCTCCCTCCTCCCTCCCCATACCATCCCTCTGGGTCATCCCAGTGCACCAGCCCCAAGCATCCAGTATCGTGTATCGAACCTGGAATGGCATCTCGTTTCTTACATGATATTTTACGTGTTTCAATGTCATTCTCCCAAATCTTCCCACCCTCTCCCTCTCCCACAGAGTCCATAAGACTGTTCTATACATCAGTGTCTCTTTTGCTGTCTCGTACACCGGGTTATTGTTACCATCTTTCTAAATTCCATATATATGCGTTAGTATACTGTATTGGTATTTTTCCTTCTGGCTTACTTCACTCTGTATAATAGGCTCCAGTTTCATCCACCTCATTAGAACTGATTCAAATGTTTTCTTTTTAATGGCTGAGTAATACTCCATTGTGTATATGTACCACAGCTTTCTTATCCATTCATCTGCTGATGGACATCTAGGTTGCTTCCATGTCCTGGCTATTATAAACTGTGCTGCGATGAACATTGGGGTACACGTGTCGCTTTCCCTTCTGGTTTCCTCAGTGCGTATGCCCAGCAGTGGGATTCCTGGATCATAAGGCAGTTCTATTTCCAGTTTTTTAAGGAATCTCCACACTGTTCTCCATAGTGGCTGTACTAGTTTGCATTCCCACCAACAGTGTAAGAGGGTTCCCTTTTCTCCACACCCTCTCCAGCATTTATTATTTGTAGACTTTTGGATCGCAGCCATTCTGACTGGTGTTAAATGGTACCTCATAGTGGTTTTGATTTGCATTTCTCTGATAATGAGTGATGTTGAGCATCTTTTCATGTGTTTGTTAGCCATCTGTATGTCTTCTTTGGAGAAATGTCTATTTAGTTCTTTGGCCCATTTTTTGATTGGGTCATTTATTTTTCTGGAGTTGAGCTATAGGAGTTGCTTGTATATTTTTGAGATTAGTTGTCAGTTGCTTCATTTGCTATTATTTTCTCCCATTCTGAAGGCTGTCTTTTCACCTTGCTAATAGTTTCCTTTGATGTGCAGAAGCTTTTAAGGTTAATTAGGTCCCATTTGTTTATTTTTGCTTTTATTTCCAATATTCTGGGAGGTGGGTCATAGAGGATCCTGCTGTGATGTATGTCAGAGAGTGTTTTGCCTATGTTCTCCTCTAGGAGTTTTACAGTTTCTGGTCTTACGTTGAAATCTTTAATCCATTTTGAGTTTATTTTTGTGTATGGTGTTAGAAAGTGTTCTAGTTTCATTCTTTTACAAGTGGTTGACCAGATTTCCCAGCACCACTTGTTAAAGAGATTGTCTTTAATCCATTGTATATTCTTGCCTCCTTTGTCAAAGATAAGGTGTCCATATGTGCGTGGATTTATCTCTGGGCTTTCTATTTTGTTCCATTGATCTATATTTCTGTCTTTGTGCCAGTACCATACTGTCTTGATAACTGTGGCTTTGTAGTAGAGCCTGAAGTCAGGTAGGTTGATTCCTCCAGTTCCATTTTTCTTTCTCAAGATCACTATGTTCTTCTTAGATTGATCCTTTGATCATTCTATAGTATCTTTCTTTGTCTCTTTTCACAGTCTTTGTTTTAAAGTCTATTTTATCTGATATGTGTATTGCTACTCCTGCTTTCTTTTGGTCTCTATTTGCGTGAAATATCTTCTTCCACCCCTTCACTTTCAGTCTGTATTGAGGTGTGCCTCTTGTAGACACCTGTTTTGAGGTGGGTCTCTTGTAGACAACATATATAGGCGTCTTGTTTTTTTATCCATTCAGCCAGTCTTTGTCTTTTGGTTAGGGCATTCAAACCATTTACGTTTAAGGTAATTATTGATAAGTATGATCCCATTGCCATTTACTTTATTCTTTTGGGTTTGAGTTTATACATCCTTGTTGTGTTTCCAGTCTAGAGAAGATTCCTTAGTATTTGTTGTAGAGCTGGTTTGGTGGTGCTGAATTCTCTCAGCTTTTGCTTGTCTGTAAAGCTTTTGGTTTCTCCTTCATATTTGAATGACATCCTTGCTGGGTACAGTAATCTGGGCTGTAGGTTATTTTCTTTCATCACTTTAAGTATGTCCTGCCATTCCCTCCTGGCCTGAAGAGTTTCTATTGCAAGATCAGCTGTTATCATTATGGGAATGCCCTTGTGTGTTATTTGTTGTTTTCCCCTTGCTGCTTTTAATATTTGTTTGTTGTGTGTTTGATTTTTTAAAAACTTGATTAATATGTGTCTTGGGGTGTTTTGCCTTGGGTTTATCCTGTTTGGGACTCTCTGGGTTTCTTGGACTTGGGTGATTATTTCCTTCCCCATTTTAGAGAACTTTTCAACTATTATCTCCTCAAGTATTTTCTCATGGTCTTTTTTTTTTGTCTTCTTCTTCTGGGACTCCTATGATTCGAATGTTGGGCCATTTATTATTGTTCTGGAGGTCTCTGAGATTGTCCTCATTTATTTGAATTAGTTTTTCTTTTTTCCTCTCTGATTCATTTATTTCTACTATTCTATCTTCTACTTCACTAATCCTATCTTCTGCCTCTGTTATTCTACTATTTGTTCCCTCCAGAGTGTGTTTGATCTCGTTTATTGCATTATTCATTATATACTGACTCTTTTTTTATTTCTTCTAGGTCCTTGTTAAACCTTTCTTGCATCTTCTCAATCCTTGTCTCCAGGCTATTTATCTGTGATTCCATTCAAGATTTTGGATCATTTTCAGTATCATTATTTGGAATTCTTTATCAGATAGATTCCCTATCTCTTCCTCTTTTGTTTGGTTTGGTGGGCATTTATCCTGTTCCTTTACCTGCTGGGTATTCCTCTATCTCTTCATCCTGTTTATATTGCTGTGTTTGGGGTGGTCTTTCTGTATTCTGGCAGTTTGTGGAGTTCTCTTTATTGTGGAGTTTCCTCACTGTGGGTGGGGTTGTATGGGTGGCTTGTCAAGGTTTCCTGATTAGGGAAGCTTGTGTTGGTGTTCTGGTGGGTGGAGCTGGATTTCTTCTCTCTGGAGTGTAATGAAGTGTCCAGTAATGAGTTATGAGATGTCAGTGGATTTGGAGTGACTTTGGGCAGCCTGTATATTGAAGCTCAGGGCTATGTTCATGTGTTGCTGGAGAATTTGCATGATATGTCTTGCTCTTGAACTTGTTGGCCCTTGGGTGGTGCTTGGTTTCAGTGTAGGTATAGAGGCGTCTGATGAGCTCCTGTCAATTAATGTTCCCTGGAGTCAGTAGTTCTCTGGTATTCTCAGGGTTTGGACTTACGCCTCCTGCTTCTGGTTTTCAGTCTTAATTTTACAGTAGCCTCAAGACTTCTCCATCTATATAACACCATTGATAAAACATCTAGGTTAAAGATGAAAAGTTTCTCCACAGTGAGGGACATCCAGAGAGGTTCCCAGAGTTACATGGAGAAGAGAAGAGGGAGGAGGGAGTTAGAGGTGACCCGAGTGAGATGAGGTGGAATCCAAAGAGGAGAGAACAAGCTAGCCAGTAATCACTTTCTTATGTATGCTCCACAGTCTGGGCCACTCAGAGATGTTCACGGAGTTATACAGAGAAGAGAATAGGGAGGGAGGGAGGAGATAGAGGTGGCCAGGAGGATAAAGGGGGTAATCAAAAGGAGAGAGACAGATCCAGGCAGTAATCAGTTTCCTAAGTGTTCTCCACTGTCTGAAACACACAAAGAGATTCACAGATTTGGGTAGAGAAGAGAAGGAGGAGGGAGGAGATGGTGACCTGGTGGATAAAAAGGAGAGTCCAAAGGGGAAGGGAGCAGTCAAGCCAAGTAAAAATGGGTACTGAAGATCAGGTTCTTAAAGGTACAAAATTGATAACAAATACCAAAAAGCAAAGATTAAAAATCTGGAGTAGAGTTTGGATTTTCAAAAATACAATATTAACGAAAAAAAAGAAGGAGAAAAAAGAGTCAAAAAATAATTGTATATATATACATATATATATATGTATATATATGTATGAAGTTTGCTTTAAAAAATCGAGTCTCTTTTTTTTTTGCAAAGTAATAATAGGTTATAAAAATGAAAAGTAAAGGAGTAATAGAGGACTTAAAAATGAAAAAAAATTAAAAAAGATAGTAAAAATATATCTAGGACTTTGGTGTTGTTGTGGGCAGTGTGGGGTCAGTTCATTTCAGCTAGTTCCTTGGTCTGGCTTATATTTCTCAAGATCTATAGGCCCCTTCCTATATAGTCGGTACTAACTACAGAGTTTTAATCTATTGTACCTGTCATTTCCAAGATGATTCCCTCTGTTTTAGCTGCTTCTGTTTGCTGGTCTCTTCAGTGTCTGATTTCCACCCTGACACAAGGGGGCAGTGGTGGACACTTTTTTAGGCTCACTTGTTCAGTTGCGCTGTGGGGAGGGAGGGACACTGCAAACAAATAACACTGGAGTGTGCTTGCAGTGTCTCAGTCACACTGGGCCTGCTACCGCTCACAGCGCATATGCCCTTCCTGCCCACACTGCTCAGGGTCTAGGTTGCTCCACCGGACCATCCTAGGCCAGCCCTGGGCTGCATGCACCTCCCAGGTCTAAGCCGCTCAGATTTAGGCACTTGGGTAGTCCTCAGAGGCGCAGACTCGGTTAGGCCTGTGTTTTGTGCCATTCCCAGATCTGAGCAGCTCAGGTGATGAGGTGTTTGGCGAGCGTGGTTGCTGTGACTTATCGCCTCCCCAGTCCCTGCCACTCAGTTTTCTGGGTGTACAACTGGTGTGCCTTCCAGAACCCCCAAGAAGTCTTAGCAAAGAAGCCTGCTTGCAGTTTGGTAGATAATGCCTCTTTAGGCCTGCGATTGCCACTTCCAGCTCTCGCTGCCTTCACCAGAGGGGGATGGTCTGCAGCCGGCTATCTCTGTTCAGTCCTTTGTTTTGTGAGCAGGCCTGACAGTGACTTAGGTTAAGCTTTTCACATGGTAGCTATCCCACAGTCTGGTTTGCTATCCCAAGTTAGTTTGCTCAGATTGCCCTTGGGGCATTCAGGCCCTGTCCTTACTCTAAGCAATGCAGCCCGCGCCGCCCTGCCCAGCCCCCACTTGCTAGTGGCGGGTGCAAGTGTCTGGACTGCTTCTCTGCTGGGGGAGTTACTGTTGGACACATAATCTGTGGGGTTTAATTATTTATTTATTTTTCCTCCCTGTTATGTTGCCCTCTGTGCTTCCAAGGCTAGCCACAGACTTGGCAGTGAAGATTGTTTCCTGGTGTTTGGGAACATCTCTCTTTTTAAGACTCCCTTCTCTGGATGGAGCTCCATTCCTACCTCTTTTGTCTCTCCTTTTGTCTTTTATATTTTTTCCTACCTCCTTTTGAAGACAATGGGCTGCTTTTCTGGGTGCCTGATGTCCTCTGCCAGCATTCAGAAATTGTTTTGTGGAATTTACTCAGCGTTTAAACGTTCTTTTGATGAATTTGTTAGGGAGAAAGTGGTCTCCCTGTCCTATTCCTCTGCCATCTTAGGACCGCCTCCTACTGATTCTTTTTAGGTCATAGCTTAGATGATCATAGGTGCACAGTTTATTCCTGGACTTTCCATCTTATTCAATTGATCTATATTTCTCTTTCTGTGACAGTGTCATATTGTTTTGATGATTGTAGCTTTGTAGTATAGACTGAAATCAGAAAGCCTGATTCTCCCAGCTCCATTTTTCTTTTTCAAGATTGCTTTGGCAATTCAACGTCTTTTGTGCTTTCATAGAAATTAAAAAAAAAAAAAAAAAACAATTTATAGAGGTGTGGAAAATGCTATTGATAATCTTACAGGAATTGCATTGAATCTATTGATTGCCTTTGGTAGTATAGTCATTTTGAATGAATTGAGTCTTCCAATCTAGGAACATGGCATATCTTTCCATGTGTTTGTGTCATCTTTGATTTCTTTCATCAGTGTCTTACAGTTTTGGAGTGCAGATATTTTGCCTCCTTAAGTAGGTTTATTCCCAGCTAGTTTATTCTCTTTGATGCAATAGTAAATGATGTTGTTTCCTCAATTATCTTTCAGATCTTTCATTGTTAGTGTATAGAACCAATTGCTGTGTTAAATTTGTATCCTGAAACTTCACTGAATTCATTAATGACCTCTATTAGTTTTCTGGCAATGTTTTTAGGATTTTCCATGTATAGTATCAGATCATTTGCAAACAATTATACTTTCACTTCTTTTTCAATTTGTATTCCTTTTGTTTCTTTTTCTTCTCTGCTATTGCTAGAATGATGGATTTGTTTTTTAAAGAGTCCACATATAAGTGAAATCATACAGTATTTGTCTTTCTTTGTCTGAGTGATTTCTCTTAGCATACCCTTAGAGTTCATCCATACTGTCACCAATGCGGGTTTCCTTCATTTTATGGCTGAAAAATATTCATCTATGTCCATATCTATATCTCCCATACTCATCTGTTTCTTCTGTATTTTCTTTATCCATCCATCCCTTAATAGTCCCTTAAATCTTTCCATGTTTTGGCTATTTTACATAACACTGCAATGAACACAGGGCACAGATTTCTCTCCTTGACAGTAATTTTGTTTCCTTTGGAAACATACCCAGAAGTGAAATTGCTGTCATATGGTGGATATGTTTTTAACTTTTTGAGTCATTTCTACACTGTTTTTTTAAGGTCATTTGAACATTTAATTGGATTATTGCTATTTTTTGCTGTTGAGCTATATGAGTCCTTTATATATTTTGGATATTAACTCCTTAATAGATATTTGGTTTGAAAATTTTTGTTTTATTTCACTCATCCTGATTATGTTGATTCTTTTTTTTTTTTTTATCCTTTTTGAGAACAATGACAGTCATGTCAAGAACTAAATGGTCTTCTATTTCAACAATCTGTCTGAAGCTTAGCTGCCAACTAAATCTAAAATATAGCTTTGTCCATTTTAAACAGCATCAGAGATTGAGAATTTAACTACTTTTATGAGATTGTCCACCTCACATTTGGAAAACTGAGACTGTCTACTTTAGCATTAACTTTGTATTCATTAGGTGAAAGTCTTTTGGGGAAAATCTGGAAATAAAATCTAATATCTTTTAGACTTTACAAATTTTGAAGGCATTAATCTATTGACATGCTTTCCTCTCCTGACAAGTATCTTATCCTCCAACTAATCTTTGTACAAATGTGGCTTTTATTCTCATCATCTTCTTGGTGTCTTTTGAATGTACCCTAGTTTACCTCTTTTTGAAGTGTGTAGCTTCAGTGTGGTTTTCTATAGTGGCATAATAGAATGTAATTATTATTTATTTTGATTTGGACAAAATATTCTGTCATTGCAGCCAAGAATTGCATTAGTTCCTTTGGCAATCAATACTCATTCTTGATTTATATTAAGTTCTCTGTCACTTAATCTTCCTGGGACATTTTAATTTATACTCATAATAAGTTATAACTCTGAAAGCTGTAAGTTTAGTGATTTTGGAATAAAGGAAGTGGTTTTACTTTTTTCCTAATCAAATTTCATCTTACAAGTGCATTGTTCCACTTTGGAGGATCTTTTTGAATCCTGATTCCACCATCTTTCAGGAATTAATAGCTTTACAACTGAGCTTAAATAGCTAGTAATATTCTTTTAAGGATTATTCTTTCAAAGGTTGACTTCTGAAAATATAAAGAAACTATGAGATGGTTCATCATAGAGGCTAAAGAAGTAGATTTGGGTAGAAGCCAGACCTAATTTCAAGCCACTTTCTAGCTGTATTCAGTCACTTATTTAGTTAACAGATGTGACACACCATCCTAGGCAATTAAGATACATCAGCAAATACAATAGACAAAAATACTTTTTCTTAAAGAGCTTAAAGTTTAGCAGGAGAAGAAACCTTGGAAAAACAATATAAATTTTCAAAACCTGCTTTTTTCTTTTTCCAGCTGAAAAGTGCAGATAAATGTGCAACCTTTCATAAGATGGTATATTTGTTAGTGTTCACCAGAGAAATAGAACCAAGAGAAATAGAACCAATAGAATGTATAAATACTTTAGAAATATATGTACATAAATACATCTAGGATATATATGTATATATCTAATATATGTATATATCTAAGGAAATAGCTCATGTGATTACAGAGGTTGAAAATTTCTAGATCAGCAGTCAGCAAGCTGAAGACCCAGAAGTGTTGATAATTTACTTCCCCTCCAAATGCTAACAGGTTCAAAATCCAGGAAGAGCCAATGTTTCAGTTTTAATTAGAAATCAGGGAAAACACTGATGTCCCACTTTGAAGGTAGTCAGGTGAGAGTAATTTTCTCTTACTTGGGGAAATGTCAGCTTTTTGTTCTATTTAGGCTTTCAGCTGACTGGCTAGGGCAAATCCACACTAAGGAGACTTACTGTTTTACTTAGTCTAACAATTTAAATGCTAGTATCCAAACACATTGTAGACAGAAATATCTACAATAATGTGTCAGCAAATATCTGGGCTCCTGTGGTCCTGTCAAGTTTCACATAAAATTAACTATAACAAGTGGTGATGAGGATTACAGGAATTACTGTACATATAGGGTTTAGCATATTGAGTTCTTAAGAGCGATAGTTATTATGTACATGATGTATTTTTTCAAACCATCTCTTCAATATTAATAACTGAACCAAAGCTCCCTAATACTGACACAGTTGTTTTGACAGTCTACTGGAGTGAGACTCCATTTTCTCTTTTGTATTGGAAAGCAATTAAGTTCATGTAGCATATGGTTACTAATAGTTATTTCTCTGCTAGTGTGCATTTTAAGGATCTGTGAAAACCTATTCTCTGTCTTACATGTGTGAAACAGGAAATCAACTACAGACACCTTGCTGCCATCTGGATGAGTCTACAGTAATGAAATAATAATGAAGGTGTCTGGTTCTTTTAAAATATTTGGCAGTACTTCCTTTTTCAAGGAAATATAAGATTTGGAAATATTTTAAAAAGACTGAAAAGGAGGAGTTGTAGCTTTTTTTTTTTTTTAATATCTCTCTTTTGAACTCACTGCAGGAGTAGTTTACTTACAGCTAGCTCAATAATTAACTATTCATTTCAGGGTAAGATTGACTCATAATACTGCCAAATAATTCATACATGTAAAAATGGCAGTTGTCTCATTTACTTGTTACACTAACACTTGTCAAATTCAGCAGCAGCTTTCAGCCCTGTTAAATGTTGTTTAAAGATGAGGGATCTAAAATGAAATGGAAGCACTTTGCATTTGATAATAAATCAAATATGAATTTAATATTTTACTCAAAGTCAGCATGGTTAGTAAGGCTTTAAAGTAAAAAATGACAGATTTTATGCTTTGAATGTAATGAGGGTTTAACTGAGATTCTGATTACCTTTTAAAGGTTGAGATCTAATGATTTTTAGGAATTACACTGGAGAAAAATATTTTGAAATAAATTACATTAAACTGCATTGATAAATACTGAAAATATTTTAAAGAAAAATTACCTATAAAGGGAAAATGTATATTTCCAAATCATTGACTTTGTATTTAAATTTTTAATACTATGGAAAATTTCAACATACTAAGGATAGAAAGAAGAGTTACCTCATATTTCCACTGGGAATACCGAAATTAAAAAAGCATATTAAAATATTTTGTAATATTTGCCTTATATATTTTTTGAACTTCAACTTTAAGCTTCTGTGTGTAATTTTAAGGCAATTTTAATTAGATATGAAAGAAATTATTCCTTTTCTTAATGGAACATTTAATGGTAGAAAATATATATTTTTCTTTTTTTCCCTAGAAACAGATATAAAGTCACCAAAGTTGAGGAATATATAAAAATTGATTGACTTTACTGCCATTTTTAATGATTACTGAGGAATTAAACTGTTTCTATAATTCTCTAGAAGTTTTCTCTTCTTACCCATAAATGTACATTCTTCCCAAATAGGTGAATATGTGATAAAAATCTTAATAAGCAGAAGCAAGATACAATATTATTCTAGGAAAGAATTTGCAAAAATCCTCCAGGACACCCCTGTGTACAAAATGCAAGTGACATCTAGCTGACTGTGAAGTTGGGAGACTTTATGGCCTTTAGTAGAGGGTGAGGCAACAGCATTAGGGCCAGCGGTCTTATGCACACATCACAGCTTAGTTAATTAAGAGTGTCTATATGTGTAATACAATTATAATAATGTCTACCTCACAGAATTGTTTCCAGGATTAGCTACACAGGTAATGCTCAAAATTCTCCAAGCCAGACTTCAGCAATATGTGAACCGTGAACTTCCTGATGTTCAAGCTGGTTTTAGAAAAGGCAGAGGAACCAGAGATCAAATAGCCAACATCCGCTGGATCGTGGAAAAAGCAAGAGAGTTCCAGAGAAACATCTATTTCTGCTTTATTGACTATGCCAAAGCCTTTGATTGTGTGGATTACAATAAACTGTGGAAAATTCTGAGAGATGGGAATACCAGACCACCTGACCTGCCTCTTGAGAAAACTGTATGCAGGTCAGGAAGCAACAGTTAGAACTGGACATGGAACAACAGACTGATTCCAAATAGGAAAAGGAGTATGTCAAGGCTGTATATTGTCACCCTGCTTACTTAACTTCTATGCAGAGTACATCATGAGAAACCCTGGACTGGAAGAAGCACAAGCTGGAATCAAGATTGCTGGGAGAAATATCAATAACCTCAGATATGCAGATGACACCACCCTTATGGCAGAAAGTGAACGGGAACTAAAAAGTCTCTTGATGAAAGTGAAAGAGGAGAGTGAAAAAGTTGGCTTAAAGCTCAACATTCAGAAAACAAAGATCATGGCATCTGGTCCCATCACTTCATGGGAAATAGATGGGGAAACAGTGGAAACAGTGTCAGATTTTATCTTTTTGGGCTCCAAAACCACTGCAGATGTTTATGCAGCCATGAAATTAAAAGATGCTTATTCCTTGAAAGAAAAGTTATGACCAACCTAGATAGCATATTCAAAAGCAGAGGCATTACTTTGCCAACAAAGGTTAGTCTAGTCAAGGCTATGGTTTTTCCAGTGGTCATGTATGGATGTGAGAGTTGGATTGTGAAGAAGGCTGAGTGCCGAAGAATTGATGCTTTTGAACTGTGGTGTTGGAGAAGACTCTTGAGAGTCCCTTGGACTGCAAGGAGATCCAACCAGTCCATTCTGAAGGAGATCAGCCCTGGGATTTCTTTGGAAGAAATGATGCTAAAGCTGAAACTCCAGTACTTTGGCCACCTCATGAGAAGAGTTGACTCATTGGAAAAGACTCTGATGCTCGGAGGGATTGGGGGCCAGAGGAGAAGGGGACGACAGAGGATGAGATGGCTGGATGGCATCACTGACTCGATGGATGTGAGTCTGAGTGAACTCCAGGAGTTGGTGATGGACAGGGAGGCCTGGTGTGCTGCGATTCATGGGATTGCAAAGAGTCATACACGACTAAGTGACTGATCTGATCTGGTCTGATCTGAATGTTGCTGTCCTTGATGCTGTGAAAGACTGAGGGCAGAAGGAGAAGAGGGTGTCAGAGAATGAGATGGCTGGATGGCATCACTGATGCAATGGACATGAACTTGATCAAACTGCAGGAGTCGATGAGGAACAGCAGAACTGGCTTGCTGCTCTCCATGGGGTTGCAAAGAGTCAGACACATTTGGATGACTTAACAACCACCACCACAACAACAATATTGTTGGCATATAGAAGATTACTAAGAACTTATTATTGAAAGTCTATTCCTGAAATCTGCTTAATTGACCAGATTCCAGCTCTCAAGGTAAAATATACCTTGTTTAGTGACATGTGGTTTAGTCTTCTTGGCATTTTTTCCATTATTTTGATAAAAATATAAAGGATAGACATATCACACTTAGATAAGAAATTTAAATTTATTTTTATAGTGAATATAGACTTTATTGTGTTATAATCATCAAATTAACTAAGAAACTAGATCCTAATTATTCCCATCACAAAGGAGAAATGATAATTATATAACATGATAGAGGAGCTAACTATCTGTACAATGGAGATCATATTAGAATATACAAAATATCATTTTGCAGTACACCCAAAATTTGCACAATGTTATCTGTCAAATATTTAATATATTTCAATAAAAATGAAATAGATTTTCAAACTAAAAAAGATAGGCAATGGGTGTATATCCACATGAGTCTTCTTATAAGTAGACACTTTTTAATAAATATGTACTAAAGTACTACATGATTGCTGCTTGCTTGAATCTTCAGTGGCTGACCACAGATGCAGAGGGCTGACATTAAAGTTATATATGAATTTTGAACTGGGTGGAAGGTTGCCATTATTAACCACCAGATTGTTCTAGGGCCACCTGTAAATTGCAAATATCTAAATAAGGAATGAGATGTGTATCTGTGCACATATCATCCAAGATTAAAAATTGTCTGTGAAGATCAGAAAATCTATCCCTGCTAATTTGAAATGACAAATGCTTTGCCAATGGCATTAGTATTGAATCCCATATTGCTTATCTGGGCAGTTATGACAGAGATCCTTTTTATCAGTAAGCTATAGTTATTGAGAGAAAAGGCTTCCCAGCAGTTAAATGATCTTTTTAGTCTAGACTACAGACCCTACAGCAGTGGTGGTGTCATGAAGGATGCTGATTGAGACGCCTTATCCAGAAACCTGTATGCCAGTTGTCCCTAACATTTTTGACACCAGGCACTGGTTTCATGGAAGACAATTTTTCCATGGACCAGAGTGGGGAATGCAGAAACTTTAATTTAGAGTAGAAATTTCTCAGTAACTAAAACTACAGGTTAAAACCAAAATAAATAAATAATAATAGACAAAAACCAGATTAATACAGTAGATTTGAAAATGAAAGTGAAAGTCGCTCAATTGTGTCTGACTCTTTGTAACTCCATGGACTTTAAAGTTCATGAAATTTTCCAGGCCAGAATACTGGAGTGGGTAACCTTTCCCTTCTCCAGGGGATCTTCCCAACCCGGGGATCGAGCCCAGGTCTCCTGCACTGCAGATGGATTCTTTACCAGCTGATCCACAAGGGAAACCTATGATTCTAATTTCCATAAGGGCTTCCCTGGCTATTGTGACTGGCTAGTGAAAATAGCATTGCATTTTATTTTAGTCTAATTAATTTAGGTGTGAGTATAGGTTAAGGAATATAAAGGTTGCTTTTTATTCAAACTGGTCAGATCACATCAGAAATTTTGTGCTTTTATCAAGATTCCATATTTTACACAGACATTAAAAAATGATGTAGGATGTCTCAGTTATGGAACTATATTGACATTTTGGATCAGATGATTTTTTGGTTGATGTTCTGTACATTGTAGATATTTAGCAGCATCTCTGACCTCTACCCACTAGACACCAATAGAATTTCTATGCAAAGCCTTCTCCTTGTGTTTAACCCTCTTGTCTTTTCCTTAATTGAATGGGAACTATCACTCACAAATATACAACTTTCTAGACTTGAACATTATTGGGTACTTCTTGGCTGTAAAGGCCGTGAGAGACTAAATAATTTACTGAGGAAATTTGAGTGTGACAAAGCTAACTTTTCTTCAATGTGGCGATCTATTGACTGCCGGGGTCCAGCCCCGGCTGATCCAGGGTATTCGAAGCGGGGACGGCATTGGCGACTTATTTAAATATTAATTAGAGATATAAAGAGTAATAGAATGAGGATAGCTCAGTAGGAAAATTCAGTGGAGAAAAGAGGCTGAGTAGCTTGGTTTACGTGGGAGACCAATAAAACTTCAAGACAATAAGTTTGCACCACTTACATAGGCCGCAGGCGTCTTTCCATTCTCCTGAAGGAGAGGAGACACTAAGGCCTCCCCCATAGGATCTTAGAAGCCCAGGCATAATTAGTAAGCATGGCGGGTTCCGCGCTTCAGATGGAGACTCAGCCAGAGTTTGAGAGAGAGAGAGACATGGGGAGACCAGTCTTTCGAGGAACTGATCCCAATTCTTTATTTTCCAGAGTCTGTTTTTATACACTGAGATGTTATACAAAAGTCATGCGGGGACAGCAGTCCTGACTTCTTTAAAGTCAGGTGCTTCATACAAATGTATACAGAGGTCTTAGGGGTGTTACATCATCTTCTGGCCAGGGGAGCCTGCTGACAATTTATGACCCTCTCCTTGTGACAGCGGTCAGTCAACACTTATTTCTCCAGGGGTGATTATTCTTAAAACAGACGCCACCCAAATAAAGTTACATTCCTATAGGATGAGAGTGTAGTGGGTTTTAGTTAAGGAAAGAATTTACTTAGCCTAAGGTCTAACGTGATTTATATCAAAGGTTAATACTTATTTCTTCTATATATTCATTAATGTGTATAAGGGCAGGGGATGTGGAGACTTAGCAGTAAACATTGGCTCAACAAATGAAAAACCCTTCACCAATACAATTTCTAATCAGCCCACTATACTTATACTAATGGTTTTCTAACTTTTCTAAGGAACCTGTTTTTATAAGGTTTAAAGCATCTCGTGCCTCTCACGGTTGGGAGGCTGTGAGCAATCACATGTGGCTGGACAAGCCTGTCAGGCAGGCTAGAGAACCTTCAGAGGAGTTTGTAGGTTAAAACACTCTTGTCACACCCAGGAGTTTTTATTAACTGGAGCTCTAAGTTAACTCCTTCTCTGAAAGAGGTGGTGGGGGACAGCCCCCCATAAAGTCAGAGGTATAGGTGAGAGCACAAAGTAGTAAAGTAGGCAGGCTCTGGTTATGGGGGTAGATGCTCGAGGATTTCCAGGGGGACTCCTGAGGCTCGATCCCGCCTTTGAGTATGTCGAGCCTCCTTCCTCATGACCTTTGCCACGGGTGGAGTGCCTCACCCTGGCCCCCAACAATTGACATTTTTCAAATCATTATAATCTCTGCTACCAAATTTATCTTTGAATGAGAAGCACTTATTCATTCAACATACCTTCTGTACAGAAGTTTTTAATGTGGGGATTAATTTGAAATTCATGATATTTTTCCAAGAATGAGCAAAAAATCAATTCTAAAATATTTATTAATTTTTAATTATCTAGGGAAGTCATAGAAAGCTTAAGAAGATCCATGTGGGTATTGATAGGCTTATTTTGGTGATTTAGGTGTATATTTTGACTCTTCATCTTTTAAGTAGAGTAGCCAGATTTAGTAAGTTAAAGTATAGGATACACAGTTAAAGATGAACTTCATATAAATAAAGAATAAATTTTAATTTAAATACATCTCTTTCCCTTCTGGTTTCCTCAGTGTGTATGCCCAGCAGTGGGATTGCTGGATCATAAGGCAGTTCTATTTCCAGTTTTTTAAGGAATCTCCACACTGTTCTCCATAGTGGCTGTACTAGTTTGCATTCCCACCAACAGTGTAAGAGAGTTCCCTTTTCTCCACACCCTCTCCAGCATTTATTGCTAGTAGACTTTTGGATCGCAGCCATTCTGACTGGCGTGAAATGGTACCTCATCATGGTTTTGATTTGCATTTCTCTGATAATGAATAATGTTGAGCATCTTTTCATGTGTTTGTTAGCCATCTGTATGTCCTCTTTGGAGAAATGTCTATTTAGTTCTCTGGCCCATTTTTTGATTGGGTCATTTATTTTTCTGGAGTTGAGCTGTAGGAGTTGCTTGTATATTTTTGAGATTAGTTGTTTGTCAGTTGCTTCATTTGCTATTATTTTCTCCCATTCTGAAAGCTGCCTTTTCACCTTGCTAATAGTTTCCTTTGTTGTGCAGAAGCTTTTAAGTTTAATAGAACTGCCTTATGATCCAGCAATCCCACTGCTGGGCATACACACTGAGGAAACCAGAAGGGAAAGAGACACGTGTACCCCAATGTTCATTGCAGCACTGTTTATAATAGCCAGGACATGGAAGCAACCTAGATGCCCATCAGCAGATGAATGGATAAGAAAGCTGTGGTACATATACACACTGGAGTATTACTCAGCCATTAAAAAGAATACATTTGAATCAGTTCTAATGAGATGGATGAAAATGGAACCTATTATACAGAGTGAAATAAGCCAGAAAGAAAAACACCAATACAGTATACTAATGCATATATATGGAATTTAGAAAGATGGTAACAATAACCCTGTGTATGAGACAACAAAAGAGACACTGATGTATAGATCAGTCTTATGGACTCTGTGGGAGAGCGTGGGGAGATTTGGGAGAATGGCATTGAAACATGTATAATATCATGTATGAAACGAGTCGCCAGTCCAGGTTCAATGCACGATACTGGATGCTTGGGGCTGGTGCACTGGGACGACCCAGAGGGAGGGTATGGGGAGGGAGGAGGGAGGAGGGTTCAGGTTGGGGAACACAGGTATACCTGTGGCGGATTCATTTCGATATTTGGCAAAACTAATACAATATTGTAAAGTTTAAAAATAAAATAAAATTTAAAAATAAATAAATAAATACATCTCAAAGACTGTACATGTATAATAAGATATTATTTGCTGTTTTTCTGAAATTTAAATTTAACTGGACATCCTATATTTTATCTGTCAACCCTAGTTATAATGGGAACATACATGGATTAATACTGAAGTTAATGTAGCTTAAATTTTGGAGGCTCCTCACTCAAAGGCATTTTTTCATCTAATGTTGTATTTTTAATTTACAGTTTTCTCTTTAAACAGCATTCTTCTTAATCATATAAACCTTAGGCTTCACAAAACCTTGATCTGTCCCTGCCGGGTAGTAATATGAAGAGACAATGTAGATAAGGTGAAGGAAGAAGTGAATTTAGTAGGTGTGAGAAAATGGATGATGTCCTTGTCGCATTTGGAAATTATTTTCTGGGAGATAATTAAGCAATCACTGGGGTACCAGGAAATCTTTGTAGTTGAAACTTCAGTGTTACTATATAAGCAAGAGATAGAGAAATACATTTTACACTGTGTTTGTATAAATTCAGAATGAGTAAATCATCTGAGAAATTTAGTATAATTTCCTTTTCCACAGATACAATGAGCAAGCAAAAAATCATCAATTTCTTTTTCATTCACCAAACATTCATATATTTAGGTCTTGTACATTTTCATGTTTAAAGGAAATTGTGAAATAAAAATAAGAAAAATGAAAGAGAAGTGTTTAGAGGAGCATATCTGGCTTGGTGATAAGGTGTATCTGAGAGAAAGGCAGAACTATATTTTTGTCTCTCTTGGTGTAATGTGCTGCTTTTTGTGACAAACCACAGAAAAAATTACAGAACTCTATTGTGTTTAATTGACTATGAGGGTGATAATCCTATTTAATCACTCCAGACATTGCATGGTTCTCAGAGTCCACAGTTTAGGGACACTGAAGAGTTCTTGACTGCATTTTCAGATCAGATTTGTGGCTTCAGGGAGGACACAAACGGTGTACAAAGCCCCTACTCAGTGTCTGATATCCATTAATGAATAGTGTAAGGAAGTTCTCCACTCCTCTTTACTGAAAAAATTACTTCAGTAAATATTGGTTGTGTGTCTCCTGCATACCTGGCACTGTGCTAGGAATAGAGTTACTTTGAAATTCCAGTATTCAACAGTGAACTGATTGATGAGAAAGCAAATGCTTTTAAAGTGCTTGAAAGTGAAAGTGAAGTCGTTCAGTCATGTCTGACTCTTTGCAACCCCATGGACTGTAGCCTACCAGGCTCCTAGGTCCATGGGATTTCCCAGGCAACAGTACTGTAGTGGGTTGCCATTTCCTCTGCCAGGGTAGCTTCCCAACCCAGGGATCAAACCCAGGTCTCCCAGCGTTGTAGGCAGACACTTTACCATCTGAGCTACCAGGGAAGCCAAAGTACTTAGGCTTTTAGAGTACTTTTTAAAGTACTTAGGCTTTTAGATTAGATAAGTGAACTGCACATATTTGGAAAAGTAGAGCTCACTCTACAGTATGAGTACTTTGGTACTGGGTGATTGTTCTTGATTTTTTACTCCTTTTCTTGTGCCATGTTCGTGCCTCTCACTCGTATGTGTGAAATACATACCGCAGCCTCATTACCTGGACATCACCATATGACCTGCTTTGGCCACTGATTGTCAATAAGTATGACACAGCAGAGACTTCAAATGTGTTTGTGAGGTTTAGCTTACCTTCTTGTACTACTTTGAATCCCCACATGCACCCAGTAGCCACCGGTCACGGGAGACTGATGAAAACACACGAGAGAAAATCAATGGTTGTGGTTGTAAACCACTGAGACTTAGGTTTATTTTATCTGCAGCACTACAATAGTAACAATAGATTAATATAGACAGTAAGGAAATGGCAACCCACTCCAGTGTTCTTGCCTGGAGAATCCCAGGGATGGGGGAACCTGGTGGGCTGCCGTCTATGGGGTCGCACAGAGTCAGACACAACTGAAGTGACTTAGCAGCAGCAGCAAGACAAATATACACCAAATAAAACATAAAGTAGGTTGAAATACGTTCACAAAGATACTTAGAATGCAACATGATTTTCAGTGGTGGTAACTCATACCTTTGACTGGTATCAGCAATTGTTTAGGAGAATCAGTGTTTGAGCCAGGTCTTGAACAATTGTAACAGGCAAAAATATCAGGGGAATTAATGAGTCGTCCAAATAATCTGTATCTGTGAGTGGCACAAAATGGGTTCGTCTATCAAAGATCTTTCTGTCCTGGGAAACTGAATATGGTGTGACATCCTAGGGAGGCTGCAAAATGTGTCTGAGAATGTTATGAGTCCCTATTTGTCTCGAGCCTCCAAAGCTATCCCAGCATCTCGCCAAGATTTTCCTTTTATTCATGGATGGGAGCTGACAAGAAGTGACAAATAGCCAAGTGCTGTTTGCTCATGCGCCCTGAGGATCTGCAGCCAGAAGGCAGAACAGCCAAAGTCTTCTGAGGCCCATTCTGCTCCTTGTGGAGAACCACCAGTTTTCTGAGATTCAACTGAGATCCCATGGAAAGAGTCCATGTTTCCATCATGTTGTATCTTCTTCATATCATTTCGTTATTCTCTACAGGGACCTTTTGATATAAGTGTTACCATTTTCATTTTACTAGTGATGGAACTGAGGACCCAAGAAATGACATGTCACACATCAACTTAATGACTTACATTCATATCTTTAACTACCCAGTCTTTAATTGGAACCTGGTCTTATTCAAGATCCTTAAGGAACTTGCCTAGAAGCAACTCCAAAGTATACAGGATGTTTGCAATCACCTTTACAGACAAAATTGCAATTATATAAACTAGATTTTTTTTTAGTAAACCTAGAATTACCAAGGGAAGCTCTGGCAAGGAGTGGAGTAATATCTCCAACTAATCTGTGCTCACTGGTTTTGCTTCTAAAATTTCTAGCCCTCGTATGTCTCAATTCACCTATCAAATTATTGTAACTTGGCTTAAGATCTGATTAGTTTTCAAATCATTTTTACAATTAGAGAGTAAAGAAAATTATTCACCATTGATCTGATGACTCATTTTTCCCCAGAATCTTTAATTTGCTCTATTTATTTCCTCCCAGTCACAGTGCAAAAGTTTCATTCATTATATTCTATAAGGTTTTATTCACCTGTGCCTCACAAATAATATTTCTACTTGTCCAGACTGTTGTAAGCATTATCTGTTAAAGCATATCTATTGAGATCAGATCAGTCGCTCAGTCGTGTCCGACTCTTTGTGACCCCATGAATCACAGCACGCCAGGCCTCCCTGTCCATCACCAACTCCCGGAGTTCACTGAGGCTCACGTCCATCGAGTCAGTGATGCCATCCAGCCATCTCATCCTCTGTCGTCCCCTTCTCCTCCTGCCCCCAATCCCTCCCAGCATCAGAGTCTTTTCCAATGAGTCAACCCTAAGCATGAGGTGCCCAAAGTACTGGAGTTTCAGATTTAGCATCATTCCTTCCAAAGAAATCCCAGGGCTGATCTCCTTCAGAATGGACTGGTTGGATCTCCTTGCAGTCCAAGGGACTCTCAAGAGTCTTCTCCAACACCACAGTTCAAAAGCATCAATTCTTCGGTGCTCAGCCTTCTTCACAGTCCAACTCTCACATCCATACATGACCACAGGAAAAACCATAGCCTTGACTAGACGAACCTTTGTTGGCAAAGTAATGCCTCTGCTTTTGAATATGCTATCTAGGTTGGTCATAACTTTCCTTCCAAGGAGTAAGAGTCTTTTAATTTCATGGCTGCAGTCACCACCTGTAGTGATTTTGGAGCCCAGAAAAATAAAGTCTGACACTGTTTCCACTGTTTCCTCATCTATTTCCCATGAAGTAGTGGGACTGGATGCCATGATCTTCGTTTTCTGAATGTTGAGCTTTAAGTCAACTTTTTCCCTCTCCACTTTCACTTTCATCAAGAGGCTTTTTAGGTCCTCTTCACTTTCTGCCATAAGGGTGGTGTCATCTGCATATCTGAGGTTATTGATATTTCTCCCAGCAATCTTGATTCCAGTTTGTGTTTCTTCCAGTCCAGCGTTTCCCATGATGTACTCTGCATATAAGTTAAATAAACAGGGTGACAATATACAGCCTTGACGAACTCCTTTTCCTATTTGGAACCAGTCTGTTGTTCCATGTCCAGTTCTAACTGTTGCTTCCTGATCTGCATACAAATTTCTCAAGAGGCAGATCAGGTGGTCTGGTATTCCCATCTCTTTCAGAATTTTCCACAGTTTATTGTGATCCACACAGTCAAAAGCTTTGGCATAGTCAATAAAGCAGAAATAGATGTTTTTCTGGAACTCTATTTCTTTTTCCATGATCCATCGGATGTTGGCAATTTGATCTCCGGTTCCTCTGCCTTTTCTAAAACCAGCTTGAACATCAGGAAGTTCATGGTTCACATATTGCTGAAGCCTGGCTTGGAGAATTTTGAGCATTAGTTTACTTGCGTGTGAGATGAGTACAATTGTGCAGTAGTTTGAGCATTCTTTGGCGTTGCCTTTCTTTGGGATTGGAATGAAAACTGACCTTTTCCAGTCCTGTGGCCACTGCTGAGTTTTCGAAATTTGCTGGCATATTGAGTGTAGCACTTTCACAGCATCATCTTTCAGGATTTGGAATAGCTCAACTGGAATTCCATCACCTCCACTAGCTTTGTTCGTAGTGATGCTTTCTAAGGCCCACTTGACTTCACATTCCAGAATGTCTGGCTCTAGGTCAGTGATCACACCATCGTGATTATCTGGTCGTAAAGATCTTTTTTGTACAGTTTTCTGTGTATTCTCACCATCTCTTCTTAATATCTTCTGCTTCTGTTAGGTCCATACCATTTCTGTCCTTTATCGAGCCCATCTTTGCATGAAATGTTGCTTAGGTATGTCTGATTTTCTTGAAGAGATCCCTAGTCTTTCCCATTCTGTTGTTTTCCTCTATTTCTTTGCATTGATCACTGAAGAAGGCTTTCTTATCTCTTCTTGCTATTCTTTGGAACTCTGCATTCAGATGTTTATATCTTTCCTTTTCTCCTTTGCTTTTCGCTTCTCTTCTTTTCACAGCTATTTGTAAGGCCTCCCCAGACAGCCATTTTGCTCTTTTGCCTTTCTTTTATATAGGAATGGTCTTGATCACTGTCTCCTGTACAATGTCACGAACCTCATCTGTAGTTCATCAGGCACTCTGTCTATCAGATCTAGGCCCTTAAATCTATTTCTCACTTCCACTGTATAATCATAAGGGATTTGATTTAGGTCATACCTGAATGGTCTAGTGGTTTTCCCTACTTTCTTCAATTAAATCTGAATTTGGCAATAAGGAGTTCATGGTTAGGGTTAGGGGAAACCCAAGTAAGATGGTAGGTGTTGCAAGAGGGCATCAGAGGGCAAACACACTGAAACCATACTCACAGAAAACTAGTCAATCTAATCACACTAGGACCACAGCCTTTTCTAACTCAATGAAACTAAGCCATGCCCGTGGGGCAACCCAAGACAGGCGGGTCATGGTGGAGAGATTTGACAGAATGTGGTCCACTGGAGAAGGGAATGGCAAACCACTTCAGTATTCTTGCCTTGAGATCCCATGAACAGTATGAAAAGCATATCTATTAGGCACCTTAAAATTGTAATTCAGAGCCTGAAAGCAGGGGGTCCTTTATAGATAGCCTGGGATTTGATATCAGTTTTCCCTTAGGATTCAACAAACTTTGAATCTTGTGACCTTGATTTAGTATTTAAATATTAAATATTATATAAATATTTACTGAGCTCCCACAAAGTGCTAAGCCTTCAGGATGCTGTATAAATTCCTTTTTTTTTTGGATTAAGTTTTTACCTGATTTAATTTTTCTTTTTTATATTTACTGTAGTACCAGCAATATTGCTACAGATATACTCTTAGATCCATTTAACACACGACATAATCAAGTAACAAAGGAAAAGAAAAACACACACACACATGCATACAACCATGAATGTTCTGTACAAATGTTGACTTGTGCATTGATTCAATACAATCAACAGCTCACATTTTTCCTTGTACTGGGAAGACTATAGCGTGATCATACATTGGTGTCCAACTTTATTCTAGATGATTCATAATGGCAATTGAGACTATACAGCTTTCCTATTATTATGCTAATCATAACAACGTCTAATTTGAAAAAAAATTATGAAGGTATTAGTAAATAGAAATTATTGTTTTCTTTAAAATGTTCTTTATCTTTGTAGACAAGTTTAGCCATTTACCTTCAGCAGCTCTTCTGTGAAAGTGTCTTGGTTGTCCCAGGCCTGCATTTAATGTCAGATCAACAATAGGCAATATTAAAGTCATTAGAACTGAACATCTCCAACTCAACAATGTGGCCTGGATAGGTCCCAAAATTTTCATTGTTATTACTATCTGGCTAAACTCAGGTCAGTAGTCATTCTTTTTTTGTTTCTAGAAGAGGCTGTTATAGAAATTTAAATCTAAGCTCTTAAACATTAAAAAAAAAAAAAGCATGCCTCCATCTCTACCTGGGTGACAAGAGAAACAAGAGTCCAGTTTGCAGAGAAAGAAAGCAAGGAAAGAATTCAGCAGAAAGCAAATGGAACGGAATTTAGAAATGGGGAGCCAGCCTATGTCCCTGGTTCTGTTGTTCTTGAAGTTCAGATGTGTTCCGAGACAGTGTAATAAAATTCTGTGCCATGATACTGAATTTCCACTTCTGAGTTTAAGTTACTTTGAATGACCTTTTAGTACATACTTCTAACCAAAGAGTTTAGGGGAGGAAATTGAACAGCTTCCAAAATTTAGAGCACTTGGAGAGTGTAACATGTCACTCATTCTAGGTCCTGATCTCGTGAAGAGGGGAAATTTAATATGGGCAGTAGTACCCTGCTGTGGGAAGCCCGCTGTCAATAATTTTAGTTTTTCAGTTCTGTAAGTAAATAATTAGTTTATACCTTCACAAATATAAGCTCTTTTAAATCCCTACTTCTAAAAGAGAAGATTCAGTCTTAATAAGATGTTTTCTGGAAGTAAAATAATCTGAACATAATTTTAATAATCATAATAGTTCTGTCTGTTGTAAAATCTTAAGGAGTTCTCACTTCCAAAAGCACCAGTGGCCTTCCTTAGTCAAATGAACTGCTTGCTTCCTGCCCATCTGGCAGTGGCTGTTTTGGGGATATGACACAACAGGGCCAGTGACAAGGCTCAGGCAGCTTTTTCTTAATCATATTTATTTGATCAAATCTTGAAGGTTGAGTAAAATTTTTGTATAATCATTATTTTAAGTTGATTCTCAACCATTTACATTTCCAGCCCAAAGATTTTCTTAACACTTCCCTTTGAAGGGAAGGAATGAGCGGAAACTGTAGTGGTCACAGTGGTCAGGCTTCAGTTGTTCCTGCTCTGCCTAGCACTGCAGGTGGCCAGTCCATGCTGGGCATTTTGGCCAAAGGCAGCTTCCAGGGTTCCCTAGCCCCACCTGCCGTCATCTGCACTGAGATCAAACAGAGCGTGACAACACTTCACACCCTAGTGGACTCAACAGCAGATGTCCTGTCTGGATGCCCCTTGTCCCCACAATTTCCCCTCGCTCAGCACTGGTCAAGGAACTTTAACCTTTTAGAGGAATGAGATCAGTCATGGAACAATTTTATTAGACAATAAAAGAAAAAGTAAAATCAGAGCAAAACCGAACATGTTTTGAGAGAAAATAATTTCTCTTCCTAAGCCATTTTCAACAGATTCTGTAAAGAGAGCTCAAATGTTTTTACTAACATGCTTTGCAAGAATTGAAGGAGGAGGTGAGAGCTATCTCTTGATGTTTTATGAGTCTTCCTCTTGGTTCAAAATCTTCTTCTAAATTGCCTGTGGCAGTGCTCTCAGAAAAATGGTTATTACAAGATGATTTTGAATCAGGGAATCATATGCTTTGGTTTCCTAATTTCTTCTCTGAGCCTTCAGATCATTCTGGAATTAAGATAATAACATTAATACAGTTCTTCTGAGCTACTTTCGGACAAATTTTCTTTTTTTTTTTTTGTATTTTGTCTCAAAGATTCACTTTTATTTATTAAGTTCTTATTAGGTGACAGGTACTTTTCTAGATGCTGGGGATAAAGTGAACAAAGATAAACAACAATTTTATAATGCTGAATTTCTGAAATATATTTGTTTTTCTGTATCTTTCAGATTATATATTATATATATGAAGTTTTTCACAAAATTGCAACTGACAAGTGTGATAAAGTTATTGTGTGGCTAAATTTGGTGGCAAAAATAAAATCGAAAAGAAGATAAGGAACTAACCTGATAAGACCTCAGGCAAGAGCATTACAGGAAGAGGAAACAGCTAAGGCCAGGCACTAAAGCAAAAATAAACTGGTTGTGTTTAAGGAATACTAAGAGATTGGAGCACAGTAGGGGAAATAGAAGCATGGAGCGAGATGAGCTGGACAGGAAGGAAGGGTACAAGTTGCACAGGATGGACTAATCAGGTGAAGAAATTTAGATTTTGTTCTGGTGCAATGGTAATTCTTGAAAGAGTTCTGATTGGGATGCTGATATAACTAGAATGAAATTACTATATTTTAAAATCATTTTTCTCCTTTGGCAGGTGGATTATAGGGAAGTAAGCCACTGAACATAGAAACCAGTTAGGAGGGTCTTTTAATGATTTATTCAATATTTGTGGGAAACAAAAGGTTTCCCACAAAAAAAAACAAAACATGGGATGTGGATATGCCTTTGAAGTTGAATTGACAGGATTTGTCAGTATATTCTGTCCAGTTCATTTCAGTTGCTCAGTCATGTCTGACTCTTTGTGACCCCATGGACTGCAGCATTCCAGGCTTCTATATGGTTGCATATGTGTGTATGGGCAAATGCTGTTGCACACACATGTGAGAGTATGCACACTTAGGAATGTACACAGTTAAGAGTTGTTGTTCAGTCATTAAGTCATGTTTGATTCTGCAACCCCATTGACTGCATCATGCCAGGCTCCTCAGTCCTCCTCTATCTCTGAGTTTGCTCAAATTCATATCCATTGAGTTGGTGAAGTTATCTAACCATCTCATCCTCTACTGCCCCCTTCTCCTCTTGCCTTCAATCATACTCAGCATCAGGGTATTTTCCAGTGAGTCAACTCTTTGCATTAGGTGGCCAAAGTATTGGAGCTTCAGCTTCAGCCTCAGTCCTTCAAATGAGTTTTCAGAACTGATTTCTTTTAGAATTGACTGGTTTAATCCCCTTTCAGTCCAAGGGACTCTCAAGAGTCTTCTCCAGCACCACAGTTTGAAAGCATCAGTTCTTTGGCTCTCAGTCTTCTTTATGGTCCAACAGTCACATCCATACATTACTACTGGAAAAATCATAGCTTTGACTAGATGGACAATTGTTGGCAAAGTGATGTCCCTGCTTTTAACGTGCTGCCTAGGTTTGTCACAACTTTCCTTCCAAGGAGCAAGCGTCTTTCAATTTCATGGCTGCAGTCACATCCACAGTGATTTTGGAGCCTAAGAAAATAAAAAAGTCACTGTTTTCACTTTTCCCCATTCTGTTTGCCATGAAGTGATGGGACAAGATGCCATGATCTTAGTTTTGGAATGTTGAATTTTAAGCCAATTTTTCACTTTCCTCTTTCACTTCCATCATGAGGCTCATTAATTACTGTTTACTTTCTGACATTAAAGTGGTATCATCTGCATATCTGTGGTTGCTGATATTTTTCCTAGAAATCTTGATTCCAGCTTGTGCTTCATCCAGCCTGGCATTTCTCATGATGTACTCTGCATAGAAGTTAAATAAACAGGGTGACAATATGCAGCATTGTCATACTCCTTTCCCAGTTTTGAACTAGTCTGTTGTCCCGTGTCCAGTTTTAACTGTTGCTTCTTGACCTGCATACATGTTTCTCAGGAGACAGGTAAGGTGATCTGGTACTCTCATCTCTTTAAGAATTTTCTACAGTTTGTTGTAATCCACACAGTCAAAGGCTTATCATAGTCAAGGAAGCAGAAGATGTTTTTCTGGAATTGCTTTCTCTATGATCCAAGGAATGTTGGCAATTTGATCTCTGGTTCCTCTACCTTTGCTAAACCCAGCTTGTACATCTGGAAGGTCTCAATTCACATACTGCTAAAACCTTGCTTGAAGGATTTTTATTATAACCTTGTTAGCATGTGAAAAAAGAGAAATTGTACAGTAGTTTGAACATTGTTTGGCATTGCCCTTCTTTGAGATTGGAGTGAAAAGTAACCTTTTCTGATCCTGTGGTCACTGCTGAGTTTTCCAAATTTGCTGATATATTGAGTGCAGCACTTTAAACAACATCATCTTTTAGGATTTTTAAATAGTTGAGCTGAAATTTCATCACCTCCACTAGCTTTGTTGATAGTGATGCTTCCTAAAGCCCACTTGACCTCACACTCTAGGTTTTCTGGCTTTAGGTGAGTGACCACACCATCATGGTTATCCGGGTCATTAAGACTTTTATTTCTCAGTTCTTCTGTGTATTCTTGTCACCTCTTCTTACTGTTTTCTGCTTCTGTTGGGTCATTTCCATTTTTCTGTCCTTTTCTCTGTCCATCCTTGCATGAAATGTTCTTACACATTCTGTTACTTTAACATGTATAATATCATATAAGAAACGAATCGCCAGTCCAGGTTCGATGCAGGATACAGGATGCTTGAGGCTGGTGCACTGGGATGACCCAGATGGATGGTACGGGGAGGGAGGGGGGCTCAGAATGGGGAGCACGTGTACACCCATGGCAGATTCATGTTGATGTATGGCAAAACCAATACAATATTGTAAAGTAACTAACCTCTTAAAATAAATAAATTTAAATTGAAAAAAATCTCTAAAAAAAATGCCCTCTTGTCTCTCTTTGCTATTCTCTGGAACTCTGCATTCCATTGAATGTATCTTTCCCTTTCTCCATTGACTTTTACTCCTTTTCTTTCCTCAGCTATTTGTAAAGCCTCCTTAGACAACCATTTGCCTTCTTACATTTCTTTTTTTTTTTTTTTTAGGATGATTTTGGTAACTGCCTCCTGTAAAATGTTATGAACATCTATCCATATTTCTTCAGGCACTCTGCCTACCAGATCTCACCTCTTGAATCTATTTTTGTGTATATGCACATGCTAATGCACACATATGTGACAGTATACACACTTCAGAATTCACACAGTTAAGAGTGAACAAAGATAATTCCTAAGCCTTTAACCTGAACAGTTGTGGGACAGGCTGTGAAGCGAGTAGAAAACCAAAAGATACTAGCATCACGGTGAAAAAAAATCAATGCATTTTAGGGATCTAATATTTCCCAAACTATGGAGATTAAAGAAATTTAAAGAGAAGTTAGTATTGGTTGGAGATAGAGGTCATTGTAGACCTTGGCATAAAAAAGAAAAAAATTAAGTCTTCAAGAAATGTTGGAAACAGTGCTCTCTGCTTTCATTTGTCTTGTAGGAGGTACTTATAGTTAAGTTTAGAGGGGGAATGAATAAACTTAAAAGCACATATTAGAAAGAGAAGTTAAAAGTGATTAGTTGAGCATCTTTTTTTTTAAAGAATTTGGAAAAAAAATAAGAAAACAAGCCCAAAGAAAGCAGAGGAAGAAACAAAAAGAACAGAAATTAAAGAAATCAAAAGATAATTTGCAGCAGAAAGAATAAACAATGGTAAAAGTTATTCTTTAAAGCTAAGACATTGATAAACTTATAGAGAGATTGATAAAGGGGAAAAAAAAAGAAGAAGAAGAAGAAGAAGGAACAAATGACCAGTATTAGGAATGAAAAATGAAAATATATTGCATGCTAAGTTGCTTAAGTCATGTCTGACTCTTTGTGACCCCTTGGACTGTAGCCCTCCAGACTCCTCTATATTTGGGATACTCAAGGCAAAAATACTGGAGTGGGTTTCCATGCCCTCATATAGGGGATCTTCCTGATCTGGAGACTGAACTTACATCTTCTGTGTCTCCTACATTGGCAAGTAGTGTTCTTTACCACTATATCCACCTGGGAAGCCTGAAAATATATTGCAGACACTAAAAAAGGAGGGCATTTTAAACACATCTATGTTGTAAACCTGAACACTTTAATGAAATAAGGAATTTATAGATATAAGTAGAGAAAAATTAATGTTAAAGAAATCTAATAATTGAAAACTAATAGGCAAATAAAACTTTACAGATGGTGAAATATGAAAACTGTCTTACTGAGTTTAGGAACATAACAAACAGACACAATTTCACTGCTTTTAATCATAACTCTATTCAGTCTTATTTAGTATAGTTATAAAGAAACAACCATCACCCTTTAGTGGAAGGAATAAAACTTTCAGTAATATAGATTAAATGATTGTCTACACAGAAATTCCAAAACAATTCACAAATAAATTATGAGAAACAATAAGGGAATTTTGCAAGATTTCAGGTCCTAGTCCAATAGCCACAAATGTATTCTGAAAACCAGAAACGAAGATACAACCATGGAAATGTTAGAAATTCACACAGCTGAGTAGATGTTATCAACACTTCAGCCAGTGGAAAGAAACGGACACGGAGTCAAAGCAAATGGAGATGAAGCTCTGAGCTAGTGGGGCCACCATTTTTCAAACCAAGGAAGGTAATGCAGCTGCCAGAAGCCAAGAATCAGTCGAGGCTTAGGCAAACTTCTCAGGAGAGGGACCATCTCCTGAGCAACCCATTTAAAATTTTCTCAGAATTATTCAGAGATGGTTCTTAATTCTAGTGCAGTTGCCAATAATGAGGATTTTCTCATCACTTGCCTGCTGACAGCCTGGTAGGCTATGGTCCATAGGGTAACAAAAAGTTGGATACAACTGAGCATGAAAGCATGCATATCAAATTCATTAAGATGCCTTTATTGTAAAATGAGGTACTCCATTATTGTATGCACTAATAATAGTGATACATGCTAATTAAGCAGTGATACAATGTTTTATTTTCAAATTCTGTTGAAATTTGGAATTTCAAATTTAGAATTCTGTTGTTTATTCATTGAAAGTGTTCTCTTAGACTTATTTAGTCACAGATTTTTTTAATATAAATTTATTTATTTTAATTGGAGGCTAATTAATTTACAATATTGTGGTGGTTTTTGCCATACATCAATGTGAACCAGTCATGGGTGTGCATGTGTTCCCCCATCCTGAACAACCCTCCCAGCTTCCTCCCCACCCCATCCCTCTGGGTTGTCCCAGAGCACTGGCTGTGAGGGCCTTACTTCATGCATCAAACTTGCACTGGTCATCTATATTACATATGGTAATATACATGTTTCAATGTTATTCTCTCAAATCATCCCATCCTCGCCTTCTCCCACATAGTCCAAAAGTCTGTTGTTTGCATCTGTGTCTCTTTTGCTATCTTGTATATAGGGTCGTAGTTACTGTCTTTCTAAATTCCATATATATGCATTGGTGTTATATATGCATTACTGTATTGATGTTTCTCTTTCTGTATTACTTCACTCTGTATAATAGGCTCCAGTTTCATCCAACTAATTAGAACTGACTCAAATGAGTTCTTTTTTATAGCTGAGTAATATTCCATTGTGTATATGTACAACAACTTGCTTATCCATTCGTCTGCCGATGGACATTTAGGTTGCTTCCATATCCTAGCTATTGTAAACAGTTTGCCACAGATTTTTAAAAAATATATCACACTTGTGCATATTTGAAACCAAAAATTATAAGGAAAGAAAATTGGCAAATATTCCTAAAACTTGCTCACATTTGGAGGCCAACTTTTTGTATCAGTTTTAAACTTGGCAATGTCCTCTGTGTTTCTGCACATGGTATCATAACATGGGGCTTTGCTGATGGCTCATATGGTAAAGACCCTGTCTACAATGCAGGACACCTGGGTTTGAGCCCTGAGTTGGGAAAATCTCCTGGTAGAGAGCATGGCAACCCACTCCAGTAATCTTGCCTGGAGAATTCCATGGACAGAGGAGCCTGGCAGATTACAGTCCACGGGATGGCAAAGAGTCAGACATGACAGTGATTAATACTCTCACCTTTCATTATAACATAGTCTACTAAGAACACTGTTGGGGGGGGGGGAAGTGTTAGTCTCTCAGTTGTGTCCTACTCTTTGTGACCCCATGGACTGTAGCCTTCTAGGCTTCTCTGTCCATGGGATTCTCCAGGCAAGAATACTGGAGTGGGTTGCCATTCTCTGCTCCAGGGGATCTTATGGGCCCAGGAATCAAACCCAGGCCTCCTGCATTACAGGCAGATTCTTCACCATCTGAGCCACTATGGAAGCATAAGGACCTAATCAATATTATGAAGGTAAAAGGTAGCCTGAAATGTCACACAAACTTAAGTTCAATAATTAAAGAAATCATTTTTTAAAAAATTCTGTTTTATCTTACAGATAGGTTTCTCAATCTTGGTACTCTTGACATTGTGAACTACTTTTATGCTTGTTGTAGGGACCATCCTATGCCTTGTAGTATGTTTAAAAGCATCCTCTGCCTTGATTCACTGGATGCCAGCAGCACCCAACCACAAGCTATAACAACTTTGAGACAGTCTCCAGACATTGCTAAATACCTGTCCTCTGGGCAACAAAATCATCCCCAGTTGAAAATCATTGTCTTAGAGTAAAATCTGTGATGCAAAATGTTTTATTTTGCACCAGAGATATGAATAGAAAACGTACTGTAGCTTTCCTTAAAAGCACTTTAAGGTTTTCTTCCAAGTTACTAACATACAACTTTTGAGACTGATATTTTCTACTTGACTAATTTATAGTTCTATTCTATCTTCACTGACTCATGTATCACGAGATGGTAAATAGCTTTGTTCAAAATCAGCATCAAATTTCTGACAAATTGATCTTTTCTGTCTTAATGATTGTTTTACATGACTGATAAGCACATTAGTCATACCAGCCCTTGTGTGCGTGCTAAGTCACTTCAGTCATGTCTGACTCTTTGCAGCCCCATGGACTGTAGCCCACCAGGCTCCTCTGTCCATGGAATTCTCCATGCAAGAATACTGAAGTGGGTTGCTATTCCCTACACCAGGGGATCTTCCTGACTCAGGGATCAAACTTGGGTGTCCTGCATTGCAGGCAGTTTCTTTACCATTTGAGCCACAAGGGAAGTCCTAACCTAGGAACAAATTCTTGGTGTGCAACTCTTCCAATCAAAGCTTACAGGTAATAGATAAAGCCCAATGGTACCTGCTGACATTTGCTGACTAAAATTGAAATTTTGCAGGTTTAAATTTAATTTCATGTAACTTTGACTGTGTGGATCACAACAAACTGTGAAAAATTCTTAAAGAAATGAGAATACCAGACCACCTGACCTGCCTCCTGAGAAATTGTATGCAGGTCAAGAAGCAACAGTTAGAACTGGACATGGAACAACAGGCTGGTTCCAAATCAGGAAAGGAGTACATCAAGGCTGGATATTATCACTCTGCTTATTTAACTTATATGCAGAGTACATCATGTGAAATGCCATGCTGGTTGAAGCACAAACTGAAATCAAGATTGCCAGGAGAAATATCAATAACCTTAGATATGCAGATGACACCACCCTTATGTTGCCATGGGTGTACATGTGTTCCCCATCCTGAACCTCCCTCCCCATACCATCCCTCTGGGTCATCCCAGTGCACCAGCCCCAAGCTTCCTGTATCCTGCATCGAACCTGGACTGGCGCTTTGTTTCTTATATGATATTATACATGTTTTAATGCCATCCTCCCAAATCATCCCCCCCCACCCCAAGAGTCCAAAAGACTGTTCTATACATCTGTGTCTCTTCTGCTGTCTCACATACAGGGTTGTCATTACCATTTTTCTAAATTCCATATATATGCGTTAGTATACTGTATTGGTGTTTTTCTTCCTGGCTTACTTCATTCTGTATAATAGGCTCCAGTTTCATCCATCTCATTAGAACTGATTCAGATGTATTCTTTTAAATGTCTGAGTAATACTCCATTGTGTATATGTACCACAGCTTTCTTATCCATTTATCTGCTGATGGACATCTAGGTTGCTTCCATGTCCTGGCTATTATAAACTGTGCTACGATGAACATGTACACGTGTCTCTTTCAATTCTGGTTTCTTCAGTGTGTATGCCCAGCAGTGGGATTGCTGGGTCATATGGCAGTTCTATTTCCAGTTTTTTAAGGAATCACCACACTGTTCTCCATAGTGGCTGTACTAGTTTGCATTTCCACCAACAGTGTAAGAGGGTTCCCTTTTCTCCACACCCTCTCCAGCATTTATTGCTTGTAGACTTTTGGATTGCAGCCATTCTGACTGGCGTGAAATGGTAGCTCATTGTGGTTTTGATTTGCATTTCTCTGATAATGAGTGATGTTGAGCATCTTTTCATGTGTTTGTTAGCCATCTGTATGTCTTCTTTGGAGAAATGTCTATTTAGTTCTTTGGCCCATTTTTTTGATTCGGTCATTTATTTTTCTGGAATTGAGCTTCAGGAGTTGCTTGTATATTTTTGAGATTAGTTGTTTGTCAGTTGCTTCATTTGCTATTATTTTCTTCCATTCTGAAGACTGTCTTTTCACCTTGATTATAGTTTATTTTGTTGTGCAGAAGCTTTTAATTTTAATTAGATCCCATTAATAAAATTGACAAACCATTAGCCAGACTCATCAAGAAACAAAAGGAGAAAAATCAAATCAATAAAATTAGAAATTAAAATGGAGAGATCACAACAGACAACATAGAAATACAAAGGATCATAAGAGACTACTATCAGCAATTATATGCCAATAAAATGGACAACATGAAAGAAATGGACAAATTCTTAGAAAAGTACAACTTTCCAAAACTGAACCAGGAAGAAATAGAAAATCTTAACAGACCCATCACAAGCACAGAAATTGAAACTGTAATCAGAAATCTTCCAGCAAACAAAAGCCCAGGTCCAAATGCCTTCACAGCTGAATTCTACTAAAAATTTAGAGAAAAGCTGACACCTATCCTACTGAAACTCTTCCAGAAAATTGCAGAGGAAGGTAAACTTCCAAAATCATTCTACAAGGCCACAATCACCCTAAAACCAAAACCTGACAAAGATGCCACAAAAAAAGAAAACTACAGATCAATATCACTGATGAACATAGATGCAAAAATCCTTAATAAAATTCTAGCAATCAGAATCCAACAACACATTAAAAAGATCACACACCATGACCAAGTGGGCTTTATCCCAGGGATGCAAGGATTCTTCAATATCTGCAAATCAATCAATGTAATACACCACATTAACAAATTGAAAAGTAAAAGCCATATGATTATATCAGTAGATGCAGAGAAAGCCTTTGATAAAATTCAACATTCATTTATGATAAAAACGCCCCAGAAAGAAGGATTGGAAGGAACATACTTCAACATAATAAAAGCTATATATGACAAACCCATAGCAAACATTATCCTCAATGGAGAAAAATTGAAAGCATTTCCCCAAGTCAGGAACAAGACAGGGGTGCCCATTTTCACCACTACTATTCAACATAGTTTTGGAAGTTTTGGCCACAGCAATCAGAGCAGAAATAGAAATAAAAGGAATCCAAATTGGAAAAGAAGAAGTAAAACTTTCACTGTTTGCAGATGCCATGATCCTGTACATAGAAAACCCTAAAGACTCCACCAGAAAATTACTAGAACTAATCAATGATTATAGTAAAGTTGCAGGATATAAAATCAACACACAGAAATCCCTTGCATTCCTGTACACTAATAATGAGAAAATAGAAAGAGAAATTAAGGAAACTATTCCATTCTCCATTGCAACAAAAAGAATAAAATACTTAGGAATATAGCTACCTAAAGAAACTAAAGACCTATATATAGAAAACTATAAAACACTGATGAAATAAATCAAAGAGGACACTAATAGATGGAGAAATATGCCACGTTCATGGATCAGAAGAGTCAATATAGTGAAAATGAGTTTACTACCCAAAGCAATCTATAGATTCAATGCAATCCCTATCAAGCTACCAATGGTATTTTTCACAGAGATAGAACAAATAATTTCACAATTTGTATGGAAAAAAAAAAAAAAAAACAAACTCAAATAGCCAAAGCAATCTTGCGAAAGAAGAATGGAACTGGAGGAATCAACCTGCCTGACTTCAGGCTCTACTACAAAGCCACAGTCATCAAGACAGTATGGTCCTGGAACAAAGACAGAAATATTGATCAATGGAACAAAATAGAAAGCCCATATATAAACCCATGCACCTATGGACACCTTATCTTTGACAAAGGAGGCAAGAATATACAGTGGACAAAAGACAATCTCTTTAACAAGTGGTACTGGGAAAACTGGTCAACCCATTGTAAAAGAATGAAACTAGAACACTTGTTAACACCATATACAAAAGAGCCTCTTGACGAAAGTGAAAGAGGAGAGTGGAAAAAGTTGGCTTAAAACTCAACATTCAAAAAATGAAGATCATAACATCTCGTCCCATTGCTTCATGGCAAATAGATGAGGAAACATTGGAAACAGTGACAGAGTATTTTCTTGGGCTCCAGAATCACTTCAGATGGTGACTGCAGCCATGAAATTAAAAGATGCTAGCTCCTTGAAAGAAAAGTTATGGCCAATCGAGGCAGCATATTAAAAAGCATAAACATTACTTTGCCAACAAAGGCTCATCTACTTAAAGCTATATGGTATTTCCAGTAGTCATGTATGGATGTGAGAGTTGGACTATAAAGAAAACTAAATGCTATAGAATTGATGCTTTTGAACTGTGGTGTGGAAGAAGACACTTAAGAGTCCCTTGGACTGCAAGGTGATCCAACCAGTCCATGCTAAAGGAAATTGGCCCTGAATATCTGTTGGAAGGACTGATGCTGAAGCTGAAACTCTAATATTTTGGCCACCTTATGGGAATAACTGACTCATTGGAAAAGACCCTGATGCTGGGAAAGATTGAAGGTGGGAGGAGAAGGGGATGACAGAGGATGAGATGGTTACATGGCATCACTAACTCAATGGACATGAGATTAAGTAAACTCTGGAGTTGGTGATGGACAGGGAAGCCCGGTGTGCTACAGTCCATGGAGTCACAGAGGCAAACACGGCTGAGTGACTGAACTGAACTGAACTTATTTGAGATATTTATTTCAGTTTTCTGCTAATAAAATTACAATTCTTTTGACATTTTTCTAATTTTCTTCTATTAATGAAGAGGAAAAACTGAGAGTTATTTGCATTTATATCTATGTAGCTCCAGATAATTACAATAATGAAAATGTTTTAAGGACTTAAATTTCTCTACAGATTTTTAGAGGCCAGAAGAAAATGGAAAAATAATACTGAATTTGGACATTAACTGTACCTGTCAATGTGCAAAGCTCTGGGATGCTAGAATATCTAAGCAATGCATATGTATTTAGGTATTAAAAATCCTGGACTTTCCTCAGTTGCATGGCTACTTGAGAAACTGTGAAATTCTGGGATGATTAATTTCTTCAATCAGAGACATCTTGGGTGAGAGAATAGAGCATTGTGAGGTTCTTGGTTGTGTTTTGGAATCAGATCAGATCAGATCAGTTGCTCAGTCATGTCCGACTCCTTGCGACCCCATGAATTGCAGCACGCCAGGCCTCCCTGTCCATCACCAACTCCCGGAGTTCACTGAGACTCACGTCCATCGAGTCAGTGATGCCATCCAGCCATCTCATCCTCTGTCGACCCCTTCTCCTCCTGCCCCCAATCCCTCCCAGCATCAGGGTCTTTTCCAATGAATCAACTCTTCGCATGAGGTGGCCAAAGTACTGGAGTTTCAGCTTTAGTATCACTCCCTCCAAAGAAATCCCAGGGCTGATCTCCTTCAGAATGGACTGGTTGGATCTCCTTGCAGTCCAAGGGACTCTCAAGAGTCTTCTCCAACACCACAGTTCAAAAGTATCAATTCTTCGGAGCTCAGCCTTCTTCACAATCCAACTCTCACATCCATACATGACCACAGGAAAACCATAGTCTTGACTAGATGGACCTTTGTTGGCAAAGTAATGTCTCTGCTTTTGAATATGCTATCTAGGTTGGTCATAACTTTCCTTCCAAGGAGTAAGCGTCTTTTAATTTCTTGGCTGCAGTCACCATCTGTAGTGATTTTGGAGCCTAGAAAAATAAAGTCTGACACTGTTTCCACTGTTTCCCCATCTATTTCCCATGAAGTGGTGGGATCAGATGCCATGATCTTTGTTTTCTGAATGTTGAGCTTTAAGCCAACTTTTTCCCTCTCCACTTTCACTTTCATCAGAAGGCTTTTAAGTTCCTCTTCACTTTCTGCCATAAGGGTGGTGTCATCTGCATATCTGAGGTTATTGATATTTCTTCCAGCAATCATGATTCCAGTTTGTGTTTCTTCCAGTCCAGCGTTTCCCATGGTGTACTCTGCATATAAGTTAAATAAACAGGGTGACAATATACAGCCTTGATGAACTCCTTTTCCTATTTGGAACCATCTGTTGTTCCATGTCCAGTTCTAACTGTTGCTTCCTGACCTGCATAC
Source organism: Bos grunniens (assembly GCF_055505025.1). Taxonomy (NCBI): domain Eukaryota; kingdom Metazoa; phylum Chordata; class Mammalia; order Artiodactyla; family Bovidae; genus Bos; species Bos grunniens. The sequence continues at coordinate 1,433,523 of NC_141176.1, read as the reverse complement.
AAATTTCTCAAGGGGCACAATTGCACTCATCTCACACGTTAGCAAAGTAATCCTCAAAATTCTCCAAGCCAAGCTTCAACAGTGAACCATGAACTTCCAGATGTTCAAGCTGGATTTAGAAAAGGAAGAGGAACCAGAGATCAAATTGCCAACATCTGTTGGATCATGGAAAAAGCAAGAGAGTTCCAGAAAAACATCTATTTCTGCTTTATTGACTATGCCAAAGCCTTTGACTGTGTGGACCACCACTAACTGGAAAATTCCTAAATAGATGGGACTACCAGACCACCTGGTCTACCTTTTGAGAAGCCTGTATGCAGGTCAAGAAGCAACAGTTAGAACTGGACATGGAACAACAGACTGGTTCCAAATCATGAAAGGAGTACATCAAGGCTGCATATTGTCACCCTTGCTCCTTGGAAGAAAAATTATGACCAAGCTGGGCAGCATATTACAAAGCAGAAACATTACTTTGCCAACAAAGGTCCATCTAGTCAAAGCTATGGTTTTTCCAATAGTCATGTATGGATGTGAGAGTTGGACTATAAAGAAAGCTGAGTGCCTAAGAATTGATGCTTTTGAACTGTGGGGTTGGAGAAGATTCTTGAGAGTCCTTCAGACTGCATGGAGATCCAACCAGTCCATCCTAAAGGAAATCAGTCCTGAATATTTGTTGGAAGGACTGATTCTCAAGCTGAAACTCCAATACTTCAGCCACCTGTTGTGAAGATCTGACTCATTTGAAAAGAGCCCGATGCTGGGAAAGATTGAAGGCATGAGAAGAGGGGGATGGCAGAGGATGAGATGGTTGGATGGCATCACTGACTCAACAGACATGAGTTTGAGTAAACTCTGAGAGTTGGTGATGGACATGAAGGCCTGGCATGCTGCCGTTCATGAAGTGGCAAAGAATCAGACACAACTGAGTGACTGAACTGAACTGAGCAAATGATCAGTTTCTGATCTACTTTACATGTTGTGGAAATGAACTTAGTCAGCTTCTTGACATTGTAAACTAGGTATCTTGCTATATACATATGTATATATGTATTACAAAAGTTAATTTTGGTCCTTCAAGCTCATGGCACCAGTTTGATAGTCAGTATTCAGCAGATTTTGTTTTAATATCTGTCTTAATAATTTAGGGGACTTGAATATTCATATACTTCTCACAATGCTTATTCACAGTAAATGTGGGCTCAAGATATTGTTTCCATATAGATTATTCCTCTGGAACACTGTTTAAACCAAAAGAATAAAAAAAAAATATGCTCTTTTACTTGTATATTGTCACCCTGTTTATTTAACTTATATGCAGAGTACATCATGAGAAATGCTGGACTGGAAGAAACACAAGCTGGAATCAAGATTGCCGGGAGAAATATCAATAACCTCAGATATGCAGATGACACCACCCTTATGGCAGAAAGTGAAGAGGAACTAAAAAGCCTCTTGATGAAAGTGAAAGTGGAGAGGGAAAAAGTTGGCTTAAAGCTCAACAATCAGAAAACAAAGATCATGGCATCTGGTCCCATCACTTCATGGGAAATAGATGGAGAAACAGTGGAAACAGTGTCAGACTTTATTTTTGGGGGCTCCAAAATCACTACAGATGGTGACTGCAGCCATGAAATTAAAAGACGCTTACTCCTTGGAAGGAAAGTTATGACCAACTTAGATAGCATATTCAAAAGCAGAGACATTACTTTGCCAACAAAGGTTTGTCTAGTCAAGGCTATGGTTCTTCCTGTGGTCATGTACGGATGTGAGAGTTGGACTGTGAAGAAGGCTGAGCGCTGAAGAATTGATGCTTTTGAACTGTGGTGTTGGAGAAGACTCTTGAGAGTCCCTTGGACTGCAAGGAGATCCAACCAGTCCATTCTGAAGGAGATCAGCCCTGGGATTTCTTTGGAAGGAATGATGCTAAAGCTGAAACTCCAGTACTTTGGCCACCTCATGCTTAGGGTTGACTCATTGGAAAAGACCCTGATGCTGGGAGGGATTGGGGGCAGGAGGAGAAGGGGTCGACAGAGGATGAGATGGCTGGATGGCATCACTGACTCAATGGATGTGAGTGTCAGTGAACTCTGGGAGTTGGTGATGGACAGGGAGGCCTGGCGTGCTGTAATTCATGGGGTCGCAAAGAGTCAGACACAACTGAGTAACTGATCTGATCTGATCTAACATAATAATATTAAGTTAAAATATATTGGTAAAGACTAAGGAAATTTTACTTAAATAGAAAACTTAATCATAAGATAAATATTTTAGATGAGGTGTAAGGAACTCATTCCACTCTTCAATTTAATTTGCTCCCCAATATTAATTTGCCAGGGTTTGATTATACATGTGATTTAAGAAATGAAATTTTATGAATATAAAATTATATTGGAGTATGTACCTTTTTATTTCTATAAATGACTTAGTGAAATGTACATTTTATTGTACTTCAATTATTACATTTTTCTGGATATATTTTAGTAGAACATTAATAGATTGTAGTCTGGGTTTAAGTTTTCTCCACCTCAGCAGACTAGACGTTTAAATATCCTGTCTCTTATTTCCTAAAAATGATCAGAGAATAAAGCAACATGAAATGTTTCAGATACACTGCTTCCTCCTCTTTTTTAAAAGTAGGAATTCTAATGAATCCCCTGAGAGGCTGTATTGAATCAGTGATCAAAACCAATGATAAATAAAATTATGGAGACGTTTTACCTGCTTGTTATGTACTTTTGTACAAAAGATATCAGATTGATCTATATTGATGACTAGTATGTTGGTTACTAATTTTGTTAGTCTTTAAACATATCTTGTTAGTCTTTAAACATACTTTATAGATGCTAACTTTTTCTCTCCTTAGCTTTTTAAATGCTGTAATGCTGTGTAATTTTTAAAAATTGGCAAATTGTGCCAGATTTTAAAAATGCTATACAATTTTCTGAATATTGATCTGAGTAGTGAATACAAATGCTTATATACTGTCCTAGCTAATTCCAAAAAGAGTTTCTGTGAAAGAGATCTAGGTTACTCCATATTTAAAAATAATTATCTATCTCTTTGAATTTCAGACTACTATTTTTTGTACCAAATGTTTACCTATTAATTTTGACCACCATAGATGATTTTCTAGCTTCATCATTTTTTATATTGATTAGTCAATTTTTTTTCTAACTTCATCAATCCCTCATATTGATTAGTTAATATTTTACTTAAAGAAGCTCTTTTCAATTAACTAATCTCTCTATGGACTCATAGATTCTTATTTTATCCCATAAATTGGGATGCACTATACTTTTGTATTTGCTGGCATACTGAGTGCAGCACTTTCACAGCATTATCTTTCAGGATTTGAAATAGATCAACTGGAATTCCATCACCTCCACTAGCTCTGTTCATAGTGATGCTTTCTAAGGCCCACTTGACTTCACATTCCAGGAGGTCTGGCTCTAGGTGAGTGATCACACCATCATGATTATCTCGGTCATGAAGATCTTTTTTGTACAGTTTTTCTGTGTATTCTTGCCACCTCTTCTTAATATCTTCTGCTTCTGTTAGGTCCATACCATTTCTGTCCTTTATCAAGACCATCTTTGCATTAAATGTTCCCTTGCTATCTCTAATTTTCTTGAAGGATCTCTAGTCTTTCCCGTTCTGTTGTTTTCCTCTATTTCTTTGTATTGATCACTGAGGAAGGCTTTCTTATCTCTCCTTGCTATTCTTTGGAACTCTGAATTCAGATGCTTATATCTTTCCTTTTCTCCTTTGCTTTTCACTTCTCTTCTTTTCACAGCTACTTGTAAGGCCTCCTCAGATAGCCATTTTTCTTTTTTGTATTTCTTTTCCATGGGGATGGTCTTGATTCCTGTCTCATGTACAATGTCACGAACCTCCGTCCATAGTTCATCAGGCATTCTGTCTATCAGATCCAGTCCCTTAAAAGTATTTCTCACTTCCACTGTATAATCATAAGGGATTAGATTTAGGTCATCCCTGAATGGTCTAGTGGTTTTCTCTGCTTTCTTCAATTTAAGTCTGAATTTGGCAATAAGGAGTTCATGATCTCAGCCACAGTCAGCTCCCAGTCTTGTTTTTGCTGACTCTATCAGTTCAGTTCGGTTCAGTTCAGTTCAGTTGCTCAGTCGAGTCCGACTCTGCGACCCCATGAATCGCAGCACGCCAGGCCTCCCTATCCATCACCAACTCTCAGAGTCCACTCAGACTCACGTCCATTGAGTCTGTGGTGCCATCCAGCCATCTCGTCCTATGTCGTCCCCTTCTCCTCCTGACCCCAATCCCTCCCAGCATCAGGGTCTTTTCCAATGAGTCAACTCTTTGCATGAGGTGGCCAAAGTACTGGCGTTTCAGCTTTGGCATCAGTCTTTCCAAAGAAATCCCAGGGCTGATCTCCTTCAGAATGGACTGGTTGGATCTCCTTGCAGTCCAAGGGACTCTCAAGAGTCTTCTCCAACACCACAGTTCAAAAGCATCAATTCTTCATCACTCAGCCTTCTTCACAGTCCAACTCTCACATCCATACATGACCACAGGAAAAACGATAGCCTTGACTAGATGGACCTTTGTTGGCAAAGTAATGTCTCTGCTTTTCAATATGCTATCTAGGTTGGTCATAACTTTCCTTCCAAGGAGTAAGCGTCTTTTAAATTCATGGCTGAAGTCAACATCTGCAGTGATTTTGGAGCCCCAAAAAGTAAAGTCTGACACTGTTTCTACTGTTTCCCCATCTATTTGCCATGAAGTGATGGGACCAGATGCCATGATCTTTGTTTTCTGATTGTTGAGCTTTAAGCCAACTTTTTCCCTCTCCACTTTCACTTCCATCAAGAGACTTTTTAGTTCCTCTTCACTTTCTGTCATAAGGGTTGTGTCATCTGCATATCTGAGGTTATTGATATTCCTCCTGGCAATCTTAATTCCAGCTTGTGCTTCTTCCAGCCCAGCGTTTCTCATGATGTACTCTGCATAGAAGTTAGAGAAGCAGGGTGACAATATACAGGCTTGATGCACTCCTTTTCCTATTTGGACCAGTCTGTTGTTCCATGTCCAATTCTAACTGTGGCTTCCTGATCTGCATATAGGTATCTCAAGAGGCAGATCAGGTGGTCTGGTATCCCCATCTCTTTAAGAATTTTCCACAGTTTATTGTGATCAACACTGTCAAAGGTTTTGGCATAGTCAATAAAGCAGAAACAGATGTTTTTCTGGAACTCTTTTGCTTTTTCCATGATCCAGCAGATGTTGGCAATTTGATCTCTGGTTCCTCTGCCTTTTCTAAAACCAGCTTGAACATCAGGAAGTTCATGGTTCACATAATGCTGAAGCCTGGCTTGGAGAATTTTGAGCATTACTTTACTAATGTGTGAGATGAGTGCAAGTGTAAGGTAGTTTGAGCATTCTTTGGCATTGTCTTTCTTTGGGATTGGAATGAAAACCGACCTTTTCCAGTCCTGTGGCCAATGCTGAGTTTTCCAAATGTACTGGCATATTGAGTGCAGCACTTCCACAGCATCATCTTTCAGGATTTGAAATAGATCAGCTGGAATTCCATCACATCCACTAGCTTTGTTTATAGTGATGCTTTCTAAGGCCCACTTGAATTCACATTCCAGGATGTCTGGCTCTAGGTGAGTGATCATACTATCGTGATTATCTTAGTTGTGAAGATCTTTTTTGTACAGTTCATCTGTGTATTCTTGCCACCTCTTCTTAATATCTTCTGCTTCTTTTAGGCTCATACCATTTCTGTCCTTTATCGAGCTCATCTTTGTATGAAATATTCCCTTGGTATCTCTAATTTTCTTGCAGAGATTTCTAGTCTTTCCCATTCTGTCGTTTGCCTCTATTTCTTTGCATTGATCGCTGAGGAAGGCTTTCTAATCTCTTCTTGCTATGCTTTGGAACTCTGCATTCAGATGCTTATATCTTTCCTCTTCTCCTTTGCTTTTAGCCTCTCTTCTTTTCACAACTATTTGTAAGGCCTCTTCAGACAGCCATTTTTCTTTTTTGCATTTCTTTTCCATAGGCATGGTCTTGATCCCTGTCTCCTGTACAATGTCACGAACCTCGGTCCATAGTTCATCAGACATTCTATCTATCAGATCTAGTCCCTTAAATCTATTTCTCACTGCTGACTCTATAGAGCTTCTCCATCTTTGGCTGTAGAGAATATAATCAATCTGATTTCAGTGTTGACCATCTGGTGATGTCCATGTGTAGTCTTCTATTGTGTTGTTAGAAGAGGGTGTTTGGTATGACCAGTGCATTCTCCTGGCAAAACTCTATTAGCCTTTGCCGTGCTTCATTCCATACTCCAAGGCCAAATTTGCCTGTTGCTCCTGGTGTTTCTTGAATTCCTACTTTTGTAATCCAGCAAAATTCGGAAAACTCTGCAGTGGCCACAGGACTGGAAAAGGTCAATTTTCATTCCAATCCCAAAGAATGGCAGTGCCAAAGAATGCTCCAACTATCTCACAAATGCACTCATCTCACACAGTAATGTTCAAAATTACATCTCACAGGAATGTTCAAAATTCTCCAAGCCAGGTTTCAGCAATACACGAACCATGAACTTCCAGATGTTCAAGCTGGCCTTAGAAAAGGCAGAGGAACCAGAGATCAAATTGCCACATCCGCTGGATCATGGAAAAAGCAAGACAGTTCCAGAAAAACATCTATTTCTGCTTTATCGACTATGCCAAAACCTGTGACAGTGTTGATCACAATAAACTGTGGAAAATTCTGAAAAAGATGGGAATACCAGACATCTGACCTGCCTTTGGAGAAACGTATATGCAGGTCAGGAAGCAACGGTTAGAACTGGACATGGAACAACAGACTGGTCCCAAATAGGAAAAAGAGTAAGTAAGGGTGTGTATTGTCATTCCGTTTATTTAACTTCTATGCAGAGTACATCATGAAAAATGCTGGGCTGGAAGAAGCACAAGCTGGAATCAAGATTGCCGGGATAGATATTAATAACCTCAGATATGCAGATGACACCACCCTTATGACAGAAAGTGAAGAGCAACTAAAAAGCCTCTTGATGAAAGTGAAAGAGGAGAGTGAAAAATTTGGCTAAAGCTCAACACTCAGAAAACTTAGATCATGGCATCTTGTCCCATCACTTCATGGGAAATAGATGGGGAAACAGGGGAAACAGTGTCAGACTTTATTTTGGGGGTCTCCAAAATCACTGCAGATGGTGACTGCAGCCATGGAATTAAAAGACGCTTACTCCTTGGAAGGAAAGGAAAGTTATGACTAACCTAGATAGCATATTGAAACTCAGAGGTATTACTTTGCCAACAAAAGTCCATCTAGTCAAGGCTATGGTTTTTCCAGTGGTCGTGTATGGATGTGAGAGTTGGACTGTAAAGAAAGCTGAGCACCAAAGAATTGATGCTTTTGAACTGTGGAGTTGGAGAAGACTCTTGAGAGTCCCTTGGACTTCAAGGAGGTCCAACCAATCCATTCTAAAGGTGATCAGTCCTGGGTGTTCATTGGAAGGACTAATGCTGAACCTGAAGCTCCAATACTTTGGCCACTTGATGAGAAGAGCTGACTCATTGGAAAAGACTCTGATGCTGGGAGGGTTTGGGGCAGGAGGAGAAGGGGACGACAGAGGATGAGATGGCTGGATGGCATCACCGACTCGATGGACATGAGTTTGGGTAAACTCCAGGGGTTGGTGATGGACAGTGCTGCAGTTCATGGGGTCGCAAAGAGTCAGACACGACTGAGCAACTGAACTGAACTGATATTTTTCTATATCTTGATGCTCATATTTTCATAAATTGTACTACATCTTAAAATCATCAAGAGAATATTTTTCCAGTGATTATGTAAAGAAATAGTTATAGTAATTAAGAAGGATCATTATTAAATCGTAGGCTTTCTTATGACTCTGAAACTTCTAATTTTCATAAGGCAAATAACAACCCATTACGAACACTTCAGCAAGTAAGGGAAACTTCATGAAGGTTCATGCTTATTTAAGCCTCATCAGTTTGTATATTTATAGTCATTAAGTCTTACTTGAGCCAAGACTTAAGTAAGATGTTTTCTTTTACTTTTTTCTTCATCAAAATATTATTTCCTTTGTGCTAGATTACTTTAAAAATTGAATCTTGGGGTATATAACCTTGCAAAAGTTTCAGCCCCTCAGAAAACTCCTCATGGATAATTTTGTACATAGGGATTCATGTACAAATGACACTCATTTTGAGAAATATGATTTTTGTGATAAACAGTTATTTTCACACATTCATTTGACTGTGTCTAAAAGGATAGACAAGTCATTAATAGCTTCTCCCACACTGCATATTTTTAGAATTTGTTTGGTTTATGGCTACAGTTAATTTCAGTAAAAGAATCAGCCTTTGATAGGTAAGTGAATAAAATGATGGTCTCAGTAGTTAATACTAAAATGGTTCTGGAAAGTTAAAAAAAAAATCATTCTTTTTTTTTTTTTTCCTAATTTTATTTTTATTTATTTTTATTTTTTTAATTTTTTTTAAACTTTACATAATTGTATGAGTTTTGCCAAATATCAAAATGAATCTGCCACAGGTATACATGTGTTCCCCATCCTGAACCCTCCTCCCTCCTCCCTCCCCATACCATCCCTCTGGGTCGTCCCAGTGCACTAGCCCCAAGCATCCAGTATCGTGCATCGAACCTGGACTGGCAACTCGTTTCTTACATGATATTTTACATGTTTCAATGCCATTCTCCCAAATCTTCCCACCCTCTCCCTCTCCCACAGAGTCCATAAGACTGTTCTATACATCAGTGTCTCTTTTGCTGTCTCGTACACCGGGTTATTGTTACCATCTTTCTAAATTCCATATATATGCGTTAGTATACTGTATTTATGTTTTTCCTTCTGGCTTACTTCACTCTGTATAATAGGCTCCAGTTTCATCCACCTCATTAGAACTGATTCAAATGTATTCTTTTTAATGGCTGAGTAATACTCCATTGTGTATATGTACCACAGCTTTCTTATCCATTCATCTGCTGATGGACATCTAGGTTGCTTCCATGTCCACCACATCTCCTTATATGTAACATTGGTACCATTATTAGAGAGCTTTAAAAATGTAAATGCTTCAGACTGTAATATTGTTTGTTTGTTTTTTAAACTCAAGTATGAGCGTTCTACAGTGAATGTGTTAGAACTCCTTTATGTGTAGATAATTGAAATGAAAGAATGCAAAACATGAGTTAGGAGACTTTTTTGATAGGTATTAGGGAAAAATTTTGATATATCTTAAATTTTCCAGGTAGAAAACATAAAACAGAATGAGGGTGAGAGTGGACTTGAAGATTATAGAGGAAATCAAATGCACATTTTAGGATTGATCAACTGAAGCAGAAAAAAGGTTGGAGCAAAATATCAGGAGAAACAAATAAGGTACAGAAAACTGAAACTGAAAAAGTTTTATCTGCCTTATGCTTTTGTCTAGGGCTTATTTTACTCATTCTGTATTTGCCCCTTAACTTCATGATGTGTTTGAAGTATTTGCTTCAGTAAAGCTATCCTACCTCTGAATGCTGTGTGCAAAGCAGTTGGCCCAGGTTATTCTTCCTAATCTGTCTGTTGTTGTTTAGTTGCCCAGTCGTGTCCAATTCTGCGACTCCATGGACTGCAACAAGCCAGGACTCCATATCCCTCACCATCTCCTGGAGTTTACCCAAATTCATGTGCTTTGCATTGGTGATGCCATCAAGACATCTCATCCTCTGACACCCTCTTCTCCTTTTCCCTTCAATCTTTCCCAGCATCAGGGACTTTTCCAAAAGTCAGCTGTTTATATCAGGTGACCAAAGTAATGAAGCTTCTGTTTACTTCTATGACAAATTGTTCAAGTTGTGATTAAGTGGGTCCTTAAATCATTCCTTTACCAGTTGTTTCACTGAAGTTACTGGTGTATCCTTGACTTGAACCTTATCATGGCACATGTCCTGTCTAAAGAAAGTGAAGTCACTCAGTCGTGTCTGACTCTTTGTGACCCCATGGACTGTAGCCCACCTGGCTCCTCCATCCATGGGATTTTCCAGGCACGAGTACTGGAGTGGGCTGCCTTTTCCTTCTCCAGGGTATCTTCCTGACCCAGGGATTGAACCCAGGTCTCCCACACTATAGGTAGATGCTTTGCCATCTGAGCCACCAGGGAAATCCTATCTAAAGTATTGTTATTAATACTATATTGTATATTTGAAAGTTGCTAAGAGAGTAGATCTTGAACATTCTCATAACAATAAAAACATTGTAACTGTGTATCATAATAAATAGTAACTAGACTTCTAGTTACTAGACTAGTAAACTAGACTTTTACTCTGAAAGTGAAAGAGGAGAGTGAAAAGGTTGGCTTAAAGCTCAACATTCAGAAAACTAAGTTCATGGCATCCAGTCCCATTACTTCAAGACAAATAGATGGGGAAACAGTGGAAACAGTAACAGACTTTATTTTTGGGGGCTCCAAAATCACTGCAGATGGTGACTGCAGCCATGAAATTAAAAGACACTTGCTCCTTGGAAGGAAAGTTATGACCAACTTAGACAGCATATTAAAAAGTAGAGACATTACTTAGCCAACAAAGGTCTGTCTAGTCAAGGCTATGGTTTTCCCAGTAGTCATGTATGGATGTGAGAGTTGGACTGTGAAGAAAACTGCTTGCAGAAGAATTGATGCTTTTGAACTGTAGTGTTGGAGAAGACTCTTGAGAGTCCCTTGGACTGCAAGGAGATCCAACCAGTCCATCATAAAAGAAATAAGCCCTGAATATTCATTGGAAGGACTGATATTGAAACTGAAACTCCAATACCAGCTAAGAGCTGGCTCATTTGAAAAGACCCTGATGCTGGGAAAGATTGAATGCAGGAGGAGAAGGGGTTGACAGAGGATGAGGTGGTTGGATGGCATCACCGACTCAATGGACATGAGTTTGAATAAGCTTCAGGAGTTGGTGATGAAAAGGGAAGCCTGGTGTACTGCAGTCCATGGGGTCGCAAAGAGTTGGACACGACTGAGTGACTGAACTGACTGAGACGCCTAGTAGTGGTTACTTCTCAGTGTATACAAATACCAAGTAATTGTGTTGTACACCTAAAATTGATATGATATTATGTCAATTTTATCACAATATAAAAGAAAATGTATTATACAAGAATATTAGACTGCTTATATTTTAGCACCTCAGTCATCACCCTCAGTTTTTAAGAATGGATAAATTAGTAATAATAACTGGCCAAACTGAAGACTCTAGAGAGAATTTCAATTAATTTTTTATTTGAGCTTTACAGATTGATGTGAAAATATCTTAATTTAATGTAATAAATTTGGGGGGAGGGCTTATGCTTGCAATCAGAAGATGGCTTTCAATCTAAAATCACTGTTTACTAAATAAAATATTTTGATAACTACGAGTTTGTAACCATTTTCCTAATTTCATGCCTGCTACTGCTGCTAAGTCGCTTCAGTCGTGTCCGACTCTGTGTGACCCCATAAACGGCAGCCCACCAGGCTCCCCCTTCCCTGGGATTCTCTAAGCAAGAACACTGGAGTGGGTTGCCATTTCCTTCTCCAATGCATGAAAGTGAAAAGTGAAAGTGAAGTCGTGTCTGACTCTTAGGGACCCCATGGATTGCAGCCCACCAGGCTTCTCCGTCCATGGGATTTTCCAGGCAAGAGTACTGGAGTGGGGTGCCATTGCCTTCTCTGTAACTTCATGTGTGTGTTTTGAAATTCACACAATATATTTGAAATAGTAATCATTTTTCTTTACAGTGACTAAAGCTAAAAGCTTCTCAACTCTTGTACTAATTATTTTATTTTGCCTAATTAGTACAAGAGTTGAGTAGCTTTTAGCTTTAGCCACTGTAAGGAAAAAATGATTACTATTTCAAATATATTGTGTTGAATTTCAAAACACACATTAAAGAATATAAATTAAGTACAGAATAAAATGCTGATGGCTTAGCAACAGACAGCGATAAAGCTTTTTTTAAATTAATAATCCTTTGTAACAGTAAAGTAGCTATTTTTCAGTTATGTATATTAAAATTATTTTTATTTTTTATGAATTCAGAAGGAAACATTTAACAATATGCAACTAGATTTTTGCCTTTGGAAATTGAAATTTTTGCTCAAAAATAAAGAACTGAAAACTGTTAGAAGTTGGGCAATTACCAAATTAGTAGGATTTTATTGTTTCTTAGAATAAGACTATGTTCATATTTTTATTATTTTCATTGTTGTAAATAAAACTGAGCAAGTTTGTTATTCCTTTCAATTATTTGCCCTTTTAATATTTTGGTGAATTTTCTTGCAAACTTAATGAGATCAGCATACTATATTTTCTTGAAAAATCATATGCTATTAATAAAGTTTATATTTATAATATGCTTTCACTACATAAAATTAGGATGTTTTTTGAGTTTCATATGACCAAATAGTTAAATTTCAATTTCTGAGTTTATATAGTGTGGCTCTGAGATAAGGGTATGGATAATCTATAGAGAAAAAATCCTCTTCAATTCTAATCCATCCCATTTCTGTAATGACAGAATCATAGCATTAAAACAAAAAGCAGCATTTTTTTAGGCATTTATTCAATTAATAAACATTTGTTGAAAGCCTCCCAAGAGCTAACCATCTTAATCATATTTTAAGTCTGTGCCAATATGACTTATCCTTCATGTGTGTTATAGGGTATTACTATATTTAACCTCCAACCCCACTCCAAAAATGCAATGTAATTTTGGTGATCAGAATCTAGTGATCATAGATATATTCTGATGTATTTGATACCCTATCACCTTTGCATCCTAATATACCAAATTTTGCTTCACATAGGTAATTTAGAGAAAACTTTTTTTTCCGGTACTTAACTATTCTCTGCATGTATATATGAACTGATTCTTACTTTTTTCAGTATGTGTAGCAGTGGTGAATAAAGCATAAGCATTCACTTGGCCACTGTATCAAGTTCTATGCAGAATTCCAAAGGATACACATAACAGTACTGACAGACAATAAAGGAATAATAAACACAAATAAACAAATGGACACATCTGTGTAAACCGAGTACATGTATGTAAGAATTGCAGCTGTACAAAAGTGATATTCCTGAATTCAAAATGATTCTTGGAGTGCTTACTGTAGGTAACCTTGAGCCTTGTTAGAGTGTTAAAGAAAACTTGTATGACACAGAGTTGTAAATTAAAGGGACTGAGAATCAAAATGGATGAACTAAGCACATAAATCAACACATATTGTCATATCAGTTAATGATGCAGATTCATTTGATAGTAGTGGGGAGTATAAGATCCACATAAATACAATATAAAAGCTGGGCAATTTAGGGAAAGAATAATTTATGAATAAATAATGACTTAAAGCTAAGCTGGAATTCTAAAATGGAGAATGATGATATCAAGAGCATTTAGAGAAAATGACTTTTGTTATTGGTTTATTTATGCTTAGAAAAGAAAGTCTGGAAACATAGAGAACAGTTAATTTGGATGTATCAAGGACTATGTAATTACATAATCCTTAGTCTAAGAACCAAGGAGGCCACTTTGTAACTAAAGTCTTATGGGGGAGGGATAACAACTTCCATGTGTTTAGTATCTTAATCTGTTAAATGAAGAATTATGTCTACTTTTTAAGATGAGGTTTACAACTTGGCACATATTTGATGCTCTTTGTGAGCATATTTTATAGTTAAAATAAGATGATCTCATGGCTTCAAAAATAGTAGAGAGGTAAAGATTTGAGAAAGTTATGAACAGTAAAAAAAGTGGCCAAAAAATCCAGAAAATATGACAATAATATTATCCTGTGTAAATGGAGTAACCCTGTAGCAGTAATCATATGAGGCAAATTAGAACAAATGGTTAGCTGATAAAGCAAATGATTTATATTCTGTAGTTTACAAATATAGATTTAGTTGATATGTAAGACTGAAAAGTAGATGCTCCTGGAGGCCTCCAAAGGCCTTGCGTGTGTAGTGGACTCACTGAGAGATCCAGAGTAAGTCCATTGTTATGTTCCAGCATCTACAAATCTCTTGTAGCTGTTCAAAGAATCTCTACTTAATACGTTTTTATTTAATTGTCTTCACTTTGATATTTAATATGTATTAAGTATGCAGAGTACATCATGAGAAACGCTGGGATGGAAGAAGCACAAGCTGGAATCAAGATTGCCGGGAGAAATATTAATAACCTCAGATATGCAGGTGACACCACCCTTATGGCAGAAAGTGAAGAGGAACTAAACAGCCTCTTGATGAAAGCGAAAGAGGAGAGTGAAAAAGTTGGCTTAAAGCTCAACATTCAGAAAACAAAGATCATGGCATCTGGTCCCATCACTTCATGGGAAATGGATGGGGAAACAGTGGAAACAGTGTCAGGCTTTATTTTTCGGGGCTCCAAAATCACTGCATATGGTGATTGCAGCCATGAAATTAAAAGACGCTTACTCCTTGGAAGGAAAGTTATGACCAATCTAGATAGCATATTGAAAAGCAGAGACATTACTTTGTCAACAAAGGTCTGTCTGGTCAAGGCTATGGTGTTTCCAGTAGTCATGTATGGATGTGAGAGTTGGACTGTGAAGAAAGCTGAGCACCAAAGAATTGATGCTTTTGAACTGTGGTGTTGGAGAAGACTCTTGAGGAGTCCCTTGGACTGCAAGGAGATCCAATCAGTCCTTTCTAAAGGAGATCAATCCTGGGTGTTCATTGGAAGGACTGATGCTAAAGCTGAAACTCCAGCACTTTGGCCACCTCATGCAAAGAGCAGACTCTGATGCTGGGAGGGATTGGGGGCAGCAGGAGAAGGGGACGACAGAGGATGAGATGGCTGGATGGCATCCCTGACTCGATGGACGTGGATTTGAGTGAACTCCGGGAGATGGTGATGGACAGGGAGGCCTGGCATGCTATGATTCATGGGGTCGCAAAGAGTCGGACACGACTGAGCGACTGAACTGAACTGAACTGAACTGAAGTCTGTGAGCTATAAATGGTTTGTATATCTTGAATTTTAATGTGTGCACTCTTAACTATTGAGTATTTTCATGAATTCTCTTGCCAAAGTGAATTTTTGTTTACATTGAGATTGTTGCTTTTCTAATTCTACTCAGGAAACAAGATGGCGGCGGCGTGTCGGGCGCGGAAGGGGGAGGAGGCCCGGGGCGCCCGCGACTGAGGCGGGCGCGGCGGTAGCGGCGGCGGACGCCGCAGGCAGAGCGGCCGCTTAGCATGGGCTGGGCCCCCGCGCCGCCCCGCCTGCTCCACGCGCGCGGCGGCCGCGGTGCGATACGCGCCGCCCGGGCCCCGGCAACTCCGTTTTTTGAAAAAAAAAAAAAAAAAATTCTACTCAGGCTAAAAATCAGCACACACAGATATCATTGAACTGTTGCAATATTCTTTTTCTTTTTTTTACTATTGAAGATATCTGCCTTATAATGTTAGTTTCAGGTTACAGCATAATGATTTCATATTTTCATAGATATACTCCATTTAAAGTTACTATAAAATATTATTTATACCTTGTGCTGTACATTGCATTCTTGTATCTTATTTATTATATATTTATTGTATTATTCTTGCACCTTATTTATTATAAACCTAGTAGATTATACCTCTTAATACCCTTCCTCTATTTTGCCCCTTTCTCCAACTTTTCCACCACTGGTAACTACAAGTGTGTTCTCTGTATATATGAGTCTGTTTCTGTTTTGTTATATTTATTTGTTTGTTTAATTTTTAGATTCCACATATAAGTGAGGAGATACAGTATTTTTCTGTGTTTTCAGTAAGCATAATTCCTTCCAGGTCCATCCATATTTTGACAAATGGCAAAATTTGATTCTTTTTTATGGCTGAATGATATTCAACTATTATATGTATGTTCTTTATCAATTCACCTCTCTATGGAAGCTTAAGTTGCTTCTATATTTTGACTATTGTTAAGTAATGCTGCTATTTACATTGGGGTACATAAATCTGTTCTACCTAGTGTTATCATGTCTTCAGATATGTACACAAAAGTAGAATTGTTGGGTCATACGGTAGTTTCATTTTTAAGTTTTTGAGTAACTTTTATACTGTTTGCCATAGTGGCCTGTACCAATTTACCTTCCCACTAACAGTAAACTAGTTTCTCTTTTCTCTGCATCCTTGTCAACATGTATTACTTGTTATTTCTCACTGTCTTTTTGTCATTAACATTTTGGAAAGGTGTGAGATGATATATCATTCTGGTTTTGATTTTCATTTCTCCAATATTTAGTGATGATGAGCATGCTTTCATATATCTTTTGGCTTTCTGCATGTCTGCTTTAGAAAAATGTCTATTTAGGTGTTCTGTTCATTTTTAAAATTAAAATTTTTTCATATTTAGTTGTTTGAGTTCTGGGTATGTTTCGGATATAAACCTCTTATTATGTGTATCAATTACAAATATCTCTTCTATTTATTAGGTTATTTTCTTTGTTGATAGTTTCCTTTACACCAAAATTTTTAATTTAATTAGGTCTTATATGTTTATTTTTGCTTTTGTTTCCTTACCTGAGGAGACAGATCCCCAAAAAGTACTGCTAAGACTTAGATCGAAGAGGATACTACCTAAGAATCCTTCTAGGAATTTTATGGTTTCTGGTCTTAAACCATTTTGAGTTTATTTTTGTACACAGTGTAACAAAATGTTTTAATTTCATTTCTAACATTCAGATATTCAGTTTTCTTCACATCATTTGTTGAAGAAACTATCTTCTTCCCATTATATATTTTTGAATCCTTTGTCAAAGGTTAATTGACCAGATTTATATAAGTTTATTTCTGGGCTTTCCCTTCTGTTCCATTGATCGATATGTTTGGTTTTGTGCCAGTACCATGTTGTTTTGACTATTGTAGCTTTGTAACATAGTCTGAAGCAAAATGAGTGATATGCCCAGTTTTGTTCTTCTTATTCAAGATTGGTTTGGCAATTTGGGATCTTCTGCAGTTTCAAACAAATTTTAGGATTGTTTGTTCTAGTTTTTTGAAAAGTGCCATTGGAATTTGGAAAATGATTGAATTAAACCTATAGATTACTTCAGTATTATAAATATCTTAATAATATTAAATCTTTCAGCCTTGGACATGATATGCTTTTCTCATATATTTATAGTTTTTTCAATTTCCTTCATCAAAGTATTATAGTTTTTAGCATATAAGTCTTTCAACTTTTGGTTAAGTTTATTCCTAGGTATTTTATTCTTTCTGATGTGATTGTAAATTAGATTGTTTTCTGGATTTTTTTTTTCTGATAGTTTATTATTAGTTTATAAAAAAGCAACAGATTTATTTTTAATGGTTAATTTATCTTTATTTATTTTTATTTTTTAATTTAAATTTATTTTAATTGGAGGCTAATTACTTTACAATATTGTATTGGTTTTGCCATACAAATTTCCATATATCTTGCAATTTTACTGAATTCATTTATTAGTTCTAATAGCTTTTTTGTGGAGTCCTTAGGGTTTTCCATACTGTTCATACTGTTCATGGGGTTCTCAAGGCAAGAATACTGAAGTGGTTTGCCATTCCCTTCTCCAATGGACCACATTCTATCAGATCTCTCCACCATGACCCGCCCATCTTAGTTTGCCCCAAGGACATGGCTTAGTTTCATTGAGTTAGACAAGGCTGTGGTCCTAGTGTGACTGGAGATCATTGGAGAAATAACTCCAGAAAGAATGAAGGGATGGAGCCAAAGCAAAAAGAATACCCAGCTGGGGATGTGACTGGTGATAGAAGCAAGGTCCAATGCTATAAAGAGCAATATTGCATAGGAACCTGGAATGTCAGGTCCATGAATCAAGGCAAATTGGAAGTGGTCAAATAAGAGATGGCAAGAGTGAATGTCGACATTCTAGGAATCAGCGAACTGAAATGGACTGGAATGGGTGAATTTAACTCAGATGACCATTATATCTACTACTGCAGGCAGGAATCCCTCAGAAGAAAAGGAGTGGCCATCATGGTCAACAAAAGAGTCTGAAATGCAATACTTGGATGCAATCTCAAAAACGAGAGAATGATCTCTGTTCGTTTCCAAGGCAAACCATTCAATATCACAGTAATCTAAATCTATACCTCAACCAGTAACACTGAAGAAGCTGAAGTTGAACGGTTCTATGAAGACCTACAAGACCTTTTAGAACTAACATCCAAAAAAGATGTCCTTTTCATTATAGGGGACTGGAATGCAAAAGCAGGAAGTCAAGAAACACCTGGAGTAACAGGCAAATTCGGCTTTGGAGTATGGAATGAAGCAGGACAAAGGTTAATAGAATTTTTCCTAGAGAATGCACTGGTCAAAGCAAACAGCCTCTTCCAACAACACAAGAGAAGACTCTACACATGGACATCACCAGATGGTCAACACCAAAATCAGATTGATTATATTCTTTGCAGCCAAAGATGGAGAAGCTCTATACAGTCAGTAAAAACAAGACCAGGAGCTGACTGTGGCTCAGACTATGAACTCCTTATTGCCAAATTCAGACTTAAATTGAAGAAAGTAGGGAAAACCACTAGACCATTCAGATATGACCTAAATCAAATCCCTTATAATTATACAGTGGAAGTGGGAAATAGATTTAAGGGCCTAGATCTGAGAGATAGACTGCCTGATGAACGATGGAATGAGGTTCCTGACATTGTACAGGAGATAGGGATCAAGATCATTACCATAGAAAAGAAATGCAAAAAAGCAAAATGGCTGTCTGGGGAGGCCTTACAAATAGCTGTGAAAAGAAGAGAAGTGAAAAGCAAAGGAGAAAAGGAAAGATATAAACATCTGAATGCAGAGTTCCAAAGAATAGCAAAAAAAGATAAGGAAGCCTTCTTCAGCGATCAATGCAAAGAAATAGAGGAAAACAACAGAATGGGAAAGACTAGGGGTCTCTTCAAGAATATCAGACATACCAAAGGAACATTTCCTGCAAAGATGAGCTCGATAAAGGACAGAAATGATATGGACCTAAAAGAAGCAGAAGATATTAAGAAGAGATGGCAAGAATACACAGAAGAACTGTACAAAAAAGATCTTCACGACCCAGATAATCATGATGGTGTGATCACTGACCTAGAGCCAGACATCCTGGAATGTGAAGTCAAGTGGGCCTTAGAAAGCATCACTACGAACAAAGCTACTGGAGGTGATGGAATTTCAGTTGAGCTATTCCAAATCCTGAAAGATGATGCTGTGAAAGTGCTACACTCAATATGCCAGCAAATTTGGAAAACTCAGCAGTGGCCACAAGACTGGAAAAGGTCAGCTTTCATTCCAATCCCAAAGAAAGGCAGTGCCAAAGAATGCTCAAACTACCACACAATTGCACTCATCTCACACGCAAGTAAACTAATGCTCAAAATTCTCCAAGCCCGGCTTCAGCAATATGTGAACCGTGAACTTCCTGATGTTCAAGCTGGTTTTAGAAAAGGCAGAGGAACCAGAGATCAAATTGCCAACATCCGCTGGATCATAGAAAAAGCAAGAGAGTTCCAGAAAACATCTATTTCTGCTTTATTGACTATGCCAAAGCCTTTGAGTGTATGGATCACAATAAACTGTGGAAAATTCTGAAAGAAATGGGAATACCAGGCCACCTGACCTGCCTCTTGAGAAATCTATATGCAGGTCAGGAAGCAACAGTTAGAACTGGACATGGAACAACAGACTGGTTCCAAAGAGAAAAAGGAGTTCGTCAAGGCTGTATATTGTCACCCTGCTTATTTAACTTCTGTGCAGAGTACATCATGAGAAATGCTGGACTGGAAGAAACACAAACTGGAATCGAGATTGCCGGGAGAAATATCAATAACCTCAGAACTGCAGATGATACCACCCTTATGGCAGAAAGTGAAGAGGAACTCAAAAGCCTCTTGATGAAAGTGAAAGTGGAGAGTGGAAAAGTTGGCTTAAAGCTCAACATTCAGAAAACAAAGATCATGGCATCCGGTCCCAGCACTTCATGGGAAATAGATGGGGAAACAGTGGAGACATTGTCAGACTTTATTTCTGGGCTCCAAAATCACTGCAGATGGTGAGACTGCAGCCATGAAATTAAAAGACGCTTACTCCTTGGATGGAAAGTTATGACCAACCCAGATATCATATTCAAAAGCAGAGATATTACTTTGCCAACAAAGGTTCGTCTAGTCAAGGCTATGGTTTTTCCTGTGGTCATGTATGGATGTGAGAGTTGGACTGTGAAGAAGGCTGAGCGCCAAACAATTGATGCTTTTGAACTGTGGTGTTGGAGAAGACTCTTTAGAGTCCCTTGGACTGCAAAGAGATCCAATCAGTCCATTCTGAAGGAGATCAGCCCTGGGATTTCTTTGGAAGGAATGATGCTAAAGCTGAAACTCCAGTACTTTGGCCACCTCATGCGAAGAGTTGACACATTGGAAAAGACTCTGATGCTGGGAGGGATTGGGGGCAGGAGGAGAAGGGGACGACAGAGGACGAGATGGCTGGATGGCATCACTGATTCGATGGACGTGAGTCTGAGTGAACTCCAGAAGTTGCTGATGGACAGGGAGGCCTGGCGTGCTGCGGTTCATTGGGTTGCAAAGAGTCGGGCACGACTGAGCGGCTGATCTGATCTAGGGTTTTCCATGCATAGTAGTATGATATTTGCAAATAATGATTAGTTTTACTTTTCCTTTCTAATTTGGATGCATTTTGTTTCTTTTTCTTGTCTGATTGCCGCGGCTAGGACTTAACAATATTGGGTTAAATAAATATGGCAAGAATAGGCTTTTTTGTTTTATTTCTGATTTTAGAGGAAAAACTTACAGTTTTTTACTATTGAGTATAATGTTAGCCTTGAGTTCATCACAAATTATCTTTAGTATGTTGAGATATGGTCCCTCCATATCAACTTTGTTGAGACTTTTCATCAGGAATGGGCTATGTTTTCTCAAATGTTTTTTTCTGAATCTATGGAGATGATCATGTGATTTTATCATTCATTTTGTAAATATAGTATATTAGATGGATTGATTTGCAGATATTGAATTTTTATTGCAGATATTGAATGTTTGCGTTGCTGAAATAAATTCCAGATGATAATGGTGTATTATCATCTTTACATACTGTTGAATTTAATTTCACAACACTTTACTGAGGATTTTACAGGAATATTGGCCTATAATGTTCTTTTTGTTGTCTTTGTTTGGTTTTGATATCAGGGTAATAAAAGCCTTATAGAATGAAGGAGTATTCCCTCCTCTTCAATTTTCTGTACTAGTTTGAGAAGAATAGATATTGACTCTTCTTTATGCATTTATTAGAATTCCCCTGTGAATCTGTGTGGTCTTGGACTTTTGATTGCTGAGAGTTCTTTTTATTATTAATTCAATTTCACTAATAGTGGTTAGTGATTAGTTTGTTCA
Organism: Bos grunniens; assembly: GCF_055505025.1. Lineage (NCBI taxonomy): Eukaryota > Metazoa > Chordata > Mammalia > Artiodactyla > Bovidae > Bos > Bos grunniens. The sequence continues at coordinate 1,412,040 of NC_141176.1, read as the reverse complement.
GATTATTTATTTCTTCCTGATTCAGTCTTGAAAGGCAGGTGTGTTCACCACTATACTATAAATTGTGCTTTTTGATTTGGTCTTGGAAGATTATAAAAATTGTGAGATACTTTCATATAACTCTGACAAAAGTTGTTCAGAAACTATAAAACATTGTTAAAAGAAATTAAAGTAGGTCTGAATTAATGTAGTGGCATGCCTTGTGGTTGACTGGAGGAAAAGAGGGTTTTCACAGACAGCATGAGCAAATTTGCAGGAAAAGACGGATATATTGATTATTTGATTATAATGATGGCTTTGTAAGTTTATACATACATCAAAAGTTCAAACTTTTTAGTTCAAATATGGGTAGTTCACCCTATTCCAGTTATACTTTAATGAAGTTATTATTTTTATTGTTAATTACAATCAGAAATCAACAGTGGTAAATATTTTAGGTATTACAGGCTTGGTCACAATACTCAACTCTGCCCTTGTGGAAAGCCGTCATAGATGATATGTAAATGATCAACTGTGGCTGTGTTCCAACATAGCTATATATATTTAGACAGTATTGGTGATAACAGCCTTGCTTTGTTCTATTTGCTGTAATTCCTTTAATATTTCTTTATTAAGAATACTATTGGATTTTGGCCAGCCATATATCATAATAATTTTAAGAAAAACTCCTTAAAAAAGTGTTTTTGAAAACTTTTGATCTGTTGATAACATACAATGTCTGAATTGATTTTCTAATTTTGAGCCATCTATCTATATTTTTAAATCTTTTATATTTGGTTATGGTATGTTATCTACTTGATAAACTGTCAGATTAGATTTGACTGATGTTTTATCAGGCTTTTATGTCTGTATTTTTAAATGAAATTGCTCCACAGTTTTATTTCTTATTTCTGTATTTTCCAAGTTTGAGTATCAAAGCTATGTTAATTTTATGTTAATTTTATAACATTATATGGGAAGTCATTATTGAGCAAAACAACTTTAGTATATTATTTGTAGTTTCTGTCTCTGGGTAAAATGCTTACATCAGAAGTAGACTGTTTTTGTTTTTTCCACTGAGGCTAAAGTTTAATTATTTGGACGTTGAAATTGAAAGTCTGCTTGACTTAGGGAATTCCTAAAGGATTAACAATTCCCTGGAATTTAGTTTTTGACTTTTTTTTCCCTATAGCAATTTTAGGACTTGAGAAATAACTACTCTCTTAATGGTAAGGGTAATTTCAAGTATTTACAAGTCAGGTGAAATGTTAAATATTCATTGAAATATCATTTGCTAACTCAAGGGAACCCTTAGTTGAAATAAAAGTTTCCATAAGTGTTGGTCGAAGTTGACTCAGTCATTTTACTTAAGTCACTTTAAAATATTGATATTTAGACTCTTTTCAGAGATCAAGGATCTAGGTCCTCTTTGGAACTGACATTACCTATTTTATTGGAAGGTCCAAGTGTACCCATAAATGCTGTACTTAAATGTGTTTTGACTCTTCGACGTCCGTGATTAAGTTTTATTTTGGATTGTACCTCAGACCTGCAAAACTTCTATATTATCTCCAGAAAAAAGAAAAGCGTTAATTGTGGGATACATTATAAGATACGAGAATTAAATTCACAAAATTAACATTTACTGTACATGCACAACATAATTGAAGAGTTATTAATTAATATAATCTAGTTAATACATGTAATTAACTATGTGTGTTAAGTTGCATCAGTTGTGTTTGACTCTTTTCAACCCTGTACACTGTAGCCCACCGGGCTCTTCTTCTGTCTCTGGGATTCTCCAGGCAAGAATACTGTACTAGATTGCCATGCCTTCCTCCAGGAGATCTTTGCAATCCAGGGATCAAACCAGCATCTTTTACTTCTCCTGCATTGGCAGGAGAGTTCTTTACCACTAGCACCACCTGGGCAGAGAAGGCAATGGCACCCCACTCCAGTACTCTTGCCTGGAAAATCCCATGGATGGAGGAGCCTGGTAGGCTGCAGTCCATGGGGTTGCTAAGAGTCGGACACGACTGAGAGACTTCCTTTTCACTTTCATGCATTGGAGAAGGAAATGGCAACCCTCTCCAGTGTTCTTGCCTGGAGAATCCCAGGGACGGGGGAGCCTGGTGGCTGCCGTCTGTGGGATCACACAGAGTCGGACACGACTGAAGTGACATAGCAGTAGCAGCAGCACCACCAGGGAAGCCCAATTAAATATACAAGTATGAAAATAATATAAAGAGACCTATATCCATCTTTCTCTGTTATAAATTTTATATCTGTAATGATGACTTAAAAATACACAATGTGAGAGTTGTGAGTTAAGTTTTATATGGGGCAAAATGAGGACTGCAGCCCAGGAGACAGCATCTCAGATAGCTCTGAGAAACTACCTCCAAAGAGGTAGGGGAAAGGACATTATATGTACAATTTTGGTAAAGGGGGAGCACATGAAATCAAGCAGATTTTTTTTTTTTTTGGTAGAAAGTTTCTGCTAATTTCATGAAGCTTCTGCCAGTCATGAGAAAGGGTCAAACCATTAATGATTTTAATGCTTTTCTAGATATGAGGACATACAAGAATTAGGATCATAAAATCAGCTCCTGAGAATATCTAATGATATAAAGACCTGTCCTGCCAATTTTTCCCTGAGCACAGAGTACCTTGTTTCTGCTTTCCACACTGAACTCCTTCAGGGGGTGTTGAAGGTCAGCAGTAGCAGCAGCATATGATTTAATCCTTTCAAAGGTAAATAGGTACAGTAAATGCCTATGGTAAGTCCCAATTTGCAGTTGACAATAAGAAATAATAAGAGTTCTTTATCAAAGGACAGATTTCAGATATCAACAAACTTTGAAAAGAAACTTTATGATTTTAAAGGTTCATCCATCAATATATGCAAAATATAGCACTTGCAGCTTTCAAATTGTGGCATTGCAGAAGACTCTTGAGAGTCTCTTGGACTGCAAGGAGATCAAACCAGCCAACCCTAAAAGAAATAAACCGTGACTATTCATTGGAAGAATTGATACTGAAACCGAAGCTCCAGTATTTTGGTCACCTAATGTGAAGAGCCGATTCTTTGGAAAAGACCATGATGCTAGGAAAGATTGAAGGCAAAAGGTAAAGGAAATGGCAGAGGATGAGATGGTTAGACAGCATCACTGATTGAATGGACATAATTTAAGCAAACACTGGGAGATAGTAGAGGACAGGAAAGCCTGGTGTGCTGCAGTTCCTGGGTTCTCAAAGAGTCAGACATAACTTAGTGACTGAACAACAACATCTGCAAAATAATATATTGCTTGAGATACAAAATGATTTGGAAAGCAAATATCTTAGTATGCTCCTGAGGCTGTTTTTAGTTTGTTGTGATTCTTGAAAAGAAACCCACAGGAATTCACCTAGGTCTTGGATTTTTGGATAAGAATTTTGTCACAGATTTGTTGATCTCCAATATTTATTATTAGATATGTGCCAGTGAAAAATATTTCAGAATAAAACAGTCTTTTCATGACTGCCTCTGTTCCAGTGAAAATTCTCAGTCTTATCTTCAATGATTGCTGGGGTATAAGTTACTGCAAAAATCTGCATTGGATACAAATTACTTTGCTACACAATGATTCTATCTTCACTTTACAATAACAATAGACAAATATTCAATTACTGTCAGAAGGGAATGTTTTAAAACCATTTCTTAACTGCCTTTATTGAGGATTTTGAAGTTGATAAACAGATATTTATTTTTTTTTCTATTTTGTTTATTCCTTATTCTATTGTCTTTAAGGATGTACCAATTATATATCTACTACCTGTTGTGAAACTGGGATAACAAGATAATACAAATAGTTAGCAAGGTTGTACACCACAGAAAGATATTATGTTTCCTGGTATGTTAAAGCTAATAGAGTAAAATCACACTGATAGCATTCTATGCTTGGGCCTGATGCACTGGGACGACCCAGAGGGATTGTACGGGGAGGGAGGAGGGAGGAGGGTTCAGGATGGGGAACAAGTGTATACCTGTGGCGGATTCATGTTGATATATGGCAAAACCAATACAATATTGTAAAGTTAAAAAATAAAATAAAATAAAAAGCTAATAGAGTGAAATCACACTGATAGCATTCTATTTTCTAATCCTGTTTGAAAGTGAAAGTGAAAGTCACTCAGTTGTGTCCAACTCTTTGCGACCCCATACAGTCCATGGAATTCTCCAGGCCAGAATACTGGAGTGGGTAGCCTTTCCCTTCTCCAGGGAATCTTCCCAACCCAGGGATCGAACCCAGGCCTCCTGCATTTCAGGCAGATTCTTTACCAGCTGAGCCACAAGGAAAACCCAATAAAGTTCACTAGTTTATCCAAGACATTTATATATACAAATGAAGTGGATCATGGTTTGGATTAACTCTCCAAAGATCAAATTTAGGTTTTTATGCAGACGGGAGCTTTGTGCAAAGAACATCTCCATTTATCTATCAAATCTTTTTCTTGTCTCCCCACGTTTTCCCCAGTATAACTGTTTTTTTTTTTTTTTTTTCTTTCTGTTCATCAATCCAACCAGAATAGACTAAGGTTTATTTTCTACTTAGGACTGAAACAGGATTGTTATGTAGAGACATAAATAAATTTTCCAATTTTTTTTTCCTGAATCTAAATCCAGAATACATTTTTATAACAGTCAGTTTTTAGAAAGAAAAGCAGTACCAAATTTTTGAATAAGCAGGTTTAGGTAGTTAAGATCATCTTTACGATGATTCTATGCTTCAGTGTAACTTGAGTTACTCAGTGTTTAGAAGAAGTTGTGGTGTTGCAAGAACCTGAGAGCTTTGTAGCCATCCAGGCCAGGGGGTTAGGTCAACACTTTCCCTTCTGTTGTAACCTTGATATTCTTTCCCTCTGAGCCTAATATAGCATCAACTATGGATTTATTTATTTATTGTCTTCTTCACATGGCAGGAATAAAAAAGCAAAAGTATGAAAGACAACTTGTTTATGAGTTTTTCAACCTTTTAATTTCTCTAAGGAAATTCTGATTCTTGCAGATAAATGGTTCCCAGTATTATATTTGTATTCATACCAGTGTGTCCCCAAATAGGGAGGGGAAAGAAAGATTTTTTTAAATTAGAAATTAAACTACCCATGCACAGCATCTTAAAATGAAACTAATTTATACCTTCAATAATTTTGAGTTATTGTATATATTCCATTTTAGCATTTTCGTCACTAAGATTTCTTACTTTTTATTTTTTATGCAAGTTTGACTTTACTACTTTTTTTTTGTTTGTTTGTTTAAATAATATAGGTATCTCTCCACTCATAGATTTAACAAGGGCTTATAAAATCAATATTTTAACCTTGGTAACTTTGCATCTTATCAACTGTTTTGAAGTCAACATGGCTGCCTCTTTTTCCAGGGCAAGGAAAATTAGTGGTATTTAGACTTTCTGGCAATACATCATTTGGGGGAACTCCATGTATGCTTTCAACAAAGAATGTTACCTTATGAAAAGTTATTTCTTTGTAGAGTTATTGGTAATTTCTAGGGTTTTTAAAATTTTTTTATTCATATTTAAACACTGGTTCAATCCTAAATTTCTTTCATTTATTTATTTATTTTATTTTTAAACTTTACAAAATTGTATTAGTTTTGCCAAATATCAAAATGAATCCGCCACAGGTATACATGTGTTTCTATTTGCTTTTAAATTTGAAGAGATAATTTCTTTGGCAAAAAGTCAGGAGAGAATTAATTGCATTTACAAATGTATGCTGCTTGCTTTTCTGTTTTATGTACTACCAGTGGTGGGAGGAATAGTCATTTTTCTCTGTCCTTTTAAGTTTTGTTGAGACCCCTCCTCTGTAATAAAAATTCAGATGGATTAATCAAAGAAATATGCAAGCTCAGTAATTATCAATCTGTTCATCATATCCCATTGATCCATCTCTGTCTTCTAACATGCTCTAGTTTTTTCCCACTAGTTGCCCTGGCACTGAAAAACCCTCTCCCTTTTGTTTTCGTGAAGTTAATTTCAAACTGGATTCTGTCCTCTTTCCTCTATTGCAATAACTTTGTATTTCAGTCAGCTCATGCCATCATAAGAAAATGTACTGGGTGGCTTACATAATAGAAATTTATTTCTCATGGCTCTGGAGGCTTGGAAGTCCAATATCAGGGGTCCAGAAAGTGAGTTATTGTTCTGGCTCACAACTGGCTGTCTTCAACCTTGTCCTCACCTGGCAGAAAGAAAGAGCAAGCAAGCTCTCTGATGTTTCTTCTTAATTCCTTTTTTTAGGGTTCCATCCTTATCTAAACCTATCACTTCCCAAAGACCCATCTCCAAATATGTCACACTGAGATTAGAGTTTCAAATATGAATTGTAGGTACTTGGAATAAAATTCTGTTCATGGTACTTTGAATAAAATCTTATCTGTTTAATTTTGTTCAGTTCAATTTTTGCTTTGATACAGTCAACTGGCAGAAGAGAGTGTTTCCCCCCCCCCCCCCCATGGGTAAAAATAATCCTTCACTACTTATTCTTGATATCACATTGAGCAGAGAGTAGGCAAAGGAAAGAGAGGCACTGTGGTTTTCTCAGGCATTTTATATTTTCCAAAGGTCAGGCAATTCTTGAGTAAAATTATGAAGAAAAATTTTCTTTGATGACCATTCATCTCTCCTCTTTATTCTGCTCTTCTGTTGTATTCACTCCAAGGGCAGGGAGGTGAGAAGTCAGGGTAGACCTCCCGGAAATAATGGCATTTATGTATAACAACAATGGGAGAACAGGAGCAGAGTTTAGGGGTAACAAAACAGCTGGTATAAGGAAGAGGCATGAACTCATAGTGATAACAGCAATAACAAATTGTTACATTTATTTAATTTCTACTATGTGCCAGCTTTGATTCTAAACACTTGATATGTATTAACTAATTTAACTGTCATAGCAACCTTACTAGGTAGATCCTATAATTTTCCCTATTTTACACATAAAGAAATTAAGCTACTGGCAAGTTAAAAAGGTTGCTTATGGTCATAAACTAATAAATGATAGAGCTGGGGTTTAAATTCAGGCATTACTGTCCATGCATTGAATCTCAAAACTGTCACTAAATATATGTCATCTCTCTTTAGAGAGCATGCATGCTCAGTCTCAGTCATGTCTGACACTTTGTGACCCTTTGGACTGTAGCCTATCAGGCTCCTCTGTCCATGGAATTTTTTAGGCAAAAATATTGGAACAGGATGTCATTTCCTTTTCTAGGGGAACTTCCCATACCAGGGTTTGAACCCATATTTCCACTGGACCTTCATTGCAGACAGATTCTTTATCCCTAGGCCCTTCTTTGGAGATACACATATTTAAATTACATAATGGCCTCTGATGGTGGGATTTGCCATAAGTTCTAGTTAACAAGGAAAAGTTGAATTTGGAGGATGAAGGTTGGAGCAGTCTTTCCAAAATACCTCTCTAATTATAGAGTATTTTAATTGCCTGTTAATTTTGGAGGAAAAGATAATGCTCATAGCAAAGTTCATAAAAAATAGACATTATTTATATAGTGTTTTATAGTTTACAAAATGTTTTAATCTGTATATATTTCTTAAGATTTTATCAATAACTATAAAGTAAGGTTGAGGAATTTACCATGAATATCAAAGAAGTTGTATAACTTTCCAAATTAATGGCAGCTAATTATAAGGAAATGAAGATTCAAATATAGACTGCCTGATGTCTAATTCTTTAAACTTTTCACTAACTCATTTCAATGGAGATTAAATATAAATGAGCTGAAAACTCAGGCTTGAAGGTTACAAGAAAGCAGTTAAAGACACATATGCGTATATAAATAATATCTTTGAAAATAAGATTTACCACTGAGTATAAGACCTGTAATTGACAGTCATTACTTAAAAAAAAAAAAAAATCCAGTCAACAAATTAATTTTGGCAATTGAGAAAAAAACAAAAGTGGAACTGATAAAGAACACTATGGAGAAAGACACAGACACTTGTAATTTAATTAGGGACAATCAGCATGAAATCAGAGAAAAGAAACCATAGCTAACACTTGCAGAAAACACATTTAAGAAAGTAAGAAAATATGCATGATTTGGCTCTTGTAGTTTCAAAGCTCCATGGAGATGACTGGCTGAACTGATATTCCTTGATACTGATGAAGTCTTTTCTAGTTAAAATGCTATTTTTTTCTTTGAAAATTTAGAGATCAGAAATACCTGATTTAAAACATCTAATTATAGGAAGGAAATTATAATGAGTGAACTTTTTGATTGCTATAACTAGAAATATGAGACCAGAGGGTACAATTAAATATTTAGCTAAAGTGAGAGGACTCAGTTAAGAACTGTGAGGCAGAGGAAACTTTTTTCCTACACTTTTGCACATAAAAGACCTGAAGGAAAGAATGTGCTGTTTATTGATAAAAGTGTTTAGGGCAAAGTAGTTAAATTCACAACAGGCAGCCAGAGTTAGTTTTAAGAAGTGCATGGCTGAGAACGTTTTGGGTTTTGAAAAGGTGTACAAGTTGACACAACATTGATTAGTGACAGGAAGAAAGGGATCTGTGAATTCATGAGATCACGTTTGAGGGTAATACATAAATATTTAAGAGAAAGCAAATACAACTCATGCAAAGGTTCTGGAACCCTTTATTATTCTGACTGATTCTTATTCTGCTAGACCACAGAACATGAAAATAACAGAATGCACAGAAGATACACAGCAGAGGGTCTACCTCTATTTTCCTGTTTATCTCTTTTTTCATTTGCTCCCTCATCTTCCCACCTGATTCTCCCATGTCTTTACTTCTTAACACTGAGGGCAATCTCAGATAATCTTTCCTAGACCAGAAATAAAGATGGCTTTATTGCTTGGAGGAGTGAGGCACTCTGGAAAAGTGAAAAACCCAGTGAAGTCAATGTGTGTGTGTGTGTGTGTGTGTACACTTGCGCATGTGTGAGTGTGCATGTCTATAGGAAAAATTATCTCTACTTATCTATGGAGCAGTGATTCTCAACCTTGGCTGAACTAAAATCAATAATGAGCTTGAAAAATCCTCAATTTATTCTCCAGACCAGTTTTTTCTGAAGCGGTGGGGTGGGAATCAAATGCCCCAGGATTCCAATAATCAACTAAGATTGAGAGACATCGCTAGAGATTAGCCAAATCCAGTAATTGCTCTCATGCCTTCAAGAATTCCCTTGGTACAGCATGGAGGGAGTGAAAGTTAATCCAGTTCCCATTTTAAAACGATGTAGCCTTCTGATAAGTAGCAGCAAAGACACTTGCATTTATTCTCCCGAGTGGTTTCTGGGAACCCATATCTCCCCTCCAGAAAAAGTCTTTAGTGAGACAATAAACAACTATATGTAGCCTTTCAGTTCAGTTCAGGTGCTCAGTTGTGTCCGACTCTTTGCGACCCCAGAGACTGCAGCATGCCAGGCTTCCCTGTACATCACCAACTCCCAGGGTTTGGTGAGCTCCATCCATCAAACTCACATCCATTGAGTCGGTGATGCCATCCAACTATTTCATCCTCTGTCGTCCCCTTCTCCTCCTGCATTCAATCTTTCCCAGGGTCTTTTCTAATGAAAAGATGCTCTTCCCATCAGGTAGGCAAAGTATTGGAGCTTCAAATCAGTCGTTTCAATGAATATTCAGGACTGATTTCCTTTAGGATTGACTGGTTGGGTCTCCTTACAGTCCAAGAGACCCTCAAGAGTCTTCTCCTATACCATAGTTCAAAAACTTCAATCCTCAGCACTCAGCTTTCTTTATGGTCCAACACTCATATCCATACATGTCTACTGCAAAAACCATAGCTTTGGCTATATGGACTTCTGTCACAAAGTAGTGTCTCTGTTTTTAATATACTATCTAAGTTGATTATAGCTTTTCTTCCAAGGAGCAAACATCTTTAAATTTCATGGCTGCAGTCACCATCTACAGTGATTTTGGAGCCCAAGGAAATAAAGTCTGTCACAGTTTCCATTGTTTCCCCAACTATTTGCCATGAAGTGATGGGTCTGGATTCCATGATCTTCATTTTTTGAATGTTGAGTTTTAAGCCAGCTTTTTCATTCTCCTCTTTCACTTTTATCAAGAGGCTCTTTAGTTCCTCTTCACTTTCTGCATAGGGGTGGTGTCACCTGCAGATTGACTTTACTAATAATACCAGTGGTGTGCTGTGTTTAGTCCCTCAGTCATGCCCGATTCTTTTAAACCCTATGGACTAATCTGCCAGGCTCTTCTATCCATGGGATTCTCCAGGCAAAAATACTGAGGTGGGTTGCCATGCCCTCCTTCAGGGAATCTTCCTGACCTAGAGATCAAACCTGTGTCATTTATGTCTCCTGTATTGGCAGAAGGTTTTTTTTAACCACTAGGACCACCTAGAAAGGCCTCTCTCATGCTTACATAGCATTGTACCCTGAACTTGTTTTAAAACATCACAACTTCATTTTACGTTGGTAAAAAGTGAGAGTTTTAAACCTGTACAAAAAAATAATAATGCTCCTTTCTGTAACTTCCTTTATCAGTAATCATTTGTAGTCCACACATTTGCTTTAAAATTTTGCTTATAATCCAATTTTCATGTCCCTATAAAGTACAGAATTCTCTTATTTTTCTTTTGAATGTTTAGCTGAGTATTTATATCATTACTTCAGCATTCACAGAAGATTATGATACGTACATAAAAGCAATGCTTAATTTATAATGTTGACAAAGCTAATGGATAGGTATAATAACACTTGTATACATTTTCAAATATTTATTGATCTCTTTGAAAATATAATTAGGATATCTATAGTTTGTCTCATGTATGTATCATCTTTTTTAATATTAATATGAAGTATAAAATCATTTTAAGTAAAATTTACATTTCTCAGTGCTTATTTCTTCAAATAATATATGTGTTCTTGAGTATTTACTTATATAGCAAAAATTTGCTAGTATTAAAAAGTATGAAGTTGCTGAATTGTGTATAAGAATTTGGAGAAATTATTGAAGAATTTAGAAGTAAAATTTAGGAGAATTGTTTATAATATCACAATGGAACAGAAAGATAATCAATGAATCTTGAAAAAGATAAAATGGAACAAAGAGTGAAATACCTTAACACAAATAAAATAGAAGTACAGTATATGAACAGTCAATAAGCTGTAAAAATTTGGAAATTATCTAGGAAATATATCTTAGATTTTTAGCACTGTACATAGAATAAGTATTTATTAATAAAAGTTATTAATGTGTCCTAAAATGAAGTATATCTTATCTGGTACTGATTCAGTTCAGTTCAGTTGCTCAGTCATGTCTAACTATTTAAGACCCCATGGACTGCAGCACACCAGGCATCCCTGTCCGTCACCAACTCCCAGAATTTACTCAAACTCATGTCCGTTGAGTTGGTGATGCCATCCATCCAACCATCTCATCCTCTGTCAACCCCTTCTCCTCCCACCTTCACTCTTTCCCAGCATCAGGGTCTTTTTCAGTAAGTCGGTTCTTTGCATCAGGTGGCCAAAGTATTGGAATTTCAGATTCAGCATCAGTCCTTCCAATTAATATTCAGGACTGATTTTCTTTAGGATGGACTGGTTGGATCTCCTTGCCATCCAAGGGACTCTCAAGAGTCTTCTTCAACACCACAGTTCAAAAACATCAAATCTTTGGCACTCAGCTTTCTTTATAGTCCTACTATCATATCCCTACATAACTACTGGAAAAATCATAGCTTTGAATAGACGGATTTTTGTTGGCAAAGTAACATCTCTGCTTTTGAATATGCTGTCTAGGTTGGTCATAGCTTGTCTTCCAAGAAGCAAGTGTCTTTTAATTTCATGGCTGTAGTCACCATATGAAGTGATTTTGGAGCCCCCTCAAAATAAAGTCTCTCACTGTTTCCATTGTTTCCCAATCTATTTGTCATGAAGTGATGGGACCAGATGCCCTTATCTTAGTTTTCTGAATGTTGAGTTTTAAGCCAACTTTTCACTTTCCTCTTTCACTTTCATCAAGAGGCTGTTTAGTTTTTTGCTTTCTGCCATATGTGTGGTGTCATCTGCATATTTGAGGTTATTGATATTTCTCCTGGCAATCTTGATTCCAGCTTGTGCTTCATTCAGCCCAGCATTTCTCATAACATATTTGGCATATTAGTTAAAAAAGCAGGGTGACAATATTACAACCTTGATGTACTCTTTTCCTGATTTGGAACTAGTCTGTTGTTCCATGTTCAGTTCTAACTGTTGCTTTTTGACCTGCATAAAGATTTCTCAGGAGGCAGATAAGGTGGTCTGGTATTCCCATCTCTTTTGGAATTTTCCACAGTTCATTGTGATCCACACAGTCAAAGGCTTTGGCATAGTCAATAAAGCAGAAGAAGATGGTTTTCTGGAACTTTCTCATTTTTTTTGATGATCCAATGGATGTTGGCAATTTGATCTCTAGTTCCTCTGCCTTCTCTAAATCCAGCTTGAACTGTAATTTCACAGTTCATGTACTGCTGAAGCCTGGCTTGGATAATTTTGAGCATTCCTTTGCTAGTGTGTGAGATGAGTGCAATTTTGCAATAGTTTGAGCATTCTTTGACATTGTGTTTCTTTGGGATTGGAATGAAAACTTGACCTTTTCCAGTCTTGTGGCCACTGCTGTGTTTTCCAAATTGGCTGGCATATTGAGTGTAGCACTTTCACAGCATCACCTTTTAGGATTTTAAATAGCTTAACTGGAATTCCATCATCTCCACTAGCTTTGTTTGTAGTGATGCTTCCTAAGGTCCACTTGACTTCACATTTCTGGATGTCTGGCTCTAGGTGAGTGATCACACCATCGTGATTATCTGGGTCCTGAAGAGCTTTTTTGTATAGTTCTTCTGTGTAGTCTTGCCCCCTCTTCTTAATATCTTCTGCTTCTGTTAGGTCCATACTATTTCTGTCCTTTATTGTGCCTATTGTTGCATGAAATATTCCCTTGGTTTCTCTGATTTTCTTGACAAAATCTCTAGTCTTTCCTATTCTATTGTTTTCCTCTATTTCTTTGTATTGATCACTGAGGAAGGCTTTCTTATACCTCCTTGTTATTCTTTGTACTCCTTATCTTTTCTAAAAGATTTACTGACTTTGTGACATGAAGTTGTTTCTATTCTATTCTAAAATTAAAACCATTTTAATTGCTCTTTGTTATGCCTATTTTCTATCCTCCTGACCTTGGCTAGCCACCCTGTTTTCTATCCCTTGTTCTCCTTTTCCTTTACTTTAGACAAAACTTATTGTGGCCTTTGACTGTAATTATAAACTCTCCAATGATTCCTGGAGGGAAATATCCAACCCAAGAGAATTCTCCTCTCCTTTTTTTGTGGGAAAACTCCTGCCTTTTCTAGATATTCTACTGTTGGTTACAGTATGATAGCAACTTTGTGGGAAAAATAAAACATTCTTTTATTGGGCATATGTTATATGTAGAGTTGGGCCTATATATGGGATAAGGAAGACTATTATGGGTAGAGGAAGCAACAAATTTGGTTCCAGCTAGTTTTAGTTACCAATATATTATAGAATAGTCAATGTCGTTCTCACAACATTTTCTCCATTAGTAGTTTTGAAAATTTTTAATATAATGTGAAATAATTTGGAAAGTAAGTCAATGTTATTTTAAAAACAATTAATAATTTAGTGTTTACTACTTGTTTCTGGTGAAGTGAAAATATCACAGAGAAAGTACAATGTTACTGCTAAAGAAAAAGATGATATGAATGTAAGATTTATTTATTTATTTGTTGACATATAGTTGATTTACAAAGTTCTGCTACTTTCAGATAGCATTGTTCTGTTAAATTCAGGTGTATAGCAAAGTAGATTATCTTTTTGTTTTGTTTATGATTTCTTTTGCAGTGCAAAAACTTTTAAGTTTAATTAGGTCCTGTTGGTTTATTTTTATTTCTATTACTCTAGTTACTGATCCAAAAGATATTGCTGTGATTAATGTGATTAATGTTCTGCCTATGCTTTTCTTTAAGAGTTTTCCAGTGTCTGATTTTACATTTCAGTTCAGTCACTCAGTCATGTCCGACTCTTTGCGATCCCATGAATCACCGCATGCCAGGCCTCCCTGTCCATCACCAACTCCCGGAGTTCACTCAAACTCACGTTCATCGAGTCGGTGATGCCATCCAGCCATCTCATCCTCTGTCATCACCTTCTCCTCCTGCCCTCAATCCCTCCCAGCATCAGAGTCTTCTCCAATGAGTCAACTCTTCACATGAGGTGGCCAAAGTACTGGAGTTTCAGCTTCAGCATCATTCCTTCCATTAGGTTTAATTAATTTTAAATCTATTTTTCTGCATCATGTTAGAAAATATTCTGATTTCAGTTTTTGTATATTGTTGTCCAGTGATAGCTCAGTTTGTAAATAATCCACCTGCAATGCAGACAACTCTGGTTCAACTCCTGTGTTGGGAAGATCCCAGGAGAAGGGAAAGGCTACCCACTCCAGTATTCTGGCTTGGAGAATTCCATGGTCTGTATAGTCTATGGAGTTGCAAATAATTGGATATGACTGAGCAACTGAGTGAACTCCGGGAGTTGGTGATGGACAGGAAGGCCTGACATGCTGCAGTTTATGGGGTCTCAAAGAGTCGGACGTGACTGAGCAACTGAACTGAACTGAGCAACTTTCACTTTCCCAGCATTATTTATTGGAGAAACTGTCTTTTCTCCACTGTACCTCCTTGACTGTAGGTTAACTGACCATATGTATGTGAGTTATTTCTGGGCTTTCTATACAGTTCTGTTGATCTATATGTCTTCTTCTGTGCCACTACCATACTGATTTGATGATTGTAGCTTTGTTGTATAATCTTGTATAATCTGAAGTCAGACAGCTTGATTTGAATGCAAGTTTAGAAGGGAGAAGAAGTATATTAATATTTAAGTCATAATTTATTTTTATAGAAATTCATGCATTCAAGGTTACCAAAAGGAGCAATAGTACTTTAATGTTGTAAATGGGCTTGCTACATTCTTTTAAATTGCAAAACAGGATTTTTATAAACCTTGATTTTTACTTATGTAAAGTTCCAACTAACAATTTTCTACTCAGGCCATAGAATGAGTCTCATTAAATTTAAAAGGATCGAAATCACTAAAATTTATGTTCTCTGAATATACTGAAGTGAAGGAAGTGAAGTCAAGTCACTCAGTCGTGTCCAACTCTTTGCGACCTCATGGACTGGGGCCTACCAGCCTTCTCAGTCCATGATATTTTCTAGGCAAGAGTACTGGAGTGGGTTGCATTTCCTTCTCCAGGGGATCTTCCTGACTCAGGGATCAAACCCGGGTCTCCAGCATTGTAGGCAGATGCTTTACCCTCTGAGCCACCAGGTAAGTTCTCATTGGGGTGAAATGAGATACAAATAAGAATATTTGGTAAATTAAGAAATAATGCAGTTTCATAATAATGGGTCAAAGGAACTCACCAGGGAAATTAGAAACTCCCAGGGATAAATGAAAGCAAAACACATTATACCACAATTTTGGGGATTTCCGGAAAGCAGTGCTCAGAGGGAAATTTGTTGCTGCAAACACCTATGTTAAAGAAAGAAGAAAAATCTCAATCAATAACATTATCTTTCACATTAAGAAACTAGACATGTATAAAATAGAGAAACAACAAGCATCTACTGTATAGCACAAGGAATTCTCCTCAATATTTTAATATGCAATTTTTCTTAAGTGGAAAAATGGGGTTTCCCTGGTAGCTTGGCTGGTAAATAATCTGCCTGCAATGTAGGAGACCCTGGTTTGATTGCTGGGCCAGGCAGGTCCCCTGGAGAATGGGTAGGCCACCTACCTATTCCAGTATTCTTGGGCTTCCCTGGTGGCTCAGATGATAAAGAATCTGCCTGCAATGCAGGAGACCTGGGCTCAATCCCTGGATTAGGAAGATTCCCTGGAGAAGGGCATGACAACCCACTCCAGTAATCTTTTCTGGAGAATCCCCATAGACAGAGGAGCCTGGTCAGCTATAGTCCATGGGGTTGCAAAGAGTGGGACATGACTGAGCAACTAAGGACAACACATGTGGAAAAGTAATTTTAAAAAGAATAGATACATGTATATGTATAACTGAATCACTTGCTCTACACCTGAAACTGACATGGCACTGTTGATCTTCAGTAAGAGTGTGTGCATGTGTGGTTGCTCAGTCAAACCTGCATCTCCTGGGTCTTCTACATTGAAGGCAGATTCTTTACCACTGTGCCACACGGGAAGCCCAATCTTCAATATACTTCAATATAAAGTAAAAACTTAAAAAAAGAAGTTAAGCAAAAAAGAGCAAGCTAAATCCAGTCAGGCAGAAAGAAAACAGTAATAAAGATTAGAAGTGAAATAAATGAAATAGAGAATATAAAAGTAATAGCGGAGATAAAATATATATAAAAAAACTGATTTCTTAAAAAGATCAACAACATTGTCAAATTTTTGACTAATTTGACCAAAAAAAAAAAAAAAGAGAGAGAGAGAGAGAGAGAATTCAAATGACCAAAAAATAGTATGATAAGACATTATCATTGGCTTTACAGAAATAGAATGGTTTATAAAGGAATATTGTGCATAACTGATCCCCTGGAGAAGGAAATGGTAACCCACTCCAGTATTATTGCCTGGAGAATCCCATGGATGGAGAAGCCTAGTAGGCTACAGTCCATGGGGTTGCAAAGAGTCAGACACGACTGAGCGACTTCACTTCACTTCACATACCTCAATAAATTAGGTAATTTCAATAAAAAGGACACATTTCTAGAAAAGCAAATTACTGAAACTAACTCTAGAAAGTGATTGTGTAATTTTCCCAACTTATTCCATGAGGTCAATATTCTCCTGAAAGCAAAACTAGGCAAAGTGATCAAAAGAAAAATATAGAACAATATACCTTATGAATATGGACACTGTCAGAGAGAAAGAAAACAATTTCCTCTACTCTTCCAGGTTCTTTTGGCTCATCTAAGAATTAAGTTTACAAAAGACAGACTAAAAGGAGAAAGTCAAACAAAAGTTTAATAACATGTGTCCATAGGAGAGACCTAGGAAAACTGAGTAACGTGCCAAAATGGGCAAAGCCCTTAACCATCTTTAGCTAAAGACAAAAAGAGAATATTGCAGGTCGTGGTTTGAGACTTTCAAGGCATTTCTCAAGATGAAATGTGCAAATATTTGGTTAACAAATATTCACCATATGATGACCATGCAACATAGAGTGGACTCTGATTTTTCTATGCCCAACTACATCCCAGCCCTAATTCTTTGCAGATATCTCTGGTTCTTCCTTCATAGCTCAGTCAGTAAAGAATCTGCCTGCAATTCAGGAGACCCAGGTTTGAACCATAGATCAGGAAAAATCCTGGAGAATAAAATGGCAACCCACTCCAGTATTCTTTCCTGGAGAATCTCATGGACAGAGGAACCCGGAAGGCTACAGTCCATGGGGTCACAAGAGTCAGGCATGACTTAGTGGCTAAAGCATCATCTCTGGTGCTGGCTCTAATTGAGGATCTGGCCCTTTATTTAAATTCTTTTAGGCAGTTAAGAAAGAGGTAGCAAGAAAAACATCCCAAATCTTGTTTCGTTTTAGAAATAATAAGGCTAAATTAATCCTTATGCCAAAATCACAGCAGATGGTGATTGTAGCCATGAAATTAAAAGCCGCTTACTCCTTGGAAGGAAAGTTATGCCCAACCTAGACAACATATTAAAAAGCAGAGACATTACTTTGCCAACAAAAGTCCATCTAGTGAAGGCTATGGTTTTTCCAGTAGTCATGTATGGATGTGAGAGTTGGACTGTGAAGAAAGCTGAGCGCTGAAGAATTGATGCTTCTGAACAGTGGTGTTGGAGAAGACTCTTGAGAGTCCCTTGGACTACAAGGAGATCCAATCAAGGAGTCTATCCTAAAGGAGATCAGTCTTGGGTGTTCATTGGAAGGTCTGATGTTGAAGCTGAAACTCCAATACTTCAGCCACCTGTTGTGAAGAACTGACTCATTTGAAAAGACCCTGATGCTGGGAAAGATGGAGGGCAGGAGGAGAAGGGGACAACAGAGGGTTAGATGGTTGGATGGCATCACTCACTCAATGGACATGAGTTTGGGTAGGTTCTGGGAGTTGGTGTTGGACAGGGAGGCCTGGCATGCTGCAGCTCATGGGGTCACAAACAGTCGAACACAACTGATTGACTGAACTGAATTGAACTGAATCCTCATGCCAGATAGATACATTTTAGGGTGGTAAAATTTGCTTCTTCCACTATACAAAAATATTCTGCAAAGTAATAGCAAACATAATCCAGCAACATATGAAAATGATAACATACCATCAGTTCAGTACAATTCATTTGCTCAGTCATGCCTGACTCTTTGTGACCACATGGACTACAGCACGCCAGGCTTCCATGTCCATCACCAACTCCCAGAGCTTGCTAAAACTCATGGACAGAGAGTCAGTGATGCCATCCTACCATCTCATCCTCTGTCATCCATTTCTCCTGCCTTCAATTTTTCCCAGAATCAGGGTCTTTTCCAATGAGTCACTTCTTTGTATAAGATGGCCAAAGTATTGGAGTTTCAGCTTCCACATTAGTCCTTCCAATGAATGTTCAGGATTCATTCCCTTTAGGATTGACTGGTTTGATCTCCTTGCAGTCCAAGGGACTCTCAAGAATCTTCTCCAACATTGCAGTTCAAAACATCATTTCTTGGGAGCTCAACTTTCTTTATGGTCCAACTCTCACATCTATACATGACTACTGCAAAAACCATAGCTTTGACTATA
This sequence comes from Bos grunniens, assembly GCF_055505025.1. Classification (NCBI taxonomy): domain Eukaryota; kingdom Metazoa; phylum Chordata; class Mammalia; order Artiodactyla; family Bovidae; genus Bos; species Bos grunniens. The sequence goes on along the minus strand of NC_141176.1, from coordinate 1,393,206 downwards.
TGGACCTTTGTCAACAAAGTAATGTCTCTGCTTTTTAATATGCTCTCTAGGTTGGTCATAGTTTTTCTTCCAAGGTCAAGCGTCTTTTAATTTCATAGCTGCAGTTACTATGTTCAGCGATTTTGCAGCCCAAGAAAATAAAGTCTATCACTGTTTCCCCATCTATTTGCCATGAAGTGATGGGACCGGATGCCATGATCTTTGCTTTTTGAATTTGAGTTTTAAGCCAGCTTTTTTTCACTCTCTTCTTTCATAGTCATCAAGAGGTTCTTTAGTTCTTCTTTGCTTTCTGCCATAAGTGTGGTGTTATCTGCGTATCTGAGGTTATTGATATTTCTCCCAGTGATCTTAATTCCAGCTTGTGCTTCATCCAGCCTGGCACTTAGCATAATGTACTCTGCATACAAGTTAAATAAACAGGGTGACCATATACAGCCTTGATGTACTCCTTTCCCAATTTGGAGATAGTCCATTGTTCCATGTCTGGTTCTAACTGTTGCTTCTTGCCCTGCAAGCAGATTTCTCAGGAGGCAGGTAAGGTGGCCTGGTATTCTAATCTCTTTAAGCATTTTTTACAATTTGCTATGATCCACACAGTCAAAGTCTTTAATAGTCAATGACATGTAAGTAGATTTTTTTCTGGAACTCTCTTGCTTTTTCTATGATCTAGTAGATGTTGGCAATTTGATCTCTGGTTCCTCTGCCTTTTCTGAATCCAGCTTGAACGTCTGGAAGTTCTCAGTTTACATACTGTTGAAACGCCGCTTGGAGAATTTTGAGCATTACTTTGCTAGCATATGAGATGAGTGCAATTGTGTGGTAGTTTGAACCTTCTTTGGAATTGCCCTTCTTTGGCATTGGAATGAATACTTACCTTTTCCAGTCCTGTGTCTACTGCTGAGTTTTCCAAATTTGCTGGTATATGGGTGCAGCACTTTCATGGCATCATTTTTTAGGATTTGAAAAAGCTCAGCTGGAATTCCATTATCTCCACTAGCTTTGTCCATAGTGATTCTATCTAAGGCCCACTTGACTATAAAAAAAAGACAAATATGAGTGGTATAATATCTGATAAAAAGTATAATGTGTGCTAAGTCACACCAGTCATGTCTGACTCTTTGTAACCCCCTGGACTATAGCCCACCAGACTACTCTGTCCATGGAATTCTCCAGGAAAGAATACTGGAGTGGGTTGCTGTTCTTTTCTCCAGAGTATCTTCCCAACCCAGAGATTGAACCCATTTTACATCTCCTGCATTGCAAGGTAGGTTCTTTACCACTAGGACCACATGGAAAGCCCAATAAATGAATACATCATAGTAATAGAAAAAAAAAAAAGGACAAATATTACATGATCATCTTTGTGCATGCAGAGCAGTCATTTGACAAAATTCAACATCTTTATGTGAAAAAAAAAAAAAAACACTTAACAAACTAGAAGCAGTAGAGAATTTCCTCAATATGATAAATAATCTACTAAACCCTACAGTCAACATTATATTTAATAATAAAGCACTGGATATTTTCCTCCAGAAACCAGGTACAAAATAAGGAAGTCCTCTCTAGTCACTTATACTCAAATTTGTATTGGAGGTTCTAGCAAGAGTAATTAGATAAGAAAAAGAAATAAAAGGTATCCAAATAGTAAAGAAAGAACTAAAATTTTCTCCATTCACAGATGACATAATCTTGTATGTATAAAATCATAAGCTATTCACTAAAGCCATTTAGAATTAATAAGTGAATTCAGCTGCTGCAGTATACAAGATGAATATACAAAAACTGAATTGTATTTCTACACATTGCAGTGAACAAGTTGAAAATGAAATTTAAAATATACTTTTATTTACAATAAGCCTCAAAAATAGCAAAGTATTTGGGAATAAATTTAACAGAAGAAGCACAAGACTTGTACACTGAAAAATACTAATTAAAAGAAAATTTTTACTAAGCTCTAAATAATCTTGCATCTCATGCTCATGGATTAGAAAACTTATTGCTAAGATGACAATATTCCCCAAACTGATATAGAGATTAAACAGCATACATTTCAAAATTCTAGCTACCATATTTTGGGTAGAAATTGACAAGCTAATTCTAAAATGCACAGGGAAGCTCAAGTAACCCAAATAACCAGATTTATCTTGGGGGAAAAATAACAAAATTAAAATATTTACAATTCCTGATTTCAAAACTTACTGCAAAGCTATGGTAATTAATGTAGTCATGTGGTAGTGGGATGAAGATAGACATATAGGTCAATGGAATAGGTTTAAGAGTCCAGAAATTAATCTTTATATGTTCATACTTTTGATTTTTACAAGGGTGTATATAATATAATGAATAATAAATTCTTTTCAACAAATGGTACTGGGATAACTGGTTATTAACATATAAAAATTAAGCTGGATCCCTTCCTTATACCATACCAAAAAAAAAAAAAAAAACCTAAAATAAAAAAAATAAACTTAATGAGGTGCTAAGTTATTAATCTCAGAAGAAAATATATGAATAAATCTTTGTGACTAAATGTTAGACAATGGTTTCTTAGATATGAGACCAAAGATAATAAAGCAATAAAGGAAATCAAACTACATCAAAATGAAAAATTTTGTGTTGCAAATTATACCTCCAAAAAGTAAATAAACAATAATAAATATGTGGATAAACAAACTGTGTTATATCTGTTTGTGTATGTGCTTAGTCGCTCAGTAGTGTCCAACTCTTGGGACCCCATAGACAGTAGCCTGCCAGGCTCCTCTGTCCATGGGATTCTTCAGGCAAGAAAACTGGAGTGGGTTGCCATTTTCTTCTCCAGGATCTTCCTGAGCCAGGAATCAAACCCAGGTCTCCTTCATTTAGGCAGATTCTTTACTGATTGAGTTATGAGGAAAGCCCATTGAGCTATGAAGGAACCCAAGCTATATCCATACAAAAGAATATTATTCAGTAATAAAAGGAATGGTATGGGTCTAACAGAAGCAGAAGATATTAAGAAGAGGTGGCAAGAATACACAGAAGAACTATACTAAAAAGATCTTCATAACTCAGATAATCATGATGGTATGATCACTCACCAAGAGCCAGCCATCCAGAAATGTGAACTCAAGTGGTCTTTTGGAAGTATCACTACAACCAAAGCTAGTGGAGGTGACGGAATTCCAGTTGAGCTATTTCAAATCCTAAAAGATGATTCTGTGAAAGTGCTGCACTCAATATGCCAGCAAATTTGGAAAACTCAGCAGTGGCCATGGGACAGGGAAAGGTCAATATTTCATTCCAATCCCAAAGAAAGACAATTCCAAAGAAGGTTCAAATTACCACACAGTTGGACTCATCTCACACGCTAGTAAAGTAATGCTGAAAATTCTCCAAGTGAGGCTTCAACTATATGTGAATTGAGAACTTTCGGATGTTCAAGCTGGATTTAGAGAAGGCAGAGGAACCAGAGATCAAATTGCCAACATCTGTTGGATCTTTGAAAAAGCAAGAGCATTCCAGAAAAACATCTATTTCTGCTTTATTGACTATGCCAAAGGCTTTGACTATGTGGATCACACCAAAATGTGGAAAATCCTTAAAGAGATGGGAATACCAGACTACATCACCTGCCTCCTGATAAATCCGTATGCAGGTCAAGAAGCAACATTTAGAATCAGACATAGAACAATGGACTGGTTCCAAATTGGGAAAGGAGTGCATCAAGTCTGTAGTATGTCACCCTGCTTATTTAAGTTATATGGAGAGTAGATCATGCTAAATGCCAGGCTGGATGAAGCACAAGCTGGAATCAAGATTGCCAGGAGAAATATCAGAAACCTCATATATGCAGATGACACCACCCTTATGGAAGAAAGTGAAGAGGATCTGAAAAGCTGCTTGATGAATGTGAAAAAGGAGAGTGAAAAGTCTGGCTTAAAACTCAATATCAGTAAGCAAAGATCATGGCATCTGGTCCCATCACTTCATGGCAAATAGATGGGGAAACACTAGAAACAGTGACAGACTTTATTTTCTTGGGCTCCAAAATCACTGCAGATGTGACAGCAGCCATTAAATTTAAAGACACTTGCTCCTTGGAAGAAAAACTATGACAAACTTAAACAGCATATTAAAAAGCAGTGATGTTACTTTGCCGACAAAGGTCCATATAGTCAAAGCTATGGTTTTTGTAGTAGGCAGGTATGGATGTGAGTTTATGGGCTCATAAAGAAAACTGAGGTCCAAGGAATTGATGTTTTTGAACTGTGGTGTTGGAGAAGACTCTTTAGAACCCCTTGGACTGCAAGGAGATCAAACCAGTCTATCCTAAAGGAAATCAGTCCTGAAAATTCATTGGAAGGGCTGATGTTGAAGGTGAAGCTCAAATACTTTGGCCAACTGATATGAAGAACTGACTCATTTGAAAAGACCCTGATGCTGGGAAAGATTGAATGCAGGAGGAGAAGGGGATGACAGAGGTTGAGATGGTTGGATGGCATCACTGACTCAATAGACATAAGTTTGAGCGAGGTCCAGGAGTAGTTGATGGACAGGGAAGCCAGGCAAGCTGCAGTTCATGGGACTGCAAAGAGTCAGACACGACTGAGCAACTGAACTCACTGAATAAAATGAATGAATTACTGATACGTGTTACATCATGCATGATATTTGGAAGCATTATGCTAAGTGAATGAAGCCAATGAACAAATCACTTATTGTATAATTTCATTTATATGAAATGTCCAGATAAGGCAAATTAATGGAGATGAAAAGTATATATCATTTCCAGGATTGGGGCAGGTATGGGGAGTGACTATAATGGATACAAGATAATGGGGTGATGAAAATGTTTTATGTCTCGATTTTGTTAATGGTTGCACTACTGAATTTCTACTTTCAATGGGGGAATTTTATGTTATATCTTAATAAAGATGTTACATATGTCCTTTATAAATGCTTTAATATTTAAAGGCTCATTCCTGTCTATTAAAGAAAAGCTTATTCTTCATTTTTTTTTCATTTCTATTGAGTTATAATTGACATATATCACTGTGTAAGTTTAAGGTATACAGCATAATGAGTTGGCTTATAATATCCTGAAATGATTACTGAAATAAGTTAACATCCATCATCTCACAAGCTTTAAAAAAAAACAAAACAAAACAAAACAAAACAGTATGTCTTTCTCCTCTTGATGAGAACTCTAAAGATTTACTTTGTTAACACCCTTGCTGTATATCATGTATCTATGTTAGCTATAGCCATCATGTTGTGTATTATATCCCTGTTACTCATTTATCTTATAACTGAAAGTTTGTACATTTTGACCATGATCCTCCAATTTCTCTTCCCTCAGCTTCAACCTCTATTAACCACAAATCTGATCTCTTTTTCTGAGTTTTTTTTTAATATATAAATGTATTTTTTAATGCTTCTACTTTGAGAAAATTGTAAAGGTAGTAGTCTGGTATATTCAGCTTGCAAAATACAACTACTTTAGATTACATATTTCTCTTCAAACATTTTTATGTCTGAGAAATTTTTCAGATATTGCTAGTTCAGTAGAAGGGATTTGGCAATGCAAATATATCATTGGTGAGAGTTATGGAAATGACTACTTTGAAATATAGCAAAAGAACATAATTTCACAGGATGCTATTCAAGCTCAACGTCATTTTCATGCATAAGTATCTTCTTGATAGCTTCCATACATAGCTTCTTTTTTGTTCAGACCAGCAAATCTGAACGAAATGATCTGTCCACATTTGTAAATTATAGGATAGATTAAAAAAAGTTTTTGACAACATATAATGAAAACTCTATTTATATTTCATAATTAACATAGTTATGTCAGTCTTGTAGCTCCAATAAAGCATGTAGATAAAAGAGTATTTTTCCATTTTCTTAACAGCTAATCATTTAACAAGTGAGTTCAATGAAAAAATTAAGACAAAGAGAAGTTTTAGAAGTTTTATGATAAAAGTGACAAGCTAAAAGTTTAATTCTTTCATCACAGAAATGACTACCAGTGAAGATCAGATGAGATCAGATCAGATAAGTCGCTCAGTCGTGTTCGACTCTTTGCGACCCCGTGAATCGCAGCACGCCAGGCCTCCCTGTTCATCACCAACTTCCGGAGTTCACTGAGACTCACGTCCATCGAGTCAGTGATGCCATCCAGCCATCTCATCCTCTGTCGTCCCCTTCTCCTTCTGCCCCCAATCCCTCCCAGAATCAGAGTCTTTTCCAATGAGTCAACTCTTCGCATGAGGTGGCCAAAGTACTGGAGTTTCAGCTTTAGCATCATTCCTTCCAAAGAAATCCCAGGGCTGATCTCCTTCTGAATGGCCTGGTTGGATCTCCTTGCAGTCCAAGGGACTCTCAAGAGTCTTCTCCAACACCACAGTTCAAAAGCATCAATTCTTCAGTGCTCAGCCTTCTTCACAGTCCATCTTTCACATCCATACATGACCATAGGAAAAACCATAGCCTTGACTAGACGAACCTTTGTTGGGAAAGTAATGTCTCTGCTTTTGAATATGCCACCTAGGTTGGTCATAACTTTCCTTCCAAGGAGTAAGCGTCTTTTAATTTCATGGCTGCAGTCACCATCTGTAGTGATTTTGGAGCCCAGAAAAATAAAGTCTGACACTGTTTCCACTGTTTCCCCATCTATTTCCCATGAAGTGGTGGGACCAGATGCCATGATCTTTGTTTAAACTAATTTTTGTATATTTGGAAAACAACTAAAATAACAGAGCTAAAGAGAACTTACATTTGAAAGAATGTGTGACAAAGAAGGGATCAATATAGGTATTGAAGACTGATGAGTATAATTAGAAGGTTAAATGGTGCAGATAAAAGATGGTAAGTTTTAACGATAAATTTAATGAAATTTTGAAAGAGATTATCTGTGAAATTAACATTTAGAAGTGCACTGATCAAATTTCTTAGCAGAACATTCAAGTCCTCTGCTACTTGATCCATATTCATCTCTTCAACTCTATCTCCTCTTTTCCCTATACTAACAGCAACAGCAGTCATAATGTTAACCACAACAACTGTTTGCAATTATAGAGCATATTCTATATGCCATGAACTGTGACAAGACTCTATAAAAGATCTTATTTTTTCATTCTTGAAAAAAACTGAGGTGAATATCATTATTTTCATTTTTCAAATTAGTAAAATTGAGGTTTTGAAAAGTCAAATGACTCAATCTAAGTTACACAGATAGTAAATGTCAGAGCTGAGTTCCAATCCAGCTTTTCTGATGCCAAAATCTGTGGCTTCTGGGGCTTTTCAAGTATGTAGAACTATTTACTGTTTCCTGAACAAGCCTTATTATTTCATTCCTTGCACAAACTTTTATTCTGCCTGTAATGCTTTTCTTTATCGTTCACCTGATAGACTCTGAGACTTTCATCCTGCAAGACTCAGTTTAATGTGTGTTCTTTTCTGTTAAACTTTCTTTCATTCAACCGAGCGGAATTGATGATACTTTCCTTTCTAATCCCCTATTCCTGGTCAAAACTGCTAATGTGCCCTTATCCACTATAGTGCAATTATTTATATGCATGCCTGTCTGGAGCACAGTGGACGTTGCTAATTGAGTGAAGGGTGAATGAACAAATGCCCTTCCACCAAGAAACGTCATGTTATGGTAACTAGAAACATGAAATTATCACAATACTCAATAAAAATTTAATTTTAAATAGAAGGTTTTAAGAAAGATAAAATAAAGTCACAGAAAATTTATTCACATTAGTGGGAGGTTAATTCATTAGCATAATTCTCTTTTGCTGTATTTTGTTGCAAATATTCTCTCTGTCACTTTGTCTAACTTCCTTCTCTCAACTTAGTATTAACTGTAGATTAAAGATAAGAATATTCTAAAATGGAAGAAACAAAAATATGTAACAACTTTTACACATTTGTGAGGATAAAAAAGAAACTGTTGGTGTGAGACTAACCTTTGCCTGCCAGGGTCCAGCCCCGGCTGATCCAGGGTATTTGAAGGGGAGACGGCTTAGGCGACTATTTAAATATTCATCAAAGATATAAAGAGTAATAGAATGAGGATAGCTCAGTAGGAAAATTCAGTGGAGGAAAGAGGCTGAGTAGCTTGGTTTATGCGGGGGACCAATAAAACTTCAAGACAAGAAGCTTGCACCACTTACGTAGGCCGCAGGCATCCTTCCATTCTCCCGAAGGAGAGGAGACACAGAGGCCTCCCCGGTCGGATCTTAGAAGCCCAGGCAAAATTAGTAAGCTTGGTGGGTTCCGCGCTCCAGATGAAGACTCAACCAGAGTGAGAGAGAGAGAGCGACATGGGGAGACCAGTATTTCGAGGAACTGATCCCAATTCTTTATTTTCCAGAGTCTGTTTTTATACACTGAGAGGTTATACAAAAGTCATGTGGGGACAGCAGTCCTGACTTTTATTAAAGTCAGGTGCTTCACACAAATGTATACAGAGGTCTTAGGGGTGTTACATCATCTTCTGGCCAGGGGGGCCTGCTGACAGTTTATGACCCTCTCCTTGTGACAGTGGTCAGTCAACCAGAACACTTTTTTCTCCAAGGGTGATTATTCTTAAAACAGACGCCACCCAAATAAAGTTACATTCCTATAGGGTGAGGGTGTAGTGGGTTTTAGGAAAGAATTTACTTAGCCTAAGGTCTAACATGATTAATATCAAGGGTTAATACTTATTTCTTCTATATATTCATTAATGTGTGTAAGGGCAGGGGATGTGAAGACTTAGCAGTAAACATTGGCTCAAAAAATGAAAAACCCTTCACCAATACAATTTCTAGTTAGCCCATTATACTTATACTAATAGTTTTCTAACTTCTCTAAAGAACCTGTTTTTTAGAAGGTTTAAAACATCTCGTGCCTCTCACGGTTGGGAGGCTGTGAGCAATCACATGTGGCTGGACAAGCCTGTCAGGCAGGCTAGAGAACCTTCAGAGGAGTTTGTAGGTTGAAACACTCCTATCACGCCCAGGAATTATTATTAACTGGAGCTCTAAGTTAACTCCTTCTCCAAAAGAGGTGGTGGGGGACAGCCCCCCATAAAGTCAGAGGTGTAGGTGAGAGCACAAAGTAGTGAAGTAGGCAGGCTCTGGTTATGGGGGTAGATGCTCGAGGATTTCCAGGGGGACTCCTGAGGCGAGATCCCGCCTTTGCATATGTTGAGCCTCCTTCCTCATGACCTTTGCCATGGGCGGAGTACCTCACTCTGGCCCCCAACATTTGCCCATTTAGGATTAATACATTTGTGAGCTTGACTAGAAGAATGAATGAGCTAGCCAAAAACAAGCCTTCTTGAGAAAAGAAAAAAAAAATCGTAAGGGCACAAAGAGGCTTCATTTCAACACAAGACAGTTGCTCCAATTATAATGTCCAATATTCAAAAGAGAAGGGTGGTTATGATGGCAGAGTTCTAGCACTCAGATCTATCACAATAGACCCTATGTTGTCTTATTTGTGAGTCCTAGGTGGTCTGAGGGTGGTAAATATAACCTGAAGAGGCAATTTCATGAAAATACTCTGATTGGTATTTGAAGTCCATGGAGATATTTAATAAGAGCCAAGTACTATAGTAACAAAAAGGTGGGGGAGGGGGAAGAGAGAGATTCCCTCCTCTTTGGTAGAAAGTGAAATAGATTTTCTGTTGTTATTGCTTTTGACTTTTTAAGGGCTTCTAAAACAATCACACTACTGAAGCAAGGATATTACCATAAGGATGCAGAGCACCTAGTGGAGAAAGTAGCTAATGTTAGTGGACTTTAGTGAACATAGTGGACTCAAGACCTTAATGAAATTCAAGCTTTCATTGCCTGTGTGAATTAAAGCAGTTGCTGTGCATGAAACTCTAGGTCTTATTTGGAGGGAGTACATTAACTATCTGGGATTTTCAGAGATGGTGGGCATTAATAAAGAGATTTCAGGCTAAAAAGGGGGAAATGTTTTGATGCTATCCATTTTAGTGGGAGTGCCTCAAGAAAAAGACTAAAGAAAATAAGATGCCACATGGAAGCAGAGTATATTTATTTTGTGGACAATGGATGCCTGAAGTAATGGTGTGGAGGATGGAGGGGAGATAGCTGTTCTGACCAAGAGCAGGTAACTACTGATGATGCCATGTGATATATGAACTACTATGATAACATGAACGTGGACTGAAGAGATACCAATTTTGCATTTCCTTTCTCACCATTCTGCATGTATTATTAATAATTATTGTTTGATTTCAGAAAGAGGTCGCATGTCTGGTTATTTTAGTGCAAGCTGTACAATTAAAAGTCTATAGACAGATTTACTTTAATAATAACAGTAATAAATCTTTGCCATTTAACAAGTATTTTATTGATACATTTATTAATTGTGGCAACAACTTTCTTATTGAAGGAATTTTACCTAAACTCTCCTTCCCCCCCGTACTTCCTCCCTCCATGCACTCCTTTTCTAAAAAGAATGAAGTGTTGGATCACTATGTGAAAAGCTAGAGTAAACAGCTTTAGAACGTAGTCAGTTGTTAAGTTTCAACAGAAGCATTATTATGTCCTTAGGTCTCAGGATCCTAACCCTGCTGAATTTATTGTTTACTTTAGAATAGTGATAGTAATCAAGCAATAAATATAGATGAGAGGAGAGAAATATCTTAAAATATTTCCATCTTATCTTTTTAGATAATTAGATGTTCAAAAGTAAAATGTAGGTAAAAGAAAAATAAGTGGCACATCACGTTCTTAAGAGGTTATATTGAAGATCAAGGGCTTCCAAGTTACTAAAACCTAATGATTCATTCAGTGTTTCATTCTGGCTTGAAAGCATCTCAAATTGGTAAGCACTTAATTCACATCTTGGATAATCTGCTTGTCCAAAGACATTATCAAAAATGAATGGCACTGTTAGATGGGAAGGAATCTCTGTAATATGATAATAGTGATATTCAGTATTAGGAGCCAGAAATAACTAATATCTGAAATGCTTGAGACCACAAGGATAGAAGTGCACTATTTTTTATTGCCTTTGGTTTGGGTGCCTGTGCCTTGCTCATGCTCTTCATCGTTTTCCTATGTCAAATTTTGTATGCTTTAAAAGTGAGTTTAGATGCATTGTTGATTAAAAGGCAGGCTGAAAAATATGGAAGCACAATATTTATTCCATTAGGTGATGTTTTATTTTGTCTTCTTCTTCTTTTTTTTTAAATAATCAGTAATCTATTTTTCATAATTGGTTACATGAAAATTTCAGATGATTTGGTCCTCTTCAAAATGCATAGTCTCAAACTTAGAGAAAAATTAAATATATTGTGCAAATAGCATTATTATCCTGATCCATTTAAAGTTAATTGGTATATGGTCCTCTATTATCCTAAATAGGCTAGAGCATACTTTCTAAAAACAGGGACTTTCTCCAATAGAGCCCTAAGACAACCAACAAATCAGGAAATTAAAAACAGCATATTACTACTATCTGACAATCAGATCCTAGTCAATGTTCACAACCTTTATCAGTAATAATCTTTATATCAAAAGAGCAATTTTTAGCTCATATGTAGTATTGAGTTATCATGTCACCTTAGTCCCCTTAGTCTGGAGCAGTTACTTAATCTTTTCATGATTTTCACAAGATTGACACATTTGGAGATATCACACCACTTTATACTAATCATCTTCAGCTTGGGATTCTTTGATGCTTCCTCATGATTCACTTCAGCAGGTTATGCATCTTTGGCAGGAATAACCCAGAAATAATGTTGTATACAATCACATAGTACATGATTTGTTTCATTACTGGTGATAGTGATGTTTACTTGATAAAGGTGGCTCTGCCAGGCTTTTCTTCCCTTAGAAATTAAAAAGTCCTTTGAGGGGAGATACATGATCCTATGTAAACAGCCCATTGTTCACCAAACATTTAATTTATTCACTTACTTATTTCTATTAGTAAGCACTGTCAGATTCCTATTTTATTCAGTGAGTTGTGATTCATTCTATGACTATTCCTTCTGATACTCAAAATTTCCTATATTCAGTCAGTTCTTTAGGATGTGGGCTTTTTTTTTGTTGTTGTTGTTTGTTTTGTTTTTGTCCTTTTGTCATTTCCAATCACTCTCAGAGCACATTCTTATTTTCAAGTACAATAATTTGCTCCAAATTCATCTTATACATGTTCTGCCCTAACCCTGACATTTAGCCAACTTTTTAGCAGCCCTCATTTACATTAAGCAGGACACTGAACCTGTTTGCTAGTGTGTGTGCTCACCACATTTCACCCATGCTCTGAAATCCTCTTCTGGACTGTCCCCATTCTTGTCTGTGGGAACCCTCCTTACTTTCTTGGGGTCCCATATCCTGCAGAGGACCACTCTGTCCCCCATGTCCTTTTCATTCCTCTGGGGTCCCACATTCCACCCTGGGGCAGCTCCCTGTGTGAACAGCCTCTGCACCATGCTGGGCCCTGCTCTCTGGCTCAAGACCACTCCCACTCCAGCCTCTGCCCTGGAGACCCTCCTTGCTGCTCTCAAACTCCGAATCTGCTCTGGCCCATGGGATTCTCTAGTCCCCTCCCTCTAGACTGCGGGTACTTTCATGCCTAGCTGCTTCTAAAAGGGTTTAGGGTGAGTTGAAAAATAAAAGAGTTTTTTTAAAGATTAAAGTTAAATTAAATAAGCGTACTCTAATGATAAATACTAGGTTTATATATGCTCTCTTAGAAATAAAAATCGTCTATTGACCATCAGTTAGAACACAAAACACAGATGATTCCCCACTTCCTATTACACACTGCCAAATATAAACTGCCATTGCAGATCTCCTCTGCTTTGAACTGCTGCTGCTGCTGCTGCTGCTACTAAGTCACTTCAGTTGTGTCCGACTTTGTGCGACCCCATGGACTGCAGCCTACCAGGCTCCTCTGTCCATGGGATTTTCCAGGTGAGAGTGCTGCAGTGGGGTGCCATTGCCTTCTCCACTGCTTTGAACTAAAGACCCACATATGTAACTGCCTTCCCTAACTCTCCTCCATGATGTCTTAAGGGCATGTCCAGTTCCACACACTTAACCAATCAAAATCCAGTCTGCTCCTCTGCAATGTCCCATATCTTCCTCTCTCAATGATACTTCCATTGCATCATTAATGAAATCCAGAAATCTATTGATCAACCATGCTGCTTTTTTCCTCCTCTCTTTCATATCCGGTCTATATACTGCTCCTTAGATCATCCTCATATGTATTTGTTTTTGTTTTTCAGCCACTAAGTCATGTCCAAATCTTTGCAAACCCATGGACTGCAGCATGCCAGGCTTCTCTGTCTTTCACTGTCTCCTGGAGTTTGCTCAAATTCATGTCCATCGAGTCAGTGATGCTATCTAAACATCTATCCTCTACCAAACTCTTCTCCTTTTGTCTCCTCATATGTATAGATAATCTAAATCTCTATGTCTATATATAGATAGCTTAAATTTATTCAATTCTGCCTATCTCATTTTATACCACTCTATCCTTAGGCAGTCACCTTTTCCCTCAAGTACTAAAATGCCCTCCTAAGTGCTCTCTCTGTACTTGCTCATGCCTGTGAAATCTATTCTACACACCACAGCAGAGAAACACTTTCAAAACCAATTGGATTATACCCAGCATGCACCCTTCTTCTACCATCTGTGGCTTCCCATTGTTCTTGAGATTAAAAATAGTGTCTTGGAGTTACAGGGCAATGGTGGTTCAGATGGTAAAGAATATGCATGCCATGTTGGAGACCTGGGGTTTGATCCCTGGGTTGGGAAGATCCCCTGGAGAAGGGAATGGCAACTCACTCCAGTATCCTAGCCTAGAGAATTATCTAGACAGCAGAGCATAGCACTCTACAGTCATGGGGTCGCATAGACCTGAACACAACTGAGCGACTAACACTTCCACTACAAGACAATAGAGGGCTGGCTTCCCTCTACTTCTTCACCATCATCCTTCCCCATATTCCTTTCAGCTGTCTGTCATACAATTTTCTTTTCTGTCAAGTCTTTGAATGTTCACTGCTCCCTTAACATAGAACCTTTCCAAATGCTCTTCCAAATGCCTGAATGATCCTATGCTATGTACAGACAAACAGCACTGCTTAGCTAACTCCACCTCCTCCCTCAGATCCCAGTTTAATCCTTACTTCCTCAAGGAAGCATCCCTGACTTTTTGACACTTTCACTCACCTTGATTGATGTTTTCCTACTATCATGAAGCTTTCCCTCTGATCACAAAGCTCCACTTATATTTATTTGTGCTTGGTTGGTGATGGAAATCCAGTTGAGCTATTTCAAATCCTGAAAGATGATGCTGTGAAAGTGCTGCACTCAATATGCCAGAAAATTTGGAAAACTCAGTAGTGGCCACAGGACTGGAAAAAGTCAGTTTTTATTCCAAGCCCAAAGAAAGGCAATGCCAAAGAATACTCAAACTACTGCACAATTGCACTCATCTCACACACTAGTAAAGTAATGCTCAAAATTCTCCAAGCCAGGCTTCAGCAATACATGAACCGTGAACTTCCAGTTGTTCAAGCTGGTTTTAGAAAAGGCAGAGGAACCGGAGACCAAATTGCCAACATCTGCTGGATCACCAAAAAAGCAAGTGAGTTCCAGAAAAACATCTATTTCTGCTTTATTGACTATGCCAAAGCCTTTGACTGTGTGGATCACAATAAACTGTGGAAAATTCTGAAAGAGATGGAAATACCAGACCGCCTGACCTGCCTCTTGAGAAACCTATATGCAGATCAGGAAGCAACAGTTAGAACTGGACATGGAACAACAGACTGGTTCCAAATAGGAAAAGGAGTATGTCACGGATGTATATTGTCAGCCTGCTTATTTAACTTAAATGCAGAGTACATCATGAGAAATGCTGGGCTGGAAAAAGCACAAGCTAGAATCAAGACTGTTGGGAGAAATATCAATAACCTCAGATATGCAGATGACACCAGCCTTATGGCAGAAAGTGAAGAGGAACTAAAAAACTTCTCGATGAACGTGAAAGAAGAGAGTGAAAAAGTTGGCTTAAAACTCAACATTCAGAAAATGAAGATCATGGCATCTGGTCCCATCACTTCATGGGAAATAGATGGGGAAACAGTGGAAACAGTGTCAGATTTTATTTTGGGGGGCTCCAAAATCAGTGCAGATGGTGACTGCAGCCATGAAATTAAAAGACGCTTACTCCTTGAAAGAAAAGTTATGACCAATCTAGATAGCATATTGAAAAGTAGAGACATTACTTTGCCAACAAAGCTCTGTCTAGGCAAGGCTATGGTTTTTCCAGTGGTCATATATGGATGTGAGAATTGGAGTGTGAAGAAAGCTGAGCACCGAAGAATTGATGCTTTTGAACTGTGGTGTTGGAGAAGACTCTTGAGAGTCCCTTGGACTGCAAGGAGATCCAACCAGTCCATTCTGAAGGAGATCAGCTCTGGGATTTCTTTGGAAGAAATGATGCTAAAGCTGAAACTCCAGTACTTTGGCCACCTCATGAGAAGAGTTGACTCATTCTAAAAGACTCTGATGCTGGGAGGGGTTGGGGGCAGGAGGAGAAGGGGACGAGAGAGGATGAGATGGCTGGATGGCATCACTGACTCGATGGACGTGAATCTGAGTGAACTCCGGGAGTTGGTGATGGACAGGAAGGCCTGGCGTGCTGTGATTCATGGGGTCGCAAAGAGTCGGACACGACTGAGCGACTGAACTGAACTGAAGTGAACTGGTGTATGATGACCCTCTACCCTAAACCCTAAGCTCCATGACTATATATTTGTTTCTTTATTATTACTTTGTTTACCATTATACTTCAGCATCTAGTAAGCCATCAATATAGATTTGCTAAAACAGGTGAATGAATAATTCACCGTTACTTTACCACTGATGAGAGTCCGTGAGTTATTTTCTTCTTCCTTTCCCACAGGGCTATCCCCCTGAAGCTTTCTGAAGCCCACCACACTGCTTTATTGCTGTTATTACCAGGATTCTTGAGGCTGGTCCCCTTCCGTAACATCTTTCAAACACTGAAGCACATTGCCTCTGCCCATCTTTAATTTGTAAAATTTCCAATGATAAAAAGAGAATGTCATGGGAAAATTGATAAAGATAAATAATCATGTCTTAAATTGATATTACTTACCATCAACCTTTGTTCATTATCTTAGTGGTAAAATGATTACAAATAGGTAGACTATAACATCAACATAATGTGCAGTAACATCAATGCATCAGTATAGCCAACACTATTCATTCAGCACAGAGAGAGAAAAGATAGTTAAAACACTTCAACTTTATTTTATTTTCATTTGGCAAGGATGTTCAAGATGTAAACAATTCCTTGTAATTTCCCAGTATGATCTTCCATGCTTAAGGCAGCAAATAATTGAATGAAGACTATGATTAGCTTAGTAAGAACTCAGGATGAAATTTATGGATGTCACAGTTTGACAGTTATTAACAAAGTGACTCCTTTTGTCTGTAGAGATGTTTGTTTTTCATGACAAGTATATTATCTCAGTGTTGTTTAATATTTGCTGAGAGAATTTGAGGGTGTGATGTGTCTTGGGGCCTATACTGGGCTGGAGTCTGTCTTTTTTTGTGTGTTATGTTGGTGGCTGTCATTTAGTTTTGTATGAGTTTTGCATATCTGACATAATACTTAAGTTTATTTGATAAATTATTCATATTCTATAATCTCTAAAGGCAAAGGGTATAATCTAAACTCAGTATGAGAAGCTTTGAGCACAAAACAACCCTTACATCAGAGAAAATCAAAGTATTTTGTCTTGAGATTACAACAGACATGCTTCAATGTTTCATTGACTTTGTTTCTATTATATGAGCAAAACACATATTGTCACATTTTTGTTATAAAATATCAGGGAGTATAATTGATACGATGCTATCATTTTATGCACAAAATATTTTGGACAAAGTAATGTGATGTTATGTAAAGAACATGTCAAACTCTTCTATTAGAACTTATATGAAAACTGAGCATTTCTATATTTGTATCATTTTAGCCAATTAATTTTTTGTATTATATTATTGTTGATTCTTTCTTCGACAGTAGCACTCAGTTCACAAATATCTGTTAAATTCTCACTATGCCCTAGTCAGGGAAGCCTGGTGTGCTGTAGTACATGGGGTCACAAAGAGTCAGACACAACTGATTGAGAGACTGAACAACAAATACACTAGTCATTGTCATAATTCCTAGGATATAGAAATACATGAGATGTAACATTTGACCTCAAAGGTCTCACAGATCCTGGAATCATACCAAACCCTGAAGTTCAAATTCTGGTTCAGTCACTTACTAGATATGCCAAATTATTCCATTTTTCTAAATACTGGTTTCCTATGAAATGGAGATACTAATAATATGTACTTTATAAGACTATCGTGAGAATTAAATGAGATAATTTTAAGCACTTTCTATGATGTTTGAAATATAGCAGGTATTCAATAAATATCAGTCTCTATTGCTATCATTATTTTCAGAAATATCATTATCATTATTTACCATCTGTAGGTTCAAAAGTATTCCAAGGAGTGCACTTATAAAAAAGTCCATTTCATGAGTAGGTCTCTTATTATTTACCTCTGTTTATGGAATTGAGCTGAAGAATGAATGATGCAACATAATTATCAGCCACAGCAAAGCAGGTATGACTTTAGGGATTCTAGAAAGGCCAGAAAATCTTCCAAAACATCACCTAAAATAAAGTATAAAAAAATAGGATTTAACTGTAAATATTTCCTAGAAAAATAATAACTGACTGCTTAGTTGTAGCAGAAGATGATTTTAATGGTTATTTTCTAAGGCTTAAATTTATGGTATATATTTATTAAAAATTGAGTAAGAGATTCATTTAAATTCATTTTCTTAATTTAGTAAAAAAACACATTTTAATGCAAAATACACTTAAAAAAAGCATTGATGTGAAGGAAAGGCATGACTCTTGAGAACTGAAAAATTTTAAATGGGAGTGATTTTTTTACAAGAAACTAACCAATATTTACATAGCTGGGCTGATTTAAGTTTTGTTATTTATGGATACATGTTACATATGCCTCTCCTCTTGTCAGCTAAATTGTCATCTGCAAAAATAAAAATAAGTTCATTTTTTTGATAGGCATCTATGGAAAATAACTAGAAATGCTGGGAACTATGGTAGGCTTTCAGGATATAAAGAAATATTTTATATAGCCCTAGTACTAAAAAAAAAAAAAAACCTATACCTTTTGTCTACATTAACATTATTTTGCTACTATACTGTCTTCATTAGCATGCCTGAATTTTTTCCTGGAATTTCTTGCTCAGATAAGTGGCTTGATTGTTCATTACTGAAACTTTCTGAATGACCTATCAAGTATTCAAAGGAAAACTAATAGTTTGGGCTCTAAGATTTTCTGAATCACTGGACTCAAAATCCTAATCTTGTTGATTCCACCATTCCTGGTTTATTGTATCATTATTTTAGCCTAGTCCTAATCAAGTCCTCCAGGAGAAGGCAATGGCAACCCACTCCAGTACTCTTGCCTGGAAAATCCCATGGGTGGACAAGCCTGGTAGGCTGCAGTTCATGGGGTCGCTAAGAGTCAGACATGACTGAGCGACTTCACTTTCACTTTTTCACTTTCATGCACTGGAGAAGGAAATGGCAACCCACTCCAGTGTTCTTGCCTGGAGAATCCCAGGGATGGAGGAGCCTGGTGCTGCCGTCTCTGGGGTCGCACAGAGTCGGACACGACTGAAGTGACTTAGCAGCAGCAATCAAGTCCTCCACCCTGTTAGAACTGCCTTTAGAACATGATTCCCTTCACTGAAACTTGGCTTTCTCCTAATGTTACAAATTCCTTTGTATTTCAAGCTCTTCCTTTGGACTCATTGCATTGTTCAGGCAGTATATTCTTTACACTATTCATACTTTTTTTTCAAGATAACTGTTGACATTTTCCACTTTTATGTATCTCTTTTCAACTTTTGGCTCAAATTAACCTTGTTCCCTGACAGCTTGAGTTTCAAATCCACTCCACTCCCTTCCCTGGTAGCTCAGCTGTTAAAGAATCGGCCTGCAATGCAGGAGACACCAGATCGATTTCTGGATCAGCAAGATCCCATGAAGGAGGGATAAGCTATCCACGCCAGCCTTCTTGGGCTTCCCTGGTGGCTCAGAGGGTAAAGAATCTGCCTGCAATGCGGGAGACCTGGGTTTGATCCCTGGGTTGGGAATGTCCCCTGGAGGAGGGCATGGCAACCCACGCCAGTATTCTGGCCTGGGGAATTCCATGGACAAAGGAGCCTGGAAGTGAGAGGGTAACAGGCAGGAAGTCTAGGGATCTCCAAACGGAGGAAGTAGGCAAATGTCAGACATTTTTTATCTCTCTTTTAAGTGGCAGGAGGAAACAAGCTACAAGTGTCAGATCTTTTTCCCTTCTCTATACAACTTGAAAAAGGAAGTTTCCCTTAAAATTATGTGTTGCTATGACGACACCTGGTTCCACCTGAACTTAACTTTTCACAAACCTTAAGCAAACCAATGAATTTTACTAATGGAAATTTTTTTTGTTAAGCTATGCTAAAGAGTTATGTATTTACCCTAGACTCTTTCTTCAAGTCAGTTCCACTTAAGACTCAGAACAGATAAGGGCTCAACAAACCAGTGTGTATGACTCATAAAATTGTTCTCCTAATTTATGTTGATGAAACTATATATTTGCTGGGAAACCTATCTTTCTTCAAGATTCATGTCAATCGTTTTATGTCTCGGGATGATTAACCTTGTGCCAGTGTTATCTCAAAACACATGTTGTGCATGAGAGGCCTGATGCCACTGAGTTTTGGGACATTTCCTTTCTCTAATTAGCAGCCTGCTGATAGGTACATAACATACTGCTAAAGGCTAGCAGAGAGGCACTATTTATTCCCCCTTCTGATGTCTATATCAGAAGCTTTCTCTATCTCTTTTATACTTTCAGTTCAGTTCACTTCAGTCACTCAGTCATGTCTGACTCTTTGCAATCCTATGGACTGCCAGGCCTCTCTGTTCATCACCAACTCCCAGAACTTACTCAAATTCATGTCCATTGAGTCAATGATGCCATCCAACCATCTCATCCTTTGCTGTCCACTTCTTCCACCTTCAATCTTTCCTAGCATCAGGATCTTTCCAAATTCTTCAAATCTAGTGGCCAAAGTATTGGAGTTTCACCTTCAGCATCAGTCCTTCCAATGAATATTCAGGACTGATTTCCTTTAGGATGGATTGCTTAGATATCTTTGCAGTCCAAGGGACCCTCAAGAATCTTATCCAACACCACAGTTCAGAAACATCAATTCCTCAGCACTCAGCTTTCTTTATAGTCCAAATATCACATGCATACATGACTACTGGAAAAACCTTGACTAGTCGGATCTCTGTTGGCAAAGTAATGTCTCTGTTTTTAATATGCTGCTTAAGTTTGTCATAGTTTTTCTTTCAAGGAGTAAGCATCTTTTAATTTCATGGCTGCAGTCACCATCTGCAGTGATTTGGGGGCCCAAGAACATAAAGTCTGCCACTGTTTCCCATGAAGTGATGGGACTGGATGCCATGATCTTAGTTTTCTGAATGTTGTTTTAAGCCATCTTTTTCACTCTCCTCTTTCACTTTCTTCAAGAGGCTCTTTAGTTCTTCTTTGCTTTCTGGCATAAGAGTGGTGTCATTTGCATATCTGAGGCTATTGATACTTCTCCCAGCTTGATTCCAGCTTGTGCTTCATCCAGCCCAGAGTTTCTCATGATGTACTCTTCATGTAAGTTAAATAAGCAGGCTGACAATATACAGCCTTGATGTATTCCTTTTCCTATTAGGAACCAGTTTGCTGTTCCATGTCCAGTTCTAACTGTTGCTTCCTAACCTGCATACAGATTTCTGAAGAGGCAGGTCATGTGGTCTGGTATTTCCATCTCTTTCAAAGTTTTCCATAGTTTGTTGTGATCCACTCAGTCAAAGGCTTTAGTCAATAAAGGCATAGTCAATAAAGAAGAAATAGATGTTTTTCTGGAACTCTCTTGCTTTTTTGATGACCCAGTGGATATTGGCAATTTGATCTCTGGTTATTCTGCCTTTTCTAAAACCAGTTTGAACACCTGTAAGTTCACGGTTCATGTATTATTGAAGCCTGCCTTGGAGAATTTTGAACATTACTTTACTAGCATGTGAGATGAGTGCAATTTTGCAGTAGTTTGAGCATTTTGGGGGTTGCCTTTCTTTGGGATTGGAATGAAAACTGACTTTTTCCAGCTCTGTGCCCACTGCTGAATTTTCTAAATTTGCTGGCATATTGAGTGCAGCACTTTACAGCATCATCTTTTAGGATTTGAAATAGCTCAACTGGAATTTCATCAGCTCCACTAGCTTTGTTCATAGTGATGCTTCCTAAGGCCCACTTTACTTGGCTTTCCAGGAAGTCTGGCTCTAGGTGAGTGATCACACCAGTGATTATCTGGGTCCTGAAGATCTTTTTTGTATAGTTCTTCTGTGTAGTTTTGCTATCTCTTCTTAATATCTTCTGCTTCTGTTAGGTCCATACCATTTCTGTCCTTTATCGAGCCCATTTTTGCATGAAATGTTCCCTTGGTGTCTCTAATTTTCTTGAAGAGATTTCTATGCTATGCTAAGTCACTTCAGTCGTGTCCGACTCTGTGCGACCCCATAGATGGCAGCCCACCAGGCTCCCCCATCCTTGGGATTCTCCAGGCAAGAACACTGGAGTGGGTTGCCATTTCCTTCTCCAATGCATGAAAGTGAAAAGTGAAAGTGAAGTCGCTCAGTCGTGTCCGACTCTTAGCGACCCCATGGACTGCAGCCTACCAGGCTCCTCCGTCCATGGGATTTTCCAAGCAAGAGTACTGGAGTGGGGTGCCATTGCCTTCTCCGGAAGAGATCTCTAGTCCTTCCCATTCTATTGTTTTCCTCTATTTCTTTGCACTGATCACTGAGGAAGGCTTTCTTATCTCTCCTTGCTATTCTTTGGAACTCTGCATTCAGATGTTTATATCTTTTCTTTTCTCCTTTGTTTTTCACTTTTCTTTATACAGCTATTTGTAAGGCCTCCTCTGACAATCATTTTGCTTTTTTGCATTTCTTTTCTTGGGGATGGTCTTGATCCCTGTCTCCTGTACAATGTCATGAACCTCTGTCCATAGTTCATCAGGCACTCTATCTATCAGATCTAGTCCCTTAAATCTATTTCTCACTTTCACTGTATAATCATAAAGTAGTTGATTTAGGTCATACTTAAATGGTCTAGTGGTGTTCCCTACTTTCTTCAATTTAAGTCTGAATTTGGCAATAAGGAGTTCATGATCTGAGCCACAGTCAGCTCCTGTTCTTGTTTTTGCTGACTGTAGAGTGCTTCTCCATCTTTGGCTGCAAAGAATATAATCAATATGATATTTGTGTTGACCAATTGTGTTATCCATGTATAGAATCTTCTGTTGTTGGAAGAGGCTGTTTAACCAGGCACTATGATCAGTGTGTTCTTTTGGCAAAACTTTATTATTATATTCTCTGCTTCATTCTGTACTCCCAAGGCAAATTTGTCTGTTACTCCAGGTGTTTTTTGACTTCCTACTTTTGCATTCCAGTCCCCTATAATGAAAAGAACATTTTTGGGGGGTGTTAGTTCTAAAATGTCTTGTAGGTCTTCATAGAAGCATTCAACTTCAGCTTCTTAAGCATTACTGTTCAGGACTTAGACTTGGATTACTGTGATATTGATTGGTTTGTCTTGGACATGAACAGAGATCATTCTGTCATTTTTGAGATCGCATTAATACAACTTTATCACACAAAAGTTCTGAGTGGTCAAGTATCATCACTGGCCCCGGATTGAACTCCTCTCCTCCAGAGGCTAAGAATGCTGCCATCTTTCATGGCTCAGCAACAACCTTTCAGAGGGCTACAGCCCATGAGGTTGCAAAGAGTTGGACATGACTTAACAACTGCACCCTTGCTTTATGACATGTTTGCTCCTATAGTTTCTTAAATCCTTTCTAGGCTTTCATACTGGGCATTATTTCGTTTTGTTTCCCACTTCTAAGGTTTCTCCTTTGCTTCATATGTGGCAAATTTTCTTCTTCTCACCCTGTAAATATAGAAATTCTTTCAAGTTTTGTCATTAATCTTCAACTCATTTTTCCCTTGGTAATCTAATTTATTCCCACAGGTTAAATTACTTTCTCTGCTGTATGAGTCTCAAAGTTATGTTTCCATATTAGTTTCCTTCCCAAGATACAGGACTGAACTTTCTTAATTATTCTTGCACTTCTTCATTGTCCCAAACTGATCAGTATCTGTTTGGGTGACCCCTGTTTTCTTTATTGCTAACTCAAGCCTTCCAGGACATATGACCAAAGTTTCATATATTCAATTACTTTCATATATGTAGTCCTTTCTATCCTAATCTAATTAAATCTTTCCACACTTTTGCATATGATGAGGACCTCAAGCCAGTCTAACGAGTGTCTATTAATTGCCTCTTCTATGCCAGTTTTCCAAGACAGGGAGGGTAGATAAAAATATGAATAAGATAGGGACCCCAACTTCAAGAAGCTCTGTTAGAGGAGGGAGAAAATAAACATTTGGCCATAAAAGAAAAGTAAGAGACATTCTAATGGCTTTGGGAACACTAAAAAGCAAGAAATTAATTCTGATATGGGGATCTGTCAGAGTAGCCTTCACAAATGAGGTGACATTTGAGCTGTCTTTGAAAGATGTCAGACATATAGCATCTTTGACATTTAAAAGTTTGCAGTCTACAAATGTCTGAACTACAGCAGTGTCTGTAACAGATGCTTGCCTGCCCATGGGAATATCAGTGACACTCTTTAAAAAATTTTACTCCCTAGTGCATCAGTATCTCAGGAAAACTTGCCTGATTTTGCCTTCTGAGTTTTTCTTTGTTCTGAGTCTTGATGTCAACCTTCAGATATGGTGCTTTAGACATTTCTTATTGTGCCCACTCTTACTAAATAGGTTTCAGTTCCCTTTTGCTTCATGCCCTAAAGCTGCTGACAAGAACTGGCTCTTGAGTTTCACTTGCAGAATCTGAGACTCTGGGGATAAGACATAGGTAAAGAACAATAATATGAAACAATGTAGAAGATGTCACCAAAGAGTTTCACAATGTCATAGAGATTTTTAAAAATTCCTCACAAGTATGTCCCCTTCTCCCCCAGATAACTGTATAGTCTTATCTTGATTTTTTGGCATAAATATATATTTTTTGTCTCCCTCTTTGGTTCTCCTAGAAGTGATTTGTGTCAGTGTATGAATGAGAATGTCTGCATGTTTATCTATGAAAATTTCCAAGTCTGTCCTTATTTGGGGGCTTCCCTGGTGACTCAGCTGGTAAACAATCGCCTGCAATGCTGGGGACCCAGGTACAATCTCTGGGTTGGAAAGATCCCCTGGAGAAGGGAATGACAGCCCACTCAATTGTTCTTGCCTGGGGAATCCCATGGACAGAGGAGTCTGGTGGGCTACAGTCCATGGGGGTCACAAAGAGTCAGACATGACTAAGCAACTAAGCACATCCTTATTTTATTTAATCTGTCTTTTGAACATGGTGTGTAGCCAGAGGTAATGGTAGCTTACCTCAGTTGTCCTTGGTACTGGAACCCTAAGTATGAGTCAATCCTAATATTAACTATAGCACTGTGCATACACATATGTGAGACAGAAATTCTATGGGAACTGAGGGCATGCAGGAAGCTCATGCTTCTGTGACTGGACTGGGATAATCTGAATCTAAGCTAGCTTGTTCATCAATAGATCTGGTCAGATGCTGAAAGAAGAATAATGACCACCTCAGATCAAATAAGTCTATAATGGAAAACAAAACAAAATCAAACTGATCTCAGGTGACCTTAAATTGTGATGGCTTGGAGCGGGGCTTAGGTTCCCAACCAGAGTTTAAGGCTGGGTTGCAGAAGTGAAAGTGAAACCAGATCCTAGCCTCTAGCCCATGGTCAGTGACATGGACCCTGGCCCTTAGGCTTTGAAGAAAAGAATTTCCACAAAGATGGAAAGCAGTGGCAGCAAGTCAAATTATTAAGAGGAAAAATATTACAGTACATGTAGACAGGCATATAGGCAGACTCAGAAGGAAAGTCACTGAGTTACTGAGTTATGCTTTCATGGTAATTTGAATCATTTTAATGGGATATTTCTTCCAAATTTCCTTTGGCTGGTCATTCTGATTTGCCTGGTTCACAGTCCATATTTGATATATCTCAGAATCCTTCCATGTGTGCACAGCCATCTCTTAGCCAAAATGGATTCTACTGCAAAGGTGTATGGGTAGAGCATCCCTTGACACTGCTCTCCCTTGGGATATGAGGAGCCTTTTTGTGTACCTGTGTGGTCAGGGAGGTCTCCTTATTTTGGGAACAAGAAACATGTGGTCTGGGCAGAGCCCAGCCTCCTCCCTTAATTGTCCCGCTCTTTTCCTCTTGGAGTTTTAGTCAACACGGAATGAGTCTTCAATTGCTTTAACCAGGGGTAGGGGACGGGGGAGGCATCTGTTTTATGCCTCAAAATCAGGCCCAATGGTAAGAAACAGCTTATGTTGGTGATATGGTTGGGGAGAAGGGCCTAGGATGGCTTTGAGTTCATACTAGGATGGACGTATTAGGTAGTTAAAATAGGAAAAAGTAGTCCAGAATGGCAGTGGCTAAAAGCAAGCAAGGGAAAAGCCCACTAAAATAGAAAAAAGGAAGGTCCGAGGATGAAAGTGAGGACCTCAGGTAGAACAAACAGCACTCATCGCTAGCCCAATTTACATAGGGCAGGCCCAGGGGGAGGAAAAAGCATATAAAAAAAGGAGCCAAAGGGCTGGGGGTCTCTCTCTCTCTCTGCTGCACGTCTCTCTTTCTCTGTCTTTTCTCTTTGTGTCTTTGGGTCGGCATGCCCTTATGCCTCGAGGATGTATTTTCCTGCTATTTTCTAAATAAAACTGAGCTGCAACACGGAGCTGTAACACTGATCTGTCTAAGAGCTATAACACAATCTGTTCAAGACCTGAGGACTATAACACGGTCTGTCCAAGAGCTGTGACGTGCCGAGGGCTTTAATGTCTGTCACTTCAAATTTTTGTTTAGATGAGACAGAACCGAGGATATTACACTCGCCTAATCAGAGAAGGCAATGGCATCCCACTCCAGTACTCTTGCCTGGAAAAGCCCATGAAAGGAGGAGCCTGGAAGGCTGCAGTCCATGGGGTCGCTGAGGGTCGGACACGACTGAGCAACTTCACTTTCACTTTTCACTTTCATGCATTGGAGAAGGAAATGGCAACCCACTCCAGTGTTTTTGCCTGGAGAATCCCAGGGACGGGAAAGCCTGGTGGGCTGCCATCTCTGGGGTCGCACAGAGTCGGACACGACTGAAGTGACTTAGCAGCAGCAGCAACAGATGGAATAATAGTTCCTGTTCTTCAGGATCCAACAACAATAGATCTGGACTGGGATCAAAAGGAAGGTTTTTGTTTTTGTTTCCCTGTTATACAAGCTTTCTTATGGACTCAGTATTAAAACAAGTAATAAGATTTTCTGTCAAATTTCAAAAGGATTGGCTTGAATTGAATTTGCAAATGTATTGTTTCCTATAAATGTATTTTCATTGCTATTTTGTAGTAAGACTACATTTGAATAGTCTATGAGAAAACAGTTTATCCAGAGATTGCAGCAGTAAATGCTTAGTAAAAATACATATTAAAAGCTTGTTGGTCCAAGCTTCTATGCAAAATATAAAATGGTTTTTACAAAATGGGCTGACTCATTAAAAAAAAAAAAAAAAAAAAGATTGGCAACAATCTATGGAAGCTTTTTAAGTTGTAAGGATAAAGGACAAACATACAAAACATTATATAATCACAAATATGAAACATTTATAAAAATGATAAACTACAACTCTCTTGACACTAGAGTAATTAGAATTATTGGATCCTAGTCTGCCATCTTTGTTGAAAGTAGTCTAGACATAATATTCAAAGCTTTAAATGTGCATCTCAATTTCATTATTTTTACACATTTAAAAAAGCAGCAGGATAACAAGATGCTATCTCTCAAAGATAATTTCATCCCTTTTTAAAACTAATTATGAGTTTTTTAGAGACATTTTTGGTATACATTTAGTAGGACAATATTGACAAGTAGGAGGTGGTAAAATACATATGCTATAATTTGTAAGGAAATGTAATTCTTCTTAATGAAGCTACTTAATACAGTAATGGAGCTATTTAACAAAGGAAATTTTAATTGCATGCATTACCATAATTCTTCATGTTTACTAGAGAAATAAAAATACTAAAGTTCTGTTAAACAAATAAAAATAACATTTTCTTTCATTGTTCAGTGAGTTTTAAGAATCTGAGGGGTTAGTTTAAAATTGTAAAGCCTATGTGAATGGCTAAAGAGTCTGTGGAGATAAAGGGATTAACTTCTAGTACACATATTTATTCTAGTCATTTTTTCCTAAGACTAGGAGGATTACCTCTGAACTTATGGGAGACAATAGATTATAATTGAACAAGAACAGCTTTGGAATTGTACATAACTTGGTTTCAGCTTTGAGCCTTTGGCAAGTTATAAAGTCTACACAAGTCTCCATTTCTTCACATACAAAGTGGGGAAACTAATATCTAATTCTTGGTGTTAATATATTCTAAATGATATCAGATATTGTGTCTGTCACATAAGGTGCTCAACCCATCAACTGTTTCAATACTTTCTCTTATAAATAAAGCAAAATTATAATTGAGGTGCAGTATTACTACCACTTTCTAATGCCAATATAAGCAATAATTTTTGTTTATCGAGCATCTTTTATGTAATCTGTATTGGGACAGTTCAGTTCAGTTCACTTCTGTTGCTCAGTCATGTCCGACTCTTTGTGACCCCATGGACGTCAGGCCTCCCTGTCCATCACCAACTCCCAGAGTTTACCCAAACTCATGTCCATTGAATTGGTGATGCCATCCAACCATCTCATCCTCTGTTGTCCTCTTCTCCTCCCACCTTCAATCTTTCCCAGCATCAGGATTTTTTCAAATGAGTCAGTTCTTCGCATCAGGCGGTCAAAATATTGGAGTTTCAGCTTTAGCATCAGTCCTTCCAACGAATATTTAGGACTGATTTCCTTTAGGATGGACCGGTTGGATCTCTATGCAGTCTGAGGGACTCTCAAGAGTCTTCTCCAACACCACAGTTCAGAAGCATCGATTCTTTGATACTCAGCTTTCTTTATAGTCCAACTCTCACATCAATTTGGACAGTTGCTTTACATAAACTTATTGCTTCTAATATGCACTTGAGCTATTTTATTGAGTCAGATACTTTATGTTATGTTCTCTGGACATAATTTTAAAATTAACTTTATCAGGAAGAGATTTTAAATGCAGTTATGTAGATGAGAAATCCATATTTAACTAGAATAGTATTCACTTTTTTTGCTGAAAAATTAGAAGTGTTACAGAATTTTAGAAGCTTTATCCCTTTTGATATCTTGTTTGAGATCACATCTCTTTGTAGTTATTAATAAAGACTTCAGTAACCACAAGTTATTGCTAAGACAACAAAGGTTCAATTAAATTGTAACTTCCCAGGACTTTCTTAGTAACTGTTGGAACTGTGACTTAAAATTATCTGTTTTTTACACTTAATTCCAGTTTTCTTTCCCTTATGCCATATTTTCTCTCTGTCTTGATAGTAACATAGATACATTAGGAACAGTAGAGATATACTTTGTGAGTAATGTTGACTAAATTTTTCTCTCATTTCCTGGAGGTCAGGACCAGGGAGTATGCCATAAAACAGTAGAAAAGGGCTTTAGAGTTTAGGATAAAATTTTTACTTTTACCAGATGTGAAACATTGTACTGGCAATATTAAGGGTTATTTTTTTCTGAAGATTTAGAAACATGGAAAAAAATAACTATATTTGGAGGAAGATATGATGAGAATAGGCTAAATGATTCATCCAAAATGTTCTCCTGGCTTAAGCTCATAGCATTTTCTGCCATGTGTATTAATCATCTTCCCATAAGTTTCTCTCCATGCTCACAAAAACAGACTTCAATTTCCCTCCTCCCCCAACTCATGCACCATCCAAACTCATAAACCTGCACACTACATCTCAGAAACACACAAACAGAACCTTTTGAAATGGATAATGGTAAACAATAGCATCTCTGTGATTGCTTACTCGGGGCTAGTTATGTTGCCTAGTACTCAAAACTGTGCATTCTTTTTTTTTTTTAATATAAATTTATTTAATTGGAGGTTAATTACTTTACAATATTGTATTGGTTTTGCCATACATCAAACTGTGCATTCTTAATGAAAAGATGATTTTAAAAAAGATGGGCAAGGTGGGCAGAAACAAATTGGATGCTCCAGTACTTAGAGAATGATCTAAAAAAAAGTCTAATACATTTGCTGTGATTCTGCAGACAGATCAGATGATGTACGAGTTGGCCATTTTCCTTTTCTCTTCAATAAAATAAGGTAAACATTTTAATTTCTTAGCACACACATACTAGGTAAATGAACCACTTGAGATTGTCATAGGTGAAATGGAAAGGAAACTTCTATCAATGTTATTTTCAGGTTGTCCTTTTCTCTGTATCCTGTGGACTGAAGCTAATAATTTTCTAATAGAATTGTAAGTATAGCTATTTCTCTCTTGATAACTTGGCTTCTCTCTTCAATCAGTTATCAACTTACTTAACTGTGATCATTAAATATTTTCCATACTGATCAATTTATTTGGAAGATTCTGTTTAGGGGTTTGAAAAGGTCTGCAGGCATTTTAAAGGTATTGTTTAATTATCTAGGAAAATTTCCATATATTGACATAATAGCATACTAAAATGGAAATTATAAAATGTGAAAGAAAGAATAGTTACTCTAGCATGATTGTATGCTAAATGCTATTTTCTGTTCAAATGGCCATTAGTGATAATCTAGAGTTGTGGTACTCTCAGGACCTATAGGGTTTGCTCAGATTCTCTACTAGTAAAAATTTGTGGCATTTAACTACTGCATCCCCAAAATAACTTTTTTAAAAAACAAAAACTGAAAGTTTTGTTTCATAAATGTGTCTGCTCTTGAGTTGTGACTTTTCACCAGAGAGAATGGTGTTGCCTAGCTATCTTTGAAATTTTACTTGTAATTCTGGACACAATGCATCTGGCAATGATTCTTCCCAGAGTTACTTGGAGATTAATATGATTTTTAGAATGCTCCCCCTCTGCACGTGCAGTGTTTAGTTGATTACTCATCTCTCCTTGTCAAACCTAATACTGAATCCTATTTGACAGGGAGGAATCTGCATAATGATGGTCTCAATAGACATTAAAGAATACAACTATCTCATCTTTCTGGATATTTTTTCTCTGATATATCTGATCTATTCATTATGATTTCAAGATGAAAATTCTATTTTTAATATTTTTATGTTCCTTTGAACTAAATGTATATACATGCCCCTTCTGTGTTTGTCCCTTTAGCTTTGTATTGTTTTCAATTGATTTTTATTTTTGAACATTTAATGAACTGCAGGTCAATATGACTTTTTTTTTCAATAATTTTGAGCCTGATAGGGTCTATACTTCTTTAAGGGAACACAACCTATTTAAAAGTTTTGAAAGTTTTTTAAATTAATTTATTTTTTATTGAAAGATAATTGCTTTGCAGAATTATGCTGTTTTTACTCAAAGAAGACTTTAACCAGTGAGCTCCAAGCTAGCATAAAGTCTTCAGTTCAAGTCAGTCTTAATTCACCTAGTCAGTGTAGAATTTTACTCAAGACATAGTTGGATTCTATTGGATCCTTCGGAAGAAGTCTATTATTATTTTTTTTTTAAGTCTTTATTTTTTAAAAGAGAATAACAATTTTTAGATTACATAGCATTCTTTGAATAATTGTAATGCATTTTCAAATATCCTCCATCATTCAGAAATTATTTGCCCTGTGGTGTTTTACCAGAATCATACCTCTGTGTCATATAAGTAACTTGTCATTAAAATGACAGCACTGCAATTATTGCTGTATATATGTATGCAGAGTGAACATAACCAGGAAATATGCACTCTAAGTGATGTGCTCAAATGCAGAACTAAGAAATATTGTCTTGCAAGCTTGTCAGTGGTGTGCAGGATGCAGTCTCATTTTTCTAATTTATGCTACTGGTCCATAGCTTCCATTGGAGTTGACAGTATATATTTGGGAGAATACAATGTAAAGCAGTAAGCTCTTTCTCTTTACAGTAACAGTTCTACTCTGACTTTTTAGGTGGCGTAAATCCTGAAAAGTCAAAGTTCTGAACAGAACCAGGACAGAAGTGCAAATAGTCAAACTGTCGGAGGACAAAAGACTTCCTTGGCCAGAAGAAAAGGACTTTATTACTCACAGTATTAAAGTAGCCAGAGTCTCATCATTTTTTGTGCATGTTCCCTGAGACCCAATTTCCACAAGGAGGTATGAAGAGGGTCAGGTGACACCTGCATAGGCAGTTTGTTGTATTATAGGAGAGAAACCCCAAATTGAGGGAACTTAAATATTTATCTTATAAGGGTCAGTTAAGCATGCTTACCATTTGCTGTAGATGGACTTATTCTACTATCCAAGGCTGTTTACTATACAAATTCTGCAACACAGGGAAGTCAGTGCCTCTGCTTTTAAGATATGCAGAAATGCAAGAGATCCATGGAGAACTGATACTTTCTAAGAGCCCTTATTCAAAATAGTATCTTTTTAAAAAATTTATTGGAGTATAGCTGTTTTACAATGTTGTGTTAGTTTTTGCTGTACAACAAAGTGAAGAATATGCCCTTCTTACTTCTTGCCTAGATTTATCTATCAGTTCCAGTATCTTGTCTGAGAAAAATGCCTCTTCTCTCTACTCAGCACCTAGTTAAAGAACTCTATTTTTACATCTCCAGCTTACTTCTCAACACATTTCTATTTGGAGCTGATTTCATCTATAGCAGAAATTATTTCTTTGAGGATGGACTTTTCCAGTCTTCATTTTCCTTAATTTCACAGCAAGCTATGAGCTATCAGGGAAGTCAGACTTTTTGAAGCATAGATTTTTTCTTAATTTCTGTAGAAATTCATCTCACTTCATCATAACTTCTCCCTTCATCATCCCCTCTTAATCACCTCTGTGCTTCTCTCTTCCTTTAAAATCATTGATATCCTTTGTGATTCTTTTCCTTTATTTATGCACTTTCCATATGCAACATCACAAAATTGATGGTGCTGATTGTTCTCAAACTTAAACCCTGTTCTGAACTCCAGAACCCTGATACCACTTACTTTTTGGATATATCTTATTTAGATGTCTTAGTGGCATGTTCATTTGCCAAGTTTTAAGCAAAGCTTACCATTTCTCCTGGTCCCCTAAACCTATGTCTCCTCTTGTGCTACTGTCTCATCAACAGGTACCACCATTCCCCTGTTTCCTAATTCAGGTGGGTGTCATCTTTAACTCTGCTTCTTCTGAATCTTCTATGTGTGTATTTGTCCATGTCCTGCTGATTTTCCTATCCAGTTGTTTCTCCATTCATATGTCATCCTTACTATATTAGCTCTACCATCCTCATTTACTAACTAAATATGTTAACAATCTTCACACCCAATCTCTTGATTCTAAAGTCATCTTATTCAAATTTACTCTCTAACTACAACTAGAGGAATAAATGTCAATCTGATCCTATCATTCACCTGATTAGAAAACTTTCTTGAATTTACTATTCTTTGAGATAAAATTCACACCCCACATCATGAGATAAAAGAACTTCAAATTTGGCCCTGCTGATTTGTTCTGCCTCACTTCTGACCACTTTTTAGTTCAGCCATATGTCCATTCTCTCTCTGTTCATAGATGAAGTCACTTTTCTCTTTACCTTAAAACTTTGACACCTACCAGAAACTGTTCCACTTACCTGTTGAATCTGATATCAGATCTATAGGGAGATTTTTTTCAGATTCATCTTCATTGTCCTAGATGTCCCCATAGTCCCCTTAACCTCTTATCTCTGAATACTCATTACCATGAAGAGCAGTTGCTGCTTTAAATTCTGACTATTTCTCTGCACTGTTAGATCTCTGAAAGCAGGACCTGTTGTTTTGTCTTGTATATTGCATTCTCATGGGCTTCCTTGGTGGCTCAGACAGTAAAGAGCCTGCCTGCAATGTGGGAGACCTGGATTCGATCCCTGGGTCAGGAAGATCCCCCAGAGAAGGGAATGGCAGCCACTCCAGTGTTCTTGCCTGGAGAATACCATGGACAGAGGAGCCTGGTGGGCTACAGTCCATGAGATTGCAAAGAGTCAAACAGGACTGATGACTAACACTTTCACATTTCATTGTATTTTCTAGGACTGAATACTACTTTGGGCTGAGTGAAGGTTCTCAATAACAATTTTTGAATTTATGAAAAAATGAAAGTAAGATCTAGCTCTCTTCAGAGTGAATTATATCTTTATCTTGACAGGCCCAGGTATGTATTTCTAATGTAATAGAATTATGATAGGATTCATACAATAAAAATTACACACATATAATAATGTAGAACAATTTTCCACACAGTTTTATATGCTTGTGGGTATATATGTTCTACTCAGAGCTGAGCAATGCCAGTAATATATTAATATTCTGGCTTTCTGGCACATGAAAGCCTCTCAATAAATATTATGGGTTTTAAGAGGTGAATAAAAATAAGAACTAGCCCTTGTAACACCAAAGTATGCCTTTTTCATAACAGATCCAGTTGTATCTATTTCTCACATAATGTGACAATCATAGAATTTCTAGAATAGGAAATACACACATACAATAATGAAGTCCATTTTTTCACAGAGTTCTTCATGTACTTGCCTGTGTTTTTGTTTTTTTTTTTCCCCATAGCTGTACAATGTCAGTGACATAATTAGAAATCTTATAGGTGGATGTTATCAATTGTATTCAGAGTTGAAAACATGTTACTATTCTGTCTCTGAGGATATTCATGTAAGTACTTAACTGAGATTGAGATTCATTTCTTCAGGATGAGGTTCTGCTGGTGTAGGTGCATTCCTATATAAGCTACATTTTCCTCTTTGAATATATCCTTGCCTCCTCATGGGATAGAATGGTGTGTCAGAGGAGTTAGGGATCTTATTTTACAATGTCTGCTGCCTTCTCTCTCTGATGGCTGTTACTCTTGCAGCTGCCTCATGAGTTAAGGTAGAGGAGTGGCAGGCTGTGTTTGAAATGAATTAAAACCTCTTATTCTTTCTCACTGAGAGAGAGTAACCATGGCTGTTTAGCACAATGGAGGAGAGGTTGTGAGACAGCAGAAGATATAATGCTCCCCTTAGATACAGATCTTCAGCTCATAAAAAATTGCCCTACAGTTCATGAAGTACTATTATAACAGGTTATCATTATAATGGAGAAGTCAATGGCACCCCACTCCAGTACTCGTGCCTGGAAAATCCGATGGACAGAGGAGCCTGGTAGGCTGCAGTCCATGAGGTCGCTAAGAGTCGGACATGACTGAGCGACTTCACTTTCACTTTTTTTTTTTCCTAATTTTATTTTATTTTTAAACTTTACATAATTGTATTAGTTTTGCCAAATATCAAAATGAATCCGCCACAGGTATACATGTGTTCCCCATCCTGAACCCTCCTCCCTCCTCCCTCCCCATACCATCCCTCTGGGCTGTCCCAGTGCACTTTCACTTTCATGCATTGGAGAAGGAAATGTCAACCCACTCCAGTGTTCTTTCCTGGAGAATCCCAGGGACAGGGAAGCCTGGTAGGAGGCCATCTATGGGGTCTCACAGTCACACTGACGTGACAGCAGCAGCAGCAGGTTATCATTATGTCCACAGCACTCTGAAGTCCTTTGAGATTATATCACTTAAGTAAACCATTTGGTAGCCCCAGTGACCAGCATATATATGATCCCTTGTCATATTTTCTTGTGTATGTGTGTACTTGAGTGTTGTGCATTTTTTTGGGAAGTGTGCCTTGCAATTTCAGAGGATTTGTTTATTCAGTTTGGTGCTTTTCCATAGCACATGCTGTGCTTTCCTTTTTAGAGACAGTGGTAGTGCTTGTTACATTTGATTATTATTGCTTCATAGTTGTTCAAGCTCTAAAAATGTATGCTATTTTTACCTCCCAACTTTATTTTTAGCTTCTTAACAATGTGCTTACATCTTGTCTAAAACTGCACAGTGCAAAGGCTTATATAAAGTTAAAAGGCAAATAAAGCCAAAAAATAAGTTCTCATAATAGTCTTAAAGGATTATTGCTGCTACTAAAAGAATGTAACTGGTATTAAAAGAATACAGTGACTTTTCAATGTTTATACAAGAAAAGCTATTGATTCTTTGAGGACACTGTCTGTCATAGAATGGTTTCTAATAACTTTAAGCACATTTTATAGACCTTACACAAATAAAACTACTTTCCTTCATCACTAGAACAGTTCTTGCCCTTTTATTTAAAAAATTTCATTTTATAAAAAAATTGTCATCATAAATTTTACTATTTATTTATTGAACTTGGAGGTAAATTATTCCTGGCTTCAAGTAACTTAGTAGCTTGAAATTGCTTGTTGTTTTCCCTCTAGATTAGAGATTGTATTTTGGCTTTAGAACGTGTATTTTGGCTTTAAAACCTAGATTAGACTAGCCAAAGGACTGATTTTTATCTTTCCATAACCCTGGTATGGAATCAATTCTGTATATTGATTTTATGGGATGATGTTGACTTAAATTTTTATTTTCAAAGGAATAGAGAGGACCAATATTTATTAAAAACAAATTTGTTTCTCATTTTGTTTTTTTTTCTGTGTTTTATTAAAATTTATAATTTATAAGGAGCTTGCTTATGGAGCTGTAGCTTACAATTATACTTATTAGGCATGCTATCCTCTACAGTAGAATAAAGTAGTCAGGCAGCTATTCCTAATGGCAAATGAAGAGTGAAAAAATAGCAAACAAGTAGGAATGTTAAGAATAGGAATATTTGTGCATATAATATTCTGTGGATTACATTTATTATCTCAAAATTTAAAAGACAGGTGTTATCTCCACATTATAAACACTCAGGTTCAGTGAGTTAAATGTTTCATAGGTGCCCAGAACTAGTAAGTGGTGTTATGAAGTATGGTGATGAAAATAGCTAGTATAGTATACTCCTTAGTAAAGAATGAGTGTTTGCCCACAGCTTAATAATAGTCTGTTTTCATTCTAGAGGTTCCCAGGAGATGCTAGTGGTAAAGAATATGCCTGTCAATGCAGGAGATGTAAGAGATGCAGGTTCAACCCCTGGGTCAGGAAGATCCCCTGGAGGAGGGCATGACAACCCATTCCAGCATTCTTGCCTGGAGAATCTCATAGACAAAGGAGTCTGGCAGTCACAGACCATAGGGTCGCACAGAGTCAGACATGACTGAAGCAACTTAGCACAGCAAAGCACACATTTTCTTCCTAGGAAGCATAAATTATGTATTATTCCTTTTAGGAAAAAAAAAAAGTAACAGCAACACTTTCCATTGTTTAGTTAATAGAGACAAATATGAGTGGTTGTAATTAGTGTCAATTTTAACAAAATGTCTTTGAATGATAGTGATGTAAAGCATGGCGTAAATTTTGGGGGTGGGGCATGGCAACTAGTTAGGCATTATAGAAGCTCAAAATTTTAATTGACATACTGTCCTTTCTACACAAATTGTAAAGCATCTTTCAGTTTGCCTTAGCTTTCAAATATAAATTAATATGTTGAACCTTCAAGTGTGTTCTTAGCCAGCACTGTTCTTATTCACTGTCAGGTTATCTATCCCCATTATACTTCAATTTCGGAAAAACATTTAGATCTGATATAGAAAGGATCGAAAATTATCTAATCATACCATACATGGTATTTTAGTCATCTCTGCATGTATTTTATCTTGCTAAGTGAATCATAAGCCCCCTTGAAGACAGGAATTATATTTCAGTGTCTATCAAGTCTTCCATACAAGGTTCTCCCAATGCAGATACACTGAATAAATTAATTAATGAATCAAGTCAGAATACTTTCTTCAACTTCAAAGCTGTTATAATGACAGGATTAATCCCAAGGAGTCCTGTTTAAAAAGATTTATCAGGTACCTAATAAACACAAGACATAGTATTAGATACAGACAAGCTTTTCTTTTTAAGTCTTTTGAATTTTGTAACAATACTACAACGGAAACACCAGTATCACTCTTTTATTTATGGGAACACTGACACTCAGAGAAGTTAAATAGTATGTCCAGGGACAATAGTTGAAGTGCGAAAAGTTCAAAAGTTTTTTTGTAGGCCTTTGACTCCGAAGCTCTGTCTTTTCAATTATACTATTAGTGAGTGAAAAGAAAATGCCACTAACAATCTAGGATGCTTAAGCCCTTTGGAGGGAGTGTGTGTGTGTGTGTGTGTGTGTGCGCACGTGTGTTTCTAATAAATGCTAATGACAAATTCAATTTGGCAGGTCAACAAAATCTAATTTAGTAGAATCAATCAAATATTATTCTCACTTGCTAATTAACTACTCCTTTGCTTTTTAGACAACAGAGCCAAATCAGTGTCTAGAAAGTTATTGGTCTAGATTAGAGCTGAACATAGCAGTCTACAGCCTCTACTATGAACACAAAAGATAGTTATGGTCAAATTGTCCTTATCTAATTAACGCAGTTTTACAAAATGCATCTTTCTCATTTTGCAGCATCAGCTACCACTTCACTAAAGAACTGAGGTATTTCAAGCACATTTAAAAAATTCTGAGATAAGTAAATGAAGTTTTATTTTTAACTTTATGCCTTAGGTATTCATTTATTGTTAGGTATTCATTCACTTATTGACTTATTCAGTAGATATTGTGTGCTTATTCAGTTTGTTATTCATTTCTTTGGATGGTTGATAAGATAGAAAAAGAAAGCAAATAAGGTAAAAGAGTGAGGCAGATATGGGAGAAATTGTTTCTCTAAAAAGGACTAGAATATTTTTATGAGGATTCAGTTCAGTTCAGTTCAGTTGCTCAGTTGCATCCGAGTCTTTGTCATCCCATGGACTGCAGCACGCCAGGCTTCTCTGTCCATCACAAACTCCAGGAACTTGCTCAAACTCACGTTCGTTGAGTCAGTGATGCCATCCAACCACCTCATCCTCTGTCATCCCCTTCTCCTCCCACCTTCAATCTTTCCCAGCATCAGGGTCTTTTCAAATGAGTTGGTTCTTCAAATCAGGTGGCCAAAGTTTTGGAGTTTCAGCTTCAGCATCAGTCCTTCCAATGAATATTTAGGACTGATTTCCTTTAGGATGGACTGATTGGATCTCCTTGCAGTCCAAGGGACTCTCAAAAGTCTTCTCCAACACCACAGTTCAAAAGCATCAATTCTTCAGTGCTCAGCTTTCTTTATAGTCCAAATCTCACATCCATGTATGACTACTGCAAAAACCATAGCTTCAACTAGATAGACCTTTTTTTTTTTATGAAGAAGATATATATTTATACTGATTCAGATACTTTTGCATTCTTTTTGCTTGTTTGTTTGTTCTTATTAATTAATGCATTTACTTTAATTGAAGGGTAATTACTTTACAATATTGTAGTGGTTTTTGTCATACATTGACATGAGTCAGCCATGGGTGTACATGTATTCCCCATCCTGAACCCCCCTACCGTCTCCCTCCCCATCCCACCCCTCAGGGTCATCCCAGTGCACCAGCTCTGAGCACCCTGTCTTATGCATCAAACCTGGACTGGTGATCTATTTCATATTTGATAATATACATGACTCAGTGCTATTCTCTCAAATCATCCTACCCTCGCCTTCTTCCACAGAGTCCAAAAGTCTGTTCTTTACATCTGTATCTCTTTTGCTGTCTTGCATATGGGGTCATCATTACCATCTTTCTAAACAGACAGACGTTTTTGGACAAAGTAATGTCTCTGCTTTTTAATATGCTGTCTAGGTTGGTCATAGCTTTTCTTTCAGAAAGGTTGCTCCTTTCTGAAGTAAGTCAGAAAGGAGCAAGAGTCTTTTAATTCATGGGTGTAGTTACCATCTGCAGTGATTTTGGAGCCCAAGAAAATAAAGTCTGTCACTGTTTCCACTGCTTCCCCATCTATTTGCCATGAAGTGATGGGACCAGATGCCATGATCTTAATTTTCTGAATGTTGAGTTTTAAGCCAGGATTTTCACCTCTTCTTTCACTTTCATCAAGAGACATGTGTACCCCAATGTTCATCTCAGCACTGTTTACAATAGCCAGAACATGGAGGCAACCTAGATGTCCTTTGGCAGATGAGTGAATAAGAAAGCTGTGGTACATACACACAATGGGATATTACTCAGCTATTAAAAATGATGCATTTGAATCAGTTCTAATGAGGTGGATGAAACTGGAGCCTATTATACAGAGTGAAGTAAGTCAGAAAGAAATATACCAATACAGTACATTAATTCATATATGTGGAATTTAGAAAGATGGTAATGATGACCCTATATGCAAGACAGCAAAAGAGACACAGATATAAAGAACAGACTTTTGGACTCTGTGGGAGAAGACAAGAGTGGGATGATTTGAGAGAGTAGCACTGAAACATGTATATTATCATATGTGAAATAGATCACCAATCCAGGTTTAATACACAAGACAGGGTGCTCAGGGCTGATGCACTTGGATGACCCTGAGGGGTGGGATGGGGAGGTAGGTAGAAGGAGTGTTCAGGATGTTGAACACATGTACATCCATGGCTGATTCATGTCAATGTATGGCAGAACCACTACAATATTGTAAAGTAATTAGCCTCCAATTAAAAAAAAAAAAAATCAGCCAAAAAGGAAAAAAAAAAAAAAAAAGAGGCTCTTTAGTTCTTCTTCACTTTCTGCCATAAAGTGGTATCATCTGTGTATCTGAGGTTATTGATATTTCTCCTAGCAACCTTGATTCCAACTTGTGCTTCATGAGGATTGATTTTATGTCTTCTTACCACAACACACTCTCACACATACAAATGCCCATGCTTACAATCAAATTCTAATTCAGACTACTTTTTATATCATTCTTCTTTTATCCCCTTCTCCTCACATTCCTTTACTCTTTTGGTACTTCCTTTTTTCTCCTTCTCTCACTTTACTGATATTTATTGAATATTACTATACTTTTCTAAATTTAGCTTGTATATTTGGAAGTTCTTGGTTCATATACTGTTGAAGCCTATCTTGAAGTATTTTGAGCATTACTTGCTAATATGTGAGATTAGCACAATTATGTAGTGTGTAGTAGTTTGAACATTCTTTGGCATTACTCTTCTTTGGGATTGGAATGAAAACTGACATTTTCCAGTCTTGTGGCCACTGCTAAGTTTTCCAAATTTGCTGGCAAATTGGATGCAGCACTTTAACAGTGTTTTAATAGCTCAGCTGGAATTCCATCACCTTCACTAACTTTGTTTCTACTAATCCTTCCTAAGACCCACTAGACTTCACATTCCAGGATGTCTGGATCTAGGTAACCAACTACACCATAGTTATTACTTGGGTCATTAAGACTTCTTTGTACAATTTTTCTGTGTATTCTTGCTATCTGTTCTTAACCTTTTCTGCTTCTGTTAGGTCCTTACCATTTCTGTCCCTTATTGTGCCCATCTTTGCATGAAATTTTACTTTGGTATCTCTAGTTATCTTGAAGTGATCTCTAGTGTTTCCCATTCTATTGTTTTCCTCTATTTCTTTGCATTGTTTCCTTAAAAAGGGTTTCTTATAGCTCCTTGTTATTCTTTGGAACTCTGCATTCAGTTGGGTATATCTTTCCTTTCTCCTTTGCCTTTTGCTTTTCTTCTTTTCTCAGTTATTTGCAAGACCTCCTCAGGCAACCATTTTGCCTTATTACATTTCTTTTTCTTAAGGATGGTTTTGGTCACTGCCTCCTGTACAATGTTATGAACCTCTGCCCATAGTCCTTCAGACACTCTGTCTATTAGATCTAATCCCTTGAATCTATTTGTCACTTCCACTGTATAATCATAAGGGATTTGATTTAGATCATACCTGAATGGTCTAGTGGTTTTCCCTACTTTCTTCAATTTAAGTCTGAATTTTGCAATAAAGAGTTCATGTTCTGGTCTTGTTTTTGCTGACTATATACAGGTTCTCTATCTTTGGCTACAAAGAATATAATCAATCTAATTTCAGTATTGACCATCAGTCCATGTGTAGGGTCACTCTTGTGTTTATGGAAGAAGGTGTTTGCTATGGCCAGTGTGTTCTCTTGTCAAAACTCTGGTAGCCTTTCTCCTGCTTCATTTTGTACTTTAAGGCCAAATTTGCCTGTTACTCCAGGTATCTCTTGACTTCTTACTTTTATATTCCAGTCCGTATGATGAAAAGGACATCTTGTTTTTGATGTTAGTTCTAGAAGGTTTTATAGGGCTTCACAGAACTGTTCAACTTCAGTTTCTTTGGCATTAGTGGTTAGGGCATAGATTTGGATTACTGTGATGTTGAATGGCATGTCTTGGAAATGAACTGAGATCATTCTATAATTTTTGAGACAGCACCAAAGTCTACATAATTTCTCTTTAGGGATTCTTGCTCACAATAAAAGACATAATGGTCATCTGAATTAAATTTTCCATTCCCATGCATTTTAGTTCACTGATTCCTAAAATGTCAATGTTCACTCTTGCCATCTCATGTTTGATCACATACAATTTCCCTTGAATGAAGTGGCAAGAATACACAGAATAACTGTATAAAAAAGATATTCAAGACCCAGATAACCACAATGGTATGATCACTCACCTAAAGTAGGACATCCTGGAATGTGAAGCCAAGTGGGCCTTAGGAAGCATAATTGTCAACAAAGCTAGTGGAAGTGATGGAATTCCTGTTAAACTATTTCAAATCCTAAAAAATGATACTGTAAAAGTTCTGCATTCAATATGCTAGCAAATTTGGAAAACAGCAATGGCCACAGGACTGGAAAAGGTCAGTTTTTATTCCAGTCCCAAAGAAAGGCAATGCCAAAGAAGGTTCAAATTACAGCACAATTGCACTCATCTCACAGGCTAGCAAAGTAATGCTCAAAATTCTCCAAGCCAGGCTTCAGCAGAACATGAACTGTGAACTTCCAGATGTTGAAGCTGAATTTAGAAAAGGAAGGGGAATCAGAGATCAAATTGCCAACATCTGCTTATTCATCGAAAAAGCAAGAGAATTCCAGAAAAACATTTATTTTTGCTTTATTGACTAAGCCAAAGCCTTTTACTGTGTGGATCACCACAAACTGTGGAAAATTCTTAAAAAGATGGGAATACTAAACCACCTGACCTGCCTCTTGAGAAATCTGTATGTGGGTCAGGAAGCAACAATTAGAACTGGACATGGAACAACAGACTGGTTCCAAATAGGAAAAGGAGTACATCAAGGCTGTGTATTGTCACCCTGCTTATTTAACTTATATACAGAGTACATCATGAGAAACACTGGGCTGGAAGAAGCACAAGCTGGAATCAAGATTGCCAGGAGAAATATCAATAACCTCAGATATGCAGATGACACCACCCTTATGGCAGAAATTGAAAAAGAATTAAAGATCCTCTAGATAAAAGTAAAAGAAGAGAGTGAAGAGTTGGTTAAAACTCAACATTCAAAACTAAGATCGTAGCATCCAGTACCATCACTTCATGCCAAATGGATGAGGAAACAGTGGAAACAGTGACAGACTTTATTTTCTTGGGCTTCAAAATCACTGCAGATGGTGACTTCAGCCATGAAATTAGAAGACACTTTTCTTGCAAGAAAAGCTATGACCAACCTAGACAACATATTAAAAAGCAGATACATTAGTTTGCCAATAAATGTCCGTCTAGTCAAAACTATGGTTTTTCCAGTAGCCATGCATGGATGTGAGAGTTGGACTATAAAGAAAGCTGAATGCCTAAGAATTGATGCTTTTGGACTGTGGTGTTGGAGAAGACTCTTGAGAGTCACTTGGACTACAAGGAGATCCAGCCAGTCAATCCTAAAGGAATTCAGTCCTGAATATTCAATAGAATGACTGATACTGAAGCTGAAACTCTAATATTTTGGTCTCCTGTTGCAAAGAACTGACTCATTGGAAAAGAGCCTGATGGTGGGAAAGACTGAAGGCAGGAGGAGAAGGGGAAGACAGAGGATGAGATGGTTGCATGGCATCACTGACTCAATGGACATGAGTTTGATGTAACTCCAGG
Organism: Bos grunniens; assembly: GCF_055505025.1. NCBI lineage: Eukaryota > Metazoa > Chordata > Mammalia > Artiodactyla > Bovidae > Bos > Bos grunniens. Next base: position 1,349,871 of record NC_141176.1, on the reverse strand, counting down.
AGTTGGTGATGGACAGGGAGGCCTGACGTGCTGCAGTCATGACTGAGCTACTGAAATGACCTGTATTTCCCATGATTCATGGACATAACATTCCAGATTTCTATGTAATATTGTTCTTTACAGAATCGGAGTTTACTTTCACCATCAGACTCATCCACAACTGGACATTGTTTCTGCTTTGGCTTAACGTCTTTAGCATTATTGTAAGTAATGGTACTCTCTAAATGAAATAGGGTTCAAAAATCTCACTGGAAATACTGGTCAGTAAGTAGACAATAATTGCAATGTGTACTGAGAAAAGTAAGTAATAGTGAATTTGAAAATATATGAATAAATTTCTATTAAAGAATAGCAAAAAAAGATACATAATTTACTTTGGGAAGAGAAAAATCAGAAGCAGGATGCTTATGATGTATCTTGAAGCTCAGTCATAATTTTTTAGGGAAATAAAAATGGTACTGTCAACCTGCATTAAAAAAGAAAGACTTGACTCAGAAAAGAAGTCTATCATTAGAAACATCAATGATTCCTTAAAGAGAGGCTTGGAAATTCTTTTCCTAGGTCAACTCATTCTCAGTTATGCTTAATGAATAAAGAGTGGTAACAAGTAATGACACCTCACCCACTGTAGAATTTTTTCATGGTTCAAATTAAAATAAGTTTTCCAAATTTGTGGATAATAATGTGCTTGTGGAAGCTGTTAAATAAAAAGACAGTATGGTGCTGTAACTGGCATGTGGTTATGAGAGAACAAATTCATTAACTGAAATCTAACACTGCAGCAATTCCAACCATAAGAAGCAGCATCCAGATTTCAGGTTAAAACAGGATTGGGCCAGGAATTCTAATATTTTCTCTGCAGACATTTATTAAGACACCAGAAAACTGATGAAAGCTTATAAAAGATTAAAACTTGCAGCAATAAGGTTGATTGGCAGACTTGGAAGTTTTAAAAACTAGAGAATGTCAATAGAGAGAGATGAACAAAACAAAACATCATCATCAACAACACAGAGAGAGAGAGAGAAGAAACAAACGAAAAATCAATCCATGATTTATGCACAATTTGCCCTTTGAAATGAAACAGCACACCCAGTCAGGAAGTTGATATTCAAACATGCCAACGCTCTGTCTTCTTTCCTTAGCTTGTCCAATCCAAGCAGAAGGCAAGCAATGCCAATATCTCTCACTTAGAGCTGACATTGACTTTTCATCATGGAATCTCTTGGGTGTATTTATTGTCAACTGTGCCACTTTCCATCTCTCTCCATCATTCCTTTCTTCACCCTGTGGCCACTCCTTGGATGTTTCATTACTTACTTCTTTCATTCTGAAAATAGAAATATATAGTTAGATTCTGGGAATCCATAATGAGAATAGCAGGCATCCAGAACTTTATCCTTATGGAGCTAATAACATAATGTGGGAAATATAATAAGCAAGTGAAAATACTATGAAATAGGTAATTACTAGAAGTTGTCAATGGAGAAGGCAATGGCACCCCACTCCAGTACTCTTGCCTGGAAAATCCCATGAATGGAGGAACCTGGAAGGCTGCAGTTCATGGGGTCCAAAGAGTCGGACATGACTGGGCATCTTCACTTTCACTTTTCACTTTCATGCATTGGAGAAGGAAATGGCAACCCACTCCAGTGTTCTTGCCTGGAGAATCCCAGAGACAGGGAAACCTGGTGGGCTGCCGTCTCTGGTTTGCACAGAGTCGGACACGACTGAAGTGACTTAGCAGCAGCAGAAGTTGTAAATGCTCTGAAGTAAAAACTCTTGGTGAGAGAATTTGGGAATGGCCTTTCTTATCTTAAAAACAAAACAAAACAAAAAATTCCTGAATTATTTACAGAAATGATCAATAGAAATTAGGGCCATGTTTCATGACTAAAAGGAATAAACCTAGGATTAACAAAAGTTAAATTTTCAATAACTACCAGTTCAGTTCAGTTGAGTCACTCAGTCATGTCTGACTCTTTGTGACCCCATGGACTCCAGCATGCCAAGCCTCCCTATCCGTCACCAACTCCTAGAGTTGACTCAAACTCATGCCCATTGAGTCGATGATGCCATTCAACCATCTCATCCTCTGTATTCCCCTTTGCCTCCCACCTTCAATCTTTCCCAGTCATGGTTTTTTCAAATGAGTCAATTCTTTGCATCAGGGCCAAAGTATTGGAGTTTCAGCTTCAGCATCAGTCCTTCCAATGAATATTCAGAACTGATCTCCTTTAGGATGGACTAGTCTGATCTCCTTTCAGTCCAAGGGACTCTCAAGAGTCTTCTCCAACACCAACAGCTCAAAAGCATCAATTCTTGAGTGTTCAGCTTTCTATATAGTCCAACTCTCATATCCATATATGACTACTGGAAAAACCATAGCTTTGACTAGACAGACCTTTGTTGGCAAAGTAATGTCTCTGCTTTTTAATATGCTGTCTAGATTGGTCATAAATTTTCTTCCAAGAAGCAAGTGTCTTTTAATTTCATGGCTGCAGTAACCATCTGCAGTGATTTTGGATCCCAAGAAAAAAAAAGTCTGTCATTGTTTCCATTGTTTCCCCATCTATTTGCCATGAAGTGATGGGACCAGATGCCATGATCTTAGTTTTCTGAATGTTGAGTTTTAAGCCAGCCTTTTTACTCTCCTCTTTCACTTTTACCAAGAGGCTCTTTAGTTCTTCTTTACTTTCTGCCATAATGGTGGTATCATCTGCATATCTGAGATTATTGATATTTCTCTGGGCAATCTTGATTCCATCTTGTTTCATCTAGCCTGACATTTCTTATGATATACTCTGCATGTAAGCTAAATAAGCAAGGAGACAATATACAGCCTTGACATACTCCTTTCCCGATTTGAAACTAGTCTGTTGTTCCATGTCCAGTTCTAACTGTTGCTTCTTGACATGCATACAGATTGTTCAGAAAATTTGAGAAACTCAAACTGAAAAAGTTGGGTTTTAAGTCTCCTCTTTCACTTTCATCAAGAGGCTCTTTAGTTCTTCTTCACTTTCTGCCATAGGGGAGGTGTCATCTGAGTATCTGAGATGGCTCTGAGATTTCAATAACTATAAAAATTCAAAAATATGTTCTTAAATGAACACATATAATCCAGATACACAATCAAACTGACATTGAAATAGAGTACATTGTAGCCAAAGAAGTTCTTAAAAGAAAATTATTTATTAGGATGACAGAAAATTTAAAATTTGTCATTCAAACCAAGAGCTTAGAAAAGGAATGACTCCAGAAAGCTTAAAGATAAAAAAGGAAGAATTAAATGATAAAATTTGAGCTGAAGTGAATGAATCAGAAAATGGAAAAAGAGTAGATGAATGAATATATCTTAAACCAGGTCCTCTGGAGGATTAATCATATAGAGACATATTAATGATAAAAATTTTAGAAAACCCTTTCTCATAAAGAATGATCAAATAAATTTAAATTCATGGAATGAGATGCATGTTCATTCATTACATCATTAAAATATAAATGGAGAAATGCATATTTTCAATGATGTTTTGATAGTTGGATATTTTATATATTTCTAGTCAGATAATTCAAAGTATGTAGTCGTTCCAGAACACAAGTTTAAGCTAGTTGAACCAAAACTTTACAAAGGTAAAAATGTTAAGCCGCTTCATTTTAACCACACTTTTAATGGTAAAGACAAAACAGAAAGGAGGACTATTTTCTATATTCAAGATGTTCACTGAAGTTTATTGGGTTGGCCAAAACAAACCTTTTGTGTTTTCCATATGATGGCTCTAGGAGTGCTTTGTTGTCTTTAACTTCATTAGAAACAGTTTTGTTAACTTGTATTGTGATAGCTGTCCTATCAAGGTGTATCTAAAAAAAATTCAAAATTAGTGAATTTTTGTGTAGCCATTTCAATGTTGAAGATGGAAGGAAAAAAACAACATTTCAGCATATGCTACATTATTATTTCAAGAAAGGTAAAAATTCAACTGAAGTGCAAAGAAAGATTTGTGCAATGTATGGAAAAGTTGCTGCGACTGATCAAATGTTAGAAAATAACATTGAAACATCTATTTTGCATTACCATATGTAAAATAGATAACTAATGAGAATTCAGTGCATGAAACAGGGCACCCAAAGCCGGTGCTCTATGAGAACCTAGAGGGATAGGGTGGGGAGGCAGGTGGGAAGCGAGTTTAGAATGGAGGGGACACATGTATACCCATGGCTGATTCATACTGATATATGGCAAAAACCATCACAATATTGCAAAGTAATTATCCTCCAATTAATTTTTTTTTAAAAAGTGGTCTGTGAAGTTTCCATGCTGAAGATTTCTTGCTAGATAACACTCCACGATCCAATAGACCAGTTGAAGTTGATAGCGATCAAATAGGAACATTAACTGAGAAAAATTAACATTATACCACTAGGGAGATAGCCGACCTTCTCAATATATGCAAATTAAGCCTTGAAAATTATTTGCACCAGTTTGGTTACGTTAATCTCTTTGATGTTTGTGTTCCATATAAGTTAAGCAAAAAAAAAAAAAAAAAATTCTTGCCAGTATTGACAGTATTTCTGCATGCAATTTTCTTTTCTGAAACATAACAAAAATGTATGTTTTTAAAACAAATTGTGATGGGTAATGAAAAATGGATACTGTACAATAATGTGGAATGGAAGAGATCATGGTGCAAATGAAATGAACCACCACCAAACACCATGTCCCGTCTTCATACAAAGAAAGTGATGTTGTATAGACAGTGAGAATGGAAGGGAGTCCTCTATTAGGATCTCTTTCCAGAAAAGCAAATGATTAATTTCAACTACTGCTCCCAATCATACCAACTGAAAACAGCACTCAACAAAATGTGCCTGGAATTAGTCAACAGAAAGCTCATAGTTTTCCATCAGAATATGAAAGACCATATGTTTCCTTGATGACCAGGCAAAAACTTTTACAGCTTGGCTGGGAAGTTCTGAATCATCTTCCATATTCACCAGACATTGCACCTTCAAATTTCTATTTATTTTGATCTTTAAAAAATTCTCTTAATGGGGAAAAAAAAAAAAAAAATAGTTCCCTGGAAGACTGTAGAAGACGCCTGGAGCAGTTCTTTATTCAAAAAGATAAAAAGTTTTGAGAAGATGGGTATGAAGTTGTCTGAAAAATTGCAGAAAGTGTATTGTACATTGTTCAATAAGTTCTTGGTGAAAATGAAAAATATGTCCTTTATTTTTACTTAAAAACTTAAGCAGCCTTTTGGCCAACCCAATATTTGCAACAATGAAGAGTTATGAACTGAATGTTCAATAATAATGAAAACATTAAGGAAAATATGGTATATCCATACATTGGAATGTGACATGGCATTCACATTACTTTTACAGAAAAATTTTAAAATATGAAAAATTTATTTTTATTAAAAATATAAAAGAGAAAAGAACACAAATTGTGATATCAAGTATATATGTATGTTAGTCGCCCAGTCATGTCCAACTCTTTATGACCCCATGAACTGTAGCCTACCAGGCTCCTCTGTCCATGGGATTCTCCAGACAAGAATACTGGACTGGGTTTCCATGACCTTCTCCAGGGGATCTTCCCAACCCAGGGATCAAACCCAGGTGTCCTGCATTGCAGGCAGATTCTTTCTCATCTGAGCCATCAGCTCTCAAGTGTATTAGGTAGTTTTAAAAGAAAGCCATATGGAATTATTTTTTATTGGCAAGAGTATTAATAAAAACTTTCTAAGATTCATTGTACTTTTTCAATATTTTCAAAATGTTTTTCGTTAAGAATTACTGGCAACTTTGTTTACTGTGAGGAAGTTATATTCAATGAGTTTGAAAGTGAAAGTCCCTCAGTCGTGTCCAACACCTTGCAAACCCATGGACTATACAGTCCATGGAATTTTCCAGGCCAGAATACTGGAGTGGGAAGACTTTCCCTTTTCCAGGGGGTCTTCCCAACCCAGGAATCAAACCCAGGTTTCCCGTATTGCAGGCAGATTCTTTATCAGCTGAGCCACAAGGGAAACCCAAGAATACAGGAGTGGGTAGCCTAGCCCTTCTCCAGCGGATCTTCCCGACCAAGGAATCGAACCAGGGTCTCCTGCATTGCAGGTAGATTCTTTACCAACTGAGCTATCAAGGTTTGCATCTACTTAAATTTTTAAAAAATAATTCAGAGAAAAATCCAACTCCATTTGGATAAGAACCTAGCAAATACCATGCGTTTAATATATCAGATCCAGTGACTATGAAATCAGAAGCAGTGGTCAAGTCTGAACAGTAATCAGATCATAATTATATAGTCTTGTCTGCTATAGGTGGAAAGGGCCCATCAGGAATTCATTTAGCACCAATGAAACTTCTGGAGAGGAAGTGAGGCAAGTAGGTTTTTTTTTTTTTTTTTTTTTTAACTGAAGTAAAGTTGAATTCCAATATTGTGTCAATTACTACCAAATAGCAAAGTGACCCAGTTATACATATAAATGCTGTGCTGTGCTTAATCCTGTCCGACTCTTTGCAACCCCATGGACTGTAGCACACCAGGCTCCTCTATCCATGGGTATTCTCCAGGCAAGAATACTGGAGTGGGTTGCCATGCCCTCCTCCAGGGGCTCTTCCCAGGTCTCAATCCAGGTCTCAAACCCAGGTCTCCCACATTGCAGGCAGATTCTTTACCGTTTTAGCCACCAGGGAAGCTCAAGAATGCTGGAGTGGGTAGCCTATTCCTTCTCCAGGGGATATTCCCCACCCAGGGATTGAACCCATGTCTCCTGCATTGCAAGCAGATTCTTTGCTGTCTGAGATACAAGAGAAGTCTGGATCATATGGTAATTCTATTTTTAGTTTTCTTAGAAACCTCTACTGTTTTCCAAGTGACTGCACTAACTTTCATTTTCACCAACAGTGTAGGAGAATTCCTTTCTCTCCACACCTCCTTCAACATTTGTTATTTCTAGACTTTTTATTTATAGCCCTTCTGACTGGGCATGTGATAACTCATTGTAGTTTTGATTTGCATTTCTCTAATACTTAATGATGTTGAGCATCTTGTGTCTATTAGCCATCGGTATTTTTTTCTTTGGAGAAATGTCTCTTTAGGTCTTCTGCCCATTATTTGATTGGCTTGTTTGATTTTTCAGTATTGTTGTTGAGTCGTACGAGCTGTATGTATACTTTGGAACTTAAGCCCTTGTGGGTTGCATCATTTGCAAATATTTTCTGTCATTAATTTCATTTTGTTTATGACTTCCTTTCATTGCAGGAGCTTGTAAGTTTGATTAAGTTCCATTTGTTTACATTTATTTCTATTTCCTTGGGAGACTGACCTAAGAAAATATTGGTACAATTTACTTCAGAGAAAATTTTGCTTAGGTCCTCTTCTAGATGTTTTAGGGTGTCATGTCTTATGTCATGTCTTATGTTTTAAGTGTTTAGGTCATTCTGTATTTATTTTTATGGTTGCTGTAGGTAGGACATCTAATACTATGTTGAGGAGAAGTGGTGAGAGTGGGCATCCTTGTCTTGTTCCAGATTTTAGTAGGAAGTCTTCCAACTTTTCCACTGAGTATTATTGTTGGCTGTGGTTTTGTCATGAATAACATTTACTATTTGTAGACATGTTCCTGAAAGGTTGTTGTTGAATCACGTGAATACACCGGGATTCTTGGCCCCCGGAGGAGAAGAATTCAATCTGGGGCCAGAGATGAGGCTTGATCGCTCAGAGCTTTTGTGTAATAAAGTTTTATTAAAGTATAAAGGAGATAGAGAAAGCTTCTGACATAGGCATCAGAAGGGGGCAGAAAGAGTACCCTCTTGCTAGTGTTAACAATGAAGTTATATAATCCAAAGAATATCTGAAGGTTGTAAAGTCCTCATCAGACCTACTCCCATAATTTACATTTTAAGATAACACTGTCCTCAGGCAAGATACATCCTTGTAAAGACCAGGTCTACTCCCATAATTAACATTTTAAGATAACAGAAGGTTGAATCCTAAGACTGTCCTTAGGCAGGATACATTATTGTTATATAATCCTAAGGAATGTGGAGAAAGAAAAAAAGTTTGTCCTTTCTTCCTCCTTGAGAATTCCAGACCCCTCTCTCCTTGGGGACCCCTAGACTCCCTATCAACCTGCCTAGGAAATGACTCCCTCATTCCCTCTATGCTCACTTTTAGTGAGAGTTTTTATCATGAATGGGTATTGAAGTTTGTCAAATGCTTTTTCTGCATCTATTGAGATGATCGTGAGGTTTTTGTCTTTTGTTTATGCAGTATATCACATTAATTGATTTGCATACAAATGAGCTTGGAATGAACCCCATTTGGCCAAGGTGAACAATTTTCTTTATGTATTGTTGGATTCAGTTTGTTAATATTTTGTTGAGAATCTTCATGTCTATATTCTTCAAATATATTGGCTTTAATTTTCTTTTTTTTGGTGGTGGCTTTGTTGATATTTGGCATCAGGGTGATGTGGCTTCATAGAATGCCCTTTAGAGTGTTCTATCCTCTTCAACTTTTTGGAAGTCTGAGAAGGACTGGTATAAGTTCTTTGTGAGTTTGGGTAAAACTCACCTGTGAAGCCATCTGGTCTGGAATTTTTGTTTGTAGGAAGTTTACAAATTACAAACTCTATTTTGAGTCTAGTGATTGGTCTGTTCTGATTATCTATATGATTCTTCTTGATTTAATTGTGTGGGCTGAAGTTTTCCAGAATCTTGCCTGTTTCTTTTAGATTGTCAAGTTTGTTGGCATATAATTATCATAATATTCCTTTTTAAAAAATTTCTGTTGTATCAGTTATGTCTCCTTTTTCATTTCTTATTTTATTTGTGTTCTTTATGTTTTTTTTTTTTTTTTCCTGAGGTGAGCCTGGTCAAAGGTTTGTAAATATTGTTTATCATTTCAAAGAACAAGCTCTTAGTTCTATTAAGTTTTTCTGTTTTTTTTTTTTTAAATCTCTCTTTTATTTGTTTCCATGCTGATTTTTATTATTTCTTTTCTTCTGATGACTTAGGCTTTATTTGTTCTTCTTTTTCTAATTCTTTAAAGTGGTAGATCAGGATGTTTATTTGAGATTTTTCTTATTTTTTGAGGAAAGCCTTTATTGTTATGCACTTCCCTCTACTAACTGCTTTTGTAGCATCCTATAGATTTTGTATGGTTATGTTTTCACTGTAATTTGTTTTAACATATTTTTAAATTTTCTCTTTGATTTCATCAGTTATTCATGGTTTTTTAGTAACATGTCTCCATATAATCATTTTTTCTCATTTTTTTTTCTGTGGTTAATCTCTAGTTTCATAACATTGTGATGAGAAAAGGTGCTTGAGATAACTTCTGTACTCTTAACTTTATTGAGGCCTGTTTTGTGCTCTGATGTGTGGCCATCCTCAAGAATGTTCCATGTGCATTTGAATATGTGTTTTATTTTCTTTTGGATGTAATGCCCTGCAAATATCAATTAAATCTAACTGTTCTATTGTAACTTTTAGTATTTCTGTTGCCTTATTGATCTTCTGTCCGCAAGATCTGTCCATTCATATGAGTTGGGTTAAAGTCTCCTACTATTATTGCATTCCTGTCAGCTTCTCCTTTATGTTTGTTAGTATTTGTTTTATGCAATTAAGTGTTCCTATCTTATATCTTAACCCTATAGTGAGGAGTCTTCAATTAAATGAAAAAATTAAACAAGTTTTCATTTTTTCTTCAGTCTTTGTTGGGCATGAAGATCAAATTGACAGGATGGATCCCATGACAATTCTGACAAAAGGATGTATGATACTAACATCATCATTGACTAATGAAATATAGTCTAATTTCTGTCAATTCTCTATTTTGATATGTTGCTTCGTAGTTTTGTGTTTACTTTATGCTAGCAATGTGAATTTAGATGCATTATTTCCTGATAAGAGGTGTGAATTCAGATTGAAAAAAAAATATAGTACTCCATGTTTTGCTGTTTTGACAATGGTACTACTAAGGAATAACATTAAGATTTAGTAATTTGTGACTAAACATTTTATAGATTCAAAAACTGCTTTAAAGTGATATTTGCTGCTTATTAATATAGCAACTGAGGATATTGTCATCACAGAGACTATAGCATGTTGTTTTCTTTTTCTGTTTCTTTAGTTGTATTATGTATTGATTATGTATTTATCTTAAATTATGTATTGATTATAAATATTAAATATTATTTTATGAAGTTCAGAAATAATAATACTATAATTTCTATAAATATTATTCTTTTTTTTCATATTTTGGGGGCTTACAGTTCTAATATTTTAGATACAGTATTTCATATTTTATAGGATCACAGATTTTGGAACTGAATTGCCTGTGTTTCATGGCAGATGCCTCACAACAGCTCACACAGTTGAACTTTAATAGGCTAATTAACCAGCTCTGTTCTTCATTTTTCTCATCAATATAAAGGAAATTTAGTTCTTAGTATTATTGGGTTGTAAAGTTTATTTATGTAAAGCTATAAAGAGTTACAGTAGCTTATCGGAGTTATGATAGTTAACATATATTGATGCTAACTATCATTATTGTAGATATTGTTATTATACAGTGAAAAAATTATGTTATTAAGCCAATTTTTAAATTTATATTATAACATCTGAAGTTTGATGATTTTTTCTAAATAATAAACCTTCTCTGCTTTCCTAAGAAATGTATTTTAAATTCATGTGCTCTTTCTGTTACACATATATATGTAAACCTGGCAAAATTGTGAGAGTATCAGATGAATTTGAATATTCATTCACTAAAGCTTTGGCCTTGCCTTGAATTAAAGTAACTTCTCTGAATTGATCCATTAACTAGACTTTGCTATGAAACTCAATACTTCTGCAAGGATCTATTTGCCTCTGTATGCTTTAATTAGTTATTTTCTGTGATGCACGTAGACCTTGCTTCCTGGTAAGCACATGCTCATGTGAGACCACATGCCTCTCAGTTCAGTTGCTCAGTGGCTTCTGACTCACTATGATCCCATGGACTGCAGCATTCCAGGCTTCCCTGTCCATCACTTGCTTCTGGAGCTTACTCAAATTCATGTTCATCGAGTTGGTGATGCCATCCAACCATCTCATCCTCTGTCGTCCCCTTCTCCTCCTGCCTTCAATCTTTCTCAGAGTCAGGACATTTTCTAATGAGTCAGTTCTTCAGATCAGATGGCCAAAGTATTGGAGTTTCAGCTTCAGCATCAGTCCTTCCAATGAATATTCAGGACTGATTTCCTTTAGGAATGACTGGCTTGATCTCCTTGCAGTCCAAGGAACTCTCAAGAGTCTTCTCTGACACCATAGTTCAGAAACATCAATTCTTTGGTGCTTAGTTTTTTTTTATGGTCCAACTCTCACATCCATACATGACTACTGCAAAAACCATAGCTTTGACTATATGTACCTTTGTCGGCAAACTAATGCCTCTGCTTTTTAATATGCTGTCTGGATTGGTCATAGCTTTTCTTCCAAGGAGCAAGTGTCTTTTAATTTCATGCTGCAGTCATCATCTGCAGTAATTTTGGAGCCCCCCAAAATAAAGTCTGTCACTGTTTCCATTATTTCCCCATCTATTTTCCACGACGTGATGGGACCAGATGCCATGACCTTTGTTTTCTGAATGTTGAATTTTAAGCCAATTCTTTTACTCTCCTCTTTCACATTCATTAAGCAGCTTTTTAGTTTTTCTTCACTTTCTATCATAAATGTGCTGTCATCTGCATATCTGAGGTTACTGATATTTCTCCTGGCAATCTTGATCCCAGCTTGTGCTTCAACCAGTCTGGCATTTCACATGATGTACTCTGCTGCTGCTGCTAAGTCGCTTCAGTCGTGTCTGACTCTGTGCGACCTCATAGACGGCAGCCCACCAGGCCCCGCTGTCCCTGGGATTCTCTAGGCAAGAACACTGGAGTGGGTTGCCATTTCCTTCTCCAATGCATGAAAGTGAAAAGTGAAAATGAAGTCGCTCAGTCACGTCCAACTCTTTACAACCCCATGGACTGCAGCCTACCAGGCTCCTCCATCCATGGGATTTTCCAGGCAAGAGTACTGGATTGGGGTGCCATTGCCTTCTCCTGATGTACTCTGTATATAAGTTAAATAAGCAGGGTGACAATATACAGCCTTGATGTACTCCTTTCCAGATTTGGAACCAGTCTATTGTTCCGTGTCTGGTTCTAACTGTTTCTTCTTGACCTTAATACAGATTTCTCAGGAGGCAGGTAAGGTGGTCTGGTATTCCCATCTCTTTAAGAATTTTCAACAATTTATTGTGATCCACACAAAGGCTTTAGCATAGTCAATAAAGGAGAAGTAGATATTTTTATGGAACTCTTGCTTTTTCTATTATCCAAGTGATATTGGCAATTTGATTTCTTCTTCCTCTGCCTTTTCTAAATCCAGCTTGAACATCTGGAGGTAAGTGCCTGCTCATGGAGACCACATGCCTCTGCTGCTGCTGCTGCTGTGTCGCTTCAGTCGTGTCTGACTCTGTGCGACCCCATGGACTGCAGCCTACCAGGCTTTTCCATCCATGGGATTCTCCAGGCAAGAACACTGGGGTGGGTTGCCATTTCCTTCTCCAATTATTAACAATAATAACTCTTCAATTACAAAGAATAATGAAAAGGTCCTGTCCTTGAAGTGGAAGTAAAATTGAAGAAGTAGAAGGAAAGTCAAGCAAAACTCTTTTGATCATCAGATCCAAGATTCTTTCTTAAATAGCAGTTCACTAATCTGGAAACCACACGAAACAGTTGTGTCAGAAATAAACTTTTATTTTATTTAATTACAGCAATTTGATGTGTTTTCTTTTTTCTTTTTTCTTTTTTCTTTTTAATAACTGGCATTACTCCAAACTAAGGCCCACAATATTCAGAGCCATGGGGTTATGTTTAAATATGTATTGAATGAGTACAGATAGGAAAGGGAAGACATCTAAGTATTGAATCCAGGGAACTCCAGCATTAGGAAATAGGAAGAAGGAAGATGGCATACTAGAGGAAGGCATGAAGGAGCTGCTAGTACCTGAAAATAAGTGCCTTTGGTGACATGGAGTTAAAGTAAAGAGTGCTCCAAGAATGAAGAAATGGTCACCTCTATTAAATTCTACTGATCAGTCAAGAAGAGGAGGATCAGCAAATGTCCTTTAGTTTGGCAAGGTGGTGTTCACTGGTGACATTGACAAGAGAAGCGATGGGGATTGACACCTCCACTGGAGTGAACTAAAGAGAAAACAAGACGTTTAGAAGCAGAAAAAAGTGAGCAGAGAAATCAGGTGATTGCTGGAGAAATATAAGAGCAAGGGAAGCATTTTATCATATATATGTGGTTTATCATGTTAGGGTGTCAATGGAAATAATATGTCAGAGATTGAAAAGCTGAAGCAAAGGAGAATACCAAAACTATTTCTCATGCAGTAGTGGCTACACTGCTCTGGACTCATATGGTTCCTTTTGAAAGGGAATGTGTGTTCATGCAAGTTCAGTCACTTCAGTCTTGCCCTACTCTTTGCAACCCTATGGACTGTACCCTGCCAGGCTTTTCTGTCCATAGGATTCTCTAGGTTAAAAATACTGGAGTGGGTTGCCATGCCCTCTTCCAGGGGATCTTCCCCACCCATTGACTGAACCTTTGACTCCTGGGTCTCCTGTATTGCAGGTAGATTCTTACCCACTGAGCCACCTAGGAAGCTGAAAGATAGCAGTTGATAATATCCCTGAGGTGAGGCAACAAGATAATGGAGAAAGAGGATGTGGAGCTCATTTCCTCCCATAGTCCCATAAAAAAATACATCTACTTGTGGCAAATTCTTGCTGAAAGTCAACTAGAAACTGGCAGAAGGACTCCTGTGCAACCAAAGCTATAAGAATGATAAACATGAAATCAGGAGGGGCAAAAAACAGTAAGGATGAGACCTGTGACCTTGGGAAGGGACTCAGAGGAAAAAGGAAATTATACAGGGGGACACCTGTCCTGAAAAGGTGAGCAGTGCCAAAGAGTTGATGCTTTTGAACTGTTGAATTACTACTTTTGAACTACAATGATGTTGGAGAAGACTCTTAAGAGTGCCTTGGACTGCAAGGAGATCAAAAAAGTCCATCCTAAAGGAAATCAGTCCTGAATGTTCATTAGAAGGACTGATGTTGAAGCTGAAATTCCAATACTTTGGCCACCTGATGCAAAGAGCTGACTCATTTGAAAAGACCCTGATGCTGGGAAAGATTGAAGGCAGGAGGAGAAGGGGAGGACAGAGGATGAGATGATTGGATGGCATCACCGATTCAATGGACATGAGTTTGGGTAAACTCTGGGAGTTGGTGATGGACAGGGAGGCCTGGCATGCTGCAGTTCATGGGGCTGCAAAGAGTCAGACACGACTGAGCTACTGAACTGAACTGAACTCCTGGTGTCATATGCAGAGGAAATAAGTATTCTTGCATGGTTGGAAGACTGTTGACATAAATAAAAGGGCTGTGGAAAGCCTGAATTTGTGAAGAATACATACACTGGCTACCCTCCAAGCAATGCAGAGAAATCTGATATAATGGCTACAATATAGTCAAGGACCACCTCAATGTATATCCCAGCTCAAGCTGAGCAAACACTTTGGTTCTGCTCACTCCATGCTACAGTGCCACATTGCGTCTGGAGAAGCAAATACTCAACCATGGGATGAAAAGGAAATCCGGTCCCAGGTTGGGGCCTGGATAAGATGAAGACAGCCATTATTTGTGCTTACTTAAGCAGCACTCCCGAAGTTGCCCGTATTCCTGACAGCAGTTGTTACACCACAGAGAAGAGCCAGTTCAAGCAAGACACTCCGGGCTTCTGCTCCATCAGCTTGAGTTCAGACCCCACAGGACAGTATTGGGCAATGAGCAGAGAAGAAGTCCTGCCTCACACCCAACGCTACTTTTAACTCTATCATCTGTAGTCCCACCCCAATCAAGATCATAGTTGTCAGCACAACCTCACAAAAAATGTGACTTCCATCCATGTCAAATTCAAATCTCTCACCAAAAGCATTGGACACATAGTCTTTATAGACACACTCTCACATAGAAATATCCCTTCAAGACTGCAATGTGGGACAGCAAAAGAGACACAGATGTATAGAACAGTCTTTTGGACTCTGTGGGAGAGGGCGAGGGTGGGATGATTTGGGAGAATGACATTGAAACATGTATATTATCATATGTGAAATGAATCGCCAGTCCAGATGATACAGGATGCTCAGGGCTGGTGCACTGGGAAGACCCAGAGGGATGAGATGGGGAGGGAGGTGGGAGAGGGGTTCAGGATGGGGAACACATGTACACCCATGGTGGATTCATGTCAATGTATGGCAAAACCAATACAATATTGTAAAGTAATTATCCTCCAATTAAAATAAATAAATTTTAAAAAAGACTGCAATGGGTAATTTCATCTAAATTCATAAAGACAGAGAAAGTTAAGCAAAATGCAAAGGCAATGAAAGTACTCTTAGTTAAAAGATCAAGGGAAAATATCTGAAAAAAAAATGGAACAGATTTTTTAAAAGTTACCAGATAAATGATTCATTGGTAATAAACATTGGTAATAAAAATGGTAACTAAATTAGGAAAATAGCTTATGTAAACAGGGAAGATTTTTAAAATAAACTAGAAAATGTATTAAAAAGCCCATTCAGAAATAAATAATTCAAAGCTGAAATAAAAAGCACACTGGAAGAAATGAATAGCAGACTAAGTGATGTAGAATATAGAATAACCAATCACAACAGCATAAGGAAGAAACATTAAAAATGGAAATATGAGATCTTTTGGATAACATTAAACTTACCAATATTTGCATTATTGGGGTCCCAGAAGGTGTGTACATGGAAAGAAGGGAATTGGAAATATATTCAAGTAAATTATGGTTAAAAAATTTCCAAATTTGAAGTAGGAAAACATATCCAGGTACAGGAAGTACAAAGGCTCCAGAACAAGATACATCAAAATAAACGTATGTTAAGAAGTATCATATTTAAAATGATAAAAATTAAAGTTAAGGAGATAATTCTAAAGGAGGCAAGAGAAACCTAGAGTCATATACAAGGGAAACCCCATAAGGCTGATTTCTTTACATAAATTTTGCAGGACACAAGGGAGTGGCATAAAGTGCTGAAGAAGAAAAACTGCAACCTCAACTCAGCAAGATTATCATTTAGGAAGATAATGAAATTCTCAGACAAGAAAAACTAAAAGAGTTCATCACTGCTAAAGCTACTCTAAAATAAATTTTGAAGGGTATTCTCTAGGTGGAAAGGAATAAGAATCTCTGGAAAGGGAAAACCCAACTAGGAAAGAAAAATATAGAGTAAGGACTGAGGATCAACTACTTAAATAATTCAATATGTAGAGCAAAAGAATAAAAAGCTGGTAAAACAATTATAACTGAAAAAATAGATAAAGAGTAATCATGAAGATATAAAATATGACATCAAAAACACAAAATGTGGGGAAGGGGAGTAAAAATGTAGATCTTTTAGGATGTGTTTGAAGTTGAATGAGTGCAAGTTTAAAACAATAGATATAATTATGGGTCAACATATATGAAATCTATGGTAAACCACAAGTCAAAAATGCACAAAAACATAGAAACAAAGGAAGACAAGCATACTACTAAAGAAAGTCATCAAACCATCAAACTATGAGAAGAAGCAAAATGAATAAGAAACAAACAGGGAAGATCTCAATCAACAACCAGAAGCAAGTGTACAAGCAGCAGTGACATTGCTAGTGATGTGAAGAAGTGTTACCTGTTGTACTATACTACTGTACTTTTCAAGATTCTGTTGTTGTTCATTCACTAAGTTGGGTCTGACTCTTTGCGACTCCATGGAATGCAGCATGCTAGGCTTCTCTATCTATCTTCTCCAGTATCAGTCAGAGTTTGCTAAAATTCGTGTCCATTAAGTTGGTTCAGTTCAGTTCAGTCGCTCAGTCGTGTCCGACTCTTTGCGACCCCATGAATCACAGCACGCCAGGCCACCCTGTCCATCACCAACTCCCGGAGTTCACTCAGACTCACATCCATCGAATCAGTGATGCCACCCAGCCATCTCATCCTCTGTCATCCCCTTCTCCTCCTGCCCCCAATCCCTTCCAGCATCAGAGTCTTTTCCAGTGAATCAACTCTTCGCATGAGGTGTTCAAAGTACTGGAGTTTCAGCTTTAGCATCATTTCTTCCAAAGAAATCCCATGGCTGATCTGCTTCAGAATGGGTTGGTTGGATCTCCTTGCAGTCCAATGGACTCTCAAGAGTCTTCTCCAACACCACAGTTCAAAAGCATCAATTCTTCAGCACTCAGACTTCTTCACAGTCCAACTCTCACATCCATATATGACCACAGGAAAAACCATAGCCTTGACTAGATGGACCTTTGTTGGCAGAGTAATGTCTCTGCTTTTCAACATGCTATCTAGGTTGGACATAACTTTCCTTCCAAGGAGTAAGCGTCTTTTAATTTCATGGCTACAGTCACCATCTGCAGCGGTATGAAAAGGCAAAATGATAGGATACTGAAAGAGGAACTCCCCAGATCAGTAGATGCCCAATATTAAGTTGGTGATAGCTATCTAACCATCTCATCCTCTGCCACCCCCTTCTCCTCTTGCCTCAATATTTCCCAGCATTAGTGTCTTTTTCAATGAGTCAGCTCTTTGCGTCAGGTAGCCGAAGTATTGGAACTTCATCTTCAGCAACAGTCCTTCCATTTAATAATCACGGTTGATTTTCTTTCAGGAATGACCGGTTTGACTTCATCGCTGTCCAAGGAAATCTCAAGAGTCTTCTCCAGCACCACAATTTGAAAGTATCAATTCTTTGGTGCTCAGTCTTCTTTATGTTTCAGCTCTCACATCTGTACATGACTACTGGAAAAACCATAGCTCTGAATATATGGAACTTTGTCAGCAAAGTGATGGTTATGCTTTTGAATACATAATATGTCATAGTCTCCTTCCAAAGAGCAAGCTTCTTTTTAAATTCATGGTTTCAGTCACCAACTGCAGTGATTTGGGGGTCCACGAAAATGAAATCTGTCACTGCTTCCATTTTTCCCCTTTTATTTGCCTTGAAGTGATGGGAACATGTGCCATAATCTTAGTTTTTTGAACACTGAGTTTCAAGCCAGCTTTTCTCTCTCCTCTTTCATCTTCATCACAAGACTCTTTAGTACCTCTTCATTTTCTGCCATAAGAACAGTGCAATCTGCATATTCATCCAGCCCAGAATTTCACATGATGTGGTCTGCCTAGAAATTAAATAAACAGGTAATAGTATACAGCCTTGATCAACTGCTTTCACAGTCTTGAACCAGTTCACTGTTCCATATCCAGAAATAATTGTTGCTTCTTGACCCACATACAGGTTTCTAAGGAGAAAAATAAGGTGGTCTGATATTCCCATCTCTTTAAGAATTTTCAAGTTTGTTGGAGGAAGGTCCTGTATTGTAAGACTAAAAAGGTTATATATATATATATATATATATATATATATTTGTTTGTTTTTGATGAATTATTTATGTGAAAACTATTATAGACCTATTACAGTACAGTACTATATAGCTGATTGTGTTAGTTGGGTGCCTTGGCTAACTATGTTGGACTTACAAATAAACTGGACTTATGAATGCACTATTGGAACAAAACTCACTTGTATGTAGGGGGTTCACTGTTATAACAGACAAAAATGGAGAAATTGACAATAAAATAATAGTGAGGGACTTTTTAGCATCTCATTTGCATTAATGGGCAGATTTCCCATATGGAAGACCAGTAAGGCAGCAACAGTTTGTCTGTCTGTCTCTTTCTCTCTCTCTCTTTTTTTTTTTTTTTTTTTTGTGGTGTTCTAAGTCTTTGTTGAGGTGCATGGGCTTTTCTCTAATTGAAGCATGCAGGGGCTTCTCTAGTTTTGGTGTGTGGTATTCTCTTGTTGCAGTGCATACACCCTAGAGCACACAGCCTCAGAAGTTGCAGTACTCAGTCTCTCTAGTTGTGGCGTATGGGCTTAGTTGCCCTGTACTATGTGGGATTTTAGCTCTCCAACCAGGGATTGAACCTGCATTGAAAGGCAGATTCTTAAACACTGGACCACCAGGCAAGTCCCAAGGCAACATTAGTCTTAAGTAACAAAATTTATTATTGTTTTTCAGTCACTAAATCATGTCTGACTCCTTGCAACCTTATGGGCTGTAGCACACCAGGCTTCTCTGTCCTTCACTATCTCCACAGTTTGCTCAAATTCATATTTATTGAGTTGGTGATGCTATCTAAATATCTCATCCTCTGTTGGCCCCTACACCTTTTGCCTTCTATCTATCTTGGCATCAATAGATATCTATGAAATATTATATCCAAACACTGCAGAATACACATTGTTGTCAAAGTGCACTTGGATAGATCAAATTCTAGGCCACAAAACAAGCCTCAACAGACTTACAAGAAATTATACCAACTTTTTTTTTTTTTTGTCCCTGAACATGGCAGTATAAAACTAAAAATTAATTATAGAAAGGAAATGGGTAAACACACAAATGTGGAGAGTAAACAACATGCTACAAAAGAACTATGGGTCTAGGAAGAAATTAAAGAAGAAAACAGAAAGTTCTCAAGACAAATGAAAATGGAAATATAATAATCCAAATTCTGTGGGATGAAGGAAAAAAAGCAGTTCTAAGAGGGAAGTTTATACTATTATGGGTCTTCCTCAAAAAATAAGAAAAAAATTAAATAAACAACCTACCCAACTACTTAAAGGAATTTAATAATGATCAAAAAAAGCACAAAGTCAGCAGAGTGAAACAGATAATAAATATCAGAGAGGAAATAAATAAAATAAAGATTAAAATAGCAATTGAAAAGATCAATAAAATTTTATCTTTATTTTTCTTTTTTGGTAGAAAAAAGCACAATAGATAAAGCTTTAGCCATGTTCACTAAGAAGAAAGGGCTTCCCTGGTAACTCAGATAGTAAAGAATCTGCTTGCAATGCAGGAGACCTGGGTTTAATCCCTGGGTCAGGAAGATCTTCTGGAGAAGGGAATGGCAATCCACTCTAGTATTCTTGCCTGGAAAACCCCACGGACAGAAGAGCCTGGTGGGCTGTAGTCCATAGGGTTGCAAAGAATCAGATACAACTGGGTGACTAATACACACAACAACAAGAAGAGAGAGGACTCAAATTAAAGAAAAAAACAGTAAATGAAAGAGGAGAAAGAACAACCAATATCACAAAGATAAAAACATATTATAAATAGTTAAATGCCAATTTCTTGAGGAAACTAGAGGAAATCACAAATTTCTGGTAACATACAACATTTTAGGACTGAATCAGGAAGAAATGCTCAATCTAAATAGACTGATCACTATACTGAAATTGAATTTGTAGTTTTAAAAAAATTTGAGCAAACAAAATTCCATTATTTGATAGCTTCACTGGGCAATTCTACCAAACATATAAAGAACAAATAATACCTACCCTTCTCCAACTATTCCAATAGATTGGGAGCACTATCCAAATCATTGAATGAGTCCACAATTATCCTGATACCAAAAGTAGAAAAAGACAATACAAAAAAAAAAAAATATTCAGACCAAAAACTTTTATGAATATGGATGCAAAAAAATATTCCACAAAATATTAGTAAACTGAATTCAGCAATATATAAAAATGATCTATTTGATGATTAGGTTGGAATTTCAAGGGCTGTAAGTCTAGTTCAACATTCACAAATCAATGTGATACACCACATTAATAAAAGGAAGGAGAAAACCATATGATTTTCTCAACAAATATAGAAAAAAGTTTTGACAAAATTCAACATCCATTCATGATAAAAAAAAACTCTCATCAAAGTGTGTGCAGAAAGAGCATATCTCAACTTAATAAAGATCATCATGACAGATTCATAGCCAATGTAATACTCAACAGTGAAAAGCTAAGGCTTCTATCTCAACTCAGAAGGCAAAGCAAGGATTCCCATTTTTGCCATTTTTATTTAAAAATGTATTGGAAGTCCTAGTCATAGCAATCAGACAGGAAAAAGAAATAAAATGCATCCAAATTGGAAGGGAAGAGGAAAAACTCAGTTGTAGATGACATTATACTATATACAGAAAATCCAACAATCTCCACTTGAAAACTATTATAACAAGTAAGTGAATTCAACAATGCTGCAGAATACAAGATTAATTTTTTAAAAATCTACATTTTCCCTAACACTGCTACTGCTAAGTCGTCCCAGTCATGTCTGACTCTGTGTGACCCCATAGACGGCAGCCCACCAGGCTCCCCCGTCCCTGGGATACTCCAGCCAAGAACAATGGAGTGGATTGCCATTTCCTTCTCCAATGCATGGAAGTGAAAAGTGAAAGGGAAGTTGCTCAGTCAAGTACGACTCTTAGCGACATCATGGACTGCAGCCTACCAGGCTCCTCCATCCATGGGACCTTCCAAGCAAGAGTACTGGAGTGGGGTGCCATCGCCTTCTCTGCCCTAAACACTAATAGTGAATTATTAGGAAGAGAAAGTTAAAAACAACAACAACAACAAAAACTTTAAAAATCATATCAAAAAGGATGAAATGCCTAGGAGCAAATTTAACCAAGGACATGAAAGCCCTATACTCCAAAGTATTTAAAACACTGATGAAGGAAACTGAAGATGATATATAGAAAAATCTAAATAAATGGAAGTATAGTCCATGCACGTATACTGGAAAATTTTTAATTGTGTTAAAATTGCCATGCTACCCAAAGCAATCTACAGGTGTAATACACTTCCTGTCAAAATATCCATGATTTTTTTTTAAATCAAACTAGAGCAAATAATCTTAAAATTCGTATGAAGCCACAAAAGAACCAAATTATCAAAGTGATCTTGAGAACAACAATAAAATTGAAAGATTAATCCTCTTAGACTTTAAACTGCAATATTACAACACTACAGTAATCACCAGAAAATTACTAGAACTAATCAATGCATATAGTAGTGTTGCAGAAACTAATCAATGCATATAGTAATGTTGCAGAATATAAAATTAATACACAGAAATCCTTTACATTCCTATACACTAACAATGAAAGATCAGAAAGCAAAATTAAGTAAACAACCCCATTCATCATTGCAGTGAAAAAAATAAAGTACTTAGAAATAAATTTACTTAAAGAATCAAAAGACCTGTATACAGAAAATTATCAAACACTTATTAAAGAAATCAAAGATGGCACTAATGGAGAAATATACCATGTTCTTGGATTGGAAGAATCAATGTAGTGAAAATGAATATACTACCCAGAGCAATTTATAGATTCAACACAATCCTTATTCAAACTACAAACAGTATTTTTCACAGAACTTGGACAATTTCAAAATTTGTATGGAAACACAAACGACCCCAAATAGCCAAAGCACTCTTGACAAAGAAGAATGGAACTGGAGAAATCAATCTTCCTGACTTTATATTATGCTGCAAAGTTACAGTCATCAAGACAGTATGGTACTGACACAAAGGCAGAAATATAGATCAGTGAAACAAAGTAGAAATCCCAGAGACAAATCCACACACCTATGGATCTTTGACAAAGGAGGCAATATGCAATGGAGAAAAGACAGTCTCTTCAACAAGTGGTGTTGGGAAAACTGATCAACTACATGTTAAAGAATGAAACTAGAATACTTTATAATACCATACATACAAAAATAAGCTCAAAATGGATTAAATACCTAAATATAAGACCAGAATCTATAAAACTCTTAGAGGAAAACATAGGCAGAACACACTCCAACATAAATCACAGAAAAATCCTCTAGGACCCACCTCCCAGAGTAATGGAAATAAAAACAAAAATAAATAAATGGGACATAATTAAACTTAAAAAAGCTTTGCACAATGAAGGAAACTATAAGCAAGGTGATAAGACAGCCCTCAGAATGGGAGAAAATAATAGCAAATGAAGCAAGTGTTAAAGAATTAATCTCCAAAATATACAAGCAATCATGTAGCTCAATATCAGAAAAATGAACAACCCAATCAAAAAGTGGGCAAAAGACCTAAGTAGACATTCTCCAAAGAAGAGATACAGATGGCTAATAAAACCAGGAGAAGATGTTCACTATCACTCCTTATTGGTGGTTTAGTCACTAACTCATATCCAACTCTTGCTACCCCATAGACTGTAGCCGGCCAGGCTCCTCTGTCCATGATATTCTCCAGAAAAGAATATTGGAATTGGTTGCCAATTTTCTTCTCCAAGATGTCCATCAGCAGATGAATGGATAAAGAAGCTGTGGTATATACACACAATGGAATATTACTGAGCTATAAAAAGGAACATGTTTCAGTCAGAACTAATGAGGTGGTTGAACCTCGAGCCTATTATACAGAGTGAAGTAAGTCAGAAAGAGAAAGACAAATACTATGTATTAACACATATATATGGAATTTAGAAAGACAGTATCGATGATCCTATATGCAGGGCAGCAATGGAGACACAAATGTAAAGAACAGACTTTTAGACTCAGCAGAAGTCAAGGAGGAATGACTTGAAAGAATACCACTGAAACATGTCCATTACCATATGTAAAATACATGGACAATGCAAGTTCAATGCATGAAACAGGGCACCCAAAGCTTGTGCTCTGGGATAACCCAGAGGGATAGAGTTGGGAGAGAGATAGGAAGAGGATTCAGGATGGAGGGGGCCACATATATATCTATAGCTGATTCATGTTGATGTATGACAAAACCATCACAATATTGTAAAGTAATTATCCTACAATTAAAATACTTTTCAAAAAATTCATCAGTGGCTTCACTTTGAGTAAAATCCAGATTCCCCTTACGTTTCATAAGATTTTATATGACCTAGCCTCTGCCTGTCTCTCAGACTTCAGGTTCTACTAATTTCCGTGGATCAACAAACTCCAACTTTCTGGAGCTCTTTCTGTTCTCCAAGAATATCACATTTTCTCTTATCCCAAGGCTTTTGAGTTTTTTATTCCCTTTTGCAGGGAATGTTTCCTACTCCTCTATCTACGAACACACACACAATCACAGACACACATACATATCTACATAAGAATGTGTGTACATGGATGCAGACACATACATATACAGACACATAGATGCATATACATCTATACTGTACACAGACACATGCGCGCACACAAACACACACACACACACACACACACACCCCTAGCCTTTGTAGAATCAGTTTCTTACCCTACAGGTCTCATTTCCATTATCAGAACATTGGAGATGTTATGTTTGACAGCCTGAATCTAAGCGTTTTTCAGTTGATTTGCTTGGCTTTGCTAGGAAGAAATGACTTATTGACAAATAAGGGCAATTCAGTTTCTTATAATATTCATATAACACTTTATTTTTAAAATGTATATCTTCTAGTTGAGAAATCCAGAAAAAATATTAAGCAATAATGATGATATTTCTGTTCCTGATTTTTAAGGAAATGCCTCTATTATTTTGCCAATATGATATTTTGCTATTCCTATCTGACAAATACACTTGCATAAGTCCAAAAAAGCATTCTTTTAATGCTATCTTACTAAGAATTTCATTTGAAATAAAAACTAAATTGCATTAAACATCTTATGGGCGTATATAGAAGTTACTAAAAGCTTTTTCCTCTTTATTAATGTGTTTCCAAATTTCAGAACATCTTTACATTCTTGCATCTGGATTCTGTTGGTAATATTCTCTTCAGATTTTAAAATATCTATTTATTAGTGAGACTGAATTTCATTAGCACTACTATTACTTCTATTGTTACTACAAATACTATTACTATTCCTTTATAGTTGAGATTCTGACAGCTTTGTAAAATTAAAGGGCGTTCACAACAATTTTTACCACATATTGGGGCAGACTAATTTCTTGAGATTTTCTAGAACACACCTGGACTTTTTTGTGATGAATTTTTAAATTTCAGTTTCTCCTGTTGTTGTTAATCTATTGAATTATTTAATTTATTTTTGTTAATGTTGATAATTTTTCCTGAAGCATTACATATTTTCACATTTATTGAAGTAAAGTTCTACAAGGCATTTTTTTCTAAAATGTGCTATACTTCTTTACATCTGTGGTTATATTCTCATTTTCATCTCTGTTGTCCATTCTGTCTTATTTTCCCACAAATTTTCTTCATCAGACTTGCCAGAGTGCTGCATTTTTTAATGGTCTTTTTTAGAGAGTTTACTTATGGCTTTACTTATCAAATTACTCGGTTTTGCAATTCTCTATTTTATTAATTTCTGATGTTATCTCAATTCCTTTATTCATATGCTTTTTTATATTTATTCTATTGTTCTTTAACTTATATGAGTTGAATTGTCAATTACTTTATATTCATTCTCATTTTTTTCAAGCAAGATGCTATAAGATCTACTTTGGGGATTATATTGCCTAAATCCTGTAAGTGTGATTATGAAGTATTCTTAACATTTTTTTTTGAATAATTAATGATTTCAATTTTGGTTAAAATATAGTCTGTTATTACTACATTATCAAATTTATTGAGTTGCTTATTCTTCAACTTTAGAAGTTTCCAGTTCATCTAAATCTCCAAAATATTTCCCATTCCTTAAGTCGAATATTTCTCAGTTGGGGCCTGGGGAGAGGACACAGCTGCCAGTCACAGTCCAAGACTGGTTTGTGCAGAACATTTCTCATGAATTGCCTATGACTGAGATACCAAGGGAATATTTCATGCAAAGATGGGCTTAATAAAGGGCAGAAATGGTATGAACCTAATAGAAGCAGAAGATATTAAGAAGAGGTGGCAAGAATACACAGAAGAACTGTACAAAAAAGATCTCTACGACCAAGATAATCACAATGGTATGATCACTCACCTAGAGCCAGACCGCCTGGAATGTGAAGTCAAGGGGGCCTTAGAAAGCATCACTACGAACAAAGCTAGTGGAGGTGATGGAATTCCAGTTGAGCTATTCCAAATCCTGAAATATGATGCTGTGAAAGTACTGCACTCAATATGCCAGCATATTCGGAAAACTCAGCAGGGGCTACAGGAAAAGGTCAGTTTTCATTCCAATCCCAAAGAAAGGCAATGCCAAAGAAAGCTCAAACTACCGCACAATTACACTCATCTCACACGCTAGTAAAGTAATGCTCAAAATTCTCCAAGCCAGGCTTCAGCAATACGTGAACCATGAACTTCGTGATGTTCAAGCTGGTTTTAGAAAAGGCAGAGGAACCAAAGATCAAATTGCCAACATTCGCTGGATCATCGAAAAAGCAAGAGAGTTCCAGAAAAACATCTATTTCTGCTTTATTGACTATGCCAAAGCCTTTGAGTGTGTGGATCACAATAAACTGTGGAAAATTCTGAAAGAGATGGGAATACCAGACCATCTGACCTGCCTCTTGAGAAACCTATATGCAGGTCAGGAAGAAACAGTTAGAACTGGACATGGAACAACAGACTGGTTCAAATAGGAAAAGGAATACATCAATGTTGTATATTGTCACCCTGCTTCTTTAATTTATATGCAGAGTACATCATGAGAAACTCTTGGTTGGAAGAAGCACAAGCTGGAATCAAGATTGCCAGGAGAAATATCAATAACCTCAGATATGCAGATGACACCACCCTTATGGCAGAAAGTGAAGAGGAACTAAAAAGCCTCTTGATGAAAGTGAAAGTGGAGAGTGAAAAAGTTGGCTTAAAGCTCAACATTCAGAAAACGAAGATTGTGGCAATTGGTCCCATCACTTTATGGCAAATAGATGGGGAAACAGTGGAAACAGTGTCACACTTTATCTTTTTGGGCTCCAAAATCACTGCACATGGTGACTGCAGCCGTGAAATTAAAAGACACTTACTCCTTGGAAGAAAAGTTATGACCAACCTAGATAGCATGTTCGAAAGCAGAGACATTACTTTGTCAACAAATGTCCGTCTAGTCAAGGCTATGGTTTTTCCAGTGGTCAGGTATGGATGCGAGAGTTGGACTGTGAAGAAAGCTGAGCGCCGAAGAATTGATACTTTTTAACTGTGGTGTTGGGGAAGACTCTTGAGAGTCCCTTGGACTGCAAGGAGATCCAACCAGTCCATTCTAAAGGAGATCAGCCCTGGGTGTTCTTTAGAAGGAATGATCCTAAAGCTGAAACTCCAATACTTTGGCCACTCAGGCAAAGAGTTGACTCATTGGAAAAGACTCTGATGCTGGGAGGGATGGGGGGCAGGAGGAGAAGGGGAGGGAAGGGGATGAGATGGCTGGATGGCATCACTGACTCGATGGACGTGAGTTTGAGTGAACTCTGGGAGATGGTGATGGACAGGGAGGCCTGGCGTGCTGTGATTCATGGGGTCGCAAAGAGTTGGACATGACTGAGTGACTGAACTGAACTGAACTGATCAACTTTTACTTCTGTCTCAGATATTGCTGACATTGATTCCTTACCCTGCTTTATTGTCTTTTGGGAAAATCAGTACTCATTTCATTACCCATATTGGGTTGTGAAATTATCAAATTTACCTTATTTCACCATCTGCTTTAGATGTTTTAGAAATTTTATAACGTTCATCCTTTTATGTTAGCAATAATGAAGCAATTTTACTTTTCATATTTTTCAGTGTTTTCAAATAAAATCATCAAAGAAGAAAATGCAAAAGGAAAGATACTCTGACTGAAAAAGAAAAAGAGGACAGGGAGAGACAGAAAATAAGAGAGAAAGAGAAGCTAATTCTTGTAAACTGAAAAATTTAAGTATATAATAGAAACAATATACTTGATATCATGCTATATGTTTATATATGTATATATGTTTACATATATACATATATACAAATGTATATATGCATTTTTGTGTAAGTACATATGTATTTTAATAAATAGCTGTTGAATTGGATTTGTAGATTGCCTTGGGTAGTAAATAATTTTGACAATATTGATTCTTCCTATCCAAGAACATGTTATAGCCTTCAGTCTATTTGTGTTGTATTTTATTTCTTTCATAAATATTTTATAGTTTTCTGAGTTCAGGCCTCTTGGTTACTTAGGTCTATCCCTAGATATTTTATTCTTTTTGATTAATGAGAATATTTTCCTTTGATTTCCCTTTCTGAACTTTCATTGTTAGTATATAGGAATGAAGAGATTTCTGTGTATTAATTCCACATCCTGAAACTTTACCAAAGTCATTGATGAACTCTGCTTTCCAGTGGCATCTTTAGGGTTTTCTATTTATAGTATCATGTCATCTGCAAACAGTGACAATTTTACTTCTTTTCCAATTTGGATCCCATTTATTTCTTTTTCTTTTCTGGTTGAGACTTCCAAAGCTATGTTGAAAAAAGTGGAAAGAGTGGACACCCTTATCTTGTTCCTGATCTTATAGGAAATGCTTTCAGCTTTTACACATTGAGTATTATGCTAGTTGTAGGTTTATCATATATGGTCTCTATTATATTGACCTATATTACCCTGAATACTCGTTGAAAGGATTGAAGCTGAAACTGCAGTATTTTGGTAATCTGATGCAAACACCTGACTCATTAGAAAGGCCCTGATGCTGGGAAAGATTGAGGGCAGAAGAAGAAGAGGCATGAGAGGATGAGATGGCTGTATGGTATCACTAGAGTAATGGACATGGACTTGGGGAAGCTTTGGGAGATGGCGAGAAATAGGGAGGCCTGGGGTGCGGCAGTCCATGGGGTCACAAAGGTTCAGACGTGACTGGGTGGCTGAAAAACAATATTGCCCTATGTTCTCTCTATGCCCACTTTCTGGGAAGTTTTTTTTTTTTATCATAAATGGATGTTTAATTTTGTCAAAACCTTTTTCTGTATCATTGAGATGATCATCTGGTTTTCATTCTTCACTTTGTTGGTGCATGCATCACATTGGTTGACTTGCAGATACTGAAAAATCCTTGCATCCCTGGGCCATCACTTGCATCACTCGACCATTGTGCATGATCCTTTTGATGGCTTATTGGATTTGGTTTGCTAGAATTTTGTTAACTATTTTTGCGTCTATATTAATCTGTGATATTGGTCGATAATTTTATTCTTCTGTGGTATCTTTGTCTGATATTAGTATCAGGATGATGGTTGCCCTGTAGGATGAGTTTGGGCATGTTTCTTCCTCTGCTCAAGTTTTCAGAATAGTTTCAGAACGTGTTATTTCTTTTTTAAATATTTGATAAAATTCGCCTGTGAAGCCATCTGTGTCTGGATTTTGTTTGCTGAAAAAAAATTTAGTTAAAGTTTCAATTTCAGTAATTGTGACTGATCTGTTCAAATTATCTATTTCTTCTTGCTTCCGTCCAGGAAGATTGTACCTTTCTAAGAATTTTTCCTTTTTTTTTAAACTAGTTTGTCCATTTTATTGGCATATATTTGCTATGAGGGATTATGAGTAATCCCTCATAATCCTTTCTATTTCTGTGGTGACTGTTGGAAATTCTTTTTTCATTTCTACCTTCATCAAATTGAGTCCTATCTCTTTTTTTCTTGATGAGTCTGGCTAAAGGTTTGCTAATTTTGTTTCTCTTCCCAAGGAACCAGCTGTTAGTTTTCTTTATCTTTCCTTTGTTTTCTTCATCTCTATTTAATTTATTTCTGCTCTGACCTTTTTGATTTCTTTCCTTCTACTAACTTAGAGCTCTGTTTGTTCCTCTTCGTTTAGTTAGTTATAAAGTTAGGTTGTTTGAGATTATTTTTTCTATTTTAGGTAAGATTGTATGGCTACCAACTTCCCTTTTAGCACTGCTTTTGCTGTGTTCCATAGATTTTGAACCTCCTGCTTTCACTTTTATTTTCTCTTGATAGTTTTTGATTTCTTCTTTTGATTGCTCAGTGATTCATTGATAGTTTAATGGTATATTGTTTAGTCTCCATATGTTTGTTTGTTTGGTTTTTTTTACAGTTTTCTTTTTTAGATCATAGCTGATTTCTAATTTCATAGTGTTGTAGTTGGAAAAGATTTTTGATATGATTTCAGTTTTCTTAAATTTACCTCAGCTTGCTCTGTGGCCCAAGATATAATCTATCCTGGAGAACGTTTCTTGTGCAATTGAAATAAAGTGCATTTTGCTGCTTTTGGATGGCATACTCTACAAATATCAATTAACTGATCTAGAGTGCCATTTAAGTCTTGTGGTTCCTGATTGGTTTTCTGCCTTTTTCCATTCATGAAAATGCCTCACTCTTATTATGTTATTGTCCATTTCTCCTTTTGTGACTATTAGTATTTTTCTTATATATTGAAATACTCCTATGTTGGGTGAATATATGTTCACAATTGTTATGTCTTCTTCCTAGATCAATCCATGGATCATTATGTAGTGTGTTTCTTTGTCACTTGTGTTTTTCTAAGTCTAACTTTTCTGATATAGGAATGGCTACTACAGCACTGATTTTCATTTGCATGGAATACCTTTTCCAATCACCTCACTTTCAGTCTGTGTGTGCCTAGATCTGAAGCGGTCCTCTTTTAGACAGAATATATATGGGTCCTATTTTTGTATCCATTGAGCCAGTCCATGCCTTTTAAGTTAATTATTGATATATATGTTCTTACTGACAATTTGTTGTTTGGAACTTTTTTGTGGTTCTTTCTTCTTCCTTTCCTCTTTTATTCTTTTCTTGTGCTTTCCAGACTAACTTTAGTGTTGTTTGTGGATTTCTTTCTTTCCTCTTTTTCTTTTCTTTGTATGCTGCATTTATACTCTCATTCTCAAGATTGCTTGTTTTGATATCATCTTTGTGTTTGGATGATTTCCTGCTTTTTCATATGTTTGCCTTTCCTGGTGAGTTTTTGCATTCATACTTTTTTGTTTCTATTTGTGGCCTTTTATTTCCCACTTAGAGAAGTTTCTTTAACATTGTTGCAAAGCTGGTCTGATGGTGTTGAATTATCTTAGCTTTTGCTTGTCTGTAAAGCTTTTAATTTCTCTGTCAAATCTGAATGAGAGACTTGCTGGCTAGAATATTGATGGTTGTAAGGTTCTCCCTGTAATCATTTTAAGTATATCACGCCACTCCCTTCTGACCAAAACTGTTTCTGCAGGAAAAGCAGCTGATAACTGATTTGGGGGAACTTATTTGATTTTCTTTTATGTTATTTGATGCTTTCCTTTTGCTGGTTTTTAATATTTTTCTCTACATTTAATTCATGTTAATTTGATAGATATGTGTCTCAGCATGTTCCACCTTGAGTTTGTCCTCACTGGGACTCTGCACTACCTACTTTCCCTTTCTATGTAAGAGAATTTTTCAGCTATTATGTTATTAATTATTTTCTCAAGTCCTTTCTCTGTCTCTCACCTTTTTAGAACCCCTATAATGAGTGTATTGGCATGTTTAATGTTGTCCCACAGATCTGTTAGATTGTCTTCTTTTCTGTTCATTTTTTTTTCTTTCATTCTTCTTTCTGTTCCAAAGCAGTGATTTCCATCATTCTGTCTTCTAACTAATTTAACTGTTCTGTCTCAGTTATTCTGTGATTGATTCCTTCTAGTGTATTTTTTATTTCAGTTATTGTATTATACATATCTATTGTTCTGTTTTTAGTTCTTCTAGATCTTTTTAAAACATTTCTTATATCTTCTTAATCTGTGGCTCCATTCATTTTCCAAGATCTTGAATCACCTTTATAGCATTAGTATGATTTTTTTTAAAATATATTACCTAGCTCCACTTCACTTATTCTTCTGGGATTTTAACTTGTTCCTTCATCTGGGACTTATTCCTCTGCTGTATAATTTAGTTTCACTTTCTGTGATTGCATTTTCTTTTCTACAAACTGCAAAGTAGTTCTTGCTTCTGCTGTCTGCTCCTTTGTGGACGAGGCTGTCTAAGAGTTTGTCTAGTTTTTATCATGGGAGAGACTGATTCTTGCCAACTGGTGTGTGGAGCTGGGTCTTGGCCATCTGGTGAGCTGGGATGTGTCAAGGATTGTGTTTACTGGACAACTTCATGCTCAGAAAGACTTTAAGCAGTGTGTCTGCTGATGGATAGCTTTATGTACCCACTCTGTTGGTTATTTGGTGTGATGCAACCTAGTACTGGAGTCTATAGGTTGAAGGGTGAGATCAGACCTTGGTGAGAAAATTTCAGCCTCCAGGAAAGCTAAAACAAAAAGAGCTCTCCCCAGAATTACAACTGCCAGTTTCTTTGTTTCTGCAGTGAGACACAGCTTTCCCTAAATCTTCAGGAGACCCTCAAATAATATCATACAGCTCTGTTTCAGGCTTTTATAATGTTTCTGATTTTTGTTCACTGCATACTGGTGTACATGAGGCCTTTTATTCACCCTGCAATAGTGGACTTTTCTGTTTCTCCCAGTTCTATGGAATTCCTGTGATCAATCCCTGTTGGACTTCAAAACCGGTTTCTTTAGGGATCCTCCTCTTGCTTTCAGTGCCCCCAGGCTGGGGAGCTTCATGTGGGACTCAGAACTTTCATCTATGGGAGAAAGCCTGCTATATTTATTTTCTAGTTTGTGGGTCACCAACCCAGTGCCTATGAGTTTTGATTTCATTAT
Source organism: Bos grunniens (assembly GCF_055505025.1). Lineage (NCBI taxonomy): Eukaryota > Metazoa > Chordata > Mammalia > Artiodactyla > Bovidae > Bos > Bos grunniens. The sequence goes on along the minus strand of NC_141176.1, from coordinate 1,317,284 downwards.
GATTGCACACCTCTTATCATCTTGATGTGGCTTCTTTTCTTTTAAATTTATTTATTTTAATTGGAACGGTATTACTTTATAATATTATGGTGTTTTTTCCCATATATTGACATGAATCAGCCATTGGTGCCCATGTGTTCCCCCAATCCTGAACGCCACTCCCATCTTCCTCACCACCCCATCCCTCTGGGTTGTCCCAAAGCACTGACTTTGAGTGCCCTGCTTCATGCATCGAATTGGCACTGGTCATCTATTTTACATATGGTAATATACATGCTTCAGTGTCGTTCTCTCAAATCAACCAACCCTCGCCTTCTCTCACAGAGTCCAAAAATCTTTTCTTTACATCTGTGTCTCTTTTGCTGTCTTGTATATAGGATTCTCATTACCATCTTTCTAAATTACATATATATTTGTTAGTATACTGTATTCATGTTTCTTTTTCTGACTACTTCACTTTGTATATTAGGCTACAGTTTCATCGACCTCATTAAAACTTACTCAAATGCATTCTTTTTTATAGCTGAGTAATATTCCATTGTATATATGTACCACAACTTCCTTGTCTATTCATCTGCCGATGGACATATAGGCTGCTTCCATGTCCTAGCTATTGTAAACAGTGCTCCAATGAACATTGGGGCACATGTGTCTCTTTCAGTTCTGGTTTCCTCAGTGTATATGCCCAGCAGTGGAATTGCTGAGTCATATGGCAGGTTTTTTTTCTAGGTTTTTTAAGGAGTCTCCATATTGTTCTCCATAGTGGCTGTACCAGTTTGCATTCCCAATAACAGTATAAGAAGGTTCCCTCTTCTCTACACCCTCTCCAGCATTTACTGTTTGCAGATTTTTTGATGATGGACATTTTCACTGGCATGAGATGATACCTCATTGTGGTTTTGATTTGCATTTCAGTAATAGTGATGTTGAGCATTTTTTCATGTGTTTATTAGCCATCTGTATGTTTTCTTTGGATAAATGTCTTTTTAGGTCTTTTTCTCACTTTTTAATTGGGCTGTTTGCTTTTCTGGTATTGAGTTGTATGAGCTGCTTGTATATTTTGGAAATTAATTTGTTGTCATTTGCTATTATTTTATCCCATTCTGAGAGTTGTCTGTTCGCCTTGTTTGTACTTTCCTTTGCTGTCCAAAAGCTTTTAATTAGGTCCCACTTGTTTATTTTTGCTTTCCATTACTCTAGGAGGATATTGCCTGAAGAATCCCATGGACGGAGGAGCCTCATAGGCTGCAGTCCATGGGGTCCCTAAGAGTCGGATGTGACTGAGCGACTTCACTTTCACTTTTCACTTTCATGCATTGGAGAAGCAAATGGCAACCCACTCCAGTGTTCTTGCCTGGAGAATCCCAGGGGCAGCAGAGCCTGGTGGGCTGCCGTCTATGGGGTGGCACAGAGTCGGGCATGACTGAAGCGACTTAGCAGCAGCAGCAGTAGGAGGAGGATTATAGAAGATCTTGCTTTGATTTATGTCAATGAGTGTTCTGCCTATGTTTTCCTCTAAAATTTTTATAACTTGTGCCTCACATTTGGTTTGTTAATCCAGTTTGAGTTTATCTTCATATATGGCATTAGGAAGTGTCTAATTTCATTCTTTTGCATGTAGCTGTCCAGTTTTCCCAGGACCACTTATTGAAGAGGCTATATGCCCCATTGTATATTTTTGCCTCCTTATGTATTGAAGTGTTCTTATCTTGGGTGCATAAATATTTACAATTGTTATGTCTTTTTGGATTGACCCCTTGATCATTATTTAGAGTCCTTCTTTGTCTCTTATGATATTCTTTATTTTAAAGTCTATTTTATCTGAAATAAGGATTGCCACTCCAGCTTTTTGGTTTCCATCCACATGGAATATCTTTTTCTATCCTTTTACTTTCTGTTTGGATGTGTCTCTAGGTCTGAAGTGGGTCTCTTGTAGGCAGCATATATATGGGTCCCGTTTTTGTATCCATTCAGTCAATCTGTATCCTTTGGTTGGTGCACTTAACCTCCATTTACATGTAATGTAATTATTGATACATATATTTCTATTGGCATTTTCTTGATTGTCTTGTGTTTGTTTTTGTAGGCCTTTCCCTTGTCTTGTGTCTACTGGCTATGTAAATCCCCTTAGTATTTATTGAAAAGCTGGTTTGGTGATGCCGAATTCTCTTAACATCTTCTTGTCTGTATAGCTATTGATTTCTTAATCAACTTTGAATAAGATCATTTCCAGGTATAGTATCTTGGTTGTAGATTTTCCTCTTTCATTACTTTAAATATATCTTGCCATTCCCTTCCGGCCTGCAGAGATTCTGCTGAAATATCTGCTGTTAGTTGTATGGGTTTTCCCTGCTATGTTACTTGTTTCTTTTCCCTTACTGATTTTAATATTATTTCTTTGTGATTAATCTCTGTTAGTTTGATTAATATGTGTCTTGATGTGTTTCTCCTTGGGTTTATCCTGTATGGGACTCTCTGCCCTTCATGGACTTGAATGACTCTTTCCTTTCCCATATTGGGGAAGTTTTCAACTCTAGCTTCTTTAAAAACTTTCTCAGTGCCTTTCTTTCTTCTTCTTCTGGGGCCCCTTTTACTCGAATGTTGGTGCTTTTAATATTGCGCCAAGTGTCTCTGAGGCTATCCTCAATACTTTTCATTCTTTTCCCTTTATTCTGCTCTACAGCAGTTATTTCCACCATTCTATCTTCCAGGTCACTTATCCATTCCTCTGACTCAGTTATTCTGCTATTGGTTCCTTCTAGAGTATTCTTCAATTCAGTAATTATGCTATTCATCTCTGTTTGCTTATTCTTTATTTCTTCTATGTTCTTGGTGACTGTATATATTGTGTTAAACGTTTCTTGCAATTTCTCCATTCTATTCTCAAGTCTTCAGAGTATCTTTACTATCTTTATTTTGAATTATCTTTCAGGGAGACTGCTTATTTCTTCTTCATTTGTTTGTTCTTATGAGTTTCTACCTTGCTCTTTCATTTGTACTGTGTTTTTCTGTCTTTTCATCATTTTTCCTTCTAACTTACTCCACTTGAGATCTCCTTTCCCCCAGGCTTTAGGGTTGTATTCCTCTTCCTTTTAGTTTTTGCCCTTGGAGGGAAACGTTTGTTTAGTGGTTTGTGACAGTTTCTTGTTAGGGGTGATTTTTGCCTATGGTCTAGTGCTAGGAGATCAAGCAGATCAAACTTAATTAAGCAGATCAAGATAACTACAGAAATAATGGGACATAGACACACACTTTCACAGTTTTAACCAAAGTATTATAAAGAAAAGAGTACAGGAGATTGACTTGGCCAACAAGGACAACCAAAAGTGATATCAGCCAATTAAAAAGAGCTGGCTAATTCTTAAAGTGGAAAGCTGAGCCTGAGCACAGGGCCATCTGGGGAATACAGCAAAGAAAGCTCATCTTTTTTCACTTACTAGGTGAAAAAAGAAAGAATGAAGGAAAAGGGGGAGAAGAAAATAAGAAAGGAACAAAAAGAAGAGAAGGGAGGGAAAAGAGAAAAGTAGGGGGTGGAAAAGAGTGTGAAAAAAAGAGAGAAAAGAAAAAATAGAAAAGCAAAATTAAATAGATGTATGTGGAAATGATTTATATATATTCAGGAATAGCTGCAGCCAATGAAGAACTACAGGAAAAGCAGTTGAATATATAAAAAACCAAATCGAAAAACTTATCAAAAACAAGGTGAAAAAGAGAAAAAAAGACCTTAAAATTATATATATATATATATATATATATATATATATATATCAAGAAAAGTAAAGTAGAAAATGCCACAGCACTGCAAAAGGCTAATGTGAAGCTGTAAATATGTAGGGTAAATAAACAGTGTCATTTACAAGAAAAAAGAAATCTTTAAGTTATTATTATTATTATTTCTATTAACAAGAAAAGCAAAGAGAAAAACTCCACAGCACCATGAATGACTAATGTGAAGATGGAAATATGTAGTAGGAATAAACAGTGTAATTTATAAGAAAATAATAATAAAAAAAAGTTCTCAAGGTCGTAGTTCTTCTTGGTTGTGGAGTCTGTCCCCTCAGATGGGGTTGGGTTTGTGTCTTGTGATGTTTTCCAGGTTGGGGGAGCTTGTACTTGTTCTGGTTGATGGAACTGGATCCCGTCTCTCTTAGGGGCAGTGCAGTGTCTAGTAGTAGGTTTTGACAGTGTCCATGGGTTCATGGGTTCAGTATTCCTTTGGGAAGTCCTCTGGCCTTGGCAGTGTTAGATGCATCTTTTTCACAGCCGCTTCAAAGTGGCCCTCCCAGCATGTCTTCACTGCCACCAGCCCCCTGCCTGTCCCTGGGATCATTGCCAGTGCTTCTGTTCCCCTGTGGTGCCCTGCATGCCTGGCTGAATCTTGCTACGTAGGAGCTTGTGTGGATCTCTCCTGTGTCCTTTGCCTCAGGGACACGTGTGTGAGCTTCCCTCAGGCCCCTGAGCTCGCTCTCTGTGTCACACAAGTGCATTTTGTGCATTTGTTTGGCTCCCAAGCTTGCCCTCTGCTTGGCGGGGTCTGTGTTCACTTGTCTTGGCTCCCGTGCCTGCCTTCTGGGGCGCAGGCTGGTGTGCACTTGTCTAGGCTCCTCAGTCCCGCCCTCTGCTTCGCGGGGCTGGTGTGCACTTTAATTTTGGCTCCCCAGGACTGCCCTCTGTGTCACAGGGCTGGTGTGCTCGTGTTTTGGCACTCCTGCCTGCACTCTGCGTCCCAGGGTTTGTGTGCACTTGTTTTTTTCTCACCAGTCTGCCCTCCTTGCCGTGGGGCTTACGTGTTCTTCCTTCAGCTCCCAGGCCCACCCTCTGTGCACTGCCCAAGTTTGTATGCCTCCCCTCTCTGTGTGCATCCGGGCCCACCTTTTGTGCTGTGAGGGTTGTGTGCACTTCAGGGATTTGTATGCCCACTCTCACTTGGCTGGCCAGGTTTGCCCTCTGTGCCACAAGTGTCATGTGAGCTGGAGAAGTTTACAAGGCTCTCAATTCCCTGAGTGTGCGGTATGGTCAAGGCCACAGATACTGAGCTGTTAAAAGTCTGAAAAGTATAATCTTTTCTGTTTTCTGCCCTCTAAGTCTCTGTTTTACCTGGTTTTCTGACTCTGCAACTCCCTCTTGGGCCTACCTGTACGGGAGCTTCCCAGTGCAGGGAACTCCTCCTGTTTCAGAACTCACTCCCTCCCTCAGGGCACAAATTCCTGCCCAGGAGTTCTCTGTCTTCACGCTTTTTATGTCACCCTCCTTTCAGGAACTGGCTTCTCTCCAAAGAAGTTCCAGGTTTTGGGGACCATTCTCATCAACAGTTCAGTTCAGTCAAGCAGTCGTGTCTGATTCTTTGTGACTCTATAGCTCAGTTCAGTTTAGTTCAGTCACTCAGTCGTGTCCGACTGTTTGCGACCCCATGAATCACAGTACGCCAGGCCTCCAAGTCCATCGCCATCTCCCGGAGTTCACTCAACTCATGTCCATCGAGTCGGTGATGCCATCCAGCCATCTCATCCTTTGTCGTCCCCTTCTCCTCCTGCCCCCAATCCCTCCCAGCATCAGAGTCTTTTCCAATGAGTCCACTCCTCGCATGAGGTGGCCAAAGTACTGGAGTTTCAGCTTTAGCATCAGTCCTTCCAAAGAAATCCCAGGGCTGATCTCCTTTAGAATGGACTGGTTGGATCTCCTTGCAGTCCAATGGACTCTCAAGAGTCTTCTCCAACACCCAGTTCAAAAACATTAATTCTATGGCAATCAGCCTTCTTCACAGTCCAACTCTCACATCCATACATAACCACTGGAAAAACCATAGCCTTGACTAGACGGACCTTTGTTGGCAAAGTAATGTCTCTGCTTTTGAATATGCTATCTAGGTTGGTCATAACTTTTCTTCCAAGGGGTAAGCGTCTTTTAATTTCATGGCTGCAGTCACCATCTGCAGTGATTTTGGAGCCCAAAAAGATAAAGTGTGACACTATCCACTGTTTCCCCATCTATTTACCATAAAGTGATGGGATCAATTGCCATGATCTTCATTTTCTGAATGTTGAGCTTTAAGCAAACATTTTCACTCTCCTCTTTCGCTTTCATCAAGAGGCTTTTTAGTTCCTCTTCATTTTCTGCCATAGGGGTGGTGTCATCTGCATATCTGAGGTTATTGATATTTCTCCCGGCAATCTTAATTCCAGCTTGTGCTTCTTCCAGCCAAGAGTTTCTCATGATGTACTCTGCATATAAGTTAAAGAAGCAGGGTGACAATATAAAGCCTTGACGTACTCCTTTTCCTATTTGGAACCAGTCTGTTGTTCCATGTCCAGTTCTAACTGTTGCTTCCTGACCTGCATATAGGTTTCTCAAGAGGCAGGTCAGGTAGTCTGGTATTCTCATCTCTTTCAGAATTTTCCACAGTTTATTGTGATCCACACAGTGAAAGGCTTTGGCATAGTCAATAAAGCAGAAATAGATGTTTTTCTGGATCTCTCTTGCGTTTTCCAGGATCCAGTGGATGTTGGCAATTTGATCTCTGGTTCCTCTACCTTTTCTAAAACCAGCTTGAACAACTGGAAGTTCATGGTTCACGTATTGTTGAAGCCTGTCTTGGAGAAATTGACCATTACTTTACGAGCATGTGAGTAGAGTGCGATTGTGTGATAGTTTGAGCATTCTTTGGCATTGCCTTTCTTTGGGATTGGAATGAAAACTGACCATTTCCAGTCCTGTGACCACTGCTGAGTTTTCCAAATTTGCTTGCATATTGAGTGCAGCACTTTTACAGCATCATCCTTCAGTATTTGAAATAGCTCAACTGGAATTCCATCATGTCCACTAGCTTTGTTTGTAGTGATGCTTTTAAGCCCACTTGACTTCACATTCCAGGATGTCTGGCTCTAGGTCAGTGATCACACCATCGTGATTATCTGGGTCGTGAAGATCCTTTTTGTACAGTTCTTCTATGTATCCTTGCCATCTCTTCTTAATATCTTCTGCTTCTGTTAGGTCCATACCATTTCTGTCCTTTATCGAGCCCATCTTTGCATGAAATATTCCTTTGGTATCTCTGATTTTCTTGATAGATCCCTAGTCTTTCCCATTCTGTTGTTTTCCTTTATTTCTTTGCATTGATCGCTGAGGAAGGCTTTCATATCTCTTCTTGCTATTCTTTGGAACTCTGCATTCAGATGTTTATATCTTTCCTTTTCTCCTTTGCTTTTCACTTCTCTTCTTTTCACAGCTATTTGTAAGGCCTCCCCAGACAGCCATTTTACTTTTTTGCATTTCTTTTCCATGGGGATGGTCTTCATCCCTGTCTCCTATACAATGTCATGAACCTCCGTCCATAGTTCATCAAGCACTCTATCTATCAGATGTAGTCCCTTAAGTCTATTTCTCACTTCTGGTGTATAATCATAAGTGATTTGCTGTAGGTCATACCTGAATGATCTAGTGATTGTCCTTATTTTCTTCAATTTCAGTCTGAATTTGGCAATAAGGAGCTCATGATCTGAGCCACAGTCAGCTCCTGGTCTTGTTTTTGTTGACTGTATAGAGTTTCTCCGTCTTTGGCTGCAAAGAATATAGTCAATCTGATTTTGGTGTTGACCATCTGGTGATGTCCATGTGTAGAGTCTTCTCTTGTGTTGTTGGAAGAGGCTGTTTGCTTTGACCAGTGCATTCTCTAGGCAAAATTCTATTAACCTTTGTCCTGCTTCATTCCATACTCCAAGGCCAAATTTGCCTGTTACTCCAGGTGTTTCTTGACTTCCTACTTTTGCATTCCAGTCCCCTATAAAGAAAAGGACATCTTTTTTGGGTGTTAGTTCTAAAAGTTCTTGTAGATCTTCATAGAACTGTTCAACTTCAGCTTCTTCAGCGTTACTAGTTGGGGCATAAACTTGGATTACTGTGATATTGAGTGGTTTGCCTTGGAAATGAACAGAGATCATTCTGTCATTTTTGAGATTGCATCCAAGTACTGCATATTGGACTCTTTTGTTGACCATGATGGCCACTCCATTTCTTCTGAGGGATCCCTGCCCGCAGTAGTAGATATAATGGTCATCTGAGTTAAATTCACCCATTCCAGTCCATTTCAGTTCACTGATTTCTAGAATGTCGACATTCACTCTTGCCATCTCTTGTTTGACCACTTCCAATTTGCCTTGATTCATGGACCTGACATTCCAGGTTCCTATGCAATATTGCTCTTTACAGCATCGGACCTTGCTTCTATCACCAGTCACATCCACAACTGGGTATTATTTTTGCTTTGGTTTCATCCCTTCATTATTTCTGGAGTTATTTCTCCAGTGATCTCCAGTAGCACTGGGCACCTACTGACCTGGGGAATTCCTCTTTCAGTATCCTATCATTTTGCCTTTTCATACTGTTCATGGGATTCTCAAGGCAAGAATACTGAAGTGGTTTGTCATTCCCTTCTCCAGTGGACTACATTGTATCAGACCGCTCCATCATGCCCACCTGTCTTGGGTGGCCCCACAGGGCATGACTTAGTTTCATTGAGTTAGACAAGGCTGTAGTCCTAGTGTGATTAATTTGACTAGGTTTCTGTGATTATGGTTTCACTGTGTCTGCCCTCTGATGTCCTCTTGCAACACCTACCATCTTACTTGGGTTTCTCTTACCCTGGACGTGGGGTATCTCTTCATGGCTGCTCTAGAAAAGCACAGCTGCTGCTACTTATCTTGGACGAGGAGTATCTCCTCACCACTGCCCCTCCCGACCCTGAATGTGGAATAGCTCCTCTAGGCCCTCCTGTGCCCAAGTAGCCACCGCTCCTTGGATGTGGAGTTGCTCCTCCCAGCCATCATCCCTGGCCTCGGGCCTGGGGCAGCTCCTCCTGGCCACTGCCCCTGACCTCGGACACGTGGTAGCTCCTCTCAGCTGCCACCCCTGACCTCGGACGTGGGGTAGCTCCTCTCGGCCATGCTCTGTGCACTGTTGCACTAATTATTAGATAAATGCAAATAAAAACTAAAATGACATGCCACCTCACAACAGCCAGAATGGCAATCATCAAAAATCTCACAACCAATAAATTCTGGAGAAGATGTGGGGAGAAGGGAACCCTCTTGCACTGTAGGTGAGAATGTAAATTGATTAGCCACTATGGAGAATAGTATGGTGATTCCTTAAAAAAACTAGGATTAAAATTACCATATTACCCAGCAATCCCTCGACTAGGCATGTACCCTGAGAAAACATTAATTGAAAAAGCCACATGAACCCAAAGGTTCATAGCAGTACTGTTACAATAGTTAGGACATGGAAGAAACCTAAATGACCATTGACAGATATGGTACATACATACAATGGAATATTACTCAGCCATAAAAAAAGAACAAATTTGAGTCAATTCTAGTGAGGTGGATGAATCTAGAACCTGTTATACAACGTGAAGTAAGTAAGAAAAACAAAAATATATATCATATGTCAATGCATATATATGGGATCTAACAGACCTAGCAGAAGCAGAAGAGATAAGAATACACAAAGAACTATAAAAAATGGTTTTAATGACCCATATAGCAATGATAAAACCAGTCAATCCTAAAGAAAATCCATTCTGAACATTCATTGGAAGGACTGATGCTGAAGCTGAAGCACCAATACTTTGGCCATCAGATGTGAAGAACTGACTCCATGGAAAAGACCTTGATGCTAGGAAAGATTGAAGGCAGGAGGAGAAAGGGATGACAGAGGATGAGATAGTTGGATGGCATCACTGACTAAATGGACACGAGGTTGAGTAAGCTCCAGGACTTGGTGATGGACAGGGAAGCCTGGTGCGCTGCAGTCCATGGGGTCACAAAGACTCAGGCATTCAGTTCAGTCTCTCAGCCAGGTCTGACTCTTTGAGACCCCATGAACCACAGCATGCCAGGCCTCCCTGTCCATCACCAACTCCAAGAGTCCACCCAAACCCATGTCCATTGAGTTGGTGATGCCATCCAACCATCTTATCCTCTGTCGTCCCCTTCTCCTCCTGCCCCTAATCTCTCCTAGAATCAGGGTCTTTTCCAATGAGTCAACTCTTTGCATGAGATAGCCAAAGTACTGGAGTTTCAGCTTTAGCATCAGTCCTTCCAATTAACACCCAGGACTGATCTCCTTTAGGATGAACTGGTTGGATCTTCTTGCAGTCCAGGGGACTGTCAAGAGTCTTCTCCAACACCACAGTTCAAAAGCATCAATTCTTCGACCCTCAGCTTTCTTTATAGTCCAACTCTCATATCCATACATGACCACTGGAAAAGCCTTAGCCTTGACTAGATGGAACTTTTTTTGACAAAGTAATGTCTCTGCTTTTTAACATGCTATCTAGGTTGGTCATAACTTTCCTTCCAAGGAATAAGTGTCTTTTAACTTCATGGCTGCAGTCACCATCTGCAGTGATTTTGGAGCCCAGAAAAATAAAGTTAGCCACTGCTTCCACTGTTTCCCATCTATTTGCCATGAAGTGATGGGACTGATTGCCGTGATGTTCATTTTTTGAATGTTGAGCTTTAAGCCAACTTTTTCACTCTCCTCTTTCACTCTCATCAAGAGACTCTTTATTTTTTTCTTCACTTTCTGCTATAAGGGTAGTGTCATCTGCATACCTGAGGTTATTGATGTTTCTCCTGGCAATCTTGATGCCAGCTTGTACTTGTTCCAGCCAAGAGTTTCTCATGATGTACTCTGCATAGAAGTTAAAGAAGCAGGGTGACAATATACAGCCTTGACGTACTCCTTTTCCTATTTGGAACCAGTCTGTTGTTCCATGTCCAGTTCTAACTGATGCTTCCTGACTTGCCTACAGGTTTCTCAAGAGGCAGGTCAGGTGGTCTGGTATTCCCATCTCTTTCAGAATTTTCCACAGTTTATTGTGATCCACACAGTGAAAGGCTTTGACATAGTCAATAAAGCAGACATAGATGTTTTTCTGGAACTCTCTTAGACTCGGACATTACTGAGCTACTAAACTGAACTGATAGCAATCATGGTGGAGTCACTCACCTATAGCCAGACATCCTGGAGTGTGAAGTCAAGTGGGACACAGGAAGCATTACTATGAACAAGGGTAGTGGAGGTGATGAAATTCCAGCTGAACTATTTAAAATTCTAAATGATGATGCTATCAAATTGCTACACTCAGTATGTCAGTCAATTTGGAAAATGTAGCAGTGGCCACTAGACTGGAAAATATGTTTTCCATTGTAATTACAAAGAAAAGCAATGCCAAAGAATGTTCAAAATACTATACATTGTGCTTATTTCACATGCTAGCAAGGCAGTGTTCAAAATCTTTCTAGTAGTACATGAACAGAAAACTTCTAGATCTACAATCTGGGATTAGAAAAGACAGAGGAACCAGAGATCAAATTGCCAAAAATCTTGGATCATACAGAAAGCAAAGAAATTCCAGAAAAAAACATCTATTTCTGTTTCATTGACTATGCCAAAGCCTTTGACTGTGTGGGTCACAACAAACTATGGAAAATTTCTAAAAAGGTGGAATACCAGACCACCTCCTTTGCCTCCTGAGAAACCTGTATGCAGGTCATGAAGCAATGATTACAACAGTACAAGGAACAATGGATTGGTTCAAAATGGGGAAAATAATGTGATAAGGCTGTATATTGTCATCCTATTTATTTAACTTATATGCAGAGTACATCATTCAAAATAGCAGGCTGGATTAATCACATGCTGGAATCGAGATTGCTCAGAGAAATACTGACAGTCCCAAATATGCAGATGATATCTTTCTAATGGCAAAAAGTGAAGAGGAACTAAATAGCCTCCTGAAGATTGTGAAAGAGGAGAGTTAAAAGCTGGCTTAAAATTCAACATTCAAAACACTAAGATCATGGCATCCAGTCCCATTACTTCGTGGCAAATAGAAGGGGAAAAAATGGAACCAGTGGACAGATTTTATTTTCTTGGGCTCTAAAATCACTGGGGATGGTGACTATAGCCATGAAATTTAAAGATGCTTGCTTCTTGAAAGGAAAGCTATGACAAGCCTAAATAGCTTATTAAAAAGCAGAGATATCACTTTGCCAACAAAAGCCATATAGTCTAAGCTATGGTTTTTCTAGAAGTCATGTGCAGATGTGAGAGTCAGAACATAAACAAAGTTGAGTGCTGAAGAACTGATGCTTTTGAATTGTGGTGCTAGAGAAGACTCTTGAGAGTCCCGTGGACATCATGGAGATCAAAGCAGTCAATCCTAAAGGAAATAAACCCTGAATATTCATTGGAAGGACTGATACTGAAGCTGTTCCAATATTTTGGCCACCTGATGCAAAGAGCCAACTCATTGTAAAAGACCCTGATGCTGGGAAAATTTGAAGGCAGGAGGAGAATGGGAAGAAGAGGATGAGATGGTTAAATAGTATCACCAACTCAAGGGATAAATTTGAACACATCTGGAGATATAGTTAAGGGCAGGAGAGCCTGGTGTGCTGCAGTCATTGCAGTTGCAAAGAGTCAGACACAACAACTGAATAACAATAGCAAAATGAAATCTAGAAAAATGGCATTGATGAACCTGGTTGCTGGGAAGAAATGGGACATAAATATAGAGAATGGACTTGTGGACACAGTGGAGGAAGGAAAGAGTGGTACATACAGATAAAGTAGCATCAATATGTATACTCTACCAAGTGTAAAATAGATAGCTGCTCAGAAGTTGCTATGTAACATAAGAAGTCCCACTTTGTGCTCTGAGATGACCTAGAGTGATGGGATGTGGGGATTAGAGGAAGGCTCAAGAGGTAGGTGATAAGTGCATAATTATGGCTGATTTGCATTGTGTATGGCAGAAACCAACACAGCATTGTAAAACAATTTTTTGCAATTAAAAAATAAGTTAAAAAATAAGCTATAAATGGAGTTACCATATAACCCTGCAGTCCCACTCCTGGGCATATATCCAGAGAAAAACATGACTAAAAAGGATACACTCATCTCAATGTTCATTGCAGCACTGTTTAAAATAGCCAAGGCCACCTAAATGCCTATCAACAGAGGAATTGATAAAGATGATGTGTTAACATATATACAATGTAATGTTACTCAACTGTTAAAAATAATTAAATAATGTAGTTTTCAGCTACATGGATGGACCCAGAAATTGTCATGCTGAGTGAAGTTAGAGAAGGTGAAATATTGTATAACATCCCTTATATGGGGAATCTAAAAAGAAATCATACAAATGAACTTAGCAAACTGAAAAAGACTCATAGTCTTAGAGAACAAAATAAACAAACTTACTGTTGCCAGAGTGAAGGATGGTAGGGATAGTTAGGGAGTTTGGGACGGATGTGTACACAATGCTATATTTAAAATGCAAAACCAACAAGGACCTACTGTATAGCCCATGGAACTCTGCTCAATGTTATGTGTTAGCCTACATGGGTGGAGAAGGCAATGGCACCCCACTCCAGTACTCTTGCCTGGAAAATCCTGTAGATGGAGGAGGCTGGTGGGCTGCAGTCCATGGGGTCGCTAAGAGTTGGACACGACTGAGCGACTTCACTTTCACTTTTCACTTTCATGCATTGGAGAAGGAAATGGCAACCCACTCCAATTTTCTTGCTTGGAGAATCCCAGGGACGGGGGAGCCTGGTGGGCTGCCGTCTATGGGGTCGCACAGAGTCGGACATGACTGAAGCGACTTAGCAGCAGCAGCAGCAGCAGCTTGCCTGGGAAGGGAGTTTGAGGGAGAATGGAAACATATATATCTATGGCTAACTCCCTTCGGAAGAAGCACAAGCTGGAATCAAGATTGTCCAGAGAAATATCGATAAACTCAGATATACAGATGACACCACCCTTATGGCAGAAAGTGCAGAGGAACTAAAAAGCCTCTTGATGAAAGTGAAAGAGGAGAGTGAAAAAGTTGGCTTAAAGGTCAACATTCAGAAAATGAAAATCATGGCATCTGGTCCCATCATTTCATGGGAAATAGATGGGGAAACAGTGGAAACAGTGTCAGACTTTATTTTGGGGGGCTCCAAAATCACTGCAGATGGTGACTGCAGCCATGAAATTAAAAGACGCTTACCCCTTGGAAGAAAAGTTATGACCAACCTAGATAGCATATTGAAAAGCAGAGACATTACTTTGCCAACAAAGGTCCCTCTAGTCAAGGCTATGGTTTTTCCAGTGGTTATGTATGGATATGAGATTTGGACTGTGAAGAAAGCTGAGCACCAAAGAATTGATGCTTTTGAACTGTGGTGTTGGAGAAGACTCTTGAGAGTCCCTTGGACTGCAAGGAGGTCCAACCAGTCCATCCTAAAGGAGATCAGCCCTGGGTGTTCATTGGAAGGACTGATGCTAAAGCTGAAACTCCAACACTTTGGCCACCTCATGAGAAGAGTTGACTCATTGGAAAAGACCCTGATTCTGGGAGGGATTGGGGGCAGGAGGAGAAGGGGACGAGAGAGGATGAGATGGCTGGATGGCATCACCGACTTGATGGACATGAGTTTGAGTGAACTCCGGGAGTTGGTGATGAACAGGGAGGCTTGGCCTGCTGCGATTCATGGGGTCACAAAGAGTCGGACACGACTGAGAGACTGAACTGAACTGAACTCCCTTCGATGTTCACCTGAAACTATCACAGCATTGTTTGTTAATCAGCTATACCTCAAAACAAAATAGAAATTAAAAAGATTGCAGTCACCTTCTATGGTGACAGATGGTTATTAGATTTATGTGGTGATCAATTTGCAATATATAGAAATGTTGTACACATGTGTGTGTTCAATTGCTCAGTTGTGTCTGACTCTTTGTGACACCCCTGGACTGTAGCCTGTCAGGCCCCTCTGTCTGAAATTGTCTAGTCCAGAATATTGGAGTGGGCTGCCATTTCCTCCTCCAGGATATCTTCTTGACCCAGGGATCTCCTTGCTTCTGCATTGGCAGGTGGATTCTTTACCACTAATCCATCTGGGAAGCCCATGTTGTACTCTGAAAGTGAAGGTTAGTCACACAGTAGTGTGTATCTTTTTGGGACCCCATGGAATGTAGCCTGCCAGGCTCCTCTGTCCATGGAATTCTCCAGGCAAGAGTACTAGAATGGGTTGCCATTTCCTTCCCGATGTTGTACACTAGAAACTAATATATTATTATACGTGTTCAGTTTAGTTCGATTGATCAGAAGTGTCCGACTCTTTATGACCATCCAAACATCTCATCTTCTGTGTCCCCTTCTTTTTCTGCCTTCAATCTTTCCCAGCATCTTTTCTAATGGGTCAGTCCTTCACATCAGGTAGCAAAAGTATTGGAGCTTCAGCTTCATCATCAATCCTTCCAATGAATATTCGGGACTGATTTCCTTTAAGATTGACTGTTTATTATATGTGTACTATGTTTTAACAAAAATTAGAAATGAATAAAAATAAGTTATGACATTACTTTATAAATCTCATCCTCTTTCTTACTGTTTTTAAGACTGATTTTGGAACTCTAGAAATATCTCATTCAGTCCTTCTGACTGTTGCATGGTAGTTTAAACTTCCACCATATTTTTATCTCCATTTCATAATAATGGAAAATGAGATTGCTTTTCCTTCACTAACACTTTCTTGGACAGTCCCTAAATATGTTTTGTGGTGTATCTCTGTTTCTGTATCCAGGACTGGAATTGATCATAGGTCACAGGTCTTAGTTCACACTGTATACACATACTGAATGTCACTAAATGTTTTGATTTCTGTCTTCAGTAACTACAATAGTTTGTTCTCCCATTCTCTCAGCTCATGAGAGTTCCAGTTTTCCTATATCAATACAAGCTCTTGATGTTACCTGAATTATTTTTCAATCTGAAGAATGTAAGTGAAAGTGAAGTCACTCAGTCCACTCTTTGCGACCCCATGGACTGTAGCCTACCAGGCTCCTTGTCCATGGCGTTTTCCAGGCAAGAGTACAGTAGTGGGCTGCCATTTCCTTCTCCAGGGGATCTCCCCTATCCAGGAATTGAACCCGGGTCTCCCACATTGTAGGCATACGCTTTACCATATGAACCACCAGGTAAGAATGTAAAGTAGTATGTTATCTTACTTAACATTTCTTAATTACTATTGGAGTTACACATTTATTGATTTGTTTTCATTTTTATTCATTTCCTACTGAGCTGTTTGTCTTTTTTGTTTGTTTGTTTGTTTGTTTTGCTGATTACCAGAAATTCCTTGTGGCTTTATATATTACTCAGAGGATATATACTTTATGATGAGCTTCCCAATCTCTCCTCAAGATCAACTCAAAGTGATGTAAGTTACTAACTAACTTTGTTTTGTTCTAATATAGTAATTCTACTGAACATTTTATTTCTCCACATACTTTTTAAAGCTTCTCTTTGGCTCACACTAGTCTGTAGCAGAGTTTTCTTTGTCATAATTATCTTTTCCCACATATGCCATGGAATATATATTCTTTTGGTGAGGGGGAGTATCTAAACTTAGCACTGAACAGCCAAATTCTAAATGTTCATATTTTTAAACAGTTCTTTACAAGGGCATTAATGCAAAGAGAAAAAATGAAAAAGGAGGATCTACTCTGCTCTAAAGTCCTTATCTTATTGTACTTTCCCCAATATCTTACTAGAATAAAACAGTCCTAACATGTCAATTACAATAATGTAATTGACATCATATCAGTTACAATCTTCTGGGCTTCCCTGATGCATCTGATGGTAAAGAATCTGCCTACAATGCTGGAGACCTGGGTTCGATCCCTGGGTCAGGGAGATCCCCTGGAGGAAGGAATGGCTATTCAGTATTCTTGCCTGGAGAATTCCATGGATAGGAGAGCCTGGTGAGCTCCAGTCCATGTGATCACAAAGAGTTGAACTTAACTGAGTGATTAACACACATTCTTGCTAATTTAATTTACCAAAAATCTCCCCAAACAGTTTTTAGTTTATTTGCCTAAATGTACTAGGCTTCATCTCCGTCTGGCATCGCTGCCACCTGTGAAGTATGTATTTCTAGTATGATGGCTTCAAAGTCATGTACTTTGCAGCTGGAGTTCCAGGTGACCTCCATAGAAGACTTGACATGTGTGTTTTTTTCCTTTTCTTCCATAGATAATTTGGAACTACTCAACAGAGAGCTTCTGGCTCTTATGATGCTTCAGCTGAGGGGAAAATCAAGTCCAGAATTTCAATTTTTTTTTTTTTTTTTTAGGTTTTGCTTCTAGTATATTTGAAAATGTGATCTTTTCACAATACAGCTTTCTTTGCTTTTGGTTTTATATCCTGTACTTTATATATTAATGTTCCACAAATGGTCTTAAATTAATTAAAATTCTTGAAAATAGAAAGCATTTTTAATGACTCTCACATATTAGTATAAACCATATGAAATATCTTACATATTACATGCATCATATGAAATTGCTGTTTTGGACTCAAATATGTTCAAACACAAGCAATTCCATTCTATGTGTCTCCGTTTGTAAAATAAAACACAGTATTTTGAATATATATTGATTAGGGGGCTTGAATGGCTTACCGATATGTATATACATAGTAAATTATGCATAAGTACTTGCTTGATACCAGGTTTTTGATTCAAATGGAGAATAGGAGCACCTCAACAAAACTGCAGTTAGAATTAATTAGCAGAACTATTTAAAGCAGCCTAAACTGAATTTATAAGCATGGAATGTTGAGGTACTTAGTTGTATATAACTATTAATTTATGTTATTTTACGATAAATAACATATGATATGTTGAAAGAGAGAGAGACAGTTTCTTCCATTATGGCATATGAGAAAACACAGTTAACTCTTTAATAAAGTAATTAGCCTCAAATTAAAATAAATAAATTTATATTAAAAAATAAAATAGAATTTATATTTAAATTATACTCTTCTTTTGAAGAACCTTTTCCAATAAAGACAACTGATTTTTAATTACTATTTGTAAAAATCTATCTCAATGCTTGGCATTCTAGATATAAAGCAGCTCAATTGGAGGATTAATTCCAAGTTAATGAGCTCATTTTCTTTTCCTAACTTGCAGAAAAGAGCAATAAATAAGAGCTCTATAATAGAAATGGGACAAACTGTGCAGTCCATAGAATTTTAGAATTGCGAGGCAACTTCAGAGATTTTCTAGGTCATTTCTCCCATTCCTCAGATTAGAAAACTGAAGTTTAATTAACTGTTAAGTTTGGTGCAGTAGGAGCAGTGTGTGTGCTAAATTGCTTCAGTTTTTCTGACTCTTTGCGACCCTATGGACAGTAGCCTGCCAGGTTCCTCTGTCCACTGGATTCTCCAAACAGGAACACTGGAGTGGGTTGCTATGTTCCCCTCCAGAGGATCTTCCTGACCCGAGGACTGAAGCTCCTGCAGCTCCTGAATTGCAGGTGGATAGTTTACTGCTGAGCCACCAGGGAGGCGCAGTAGGAGCAGATTGGAGATAGTTAGCCAGGATGCTCAATTTCCTAATGTTCCTGTTATTAATGAGATTAAAATTCCCACTGTATTTTGCATTGTTTAAATGATTCCTCTTTGAATGAAGAACATGAACTGGAAGTAGGCATCTTCCAGACGCCTTATTTCAAAGCCTTTGTTATTTTCCTCCTCACTGGTTACAAAAACAGCACACTATCTATTCCTATTGGTTCCAATCTTGTCCTACTTCAACTGATTTTCTACATTATCAAAGGAATAACATTATCAAGACACAGATTTTTCAATTATTTCCCAATTTAAACATTTTCAGTGACTTTCAGGAGAAAACAGGCTCCTTAGCGTGACACCAGTTTTTTTTTTTGAATGGATATCTGCCCTCCGCTGTCATCAGTGCTTGATGCTTCCCCCTTAGATTGACAGTTCACAAGTCTGGCAACCTCTTATACACCTCAGTGCTTTTGCAAAGGCTATCACCTCTGTTGCACTGTTGCACCTCATTTTCATTAACACCATTCTCTCCCCTCAGAGCTATTTTCCTGGCAAGGGCAAGTCTGAACTAAAACACTCTGTCACAGTATTACTTCTTCCATAAGGCCTTCCCCAAGCAGTCCTCCACTTTGCCTTCCATGCACCCTGGGTTTCCCTTGACCCCAGCGTCTGTGATATTTATTATAATTCTTCACTATTGACTATCTCTTTCAGAGCTGGGATGTCTTTCACAATTGATTCCAGTAATTGGTACAATGTTTTGTCAGCTCTCAGACAGCTCTCACCACTTGCCATCAAGGATATTACACTTAACTTTCAGACCCCTCATTTGCATAAACAATAGAGAGAAGCCTTAGGCATGTATTCACATGTCACATGCTTTAGTGAAAGTTGAAAAAGTAATCTTTGTATTTTTTAAAGGAATTCTGCACTCTCAATTTTATATACCTCAGGCCCAACAAAACCTGGAACAACTGGTAAAATACTCAATAAATATCTATGGAATGATTAAATAAATATTCTTTCAACAATGTGTTATCTCCATTTTTCAACAGTGTGTAGTTTTATGTTAGTTTATTTTTAGATTTGTTTGCCTCATCTCATAAAAGAACTATACTTAGTTTCTGTCATATTCCAGGCAAATTATTGAGACGGTAACAGGCAGGAAGGCCAGGGGTCTCCAAACAGAGGAAATAGCCTGCAAGTGTCAGTCATTTTTATCTCTCTTAAGGGGCAGGAGGAAACAAACTAGCAATATTTTTTTCCTCTTCTATATGAATTTAAAAGGAGGTTTCTCTTAAAATGCTGTGTTGCCATAATGACACCTGGTTTCACCTGAAGTTAACTTCTCAAACCTAGAGATAACCAACGCCTTTTTCTTATGGAAATGTTTGTCTTAAGCTATGCTAATGTACTATGCATTTACCCCAAACTCTGTCTTCAAGTCGATTCCTCCTCTTGGCTCAGAACCTACTTGACAAACCAGTATGTTATACTCAGATATTTTTCCCCTAATCTATGTAAATGTCAGGCTTAATGAAGCACAAGTTGGAATCAAGATTGCCGGGAGAAATTATCAATAATCTCAGATACGCAGATGACACCATCCTTATGACAGAAAGTGAAGAGGAACTAAAGAGCTTCTTGATGAAAGTGAAAGAGGAGACTGAAAAAGCTGGCTTAAACTTCAACATTCCAAAAATGAAGATCATGGAATCTGGTCCCATCACTTGATGACAAATAGATGTGGGTAAATGGGAGCAGTGAGAGATTTTCTTGGGCTCCAAAATCACTGCAGATGGTGACTGCAGTCATGAAATTAAAAGACGCTTGCTCCTTGGAAGAAACGTTATGACCAAAGAGACAGTATATTAAAAAGCAGAGACATTGCTTTGCCAGCAAAGGTCTGTGTAGTCAAGGCTATGGTTTTGGCAGTAGTCATGTATGAATGTGAGAGTTGGACTATAAAGAAAGCTGAGTGCCAAAGAATTGATGCTTTCGAACTGTGGTGTTGAAGTTTACTCTTGAGAGTCCCTTGAACTGCAAGGAGATCTAACCAGTCCATCCTAAAGCAAATATGATTTGCTTTAGGATGAATATTCATTGGAAGGACTGATGCTGAAGCTGAAACTCCAATACTTTGGCCACCTGATGTGAAGAACTGACTCATTAGAGAGGATCCTGATGCTGGGAAAGATTGAAGGCAGAAGGAGAAGGGGACGACAGAGGATGAGATGGTTGGATGACATCACTGACTTGATGGATATGGGTTTGAGCAGGTCCAGGAGTTGGTGATGGACAGGGAAGCCTGGCATGCTGCAGTCCATGGGATCTCAAAGAATTGGACATGAATGAGTGACTGAACTGACTGATGAGAGTTGATGTAAAGGCAAAAGTAAATGGTGACCTTTTTTAAAAATTTGCTGGATAATGATGTCATTTATAGAGAGGAGAAAACAACAAATTGGAGAGGAATACCAGGATTTCTGTGAGATAAATCAGATGATGACATATCAAGTCTGACTCTAGATGGCAAAATTTAAAAAATTTTATAGAGAAAACAATCATAATAGCTATTTCAATTTTCTCTCAGTTGAGCCTATTCATCATATATCAAACAAAATATCCAGATAGGCAAATTTTGATGATTCTCTCTCTTTTCCAACTATTTTGTACTTTGTGATATTTAGCAGTAACTCCATTACAGTTCAGTCACAATATCTAACCATATCATGACCTCTTACATTCTCTCACTTTCCTTAATTTAAATCCAACACTGTGCCTTACTGATTCCAAGTTGCCTGTAATTTACACATGAGATAAGTGAAATTGGATTCTTAATACAGACCAGGAATACTATTGATAAGGAAAGAGCAGATGCATTCTAAAGCATTAGTGGGATACCAAGGAGAGCTATTATATAAAAATGCCAGGATGTTTATCTTTGAGTTTATCTTGAGCTAACTCTTTATACCAAATATTAGTTATCACATGCAGAATAAAAAAGTTGTGCCCCTTTCACTGAGAATGGGTATTTCTAATACAACACATTTATAAATGCATTCAGTTCAGTTCAGTCACTCAGTCATGTCCTACTCTTTGCGACCCCATTGACTGTAGCACACCAGGCCTCCATGTCCATCACCAACTCCCAGAGTATACTCAAATTCACTTCCATTGAGTCAGTGATGCCATCCAATCATATCATCCTCTGTTGTCGCCTTCTCCTCCCACTTTCAATCTTTCCCAGCATCAGGGTCTTTTCCAATGAGTCAGTTCTTCACATCATGTGGGCAAAGTATTGGAGTTTCAGCTTCAGCATCAGTCCTTCCAATGAAAATTCAGGACTGATTTCCTTCAGGATGGACTGGTTGGATCTTCTTGCAGTCCAAAGGACTCTCAAGAGTCTTCTCCAACACCACAGTTCAAAAGCATCAATTTTTCGGCACTCAGCTTTCTTTATAGTCCAACTCTCACATCGACACATGACTATTGCAAAAACCATCACTTTGACTAAATGGACCTTTGTTGACAAAATAATGTCTCTGCTTTTTAATATGCTGTCTAGTTTGGTCATAACTTTTCTTCCAAGGAGCAAGTGTCTTTTAATTTCATGGCTGCAGTCACCATCTGTGGTAATTTTGGAGCCCAAAACAATAAAGTCTGTCACTGTTTCCACTGTTTCCCAATCTTTTTGCCAAGAAGTGATGGGGCCAGATGACATGATCTTAGTTTTCTGAATGTTGAGTTTTAAGCTAACTTTTCACTCTCTTCTTTCACTTTCATCAAGAGGCTCTTTAGTTCTTCTTTGCTTTCTGCCATAAGGGTGGTGTCATCTGTATATCTGCGGTTATTGATAGTTCTCCTGGCAATCTTGCACAATCTCTCCAGCTTGTGCTTAATCCAGCCCAGCATTTATCATGATGTACACTGCATATAATTTAAATAATCAGGGTGACAATATACTGCCTTGACGTACTCCTTTTCCTATTTGGAACCAGTCTGTTGTTCCATGTCTGGTTCTAACTGTTACTTCTTGACCTGCATACAGATTTCTCAGGAGGCAGGTCAGGTGGTCTGGTATTCCCATCTCTTTAAGAATTTTCAACAATTTGTCATGATCTATGCTGTCAAAGGCTTTGGCGTAGTCAATAAAACAGATGTTTTTCTGGAGTTCTCTTGCTTTTTCCACATTTAGCAGATGTTGGCAATTTGATCTCTGGTTCCTATGCAAAAATTTACAAGCAACTCCTGCAGCTGAATTCCAGGAAAATAAATGACCCAATCAAAAAGTGTGCCAAAGAACTAAACAGACATTTCTCCAAAGAAGATATACAGATGGCTAACAAACACATGAAAAGATGCTCAACATCATTCATTATCAGAGAAATGCAAATCAAAACCACAATGAGGTACCATCTCATGCCAGTCAGAATGGCTGCTACCTAAAAGTCTACAAGCAATAAATTCTGGAGAGGGTGTGGAGAAAAGGGAACCCTCTTACACTGTTGGTGGGAATGTAAACTAGTATAGCCACTATGGAGAACAGTGTCGAGATTCCTTAAAAAAAAAAAAAAAACTGGAAATAGAGCTGCCATACTACCCAGCAATCCCACTGCTGGACATACATACTGAGGAAACCAGAACTGAAAGAGATACATGTACCCCAATGTTCCTCACAGCACTGTTTATAATAGCCAGGACATGGAAGCATCCTAGATATCCATCAGCAGATGAATGGATAAGAAAGCTGTGGTACATGTACACAATGGAATATTACTCAGCCATTAAAAAGAATACATTTGAATCAGTTCTAACGAGGTGGATGAACCTGGAGCCTATTATACAGAGTGAAGTAAGCCAGAAAGATAAACACCAATACAGTATACTAATGCATATATATGGAATTTAGAAAGATGGTAACGATGACCCTGTATGCGAGACAGCAAAAGAGACACAGATGTATAGAATAATCTTTTGGACTCTGTGGGAGAGGGCAAGGGTGGGATGATATGGGAGAAAGGCATTAAAACATGTAAATTTTCATATGTGAAATGAATCGCCAGTCCAGGTTCAATGCATGAGACAGGGTGCTCGGGGCTGGTGCACTGGGATGACCCAGAGGGATGGGACGGGCAGGGAGGTGGGAGTGGGGTTCAGGATGGGGAACTCATGTACACCCATGGTGGATCCATGTCAATGTATGGCAAAATCAGTACAATATCGTAAAGTAAAAAAGTTTAAAAAAATATACAAGTACATAATATATACAGCTTACTTGAACAGGTTTAAGAACAGTCTCTTTTAGGCATGCTACATAGCGGGTATAACATACCCACCAAACAGTAGCTTTGAGTCAAGAGTTAAGTTGATTATGAGAATGTCTACTGTATATGCACACTGCAGGAAATCAAAACATGGCAAACTATAAATCATTAACAAACCAGCATTTTAAGATAATAAAATTTATTATTAAATAATTTAAAATAAAAAGATTTAGGAAGAAAAAAATTAAAAAAAAATAAATCCAGCTTGAACATCTTGAAGTTCATGATTCACATACTGTTAAAAGAGTGGCTTGTAGGATTTTGAGCATTACTTTGCTAGCATGGCTAACACTATATAGCATGGGATTAACTTTAGCTCCAAATGTAAGAGGAGAGCATATGGCGTACAGAACCATGATTTTTGTTTACAAACTGGGGTGATGCCAATTGTTTTTGGTAGTCTTAAGACTAGTAGTCACTGAACATTCATTCTATTAAGGCCTTCTCTTACTCCTAGTTTCCACACCAGAGAATTATAAGATTGATGATAGAGAGTAGACTTAAATAATTTAAGGTATAATTGAATGTGCATGCATGTGTGCTAAGTCTCTTCAGCCTTGTGTACCACTTTGTGACCCTATGGACTGAAACCCACCAGTTTCCTCTGACCGTGGGATTCTCCCATGCAAGGATACTGGAGTGGGTTGCCATACCCTCCTACAGGGCCCTTCCTACCCAGGAATCCAACCTGGGTCTTTTGTAGCTCCTGCATGCATTGCAGGGTGATTCTTTACCTTTGAGCCACTGGGCAAGCCCTATAATCAAACACCAAGAATCAAACAAACAAACAAAAACAAATAAAAATAAAACTGACCCACATTCTTTAGTATTTAAATACAGAACTGAGAGCCAGAGGGGAACTCATCAGCTTCCTCTTCAGTCTTCCAGATAATTTGATATGATTGTTGACCAATTAGTATATGAAAACAAAGTTCATTTCATGTCTTAGATGGATGAATGGTTCCCTAATAGACAATGTCACTGTGTTGATCACAGGGAAAATAGATGTAACATAGCCAATTCAGAGTTACATCCAAGCGTAGATTTATTTTCATGATATGCATGGGAAGTCATCTCTCATATGCTTTTTATAGTTGTTTTATAGGTTTTTGACTTAAAGAAAAATGTACACATGAGAGCTGTGAGTTTAAATGTTATTCAGGGTCTTACTGAGGACTAAAGCCTGGGAAACAGTTGCTCAGTAAGCTCTGAGAAAACTGATCCAAAGAGGTAGGGGAGAAACCAATTTATATAAGATTTATATAAGTCAAGCACATATTATGGTAAAATATTATTGCTGATTATAAACAACAGATATATCAAGGTAATGATTGTAGTGCTTTCTTCTATAAGGAACAGTGTAAGAATCTGATGTCATTGAAAATCTCCTTGAGATGTGCATCTAACAACCTAAGGGCTTGTTTTTACCAAAGTGCCTCATGCTATTATCATCCTGCATCCTTTTCAGAGTATAATGTGGGTGGACAACCTCAGTGGGTTACAACTTAACCCTTCTTGAACTGTGTGGTGGACACTTTGCTCTTCTTTGTTGGTAAGTGGTAAACTTTGGGATCATTTTATGAGGTCTACCAAGAACTGATGGAAAATTAGCCTCACTTTTGGGCTCAACTTGAAGTTCAAGAATTTATGAGAGATTCCAGTAGTCATGTATGGATGTGAGAGTTGGACTATAAAGAAAGCTGAGTGCCAAAAAATTGATGCTTTTGAACTATCATGTTGGAGAAGACTCTTGAGAGTCCCTTGGACTGCAAGAAGATCCAGCCAGTCCATCCTAAAGCAAATCAGTCCTGAATTTTCATTGGAAGGACTGATGCTGAAGCTGAAACTCCAATATTTTGGCCACCTAATGAGAAGAATGGACTCATTGGAAAAGACCCTGATGCTGGGAAAGATTGAAGGCAGGGGGAGAAGGGGACAACAGAGGATAATATGGTTGGATAGCATCACCTACTCAGTGGACATCTGAATAAACTCCGGGAGTTGATGATGGACAGGGAGGTCTGGTGTGCTGCAGTCCATGGTGTTGCAAACAATTGGACACAACTGAGCGACTGAACTGAAGAAGTACTCACTAATCCTTCCCAGAAATCTTAACTCTATATTCAAAATGTGACACTGGTGATCATTTTGTTTACACATATAGTGTCATTTAATATAAAAAATATTTCTATGTTTTATCATTTTCTAAACTCTGTGGTCCCAGCAAACACCCTCTTCCAGCAACACAAGAGAAGACACTACACATGGACATCACCAGATGGTCAATACTGAAGTCAGACTGATTATATTCTTTGGAGCCAAAGATGGAGAAGTTCTTTGCAGTCAGCAAAAACAAGACCAGGAGCTGACTGTGGCTCAGATCATGAACTCCTTATTGCAAAATTCAGACTTAAATTGTAGAACGTAGGGAAAACCACTAGACCATTCAGGTATGACCTAAATCAAATTCCTTACAATATACAATGGAAGTAAAAGATTCAAGGAATTAGATCTGATAGATAGAATGCCTTAAAAATTATGGATGGAGGTTTGTGACACTGTACAGGAGGCAGTGACTAAGACCATCCCCAAGAAAAAGAAACACAAAAAAGCAAAATGGTTGTTGAGGAGGTCTTACAAATAGCTAAGAAAAGAAGAGAAGATAAAGGCAAAGGAGAAAGGGAAAGATATACCCATTTGAATGCAGGGTTCCAAAGAATAGCATGGAGAGATAAGAAAGCCTTCCTCAAGGATCAGTGCAGATAAATACAGGAGAAAGATAGAATGGGAAAGACTAGAGATCTCTTCAAGGAAATTAGAGATACCAAGGGAACATTTGAACATTTCATGCAAAGATGGGCACAATAAAGGACAGAAACGGTATAGAACTAACAGAAGCAGAAGGTATTAAGAACAGGTGGCAAGTATACACAGAAGAACTATAGAAAAAAGATCTTCATGACCCAGATAACCATGAGGGTGTGAACACTCACCTAGAGCCAGACATCCTGGAAAGCCAAGACAAGTGGACTGGTTCTAAATTGGGAAAGGAGTATTGTGAAGGCTGTATATCGTCATCCTGCTTGTTTAACTTATATGCAGAGTGCTGCTGCTAAGTTGCTTCAGTCGTGTCCGACTCTGTGCGACCCCATAGACAGCAGCCCACCAGGCTTCCCCGTCCCTGGGATTCTCCAGGCAAGAACACTGGAGTGGGTTGCCATTTCCTTCTCCAATGCATGAAAGTGAAAAGGGAAAGTGAAGTCGCTCAGTCGTGTCCGACTCCGACTCCTAGCGACCCCATGGACTGCAGCCCACCAGGCCCCTCCATCCATGGGATTTTCCAGGCAAGAGTACTGGAGTGGGGTGCCATTGCCTTCTCCGATATGCAGAGTACATCATGAAAAATGAGTGCTGAAGAATTGATGCTTTTCAGCTGTGGTGTTGGAGAAGACTCTTGAGTGTCCTTTGGACTGCAAAGAAATCAAACCAGTCAAACCTAAGGGAAATCAATCCTGAATATTTATTGGAAGGACTGATTCTGAAATTGAAGCTCCAATGTTTTGGCCACCTGATACAAAGGACTGACTCATTATAAAAGACCTGATGCTGGGAAAGATTGAAAGAAGAAGAAGAAAGGGATGACACAGGATGAAATGGTTGAGTGGCATCACCAACTCAATGGACATGAATTTGAACAAGCTCTGGGAGATGGTGAAGGACGAGGAAGTCTGGCATGCTGCAGTCCATGATGTTGCAAAAAGTCAGATATGACTGAGCAACTGAACAACAACAACAAAGAGGCTTGTGTAAGCTTCCTGATATTATGGACTGGTGATAGAAAAAAACCTGGGTCTTGCTCTGATGGGCAGGGCCTTGCTCTGTAAAGCTTTAATCCAATTATCTGCTGATGGGTGTTGTACTCCCTCTGTTGTAGTTGTTTGGCCTGAGGACCCAGCCCTGGGGTCTATGGGCTCTTGGTAGGGTTAATAGTGAATTCCAAGAGGGTTTATACTAAAGGGAACCTTTGTGGATGATGCTGCCAAGTGCCCCCTTCCCTATGCCAAGTCCCTGGCAACCCACACCTCCACAGGAGACCCTCCAACACTAGCAGGTAGCTTTGCTTCAGTTGTCTGTGGAGTTATGGCTCCTTTCTTCTGGGTCTTGGTGTGCACAAGATTTTGTTTGTGCCCTCCACGACTGGAGTCTCTGTTTCCCCCAGTCATGTGGGAGTCCTATAGTCAAATCCTTCTGGCAGCCACATCCAGATTCCTTGGGGATTCCCAGTCCATTTGTTGGATTCTCAGTCTGGAAAGCCTGACATGGGATTCAGAGCTTTCACAACAGTGCATAATTTGTTTGGTAATATTGTTCTCCAGTTTGTGAGTCACCCATCTGGCAGGTATGGGATTTGATTTTATCATTGTTATGACCCTCCTTCCATCTCGGTGAGGCTTCTTTGTCTTTGAACGCGGGATATGTTTTATTGATGGGTTCCAGCATTGTCTTGTCAATGTTTGTTCAACAGCTAGTTGCGGTTTTGGTGTTCTTGCAGGAGAAGGTGAGTGCATGTCCGTCTACTCTGTCATCTTGAACCAGAAGTCAAATTTGTCTTGATGTGAACATGGTGGTAGAGACTGATGCTAGCTGAATACGCCATCAGAACAACAAAGGAAAACAACTTGAGACCAGACTCTTTTTCTTCATGAAAGGTGTTTAAATTATATGAAAAGAAATACCTGTGGCGGATTCATGTTGATATATGGCAAAACCAATACAATATTGTAAAGTTAAAAAATAAAATTAAATTTAAAAATTTAAAAAAAAAAAAAGAAAAAAACACCCTGAAAAAAAAAAAAAAGAAATAGAAATTTACTCTCTGTAAATCTGAATCAATTGAACATTTTTCTTAATGATGGACAAAGAGTGTTACATTCTTATTTCTTACATAAGGTTGGTTACAGTCCCTCTTTTGATTTTCCATGGAAAACACATTTGGAACTGTTCACAGGAAGAGATCTCACTAACAGATGCTGGACAAACCAGTTTTCAGCTTATTTGATTTCCAGAGTATTAAAATTTGACAGCTGGAAATTATGTCAGGAACCAGTGGAAGCTTAGAGCTTTTCTTTTTCTTTTTAGTTCCGTGTTCTGTTATGTTTGATTAAAATTTGTCTTTATGTCTAGATTTTAGATTGGCTGAGATTTGATGGACTGTAGATTTTCGTGCTTCTCATTGGAATTATTTACCATATATTTAATGTTCTATGCTGGGTTAATGAACTATTATGCCCTAACAAGTAATTCATGTGCTCATATTACTAGAAATCATCCCATAGGGGACAAGAGAGGATGAGATGATTGGATGGCATCACCGACTCAATGAACATGAACTTGAGCAAGCTCCAGGAGGTGGTGAAGGACAGGGAAACCTGATGTGCTATAGTTCATGCGGCCACAAAGAGTCCGACACAACTGACTGACTCAGCTGAACTGAACCCCATTTACTCAAGCTCTAATAAAACTATCAACTACTTTAGTGTTTGAAATTTTGTTATCAACTTTATTTGTAGTTGACAAATTTAGTAAGCTGTTATTACATTACCTTCATTATAAATTATAGATTTCTTCTAGAGTTTGAAAATAAAACTTTTTAAAAAATTTTTATTATTATTTTTTACTTTAAAATATTGTATTGGCTGGTGCACTGGGATGACCCAGAGGGATGGTATGGGGAGGGAGGTGGGAGGGGGGTTCATGATGGGGAACATGTGTACACACCCATGGTGGATGCATGTTGATGTATGGCAAAACCAAACCAAAACTGCTTATTTAAATCTTGTCTTTTTAGAGCTAAAAAAGCTTGGAGAGATTAAGAATCTTCTCAAAGTTAAATAATTGATATCAGAGCAGGGTCTAGCATATCTAATTATACAGGAATTGCTTTCTAAAATGTATTGCATATATATATATATTATTTTGTACATGCATAAAGAAGAGTCATTTCAATACTATCTGAATTTTATTACAGAAGGTTCTGTGTCTTGTCAAAATATATATACCCAATATGCAAACTTGTGCTTGCCATATAATAGAAGCTTGCCATATAATAGAAGCTTGCCATATAATAGCCAATAAATAGTGCTTGCCATATAATAGACTTAATATTTATTGATGCCCTTTTGACACCTTTGAAAATTATTATTATTATTATTATTATTAGATTTAGCAGTTTCTTATAAAGTTTAATATATACCTTTCATAGTTGTTGTTATTTAGTCATTCAGTTGTGTCTAACTCTTTGCGACCCCATGGACTATAGTCCTCCAAGCTCTGCTGTCCATGGGCTTTTCCAGCCAAAGATACCAGAGTGGATTGCCATTTCCTTCTCCAGGGGGTCTTCCCAGTTTCGACCCAGGGATTGAATATGTGTCTTCTGCATTGGAAGGCAGATTCTTTATCGCTGAGCCAGTGGGGAAGTCATATACCTTCCATGTGATTCAGCAATTCCTCTCTTAGATATGTATCAAAAAGGAATAAAAGTTCAGAAAGCTTGTACATAAACATTCATCACAGTTTCAATAATAATAGCCCTAAACTGAAAATAACCCAAATGTTTATCAACAGATGAATGGATAAACAAATTCATATATTCTATATCTTCATTAAAACAGTTACTTGTGTTGTATACAAACATATACACTTGTATACAACATGATTTGTACAATTCTTGTTGTATATACTTGCTAAAGTTCATTGAATGGTACATTAAAAAAAGAGGCATTTTATTATATGTATGTTGAATTTCAATAGGGATGGATTTAAAATATAAATGTAATTTTCTATTCATTTTTTAAAGAAGTGGAAAATTCTAGGAAGTAATTCATATTCAGATCAGATCAGTCGCTCAGTCGTGTCTGACTCTTTGTGACCCCACGAATGGCAGCACGCCAGGCCTCCCGGTCCATCACCAACTCCCAGAGGTCGCTCAAACACATCCATCGAGTCGGTGATGCCATCCAGCCATCTTATCCTCTGTCGTCCCCTTCTCCTCCTGCCCCCAATCCCTCCCAGCATCAGAATCTTTTCCAATGAGTCAACTCTTCACACGAGGTGGCCAAAGTACTGCAGTTTCAGCTTTAACATCATTCCTTCCAAAGAACACCCAGGGATGATCTCCTTTAGAATGGACTGGTTGGATCTCCTTGAAGTCCAAGGGACTGTGAAGAGTCTTCTCCAACACCACAGTTCAAAAGCATCAATTCTTTGGTGCTCAGCCTTCTTCACAGTCCAACTCTGGCATCCATACATGACCACAGGAAAAACCATATTAGCATATTAATATCTTCTGTTTATATCATAATCCAGAGTTAAGTGTGTGAAATCTGTTAACCCAGGCCAATTAAAACAAAATCTTTTGGAAATATTCTTTCTGATAAGGTTAACTGCACCTAATATGCATATCATCTGATACGTACAAATAGATAAGAAATCATTGTAATGTTTATTTTAAAATATTACTCATTGAATCATATGCATGTCATTTTTTCTAGTGTGTTCTTGCTTTTGACGACTTGCTTAGTTGTTAAATATAGGTAAAGATAGTCACTTTTTCCTTATCTGGGAGATTATTATCTCAAAACTTCAAAGTTTCCTATCCCTATCTCTTTTAATTCACTCATTAGCTATGTCATGTGTAGTGCCTCAAATTTCCCTACATAGTGAATACAACACTTTTCACTTGGATAATGTTAATCTTTCAGGCTTGGAAAGCAAGGGAGAGATTACTGTTCTCTTTCTCTTTGACTATTTGTTTTTATGCTTTAAACAATGTGAGAGATTGCCAGTTATTAAAAGCAAAATTCAATATGTATTTATAAGTTATATTTAACAGAGCACATAAACTAGAAATTGACAACCTGGGTGAGAAGCAATGGTTCATTTAGAGAAGTTATGGTGACAACAAATGCCTCAACAGACTGGTCATGAGATGGCAAAATTATTCATTTTAATGTGAATTTCAAAAGTTAACCATATCCAGTTTGTTTAGTGAACATTCAAGATTCATATTTCTATTACTCATAGATAAAACCAGAATTTTAAGAGTAAAGTTCCTTCCTACTTCCTGTCTCTGTCATCTTATCTCTGGGTAATAAACTTTCAGTTCAGTTCAGTTCAGTCGCTCAGTTGTGTCCGACTCTTTGTGACCCCATGAATCGCAACATGCCAGGCCTCCCTGTCCATCACCATCTCCCGGAGTTCACTCAAACTCATGTCCATTGAGTCGGTGATGCCATCCAGCCATCTCATCCTCTGTCGTCCCCTTTTCCTCCTGCCCCCAATCCCTCCCAGCATCAGAGTGCTTATTTAACTTCTATGCAGAGTACATCATGAGAAATGCTGGGCTGGAAGAAACACAAGCTGGAATCAAGATTGCCAGGAGAAATATCAATAACCTCAGATATGCAGATGACACCACCCTTATGGCAGAAAGTGAAGAAGATCTAAAAAGCCTCTTGATGAAAGTGAAAGAGGAGAGTGAAAAATCTGGCTTAAAGCTCAACATTCAGAAAATGAAGATCATGGCATCTGGTCCCATCACTTCATGGGAAATAGATGGGGAAACAGTGGAAACAGTGTCAGACTTTATCTTTTTGGGCTCCAAAATCACTGCAGATGGTGACTGAAGCCATGAAATTAAAAGATGCTAATAAACTTTAGAACTTTATAATTATTTGGATTTAAAGTCTATCCTTAAGAAACAAAACAAAACACAGAATTACCATGAAGAGAGAGGAAGAAGGAGAAGGAGAAAAAAGGAAGCAAGCTTTGAATTTTTCTGAAACTCAGGAGATTGGCAAGACTTGAAAGCAGATTCAGGACATTATCTGTAGTACATAGAGCAGATTAACACATTTCCTCAGGAATGCCTGCTTTCACCTCCTATGCACAGATGGGTTTATTCTTGAAGCAAGGCCAATTGAAATCTTCAAACCAGCAGCCTTTATCTTTTTCTCTATTTCAGTTCTTTCCACTCTTTCGAGCCTTTGATATGCCTAGTGCTGAGAGGCCTCTGCGTACATCAGTGAACAAGACATGATTCTAACCTCAGGCTGCTAAAGAACTCACAACCTGTGTTGAAAAAAGATACATTTACATTATTAGTATGATAAATATGATACAAACATGAATGGAATTACAAGCACAAAGTTGGAAATATTTTGTTTGAGGAAAACATAAGACCTTCAAAAGATGAAAAGGTATTCACCTGGCTGGTTCAGTTCATGCACTTAATTTTCAACAGATAATGTTGCACCTCTACTCTGTGCTGGCTCCTGTATCTAGCATTGGATTTGCAGGGGTGATCAAAGACCAGTGTCATCCCTTACTCCCAGGGTTTACAGTCACACAAACACCTGCACTTACACACTGTGGTGAATACTATGTGTGAAAAGTTCAAGGAGTAATGAGACTATATGGGGAGCTTGATTCTTTTAGAGGAACCTGGAAGGAGCAGGCCAGGAAAGATTTTCTGAGGAATTAACTCTGGGGCTGAGATCCGAAGATAAACTGGAGTTAATTTAGGGAATGGCAGAGAATGGGGATGAGTACACCAGACACAAAGGCAATGATAGGTGTGTACATGGAGTATTCATGCAGCAGACACAATATGGTGTGGTTTGTGAACAGATTGCAGAGGGGAGGAATGTGAGAAGCCAGAGATGGCCTCAGGAAGTAGGTCACCCAGGACCCTATGAGTCAGTTAGAGTTGGTGAACATTTCTCAAGAGTTTCAAGCAGGGGAAATACCTGGACAGGTTGCTTTAAAAAATGCTTTTCCTGTGGATTGGAGAAACCCCTGTCAGGAAGCTACAGCATTGTTCCACATGAAAGACTGTATGTAGTAACTTGGACTACAAGTAAAAATAGAAATGAGGGAAAGATAGATTTAAAGTTATAAAATAAAATCAACTGCATTTAGTGATGGACTGACTATAGAGAAACAGAAAAGAGCCAAGGATGACCCTTAAGATTCTGCCTTGAAAAATTCTTTGGAAGAGGTAACAATGAGAGGAGAGCAGAGAGGGAGATGCTTGGGGGTTGGTTTTGAACTGGCTGTTTAAGGTATCTTTGGAACATGTGGGTGAGGACAATGTGAACTGAATATATGAACCTGGAGGCTAGGAGGCCTCAGCTACTGTTTTATATGTAAAAGTCACAAAAAAATACCTGGTAACTGAAGACCATGGGATGAGTGGAAGGGTGTAAGGACAGTATGGAGTGAAAAGAGGAAAGGACTGAAGAAAGTGCCTGGAATGGGATTTGACATGTAAGGACTGTGTTGAGAAAACCAAGTCAGCAAAGGAGAAAGAGAAGGAGCAACCAGAAAAAATAAGGGGCATCCTAGGAGCACTGATAGCATAGAAGTTAGCAAGGAGAGTGTCTAAGCAAAGATAAGAGTGGTCAAATCGGTACACTATTGGTGACACTCATGCAGGATCAGGGCTAAGGAGCCCCCCTGATTTAAGTCACTTAGAAGTCATGGGTGACCTGATGGAGAACTGTCACAGTAGAGTCAGGGGGTTGCAAGTTGGATAGTATTGGGATGAGTAATGAATGGAGACTGAAAAAATTGGTAAGGTAAGTGCTAACTAACCTCTAAAAGGATTCAGGTGGAAAGGAATTAGTGTAAATCTGGAATAAAGCAGAGCTTTCATAAATAATTGAGATTAATTTGGAGCCATGACATAAAATTTAATTGACCAATAATATCTAATAATTGGACTTCCCAAGTGGCTTAGTGTTAAAGAATCCACCTGTCAATTCAGGAGATACAGGAGACGCAGGTTGGATCCTTGGGTTGGAAAGACCCATGGAGGAGGAAATGGCAACCCACTAACATATTCTTGCCTGGAAAGTCCCATGATGGAGGAGCCTGATGGGTTACAGTTCATAGGGTTGCAAAATAGTCAGATATGACTGAGCATATACATGCATACACTTAATAATTACTAAAACTTTATGGTGCTTTAAAATTTACGAAATACATTTGAATGCTTATTCTACTCCTACAATCTGTCCTCTTCTGGCATTTTGACAATTACATCTTCTTTCTGTTCCTCTAAATTCATACCTTTACTTTGTCATATCATGATGCATCCTTGCCATGGCTTTTGCTTTAGACTCTGTCCCTTCATTCTAGCTTAAATGTTCTATTTTACTTGTTGGCAGAACTTGTGTTTATCTTGTACTTTTGAATATCAACTCTCAGTCTGACCTACTTCTGGCTTCTATTTTTCATACCTTGTTTGACTGAACTCATTGACCATACCTAGTGCCCTCCAGATTCTACTGGGTCTTCTGAGCTTTGGCTCAGGAGCCATGCCAGCTGAGACATGGAAGTGCATGAATAGACTGTTCCTAATGCTTGATATGCCACAGTAAATGTTTAATAACTTTAGGTAAGCAATCATTCTCTTCAAAAAAGTTAACTATCTCTATACATGCTAATTTATGCTAATTAATAATTATCATCCTAATCTGCTTCACCTTTCCAAATGTAATCACCTTTTCAAATTAGTATTAGCGAACTGAATCTTCCTACAGAAGTTAAAATGCAGAAATAAAATTTTTATTGAGAAAAGTTGAAATGGGTTTAGAGATTTGACTGTCACTTCTCTGATAACTCAATAATATTCATAATAATATTGATAAAATGAAGGAAAGAATTATTCTGTATGCTTTTAAGAAGATTGAAATGAAATCAAGCATAATTAATTAATATTTGAGACTTGAATAGAATTTGATATTTTGAGTTGGGTACAATTTTTTATGTCGCATTGATATTATATTTTCTTTGATTCCAAAGCTTCTAAATGGATATCGCAGTCTGCTTTGTCAGTTTCTTTGCCATTCAGCACATCTTGCCATATTATGCCATAAATGACTTATAAGGGGCATAACTGAATATAACACTTTTTCTGAAAGTGTTAGGTCATGTGATAAACTTTCTTAGTAAGTAAAATGGAGATCTTTGTTCCTCCTCAAACTCATATAATAATGTTTGGACTTCTATAATAATTCATGAAAGTAACAAATTATTTAATATAAAACAGATAATTATAACTTATTCTGAAAAATGACCATTTGATTTTATTACAATATGATTTTACAAATAAGTAAATGAAGACTCAGTTTGGTTATATAATTTTCATGAAATCACCCTATAAGTTAAGTGACAAAGTCAGAGATAAAACCTGGGTTTCCTTAGATCAATTTCTCTGCTCTTTGGAAAGTTTTTTCACATGGCTGAGTAGAGTGGAATCATGTATACGTCAATTACTATGGATTTGTAGATTGCTCTTAGCCCAGTGCCAGCGAAGATATGCTCAGTTCTCAGGCAAGCTTAAAAATTTTCTTTAACTTCAAACATGATTTAGCCACATACATTTAGGGCTTAGTATTTAATTCTCCTTTATATTGCAAGATAAAAATATGTGATAGAAAACCTTCACGTCAATGTTCTCAGATGATACTCACGTAGAACATGAATGTCCCACAGCAGACCAGAGAGTTTTATACTGCCAAATAACGATATGGAAGTCTATTTCTAATTTTCAGGAAGGCTAATTTTCTTAGTTATACAGAAGTTAATTCTTATTTATAAGCATTTGCAGATATAAAGTTTTAATTTTCCAGGTTTTATTTTTGCTTCAATATTTTCTATAAATTTTTTACTACAGCTTACCTGTTAGTAAAGGTTAATAAACAAGTATTTATTTGTTAAAAATTATTTGTTAATTAGCAAATATTACAAATAAACAAGGTTACAAAAAGTAAATGAAAACAATTAAGGAAAGAAAGTGAAAGTGAAGTCGCTCAGTCGTGTCCGACTCTGCGACCCCATGGACTCTAGCCTACGAAGCTCCTCTGTCCATGGGATTTTCCAGTCAGTAGTACTGGAGTGGATTGCCATTTCCTTCTCCAGAGGATCTTCCCCACCCAGGGATTGAACCTGGGTCTCCTGCATTGTAGACCAGACACTTTTACCATTTGAGCCACCAAGGAAGTCCAGGATAGAATATTAATATTAACAATTTAGGAACAGTTGATTAGTTCCAGAATTGCACTTTTTTCTTTGATGGGCAAGACTACTGCAGTTGTGATTTTACATTGCACATTAGTAAAAGTTAAATTTTGGGAAAATTCCTCCTGTTCTTACTGAAATGTTTTTTCATCTCATAGTGTTCTTCAGAAAGATATGACTGTGTTAGTCGTTCAGTCATGTCTGACTCTTTGTGACCCCATGGACTATAGCCCGCCAGGCACCTCTGCACATGGGATTCTCCAGGTAAGAACACTGGAGTGGGTTGCCATTCCCTTCTCCAGGGTATCTTCCAGATGCAGGGATTGAATCTAGGTCTCCTGCATTGCAGGGAGATTTTTTACCATCTGAGCCACCAGGGAAGCCAACGAGGGTAAAAGGGTTCAATACTAAAGTAACTGAATGCTAAAATATTAGAAATCATACAAATAATAGTTCACTATCACAAAGGTCTAGTGGGGAGATTTCAACTGCATGCAGCAGAAAGATATGAGGGAACATGAAAAGTAACATTATTTTAGGAACATTACCATCTCAGCCTTGGACCATACTTTACATGCATTAACATGAATAATGCATAAAATACAACTTGGTAAATTTCTTAGAGCAGTTAGTTATTGTTTTACAATTGGCTTTGGATGCCTTAGGGGAAAGGTTTAAATTGCTTCTGTTATTTCTTACTGTTACATAACAAAAAAGCCCAATATTTAGTTTGATAAAATGAAAGCAATTTTACTGTAGGGAGTTTAGGGGATTTGGAGGCTGATCAAAGAATAAGGGGTGAAAGAGGTCTATACATGCTTTACTGGGCTGTGCTCTGACAGGTTTGCCTGTGGGGGAAATCCCTCACAGCAGGAGTCTGCCCAGAAGCTCCCGAAAAGGGTTCTATGTCTAGAGTACCTGGGTGATGTTGTAGGAGAAGCACAGTGGAGAGTCTGAGTCAGAAAGCCCCAAAGAACAGTGGCGTCTTCGAGTCTTTTAACCACAGGCTTATCTTATCTATGGCTAGCAGATGTTGGGTGAGATTTCTTAAGGGAAATGCAAAGCAGGGAGGCTCTAAATGGTTAAAAATCTTCTTGTTTGAGCTATTTTTAAAGCAATTGGATTTGTAAAAATTTGAATTTGACACTGGAGTGATTTCAAATGAGCAGTTCTCAGCCTGCATGAAGAATAAAACAACCTAAGGGCCAAAATACAGACAGCATTTTTCTGGCTCATTTATATATCAGTTATGCTTAAAATTCTGAATGTCAAGACATGTCAGATAGAGTGAGAGCTGTCAGGTCTGCTCTTTGCTGTCTGAGACTCATCTGGTTTGAGGGGTTAGGTGAGTCAGGGGCAGCCATCTATCTGGAGGCTGCCAGCCTGATTTCCTGGGTTCTTCCTCACAGGAGGTGTCCTGGGACTAATATCTAAGAATGCTTCTTTACTCAGATTTCACTCATGTCTGGTGCTTGGTCTTGGATGGGTTAAATAACTCGGGACTAGTCAAGCACTCTTCTCCCCACCACTCTCTCTCCTTGTGGTTTGTTTGTGGTTCCTCACAGCATAATTGGAGAGTAGGATTCAGGTTATAGGGCTTCTTACTAAAGTAGCTGGCTTCCCCTAGAACAAGCATGTCAAGAGATCTGTGTATAATCTACTTGGCTTCTTATGATCCAACTTTGGAAATAACAGAGACACACATACTGTCTTTGACAGGTCAAAAGCAGTGTGTCGTGTCAGCGCATACTCAAGAAGATGATGCTATGTATATGAGGCAATATACACTGGAAGTATGATTTATTGGAGGAGCTACATTTGGAGATCACAATTAACATGTCTTCTTACATTTAATACATTTTATTTTTTTAAAAAAATGGTTAGTATATGATATTCTAACACTAATGATGCATATGAGAAAAGTTTATTTAATCTTTACTAAGACACACTACTTCTGTGAGTATGGTTTCAGTGTGTCTGCCCTCTGATGCCCTCTTGCAACACCTACCGTCTTACTTGGGTTTCTCTTACCTTGGGCGTGGAGTATCTCTTCACAGCTGCTCCAGCAAAGTGCAGCTGCTGCTCCTTACCTTGGACGAGGGGTATCTCCTCACTGCTGCCCTTCCTGACCTTCAACGTGGGATAGCTCCTCTAGGCCCTCCTGCACCCGCACAGTCACCGCTCTTTGGACGTGGGGTTGCTCTTCCTGGCCGCCGCCCCTGGCCTCGGGTGTGGGAGCGTGGGGTAGCTCCTCCCGCCACCACCCCTGACCTCGGACGTGGGGTAGCTCCTCTAGGCCATTCCTGCACCACTGCAGCCTGGCACTCTCGGCCATTGCCCCTGACCTAGGACGTGGGTATAATCACGATGGTATGATCACTCATCTAGAGCCAGACATTCTGGAATGTGAAGTCAAGTGGGCCTTAGAAAGCATCACTACGAACAAAGCTAGTTGGAGGTGATGGAATTCCAGTTGAGCTATTCCAAATCCTGAAAGATGATGCTGTGAAAGTGCTGCACTCAATATGCCAGCAAATTTGGAAAACTCAGCAGTGGCCACAGGACTGGAAAAGGTCAGTTTTCATTCCAATCCCAAAGAAAGGCAATGCCAAAGAATGCTCAAACTACCGCACACTTGCACTCATCTCACGTGCTAGTAAAGTAATGCTCAAAATTCTCCAAGCCAGGCTTCAGCAATACATGAACTGTGAACTTCCAGATGTTCTAGCTGGTTTTAGAAAAGGCAGAGGAACCAGAGATCAAATTGTCAACATCCGCTGGATCATGGGAAAAGCAAGAGAGTTTCAGAAAAACATCTATTTCTGCTTTATTGACTATGCCAAAGCCTTTGACTGTGTGGGTTACAATAAACTGGAAAATTCTGAAAGAGATGGGAATACCAGACCACCTGACCTGACTCTTGAGAAATTTGTATGCAGGTCAGGAAGTAACAGTTAGAACTGGACATGGAACAACAGACTGGTTCCAAATAGGAAAAGGAGTATGTCAAGGCTGTATATTGTCACCCTGCTTATTTAACTTCTATGCAGAGTACATCATGAGAAACGCTGGGTTGGAAGAAACACAAGCTGGAATCAAGATAGCTGGGAGAAATATCAATAACCTCAGATATGCAGATGACACCACTCTTATGGCAGAAAGTGAAGAGGACCTCAAAAGCCTCTTGATGAAAGTGAAAGAGGAGAGTGAGAAAGTTGGCTTAAAGTTCAACATTCAGAAAATGAAGATCATGGCATCTGGTCCCATCACTTCATGGGAAATAGATGAGGAAACAGTGGAAACAGTGTCAGACTTTATTTTTCTGGGCTCCAAAATCACTGCAGATGGTGACTGCAGCCATGAAATTAAAAGACGCTTGCTCTTTGGAAGGAAAGTTATGACCAACCTAGATAGCATATTCAAAAGCAGAGACATTACTTTGCCAACAAAGGTCCGTCTAGTCAAGGCTATGGTTTTTCCAGTGGTCATGTATGGATGAGACAGTTGGACTATGAAGAAGGCTGAGCACTGAAGAATTGATGCTTTTGAACTGTGGTGTTGGAGAAGACTCTTGAGAGTCCCTTGGACTGCAAGGAGATCCAACCAGTCCATTCTGAAGGAGATCAGCCCTGGGATTTCTTTGGAAGGAATGATGCTAAAGCTGAAACTCCAGTACTTTTGCCACCTCATGCGAAGAGTGGACTCACTGGAATAGACTCTGATGCTGGGAGGGATTGGGGACAGGAGGAGAAGGGGATGACCGAGGATGAGATGGCTGGATGGCATCGCTGACTCTATGGACGTGAGTCTGAGTGAACTCTGGGAGTTTCTGATGGACAGGGAGGCCTGGAGTGCTGCGATTCATTGGGTCACAAAAAGTTGGACGTGACTGAGCAACTGAACTGAACTGAATTGAACTGAAGACACACCACTTAATATGAGCTGGGTTGAAAACTCAGTTTGATCTGAAATTGAATTATATATATCCAAAGCAGTAGAGAAAACATAGTTAAGAAAAATATATGAATCGTCACATGGCTAGGCATTTTATCTGTTTTCTTAGTTTTCAGTTCTATATTATACAATGCCTACAATTACCTTCAAAGAATAGGGAAGATACAGTGTACCCTACTAATAATGAAAATATACCAAAGGATATACCTGTTTATCTTGTAATTATACTGCTGGCTGAATGAAAATATAATGGTTTTGGATAAACCATTATGAATTCTTTAGAATAGACATATTTTGGAATTATGTTGCTTATTTATTTGTATTTGGTATTATTAATTCATTTAGGTAGAATTCTTTTATTTAATATAAATGTATTTATTTTAATTGGAGGTTAATTACTTTACAATATTGTATTGGTTTTGCCCTATATCAACATGAATCCACCACAGGTATACACGTATATTTCCACTTTCTCCTTGGGTTTTCTTGTTTCTATGAAGATTTCAGTAAATGTAGAACTATTAAATAGAATGTTAACATCAAGGTTGATTAGAATTATTAATTTTTTTTTCACTTTGAGAAAAAAGTGAGCTAGCACAAATTATAAGAAATCCAAATGAGTTGTAGAAAAGTAAGTGAGAAATTTTGTGACTGTCATGTTTAAATAAACAAACTCTAATCTGTCTTCCAGATATTTATATATCAGTTTACCATA
This sequence comes from Bos grunniens, assembly GCF_055505025.1. Classification (NCBI taxonomy): domain Eukaryota; kingdom Metazoa; phylum Chordata; class Mammalia; order Artiodactyla; family Bovidae; genus Bos; species Bos grunniens. Next base: position 1,275,790 of record NC_141176.1, on the reverse strand, counting down.
TCTTGTGTTGCACCATGAAAATACACCTGATAACTTTCCAAACTAAAAAAGTAACATTGGAAATAAAACAGGGTAAATAATAGGAAGTGTTCAGGCACACCTGAAGAAGTGTGCATGACATTCATATTAAAGAGTTTAATTTAGAATTAACTTTGTATAATTATCAATAATACTTTATTCTTAACAATTTCCTTGCTAATTTGGGTAAGTGTGGCTGAGAACAATCTGTGTAAGAGATAGAATTCAATGCTGACTCTCAGAATTTCACCCTGTTTGGGTAAAACCAAAGAAGAACCTATTTCTTCATATTGAGTTTCCAGGAAATGGGCAACTGGTATCAGAATCTGAAAACGTCAACTAATAAATGACTTCATATGTTTAACTACAGGTTATCTGTGACCTGAGTTTTGGCCAGAATTACCCCAAAGTATGTGTGTGTATGTGTACATATATACTCTCAAAAACAAGAAAATATTGAGATAAGTAGAATTAGATTATTTGGGAAGAAGCTTTGATATGGGAAAATCTCAGAATGAAAGCTTTAGTGTGTATTCTACCACTTGCCGACATATATTCTTGAATATGCTACATAACTCATACTTTTAGTTTCTCTCTAAAATGGGAATATCCATCTATTATATAGTTTTGGTGAGGAGTCAGTGAATAAGGAGAGAAAAAAAGTCTTTAAAAACTCGGAAGTACTAATCAAGATTTATGATACAGAATTCAGTTTTAACTTTCATCTACCACATAGAACAGTGTTGATGCTTACAGCAGAAATGATAAGAGACTGAGTTTTCGTTAATATGTTCACACAAGCAAAATCAGTGTATTTTTTTTTTTTTCCTGTTACTGAAAGTTTATAATGCTGGTTTCCATTAGGAGAATACCATTTCAAGGCTGAGGGAAATGCCTTTATTTTCTATATGTTGTAGCTGCTATCTTAATAAAGTTGTTATTACACTGGTTTATTTGCATTTATTCAGGTTGGCTTGAATTTCCATTATGCAAATGTATTCCCTGCATGAAATACTTTGTATGGCAATTGCTTTTTCAATTTAAAAGTTTGTTTCATTTTGATACCCATCCCCAAGCTCTGTTTTTTTTTTTTTTTTTTTTTAACTTTGCTCATTTGCAGTTTATTTTTTAAACAACTGGAACTAGAATGATGTATATGAGTGACTCAGGTTTTCTTTTGATCTGGACAACTGATATATAATCTAATTCCTCTAAAGACATGGAAAATTTATTGAAGTTCAGCTTATGAATATATTTGGCTAATATGTCTCTGAAAAAAAAAGACAATCAAGAACGTTAGTATTGAACCCAAAATCTGGAAATTTCTTTTTCTCAGACAAAAGAGAAAAAAAAAATCCTGATTTTATTTGTTTTCCAAAGAGCAAGAAGATTCATTGCTTTCTAAATCTGTTTCTAATAAATATTTTGAAACTGAGAACTCTTTACTACAATGAAATCTTGTCTTGGAGAAATGGAAACAGTTCTCTATCAGTGCTGCTCGGAATTAAATGAAATCACCGGAGAATCTTGTTAAAATGGTAATAGTGGTGTGAATGGGGCTCAAGATTCTACCTTTCTAATTAGCTCCTGGTGGTTGCTTCTGCTTTATGCAGGTTCCTGGACTACATGTGAATGACAATTCTATTGTTGATTGGATCTAAATTTGGCTCAATTTGGGATCCACTGGGAAATTTTTAAAAGTACAAATGCCTTGTCCCAACCAGGGATTCTTATTTGATATGGAAGAATCTGCATATTATGATTATAAAAACTCCTCAGAGACAGCAAAAGAGACACCGATGTATAGATCAGTCTTATGGACTCTGTGGGAGAGGGAGAGGGTGGGGAGATTTGGGAGAATAGCATTGAAATATGTATAATATCATGTATGAAACGAGTCGCCAGTCCAGGTTCGATGCACGGTACTGGATGCTTGGGGCTGGTGCACTGGGACGACCCAGAGGGAGGGTAGGGGAGGGAGGAGGGAGGAGGGAGGAGGGTTCAGGATGGGGAACGAGGGTATACCTGTGGCGGATTCATTTCGATATTTGGCAAAACTAATACAATATTGTAAAGTTAAAAAAAAAAAAATGAAAACAAAAACAAAAAAAACTCCTCAGGATATTTTAATATGCAGTCAAGTATGAAAACAACTGCTCTAGTAAAAAGTATACGTGTGTGTGTGTGTGTGTGTGTGTGTGTGTGTTTGTGTGCATGTTGGAAAGAACAGGTGTTATAGATCCTGTTTATCTTTCCTGGCATTTCTCTCCTATACTATAATAAAAATACATTTAAAATCGGATTGTGACTAAATTATTTTTTGGTAACATTTTATTTAACATAACATAAATACTTTAAAAACAAATTAAAAAAATTTTGTTCTGTATTTCATTTACAGAACATTTTTCATTACAGAACATTTCATTTACTCATATACTATGAGTAAACAAATACAGAATAGCACTGCAATTGGAAATATGAGTGATCCATGCTTTATCAATCCTATAATATTAGACGTTTAGGATAATTCTTTTAATATTAAAATAAATTGGGTGGTAAGTATAATTCATCAAATATTTTTGCACACATTTCTTGTTTCTTAGAAAAATAGAGTACCAAGATTAGGCAACAGAAGCAACCGAACCTAGTGACAAGGAGTATTTAAATCACTGGTATTGTTTGTTTGTTTGTTTTTTAATGGTATTGTTTAAAATTGCCTGTGTGTGGTGATAATAAAAGCAAACTGGCTTTTAGTCAGCTTTATTACTGTTGTAAATTCTCTACACAGAATGCATGTCATTAGTGCCTGTATTCTGGGCATACTGTTTCCACCACCCTGACTTTGTAATGAATTCTAAAGCCATTGTCTTATAATGGATTTTCACACTGTATAGAAAGATATGTTTTCTTAGGATTCTAGATGTGTATCATTATATCTATGCAGATGTTTATACACAACTAATAGCAAAATATAAAAATACACATGAAATGCTTATTTCAAATATTGAGGGCTAGTACTTTTAAGATTTGACAATTTGGCAAAATTTCTATATCTTTTTCTACTATAGAGACTAAAAGTTTGTCATATCTGCAGTGATTTGTTTTCCTTCTTTTGTGATTGCTAGTTATGTCCTTTGCCTGTTTTTCTAATGGTGTTCACATTTTCTTATTGATATACACAAATGACTTAGTAAAGCTGTCATTTGTTTCCTGTTCAGTATGTTAAAGTAATTTCTCCCAGGTTGCTTTTTGTCATTTTAGATTTTTATGACATGATTTTTTTTAACTATGGAAGTTTAAATTTTTTGTAGTTTGATCCAACAATCTTTTCCTTATAGTTCTACACCAAGTATATATAATGAGCCACGCAAGCTTTTTCACCAGAACTTTGAACTCTTATATTTTTTGTTAGCTTTTTAATTCATCTCAGTTTTGTTTATTGGCATTATATAGAGAAGTAATTTGTTATTTTGTTTCCAAATGTTTAGGTGGCAAAACAAAGATTAACTACTTTGTTCATCCACTACCTGATTACTCGATGTCATACTTTATTACCCAATGCATTAAAACATACTTATATACGTACCTGAAGTATATATTCTGTTTTCTGTTTTCATTGACTTCTTGAACCAATATATGTTTCAATTATTTTAGCTTTAGAGTATCTTTTCATATGCAACAATAAAATTTATCTTTTTCAGATTTCTGTTTTTCTGTAATTATCTTTTCAGAAAAATGAGTAATCTTTTTTCCATCTTAAATAATATTTTGTAAATCCGATTTATAATCACTACATTTATGAATTAATATGTAGGCATTGACAAGTGTATACCAGAAGTCTTCCATCCAAGAATGTTTTATGCATATTCTTTTATTTAAGAATTATTTTCTTGTTCATGAGGATCAGTTTTGTTTTTCCAATTTTATGCTTTTGTAGTCTTAATAATATATGTATAAGGTTGTATGCATATAAGTGAATTTGATATTTGTGTCTTTGTGTGTGTGTGATAGAAAGAGAGAGAGAGGTGTTGCTATTTGGTCTATGCTATACCTCTGAAATGAAATTGGAAGTCTTCCTTTTTTCCTCTATTTCCTTGGAGCTGTCCTAATACTCTTATATCAAATCCTTTATAACATGTTAAATAACAAAAATTAAATGATTTTAAGAACACATATATGTATGCCATAGAGATGAAGAAGTTGAAATCCAGAGAGACTATCTTGCTTAAAGTATTAACTTTATTAATTGTCAAAAGTACCAAAATAGAATTGGAACAGAATTAGAGTCAATGAGAACTTGTAATTAGTTGGCAATAAAATGTGCACAAATGAAAGATTTAGGCAAATTAATATATAAAAATATTAGCTGTGCATGGGTGCTCAGTCTTTTTACTCTTTGCAACCCCATGAACTCTATCTAGCCCACCAGGCTCCTCTGTCCATGGGATTTTCCAGGCAAGAATTATAGAGTGGGTTGCTTTTTCCTCCTCCAGGCAATCTTCCAGACCCGGGGGTGGAACTCACATCTCCTATGTTCCCTTCATTGGCAGGCAGATTGTTTCCCAGTGAGCCACCTGGGAAACCATCAAAATGTTTGTTCAGTCCAGTTCAGTTCAGTTCAGTCGCTCAGTCGTGTCCTACTCTTTGTGACCCCGTGAATTGCAGCACGCCAGGCCTTCCTGTCCATTACCAACTCCCGGAGTTCACTGAGACTCACGTCCATCGAGTCAGCGATGCCATCCAGCCATCTCATCCTCTGTCGTCCCCTTCTCCTCCTGTCCCCAATCCCTCCCAGCATCAGAGTCTTTTCCAATGAGTCCACTCTTCGCATGAGGTGGCCAAAGTACTGGAGTTTCAGCTTTAGCATCGTTCCTTCCAAAGAAATCCCAGGGCTGATCTCCTTCAGAATGGACTGGTTGGATCTCCTTGCAGTCCAAGGGACTCTCAAGAGTCTTCTCCAACACCACAGTTCAAAAGCATCAATTCTTCAGCGCTCAGCTTTCTTCACAGTCCAGCTCTCACATCCATACATGACCACTGGAAAAACCATAGCCTTGACTAGATGGACCTTTGTTGGCAAAGTAATGTCTCTGCTTTTGAATATGCTATCTAGGTTGGTCATAACTTTCCTTTCAAGGACTAAGCGTCTTTTAATTTCATGGCTGCAGTCACCATCTGCAGTGATTTTGGAGCCCCCAAAAATAAAGTCTGACACTGTTTCCACTGTTTCCCCATCTATTTGCCATGAAGTGATGGGACCAGATGCCATGATCTTCGTTTTCTGAATATTGAGCTTTAAGCCAACTTTTTCACTCTCCTCTTTCACTTTCATCAAGAGGCTTTTTAGTTCCTCTGCACTTTCGGCCATAAGGGTGGTGTCATCTGCATATCTCAGATTATTGATATTTCTCCTGGCAATCTTGATTCCAGCTTGTGCCTCTTCCAGCCCAGCATTTCTCATGATGTACTCTGCATATAAGTTAAATAAGCAGGGTGACAATATACAGCCTTGACATACTCCTTTCCTATTTGGAACCAGTCTGTTGTTCCATGTCCAGTTCTAAATATTTGTTAGCATTTACTAAATAAATGTTTGTTCAGAGTTCATTATAATAGTAAGCAGAACCATGAGGATGTGCTCAGTTCAGTTTTATGACTGATAAGTACTTAAGTCAATTTTTATCAACAAAGGAGTGAAACTAATAGCCTAGTTTAATGCACTCTGTTTTACCCTGCTTGCTTGGGAATACAAATAGAAACCTGAAACTAATCTGGAAACTCTTCAAGTTTAGCAATCTATGAACAACCTCAAAGGACCTTGAAACAACTATTCAATAACCTTGTATTAAGGAGGGATAATTTCAGTTAATGTTTCATTGTATTATTTTAGTCTTTGTTTCTCTGTGTGTAATCAGACACACATAGATCATTGTCACCGCCAGCATACATACAGATTCAAAATCATTGATCTTTCAAAATTGTTTTGATTTTTGACTCTCACTTCTGTAACATTCATGTTTTTTCTTACCTTTTATATCTTTATAGCTTGTTTCATAGTTTTTTCTTCTTTTTCATGTTATATCATTTATTAATTGTAAAATAATATTTTTGCATTTATCTTTGCTAATCATTTGGAAGTTTTAAATTCTACTTTTTTTAGTCCTTTATATTAAAATATAAAATAAAGTTTTATCTTAAAATAATGAAATAAGCAAATGGTCCACATTTTCCCTACACAAAAAAGTCAACAGGAAAAGTAGAAAGAAAAAAAAATACGTGAAACAACTGCTTTTAGGAGTTGAAAAAAAGGCAGCATATGAATATAATCCATGAGAAAAGGGAAGCAAGTTGGGTAAATCCCACAACCTTCTTAAGAAAGAAATGCAAAGAGAGCCTGACCATGGATCTTGGTTGAAGGAATGAATATCAGTCTGAGGGGACCAAATGGCTAACATTTATTTGTGGGGCAGAAGACTTGAAAAGAGGGAGATACAAAGAGAAAGAGCTCTAGAAATCTGCATAGGTTTCTCCTTATATCTTTGGCTGTATACCAAACTATTCATGAATAGGGTGAAACTTCATGAGTGAAAGTGTGTGTGTTCTCAGTTGCACATGCAAACCCATGGCAGGTTCTTCTGTCCCTGGGATTTCCTAGGCAAGGATACTGGAGTAGGTTTCCATTTCCTTCTCCAGGGGATATTCTTGACCCAGGGATAGAACCCATATCTCTTGCATCTCCTGCATTGGCAGGCAGATTCTTTACCACTGAACCACTTGGGGAAAAATGTATGGTGAGGGAAAAATTTCCAGGGAATTGTAAGGTGGAAAATTACCAGAGTGATTTTCCATGAGTTAACATAAAGACATCTTATTGAAAACATAGGACATGCAATGGGGATTCTAAAAGAATCATTTCTTCTTTGAGTAGTGAAGCTAAAATAGCACTATAGGAAAGGCTATTCAATACTGATCATGTAAAAGCTAAAAATCAAGATTTTAAATGATTGAGTTGATTAATAAGTAACTTAATTGCCTGGCAGAGCAAATTTCAGTAATCAGTAAAAATGCAGTAATATGTAGCACTCAACAATATAAAATTTAAAATATTAGAGATCCATTAAAGAATTAACATATGAAGAAGTAGAAAACTGTGATCTATAACACAGAGGAAAATGGGTCAATATAAATAGAAATGACAGAGATGAGAGAATTACTAGGCAAAGACATTAAATGAGCTATTCAAATATGTTCAGTATGCTCAGGATTTATAGAAAAGTATGAACAAAAAATGAAATTCTAAAGTGAAATATTTATAATTTTGAAATGAAAATTTCACTGAATTTGTTTGCTAGATGATTAACCATTAAGCAATGAAATGTAAGAATAATAAAAAATAAAATAAAATGTCAGTGAACTGCAAGAAATAGCAACAGAATTATGCAGGATGAAGCAGAGAGAAAAGTACTCAGTGATCTGTGGAAATATTTCAAGCACTTTAACATATGATAATTGGAGTTCCAGAGGAAGAAAGTGCAGGAAAGTAATTTGAAAGTAGTGTTTGAGGTTTTCTCTGAATTTGAGAAAATTAGAAGCCATGGATGCAGGGGGTTTAAAAAACCTGAGGCAGAATTTAAAAAAAAAAAAAAAAGAAGAAGAAGACTATACTAAGTACATTGTGTTCAAATTTCTAAAAACCAGGAAAGTGTATTAAAAAGAGAAATGCTTGAAATGAGCCAGATAGAAAGGCCAAATATCTACACATATATAAAGATAATTACTTTTCATTGGAAACTGAAAGCTACAAGGCAAAAAGTGATGACCTTAAAATGCTATGTCAAGAAAGGAAAATCTACCAATATGGTATTCTATACTAGCAAAATTATCTTTCAAAAACTAAGGTAAAAATTAAGATTTTTTTTTTTTTCAGATAAAAAAGGAAAATGATTTTAGGTCTAAGCCAAGAAATGAAAAGTATTAAACATGATAAATATTTGAATGTTTATTTTTTAAAAATTTGTCTGATTCTTTAATTTTGGTTGAAAACACTTGCCCACTTAGACAAAATAGAAACAGTATATTGTGAAGTTTATAAATATGCTAAAACAAAATGAAGGCACAAAAGATGGAAAGAGGGATATGAAAGTAGAATATGCTTCTTATACTATAAATAAATAGTATAATATGATTGAGGGTAGACAGTGATAATTAAAAATGGATATTTCAAACCCTAGAAATATCATTAATAAATAAAGAGGCATTAACTAGAAAACCAAGCATATACTATAAAGCTACATTTAATCTAAATATTTTAGAAAAGAAGATAAAATAATTAAAAAACAGATGAGACTATAAGGAAGCAAAGACCAAGTGATAGATTTAAATTAATCATATCAGTAACTACATTAAATATAAATGATATGAATATTTTAACTTACAAAAAGATTATTATCAGATTGTATTGAAAAGCAAAATTAAAGTACACATTTTCCACAAAAACAAAACAAAACAACAAATTAAAACAGCTGAGAAAAAAATAAAATTACTAATCTTAAGAAAGCATATATTAGTAGCAGACAAAGTATACATAAAAATGATGAATATTAATGGAATAAAGATGGTCTCTTCATAATAAGAAAGTCAAGTAATCAGGAAGACATGCATCTAAAATATGTGTGGATCTTGTAGCAGTGCTCCAAAATACGTCAAGGAGAAACTGACAACTAAAAAGAGGAAAAAGACAAATCCACAATTCTTATTAGACATTTCAGCCTTTCTCTCTTGATATTCATAAGGCAGAGATAGAAAATTAACAGGAAAACAAAAAATAAACAGTATATTCAACTTAATTGATTGAATTCACATTTACACAGCATTCCTACTCAACAGCTGCAAAATATGTAGAAAAAGGGCAAAAGGGCAAATTAAGTCTAAAGTAAATAAAAAGAAACAATCTAATCAAAAAGCAGGCAAAGGACAGAAACATACATTTCTCCAAAGAAGACATACAGATGGCCAATAAATATATGAAAAGATGCTCAATATCACTCATTATTAGAGAAATGCAAATCAAAACCATATGAGGTATCATCTTATACCAGTCAAAATGGCCATCATCAAAAAGTCTACAAACAAAACTTGCTGGAGAGGGTGTGGAGAAAAGGGAACCCTCTTACACTGTTGGTGGGAATAACAACTGATACAGCCACTATGGAAAGCAGTGTAAAGAGTCCTTAAAAACTGGGAATAGAACTGCCATACGACCCAGCAATCCTACTGCTTGGCATAATCCCAGGGGCAGAGGAGCCTAGTGGGCTGCCGTCTATGGGGTCGCACAGAGTCGGACACGACTGAAGCGACTTAGCAGCGGCAGCATATATATAATTTAGAAAGATGTTACTGATGATCCTATATGCAGGGCAGCAAAGGAAACACAGATGTGAAGAACAGACTTGTGGATTCAGTGGGAGAAAGTGAGGTTGGGATGATTGGAGAGAACAGCATTGAAACATATACATTACCATATGTAGAATAGATGACCAGTGTGAGTTCAATGGATGAAGCAGGGCACTCAAAGTCAGTGCCCTGGGACAGCCCAGAGGGACAGGATGGGGAGGGAGGTAGGCAGCGGGCTTCAGGAAGGTGGTACACATGTATACCTATGGATGATTCATGTTGATTTATGGAAAAAAAATCACAGAAGTGTAATTATCCTCCAATTAAATAAATTAATTAACAAAGATATAATGAAGGTAAGGCAATCAAAAGATCATGACTTGCTTTGTAAAATTAGTACAGAAATACCTATTCATTGAAGACACCTGAGGTTGTAAATCCACTAACATGCTAATAACTTTCACAAATATTTTAATCAAGAAAGTCCTTTTAAGCGAGAAAAATACTATTTTTATCTTTCAGTCTCTCATGACACCTGGAATGTTGCTGGGTACATTAAGTGACAACTAAAAATGTCTGATAAATTGAATTATATCATATTATTATGCATGTTTTACTAATGTCTTCTCTGAATCAAATAACTTTGGAAACATACTCACTGTGGAACTTCTGGTAGTTGAAGAATTAAAAAGCCAAATAGCTGATAGTGTTCTATCAACACCAATGAGCTTAACACTTCAGATATTAGAGCCAGTTTCTAGAAATGTCCCATTAGCTATGTGTGCCAAAAGTGATTCAAAGTATGTATAGGCAAAAATCAACTGCATGATCATGAAAGTTTACCACTGAAGCTGACGAATTCTCATCTTTATAGGAAAAATACGTAAGTGAAGGGTGAGCAGCACACAGTTAATCAATATCCATGATCTGAAATGAGGCAGTTGAATGTTCTAGATTAATTTATCTTCTGCTTGCAATTACCTGAGTGAAGAATGATTAGTCATTTTGTTATCTAAGTACAAGTTCATGTAGCTTTGTCTATTGAGAAGCATGAGGCAGTCAGATGGGGTTACAGTAAATGGAAAAAGAAAGCAAGAGAATCCTGAATTTGAAGTATTTTTGTTTTTATGTAAGTTTTTGGGTAGATGATACTGTTTACTGGGTTGTTGCAAAGCTCACTCATGATTCTTCAGTTTGAGAATCATTTTCTTAAAAAGCCTTCTCTAAGCTCCAGACTAGTTTTTCTTCCCTACTGTTAAATCTCTTTCCTTTTCCCTCAACATTCTCTGAACCACTAATAATCTGTTCAATGCCTTTTTCCCCCTAGATTCTAAATTGCTTGTCTTGTTAGCTTCTTTACCTTAGAGTCTTATCACTTATCTGGAACATTGCATGGGGCCATTAAATGTTTGAATGGATAAATGAATAAATGATTAGGATTCAACAATAGTATTAGCAGATTTTTCAGTGAGCTTCATTTGCTGATTTTCTCTTTTCATCTTTAGATCTGGCTTTGGCCATTGTTGGCCTGTCTTTATAATTTTAAATTTCTAAGTATATTTTGGACGCCCAGGGATGGGAGTAGCTATGATTCAATTATGTTGTATAAATCTTAGGCAAACACAAAGCTACTTATCACAAGTCTATCTTATAATGTTCATAGTCAAGTAGTTATAATAATTGACAGAATTTATAATACATATAATTTTTGTATTTTTATTTTGTCTATATCATAACATACTGTCTTCAAACAGCCCACTCCAGTATTCTTGCTAGGAAAATCCCGCAGACAGAGGAGACTGGTGAGCTGGGGCCATGGGTGTCACAAGGTGGCTGAAGTGACTGAGCATGCACACACTTACTTAAGTGTAGGAAATGCATGGTATCCCATGGGAACTCACCAAAGTGTAGCCTTAAACAATTCATCACATTCTTGACTTTAAGAAAGTAAAATATTTTATTTTGTGGGGCTTTTGGATGTATTATTTAACCATCCTGAACAAACTATAATACAACTAGGAACTCTCAAACAGACCTCAAAAAATACAACAGAAAGATAAGGCTGGAACCAAGAAATATGTTTAAGTTTTCTGAAGCTAGTACTGGATGAGCATCCCACTGGATAGTTTCTGATGCAGTGGAATATGTATGTACAAATGTGTGTGTGCTCAGTCATGTCCAACTCTGCGACCCTGTGGACCATAGCCTGCCAGGCTGCCCTGTCCATGGGATTTTCTAGGCAAGGATACTGAATAATGTTTCCAATTCCTCCTCCAGGAAATCTTCCTGGTCCAGGATTGAACCTGTGTTTCCCACATCTTCTGCATTGCAGGTAGGTTCTTTACTGTTGAGCCATCGGGGAAACTACCCCAATAGAATGTACAAGAAGCAAGGGACAATGTCAAATTCAGCTCACTGATCTCCCAACTGTTCATTTAAGTGTTTCCCCACTTTAATTCCAGAGTTTCTAGATGCCCTGAAATTTTGTTGAGAAATTCAGCTGTAAAATTTTAATGTTATTAGAAAAGAAGAAAATTAATTTCTACTAATACCATGTGCTGGACACTGTTAAACATGCTTAAAACTGTTGTTTCTTCTGATGCTCATAGCAACTGCAGATTACAAGTGTGAATGCATCTTTTTAGAACAAGATGAAGTTCAGAGAGGTTTGTGACTTCCCTCTATAGTTAATAATCTCAGAAGAGCATTTCCACCCTCTTTAATCTTATTCCAAATTACGAATTTTTTCTTACAGAAGCTTACTGTTCAGGAATTATACAGAAGAAGTTGATAACCTCTGGCATGATTTTACCTAAAAGGATCATAAAATGGTTGCATCAAATATTTAGGACATTTCCTAAGCAGTAGCGTTTTAAATACTGTCTGCTAACAAAAGCTGTGGAGTCTCTTTTCTGACAATATTTGTATGTTAAGTGAAATTTACTCTTCATATTTTTATTGTATAATAACAGTAAAACAGGAACTTTGAAGATTTTTAAAAAGTAATGCTAATATATTTTTCCACCCATATTCATAGTCTTCTCCTTTGAGCTGCTTGGTCTAGCTGTTCTGAGTATAATTATGTGCTTATTTCTCCGTGTATAAAGCAGATGAAGAGAGATCATCTTCACAGTGTTGATTTCATTAGAACCATACAGCACCTACCCGAGCCCAGAGGTATTCTTATTATCAGAAACTAAGGATTTATTTCATCCTGTTTAACATAATATATCTGCATTCTCATTTCAAAGTAATTGAAATCACAATTAGTTACTGTGAGTGCCATCATTTAATTTGATTCCTGTCTGTTTCTTAACAGAGACTCCTCAGCTGGTAAGCTTTTCAACAGCACATGGAAATTAAGTGTCTCATTAGTTGCACAAGTTATTTATTTTCTGTTTTCTCACTCCAGGTACATGTAATTTACTGCTGTATTTGTTTTTATGCTTAAATTGCATCTTTCTATCTCACTTTTTACTTGCTCAATTTAAACCAAGCCTTACAGCCTTTGAAAACTGTTTCTTCTATACTTATGCAATTAAATTTCAAAAGAACACAGTAGTGTCTCTCTGGATAAGACTATAATAATTTGTCAATCATATATAATGGCAATGTCATTAGAAAAAGAGTCATGACTACAAACTCTCTATGTCAAAGTTAGTTATTGAACTTTATAGTGTCTCTATAAGTGCTGTGTCTTTCCACCTCAGCAGAAAAAGTATCTTTACAGCTAAAAGTGGCATTAAATCTATAATTAAATCCATAGAAGGAAAAGGATTAATTTGGCGACAAAACTGATTACTCTCCATTTTAGGACAAAACATAGAGAACAAGCATTGCTGCATTATATTCACTATATTTTCCTTACCTGAACTTTGAATTATGATTCCTCAAATGAAACATTTATACTATTAAAATAACCTTTAATATAGAATATGATTATGTTCAAATGCTTATTCTATTGATTTGAAAACTGAAAATAATTTGTCATTAGAAAACCTGGAGAGGATACCTAAAAGCTTAATTTTTATTAAAACTGGTGGTTTCTAGCCTCTTGTTCACATTTACCATGGGACTGGAAATGGACTTTTATTTAGGAATATGTCTACACGTGTGTGAGGCTTCTCAGGTGGCTCCCAGTGGTAAAGAGCCTGCCTGCCAATGTAGGAGACATGGATTTGATCCCTGGGTAGGGAAGATCACCTGGAGAAGGGAATGGCTACCCACTCCAGTATTCTTATCTGGAGAATTTCAGGGACAGAGGAGCCTGGTGGACTACAGTCCATAGGATCACAAAGAATTGTACATGACTGAAGTGACTTAGCACACACACATGCTATGCATGTGTACAATATTTGTGAACTTAGAGGTGGTTTTCTTATTATTTCCTATCCTTATTTGAACTAATGAATAACTTACCTCAAAGTCTACTTAGTTCTCCATTTTAAACCACAGGTAAAGGAACAGAGTTCCATAAGACTGTTCTATACATCAGTGTCTCTTTTGCTATCTCATACACAGGGTTATTATTTCCATCTTTCTAAATTCCATATATATGCGTTAGTATACTGTATTGGTGTTTTTCTTTCTGGCTTACTTCACTCTGTATAATAGGCTCCAGTTTCATCCACCTCATTAGAACTGATTCAAAAAAAAAAAAAGGAACAGAGTTCCATTTATGGAGTGTAATAAGTTTTAGGACAAAAATTCACTGATACATCAATGTACTCTGTCTTGTAATTTGGAAATAAGCTTTAATAATGAATCCTTCTATGGTTTCTTTGAAATAGGTGGTTAAGAAGCAACGAGCAAAGATTTCAAATTTAGGAGTTATTCCTTTTTTTGTTTATTGGTTATGCATATCTAATCCATAGTCATTTAGGCAGGATATGCAAAGATTTAACTTCTCTTTATATTATCTTCTCTAAATTACTCAGTATATTAGCACTTTGGTAAATTGTACATTATCTGAAAACAATATTTACTGCATTGTTTAAGTCTATGACATATATATGGGTTCATCTACTTCTGGGCTGCTTGAATTTGGAACAAATAGATTCTTTTTGATTCATCCATTCATTCTAAAATTACTTACTCAAGACACATAGGATGATCTCAGCAATTGGAAAATATTAATATACAAAGTATTATGAGAAAATGACAAATAATACAGTTAAGAAAAGCTAAGATTGGTGCAATTTTAGATAAGAGAATGAATGATTTAAGACAGTTTAAGGGGGAGAATTCAGTTCAGTTCAGTTCATTCAGTCATGCCCGATTCTTTGCAACCCCATGAAGCGCAGCATGCTAGGCCTCCCTGTCCATCAATAACTCCCGGAGTTTACCCAAACTCATGTCCATTGAATCAGTGATGCCATCTAACCATGTCATCCTCTGTTGTCCCCTTCTCCTCCTGTCTTCAATCTTTCCCAACATCAGGGCATTTTCAAATGAGTCAGCTCTTCACATCAGGTGGCCAAAATATTGGATTTTCAGCTTCAACATCAATCCTTCTAATGAACACCCAGGACTGATATCCTTTAGGATGGACTGGTTGGATCTCCTTGCAGTCCAAGGGACTCTCAAGAGTCTTCTCCAACACCACAGTTCAAAAGCATCAATTCTTCGAGGCATAGCTGTCTTTATAATCAAACTCTCACATCCATACATAAGTACTGGAAAAATCATAGCCTTGTCTAGATAGACCTTTGTTGACAAAGTAATGTCTTTGCTTTTTAATATGCTGTCTAGGGTGATCATAACTTTTCTTCCAAGGAGTAAGCATCTTTTAAATTCATGGCTGCCAATCACCATCTGCAATGATTTTGGAGCCCCCCAAAATAAAGTCTGTCACTGCTTCCCCATCTATTTGCCATGAAGTGATGGGACCAGATGTCATGATCTTCATTTTCTGAATGTTGAGCTTTAAGCCAATTTTTTCACTCTCCTCTTTCACTTTCATCAGGAGGCTCTTTAGGTCTTCTTCACTTTCTGCCATAAGGGTGGTGTCATCTGCACATGTGAGATTATTGGTATTTATCCTGGGAATCTTGATTCCAGCTTGTACTTCCTCTAGCCCAGCGTTTCTCATGATGTAATAGAAGTTAAATAAGCAGGGTGACAATATACAGCCTTGACATATTCCTTTTCCTATTTGGAACCAGTCTGTTGTTCCATGTCCAGTTCTAACTGTTGCTTCCTGACCTGCATACAGGTTCCTCAAGAGGCAGGTCAGGTGGTCTGGTATTCCCATCTCTTTCAGAATTTCCCACAGTTTATTGTGATCCACACAGTGAAAGGCTTTGGCATAGTCAATAAAACAGAAATAGATGTTTTTCTGGAACTCTTGTTTTTTCGATGATCCAACAAATGTTGGCAATTTGATCTCTGGTTCCTCTGCCTTTTCTAAAACCAGCTGAACATCTGGAAGTTCACTGTTCATGTATTGCTAAAGCCTGGCTTGGAGAATTTTGAGCATTACTTTACTAGCGTGTGAGATGAGTGCAATTGTGTGGTAGTTTGAACATTCTTTAGCACTGCCTTTCTTTGGCATTGGAATGAAAACTGACCTTTTCTAGTCCTGTGACCACTGTTGAATTTTCCAAATTTAGTTAGCTGTGTGCAAATCTGGAGGAACAGCATTTTAAGAAGTAGGAAACAACTAGTACAAAACTCTAACAAGAGAGTGTGCCTAGTGTTGTCAAGAAACAGCAAGGAGTAGCTGATAGAATGAATGAGGAAAAAATGTGATCAACAAGAAATCGGTACAAGGTCACATGGAATCTTTTAGGTTATGGTTATTACAATGAGTATTACTCAGTACATTTGAGGTAGACAAGCCTGATATGGATTATTGAGAAAAAAAAACTTTTGTTGGAGTCAAAGACAAAAGAGAAATTAGAGATAAAGTGATTAGGGAATTTAGAAAGCAGATGTGTCTACATTGTATTAGTAGGAAGGATCACAGAAATCTGGAACTAATTTTTATGGTCTGTATATCTAAGATTTCCCAGATGGCATGAGTAGTAAAGAATTCCCTTGCCAATGCAGGAGATGTGAGAGACTCAGGTTTGATCTTGATGTCAGGAAGATCCCCTGGAGGAGGGCATAGCAACACACTCCATCATTCTTGCCTGAGGAATCCCATGGACAGAGGAACCTGGTAGCAAAGTGATTTCATTCATTTTCATAGCTTAGATGAACATTTCAATGCTGATGACTCTTTAATTTATGATTTCTATCTTTTATGTCTTTGCTTAACTCACTTCATTCTGGAAGTCTTTGACTTCCAATATACCTTACCGTGGGGCTTACCAGATGGTGCACTGGTAAAGAATCCACCTGCCAATGCAGGAGATGCAAGAGACATGGGTGTGATCCCTGAATTTTGGAAGATATCCTGGAGGAGGACATGGCAACCCACTCCAGTATTCTTTCCTGGAAAATTTCATGGACAGAGAAGACTGGCTGGCTACTGTCCATGGGGTAGCAAAGAGTCGGATGCAACTGAGTGCACACACACACACACACACACACACACATATACACACACTTTACTATGACAGCCCTTGATGTATTTATAATTACTTGATTAGTGTTGTCTTCTTCACAAACATATAGGTTCCATGAAAGTAGGAACTACTCTTATTTCACTTTTCATTATATCACTAAATCCTCAGTAAATATATTTTTTGACAATTAGCAGTCTTAGTTTCCTATGGAGTTGATATTTTATATGTTTTCCCATTGAATAAATACTACTTCATTTTTGGTGTGTGTATATATGTTCAGTCTCTCAGTCTCATCCAACTCTTTGTGACCCTATGGACTGTAGCCCACTAAACTCCTCTGTCTGTGGAATTTTCCTGGCAAGGATACTGGAGTGGATTGCCAATCCAGGGATTGAACCCACATCTCCAGTGTCTCCTGCACTGCAGGTGAATTCTTTACCACTGAACCACTTAGGGAGCTACCACTAAGGGTTTTTTAAGGTAATATTAATTCAAAAACATGAAAATTAATCAAGGATGGCAAATTGTATTTAAATGTTTAGATAGGTCAATATAATACAATCTAAACTGCATTTTCCTAACTGTGTTATATTAATAGTTAACATATGCCTAAGTCTGCCCTGGAAAAGTAACATCATTGCAAAGGAGAATCATGAAATGACCACAAAATGGATTTAAATTAAAGCATGTCTTACCTTCACTTATTCCTTCTTCTCTATAAATGTATTAGGGTGGTCCTTCATGCTTAAAAATATTTCA
Source organism: Bos grunniens (assembly GCF_055505025.1). NCBI lineage: Eukaryota > Metazoa > Chordata > Mammalia > Artiodactyla > Bovidae > Bos > Bos grunniens. The sequence goes on along the minus strand of NC_141176.1, from coordinate 1,258,109 downwards.
AAAAGGAAGTACCCTTGAATATAATTTTTCTGTTTCATCTCAGTTCTAATGACTGACCTTCCAAGAGAAATGGGCAGATGGACTTGGGGATTTTTTCCCCCTCACTTTATAGGGCAAGAGAAGTAGGTGGCATTGGTTCTGATTGTGAGCTCAGATTAAAAATAGCAGAAACAAACAAACAGAGGAGTCAAATGTACCTTCCAGGTTTCAGTTCAATGGGAAAAAAGAGAAAGCTTAATTTTAGTGGTTTCTAGGTGTAATGAAATTGACAAGAGGGAGGGGTTAGAGGAAGGAAGATATTAGACTGTATTGTATTCTTGGGAGTTTACAAAGTCATGCCTATGTTGGCTGTAAAGGAGTGTTGTTTTAGTCTATATGTGGGAGATTGAGAAATGAAGAGATAAAATATATGTGTGTGATGTCCAAGTTCTGTGTCACCAGTGTCTGATGCTAAAACAACAGAGTTCATCTTATGTGAAGCTGTTGCAGTGACAAGGAAAAAAGAGGAATGGGTTTTTCTTTTCTTTCCTGAGGACAAAGATGATAACAGTGAGGGGGCCTGATCACTCCTAGTTTTTACTTTAACTGTTCCTAATCTATAGTCATTTGCTTTTCTGCTCCCTAACTCTGCACAAACTACATTTTTTTCACTTATTATCTGGAGGTACTGGAGACACAGGTTCAATCTCTGTGTCAGGAAGATCCCCTGGAGGAGGGCATGGAATCCCACCCCAGTATTCTTGCCTGGAGAATCCTATGGACAGAGGAGCCTGGAAGGCTATAGTCCATAGGGTTGCAAACAGTCAGACATTACTGAAGAGACTTAGGACACACACGCATCCTTTGACTCTATGCTAATTATATCCTGTTTCTGGTTCTCCTGTTTAGGGCTTCCCTCATAGATCAGTCAGTAAAGAATCTGCCTGTAATGCAGAAGACTCAGGCTCAATGCCTGGGTCAGGAAGATCCTCTGGAGAAGGGAATGGCAACTCACTCCAGTATTCTTGCCTGGAGAATCCCATGGACAGAGGAACCTGGCAGTCTAGAGTTCATGGGGTCGCAAGAGTTGGACACGACTGAGCAACTAAACCACCACTCTGGTGCTCATTTTTACAGCAATCTTTTTGCAGACCACCCCTCTAAGTTCTTCTCTTTTCGCATTATAGAAAGAAGGCCACAGGGCTACTGGACTGTCAGACTCAACTCCTGGATTACCTGAGGACTAGTTTTAAAACAATGCAAGAGGAGGAAGAATGTAAGATCCTTACACTTTGTTCTCATCACCAGTCCCCGTGAGCCCTTGTCTTACATAAGCCCCTGGACTCCTCATGGAAGTGGTTCGCTATTCTTGAGGCGTGATCCTACTGTGGTTCCCCCTCCACTGGCCAGAGATCAAAGTCACTTTTCTGTTTCCTCCAAACTCTACCTTCCTGTTTTTTAATTCAGCTTTGGTGGGCAGAGAGAGCCAAGATGTTGGTGGCAATCCAGTGTAGAATCTGTATTGTTCAGTCATGCCTTGGATTTCCTCTTTCTTCCACTTCTGTAATTAGGGACTTACTGAGGAGCCATTAAGATAATTAGCAGGGATTCACTGCAGTTGTAGCTGAACACAGTGTATTAGTTCAGTCACGTTTGCTTCTCATAAATATGAATACCACAAGAAAACTGCTTCTGAAGATTGAAGTCATGCTAGAAAGTTTAGTCAGCAAGTGTCATATTTTAGCCCATTACTCTCTGATTAAATAGTAGTTGTCTGTGTTATGACATAAAACATATAACATTTTTAGCAAAATTGCAAACATTGAATGGTTTGATATCATGATAATTAAAATTTGGTGAGTTGAAGATGATTAGTAACTTAGATCTATTCAGATATTCAAATAACTTTTAGAATGTGAAACACTCCTCCCTAGGAGATATAATACATATTATAATGTTTGAAATGTCATGGTTTGTAGGTTAAAAATCTAAGATATCTAGCCTGGAGTTAAGTGATGTGCATTTGATATGATATATCATCTATTAATTAATACACTGATACCCTTCTCTTGCACCTCTGCCTAAAGGGAAATCTCATTATGTTCTCATTAGTTCCCACTCTGACTTGATGACATATTTTGTGTAGCTAACAAAAACTTTATTAGCATAAAATGGCATTTTAATTAAAAAAAAATGTTGACCTTATTTGATGTGTGTAACAGATCCTGGAAGCATAAAAAAGGATATTCAGTAACATTTAAAAATCATCAAACTCAGTTTACTCTCACTCCTATTATTTAATTAATGTTAAAATATTTGATACTGGAACAGTTCAGTTGCTCAGTCATGTCCAGCTCTTTGCAACCCCCATGGACTGTAGCATGCCAGGCCTCCCTGTCCATCACCAACTCCCGGAGCTTGCTCAAACTCATGTCCATCGAGTCAGTGATGCCATCCAACCATCTCATCCTCTGTCTTCCCCTTCTCCTCTTGCCTTCAACCTTTCCCAGCATCATGGTCTTTTCCAATAAGTCAGTTCTTTCAATCAAGTGGAGAAAGTACTGGAACTTTAACTTCAGCAAGTCCTTCCAATGGATATTCAGGACTGATTTCCTTTAGGATTGATTTGTTTAATCTCCTTGCAGTCCAAGGGGCTCTCAAGAGTCTTCTTGAGAGAACACCACAGTTCAAAAGCATCAATTCTTTGGCGCTCCGCTTTCTTTATGTTTCAACTCTCACGTCCATACATGACTACTGGGAAAACCATAGTTTTGGCTAGACAGACCTTTGTCGGCAAAGTAATGTCTCTACTTTTTAATATGCTGTCTACTGGACAAGGTAATCTTAAGGAGTTGCCCTGAGCTTGACTAAACTTTAGTCAGGTTTCTTTCTGACCTACCTTTTTATTTGTTAGAAAACTTGAAATTGTAAACCTTCTCTGCCTCTTTGAGATGTAATCTTCTACAACCCAGGAATGCCTTTCTCAAGGATCTAGGACCAAACCCTTGAAAATATAATCACCAAAATTTAAAAAAAAAAAAATGGTGACTCTGTCCTCCATTCTTGATAGGAAGGCAGGAACCTAACTCAATAGGCACAAATGAGCAAACATGGCCTAATCACCTGTGATCCTTAGTATCTTAGGGTGCTTAAAAACACTCCTGCCTTTTTTTTCAGTGGAGTTTCTGCCATTGCAATTGTCACTTTCCCTACTGCAATAATTCTGAACTAAGTCTTCTTTACTTTTACAACTTGTCTGGTGCAATTTTTCTTTCACAAGTCACTAATAAAGCACGTAGGAAGTATCAGGCATATTTCTGAGTGCCTTTGTATGTTAACTAATTTAAAGCCATGTTAACTCTATGAGATAGGAATGTTATCAATATCCCCATTTAACCTCACCACACAGAGTTGAAGTTTCTCAGGAGACAGTAGAAAATAAAGACTTACTCAGTCCCCTCACTTAATTTTAGCTCTCAGACTCTGAATCCTAAAAATCCAGTCATTCTTTCTCTTTCAACTAATCCCAATCATCAAATTTTGAAGATTTTGTCATTCACTCACTTTTTCAATATGTATGTTGTTGACTTTTATTGTATACTAGAGCTAGGGATAAAATATCAGATAAGACAGACATGACTGCTTATCTCATTGAACTTAGTCAACCAGGACAAATAAACAGGCAGCTTATTTATTTTTTACTCCCTAAGAGTTATTTTTAAGTGCTTTTTAAAAAAATACATATATTTTTAAATTGGAAGATAATTGCTTAACAATGTTGTGCTGGTTTCTGCTATACAACAACATGAATCAGCTATAAGTATACAATATCCCCTCCCTATTTAGCCTCCCTCTTACCCTACTCCCCATCCCAGCCCAGAGCATGAGGTTAAACTCCATGTTATATAGCAACTTCCCACCAGCTATCTGTTTTACACATGGTAATTTATATGTTCCAATGATACTCTCTCAAGTCATACCACCCTATCTTTCTCCAGCTCTGTCCTTAAGTTCTTTCTCAACAACTGTGTCTCTATTCCTGCTGTGCAAATAGGTTCATCAGTAATATTTTTCTAGATTCCATATATATATAATATATTAAATATTTGACTTTCTTTCTGACTTCTTTCTCTATAACAGGTTCTATGTTCATCTACCTCACTCAGTTTAACTGATACAAATTCATTCCTTTTAATGCCTTTTGATAGAGGCAGTAAATCCTGTTCTGCAGCATACAGACTGGGAGTCAATGCAGACTTGGCAAAACTGGGAGAGCCTTCCAGGGTAGCGACTCTTACAAGGAGAATTAAGTCATAGAAGATGAGACAGCAGTGAGTGTTCTAGGCTGAGAAAATTTTACACTCAGTGCCTACAAGCAAAAGAGAGCCAGGGGCATAAAAGGAATTCAAACAATAATGTATGACTAAAACAAAGACTACAGTGCAAAGAACTGGGGATAAGGGTTAAGGAAGAGTAAGGATGTAGTAGTAAGTGAAGGTACTTTTGTGACAGAAAATGTAAGATCATATGAGAGATTATGGGCTTGATCACCAGAGCAATAGGGAGCAATCTGAAGAATTTTATGCAAAGGAGTCAAGATCACATTTGTAATTGTTGAATATTCTCTTTATGAAAGTATAGAGAACACAATTTTAAAGCATATAAATTATATACAATAAAATTTAGATACAGATTACATAATGGATAAGTTCTATATTTTATTTAAGAAAATAATTTTTGAATAGAAAAAGTTTATTCAAATGAATCTTCTAAAATTTTATTTTACACATTGGCTGTACCTTTGCAAAGGAAACTAGACTTAAGATATCTTACAAGGGCATCTTTATTAAATAATGTTTGGAAAAATGTGCATCTAGTTATTGGCTCAAATCATTCCTATTATATACAATTGCCTATTACCATTTGCAATTCAGGTAGTTAATGCTGCAATGAGTTGAAAGCAGGTATATAGATTTTTACAGTACTCTTTCAAAACAAGAGCCTTTGGCAAACAAACTGTTCTGCTCATGTTAAAATGGGATATAATGTGAAACTGGACTGTTTAAATATTTTGAAATGATTTCTCATTTGCTTCTAATTATCTTGCTATTAAATAAGCATTATTCTTTTACAGTGTTTTTTCATAGATATGGTGTAGTTGCTTTGGATCTAGTTAATTTAAATAAACTGGATGCTTGGGGCTGGTGCACTGGGATGACCCAGAGGAAGGTTCAGGATGGGGAACACGTGTATGCCTGTGGCGGATTTATGGTGATATATGGCAAAACCAATACAATATTGTAAAGTTAAAAATAAAAGAAAAGAAAAAAAATAAATATCAAAGAAAAAAATAAAAAATGTCTCAAAATATCTTTAATATTTTTAATGATTTCCTTTTTGCTATACTGCAACAATAACTGAAGTAGGGGGAAAAAGGAGGTTGAAGTTTTAATATTTGATTCTTTGTTTTATTAAATTGCAGTGTGCCTAAACCTTTTTATGGATTTTCAATATTATCAATTAATTTTCAATTGATAAAATTGACTGAGTGACACAGTGCTGTGTAGAAGGGTAGGGAATGAAAGCTCTGATGCCAAATCAACTATAATATTTTTAATCAGAGTTAATTGATATCAGCTGTGTGGTTTGTGTACTTTTTTTTTGTATTATGGATGAAGAAAGGTGTGGCTACTGTTATTTCAAATTAGAAACTGAAACTGCTAGTTACTAAGAATCTGCAGATAGATATGTGCTTAGTGTTTATTACATAGAGAAGAGACTTCAGTGGTTCAAGCGGTAGAGTGTAATTTGGATTCTTAAGTGTGAGATGTTTTAGTTCTTTCATAGTTGCATAAAAGCAAATAACAGATCTGCTATCTAGTTTCATAGCTGACTTTAGGGGAATATTATAGGACCCCTTGAAGAAGTCATGTGTTAATGTATTACAGCTATTGATCTAAACTGTTCTTAAACATCCAAGTACACCATTAATTTTTCTCTTGATCTACTTTCTGAAGATTCGCTGGTATTGTTATAATTAGACTTATTCCAATTTAAATTGGCATAACTCTGGACTGAGCACAAAATGGTGTCTTAAAATCTGCTCTCTCTCTCTCTCCTTCACACACACACACACACACTAAACACATACTCAAAATATGTGGTGGTGGTGGTGGTTTAGTTACCAAAAGTTGTGTCTGACTCATGACCCCTTGGACTGTAGCCCACCAGGCACCTCTGTACATGAGATTTCCCAGGCAAGAATACTGGAGTAGATTGCCATTTCCTTCTTCAGGGGATCTTCCCAACCTAGGGATTGAACCCCGGTCTTCTGCATTGCAGGCAGATTCTTTACCATCTGAACCACCAAGGAAGCCCTATGTGCAGGCACAATACACACATGCAATATTCATATATACCTGATACTCATACATATGCATAACAGCACACACACTCACACCAAGAGAATTTCTAAATTAGTTAAAAATATTATAGTGGCTATGAAAGTTGTTGGATTACAATATTGAAACAGACTTTTAATTGTTGAGTTTTATTTATTTGCAGAGAAATAACAGTTCTAAATTTTCTATGGTCTTTAACATGGATTTATTCCTAGTAGTCTGTCTTTGTTAATCTGTTTGTTGCTTGAAGCAAAGAAAATGAGCCACACAGTTATATACCCATTAATATTTGCATTGCACTGAGGACTACTTTTGTATAATAGCTCCATACATGAACGGATTTAACATGTTGTCCAGTACAGACCAAATGGTCAATTATGGATTCACCATTTATTTGAGCACCTACTTGAAACCTATTGACTGAAAATAGATATGCATATTCTAAAAGTTGAGAGTTAGGTTTTATTCAGTGGGAATGTTAGGATGGTGGGAATATTATTAGGGCTCAAACCCAGGAGACAGTATCTCCAGTAATTCCAAGAAAGCTAACACCTAGGAGGCAAGGGAGCAGCCAGGCTATATATACAGTAAGGGGCAGGTAATCTGAATATTAAAATATTACCATTAGTGAAGAAAAACTAAATCACTTACCTGTGGAAAATTCTGAAAGAGATGGGAATACCAGACCACCTGACCTGCCTCTTGAGAAATGTGTATGCAGGTCAGGAAACAACAGTTAGAACTGGACATGGAACAACAGACTGGTTCCAAATAGGAAAAGGAGTATGTCAAGGCTGTATATTGTCACCCTGCTTATTTAACTTATATGAAGGGTACATCATGAGAAACGCTGGACTGGAAGAAACACAAGCTGGAATCAAGATTGCCAGGAGAAATATCAATAACCGCAGATATGCAGATGACACCACCCTTATGGCAGAAAGTGAAGAGGAACTCAAAAGCCTCTTGATGAAAGTGAAAGTGGAGAGTGAAAAAGTTGGCTTAAAGCTCAACATTCAGAAAACGAAGATCATGGCCATCCGGTCCCATCACTTCATGGGAAATAGATGGGGAAACAGTGGAAACAATGTCAGACTTTATTTTTGGGGGCTCCAAAATCACTGCAGATGGTGACTTCAGCCATGAAATTAAAAGACGCTTACTCCTTGAAAGGAAAGTTATGACCAACCTAGATAGCATATTCAAAAGCAGAGACATTACTTTGCCAACAAAGGTCCATCTAGTCAAGGCTATGGTTTTTCCTGTGGTCATGTATGGATGTGAGAGTTGGACTGTGAAGAAGGCTGAGTGCCGAAGAATTGATGCTTTTGAACTGTGGTGTTGGAGAAGACTCTTGAGAGTCCCTTGGACTCCAAGTAGACCCAACCAGTCCATTCTGAAGGAGATCAGCCCTGGGATGTCTTTGGAAGGAATGATGCTAAAGCTGAAACTCCAGTACTTTGCCCACCTCATGTGAAGAGTTGACTCATTGGAAAAGACTCTGATGCTGGGAAGAATTGGCGGCAGGAAGAGAACAGGACGACAGAGGATGAGATGGCTGGATGGCATCACTGACTCGATGGACGTGAGTCTCAGTGAACTCCAGGAGTTGGGGATGGACAGGGAGGCCTGGCATGCTGCGATTCATGAGGTCGCAAAGAGTCGGACATGACTGAGCGACTGAACTGAACTGAACTGCATGAAGAGATTCAGGTATCTTCTATGTATGGAAAGATGCAAGTGTCCAGGCTCGCTGAAATCATTTCTTTCATATGTATCTAGGGGCCAATTCTTTCTTTGATTGTTCACATCCTAATTCCTTGTTTACTGTAAGAGACAGTGGACATGGAGGATGGCCACTTCTTACATCTCCCCAGCTTCTCAGTACTTAGAGGGATAAAGTAGCTGATGGCTTCTGAATAGCTGGCTTTGTTTCACCTGGGCTCAGAAATTTTCATCTGGAAAAGGTATGTTTACTGGTATAACATAGAACAGAAAGCATTTCATTTCACAAATCCTTTGACAAGTAAGCATGTTTAAAGGAGAAATGTTTATCTTTGGGTGACTAAACTGTTGGAGAGGAAGAAAATTTCCCCTACAGACAGATTAGCAGGAGGAAATCAAACAAAAGTTCAATAACATTCACTCATGGGACAGCCAGGAAAACTGAGTAACTCACTGAAATATTTGAATCACTTTAAATACTATGTTCAACTAAAGACAAAATTGACATTAAATGGAACATCAAAGGGGATAAGGAAATTCACATGAAGGTAGAAAAGCAAATGTTTGGTAAACAAATATTTATTGGTCCCTGCAGAGACAATGGGATGCAGAAAGTGTCGTGGTCTGGGCGTGGGTTGGAAAATAAAAAAAGAAGAAGAATTTCCAGACATAAGACAGAATTAGAGGGAAATAAAGTTTATTAGGCTGGGAGATACTGTTGGAACAGCAGGCCAGCTCAATGGAGAACCAATGTTGAATGGGGGTCCTTAGTCCACGGTACGAGGAGTGGGATAAGGGTCTTGCAGATCATTTGCTGATTGGATGAGCCATGTATACTGGGTGGGAGGAAGAGTAAGCAAATACCTCCTCCCAATGGGGTAGGAGGGGAGACAGGTTATACTGCTCAGGAGGACCTGAAATCCATTGATAGTTACAACCTAGGGGAGGGAAGGACGATAAGGGTCTGGGTTTTCCGTTCCTGCATTCCAAGACCCTGCTCTTTCATCCATGGGTCACCACAGAAAGAAATTTTAATAACCACAATTTTCTAAGTTTCTTCCTATTTATAGACCTAGGTCATACTCTAGATATCTATGGTTATAGCTCTTTGCCTAGAACAGGTCCTCTTTCTAAATTCTTTCAGGCAGTTAGAGAGAAGTTTCTCCTTGAGTCTTTTAGGTCTTAATAATCTTTATCTATAAATAAACCACATGCCAAGGAGACATACTTTGGGGTGGCAAATTTAGCTCCTCTGCAAAGCAAATCTAATCTTTATGTCATTCTGATTGCTAATATGTATATATGTGTATTTAATACTGAGCCTTAAATCTTTGGACTTATGGCAATTAAGTGGTGCTACTTTATTAATTTATTTATTTGGTTTAAATGGTGATATATTTTATTTAATAATCAAAATAACCTGTCTGGTACAACACAAAGAGTAAATCCTAATGTAAATCATGGGCTTAATTTAATAATAGTATATTAATATTGGCTTATTGATATATATAGCAAATGTACTGCACTAATGCAGTAGGGGAAACCACGTGTGGAATGGGGAGAGACTTGATACACAGGTACTTAACTATTTGATTTTATAAACCTTAAAACATTGTAAAAAATAGCATATTAAGTTTTTAAAAAGTTAATTAGAAGTTCATAAAAATAAAAGGCAATATTTTTACTATAGTTTCTCCCCCCACCCAATACTTGTAGGGTGCCTATTTATTTTCAGAAGAACTTAAATTCTAAAGAATTGATGCTTTCAAATAATGGTGCTAAAGAAGACTCTTTAGAGTCCCGTGGACTGAAAGATTAAACCAGTCAACACTAAAAGAAATCAAACTTGAATATTCACTGGAAGGACTGATGCTGAAGCTGAAGCTTTAATACTTGGCCACCGGATGTGAAGAGCTGACTCATTGAAAAAGACCCTGATGTTGGGAAAGGTTGAAGGCAAAAAAAGGGTGCAGCAGAGGATGAGATGATTAGATACCATCACCAACTCACTGGACATGAATTTGAGCAAACTCTGGGAGACAGTGAAGGACAAGAAGCCTGGCATGCTGTAGTCCACGTTGTCACAAACAATTGGACACAACTTAGTGACTGAACAACAACAACAACAAAGTCTAAAGATTCTTTGGGTTACAAACAATTGGTTTCAGAGTGCCTATTTAATGTACTCAAAGGCAGAATGCCATTCTAAACCTTTAACACATCTAAACATTTCCTTTTAAGAATCATCTGTCTGTGATATGGTTATTTCATAAAAAGTTGACTATAGGAAAAGCTTGTCATATATAATTATTTTTGGCTGAGAAATGTTACAGCATTGTGACTTCTGTAATACTAGATGGCCCTTCTTTTCATATATAAAATTTTAAGATTCAAAGTAACATGAAATATAAGAGTTTGTATACAGGATTTATGGGGAAATTTAAAAATTTTCCTCCTGTTCATAGGTAGAATGAATGAAATATTAGTTATTAAACCTACTTTTCCAAACTACCCAACTTATTTCTCTTTTCACTTTTCCAGGTAAAAGAGATTTCATTATTTTTCAATCATCATTATATGTGGAAATCTTTAACATAAGGCAGATGAGAAATAATGTAACTCAAATTTCCACTGCAAATGTTTTGCTGTCAATTTACATTAATTTTTTTTTCAGTAATGTTCTGTGTGGGATGGATTTGCTTTTGAAAAACATTATGGGGTTATCTTTACACTCTGTTATTTCAACTGAAATGTAAAATACTAAAACTGTTTGCTTCAAATGTTAAATCTTATAAAGAGATTTATTTCCATTTAACCATAAAGAGAGAGAGACTTTGGAGGAAGAAAGAGAGAATGTAGAAACTGTTTATGGTTGCCCACTTATGTCATCTTTTTAAATAAACTAATAATTTTACTGAACCTTTTTTCTTGTATCATTGAATTACTCTTCATGCAGGCAGAAACGCAATGAGCTTAAGGCTAAAAGGGAAGAAAAAAAAAAAAAAAACTCCTTCTATTTGATTAAATTTTTGATTCTTGCTCAAGAAAAAATTATTCTGTAAAAATGGTAAGGAAGAATATTCAGGACTACAACAGCAGTGGAGAAAGTTTGAGTTCCATTTTGAGTCCAGGAAAGAGCAAGTGAAAATTTGTATTGCAGAAATAGGTTAGGGATTTGATGGATGGAGACCACATAATTGCACTCATCTCACACCCCACTCCAGTACTCTTGTCTGGAAAATCCCATGGATGGAAGAGCCTAGTAGGCTACAGTCCATGGGGTCCCTAAGAGTTGGGCATGACTGAGAGACTTCACTTTCACTTTTCACTTTCATGCATCGGAGAAGGAAATGGCAACCCACTCCAGTATTCTTGCCTGGAGAATCCTAGGGACAGAGGAGCCTGGTGGGCTGCCGTCTATGGGGTTGCACAGAGTCGGACATGACTGAAGTGACTTAGCAGTAGCACACGCTAGTAAAGTAATGCTTAAAATTCTCCAAGCCAGGCTTCAGCAATACGTGAACCGTGAACTTCAGGTGTTCAAGCTAGTTTTAGAAAAGGCAGAGGAACCAGAGATCAAATTGCCAACATCTGCTGGATCATGAAAAAAGCAAGAGAGTTCCAGAAAAACATCTATTTCTGCTTTATTGACTATGCCAAAGCCTTTGACTGTGTGGATCACAATAAGCTGTGGAAAGTTCTGAAAGAGATGGGAATACCAGACCACCTGACCTGCCTCTTGAGAAACCTGTATGCAGGTCAGGAAGCAACAGTTAGAACTGGACGTGGAACAACAGACTGGTTCCAAATAGGAAAAGGAGTACATCAAGGCTGTATATTGTCACCCTGCTTATTTAACTTATATGCAGAGTACATCATGTGAGAGGCCGGGCTGGATTAAGATCAAGGTGGAATCAAGATTGCCAGGAGAAATATCAATAACCTCTGATATGCAGATGACACCATCCTAATGCCAGAAAAGAAAGAGGAACTAAGGAACTAAAGAGCCTTTTGATAAAGGAGAGTGAAAAAGCTGGCTTAAAACTCAACATTTAAAAAGCTAAGATCATGGCATTCTGTCCCATCACTTCATGGCAAATAGATAGGGAAACAATAGAAACAATGACAGACCTTATTTTCTTGGGCTCCAAAATCATTGATAGTGACTGCAACCAAGAAATTAAAAGATGCTAAATAAAGAAATTAATTTTAAAAAATGAATAAAAGATATTTGCCCCTTGGAATAAAAGCTGTGACAAACCTAGACAGCATATTAAAAAGCAGAGACGTTACTCTGCTGACAAAGGTCATCTAGTCAAAGCTATGGTTTTTCCAGTAGTCATGTGTGGATGTGAGAGCTGGACCACAAAGAAGGTTGAGCACAGAATAATTGATGCTTTTGAACTGTGGTGCTGGAGAAGACTCTAGTGAGTCCCTTGGACAGTAAGGAGATCAAACCAATCAATCCTAAGGGAAATTTTATATCAGGTTTTTCTGCATTTGAACAGAATAGCTGATTGTTTATCTCTGTCAAATTTGAATTAATCATGTCAGCATTTCTACTTCGACTGCTGCAGAAACCATGCAAGTCAGATTGAGAATTGAACACCCATGCTGGAATTCCAACCTGACCTAAGCCTAGTTTCAGACAGGAACAAGGTCTTTTATTGAGATCACATACCTGGCTCAGGACTTAATGAAGCTCAGGTTCTTGATGTCTCTTTGCAGAAAGAATTCAGTGAGAGACAAAGCGATAGGTGAGAAGTGGACTTATTTGGAGAGAAACACACTTCAAAGATACAGTGTAGTCCACCTCAGATTGTGAGAGTGGCTGCAGGGTATGAGGTTGTCAGTTTTTAGAGAGGTAAGTAATTTTTTAGGTTAATAAGTGGGAAGGGTATTCCAGCTATTTTGGGAAAGTGGTGGGGATTTCCAGGATTGGGTTGTCACCCAATTTTGACATTTCTGGTTGGCCTGGAACTGTCATGGCACCTGTGGATGTGTCATTTTGCTTGTTGATGTGTTACAATGAGCATATACTGAGGCTCAAGGTCCAGTGGAAGTTGACTTACCTGCCATATTGGACCTATTCATTCTAATCTGTTTATGTCAAATCTTGGGCTATGTCATTCTGTCCCCTTTCCTCCTGTTTCATTATCTCTACTGCAAGTTAAAATGTTTAAGCTTATTGTGTACAAATTTTATTTAGAATCCAAGTTAATTATTTAGTATCCTCAGGTGAAACTTGAAGTATGACTCAAGCATAATGTGAATGAATACCTGATCCAAGGTTATATGATATTTAAGATACATATAGTATATATGTTATTTTGTTTCAATGGAAAGAAAAATAGCACAGTATTTAAATAAAGGAAATTATTGACTCAAGAAATATATGTATTAGACAAACGAACCAAGGAGGAGATACTTTGCTTCATTTTCTCAGTAATTACCATTTCTTGAGTCAGTGACTTCTACTTTTCTTTATTTAAATGGTGTGTTATATTATTTTCATTGAATCAGAAACCTGGAGCCAACTGGGAAATATTTTTTTAAAGACCATGCATATATTTGATAAGAAAATAGTAAATTTATTTTAATTAATTATTTTATAATTATTTAATAATAATGCCAACTCTTTATTGAAATAGATACTAAATATTGTACCAAATGTTTTATAACCATTACATTTGTAATTCTATCAACCACTCTGTGGGTTAGGCACGGTAAGTTTTTGTTTTGAATATTTAACATAGAGTAAATAGATGACTTGCCCCAAAAGTCATTAAAGTGGCCCAGATAGTATTCATTCGTTCTTTCTCCATTAGTTAGAGTACAATCATAGACATGAGGAGGGGCTCTTTTCCCTTGTGGGTAAATCCCAGGGAAGTTTTTAAAGATTGGTTATCCAGGATAAGCTCCCTTACTCTAAATCAACAGACTAGCCTTTAATCACATTTGCAAAATATCTTCGCAGCAACCATTTGATTATGCTTTTTTTGACTCAATGGTTGTTGTAACCTAGTCATATTGACACCCTTAAAATCACCATCATACACTGATTCATTCTTTCATCAAGTCATTGAGTATCCACTGTATACTTGGCACTATACTATATTGTGAAAATAGAGAGGTGAACCAACAAATATCATCCCTCGTGTTTAAAGACCAACTAAAGGGCAATGCAATTAGAAACCAACTAAATGGGAATGCAAGCAATAAACAATGCCTTTAAAACATAATTATTACATTTATTAGCACTATGATAAGTTCATATTTCCATAAAAATATTACAGAAGTTCTTAATTTATATTGGGAGTCATCTCAGGGAAAGTAATTATTTTAAGGTGTAATTTGAAGGAAGAGTGACATTAGCAAGCAAAAAGTCAAAGAAGAGAATTTTAGGTGGAAAAGCAATGAAAAAGCCTATGGGAGGTTGATGAACTGAAAGACGACCAGGCGGGGCAATTCACACAAGGACTCCAGAACTGTATTATATGTGATAGATTTCTTCTCCCTGCCCCAACTCCTACCCCAGTACATTGTGAGATCATTGAAAAGTTCTATGTAGGGTGATATGATTTAATTTATGTTTTAAGTTGATAACTCTGCTGCTGTATGGCAGTGATCCCCAACATTTTTGGCACCAGGGACCAATTTCATGGAAGACAATTTTTCCATGAACTGGAGTTGAAGAGGTAGTTTCAGAATGATTCAAGTGTATTATATTTATTGTGCACTTTATATTTAATATAATACTGTTGCTGATCTGTTGGGAGGTACCTGTCCATGGCCCGAGGGTTGGGGATCCTAATGTATGGGATATGGCTTGAAGGGAGAAATAATGGAAATGGGAAATCATCTGTAGGATCACCTGAGGATCTTTTCTGATTAATTCACTATCAAATGCTTTGACATCTAGGAAAGGGAAGGCATCCCACCCCTTGAGATTTAATGCCATAGTGAGCCTCTGTTTTTCTTGGAGTTTATTGGAATTTTCCCAGATACAGAGGAGCCGAAAAACATTTTTAGAAACTTATGAACTAAATCATTCATATGACAAAGTGGCATCAGAGCTTGCGACAGAAATGTCATTGTGGGGGTTTGTGACCCTGTCATTGTGGGGATACCAAAGGTACCAAAATATAGTGATATATAATTCTCATAAGTGGATGTGGTGACATTGAATTGAAAGCAACAGTATAATCAATATTTCCTATTAGTATCTTGTAACTCACTTCCATAAAATCAGCTATGCCATTTGAGGAACATTTCCTAGCCCTTTTAAAAGAGCCCATTCTATCTGTTATAGACTCACTCAACATACACATTTATCAATGTACAACTGAGAAAAGCTGAGAATATTTAGAATATCATGTGCATGCTCAGTCACTAAGTCAAGTCCAGCACTTTGCAACCCCATGGACTGTAGCTCCACCAAGGTCATCTGTTCACGGAATTTCCCAGCCAAGTATACTGAAATGGGTTGCCATTTCCTTCTCCAGGGGATCTTCCTGACCCAGGGATTAAACCAGTGTCTCCTGCATTGGTGAGAAGATTCTTGATCACTGAGCCAATTAGGAGGTCCTATTTAGAATGTTATCTCCATGCAAATTATGTCCCTATGTACCTCTCATATTTATTGACTTCAACTCTTCCTCATGTACTGAAAAGAGCCTTGTGTAGCTTTAGATATTTTGAAAAGTGTTGTTCATTCCCTCAGTCATGTCTGACTCTTTGTAACCCCACGAACCTCAGCATGCCAGGCTTCCCGGTCTTTCACCATCTCCTGGAGCTTGCACAAACTCATTTTCATTGAGTCAGTGATACTACCCAAGAATCTTGTCCTCTGTCATTCCCTTATTCTTCTGCCTTTGACCTTTTCCAGTATCAAGGTCTTTCTAATGAGTCAGCTCTTCTCATCAGGATCAGGCCTTCTAAGGAATATTCAGGATTGATTTCCTTTAGTGTTGACTGGTTTGATCTTGCAGTCCAAGGGACTCTCAAGAGTCTTCTCCAACACCAGTCTTCCCCAGCTTGAAAGCATCAATTCTTCATTACTCAGCCTTTTTTATGGTCCAATTCTCACACCCATATATGACTACTGGAAAAACCAGAGCTTTGACTGTATTGACCATTGTTGGCAAACTAATGTCTCTGTTTTTTAATATGCTGTCTAGGTTTGTCATAAATTTTCTTCCAAGGAACAAGCGTCTTTTAATTTTGTGGCTGCAGTGATTTTGGAGCCCAAGAAAATAAAGTCTGTCACTGTTTCCTTTATTTCCCCATTTTCCATGAAAGGATAGGACTGGATGCCATGATCTTCATTTTCTGAATGTTGAGTTTTAAGCCAGCTTTTTCACTCTCCTTTTTCACCTTTATCAAGAGGTTCTTTAGTTCCTCTTCACTGTCTGCCATAAATGTTGTATCATCTGCATATCTGAGGTTATTGCTTTTTCTCCTGGAAATATTGACTCCAGTTTGTGCTTCATTCAGCCCAGCATTTCACTTGATGTACTCTTCATGTAAGTTAAATAAGCAGAGTGACAATATACAGCCTTTATGTACTCCTTTCCCAATTTTGAACCAGTCCATTGTTCCATGTCCAGTTCTAACTGTTACTTCTTGACCTGCATACAGGTTTCTTAGGAGTCAGATAAGGTGGTCTAGCATTCCCATGTCTTTAAGAATTTTCCACAGTTTGTTGTGATCCACACAGTCAAAGGCTTTAGCATAGTCAATGAAAAGTATGTTGATTGTATAAGTCTATGACTCAAAAAGCACATAACCTATTATTATTATGAAAAGTAACACAAACAAAACAAAGTGACTTTACCTTGTAACC
The DNA here is from genome assembly GCF_055505025.1 of Bos grunniens. Lineage (NCBI taxonomy): Eukaryota > Metazoa > Chordata > Mammalia > Artiodactyla > Bovidae > Bos > Bos grunniens. Next base: position 1,241,159 of record NC_141176.1, on the reverse strand, counting down.
AGAAAGTACTCCTCTATGAAAATCCAAAATAGTATGGAATTTAATTTACATTATTGGTACTGGGCCCAGTAACAGCCATATTCCTCAATTACTTTTAGAGTTATTCTGATACTTTTTAGAAATTATAGTGGGGAGAAGTCAACTTTGGCAATGCCTACTACACCATAGCTCTATCATACTATTGCATTATCATGGATGATATTATAATGATTTCATGTATTAAACCTTGGATTATTTACTGAGGCCTAATATTTTGCCATCACATTTTTCAGAACTTCTAGTTACCCAGATATTCAATCGAATCATTTATTCTGGCTTGTTTATTATCATGACTAAAAATGCTACTGCTCAGTCACTTCAGTCGTGTCCGACTCTGTGAGACCCCATAGACAGCAGCCCACCAGGCTCCCCCGTCCCTGGGATTCTCCAGGCATGAACACTGGAGTGGGTTGCCATTTCCTTCTCCAATGCTTGAAAGTGAAAAGTGAAAGTGAAGTCGCTCAGTCGTGTCCGACTCTCAGCGACCCCATGGACTGCAGCCTTCCAGGCTCCTCTATCCATGGGATTTTCCAGGCAGGAATACTGGAGTGGGGTGCCATTGCCTTCTCCGGGACTAAAAATAAACCCAGCTTATTTAATTTATATGTAAAGTACATCATATGAAAAGCCAGGCTGGATGGATCACAAGCTGGAATCAAGGTTGCCAGGAGAAATACCAACAATCTCAGATATGCAGATAATACCACTCTAATGCCAAAAAGTGAAGAGAAACAAAAGAGCCTCTTGATGAGGATGCAAGAGGAGAGTGAAAAAGCTAGCTCCAAACTCAACATTCAGAAAACTGAGCTCATGGCTTCCAGTCCATCACCATTTCATGGCAAATAGAAGGGGAAAAATTGGAAGCTGTGACAGATTTTGTTTTCTTGGGGTGCAAAATCACTGTGGACACTAACTGCACCCATGAAATTAAAAGATGCTTGCACCACAAAAGGAAAGCTATAACAGGACTAGATAATGTATTAAAAAGCAAAGACCCACTTTGCTGACTAAGGTCCATATAATCAAAGCTATGAGTTTTCCAGTAGTCATGTAGGAATGTGAGAGTTGGCTCATAAAGAAGGCTAAATGCCAAAGAACTGGTGCTTTCTAGCTGGGGTGTTGGAGAAGACTCTTGAGAGTCCCCTTAAGAGCAAGGAGATCAAACCAGTCCATCCTAAAGGAAATCAACTGTGAATATTCACTGGAAGGACTGACGCTGAAGCTGAAGCTGCCTGATGTGAAGAGTGACTCATTGGAAAAGACCTTGTTGTTGGGAAAGATCGAAGGCAAAAGGAGAAGGGGTAGCAGAGAATAAGATTGTTAGATAGCATCACTGTCCCAGTGGACATGAATCAGAGAAAACTCTGGGTAATAGTGGTAATAGTAGAGGACAGAGGAGCCTGGCAGGCCTCAGTTCCTGAGGCCACAAAGAGTCGGCCACGACTTAGTGACTAAACTATAGCAACAATTACCCATGTTCTTTTTGTTGTTGTTGTGTTTTAATGGTTCATTGCAACTAACATAATTATCTTCTTAATTCCCTAACTAGTTATGATACAAATAACAGATATATTTGTATAAATATATTTGTATTCTATGGTGATATTTTCCACAGAAATGACCTGAGAAATTATTTTGTGGTCCTAAATCAGTCTTAACTCATGAAATCGGAAGCTTAGCCAATTCCCTTGCATATCCTTCTTTCTTTTCTTTCTTTCTTTTTTTTTTTCTGCTTGCTTTTTATCTTGATCTACTGAATGTCATTGCAGGCTTATTCATTCTGGATAGTCTCCCTCTTTTCTTTTGACAATCAAAGAATGGTAAGCACTAGTTAAATTGTCTTCTAATGATTGTTGCACAGCAGGGTCATTTATTCTGAACCATTTATAAAGAACACACATCACAATGTTCCAATCAGTGTGTACAGATCGGGTCAGGCTAATACAAAATTTTATTAAAAAGGCAGGATGCCAATCTAGTTCATCCTTTGTGAAATGCTGAATTATCTTCTTGCTACAAAGATCAAACCTTTTGAAGAATGTTGAAGGTTTTGAAGAATATTTCGTTCAATTATTTTATTTTCTTCCACATCTTTAGGAAAAATATTCTGGAAACTTGAAAAAATTCTACCAGGTCAAGTAGTCCATATATACTTTATTAGGGAAACTACCCTGAAACAATAGAACCATTGAAACTTAATTGTTTGTTAGCCAAGATGATTAAATTACTAATAAATTTGGGTGAATATTTAACTAAAGCTTTAGGCAGTTTCTTGTGTACTATAAGCACAGAAATACAGTTACTCATCCAATGAAAAGTAATTGCAACTGATCTATAACAGAAATGGGAGTTTACTTTTCAAGATTTCATTTAATAGATATATGACTTTAAGCTGTAATTTTTCAACAGAAAATCAAATAGTGTTTTAGATTAGAAACTGAATTCTTACTTTTGCCTTGTAATCTAGGAATTATTGATAACACTTGTATCAAGCCTCAGTTATACAAAATAGGGCTTCCCTGGTAGATCAGTTGGTAAATGCAGGAGACCTGGGTTTGATCCTTGGATTGGGAAGATCCTCTGGAGGAGGGAATGGCAACCCACTCCAGTACTCTTGCCTGGAGATTCCCCAGGGACAGAGGAGCCTGGCAGGCTACAGTCCATGGGATCACAAGGAGTTGGACAAGACTGTGACTAAACACAGCACATACACAAAATAAAGAATGTTTATTAGAAAACTACTGTATTCTGATACATTTTTCCCTGAAGTCAGAATAGGTACAAAGCATGATAAGATATTCTATACAAATAAGCAATATAATTAGATATTAAAGGGAATGATAATTTGATTTACTACATATTTAGAGTAAGAAAGGTATGAAAGTGAAAGTGTCAGTCGCTCAGTTGTGTCTGACTTTTTGCTACCCCATGGACTGTTGCCCACCAGGCTCTTTTGTCCATGGAATTCTTCAGACAAAAATAGTGGAATGAGTAGCTATTGCTTTCTCCAGGAAATCTTCCTGACCCAGGGATCAAACCCAGATCTCCTGCACTGCAGGAAGATTCTTTACCAGGGAAGCTCAAGAAAGATACGACATGACCGTTATTCAATTTTAAAATCCAGTCCATTGGTATGATAGTTTCTGTACACTCTCCCTAGATTCTGGTATGTGACTGTTACTCATATTGCCGTGTGCTGTTAGATGTGGACTTTTTCATATGAGTCAAAATTGCTATTCAATGAAAATTTCACTGAGAATAGAAAACTTCAGGGGATAGTGGTGGTATGAATTGGAGGTAGTTTTGCACTATATACATATGTGTGTGTGTATATATATATATATATATGCTGCTGCTAAGTCGCTTCAGTTGTGTCCAACTCTGTGTGACCCCATAGACGGCAGCCCACCAGGCTTCCCCGTCCCTGGGATTCTCCAGTCAAGAACACTGGAGTGGGTTGCCATTTCCTTCTCCAATGCATGAAAGTGAAAAGGGAAAGTGAAGTCACTCAGTTGTGTCCGACTCTTAGCGACCCCATGGACTGCAGCCCACCAGGCTCCTCCGTCCATGGGATTTTCCAGGCAAGAGTACTGGAGTGGGGTGCCATTGCCTTCTCCGATATATACACACATACACACACACACACACTATATATATATATATATATATATATATATATATACACACACACACACACACACACAAATATACATTGAAGAATGTATATTTCAGGGAAATTCTTCTGGTGTGTGTGTGTGTGTTTGTGTGTATGTGTTTTCCCCTGAAAAGCTAGATATACATATATTGAGTTTAAAAACTGGAAAATTTTCTGTGAAAATCATCTGACATAAATTTATAGATTTAAAATATATGAAAAATTACCTACTCAGTTCTTTGTCTAATTATAAGTTCTCACATCAGAGATAAATACTAATTAAAAGCTGTATAGAATTTAAACTACTGATGTTGATAAGTTAGGTAATAAATGATGTCAGGAGGAGAATGTATTTACAATGTTCATTCAACAGAAAGGAAAAATGTTATGAAAGTGGTTAGTTTTCAGAAATCCACTTCTCCCAATCTCCTAGGAAGGTGAAGCTTCTTTATAATGTTTAGTGATTGATGGGAGAAATACCAATAACCTCAGATATGCAGATGACACCACCTTTATGGCAGAAAGTGAAGAAGAACTAAAGAGCCTCTTGATGAACGTGCAAGAGGAGAGTGAAAAAGCTGCCTTAAAGTTCAACATTCAGAAAACTAAGATCATGGCATCCAGTCCCATCACTTCATGGAAAATAGATGGAGAAACAGTGGAGACAGTGACTGACTTTATTTTTCTGGGCTCCAAAATCACTGCAGATGGTGAAAATGAAAAGATGCTTACTCCTTGGAAGGAATGTTATGACCAACCTAGATAGCATATTAAATACAATATTGTAAAGTAATTAGCCTCCAATTAAAATAAATAAATTTATATTAAAAAAAAAAACAGAGACATTACTTTGCCAACAAAGGTCCGTCTAGTCAAGGCTATGGTTTTTCCACTGGTCATGTATGGATGTGAGAGTTGGACTGTGAAGAAGGCTGAGCACTGAAAAATTGATGTTTTTGAACTGTGGTGTTGGAGAAGACTCTTGAGAGTCTCTTGGACTGCAAGGAGATCCAACCAGTCCATCCTAAAGGAGATCAGTCCTGGGTTTTCATTGGAAGGACTGATGCTGAGGCTGAAATTCCAATACTTTGGCCACCTGATGTGAAGAATTGACTCATTGGAAAAGACCCTGATGCTGGGAGAGATTGAGGGCAGGAGGAGAAGGGGACAACAGAGGATGAGATGGTTGGATGGCATCACCAACTCAATGGACATGGGTTTGGGTGGACTCTGGGAGTTGGTGATGGACAGGGAGGCCTGGTGTGCTGTGATTCTTGGGGTCGCAAAGAGTTGGACACGACTGAACTGACTGACTGACTGAGGGGATATTTTGCAATTTTAAGGTGCTTCAGAGCAGCACAACTGTACAATTGACGTTTTAGGAAATGGGCTTTTCCTCTTACTCTAAATATCAGTATCTGCAACATGTCTAATTTAACATGCTAGAGCAATGACTTTGAAGAATTTTTGGATCATTTATACTTTAAAGTTTAAGAGTAGGTCTATCTGTAATGTGATAGGTCAATGTGATATCCTCAAAAATAAGAGCTTTTCCTTTTTTCTTTTTTTTTACAGCTACAATTTTACCTGGAGAATAACTGACTTTTTAGTTTAATTTAAATTTAGTATTTTTTTTCTGTGCTCAAATAATAAAGTTATAAGAATATACAATGTAATATTAAATTTGATATTTTGCCAAAGCAGTAGATGACAGTTATTCAAAAAGTATAAAAGAGACTAACATGCCTTTAAATCAATTATGTATAGATCATAGCTTTCCAAAATCCATGTAAATTTGTTATATAAAGATGATGCCTTTGGAATATTGTTACCTATAATGATAGTATTTGGTGTATTAAAAAACACTTAAAGACATTAAAATATCATGAATATCTTAGTACTCAGTAGCTTTTATTTTTTTCAACTGTGGTGTAGTGAGTATTATAGAAATATTTTCAATTTATTTTCCTTTCCCCATGGCAGTGATGAGGACGTTGTAATGGAAGAATTAAGTTTTGTAGGAGATTAATAACCTTATACGAGTTCAGAAGTTCTTTTCAATAAAGGAACTTGGAATTATAAAGGTATAAGTAAGTATGAAAATAAATATATAATAGAATGAGAAAGAAATCATAATGAGTACATTTGAAAAAAAATATTTTAAAACCATAAACATCACAAAACTCCAGAAAATTAGCATGATGTATGGTCGGGAAGATCCCCTGAAGAAGGAAATGGCAACCCACTCCAGTACTCTTGCCTGGAAAATCCCATGAACGGAGGAGCCTGGTAGGCTACAGTCCATGGGATTTCGAAGAGTCAAACACAACTGAGTAACTTCACTTTCTTTCTTTCTTTCATGGTCAATTAACTGCATAACATCTTTTATACTTTTTTCCTCTACATTTTTGGCTGCATCTCTTTAATCAACTCCTCATATGACAGTGGTTTCCTTATATCTTTTCTATAACTAGAACAGAAAAATAATGATTTTTTCCATGTTTGATCAAAATGTATTTATTTTTGATGGCTCATAAGAGTTGTTTCTATATATTTTTGAAAATGTAATGCAATTTCTAGAATTGTTTTCAAATTCAAAAAAAAAATCTCTGAGGGTTTTTTTTTTTTTTTTTTTTTTTAAACATAAGCAAGATTTGGAAAATTCTTACAAACTAGCTTCTGGTTGCAGATATTTTCCAAACACACTCTTATCTCAGCCTTATAGGTCGAGGTGCCATCAGGCCTGCCAGCATCACAATGTGACCTTAGATCAATAAGTGGAAGCGTCTTAGGTCAATAAGTGGGAGAGTATGTTTAGGGGTTATTCTTGCCCTGGAACAGGTAGCAATACTCTATTTGTGTACAGAAATGACTGTGAATAACATAAAGATTTCCTACTAAACTCAAACTAAATAGATCTCCACCTTAAATTCTCCCTAACTGTATCTCCAAATGTTCAAACGTATTCCATAACCTAACAAGAGGGGAAATGAACAGCAAATGATATGTGGTCTTAATCAACCACAGTTAAATTATCTCACTTTCACAAAATTTGCGAAACTCATATGGCTAGATGAACACATTGCTGGGCCATTTTAGGGAGTCATGGAAGGAACCAAACAGTGGAACCGGATATATAAGCTCCATTACTTTGAAGGTGGATCTGTCTTTGAATACAAAGTAAAGATTATATCAAAAGTCAAACAAAAATCATTCTCACTGTAAATGTTTAAGAAATACAGATCACTTTAGAGATGGATTAGTTTGTGCATTTGAGTTATTTGCGCTCTCTCTCTCTTTTTTTTTTTTTTTTTGAGTTCTTTACTCTTGAAGAGGAAGTGACTTTCTATCACTGGAAAAATCTGAAAAAATATTGTTTCATACACTGAAGTTTCCTCCCTAATCAAATAATTTGACATTATGCTTGCATATGAATCTCACTTTGCACTCTTCCCTGGGTGACTTTGACTAAACCCTATTGCCTTTTTCATGTTGCTTTCTTGTTCTTTGTGTCTACCTTCTTCTGATGTCCAAATCTGAGTATCCTATTAGTTATCATTAGTAGGCCACTGATACTTTATTATTCCAAAGACTCATTCCATCAGATAATATGCCAAAGATAATTTATACCTTTATTTAACATTTGCAACCTTGTCATCAATGAATCGGAGAAGCCAATGGCAACCCACTCCAGTACTCTTGCCTGGAAAATCCCATGAGCAGAGGAGGCTGGTAGGCTACAGTCCATGGGGTCGTGAAGAGTCAGACATGACTGAGTGACTTCACTTTCACTTTTCACTTTCATGCACTGGAGAAGGAAATGACAACCCACTCGTGTTCTTGCCTGGAGAATCCTAGGGACAGGGGAGCCTTGTGGGCTTTCATCTATGGGGTTGCACAGAGTTGGACACGACTGAAGCGACTTAGCAGCAGCAGCAGCATCAGTGAATCTGTGTATATTTATGTTAGTCAGAGGACTCAACCACCACTCCACATGCAATCCTTTACTCCTCTTTCCTCATAACTCCATCCCTGTTAGCAAAATTAATATGGAAGTAGTCTTGTTCAGGCTTCAGAGGTAGAAGAAGCCCTCTGACCAACCCATGACCCTACTTGAACTACATGCCTGCCTGCACATATACCAATTGCTATCAGCAAGTAAATGATCACTTAGGATAAGAAAGGGAGTAGATCCTGGGATCTTTTGAGCCCTGGGGACCTGACAAGTCCCCCAGGGTCTGGAAAATCTTATGACACACAAGGTGAAATGAATAACATTGTTAAAGAAAAATCCGAGGTGGATTTTTGGAGTTGATGATATCAGTTTGTGGCCTGACATTATAAAACAGAAGCTGTCAAAGCTGCAATTTGAAGTCTCATTCAGGGAAGGACACATAGCCCAGGACTTTTTCAATATGGGACTCCACATTGCTGTTATCAAGAATTTCCAGGGCTGCTCAAATCTGAATGTAGGTGATGTATTTGTTGTTACATCTCTATATCATTTCTATTTATTTTCTTCTAATAACTTTATATTGAAATTAAATTAATTTTCCATAAAAAATTGAAAGTGTTTGAGTGTGGCAAATGTGTCTTTTTCTTGACAATTTATGCCTAAAATGAAAGTAAGTAAAACTTATGCAAAACAATCCTCATACAACTACCCTACTTTGGGTCCACCTTTCTGATCTAGGTCATTGAAATAGTACATTCACTTGTTTCCTTAGCTAATATCTGAATCTCTTGTTAGAACACATGCTGCAGATTGTTTCAAAATGCTGCTTAGATAAATAGAAAACTTGCTATAAAATTATTCTGTGATTTTGACTTCAGGTTAATTTTAACTTCTTAGATTACTGCACAAACTCCTGACCATTTTACAGATTTACCTCCTGCTATTGTCGTTTATGGTGACCATCCTAGCATGAAATGTTCCCTTGAAATCTCTAATTTTCTTGAGGAGATCTGTAGTCTTTCCCATTCTATTGTTTTCCTCTATTTCTTTGCATTGTTTGCTTAAGAAGGCTACTTATATCTCATGATATTCTCTTGAACATAGCATTCAGTTGGTATATCTTATCTTTTCTCCTTTATCTTTTACTTATCTTATTTTCTCAGCTATTTTTAAAGCCTCTTCAGAAAATCGCTTTGCCTTCTTACATTTTTTTTTTTATCTTGGGGATGGTTTTGATCATTGCCTCCTATTGGCTCAGATGGTAAAGAATCTGCCTGTAAAGTGAGAGATCTAGATTCTATTCCTTGGTTAGGAAGAGCCCCTGGAGAAGGGAATGGCAACCCATTTCAGTATTCTTGCCTGGGAAATCTCATAAACAGAGGAGACTGGTGGGGCTACAGTCCACCGGGTTGCAAAGAGTCAGACACCACTGTGTAAGTTACAGTGTTTTAAACACTGGACATTTTCCTATACAATGTTACAAACCTCTGTCTACAGATATTCAGGAACTCTGTCTACCAGATCTAATCCCTTGAATCTATCCATCCCCTCCACTGTATAACCATAAAGGATTTGGTTTAGGTTATACCTGGATGGCCTAGTGGTTTTCCATACTTCCTTCAATTTAAGCCTGAATTTTGCAATAAGGAGCTGATAGTCTGAGCCACAGTCAGCTCCAGGCTTTTTTTTTTTTTTCTGACTGTAAAGAGCTTCTCCATCTTTGGCTACAAAGAATTTAATCACTCTGATTTCAGTATTGACTATCTGATGACGTCCATGTGTAAAGTCCTCTCTTGTGTTGTTGGAAAAGGGTGTTTGCTATGATCAACATGTTCTCTTGACAAAACTCTGTTAGCCTTTGCCCTGCTTCATTTTGTAATCCAAGGCCAAACTTAGCTGCTATTCTGGATATATTTTGAATTCCTACTTTTGAATTCCAGTCCCCTTGATGAAGAAGGAATATGCTGAATAATCATTAGAAGGTCTGATGCTGAAACTGAAGCTTCAGTGCTTTGGCAACCTGATGTGTAGAACTGACTCTCTGAAGAAGTCCCTGGTGAGGGGAAAATTGTGGGCAGGAGAAGAAGGAGATAGCAGAGGATAAGATGGTTGGATGGCATCATCAACTCAATGGACATGAGTTTGAGCAAACTCTGGGAGATAGTGAAAGACCAGGAAGCCTGCAGCCCATGGAGCCACAAAGAGTTGGACACCAATTAGCAACTGAACAAAGCAAACAAGAATGATGAAAAAGACATCTTTTTTGGTGTTGGTCCTAGAAAATCTCATAGGTCTTCATAGAACTGGTCAACTTCAGCCTCTTTGGCATTAGTGGTTGGGGCATAGACTTGGATTCTGTGATGGTTGAATGGTTTGCCCTGGAAAAGAACCGAGATCATTCTGTTGTTTTTGAAACTGCACTCAAGTACTGCATTTCAGACTCTTCTGTTGACTACAAGGGCCACTACATTTCTTCTAAGTGATTCTTGCCCACAGTTGTAAATATAACGGTCATCTGAATTAAATTCCTCAATTCCCATCAATTTTATTTATTTTTTTAAATTTTATTTTATTTTTAAACTTTACATAATTGTATTAGTTTTGCCAAACATCAGAATGAATCAGCCACAGGTATACATGTGTTCCCCATCCTGAACCCTCCTCCCTCCTCCCTCCCCATACCATCCCTCTGGTTCATCCCAGTGCACTAGCCCATCAATTTTAGTTCACTGATTCCTAAAATGTTGATATTCAATCTTGAATCTCCCACTTGATAACATCCAATTTACCTTGATTCCTGGACCTAACATTCCAGGTTTGTATGTAATATTGTTCTTTATAGTATCTGACTTTACTTTTACTGGTAGACACATCCAAAACTGAGTGCTGTTTCCACTTTGGCCCAGCTACTTCATTCTTTCTGGAGCTATAAGTAATCTCCTTCAGCTTTTCCCCAGCGGCATATTGAACACCTTCTGACCTGGCGGCTGGGGGGGTAGTGGTGCTCATCTTCCTGTGTCATCTTTTTGAGTGTTTATTCTATTCATTATCCTCAAACTCATGTCCACTGAGTTGATAATGGCATTCAAACATCTTATCCTTGGCTATCTCTTTCTTCTCCTGCCATCAGTTTTCCCCTCACCAGGGACTTCTGCAGAGAGTCAGTTCTACACATCAGGTTGCCAAAGTATTAAAGCTTCAGTTTTAGCATCAGGATTTGTCCTCCTTCAAGGACAGTATCCTCAGTCCTTTGGGTGAGGATACTGGAGTGGGTTGCCATTTCATACTCCACTGCACCACGATTTGTCAGAACTCTTCCCTATGACCCATTTATCTCAGGTGCCTTGCACGGCATGGCTTCTAGCTTCATTGAGTTACACAAGCCCCTTTGTAATCCAAGAAGGAGAGGACAATAGAATAGGCAAGACTTGAGATCTCCTTAGAAATATTAGAAATATCAAGGCAATATTTCATGCAAAAATGGGCATGGAATAGGACAGACACAGTAAGGAAATAACAGAAGCAGAAGAGATTAAGAAGAGGTGGCAAGAATACACAGAAGAACTATATCAGTAAGGTCTTAATAATCCAAATAATGACAATGTTGTGGTCACTCACCTAGAACCAGAAATTCTGAGTGTAAAGTCAAGTAGGCCTTAAGAAACATTGCTACAAACAAAGCCAGTGGAGGTAACAGAACACCAGCTGAGCTATTTAAAATGTTAAAAGATAATACTGTTAAAGTGGTGCACTCAATATGTCAGCAAATCTGGAAGATTCAGCAGTGTCCACAGGACTGGAAAATGTCACTTATCATTCAGATCTCAAAGAAGGACAGTGCCAAAAAATGTTCAAATTTCACATGCTAGCAAGGTTATGCTCAAAATCCTTCAAGCTAGGCTTCAGCAGTATGTGAATCAAAAACATCCAGATGTATTAATATAAACTGGATTTTGAAGAGGCATATGAATCAGAGAACAAATTTCCAACATTCATTGGATAATGGAGAAAGCAATGGATTTCCAGAAAAATACTTACTTCTCCTTTATTAACCATTCTAAAGTCTTTGACTGTGTGGATTACAGAAAACTGTGGAAAATTCTTAAAGAGATAGGAATACCAGACCATTTTACAATCTCCTGAGAAACCTGTATTCAGATCAAGAATCAATAGTTGGAAGTGAACATGGAACAGCTAACAGGTTCAAAATTAGGAGAGGAGTATGACACAGCTGTATATTTTCACCCTACTTATTTAACTTATATGCAGAATACATCATGCAAAATACCAGGATGGATAAATCACAAGTTGTATTCAAGACTGCTGGGACAAATATCAACAGCCTCAGACATTCAGATGATATTACTCAAATGGCAGAAAGTTAAGAGGAACTAAACAGTGTCTTGATGAGGGTGAAAGAGAAGAGTGAAAAGCTGGCTTGAAACTCAACATTCAAAAATGTAAGGTCATGGCATTCAGTACCATGACTTGATGGCAAATAGAAGGGGAAAAGTGGAAGCAGTGACAGATTTTATTCTGTGGGCTCCAAAATGACTGTGGATGGTGACTGCAGCTCTGATATTGAAAGACACTTGCTCCTTGAGAGGAAAGCTATGGCAAACCTAGACAGGATGTTTAAAAGCAGAGATATCACTTTGCCAACAAACGTCCATAAAATCAAAGCTATGGTTTTTCCATAGTCAGGTATGGAAGTGAGTTGTTGTTCAGTTGCTGAGTCATGTCCAACTCTTTGTGACCCCATACACTGCAGCATGCAAGGCTTCCCTGTCCTTCACTCTCTCCTGGAGTTTGCTCAAACTCATGTCCATTGAGCTGATGATGCCATCCAACCATCTCATCCTCTGCCACCCTCTTCTTCTCCTACTCTCAATCTTTCCCATTACCAGGATCTTTTTCCAAAGAATCAGCTCTTCTCATCAGAATACTGGACTTCAGTTTAGCATCAGCCCTTCCAATGCATATTCAGGGTTGATTTCTGTTAGGATTAACTGATTGGATCTCCGGTCAGTCCAAGTGATTCTTAGGAGTCTTCTCCACCACCACAATTCCACATCAGAAATTCTTGGGCACTCAACCTTCCTTATGGTCCAAATCTCACATCCATACACAACTACTGGAAAAACCATAGCTTTGACCATATGGACCTCTGTCGGCAAACTGATGTCTCTGCTTTTGAATATGCTCTCTAGGTTTTTCGTAGCTTTCCTTCCAAGGAGCAAGTGTCTTTTAATTTAATGACTTCAGTCTCCATCCATAGTGATTTTGGAGTCCAAGAAGATAAAATCTATCACTGCTTCCACTTTTCCCTTCTATTTTGCCTGAAGTCATGGGATCCAATGCCATGATCTTAGTTTTTTGAATGTTGAGTTTTAAACCAGCTTTTTCACTTGCCTTTTTCACTCTTATTAAGAGGCTCTTTAGTTCCTCTTTTCTTTCTGCCATTAGAGTTGTATCATCTGCACATCTGGGGCTGTTGATATGCCTCCCAGCAATCTTGATTGCAGCTTATGTTTCATCTAACCCAGTATTTCACATGATGTACTCTGCATAGATGTTAAATAAGCAAGGTGACAATATACAGTCTTGACATATTCCTTTCCAAAATTTTTAACCAGTCTGTTGTCCCATGTCCAATTCTTACTGTTGCTTCTTGACCCTCATACAGGCTTCTCAGGAGACAGGGAAATTGACCTGACATTCCCATCTCTTTAAGAATTTTCCACACAGTCAAAGGTTTTAGCATATTAATGAAGCAGAAGTTGATGTTTTTCTGGAATTTCCTTGCTTTCTCTGTGATCCCAACAAATGTTGGCAATGTGATCTCTGCTTCTTCTGACATTTCTAAAGCCAGTTTGTGCATCTGGAAGTTCTTGGTACATGGCCTGCTGAAAGAAGCCTAGCTTGAAGGATTTTGAGCATAACCTTGTTAGGTTATGTGATAGTTTGAATATTCTTGGCATTGCCCTTCTTTGGGATTAGAATGAAAACTGATGTCTTCCAGTTCTCTGGCCACTGCTCGGTTTTCCAAATTTGTTGACTTACTGAGTGCAGCACTTTAACAGCAGCATGTTTTAGGATTTTAAAGCTCTCAGGGGGAATTCCATCACTCTTACTAGCTTTGTTTGTATTAATGTTTCCTAAGGCCCATTTGGCTTCACACTCCAGGATATCTGGCTCTACATGAGTGACCACACCATTGTGGTAATTATGGATATGGACCATAAAGAATGCTGAGTATCCAAGAATTGGTGATGCTTAATTGTGGTCCTGGAGAAGAGTTTTGAGAATTCCCTGGACAGCAAGGAGATCAACCACCCAATCCTAAAGGAAATCAATCTTGAATATTCATCGCAAGATCTGATGCTGAAAATGAAGATGCAATACTTCAGCCACATGATATGAAGAGCCAACTTATTGGATCAGACCCTGATGCTAGGAAAGACTGAAGGCCACAAAAGAGGGAAGCAGAGGATGAGGTTGCTAGACAGCATTACCAACTCAATGTATGTGAACTTGAGCAAATTCCAGGAGATAGTGAGGATAGAACAGCCTGGCGTGCTGCAGTCCATGAGGTTAGAAAGAATCAGACACTATTTAATGACCGAATAACAACATCAACAATATCCTGCTATTTCTCCATATGCAATCTCCCTTAAACCATTCTAATTAATATCCAGGTTTGGGACTCTTGATCCTGACATAATGGTGTGTATTCCTACATACTATTCTCCAGATGTGGAACATTCATACTTTTCTCTACTAGTGAATATTCTTTGTGAACTTCAAGATTCATTTCAAGAGTAACAAATCTTTTCTAAGAAAAGTCCCAATATCTTATGGATTAACTGAGAATTCTCTTCTTTGCTTTCATAGCATCTGGGCATACACGATGTGAGCAGTAACAAACCACATTATAACCCTTGATTCTTTTACATCTTTCCTTATAGATTATGAGTTCATAGAGATAAACCTATGTTGCACATTTCTTCACTCTGAGCACATAGTATTTTTGGTACATAGGAGGTGATCTTAAGTAATTTTTGAGTGAATCTTTAATTGAAGAGAAAGTTCTGAGGTGTAGATTAGTGATTTATCTACTAAAGATTGAGTGTATCAGTGGATGGTAAAATATGGTTATCATGATTTTGTGTTGATATGATTTAATTAATAAGTTGAAACCTAAATATTCTTTAGTTAGAAATTTTAACACATTTAAATTGCATTTTTCTCAATTCTTTTTAAGTTAAAGAGATTTTCTACATAAATTGATTAGTACAGTGTCAAGAATTGGTTGGATATTATACCAAGATAATTTAATATTTAAATGTTTCAGTTAAAACTGATTACATTCAAGTCACTTATTATGCAGCAGAGAGAAAGAGCTAATTTAAAGTTAATCAAGTTTTTAAAAATAGTGAATGCATGAGAAAGTCAATATCTGGATGTCTTAAAATTATTTACTTTACATTATGTTAAGTCAAGAAATGTCAATCAAATCTAAATATACTGCTAAGAGTATCTTTATCTCTACTTTTGTTTTTGATACAAAATTAGAATTTTAATTTTAAGATACTAATTTTAAGATACTAATCAACCAAGGTTCAATCCAACCTTGCCAATAATAAGTTGTGTGAACATAGTCAAGTTATTTCATTTCATTAGATTCCAGTTTATTTGTGAAAAATGGATAACAGTAGCTACTTTATAAGTTTTTCATGAAAACTAAATGAGATTATGAATAAAATGTTTTCAGCATGATTTCTGTCATATAGTACTCAATGAAGAGTATATAAATTAAATGATTTTAATACAGTTACATATAAAAAGTACATAATAGTATAATCCACCACTTTCAATTTCAATTAAAATTACTAAACAAAGCACAATTTCATGATCTTTAACAGCAGCCATTTAAAAAATATTGGTGGAAAGTTGAGTACTTATACTGGCTCATGTATGTATGTACTAAGTACTGAAAAAAAACATGCAGAATGTCTTGGCAGTCTATATCCTCAGGATTAGTAGGTCATCTTGCCTATTAACATTTAAACTTGCATTTGATTTTATTGATCCATTTTATGAATTAATTTAGGTTCTTCATTTTATTTACCCTATTTCATTAACCCCCTTTGTAACAAATTTTTTATGTTTCTAGATACATTTAATTGTGGAGTTCTCTTTAAATTCTTATCATTAAATGTCATCTTTAATCACTACTCTATCCTTGGCTCTCTTCTCATCTATCACTCTTCAGATGATTTAATCTACTCCAAGGGCTTCAATTCCTATCATTTGCTAACATGACTCACATTTACTCCTTTTGGCTCTTTAGATCACAAAATCCACTGCCCTATTGAGCATCTCTATCTTCATTCCCATAGGCATTTTAAATTCATTATGCTCCAAACTGATGTCAGTATCATCTATCTGCAAACTGTTCTTTCACTTGTAATTTTTATTGAAATTAAAACCGTTATCATCATCTAGTTGTGAAAACTGAAAACCTGTTTACTATCTTTGACTTGTCTCTTCATCTCAGCCCCCACAGCAATCAGACACCAAATTCTATTAAATTATCATCATGCCCACTGTTGCCACCCAACACTAGATGACATTAACTCTTTCCAAGAATATTTCAACAGATTTTAAAATACTACGCTTTTTACCAGTCCTTCCATTTACCAGTACCTCCATCCCATTCTCTGCAACACTGACAGAATGATCTTTTAAAGCAGGAATATAATAATCTGGCCATCTCAAAATTTGTGGAGTTCAGGCATACATGGCTCTTCCTCTTTTCTATCTTCATGCTTCAGCCATTACTGCTAGGGCACTTATACATAAGTGCTATTTATGTGCATTTATATGTAGACAGTCCTACTTGTATATTTGATCATTGTCCTTCTCAGCTTAACAACTGTCAGGGATCTCCCTTCAAGCCTAGAGATAAGCAGACAGGAGAGATAACGCCCTTAGGGGAAAGACCTGGAGAAGAACCCACATAGGTAATAGATCTTGGCATGAGATTCTGTGTGAATATATACACAGAAAATAATCTAGAAGAATGGGCATGAATGCCATGTGGGTTTATGTCCTTGGCCATTTAGACTCCTTGCCCTTTGGATGGACAGAGGAAACTATAGATAAGAATTTGGTTTTCTGAATTCTGTAATACTGTGATATTATTACTCCCTTGTTTAAAATTCTTTAATGACTCACTTCTGAGGGTCAAGTCCAAACTCTTTAGTGTAAATTACAGGGTCTTTAGTGGTCTAACTCTTGTAGACTCCTGTTTTATTTCTGAACATATCATATATCCTATTCTAAAATCTGATAAATCAGGAGTCACTTTAGCTTGTTAAATATGGAAGTCTTCCATTAGGACTTCTGCATAAACCATTTTATTTATTTTTTGCTTTCAGCACTCTCCATTTCTCTTCCACATGGACATTCCATTTACATATTTTGGATCTCAGATAGTTGATACTTTTTTTCAAGGGAATTGCGTTTACCATTTATCCATGATCTGGAGAAGGAAATGGCCACCCACTCCAGCATTCTTGCCTGGAGAATCCCATGGACAGAAGAACTTGGAGGGCCAAGAGTCTGACATGACTGAGCAACTAACACTTAGCCATGGTAGGCCTCTGCTTTTCCATTACTAAAGGATCATGAATCCCAGGTATCATGCACTTAATATTTTATTTTACATAAATGCTAAACATCCATTCTATGAATCTGACTGGAGTCCCAAGAACTGACCACTGTGAATTTGACCTGGTTTTGAAACATGATTCATGCTCAAGGCTATAATCCATGGGGCAGAGTTTTCTCCTATTTTTTGCCCTTACCTCTTGCTGTTTTGATTCTTCTCCCATCTTCTCTCCTTCTCCCTTTATGCAAAATTTCAGGTGCTTTCTTGTTTTTCTTTTTTTTAAGACATTCCTAACAAGTTTGTAATTTAATTTTGTTAAGAGTAATTTAGCTGAAGATTTCAAGAGTCATCAAGAAGAGTAAAAATTGTATAGCACAACATTTAAACTAAGAACTCTTTACATGGTTTTCCTCATGAAGTTTCTCCTTGTCTCTGTTTCCCAATGGAAGTCTTCCTTTTCTTACTCTTTTCTCACCAAGCCTCAAAGTTCAGTCTTTTTTGTCTTAATTTCATTCAAAGAAACCTCAACAGCATTCTCTCTTCATTTTGCAGATTTTTTAACTATGCCATAATCTCTATCCACAAAAATCTTATTGAAATATATTCTGAATGAAGCCAATATGTTTCTCAAAAATATATTTTCATATTAATTACCAAAAAGGAAAAAAAAATGGCCCATGTTTACAGTATGGTCAGGATGTACTATGGGCTTCCCAGGTGGCTCAGTGGTAAGGAATCTGCCTGCCAATGTGGGCTCGGTTTCTGGGTAGAGACGATTCCTTGAAGGCGGAAGTGGCAACCCACTTTAGTATTCTTTCCAGGATAAACCCCTGGACAGAGAGGCCTGGCAGACTACAGTCTATAGTGTCTCACAGAGTCAGATTCAACTGCGGCTGAGCATGCACACAGGATGTACTACAGTTGGATCCAGTTTATTGCCCGCTGCTTGAGATTACTTTGCCAACAAAGCTCCAACAAAGTCTAGTCAAGGCTATGCTTTTTCCTGTGGTCGTGTATGGATGTGAGAGTTGGACTGTAAAGAAAGCTGAGCACAGAGGAATTGATGCTTTTGGACTGTGGTGTTGGAGAAGACTCTTGAGAGTCCCTTGAACTGCAAGGAGATCCAACCATCCATCCTAAAGGTGATCAGTCCTGGGTGTTCATTGGAAGGACTGATGCTAAACCTGAAACTCCAATACTTTGGCCACCTCATGTGAAAAGTTGACTCATTGGAAAAGACCCTGATGCTTGGAGGGATTGGGGGCAGGAGGAGAAGGGGACGACAGAGGATAAGATGGCTGAATGGCATCACCAACTCGATGGGTATGAGTTTGGGTAAACTCCGGGAGTTGGGGATGGACAGGGAGGCCTGGCATGCTGTGATTCATGGGGTCGCAAAGAGTCAGACACGACTGAGTGACTGAAATGAACTGAACTGAACTGAACTGAGATCTATTAGGAAGCTGAAGTAGAGCAATTATTGCAATGCTTACATCTGAATTGAGGAAACTCTAAGTACTATGTATCCATCTCATTAAAGCTGCTTGCAGTTCAGAAACAACTAACAAAAAATAGAAATTAAGGTAATAAGGTTTTGACCCATAAAAAGATGAATGAAAATTATGCATTAATGTACATCTGATAATAATTAGCAACATTCTTTTATAAAATAGATGTCTATCTGCTCTCTACAATGTTGTATCTGTCTTTTGCCATCTCCAGAAATAAATCTTTGATTTATTATTGCCCCGGGCTAACTGAAGAAAATGTTAAGTCTCAGCTTTGTGATTCGTGCATATTGACTGTGCGGTCAGTGAAGAAGAAGGAAACTAGAGATTTTGTGAAACAAGGGCCATCTGTGTTTTATTTTGGAGCTGATTAAACGTGGTACAATCTATGGCAAAATGACAACAGTTATGGACTTCAGTATGCAAGGATTAAAAAATAATCATATTTAAGAGTTTATAATTGTCTAGTAATTATTTTCCAAGTGTCATTATGCCTTAATTTCCACATACATCTTTTGGTCATAGCCACAGTACTAGTGAGGGCAACGTTTAAAGGAAAAGACACTATTATTTCTACTATGGAAAACCTTATACAAATGCTTACCTTTTATCTAAAAAATTATGTCTTTCCTTTTTTTTAAACACAAATTGGCTTTAATATAGTACAATAATGTATGTACAAAATCAGGTGTTATCTGTATTTATTATGTAGCATATAGTGCTCTTTATTAATGAACTAGCCTTACAATAGAAAATCTAATTTTTGGTATTATAAACTGCCGATCCCCAATCTCTTTGGCATGAGGGACCGGTTTCATGGAAGACAATTTTTCCACAGACTAAGGTGAGGGTAAGAATGGTTTCAGGATGATTCAAATCATTACATTTATTGTGCCTTTCATTTCTATTTTTATTACATCAGCTCCCTGTTGGCTCAGATTATAAAGAATCTGTCTACAATGCTGAAGACCTGTGTTTGATCCCTGGGTCAGGAAGATCCCCTGGAGAAGGGAATGGCTATCTACTCCACTGTTCTTGCTTGGAGAATTCCATGGGCAGAGAAACCTGGTGAGTTGCAATAGTCCATGTGATCACAAAAAGTTGGACACAACTGAATAACAAACACGCACACAACACCTTAGATCATCGGGCATTAGTTTCTGGCAGTTGGGGACCCCTGTTGTAAATGACATGTCATTAATCTATTTGCTTAAAAGTTGAGATAAATTGATTAATTTGAGAAAACAGTTACAATGTGGCAAATAGTGCAAACCTATTTTCCCTTTGTTCTATTATTGGTTCTATCTATCTTTTATGGAATGGAACTTTTAAAACTCACCACTTTCTTATATTTTTACAGAAAGGGACTGCTGCTGCTGCTGCTAAGTCGCTTCAGTTGTGTCCGACTCTGTGCGACCCCACAGACTGCAGCCTACCAGGCTCTGCCGTCCCTGGGATTCTCCAGGCAAGAACACTGGAGTGGGTTGCCATTGTCTTCTCCATTGTGTGAAAGTGAAGTTGCTCAGTCGTGTCCGACTCGTAGCGACCCCATGGACTGCAGCCTACCAGTCTCCTCCATCCATGGGATTTTCCAGGCAAGAGTACTGGAGTGGCTTGCCATTGCCTTCTCTGATGGTATTAAGCAGTTGACTCATTAGAATTCACCTTCAATCAACTAGCTATAGCACCAAAGATTCTGCATGCAGCCCCAAGGCATTTATGAGGATGTGGTTACTGAGTAATAACTGAAGAGACTAGTCAAGTGATTTCTATAAAATATTATTTACTTCCAAAAATTTAGGGCTAGGAAAGACCTTCAATTCAGTTCAGTTCTGTCACTCACTCATGTCCGACTCTTTGCGACCCCATGAATCGCAGCACACCAGGCCTCCCTGTCCATCAGCAACTCCTGGAGTTCACCCAAACTCATGTCCATCGAGTTGGTGATGCCATTCAGCCATCTAATCCTCTGTTGTCCCCTTCTCCTCCTGCCCCCAATCCCTCCAAGCATCAGGGTCTTTTCCAATGAGTCAACTCTTCGCATGAGGTGGCCAAAGTATTGGAGTTTCAGGTTTAGCATCAGTCCTTCCAATGAACACCCAGGACTGATCACCTTTAGGATGGATGGTTGGATCTCCTTGCAGTCCAAGGGACTGTCAAGAGTCTTTTCCAACACCACAGTTCAAAAGCATCTATATTCAAAATCTCTCATTTTGCATGTACAGACTTGGAGATCCAGAGAAGTAAATAATATCTTCAAGTTCGTGTAGAGAATTAGTTATACAGTTAGAATCTCTTCACATCCACCCTTTCTATCATACCAAGTAACAGTGATAGGCAGCATTTAATTAGTACTGGGCAAAATTCTAAGCACATCACATGCATTCATTTATTTAATCATCACAACTGCACTATAACATATTTACTATTATTATCTACTTTATTGATGGTCAAAGTGAAGTCCAGGCAGATGAAGTGATTCATCCAAGACCACGTAGCAAGTAGAGAGAAACTGGCTCCAGAGCCTGTGACCTTAACCATTATACTTTGTTGTGCCAATAACTCATTATTTAGTTATTATCTTTTGGCTCTGTGTGTAGCATGCAGGATCCTAGTACCCAGGATCAAACCTCCACACCATGCATTGGCAGCACAGATTTTAACTACTGAACCATCAGCAAAGTCTCATAACTGATTATTTAAATCTACCATTCAGTAGTACAGCATAGTTATTGCTTAAACAATTATTTTATTAAGTGATTTAACTAAGTCTTTGTGTATATATGGACTTCCCAGGTAGCACTACTGGTAAAGAACCTACCGCCCAATGCAGGAGAAGTAATCCCTGAGTTGGGAAGATCCCCTGGAGGAAGGCATGGCAAAAAACACTAATATTCCTGTCTGGAGAATCCCATGGACAGTGGAACCTAGTGGGCTATAGTCCATAGAGTAACAAAGAGTCAGGCATGATTGAAGCAACTTAACACGCACACACATGTGTATGTGTGTGAAAGTTGCTCAGTCGTGTCTGATTCTTTGTAACCCCGTGGACTGAATCCTGCTAGGTTCCTCTGTCCATGGGGATTCTCCAGTCAAGAACACTGGAGTGGATAGCTGTTTCCTTCTCCAGGGGATCTTCCTAACCCAGGGATTAAATCCAGATCTCCCACATTTCAAGCAGATTCTTTACCATCTGAGCCACCAGGGAAGCCCAAGAATACTAAAGTGGGTAGCCTATCTCTTCTCCAGGGGATCTTCCTGACCTAGCAATCAAACAAGGATCTCCTGCATTGCAGGCAGATCCTTTACCAGCTGAGCTACCAGGGAAGCCCTGGGTATATATAAATGAACATCATTTATACAATAAATATGTGTTATGGCAGTATGTACAATTATTTGCAGCTTTTTAAAAAAATCTCTAATAGCCTAGTAAACAGAAAATAATACACATTTCCTATTCACGTTCAAGAAGCTATCAAGTTGCAAAATTCTAAGTCAATGGTCCCAGATGTGTTCTTTTTTTTTTTTCATACAAATGAGAAAGCATGAAGTAATAATTAGAATGAGTAGATATCAAAATTGCTGTTTTCTTTCAAATTTGAACTGCTAATCGCTCACAACCACCCTCTATCCTTAAATAATTCATATTTATCAAGATAGTATTATATAGGAGAAAACAGATTGACAAAGATAAGACCAAAAAAGACAAGAAAAATTGAACTACATGAATTTATATGCAATATATATATATTATGATTTTTTTTTATCATTTTGGAAGGATATGGTTCATATCTTTGAAATACATAGAATTCAAGAAAATTAACACGGGCTCTCAACTTGTTCCTGAATCACTTTTCTATGAAGAGTCATTTTGTGTGTGTGTGTGTGTGCACCATGCTATGCCTTTCAGATTTCACTGAAGTTATCTTTCATGCAGTGATTGTTTTCACCAAGAAATACAGACTTTGCCACTTTATTATATTTTCTGCAATTATAATTATGAGGCAAGGACAAAGCCCACATTGAAATGCAGATGTCAGACAGCTTGATAAATCCGACTGCTAGTTAAATAGTATATGGACTCAACCATCCTTGAAGTTAATCAAATTTGTGTCTTCATAAATGTACAAACTACTGCATGTACTGAGTCTTTGGTATCTTAAGGGAAAAAGAAAACACACAAATATTTAATCCATTAATGCTAAATAACTACATTTTACAAAAGGTAATTTAGGATATATTTTACCTAAAATCAAGCTAAATTCATGTTCTATAAGACTTAAGATGTTTTTGTTGATGGAATACAATAGTTGGATAGTTGAAAGACAGAATTATTTGCAACTTACAACTCCAAATAAGAGATAACTGCTAGGCACAGTGACAGAGGGAGTTGGGCTCTTTGTGGCTTGACTAATTTGAATAATTTTGTGGGCTCTGGGGCAATGACTGTTCCTGGCTGACTCCTACCTGGCCTCAGCGTGGTTTGAACTGATGCTTAGTGGCCTTTTGTGTGAGAGCCAAATAAGGGAAGTGGTAGGAGTGTGGTTCTCACTTCCTGTCAAAAGAGATACTGACTGGTTGACTAGCACATCAAAACTGGGTCAAGCTAGCATTAGAAAAACAAAAACCACGTATTAAAATATAATTTGCTATCAAATGGACCTCACAATATCAGACTTAACACAACACAAGTTTATTTTGGGCTTATGTAATAATTCAGTCAGTGCAGATGGTTCTGGTAGATGAACAGCCTTCTACATGAGATTCAGAAACTTATATTAATGCTTTGTCTATCCTGTGACTTGTTCAACATCTAGGACCTTGGAGTCCTGTTCTGGATTTTCTGCATTCTGTTGGCAGACCCGGGCAGAGCAGTGTGGAAAAAGTACACTTGTTCTTAACTGAAGCATCTCTTATGATCACATTCCATTGTCTTGAAGTATTCATCTCATCTCCCCTTTGGTGAGAAGAGTTAAATGGCCAGTAAATGTAGTTGTTGACAGAGAAACCTCTTTGCAGTGATAGTATTCATCATAGAAAAGGAGTAGGATATCTTGGTAGACACACAGCTGTTTTTGCCATAGGCAGTTTTAAAAATATGTACCTTGTGTGCATATAAGATACACTCTATATACACTGGGCTTCCCTGTGGCTCAGCTGGTAAAGAATCTGTCTGAAATGTGGGAGGCCTGCATTCAATCCCTGGGTTGGGAAGATCCCCTGGAGAAGGGAAAGGCTACCCACTCCATTTTTCTGGCCTGGAGAATTCCAAGGACTGTACGGTCCATGGTGTTGCAAAGAGTTGGACATGACTGAGTGACTTTCACTTCACTTCACTTCACATATACACTATGATGTGCACACACAGTATACATGCATTCATGTCTATGTACATAGATTTTATATTTATTTTAGATTATAGTAAAGATCATTGGGTAAAAGTGATTTATCTTATTGTAAAACCTTTCAACTTTGATATGTGTGTTGAGTCATAATAGCTCATTGAGATTCTCATTTTCTTCTAGCAGAATTTTTTCCATGGCCTGAAATGTTGTACATTTGGTCTGGAAGGATTTATTGTGAGTTTTATACAAATGGAATTTCACAAACATAATACTGAGTTAGCAAAGACAATTGTCCATATTGCAGGACATAGTTATAGAAGCTTCATTTTCATTGCTGTGACATATTCTACTGGATAAATATCCAGTTTATTCATCCATTCTGTTGTTGATGAGTATTTGAATAATCTTCAGTTTGGAGTTATGATTACTAGTGTTATCAAGAATATTTTAAAACATGTCTTTTGATGAACATGCAAACAAATTTATACAGGGTATATTCCTAGAAGTAAAATTTCTGCCCTATGTAGAAATAGGAATATGTATAAATATGTTCATTTTTTATATTCATAATTTCCTAGTCTTCTTTTACTAACTATTATAGTTAGTCACAATAAGAGATTTCCTGTAAAATATTTTTGTTGAAAAATCTGTGTGTAAACAAAAATTGTACAAAAATTTTAGCAGGAAATCCCTGCTAATTCCATTAATTGACATATGAACTATTTTAATTTCCATGTAGACCACATCATTAGTAATTAAGTATAAGGTTTAAGGTATAAGTATAAGGTTTGTGTTAAGCTCATTTTCTTAACATTACTTTATCAATATTTATACATCCTTTTGCACTTTCCATAATTATGAAATTTTATGAGTACATTGAATTCATTTACCAGAAGTAGCAATTCCCTATTATAAACAATTTTCAGTTTTCACTAATTCTTTTTTTTTTAATTTTAATTTAATTTTATTTTTTAACTTTACAATATTGTATTGGTTTTGCCATATATCAAAATGAATCCACCACAGGTATACATGTGTTCCCCATCCTGAACCCTCCTCCCTCCTCCCTCCCCATACCACCCCTCTGGGTCGTCCCAGTGTACCAGCCCCTAGCATCCAGTATCGTGCATCTTTGAAGCAGTTTATATTTCTAAACTGTATTGTAACTTTGGTACAAAATTTCTTGGATTTGTTATATTCTTGGGAAAAGAAAGAAACACATGTTTTCTGTCTTTGACCTTTAGCAATCTTAGTGAAAATTCAACTTTTTAAGACAGTAAGTCAACATACTTACCTTCACATTAACTTATATGTACTCCACCTCAAGCCTGAGTGACATTACATTTCTTTCCAGAAGATTAAATACATAAACCTTAAAAGACCAAAAAGATTTTGGTCTTTACAACCAAAATCTTGGTTGAAAATTGGACATTTGGATGTACCTTGGTTTCATACTTTGTTGTCATAAAACTCAACTTGTCTAGTTTGGAAGTAAAGGAAAACTTTTTCCTTTGTCCCCAAACTTTGCAGATTTTCCAGTGCATCTTAATGTTTGTCTTTCTCTACACCACCCCCTACACTCATACTCATCCCTGGGACTTTTATATTTTACAATCACTGTAACTAAATGACATATGTGAAAACTAAAGCAAATAATAACTTTAGTAGGGAAATATCACAAGCAAAAACACTTCCTTTATTCTGTACCTAATACCTATTCTGAAACCAAAAATTTCCTCAATCCATTAGTCTTCAATTCCTAAATAATATATATTCAAGACAGTAAGACTCAAGTATTCTCATTGGTTATATAAGTTAAAATTAGGGACTGTGTTTTTAGTGACATCTAAATGCAGAATATAGATAGTTATGACTCCACTGAGCAACTCCAGTGAAAATGTCAAAATAAAATGAAAAACACGAGGCACAAAAGTATAAAATTAATAAGCACTTATAGTCAATTACATTTTGGCAATGTCACTAGTATTTAAAAAAATTTGATTTGCATTCAAGTGATCAAGAGGAAAAGTTACAAGGTAATTGGGATATCGTAATTTCATTAGTCATGCATTTTCCTTATTTATTTAAAAATTGTCAAGAAGGATATAGTATTCAAAAATTCACAGAAAAGTTTGGAAATCTTAGCAGAATTAAAATCTCCTTTTCTAGAGAATGAATGACTTTTCATAGTCAATAAGTTATTATTTACTTTTTAATTAAATATCTGCATGTAGACAAATATTTGAGCTCAGTTCTTTCACATAGGCAATCTTCATTATGAAATCAAATTATTTTTAACTATATAATTTTTTAGCAGGCTCCAGAAAATAAGGAAGTTCAAAAATACAACAGTATTCCTTAAGAGCTTAGTGAAATTGTGGAATGAAGACCCCTAATAAGAATCTTTCAGACATAAATTTTTAGCATTTAAAAAAAATCACCTTATTGATGTATGATTGAGATGCAAAAACTGTGCATATTTAATGTATACATGTTAATGAATTTAGAGAGAAATATACTTTTTGAAGCTATCACCACAATATATGCAATAAACATATCCATCACCTCTGAGTTTTCTCTCACCATCTTTATCATTATAATTTTTTTTAATGAACACTATTGTACAATTAAAATTTGCTAAGAGGGTAGGTCTTATGTTAAGTATTCTTTTCACAAAAATAACAAATAAATATCAAACATTTATATGCTTTCTCACAGTGTTTGAACTCTTTTATAGAATGACCAACTTAAGTTTAATTACCAAAATTAATAGAGCAAATACATTTGTCAACATGATCATCTCTTCTTAAAATTTATCTCTATGTGAAAGTAATAAAATATGCATTGCTACATTCCAGGTATAAAAACATGATATTTTTCTAAGAGAGTTCTGATAAAACAGATATGTATCTACTTTTCTCAAGGATAATCAGTTAAACATATTTATTGTTTGGCATGGAGGATATTTCCCCTGGATATCACTAAAGAAGGGATATGAAGAGTTAATTGTACAATACAGCCAAAAGTTACACATTAAATATATATATATATTGGTATTCTCTGCTAAGATATTGCCGGGGACCAGCCCCGGCTGATCCAGGGTATTCGAAGGAGAGACAGCGTAGGCGAAGATCAGGAAACAATTGCTTAATTAAATGTTAATTAAGGATATAAAGAGTAATAGAATAAGGATAGCTCAGTGAGGAAATTCAGTGGAGAAAAGAGGCTGAATAATTCAGCCAGAAGGTAAGAGAAAGAACGACATGGTGAGACCAAGTTTCGGTGAACAAGGCCCGCACTTTATTTTCCAAAGTAGTTTTTATACCTTAAGTTATGCATAGAGGATAATGGGGGAAGGGGTAGAGTCAGGCAACAAGCCAGGCTTTCTTCCTGCAAACTTATCATATGCAAAAGCTTAGGTGATTTGCATCATCTTCTGGCCCGGAGGCCTGTTAACATTTTAAGACCCTTTCTTCAGAAAACTTATTTTTCTCTAAAGGTGATAAGTCAAGCACCACCCTCCAAAAGCATTAGATAAAGTTGCATTCCTACAGAGCAAAGATGTGGTGGGCTATAACAAGAAAAAGAATTAACTCAAGGGTCCCAGGTTACAAACATTAAAGCTACTACTTACACCAATTATATTAATCAATACACTGCCAGGGACACAGCAGGTAAGGGATATGGAAACTTAGCAGCAAACATTGGCCCAACAAGTGAAAATCCCTTCACCAATACAATTTATAATCAATCTTTTAACTGCTCAAAAGAATCTGTGTTTAGACAGTTTAGAACATCTCCTGCCTCTCACAGTTGGGAGGCTCTGAACAATCACATGTGGCCGGAAAAACCTATTCAGGTAGGCTAGAGGATTTCCAAAGGAGTTTGTAGGTTAAACACTGTCACACCCAGGAATTATTAACTGGAACTGTAAGCTAACTCTTTTTTCAGAGAGAGGTAGTGGGGGACAGCCCCCCATAAAGTCAGAGGTGTAGGTGAAAGCTCAAAGCAGAAAGTAGGCAGACTCTGGTTTTGGGGGTATATGCTCGAGAATTTCCAGGAGGACTCCTGAAGCTCGATTCCGCCTTTGCGTATGCCGAGCCTCCTTCCTCATGACCTTTGTCATGGGCGGAGTTCCTCACGCTGGCTACCGGCAGTGATAGAATTCCAGTTGAGCTATTCCAGATCCTGAAAAGTGCTGCACTCAATATGCAATATGCAATATGCACTCAATATGCAATATGCCGGCTCCCGGCAAGATATATTATAAACAGTTTATAAAATACATTATAAAAGTTTTTTCTTAGTGCCTAGTCAGTTGCTGACATAGAAAATCCTTTGTACTTCACCAGCATTAAATTACAATAAAAACTGAAATGCAGAGATGTATAATATGTCCTTGAAATGAAAAGAGAAAATGACTCTGACCATATTTCAAAAGTTAGTATATATTTCTTATCACAGGAAAAAATGAATTAACTTTGTCTTCATTAGTCAGCCTTTGAAATAATCTTCAATTAAACAGGCAGCAGTTTGTCAAGCCTCACAAAGATAAAGCCTTAAATTTACACAGAATATTTTCTACCATTTACTTATTTGTCATGCTTTAATTTTTTCTCCCACTTCTATTGAGTTCATGCTAACAAATATTCTGGAAAAGGGAGAGGTGGTAAAATAGGTTTCTGAATTCCTCAAGAAACTACCATAAGATTATTTCATATTAGCATTAGACATGTCAGGCTTTGTTGGTTAAGAAACACAAAGATGTAAGAAAATCTCTCTTCTTTCAGAAGCATTCCTTAAACATAATTGAGTTATTTATTCTCAAATTAAGTTGGCAGATATAGCACATTAATTGCAATAACCTTAATTATTTATAGGTACCAAACTCTATAATAACCTTTTACATGGATTGTCTCATTTAAATTTTGGGTACCCTTTGATTTGGATACTATCACTGAGCCTTACTTTGCAGGTGAGTAAACTATTGATAAGAAGTTGTAAGTTCCCAACTCACAAAGCTATAAGGAGCAGAATCAGGAGTTACACACAATTTTCCTAGCCTGCAAAGTGTACGATTTCTCTCTTACATGTTACATTGCACCAGCATCCAAGGTATTGCAATATCACTTCTCTGGTGCTTTTGTTTCAGTAGTGCTAAATTTAGGGATGATAGAGAATGCCAGGAGATGCACTTCTCTCAGTGTTTTCAAGTTTGGAACTATGTATTATTTGTGAGAGTTGCACATGGGAAACAAAAAAGTCTGATATATATTTTACTTCCTATTACCTATGCATTTGCTTTTTCATATATAATTTTTAGTGGATACCAGTGATTTCATCAGGATTGTATAGGATTATAGCATGATGTTATCTATAATCTACACATCTTTTGGTACAATGTATTTCTTTTTCTTTTTTTTAAAATCAATCTGTAGGATACTTTATTTAGAATGGACCACATTTTATCAGAACTTTCCACCATGACCTATGGAGATATTTTATTTAGAATGCTTTATTTTTATATATTTTAATTTATTTTTTTAATTGGGGGATAATTGCCTTACAATATTGTGTTGGCCTCTGCCATATATCAGTTGTAACAGAAGTAAATGGCAGTGTTTTATTCTTTTAACATAGCAGAGTTTGAGTATTTTAGTATACAATACCTGTAGGTGTTTTTTTTTTGTTGTTGTTATTTGTTTGTTTGTTTTCTAAAGGGTTGATAAGATAGATAATAACTTGGAAAATGTGGAGATCCCATGTGTTCTGAGTTAGATATTTTTTCCTAAAATTTTATTCCCAAAATGAGTGATTGTTTTTTTAAAAATAAGACCAATAGTAGGCATTCTTTTAAATCTAGTGTTAATGAAGTTGTAATCTTTTTAGCTGTTTAAACCAGAGAAATATGACAATCACTAGGAAGAGATGGGGCAGATGAGTAGAGGGAAGGAGATGTGGCTTCAGGAATCTCTCTGGACAGGAATTAGATCAAACAGTGACACCTAGTAACAAATCTTTGTTCCTGTGACAAAGACCATGGCACCAAGAGAGGTCCCCTGTGAGTGAAGGAATTGAACAGAATGGCTGATGAAATGAGATTCCTGATGCTAAGATTTGCCTAATTAATTAGGACAAATAACCAGCTGTTTCATTCAATATATATTTCTCCATCTCTACTTCGTGCAAGTCAGCAAGGAAACTGTGGGAAATATAAACATAGCTTCAAATACCCTGAGCCTTTAGTTCACTAGAAGCTAAAAGCTAACATAATAGCAATTTTAATGTAGTTTTAAATGTCAGTGGGGTAAAAACTATAATGGGGATTTAATTGGATAGCATACTCTTGAATTTTCAGTTTATAAAGACTGAGGGAGGGTCCAGTGAAGATCTGGATAGTTTTCTTTCTGCAAATGGGTTTGCAAACTCACAGTAAGAACCTAGTGGGAAATTCTTAAAGAGATGGGTATACCAGACCACCTGACCTGCCTCTTGAGAAACCTGTATGCAGGTCAGGAAGCAACAGTTAGAACTGGACATGGAACAACAAACTGGTTCCTAATAGGAAAAGGAGTATGTCAAGACTGTGTATTGTCACCCTGCTTATTTAACTTATACACAGAGTACATCATAAGAAATGCTGGGCTGGATGAATCACAAGCTGGAATCAAGATTGCCGGGAGAAATATCAATAACCTCAGATATGCAGATGACGCCACCCTTATGGCAGAAAGTGAAGAAGGACTAAAGAGCCTGTTGATGAAAATGAAAGAGGAGAGTGAAAAAATTGGCTTAAAGCTCAACATTCAGAAAACCAAGATCATGGCATCTGATCCTATCACTTCATGGCAAATAGATGAGGAAACAGTGACAGACTTTATTTTGGGGGGCTCCAAAATCACTGCAGATGGTGACTGCAGCCTAAAGACACTTACTCCTTGGAAGAAAAGTTATGACCAATCTAGACAGCATATTAAAAAGCGGAGATGTTACTTTGCCAACAACGGTCCATACAGTCAAAGCTATGGTTTTTCCAGTAGTCATGTATGGATGTGAGAGTTGGACTATAAAGAAAGCTGAGTGCTGAAGAATTGATAGTTTTGAACTGTGGTGTTGGAAAAGCCTCTTGAGAGTCCCTTGGATGGCAAGGGAATCCAACCAGTCCATCCTAAGGAAAATCAGTCCTGAATATTCATTGGAAAGACTGATGCTGAAGCTGAAACTCAAATAATTTGGCTACTTGATGCGAAGAACTGACTTAGTTGAAAGGACCCTAATGCTGGGAAAGACTGAAGGTGGGAGGAGAAGGGGACGACAGAAGATGAGGTGGTTGGATGGCATCACTGACTCAATGGACATGAGTTTCGGTCAACTCTGGGAGTTGGTGTGGAGAAAGAAATGGCAACCCACTCCAGTATTCTTGCCTGGAGAATCCCAGGGATGGAGGAGCCTGGTGGGCTGCTGTCTGTGGGGTTGCACAGAGTCGGACACAACTGAAACAACTTAGCAGCAGCAGCAGTTGGGAGTTGGTGATGGACAGGGAAGACTGGCACGCTGCAATCCACGGGGTTGCAAAGAGTCGGACATGACTGAGTGACCTAACTGAGCTGATGTGGGAGTACACTGAGATTTTAATAAGATAGAAAAAAGTACTGCTGAGCAAATAGATTCAACTAGCATATGAAAACCTCAACCCCTCAAAGAATATGTTATTATTTTAACTAACTGAAATACCTGTGTCCATAGCTGGAGCGGTGTAGTCCATGGGGTCACAAAGAATCGTACATGACTGGTGACTGAACTGACTGACTGATAGCTGGCAGTAAAGATAGTACAAATAGAGTAGAAATAGGTATGATAACCACTCCTGACTAGTTGAGTTATGAGCATGTGAATTATTTCCATATCAAATAAATAGTATTTGTATAATTCATTGGTGATCCTGTCATTTTGATTCAGAACATACATGATGATACAATTAACACTATACTTTTTAAAATGCCATATTCCTCAGTCTATTCTAGAACTGTTAGGTTTATTTATCAGAGTCATTAAATAAGCTAAAGCCATATCATATACTTTTTTCACTTAATAATTTTAAATTCTGGGTCACTTCACACCATATTTTTTAACTCTATGAATCTCTACAAGAATGAGTTTTTCTCTGAACTGAAGATGATCTGACAACCCAAAGACATGATTTTATTTACCAGAAAAAGTAAGACAATAGACTTTATTAATGAGAAGCATTTTCTCTGAATGGTTGAATGATTTGAAACTATGACAGATTCAGGAACTCAATACTTTTGAATCAATATTTTTATATTCACTAAATGATATATATAATCTGTAGCTTGCATGAAACATTTTATGATTTTATAAAAGTAAAATTTCAAGATATTCTCAAATAAAGCCATATCAAGTTATAACTGGATTAGGTTTTGGTTGTTTTCTTCCCAACACTCTCTCCAATCTCCCCATCTCCTTGCTCTCCATCCTCATTGTGTAAAAATACATATCATATCATGTAGTGTGTCTCTCATAGCTATCTTTATACCTGGCTTTTATAACTGAATACATGTAAATTTTTGCTGGTTCAAGAAAAATATCTGCAATTATTGACTGATCATTTATTCTTCTCAAGAGAAAATAATCAATAGTTCTTAATTGCCTTTTGGAATTACTAATCAAATTAACCTTGGGAATATTACATTGAATCATTTAATTAATTAGTTATTCTATTAATGTAAATAACACTAACATTCTTAGAAAAATGGCTAGGTAAAGGTACACAGGAGTTTTTCTTTATATTTAACAGTAGGTGTGAGCTGTATAAAATTTTAAGTATTTATTTTTGTTTTACACATTTTCATTTTAAAGATCTATAAACATGTAGTAAGTCTTCTTATTGCTACTATGTCACTCCTAAAAAAATATATATATGAGTTCATTCATTTAAGCAATTTACTATTATTTATTTATTATTGATTAATTGTTGATGTTAAATTACTTCTATTGGATTCAGGGTGTTGAAGGCATATTATAGTGTCTTTGTTACTGTTTAAAATAAAAATGAAATGCTAATGACTGTGTTTATCAGGATATGAACTTTTATGAAGACTATTCAGAAATGAAAGAGTACATGCCTTCATCCAACAGATAATCGTTACTTGAACATTTAGTGTGTTGTTTTACTTTCATTTAAGTATAATATTTATGAGTGTGTATCTTTCTCCTTCTCCATCTCTCTACTCTTCATGTATCTTGATATCTCTCTATTATATCACACTCTTCTGCATGTAGAAATTGAATTTGCACTTCATTGGCTATTGGGACTTTTCATTCTAAATTTGAACTTTACTCTTGAAACTTTATAAAACTCTTCTGGACTTTTGATTTCACAGTTTCTTCATTAGAAGAAAGAACTGTGTTCATCATTTTTTCTGATATCAGAATGTCAGACATACCAGAACAAAAACTTAATCTGGTTTAATTACTGCTGTATTCCAACACTTGAAACAGTGCTTTGAATGCAGAATAAATATTCTCAATAAATATTTGTCAAACTAATCAACGAATTCTAGGTACTCAAATTCAAATATCAATTTTTTGCTATAAAGATATCAAGCAATATGTCTAATGCATATGAATGGAGGTATGAGGAGTATACAGCACAAAACATCTCTAATCTCACCATACAGTATAAGCAAGGGAACATGACCAGTTTGATAGAGCTGATACTTAGGTTGATAAGGAGTCTGGTGTACTTGAAGAGGAAAAAGGAGTCTGGGGTCCTCAAGGAGGAGAAAGGGACACTTTTTGTTTTTTTTTCTTTTTTCCCTATATTCCTTCATCTTAGTAAGATAAGATTTGTTTTTTTCTTAAACTCTGAGTTGTTATGACAACAATCTTTAAGACTAACTTTCTTTAAGCCCATAGCTAATAACAAGAAAACAACTCATCTTGCTCAAGGGTATGCTCTTCCTTAAGTTCTATACTAATGGTTATATAACAACAATGTAACTTGTTGGAGGAAATTTTTCTGCTTCTTAAAAAGAACCTTCTAACTAATTCTGTTATCTTAACATATATATTGTGGGAGTGAGTCTGGTAAGACCTTTTTATTGTTAGTAACCAATTGAAAAAGTATATAAGGTCTTGATATGAGTAGGGACTGGGGAACTGTCTTCCTCCTTCTGATGTCTATGTCAGAAGCGTTCTCTATCCCTCAGTTCAGTTCAGTCACTCAGTCGCGTCCGACTCTTTGCAACCCCATGGACTGCCACACGACAGGCTCCCCTGTCCATCACCAACTCCCGGGGCTTACTCAAACTCATGTCCATTGAGTCAATGAAGCCACCCAACCATTCATCCTATGTCGTCCCCTTCTCCTCCTGCTTTCAATCTTTCCTAGCATTAGGGTCTTTCCCAATGAGTTGGTTCTTCGAATCAGGTGGCCGAAGTATTGGAGTTTCTGCCTCAGCATCAGTCCTTTCAATGAATATTCAGAACTCATTTCCTTTAGGATGGACTGGTTGGATCTTCTTTCAGTCCAAGGGACTCTCAAGAGTCTTCTCTGACACGATAATTCAAAACCATCAATTCTTTGGCACTCAGCTTTCTTTATAGTCCAGCTCTCACATCCATACATGACTACCGGAAAAACCATAGCTTTGACTAGGCAGACATTTGTTGGAAAGTAATGTCTCTGCTTTTTTTTTTTTTAACATTGTCTAGGCTGGTGGTCGGAGAAGGCAATGTCACCCCACTCCAGTTATCTTGCCTGGAAAATCCCATGGACGGAGGAGCCTGTGGGCTGCAATCCATGGGGTCCCTAAGAGTCAGACACGACTGAGTGACTTCACTTTCACTTTTCACTTTCATGCACTGGAGAAGGAAATGGCAAGCCACTCCAGTGTTCTTGCCTGGAGAATCCCAAGGACGGGAGAGCCTGGTGGGCTGCCATCTACGGGGTCTCACAGAGTCGGACACGACTGAAGCGACTTAGCAGCAGCAGCAGCAGCAGCAGCAGCAGCGGATTGTTAATAGCTTTTCTTCCAAGGAGCAAACATCTTTTAATTTCATGGCTGTAGTCACCATCAGCAGTGATTTTGGAGCCCAAAAGATAAAATCTGCCACTGTTTCCATTGTTCCCCCATCTATTTGCATGAAGTGATTGGACAGGATGCCATGATCTTAGTTTTTTGAATGTTGAGTTTTAAGCTAGCATTTTCACTCTCCTCTTTCACTTTCATCAAGAGGGTCTTTAGTTCTTCTTCACTTTCTGCCATAAAGGTGGTGTCATCTGCATATCTAAGGTTATTCATATTTCTCCCAGCAATCTTGATTCCAATTTGTGCTTCATCCAGCTTGGCATTTTGTGTGATGTACTCGGCATGTAAGTTAAATAAGCAGGTGACAATATACAGCCTTGCCATACTCCTTTTCCTATTTGGAACCAGTGTGTTGTTCTATGTCTGGTTCTACGTGTTGCTTCTTGACCTGCATACAGGTTTCTCAGGAGGCAGGTCTGATATTCCCATCTCTTTAAGAATTTTCCATAGTTTGTGGTGATTCACACAGTCAAAGGCTTTGGCATAGTCAATAAAGCAGAAGTAGATGTTTTTCTGGAACTCTCTTGGGTTTTTGATTATCCAACAGATGTTGGCAATTTGATCTCCAGTTACTCTGCCTTTTCTAAATCTACCTTGAACATCTGGAAGTTCATGGTTCATTACTGTTGAAACCTGACTTGGAGAATTTTGAGTATTACTGCTAGTGTGTGAGATGAGTGCAATTGTGCAGTAGTTTGAACATTCTTTGGCATTGCCTACGTTTGCGATTGGAATGAAAACTGACCTTTTCCCATCCTTTGGCCATTGCTGAGTTTTCCAGATTTGCTGGCATACTGAGTGCAGCACTTTCATAGCATCATCTTTTAGGATTTGAAATAGCTCAACTGGAGTTCCATCATCTCCACTATCCCTATTTCATGGTAATAAAACTTTTCCTGCATGAATCTCTGAGTGCCTGAAACCTTGTCTCTGGTTCCAAAGATAAATTCTCTTCTTCAGAGATCACAAATCCAACTCCATTTAGCTCATTAGCTATCAATTTTTTCAAGTACTCTTCTGTTTGTTTATTACTTATTTCAATATCTTCTGATTTCCACATGAATAAACTTTCCTTCTTATTTTGTAATCTCTTTTGTACTTCTTTACTGTTTTACCATATGTGATTGTTTTCTAAAATTTGTCATTTATTTTTATATAATTTTAAATTTATATAAATAGAATAATAATTTTGAAATTATTATCTTAAAAGTTTTAAAAATTTGAAAGTTTCTTTTATCATATGACTTATGCTTAATATCACATTTGTAGTATTCATCTACATTGATGCTACATTTTATGCATTTTCACTATACTTTGAATTCTCCATCTTATTTTATTGCTCTGGTTCTCTGCTTTTGTACTTATAGACACTATCTTATTCATAATATCATTCTAACATAAAAATATTTAACAGCTCTCCATATTAGGTATGGTAAATTTCTTCCTCTGTTCTTTTCCAGAATGTTTTGGTCTTTCTTAGACACTTTATCATATCAATAGAAAAGCACTTTAGATTCTGCTTACATACATTCTAAAATTTCTCTGTGTTTTTATTGGTAGGCAATTGAATCTATAGATTATTTGGGAAGAATTAAATCATTATTATAAGTCTTTCTACCTATGGCATATAGTCTTTAATTCTTTTAAATTTTTAAATATTTTTATCTTTTTGTAATTCATGGCTACAATATGGATAGTTTTTACAAATTGATTTTTAATTTATCTAATCATCTCCTTGTTTATGTCTAAGTTGCTCTTTGACTCATCCTTGGAGTTATTTCATTATTAAAAGTTGAATTTCTTTTAAAACTTTCTTACTTAAAAAAAAGTGAAGTCGCTCAGCTGTGTCCAACTCTTAGCGACCCCATGGACTACAGCCCACCAGACCCTCCGTCCATGGGATTTTCCAGGCAAGAGTACTGGAGTGGGGTGCCATTGCCTTCTCCATACTTAAAAAAAGACCCAATCAAAAAATGGGCCAAAGAACTAAACAGACATTTCTCCAAAGAAGACATACAGATGGCTAACAAACACATGAAAAGATGCTCAACATCACTCATTATCAGAGAAATGCAAATCAAAACCATAATGAGGTACCATTTCATGCCAGTCAGAATGTCTGTGATCCAAAAGTCTACAAGTAATAAATGTTGGAGAGGGTGTGGAGAAAAGGGAACCCTCTAACACTGTTGGTGGGAAGGCAAACTAGTTCAGCCACTATGGAGAACAGTGTGGAGATATCTTAAAAAACTGGAAATAGAACTGCCATACAACCCAGCAATCCCACTGCTGGGCATACACACTGAAGAAACCAGAATTGAAGAGACATGTGTAGCCCAAACTTCATCACAGCACTGTTTATAATAGCCAGGACATGGAAGCAACCTAGATGTCCATCAGCAGACGAAGGGATAAGAAAGCTGTGGTACATATACA
Organism: Bos grunniens; assembly: GCF_055505025.1. NCBI lineage: Eukaryota > Metazoa > Chordata > Mammalia > Artiodactyla > Bovidae > Bos > Bos grunniens. The sequence continues at coordinate 1,203,431 of NC_141176.1, read as the reverse complement.
CAATGGAATATTACTCAGCCACTAAAAAGAATACATTTGAATCAGCTCTAATGAGGTGGATGAAACTGGAGCCTATTATACAGAGTGAAGTAAGCCAGAAAGAAAAACACCAATATAGTATACTAACGCACGACTGAGCGACTTCACTTTCACTTTTCACTTTCATGCATTGAAGAAGGAAATGGCAACCCACTCCAGTGTTCTTGCCTGAAGAATCGATGGGGGAGCCTGGTGGGCTGCCGTCTATGGGGTCGCACAGAGTTGGACACGACTGAAGCGACTTAGCAGCAGCAGCACCAGCAACGCATACATATGAAATTTAGAAAGATGATAATAATAACCCTATATGTGAGACAGCAAAAGAGATACAGATGTATAGAAGAGTCTTATGGACTCTTTGGGAGAGATCGAGGGTGGGATGATTTGGGAGAATGATATTGAAAGATGTATAATATCATATGTGAAATGAATTGCTAGTCCAGGTTTGATGCATGATACAGGGTGCTCGGGGCTGGTGCACTGGGATGACCCAGAGGGATGGTATGGGGAGGGAGATGGGAGGGGGATTCAGGATGGGGAACAGGTGTACACCTGTGGAGGATTCATGTTGATGTGTAGCAAAACCAATACAATATTGCAAAGTAATTAGCTTCCAATTAAAAGAAATAAATTTATATTAAAACATACACAAAATACATAAATAAATAAAATAAAAATGTCTTACTTAAAAACATTTTTTCTTTGACCATGTTTTCAATTTTCTCCTTTATTTTTTCAAATGTTAATATTCTTATTATGTATTTCATATAAAAGAATTTAAAATTAGATAATTTCTAAATCTCTATATTTAAAGTAACTAAACCTTTATATATTTGGGTTTTCATCCTATTGTTTCTTTGGATATTAGGGTGCATTATTTGTGTGATGTTATTTTTTGTTATTATTTATGTTCTTACATTTTTTTAGAGAGGATTTCTTGAAAATTCAGTTGACCAAGAAGGATTTACGTTTGTTTCAGCCAGGTAACTGAAAATACCACTAATCAATAGTTACTTTATAACTGAGGTTTTCCTTTCAGGATTTTAAACCATCCAAGTACTGTCATTTGGGGGCAAATTTTTGAGGAGGACCAGTTCATGGTTAAGAACTATGGGGAGATACTTCATTTGTTCATAAACTAAAGAGCTGAAGAAAGGAAATTTCCCTTGCTGTCTTTTTCCTGCACAGTAGGTTTATTTATAGTTCACCCTTCCACTGAGTATGTCCTGCTTTAGTTTTTCAGCATTATCAAGTGGTGTCTTGTCAGACTCAATGACTTAGGGGTAGTTAAAATATTATACTATCTCTAGACATTAAAAAGAAATCTCTAAGTCACTAGCGTTCTCCTTTGCCTTTGATTTTTTTTTGTCATTAAGAGTTTCTAATTCTCTCATCAATGCAGTAATAGGTTTAACATGATGCCTTTCACATTTTATGCAGCATTTTGAACCATTTTCAATGGTAGAGCTATTAAAGAAATATAGTGCTGAAAGGAAAGTTTGAAAATGAAAATATCTCATTTGTTTGTTTGTTTGTTTGTTTTTTTCTAATTTTATTTTATTTTTAAACTTTACATAATTGTATTAGTTTTGCCAAATATCAAAGTGAATCCGCCACAGGTATACATGTGTTCCCCATCCCGAACCCTCCTCCCTCCTCCCTCCCCATACCATCCCTCTGGGCCGTCCAGTGCACCAGCCCCAAGCATCCAGCATCGTGCATCGAACCTGGACTGGCAACTCGTTTCCTACATGATATTTTACATGTTTCAATGCCATTCTCCCAAATCTTCCCACCCTCTCCCTCTCCCACAGAGTCCATAAGACTGTTCTATACATCAGTGTCTCTTTTGCTGTCTCGTATACAGAGTTATTGTTACCATCTTTCTAAATTCCATATATATGCATTAGTATACTGTATTTATGTTTTTCCTTCTGGCTTACTTCACTCTGTATAATAGGCTCCAGTTTCATCCACCTCATTAGAACTGATTCAAATGTATTCTTTTTAATGGCTGAGTAATACTCCATTGTGTATATGTACCACAGCTTTCTTATCCATTCATCTGCTGATGGACATCTAGGTTGCTTCCATGTCCTGGCTATTATAAACAGTGCTGCGATGAACATTGGGGTACACGTGTCTCTTTCCCTTCTGGTTTCCTCAGTGTGTATGCCCAGCAGTGGGATTGCTGGATCATAAGGCAGTTCTATTTCCAGTTTTTTAAGGAATCTCCACACTGTTCTCCATAGTGGCTGTACTAGGTTGCATTCCCACCAACAGTGTAAGAGGGTTCCCTTTTCTCCACACCCTCTCCAGCATTTATTATTTGTAGACTTTTGGATCGCAGCCATTCTGACTGGTGTGAAATGGTACCTCATAGTGGTTTTGATTTGCATTTCTCTGATAATGAGTGATGTTGAGCATCTTTTCATGTGTTTGTTAGCCATCTGTATGTCTTCTTTGGAGAAATGTCTATTTAGTTCTCTGGCCCATTTTTTGATTGGGTCGTTTATTTTTCTGGAGTTGAGCTGTAGGAGTTGCTTGTATATTTTTGAGATTAGTTGTTTGTCGGTTGCTTCATTTGCTATTATTTTCTCCCATTCTGAAGGCTGTCTTTTCACCTTGCTAATAGTTTCCTTTGATGTGCAGAAGCTTTTAAGGTTAATTAGGTCCCATTTGTTTATTTTTGCTTTTATTTCCAATATTCTGGGAGGTGGGTCATAGAGGATCCTGCTGTGATGTATGTCGGAGAGTGTTTTGCCTATGTTCTCCTCTAGGAGTTTTATAGTTTCTGGTCTTACGTTTAGATCTTTAATCCATTTTGAGTTTATTTTTGTGTATGGTGTTAGAAAGTGGTCCAGTTTCATTCTTTTACAAGTGGTTGACCAGATATCCCAGCACCACTTGTTAAAGAGATTGTCTTTAATCCATTGTATATTCTTGCCTCCTTTGTCAAAGATAAGGACAAAGAACAATCAAAATCTATCAAAAGTTATTACAAACACAATCATTCTTCATCTATTTCTTGATATTGGCCTATGATAAGCATCAGGAACACAAAAAGTAGGTAGGTTCTGCATTCCTGGAGCTCACAATTTCTAGGCATGGAGACTTAGAAAGTTGATAATGTAAAAGCCTTGATATCCAGTATTAGAGAACAGTTCTGTGGAAACTTAAAAGAGTGGACCACTTTTAATTGACCTTGAGAATCTATGTGAGCTTAACTGATAAGGAGGTATATAAGCTTGTTCTTGGATGACTCAGCAGAAAAAAAATTTGACCAAAAATGTGGGATTAGGGAGGTGCTACAGGATGAAGAAACATAAAAGCAAATCCAGAGTGTTGAGCTTCCTGAAGAATAGATTCAGGGATTTAGGATATGCATTTGGTTGGGTGGTGAAAATGTAGCAAAGGTTGATTTGAATAATTACTAGTCTAGGCATTTGAAAATTTTGTGACATTGAAAATATTCAATAAGTGGGAAATTTATTATAGGACTGAATGAAAATAACAGAAGATGCTTGTGATACATATGCTCTTTGAAGAAATTGTAAGAGATTTCCCACTTGAATATAGATTTGTTAATCTAACTTATTAAAAGTTAAGCTTAGTTGTGAAGGTAATTTTGACTTTCTTCAAAATTAATGTTGTTTTATAGAAAAGATTATATACATATGCATACATGTACAGAAAATACTTACTTAAGCCTCCATTTTTTCCCAGACATTTTCTTCTGAGGCATCAAAAATTAGTGTGTATAATTCACATACTCAAAATTCAAAACCTATATACTTGAAAAATATTGTCATAGTGTTTTCACACCAGACTCTTTAACAGGATTTTCCCTTCTTTAGGAACTAAGACATTTTTCTCAGCACAGAGAAACAATGAGTAGAACAAATGCATATAAAGCCTTAAAAGATGAGCTGTCTGATTAAGATATTTGCTGAATCACTGGCTGAAAAGAAAAGACATTTGCACATGGGTGAATTTGCTAAAGCTATGTGAGAATAGGTGATGAGAAGCATAATGGGCTTGTCAAAGGAATCAAACACAACACATTTGTAGCAGCTGCTGGCTCCAAGGAATCTCAGGGAATCCACTCGGGATACTAAATTAATTTACCCTACCAACCTTGTTCAGCAAGAATACAAAATAGCATAAGAGTTACTGTGGAGAATATGAGATTCCAGCATTTTAAAGAGGAAGACAAAACCTGAGATAAATTCACAGTGGTAGTTACTCTTTCAATAAGTAAACTTCTTGGCTATCTGTTGAGGACAGAATACAGGTCAATGGGCTGGTGTGCCAAAGAAGGAAGAAGAATTCTAGCCTTTAGGAGATTAATATCTAAAAACAAGATATATGCAGATATGCCATGTTCTATGAGAAAAGATAGAAAAGTGTCAAAATGGGTATAAAAATAAAGATTTTAAACTAAATTGGTCATGGTGAGCTATAAGAGATGGGCAAGGATTAAAAGAAGAGGCTATTTGAAAAGAGATTTGAAAATTGAGTGTACTTAGGCTAGGGAGGGCAGATATTTTATGAGGGCATACTCCCGTCTCCCTCAGCCATGACAAACATCACTAACGAGTCATGCTCTCACTGAACCTGGAAGCAACATTAATAATTCCCAGTAAAGTGTTTCAGAAAGATCCTACTTTTTTTTGAAAAATGTTTACCGTCTCTCATTTGTACAGAGATATTGAGGAAAGGGACTTTCAGGCATTGGGTACAGCATATGCAAATGCTTGGTCTTGGAATTTATGTTCCAGGAACAACAAAAAGCCAAGATTTATACTGAGTATTAGGAGAAGGGAGGTTAGGTAATTACAATGTGGCCTAATTAGAAAGCATACGTGTCCAGTTTAGGATATTAATCTCACTTGGTTACCGATAACCAGTTGGATTTTTAAAGCTAGTTTATTCAGGTATGGTTGACATACAAAACATTGTTCATATTTAGTGTATACAACTTGGTGAGTTTGGAGATAAAATTACACTTGTAAAACCACATTTATACTATAAACCTATTCACTAGCTCCCAAAGTTTCCACCTGCCCTCTTTGTTTACTGTAATTTCCTTTTTTTTTTTTTTTGTACATGATTAAAATACTTAAGATCTATCCTGTTAGCAAAATTTGAAGTATGTAGCATATTATTGTATACTGTAGGTTCAATACTAAACAATAAATACTTATCTTGTGTAGCTGAAATTTTGTTTAACCTTTGACTAATATTCTATTTCCTCTTCCTATCTCTGACAACCACTACTGTACTCTCTGGTTCTGTGAGTTTGACTACTTTATACTTCTCTTGTAAGTGATATCATGTAGTATTTGTCCTTCTGTGTCTGGCTTATTTCACATAACATAATATTCTCTAGGTTCATCCATTTTGTTGCAATCACCAGATTTTTTAAAGCAAGGGTACTGGCAAGATAATAGAGCAACATTAAGTTTTTAAATAAGGTCAGTGGGAAAGGGATATTATGTGGGGTTTTGTCATTATTTTAGGGCTCAGCATATGAAGCAATGGGAACCCACTCCAGTACTCTTGCCTGGAAAATCTCAGGGACAGAGGAGCCTAGTAGGCTACAGTCCATGGGGTCGCTAAGAGTCGGACATGACTGAGTGACTTCATTTTCACTTTTCACTTTTATGCATTGGAGAAGGAAATGTCAACCCACTCCAGTGTTCTTGCCTGGAGAATCCCAGGGACCGGGGAGGCTGGTGGTTTGCTGTTTATGGAGTCACACAGAGTCGGACACAACTAAAGCGATTTAGCATCAGCATATGAAACACTTGCCAGTAATTTTTGAATTTTCCATCTTATGTGGTAGAGCTCACCTCTCACTATAGAATGCAAAAATAGTCACTGTCCCAGGCTTCTCTGCCACTAGGGAATGGGTCATCTTGAAGAAGTCAGGTACACACGAGATTCAATCTGAGGATGGGTAGCAGTGAGTAGTATCTGCAGCAGAATCAGTAACAGAAGGAGCTACTTCCTGTTTCCAAAGTAAGCAGACGCAGGAATATGCCAAAATCAGTCAGCGGAACTGGCAGGGCAAGATGTAGCATTCATGTCCTACAGAGGCAAGAAACAGCACTTCTTGCAACATTCTGCTGTTCAATTCAGTTCAGTAGTTTAGTTGTGTCCAACTCTTTGCAACCCCATGGACTGCAGCATGCCAGGTCTCCCCGTCTTTTCTTGAAGAGATCTCTAGTCTTTGCCATTCTATTGTTTTCCTCTATTTCTTTGCATTGATCGCTGAGGAAGGCTTTCTTTTCTCTCGTTGCTATTCTTTAGAACTCTGCATTCAAATGGGTATTTTTTTTTTCTCCTTTGCCTTTCACTTTTCTTCTATTCACAGCTATTTGTAAGTCCTCCTCAGACAACCATTTTGCTTTTTTGCATTTCTTTTCCTTGAGGGTGGTCTTGATCCCTGCCTCCTGTACAATGTCACAAACCTGCATCCATAGTTCTTCAGGCACTCTATCAGACCTAATCCCTTGAATCTATTTGTCACTTCCACTCTATAATCTTAAGGGATTTGATTTAGATCATATCTGAATGGTCTAGTGGTTTTCCCTACTTTCTTCAACTTAAGTCTGAATTTGGCAATAAGGAGTTCATGGTCTGTGCCACAGTCTTGTTTTTGCTGACAGTATAGAAGTTCTCCACCTTTGGCTACAGAGAATATAATCAATCTGATTTCAATATTGACCATCTGGTGATGTCCATGTGTAGAGTCTTCTCTTGTGTTGTTGGAAGAGGGTGTTTGCTATGGCCAGTGCATTCTCTTGGCAAAACTCTATTAGCCTTTGCCCTGCTTCATTCTGTACTCCAAGGCCAAATTTGCCTGTTACTCCAGGTATTTCTTGACTCCATATTTTTGCATTCAAGTCCCCATATAATGAAAAGGACATTTTTTTTGGGGGGGTGGGGGTGGGTGTTAGTTCTAGAAGATCTTGTAGGTCTTCATAGAACCATTCAGCTTCAGCTTCTTTAGCATTACTGGTTGCGGCATAGACTTGGATTACTTTGATACTGAATGATTTGTCTTGGGAATGAACAGAGATTGTTCTGTCATTTTTGAGATTGCATCCAAGTACTGTATTTTGGACTCTTTTGTTGACTATGATGGCTGCTCCATTCCTTCTAAGGGATTCTTGCCTACAGTAGTAGCTATAATGGTCATCTGAGTTAAATTCAGCCATTCCAGTCCATTTTAGTTCACTGATTCCTAAAATGTCAATGTTCACTATTGTCATCTCCTGTTTGACCACCTCCAATTTGCCTTGATTCATGCACCTAACATTCCAGTTTCCTATGCAATCTTGCTCCTTACAGCATCAGACCTTGCTTCCATCACTAGTCACATCCAAAACTGGGTGTTGTTTTTGCTTTGGCTCTGTCTCTTCATTCTTTCTGGAGTTCTTTCTCCATTGATCTCCAGTATCATACTGGGCACCTACTGACCTGGGGAATTCATCTTTCAGTATTTTTTATTGTGTATGTTGTGTATGCATTTTTTATTGTGGTAAAAGTCACATAACATAAAACATGCTATTTTAACTGTATTTAATTGTACAGTTCAGTGGCACTAAGTACATTGACATTGCTGTGCAACTCTCATCAGCACAACTCCTGAATTTTTCACTTTCCTAAACTGAAACTCTGTCCTCATTAAACACTAACTCCCCTTCTCCCCCTACTCCTTCCCTGCACCTGACTCTCATACTCCTGGCATCTACCAATGTACTTTAATTTTGACTATTTTAGGTACTTCATATAAATGGAACCAAACAGTATTTGTCTGCACCTATTCTAAAGGAAATCCGTCCTGAGTGTTCATTGGAAGGACTGATGCTGAAGCTGAAACTCCAATACTTTGGCCACCTTATGTGAAGAGTTGACTCATTGGAAAAGACTCTGATGCTGGGAGGGATTGGGGGCAGGAGGAGAAGGGGACAACAGAGGATGAGATGGTTGGATGGCATCACCGACTCGATGGACATGAGTTTGGGTAAACTCCGGAAGTTGGTGATGGACAGGGAGGCCTGGCGTGCTGCGATTCATGGGGTCGCAAAGAGTCGGACACGACTGAGTGACTGAACTGAACTGAACCATATATTTGAATGAATTTTTAAGGTTAACTCAATATATGTCTTACAAACAGACTGTATCTGATGATGTTTTGCCTACTCTTTCAACAAATGCAATTTTTGTCTAAATTGATCGGATTTGTTTTCTGTTGTTTTCAGATTGATCCATGCTTTAGTATGGAGAATATTAAAATAATTTAGCCATGGGTAGGTTAGCTACTGAACAAGTTGTGTATGACAACTTAATCAAGGATGGATGATAAGTTTTGGTGTCTGAAAGTCTACAAGAATAAAGTGTGGAAAGGTTTTAAAGTGTCGGGGTGAGCTAGTGAAAAAATACTGAAGGGCATTAGTGAGGAGGTTGGTCAATGGGCTGTTTTGAGAAAATTGCATTAATCCTGAGTTTGCAGTGTTTTTCTCTGCAATTAAGACATCTGTCCCTGCTAACGGACTCCAAGTGAATTTTAACTTATGCTGTCACAGACATTGGAAGATAGGGGTGTTGTTGTTTTTGTTCAGTCAACCAGTCGTGTCCAACCCTTGGCGACCCCAAGGACTGCAGCAAGCCAGGCTTCCCTGTCCTTCACTGTCTCCTAGAGTTTGTGCAGGCTCATATCCATTGAGTCGATGATGCCATTCAACCATCTCATCCTATGTTGCCCCCTTCTCCTCCTGCCCTCAGTCTTTCCCAGCATCAGGGTCTTTTCCAATGAGTGGTCTCTTCGCATCAGATGACCAAAGTATTGGAGCTTCAGCTTCAATATCAATCCTTCCAGTGAGTATTCAGGATTGATTTCCTTTAGGATCGACTGGATTGGTCTCCTTGCTCTCCAAGGGACTCAAGGGGTGTTATCATTCTTGATTTAAAAGGGATGGCTCCTTGAGAAAAACTTTCTGGATTAGAAAATTGGCAAGAAGTTTTAAAAACAGTTTGCATCCTAAAGAGGTAGAGAAAGAGTTTTATGTTACAAAGTATCTACAGTAAATGCTCTAATAAAAGGGTGCCTAAAGTTAGGAGGATGCTTATCTAAAGTTTAGTCAAGTTGAGAGTCACCGCTAAATTCCTAATCAATTTTCTGGTGAATTCCAGGAGAAGGAAGTTTAAACAGGAAAAAGTGAAATTACTTTTACTTCTCATTAGATTGATGGAATGGATCCCCAGAGTCAGATAGTATTCCCAGATAGTATTATCACGGCTGGTCTGGCTACTGTGATTCATTAACTCACATTAAAGATTAATTATATTTCCCCATTTACATGCTCCTTAGAGAACAGTTCTCCCAAATTACAGAATAACAAACTAATAATCACTAACCACTAATATCAAAGTTTAACCAGCACTTTTTTTAAAAAATTCAAATCTATTCACATGTGGTGAGACCAATAGAATACTCATTATATGTAGGAAAATCAGTAAAAATAATAGTGACTGTAAGTTCAATAACCAACTTGAAGGAAGATAATAATTTAACAATTATGAACTTGTAAAAGAGAGAATGCAAAATCCACATTTAAATATTATTAAATAATATGAATTTTAAATTGATGTGAAAATATTGTATGATACAGGTAATGTTGGAATACAGAACTGTATATGCATGTAAATTGAAACATGTATTTAACTATGTTAGAATTTAAGTACCAAAAAAGGATTCCAGAAATTACAAAATACCAGATGAGTGAAAGCATAACAATAAATTACAATAAAATTGCTCCTCAGTCACACTTATATTCCATTCATGATTAATCCATAACATTAGTAGATCCACAAATATTAAATCCAGAAATTCATATTTTATTAGATTACTTTATCAGAAGTTGCTGCTGCTACTGCTGCTGCTAAGTCGTTTCAGTCATGTCCAACTCTGTGTGACTGGAGTGGGGTGCCATTGCCTTCTCCTGTCAGAAGTTGAGGCAATATAAATTATGAGGGTAAGGTTAAAGCAGCCCTTTGCCCCTTTTCCTGTTTGCCCATTTCTATTCCTTCCTAACCTTAAAAAAAACTAATTATAGGAAGTAGATCACTAAGCAGTTGAAACTCCTGACTTACACTCTCCTGAATGCACACCATGCCTGGTCTAAATTGTTGATTCTTTTCCTAGATAAGAAGAATTAACAATGAAGAATTAAGCAGTTAAAAAGGGATTAGCTCTCTACCCCTAACAGTCCCCTTTACAACCCTGCAAGCAGATCATGCAGGCAAGATAACATCTGAAGAAAAATTCAGCCAGTTTCCATGCAATGGAGAATAATGCAGAACCCAACCTCCTTCCTTGATTCACTGGTTAACACACAAAAAAAACCCATCCCCTAGACCATATTTTCCCATTAAAAAATGCTTTGAGCAAAATCTTTGGATTTGGTCTCTGGAGCTGAGTCCACTGTCTCCCCATATTGCTGGCTTTTTTTTTTTTTTTATTAAAACACCTTTCCTTTCTACCCATACTTGCTTCCTGAAATACTGGCATATGATCCGAGAGCAGCCAAACATGAGTTTGGTTACAAAACTTCTGTTAAGTAACTGAAAGGGGGAAAAATAATTAAACAGATTACATGTACTATATTGTTCTGAAACTTGATTTCTATTACACATGATTCTTTTATTCTAATTCTTTTTTATGCTAGTCTTTTAATCTGAGTTTGTTTACTTTTTCCTAATGGAAATTTTGTCAGTCTCTTAAAAAAAAAAAGCTAAAAATAATCTAATATGCTTAGATAACCTAAAATATATTTGAAGCAAGGAAATTAAAATATACATGGAATATAGTCACTGAATTTTATTTTCAGTAGGCACACTTATGTTTTTATATTTGATTTGAACATAGCCTATTGTCAGTATCCTTTTTTTTTTTTTTTTTTTGCCTCCTTTTATTTTATTATTCAATTACTGATAGGAAGAAATTACTTTTAAAAACCTTGTTTTTTGTTTTTTTCTCTATGGTGAACCTGTACTCAAAAAGGAGGAAAAAATGTATATTGATATCTTTTCATTCCAAGTGTCCTTTGTTAGGAAAGGACATTAATAAAGTGTATTTATATCCAATTGTTGCATTATTTACACAGTAAATGGCTATTTAAATTTATGTAAGCTGAAGTTTTAGAGCATCAAGCCATGTGTTAAATATGTGTAGGAATGGTTTTATATAAATTGCTGTCCAGTCTGTAAGAAATATTTCTACCTTGGTTCTGCTCACTTCTCTCTTGGTCAGGGAGCAAATGTGCACATTTCCTTGTAATATTAAATGAGTGCTTCATCTAATTATTTTTGTCTCTCTGCAGGAAAGTGTTATAGTAATTAACATTATAGATGAAGGTTTACAAAACTCTGGAATTTGGCAAAGGCAGTGCAGATGAGATCTGATTTCTAAATCCATATATTTTACCATTCAATAAGCTGTCTCCTATAATAACAGCTCATATTTATCAATCATCTACCATGTACTAGAAATTGTTCTGTGTTTTCAATGTCAGTTGCTCTCCAATGACTCCTGTGATCAAATAATTTGGGATCACAACTTTCTGTTAGGAGAAAAAGCTCCCATGGTAGGGAAACACGGGGCATTACAGTGAGAGAGTATTTAAAAAATTTATAGAATTTGGTGGCTTCCCAGGTGGCTCACAGGTAAAGAATCTGCCTGTCAATGCAGGACACATGAGTTTGACCCCTAGATTGGGAAAATCCCCTGGAGAAGAAAATGGCAAGCCACTCTAGTATTCTTGTCTGGAGCCTGTCAGGCACCAGTCCATGGGATTGCAAAGAGTTGGACATAACTTAGTTACTGAGCACACATGCATGCACAGGATTTGGGCTTATTATCCTGATTTGGGTGATTTTCAGGAGGATTTAAAGGAGTAAGGTTTGTTCTGGATTAAATGCTGTCAGAAAACGGGGATAATTCTATGATTGGTTATCTTATTGATTATTGCAAATCTTATCTATAAGGAGGGAAAGATAGAATTAGGCCAAACTATAAGTGGTAAAGACAAAACAGTATTCAGTGGTAAGGATAATGAAATACTTGTGGTCATCCTTTTTTTTTTCTTCCCCTGAGTTTGTTGAACATCTTTATGATCATTGAACACTTCATTGAGTAGATTGCTTATCTCTACTTTGCATAGCTTTTCTTCTGAGGTTTTATCTTGATTCTTTATTCAAAAGTGTTCTTCCATTACCTTGTTTTGTCTGATTCTCTATTTTTATTTCTATGTATTGGGTTGGTCATTTATGTTTCTCCATTTTGGAGAAGTGGCCTTTTGTAGGATATGTCCTTTAGGGCTGAACAGCACATTCTGCTTTGTTAATCAAAGATATATGCTCTATGGGCTTTGCCTATATGGGCTGAATTGACCCTTCTGTTGTGGTGGGCAAACTCCTGTAAATATGCTGGTAATTATGGGATGGACCTTGGCCTGGATGGATATTGGGCCCTGCCTCATGTAGAGTCTATTGGCTGCTGGCGGATGAGGCTTGGTTCCCATATGGCTATCAACATGGTCTGGAAGTCTTGGTCCTGGCACCAGCCCACTAGTAGACTGAGTTAGGTCCCGTCTTGCCTGGCTGTGGGGGCCCAGGGGAAGTACCAGAGATATGTTGGTTTGGTAGTGTGAGCTGGGTACTGTGATCACTGGCGGGAGGTCTGAGTGTTCCAGTGCTCATACTCTGCTTGCTGGGGTGACCAGAGGTCTTGTGCCTATGGATGTGTATCCTGCTGGTGTGGCTGTATCTGCATGCATCTGAGTGATTGGTATGAGCATTCCCAAGACCGGTGCTGACCAGCTAGTGTGTGGGGCCAGGTCCTGGCTCTAGTAAAGTGGAAGGAAGACTCCAAAATGGTGCTTTTGAGCATCCATGTCTTTATGGGATGCTGAGCTCCCCAATATATACCTGCCTCTAGTATCTGTGTTCCAAAAGTGAGTCTCACTGCCTCCTGCCCCTCCAGGAGACTCTCCCAGGTCAGCATGTGTGTCTGACCTGGCACTTTTCAAATTACTGCCTCTGTGTGGGTCTCAGAGTATGCAAGATACTGTGTACTCATGAAAGGTGAATTCAGGGTCTTCCTACTCTGCCATCCACTCTCTTTCATATTGTTTTGTAATTGCTTTCTAAATCCTAATATTTTGAATAGTATAAATGATACTAGAAACTTTGTTCTATTTATGACCTCAGTGGAAATTTTCTAACGATTTCTTCTTTGTTCAATTAGTTACTAATTCACTTAACAAATATTCAATCTGCACACTGTAGGTATTTACCTTAATATAGAGGAGCCTGACAGGCTACAGTCCATAGGGGTCACAAGAGTAGGACACGACTTAGCAACTAAACTACAACCACCATGGTCAAATATACATGGACAATATATGTCCCCTTGGACAGAAAAGAAATCAAACCAGTCAATCTTAAGGGAAATCAACTCTAAATACTTGCTGGAAGGACTGATGCTGAACCTGAAACTCCAGTATTTTGGTCATCTGATGCGAACAGCTGACTCATTGGAAAAGGCCTTGATTCTGGAAAAGATTTAGGGCAGAAGGAGAAGAGGGTATCAGAAGATGAGATGACTGGATGGCATCACCAATGCAATGAACATGAACTTGAGCAAACTTTGGAAGATGGTGAGGGAGAGAGAGGCATGGTGTGCTGCTGTCCATGAGGCAGTAAAGAGTTGGACATGACTGGACAACTGAACAACATGGACAAAAGTGTTATATGTTTTATCTTACTATTTTGAATAAGTAACTGATGCCAAAATTTCATAAACAGTTGTTATTACTTATATGATTACACCAAACATAATTTTACTCTAGTTCCATCTTTACATTTCCAGAATATACATGAATTCTAAACTACAATACCTTACTTTACTATAATAATGGAATTAATCTGAAATCTGCTTGGTGACTTTTATTTAGGGCTTTTTCTCCTTTATACATGAATTTGTTTGTAGAAATTTCTCTACGCAGTTTCGACTTCTGACTTACACCTTAGGTTTATTCAAGGAATTATGATTGTTTGTTAAGAATTGCAAAACCTTTGAGATTTTTACCTTACTTGTAACCCAAGAAATTAGCTTGCTCCAGTTTAATAGATTCTGACAGAAGACAGGAGACTTCTAGTCTGGTCTTTTGTCACTGACAAAAAATAAGCATTACTTACAATGATAGCATTAGTCAGAGTACCATTATTGTGTTTCTTCCTTGAGCTCCAGTTTCCACAGGGTAATAAGATGACAACCAGGTGATGCTTATATACATAATGTGGTGTGTTACAGAAGAAACTTGAATTTAGGAAGTCCAATCTTATTAAGAGGACTGCTAGCACATGTACAACTGCTCCAGAGGGAGAACTTATTTTTATTAAACTGAACAGTAAATAAAGGTCCTTCAGTAGTAGACCTGTGTTTCTATCTTCCAAAGCTGCCTGCCCTACAAATGTCTTTGAAAATCTTGTCTGAAGCAAGCAAAATGTTGCAGAACAGTTGCAAGCTTACCATTGACTATAAAGAATACTTTACATGGTTTCAGTATACATGATTATTTTTATAGTCCTGCACCACTGTGTAAAGTGAGGATTGTATAAATACACACACATACACATACACAAAGAATGAATCTTAGAACTTTTATCAAATTTTAAAATGTGACCTAAAATCAATACCTATTTTTATAGTTGTTTGCTGACAGCTTTTTTTCATATTGCACATTTCCATTTGTGAGTTCATAAATTTGTTTCATCTCACATTTACATGTAGTACAATTTTCAAGGCAAAATTCCATTAGTGACATTTATTTTGTTCTTATTTTCCCTGTCATTGAATAAGTTAGAATAAATTTTTATTTATTTCTTTCATGCAACAAATTTGGCTCTATTCCATAACTGACAATAGATACTATCCTTGTTGTACTGGAAAAATCTGGGCCAAAATTTGTTTTAAGGCCTTTAATAGTATCTGAGAAAAAAATGGAACTCTGTACTTCTCAAAGGAATGAACTATTACCATTGAGGTCACGTGATGACATTCCTGGCATGAGGATATACAATGATATTAGTAATCTTCTTCCTTATGAATTAGCTTAACATAAAAGTGCTATTTTATTTTTTTAACACATATTGTTTTCACTAGTAAAACATTCACACATATATTATGATTTAGAGTAGGAAAACTTCATGAAAATATGTTTAAGTCATTAACAGTTATATTTATTTCAAATAATATAAAATCATGGAAATATTTATTATATGTTGTTGTTGTTCAGTCCCTATGTCATGTCTGACTCTTTGTGACTTCATGAACTATAGCATGCCAGACTTCTATATCCTCCACTGTCTCCCAGAATTTGCTCAATTTCATGTCCGTTGAGTCAGTGTTGCCATCTAACCATCACATCCTCTTCCATCCCTTTCTCTTTTTGCCTTCAATCTTTCCCAGCATCAGTCTTTTCCAGTGAGTCAGCTCTTTGCATCAGGTGCCCAAACTATTGGAGCACTTCATTTAGGATTGACTAGTTTGATCTCTTTGCACTCCAAGGGACTCTTAAGTCTTCTCCAGCACCACACTTCAAAGGCATTGATTCTTTGGCGCTCAGACTTCTTTATGGTCCAACTCTCACATTCATTCATACATGACTACTGGAAAATCCATAGCTTGAATATGTGGACCTTTGTTGGTGGAGTGGTGTCTCTGTCTTTTAATACACTATCAAGGTTTGTCATAGCTTTTCTTACTAGTGCATAAAAATAAGATATAATGTGTGTGTATTATAACTATCATTATAAGTACTATATGGAAAATATTGAAAGAAAATAAACCAAAATTGTGAAACAGAGGTGTTAAAGTGATGATATAGTGGGAAATTTTTACAAACATTTTCTTTAGTTGCAATTCCATTTTTATGTAAAAAATAGGGCACTTTTATAAAAAAATAGAAATTTATATATGTTGGCTTTTCATTTTATTAGCAGTAATAAAAATCCTAATAATTTGAGCATATAGAAAAATGGATACAAGCATCACCAGTTGATGTCAAAGACTTCCAAGCTCCAACCTTCACTTCTGTCTGTTTTTAAATATAATCTTTATTGTAATATAGTTGATTTACAGTGTTGTGTTAGTTTCAAGTGTACAGAAAAGTGAATCCATTACATATACACATACATCTAGTCTTTTTTTTTTTTTTTTCTTTTCATTCCACCTATAGGTCACTAATGGGTATTGAATAGAGTTCCCTGTCTTTATTAGTTGTCTATTTTATATATGTTGTGGTGTGTTTAGTCACTTAGTCATGTCCAACTCTTTGCAACCACACTGACAGTAGCCCTCCAGGCTTCTTTGTCCTTAGGGATTCTCCAGGCAGGAATACTAGAGTGGGCTTCCATGACCTCCTTCAGGAGATCTTCCCAATCCTGAGACTGAACCCAGATCTCGCAAATTGCAAGGGTTCTTTACTGTCTGAGCCACCCATTAGGAAAGCCCATTTTATATATAAGTTCAGTCTCTCAGTCGTGTCTGACCCTTTGCGACCCCATGAATCACAGCATGCCAGCCAGGCCTCCTTGTCCATCACCAACTCCTGGAGTTCACTCAAATTCAGGTCCATCCAGTTGGTGATGCCATCCAGTCATCTCATCCTCTGTTGTCCCCTTCTCCTCCTGCCCCTGATCCCTCCCAGCATCAGAGTCTTTTCCAATGAGTCAACTCTTTGCATGAGGTGGCCAAAGTACTGCAGTTTCAGCTTCAGCATCATTCCTTCCAAAGAACACCCAGGACTGATCTCCTTTAGAATGGACTGGTTGGATCTCCTTGAAGTCCAAGGGACTCTCAAGAGTCTTCTCCAATACCACAGTTCAAAAGCATCAATTCTTCGGTGCTCAGCCTTCTTCATAGTCCAACTCTCACATCCATACATAACTACTGGAAAAACTATAACCTTGACTAGACGGACCTTTGTTGGCAAAGTAATGTCTCTGGTTTTGAATATGCTATCTATGTTGGTCATAATTTCCTTCCAAGGAGTAAGCATCTTTTAATTTCATGGTTGCAATCACCATCTGCAGTGATTTTTGGAGCCCAAAAAAGTAAAGTCTGACACTGTTTCCACGGTTTCCCCATCTATTTCCCATGAAGTGATGGGACCAGATGCCATGATCTTCATTTTCTGAATGTTGAGCTTTAAGCCAACTTTTTCATTCTCCTCTTTCACTTTCATCAAGAAGCTTTTTAGTTCCTCTTCACTTTCTGCCATAAGGGTGGTGTCATCTGCATATCTGAGGTTATTGATATTTCTCCCAGCCATCTTGATTCCATCATCCCTTCCAGCCCAGCGTTTCTCATGATGTACTCTGCATAGAAGTTAAATAAGCAGGGTGACAATCTACAGCCTTGATGTACTCCTTTTCTTATTTGGAACCAGTCTGTTGTTCCATGTCCAGTTCTATCTGTTGCTTCCTGACCTGCATATAGGTTTCTCAAGAGGCAGGTCAGGTGGTCTGATATTCCCATGTCCTTCAGAATTTTCCACAGTTTATTGTGACCTACACAATCAAAGGCTTTGGCATAGTCAATAAAGCAGAAATAGATGTTTTTTTCTGGAACTCTCTTCCTTTTTCAATGATTCAACGGATGTTGGCAATTTGATCTGTGGTTCCTTTGACTTTTCTTTCTTTTTTTTTTTTTTTTCCTTTGCCTTTTCTAAAGCCAGCTTGAACATCTGGAAGTTCACGGTGCATGTATTGCTGAAGCCTGGCTTGGAGAATTTTGAGCATTACTTTACTAGTGAGTGAGAAGAGTGCAATTGTGAGGTAGTTTGAGCATTATTTTGCATTGCCTTTCTTTGAGATTGGAATGAAAACTGACCTTTTCCAGTCCTGTGGCCACTGCTGAGTTTTCCAAATTTGCTGGCATATTGAGTGCAGCAATTTCACAGCATCATCTTTCAGGATTTGAAATAGCTCAACTGGAATCCCATCACCTCCACTAGCTTTGTTCATAGTGATGCTTTCTAAGGCCCACTTGACTTCACATTCCTGGATGTCTGGCTCTAGGTGAGTGATTACACCATCGTGATTATCTTGGTCATGAAGATCTTTTTTGTACAGTTCTTCTGTGTATTCTTGCCACCTCTTCTTAATGTTGCCTGCTTCTGTTAGGTCCATACCATTTCTGTTCTTTATCAAGCCCATCTTTGCATAAAATGTTCCCTTGGTATCTCTAATTTTCTTGAAGAGATCTCTAGTCTTTCCCTTTCTATTGTTTTCCTGTTTTACTTTGCATTGATCACTGAGGAAGGCTTTCTTATCTCTTCTTGCTATTCTTTGGAACTCTGCATTCAGATGCTTATATCTTTCCTTTTCTCTTTTGCTTTTTGCTTCTCTTCTTTTCACAGCTATTTGTAAGGCCTCTCCAGACACCCATTTTGCTTTTTTGCATTTCTTTTCCATGGGGATGGTCTTGATCCCTGTCTCCTGTACAATGTCACGAACCTTTTCCCATAGTTCATCATGCACTCTATCTATCAGATCTAGTCCCTTAAATCTATTTCTCACTTCCACCCTATAATCATAAGGGATTTGCTGTAGGTCATACCTGAATGGTCTAGAGGTTTTCTCTACTTTCTTCAATTTCAGTCTGAATTTGGCAACAAGCAGTTCATGATCTGAGCCACAGTCAGCTCCCACTCTTGTTTTTGCTGACCATCTTTGGCTGTAAAAAATATAATCAATCTGATTTCGGTTTTGGCCATCTGGTGATGTCCATGTGTAGAATCTTCTCTTGTGTTGTTGGAAGAGGGTGTTTGCCATGACCAGTGCATTCTCTTGGCAAAACTCTATTAGCCTTTGCCCTACTTCATTCCCTATTCCAAGGCCAAATTTGCATATTACTCCAGATGTTTCTTGACTTCCTACTTTTGCATTCCAGTCCCCTATATTGAAAAGGACATCTTTTTTGGTTGTTAGTTCTAGAAGGTCTTGTAGGTCTTCTTAGAACTGTTCAGCCTCAGCTTCTTCAGTGTTACTGGTTGGAGCATAGACTTGCATTACTGTAATATTGAACGGTTTGCCTTGGAAATGAACAGAGATCATTTTGTCATTTTTGAGATTGCATCCAAGTACTGCATTTAGGACTCTTTTGTTGACCATGATGGCTACTCCATTTCTTCTAAGGGATTCCTGCCTGCCTTAGTAGATAAATTGATCATCTGAGTTATATATAGTAGTATGTATATGTCAATACCAGCCTCCCAATTCATCCCTTGGTATCCATACCTTTGTTCTCTATGTCTGTGTCTCTATTCTGCTTTGCATATAAGATCATCTATACCATTTTTCTAGATTTTACCTCTATCTTTTAATAAACATTATTTTTTTTTTTCTGGCTTACTTCACTCTAGTCTCTAGGTCCATCCATGTTTCTGCAAATGACAGATTTTTTTTCCTTTTTATGGTTGAGTAAATTCCACTGTACGTATGTACCATATCTTCTTTGTGTATTCATGTTGATGAACATCTGGGTTGCTACCGTTACTTGCTATTGCAAATAGTGCTGCAATGAACTTTGGGGTGCATGTATCTTTTCAAAAAAAATTTTTTTTTCTGTATTTATGGCCAGGAGTGGAATTGCTGGATTGGATGGTAGCTGTATTTTTAGTTTTTTAAGGAACTCTATACGATTCTCCATAGTAGGTATAACAATTTACATTCTCACCAACAATGTGGGTGGATTCTTTTTTATTTTTTTCCATACCCTCTTCAGTATTTATTGTTTGTAGATTTTTTGATGATGGCCATTCTGACCAGTGAGAGGTGATACCTCATTGTTGTTTTGACTTGTATTTCTTTAATAATGAACGATGTTAAGCATCTTTTTACATGCTAACTTCATGAAATTTTAAGATAAAACAAGAAAGATAATTTGAAAATTTGTATATGTGTCAGGAAATTTAGATTATATTCTTAATCTTTACTAGTGAGATTTTCTTTCCTTTTCACTATCACTGATGCTAACATGTTGCAAAGATTTTAAAAATCTGTATTCCAGTTACTAGATTTCTTTATTTTTCTTCCCATGTCTTCATTATAAAATTGTTGGAATTATATATCTCAAAATTTATTGTATCACTGTTAGTTTTCTTTATATGACCAAGCTGTTATATACTAAGTTAGAGTTTGGGCAAGAAGGGTTGAGAGGGTTACTATACCAAGCACAGCAAAGCAGCACGAGAGTTAAAGAAATATCTCATTCCATTTACTAATTGAGGAGCTTGGAGATTTTGGAGGTATTAAAAGTTTTCCTAATTCTATATATATGTCTAGGTACTCTGTGTATGTATATGTATGCAAAAAATTGGAAAAAATATAGCACTTATTTTTATGTTTACTATGTATTGGCATTCTCCAGAATATATAAAATTTGTATTCTAAGTGCCTTTATAACCTTTCATTTATCATTAAATATTCATTTAAATTACTGTTTTAATTGCCATAGTAGTTCATATATCAGAATATTTTTATAATTTTTTGTCCTTACATTTTAAATATTTTTAGTTTTTGTTGTTGTAAAAATCCTTTAATATTTACAGTATAGCATCATGAACGGCCTATTTTTAACTTTGGCCAAAATGGGATACGTTAAGCCATAGTTTTGACAGATAAAATAGGGAGGCAATCAGAACTTATTTGTCCTAAATGTCTAAACCAGTATTATCAATAATCATCTTGCTTATGTAAACCAGATCAACAATTTGCTAAGCAATATAGGGTTTACTAAGTTCTAGATGTATATACAGGCGTTGCTGTGACCCCCATTTCAGAGGGTCAGAGTCTCTTGAAGAAAAGGTGCTGCTACAGAAATGCTAAGGATGGAGTGTGAGGGAGAGATGTCAGAGTTATGTTGTTCAGATATTCTAAAAGGAAAGAATGGAAGATGCACTAGCTAATATTAATTATGAAATTCCCATGTTAATAAAAGTAGGACTATAGTAATAGGTTGCCTTGAGTCTATCAGAAGAACAGTTTATGGAAACAATGATGATAAAATGTCCTTTAAGAGAATGCCTCATGCCCTTGTCCCTTCAGGTTTTGTTGCTCATTGGAAAAAAGAAATGGCAAGAAGCCTAGATTCTGATTTTTTATTTCTTTACATCTATATGCACTTTGGTAAGTCAATTAATCATCTTATAAATTATTTTCTTCCTTTAGTTAGTGGAAAATATGATTTTTTTTGTTTTATAAATTCATCAACTGGAGAAAAGGAAATAAAATATCTAAAAAGGGTCCTAAAAAAGTAAAGTACTATTGTCATTGATTTATTATATTGTTATTTGGAGAGAACCTCTTGTTAAAATTTGACCAGTATTACTAGATGATCAAATTAACATTGGAGTTCACAGTAAGTCCTATACTATTCAGTCTGAAAAGTGTAGCAGAATACTGATTAGTGCTTATTGTTGAGCTTGGTATTTAATAGAATGTTAAAATCTACCATTAACACTTCAAAAACTGAAAATATATATATACCTGGCAATATGTTGTGACAAGCTGGCATTCAGTTATTTTCAACTGGTTGAGCATGGCTAAAATTTCAAGTTATTATTCTTTTTTTCTGTAAGATTAAAAAGCTTTTGGAACATTTTTGGTCAAAATCATAGACTTTTGTTTCAACTAGTCTAATTAGCTAATGGGGCATGTGCTCTATTGATAAGCTGAATGATCAGAGAGCAAAATAATAGGAAGACAAAAATATATCTCCTAGCAGTTACTCCATTAGATATTTTAGTCTTTATCATATATTTCCAGACATTCATGTCTAAATGACTATTTTATGTTGAAAATGGCTTCATTTTTATATATCTTAACATATTAACTATTTCTGAAGATAATTTGCATTATGTCTGGGTGTCAGAGACAAGTATATTAAGTGTTATTCTGAGGTTACAGTTTCTACAAAATGTAATTTAATGTTATGCTCAAGTTTTTTATTTTTATATTTTTATTGACATACAATTGCTTTACTGTATCATGTTAGTTTTTGCTGTACAATGAAGTGAATCAGCTATATATGTAATATACATATATTCCCTCCCCTGTGGACCTCTCTCCCATCCCTGATCCCATCTATCTAGGTCATCACAGAGCATCAAGCTGAGCTTCCTGTGTTTTATAGCAAATTCCCACTATCTATTTCACACATGATAGTGTATGAACAAGACTTAGCAACTAAACAAATGTGCAATAACCAGGGCATGGAAACAACCTAAATATTCTACAACAGACGAATGGATAAAGAAGATGTGGTACATATGTACAAAGAAATATTACTCCTCCACTAAAAGGAATGAAATAGGGTCATTTGTGGAGAAGTGGATGGACTTAGAGTCTTTCATACAGAGTGAAGTAAGTCAGAAAGGGAAAATCAAATATTGCATATTAACACATATATGTGGAATCTAGAAAAATGGTACAGATGAACCTATTTCCAGGGCAGGAATAGAGACACAGATGTAGAGAACATACATGTGGACACAGAGGTGGAAGGAGAGGGTGAAACCAATAGGGAACTTAAGATGATCAAGTATTGAGTTTGTATGTATAAAATAATTTGGAGAATAATTACATGAAGTTGGAAAAGTTTAATTCTTAAAGGATATTGCTATTTATAATAAACATGGCTTTTAGCAAACTTTCTGCTTCAAGACCTGTATAGCTGTATTAAATCATAGTAGAAACTTCTAATAGTGCTTATAGTGATAAACATGTAATAGTTTTATACATTATACATTTAATTCTAATAATAAATATTATTGAATTCATTTATCCATATGAAGTCCCCTCTTAAGATACAGTTTCAAATGTCTTTTCATATAATCTCCAGCAAGTTTAACTGTTAAATTGTTGTACTTTTAACTTTTTTTCAAAAGTTAATTAATTCTGCAGGAGTTAATTAATTCTGTAATTAATATGATTAATTCATCATGAAAGTACCTAGGTTCTCTATAGAGCTGTCATAAGAGTCCTTCTATTATTTATAATAAATATCAAAATTATAGTCATTCTCTATTATGTTTTTAATCAACATATCCATAATACAAGAAAAGTAAGATGGAATTTTGCAGTTAAAATCCTCAAATTAGTTAGAAAACTATGTCTTGCTATGAATTTAAATAGATGTAGAATTAAATAGTGAACATAAATTAATTACTGGAAAGATGGAAATATTTTAATTTGAAATTTTCATATTCATTCATTAAGCAAGTATTTATCAAGTGTAATTGTGGCATTGGAAATAGAAAGTAAGACAGAAAATGTCCCTATGTCTGTGGACCTTTCAGTCTACTGACAGGGAAAGAAAACTAATAGTGAATAGATAAATAAGATAATTTTAGTTAATGTCAAATTCTATGAAGAAAAGAACCCAAGACTATAGAGTGATTAACAAAGGGAGAATCATGAACATATCTTGTGCTCCAAGAAAAGAGTTGAGCTCCAAGCAAAGTGTTGCAGTAAGAAGCCTTGGTACGCTAAAGAGCAAGCAGAAAACCATTGTGACTGGAGTGAAAGTGAAAGTGTTGGTCACTGTATTATCTGATTCTGTGACCCCACAGACTGGGACCCACCAGGCTCCTCTGTCTGTGGAATTTTGTGCACAAGAATAATGGAGTGGGCTGCCATTTCCTTCTCCAGAGGAATCTTCCCTACCAGGGATCTAACCTGGGTCTCCTGACTTGCAGGCACATTCTTTACTGTCTGAGCTATCAGGGAAGCAGAGAATTAAGCAATAAAAAGGGGCTTCCCCAGTGACTCAGTGGTAAAGAATCTGTCTGCAAAGCAGAAGATTTGGGTTGGATCCCTGGGTCAAAAAAATTCCCTGGAGTAGGGCATGGCAGCCCACTCCAGTATTCTTGCCTGTAGAATCCTGTGGACAGAGAAGCCTAGTGGGCTACAGTCCATGGAGTTGCAAAGAGTTGGACACGACTGTAGTGACTGTGCACACATGCAGGCAAGCATTAAAAGATGAGACCAGAACCCGTCTAGGGGCAGATCCCTGTGAACTTTTAAGTCTTGGTAAGGGATTTGGAACTTTTTCTAAATGTATAGGAAGCTTCTGGAGAGTTCAAGAACAGTGGTAACATTATTTGTTTTAATTTTTAAATAAGTTCATCCTGCTGCTGTGGGAAGCATAGATTGGAGGTGGGCAAGAGCAGAAGCAGAGACTGTGAAACTATTTGTAACAGTATCAGTAATAAATATATTTGAGTATTTACTATTGCAAAACATGGCATTATCTCATTTAACCTCAAAATAGCCCATATTTTAAGTACTGCTATTAGTCACAGTTTAGAAATGAAGCCATGAAGGAAGGCACAGAAGAATTAAACACTTTGTTCTGGATCTCACAGCTAGCATGCGGTGGAGCCCAAGCAAACCTAAGCAGTCTGATACCACAGTTTTCCTCACCACTACACGGTGATCACATCTCCAGAATGTACAGTCAGTAGATGTGGCTAAACCCAACAAGCAATATTAAAATCTTCCAAAATAATCTTCTTATCATGTGAAAACCGGTTTTGGCAGAAAATGCTGGAGATTAAAAAAAAATGCTAAGAACATTTACAGCAATCAAGAATAAGATGAGATAGTCAATAACCAAATATTAAAATTTGGGGGACAAGCTGTTCTCTTACAAAAGCTTTCCCTTGTCTATTTTTTAAAATAGCATTTATATATCTCACTTCTATTTTCCTTGCAATCGTTTCTTTTGAACCACATATGGATTCAGAATGCTATATTATTTGGAACATTTTTTGATATGGAAATTTCAGTGATCTCATCTAAAAAGCCTAGAGTTCACCATAGAAATTCTTCACATATAAATAGTAAAATATATTCTTATTCCATAGACTCTTCAGCCAAGAATTTTCAATTTAAGGCACTTCTAAAAATAAAACAAAATTTGGATGAAGGTTACAAAGCATACTTGTTCTGGTAATGACAAGTGGGAAAAGGGTGGTGAATGACTAACACAAGTTCATTAAAGATGACTCCACGAGGTTTAGTCATCCCTGCCAGGAAATATGCCTTCAGACAAATTGAGAATAACCCACAAAGCTCTGAGTGCTTAGTAGCCTGATGATACATATCTGCAAGATAACTAATTGACAAGCTAACTAAATGACCAAAAATTTTCCCATTCACTTTGGCCCTTCTAAACCTGATAATATGGGTCTCTGCACAAGTGATTTGGACACAGTGAACAGTAATAATTGTGGAGATGTTTAAGTAAGATTTGTTCTAACCTTCCAGCTTTTGCCTGGGAAATAGATTCTGATGAATTTTTCTGAAATACTGTCTGAAGAGATTCACTAAGTTTTTTTTTCTTTTTGGAAACATAAAGAAATGAGGAAAATTTTAATATATATCCCAATCCCAAGACTGACGACAAGACTACCATCTTTTATAGCTATTTTGTATTATCTACTTTTTGGTTATTTCATGCTCCAAAAGCATTTAACTTTTTTTTAAATGAATTAAAATAGAGTTAATTATATACCAATATATATATGCACATAATAAATCACTATTTTAAATGTCATTCAAAATTTCTATGTCTTTTTGCATCAACTGCAGTTATTTTCTATTTTACCTTTTAATGTCTTTCACTCATATTCCCTCCCCTCACCCCTACCTCCAGATATTCAAATTTTCAAAATAAATATACCTCAAGTTTGGATATAAACCATATTTAATGTACAGAAAAACTAAAGCTTTTTATAAGAGAAGGAAATGGCAACCCATTTCAGTATTCTTGCTTGGAATATTCCATGTGCAGAAGAGTTTGGTGGGGTGTAGTCCATAGGGTCTCACAGAATCAAACATGACTGAAGAACTTTGCGCATACACACACACACACACACACCTTCTGAATAAGTATTCATTTAAAATGGTAGTATGTAAAGAATTTATGATAATATTAATCTATTTTCTTATAAGCTTGAAGCAATGTGTGATTTCATAGAACAGCTCAACCAATTTTATTGACCAAGTCCTAGACATTTATATGAGCCATTAACAAATAATCTAGGAATTTTTCATGCCTTTTGACAGATAGTTATGGTGTCCCTCTGTTATGCCTCTACTCTAGAAGCCACAGGCAAATTGTAAAATGTCATTAAGACTGAGAAACAAGATATAGTCTTTCACACTGTTTGAAAGGTCTACTATCCACACAACTTCAGAAATTTCTGTGCTTTTCAAATTGGCAAGAAGAGGTTCTGTTCAGTTCTTTTTAAGGAAAGCAATGGATTCAGTAATCAACAGGTAAATTAAATGATAATTAATTAAATAATAATAATGGTGCTGAATTTTAAAATGACACAAAAATTAGTACTTTGAAACATACTTAATGAGTAAAGAAATAGAAAAAAAATAAATAGAAGTAAAAGTTTACATAATATTTTAAAGGCATTATTTTCCTTAAAAGCAGTACTTACAATTAAATTAAAAATAGTATCGTTCATTGTACCCTCTCATGGCACTAATATTTTTGGATTGGTTTTAAAGCAGAAAAAGTGAAATTGTGTTCATCTGAACTATGGTTGTAAAATTCTTTGGCCACATAGAGTTATTAAACCTAAAAAAAATCCAGACTACATAAAAAAACAAAAAACAAACAAAAAACAAACAAAAAAAACACCTCTCCAATTCAGGTAAGTTCAGTTGCTCTGTCTTGTCCAACTCTTTGTGACCCCCATGGACTGCAGCACACCAGGCTTCCCTCTCCATCATCAACTCCCAGAGCTTCCTCAAGCTCATGTCCATCGAGTTGGTGATGCCATCCAACTGTCTCATCCTCTGTTGTCCCCTTCTCCTCCTGCCTTCAATCTTTCCCAGCATCAAGGTCTTTTCAAATGATTCAGTTCTTCACTTCAGGTAGCCAAAGTATTAGAGCTTCAGCTTCATCATCAGTCCTTCCAGTGAATATTCAGGGCTTATATCCTTTAGGATTGACTGGTTGGATCTCCTTGCAGTCCAAGGGACTCTCAAAAGTCCTCTCCAACACCACAGTTCAAAACCATTAATTCTTTGGCGATCCACTTTCTTTATGGTCCAACTCTCACTTCCATATATGGCTACTGGAAAAACCATAACTTTGACTATATGGATCTTTGTTGGCAAAAGTAATGTCTCTGTATTTTAATATGCTGTCTAGGTTGGTCATAGCTTTTCTTCCAAGGAGAAAACGTCCTTTAATTTCAATGCTTCAGTCACCATCTGCAGTGATTCTGGAGCTCAAGAAAATAAAGTCTGTCACCGTTTCCATTGTTTCCCCATCTATTTGTCACGAAATGATGAGACCAGAAGCCATGATCTTTGTTTTTTGAATATTGAGTTTTAAGCCAGCTCTTTCACTTTCATCAAGAGGCTTTTTACTTTCTCTTAGCTTCCTTCTATAAGGGTAGTATCTGCATATCTGATATTATTGATATTTCTCTCAGCCATATTGATTCCAGCTTGTGCTTCATTCAGCCTAGCATTGCACATGATGTACTCTATATATAAGTTTAAATAAGCAGGGTGACAATATACAGCCTTGACATACTCCTTTCCCAATTTGGAAGCAGTCCATTGTCCCATGTAATGTTCTAACTGTTGCTTCTTGACCTGTATAAAGATTTGTCAAGAGGCAGGTCAGGTGGTCTAATATTCCCATTTCTTTAAGAATTTTCCATAGTTTACGGTGATCCACACAGTCAAAGGCTTTGGCATAGTCAATAAAGCCAAAGTTGATGTTTTTCTGGAACTCTCTTGCTTTTTTGGTGATCCAACAGATGTTGGCAATTTGATCTCTGTTTCGTCTACCTTCTCTAAATCCAACTTGAACATCGAGAAGTTCTTGGTTCATGGATTGTTGAAGCCTGGCTTGGAGAATTTTGAGTATTACCTTGCTAATGTATGAGATGAGTACAATTGTGCAGTAGGTTGAACATTCTCTGGCATTGCCTTTCTTTGGTACTGTAATGAAAACTGACCTTTTCCAGTCCTGTGGCCACTGCTGAGTTTTCCAGACTTACTGTATTATTGAGTGCAGCACTTTCACAGCATCATTTTTTAGGCTTTGAAATAGCTCAGCTGAAATCCCATCACCTCCTCTAGCTTTGTTTGTAGTGATGCTTCCTAAGGCCCGCTTGACTTTGCACTACAGGATGTCTGGCTGTAGGTGAGTGATCACACCATCATGATTATCTGGGTCACTGAGATTTTTTTAAAATAGTTCTTCTGTGTATTTTTGCCACCTCTTCTTAATATCTCTGCTTCTGTTATGTCCATACCATTATGTCCTTTTTTGTGCCCATCTCTGCATTCAATGTTCCCTTGGTAGCTCTAATTTTTTTTTTTTTGGAAGCAATCTCTAGTTTTCCCTTCTGTTGTTTTCCTTGATTTCTTTGCAAGGGCCGCTGAGGAAGGCATCTTATCTCTCTTTGGTCTTCTTTGGAACTCTGCATTCAGATGGATATATCTTTCTTTTTCTCCTTTGCCTTTTGCTTCTCCTCCTTTCTCAAATATTTGTAAGGCCTCCTCAGACAAGCATTTTGCCTTTTTGCATTTCTCTTTCTTAGGGATGATCTTGATCACTGCCTCCTGTACAATGTCATGAACCTCCAACCATTGTTATTCAGGCACTTTTCAAATCTGATCCTATGAATCTATTTGTCACTTCCACTGTATACTCATAAGGGATTTGATTTAGGTCATACCTGAATGGTCTAGTGGTTTTCCCTACTTTCTTCAATTTCAGTCTGAATTTTGTGATATGGAGTTCATGATCTGAGCCATAGTCAGCTCTTGGTCTTGTTTTTGCTGACTGTATAGAGCTTCTCCATCTTTGGCTGCAAAGAATATAATCAATCTGATTTTGGTGTTGATCATCTCTTGATGTCCATGTGTAGAGTCTTCTGTTGTGTTGTTGGAAGAGGGTGTTTTCTATGACCAGTGAATTCTCTTGGCAGAACCCTATTAGCTTTTGCCCTGCTTCATTCTGTACTCTAAGGCCAAACTTGTCTGTTACTCTAGTTATCTCTTGACTTTCTACTTTTGCATTCCAGTCCCCTATGATATAAAGGACATCTTTTTTTTTTTTTTTTAATGGTATTAGTTCTAGGAAGTCTTGTAGTTTTTCATAGAACCAGTCAACTTCAGCTTCTTTGGTGTTAGTGATTGAGGCATAGACTTAGATTGCCATGATATTGAATGGTTTGCCTTGGAAACAAACAGTTATAACTCTTTCATTTTTGATATCACACCTAAATGCTGCATTTCAGACTCTTTTGTTGATTATGAGGGCTATTCCACTTCTAAGGGATTCTTGCCCACAGCAGTACATATAATGGTCATCTGAATTAAATTCTCCCAATCCTGTCCATTTTAGTTCACTGATTCCTAAAATGTTGATGTTCACTCTTGCCATCTCCTGTTTGACCACTTTCAATTTACCTTGATTCATGGAACTAACATTCCAGGTTCCTATGCAATATTGTTCTTTACAAAATTAAACTTTACTTCCATCACCAGTCACATCTACACCTGGGCTTTGTTTTAGCTTAGGCTCTGTGTCTTCATTCTTTTTGGAGTTATTCTCCACTCTTCTCAAGTAGCATACTAGGCACCTACTGACCTAGGGAGTCCATCTTTCAGTGTCATATTTTTGCCTTTGTTATATTGTTCTTGGGGTTTTCAAGGCAAGAATGCTGAAGTGGTTTGCCATTCCCTTCTCCAGTGGACCATGTTTTGTCAGAACTCTCCATTATGACCCGTCCTTCTCAGGTGGCCCTACATGACATACTTCATAGTTTCATTGAGTTAGACAAGGCTGTGGTGCATGTGATCAGTGTGGTTAGTTTTCTGTGATTGTGGTTTTCATTGTTGTTTTCATATCTTTTTGGATAAAGTATTTAAATAATGTATTTAAAAATATGTATTTCAAAATATTTAAATCATATATTTTATATCAAAGAATATCTCATAATTTAAAGAAAAAAGTAGAAAACTAAGTGAACATCATATTGAGATTTAAGAAAATAAAAATTGATTTTCAAAGACAGTAAACACTCCTATTTAAGGTAGAGACAGACTTAATTCTGATATACAAGTAAGAATACCATTTTAAAATATTCATTGTATTTATCTACATTTTTTCTTTTTTCCACCACTATATTCTGTCACTAGGACTCATCAAAGCCCTAGACAAGACCAGTAAGACACATCATATGGGAACAGATAAAACTATTTTTGAACAATTTTTTATTGTATAGCTTATTCTAAACTTGTAGTGAAACTTAAAACTTCTTGAAACACATATTTAATACTGTTTCACATGCTTAGTGATGGAAGCCTCTTTCAGATAGTGGCAGGAAAGAACAAGACTTTTGGAATCACATCTGTTTAATTCTGAAACTAAAATAACAACCGGCAAACTTTATTTAAAAAACAAAGTTAAATTAGTATGTTGACAGTTTTTTAATAAATCCAGATGACTCCAGAAAAACTGTTACTTTTTATTAGTAATTAATTAAATATTAATAGTTGTAAGATGGAGCTATAATTTGATTTGTAGTTTAAAAATTATATTTAGGAAATTTTGAAAATGGTGAGAAGAAAATTATATTCTTCTCTAGATTGTGAAGACAATCTGAAACTCTGTTATATGTGGTCCAAAATACACAAGCTCAGGTATCATTTAAATCCCAGAACTCATATTCAATTAAAGAGGAAAATGCTGTTGAACTGATGAAAGTGCCATATGTCAGTAATGGTGAACAGCTAATTTGTTGTGAACCCCAGCATATAAAATATTTTATCATCTTTTATTACTTCTTTTCCTCCTTCCTTCCCTCAGTTGCTCATTTCATAATATTTTATATTCAATATAATCTAGATCTGTGATAGATGCTGAAATATCCATCCAGCATCTTGTAGGGAGATGTACAGTTTAAAAGATAAGAAATAACATGACAAGAATTTTAGCTGAAAAAAAAAAATACTTGGCAAAACAAATACTCTTACTGCACAAGAACACTGATACAAATTTATTTTCTATGATTCATTCATTTATTCAGTAAACATTTACTCATCATTTAGATATGTTTAACATAGTATTAGATTTCCCCCCTCATTAAAGTCACTTTTTTTTCCTGTTTCTTTTCATCATAACCTTTGAGTAGTCACCACACATTATTACTATTTACTTGTTGAATTCTAGGTGTATTTTATTTCCATGAATCTTCTTGAACTTTGTTCCAGAACATAGTCAAGTTTCTTAGAAACAGTTTGATTCTTTTATAATTTGTTGTGTCAGATCATGGCAATGTTTAATCTAGGGCTAATTATTCCCCACTACTAGGGCAAGACACTTCTGAGTACTCCATAAAAGTGTCCTATGATCATAAGGTTTTCAAATCAGGCCGTTGGGAACAGGAAACATTCCTGGCCTTCCTCGATCATTGGTGACAGCCCCAGTATTCAATTAGCATGGCCTTTCCCCAGTTTTGTGTAGTTTTCTGACAAAATATGTTGGTCAGTACTCTGATGAATATTTGAGGTGGATCCAGTACAAATCTCCTGAGTTTTCTCTCTGGTCAGCTTTTCCTTCTTTGGTGCTCTCCTGCTTTGGTGTCCTCATGTTCAGTTCTGTTTCTTAACTCAGGAAGTATACTGAGCTCCACCAAGGCTCTACATCTCTTTGCTTCTACCTGAAAAATCTCAAATCTGTATACTGGGGTAACTTGATGACAACTTCTAGCACTCACAGAGGAGTTACAGATTAGGACACACAGAGCTGGAGCTTCATTGATGTATGTTCAGTCCTACTCTGAGAATGATTTCCCCAAATTGGAAAGGGTATGTGGATTTGGGAGATATAGAGGAAAAAAAAATCAATCTAATTTCTATCTACCTAGCTCCCTATCTTTCATCTATCAATCTAACATCTATTTCTATCATCTATCTAAACAGTAGTCACATACATAGATGTGTGGAGTAAAACATAAATATTTGTTCATTTAAAAGTCATATGTATCAAAAAATTCATGGAGTATTAAAATAGCTCGCATTTGGATTAAAATGTTCTGCACAGGTCTTAAATATATAATAAAGTCTTAAAAATAATAATGAAAAATTTATATTTCACTGTAAATCTATTTCAAAATGAAAGAAATCAAATTGGACTGTAAATTGTATTGGAGATAGCATGTGCTTCTGTGTCACAATATGTTGAATCCAGAGTCTAATGGGGAAATTGGATAATAATTTTGGATATATTTTATGAAAATTATAAAATCACTGTGGATAGATGAGGACATGCATCAGATGACTTGAGAAGGGAAATGATGTTAGAGACAGCAGTCTCTTAAGGAGATCTTTGTGGATCTCGCATAGGATCACTCATTGAAGGGTTTTGAAGTTTTTGTTTCATCTCTTTACCTAAATTCTATATCAAAATTCTATTGTTTGTTCGATTGCATTTAGTAGGAAGTAACCATAGCCACTCAGTAGAAAGAGACTGTTTTTGTGTGTGTATTTTGAATGTGACTAACAATTACCATGCCACCAGATTATTTTTTACCAGTTATTCATATTGCACTTTAAATTAATTATATTGAAGTGTAAGTTAATTATGATAAGATGCTCCTATTTTCAGTAAATTGTTATATGAATTTATGCACCTGTGTAAGCAGGAGCACACAAGATGTAAACATTTACATTACAGAAAGTTTCCTCCATGTGCCTTTGTGGTAACTGACCTATTCATAGACTCAGTCAAATGTTGACTTATTTCTGTACTATAAATAAATTTTGAGTATTTAATTTTTTTACCTAAATGAAATTGTATGATTTGTTCTTGAGAAATACATACTGCATGATTTTTATTAAAATAAGCCATATTTGATTAAACTCAAATAATATGAGGTAAGAAAAAATAGTATTTCAACATATCATTTCAAACTGTACCATCCATGTTTATCCATGCTATCATTCTATGATTATTATTTATTTATTGGTAAATATAGACAGATTTCTATCATTTAGAGCTATTTTAATGTTTACCAATTAGTTCAGGTTTTCAGTTTTTCTAGTTCTATCTGACTTGAAAGAGTGTGTCAGCATGTTATTGAGTCAAAATATCTTTCCTAGAACTTTTTTAGAAAATATTCTCTATCTTCTGGTATTGATTTTTGCTATGCAGTCTGAAATCAGCCTAGATTTAATTTTTCTCTTTTGTAAGTGATTTACTTTTTGTAACTGGTTGTCAAAAATATGTTTTCTTTATAGATCAAATTTAATCTTGATATACTTGTTTTGATCACTTTTCCATGAGATATTATACCTATTTAAATTTGACTAGTCATGTATTTCTACATTTCAAATTCATTTTCCTATATTTTGAATATTCTTATGCTTCATATCCTATATTCATTATCTTAGGAATGCTATGTTGATTTTTCATTTTTTCCTGTTCTATACAATTTTTATCTCCTCACTATCACTATTCTTGCCTTTTTTACTCATTATAAATATGTCATTTTTTTTCTTATTATTCCACATCTATTCTGTCTCAAAATTTTAACTTAATCCTGCCTTCAAGTTTCTCAGCATCAGGGTCTTTTCCAAAGAATCAGTTCTTTGCATCAGGTGGCCTAAGTATTGGCACTTCAGCTTCAGCATCAATCCTTCCAATGAATATTCAGGATTAATTTCATTTAGGATTGACTGGCTTGACCTCCTTGCAGTCCAAGGGACTCTCAAGAGTCTTCTTCAACACCACAGTTCAAAAACATTGATTCTTTTGGACTCAGCCTTCTTTATGGTCCAACTCTCACATCCTTACATCCTTAAGATGGAGGAATCTTGTTCAGATGTCAGGAGCAAGAGAGAAGTCCTCTGACCTTTTCTGTCCTGCTTAAACACTGCTTAGCATCTTTGCCTTCTTGTAAGCACAGCAAGTCCGGCAGAATTTTTGATAAGAAAAGGAGTGGGTCTTTGAATTCTTGAGTCTCTGGAGGTATGGCCAACTCCTTGGGCTTTAAGAAGTCTGAAGACTCACAAGGTGAAACAAATAGCATTGTAAAAATTAAAGTAAAACCAGAGCTGCATTTTTGCATGCAGAACTGATGGTGATATCAGTTAGCAGCCTGGGTTTATAAGCAGGAGCCCCCCAAACTTCAGTTTGAAGTCTCATCTGTGGAGTAGATGCACCACCCTGGATCTTTCCTAACTTGGACTCCAGATTGCTATTAGCAAGGGACTTCCCAACACTATTCAATTCTGGATGTAGATTGGCCCAATTTTGTGATGTATATACACTGTTACTTCTCTCTGTTGTTTCTATTTCTTTTAATGACTGCATATAGAAATCATGTCAAATAATCTTATGTAAAAATTTAAATTATTTGTGAATAACAAGTGATTTATTTTGTCAACAAATCCTTCAAGCCTAAAATGAAAATAAAACTTTCTATAAAACCAATCACTTTTTTCTATTCATTTTCCTGAGGCCTGGAATTTTTAAGTTGTAGAGGGAAAGCTGGGATGAAGCTGGGTTCACCTGAGCACTTTGGTCTTTCTTCTAAGATTTGATTACTTTTCTGTTAGCAGAGCCCACTCCATTCAAACAGGAGTAGAACCTCACTTGAAAAGGGTGCTTAGCCCTCAATTCTCTAACTCTAAACAATAAGGCATTTTCTCTAAGTAGACCTGACTATACTTTTTCTTCATTTGGAAATGAGGAGAGCTGGGATGAGTTTGTTTGATGTTTGCTTGAAGAAGCCATGCTTGGCTAAGCCACTGTTTCCTCTTAGGAACCAAACTAGCTGTAAGAAGCATGGGCTCTGGTCCACTCTTGGATTTTACTAACTTTTACAATGTGTGTCTTCCTATGCAGAGGTCTGTACATTTCCAGCCCTGATTATTAATGTATGGGCAAGTGAGTCTAATTCTATCTTGGAGTAATAGGAAGCCCACTATCTTGTTATATCCTCAGGCAGTTTATCAGTTGTAAGGTCAAATTTTTTGCTTCCATATGCTGATTATTCTTCTTCTTGACAGATTTAGAATCTGATTAAGGAAAATAAAGGTGTTATTCACTGGCCTCTTTGTAACTTCCACCATCTCCTTCCCAGGAAGCATAGAGTCTTGAAGAGTAGAAATCCCATTACCCCTTTTGTCTCTGCTGTAGTCTTGTGAGCCTTATTATGTCATGAACTTCAATGAATGAATTATGCTACTGGAATAGAGATAGGAATTTTATGTTCCAAAGTATCTGAGCAAGAGAACGTGACTTTTTCTTCCTTTACTTCCCTAGAAGCATACTTTTTCCAGAAAGTATAGGAGATAGTTTCAAAAAGACCTCTCCTAATTGTACCTTAATATTCTTAGATGTTGAAATAAGCTGGTGATCAAAGATTATGTCAAAAAAATTGACAAGTAGTAGCCACCCTTAGGGCTTCCCTGGTGGCTCAGAGGGTAAAACATCTGCCTGCAATGCAGGAGACCCAGGTTCGATCCCTGGGTTGGGAAGATCCCCTGGAGAAGGAAATGGCAACCCACTCCAGTACTCTTGCCTGGAAAATCCCATGGACGAAGAAGCCCATACAGTCCTTGGGGTCACAAAGAGTCAGACACAACTGAGCGACTTCACTTCACTTAGTCACCCTTATGGCAGAAAGTGAAGAGGAACTAAAAAGCCTCTTGCTGAAAGTGAAAGAGGAGAGTGAAAAAGTTGGCTTAAAGCTCAACATTCAGAAAATTAAGATAATGGCATCTGGTCCCATCACTTCATGGCAAATAGATGGGGAAACAGTGGAAACAGTGTCAGACTTTATTTTTGGGGGCTCCAAAATCACTTGAGATGGTGATTGCAGCCATGAAATTAAAAGATGCTTACTCCTTGGAAGGAAAGTTTTGACCAACCTAGATAGCATATTCAAAAGCAGAGATATTACTTTGCCAACAAAGGTCCGTCTAGTCAAGGTTATGGTTTTTCCAGTGGTAAGTATGCATGTAAAATGTTGGACTGTGAAGAAAGCTGAGTGCTGAAGTATTGGTGCTTTTGAACTGTGGTGTTGGAGAAGACTCTTGAGAGTCCCTTGGACTGCAAAGAGATCCAACCAGTCCATTCTAAAGGAGATCAGTCCTGGGTGTTCTTTGGAAGGAATGATGCTAAAGCTGAAACTCCAATACTTTGGCCATCATATGCAAAGAGTTGACTCATTGGAAAAGACTCTGATGCTGGGAGGGATTGGGGGCAGAAGAAGAAGGGGATGAGAGGATGAGAGGGCTGGATGGCATCACCAACTCAATGGACATGAGTTTGGGTGAACTGTAGGAGTTGGTGATAGACAAGGAGGCCTGGCGTGCTGCAATTCATGGGGTCTTTTCCAACCCCATGAAGAGTCAGACATGACTGAGTGACTGAACTGAACTGAACTGACTGAGCCAGAGAATAAACAGCACTCTAATCACACTCTCTTGGAAGGTTTAATCTGTGATAGACTCAGCTAGAGTCCTATTACCAACAAGGTAACTCATTTAATGCTAATTATAATTTCATTTCACCCACCTGCAGGGGCTCTAATAACAATGGAACAATATTAAGCAAATAGGACACAGGAAAGTTCGCATAGTACTTAAGTGAAAGCCTCCAATCCCCTTTGCTTGGCCTCCTGAATATGTTGCTGTCCTTTTAGGTCCCAATTTTATCATTAGTATCAGGGAAAACAAAGGTGTTTCTCAGTTAATTTATAACAAGAATAATGTGAAGGCACTACTGGACTCCAAAATTTTCAGTATATAATATAGAATATTTTCCAGGAAACAGCTGGACAACAGTACCTGCAAATTACCAGGATGTTAGGATAAAGAAAATGTTGACAATATCGGTAATGTAATCACAGTAACTCAAGCCAGCTAGTTAGCAATCAAGCTATCACAAAAGCCTGCAAGGGGAGAGATTGCTTTTTCTGTGTTTGACTTGGCTGTTTGAAGTGTTAACATGCCCCTGTGAGTGGATAAATGGTTGAATATTCATCATCCCTCTCTACCTGGAAGATCTTCCTGGCTCTCTTGGCTGTGACTTGTACACTGGTTAGCTTCTCTAGACTGGCGGCTGCCTGTTCCCTGGAGAAGCACTCATGCATCCCTTTGCTTGCCTAAGGGAAAGTTTTACCTTTCCAAGTTTCATCTCTGATACTGAAATCAGTGATAGAAAAACCTGCTGCCTAACACCTTGTGTTTCCATCTCATTCATCAGGCTTTGGCCTGACATCCTGGGCTGACTTAATATAGTTTATTATTCCCATTCTTGGTCTGAGTTACCCCAGGCAAAATCTAGCCAAAAGCTTAATAACACTTCCAGTTAACTTCTCAGTGTTCTATTCTTTATTTTAAAATATTTTTTATGCTTATCACTACAACATAATGTCCTACACATAGTAGTTGCTCAGAAGTGTTCTTTTCAGTGAATAAGAAAATTTAGTATAGTTTTCATGGTCATTTTTGTATAAATTAATGCAAACCTTAAAAACAAATCTTTTTAAATTGTATTTTGAGAAACGAAGTTTTTCAATAAAGAAGATTAGTTTCAAGTCTAGAAAATCATTAAGAAGATTCTTGCTTTTTCAATTGTATCTTAGGAACTGATGAAAAATTAGTGTTTTTTGACTTGATAATAGTCCCAAATGAAGTAGGACTTATAACATTTATCTGAATCTTTTTTTTAATCTGATCTCATTTAAAATTTTATTTTGCACTGTAATTTTTATTCAAAAAAATAAATTGAAACAAATCAAGTTATATGAAGAGATTATGTTTAGTTCAAAATCCATAGACACTATTTAGAAATTTCTAAGTTTAAAAAATATTAATGAAATCAAATTTATTTTACCAAAATAAGATAATCACTTGGGAGTATTTTCAAAATCTAGACAGCTAGCAACCACAATTAAAAAAAAAAAAAAAAAGAGAGAGAGAGCTTGGAAGAGTAATTGTTCTTTATCACAAAATGTCAACAATAACAAAAAAATCAAACTTTGACCTCATTCCCCAATTAAGGAGGGTAACAAAATTGAAGTTAAGAAGAAACATGTCCAGTCCAAGTGAAAATAGTGCACTTGTGACCACAGGGGCAGTATGCGGTCTTTTCCACTAATATCCAAGAAAGGATATGAAAGTATATGCATGCTTAAGAATAATGTGATAGAGGAAAGGAACCCTTATGCACTATTGGTGGAAATTTAAATTGGTTCAACCACTATAGAAATCAGAATGGAGTTTCCTCAAGAGAAAAATATAAAACAACCATATCAACCCACAATTTCACTTCTAGGTATATATCCAAAGGAAATGAAATCACCATCTTGAACAGATATCTGCACTTCTATGTTTACTGTAGGATTATTCACAACAGTCAAGGCATGGAAACAAATGTCTGTCAATGAATGAGTGGATTTATGAAATTGTAATGCATATTTATAATGGGATGTTATGCATATGTAAAAAAAAATCTAAATGAAAAACTAATTTGAAAAAGAATAGATACATTATATGTATAACCTGAATCATTTTGCTGTACACCTGAAATATAACACTGTTAATCAACTATAGTATAAAA
Organism: Bos grunniens; assembly: GCF_055505025.1. Taxonomy (NCBI): domain Eukaryota; kingdom Metazoa; phylum Chordata; class Mammalia; order Artiodactyla; family Bovidae; genus Bos; species Bos grunniens. The sequence goes on along the minus strand of NC_141176.1, from coordinate 1,164,625 downwards.
TATAAAGTGAATATATAACACACACATATATATATATTTACATATGTATAACAGAATCACTTTACGGCACATCCAAGCCAAATGTACAAAACAGGAAGTAGATTCCTGGTTGCTATGGAGTGGGACATAGAGAAAATAGGAAGATGTTGATCAAAGTGTACAGATTTTCAGTTAAGAACTGAATAAACTCTGTGGGTTTTATGTACTGCATGGTGACTATAGTTAATAGTACTATTACAGGTACTCCACATGTACATTCTATTGTTGGTAGGGAACATGATATTTAAAATGATGAGAAAAATCTTAATTTTTTTTAGACCACTGCAGGCATTCTTTAAAGTCAATTTGATTTTCTCTGGACAAATTCTTCAGAAACATTGACTTATTCTCCCTCAGCTTTATTGATGTGTAATTGATTTGTAACATTGTGTAAATTAGTCACTATCATATATATATTATATATTTGAAAATTTCTAGGAAAGTCAATCTAAAATGCTCTCACCAGAAAATAAAGCAGTAACTATGTGAGGTGATACATATGTTAGCTAATCATCTTTTGAAAATCATTTGCAATATTACTGGCTTCCCAGCTGGCAGAATGGTAAGGAATCTGCTTGCCAATACAAGAGACTCAAGAGACAGGGTTCAATCCCTGAGTTGAGAAGATCTCCTGAAGGAGGAAATGGCAACATACTCCAATATTCTTGCTTGGTAAATTCTACGAACCGAGGAGCCTGGTGGGCTCTAGTGCATGGGGTCGCAAAGAGTGGGATGTGAGAGTGACTGATTTATACAATGTTACAAATCAATTATACATCAGTAAAGCTGAGGGAAAATAAGTCAATGTTTCTGAAGAATTTGTCCAGAGAAAATTAAATTGACTGTAAAGAATGTCTGCAGTGGTCTAAAAAAAAAATGCTAATATTTTTCTCATCATTATCAATATCATGTTCCCTACCAACAATAGAAAATACTTGTGGAGTACCTGTCATTTCAATGTTAATTCTATATTGAATTTATTATGAAAAATAATATATGCATATAAAGACATACACACATGCAACCACACTTATTTGATTACAGGAAAACATACACAGAAAATATAGTTAAATACCAAAGCAAAGTATTTAGTTAGATAATCTTTTATCTGACTAAAGTAGTCACTTTGGATTCTAGGTGTTACTTGATGTAATATTTCACTCATATACCAACCAACTTGAAAGAATTTTTCTGAGTTTTCTCTCTTTGAAGAAGTGCTTTGGCTCTGCTGATTCTAGAGTTCACTAGACTGGAATTGAAAGCAAATATAATGCTGACATTTGTAAATTAAAATCTCTTATTTTCAGCCTATTGTGGTCTCCAAAATTAAGGTTTCCTCATTTTCCAGAGTAGCAAACCAAGTTGTGGTTTGAAAGATATAGATATCGATTAATGCAAATACTTTTATTTCAGATCTATCTAACAAACTGAATATTTTTATTTTAACTAATAAAATGAGTACTGTATTAGTTTCCTATTGCTACCGTAGCAAATTACCACAAATAGTATTTTAAAAGCACCAAGTTTATTTCCTTCTGGTTCTGGATGTCAGAGGTTCAAAATGTGTTGAGTTGGCTAAAACTAACATGTAAATATAGCACTGTTCCTTCTGAAGCTTCTTGTACCTTTGTAGTGGACAAATCTGGCAAATACAATGTTGACCATATTTATCCTCCTTAGTAATGAAATATATTATTATCTATTCATCTATTTCACAATACAACATTAGGAGAAAGCTGTAACACCATTTTTATAGTATTCTTGCCAAAAATGTGACCTCAATATGATCATGAGGAAACACAAATCAATCCAAAATTAAATAATATTTTTAAGGGACAGAATGGCCAGCAAATGCTCCTCAAATGTGTTAAGGTCATGAAAGATAAAGAAAAAGGAAATGCCACAAATTGGAATATACTGAGAAGCCATAACAGTCAAAATCAATGTAGGATCCTGGTTTAGAAAAAGAGCAATAGAAAGTTCATGAGCAAATGTCTGCAGTTTAATAGTGTTGCATTAATATTAATTCCTTGCAAAATATTCATAATTATATGAAATGTTAACATTAGGAAATACTGGGTGAAGTGAGAACTCTCTGTAGTGTTTTCACAACTTTCTGTAAGTCTAAAATTATTTCAATACTTAAAAAAATATATTTTGAATAACTTTATTGTTGTTATCATGGTTCAAAAACAGCTTAAGGTTATCTACTGCTCCTGATCTCATTTTCCATGGATATTACATGGATGCGTACCTTGTCTTTTTTGACAATTTTCCTATTACAGTACTTTACTTAATGACCTAGTATAAGGTTCACCTGTTAGGAACTATTCCATTTCTCCTGCCTATTTTCCCCACCATTAAAGTAACATGTACAGTTAAAAGATGATTACTGCTTTGTGGTCTAAGTCAACAAGTTACCCATAGATGTGGTTTCATATTAGTAATAAAACATTAGTAAAAAAAAATAGAAAACTTTATTAATTGTATCAATTAAAACCTCTGGTAATAAACATTAATACCATCATCAATTTGAACAGATTATCAGATTTAAAGATTTATTTAAATATTAGTCATCATTCATTATTCACCTTTGATTAGTCTTAGGATTGTTTATATCTCAACTTAAATGGCTCTAATGAGTATTACCCTTCTAGAATCTTCAATGTCAGAAACTGTGAGGTCAAGTATACTAACTCAATTGTGAATCATTATCCTGTTTCAGAAGATTTTTTGGCACACTTGTAAACTACAACACTTCGCTTTTCTGCTCTTATTTAGCCTGTTAACTAAAAAAATGATGTGATTTACCTTATTGACATCCCCAGCTTTAAAGATCAGCCAGCAGATTTCCTATATGTTCTATTTAACTTCTTTACTCTTCCTATTAAAAAAGTGAAAAAAATAATTAAGCTTTTTTTTTCTAATTACCAATTTTCTGATATATCACTTTGCTTTTGAAATTAAAGCTTGGATCACTAAAGATCTTTATAAGAGAATGTTTATGTATGAAATATTTCTCTCTCAGTTCCTTTAATAATAATGCCAGATGACTTTTTAGCTCATAGCCAAACCAGGTTCTGATTCAAGCTACTGTCAGTTGTAATTCAAGCTTTTAAACCAGATGAAAGCCAGCAAGAACACTTTAAAAAAAAAAAAAAATTATTTTTAAACTTTACAATATTGTATTGGTTTTGCCAAATATCAAAATGAATCTGCCACAAGTATACATGTGTTCCCCATCCTGAACCCTCCTCCCTCCTCCCTCCCCATACCATCCCTCTGGGTCATCCTGGTGCACCAGCCCCAAGCATCCAGTATCGTGCATCAAACCTGGACTGGCGACTCATTCCATATATGATATTATACGTATTTCAATGCCATTCTCCCAAATCATCTCACCCTCTCCCTCTCTCACAGAGTCCAAAAAACCCTGTATATAAGACAGCAAAAGAGACACTGATGCAAGAACACATTTTAAAATAAGGATATAAGTGTATTTCTCACAGTAGTTTTGAAAAATCAATGAGATTTTCTGGGTTTTTAGTTTCTTTCTATAAAATGAAGCTAGTAATTCCCTTAGTTAAATACCACATTTCTGTGAAGAGCAAGCAAATACAATGTCATGTGATGTAAGGTAAGAGAGTATTAGAATGGAATAGAGACAAATAACAAGATGCCTCTGATGAACTGCTTTGAAATTTAACGTCACTTGAGAGAAATTCATGGTCTTTCTAACTAAATCCTAACATTCCTAAAAGATGAGAAGGGGGTTTTAGGGAACAATTGTAAGCTCAGGAACTTTAAAAAAATGTCTTGAAGAAAAAGGGTAAGACCTGCCTCTTGAGAAATCTATAGGCAGGTCAGGAAGCAACAGTTAGAACTGGACATAGAACAACAGACCGGTTCTAAATAGGGAAAGGAATATGTCAAGGCTGTATATTGTCACACTGCTTATTTAACTTATATGCTGAGTACATCATGAGAAATGCTGGACTGGATGAAGCACAAGCTGAAATCAAGATTGCTGGGAGAAATATCAGTAACCTCAGATATGAAGTTGACACAACCCTTATGGAAGAAAACAAAGAACAACTAAACAGTCTCTTGATGAAAGTGAAAGAGGAGAGTGAAAAAGTTGGCTTAAAACTCAACGTTCAGAAAACTAGGATCATGGCATCTGGTCCCATCATTTCATGACAAATAGGTGGAGAAACAGTGGAAATAGTGACAGACTTTATTTTTGAGGGGTTCCAAAATCACTGTAGATGGTGACTGCAGCCATGAAACTAAAAGATGCTTGCTCCTTGGAAGAAAAATTATGACCAACTTAGACAGCATATTAAAAAGTAGAGACATTGCTTTGCCAACAAAGATCCATCTAGTCAAAGCTATGGTTTTTTCAAGTAGTCATGTATGGATGTGAGAGTTTGACTATAAATAGAGTTGAGCACTGAAGAATTGATGCTTTTGAACTGTGGTGTTGGAGAAGACTCTTGAGAGTCCCTTGGACTGCAAGGAAATCCAACCAGTCCATCCTAAAGGAAATCAATCCTGAATATTCATTGGAAGGACTGATCTTTAAGCTGAAACTCCAGTACTTTAGCCACCTGGTGCAAAGAACTGACTCATTGGAAAAGACCCTGATGCTGGGAAAGATTGAAGGCAGGAGGAGAAGGAGACGATGAAGGATGGGATGGTTGGATGGCATCATCGACTCAATGGATATAAGATTGAATATACTCCAGGAGTTGGCAGTGGAGAGGGAGGCCTGGCGTGCTGCAGTACATCGAGTCCCAAAGAGGTGGACAGGACTGAAAGACTGAACTGAACTGAACTGAACTGAAGTTTGCTTCTTGCAAAAAGCCATGAAGAGGCCATTCGACCAATATTCCTAGTTATTATATCTTTAATTTATTCACCATTTGTTCTCTGTAATGGTGTTAATTTACTTTGCAGTGTGTTCTAATAATCTGGATCTCTTTTTATAGATTGCAAACTTTTTTGAAAGGAAGTGTCCCTTATTTATCTTTAGAATCTATTTCATGTATTTCACATTGCTCTGCATGTAGTAAGTGCTTAGTATATATTGTTTAAAATAAAATAAGAAAATATGACCTTTAAGTTTTAACATTTCTCTTTAAAATTGTTTTAAAAATCTGAAACAGGTGTGTGTGTGTCTGTGTGTGTGTGTGTCTATGTGTGTGTGTGCAAGTGTCTGTGTATTGTCTGAAGAAGACCAAGCCAGCGAGAAGGAACAGTACATGCAAAAGCTGTGTGAGGAGAATATGCCAGGTACTATTCTAGTCAGTGCTGTGTAAAGTTCAGTTCAGTTCAGTTGCTCAATTGTGTCCAACATTTTGCGACCCCATGGACTATAGCACGTCAGGCCTCCCTGTCCATCACCAACTCCCGGAGCTTACTCAAACTCATGTCCATTGAATCAGTGATGCCATCCAACTATCTCATCCAAGCATCGGGGTTTTTTCAAATGAGTTCTTAACATAAGGTGGCCAAAGTACTGGAGTTTCAGTTTCAGCATCAGTCCTTCCAATGAATATTCAGGATTGATTTCCTTTAGGATGGACTGGTTGGATCTCCTTGCAGTTCAAGGGACTCTCAAGAGTCTTCTCCAACACCACAGTTCAAAAGCATAAATTGTTTGGTCCAACTCTCACAGTCATACATGACTACTGGAAAAACTATAGATTTGACTAAATAGACCTTTGTTGGTAAAGTGATGTCTCTGCTTTTTAATATACTGTCTAGTTTGGTCATAACTTTTCTTCCAAGGAGCAAGCGTCTTTTAATTTCATGACTACAGTCACCATCAGCAGTGATTTTGGAGCTCCCCAAAATGAAGTCTGTCATTGTTTCCATTGTTTCCCCATCTATTTGCCTTGCAGTGGTGGGACCAGATGCCATGTTCTTCATTTTCTAAATGTTGAGCTTTAAGCCAACTTTTTCACTCTCCTCTTTCACTTTCATCAAGAGGCTCTTTAGTTCGTAAAGTTCTCTGCCATAAAAGTAGTGTCATCTGCCTATCTGAGGTCATTGATATTTCTCCCAGCAACTTTGATTACAGCTTGTGCTTCATCCAGCCCAGCATTTCACATGATGTACTCTGCATATAAGCTAAATAAGCAGGGTGGCAATATACCACTATGATGTACTCCTTTTCATATTTGGAACCAGTCTGTTGTTCCATGTCTAGTTCTAACTGTTGCTTCTTGACCTGCACACAGATTTCTCAGGAAGCAAGTCAGGTGGTCTGGCATTTCTATCTCTTTAAGAATTTTCCAGTTTCTTGTGGAACAGGTAGTGGTTTGTTTTGGAACAGGTAGTGGTTCTCAACTGCAGGTGACTTTTCTCCCCAAAGACACAATGGGCAATGTCTGAGGATAGTTGTAGTTATTGTAAGAGCAGAAAAAAATTTCCTCTTTAGCATCTTCACATGTTTTACTAATTAAATTGTTAAGAAAATTATTAACAGGAGGAAAAAAAAAGCAAAAGTTTAATAACATGTATACCTCCTGCATACATAGGACATACCCAGAAAACCTGAGTTATTTTCTGAAATACAGAAATCCTCATCTTAAATATTGTCTTCAACTAAAGACAAAAGAAAATGTTGGAGGTACAGGGTCAGTTAACAAGTAAAGTTATGAGGAAAAGCACAGTAAGCAAGAGTAAGGTTACTACACAGAGTTAATTTTTGTCTTCTGGATTAATAAGAGTTTTCAGTGATAAGGCTATCCCCCCTCCTCCTGATACAAAGAGGCAGATACCCTCACAAATGGAGGTTTTCCTTATACAGACCTTCCTTTATGTACAATAGTATTACATTGGAATACTCATCATAAGATTAAAATATCATAAATAAAAATGCATTTTATACCTAACCTAATGGACCTCATCTTGGTTCATGGATCACAGCCTTGTCATGGTGAAGGAACTTGGGCAACTCAATAAAATTATGAGTTATGCTGTGCAGGGCCACCTAAGACAGAGAAGTCATAGTGAGGAGTTGTGGAAAATGTGATCCACTGGAGTAGAAAATGCAATCTAATCTATTATTCTTGCATGGAGAATCCCATGTGAAGTATGAAAAGGCAAAAAGATATGATACCTGAAGATGAGCCCCATAGGTAAGAAATATGTTATGGGGATAGCAGAGGGCAGTTATTAATAGCTCCAGAAAGATTGATGTGGCTATGCCAAAAAGGCAATGATGCTCAGTTGTGAACGTGTCTGGTGGTGAAAGTAAAGTCCAATGCTTAGGAAGCTGGAATATTAGATCCATGAATCAAGGTAAATTGGACATAGTCAAGAAGGAGATAGCAAGAGTGAACATCAACATCTTAAGAAACAGTGTTCTAAAATTGAAGGGAATGGGCAAATTTAATTCAGATGACAAATCCCTTAGGAGAAATGGAGTAGCCCTCATAGTCAACAAAAGAGTCTAAAATTCATTACTTCCCTGCAATCTCAAAAGTGACAGAATGATCTTGGTTCATTTCCAAGGCAAACCATTCAACATCACAGTAATCAAAGTCCACTTCCCAACCACTAATGCTGAAGAACCTGAATGTGACCAGCCTTATGAAGACTTACAAGACCATTTATGACTAGAACTAACACCCCCAAAGAACAGGAAAAAAAAAAAACAAAAAAACTTTTCATCACAGGGGATTGGAATGCAAAAGTAGGAGGTCAAAAGATACCTAAGATAACAGGCAAATTTGGCCTTAGACTACAAAATGAAGCAGGGCATGGTTAACAGAATTTTGACAAGAGAACGCATTGGTCATAGCAAAATTCCTTTTCCAAAACCCAAGATGACTCTACACATGAACACAACCAGATGGTCTATACTAAAATCAGATTAATTATGTTCTTTTCAGCCCAAGATGAAGAGGTTCTATACAGTCAGAAAACAAGACCAGAAGCTGACTGTGGCTCATATTATCAGTTCCCTATTGAAAAATCCAGGATTAAATTGAAGAAAGTAAGGAAAATGACTGGGCCATTCAGTATGAGCTAAAGCAAATCCCTAATGTAGTGGATGTGATAAATAAATTCAAGGGATTAGATCCAGTAAAGAGATTGCCTGGACTACGGATGAAGATTTACAACATTATACAGGAGGCGGTAACCAAAACCATCCTAAAGAAAAGGAATAAAAAGGCAAAGTGACTGATGGAGGAGAGACATGAAAGGTAAGGGAGAAAAGGAAGGATATAACCAACTCAATGCCAGGCTCCAGAGAATAGCAGGGAGAGATAAGAATATATCTACCTAAAGAAACAAAAGACCTATATATAGAAAACTATAAAACACTGGTGAAAGAAATCAAAGAGAACACAAATAGATGGAGAAATATACCATGTTCATTGGTCGGAAAAATCAGTATAGTGAAAATGAATATACTACCCAAAGCAATTTATAGACTCAATGCAATCCCTATCAAAATACCAGCAGTATTTTTCACAGAACTAGAATAATTTCATAATTTGTATAGAAATACAAAAGAGCCTTAAATAGCCAAAGCAATCGTGAGAAAGAAGAATGGAACTGGAGGAATAAACCTGCCTGACTTCTGGCGCTACTACAAAGCCACAGTCATCAAGACAGTATGGTACTGGCACAAAGACAGAAATAGATATCAATGAAACAAAATAGAAAGCCCAGAGATAAGTCCATGCACCTATGGACACCTTACCTTCAACAAAGGAGGCAAGAATATACAATGGATTAAAGACAATCTCTTTAACAAGTGGTGCTGGGAAAACTGGTCAACCACTTGTAAAAGAATGAAACTAGAACACTTTCTAACACCATACACAAAAATAAACTCAAAATGTATTAAAGATCTAAACGTAAGGCCAGAAACTATAAAAGTTCTAGAGGAGAACATAGGCAAAACACTCTCCGACATACATCACAGCAGGATCCTCTATGACCCACCTCCCAGAATATTGGAAATAAAAGCAAAAATAAACAAATGGGGCCTAATTTAAGTTAAAAACTTCTGCACAACAAAAGAAACTATAAGCAAGGTGGAAAGACAGCCTTCAGAATGGGAGAAAATAATATCAAATCAAGCAACTGACAAATAATTAATCTCAAAAATATACAAGCAACTCCTGCAGCTCAATTCCAGAAAAATAAAGGACCCAATCAAAAAGTGTGCCAAAGAACTAAATAGACATTTCTCCAAAGAAGACATACAGATGTCTAACAAACACATGAAAAAATGCTCAACATCACTCATTATCAGAGAAATGCAAATCAAAACCACAATGAGGTACCATTTCATGCCAATCAGAATGGTTGCTATCCAAAAGTCTACAAGCAATAAATGCTGGAGAGGGTGTGGAGAAAAGGGAACCCTCTTACACTGTTGGTGGGAATGAAAACTAGTACAGCCACTATGGAGAACAGTGTGGAGATTCCTTAAAAAACTGGAAATAGAACTGCCATATGACATATCAATCCCACTTCTGGGCATACACACTGAGGAAACCAGAATTGAAAGAGACACGTGTACCCCAATGTTCATCGCAGCACTGTTTATAATAGCCAGGACATAGAAGCAACCTAGATGTCCATCAGCAGACGAATGGATAAGAAAACTGTGGTACATATACACAATGGAATATTACTCAGCCATTAAAAAGAATGCATTTGAATCAGTTCTAATGAGGTGGATGAAACTGGAGCTTATTATACAGAATGAAGTAAGCCAGAAAGAAAAAGCACCAATACAATATACTAACGCATATATATGGAATTTAGAAAGATGGTAACGATAACCCTGTGTATGAGACAGCAAGAGAGACACAGATGTACAGATCAGTCTTTTGAACTCTCTGGGAGAGGGCAAGGGTGGGGTTATTTGAGAGAATGACATTGAAACATGTATATTATCATATGTGAAACAGATCGCTAGTCCAGGTTTGATGCATGATACAGGGTGCTCAGGGCTGGTGCACTGGGATGACCCAGAGGGATGGTATGGGGAGGGAAGTGAGAGGGGGGTTCAGAATGGGGAACCCACGTACACCCATGGCAGATTCATGTCAATGTATGACAAAACCACTACAATATTGTAAAGTAATTAGCCTCCAATTAAAATAAATAAATTTATATTTTAAAAAAAGAAGATCTTAAATGATTGATGCAAAGAAATAGAGGACAACAATAGAATGGATAAGGCTAGAGATCTGTTCAAGAAAATTGGAGATACCAAGGGAACATTTCATGCAAGGATGGGCATGATTAAGGACAGAAATGCTAAAAGGACATGATTAAGGACTGGAGCTAAAAAAAGCAGAAGATATTAAGAATAGTTGGCAAGAATACATAGAATAACCATACAAAAAAGATCTTAATGACCCAGATAACTGTGATGGTATGGTCACTCACCTAACACCAGACATCCTGGAGTGTAAAGTCAAGTGGGGCTTAGGAAGCATTACTATAACAAACCTAGAGGAGGTGATGGGATTCTAGCTGAGCTATTTAAAATCCTAAAATATGATGCTGTTAAAATGGTGCACTCAGTATGTCAGTAAATTTGGAAAACTGCATTGGCCAAAGGGCTCGAAAAGATTAGTTTTCATTCCAATCTTGAAGAAGGGGAATTTCAAAGAATGTTCAATCTATCATACAATTGTTCTCTTTCCACATGATAGTAAATTTATGCTCAAAATCCTTTAAGCTTCAACAGTATGTGAAATGAGAACTTCAGATATACAACTGAATTTTGAAGGGGGAGGGGAGTCAGAGATAAAATAGCCAATATTCAGTGGATCATGGAGAAAATGAAGGAATGGCAGAAGGATATATACTTATGCTCCATTGACAACATGAAATACTTTGACTGTGGTGATTGAGGAGTTAATGGAGGGTATAGGGAGAGGGTGGGGAGATTTGGGAGAATGGCATTGAAACATGTATAATATCAAGTACGAAACGAGTTGCCAGTCCAGGTTCGATGCATGATACTGGATGCTTGGGGCTGGTGCACTGGGAAGGCCCAGAGGGAGGGTATGGAGAGGGAGGAGGGAGGAGGGTTCAGGATGGGGAACACAGATATACCTGTGGCGGATTCATTTCGATATTTGGCAAAACTAATACAATATTGTAAAGTTTAAAAATAAAATAAAATTAAAAAAAAAAATGTGGAAAACTTTTCAAGAGATGGGACTACCAGACCACCTTACTTGTCTTCTGAGGACCTGTATACAGCTCAAGAAGAAGCAGTTAGAAGTGAACATGGAAGAACTGATTGGTTCAAAATTGAGAGAGGAGTATAACAAGGCTATATATTGTCATCAGTCCAGTTCAGTTCAGTTGCTCAGTCATATCCGATTCTTTGTGACCCAATGGAATGCAGCACGCCAGGCCTCTCTGTCCAATACCAACTCCCCGAATTTACTCAAACTCGTGTCTATTGAGTCAGTGATGCCAGCCAGCCATCTCATCCTCTGCCATCTCCTTCTTCTCATGCCTTCAATATCTCCCAACATCAAGGTCTTTTCCAAAGAGTTAGCTCTTTGCATCAGGTGGCCAAAGTATTGGAGTTTCAGCGCAACATCAGTCCCTCTGATGAACACTCAAGACTGATTTCCCTTAGCAAGGACTGGTTGGATCTCCTTGCAGTCCAAGAGACTCTCAAGAGTATTCTCCAACACCACAGTTCAAAAGCATCAATTATTCAGCACTCAGCTGTCTTTATAGTCCAACTCTCATATTCACGCATGCCTACTGGAAAAACCATAGCCTTGACTAGACAGACCTTTGCTGACATAGTAATGTCTCTGCTTTTTAATATACTGTCTAGGTTGGTCATAACTCTTCTTCCAAGAAGTAAGCGTCTTTTAATTGCATGGCTGCAATCGACATCTGCAGTGATTTTGGAGCCCCAAATATAAACTCTGTCACTGTTTCCACTGTTTCTCCATCTATTTGCCATGAAATGATGGGACCAGATGCCATGATCTTTGTTTTCTGAATGTTGAGATTTAAGCCAACGTTTTCACTCCTCTTTCACTTTCATCAAGAGGCTCTTTAGTTCTTCTTCACTTTCTGCCATAAGGGTAGTGTCATCTGCTTATCTGATGTTATTGATATATCTATTATCTGAGGTTATTGATATATCTCCCAGCAATCTTGATTCCAGCTCGTGCTTCCTCCAGCCCAGCATTTCTCATGATGTACTCTGCAAATAAGTTAAATAAGCAGGGTGGCAATATACAGCCTTGACGTACTCCTTTACCAATTTGGAGCCAGTCTGTTATTCCATGTCCAGTTCTAACTGTTGCTTCCTGACTTGCATTCAGATTTCTCAAGAGGCAGATTAGGTGGTCTGGTATTCCCATCTCTTTCAAAATTTTCCACAGTTTATTGGGATCCACATAGTCAAAGGCTTTGGCATAATCAATAAAGCAGAAATGGATGTTTTTCTGGAATTCTCTTGTTTTTTTCAATGATTGAATGGATGTTGACAATTTGATCTCTGGTTCCTCTGCCTTTTTTAATTTTTTTTATTAAGTTTTTTTTTTTTTAATTTTATTTTATTTTTAAACTTTACAAATTGTATTAGTTTTGCCAAATATCAAAATGAATTCACCACAGGTATACATGTGTTCCCCATCCTGAACCCTCCTCCCTCCTCCCTCCCCATACAATCCCTCTGGGTTGTCCCAGTGCACTAGCCCCAAGCATCCAGTATCGTGCATCGAACCTGGACTGGCAACTCGTTTCATACATGATATTATACATGTTTCAATGCCATTCTCCTAAATCTTCCCACCCTCTCCCTCTGCAACAGAGTCCATAAGACTGTTCTATACATCAGTGTCTCTTTTGATGTCTCGTACACAAGGTTATTGTTAGCATCTTTCTAAATTCCATATATATGCTTTAGTATACTGTATTGGTGTTTTTCTTTCTGGCTTACTTCACTCTGTATAATAGGTTCCAGTTTCATCCACCTCATTAGAACTGATTCAAATGTATTCTTTTTAATGGCTGAGTAATACTCCATTGTATATATGTACCAAAGCTTTCTTATCCATTCATCTGCTGATGGACATCTAGGTTGCTTCCATGTCCTGGCTATTATAAACTGTGCTGCGATGAACATTGGAGTACATGTGTCTCTTTCCCTTCTGGTTTCCTCAGTGTGTATGCCCAGCAGTGGGATTGCTGGATTATAAGGAAGTTCTATTTCCAGTTTTTTAAGGAATCTCCACACTGTTCTCCATAGTGGCTGTACTAGTTTGCATTCCCACCAAAAGTGTAAGAGGGTTCCCTTTTCTCCACACCCTCTCCAGCATTTATTGTTTGTAGACTTTTGGATCGCAGCCATTCTGACTGGTGTGAAATGGTACCTCATAGTGGTTTTGATTTGCATTTCTCTGATAATGAGTGATGTTGAGCATCTTTTCATGTGTTTGTCAGCCATCTGTATGTCTTCTTTGGAGAAATGTCTATTTAGTTCTTTGGCCCATTTTTTGATTGAGTCATTTATTTTTCTGGAGTTGAGCTGTAGGAGTTGCTTGTATATTTTTGAAATTAGTTGTTTGTCAGTTGCTTCATTTGCTATTATTTTCTCCCATTCTGAGGGCTGCCTTTTCACCTTGCTAATAGTTTCCTTTGATGTGCAGAAGCTTTTAAGGTTAATTAGGTCCCATTTGTTTATTTTTGCTTTTATTTCCAATATTCTGGGAGGTGGGTCATAGAGGATCCTGCTGTGATGTATGTCAGAGAGTGTTTTGCCTATGTTCTCCTCTAGAAGTTTTATAGTTTCTGGTCTTACGTTTAGATCTTTAATACATTTTGAGTTTATTTTGTGTATGGTGTTAGAAAGTGTTCTAGTTTCATTCTTTTACAAGTGGTTGACCAGATTTCCCAGCACCACTTGTTAAAGAGATTGTCTTTAATCCATTGTATATTTTTGCCTCCTTTGTCAAAGATAAGGTGTCCATATGTGCGTGGATTTATCTCTGAGCTTTTTATTTTGTTCCATTGATCTATATTTCTGTCTTTGTGCCAGTACCATACTGTCTTGATAACTGTGGCTTTGTAGTAGAGCCTGAAGTCAGGTAGGTTGATTCCTCCAGTTCCATTCTTCTTTCTCAAGATAGCTTTGGGTATTCGAGGTTTTTTGTATTTCCATACAAATTGTGAAATTATTTGTTCTAGCTCTGTGAAGAATACCGTTGTTAGCTTGATAGGGATTGCATTGAATCTATAAATTGCTTTGGGTAGTATACTCATTTTAACTATATTGATTCTTTCAATCCATGAACATGGTATATTTCTCCATCTATTAGTGTCCTGTTTGATTTCTTTCACCAGTGTTTTATAGTTTTCTATGTATAGGTCTTTAGTTTCTCTAGGTAGATATATTCCTAAGTATTTTATTCTTTCCGTTGCAATGGTGAATGGAATTGTTTCCTTAATTTCTCTTTCTAAAAAAAAAAAAAAAATTATCTTTCTGTTTTCTCATTATTAGTGTATAGGAATGCAAGGGATTTCTGTGTGTTGATTTTATATCCTGCAACTTTACTATAATCATTGATTAGTTCTAGTAATTTTCTGGTGGAGTCTTTAAGGTTTTCTACGTAGAGGATCATGTCATCTGCAAATAATAAGAGTTTTCCTTCTTCTTTTCCAATTTGGATTCTTTTTATTTCTTTTTCTGCTCTGATTGCTGTGGCCAAAACTTCCAAAACTATGTTGAATAGTAATGGTGAAAGTGGGCACCCTTGTCTTGTTCCTGACTTTAGAGGGAATGCTTTCAATTTTTCACCATTGAGGATAATGTTTGCTGTGGCTTTGTCATATATGGCTTTTATTATTTTTGAATTAGACTTTTCATTTTATAGGGCTTTTTTTAAACCAGATTGAACATCTGAAAGTTCACGGTTCATGTATTGTTGAAGCCTGGCTTGGAGAATTTTGAGCATTACTTTACTAGCATGTGAGATGAGTGCAAGTGTGCGGTAGTTTGAGCATTCTTTGACATTGCCTTTCTTTGGGATTGGGATAAACCTGAACTTTTCCAGTCCTGTGGCCACTGCTGAGTTTTCCATAATTGTTGACATATTGAGTGCAGCACTTTCACAGCATCATCTTTCAGGATTTGAAATAGCTCAACTGCAATTCCATCACCTCCACTAGCTTTGTTTGTAGTGATGCTTTCTAAGGCCCACTTGACTTCACATTCCAGGATGTCTGGCTCTAGGTCAGTGATCACACCATCGTGATTATCTGGGTCATGATGATCTTTTTTGTACAGTTCTTCTGTGTATTCTTGTCACCTCTTCTTAGTATATTCTGCTTCTGTTAGGTCCATAACGTTTCTGTCCTTTACTGTGCCCATCTTTGCATGAAAATTTCCCTTGATATCTCTAATTTTCTTGAAGAAATCTGTAGTCTTTCCCATTCTATTGTTTTCCTATATTTCTTTTCACTGATCAGTGAGGGAGGCTTTCTTATCTCTCCTTGTTATTCTGTGGAACTCTGCATTCAATGGGTATATCATTTCTTTTCTCCTTTGCTCTTTGCTTCTCTTCTTTTCACAGCTATTTGTAAGACCTCCTCAGACAGTCATTTGACATTTTAAAATTTCTTTTTCTTGGGTATGGTCTTTCTCCCTGTTACTGTATAGTGTCATGAACCTCTGTCCATAGTTCATCAGGCACTCTGTCTATCAGATCTAGTCCCTTAAATCTATTTCTCACTTCCACTGTATAATCATTAGGGATTTGATTTAGGTCATATCTGAATGGTCTGGTTGTTTTCCCTACTTTCTTCCATTTAAGTCTGAATTTGGCAACAAGGAGTGCATGATCTGAGCCACAGTCAGCTCCTGGTCTTGTTTTTGCTGACTGTATGGAGCTTCTCCATCTTTGACTGCAAAGAATATCATATATCTGATTTAAGTGTTGATCATCTGGTGATGTCCATTTGTAGAGTCTTCTCTTGTGTTGTTGGAAAAGGGTGTTCACTATGACCAGTGAATTCTCTTGGCAGAACTATATTAGCCTTTGCCCTGCCTCATTCTGTACTCCAAGGCCAAATTTGCCTATTACTCTGAGTGTTTCTTGACTTCCTACTTTTGCATTCCAGTCCCCTGTAATTAAAGGGACATCTTTTGGGGGTGTTAGTTATAAAAGGTACTGTAGGTGTTCATAGAACCATTCATCTTCAACTTCTTCAGCATTATGGTCAGGGTGTAGACTTGGATTACCGTAGTATCAAATGGTTTGCCTTGGAGACAAACAGAGATCATTCTGTCATTTTTGAGACTGCTTCCAAGTACTGCATTTTGGACTCTTGTTGACTATGATGGCTACTCCATTTTTTCTAAGGAATTCTTGCCCACAGTAGTAGACATAATGGTCAGTATGCACAGTATAGTGTTTCCTTTAAAATTAAAACTAAAATTTCCATATGCTCCAGCAATCCAACTCCTGAGCATAACACCAGAAAAGCTGAAAATTCTCATTTAAAAGATACATGCAACCCAATATAGTAGCACAATTCTAAATAGCCAAGACATGGAAGCAAGATAAATGTCCACCAACAGATGAATGGATGAAGAAGGTGTGATATATATTTATAATAGAATATTCAGTTCAATTTAGTCATCAGTCACGTCCTACTCTTTGCAACCCCATGGACCACAGAACTCCAGGCTTCCCTGTTCATCAACAACTCCCAGAGTTTACTCAAATTCATTTCCATTGAGTTGGTGATGTCATCCATCCATCTCATCCTTTGTCATCCCCTTCTCCTGCCTTCAATCTTTCCCAGCATGAGGGTCTTTTCCCATGAGTCAGCTCTTCACATCAGGTGGCCAAAGTATTGGAGTTTCAGCTTCAACATCAGTCCTTCCAATGAACACCCAGGACTGATCTCCTTTAGAATGGACTGGTAGGACTTCCTTGCAGTCCAAGGGACTCTCAAGAGTCTTCTCCAGCACCAAAGTTCCTAAGCATCAATTCTTCGGTGCTCAGCTTTCTTTATAGTCCAACTCTCACATCCATACATGACCACTGGAAAAACCATAGCCTTGACTAGAAGGACCTTTGTTGGCAAAGTAAAGTCTTTGCTTTTTAATATGTTATCTAGATTGGTCATAACTTTCCTTCCAAGGAATAAGCGTCTTTTAATTTCATGCCTGCAGTCACTATCTTCAGTGATTTTGGAGCCTCAGAAAATAAAGTCTGCCACTGTTTCCCCACTGTTTGCCATTGAAAGGTTGTTGCTGAACGAAAAGTCGCTGGGATTCTTGGCCTCCAGAGGAGAAGAATTCAATCTTGGGCCAGAGATGAGGCTTGATTGCTCAGAGCTTTTGTGTAACAAAGTTTTATTAACATATAAAGGAGATAGAGAAAGCTTCTCACATAGGCATCAGAAAAAGGGCAGAAAGAGTATCCCCATGCCAGTCTTCAGCTGGATGTTATATAGTCACTAGCAGTCTGTTAATGAAAGAAAGGAACGTTTTAAAACTCAGAATGGTTCCAGGCCCTTCATCCATAAGATGCATTTTGGGATAATCTTGGCACCAGACAAGTGATCCCAGGCCATAAAATGATTGACTTGAATCTTGTAGAAGGGTAGATTACCATACAAATAGTTTCACTTACATAGATTAGGGGAACAATATCTGAGTATAACATACTGGTTTGTCAAGTAGGTTCTGAGACATTAGGCACAACTGACTTGAAGACAGCTGCTGCTGCTGCTGCTAAGTCACTTCAGTCGTGTTTGACTCTGTGTGACCCCATAGACAGCAGCCCACCAGGCTGTGCCATCGCTGGGATTCTCCAGGCAAGAACACTGGAGTGGATTTTGGTTTCTCCAATGGATGAAAGTGAAAAGTGAAAGTGAAGTCGCTCAGTCGTCTCCGACTCTTAGTGACCCCATGGACTGCAGCCTACCAGGCTCCTCTGTCCATGGATTTTCCAGGCAAGAGTACTGGCACAACCGACTTGAAGACAGAGTCTGGGGTAAATGCATAATACATTGACATATGTTAAGACAAACATTTCCATAAGAAAATTGCATTGGTTAACTCAAGCTTTGAGAATAGTTAACTTCAGGTGAAACCAGGTGTCATTATGACAACACAGTATTTTAAAGAGCAACCTCCTTTTAAATTTGTATAGAGAAGGAAAAAAATATCGCTAGTTTGTTTCCTCCTGCCGCTTAAGAGAGATAAGAATGTCTGACAGTTGCAGCCTATTTCCTCCATTTGGAGACCCCTGGCCTTCTTACCTGTTACCCTCTCATTCCCCCCTTTTCTTTTAGGAGAATTATGTTGCCTAGGGAAAATGGGCATCATTCTCATTCTATAACCGCTTCCGAGCTGACAAGGGGCGTTGTCCCTAAATTGGTGAAGCAACATATTCTCCTAACCCTCATACTGAGTATTTCTGATCCAGGGGCCCCAAATAGTAGTTGGAATAAGCTGCAGCAGTAGCAGGAGTTTGAGCAACCATTTGTAACTTAAAAGCTTTCATGCGACTAGAAACAAATCCAGTTACACAGTTACAGATGCAGGGCAAAAAAGTCATTAAAACAAGTTAAAATCAAAATTAAAAGTGACGTTATGTCTATAGTTAAAGTACAAAATGTCGCACCAGTCCATTTTAGGGTTGTTAAATATCATCAAATGAAGAAGAAGCATCACATATGATTGTTGTCAAAGGTATCACAGACTTGGAGAAAGCCTTTTCCTTGAAGTGGAGATGTCCACCATGGGAAGCCTTCAACTGATGAAGAGGGGAGTCCTCCGCAGACCCAGCAGTTAGACTGATTGTGGAATGCAGCGTAGGAGTGAGCCCAGGTCAGGAAGGCATTGTCTTGAGAATCAAATGGCAGACTCAGGATTTTTGGAGTCATCAGAAGTAGGGTCACATAGATCATCAGGCCTATCTGAAAAGTACGAAGTGAGAGCATAGAAAGTAAAGACATAAAATGACATCACTTAGTTTTGGTGAGGGTGCCACCTCTTAACACGGGTGTGATGTACCCACGAATCAATTCCTGGCACTTTGACAGCTGTGGGAGAGGAAAGAATAACCTGGTAAGTGCCTTCCCAGAGGGGTTCGAGGAATGGGCCCCCAGATCCCAATGTTTTAATGAGGACCTCGGTTCCTGGCTCAAATAGAGCCTTGCTTGACTCAGAGGCTTGGTGAGGAGTCATCTCAAGGAGTTTTCTTAATGCCTGTTGAAAAGCTGAGAGCTGAGTTACATAACTAGTTAATTCCAAGGTTTCAGGGTCTATAACAATGTCTGTGCGTAAGAAAGATCTTCCATAAATACATTCAAAGGGGGACAGTTCGAGCCCTCATTAAAGCTATGGGTAGGACTTTAATCCAACTGTCCTGCGTCTCTTGAGTTAATTTATGCAGATGTCTTTTGATAATATCTTTAGCTTTTTCAACCTTCCCTGAGGATTGGGGTCTCCAGGAACAGTGTAAGTGATATTCTATTCCTAGAGCTTTAGATACCCCCTGAGTTACAGCAGCTTTAAAGGCAGAGCCATTGTCACTCTGAAGGCTCCATGGCAGCCCAAACCTGGGGATAATTTCATGGATTAAAATCTTTATAACCCCCTTAGCCTGTTCACAACGACAGGGAAAAGCCTCAATCCATCTAGTAAAAGTATCCACCCAAACTAGTAAGCAAGAATATCCATTAGTTTTTGGCATATGAGTAAAATAATTTTCCCAGTACTCTCCAGGATACTTTCCACTAGTTGTAATCCAGATTTTGCTAGCTTTCAGTCTTTGGGTTATTTTTGACAAACCTCACACCTTTTGATACTGTTCTTTAAAGGTTCCATTACATTTTTACCTTCAAACAAACAAGAAGCCATTTGGTAAGTACTCTCTGCACCTAAATGAAAACTCTGGTGTAAACCCTTAATAATTTTCCATTGAGTATTTTCAGGAATTATTAATTGTCCATTCTCAGACTGTAACCATCCTTTATCAGTAATCTTTGCTCCTCTTTTCTCATATCTTTCTAATTCTTCCTCAGTATATTGTGGTTTTCCCTGTTCCACAGAACCTGTCCAGATCAAAGGCGTCTGCAGTAAAAGGGTTTCTTAAAGTGCCACTTTTCTGGCTTGACAGTCAGCCAGCTGTCAAGTAGCCACCTTAGGCTACTTTACTCCCATTCCTGCTGCGTCCTTTGCAATGCATAATAGCTACTTCTTTAGGACAATATATAGCAGTTAAAAGTCTCTCGATCTCTCTGAAATGCTTAATAGGTTCTCCTGTTGCTGTTTTAAACTGACTTTCTTTCCATTTTGCAGCATGAGCATGTAAAGTCAAATAAGCATATTTAGAATCAGTGTAGATATTTACTCACTGCCCCTTGCTTAACTCTAAAGCTCCGGTCAGAGTCACAAGCTCCACTGAGTACTGGTTCCCTGGGGGAGAGACTTTCCTTCTAAAACCTGTTTAGCAGTCACCACAGTGTAATAACCTGCTTTGTTCTTTCGATCTCAAACAAAAGAAGTGCCATCTGTAAATATTTCCATGTCAGGATTGTCTAATGGGGTATCATTAGTTCCTCCCGAGCTGCATAGTTTAAAGTTAGAAATTGGGAACAATCATGATTAGGTGTTTCATTTTCCTTCTCAGGAAGGAAAGTGGCAGGATTTAATTTTCCACAAACTTTAAGCTTAGTTACTGGTCCTTTTAACAACAATGACTGATATTTAAGAAGCCTACTGTCTGTCAGTTCACGATCTGTGGCTCAGATCATGAACTCTTATTACCAAATTCAGACTTAAATTGAAGAAAGTAGGGAAAACCACTAGACCATTCAGGTATGACCTACAGCAAATCCCTTATGATTATACAGTGGAAGTGAGAAAAAGATTTAAGGGACGAGATCTGATAGACAGAGTGCCTGATGAGCTATTGAATGAGGTTCATGACATTGTACAGGAGACAGGGATGAAGATCATCCCCATGGAAAAGAAATGCAAAAAAGCAAAATGGCGGTCGGGGGAGGCCTCACAAATAGCTGTGAAAAGAAGAGAAGCAAAAAGAAAATGAGAAAAGGAAAGATATAAGCATCTGAATGCAGAGTTCCAAAGAATAGCAAGAAGAGATAAGAAAGCCTTCCTCAGTGATCAATGCAAAGAAATAGAGGAAAACAACAGAATGGGAAAGACTAGAGATCTCTTCAAGAAAATTAGAGATATCAAGGGGATATTTCATGCAAAGATGGGCTTGATAAAGGACAGAAATGGTATGGACCTAACAAAAGCAGAAGATATTAAGAAGAGGTGGCAAGAATACACAGACGAACTATACAAAAAAGATCTTCACGACCCAGATAATCACGATGGTGTGATCACTGACCTAGAGCCAGACATCCTGGAATGTGAAGTCAAGTGGGCCTTAGAAAGCATCACTACGAACAAAGCTAGTGGAGGTGATGGAATTGCAGTTGAGCTATTTCAAATCCTGAAAGATGATGCTGTGAAAGTACTGCACTCAATATGCCAGCAAATTTGGAAAACTCAGCAGTGGCCACAGGACTGGAAAAGGTCAGTTTTCATTCTAATCCCAAAGAAAGGCAATACCAAAGAATGCTCAAACTACCATACAATTGCACTCATCTCACATTCTAGTAAAGTAATGCTCAAAATTCTCCAAGCCAGGCTTCAGCAGTACATGAACCGTGAACTGCCTGATGTTCAAGCTGGTTTTAGAAAAGGCAGAGGAACCAGAGATCAAATTGCCAATATCTGCTGGATCATGGAAAAAGCAAGAGAGTTCCAGAAAAACATCTATTTCTGCTTTATTGACTATGCCAAAGCCTTTGACTGTGTGGATCACAATAAACTGTGGAAAATTCTTCAAGAGATGGGAATACCAGACCACCTGACCTGCCTCTTGAGAAATCTGTATGCAGGTCAGGAAGCAACAGATAAAACTGGACACGGAAAAATAGACTGGTTCCAAATAGGAAAAGGAGTACGTAAAGGCTGTATATTATCACTCTGCTTATTTAACTTATATGCAGAGTACATCATGAGAAACGCTGGACTGGAAGAAACACAAGCTGGAATCAAGATTGCCGGGAGAAATATCAATAACCTCAGATATGCAGATGACACCACCCTTATGGCAGAAAGTGAAGAGGAAGTAAAAAGCCTCTTGATGAAAGTGAAAGTGGAGGGTGATAAGGTTGGCTTAAAGCTCAACATTCAGAAAACGAAGATCATGGCATCCGGTCCCATCATGTCATGGGAAATAGATGGGGAAACAGTGGAAATAATTTCAGACTTTATTTTTTTGGAGCTCCAAAATCACTGCAGATGGTGACTGCAGCCATGAAATTAAAAGACGCTTACTCCTTTGAAGGAAAGTTATGACCAACCTAGATAGCATAGTCAAAAGCAGAGACATTACTTTGCCAACAAAGGTCTGTCTAGTCAAGGCTATGTTTTTTCCAGTGGTCATGTATGGATGTAAGAGTTGGACTGTGAAGAAAGCTGAGTGCCGATGAATTGATGCTTTTGAACTGTGGTGTTGGAGAAGACTCTTGGAAGTCTCTTGGACTGCAAGGAGATCCTACCAGTCCATTCTGAAGGAGATCAGCCCTGGGTATTCTTTGGAAGGAATGATGCTAAAGCTGAAACTCCAGTACTTTGGCCACCTGATGTGAAGAGTTGACTCATTGGCAAAGACTCATGCGGGGAGGGATTGGGGGCAGGAGGAGAAGGGGACGACAGAGGGTGAGATGGCTGGATGGCATCACTGACTCGATGGACGTGAGTCTGGGTGAACTCCGGGAGTTGGTGATGGACAAGGAGGCCTGGTGTGCTGTGATTCATGGGGTCATGAAAAGTCAGACACGACTGAGCGACTGAACTGAACTGAACTGAACTGTCTGTCACCCTAATATTATCCTTAGACTTTAAGATTCCACTCACATCATGAGAAATCAGTACAGTAAGGTTTCGTCCATTAATTATTTTTAAAGTTTCAGGTGCTAATAAAGCCACTGCCCCATTTACTCTTAGGCAGTGGGGCCACCCACGTGAAATTACATCCAATTTTCTGCTTAGATAAGCAATAGGTTTCTGGTGAGTCCCTCGGGGCTGTGTCCAAACTCCCAAGGCTATACCTTTTCTTTCAGTAACAAACAAATTAAATTCTGACCCTGTGGGCAAGCTCAAAGCAGGAGCTTGCAGGAGAGCAGTCTGAAGAACCTTAAAAGCCTTTTGAGTATCTGGAGGCCAAACCAGTTTGTCAGTTTGGGCCTGCTGAGCTTCAGCTATAAGTTTAAAGGCCGGGCAAATTCCCCATAGCCTGGAATCCAAATGTGACAGTAGCTTATGATTCCAAAATATCCTCTCAATTGTCTTAGAGTCATAGGTAGAGGATGATTTAGTACAAGTTTAATTCTCTCAGGGCCTATGTCCCTAGTCCCTTCTGATATGATTAGACTCAGATATCTAACAGATTGTTGACAAAGCTGAACCTTTTCTCTTGATGCCTTGTAACTGCAGCCTGCCAGAAAGTTTAAGAAATCTTCTGAGGCTCATGAAGAAGCTTCCTCTTTCTCAGCACAGAACAAAATATCATCTACATATTGTAACACGATTGCTTCAGAGCTATTAAAGTTTTGTAGATCCCGTGACAAACTTTGTCCAAATAAGTGAGGACTGTCACGAAATCCCTGGGGCAAAACTGCCCAGGTTAACTGAGAAACTGGCTGCGTAGGGCCTTCAAAGGCAAATAGAAATTGACTTTCCTCCACCAAAGGCACTGAATAGAAGGCATCTTTCAAATCAATTACTGAGAAATATTTGGCTCCTTCAGGAATTTCAGACAATAGAGTATAATGATTAGGGACCGCGGGGTGTAAAGGAACTACAGCCTCATTTATTATTCATAAATCTTGAACTAGTCTCCATTTACTATTTGATTTCTTTATACCCAAAATAGTATTGTTGCATGGACTGTTTCAAGGAACTAATAGTCCAAGCTCCTTTAAATTTTAGATGATGGGTTTTAACCCTTCCTTAACCTAAAGTTTCAGTGAATACTGCTTCTTATTTGGAAATAAGTGTGGGTCTTTGAGTTTGACAGCTACAGGAATAGCATTTTGTGCTCAACTCAGAGATTTTCCAACAGCCCATACTCTAGGATTTACATTTTGTTCAACTAAAGGGAAAGAAAGGGAGGGCTCCATATTCATGAAAACAGAGGCATGGACCTTGCTCAGTATATCCCTCCCCAAAAGGGGTGAGGGAGATTCTGGCACGATCAGAAACTCGTGTGAAAATAGCACAGAGTCCCAGTCATAACTTACAGAAATAATACCTTTTGGCTCATCCAGATAGTCCCATTACGGAAGTGATTCAGGAAGAAAGTGGGCCAGGGGCTTCAATAAGCACGGAGTAAGTTGCCCCAGTGTCTAAAAGGAAATCAATGGATTGGCCCCCCCACAGTTATTAATACCTGGGGTTCCTCAGGTGTAACTAGGATGGGAGCTTGTGTGGGGACCTCGGGGCACTTTCAGTCTTGATTGTCTTGAGAGTCTGACTCCTGAGACCTCTACCAGTGTGGTCCTTTGCAGACCAGACATTTTGCCAGGGGCGGCTTAGATGCCTGAGGGCAATCCCGCTTGAGGTGCCCCTCCTTTCCACTGTAATAGCAAGCCCATTCCTTTTCACCTGGGTCCCTCTGGGCATTTTTCACAGGCTGTTTAAGAATGGTTTTCATAGCCATTGCAAAGGCTTCCACCTGTTCCTTTGTATTTCTCTGCCTTTCTTTCTTTTCCTCATATTCCCTACCATAATAGACTGCCTGAGCCAGTTGTAACAGATTATCAAAAGACTGATTTTATCCATACACCCATTTTAATAGCTTACGGTGGATATCTGGAGCTGACTGAGTGAGAAATCTATCTTTTAAGATCACTTTTCCCTTGTTTTCTTCAGAACCGGGTATACTTAAAGGAGAAGGCAATGGCAACCCACTCCAGTACTCTTGCCTGGAAAATCCCATGGACGGAGGAGCCTGATAGGCTGCAGTCCATGGGGTTGTAAAGAGTTGGACGTGACTGAGCGACTTCATTTTCACTTTCATGAATTGGAGAAGGAAATGGCAACCCACTCCAGTGTTCTTGCCTGGAGAATCCTGGGGACGGCAGAGCCTGGTGGGCTGCCGTCTATGGGGTCGCACAGAGTCGGACACGACTGAAGCGACTTAGCAGCAGCATTATACTTAAGAGACCCTCCAACTGGCCACCATTCTCCATCCTCCAGAGGGTACTGTGGCCATGCAGTATCACATAGGAAGACCAGGTATGTCTTCTTTAAGCCCTGGGGATCAAATCTATCCCAGTTTTTCAGGATACAGTTCAAAGGAGTGAGGCTGGAATTGTTACTCCCATCTGTAAGAGAGAAAAAAAGTGACCAGTGCCATCTTTCTACCGGAGGCGACCCTCCCTACTTTAGATGGGGGTGTATACAGACTTTACAACAAAACTTTTCCTTCCTGGTCGGACTTAGTCTGTCCCTTACTGACGCAGGCGTCATACTCGTCCCTCCCGGTTCTACCACCGAGACTGGGTGAGGATGCACCAGGGGTAGATCTGATGGCAGCCCTGACTGACATCCAGCTCTTCACCATTAAAACCTTGCTTGCCTCTGATCCCACCTGGGGTGCAATCAGAGTAACCTTCCAGAATGCCTCCCAAGCTAAACTGCTGGGGGAAACATTCATCACCTGATTGCCTGTGCACGACCCTGAGTATATTCCTGACCACAATAAGACCAATACAAACATAAAACTGAGATGTTCCTTCCAAGCATCACCACACCAGTGTAAGAGCCTCCTCTGGTCCACTAAGAGCCAGCCTTACCAAAGGAAAAAAACCCCATTGCAGTCCCAATCTGAGTAACCTTTAACCTCAGAGATGCTCTTGGAGCTAGAGCTCCATCTAGCTTTCAAACTTTCGATTCCTAGTGAGGCTAGGTGCTTCCTGACTACCAATCCAAGTTTGAGACCTAAGCCACAGTACACAGTAACAACATTGATTACAAGTCCCTTGAAAGTCTATGATCTGATAGATGAGATTAGTACTTCTAATCCCCAAGGAGTTATGAAATGGTCAGAGACCGAAAAGTTTGACTGAGAAAGGAGAGTTTGGTCCACAC
Source organism: Bos grunniens (assembly GCF_055505025.1). Classification (NCBI taxonomy): domain Eukaryota; kingdom Metazoa; phylum Chordata; class Mammalia; order Artiodactyla; family Bovidae; genus Bos; species Bos grunniens. The sequence continues at coordinate 1,138,362 of NC_141176.1, read as the reverse complement.
ACTTTGCCCATTTCTGGTTGGTCCCCAAAGGAGATGCTGGGTGCCTTTTGGCATTGGCAGGTAAACCCCCGACAGGTTTCTGCCATAAGCTGTATGAGGGCACCACAGAACCGCAGAGCAGAAACCGGAAAGAAGGGCTCTTCACTTGCTTCGCTCAGGGCATTTCATTCATTCACACAAGCATACCTTAGAGTTAGTAAAGTACAGCAGAAAACGTGTTCTCTAGGAGAACAAAGAACTAGAGCTTCAAGCATCCTTACCTTGTCCTTAAGGATCCCGGATGAGCCTCCAAGATGAAAGGTTATTGCTGAACGAAAAGACACAGGGATTGTTGGCCTCTGGAGGAGAAGAATTCAATTTGGGGCCAGAGACAAGGCTTGATTGCTCAGAGTTTTTGTGTAATAGAGTTTTATTAAAGTATAAAGGAGATAGAGCAAGCTTCTGACATAGGCATCAGAAGAGGGCAGAAAGAGTACCCCCATGCTAGTCTTTAGCTGGATGTTATATAGTCACTGCTGCTCCTGCTAATTCACTTCAGTTGTGTCCGACTCTGTGTGACCCCAGTCTGTTAATGAAAGAAAGGAATGTCTTAAAACTCAGAATGGCACTAGGCCCTTCATCCATAAGATGCATTTTGGGATAATCTTGTCACTTGATGATTCATCCCAGGCCATAAAATGATTGACTTGAATCTTGTAGAAGGGAAGATTACCATACAAATAATTTCATTTACATAGATTAGGGGAACAATATCTGAGTATAACATACTGGTTTGTCAAGTAGGTTCTGAGCCACTAGACACAACCGACTTGAAGACAGAGTCCTGGGGTAAATGCATAGTACATTGACATAGCTTAAGACAAAAATTTCCATAATAAAAATGCATTGGTTAACTCAAGGTTTGAGAATAGTTAACTTCAGGTGAAACCAGGTGTCATTATGGCAACAGTATTTTATGAGAAACCTCCTTTTAAATTTGTATAGAGAAGGAAAAAAAAAAAATATATATATATATCTCGCTAGTTTCCTCCTCCTGCTTAAGAGAGATAAAAATGTCTGACACTTGCAGCCTACTTCCTCCGTTTGGAGACCCCTGGCCTTCCTGCCTGTTACTCTCTCACCGTGAAGTGATGGGACCAGATGCCATGATCTTAGTTTTCTGAATGTTGAGGTTTAAATAGAATATTAGCCATAAAAAAGAATGAAATAATCCTATTCGCAGAAACATTATCATACTAAATGCTGTCTGTCAGACAAAGATAAATATGTCATTTATATGTAGAATCTAAAGCAATTGTATCAATGAACATATTTTACAAAGCAGAAATAGACCCACAGACAAAGAAATGGAAACTTATGGTAACCAAAGAGGAAGAAAGGGGGAGGGATTAATTAGGAATTGGGGGTTAACAGATACACACTTGCCAGGAGCAGGAGCTCCGCCCATGGCAAAGGTCATGAGGAAGGAGGCTTGGCATACGCAAAGGCGGGATTGAGCCTCAGGAGTCACTCTGGAAATTCTTGAGCATCTACCTCCAAAACCAGAGTCTGCCTACTTTCTGCTTTGTGCTCTCACCTACACCTCTGACTTTATGAGGGGCTGTCCCCCACTACCTTTCCCTGAAAAAAAGAGTTAACTTACAGCTCCAGTTAATAAAGTTCCTGGGTCTGATAGTGTTTCAACCTACAAACTCCTTTGGAAGTCCTCTAGCCTGCCTGAATAGGTTTTTCCGGCCACATGTGATTGTTCAGAGCCTCCCAACTGTGAGAGGCATAAGATGTTCTAAACTGTCTAAATACAGATTCCTTTGAACAGTTAAAAGATTGATTAGCAATTGTATTGGTGAAGGGTTTTTCACTTGTTGGGCCAATGTTTGCTGCTAAGTCTCCATATCCCTTACCTGCTGTGTCCCTGGCAGTGTATTGATTAATAAAATTCGTGTAAGTAGTAGCTTTAATGTTTGTAACCTTGGACCCTGGAGTTAATTCTTTTTCTTGTTATAGCCCACCACACCTTTGCCCTATAGGAATGCAATTTTATCTAATGCTTTTGGAGGGTGGCGCCTGACTAATCACCTTTAGAGAAAAATAAGTTTTCTGAAGAAAGGGTCTTAAAATGTCAACAGGCCTCAGGGCCAGAAGATGATGCAAATCACCTAAGCTTTTGCAATGATAAGTTTGCAGGAAGAAATCCTGGCTTATTGCATGACTCTACCCCTTCCCGCATTATCCTCTATGCATAACTTTAGGTATAAAAACTACTTTGGAAAATAAAGTGCGGGCCTTGTTCACCGAAACCTAGTCTCCCCTTGTCGTTCTTTCTCTCACCTTCTGGCTGAATTATTCAGCCTCTTTTCTCCACTGAATTTCCTCACTGAGCTATCCTTATTTAACCACTCTTTATATCCTTAATTAACGTTTTATTAAGCAGTTGCTTCCTGATCCTCGCTGACGCCGTCCCCGCTTCGAATTCCCTGGATCCACGGGGCTGGACCCTGGCACACACTAGTATATATATAATAGATAAGCAACAAGGACTTACTGTATAGCACAGGGAACTATATTCAGTGTCTTGTAATGACTTTTAATGGAAAATAATGTGAAATATATGTGTATACTGAATCATTTTGCTGTACACTTGAAACTATATTTCAACAAAAATAAAAGTTAAAAAAATAGCCTAGAATAAATTTCATGCCAAAGAAATATTTTGGGATGGCATATTCTGCTCCCCTACATTGCTGTGACTAATTGAAGGGCACTTCTATTGGCATATTAGAGGTAGAGATGAGGGATGCTGTTAAAAATTCTTGAATACACAATACAGATTTGTGTACTGGACTAAAGTATCAATAGTGACAAGGTTGGAAAAGTTTCTACAGACAAAATCAAGCTGGAGTCCATATGATACATTAGAAGGAAATTTCATTAGGGCTTTTCCCTTCTCCAGATAAATGCAAAATAATTTTATCATGTACTGGCTTTCTTAAGTATCTATTTTTACTTATTCTCATATTTCATATAATAGTAGTGTATTAGAAATAAAAATGGTTGCTTTTAAAGTTAGAGTAGAAGCAGAACCTAGAATATCCTTCTTTCAAGGACTTATTCTGGAAATATACATTATTGCATTTCTCTATGATCTTACCAGAGAGACTGCTGGACAGACTCCTTATAGACTCATGCCTTGGAAGGATTAACAGTTTTTGTCCTTGGAAAAGGCAAATATTTTTATTTACTTTGAATGAACTTAATAGCTTACCTTTAACAAGCTACGGGAAATAATATATCTATCTGTATTAATAAGAACAATACTTGTAAACTTACAAATTGCAGGGATTTTAGAGCACAAGAAGAAATCTGTCACTACTTACATCTTTTCCTCTCTATCTACCATGAAGTAATGGGGCTGGATACCATTATCTTATCATTATTTTTTAATATATAGTTCTAAGCCAGCTTTTTCACTCTCTTCCTTCATCACACTCATCAAGAGGACCTCAACCATCATCAAGAGGCTCTTTAGTTCCTTTTCAGTTTCTGCCATTAGACTGGCGATATTCACACATCTGAGGTCATTGATGTTTCTTCCACCTATCTTGATTCCAACTTGTCACTCATCCAGCCTGGCATTTCTCATGATGTGCTCAGCATATAGATTAAATAAACAGGGTGATAGCAGACAGCCCTGTTGTACTCCTTTCTCAATTTTGAACAAATCAGTTGTTCCATACAGGGATTTAACTGTTGCTTCTTGACCAACATACAGGTTTCTCAGGTGACAGGTAAGATAGTCTGAAATTCCCGTCTCTTTAGGAACTTTTCACAGTGTATTACAATCCACACAGTCAAAGGCTTGGGCATAGTCAATGAAATAGAGGTAAATGTTTTCTGGAATTCTCTAGCTTTCTCTATAATCCTTAAAATGTCAGCAATTTGATCTCTGGTTCTTCTTCCTTTTCTAAATCCAGCTTGGACATCTGGTAGCTCTTGGCTTGCATAATGCTGAAGCTGAGCATGCAAGATTTTAATCATGATCTTATTAACATGGGAGATGAGTGCAGTTGTCCGATGGTTACCACATTCTTTAATGCTACCCTTCTTGGGAGTTGAGATGAGGATTGACCTTTTCTAGTCCTGTGGCCACAACTAGGTGTTCCAGATTTGCTGACGTATTGAATGATACACCGTGATGGTATCATCCTTTAAGGTTTTTAATAGTTCTATTGGAATTCCATCACATCCACTTGCTGTATTAACAGCATTTCTAAGCCTACTTGACTTTGCTCTCCAGAATGTCTGTCTCTGGGTGGCTATATATTTTGGATTTATAGATTTATTCAATTATGTGAGTTTAAGAAATGATTCAGTTCGGTTCAGTTCAATTGCTCAGTCACGTCTGAGTCTTTGCGACCCTATGAATTGCAGCACGCCAGGCCTCCCTGTCCATCATCATCTCCCGGAGTTCACTCAAACTAACGTCCATCGAGTCGGTGATGCCATCCATCCATCTCATCCTCTGTTGTTCCCGTTTCCTCCTGCCCCCAATCCCTCCCAGCATCAGAGTCTTTTCCAATGAGACAACTCTTCGTATGAGGTGGCCAAAGTACTAGAGTTTCAGCTTTAGCATCATTCCTTCCAAAGAACACCCAGGGCTGATCGTCTTTAGAATGGACTGGTTGGATCTCCTTGCAATCCAAGGGACTCTCAAGAGTCTTCTCCAACACTACAGTTCAAAAGCATTGATTCTTTGGCACTCAGCTTTCTTCACAGTCCACATCTCACATCCATACATGAGCACTGGAAAAACCATAGCCTTGACTAGACGGAACTTTGTTGGCAAAGGAATGTCTCTGCTTTTTAATATTGTATCTAGGTTGGTCATAACTTTTCTTCCAAGGAGTAAGCGTCTTTTAATTTCATGGCTGTGGTCACCATCTGCAGTGATTTTGGAGCCCCCCAAAATAAAATCTGACACTGTTCCACTGTTTCCCCATCTATTTGCCATGAAGTGATGGGACCAGATGCCATGATCTTAGTTTTCTGAATGTTGAGCTTTAAGCCAACTTTTTCACTCTCCTCTTTCCCTTTCATCAAGAGGCTTTTTAGTTCCTCTTCACTTTCTGCCATAAGGGTGGTGTCATCTGCATATCTAAGGTTACTGTAACACTGAAGAAGGTGAAGTTGAACGGTTCTAGGAAGACTTACAAGACCTTTTAGAACTAACACCCAAAAAAGATGTCCTTTTCATTATAAGGGACTGGAATGCAAAAGTAGGAAGTCTAGAAACACCTGGAGTAACAGGCAAATTTGGTCTTGGGGTACGGAATGAAGCAGGGCAAAGGCTAATAGAGTTTTGCCAAGAGGACGCACTGGTCATAGCAAATACCCTCTTCCACCTCTTCCAACAAAAAACGAGAAGACTCTACACATGGACATCACCAGATGGTCAACACCAAAATCAGGTTGATGATATTCTTTGCAGCAAAGATGCAGAAGCTTTATACAGTCAGCAAAAACGAGACTGGGAGCTGACTGTGGCTCAGACCATGAACTCCTTATTGTCAAATTCAGACTTAAATTGAAGAAAGTAGGGAAAACCACTAGACCATTCAGGTATGACCTACAGCAAATCCCTTATGATTATATAGTAGAAGTGAGAACTAGATTTAAGGGACTAGATCTGATAGATAGAGTGCCAGATGATCTATGGACTGAGATTCGTGACATGGTACAGGAGACAGGGATTAAGACCATCCCCATGGAAAAGAAATGCAAGAAAGCAAAATGGCTGTCTGAGGAGGCCTTACAAATATCTGTGAAAAGCAGAGAAGTGAAAAGCAAAGGAGAAAAGGAAAGATAGAAGCATTTGAATGCAGAGTTCCAAAGAATAGCAAGAAGAGATAAGAAAGCCTTCCTCAGCGACCAGTGCAAAGAAATAGAGGAAAACAACAGAAGTGGAAAGACTAGAGATCTCTTCAAGAAAATTAGAGATACCAAGGAAACATTTCATGCAAAGATGGGCTCGATAAAGGACAGAAATGGTATGGACCTAACAGAAGCAGATGATATTAAACAGAGGTGGCAAGAATATACAGAAGAACTGTACAAAAAAGATCTTCACGACCAAGATAATCTTGATGGTGTGATCACTCACCTAGAGCCAGACATCCTGGAATGTGAAGTCAAGTGGGCCTTAGAAAGCATCACTACGAACAAAGCTAGTGGAGATGATGGAATTGTAGTTGACCTATTTCAAATCCTGAAAGATGATGCTGTGAAAGTGCTGCACTCAATATGCCAGCAAATTTGGAAAACTCAGCAGTGGCCACAGGTCTGGAAAAGGTCAGTTTTCATTCCAATCCCAAAGAAAGGCAATACAAAAGACTGCTCAAACTACTGCACAGTTGCACTCGTCTCACATGTTAGTAAAGTAATGCTCAAAATTCTTCAAGCCAGGCTTCAGCAAAATGTGAGCCATGAACTTCCAGATGTTCAAGCTGGTTTTAGAAGTAATGATTGATGCACTTTAAATTACTTATCATGACAGAAATTTGTCAATCATGTGACCCTGGAGGTCATGGCACAGTTTAGTCCAAAAGCCTGTCTGGAGCCTGAGACCCTGCATTAGTTTAATATTTTTTTGCTTTCCCTCATACTCTCTGGATCTAGGGTGACCCAGGACAGTCAAACTTCTTGAACTCTTTGCACGTGCAAAATTAAACTTCTTCTTCAGTCAGTCAATCCGTCAATAATCAGATCAAGGCCATGCCTGTATTCTGGGTAGAATAAGTAGTCAACATTTAATGCATAAAATTTATTTTGGTGAAATACCCCATACCATGTGATTTTACTTTTACTACCATGCTTGTAGACACAATGTCCTCCAAGTTCTGACTCTAATCCACAATTGTGTGTTTACATTAGTTTCCTCAACAATATGAACTATATGCCTGTAAGCTGAAATGTGAAGTATAATACCCAATATAATAATAAATTAGTCCTACTGCAAGTTCAGTTCATGATTATTCATGAGAAGCTTACTTTTTTTTTTTTTTTTTTTGCTTCTAAATTTTTATTTTCTGTATTTTTCTTGGGGTGAGGAATGAGACTCATAACTCAGCAAAGGCTTAGAGTTTTGTTTTGTTTTGTTTTACAAATTGTCTGAAGACGATAGCTCTATCTAGCTATGAAACATCAAGCAAGTGACCTAGGACTTATTGTTATGGTTGGTTTCTGTATAACTAAGGCAAAGACTCTTTCTTGGCCCTTTCTTGACTCATCAATATACCAAACCTAAAACTTATAAAAGTAGGAGAAGAAACCGAGAAGGTAAGCTTTTGTTACACAAATGAATACCAGCTAGTTTCCTGGTGATACATTATTAATCAACTTCTCTTGCTGATAGTACTGGATCAGTTTGTTGATATTCATCATGCCTGTTGGCAAATAAATAAGTAAACAAATGAAGGGAGATTGAATTACTTAAACACTCATAATCATTTTTGTTTATGTTTCTTGCTTGGAAATTTTGGTAAAGTGCATGGCTGTTTGAGTAATTTTACAAGAAACATCTATGGAGGATGGTTTAACATGTTTGTTTCTGCAGAGCCCAAGAGCAAATAACATGGACATCATCAAGTCTCTAATAATTCTTATAAATGACCTCCAACTATGAGTACACATCCAGGAATGATGTATAATTTATACCCTGACACAGAAAGAAAAAAAATGAAATAAATATGACCTTCTGAGAATTACTCATCATTAACTATCTAGACCTCTATTAGTTGTTATTGCCCAGCTTGGTCAGGAAAGTCTTCATTTAGCATGTGCTTTGAGACTATAAACATTTTATCCTGCTAATGATACCAAAAAATCTACTTTGAGTTTTCCATATCTTTCCACATCGTTTTCCTTGTAGTATTTCCAAAACATGAATAGACATGCTTTGAGTGCAGATATACTCTTTATTGTCAAGAGTCTTAGTTCTATTAAATTGCCTCTGGCACAGGACTGGTTACATAATTTGTCAGATTCAGTAGCAAATGACAATGAGAGACCCCACCCCCTTGTTCAAAAATTATTAAGAATTTTAAGATGGGTGCAGCAGAGCATTAAGCCAAGCTTGTAATCCTCTGTGACAGCATAGGTTGCACAAACAAAAAATGTGTCCACAAAGCTGGCATACCTAATAAAATGCATGCCCATTGTTGTAAATGAAATCCATTAAAAGCCATTTTGCACAAGGAAAACCCTATATATACACCATTTAAAAATTATAATGTTCTTCATATTACTTTATATTGCTTCTGAGGTATTTCTGTTTGTGTGTTGAAGCATATTTGAAAAGTCCAATTCATGTCTTTTTGTTGTTGTTGTTGTAATTTTACCGAGACATTGCTGAAGTAAACTATTAATAAATTGCACATATTTAAAGGGTAAAACTTGGACATTTTCAATATAAGCATCAACTAAAAAACATGGCCATAATACACGTTTCTATCATCCTCAAAAGTTTCCTTCTGCCTTTTTGTAATTCATTCTTCCTTTTGTCCACCTTGTCACCTGGGAAGCACTGAAGGGCATTCTGTCACTATAGACTAGTCTAAATTATCTGAAAGCATAGATTATGCATATTTGACCTTTTTCACTCAGTTTAACGATTTCAAAATTCATTCATATTGCCATATTCATCAACATCCCATTCTTTTTTATTGCTGACAACTATTTCTTTGGACAATTTTTTTCTTTATCATTCACGTGTTGGTAAAATCTTGAATTCTTTCTGGTGTTTGGCTTTTAAGTGAAAGATACTATTTTTTAATTTTCTTAGGCAAATACCTAGAAGATGAGCAATTGATTTACATGACAATTATATATTTAAATTCTTAAGAAAGTGACGAATTGTTTCCTAAAGTGTTTGTATAATTTTACATCCTCTCCAGCAATGTATAAAAGTTCTAGTAGTTCCACATATTAGAAAGGACTTAATATAGTCAAAGAAAACCAACTCATGCAATACTTACTTCTCTTCTAATATTATATTAGCTTTATTTAGAGGGAATTTCTTTTATAATTCTGATTATTTGTTTATTTCCCAACTTCATTATGAAAAACTTAAAACAGCAAAGTTGAAAAAATTGTACACTGCACCTAGATTTAACAATTATTATTTTGCTATACTTGTTTTTATCACATATCTATACACTTATCCTTCTCTCTATCCACAAACTACCTAAAATTGAAGGGTAAAGGAATATACTTAAATTTAAAGGGCTTCATAGGTGGCTCAGTGGTTTGCCAATACAAGAGACATGGGTGGTGGATATCTCTGGAGAAGAAAATAGCAACACACCCCAGTATTCTTGTATGGAAAAATCCCATGGACAGAGGAGCTTGGAAGACTACAATGTATGGGGTCACAAGAATTGGACATGACAGTGACTAAACAACAAGAACAACAGCAACAAAAAGTAATATACATGTATATTGGAGAATAATGGGTTTCAGGCAAGATTATCACCTCATAAAAATTATATTTTCTTCTTAGAAGTTTTGCTTACATCTGATACTTTTGTTTGATTAAAAAGTTAAAAAGAATTTATAGATCATGTAGTTCTCAGCCTTGTCATTTCCTTCATTATACAAATGATGTGACTATGGCCAAATTAACAATTTTGTCAAGGTATTGAGAAGGTTAAGAAGTTAGTGGGACATTCCCAAGATTGTGGAGGAATAGGACGGGGAGACCACTTTCTCTCCTACAAATTCATCAAAAGATCATTTGAAAGTTGAGCAACTTCCATGAAACAACTTCTGAACTCTGGCAGAGGACACCAGGCATCCAGAAAGTCAGCAATCTCTTCAAAAGGAGGTAGGACAAAATACGAAAGGCAAAAATATAGACAAAAGATTTAGGGACCAAGACCTGTCCTGGGAGGGGAGTCATGAAGGAGAGGTTTCCACACAATAGAAACCCTCTTACAGGTATGTCTGTGGTGAGTTTTGGAATTTCAGAGGGCAACATAATCAGGAAGGGAAAAAAAAAAAAAAAAACAACAAACTAACTGTAGCTACAAATGGAGACAGAGAAGTGGCCAGACACTCATGTCCACCACCAGTGATTCGGGGCTAGGCAGGGAGGCATGGGCTACTTCATAGGTCCCTTAGGGTAAGGACAGGGCCTGAATGCCCTGAGGACAATCTGAGGGAGCTAATGCGAGACAGCAACCCAATCCACGGGATCATCAGAGAGAGAGAAAGAGAGAGAGAGAGAGAGAAAAGAGACCTTTACCAGAAAAGGCTCTAATATTGCACGGTGAACTCTGGCACACTCACAGACCACAGGATTGAGAGAATACCAAAGGAGAGCAAGTTGGCTGTCATATAGTCATATAGGGCCCTCCCTGCACAGAGGCGGAAAAGCAGAGAGCCAGAGCCGGAAGGCAAGGGGCTGCTGGAATCTTGGCCTCAGAGACGGCATCTTCCACCAAACTGAGCAGGCTCCCAGTTGCTCACCACGTCTTCCTGGGATCCTGGACAGCTGATATCTGCCATAAGTATCACAGCCTGAGATCAGATCCCCAGAGGAGACACACAGCACACCTGGGACTGTGCTCTCATGGCATACCTGGGAAACTGAGCGGCTGGAACCAGGGAGGTGAATTAGATGCATGGCCCACATAGGACAGTGCACTCTCCAAGCTCCTGGTCACCTGAGCTTCTCAGACCTGGGAAGGGCAAAAAATGCACAGCCGATCCAGGTCTGTGCCCTTGTAGAGTACCCAAGAACCTGAGCTGTTTAGACCTGGAAAGTGCAGGAAATGCAGGACTCACTTGGGACAGTACTCTTGCAGAGCAACTAAGAGCCTGAGCAGTGTAGACCCAGGAAGCACATGCCAGCTTGTGCTCTGACAAACCCAGTGTGGCCCATATACTGCAAGCACTCTCCACACATGCCAGTGATATTAGTTTGCATTGTCCCTCCTTCCCCACAACACACTGAATAAGTGAGCCTAAATTAGTGATCACCTTTGCCTCCTTATGTAAGGCAGAAAGTAGACACTGAAGAGACTTGCAAACAGAGGAAGCCAAATAAACAAATAAGAGGGAACTGCGCCAGAAGTTACAGGTGCAACAGATTAAAACCCTGCAGTTAATACTGACTGTGCATCTGAAGTGCACTTACAGAACTTGAGAACAAGCAAAAGCTGGAACAAGGGACTATCTGACACTGAACTGATCCCACACTGCCCACAACAGCTCCAGAAAAATTCCTAGATATAATTTTACTATTTTAATTTTTTTAAATTTAGTTCTTTATTACTCCTTTAACTTTCACTTTTAGAGCCTACTACTACCTTTCAAAAAAAGTCATTAAAAAAATTCCATATGTATATATTTACATATATATATGTTTGTGATTTATTTTGTTTTTCATTTTTTATAGTGTATTTTTGAGAATCTAACCTCTATGCTATGTTTTTAATCTTTGCTTTTTGGTATTTATTATTAATTTTACACCTCTAAGAATCTAATCTTCAGTATCCATTTTCATTTAGGGATTTGATTCAGTTCAGTTCAGTTCAGTCGTTCAATCTTGTCTGACTTTTTACTGGCTTGATTACTCTATCCCCTTTTGACTCTCCCTTTTCTCCTACTGGCCACCTCTATCTACCTCCTCCTTCTTCTCTTCTTTATATAACTTTGTGAATCTCTATGGGTGTCCCTCACTATGGAGAGTTGTTTCATCAATAACTTAGGGGTTTATATTAGATGCTGCATGGATGGAGAAGTCTTGGGGATACTGTAAGAGAAGGACCAAAACTCAGAGGCAGGAAGCATAATTCCAAAACTTTAGAACATCAGAGAACTCCTGAATCCAGGGAACATTAAAAGACAATATCTCCCCCCGCCAAATTCTCCGTACCTACACTGAAACCAAGCTTCACCCAAGAGTCAAATTCCACCACACTAATTCTCCAGAAAAGCAAGAACACAAACCTGAGTATTGAAAGATGGGCTGCCCAAAGCCATGCCAAACCCATAGACACCCCAAAACTCACTACTGGATATTTCATTGCACTCCAGAGAGGTGAGATCCAGTTCCACCCACCAGAACAGAGGTGCAAACTCCCCCAATCAGGAAACCTTGACAAGTCACTGGTCGAACCCCACCCACAGGGAGCAGTCCACAATTAAGAAGAACCACGAACTTCCAGCCCGCAGAAAGGGCACCCCAAACACAGCAATCTAGACAAAATGAAAAGGCAGAGACATATCCAGCCGGTGAAGGAATGCCATAGAAACCTACCAAACCAAATGAAAGAGGAGGACATAAGGAGTCTACTTGAAAAAAGAATTCAGAATAATGATAGTGAAGATGATCCAAAATCTTGAAAACAAAACGGAGTTACAGAAAAATAGACTATAGACAGAGATTGGTAAAATGCAAGAAGTATTTTACAAAGACCTAGAAGAAATAAACTGTGGAAAATTCTGAAAGAGATGAGAATACCAGACCACCTGACCTGCCACTTGATAAACCTATATGCAGGTCAGGAAGCAACAGTTAGAACTGGACATGGAACAACAGACTGGTTCCAAATAGGAAAAGGAGTACGGCAAGGCTGTATATTTTCACCCTGCTTATTTAACTTATATGCAGAGTACATCATGAGAAATGTTGGGCAGGGAGAAGTACAAGCTGGAACCAAGACTACGGGGAGAAATATCAATAACCTTAGATATGCAGATGACACCATGCTTATGGCAGAAAGTGAAGAGGAAGTAAAAAGACTCTTGATGAAAGTGAAAGAGGAGAGTGAAAAGGTTTGCTTAAAGCTCAACATTCAGAAAACTAAGATCATGGCATTTGGTCCCATCACTTCATGGGAAATAGATGGGGAAACAGTGGAAACAGTGTCAGATTTTATTTTTGGGGGCTCCAAAATCACTGCAGATGGTGACCGCAGCCATGAAATTAAAAGACGCTTACTCCTTGGAAGGAAAGTTATGACCAACCTAGATAGCATATTCAAAAGCAGAGACATTACTTTGCCAACAAAGGTCCGTCTAGTCAAGGCTATGGTTTTTCCTGTGGTCATGTATGGATGTGAGAGTTGGACTGTGAAGAAGGCTGAGCACCGAAGAATTGATGTTTTTGAACTGTGGTGTTGAAGAAGACTCTTGGGAATCCCTTGGACTTCAAGGAGATCCAACCAGTCCACTCTAAAGGAGACCAACCCTGGGATTTCTTTGGAAGGAATGATGCTAAAGCAGAAACTCCAGTACTTTGGCCACCTCATGCAAAGAGTTGACTCATTGGAAAAGACTCTGACGCTGGGAGGTATTGGGGGCAGGAGGAGAAGGGGATGACAGAAGATGAGATGTCTGGATGGTATCACCGACTTGATGGATGTGAGTTTGAGTTAACTCCGGGAGTTAATGATGGACAGGGTGGCCTGGCGTGCTGCGATACATGGGGTCGCAAAGAGTTGGACATGATTGAGTGACTGAACTGAACTGAACTGAGAAAAAATAAAGACGAGTCAATCAATAATAAACAATGCAATAATTGAGATTAAAACCACTCTGGAGAGAGCCAACAGTAGAATAAGTGAGTCAGAAGAGAGGATGAGTGAGGTGGAAGATAGGTTGGTGCAAATAAATGAAGCAGAGAGGAAAAAAGAAAACAGAAAAGAATTAAAAAAAAAAATATATGAGGACAACCTCAAAGACCTCTGGGACAATGTCTGATGCCCCAGCATTCGAGTCATGGCTGTCTTAGAAGAAAAAGACAAAAAGAAAGGGCATGAGAAAATACTGGAGGAGACAACAGTACAAAATTTCCCTAAAATGGGGAAGGAAATAGCCACCCAAATTATATAAACCCAGAGAGTCCCAAACAGGATAAACCCAAGATGAAACACCCCAAGACACATATTAATCAAACTAACAAAGGTCAAACACAAAGAGCAAATATTAAAAGAAGCAAGAGAAAAGCAACAAATAACACACAAGGGGAGTCCAATAAGAATAACAGTTGATCTTTCAATAGAAACTCTTTAGGCCAGAAAGGAAGGGCAGGACATACTTAAAGTGATGAAAGAGAAAAACCTACAACCAAAATTACTCTACCCAGCAAGGATCTCATTCAGATATAAAGGAGAAATTAAAAGCTTTACAGACAAGCAAAAGCTGAGAGAATTCAGCACCACCAAACCAGCTCTTCAAAAAATGCTAAAGTATCTTCTCTAGACAGGGAACATAAAAAAGGTTTATAAAAATGAACCCAGAACAACAAACTAAAAGGTAAGAGGATCATACTTATCAATAATTCAGTTGAGTTCAGTTCAGTTGCTCAGTTGTGTCCGACTCTTTGTGGCCCCATGAGCTGCAGCACGCCAGGCCCCCCTGTCCATCACCAACTCCTGGATCCTATCCAAACTCATGTCCATTGAGTTGGTGATGCCATCCAACCATCTCATCCTCAGTCATCCCGTTTTCCTCCTGCCCTCCATCTTTCCTAGCATCAGGGTCTTTTCAAATGAGTCAACTATTTGCAAAGTGGCCAAAGTATTGGAGTTTCAGCTTCAACATCAACATCAGCCCTTCCAATGAACACCCGGGACTGATCTCCTGTAGGATGGACTTGTTGGATCTCCTTGCAGTTCAGGGGACTCTCAAGAGTCTTCTCCAACACCACAGTTCAAAAACATCAATTCCTCAGTGCTCAGCATTCTTTATAGTCCAACTCTCACATCCATACATGACTACTGGAAAAACCATAGCCTTAATTAGATGGGCCTTTGTTGGCAAAGTAATTTCTCTGCTTTTTAATATGGGATAAATCCAAGAAAAAGATATAACAATCATAAATACATATGCACCCAACATAGAAGCACCTTAATACATAAGGCAAATGCTAGCAAGTATGAAAGAGGAAATTAAGAGTAGCAGAATAATAGTGTGGGACTTTAATACCCAACTCACACCTGTGGATAGATCAACCAAACAGACAATTAGCAGGAAACACAAACTTTAAATGATAGAATGGACTAGTTAGACCTAATTGATATCTATAGAGCATTTCACTCAAAAACAATGAATTTTATATTTTTCTCAAGTGTGCATGGAATATTCTCCAGGATAGATAACATCCTGGGTGATAAATCTAGCCTTGGTAAATTTTTAAAAAAATTAAAATCATTTCAAGCATCTTTTCCAATGACAATGTGGTAAGATTAAATGTCAACTACAGAAAAAAAAAAAAAAAAAAACTCTTAAAAATACAAACATGTGGAGGCTAAACAACATGCTTCTGAGTACCCAACAGCTCACAGAAGAAATAAAAAAGGAAATCAATATGCATAGAAAAAAATGACCACACAATAGCCCCAAATCTCTGGGATTCAGTAAAAGCAGTGTTAAAAGGAATGCTCATAGTAGTACAAGCCTACCTCAGGAAAAAAGAGAAACATCAAATAAACAACCTAACTTTACACCTAAAACAATCAGAAAAAGAAGAAAAGAAGAAGCCCAAAGTTAGTAGAAGGAAAGAAATCATAAAAATCAGAGCAGAAATAACTGAAAAAGAAACAAAGGAGACTATAGCAAAAATCAACAACATTAAAAACTTCTTCTTTGAGAAATAAATTAAATAGACAAACCGTTAGCCAGACTCATGAAGACAAAAAGGGAGAAGCATCAAATCAATAAAAAGAAATGAAAATGGAGAAGACACAACAGACAGCACAGAAATGCAAAGGATCATAAGAGACTACTATCAGCAACTATACGCCAATAAAATGGACAACTTGGAAGAAACGGACCAATTTTTAGGAAAGTTTAACCTTCCAAAACTGAACCAGGGAGAATTAGAAAATCTTAACAAAACCCATATAAAGCATGGAAATTGAAACTGCAATCAATAATCTTCCAGCAAACAAAAGCCCAGGACCAGGTGGATTCACAGGTGAATTCTACCAAAAATTTAGAGAAGAGCTAACACCTATCCTACTCAAACTGTTTCAGAAAATTGCAGAGGAAGATAAACTCCCAAACTTATTCTATGAGGCCACCATCACCCTAATACCAAAACCAGACAAAGATACTACACAAAAGAAAACTACAGGCCAATATCACTGATGAAAAGCAAAGTGAAGTCGCTCAGTCATGTCAAGCTCTTTGCGACTCCATGGGCAGTAGCCTACCAGGTTCTTCCACCCATGGGATTTTCCAGGCAAGGGTACTGGAATGGGTTGCCATTTCCTTATCCAATCAATAATGAACATAGATGCAAAAATCCTCAACAGAAATTCTAGCAAACAGAATCCAACAATATATTAAAAAGATCATCATGACCAAGTGGCCTTTATCTAAGGGATGCAGGGATTCTTCAATATTCACAAATCAATCAATGTGATACACAATATTAAAAAGCTGAAAGATAAAAACCATATGATTATCTTAATAGATGCAATGAATGGCAACAACTCTCCAGAGAACAGGCATAGAAGGAACATATTTCAACATAATAAAAGCCATATATGACAAATCCACAGCAAACATTACCTTCAATGGCAAAAATAAAAGGGATCCAGATTGGAAAAGAAGTAAGACTCTTACTGTATACAGATGACATGATCTTCTATATAGAAAACCCTAAAGACACCATCAGAAAATTACTAGAGCTAATCAATGTATACTGTTAATACTGTTCATGGGGTTCTCCAGGCAAGAATACTGAAGTGGTTTACCATTCCCTTCTCCAGTGGACCATATTCTGTCAGACCTCTCCACCATGACGGGTCCATCTTGGATGGCCCACATGGCATGGCTTAGTTTCATTGAGTTAGACAATGCTGTGGTCTGTGTGGTCAGACTGGCTAGTTTTCTGTGATTATGGTTTCAGTGTTTCTGCCTTCTGATGCCCTTTCGCAGCACCTACCATCTTACTTGGGTTTCTCTTACCTTGGACATGGGATATCTCTTCATGGCTGCTCCAGCAAAGCACAGTCACTGCTTCTTACCTTGGACGAGGTTGCCCCTCCTGACCTTGAACATGGAAAATCTCCTCTCGGTCCTCCTGCACCTGTGCAGCCACCACTACATGGATGTGGGATTGCTCCTCTTGGCCGCGACCCCTGACCTTGGACGTGGGGTAGCTCCTCTCAGCCGCCACCCCTGACCTCAGGCATGGGATAGCTCCTCTCAGCTGCTGCCCCTGACCTCAGATGTGTGGTAGCTCCCCTTGGCCTCTCCTGTGCCTTCACAGCCTGGCACTCTCGGTTGCCGCCCCTGACCTTGGACGTGAGGTAGCTCCTCTTGGCCGTGCTTCCTGTGCAGTCTGTTGCAGCTGCCGTGCTTCCAATATGCTACTGGAGATCAGTGGAGAAATAACTCCAGAAAGAATGAAGGGATGGAGCCAAAGCAAAAACAACACCCAGTCGTGGATGTGACTGGTGATAAAGCACGGTCTGATGCTGTAAAGAGCAATATTGCATAGAAACCTGGAATGTCAGGTCCATGAATCAAGGCAAATTGGAAGTCGTCAAACAGGAGATGGCAAGAGTGAACGTTGAAATTTTAGGAATCAGTGAACTAAAATGGACTGGGATGGGTAAATTTAACTCAGATGACCATTATATCTACTACTGCGGGCAGGAATCCCTCAGAAGAAATGAAGTAGCCATCATGGTCAACAAAAGAGTCCGAAATGCAGTACTTGGATGCAATCTCAAAAACGACAGAATGATCTCTGTTCATTTCCAGGGCAAACCATTCAATATCACGGTAATCCAAGCCTCTGCGCCAACCAGTAACACTGAAGAAGCTGAATTTGAACTGTTCTATGAAGACCTCTACGACCTTTTAGAACTAACACCCCAAAAGATGTCCTTTTCATTATAGGGAACTGGAATGCAAAAGTAGGAAGTCAAGAAACACCTGGAGTAACAGGCAAATTTGGCCTTGGGGTACGGAATGAAGCAGGGCAAAGGCTAATGGAGTTTTGCCAAGAGAATGCACTGGTCATAGCAAACACCCTCTTCCAACAACACAAGAGAAGACTACACATGGACATCACCAGATGGTCAACACCGAAATCAGATTGATGATATTTTTGCAGCCAAAGATGGAGAAGCTCTATACAGTCAGCAAAAACAAGACTGGGAGCTAATTGTGGCTCAGATCATGAACTCCTTATTGCCTAATTCAGACTTAAGTTTAAGAAAGTAGGGAAAACCAGTAGACCATTCAGGTATGACCTACTGCAAATCCCTTATGATTATACAGTGGAAGTCAGAAATAGATTTAAGGGACTAAATCTGATAGGCAGAGTACCTGATGAACTATAGATGGAGGCTCATGACATTGTACAGGAGACAGGGATCAAGACCATCCCCATGGAAAAGAAATGCAAAAAAGCAAAATGGCTGTCTAGGGAGGCCTTACAAATAGCTGTGAAAAGAAGAGAAGTGAAAAGCAAAGGAGAAAAGGAAAGATAGAAGCATCTGAATTCAGAGTTCCAAAGAATAGGAAGGAGAAATAAGAAAGCCTTCCTCAGTGATCAATGCAAAGAAATAGAGGAAAACAACAGAATGGAAAAGACTAGACATCACTTCAAAAATTAGAAATACCAAGGGAACATTTCATGCAAAGATGGGCTCAATAAAGGACAGAAATGGTATGGATCTAACAGAAGCAGAAGATATTAAGAAGAGATGGCAAGAATACACAGAATAACTGTATAAAAAAAGATCTTCACAACCAAGATAATTATGATGGTGTGATCACTGACCTAGAGCCAGACATCCTGGAATGTGAAGTCAAGTGGTGCTTAGAAAGCATCACTACGAACAAAGCTAGTGGAGGTGATGGAATTCCAGTTGAGCTATTTCAAATCCTGAAAGATGATGCTGTGAAAGTGCTGCACTCGATATGCCAGCAGATTTGGAAAACTCAGCACTGGCCACAGGCCTGGAAAAGTTCAGTTTTCATTCCAATCCCAAAGAAAGGCAATGCCAAAGAGTGCTCAAACTACTGCACAATTGCACTCATCTCACATGCTATTAAAGTAATGCTCAAAATTCTCCAAGCCAGGCTTCAGCAATACGTGAACTGTGAACTTCCAGATGTTCAAGCTGGTTTTAGAAAAGGCAGAAGAACCAGAGATCAAATTGTCAACATTTACAGGATCATCAAAAAAGCAAGAAAGTTCCAGAAAAACATCTATTTCTGCTTTATTGACTATGCCAAAGCCTTTGACTCTGTGGATCATGATAAACTGTGGGAAATTCTGAAAGATGGGAATACCAGACCACCTGATCTGTCTCATGTGAAACCTATATGCAGGTCAGGAAGCAACAGTTAGAACTTGACATGGAACAAAGACTGGTTCCAAATAGGAAAAGGAGTATGTTAAGGCTGTAGATTGTCACCCTTCTTATTTAACTTATATCCAGAGTACATCATATGAAAGGCTGGGCTGGAAGAAGCAGAAGCTGGAATCAAGATTGCCTGGAGAAATATTGATAACCTCAAATATTCAGATGACCTACCCTTATGGCTCAAAATGAACAGGAATTAAAAAGCTTCTTGATGAAAGTGAAAGAGGAGAGTGAAAAAGTTGGCTTAAAGCTCAACATTTAGGAAACTAAGATCATGGCATCTGGTCCCATCACTTCATGGGAAATAGATGGGGAAACAGTGGCTGACTTTATTTTTCTGGGCTCCAAAATCACTGCAGATGGTGATTGTAGCCATGAAATTAAAAGACTCTTACTCCTTGGAAGGAAAGTTATGACCAACCTAGATAGCATATTCAAAAGCAGACACATTACTTTGCCAACAAGTTCTGTCTAGTCAAGGCTATGGTTTTTCCAGTGGTCATGTATGGATGTGAGAGTTGGACTGTGAAGAAAGCTGAGCACTGAGGAATTGATGCTTTTGAATTGTGGTGTTGGAGAAGACTCTTGAGAGCCTCTTGGACTGCAAGGAGATCCAACCAGTCCATCCTAAAGGATATCAGTCCTGGGTGTTCATTGGTAGGACTGATGCTGAGGCTGAAACTCCAATATTTTGGCTAACTCATGTGAAGAGTTGACTCATTGGAGAAGACCCTGATGCTTAGAGGAATTGGAGGCAGGAGGAGAAGGGGACGATAGAGGATGAGATGGCTGGATAGCATCACCAACTCAATGGACATGAGTTTGGGTAAACTCCAGATGTTGGTGATGGACAGGGAGGCCTGGCACCCTGTGATTCATGGGATTGCACAGAGTCAGACACGACTGAGCCACTGAACTGAACTGAATTGAATCAATGTATATAATAAAGATGCAGGATATAAAATTAATACCCAGAAATCCCTTGTATTCTTATACACTAAAATTTTGAAAACAGAAGTAGTAATTAAGGAAACAATCCCCTCCACCACTACAATGAAAATAATAAAATACTTAGGAATAAATTTACCTTAAGGAACAAAATACCTACATAAAGAAAATGATAAAACAATGATGAAAGAAATAAAAAGTGACACAAATAGACAGAAATATACCATGTTTGTGGATTAAAAGAATTAATATAGTGAAAATGAGTATATAACCCAAAATAATCTATAGATTCAGTGCCATCCCTATCAATTACCATTATTTTTCACAGAACTAGAACAAACCATATCACAATTTGTATGGAAACACAAAAAAGCCTTGAATAGCCAAAGCAGTCTTGAGCAAGAAAAACTGAACTGGAGTAATCAACCTTCCTGACTTCAGACTATACTACAAATCTACAGTTATCAATACAGTATGGTACTGACACAAACAGAGAAATATAGATCAATGGAACATGCTAGAACACTTTGTAACACCATACACAAAAATAAACTAAAAATGAATTAAAGATCTAAATCTAAGACTAGAAAATGAAATGAAACTCCTTGAGGAAGATATAGGCAGAATATTCTCAGAAATAAATCACAGTAAGATCCTCTATGACCCACCTCCCAGAGTAATGGAAATAAAAAACAAAAATAAATAAATGGGACTTATTTAAACTTAAAAGCTTTTTCACAATGAAGGAAAGTATAAGCAAGATTAAAAGGCACCCTTTAGAATGGGAGAAAATAATGTTAAAAAAAAAAAAGAATTAATTTCCAAAGTATACAAGCATCTCATGCAGCTCAATACCAGAAAAATAAACCCAGTCAAAATAATGGGCCAAAGATCTAACAGGCATTTCTCCAAGGAAGACATTAAGATAGATAATAAACACATAAAAAGATGCTCAACATCACTCATCATCAGAGAAATGAAAAATCAAAACCACTATGAGGTACCATCTCGTGCCAGTCAGAATGGCTGCCATCAAAAAAACCTACAAACAGCTTTTTTCGCAACAGGTTTGCCGCCAGGACACAGATGTCGTGAAAACCACTGTTAAACCTAAGCCAAATTGGGAAAGGAGAACACCCACATCAACATTGTTGTCATTGGGCACGTAGATTCAGGGAAGTCTACCACGACTGGCCATCTGATCTACAAATATGGCAGGATCGACAAGAGAACAATTGAAAAGTTCGAGAAGGAGGCTGCCGAGATGGGAAAGGGCTCCTTCAAATATGCCTGGGTCTTGGACAAACTTAAAGCTGAACATGAGCGTGGTATCACCATTGATATCTCCCTGTGGAAATTTGAGACCAGCAAGTACTATGTTATCGTCATTGATGCCCCAGGACACAGAGACTTCATCAAAAACATGATTACAGGCACATCCCAGGCTGACTGTGCTGTCCTGATTGTTGCTGCTGGTGTTGGTGAATTTGAAGCCGGTATCTCCAAGAACGGGCAGACCCATGAGCATGCCCTTCTGGCTTACACCCTGGGTGTGAAACAACTAATTGTTGGCATTAACAAAATGGATTCCACTGAGCCACCCTATAGCCAGAAGAGATACGAAGAAATTGTTAAGGAAGTCAGCACCTACATTAAGAAAATTGGCTACAACCCTGACACAGTAGCATTTGTGCCAATTTCTGGCTGGAATGGTGACAACACGCTGGAGCCAAGTGCTAATATGCCATGGTTCAAGGGATGGAAAGTCACCAGTAAGGACGGCAACGCCAGTGGAACCACCCTGCTTGAAGCTCTGGATTGCATTCTGCCACCAACTCGCCCAACTGACAAACCCTTGCGTTTTCCTCTCCAGGATGTCTATAAAATTGGTGGTATTGGTACTGTCCCTGTGGGTCGTGTGGAGACTGGTGTTCTCAAACCTGGCATGGTGGTCACCTTTGCTCCAGTCAATGTAACAACTGAAGTGAAGTCTGTAGAAATGCACCATGAAGCACTGAGTGAAGCCCTTCCTGGGGACAATGTGGGCTTCAATGTCAAGAATGTGTCTGTCAAAGATGTCCGTCGTGGCAATGTGGCTGGTGACAGCAAAAATGATTCACCCATGGAAGCTGCTGGCTTCACAGCTCAGGTGATTATTTTGAACCATCCAGGCCAAATCAGTGCTGGATATGCACCTGTGCTGGATTGTCACACAGCTCACATTGCTTGCAAGTTTGCTGAGCTGAAGGAGAAGATTGATCGTCGTTCTGGGAAAAAGCTGGAAGATGGCCCTAAATTCTTGAAATCCGGTGACGCTGCCATTGTTGATATGGTTCCTGGCAAGCCCATGTATGTCGAG
Organism: Bos grunniens; assembly: GCF_055505025.1. NCBI lineage: Eukaryota > Metazoa > Chordata > Mammalia > Artiodactyla > Bovidae > Bos > Bos grunniens. The sequence continues at coordinate 1,115,661 of NC_141176.1, read as the reverse complement.
AGCTTCTCTGATTATCCTCCCCTGGGCCGTTTTGCTGTGCGTGACATGAGACAGACAGTCGCTGTGGGTGTCTTCAAAGCAGTGGACAAGAAGGCAGCTGGAGCTGGCAAGGTCACCAAGTCTGCCCAGAAAGCTCAGAAGGCTAAATGAATATTATCCCCAATACCTGCCACCCCAGTCTTAATCAGTGGTGGAAGAATGGTCTCAGAACTGTTTGTCTCAATTGGCCACTTAAGTTTAATAGTAAAAGACTGGTTAATGATAACAATGCATCATAAAACCTTCAGAAGGAAAGGAGAATGTTTTTGTGGACCATGTTTTGTGTGTGGCAGTTTAAGTTATTAGTTTTTAAAATCAGTACTTTTTAATGAAAACAACTTGACCAAAAATCTGTCACAGAATTTGAGACCCATTAAAAAAAGTTTAATGAGAAGAAAAAAAAATCTACAAACAATAAATGCTGGAGAGGGTGTGGAGAAAAGGTAACCCTCTTACACTATTGGTAGGAATACAAACTAGTACAGCCACTATGGAGAACAGTGTGAAGATTCCTTAAAAACCTGGAAATAGAACTTCCATACGACCCAACAATCCCACTGCTGGGCACACACACTAAGGAAACCAGAATTGAAAGAGACACATGTACACCAATGTTCATTGCAGCACTGTTTACAGTAGCTAGGATATAGAAGCAACCTAGTTGTCCATTGGTACACAAAAGAATAAGGAATTGTGGTATATATAAACAATGGAGTATTACTCAGCTTATATAAAAATGAATGCATTTGTGTTAGTTCTAATTAGGTGGATGAAACTGGTGCCTATTATACAAAGTAAGCCAGAAAGGGAAACATCAATGTAGTATATTGACACATATATATGAGATTTAGAAAGACCATATTTACAACCTTATAAATGACAGCAAAAGAGACACAGATGTAAAGAACAAATTTTGGACTCTGTGGGAGGAAGTGAGGGTGGGATAATTTGAGAAAATAGCACTGAAACATGTGTATTACCATATGTAAAAATAGATGACCAGTTCAATTCATGAAGTATGGTACTCAAAGCTGGTGCTCTGGGACAACCCAGAGGGATCGAGGGGGAAGGGATGTGGGAGGGGTTTCAGGATGGGGGGAAACATGTACACCATGGCTGATTTATGTCAATGTATGGCAAAAAACCATCACAATATTGTAAAGTATTTATCCTCCAATTAAAATAAATTAATTAATTATATAAAAAAAAGAAGTTAAACAGATTTGGGGATTTCTAGATTAACTTCCTATGAACATATCTATATTTCCTTATAATACTAATGATTCATATTTTAAATAATTAATTTTTACTAGTGAACTATAAAAATATTTTAGAGTCCACTTACAGAGATATAATTCTGTATTTTGATCATATATAAAATCACACACTTTTGAAAGTGAAAGGAATCTTGGTATCATATAGATTTTAATCCAGCCCTAGTGTCTATTTGAAATCTGATTCTAAATTGAGTGAATCAGTATTGTGAAATGTTTAAGGAAAGCCAGTTATTTTTCTCCTAATTATATATATATATATATATATTTGGAGTGAAACATCAAGTATATAAAGGATCCATATTTATTTTTCACCTTCTATCCCCTCTTTCCTTTCTTGGGATATTAATCTTTATGCTAGCAGTTCCATCAGGGAATTTTTCAGATCAAAGAAGAGGTATTGGAATTTAGAGAAGTCCAATTTTATTTGTTAATAAGAAGGAGGTTGAAAGTAATGGTTAAAATTGGATTTTTAAACTAGCAGTGTATATAATTTATTCCATCATGCCAGTTTCCCATTTGCCTTCTCTTTATTGCAGGTAATTGAGAATTAGTCATGTTTGTTATTTTTAGCACTCCATTTTTTGTCAGAAATGGAAACAAAATTACAAAAGGAGGTAAAGAAAAACTATCAAAAATATTAAAAAAAAAACAAAACCCAACATTTCTGATTCAGGAAACCTTGGAAAATAATTGTTAAGATGCTATTTGTTTTATCATCAATGCTTGATTTTGAGGAACTGAATTTTTAAAGCTTAGGGATAGCACATGTTACTTATTTTTTTTCTTCCTTAACCCTGAAATTCTGCCTATTAACACAAACTATGTTTTTCAGAAAGCAAAATATTCTAGATGCATTTAAAACTTTGATAATCAGTAAGTTAAGGTTAGTCTGGGAAAAATGAGAAAAAAAAAAAAAAAAGACAGTTTTATACTCCAAAGTACCTTCAAAATGAATAGAACTTCTAATGCTATTTCTTTGTAATGATTTAAATTCACATACAGGGTGTTCACCTGAAGGGCATTTTAAGTTTGAGTTATAATGCATTAGTCATCCTTGAAAACCCAGGCAATTCATATACACAAATACAGAATTCCCTAAACATAATTTTTGTTCACATCTCATTTATATATGCTTGTGGGAATTATTCCTTGTAAAAATGCAGATTATCAAATTCTTGACTAACAAAAGAAATCACCCTGTCATTTTATACTGAAAGATGTCAATGCAAAGTACTGTTTTATTTTGTTTTTTCAAAATACAGGTTTGACTTTTAATTTCAAATACTTAGTGATGCTAGGATTCATATTTCCATAATGAGAAGAAGAAAAAAAAAAGTTAAATTTTAAGCTTCACTATGCCAGTTAACTTCCCAGGTGACCCTAGTGGTAAAGAACCTGTCTGTCATTGCAGGAGATATAAGAATATTCTTGCCTGGAAATCCCAAGGACAGAGGAGCCTGGCAGGCTACAGTTCATGAGGTCACAACAGTGGAACACAACTGAAGTGACTTATCATGATCACAATAAACTGTGGAAAAGTCTGAAAGAGATGGGAATACCAGACCACCTGATCTGACTCTTGAGAAATTTGTGTGCAGGTCAGGAAGCAACAGTTAGAACTGGACATGGAACAACAGACTGGTTCCAAATAGGAAAAGGAGTACATCAAGGCTGTATATTTTCACCCTTCTTTTTTAACTTATATGCAGAGTACATCATGAGAAATTCTGGACTGGAAGAAGCACAAGCTGGAATTAAGATTGCAGGGAGAAATATCAATAACCTCAGATATGCAGATGGCACCATCCTTACGGCAGAAAGTGAAGAAGAACTAAAAAGCCTCTTGATGAAAGTGAAAATGGAGAGTGAAAAAGTTGGCTTAAAGCTCAATATTCAGAAAATGAAGATCATGGCATCTGGTCCCATCACTTCATGGCAAATAGATGCGGAAACAGTGGAAACAGTGTCAGACTTTATTTTTGGGGGCTCCAAAATCACTGCAGATGGTGACTGCAGCCATGAAATTAAAAGACACTTACTCCTTGGAAAGAGAGTTATGACCAACCTAGATAGCATATTCAAAAGCAGAGACATTACTTTGCCAACAAAGGTCCATCTAGTCAAGGCTATGGTTTTTCCTGTGGTCATGTATGGATGTGAGAGTTGGACTGTGAAGAAGGCTGAGCACTGAAGAATTGATGCTTTTGAACTGTGGTGTTGGAGAAGACTCTTGAGAGTCCCTTGGACTGCAAGGAGATCCAACCAGTCCATTCTGAAGGAGATCAGCCCTGGGATTTCTTTGGAAGGAATGATGCTAAAGCTGAAACTCCAGTACTTTGGCCACCTCATGGGAAGAGTTGACTCCTTGGAAAAGACTCTGATGCTGGGAGGGATTGGGGGCAGGAGGAGAAGGGGACGACAGAGGATGAGATGACTGGATGGCATCACTGACTCGATGGACGTGAGTCTGGGTGAACTCCGGGAGTTGGTGATGGACAGGGAGACCTGGCGTGCTGCGATTCATGGGGTCACAAAGAGTTGGACACGACTGAGCGACTGAACTGAACTGAACTGTACTGAACAAGCATGCAAGCCAGTTTTTTTATTATCCATATAATAAACATTTCCTATTTTAAAATGAGTTTCCAACATCCTAGAAAGTTTAACATGTCTACAAAGTTGTTTACATATTACCACAGAAACCAGAATCCCATTTAAAAAATTATATGCTTATGAAAAGGGCTTCCCTGGTGGCTCAGTCAGTAAACATTCTGCCTGCAATGCAGGAGAACATGGGTCGGGAAGATTCCCTGGCGAAGAGAATGACAGCCCACTCCAGTATTCTTGTCTGGATAATTCCTGGACAGAGGACACTGACAGGGCGACAGTCCATAGAAATGAAAGTTGCTTAGTCATGTCCAACTCTTTGTAACCCCATGGACTATACAGTCCCTGGAATTCTTCAGGCCAGAATACTGGAGTGGGGTAGCTGTTCTCTTCTCCAAGGGATCTTTCCAACCCAGGGATCAAACCTAGGTCTTCCACATGGCAGGTGGACTCTTTACCAGCTGTGCCACCAGGGAAGCCCAAGAACACTGGAGTGGGTAGCCTATCCCTTCTCCAATGGATCTTCCTGACCCAGGAATCGAATTGGTGTCTCCTGCGTTTCAGGTGGATTCTTACCAGCTGAGGTACCGGGAAAGCCCATGGGACTGCAAAGAGTCCGACAGGCCTGAGTGACTGACACTTTTACTTTCATACTTAGAAAAATAATGGCAAAGCTCTATGACCTAGTGCTGTTCGCTTTTAAATGAATTAACCATATAATAATCCTGTATCATTATTATTGAAAATATAAAGAAATTGTGAATAAATAACTTTAAAGAGCAATGTCTATTACTCACAGACATCCACAAGAATTTAAAAATAATTTGGCAATATATCTAGGGGCACTAAATACCAACTTTTTGTTCATTCTACTTTTGAAGTTTTATCTTAAAGCCAAAAGGATTTTTTTTAAACTTCCTAATTTTTTTCATCATACTTACTTAAATCCTTTAGAAGGCATAGAAATTTGTAAGAATTCAACTGGAAACTTAATCATTTAGATAGGAAACATGGAAAATAATCTGATCATATCAATGATTTTTAAATGTTCAAATTTATGATTAATGATTATAAAAAGTTAATGTGTATAAATTTTATGAAGAAATTAACAAGGGTTATGGATGCTAAGGAATAAGATTTGGAGGATTAAGTGGTATATGTATCACAAATGAATTATAATAGAGCAGAGGGAAGAAGTTTTAAATTCAGAGATACTTTACTTGCCTATGAAGATATCAACAGAAATTAATTTCCCTTATTTATTTCATGACTTTTATTTCTACCTAATTCTCAGCCTCAGCTTTCCCTACCACTTCACTGTGTGACTCAATAATATTCCCACAACAGTACAGAAATATTGGACATATTTAGAGAGTCATGTGCTCTTGAGGAGAAGGAGCTGATTATACCTTCCCTCCCTCAAATTTAAAATTAATTCCCACTCATGAATATTAATTTTTTTTCTTTTTTGTAGAAAAGGTTTTACCAGGTTAAAATCAAGACAAATATTTTGACAGTACCAGTTTATCTCTGGAGAAAACAGGATGGCACATTCAAAATGGGTATATTTTTAAACATTGCATGACAGTCACAACCCTCTGGATTTGGAATTCTCTTTAATCCCTTTTCCCATGACTTCAGGACCTACAAACGTTCTTTTTTTTTTTTTTTTGGACTACATCTTTCTCTGATCTTAAAGACCTTTTTGAACTTTCATTGGGTATTTGATGACTGGGGTATTGTATTTTGGAATTTTGATGTTCCTTTTGCAGAAACTACCATTTCCAAATTGTTTCATGTATTTGATTGAGAACTCTGAAATTTTCATTTGTAAATTACAGAATTCATTTCTTCCTGAAGAATCAGCAAGAAGGAAGATCCTGAAAGTATTGTTTTTTCAGGATGCATGAAAAAATAATGGTGATTGTTGACAAGCCAGTAAGTAGATCCTGTGGTCTCTTCGGATTCAATTTTACTTTTCTCTCTTCCATGATTCAAAGGAGAAACATTATTCTAGTGCTCCAACACTCTAGCTTACACTCAAGAAGTGCTTAATTTTATAAAACATAGTACTTATTTTGTTTCCCTGGAATATCAGAAGTTTTTTTTTTTTTTGGTCATTCATGGCTTGGTTTAGAATCACTTCTCTGGGAGCCTTCCTAAACCTTATGGTCTAATTAACACTCAGATTCTATCTTTCTGTCTTTATTGCTATTATTGCCTCATATTTTGTTACTCATTGTTCATTAATTTCTTCGTTTCATTCCTCCACTACAACACAAGATCCATGACCAAGAAACCAAGTCTCTCCTGTTCAGTCTTGCAAAATAATAGTGACTAGCATAAAGAAAACTCTAAGGAAATGATAGTTGAATGGCAGACTGAATATTGATAAACGAAGTTCTCTAAAATTACTGATGTTAGATATTTCTAATGTACTAGTAAATAAATTTTTTTTATTGAAAACATAGAATTACATATACTTCTACATCATTTTACTTACATATTTTACATATACTTTTATTGTATATTTTATTTTACATATACATTTACTGTACAGTCCAAGGGGTTGCAAAGAGTCAGACATGACTAAGTGACTTTCATTTTCACTACATCATTTTAGAAAGGATGTGAAGTATTAAAATTCCAACTCTAAAAATATTCCAAATGTAGCTAATTTGTTTAAAAATATTATTGCTTAGTTGATTTTGAATTTTTATTTCTAAGCATCATTGCTCTGCTTACAAGCTGGTAAAACTGAAAACATTTATTTGTTCTTTTAATTACATTTTAATTTAAAAGTACATATATTCTTAATGACCTTGGAAATAACTATCTCAATCATCTTGGCTATTCATTGTGCCCAAAAGTTTTCTATTTCTTCCACTGCTGCAAGAGTGTCTTTATGTTTGCACTCTGCTTGAACTAATACTTTTTTTATTGTCCAGAATCAGACATAGCATGTGACTATTACACCATACATAATTTTTCCACCAAAACATTTGAGAGTAACTTGGATTTATTTATGAGAGTTTATCAGTATCCTAGACTTTTACAGTAACTAACCTTAAGCCAAATACCAGAAACATGCACTAAGCTCTTATTTAAAATCTATTCATGGTGCATTTTAAATATTCATCAAAGACTTCTTAAGCATGCAGTCTTAGTATACTGAAAATAGATTTTGTAAAACATGGATATCAGATATTAATATTGGGCATTCATACAAAGACAGATTTTGTTAACTTATCATAAAAAGGACCAATGATAATGATCAAATATATGTTTTTTATTAGCCCAGGTTTTTTTTTTTTTTTTTTTGTATGAAATCCCTATAGTTTAGCTCTTTAGTTTTATTACTTTGTTTTCATTTTTAAACATTTGAGTCATGTTTCTGATTGAATGAAGGTTGTTCATTAATATAGAAACTTCTGACATTTGTTTTATCTCTCCAATATAATATATTTATATAAATGTATTTAAAATATATTATGAAACTTCTGAAATTATAAATTTAAGAAACAAGTATCTGCCTGCCTTTGGGCATTGCTGCATCAGAATAGATTTATTTTGACATTTTTTGGTTCTGCACTAGTGGAATTTTGCCATCGAGAGACATTTGGCAACATCTGGAGATGTTTTGGTTGCCACAACTGGGTTGTGCTCATGGTATCTAGTTAGCAGAAGCCAAGGATGTACTAAACATCCTATAATGCACAGAACAGTCTCTGAATCAAATAGTGTTGTGATCCAAAGTGGAAATGCTGCTGAAACTGAGAAAAAATAGTTTATAGAAATAAAGTTTTCAGAATTTACTTAATAGTAAACTTTAAACTCTGCTTTTAATACTATAGATAAAACTTATACTTACTTAGTGCATATAAAATTCTTCAAAAATACTACAGCACTGAAATATATCTTCTCGTCTCCGGCCCTATCAGCCTGAAGGCGCCTGATCTGGTCTGAAATATATCTTCTCATATAGATGGCTAATAAACACATGAAAAATGATGACCATCACTCATTATTAGAGAAATGCAAATCAAAATTACAATGAGGTATCACCTCACAACAGTTAGAATGGCTATCATGAACAAACTACAAATGAATAATGCTGGAAAGCATGTGGAGAAAAGGGAACCTTCTTGCATTATTGGTGGGAATGTAAATTAATACAGCCATTATGGAGAACAGTATGGAGAATTCTTTAAAAACTGGGAATAAAAATATCATATGATACATTGATCCCATTACTGGGCATATACCCTGAGGAAATCATAATTCAAAAAGACACATGTACCACAAAATTCACTGCAGCTCTACTTAGAGAAGAAAGACATGGAAGCGACTTAAATGTCTATTGACAAATGAATGGATAAAGAAGTTGTGGACATATATACAATGGACTATAACTCAGCCATAAAAAGTTTGAATTTGAGTCAGTTGAAATGAGGTGGATGAACTTAGAGCCTGTACAGAGTGAAGTAAGTCAGAAAGAGAAAAACACATATTGTCTATTAACACATATGTATGGAATCTAGAAAAATGGTACTGATGAACCTATTTGCAGGGCAGGAATAGACATGCAGACATAGTGAACAGACTTGTGGACACAGTAGAGGAAGAACAGGGTGGGACTAATTGAGAAAGTAGCATTGAAATATATACATTACCATGTAAAATAGCTAGCTGGTGGGAATTTGCTGTATAATACAGGAAGCTCAACCCAGTGCTCTGTGATGACCTAGAGGGGTGAAATTGGGTAGCGGGGTGGAAGGAAGGTTCAAGAGGGAGGGGACATAAGTCACTTATGGCTGATTCATGGTGTTATATGGCAGAAACCAACACAACATTGTAAAGCAATTATTCTCCAATTATTTTTTTAAATTAAAAAAAAAAAAAAATCTTCTCCTTAGAAGAAAATGTGAATAATAGGGAAAATAAAAACTGGAGCCCTAGCTAAGAGAAGAAGAGTTTGTGTAGGTTTTTCTAGGCCATTCTATGAGATTTGATTTTTACTTTGCATGAAATAAGGAACATTATATGATATAGAGCAGAGGAGAAGCATATTTACCTACCGTTTTAGCAGAATAGTTTGACTTCTATGATAGAATTCTAAAGATACTCTCCAAGTTTCCCTTCTCCTAGCTATTCAGTTAAACACCAATCTAAGTTCTTCTATGTAGGAACTTAGAAAATGTAATTAAAATCATAGGCCTTAAGCTAGTAAGATCATTATGGAATACTTGGAGAGGTGCAACCTAAACACTTGAAATCTTAAAGCAGAGAAATTTATCTGTCTGGTGTTAGTCAGAGGGGTGTGGCAGAAGAAGGATCCAGAAATGAATTCTAAGTGTGAGAAAGATGCCACCCATCATTGCTAGCTTTGAAGATGGAAGAAGAGGACAACATGCCAAAGAATGTGGGCAATTCTAGAAGACAAGAACCACACTCAACCAAAAGCTAGCAAGAAAACTGGAATCTTAGACCTACACTGCATACAACTAAATTCTGTCAACAAACTCAACCGTCTTGGAAGCTTTTCCCTTAGAGCCTCTAAAAAGAACATAGCCCTGCTAACATCTTGATTTGGCATAAACAGAGAACCAACTGAGCCATACTGTACCTGAAATTCAGACCCATAGAAAATCTAACTGGTGCTGATTTAAGTGATTCATTTTGTGATAATTTGTTTCAACTGCAATAGTAAACTATTACTGTGGTGAGAATTCTAGACTATAGGAAATGAAGGGTAGAAATAGAAGCATTCAGAGAGTCCTTTCTATAACCTGGAGAGAAATCTGGAATAACGCAGGAGGGGTGGAAATGATGAGTAGTGGTTGGATTCTGGACATGTCTTGAAGATAAAGTCAATATGATTTTCTAACAAACTGGTAGTTGGTATGAGGGGAAATAAACAATATGAGGGTAATAGCAGAAGTGTTAACTATTCCCAACTAGAGGTGAGGTTGTCATGAACTAAACTGGATGCAACTGAGCAGATTTTGAAGGACATATTAGAAAATTGGTTTTGAATGTTTGCATTCTTTACCAGCAGAGCCACCAGGGAAGCCAACTTTGAATGAATTGAGTTTCTGATTCTTATTAGTCATCCAATTGGAGATATTGAGTAGGTAGTTGAAATCTCAGGTTCAAGAGGTAGTTCTTGACTGAAGAGATATTACTGTCAGTATATAGATGATATACAAAGCCATTAGTTAACCAAGGAAGTGAGTACTGTATAGAAAAAAGGAAAGGCCTAAGGAGTGAACCTTGGGACTTGCCAACATTTAGAAGTCATGAAGATGAAGCCACCACTGTGCTGAGAGGGGAAAAAAAAAACAACAAACAAACACAAGAGGAAGTCTCATAAAAACAGTGTTGTGCTGTGATAATTAAAAAAAAAAAACAACTTTGTTAATAGTTTAACATTTTTCTAAGAAGATGCATAATGCATACATATTAGAAAAAATAGAGATAAATACAGTAATACTCATTGAGAGTCATCTATTCCTACATAGAAAAATAAGGCACAGTTACTTCTTTTACTCAAAGAAAATACACTTTTATGAATTTTTTCTCATTTCTTTTTTTTTTTAGATTCACACTGACAATTTCTTTTATTATTATTATTATTATTTTATTTTTTAACTTTACAATATTGTATTGGTTCATTTGAAAGTACAAACATTTGAAATATTGCTTAGGCCACTGGAGGGGTGGGGGTAGGATTTTAAGTTTCATAGTTTAATGAGCTTCAAAAATTATCTACTTTTTTTATTTTAATAACCCAAGATGTTGAGTCCTGATTTGTCTCCATTAATGTGAAATCCTGATATCCTGCCAAGTCAGAGCAAAGTTACTAGATATTATCAAAAGAAACTTGAAGATTTATAGTAAATGCTAGTCTTTTCGCTCAACAAAGCTGTGTTAAATCTGGCTCCTCTTGCCTGTTTCTGTTATCCATCCTTACCACATTAAGAGTGATTATTGTTTCTCTTAATGAAGATTAATATTTTATTTTTACTCTTCAGTATTAGGGATAGCACTTATTTGACACATGTACCCCCTCAACCTTTTCCACTATATTTGCTCATGGGTCATTTCACACTTTCTCAGCTGATTCGGGACATTACATCAGAATCCTTCTTAGCTCAGCATTCAAGGCAGTACTGTCAAAGGAGAGGTACGATGACTTGAGATTAAACCATTTGCCATCCCTATTGTTTTAGTGTCTCTTGAATAATACACCAAGGGTATAAAACATAAATAATTCTTCCCTATATATTGCCCAATAATTTGGCATAAAAATTGTTTATCTCTAAACAGTAGAGGTCTTCTTCAGTGATTATGAACAACTTATTTCAATATTACATACTTCATCCCCTCCCACACTTTACTAGTCAGAATACATTTCTTTTCCTCTTTATTAAAAATATATATACATTTTAAGAGGCACCATGTACAGTTTCAGGGAACATTATTGCCTCACCTTTTTTTTTAATCTCTGTATTTTTATTTTTGTTTTTTTACAAATCCAAGATTTTGTTTTTCTTTTAAGTTTACAATATTGTATTGGTTTTTGCCACATATCAACATGAATCCACCACAGGTATATACGTGTTCCCCATCCTGAACCCTCCTCCCTCCTCCCTCCCTGTACCATCCCTCTGGGTCATCCCAGTGCACCAGCCCGAAGCATCCAGAATCGTGCATCGAACCTGGACTGGCGACTCATTTCATATATGATATTATACATGTTTCAATGCCATTCTCCCAAATCATCCCACCGTATCCCCCTCCCACAGAGTACAAAAGACTATTCTATACATCAGTTTCTCTTTAATAGTCATATAGACTTATATATTTATCTTTGTTTACCTTGTGATCATGAAGAGAAATGTGTTTTAGACTTCATGGAAATGAGCACACATCTGGAGGAAATGCTGCATGGAAAATAGAGAGGAAAGTTCCATAAATCCAAATGGGTAATGACAGATTGTTACAACTCCAAAACAGTCAATGATGGGTTAAAGGACCATTCACTGAAAATGCATCCCTAAGTTGAAGAGGGTAACAAAACTGATTTAGAAAGAAAAATAAATAATGGAGCAAATGCAGAGAATTTCATAAAATTAAGTGGGAAGGCATTTTAACGTGGACCTGAGCCTCCAACTGTATATCCTTTCCCTTTTCACAAAAGACAACAAATTTTGCCATGTAAGCTCTGGAGACCTTAAATCCTGTTGAAAAAAAAAAAAAATTAAGCACAAGGCCTAAATTGTGGTTCATCCCGTTCATGAAAAAGAGAACAGCAAAGAAAGAGCAAAAGTGCTCAGGCTACTGCAAGGAAAGCAGATGACCACAGCACCAGTGACACACAAAAGTGATTCCTTCATCAGAGGGGACTCGTCAGCTGGTCGAGAACTGCAGCACTGTCAGGACACCTACAGAACACCCAAGGTTCCATAAGCCACCAAAAGGCAAATCACATTTCCCCTTCAGCATATGAGCAATTTATTTTCATGTTGACATCTGTTAAAAATTCACAGAATAACTGCCTTGTTTCTTTTGGGCAGTTCAACAAAAGATGCTTTCCTCCTAATTCCCCTCAAAGAGTTGAACACTCATGTGTTTATTCTCAAAATAGCCATACAATTGAGAGTTAGTGAAATGAGATCAAGAGATAGTTTTGGTAAGACATCAGCCTCTGAGATGTTCAATGAAGATGGCTTCTCCAGTCTTATTGATCAACTCATAGAAGTGCTTGGATTGGTGGCAATGTTGCTCTGGTTGGGGTAAGTTGTAAATGAAGCCTTACAACCATGTCAGTCTGAACCTATCACTTCTTGTGGTTGGAAAACTCAATTCAGTCAGCTATGTCTCCTGGATCCAATACTGTCTATTGCCTTTTACAATTTCATATTACCCCACATATGCCACTCAGAATAACTATGCACATGGTATTAAATCAACAGATGATACGTTGCAACTATGCAATGATGATCAATCTGTAGGCATGCATTCTTGTTTGTCTACAAGACCAAGTGGGCATCATGCCTGGAACACCTGACTATGACAACCACAGTATTCTATCAGTAGTGAATAGTCACCTTCTCACAGTTCATTGGTACCAATAGTACCAATGTAAATTGGTATACTCGGGCATATGAATGTAAATTCATATACTGGGGCAGACTGACACACAAAATTCACAGGTTCACACACACACATACACAACTACTTATGTCCTCCCACATGTGCCATTTGTTTTTACCTTGATATCTCCTTACTCTGGAAGGTCTTGAAATGTTTTATTTTCCATCCCATATCATCCAAATGACAAAAAGCAATATTCTGCCTTTAGGGATGAGGTGGCTGTCAGGATCGTTGGAGCCAGGCTGGTTATTCCTTGAAAGTGAAAGTATGTTGCTAAGTTATGTCTAACTCTTTGAGACACCATGGATAGCAGCCTGCCAGACTCCTCTGTCCATGGGATTTCCTAGGCAGGAATACTGGAGTGGGTTGCCATTTCCTTTTCCAGGTTATCTTCTCCACCCAGGAATCAAGCCTGGATCTCCTGCACTGCAAGTGGATTCTGAGCCACCAAGGAAGATCAGTTATTCCTTAGAAGAAATAATTGTCACAATCATTTTCTCAGAGAGCTGTTATTTCTCTTCTGTGCCATGTGTCTGAGCTTTCACTGAAGTCTGTTAATACTGTATGGACTTTTCAATTGTTTGTATTGTTTTGGCCATTTTGGCATCCAGAGAATAAGATCCCTGAAGGTCAGTAAACATGGAACAATATCTATCTAATGGTGCTTAGTAAATATTCCTTAAAAGGGTCAAGCTGTTAAATAAGCAACACTTTTTTATTATAGTAGGAAAATGGTAAAGAATCAAAGACCCCCACTAATTTTCTCTCGACTGAAGCCTCAAACCCCTTTGGCACATTGGTTGATTTTTTGCTGAATCTGAGTCCAATAGACATATAATGAATCTTTAAGGTTGGTTTAGCTAATAATTTAGCTAATAAGAAAACTGGAAAGTTTGAGAAATAAGATAAATCAAGGCTTTTATAGAAATTTTATAAAATATATTTTTTAATAAGAGTCTCTTTTTGTTTATTATTAAAGACAAAGCAATTCTCTATAAATCAAGCTAGGCAAAAGCTTATTTAATTTGGTACTCTTGGAAGTTAACCAAACTAATTCATAAGTGTCATTCATTCTTTTTGTTAATTCATCTCACTGACAGGCTTTGAAAAGAATGTAGAGACATTTCATAATCGGGTCATCTGTGGGCCATACTTAGCACTAATTGGAAAGATGGCTCACTGTAAATGAGATATTAAAATATAGAGAAGAGCCTCTTATTTCAAGACATTCTGATTTATTTCTCTTAGTTGTGCCTTGCTGATAGTACCAACATTTTGCCATTCAGTGCAGAAGTCAATGGCAGTCAAAATAGCAATGGCACCCTCAGTTTCATGTAGATTTCTCTTTTATTATTTCAGAGGAAAGGAATGCAGATAACTACTGTGATGAGACTCAAAATGAGACAGAATTTATTATACAGGGAAAATACAAGTACAGAAGTTGTGGACAGCTTTATGATGGCTATTTTCTAGTTTGAAGATAATGAAAGCTTTCCTTAACCAAAGGCTGAATGATTTTAGTCTACACACAAACTTTAACACACTTCAATAGCAGATGTGGGATATATTTGACCATTGAATCTTCCAGTCATGATTTACTTTGCTTGCCTATTTGGCTGAAAATGAGATATGCCCTGAAAGAATCCTCCTTAAGTAATGATGCTTTTTATAAAATATTCATTGGTTTAATTAAAGTAACTGTATATCTCCTGGATTCATTTAGATAAATTATTGTGCATTATTATCAAATTATTATTATTGAGCATTTAAAGCTGTCAGAACAATTGGCTTGATTCATTCATTCATACAAAAACATTTATTGCATGCCTACTATGTGCTCCTATTCTGAGGGTTATATAAGACCAAAAGAATTTCCCCTCTTGGAGTATGCGTACATTGTAATCTGTAAATACAGAAAATCAGTGGAAAGAAATAAATAAACTTTTGAAGTGCTTCAGTTCAGTTCAGTTCAGTTCAGTTGCTCAGTCATGTCCAACTCTTTGCGAGCCCATGAATTGCAGCACGCCAGGCCTCCCTGTCCATCACCAACTCCTGGAGTTCACTCAGACTCACATCCATTGAGTCAGTGATGCCATCCAGCCATCTCATCCTCTGTCGTCCCCTTCTCCTCATGCCCCCAATCCCTCCCAGCATCAGAGTCTTTTCCAAGGAGTCAACTCTTCACATCAGGTGGCCAAAGTACTGGAGTTTCAGCTTTACCATTATTCCTTCCAAAGAAATCCCGGGGCTGATCTCCTTCTGAATGGACTGGTTGGATCTCCTTGCAGTCCAAGGGACTCTCAAGAGTCTTCTCCAACATCACAGTTCAAAAGCATCAATTCTTCAGTGCTTAGATGGTAATAAATAGTATGGAGAAAAATCAAGCAAAGAAAACACATAGAGATTCATGAAGGATATGTTTTTTTTTTTTTTAATTTTTGTATGGCATTTTATTAGACTTCTCTAATACAGATTATTTCTTTTTTCTTTTAAATTTATTTATTTGTAATTGAAGGATAATTTCTTTATAATATTGTGTTAGTTTCTGTCACATATCAACATGAATCAATGGTAGGTGTGTATATGTCATCTTCCTCTTAAGCCTTTCTCCCATCTCCCACCCCACCCCACACCTCTAGGTTGCCACAGACCACCAGATTTGAGCTCCCTGCATCATACAGAAAATTTCCACTGACTATCTAACTTTATATGACTATATATATCTAACTTTATATGACTATCTATCTATCTACCATATATGGTAATATATATGTTTCAGTGCTACTCTTTTAATTCATCCCACACCTCCCTTCCCCTGCAGAGTCCACAAGTCTGTTCTTGGTGTTTGTCTCTCTATTGCTGCCCTTCAGATAGATTTATCAGTACTATCTTTTCAAATTCCATATATACGCATTACTATATGATATTTATTTTTCTCTTTCTGACTTATTTCACTCTGTATAATAGACTTTAGATTCATCCACCTCATTAGAACTGAATCAAATGTGTTTCATTTTATATCTGAATAATACTTTAGTGTGTATGCATACCACAACTTCTTTATCCATTTACCTGTGGATGGACATCTAGGTTGCTCCCACATCCTAGCTATTGCAAATAGTGATGCAATGAACACTGGGGTACATGAGTCTCTTTCAGTTATGGTTTCCTCAGGGTATATGCCCAGTAATGGGATTATTGGGTCATATGGTAATTTTATTCCTAATTTTTAAAGAATCTCCATACTGCTCTCCATAGTGGCTGTATCAATTTGCATTCCCACTAACAGTGCAAGAGGGTTCCCTTTTCTTCACTCTCTCTCCAGCATTTATTATTTTTAGGTGACTCAGTGGTAAAGAATATGCCTGCCAATGCAGGAGGATATGCTTTTTTAATAAGGAGGTCATGGAATGTATCACTGAGAAGCTTTCATTTAAGTGAATTCCTTACAGTTGATAACTAAGTGGCATCTAAGTAAAGAGTACAGCACTGGGTGCAAAGGCTCTCATCTGGGATATGTATGATAGTTTGGATACTGGTAAGGAGCCTGGAAAAGGTCAGTTTTCATTCCAATCCCAAAGAAAGGCAATGCCAAAGAATGCTCAAACTACCACACAATTGCACTCATCTCACATGCTAGTAAAGTAATGCTCAAAATTCTCCAAGCCAGGCTTCAGCAATATGTGAACCATGAACTTCCTGATGTTCAAGCTGGTTTTTGAAAAGGCAGAGGAACCTGAGATTGAATTTCCAACATCTGCTGGATCATGGAAAAAGCAAGAGAGTTCCAGAAAAGCATCTATTTCTGCTTTATTGACTATGCCAATGCCTTTGACTGTGTGGATCACAATAAACGGTGGAAAATTCTGAAAGAGATGGGAATACCAGACACCTGACCTGCTTCTTGAGAAATCTGTATGCAGGTCAGGAAGCAACAGTTAGAACTGGACATGGAAAAACAGACTGATTCCAAATAGGAAAAGGAGTATGTAAAGGCTGTATATTGTCACCCTGCTTATTTAACTTTTATGCAGAGTACATCATGAGAAACGCTGGACTGGAAGAAGCGCAAGCTGGAATCAAGATTGCCGGGAGAAATATCAATAACCTCAGATATGCAGATGGCACCACCCTTATGGCAGAAAGTGAAGAGGAACTCAAAAGCCTCTTGATGAAAGTGAAAGGGGAGAGTGAAAAAGTTGGCTTAAAGCTCAACATTCAGAAAATGAAGATCATGGCATCCGGTCCCATCACTTCTTGGGAAATAGATGGGGAAACAGTGGAAACAGTGTCAGACTTTATTTTTTGGGGCTCCAAAATCATTGCAGATGGTGACTGCAGGCATGAAATTAAAAGACACTTACTCCTTGGAAGGAAAGTTATGACCAACCTAGATAGCATATTCAAAAGCAGAGACATTACTTTGCCAACAAAGGTACGTGTAGTCAAGGCTATGGTTTTTCCTGTGGTCATGTATGGATGAGAGAGTTGGACTGTGAAGAACGCTGAGCGCTGAAGAATTGATGCTTTTGAACTGTGGTGTTGGAGAAGACTCTTGAGAGTCCCTTGGACTGCAAGGAGATCCAACCAGTCCATTCTGAAGGATACCAGCCCTGGGATTTCTTTGGAAGGAATGATGGTAAAGCTGAAACTCCAGTACTTTGGCCACCTCATGCGAAGAGTTGACTCATTGGAAAAGACTCTGATGCTGGGAGAGATTGGGGGCATGAGGAGAAGGGGACGACAGAGGATGAGATGGCTGGATGGCATCACTGACTCAATGGACGGGAGTCTGAGTGAACTCCAGGAGTTGGTGATGGACAGGGAGGCCTGGCGTGCTGCGATTCATGGGCTCGCAAAGAGTCAAACACGACTGAGCCACTGAACTGAAATTGAACTGAAGGAGCCTGAAACGCTAGAGCAAAGTGAGCAGAATAGGATAGCAAAAGGTAAAGTTGAACGAGAAATGAAGATTCAAGCTTATTAGGCCCTGTAGGTCATAGTAATTACCGTAATTTACTCAGGGTTTTATGTGACATACTTGTAATTTGTTGAACATACATGTAGTTGGAGGAGGAAGCAGAAAGTCTTGTCTTCCATCCATATTTTACTTATTTTTTTCATGCAGCAAAAATATATTCACTATTTATAATGGTTCTATCAAGAACAAAGAAGACTTTTCTAGGACTCAGCTTACTTTCAGAATGTAAGTTACTTCTGTAAAAGCACAGAAAATTCCTCTTTTATAAAAAAATGAATTGAATTCCATGAGTCAACTGAGTCCCAGAAAAGGTGTCCTTGTTTATTATAAGTGGAGAATTCCCTGTTCATGTTAAGTGCAATACATTCAGTTCTGATAAGTCAGATTGACTGATCTGGAGAAAACAAAACTAACAAAAAAATCCCCTAAACTTTTGCTTCATTGGTGATTTTATAAGAAAAAATTATTTTTGACAAGGAGAAACAGTAGTATTACTCATCACATATTGAATTTTTATAAATATACTTAGAATAACTCTGACAGGTTATTTATGTAAAATTTCTCATTATTTTGGAAATATAATCAGCAGGGCTATAATATCCCATCTCAGAGAAAAGACAATGAGGAAAAGACAGTGAGTTTGTTCAGGAAGCAACAAATGGATTCCCTGGCAGTTTATTAGAAATTCCTCCAAGGGTACTCAGATGACTTTCAGAATTTATCATTAACGAAAAATTTGTTATTTTTGTCCTTTTTGAGGTGGAAGAGAATATAGTTATTCTCCATTTTGTAGACAGATTTCTATTCAGTACTTTGTTGCATCTATTAAGATATTAAGATTATGCTTTTTTGATTATTCTGTTTTTACAATGTCCTTGCTTTTAGCTCTTAAAATAACATTTTGCTTTGTTGAATAAACATAATGTGTAAAACTCCTTGGGCTTCTTTTATGGCTCAGATGGTAAAAAATACACCTGCAATGCGGGAGACCTGGGTTCAATCCCTGGGTTGGGAAGATGCCCTGGAGAAGGGAAAGCCTACCCACACCAATCTTCTGGCCTGGAGAATTCCATGGATTATATGGCTCATGGGGTAGCAAAGAGTTGGACATGACTGAGCGATTTTCACTTTCACTTATAGAGGGTACTAAAGAGGGGTGAAACACTCGGTGTATAATTTCTACCTTAGTTAATTTTAATTCCAAATGTCACATGTCACTTTGATTTGAAGATTATCTTTTATGAGATGCTTTGTATTTTTGAAAACTTCTCAACGAATTTTACTAGTGACTACAACCCTGTATCTAACATGCTGCTTTCCAAAGATATAAAAGCATTATTAAAAGCACTATTGGGAGCAATTTTCCAAAACTCTTAAGGGCATACTATTCCAATACTCACTGGAAGGACTGATGCTGAACCTGAAACTCCAATATTTTGGCCTCCTGATGTGAAGAACTGATTCATTAGAAAAGACCCTGATGCTGGGAAAGATTGAAGGCAGGAGGAGAAGAGGACGACAGAGGATGAGATAGTTGGATGGCATCACTGACTCGATGGACATGAGTTTTATCAAGCTCCGGGCATTGGTGATGGACAGGGAAGCCTGGCGTTCTGCAGTCCATGAGGTCGCAAAGAGTCGGACATGACTGAGCAATTGAACTGAACTAGGGGTATAGTGGGTTGTGCTACTGGGTATTTTCTGAAGCTATATTTTATAATTACTAGAACAAAAATTATTCTATTTTTCCCAAGTTCATATGGATATTCACATATCAATAGGAAGTCCTGAAACCATGCTAAAATTCAGTTTACAAAATATGATAGAAATGAGGTGTATGTGATTGTAACTCTTTTGAGGAAAATGAATTCTTTATTTCCACTGAGATGAATTTCTTAAAAAAGCAATATTTTTCATGTTTGTATTATTCTCATAAAACACAACAGAAAGGTGGTTTATTTTATGAACTATTTTTTCCTGATGTTATTTGAAATACCCATTGTTCACAGTGGTTAAATTCACTGTCAATTTTTACAATATTTTTTCTTCTCCAAATACTAATTTCCACCTCAGTCTTTTCCATTCAGAAAGTAGCATTGCCTTCACCCCAATGCTGTTCAAACTACCTATCCAAAGAACGTGCAAACTACCACACAATTGCACTAATCTCACATGCTAGTAATGATCAAAATTCCCCAAGCCAGGCTTCAACAGTGTGTGAACCATGAACTTGCAGATGTACAAGCTGGATTTAGAAACAGCAGAGGAACCCGAGATCAAATTGCCAACCTCTGTTGGATCATTGAAAAAGCAAGAGAGTTCCAGAAAAACATCTACTTCTGATTTATTGATTATGCCAAAGCCTTTGACTATGTGGATCACAACAAATTGGAAAATTCTTAAAGATTTGGGTATACCAGACCACCTGACCTGCCTGCTGAGAAACCTGCATGCAGATCAACAGTTAGAACAAGACATGGAATAGACTGGTTCCAAATTGGGAAAGGAGTATGTCAAGGCTGTATATTGTTGCCCTGCTTATTTAACTTATATGCAGAGTACATCATGCAAAATCCCAGGTTTTATGAAGCACAAGCTAGAATCAAGATGGCCGGCAGAAATAGCAATAACCTCAGATGTGCAGATGTCACTACCCTTATGGCAGAAAGTGAAGAACTAATAGAGCTTCTTGATGAAAGCGAAAGAGGAGAGTGAAAAAGTTTGCTTAAAATTCAACATTCAGAAAACTAAGATCATGGCATCTAGTTCCATCACTTCATGACAAATAGATAGGGAAACAATGGACAGTGACAGACTTCATTTTTGGGGGCTCCAAAGTCACTGCTGATGGTGACTGCAGCCATGAAATTAAAAGACATTTGCTCCTTAGAAGAAAAGTTATGACCAACCTAGACAACATATTAAAAAGCAGAGACATTACTTTGCCAACAACGGTCCATCTAGTCAAAGCTTTGGTTTTTCCAGTAGTCGTGTATGGATGTGAGAGTTTGACTATAAAGAAAGCTGAGCACCAAATAATTGCTTTTGAACTGTGGTGTTGGAGAAGACTCGTGAGAGTCCCTTGGACTTCAAGGAGATCCAACCAGTCCATCCTAAAGAAATCAGTCCTGAATATTCATTGGAAGGACTGATGCTGAAGCTGAAACTCCAATACTTTGGCCACCTGATGCGAAGAACTGACTCATTAGAAAAGCCCCTGATTCTGGGAAAAATTGAAAGCAGGAGGAGAAAGGGATGACAGAGGATGATATAGCTGGATGGCATCACCGATTCAATGGACATGTGTTTGAGTAAGTTCCAGGAGTAGGTGACAGATGGGGAGGCCTGGTGTGCTGCAGTCCATGGGGTCACTTAGAGTTGGACATGACTAAACTACTGAACTGAACTGAACTCACCCCAATGCTCAAGCAAAAAATGTGGAAGTCATCTTTATTTCCTCTACTTACTTTTATCTCCTTCAAATCAATCCATCAATATAGAGTTCACATTTTATATTGTAAATCCATCAATTTTTGTACATTGTTGGTACAGTTATCTTTTTCTGAACTCTGCCCTCTCTTAGCTAGACTACATCATGAAAATGTTAACTGTTACAGTCTAATTGTTTTTACTTCTTCTTCCACCTGCCCCTTAAACAAAACAAAACAAATGAACAATAACAATTTTAAAAAAAATCTTAAAAAACAAGAATCTTTTAAGTTTAATTAGGTCCCATTTGTTTATTTTTGCTTTTATTTCCAATATTCTGGGAGGTGGGTAATAGAGGGTCCTGCTGTGATGTATGTCGGAGAGTGTTTTGCCTATGTTCTCCTCTAGGAGTTTTATAGTTTCTGGTCTTACGTTTAGATCTTTAATCCATTTTGAGTTTATTTTTGTGTATGGTGTTAGAAAGTGGTCTAGTTTCATTCTCTTACAAGTGGTTGACCAGTTTTCCCAGCACCACTTATTAAAGAGATTGTCTTTAATCCATTGTGTACTCTTGCCTCCTTTGTCAAAGATAAGGTGTCCATATGTGCATGGATTTATCTCTGGGCTTTCTATTTTGTTCCAAAAAGGAAACTATTAGCAAGGTGAAAAGGCAACCCTCAGAATGGGAGAAAATAATAGCAAATGAAGCAACTGACAAACAACTAATCTCAAAAATATACAAGCAACAACTATAGCTCAACTCCAGAAAAATAAATGATCCAATCAAAAAATGGGCCAAAGAACTAAATAGACATTTCTCCAAAGAAGACATACAGATGGCTAACAAACACATGAAAAGATGCTCAACATCACTCATTATCAGAGAAATGCAAATCAAAACCACTATGAGGTACCATTTCATGCCAGTCAGAATGGCTGCGATGCAAAAGTCTACAAATAATAAATGCTGGAGAGGGTGTGGAGAAAAGGGAACCCTCTAACACTGCTGGTGGGAATGCAAACTAGTACAGCCACTATGGAGAACAGTGTGGAGATTCCTTAAAACTGGAAATAAAACTACCTTATGATCTAGCAATCCCACTGCTGGGCATACACACTGAGGAAACCTGAAGGGAAAGAGACACGTGTACCCCAATGTTCATCACAGCACAGTTTATAATAGCCAGGGCATGGAAGCAACCTAGATGTCCATCAGCAGATGAATGGATAAGAAAGCTGTGGTACATATACACAATGGAGTATTACTCAGCCATTAAAAAGAATACATTTGAATCAGTTCTAATGAGGTGATGAAACTGGAGCCTATTAATACAGAGTGAAGTAAGCCAGAAAGAAAAACACCAATACAGTATACTAATGCATATATATGGAATTTAGAAAGATGCTAACAATAACCCTGTGTATGAGACATCAAAAGAGACACTGATGTATAGAACAGTCTTATGGACTCTGTGGGAGAGGGAGAGGGTGGAAAGATTTGGGAGAATGGCATTGAAGTATGTATAATATCATGTATGAAATGAGTCACCAGTCCAGGTTCAATGCACGATACTGGATGCTTGGGGCTGGTGCACTGGCACGACCCAGAGGGATGGTATGGGGAGGGAGGAGGGAGGAGGGTTCAGGATGGGGAACACATGTATACCTGTGGCGGATTCATTTTGATATTTGGCAAAACTAACACAATATTTTAAAGTTTAAAAATAAAATAAAATTAAAAAAAAAAAAAAAACAAGAATCTTTTCTTCTACATATCAGTATTGGAGCAGATGATTTAATCCAAATAGTATAATTGTTTTCACTTGGTTAACACAATTTGGCACCTTCCCATTTGAGACATTTAAAACTTTATTTAGAGCGTCTTTCCCATTGTTTCCCATTGTTCTTAATATACCTGCTGCTGCTAAATCACTTCAGTCATGTCTGACTCTGCAGGACCCCATAGACTGCAGTCCACCAGGCTCCTCTGCCCCTGGGATTCTACAGGCAAGAACACTGGAGTGGGTTGCCATTTCCTTCTCCAATGCATGAAAGTGAAAAGTGAAAGTGAAATCACTCAGTCGTGTCCAACTCTCAGCGACCCCATGGACTGAAGCCTGCCAGGCTCCTCCGTCTGGGATTTCCCAGGCAAGAGTTCTGGAGTGGGGTGCCATTGCCTTCTCCCTCTTAATATACACTTTCTCTATATGTACTCAGTCTCATGCATATCAAGTATCAACTATGCAGCATAGCAATTTAAGAGTCAAAGCAAAAAGCACCTCTTTTCAATGTGAACTCTAAAAGAGAAAGTGCCCTGCCCAGAAATCCCACAGATTTCTGGAATGAAGTTCCATTTTAATATTCAGAAGGGGATCCATTTGTTTCCATAGCTTTGTTTTATGTGACTATCTTTAGGCTCCTTCTTGCTACAGCATCCAGTCATAAGGGACTTTACTAATGTTAATTAATTTCCTCAGTGATAAGGAGGTGTTGGCAGGAGAAAGTCAGTTGGAAAAAGAATATACTGTGAATAGGAGTGAGAGTTAGCCTTGTGTATTTAGGAACTGTAAGTCATCCTGTGTGGCTGAGACAATGGCTTGTTCAGGGATGGGAGTAACTGAGTGTTTCTGAGTCATAAAGGGAGAGCTTTGTTGCTGTACTAAGGAGCTGGGATTTTATCTTGACAGCTGTAGGGAGGCATTGAAGAATTTTATTATGTCTACTGTTGATTTTCAAAGTCTGGTGAGTTCGATTTTTCTTCAGAATTTGGAAACAAAACTCTCCAGAACTCTGCTTGAAAACATAAATCAAATCCAATAGCTTTGTATAAACAGAAATGAAACATACTTTCAAACTTATCAAAATTAAATGAGAATGGAGTTTGCTCAGAATAACACTTCTTCAAGTTACTTCTCCCACATCTTCAAAATAATCATAGAGGTTCAGAATGTGGTGAATGTGGACTAAAAATATTTATTGATTTTCAAATCAAAGGTTAGGGAAAAAGCGGTATTTTCAGATGGATACCTGACCTACCAATTTAAATTTTTGATCAGCAATGTCCTAGTTTATAAACAGAATATCATGTGGAAAATAACTCAAGGATAAGGATATATTTTCACTAAAGTTATAACATATATCATGTCACTTTCTATATATGTATCTTTTAAATAAAGACATTAGTGAAATTAAATATATTTTAAACTAAACATTATTTAAAATGTAACTAAAGGATTTACAATTAGAGCTATCTATTATATTTATTAAATTTCACGCATATTTCAAGAACTTCAACATAAAAAATATAATCACAAATCATATTGAATGACAGAAGCACATGGAGTGAAAAATTAGAAAATATTCATCAAACTCCTCTCTCAGACAATATACTTCTCAACTTTAAAGCAGAATTCCAGAGGGTTTCTTTCTTTCTTCCTTCTTCTTCTTCTTCTTCTTTTTTTTTATTTTTTTTTTTATTTTTATTTATTTATTTTTCCTTTTTTTTTAATTCTTCCAATTTTATTTTATTTTTAAACTTTACATAATTGTATTAGTTTTGCCAAATATCAAAATGAATCGGCCACAGGTATACATGTGTTCCCCATCCTGAACCCTCCTCCCTCCTCCCTCCCCATACTATCCCTCTGGGCCGTCCCAGTGCACCAGCCCCAAGCATCCAGCATCATGCATCGAACCTGGACTGGCAACTCGTTTCCTACATGATATTTTACATGTTTCATTGCCATTCTCCCAAATCTTCCCACCCTCTCCCTCTCCCACAGAGTCCATAAGACTGTTCTATACATCAGTGTCTCTTTTGCTGTCTCGTACACCGGGTTATTGTTACCATCTTTCTAAATTCCATATATATGCCTTAGTATACTGTATTTATGTTTTTCCTTCTGGCTTACTTCACTCTGTATAATAGGCTCCAGTTTCATCCACCTCATTAGAACTGATTCAAATGTATTCTTTTTAATGGCTGAGTAATACTCCATTGTGTATATGTACCACAGCTTTCTTATCCATTCATCTGCTGATGGACATCTAGGTTGCTTCCATGTCTTGGCTATTATAAACAGTGCTGCGATGAACATTGGGGTACACGTGTCTCTTTCCCTTCTGGTTTCCTCAGTGTGTATGGCCAGCAGTGGGGTTGCTGGATCATAAGGCAGTTCTATTTCCAGTTTTTTAAGGAATCTCCACACTGTTCTCCATAGTGGCTGTACTAGTTTGCATTCCCACCAACAGTGCAAGAGGGTTCCCTTTTCTCCACACCCTCTCCAGCATTTATTATTTGTAGACTTTTGGATCGCAGCCATTCTGACTGGTGTGAAATGGTACCTCATAGTGGTTTTGATTTGCATTTCTCTGATAATGAGTGATGTTGAGCATCTTTTCATGTGTTTGTTAGCCATCTGTATGTCTTCTTTGGAGAAATGTCTATTTAGTTCTTTGGCCCATTTTTTGATTGGGTCGTTTATTTTTCTGGAGTTGAGCTGTAGGAGTTGCTTGTATATTTTTGAGATTAGTTGTTTGTCAGTTGCTTCATTTGCTATTATTTTCTCCCATTCTGAAGGCTGTCTTTTCACCTTGCTAATAGTTTCCTTTGATGTGCAGAAGCTTTTAAGGTTAATTAGGTCCCATTTGTTTATTTTTGCTTTTATTTCCAATATTCTGGGAGGTGGGTCATAGAGGATCCTGCTGTGATGTATGTCGGAGAGTGTTTTGCCTATGTTCTCCTCTAGGAGTTTTATAGTTTCTGGTCTTATGTTTAGATCTTTAATCCATTTTGAGTTTATTTTTGTGTATGGTGTTAGAAAGTGGTCCAGTTTCATTCTTTTACAAGTGGTTGACCAGATTTCCCAGCACCACTTGTTAAAGAGATTGTCTTTAATCCATTGTATATTCTTGCCTCCTTTGTCGAAGATAAGGTGTCCATATGTGCGTGGATTTATCTCTGGGCTTTCTATTTTATTCCATTGATCAATATTTCTGTCTTTGTGCCAGTACCATACTGTCTTGATAACTGTGGCTTTGTAGTAGAGCCTGAAGTCAGGTAGGTTGATTCCTCCAGTTCCATTCTTCTTTCTCAAGATTGCTTTGGCTATTCGAGGTTTTTTGTATTTCCATACAAATTGTGAAATTATTTGTTCTAGCTCTGTGAAGAATACTGTTGGTAGCTTGATAGGGATTGCGTTGAATCTATAAATTGCTTTGGGTAACAAGAAAATTGAAAAAGTAATAGTCATCTGTGAATGCTCTTGGAATATGTCCTAACCTTTTGAAAGGTATTTTGAAAAAAAAAAAAAGTTTCAAGAAACAAAATGGAAAAATAGCTTTGAGTATTGGAAATGATTGCACTGAAATATGCTGAATTTAGCAAATCAAAGACTATTAGAATACTGAAGGACCACATGGGTTTGAATGACCCAGAGGTTATGAGAAACAGTTAAACCCAACTCCTCTTCCCCTGGAGCACATATACAATTGTAGGTCTCTTTTGCTCTGCATGTGAAACAGGCTAAATAGCTATCATAGCCAAGTGATTTTCTCAAATATAAGAAATAATGCAATCACAACTTTTCACGATCAAGGTGAGCCAAGAAGGAATGGAGAAAAGAGATATGATATTTGACCTGTGGGAGAGGTTGAAAGAAATATCTGAACTGCTCCAAGACTCACACAATAACAATCTACTCAATTTGTTCTGCATCTACTAAGGTTCTATACTAATGAGATACATTATCTCACTTGATCTCTTTACAGGTACCCTGCAAGGAGGCATTAATATCTCAGTTTTACAGATAAACATAGCTGCTACTGCATCGCTTTAGTCGTGTCCGACTCTGTGTGACCCCATAGATGGCAGCCCACCAGGCTCCCCCGTCCCTGGGATTCTCCAGGCAAGAACACTGGAGTGGTTGCCATTTCCTTCTCCAATGCATGAAAGTGAAAAGTGAAAGTGAAGTCGCTCAGTCGTGTCCAACTCTAGCGACCACATGGTCTGCAGCCTACCATGCTTCTCCGTCCATGGGATTTTCTAGGCAAAAGTACTGGAGTGGGGCGCCATTGCCTTCTCCGGATAAACATAAAGAACAACATAAAATCAAGCAATGACCCAATATAAAACAATTAAGAAGATGAGTCTGGATTCAAATTCAAGTCTGTTGGATTTGACTCACTTGGCAAACCTCACACCCAATAATTGGCATATTTTTCTTTATCAATAATGAAAATGATTGCCCTATTTTCATATGCAGCATTTTAGCATTTTCCAATACTATTTTATTTATTGTATGAGTCTTATTTAATGGCTTAACATGCCCTGAATTTCCCATGTTCCTGGGACATCTTGGAAAGTGGAGTGGCTGGGAGTTCAAAATTATATGTATATGTATGTCACTTAAAACTATAATACATATCTTACTTAACACTAAGTATCTTATTTACTTAGGCAGGGGAAAATGCACTAACTAACTGCATTAGTTATAGTACTATAGCAATTAAGAAACATGCAAGTCTGTACAAAGTTGAATGGGAAACAAAATAAGAACAATGTCATAAAAGACCATTTTACTTAAGATGTAGGAGACCAAGTCTTCAATCCCCTCTCAGTTGGCCATATAAAAGAGAAACCACATAACTTATGTGAGTCTCAGAATTTTCTCTGAACTGTAAGAATGGTTTAGATAAGTAATTTATGCTCTTTTTTAGTATATATAAGTTTTATTTTTGCTTTAGTTGATTCTTTTTATTTTTGTACCATCTAATTTCTGGATTTGTAAATCTCTTTTAATGTAAAACTCTCTTGTTAAAAAGTACTTTTAATTTTAAAATTGGTATTTACCAAAGTTTTTATACCTTTTTATAATTAAGTATTACTGCATATATATAATGCATATATGTATACAATGGAAAAGGTCAGTTTTCATTCTAACCCCAAAGAAAGGCAATGCCAAAGAAGATTCAAACTACCACACAATTGCACCGATCTCACACACTAGCAAAGTAATGCTCAAAATTCTCCAAGCTAGGCTTCAATAATATTTCCAGATATTCAATCTGGATTTAGAAAGGGCAGAGAAACCAGAGACCACTGGATAATAGAAAAACCTAGAGAATTGAAAAAAAACATGTAACTCTCATTCATTGATTATGCTTAAAACCTTTGACTGTATGGATCACAGCAAACTGTGGAAAATTCTTAAAGAGATGGTGAAATCAGACCACTTTACCTGCCTCCTGAGAAATCTGTATGCAGGTCAAGAAGCAACAGTTAGAAACAGACACGCAACAATGGTCTGGTTCCAAATTGGAAAAAAGAGTGCCTCAAAGCTGTATATTTGACACTCTGCTGTTTTAACTTACATGCAGAGTACATCATGTGAAATGCTGGGCTGGATGAAGCACAAGATGGAATCAGATTGGTGGGGAAAATATCAATAACCTCAGATATGCAAATGACACAACCCTATGGCAGAAAGTGAAGAAGAAGTAAAGAACCTCTTAATGAAAGTGAAAGAGAAGAGTGAAAAAGCTGGCTTAAAACTCAACATTCAGAAAACTAGGATCATGGCATCTGGTCCATCAATTCATGGCAAATAGATGGAAACAATAGAAAGAGTGACAGACTTTATTTTGGGGGGTTCTAAAATCACTGCAGATGGTGACTCCAGCCATGAAATTAAAGATGCTGGCTCCTTGGAAGTAAAGCTATGACCAACCTTTTGGTCAACATTTTAAAAGGCAAAAAAGTATTACTTTTCCTATAAGGATCCATATAGGAAAAGCCATGGTTTTTCTGGTAGCCATGTATGGATGTGAGAGTTGGACTATAAAGAAAGTTGAGACCCAAAGAACTGATACTTTTGAACTGTGATGTTGGAGAAGACTCTTGATAGTTCCTTGGATTGCAAGGAGATCCAACCAGTCAATCCTAAAGGATATCAGTCCTGAATATTCATTGGAAGGACTGATGCTGAAGCTGAAGCTCCAATACTTTGGCCATGTGAAACAAAGTGCTTGGTCATTGGCAAAAGCCCTGATGCTGGGAAATATTGAAGGCAGGAGGAGAAGGGGAGGACAGAGAATGAGATGGTTGGATGGCATCGCTGACTCAAAGAACATGAATTTCAGCAAGCTCCAGGAGATAATGAAGGACAAGGAAGCCTGTTGTGCTGCAGTCCACGGGGTCTCACAGAGTCAGACACAAAACAGTGACTGAACAACAACAACAATAACTAGAAAAACAATAAAGAAAAAAAATTGCTAGTAAAGACAAATATATGCTGAAAGTAAGTGGTTGTACTTATAAAGCTAGATTGCTGGTTAAAGATAAAATCAGTAAAGTCATCTATATCTAAAATAAATAATCAGCTGTACTTCCCTGGTGATTTAGTTGTTGGGGCATCTGTCTGCCAGTGTGTGAGACACAGTTTCGGTCTTTGGTTCAGGAGGATTCCACATGCTGCAGGACAACTGAGCTTGTTCGTGTGCTGCAAATTTTCTCTAGAGCCCAGGAGACACAGCTGATGAAGCCTATACACTCTAAAGCCAGTGTGTCACAACTATTGAAGACAAGGTGCCCTAGAGCTCTTTCTCTGCAAGAAAAGAAGCCACTACAAGAAGCCCACTCAAACCTTTAGCTGGTTAAGAATGCCATATCTGCAAAGTATAACAGAGTGTAGTGCAATAAAATGATATATGCCTGTATATAGAAAATTCTAAAGACTCCACTAAAATTCATTATGGCTAATAAATGAATTCAGTCAAGTTACAGTGTATAAGGTTAATAGACAGAAATATGTTGCACTCATACATATTGATGAAGAACTATCAAAAGGGTGCATTAAAAAATAATTCCATTTTCAATTACATTGAAAAGAATGGTTATTATAAAAAAAAAAAAGACAGGAAATAACAAGTGTTGGAGAGAATGTGGAAGAGAACCCTCATGCACTGTTAGTGAGGATGTAAACTGGTGCAGCCTCTGTAGAAAACTGTATGAAGTTTTGTTATAATTTTAAAAATAGAACTACCCTGTCATTCAGCAATTCAACTCCTGGGTGAAACATACATGCATCCCTTTCTCACTTCAGAATTACTTAAATACAGAAAACTAACTGATGGTCACTACAGGACAGGGTGAAGGGATTAATAGTAAAAGCTTCCAGGTATAATATAAATATCACAGGATATCTTACAATACACAGTGTAAGCAATATAGTCAATGATACTGTCATAACTTTGTATGGTGACATGCAGTTACTAGACTTGTAATCAATTTGTGATGTGTATAAATGTCAAGTTACCAGTTGTAAATTTGAAACTAATATATTGCATGTCAACTATACTTCAGTTTTAAAAAGTAGGTGCAGTGATGTCTGACTTTTAAATTTTATGTAATAAGTTAACATTTTCCTTTCCACAAATAGCAAATACATTTTATATAATTAGTCCTTACACATCCACTAAAAGTAAAAGAAATTATATACTTTTGTAAGATTTTTAATAAAAATATCAATATCTAACATTTTTTCCCAAAACAAAATAAACGAATGAGAAACATTGTTGAAAAGTTGATTTAAGGAATAAGAAACTTAACTGGTCAACAATGGAATGATATTCACAGTTTTCTCATTGGAATATCTGCCACCAGATAGCACTGATTTCCCATTTTATATTTCTAGTGGCAAACATGTTAAATTTAGGTCATTATTTTTATCACAATTAAATATCAATTAAAATTTTCATACACTTTAGATCTACATTGGGTGACAATTTGTAATGCTTAATAGAGATGAATATTTATTTCCTCCAGTTCAACAATTCCATTAAGAGGTATACACCTAGAGTATCTCTATTAAATGTGCAAAATAAGACTGTACAAGGATGAAATGAAAAAAGATATATGGGTAAAACATTCAATTTTATCTTAGCAGAGGGATGTATAGACAAGCTTTGAGTTTTTCATAAATTGAATACTGAAAAGCAAAAAGCTAAAAAAATAAACTGTATTTATACAAATCCAAATGAAAAGTCTCAGAAGCATAATGCTAAGTCTAAGAATTATTACAAAATTATATATTTATCATAATATATAAATTTATATATAATTTTCCAAAGCAATTAAACATACTTTAAATTATATTGCTATCTTCTTAAACTGTGAAAGCATAGTGAGAAATACTTATACCTACCTGAGAATTGTGGACACTTCCAGGGAGACAGTCAGAGAAATAAGATGTTGCAGTCTTATAACTGAATCAATTATATATATATATATATATATATATAGTATATATATATATAGACACACACACATATATATACACACACATCTACATATATATGCATATGTATGTGTGTAAATGGTACATGTGTGTGTAAATTAAGTTATAAAGTTAGTTATATATATATATGTGCATGTGTGTTAGTCACTCAATCATGTCCGACTGCGACCCCATGGATTGGGGTCCTCCAGGCTGTTCTGTCCATGGAATTTCCCAGGCAAGGATACTGGACTGGTTTGCCATTCCCTTCTCCAGGGGATCTTCCTGACTCAGGGATCAAACCTTGGTCTTCTTCATTGGAGGCAATCTCTTTACCATCTGAGACACTAGAGAAGACATATATATAGTTACAAAATTCTATATAGTATATAACAGGTTTTTGTTTTTGTTTTTTAGCCTCAGTTCAGTTCAGTTCAGTTGCTCAGTCATGTCCGACTCTTTGTGACCCCATGAATCACAGCACGCCAGGCCTCTAAGTGCTACTTATTCAAAAGAGAAAAGTTAGAGTTCAGGCCTTCAGAGGATAAGATGGACCAAATCAAGCCGTTCACATCTGCCCTCTGTTCAGAAAATCCTCTTCTAGCTCCACTGATCCATCTTGTTGATGATGGTCATACTGAATAAGCAGTCAGACTGCATATAAGCAACTATTTTCTCCAAAGTCTCACAAAAGTATATGAAAGCTTTCAGATTTGGAAATTAATCCAGTCATCTGAACTCAAACATAAGGTTCTGATCTATAGACATCACAGGGGAGGAAATCTACAAAGGTAAGCTTTTCCCCTGCAAAACATGATAATTGCCCCAGGAATAGGGAGAATGGTTTCAGTTGTCCAGGTAGATTCTCTAAGGACTTTCAAAGCTTTTTTAAGACTTCGGGTGATCATGATCAGGGTTGTAGCAGAGTTATATAAACTGCATGTAGAAACTCATTATCTGGATCTCCAGTGTTCACACAAATCTTTTTTTCAGTCTAACTATATAGGTGTATTAGGAAAAAATATTTATTCTGCTTGTACTGTAAGTATTATTAGTGTTTACTACAGTTCATCCTGTGACTGCCAAAATATTCTGATTTATTTGGCTTAAATAAACCCAATAATATGGGTGTGCTATTTTTGTTATTACCTAATGAACAACCCAGAGAAGGCAATGGCACCCCACTCCAGTACTCTTGCCTGGAAAATCCCATGGATGGAGGAGCCCAGTGGGCTGCAGTCCATGGTATCACTAAGAGTCGGACACGACTGAGTGACTTCACTTTCACTTTTCACTTTCATGCACTGGAGAAGGAAATGACAACCCACTCTAGTGTTCTTGCCTGGAGAATCCCAGGGACTGGGGGAGGGGGGGTGCCTGGTGGGCTACCATCTATGGGATCACACAGTCGGACATGACTGAAGCGACTTAGCAGCACCAGCAGCAATGAACAAACAAATTCATGAAACTCAGTGGACACAGCTTTGAGAAACATTGATTGATAATGAAGTTCAGAAAAACTACAAGCTATGATTTTTTCTTGTGTGATGTTTAAAATATCTTATTTTACCCAGATAAAATTATTTTAGGTTTCGTGATGTTTCTCTTGTGAATTCTGCTGAATTACCTCTTACTCAAGTTTTTCCTATATTTTTAATAAGAAGTGAGAAAGAGATTTTTAAGAGACTAGATTTGATAGACAGAGTGCCTGACGAACTATGTATGGAGGTTCGTGACATTGTACAGGAGACAGGGATCAAAACCATCCCCAAGAAAAATAAATGCAAAAATGCAAAACGGCTGTCTGAAGAAGCCTTACAAATATCTGTGAAAAGAAGGGAAGCAAAAAGCAAAGGAGAAAAGGAAAGATATACCCATTTGAATACAGAGTTCCAAAGAATAGCAGGGAGATTAACCTTAAAAGCTTCTGCACATCAGAGGAAACTATTAGCAAGGTGAAAAGACAGCCTTCAGAATGGGAGAAAATAATAGCAAATGAAGCAACTGACAAACAACTAATCTCAAAAATATACAAGCAACTCCTACAGCTCAACTCCAGAAAAATAAACGACCCAATCAAAAAATGAGCCAAAGAACTAAATAGACATTTCTCCAAAGAAGACATACAGATGGCTAACAAACACATGAAAAGATGCTCAACATCACTCATTATCAGAGAAATGCAAATCAAAACCACTATGAGGTACCATTTCACACCAGTCAGAATGGCTGCGATCCAAAAGTCTACAAATAATAAATGCTGGAGAGGGTGTGGAGAAAAGGGAACTCTCTTGCACTGTTGGTGGGAATGCAAACTAGTACAGCCACTATGGAGAACAGTGTGGAGATTCCTTAAAAAACTGGAAATAGAACTGCCTTATGATCCAGCAATCACACTCCTGGGCATACACACTGAGGAAACCAGAAGGGAAAGAGACACGTGTACCCCAATGTTCATCGCAGCACTGTTTATAATAGCCAGGACATGGAAGCAACCTAGATGTCCATCAGCAGATGAATGGATAAGAAAGCTGTGGTACATATACACAATGGAGTATTACTCAGCCATTAAAAAGAATACATTTGAATCAGTTCTAATGAGGTGGATGAAACTGGAGCCTATTATACAGAGTGAAGTAAGCCAGAAGGAAAAACAGAAATACAGTATACTAATGCATATATATGGAATTTAGAAAGATGGTAACAATAACCCTGTGTACGAGACAGCAAAAGAGACACTGATGTATAGAACAGTCTTATGGACTCTGTGGGAGAGGGAGAGGGTGGGAAGATTTAGGAGAATGGCATTGAAACATGTAAAATACCATGTAAGAAACGAGTTGCCAGTCCAGGTTCGATGCACGATACTGGATGCTTGGGGCTAGTGCACTGGGACGACCCAGAGGGATAGTATGGGGAGGGAGGAGGGAGGAGGGTTCAGGATGGGGAACACATGTATACCTGTGGCGGATTCATTTTGATATTTGGCAAAACTAATACAATTATGTAAAGTTTAAAAATAAAATAAAATTAGAAAAAAAAAAAAAAAAGAATAGCAGGGAGAGATAAGAAAGCCTTCCTCAGTGATCAATGCAAAGAAATAGAGGAAAACAATAGAATGGGAAGGACTAGAGATCTCTTCAAGAAATCAGAGATTGCAAAGGAACATTTCATGCAAAGATGGACTCAATAAAGGACAGAAATGGTAGGGACTTAACAGAAGTAGAAGATATTAAGAAGAGGTGGCAAGAATACACAGAAGAAGTGTACAAAAAAAATCTTCATGACCCAGATAATCAAGATGGTTAGATAACTCACCTAGAGCCAGACATCCTGGAATGTGAAGTCAAGTTGGCCTTAGGAAGCATCACTATGAAGAAAGCTAGTGGAGGTGATGGAATTCCAGTTGAGCTATTCCAAATCCTGAAAGATGATGCTGTGAAAGTGCTGCACTCAATATGCCAGCAAATTTGGAAAACTCAACAGTGGCCACAGGTCTGGAAAAGTCAGTTTTCATTCCAATCCCAAAGAAAGGCAATGCAAAAGAATGCTCAAGGTACCACACACTTGCACTCATCTTACACACTAGTAAAGTGATGCCTAAAATTCTCCAAGCCAGGCTTCAGCAATACATGAATGGTGAACTTCCAGATGTTCAAGCTGGATTTAGAAAAGGCAGAGGAACCAGAGATCAAATTGCCAACATCTGCTGGATCATTGAAAAAGCAAGAGAGTTCCAGAAAAACATCTATTTCTGCTTTATTGACTCTGCCAAAGTCTTTGGCTGTGTGGATCACAATAATCAGTGGAAAATTCTGAGAGATGGGAATACCAGACCACCTGATCTGCCTCTTGCGAAACCTATATGCAGGCCAGGAAGCAACAGTTAGAACTGGACATGGAACAACAGACTGTTTCCAAATAGGAAAAAGGAGTATGTCAAGGCTATATATTATTACCCTGCTTATTTAACTTATATGCGGAGTGCATCACGATAAACGCTGGGCTGGAAGAAGCACAAGTTGGAGTCAAGATTGCTGGGACAAATATCAATAACCTCAGATATGCAGATGACACTACCTTTATGGCAGAAAGTGAAGAAGAACTAAAGAGCCTCTTGATGAAAGTGAAAGTGGAGAGTGAAAAAGTTGGCTTAAAGCTCAATATTCAGAAAACTAAGATCATGGCATCCGGTCCCATCACTTTATGGTGAATAGATGGCGAAACAGTGGAAACAATGGCTGGCTTTATTTTTCTGGGCTCCGAAATCACTGCAGATGGTGATTGCAGTCATAAAATTAAAGGACACTTATTCTTTGGAAGGAAAGTTATGACCAACCTAGACAGCATATTAAAAAGCAGAGACAGTGTGTATGCCCAGCAGTGGGATTGCTGGATCATAAGGCAGTTCTATTTCCAGTTTTTTAAGGAATCTCCACAGTGTTCTCCATAGTGGCTGTACTAGTTTGCATTTTGGTAACAATAACCCGGTGTACGAGACAGCAAAAGAGACACTGATGTATAGAACAGTCTTATGGACTCTGTGGGAGAGGGAGAGGGTGGGAAGATTTGGGAGAATGGCATTGAAACATGTAAAATATCATGTAAGAAACGAGTTGCCAGTCCAGGTTCGATGCACGATACTGGATGCTTGGGCCTAGTGCACTGGGACGACCCAGAGGGATGGTATGGGGAGGGAGGTTCAGGATGGGGAACACATGTATACCTGTGGCGGATTCATTTTGATATTTGGCAAAACTAATACAATTATGTAAAGTTTAAAAATAAAATAAAATTAGAAAAAATAAAAAAAATAAAAAGCAGAGACATTACTTTGTCAACAAAGGTCCATCTAGTCAGGGCTATGGTTTTTCCAGTGCTCATGTATGATTGTGAGAGTTGGACTGTGAAGAAAGTTGAGCGCTGAAGAATTGGTGCTTTTGAACTGTGGTGTTTGAGAAGATACTTGAGATCCCTTGGATTGCATGGAGATCCAACCAGTCCATCCTAAAGGAGATCAGTCCTGGGTGTTCATTGGAAGGACTGATGTTGAAGCTGAAACTCCAATACTTTGGCCACCTGATGCAAAGAGCTGACTCATTTGAAAAGACCCTGATTCTGGGAAAGTTTGAGGGTGGGAGGAGAAGGGGATGACAGAGATTAAGATGGTTGGATGGCATCACCGACTCAACGGACATGAATATGGGTGGACTCTGGGAGCTGGTGATGGACAGCAAGGCCTGGAGTGCTGTGGTTGGGGGGTGGGGGTCACAAAGAGTCAGACACGACTGAAAGACTGAACTGAACTGAATAAGAATGTTAGTTACTATTTATTTGTTCCACGTACATCTGGTGTGAAATCTCTATTTCCAACTCTTAGGATCTATATAATCTGAAACAATTTGTATTTCATCATATTTAAATGGCATGAATATCTTACTGATCTTAAAAGATGTGAGAATTAAATAAGGTTATGTAAAACAATAGGACTGTGCTTGGGAGGTAATAAAAATGTTCTACCTTATTGCCGACAACATAATCAATATCATCATTATTACTATCAAGTGGTTAAATAATTTAGAAGTTGTCATTAGCTTTAAAAAAAAATTATTTATTTTTAATTGAACCATAATTGCTTTACAGAAATTTGTAGTTTTCTGTCAAACCTCAACATTAATCAGCCATAGGTAATATATGACCCTCCCTCTTGAGCCTCACTCCCATCTCCCTCCCCATCACTCCCCTCTAAGTTGATACAGAGCCCATGTTTGAGTTTCCTGAGACATACAGCAGTATATCTGAAATGCAGTACTTGGGTACAATCTCGAAAATGACAGCATGATCTCTGTTTGTTTCCAAGGCACACCATTCAATATCACGGTAATCTAAGTCTATGTACTGACCAAAATTGCTGAAGAAGCAGAAGTGAAACAACTCTATGAAGACCTTCTAGAATTAATACCCAAAAAAGATGTCCTTTTCATCATAGGAGACTGGAATGCAAAAGTAAGAAGTCAAGAGATACCTGGAGTAACAGGCAAATTTGGCCTTGTAGTACAAAATGAAGTAGGGCAAAGGCTAACAGAGTTGTGCCAAGAGAAGGCACTGGTCATAGCAAACACCCTCTTCCAACAACACAAGAGAAGACTCTACACATGGACATCACCAGATGGTCATACCAAAATCAGATTGGTTATATTCTTTGCAGCCAAAGACAGAGAAGCTCTATACAGTCAGCAAAAACAAACTGGGAGCTGATTGTGGCTCAGATCATGAACTCCTCATTGCAAAATTAAGTCTTAAATTGAAGAAAGTAGGGAAAACTAGTAGACCTTTCAGGTATGACCTAAAACAAATCCCTTATGATTATACAGTGGAAGTGACAAATAGATTCAAGGATTAGATTTGATAGACAGAGTGCCTGAATAACTATGGACAGAGGTTCAAGACACTATACAGGAGGAGTGATCAAGACCATCCTCAAGAAAAGGAAATGCAAAAAGGAAAAATGGTTGTCTGAGGAGGTCTTACAAATAGCTGAGAAAAGAAGAGAAGCTAAAGGCAAAGGAAATAAAGAAAGATATACACATTTGAATGCAGAGTTACAAAGAATAGCCAGGAGAGATTAAAAAAAAAAAAAAAGCCTTCCTCAGTGATCAATGCAAAGAAACAGAAGAAAACAATAAAATGGGAAAGACTAGAGACCTCTTCAACAAAATCAGAGATATCAAGTCAAGTGGGCCTTAGGAAGCATCACTATGAACAAAGCTAGTGGAGGTGATGGAATTCCAGTTGAGCTATTTCAAATCCTAAAGGATGATGCTTTGAAAGTGCTGCAGTCAATATGCCAGCAAATTTGGAAAATTCAGCAGTGGCCACAGGACTGGAAATGGTCAGCTTTCATTCCAATCCCAAAGAAAAGGAATGCCAAAGAATGCTCAAACTACAGCACAATTGCACTCATCTCACACGCTAGTAAAGTACTGCTCAAAATTCCCTAAGCAGGCTTCAAAAACATGTGAACTGTGAACTTCCAGATTTTCAAGTTCTGCTTTAATGACTACGCCAAAGACTTTGACTGTGCGGATCACAATAAACTGCGGAAAATTTTGAAAGAGAAGGAAATACCAGACCACCTGACCTGCCTCTTGATAAATCTGTATGCAGGTCAGGAAGCAACAGTTAGAACAACAGATTGGTTCCTAATAGGAAAAGGAGTAGGTCAAGGCTGTAAATTTCCACCATTCTTATTTAATTTGTATGCAGAATACATCATGAGAAATGCTGGGCTGAAAGAAGCAGAGCTTGAATCAAGATTGCCCGGAGAAATATCAATAACCTCAGATATGCAGATGACACCACCCTTATGGCAGAAAGTGAAGAGGAACTAAAACACCTCCTGATGAAGGTGAAAGAGGAGAGTGAAAAAATTGGCCTAAAGCTCAACATTAAGAAAACAAAGATCATGGCATCTGGCCCCATCCCTTCATGGCAAATAGATGGTTAAATAGTGGAAACAGTGGCAGACTTTAATTTTTTGTGCTCCAAAATCACTGAAGATGGTGATTGCAGCCATGGAATTAAAGGATGTTTACTCATTGGAAGAAAAGTTATGTCAAACCCAGATAGCATATTAAAAAGCAGAGACATTACTATGTCCAACAAAGGTCCACCTAGTTAAGGCTATGGTTTTTCCAGTAGTCATGTATGGATGTGAGAGTTGGAGTATAAAGAAAGCTGAGTGCTGAAGAATTGATGCTTTTGAATGTGGTGTTGAAGACTCTTGAGAGTCCCTTGGACTGCAAAGAAATCCAACAAGTCCATCCTAAAGTGAATCAGTCCTGAATATTCATTGGAAGGCCTGATGCTGAAGCTAAAATTCCAATACTTTGGCAACCTGATCTGAAGAGCTGACTCATTGGAAAAGACCCTGATGCTGGGAAAGAATGAGGGCAGGAGGAGAAGGGGATGACAGAGGATGAAATGGTTGGATGGCATCACCAAGTTAATGGACATGAGCTTGAGTAGATTCTGGGAGTTGGTTTGGACAGGGAGGCCTGGTATGCTGCAGTCCATGGAGTGGCAAAGAATCGGACACGACTGAGCAACTGAACTGAACTGAAGGAAACTTTTCATGCATGCAACGATGGGCACAATAAAGGACAGAAATTGTATGGAACTAACATAAATAAATGATATTAAGCAGAGGTGGCAAGAATATACAGAAGAACTGTACAAAAAAAGATCCTCATGACCCAGATAACCATGATGGCTTGAACACTCACCTAGAGATAGACATCCTGGAATCCAAAGTCAAGTTGTCCTTAGCAAGCATCACTATGAACAAAGCTAATGGACATGATGAAATTCCAGTTGCTGCTACTACTACTGCTGCTGCTAAGTCGCTTCAGTCGTGTCCGACTCTGTGGGACCCCACAGACGGCAGACCACCAGGCTCTGTCGTTCCTGGGATTCTCCAGGAAAGAACATTGGAGTGGGTTGCCATTTCCTTCTCCAATGTATGAAAGTGAAAAAATAAGTGAAGTCACTCAGTCGTATCCAACTATTTCAAATCCAAACGATGATGCTGTGAAAGTGCTGCACTCAGTATGCCAGCAAATTTGGAAAACTCAACAGTGACCACAGGACTGGAAAAGGTTGGTTTTTATTTCAATCTCAAAGAAAAACAATGCCAAAGAATATTCAAACTCCTGCACAATTGCACTTACCTCACACACTAGGAAAGTAATGTCAAAATTCTCCAAGCAAGGCTTCAATAGTACATGAAACATGCATTTTCAGATGTTCATGCTGGATTTAGAAAAGGAAGGGGAACCAGATATCAAATTGCCAACATCCATTGGATCATCGAAAAAGTGAGAGTGTTCCAGAAAAACATGACTTACTTTACTGAGTTAGACAAATCCTTTAAGTGTGTGGATCACAACAAACTGTGAAAAGTTCTTAAAGAGATGGGATTGCCAGACCACCTTACCTGTCTCCTGAGTAATCTGTATGCAGGTTCCAACTGTTCTAAACAACAGTTAGAACCAGACATGGAACAGCAGAATGGTTCTAAATTGGGAAAGGAGTATATCAAGGTTGTATATTGTCACCTTGCTTACTTAAATTATATGCAGAGTACATCATGTGAAATGTCAGACTTGATGAAGCACAAGCTGTAATCAAGATGGCCGGGAGAAACATCAATAACCTCAGATGTGCAGATGATACCACCTTTATGGCAGAAAGCAAAGAACTAACAGAGCCTCTTTGAGAAAATGAAAGAGAAGAGTGAAAAAGTTGGTTTAAATCCCACCTGTCAGAAAACTAAGATCATGGCATCTTGTCCCCCCACTTCATGACAAATAGATGGGGAAACAGTGAGAGACTTTATATTCTTGGGCTCCAAAATCATGGCATATGGTGTCTGCAGCCACGAAATTAAAACACTCTTGCTCCTTGGAAGAAAAGCTCTGACCAACCTAGACAGCATATTAGAAAGGAGAGACATTACTTTGTTGACAAAGGTCTATCTTTTCAATGCTATTGTTTTTCCAGTAGTCATGTATGGATGTGAGAGTTTGACTATAAAGAAAGCTGAGTGCCAAAGGATTGATGCTTGTGGATCATGTTGAAGAAGACTCTTGAGAGTCCCTTGGACTGCAAGGAGATCCAACCAGTCCATCCCAAGGGAGTACTGTATATTCTTGGAAGGACTGATGCTAAAGCTGAAGCTCCAATAATTTGGCTACCTGATGTGAAGAACTGACTCATTGGGAAAGACCCTGATGCTGGGAAAGATTGAAGGCAGGAGAAGAATACAACAGAGGATGATGTGGTTGGATGGCATCAGCGAGTCTAAGGACATCAGTTTGAGTGAGCTGTGGGTGTTGGTGATGGACAGGGAAGCCTGGTGCGCTTCAGTTCATGGGGTCACAAAGAGTTATACACGACTGAGTGACTGAACTGAACTGAGATACACAGCAAATTCCCTTTGGCTATCCATTTTACACATGGTAATATAAGTTTCCAGGCTACTGTCTCCATACATCCCACCCTCTCCTCCACTCTCCTGTGTCTGTGAGTCTGTTCTCTATGTTTGTTTCTCCATTGCTGCTTTGCAAATAAAGTCTTCAGTACCATCTTTCTAGATTTCATATATGTGCATTTGTATACAATATTTGTCTTTCTCTTTCTTGCCTACTTCACTCTTTATAATAGGCTCTAGGTTCATCCACCTAGTTTGAACTCACTCAAATGTGTACCTTTTTTATGGTGGATTGATTACACCACAACTTCTTTATCCATTTATCTGTCAATGGACATCTAGGTTTCTTCCATGTTCTAGCTATTGTAAATAGTGCTACAATGAACACTGGGGTACATCTGTCTTTTTCAATTTTTGTTTTCTCAGGAATATGCCTAGGAGTGGTATTGATGGGTTGTATGGTGGTTTTAGTCTTAGTTTATTAAGGAATCTCGGAGAAGGCAGTGGCAAGCCACTCCAGTACTCTTGCCTAGAAAATCCCATGGATGGAGGAGCCAAGTAGGCTGCAGTCCATGTGGTCGCTAAGAGTCGGCCGCGACTGAACGACTTCACTTTCACTTTTCACTTTCATGCACTGGAGAAGGAAATGGCAACCCACTCCAGTGTTCTTGCCTAGAGAATCCCAGGGATGGCAGAGCCTGGTGGGCTGCCATCTATGGGGTCGTACAGAGTCGGACACAACTGAAGCGACTTAGCAGCAGCAGCAGCATTAAGGAATCTGCATGCCATCTTCCATAGTGGCTGTATCAATTTATATTCCCACCAACAGTACAAGAGGGTTCCTTTTTTTCCACACCCTCTGCGCCATTTATTGTTTGTAAACTTTTTGATGATGGCCATTCTGATCATCCAGTCAAAGCTATGGTTTTTCCAATAGTCATGTATGGATGCGAGAGGTGGATTATAAGGAAAATTGAGTACTGAAGAATTGATTCTTTTGAACTGTGGTGTTGGAGAAGATTCTTGAGAGTCCCTTGGACTGCAAGGAGATTGATCCAGTCATTCCTAAAGAAAATCAGGCCTGAATATTCATTAGAAGGACTGATGTTGAAGCTAAAACTCCAATACTTTAGCCACCTGGTGCAAAGAACTGACTCATTGGAAAAGACCCTGATGCTGGGAAAGATTAAAGGCAGGAGGAGAAGGTGATGACAGAAGATGAGATGGTTAGATGGGTGCGAGTTTGAACAGTTGATGCTGGACAGGGAAACCTGGTGTGCTGCAGTCCATGGTTTTGCAAAGAGGCAGACACAACTGAGTGACTGAAGTGAACTGAACTGATTCTGACTGATGTGATGTCTCATTGTAGTTTTGATTTGCATTTCTCTAATAATAAGCAATATTGAATATCTTTTCATGTGTTTGTTAACCATCTGCATGTTGTTTTGGAGAAATGTTTGTTTTTTTTCCCCACTTTTTGATTGGGTTGCTTTTTTTGTGTGTGTTTTTGTTTTGTTTTGTTTGTTTGTTTTGTTTTTTTGTATGAGTTACATGAACTGCTTGTATTTTTAGGAAATCAATCCTTTGTCATTTGTTTCACTTGCTGTTTTTTTTTTTTTTTTTTTTCCTCCTATCCTGAGGGTTGTCTTTTCACCTTGCTTATAATTTTCTTTTGCTGCACAAAAGCTTTTCAGTTTACTCAGGATCACTTTTAATTTTGTTTTTATTTCTATTATTCTAGGAGGTGAGTCATAGAGGATCTTGCTTTGATTTATGTCATCCCGTGTTCTGCCTATGTTTTCTTCTAAGAGTTTTATAGCCTCTGTCTTACATTTAGGTCTTT
Source organism: Bos grunniens (assembly GCF_055505025.1). Classification (NCBI taxonomy): domain Eukaryota; kingdom Metazoa; phylum Chordata; class Mammalia; order Artiodactyla; family Bovidae; genus Bos; species Bos grunniens. The sequence goes on along the minus strand of NC_141176.1, from coordinate 1,072,061 downwards.
AATTCATTTTGTGTATATCTTTCTATGTAGTATTAGGAAGTATTCTAATTTCATTCTTTTGCATGTAGATGTCCAGTTTTTCCAGCACCACTTATTGAAGAGGCTATCTTTGCCCCATTGTATATTCTTGCCTCCTTTGTAAAAAATAAGGTACCCATATGTGCATGAGATTATTTCTGGGCTTTCTATCTTGTTCCATTGGTCTATATTTCTGTTTTTTTTTTTTTTTTTTTAAAGCTTTTCATCCTTTATTTATTTATTTATTTTAATTTTATTTTATTTTTAAACTTTACAATATTGTATTAGTTTTGCCAAATATCGAAATGAATCTGCCACAGGTATACCTGTGTTCCCCGTCCTGAACCCTCCTCCCTCCTCCCTCCCCATACCGTCCCTCTAGGTTGTCCCAGTGCACCAGCCCCAAGCATCCAGTATCGTGCATCGAATCTGGACTGGTGACTCGTTTCATACATGATATTATACATGTTTCAATGCCATTCTCCCAAATCTCCCCACCCTCTCCCTCTCCCACAGAGTCCATAAGACTGATCTATACATTAGTGTCTCTTTTGCTGTCTGGTACACAGGGTTATTGTTACCATCTTTCTAAATTCCATATATATGTGTTAGTATACTGTATTGGTGTTTTTCTTTCTGGCTTACTTCACTCTGTATAATAGGTTCCAGATGCCCATCAGCAGATGAATGGATAAGAAAGCTGTGGTACATAAACACAATGGAGTATTACTCAGCCATTAAAAAGAATACATTTGAATCAGTTCTAATGAGGTGGATGAAACTGGAACCTATATTTTTGTTTTTGTCCCAGTACCATACTTTCCTGATAATCATAGTTTTGTAGTATAATCTGAAGTCAGGAAGGCTGATTACTCCAGCTCCATTCTTTTTCAAGACTGCTTTGGCTACACAGGATCTTTTGTGCTTCCATATGAATTGTTAAAATTTTTGTTCTAGTTCTGTGAAAAATGCCCATGGTAATTTTATAGGGATCACATTGAATCTGTAGATTGCATTTGGTAGTATAGTCATTTTCACAATATTGATTCTTCCTATCCAAGAACATGAAATATTTTCCCATATGCTTATGTTATCTTTGATTTCTCTCATCAGTGTCATATACTTTTCTGTGTACAATTCTTTTTCTCCCTAGGTAGATTTATTCCTAGATATTTTATTCTTTTTGTTGCAATGGTGAATGGGGATTCATTCCTTAATTTCTCTTTCTGATTTTTCATTGTTAGTATATAGGAATGCAAGTGATTTCTGTGTATTGATTTTGTATCCTGTGACTTCGCTAAATTCACTGATTAGGTTTAATAAAATTTTGATAGTATCTTTAGGGTTTTCTATGTATAATATCATGTCATCTGTGTACAGTGGGAGCTTTACTTCTTTTCCAGTCTGGATTTTTTTATTTTTCTTCTCTTACTGCTGTAGCTAAGCAGTCTTCCAAAACTATTCTGAAAATAATAGCTTGAACATCCTTGTCTTCTGCCTGATCTTAGGGGGAAAGTTTTCCATTTTTCACCATTGAGAATAATGTTTACTGTGGGGTTATCATACATGGGCTTTACTATGTTGAAGTAGGTTTCTTCTATGCCCATTTTTTTTGGAAGAATTTTAATCATAAATGGGTGCTGAATTTTGTCAAAGGGTTTTTCTGCATCTATTGAGATTATCGTATGGTTTTTATCTTTTAGTTTTAATATGGTGTATCACATTGATTGATTTGCATTTATTGAAGAATAGTTGCATCCTTGGGACAAACCCAACTTTACCATGGTGTATAAGCTTTTAAGGGCTTCCCAGGCGTCTCAGTGGATAAGAATCCTTCTGCCAATGCAAGAGAAGCCTGTTCAATCCCTGGGTTGGGAAGATCCCCTGGAGGAGGAAATGCCAACTCACTCCGGTATTCTTGCCTGGGAAATCCCATAGACAGAGCAGCCTGGCAGGCTATAGCCCATGGAGTCAGAAAAGAGTCAGACATGACCTAGTGATAACATAAGCTTTTTAATGTGTTGCTGAATTCTATTTGCTAAGATTTTGTTGATTTTTGCATCTATATTCATCAATGATATTGGCCTGTAATTTTCTTTTTTTGTGTTGTCTTTGCCTGGTTTTGGTATCAGGGTGATGGTGGTCTCATAGAATAAGTTTGGAAGTGTTCCTTCCTCTGAAATTTTTTGAAACAGTTTTAGAAGATAGGCATTAGCTCTTCTCTAAGTGTTTTATAGAATTCGCCTGTGAAGCTATCTGGTCCTGGGCTTTTGTGTTTTGGGAGATTTTTGGTCACAGTTTCCATTTCAGTGCTTCCAATTGGGTTGTTCATAATTTTTATTTCTTCCTGATTCAGTCTTGGAAGATTGAACTTTTCTAAGAATCTGTCCGTTTCTTCCAGGCTATCCATTTTATTGCCATATAGTTGTTCATAATAGTCTCCTATATTGCTTTGTATTTCTGCATTGTCTGTTGTAACCTCTCCTTTTTCTTTTCTTTTGGAACCTCTCCTTTTCATTTCTAATTTTGTTGGTTGGATTCTTTTCTGTTTTTTCTTGATGAATCTGGCTTAAGGTTTATCAATTTTGTTTATCTTCTCAAAGAACCAGCTTTTAGTTTGTTGTTTCTTTTATTTCTTTTTCATTTATCTCTGCATTGATCTTTGATTTCTTTCTTTCTGCTAATGTTGGTGTCTTTTTGTACTTCTTTCTCCAGTTGTTTTAGGTGTAAAGTTAGATTGTCTATTCAATGTTTTTCTTGTTTCTTGAAGTAGGATTGTACTGCTATAAATTTCCATCTAAGAACGGTTTTTGCTGCACCCCATAGGTTTTGACCTGTCATATTTTTTCATTTGTTTCTATGAATTTTTTAATTTCCCTTTTGATTTCTTCAGTAACTTGTTCATTATTTAGAAATGTATTGTTCAATCTCCACGTGTTTGTGTTTTTTACAGTGTTTTTTCCTTGTAATTGATATCTAGTCTCATAGCACTGTGGTTAGAAAAGATACTTAACACAATTTCAATTTTCTTAAATTTACTGAGATTTGATTTGTGACCCAAGATGTGCTGTATCCTGGAGAATGCTCCATGTGCACTTGAGAAGAAAGTGTATTCTTTTGCATTTGGGTGGAATATCCTGAAGATACCAATGAGACTCATCTCATCTAATATATCATTTAAGACTTGTATTTCCTTATTAATTTTCAGTTTTGATGATCTTTCCATTGTTGCAAGTAGGGTGCTAAAGTCTCCTATTATTGTTGTGTTACTGTAAATTTCTCCTTTTATGTCTGTTAGTGTTTTTCTTATATATTGAGGCATTCCTATGTTGGGTGCATAGATGTTTACAATTGTTATGTCTTCCTCTTGGATTGATCCCTTGATCATTATGTAGTGTCCTTCCTTATCTCTTATAATATTCTTTATTTTAAGGTCTACTTTGTCTGATATGAGGATTGGTACTCCAGTTTTCTTTTGCTTTCCATTTTCAGAGACTATATTTTCCATCCTCTCACTTTTAGTCTATATGTCTCTTTAGGTCTGAAGTGGGTTTCTTGTGGACAGCATATAAGTTAGTCTTGTTTTTGTATCCATTCAGCCTGTCTTTTGGTTGGAGCATTTAATCCATTTACAGTTAAAGTAATTATATATATATATATATATATATATATATATATATATATATATATATTTCTATTGCCATTTTTTAAAATTTTGGGGTTTGTTTTTGTAGATCTTTTTCTTCTTTTGTACTTCCTGACTGTACAAGTTCCTTTCACATTTGTTGTAAAGCTGGCTTGGTGGTACTGAATTCTCTTAACTATTGCTTGTCTGAAAAGCTTTTGATTTCTCCATCAATTTTGAATGAGATCCTTGCCGGGTACAGTAATCTTGGCTGTAGATATTTCTGTTTCTTGCCATTCCCTTCTGGCCTACAGAGTTCCTGCTGAAAGATCAGCTGTTAAACATAAGGAGTTTCCCTTGTATGTTACTTGCTGCTTTTCCCTTGCTGCTTTTAATATTCTTTCTTTGTGTTTAATGTTTTTAGTTTGATTAGTATATGTCTTGGTTTATTTCTCCTTGGGTTTATCCTGAATGGGACTCTTTGTGCCTCTTGGACTTGATGGACTATTTCCTTTTCCATGTGGGAAAAACGTCAATGATAATCTCTTCAAAATTTTTTTCGTATTCTTTCTTTTTCTCTTCTTCTGGGGCCCCTTTAATTCAAATGTTGGTGCATTTAATATTTCTCCAGATGTCTCTGAGACTATCATCAGTTCTTTTAATTTTTACTCTTCAGCAGTTATTTCCACAATTTTATCTTCCAGCTCATTGACCTGTTCTTTGCTTCAGATATTCTGCTATTGATTCCTTCTAGAGTATTTTTAATTTCAGTAATTGTGTTGTTGGTCTCTGTATGTTTGTTCTTCAGTTCTTCTAGGTCTTTGTTAATTTATTCTTGCATTTTTCTTCATTCTGTTTTCAAAGTTTTTGATCATCTTTACTATCATTATTCTGAATTCTTTTTCAGGTAGTTTGCTTATATCTTCTTCATTTATTTGGACTTCTGTTTTTCAAGTTTGTTCCTTCATTTGCAGTATTTCTCTGCCTTTTCATTTTTTAAAAAAAACTTATTGTGTTTTAGGTGTCCTTTACCCAAGCTTCAAGGTTGAATTATTTCTTTCTTTTGATTTCTCCCCCCCCCAGGTTTGGTCCAGTGATTAGTGTAAAATCCATATAGCATGGTATTTGTGTTGAGTTTTGTTTTTTTGTTTGTTTTTCCTCTGATGGGCAGTGTTGAGTGAGGTGGTAATTCTATCTACTTATGATTTGGTTTGTATTTTTGTCTTGTTTTTGTTTGGATGAGGTGCCCTGCATAGGATGCTACTGGTAGTTGGGTGATGCTGAGTCTTCAAGTGGTTTCCTTTGTGGGTATTCTCATGATTTGATACTCCCTAGGGTTAGAGATTCTCTGGTAGTGTAGGATCTTGGAGTCAGTGCTCCCACTCCAAAGGCTCAGGGCTTCTTGACCTTTGGCCATGAACAGAAGATTCCACAGGTGGTTTGTTATGGCACTAAGGGAGATTAAAACAAATACCCAAAAATGAGAAATCAAAGATGAACTCCATACAAATGGCAATTACAAAATCAGGCAAATGATAATCAAAATAATGGAATATATACATGTACATATATACCCATAAGCAAAATCAAATCAGTTCAACAAAAATAAAGTAGAATAGATTGACCCAGCAAACAAAGGAAACCAAAAATGATATCCACCAGTAAAGAACAAAACTAACTAAGGGACAAACTGGAAAAACAACAAGAACAACAACAAAAACAAAAAACTAAAGCAAAGTGACAACTGTGGAATAAAACAATGAAGACAAAACCATCAAATAAGGTGAGAAAAAGAAATTAAAGAAAAAAAGATTAGGTATGCAAAGTTAAACAGAGATAGATAAAGAAGATTTGTATATATTAAAGAATAACTGCAAGAGGAAAAGAACACTAGGAAAAGCAGAGGAATAAATGTATAAAAAATAACAATAAGTTTAAAAACTTAAAAATTAAAATTGAAAAAGGGAAAAAAAGGAAAAGGCAAAAAAAGAAAAGGAAAATTCCACAGAGCTGCAAAAGGCCAGTGTAGAGGCAGAGGTTTATAACAGCAATAAAAAAGAGTGAGTGACAAGAAAATAAAAGAAAATAAACTCAAAGGCTTAATTAGATTCCATAGTGCTAATAAAATCAACAACTACAACAGAGGGGTGAAAAAAGGAAAAAAAAAAAGAAAAAAGTCCAAAAGAAACTACAGAGTAAGTCAAAATAAAAGAATAATAAGTAATAAATATTTTTCTTAAGTCACTGCTATCAGCATCCTTTCCCTCCCTGGGAGTCACAGTCCACTTTGCCTCCCTGGGATGCTCTCTAACACTGCACTCATCTCTGGACCTGCTTTGGGGGCAACTCTGGTCCTGCTCCTGTATATTCTTGCCTCCAGTGTCCATAGCTATCAGAACTAGTGTGTTTTCTTTTGTGTGAGCTCTCAATGTCCTTTTATATATTCCATAGACACAGAGTCTGCCTAGATGATTGTGTGGCTTTAATATGCAGCTTGTACAGCTGGTCTGATGGTTTTGAGTCTTCTTTCTTAGCCACACTGTCAATGGGTTTCAGTTGTGGTTTTATTTCCACCTCTGCATGTGGGTCATCCACTGTGGTTTGCTCCTGTGGTTGCCCTGGAGGACTTGGGTCTGCTCCAGTGAGGGCCAGACGTGGGGGTGTTAGCTACTTGGCTTGCAGCGGTTCTGGCAGCACCAGAACTCAGGGAAGTTGGCAACTAGAGCAGCAGTAAATATACTGCTCTTGAAGAGCAAGGCAAACACTATTAGCCAATACACTCCAGTATTCTTGCCTGGAGAATCCCACTGGCAGGCCACAGTCCACAGGATTGGAAAGTATTGGGCATGACTGAAGCTTCCCCATGGGCAAAGACACAAGGCTTTTTGCCTATTGCAGTTCTGCCCCAGTGAGGGTTGAGCATGAAGCTGGTGCAGCTGCTTGAGTTGTGGGGCCCCTGACAGTGTCAAGTATGCAGGGACACAGAATGCCTCCAGCTCAGGAGATATAGCCCTATCAGAGTCTTTTTTCAAGCCTCTGGTAGCAGGTGATCAGAAGGCCTTTTTGGCTAGTCTTTCTCTGTAGCTCTGCCCATTCAGGCACCTAGAAGGCTCCCTTGCCTGGGGCCCTTCTCTGTTGTTCAGTGCATCAGGCACATAGAAGGGACCCCTTGGCCCAGTCCTGCTCTGTTGATTGGCCCATTAGGCACTTAACGAAGCACCCTGGGTGGGTCCTACTGTGTAGTTTGATGAGTCAGGCGCTTGATGGGCCAGTCTTTGTATTGTTCAGCTGCCAATGCTGGAGTGTGGGGAAAGAGAGGCTACAGTGATGGCTTCACCTCCTATGCATGACTCAGCAGTTTCGCCTTGCTTCCATGACTGCCTGCCTTTCCTCCACAGGCATTTCCCACCATAATCACCTCCCTCATGTCCCCTCGGTTCATCTCTCTGCAGTCAGCAGCAGCTCTCACTCTGGGATTGTTCCACAATCCCTACACTCCAGCTCCCAGCCACTGTGCCTTCTAGAGGACCTGCCTCCCTGTCCAGCTTACATATGGCTGCAGCAAAGACTGTCTGATTCTCATTCCATTTAGGCTGCCACAGATCAGCTGCTTCACTTTCAGCCTTAAATGTTTCTCCTCTGACCCAGACAATTGCCCCAATGTGGGGATCGGACTCCCGCTTCAGTTCCCCCACCCATCAAGGGCTGGTCCAGTCTCATTAACAATCCTGTTTTTTTCCCCTCTAGTTCCCTCATCCTGCCAAGTTTTGTATGGTTCTACATATTGTTTTCTGATGGTCAGCTACTCCAGTCCAGTCTCAGCTGGTGTTTTGCAAACATTTTTGTATCTGGAGATGTATTCCTGATGTATCCATGAAGAGAGATGTACTCTATATCCAACTATTCCTCTGCCGTCTTGTTTTCTGTCATTAGCTTTTTAAGTCAATATTTTTTCTCATGGTTTTGAAAGTCTTTCATAATTTCACTTCACATGTCACTGTACCTTAAGTCAATCTTGTTCCTATCTGAATTACTGCTTTTGATCTTTCATTATCTTCACCTAAAATGTTCTTTTCTTTTCATTTGTCTATTCCAATCCTATCCATCTTCCAACTTTTGCTTCAAATTTCATCTGGTCTACACTTATGCTGAATTGATTTAAACATTTTCAGTCAATATTTATATTGTCTGTATCAGATAATTCAGTGGTTGATTTTTTGTATATTATATTCTTCTTTGACATTTCGTACTCATGTTGTCACCATAAGGTAAACTATTTGAAATTTTTTTTTCATCATTCTCATAGAGCTCTGTAGAATCATGAGTAACTAGCAGATATTAATACATTTTCACTGTGATGAAAAATGATCCACTCTATTTTTCCTAGCATCTGATTGTGGCTATCACTCTGTGATCACCATAAGTAAAATCTCTGCTACAAACCATGGTTTTTAAAAAAATGATGAAATGAGTTGCCAGTCCAGGTTCGATGCACGATGCTGGATGCTTGGGGCTTGTGCACTGGGACGACCCAGAGGGATGGTATGGGGAGGGAGGAGGGAAGAGGGTTCAGGATGGGGAACACATGTATACCTGTGGCGGATTCATTTCGATATTTGGCAAAACTAATACAATATTTTAAAGTTTAAAAATAAAATAAAATTAAACACACACACACACAACGTAATTCACCTCGTTTAATTCCACTTGCACTTGGTACCAGCTTTCTTCTAGAATAAAATATTTAAGAACTTTTAAATTTTATTATAAACATCTTTTGAATTTTTATAAATAGTAATTATCAACATAAGTAAGTGTGGTCTAGTAGGACAGTAGAAAAATAATAATTATTCCTTAAATTGTGGAAAAGTTGGGAGCTTCAGTAAAACAGAACTGCTATTGTTCATGTTCTCTTTGCTTTAATTAGGCCAACTTATCCTAGACATAACCTAAGACTATTAAAGAGAAACAGAAGAGTGGAATAATTCTTCTGACAAAAGGTCAAGTTAAAATAAAATACCACAGAGGGTCAAGGTAGTGTCCTACTTTTTTTTTTTTTTAAACAGGGACAGTGGCACTTCACATTGTAGTGCTAAAATTGCATTGAGCTCCTGTGGGAATTAGATATCCTATAAGACAGGTTCAATGCTATTTAAGATTGTTCTAGTCAAAGCCTCCATCATGCATAGGTTAAGGATTTAGTGTAGAGAAAAAAAATCGTATCAGCTTATAATGTATAACACCACTTAAACTATAAAGTTCAATAGCTATCTTAAGTTCAAAGCATCTTTTAATAATTATCCTCTGAACTTCTATGAGCCATCAACTGTTACTAAACTTTTCATCTCATTGAGGTTATATAAAATCATAGTTAAGTTTATAAAAAGTTAAAATATAATTTTATCAATGTTAGTAGCAAAACTACAATTCTAAAAATATATTCAATTCATAATAGTTATATATATTTCTCAATCTCCTTTATAGATGGCAAATATTTTTAGTCTTTTCTAAATTTTATCAGCAATATCACTAAAGCATTTCCAGGAAGGTGACTCAGAATATTGACAGTACTTTATTTTATTGCACTATTGGAAACCAAGTGCTGAAGTTGTGAACTATACGTTCAAAGAATTGCTTTATGACTCATTGACTAGAGGTAAGGGACAAGTGAAACCTATTAAGGTGTTTCCAAATAATATATAACATCACATAATGGAAACCTGTTTCTCAACTGATAAGTCAATTTATCACTTCTGATTCATTGATTGATGAAATCAGATAAGTAAACACAAAATGATTAAGATGCAACTTGTGTCTTCAACAGGTTCATATTAGTGTGTATGTGCATGTGTATGTGTATGTGTGTGTGTGTGTGTGTATGTATGTCAGAGAGAGAAAGAAACATTACACATACAAGTATTATTACAGCAGAACTCAATGTTTTGAATCTATTTTATCAGGAAGGAAGAGCATGATCTTGATTATTTTTATGCTCTTTTCCCTCTTTTCCTTGGAATTGTGACAAAATCCTACGAGTACATGTAGATCTAGGGCTATGAGTGTGTTTGGGCAGGAAAAATATGCCCCCTTAGGTATTTATTGACACATGTAAGCTGTAAATGAGCACACACTACAGAGCCAGTCATTCACTCGTGTCCCTTCCACAATATTGCCTCCCTGGATTTCTAACCCTGCATATGGAGTAAAGACACCTTTGTTCTCAGATTCCACATCTCTGATATGTCTCCAAGCATACAACCAGGAAAGCATGGCATTACATCCTACAAATCCCATTTACTTCTCTGTTCTCATTACTACTCTTCTTATTCATCATGATTTTTCTTCAGATACAATTTCTCTGCCCCAGTGTTCTTCGGTCTTAAATAACTCACATGTTATTTACATCTAAAGGTATAAACTTTTGGAAATGTACATGCAGAGATCAACAAATGGTTTCCATTTTCTGCTTTCATGATCCTCTCTCCTTAAAAGAAGGAACTCCAAAGTTCTAACTTCTTTTTGGAAGATGAAGTAGGGTTGGACTGTGATTAGAAATAAGGAAATGATTTTTAAATATTATGATACCTCAGTTAATATCTGCAGAAGAAATAATGGTGATGACTATATACAATTCTAAAGAGATAATAAGACATTTGAAGTAAAAGTATGTATACTCTCTGAAGAGATGGGAAGTAACTTTGTTAAAGCAAAATATTGATGCAGCTCACAAAGGAGAACTGCAATAACTCACTTCCCCTAAATAAGAGAAGACTGGAAGCAATAACAATGGTATGAAATAAAACTCTGAAATACTGATTATATGGGAAGAGGAAGAAGAGATATAAGAGGAAGCAGTGTCCAGGAAACAGTTATATACTCAAAAGGACATGAACAAGGCCAATATGGGATACAAAATATAAGTTGACCTTATGGGTATCATTTAGGAATTCTTGTAGGAAAGGGAGCATACAGTAGGATGAAGTAACTGTTCGGCAAGCCATACATCAAATGATTAGAGCCTGTGAGTTTAGAGCACTGGGAATTCTGGAAATCATAATCTAAGGATGCTTTGCTTCCTTCATGCAACATCAAAGAGTCCAAGAAATGCATGAAGTTGTAGGCCAGTAGGATCTAGCCATTTCATAAACCAAACAGGATTTTCTGTAAAACACAAAATGTAAAATACACCCAAAATTGGTGATAGAAAATTAAGCTGCCTGGCACTACTGCTGCTTTATTATGAGTTTCATGACCTTTGACCCTCCTCAGTTCAGTTCAGTCACTCACTCATGTCCGACTCTTTGCAACCCCATGAATCGCAGCAAGCCAGGTCTTCCTGTCCATCACCAACTCCCAGAGTTCACTCAAACTCATGTCCATCGAGTCGGTGATGCCATCCAGCCATCTCATCCTCTGTCATCCCCTTCTCCTCCTGACCCTGATCCCTCCCAGAATCAGAGTTTTTTCGAATGAGTCAACTCTTTGCATGAGGTGGCCAAAGTACTGGAGTTTCAGCTTTAGCATCAGTCTTTCCAATGAACACCCAGGACTGATTTCCTTTAGAATGGAGTGGTTGGATCTCCTTGCAGTCCAAGAGACTCTCAAGAGTCTTCTCCAACACCACAGTTCAAAAGCATCAACTCTTTGATGCTCAGCCTTCTTCACAGTCCAACTCTCACATCCATACATGACCACTGGAAAAAACATAGCCTTGACTAGATGGACCTTTGTTGGCAAAGTAATGTCTCTGCTTTTTAATATGCTATCCAGGCTGGTTGTAGCTTTCCTTCCAAGGAGCAAGCATCTTTTAGTTTCATGGCTGCAATCACCATCTGCAGTGATTTTGGAGCCCAATAAAATAAAGTCTGACACTGTTTCCACTGTTTCCGCATCTATTTGCCATGAAGTGATGGGACCAGATGCCATGATCTTCATTTTCTGAATATTGAGCTTTAAGCCAACTTTTTCACTCTCCTCTTTCACTTTCATCAAGAGGTTTTTTACTTCCTCTTCACTTTCTGCCATAAGAGCGGTGTCATCTGTATATCTGAGGTTATTGATATTTCTCCTGGCAATCTTGATTCCAGCTTGTGCTTCTTCCAGCCCAGAGTTTCTCATGATGTACTCTGCATAGAAGTTAATAAGCAGGGTGACAATATACAGCATTGACATAGTCCTTTCCTTATTTGGAACCAGTCTGTTATTCCATGTCCAGTTCTAACTGTTGCTTCCTGACCTGCATACAAGTTTCTCAAGAGGCAGGTAAGGTGGTCTGGTATTTCCATCTCTTTCAGAATTTTCCACACAAAAATTTTCATCTCCCTTTCGCTCTCTTTACTCTGAAATCTAGACTTTTCCTATTATTATTTTTTCTATTAAGCAAAACTTTCAAGGTTTTAGATTTTCAGAGTAGATAATGTAAATTATATTCAGCCCTCATAAGATCAAGAGTTGAAAGGTAAATTTCCTATAAAATTCCCATAAATTCATGGGTAAAAAACATTTGTAAATTAATGCCTTAATTAATGACTGTTAAAAGAGATGCACAGGGGATTAATAATTTATTTTTAATCCTGCCACTTTTATACTATTAACTCAAGTACATATTAGTAATAAATGATGACTCAAAAGGTGGACACTCTGTAAAATATAAAATAAATTTACTTCCTTGCATTCTGTCTAGTCTACTCATCTAAAATTTACACTCTGAATTTGATACTGTTAAAATAATACATTTTTCTGACTGATTTTCTTTTCCACCTTTTACCATGTAACAACTTCCAAAATATTTTATTTTATGGCTCACCATTTATTAAATGGGATAGTAATTAAATATTTGATACATCATTGAAGTACTAAACTTTATTGCTCAATAGTGCAGGTATTTACTGTCTATGGCATTGTACCTCTTCAGTGTAAGAATACTAAGATGCAATTTTTGTGATCACTAATAGCTGAAAACAAGACTGCCTAATTAACGTCCAAACACCACAGTGAAAGAGGGCACTTGTTCTTTGTTGGGCATTGTTGCAGGAAACTCGACTCTCCCTCCTCTCAGTTTTGTCCCAGGTGTCTTAGTGCATCTGAAGTCTCAGTTTCTGCATATTTGAAAATTCAATGACACAATGAAAGTAAAAGCCTTTCTTAGTATCTGGCATATAGTAGAGGGATGCTATATTTACAATACCATATGTAAAATAGATAGCCAATGGGAATTTGCTGTATGACTCAGGGAACTCAAACAGGGGCTCTGGCTGAAGGGTGGGATCAGGAGGGAGGTGGGAAGGAGGGAACATGAGTGTACCTATGGCTGATTTTTTTAAAATTTATTTTAATTAGAGGCTAATTACTTTAAAATATTATAGTGGTTTTTGCCATGCATTCACATGAATCAGGCATGGGTGTACATGTGTTCCCTATCCTGAACCCCCCACCCACTTCCCTCCCCATCTCATCCCTTAGGGTCATCCCAGTGCACCAGCCCTGAGCATCCAGTCTCATGCATCAAACCTGTACTGGTGATCTATTTCACATATGATAATATACATGTTTCAATGCTGTTCTCTCAAATCATCCCACCCTCGCCTTCTCCCACACAGTCCAAAAGTCTGTGTATCTTTTGCTGTCTCACATATAGTGTCATTGTTACCATCTTTCTAAATTCCATATATATGTGTTAATACACTGTATTGGTGTTTTTCTTTCTGACTTACCTCGCTCTGTATAATAGGCTCCAGTTTCATCCACCTCATTAGAACTGATTTAGATACATTTTTTTGATAGGTGAGTAATATTTCATTGTGTATGTGTACCACAGTTTTCTTATCCATTCATCTGCTGATGGACATCTAGGTTGCTTCCATGTCCTGGTTATTATAAACAGTGCTGCAATGAGCATTGGGGTACATGTGTCTCAATTCTGGTTTCCTCAGTGTGTATGCCCAGCAGTGGGATTGCTGGGTCATATGGCAGTTCTATTTCCAGTTTTTTAAGGAATCCTCCACCCTGTTCTCTATAGTGGCTATACTAGTTTGCATTGCCACCAACAGTGTAAGAGGGTTCCTTTTTCTCTGCACCCTCTCCAGCATTTATTGTTTGTAGACTTTCTGGATAGCGGCCATTCTGGCCAGCATGAGGTGGTACCTCATTGTGATTTTAATTTGCATTTCTCTGATAATGAGTGATGTTAAGAATCTTTTCATGTGTTTGTTAGCCATCTGTATGACTTCTTTGGAGAAATGTCTGTTTGGTTCTCTGGCTCATTTTTTGATTGGGTCACATATTTTTTCTGGAATTGAGGTGCAGGAGTTGCTTGTATATTTTTGAGATTAATTTTTTGTCAGTTGCTTCATTTGCTATTACTTTCTCCCATTCTGAAAGCTGTCTTTTAACTTTTCTTATAGTTTCCTTCATTGTGCAAAAGGTTTTATGTTTAGTTAGGTCCCATTTTTTTTTTTTTTTTTTTTTTTGCTTTTATTTCCATTACTCTGGGAGGTGGGTCATAGAGGATCCTGCTATGATTTATGTCAGAGAGTATTTTACATATGTTTTCCTCTAGGAGTTTTATAGTTTCTGGTCTTACAATTAGATCTTTAATCCATTTTGAGTTTATTTTTGTGTGTGGTGTTAGAAAGCATTCTAGTTTCATTCTTTTATAAATGGTTGACCAGTTTTCCCAGCACCACTTGTTAAAGAGATTGTCTTTTCTCCATTGTATATTTTTGTATGGCTGATTCTTGCTGATGTATGACAGAAAAACCACAAAATTCTGTAAAGCAATTATCCTTCAATAAAAAATTTAAAAAAATGTGATTCAGAAGATCAGTATTTTAAATATTTTACAAATGGGAATAGTTAACTTTCAAGTACAGTGAAGCTTTCTTGTTTTTACTTATTTCTATTTGTGTGTGTGTGTTTCTTCCTTATAAGCTTCATTATGTGTGATGAGACACCAAAGGCATGATATATATGTAGGGCATTTGGTGATTGCTTTGCAAAAGCCAATATTAGTTTCTTCATTATTCCTCCAAGCATAAATTTATTCCTTGTTTGTTTTCTTGCTAGTATCATTTGATGTTGGTAAGTTTAGACTAATATGTCCTATAGAAGCAGAAATCTTTATGCATTAGTTAACTGCATCCAAACACACTTCTGAAAAGCAATTAGAGATTTACAATTTATTGCACAAAGTCTCTTGTGCCACAATTCTGTCATAGAAATTAATTTGGGGTCATTTATATCAGAGAAATATATAGCAAAATAACAAGGTATAGTAATTTCACCTCTAAGATACCACTCAGCCAGAAGAAATGATATATGTCTCATTAGTTTTACTGTCTCACAGTAGTGAATTCATAGTATGTAAAGCTTATATCCTTTTATTACACATCTATGTACTTAGATAGGATAGAATAAGCAGATGCAGTTTGTACAATTCAATCTTCATAGCCATCTAATATCAGGTGTTCCAATCTGCATACATATGCATGCTTAGTCATTTAGTCATGTCTGATTTTGTGTGGTCCTGTGGATTATATCCCACCAGGTACGTCTGTCCATGGTATTTTTCAGGCAATAATATTGGAGTGGGTTGCCATTTCCTCTTCCAGGGGATCTCCCTTACCCAAGGGTCAGATCCACATCTCCCGTATCTTCTACATTGCACGTGGGTTATTTACCACTGAGCCATGGGGGTAGCCCCCTAACCCCATATAACAGGCCAGAAAGCAATTTGAGAGGCACGATGAACTGGTTAGGGTCACAAGGCAGGCACAGTCCACAGTCAGAATTCTAAGAATCAAAATATAGTAAATTATATTTGCTAAATATAAATTGAAAACCATGTAAGATAATTTACATTAGATTTGGCAGTGCTTTGGCTCCTCCTGAGTGAGTGAAGTCGCTCAGTTGTGTCCGACTCTTTGCGACCCCGTGAACTGTAGCCTAACCAGGTTCCTCCGTCCATGGGATTTTCCAGGCAAGAATACTGGAGTGGGTTGCTGTTTCCTTCTTTAGGAGATCTTCCCTACCCAGGGACTGAACCCAGGTCTGCATTTTAGGCAGACGCTTTACCGTCTGAGCCACCAAGGAAGATCCTCTTTCCATGCAAAGCTGTGTCACACTTGGGGTATTTCAGACTAGGAATTGCCAGGAAAATCCCACATCCTTGATTACTTTCTTTAGTAAATGTGCTTTCTTATGTGACTTTCAAACTCTGGATAAAATTCTAAGGGAGTATTCATGATAATAAATTATGAACTTGGAGGACAGAGGAAAACAAAGCAAAAGGGCATTTGGTGAACTGGAGTAGAGAAATAAGGCAATTTAAGTCTCTTTATTAACTATGTAATTGAACTGAACTGAATTGTTTTAATCATGATACTTGAATTCTGCCTCTAAATTCTTTAAGTATGCAACATACATTGGAATAATATCTCATTTTGAATAATATCATCTTCTAAAATAAAAGAACAATTTGATAACATGAATTTTTTTTTCATGAATGTGCTAGGGGTGCAAGGGAGTATAAATCTGTTGTTTTTGACACATAATTTCATTCATTTTCAATTAACAATAATTATTACCTCCCATTTCTTCCCCATTTATTCATGTAATGACCTTCTAAAAACAATGACTAATGATAATTTGATTAGAAAAATAATTTAGTTGCTAGATTTTGATTCCTTGATATAAAAATGTACTCTAAGCAGTTTTATGTATCTAGAAATATGATTATCCACTATAAAGTATTAGAATGACAACATTTCAGACTTTGGACATTAAATTGTGTGATTTATGCATTTTCCAAAAAATCGGAGTGATTTTCAAATGAACCAGCTACTTCATATCCTTAATCCTTCTTAGAAAACAAATGGAAGAAATATACTGACTCTTCTTTTTATATTAATACTTCTATACAGAGCCTTTTAAATATATACTCTAGTCATTTTGTTTTTTTAATTGAATTTCATTAGTTCCATCAGATTTTCAATTTGGTAAAATGTAACCAAAATGACGTGTTTTTTTTTTTTTTTTTCCAGAAGGAGCATTAATGATTCAGATTGTAGAGCAACTCACAGAGAGATTCACTGACATAAAATAATTTATATTAACAAAATATTTGTTGATAATGATGTATTTGTAGAATCTGTAAGGATCAGCTAAAGAAAACCCACATGTGCTACTTATTGAAATGCAATATTGTGTAGGGCTGATTATCTGTCTTTGTTCACTTTCATTCTGCCTATAAATATTTAAATTATTCAGGTATAAGGAAATTGAAACAGTCATGTACTCTTTCAAGGGATATTCAGCCTCTGCAGAAAGACATCAAATAAAACATCCATGAAAGAGACTAATCTTTTTTGTAAAGAGTGAATTTTTAGGTAAAAATTATCATATTGGCCTATACATCATGAAGAACTGACCTCCTCTCAGAACTGGAATTTCAGTTTGTCACCTGCATGAGAGAGGATTATGGTGGGAGATCTTTAGTAAGAGAATTGCTTGGCTGTTTTCCTCTCAACTCAAAATGTCCTTTAATATGACAGGCTATATTAACATCAGCTTTGATACAGCAAAGATTCAGAGCAGGGGACTTGTCTACTTATTTCTTTAGATTTTAGGTAACCACAAACAGCATGATTATCCCAAGAAACAGACTTTTTGAAACAGTATCAATAAGAAAAAAAATGAAAAGGTCTAAAGTAGGTTTATCACTTTAGATATGTAAAAAAGACAGTATCTTTGAAATTACCTCATTTTCTATAAAATAGTATGCAAATGTAGGTGTTAAAGTGTTTTAAATTAATTTGGAATGTCAGTAGATTTTGATACAAATAACTCTCCCCACCCTCAACTACTTTATTTGTATAAATGTTTATGGATTAAATGATAGTCGTTTGAAGGCAAATTTTCAAACCTTTGGTCATTTACATATATTTCTTATACCGGTTTCAGATTTGAGAGTTTTGGATATAAAACTTGATGCTATGAACTGAATTGTATTCTCCCCTCGAATTTCATATATTAAAGCTTTAACTCTCAATGTGATGGTGTTTGGAGGTGGGGCCTTTAGAAGGTAACTGGGTTTAGATGAAGCAGTGACGGTGTGGACTTCAAGATGATATTAGTGCCCTTATAATAAGAGAAAGAGACACCTGAGCTGTGTCTCTTCCTTGCGAGCACACAGTGAGATGACAGTATCTACAAGCCAGAAAGAGAGCTCCCAACAGAACTTGATCATGCTGGATCTCACACATTTTCAGACCCTAGAACTGTGAGGAAATTAATCTCTGATGTTTAAACTACTCAAAATTCTATAGAATTTTGTTGTGATAGCTTGAACTGACTAAATATTTCCTATAATTTATTTAGTAAGAATGAAATTCCCATATACCTTAATTTTAGTGGTTTAAAAGCAATGGAAATGAGCCTGTTCCTTTAAAAACTTTATTAACAACTAAAAAATTAAAATATTTCAAATTATACAAAATAAATGTGTAAAACCTCAGGGAAACATGCAGTTTGTCAGTGCATGAAATTTGATTATTTTTATTATATAATATAGAACATATTATATATAACTTTAAAAAAGATGGTAATTTTATAGTCAAGTAGTATATTTGGAGAAGGGTTTAAGCAGTACTTCATCTATTTATGTAAAATATCTTCCCTGGAGCAAAAGAAATTAAAAGAAAAATGATATTCTGTATAAAAAATTCTACAGACTAAATCATGAAATATTACCTTTAAAAAAGAAGTATACAACTACTATAGGCATTAATTTCTATTTTACACTTCTTTATATAAGACAATGAAGCAAATATCCAAAAACCAAATAAAAGACTCATTAAAGAGTGTAGGAGAAAACTGTTATTGTAAGTGAAATGATGTAATTGAAATATCAAATGCAGTTACTATATTAAAAAAAAAAAAAACTTTGGAAAAAGTATGACACCTTAAGCTTTATTTTTTTTTTTTTACAAATAAAAGACTTATTTTTATTTTTATTAAAGCAACCTTCTTAGCTGCACTTTGATGGGGTTACAAAAATGTCACAGCATCAACCTAAAGGGGTGGGAAGGGTAGGGATGGGAGGGAGGTTCCAGAGGGAAGGGCTATATGTATACGTAGGGCTGATTCATGTTGTTACATGGCAGAAACCAACACGTTCTAAAGCAATTATCCTCCAATTAAAAATAAATGTTAAAAAGTCACAGCATTAATCTCATCAACAGCAATGTTACTGCAATCGAATTATTTATAAACATTAATTAAATTTGTTATCACCATCACATTATTGCAATGTCAAAGAGACTGAGTCATTTCACTTCTTCACGAAAATTTACATTGATATGGTTACTGAAAGCTTTCGGTAATAAGGAGGAAAAAAATTTTTTTAACAACTTCAACACAGAATAGAATGTTCAGAATCTTATATTTAATAAAAATATCAACAATCAGGGTACCATCTTGGTCTATAAATGATATTCTCCACAAAGAACTTACAAGTGTTTTTTAAAACACCATTAAGGGGACACTGGTTAAAGTTTCTCTCGGACACGTTTTTTTAAAACCTATTAGTAGCTTTGCCATAAAACTCTTTTAAGGTAGTTGTGTTTTTTCAGAAACACTGAGAATAATCCAATACTTGGTATTAATACTCAGATCAGCACACTGACATAATAGCAACATTTTATAGACTAGCTGCAATTTTCAGTAGCTGTGTTCACCAACCGTGTAACAGAATTGTAGTGTTCTCCTAAGCCATATGCATGTCTCATATAAACAAGTATTAAAGGATTTTCTGGATATTCTTCACCAACTACTATAGGAGGAGAATCTGCCTGTATTATCTCTATTGGTGTTCGTAAAATGTGAGACAGGGCTCTTAGCTCAAGTTGACCCCCGCAAGCAGCTGTGTTTACAATATCATCACAATACTTTCCAAACTCTTCTGGAGTATACATTTCTCCTGTATTAGGATTTGTTAAAAATGGCAGAAAGTCTTCCACATGACTCTGCATATAGTTAGCAGTCTGACATCTTAAGGCAGCCACAGTCAGAACGCCGTTCTGCTCTTTCAGCTGATCTTCAATGGCTCTATACATACAGTGCCCATCAGATGGAATCTGTTTAATTTCCAACTGTCTAGCTGCCAATATTTGAGCAAGTTTTTCACTTTCTACATGTCTAGCTCCGGTTAAGTTTTCAATTTCAGCTTCGGCTATCCTTTCTTCCCGCTCCTTTTCCAATGCAGCCTTTTTGTCCCGTCTCTTTTGTGCTTTTGATATCCGAAGTGGCTGATTCTCAAGAACCAAGTTTGAAATATTAACAGCAACAGAATCGATTTTACTCTCTTTAGAAGTCAACTTCAACTGATCCAGCTCCTCTCTCTGTTTCTGTTCCATTTCTGCTTCTAACTTAGCAACATCTTCTGTAAGTTGCTTCCTCCTCTTTTTGTCATTCCTGGGAACAGCATTCTTCATACTCTGTATTTTGGCTTGCAGCTCCTTCTTCTCTTTGCGATGCCGTCTCACCAGCTGTTCCTCTTCATCAAGCTCCTCAGTCAAGACTGCCTCCATGACGGGTAGGCAGCCCAACACCTTAAGCTTTAGATAACAATGATATGATAAAGTGAAGTCGTTCAGTCATTTCCGACTCTTTGTGACCCCATGGACTATAGCCTACCAGGCTCCTCTGTCCATGGGATTTTCCAGGCAATAGTACTGGAATGGATTGCCATTTCCCTCTCCAGGAGATCTTCCCAACCCAGGGATCGAACCCAGGTCTCCCACATTGTAGACAGACGCTTTACCGTCTGAGCCACCATAGGGAATTATAAAGTTAAATACAAGCTTTGCTTCATATTGATGAAAGATGTGATTCAGTTGAAGTTGATCTATGTATATGTTAAGCACACTTAAATACAACAACCAAAGATTAGTTGCAACTGGCCATAGGTCATTTTGTACATAGCATAATACAGTCCAGTATTATAAACCTGGCTATTACTGAAACAAACTATTTGGTACCCTTGTAAATAACAAAAGACATAGTTATTAGTTATTCCAATCATTATTTTTCTGCTTCTGTCAGTGTGTTTGTGTCTCTCTTTTGTTTAAAACATCTCTGGTCATCATTCTTGTTACATGTAAAATACATGCAAATCTATGGGTATGAACTCTCTACAAATATTCCATTTTGTTTTAAATTGTGTCAATATATTTTTTTGTACTGTTTAGACTGATTGGAAGATTTTTTTAACTGCATTGATTTTGATTATACAGTATAGTTACACATGCTCAAACTGACTGTGCATGAAAATGTTATCTTTCTCTAATGTAGTGCATATGTTTCCAGCTTAGTGAAATTAGGGCATTTTGACTTTTTATTTTAATTACAAGATGAGCACACAGCTTTCACAAGTTTATCTAGACTTTTCTGTTTTCCTATAATGGGTTTCAGGTTAATTATAGTTAATTAGCTCATGTTTGTCATATATACTATTGGAAATAAGACATATTTTTAAACAGCACAAGAAAATCCCATTATTAAAGCCTACAGTTGAAAGAAAAGTGGAGTAGATTATGTTATAAAATATGAACCCAAATGTTATCATATCAAATTGAAATTACATAATAGTCCAAGTGTTTTTCTCATACTACTTAAGCTCAGAAAATATAAGCTTCAGCAATGTGCATCTTTTAAGAGTTTTATGAGAATAATTAAGTTTACAATTTAAGAGTTTACCCAAAATGCTTGAGTAAATTTTTTTTCAATTGCATTTAAAGTATTAATTTAAAAAAATGAACTGTTGATTTGTTTGGAGAAGGAATGTGGCTGTATTCAGTTAACATTCTGCTATTCAAAAAAATTAGATAAAGTTGGATCAGAGATTGTTTAATTATATTCACTGGAAAATGATATTTAAACATATTTCTAGGAATTTCACTTTATTTTTGTCAGTATTTTACCAATGCCAGTACATTGTCAAAATTTGTATTACTTTTTATCTTAATTAAGTATCATGTCAGTATTTATTAATATACTGACAAGGAAATAATGGTTTTTATGGGTTGAAAGTTAATTAGTAATACTGATAAACAAAAGTGGATAATTCTGATTTGACTACTTTTGTTATATTTCTGTATTACCAAGTCCTTGGGCTATATTTTGTAAGTGTTGTAACATAGTGCATCACCATTAATGAAGTATCTCCATGGATA
The DNA here is from genome assembly GCF_055505025.1 of Bos grunniens. NCBI lineage: Eukaryota > Metazoa > Chordata > Mammalia > Artiodactyla > Bovidae > Bos > Bos grunniens. Next base: position 1,050,188 of record NC_141176.1, on the reverse strand, counting down.
TAACTCCTATCTAACTTCATATTGTAAATTATAAAGGAATAACTACAGCTATAACATACAGATAGACATTTGAATGTAAAAAAAAAAATCTTTAATTTTGTTTCTAGTGAGATATTAACCATTAAAATAGATTTGCCAAGTTTCATTTTGTCACTTATCATATATATATTTTTTTCTTATTATTTTTCACTCTTATTTTGCTATTTAATTTATCACTAGGGAGAATGTAATGCAATTAAGTTGCTAACCTGCACTGGCAAAAAGTTTTAAAAGAGCAAACAGGTTAAATACAGAAAACAATATTTAGACCTTTGAATTGTTATCTCATCATTATATTTCCCTCCTTTATATTGTCCTTCTTTTACTTCCATTCTTTTTTTTATCTGTTGGACACATTACCTTGTACATCTTTAGACCAAGTCTACTTGAATCTTAATCCAGTCATCTTCTCTTACTAAGTTATAAGGTCTTGAAAAAATTTGTTAATCTCTCAAGTTAGTCCTCAAATATGTGTTAATAAAATCTGGGAAACTGGACTTTGTTAGTACTAAAAAAATATAGTACCCTTCATTTTTTTCTTACTTTATCACATACTACAGGTCAAAATAACCATTATCTTTGCTATAACCCCATTATTACCCTAGATCACATATGTAAATTTCTGAACAAAAATAAAATGTTAATAACTTTGCATTGAATATTTAAAATTATATTTGATAGAAACATTTGATATATAAGTTAACATTTTATAAATATAAATATCATATTATTACATATTTTATAAATAAGCTACTGAAAGATAAATAATTGCTTTAATGTTTAAATATTTTAATGAAGGCAAATTAAAGTATTGTGGAGGATTGTTTGCAGAGATAATGATTGCATGTTGAATTTTCCTGGAAACTGAGAGTAAATAACAGTCTTTTGGTTTTCTAATAACCTACATTGAATATAAAATTTGTACCAGAGCATATCACTTTCTTACTACATTTTGATGGATTTGTGTCTTAAAATACTCATTTAATGATTAAATAACGTGAGTGAAATTGACTCAGTCACGTTGGACTCTTTGTGATATTAAGAAAAGGTGGCAAGAATACACAGAAGAACTACACAAAAAAGATGTTTATGACCCAGGTAACTATGATGATGTGATCACTCACCTAAAGCCAGATATCCTGGAGTGTAAAGTCAAGTAGGCCTTAGAAAGCATCACTATGAACACAGCTAATGGAGGTGATGGAATTCCAACTGAGCTATTTCAAATCCTAAAGGATGATGCTGTGAAAGTGCTGCAGCCAATATGCAAGCAAATTTGGAAAACTCAGCAGTGGCCACAGGACTGGAAAAGGTCAGTTTTCATTCCAATCCCAAAGAAAGGCAATACCAAAGAATGCTCAAACTACCCCACAACTGCACTCATCTCACACACTAGTAAAGTAATGCTCAAAATTTTCCAAGCCAGGACTCAACAGTGTGTGAACCATGAACTTGCAAATTTTCAAGCTGGATTTAGAAAAGGAATAGAGATAAAATTGCCAACATCCATTGGTTCATAGAAAAAGCAAGCGAGTTCAAGGAAAACATCTACTTCTGCTTTATTAACTACAATAAATCCTTTGGCTGTATGGATCACAAGAAACAGGAAAATTCTCAAAGAGATGGGGATACCAGACCACCTTACCTGCCTCCTGTGAAATCCGTATGCAGGACAAGAAGAAACAGAACTGCACATGGAACAACAACTGATTCCAAATAGCGAAAGGAGGACATCAAGGATGTATATTGTCACCTGCTTATTTAGCTTATATGCAGAGTTCATCATGTGACATGCCGGGCTAGATGTAGGACAAGCTTGAATCAAGATTGCCAAGAGAAATATAAATAACCTTAGATATGCAGATGACACCACCCTTATGGTGGAAAGTGAAGAAGAACTAAAGACCCTCTTGATGAAAGTGAGAGTTGGCTTAAAGTTTAAAAAGTTGGCTTAAAACTCAACACTCAAAATACTAAGAAAATGGTAACAAGTTCTGTCACTTATAGCAAATAGATGGAGAAACAATGGAAACAGTGAGAGACTTTCTATTTTGGGGCTCCAAAATCACTGCAGGTGGTGACTGCAGCCATGAAATTAAAAGACACTTGTTCCCTAGAAGAAAAGCTATGATCCACCTAGACAGGATATTAAAAAGCAGAGGCATCACTTTGCCAACAAAGATCTGTCTAGTCAAAGCTATGGTTTTTCCTAAGCTGTGCCTTGAAGAATTGATACTTCTGAACTGTGGTGTTGGAGAAAAATCTTGAGTCCCTTGGATAGAAAGGAGAGCAAACCAGTCAATCCTAAAGAAAATCAGTCCTGAATAGTCATTAAAAAGACTGATGCTAAAGCTGAAGCTCCAATACTATGGCCACTTGATGCAAAAAAACTGACTCATTTGAAAAGACCCTGATGCTGGGAAAGATTGAAGGCAGTAGGAGAAGGGGAAGACAGAGGATGAGATGGTTGGATGGCATAACCAACTCAGTGGACTTGAGGTTGAGCAAGCTCCAGGAGTTGGTGATGGATGGGGAAGCCTGGTATGCTGCAGTCCATGGGGTGGCAAAGATTCATATATGACTGAGCAACTGAACTGAACTGATTGATTAAACATGCAGATAGTTGAAGCCTGGTATAGCTTGGAAAGTGAAAGTTGCTCAGTTGTGTCCGGCTTTTTGCGTCCCCATGGAAAATAAAGTCCATGGGATTCTCGAGGCCAGAATACTGGAGTGGGTAGCCTTTTCCTTCTCCAGGGGATCTTCCCAACCCAGAGATCGAAACCAGGTCTCCCACAGTGCAAGCAGATTCTTTACCAGCTGAGGCACATGGGAAGCTCAATAAAACTGGAGTGGATGGCCTATCCCTTTTCCAGCGGATCTTCCCAACCCAGAAACTGAACAAAGGTCTCCTGCATTTCAGGCGGATTCTTTACCAACTGAGCTATGCAGGAAGGCTGAATCAGACTGGACAATGTACTTAATATTCTATTTATAGCACCAAATAATTTGGAGTTGCTATCTCCAGGAAATTTAGTATCTAGTAACCGAGAACTTCCAGTTGTTCAAGCTGAACTTAGAAAAGGTCGTGGTGGTTTAGTCGCTAAGTGTCCGACTCTTGCGACCCCAGGGACCGTAGCCTGCCAGGCTCCTCTGTCCACGGGATTCTCCAGGCAAGAATACTGGAGTAGGTTGCCGTTTCCTTCTCCAGGGGAACTTCCCAACCCAGAAACTGAACCCTGGGTCTCCTGCGTTGCAGGTCGATTCTTTACCTACTGAAGTCCTTTAGAAGGAACTAAAGGGAAGCCCTTTAGAAAAGGAACAAAGATCAAATTGCCAACATCCTGACTAAACCACCACACCACCATTGATTGGATCACAGAAAAAGTAAGAGAGTTTCTGGAAAACATCTACTCCTGGTTTATTAACTACTCCAAAGCCTGTAACTGTGTGATTATAACAAACTGTGGAAAATTCTTAAAGAGATGGGAGTATCAGACCACCTTTCATGCCTGCTGCAAAACCTGTATGATCAAGAGGCAAAGTTAGAGCTAGACATGGAACAATGTACTCATTCCAAATTGGGACAGAAGCACATCAAGGCTGTACACTGTAACCCTGCTTATTTAACTTACATACAGAGTACATCATGGAAATCCTGGGCTGGATGAAGCACAAGCTGGGACCAAGATTGCTGGGAGAAATATCAGTAACCTCAGATATGCAGATGTCACCACCCTTATGGCAGAAACCAGTTTATTAACCACCAGCTTCTTCTATCTGTGAGTCTACTTCTTTTTGCTTTATTCACTATTTCACTGTATTTTTATATGTTATGTATATATATAATATAAATTTAAATATATATACAATATATAAAAATGTATATGCATTTTATATGTGTTCTACATATAAGTGATATCCTACAGTATTTGTGTTTCTCTGATATATTTCATCTAGCATAATGCCCTTCAAGTTTAACCATGTTGACCATCTGGTTATATTCATGTTTGGAGTCATCTCTTGTGTTGTTGGAAGTGTGTGTTTGCTATGATCAGTGTGTTCTCTTGGCAAAACTCTGTTAGCCTCTGCCCTGCTTAATTCTCTACTCCAAGGCCAAAAATGCCTGTTACTCCAGGTGTTTCTTGACTTCCTGCTTTTGCATTCCAGTCTGCTATGATGAAAAGGACATCTTTTTTGGGTGTTCTAGAAGGTCTTCGTAGAAGCATTCAACTTCAGCTTCTTCAGCTTTACTGGCCGGGGCATAGACTTGAATTTCTGTGATATTGAATGGTTTGGTCTTGTAATGAACAGAGATCATTTTGTCGTTTTTGAGATTACATCCAAGAATTGCATTTTGGAGTCTTGTTGACAATGATAGCTACTCCATTTTTTCTAAGTACTTATAACTTGTACCTTTTGACCACTTTCATCTAATTCCCCATTCCACCAACTTATACCTCTGGTAAATGTAAATTAGATTTGTTTTTATGTTTGTTTTTGAGTTATAATTGACTTGCAACAATATATTAGTTACTGTATGCACAACATAGTGATTCTATATTTTTATACTTTACCAAAGGATCCTTTCAATGTTTCAGTATTTTCCATCACCATACAAAAATATTACATTATTTTCTATATTTTCTACATCACATAGTTCATACCCATAAGTCAATTATTTTTTTAACTGGAAGTTTATTTATCTCCCTTTCCTATTTATCTCATTCTTCCACCTCCACCCCTCTGGCAACCACATGTTTATCCTCTGAGTCTATGACTCTTTCTATTTTGTTATGTTTGTTCATTTCATTTGTTTTCTTTACTTCTACGTATAAGTGAAATCATGGAGTATTTGTCTTTATCTTACTGCTTTCACTTAGCACAGTAGTTCTAGGTTCGTATATATTGACAATATTTCATTTTTTTATGGCTGAGTAGTACTCCACTAGATGGTAAAGAATTTGTGTATAATGTGGGAAACCTGGATTCGACTCCTGGGTTGGAGAGATTCTCTGGTAAGGGAATAGCTACCTTCTCCAGTATTCTTACCTGGAGAATTCCATGGACAGAAGAGCCTGGTAGGCTACAGTCTATGGGGTAGCAAAGAGTCAGACATGACAAAAAGACTTTTACTTTCACTTTCACACATGCATATGACCTGTTCTTCATTTATTCATCTATTGAGGGGGCATTTAGGTTGTTTTGCTATCTTGGCTATTATAAATAATGTTTCAATGAATATTAGGGTACACACATCTTTTTAAATTAATGTTTTAACATTATTGGAAGAAAATCGTTCAGGAGTGGAAGTTCTGGATCATGTTGTAGTTTTATTTTTACTGTTTTCCAATGTGGCTGCACCAGTTTATATTCCTATCAACAGTCCACAAATGCTTATTTAGCCACATCTTTGTCAGCATTTATTTGTTGTCTCTTTGATAATAATCCATTGAAAAACTGACTCATTGGAAAAGACCATGATGCTGGGAAAGATTGAGGGCGGGAGGAGAAGGGGACAACAAAGGATGAGATGGTTGGATGGCATCACTGACTCAGTGGATATGGGTTTGGGTAGACTCCAGGTGTTGATGATGGACAGGGAGGCCTCCTGTGCTGCGGTTCATGGGGTCACAAAGAGTCGGACATGACTGAGCAACTGAACTGAACTGAGAGGTATGAGGTGATATCTGTTTTGATTTACATTCCCTTGATCATTAGTGATATTGAGCATCTCTTCATGTTTCTGTAACTTATCCTTGGGAAAACATATATTCATGTCTTGTGGTGGGAATTCCTAACAATGTGTTTTCACAGCCTTGAGAAATTTCACAGAAATAACACTTGGAAAAACGGCGTATGTTAAGAAACTGCGTTACGATTATTCATGTTTTTCTTAGAATAATAACCTTGTTACAAACCCCAAGGCCAGACCCAGAAAGCATGGACTTTGGAACACCGGGTCAGTGTCAGGTATGAACACCGCCTGCACGCACTTTCTGATTGTTTCTGAGACTCTCCCAGAAGGGAACGGCCTGGAGTGGATCTTGGGAAAGAAAGATCAAAGAAAGTTGTGTAGCCCGCAATCAGGAATAAAAGCTGGACTCAGAGTGGCCTCTGCACCTCAGTCCAATAGAGGCTGTAGGTCCCCTGATCCATTGCACCAGATTTCATGTTTTGTTTTCATTCTTATTGCTCACTCCTGGACCTTTAGGGCAACAATGTCTTCTATTCATTTTTAATTGGGTTGTTGGTTTTTTGATGTTGAATTGTACAAACTCATTGTATTTTTTATATTAATCCTTTATCATATATGTCTTCACCCATTAAGTAGACAATCCTTTTTTTGTTGTTTATAGTTTCCTTTGCTATGAAAAAGTATTTTAGTTTGATATAGAATCATTTATTTATTTTTCTTTTGTTTCCCTTGCCCAAGGAGACAGATTAAAAAAAAAAATTAAGACTACCTATGTTTTCTGTTAGTAGTTTAATGATTTCAAATTTTACATTTAAGTCTTTAATTTATTTTGAATTTGTTTTTTACATGATGTGAGAAAGTATTCCCATTTCATTCTTTTGCTTGTAGCTGTATATTTTTCCCAACAAATTCATTTAAGAGGATATTTTCTTCCAATCTATATTCTTGCCTCCTTTGTGGTAGACTAATTGACCATATAAGTGTGTTATGTTTATTTAGAGCTTCTCTATTCTGACTGTTTTGGGACCAGTACCATACAGTTATTACTGTGGCTTTGAAGTATAATTTGAACTGAAGGAATGTGAAAACTTGCAATTTTTTTTTTCCCCTCAAGATCATTTTGACTATTTGGGGTCTGTTGTGTTTTCATACAATTTTTATGGTTATTTGTTCCTGTACTATGAAAAACACCATTATTTTTCTCATAGTAATTTTATTGAATCTGTAGTTTGTGTTGGGCAGTATGGTCATTTTAAGAATATTAATTATCCCAGTTAATGAGCATGCTATATATTTAATTTTTTGTGTAGTCTTAAATTTCTTTTATCATTTGCTTATAAGTTTCAGAGTACAGCTCTTTCTCCTTCTTGGTAAGATTTATTCCTGTGTATGTTATTCTCCCCCATGCATTTGCAAATAGTATTTTTTCCTTAATTTTTCTTTCTTAGAAATCATTATTAGTGTATAGAAATGCAACAGATTTTATATATTAATTTTACATCCTATACCTTTACTTAATTCATTGATGACTTCTAGTAGTTTTTTGGTTTGGAGGTGTGTTAATGACTTTCCATGAAAAGTATCATGTCATGTGCAAACAGTAAAAATTTACTTCTTTCTTTTCAATTTTTGTTCCTCATTTTTTTTTTTTCTTGTCTGATAGCTGTGGGTAAAGCTTCCAAGACTCTGTTGAATTAGAGTGGCAAGAATGAGCATCTTTGTTTTATTCCTAATTTTAAAGGAAATATTTTCAGCTTTTCACCACTGAGTATGGTGTTAACTGTGAGTTTGTCATATATGACCTTAATTATGTTGAAATGTGTTCCCTCTATACTCAATTTCTTGACAATTTTTATCATAAGAGAATGTAGAATTTTGTCAAAATTCTGCATATATTGCATTGATCATATGGTCTTTCTGTTTCATTTTCCTGTGGTGTATCACAGTTAATTTGTGAATATTGAACTATCCTTTCATCCATGGTCAATTATCATTTGACCATGCAAAGTGTATGATTCTTAAAATTTATGTTTGAATTTTTCCACTATTATTGTGTTAAGGATTTTTTGCATCCACTTTCATCAGTATTATTGGTCTCTATTTTTTTTTTAAATAGTATCATTCCCTCAATGTAGTATCATGGCAAAGCTGTCCTCTAGACTGAGTTCAGAAGTGTTTATTCTTCTGCAAATTTTTGTAATAGTTTGAGAATGGTAAATGTTAACTCTTATTTTATTGTTTAATAGAATACACCTGTGAAGCCATCTGATCCTAGACTTTTGTTTGGAGGGTTTTTTTTTTAAATTAATAATAAATTTTATTACTGTCAATTTGTGCTTTCACAGTTACCTGGGTAAAGGAACTGGCAACGCACTCCAGTATTCTCACCAGGAGAATCTTGCCTGGAGAATCCCATGGACAGAGGAGCCTGGCAGGGGGCCAATGGGGTTGCAAAGAGTGGGACACGACTGAGAGACTAACCCACATAGTGTTTTCATATGCTTTGTTTCTTCCTGACTCAGTTTTGGGAGATTGAAACTTTCTGCAACTTTCCATTTGTTCAGTGTTGTTCATTTTTAGCATATAATTGCTCACAGTAATTCCTTATAATCTTTTATATTTCTGGGGTATCAGTTGTAACTTCTTTTTTTCTCTGATTTTATTTATTTGGGCCCTATCTATCTTTTTTTCCTTCATAATTCTAGCTAAATTTTATCAATTTTGTTAATCTTTCTGAAAAACTGTCCCTTTTAATTTGATTAGTCTTTCTATTCATTTTCTGTCTCTATTTTATTTGTTTCTGCCTTGATTTTTATGATTTCTTCCTTTTACTATGAGTTTTGTCAGCTATTATACCACACAATTGCACTCATCTCACATGCTAGTAAAGTAATGCTCAAAATTCTCCAAGCCAGCTTCAGCAATATGCGAACCGTGAACTTTCTGATGTTCAAGCTGGTTTTAGAAAAGGCAGAGGAACCAGACATCAAATTGTCAACATCTGCTGGATCATGGAAAAAGCAAGAGAATTCCAGAAAAGCATCTATTTCTGCTTTATTGACTATGTCAAAGCCTTTGACTGTGTGGATCACAATAAACTGTGGAAAATTCTGAAAAAGATGGGCATACCAGATCACCTGATCTGCCTCTTGAGAAATTTGTATGCAGGTCAGGAAGCAGCAGTTAGAACTGGACATGGAACAACAGACTGGTTCCAAATAGGAAAAGGAGTTCATCAAGGCTGTATATTGTCATCCTGTTTATTTAACTTATATGCAGAGTACATCATGAGAAATGCTGGACTGGAAGAAACACAAGCTGGAATCAAGATTGCCGGGAGAAATATCAATAACCTCAGATATGCAGATGACACCATCCTTATGGCAGAAAGTGAAGAGGAAGTAAAAAGCCTCTTGATGAAAGTGAAAGAGGAGAGTGAAAAAGTTGGCTTAAAGCTCAACATTCAGAAAATGAAGATCATGGCATCTGGTCCCATCACTTCATGGGAAATTGATGGGGAAACAGTGAAAACATTGTCAGACTTTATTTTTCTGGGCTCCAAAATCACTGCGGATGGTGACTGCAGCCATGAAATTAAAAGACGCTTACTCCTTGGAAGGAAAGTTATGACTAACCTAGATAGCATATTTAAAAGCAGAGACATAACTTTGCCAACAAAGGTCCATCTAGTCAAGGCTATGGTTTTTCCTGTGGTCATGTATGGATGTGAGAATTGGACTGTGAAGAAGGCTGAGCGCTGAAGAATTGATGCTTTTGAACTGTGGTGTTGGAGAAGACTCTTGAGAGTCCCTTGGACTGCAAGGAGATCCAACCAGTCCATTCTGAAGGAGATCAGCCTTGGGATTTCTTTGGAAGGAATGATGCTAAAGCTGAAACTCCAGTACTTTGGCCACCTCATGGGAAGAGTTGACTCATTGGAAAAGACTCTGATGCTGGGAGGGATTGGGGGCATGAGGAGAAGGGGACGACAGAGATGAGATGGCTGGATGGCATCACTGACTCGATGGACGTGAGTCTGAGTGAACTCCGGGAGTTGGTGATGGACAAGGAGGCCTGGCGTGCTGCAATTCATGGTGTCACAGAGTCGGACACGACTGAGTGACTGAATTGACTGGCTGACTGATTCAGGATTATTTTTACCATCTTTCTAAATTCAATATATATGCGTTAGTATACTGTATTGGTGTTTTTCTTTCTGGCTTACTTCACTCTGTATTAATAGGCTCCAGTTTCATTCACTTCATTAGAACTGATTCAAATGTATTCTTTTTAATGGCTGAGTAATACTCCATTGTGTATATGTACCACAGCTTTCTTATCCATTCATCTGCTGAGGGACATCTAGGTTGCTTAAATGTCCTGGCTATTATAAACAATGCTGCGATCAACATTGGGGCACACTTGGACTCTGTGGGAGAGGGAGAGGGTGGGATGATTTGGGAGAATGGCATTGAAACATGTATAATATCATATATGAAATGAGTCACCAGTCCAGGTTCAATGCACAATACTGGATGCTTGGGGCTGGTGCACTAGGATGACCCAGAGGGATAGTATGGGAGGGAGGAGGGAGGAGGGTTCAGGATAGGGAACATGTGTATTCCTGTGGCAGATTCATGTTGATATATTGCAAAACCAATACAATTATGTAAAGTTAAAAAATAAAATAAAGTTAAAAAAAAGAGAGAGAGAGAAAACAAGCAACAACAAAAAAAGGATTCACTTTTTTCTCTAGTCATCTTAAAAATTCTTCCTTAAGAAAAAAACTGAAAGTATTGGATCACACTTCTGAAAACTGTAGGAAAACTCTATTCATTTTCCTTGTTTTTTCTATTCTTATTTGGAAGAAGAGAAGCTCAAGAGATGAGTCTGACAAAAGATATCCATCCAATCTAAAGTGATTCTCTCTGAAAATATTAGGATAAGCAGCAACATTCAGAGATACAATTAAATGCCATAGTTTTAATGTTGAAACTGAATACATGATGAGGCTGATGCTGTTCAAGGCCTTTATAGCAGAGATAAAAAATGTCCAAGGATGTCTATAATTATCTGGAGAACTTGGGAAACAAATAAAAATATAAGATGTAGGTAATTTTAAAATTGAAAACTTGGATTTTTATTATGTAACATCTACAAATATAAACTTATCATTAGAGTGAGGTTAGCATAAGGGAAGGAAAGAATAGTAAATATTCTTTAATTTCATGAAGAAATTCTTTCTCTACATGTGGGTTTTAACCCTTTGGTTTACACTATTTTAATAAAAGTATCAGTTCAGTTCAGTTGAGTTGCTCAGTCATGTTCAACTCTTTGCAATCCCATGGACTGCAGCAAACCAGGCTTTCCTGTCCGTCACCAACTCCCAGCATTTACTCAAACTCATGTCCATCGAGTTGGTGATGCCATCCAACCATCTCATCCTCTGTCATCCCCTTCTCCTCTTGCCTTCAATTTTTCCCAGCATTAGGGTCTTTTCAAAGGAGTCAGTTCACAGCAGGGGGCCGAACTACTGGAGATTCAGCTTCAGCATCAGTGGCTTCCAATGAATTTTCAGGACTGATTTCCTTTAGGATTGACTCGCTTGATCTCCTTGCAGTCCAAGGGACTCTCAAGAATTTTCTCCAACATCACTGTTCAAAAGCATCAATTCTTTGGTGCTCAGCTTTCTTTATAGTCCACCTCTCACCTCCTTACATGGCTATTGGAAAAGTAATAGCTTTGACTAGACGGACTTTTCATTTGGAAATTGCATATAAGGGATTAATGAACTTCTTTTAATGAGACAAAGAGAAAAATGATGCCAAAATTGTTACATATTCCATGCTTTTGTACTGGCAGCAGATTTTTCAGTCCTTTTGAACCTGTTTATGTAATCAAAACTTTTTATATAATAATGTGAAGCACCATCTGAGCCAGTGTGATATAACCCAAAGTCAAAAATTCTGAAATTTGAAATACTAGCTCTTATAAAATAAATAATTTCTTTATGGTTCTTTAAAAGATTAATGAATACAATGATCATGACTGACATATTTATAGCATATGATATGTATAATTCATATTCATGACTCACTATATAAATGTGCATATTATTCATAAGTAGTATTCAAATATATGAATATAAATAATATAATTATTTATAAAATGAATTGTGTATGAATTTATATTATTCAGACATTTGAATACATTAATTACAGTATTTATATATATAAATAATACATATAATTATATGATGAAACAATGAAATGAATATTTATACTAATATAATTATATATTACAATTATATATACTCTTATATTTATAAATAAATATGATAAAATATAATACTTTACATAATAATATATTTATAGCAATATAATTATACTTATATATTATGATAAACAGTGCATAATTATACCATAATTGCATATTTATAATAATAGAATTAACATGCCATGAATGAATATAATATAATAATATATAATTATATAATAAGTGTAACAAAATAATACAGTAAATATAATATGTTATATATAAATATAATGTGATGTAAGTGATAATATAAATATGCATGTAGTAATAAAATATAATATAAATATGAATATAATTCACATTAATATGTAAACATAAATATTAAATAATAGTATTCAAATAATTTAAATAATTTTTAACATTTAAATAATATTTAAAATGAACATAGACTCTATTAGATGTCTACAACATGACCTTACTTTAAAATTTGCTTATTAATTGATGATAAAAATTAATATTAAATATTAAGCAATTAAAATATCAGGCTATTTTACAATTTACTATTGCTTTAATCTTTAAACAAGATGTTCATCTTTAATCTTTAAACAAGATGTTTAACATCTTCAAAAAAGATGTTCTTTTCATTATCAGATCAGATCAGATCAGTCACTCAGTCGTGTCCCACTCTTTGCGACCCCATGAATTGCAGCACGCCAGGCCTCCCTGTCCATCATCAACTCCTGGAGTTCACTCAGACTCATGTCCATCGAGTCAGTGATGCCATCCAGCCATCTCATCCTCTGTCGTCCCCTTCTCCTCATGCCCCCAATCCCTCCCAGCATCACGGTCTTTTCCAATGAGTCAACTCTTCGCATGAGGTGGACAAAGTACTGGAGTTTCAGCTTTAGCATCATTCCTTCCAAAGAAATCCCAGGGCTGATCTCCTTCAGAATGGACTGATTGGATCTCCTTGCAGTCCAAGGGACTCTCAAGAGTCTTCTCCAACACCACAGTTCAAAAGCATCAATTCTTCGGTGCTCAGCCTTCTTCACAGTCCAACTCTCACATCCATACATGACCACAGGAAAAACAATAGCTTTGACTAGACGAACCTTTGTTGGCAAAGTAATGTCTCTGCTTTTGAATATGCTATCTAGGTTAGTCATAACTTTCCTTCCAAGGAGTAAGCGTCTTTTCATTATAGGGGACTGGAATGCAAAAGTAAGAATCCAAGAAACACCTGGAGTAACAGGCAAATTTGGCCTTGGAGTACAGAATGAAGCAGGCAAAAGCTAATAGAGTTTTGCCAAGAGAATGCACTGGTCATAGCAAACACCCTCTTCCAACAATACAAGAGAAGACTCTACACATGGATATCACCAGATGGTCAACACTGAAATCAGATTGATGATATTCTTTGCAGCCAAAGATGGAGAAGCTCTATATAATCAGCAAAAACAAGACTGGGAGCTGACTGTAGCTCAGGTCATGAATTCCTTATTGCCTAATTCAGACTTAAATTGAAGAAAGCAGGGAAAACCCATATACCATTCAGGTATGACCTCAATCAAATCCCTTATGATTATACAGTGGAAGTGAGAAATAGATTTAGGGGACTAGACCTGAAAGATAGAGTGCCTGATGAACTATGGATGGAGGTTCATGACATTGTACAGGAGACAGGGATCAAGACCATCCCCAAGAAAAATAAATGCAAAAAAACAAAATGGTTGTCTTAGAAGGCCTTAAAAATAGCTAGTGGAAAGAAGAGAAGTGAAAAGCAAAGGAAAAAAGGAAAGATAAACCTCTGAATGCAGAGTTCCAAAGAATAGCAAGGAGAGATAAGAAAGCCTTCTTCAGTGATCAATGCAAAAAATAGAGGAAAACAACAGAATGGGAGACTGGAGATCTCTTCAAGAAAATGAGAGATACCAAGGGAACATTTCATGCAAAGATGGGCTCAATAAAGGACAGAAATGGTATGGACCTAACAGAAGCCGGAGATACTAAGAAGAGGTGGCAAGAATACACAGAAGAACTGTACAGAAAAGATCTTAAGGACCCAGATAATCACGATGGTATGATCACTGACCTATAGCCAGACATACTGGAATGTGAAGTCAAGTGGGCCTTAGCAAGCATCACTATGAAGAAAGCAAGTGGAGGTGATGGAATCCCAGCTATTCCAATCCTGAAAGATGATGCTGTGAAAGTGCTGCACTCAGTATGCAAGCAAATTTGGAAAACTCAGCAGTGGCCACAGGACTGGAAAATGTCAATTTTCATTCCAATTCCAAAGAAAGGCAATGCCAAGGAATGCTCATACTATCACACATTTGCACTCATCTCACATGCTAGTAAAGTAATGCTCAAAATTCTCCAAGCCAAGCTTCAGCAATATGTAAATCATGAACTTCCAGATGTTCAAGCTGGTTTTAGAAAAGGCAGAGGAACCAGAGATCAAATTGCTAACATCTGCTGGATCATGGAAAAAGCAAGAGAGTTCCAGAAAATCATCTATTTCTGCTTTATTGACTATGCCAAAGCCTTTGACTGTGTGAATCACAATAAACTGTGGAAAATTCTGAAAGAGATGGGAGTACCAGACCACCTGACCTACCTCTTGAGAAACCTATATGCAGGTCAGGAAGCAACAGTTAGAACTGGCATGGAACAATAGACTGGTTCCAAATAGGAAAAGGAGTACGTCAAGGCTATATATTGTCACTCTGCTTATTTAACTTCTATGCAGAGTACATCATGAGAAATGATGGGCTGGAAGAAGCAGAAGCTGGAATCAAGATTTCTGGGAGAAATATCAATAACCTCAGATATGCAGATGATACCACCCTTATGGCAGAAAGTGAAGAGGAACTCAAAAGCCTCTTGATGAAACTGAAAGAGGAGAGTGAAAAAGTTAGCTTAAAGCTCAACATTCAGAAAACAAAGATCATGGCATCTGATCCCATCACTTGATGGCAAATAGATGGGGAAACAGTGGAAACAGTGGCTGACTTTATTTTGGGGGGCTCCAAAATCACTGCAGATGGTGAATGCAGCCAGGAAATTAAAAGACGCTTACTCCTTGGGAGGAAAGTTATGACCAATCTAGATAGCATATTAAAAAGCAGAGACATTACTTTGCTAACAAAGGTCCATGTAGTCATGGCTATGGTTTTTCCTGTGGTCGTGTATGGATATGAGAGTTGGACTGTGAAGAAAGCTGAGCACCGAAGAATGGATGGTTTTAAACTGTGATGTTGGAGAAGACTCTTGAGAGTCCCTTGGACTGCAAGGAGATCCAACCAGTCCATTCTAAAGGAGATCAATCTTGGGCGTTCATTGGAAGGACTGATGCTAAAGCTGAAACTTCAATACTATGTCCACCTCAGGCGAAGTGTTGACTCATTGGAAAAGATCCTGATGCTGGGAGGGTTTGAGGGCAGGAGGATAAGGGGCGACAGAGGATGAGATGGCTGGATGGCATCACCGACTCAGTGGACATGAGTTTGAGTAAACTCTGGGCGTTGGTGATGGACAGGGAGGCCTGCCTTGCTGCAATTAATGGGGTCGCAAAGAGTCGGACATGACTGAGTGACTCAACTGACTGATTGCTTTAATAGAATTTATTAAATAAACTTATTTTCTAAGTAAATTTCATGAATTTATTAAAATATTTATTTGATATTTAAGGATTTGGAAATCAAGTGTTTAAAAATCTGTTACATTGTCTACACAAATCCAGATTCTTCTTGGTTCCAATTAGCAAAGAATCCAAGCATAAGTGGCTTTGATCTTGGTATTCTCGGGACCTACATTCTCTGAGAGCTTAACTACTCATGTATTTATCGATATATTAATGTCAGCTAATAGTTATTTCATACCTCTCTGGTTCCTGTTGCTAATATCTTTGAATTTTATTACATTAGTGATAACCAATGCTTACAACAATCTTCTAAATTATGTTTGTTGTTAGTGGATGAACTAGACAGTCAAATAAAGTAGTCTCGTTCCATAAATATATCATTGTCTTTTCTCATCAAAAATACAAACCAATGATCAATAAAAATTCTTGGAAAATATTTATTTTCATGTAAAGCCAAAGATGGAAGATATAGTAAAGGTTTGGAATTCTCATTCTGAAACAGATGATATCTTTGTTTTACCTTAAGATTTTCTTCTGCAACAGAAAAAAAAAAAAAGTTATTATTTTTCCTCTACCTCCAGAAAACTAAAAACTTGCCCAAATTTCTAGATCTGTATTCTTCCCTCAAGGATCTATATTTTACATTTTACATGCTAACTGGGTGTCTCTAACTTCTCATAAACATTAGCATTTAACTTCTAGGTTAAGGAAGAGAGAAAAGAGAATCCTTCTAAGATCTTCATGGTAGCAGCATCATTCACCCATGGAAGCCTCTGGGTGGAGTTGCTTAGTTAAATTCAAATTTCATATAAATGATAAAGATTGCCTTATAGTATAATATGTCTATAAACAATTTGGAATATAAATATAATAAAAATGCAATGTTTATCTGAAATTCAAATTTAACCGATGTTTTGTGTTTTATCTAGCAATACTTGTGCAGACAATATCTTAATTATGGATCCTTTTAAGACTTGTTCACCAATCTGTTAGAGAGAAACATATATATGGGTTGATGATGAACTTTTGGCTTCCCATTATTTTACTCCAATTAATTTGGATGTTCCAATAATTATCCTAAAAATACTCAGACCATCATCAAAGCATTCTTTAAGTTTGATAAAGCATTATTTTCTGAAAATAGATACATAATTTCAAATCCACAAACTCTTCTTTGCTTAAAATCATCCAAAACCCAAGAATTGCCTAAAGTAGAGTTCTTAATCTGGCACATAAAATCACTGAATATCTGTACCTTGCATATATCACTCACTTTATTTCTCAGCTTTTCTTTTCATGATACACAAGTTTCAGTTCTGTGAAATTGTTTTATATTTCCTTAACAGAATGTTTGACTGGTGTTATTCTATGACCTCTCTGTCTTAAATGTCCATCTCCTTTTTATGTACAATTCTTTTAACCTTCAAGAATTATATATACAAACCTTGTGATCCACATTCATCTGTTTTAGATATTTATTATACAACTATATTGTGAATGCTTCAAGATCAGGTGCCATATTTTCATATTATTTATATTCTCTAGAACATAGAATATAAATTCTTAGTTGTTAAGCATTCAATGAATGAATAAATGAAAGAATAATTTAATTTCCCTAGTCCTGCCAAGAGGGCTTCCCCAGTGTCTCAGCAGTAAAGAACTCAACTGCTTTGCAGGAGATGCAGCCAGAGCCATGGATTCAATTCCTGGGTAAAGGAGAGCCCCTGAAGAAGGAAATGGCAGCCGACTTCAGTATTCTTGCCTGGAAAATTCCATGGACAGAAGAGCCTGGTGGGCTACAGTTGTCCATGGGGTCACAAAGGAATCAGACATGACTTAGTGGCTGCTGCTGCTGCTGCTGCTAAGTCTCTTCAGTCGTGTCCGACTCTATGCCACCCCATAGAGGGTAGCCTGCCAGGCTCCCCCACCCCTGGGATTCTCCAGGCAAGAACACTGGAGTTCGTTGCCATTTCCTTCTCCAATGCCTGAAAGTGAAAAGTGAAAGTGAAGTCGCTCGGTCGTTTCTGACTCTTCTCGACCTCATGGACTGCAGCCTACCAGGCTCCTCCATCCATGGGATTTTCCAGGCAAGAGTACTGGAGTGAGGTGCCATCGCCTTCTCCGGACTTAGCAGCTAAACAACAGTAATTCTGCTAAGAAACATATGGTACAACAAGAAACAGAAATCATTTTTCTCTCTATTACTTAATGTTATTATTTTTTTAAAACTGCATTTTTTCATGATTCAAAATGAAAGTAGAAGATATTATGATATATAGAGCTGTTTAATTAGTATGTAAATTCTTTTGATAACACAGGTTGCACATTTTTGAGAAACAGAATAGAAAATATTTTCAGCATAACAGAAAACAATGTCACATATTCCTTATCACCTGTTCTATTCTGTGCAGACAGGACTTTATCTGCTGAAATCCTTTCTAAGTCTGTGGAGCATTTATCTTTAATGAACACTTTTTTGAGCATACTAAATAAAGGCTTTGGCATATGGTGTGTAATTAAAAATGATCCATTCTCCCTTTCTAGTTTGCAAGTGTTTAAGCACACATCTCCCTGTCCCCAGTTAGGAAGCCAATAGCAAGTTTTTAATGGACTACACAGTTGTACAGATTTTTTTTTTAAATCTTCTTGAACTAGCAACAACAACAATCTTATTAAATAGACCAGGACATAAGTTACAGTTATAATCCATCTATTAAAATGTCACGGGAGAACTGTACAACAAAAGAGGATAGAAAAGAATAACTTCTGTTTGATTTTTGTAATGTTTTAGTAGAAAACAGAAAAGTACAGAGAAACATCAATTCAAAATATCAGGGAATGTATGTCGGAGAGTGTTTTGCCTATGTTCTCCTCTAGGAGTTTTATAGTTTCTGGTCTTACGTTTAGATATTTAATCCATTTTGAGTTTATTTTTGTGTATGGTGTTAGAAAGTGTTCTAGTTTCATTCTTTTACAAGTGGTTGACCAGTTTTCCCAGCATCACTTGTTTAAAGAGATTGTCTTTAATCCATTGTATATTCTTGCCTCCTTTGTCAAAGATAAGGTGTCCATATGTGCGTGGATTTATCTCTGGGCTTTCTATTTTGTTCCATTGATCAACATTTCTGTCTTTGTGCCAGTACCATACTGTCTTGATAACTGTGGCTTTGTAATAGAGCCTGAGGTCAGGTAGGTTGATTCCTCCAGTTCCATTCTTCTTTCTCAAGATCGCTTTGGCTTTTTGAGTTTTTTTGTATTTCCATACAAATTGTGAAATTATTTGTTCTAGCTCTGTGAAGAATACTGTTGGTAGCTTGATAGGGGTTGCATTGAATCTATAAATTGCTTACTGTAGTATACTCATTTTTATTATACTGATTCTTCCAATCCATGAACATGGTATATTTCTCCATCTATTAGTGTCCTCTTTGATTTCTTTCACCAGTGTTTTATAGTTTTCTATATATAGGTCTTTAGTTTCTTTAGGTAGATATATTCCTAAGTATTTTATTCTTTCTGTTGCAATGGTGAATGGAATTGTTTCCTTAATTTCTCTTTCAGTTTTCTAATTATTAGTGTATAGGAATGCAAGGGATTTCTGTGTGTTGATTTTATATCCTGTAACTTTACTATAATCATTGATTAGTTCTAGTAATTTTCTGGTGGAGTCTTTAGGGTTTTCTATGTAGAGGATCATGTCATCTGCAAATAGTGAGTTTTACTTCTTCTTTTCCAATTTGGATTCCTTTTATTTCTTTTTCTGCTCTGATTGCTGTAGCCAAAACTTCCAAAACTATGTTGAATAGTGATCCTCTATGACCCACCTCCCAGAATATTGGAAATAAAAGCAAAAATAAACAAATGGGACCTAATTAAACTTAAAACCTTCTGCACATCAAAGGAAACTATTAGCAAGGTGAAAAGGCAGCCTTCAGAATGGGAGAAAATAATAGCAAGTGAAGCAACTGACAAACAAGTAATCTCAAAAATATACAAGCAACTCCTTCAGCTCAACTCCAGAAAAATAAATGACCCAATCAAAAAATGGGCCAAAGAACTAAATAGACATTTCTCCAAAGAAGACATACAGATGGCTAACAAACACATGAAAAGATGCTCAACATCACTCATTATCAGAGAAATGCAAATCAAAACCACTATGAAGTACCATTTCACGCCAGTCAGAATGGCTGTGATCCATAAGTCTACAAGCAATAAATGCTGGAGAGGATGTGGAGAAAAGCGAACTGTCTTACACTGTTGGTGGGAATGCAAACTAGTACAGCCACTATGGAGAACAGTGTGGAGATTCCTTAAGAAACTGGAAATAGATCTGCCTTATGATCCAGCAATCCCACTGCTGGGCATACACACTGAGGAAACCAGAAGGGAAAGAGACACGTGTACCCCAATGTTCATCACAGCACTGTTTATAATAGCCAGGACATGGAAGCAACCTAGATACCCATCAGCAGATGAATGGATAAGAAAGCTGTGGTACATATACACAATGGAGTATTACTCAGCCATTAAAAAGAATACATTTGAATCAGTTCTAATGAGGTGGATGAAACTGGAGCCTATTACACAGAGTGAAGTAAGCCAGAAAGAAAAACACCAATACAGTATACTAACACATAAATATGGTATTTAGAAAGATGGTAACAATAACCCTGTGTACGAGACAGCAAAAGAGACACTGATGTATAGATCAGTGGGAGAGGGAGAGGGTAGGGAGATTTGGGAGAATGGCATTGAAACATGTATAATATCATGTATGAAACGAAAAAAAAATATCAGGGAAAATAAGTAATAATATTTTGTCTATTATCTTAGTGATTTTTGTGTAAATTAAAATTGGAGCTACTACAGTTAATTTCTTATGCATTATTTTTCCACTTAAGGAGAGAAGAGAAAGAGAAAATGGCAGGAAGTGTGAAACTTTGTTCAAAACAGGACATTTTTTTTTCTTTTTACTAGTGGGAAACATCAAAAACTAATTGGCACTAAATATTGTTAAAACATAATAATTAATTTAACATGCAGTCTAATATTTTTTTTTTCTGCTTGGAGGTCAAGATCAGTGGAAATAAATGTAAAATTTAAAAATGAAACTATGAAATTATAGTATATATGGCTTATTATATGTTTAAAAAAGCAAAGCAGTTGACATATTATAGTAATATTGCATCAAACTAAATGTAGTATTTTTTTCTAAATAGTTTTTACTTTTTAGAGCAGTTTGAGTTCACAGAAAAACAGTGGGATGTCCAGAGAGTGCCCATATACCCTCTGCCCCTAGAAATGCCCAGCCTATCCCACTATCATCCTGTACCTGTTGTGGTACCCTTATTACAATTGATGAACCTACACTGGCATAACATTATCATTCAAAGTCCATAGTTCACATTAACATTCACTCTTGGTGTTCTATATACTCTATGGATTTTGGTAAATGTATATGACATGTATCAAAAAATATTACATTTTGAAGAACAGTTTCACTGCCTTAAAAATCCTCTGTGCTCTACTTATTATTCCCTGTCTTCCCCCAAGCCCTGGCAATCACTAAATTTTTTGCTGTCTTCATACTTTTGCATTTTATAGAATATCACATGACTGGAGTCATATAGTATGTAGTCATCTCAGTTAACCTAGTAATACAGTGAGTAATGACCTAGTAATACATTTCTTCCATGGCTTTTCATGGCTTGATAGTTCATTTCCTTTTAGTAATGAATAATATTCTATTATCTATATGAACAACAGTTTATCTTTTTCCTTTACTATAGGACATCTTGATTGCATTCAAGTCTTGGCAATCATGAATAAAACAGGTATAAACATCCATATACAGTTTTTTTTGTGGGTACATACATTTTCAACTCCTTTAGATACATACCAAGAAGTATGATTGCTGGACCATATAGTAAGAGTATGTTTAATTTTATAAGAGACAACCAAACTGACCCAAAATTGCAACTAGCTGTTGAACAACCATTGATGGGAGGATGCTGGCTGTCACCCACATCCAAATACAAAGAAGAAGCCATAGTGAGATGGTAGGAAGGGTGCAATTATGGTAAAACTAAATCACATACCACCCAGTGGGTGACCCACAAACTGGAGAAAATAATACCAAAGAAGTTCTCCCACTATTGTGAAGGTTTGGGGGATCCCACAAAGAGACTGGGAATCCTCAGGGAATCTGATCTTGAAGGCCAGCAGGATTTGATAATAGGACTTCCATAGGACTGGGGGAAATAGATTCCAGTCTTGGAGGGTACAAACAAAATCTTATATACACTAAGACCCAGAGGAAAGGAACAGTAACCCAAAATACTGAACCAAAGTTACTTTTAAGTGTTGGGGAGCCTCCTTTGGAGGTGTGGGTCAGCAGGGACAGAGGCATGCCAAGCAGCAGTCCAAGAAGGCCACCCTAGGCATAAGCCCTCTTGGAGGTTGCCAATAACCCTACCAGAGAGCCCTAGACTCCATGGTTGGGTTGCCTCAGGTCAAACAACTACCAAGGAGGGAATGAAACCCCACCCATCAGAATATAATTAAATTAAAGATTTACTGAGCAAGGCCCTGTCTATCACAGCAAAACCCAGTTTCCCAACTGCCAGTCTCTCTCACATTAGCAAGCTTACTCAGGCCTCTTAGTGTCCTCCATCAGAGGGAAGACAGAAAAAGCAAGAAGGACCACAGTCCCAAAGCGGCTAAAACAAAACCACATTATAGAAATTTAATTAGGATGAAAAACAGAAACTTATATCCCAGAATAAGGACAAGATAAAACTCCAGAAAAACAACTAATGAAGTGATATAGACAAATTTCCAGAAAAATAATTCAGGATAATGATAGTGAAGATGATCTAGGATCCCAGGAAAACAATGGAGAAGATATAAAAAAAATATTTACCAAGGACCTAGATGAGCTAAAGAACAAACAGAGATGGAATTGATAGCAGAATTACTGAGGCAGAGGAATGGATAAATGACCTGGAGTACAGAATGGTGGAAATCATTGCCACATAAATAATATAGAAAAAAGAATGAAAAGAAATGAAGACAGCCTAAGAGACTTCTGGTACAATATTAAACAAACAAAAAAAATTGCTTTATAGGGATCCCAAAAGGAGAAAAGAAAGAGAAAGGACCTGAGAAAATATTTGAAGAGATAATAGCTGAAAACTTACCTAACATGAGAAAGGAAATAGTTAACAAAGTCCAGGATGTCTAGAGAGTCCCAGGCAGGATAAAGCCAAGGAGGAGCACACCAAGACACATACCACTCAAACTGAAAAAAAATAAAGAAAGATAAAATTTTAAAAGCAACAAGGGGAAAAAAAAATGACAACATACAAGGGAACTCCCATCAGGTTATGAACTGATTTCTCAACAGAAACTCTACAAGCCAGAGGGAATGACACAATATATTAAAAGTGATGAAAAAGAACCTACAACAAAGAATACTCTACCCAGCAAAACTCTCCTTCAGATTTGATGGAAAAATCAATAGCTTTCCAGACAAGTAAAAGTTAAGAGAATTCACCAGCACTAAATCAACTTTACAACAAATGCTAATCGAAATTCCCTAGGTAGGAAACATAAGAGAAGGAAAAGACCTTTATAAAATAAACAGAAAACAATTAAGAAAATGATATTAGGATCATGATCTGGATAACCATGATGGGTTAATGAACCAGATAACCACGATAGTGTGATCATTCATCTAGAGCCAGACATCCTGGAGTGTGAAGTAAAGTGGGCCTTAGAAGCATCACTACAGACAAACCTAGTAGAAGTCAAGGAATTCCAGCTGAGCAAGGTCAAATCCTAAAAGATGCTGCTGCCAAAATGCAACATTCAATATGCAGCAAATTTGAAAAACTCAACAGTGGCCACAGGACTAGAAAAGGTCAATTTTAATTCCATTTCCAAAGAAGAGCAATATCAAAGATTGTTCAAACTGCAGTGCAGTTCAGTTCAGTCCAGTCCCTCCATCATGCCAGACTTTGTGACCCCATGGACTGCCGCACACCAGGCTTCCATTCCATCACCAACTCCCAGAGTTTACTCAAACTCATGACCATTGAGTCGGTGATGCCATCCAACCATCTCATCCACTGTCGTCTCCTTCTCCTCCCACCTTCAATCTTTCTCAGCACCAGGGTCTTTTCAAATGAGTCAATTCTTCACATCAGGTGCCCAAAACATTGGAATTTCACCTTCAACATCAGTCCTACCAATGAATATTCAGGACAAATTTCCTTTAGGATGGACTGGTTGGATCTCCTTGCAGTCAAGGGACTCAAGAGTCTTCTCCAACACCACAATTCAAAAGCATCAATTCTTTGGTGCTCAGCTTTCATTATAGTCCAAGTCTCAGATCCTAACATGACTACTGGAAAAACCATAGCCTTGACTAGATGGACCTTTGTTGGCAAAATAATGTCTCTGCTTTTTAATATGCTGTCTAGGTTTGTCATAACTTTTCTTCTAAGGAGAGTAAGGCTTTTAATTTCATGTCTGAAGTAATCATCTGCAGTGATTTTGGAGCCCCCCAAAATGAAGTCTGACACTGTTTCCACTGTTTCTCCATCTATTTGCCATGAAGTGATGGGACCAGATGCCATGATCTTAACTTTCTGAATGTTGAGCTTTAAGCCAACTTTTTCATACTCCTCTTTCACTTTCATCAAGAGGCTCTTTAGTTCTTCACTTTCTTCCATAAAGGTGGTGTCATCAGTATATCTGAGGTTATTGATATTTCTCCCGGCAATCTTGATTCCAGCTTGTGTTTCATCCAGCTCAGTGTTTCTCATGATGTACTCTGCATATCAATTAAATAAGCAGGGTGACAATATACAGCCTTGACATAGTGCTTTCCCTATTTGCAACTAGTCTATTGTTCCATGTCCAGTTTTAACTGTTGCTACCTGACCTGCATACAGATTTCTCAAGGGGCACAATTGCACTCATTTCATGTGCTAACAAAGTAATGCTCAAAATCCTTTCAGCTAGGCTTCAACAGCATGTGAACCAAGAACTTCCAGATATACAACCTTGATTTAGAAAAGATGGAGGAACCAGAGATCAAACTGCCAACATCCATTGGATCATAGAAAGAGGTATAGAATTAAAAAAAAAAAATCTACTTCTGCTTCATTGACTACACTAAAGACTTTGACTGTATAGATCACAACAAACTGTGGAAAATTCTTAAAGATTTGGGAATACCAGACAGCTCTCCTGCCTCCTGAGAAATCTGCTGCAGGTCAAGAAGCAATAGGTAGAACCAGACATAGAACAACAGTGAAATGAGTGAAAGTTGCTCAGTCGTGTCCAACTATTTGCGACCCATGGACATTCTCCATGGAATTCTCCAGGCCAGAATACTGGAGTGGGTAGCCTTTCCCTTCTCCAGAGGATCTTCCCAACCCAGGAATTGAACTGGGGGTCTCCTGCATTGCAGGCAGATTCTTTCCCAACTGATCTATCAGGGAAGCCCATAAAACAACAGATAGGCTCCAAATTGGAAAAGGAGTACGTCAAAGCTGTAAATTGTCACCCTGCTTGTTTAACTTATATACAGAGTACATCATGTGAAATGCTACACTGGATGAAGTGCAAGCTGGAATCAAGAATCCTGGGAGAAATATTAGTAACATCAGATATGCAGATGACACCACCCTTATGACAGAAAGTGAAGAGAAATTAAAGAGCCTCTTGATGAAAGTGAAAGAGAAGAGTGAAAAAACTGGCTTAAAACTCAACGTTCCAAAAAATGAACATCATGACATCTGGTCCCATCATTTCCTGTCAAATAGATGGGGAAACAATGAAAACAGGAACAGACTTTATTGTCTTGTCTTCCAAGATCACTGTGGATGGTGTGTGCTGCAGCCATGAAATTAAAAGATGCCTGCTCCTTAAAAGAAAAGCACTGAGAATCCTAGAAAGTGTATTAAAAAGCAGAGACATTACTTTGCCTACAAAGATCTGTATAGTCAAAGCTATGGTTTTTCCAGTAGTCTTGTATGGATGGGAGAGCTGGACAATAAAAAAAGCTGAGCGCCAAAGAACTGATGACTTCAAACTGTGGTGCTGGAGAAGACTTGAGAATCCCTTCAACTGCAAAGAGATTAGATCAGTCAATCCTAAAGGAAATCAGTCCTGAATATTCATTGGAAGGACTAATGCTGAAGCTGAAACTCCAGTATTTTGCCATCTGATGCAAAGAATCGACTCATTGGTAAAGACCCTGATGCTTGAAAAGACTTAAAGGAGGAGAAAGGGAGATGAGATGTTTGGATGGTATTAGCAAGTTAGTGGTTTGAGTTTGAGCAAACTCCAGGAGATGGTGAGGACAGGGAAACTTGGTGTGCTCCAGTATGGGGTCGCAAAGAGTCAAACACAACTGAGTGATTGAATTGAACTGAACTGAAGATTGAACTATGAGTGAGAAACAGAAGAAAAATAAATAAGAGAAGCACATCACCAAAAACATCAAATACTTCATTTCCAACCTGGTGCAACATTAAGTAAAATTTTCTGATGAAAATTTTTCAGAACCATGAAATTAGCTTGTGGAGTTTATGTTGATGAAATCAAGAAAGTTTCCTCTATGTCTTTTATTTTTTATCAAGAAATAGAAGCAAACTTCATATGAAGAGCAGAATGTGTGATTTTCATTTCTCTTGCAGAAGATACATTAATTTTTTTTTCCTTAAGCACAAAAGTAAAAACTATAAAATTTTCCCCTATAATTTTTCTCTATGAGAAGTTTTACTTATTGGAAGCTATACTTTCTAATTCTCTGGATTAGCTTATTGTTTCTGGAAATTCTCTCCTTGGTGAGGTCTCAGACTCTACCTCCAGAACCTTTTCATCCCTCGTGGCCATAAATAGGAAGCTCAAGGACTCCAGAGTCCAGAGAAGCTTTAAAGCAAAATTCAACTTTGTCCTCACTTACCTCCCTATGTCTGCTTTCCATTTGCTTTGGGGGACCTAAAAAATTCTTACATTCATGCAAGATTAACTGTCTTATCTAGAAAATGATTATTTCAATTGTAGGTTCTGTTAGGAAAATTTAATACGTAATCTTGTCGGAAATGGAAATCCTTCTTATTTATCCTTATACCATCATAATCTTCAATTATGATGTCTACGTCTTGTTTCAGTTGTTACAAGTTTGCCCAAGCCCTGTGAAATGAAGTTACCAACCTATATATTTCATGCACCATAATCCCAGAAATTAGGCCCATCCCTCGTACTTGGCAAAAGAATATGTTTTGTTCACTGATTAAATAGATAAATTTATGAACTTCATTTTTACTTTATAATTATTTTTACTAGTGAAACATTCTTAGAGTTAATTTTAACTGTTAAGTATGCCAAAGTCATTTAATTCTTTCATGTATTGTCAAAAATTGTATTCTTTTTCAGTTTTAGTATTCAAAATATTCCTGAGATGAAAATTACAGTTTGTAATGATTTTTAAATATTTTATTAGTTCATCAGATATTTTCCTATAAGTACAATTATCAAGTCAAAATACTTCAAATTATTTTCGAAGCTCTTTATATGTATTATAAATTTGCATTTCAGAAATAATTGCAATTTCGACTAACAGTGTTTGTGTGTGTGACAGATGTAATAATATCTGTTTCATAATTTGCTTATCAGCATTTTATAATTTGCTATGTAAATCTTATATTATGTGTAGTAACAAAGGCTTCTTTAAGAGGGAAAGTTTCAAAAAATGTAATGAGGAAAATATTTCCCCAAATTTTAAAACAGAGAAAACACACAAGGTGTTATAATTTGCACACTTAAGGAATAATTTCACAGCATTCAGCATTTTAGGAATTGTTGAAGTATTTTAAGAAGTCAGATGAAATAAAGGTTATTATTATATACAAATGCACTTAATATTTATTGAAAATTTAGTACATTTGATGTGCTTTTCATTTATTTCTAATTGAAATCCCTTAAAATTGAAATGCTTCAAAATATTGGGATAAAGGATTCTTTCCACACCTAATATTTCCTTCTTGATCTCTCTTACTGTTTTGTCACCAGGGAGGATGGAATGACTTTTCTGTTTGATAAATGTTGTCATGGCTGGGTTGGACAATTCTTTCTTTAGATGAGGTCCTACCACCAGGCAGTATATGATCTGTTGTGTTCCTTGCTATATGCTTTATAATGTCAAGCATGCATGATAGTCTATCTAATCCTGACAGATTTGGGTTTCATATGAGTAGGTCCAACCACTTGCTCATTGAGGCAAATCAAAATTGTGAAGATAAGTTTTATCAAAAATAAAATGGGTATTTTGGTCTTCATATGTTAACATCCTTTCTTTGTCATGTGGGAGAGTGCATGTTATTTACTGGGCTCTTCTTACACCACCAAAAGTAACTTTTAACTTTGGTGTTCAGTTCAGTTGTGTAGTCATCTCCGACTCTTTGCAACCCCATGGACTGCAGGACAACAGGCTTCCCTGTCCATCAGCAACTCCCAGAACCTACTCAAACTCATGTCCATTGTGTCGGTGATGCCATCCAACAATCTCATCCTCTGTCATCCCCTTCTCCTCCTGCCTTCAGTGTTGCTCAGCATCAGGGTCTTTTCCAATAAGTAGGTTCTTTGCATCAGGTGGCCAAGTATTGGAGATTCAGCTTCAGGATCAGTTCTTCCAACGAATATTCAGGGTTGATTTCCTTTAGGATGGACTGGTTGGATCTCCTTGCTGTCCAAGGGACTCCAAGAGTCTTCTCCAACACCACAGTTCAAAAGCAGCCATTCTTCAGCACTCAGCTTTCTTTATAGTCCAATTTTCACATCCATAAATGACTATTGGAAAACCCACAGCTTTGTATAGATGGACCTTTGTTGATAAAATAATGTCTCTGATTTTTAATATGCTGTCTAGGTTGGTCTTAACTTTTCTTCCAAGGAGGAAGCATCTTTTAATATCATGGCTTCGGTTACCATCTTCAGTGATTTGGGAACCCCCCAAAATAAAGTTTTTCACTCTTTCCACTGTTTCCCCATCTATTTGCCATGAAGTGATGGGACCAGATGCCATGATTTTAGTTTTCAGAATTTTGGCCTTGTTTCTGAATTTTGTCCTTATTTGATAGTTTAAAAACACCCTAGCTTATTATGGTTTGACAATTGAGAGATTAGGTAATTGATGAACCAAACATTGCATTAAAGTTCCTTCTAACCAGAAAGACTATTATTGTAACAAGTGTACTATGCTTTCTCTTATTAAAAAAATATAATTTAATGAGCAAAGTAAGACTGTACAGTCAATTGGAATGATCATAGTGGCCTGGAATCATGGTTGTTTTCAGACTTTGGGGACTAAAAATTTTATTCAGGGTAGAAACATTGGAGTCTATTTAACATATTACAAATTATTGACATTTGTTAAATTTGCTATTGCATATTTAAAGAGAAATACACATTTTTAACCATTAACCTTTAAAGCAGCTTCTATGATACAGGTCAGATAAGAAATGTGACAGCACTCAGTAAATTCTTGTGTTTGCTTGTTTTGCTTTGATCAAAGAGAAAATTTTCTTTATTGT
This sequence comes from Bos grunniens, assembly GCF_055505025.1. Classification (NCBI taxonomy): domain Eukaryota; kingdom Metazoa; phylum Chordata; class Mammalia; order Artiodactyla; family Bovidae; genus Bos; species Bos grunniens. The sequence goes on along the minus strand of NC_141176.1, from coordinate 1,020,943 downwards.
AGAATGCAAATCTATATTCTTTATTAAACTGTTCCATGCATTGGGAAATTAACTCCTCTTAATGAGTAGTGTGAACATGCTTATTATTCATGGAAATATTTACTATAATGTAATATGCCAAATATTTCTATTATATCTACTCATCTATTTAATTATTCATATAGATACAGAAGAGAGGTCTCCAGGCTCTTACAGCTCAAAAATTCTATACATCTTTAATGGTCTCAGGCTTAGCCTGAATACAATTTTATTTCTGCTTTTAAAATGTCTTTTCTTCAATAGGCAGGTTTCCTTGACCTATAGAAGGCATTCCTTGGAAGATATGCCTTTACTACAGAAGGCTAATTTATATATATCTTTAATACCTTTTCCAATAAAACACTGACATTAGTATATGTACCTTGAGGGGTCATTATTTTAAACTTTTATTTTAGCTACAATTTAGTTACTATTTTTCCTACTCTTAATTCATTAATCCTCTTGTAACTTCTTATTTACAAAATTAATTTGTGAACAGTACAATGCTTGGTGTGTTCAGTTATTTTAAGGTAAACATTATCTCTGGCATATTTCTAACAAATTCTGCTATAAAAATATTACATGTGGCTCAACAACACATCTTTTGTTAGACCCAATTTTATAACTTCTGAAGACTTTTCTTTGGAAGGTATTTGCATGCGTGTACATCCTTAATGTTAAAAAAAATATAAAATAATTTTCACAGCTTAGTGCAATTTCATGAAGAAGTCTAATGTAGCAGAAAATATGAGGACTTTGTAGTCAGGGATATTTAAGCTCAAATTCCACATTTATTAGATGTGTGATCTCGAGGGGAGGGGATATTTAATTTTGTTCATCTTCAGCTTTACTGTTTTTAGAGTGGTGTTAATTATACCTACTTTGCAAAACTGATGAAAAGGTTTTTAGAAAATCTGTTTTAGATATTTGGCATTTAGCTATTATGAAATATATTTAAGCCATTTTATTCATAAATTCATACTATCAAATAATATAAATATGTTCTTTAAAGGTCTTGAGATGTCATATACTCAGTACCTCTAGGCAGGCATGTATCTAAGGCAGAGGAAGTGACAGAAAGACTCGCTGACATCTCAGTTTTCTTTCTTCATTAATCCAAAGTCCTGGTGTATGGTGTATGATTGGTGTATGGTGTATATGCTGGTGTATGATTGTGCTTATCTCTGAGGCACTGAAGCTTTATTCTGAAAAGAATGTTTACATCATTTAGATGAATGCCTTGAGGTTCCTTAAATTGATCAAATCTTTCTCTTTTGTGTTCTCTTTACTAACAATATTAGACAGTTTTCCACTTGACAATGATTTATGCATCTTGGTGTTTCAGATTTCCTGATGCTGGTGATTATACACCCCAAGCCACTTATACATAGTTTACTCCAGTGTCAGAATATACATAGTGACAAGAGGTGTAGTATTGCAAATGGAAATAGGCTAAGACCAGAGGGAAGAATTTTTTTTTTCTTCCAGACACATTGAAGTGCTACAATTGTATGTTATCCAGTAAGAAATAAGAGAGAAACTAAATGATCCTCCTTTGAGTTATTTGAAGCTTCCCTCTTGGTGTAAGAAGTCATACTTCGTTTGCAATACCTTATCTATAATGCTTTCTTCAGTGTATTTTTAATATCTAAACTTGCTAGCATTCAGAGATGTGATATGATGTGTTTAACATTTTCTTCTGATTTCTGCATGGTTAAACATTGACTATAGTGAAGTTAATAATAAATAATGCATTGACATTCAGTTATCTATTTAAATTATTTTTGTTCCCCTTATTTCTCACCTGCTGTTTAAATTGTCTGTCATTCATTCTCATTCTTCAGTCTCACATGCAGTTCAGTGTCACAGATGTCATCATTTGCTTGATTTCTAAAGTTCTTTCATTATAAAATACTATAAATTATTTATGTTTTAAGAGATAAATGATATGATATTGCCCCCAAAATGAAAATGACTCTATATTGTTATTTTTAAATCTATGGATCTACTTTTAATTTTGGTGAATTTGATTTATTGTCACTTTCTTAGAATTAGTTTTTAAATATGGAATTTATGTATTATAAAGTTTATAAAATATGTACAAAGCACAGAGAATAGATGCAGATTAAGAAATAGTAGAATACAACTAATAGCTTTGAAGTCTCCTGTAAATACCACCCAGTTTTATTCCCTCTACTCAATAACACAGACTTATACTCTCCATTCATATTTCTCTATCTGTATAATGGAAACAAAATAGTACTTAAGTCTTTGGGCCACTATGAGGATTAAATGAGATAATATATAAAGTATTTAATATTTTAAATGTTATTAAGTATTGATTAAGTATTGATAATCATGATGATGTTTTCTGGATCATATATACAAAAGATAAATACTTTAAAGTGTAATTTCTATTTGTAATATATAAGATTTATATTTGAAGTAGAATCTCTAGTTATGATAGTTATGATATATAATATATATATATATAATATAATATAATATTGTGAGTAGTCTTCTATTATATATTCTACCTTCTACTCACAGGACTGTAATTTCATAGATCTTTCCAACTGTTTAAAATTTATGATGTGACTAAGTTACCTCTGAAATAGATAATCAGTACTTCTGAAGTAGCAAATAATGGATATGCTTCTTGTCCTTAAAAGATTGATATATTCCTCTTTTTATACAGTCCCCTTTTCCATTTATGGGAAATAATTAAAATTAGAGCAAGCACATTGGGGCTAGAGATGAAAGCCACACATTGAAGGTGTTAGAATAACTTTACTAGCTCTGCTCCAACACTTGAGAGAAACACACTTTCTCCTTATTTCAGGCACTACTTTGGGGGCTCTTATTTTTTCAGCATCTCATCCTGTAGCTTGGTAAATCAAAATGAAGTTGACAAAAGGGGAAAATAATCAAGACTTGTTTTCAGATGTTTAAGTAGGATTTGATGGCACAGTCAGGAGCAGCATTACAGCCCTGTCTGGACTATCTATGTAATACAGCAGAGAATAAAATCTTGCTAAGTTGGCAGATCTTCTGGTAGTTCAGTTCAGTTCAGTCACTCTGTCCTGTCTGACTCTCTCTGACCCCATGAACCCCAGCACGCCAGGCCTCCCTGCACATCACCAACTCCCCAACATCACCAAAATATTGATATTTCTCCCGGCAATCTTGATTCCAGTTTGTGTTTCTTCCAGTCCAGCGTTTCTCATGATGTACTCTGCATAGAAGTTAAATAGACAGGGTGACAATATACAGACTTGACAAACTCCTTTTCCTATTTGGAACCAGCCTGTTGTTCCATGTCCAGTTCTAACTGTTGCTTCCTGACCTGCATACAAATTTCTCAAGAGGCAGATCAGGTGGTCTGGTATTCCCATCTCTTGAAGAATTTTCCACAGTTTATTGTGATCCACACAGTCAAAGGCTTTGACATAGTCAATAAAGCAGAAATAGATGTTTTTCTGGAACTCTCTTGCTTTTTCCATGATCCAGCAGATGTTGGCAATTTGATCTCTGGTTCCTCTGCCTTTTCTAAAACCAGCTTGAACATCAGGAAGTTCATGGTTCACATATTGCTGAAGCCTGGCTTGGAGAATTTTGAGCATTACTTTACTAGTGTGTGAGATGAGTGCAGTTGTGCGGTAGTTTGAGCATTCTTTGGCATTGCCTTTCTTTGGGATTGGAATGAAAACTGACATTTTCCAGTCCTGTGGCCACTGCTGAGTTTTCCAAATTTGCTGGCATATTGAGTGCAGCACTTTCACAGCATCATCTTTAAGAATGCAAAAATAAGAAGTCAAAAAATACCTGGAGTAACAGGTAAGTTTGGCCTCAGTACAAAATGAAGGAGGGTAAAGATTAACAGTTTTGTCAATAGAACACTCTGGTAATAGAAAACCTCCTTTTCCCACGACCCAGGATATGATTCTACACATGGACATTGCCAATTGGTCAATACCGAAATCAGTTGGATTATATTCTTTGCAGCTGAAGATGGAGAAACTCTATACAGTCAGCAAAAGTAAGACCTGTAGCTTACTGTGGCTCAGATCATGAACCCCTTATTGAACAATTCAGGTTTAAGTTGAAGAGAGTAAGGAAAACCACTAGGTCATTCAAGTATGACACAAGTTAAATCACTTATGATTATATAGTGGGTGAGATGAATAGTTTCAAGGGATTAGATATGATAGAGTGCCTGAAGAACTGTGGACTGTGGTCCATAACATCATACAGGAGTCAGTGACAAACACCATCTCAAAGAAAAAGAAATGCAAGAAGTGATGTGTTGTCTGAGGAGGTTTTACAAATAGGTGCAGAAAGAAGACAAGTGAAACACAAAAAGAAAATGAAAGATACACCCATCTGAATGCAGAGCACCAAACAAAAGCAAGGATAGATAAGAAGGCATTCTTAAATGAACAGTGGAAATAAATAGAAGAAAACAAAGAATTGGAAAGACTAGAAATCTCTTCAAGAAAATTGGAGATATCAAGAGAAAATTTCATCCAAGGATGAGCAGAAATGGGCAGAAGTGGTAAAGACCTAACAGAAGCAGAAGAAATTAAGAAGAGGTGACAAGAATATACTAAAGAACTATGCAAGAAAGATCTTTGTGATCTGTATAACTATGATGATGTGGTCACTCACCTACAGCCAGATATCCTGGAGTGTGAAGTCAAGTGGGCCTTCAGTTCAGTTCAGATCAGTCGTTCAGTCATGTCCAACTCTTTGTGACTCCGTGAATTGCAGCATGCCAGGACTCCCTGTCCATCACCAACTCCTGGAGTTCATTCAAACTCACGTCCATCGAGTTGGTGATGCCATCCAGCCATCTCATCCTCTGTTGTTCCCTTTTCCTCCTGCCCCCAATCCCTCCCAGCATCAGAGTCTTTTCCAATGAGTCAACTCTTCACATGAGATGGCCAAGGTACTGAAGTTTCAGCTTTAGCACCATTCCTTCCAAAGAACACCCAGGACTGATCTCCTTTAGAATGGACTGGTTGGATCTCCTTGCAGTCCAAGGGACTCTCAAGAGTCTTCTCCAACACCACAGTTCAAAACCATCAATTCTTCAGTGCTCAGCTTTCTTCACAGTCCAACTCTAACATTCATACATGACTACTGGAAAAGCCATAGCCTTGAGTAGATGAACCTTTGTTGGCATAGTAATGTCTCTGCTTTTGAATATGCTATCTAGGTTGGGCATAACTTTCCTTCCAAGGAGTAAGCATCTTTTAATTTCATGGCTGCAATCACCATCTGCAGTGATTTTGGAGCCCAGAAAAATAAAGTCTGACACTATTTCCACTGTTTCCCCATCTATTTGCTATGAAATGATGGGACCAGGTGCCATGATCTTCGTTTTCTGAATGTTGAGCTTTAAGCCACCTTTTTCACTCTCCTCTTTCACTTTCATCCTCTTCGCTTTCTGCCATAAGGATGGTGTCATCTGCATATCTAAGGTTCTTGATATTTCTCCCAGCAATCTTGATTCCAGCTGTGCTTCTTCTGGCCCAGCGTTTCTCATGATATATTCTGCATATAAGTTAAATAAGCAGGGTGACAATATACAACCTTGACATACTATTTTTCCTATTTGGAACAAGTCTGTTGTTCCATGTCCAGTTCTAAGTGGGCCTTAGGAAGCATTAATATGAACAAAGCTAGTAGAGTTTATGGAATTCCGGCTGAACTATTTCAAATACTTAAAGATGGTTCTGTGAAAGTCCTACACTCAATATGTCAGCAAATTCAGAAAACTCAGCAGTGATCACAGGACTATAAAAGGTCAGTTTTCATTCCAATCCCAAGAAAGGCAATTCTAAAGAATGTTCAAATTACCATACAATTGTGCCCATTTCACATGCTATTAACATTATGCTCAATATCCCTCAAGCTAGGCTTCAGCAGTACATGAACTGAGAATTCCAGATGTACAAGCTGGGTTTAGAAAAAGCAGAGGAATTAGAAATCAAATTGCCAACGTTTGTTGGATTATAGATTTATCAAGGGAATTTCAGAAAAACATCTACTTCTTCATTGGCTGCGCTAAAGCCTTTGACCATGTGGATCACAACAAACTGTGTAAAATTCTGAAACAGTTGGTGTACCAGACTATCTTATGTCTCCTGACAAACCTGTGTGTGGGTCAAGAAGAAACATTTAGAACCCTACATGTAACAGCTGACTGATTCAAAATTGGGAATGGAGTATGACAAGGCTGTATATTGTCACTCTGCTTATTTAACTTGTATGCCAAGTGTATCTTACAAAATGCTGGGCTGGATGAAACTCAAGCTGGAATCAAGATTGCAGAGAGAAATATCAACAACCTCAGATATTCAGATGACAACATCTTTATGTTAGTAAGTGGAGAGGAATTAAAGAGCCTCCTGATGAAAGTGAAAGAGGAGACTGAAAAAGCTGGCTTAAAACTCAACATTCAAAGAACTAAGATCATGGCATCTGGTCTCATCATTTCATTGCTAATAGAAGGTTAAAAAGTGGAAGCAAAGACTGTTTATTTTATAGAGTTCCAAAATCACTGTGGATGGTGGCTGCAGCTATGAAATTAAAAGAGACTTGTCCCTTGGAAAGAAAGCTGTGACACAGTTAACATATTAAAAAGTAGAGACATCACTTTGCTGATACAGCTCCATATAGTCAAAGCTATGGTTTTTCCAGTAGTTATGTGTGGATGTGAGATTTGGACCATAATGAAGGCCAAGGGCCAAAGAAATGATGCTTTCAAAATGTGGTTCTGGAGAAAATTCCTGAGAGTCCCTTGGGCTGCAAGGAGATCAAACCAGTCAATCCCAAAGGAAATCAACCCTGAATATTTATTGGAAGGACTGATTATGAAGCTGAACTTCCAATACTTTGGCCACCTAATGCAAAAAGTTAACTCATTGAAAATGACTGATGTTGGGAAAGATTGAAAGCAAAAGGAGAAGGGGGCAGCAGTAGAGGATGAGATGTTTAGATAGCATCACTGACTCAGTGGACATGAGTTTGAGAAAACATTGGGAGATAATGAAGGACAGGGAAGCCTGGAGTGCTATAGTCCATGGGGTTGCAAAGAGGCAGACACAACATAAGAGAATAAACCACAACAATAACGGAACCAGAAAAATCCCACTCCTGGGTACTGAGAAAAAATCATAATTCAGAAAGATCCCTGCATCCCGATGTTTATTGCAACATTATTTACATGTCATGACATGTAAGTAACCATTATGTTCATCAACAGAGGAATAGATAAAGAAGATGCTACACATACATACAGTGGAATATTACTCAGCAATAAAAGTAAGGAAATTGTGTCATATAGAGAGACTGTCATACTGAGTGAAGTAACTCAGAAAGAGTACAGCAAATATTGTATATTTGCCCATATGTGTAGTCTAGAAAAATAATATAGATTCTTATTTGCCAACTGAGCTATGAGGGAAGCCCTGCTGCCACTGCTGCTGCTGCTAAGTCGCTTCAGTCGTGTCCGACTTTGTGCGACCCCATAGACGGCAGCCCACCAGGCTTCCCTGTCCCTGGGATTCTCCAGGTAAGAACACTGGAGTGGGTTGCCATTTCCTTCTCCAATGAATGAAAGTGAAAAGTGAAAAGTGAAAGTGAAATTGCTTAGTCGTGTCCGATTCTAGTGACCCCATGGACTGCAGCCTACCAGGCTCCTCCGTCCATGGGATTTTCTACGCAAAAGTACTGGAGTGGGGTGCATTGCCTTCTCCGGAGGGAAGCCCTAGAAAGGCTAAATTCATCTAACTGTGACCTTAACCATTTCACCATTTTGTTTGTTAGAGAAAATAATATTTATCTTATCTTCCCTAAAGGACAGGTACTAGGATCATGGATTAGAAATGAATGGTTGATAAACATCACTCTGAGTGGTTTCTAAGGCTTTCCAAAAATTTCCAGTTGTACTAAGCAACTTGCTTCATCTGCACATATGTAGAATCTAAAAGAGCTCTGACTTGTAAAAGAATAGCAATCGAATCTATTTGAGCAAGCTTTCTTCCAACTGTTTTGACTGTATAGAGAAATAATCTGAAATTCATGATCAGAAAGAACAACTATATTCTCACATGGCTGTTCTATATGGTTAGATGTTTCTTGAAATTAGATTTATATTTATTAATCTGGGATGAATAAATATACTTTGCAAACAAAGTTCCATGTAGTCAAAGCTATGGCTTTTCCAGTAGTCATGTATGAGTGTGAGACTTGGACTGTAAAGAAGGCTGAGTGCTGAAGAATTGATGCTTTTAAATTGTGGTATTGGAGAAGACTCTTGAGAGTCCCTTGACAGCAAGGAGATCCAACCAGTCCATCCTAAGGGAGGTCAATCCTGGGTGTTTATTGGAAGGACTGATGCTGAAGCTGAAGTTCCACTACTTTGGCCACCTGATGTAAAGAGCTGATTCATTAGAAATGACCTTGATGCTGGGAAAGGTTGAGGGCAGGAGGAGAAGGGGATGACAGAGGGTTAAATGGTTGAATGGTATCATCAACTCAATGGACATGAGTTTGAGCAAGCCCTAGAAGATGGTGAAGGACAAGGAAGCCTGGCATGGTGCAGTTCATGGGGCCACAAAGAGTCGAACACGACTGAATGACTGAAAAACAACAAGCTGGCTTCAGCCATAATAAATCAATCAATCCTTGAAATAAGATTTTTTCCTAATGCTCGTAGAAGTTTACTTTCTCTGAACACATGGCAACTGTTCAGGTTTTCATTTTTCTGCACATATAGCTATGAACACTGCTTCATATTTATTTGGCTTTGTTACACCTATTGATAAGGTGATTGTGTTCAAAACATCATAAAATCTATCCTAAATTCTATCTCCTGAAACTCTTGCCTTATCAAAATATTTACCAACTCATTTTAATTTGTAAAATGCCCAATAAATATAAACACTTATCTAGAAATGCTTTCTAGAAGAAATCACAGCTTTGATATCAAGAAATCTAAAAGAAATATCAATCGTTACATAAACAACTCACTATACATATAGTTAACAGGGTAGTGAAAATTTGGGAAAGTAATTGGTTTCCTGCTTGTATATTACTATTATATTTAATCCTAAATCAAAATCATAAAGGAAAGAAAATTTCACAGTTGACATTTTCATTCTAGTTATTGATTACTAGTCAGACACATATCCATATATGTGTATATATGTGTATGCTAATCATACTATATATTTCTAAATTAACAGTACATAACAATGTTTCAATGTTCTTTGAACTGACCACCACACTTGATAGTAATTTCAAGAATCTTCTCATGGAACATTCTTAGTTGAAAGAATATTCATCTGATTATACTGAAAAATATCTGTTTTTAGTAGAAATTTACTTTTTGCAGTCAACTTTCACCAGTATCAGCAGTCCTGTCAGTTTCTCTGCTTGTTCTAGGCTTCTCTGCATGGCCAAGCAGTTAGGTAGATCATTTGTCACAGAACATAAAGGAACAATTCACCACTTTTGAACTGGGGATTCCAAATCCACCAGCCTGTCAGTAATTCTTGCTATAATTCCATCTTTGCATAATCAAGGAGGTTAGCTGCCAGCAGTGTGCTCATGTGCAAAAATATAGCAACATCTTGGAGTTAGTTTTCCATGCCAGCTCATAAATTTTTATGAGGGGTATATGTTTTGATCAGCAAAACACTTTTTAAAATTATATATTCCTCTTTAAAATGAACAACATTTTATTTTTTAGTGAAAATACAGTTATAGCAAGAAACCATTTATTTTGAAGGGCATCTTTTCTGTGAAAAGTTTTCCAATTTGAGGCTACATTCTGGATTATAAAAGAGCTGGCACCATCAGATCCCAATGCAGATGTACTACTGAGTTTGACCTCCTAGTCAACCAAGCTAAAAAAAATACATAAAAGCAGGAGTTTACTGCCTTTAACACTTATACTGCTGCTGCTGCTGCTAAGTCGCTTCAGCCGTGTCCGACTCTGTGCGACCCCAGAGACAGCAGCCCACCAGGCTCCCCCGTCCCTGGGATTCTCCAGGCAAGAACACTGGAGTGGGTTGCCATTTCCTTCTCCAATGCATGAAAGTGAAAAGTGAAAGAGAAGTCGCTCAGTCGTGTCCGACTCTTAGCGACCCCATAGACTGCAGTCGACTTTAAACAAGCTTATTTTCCAAAGTTATTTAAATATATTTAAAACCAATATATGAATAGATATTAGCATATTTACTTTAAGATAGCATTTTTTATCTCTAACATATGTTTTAATTGGAGGATAACAAAACTAAGGAAAGTCCTTGGAGAAGTCTGAAATAAATAACAGTATGACATTATAAATTTCTTAGAAATAACATGTAACCTATAATTACTTTTTAAACCTCAGTGGCAAATACCACAAATAACCTCTCAGCTGAAAAGCAGTTCATAGAAATCAATCACATCAATCAAATGAAAAATAGATTCAACACACAAAATTGATTGGAATTGCTTATAATAAAAGCATCAGGTTTTTTAAAAAAATACATTTTTCAAATAATCCACATTCTTAGTTTTACTGATGCTAATTACAGTGGAGACTTAATAAAGAAATTCCCCATGAACTCAAGTTCTCAAATATATATATTTTAATCAAAAATTAAAAGTGCAACAAAATGTTATTCTAAAGTGAAAATGAAGAGAATGATAGTTATCACTTTTTTTAATCTATATGTTTATTTTTTAAATTTTATTTTATTTTTAAACTTTAAAATATTGTATTAGTTTTGCCAAATATTGAAATGAATCCGCCACAGGTATACCCGCGTTTCCCTTCCTGAACCCTCCTCCCTCCTCCCTCCTCCCTCCCCTACCCTCCCTCTGGGTCGTCCCAGTGCACCAGCCCCAAGCATCCAGTACCGTGCATCAAACCTGGACTTGTGACTCGTTTCATACATGATATTATACATGTTTCAATGCTATCCTCCCAAATCTCCCCAACCTCTCCCTCTCCCATAGAGTCCATAAGACTGATATATACATCGGTGTCTCTTTTGCTGTCTTGTACACAGGGTTATTGTTACCATCTTTTTATTTTTTATTCCTCCTCAAATAAATGTATCTCTACTTTGAAAGTTTTGTTTGTTTGCTTTATTTTTATGACCCCAAATATTAATGACTATGCAGACGAATGAAGTCAACTTTGCTATTGTGTTGACATTACAATGGCTCCATTCCTATCTGCTTATACATGTAGAGACTTTGTAAAACCTTACAAAGAATGAGCATTTCAGAGACGTTACTAAGAGAATAGCTTCCATAAATCTATAATAAAGAGTTTGCTATTTGCTGTACCTAATTGGAAATGCCATTTTCTTCCTCTCCTGCTCTGACTTGTCTTGTCAATATCCTATTGCTACAGACTGATTACTGGAACATTGTATTTGCTACTGTTAACAATGATCCACAACAAGTTTTGTCAGAGGTGTCATCTTCTACTGTCCCCAAACTCATAGATCTTCCCTGAGCAAGAACTGTGCTGGATACTGTTCTGGGCTGGAAGAAGAGCCCTTATATTTGCTCATGCTTGTCCCCAGAGCTTCACAGACTTCTATTAAAAAAAAAAAAAGACTCCCATTATCTTCTGGAAATAATCCTAGTTCAGACTCTGACAATGCCTTATGGGGAAAAAAAAAAAATATATATATATATGTATATATATATACACACACATGCTATCAGATTTTGACACTGATTCCTCTAGCTATACAGAGGTTAAATCCAGAACAAGAAAATCAAACCAAGTTTTGAACACAGCCTGCATAAAATATGGACATCTCCCAGACACCTCTTCCATCACTTTCTCATTTGTCAAGTAGTTGCTTCTGGAAATCAATGTGAATACATAATGACATATATAAACAGTATGAAGAAGGTCAATCTACATGCATAGTATGTAGCAATGGTGTAGCTAGAGAAATTAACATGGTATACACATACACACACATATGTACAACTTCTTAGTATAATTAACCAAAGTATTAGTAGTTGAGCAAAGCAGGCTACTCTTTTATAGAAACAGTAATCTTGATCAAATATGTGATTGGTATACACAATGTAAAGAACTATATCACCACATTTTATTGCTATGCTATGCTATGCTAAGTCACTTCAGTCGTGTCTGACTCTGTGTGACCCCATAGACGGTAGCCTACCAGGGTCCCCCATCCCTGGGATTCTCCAGGCAAGAACACTGGAGTGGGTTGCCATTTCCTTCTCCAATGCATGAAAGTGAAAAGTGAAAGTGAAGTCACTCAGTCGTGTCTGACTCTTTGCGACCCCATGGACTGCAGCCTACCAGGCTCCTCCGTCCATGGGATTTTCCAGGCAAGAGTACTGGAGTGGGGTGCCATTGCCTTCTTCGATTTTATTGCTATATAGAGACAAATAATTGTCTATAATAATTTTCCCTTACCTTATTTATTATACTTAAGTATCAAGGATTTCTCATGACTATCTCAATAGAAATAAGAATGATATCTTACTTCTAACTTACAAGACGGTTTTCTTGTACCATTCATACCACAAATCCAGTTGATATCCTTTATAATTATAGATTTATAAGATCAGTGAGTCAATCATATCTGAAACAACCTTTTATGGCATGGGGTTTTTGGTAAAGAGTGTCAACTTTCTCTTACTTGAGATGGAAAAACGAAGCTGAGAAGGTAGTGGCATGCCAAACTGAAATGTAGCTGTGGAAAACCAGAACATGAAGCTCAGGAACAGAAGAGAAAGACAAGAGCTGGGAGCAGTGGCGAGCACTCCCACACCAACAGAGAACATTAGGGTTCTCCTCTTTGGGCTAGTTATATCTAAAGCATCAGAGAAAGGGGGAACCCCCTCATTTCAGCCTCAGGGTGGAATCACACTAGGTTTTCTTGCCTCCACTGGTGAATCACACTCACGTATGTATTATGTGATTTTCCTGAGGTGGAAAGGAGTTTCCAATGATATTAATTTTAGTCTTCTACAGATAGAGGAGCCTGGTAGGCTGCAGTCCATGGGGTCGCTGGGAGTCGGACACGACTGAGCGTCTTCTCTTTCACTTTTCACTTTCATGCATTGGAGAAGGAAATGGCAACCCACTCCAGTGTTCTTGCCTGGAGAATCCCAGGGACGGGGGAGCCTGGTGGACTGCCGTCTATGGGGTCGCACAGAGTCAGACACGACTGAAGCGACTTAGCAGCAGCAGCAGCAGTGTAAGTGTTAAAGGCAGTAAACTCCTGCTTTTATGTATTTTTTTTAAATGACTTGTTGAAAAATTAGTCTAGTATTTCCTCAAAGACTTTTTGAGGCTTTGTACCTTCAATTGAATTCAAGTGGCAGGTCTTCAGGATGCAAAACTAAAGTTAAGGTACTTAGTAAGCACTCATTTATTCAAATAAATTTAAACTTTCCTGATACTTCTGAGGTCTTGTGTGGATGCTAAAGATTTGTTTACTCTTTCAAAAAATTTAACTACAATCTTATAAATCCTAAACTCAAGCCTTTCAAACGTGCACATAATTGCTGATATCATCTCACTATTAGCTCAGTTTGTCCTGTTGAACTTTGTCTTTCAGTTCAGTTCAGTTCAGTCGCTCAGTTGTGTCTGACGCTTTGAGACCCCATGAACCTCAGCACGCCAGGTGTCCCTGTCCATCACCAACTCCCAGAGTCCACACAAACCCATATCCATTGAGTTGGTGATGTGATCCAGCCATCTCAACCTCTGTCATCCCCTTCTCCTCCTGCCTTCAATCTTTCCCAGAATTGGGGTCTTTTCAAATGAGTCAGCTCTTCCCATCAGGTGGCCAAAGTATTCGAGTTTCAGCTTCAATATCAGTCCTTCCAATGAACAACCAGGACTGATCTCCTTTAGGATGGACTGGTTGGATCTCCTTGCAGTCCAAGGGACTCTCAAGAGTCTTCTCCAACACCACAGTTTAAAAGCATCAATTCTTCAGCGCTCAGTTTTCTTTATAGTCCAACTCTCATATCCATAAATGACCACTGGAAAAACGATAACCTTGACTAGATGAACCTTTGTTGGCAAAGTAATGTCTCTGCTTTTATATATGCTATCTAGGTTGGTAATAACTTTCCTTCCAAGCGGTAAATGTCTTCTAATTTCATGTCTGCAATCACCATCTGCAGTGATTTTGGAGCCCCCCCAAAATAAAGTCTGACACCATTTCCACTGTTTCCCCATAAATTTGCCATGAAGTGATGGGACTGGAGGCCATGATCTTAGTTTTCTGAATGTTGAGCTTTAAGCCAACTTTTTCACTCTCCTCTTTCACTTTCATCAAGAGGCTTTTGAGTTCTTTTTCACTTTTACCATAAGGATGGTGTCATCTGCATATCGGAGGTTATTGATATTTCTCCCAGAAATCTTGATTCCAGCTTGTCCTTCTTCCAACCCAGCATTTTTCATGATGTACTCTGCATATAAGTTAAATAAGCAGGGTGACAACATACAGCCTTGATGTACTCCTTTTCCTATTTGGAACCAGTCTGTTGTTCCATGTCCAGTTCTATCTGTTGCTTCCTGACCTGCATATAGGTTTCTCAAGAGACAGGTCAGGTGATCTGGTATGCCCATCTTTTTCAGAATTTTCCACAGTTTATTGTGACCCACACAGTCAAAGGCTTTGGCATAGTCAATAAAAACTTTGTCTTTGTTTTGCTTCAAAACCCTTTAACTTTGCCTCCTACTTTTAATTTTAATACTGCACTTTCAGCATGACTGCAAATTCTGGACCCAAAGGTGGACCATCATAAATGAAGTTTAAATTTCTCAAGTGCTGGTATACTATGAAAGACGGTGTCCAAATTTTCAGTAGAGATTAGACTGATACAGTGGATTTCTCATGCAAGACCTGGTTCAGTTCAGTTCATTTCAGTCAATCAGTCATGTCCAACTCTTTGTGACCCATGGATTGCAGCATGCCAGGCCTCCCTGTCCATCACCAACTCCTGGAGCCTACTCAAACTCATGTCCATCAAGTCAGTGATGCCATCCAGCCATCTCATCCTCTGTTGTCCCTTTCTCCTCCCACCCCCAGTCCCTCCCAGCATCCGGGTCTTTTCCAATGAGTCAACTCTTCGCAAGAGGTGGTCATAGTATTGGAGTTTCAGCTTTAGCCTCAGTCCTTCCAATGAACACCCAGGATTGATCTCCTTTAGAATGGACTTGTTGGATATCCTTGCAGTTCAAGGTACTCTCAAGAGTCTTTTCCAACATCACAGTTCAAAAGCAACAATTCTTTGGCACTCAGCTTTCTTCACAGTCTAACTCGCATATTCATACATGATCACTGGAAAAGCCATAGCCTTGACTAGATGGACCTTTGTTGGCAAAGTAGTATCTCTGCTTTTTAATATGCTATCTAGGTTGGTCATAACTTTCCTTCCAAGCAGTAAGCGTCTTTTAATTTCCTGGCTGCAGTCACCATCTGCAGTGATTTTGGAGCCCCCAAAATAAAGTCTAAAAGTGTTCCTACTGTTTCCCCATCTATTTCCCATGAATTGATGGGATCATATGGCATGATCTTAGTTTTCTGAATGTTGAGCTTTAAGCTAACTTTTTCACCCTCCTCTTTCACTTTCATCAACAGGCTTTTTAGTTCCTCTTCACTTTCTGCCATAAAGGTGGTGTCATCTGCATATCTGAGGTTCTTGATATTTCTCCCAGCAATCTTGATTCCAGCTTGTGCTTCTTCCAGTCCACTGTTTCTCATGATGTATTCTGCATATAAGTAAAATAAGCAGGGTGACAATATACAGCCTTGAGATACCCCTTTTCCTATTTGGAACCAGTCTGTTGTTCCATGTCCAGTTCTAACTGTTGCTTACTGACCTGCACATAGGTTTCTCAAGAGGCAGGTCAAGTGGTCTGGTATTCCCATTCCCATTTGAATGCAGAGTTCCAAAGAATAGCAAGGAGAGATAAGAAAGCCTTCCTCAGTGTTCAATCCAAAGAATTAGAGGAAAACAACAGAGTGGGAAAAACTAGAGAACTCTTCAAGAAAATTAGAGATATCAAGGGAACATTTCATGCAAAGATGGGCTCAATAAAGGACAGAAGTAGTATGGACATAACAGAAGCAAAAGATATTAAGAAGAGGTGGCAAGAATACACAGAAAAACTGTACAAAAAAAAATCTACAAGACCAAGATAATCACAATGGTGTGATCACTCACCTAGAGCCAGACATCCTGGAATGTGAAGTCAAGTGGGCCTTGGAAAGCATCACTACAAACAAAGCTTGTGGTGGTGATGGAATTCCAGTTGAGCTATTTCAAATCCTGAAAGATGATGCTGTAAAAGTGCTGCACTCAATATGCCAGCAAATTTGGAAAATTCAGCAGTGGCCACAGGTCTGAAAAAGGTCAGTTTTCATTCCAATCCCAAAGAAAGGCAATTCCAAAGAATGCTCAAACTATTGCACAATTACATCCATCTCACACTCTAGTAAAGTAATACTCAAAATTCTCCAAGCCAGGCTTCAGCAATATGTGAACTGTGAACTTCCAGATGTTCAAGCTGGCTTTAGAAAAGGCAGAGGAACCAGAGATCAAATTGCCAACATCTGCTGGATCATAGAAAAAGCAAGAGAGTTCCAGAAAAACATCTATTTCTTCTTTATTGGCTATGCAAAATACCTGGTTGGGAAACTCCAAACTCTGTTCACAAGATGATCCGGGGGATACTCCCCTCACTGAGGAGGTGAGAAATATATTTAAGAGGCAGCCCTGGCTTTATAAAAGCTTTGGGATGAATATCTTCTGTAAGCCATCAAAGAAAATAGAATTCTGTCACTGAACTAGACTCCAAAATCATAACAAACTGTGAGAGTTATCTGACCTATAAAACCATACAAAATTCAATAGTATGCACAGCAGTGTCCAAAGTTTATAAAGTATAAAGTTCACATAAGTACTGAAAGCATAAAAACCTTGCATGGGTATTTGATTAAATATCTATGTCTCCTATTTCTGTTACATTTCCTCCTCAGTATGCCACCTTGTCCTCATAGGGAGTTATCTAAAAAAATAAATAAATAAAATAACTAAGAAGAAATGCTTCTGGTTGACAGGTGGTTCTATATGATAATGCCAGAACTACCTGAAAATAAATAAGTACAAAAATACAGTCCCACTCCATGGTGTCCTTCAAGAATAGTGCTGAATAAAAATTCTTTTAGTGGGCAAAACATTAAATAATGCATCCTGCTGGGTTTTTTTGTGTGTGTGTGTGTGGTCTGGAATGAGAGATATTCAGAATTATGAATCTATTCTCATTTTTAATTAGTGAGTAATGGTAATGCTGAATGATCCTAGACTTTAATTTCTGGGAAACTGGTGCAATAGGATCTGGGATAAAGATATACGAGCAGACATTTCTAAATAGGTAGAGAATAGAAACATCTTTGTACCCCTCAGGAATGCTTACCAAAAAGTAACACTCATCTAGGGGTATTCTTATAATTTTATGAAATAAGGTAACCATTTAGGCAGCTTCTGTCCTCATAAACTAAGAGGTCATGTTGGAAAGAGTATTATTCATAGGATCAGCAAAATGAACTAATACTCCCGATATCTGACAATAGCCACTGATGAGTGGCCCATCTACTCTGAAATAGTATCATTCCTTGAGAGTCAATCTAGCACCTTATGGTAGGTTGATTACACTGAAACATGCCCATCACAGAAGACAGAATGTTGTATAATAACTGTGTGGGGAAATTAGCAAGATGGCACAAGTCAGGCTCTCTTGCCCTACACCCTCATGCTTTCTTGCCTCATATTCTGTAAATGATAATTCTGCACAGTTACATAACAGTTGAGACCACTTATGGCATTGCAAATGTGCATCATGAGGTACTCACCTGGTCACAGGGTACTTTGTGCTGTACGTCTGTATGAGTTTCACCATGAAAGCCCTGGCTGCTGCTGCACTGGGGCTACACTGGAGTGACATCATGATTATGTTATATGAGGTTATGTTGTGGCTACATTATTGCTACATTATGGTTAAGTTATGGCTGCTGCTATGGCTGTTGCATCAGCCAAGAGAGAGGCTGCATTATGTCTGCCATGATAGTCAGGAAAGAATACATGTGTCTGCAGTTCCTATGGGCAGTTCCTATGGCTGCTTGAGTCTCCTACCAGCTTTTTAGCTCATGTCTTTCCTACCCTGGGCTCAGCAAACAGTGCCAACAGTGTGAACAGAATCAGCAGTACACACTGGATAAGCAATTACCTTTAATATGAATTTTCCTTTTCTCTCTATAGTGTTTTATCCAGGTACTTACAGAATGCTTTAGTCATCATGACATTCCATGAATTTCTGCTTTTGACCAAATACCTCATTTTATAGCAAATAAAGTATGACAATTGGATAGTGTGCATTGAATTGATTAGTTTTACCATATTTCCTATCCTACTGAACCACTTAACCTGATAGAATAGTGGAATGACATTTTGAAGATTCAAGTATAACGCCACTTGTTTAGTAGTATTTTGTGGGTTTGGGTAATTTTCCTGGGATATATATGCATATATATATATATATATATATATATATCATTTTATATATATATATATATATATATATATAATTTGATACACTTTGATACAGTTTGCATATATACATGTGTGTATATATATATATAATGAGATATATATATATAAAAAGATTTTTTTTTAAGCAAAACAGAATTTTAGATTTTAATCATATTTGTTAGGGTTTCTAAGTCTTTGTTTTACAGAATTGCTTGTTTGCTTCAGCTGTCTCCTCCCCATCTCTGCTCTGAAGGAGATGGGACAAGTCTGGAGTCCAAACAGTTGTAATTTTGTATCTTGGTGTCCGTTCTCTGAGTGTGAAATATTCCCTTCCTTTGTTAAGATTCCTGAGAAGCTACTATTTTTTTTTTCTTTTATAATAAAAACAAACCCCACCTTTGTCCTTACATTTTCCTTACTGTTTCTGGCTGTTTTGAAAAAAAAAAAATATATATATATATAATGATATATATATATATATATATATATATATATACCACACACATACATATATATGCAAACTGTATCAAAGTGTATCAAATAATATATATATATATGCATGTATATCCCAGGAAAATTACCCAAACCTTCAAGATACTATTAAACAAGTGGTGTTATACCTGAATCTTCAAAATGTCATTCCATTATTCTATCAGGTTAAGTGGTTCAGTAGGATAGGAAATATGGTAAAACTAATCAATTCAATGCACACTATCCAATTGTCATACTTTATTTGCTATAAAATGAGGTATTTGGTCAAAAGAATGACACCACACTTTGATACAGTTTGCATATATACGTATGTATGCAAACTGTATCAAAGTGTGGTGCCATTCTTTCCTAGCCAGTATTTACAGGTCTAGGAATGAGGGAAAGAATAGGAGTGGCCTCTCTCTTTTGTGACTCAGAAATCTACTAATAACACTTTTGCTCCTAATAATTGCAAATCTGGGCTCTTCTGATCTAGGCGTCTTAGCTCACAAGGAAGGAATGCTTCTGCCAGGGTTGCATCAATGATTCCATTAAATGAAGTTGCCATTTAGCCACTTTGGGTTCCTCATTCTAGTGAATCAGTGGACAAAGAAGGAGATCATTGTACTAGCTGTGGTGAATAATTCCTAACTATCTTGGGGAAATTTAGTTACTACCAAATAATGCGGTTAAGGAGGAGCATGTCTGCAATGGAGATGATTGCCTGAAGGCTAAGTACTTCTATGACAAGTGATAAAGGGCAATGGAAAACTACAACTCCATTCAGGCAGGATTGCCAATGGACACGACCATTCAGTCAGGATAGTTTAGATCACCCTACCCAGCACGAAATTGCGAACAGCAAAGTGCTTGCTGAGATGAATAGTTATGTCAAATGAATAGTTTATGAAAATATCAATAGTTAATAAACAGCAGTTATGAGCATGAGCAGTTGCATCACTGAGAACTGTAATAGTTTATAAATACTTTTTCCTATCCTGGTATGAATCTACTTGTAAATACATTAATCAATTATCACCTTTCCCTTCCCCATTCCACTGTAATCTAATATGAGAAGCGTCAACCTCATATTTCAGTAGTTACATTACAAACTACCAAAGAGTCAGTGTGATTCAGCTAGAAATGAACATTGCCTGAGTTGGTTAGATAAAATTTATGCCCTTTTGAAGAGATTTAATATGCTTGTGGTTGAATAAGAGATACTTGTATGGTTCTAGGTAAAAACATGACTTGGTTATTATTTTTACTGAAGAGTTAAATATAGTGAGAGGAGTTGGATGTGATGCCACCTTGACAGGGGTAGACTTTGGTGGCTTTCTATTTTGCCAATACAGCCAAAGTGGAACTTCCTTTTCTTAGCCAGTCCAGGGTAGGGGTAGCCACAATAGAAATCTGTGTGAGATTTGAAAAGAGGAAACAAATGAGAAGCCATTTTTATGCACTGGGTTTGGCACATCATACATATTATCTCCATCCTGTTAACTCAAAAACTGGCACGGGACATTACCAGGTCCACTAGCCTCCCAGTTCCCAGTATTCCTCCTCTTTTAATGTCTCTATACCATGGACCAGGTGTGTGTTTAGTTCTGTAATGAATGATAGTACCTTTTTCAGCAGATCATTCACATCATCAGGTTTAGATGTGATGAAATAGAGAGGTATGCTTTATTTTATCCTTATTCATTTGTTTACTCTGCTTTCATCCAAGTTATATGTGGCTCTCCTTCCTGGCTGCAGGCTAGGTTGACCTATCATGACTTCAGGTCCAACATTAAACAATAAGGCAACATCCTTGTATAGAGTCATAGCCAGCTCTCTAACCCCTATAACAATTCCCTTTTCCTATATCATACACTGAGTTCTGTTTATCTAATCAAACCCTAATAGAGATAAAAACTTCATACTTTTTGTGTCTATATACCTAATGCTTAACAGTATGCCCAGCATTAAATAAATCTTTAATAAATTTTGGCTGACTGTTAATGGTAATGGTACTTAATGTCTCTCAATAGTTTTTCCAAAGGACTTGATTTACATTTCTGTTCTACATTTCTTACTTGTTTTTAGTTTCTCAGACCCAAGCAATTGGCTTTACCTCTAAATGACTCTGGCATACCCACTCCTACCTTCAGAAGGAAGAATCAGGAAAAATCTACAATGCTGGGTAGGAGGGGTAAACTATATATGTATATATATATATATATATATATAAATAATAGAGTAACTCAGAAGTCCCCGTAAAATTATGTGCTGTTTCTTTAAAATGAAAAAAAAATGTGATATAACAAGATTACAGGTAAAATGACAGAATATAGAAGTCAAATTAAAAACAAAATTATGAAAATCTATTAATATAATTTTTAAAAGTATTGATAAAATCTATTATAATATACATATTACACATCTGAAAGTTGTTCACTTAATTTCCAATTTTCAGGGTCTTTCATGGTTTCTTTTAACCTATTAGAGGAATTTAATTGGGCTGCCCTCATAGCTCAGTTTGTAAAGAATCCACCTGCAATGTAGGAGACCCTGGTTTGATTCCTGGGTCAGGAAGATCCCCTGGAAAAGGGATATGCTACCCACTCTAGTATTCTTGGGCTTTCCTTGTGTCTCAGCTGGTAAAGAATCTGTCTGTAATGTGGGAAACCTGGGTTCGATCCCTGGGTTGGGAAGATTCCCTGGAGAGGGGAATGGCTACCCACTCCAGTATTCTGGCCTAGAGAACTCCATGGACTGTATAGTCCATGGGGGTGCAAAGAGTTGGACATGACTGAGTGACTTTCACTTTCACTTTCTACCATGTTTCTTTCTTCATAGAAGCTCTTGTTTTTTAACTCTCTTGTCATACAATTATAACATATGTGTTTTAACAAGGCTTTTATTATTTAGGTATGCTAATGGCAGCAGAAGGGCTTCCCTGGTAGCTCAATGGTAAAGAATCAACCTACTAATGCAGGAAACTCAAGTTCATTCCATGAGTCAGGAAAATCCCCTGAAGAAGGAAATAGCAACCCACTCCAATATTCTTGCCTAAGAAATCCCATGGACAGAGGAGCTTGGTAGGTTCTAGTCCATGGGTTTGCAAAAGAGTCAGACAGGATTTAGCAACTAAACAGAAACAACAACAATGGCAACATAACAGGAGACAATAGTCAGTTCCAAAGAAGAAAGGTCATCTTGGAGAAACGACAAGGTTGGTCAAGAGGAGGCTAGGGCATAGTTGTCAGGTGCTTATTCCAGGGTGATAAGGACAGGTGGATGGTGGCCAATAGCCTCAGATCTGATAATGGAGGTTGCTGGGGGCCGGGACTCTGGGTGAATTAGTTTGTATTTGAAAAGCATGCTCCTCAGTGAAGTGTTGGCTACCTCTTCTGCTGCTCCTTCTGCCAAGTCACTTCAGTCGTGTCCAACTCTGTGAGACCCCAGAGATGACAGCCCACCAGGCTCCCCCATCCCTGGGGTTCTCCAGGCAAGAACACTGGAGTGGATTGCCATTGCTTTCTCCAATGCATGAAAGTGAAAAGTGAAAGTGAAGTTGCTCAATCATGTCTGACTCCTAGCGACTCCATGGACTGCAGCCTGCCAGGCTCCTTCATCCATGGGATTTCCCAGGCAAGAGTACTGGAGTGGGTTCCCATTGCCTTCTCTTTTGGCTACCTCTAGGAATTGGCTAACCCTGTTAGGATCAGCCAGGGTCAGCAGGGTCAAGCAAGACTCCAGGGTCAGCAAGACTCAATATGTGGAAAATCAGAATACAGAGAATAAAAGACATGGTTTATACAATATTGACAGTATAAGTAGCTGATTAAACAGATGTCCTTACTAACGACAGTAGATCAGACACATTTTCAACTCAGAAATGTCACAGTTTAAGAATTAGTCTCTTCTATTATCAGTGATGAAAAGAAATTATATTGTCAATTTAAATTCAAGTTGTTAAAAAAGCTGAGTACAGATGGCTGCCTAGGTCTTTTCATTTTATTTAAAAAGACAGTCATATTGGAAAGTTTATATTCAGCATTATTCTCATGTGTTTATAGTTGGGTAATTGTAGATGTGAAATGAGTGTCAGGAAAGGCCTTGTAGTCTTTGTACTTTTAAGTGCTTGTGGATTTCACTGTAATTTAAGGTCATGTAAACAGAAAAAAATTCACAGTTTTCAAATTGAATATCTTTGCCAAGATATTCATTAAGGATAGATTGCTAAGGCACATTTTTTCAGTTGGAATAGGAGTTCAGTTCAGTTCAGTCACTCAGTCGTGTCCGACCCTGTGACCCTATGAATTGCAGCACGCCAGGCCTCCCTGTCCATCACCAACTCCCGGAGTTCACTCAGACTCACGTCCATCGAGTTAGTGATGTCATCCAACCATCTCATCCTCTGTCGTCCCCTTCTCCTCCTGCCCCCGATCCCTCCCAGCATCAGAGTATTTTCCAATGAGTCAGCTCTTCACATGAGGTGGCCAAAGTACTGGAGTTTCAGCTTTAGCATTATTCCTTCCAAAGAACATACAGGACTGATCTCCTTTAGAATGGACTGGTTGGATCTCCTTGCAGTCCAAGGAACTCTCAAGAGTCTTCTCAAACACCACAGTTCAAAACCATCAATTCTTCAGTTCTCAGTCTTCACAGTCCAACTCTCACATCCATACATGACTACTGGAAAAACCATAGCCTTGACTAGATGGAGCTTTGTTGGCAAAGTAATGTCTTGGCTTTTGAATATGCTATCTAGGTTGGGCATAACTTTCCTTCCAAGGAGTAAGTGTCTTTTAATTTCATGGCTGCAGTCACCATCTGCAGTGATTCTGGAGTTCCCCAAAATAAAATCTGACACTGTTTCCACTGCTTCCCCATCTATTTCCCATGAAGTGATGGGACCAGATGCCATGATCTTCGTTTTCTGAATTTTGAGCTTTAAGCCAACTTTTTCACTCTCCTCTTTCACTTTCATCAAGAGGCTTTTTAGTTCCTCTTCACTTTCTGCCATAAGGGGGGTGTCATCTATATATCTGAGGTTCTTGATATTTCTCCCAGCAATCTTGATTCCAGCTTGTGCTTCTTCCAGCCCAGGGTTTCTCATGATGTACTCTGCATATAAGTTAAATAAACAGGGTGACAATATACAGCCTTGACATACTCCTTTTCCTATTTGGAACCAGTCTATTGTTCCATGTCTAGTTCTAAATGTTGCTTCCTGACCTGCATATAGGTTTCTCAGGAGGCAGGTCAAGTGATAAATAGGCAATTCAAAAACCTCCAGTGAATCGTCCAGGTCGAATTTTTCCCTACCTACTTAATTTACAGCTATCTAAAGATTTTTCTGATTATTCAAAGAGGAACTCTACTTTGAAAACTGAAAATTAATGAAGTGCTAAGATGAAGGAGGATGTCCCATGCAAATAAATGTGTTTATGGTTGGCTTCTTAAACCCAATTGACCACTATCAATGGTATTATGAAACAAAACTGGGAAAAGACTGGTGTTTTGGGAGATATTCATTCATTTAATCATTCACTCATTTATTTAGTAAATATTCATTGATTGTTTACTATAAGCCGGGCATTGTTCTATTTGCTGGGAATTTAATGCTGAGGATAACAGCCAGGGTTCCTGTCATGGGAGAATTTATAATCTCATGAGGATAAACAAGTGAAGAAAAAATTAAGCAAAGATACTTCCAGGTGGTGATAAAAGTTATAAAGGAAGTAAGCAAGATGATAGAGGGTAATTGAAAGAGAAATTTATTTAGACAGAATGGGAAGGTAAATCCTCTTGGAGGAGGTCACATTTTCACTGAGGACTAAAGTATGGAAAAAATGGTTCTTATATCTGAGGCCAAAGGAATCAAAATTATGCAGGAATCTTAGTTAGAAAAGAGTGTTGCAAATGCAATGAGATTCCATTGAATTCCATTTTAAGCAGGAAGTAACAATCTGATTTTTTGACAAATTAAGAAAAAAGTAGTATTTTATTCTGAAATTCAAGGTATCATTATGTCCAGTTTTCTAAATAATTTTAGTTGAGTATAATTTGTATTTGTATTAAACCACGGGGTTAGGGATGATAAAAATATTACAATTTATTTCTGAATCTTTTTCTTGAATACAAACTAAAATAGTAAAAAATATTTTACTATGCAGTTAATATGTTGCACCCACATTTTAAATAAGATATTCACCCTAAAACCCAGCTTATATTTTATTAACTAAAATATATGTCTTAAATCAATTATAATACAAACTGTGATTTAAACCAACATTAAGAATAAGAGAACACATTACCACACAAGAAGAAGTATAACAGCCTTGAATAGCTGGATATTTAAGTCTTGGTCACTGTTTCTCTGTGGATTCTTTTGATTCTGGCTTCCTTACGTCAGCTTAGTCTTTAGGTTATCTTCTACTATGGTCACAGCAGGGCAGCAGGAGTAATAGGGGCTTCTTTGTTTTTGTTTAGTATAAGAACTAACTAGTATAACTTCCTTGTTTGTGTTTAGTAAAACAGTTTATCATTTAATATCAAAGAAAACTCCTGTCCTATTATCTGGCTGTGTCACCCATCTATAGATGAATAATAGTCATTTTGTCATATGACAACTTACTAATGTTTGGATCACTGAAATAATTATAGAAAAAAAGATAGTGAAATTTTAATATTTGGTTTACTCAAATTTAAGACCTGCCTCCCTAGAACTAGGTGTAACATGAGATTTTCTTGCATGGGGAAGAGATGGATTCATTCCACATTTCACTCCCCCCAAAAATCAGTGTCCGAAAACAAAGTAAAATTGGGACATGAATTCCAGTTGGGTGATAAGAAGTATTGAGTATTTAGTTATAAGAAAAAGTTTTTAAGCTATACAGGAATTTGAAGTACATGGATCATATGCCTAAGTATGTACAAAGCTGACTGAAATATAAACATAACTGAAGTAAACTCTAGTAAAAAGAAGGTTTTTAAAAGATATTGGAATTTTAAAATGCTAGGAATAGGATCATATTTTGTTTTCTGTTGGGTCACTTTGTCCAAATATGAGTAATGATGTGAGAGTAATTGCATCTTGCTAAAAAATCTGGATTTTTTTTCCCCACAAATATTCTTCTGCAGATATTAGTATGAGTCTGGAAGGTTTCTTTCATTTTCTTCAGTAATCTGTGGATTTTAAAGTCAAATAATTCTTTCTCAAAAATTTATTCTATCTACCATTTAAGAACTCTGCCACCATGACTGAGTAAACTCTTAGTCTCACAACATTTATTGAAAAAAATATTTAAAAAATACCTTCTTATAATGTAAACACAGTGTATTGTTGTTGTATGTATTATCTCATATGATACTGGATTCTTTATAGCTTGATATGTAGTGATAATATTTCTCAGGCTAACTGATTCTGAGACAGTTGAATGTTTGAAGAAAATAGCACTTCCTTCAAAGGTGTATCATTAATAAGTGATTTTAAGGACACTGCTATGTCAATATATACTATTCTATTTATATATTTTCTGGTTTCTGTTAGATATGTTACAGTATATGCTTGATTTGCTGTTGATTCTGCAAAGGCCTGAAACACCTTCGGTAAGTTCAGTTTCTGGGAACAAATGGTTCAATTTGCCTGCCACTGTTTTAAAGGATTGTTGTCACCACTTTTAAGTGTCTCTGGACTTTTCTGAATTTTTGTTTTCAGGTTTTTTTTTTTCTTGTTCTCCCAATGTGCTTTTTTTGTTGTTGTTGTTTTTATAATGAGAATTAATTCTCTTCTGTTAATTATACTTAAAGACCTCAGAGTCTCATAGCACACAAGGGTTCTGATATTAATAACAAATAGCTTTGTTTCTAAACCTTTGAAATTTTTATGACAGCATATTTAAACAAGGGATTGTTTTCATGTTGATGTATAGCAAAACCAATACAATATTGTAAAATAATTAGCAAAAAAAAAATAAGTTTTCATAATACTAAGCTGCTAACATTTTTTACAATATCTCCCAAGTCTTTCCATGATTGGGATTCTTTAAAAGCAGACCCCCTGTGCCAGCCCAGCAATATGCTTAGCTAATCATAAACATCAAGAATATTTTAAAATTCTCCCTTGTGTAATTTGTTCTTGTTTTGTTTGTTTTAATGATTCATTCTCAGTGTTCTTGCCAATGCTTATTTTTAGTGTCTCATGATCTGGGAATTGATATAATGAATATTAAAGCTTATTTTCCTTGCATATTAAGGTAGTTAAGATAATTTGCTCTAGAAATTAAAAGTTTTTCATGTATTTACTCTGTTTCTGGAAAGCCATTTAGAGCATGCTGCAAGACTCTATACGGACAATCTGCATTGTATTTTCTGCATTGGGTGATATTTTTGTGGTAGAAATAGAAGTGATATAGGGATATAAGAGTGCTGCATTTTGCAGGGAACCCGAATACAGTGCTCTGTGACAACTTAGAGGAGGGGGGTTTAAGAGGAAGGGGACATGTATATAGCTATGGCTGATTTATGTTGATATATGACATAAACTATCTTAATATTTTAAAGTAATCATCCTTTGATTAAAATAAAGGAGTGCTGTCTCTATATTCCATAGGTATCTGGCCTATAGAAAAATAATTATTGAGGAAAGGTGTAGGTAGCCTCCATCTATGAATAAAAGAGATGAACTAATGATTTATGGTCACAGTTTATTTAGATAACATTCTTATGCTTTTTGCCTTCAAAGTAATTCAACAAGTAATTATGGTGATTGTTATTAAAATGTGTCTCGATATCTCACTTATGCCTTCACTCAGCAAATATTTATTGAGGATTTTCCTCAATGTATAGGCATAAGGCTAAGCACTGGAGACAAAATTAACAAAACATAAATGGTTTTTATATAGAGCTTCTGTGCTAATGGTGGTGGGGGCAAAATATAAAGAAATATGTCCTTATGAGCTTAACAGTGGAAAATTTATTTGGTTCACTTATTTAAATGAAGTCTCTCAGTCGTGTCTGACTCTTTGCGACCCCATGGACTGTAGCCCACCAGGCTCCTCCATCCATGGAATTCTCCAGGCAAGAATACTGGAGTGGGTTGCCATTTCCTTCTCCAGGGAATCTTCCCAACCCAGGGATCGAACCCAGGTCTCCTGCATTGCAGGCAGACGCTTTAACCTCTGAGCCACCAGGGAAACTCTAATTTAAAGAAGTGAAATTTAATGGGAAGATAAAGGTTAAGGGGGAGTTTCCTATGTGGCATTAGTGGTAAAGAACCCACCTACCAATACAGGAGACATAAGAGAGACAGAGAGATGTGGGTTTGATCCCTGGGTCAGTAAGATCCCCTGGAGGAGGGCAAGACAACCCACTCCAGTATTCTTGCCTGGAGAATACCATGGACAAGGGGAGCCTGGTGGGCTATAATCCATAGCATTGCAAAAAGTCCAACATGATTGAAGAAACTCAGCATGTGCACAAGCGTTGAGAGGAAAGAAAAACTCTTCCAGGGAGGAGAAATCATTTATATAAGGGACCTTAGTTGCAAGAAAGTATAAGGCTTGAGGAGAGGGTGTGGACCTGAGAGGCAAGATAGAGATAATGCTGAAGAAGATGGAAGCCAGGCCATGCATAGGCTTCATTTTCATGTTAAGACATTTTATATCTTTTGTAAGAAAAAAGATATAAAACACTACAGATTTCTATAAGAGGAGGTAACATAAACAGATTCACATTTTGAAGTCATCATCCTGGCTATGTGTCTGAACTATAGATATCCATCTAAATCTAAGTGCTATGCCTATTTATTTTTATGTTTCATTTTCTTTTTAATTTTTACTTTTTCCCCAGACATATATCTGTTTTCTTCCTTGATTTTTTAAACAATTAAACTTATTTGTCATTTGGTTGAAGTCCCTATTTTAAAAATTAGAAGGTCACATATTTTAGTCTTGAGATATTCATCTCAAATTGACTCAGTCACAAAGAACCACATGTACTTTTCTAGGGATAAAAGTGGCTCTACACTTTGTAGACAAAGCAAATTTCTATTGCTTTGACATTTGATTAACTGTTATTTTTCCCCTCTTGGCTGTTACTGATATTTGAAAGATTTTACAGATCTGCTGTTTGTAATAACATCCTGTCCATCAGTTAGTTTCAATGGCGAGATTTCTGAGCACAACTCCTACTGCCATCAATAACAGTTCTGGGAACCAGTTCAAGAACAGGCTTGGCTCAGAGTCTGAAGTGGTCTACAGAGGTGACTTCATCTATTTTTTCAGTTTGATAGATATGGACTATTCTTAGAATTCATTTACAGAAGATATCCCTATGACTAAGATCTAATGAAAAGAATATTTTATGTTTACATGTCCACTGCATACAGGACGTTAATGTCTCACCTTCTTTTCCCCCAATATAAAACTTTATCCATATGTATTTTTTATATAAATATGTATCATGAGATACTTCAGAAAATGAACCTAAAATGCCTTATTTGAGATTTCATCCATTTGCTGAGGAGAAGGCAATGGCAACCTACTCCAGTACTCATGCTTGGAAAACCCCATGGACGGAGGAGCCTGGTAGGCTGCAGTCCTACCAGGGGTTTTGAAGAGTCGGACACGACTAAGCGACTTCACTTTCACTTTTCACTTTCATGCATTGGAGAAGGAAATGGTAACCCACTCCAGTATTCTTGCCTGGAGAATCCCAGGGACAGATGAGCCTGGTGGGCTGCCGTCTATGGGGTCCCACAGAGTCAGACACGACTGAAGTAACTTAGCAGCAGCAGCAGCAGTCATTTGCTGAGATCCTACCACCTGTCAAAGTCCATGTCAACCACACTCTTTTTTTGAAGCTGATTGAAGTGTTTGCCACTCTTTTCTTTCTACATCAGCTGTATTCCTGTTTTTTTTTTTTTTTTTTTCTTAATAGCCATACAGGATGACACATTCTTACTTGGAAGATTGTATCCTCTATGAAGTTGTTTTTCCCCCTCTTGATTTATAAAAATATTTTGTTCTCCATATTTGTGTCCCCAACCATCAGTACTTACTGTCTTCAATGAGTGCTTATTGAATGCATGGCAGGAGGTTAGAATATTGATGAAGGAAAAAGTGGATAGTGGGTCTTGAGAATTAGTGTGGCCATATTAAGAAAAAAAAATCACGTGCAAGTGTCACTTAACATTGATTACTGAGTATATTAAATATATACAAGTATATGGATAAAAGGAACACTTGAAAAATATGCAAAACTTTCTATATGTGTTTCACACAGGAAAGAATATGCAACAAAAAAATCAATAGTTGTCCATCTCGTTGTCACTATAACCCTAAAATAACTTTTAAAATATAAGGATTCTTCAATAGGGAACAGTTAATGGCATTAAAATGTGATTCCCTTTCCACACATCTCACCCTATCTTCCCCTCCCCCTATGTCCATAAGTATATTCTTTATGCCTGTTTCTCCACTGCTGCCCTGTAAATAAGTTCTTCAGTACCACTATTCTAGATTCCATATATATGTGTTAGAATATGATATTTGTCTTTGTTTTCCTGACTCATGTAACTCTCTATAATAGGTTCTGGGTTCATCCACTTCATCAGAACTGACTCAAATGTCTTTCATTTTATGGCTGTCAGTTCAGATCAGTCACTCAGTCGTGTCCAACTCTTTGCGACCCCATGAATAACAGCACGCCAGGCCTCCCTGTCCATCACCAACTCCCGGAGTTCACTCAGACTCATGTCCATCGAGTCAGCAATGCCATCCAGCCATCTCATCCTCTGTCGTCCCCTTCTCCTCCTGCCCCCAATCCCTCCCAGCATCAGAGTCTTTTCCAATGAGTCAACTCTTCACATGAGGTGACCAAAGTACTGGAATTTCAGCTTCTGATCATTCCTTCCAAAGAAATCCCAGGGTTGATCTCCTTCAGAATGACCTGGTTGGATCTCCTTGCAGTCCAAGGGACTCTCAAGAGTCTTCTCCAACACCACAGTTCAAAGGCATCAATTCTTCAGGGCTCAGCCTTCTTCACAGTCCAACTCTCTCATCCATACATGACCACAGCAAAAACCATAGCCTTGACTAGACGAACCTTTGTTGGCAAAGTAATGTCTCTGCTTTTGAATATGCTATCTAGGTTGGTCATAACTTCCCTTCCAAGGATTAAGCGTCTTTTAATTTCATGGCTGCAGTCACCATCTGCAGTGATTTTGGAGCAGTCACCATCTGCAGTGATTTTGGAGCCCCAAAAAATAAAGTCTGACACTGTTTCCACTGTTTCCCCATCTATTTCCCATGAAGTGATGGGATCAGATGCCATGATCTTCATTTTCTGAATGTTGAGCTATAAGACAACTTTTTCACTCTCCTCTTTTACTTTCATCAAGAGGCTTTTTAGTTCCTCTTCACTTTCTGCCATAAGGGTGGTGTCATCTGCATATCTGAGGTTATTGACATTTCTCCTGGCAATCTTGATTCCAGCTTGTGCTTCTTCCAGTCCAGCGTTTCTCATGATGTACTCTGCATAGAAGATAAATAATCAGGGTGACAATATACAGCCTTGATGTACTCCTTTTCCTATTTAGAACCAGTCTGTTGTTCATGACCAGTTCTAACTGTTGCTTTCTGACCTGCCTACAAATTTCTCAAGAGGCAGATCAGGTGGTCTGGTATTCCCATTTCTTTCAGAATTTTCCACCCTTTATTGTGATCCACACAGTCAAAGGCTTTGGCATGGTCAATAAAGCAGAAATAGACGTTTTTTCTGGAACTCTCTTGCTTTTTCCATGATCCAGCGGGTGTTGGCAATTTGATGTCTGGTTCCTCTGCCTTTTCTAAAACCAGCTTGAACAACTGGAAGTTCACAGCTCATATATTGCTGAAGCCTGGCTTGGAGAATTTTGAGCATTACTTTACTAGCGTGTGAGATGAGTGCAATTGTGCGGTAGTTTGAGCATTCTTTGGCATTGCCTTTCTTTGGGATTGGAATGAAAACTGACCTTTTCCAGTCCTGTGGCCACTGCTGAATTTTCTAAATTTGCTGGCATATTGAGTGCAGCACTTTCACAGCATCATCTTTCAAGATTTGAAATAGTTCAACTGGAATTCCATCACCTCCACTAGCTTTGCTCATAATGATGCTTTCTAAGGCCTACTTGACTTCACATTCCAGGATGTCTGGCTCTAGGTCAGTGATCACACCATCAAGATTATCTGGGTCGTGAAGATCTCTTTTGTACAGTTCTTCTGTGTATTCTTGCCATCTCTTCTTAATATCTTCTGCTTCTGTTAGGTCCATACCATTTCTGTCCTTTATCGAGCCCATCTTTGCATGAAATGTTCCCTTTTTATCTCTAATTTTCTTGTAGAGATCTCTAGTCTTTCCCACTCTGTTGTTTTCCTCTATTTCTTTGCATTGATCGCTGAAGAAGGCTTTCTTATCTCTTCTTGCTATTGTTTGGAACTCTGCATTCAGATGCTTATATCTTTCCTTTTCTCCTTTGCTTTTCACTTCTCTTCGTTTCACAGCTATTTGTAAGGCCTTCCCAGACAGCCATTTTGCTTTTTTGCATTTCTTTTATTTTTTATGGCTGAGTAATATTCAATTGTGTATATGTACCACAACTTCTTTATCCATTATCAATCTAGAGGGGTGGGAGATGAGAGAGAGGTTCAAAAGGGAGGGGTTATATGTTTACCTATGGTTGATTCATGTTGAGGTTTGACAGAAAACAACTAAATTCTGTAAAGCAAGTATCCTTCATTAAAAAAGTAAATTAAAGGAAAAAAAAAAAAAAAACATGATTCCCTGATTGAATTTCTAGTGAGATGATGCTTTCAAATTGTGGTGCTGGAGAAGACTCTTGAGAATCCCTTGGACAGAAAAGTTATCAAACCAGTCAATCTTGAAGAAAATCAATCCTGAATATTCTTCGGAAAGATTGATGCTGAAGCTGAAACTCCAATACTTTGGCCACCTGATGCAATGGACTGACTCATTGGAAAAAATCCTTATGTTGGGAAAGATTGAGGTCAAGAGGAAAAGGGGGAAGAAGAGGATGAGATGGTTATATAACATCACTGACTCAATGGACATGAGTTCCAGGAGATGGTGAAGGATAGAGAAGCCTGGCATGCTGCAGTCCATGGCGTCACAAAGTTGGACACCACTTAGAAACTGAACAAAAACAACACAAGTATATTTTTACACCAGGCTACTTAAAGAAAATCACAATTGAGCAACCAAAATGAAGTCCCAAACTCAGACACTGTGAGATAAATAATTAAACTTGAAAATAAAGAAAAGACAAAAAAGAGTAAGCTTAAAGTTGCAGACCTTAAAATGACAAGTTTTCCTAAAATCTATGTCACTTACCTTTTACTCATCTTGCTGCTCTTTTCTTGGGTGAAGTTTCATAGGAATTACAATTATTTTACCTGTCCATTTCCTCCAATGCCCCTCTTTTTCCAAATTTCAGAGTGATAAACAAAGTGTCAGCGCACTAATCCATCTTTTTGTCCACATCAAATTTGCATATTTGGTACACCTGGTTTCAGAATTCAGGTTCATTTAGGTGTAGTCCAGGAGCTACAGATAACTGGGGTGAGGTTAAGCCTTCCTGGAACAAACTTTTTAAAATTTCAACTGGAAACTTTTCCACAATTAGCTGACACCAAAATGGTCATCCTTCCTTGGTTAAGGGTTGACTGGAACCCCAACTCTCTCTCTTCCCTAGTGGCTCAGTCAGTAAAGAATCTACTTGCAACAGGAGACCAGACTTCAGTCTCTGGGTCAGGAAGATCTCCTTGAGAATGAAATGGCAACCCACTCCAGTTTTCTTGCCTGGGAAATTACATGGACAGAGGAATCTGGCCAGCTACAGCCCATGGGGTCACAAGAGTCAGACACAACATAGCAACTAAACCACCACCACCTATCCCCAACATTAAAGAAGTATGCTTTGGGGTTGAGTAAAGTAGTGAAAGAAAAAGAAATGGAAATACTACTTATTCTTATAAATGTTGGGTCACAATTAGGCCTTCACATGGATTTTCACCCCTGCATGCAGGGACTATTTGGCCAAGGTAACCACAAGCTATTAAGTTGGTTTGAAGTGATCCTTGACTGCTTCAAAGCACCTTAAAGCCAGAAAAATAAGACAATTAGAAAATACTGCGCATAGTTGGAAATTAAGAAATATGGTTGTAGCTGTTCGTAAGGGGTCATTTTCAACATCTGTGCTGTGGCCTTGGTGGGATTTGCTTGGTTAGGGAAAAGGTCAGAAAGGGAAATTTGATGTGGGAAAGGAAATTGGAGATTATTAACACAGCTAGTGGCAGCAGCTGTGAGGATGGTTTTTGGGGGCTGGACCAGCCTCATCCACAAATCTTCCTGGTTGGATGAACAGCAGCACTGCCAGTGGGAAGCAAACAGTATAAGACTACAGAGTTGCTCAGGCTGAACCAAGTGGACCACCAACAGCAGGAGTTGGGTATTCTAAGCCAAGACAGGCTCTAGAATGTCTTACTGTGTCTTTGAAATTATCTCACAGTTTCAACACCCACATGCTTCTGATACAGATGTGATGTATTGTCGAGGGCAAAACCATTGTGATCCTATTCTATGATGTCCTGTCCACTCAAGGTTACTGAAGCCAACCATAGTTTACTCTGTGAATGTTGGTCTAGGCAAGAGTATTTTGGCATTTCATGGCCAAGAGGTACATGACATGTTTCACTTGTGTCTCTTTATTGACACTGACTCCCATTGTCAGATTGTTGTCCAGGTTGTTCATCTTAGGAAGATTTGAGTTGGAATAAAACTTGATTCAAGGAAAGTACATCACCTTTATCCAACCGTTCTTCAAGAATTTCTGTTTGTTGACAGGGATTTTGCTGTTGGAAGAATCCACCCAGGTGTGACTGCTTTGGTTACTATCACCTTGACTGTGATACATGTCCAGGACCTTATGAATGGCAACAGTAAACAGCATTGAGGAAGTCTCATTGATAGAGCAACAAAATGATATTTTCTGAGCCAGGAGAAGATGATCTTGGTACATAATTCCTTGGAAAATAATCCCTCTTGGATGTCAACACAAATCTCATTAGGCAGCTCTCCATAATGAGGCATGAGTACAGTGTGTGGGTCTGGAGATGCTTCCTCTGATCCTAAGAATACAATCAAAATATCTTTTCAGTATTTGTCACAAGGGGACATTTGGATAAAGTTGTTATTTGTATATGAATGGAAACCTGTATATTTTATTGAAACTCAAACTTGTAAGCTAATGAATCTGTTTACCTACATTTGGATAAAGTTGTTATTTGTATATGAATGGAAACCTGTATATTTTATTGAAACTCAAACTTGTAAGCTAATGAATCTGTTTACCTAATATTTTATCTGCTTCTTGATGTTCCAGGAGAGCATCAAATAGAACAACAAAATGATATTTTCTGAGCCAGGAGAAGATGATCTTGGTACATAATTCCTTGGAAAATAATCCCTCTTGGATGTCAACACAAATCTCATTAGGCAGCTCTCCATAATGAGGCATGAGTACAGTGTGTGGGTCTGGAGGTGCTTCCTCTGATCCTAAGAATACAATCAAAATATCTTTTCAGCATCTGTCACAAGGGGACATTTGGATAAAGTTGTTATTTGTATATGAATGGAAACCTGTATATTTTATTGAAACTCAAACTTGTAAGCTAATGAATCTGTTTACCTAATATTTTATCTGCTTCTTGATGTTCCAGGAGTTAAAAAATTCTCTTTAGTTGTTTATGCTTACTCCTAAAAGAAATACAAATTACATGATTTTCTGGAAAAATTCAGAAAACTAACAATTCTATTACTATGGCTGGGATAATCTAACCCAGTTTTTTACACTTTTATATTAGTGAAAGTAAAGAAAGGAGTGTATTTTCTACCATGATTTGATTCATATTCACATAAAATGAAAATTTTAAGAGATATTTTTCATATTACATGTTGTATAATCTATTTATTTTATTTTATCTTTCTCAACAAAATATTGGCTGTACCCTATAAAGCTGATTCCATTATCCAGTAATGGTTCATGTTGTCCAATTAGAAAAGGAGTGCTCTAACAAGAACCATATAGAAATGACACTTGGCTTGTATTATCCTGCTTTTTTTTTTTTTTTTTATGCCCTCCCACATAATGGCAGCAATGGCGACAGGACTGGAAAAGGTCAGTTTTCATTCCAATCCCAAAGAAAGGCAATACCAAAGAATGCTCAAACTACCGCACAATTGCACTCATCTCACACGCTAGTAAAGTAATGCTCAAAATTCTGCAACCAAGGCTTCAGCAATACGTGAACCATGAACTTCCAGATGTTCAAGCTGGATTTAGAAAAGGCAGTCAACCCAGAGATCAAATTGCCAACATCCGCTGGGTCATCAAAAAGCAAGAGAGTTCCAGAAAAAAAAATCTATTTCTGCTTTATTGACTATGCCAAAGCCTTTGAGTGTGTGAGTCACAATAAACTGTGGAAAATTCTGAAAGAGATGGGAATACCAGGCCACCTGACCTGTCACTTGATAAACCTACATGCAGGTCAGGAAGTAACAGTCAGAACAGGACATGGAACAACAGACTGGTTCCAAATAGGAAAAGGGGTACGTCAAGGCTGTATATTGTCACCCTGCTTATTTAACTTATATGCAGAGTACATCATGAGAAAGCCTTGCTGGAAGAAGCACAAGCTGGAATCAAGATTGCAGGGAGAAATATAAATAACCTCAGATATGCAGATGACACCACCCTTATGGCAGAAAGTGAAGAGGAACTAAAAAGTCTCTAGTTGAAAGTGAAAGAGGAGAGTGGAAAAGTTGGTTTAAAGCTCAACATTCAGAAAACAAAGATTATGGCATCTGGTCCCATCACTTCATGGGAAATTGATGGGGAAACAGTGGAAACAGTGTCAGACTTTATTTTTTGCAGGCTCCAAAATCACTGCAGATGGTGATTGCAGCCATGAAATTAAAAGACACTTACTCCTTGGAAGGAAAGTTATGACCAACCTAGACAGCATATTAAAAGGTACATATACACAATGGAATATTACTCAGCCATTAAAAAGAATACATTTGAATCAGTTCTAATGAGGTGGATGAAACTGGAGCCTATTATACAGAGGGAAGTAAGCCAGAAAGAAAAACACCAATATAGTGTACTAACACATATATATGGAATTTAGAAAGATGGTAACGATAACCCTGTATGCGAGACAGCAAAAGAGACACAGATGTATAAAACAGTCTTTTGGGCCCTGTGGGAGAGGGACAGGGTGGGACGATTTGGGGGAATGGCACTGCAACATGTATAATATAAGAAATGAATCGTCAGTTCAGGTTTGATACAGGATGCTTGGGGCTGGTGCACTGGGATGACCTGGAGGGATCATATGAGGAAGGAAATGGGAGAGGGGTTCAGGATGGGGAACACGTGTACGCCCATGGCAGATTCATGTTGATGTGTGGCAGAACCAATACAATATTGTAAAGTAATTATCCTCCAATTAAAATAAATAAATTTAAATTAAAAAATAAAAATCAGAGATATTACTTTGCTGACAAAGGTCCATCTAGTCAAGGCTATGGTTTATCCAGTGGTCATATACGGATGTGAGAGTTGGACTGTGAAGAAAGCTGAGCGCCAAAGAATTGATGCTTTTGAACTGTAGTGTTGGAGAAGACTCTTGAGAGTCCCTTGGACTGCAAGGAGATCCAACCAGTCTATCCTAAAGGAGATCAGTCCTGGGTGTACATTGGAAGGACTGATGCTGAGGCTGAAACTCCAATACTTTGGCCACCTCATGCGAAGAGTTGACTCATTGGAAAAGATCCTGATGCTGGGAGGGATTGAGGGCAGGAGGAGAAGGGGGTGACAGAGGATGAGATGGCTGGATGGCATCACCGACTTGATGGACATGAGTTTGAATGAACTCCAGGAGCTGGTGATGGACAGGGAGGCCTGGCGTGCTGCGATTCACGGAGTCGCGAAGAGTTGGACACGACTGAGTGACTGAACTGAACTGAACTGAACATATGGCATTTCCAAAAAAGACTTCCTTTTTTATTGCCTTAAGCAAAACCACATGGTCACTTGTGTTTTCCTTCTGTCTGATACAAATCATTGCAGATGTGCTTGTATAGTGTTACTTGAGCTCAGTTGCCTGGTTTCTAAAATATAATTATGTACAAGATTACTTATTTTTGTTTGTGCTGTTTTCTCAGAGAGGATCATTAAATGACCACCTAACACTTAGGAAAAAGAAGCAAAATTTTAATTCCAAACAATTAAATAAGGTGAATTATCTAGGAAAAATTAGTCATAGAGGACATCGTTGAGAGATGTGGCAAATTTCAAAAAATGTTAATTACATGATGGTGTCCAAATTAGATTTCCTGATAATGGTAATTGTATAGTGTTTTTACAGCAGAATATCCTTGTTCATGAAAAATACATACTGAAGTATTTTAGGATAAACGTGTATGATGTCTGCAATTTTCTCTCAAAAGGTAAATGATTCAGAAAAAATATGTATGATAATGTGCTCATGTAAAAAAAGAGAGCTATGAAATGACAAGTAAGTAAGCCAAAAAGGTTAACCCTTGTTTAGTTCAAACATATATTGGAGCTCTTTATACCATACAAGAATTTTTGACATGACTTCAAAATAAAAGGCTAAATAAAAATGTATATACTGCTAAATAACCTGTAGTTCATAGAACAAATAACAATGACATTTCAAAAAATATTTTAGGCTGAATGATAAAAATATTACTTGTGACAGGTAGTTAAAAAGAATGTAGAGAAAGATTTTCAACTTTAAATGCAAAGCCTGAGACAACCACCTAAAGAAGTAGAAAAGGAATACTCATCTTTCCCCCAAATACACACAATTGAAGCAATAAAATAATAAAGAAAATAAAACAGAAATTAAAGAGTATGAATAAACAATATAGAAGATGAACATAGTCAAAAGTTGTTTCTTTGAAAAGTCAAATAAAATTGACAAACTTCTGCTAAGATTTATCTAGTAAAAAAGAGAAGACATGGTAAGCAAGTCAGAAATCAAGGGGAAGATCACTAGAGATGTTTCAGACTAAATAATAAGAGCAAACTATTGACATGAAAAGATCTACAAAGCAGTAAATGAAAAGTATATTTATGTTTACCAAACTTTACTGTAGTGAGTTAGGAGAAAATCCTGAATTTGTTTTATGAAGCTTGTCAAAATTTCATTTCAAAATATGATGACAAACAATATCATCAGGAAAAATTACAAGTGGAACACATTTATGGGCTTAGATACATACCTCCTAAGTGAAATACTAGAGGAATGAATGGAGGTATATATATAAAAGTACTCTGTATAATCAACAGCTTGGGTTATCCAGGAGATTAAAGAAAACTTTATCAATATGAAGTTTTATCAATCTGCAAGTTACCTACTGCATTGCAACTTGAAATAATTTCTTTTGATATCATGAAATAGACAAATTGTCTACTCTCATTATTCTTTTTAACACTGTGCTGGAGGAAGTCTTAGACTGGATACTGAGGTAAGAAAAAATGGAATAAAGAAACATATTGTCATTAGTATGACATGACCATCTATATGACAAACCCAAGAAAATAATCGACCTAATGTGGAGGCTTAAGGGTTCTGGAAACAAAATAAATATCAAATAATTTTTTTTTTTCTTGCAGCACTGCATGGCATGCAGAACTTTCCCCACCAGAAACTGACCTGTGCCCCCTGTAGTGAAAGTGTGTAGTGTTAACCATTTGACTGCCAGGAAAATCCCAGTTGTATTTTCAGATATGAGGAGGTGGAGACAAAGAGCACAGTTTGCTAACCCTGCCTCATGGCACCCTTCCAGAGGAGTGGTCTTATCTTGTATTGCCTACCTCTTAGCTTGCAGAAGCATTAGCAGAAACTGAGGCAGCCTTCTTAGGCCACAAGATGGGAGCTGTCTGCTGTGAATGGTAGAGCAGCTATATAGGAAGTATGGGGGCTCCTTCTGACAATATGAAATCAGCATCGACAATCTGTTTTTTATGGGAGAGAGACCTCTACTTCTATTATTTTTAAGTCAGAACTATTGTGTACTTTGCTATCAGATAAAAATCAGTTTTTACTATGAAAAATTAGAAGAAGAGAAGTATAAAAATACATTGCTGAAGAATCTGGAAAATAGTCATGACAATCTGGGTGAAGGAATGGTCTCTAGAAGCTATGAGGCCTTTAAGACAAAATGTCTTAAAGTATAAATATTATCTGATTAGGAAAACTGTGAACTTTGAAATTAAAAACGTAGCTCTGTTTTCTATTGCTATAACTCTGAGTATATCTATGTATATTGTGGAAAT
Source organism: Bos grunniens (assembly GCF_055505025.1). Classification (NCBI taxonomy): domain Eukaryota; kingdom Metazoa; phylum Chordata; class Mammalia; order Artiodactyla; family Bovidae; genus Bos; species Bos grunniens. Next base: position 980,424 of record NC_141176.1, on the reverse strand, counting down.
TCACAATCTTAAATAGTATACTGAAGGATTTATAATAATTAAATCCTTAGATACTGTGATTGATATTTATGCCCAGGTGGATAGAGAGATAAGATTTAACCTTACAACTGGAAAAGAGTACCACTCCTTTAGTCTTCAGGGACACAGGAATGAAGGTGGAGGCCTCATCAGAACTTCTGAAGCATTTGCTCTCAACCTATAACAATTTGGTGTTGAGTGTGTGTTGTGTTTAGGAATGCCCTTGTGTGTGCATGCACACATGTGAATTGTTTATTCCCAAAGACGTATGGTTAATTTTGTTTAAGTCAATCCTAAAGGAAATCAATCCTGATTATTCATTAGAAGAACTGATGCTGAAGCTGAAGCTCCAATACTTTGGCCACATCATTAGAAAAGACCCTGATCCTGGGAAAGATTGAGGGGGAGAAGGGGACGGCAGAGAGCAAGATGGTTGGATGGCATCACAAACTCAATGGACATGAGTTTGAGCAAGTAACGGGAGATGGTGAAGGACATTGAAGCCTGGTGTGCTTCAGTCCATGGGGTTGCCAACAGTCTGATATGACTGAGGAACTGAACAACAACAACAATGAAAATGTAATTCATCAAATCAGAAGAGGTGGCAAATTATGCTTTGCTTCCTTCCAGCACTTTCAGGCTTTCTTCTTAGTTTCTGTTTTCTGTGTATAGCATATCAGTAGCTGTCTCATAATCAAGCCAGTAGCTTACATGTCTATGAGTGCTATAAGGAAATCTTTACATGGAGCCAATCCTGCACAGAGGAAAACCTTTGCATTTAGACTGTATTTCCAGTTTTCAAATAGTTACATTATACTTTTAACTTGGGGCAAATGATTCAGTCTGCTCAGACCTCAACCCCTCATTAATAAAATAAAGATTATCTCCCATGTATACTCCAAAGTAGGAGAAACAGAGAACATTCTGAAGTTAAAAAATATTGGTCTAAATCTTGATTTTGTCATCATATATCAGCATTTTCTAAGCCTCATCATTCTCATTTGGAAAAATGGTAATAAGATATACACAACATAATTTTTTATTAATATGAAATGTGTTAATATAGGTGAAAGAGTATAGCACAATATCTCCTCATATGGGTAGATCTTGAAAAAAATTAATTTTATTAGTTTATTCTCATTTAGGATTGTATGGAATGTCAAATGAGATAATAATGAGAACATATTTTATATTTTAAAAAGTTATTTACAATTATAGAACAACCCAGTCTTATATAACTACTTGTCTTAGAAAGATCACCTCTCTCAATACTGTTTAGAATATACATCTTCTCAGTCTACAATTCTTACTATCAAGAGTGAGCCATTTGTAAGGCACAAGTAGTACCTTTCCTAAATTATGCCTTTTCAAATGTGTGATTAGATGCCTTTTAAAATATGTGATTGGTTATTTTAATATAACATGATAAAATGAGCTTGAACTTTACATCTGGGCAAAATTCATACGGCTCATGTGTTCATGTAAAACTTATTTGTGCTCAAACACTAATTTGGAAAATATTGGATGAGATTTAACATTCATGATAAAAAGTTTTCAGATGGATTAAAATCTATTCACGCCAAATGTACAAATAAGATCAGTTAAGAAATCATTTGTTATCTTCCCTTAGTGAGCTTATGCTATACACCAATAATAAAATATTCAATTCCATGTCTTCTTAGAGAGAGATTTAAGAAGAAAATTATATATTTCACTAAAAGCAAAACTTGTTCTTTTTAAGGTTATTTGAAAATTTATTTTAAATAAAATATACTTGAAACATATGATTTAAAAAATTATATAGTGATTTCTCTAAGTAATTAAAAAGTCTCACAATTTTTAAATTTTCAGTGAAAGATTATATTTTTAAAAATAATTCATCTACTTCTGGATTACATAAAATTGAAATATGCTAATAATACATTTTTAATGTTCATTGTATAAACTATAAAGTTCCTTCTTCATGTTTCTTTCAATAATCAATTAAAATTAAATTTTTTAGAAGTAAATTAAATGCTATAGTATTAGAAGATATTGGGAATTTGTGGCGGTTCAGTGGTTAAGACTATGCTTCCACTGTAGGCATCATGGACTGTAGCCTACCAGGCTCCTCTGTCCACGGGATTTTCCAGGCAATAGTACTGGAGTGGATTGCCATTTCCTTCTCCAGGGGATCTTCCCAACCCAGGGATTGAACCCGGGCCTCCCGCACTGTAGACAGACGCTTTACCATCTAAGCCACCAGTGAAGTCCAATTCATCTACTTCTGGATTACATAAAGTTGAAATATGCTAATAATATATTTTTAATGTTCATTGTATAAACTATAAAGTTCCTCCTTCATGTTTCTTTCAATAATCAATTAAAATTAAATTTTTTTAGAAGTAAATTAAATACTATAGTATTAGAAGATATTGGGAATTTGTGGTGGTTCAGTGGTTAAGACTCTATGCTTCCACTGCAGGCATCAGTTTCAATCCCTAATCTGGGAATTAAGATGCCAATACTGTGTGGAATAGCCAAAAATAAATAAATAAATAATAAGATTTGGGATTATCTAACATAAACTTTCTTTCTAAACATCTAGCATATGATTAGAAAGAATATAGTTAGGTCAATAAGAATGAAGAAGGCTATTAAAATTTGTGGCATAAGAAACAAATAGAATTCAGAGATCTGTATTTCATGCTGGAAACTAATTTAATCTGGGCCTTAAAAATTAGCAAATCTTGATAAATGTTATAAGGCAAGACAATCATTTATATTAGGAAGATAATATGAAAATACAGACATAGTATGTCTGCTTGCTGAAAAATAAACATATACCTTGACATAGCTGAAAGATGCATACTGAGGAATAATGAAAGACAATAGCAGACAGAAAAGAAAAAAAAAGGATGGTCAAGTAATTAGACAGTTTTATCAGATCAGATCAGTCACTCAGTCGTGTCCGATTTTTTGCGACCCCATGAATCGCAGCACGCCAGACCTCCCTGTCCATCACCAACTCCTGGAGTTCACTCAGACTCACGTCCATCGATTCAGCAATGCCATCCAGCCATCTCATCCTCTGTCGTCCCCTTCTCCTCCTGCCCCCAATCCCTCCCAGCATCAGAGTCTTTTCCAATGAGTCAACTCTTCACATGAGGTGGCCATGTTAAAGCTGGAGTTTCAGCTTTAACATCATTCCTTCCAAAGAAATCCCAGTTTTAAATGCTAGGCAAAAGTAAGTTATTTTTAAAGAATAAGCAGCATATTAGAGAAGGACCAAGATTACACAACAGGAAGACCCTGAACTCACCCCGTCCCATGGCATACCAAAATTACGACTACTTATAAAGTGACTGTCTATGAGAATAATCCAACAGAAAAGCTATTCCACAACTAAAGATATAAAAAGGAGTCTTTATATGAGATAGGTAGTAGGGACAGAGGTGTGGTCTAGTGAGAATCCACATCCCTGGGTCAGTGATCCACAAATGAGAAAGATGTCATAACTGCAGAGATCTTCTTTACAGAGTAAAGGTTCCAAACCTCACATCAGGCTCTCCAGCCCATGTCCTAAACCAAGAAGATGAGCATTCTGGAATGTCTGTCTTTGAGAACCAGTGAGGCTTATGTTCAAGAGAGCTGGCAGCTAAACAGAGATGATGCTTTTATAAGGTGTGTACAAAAACTCACACATTCTGAGTCCCAGTGTAGAAGCAATAATCTGAAAGCCACCTGAATGACCTTTTGGTGACCTTGGAGAGTCACCAAAAGTGGCAAGAGACAGATGGGATTCTCTCTAGGGACAGAGAGACTGGTCACAGTCATTTTGGGGACCTTATTATACTGTACTAATACCATCAACTGCCAAACACCATTTTTAAATCCTCTCTCTAGCCTATTAGCACTAGAGGATTTCCCTGCCTACCAGAAAACCTGCAGCAACCATTTAAGGAAGGGCCTCAAGGCCAGGGGCATAAAGGTTTTCTTGCTTACTAACACACTTATAGTAGCTGGCCCTAACATAAGAGAAGCGTATGTGCAACCCAACCAAATAAGTGTCATCACTGGAGCATCTAGCTCTGGTGACCAGAGGGAGTGATATACAGAGCCTCACAGAATATTTTCTACATAAGGACACTTTTCAAAGATTGCGAGTCATAACGGACCCACCAAATACATAGAAATACATAAAAATAAAGATAGAGAATTATGTTAAATGAAGAGATAGAGAAATTTGTTACAAAAATAAACAAGATAAAAATTCATAAAAAAAGAAGTAAAAGAAATAGAGATAAACAGTCTATTTTATAAAAAGTTAAAACTAATGACTATAAAGAAGCTCACTAAATGGATAAACACAGAATTTCATGAAGAATTAGAAAATATAAAAAAGTCACCAATTGGATCTGAAATTAAATACAAGAGCTGAAATTAAAAATACACTAGAAGGAAGGCATGGCAACCCACTCCAGTATTCTTACCTGGAGAATTTCCATGGACAGAAGAGTCTGAGGGGCTATGGTCCATTGTGTCTCACAGAGTCTGACACAACTGAAGTGACTTAGTATGCACAGAAGGAAACAATAGTATACTAAATGATATAGAAGAACAGAATAATGATCTGGAAAACACTGGAAATCACACAAGCTGAACAGAAAAAAAGAAAGAAGAATCTACAAAAATAATAAAAATAGGAACTTCCCTTGTGGTCCAGTAGGACAGGGGGCGTGGGTTTGATCCCTGGTCAGGGAGCTAAGATCCTTCATGCCTCACAGCCAAAAAAAAAAAAAAAAAAAAAACAGAACATAAACAGCAGAAGCAATATTGTAACAGATTCAATAAAGATGTTAAAAATGGTTCACATCAAACACATTAAAAGAACAACAAATAATAATTTAAGAAACCTCTAAGGAAAACTCTGAAAGAGATGGGAATACCAGACCACCTGACTGCAGTAAGCCAGGCTTTCTTCCTGCAAACTTATCATATGCAAACGTTTAGGTGATTTACATCATCTTCTGGCCCGGAGGCCTGTTACATTTTAAGAAACTTATTTTTCTGTAAAAGTGATTGTTCTAAAGTCAGGCGCCAGCCGCCAAAAAGCATTGGATAGAGTTGCATTCCTGTAGGGCAAAGGTGAGGTGGGCTCAATCAAGAAAAGAATTAACTCAAGGGTCCAAGGTTACAAACACTGAGGCTACTACTTACATTTCTATACACCCATTATATCAATCAATACACTGCCAAGGACACAGTAGGTAAGGAGTATGGAGACTTAGCAGCAAACATTGGCCCAATAAGTGAAAAAACCTTTCACCAATACAATTTCTAATCAATCTTTTAACTACTCAAAGGAATCTGTGTTTAGACAGTTTAGAACATCTCCTGCCTCTCACAGTTGGGAGGCTCTGAACAATCACATGTGGCCGGAAAAACCTATTCAGGCAGGCTAGAGGATTTCCAAAGGAGTTTGTAGGTTGAAACACTGTCACACCCAGGAATTATTAACTGGAGCTGTAAGCTAACTCTTTTTTCAGACAGAGGTAGTGGGGGACAGCCCCCCGTAAAGTCAGAGGTGTAGGTGAAACCACAAAGCAGAAAGTAGGCAGACTCTGGTTTTGGGGGTAGATGCTCGAGAATTTCCAGGGGGACTCCTGAGGCTCAATCCCGCCTTTGCGTATGCCAAGCCTCCTTCCTCATGACCTTTGTCATGGGCGGAGTTCCTCACGCTGGCTCCCGGCAATGATAGAATTCCAGTTAAGCTATTCCAGATCCTGAAAGATGATGCTGTGGAAAGTGCTGCACTCAATATGCAATATGCAATATGCACTCAATATGCAATATGCCAGCTCCCGGCACCTGACCTGCCTCTTGAGAAACCTATATGCAGGTCAGGAAGCAACAGTTAGAACTGTACATGGAACAAGAGTCTGGTTCCAAAAGAAAAGGAGTACATCAAGGCTGTATATTGTCACCCTTCTTATTGAACTTCTATGCAGAGGACATCATGAGAAAGGCTGGGCTGGAAGAAACACAAGCTGGAGTCAAGATTGCAGAGAGAAATATCAATAACCGCAGATATGCAGGTGACACCACCCTTATGGCAGAAAGTGAAGAGGAACTAAAAAGTCTCTTGATGAAAGTGAAGATGTTGGCTTAAAGCTCAACATTCAGAAAAAGAAGATCATGGCATCTTGTCCCATCACTTCATGGGAAATAGACGGGGAAACAGTGGAAACAGTGTCAGACTTTATTTTGGGGGGTTCCAAAATCACTGCAGATGGTGATTGCGGCCATGAAATTAAAAGATGCTACTCCTTGGAAGGAAAGTTATAACCAATCTAGATAGCATATTCAAAAGCAGAGACATTACTTTGCCAACAAAGTTCCGTGTAGTCAGGGCTATGGTTTTTTCCAATAGTCATGTATGGATGTAAGAGTTGGACTGCGAAGAAGCTGAGCACTGAAGAATTGATGCCTTTGAACTGTGGTGTAGGAGAAGACTCTTGAGAGTCACTTGGACTGCAAGGAGATCCAATCAGTCCTTCCTAAAGGAGATCAGTCCTGGGTGTTCTTTGGAAGGAATGATGTTAAAGCTGAAACTTCAGTACTTTGGCCACCTCATGCAAAGAATTGACTCATTGGAAAAGACTCTGATGCAGGGAGGGATTGGGGGCAGGAGGAGAAGGGGACGACAGAGGATGAGACGGCTGGATGGTATCACCGACTCGATGGATGTGAGTCTGAGTGAATTCCGGAAGTTGGTGATGGACAGGGAGGCCTGGCGTGCTGCAATTCATGGGGTCACAAAGAGTTGGACACGACTGATTGAACTGAAGACACCATCACGTGTACCAATATTAACTTTGTAGGGAAAGAGAAGAGACAGATAATGGGTGGAACACTTATTTGAAGTAATAATGGGTGAAAATCTCCCTAACCTGGGCAACAACCCTGAGATTGCAAAGTCCCATAAAGATGAACACAAAAAAGTACACACAAAGACATTATAATTAAAACTTCAGAAATTAAAAATAAAGAGTACATCTTAAAGGCATCAAGAGAAAAGCAACTAGTTGCAAACAAGGAAACTCCCATAAAACTAATTAGTTGATTGACTTTTCAGCAGGAACTGTGCAGATCAGAAGGGACTGGCATCCAATAATAAAAGTGCTGAAAGTAAAAATAACCCTACAACTAAAAATAACATTACCTGGCAACTTTAACTTTGAGAACTGAAGGAGACACAAAAAAATTTACAGGTAAGCAAAAGCTAAGAGTTTATTACCATCAAAATGGCCTTAGAAGAAATGTTAAATGGGACTTCTCTAAGTAGAAAAGAAAAGGCTATGACTATAAATAAGAAAATCATTAAAAGAAGAATCCCACTGGTAAAGGCAAACATAAAGTAAATGTAGTGAATCAACTACTTTAAAGCTAGTAGGATGGTTAAAAGACAAAAGTAGAATTGCCTATATAAAATAAGTACTTAAGAGATACAAAAAATAAAAAGATGTAAATTATTATGTCAAAAACATAAAACCTGAATGAGGAGTAAAAATGGGGGCTATTATAATGCATTCAAACTTAAGAGATCATCAATCTAAAAAGAAAGTTACATATGTAGATTGTTATTTATGAACTTCATGTTGACCACAAACCAAAAAATATATAATAGATATACACAAAAACGAGAAAGGAATCCAAACATAACAGTAAAGATAGCTCAAATCATATAATAAGAGAGCAAGAGGAGAAGGGAACAGCAACAAGAAAAACAACCAGAAAACAATGGCAATAGGTATATAGCTATCAATACTTAAAGCAAATAAATTAAATTCTCTAATCAAAAAACAATAGCTATCAACACTTTAAAAGTAAATAAGCTAAATTCTCCAATCAAAAAACATAGACTGGCTAAATGGGTTAAAAAAGAAAAATCTATGTGCTATCTATAAGAGACTCACTTTATATCTAAAGACACAAACTGAAATTAAGGAGATGGAAAAATACATTCCATACAAATAGAAACAAAAAGAAAGCCAGTGTAGCAATACATATATAAGAAAAATAGACTTTAAAATAAAGACCATAACAAGGACATTGCATAGCTATAAAGGGATCACTCCAGCAAGAAAATATAATACTTATAAATATATATGGACCCAACATGGAAGCACCTAAATACATGAAGTAAATACTAGTAATCATGGAGGAAGAAATTTAGAGTATTTTAATAACAGTGGGGGGCTATAATACCCTAGTACATTAATGGAAATATCATATAGACAGAAAATCAATATGGAAACTTTGGCTTTAAATGACAAATCCACACAGAGCGAGGAAAAGCCACAATAAAGAGAACTCCACAAAGTGCCAGAATACAGAAAGGACACCCCAAACTCAGAAATTTAAACAAGATGAAGAGACAGAGGAATACCCAGCAGATAAAGGAACAGGATAAATGCCCACCAAACCAAACAAAAGAGGAAGAGATAGGGAATCTACCTGATAAAGAATTCCGAATAATGATAGTGAAATTGATCCAAAATCTTGAAATCAAAATGGAATCACAGATAAATAGCTTTGAGACAAAGATTGAGAAGATGCAAGAAAGGTTTAACAAGGACCTAGAAGAAATAAAAGAGAGTCAATATAAAATGAATAATGCAATAAATGAAATTAAAAACACTCTGGAGGCAACAAATAGTAGAATAACAGAGGCAGAAGATAGGATTAGTGAATTAGAAGATAGAATGTTAGAAATAAATGAATCAGAGAGGATAAAAGAAAAATGAATAAAAAGAAATGAGGACAATCTCAGAGACCTCCAGGACAATATTAAACACTACAACATTCGAATCATAGGGGTCCCAGAAGAAGAAGACAAAAACAAAGACCGTGAGAAAATACTTGAAGAGATAATAGTGGAAAACTTCCCTAAAATGGGGAAGGAAATAATCACCCAAGTCCAAGAAACCCAGAGAGTACCAAACAGGATAAACCCAAGGTGAAACACCCCAAGACACATATTAATCAAATTAACAAAGATCAAACACAAAGAACAAATATTAAAAGCAGCAAGGGAAAAACAACAAATAACACACAAGGGAATTCCCATAAGGATAACAGCTGATCTTTCAATAGAAACTCTTCAAACCGGGAGAGAATGGCAAGACATACTTAAAGTGATGAAAGAAAATAACCTACAGCCCAGATTATTGTACCCAGCTAGGATCTCATTCAAATATGAAGGGGAAATCAAAAACTTCTCAGACAAGCAAAAGCTGAGAGAATTCAGCACCACCAAACCAGCTCTCCAACAAATACTAAAGGATATTCTGTAGACAGGAAACACAAAAACGGTGTATAAACTCGAACACAAAACAATAAAGTAAATGGCAACGGGATCATACTTATCAGTAATTACCTTAAACGTAAATGGGTTGAATGCCCTAACCAAAAGACAAAGACTGGCTGAACGGATACAAAAACAAGACCCCTACATATGTTGTCTACAAGAGACCCATCTCAAAACAGGGGACACATACAGACTGAAAGTGAAGGGCTGGAAAAAGATTTTCCATGCAAATAGGGACCAAAAGAAAGCAGGAGTAGCAATATTTATATCAGATAAAATAGACTTTAAAACAAAGGCTGAGAAAAGAGACAAAGATGGTCACTACATAATGATCAAAGGATCAATACAAGAAGGAGATATAACAATTATAAATATATATGCACCCAACATGGGAGCGCCGCAATATGTAAGACAAATGCTAACAAGTATGAAAGGAGAAATTAACAATAACACAATAATAGTGGGAGACTTTAATACCCCACTCACACCTATGGATAGATCAACTAGACAGAAATTTAACAAGGAAACACAAACGTTAAACAATACAATAGACCAGTTGGACCTAATTGATATCTATATGACATTTCATCCCAAAACAATGAATTTCACCTTTTTCTCAAGCACACATGGAACCTTCTCCAGGATAGATCACATCCTGGGCCATAAATCTAGCCTTAGTAAATTCAAAAAAATAGAAATCATTCCAAGCATCTTTTCTGACCACAGTACAGTAAGATTAGATCTCAATTACAGGAGAAAAACTATTAAAAATTCCAACATATGGAGGCTGAACAACACGCTGCTGAATAACCAACAAATCACAGAAGAAATCAAAAAAGAAACCAAAATTTGCATAGAAACTAATGAAAATGAAAACACAACAACTCAAAACCTGTGGGACACTTTAAAAGCAGTCGTAAGGGGAAAGTTCATAGCAATACAGGCATACCTCAAGAAACAAGAAAAAAGTCAAATACATAACTTAACTGTACACCTAAAGCAACTAGAAAAGGAAGAAATGAAGAACCCCGGGGTTAGTAGAAGGAAAGAAATCTTAAAAATTAGGGCAGAAATAAATGCAAAAGAAACAAAAGAGACCATAGCAAAAATCAACAAAGCCAAAAGCTGGTTCTTTGAAGGGATAAATAAAATTGACAAACCATTAGCCAGACTCATCAAGAAACAAAGGGAGAAAAATCAAATCAATAAAATTAGAAACGAAAATGGAGAGATCACAATAGACAACACAGAAATACAAAGGATCATAAGGGACTACTATCAACAATTATATGCCAATAAAATGGACAACGTGGAAGAAATGGACAAATTCTTAGAAAAGTACAGCTTTCCAATACTCGACCAGGAAGAAATAGAAAATCTTAACAGACCCATCACAAGCATGGAAATTGAAACTGTAATCAAAAATCTTCCAGCAAACAAAAGCCCAGGTCCAGATGGCTTCACAGCTGAATTCTACCAAAAATTGAGAGAAGAGCTAACACCTATCCTGCTCAAACTCTTCCAGAAAATTGCAGAGGAAGGTAAACTTCCAAACTCATTGTATGAGGCCACCATCACCCTAATACCGAAACCTGACAAAGATCCTACAAAAAAAGAAAACTACAAGCCAATATCACTGATGAACATAGATGCAAAAATCCTTAACAAAATTCTAGCAATCAGAATTCAACAACACATTAAAAAGATCATACACCATGACCAAGTGGGCTTTATCCCAGGGATGCAAGGATTCTTCAATATCTGCAAATCAATCAATGTTATACACCACAATAACAAATTGAAAAATAAAAACCATATGATTATCTCAATAGATTCAGAGAAAGCCTTGCCAAAATTCAACATCCATTTATGATAAGAACTCTCCAGAAAGCAGGAATAGAAGGAACATACCTCAACATAATAAAAAGCTTTATATGACAAACCCACAGCAAACAGTATCCTCAACGGTGAAAAATTGAAAGCATTTCCTCTAAAGTCAGGAACAAGACAAGGGTGCCCACTTTCACCATTACTATTCAACATAGTTTTGGAAGTTTTGGCCACAGCAATCAGAGCAGAAAAAGAAATGAAAGGAATCCAAATTGAAAAAGAAGAAGTAAAACTCTCACTGTTTGCAGATGACATGATCCTCTACATAGAAAACCCTAAAGACTCTACCAGAAAATTACTAGAACTAATCAATGATTATAGTAAAGTTGCAGGATATAAAATCAACACAAAGAAATCCCTTGCATTCCTATACACTAATAATGAGAAAACTGAAAGAGAAATTAAGGAAACAATTCCATTCACCATTGCAACAGAAAGGATAAAATACTTAGGAATATATCTACCTAAAGAAACTAAAGGCCTATATATAGAAAACTATAAAACACTGGTGAAAGAAATCAAAGAGGACACTAATAGATGGAGAAATATACCATGTTCATGGATTGGAAGAATCAATATAGTGAAAATGAGTATACTACCCAAAGCAATTTATAGATTCAATGCAATCCCTATCAAGCTAACAATGGTATTCTTCACAGAGCTAGAACAAATAATTTCACAATTTGTATGGAAATACAAAAGACCTCGAATAGCCAAAGCAATCTTGAGAAAGAAGAATGGAATTGGAGGAATCAACCTACCTGATTTCAGGCTCTATTACAAAGCCACAGTTATTAAGACAGTATGGTACTCGCACAAAGACAGAAATATTGATCAATGGAACAAAATAGAAAGCCCAGAGATAAATCCACGCACCTATGGACACCTTATCTTTGACAAAGGAGGCAAGAATATACAATGGATTAAAGACAATCTCTTTAACAAGTGGTGCTAGGAAAACTGGTCAACCACTTGTAAAAGAATGAAACTAGAACACTTTCTAACACCATACACAAAAATAAACTCAAAATGGATTAAAGATCTCAATGTAAGACCAGAAACTATAAAACTCCTAGAGGAGAATATAGGCAAAACACTCTCCGACATACATCACAGCAGGATCCTCTATGACCCACCTCCCAGAATATTGGAAATAAAAGCAAAAATAAACAAATGGGACCTAATTAAACTTAAAAGCTTCTGTACAACAGAGGAAACTACTAGCAAGGTGAAAAGGCAGCCTTCAGAATGGGAGAAAATAATAGCAAATGAAGCAATGGACAAACAACTAATCTCAAAAATATACAAGAAACTCCTACAGCTCAACTCCAGAAAAATAAATGACCCAATCAAAAAATGGGCCAAAGAACTAAATAGACATTTCTCCAAAGAAGACATGCAGATGGCTAACAAACACATGAAAAGATGCTCAACATCACTCATTATCAGAGAAATGCAAATCAAAACCACTATGAGGTACCATTTCATGCCAGTCAGAATGGCTGTGATCCATAAGTCTACAAGCAGTAAATGCTGGAGAGGGTGTGGAGAAAAGGGAATTCTCTTACACTGTTGGTGGGAATGAAAACTAGTACAGCCACTATGGAGAACAGTGTGGAGATTCCTTAAAAAACTGGAAATAGAACTGCCTTATGATCCAGCAATCCCACTGCTGGGCATATACACTGAGGAAACCAGAAGGGAAAGAGACACGTGTACCCGAATGTTCATTGCAGCACTGTTTATAATAGCCAGGACATGGAAGCAACCTAGATGCCCATCAGCAGATGAATGGATAAGACAGCTGTGGTACATATACACAGTGGAGTATTACTCAGCCATTAAAAAGAATACATTTGAATCAGTTCTAATGAGATGGACGAAACTGAAACCTATTATACAGAGTGAAGTAAGCCAGAAAGAAAAACACCAATACAGTATACTAATACATATATATGGAATTTAGAAAGATGGTAACAATAACCCTGTGTATGAGACAGCAAAAGAGACACTGATGCATAGATCAGTCTTATGGTCTCTGTGGGAGAGGAAGAGGGTGGGGAGATTTGGGAGAATAGCATTGAAACATGTATAATATCATGTATGAAACGAGTCACCAGTCCAGGTTCGATGCACGATACTGGATGCTTGGGGCTGGTGCACTGGGACGACCCAGAAGGAGGGTATGGGGTGGGAGGAGGGAGGAGGGTTCAGGATGGGGAACACAGGTATACCTGTGGCGGATTCATTTTATATTTGGCAAAACTAATACAGTATTGTAAAGTTTAAAAATAAAATGAAATTAAAAAAAAAAAGGAAAGATATTTAAGACAACACAAATAGAAAGGTATTCTAGCTCAGGATTCAAAGAATTAATTTTTATATAATTCCCATACTATCCAAAGTATTCTACAAATTCAATACAATTTCTATCAATGTAACAGTGACCTTTTTCACAGAACTAGAACAAATGTTTCTATAACTCTTATAGAACTGTAAAAGAATACATATACATAGATAAGATAAAAAATGTTAGTTGCTTGGTCATGTCCAACTCTCTGTGACCCTATGGACTGTAGCCTTCCAGGCTCCTCTGTTTTTGGTATTCTCCAGGTAAGAATACTTGAGTTGGTTGCCAGGCCCTCCTCCAGGGGATCTTTCCTACCCAGAGACAGAACCCATGTGTCCTGAAGCTCCTGTGTTGCAGGCAGACTCTCTACAAGCCATCAGGGAAGCCCACCCATGTATATATAATACAATGCTGAAAAGTCAAAGTAATTGAGAAAGAAGAACAAAATCTGAGATTTTATGTTTCCCAATTTCAAACTGTACTTTGTAAGGCACAATGATTTAAGCAGTAAGGTACTGGCACAAAAACAGACACAGAGATCAATGGAATTGAATAAGAACCGAGAAGTAAACCTAGACTTATATATTCAATTTATCTAAAACAAAGGAAACAAGAATATACAATGGGGAAAAGACAATGCTTCAATAAATGCTTTTGAAAAAAACTGGACAGTTATATAAAAATCAGTGAGATTAGAACACTCCTTCACACCATATACAAAAAAGAAAAAAAAAAAAAAAACTCTCAACATTGATTAAAGGCTTAATTGTTTTAAGACCTGAAACCATAAGACTCCTAGAAGAAACCATTGACAGTACACTTTTTTTACATTAATCTTAGCAATTTTTTTTTAAAAGATCTGTCTCCTCAGGCAGAGGAAACAAATACAAAAGTAAAGAAGTGAAACTACATCAAACACGTTTTTCTATAGCAAAGGAAAGCATCACTACAATTAAAAATCTGTCTACTGAAAGGAAGACAATATTTGCAAGTGTTCCGTTTGATGGGGGTTGGGTTTAATACCCAAAATATACAATGAATTTATTATTAAAAAATGTGCACAGAACTTGAAGATATATTTTTCCCAAAGAAGACATACCGATGGCCAACAGATATATTATGTGATATATTCTCTACATTGGTAATCAATTCAAAATTCAAATCAAAAGTACATAGAGATATGACCTCATACCCTTCAGAATGGCTATTGTCAAAAAGACAACTAATAACTAGTGTTGGTAAGGATGTAAAGAAAAGAGAACCCTCTTGCCCTGTTAGTATTGTAAATTAGTGCAGTCACTGTGAAAAACAATATGGAGTTCCCTCTAAAAATTAAAAATAAAACTACTATATAACCCAGCAATTCCAATCCTGGAACTTGGCAAGAAGAAAACAAACACACTAATTAGAAAAGATATATACAACCTCATGTTCATTGCAGTATTATTTACAATAGCCAAAATCTGGAAATGGCCCAAGGGTTCATTAATAGATGAATGAATAAAGAAATAGTTGTTAATATATACAATTGGATATTACTGAGCCTCTAAATAAGGATATCTTGCCATTTATGACAACATGGATGAATTTAGAAGATGTCATCCTATGAAATAAGTCAGTGAGAGAAATACAAATACTATATGATCTCACTTCTATGTGGTAAAGAAAATAAATGAATAAACAAAATAGACCCAAAGATACAGAGAACAAACCAGTGGTTGCCAGTGGGCAGGGGTGTGGGGGATTAGGTGAAATAGGTGAAGAGGATTAAGATATATAAACTTCCAGTTATAAAATAATTGTCTTGGGTAACAGAATATATAGTATAAGTAATATAGTCAATAATATTATAATAACTTTTTATGAAGATATATGATCAGAAGTAAGGTTCTCAAGGCAAGAATACTGAAGTGGTTTGCCATTCCCTTCTCCAATGGACCACATTCTATCAGATCTCTCCACCAATACCTGCCCATCTTGTGTTGCCCCATGGGCATGGCTTAGTTTCATAGAGTTAGACAAGGCTGTGGTCCAATATGCTACTGGAGATCAGTGGAGAAATAACTCCAGAAAGAATGAAGGGATGGAGCCAAAGCAAAAACAATACCCAGCTGTGGATGTGACTGGTGATAGAAGCAAGGTCTGATGCTGTAAAGAGCAATATTGCATAGGAACCTCGAATGTCAGGTCCATGAATCAAGGCAAATTGGAAGTGGTCAAACAAGAGACGGCAAGAATGAATGTCGACATTCTAGGAATCAGGGAACTGAAATGGACTGGAATGGGGGAATTTAACTCAGATGACCATTATATCTACTACTGCGGGCAGGAATCCCTCAGAAGAAATGGAGTGGCCATCACGGTCAACAAAAGAGTCTGAAATGCAGTACTTGGATGCAATCTCAAAAATGACAGAATGATCTCTGTTCATTTTCAAGGCAAACCATTCAATATCACAGTAATCCAAGTCTATGCCCCAACCAGTAATGCTGAAGAAGCTGAAGTTGAACGGTTCTATGAAGACCTACAAGACCTTTGAGAACTAACACTCAAAAAAGATGTCTTTTTCATTATAGGGGACTGGAATGCTGGAGTAACAGGCAAATTTGGCCTTGGAATATGGAATGAAGCAGGGCAAAGACTAATAGAGTTTTGCCAAGAAAATGCACTGGTCATAATAAACACCCTCTTCCAACAACACAAGAGAAGACTCTATACATGGACATCACCAGATGGCCAACACTGAAATCAGATTGATTATATTCTTTGCAGCCAAAGATGGAGAAGCTCTATACAGTCAGCAAAAATAAGACCAGGAGCTGACTGTGGCTCAGGCCATGAACCCCTTATTGCCAAATTCAAACTTAAATTGAAGAAAGTAGGGAAAACCACTAGACAATTCAGGTATGACCTAAATCAAATCCCTTATGATTATACAGTGGAAGTGAGAAATAGATTTGAGGGCCTAGATCTGATAGATAGAGTGCCTGATGAACTATGGAATGAGGTTCATGACATTGTACAGGAGACAGGGATCAAGACTATCCCCATGGAAAAGAAATGCAAAAAAGCAAAATGGATGTCGGGGGAGGCCTTACAAATAGCTGTGAAAAGAAGAGAAGCAAAAAGCAAAGGAGAAAAGGAAAGATATAAGCATCTGAATGCAGAGTTCCAAACAATAGCAAGAAGAGATAAGAAAGCCTTCTTCAGCGATCAATGCAAAGAAATAGAGGAAAACAACAGAATGGGAAAGACTAGGGATCTATCAAGAAAATCAGAGATACTAAAGGAACATTTCATGCAAAGATGGGCTCGATAAAGGACAGAAATGGTATGGACCTAACAGAAGCAGAAGATATTAAGAAGAGATGGCAAGAATACACAGAAGAACTGTACAAAAAAGATCTTCATGACCCAGATAATCACGATGGTGTGATCACTGACCTAGAGCCAGACATCCTGGAATGTGAAGTCAAGTGGGCCTTAGAAAGCATCACTATGAAGAAAGCTAGTGGAGGTGATGGAATTCCAGTTGAGCTATTCCAAATCCTGAAAGATGATGCTGTGAAAGTGCTGCACTCAATAAGCCAGCAAATTTGAAAAACTCAGCAGTGGCCACAGGACTGGAAAAGGTTAGTTTTCATTCCAATCCCAAAGAAAGGCAATGCCAAAGAATGCCCAAACTACCACACAATTGCACTCATCTCACACACTAGTAAAGTAATGCTCAAAATTCTCCAAGCCAGGCTTCAGCAATATGTGAACCATGAACTTCATGATGATCAAGCTGGTTTTAGAAAAGGCAGAGGAACCAGACATCAAATTGCCAACACCCGCTGGATTATGGAAAAAGCAAGAGAGTTCCAGAAAAGCATCTATTTCTGCTTTATTGACTCTGCCAAAGCCTTTGACTGTGTGGATCACAATAAACGGTGGAAAATTCTGAAAGAGATGGGAATACCAGACACCTGATCTGCCTCTTGAGAAATTTGTACGCAGGTCAGGAAGCAACAGTTAGAACTGGACATGGAACAACAGACTGGTTCCAAATAGGAAAAGGAGTTCGTCAAGGCTGTATATTGTCACCCTGTCTATTTAACTTATATGCAGAGTACATCATGAGAAATGCTGGACTGGAAGAAACACAAGCTGGAATCAAGATTGCAGGGAGAAATATCAATAATCTCAGCTATGCAGATGACACCACCCTTATGGCAGAAAGTGAAGAGGAACTCAAAAGCCTCTTGATGAAAGTGAAAGAGGAGAGTGAAAAAGTTGGCTTAAAGCTCAACATTCACAAAATGAAGATCATGGCATCTGGTCCCATCACTTCATGGGAAATAGATGGGGAAACAGTGGAATCAGTGTCAGACTTTATTTTTCTGGGCTCCAAAATCACTACAGATGGTGACTGCAGCCATGAAATCAAAAGACTCTTACTTCTTGGAAGGAAAGTTATGACCAACCTAGATAGCATATTCAAAGCAGAGACATTACTTTGCCAACAAAGGTTCGTCTAGTCAAGGCTATGGTTTTTCCTGTGGTCATGTATGGATGTGAGAGTTGGACTGTGAAGAAGGCTGAGCGCCGAAGAATTGCTGTTTTTGAACTGTAGTGTTGGAGAAGACTCTTGAGAGTCCCTTGGACTGCAAGGAGATTCAACCAGGCCATTCAGAAGGAGATCAGCCCTGGGATTTCATTGGAAGGAATGATGCTAAAGCTGAAATTCCAGTACTTTGGTCACCTCATGCGAAGAGTTGACTCATTGGAAAAGACTCTGATGCAGGGAGGGATTGGGGCAAGAGGAGAAGGGGATGACAGAGGAAGAGATGGCTGGATGGCATCACTGACTCGATGGACATGAGTTTGAGTGAACTCCGGGAGTTGGTGATGGACAGGGAGGCCTGGTGTGCTGCTATACATGGGGTTGCAAAAAGTCGGACACGACTGAGCAACTGATCGGATCTGATGATCAGAAGTCTTATTGTGAAGTTCATTTTGTAACATAGAGTATCAAGTCAGTATGTTATTCACTTGAAAGTAATACTGTACAATAACTATTTTTAAACAGATAAACAAAAATAAGCAGTGTACCGCCACTGAAACTTTTAGATGAAATTAGAGTAAATTTTTTAACATTATATAATATGCAGAGTATTAGACATCTTTTCAAAAGATTTAAAACTTTTCCTGTTGCCTTTATGTCAGGGTACAAACTATATTACATGAAACAATTATGGTAACGATAAAATAATAATATTCATTTCTTAAGCAGTGCCTATGGGCTTCCCTGGTGTATCAGACAGTAAAGAATCTGCCAACAATGCAGGAGATATGAGTTCAACCCCTGGACCAGAAAGATCCCTTGGAGATCTACCCGTTTCAGTATTCTTGCCAGGAGAACTCCATGGACAGAGGAACGAGGTGGACTACAGCCCATTGGGTCACAAAGAGTCAGACACAAATGAATAACTTTGAAAGAGATTGAGTGCTTATAGAATTTTAGACACTGTTCTACTGACTATTAAGGTATTAACTTGTTTATTCCTAACAAAAGTCCTTTGTAAAGATGAGAAAATGGCTCTATATCCCACAATTTTTATCTTTTCACTACAATTTGTATATGGGATTTTTAAATAAATCTTATACTTACTAAAGTAAAAATATCTAAATATAATTTCAATATATTCTCACTTTAATTTTAGATTATTTTATTAAAAAAAAGACTTAGTTTCTTACATTGTTAAAAGATCATCTTTGTTGTAAAGGGACCCTTACCTTAACTGTGCTTATTTATTCAAAGATATTTATTAGATATGATATGACAAAGGACCATCTACCCATTATCAATTAAAAATGTCATCAGTTATGATCTATTATATATGTTCTTCTTTCTTTGATATAAGAAAAATATATATCTTAAAGTTGAATAAATCCTTTACATTTCTTAGTGTAAGGTAACTGGGAAAACTCAATGATGTTACTATCTCATTGCAATATATTTAAGATATATTTCAAAGTGTTCCTCATATAAGTTTAGCTACTTCAAAAAACAATCTGTGTCATCATATGTTTCAACTGGTCTCAACGTATTTGCTACAATAACTTATGTATGAATGACATGCTAAATATCTGTGACATCTTATCCTCGAATTCTTAAAAATATTATAATCAAAGCAGAAATTACATGAGTAATTAATCTCAGGTGGTCACTTGAGAAAGTAGACTTTGTAGTACATAATCCCTTTACAAAAATATTTTGTTATTTTGTATATTATTATTGAAACAGAAATATTTGTGTTTTTCAACTGTTAATTTTGTTTGTATAACTATTTCTCCAATAGTTACTACTGTCTTTTGTTTTCTACAAATATTTACTGAGCAATATATATGGTTCAATGGTACCATAATGTTTTCCATGTAAATTTCATAATATTTTTATATTATTGAAAGAGAAGTATCTTTAAATAATATATAGCTCTTCCTTTTTTTATTAAAACTTAAAAGACATTTCTAAACAATGGGTAGCCTTTCCCTTCTCCAGGGGATCTTCCCAACCCAGGGCTCAAACCCAGGTCTCCATAATTACACGTGGATTCTTTACCAGCTGAGCCACAAGGGAAACCCAAGAATACTTGAGTGGGTAGCCTATGCCTTCTCCAGCAGATCTTCCCAACCCCAGGAATCAAACTGGGTTCTCCTGCATTGCAGGTGAATTCTTTACCAACTGAGCTATCAGGAAAGCCCTTCCTATTAAATATAGTGAAGTTTATTGAGGCTTTCATTATACTAATTAGATGATTTTTAGTATTGTTGGAAAAATTATAAATATCTTCAAATATTGGATATTTCCAATTCAAATGTTTTATTTCCAATTATAGCATTATGCTATCTTTACTATCTCAGTATATTCTGTATCTTACAACTAACCTCATGGTTAGCATATTTATAAATATGTAATTCACAGAGAATTCTTAAAAACTTTGAATTATCACTGAATTTTTGGCACCATTAATTAGATCATATTTATTTTTATCTCAATGCAGCTGATGAAGAACATGCCATAGGAATAGTAAAAGCAATAGTTATTATTTTCATCGTTCATTTCTATGTGCATAAGTAGTGTTATTTTCAACCTGTGGTTTCCTTGTAGAATTTATTTAAGCCTACTAGTCCATTTGCTGAGAATATTGAATTCAAATCACAGAATATTTAATCCATAATTTCACTAACCAGTGATGAGATTTACAGGTATATGTAAATTGTAACTGATAAGACAGGGTACCGTAAACCACTCTACCATATAGAATTTCCATGCTTTGTAAAAATTTCCCTGGCTTCATATTCAATGTATTGTCTATCCTTTAAGCAAGATGTGTATTCACAATCAATTCATACACTGGAAAATAGTCAAGCCTAATATCATCATTATTTTTAAAGTAAAATAAAATGAAAATTGAGATTTTAATGCAACATATTTTCTTGTTATTGTAATGATGTGTGTGTGTGTTTCTCTTGAATATTATAGCCCATTCTTTAAGGCATCAGATTTTCTCAGTAAAAACTGAATTAAAATTGAAATTATCAATGTAGGATGATTAGAAAGGAAGAGTCTGGATAAGATAAGAAGAGGATATGGAGACCATGATAACAAGTTCCATTTGGCTCCCTAAGAACAATTTTCTTAGTTCAATTTTACAACTCATTCACAAAACATATCCTGGAGGATACAGCATATGGTTTTGTTATTTAAAGGTTAATTTACCTCTTTTCTTTAGTCATGAACTTCTTTGTCATTTGTCCTTTAATTTGAAGCATTTATTTACTCATCCTTCCAACAAATATTTATTGAGCACAGTATGCTGCTGCTGCTGCTAAGTCGCTTCAGTCGTGTCCGACTCTGTGCGACCCCATAGACGGCAGCCTACCAGGCTCCACCGTCCCTGGGATTCTCCAGGCAGGAACATTGGAGTGGGTTGCCATTTCATTCTCCAATGCATGAAAGTGAAAAATGAAAGTGAAGTCGCTCAGTCATGTCTGACTCTTAGCGATCCCATGGACTGCAGCCTACCAGGCTCCTTTGTCCATGAGATTTTCCAGGCAATAGTATTGGAGTTGGGTGTGATTGCCTTCTCCTGAGCACAGTATATGTGGCAGTTATTCTTCTTTTCTACACACTGGATACACAACAGCAAGTTCAAGCAGAAATGTAAACAAATCTCTGTCTTGTGGAACTTACATTTAGCATTCACTGACAATCTTTTCACTTAACAGGCTCTGTGCTTATGCCTAGGGATAAAATTAATAAACATGATACAACTTCAGGACATCACATTTTAGTTGGGGAGTCAAAATTTAAAAAAAAAAATGATACAAATAAACAGCTTAAGAAACAGAGCAAGAAATCAATAGAGTAAGTCAGATTTTCATATAGTTTACTCTGATGAATTTCTCTTGGAATTTATAGTTTAAAAAAAAAAAGAAAGAAAAGCAATAAGAGAGTAAGTAGCTGGTAAAACATTAAAATGAAGTTCTCTTCAAAATGCTCAAAAATGTGTTTGTTTCTTAGTCATTTCTGACTCTTTGTGACCTCGTGGACTGTAGCCCGCCAGGTTCCTCTGTTCACGGGATTCTCCAAGCAAGAATAATGGAGTGAGTTGCTATTTCCCTCTCCAGGGGAATATCCCAATTCCTGGATGGAACCTGAGTCTCTAATTTTGCAGGCAGATTCTTTACCATTTGAACTACTAGTTCTGAAATTGGTAAAAACTTGAGATGACTAATAAACATTTTGAATAACAATGCCTTCCTGGGATGTTGTGATTATTGTTAATGGCAACACTTCTTCAGGTTGGGGATACAGAGAAAATTTGATTCAGACTTCGTAGTGAGTGCAATATATATATATATAATTTTTGTATAAAAGTATTCTATTAAAATAATAATGAACTTTTTATGTGTATGCATACACAGCATAGTGCTTAGAAAACTGCTATTTTTCAAGACCTATCATACCTTTAATGAATCATAGAATTAGGTAAATACAGTCTTTAAATAATATGTCTAATTTATTTCCCTCTATTTGGAATGTGAAGAAACAGAGTAGAGAAATTTTGCTGAATTTCATACCCATGTATTCTCAGATCACTAATATAATTAAGTAGTCAAGTATTTTTCAAATGCCACTTATTTCTTAGGAGCTATTTAAAACCATTTCCATATCAATTTTCTGTTTTGTGAGCTTTGTGTACAATGATGGTATCTGACAATAACAGATGACAAATAATTATAAAGTCATAAATTCAATAGTGAGTGATTGAGTCTTACTGTATCATACTGAATTAGCAGTGCTTTTACACAAAAAGAAAGGAAAGCAAAGTGTGGAAACTTCATCAGAAAAGAAATCTTGTTTTATTATTTTTAAAAATTGGTTTATTAACATATTTAAGTCCTCTTTCAAAACTTTTAAATAAATGAAGATTCAGGATTGTTGAGTGAAAATAACATCTGCTATGTATTAAGTGATACTTTGTGACTACTGAAATAGTGCAAAATGAGAGTGGAAAGCCACTGGAATAGAATTCAGATCAGAATCAATACTTATATTTTATTTAATTATTTGTAAAAATAGTTTACAGGCAAAAGCAAGGGAATAATCTTTCACACGTTTCTTATGTTTTGATAACATGAATTGAAGTTTTGGAGAATATAAAGAGAGCCACAACATTAAAGCACAATCCATACTATTTGAAGCTGATTTTGTGTGGAGCATTAAGTTTACCTCAGAAAAGAACTCATAATTTGCATTGCATATGTGATCATAAATTTCGTATGTCTTTTGTAACACTGATTACATTTTGTCTTTAATGATACTGAAGTTTCTCAAAGCCCTCAGGGTAAAAGCTGATGTTTTTGCTAAAGCGTGCAACTGAGGTCTTTAAAAAGCTGAAAGACTTGTATAGTGAAAACTACCAAACAGTGCTGAAAGAAATTAAAGACACAAATATATAGAAAGACATCCTGTGTTCATGAATTGGAGCACTTAATATTGTTAAGATGTTAATACTATCAAAATAGATCTACAGATTCAATGTAATGTATGGACATTGTATATATATACAATGGAATAGTGTTCAGTCTTTAAAAAGGAAAGGAATTCTCAAATATGAGGCAATAAGGATAAGCCTTGAAGACATAATGTTAAGTGAACAAAGTGAGACACAAAAGTACAAATGCTGTATGAGTTCATGTAGGTACCTAGAGTAGTCAAATTCATAGAGACAGAAAATAGAATGATGGTTTCCAAAGACTAGAAACTGAGAGGAATGGAAAGCTATTCATTAATTGGTATGGAGTTTCAGTTGGGAAGACAAAAAAAAAAAAAAAGGAGCTGTATGATGGTGATGACTGAACAACAATGGGAATGTACTTAATAACACTCAACTCTATAATAAAAATCATATACAAAATCTGCAGTGATTTTGGAGCCCAAGAAGAGAAAATTTGTCACTGTTTCCAATTTTTCCCCTTCTATTTGCCATGAAGTGGTAGGACTGGATGCCATGATCTTAGTTTTTCGAATGTTGAGTTTTAGACCAGCTTTTTCACTCTCCTCTTTCATCTTCATCTTAGGGCTCTAGTTCTCTTTGCTTTCTGTCATTAGAGTGCTATCATCTATATATCTGACGTTGTTGATATTTCTCCTGGTAATCTTGATTCCAGCTTGCAAGTCATCAAGCCCGGGATTTCACATGTAGTACTCTGAATATGTTAGATAATTAGGATAATAATATATATCCTTGATGAACTCCTGTCCCAAGTTTGAACCAGTCCATTGTTTCATGTCTGGTTCTAACTGTTGCTTCTTGACCTGCTCATACAGCATTTCAGGAGGAAGGTAAGATGATCTTTGACTCCCATCTCTTTAAGAATCTTTCAAAGTTTGTTGTGATCCACACAAAGGCTTGAGAGTAGTCAATAAAGCAGAAGTAGATGTTTTTTCCTGGAATTCCCTTGCTTTCTCTATGGTCTAACCAGTGTTGGCAATTTGGCCTCTGGTTCCTATGCCTTTTTTAAACCCAGCTTATACATCTGCTGCTGTTGCTAAGTCGCTTCAGTCATGTCCGACTCTGCGCGACCCCATAGATGGCAGCCCACCAGGCTCCTCCATCCCTGGGATTCTGTAGGCAAGGATACAGGAGTGGGTTGCCATTTCCTTCTCCAGCTTGTACATCTGGAAGTTCTCAATTCAAGTACTGCTGAAATCTAGCTTGAAGGATTTTGAGGATAACTTTACTAGCATGGGAAATCAGCACAACTGTCTGGTAGTTTGAATATTCTTTAACATTGCCCTTCTTTGGGGTTGGAATGAAAAACTATTTTCCAGTCCTGTAAACACTGCTGGGTTTTCCAAATTTGCTGACATATTGAGTTAACAGCATCATCTTTTAGGATTTGAAATAGTTCAGCTGGAAATCTATCACCTCCACGAGCTTTGTTGGTAGTAATTCTTCCTAAGGCCTACTTGAATTCACACACCAGGATGTCTGGCTCTAGGTGAGTGACCAGACCAACATGGTTATCCTGGTCATTAAGACCTTTTTTGTATAGTTTTTTTCTGTGTTTTCTTGCCATCTTTTCTCAATTTCTTCCGCCTCTGTTAGGTCCTTATCATTACTGTCCTTTAGTATGATCATCCATGCATGAAATGTTCCCTTGATATCTCCAATTTTCTCAAAGAGATCCCTAGTCTTTCCCATCTGTTGTTTTCTTCTATTTCTTTGCAATGTTCGTTATAGAAGGCCTTGTTGTCTCTCCTTGATATTCTCTGGAACTCTTCAATATGCAATATTCAGTTGCATATATCTTCCCCTTTCTCTATTGCTTTTTGCTTCTTTTCTTTCCTCAGGTATATGTGAAGCCTCCTCAAATGACCATTTTACCTTCTTGCATTTCTCCCCCAAACCCCCACTCCCTGCCCCAGGATGGTTTTGGTCACTGCCTCCTGTGCAATGTTATGAATCTCTGTTCATAGTTCTTCAGCACTCTGTCTACCAGATTTAATCCCTTGAATCTATTCATCACATTCACAGTATAATCATAAGGGATTTGATTTAGGTCATACTTGAATGGCTTAATGCTTTTCCCCATTTTCTTCAGTTTAACCCTGAATTTTGCAATAAGGAGCTGATGATCTGAGTCACAGTCACCTCCAGGTCTTGTTTTTGCTTACTGTATAGAGCTTCTCCACCTTTGAATGCAAAGAATATGATGTATCTGAGGTCAGTATTGACAATCTGGTGATGTCCTTGTGTAGAGTTTTTTCTTATGTTATTGGAAATAGGTGTTTGCTATCATCAGTGTATTCTCTTGGAGGAATTCTGTTAGCCTTTGCCCTGACCCTGCTTCATTTTGTTCTCCAAGGCCAAACTTGCCCATTACTCCAAGGTATCTCTTGACTTCCTAATTTTGCATTCCAATGCCCTAAGATGAAAAAATACATCTTTTTGTTGTTAATTCTAGAAAGTCTTCTAGGTCTTCATAGAACTGATCAATTTCAGCTTCTTCGGCATCAGTGGTAGGGGCATAGACTTGATTTAATGCTATGTTGAATGGTTTGCCTTTGGAAATGAACCTAGTTCATTCTGTCATTTTTGAGGTTGCACACAAGTACTGCATTTCAGAATCTTTTGTCAATTATAGGGGCTACTCCATTTCTTCTATAGGATTCTTGTTCACAGTAGTATATGTAATGGTCATCTGAATTAAATTTGCCCATTCCCATCCATTTTAGTTCACTGATTCCTAAAATGTTGATGTTTACTCTTGCCATTTCCTTCTTGACCATTTTGAATGTACCTTGAGTCGTGGACCTAACATTCAAAGTTCCTATGCAATATTGTTCTTTACAGCATCAAATTTTACTTTCACCACCAGACACATCAACAACTGAGGGTCATTTTCACTTTGGCCTATATGCTTCATTCTTTCTGCAACTATTAGCAATTGCCCTTTACTCTTACCCAGTAGCATATTGGACACCTTCCACTCTTGAAGCTCATCTTTTGGTGTCATATCTTTTTGTCTTTTTATACTATCCATTGGGTTCTTCCAGCAAGAATACTGGAAGGTTTTGCCATGGTGAAGCTGAAGCTCCAACACTTTGACCACCTGATGTGAAAAGTCGATTCATTGGCAAAGACCCTATGCTGGGAAAGACTGATGGCAAAAAGAAAAGAGGACAGCAGAGGATGAGATGGTTGGATAGCAGCACCACCTCATTGACATGAACTTGGGCAACTCTGGGAGATAGTGAGGGACAATGAGGCCTGGTGTGCTGCCATCCATGGGGTCGCCAAGAGTCAGACACAACGTGGCAAATAAACTACAACAATATACAGTAAAACTTACTACTATAACTGTTTTTAGTGTACTGTATACACTTTACCACAAGTATATACTTTACTGTATATACCTTACCGCAATAAAACAAAACTTTTTTAAATGTGGTGCCTGGGGGCACTGTACGCTAAAGGGTACATTGTAACAGATATTTTTAAGGAAATACATTTTTTGGATTTCTGTGTCCTCTTTTCTAGAAGAGCTTTACCATGGAACACTCCTGAGAATAGGCTATTTTACCTTCATACCTCTACTACAACATTCACTATGTTCCTGCACTAGAGAGAAGGCATCTTTCACCTACCATGAATGTTATTATATTGCATTGCCCATGGTCTTAAAACCCCTCAAAACACCAAGTTAAAATTTAAATTTTTTGTGCAATAAAGTTTCCTGTAATCAAGTCACAATAAGCTCCCAGTAGGGATTATTATTTTTCCCTTTCTAAGACATTTCTTTCAAAAGGTGTACAAAGTTTCAGTTTTATCAGGTGAAATAGTCTTAGGAATGTACTGTACAATATAGTACCTATAGTTAAAAATACTGATTGGATATTTTAAAATTTGCTGAGACCTCTACCTTTCATCATTTTATATCCTACATTTCTTTATCTTCATGCCATTTAATAGTAAAAAACATAATTTTAGATACACATACATAAAATGTCTTCTTCTTGTAGAATATAAGCTGTTTGTTGATTGCTTTATTTCTAGCACCTGTTATATATTAGCTTCATAAACATGTGTTTAATGAATGGATAAAGGAAAGAGATATAATAAAAGCAAAAAGAGAAAAAAATTAAAAACAGAAAAAAAGAAAATTAATTTACTTTGTCTTTAAATATAAACTGTGAAATATATGAAACCTTATTTTATACATTAAATTCAATATTCCATACTTTCTAGTTCTGGGTTTCACTTTTGCTTTTCTTCAGCTATACAAATGCAAGGCTATATTACACAATTCAAAATCACACAGCACTGTTTCACATCTAAAAATGTCCAACTCATTTTTCCTTATCTCATCCATTTTTCTTTTTCACTAGAGAGTCTGCTCACTTACCCCATTGAGAAACCTTAAATCATGAAGGCCTGTGTGCATCATTCCTCCTAAAACTTTCAGAACTTCCAGGAAATCCTACTGATTATCCCAGCTGTCGGTGATCACTCCCTTTTCTACCTTCCTTGCAGCAATACATTGATTACTGTGTTACATGTCGCTCTTAATGGTTTGTTTATGGATTCAAGTAAGTTGTTCATAATTCCCTAAATATTTTGAAAATGAGATATTGGAAGAAACTTAGCCTTCCATTTTTTTTTCACATATGGAGCACATAACACAATAAACTGAATATATTACATGCTTTGTTCCTGCATTGAATGTGAACTTGCGGTAGCACTTCTAATCCCAATGTTCAACATTTCAGTTGCACCCTCCTCACTGAGTAATATATTTTGTACTCAATCTCAGTGTTACTTTGTATTGTCCACAAATTTCTCCCTGTGTCTTTCTCAGTTGGTCTTCTTATGGGTGAATTGGTATGACATAAAGTTTATCTATCCAGTGCGAACAGTTACTTCCTTTTTCTATTCATCAGTACAGTTTGTATATATGGTGAAACAATGAATGTCCCAGTTTAATAACTTTATTCATGATTATTATATTTCTGTCTCTTACCCTATCTACTTTTATTCTTCAGTACATATTGAGTACTCACTATGTGCAAGATTCTATACTCAATATCTTATTCACTAGTGCATCCTCAATTTGAGGATAATGGTGTTATATAATACTGAATAGTAGTCCCTCAATAAATATTATTGCATAGAACAACTGTCCCCAACCTTTTTGGTGCTAGGGACTGGTTTCATGGAAGACAGTTTTTTTTACATACCAGGGTTGGGGGGACAGTTTTGGTATGATTCAAACACATTTCATTTATTATGTACTTTATTTCTATTATTATTACATATTACATATACGATGGAATAATTATACAACTCACCATAATGCAGAATCAGTGGGAGTCCTGAGTTTGTTTTTCTGCAACTAGATGATCCCATCTGGAAGTGATGAGAGACAGCAACATCTTAAGTGAGTTGCTTATGTTCAGACTACTCTATCATCTTCTTTTGGTTGCTGTCATTGCATAAAACTCTGATTCACAAAGATAGGATGTTGGAAATAGAAGCGACTTTTTCAGTGTTTTTGTGTTAATCTCAGGATATTTCACCTCGACTTTAATCCAGAATTTATGGAGATTTGAAGTTGTCTGAAACATACTTTTAAATCCATCATCATTTGTAATCTCAAGCAGTTGATTCTCTTACAGCACAAAGTTGATTCACCTGACTTATTCACAAGTGGATCATGGATCCATTCTTTCTCAGCTCAGGGGTCTTTTGTGGTTGGGAAGTAGTGCTCAAACTCCTGAAAGCTGAGAAATGTTATCATGTACCAGCTGGAGAAAGAAGGCCCTGGCTCAGTTTCTTTCAAAATCTCTGCTAGTATTTGAATTGTCCCCCAAATCCCAACATTCACTCATCACCTCCATAATTCCAATTTGGGCTTGGATGCAACCACTTAAAAAGCCAATGTGAACACGGTTGTTTTCATCTGAAGTGACACATTGAGTTCATAGAGTCAGCTGAATATGTCTCATAAGTAAGAAAATTTTGCAACCCATTCTGTGTCACTGAAATATGCTCCAGTATGGACCATTTTTCTAAAAGAAATCTCTGGAGTGACTCTCATAACTCAAAAACTCTGGCCAGTGATCTCTCTTTAGACAGTCATCTTACATCTGTATACAAGAGAAGACATGTGAGTTCTGCAGAGCTGCACAAGCATATATGAGTTAAGGGCATGTACTTTAATATTGTTAACACTTTAAATCACATCCTGCAAAACATTTTTAAGTTCAGGTGACACATTTGGCTCCACAGTATTTCTCTATGGATGATACAGTGTGTAAACTCACATTCAGAAGCAATCTCTCTGACCTGAGTAGTGAAATCAGAAAACTGTCCAATCATGGCAGCCCTTCTGTTTGTGCATATACTGATACAAAATGACAAATTCAGTTTTCCTGACATGGAGTCATTCAAAGACTTGAATAGTTGTGCAGCTGTGCTGTTGGTTGGCAACAAAGGTGCACATAACATACCCATGCATACCCTCCTAAAAATATATATCATATAAAAACAAGCATCATTGCCTTCTTATCAACATTGGTAGACTTGTCAACTTGGATAGTGTATCATGGTGACTCATTAATCCTCTCTAACAATTCTGCCTCAATATTTTCTTTCATCAATTCATCTAGTTATGGTGCTAGTTGAAAGAGGAACTTGTACCACACTTTGAAGCACAGACTATCTTACAAGTTCACTACAGATGTCCTTAGCAGCAGACAGGATCAACTCTTCATCAATAGTAAAGGGCTTCCTAGCTTTAATGTGATTAGCCATCAAGAATGATACTCTTAGTACATACAGATTTGATGAAATGATTGCTTTCAACAATTACATCTGTTGTTTATGTTCACTTTTGAAAAACTCCAAAAGCTTATCTTTTAATGGAAGCACTTGGCCTCCATGTGGTGAAGCAGTTTAGAAGGTTTAATGGTTTTAATGGATAGTCAGTCAATACATATTATACAAAGCAAGCTTGGAGAATGGGAATCAATATTGCAATGAACCTGTAATTTGAGTAAGACACTTGGTATTTCTTTTAAAGGCAGCCTTATTTTGCTGGCATCACTGGGTCTTTTGAGAGAGACAGTCTCAAAATGAGACTGTCTCAATTTGAGAGAGACTGTCTCAATGAACAGATAGTCTCATCATTGGGTCTTTTCTCTTTTGCAAGGATTTGTACTCCTATGAGAATCTAATGCCACTACTGATCCAACAGGAGGCAGAGTTCAGGTGGTAAAGTGAGTGATAGGGAGTGGTTGTAAATATATATGACATTTGCTCACTCACCTGCCACTCAACTTCTGCTGTGTAGCCCAGTTCTTAACAGGTGATAGTCTAGTACTGATCTGTGGCCTGGGGATTGTGTATCCCTGGTATAGAAGATATCACAGGCCTCAGAACTGGCAGCTAAAATGAAAGAGGCTGAAAATCCTTCCATTGTGGAGAGATGACTTTTCCAAACATCTAAGTAAAATGACCACAATAGTCCTGTGGGACTTAACTTAGTCCAACACCTTGCCCTCCTCAACTCTATAAATGCATAGTTCCACAAAAACAAAGGAATTGGTTAAAATAGGAGTCAAGGAGACTACAGAGTTTATGGTAATAGGCTAATTCCTCACTTCACTTTTATGTATCCAGCAGCTAGGAAACTGGTATCTCATTCCTCATTTGGATGTCTTCCTCTCATGCAGTAGGTTAGCTGATCCTAACTGATTATCTCCTTGAGTCTGTGGAGTAGGGAAGGGAAAGAGTCAGCAACTCCAGGTAATTTAATTTTTAGTTGGGCTACCTTAGTTTGGTTAAGTACCTGAATGTAACCTAAAACCAATGAGATTTTTCTCATGAGAGTATTACAGGAGAGAAATAAAATTAGGAACAGCATAGTTAAAGACAGTAAGTAGAAACTAAAGAAAACATTTTCTTTTTTTTATACTATAGATTTAGAAGTGTTCAATAAATCTGATCATTTGAATGGATGAAAAAATATGGAAAATAAAATTTAATATAAAATATACTCCATTCAACATTAAATATTAGAAAGTTCATGAATTTCATAATCAAGCACATCAGAATTTGAACATTTGAATCATGACTTCCTGTCATGTGATTTTGTAACCTTGGGCAAGTCATTCAACATTTCAGTTGTTTTTAATCCATAAAGTCGTATGCTAAAATTTACATCAGATTAGGTTCAAATTAAACTAAATGAAAGAGGCATATTAAAATCTCTGCACATCCTTCTTTTTCCTCATTCCCCTAAGAATTGGCACTTGACAGATAATATTTGCAACAAAAAAACACAAAATAAGATATCATATGACAATATCATTTGATTAAAAATAAGTAGTGTAAGATTCAAAATATAAGTACATGACTTCTAGTGAAGACTGCTGGTATTACTCTGGAATTTGAAGGACAAATTATTTTTTAAAATAAATTTATTTTCAATTGGGGTAAAATTGCTTGACAATATGTGTTAGTTTCTGCCATACATCAACATGAAACAACTATAGGTATGCATATGGTCCCTCCCTCTTGAATCTCCCTCCCACCTCCCACCCTGTCCCATCCCTCTAGGTTGTCACAGATAATGAATGGATAACAAAGTTGTGATACATACATACATACATATATATATATATACACACACATATATATATATATATAAAATGGAACATTATCCATCCACAAAAAGGAATACATTTGAGTCAGTTCTAACAAGGTGAATGAACTTAGAGCCTATTATACAAAGTGAAGTAAGTTAGAAAGAGAGAGAGAGAGAAAAAAAAAACCATATCCTATATTAGCACATATGTGGTGTGCTCAGTTGCTTCAGTCATGTCTGACTCTTTGCAACCCCATGGTCTGTAGCCTACCAGGCTCCTCTATCCATGGGATTTTCTTGGCAGGAATACTGGAGTGGATTGCCATTTCCTTCTCCAGGGGATCTTCTCAATCCAGGGATCAAACACAAGTCTCCTGAGTTTCCTTCATTGCAGATAGATTCTTTACAGTTGAGCCACCAGGGAAGCCCATTAACACATATATATGGAACAGAGAAAGATAGTGGTGATGAACATATTTGAGGATAGCAATGGGGACACAGAGAAAGAGAGGGCATTTAATGTATGACTCAGGGAACTCAAACCCAGTGCTCTGTGACAAATGATGCTTTAATAGGCTCAGATTTTGGAGAGGAAGTCTAGACAGCAATATGATTTGCAAGGAGAACAACTTTTATTTGAATAATTGGTAACATGGAGAGCAGAGGAGGATACATAATTAGGTCACACATAAGATAGATAGAACTTCATGGAACTAACTCTCAGAATGAGAAGATATTACCAATAATCTTAGTTTCAATATAGCAGAGGTTAATGATTACTGATCACCATTACTTATAGCAAACATTAAATATATAATCAGGCATATTTTAAAATTAATTATTACTATTTCAACTAAATTTTAGAAATATTTATAATGTGTTTCAGAAACTTTAAACTCATGATATATTCCTCTGAATAAACATTATTGCTAGAATGTTTACTCACTATTGTATTCAGTCACTTACTGCTGTGATATCTGGAAAATCTGTCCTCTAATATTCTATTTCACTCAGCTTCAGGTTTCACTTTATTTTCTTACACTCAAAATGATGAGTACAATTTCTATAATTTATTATACTTACTAGTATGATAAAAAAATAATGGACTGAGATTTCTTTTGATAGGAGAAAAAAACCTACTTTCAGCTAAGCTTGATCACCTTCTACTAGCTGTTCCATTAAAATTCTACTACATTTCACATTAACTGATCAGTAGTTATTAAAATAATAGAAAGAACTTGGAAGGGTAAAACAGATAAAACATTCTTATTTACCAATAGATCATTTAAATTGGGCTGTGTTTAAACACACAGATTTATTACTCAACCTGCATCTTAAAGAGTTCATTTGTCTACAGTTTCAATTTCCATGCTTGTGATGGTTCTGTTAAGATTTTTTATTTCTTCCTGGTTCAGTTTTGGAAGGTTATATTTTTCTAAGAATTTGTTCCTTTCTTCCACATTGTCCATTTTATTTGCATATAGTTGCTGACAGTAGCCTCTTATGATCCTTTGTATTTCTGTGTTGTTGTGATTTCTCCATTTTCATTTCCAATTTTATTGATTTGATTTTTCTGTCTTTTTTTCTTCATGAGTCTGGCTAATGTTTGTCTATTTTATTTATCTTTTCAAGTAATCAGGTTTTAGTCTTGTTGATTTTTGCTATAATCTCCTTTCTTTCTTTTTCACTTATTTCTGCTCTAATTTTTATGATTTCTTTCTTCTAATAACTTTGTGGTTCTTTATTTCTTCTTTTCTAGTTGCTTTGGGTGTAAAGTTAGTTTATTTATTTGATGTTTCTCTTGTTTCTTGAGGTAAGCTTGTATTGCTATGAACCTTCCTCTTAAGACTGCTGTTACTAGTTACTGAATCCCATAGGTTTTGGGTTGTCGTGTTTTCATTTTCATTTGTTTCTTTGCATATTTTGATTTCCTTTTTGATTTCTTCCATGATCTGTTGGCTAATCAGAAGCATGTTGTCGATCCTCCATATGTTTGCATTTTAATAGATTAAATTTTTTAAATAAGGCAGTTCAATATTTTTGCAGTAGTTGGCATCTAATCTTACCACATTGTGATCAGAAAAGATGTCTGAAATAATTTCAATTTTT
Source organism: Bos grunniens (assembly GCF_055505025.1). NCBI lineage: Eukaryota > Metazoa > Chordata > Mammalia > Artiodactyla > Bovidae > Bos > Bos grunniens. The sequence continues at coordinate 946,000 of NC_141176.1, read as the reverse complement.
AAAAATTTACCAAGGCTAGATTTATGGCCCAGAATGTTGCCTATCCTGGAGAATGTTAGTGTGCACTTGAGAAAAAGATGAAATTCATTGTTTTGGGGTGATATGCCTTATAAATATCAATTAGGTCTAACTGGTCCATAGTATCATTTAAAGGTTGTGTTTCCTCGCTGATTTTCTGTCTGGTTGATCTATCCATAGGTACGAGTGGGGTATTAAAATCTCCCAGTATTATTGTGTTACTATTAATTTCCCCTTTCATACATGTTAGTATTTGCCTTATGCATTGAGATGCTCCTATGTTGGGACTTCCCTGGTGACTCAGATGGTAAAAGCGTCTGCTTACAATGCAGGAGACCTGGGTTCAATCCCTGTGTTGGGAAGATCCCCTGGAGAAGGAAATGGCAACCCACTCCGGTACTCTTGCCTGGAAAATCCCATGGACAGAGGAGCATGGTAGGGTACAGTCCATGGGATCTCAAAGAGTTGGACACGACTGAATGACTTCACTAGTCACTATATTGGAGGTATATATATTTATAATTGTTTTATCTTCTTTGATTTTTATGAATTTTTTTTCATTTTTATGATATTTGATCATTATGTAATGTCCTTCATTGTCTCATTTCACAGTCTTTATTTCAAAGTCTATTTTATATGATATGAGTATTGCTACTCCTGTTTTCTTTTGGTCTCCATCTGCATGAAATAACTTTTTCCATCTGTTCACTTTCAGTCTGTATGTGTCCATTGGTTTAAGGTGGGTCTCTTGAAGACAGCATACATAGTGGTCCTGTTTTGTATCCATTCAACCAGTCTTTGTCTTTTCGTTGGAGAAGTCAACCCACTTACTTTTAAGGTAATTATTGATGTATATGATCCCATTGCCATTTACATTGCTGCTTTGGGTTCAATTTTATAAACCCTGTCTGTGTTTCCTGTCTAAAGAAGATCCTTTAGCATTTGTTGAAGATCTGGATTAAGAATAGCCCAGGACCAGATGGCTTCACTGGTAAATTCTACCAAAAATTTAGAGAACAGCTAACACCTATCCTACTCAAACTCTTCCAGAAAACTGCAGAGGAAGGTAAACTCCCAAGCTCATTCTATGAGGCCACCATCACCCTAATACCAAAACCAGACAGAGATGCCACACAAAAGTAAAACTACAGGCCAAGATCACTGATGAACGTAGACAAAACTATCCTCAAAAAATTCTAGCAAAAAGAATCCACCAACATATTAAAAATATCATACATCATGACCAAGCAGGCTTTAACTGGGTGATGCAAGGATTTTTCAGTATTCAAAAATCAATCAATGTGATACACCATATTAACAAATTGAAAGATAAAAACCATATGATGAGCTCAATAGGTGTGGAGAAAGCCTTTGACAAAATTCAACACCCTTTATGACAAAAACTCTCCAGAAAGCAGGCATAGAAGGAATATACCTCAGCATAATGCAAGCCATCTACAATAAACCCACAGCAAATATCCTTAATGGTGAAAAATTGAAAGCATTTCTTCTAAAGTCAGGAAAAAGACAAAGGTGCCCACTCTCACCACTACTATTCAACAGAGTTGTGGAAGCCTTTGCTACAGCAATCAAAGAATAAAAATAAATAAAAGGAATCCAGACTGGAAAAGAAGAAGCAAAATTCTCACTCTTTGCAGATGATCCTCTACATAGAAAAGCCTTAAGACACCACAGAAAATTACTAGAGCTAATCAATGAATATAGTAAAGTTGCAGGATATAAAATTAATACACAGAAACCCCTTGCATTCCTATATACCAACAATGAGAAAACAGAGAAATTAAAGAAACAATCCCATTCACCATTGCAATTAAAATAATAAATTACTTATGAATACATTTAACTAAAAAACAAAAGCTCTATATATAAAAAACTATAAAATACTGATGAAAGAACTCAGTGATGACAGAAATAGATGGAGAAGTATACCATGTTCATGGAATGGAAGAATCAATATAGTGAAAATGAGTATACTCCCCAAAACAATCTATAGATTCAATGCAATCCCTATCAAGATATCAACTGTATTTTTCACAGAACCAGAAGAAATAATTTCACAATATGTATGGAAGCACAAAAAACCTCGAATAGCCAAAGCAATCTTGAGAAAGAAGAATGGAACTGGAAGACTCAACCTGCATGACTTCAGACTATACTAAAAAGCTACAGTCATAAAGATAGTATGATACTGGCACAAAGACAGAAATATAGACCAATGAAACAAACAAACAAAAAAGGCCCAGAGATGAATCCAAGCATCTATGGACAGCTTATCTTTGACAAAGGAGGCAAAAATATAGAATGGAGAAAAGACAATCCTTTAACAAGTGGTGCTGGGAAAACTGGTCAACCACCTGTAAAAGAATGAAACTAGAACACTTTCTAACACCACACACAGAAATAAACGGAAAATGGGTTAAAGATCTAAATGTAAGACCAGAAAACTCCTAGAAAAAAGCGTAGGCAGAAAAGTCTGACAAAAATCACAGGAAGATCCTCGATGACCCACCTCCCAGTGTAATAGAAATAAAAACAAAGAGAAACAAATGGGACCTAATTAATCTTAAAACTTTTGCACAGTGAAGGAAACTATAAGCAAGGTGAAAAAGCAGCTTTCAGAATGGGAGAATATAATAGCAAATGAAACAACTGCTGCTGCTGCTGCTGCTGCTAAGTTGCTTCAGTTGTGTCCAACTCTTTGCGACTGCATGGACTGTAGCCTTCCAGGCTCCTTCATCCACAGAATTTTCAGAAAAGAGTACTGGAGTGGGTTGCCATTTCCTTCTCCCATTAAACAACTGACAAAAAATTAATCTCTGAAATACAAGCAGCTCATGCAGCACAATACCAGAAAAAGCAGTGACCCAATCAAAAAACGTGCCAAAGAACTAATCACCTCCGCACCTGGCCATCATTGGGGTAGAGCCAAGTCTTCCAGAGCAGCATCAGGAGCAAACCCAAGTGGATGACCTACATGCAGAAATGGAAATAAAACCACAGTTGAAATCCAGGGGCAGTGTGGCTAAGGAAGAAGACCCAAAATCTTCCAAGTAGCTGTACAAGCTTTAGATTAAAATCGCATGATCGACTAGGCAGACTCTGTGTCTATGGAATATATAAAAGAATATTGAGAGCTCCCTCAAAAGAAAGTGCACTAATTATGATAGCTGTGGACATTGGAGGCAAGAACACAGAGGAGTAGGACCAGAATAGAATCTTAGCTGCCCCCTCAGAAGGTCCAGGGACCAACACAGTGTTGGAGGGCATTCTAGGGAGGTGAGACAGACTGTGACTCCCAGCGAGATAAAAGATCCAGACAGCAGTGACTAAAGAAAAACACTTATTATTCTTGTTTTGACTTGTTCTGTAGTTTCTTTTGGATTTTTTTAAATTTTATTTTATTTTTAAACTTTACAATATTGTATTAGTTTTGCCAAATATTGAAATGAATCCGCCACAGGTTTTTTTTCTTTTTCTTTTCTTTCTTTTTTTTTTTCCCCCTTTACTTTCCTCCCCGACCCTGCTTTGTTGTAGTTGCCAATATTATTGACACTATGAAATCTAATTAAGCTTTTCAGGTTTTTTGTTTTTTTTTTCCCCTTCACACTTTTTATTGTTGTAAACTTCTGTCTCTACGTGGGGCTTCTGCAGTTTTCTGGACCTTTCCTTTTTTTTTTTTTCCTTTCCTTTTCATTTTTTTTTTTAATTTTAATTTTTTAAAACATATTCTCATTTTTTTTCTACATTTATTCATTTATTTGCTTTTCCTACTATTTTTTTCCCCTTGCAGCTAATCTTTAATATATATAAATATTCTTTACCTGCCTCTATTTAGATTTGCACATCCATCCTTTGTTTCTTTTCTTTCTTTCCTTTCCTCTGAACATACTTGTTAGTTTTGTTTACATTGTTTTATTCCCCAGTTTGCACCTTGCTTCAGTCTTGTTTTCCAATTTGTGCTTTAGTTAGCTTTGTTCTTAAATGGTAGATATAATTTTTGGTTTCCTTTGTTCACTGGGTCAATCTATTGTACTTTATTTTTGTTGGAGAGTTTTGATTTTGCTTATGGATGCATATGTATATGTGTATATTCCATTATTTTAATCATTATTTGCCTGACTGTGTAACTGCATTTGTCTGGGGATAATCTTTGGTTTCTCGTTTTGGGGTATGTGTTTTAATCTCACTTAATGACATAACAAACCACTTGTGGAATCTTTGTTCCTGACCAGAGGTCAAGCCCTGAGCCTTTGGAGTGGGAGCCCTGACACCAAGATCCTAGACTAACAGAGAATTAACCATAGGAAGAATAAAATAGTGAGAACTCACACAAAGGAAATCACTTGAATACAAGACCCAGCATCATGAAACCACCAGTAGCACCCCATGCAGGACACCTCATCCAAATAACAAACAAAACAAAAATATAAACCCAATCATCAGATGACAGGATTACCACCTCACTCAGCCTTGCCCATCAGAGGAAAATCAACAACAAAAAATAAATCTTAGCATAAATCTCATCCTATACAAAGCTGACACAAACCACTACACCAACCTTAGGGGGTCAGAAACCAAAAGAAAGAAAGAATTCAACCTTGAAGCCTGGGAAAAGGAGACCTCAAACACAATAAGTTTAAGAAAAACAATGAAAAGGCAGAAAAGTACTGCACAAATGAAAGAAAAAACCAGAAACACAGAAATCCAAATAAATGAAGAGGAAATAGGCAAAAGAAAAAAGAATTCAGAATAACGATAGTAAAGATTATCAAAAACCTTGAAAACAGAATGGAGAAAATGCAACAATCAATTAACAAAGACAGAAGAATTAAAGAATAAACATACAGAGACAAACAACACAATTACTGAATTTAAAAATACTCCAGAAGGAATCAATAACAGAATATTTGAAGCAGAAGAACGAATCAGAGAGTTAGAAGATGGGAGGGTTGAAATAAATTCTAAAGAGCAGAATAAAATAAAAAGAATGAAAAGAACAGAGGACAGTCTCAGAGACTTCTGGGACAATATCAAACACACCAACATTCAAATTATAGGGGTCCCAGAAAAAGAAGAGAAAAAGAAAGGGTATGAGAAAATTTTTGAAGAGATTAAAGTTGAAATTTCCCCAACATGGAAAAGGAAATAGTCAATTAAGTCCAAAAGGTGCAAAGAATCCCATACAGGATAAACCCAAGGAGAAACACACCAAGACACATACTAATCAAACTAACAAAGATTAAACACAAAGAAGGAATATTAAAAGCAGAAAGGGAAAAACAACAAGTAACATACAAGGGAAACCCCATATGTTAATAGCTGATCTTTCAGCAGAAACTATACAGGCCAGAAAAGAATGGCATGATAAATTTAAAGTACTGAAAGAGAAAAATCTACAACCAAGATTACTGTATCCAGCAAGGATCTCATTCAAAATTGATGGAAAAATCAAAAGCTTTTCAGACAAGCAAAAGATAAGAGAATTCAGTACTACCAAACCAGCTTTACAACAAATATTGAATGGACTTATATAGTCAAGAAATACAAAAGAAGGAAAAGATCTACAAAATCAAACCTCCCAAAATTAAGAAAATGGCAATAAGAACATATAGATCAATAATTACTTTAAATGAAAATGGATTAAATGCTCCAACCAAAAGACACAGATTAGCTGAATGGATTAAAAAAAAAAAAAAAAAAAAAACAAGACCTATATATATGCTATCTACAAGAAACCCACTTCAGACCTAAAGACATCTATAGACTGAAAGTGAAAAGATGGAAAAATGTATTCCATGCAGATAGAAAGCAAAAGAAAAGCTGGAGAAAGAATCCTCATCACAGACAAAACAGACCTTAAAATAAAAAATAAATAAATAAAAAAATTTACAAATGATAAGGAAGGACACTACATAATGATCAAGGGATCAACCCAAAAGAAAGACATAAGAAATGTAAATATCTATGCACCCAACATAGGAGCACCTCAATACCTAAGAAAAACACTAACAGACATAAAAGGAGAAATTGACAGTAACACAGTAATAGTAAGAAATTTTGACACCTCACTCACACCAACAGACAGATATTCAAAACAGAAAATTATTAAGGAAACACAAGTCTCAAAGGAGATGAGATGTATCTCATTGATATCTTCAGGACATTCCATCCAAATGCAGAAGAATACACCTTCTTCTCAAGTGCCATGGAACATTCTCCAGAAAGGACCATATCTTGGGTCACAAATCAAACCTCAGTAAATTTAAGAAAATTGAAATTGTATCAAGTATCATTTCTAATCACAATGCTATGAGACTAGATATGAATTATAAGAAAAAAAAAAACACTGTAAAAAGACACAAACACATGGATATTAGATAATATGTTCTAAATAATCAAAAGGTTACTGAAGAAATCAAAGGGGAAATCAAAAAATTTCTAGAAACAAATGAGAATGAAAACACAATATCTCAAAACGTATAGAATGCAGTGAAAGCAGTTCTAAGAGGGAAGTTTATAGCAATACAATCCTATCTCGAAAAACAAGAAAAACATCGAATAGACAACCTAACTTTACACCCAAAACAACTGAAAAAAGAAGGAAAATTAAAAAAAAAAATTAGCAGAAGGAGAGCAGTCATAAAGATAAGAACAGAAATAAGTGAAAAGAAATGTAAGAAAAAAATAGTAAAGATTAATAAAACTAAAAGCCGGTTCTTTGAGAAGATAAACAAAATTGATAAATCTTTAGCCACACTCATCAAGAACAAAAAAACAGATGAACCAAATCAACAAAAGTAGAAATGAAAAAGGAAAGGTTACAACAGACAATGCAGAAATACAAAGGATTATAAGAGACTATCATGAACAATTATATGGTAATAAAATGGATAACCTGGAAGAAATGGATGGATTCTTAGAAAAATTCAATTTTCTAAAACTGAACCAGGAAGAAATAGAAATTTTATTAACACCCCAATTACAAGCGCTGATATTGAAGCTGTGATCAAAAATCTTGCAAAAAAAAAAAAAGCCAGGGACCAGATGGCTTTACAGCAGAATTCTATCAAACATTTAGAGAAGAGCTAATGTCTATCCTTCTAAAACTTTTTCAAAAAATTGTAGAGGAAGGAACACTTCCAAGCTCATTCAACGAGAACCATCACCCTGATATCAGACAAGACAAAACATACAAAAGAAAACTGCAGACCAATATAGCTGATGAACACAGATGCAAAAATCCTCAACAAAATTTTACCAAATAGAGTTCAAAAACACATTGAAAGGCTCATACACCATGATCAAGTTGGGTTTATTCCAGGGATGCAAAGATTCTTCAACATATGCAAATCAATCAATGTGATACACCATATTAACAAATTGAAAGATAGAAATCATATGGTCCTCCCAATAGATGCAGAGAAATCCTTTGACAAAATTCAGGATCCATTTATGGTTGCTGCTGCTGCTGCTGCTAAGTTGCGTCAGTCGTGTCTGATTCTGTGCCACCCCATAGACGGCAGCCCAACAGGCTCCTCTGTCCCTGGGATTCTCCAGGAAAGAATACTGGAGTGGGTTGCCATTTCCTTCTCCAGTGCATGAAAGTGAAAAGTCAAAGTGAAGTCGCTCAGTCGTGTCCAACTCTTTGCGACCCCATGGACTGTAGCCTACCAGACTCCTCCATCCATGGGATTCTCCAGGCAAGAGTACTGGAGTGGGGTGCCATTGCCCTCTCCGCATTCATGGTTAAAACTCTTCAAAAAATGTACATAGAAGGAACCTACCTCAACATAGAAAAGGCCATATATGACAAGTCTACAGCAAACATTCTCAATGGTTAAAAAACTTCCCCTAAGATCCAGAATAAGATAAGGGTGTCCACTTTCACCACTATTATTCAACATAGTTTTGAAAGTCCTAGCTACAGCATCAGAGAAGGAAAAAAAAAAAAAGAGGAATCCAGATTGTAAAAGAAGAAGTAAAGCTCTCACTGTTTGCAGATGATATGCTACTGTACAGAGAAAACCCTAAAAATATAATCAGAAAATTACTAGAGCTAATCAGTGCATTTAGTAAAGTTACAGGGTATAAAACCAATACACAAAAATCACTTGCATTCCCATATAATAATAATGAAAAATCAGAAAGATAAATTAGGAAACAAATCCCATTTACCTTTGCAACTTAAAGAATAAAATATCTAGGAATAAACTTACCTAAAGAAAAAAAGAACTGTATTAGGAAAATTGTAAGACACTGATGAAAGAAATCAAAGATGACATAAATAGATGGAGAGATATTCTATGTTCCTGGGTAAGAAGAATCAATATTGTGAAAATGACTATACTACCAAATGCAATCTACAGATTCAACGGGATCCCTATCAAATTACATTTTTCACAGAACTAGAACAAAGAATTTCATAATTTATATGGAAATACAAAAGACCCCAAATATACAAGGCAGTCTTCAGAAAGAAGAATGGAGCTGGAGGCATCAACCTTCCTGATTTCAGGTTATACTACAAAGCTACAGTCATCAAGACAGTATGATTCTGGCATAAAAACAGAAATATAGTCCAATGGAACAATATAGAAAGCTCAGAAATAAACCCATGCACCTATGGGTGCCTTATTTCTGACAAAGGAGGCATAAATGTATAATGGGGCAAAGACAGCCTCTTCAGTAAATGGTGCTGGGAATACTGGACATCTACATGTAAAAGAATAAAATTAGAACACTTCCTAACACCACACACAAAGATAAACAACATGGATTAAAGACCTAAATGTAAAACCAAAAACTATAAAACTCTTAGAGGAAAACATAGAGAGAACACTCAATGACATAAATCAAAACAAGATCATCTATGACCCACCTCCTAGAGTAATGGAAAGAAAAACAAAAGTAAACAAGTGGGACCTGGTTAAACTTAAGAGCTTTTGCACAGTAAAGGAAACTGTAAGCAAGGTGAAAAGACAACCCTCAGAAAGGGAGAAAATAATAGCAAATGAAACAACTGACAAAGGATTAATTTCCAAAATATACAAGCAACTCATACAACTCAATACCAGAAAAACAAGTGGGATAAAGACCTAAACAGACATTTCTCCAAAGAAGACATACAGATGGCTAACAAACACATGAAAAGATGCTCAACATTGCTCATTATTAGCAAAATGCAAATCAAAGCTACAATGAGATATCACCTCACACCAGTCAGAATGGCCATCACCAAAAATTTTACAAACAATAAATGTTTGAGAGGGTGAGGAGAAAAGGGAATGCTCTTGCACTGTCAGTGGGGATGTAAATTGATACAGCCACTGTGGAAGACAGTATGGAAATTCCTTAAAAACTAGGAATAAGAGCATCATATGGTCCAGCAGTAGGCTGGGCTTATACCTTGAGGAAACCAAAATTTAAAACACATGTATCTCATTGCTCACTGAAGCACTATTTACAATAACTAGGACATTGAAACAACCTAGATCTCCCACCGACAGATAAATGGATAAAGAAGTTGTGGTACATACACACAATGGAATATTACTCAGCCATAAAAAGGAATGCATTGAGTTAGTTCTAATGATGTGTATGAACCTAGAGCCACCTTCACACCTTACAGTGTGAAGTAAATCAGAATTAGAAAGATAAGTATCATATACTAACGCATATATATGGAATTTAGAAAAATGGTACTGAACAATTTATTTACAGGGCAGCAGTGGAGAAACAGACATAGAGGTTAGACTTATGGGCATGGGGAGAGGGGAGGAGAAGGTGCGATGTATGGAGAGAGTAACATGGAAACTTATATTACCATATGTAAAATAGATAGCCAATGGGAATTTGTTGTATGTCTCAAGAAATCCAAACAGGGTCTCTGTGTCAGCCTAGAGGGGTGGGATGGGGAGGGAGATGGGAAGGAGGTTCAAAAGGGAGGGTATATATGTATATGGCTGATTTATGTCGAGGTTTGACAGAAAACAACAAAATTCTGTAAAGCAATTATCCTTCAATTAAAAAAAAAAAAAAGCCAGTGCCCTAGGACTACCCAGGGGGTGGGGAGGGAGGTGGGAGGTGGGTTCAGGACAGGGTAACACATGAACACCTGTGGCTGAATTATGTCAATGTATGGCAAAAACCACCACAGTATTGTAAAGTAATTAGCCTCCAATTAAAACAAACAAACAAAAAAAGTTCATTTGCCATTTTCTTTATAGTGGTGGTTCTTAACACTAGATAAATATAAAAACTTGGACATAGTTTAAAATTTATCAGCATGGAGAACCCACCTGCAGAGATTCTGCTTTAATTAATCTGTCCTGGATCATGTGTAGCATTTGTTCTAAGAGCTTCTCAGGTGGTTATAATATGAAGTTGGTTTTAGATTCATTTATCTGAAACTTCCTTCAGCTCTTCTGGAAATGTTGAATTGTTCTGCCCTTTAATGTGTCAAGCTTCCCTGGTGGTTCAGCTGGTAAAGAATCTGCCTACAATGTGGAAGGCCTGGGTTTGATCTCTGGGTTGGGAAGATCCCCTGGAGAAGGGAACAGCTACCCACTCCAGTATTCTGGCCTGGAGAATTCCATGGACTGGAGAAGTCCATGGGGTCATAAAGAGTTGAACGTGATTGAGAGACTTTCACTTAGGGTGTCAAAGATCTACTCATAATTATGATATTTTTCATGCAGAATTGTAATATTTCTATTTATGCATCAGTCTCCTGGCTTTCAATTTGCTAGCAAATTTGGAAAACTTGGAAGTGGCCACAGGTCTGAAAGAGATTGGTTTTCACTGTAATCCCAAAAAAAGCCAATGACAAAGGATGTTCAAACTACAGTACAACTGAGATCATTTCACATGCTAACAAGATAATGCTCAATATTCTTCAAGCTAGGCTTCAACAGTACATCAGCTGTGAACTTCCAGATGTACAAGCTGTATTCAGAAACAGCAGAGGAACCAAAGATCAAATTGCCAACATCCGTTGGATCATAGAAAAAGCAAGGGGATTCCAGAAAAAACATCTACTTCTGCTTCATCGACTACATGAAACCCTTTGACTGTGTGGATCATGGCCCTTCTCAGGTGGTAAAGAACCTGCCTGCAAATGCAGGAGATCTAAGATACAAAGTCTCAATCCTTGGGTTGGGAAGATTCCCTGGAGTAGGAAATGGCAATCCACTCCATTACTCTTGCCTGGAGAATTCCATGGACAGAGGAGCCTGGCAGGCTATAGTCCACAGGGTCACAAAGATCAGACATGCCTGAAGCAACTTAGGACAGACAGTATTGATCACAACACACTAAGGAAAATTCTTAAAGAGCTGGGAATACCAGAGCACTTTACCTTCCTCCTGAAAAACCTGTATACAGGTCAAGAAGCAACAATTTGAGCCAGAGAGGGAACAACGGACTGGTTCAAAATTGGGAAAGAGTTATGACAAGGCTGTATATTATCACCCTGCTTATTTAACTTATATGCAGAATACATATGGGATATGCTGGGCTGGATGAAGCTCAAGCTGGAATCAAGATTGCCAGGAGAAATATCAGTAATCTCAGATATGCAGATAACACCACCCTAATGGTAAAAAGAGAAGAGGAAGTAAAGAGCCTCTTGATGTAGGTGAAAGAGGAGTGTGAAAGAGTGAAAAACTCTACATTCAAACAAAACAAAACAAAAACGTGGCATTCAGTCCCATCACTTCACAGCAAATAGATGGGGAAACAATGAAAACAGTGACAGACTATTTTCTTGGGCTCCAAAATCATTGTGGATGGTGACTGCAGCCACAAAATTAAAAGACATTTGTTCCTTGGAATAAAGCCTATGACAATCCTAGACAGCGTATTAAAAAGCAAAGACATAACTTTGCTGATGAAGGTTCATCTAGTCGAAGCTATGGTTTTTCTAGTAGGCATGTAAGGATGTGAAAATTGGACCATAAAGTAGGCTGAGTGCTGAAGACTTGGTAATTTTGAACTTTGGTGCTGGAGAAGGCAAGGAAATTAAACCAGTCAATCATAAAGGAAATCACTCCTGAATATTCATTGGAAGGACTGATGCTGAAGCTGAAGCTCCAATAGTTTGGCCACCTGAGACGAAGAGCTGACTCATTGGAACAGACCCCGATGCTGGGAAAGATTGAGGGCTTGATGAGAAGGGGGCAACAGAGGATGAGATGGCTGGATGGCATCATTGACTCAGTGGATATGAGTTTGTGTCAAGAGATAGTGAAGGACAGGGAAGCCTGGCATCCTGCAGTCCATTGGTTCTCAAATAGTCAGACACAACTGAACAACCTGGATCTGCATCTGGGGATGTTTCCATATTACACACTCCTTATTGGGTATCCAGCATCTACTAAAGTGTCTGGGCTACTGCAGGTCCTCATTGTGTTTACTGACTCATACCTGGTGTTTTAAATTAAGAATATGCACATTATGACCAGCTGAATAAGGAGACACAATTTAACATGGGGTCATTGTGTATCTCCCTCACATCTGAACAGCCACTTTGGGGAAGTGAAACCCTAGGTCATTTTGATTAAAGTTGAAATTTCAATATATCCACACAAAGGAAGTAAAATCACTAGGTTTATGACTTACAAATCCCAGAAATGGCAGGGCAGGGTGTGTGGTGTGAGGTGGGCGTGGGGTGGCCAATGAGCCAGAGGAAGGGCGACCCTCCCTCCATGGTCATCAGGGAGCAGTATATAACAAGGTAACAAAATATCTATTATTCATAAGGTGGTGGAGGTGGAAGTTATTAACTTTTCAAACACTCAACTTGAAGCAGTTATTTTGAAAGGAGCCCTAGGAAAAGCAAAACAGGAACTCATGGCAGGAATCCTTAACTTGGCTTCTTATCTAAATCTCTAGACTAGGTGTGATTAGGGTTGCTGTACTATAAAATGCCCACACAGTAACTCAAAATAGCTGTTTTCTCATCACACTCAGCAGTGAATGAGCATTAAAAGATATGATGTGTGGGTTCTGTAAGGTAATCTCCAAATATTGGTAAAATATTAATGGAATAATAGTATAGACAATGTTTCTTGGGAGAAGGTAATTTTCAGTAGAAAATATTTGATTATGACACCTTCAATGCTTTTGCTTTTTAACTTATTCCAATTAGCCATACAGATATTGGGACATTAGCCTTATGATTTATTTTCTTTATAAAAGTAAGAAAGAGATTATATCACTAAAATAATTATTCTCCTTGTTTAAGGAAGAGCTTTCATTCAGATGCTTGGTTAGCTTTTTGCCGGGGTCCAGCCCCGGCTGATCCAGGGTATTCGAAGGAGAGACAGTATAGGCAACCTATTTATTTAAATATTTATCAAAGATATAAAGAGTAATAGAATAAGGATAGCTCAGTGAGGAAATTCAGTGGAGAAAAGAGGCTGAATAATTCAGCCAGAAGGTAAGAGAAAGAACAACATGGTGAGACCAAGTTTCGGTGAACAAGGCCCGCACTTTATTTTTCCAAAGTAGTTTTTATACCTTAAGTTATGTGTAGAGGATAATGGGGGAAGGGGTAGAGTCATGCAGCAAGCCAGGCTTTCTTCCTGCAAACTTATCATATCAAAAGATTAGGTGATTTGCATCATCTTCTGGCCCGGAGGCCTTTTAACATTTTAAGACCCTTTCTTCAGAAAACTTATTTTTCTCTAAAGGTGATTGGTCAGGAGCCACCTTCCAAAGGCATTAGATAAAGCTGCATTCCTACAGAGCAAAGGTGTGGTGGGCTATAACAAGAAAAAGAATTAACTCAAGGGTCCCAGGTTACAAACATTAAAGCTACTATTTACACCAATTATATTAATCAATACACTGCCAGGGACACAGCAGGTAAGGGATATGGAGACTTAGCAGCAAACATTGGCCCAACAAGTGAAAATCCCTTCACCAATACAATTTCTAATCAATCTTTTAACTGCTCAAAGGAATCTGTATTTAGACAGTTTAGAACATTTCATGCCTCTCACAGTTGGGAGGCTCTGAGCAATCACATGTGGCCAGAAAAACCTATTCAGGCAGGCTAGAGGACTTCCAAAGGAGTTTGTAGGTTGAAACACTGTCACACCCAGAAATTATTAACTGGAGCTGTAAGCTAACTCTTTTTTCAGACAGAGGTAGTGGCGGACAGCCCCCCATAAAGTCAGAGGTGTAGGTGAAAGCACAAAGCAGAAAGTAGGCAGAGATGCTCGAGAATTTCCAGGGGGACTCCTGAGGCTCGATCCTGCCTTTGCGTATGCTGAGCCTCCTTCCTCATGACCTTTGTCATGGGTGGAGCTCCTCATGCTGGCTCCCGGCAGTGATAGATTCCAGTTGAGCTATTCCAGATCCTGAAAGATGATGCTGTGGAAAGTGCTGCACTCAATATGCAATATGCACTCAGTATGTAAGATGCTGGCTCCTGGAAGCTTTTCCTTCTCAATTAACTGTTATTATTAGAAAATTAATCTCATTAAAGTTGATAAACTCTAAGATTTTGTCTATGGCAAGAATAAATGCAACCTAATTGCAGATGAGCAGCATTTTGAAAGAAACAAAAGTGGTTTGTGCACATTTTAGATAATTCATAAAACACATATACCTATAATCCTAAATGAGTGGATGGGCTTCTCATTGCATCCCATGGAAGGGTAACCAAAGCTCAGTGGTGTCACACCATGTGGATGAGGACTGAGATTGGTCAGAACATACTAGAAACGAGTGTCAGAGTGCTTTCTGTGAATGACTGATGAAAAAGTGCCATCAACACCCCAACTACACCATTTTATCAAGTGAGAAATTTCTTGCCATTGAGTACCTGATTTGGCAATTTATTTCTTAATGTTCAATCAGACCTGCTTAACTTTTGAGACATTAGGCTTTGCTATATCCGAACATATTATGAGATATAAGGGAGCATCAACAGAAATCACTATTTCTATGAAGATTTCTCTTATAATTTTGTATTTTATAAATATATGTATGCAAAGAGAAGAAAGAACATGCAATAAATTCCATACACTATACATTCCGTATAGGTCCAGCATGTGCAAGGTTTTATTCATTAAGAATCAGTTCAGTTCAGTTCAGTTACTCAGTTGTGTCCGAGTCTTTGCGACCCCATGAATCGCAGCACACCAGGCCTCCCTGTCCATCACCAACTCCCGGAGTTCACTCAGACTCACATCCATCGAGTCAGTGATGCTATCCAGCCATCTCACCCTCTGTTGTCCCCCTCTCCTCCTGCCACCAATCCCTCCCAGCATCAGAGTCTTTTCCAATGAGTCAACTCTTCGCATGAGGTGGCCAAAGTACTGGAGTTTCAGCTTTAGCATCATTCCTTCCAAAGAAATCCCAGGGCTAATCTCCTTCTGAATGGACTGGTTGGATCTCTTTGCAGTCCAAGGGACTCTCAAGAGTCTTCTCCAACACCACAGTTCATAAGCATCAATTCTTCAGCACTCAGCCTTCTTCACAGTCCAACTCTCTCATCCATACATGACCACAGGAAAAACTATAGCCTTGACTAGACGAACCTTTGTTGGCAAAGTAATGTCTCTGCTTTTGAATATGCTATCTAGGTTGGTCATAACTTTCCTTCCAAGGAGTAAGCGTCTTTTAATTTCATGGCTGCAGTCACCATCTGCAGTGATTTTGGAGCACAAAAAAATAAAGTCTGACACTGTCTCCCTATCTATTTCCCATGAAGTGATGGGATCGGAGGCCATGATCTTCGTTTTCTGAGTGTTGAGCTTTAAGCCAACTTTTTCACTCTCCTCTTTCACTTTCATCAAGAGGCTTTTTACTTCCTCTTCACTTTCTGCCATAAGGATGGTGTCATCTGCGTATCTGAGGTTATTCATATTTTTCCTGGCAATCTTGATTCCAGCTTGTGCTTCTTCCAGTCCAACATTTCTCATGATGTACTCTGCATATAAGTTAAATAAGCAGGGTGACAATATACAGCCTTGACATACTCCTTTTCCTATTTGGAACCAGTCTGTTGTTCCATGTCCAGTTCGAACTGTTGCTTCCTGACCTGCATACAGATTTCTCAAGAGGCAGGTCAGGTGGTCTGGTATTCCCATCTCTTTCAGAATTTCCCACAGTTTATTGTGATCCACACAGTCACAGGCTTTTTGCATAGTCAATAAAGCAGAAATAGATGTTTTTCTGGAATTCTCTTGCTTTTTTGATGATCCAGCAGATGTTGGCAATTTGATCTCTGGTTCCTCTGCCTTTTCTAAAACCAGCTTGAACATCACGAAGTTCACGGTTCATGTATTACTGAAGCCTGGCTTGGAGAATTTTGAGCATTACTTTACTAGCATGTGAGATGAGTGCAATTGTGCGGTCGTTTGAGCATTCTTTGGCATTGCCTTTCCTTGGGATTGGAATGAAAACTGACCTTTTCCAGTCCTGTGGCCACTGCTGCATTTTCCAAATTTGCTGGCATATTGAGTGAAGCACATTCATAGCATCATCTTCCAGGATTTGAAATAGCTCCACTGGAATTCCATCACCTCCACTAGCTTTGTTCATAGTGATGCTTTCTAAGGCCCACTTGACTTCACATTCCAGGATGTCTGGCTCTAGGTCAGTGATCAGGCCATGACGATTATCTGGGTCATGAAGATCTTTTTTGTACAGCTCTTCTGTGTATTCTTGCCACCTCTTCTTAATATCTTCTGCTTCTCTTAGGTCCATACCATTTCTGTCCTTTATCGAGCCTAGATAAAGTAACACACAGTCCTTAGGAATTGCAGAGCATGGGAATGATTGACAGGATTCAGCAGGAAACTCCAAAATAATTCCCCCAGAACATGTTTCAGGAAAGCAGAGGCACCTGAACTGCACACATTTTTTTGATCTGTATAAATCATGGGATGATAAGGCAGGCAATGGATGACACAGAAGCATCACTTCTCTTTGGCAATCAATATCAGTGAACAGGACCCTCTCCAAAACAAAAAGAACCATGCTTTTAAATTCTGGAACAGAACAATTGGCCCTTGACTCAACTGAGGGACTTGTTAACATGAAGATTCAGGAGCACATTGAATTGGAATCTGCAGCAGCAGCAGAGCTCTGGAATCTGCATTTTAACAGCTCTCAGGAGAGTTTTTTTTTTTTTTTCCTAACTAAACTTGAGAACTATTCCCAAGTGTGTGGTGACAGATATTACTTTGAAACCAGGAGATGTGAATTGTAACATCAGTTCATCTACTAACTAAAGCTCCTGCAAGGTCAACTCTGAGTCAAATTTGTCTTTGTTACCCCATTATTATTTGTAAAAGAGTATTCAATGATGTTTGTTGAACTAAAGTTAATCAAACATTGGCCAGTTCTCAGTTTCTTCATCTATAACTTGGCAATTTTGGACTGGACAATTTTAATTGTCTCTACATGCCATGATTCCAGGTCTTTCTGTACAGAAGGGGTAGAATCAGCTCAGAACAAGCAATAGTTATCTCTTGTTTGTATTGTTTGTGATACCATGTCTTAGTCTGTTCAGGCAGCTATTTTATATTTATATATATATATATATATTAGAGACCAAGTGGACTGTAAACAATTTACTCCTTGTGACTGAAAATCCAGGATCAGGGTGCCAGGGTGCAGACTGTGGCCCTCTCACTGTGCTCCACATGCAGAAAGGGCAAAGGAGCTCCATGAGGTCTCTTTCATGAGGGCACTAATCCATTCATGAGGATCTTTATTGCTTCATGTATCTGATCTCATGATCTAATTGCCTTGTAAAGGTCCCACCTCTTCTCAGGATTTAGGTTTCAACACAGGAATCTTGACCGGGACACAGACATTCAAGCCGCAGTTTGCAGCTCTGTGAAACCTGAACCTTATTTCGTCTGATAAATGTTCTCTGGAGTTTGGGGAACTCAGGGCATTTCTGTTGGATTTACAAGTATGAAATCTGAACAGTAAAAGCACATGGCCAGTTTAAAGAGCAGTAAATGTCTATTTGCTCACTGACACATATAAATTGTAGTGAGGGGAAGAATGCCTGGAGGTTTCTTGTGGACTGTGTCAGTTTCGATCTAAGCAGTTTACTGAGAATTGCAAGTAGTTGCTAGCAGAAAAAAGTTGGAGATAGAACAATGTGATTCACTGCAAGAAAAAAGAAAATCAGCTTTCAACTCCCACCAAGCCAAGAATCACAAAGTTAAATCTCCTTAAGAATACACAGCAGGTGAGATTTACCTGGCTTTTCCCACTCCTCTATCAAGAGAAGAACCTGAGGGGGGTTAGTGATGGGAGAAGCAGAGGAACCACACATATCCTCCCTGTCCTACTTCAGGCACCACAAGCCTAAAGCTTTCCCCAACCAGAGGAGGGGAGCAAATTGACCTCCATATGGAACTGGAAATTTTATTACATCAAAATAGATGTTTTTGCTACCAAGTTAAATTGTTTTCAGGATTACTTTAAGGATTAAAGAGATCACAGGATTTCAAACAAGCATAAAGGAGGAAAAAGTAGCCTTATAGAGTGTCTTAATGTCATGAAGGAAAACAATAAAATTGTTTTTTTTTAAATGTGTTACACTATAGTCCCCAATTCTTTTATTTTATTCTAATAATGAACCTACAATGGTATGTTGAATATTGGTATGTGAGAATTCTTCCTAGTCTTTTGAATGATTAAGAAATATGCATGATATTACCACCAGCCTCAGTGAAATTCTTCTTTATCTGGAGGATAATGTGTCAGAGATTATACTTCAAGGAATAATAACATAAATATAATTCATATAAAGTTATGAACCTTAAGGGAAAAGATTTGGCAAGTTTTCATTTAGCAGGATATATTATCCAAGCTTTCTTGGAGAAGGGGCCTTTTTTTCCCCTTTAACAAGGAAGCAAAACAATATCAGCTTAATGAGAATGGCATAGTAGTAAAAATAGAGTGTATAGAAAGGGAAAATTAGTTTGGAATTAGAACATGGTAGAGAGAGGAATGTCCAAAACAATATCTTGGAAAGATTTTTTAAATAAATAATAAATGTTTTTAAATAAAAAGATTTGTATGAAAACTGTTGAAAGTAAAATACTATTTTGGGCCAAAAATAAAAGAAAAAATGATTTTATAAAGTTATATATGTTTGCAATTTTCCAAAATGTAGAATATGGATTTTTACAAGCAAAACGTATACAGTATTAATAAATTCTAAACTAACAACTAAATTGTAGAAAATAAATAGAATTCAAATATTCTCATGTTTACTGTAAACAAATACCAATAAAATGCGGAACCTTGTTGGAAAAAGTATGATGAATTAAAGGGAAAATATTGTATTTGGAACCAAATTAATGGGCATCTATGGAAGGAGAATTGTGAGTCTACAAGTTGTATTTCAGGAAAAACTTTATAAAACTGGGAACTTGGAGAAGTAAAAACAGTACATTTCAAGTGATGAGCTATTATCACCTGATATTATATCAGGAGTGACTAAAATTTTAGTCTGGAAACTTAAAAAGTAAATGAGAGAAACTATGAACACTCTTTCTTTCTAAAAACAAGAGGACAGGAGAACTCTTCCTTTCCCAAACCCATATGTGTAGCATGTCTCAGTTACATATGGGTGATTGTTGAAAAGGACAAAGAGAACAAAATTTTTGCAAAATGTTATGGAAATGGTTGTGGAGACATGTAAACATGTATTTAATACAATGTGTTGTAGGTGTGAAATAGGCTTTATTGAGTTATCATTTACTATCAGAGAAGTGACAGAATGCACATAATTTTCTGAGCTTTTCAATGGTGTCTCCAGGCAGGACAGATGGACTACATGCACCATGACTGCAGTCCCAGTAGAGGGGGTTCTGGCCTTTACTGATCTACATTTTTGTGAGTACAGCAGACAGGAGCACCTATCTGGTCTGAGAAGTGGACTTTTTATTTAATTAATTTATTTTACTATTTATATTGTCTTCTTTAATGCATTCCCATTTTTCTTCCTATCAACAACATTTGTATTACATTATTTTTTCCATGAAAATAGAGCACATAATTTTATTGATAAGGAAACAGAAACTCAGGGAATCTAAATGACTTAAAAGACAAATACTTTTGGTTCAAGTTAGAGTCCTCAGTTTTTTTAAGATTAAATTTTCTATTCCACGTCTTGCTTTCATTCACTTCAATTTTGTCCTAAACTTAGAGTAAACAACCACAGCTGTCCTTAATTCTTTAGAAATTAGAGACTGAACATCCTGCTAATTTTTCTGCTGCTGCTGCTGCTAAGTCATTTCAGTCATGTCCAACTCTGTGTGACCCCATAGACGGCAGCCCACCAGGCTCCGCCATCCCTGGGATTCTCCAGGCAAGAACACTGGAGTAGTTTGCCATTTCCTTCTCCAGTGCATGAAAGTGAAAAGTGAAAGAAGTCACTCAGTAGTGTCCGACTCTTAGCGACCCCATGGACTGCAGCCTACCAGGCTCCTCTGTCCATGGGATTGGCAATTCAGGATAAGATATTAATACATCATTCGGTAAACTCTTCAGTGTCTCCTCAGTTTCTGTTGTAACCCTCTAACCATTGATTATTGAGAACTTCAGTTTTTATTTGGTGAGTCAGAACTTGGAACATTGTATTCTCATGAATTCATTGCTTTCAAAAAATATTTGCCTTCAGGTAGAACATTTGACAATAGCTGCTATATGACTCTTTTGCTATTTAGTAATTGCCATTTGTTTATATTTCCATTGGCTATGAAGATAAGACATTTTCAAAATTCTGTATTTCAATTATTTCTAAGAATAAGTATGGTGATTATAGTTCCACACAATTTATAATCACTTTATAGAGAAATACAAGCATCTTTCCTGTGTAGTGAATGAAATTTCACACTCTCTGCGGGGGAAAAAAAAAAAAAAAAGTCAAATGAAGGGGAACAGCATGGAATATGGAGAAGGCAATGGCACCCCACTCCAGTACTCTTGCATGGAAAATCCCGTGGATGGAGGAGCCTGGTAGGCTGCAATCCATGGGGTCGCTAAGAGTCGAACACGACTGAGTGACTTCACTTTCACTTTTATGCATTGGAGAAGGAAATGGCAACCCACTCCAGTGTTCTTGCCTGGAGAATACCAGGGACGGGGGAGCCTGGTGGGCTGCCGTCTCTGGGGTAGCACAGAATGGGACAGGACTGAAGTGACTTAGCAGCAGCAGCAGCATGGAATAGGATAAAGATTCCCCATGTGGGAGTAAAGAGACTTGGATTTTAGTTCAAGCCCTTTTATTAGCTAGTTGTATGTCTTTGAGCAAGTCATTTACAAGTGGACTTTTTAAAAGGGAGAGCTCCAGAGCAAACAATTCTAGTCTTCCACTGATTTAGCTCAGACCTACTGAGCCAGCTTTCAACAAAGCTGCCTCAAAAAGAAAGGACACGATTTTCCAAATTAAGCAAATATAAGTACAGGATTAAAGTTATGTTTGAAATTCAGATAAAGACTTAATAAGATTTTAGTGTAAGTATGTCTATGCAATATCTGGAACACACATATTGAAAAAAATTATGGTATGTTTGCAACTCAGATTTAAATGACTTGTTTATATTTAATTTGGCAATCCTTGCCAGATTGTCTCTTTGCACAGTGGTGGGAATAGTCACAGGAGACAGCCTGTTCCACAGGCTAGGATATATGTCTCAAGACAATGTGAACACAATCTCTTGCTACAGCATTCACTTTTATCTTTTCTTGTGTTGTTCTGAAATCAATCTATCATGCATCTCAGGGTTCCCAATCCAGAGTCAAAAGTAGTGTTTCAGAGTATATTGTTCAAATTTTGAGAGCTTAGAGTTTTCATCTTCATATGTTTTCATAGAAAAATGGTTTCACATTCCTCAAGCTTCATTTTCTCATCTGTAAAGTAGGTTTGTAAAATAGCTGACACAGATGCTGTTAAAATATAATAAAATGCATATAAAATATGTGGCACTCATGAACAGTCACTAAATGAAAATTTTTTCAACATGGCATATCTTAGAAATACATTTTCCCAGTTTATAAAAATTAGGGGATACTTAAAGCCTAAAATATGTACACTTAAAAACTCATGCAAGATAATGATATTTCAAAAGCTCAGTGGAATAAACTGAAAATGTGGTTCCTTGAAATTGAGCATATTTCATGGAGAATAGGTTCATAATGGAATACCAAAAACAAAAAGATTCTATGTCTCCATACTTAAATATTATTAAAAATATTAAAATATTATGGTCTTTTGGAGTACATCTTTTATTTGTTCTTGTTCAGTCTCTCAGTCATGTCTGACTCTTTGAGACCCAATGGACTGCAGCACGCCAGGCTTCCCTGTCCATCACCAACTCCCTTAGCTTACTCAAACTCATGTTTACTGAGTCAATGATGCCATCCAACCATCTCATCCACTGTTATCCACTTCTCTTCATGCCCTCAATCTTTCCCAGCATCCAAGACTTTTCCAATGAGTTGGCTCTTCCTATCAGGTGGCCTAAGTATTGGGTTTCAGCTACAACATCAGTCCTTCCAGTGAATATTCAGGGTTGATTTCCTTTAGGATTGACTGGTTTGATCTCCTTGCTGCCCAAGGGACTCTCAAGACTCTTCTCCAGCACCATATTTCAAAAGCATCAGTTCTTCGGCACTGAGCCTTCTTTATGGTCCAATTCACATTACATACACAATTACAGAAAAAAAAAACATAGTTTTGACTATATGGACCTGTGTTGACAAAGTGAAGGCTCTGCTTTTTAATGTGCTGTCTAGATTTGTCTTAAGTTTTATTCCAAGGAGCAAGCATATTTTAATTTCATAACAACAGTCACCATCTCAGTACAGCACTATGTAACAGAGAAAATACAGATTGTCCTTTTATATTTTTATAAATAAAGAATCACCCAACAATTAATACAGCTTAAATGAAAAAGTTAAAGTCATTCCTCCTCTTGTTACTGTTTTCCCCACTTCCAGCCTTAATAATCACTCTGGATAGATTTTGATAAACATTTATCTCAAATCAAATTTTGTGAATGTAGCTTTAAAGATCCTACATTATATTATTATTTGAGCAGTTTCCTCTCATAAGGAAGATTCTAAAATGTGGGTATTGAGTTTTAAGGCATGGCATTGAAATTTGTTAAAATTTAAATAAATGTTTCCATTTTTATAACAGTAATGGCTTCCCCCCGAAAGCATGAAGGCATTTGGGGATTCTGGCTGCCACAGTTCATAAACTACTCAAGTGCTGTGGCCATCTTCTGAATTACAGTGTATAGTCATTTGATCATCTATTATCCCATATACCATAACCATCCATTTCTATGCTTTGAGTGCATAATTGAAATAATATATTGGTATTATATTATTAGAAATATGCATCTATAAGTTATTCCCTCTTGCAGAGTTTAGAGAGAATTTAATAGTATACTTTCAATAAATTGATGGAGTTCATAAACATATCTTACATAAATATCACTTTTAAAACTATGAAATTTTTTAGTACAGGTTCTCCAACTCATTTTTACCATCTAATTTTGAAGAAATGTTGTTTTCTCAAGGACTGAACAACTGAGCTGTGAAATTAGATGTTGTTGACTATATATATCAGATCTAAGTAGAATGGGAAGGGGGCAAAGTAAAAGTAACTCTTCTTTGCAACTTCAATGAGCCAAGTGCCTGGGCAATGCTTAGCAGAAAGCAGTAAATTAAAATGAGTTGAAGGAAGTACCTTTTATGCAACTCATAATTAACCCTTGGAACCCTGCCATAGTATTTTATGAAGGCAAATAACTTACCAAGATTCAATAAGAAATTGGATACTATATCTGAATCAGAATGTCCCTTGCAGTTAATATGCCTCTAGTAAAAATTATAGAAGTTATCAATAGTTATGCTTATATTTTAAATGATCACAAACTAAAAGCAGAGTAATAATGTTCTTTGCAATATAGCATCCAAACTGAGCTAAGTATTCTGGAGGTTAGATAGATTGTGGTCTCACCAAGTATTTAGTTCTTGAAAATTTACTCTTCTAAAATTTATGATCATGTTATAAAATATACAAGTTTAAGTATTATGTATATTTTTCCTTTCTAGACAGAAATCTAAGATTGCTCTTTTACCCTCTCCTTACTCTTACATTCACTCATATTTTTATTCCAATGTCAGTATTTTCACTGTGCCTTTCAACACTGGAGAGTAAAGACAATAAATGTGTGTGTGTGTGTGTGTGTGTGTGTGTTAAGTCTCTTCAGTTGTGTCCAACCCCTTGCAATCCCACAGACTGTAGCTCACTAGGCTCCTCTGTCTATGGATTTTCCAGGCAAGAATACTGAGGAGATTGCCATGCCCTCCTCCAGGGGATCTTCCAGACCCAGGGATTGAACAGAAGTCTCTTATGTCTCCGGCCAATGCAGGCAGGTTCTTTACCACTAGCGCCACTGGGGCAGCCTCAAAGACAATAAATAGAGTGGATTAAAAGATTCCCTGATAGCTATCCAGTGTTGAGTAGGGTGTTCACCACATCATCTCAGATATTAAATTAGATAGTGGACAGGAGATGTTTTACTTGGCCAGGTAGGTCTGTTATGGTGGACATTTACATGCTATCTTTTCTCAAGAGATTCAACTGCTGTGAGAGAATGAGCTTTGAAAGAGCTCTACAGTATAGAGAATATCATGATCTTTAAAACACTAAATTTAATAATAACTTACAAAGATTTAAAGTTAAATATTTTTGAGATATAGGTATGAAGAAAATCTGAGCATTTTCTATTATCCAAAGACAAAAAAGAAAGCTCGGACTGACTGTTTTTTTTTCCCTGCCAACCCAGATCTCTCCTAGTGGTATTGGCTCTTGTTTTCAGAAATTTTCTGCTTATTTCAGCATGTGACTTGCTGTGTGGTTTTACTTATGACAAGAAAGGGAAGGTGATGGTTCAGGAAAACTCAAAACATAGCACAGAATTTCCAAAGTGAGAAACTGTCAGTTTGTATCACTTAAAGACATGTCTCCAATTTAGAAACAGTTCCACCTGGATCACTTTGGACATTTTTTTCCTCCTAAGAAAAATATCTTATTTTTAGTTATTATGAAAATTATCATTGCTTATCCTCCTTAATGGAATTAACTATAAAAAAGCAAGATTTTTTGTTAGAATAAATTTGGTTTCAAAGTGTAAATAAATTATATCAACAGAAGTTTTCAAAAATTAGTATTTGGAAGAGCAGTTTTTTCTGAAATTAGGCTAGTTTCTTTCTGTTATGTTTGTCTAAAGTGTTCAACATATAGAATATAACATAAAAGACTCCTATGTGTAAAGTAATAGCTTCCTTCTATTAAGTCTTCCAACTATGAATATTTGATAGAACTATCTTCACTGGTTCTACTTTGGCTGGAATAACCAAAGTTACCAAACGAAACTTGGATGTGCTCACCTGATGTACAGCAAAGCCAATCTATTGATACCAGTTTGCAATGAAGGAAAATACAGCATTTATTGCAGGGCACCAAGCAAGAAGAATGGGCAGCTCATGTTCAAAAGACCTACACTCTCTGATGGCTTTTAGGGGAGGATCTTTTCTACACTTATTGTTTATTTTTGTTGTTTTCTAATTTATTTTACTTTGGAGATTATTACTTAACAATATTGTGATGGTTCTTGCCATACATCAGTATGAATCAGTTATAGGCAAGCATATGTCTCCTCCACCCTCAATCCCCTCCCACATCTCTCCCTGCCCCATCCCTCCAGGTTGCCACAGAGCACCAGCTTTGGATGCCCTGCATCACACATCAAACTCCAACTGGTTATCTATTTAACAAAAAATAAAATAAAATATTTTAAAAAAGTTTTACATATAATCAAGTATATATAATCAAGTATCTATGGTTCCTCCTCATTCCAAGTAGTAAAGAATCCAAGATTCATTGCAAAACATGTGCAACTAGGCCCCAATTCAAAGATAGTGCAGATCTTGTGGTCCAGCTTCAGGAGTTGTGCTATTTTCCATTCTCCATGCTGAACATTCCTTCATCAGCATCTGATTCAGCTTCAAAGTCTCTGCAGCAAGCCTACGGATCCCATTGGACAGCTTCTCCATGGCCATGTGGTCCTCCTTGTGCAGTCAGCAGATGAATTTTTCATCCAGGTGGAACTTCTCCAGAGCTGGACCGCCTTGGCGAACAGTGCAGGCACTATCGTGCTGTGGTCTTTGACCTGGGGTGAGGTGGTGAGAAAACAGCACCAGGCTTCCAAGGCCCTGACATAGCAGTGCTGTGGAAGGAGGCACCCATGATGATCATCTTACAGTGGAGTTTCTTGTAATAGTTGCAGATCTTGTTGACACTCTTTACTAGTGAGTCCTCCAGGGGTTCCTACAACTTCTTGTATGTGTTGGCCACATGCTGGTTGAGAATACAACCCAGGAATGGGGACATGAGTTCACCTGTTTCTGCATAGCCCATCACATGAGCAAAGGATAAGAGTAGGGTTATACTGTAGTGCATGCCATGCTCCTCTTCTAGCTTCTTTCCAGACTGAATTCTTTTTCAGGTGGATGACAGTTTTATAAGAATCCAGTCCTTGATGATCCTGGCTTCTTTGTATATCTTGATGGGGTGCTGGGCAGGGCCAACATGGCATTCTTATTGAAAGAGAGCCTTGCATCCACTTCCATGAATTCCCATCCTGGAATTTTCTTCAATATTTCTGCTCCAAATAGCAAACAACGTTTATCAAGAGCATTTATAATTTGTTCCTCTTGTTACCCACCGAGACTCCTGCATAGGCTATGATGTCCTCCACCGGCTCCTGATAGATGGGTATCTGTGCCATGGCCAGGATCAAGGATGCATTGGTGTTGGCATTCTGGGGCTCATACTAGTCAATAGGGTGGAAATTGCCTGTGTCAGCCTCCACTGCAATCAACTGTTTGAGCTGGTCCAGCACACTATCCATCCTCTGCAGCTTCACCTGGAAACAGGACTTGGTGAGAGTCTGTGGGAGGGGACATCCTACTCCCTACCCCCATAGGCCCCACCCCCTTCCTTTGTTTTAGAGATATCTGGTAACTGGTTGACTTCATAATAGACCTTTTGATCACTTGCTTTTCCCGTCTGGCACTTAACCACTCTTATGCATTCAATTACCAATAAGCAATGGAACCTGTGAAACCTTAGGCCCCCACCCTTGACCAAATAAAATCAGAAGCCCAGACCTGCTTCCCCACCTCCCCAAATCTCCATCTCCCCCACTTCCTAACCTCCCCACCTCACTACTCTTCCCCACCTCACTCTGAGGTACCAGGTGTACCCTCTGGGAAGTGTATGTAATAAACTTTGTTTTTCAAAGTTTCCTTATGGTTATGACTAAGGGCATCTTGCAGTCATAATAAGAATCACAAGGGCTAGTCCAGCCATAGCATAAATTTTGAAAGGAGAGTTATCTGTGGGGAGATTTTTGGGCTCAGATGAATGCTCCCACATGTTTCTAGCCATAGCATCACTGTTGATAAGCACAAAACAACAGCATTTTTCTTATAAGCCTTTCTTATGGAGAATACTTGATAAAGGAAGAGCAGGAGGACAGGGAGTGAAAGAAAGCTTGACCATTGGGGGAAGAGATGTTGCCAGAATAAAACAAAGGATTTTCCTCACTATCCTATAAGGTTAAGTCACTAGCCCCTTCAGTCGATGACTGACAGTGCACCCTGGAAGGGTTTGGGGGGAAAACTGGACGAGGCATTCTGTGCTTTGGAAAAACAAGCCTCTTACCAAGTTTGATGTCTATTTTAGGAAGACTTTTAATAAACGCAGATTCTTATAATTTCACATATGTAGAAAAGCATAAAATCATTAACTGGGATATCTGTTATTTGTGACTAGCAGTGATATTTTACCAAAGTGTGTGCTTGACTGTACATATTCCCTAGCAAGAAATCATATCAGATCAGATCAGATAAGTCGCTCAGTCGTGTCTGACTCTTTGCAACCCCATGAATCACAGCACCCGAGACCTCCCTGTCCATCACAAACTCCCGGAGTTCACTCAGACTCATGTCCATCGAGTAAGTGATGCCATCCAGCCATCTCATCCTCTGTCATCCCCTTCTCCTCCTGCCCCCAATCCCTCCCAGCATCAGAGTCTTTTCCAACGAGTCAACTCTTCGCATGAGGTGGCCAAAGTACTGGAGTTTCAGCTTTAGTATCATTCCTTCCAAAGAAATCCCAGGGCTGGTCTCCTTCAGAATGGACTGGTTGCATCTCCTTGCAGTCCAAGGGGCTCTCAAGAGTCTTCTCCAACACCACAGTTCAAAAGCATCAATTTTTCAGCGCTCAGCCTTCTTCACAGTCCAATTCTCACATCCATACATGACCATAGGAAAAACCATAGCCTTGACTAGATGACCTTTGTGGGCAAAGTAATGTCTCTGCTTTTGAATATGCTATCTAGGTTGGTCATAACTTTCCTTCCAAGGAGTAAGCGTCTTTTAATTTCATGGCTGCACTCACCATCTGCAGTGATTTTGGAGCCCAGAAAAATAAAGTCTGATACTGTTTCCACTGTTTCCTCATCTATTTCCCAAGAAGTGATGGGACCGGATGCCATGATCTTCGTTTTCTGAATGTTGAGCTTTAAGCCAACTTTTTCATTCTCTTCTTTCACTTTCATCAAGAGGCTTTTTAGTTCCTCTTCACTTTCTGCCATAAGGGTGGTGTCATCTGCATATCTGAGGTTATTGATATTTCTCCCGGCAATCTTGATTCCAGCTTGTGTTTCTTCCAGTCCAGTATTTCTCATGATGTACTCTGCATAGAAGTTAAATAAGCAGGGTGACAATATACAGCCTTGACGTACTCCTTTTCCTATTTGGAATCACTCTGTTGTTCCATGTCCAGTTCTAACTGTTGCTTCCTGACCTGCATACAAATTTCTCAAGAGGTAGATCAGGTGGTCTGGTATTCCCATCTCTTTCAGAATTTTCCACAGTTTATTGTGATCCACACAGTCAAAGGCTTTGGTATAGTCAATAAAGCAGAAATAGATGTTTTTCTCTGGAACTCTCTTGCCTTTTCCATGATCCAGTGGATGTTGGCAATTTGATCTCTGGTTCCTCTGCCTTTTCTAAAACCAGCTTGAACATCAGGAAGTTCACGGTTCACATATTGCTGAAGCCTGGCTTGGAGAATTTTGATCCAAACAGGTAGGGAGTCCTTCCCTCCCTACCTGTTTGGAGCAGTTCTTCAGAGCTATCTGAGAAGCTGTTTTCCAGGCTATAGTCCGCAGTAAGATCCTGATTAAAATTTAAACTCACAGGTCTTACAGTATGTGTTTTTTTTTTTTTTTTTCAGTTGACACTAGATATTTTTTTTTCTTTTAAAAATTTTTATTGAACAAATTATAAAAGTCATGCATGCTTATGACAAATAATTTCAGCACAGGAAAGTATAGAGTGAAACATAAAGTACCCGATCATTTAACTCCTCAGAAATAATCATCATCAGTAATTTCTTATATCTTCCTCCAGAAATTTTCTCTTCATGTATAAGCATAGAAAATCTTTATATAAGCTAAGTAGATCCATATTGTACAGAGTTTTGCAAATTACTTTTGCATTTTAAAATTGTATTTTTAACATACCATATTGCTACCAGGGGATCTGCACTCTTCTCTATAGAGAAGAGTATATACACACATTTATATATGTGTGTGTGTGTGTATACACACTTTTTTTTTACATTCTCCTCCATTACACGTTATTACAAGATATTGAATATAGTTCCCTGTGCTATACAGCAAGTCCTTGTTGGTTATCTATTTTATATATAGTAGTGTGTGTATTTTTTTTTTTTCTTTTTTTTTTTATTCTTCCAATTTTATTTTATTTTTAAACTTTACATAATTGTATTAGTTTTGCCAAATATCAAAATGAATCCGCCACAGGTATACATGTGTTCCCCATCCCGAACCCTCCTCCCTCCTCCCTCCCCATACCATCCCTCTGGGCCATCCCAGTGCACCAGCCCCAAGCATCCAGCATCATGCATCGAACCTGGACTGGCAACTCATTTCCTACATGATATTTTACATGAAAAGATGCTCAACATCACTCATTATCAGAGAAATGCAAATCAAAACCACTATGAGGTACCATTTCACACCAGTCAGAATGGCTGCGATCCAAAAGTCTACAAATAATAAATGCTGGAGAGGGTGTGGAGAAAAGGGAACTCTCTTACACTGTTGGTGGGAATGCAAACTAGTACAGCCACTATGGAGAACAGTGTGGAGATTCCTTAAAAAACTGGAAATAGAACTGCCTTATGATCCAGCAACCCCACTGCTGGGCATACACACTGAGGAAACCAGAAGGGAAAGAGACACGTGTACCCCAATGTTCATCGCAGCACTGTTTATAATAGCCAAGACATGGAAGCAACCTAGATGTCCATCAGCAGATGAATGGATAAGAAAGCTGTGGTACATATACACAATGGAGTATTACTCAGCCATTAAAAAGAATACATTTGAATCAGTTCTAATGAGGTGGATGAAACTGGAGCCTATTATACAGAGTGAAGTAAGCCAGAAGGAAAAACATAAATACAGTATACTAACGCACATATATGGAATTTAGAAAGATGGTAACAATAACCCAGTGTACGAGACAGCAAAAGAGACACTGATGTATAGAACAGTCTTATGGACTCTGTGGGAGAGGGAGAGGGTAGGAAGATTTGGGAGAAGGACACTAGATATTTTATATTCACCAGTATTTGTACATTTAAGTTTATCATAAAAACTCTATTGAAAGTTAGGCTCATTTACTTTATCAGTAAAATTGAGATATTGAGATGCATATTAAGTAACAGGCAGGAGTTTTCTGATGTACACAGAGAAATTTTTTTCCTTATTAAGGTCTATAGAGGTTGTTCTGGTGGTTCAGACTACATTCTATATGGTGTTTTACTTACTGGGTTTATTGCATCCCAGTTTGGCCCACCACCAGATAATATGATCTTGGACAAAATACTTAATGTTTTTAGGTTAAGTATTTTTCTGCTTTTTCAGTTGTATAGAAGAGAATTATAGTAGAAACTGACTCATTCTACATGATGATTGCTATGGGATAAATGAGATAATATATGTAAGGTGCTGAGTGTACTTCCTGGTACATCAAATATTATATTCTTACCAGGCTTTTTTATGATCATTTAAATTTGAAAATGCTTAAATATATCATTGCTCAAATATACTGTTCCTCTAGCCCCATGCCTAAAATTCTATTAAAGTTATTACCAGAGCTAGAAGTCAACCCAGAGCTTTCACTTTCATTTTTCTTTTATATCTGTTTTTATATTTTACAGCATGAAAATATTTCAAAAAATTAATTTAAAAAGTTATGAATCCTGCTGCTGCCAATATTCAGCAAATACTAATGTTTCATTTGAGTATTTTATAGGAATTTTATAATTCATTGGGTGCAATTGCTTTAGCCTCCTTTATACCCCATTTCTACAAAACACTCTTTCCATCATTTATTTTCTAAAAGTGTGGATCTTTTTCATTCATGTTTTTAAATATGCATTATCAATTTGGTTCAGTTCAGTTGTTCAGTCGTGTTGGACCCTTTGTGACCCCGTGAACCGCAGCACACCAGGCCTCCCTGTCCATCACCAACTCCCGGAGTCCACCCAAACCCATGTCCACTGACTTGGTGATGCCATCCAACCATCTCATCCTCTGTCGTCCCCTTCTCCTCCTGCCTTCAATCTTTCCCAGCATCAGGGTCTTTTCAAAGGAGTCAGCTCTTTGCATCAGATGGCCAAAGTACTGGAGCTTCAGCTTCAACATCAGTCCTTCCAATGAACACCCAAGGCTGATCTCCTTTAGAATGGACAGGTTGGATCTCCTTGCAGTCCAAGGAACTCTCAAGAGTCTTCTGCAACACCATAGTTCAAAAGCATCGATTCTTCGGCAGTCAGCTTTCTTTATAGTTCAACTCTCACATCCATACATGACCATTGGAAAAACCATAGCCTTGACTAGATGGACCCTTGTTGGAAAAGTAATGTCTCTGCTTTTTAGTATGCTGTCTAGGAAGATCATGATATCTGATCCCATCACTTAATGGGAAATAGATGGGGAAACAGTGGAAACAGTGTCAGACTTTATTTTTTGGGGCTCCAAAATCACTGCAGATAGTGACTGCAGCCATGAAATTAAAAGACACTTACTCCTTGGAAGAAAAGTTATGACTAACCTAGATAGCATATTAAAAAGCAGAGACATGACTTTGCCAACAAAGGTCCGTCTAGTCAAGGCTATGGTTTTCCCAGTGGTCATATATGGATGTGAGTGTTGGGCTGTGATGAAAGCTGAGCACTGAAGAATTGATGCTTTTGAACTGTGGTGTTGGAGAAGACTCTTGAGAGTCCCCTGTACTGCAGGGAGATCCAACCAGTCCATTCTGAAGGAGATCAGCCCTGGGATTTCTCTGGAAGGAATGATGCTAAAACTGAAACTCCAGTACTTTGGCCACCTCATGCGAAGAGTTGACTCGTTGGAAAAGACTCTGATGCTGGGAGGGATTGGGGGCAGGAGGAGAAGGGGATGACAGAGGATGAGATGGCTGGATGGAATCTCTGACTCGATGGACGTGAGTCTGGGTGAACTCCGGGAGTTGGTGATGGACAGGGAGGCCTGGTATACTGCAATTCATGGGGTCTCAAAAAGTCAGACATGACTGAGTGACTGAAATGAACTGGACTGAACTGAACTGGACTGAACTAGGTTGGTCAAAACTTTCCTTCCAAAGAGTAAGTGTCTTTTAATTTCATGGCTTCAATCACCATCTGCAGTGATTTTGGAGCCCCCCAAAATAAAGTCAGCCACTGTTTCCACTGTTTCCCCATCAATTTGCCATGAAGTGATGGGACCGGATGCCATGATCTTAGTTTTCTGAATGTTGAGCTTTAAGCCAACTTTTTCACTCTCCTCTTTCACTTTCATCAAGAGGCTCTTTAATTCTTCTTCACTTTCTTCCCTAAGGGTGGTGTCATCTGCATATCTGAGGTTATTGATATGTCTCCTAGAATTCTTTATTCCAGCTTGTGCTTCTTCCACCCCAGCGTTTCTCATGATGTACTCTGCATATAAGTTAAATAAGCAGGGTGACAATATACATCCTTGACATACTCTTTTTCTTATTTGGAACAAGTCTCTTGTTCCATGTCCAGCTCTAATTCTTGCTTCCTGACCTGCATACAGATTTCTCAAGAGGCAGGTCAGGTGGTCTGGTATTCCCATCTCTTCCAGAATTTTGAACAATTTATTGTGATCCACACAGTCAGTCTTTGGCATAGTCAATAAACCAGAAATAGAAATTTTTTCTGAATTCTCTTCCTTTTTCAATGACCCAACAGATATTGGCAATCTCTGGTTCCTCTGCCTTTTCTAAAACCAGCTTGAATATCTGGAAGTTCACGGTTCCTGTGTTGCTGTAAGCTTGGCTTGGAGAATTTTGAGCATTTCTTTACTAGGGTGTGAGATGAGTGCACTTGTGTGGTAGTTTGAGCATTCTTTGGCATTGCCTTTCTTTGGGATTGGATTGAAAACTGACCTTTTCTAGTCCTGTGCCCATTGCTGAGTTTTCTATTGCTGACATATTGGGTGCAGCACTTTTACAACATCATCTTTTAGGATTTGAAATAGCTCAACTGGAATTCCATCACCTCCACTAGCTTTGATCATAGTGATGCTTCCTCTGGCCCACTTGACTTCACATTCCAGGATGTCTGGCTCTAGGTGAGCGATCACACCATGATGATTATCTGGGTCATGAAAATCTTTTTTGTACAGTTCTTCTGTGTATTCCTGCCACCTCTTCTTAATATCTTCTGCTTCTGTTAGGTCCATATCATTTCTGTCCTTTATTGAGCCCATCTTTGCATGACATGTTTCCTTGGTATCTCTTTTTTTTTTTTTTTTTTGAAGAGATCTCTAGTCTTTCCCATTCTATTGTTTTCCTCTATTTCTTTGCATTGATCACTATGGAAGGCTTTCTTATCTCTCCTTGCTATTCTTTGGAACTCTGCACTCAGATGCTTATATCTTTCCATTTCTCCTTTGCTTTTCGCTTCTCTTCTTTTCACAGCTATTTTTAAGGCCTCCTCAGTCAGCCAATTTGCTGTTTTACATTTCTTTTCCTTTGGGTTGTCTTAATCCCTGTCACCTGTATAATGTCACGAACCTCCGACCATAGTTCACAGGCACTCTGTCTATCAAATCTAGTCCCTTAAATCAATTTCTCACTTCCACTGTATAATCATAAGGAATTTGCTGTAGATCATACCTGAATGGTCTAGTCATTTCCCCCACTTCCTTCAATTTAAGTCTGGACTTGGCAATAACGATTTCATGATCTGAGGCACAGTCAGCTCCCAGTCTTTTTGTTTTTCTCTCTCTGTACAGAGCTTCTCCATCTTTGGCTGCAAAGAATATCATCAATCTGATTTCAGTGTTGGCCATCTGGTGATGTCCATATGTGGAGTCTTCTCTTGTGTTGTTGGAAGAGGGTGTTTGCTATGACTAGTGTGTTCTCTTGGCAAAACTCTATTAGCTTTTGCCCTGCTTTATTCTGTACTCCAACACCAAATTTGCCCGTTACTCCAGGTGTTTCTTGACTTCCTACTTTTGCATTCCATTCCTATATAATGAAAAAGACATCTTTTTTGGGGGTGTTAGTTATAAAATGTCTTGTAGGTCTTCAAAGAAGCATTCAACTTCACCTTCTTCAGCGTTACTGGTCTGGCAGAGACTTGGATAACTGTGATATTGAATGACTTGCCTTGGAAATGAACAGAGATCATTCTGTCATTTTTGAGATTGCTTACAAGTACTGCAGGTGTTATTAATCATTCATATTTTTACCAGTCTGAATCTATAGTCGATGTCATTGTTATTTTCTCTGTGAGTAGTGAAATTAAACTTCTTATAATACGTTTTTTGATTGTTTTGGCTTCCTCTTTTGAGAATTGCCTAATATGTATTGTTCCTTTTACTAACTAGGTGGCTTTTGGTTTGCATGTTATTTATAGGAGTTATTTATGCTATCTGTTAGTTCTGGTTATCCTTTAATTCTTATATTATCTATTAATTCCATCAATAATATTAATTATATCAGTAAAGTTAGAATTATATGCATCCATTTGTGATTCACTTTGAATTCATTTTTACACATTGTATAAGTTTCTTCATTTTTATTTGGATCTTCAGTTGATGCTCCAGGCAAAGTGGGCTTTTCATTTCCCTAAACATCCATGCTCTTTCATTCCTGTCCTTGCTTATTGCATTGCCTGGATCTCTCTTTATTTTTGACTGTGCAAACAGTTAACCACTCCCTTCTCTGTGCTTTATTGGCATTGATATTACTTTTGTTACAGCACCTGTCACTCAAGGTGTGCTATGTTTCTGTATTTCCACTTACCTTACAAAGTGTATGAATGACTAGTGAGGGGACTGTGTCCCTCACTTTTTTTAGTACTTTCTCCAACTTACCTGCTGTCACTTAACCCACCATTCAATGCAGCAGTTTTCAATGATAGTATCATAACTTTCAGGTAAATGTGCTTGCTAAGTAACTTCAGACATGTCCTACTCTTTATGACCCTATGGACTGTATCCCACCAGGCTCCTGGGTCCATGGGATTTTCCAGGCAAGAATACTGCAATGGATTTTCACGTCATCCTCCAGGGGATCTTCCTGGCCCAGGGGTCAAACAAGCATCTCGTGTAGCTCCTGCACTGGAGGCAAATTATTTACTGCTGAGCCACTGAGGAAGCCTTAGGTAAAGGTAGCCGAGAGCAATAGAAATCATTTTGGGAACGTGTCACTTCAAAGGAACTTTTAGCCTAAAGTCAGAAATTCTGTTTTAAATGGTAGTGATCTGTGTGGTTATCACAATCTACCTCTTCTCTATCAAGAAATCAATTGAAACTCTTAAGGAAAAATTAACTAGAAGGAAAATTAAGAAATCCCGCTTCATTTGTAATATTTCTGTAAAAATAATCTATTATTCTAATTACTTCAGGAATAAGCAACACAAATTATCATTTGACTATCAATAAAGATTTTACTGTTACATATAGGAAGGATATACAACAAAATCCTACTGTATAGTTGTTGTTTAGTCACCCAGTCATGTCTGACTCTTTGCAACCCTAAGGTCTGTAATATGCCAGACCTAGCAGTTCCTCATCATCTACTGAAGTTTGCCCAAGTTCATGTCCATTGCATCAGTGATGCCATCCAGCCATTTCATCCTCTGATGCCCTCTTCTCTTTCTGCCTTTAATCTTTCCCATTATCAAGGGCTTTTCCAATGAGTTAGCTATTCACATCAAGTGACCAAAATACTAGAACTTCAGCTTAAGCATCAGTCCTTGCAATGCGTATTCAGGATCTATTTCCTTTAAGATTGACTGGTTTAATCTCCTTGCTGCCCAAATGATTTTCAGGAGTCTTCAGCACCACAATTCGAAGGCATTAATTCTTTTGTGCCCTGCCTTCTTTATGGTTCATCTCTCACAATGGTACATGACCAATGGGAAGACCATAGCCTTGACTATATGGACCTTTGTTGGCAGAGTAATGTCTCCACTTTTCAACACACTGTCTAAGTTTGTAATAAGTTTCCTGTCAAGAAGTAACCATCTTCTGAGTTCATGGCTGCAGTCACCATTTGCAGTGATTTTGGAGTCCAAGAAGGGTATATGTGCCACTACTTCTACTTTCTCCCACTCTTTTTGCCATGAAGTAATGGGGCCAGAAGCCATGATCTTAGTTTCTCATATTTTTTGATATTTAGTTTTAAACTAGCTCTTTCACTTTTCTCCTTCACCTTCATCAAGAATCCCTTTTAGTTCCTCTTCTTTTTCTGTCATTACAGTGGCATTATCCACATATCTGAGGTTGTTGATGTTTCTACTGTCTATCTTTATTCCCACTTATAATTCATCCAGCCTGGCATTTCTCATAATGTGCTCAGCATATAGGTTAATCAAGCAGAGTGACAGCAGACATCCCTGTTATACTCCTTTTTCAATCTTGAATCAGTTTTTCCATACAGGTTTCTAAAAGATGCTTCTTGACCCACATACAGGTTTCTCAGGAAACAGGTAAGATGGTCTGGTATTCCCATCTGTTCAAGAGCTTTCCATAGTTTGTTATGGTCCTCACAGTCAAAGGCTTCATTGTAGTCAATGAAATAGAGGTAGATGTTTTTTCTGGAATTCTCTTGCTTTCTCTGTGATCCAGAGAATGTTGACAATTTGCTCTCTGGTTCCTCTGTTTTTTTTAAACACAGCTTGGACATCTGGAAGTTCTTGGTTCACATAACACTGAAGCCCAGCATGTAGGATTTTAAGTATGAGCTTAATAGCATAGGAGATAAGTGAAATTATCTGATGACTAGAACATTCTTTAGTATTACCTTTCTTGGGAATTGGGGTGAGGATTGACCTTTTCCAGTCCTGTGACCACTGCTGAGTCTTCCAGATTTGCTGACATAGTGAATACAACACCTTGATGGCATCATCCCTTAGAGTTCTTAGTAACTCTACCAGAATTCTATTGCATCCACTAGCTTTATAAACAGCAGAGTTTCCTAAGACCCACTTGACTTCACACTCCAGAATGTCTGGCTCTGGGTGGCTGACAACTCCATCATAGTAATCTGGCTCATTAAGATCGTTTTTGTACAGTTCTTCCATGTATTCTTTCCATGTATTACATCTCTTTCTGATCTCCTTGGCATCTACTAGGTCACTACCATTTTTGTCCTTTATTGGGCCCAGCTTTTGGTGAAATATTTCCTTGATATTTCCAATTTTTCTGAAGAGATGTCTATAGTCTTTCCTCTGCTGTTTTCTTCTAGTTTTATGCACCGTTTATTGAAGAAGGCCTTCTTGTCTCTCCTTGCTATTCTTTGAAACTCTGAATTTAGTCGGATGTAACTTTCCCTTTTCCCCTTGCTTTTTGCTGCTTTTCTTCTTCAGCTATTTGTAAAGCCTCCTCAGATAACCGCTTTGCCATCTTGCTTTTCATTTTCTCTGGGATGGTTTTGTTCACTGCCTCCTGTACAGTAGTATGGGTCTCTGTCAATAGTTCTTCTGGTGCCCCATTTACTAGATGTAATCCCTTGAATCTATTTGTTACCTCCACTGCATATTCATAAGGGATTTGATTCCAGTCATACCTTGCTGGCTTAGTGGTTTTCACTGTTTTCGTTAGTTTAAGCCTGAATTTTGCTGTGAGAAGCTGATGATCTGAGCCACAGTCAGCTCCAGGTCTTGTTTTTGCTGACTATAAACAAACTTTCCATCTTTGACTGGAAAGAATGTAATCAATTTGATTTCAGTAATGACCATTTGGTGATGTCCATGTGTAAAGTCATGTCTTGTATTGTTGAAAAATGGTGTTAGCTGTAATCAGTGCATTCTCTTGGAAGAATTCAGTCAGCCTTTCCCTGCTTCATTTTGTTCTCCAAGGTCAAAGCCAAAGTTGCTCAGTCATATCTGACTCTTTGCAACCCCATGGCCTATAAAGTCCATGGAATTCTCCAGGCCAGAATACCAGAGTGGGTAGCCTTTCCCTTCTCCAGGGGATCTTCCGAACCCAGGAATCGAACCCAGGTCTCCTGCATTGAAGGCAGATTCTTTACCAACTGAAATATCAGGGAAGTCCCTCCAAGGCCAAACTTGCCTGTTACTCCAGGTATCTCTTGACTTCCTACTTTTGCATTCCAATCTCCAATGATGAATAGAACATCATTTTTTTGATGTTAGTTCTAGGAGGTCTTCTAGGTCTTCATCAGATCAGATCAGTCGCTCAGTCGTGTCCTACTCTTTGCGACCCCATGAATCGCAGCATGCCAGGCCTCCCTGTCCATCACCAACTCCCGGAGTTCACTCAGACTCATGTCCATCAAGTCAGCGATGCCATGCAGCCATCTCATCCTCTGTTGTCCCTTCTCCTCCTGCCCTCAATCCTTCCCAGCATCAGAGTCTTTTCCAATGAGTCAACTCTTCGCATGAAGTGGCCAAAGTACTGGAGTTTCAGTTTTAGCATCTTCATAGAACTGATCAACTTCAACTTCTTTGCATTGGTGGTAGGAACATAGACTTCCTGTGATGTTGAAAGGCTTGCCTTGGAAACAAACTGAGATTATTTTGTCATTTTTGAACATGTACCCAGGTACTGCATTTCAGACTCTTCTGTTGATTTTCAGGGCTAACCATTTCTTCTATGGGATTCTTGCCCACAGTAGCAGATACAGTGGTCATCTGTATTAAATTCACCCATTCCCATCCATTTTAGTTCACTGATTTCTAAGATGTCAATGTTTATTCTTACTATCCCTACTTGACCTTGTCCAATTTACCTTGATTCATGGGCCTAACATTCCAGGTATCTATGCAGTACTGTTCTTTGCAGCATTAGATTTTGCTTTCATTGTCAGACACATCCACAACTGAGCATTGTTTCTGCTTTGGCCCAGTTGCTTCATTATTTCTGGAGCTTTTAGTAGTTGTTCTCTGCTCTTCCCCAGCAGCATATTGGACACCGTCTGACCTGGGGGACTCATCTTTCAGTGTCATATCTGTTTGTCCTTTTATACAGTTCATGAGGTTCTCACAGCACTTATACTAGGGTAGTTTGCCATTCCCTCCTCCAGTGGATTAAGTTTTGTCAAATCTTCACTATGACCCATTCATCTTGGGTGATCCTACATGGCATAGGTCATAGCTTCACTGAGGTACACA
The DNA here is from genome assembly GCF_055505025.1 of Bos grunniens. Taxonomy (NCBI): domain Eukaryota; kingdom Metazoa; phylum Chordata; class Mammalia; order Artiodactyla; family Bovidae; genus Bos; species Bos grunniens. The sequence goes on along the minus strand of NC_141176.1, from coordinate 906,120 downwards.
AGCCCCTTTGCCATGACAAGGTAGTGATCCATGAAGGGTAATGCATAGCACAGGAAACTATATTCGATATCCTATGATGAACTATAATTAAAATAATATGAAAACATATATACTTATGACTGAGTTACTTTGCTGTGCAGCAGAAATTAAATACATTGTAAGTCACCTATACTTCAATAACATTTTTTGGAAAGACTACAGCTTATGGTAAACCTATAATCTTTCATTATAAAATATAAATTTGAACAATATTCAGTATGGTGTTTCCTTAACATGTGAACTCAGACCCCATTTTTATGAGGATAAAAATAGAAGATGAAGTAAAGAAGTGCTTTCATAATCACCAAGTGAGCAAAATATTGTATTACAAATACTAGAGAGGTACATAATAGTAACCATTGAAGATATTTTTATAATTCCCAATGAAAAAGAGTGCTGCAACAAGAGTGTCAATTAAATACATTTTAATTTTCTTTTATAAAATACCAAACAGATTATAGGATAAAACAAGGTAGAAGGTAGCAGTATCACAACATTTTTCTTTTTCTAGAGTACCTAATTATTAGTTAACTTATTTTAAGCATACTCTTTAGAGTTTTCAATCTAATATGATTTGATTGAACTTGATATTTGATTTTGAAGGCAGCTTCTATAAATCAAGTAGTTGAATGGATATCTGATATTGAGAGTAGATAACTTAAGCTACTATATATTCAGATATTTATGCATTATTTTTTATCGATTTAGAAAAATTAAATATATTTATTTTTATACTGATGGGAATGCTTGAAAATAAAATATAAATAATTAATCTCAGGGAGGAAAAATATGTCAGAGATGGAAAGAAAATGATGATATAAAGTAACAAGACAATGTACAAATATGTTGGATATATTACATTATAGAAACTGGCAAGAAGTGGTAAAACTCCTGTCTTACATAAATTGATTATAAAATACTACAACTCATAGACATATTAAAGACATTTTAAAATGTGGTTTATTCTTTTTTCTCTTCTTGTGTTAATATACTAAATGGTTTCTTTTTGTCTCCAATATCTTAATCATTTTCAATTCAAGAGACATCCTTCATACATTTTTCAGGGAGGTGGAGTCTATGACTCTGTTTTCCCCAGGATAGGAGAGTCAGTCATCCTGTCTCCTCAAATGAGTCATACCTTAACGGTGCAAATAATTATGTGTGCTGGGGTCAACTCAAAGATGTGGGGCTATAAAGCCTTAACAATAACAAAATTATTATGGGATTGTAGCTATACTTAAGAGGATCAGCTAGCAGTCAATGTGGGGTTCCTCTCTGCAAACATCTATGAATGATCTGAGATTTTACTTAGTAGCATGTTAACAAGTTATCCTGTCACATTTTTGTGGACACCGGTAGAAGATGCAAGACTTCTGCATCAGAGAAACAGGACAGTTTGTTGCCCAGAGCAACAGGCAGCTTACTGTTCACAGCTATAGAATTCAAAGTATTAGTATTTTTGCACCAATTTCTTGAGTACCAGTTCTGACAGGGCTAAGGTAAGATTGCTGGTTAATATATGCACATTTAGTGAGATGCATGGAAGGAAGAGGGCTTTGGACTCTGAATTTTTATGGGCACTAAGCATATCCCTGATAGTTCAATTGACCAATACAATATTGTAAAGTAATTAGCCTCCAATTAAAATAAATGTTTTTATTTTAAAAAAAAGAATCTGTCTGCAATGCAGGAGACCCAGGTTCCATTCCTGGGTCAGGAAGATCTGCTGGAGAAGGGATAGTCTACCCACTTCAGTATGCTTGGGCTTCCCTTGTGCCTCAGCTGGTAAAGAATCTGACTGCAATGTGGGAGACCTAGGTTCAATTCCTGGGTTGGGAAGATTTCCTGGAGAAAGGAAAGGCTGCTCACTCCAGTATTCTGGCCTGGAGAATTCCGTGGACTTTATAGTCCATGGGGTTGCAAAGAGTTGGACACGACTGAGTGACTTTCACTTTTACTTCACTTTCAAGCATATCTGCTGTTTGCTCCATAAGGAAGGACTATTCAACTCTGTTTCTTAAGGTGGTTCACTGTATAAGCATTCTTGAATAAAGGTTCGTCAGTGCCTTGTTCACAGATCTACTGAAATTTGATAAACCCGTAGAAAGTTTCTTATCTCCCAGAACTCATGGACCATGAGTCATTCCATGTTACAAGATCCATGCCTCAGAATTTTATAGTATTAGGATATAACAAGAAAGAAAAATTTAATCTGGAATGTTCTTATGATTTTGTATTAATGTTACCATTTTTCAGTAGAAAATAGTTAAATTGTAACATAAATATATATTAAATAAATGCATGTATGTTATAAATATATATGTTGTAACATAAAGAATATAAAATGTATTCCATCTACAGGCCTGTTATCAAGATGAAAAATTATTTGTGATATGTTTAGAGTATAAAATTTCATACCTCTCAACAAAGATTTTCACATACACAATATTTAATCGTTCTATGGCTATTCTGCTATGGCTCAGATGGTAAAAAATCCTCCTGCAATGCAGGAGACCTGGGTTTGATCCCTGGATCAGAAAGGTCCCCTGGATAAGGGAATGCCAAGCCACTCCAGTATTCTTGCCTGAGAAATATCATGGACAGAGGAGCCTGTGGGCTACAGTTCCAGATCGCAAAGAGTCAGACAAGCTGCTTCTGCTTAGTCGCTTCAGTCGTGTCCGACTCAGCGACCCCATGGACTGCAGCGCACCAAGCTCCCCCATCCCTGGGATTCTCCAGGCAAGAACACTGGAGTGGCTTGCCATTTTCTTCTCCAATGCATGAAAGTGAAAAGGGAAAGTGAAGTCGCTCAGTCGTGTCCGACTCCTAGCGACCCCATGGACTGCAGCCTACCAGGCTCCTCCATCCATGGGATTTTCCAGGCAAGAGTACTAGAGTGGGGTGCCATTGCCTTCTCTGGAGTCAGACAACAAGAAGCGACTAACACCTTTGCTTGTTTATGGTTATTAAAACTTAAAGATAGTGACAATTAAGGGCAAATATAACTTCAGTTTCAAAGACTAATCATTGATTAACTTATATCCTATGTTTTATTAAGATGTTTTTAATATTTGGAGTATGAAAATGTTCACTGGTGTTTAATGCTAGGTTTATCACAAACAAATGTACTTGTTGAAAATTATCTCCATATTCACTTAACATTCTGTTTTACAATATATACATTTATTTTTAAAAGTATATCATGTTGATGTATGGCAAAACCAATACAGTATTGTAAAGTAATTAGCCTCTAATTAAAATAAACAAATTTAAATTTAAAAAAAGAAAAAAGAAAATAACATAAAAGTATATACATAATTATTTATTAAATTCTCCCCCCCCCCCATGATGCCATATCTAGACTATTTTCCCCCTATTTTCATGAATGATAACAACAATGGCATCAGTAGCAGATACACAAGTGAGTTTGAAAATAAATAACCTAATCTTTTCTCTAAAGTGATCAGGTAGGGCTGCCAACCTTCATCATGCAACATAACAGTTCTTCTGATAGTTGACTGTAATTAATCATTTGTGCTTGCCTGGTTCAGCAGGGCTGAATTGCTCTGAGCCTTTTTCTCAAAGAGCACTAAATTGTCTGGTAATGTTTGTCATACTCTATAGGACTTTTGAGGAAATCTTATGAAATTGTGAATAAAATAGAGCAACAACCCATGTGAAGCCTAACTTAAATGTATGTTTAAAACTATGCAGTAACCCACAATAAACACAGTGAGTTGAGCATTAGAAATATAGAATGAACGCCCTAGGCATCGAAGTTAAAAAAGAAAGTCTACTGGCATTTTACATGCTACTATGACCATCTGAAGATATTAAGAAGAGATGGCAAGATTACACAGAACTGTACAAAAAAGATGTTCACAACTCAGATAATCATGATGGTGTGATCACTCACCTAGAGCCAGACATCCTGGAATGTGAAGTCAAGGGGGCCTTAGAAAGCATCATTACGAACAAAGCTAGTAGAGGTGATGGAATTCCAGTTGGGCTATTTCAAATCCTGAAAGATGATGTTGTGAAAGTGCTGCACTCAATATGCCAGCAAATTTGGAAAATGCAGCAGTGGCCACAGGACTGGAAAAGGTCAGTTTTCATTCCAATCCCAAAGAAAGGCAATGCCGAAGAATGCTCAGACTACCGCACAATTGCACTCATCTCACATGCTAGTAAAGTAATGCTCAAAATTCTCCAAGCCAGGCTTCAGCAGTACATGAACCGTGAACTTCCTGATGTTCAAGCTGGTTTTAGAAAAGGCAGAGGAACCAGAGATCAAATTGCCAACATCCACTGGATCATCGAAAAAGCAAGACAGTTCCAGAAAAACATCTATTTCTGCTTTATTGACTATGCCAAAGCCTTTGACTGTGTGGATCACAATAAACTGTGGAAAATTCTGAAAGAGATGGGAATACCAGACCACCTGATCTGCCTTTTGAGAAATTGATATGCAGATCAGGAAGCAACAGTTAGAACTGGTCATGGAACAACAGACTGATTTCATACAGGAAAAGGAGTACGTCAAGGCTGTATATTGTCACCCTGCTTATTTAACTTCTATGCAGAGTACATCATGAGAAATACTGGACTGGAAGAAACACAAGCTGGAATAAAGATTGCTGGGAGAAATATCAATAACCTCAGATATGCAGATGACACCACCCTTATGGCAGAAAGTGAAGAGGAACTAAAAAGCCTCTTAATGAAAGTGAAAGTGGAGAGTGAAAAAGTTAGCTTAAAGCTCAACATTCAGAAAATGAAGATCATGGCATCTGGTCCCATCACTTCTTGGGAAATAGATGGGGAAACAGTGGAAACAGTGTCAGAATTTATTTTTTGGGGCTCCAAAATCACTGCAGATGGTGACTGTAGCCATGAAATTGAAAGACGCTTACTCGTTGGAAGGAAAGTTATGACCAACCTAGATAGCATATTCAAAAGCAGAGACATTACTTTGCCAACAAAGGTTCATCTAGTCAAGGCTATGGTTTTTCCTGTGGTCATGTATGGATGTGAGAGTTGGACTGTGAAGAAGGCTGAGTGCCAGAGAATTGATGCTTTTGAACTGTGGTGTTGGAGAAGACTCTTGAGAGCCCCTTGGACTGCAAGGAGATGCAACCAGTCCATTCTGAAGGAGATCAGCCCTGGGATTTCATTGGAAGGAATGATGCTAAAGCTGAAACTCCAGTACTTTGGCCACCTCATGCGAAGATTTGACTCCTCGGAAAAGACTCTGATGCTGGGAGAGATTGGGGGCAGGAGGAGAAGGGGATGACAGAGGATGAGATGGCTGGATGTCATCACTGACTCGATGGACGTGAGTCTGGGTGAACTCCGGGAGTTGGTGATGGACAGGGAGGTCTGGCGTGCTGCGATTCATGGGGTCGCAAAGAGTTGGACACGACTGAGCGACTGAACTGAACTGAACTGATGACCCTCTGATGTTGGTCTTATTAAACTTATAATAAAATCATAATAAAAATATTTTCTTCTACCTAAATTTAAAGCAAAGGTAGAAATATTGAATTAAATATGCCATTTTATTTATCTTTAATTACTTAGAGAAAATATTTTTAGAAAACTATAGATTTGAAAGCCAAACTATAAAGACTTGAAGGGGCTTTATGAAATCAGTGGTGGTATCAGAATTGGGTCATAGTTCAATTTAGTTCAGTTGCTCAGTCATGTCCGAATCTTTGCGACCCCATGAACTGCAGCATGTCAGGCCTCCCTGTCCATCACCAACTCCCGGAGTCCACCCAAACCCATGTCCATTGAGTTGACAATGCCATCTAACCATCTCATCCTCTGTGGCCCTCTTCTCCTCTTGCCTTCAATCTTTCCCAGCATCAGGGTCTTTTCAAATGAATCAGCTCTTCGAATCTGGTGGCTAAAGTATTGGAGTTTCAGCTTCAATATTAGTCCTTCCAATGAACACCCAGGACTGATCTCCTTTAGTTGGAGATCCAACTGGTTGGATCTCCTTGCAGTCCAAGGGACTCTCAAGGGTCTTCTCCAACACCATAGTTCAAAAGCATCAACTCTTTGGTGCTCAATTTTCTTAATAGTCCAACTCACACATCCATACATGACCACTGGAAAAACCATAGCCTTGACTAGATGGACCTTTGTCAGCAAAGTAATGTCTCTGCTTTCTAATATGCTGTCTAGGTTGGTCATAACTTTCCTTTCAAGCAGTAAGTGTCTTTTAATTTCATGGCTGCAGTCACCATGATTGGTGACTTTTAAAATCATGGCTGTAGTGATTTTGGTGCCCCCCAAAATAAAGTCTGACACTGTTTCGCCATCAATTTGCCATGAAGTGATGGGACTGGATAACATGATCTTCGTTTTCTGAATGTTGAACTTTAAGCCAAATTTTTCACTCTCCTCTTTCACTTTCATCAAAAGGCTCTTTAGTTCTTTCTTCACTTTCTGCCCTAAGGGTGGTGTCATCTGCATATATGAAGCTATTGATATTTCTCCCGGCAATCTTGATTCCAGCTTGTGCTTCCTCCAGCCCAGCGTTGGGTCATAACCAGTTCAAAAAAAGATTGTCAGAGCTAGAAGGTGAGTGCCTCTAAGAAAGCTCACATCAAGGCAGAAGTTTATAAACATCATTAAATTCACCAGTAGGTGAGGCTTTAAATAACTTACTTGTCTGAAATACAATTTGTGCCTGCTAGTATCACTATACAGAGAAGGCAATGGCACCCCACTCCAGTACTCTTGCTTGGAAAATCCCATGGATGGAAGAGCCTAGTAGGCTGCAGTCCATATGGTCCCAAAGAGTCGGACACGACTGAGCAACTTCACTTTCACTTTTCACTTTCATGCATTGGAGAAGGAAATGGCAACCCACTCCAGTGTTCTTGCCTGGAGAATCCCAGGAATTGGGGAGCCTGGTGGGCTGCCGTCTATGGAGTCGCACAGAGTCAGACACGACTGAAGTGACTTAGCAGCAGCAGCAATATCATTATATACATGGTCTAATCAGAACCTAGTGATGTCTTTGTTGTGCCAGTAAAATTATGGATTCATTATGTGTCTAGATGTGGTGATACATTTTAAGGTATACATTCATCACAGCTTTCTAGTATGTAGTACAATATTATTAAATTAATCCCCAGAACTTATCATAACTAGAATTTTGTAATAATTTTAAAACTTCCCCCCATTCCCACTATCAATCACCAATCAATCTACTCTGTGGAATGCATCAGGGAAACCATATGGTCCTACAATTTTTGCTGTTGTTGGAAAGTTTTTAATTACTGATTTACTCTTCACATATTACTTGTCTGTTCAGATTTTCTATTCTTTCATGATTCACTCTTGGTCTGTTGTATGTTTCCAGAAAGTTGTGCATTTTTTTCTAAGATGCTCAATTTGTTAATATATAATTGTTTACAGTAGTATGTTTTGGTCCTTTTTATTTCTGTGATATTTATTTTAATGTCTTCTTTTTCATTTATAATTTTATTTGAGTCCTCTTGTTTTCTTGATTAGTCTAAAGTTTTGTCGATTTTGTTTATCTTTCAAAGACTCAACTCTTAGTTTTTAATTATTTTTCATTGCTTTCCTATTCTTTAACAAGTGTTTTGATTGGTACTTCACCATTATAATATTAGAGAATCTGACTTTTATACTTTGATAGTTACTTTTATGGATGTTTTGCACATTTGTATGTTTCTATAATATTTACTAGAATCATTTAGTTTCAGCTTCCATTTCATTTATCATTTCTTTTAAGATATATCTAGTTATGAAAATGTCAATTTTTGTCTGTGAAAATCTATGCTTCCTTAATTTTTTAAAGATAGCTTTGACAGCATAGCATCCTTCGGAAATAGATTTTTCTTTCATTGTAATGAGTACCTCATTCCAATCTCTCTTGTCCTGCCAAGCTTCTTCTGTTAAATTTGCTTATAATCTCACAGGGACTCTCTTGTATTTGATGAATTACTTTCATCTTGCTACTTTCAAAACTCTCTGTTTGTCTTTGTTGACAACTTAATTTTAATATATCTCACTCTAAATATTTTTGGCTCAAATTATTTTATTTTTCTGGGCTTTGTGAATTTGGATGTGCATTTTCCTCCACAACCTTTTGGAAGCTTTTGTCATTACTGTTTAATAGATTTTCTGTTTCTTTCTTTCCTTTTCTCTCAGGAGTTTCATAATGCATGCATTATTTCCTTCAGTCCTATACCATACATTCTGTAGGCTTTCAGGTCTAGGATTTCTGTTTGTGGGGGGTTTTGTTTCTTTGTTGTTTTGTTTTTGATTGGGTCTATTTATTGAATTTCTCATTTGGTTCTTGCAATGTTTTCCTAATTTCATTTAGCTGTCTGTGTTCTTGCAGTTTGCTGAGATTGCTTAAAAGGATTATTGTGAATTCTTTGTTAGGCATTTCACAGATCCTCATGTCCTCAAGGTCACTTATTGGAAGTTTATTAGTGTTTTTTTGGTAATGTATTTTTTTGTTTTACTTGATTCTTTACAATCTCTGTATCTTTGTGTTGGTACCTGTGCAATTGAGTAAGTCTTCTAGACATCACATTTTCTTCTTCGGGGAAAGACTTTTACCTGTCATTTCAGCTTTTGATACTAGATGTTAGCTGGTAGTATCCATAGGCAAGTAAAGCTTACTTTTGGAGTCCTAGTTGGTCAAGGCCACTTCCCACGCTCTGAGATGAAGGAAAGTGTCACTGGCTGGGCTCTGTGGTTGGGTGAGCCTGCTGGCTATGTTGCATATTCTAACGGGGCAACTCTCTGGTTTCACACTCAGATGGGGCTACAAGCTAAGCTGTTAATTACTTCTGGTTAGGTGGGATCATAGACTGTTGGTGTTCCCTGGAAAGGTGGTACAATTGGTCTGCAATTGGACAGAGCCACAGTCTGTGCTCTGCAGTTATTCCTGGTTGTTGGGACCTCAGGCTGTGCTCAAATGGATGGTGCCTTGGCTGAACTCCATGTACAGGAAAGACATGGGCTGTGCTTCATGGTCAAGACAGGTCCTTATGTTGTGCTCTGCAATCAGTCAGGGCATCTGGCTGTGCCTAATTTGGACAGAGCTGTAGGCTGAAATTTCCAGTCAAGTAAGTCATTGGCTCTGCCTCAGTGTTGGTCGTTGGACTTGTTGCTCAAAGTTGCTGGTCAGGCTGTCTTATTAAGTGGGACTTTTCTAGCTGTGCCCCACAGTTGGCTGAATCTGGAGACCTGTGGCTCTCAGGTGGTCTGTGTCACTGGTTGGGCTTTCCTGTTGGGTAGAGCCTCAGGCTAGACTCCACAAGTGGACAGGGTCACAGTTGGGCTCCTTGCCTGGATAAGACTTCAGGCTGTGTTCAGGAATTAGGCAGGACCATAGGTGAGCTGTGCTGCTGGATAAGGTTGTAGGCTGGGCTTTGTGGTTGGGTGCTGCTGTAGGCTGGCTCAAAGGCTACTTGGGGTCATTGTTCAGACTACTTGGTACATATGTCTAAAGGTTATGTGCTCAACAGTTGGGCAGAGCTACTGGCTTAACTCCCTGCCTAGACAGGCCATAGGGATGTTCTCTGCAGCTGCTGGTCATCTATGGCCCAGTTTCCATCTGCAGTGGAACTGGAGCCTATGCTTAGCAATTGGGTGACACTGCTAATTTGCCCCCCTGCTTGAGTAAGGCCACAGAGTAGTCTCCATGACCAGTATGGCCTGTTGACTAGGAAATCAAATCAGACAGAACTACCAACCAATCTTTTTGGCTTTATAGGTCCACTGGATCAGCTCTGAAGATGAGCAGAGCCACAGCTGGAATCTCTGTGAGGGTGACACTGCAAGAAGGAATGAGATTCACTGAAATATGAGTGCTGGTTGCTGTAAACTCTGTCCTTCTCCACTCCCCCAGTATTTTCTGTTTCTCTCAATGATCCAGGTGAAGTAAGACCTGTGTGGGCCTCTTGGGAAATGTTCTCCTATGCTGAAGAAGTAGATATCCACCTTGGGTTCTCTTTTTTCCCATTGGTGAAGCTGTAGGTCTCATGGGCCTGCTTGGTACAGCACCATGCCATTCTGGGGGAGATGTGATGAGATCATTGAAGAAATTTTCCTCTTGCACTTCTATTGAGGTCCTTCTCAGTCTTTGTGGTTAAGGGCAGTGCTTCAGACTTATCCTCAGATTCTGAGATTTTCACAGTGGTGTCTTATCTGTGGTTGTTGCTAGTTGGTTTTGTGAGTAGAACTGAAGTCAGGAATAACCTATGTCACCATCTTGATAATGTCACTCCTCCACTGATTATTTTCTAAGCTTGAGGCCATAGAATGATTTAAAGAACATAGCTAGAACTATGGTTCCTAAGTTTAGGCTAATAAAGCTTTTTTAAGATGCTATATTGATTCTCAAAGATTATTAGATTTTTAGGACCAGTAATTATATCCTTTTTCCCTGCTTACCAGTACATCTCTATATCAAATTTTCTTCTAAGGTCAGTTTCATTTATTTCTCCTTTGAACCTCAAATTCTGACTGATATCTGTTATTTTTCAGGATCAAAATGATCATATGCATTTTGCTGTACTATAACCTTAAGGGATGTCTGTGAAGAAACAAATTAAAATTTTCTGCTCATCAAATCCCCAGGATAAAATGAATTGCTTTAATGGATTCTCTGGAAAGGGAAGGCAACGGAGACAATTTATTTGTATTCACTTTAACCTCTTTTGGCTGTTGACACTGGAACTGGCTAATGGTAAACTATTAAGAACTATTAAATTCTCATTAGTGATGCCCCTGGATCAGAGCCATGTGGTACAGGACATCACTTAATAGTAAATGTTAAAGTATATTTATGAAAAGAAGAGAAAGGCATATCTGCATTATTCAGCAGAAAAAAACAGAAGAGTAGAATTGAATTGGTTATCAAAACCAGGTCAGAGGCTAATTATGATTTCAGTTCCATGTAACTTTACCTTCTCACTTCTTGACTTACTAATTGTTTCTGGCAATGTCATGGCTGGAAGAATAAAGTGATTTCAGAAATATGAGCAGCTCAGAATCATTATTAACCTCAGGCTGTCTACACAATTAATAATTCAATGTAATTTTATCTATACTACTTTTCAGAATGCCTTGTTACAAGATAAGGTAATATTAATTTGATTTCCAGGGGGCAATCTCTAAACAATAATACAACTCATATATCAATTAATTTATTCTTAGTTTTGAGGTCTCTATGCTTGCTGCAATGTGGCATGCCAATTATTAGTGATTTAAATTTGAAAGAATTCTTATGTATTATTGACATATTAAGGTGCAGTAAAACAAGCACAGCAACACAACTGGCATGTGATGGCATTAAAAATATCTATAAAATATGTGTAAAAAGCAAATCTAAATTTTATTAGCTCTCCTTTCTTAAGTACTCACCTAGAAGCCATTCATTGGACTGTTTTAAGCAAATTAAATATATTACTTTTGGAAATTGAAATTTGTTTTTATGTTTGCTTTAGATTATTCATTATTTTCTCCAAATTTAGAATATTCTGTCTATCTGATTTGTGAGGAAAAAATAATTAACATGCAACTTTGAAGAGCAAAAAGAAATGATGCTGAAAGGCAGAACTTAAAACTAGGAACAAGGCAAATTCCAGAATTTAAATTTATACAAAACAGTGCTTTATGGAAAAACTGAAATTTAGGTAACTTAATGTCTTATTTAGAGTTTGTGTTACTGTGTGACCATGTGCAGATCATAGTGCCTGGCTTTATTAATGTCCTTGTCTGTAATGTACAGTTAATGACTTCTACTTATTTAAATCATTGAATTATAGTGAAAATGTAAAACCCATGTATAATATTATATTGCAAAGACTCCAACTTTGTTGTTAATGGCGAATTAAAATGCCATTAACACTGGAGGGGCTTCCCAGGTAGCCCAGTGGTAAAGAATCCACCTGACAGTGCAGGAAACACAAGAGACACACCCTTCCCTGGGTCAGGAAGATACCCTGGACTAGGAAATGGCAACCCACTCCAATATTCTTACCTAGAAAATTCCATGGACAGAGGAGCCTAGCAGGCCACAGCCCATGGGGTAGCAAAGAGTTGGGTACAACTCAGTGATTGAGCACACACATGCAAGCACACAACAGTGTGAGAATGATTCACTGTCAGATTTTCTGTTTTTTCATCTGCAAAATGTTGTGAGAGTTAAGTATGTAAAGCAACTGGCAAGCAGCTAAATTCTTACTATACAAGATTTTGTAGGAAGATTGGTAACCTATATAAGTACCTTTTCCCATTAAAATTGAGACAAGGACAATGTTATGCAAATGACAATGATATACAGGTTTGTATGAAATCATAATTTTGATTTGTATGTTCAATCAAACTGTTAAGACAAATTAAAGTCCATGATGAAAGATTATTTTTGTCATTTAGCAATTTGTCAGTTTTCATGTTTATTAATAAATTTCATACAATAAGTATCTGTTGTACACTGAAAATTCATTATAATTTTTTTTCACAGAAAGTTTTAGTATTCCCAAGTAAAAATTTATTTCCTGTCATATAGAGCAAAAATATTAATAACAATATTGGATTTCTGTTACTTATAAAAATTTGTTTGATACTTCCAAATAGATCTTTTGAATGTCTTTGAATCCTGAGTATTAAGCCCTCTAACCCAGCCTGGTTTTGAAGCTGAATCAAGAAGTGAATGGAGTTTGGAAAGATAGTGATAATTTAGCAACATGACAATTAAAAAGGGGATGGAATATTTTCTTTAAAGATAAAAGAGAGATCTCTAGCAGCAGGGAGGCAGTGTAAAAAGTGAAAGTTCACACATGAAGTTCATTGAAGGTTGAAGGTTAACTGAGAATGTATGCCCATATGGTTTACTACTATATACACATGATGCTAGATGTGGTGGAGATAAAATGCATGACATTCCTCATAAAGCTGTCTATGTTATAAGTTATAGAATCACATATTTGGAGGAGACATTATTGCTTATTTGCTTTAACTTGTGTGCAATTTCACATCTCATAGACACAATTTACAAAGTTTTCCTTGAATAAAATGAGGATTTCTGTATCCATATTTATTTAGATGTGTCTGATTTATATCTTATTTTCACTTGAATAAAAGTATAAGTGACTTAGACTACACATCTGTTAGTTCAATTTAAATTGGCAGATTACAAGGGCAGGAGGCTTGTAGGCAGCCTGGTAGCTGACTGCTTAGCAAGAGCAAAATGAATGGTTGTCAACCTTGATTCTGCTCATAACAAAACAAACAAACATGTAAATAGAACAATAATAATAAAAACAAGATAGATTCTGTAGCAACATATTTCTCTTTGGTTTATGTCCACTTAACTACCACACAATTGCACTCAACTCACACGCTAGCAAAGTAATACTCAAAATTCTCCAAGCCTGGCTTCAGTTCAGCTGGCTTCAGTTCAGCTTCGTGAACTTCCTGATGTTCAAGTTGGATTTAGAAAAGCCAGAGGAACCAGAGATCAAATTGCCAACATCTGCTGGATCATGGAAAAAGCAAGAGAGTTCCAGAAAAACATCTATTTCTGCTTTATTGACTATGCCAAAGCCTTTGACTGTGTGGATCACAATAAATTATGGAAAATTCTGGAAGAGATGGGAATAACAGACCACCTGACCTGCCTCTTGAGAAATTTGTATGAAGGTCAGGAAGCAACAGTTAGAACTGGACATGGAACAACAGACTGGTTCCAAATAGGAAAAGGAGTACGTCAAGGTTGTATATTGTCACCCTGTTTATTTAACTTATATTCAGAGTACATCATGAGAAATGCTGGACTGGAAGAAACACAAGCTGGAATCAAGATTGCCGGGAGAAATATCAATAACCTCAGATATGCAGATGACACCACCCTTATGGCAGAAAGTGAAGAGGAACTAAAAAGCCTCTTGATGAAAATGAAAGTGGAGAGTGAAAAAGTTAGCTTAAAGCTCAACATTCAGAAAACGAAGATCATGGCATCCGGTCCCATCACTTCTTGGGAAATAGATGGGGAAACAGTGGAAACATTGTTAGACTTTATTTTTCTGGGCTCCAAAATCACTGCAGATGGTGACTGCAGCCATGAAATTAAGATGCTTACTCCTTGGAAGGAAAGTTATGACCAAACTACATAGCATATTCAAAAGCAGAGACATTACTTTGCCAACAAAGGTCCATCTAGTCAAGGCTATGGTTTTTCCTGTGGTCATGTATGGATGTGAGAGTTGGACTGTGAAGAAGGCTGAGCACTGAAAAATTGATGCTTTTGAACTGTAGTGTTGGAGAAGACTCTTGAGAGCCCCTTGGACTGCAAGGAGATCCAACCAGTCCATTCTGAAGGAGATCAGCCCTGGGATTTCTTTGGAAGGAATGATGCTAAAGCTGAAACTCCAGTACTTTGGCCACCTCATGCGAAGAGTTGACTCATTGGAAAAGACTCTGATGCTGGGAGGGATTGGGGGCAGGAGGAGAAGGGGACGACAGAGGATGAGATGGCTGGATGGCATCACTGACTCGTTGGACGTGAGTCTGGGTGAACTCCGGGAGTTGGTGATGGACAGGGAGGCCTGGTGTGCTGCGATTCATGGGGTCGCAAAGAGTCGGACACGACTGAGTGACTGATCTGATCTAAATATTTAGTTGCTTTTGGGAAACAACAGCAACAACAACTCTCTAGAACACACAGGGTATTTATGGTGACCAGATCTAGAAGAACAGAAAACATTTGTCTCAAAAGAACTTATGAAATTTCTACGTGGTGGAAATTTTTATCCAAAACTGGAAGTGACAACTGACAGATTTTATTCTATTATTTGCTACAATGAAAAAGAATACATTTTGTCTGCTGGCATATACTTTGCCAAAGGAACAATGCTACTGCTGCTGCTAAGTCTCTTCAGTCATGTCCGACTCTGTGCCACCCCATAGACGGCAGCCCACCAGGCTCCCCTGTCCCTGGGATTCTCCAGGCAAGAATACTGGAGTGGATTGCCATTTCCTTCTCCAATGCATGAAAGTGAAAAGTGAAAGTTAAGTCACTCAGTTGTATCTTCCAAAAGGATTATTGTTTCTTTTTATTAATTTAATAATTTAAAAGCTGCTTTGTATCCATTTAAACATTACAAAAAGCAACACAATACATTTGAAATTACAAATTTATATGCTTTGATAGGATATAATGAAATCACTTTTCTCATATTGAGGTAGGTATCGGGTATTATTCTGCCTTATCACGAGTTAACTTGTATTTTGTGCTGACTGAAACAACCAATTTATGGACTATCAAACATACATTGTAGATCTGATTTAATCATTAAGGAAAATGATGTGTTGTCCAGAAGTAAAGAAATGTGCATGCTAAAAATAAAGATTAAATCCCTCTTTCCTGAGGCACTGATGCTAATACTCCTTTGACATATCTTCCTCCCAAGTGCCAAGGCCATACTGACTCGCTGTGTACATGCTGGTCCACTTTTTTCTGAAACCTTGAATACATATTTCCCTGATTTGCTTAATGCTCTTTGTTCTAAGACACAAGGCTGCGCTGAAAATCATGCCCTTCTGAAGCAGATCCATCCTCAGTTGGATAAAGCAGATAATCCATCTGCCTTATCCTTCTCAGCACTTCTTCAATCACTAAACCTATGCCTGGGTTGGTTAATAGGGAACTGAGTACCCATTCTGTGTTAGTTTTCATTCTAATGATAATACAAGATTTTTCTATTCAAACATGACCTATCTAGGCTTACTTAGGGCCCTCTGCTCTCTAAAAATAAGGGAAGAATAGGGCCTTTTTCTTATTGGTCATTCCCTAGCCACTTTCAATGATATAAATTTGCCAGGAGACTGTAGCATACAAGGAGATTTCCTTGAGTTTAGAAATGAGATTTTTAGCATGTGATGACAAAGAAACTGGCAATTCATTTTCTGAGTTAATAGAGATTGTATGTGAATTTGTTACTCATTAAATTTTAAAAATAGATATTTCACATTAAAATTGACAAATTTTAAACAAGAAAAAAAATATCTTAGATGAGTTTTTAGGAGCTACAGACTACTTCATTTCTGTAATAATATCACAGTTATATTTAATTAATTTTGCGTGGTCGGCCATTTGTTTTAACCCTGGGTATGCCAGAAAGTACAAACAAAATTGATGGATAATAAATGAAGACTTTTTAAATATTTCAAGCTGTAGTGTTTATTGTAAATGAAATTGTTACAAAATAGATTAGGTTGACATTTTAACTGAAATTTTGTATTATATGTGTATCAACAATAAGACATATATATATATCCCAAGGAAAAAATATAGCTGCTGATTTTAGATGAATTAAAATCTCCTTGACAACTATACTGAACTGGCAAATTTGATTTATGACACAAAACAGAAGTCTATTAAGTATATCAGTTATAGTTTTGCTATTGTTTGATTGCTTTCCCCAAAACTGGTCATCCCTAAAATGCTTTTTCATCAAGGTTCTGTTTAATATTTACACAAATTTTATATTTAATAAATGTGTGTATGTGGGATATATGAATGCATGGAGACATATCCATATATAAGTATATATTATCTACCTATCTAATGCAACCACCAGAGAAATAACTTTATCATCTTTAGTAGTTTTGGACTGTTGATTTCAACAATAAAGAGCACAGGTGTTATAGTTTTTCCTGTGTGATCACTTATGAGGTGAAATGTCTGCATGTGTAATCACTGTGGTTCAGCAATTTTGTTTAGTTTTATTCATGAAAAGTGAAAGAAATTCACTCAGTTGTCTCTGACTCTTTGTGACCCCATGGACTGTAGTCTGCCAGGCTGCTCTGTCCAAGCACCTCTCCAGGCAAGAATTTTAGAATGAGTTGCCATTCCCTTCTCCAGGGTATCTTCCTGAACCAGGGATCCAACCAAGGTCTCCTACATAACAGGCAGATTCTTTACTAACTAAGCCAAGTTTTATTCATAGTAGCCACAATTGATTGATCACATACAACTCCATAATTATTAACTCTTTAGACTACCCTGAAATCTTTCTGTCTGGGATAACTTGATACTCAAGTATCTCTTCTACTTTATGTAGCAATATATTCTCAACCAAATCAAAATTAGTAATTTTTCAAAGTAGGAACAAGATTCATCTTGAGGGAACAATAGGTTTTTCTTGTAAACCAATCTAAAATACTTGAAATATAAAATATGTATGTATAGTTTAAAAATTATGTTTTATCTATTGTTGCAAAACAACCATGTACGATCCTGAAATGCAATAGTTTAAAAACATCTTGTTGTTTTTCTGTAATAAGTTTTTTACTAAATAAGCTCAGATGGTTCTTTCCTGGGATGTCATATGTGATTGTAGTCAGATAGTCATCAGGACTGGAGCTATCTGGAGACTCAACCGGATCAGATATCCAAGATAGCTTATTCACATGGATGACCATTGATGCTAGCTATCAACTAAGAGCTCAACTGTGGATGCTGACAGTTTTCTACAAACATCATCCCTCCATATTCCTTAGGCTATTTAGGCATTGAATTTTAAGACTGAGTAACTCAAGAGGCAGTAAATGGAGACTGCAAGTCTCTTCAGACTTGGAAATAGAAATTTTATTCATTGTTTCCACCATTATCTATTGGTCAAAGCAGATAGAGAACCTGCTCACATTCAGGGGGAGGCAATATTATCATCACTTCTCCACAGCAGACATTGAAAACCTTGTGGCCAATTTCACATACATGCTTAAGTATGAAAATGAGGAAAGGTCTTATCAATTTTTTCCGGTTTCACTCCTTTAACTTAATCAAACAACTTATTTTGGCAACTTAATTTGTGCAACTTGAAAATTTTTTTCACAAAAGAAATAATTTTTTATAAGAGACTTCAGTTCAGTCACTCAGTATTGTCTGACTCTTTGCAATCCCATGGAATGCAGCACAACAGGCTTCCCTGTCCGTCACCAACTCCCAGAGTCCACCCAAACCCATGTCCGTTGAGTCAATGATGCCATCCAACCATCTCACCCTCTGTTGTCCCCTTCTCCTGCGTTCAATTCTTGCCAGCATCAGGGGATTTTCTAGTGAGTCAGTTCTTCTAATCAGGTAGCTAAATTATTAGAGTTTCAGCTTCAGCATGAGTCCTTCCAATGAATATTCAGGACTGATTTCCTTTATACAGCCTTGGTGTACCCTTTTCTTATTTGGAAAGACTCTGTTGTTCCATGCCAGTTCTAACTGTTGCTTCCTGATCTGGATATACATTTCTTAAAAGGCAGGTCAGGTGGTCTGGTATTCCCATCTCTTTCAGAATTTTCCAGAGTTTACTGTGATCCACATAGTCAAGGGCTTTGGCATAGTCAATAAAGCAGAAATAGATGTTTTCCTGGAACTCTCTTGCTTTTTCCATGATCCAGCAGATGTTGGCAATTTGATTTCTGGTTCCTTTGCCTTTTCTAAAGCCAGCTTGAACATCTGGAAGTTCACGGCTCACGTACTGCTGAAGCCTGGCTTGGAGAATTTTGAGCATTACTTTACTAGCATGTGAGATGAGTGCAATTGTGCGGTACTTTGAGCATTCTTTGGCATTGCCTTTCTTTGGAATTGAAATGAAAACTGACCTTTTCCAGTCCTGTGCCCACTTCTGAGTTTTCCAAATTTGCTGGCATATTGAGTGCAGAACTTTCACAGCATCATCTTTCAGGATTTGAAAAAGCTCAACTGGAATTCCATCACCTCCACTAGCTTTGTTCGTAGTGATGCTTTCTAAGGCCCACTTAACTTCACAGTCCAGGATGTCTGGCTCTAGGTCAGTGGTCACACCATCGTGATTGTCTCTGTCATGAAGATCTTTTTTGTACAGTTCTTCTGTGTATTCTTAATACCTCTTCTTAATATCTTCTGCTTCAGTTAAGTCCATACCATTTCTGTCCTTTATTGAGCCCATCTTTGCATGAAATGTTCTCTTGGTATCTCTAATTTTCTTGAAGAGATTTCTAGTCTTTCCCATTCTGTTGTTTTCCTCTATTTCTTTGCATTGACCGCTGAGGAAGGGTTTCTTATCTCTTCTTGCTATTGTTTGGAACTCTGCATTCATATGCTTATATCTTTTCCTTTCTCCTTTGCTTTTCACTTCTCTTCTTTTCACAGCTATTTGTAAGGCCTCCTCTGACAGCCATTTTGCTTTTCTGCGTTTCTTTTCCATGGGGATGGTCTTGATCCCTGTATCCTGTACAATGTCACGAACCTCTGTCCATAGTTCATCAGGTACTCTGTCTATCAGATCTAGCCCCTTAAATCTATTTCTCACTCCCACTGTATTATCAGAAGGGATTTGATTTAGGTCATACCTGAATGGTCTAATGTTTTCCCCCACTTTCTTCAATTTAAGTCTGAATTTGGCATTAAGGAGCTCATGATCTGAGCCACAGTCAGCCCCCGGTCTTGTTTTTGCTGACTGTGTAGAGCTTCTCCATCTTTGGCTGCAAAGAATATACTCAGTCTGATTTCGGTTTTGACCATCTGGTGATGTCCATGTGTAGGCTTCTCTTGTATTGTTGGAAGAGGGTGTTTGCTATGACCAGTGTGTTCTCTTGGCAAAACTCTATTAGCCTTTGCCCTGCTTCATTCCGTACTCCAATTTGCCTGTTACTACAGGTGTTTCTTGACTTCCTACTTTTGCATTCCAGTCCCTTATAATGAAAAGGACATCTTTTTTGGGTGTTAGTTATAAAAGGTCTTGTAGATCTTCATAGAACCATTCAACTTCAGCTTCTTCCACATTACTGGTTGGGGCATAGGCTTGGATCACCGTGACATTGAATGGTTTGCCTTGGAAATGAACAGAGATCATTCTGTCATTTTTGAGATTGCATCCAAGTACTGCATTTTGGACTCCTTTGTTGACCATGATGGCTACTCCATTTCTTCTAAGGCATTCCTGCCCGTAGTAGTAGATATAATGGTCATCTGAGTTTTAATTATAAATCTAAAATCTAAATCTAATCATCAATTTGTGATGTAAATTAAACTGCAAAAGATTTTGAGATGTTTCAATCATGTTAGTATAAATATATTGCTTTAGGACTTTCTGGTAGGTATTTATAGATTAATAATTTATAAAGAACTTTCAAGCTAAGAACTCTGGTGATATTTAATTATTTTGTCTTTTTGGTTTTATGACAAAAAGCCAAAGTGACTTTTTTTTTTTTTTTTGACACAGTTTAATATTCTTTTTCAGTAAAAATGAAAATTTTCAGTTTTTCTTCTAAATTTAAAAGTTATCATGTGAAATATTCATAGATTAGTAGTTCTGAAGGGTAATGGTTTGAGAGTGAGCCAAGATTAAAATCAGGGATGTCCCTATTGGTCCATTGGTTGAGAACCCATCTTCCAATGAAGGAGCCATGGGTTTGATTCCTGGTCAGGAAACTAAGATCCCATATGTTGTAAGGCAACTAAGCCTGCACACTGCAACTACTGAGCCTGTGCACCACAATGAAAGATTTTGCATCCTGCAAGGAACATTCTCTGTGCAGTAACTAACATTCAATGCAGGCAAAATATAAAATAAATAAATATTTTTAAAAGAGCAAAATCAAATTAAAAACACTAATATTTCAGATGACTTCTGAGAATCAGCACTTTTTTCCCCTCTCATTTTGACATTTGTTTATTATTGTCTTCTAATTACATTTCTTTCTGACCACTATCATTTTACTCCCTTAAATGTCCATCTTCTTCATTGATGCAATAGTTGAAACATATCATTATGATATAAATGCTTGCATAATGAATATTATAATAGGTTATTTTACCACAAAAGGTTGGTAAGAAATTATTGAAATATTATTTTACATTTTCCCAAAGATGATAATTTACAGAGGTATGATGATTTATCTTTTCATTTTTTAAATTGAATTATAATTAACTTACAATATTTAATACATTATGAAATGATTAGCACAAAATATCTAATTACCATCTTTTGACATACAAAGTGATTATAATACTATTGAGTATGTTTCATATGTTGTATATTGCATCCCATGATTCCTTCATTTTGTAACTGGAAGTTTATACTTAATCTCCCTCAATACTCATTCATTCCTGCTCATTTTTCCACTCTGGCAACCACCAGTTGTTTTTGTTTTTGTTTTCTCAGTATCCATGTCTCTGTTTCTATTTTGTTGTGTTTGTTCTTTTTTTTTTTTTTTTTTTAGGATTCCACATATAAGTGAAAGGCAGTGTTTTTCTCTCTTTCTGACTTATTTCCTTTAGCATAAAACACTGTAAGTCCATCCACATTGTCACAAATGGCAATATTTACTGTTTTAATGGCTGATCACATTTGAAATGTATCACATTTTCATCTATTTGTCTGTCAATAAGCAATTAGGTTGCTTCCATGTCTTGGCTATTGAAAATAGTGATTCAATGAACATAGGAGTGCATATATCTTTTCATATTCTTGATTTTGTTTTTTCCCAGATAAATACCTGAGTGGAATTGCTGAGTTCTTAATTTTTAATTTTGTGGGGGGAAATCTTCAAACTGTTTTCTATAGTGCCTGCATCAATAGGGCACAGGGTTTCCCTTTCTTCATATCCTCACCCAAAGTTTTTATTGAAATGTTTCAGAATTTATTTACTTTTAATTGAAGGATAATTGTTTTACATTATCACATTGGTTTCTACCAAACATCACCATGAAACAGCCATAGGTTTACCCATGTCTCCTCCCACTTAAATATCTCTCCCACCTCCCTCCCCATCCTACCCCTCTAAGTTGTTACCAAGCCCTGCTTTGAGTTCTCTGAGTCATACAGCAAATTACCATTGACTATCTATTTTAAACATGGTAATGCATATTTCCATGTTATTCTTTTCATATTTCCCACCCACACATTCTTCCTTGCCTTCAGCCATGTCTATCAGTTTGTTCTCAATGTCTGTGTCCCCACTGCTGCTGCACAAATAAGTTTATCAGTACCATCTTTCTAGATTCCATATATATGCGTTAGCATGTGATAATTGATTTTTTCTTTCTGACTTACTTCACTCTGTATAATAGGCTCTAGGTTTATCTACCTCATTATGACTGACCCAAATGTGTCCCTTTTAAAGGGTGAGAATTATTCCATTGTATATATGTACCACAGCTTCTTTATCCGTTATTCTGTGGATGGACATCAAGGTTGCTTCCATGTCCTAGCTATTATAAATAGAGCTGCAATGAATATTGGATTGTGCTGTGCTGTGCTTAGTCATTCATTCATGCCCGACTCTTTGCAACTCCATGGACTGTAGCCCACCAGGCCCCTCTGTCCATGGAGATTCTCCAAGCAAGAATACTGGAGTGGGTTGCCATGACCTCCTCCATGGGAACATTGGGTTACATGTGAATTTTTCAATTTTTATTTTCTCAAAGTATATTCCTAGTAGTTGGACTGCTGGGTCTTGTGGTGGTTTTATTCCTAGTTTTTTAAGGAATCTCCATACTGTTCTCCATAGTGGCTGTATAAATTTGCATTCCCACAAACAGTGCAAGAAGATTCCCTTTTCTCCACACCCTCTGCAGCATTTATTGTTTGTAGATTTTTTGATGATGGCCATTCTGACCAGTGTAATGTGATATTTCATTGTAGTTTTGATTTGCGTTTCTCTAATAATGAGCCACAAAGAGTCAGACATGACTGAGCGACTGAACTGAACTGAACTGAATAATGAGCCATGCTGAGCATCTTTTTGCGTATTAATTAGCCATTTGTATGTCTTCTCTGGAGAAATGTCGTTTAGGTCTTTTGCCCATTTTTTGATTGAGCTGTTTGTTTTTTGGTATGACTTTATGAGCTGCATATATGTGTGTATGTGTGTATATATATATATAGCTTGTATATTTTTGAAATTAATTCTTTGTCAGTTGTTTCAGTTGCTATTATTTTTCCCCATTCTGAGGGTTGTCTTTTTACCTTGTTTAGAGTTTCCTTTGCTATGGAAAATCTTTTAAATTTAATTAGGTCACATTTATTTATTTTTGTTTTTCTTTCCATTACATTAGGAGGTGGGTCATAGAGGATCTTGCTCTGATTTATGTCATAGAGTGTTCTGCCTATATTTTCCCCTAGGAGCTTTATAGTTTTGGGTCTTACATTTAGGTCTTTATCCCATTTTGAGTTTATCTCTGAGTATGTTGTTAGGAAGTATTCTAATATCATTCTTATACACAAAGCTGTCCAGTTTTCCCAGCACCACATATTGAAGAGACTGTATTTGCCCCATTGTATGTACTTGCCTCATTTAACAAAAATAAGCTATCCAGAAGTGCATGGGTTTATCTCTGAACTTTCTATCTTGTTCCATTGGCCTATATTTCTGTTTTTGTGCCAGTACCATACAGTCCTGGTGATTTTGTCTTTGTAATATAGTCTGAAGTCAGGAAGGTTGATCCCTCTAGCTCCCTTTCTCAAGATTTATTTGGTGATATGGAGTATTTTGTGTTTCTGTATGAATTGTGAGTTTTTTTGTTCTAGTTCTGTGAAAAATGCCATTGTAATTTGATAGTTTGCATTGAAACGTAGATTACATTTGGTAGTAATCTGATCTTAGGGGGAATGTTTTCAATTTTTCACCATTGAGAATAGTGCTTGCTGTGGATTTATCATATATGGCCTTTATTATATTGAGGAAGGCCTTCCTGTGCCATGGTGTCATGGGCTCCCTGAATGGCCTCATTTTTCAAAGCACTTTGCTCTGTCTTCTGGGGACAAGTTCTCTGTTTCAGAATGGACCCATCGTTGAACTCCTGATTATTGGCTGTTGCATGAATGAGTCTGATGTTTCCACAGGAGTTGCCAATGGTCTGCTTCATGAAGCACGCCTTGGGACTGACTTCGTGTCCCTTCAGCTCTCCAGTCTGTTTTCCCTGAAGCTCTCCTGCTGTTCTGTGAGTGGAAAGAGCAGTGTCAGGCACAGACCGGCATGGTTGTCAGCCCAGAGACTCCTCCTCCCATCCCAGAACGTCCTCAGAATGCCACTGGCTAGCAATCCCCAGCCAGACCAGCACTTTGTTCAGCATCTCAGGGTTAATCGCTATTGGTCTGAGCTGCAACTTTGGGAACCTGGAGAGGAATACATCCCAGAGAAGTGAAAAACCGCCTCTGGGGAGATTTTGATCAGTTTCAATTTCAGTGCTTGTAATTGGATTGTTCATAATTTTTATTTCTTCCTGGTTCAGTCTGGGAAGATTGAACTTTTCTAAGAATCTTCCAAGTTGTCCATTTTATTGGCATACTGTTGTTCATATAGTCTCCTATGATCTTTTGTATTCCTGCATTGTATATTGAAACCTCTCCTGTTTCACTTCTAATTTCATGGATTTGTAGCCTTTTTTTTTTTTTTTCCCTTGATGAGGCTGACTAATGGTTTGTCAATTTTATCTCCTCAGATTTAAACCAGATTTTAGTTTTATTAATCATTACTTTTTTTTCATGTCTTTTTCATTTATTTCTCTGCTGATGTTTATGACTTCCTTCCTTCTACTAATTTTTTTTTCTTCTTTTTCCAATTGTTTTAGGTGTAAATTTCAGTTGTCTATTCAATGTCTTTCTGGTTTCTTGAGATAGTACTGTATTGCTATAATCTTCCCTCATAGAACTGCTTTTGCTGCATTCCATAGGTTTTGAGTTGTCTTGTTTCATTGTCATATGTTTCTAGGAATATTTTGATTTCCTTTTTGATGTCTTCAGTATCTTGTTCATTATTTAGAAACTTATTGTTCAATCTCCAAGTGTTTCTTTTCTTTTTCTTTTTTTTTTTTTTTTTTACAGTTTTTGTTTGTTTGTTTGTTTGTTTTTCCCCTGAAATTGATATCTAGTCTCATAGCATTGTGGTCAGAAAAGATGTTTGATATGATTTCATTTTTTTTTAATTCCCTGAAGTTTGATTTGTTATGCAAAATATGGTTTATCCTGGAGAACGTTCTATGTGAACTTTAGAAGAAAGTGTATTCTTTTGCATTTTCATGGAAAGTTCTGAAGATAACAATTAAGTCCATTTTTCCTAATGTTTCATGTAAGGTTTGTGTTTCCTCATTGATTTTCTGTTTTGTTGATCTGTCCATTAGATGTAAGTGGGTTGTTAAAGTGCCTACTATTATTGTTTTGCTGTCAATTTCTCATTTTATGTCTGTTAGTGTTTGCCTTAGGCATTGAGGTGCTCCTATGTTGGGTGCATAGATATTTACAATTGTTATGTCTTTTTATTGGATTTATCCTTTGATCATTATGTAGTGTCCTTATTTATCTCTTGTAATATTCTTTAAGATATATTTAGTCTGAAATAAGAATTGCCACTCCAGCTTTCTACTGATTTTCATTTGCATGGAATATCTTTTTCTATCCTTTAACTTTCAGTCTGAACATGTCTTTAGGCCTGAAGTGGGTCTCTTGTATACAGCATGTGTATGAGTCTTGCTTTTGTATCCATTCAGCCAGTCCATGTCTTTTGGTTGGAATATTTAATCTATTTACATTTAAAGTAGTAATTGATATATATGTTCCTATTGGCATTTTCTTAATTTTTCTTCTTGTTTGTTTTTTGTTTGTTTTGGCAGGTCTTTCCACTGTTCAACTGAGAGAGTCATTTCCTAGGCAGGTTGATAAGAAGTCCAGGGGTCCCCAAGGAGAGAGGGGTCTAAAATTCTCAAGGAGGAAGAAAGGACAAACTATTTTCCACTCTACCTTCCTTTGGATTATATAACAATAATGTATCCTGCTTGAGGACAGTCTCTGGAAAAAACCTTCTGGCTAATCCTGTTATCTTAAAATGTAAATTATGGGAGTAGGTTTAATGAGGTCTTTACAACCTCCAGATATTTTTTTGATTCATTGTAATAACTAATCTCAGAAAACTAGCCAATCTGATCACATGGACCACAGCCTTGTCTAACTCAATGAAACTAAGCCATGCCATGTGCGGCCACCCAAGACAGACGGGTCACGGTGGAGTGTTCTGACAGAATGTGGTCCACTGGAGAAAGGAATGGCAAACCAATTCAGTATTCTTGGCTTAAGAACCCCAAGAACAGTAGGAAAAGAAAAAATGATGGGATACTGAAAGGGAAACTCCCCAGGTCGGTAGGCGCCGAATATGCTTCAATAGATCTGTGGAGAAATAACTCCAGAAAGAATGAAAGGATGGAGCCAAAGCAAAAACAATGCCCAGTTATGGATGTGACTGGTGATAGAAGCAAGGCCCAAGGCTGTGAAGAGCAATATTGCATAGGAACCTGGAATGTTAGGTCCATGAATCAAGGCAAGTTGGAAGTGATCAAACAAGAGATGGCAAGAGTGAACGTTGACATTCTAGAAATCAGGGAACTAAAATGGACTGGAATGGGTGAATTTCACTCAGATGACCATTATATCTACTACTGTGGGCAAGAAACCCTAGGATGAAAAGGAGGAGCCATCACGGTCAACAAAAGAGTCCAGAATGCTGTATTTGGATGCAATCTCAAAAATGACGGAATGATCTCTGTTTGTTTCCAAGGCAAACAATTCAATATCATGGTGATCCAAGCCTATGCCCCAACCAGTAACACTGAAGAAGCTGAAGTTGAACAGTTCTATGAAGACCTCCAAGACCTTTTAGAACACCCCAAAAAAGATGTCCTTTTCATTTTAGGGGACTGGAATGCAAAAGTAGGAAGTCAAGGAACACCTGGAGTAACAGGCAAATTTAGCCTTGGGGTACAAAATGAAGCAGGGCAAAGGCTAATAGAGTTTTGCCAAGAGAACACACTGGTCATAGCAAACACCCTCTTCCAACAACACAAGAGAAGACTCTACACATGGACATCACCAGATGGTCAAAACCGAAATCAGATTGAGTATATTCTTTGCAGCCAAAAATGGAGAAGCTCTATACAGTCAGCAAAAACAAGACTGGGAGGAGACTGTGGCTCAGATCACAAACTCCTTATTGCCAAATTCAGACTTAAATTGAAGAAAGTAGGGAAAACCACTAGACCATTCAAATATGACCTACAGCAAATTCCTTATGATTATAGAGTAGAAGTGAGAAATAGATTTAAGGGACTAGATCTGATAGACAGAGTGCCTGATGAACTATGGACAGAAAGTTCATGACATTGTACAGGAGACAGGGATCAAGACCATCCCCATGGAAAAGAAATGCAAAAAAGCAAAACGGCTGTCAGAGGAGACCTTACAAATAACTGAAAAGAAGAGAAATGAAAAGCAAAGGAGAAAGGGAAAATATAAGCATCTCAATGCAGAGTTTCAAAGAATAGCAAGGAGAGATAAGAAAGCCTTCCTCAGCGATCAATGCAAAGAAATAGAGGAAAACAACAGAATGGGAAAGACTAGAAATCTCTTCAAGAAAATTAGAGATACCAAGAGAACATTTCATGCAAAGATGGGCTCAAGAAAGGAAAAAATGGTATGGACCTAACAGAAGCAGATGATATTAAGAAGAGGTGGCAAGAATACACAGAAGAATTGTACAAAAAAGATCTTCATGACCCAGATAATCACGATGGTGTGATCACTGACCTAGAGCCAGACATCCTGGAATGTGAAGTCAAGTGGGCCAGAGGAAGCATCACCATGAATAAAGCTAGAGGAGGTGACGGAAATCCAGTGGAGCTATTTCAAATCCTGAAAGATGATGCTGTGAAAGTGCTGCACTCAGTATGCCAGCAAATTTGGAAAACTCAGAAGTGGGCACAGGATGGGAAAAGGTCAGTTTTCATTCCAATTCCAAAGAAAAGCAATGCCAAAGAATGCTGAAACTACCACACAATTGCACTCATCTCACACGCTAGTAAAGTAATGCTCAAAATTCTCCAAGCCAGGCTTCAGCAGTACGTGAGCCGTGAACTTCCAGATGTTCTAGCTGGTTTTAGAAAAGGCAGAGGAATCAGAGATCAAATTGCCAACATCTGCTGGATCATCAAAAAAGCAAGACAGTTCCAGAAAAACATCTATTTCTGCTTTATTGACTATGCCAAAGCCTTTAATTGTGTGATCGCAATAAACTGTGGAAAATTCTGAAAGAGAGGGGAATATTAGACCATCTGACCTGTCTCTTGAGAAACCTATAGGCAGGTCAGGAAGCAACAGTTAGAATGGGACATAAAACAACAGACTGGTTCCAAATAGGAAAAGGAGTACATCAAGGCTGTATATTGTCACCCTGCTTATTCAACTTCTATGCAAAGTACATCATGAGAAATGCTGGACTGGAAGAAGCACAAGCTGGAATCAAGATTGCTAGGAGAAATATCAGTAACCTCAGATATGCAGATGACACCACTCTCATGGCAGAAAGTGAAGAGGAAGTAAAAAGCCTCTTGATAAAAGGGAAAGAGGAGAGTGAAAACGTTGGCTTAAAGCTCAACATTCAGAAAACGAAGATCATGGCATCTTGTCCCATCTCTTCATGGGAAATTGATGGAGAAACAGTGTCAGACTTTGTTTTTGGGGGGCTCCAAAATCACTGCAGATGGTGATTGCAGCCATGAAATTAAAAGACACTTACTCTTTGGAAGGAAAGTTATGACCAACCTAGATAGCATATTCAAAAACAGAGACATGGCTTTGCCAACAAAGGTCCATCTAGTCAAGGCTATGGTTTTTCCAGTGGTCATATATGGATATGAGAGTTGGACTGTGTAGAAAAAGCTGAGTGCCAAAGAATTGATTATTTTGAACTGTGGTGTTGGAGAAGAGTCTTGAGAATCCCTTGGACTGCAAGGAGATCTAACCAGTCCATCCTAAAGGAGATCGGCCCTGGGTGTTCACTGGAAGGACTGATGCTGAGGCTGAAACTCCAATGCTTTGGCCACCTCATGTGAAGAGTTGAGTCATTGGAAAAGACTCTGATGCTGGGAGGGATTGGGGGCAGGAGGAGAAGGGGGCGACAGAGGATGAGATGGCTGGATGGCATCACCGACTCCATGCACGAGAGTTTGGGTGAACTCCGGGAGTTGGTGATGGATAGGGAGGCCTGACATGCTGCTATTCATGGGGTCGCAAAGAGTCGGACACGACTGAGTAGTGACCTGAACTGATAAACCTGGTTAGTATTGCTGAACTCTTTAGCTTTTGCTTTTATGTATAATTATTTATCTCTTTTATATCTTAGTGATAATCTTGTAGAGCAGAATATTCTTGTTAAGGGTATTGTCATTTTAGCTCTGGAATACACTGCACTATTCCTTTCCTGCAACATTTCTATTGAAAAGTCAGTTGAGAGCCTCAGTCAGTTCAGCTCAGTCACTCAGTCATGTCCGAGTCTTTGTGACCCCATGAAATGTAGCATGCCACGCTTCCCTGTCCATCACCAACACCCTTAGCTTGCTCAAACTGATGTCCATTGAGTCAGTGATGCCATCCAACCATCTCATCCTCTGTCCTCCCCTTCTCCTGCTTTCAATTTTTCCCAGCATCAGGATCTTTTCCAATGGGTCATTTCTTAGGATCAGGTGGCCAAAGTATTAGAGTTTCAGCTTCAGCATGTCTTTCCAATGAATATTCAGGACTGATTTCCTTTAGGATTGACCGGTTGGATCTCCTTGCAATCCAAGGGACTCTCAAAAGTCTTCTCCAACACTACAGTTCAAAAGTATCATTTCTTCAGTGCTCAGCTTTCTTTATAGTCCAATTCACATCCTTACATGACTACTTTAAAAACCATGGCTTTGACTAGATGGATCTTTGTTGGTAAAGTAATGTCTCTGCTTTTTAAAATGCTGTCTAGGTTGGTCGTAGCTTTTCTTCCAAGGAGCAAACATTTTTTAATTTCATGGCTGCAGTCATCATCTGCAGTGATTTTGGAGACCCCAAATCCCTGAACCATCAGTAGTGATTTTTGGATAGTCTCAGGATAGTTCGTTTGTAGATAACTAGTTGCTTTTATGGGAGAAGGAAATGGAAATCCACTCCAGTGTTCTTGCCTGGAGAATCCCAGGGATGAAGGAGCCTGGTGGGCTGCGGTCCATGGGGTAGCACAGGGTCGGACACAACTGAAACAACTTAGCAGCAGCAGTTGCTTTTTTTGTTGTTGTTGCTTTTAATATTCAGTCTTTATCTTTAATCTTTGCTGCTTTGTCAATTGTCTCAGTGTGGACCTCTTTGGGTCATTTCCTGCTTGGAACTCTGTGAATCTTGGCCCTGGATAATTGCTTCTTTTTCCAGTTTAGTGAATTGGAAAATCTTAGCTATTCTTTCTTCAAAAGAAGTCTCTATTCTTTCCTACCTTTCTGTTCCTTCTGGGACTCATATAATCTTACTTGCTTGATATTGTTCAGAGATCTGTTTGTAAATTCTTTTCTTTTTTCTTTTTTTCCATTTAGCTTAGATGACTTCCATTATTGTCTTCTAATTCCTTAACCTATTCCTCTGTGTCATTTGTTCTTTTGATGATTACTTCTAGTGTATTTTTTTTTTCACTTATATTCTTCAGTTCTGTTTGGTTCATTTTTATATTTTCAAACTGTTTGTAAAGCTTCTTATTGTGTTTAGCTATTCTTATCTTGATTTCATTAAACATCTTGATTAGTACCTTGAACTCTTTATTAGGTAGACTGCTTATCTCCACTTCACTTAGTTCTTCTAAGGTTTTGTCTTGTTTTTTTATTTGAAATGTATTACCTTCTTGCTCTATTTTGTCTAATTTTCTATGTTTATTTTTATATATTAGGTAGGATTGTTACGTGTCTCAATCTTCAAAAGTGACTTTAAATAGGTGACAACCTATAGTACCCATAAGCACACTGTCACTAGAGCTATATGCTGTACAGGTGCACCCTATGTGGCCTGTGAGAGTCCTTTTGCTTTAATGGATTAGACTAATGTGGTGTGCTAGGAGGAAGGGCTGGCCTCCAGCCTTATTGTCTGCCAGAACCTCTGTCTTGTGGTCGCTGCTGGCTTTCTAGTCAACAGAGCTGGATTCTGGGCCAGAAGACTATTAGGACCTAGGTGGCACATTGCCAGCACACTGATGTGTGGTGCCATGTCCCCACATAGCTTCCTGGGGCCTGTGGTTTCTGGGGTTGATGCTGGCCCACTGGTGGTCAATTAAGCCTCAACCACTAATAGGCTAGAGGGAGGAATCCAAAATGTTGCTTTCCAGTACCTGTGACCTCATGGTAGAATAAGCTCCCCAAAATGACTCATACTAGCAAGTCGGTCCCCAGAGGGAGTTCCAGATGTCTTCTGCCTTTCTGAGAAGTTTTTCTAGATCACCAAGTAGGTATGACTCAGACTTTTTAAAAGTCACTGCCTCTGTGCTGGGACATAGAACATGTGAGATTTTGTGCATACCTTTTAAGAGTGGAGTCTCTGTTTCCTATGACCCTCCAGATCTTCTGTATGCAGTTCCCACTAGACATCAAAGCCAGGCATTTTGAGGGCTCATCTTCCTGGTGCAGGAACCCTGAGCTAAGTAGCCCAATGTGGGATCTAGACACCTCTCTCCTTGGAAACATACTTTCTAATGGTGATTATCTTTGTTTTTGAGTCACCTACCCAGAGGTTTCATCCTGACTACACCATATCTCCACCCCCTTTACCCATTTTCACTGTAGTTTCTTCTTTATATCTTAGTTATGGAAAAAAAAATTCTGCTGTACTTCAGGTCATTGTTATAGATAGTTGTTATATAAATAATTTTAACTTGGGTGTGCCTGTGAAAGAATATGAGCTTAGGGTTTTTCTTCTGTAATATCTTGTCAACACATTTCATGATAAATCTTTCATAAACATATATAGCTATATATTTCTATGAAAAATTACAGTAGATATAAAAAAGTGTTGGTATATATATGTATATATCAAAAGTTTCCTTTTAGACATTAAATCGATCAAAAAAACCATATAAAATGAAGTAGCTAAAATCTTATGTTTCTGCAAGAACCCATACTTCTTTTATATTAACCTTATATTAACAAATATGTAATATTTGTAGCACTATATGTAGCAAATTAGATGGTGTTTTTCAACTGACCTCACATTATACAACGAATGACATAGTATTTAAGTTCAGAGAAGGCAATGGCACACCACTCCAGTACTCTTGCCTGGAAAATCCCACGGACGGAGGAGCCTGGTAGGCTGCGGTCCATGGGGTCACTAAGAGTTGGACACGACTGAATGACTTCACTTTCCCGTTTCATTTTCATGCATTGGAGAAGGCAGTGGTGACCCACTCCAGAATTCTTGCCTGTAGAATCCCAGGGATGGGGGAGCCTGGTGGGCTGCCGGCTATGGGGTCACACAGAGTCGGCCACGACTGAAGTGACTTAGCAGCAGCAGTATTTAAGTTAATATTAAGATTTCCTTTTGGAAATTTTCCTGATGTGATAATGATTAGAATCTGTGGGTCAAATCTAAAGATAGTGTTTAAAGAAAAACACATGCTAATTCTAGGCTGCCATATTATTTTTATAGTGTTGTTATTTTTTTCTACTTTACTCTCATGGCATATAAATGATGGTTTCATCTCAAAATAATATCTTTTAGTACTAGAATGGATTCTTAGGTTTCCTTTAGAATAAACCCTATTCTTGGCATATTTAAATTATAATTATTAAAAAAAAGTACATGTAATCTATTTTCTTAGTGAATTTTACAAATGAAGCCTTCAAACATCTGTTTGGAGCTTTATCATCTCAAGCTATGTTTTCTTTTTTTTCCCAAGATATTATTTTAATTTCCTAACTTAGGTGCCAATATTTTGCCATTGAGATATCATATTGTCATATCATTTGAGGAAAATAGTATTTCTCTTTGTAGAAAAAGAGTGAGTCCTAAAAACATAGGAGATTCTGCTGCTCAGTTAGTAAGCCAGTTGTGTTTGCCTCATTGCAACACCATAAAGTGTAACATGACAGCTCCTCAGTCCATGGGATTTTACAGCCAAGAATACTAAAGGGGGTTGTCTTTCCATTTTTCAGAGGATCTACCAGACCCAGAGATTGAATCCCCATCTCTTGGATCTCCTGCACTGGCAGGTGGATTATTTACCACTAGCACCACCTAAAACATTATCATAGATTATCAAATTTATTGTGGAAAAAAAAAGAATTAAAATTTCAAAAACTGTGGAAATTCAAAAAATTTACCCTACTTATAAGCTATCAAATTAGCTGCCATAATTTCTTGACTGGTGATAGAACACACAAGATTCCTCATTCGGAATAAAGGACAGTTTATTGCTAAAAGAAATAACAGAAGACAGAATATTAACATTTTTTAAATTATTTTCTAGGACTCCAATTTATATTGTTGTTCAGTCACCAAGTCATGTCTAACTCTTTGTGACCACATGGACTGCAGCATGCCAGACTTTTCTGTCCATCATTATCTTCCAGAGTTTGCTCAGACTCATGTCTACTGAGTTGGTGATGCCTTCATCTAACCATCCAATCATCTGCTACCCACTTCTCCTTCAGCCCCCAAACTTTCCCAGCAACAGGGTCTTTTCCTGTGAATGTGTTCTTCACATCAGGTGGCAAAAGGATTGGAGCTTCAGCTTCAGCATCAGTCCTTCCAAAGTATATTCATGGTTGTTTTCCTTTAGAATTGACTGGTTTGATTTTCTTGCTGTCCAAGGGACTCTCAAGACTCTTCTCTAGCACCACAACTTGAAAGCACAACAGTTCTTCAACACTCAGCATTCTTTATGGTCCAATCCTCACATCTATAAATGACTACTGGAAAAAACATAGCTTTGACTACACAGAAATTTGTTGGTAAAGTGATATCTCTGCTTTTTAATATGCTGTCTAGGTTTGTCATAGCTTTTCTTCCAAGGAGCAAGAATCTTTTAATTGTGTGGCTTCAGTTCCATAAAGAAACATTAAGAGAGTCAGTGGACAAATGCATACACAGTACTTGCATTATTGGAGAAGAACACAGAAATTAGGGTGCTGGGGTCCAGCCCTGGTGGATCCAGGGAATTCGAAGCGGGGACGGCGTCGGCGAAAATCAGGAAACAACTGCTTAATTCAACGTTAATTAAGGATATAAAGAGTAATAGAATAAGGATAGCTCAGTGAGGGAATTCAGTGGAGAAAAGAGGCTGAATAATTCAGCCAGGTGAGAGAAAGAATGACATGGGGAGACCAAGTTCCGGTGAACAAGGCCCGCACTTTATTTTCCAAAGTAGTTTTTATACCTTAAGTTATGCATAGAGGATAATGGGGGAAGGGGTAGAGTCATGCAGCAAGCCAGGCTTTCTTCCTGCAAACTTATCATATGCAAAAGTTTAGGTGATTTGCATCATCTTCTGGCCCAGAGGCCTGTTAACATTTTAAGACCCTTTCTTCAGAAAACTTATTTTTCTCTAAAGGTGACTAGTCA
Organism: Bos grunniens; assembly: GCF_055505025.1. NCBI lineage: Eukaryota > Metazoa > Chordata > Mammalia > Artiodactyla > Bovidae > Bos > Bos grunniens. The sequence continues at coordinate 871,657 of NC_141176.1, read as the reverse complement.
GGCGCCACCCTCCAAAAGCATTAAAGTTGCATTCCTATAGGGCAAAGGTGTGGTGGGCTATAACAAGAAAAAGAATTAACTTAAGGGTCCCAGGTTACAAACATTAAAGCTACTACTTACACCAATTATATTAATCAATACACTGCCAGAGACACAGCAGGTAAGGGATATGGAAACTTAGCAGCAAACATTGGCCCAACAAGTGAAAAACCCTTCACCAATACAATTTCTAATCAATCTTTTAACTGCTCAAAGGAATCTGTATTTAGACAGTTTAGAACATTTCATGCCTCTCACAGTTGGGAGGCTCTGAGCAATCACATGTGGCCAGAAAAACCTATTCAGGCAGGCTAGAGGACTTCCAAAGGAGTTTGTAGGTTGAAACACTATCACACCCAGGAATTTTATTAACTGGAGCTATAAGTTAACTCTTTTTTTCAGAGAGAGGTAGTGGGGGACAGCCCCCTGTAAAGTCAGAGGTGTAGGTGAAAGCACAAAGCAGAAAGTAGGCAGACTCTGGTTTTGGGGGTAGATGCTCGAGAATTTCCAGGGGGACTCCTGAGGCTCGATCCCGCCTTTGCATATGCCGAACCTCCTTCCTCATGACCTTTGTCATGGGTGGAGCTCCTCACGCTGGCTCCCGCCAGTGATAGAATTCTAGTTGAGCTATTCCAGATCCTGAAAGATGATGCTGTGGAAAGTGCTGCACTCAATATGCAATGTGCACCCTATATGCAATATGCCAGCTCCCGGCATTAGGGGTCCAAAATATGCCCATTCTTTGCCCTGGGAGGAAACATTATCTTTATTACACTGAACAATAAGCATATGTTACCTTTGTTTTTGTTGATTTTGTTCAGTTACTCAGTTGCGTCAAACTCTTTGCGACCCCATGGACTGCAGCACGTCAGGCTTCCCTATATTTCACTATCTCCCAGCGTTTGCTCAAACTCATGTCTAGTGAGTTGATGATAACATCCAATCATCTCATCCTATGATACCCACTTCTCCTCCTGCCCTCAATCTTTCTTAAAATCAGGGTATTTTCCAATGAGTAGACTCTTCACATAAGGTGGCCAAAGTATTGAAGTTTTAGCTTCAGAATCAGTCCTTCCAGTAAATATGAAGAGTTGATTTCCTTTAGCTTTGACTGGTCTCTTTCTTTCCAAGGGACTCTCAAGAGTCTTCTCCAGCACCACAATTTGAAAGCCTCAGTTCTTCGGTGCTCTGCCTTCTTTCTGGTCCAACCCTCAAATCCCTACATGACTACTGGAAAGTCCATAGTTTTGACTATACAAGTGATGCCTCTGCTTTTTAAGATGCTGTCTAGTTTTGTCAAAGCTTTTCTTCTAGTGAGCAGGCATCTTTTAATTTTATGGTGACAGTCACCATCTGATGTGATTTTTTTTTAAATTTTATTTTATTTTTAAACTTTACAAATTGTATTAGTTTTGCCAAATATCAAAATGAATCCACCACAGGTTTTGAAATCGAGGAAAATAAAGACTGTCAGTGTTCCCATTTTTTCCCCCATCTATTTGCCATGAAGTAATGAGACTACATGACATGATCTTCATTTTTTGAATGTTGAATTTTAAGCCAGATTTTTCACTCTCTTCTTTCATCTTCATTAAAAGGCTCTTAAGTTCCTCCTTGCTTTCTGTCATTAGGGTGGTGTCATCTGCATATCTGAGGTTATTGATATTTCTCCCAAAAATCTTGATTCTAGCTTGAGCTTCATCCAGCCCAGTATTTTGCATGATGTTCTCTGCATATAAGTTAAATAAGCAGGGTGACAATATACAGCCTTGACATACTCCTTTCCCTATTTTGAACCAGTTCATTTGTTTCATACCTGGTTCTAACTGTTGCTTCTTGACCTGCACAAAGGTTTCTCAAGGGGCAGATAGTTCAGTTCAGTTCAGTTCAGTCACTCAGCCATGTCCGACTCTTTGAGACCCCATGAATCACAGCACGCCAGGCCGCCCTGTCCATTACCAACTCTCGGAGTTCAGTCAGACTCACGTCCATCAAGTCAGTGATGCCACCAGCCATCTTATCCTCTGTCATCCCCTTCTCCTCCTGCTCCCAAACCCTCCCAGCATTAGAGTCTTTTCCAATGAGTCCACTCTTCGCATGAGGTGGCCCAAGTACTGGAGTTTCAGCTTTAGCATCATTTCTTCCTAAGAAATCCCAGGGCTGATCTCCTTCAGAATGGACTGGTTGGATCTTCTTCTCCTTCAGAAGACTCTCAAGAGTCTTCTCCAACACCACAGTTCAAAAGCATCAATTCTTCGGTGTTCAGCTTTCTTCACAGTCCAACTCTTACATCCATACATGACCACAGGAGAAACAATAGCCCTGACTAGATGGACTTTTGTTGGAAAAGTAATGTTGCTGCTTTTGAATATGCTATCCAGGTTGGTCATAACTTTCCTTCCACGGAGTGTCTTTTAACTTCATAGCTGCAATCACCAACTGCAGTGATTTTGGAGCCCCCCAAAATAAAGTCTGACACTGTTTCCACTGTTTCCCCATCTATTTCCCATGGATTAATGGGACCGGATGCCATGATCTTCGTTTTCTGAATGTTGAGCTTTAAGCTAACTTTTTCACTTTCCACTTTCACTTTCATCAAGAGGCTTTTTAGTTCCTCTTCACTTCCTGCCATAAGGATGGTGTCATCTGCGTATCTGAGGTTATTCATATTTTTCCTGGCAATCTTGATTCCAGCTTGTGCTTCTTCCAGTCCAGCGTTTCTTGAGATGTACTCTGCAGATAAGTTAAATAAGCAGGGTGACAATATACAGCCTTGACGAACTCCTTTTCCTATTTGGAACTAGTCTGTTGTTCAATGTCCAGTTCTAACTGTTGCTTCCTGATCTGCATATCAATTTCTCAAGAGGCAGGTCAGGTGGTCTGATATTCCCATCTCTTTCAGAATTTTTCACAGTTTATTGTCATCCACACAGTCAAAGGCTTTGGCATAGTCAATAAAGCCGATATAGATGTTTTTCTGGAATCTCTTGCTTTTTCCATGATCCAGCGGATGTTGGCAATTTGATGTCTGGTTCCTCTTCCTTTTCTAAAACCAGCTTGAACATCAGGAAGTTCATGGTTCACATATTGCTGAAGCTTGGCTTGGCGAATTTTGAGCATTACTTTACTAGCATGTGAGATGAGTGCAATTGTGTGGTAGTTTGAGCATTCTTTGGCATTGCCTTTCTTTGGGATTGGAATGAAAACTGACCTTTTCCAGTCCTGTGGCCACTGCTGGGTTTTCCAAATTTGCTGGCATATTGAGTGCAACACTTTCACAGCATCATCTTTCAGGATTTGAAATAGTTCAACTCGAATTCTATCACCTCCACTAGCTTTGTTTGTAGTGATGCTTTCTATGGCCCACTTGACTTCACATTCCAGGATGTCTGGCTCTAGGTCAGTGATCACACCATCATTATTATCTGGGTCATGAAGATCTTTTTTGTACAGTTCTTCTGGGTATTCTTGCTACCTCTTCTTAATATCTTTTGCTTCTGTTAGGTCCATACCATTTATGTCCTTTATCGAGCCCATTTTTGCATGAAATGTTCCCTTGGTATCTCTAATTTTCTTGAAGAGATCTCTAGCCTTCCCATTCTGTTGTTTTCCTCTATTACTTTGCATTGATCACGGAGGGTTTCTTATCTCTTCTTGCTATTGTTTGGAACTCTGCATTCAGATGCTTATATCTTTCCTTTTCTCCTTTGCTTTTTGCTTCTCTTCTTTTCACAGCTATTTGTAAGGCCTCCCCAGACAGCCATTTTGCTTTTTTGCATTTCTTTTCCATGGGGATGGTCTTGATCCCTGTCTCCTGTACAATGTCACAAACCTCCTTCCATAGTTCATCAGGCACTCTATCTATCAGATCTAGGCCCTTAAATCTATTTCTCACTTCCACTGTATAATCATAAGGGATTTGATTTAGGTCATACCTGAATGGTCTAGTGCTTTTCCTTACTTTCTTCAATTTAAGTCTGAATTTGCCAATAAGGAGTTTATGATCTGAGTCACAGTCAGCTCCTGGTCTTATTTTGGTTGACTGTATAGAACTTCTCCATCTTTGGCTGCAAAGAATATAATCAGTCTGATTTTGGTGTTGACCATCTGGTGATGTCCATGTATAGAGTCTTCTCTTGTGTTGTTGGAAGAGGGTATTTACTATGACCAGTGCATTTTCTTGGCAAAACTCTATTATTCTTTGCCCTTCTTCATTCCATATTCCAAGGCCAAATTTGCCTGTTACTCCAGGGGTTTCTTGACTTCCTACTTTCTTGAAAAACAGTCTTTATTTCCATCTCTTTGAGAATTTTCCACAGTGTTTGAGATCCATAGAGTTGAAGGCTTTAGTGTAGTCAATAATGCAGAAGTAGATGTTTTTTTTTCTGGAATTCTCTTGCTTTCTCTATAATGCAATCAATGTTGGTAATTTGATTTCTGGTTCCTCTGCCTTTTCTAAATCCAGCTTATACATCTGAAAATTCTAAGTTCATGTGTTGTTGAAGAAGCCTATCTTAAAGGATTTTGAGCATTGCCTTGCTAGCATGTGAAATGAATGCAATTATGCAGTAGTGTGAACATTTTTGGCATTGCCCTTATTTCAGATTGGAATGAGAACTGACTTTTCCAGTCCTGGTGCACACCAGGACCCAGGGAAAGGAGCAGTGAACCCCATAATAGACTAAGCCAGACCTGCCCGTTATTATTTGAGGGTCTCTTGTGGAGGCACAGATCAGCAGGAGGCATAGTCTCTGTGACAGGGGCTCTTGCAGCAACAGTCCTGAAAAGTGTGCAGTGTGACACAAGTCCTCATGGAGGAGGTTGCTATTAGCCCCACTATAGAGCTGCCAGGTGTGTGATCCACAAACTGGAGAACAATTGTACCTAGGAAGTTCTTGCACTCATGCAAAAGTTTTAGGCCCCACAACAAACTTCCCAACCTGGGGATCCAGTAAAGGCACTGAGAGTCTCCAGGGTACCTGGCTTTGAAGGTCAGTCAGCAGGATTTGATTACAGAACTTTCACAGGACTTGTGCACACCAGAACCCAGGAGGAAAGAACAGTGACCCCAAAAGAGAGTGAGCCAGACTTGCCTGTGAGTGCTTGGGAGTCTCCGGTGGAGGTGTGTGTTTATAGTGACCTGCCACGGGGTCAGGGATGCAGACAGCAGCAGTCCTGGGAGATGTGGCATGCTGGTATAAGTCCTTTTGGAGGTGGTCACCATTGTCTCCTCCATAGTTTGGCCTCAGGTCAAGCTACAGGGAGGGAACACAGTCCCACCCATCTGCAGAAAATTGGATTAAAGATTTACTGAGCACAGCCTTGCCCACCAGAGCAAGACCCAGTTTCTCCTACAGTTTCTCCCATCAGGAAGGTTGCACAAGCCTCTTATTCTCATCCATCAGAGGCCAGACAGAATGAAAACCATAATCACAGAAAACTAACCAAAATGATCACATGGATCACAGATTTGTGTAACTTAATGAAACTATGAGTCATGCCACGTAGGCCCCCCAAGACAGATGTCATGGTGGAGAATTCCGACGAAACCTGGTCCACTGAAGAAGGCAATGGCAAACCACTTAACCATTCTTGCCTTGAGAACCCCATGAACAGTATGAAAAGACAAATATTATGACACCTTCATTCTGGAGGGACATCATCTCATCTTCCAAGGTTTAAGTCACTCCTGTCTCTCATGCTCTTTGCCAAGAGCATCACTTTTGCCACATTATCCTTGAAAAGATAATGTGGATCAAAGAATAGTCAGTGCCTTACTCTCTGAGACTAGTGGAAATACATGAAGCCCATGGAAAAATTGTTTCTCAACATTAAAATGTGCAATATAATTTCTCTAAAATAAATGTAAGATATAAATAAATATCAGTGGCATAACATAGTGAGCATTCATTCACAATGCCTAAATTGAAAGTCAAATTGGGTAGGGATTCTGAGAACTTATTGATACAGTATATTAAAATGGTAAGGGTTTAGAAAAATATAGCCTTTTAGGCTTTTTCCACAGAATCTAAAAATGAATAAATGGTGGTTATTAGAAATTTATACTATGCATTATGGTGTTACCAAAAAGTTATATTCTTTGAAATGGCTTATAATTTCTATGGGAAGACATAAAGTTCATGAATGAAGCAAACTTAAAAAAAAAAAAAAAAAAAACTTACTAAGGTATATATATTGAAATACTGGAATATAGACATATAATTAACATGCTATTGATTTAACTTATAAACCATTTTAAGATGTATTGCCTCACTTTGCATTCATGCTTCCTTTGTACTATGATATTTTCTTGATTTTACAACTTAAATCTTCTATCATCTCTACAATAACCATGGATTTTATATTTGATGGCATGTTAGAAACAAAATAGCAGTATTTTCTGAGGGATGCAGATAATAGTGGCGCATTTTTCATCATTAGAAATATATCATTTCCATTTGGAAAAGGAAGTAAAGCTCAAAAAAATTTTTTTTTCTCAAGGTAACACTACCAAAACATGCTAAACATAATTTGAACTGAGGTCATTTTATTCTCACACTTTTTAATCTAAGAAGAAGTGCTTTCTGCCTCATAGTTTAACTCTTCACACTAAGTCATTTTTGATGGCATTGATAGTTTCAGAAGAAATAATATTTGCTCAGATTAATTTACTGCCAAACAGATCTTTTGTTTCAGTTCAGTGAAATACTCTTCAAAGAGTTACAAGATTAAATACAAAACAGCTAATAGGAAAATGAAATAATACTATCTTTTTGCCTGTGATCATTAGAATTTTCTCTTTTTCAGCTTATAGGTCTTTTTTGTTTTAGTAACATAGAGACTTTGTCATAACTATTTAAAATATTTTCTAATTCTTAGTTTGCATTTTAGTTTTGTCTTCTCTCTTTTATTGTAAACAATATAGTCTCTATTTCAAGCATGAAACTGTACATTCATAAATTTTTGCATAATAGTTTCTATATTATGTTCTTTTTCATATCTGTAGTTGGCTTTTATTTTAATTATTGATGTTGACATTTTTATTTATTATTTATTTGCTTATTTCTTCATTCTAATTAAGTTTTTATGATTTTTTTTCACAATTATTAGATGATTTGTGTATCTGGATAAGTTGGATAGATCACAATGGTCTAGTTTTAAAGACTGATGAGGTTACTTGGGCTCACCCAAGGCAAGCTTCACTAAATTCATAAATAAGCATTGTAAATTCTCCAAATATTTGTATATAAAACAAATAAACGTCGGGACACTTGGTGGATGCCACACACTGGTGTGTCTTGCTTCTTCTTCTTGCAGATACTCCAAAAGTTTGACCTTAAATGTGAGTGCCAATAATTAGCCTAATATCAATAATTAGGCTTCAATAATAGCCTAAAGGAAGTGTTTCACTGACATTAGTGCTTTTTACTGGGAATTAGGGCCCAATGCGGAGAAGGCAATGGCATCCCACTCCAGTACTCTTGCCTGGAAAATCCCATGGATGGAGGAGCCTGGTAGGCGGCAGTCCATGGGGTCGCTAAGAGTCGAACACGACTGAGAGACTTCCCTTTCACTTTCAGTTTTCACTTTCATGCACTGGAGAAGGAAATAGCAACCCGCTCCAGTGTTCTTGCCTGAAGAGTCCCAGGGACGGGGGAGACTGGTGGGCTGCCATCTCTGGGGTCACACAGAGTCGGAGACGACTGAAGTGACTTAGCAGTAGCAGGGCACAATGGTAGCTCATATTGCTTGATGTAAAAATATGAAGTTTTTTCCGGTACACATTTATATATTCTAGTTATATTATGCTTGCAAGCTCACTATTTTCATTTTATATCAGATTTCATCTCCACAGACCAATTGTGACCTACCACAGTAGGATGCTGGGTAGAAGTTAATTATAGGTTTGTGCTTAAGAAAAACTCTATAAGTAAAAATAGATAAAAAAAATATTGACCTATTTGGGATTTCCTGGGATTTGATGACTCATAGGAGCACTGGACATGCTATTTGTCTTTGTAGCCTCTCAGGTAACTCCTCTATTTTTGTTCTTCTTTTTTTTTTTTTTTAATAAGCAAAAAGTAATAGAAATTCTCCCTATAATGGTGCCTTGAGAAGTAGGGCTTTTCAATTTTCCTTTCTTCTTTTAGCTTCCTTTCCATTGTATTTATTTATTTATCTAATTGTCACTACCACAAAATCACATCATCTTTTAGACTTTTGAGAACAACTATTCTCAAAAGTAAGCATAATCTTGACTTTTAGGTCAATTGTTTCTTGCAAAGTTTTCTGAAAAGAAAGAGTTTATAGCCTCTTCTTATTCTCAGAGAGGTCTAAATGCTCCTTGCCTTTTTTAGAGTTTAACTAAACATGTGTCTGTAAACAATCTAGTTCAGATTTTCCTGTGTGTGTGTGTGTGTGTGTGTGTGTTTTAAATAGAACATATAGTCATTTAGCATATTTTATTTTTATGTCTGGCTTAATATTCTACTGTGAGATTGTTTCATATTATCAGTATTTTTAAATTCATACATTCACATGAATGATTAATAGTACCTCATGATTTTAATTAGCATACTTGTGAATTATTTTTCATTTCTTTAATCTTTATGTCAGTCAATTTATTGTAAATTGCTACGATGCTTAGTAAAACAAATGAACAGATTCATGTTGATGTATGGCAAAACCAATACAATACTGTAAAGTAATTAACCTCCAATTAAAATAAATAAACTTATATTAAAAAAAGAAAATAAAGGGAAGAAAAAAAAGAGAGAGAGAGAGAAGGAAAAAGGAAAAGAAAGCTGAGACTTCAAGTGACAAATATATGTTTTCATATGTCTAGAGTTGGTTGTGGTTCTCTGCAGGTTCTACACTCTGGGACCTAAGCTGATATAGATGCCCCTTCCCAGACATCACTTGTCTCATGCCAAATCGAAAGGAGAACATGATAAGTACAATCCATGGATTAAACTTTTGCTCAGGTAGCACATGTTACTTTCACTCATATTTCATTGCCCAAAGCCAGTGAATTTGCATGGTGAAGACTTTTATTAATAAAACAAATACTTCTATTAATAAAACACAGAAGATTGTGAAAATTCTGTACAAAAATAAAATCTATCTGGTTCTCTTTTGTAAGTTGTCAGTTGAAAATCACATAGCCATTTTTTCTCTTTAATCAGGTGCTTCCAACCAACTTGTTAGTGCTTTTGCTTTGGTTTTGTTGACCTTCTAGTTTTATTTTAGTTTCTCTGTTTTATAATTCCTCCTTCTATCTTATTATTTATGTATTATATTATTTAATTAAATATGTCCTTCTTACACTGATTTCTCATGATATAGCCTTAAGTCTATTGATTGTTAACATTCTTATTGTTAATATATACATTTAACTGTATATATTTCCCTCTAATTTGAGTTGTACCTGCCTAGTTTTAATATACACTACTTTTCAACATTCATTCAATATTCATTCATTCAATGAATTCATTCATTCAATATTCATTCAAAATACATCTAAAAATTTATGTCAACTTTTTGTTCATTTTTTTTTTTTGAGGCCCATAGACTTTTTTTTTTTAACTTTACAATATTGTATTGGTTTTGCCATATATCAACATGAATCTGCCACAGGTATACACGTGTTCCTCATCCTGTATTCTCCTCCATCCTCCCTCCGTGTACCATCCCTCTGGGTCGTCCCAGTGCACCAGCCCCAAGCATCCAGTATCGTGCATTGAACCTGGACTGGCGACTCGTTTCATATATGATATTATACATGTTTCAATGCCATTCTCCCAAATCATCCCACACTCTCCCTCTCCCACAGAGTCCAAAAGACTGTTCTAGACATCAGTGTCTCTTTTGCTGTCTGGTATACAGGGTTATTGTTACCATCTTTCTAAATTCCATATATATGCGTTAGTATACTGTATTGGTGTTTTTCTTTCTGGCTTACTTCACTCTGTATAATAGGCTCCAGTTTCATCCACCTCATTAGAACTGATTCAAATGTATTCTTTTTAATGGCTGAGTAATACTCCATTGTGTATATGTACCACAGCTTTCTTATTCATTTATCTGCTGATGGACATCTAGGTTGCTTCCATGTCCTCGCTGTTATAAACAGTGCTGTGATGAACATTGGGGTACATGTGTCTCTTTCAATTCTGGTTTCCTCAGTGTGTATGCCCAGCAGTGAGATTGCTGGGCCATAAGGCAGTTCTATTTCCAGTTTTTTCAGGAATCTCCATACTGTTCTCCATAGTGGCTGTACTAGTTTGCATTCCCACCAACAGTGTAAGAGGGTTCCCTTTTCTCCACACCCTCTCCAGCATTTATTGCTTGTAGACTTATGGATTGCAGCCATTCTGACTGGCGTGAAATGGTACCTCATAGTGGTTTTGATTTGCATTTCTCTGATAATGAGTGATGTTGAGCATCTTTTCATGTGTTTGTTAGCCATCTGTATGTCTTCTTTGGAGAAATGTCTATTTAGATTTTTGGCCCATTTTTTGATTGGGTCATTTATTTTTCTGGAATAGAGCTGTAGGAGTTGCTTGTGTATTTTTGAGATTAGTTGTTTGTCCGTTGCTTCATTTGCTATTATTTTCTCCCATTCTGAAGGCTGTCTTTTCACCTTGCTTATAGTTTCCTTTGTTGTGCAGAAGCTTTTAAGTTTAATTAAGTCCCATTTGTTTATTTTTGCTTTTATTTCCAATATTCTTGGAGGTGGGTCATAGAGGATCTTACTGTGATGTATATCGGAGAGTGTTTAGCCTATGTTCTCCTCTAGGAGTTTTATAGCTTCTGGCCTTATGTTTAGATCTTTAATCCATTTTGAGTTTATTTTTGTGTATGGTGTTAGAAAGTGTTCTAGTTTCATTCTTTTACAAGTGGTTGACCAGTTTTCCCAGCACCACTTGTTAAAGAGATTGTCTTTAATCCATTGTATATTCTTGCCTCCTTTGTCAAAGATAAGGTGTCCGTAGGTGCATGGATTTATCTCTGGGCTTTCTATTTTGTTCCATTGATCTATATTTCTGTCTTTGTGCCAGTACCATGCTGTCTTGATGACTGTGGCTTTGTAGTAGAGCCTGAAGTCAGGCAGGTTGATTCCTCCAGTTCCAATCTTCTTTCTCAAGATTGCTTTGGCTTTTCGAGGTTTTTTGTATTTCCATACAAACTGTGCAATTATTTGTTCTAGCTCTGTGAAGAATACCGTTGGTAGCTTGATAGGGATTGCATTGAATCTATAAATTGCTTTGGGTAGTATACTCATTTTCACTATATTGATTCTTCCAATCCAGTGAGTTATCTGATAATTTCCTAACACCCTTTTCTCATTCATTTCTATCTTAATTGTGATAATAGAAATATTTTTTATTATTTATTATCTCTGCAGCTCTATTGCCAAGCATTAGTCCATCACTATAACAAAAGTTCCCAATGTAGAAAGAGGAATAATGCAGTTAGTAGTAGGAGCAATGGCCTGCATGTACTTATTAGGTCAATTTGCTAATATTTATGGTCTAGTCTAATACTTTGCCAACAAAGGTCCCTCTAGTCAAGGCTATGGTTTCTCCAGTGGTCATGGATGGATGTGAGAGCTGGACTGTGAAGAAAGCTGAGAGCAGAAGAACTGATGCTTTTGAACTGTGGTGTTGGAGAAGACTCTTGAGAGTCCCTTGGACTGCATTCTAAAGGAAATCAGTCCTGGGTGTTCATTGGAAGGACTGATGGTGAAGCTAAAACTCCAATACTTTGGCCACCTAATGTGAAGACTTCAATCATTGTAAAAGACTGTGCTGGGAGGGATTGGGGGCAGGAGGAGAAGGGGACAGCAGAAGATGAGATGGCTGGGTGGCATCACCAACTTGATGAACATGAATTTGAGTAAACTCTGGGAGTTGGTGATGGACAGGGAGGCCTGGCTTGCTGCAATTCATGGGGTGGCAAAGAGTCGGGCACGACTGAGTGATTGAACTGAACTGAACTGAACTGAGTCTAATACATCAAGTGGCATGGAAAAACTCAAACTGATTTTACTGAACTACTGTGCCCATCTTTTCCCAACTGGAGGTTAGTTACCTGGGAGCTTGAAATTATCCATGGTTAGAGAATTTATCCTGGAGCAAGGCATGGCAACCCACTCCAGTACCCTTGCCTGGAGAATCCCCACAGACAGAAGAGCCTGGAGGGCTAAATTACATGGAGTTGCAAAGAGTACAACACACCTGACTGACTAAGCACAGGACACAGCAAACTTGCACCATAGAAATCAGTAAATATTACACACTAATCTGGGTTTTTGTAAAATCAGCAAATTTAATCATTCACTAGGCTTGGTAAAAATTAGATGAAAACATGTAATAATGAGATTAATATCAGATCAGATAAGATCAGTCACTCAGTCATGTCCGACTCTTTGCGACCCCATGAATTGCAGGACGCTAGGCCTCCCTGTCCATCACCAACTCCCGGTGTTCACCCAGACTCACGTCCATCGAGTAAGTGATGCCACCCAGCCATCTCATCCTCTGTCGTCCCCCTTTCCTCCTTCCCCCAATCCCTCCCAGCATCAGAGTCTTTTCTGAGGAGTCAACTCTTCGCATGAGGTGGCCAAAGTACTGGAGTTTCAGCTTTAGCATCATTCCTTCCAAAGAAATCCCAGGGCTGATCTCCTTCAGAATGGACTGGTTGCATCTCCTTGCAGTCCAAGGGACTCTCAAGAATCTTCGCCAACACCACAGTTCAAAAGCATCAATTCTTCAGCACTCAGCCTTCTTCACAGTCCAACTCTCACATCCATACATGACCACAGGAAAAACCATAGCCTTGACTAGATGAACCTTTGTTGGCAAAGTAATGTCCCTGCTTTTGAATATGCTATCTAGGCTGGTCATAACTTTCCTTCCAAGGAGTAAGTGTCTTTTAATTTCATGGCTGCAGTCACCATCTGTAGTGATTTTGGAGCCCAGAAAAATAAAGTCTGACACTGTTCCCACTGTTTCCCCATTTATTTCCCATGAAACGGTGGGACTGGATGCCATGATCTTTGTTATCTGAATGTTGAGCTTTAAGCCAACTTTTTCACTCTCCTCTTTCCCTTTCATCAAGAGGTTTTTTAGTTCCTCTTCACTTTCTGCCATAAGGGTGGTGTCATCTGCATATCTGAGGTTATTGATATTTCTCCCGGCAATCTTGATTCCAGCTTGTGTTTCTTCCAGTCCAGCGTTTCCCATGGTGTACTCTGCAGATAAGTTAAATAAACAGGGTGACAATATACGAACTCCTTTTCCTATTTGGAACCAGTCTGTTGTTCCATGTCCAGTTCTAACTGTTGCTTCCTGACCTGCATACAAATTTCTCAAGAGGCAGATCAGGTAGTCTGGTATTCCCATCTCTTTTGGAATTTTCCACCGTTTATTGTGATCCACACAGTCAAAGGCTTTGGCCGAGTCAATGAAGCAGAAATAGATGTTTTTCTGGAACTCTCTTGTTTTTTCCATGATCCAGTGGATGTTGGCAATTTGATCTCTGGTTCCTCTGCCTTTTCTAAAACCAGCTTGAACATCAGGAAGTTCACGGTTCACATATTGCTGAAGCCTGGCTTAGAGAATTATGAGCATTACTTTACTAGCGTGTGAGATGAGTGCAATTATGTGGTAGTTTGAGCATTCTTCGGCACTGCCTTTCTTTGGGATTGGAATGAAAACTGACCTTTTCCCATCCTGTGGCCACTGCTGAGTTTTCCAAATTTGTTGGTATATTGAGTGCAGTGCTTTTACAGCATCATCTTTCAGGATTCGGAATAGCTCAACTGGAATTCCATTACCTCCACTCGCTTTGTTTGTAGTGATGCTTTCTAAGGCCCACTTGACTTCACATTCCAGGATGTCTGGCTCTAGGTCAGTGATCACACCATCGTGATTATCTGGGTCGTGAAGATCTTTTTTGTACAGTTTTTCTGGGTATTCTTGCCATCTCTTCTTAATATCTTCTGCTTCTGTTAGGTCCATACCATTTCTGTCCTTTATCGAGCTCATCTTTGCATGAAATGTTCCTTTTGTATCTCAGATTTTCTTGAAGAGATCCCCAGTCTTTCCCATTCTGTTGTTTTCCTCTATTTCTTTGCATTGATCGCTGAAGAAGGCTTTCTTATCTCTTCTTGCTATTCTTTGGAACTCTGCATTCAGATGTTTCTATCTTTCCTTTTCTCCTTTGCTTTTCGCTTCTCTTCTTTTCACGCTATTTGTAAGGACTCTAATGCTATAAAGAGCAATATTGCATAGGAACCTGGAATGTCAGGTCCATGAATCAAGGCAAATTGGAAGTGGTCAAACAAGAAATGGCAAGAGTGAATGTCAGCATTCTAGGAATCAGCGAACTGAAATCGACTGGAATGGGTGAATTTAACTCAGATGACCATTATATCTACTACTGTGGGCAGGAATCCTTCAGAAGAATTGGAGTGGCCATCATGGTCAACAAAAGAGTCCAAAATGCAGTACTTTGATGCAATCTCAAAAATGACAGAATGATGTCTCTTTATTTCCAAGGCAAACCATTCAATATCACAGTAATCCAAGTCTATGCCCCAACCAGTAATGCTGAAGAAGCTGAAGTTGAATGGTTCTATGAAGACTTACAGGACCTTTTAGAACTAACACCCAAAACAAAAGATATCCTTTTCATTATAGGGGAGTGGAAAGCAAAAGTAGGAAGTCAAGAAACACCTGGAGTAACAGGCAGATTTGGCCTTGGAATACGGAATGAAGAAGGGCAAAGAATAATAGAGTTTTGCCAAGAAAATGCACTGGTCATAATAAACACCCTCTTCCAACAACACAAGAGAAGACTCTATACATGGACATCACCAGATGGTCAACAGATTGAAATCAGATTGATTATATTCTTTGCAGCCAAAGATGGAGAATCTCTATATAGTTAACAAAAACAAGACCAGGAGTTGACGTGGCTTAGACCATGAACTCCTTATTGCCAAATTCAGACTTAAATTGAAGAAAGTAGGGAAAACCACTAGACCATTCAGGTATGACCTAAATCAAATCCCTTATGATTATACCGTGGAAGTGAGAAATAGATTTAAGGGCCTAGATCTGATAGATAGAGTGCCTGATGAACTATGGAATGAGGTTCGCGACATTTTACAGGAGACAGGGATCAAGACCATCCCCATGGAAAAGAAATGCAAAAAAGCAAAATGGCTGTCTGGGGAGGCCTAACAAATAGCTGTGAAAAGAAGAGAGATTAATATAGGAACTATTATATAAAATGATGGCCACTAGAAGTTTACTGGATATAAAAATCATACAAAAAAACAGATACATGTTCTAGTACTACATGAATTTTAGGACATTGTAAAATACTTGCAATGTTATTGGTGGCATCAGTTCACATTAGTGTCTCTATTATATTAAATTTGACAAAATTCTGTAATAAAACTAGTCCAGAAACACTGTAGGAGAAATGAGAAGTCCTCTTATCATTTGTTTCTCTGTAATCTGTCCTCCCTTTCTTTAAATGGAATATCACAGTATTGTTAAGAATGATATTATAAAAAGTAAAAGAAACAGTCCAACAGGAGGGACATATCAATATAATAACTCACTATTTATATAGTATGAATGAAGCAAGGCGTATAGTAATCACTACTTCCCTGTATATGCAATTATAGAAATGTCAGTTCAATTTTAGGATTTTATATAGTTCATGGGTTTTTAACTTATATTGGATCCAGTAAAAATAGAAAAGATGCAAAGACAACCCAGGAAATGGTCATTTATGTGGCAATCGAGCAGAATTCTTCTAAAACTAGAAATAGTATAAGTAGTATAAAAAATATGTATAACATTTCCAGTTTAGTGACTAACCAATAATTCACAAAAGGAACCTTCTAAAAGTACTTATTTCCTAAATTTTATAGAGATTTTCCAGAATAATCTGATAAATGGTGGCTTTTACTGTTCATTCTGCATTTTAGATTCCCAAGGCAGTATTTTAGAGATTTTTCTGGGAGGGAGGCAGCAATTTAAGGACATCTGGACTGCCCCAGGCATGACACAAATATTTTTTATTTGCCCTCTCCTTTTTGAAGAGAAAAGTTATATCTAACCCTGACTGCCTAGGTTAGAACTTTGCCAAGAAATGTAATGAAATAAAATATCTTTTATAATTGAAATTCAATATCACTAGAAATATCGTTACCCCTACAACATGTTGAGAACTTAGAATGTGGACTTTCTCAGTTCAGTTCAGTTCAGTTTAGTCACTCAATTGTGTCCAACTCTTTGCAAACCCATGAATTGCACCACGCCCTGTCCATCACAAATTCCCAGAATTCACCCAAACTCTTGTCCGTCGAGTTAGTGATGCCATCCAGCCATCTCATCCTCTGTCGTCCCCTTCTCCTCCTGCCCCCAATCCCTCCCAGCATCAGAGTCTTTTCCAATGAGTCAACTCTTCGCATGAGGTGGCAAAAGTATTGGAGTTTCAGCTTTAGCATCAGTCCTTCCAAAGAACACCCAGGACTGATCTTCTTTAGAATGGACCGGTTGGATCTCTTTGCAGTCCAAGGGACTCTCAAGAGTCTTCTCCAACTCCACAGTTCAAAAGCATTAATTATTCAGCGCTCAGCTTTCTTCACAGTCCAACTTTCACATCAATGCATGACCACTGGAAAAAGCATAGCCTTGACTAGACACATCTTTGTTGGCAAAGTAATGTCTCTGCTTTTGAATATGCTATCTAGGTTGATCATAACTTTCCTTCCAAGGAGTAAGAGTCTTTTAATTTCATGGCTGCAATCACCATCTGCAGTGATTTTAGAGCCCCCCAAAAACAAAGTCTGACACTGTTTCCCCATATATTTCCCATGAAGTGATGGGACCAGATGCCATGATCTTAGTTTTCTGAATGTTGAGCTTTCAGCCAAACTTTTTCACTCTCCACTTTCCCTTTCATCAAGAGGCTTTTTAGTTCCTCTTCACTTTCTGCCATAAGGGTGGTGTCATCTGCATATCTGAGGTTCTTGATATTTCTCCCAGCAATCTTGATTCCAGCTTGTGCTTCTTCCAGTCCAGCGTTTCTCATGATGTACTCTGCATAGAAGTTAAATAAGCAGGGTGACAATATACAGCCTTGATGTACTCCTTTTCCTATTTGGAACCAGTCTGTTGTTCCATGTCCAGTTCTAACTCTTGCTTCCTGACCTGTGTATAGGATTCTCAAGAGGAATGTCAGGTGGTCTGGTATTCCCATCTCTTTCAGAATTTTCCACAGTTTATTGTGATCGACACAATCAAAGGCTTTGGCATAGTTAATAAAGCAGAAATAGATGTTTTTCTGGAACTTTCTTGCTTTTTCCATGACCAGCAGATGTTCACAATTTGATCTCTGGTTCCTCTGCCTTTTCTAAAACCAGCTTGAACACCTGGAAGTTCACGGTTCATGTATTACTGAAGCCTGGCTTGGAGAATTTTGAGCATTACTTTACTAGTGTGTGAGATGAGTGCAACTGTGTGGTAGTTTGAGCATTCTTTGGCATTGCCTTTCTTTGGAATTGGAATGAAAACTGGCATTTTCCAGTCCTGTGGCCACTGTTGAGTTTTCCAAATTTGTTGGCGTATTGAGTGCAGCACTTTCACAGCATCATCTTCCAGGATTTGAAATAGCTCCACTGGAATTCCATCACCTTCACTAGCTTTGTTCATTGTGATGCTTTCTAAGACCCACTTGACTTTACATTCCAGGATGTCTGACTCTAGGTGAGTGATCACACCATCGTAATTATCTTGGTCTTATTTCCTCATGATAGACTTACAATTTCTCCCAGATATTTCCTTAAATAGTGTTCTTAAATTTTGAAGGCATGCATAAATGGATGAACTTTAGAACCATAGGCATAATTTTTTGAACTTACAAATTCTTTGCTTCCTCAAAGGAATTCTGCTTCTCCAAAATGGACAGTCCTTTTTGAATATGATCCTTCTGCTAGTAAATGACATTTTGAAAGAAATGAGTATGAAGAGGAGCAATATTTTAGAATGATTTTGACTATCACATAAAACACTCTATACTGTAATTAGAATACTTAAATGCATATTATTAAAGCACATAAAATATAAAAATAATTCTAGGTAAATACAATGCATGGATTTCCTTCTACACATCAGATATTATATCATGTTTGTCACACAGAATAAGTGTTATAGTTGTATGTAGCTAAACATAGGGACTATTTTGGACTAAAATAGCTTCTAATAACAATACTAATTATACTTTAATCAAAATCATTGCATTCTATAGAAGTAAATGATCTCTTGTTCCCAACATGTGCTCCATATTAGAATCACCCTGGTAGTTTTTAAAGTACTCCAGCTTAGACCCCACTTCATTTCAGTTAAGTCATTCAGTCATGTCTGACACTTTGTGACTCCATGACCTGTAGCACGCCAGGCTTCCCTGTCCATTACCAGCACCCTTAACTTGCTCAAACTCATGTCCATTGAGTCAGTGATGCCATCCAACTATCTCAGATTCTGTCATCCCTTCTTCTCTGGCCTTCAATCTTTCCCAGCATCAGGGTCTTTCCCAATGTGTCAGTTCTTTGCATCAGCTGGCCAAAATATTGGAGCTTCAGCTTCAGCATCAGTTCTTCCAAAGAATATTTAGGACTGATATCCTTTTGGATCGACTGATTTGATCTCATTGCAACCCAAGGGACTGTCAAGAGTATTCTCCAACACCACTTCAAAAGCATCAATTCATTGGTGCTCAGCTTTCTTTATAGCCCAACTCTAAACATTCATACATCCAGTAGTCACGGGAAAAAACATAGCTTGACTAGAAGGACTTTTGTAAGCAGAGTAATGTCTCTGTTTTTTATTACGCTGTCTAGGTTGGTCATAGTTATTCTTGCAGGGAGCAAGTGTCTTTTAATTTCATGGCTGCAGTCACCATCTGCATGATTTTGGACCCCCCCAACATAGTCTCTCACTGTTTCCACTGTTTCGCCATCTATTTGCCATGAAGTGATGGGATGATCTTAGTTTTTTGAATGTTCAGTTTTTTTTTTTTTTAAGATATATATTTGTTTTTATTTGTCAGTGGGAAAAAAGAATAAATTTGAACTATGATAAAATGTATACTTATTCCAAAATCAGAAAGAGGACAGATTTGTCTGAAAAGACAAACAGAATGGAGATTGAAAGTTGTAAAAAGTTCAAGAAATCAATTCTTTTTGCCTTGATTTTTAAAATATATATATGAATATGAATAAATTCATATGTCAGTTCAGTTCAGTTGCTTAGTTGTGTTCGATTCTTTGAGATCCCATGGACTGCAGCACCCCAGGCCTCCCCTGTCCATCACCAATTCCCGGAGTTTTTTCTTTTTTTTTTGTCTTAATTAATTTTATTTTATTTTTAAACTTTACATAATTGTATTAGTTTTGCCAAATATCAAAATGAATCCACCACAGGTATACATGTGTTCCCCATCCTGAACCCTCCTCCCTCCTCCCTCCCCATACCATCCTTCTGGGTCATCCCAGTGCACTAGCCCCAAGCATCCAGTATCGTGCATTGAACCTGGACTGGCATCTCGTTTCATACATGATATTTTACATGTTTCAATGCCATTCTCCCAAATCTTCCCACCCTCTCCCTCTCCCACAAAGTCCATAAGACTGTTCTATACGTCAGTGTCTCTTTTGCTGTCTCGTATACAGGGTTATCGTTACCATCTTTCTAAATTCCATATATATGCATTAGTATACTGTATTGGTGTTTTTCCTTCTGGCTAAATCTGTACGCACATCAAGAAGCACCAGTTAGAACCGAACATGGAACAACACACGGGTTCCAAATTGGGGAAGGAGTATATCAAGGCTGTATATTGTCACCCTGCTTTTTTAACTTATATGCAGAGTACACCATGAGAAATGTCAGACTGGATGAAGCAAAAGCTGGAATCAAGATTGCTGGGAGAAATATCAATAACATCATATATGGAGATGACACCACCCTTATGGCAGAAAGCAAAGAGAAATTAAAGAGCCTCTTGATGAAGGTGAAAGAGGAGAGTGAAAAAGCTGGCTTAAAACTGAACATCTGGAAGTTGACGGTTCACATACTGTTGAAGCCTGGCTTGGAGAGTTTTGAGCATTATTTTGCTAGAGTGTGAGGTGAGTGCAATTGTGTGGTAGTTTGGCATTGCCTTTCTTTGGGATTGGAATGAAAGTTGACCTTTTCTAGTCCTGTGGCCCCTGCTGAGTTTTCCAAATTTGTTGGTGTATTGAGTGCAGCACTTTCACAGCATCATCTTTTTGGGTTTGAAATAGTTCGACTGGAATTCCATCAGCTCCACTAGCTTCGTCTGTAGTGATGCTTCCTAAGGCCCACTTTTCTTCTCATTCCAGGATGTCTGGCTCCAGGTGAGTGATCACAATATCGTGGCTATCTGGGTCAAAAATATCCTTTTTGTATAGTTCTTCTGTGTATTCTTGCCAACTTTTCTTAATTTCTTCTGTTTCTATTAATTTCATATCATTGCTGCCCTTTATTGTACCCATCTTTGTGTGAAATTTTCCCATGGTATCTCTAATTTTCCTCAACAGGTCCCTAGTCTTTCTCATTCTATTTTGTTCCTCAATTTCTTTGCACTGATCACTGAGGAAGGCTTTCTTATCTCTCCTTGCTATTCTTGCTATTAGACCCTACTTCATCAATTAAATAAAAAACTCCAGGGCAGGGAGGGGTGCTTTAAATGAATAATGCCTAATTAGGTCATTCAAACATTAAGTACATACATGTATAAGTTTACTTAATTTATCCTGACAAATTCAAAATTAATTTATTCATTATTCATTAAATATATACTTACAGAATGTCCGCTGACAAGTGAGTACTTTTTAAAATATTTTCAATTTGTCATAAATATTTGGGGTTTTTTTCTAAAGGATTTTTCAACATAGAAATAAGATGATTATTTTATTGGGGCCTGAATTACTATTTATATAAAGTTGCACAAGTAGTTACCAGAGAAAACCATTTTATAAAAATAATTTATGGTTTTGAGATCATCAAATATTTTAAAAAATAGTATTCAGTCATTTTTTCATACTTTTCATTGTTCATTTCATCTATCAAATATTTAGCATAGTTTTATATACTTCCAACATAGACAACTGAACTCAAATCAAGTAAATCACTCTTCCTTGCTAACTTTTTTATCTTTAAATATGTGATTCTAAAATCTTACCTAGGTACTCCGTAGAGTCCAGTAATCCTATTATATTTCCTGGTAAATAAAAATTAAAATTAAAGAATTTCTCACAGGTTAGAAGTAATAAATGAAAGCAGCTATATTTCAAGATCAGAGAGAGGTGGATGGACATAGGCTTGTTATACAGAGTGAAATAAGAAAATTAAATGTCTTTATTTGATAAAGAAAATAAAATTTCTTTATTATAAGAAAAAGAAATTTTGTATATTATTGCATATGGCTGTGAGAGCACAAAAGAATCGGTGCCTTCAAACTGTAATGGTGGAGAAGGCCCCTGAGAGTCCCCTGGAAAGCAAGGCTATCAAGCAAGTTAATCTTAAGGGAAATCAATCCTAAAAACTCATTGGAAGCACTGATTCTGAAGCTGAATCTCCAGTATTTTTGTCACCTGAGGCAAAAAGACAACTCATTGGAAAAGTCCCTGATGCTGGGAAACATTGAGGACAGAAGGAGAAGAGGGCAACAGAGGATGAGATGGCTGGATGGCATCACCGATGCAGTGGACACGAACTGAACTTGGCCAAACTTCAGGAGATGGTGAGGGACAGTGAGGCCTGGTGTGCTATAGTCCCCAGGGTCACAAAAAGTTGGAGAAGACTGGGTGACTGAACAACAGCAACTTTAGCAGATACACTGGAATTCATAAAAATAGTACTATTGAACCTATTTGTAGGGCAGGAATAGAGACATAAACATAGAGAACAAACTTGTGGACACAGCAGGGGGAAGAAGAGGACTGGACAAATTGAAAGAGTACTATTGAAGAATATACATTACCATATGTAATATAGATAGCTAATGGAAAGTGGCTTGTAACAAAGGGAGCTCATTCTGGTACTCTGTGACAACCTAGAGGGATGGGATAGGGTGGGGATTGGAAGGGAGGTTCATGAGGGAGGGGACATATGTATCACGTTGCTGTATGGCAGAAATCAACACAGCATTGTAAAGCAATACACTTTCATTTCTCTTGGTAATACACCTAGAAGAATTAAAAGATCATATGGTAACTCTGTTTAATGTTTTGAGAAACTACCAGACACTTTTTTTCCTGCATCCTCATCAATACCTGCTATCTTTTATGTTTTTTTTTGTTTTGTTTTGTTTTTTTGTTTTTTGCTTCTGTTTGTACTCATGGTTTTGATTAGCATTTTATCTGCCTATTAACCAACTGTATATCTTCTTTGGAGAAATTTCTGTTCAACTACTTTGCTCATCTTTTAATTTGGTTGCTTGTTATTTTCTACCATCCTGTTTTCTTTTTATTTTCTTGATGTGTCCTTTGAAACAAAAGTTCTTAACTTGGATAAAGCTCAAATTTTATCTACTCTTTCTTTGGTCATTTGTGATTTGGGGTCATATCTAAGAATGTTTTACATAATCCAAGGTCACAGAGATCTATTTCTATGTTTTTACCTAAGAGTTTATAATTCTGTGCTGCTGTGCTGTGCCTAGTCTCGATCATGCCTGACTCTGTGACTGCATGGACTGTAGTCTGCCATGCTCCTCTGTCTATGGGGATTCTCCAGGCAAGAATACTGGTGTGGGTTGCCATGCCGTCCTCGATGGGATCTTCCCAACCCAGGGATTGAACCTACGTCTCCCACATTACAGGGGAATTCTTTGCCATCTGAGCCACCAAGAATCCTGGAGTTGGTAGCCTATTCTTTGTTCAAGGGAATTTCCCAACCCAGGAATCAAACCAGGATCTCATGCATTCAGTTCAGTTCGGTTCAGTTCAGTCACTCAGCCATGTCCGACTATTTGTGACCCCATGAATCACAGCACGCCAGGCCTCCCTGTCCATCACCAACTCCTGGAGTTCACTCAGACTCAAATCCATCAAGTCAGTGATGCCATCCAGCCATCTCATCCTCCGTCGTCCCCTTCTCCTCCTGCCCTCAATCCCTCCCAGCCATCAGGGTCTTTTCCAATGAGTTAACTCTTCTCATGAGGTGGCAAAAGTATTGGAGTATCAGCTTCAACATCAGTCCTTCAAATGAACACCCAGGACTGATCTCCTTTAGAATGGACTGGTTGGATCTCCTTGCAGTCCAAGGTGCTCTCAAGAGACTTTTCCAACACCACAGTTCAAAGGAATCAATTCTTTGGCGCTCAACTTTTTCACAGTCCAACTCTCACATTCATACATGACCAGTCGAAAAACCATAGCCTTGACTAGATACACCTTTGTTGGCAAAGTAATATCTCTGCTTTTGAATATGCTATCTAGGTTGATCATAACTTTCTTCCAAGGAGTCAGTGTCTTTTAATTTTATGGCTGCAGTCACCATCTGCAGTGATTTTGGAGCCCCCAAAAATAAAGTCTGACACTGTTTCCACTGTTTCCCCATCTATTTCCCATGAAGTGATGGGACCAGATGCCATGATCTTCGTTTTCTGAATGTTGAACTTTAAGCCAAGTTTTTCACTCTCCTCTTTCACTTTTATCAAGAGACTTTTTAGTTCCTCTTCACTTTCTGCCATAAGGGTGATGTCATCTGCATATCTGAGGTTCTTGATATTTCTCCCAGCAATCTTGATTCCAGCTTGTGCTTCTTCCAGCCCAGAGTTTCTCATGATGTACTCTGCATAGAAGTTAAATAAGCAGGGTGACAATATACAGCCTTGATGTACTCCTTTTCCTATTTGGAACCAGACTGTTGTTCCATGTCCAGTTCTAACTGTTGCTTCCTGACCTGCATATAGATTTCTCAAGCAGCAGGTCAGGTGGCCTGGTATTGTCTTTCAGAATTTTCCACAGTTTATTGTGATCCACACAGTCAAAGGCTTTAGCATAGTCAATAAAGCAGAAACAGATGTTTTTCTGGAAACTCTCTTGCTTTTTCTATGATCCAGCAGATTTTGGCAATTTGATCTCTGGTTCCTCTGCCTTTTCTAAAACCAGCTTGAACACCTGGAAGTTCATGGTTCACGTATTGCTGAAGTCTGGCATGGAGAATTTTGAACATTACTTTACTGGCATGTGAGATGAGTGCAATTGTGTGGTAGTTTGAGCATTCTTTGGCATTACCTTTCTTGGGATTGGAATGAAAACTGACCTTTTCCAGTCCTGTGGATAATATACATTAACATGTGCAAAATAAATAGCTAGTGGGAAGTGGTTGTGTAACACAGGGAGCTCAGTCCAGTGTTCTGTAATGACCTTGAGGAATGGGATGATGGTAGGTGAGAAGCAGGCTCGTGATACATGGTTAATTCACCTTGTTGTATGGCAGAAAGCAACGCAATATTGTAAAGTGATTACCCTCCAATTAGAAACATAAAAAAAAAAAAAAATTCTAGGATGCCTAGAGTTGCCATGTGATGAATGTATGAATGTTCATTTTATTATATTTATTATTTTGAATATGTTTGAGATTTTTCCATAATAAAACATTTAAATTAATAAACATAACAAACTCACTGCCAACACCTGTTAAAAATTATTAAAATTATCTCACTCTGTAGTAGGATTTAAAGTCTTTTTTCTAGGTTTGTAAAAGAAAGCCATATCTTTTCAAAGATCCTCTAGAAACAACTGTTAAAACTGACAGGTTTATAAATATATATTTGTAAAATTAATGTCAAAACTGAAGTAAGATGAGTTTTTAAAGTTTTAAATGTAAAGGGATTAGACATTATTTCAGTTTTCTAATTAAAGAAAAAAGCTCTCTGGAGACTCTTTAAGGTGCAAAATCTTTACCTCAGATTTATCAAAGTCCTAAATTTTGAAAGACTACTTCTCCCAGCACATAACATTATCTGAAGAATTTCTACAAATTCTAAATGGTTTTCTGTTAAAAAGAAGAAAAAAAAAAAGTCTTTTGAAAGTGGAGATGAAGCTGGATTTTTAAAATAATTGAAATCATAATTCAATTGATAATTCAAAATATAAATGCAGCAATTACATTTTATTATGCATCATTATAGTTCATGTGAGTTTATAATGTAATATGTACAAATAGATAAGATTATTTTGTCATTTTATGCTAACTTAAAAAAAAAAAACCTCTAAAATCCTAGAACATTTTACATGAAATATAGTGCTCATAATAAAAAATTATGTTTGAGGCATATATTATTGCATTTATTGTAAATGGGATTTTAAGGCAATCAAGACCTTGTGCAAGCATTAATTTTCTCTGCCTCTCAAGCCACATATAGACTTTTGAAAACACATTCTGTTCAACTGCGTCTCAACAGTAGATTATTGATGATTTGAGTACAAGAGTCAAGGTTTTTTTTTTTTCAATTTTGTACTTCAATAGAAAGGAAACCAGATATGAAACTGATTGCTTCCATGAAAATCTGTTTAATAATTTTATTTTATTTTTTTAAACTTTACATAATTGTATTAGTTTTGCCAAATATCAAAATCTGTTTAATACATGTTGCATTTTACTGAAACTCAGACGTCATTGATTATAGCATGTAGTACTAAGACAGCAAAAACAGTGCCAAGTATAAAATCTATTTCTATTTCAGAGATAATATGCATGCAAAATTTCACATCTTAGAATTCATGAAATATGGCATTACCATCTCTAAACTCAACCCCTGGATCCTCCATGAAACTTTAAAATTAAATAACTATGATCTTGCGTCCTTATCACCTCCTTTAAGCTTTTGAATTCAGCCCAACCATAATTAGTGTTGTTCACAGGGACTGGAATAAAAGTATTTATAGACCTGAATTCCTTGTATAACTTAACCTACAAGTAAATCCTGAGTGTCTTGAGTAGTATCTTCTTTTTCCAAATCCTTACCAGTCTGGGACTATCAGAAGTTATTCTGATTAGCCTTAAAACCACCCCTCTATTTTCCTGGTTTACATTTAAGATGTATGCTTTCACAATCATCTTTCCAACCCATATTGTCCTTTCTTTTGAATCCATTTCTCACTCATCTCTCTCCTAGTTTTTGAACATGCCTGATTCAAACTCTATTCTGTTTGCAGTAGGTAAGCACTTTACTGTTTATATACTCAAATGTGAAAAGATGTAACAGTATTTTCATAAAATCCAATTTAAGTTTTATTTTAAACCTCATTTCATTCTGTAATGGAAAGCTTAATCATGTCAATTCAAAGTAAACAGTCAAATCTGTCATTATTTTTTAATGTGTGCCTAAATTTAATAATATTATGATAAAAATGTAGACTACCCTGATGACTCAGACATAAAGAATCTGCTTGCAATGCAGGATATGTAGGTTTTGTTCCTGGGTCAGGAAAATCCTCTGAAGAAGGATATGGCAATCCACTCCAGTGTTCTTGCCTGAAAATCCCATGGACAGAGGAGCCGGCAGGCTACAGTCCACGGGGTTGCAATAAGCAGACACAAATGAGAGACTAAGCCACCACCACCAAGATATAAGTGTACTTCTGAGGTTTTCTCCTTGCCTTTCCATAATGAAGTTACTTTAAATGTAAGTTCTACCAGTCACATCTGTTGCTGGAGGGTTACTATAAAGACAATAATCTCTACATTCTTCAGAATATCAAACATCTGAAACCACGTGCATGGGCAAAGGCATGGCAAGGTGAATGGAGTTGAAGCATATTATTATATTTCTATTTTGCCTTTTGGTGCTAACAACCCACTAATACTTGAGACTTATCTTCACACAATTTCCAGTGAGGGTGGTCCAGGTGTAGTTGTCAAGCCATCTCTTAGCAGGCCCAATAGCTTTTTCTCAGCTAACCTTAGTTGGAAATAAGAAAAGCTTTCAGATACTACTTTAATCCATGGACTCAGACAACATGGATGATCTCCAGGCATTACAAGCCTGCAAGTGTCACACATATCCATAATGAGATTTCTAGTTTTCAGCACCAGTCTTCTGTTTCTGCCACTTTGATCTCCTGTGTAGAAGCACAGCTTACCCCTACTTTTGTCTTCCAAACTTGAAGGTGGATTCTGGGTAGAGAGATGGAGTCAGTGACTTAACATGCCACTGTCTCCCACCACACACACAAATTATTTCGAACACATTAGCTTTCCTTTTCCAAATTCCCTTCTTTTTGTCCTTTCTTTCAAGTGTTTTCTAGTTCACAAATTTCAAGGAAGAACTTCTTTGGCCAGGATATGTGGACTTTTCATCTCACATCTGGAACCTCAGCTGTTGCATTTAGAAATGGCAAATGTTTCTTTTCTCCCTGGCTTTTCATCTGACATTTTCCTCTAAAGTGAATGACAATCTCGGGTCCTACACTGTGAATTTCAGTGATCATGGAGTAAGAGAAAAAAAAAATATTCCACATTAATGTCTCAGATTCTTATTCTGCCATACTCAGTTAATATCTTCACACTTTTTCTTTGACACTTTATTTCATTTTCTGAACTAAGCAGAAACATGGCTTTTTCCAGAGATTCAGTTCAGTACAGTTCAGTTCAGTCGCTCAGCCATGTTTGACTCTTTGCAACCCCATGAATCACAGCACGCCAGGCCTCCCTGTCCATCAGCAACTCCCAGAGTTTACCCAAACTCATGTCCATCGAGTCGGTGATGCCATCCAGCCATCTCATCCTCTGTTGTCCCCTTCTCCTCCTGCCCCCAATCCCTCCCAGCATCAGAGTCTTTTCCAAAGAGTCAACTCTTTGTGTGAGGTGGCCAAAGTATTGGAGTTTCAGCTTCAGCATCAGTTCTTTCAATGAACACCCAGGACTGATCTCCTTTAGGATAGACTGGTTGGATTACTGCTGCCCTAAAGACCACCAAATTCTCCATTTTCCCATATGTCATTTGACTCAAGGTCAAGAAATGCAAGAATATTCTTTTACCTCACAGTGCTGGAAACTGCTATCATATCTCCAATCTGGTGTGAAAACCCTACTACCTAAAGATACAGTGCATTCATACAATACAGATTTAAAGTTGACAGTAGTTCAATGAGATGAAATTGGTATCACTTTTTAAACTGTGGTAACAAAAGTGGGAATTCTCAACAATTCAGAATAAACAAGTTGTATGACTTTTAATGTCCATTCATTTTAATAATGTAGAATAGTTGAGACTGAGAAGATTAATGAAAAAGGATTTTGGTTTGAAACAGTGTTTTGAATTTTAGAGTTGATAAAAAGTTTTTTTTTTTTAATTTAAAATTTTAATTTTTGTTTTAATTTAAAGCTAACTAGAGAATTTGTGAGGCCCATGTGATTTCTTGTTTGGTAACAGCGAGTAAATTAATACATGTTAAGAAACAGTGGTAAATAAAAACAAAGTTTTATGTTACATACCACAGTGTTTGATATTGAAATGTTTACATTCTGGTATACTATTCTTTGTCACTGTCAAAGTTCCTCATCCTTTCTGCTTATTCATTGAGGATATGGAATATTCCTCACAGTCTTCCCTAATTCCCACTCCAGTACTCTTGCCTGGAAAATCCTATGGATGGAAGAGCCTGGTAGGCTGCAGTCCATGGGGTCGCGAAGAGTCAGACACGACTGCCCAACTGCACTTTCACTTTTCACTTTCATGCATTGGAGAGGGAAATGGCAACCCACTCCAGTGTTCTTACCTGGAGAATCCCAGAGATGGGGGCTGCCGTCTATGGGGTCGCACAGAGTCGGACATGACTGAAGCGACTTAGCAGCAGCAGCAGCAGTAGCAGCCACTTTACAAGTTACTTTACGGTCCACATAGTTAATACTGACAATACTCTAGTAATCTATTACCTTCTGTCAAGTTCTCTTCCATCGCCACTGTTAAACCTCCCTTCCCCATTGATCACTTTTGATCAATGGTTGACTTTGTGGCCAACCAAAGCTACTCAAATTCTAAAATACATCATTTTGTCTGGTCATAAACTTTTAACACTCTCTTTTAATTAAAATAAATCAATTATGCCACCTTATTCTATATTTTAATCAATAGAATCCTCTAATTTCTCCATGGCAGCTCTAATTTCTCCATGGCAGCTCTGTTTCATCAGAATTTTTTTTTTTTAAACATCTCCCTGAGTATTAACCATTTCAACCACCCTCTTTCTGGTATCTTTATCTCTTTTGCACTGTTTTCACCACTTGTATCTCAGTTTCTCCATGTCAAGTTCATCTATGCATCTGAGCAGTGATTTAGATCAGGTCACACAATCATCCCAATTCATGTTATCCTTTCCATTAATGAAGCCTTCCCTGATAGCTCAGTTGGTAAAGAATCTGTCTACAATGCAGGAGACCCTGGTTCAATTCCTGGGCTGGGAAGATCCATTGGAGAAGGGATAGGCTACCCACTCCAGTATTCTTAGGCTTCCCTTGTGGCTCAGCTAGTAAAGAATCTGCCTGCACTGCCGGAGACCTGGGCTTGATCCTTGGGTTGGGAAGATCCCATGGAGAAGGGAAAGGCTACCATTTCAGTATTCTGGCCTGGAGAATTCCATGGACTATATAGTCCATGGGGTTACAAAGAGTCGGACACGACTGAGCGAGTTTCACTTTCTATAAATGATTCCTATTCTCTTTCCTTGAAAGCAATTAATTCAAACATCTTCCACTGTCCACAAATTTCTATTCTCCCATCTTCTTTTAATTTTCAACAGATGATTTCACCTTTCTACTTCTTTCTATTTCGCAAAGGGAATAGATAATTCCTTAAATTCCTCCAAAGAGCTCTACAATTTCACCTATCTATGATTGCATCTTTGGTGCCTTTCTCAATACAATGAAATACATATTTCATCCTGCCTCCAGTCTCTAATCTACACTTTTTTGGATAACATGCCTTATTGGCTTATCTTTGACTTGAGACATTGATTTTCTCTATTTTCTCCCCTCAAATCTTCTTTTCTATCTATTCCACCACATCCAGTATTTTTTACTGGAGGCAGGAGAAAAGAAAACCTCCCCTGACCAGACATGGCTCTTCAAATTTGCCCCATATCTCTCCTCTCTCTCAAAGCCAAATTTCTTTTGGTAGGAATTCTCTCTCTTTATCCACTTTCAATTAACTCCAAATTCAATTGCATTTTTACTTTCACACTCACTACTCCAATAAAACTCCTCTGGTCAAGACCATTGTAATTTTGGTGCTGCTAGAATTATCAGGCATTTTCAGAATAAACAAATCATTTCTACTTACCTTTGGATCTTTTAGTGTTATTTCAACCCTGTAGTATTATCCATATTTTCTGAGAAAGAAATTTATATTCTAAAAGTTAATTAGGTCAAGATGACAAGCCTGTAGCTATAAGTGGCAAAGATTGATCTTGAATTGAGGGCTTCTGACTTAGGAACCTATATTTTGCTACATTAAAATAAGATGAATCAATTATACCCTCATATTCATTATTTTGTGGATATTTACAATTTATTTTTTACTTAATATTGCAGATTTTCATGGCCTACATTGATAACACAGGCCAAAACATCTGAAGTTTTTAGTAACAATGTGATCCAAATATTTCTGGGGAACATGGAAACTAATGAGGAAAGTTTTGCCTCATGAATTACCTAGTAAAAATAAGGGCACTAAATATGTTAGAAACAGACTATTCCTTCTAAGTAATATAAATTGACTCAAAAGTACAAAAGGGAACACTGAAAGATTTAAAATCTCACTTGTTGTTAGTAACTGGCTTGATTGACCTAAAAAGCCAAGTATTTTTTTTTTTTTTAAAGCCAAGTATTGAGTGATAGATCTCTGATGTATCTCTAATTTGATTGGGAAACAATTCTCCTTTTTTTTTTTCCTTTTCCTTAAAAAGTATCTCTTTTCATTGAGGAACTTATATTTTGTTAATAATAAAATTATGCAGAAGAATAATTAAAATACACAAGAATTTCTAGTTTGTTGCTATGGTATAATTAAGTGCCCTGGGAGCAGAAGAAGATAAGCCCTCAAGGGCAGGCTTCCAGAAGAAAGGACCCTTGAGCTAAGATTTAATGACTGTAGATACTCTCCAGGTGGATGAGGGAAGGGAGGATCAGATGTGCAAAATACAGAGACATAAATATCATGGTGTGTACAGAGAACTACAATCAGTTGTTCCAATGAAGTCAAGACTTTAAAGAATAAAATTACCAGGATGACAATTCAAAATAGTTTGGAGGAACAAAAACAGCAGAGTGAATTTATTGTTCAAACAATGGAAAATCTCCATAGGCTCTTTTCAAGCACAGATGGATGGGAAGATTTAAAAGATGCCATCAGTTCTCTGTTTCATTTTTTCCCTTCTCATTCTTTCCATCCATTTCTTTCTTTCTTTCTGCCTTCCTTTTTTCTTTTGGCTTCTGAGTTACTCTTATCCTCAAACAGGCTCTTACTACAGAGAAATCAAAATCACCACCAGAAGTGCTGAACTAAGATCATCCTGGATCACAAAGTGTGTATTCATTTTATGACTAATCTCCCATGAATGATGTAAATTTCCTGATAATATGTCCCCTACTACCCTGTCCCATTTTATTTTCTATTTTTTTTTACCCATATTTCTGTCATATACATATCAGGTTAAGAAACTGATATAGAGAAGTGGTGAGCCTTTGTCAGAAATGCAGTGAATTAATGTGAGAAAAACAAGGTAACTCTAGTAACTAGAGGGATAATACAGGGAAACAAAAAAATTCTGAGGCATTTGTGATAATTGAAACATATTATCTTTACTATATTTATATAATAATTAATTTAACAAATTTATTTAGGCAACTATGTATTAATGTAAATGTAACATTTTCCCCATTGCTATTAAGCTCTACAGTAAGTACGCTTGTGGAAGCTATTTTGTTTGTAGTTTTAGAAGCTGAAATGCAAGGAAAAGAATAATGTGTATTTATAAATGTATACATATCATACATATCAGCCAATAATTAGCCTTAAGAAAAAATACCCTAGCTTTCACTTTCATCAGCAATCTATTTGTATTAATTTTCTAGCAGAATAGACCCCCTGAACTTATGTATCTTTGTAACTGTCAATATAATAGTGCAATTTCATTGGAAGATAATTTCTTTGTGTGTATTTTTGCAAAGTAAGATACATTTAAAGCTGTCTTCTGGGTCTTTTCATGGTTTGGTTGCTAAAGGGTGGCAAAGAGAGTTGGTCAGCACATTTACTATCTTGTGACTGAATTTCTAATCATAAAAGATATCCATGTATATCTAATTCAAAGATAAAGTCAAGTGTAAGAGAGAATTGACAAATCCTATATCTTTAACAGTATAAATTAAAAAGAAAGGAGTCAGATGAAGATGGCATGTGCTACTTCCATGTCTCAGATGGAAGGGCCAAAAAACAAAGGAGAAAGCCATTTGGATGTAATAACAAAGCAGGAGAGAGAAAAGGAAGAAAAACTAAGGAACAGATGGGTAATGCCTCTAGCCCAAAATCTTCAAATCTTTCAGCCTGCCTTTCCTGCTTGTTCTGCTATAACAATATATGTGGACACTCAATGAAATGTTCTCAGCCTTGAGACTATTAATAATTTTTGAATTGAAACCAGTTGCATCGAAAAATACTGTAAACCAAATGCTTGAATTGATTCCCTTGGCCTTATTCATCCCCTAATGAGAAATTTATCCCATTAAACTGCAGTTTTATTTCAGTGCCCTTAGATAAACTCTGTGTGGCAAAAATACTTCCAGTTGCACATTTTAAAATATCTCTGTACATTCTACATACTGGAAGCTTAATGATAATTTTAATAAATTAAGAATCAATTTTTGCATCTTAGTTTGTTTTTCCCCAACCCACATTAAAAGCAATCGAAGCCTAAAATGATACTAGCCACCTTTATTATTTGTACATTGAACAAGCATTTAGTGCTAGATTTGAAGAAAAGTTGACACTGAAGATATCTATGCCTTTGGTGTGTCATTCTTTAAATAAGGTGAGCAGGCAAACAGGAACTGAGATGGAAATAATATTTGAATTATTGACTCCCACATTCAAGACAGAGTGAGGTCACATTACATGCATTATTTCTAGACCCATAACAAAACCAGGTCAAATCCTGGGTGCATTTGGAGAAAAGGTGGCTGGATATTCATGAAGATTTCCCTAGTTTTTAATACCAGTAGTCAGAAGATGAAGGATTTAAATACATGTTTCCTTTACCTTGTTGGATTTTGCCAGTTTTAGTGGTGGTAGTGGTTTAGTCACTAAGTAGTGTCCAACTCTTGCGGTCCTGTGGACTGTAGCCTGCCAGGCTCCTCTGTCCATGGAATTATCCAGGCAAGAATACTGGAGTGGATTGCCATTTCCTTCTCCAGGTTTGCCAGTTTTATTTCACTTCTAATCAAGCTAGATAGGATTTCTCTGTTTGTTTTCAATCTTATAAAATGGAAGGATAAGTACTGAAATTCTCATCAGCACATCTTTCATTCCTAACAATAGAAATTGCTAGTAATTTCATTTTTGTTTATTTCAGACTTTCACACCTAGAATATACTTTTCTGTTCTTTTCCACTATTATTTTGCTTTAGTAGGTACCTCACATATTGATAATTGAAATAGCTTTTATAGCACCTAGAAAAGAGAAACTCCTAAATAATTACATCTCTTGTCTCAATGGCCAATACATGATATTTCTGCTACCCACTTCCTTATTTTCCCCTCCCAAGCAAGAACCAGAACACTAAGGGTATGTAAGATGATGGGGAAGATCATAGCTGTTCTAATTGCAATTCTTTCTCAAAGCACAACTCTGTTTCAAGACTGCCACATTGTCTCCTTTAAGTTATTTTATTTATTTTTTTTAAATTGAAATAGAGTAGATTTACAATATTTTGCTAGTTTCAGTTGTAAAGCAAGGTGATTCAGTTACATAAATAAATAAATAATTTCCCTTATATATTATTATGAAATATTGAGTATAGTTTTTTATATTGTCTTTTAAAGTCAAAACATGGTGTTGCTGGTTTTTTTTTTTTTTGTTTGTTTGTTTATTTGTTTTTCTAAAGTATATGTGTACTCTGTCATTCAGTTGTGTCCAACTCTTCAAGACCCCATGGACTGTTGCCTGTCAGACTCCTTTGCTTATAGAACTTTCCAGGCAAGAATACTAGAATGGATTATCATTTTCTACTCTAGGGGATCTTCCCAACTCATTGAATCCACATCTCCTGTATCTCCACCTGGGAAGCCTGGAAGTACATAAATATACTAATCTATGTATTAGGAATACCTGCTGTTCATGCATTCATTCATTCCCCAGATACTTTTTATGAATGCTCTATTATGTACCAAATATTTTCCTAGGTTCTAGAACTACACTTAAAAAAAAAAAAAAAAAAAGTCGCTGTGCTCATCAGGCTATATCCCAGGAATTTTCCTAGACTAAATTTTCTCCCACATTGTAGGTAGACGCTTTACCATCTAAGCCACCAGGGAAGAAAAATATTTCTTTGAGTCACTTTTATTTGGGGAGGGGGCAAAAATACTGGAATGGGTTGCCATTTCCTTCTCCAAGAGATCTTCCTGACCCAGGGATTGAATCCGGGTCTCCTGCATTATAGGCAAAAGAGTCCAAAATGCAGTACTTGGATGCAATCTCAAAAATGACAGAATGATCTCTGTTAGTTTCCAAGGCAAACCATTCAATATCACGGTGATCCAAGCCTATGCCCCAACCAGTAACGCTGAAGAAGCTGAAGTTGAATGGTTCTATGAAGACCTACAAGACCTTTTACAGCTAACACCCCCAAAAAGATGTCCTTTTCATTATACAGGACTGGAATGCAAAAGTAGGAATTCAAGAAACACTTGGAGTAACCAGCAAATTTGGCCTTAAATACGGAATGAAGAGGGGAAAGGCGAATAGAGTTTTGCCAAAAGAACCCATGGGTCATGGCAAACACCCTCTTCCAACAACACAAGAGAAGACTCTACACGTGGACATCACCAGATGGTCAACACCGAAATAGGATTGATTGTATTCTTTGCACTCAAAGATGGAGAAGCTCTATACAGTCAGCAAAAACAAGACCAGGAGCTGACTGTGGCTCAGTTTATGAACTCCTTATTGCCAAATTCAGACTTAAATTGAAGAAACTAGGGAAAACCACTAGGTCATTCAGGTATGACTTAAATCAAATCCCTTATGATTTATACAGTGGAAGTGAGAAATAGATTTAAGGGACTAGATCTGATAAAGTGCCTGAGGAACTATGGAATGAGGTTCGTGACATTGTACAGGAGACAGGGATCAAGATCATCCCCATGGAAAAGAAATGCAAAAAAGCAAAGTGGCTGTCTGGGGAAGCCTTACAAATAGCTGTGAAAACAAGAGAAGTGAAAAGCAAAGGAGAAAAGGAAAGATATAAGCATCTGAATGCAGAGTTTCAAAGAACAGCTAGAAGAGATAAGAAAGTCTTCCTTGGCGATCAATGCAAAGAAACAGAGGAAAATAATAGAACGGGAAAGACTAGAGATCACTTCAAGATAATTAGAGATACCAAGGGAACATTTCATGCAAAGATGGGCTCGATAAAGGACAGAAATGGTAGGTACCTCACAGAAGAAGAAGATATTAAGAATAGGTGGCAAGAATAAATAGAAGAACTGTACAAAAAAGATGTTCACGACCAAGATAATTACAACAGTGTGATCACTCACCTAGAGCCCGACATCCTGGAATGTAAAGTCAAGTGGGCCTTAGAAAGCATCACTACGAACAAAGCTAGTGAAGGTGATGCAATTCCACTTGAGCTCTTTCAAATCCTGAAAGATGATGCTGTGAAAGTGCTGCACTCAATATGCCAGCAAATTTGAAAAACTCGGCAGTAGCCACAGGACTGGAAAAGGTTAGTTTTCATTCCAATCCCAAAGAAAGGCAATGCCAAAGAATGCTCAAACTACTGCACAATTGCACTCATCTCACACGCTAGTAAAGTAATGCTCAAAATTCTCCAAGACAGGCTTCAGCAATACGTGAACCATGAACTTCCAGATGTTCAAGCTGATTTCAGAAGAGGCAGAGGAACCAGAGATCAAATTGCCAACATCCTCTGGATCATGGAAAAAGCAAGAGAGATCCAGAAAAACATCTATTTCTGCTTTATTGACTCTGCCAAAGCCTTTGACTGTGTGGATCACAATAAATTGTGGGAAATTCTGGAAGAGATGGGAATACCAGGCCACCTGACCTGCCTCTTGAGAAATCTATATGCAGGTCAGGAAGTAACAGTTAGAACTGGACATGGAACAACAGACTGGTCCAAATAGGAAAAGGAGTATGTCAAGGCTGTATATTGTCACCCTGCTCATTTAACTTCTATGCAGAGTACATCATGAGAAACGCTGGGCTGGAAGAAGCACAAGCTGGAATCAAGATTGCTGGGAGAAATATCAAGAACCTCAGATATGCAGATGACATTATCTGCATATCTGCCACCCTTATGGCAGAAAGTGAAGAAGAACTAAAAAGCCTCTTGATAAAAGTGAAAGAGGAGAGTGAAAAACTTGGCTTAAAGCTTAACATTCAGAAAACGAAGATCATGGCATCTGGTCCCATCACTTCATGGGAAATACATGGGGAAACAGTGGGAACAGTGTCAGACTTTATTTTGGGGGGCTCCAAAATCACTGCAGATGGTGACTGCAGCCATAAAATTAAAAGACGCTGACTCCTTGGAAGGAAAGTTATGACCAACCTAGATAGCATATTCAAAAGCAGAGATATTACTTTGCCAACAAAGGTGTATCTAGTCAAGGCTATGGTTTTTCGACTGGTCATGTATGAATGTGAGAGTTGGACTGTGAAAAAGTTGAGCGCCAAAGAATTGATTCCTTTGAACTGTGGTGTTGGAAAAGTCTCTTGAGAGCACCTTGGACTGCAAGGAGATCCAACCAGTCCATTCTAAAGGAGATCAGTCCTGGGTGTTCATTGGAAGGAATGATGCTAAAGCTGAAACTCCAGTACTTTGACCACCTCATGCGAAGAGTTGACTCATTGGAAAAGACTCTGATGCTGGGAGGGATTGGGGGCAGGAGGAGAAGGGGACGACAGAGGATGAGATGGCTGGATGGCATCACTAACTCGATGGATGTGGGTCTCAGTGAGGTTCCTGAGTTGGTGATGGACAGGGAGGCCTGGGGTGCTGCAATTCATGAGGTCGCAAAGAGTCGGACACGACTGAGCGACTGAACTGAACTGAACTTAGTAATTTTCAATCTTTACTGCACATTAAAAAACTGCTAGGGAACTTTTTAAAAAATACTAACCCCCATCCTATGAAAATGAAAGTGTTACTTTTTCTATCACGTCTGACTTTTTGTGATCCCATGTACTGTATCTTGCCAGATTCCTCTGTCCATAGAATTCTCCAGGCAAGAATACTGGAGTGGGTAGCCATTTCCTTCTCCAGGGGCTCTTCCCCACCTAGGAATAGAATCAGGGTCTCCCACACTGCAGGCAGATTTTTTTCCATCTGAGCCACCAGGGAAGCCCTCCTTCACCCTATACCCTGTGTGGGCATGTGTGCTCAGTTGTGTCTGAGTCTTTCAAACTCCGTGGACTGAAGCCTGCCAGACTTCTATGTCCATAGAATTCTGCAGGCAAGAATACTGCAGTCGGTTTCCATTTCCTCCTTCAGGGAATCTTCCTGACCCAGTGATCAAACCTGAGTCCCCTGCATCTTCTGCATTGGCCGGAGGATTCTTTACCACTGAGCCACCAGGGAAGCCCATATGCCCTGTACCAATTAAGTTAAGAAATGATCAGTTGTTATTTTAAAACTCCCTAGATTATTTCAATATGTAGACAAACTCAGTAGTCAATTATCCAATATCCTTTTTATCAATCTTTAATGTATAGGCAAATCAATTAAGAATTTTATTAAACACATATTCTAGTTCAATGGATCAGGGATAGGCCCTAGATTCTTCATGTCCAACAAGCAACCAGAAACTGCTACAGCTTCTGCTGTTAAACTGTATGCTAGCTAGTGAATATAGAAAGGCAACAACACATCACCTTATCAGGCATGTAAAGGCTCTGCAGCTAGCTGCCTGTCCTTTTCTGATTGGCAGTTATCTAGCTCATCAAGGATAGTGGAGGCACCATGTTCCACATCAACAAGGACCACCTAAACATAGAGAAGAGACTATTTAATGCCATACGTTTCTCTCACAACTTTGGGAGAACTCCCATCTCAACCCAAGTATGAGAAGGACTTCTAAGATGTGCACCTGGAAATGCTGATTTTGGGAAATACATTATGTTTGTGTCTGACTCTTTGGGACTTTATGGACTGTAGCCCACCAGTCTCCTCTGTCCATGGGAGTCTCCCAGGAAGCATACTGGAGTAGGTTGCCATGTTCTCCTCCAGGGGATCTTCCTGACTCAGGGATTGAACCTCCAGGTTCTTTACCACTAGCATCACTTGGGAAGCCCTAGACATATATTTAATCACAACCAAACCTCTAGGAAGATAAGAGGGAGCCAGACTTATCACTTCCATGTGAAATTCCAGTTTTGTAGCCTCTCCATATTGTAATGTGTTTCATAGGTGAATAACTTGACTAGAAATTATTCCACAACATAGTGAGTGATTAGACAAATGATGGGAAAGATGTTCTTTTTGTGAAAGTATAGTCAACAATATTTAGAAGTGAGATATCTAGCTCCATGAATGATAATCCCAATTTTTTTCTAAAATCTGTTCTAAATTATCACTTACAATTTCCTGTCTGTCCACCCCATTTCTTTATTAAATACATGAAAAAATAATTCTTGGAATATGCTTGATTTTATTTCCTTTATTCTGAATTTATTTAAATAAGTATCATTATTTACTTTGATTAGAACTTGTACAAAACCCTATACTTATTGAAAATGATTGACATACAAAGTGAAAGAGATACGTACATATTTGAGAAATAAATTTTTTTTTTTGCAAAATGAGGGGAAAATGATGGTATTTTAGCTTTTCAGTCACACAAGTTCTAATATAAATCCAAAACATTGACTATTATTGCAAAATAATATAATTTTGCCAGTGTAAATTATTTTCTATAATATGTATTTTCATATATATTTTCTTTTCATATATATATATTATTATACAGATTTGATTTTAGTTCATTTAGCAAGTTATCATTAAATGTATACTTAGCCCACATGCTTTGTAAAGAAAAATTAAATTATTGGGAAAGTTACCCAAAATAAAACAAATATTTTGTTATAATAGGTCAACTAAATTCCACCTTTAATAGATGTGTAAATTATTTTTCAGGATACTGTGATAGTATTTTAGCATTGCTTTAACAAACTGTCATAAAATTAGAAGTTTAAAATAAACCCATTTATTAAGTTATTGCAGCCAGATGTCAAGGTACAGAGTGACTCAGCTGGTTCCCTGCTTGGTGCTTTGAAATGCAGAAATCAAGGTATCAGTAGGTCTGTATTGCTTTCTGGAAGCTCTGTGAGTTAATTCACTTATAAGCTCATTCCTTGCTGACTATCAGGCTGGATATTTCTCTGTTTTAAAGTCCATAACATCAATTACATTTGTAAGATCCTTTTTGCCACATAATATAATGTGCTCATAGGTTCCTTGCATGAAGGTGTGTATAACTTTGGGGGGCCATTTTGCCTACCATTGTTGTTCAGTCACCAAGTCGTGTCCAACTCTTTGCAACTCCATGGACTGTAACACTCCAGGCATCCGTATCCCTCACTATCTCCCAGAGTTTGCCCAAGGTCATGTCCACTGAATCAGGGATGGCTACCAAACCATCTCATCCTCTGCCACTCTCTTCTCCTTTTGCCTTCAATCTTTCCCAGCATCAGGGTCTTTCCATTGAGTTGGCTTTTCACATCAGGTGGGCAAAATATTGGAGTTTCCTCACTGGCCCTTCCAATGAATATACAGGGTTTATTTCCTTTAGGATTTACTGGTTTGATCTTGTTGTGCAAGGGACTCTCAAGAGTCTTCTCTGGCACCACAGTTTTAAATCATGAATTCTTCAGCACTAAGCCTTCTTTATAGTTCACCGCTCATATCCTTACAGGACTACTGGAAAGTCCATAGCTTTGACTATATGTACCTTTGTTGGAAAAGTGATACTTTTGCTTTTCAGTACTCTATCTAGGTTGCCAAAGCCTTCCTTCCAAGAAGTAAACATCTAATATGATGGCAGTCACCATCCACAGTGATTTTGGAGCCCAAGAAGAGAAAAATTGTCACTGCTTCCACATTTCCCCCTTCTATTTGTCATGAAGTGTTGGGACTGGATGCTATGATCTTAGTTTTCTTAATGTTGTGTTTTAAGTGAGCTTTTTCCCTCTCCTCTCTCACCCTTATCAAGAGGCTCTTTAGTTCCTCTTTGCTTTCTGCCATTAGGGTAGTATCATCAGCATATCTGAGTTTGTTGTTATTTTTCCCAGCAATCTTGATACCATAGACAGATTAATCACTGGATTCTGATAATATTGAACTTTCCTTGTTAAAGATCAGTAGGATGATAGAGTAAGGAAAATAAGAGAAACTTGATGTTTTAAGATTCCTCCTGACTCCATGAGACAGACATTTTGTAAATTTTCATAGATATTTTATCTTTCTTTCCTGATATGTACATTCACTAGTAAGGTCTTTTAGAAATCATCTCTAATTGTGTGAGTTGACATTCCCCACCAAATGGTTTGATGCTGATTTGTCATAGCATGTCAAGCAGTACATCCTGAGTCAAGCATAAAACACAAAAAAGGAATCGATTTGATTTCCTGAAGTTACATTAAATCTCCCGTTTCAGAGAATCTTATAAGACAACTTATACTCAGTTATTCTTCACAGAAATCTGATTCAATTGCTAAATACATATGTAAATGAGATTGGGAAAATTATATGTTCTATATTGCTTTTTGTAGGAAAAAATTCTTTGTAGGAATACACTGGGAAATCGAACATATACAGGATAGTTGGCTGTGTTAAACTTGAATACTTAAATAATTCAATGTTAGTATTTTAAGGATAAACTAAATACCTGTTATTGTAACTTTTCTCCTTGCAGTGAGCATTAACTGCTGCTACTTACATGAAAATCTGTAAATCAAATGCAACTTTTTACAGTGAAATAATAATTGAAAAAATCATAAATGGAAATTTGTCCCAATATAAACCAATAGTGATTTGTGCACCTACTTTATAATTAGCATTGCCCTCATTCATCTGACTGAAAATTTTTGTGATTTTATAATTTAACTAGAAAAATGTGAAGGAAACTAGGTTCCAAATTTAATAAGACAGTGGGGTGAGGAAGAAAATTAGGTAGATGAGGTTTTTTGAAAGGAAAAAAAAAATTTAAGTTTTTAGATTTTAAAAAATAGTATTTGCCCATTTCACTCTAAAGTACAACACCTTTTTTTCTATGATCTTCTAGAATTAAGTTCTCTGGAGTATATATTTTTTTTCATAATGAGATGGAGGATTCAGAATATACATGCAGTAATTAATTGATGCTTTTGAACTGTGGTGTTGGAGAAGACTCTTGAGAGTCCCTTGGACTGCAAGGAGATCCAATACGCCAATTCTAAAGGAGATCAGCCCTGGGATTTCTTTGGAAGGAATGATGCTAAAGCTGAAACTACAGTACTTTAGCCACCTCATGCAAAGAGTTGACTCACTGGAAAAGACTCTGATGCTGGGAGGGATTGGGGGCAGGAGGAGAAGGGGACGACAGAGAATGAGATGGCTAGATGGCATCACTGACTTGATGGACATGAGTCTGAGTGAACT
Source organism: Bos grunniens (assembly GCF_055505025.1). Lineage (NCBI taxonomy): Eukaryota > Metazoa > Chordata > Mammalia > Artiodactyla > Bovidae > Bos > Bos grunniens. The sequence continues at coordinate 829,628 of NC_141176.1, read as the reverse complement.
CTGGGAGTTGGTGATGAACAGGGAGGCTTGGTGTGCTGCGATTCATGGGATCGCAAAGAGTCGGACATGACTGAGTGACTGAACTGAACTGAACTGAACTGAATTTTTTTTTTTATATTAATGTTAAAATATCCTCCCATTGCACGTTACACCAGATCCCATAACTTTGAAAAATACCGTTGCATGTTATTATTTGAAAGATTTGCATAACAATTCCCAAAGTACACTTTACACTCCATTAAATCAAAACCTCACATTGCCAAGGAAGTACCCTAAGAAAGCTTATTAGCTCAAAACTATGAACTTGACGGAGAAGGCAATGGCACCCCACTCCAGTACTCTTGCCTGGAAAATCCTATGGATGGAGGAGCCTGGTAGGCTTCAGTCCATGGGGTCGCAAAGATTTGGACACGACAGAGCGACTTCACTTTCACTTTTCACTTTCATGCATTGGAGAAGGAAATGGCAACCCACTCCGGTGTTCTTGCCTGGAGAATCCCAGAGATGGCAGAGCCTGGTGGGCTGCCATCTATGGGGTCGCAAAGAGTCAGACACGACTGAAGCGACTTAGCAGACTTAGCAGCATGAATTTGAAATGATATATAAGTATATTTGCAAAACAGAAATCAGCTATCTTTGAAATATAGTGGCACAGTTACTACAGGCTACATATGTACATATGTAGTCAATGAATATCATGAAAGTGAAAGTGAAGGTAAAGTCGCTCAGTCGTGTTCGACTCTTTGCAACCCCATGGACTGTAACCTACCAGGCTTCTCCGTCCATGGGATTTTCCAGGCAAGAGTACTGGAGTGGGTTGCCATTTCCTTCTCCAGGAGATCTTCCCGACCCAGGGATTGAAGACCCGGGTTCGATCCTTGTGTCTTGCTTATCAGAGGTATTGGCTAATAGTGAATATGTTAAGTAAATAAATAGTTGATAATAGTTTTTATCTTTGGTAATGTGTTAGGATATTGTACCCAAAACCTTAAGGAGAAGGACAATAATCCAAACTTCTTTTGAGGTTGTCAAGTTTGTGATTTAGTTAGTTTCTACATTCAGTCATTCTGGGTTTACCTTCATTTACCTTACTGTATAAAAGCCTGGTCATCTTCATTTTCAAATTAATGGTATCTTCCATATTATATATATATATATATATATGTGTGTGTGTGTGTGTGTGTATAAATTTTGCATAAGTGAATATTTATTCCCATCTTATAAATCAAGTTTCTTCATTTTTCTGTAAGGCTCACACAATTTTCCTTGATTATTCTCACTTATTCTCTCATCTCCTCAAGTTTGTTTCCCTACTATTTTCCTGCAATTATTATTATATTCATCAAATAAACAATTTTGTAATCTTTTTAGTATTTTTCTCTTTATGAGGCATTTTTATTCTTGTTATTTAATCCTAAGGCATATCTGACTCATTCATGACCCCTTGGACTGTAGCACACCAGGCTCCTCTGTCCATGAAATTTCCTAGGGAAGAATATTGGAGTGGGTTGCCATTTCCTCCTCCAGGATATCTTCCCAACCCAGGGATTCATAGTTTCATGCTTCATTTCCTGCCTTGCAGGCAGATTCTTTACCACTGAGCCGCCAGGGAAAGGGAAAGGGAAAGTCGCTCAGTCAAGTCCAGTTCTTTGCAACCCCATGAACTATACAGTCCATGGAATTCTCCAGGCAAGAATTCTGGAGTGGGTAGTTCCCTTCTACAGGGAATCTTCCCAACCAAGGAATTGAACCCAGGTCTCCCACATTTCAGGCGAATTCTTTACCAGCTGAGCCACCAGGGAAGTAATTTTATGTTTAAATTTTATCTATATTTTTTCTACAAGTGTATGCAGGAAAGATATACAATTCTTATTAATTCATTTTAATGATTAGTTTTAATTGACTTCATTTTTAAATGCAGTTTTATCTCATAATATTTTTTAAATATTTTGCATATTGTCTTTTTAAGTATCACATTTTGGTTAACTTTCTAGAAAATGTAAAAATGTGTGTTTTAAGGAAAGATTTGAAGGAAAAGTAACTGCTGTTTTCAGTAAGATTTTGTATTTTTTTACATTCATGATTGTTGTTTTCTATTCTAATCCCCTCAATTGTGAGTTTTTTTCTTGATATTCTGTCTTAGTTTCTTCAACTGTAAAATGACGGGGTTGCACTAAATTATCATGTAAAATTCCATGTTCTGATAATTTATATCATGTTTCTGGCCCTCATGAGATTTCCAAATGAAAAAGGACATACAAAGTCACTGTGGAAACAAAGTCCATGGGCCTGTGAAACGAATAATTAGGATGAACATATTAGAGGATATTGAGCACACAGGCCTTCAATCTAAAACACTATCAAATTTATGGGTTATTTTCCTGTGTAATAAAAATAAGGATTGAATGAATTTGAAAGAAGAATGAGTGAAAAACTGCTAAGACAACCTTATAGCACACTTTTTAATACAAATAGCAATAATGATAGCTAATATTTGAGGGACATTTCATTTGTGTGAAATATTTTGCATAAATTAATTTATTTGATTTTCAAAATTACACTATGAAGTAGAATAAGTTAATAATTTCCACACAGATAAGCCCTAAGAGGGGCAAATTTGGAGAGGGCAAATGGCTTTTCTTAAAGCTAGGACTCCATACAATACTGTTCCCCACCCCCATCTATTATATAGATTTATTTAGACTGGGTTTGAAATTTCCACCAGTGGGTACTAGATACTACTTAATTCTTCAGTTACACAAGATAAACTGAAGCATAAAATATGTTAAATGACTTCTTTCATCCAAAAACGATGTTAAACTTGAAGATCTATATTTCTGACCCCAACTACCTCTTTCACCTGCTTGTATTTCCTGGATTTATTTAGAATTTCCTGCCACAGATATAGCATTTTTTCTTGATACTTCCACAACACTTGAAATTATACTTACATCTTACATTGTCCACTTGACATCTCATTGCCTTTTTCTTAAATTTCCAACATGATTCTTATGCATGTGGAGATAAATATTTATGTATGTTTATTTTTGGCTGTGCTGGGTCTTTGCCACTGTGCATGAGCTTTCTCTAGTTGCAGTAAGTGGGGCTACTTTCTGGTTGTGGTGCATGAGCTTCTCATTATGGTGACATCTCTCATGGTGAAGTACAGGCTCTAGGGTGCATGGGTTCAGTAGTTGTGGTACACCGGCTCAGATGCCCTGTGGCATGTAGGATCTTCTTGGACAAGGGATTGAGCCCATGTCTCCTGCATTGGCAGGAGGATTCTCAACCACTGGACCACTAGGGAAGTCCTCAAGTGGAGATTTTTGAAGCAACTATGAGCACAATATTGTAAATGTCTTGCATAAAATATTCTTGATGAAGTCAACCTCATGTTGGAATATCTACTACATGGGCACACAGTACTATTTGTACAATTGAATAGAACGGAGAGTTATGAGTATGAAATAAACTTAGTGAATTAGTTTCTTTATAATTCCATCTGCATCACAAAACCCAATATTAGAATGGGAGTTATGGCTACAGTGCTTTCATTGTTGATTTAATGTTTAGTATACAGGCTCTCTATTTGTAAAATAGGCTTGAAAGTAAATTATGAAAATTATAAACTTTATTATATATTACATGTGCATTAATTCTTATTAGTACCACAGTTCATCAGTTACAAATTACTATCTACTATGTTGTATATCAGAGAAGGCAATGGCACCCCACTCCAGTACTCTTGCCTGGAAAATCCCATGGACGGAGGAGCCTGGTAGGCTGCAGTCCGAGGGGTCACAAAGAGTCGGACACGACTGAGCGATTTCACTTTCACTTTTCACTTTCAAACATTGGAGAAGGAAATGGCAACCCACTCCAGTATTCTTGCCTTGAGAATCCCAGGGACGGGGGAGCCTGGTGGGCTTCCGTCTATGGGGTCACACAGAGTCGGACACGAATGTAGTGACTTAGCAGCAGCAGTATGTTGTATATCCTTTTTATATTGCCTAGTTAAGGCCATGTCTTTAACTTGTCACTACTCCTTCTAGCCAGTTTCCAGAGTCTTCTTCAATACAAGCTCCACACATGGGCAATGTGGTCTTTTCACAGAGCTAGAACAAATAATCTCACAATTTGTATAGAAATACAAAAAACCTCGAATAGCCAAAGCAATCTTCAGAAAGAAGAATGGAACTGGAGGAATCAACTTGCCTGACTTCAGGCTCTACTACAAAGCCACAGTCATCAAGACAGTATGGTACTGGCACAAAGACAGAAATATAGATCAATGGAACAAAATAGAAAGCCCAGAGATAAATCCATGCACCTATGGACACCTTATCTTTGACAAAGGAAGCAAGAATAAACAATGGATTAAAGACAATCTCTTTAACAAGTGGTGCTGGGAAAACTGGTCAACCACTTGTAAAAGAATGAAACTAGAACACTTTCTAACACCATACACAAAAATAAACTCAAAATGGATTAAAGATCTAAATGTAAAATCAGAAACTATAAAACTCCTAGAGGAGAACATAGGCTAAACACTCTCCAACATACATCACAGGAGGATCCTATATGACTCACCTCTGAGAATATTGGAAATAAAAACAAAAATAAACAAATGGGACCTAATTAAACTTAAAAGCTTCTGCACAACAAAGGAAACTATTAGCAAGGTGAAAAGACAGCCTTCAGAATGGGAGAAAATAATAGCAAATGAAGCAAAGGACAAACAACTAATCTCAAAAATACACAAGCAACTCCTACAGCTCTATTCCAGAAAAATAAATGACCCAATCAAAAAATGGGTAAAAGACCTAAACAGGCATTTCTCCAAAGAAGACATACAGATGGCTAACAAACACATGAAAAGATGCTCAACATCACTCATTATCAGAGAAATGCAAATCAAAACCACTATGAGGTACCATTTCACGCCAGTCAGAATGGCTGCGATCCAAAAGTCTACAAGCAATAAATGCTGGAGAGGGTGTGGAGAAAAGGGAACCTTCTTACACTGTTGGTGGGAATGCAAACTAGTACAGCCACTATGGAGAACAGTGTGGAGATTCCTTAAAAAACTGGAAATAGAACTGCCTTATGATCCAGCAATCCCACTGCTGGGCATACACACTGAGGAAACCGGAAGGGAAAGAGACACGTGTACCTGAATGTTCATTGCAGCACTGTTTATAATAGCCAGGACATGGAAGCAACCTAGATGCCCATCAGCAGATGAATGGATAAGAAAGCTGTGGTACATATACACAATGGAGTATTACTCAGCCATTAAAAAGAATACATTTGAATCAGTTCTAATGAGGTGGATGAAACTGGAGCCTATTATACAGAGTGAAGTAAGCCAGAAAGAAAAACACCAATACAGTATACTAACGCATATATATGGAATTTAGAAAGATGGTAACAATAACCCTGTATGCGAGACAGCAAAAGAGACATTGATGTCTAGAACAGTCTTTTGGACTCTGTAGGAGAGGGAGAGGGTGGGATGATTTGGGAGAATGGCATTGAAACATGTATAATATCATATATGAAACGAGTCGCCAATCCAGGTTCAATGCATGATACTGGATGCTTGAGGCTGGTGCACTGGGATGACCCAGAGGGATGGTACGGGGAGGGAGGAGGGAGGAGGGTTCAGGATGGGGAATACGTGTATACCTGTGGCAGATTCATGTTGATATATGGCAAAACCAATACAATATTGTAAAGTTAAATAAAAAATAAAAGCACACATTCCTTGGTCAAATCCTTAAATTCCTCATTACACCTAGGGGAAAATATCAACCTCCAGATATGGCACAAGTCTCTTTATTATTTGCAGTACTGTACACTTCCTTTTTTTAATATAAATATTTATTTTAATTGGAGGCTAATTACTTTACAATACTGTATTGGTTTTGCCATACATCAACATGAATCTGCCATGGGTGTACATGTGTTCCCCATCCTGAACCCCCCTCCCACCTTCCTCCCCATACCATTCCTCTGGGTCATCCTAGTGCACCAGCCCTGAGTATCCTGTATCATGCATTGAACCTGGACTGGCAATTCGTTTCACATATGATATTATACATGTTTCAATGACATTCTCCCAAATCATCCCACCCTTGCCCTCTCCCACTGAGTCCTATACATCTGTGTATCTTTTGCTGTCTCGCAGACAGGGTTATTGTTACCATCTTTCTAAATTCCATATATATGCGTTAGTATACTGTATTGGTGTTTTTATTTCTGACTTACTCCACTCTGCATAATAGGCTCCAGTTTCATCCACCTCATTAGAACTGATTCAAATGTATTCTTTTTTATGGCTGAGTAATACTCCATTGTGTATATGTACCACAGCTTTCTTATCCATTCGTCTGCTGATGGACATCTAGGTTTCTTCCATGTCCTGGCTATTATAAACAGTGCTGTGATGAACATTGGGATACATGTGTCTCCTTCAGTTCTGGTTTCCTCGGTGTGTATACCCAGTAGTGGGATTGCTGGGTTATAAGGCAGTTCTATTTCCAGCTTTTAAAGGAATCTCCACACTGTTCTCTGTAGTGGCTGAACTAGTTTGCATTCCCACCAACAGTGTAAGAAGGTTCCCTTTTCTCCACACCCTCTCCAGCATTTATTGCTTGTAGACTTTTGGATCGCAGCCATTCTGACTGGCGTGAAATGGTACCTCATAGTGGTTTTGATTTGCATTTCTCTGATAATGAGTGACGTTTAGCACCTTTTCATGTGTTTGTTAGCCTTCTGTATGTCTTCTTTGAAGAAATGTCTGTTTTGTTCTTTGACCCATTTTTTGATTGGGTCGTTTATATTTCTGAAATTAAGCTGCAGGAGTTGATTGTATATCCTTGAGCTTAATCCTTTGTCAGTTGCTTCATTTGCTATTATTTTCTCCCATTCTGAAGGCTGTCTTTTCACCTTGCTTATAGTTTCCTTTGTTGTGCAGAAGCTTTTAAGTTTAATTAGGTCCCATTTGTTTATTTTTGCTTTTATTTCCAATATTCTCGGAGATGGGTCATGGAGGATCCTGCTGTGATGTATGTCGGAGAGTGTTTTGCCTATGTTCTCCTCTAGGAGTTTTATAGTTTCTGGTCTTGTTTAGATCTTTAATCCATTTTGAGTTTATTTTTGTGTATGGTGTTAGAAAGTGTTCTAGTTTCATTCTTTTACAAGTGGTTGACCAGTTTTCCCAGCACCACTTGTTAAAGAGATTGTCTTTAATCCATTGTATATTCTTGCTTCCTTTGTCAAAGATAAGGTGTCCATAGGTGCATGGATTTATCTCTGGGCTTTCTATTTTGTTCCATTGATCTATATTCCTGTCTTTGTGCCAGTACCATACTGTCTTGATGACTGTGGCTTTGTAGTAGAGCCTGAAGTCAGGCAAGTTGATTCTTTCAGTTCCATTCTTCTTTCTCAAGATTGCTTTGGCTATTTCGAGGTTTTTTGTATTTCCATACAAACTGTGCAATTATTTGTTCTAGCTCTGTGAAAAATACCGTTGGTAGCTTGTTAGGGATTGCATTAAATCTATAGATTGCTTTGGGTACTATACTCATTTTCACTATATTGATTCTTCCAATCCATGAACACAGTATATTTCTCTACCTATTAGTGTCCTCTTTGATTTCTTTCACCAGTGTTTTATAGTTTTCTATATATAGATCTGTTGTTTCTTTAGGTAGATATATTCCTAAGTATTTTGTTCTTTTTGTTGCAGTGGTGAATGGAATTTTTTCCTTTATTTCTATTTTCTCATTATTAGTTTATAGGAATGCAAGGGATTTCTGTGTGTTGATTTTGTATTTTTCAACTTTACGCTATTCATTAATTAGCTCTAGTAGTTTTCTACTGGAGTCTTTAGGGTTTTCTGTGTAGAGGATCATGTCATCTGCAAACAGTGAGGGTTTTACTTCTTCTTTTCCAATTTTGATTCCTTTTATTTCTTTTTCTACTCTGATTGTTGTGGCCAAAACTTCCAAAACCATGTTGAATAGTAGTGGTGAAAGTGAGCACCCTTGTCTTGTTCCTGACTTTAAGGGAAATGCTTTCAGTTTTTCATCATTAAGGATAATGTTTGCTGTGGGTTTGTCATATATAGCTTTTATTATATTGAGGTATGTTCCTTCTATTCCTGCTTTCTGGAGATTTTTATTATAAATGGATGTTGAATTTTGTCAAAGGCTTTCTCTGCACATATTGAGATAATCATATGGGTTTTATTTTTCAATTTGTTAATGAGGTGTATTACATTGATTGATTTGCGGATATTGAAGAATCCTTGCATCCCTGGGATACAGCCCACTTGGTCATGATGTATGATCTTTTTAATGTGTTGTTGGGTTCTGATTGCTAGAATTTTGTTAAGGATTTTGGATCTATATTCATCAATGATATTAGCCTGTAATTTTATTTTTTTTTTTTTTGTGGCCTCTTTGTCAGGTTTTGGTATTAGGGTGATGGAGGCCTCATAGAATGAGTTTGGATGTTTACCTTCTTCTGAAATTTTCTAGAAGAGTTTGAGTAGGATAGGTGTTAGATCTTCTCTAAATATTTGGTAGAATTCAGCTGTGAGGCTGTCTAGACCTGGGCTTTTGTTTGCTGGAAGATTTCTGATTACAGTTTCAATTTCCCTGCTTGTGATGGGTCTGTTAAGATTTTCTATTTCTTCCTGGTCCAATTTTGGAAAGTTGTACTTTTCTAAGAATTTGTCCATTTCTTCCAAGCTGTCCATTTTATTGACATATAATTGCCTATAGTAGTCTCTTATGATCCTTTGTATTTCTGTGTTGTCTGTTGTGATATCTTCATTTTCATTTCTAACTTTATTGATTTGATTTTTCTCCTTTTGTTTCTTGATGAGTTTGGCTAATGGTTTGCCAATTTTATTTATCCTCTCAAAGAATCAGCTTTTGGCTTTGTTGATTTTTGCTATGGTCTCTTTTGTTTCCTTTGCATTTATTTCTGCCCTAATTTTTTAGATTTCTTTCCTTGTACTAATCCTGGGGTTCTTCATTTCTTCCTTTTCTAGTTGCTTTAGGTGTAGAGTTAGGTTATTTATTTGACTTTTTTCTTGAGGAATGCCTGTATTGCTATGAACTTTCCCCTTAGCACTGCTTTTACAGTGTCCGACAGGTTTTGGGTTGTTGTGTTTTCATTTTCATTCGTTTCTATGCATATTTTGATTTCTTTTTTGATTTCTTCTGTGATTTATTGGTTATTCAGTAGCATGTTGTTCAGCCTCCATATATTGGAATGTTAAATAGTTTTTCTCCTGTGATTGAGATCCAATCTTACTGCATTGTGGTCAGAAAAGATGCTTGGAAAGATTTCAATTGTTTTGAATCTACCAAGGCTAGATTTATGGCCCAGAATATGAATCTATCCTGGAGAAGATTCTGTGTGCACTTGAGAAAAAGGTGAAATTCATTGTTTTGGGGTGAAATATCCTATAGATATCAATTAGATCTAACTAGTCTATTGTTTCATTTAAAGTTTGTGTTTCCTTGTTAATTTTCTGTTTAGTTGATCTATCCATAGGTGTAATGGGGTCTTAAAGTCTCCCATTATTATTGTGTTATTGTTAATTTCCCCTTTCATACTTATTAGCATTTTTCTTACATATTGTGGTGCTTCTATGTTGGGTGCATATATATTTATAATTGTTATATCTTCCTTTTGGATTGATCCATTGATTATTATGTAGTGTCCTTCTTTGTCTCTTTCACAGCCTTTGTTTGACTGTGAAAGTTTATTTTATCTGATATGAGTATTGCTACTTCTGCTTTCTTTTGGTCTCTATTTGCATGGAATATCTTTTTCCAGCCCTTCACTTTCAATCTGTATGTGTCCCTTGTTTTGAGGTGGGTCTTTTGTAGACAACATATATAGGGGTCTTGTTTTTTTATCCATTCAGCCAGTCTTTTTCTTTTCATTGGGGCATTCAATGCATTTATATTTAAGATAATTATTGATAAGTATGATCCCGTTGCCATTTACTTTATTGTTTTGGGTTTGAGTTTATACACCCTTTTTGTATTTTCTGTCTAGAGAAGATTCTTTAGCATTTGTTGGATTGGTGGTGCTGAATTCTGGGTTTGAGTTTATACACCCTTTTTATGTTTCCTGTCTAGAGAAGATTCTTTAGCATTTGTTGGTTTGGTGGTGCTGAATTCTCTCAGCTTTTGCTTGTCTGTAAAGACTTTTATTTTCCTTCATATTTGAATGAGATCCTTGCTGGGTACAGTAATCTGGGCTGTAGGTTCTTTTCTTTCATCACTTTAAGTATGTTCTGCCTTCCCTCCTGGCCTGAAGAGTTTCTATTGAAAGATCAGCTGTTATCCTTATGGGAATTCCCTTGTGTGTTATTTGTTGTTTTTCCCTTGTTGCTTTTAATATTTGTTCTTTGTGTTTGATCTTTGTTAATTTGATTAATATGTGTCTTGGGGTGTTTTGCCTTGGGTTTATCCTGTTTGGGACTCTCTGGGTTTCTTGGACTTGTACACTTCTAAATTCATTGTTAATAGTATCTTTTAATCTCTTCATCCCTTCAACTGATAACAGTAATATTTGCTCCTCTTTAGTCACTGTTCAGAGAAAGCAATGGCACCCCAGTCCGGTACTCTTGCCTGGAAAATCCCATGGATGGAGGAGCCTGGTAGGCTGCAGTCCATGGGGTTGCTAAGAGTTGGACACGACTGAGTGACTTCACTTTCACTTTTCACTTTCATGCATTGGAGAAGAAAATGGCAACCCACTCCATTGTTCTTGCCTGGAGAATCCCAGGGACAGGGGAGCCTGGTAGGCTGACGTCTATGGGGTCACATAGAGTCGGACACGACTGAAGTGACTTAGCATAGCATAGCATAGTCACTGCTAGTTAGGGCCGGACAAAAACTTGGTCCACTTAAGAAGGGAATGACAAACACTTCAGTATTTTTGCCTTGAGGACCCCATGAAGAGTATGAAAAGGCAAAAAGATTTAACACTGAAAGACGACCTCCTACCCCCCAGGTCGGTGGATGTCCAATATACTTCTGAGAAAGAGTGGAGAAATAGGTACAGAAAGAATGAAGAGGCTGAGCCAAAGTGGAAACAACACCCAGCTGTGGTTGTATCTGTTGGTGAAAGTAAAGTCTGATGATAGAAAGAACAATATTGCATAGGAGCATGGAATGGTAAGTCCATGAATTGAAGTAAATTGGATGTGGTCAGACAGGAGATGGCAAGAGTAAACACTGACATTTTAGGAAACAGTGAACTAAAATGGATTGGAATGGGTGGATTTAATTCAGATGACCATTATAAATACTACTGTGGGCAGAATCCTTTAGAAGGAATGGAATAGCCATTGTGGTCAACAAAAGAGTCTGAAATGCAGTACTTGGTTGCAGTCTCAAAAATAACAGAATGATCTCTGTTTGTTTCCAAGGTAAATCATTCAATATCACAGCAATCCAAGTCTATGCTTCAACCACTAATGGCAAAGAAGCTCAAGTTGAAAAATTCTATGAATATCTACAAGACCTCCTAGAACTAAAAAGATGTCCTTTCTGTCATAGAGCACTGGAATGAAAAGTAGGAAATCAAGAGATACCTAGAATAATGAGCAAATTTGGCCTTGGAATACAAAATGAAGCAGGACAAACGCTAACAGAGTTTTGCCAATAGAATGCACTGTTCATAGCAAACACTCTCTTCCAACAACACAAGAGACGGCTCTACACAAGGACATCAACAGATGGTCAATACTGAAATTAGATGCATTAGATGGCACCTCACTCCAGTACTTTTGCCTGGAAAATCCCATGGACAGAGAAGCCTGGTAGGCGGCAGTCCATCGGGTCACGAAGAGTCAGACATGACTGACTGACTTCACTTTCACTTTTCACTTTCATGCATTGGAGAAGGAAATGGCAACCCACTCCAGTGTTCTTGCCTAGAGAATCCCAGGGATGGGGAACCTGGTGGGCTGCCGTCTATGGGGTTGCACAGAGTCAGACACAACTGAAGCAACTTAGCAGCAGTAGAAGCAGCAGCATATTCTTTGCAGCTGAAGATGAAGAAACTTGATACAGTCAGCAAAAACAAGAACTGAAGCTGACTGTGGTTCAAATCATTATTGCAAAATTAAGCTCCTTTTTCAGCTCTGTATTGCAAAATTCAGGCTCAAATTGAAGAAAGTAGGGAAAACCACTAGGTCACCAGGTATGCCATAAATCAAATCCCTTAAGATTATACAGTAGAGGTGACAAATTGATTCAAGGGATGAGAACTGATAGACAGAGTACCTGAAGAACTATGGGCAGAGGTTCATACCATTGTACAGAAGGTGGTGACTAAAACCATGTCCAATAAAAGGAAATGAAAGAAGGCAAAGCAGTTGTCTAAGGAGGGGTTAAAATAGCTGAGAAAGGAAGAGAAGCAAAAGGCAAAGTCGAAAGGAAAAGATATTCTCAACTGAATGCAGAGTTCCAAAGAATAGCAAGGAGAGATAAGAAAGCCTTTTCAAGTGAACAATTCAAAGAAATAGAGGAATAAAATAGAATGGGAAAAACTAGAGACTTTTTAAAAGAAAATTGAAGATGCCAAGGGAATGTTTCATGCAAAGATGGACACAATGAAGAATAAAAACTGCAAGGACCTAACAGAAGCATGAGAGGTTAAGAAAAGGTGGCAATGATAAACAGAAGAACTGTATGACCAGTTCTTAAGGACCCAGATAACCACGATGATGTGGTCACTCACCTAGAGGTAGCCATCCTGGAGTGTGAAGTTAAGTAGGCCTTAGGGGATCTTCCTGACCCAGGAATTGAACCTGGGTCTCCTGCACTGCAGGCAGATGCTTTGCCCTCTGAACCACCAGGGAAGCCTTAGGAAGCATTACTATGAACAAATTTAGTGTAGGTGATAGAATTCCAGCTGAGCTATTTCAAATCCCTAAAGATGACACTGTTAAAATGCTGCACTCATTACACCAGCAAATTTGAAAAACTCAGCATTGGCCACAAGACTAAAAAAGATCAGTTTCCATTCCAATCCCCCCAAAAAAGGAATGAAGCAACAGTTAGCACTTGACATGGAAAAACGGGCTGGTTCAAAATTGGGAAAAGAGTATGAAAGCCTGTATATTTTCACTCTGCTAATTTAACTTATATGCAATGTATATCATGTGATATGATGGACTGGGTGAATCACAAGGTGGAGGCAAGATTTCCAGGAAAAATATCAACAAACTCAGATGTGCAAATGATACAACTTTAATGGGAGAAAGTGAAGAGGTAAGAGAGGAGAGTTAAAAAGCTGGCTTAAAACTCAACATTCAAAAAATGAAGATCATGAAAACTCAACATTCAAAAAATGAAGATCATGGTATCAGGTCCTATCACCCTATGGCAAATAGATGGAGAAAATGTAGAAACAGTGTCAGATTTCATTTTCTTGGTCTCCAAAATCTATGCAGGTCATTACTGCAGCCGTGAAATTAAAAACAAAAACAAAAAACTCTTACTCCTTGGAAAAATGGATATGACAAACCTAGAGAGTGTGTTAAAAAGCAGAGACATCACTTTGCCAACAAAGGTCCATATAGTCAAAGCTATGATTTTTCCAGTAGGCATGTATGGATATGGGAATTGGACTATAAAGAAGACTGAGCACCGAAGAACTGGTGCTTTCAAACTGTGGTGCTGGAGAAGACTCTTGAGAGTCCTTTGGAAAGCAAGGAGATCAACCCTGAAGGAAATCAATTCTGAATATTCTTTGGAAGGATTGATGCTGACGCTGAAGCTCTAATACTTTGGCCACCTGATACGAAGAGCTGATGCACTGGAGAGACACTGATGTTGGGAAAGATTGAGGGCAAGAGGAGAAGGAGGCGACAGAGCATGAGATGGTTGGATGATGTCACTGACTCAGTGGACATGAATTTGAGCAAACTCTGAGAGATAGTGAAGGGCAAGTAAGTCTGGCATATTGCAGTTCATGAGGTTGCAAAGATTTGGACACGACTTAGTGACTGAACAACACCAACAAAAAGTCATAATGTGCTTACTAGGACATGTGTGATTTTCACATTATTTCTTCTTCCTCAAATACCCTTCTCTCTTCTGTCCAGTTTCCCCTGGCTAACTTCTCCTTTTAATACTCAGATTAGATATCATCTTCCTGAGAGTGTCCACTTTAGAAATAACCTCCTTCGGGAATCTTTCTCAGAGACTTCCCAAGATTGAGTTAGATCCTGTTCACTTGATATTCTGGGAACAGGCATTTATCCCATACAATGCTTTTGTTTTCAGATTGAAGTTTTTCTTGTTAGCCTTTCATGCCATTATCTAAAGTCATCAAGGGACTCTGTCTTGTTCTCAGTTAAGCCCATAATATTTAGAGTACCGAAATAAATATATATGATATGAATGACTGATTATTTTTTTAGTCATTGCAGTCTTCCTACTTCTTGACACCAGTGGGCTAAGCCTTAAAGTTCATTCAGTTTTGTTTTATGTCCTTAATGGAATACATTTCCAGTTTAGAATTTTATCAGAGGAAAAAGTACTAGTATTTTAAGAACAATTACCAACAATAACTGACATTTTAAAAATGATTATAGACTGTAGGTGTTCACACATATATTATCTGAAAATTATTCATGAACTTTTCTTATCAGAATTATAAATAATTAGAAAAAATTACAGTGGGTATTTTGCCCACGAATTACTTTTATTTTTAACTGATAGATTTTTCCTTTTTTGTTTCTATTTGCATAACTGTCAATCCTCTTCCTTTCAATAAATATTTGTTGACTACTCACACTCTAAAGTCACATTGCTGGGCAGAGTTTGTAAAAATCAGCAAAATGATATTTGGTAGCACTGACTGCTTTCTTACAGTGAGCAAATTTTCCTTAGAGTGAGGACAATGTTCAGGTATCTGTGTCCCTTGTCTGTGAGCTGAGACTGTCCAATGAGTTGAAGAGCTCCATATGCTCAACACTGTCCTTTCATTACTCTTTTCTTTTTTCTGCCACAGGTCAGCACCCCAGTTCTCTGTGCTGAGATAGATTAGAACTGGAGTCTCCATAAGCTCAGGAGAGGATTGTATTTTCCCTTTTTTGCAATTGTCAATTGAGATGTTCTAGAAGTATAAATTAGAATTCTCAAGATAGGTATTATTGCAGTCAAGTCCACTTTATGCACTGTCCCTAGTATTGCTTCCCAGATGGTGCTATTAGTAAAGAACATGTCTGCTAATGCAGGAGACATGAGAGATATGGGTTCCATCCCTAGGTTGAGAATATCCCCTGGAGAAGGAACCAGGATACCCAATCCAGTATTCATGCCTGAGAAATCCCATGGACAGAGGAGTCTGGCTACAGTCCATGGGGTCACACAGAGTTGGACATGACTGAAATGACTTAGCACACACAATATTGCTTCAGTGATGCTACTTTATAGGCAAGATTATGCCTGGTGTCTACATAAAACACATGTAAAGCACTCAAAAAGACAAAGGCTTTGGATTTTTAATACATGTATTCTACACAATTGTTTTAAAAGAAGAATTTCTTTTTCCTTTTCCTTTTAACTACCATTGATAGCATAACTTCCAAGAGAACCTTTTTTTTTTTTTTCTTTTAATAGGGTCAAGGCATCTAAACAGTCAAGTAATGCAAACTGTTTCCTCACTTGTAGCTGAAATTGCTTTGTTACTTTAAATTTCCCAATCCAAATTAATGAACAATTTTCTCTGTAGTATAAGAATGGATTTGGCAGTGCAAAGATCAGAGCAATCCTCTTCATTAAATTGGGCAAAGAAGACGCACTGGTCCTCAAACTGTTAAATGGATATTAGGGCTTTTAATGAATGGAACATTTATTTTTGTGCCAGCTCAACTAGCAACATTGACATGATTAGCATACATTTTGGCAGCCATTCTAGCACAAGGTGTTAGTAAAAAGGGGCTTTTATCTTTGAGCTTAATTTACTTTAATTTCCCTTGTTATAAATGTTTTTAGTGTGAATGAGATGTTTTTGTAAAGGAAATCCTGGCACAAGAAGTTATCAAAATATGTCCTTTTATTAATGTTAAAGGCATTTTTTAATGCTAGAGATGAAATCTGTATCCCCAAACACATGAACCTCTTCAAATTCAGAAGTGAGTAAAGTATTCTGCTATTTATACTGATAATTAAATCATTGCAATTATGGAGGGCTGTTTTTTTTTTTTTCTTTTAATGGTGCTACTTCTTTCACATGTAGTTCCTTTGTGTAAAAAATAGAAATAGATATAAAAATAACAGGTGGAGAATGATTTCCTCCATTACCCTATATTAATTACAAATGAAGTTTGGAGGGCTATATCAATTATGAATGAAAAGTTTGGGGAGCTAAATAATCTTAGTTTCTTAGCTCAGTTGGGTCTCAAACGAAAGGAATTTCCAATAAAAGTATATTTCCCTTTTGTAGCAAGCACTACTGTTTCATATCTTATTATCATACTTATTTAAATTGTCAAATTGAAAATAAGAAAATGAATTAATACATATTCAAAAGATCTTAATTTTTGTATTTAATTTTTTTTGCAACGTGTTTTTATTTTAAAATTGAAGTTTATAACAGAGTTAATAGAGAATATGAAATTAAAATGAGTGTTTATACTTGTTTCTAAGTCATAGTAAATAAATATGCATGTACACATGCATGGCTATAAATTTTCATATGAACTATCAAGTACATAACCACAGTCTTTGTCTATGATACACACACACACACAGACATATATATATGTCTATAATTACACATATGTTTAATAATTTACCCAATGTTTATTTAAGTAATAAATTAGTATAATGTAAACTTTAGCATAACATAATATTTAAAATTTACTCATATTTATATTTAAAAGCAGATGAATTCTATTAATGGGCACTTCAGTAAAACAACAAACCCATGTTCAAATATAAAATAGTAAAAATGAGAAAATTAT
Source organism: Bos grunniens (assembly GCF_055505025.1). Lineage (NCBI taxonomy): Eukaryota > Metazoa > Chordata > Mammalia > Artiodactyla > Bovidae > Bos > Bos grunniens. Next base: position 812,611 of record NC_141176.1, on the reverse strand, counting down.
GAAAATATATACCTTTAATTTGCAGATATATAAACACTTTTGGTACAGTACAGACACATGATGCCAAAAAGTAGAATGATCCAATTTAAGCTAATAAATTCTTTGTTTACACAGATAATTTTGCTATAGCTCTCATATAAAATAAAATTTCCAGCTCACACAATAAAGTGAGGGTGATCAATCACTGATAAACCAGCTTGCTTCACTGCAAAGCATTCAGTAAAAGCTAAATTATCAAAGAGGTCTGCTGCTGGGCTTACAAATAAACTCTTGGAACTAATCCAAAGCCAAAGAAAGGAAGCCAGAAATGGTAGCCAACAAACCTAAACAACAATAAAATGATAAGTATAACTTTCATAGAAAAGGTCCTGCTAAAACAACAGATAGTGTCCACCAGCTTCTAGAAAAATTTTAATAAGGTTTCTTTTTTTTTTATGTAACACATGAATTTAAGTATATAAGATCTAACACAAAGCCCAAATATAAAGTACTACTGACGAGTTGTGAAAGCATCAAAATGTCATAAATACCTATTAAGCAACTAAGGATTGAAACATATCTTTGCTTCTGGTTGTTTTTCTTGGACATAGCTTCTAGTTACATTTTCTTTAAGAAAGAATTTCCTGTATTAACAGTAAATGCAGTGGTAAAGCAAATAGAAAGCCACGAGAGTACACAGAAAGTGGATTATTCTTCAGCACATCAGATCTTTAACACATGGCAAAATATTTATCCTTGCTAAAAAAGAACTGTGCTTCTTCACAGATGCCTTCTTTTTCAAATTAAAGATGCCTTCTATTTCAAATTATACATGATGCATTTGTGAAGTAATAAACATTCTGTTTACAAATGCATTTATTTTCTTTTTAATCATATATTTAAGTAGGGTGAAATCCCATTTAATCTCATCTTTGTTTAATGTTAAAAACAATATATTTAAAATAGACTCTTTCATTAATTTCATGTACAACTGTCATGTACAATACCTTAAAATAGTTCCCTGCAAAGGAGCAGTTGAAGCCCTCTTGTGGTTAAAGGACTTTTTAGACAAAAAATGCAATGTACATTTTCTTACCTTATTCCTAGGTTTTAACAATCATCTGCTTGGTGTATGAAAGCTGCAAATCATGTCCAAGATTTTCTAAATAACAGCTCCATAGCTGTTAGTACCAATTTCATTTAAAAATTTCTGTACACATATTATAACTTCTGATTTTGAATTTAAAAACCTGTAAACAGCTATTTACAATATAGTACAAGTTATAAATTAGATGTCCTTCATTCGAACTGCCATCCACATTCTTGTTTTGGTGGTGAGAAATCCCCGAAATCAGTTGAAATATCTCTTCTATTCCACAGCAAAAAAAAAAAAAAAAATCAAATATTAGAAATATCCATTGGTTTCCTCTCTCTCATATGCAAGTCAATTTTTCCTTTTAATGAAGTTTGTACTTCCAAATTTTCATCCTCCCTATGGTGTTTCTTCTCTCTCCTTAAACAGATATATATGCCCATCCCTGTTAAGAATGTGATAGAACTCAAGCTTATTACAGATAGAGCTACTAATGTGGGCATACAGGACACGGATTCAGCTTTCCTATGAGTTGGTTCTATTGAAATCTGTGGTTCTTTCTCCTCTATGCTAATTTCTGGTTCCTTTCTTAGAAGATTCTCAATGTAGCTTTCATTACTGACAGTGTCATTGACAAATAGATTCACCATAACTGTGGAATGGAGAGGTTCTGGATAACCATGATCACTCACTTTCACCAATAAACGATGGAGCCCATAATCTGTCTGCAGCAATGCCTCTTCCAAAGTAATGTTGCCAGTTTTAGGGTCAATTCTAAAGGATTCGGGCCTAGGCCCTCTTCTCCCTATGATGCTATAGGCTATGACAGCATTCATGCCTGTGTCTTTGTCAACTGCATAGACCTCTGTAACTAGTGAGCCAGGGAGAGTAGAAGGCAACACCAACAAGTAAGACATGTTAGACTGAGGAAATAAAACAAGAGGCGGGTTGTCGTTAATGTCTAGAAGGAGAATTGTGATTTTTGCAGTAGAGGAGAGGGGAGGCGTACCACCATCAACGGCTTCAACCCACAAAGTGTAGGAGCTTTGCTGCTCTCTGTCCAAAGAGACTTTAGCTCTCAGCAGGCCCTTTCCAGTATCTATGACAAAAATATCACTCTGGTTCACCACGGAGAGAGCAACCCATCCGTTTTGCCCAGTATCGGCATCTGTGACACTAATTACTCCAATTTCACCGTATCCTGGAAAATTTTCTGGCACAAAGAAGCTGAAGTCCTTGTTGATGAACCTAGGGCTGTTGTCATTTTTATCCAACACTGTGATAACCACAGTAGCTACTGATTCTTGGGGTGGCTTCCCAGAGTCAACAGCTCTGACTGTGTACCTATACTTTTCTTTCTCCTCTCGATCCAGCTGAGTAGAAACTGTCAGAATTCCTGTGACACTGTCTAAGGAAAAATATGATGGAGCATCAGGTCCCAGAAAATATGAAACTTGGCCCCTCTCTCCACTGTCAGCATCTGTAGCATCTAGCTTAGTCAAAAAGGCATTGGGTGCATTATTTTCTTCAATGGTTAGTTCTACCAAGGGTTGAAGGAAAACAGGAGCATTATCATTGTCATCTAAAAGTTGCACTTTAATCATTTTTTTGACTTGAAATCCCTCAGAGTTCCAAGCTACTATGGCTATTTCATAGAATTGCTGTAGCTCATAATCCATAGGTTTTGTCGTTTCTAGAAGATACTCATTACTGTATGGTTTGTAGGGCAATAACCTAAATGGTCCTTCACCATCCAGATAGCAGTTGACCTTGTATTTACCTTCTGGATCTCTTATGGTAAAGAATGCAATTGGAGTGTTAACAGGTTCCAATTCTTTCAGGTAAATAATACCATCTATTTGATTTGCTATATAACGAGGGACGATTTCAGGTGGCCTGAAAATGACTTTGATAATAGTCACCAGGGCAGTGATCACAGCAGGGATGCAGCCTGGCCCATTAGCAAGGATGGTGAGCTTGTGTGTTTGCAGAACACTTCCTCCAATCTTACTGAAAAGTTTAATGACCCCGGTGTTTTCATTCAAATGGAATAAATCCTTGGATGCTTGTGGAACTTTCTGACTGTAAGAGTAGGTGATCTGAGCATTGTTTCCCAAGTCTCTGTCCACAGCCTGAACAGCTGCAATTGGTGTGCCCACAGTAGCATTCCCATACACAGTGATGTTGATTTGTGAGTCTGTGAAGAGTGGGCAATTGTCATTAATGTCACTTATTCCAATGGTGAGGGTGGCACTGCCTATCAGTGGTGGAGACCCACCATCCTCAGCTATGATGATGCTCACATACTGGTCCTGGGTCTCTCTGTCCAACAGTCCCATGACAATTAGATAGGGGGTGCGCTCCCCATTCTCATTCTCCTCCACGTCCAGGGTGAACATACGATGGTAGTCCAGCAACCGGTAGGTCTGAACACCATTAGTGCCCATATCTGGGTCCACTGCGGGATGCTCTATGGCCAGCCGGGTGTTTACAGGTGCATTTTCTGGGACCCAAACTGATATTTGGGAAATAGGGAACCGCGGGGCATTGTCATTGATGTCCCGGATAGCGATTTTTACCTTCACAAACCTAAAGTATTCCTGAGGCAGGACTAGGACATCCAGAAGCAAAAGACAAGAGTCAGCAGAAGGCGAAGAGGAGATGGAAATGCTGCCCCCCCAGGCAATCCCTCCGCCTCCTTCAAGACACAAGGCCTCCCGGTCGATCTCCTGGGCAGAAGTGTGTAGCTCCCCTGAGCGGTTGTCTAGGGTCACGTACTGGCCACTCAGCCCCTGGGAGGCCAGGCTGAAGGAGAGAGGAGGGTTCCTCTCGGCGACGCTGTGCTGAGGCGACTGAGACAGCAGGTCCTGCCCCCCTGCGCTGGGCAGCAGCCGCAGGTCCTCCGCCAGGCTGCCGATGAGCACCCCTGCCGGCAGCCCCTCGTTCAGGCTGTACAGAATCTCTGTGGCCCGGCTGTAACTCGCCAGACAGTTGAACGGTCCCACGAAGAGGAAGAACAGAAGCAGATGCTGAATGGGGCGGGGTGGGGGGCGAGGGAGTGGGGGGAGAGAAGGCTTGTTACATACACGCGGAATTGGAGTCAGAACGCGTGCCCCGGGCTTCTTCCGGCTCCATCCCCATTCTCAAAGGCAAAGGCTCCAGTCAAAACAGGGTTAAGAGGAAACTTGCTGCAAGGGAGAGATCTGCGCGGCAACGCTGTCTCCAAAACTTATTTTCTGTTTACTTTCTGCACCGCACCCCACCCACCCCGGCTCTCGCCCGGTTCCCCATCACCCTCACTCAGTAAAGGTTCAGAATCCCAAACCATCAAGCGCCCCGGGAAGTATGGTGGAGGGACTGTACCGCGCGGCAGGGTAGGTCACGGGGAGGGAGGGGGCTGGTAGTGGAGAGGACCGAGAAGTGGGCTCTTTATTTTTTCCCACTGAAATGTTTCTACAGCTAAGGTCCCAGGAACGCGAAATGTCTTACATCCCTTGCTATGAGACCGATAACAACAACAACCACAATAAAAACATAGACGCTCTAGCCCCTCGGACTCCCTACTCCACTAAATAAACCCTTTAGGTCTGAAGAATTGATCTTCGTTTTAACACGTACCTAAAATCAAATCGAAAAGATCTGAATTTCCACCCAATGATAAGCTCTCACTAATCCTCCTTCCTAGGTAAAGAGTAGCAAACGCGGAAAACGAAATGCAAAAACAATTCGTCAGTTGCAGTAGACAGTCAAAGCCAGATGCCGGCCAAAGAAACCCCTCTATCTTAAAGCCATATGAGCACACCCTAACCCCTTTCACCTCGTCTTCTGCCATTCGTGCTTCAGAAACTTCTTATTACCCAAGGACTTGCCTATTCCTTGCTAACATGAAGAGACATTATCCCAAACTCCCTTTCCCTCCCCTCAACCTTCCCGTGAAGTTTGGAATAAGGTAAAAAGATTTGAAAAACGTAAAGGAGTAGGAACGGCACCACGGTGCTGCACCCTGTCAGGGCCGCGGGACTCCTGGATCTCAACCCTTACCGGCAGGTTTCCGTGGCTGGCGCTGCTGCTAGGACGACTGAGACTCCCCATATCCGGGCGCGGGCGCCAGGTCGCCCGACTCCAGCTTACTGCCCCGGCCTGTGAGCCGCACGCATCCCCGCCGCCGCGCATTCCCCGGGAGGCTGCGGGCTGCGCGGTGGCGCAGGAGGGCGGCAGAGGACACTCCCTCTCTGGGCATGCAAATCGCGGGGGGAACTTCAGCCAATAGTCCCCGGCTTGTCAATCAAGGACAGCAGTTCCTGGAGGCCAGAAAGGCGTGGGGGCGCTGGGGCACGGTCGTGATTTCCTGCTCCGCACGTGGGCACGTCCAGACCCGGCCTGAGGAGCCGGAGCTGGGACTTGCCTCGGAAGACCGCGGCTAGGCTCTACCTGGTCCGGCTCCAGGAGCATGGCCCCGGCCTCTCTCCTCACAGCACCAGTCAGGACCCAAGTCCACAGGTTGAAAATGTGAGAGGGAAAATTAGATTAAATAAATAACTCTGCATTTATATCCGAATAGAGCATAGCGAGTAAATAAGTATGCATTCATATCCGAATGGAGAATAAGTATGCATTTATATCCGAATAGCAAGTCCGCGCTACAAAGCAACCATAGGCGCGATCCCCAAATGCCAGCTTTGCCACCAGTTCATCGGAGACTTGGATTCAGCAATATTTGCAAGGAGGAAGAAACCCCACTTTTTCTGCGGAGGGAAGGGATTTCAAGCTCTTTGTAAGGCGGTCTCAAGCTAAGAAGCAAATATGGGAACTCGGTGAACATTTCAATATGCTTTAATTTTGAAGCTTCGCTGTTGGTGGCTGTTGGTGGCGGCACTTTTCATGTCGTAGGCGCAAGCGTCCTTGGGTATCTGCCTTGTGGTTTTTAAGAGAGTCGCGGCTTCTGGCTAAGGTAAAGAGCCAAAGGGGAGGGTGGAAACTATTGCTTGGTAGCACAAGTGGTTCTACCTGCAAGCAATTTTACCATATTTCTCTAAGGAAAAGAGGTGTTTTTTGTTGTTGTTGTTTGTTTGTTTTTTGTTTTTTTACAGCGCACTTACTGAAGCCTGGGGCTTCCCGCATAGCTCAGTTGGTAAAGAATCTGCCTGCAATGCTGGAAATCTGGGTTCATTCCTAGGTTGGGAATATCCCCTAGAGGAGGAAATGGCAACCCACTCCAGTATTCTTGCCTGGAGAATCCTGTGGACAGAGGAGCCTGTCAGGCTATAGTCTATAAGGTCGTCGCAAGAGTTGGACATGACTGTCTTTCTTCCTTTTCTTTACTGAAGTCTAGGCTTTTTAGAAATAAAGGCTACTTCAGGTTATTTTTTTTTTTTTTTTTTCTTGGAATGCTTACTGGGAAAGGAATACTGCAGGAGTGTGGTGCAAAATGCCTGGATAGACCCTTTGACTCTGGCACTAGACATATGACAAAATTCTAATTTATACAATCAGGGCTGTATGTATCTTAATACACTGAGAAACCACAGTGTATTAAATCTGTGAAACACTCTTTGATCTGCAGGGTGCCTAATGGGAAAGACCATTGGCCTTTCCCAGAGTAGACATTTCACTTCACCACTAGGTTTTCATATATCCTGCGTAGTGTCTTAAACATAAAGCCCTCCCGATGAGTAACTAACCACTGAGCCTGGAATAGAAAAGTCTTTCTCTTGGTTTGGAGAAAGATCTGACATCCTATGTTTTCCATAGGGTCCACTTTAATTTTTTTCTTCTTCTACTGTATGCTGAATAGAATATAAATTGCTTAGCAGAGCTAATTGTTTTGCTTCTAACACTTCCTATTTTCTCCTCATCTCTACCAATCCTAGAGACACAAAAGTCCTAAATATTGATGCCACACTACATCAGAAAACCTGGTGTGTGTAACAGCTTCTTATTGCGTTAGTGTAGCTATACATGGAGTTCACAAACAAAACTTCTTATAATACAAGTCTGGCTTATAAAATTAGCTCCTTTAAGCTCTTTGAAGTGAAATTGTAATGCTGATGAAGTGGTAAACACACATGAACATGTACAGGTAGGTGCAAGGCCATCACACAGTTGGTAAACAAAACAGTCAGAGAAGTATGCTTTGCCTCTCCTTGCTTCCTGAGCTGCTTGTTCTGCCCTACAGCTGAACTTTTACCACATGATTGGTAAATGATTACTTTGGAATCTGAAGTTGAAACATAACCAACTTCAAAAATCAGAAGAAAGCTGCTTCTGAAATGTGTTTAATTTATGTCATCACACAATACTCACAGCTTCTGGAAGTTTGAGGCACATGAGCAGAATTAGGCAATCCATCCAAAGTCAGGATACATACAGCTTAGACATACAATCTGAATTAATTCTACATCTGTACAGATAGCAACAGTGGTAGACTATATTTCCTTACAGGTTATCCCCTCCCCAACAGGTTAAGACCTTCTATTTTGGTGAAAATTTGGGATTTGTTTTCTTTAGTTTATCCTTTGTCTAGAAGGACACTACAATCAACAATAATTTTCTCTAGTGTTTCTATAAAGCATGACCATATAAATTATAAGTCAAAACACAGAAATTAAACATTCTGGAGATAATGTTTGAGACAGTAATAACCACCTTTGCTTTAAGTTGTTGTGGTTATTGCAAAGTTTCTTCATGGAAGTTTGTCATCAAGGCCAGCACAATTTGGGGTAGCATCTTACATGACACATCCCAAACTATTAACTGAGCTACTTATTATCTTTCCTCTGAAGATCTAAGTAGAGATTTCATGCAGGTTTAAACTGTAAATGAGCTTAGAAATAAAAAGAAAAGAGCAAATTCCTTTTTTTCTTCTCTTGTATCTTCTTAACTTGGCACTGTGAAAGTGTCCCCAAACTCCTGTTCCTTATGAGCCAGCTCTGTGACCTGGCATCTGGTGTCACATATTTCTTTCTAAGGAAGACTAAGAGAGCTTCTATGCTATTAACCCCTTGAAAATAATACTTATGAACTTCTCAGATGTCTCATTTGCTCTGGGCCTGCTTCCCAGGTGTTCTGTAAAAATCAGTTTAGAAGAATAGCTAGATTATAAGCCTCCTAAGCTTATTTTTTCTATAGACAAAGAAAACAACTTGATGAAATAGATGACACTGAGCTGAACCAGGGGATTTGGATACCTTCTCTAGGTTGTTATGAAGTTACTGTGTGACTTTAGGCAAGCCATCAGATCTCTCTGCTTCAATTTCATATAAAAATACCCATACACACTACATACACATATATGATAGAACTAGCTTACCAGATATATGTCTTTGATAGAAATTACATAATGATACATAGGTTAGTTTGATCTTTATTTTATTACAGCATAATGCAGAAGGTTAATAATAATTTTCATTTATTGCAAGCATTCTCTCCTTGAGGTTTCATCTCTTTATTTTCTGTGACCTTGCAAGTGTCTATAAAACTTCGTACATTTAACAAACATACCCTAAAACTCCTAAAATTGTGAAGTGTTATGTTTTCCAGGTAGTTTTTGTTTGTATTTTTCAGTTAACTCTGATAATATCATTTAAAGTATTTAAATGACAGTATGCTATCCATAACATTTCATGTGATTAATGCATATACAGACAATTAAACTTATTTTGAACCACATTCTGGTTATTCAAGATTATAAATAAATACAAATTAGGCATATGACCTTATTTGAAGACTACTTTATGCAAATAAAGACTACATTGAGGTACCAACTCACACTATTCAGGATGATAATTATTTAAAAATGTACAAATAAGTAATAATATTCATGAAGAAAATGGAATTCACCTCCACTGTGGTGGGAATGCAAATTGGTATAATTACTGTGAAGAACTATATGGAGGTTTCAAAACACTAAAAACAGAGTTGCTGTATAATCCAGCAATCCCACTTTTGGGCATATATCCAAACTATGATATGAAAAGACACAAGCACCCTTACATTTATAGAAGCACTGTTCACAGAAGTGAAGACAAGGAAACAACCTAAATATCCATTGACAGATGACTGAATAAAGAAGACATGGAATATTACTAAGCCACAAAAAGTAAGAAATTATGTCCTTTGCAGCTACATGGATGGACCGAAAGATTATCATGCTAAGTGAAGTAAGTCAGAAAGACAGATACTAAATGATATCACTTATATGTGGAATCTAAAATGCAACAGAAATTAACTTACCAAACAGAAACAGACTCACAGGCACAGAGAAGAGACTTGGGGTTGCCAAGGAGTACGGAGATTTGCGAAGGGTTGGATTGGGAGTTTGGGACTAGCAGATGCAAACTATTATGTAGAGAACGGACAAACAACAAGGTCTTATTGTATAGGACAGGGAACTATATCCAGTATCCTGTAATAAATCAATATGGAAAAGAATATGAAAAGAATATATATATATATGTGTGTGTGTGTGTAACTGAATCACTTATACCAGAAACTAACACAACATTGTAAATCAACTATACTTCAATAAAAAAGAAAAAAAAGATTATTTTGTTTTTTGTGTGTTAATATATGATTTTATTTTTTATTTTTTTAAATTTAAATTTGTTTATTTTAATTAGAGGCTAATTACTTTACAATATTGTGTTGGTTTTGCCATACATCAACATGAATCCACCACGGGTGTACACGTGTTCCCAATCCTGAACCCCCCTCCCACCTCCCTCCCCATACCATCCCTCTGGGTCATCCCAGTGCATCAGCCCCAAGCTTCCTGTATCCTGCATCAAACCTGGACTGGAGATTTGTTTCTTACATGATATTATACATGTTTCAATTCCGTTCTCCCAAATCATCCCCCCCTCCCTCTCCCATAGAGTCCAAAAGACTGTTCTATACATCTGTGCCTCTTTTGCTGTCTCGTATACAGATTTTAGCAGTCACTTTAGATGTCTTAAAATATGTTGTATATGTATAATGTTCACATAGATATGTAATAAATGTGAATATTACAGTATATGTGGGACATTTAATAACATGTAAATATATTATATAATCATTGTAAATATATGGTAAAGAATCTCCCTGCAATACAGAAGACCTGGGTTCAATCTCCAAGTCAGGAAGATCCCTTAGAGAAGGGCATGCTCACCCACTCCAGCATTCTTTCCTGGTGGCTCAGTAGTAAACATCTGCCTGCTAATGAAGGAGACATCAGTTCGATCCCTGGGGCTGAGTCAACAAGCATTTATCACTCATCAACAATGAGAAAAACACTATTGTAGACATAGATTTTCTATCTGAGACCTTTCTGAAGTAAAAACCTCTTTAGTCAAATATTGTTTCCTAAACATGTACATGTGCTTCCCAGGTGGTGTTGTGGTAAAGAATCTACCAGCCAATGCAGGAGATGCAAGAGATATAGGTTCAGTCCCTGGGTTGGGAAGATACCTGGAGTTGGAAATGGCAACCCACTCCAGCATTCTTGGCTGGAAAAACTCCACAGACAGAGGAGTCTGATGGGCTGCAGCCTGGCATGGGTTTGCAAAGAATCAGACACGACTGAGCATGCATGAGCACTCGCACGCACACACACACACACACACACACGAACTTCTCAGTGTTTGGCTGCTGCTGCTGCTAAGTCGCTTCAGTCATGTCCGACTCTGTGTGACCCCATAGACAGCAGCCCACCAGGCTCGCCCATCCCTGGGATTCTCCAGGCAAGAACACTGGAGTGAGTTGCCATTTCCTTCTCCAATGCATGAAAGTGAAAAGTGAAAGTGAAGTCACTCAGTCGTGTCCGACTCTTAGCGACCCCATGGACTGCAGCCTACCAGGCTCCTCTGTCCATGGGATTTTCCAGGCAAGAGTGCTGGAGTGGGGTGCTAGCTTAGATCTTCTCACAACTTGTAAACAACATATATTATGATTTTTTTTTTTTTTTACTGATGAATATGTGTATACTTGAAAGCATGTGTATACTTGAGAGGGTCTGAATAACTATGAATCTCCTAGTTAGTCCTCATTTTATGTATTAGTTGAGAGCAAGAAAGATGGTCCCTAGCTAATGAGAATCCTCAAAACACTATTTCTTAAAATAGTAGTAGATTTTGGCCTCAGGATTATCTCCCCAATATTAGAGGATAGCTTAGTAAAAGAGCTTTACTTTTTTTTTTTTTTTACTATCTATTATTTCCCAAATCCTACTGTTAAACATTGCCATAAGTACTGGTTATTTTGTTTTATATTTTATTAATTTTAAAATTTTACAAACGTTTTAAAGAAACAATAATAGCGTTTCTCATAGCTCAGTCGGTAAAGAATCTGCCTGTAGTGCAGGGGACCCAGGTTCGATTCCTGGGTTGGGAAGATCCCCTGAAGAAGGAAATGGCAACCCATATCCAGTATTCTTGCCTGGAGGATTCCATGGACAGAGAAGCCCAGTGGGCTACAGTCCATGAAGTCGCAAGAGTCAGACATGGACTTACCGTCTAAATAATCATCATCACTAATTTCAGTAAATTATTGTTCAAGTAAAGCAAACTTTGAAAAAATCCTGTTGTGTTTTTCCCTACACAACTAAGAATTAATTGTAAGGCTAATAGAAAGTAAACACATTGGTTCTTCAGCTAAGAAAACTGGATAGTTAGGAAATAAATATGTATTTATCTTGCATTATTTGTATGAAAGGGGCACACATAAGCTAATTTACTGTAATACAAAATTGTATTCTAAAACATTTACCACTGTACTGTGCAACTTATAAAGGTGACTTTTGTTAAGCATTGGTCTATTCTGAATAGTTGGTGATGGACAGGGAGGCCTGGCGTGCTGCTATCCATGGGATTGCAAAGAGTTGGACATGACTGAGTGACTGAACTGACTTGAACTGAACTGATTCTGAATAGTACTTTCCTTTTTGTTTTAGAAACTTTGTATAAGTAGATTTCACATATCTCTTCTTTTCCCCTGTTTTCCAAGAGGAAGGAATGTAGTAGAATTGAACTGTCTTTTTATTTCCAGAACTCCATTAGGAGCACTTTAAAAGGGATAAGTATAGCTGGATGAAGTCATCAGAAAACTCCAGATCTAATTTTAGATCACATTCTCAACTTTCTCTCCTTATCCTTAAAATAAATTTCAAAGTCATTTTCGATTCATTTAAATTTCACATTCTTCCTTCTTGCTTCTGGTAGAGGTGATAATGAGCAGTGAAATCATCAAAAGAAAGGTAGCAGGATTGAGGAGAAGACTAAATGAAGGACATGCAAAATCCACAAAGTGGATCAGCAGTTGCTGAATAATGAACAGTTAACTAAATGCAGTTTACTGATGATGTATGTGTATCATCTAGCCTTGTTCCCTAGAGTCAGCCAGAAGTCAGGGAGAAGTATGGGCTTTGCCAAGAATGAAGCAATTTTAAACCCTATAAATTAGCATAGAAATTAGGTCAAGGACAAAACAAATCTATTGAAGGAGAGAAATCATTTGAAATTTCATTTTAGGACACTGATCCTGTGTCCTATATCCTCAGGTACCTTCTCTTCACTCTCACAGATTGAAGTGTTACATTGGGAAAAGCTTAATGAAAACTTGTCCTCCTGTAATATTTTACACAGATTGACAGATCTTCTGCCTGGCTTTTGAAAATTTCTTTTTTATCTGAGTCTTTGAATTTAAGGTGGAATTGCTAAAAACTGCATAACTGTTCTGATCTTGGCATACACTGAATTAGTGCTGTAGGATTAATCAAAGTTTCTGTCAATGATGTAAAAAGTCAACATGTTCATAGTAGTATCCCTACAACCACTAGCTTCCTCCTGGGTATCTTTGTAGGAGGAAGGTATAGCTGCTGATCTCAATTTCATTTACTGCTGACAGGTACCAATCATTGAGCACCTAAGTTTTGCAGGTGCATGGTGAACATTATCTCTAATCTTCACAAGAAAACTGAAAGTTAATAATCCCATTTTTAAGAGAAGAAATCTGAAATTCTCAGAGGGTAGTAGGTTGCTTAAGGTCATATAGCCAGGAATTAGGCCAAGTTAAAATTAAATAAGGAAAATTTGGTATTTTATTTTAATTTCATAAATCTTCTTTCTGTATATTGGTGTTAATCTAATATTCACTAAGGTAAGCACGTATGTTGTGTGTTGAATATGTGAGTGTTATCAACAATGGGCAGAATCTGACAGGAACAGAATCACTCCCAAAATACAAAACTTGTGAAAAAATTGCATAATTATGAACTTCAATAAAAAAATATATAAGTCCAATTTATGAAATAACAAATATTTTTTATTTTCTTATTTAGACTATCAAGAAAAGAAACATTTTGTAAATAAACTTTCATTAATGGCTTGGAATTATATGGCACCAAAACATTTATTTAGTGAAAGTAGTGTGCTTCTTGAGAGAAAAAAAAAATATTATAAACATCTTAAAGGCCCACCAATTCTTAATCATAAATAATATTTAAAACTGATCAAGTTGGTATCAACTTTATATAGAATCAATAATAATAATTATAGTTTTTTGTGGATTGCTCCTCTTTATGGATAAATAATTTCTTCATTAACTAGATTAAAGTAGAACATCACTAAGAGTAACTGGCTTTTAGTGACAAAATTGCATTACCAACTTTATTTTAAATATTTATATGATTTTTTAGAATTTAAAATAACTCAAAGAAATGCAAATGAGTTAAAATGAATGGAATAATATTTTTATTACCCATAATTTAGACTTTGAGCAATTTAACCCCTATATAGACAGAATAAGAAAGAATGCTAGAAACTGAGAAATTCACTTGAGAAGCACTGTTTTTTTAAATTTTATTTTATTTTTAAACTTTACATAATTGTATTAGTTTTGCCAAACATCAAAATGAATCCATCACAGGTATACATGTGCTCCCCCTCCTGAACCCTCCTCCCTCCTCCCTCCCCATACCATCCCTCCAGGTCGTCCCAGTGCACCAGCCCCAAGCATCCAGTATCGTGCATTGAACCTGGACTGGCATCTCGTTTCATACATGATATTTTACATGTTTCAATGCCATTCTCCCAAATCTTCCCACCCTCTCCCTCTCCCACAGAGTTTTATTATACTCATACTCAGTTGCTTCAGTCGTGTCCGACTCTTTGTGACCCCATGGACTGTAGCCCACCAGGCTCCTCTGTCCATGGGGTTCTCAAGGCAAGAATACTGAAGTTTGCTGCCATTTTCTTCTCCAGGGGAACTTCCCCACCCAGGGATCAAACCCAAGCCTCCTGCCTCCTGCGCACTGGCAAGCAGATTCTTTACCACTGTGCCACCTGGGAAGCCTCTAAATAAAAGCATTAAGAATTTTCTAAATGTATCATAAGCATGATATATATTTTTTGTAGGAGCAATTTTCCTCATTCTAAATGTGCATATATATGATATGCTTTATTGGGGGGAAAAAAAGCATTAAACACAGTTAGCGCTACTTCCATATTCCAAAACCTCTTTTTCAAAAGCCCTGAGTCTGCTAAAGTCCTGCTAGAGCTTGTTAAACTATTTAATAATGATCGTAAAAGACATTTTACACACAATATCCGCTAGTCACAAAGCTGAGAAATCTCAGGTACCCTTGATACCTGTGTGAATATTTTAGCATTTCTGTGAGATTTCTGGATCAAGATTGATTCCAGGTGCCATCTCTACATATTTATGTAATAACTACAAGCAGCTTTTGTAGACTAGATACGGGTCCTTTGAATCAACATTAATGTCAAGGCTCTCCAAGGTCTTATAGCAAAGGCTACAGTTAACCTCCTTAGTACCATAATTGAAGCAGCAGTGACATTTTTTAACAAAAGGACATGTTTACACTTATCACACACCATTAATCAAAAAATATTACAAATCTTGAACCACGTTTATATTTCTCCTCCAATATGTTTTGGCAAGTAAACAATATATTCCTTACAAATTACCAGGCACAGAATGATGGCAGAAACAACATAGAAGGTGCCAGACTTTTATTTTTGTGTTGCTGTCACATAATTATGGTCTACTTTTCCTGACTTTACACATTCATTTTACACTTTCCCTGATTCTGTGAAACTGAAATGTGCATGAGTTTTCAGTCACAACCAGCCTGCGAGGGTCCTCTGTCCATGGAGTCTTCCAGGCAAAAATACTGGAGTGGATTGACATTGCCTACTCCAGGGCTTCTTCCCAAATCAGACTCAATTTGCTTCTCTTTTATATGCTACATTGACAGGTGGATTTTTGACCACTGTGCCATCTGGGATGCCCCAAACTGAAATGTATTTTCAACCTTTTATTCCGAGCCTATTTTGTCTTTGCCGAATTTTCTCTTCTAACTTTTTAACACAGGTTCCTCCAAAGGTCTTTTGTTTCCTTCCAATCACTCACTGGGGAGCCCTTTCCTTATGATTCTATTCACCCATTTAACCCTGTTCTACAAACACAGATATTTTCTGCTATTAGGAGAAGTTCTGCTTCCTTGACTATGCTAAATAATTTCCTGTGTGGATCACAGCAATCCATAGAAAATTCTTAGAGTTGAGAACACCAGGTCATCTTACCTGCCTCATGAGAAACCTGTATGCAAGTCAAGAAGCAACAGTTAGAACCGAACATGGAATAATGGCCTGGTTCCAAACTGGGAAAGGAATATGTCAAGGCTGTTTATTGTCACTCTGCTTATTTAACTTATATGCAGATTCAGTTCAGTTCAGTCGCTTAGTCATGTCTGACTCTTTGCAACCCCATGAATCACAGCATGCCAGTCCTCTCTGTCCATCACCAACTCCCGGATTTCACTCAAACACATGTCCATCTAGTCAGTGATGCCGTCCAGCCATCTCATCTTCTGTCGTTCCTTTCTCCTCCTGCCCCCAATCCCTCCAAGAATCTGGGTCTTTTCCAATGAGTCAACTCTTCGCATGAGGTGGCCAAAGTATTGGAGTTTCAGCTTTAGCATTAGTCCTTCCAATGAACACCCAGGACTGATCTCTTTTAGAATGGATGGGTTGGATCTCCTTGCAGTCTAAGGAACTCTCAAGAGTCTTCTCCAACATCACAGTTCAAAAGCATCAATTCTTTGGCACTCAGCTTTCTTCACAGTCCAATTCTCACATCCATACATGACCAGTGGAAAAACCATAGCCTTGACTACATGGACCTTTGCTGGCAAAGTAATGTCTCTGCTTTTTAATGTGCTATCTAGGTTGGTCATAACTTTCCTTCCAAGGAGTAAGCGTCTTTTAATTTCACGGCTGCAGTCACCATCTGCCGTGATTTTGGAGCCCCCAAAAACAAAGTCTGACACTGTTCCCACTGTTTCCCTATCTATTTCCCATGAAGTGATGGAACCAGATACCATGATCTTCGTTTTATGAATGTTGCGCTTTAAGCCAACTTTGTCACTCTCCTCTTTCACTTTCATCAAGAGGCTTTTTAGTTCCTCTTCACTTTCTTCCATAAGGGTGGTGTCATCTGCATATCTGAGGTTCTTGATATTTCTCCTGGCAATCTTGATTCCAGCCTGTGCTTCTTCCAGCCCAGCGTTTCTCATGATATACTCTGCGTAGAAGTTAAATAAGTAGGGTGAAAATATCACAGCCTTGATGTACTCCTTTTCCTATTTGGAAGCAGTCTGTTGTTCTATGTCCAGTTCAAACTGTTGCTTCCTAACCTGCATATAGGTTTCTTAAGAGGCAGGTCAAGTGGCCTGGTATTCCCATCTCTGTCAGAATTTCCCACAGTTTATTGTGATCCACACAGTCAAAGGCTTTGGCAGAGTCAATAAAGCAGAAATAGATGTGTTTTTTTTTTGGATCTCTCTTGCTTTTTCCATGATCCAGTGGATGTTGGGAATTTGATCTCTGGTTCCTCTGCCTCTTCTGAAATCAGCTTGAACATCCTGGAAGTTCACAGTTCACGTATTGCTGAAGCCTGTCTTGGAGAATTTTGAGCATTACTTTACTAGCGTGTGAGATGAGTGCAATTGTGTGGTACTTTGAGCTTTCTTTGGGATTGCCTTTCTTTGAGATTGAAATGAAAACTGACCTTTTCCAGCCCTGGCCACTGCTGAGTTTTCCAAATTTGCTGGCATATTGAGTGCAGCACTTTCACAGCATCATATTTCAGGATTTGAAATAGCTCAACTGGAATTCCATCACCTCCACTAGCTTTGTTCATAGTGATGCTTTCTAAGGCCCACTTGACTTCACATTCCAAGGTATCTGGCTCTAGGTGAGTGGTCACACCATCGTGATTATCTTGGTCATGAACATCTTTTTTATACAGTTCTTCTGTGTATTCTTGCCACCTCTTATTAATATATTCTGCTTCTGTTAGGACCATACCATTTTTGTCCTTTATTGAGCCCATCTTTGCATGAAATATTCCCTTGTTATCTCTAGTTTTCTTGAAGAGATCTCTAGTCTTTCCCATTCTGTTGTTTCCCTCTATTTCTTTGCATTGATCACTGAGGAAAGCTTTCTTATCTCTCCTTGCTATTCTTAGATTAGATCATGCCAAATGCCAGGCTCAATGAAGCACAAGGTAAGATTAAGATTGTAGAGAGATAAATCAATAACCTCAGATATGCAGATGACACTACCTTAATGGCAGAAAGTAAAGAGAAACTAAAGAGTCTCTTGATGAAGTTGAGAGAGGAGAGTGAAAAAGCTGGCTTAAAACTGTATGACACAGCAATCGCACTCCTAGGCATATACCCTGAGGAAACCAAAATTGAAAAAGACACATGTATGCCATTGTTCATTGCAGCACTATTTACAATACCTAGAACATGATAGCAACCTAGATGTCCATTGACAGATGAATGGATAAAGAAGTTGTGGTACATATACACAATAGAATATTACTAAGCCATGAAAAGGAATGCCTTTGAGTCATTTCTACTGAGGTGAATAACCTAGAAGCTATAATACGGAGTGAAGTAAGTCAAAAAGAGGAAGATAAATATCATATTCTAATGCATATATATAGAATCTAGGCAAATGGTACTGAATAATTTACTTACAGGGCAGTGATGGAGAAACAGACATAGATAATAGACTTGTCGACATGGGGAAATGGGAGGAGAGGGTGAGATATAAGGAAAGAGTAACATGGAAACTTACATTACCATATGTAAAATATCCAGTGGGAATTTGCTGTACAGCTAAGGAAACTCAAACAGGGGCTCTGTATAAACCTAGATGGGGAGGGAGATGGGAGGGAAGTTCTAAAGGGAGGGGATATATGTATGCTGCTGCTGCTGCTAAGTCATTTCAGTCATGTCCGACTCTGTGTGACCCCATAGATGGCAGCCCACCAGGCTCCGCCATCCCTGGGATTGTCCAGGCAAGAACACTGGAGTGGGTTGCCATTTCCTTCTCCAATACATGAAAGTGAAAATGAAGTCGCTCAGTAAGTGCCTTCATGACCCCATGGGCTGCAGCCTACCAGATTCCTCCGCCCATGGGATTTTAGAGGCAAGAGTACTGGAGTGGGTTGCCATTGCCTTCTCTGGGATATCTGTATACCTATGGCTGATTCATATTGAGGTTTGACAGAAAGCAACAAAATTCTGTAAAAGCAATTATCCTTCAATTAAAAACAAAACATAACAGCATTCAAAAAAGGAAGATCATGAGCAAGGAAGATCTAGTCCCATCACTTCATAAATGGGGAAATAAATGTAAAGAGTGACAAACTTTATTTTATTGGGCTCCAAAATCACTGAGGACAGTGAATACAGCCATGAAATTAAAAGACAGTTGCTCCTTGGAAGAAAAGCTATGACAAACCTAGACAGCAGATTAAAAAGCAGAGACATCACTTTGCCAAAAAAGGCCCGTATAAGTCAAAGCTACAGTTATTCCAGTGGTCATGTACTACTGGATGTGAGAGGTGGACCATAAATAAGGCTTAGTGCTGAAGAATTGATGCTTTCAACCTGTGGTTCTAGAGAAGACTCTTGAGAGTCCTTTGGACAGCAAGGAGATCAAGCCAGTCAATCCTAAAGGCAATCAGTCCTGAATATTAATTGGAAGGACTGATGCTGAAACTGAAGCTCCAATGCTTTGGCCACTTGATGGGAAGAGCCAACTCATTGGAAAAGACCCTAATGCTGGGAAAGATTGAAGGCAGGAGGAGAAGTGGTCAACAGAAGATGAGATGGTTGGATGGTATAATTGATTCAATGAACACAGGTTTGAGCAAACTCGGGGAGATGGTGAAGGACAGGGAAGCCTGGTGTGGTGTGCTGCAATCTATGAGGTTGCAAAGAGTCAGACATGACTGAGCAACTGAACAACCACAATAAGGAGAAGTTATCTGGACCTGAGTATGCCTTTCTCCTGGGTGAAAATTCCCTTCTATGAATATTTGTTCTTTCTTAAAAATGGTCTGTTTTAGATCTAACATATGACAATGCATCTAGCATAAAACAGAAATATCCATACTTGTAGTCACAAATAAAAGGCAGTCCATGTACATTATGAAGCCAATAACTACTGTTGCCATTTTTTGGAGAAAGGCAGAACTGAGGCACAGAGCTTTGTTTTCATTTTAACATATAGAAGGCTAACTACTCCTGGATCAGAGCAGAGGTAAAGTTTGAAGAAATCACATAGCATTACTGAACACTGTTGCTTGAGAAATCAGCTACCTACCTTTCAAAAGTCCTCTGAGAGCTAATTAGAGTGGTAACAAAAATAGTAACAGCTACTTGCTGTTACCCCATAAACCCCATAGCTGTTTTTTGTTTCCAGCATACTGCATAATTATTGCTTTTTCAAAATACACTTTTCTTTAATTAAAAATTCCTATATTTTCTACTAAGTTTTCCACAACATGCTTATCCTTCACAGTCCAGTGTTTAATGTATTCCATCTTTTTGGCACTTTTATCTATATCAATTTTTATTCCTATGGGTTTTACTGAATTCAGTTCAGTTAGGTTCAGTAGCTCAGTTGTGTCCAACTCTTTGCAACCCCGTGGACTGCAGCACAGTAGACCTCCCTGTCCATCACCAACTCCGCTAGCTTGCTCAAACTCATGTCCATCAAGTCAGTGATGCTATCCAACCATCTCATCCTCTGTCATCCCTTTCTCATCCTGCCTTCAATCTTTCCCATTATCAGGTCTTTTCCAGTGAGTCAGTTCTTCACATCAGGTGGCCAAAGTACTGGAGTTTCAGCTTCAGCATCACTCCTTCCAATTAATATTCAGGGATGACTTCCTTTAGGATGGACTGGTTGAATCTCCTTGCAGTCCAAAGGACTCTCAAGAGTCTTCTCCAACATCACAATTCAAAAGCATCAATTTTTCTGTGCTCAGTTTTTTTTATAGTCCAATTCTCATATCCATACCTGAGTACTGGAAAAACTGTAGCTTTGACTAGACAGACCTTTGTTGACAACATAATATCTATGCTTTTAAATATGCTGTCTAGGTTGGTCATAGCTTTTTTCCAAGGACCAAGCATCTTTTAATTTCATGGCTGCAGTTACCATCTGCAGTGATTTTGGAGCCCAAGAAAATCAAGTCGGTCACTGTTTCTATTGTTTCCCCATCTATTTGCCATGAAGTGATGGGACCAGATGCCACGCTCTTAGTTTTTTGAACGTTCACTTTTAAACCAGGTTTTTCACTCTCTTCTTTTACTTTCATCAAGAGGCTCTTTAATTTCTTCACTTTCTCCATAAGGATGGTATCATCTGCATATCTGTGGTTATTGATATTTCTTCTTGCAATCTTGATTCCAGCTTGTGCTTCATCCAGCCCGGTATTTCACATGAGGTACTCTGCATATAAGTTAAATAAACAGGGTGACAATATGCAGCCTTGACATTCTCCTTTTCCAATTTGGAACCAGTCTGCTGTTCCATGTCCAGTTAGAACTGTTGCTTCTTGACCTGGATGTGCAGATTGCTACTAGATTTTTCAAATCATTTTATTTATATTTTATAATGCTTTATGAGTATATTGTATATCTTTACTTATTGTCCTGTATAATTTTCGGACAAGACAGAATTCACTCACACAATTTTTCTGGTGGATATAAACATTTTAAGTATTTCAATATTTCATATATACATGTTCAATGAAGCTTCCTTTATCCACATCTTTGTAAATTTTCATGATTTTTAGTAGAAGTTATTAAACATTGAATATGTATTTAAAATAGGGTACAGGAGACTTCCTGCATGGTCCAGTGGTTAAGACTCCACACTTCCAATGCAAGGGTTCAGTTCAGTCATGTCTGACTCTTTTTGACCCCATGGAGTGAAGTACACCAGGTATCCCTGTCCATCACCAACTCCCAAAGCTTCCTCAAACTCAAGTTCATTGAGTCGGTGATGCCATTCAACCATCTCATCCTCTCTCCTCCCTTCTCCTCCTGCCTTTTCATACTGCTCAATCCCTGGGTGTGGAACTAACATCCCACATGCCTCATGGCCAAAAAGTCAAAACATGAAACAGAAGCAATATTGTAACAAATTCAACAGACTTTAAAAGTGATCCACATTAAAAAAAAAAAAAAAAAACACTTTTGAAAAATGGGATGGAAAAATTTAATATTTCCTAGTATGAAATATAACTTGCTGCTATTTAGTCATTAAGTTATGTCTGACATTTTGCATCTCCATGGACTGTAGCCAGACAGGTTCCTTTGTCCATGGGATTTCCCAGGCAAGAATATTAAAGTGACTTGCCGTTTCATTCTCTAGGGGATCATCCTGACCCAGGAATCGAACCAGCATGTCCTGCATTGCAGGTGGATTCTTTACCACTGAAGCCCCAGGGAAGCCCATGAAATATATCAGCCTTAATACTAGTATGTTGTTTTGTTCAGGATCTTAGTCTTGTCTGACTCTGCAATCTCATGGACTACGGCAAGCCATGCTTCCCTGTCCTTAACCATTTTCCAGAGTTTGCTTAAACTCATGTCTATTGAGTCAGTGATGCCATCCAACCACCTCATCCTCTGGTGACTCGTTCTCCTCCTAACTTCAATCTTTCCCAGCATCAGGGTCTTTCCCAAAGACTCAGCTCTTCAAGTAAGGTGGCCAAAGTATTGGAGTTTCAGCTTCAGCATCAGCCCTTCCAATGAATATTCGGGGTTGATTTCCTTTAAGATTGACTACTTCGATCTCTGCTATCCAAGGGACTCTCAAGAGTCCTCTCCAGCACCACAATTCAATGCATCAGTTATTCATCTCTCAGTCTTTTTTACTGTCCAGCTCTCACATCTGTACATGACTACTGGAAAAATCATAGTTTTGACTATACAGATCTTTGTAGGCAAAGTAATGTCTAGGCTTTTTAATTTGTTATCTAAGTTTGTCATTGCTTGTCTTCCAAGGAGCAAGGGTCCTTTAATTTTTTGGCTGCAGTCACCATCTGCAGTGATTTTGGAGCCCAAGAAAATCAAGTCTGTAACTGTTTCCATTGTTTCTCCATCTATTTGCCATGAAGCAATGGGACCGCATGCCATGATCTTAGTTTTTTGAATGTTGAGTTTTAAGCCAGCTTTTTCAGTCTCCTTTTTCATTTTCATCAAGAGGTTCCTTAATTCCTCTTTGTTTTCTGACATAAAGATGGTGTCATTTGAATATCTGTGGTTATTGATATTTCTCTCAGCAATTGTGATTCCTTTGTGCTTCATCCATCCCAGCATTTCACATGATATACTCTGCATATAATTTAGATAAGCAGGGTGACAATATACAGCCTTGACATTCTCCTTTCCCAATTTTGAACCAGTCCATTGTTCCATGTCCAGTTCTAACTGTTGCTTCTTGACCTCCATACAGATTTTTCAGAAGGCAAGTAAGGTGATCTTGTATTCTCATTTCTTTAAGAATTTTCCACAGATTGTTGTGGTCTACACAGTCAAAGGCTTAGTACAGTCAATGAAGAAGAAGAAGATTAATAAATATATCCCAAGGATGTTTTTAGTAATTTGCAGTGGTATTTGCAATATATGAGGGTACTCATTTCTTTACTTTGACATCATTAGTAGATGATGTTATTTTATTTATTTCCAATACGATAGGCCCAAATAACATTTATCATTATTTTTATTAGAAGGGTAATAGTCTTGTTAAATGGAAAGTTTCTTTTTTCTTCTTTTTTTATTTGGGAAGGCAATTCATAGTTTTCCTTATTGCTTTATAAAGTTCACTATTCATAAGTGATAGGAGAACTGATTTGTCTGGCAAACGTTAGATAGGTTTCTTAACTTTTTGCTCTATCTTGACCTGCATTTCTCCAACTAAATAACAAGATCTTTATGGATAATAGTTAGCACAGACTGGGAAGACAGTAAAAATACAATTAATAATTATTAAGTTACCAAAAGCATTAATATCTTTGATTTTAGGTAATTTTAAAATACGCTAAAACATCTTCAAGTTTCACTAGCAGCATGGATAATGAATTTCTAAGTACAGGAGATTCTGCCTACTTATGTGGTATTTTTCAAGTCCTCATTTATTTTTTTTAAATGGATATAATAATGTGTATTAACATAAATGCTTTTTGACTATAATATGTATTATATAATTCTCTTGAGTATAAACAAATCAATCAATATTTATTAACCAAAGTTAAAATGCAACATGATTAACTTTATTGAAGAAATATGATACTCTTTTTTCTTCCAAAGTAAACATATTGAAAATTTTATATTCTTAGTTTTGTCTCTGCTGGATGGCAGAGGCATCTAGGATCTTAGAGACTATTGGCCTAGCAAAAGCTTCTAATTCACTTGGTTCTTTTCTTGATCACTATACTCTTTAGTAGAGTTCAGTAAATAGACATAATATAAAAATACTTTGCTCCTCCAGGGAAAATGTTTTCTTCTTTATGCATTCAGTAATAGTTCTTTTCATTTTTGGCTCTACTTTAAACCATGAGAGAGAGCAATAAATATGAAACTGAATGGAAATGAAGATCTTAGAATTGCTTTCCCCACAGAAAGAAAATGTCTTTGGGTAAGGAGTGACTCTCTTTTATTTTTCCTGTGGTCTATGATATATTTTTCTTAGCTGCAAAATTCAGGAAACAATACCTTTCTCTGATGTCATATAGATTAAGTAAAAAGAATGTCTGTAAACAGTTTAAGTTTCTGAAGCAAAAAGAAAATTTTTATTTCACTCCTAGGGTCCGAAATAACAATAGTTTGCAATTCTAGAGCTTGGTAGATCAAGCTATAATCAGAGCATTACAGGAGAATCTGGCAGTAATCCTTTGTATTTTTCATTATTGTTTCTCTCTACCCTCCCCCACTTATTTCTCTTACCTAGCCAGTATTTTATTTTGTATAATAGGAAAAAAAAATTATTGTTTCTAAAGGTGAATGGTGTTATTATTAAGTTAGCAACTGGAATATTTGTGGACATGAAAATGTTTCACATGACAAAAATATTGCATATTTTAGTAGAAAACAGTTCAGTTCAGTCACTCAGTCATGTCTGACTTTTTGCGATCCCATAGATTGCAGTACACAGGCTTCCCAGTCCATCACCTACTCCCAGAGCTTGCTCAAACTCATTTCCATCGAGTGGGTGATGCCGTCCAATCATCTCATCCTCTGTCATCCCTTTTCCTCGCACCTTCAATCTTTCCTAGCATCAGGGTCTTTTCCAATAAGTCAGTTCTTCGCATCAGGTGGCCAAAGTATTGGAGTTTCAGCTTCAACATCAGTGCTTCCAATGAATATTCAGGACTGATTTCCTTTAGGATGGACTGGTTGGATCTCCTTGAAGTCCAAAGGACCCTGAAGAGTCTTCTCCAACACCACAGTTCAAAAGCATCAATTCTTCATTACTCAGCTTTCTTTATGGTCCAGCTCTCAGATCCACACATGACTAATGGAAAAACCACAGCTTTGACTAGATGGACCTTTGTTGACAAAGTAATGTCTCTGTTTTTTAATCTGCTGTCTAGGTTGGTCTTATTTCCCATTAGTAGAAATATTGATATTTTAATATTAGATCAGAATTTGAGACCTTGTTTTGTTTTGTTTTTTAATTTGTTGTGGTAGGCATTACAGAGATAACTCACGTCTAGTTAAATCTGGGCTTTATAACAGGTAGAATGTTCTATAATTTAAAATCTACTAAGTGAGGATATTTGTATGCTGCTAATTTTAATAAGAATTAAAACTGTATTGATCTCTTACTTCAATAAAGTCTTGCTAGCTTCCATAAAAATAGGATACTGTTATTATCACAGTAATAGATGAGAAAACTGAGACCCAGTGAGTATACAAGCCATATTAGGCAAGGTCATATGCAGTAATAAATTCCAACTCTCAGCTTAACATGACAAAGGTTTATTTTATTTTTCTTGCTGTAATATAATCACAGGTTCATTGTTGGTCTCCATATATTCTCACTTATAGCACCAGGTTGATGAAGATTGCATTGTTGGTGATTCCTCTGCCCCATCTTTTAGCTTTCAGGGCCACTATAGTGAGGAGAATAAAATATGGATCATTCATACCAATCTTCGCCCAACTGTACAGATATCTTTTCTGGAAATACTTCACTGCCAAAAACTCATCACATTTTTTGCCAATCTGCAAGAGATGGAGAAATAGTCTTTTCTTACACTTAAGAAGGAAAGAGGAGTCAGGTTTGAACATAGAATAATTTCAGAACAAAATGTAAGTAGCTTGTCCAAGGTCAAATAGCTGGTAAGTAGTGGAACTGATGCGAAGAACTGACTCATTGGAAAAGACCCTGATGCTGGGAAAGATTGAAGGTGGGAGGGGGAGGGGAAGGGGATGACAGAGGATGAGATGGTTGGATGGCATCACCGACTCAGTGGACATGAGTTTGAACAAACTCCGGGTGTTGGTGATGAACAGGGAAGACCGTCGTGCTGCAGTCCATGGGCTCGCAAAGAGCTGGACACGACTGAGCGACTGAATTGAACTGAGTGGAACTGAAATTCAAATCTAGACAATCTGGCTCCAAAGTCAATCATACTAACAACTTTACTATTGTTAGCACTTAATAAGATAACATTATTTCTCATTCTAAATAAAATTATAGTCTTATTAATTTATCTTTGAATTATTTATTCCAAATACCTATTGTATTCAGAACTATTAAAGAAATGACTTATTGAAAAATTATAACTTTGTCTCATCTAATGCACATCCATGAGGAATGTGCTCAAGAACATACCATTTCCTGAAAACATATTGGTTATGTTTCCAGGAAATAGCATGCATGTATCATATATACATAATTAAGATATATATATATGTGATATTTACAACTGACATCAATAACTGACTATTCCAGTGTCTGTTTAGTTTACCTGACTTTTTAAAGGAGTGCCTCTCAATTGCTTATTCTCTTCAAATTCTTAAGTGTCACACTATATCAGTTATTTTATGAGTTTACTAGTCAAGAGGGAGGACAAAGTATTCAGATCATTATACCTATACCTTAGAGCTATATAAAATTTTGTGTTGGCCTATTAAATAAAAGTGCTTGAGTCACTCTAAGCATGAACCAATTTTTTGTCTAGTATTCTAAGTAGCAAGTGGATTTCAGATTTTCTATATTATAATTTACATACACTATGCAAAATGTAAATGTAAATACTCCACAAGCTATAAAGTTTGTTTTTTCTATATATACCATTAGTCTAGCCAGAGAAAACAAAAAACTAAAATATACATTGGATTTCAGATTTTCTTGTTGTTGTCTGCTCAATAACAAGTAAGATGAGGATCATAAAGTCTGAAGAAGATGCTGGATTTCTTGGAAGAATTGATAGAAATGCTTTCTGGTGTATTAGATTTATTCCAAACAGTGCTTACTGGGAAAAAGAAAGACATTTTATTGCCAAAGGAATTTCAGAAATGCATAAGGTTACAAATTTGTATGGACCTGGTATAAAAAAGCATATGAAATAGTGAAATAAATTAGGATATTGACATTTCTGTTTTTTGTGTGCTTCTAGATCCATGCATTTCTTTTGATTTGCATTATTTTAACTCATTATAATCAATTATTTTATTACACTGTGAGAAAAAATTATTGAAGTCATTGGCAACAATGTAGTGCCATATATTGAGTTAAAAAAAACAAGAATACAAAATATAATTAATTGAGGTAAACTCAAATTTGATTTTCTTATACAATTTGTAAAGTTAGCATTACCTATCAGATTAATACACGTTTAGCCGAGTAAGATGCCTTAGAATCCAATTAATGTTATAAAACTCTTATTCCATATATGGGGAAACTAGGCTTAGAGAAGTGAAGGTCATGCTACTAAATATCTAACTAATATCTAAGTAGGATTAATTGTCTATTTACTGTTATTTACTGTTATCTTGTAATGTTACATATTTATCTTTTACTTCTCATTGAATTATAGTTCTCATAAATTTTTAATTTTGAATATTCTCATCAGTTTACAATTAAACATGAAGAAGCTTACCACAAATGCCTTGAATTTCATAGAAAAAACAACAGAAGTTTTGAAGCAAAGCAAAAGTGAACTTACAGAGGCATATAATGAATTGTGCATTGATTAATTTGATATTATGATAAATTTAGCTGTGACTTTAGAAGGCTTGACTGGCTTCTCACATTCTTATTCCATATGTTGCAATGCCATTTTAGTTGTCTAGAAGAAGAAATACTTTCTTCTTGTGGGACCTATGAGATTATGATGTGAACCAGCTGTATAACGTGGCTTTTTAATGAAAAACTGTACTATAACTATAAGGTTGTATGTTTTTGTAACAAGGCAATTTTCAACAGCAGGTCTAGAGTTCTGTTTTTTCTTAATATTTATTTTAATATCTTTTACATTCCTCCAGAGAAATTATTATTATTGCTGCAAAGCTATGCTCTACAATAAGAAGACTTTATAAGTTTTATCAGTCTGCAATGAATATGTAACAGTAGTTAAAAGAGATCTAGTACTTCCCTAGTGGTGCAGTGCATAGGAATCCACCTGCTAATGCACAGGACAAGAGTTCAATCACTGGTCCAGAAAGATTCCACAGTGGCTGAGCAACTAAACCCATGTACCACAAATACTGAGCCCACATGCTGCAACTATTACAGCCCATGTGCTTAGTTAGAGCCTGTGCTCCACAACAAAAGAAGACACCACAGTAAGTGCTTGCACCACAACAAAGAGTAACCCCTGCTGACCGCAACTAGAGAAAGCCTGCACTAAGCAATGAAGACCCAGAACACCTAAATAAATAAATAACAATTTTTAAAATGTTTTATTGAAAAATAAATCTAGAATATTGAACTTCTATCATATTAAACATTTTTTTTTTCAAATTGAACTTTACCTGCTCACAAATTTCTATTCTTCTTTATCTGAGACTGTTACAAACTATTCTCAGTTTGGACTGACATAGATCCTATAAGAGGGCATAGAATCCTTAAAAGTAAGAAGATATATTTTAGCTCTGATTATCTCTAACCATGACTTTGACATTGATCAGGTCATTTGACTTTCTTATGTGCTGCAATTTTATAATTTATTTAAAAATATGTTGGATCAAGTAGACTCTAACTTTCATTACTTACATTAAAATTTTGAATCTCAGAAATTTTAATTTTGAGTCTACATAACACCTTTTATGATTTAAGCAGACAACAGTTAAAAACAGAATCACTTTGTCTTAAAAATCTACTCCTTTTTCCTTATATTCCACTAATTAAATGACAAATGATTCTTAAATTTTCATAGCCTTTGAAATTATTTGGTCAAACTAATCTCGTTACACTGTATCAAAACCCTAATCCTTTGTTGAAAAGTCACGTTGGATAGTAAGAAGCAACAGGTAGGATGTTTTGGTTCTTGGTTTAATCAAAGGGAGAAAAAAGAAACAGAATAAAGCTCATTAGTAATCAGATAAATTAAAATCATGACTTTATTGAGGCACTTTTATACTTGATAAATTGGTGAAAACTAGCAAGACTAATAAAACCAAGTGTGTGTGAACACGTAGGGATTTTCATATACGCTGGTCTGCTGGCACTAGATCAGTTGGCCCCTCTACTTGAGAACACAACTTAGCACTGTTTAAAGATACTTATATATGTAAAAGAGCCATAGATTTTAGGGGGAAAAAAAGGAATTGTAAACATATAATTCTGACTAACAGTTATACCTGAGAGGAAGGCAGCAAGTGGCATAGGGAAAGAATAGAAATTCATGAATAGTTGCTTTGTCTAGTTCTTAGGGTGAGTGTGAGTTGATTTACTGCTTTTATTCAGAATTTTTAAAGTGATGTATTGTTTTTGTATCAAGCATTATATAATGTAGGCATTAACAAGTAGTTATAGCAAATATGTACTTTCATAAAGTGACTCTCAGTGTTTTGCCATTTTTTCCCCTGAAGACTATAAGAAATTTTGTATAAGAGTGAATTATTTTCTTTCCAAATGAAAAAAAAAAAAAAAAAAAAACATAGCTGGGGGATAAATTAATATTCAATTTCTTTGTATTAAAGATTTTTGAAATCTACTTGTAAATAAAAATGAATAATATTCAGCTTCTTTTCTGAAAGCAAAGGGACATAAAAATGATTATAATACCATGCCATGTAAGAGTCACTTGCAAAGTGGTAATAGAAGCACATAAAAGAAATTCGTTAAGTCCTAGAGAATTTATGGAGGAAAATAAAAGAGAACATTTAAAAGTTAAGAGTATTACAAAGGAATTTATTAGACAGAAAAATAATGTAGCACAAACAGAAGGGTTAAAGATGCCCAGGAACAGTAAAGCAAAACACTTCAGGAAAGACAAATTGGTCAGTATGATGATATTTTGAGGCCATGGGTAGAATGATAGGGATGGGTTAACAGTAGAAAAGAAAACTAAGATGTGAGGAGTTGAGTCTTCCATTTAATACGTATGAATGGCAATTGGAACGGAATTGAGAAAATGTCTGCATGATCATGATTTCTATTTTTGATAACTGTAGGCATATTTTTATGGGGGGAAAAGTGACAAGTTATGTGTTGAAATTGTATTTAATATTCCTTATTTGAGAAATAATTATGAGTATTTAGACATACAGGCTAATTTCTGGACAGAGGTGAAAATTAGAAATGTATAGACTTATGGACATGGAGAGAGGGGAGAAGGTAAGATGTATGGAAAGAGTAACATGGTAACTTACATTACTGTATGTAAAATAGATAGCCAACTGGAATTTGCTGTATGTCTCAGGAAACTCAAACAGGGTCTCTGTATCAGCCTAGAGGGGTGGGATGGGGAGGAGATGGGAGGGAGGTTCAAAAGGGAGGAAATATATGTATACCTATGGCTGATTTATGTCGAGGTTTGACAGAAAACAACAAAATTCTGTAAAGCAATTGTCTTTCAATAAAAAATAAACTAAAAAAAATTTTTTTTTAAATCAACTTAGCCATGGAAAGTGAAACCTTGGGCTTTTAAAAAATCATCTAGAGATAGTATTCAAAGGCATAAGAGGAGTCAAAAGCAGGAATCTGCACTAGAGACTGAGAAAAAGAAATGAGAGCGGTATAGCTTTAAAGCCAGAAAGATTAGACAAAGGGAGCAGACATTTTTGTGGAAATGAAGGGTAACTTTGGTAAAGTATTTAGGTGTTAAACACTGTACTAAGTTCTTATATCCTTTCTTTCACCATGCCCCACTCCCCCCACCTCCTCACTAATAGGCTCATGAAATATTATGTTATATTGCTAACTTTACAAATGAAATGAGTGAAACAGCAAATAGTTGAATTCACTTAATACTACACATATCTAGTGTTAGAGGTTAGGTTCAAACTCTGGTCTCTCTGACTGCAAATCACACTCTTAAATTCCACTCTGTACCAGAATAGATGGAGAGTTGATAATGCCCAAAGCCAGAAAATAACCTGGTGAAAAGTAATCAGAAACCAAGATTTTAAAAAGATCATTAGATGTAGCATTTAGAGAAAATTTGGTGTGTTAGAATAAAAAATCAATTAAATCAATAAATTCTTGGAAAAATATTTAATGTAACTTGAAAGTAAGAAGGTTTTGAAGGAATTTATAAGGTGACTGTGATAGGCAGCAATGATCTGTATAATTAGACAAACTTTGAACAATAATGAACGAGTTACTTCATAGATCAACGAGTTTTCTCCTCTGAAATGTAAATAATCCTTAAATCATTTTAGATGGATAAATTAAGTAATATTCATAAAATCTCCTGTCACTTGGATGATGTAGAACTTCAAATAGGAATATTATTTGCCATCCCTAATTTGTGATTATACTCTGAAACTTTTGAAGAGTGTGAAGAATAAAACCAGACTCAGCAATATAGTTGTGGAGACCATTAATGGGAGCATAATTTTCTAAATGTTTGACAGTGATAAGAATTATACTGGGGGCATGGTTGAATAGAATGATGGAAATTAAGGGAGGAATCTTTCATGGAATATTTAGAGAGAGAAACTGAAGATGGAAATAATTGTGGAGCAATGCTTTGGAGAAATATTTACGGAGCAATGCCTTAGAAAAGGACTGATAGAATAAAGCTGAGTCATATTCCTGAGAAAGATTGGATTTGAGTGATTCCCCTGATGATTTGTTTCTTTCATTTTTAACCCCTTTGAAAAGCAGGAATTATAGGTCATTGTGCAGTGAAAGTGACCTCAGACCAATTTTCAGAATACCTAAGTCAGGGTCTTCTCCTTCTGTCACCAACTAGCAGTTTGATTTTGAACAAATCACTCAGTCTTTGTTATGGACTGAATATTTATATCTCCTCCAAATTCCTATGGTTATTACAAGGATCAGAGCTTTCATTCTCTGTTCCATTTTTTTCTTTCTCTTTCTTCCTTCCTCCTTCCTTGTTCTCCATTTTTCCTTTTTACTTTCCCTTTTTAAATTATTTTCTTTCTTCCCGATTTTCTCTCTTTCTACCTTTCTTCCAAATCAGCCAGAGAGGCTATTTCCTTCTCACTGTTCTTATTCTTTCACTATTCACTACTTAACTGGGATTCGCTACTTTATTCAGATACAAATAACATAGAAAATATTTTCAAATATTAAATACTGAAGATATGCACTGTATACAATATTGAGAAAATATATTTAACAAATGCAAATCACTGAATATGAGCATATCATCTATTTTAATGTTTTAATGATATACAAACCTAAGATTCCCTTAAAAAAAAAGGCAGAAAAGAGTATCTAAACTATCTTAATATTCACCCTTTAAAATAAAATATTTCATCTTTAAAAATCAACTATATAACCTAGAATTATTTAATTTAGAAATCTACTAAACATCTTGTAATCTATGTATATAACATGTCCAGGCAAACTGGTGAAAAATTAAACTGGACTTAGTCTTCAGTTCCGGGAGACTATACCATCTATGTCAGTTTTCAATGATCAATCATTAATTAATTCTCATTTAATTACCTGTTTTACTACTAGCAAGATTCTAAGATTGACACTGAAGATGAAATCATAAGTGACACCAAAGCATGTTTTCAATTTAGCTAAGATATACACACAAAAATGGAGAACACCAAATTCTTCTTCTTTTTTTTTTTTAATTGGAGGAAAATTGCTTTACAACGTCATATCGGTTTCTGCTGTGCAACAATGTGAATCAGCCATAATTATACACATATCTCCTCCCTCTTCATCTTCCTTCACGTCTCCCCATCCCAACCCTTCCAGGTCATCACAGAGAGCAAAGCTGGGCTCGGTGAAGAATATCAAATTCTATATATTTGCTAGGGTGGCCATTAAATAAGTAAATTATACTGTCTTTTTAAATATGAAAGGTATATATAAAATTTCACCTTCAAATTCTGATTAAGCATAATTTGTATTCTTTCAAGATGAAATAAGTAAATAGAAATCATAATTGCTGAAACAAGGTAGACAAACCATTTTATGGACAAGTCACTTTACATAATTTTGATGTGGTTATTAAATGTTGATTTACTAATGATTTTTTATTTTAAAATTTGTCCACTTTTCTAAGACAAAGAATAAGAATTCTGCAATACATATACTGACATCTAGATTTCTTCAAAAGTCATTTGGAAACTTAAAGGTTAATATCTTATATAACTTTATAGACCCTTTTCAGTCCTAATACTATTCTAATTCTACCTGTTTTATAAGCCTGGACACACATACCCTTACACTCACACCCTACACAGGCCTTCACACTTATGAAGTTATATACATACACACACATAAATGTCAAATACCTACTTGCCCATTTCTGACAAAAGATAGTAAGAATATGGAGTAATAAAAATTTAATAACAAAAATATTTTATTATTTTCAGAGGATAATACAAACCAAACATTTTCAGACATAGTGATTTGCGGAAGAGTTTTAAACATACACTTTTTTTGTTTTTGTTTTTAAAGAAAAAGTTGAAATCACAGTGCATTTTAGACCTTTTATCCCATTAGCTCTTTTTCCAATATTTCTTTGGAAGAAAGTCTTAATAATGATTTCTGTACTGTACTGGGAAAAAGTAAGTTCTATGATACACTGCTAATATGATACAGCTAGAATGCTTAATACCATAAGTCTTTCATACTATTTCTTATCACATTAACACAGGGACAGCATGTCTTTCCTGGCCAGCTTAGTTTCTCATTGCCTGCAGCTATTGGAGATTCATGAATATTTAAACCTTGTGAAAATAAGTGCATGTTGACTCTGTGATATCACTCAATAGCTAAGATTGGCTTTTTTTCCTCCAAAAGTTGGATTTTCTCAAGAAGATTCTGTCACCTGCAGAGAAGCACAAAACCTGAGAGAAAAGCATAGGCAAGGATTCTCTGTTCTGATATTTTCTTGTGTCATCCAGTCACTACACAGAGCCAATAGGCTGCATACTGGCAGCAAAAGCAGAGGTATGTATGTTTTATGTTTCTTCATTGCCAAGTTTCTTGCTGACTTTCTTGCAGTTGTGGATGTAGTAATTTAGCAGTTTACTATTGATCTCCTAAAGCTGATAGTTTTGCATAAGTCCTTTGCATGGCACTAGGCCATTTCCTGTATTTGCCTATGTGATTCTGTATATCTGACATCTTTTCACTGACAGAAAAAAATAGCAATGAATGAATCTGGATTCTACTGTGACTTCTAATTTGTAAGTTTTTCTTTTTGCAAAATAGACAGGTAAGACACTCATTTAATACATGGAAAAAAGTGCTGATGCTCATTTAAAGGCTGAGATATAATTTCTTTTAAAAATACACTTTTTGAACAATTGTTTTGGTTTAAGCAAAATTATTTTGTATTAGGGTAGTGGATTCACCATAGCAATAATTATTCAATTAATTAATATTTTTTCAGTGATAACAGACTTTGGACCCTGCCTTAAGTATACAATAAAATCAGTATATTTAAATTTTATTAATTAGATCTTTCCATTTTAGATGTACAGAAGTTCATATATGCTATCTTTACTGGAAAAAATATCAGAGCTTTGATATAGTGTTTTCCATATAAGTTTCACAGCTTGAATCTTTAGCCCATCAAACTTTAATAAGTAAAAATAAGAATTACTTCAACTTCTAATTTCATTTATTATATGTTATAGGTCAATAGTAATTTAGTATCTATTATATGATGTTAAAATATAAGATTATCATGAATAAATCTGTGTCTATAACAAAATCCTCAATCGAGTGACTTCAACTTTTATGACATTTATTATCTCATATAACAGGAAACCTACCAATAAGGTAGAGTATAGACATGGTATCATCAGGGCTCTGGTTTCATTTCTTTTTTTTTATTTTCTTGCCTTTACTTTCTACCCTACACCAACACCCTTGCCCCCAGGCTAACAGATCACATAACTATACCAAAGCAAAATTTGCAGTAGGCATTCTTAAATAAGTAATAAGATTTCATCTGAAGCTGTTGTGAGAGAGGAGAGAGAGGCCAGAACTCAGTCTGAACTCAACTATGATGAAAAAAGAATTTTTAAGAGCTAGAGTGAAATGTATAGTAGACCTTCTGAGTTTGTTAACTGGCTAATTGTCTGTACCTAAATGAAACTGAACTTTGTCATATTTCCATGAAAGGAAGTATCGATAGTTTTACAATTGGAGCAGGTGACCCAGAAATTAGGCTCCTACTCTACCTCAGAAATCAGAAGAGGGGGTATCCAGCATCCTGAATAATTACATTTCAAAAATATGGCCGCATAAACCCTGGAAAATTACAAACCTGGTTTATAAAACTAGCATGTGTCTTTTAAAAATATTTAGATTTCAAAAGGATAAAGAAGCGATTTTCAATTAAAAAAAAACAATTAAGTAAATGTTCTAAGAAAAGGGAAGTCAGGGGCCATGAGTCAAGCAGAAGCCTGTCTAAAGATTAGTCACACTGAGAAAAACATTAAGACTATCTTGATCTGTTATTATGTGATTTCCAGTAGCAATTAAGACCATCTGTTTCTTTCTTTGAGTTTAATTAGAGAGAGAAAAAAACTGATCTCCCAACTATAGATTATAAGTTCTTCCTTAGACTCTGTTCAGTAATTCAGTATGAATGCTTACTCCTAAAGAACAAAAATAATTAACAAGAGAATATTATATGGTGATCGACCAAAGCCTGGGTTCCTAAAACAATCACTGGGAATATGGATTTTATTATGGGTTTGTATTCATCCTGAGATTGGTAATGGAGAGACTACTTGATTTAAATTTAGGTTCTACTGAGATAAAAGAAGGGAGAAAAAGATTCTGAGTGGTAAGAACCAATGTCACTTTTAATGAGTATAGAATTTCTGCAAAATGAAAATGTTCTAGAGATTGGTTATACAACAGTGTGACCATTCGTAACACTACTGAACTGAACATTTAGAAATGGTGAAGACAATAAATTCTGTCATGCATTTTAATATAATTTTATATCCATTTGTAAAAATATTGGAGTCATTTAGAGTAACTTATAGTAGCATGCCATATTTTGTTATTCTAATCATTTTATTTGTGAAGCTGTGTTTTTAATTCATGTATACATTTTGCTCTTAATGATATTTAATTCTTATTTTTGTCTCATAAATAATACGAATTATTGGAAGCATTGGTATGGTGAATATGGCTTACTGTTCTCTGGAAATATTTATTTGCATTAAGTTAAATGTATTGGAGTTTATCTTCATTACAAAAGGCAAAAAGTAGATGTGCCAGTATTGGGCACTAGGGTGATATCCTTTAAACCTACAAGTCATTTAGAAAACTGTAAATGTATTCCCTTTACATATCTAAAACTACTGTTTGCATTTCCTCCATATAACAGTACAAACAAGTCTCAATTATACTATAAGAGTGACTAGCTTTTGTTTCTGAAAATTATAGCATGAAGAAGGATTTGATTGCACTTTTAAAAGTGATTAAAAATGAGGACGAATATAAAGAAATTTATAATTTTGTGACATGAAATATCTAATGAGTATATAATACTGCCAGACAAAGTTTCAGAGGTTAATGTTCTATAAGAAAAATTATTTTAGGACAAAGTAAAGCATGCAAATTTCCTATTCAGGATGAATCTTCTAAAATAAATATGAAATATTTCTCTCCTATGAGAAACATAGTTTTACCAGTAGCAAGTTGAAAACTTAATCAGGTTGACTTCACAACTCAAATTTTGCCCAACTAGTAAATCTGAATTGATGAAAAGTGAGAATTGAGGTATATATTTTGACTTCCCCTTAACTGCCAACTTGACTGAATAACAACGTACTTTTAAATATCTGAAACTATAGGGGATTGCTTAGGTAGTAGGTGAAATGGAGGCGGAGAGGAGACAAGACTCAAGGCCATCTGAGTATGCCTATTTCAACTCTGTTTGGTAAAACAGTGAAGTTATCTTGTTTTCCATTCTTCATATTACATTTTTTCTAGGGAAAACAATTATTTATTTTAAGGAGAAGATTATAAACTTATGGATATTAACAATTATTTTTGCAAATATAAATTTTCTGTATAACAAGTTTAGGCACAGTTTGCTATTTAGTCTCTCTAGTATTAGCAGTCAAGTTGTGAACTAGTTTACTTTTAGAACTGAGTTAATAGTGACTGTTGATTTAGGCTTATTTGACTTTCTTGTGTGTAAAAATGAGAAAATTGGTGAATTTTGTCATTGTTTCTTGACATTAGTATATTCTTGTATTTTTTAAATATAAATTTATTTATTTTAATTGGAAGCTAATTACTTTATAATATTGTATTGGTTTTGCCATACATCAACATGAATCTGCCATGGATGGACACTTGTTCCTCATCCTGAACCCCCCCTCCCACCTCCCTCCTCATACCATCCCTTTGGGTCATCCCAATGCACCAGCCCTGAGCATCCTGTATCATGCATCAAACCTGGACTGGAGATTCATTTCACATATGATATTATACATGTTTCAATGCCATTTTCCCAAATCATCCCACCCTCGCTCTCTCCCACAGAGTCCAAAAGCATGTTCTATACATCTGTGGCTCTTTTGCTGTCTCACATACAGGGTTATCATTACAATCCTTCTAAATTCCATATATATGCATTAATATACTGTATTGATGTTTTTCTTTCTGGCTTACTTTACTCTGTATAATAGGCTCCAGTTTCACTCACCTGATTAGAACTGATTCAAATGTATTCTTTTTAATGGCTGAGTAATACTCCATTGTGTATATGAACCACAGCTTTCTTATCAATTCGTCTGCTGATGGACATCTAGGTTGCTTCCATGCCGTAGCTATTATAAACAGTGCTGCGATGAACATTGGGGTACACACGTGTCTTTCAACTCTTGTATTTCACTTTAGATAATAAGCAGCAATGTATTTTTATCAGCACAAACTGACAAGATAAATGATAGGAAAAAAAAAAAAAAAAACAAGAAACAAGTTACATGACATCAATGTATTCCATTTCTCTTTGTATAAAAATAATATAAGGTATATAGTAATTATCTTTTTAAAAATTCAGAAAAACTATAGGAATGCTAACAAATATCAGTATAAATCCATCCACATTCTAGGAAAAGGTAAGAACAAAGACATTCAAACTTAACACCATATAGGTATAGCTCCCTATAGACTAAGCACTTGACAATATACTGCAAACAGCTCTGAAACCTAGCTATATTTTTAGCAACATCAAGAAGAAAAGAAGTAAAACTCAGATTTTGCATAAGATATAGTCTTGAAGTATTTCCCACTTTAAGCTGGGACACTGATTGGCTTCATGTTAAAAATAACCGGGATTATCAGAACTTCAGCAATAATTATAGTTGTCTTCTGTTACCTGAATGGTCCATGGAACCTAGCATAATATAAATGGACTCAGTATCTCCTGGATATGTAGTGCCCAAAAGATTCCAAATGAAGCTTAAAATTCCTCTATGGGAAAAGTTCTGCTAATCTAGGCTACAAATTATACCAAAAACTAATTTTTATACACTGTCTAAGCTACTGGAAAAGGCAATGGCACCCCACTCCAGTACTCTTGCCTGGAAAATCCCAGGGACGGCAGAGCCTGGTGGGCTGCCATCTATGGGGTCGCACAGAGTTGGACACGACTGAAGTGACTTAGCAGCAGCAGCAGCAGCAGTCTAAGCTACAGATCTCACACGCTAGTAAAGTAATGCTCAAAATTCTCCAAGCCAGGCTTCAGCAATATGTGAACCGTGAACTTCCTGATGTTCAAGCAGGATTTAGAAAAGGCAGAGGAACCAGAGATCAAATTGCCAACATCCTCTGGATCATGGAAAAAGCAAGAGAGTTCCAGAAAAACTTCTATTTCTGCTTTATTGACTATGCCAAAGCCTTTGACTGTGTGGATCACAATAAACTGTGGAAAATTCTGAAAGAGATGTGAATACCAGACCACCTGATCTGCCTCTTGAGAAATTTGTATGCAGATCAGGAAGTTACAGTTAGAACTGGACATGGAACAACAGACTGGTTCCAAATAGGAAAAGGAGTACATCAAGGCTGTATATTGTCACCCTGCTTATTTAACTTATATGCAGAGGATATCATGAGAAACGCCAGACTGGAAGAAACACAAGCTGGAATCAAGATTGCAGGGAGAAATGCCAATAACCTCAGATATGCAGATGACACTACCCTTATGGTAGAAAGTGAAGAGGAACTAAAAAGCCTCTTGATGAAGGTGAAAGTGGAGAGTGAAAAAGTTGGCTTAAAGCTCAATGTTCAGAAAATGAAGATCATGGCATCCGGTCCCATCACTTCATGGGAAATAGATGGGGAAACAGTGGAAAAGGTGTCAGACGTTGTTTTTGGGGGCTCCAAAATCACTGCAGATGGTGACTGCAGCCATGAAATTAAAAGACGCTTACTCCTTGGAAGGAAAGTTATGACCAACCTAGATAGCATACTGAAAAGCAGAGACATTACTTTGCCAACAAAGGTTCGTCTAGTCAAGGCTATGGTTTTTCCTGTGGTCATGTATGGATGTGAGAGTTGGACTGTGAAGAAGGCTGAGCGCTGAAGAATTGATGCTTTTGAACTGTGGTGTTGGAGAAGACTCTTGAGAGTCCCTTGGACTGCAAGGAGATCCAACCAGTCCATTCAGAAGGAGATCAGCCCTGGGATTTCTTTGGAAGGAATGATGCTAAAGCTGAAACTCCAGTACTTTGGTCACCTCATGTGAAGATTTGACTCCTCGGAAAAGACTCTGATGCTGGGAGGGATTGGGGGCAGGAGGAGAAGGGGATAACAGAGGATGAGATGGCTGGATGGCATCACTGACTCGATGGACGTGAGTCTGGGTGAACTCCGGGAGTTGGTGATGGACAGAGAGGCCTGGCGTGCTGCGATTCATGGGGTTGCAAAGAGTCAGACACGACTGAGCGACTGACCTTAACTGAACTGAACTGAAGCTACAGATTAAAATAACCATATGTAAAAGAAAATTAGACATAATGAATTAAAATCAGTAAAAAATAGATAAAAGATACAATAGTACAAAAACATGAGATAATGAAATTATCAGGTATAGGCTGTAAAATAATCAGACTTTTAAAGAGATGGGAAAACTTATGAAAATATTTATAGACAGCAAGAAACTATTAAAAATAAAATACCAGTTTGGAAAGCAACCAAATAGAAATTCTAAAAATGGAAAATACAAAATCTGAAATTAAAAACTATAGATTATACACAACTGAATGAGATTTATTGAGCAGAATTATTGAAGAATATAGAGAGAAAATATGGAAATGCAGAATAAGAAATGAGACACAAAAGACTATGAAATGTTGTATTATATAGCTATTACTATGTTCTGTAATATATTTTTACAGAATACAGTAAAACGAGAACTTTGCTTTTAAGAAATGTACATAATCAAGAATACTATGCTCAATAAATTATTTAAATTGTTTACTTAGGTCTTTAATTCATTTTAAATTTTGTTGTTTGTTTATTGCTATTGAGCTTGCAAGAGTTATTTATATTTTTTAAATTTTAGCAACTACAGAATATGTGGTTAGTGAACACTGTTTTTTCCAATTATGCAAGTTGTCTTTTTA
This sequence comes from Bos grunniens, assembly GCF_055505025.1. Classification (NCBI taxonomy): domain Eukaryota; kingdom Metazoa; phylum Chordata; class Mammalia; order Artiodactyla; family Bovidae; genus Bos; species Bos grunniens. Next base: position 771,947 of record NC_141176.1, on the reverse strand, counting down.
TTATGTTGATTATTTATTTTTCTGTGCAGAAGATATTTTAGTTTGATATAGTTCAACTTTGTTTTTTTTTAATTTTTTGCCTGTACTTTTGTTTTGCCTATGCGTATCCAAAACTCATTTGCCAAGAAGTTCTTCCTTATGTTTTCTTCCAGGAGTTTTAGTTTCAGGTCTTACATTTAATCTTTAACCTACTTTGAGTTAATTGTTACGTATACTGTTAAAATAAGGATACAAATTCTTTCACATGAAGCTATCCAGTTTTTCCCAGTACTGTTTATTGAAGTGTCTATCTTTAACCCTATTATCTATTCTTAACACTGCTGTTGAAAATTAGTTGATGTATTTCTATGAGTTTATTTCTGGGATCTTTGTTCTATCACATTGATCTGTGTGCCTGTTTTTAAAGCCAGTGTTATAACATTTTGATTACTATAGCTTTGTAATATAGTTTGAATTTATGAAGTATAATACCTCTACTTGTGTTCTTCTTGCTTAAGATTGTTTTACCTAAATTAAGATCTTTTTAGTTTCACAGATATTTTTAAGCATTATTTTACCTCTTCCCTGGTGGTTCAGACAGTAAAGAATCCACCTTCAATGGAGGAGACACAGGTTTGATCTCTGGTTTCGGAAGATCCCCTGAAGAAGGGACTGACTACCCAGTCTGGTATTCTTTCATGAAGAATTCCATGGATAAAGGAGGCTGGCAAGCTGTAGTCCATGGGGGTGCAAAAGACTTGGACCTGACCAAGAGAGTAACATACAAAATACTTCTATTTAAGCTGACATCTACTAGCAATTAACAACAACAACAAAAAAAGCCAAAAGCTCAATGTGTATAGAAAATCTAAAAAATGTTTAAATGACTTTACCTAATAGCTTACATAGAGTATTTCACCCAACAGTTATAGAATACATATTTTTTAAGCACACTGAACACAATTACAAATATTAAATGTGTGATAGTCCATAAATCATCTCAACAACTTTCAGATTATTCAAATCAAAGAAAACATGTTATTTGGCAACAGTATCTTGTTACAATAAAATTGGTAATTAAAAACCCTTATATATGTATTTATGAGTAAAGAGAGGGTGATAACTCTTGGAAGTCTAAATAGTCATTTAGCATCATTAAATATCAACAAATAATTCACAAAATCAACAAACTAAGGGAAAGTAGCATAGTAGATTATTTTTGAAAATCAGAGTTACTACTCAAAGAATTTGAAAAATTAAAATTTGTTGCCTGTGGGGAATGGTTTTTAGACTGGAAAAATCAGGAATGTCTATTTTTTTGTTACTAGCCTTTTGTCAGTTTTGTAAAGTGTGCTCAGTCATGCTTAAATATATAAGGGAAGTCAAACCCAAATGAAATCTAAAAAAAAAATAAAAATTGATATGATTTTTTTTTTGGAGTAAAATACACTGGATTAGCCTCCCTAAACCAAGTTATCCCAACATCTATCTAACAAATCTAAGAAGTTACAGAGTAAGGCAAACCTCTCTACAGAACCATTAACTGGAATTTAAAATCAGCCTATTACCAGACTATAGGAGGAAGTTTTTCTAATCATATGTGCTTTTTTAAAAAGCCACCTATTGGCATTTTCACCCCCAAATAAATTGTCTTTGTGAACCTCTACTCTCCTCTGTCTCTGCCTCAGAAATTTAAGTGCACTCAAAAATGTAACCTGAAACTGGGACAGATCTCACACAATGGCTATATGACATACCAAAACAGCCATAGTAAGAGACCTTGAAATGACAATCTTCTGGAATTCATTCCTAAACTACAACAACAGTTTGGCAGAAAATTGCCACAGTTGTGGGGAAAGTGTTGGGGAGTGATGATCATCAGTGGTACATCATTTCTTTGGCAAAACTTCCAACAATCAATTAAAATGCTTTGGATACTTAAAAGTCAGGAAAGAAGTTCTAGTAATAGTCAAATTGGTTTTGCATTTTTGTTTTGTGTTTTACATCTAGTTTGCATGGATGTATATTACAATTTTGTTTTTATAAACCCCTTTGGTAATGCCATCCAATCATCTCATTCTCTGTCGTCCCCTTCTCCTCCTGCCTTCAATCTTTCTCATCATCAGGGTCTTTTCTGAGTCAGTTCTTCACATCAGGGGGCTAAACTTTAGCTTGGTGTTTCAGCTTCAACATCAGTCCTTCCAATGAATATTCAATGATTTCCTTTAGGATTGAATGGTTTGGTCTCCTTGCAGTCCAAGGGACTCTCAACAGTCTTCTCCAACACCACAATTTAAAAGCACCAGCTCTTTGTCACTTAGCTTTCTTTCTTTCTTTTTTTTAATGTATTTATTTTTTAATTGAAGGATAATGGCTTTATAGCATTTTGTTATTTTCTGTCAAACCTCAAGTTCCCTGGTGGCTCAGTTGGTAAAGAATCTGCCTGCAGTGCAGGAAATTGTCTACAGCACAAGAGACCTGGGTTCAACCCCTGGGTCTGGAAGTTCCCCTGGAGAAGGAAATGGCAATCCACTCCAGCAGTCTTGCTTGGAATATCCCATGAGCAAAGGAGCCAGGTGGGCTAGAGTTCAAAAAGTCGCAAAGAGTCAGACAGGATTTAGTGACTAAACCACCAGTTGTCAAACCTCAACATGAATCAGCCATAGGTATATATATGCCCCCTCCCTCCCATCCCCGCTACATCCCATCTTTCTAGGTTGATATAGAGCCCCAGTTTGAGTTCCCTGAGACATACAGCAAATTTCCACTGACTGTCTACTTTACATGTGGTAATGTAAGTTTCCATGTTATTTTCTCTATACATCTCACCCTCTCCTCCCCTCTCCCCATGTCTGTAAGTCTGTTCTCTATATCTGTTTCTCCATTTCTGCCCTGAAAATAAATTCTTCAGTACAATCTTTCTAGATTTCTTTATGGTCAAACTCTCACATCCATACATGACTACTGGAAAAACCATAGCTTTGACTAGATGGCTTTTGTTTGTCTCTGCTTTTTAATATGCTGTCTAGGTTGGTCATAACTTTCCTTCCAAGGAATAAATGTCTTTTAATTTCATGGCTGCAATCACCATGTGCAGTGATTTTGGAACTCAATAAAATAGAGTCTGTCATTGTTTCATTGTTTCCCCACCTATTTGCCATGAAGTGATGGGACCAGATATCATGGTCTTCATCTTTTGAATGTTGAGTTTTGAGCCAGTTCTTTGACTCTTCTCTTTCACTTTCATCCAGAGGGCCTTTAGTTCCTCTTCACTTTCTGCCATTAGGGTTGTGTCATCTGCATATCTGAGGTTACTGGTATTTGTCTTGGCAATCTTGGTTCCAGCTTGGGCTTCATCCAGCCTGGCATTTCGCATGATGTAGTTGTCATATAAGTGAAATAAACAGGGTGACAATATACAGCCTTGTTCCTCTTTTCAGTTTCTTAAATGCAAAGGTCTCCATCACATTCAAAATGTACACTCCCCATTTTCCTCACTCTGATGTCTGAAAAGAAGCAATCTTTTCTTCCCTTACCTCCTCTGGACATCCTCCATCCCTAATCCCATCCCCACCTCAATCTCTGTTTAACTTCCCTATTATCTCAGTTTTTGCAATAGTATTTTCTCAATGTGTTTTTTTTTTTTTTTTTTTTTGTGAGATCTTAGTCAAATTTTATTTCTTGGGGCTCCAAAATCACTGAAGATGGTGATTGCAGCCATGAATTAAAAGACGCATACTCCTTGGAAGGAAAGTTATGACCAACCTAGATAGCATATTTAAAAGCAGAGACATCACTTTGGCAACAAAGGTCCGTCTAGTCAAGGCTATGGTTTTTCCAGTGATCATATATGGATGTGAGAGTTGGACTGTGAGGAAAGCTGAGCACCGCAGAATTGATGCTTTTGAACTGTGATGTTGGAGAAGATTCTTCAGAGTCCCTTGAATTGCAAGGAGATCCAACCAGTCCATTCTAAAGGAGGTCAGTCCTGGGTGTTCATTGGAAGGACTGATGCTAAAGCGGAAACTCCAATACTTTGGCCACCTCCTGCGAACAGTTTGGAAAAGATTCTGATGCTGGGAGGGATTGGGGGCAGGAGGAGAAGGGGACGACAGAGGATGAGATGGCTGGATGGCATCACTGACTCGATGGACATGAGTGTGAGTGAACTCCGGGAGTTGGTGATGGACAGGGAGGCCTGGCATGCTGCGATTCATGGGGTTGCAAAGAGTCAGACACGACTGAGTGACTGAACTAAACTGAACTGAAAGGACATCATTTCTCAGCTAAGAATTAACCGTGACTTTTTTTTTTTTAATTTTTTCCTGCAATCATCTTAATTTACATTTGTGTTATTTCTTGGTTATTCTATGTCTTTTCTATTATACAGTAAATTCTGTGATTTTGATGTATCTTACATACCTGGCATTAAATAAATTCTTGTAGCAGAAATGCATGAGTATAGGGAAACAGTTTAACAGAAGTAAAATTTAATAAATAATCTGTCCCAAAGCAAAATGGGCTGCCTTTAAATTACTGAACTTGACATTTTTAACATAGGATGAATGACTATCTGTCAGTGATAAGGATGTTCCAGAGAGATTTATACAAATAATGGTTCTCTACAAATAATAGGGCTCTAATTGTAGCTCAGTTGGTAAAGACTCTGCCTGCAGTGCAGGAGACCCTGGTTTGATTCCTGGGTCAGGAAGAACCCCTGGAGAAGGAAATGGCAACCCACTCCAGTACTCTTGCCTGGAAAATCCCTGGACAGAGGAGCCTGGCGGGCTACAGTCCATGGGGTTGCAAGGGTCGGACACGACTTAGTAACTAAACCACCAGCAAACCACCAGTGGAACTATAATGGTCTCTAAGGTCTTTTCTGATCTTTATATTCTGTGACTTACAATGAACTTTATAGTACAACTTGCTTGTATGTTAGAACTGCCAGTATTTCACAAATAATTTTTCTGAAATACTATAGGATGAGACCCATTGGGTACTGCACACTAGATTAATGATCAACGATTGACTAAAACAGTGAAATTGGAGATGATTTTCTTTATTTTTCTCCCTTCTACAGCTAATGATTTGAAGATGCATATTAATTCACTGAGGTATCAATTTGAAATTTGGTCTAAATTAATAATTAAGATTTCTCCAAAGAATATATACAGGTAGCTAAGAGGCACATGAAATATGTTCAACATCCCTAATCATCATAGAATGCAAATAGAAAAATACAGAGATATCATCTCACACCAATCACATTGGCTATCATCAAAAAATCCACAAACAATAAATGCTAGAGAGAGTGTGAAGACAAGGGGACCCTCCTTCTCTGGAATGTAAAATTTTACAACCCCTATGGAGAACAGCATGGAGGTTCCTTAAACAACTAAAAATAGAGCTGCCATATAACCTTGCAATTTCAATCTTGGGCATGTATCTGGTGAAGAACAGATCACTCTCTGGGATGAAAAATGAAGAGTAAAAATCTCTTGCCCCATTCCTTCCTCATACTTTTACCACTTCTTAGAGGTAAGCTGCTGCTGCTACTGCTAAGTCACTTCAGCCGTGTCCGACTCTGTGGGACCCCAGAGATGGCAGCCACCAGGCTCCCCTGACCCTGGGATTCTCCAGGCAAGAACACTGGATTGGGTTGCCATTTCCTTCTCCAATGCATGAAAGTGAAAAGTGAAAATGAAGTCGCTCAGTCATGTCTGACTCTTAGCGACCCCATGGACTGCAGCCCACCAGGCTCCTCAGTCCATGGGATTTTCCAGGTAAGGGTGCTGGAGTGGGGTGCCATTGCCTTCTCTGTTAGAGGTAAGCATGTATAGCTTTTAGCAGTGGTAGATAACACAATAATTTTAAATAAAGAACATATACCTCTGTCAACTGATTTTTTTTGAAACATAAGAAAACTTGAACACACTAATTACAATTATCTTTTAATTTCCATCCTCATATTTTGTTAGCTATATTTTTGTTATGTTTAATCTTACCCTTAATCCTTTAAGCAATATACTTAAAAATCTAATTTTGATCTATCAACTTTAGCTATTTTTCATCTAGATAACTCCTCTCTTATCTTTTCACCTCCTCTTCTGTGAACCAGAATATCATATTATTAAAACAAAAATTTTGCATTTTAAAGAGAACTATGGTTAACTTAAAAGTTAAAAAATAAATGACCCAATCAAAAAATGGGTAAAAGAACTAAACAGACATTTCTCCAAAGAATACACAAATGGCTAACAAACACATGAAAAGATGCTCAACATCACTCATTATCAGAGAAATGTAAATCAAAACCAAAATGAGGTACCCTCTTATGCCAGTCAGAATGGCTGCTATCAAAAAGTCTACAGGCAATAAAGGCTGGAGAGGGTGAAGAGAAAAAGGAACCCTCTTACACTGTTGATGGGAGTGCAAACTAGTACAGCCACTATGGAGACAGTGTGGAGATTCCTTAAAAAACTGGAAATAGAACTGCCATATGACCCAGCAATACCACTGCTGGGCATGCACATTGAGGAAACCAGAATTGAAAGAGACAGGTGTACCCCAATGTTCATCACAGTACTCTTTACAATATCCAGGAAAAGGAAGCAACCCAGATGTCCATTGGCAGACTTGTGGATAAGAAAGCTGTGGTACATATATACAATGAAATATAACTCAGCTATTAAAATTAATGCATTTGAATCAGTTCTAATGTGGTGGATGAAACTGGAGCCTATTATACAGAGTTAAGCAAGTCAGAAAAAAAAAAAAAAAAAACCACTAATACAGGATCAGTTCAGTTCAGTTGCTCAGTCATGTCCGATTCTTTGCGACCCCATGAACCACAGTACACCAGGCCTCCTTGTCCATCACCAACTCCCAGAGCTCACCCAAACCCATTTCCAATGAGTCGGCGATGCCATTCAACCATTTCATCCTCTGTCGTCCCCTTCTCCTCCTGCCCCCAATCCCTCCCAGCATCAGGGTCTTTTCAAAAGAGTCAGCTTTTCACATCAGGTGGCCAAAGTATTGGAATTTCATCTTCAACATCAGTCCTACTAATGAACACCCAGGACTGGTCTCCTTTAGAATGGACTGGTTGGGAATCCTGGAAGTCCAAAGGGACTCTCAAGAGTCTTCTCCAACACCACAGTTCAAAAGTATCAATTATTTGGCACTCAGCTTTCTTTAGAGTCTAACTCTCACATACATACATGACTACTGGAAAAACCATAGCCTTGAATAGACTGATCTTTGTTGGCAAAGTAATGTCTATGCTTTTTAATATGCTATCTACGTTGGTCATACTTTCCTTCCAAGCAATAAGCATATTTTAATTTCATGACTTTGGACACCATCTGCAGTGATTTTGGAGTCCAGAAAAATAAAGCCAGCTACTGTTTCCACTTTCCCCATCTATTTGTCATGCAGTGATGGGACCAGATGCCATGATCTAAGTTTTCTAAATGTTGAGTTTTAGGGCAACTTTTTCACTCTCCACTTTCCCTTTCATCAAGAGGTTCTTTAGTTCCTCTTCACTTTCTGCCATAAGGGTGGTGTCATCTGCATATCTGAGGTTATTGATATTTCTCCTGGTAATCTTGATTCCAGCTTGTGCTTCTTCCAGTCCAGCGTTTCACATGATGTACTTTGCATATAAGTTAAATAAGCAGGGTGACAATATACAGCCTTGACATACTCCTTTTCCTATCTGGAACCAGTCTGTTGTTCCATGTCCAGTTCTCATGGCTGCTTCCTGACCTTTCTCAAGAGGCAGGTCAGGTGGTCTGATATTCCCATCTCTTTCAGAATTTTCCACAGTTTATTGTGATCCACACAGTCAAAGGCTTTGGCATAGTCAATAAAATAGAAATAGATGTTTTTCTGGAACTCTCTTGCTTTTTCCATGATCCAGAGGATGTTGGCAATTTGATCTCTGGTTCCTCTGCCTTTTCTAAAATCAGCTTGAATATCAGGAAGTTCATGGTTCATGTATTGCTGAAGCCTTGCTTGGAGAATTTTGTGCATTACTTCACTAGCATGTGAGATGAATGCAATTGTGCGGTAGTTTGAACATTCCTTGGCATTGCCTTTCTTAGGGATTTGAATGAAAACTGACTTTTCCAGTCCTGTGGCCACTGCAGAATTTTCCAAATTTGCTGGCATATTGAGTGCAACACTTTCACAGCATCATCTTTCAGGATTTGAAATAGCTCAACTGGAATTCCATCACCTCCACTAGCTTTGTTCATAATTATGCTTCCTAATGCCCACTTGACTTCACATTCCAGGATATCTGGCTCCAGGAGAGTGGTCACACCATCGTGATTATCTGGGTCATGAATATCTTTTTTGTATAGTTCTTCTGTGTATTCTTGCAACCTCTTCTTAATATCTTCTGCTTCTGCTAGCTCCCTACCATTTCTGTCCTTTGTCCAGCCCATTTTTGCATGCAGTGTTCCCTTGGTATTTCTTATTTTCTTGAAGAGATCTCTAGTCTTTCCTATTCTATTGTTTTCCTTTATTTCTTTGCATTGATCACCAAGGAAGGCTTTCTTATCTCTCTTTTCTATTCTTTGGAACACTGCATTCAAATGGGTATATCTTTCCTTTTCTCCTTTGCTTTTCGCTTCCCTTGTTTTCATAGCTATTTGTAAGGCCTCCTCAGACAGCCATTTTGCTATTTTTGTAGTTCTTTTTCTTGGGTATGATCTTGATTCCTGTCTCCTGTACAATGTCACGAACCTCCATCCATAGTTCCTCAGGCACTCTGTCTTTCAGATCTAGTCCCTTAAATCTATTTCTCACTTCCACTGTATAGTCATAAAGGATTTGATTTAGGTCATAACTGAAAGGTGCAGTGGTTTTCTCCACTTTCTTCAATTTCAGTCTGAATTTGGCAAATACAGTATATTATACAGTGTATTAATGCATATATATGGAATTTAGAAAGATGGTAACGATGACCATATATGCAAGACAGAAAAAGAGACACTGATGCAAAGAAGAGACTTTTGGACTCTGTGGGAGAAGGCAAGGGTGGGATGATTTGAGAAAATAGCCATGAAACATGTATTTTATCATATGTGAAAATGATTGCCAGTCCAGGTTCCATGCATGAGACAGGGTGCTCAGGGCTGTTGCACTGGAATGATCCTGAGGGATGGGGTGGGGAGGTAGATGGGAGGGAGGGTCAGGATGGGGAACACATGTACACCCATGGCTGATTCATGTGAGTGTATGGCAAAAACCACCACAACACTGTAAAGTAATTAGCCCCCAATTAAAATAAATAAATTTTAAAAAGGCATTCAAAACGAGGAGGGATTAAAAAGTAATAAAATATTAAGAAATGCCTAAAAAGAAAAAAAAAAAGTTAAAGAAGTAAAAGTACTTCTATGGTGGTCCAGACATTAAGAATCTGCCTGCCAATTTAGGGCACACAAGTTCGATCTCTGGTCTGGGAAGATTCCACATACTGAAGAGTAACTAACCCCCTGCTCAGCAGCTTCTGAATCTGCACTCTTTGGAGCCCACATATGGCAAATACTGAGCTCATATCTTGCAATTACTGAAAGCCACATGCCCTTGACCTCACGCTCTGCAAAAACAGAAGCCACCACAATGAAAACCCATGAATCCCACTAGAGTGTCACCCCTGCTCGACACACTAGAGAAAGACTATGCATAGCAATGAAGACCCAGTGCAGCCAAAAAATAAATAAATGAGTAAAATAAAAAATATGTGTATTAAAAATAAGTTAAAATTATTGACATATTATGCTGGTATAATCATTATTTCATTAAGAACCACACGCTATGAAAGACATACATCCAATGTCATTAAAATTTGGGATCTTTTTTCCTTGTTATTACTAAGAATAATACTATAATTTGCTTAAAGGAAGACCATTCTTTTTTTATGAAACTTTAGGTTATTATAGATTTACTTTATTGAAGAGATATATACTTGTCTCCTGATTCGTTGATCATACAGCTAAACATCTACCATATTAAGTTTATACATAACCATTGCAATAGAGTTTACAAACAAGGCTAATTCCTATAACAACATCTGTATATCTGTGCATAAATATACATGAATTGGTAGATCTTCAAACAGAGATATTTATAAATAAGTATGCTAACTGTATGTATAAGATAGGAAAAATTGTATAGTGTTTTTACATATATACATTTATTATTCTAACTTGAAGTTTATGGAATTTTCCAGGCAAAAGTACTAGAGTGGGTTGCCATTTCATTTCCCTATCTGGGGATCAAACCTGGGTCTCCCACATTGCAGGCAGATGCTTTACCCTCTGTTCCACCAGGGAAGCCCATCTTGAAGTTTATCAGTCCAGAAAAAAATTAGTCACTCAGTTGAGTCCAATTCTTTTTCAATTCCAGGCTCTTCCGTCCATGGAATTCTTAGGCAACAATATTGGAATAAGTAGCCTTTCCTTTCTCCAGAGGATCTTTTCAATCCAGAGTTCAAAGCCATATCTCTTGCATTAAAGGCAGATTCTTTACTGTCTGAGTCACCAGAGAAGCCCCAATGTAGGACATATTTTTAGGTCTTTAGTTAATAAAACCATTATGTGTCTATCATGATCCATTAGGCTTCAAGGAACATATCAAGCAGCCTATTGCAAAAAAGATTTAACATTGAGTTATTCTACTTCCTCTCAGTTGGCTTTATATGTTTGGATTTTTTGAAAATTTTTTTCCTTTTCAATGAAAATCAACAATGCTGAGACTATTAAACAAATCCAGTTCACTTTGTCCTATACATTAAAATATCATGATTGCTCACTGTGGTTTCCATTTATATTTTCAGGGAGAATCTTTAGTATAGTCATTGCTATCATTAGAGGCAATTTTTTAATCTGCTAAGGTGTTAATATTGTGAGTGGCCTATTTGCTAAGATGTCTTTGTTATGTGAATACAGAGACTCCTTGTTTGCAAGATTATGCTTTTCTTATGCCACTTAATGGAAGGATATAGGAGAAAAGGAGAGGGGGAGAGACATTTAATTAGTAGGATGACAATAACCTAAGAAAAGCAATGGAAATGATTTCTGCTACTAACAAAAACCTATTACCAGCATGTATAGTTTATTCATTTGGTAAATTATATTTATTCTGGACATTTTCCTATTGGAGTTACTTAAAGTCTAATTTTTTAACATTATTGCTTTTATCTAATTTTCATTATTAAGATTTGGGTAATTATTTCATAGTAGTATCAAAATTACACATAGTATTCATTTTAACATTTTAAATCTTAGAATATTCATTTAGATACCTTTGAAAAATTTAGTCCAAATAATGTAAAAGTGACTGATAAACACAGTAAAAAATACAAGGTTGTGTGATAGAATGGAGAATTCTATCAAAAGGTTTTAAATGATATACTAAAATTTATTTCAGAGTTTAACATGAAGATATTCTTACATAATATTATTCTGTGAGAATAATCATGCTCAAATATCATTAATAAATGTCCATAATGGAAATATCATCACCACCTTTGCATTCATACATACTGAGAGGAAATATATAAATAAGAACCTACACTGCATACAGAAGCACCCACACAATATCTAATTCTTATTAATCAATATACCAATTACTACAAAGTGGCTATTCCTTGCAGACTCAAATTACTTGTGTAATTTATGTGAAAAGAACAACATTTTTCGTTATGGCTTGGATGAAACTTTCTAGAGACAGCTATATTAAAGTAGTAACTATCACCATAGTCACAATTCATATTACCTATACACCCATAATTTCATCCCAAAGTCATGGTGCTCAGCATGGTGGGCACTTTTGAATGTCACTAGAGGTCTAAAAATCAATATATAGAATATATATATTTTTAATAGTGGCATTTTAGCTATTGATTAAATTCTAAATACCTCAAGTTTTTGTGGAACAAGGCTGTTGACTGAAGTCAATAGATACTGAAGTATCTATTCTCGAAAAAGGCAAAGATATGAAATACTTATATGGGGATAAATGAGAAAAACTAAGTTTTATGTATACTTTATTAAAAAATAGAGGAAATGTTAGAGAGATTCTCATTTTATGAAGAGACGATTGATTTCAATTTTGGCAGTGGAATATTATTTTTCAATGATTTTTTTCAACATTTATATATATATATTTCAAACATATTATGTATAAATAATATATACACACGTCACATATATTATATATATTATACATAACATCACACAAAAGCATATAGGTATGTATTGTATATACATGTATATATTTCTTTCTAATATATTTATACTACTAGCTATATTCAAATTAGTAAGAATAGAAAAATGATATTCAGGATATAATAGTATAGTGACTATATATATGGAGATTCATAACCAAATTCAACCATAACAGAGATAACACTTAATAGATTGTGAAGATAGAACAAATATAGGGAAATATGTAATATGTCATAAATATACCCTTAGCACTTTTTCATAATTTTTACACATTAAAATTCACCATATTGTTAAAATGTTAATATGTAATATCTTAAAGATACTTACACTATAATTTGTTATGGTTACTATGTATAATATGTCTCAGTCCAAATACTCCTTTTCATATCTGGATATTTCTCTTAGTCTTACATTTTGGAAGTCAATGTAATGAACTTCTATCTTGACCAATAGCACAAAGTTGCTTTGAGCTAATACGGAAAACATTCAGTTCAGTTCAGTTCAGTTCAGTTGCTCAGTCGTGTCCGACTCTTTGTGATCCCATGAATAGCCAGGCCTCCCTGTCCACGGGTGCTGCTAAACCAACTCCTGGAGTTCACTCACACTCACGTCCATCGAGTCAGTGATGCCATCCAGCCATCTCATCCTCTGTCGTCCCCTTCTCCTCCTGCCCCCAATCCCTCCCAGCATCAGTCTTTTCCAGTGAGTCAACTCTTCGCATGAGGTGGCCAAAGTACTGGAGTTTCAGTTTTAGCATCAGTCCTTCCAAAGAACACCCAGGATTGATTTCCTTTAGAATGGACTGGTTGGATTTCCTTACAGTCCAAGGGACTCTCAAGAGTCTTCTCCAACACTACAGTTCAAAAGCATCAATTCGTACCGTGTACGAGACAGCAAAAGAGACACTGATGTATAGAACAGTCTTATGGACTCTGTGGGAGAGGGAGAGGGTGGGAAGATTTGGGAGAATGACATTGAAACACGTAAAATATCGTGTAAGAAACGAGATGCCAGTCCAGGTTCGATGCACAATACTGGATGCTTGGGGCTAGTGCACTGGGATGACCCAGAGGGATGGTATGGGGAGGGAGGAGGGAGGAGGGTCTAGGATGAGGAACACATGTATACCTGTGGCGGATTCATTTTGATATTTGGCAAAACTAATACAATTATATAAAGTTTAAAAATCAAATTAAAAGAAAAAAAAAGCATCAATTCTTCGGCACTCAGCTTTCTTCACAGTCCAACTTTCACATCCATACAAGACCATAGGGAAAACCATAACCTTGACTAGACGGACCTTTGTTGGCAAAGTAATGTCTCTGCTTTTCCATATGCTATCTAGGTTGGTCATAACTTTTCTTCCAAGGAGTAAGCATCTTTTAATTTCATGGCTGCGGTCACCATCTGCCGTGATTTTGGAGCCCCCAAAAATAAAGTCTGACACTGTTTCCACTGTTTCCCCATCTATTTCCCATGAAGTGATGGGACCAGATGCCATGATCTTCGTTTTCTGAATGTTGAGCTTTAAGCCAACTTTTCACTCTCCTCTTTCACTTTCATCAAGAGGCTTTTTAGTTCCTCTTCACTTTCTGCCATAAGAGTGGTGTCATCTGCATATCTAGGTTATTGTTATTTCTCCCGGCAATCTTGATTCCAGCTTGTGCTTCTTCCAGCCCAGCGTTTCTCATGATGTACTCTGCATAGAAATTAAATAAGCAGGGTGACAATATACAGCCTTGACATACTCCTTTTCCTATTTGGAACCATTAACAAGTTCTGTTTTGGATGACACAACCTGAGGAAGAGGTGCGACTGACCCCTAGTTGGTAAAGGCCACGGGTGCTGCTAAACATCCTATAATGCACAGAGCAACTTCCCATAACAATTATTTGACCCAAAATGTTAACATTGCCAAGTTTGGGAAACTCCAACTTAGGCAAATTGTGGTCAGTCCCAACGTCTAGAGAATCATTTAAGTTTTTTAAAAGAAGTAGCCCCAATTCCAATGACCTAAGCATTACTTTGTATTTCAAAATCATCATCAATCAATCAGTAAATAAAACCTTTCAAAGTCTCCAACTAGGTGATGATACTTTCCATTGATTTTTAAACTTATTGATTTTTGTTACCTAATAATATTTCAATAATTGCATTGGAAACAATTCTTTAGATCAGGACCTTGAGAGTCTCTTGGACTGCAAGGAGATCAAACCAGTCAGTCCTAAAGGAAATCACTTCTGAATATTCATTCATTGAAAGGACTGATGCTGAAACTGCAATACTTTGGCCACCTGATGCGAAAAACTGACATTGGAAAAGACCCTGATGCTGGGAAAAATTGAAGGCAGGAAGAGAAGGGGACCAGGTTGTTGGATGGCATCATGGACTGGATGGACATGAGTTTGAACAAGCTCTGGGAGTTGGTGATGGACAGGGAAGCCTGACTTGCTGCAGTCCATGGAGTCGCAAAGAGTCGGACATGACTGAGTGACTGAACTGAACTGAACTTGAGCAATGCATAATAAAATAAATCTGGCTTGCCTATATTCATCAGGACAGGTTTCCATAGAAGCCCAGGGCCTGTGTTTTTTAATTCACTCTTTCTTAGAAAACATCTTGCAAATGGCAGAATAGAACTTGGAGAGATAATCTAGCCCCTCCCACCACTCTAGCTGTCAGATTCTAACTATATGCCATATAGACAAAAAATTAAAATATCCTTATTCTGTTCAACTCAATTGGAATGACTGAGAGAGTACATAAGGTCAAAGTAAACCAAGATCAGTGACATCTTTTTTTCTAAAAATAAAATGTGGGATTAAGGGTGTTAATAGAAATGGCTTCTTAGGATGACTTTAAAGTATTCTGAGTAAACTCAAAAGAAATTGCTCCATTGAAGTCACTGAGAATTATATTCTATTTGGAATTCAAAATACTTTCTGAGTCTCATTCTCAGTATTAAATAATTAATTTCTAATCAATTTATTATAACACGAGTCATATTTCTAATTTCATTTGAGATCTATTTCTGTGAAGAATTTCACACAAAAAAATTTAGCCTCTGATTTATGCACATAAATGTGTGTGTATGTATACCAGGCTATATATATATGTTATATATATATATATTTCTAATATATATTGATATGTATGTTTGTATGCATACATTTACTTTAAAAGGCTACAAATGTTTATAAACCTTAACCTACGTAAAGAATAATGTATAATAAGTTATGGTAGCACATATAGCTATTTATTTCATGGGAAATCATTTCTGAATTAGTAGCAAAATAAGTTTTGTGGTACATATGGAGTTAAATTTTTATTTGTCCATTTGTACCTTTTAACTAAAAACAAAAAGAAAATATAGAAATTATTTTAAGACACTATGAAATACAATTATAAAACCCTAATATTATTAAATGAGGGATATTTGTATTCAGTGAAAGCAAATATGTGTAATCATATCACCTGTCTTCAAGGAAGATATAACATTTTGCAGTATGCTACCAACAAAACTATTTTAATCTGTTAACAAATTTTTATTTGTTAAATTAAATTGTTAAAAAATTAAAATTTAATTAAACAAATCTATCTTAATTTAATTTTATTTTATTTAAGGCCTAATAAAGTATGTCTTACAAGAAAGTTAGAAGTAAAACACAGTAAGTAGATGGAGTATTATCTAATTAGGCTTTAAAACAGTCATCATTAAGAAGACAGCTTATGAGTAAGGTTTTAAAAAATTAAGATGATTTCCATAAGTAAAGGGTAAAGGTGTCAGGATGCAGTTTTACACAATGTATTCTTTCTTACAGTCAATTGAATTTAACTTCTGAAAACGTATTTTGTTTTCTATAACTCTCACTTAAAATATGAGCTGATCGTTTATCATAATCTGATCCTATTGTTTGAGGGTAAATTAAGATAAATTGTCTTAGATTCTGCATTTTAATTTTTAAAGTATATGGCATTCCTTTAGCTGTTTGTTGTAAAATAGTTATAATTTATAAAAGAAGATAATTTTGACTTTAGTTTCTCATAACAAAAGTATGTATTTTACACTGTAGTGTTGCTATTTAATTAACTTATTATTAAATTAATTTATATTCTTTGCCTCCTCATGGTCTCTAGACACATGAAAAAGAGTTTGCATAGTCCATTTTTGGTTTATTTATGTATGTGACATTCTAAATAAGGGTGGAGTGGTAAATAGAGCTCAGATCATGTAGAAATATGAAGCCTAAAGCTAGTGCTGAGAAAGAGTGAGTCTTATTTAAGAATAGGGAGACAAAATAGGTTGATGCTGTCAGATAAGAGATGCTTGGGGCTGGTGCACTGGGACGACCCAGAGGGATGGTATGGGGAGGGAGGAGGGAGGAGGGTTCAGGATGGGGAACACATGTATACCTGTGGTGTTTTTTTTATTTTTAAATTTTTAGAATTAAATTAAAAAAAAAAAAAGCACTAACTTTCGTCCAGTGAGAATCCTTGTTTCGGGGCATTGCTGCATCCTTACAAAGGCTGGTGTGAGCCTAAGGGAGTGCAGTTTCCTACTCTAATTTTTTTTTTTTAATTAGCTGAGGATAAAATAATGATGATACTTTGTGGATCTTGTGGTACCTGTAGTATGCATCACTTTTCAAAAGCTGTAAATTGTTTTCATTGTCTCAGTCTTAACCTCTGATTCTAAGAGCAATATGAATTTAATAGCATGTAAATCCAGCTGCTTTAGATAGTCAATGAATTAATAGTAAAAAGAAGGGAAAGAACAAATTTGTTACCCATATCCCTTGTTTTTTCTCATTGTGACTGCAGAATTTTTTTTTAGTTTTTTGTATGTTTCACACACACACATAACAATATAGCTGGAATAAACTTCTGTTTTGTTAACCTGGTATTATTTGTTATGGATAAAATACTAAAATCAAGCAAGTTGTGTTTTGATTAAAGAACTTAAACATTTGGTTTTTATTATCATAAACCTACTGATTTACTAAGTAAAACTTTTTATTTAATTTAATTTTTTTTTTATATAATACCTGCTAAGTCAATTCAGTCGTGCCCAAAAAAAAAAAAAAAAAAAAAAAAAGAGATGGAGTACATAAGACAAAGGGATACCTAGACAGAATATGCAAAGGAAATATAATGAATATAAGGTATGCTTGTATGAGTATAGAGAAGAAGGAAAGCAAAACTCATGGATCATTCCCAGGTTTCAGTTTTAAAAGCTAGATTGAAGTTGGTGCTCTTCTGAAAACAGTGAAAGGTTCTGGAAAGAGGCAGGGAAATACTGAGTAACATATCTGATATATTGGTGGTGAGATATCTCTGGAGAGTCAGTAAAGAGAAATATTAAAGTTCAATGAAAGGCATTTGCCTTTGAAATATAGAAGTACAAATATAGAGGCATCTCAAATCTGATATATCCAATATGTAATTCTTGATTCTACTGTCTCCATCCAATGGTACAATATCAGTAGTTGTCCCATCATTTACCCTATAGTTAAAGACAACATATTAGCAACATATTTGATTTGTCTCTTTTCCTCTCAGCCCACATGGAACTGATTTACAATTGCCTCAAAATTCAATTATAATCTCAATATAATTATTATCATTTCTACAATGATAGCACAATCCTAATCTATTCCTTTGCTCCTTGGAAGTCTAGAAATACCTCCTAATGGGTTTCACCTCACCTCTGTTCTACTTGCCTCCTGGCAAAATAACCTGGTTCATTGCCTCTGTGAACTTTCTGTTCTAGCTGTATGATGTTTCTCCATATATTTGCATGGATCATGTGCTCATTTAATCCTGGTCTCACCTCAAAAGACATCACTTCAGTTAGTATGATAACCTCTAGGCCCATCCATGTTGCTGCAGATGACATTATTTTATTCTTTTTTAATGGCTGAGTAATATTCCATCGTATATATGTACCACTTCTTTATCCATTTCTCTCTTGATGCACACATAGGTTACTTCCATGTCTTGGCTATTGTAAATAGGGCTTCAGTGAACATTGGGATGCCTGTATCTTTTTGAAATTATAGTTTTCTCTGGATGTATGCACAGGAGTGGAATTTCTGGATCGTGAGTGTGTTCTACTTCTAATTTTTAAAGAACACCCATACTGTTATCCATAGTGGTTGTATATATTTATTAATATATTCTGACCATATCCTCTCTAGCATTTATTGTTTGTAGACTTTACGATGATGGCCATTTTCACTGGTGTGAGGTGCACCACAGCCTTGTTGTGGTTTTGCTGCATTTCTCTAAGAATTGGCAATGTTGGATATCTTCCTATGTGCTTTTTGACCCTCTGTATGTCTTCTTCATATAAATGTCTTTTAAAATCTTCTGCCCATTTGTGGTTGTTATATATATATATATATATATATATATATATATATATGGAGAGATAGATATGCATATATATTTATATCTATCTGTATATATTTATATCTATCTATACATATATATTTATATATATATATTTAGAGAGAGAGTTGCATGAACTCTCCATATATTTGGGAGATTAATCCCTTGTCAGTTCATGGTTTGTGGATATTTTCCTTGCAGGTTGCTTTTTCATTTTTGTTTATGGTCTCCTTTGCTATGCAAAGCTTATAAGTGCAGTAAGTCAGACAGAGGAAGAAAAATATCATTATGCTATCACTTACATGTGGAATCTAAGAAAATGATACAAATAAACTTATTCACAAAACAGAAACATATTCACAGGCTTCAAAAACAAATTTATGTTTACCAAAGTGGAAAGATTGGAATGGAGGCATAAGTTAGAAGTTTGGGATTAACATATACACAAAACTATATATTAAATAATCAACAAAGGCAGGGAACTCTTCTCAATATTCTCTAATAACTTAGATGGGAAAGACTGAAAAAGAATGGATATACGCATATGTATGTGTGTGTGTGTGTCTCTCTCTCTCTCTCTCTCTCTCTATATATATATATATACATATAAAAAACTCAGTGGTAAAGAATCCACCTACCATGCAAGTTCAATCCATGGGTGGGGAAGATCCCCTGGAGAAGGAAATGGCAACACACTCCAGAATTATTGCCTGGGGAATCCCATGGACAGAAGAGCTTTGTGGGCTACAATTCATGGGGTTACAAAGAGTCAGACATGACTTAGTGACTAAACAGCAAATAACTGAATCACCTTGCTGTATACCTGAAATTAATACAACATTGTAAATCAACTAACTCCAATGTAAAATAAAAATTGAATTAAAAAAGTAGGCATGCTTTCAGAATGTGTTTGAATGACTGTTCTTTGTAAATTATCTCCCATTCAAATCACTTTTTATTTACTGTCTGCTTTATTTTATATTAATTTAAACTTTTATTCACCATCTGTCTATATCATTAGTATTTAAGTGCCATTAAAGAAAGGGATTTTTCCTCCTTCATTTCTGTATCTCTCAAATTTGAAATACTAGGAAGCTGTGGTACATATACACAATGGAGTATTACTCAGCCATTAAAAAGAATACATTTGAATCAGTTCTAATGAGGTGGATGAAACTGGAGCCTATTATACAGAGTGAAGTAAGCCAGAAAGAAAAACACCGATACAGTATACTAACGCATATATATGGAATTTAGAAAGATGGTAATGACAATCCTGTATGCAAGACAGCAAAAGAGACACAGATGTATAGAACAGTCTTTTGGACTCTGTGGGAGAGGGAGGGGGGGATGGTTTGGGAGAATGGCATTAAAACATGTATAATATCATATAAGAAATGAATCACCAGTCCAGGTTCGATGCAGGATACAGGAAGCTTGGAGCTGATGCACTGGGATGACCCAGAGGGATGGTATGGGGAGGGAGGTGGGGCGGGGTTCAGGATGGGGAACATGTGTGCACCTGTAGTGGATGGATGTTGATGTATGGCAAAACCAATACAATATTGTAAAGTAAAAGAAATAAAATAAAATAAAAAAAGAAATGCTACCTTGTTATAAATACTTGGGATTATTTGTTTTGTGAGTGAATACAGCATGCAAGAGTTTTGGAAATGCAAGTGTTTTACGTTTGAAATGTCTCTGCCTTAAACCTTTACAAATCTTTCTTCTATTTAAAGAAATGTAGGCAAAATATTTAAGTATAAAGGAAGGCAAAACATAATAGCATTCTCTGCTTAGTTCTGTTAATAATCTTACACATTTGTCTGTGGAAACCCTGCTTCTCCTAACTTAGCAGACATGTTTTATCTGTTGTCCTTATGTTTGTCTTAAGGGTTTTTAAAGAGTACAACCAGACTGCTGATTTCCAAAGGGTTTTATTTCAGCATGAGAAACATAGGACTTTTATATTTGGAAGCACAAACTCTCCTAATTATATACAACCTACTGTTCTAAATTTTGCATGACACTTTGCAGTTTAGTTCTGTGAGACTTAGTTCCTACCAATTTTGGTGTCAGAAATTTGACATTCAGATTGCTTTTGTTAAGTAATGGATTTAGTATTGAATGAAATTTAGCATCTTCCTCTGGGTTTCTTCTTAAATATATATATTTTTAACCTGTATGCAATGATCAGCCTACAATGTCGTGATAGTAAGTCAAATACTCATCCTAATTTATAAATTCAGAGAAAATATCTTTAACCCTCAGTAAGCTAATTTTGCTAACATTTTTTCTTCAAACAGTGAAAGACTAGAATACAACTTTAATAATTCACTAAATAAATACCTACACATTAATTTGCATTTATTAAATATAAGAAAATTTGTAGAGGCAAATTACTAGAAGAGACACTATGGAATTCTGATATTAGCTAAATTCATATTGTGGTTTTGAATTTTAATTAATGAATAATGCTTACCTATTGAATAGCATCAGTTACATTTTGTGGTAATGTGTTAGCTTTCAGAAAATATATAAATATATACATACATATATGTACGTTTGTTATTTATATAAGTATGCATGAATACGTATGAGCTTCACCATGAAAGCCTGGCCATAAATATTTATAAATATTTAATCAACAAAATATTACCTAAAATTTACAGCAGTTAAAATAAATACATTCAAATCCTTCCTGTTTTGCTTTAATGCCTGTTCCTTCTATTCATTAATCCATAAAACAGAGCTTATGATAAATACTGTAAAACCTCTGTGGTAAAGTATAGTAAGTAAGTAAGTGTTAGTCACTCAGTCATGCCCGACTCTTTGCAACCCCATGGACTGTAGCCCACAAGGCTCCTGTGTCCATGAGATTTTCCAGGCAAGGATACTGGAGTCGGTTGCCATTTCCTTTTCCAGGGGATCTTCCCGACCCAAGGATCGAACCTGGGTCTCCTGCACTGCAGGCAGATTCTTTACCAACTGAGCTACAAGGAAAGTTCAAACTATAGTAATACCTTCTAATAAGAAAAAAATATATAAGACTATTATTTAAAATTTCCCTTTAGGATGTTGTCTAACATTATTTATACTGCAAGGCAGCTTGAAAAATGGCAAAATCATTAAAGGATTTCATTGTGAATATTTTCCAACCTGTAAAATAAGATTGAAATGACTTTACTTATAGTTTTACTTTGAGCTATTTTTTACTTCATTGTAAAAGTAAAAATGGTAGCAGCTGGTAGTATTCCTAAGTGCTAGTCCAACTTAAAGATGGTTACATTCCTTTATGCTTGTTTGATAACATAATTAGATACAGTTATATAATGAAAATATCCTTTGGTTTTTGAAAATTAAAGATGTGGAAGTTTTAAATACATATTCTATAACATATGTAAGTAAGACTTCTTTTGCAATCCTATTTGTATTATTTTTATTTTCCATTAATCTCATGATTTCCAAGTTAAAACTTTTGTTTTCTGTTCACTGACTGAAAGTTTGTCTTGCAGATATTGCTGTCATTTGATTTAAATGAGCTATACAATATTTTTCAATTTCAATAAAAGATTTCAGGTTTTTTTATTTATAGGAAAGAATGTTGTAATTTGATTATCTCTGATAATTTTATTCCTTGATGCATGTTCTTATACTTTTCAAATATCTCCAAATTTTGTATTATTTTTTGAGAGAAGTATCTCAGAGGATAAATTATGCAAGTTTTTTTTTATTATAAAAGTTTATAGATATAATTTGGTGCTAATTAATAATTACATTCTAAACATTCATTTGTGAGTGTGCTCAGTCATATCCAACTCTTTGTGACCCTGTGGACTGTAGCCAGCCAGACTTTTCTGTCCGAGGGATTTTCTAGGCAAGAATACTGAAGTGGGTTCCCATTTCTTCCTCCAGGGGATCTTCCTGACCCAGGGATGCAACCCACATTTCCTGTGTCTCCTGCATTGGCAATCAGAATATTTACCATTATGGGAAAATTAATAAGATGGAGCCAGTCAGACTCTTTAGTCCCATGCTCTCATGCCCTCTCACTCCATGTTCTGTAAACAATGATTTTGCACAGTTATGTAACAGCTGAAATCACTTATGACACTGTGCATGGACATCATGAGGTACTCACTTGGTCACAGGCTACTTTGTATGGTATGCCTGTATAAGCTTCACCATGAAAGTCCTAGCCTCTGCTGCACTGGGGCTCCACTGAGGCAGCATTATGGTTATGTTATGTGAGCTTATGTTTTGGCTATGTTATGACTACATTATGGTGATGTTATGACTGCTGCTACAGCTGATGTGTCAGCCAGAAGAGAGGTTGTGTTATGACTGTCATGCCAGCCAAGAGAGAATAAATATGTGCAATTCCTATGGCTCTTCAAGTATTCTTCCACCCTCTCAGCTTATGCCTTGCCTACCATGAGTTCAGAGAACAATGAGAAGAGTGTGAACAGCAAGACAGTAGGCAACACGAACATGATAAGAAATACAATCACTGAGCCAACTTGTTGTTTTTGTTCAGTTGCTAACTTATGTCCAACTCTTTCAGGGTATGGACTGCAGCATACCAGACTCTCTTGTTCTTCACTATTGCCCTGAATTTGCTCAAACTCATATCCATTCAGTAAGTAAGGCCATCCAGAAATCTCATCCTCTGTTGCCTGCTTCTTCTCTTGCCCTCAATTTTTCCTATTATCAAGGTCTTTTCAAAAGAGTCTACTCTTCCTATCAGGTGGTGAAAGTCTCAGCACTTCAGCTTCAGCATCTGTCCTTCCAATGAATACTTAAGGTTGATTTCCTTTAGGACGGACTGGTTTTATCTCCTTCCTGTCCAAGGGACTCTCAAAAGTCTTCTCCAACACCAGAGTCTGAAAGAATCAATTCATTGGTACTCAGCCATCTTTACGGTCCAACTCTCACATCCACACATGACTGCTGGAAAAAAACATAGCTTTCACCGCATGGACATTTGTCAGCAAGTTGATATCTCTGCTTTCTAATATGCTATCTAGGTTTGTCACAGCTTTTCTTCCAATGTGTGCTGAGGTCCATGGGGTAGCAAAGAGTCGGACACGACTGAGTGCCTGAACTGAACTTCCAGAGAGCAAGCGTCTTTTAATTTCATGGTTGCACTCACATCCACGGTGATTTTGGAGACCAAGAAAACATAATATGTCACTGTCTCCATGTCTTCCTCATCCATTTGCCATGAAGTGATGGGACTGGATGCCATGATTTTAGTTTTAAGAATGTTGAGTTTTAAGCCAACTTTTTTACTCTCCTATTTCACCTTCAGTAAGAGGCTTTTTAGTTCCTCTTTGCTGTCTGCCATTAAAGTGGTATAATCTACATTCTCTGAGGTCATTGATGTTCTCCTTGCATTCTTGATCCCAGCTTGAACTTCACCCATCCCAGCATTGCACATGATGTTCAGTTCAGTTCAGTCACTTAGTCGTGTCTGCCTCTTTGCAACCCCATGGACCACAGCACACCAGGCCACACTGTCCATCACCAACTCCCAGAGTTCACCCAAACTCATGTCCATTGAGTCAGTGATGCCATCCAACCATCTCATCCTCTGTTCTCACCTTCTCCTCTTGCCTTCAATCTTTCCCAGCATCAGGGTCTTTCAAATGAGTCCGTTCTTCTCATCAGGTGGCCAAAGTATTGGAGTTTCATCTTCAGCATCAGTCCATACAAAGAATATTCTGGACTAATTTCCTTTAGGATGAACTGGTTGGATCTCCTTGCTGTCCAAAGGACTCTCAAGAGTCTTCTCCAATACCACAGTTCAAAAGCATCAATTCTTTGGCGCTCAACTTTCTTTATAGTCCAACTCTCACATTCATACATGACTACTGGATAAACCATAGCCTTGACTAGATGGACCATTGTTGACAAAGTAATGTCTCTGCTTTTTAATACGTTGTCTAGATTGTCATGACTTTTCTTCCAAGGAGCAAGTGTCTTTTAATTTCATGGCTGCAGTCACCATGTGCAGTGATTTTGGAGCCTCCCCCCAAAATAAAGTCAGCCACTGCTTCCACTGTTTCTCCATCTATTTGCCATGAAGTGGGACCAGATGCCATTGAAAGGTTGTTGCTGAACCATGCAAAGACAGTGGGATTCTTGGCCTCTGGAGGAGAAGAATTCAATCCTGGGCCAGAGATGAGGCTTGATCACTCAGAGCTTTTGTGTAATAAAGTTTTATTAAAGTATAAAGGAGACAGAGAAGGCTTCTGACATAGGCATCAGAAGGGGGCAGAAAGAGTACCCCCTTGCTAGTGTTAGCAATGGAATTATTAACTAATTAGTTATTACAGTGAATCAAAAGAATGTCTGGAGGTTGTAAAGGCCTCACTGGACCTACTCCCATAATTTACATTTTAAGATAATAGGATTAGCCAGAAGTTTTTTTTCCAGAGACTGTCCTCAAGCAGGATACATTGTTGTTATATAATCCTAGGGAATGTAGAGGGAAAAAAAAAAGTTTGTTCTTTCTTCCTCCTTGAGAATTCCAGACCCCTCTCTCCTTGCGGACCCCTAGACTTCTTATCAACCTGCCTAGGAAATGACTCTCTCATTCCCCCCTTTTCTTTTAGGAGAATTGTGTTGCCAGGGGAAAGGGGCATTGTTTTCATTCCATAACTACTTCCTGCTGTTTAGGGGCATAGTCCCTAATTTGTCAAGGCAACACATTCTCCTAATCCTCATACTGAGGGTCTCTGATCCAGGGGTCCCAAGTAATAGTTGGAGGAGGCTGTGGCACTCATAGGAGCTCAGAAAACCATTTGTAAGTTAAAAGCCTTCATGCAACTAGAAACAAATCCAGTTACACAGTTACAGATGCAGGGAGCAAACAATAAAAATAGAACAATAAGAATTATTGTAATTAAGATAGTTTTCCATCATGGGGAACTAGTTAACGTCTCCCAAAGTGAGGCAATTGTGGCTTCAGGAGTATCCATAGCCCCAGTCATCTTGGTCATCTGTTTAGTAAAATGAGTAACATTAGTGCTCGTATCTGGAGAAGGCAATGGCACCCCACTCCAGTACTCTTGCCTGGAAAATCCCATGGATGGAGGAGCCTGGTGGGCTGCAGTCCATGGGGTCGCTAAGAGTCGGACACGACTGAGCGACTTCACTTTCACTTTTCACTTTCATGCATTGGAGAAGGAAATGGCAACCCACCCCAGTGTTCTTGCCTGGAGAATCCCAGGGACGGGAGAGCCTGGTGGGCTGTCGTCTATGGGGTTGCACAGAGTTGGACACGACTGAAGTGACTTAGCAGTGCTCATATCAGGTATATAAGTACAGCATTGGGTATGAATAATGGCACAAATTCCTCCTTGTGCAGCTGTCAGAATATCTAAGCTAATCTGTTTTGTAAAACCACCTTTCTAATTTGTGCTTGTTCAGCATTAAGAGCTGAAATAGCTTTTTGAGAATCTTTTAATGACTGTTCAGTAGAAGTAGTCAAAGCATCCACTCATAGCATAACATTTGTAGTTCACAAAGAGGGAACAAGCACTGAAGCCAAATAATCATACCAGTGAAATACAGACCTTGCCCACCGAGTTTTAAGGTGAGGTAAATTAGCAGGCTTTTCTGCAAGCTCTGAAAATATAAAGCCATGAGTAAAGGCTAGACCTAAGGTGCATCTCGCTATCCAACCAAGGGGAAGCCATGACCATAGGTGAGAGCCACATATCCAATAGGTCCCATTTGGAGCAAGCCAACATGACTGAGATATCCAGTCCCAATCAGTGCCTGGCAAGACAAAGGGAGGACCTGAATTGGGGTTGGAAAACACGGGAATGATTACATTGCATATTTCCTGAGGCAAAAGTCCCAAGTGTTTCCAATCACTATAATTAAGTTGTTGACTAACACCTGGGATGGCTCTGTTCCCAGCATATAGGAGCAGTAGATATTATATGTCCTTTTTCAGGCGTTAACCATATAACTTCATCCCATATTTGATAAACGTCAGGTAAGAAACCATTAGATCTAGACCTATTTGCCTTATGTGTAGCAAAATAGTCATTGAACTGAGACAATCTATAATAAAAATTAAAAGTCACATTATGTCCATAGTTAAAGTACAACGTGTTGCACCAATCCATTTTAGGGTTATTAGATGTCATCAGATGAAGAAGAGGCATCACATATGATTGTTGTTGCAGGTATTCACAGACTTGGAGAAAGTCTTTTCCTTGAAGTAGAGATGTCCACCATGGGAAGCCTTCCACTGATGAAGATGGGAGTGCTCCACTGGCCCAGCAGGTAAACTGATTGTGAAATGCTGTGTAGGAGTGAGCCCAGGACAAGAAGGAATTGTCTTGAGGATCGAATGACAGACTCAGGATTTTTGGAGTCAGCAGAAGTTGGCTCACATAGATTATCAGGCCCATCTGAAAAGTACAAAGTCAGAGCATAGAAAGTAAAGACATAAAATGACATCACTTAGTTCTGGTCAGGGTGCCACCTCTAAACTCGAGTATGATGAACCCACGAATCAATTCCTGGCACTTTCACAGCTGTGGGAGAAGAAAGAATAACCTGGTAAGGGCCTTCCTTCCCAGAGGGGCTCAAGGGATGGGCCCCCAGATCCCAATGTTTTTATGAGGACCTCGGTTTCTGGCTCAAATAGAGGCTTGCTTGACTCAGAGGCTGGGTCAGGAGTCATCTCCTGGAGTTCTGTTAATGTCTGTTGAAAAGCTGAGAGCTGAGTTACATAATTAATTAATTCCAAGCCTTCAAGTTCTATAACAATGTCCGTGCATAAGAAAGGCCTTCCATAAATACATTCAAAAGTGGACAGTCCCTCCTTTTTTGGGGCAGTTCGAGACCTCATTAAAGCTATGGGTAGGACTTTAATCCAATTGCCCTGCGTCTTTTGAGTTAATTTGTGCATATGTCTTTTGATAATGTCATTAGCTTTTTCAACCTTTCCTGAGGATTGGGGTTTGCAGGAACAGTGTAAGTGACATTCTATTCCTAGAGCTTTAGACATCCCCTGAGTTACAGCAGCTTTAAAGGCAGAGCCATTGTCACTCTGAAGGCTCAGTGGCAGTCCAAACCTGGGGATAATTTTATGGATTAAACTCTTTATAACCTCCTTAGCCTGTTCACTACGACAGGGAAAAGCCTCAATCCACCCAGTAAAAGTATCCACCCAAACTTGTAAGCAAGAATACCCATTAGCTTTTGGCATATGAGTAAGATCAATTTCCCAGTCCTTTCCAGGATACCTTCCACTTCGTTGTAATCCAGATTTTGCTAGCTTTTCAGTCTTTGGGTTATTTTTCTGACAAACTTCACACCTTTTGATACTGTTCTTTAAAGTTTTCATTACATTTTTACCTTCAAACAAATGAGAAGCCATCTGGTAAGTACTCTCTGCACCCAAATGAAAACTCTGGTGTAAACTCTTAAGAATTTTCCATTGAGCACTTTCAGGAATTATTAATTGTCCATCCTCAGACTGTAACCATCTTTTACCAGTAATATTTGTTCCTCTTTTCTCATATCTTTCTAATTCTTCATCAGTAGATTATGGCTTTTCCTGTTCCACAGGACCTGTCCAGATCAAAGGCATCTATAGTGAAGGGGTTTCGTAAAGTGCTGCTTTTCTGGCTTGACAGTCAGCCAGCTCATTACGTTCAGCTACTTTACTCCCATCCCTGTTGTGTCCTTTGCAATGCATAACAGTTACCTCGTTAGGACAATATATAGCAGTTAAAAGTCTCTCGATCTCTCCTCTGAAATGTTTAATAGGTTCTCCCGTTGTTGTTTTAAACTGTCTTTCTTTCCATATTGTAGCGTGAGCATGTAAAGTCAAATAAGCATATTTAGAATCAGTGTAGATATTTACCCGCTGCCCTTTGCTTAACTCAGATCAGAGCCACAAACTCCACTAACTGAGCACTGGTTCCCTGGGAGAGAGATTTTGCTTCCAAAACTTGTTCAGCAGTCACCATGGTGTAACCTGCTTTATACTTTCCACCACAAACAAAAAAACTGCTATCAGTAAATATTTCCATGCCAGGATTGCCTAATGGGGTAACCATTAAATTTTCCTGAGCTGCATAGTTTAAAGTTAGGAATTGGGAACAATAGTGATCAGGTGTTTCATTTTCTTTCTCAGGAAGGAAAGTGGCAGGATTTAAATTTCCACAAACTTTAAGG
This sequence comes from Bos grunniens, assembly GCF_055505025.1. Classification (NCBI taxonomy): domain Eukaryota; kingdom Metazoa; phylum Chordata; class Mammalia; order Artiodactyla; family Bovidae; genus Bos; species Bos grunniens. The sequence goes on along the minus strand of NC_141176.1, from coordinate 743,130 downwards.
TAGTTACTGGTCCTTCTAACAACAATGACTGATATTTAAGAAGCCTGTCATCCAAATATTAACCTTAGAATTTAAGATTCCACTCACATCATGAGAAGTCAGTATAGTAAGGTTTTGTCCATTAATTATTTTTAAAGTTTCATGTGCTAATAAAGCCACTGCCCCAATTACTCTTAGGCACTGGGGCCAACCACGTAAAATTACATCCAATTTTCTGTTTAGATAAGCAATAGTTTGCTGGTGAGGGCCTTGGGGTTGTGTCAAAACTCCCAAGGCCACACCTTTTCTTTCCGTGACAAACAAATTAAATTCTGACCCTGTGGGTAAGCTCAGAGCGGGAGCTTGCAGGAGGGCAGTCTGAAGAACCTGAAAAGCCTTTTGAGTATCTGGAAACCAAAAACCAGTTTGTCGGTTTGGGCCTGCTAAGTTTCAGCTATAAGTTTATATAAAGGCCAGGCAAGTTCTCCATAACCCAGAATCCAAATACGACAGTAGCCTATGATTTCCAAAAATCTTCTCAATTGTCTTAGTCATAGGTAGGGGAGGATTTAGTATAGGTTTAATTCTCTCAGGGCCTATGGCCCTAGTCTCTTCTGATATGATTAGGCCCAGATAGCTAGCAGATTGTTGACAAAGCTGGGCCTTTTCTCTTGATGCCTTATAACCACAGCCTGCCAGAAAGTTTAAGAATCCTTTTGAGGCTCATGAACAAGTTTCCTCTGTCTCAGCACAGAGCAAAATATCATCTACATATTGTAACACCACTGCTTGGGAGTTGTTAAAGTTTTGTAGATCTTGTGACAAACTTTGTCTAAGTAAGTGAGGACTGTCACAAAATCCCTGGGGCAAAACTGTACAGGTTAACTGAGAAACTGGCTGCGTGGGGTCCTCAAAGGCAAATAGAAATTGACTTTCCTCCACCAAAGGCACTGAATAGAAGGCATCTTTGAAGTCAATTACTGAGAAATATTTGGCTCCTTCAGGAATTTCAGACAATAGAGTATAAGGATTAGGCACCACGGGTGTAAAGGAACTACAGCTTCATTTATTATTCGTAAATCTCGACCTAGTCTCCATTTACCATTTGATTTCTTTATATCCAAAATAGAAGTATTGTATGGACTGGTTAAAGGGAATTAATAGTCCCTGCTCCTTTAAATTTTCGATGATGGGTCTTAACCATTTTTTAACTTCAGGTTTCAGTGGATACTGCTTCTTATGTGGAAATAAGTGTGGGTCTTTGAGCTTGACAACTACAGGAATAGCATTTTGTGCTCGACCCACACATTTTTCATCAGTCCATACACTAGGATTTGCATTTTGTTCAATTAAAGGGAGAGAAAGAGAAGGCTCCATATTCATGAAAACAGAGGCATGGACTTTGTTCAGTATCAGTTCAGTTCAGTCACTCGGTCATGTGCGACTCTTTGGGACCCCATGAATCGCAGCACGCCAGGCCTCCCTGTCCATCACCAACTCCTGGAGTTCACTCAAACTCATGTCCATCGAGTCGGTGATGCCATCCAGCCATCTCATCCTCTGTCATCCCCTTCTCCTCCTGCCACCAGTCCCTGCCAGCATCAGGGTCTTTTCCAATGAGTCAACTCTTCACATGAGGTGGCCAAAGTGTTGGAGTTTCAGCTTTAGCATCAGTCCTTCCAATTAACACCCAGGGCTGATCTCCTTTAGAATAGACTGGTTGGATCTCCTTGCAGTCCAGAGTCTCCTCCACCACCACAGTTCAAAAGCATAAATTCTTCGGCGCTCAGCTTTCTTCACAGTCCAACGCTCACATCCATACGTGACCACTGGAAAAACCACAGCCTTGACTAGATGGACCTTTGTTGACAAAGTAATATCTCTGCTTTTGAATATGCTGTCTAGGTTGGTCATAACTTTCCTTCCAAGGAGTAAGCATCTTTTAATTTCATGGCTGCAGTCACCATCTGCAGTGATTTTGGAGCCCAAAAAGGTAGTCTGACACTGTTTCCACTGTTTCCCCATCTATTTCCCATGAAGTGATGGGACCAGATGCTATGATCTTAGTTTTCTGAATGTTGAACTTTAAGCCAACTTTTTCACTCTCCTCTTTCACTTTCATCAAGAGGCTTTTTAGTTCCTCTTCACTTTCTGCCATAAGGGTGGTGTCATCTGCATATATGAGGTTATTGATATTTCTTCTGGCAATCTTGATTCCAGCTTGTGCTTCTTCTAGCCCAGTGTTTCTCATGATTTACTCTGCATAGAAGTTAAATAAGCAGGGTGACAATATACAGCCTTGACATACTCCTTTTCCTATTTTGAACCAGTCTGTTGTTCCATGTCCAGTTCTAACTGTTGTTTCCTGACCTGCATATAGGTTTCTCAAGAGGCAGGTCAGGTGGCCTGGTATTCCCATCTCTTTCAGAATTTTCCACAGTTCATTGTGTTCAGTATATCTCTCCCCAAAAGGGGTGAGGGAGATTCTGGCACAATCAGAAACTCATGTGAAAATAGCACCAAATCCCAGTCAAAACTGACAGAAACACCGAAGTAATATGTTTTGGCTCGTCCAGACAGTCCCATTACAGAAGCAGATCAGAAAGAAACTGGGCCAGGGGCTTCAGTAAGCAAGGAGTAAGTTGCCCCAGTATCTAAAAGGAAATTGGTGGATTGCCCCTCCCTGCCAAAGTTATTATACCTGAGGTTCCTTAGTTGTAATTAGGATGGGAGCTTGTATGGGGACCCCCAGGCACCTTCAGTCCTGATTGTCTTGAGAGTCCAACCCCTGAAACTTACGCCTCTGGGGGTAGTCTCTCTTTCAGTGTGGTCCTTTGCAGACTGGACATGGAACTGGGGGCAGCTTAGATGCCTGAGGGCAATATCACTTGAGATGACCCTCCTTTCCACAGTAATAGCAAGCCAATCCCTTTTCACCTGGGTCCCTCTGGGCATTTTTCTCAGGCTGTTGAAGAATGATTTTCATAGCCATTGCGAAGGCTTCTGCCCATTCCTTAGTCTTTTCCCACCTTTCTTTCTTTTTAAAAAATTTCCTACCATATTAGACTGTCTGAGCCAGTTGTAACAGATTATCTAAAGACTGATTTGGGCCATAGGCCCATTTTAATAGCTTACAGCTGATATCTGGAGCTGACTAAGTGAGAAATCTATCTTTTAAGATCACTTTTCCCTCTTCACTTTCGGGATCAATCTCAGTGAATCTGTGAAGGGCTTCTCTCAGTCTATCTAGGAATTTACCAGGAGCTTCCTTCTCTTCCTGTTCTGTGTTTGCCAATTTGCCATTGTTTAAAGGCTTAGCACATGCCTGCCTGAGTCCTTCAAGAATACATTTGACAAAATGACTCTGATCCCATCTTCCTTTAGCTCTGTTGTATTCCCAATCTGGTTCTGTAGTTGGAACCGCCTGATTTTCAGTGGGGAGGACAGTTATCTCATCCTCCTTCTCCCCTACTGATCTATTACCAAACCATTTATCTCCATAAGCAACCACTTTTCCCAAAACTCGACTTTTTGAGTCAGGAGTCAGCCTTTGTCCCAAGATATACATCACATCCTTCCAAGTAAGGTCATAAAGCAGAGTAACACCTTTAAAAGCTTTAATATATTTTTCTGGGTCCTCTAAATAGTCTCCCAGATCCTCCTTGATCTTTTTTTATTTCTTGATAAGAAAAAGGATTATTAACTCTCATAGACTGATTATTTGTCCCGGTAGGTGCTTCATGAAGAGGGAACAGCTTGTGTGGCTGTTCCTCAATCTCTCTGGCTGCTCTGTGCATATGATCCCAAGGATAGATTGGAGAAACCTGTTTTTCTTTATCTCTTTGTTTCCTTTCCTCCATCTTATCTAGCAAGGTAGGGGGGCAGGAGGGAGCTAAAGGAGTCACACTGAAATATATACCCATAGGACATAAGTCTGGCATATATCACAGAGAGAAAAACTTCTACCCATTTTCCTTGTTTTTTTTTTTTTTTTTTTTTTTTTTAACAGAACTGGTCTAATTGTAAAACAGTATTATACTTAAGAGACCCTCTGACCGGCCACCATTCACCGTCCTCCAATGGATACTGTGGCCATGCAGTATCACATAGGAAGACCAGGTGTGTCTTCTTTAACCCCTGGGGATCAAATCTATCCCAGTTTTTCAGGATGCAGTTCAAAGGAGCGAGGCCGGAATTGTTAGCTCCCATCTGTAAGAGAGAGAGAGAAAAAAGCAACCAGCGCCCTCTTTCTACTGCAGGCGTCCCTCCTTGCTCTAGATGGGGGTGTAGACAGACTTTTAGATCAGATCAGATCAGTCACTCAGTCACGTCCAACTCTTTGCAACCCCATGAATCGCAGCACGCCAGTCCTCCCTATCCATCACCAACTCCCAGAGTTCACTGAGACTCACGTCCATTGAGTCAGTGATGCCATCCAGCTATCTCATACACCAAAGCTTTTCTTTCCTGGTCGGACTTAGTCTGTCCCTTACCAACACAGGTGACATACTCGTCCCTTGCCATTCTACCACTGAGATGGGGTGGGGATGCACCACGGGTAGACCTGATGGTATCCCTGACTGATGTCCAGCTCCTCACCATTAAAACCTTGCTTACCTCTGATGCCACCTGGGGTGCAATCAGAGTAACCTTCCAGAATGCCTCCCAGGCTAAACTGCTGGGGGAAACATTTCTCACCTGAGTGCCTGTGCACTACCCTGAGTATATTCTTGACGACAATAAGACCAATACGAACATAAAACTGAGATGTTCCTTCCAAGCATCACCACACCAGTATAAGAGCCTCCTAAGTGTTACCATACCAGTGTAAGAGTCTCCTCTAGTTCACTAAGAACCAGTGTTATCAACGGGAAAAAAATTCATTGTAGTTCCAATCTGAGTAAACTTTAACCTCAGAGATGCTCTTGGAACTAGAGCTCCATCTAGCTTCTGAATTTTTGAGTCCTAGTGAGGCTAAGAGCTTTCTGACTACCAATCTATGTTTGGGACCTAAGTAACAGTACACAGTAACAGCATAGATCACAAGTCCCTTGAAAGTCTATGATATGACAGATTAAGTTAGGACTTCTAATTCCCTGGTGGCTCAGATGGTAAAGCATCTACCTACAATGCAGGAGACCCAGGTTCTATCCCTGGGTTGGGAAGATCCTCTGGAGAAGGAAATGACAACCCATTCCAGTACTCTTGCCTGGATAATCCCATGGATGGAGGAGTGTTGTAGGCTACAGTCCATGAGGTCACAAAGAGTCAGACATGACTGAGCGACTTCACTTCACTTCTTCTAATTTCTAAGGAGTTACAAAATGGTCAAAGAGACTGAAAAGTTTGACAGAGAAAGGAGAGTTCTGTCCACACACTTTGCCCATTTCTGGTTGGTCCCCCAAAGGAGACATTGGGTGCCTCTTGGCATTGACAGGTTGGTATAAACCCCCAACAGGCTTTGCCATAAGTCATATGAGGTCGCAACAGAACCACAGAGCAGGGCTCCTCACTTGCTTCACACAGAGCATTTCATTCATTCACACAAGCACACTGTAGAGTTAGCAGAGTACAGCAAAAAACATGTTCACTAGGAGAACAAAGAACTAGAGCTCCAAGCATCCTTACCTTGTCCTGAAGAATCCCAGATGAGGCCCCAAGATGAAAGGTTGTTGCTGAGCCATGCAAAGATGCCAGGATTCTTGGCCTCCAGAGGAGAAGAATTCAGTCTGGGGCCAGAGACAAGGCTTGATCGCTCAGAACTTTTGTGTAATAAAGTTTTATTAAAGTATAAAGGAGATAAAGAAAGCTTCTGACATAAGCATCAGAAGGGGGCAGAAAGAGTACCCCCTTGCTAATGTACCCCCTTGCTAGTGTTAGCAATGGAATTATATACACTTTAATTAGTTATTAAAGTGAATCAAAAGAATGTCTGGAGGTTGTAAAGACCTCACTAGACCTACTTCCATAATTTACATTTTAAGATAACAGGATTAGCCAGAAGGATTTTTCCAGAGACTGTCCTCAAGCAGGATACATTATTGTTATATAATCCTAAGGAGTATAGAGGGGAAAAAGTTTGTCTTTTTTTTCCTCCTTGATAATTCCAGACCCCTCTCTCTTTGGGAACCCCTAGACTTCTTATCAACGTACCTAGGAAATGATTCTCTCACCATGATGTTAGTTTTATGAATTTTGAGTTTTAAGCCAACTTTTTCACTCTTCTCTTTCACTTTCATCAAAAGGCTCTTTAGTTCTTTGCTTTCTGCCATAAATGTGGTATCATTTGCATATCTTCATATTGATACTTCTCCTGGCAATCTTCATTCGAGCTTTTGCTTCATCCAGCCCAGCACTTCTCATGATATACTCTCTGCATATAAGTTAAATAAGCAGGGTGACAATATAAGCCTTGATGTGCTCCTGTCCCATTTTGAACGAGTACATTGCTCCATGTCTGGTTCTAACTGTTGCTTCTTAACTAGCATACAGGTCCTGCAGGAGGTAGATAAGATGGTCTGGTCAAATTGCCAGCATTTGTTGGAACATAGGAAAAAGCAGAGAATTCCAGAAAAGCATCTCTTCTGCTTCATTGACCATGCTACAGCCTTTGACTATGTGGATCACAACAAACTGGAAAATTCTTAAAGAGATGGAATACCAGACCACCTTACCTGTCTCCTGAGAAACCTGTATGCAGATCAAGAAGCAACAGTTAGAACCAGACATGGAACAATTGACTGGTTCCAATTGGGAAAGGAGTATGTCAAGGCTGTTTATTGTCATCCTGCTTCTTTAAATTTTAGGCAGAGTACATCATGCATATTGCTGAGCTGGATGAAACAGTAGCCAAAACCAAGATTGCAGAGAAAAATATTAATAACCTGAGATATGCCAGTGGCACCACCTTAATGGCAGTAAGCCAAGAAGAACTAAAGAGCTTCTTAATAAAGGTGAAAGAGGAGAGTGAAAAAGCTGGCTTAAAACTCAACATTCAAAAAACTGAGATCATGACATCCGGTCCCATCACTTCATGGCAAATATATGGGGAAACAATGGAAACAGTGACTGACTTTTCTTGGGTGCCAAAATCACTGCAGGTGGTGACTGCCATGTAATTTAAAGACAGTTGTTCCTTGGAAGAATATCTATCACAAACATAGAAAACACATTAAAAAGCAGAGACAGTACTTTGCTAACAAAGATCTGTATCATCAAAGCTATGGTTTTTCCAGTAGTCATGTCAGGATGTGAGAGTTGAACCATAAAGAAGACTGAGTGCCAAAGAACTGATGGTTTTTGAAAAAAATAATTTATTTTAACTGGGGGATAATTACTTTAAAATACTGAGATGGTTTTTGCCATATATCAACATGAATGAATGCTTTTGAATTGTGGTGTTGGAGAAGACTCTTGAGAATCCCTTGGACTGCAGAGAGATAAAATCAGTCATTCTTAAAGGAAATCAAGCCTGAATATTAATTGGAAGGACTTGTGCTAAAGATGAAAATCCAACAGTTTGGCCAAATTTGTGAAGAGCCAACTCATTAAATAAAGCTCCCGATGTTAGGAAAGATTGACAGAAGGAGAAGGGAATGACAGAGGACAAAATAGTTGCATGGCATCACCTACTCAATGGACATGAGTTTCAGCAAGCTCCAGGAGACAGTGAATATCAACTGTAAGTTGGCACTCACCAAGAGCATTGCCAATGACTGAACAACCAAGGCATTGGCCATCTGCCTCTATGGTATTGAACCCAATGCTGCTATAGCTGTTGACCTTCAACAACCTCTGAGGGAGTTCAGGGTGTAGTGAGGCACTCTGTGCTCCAGGGAATCTGGTGGGACAGGTCTTTAGTTGGATGTTTTTAGGAACAGATTTTATGATCTCAATCCTTGCATCTCCTTATATCTAGAGAAGCACTAAATACCTCCATGAGGACATCAGATCCTCCTAACTAACAAAAACACTTTGTAAAATGAATACTTCATGGTATTGAACTCCCCCTTCACCCAAACTTTACATATTGACCTTGCCCCCACTGCTGCTTTGGAGCAGTGTGTCTGAGTTATCTGAGATGCTGCTTTCCAGGCTACAGGCCTCATTTTGCCTCCAATTAAAACTTAACTCTCATGTTGTACATATTTTTAGATGACATTCAGTTCAGTTCAGTTCAGTCGCTCAGTTGTGTCCGATTCTTTGTGGCCCCATGAATTGCAGCACACTAGGCCTCCATGTCCATCACCAACTCCCGGAGTTCACCCAAACTCATGTCCATTAAGTCAGTGATCCAGCCATCTCATCCTCTGTCATCCCCCTCTCCTCCTGCCCCCAATCCCTCCCAGAATCCAGCATCGGGGTCTTTTTCAGTGAGTCAGCTCTTCCCATGAGATGGAGAAAGTATTGGAGTTTCAGCCTCAGCCTCAGTCCTTCTTTTTTTTTTTTTTTCCAACAAGTGTTTTTTTTTTTTTTTAATTTATTATTATTATTTTTACTTTATAATATTGTATTGGTTTTGCCATACATCAACATGAACCCACCACAGGTGTACACGCGTTCCCAATCCTGAACCCCCTTCCACCTCCCTCCCCATACCATCCCTTAGCCGATTATAGAGTGAAGTAAGCCAGAAAGAAAAACACCAATACAGTATACTAACACATATATATGGAACTTAGAAAGATGGCAATGATAACCCTGTATGCGAGACAGCAAAAGCATCAGTCCTTCTAATGAACACCCAGACTGGTCTCCTTTAGGATGGACTGGTTGGATCTCCTTGCAGTCCAAGGGACTTGCAAGAGTCTTCTCCAGCACCACAGTTCAAAATCATCAATTCTTCAGCGCTCAGCCTTCTTCAGAGTCCAACTCTCACATCCATATGTGAGCACTGGAAAAACCATAGCCTCGACTAGATGGACCTTTGTTGGAAAAGTAATATCTCTGCTTTTTAATATGCTATCTAGGTTGGTCATAAGCGTCTTATAAGTTCATGGCTGCAATCACCATCTGCAGTGATTTTGGAGCCCCGAAAAATAAAGTTTGGCAATGTTTCCACAGTTTTTCTATCTATTCCCATGAAATAATAGGACAAGATGCCATGATCTTAGTTTTCTGAATGTTGAGTTTTAAGCCAACTTTTTCACTCTCCTCTTTCACTTTCATCAAGAGGCTTTTTAGTTCCTCTTCACTTTCTGCCATAAGGGTGGTGTCATCTGCACATCTGAAGTTCCTGATATTTCTCCCAGCAATCTTGACTCCAGCCTGTGCTTCCTCCAGCCTAGCGTTTCTCATGATGTAATCTGCATATAAATTAAATAAGCAGGGTGACAATATACAGCCTTAACACACTCCTTTTCCTATTTGGAACCAGACTGTTGTTCCATGTCCAGTTCTAACTGTTGCTTCCTGACCTGCATATAGGTTTCTCAAGAGGCAGGTCAGGTGGTCTGGTATTCCCATCTCTTTCAGAATTTCGCCCAGTTTATTGTGATCCACAAAGTCAAAGGCTTTGACATAGTCAATAAAACAGAAATTTTACAATAAAACAGAATTTTAACTCTCTTGCTTTTTTGATGATCCAGGGGATGTTGCAATTTGATCTTTGGTTCCTTTGTTTTTTCTAAAACCAGCTTGAACATCTGGAAGTTCACGGCTCATGTATTGCTGAAGCCTGGCTTAGAGAATTTTGAGCATTACTTTACTAGCGTGTGAGATGAGTGCAATTGTGCTGTAGTTTGAGCATTCTTTGGCACTGCCTTTCTTTGGAATTGGAATGAAAACTGACATTTTCCAGTCCTGTGGCCACTGCTAAGTTTTCCAAATTTGCTGGCATATTGAGTTCAGCACTTTCACAATATCATCTTTCAGGATTTGAAATAGCTCAACTGGAATTCCATCACCTCAACTAACTTTGTTTGTAGTGATGCTTTCTAAGGCCCACTTGACTTCACATTCCAGGATGTCTGGCTCTAGGTGAGTGCTCACACCATCGTGATTATCTGTGTCATGAACATCTTCTTTGTCCAGTTCTTCTGTGTATTCTTGCCACCTCTTCTTAATATCTTCTGCTTCTGTTAGGTCCATACCACTTCTGTGCTTTATCGAGCCTATCTTTGCATGAAATGTTCCATTGGAATCTCTAATTTTCTTGAAGACATCTGTAGTCTTCCCTATTCTGTTGTTTTCCTCTATTTTCTTGCATTGATTGCTGAGGAAGGCTTTCTTATCTCTCCTTGCTATTCTTTGGAACTCTGCATTAAAATGGGAATATCTTTCCTTTTCTCCTTTGCTTTTCACTTCTCTTCTTTTCACAGCTATATGTAAGGCCTCCTCAAATAGCCATTTTGCTTTTTTGCATTTCTTTTCCATTGGGATGGTCTTGATCCCTGTCTCCTGTACAACGACATGAACCTCCATCCATAGTTCATTAAATACTCTGTCTATCAAATCTACTCCCTTACATCTATTTCTCACTTCCACTGTATAATCATAAGGGATTTTATTTAGGTCATACCTGAATGGTCTAGTGGTTTTCCCTAGTTTGTTCAATTTAAGTCTGAATTTGGCAATAAGGAGTTCATGATCTGAGCCACAGTCTCATCCCAGTCTTGTTTTTGGTGACTGTATAGAACTTCTCCATTTTTAGCTAAAAAGAATATAATCAATCTGATTTCCTTGTTGACCATCTGGTGATGTCCATGTGTAGGGTCTTCTCTTGTGTTTTTGAAAGGGGGTGTTTGCTATGACTAGTGCATTCTCTTGGCAAAACTCTATTAGCCTTTGCCCTGCTTCATTCTGTATTCCAAGGCCAAATTTGCCTGTTACTCCAGGTGTTTCTTGACTTCCTACTTTTGCATTGCAGTCCCCTATAATGGAAAGGACATCTTTTTTGGGTGTTAGTTCTAAAAGTTCTTGTAGATCTTCATAGAACTGTTCAACTTCAGCTTCTTCAGTGTTACTGTTTGGGGCATAGGCTTGGGTCACCGTGATATTGAATGATTTGCCTTGGAAACGAACAGAGATCATTCTGTCATTCTTGAGATTGCCTCTAAGTACTGCATTTACAACTCTTTTGTTGACCATGATGGTTACTCCATTTATTTCTAAGGGATTCTTGCCCACAGTAGTAGATATAATCGTCATCTGAGTGAAATTCACCCATTCCAGTCCATTTTAGTTTGCTGATTCCTAGAATGTTGACATTCACTCTTGCCATCTCCTGTTTGACCACTTCCAATTTGTCTTGATTCATGGACCTAACATTCTAGGTTCCTATGCAATATTGCTGTTTACAGCATCAGACCTTGCTTCTATCACCAGTAACATCCACAACTGGGTATTATTTTTGCTTTGGGTCCATCCCTTCATTCTTTCTGGAGTTATTTCTCCATTGATCTTCTGTAGCATATTGTGCACCTACCGACCTGGGGAGTTCCTCTTTCAGTATCCTATCATTCTGCCTTTTCATACTGTTCATGGAGTTCTCAACGTAGGAATACTGAAGTGGTTTGTCATTCCTTTCTCCAGTGGACCACATTCTGTCAGACCTCTCCACCATGACCCGTCCATCTTGGGTGGCCCCACACAGCATGGCTTAGTTTCATTGACTTAGACAAGGCTCTGGTATGTGTGATCAAACTGGCTAGTTTTCTGTGATTACGGTTTCAGTGTGTCTGCCCTCTGATGCCCTCTTGCAACACGTACTGTCTTACTTGGGTTTCTCTTGGATGTGGGGTATCTCTTCACAGCTGCTCCAGCAAAGCACAGCTACTGCTCCTTACCTTGGAAGAGGTTGCCCTTCCTGACCTTGGACGTGGAGTAGCTCCTCTCAGCACTCCTGCGTCTGTGCAGCCACTGCTCCTTGGACATGGGGTTGCTCCTCTCGGCTGCCACCCCTGACCTCGGGCATGGGGTAGCTCTTCTCGGCTGAGCTTCTGTGTGGTCCATTGCAGACATTATGGAAACCAAAGAAATGACTCAGAATGGACTTCCTTCCTTTGACTGGACTCCACAAGGAACCAGACTTTTGTACCAGCAGCATCCCCTTGCGCCCATCTGCATCCTCAGGAAGTGCAGATGAATTTGGGTAAGTCTCTCCTAGTTCTCAAATCTCCCATATTTGTTGAGATTCTGAGTTTTATTTGGTGGTGGAGTAGGTTTCCTACCCTTCCCAATAGGACAGATAATGGGGAAGGCCTGAGTGAAGCATCCAGGGCATACACACTCATGATCTAGACACTGAGTAGGGTTCTGTTGAAAGATGTTGAGAAGTTCCCACCCAGGCAAAATATACTGGGTGGGGAGCAGGCTGAAAGATGCCAGGGGAATTATCTATCCAGTGGAAAAATACAGGTAGGGGAGCTCGATTGGGGAAAAAATCGAGGAATACTCAGGGCTTGGCTGAAAGATGCCAATGTCACATAATCTGAATGATCCTGGCTGAGTGGTTAAGTAAGAGGCTGATTTGACACTTTACCTCAGTCTTATGGCTGTTATAGAATTTGTCAGGATAAAAGTGAGGAAAATAGTTTGAGAAAAAGATGGCAGAGGAGTAAGTGGACGTAGAGTACATCTCTCTCCATTGATACATCAGGAATACACCTTAGACACAGAAGTGCCTGCAGAACACCAGCTGAGAGTGGACACGAGTACCTGACCAGCTGAAAAGAATATATAGACCCACAAAAAACTCAGTAGAACAAAGGAAGTTGGGTGATAAATAGGAGTGTTAGTAGGACTGGACCTGCCCTTGACAGATAGGGGAACTCAAGCAGGGGTCCCATCCCCATATTGGGGAAATTGAGTCAGAGGAGAAACATTTAAGGCTGAGAGTGAAACAGCTGATCTGTGACAGCCTAAATAGAATGAGAATCAGGCAGTCCTTGCCACAGCCATATATGCCCTGGACAGGCACACAGGTCCCCTAGAAGGTGCAGTGACTGGGAACTGGAGTTTAGGAATTGTGGAGCAATCCAAGGGTGAGGACTGCTGATGACCACAGAGAGACAGATCAAGGGGTGTGTGAGGGAGGAGACTGTGGTGGGAAAACCTGTGGAGGAAATCCAGGCAGCCATGGAAGCAAGACGATACTGCTGAGTCACACATAGGGGTAGAGCCATCACCAAGCCTCTCTCTCCCCACATGCCAGCATAGATAGCTGGACAATTAGAGAGGCTGTCCCATCAAATGCCTGACACACTGAAAAACAGAGTAGGACCCCACCCAGGGTGCTCCATTAAGTGACTGATGTGCTGAACTACAGAGTAGGACCCCACCCAGGGTGCCCCTTTAAGTGCTTGATGTTCCAGTTCACAACCAGGGGGGCCCCTCTATGTGCCTGATGCACTGAACAACCGAGAAGGCCCACCAGCAAGGGAGTCCTTTAAGTCTGAAGAAGTGGAGCTACAGAGAAAGACTGGCCAAAGTAGCCTTCTGATCATCAAGCTATGCTGCTACTGCTAAGTCGCTTCAGTCGTGTCTGACTCTGTGCGACCCCACAGATGGCAGCCCACCAGGCTCCGCCATCCCTGGGATTCTCCAGGCAAGAACACTGGAGTGGGTTGCCATTTCCTTCTCCAATGCATGAAAGTGAAAGTGAAATTGCTCAGTAAGTGTCCGACTCTTGATGACCCCATGGACTACAGCCTACCAGACTCCTCCGTCCATGGGATTTTCCAGGCAAGAGTACTGGAGTGGGTTGCCATTGCCATCAAGCTATAAGAGGTTCTAAAGAAGACTCTGATAAGGCCATATATCCTGTGGCAGAGGGAGTCTGTGTCTCTTCACACTTGGCACCACCAGGGTCCCTGGAAGCCAAGAAGCTGCACCACCTTCATGCTCAACCCTCATTGGGGCAGAGCTGACACAGGCAAAAAAAGTCTTGAATGTAGGTACTCAGGATTGCTATGGTTGTGTCCAAATCTTTGCCAACACTGTGAACTGTGGCAGCTGCGCTATGGCACAGGAGAGGTGGCTGTGTGACAGTACAGGAGCGGTGGCTGTGTGACGGCACAGGAGCAACCTAGAGGAGCTACCCCAAGCCCAGGGTCAGGGGCGGTGGCCGAGATAAGCTACCCCATGTCCAAAGTAAGGGGTAGAGGCTGTGCTTTGCTAGAGCAGCTGTGAAGAGATACCCCATGTCCAAGGTGAGAGAAACCCAAGTAAGATGGTAGGTGCTGAGAGAGGGCATCAAAGGGCAGAAAGACTGAAACCACAATCATAGACAATTAGCCAATCTGATAACATGGACCACACCTTGTCTAAAAATGAAACTAAGCCATGCAGGGTGGGGCCACCAAAGACGGACGGGTCATGGTGGAGAGGTCTGACAGAATGTAGTCCACTGGAGAAGGGAATGGCAAACCACTTCAGTATTCCTGCCTTGGGAACCCCATGAACAGTATGAAAAGGCAAAAGATGGGATATTGAAAAATGAACTTCCCAGGTCGGTAGGTGCCCAATATGCTACAGGAGATCAATGAAGAAATAACTCCAGAAATAAAGAAGAGATGGAGCCAAAGAAAAAACAATACCAAGTTGTGGATGTGACTGGTGATAGAAGCAAGGTCTGATTCTGTAAAGAGCAATATTGCATAGGAACCTAGAATGTTAGGTCCATTAATCAAGACAAATTGGAAGTGGTCAAACAGGAGATGGGCATGACTGAATGTCAACATTCTGCTGCTGCTACTAAGTTGCTTCAGTCGTGTCCGACTCTGTGCGACCCCATAGATGGCAGCCCACCAGGCTTCCCGTCCCTGGGATTCTCCAGGCAAGAACACTGGAGTGAGTTGTCATTTCCTTCTCAAATGCATGAAAGTGAAAAGTGAAAGGGAAGTCGCTCAGTCGTGTCTGACTCTAGCGACCCCATGGACTGCAGCCTACCAGGCTCCTCCGTCCATGGGATTTTCTAGGCAAAAGTACTGGAGTGGGGTGCCATTGCCTTCTCCTTGTCAACATTCTAGGAATCAGCAAACTAAAATGGACTGGAATGGGTGAATTTCACTCAGATGACGATTATATCTACTACTGTGGGCAAGAAACCCTTAGAAGAAATGAAGTAGCCATTATAGTCTACAAAAGAGTCCGAAATGCAGTACTTGGATGCAATCTCAAAAACGACAGAATGATCTCTGTTCATTTCCAAGGCAAACCATTCAATATCATGGTAATCCAAGTCTATGCTCCAACCAGTAACACTAAAGTAGCTGAAGTTGAACAGTTGTATGAATATCTACAAGACCTTTTAGAAATAACATCCCCAAAAGATGTCCTTTTCATTATTTGGGACTAGAATGCAAAAGTAGGAATCAAAAAACACCGGAGTAACAGACAAATTTGGCCTTGGAGTACAGAATGAAGCAGGGCAAAGGCTAATAGAATTCTGCCAAGGAAACTCACTGATCATAGCAAACACCCTCTTCCAACAACACAAGTGAAGACTCTACACATGGACATCACCAGATGGTCAATACCAAAATCAGGTTAATTATATTCTTTGCAGCCAAAGATGGAGAAGCTCTATACAGTCAGAAAAAACAAGACCGGGAGCAGAATGTGGCTCAAATCATGAACTCCTTATTGAAAAATTCAGACTGAAATTGAACAAACTAGGGAAAAACTCTAGACCATTCAGGTATGACCTAAATCATATCCCTTATGATTACACAGTGAAGTGAGAAATAGATTTAAGGGACTAGATTTGATAGACAGAGTACCTGATGAACTATGGACAGAGTTTTGTGACATTGTACAGGAGACAGGGATCAAGACCATCCCCCAGAAAAAGAAATTCAGAAATCAAAATGGCTGTCTGAGGAGGCCTTACAAATAGCTGTGAAAAGAAGAGAAAGAAAAAGAAAAGAGAAAAGGAAAGGTATACCCATTTGAATGCAGAGTTCCAAAGAATAACCAGGAGAGATAAGAAAGTCTTCTCAGCGATCAATGGAAAGAAATAGAGGAAAACAATAGAATAGGAAAGACTAGAGATTTCTTCAAGAAAATTAGAGATACCAAGGGAACATTCCAGGCAAAATGGGCTTAATAAAGGACAGAAATTGTAAGGACTTAACAGAAACAGAAGATATTAAGAAGAGGTGGCAAGAATACACAGAACTGTACTAAAAAGATCTTCACGACCACGATAATCTTGATGATGTGATCACTCACCTAGAGCCAGACATCCTGGAATGTGAAGTCAAGTGGTCCTTAGAAAGCATCACTATGAACAAAGCTAGTGGAGGTGATGGAATTCCAGTGGAGCTATTTCAAATCCTGAAAGAAGATGCTGTCAAAGTGCTACACTTAATATGCCAGGAAATTTGGAAATCTGACCAGTGGCCACAGGACTGGAAAAGGTCAGTTTTCATTCCAATCCCTAAGAAAGGCAATGCCAAAGAATGCTCAAATTATTGCACAATTGCACTCATCTCACATGGTAGGAAAGTAATGCTCAAAATTCTCCAAGCCAGGCTTCAGCAATACATGAACATGAACTTCCAGATGATCAAGCTGAATTTAGAAAAGGCAGAGGAACCAGAAATCTAATTGCCAATATCCCATGGATCATCAAAAAGGCAAGAGAGTTCCTGAAAAACCTCTATTTCTGCTTTATTAAGCATTTGACTGAAGGGATTACAATAAACTATAGAAAATTCTGAAAGAGATGGGAATATCAGACCACCTGAGCTGCCTCTTGAAAACCTGTATGCAGGTCTGGAAACAACAGTTAGAACTAGACATGGAACAACAGACTGGTTCCACATAGGAAAAGGAGTATGTCAAGGCTGTATATTGTCACCCCGATTATTTAACTTCTATGCAGAGTACATCATGAGAAACGCTGGACTGGAAGAAGCACAAGCTGGAATCAAGATTGCCAGGAGAAGTATCAATAACCTCAGATATGCAGACGACACCACTCTTATGGCAGAAAGTGAAGAAGAACTAAAGAGCCTCTTGATGAAAGTGAAAGAGGAGAGTGAAAAAGTTGGCTTAAAACTCAACATTCAGAAAACTTAGATAATGGCATCTGGTCCCATCACTTCATGCAAATAGATGGGGAAACAGTGGCTGACTTTAGTTTTTTTGGGTTTCAAAATCACTGCAAATGGTGATTGAAGCCATGAAAGTAAAAGACGCTAAATCCTTGGAAAGAAAGTTATGACCAACTTAGACAGCATATTAAAAAGCAGAGACTTTTTTTTTTTTTTTTTTTGGTCAACAAAGATCCGTCTAGGCAAGACTATGGTTTATCCAGTAGTCATGTATGAATGTGAGAGTTGGATTTTAATGAAAGTTGGGTGCCGAAATATTGATGATTTTGAACTGTGGTGTTGGAGAAGACTCTTGAGAGTCCCTTAACTGCAAGGAAATCCAACCAACCCATCCTAAAGGAGATCAGTCCTTGGTCTTCATTGGTAGGACTGATTTTGAACCTGAAACTCCAATACTTTCGCCACCTGATGCGAAGATCTGACACATTTGAAAAGATCCTGATGCTAGGAAAGATTGAGGGCAAGAGGAAAAGGGGACGACTGAGGTTGAGATGGCTAGATGTCATCACCGACTCAGTAGACATGGGTTTGGGTGGACTCCGGGAGTTGGTGATGGACAGGGAGGCCTGTCGTGCTGCAGTTTGTGGGGTCGCCAAGAGTCGGACACGACTGAGCAACTGAACTGAACTGAACTGAACTGTGGCCTGCCAGGCTTCTCTGTCAGAGAGGGGAGTTCTCCAGATAAAATTACTGGAATGTACTTTCCAATAGTGGTAGCCATACCCTTATAGAGCACTATATTTCCTGCCAACCTAGCCACCAACTCCCCTGAGTACCTGGTGCTGCCAGAACTCCTGCAACCCGAGAAGCTGCACCACTTTCACACCTGAGCCTCACTGAGGCAGACACAAATCCTCCAGGGCAACCTCAGGAACAAACCTCCACTGGATGACCCACATGCACAGGTGGAAATAAAACCACAAGTGAAACTCAGGGGCAGTATGGCTAAGGAAGAAGACCCAAAACCTTCCCACCAGCTGTACAAGCTGCAGATTAAATCCACAAGATCAACTAGGCAGACTCTGTGTCTATGGAATATATAAAAGGACATTGAGAGCTCCCTCAAAAGAAAACGTACTAGTTCTGATAGCTGTGCACATTGGGGGCAAGGACACACCACAGAAGGACCAGATTAGAATCTTAGCTGGCCCCAAAACAGGTCCGGAGACCAGCGGTGTTGGAAGGCATCCCAAGGAAGTGAGGTGGATTGTAATGCCCAGTGAAGGAAAGGACTCTAACAACAATGACTCAAGAAAAGCATTTGTTACTCTAATGTTTTGACTTGTTCTATAGATTCTTTTCTATCTGTTTTACTTTTTTCTTTTTCTTCCCACCCCAATTGTACTTGTTAATTTTATTGCCATATGAAATCTAATTAAGCTTTTGAGCTTGTTTTTTTTTTTTCCCCCTCAGTCATATTTTTTATTGTCGATATAAATCTCTGCCTCTATGTTGGGCTTTTGCAGTTCTATGAAGTTTTCTTTTCTTTTCTTTTTTTTCCCTTTCTCTTTTGTCTTCCTTTAATTTTTATTATTTTATTTTTTATAATTTTAATTTTTAAAACTAATTTTTTCCCTACAGTTATTCTTTTGCTTGCTTTTCCTGCTGTTGTTTTTTCCCTAACAGTTAACCTTTCATGTATATAAATCTTTTTTATCTAGTTCAATTTAACTTTGCCTACCTATCCTTTCTTTCATTTCTTTCCACTTAACATATTTGTTACTTTTGATTTCACTGCTTTATCCCCCACTGGGCACCTTGCTTTAGTTTTGCTTTCCAGTTTTCCCTTTAGTTACTTTTGTTCTTAACTGGTAGATATAATTTGTGATTTCCTTTTTTTGTGTGTCAGTCTACTGTACTTTATTTTTGTTGGACTGTTTTGATTTTGCTTATGGGTGTATATGTGTATGTGCATAGTCCATTATTTTAATTATTTGCCTCATTTTGTAACTGTCATTTGTCCAGGGTTCAACTTTGGTTTCTCATTTTGGGGTATTTGTTTTAATCTCACTTAATGTCATAAAAAAACCACTTGTTGAATCTTCATTCCTGACCAGATATCAAGCCCTGAGCCTTTGGAGTGGGAGCACTGACCCCAAGACCCTAAGGTACCAAAGAACTAACCCTAGGGAGTATCAAACCATGAGAACCCACACAATGGAAACCACTTGAATAAACGTTCCAGCATCACCCAACCACCAGTAGCACCCTGTGCAGGACACTTCATCTAAACCACACACACACACACACACACAATACAAACCCAATCATCAACAGACATTATTACCACCTCACTCAGACTTGCCCATCAGAGAAAAAACAAACAAACAAACAAACAACTCAGCACAAATCTCACTCTATACAAAGATCACAGAAACCACTGGACCAACCTTAGGAGGGCAGAAACCAAGGGAAGAAAGAATTCATCCTTGAAGCCAGGGAAAAGGAGACCTCAAACAGAATAAGTAAAATAATAATAATAATGAAAAGGCAGAGAAATACTACACAAATGGACGAACAAACTAGAAACAGAGAAGTCCAAATAAATGAAGAGGAATATCTGAAAAAGAATTCAGAATAATGATAGTGAAGATGATCAAAAACCTTGAAAACAAAACTGTGAAAATGCCAGAATCAATTAACAAAGATCTAAGAATTAAAGAATAAGCATACAGAGACAAAGAAAACCATTACTGAAATTAAAAATACTCTAGAAGAAATCAATAGCAGAATATCTGAAACAGAAGAATGAATCAGTGAGCTGGAAGATAAAATGATGGTAATAACTTCTGAAGAGCAGAATAAAGTAAAAAAGAATGAAAAGAACTGAGGATAGCCTCAGAGACATCTGGAACAATAACAAACGCACCAATATTCAAATTATAGGGGTCCCAGAAAAAGAAGATAAAAAGAAAGTGTATGGGAAAATTTTTGAAGAGATTATAGTTTAAAATTTCCCCAACATAGAAAAGGAAATAGTCCAAGAGGTGCAAAGAGTCCCACAGAAGATAAACTCAAGAAGAAACATGCCAAGACACATATTAATCAAACTAACAAAGATTAAACACAAAGAAAGAATATTAAAAATAGCAAGGGAAAAGGAACAAGTAACATACAAGGGAAATGCCGTATGCTTAACAACTGACCATTCAGCAGAAAGTCTGCAGGCCAGAAGGGAATGACAGGATATATTTAAAGTACTGAAAGGGGAAAGTCTACAACTAAGATGGCTGTACCCAGCAAGAATATCACTCAAAATTGACGGAGATATCAAAAGCTTTTCAGACAAACAAAAGTTAAGAGAATTCAGTACCACCAAATGAGCTTTACAACAAATGTTAAAGGGACTTATATAGTCAAGAAATGCAAGAGAAGAAAAAAGATCTACAAAATCAACCTCAACCAATTAAGAAAATGGCAATAGGAACATATATATCAATAACTACTTTAAATGCAAATGACTTAAAGTGATTAAATGCTCCAACCAAAAGACACAGACTGGCTGAATGGATACAAAACAAGACCCTTATATATGCTGTCTACAAGAAACCCACTTCAGACCTAAAGACACATATAGACTGAAAGTGAGAGGGTGGAAAAATATATTCCATGCAAATGGGAAACAAAAGAAAGCTGGAGTAACAATCCTTATATCAGACAAAATATACCTTAAAATAAAGATTATAACAGATAAGGAAGAACACTACATAATCATCAAAGGATCAATATAAGAGAAAGACACGACATTTGTAAATATCTATGCACCCAACATAGGAGCACCTCAGTACATAAGACAAGCACTAACACACATAAAAGGAGAAATTGACAATAATACAATAACAGTATGACACTTTAACACCCCACTCACACCAACGGACAGATCATCAAAACATAAAATTAATAAGGAAATACAAGTCTTAAAGGACACATTAGATGAGAAGGATCTCATTGATATCTTCAGGATAGTCCATCCAAATGCAGAAGAATATATCCTCTCCTCAAGTGCACATGGAACATTCTCCAGGATAGACTACATCTTGGGTCACAAATCAAACCTCAGTAAATTTAAGAAAATTGAATCCTATCAAGCATCTTCTCTGACCACAGTTGTTTGAGACTAGATATCAATTCCAAGAAAAAAAAAATATAAGAAAAACAAACATATGGAGATTAAACAATATATTTCTACATAACCAACAGGTTACTGAAGAACTCAAAAGTGAAATCAAAAAATTTCTAGAAACAAATGGCAATGAAAACATGACAATCTATGGGATGAAGCAAAAACAGTACTAAGAGGGAAGTTCATAGCAATACAATCCTACCTCAAGAAACAAGAACAACATCAAATAGACAACCTAACTTTACACCTAAAACAACTGGAAAAAGAACAAAAAACTCCAAAACTAGTAGAAGGAAGGAAATCATAAAGATGTGAGCAGAAATAAATGAAAAAGAAATTAAAGAAACAATAGCAAACAAAAGTAAACAAAAAGCTGATTCTTTGAGAAGATAAGCACAATTGGCAAACTTTAGCTATACTCATAAAGAAGAAAAAACAGAAGAATCAAATCATCAAAATTAGAAATGAAAAAAAGAGATGTTTCAACAGACAATGCAGAAATACAAAGGATTATAAGAAGCCATTAATTATGAACAACCCAATTAAAAGCACTGAAATTGAAGCTGTGATAAAAATCTCCCCAAAAACAAAAGCCAAGGACCAGATGGCTTCACAGCAGAATTCTATCAAACATTTGGAGAAGAGCTAATGCCTACCCTTCTAAACTCTTTCAAAATATTACAGAGGAAGGAACACTTCTAAACTCATTCTATGAGGTCACCATCACCCTGACATCAAACCAGACAAAGACAACACACACACACACAAAAAAAACTATAGACCAATATAACTGATGATTATAGATGCAAAAATCCTCAACAAAATTTTACCAAACAGAATTCAGCAACACACGAGAAAGCTCATAATCCATGATCAAGTTGTGTTTATTCCAAGAATGCAAGGATACTTCAATATATATGCAAATTAATCAATGTGATACACCATATTAACAAATTAAAAGATAAAAGCCATATGGTAATCTCAGTAGATTCAGAAAAAGCCTTTGAAAAAATTTAGGACCAATTTATGATTAAAACTCTTCAAAAAATGGGCATAGAAGGAATTTACCTCAACATAGTAAAGGCCGTATATGGTAAGCCTACAGCAAACATTATTCTCAATGGTGAAAAACTGAAAGCATTCTTCCTAAGATGAGGAAGAAGACAACAGTGTCCACTTTCACCACTATTATTCAACATAGTTTTGGAAGTCCTAGCTACAGCAATCAGAAAAGAAATAGAAATAAAAGAAACCCAGGAAAGAAAATAAGAAGTAAAGCTCTCACTGTTTACAGATGACATGATACTTACTGTACATAGAAAACCCTAAAGATAGTATCAGAAAATTACTAAAGCTAATCAGTGAATTTAACAAAGTTGCAGGATATATAGTCAATACACAGAAATCACTTGCATTTCTATATACTAACAATTAAAAATAAGAGAGAGAATTTTAGGAATCAATCCATTCAGCATTGCAAGAAAAAGAATAAAATATCCCGGTATAAACTTACCTAAAGAGGCAAAAGTACTGTGCACAGAAAAGTATAAGACACTAATGAAAGAAATCAAACATGACATAAACAAATGGAGAGATATTCCATGTTTCTGGGTAGGAAGAATCAATATTGTGGAAATGACTATATAACCAAATTCAATCTACAGATTCAGTTTGATTCCTATCAAATTATCAATGGCAGAAAACAGAATACTTCCTAACACCATACACAATCTTAAACTCAAAAGGGACTAAGGACCTAAATGTAAGAACAGAAACTGTAAAACTCTTAGAGGAAAATATAGGCAGAAGACTTGATGATATAAATCAAAGAGAGATCCTCTTTGACCTACCTCCTAGAGTAATGAAAATAAAAACAAAAGTAAACAATTGGGACCTGATTAAACTTAAAAGCTTTTGCACAACAAAGGAAACTGTAAGCAAGGTGAAAAGACAACCCTCAGAATGGAAGAAAATAACAAATGAAACAACTGACAAAGGATTAATTTCTAAAATATATAAACAGCTCATACAATTCAATACCAGAAAAACAAACAACCCAATCAAAAATGAGAAAAAGACCTAAACAGACATTTCTCCAAAGAAGACATACAGATGGCTAACAAACACATGAAAAGATGCTCAGCATCGCTCATTATTAGACAACTGTAAATCAAAACCACAATGAATTATCACTTCACACTGGTCATAATGGCCCTCATCAAAAAGTCTACAAACAATAAATGCTGGAAAGGGTGTAGAGAAATGGCAACGCTTTTGCACTGTTGGTTGGGATATAAGTTGATACAGCACTATGGAAGACGGTATGGAACTTCCTTAAAATACTAAGAATAAAACCACCAATATAACTGAGCTATCCCACTCCTGGACATTTATCCTGAGGAAACCAAAATTGAAAAAGACACATATTTCTCATGGTTCATTATAGTACTCTTTACAATAGCTAGAATTTGGAATCAACCTAGATGCCCTTCAACAGATGAATGGATAAAGATTTTGTGGTACATATACACAATGTAATATTCAGATCAGATCAGTCGCTCAGTCATGTCCGACTCTTTGTGACCCCGTGAATCACAGCACGCCAGGCCTCCCTGTCCATCACCAACTCCCGGAGTTCACTGAGACTCACATCCATTGAGTCAGTGATGCCATCCAGCCATCTCATCCTCTCTTGTCCCCTTCTCCTCCTGCCCCCAATCCCTCCCAGCATCAGGGTCTTTTCCAATGAATCAGCTCTTCGCATGAGGTGGCCAAAGTACTGGAGTTTCAGGTTTAGCATCATTCCTTCCAAAGAAATCCCATACTCAGCCATAAAAAGGAACACATTTGAGTCAGTTCTAATGAAGTGGATGAACCTAGAACCTATTGTACAGAGTGAAGTGAGTCAGAAAGAGAAAGATAAATATCATATTCTAATGCATATATATGGAATCTAGAAATGTGGTTCTTAAGAATTTATTTACAGGGCAGCAATGGAGAAACAGACATAGAGAAAAGACTTATGGACATTAGGAGAGGGGAGGAGAAGGTGAAATGTATTGAAAGAGTAACATGGAAACCTACCTTACCACATGCAAAATAGATACCCAATGGGAATTTGCTGTATGGCTCAGAAATCTCAAATAGGGGATCTGTATCAACCTAGAGGATTGGGGAGGGAAATGGGTGGGAGGTTCAAAAGGGTGGGTATATATGTATATCTATGGCTGATTCATTTTGAGGTTTGACAGAAAACAGCAAAATTATGTAAAGCAATTATTCCTCAATCAAAAATAAATAAATTTTAAAAATAATTCCACAACATTTATAACAAGGCAAAAAAAAAAATAAGATTGCTGTAAAACAATATACGCTTGATCTAAATGAAAATTTATGGTTTATATGAAATTTGATACCTATGATTATTCCTATTATTATTTATTATCTTGTTGAACAGGCATAGTAACTCTTGTATATCCATCTTTGGACAGGGAAACTAAGACTAAGTGCCTAATAGTTCTAAGAGGCAGAAGCAAAATTTGAATCCAGATCACATGGCTCTAGAACTAGGGCTCCCATTCAACTTCAATCTCCTGCTAGCTCTTAGGAATCCCTCCTTCTGGGCCTTTTCCTGAACTGTATCTCCCAAACAAATGTCCTCAAGATTGCATTGTGTTCTCTGCTTTCCAGCCTTTGACTTTACTCTCCTTAGTTAAGGAATTTCAGTTTTTGTCCCACAGTTCTTCAGTCAAAATCAACATGTTTTCTTATATTTCAACCTCTTCAAAAGGGTCTGATGTTTGTGGTGCTATACTTTCAAATTATGCTTATTTAGGGACTTTCCTGGTTGTCCAGTGGTTAAGAATTTGACTTGCACCACTTTAATCCCTGATCCAAGAAGATTCCACATGCCTCAAAGCAACCAAGCCCATGTGCCCCAAATAATGAGCCAGCGTTCAACAACATGAGAAGCCAACTTAATGATAAGCCAAACACTGCAACTAGAGAGTAGCCCCTGCTTGCCACAATTAGAGAAAGCCCTTGGGCAGTAATGAAGACCCAGCAGGACAATAAATAAGAAATTTGTAAAATTATGCTTATTTAAAATTTTCCTTTAAAGCGGGGACATGGTTTTGACGTTCCTGATATGGACATCACAGATTCAGTTTTCTGGTGAGTTCAGTTGGGATCATCACCTGGTCAAAATGATGTGGACAATAATGACAGCAACAATACTACAGAGATCAGATCAGATCAGTCACTCAGTCGTGTCCGACTCTTTGCGACCCCATGAATCGCAGCACGCCAGGCCTCCCTGTCCATCACCAACTCCCGGAGTTCACTGAGACTCACGTCCATTGAGTCAGTGATACCATCCAGCCATCTCATCCTCTCTCGTCCCCTTCTCCTCCTGCCCCCAATCCCTCCCGGCATCAGAGTCTTTTCCAATGAGTCAACTCTTCACATGAGGTGGCCAAAGTACTGGAGTTTCAGCTTTAGCATCATTCCTTCCAAAGAAATCCCAGGGCCGATCTCCTTTAGAATGGACTGGTTGGATCTCCTTGCTGTCCAAGGGACTCTCAAGAGTCTTCTCCAACACCACAGTTCAAAAGCATCAATTCTTCAGCGCTCAGCCTTCTTCACAGTCCAACTCTCACATCCATACATGACCACAGGAAAAACCATAGCCTTGACTAGACGAACCTTTGTTGGCAAAGTAATGTCTCTGCTTTTGAATATGTTATCTAGGTTGGTCATAACTTTTCTTCCAAGGAGTAAGCGTCTTTTAATTTC
Source organism: Bos grunniens (assembly GCF_055505025.1). NCBI lineage: Eukaryota > Metazoa > Chordata > Mammalia > Artiodactyla > Bovidae > Bos > Bos grunniens. The sequence continues at coordinate 717,174 of NC_141176.1, read as the reverse complement.
ATGGCTGCAGTCACCATCTGTAGTGATTTTGGAGGCCAGAAAAATAAAGTCTGACACTGTTTCCACTATTTCCCCACCTATTTCCCATGAAGTGGTGGGACTGGATGCCATGATCTTCGTTTTCTGAATGTTGAGTTTTAAGCCAACTTTTTCACTCTCCACTTTCACTTTCATCAAGAGGCTTTTGAGTTCCTCCTCACTTTCTGCCATAAGGGTGGTGTCATCTGCATATCTGAGGTTATTGATATTTCTCCTGGCAATCTTGATTCCAGCTTGTGCTTCTTCCAGTCCAGCGTTACTCATGATGTACTCTGCATATAAGTTAAATAAACAGGGTGACAATATACAACCTTGACGAACTCCTTTTCCTATTTGGAACCAGTCTGTTGTTTCATGTCCAGTTCTAACTGTTGCTTCCTGATCTGCATACAAATTTCTCAAGAGGCAGATCAGGTGGTCTGGTATTCCCATCTCTTTCAGAACAATAGTACAACCTACCTCTAAAAATGATCAAGAATCAACTACTTAAGAAATATTAACTCAAAAGTGAACAAACTAATCGTAAGTCCCTCAGTCCAGTTAAGTCGCTCAGTTGTATGCGACTCTGCAAGCCCATGGAGTACAGCAGGCCAGGCCAGGCCTCCCTGTCCATCACCAACTCCCGGAGCCTACTCAAACTCATGTCCATTGAATCCATGATGCCATCCAACAATCTCATCTTCTGTCATTCCTTTCTCTTCCTGCCTTCAATCTTTCCCATCATCAGGATCTTTTCCAGTGAGTCAGTTCTTCACATCAGGTGGCTAGAGTATTGGAGTTTCAGCTTCAGCATCAGTTCTTCCAATGAATATTCAGGACTGATTTCCATTAGAATGGACTGGTTGGATCTCCTTGCAGTCCAAGGGACTCTCAAGAGTTTCTCCACCACAAGAGTTCAAAAGCATCAATTCCTCAGTGCTCAGCTTTCTTTATAGTCCAACTCTTACACGACTACGAGAAAAATCATAGGTTTGACTAGTTGGACGTTTGTTGACAAAGTAATGTGTCTGCTTTTTAATATGCTGTCGAGGAAACACAAAAACAGTGCATAAATTCGAACCCAAAACAATAAATTAATGGCATCAGGATCATACTTATCAGTAATAACCTTAAATGTAAATGGGTTGAATGCCCCAACCAAAAGACAAAGACTGGCTGAATGGATACAAAAACAAGACCCCTACATATGTTGTCTACAAGAGACCCATCTCAAAACAGGGGACACATACAGACTGAAAGTGAAGGGCTAGAAAAAGATTTTCCATGCAAGTAGGGACCAAAAGAAAGCAGGAGTAGCAATACTCATATCAGATAAAATAGACTTTAAAACAAAGGCTGTGAAAAGAGACAAAGATGGTCAATACATAATAATCAAAGGATAAATCCAAGAAGAAGATATAACAATTATAAATATATATGCACTCAACACGGGAGCACCGCAATATGTAAGACAAACGCTAACAAGTATGAAAGGAGAAATTAACAATAACACAATAATAGTGGGAGACTTTAATACCCCACTTACACCTATGGATAGATCAACTAAACAGAAAATTAACAAGGAAACACAAACTTTAAATGATACAATAGACCAGTTAGACCTAATTGATATCTATAGGACATTTCATCCCAAAACAATGAATTTCACCTTTTTCTCAAGCGCACACGGAACCTTCTCCAGGATAGATCATATCCTGGGCCATAAATCTAGCCTTGGTAAATTCAAAAAAATAGAAATCATTCTAAACATCTTTTCTGACCACAATGCAGTAACATTAGATCTCAATTACAGGAGAAAAACTATTAAAAATTCCAACATATGGAGGCTGAACAACACGCTACTGAATAACCAACAAATCACAGAAGAAATCAAAAAAGAAATCAAAATTAGCATAGAAACGAATGAAAATGAAAACACAACAACCCAAAACCTGTGGGACACTGTAAAAGCAGTCCTAAGGGGAAAGTTCATAGCAATACAGGCATACCTCAAGAAACAAGAAAAAAGTCAAATAAATAACCTAACTCTACACCTAAAGCAACTAGAAAAGGAAGAAATGAAGAATCCCAGGGTCAGTACAAGGAAAGAAATCTTAAAAATTAGAGCAGAAATAAATGCAAAAGAAACAAAAGAGACCATAGCAAAAATCAACAAAGCCAAAAGCTGGTTCTTTGAAAGGATAAATAAAATTGACAAACCATTAGCCAGATTCATCAAGAAACAAAGGGAGAAAAATCAAATCAATAAAATTAGAAATGAAAATGGAGAGATCAAAACAGACTACACAGAAATACAAAGGATCGTAAGAGACTACTATCAACAATTATATGCCAATAAAATGGACAATGTGGAAGAAATGGACAAATTCTTAGAAAAGTACAACTTTCCAAAATTGGACCAGGAAGAAATAGAAAATCTTAACAGACTCATCACAAGCAAGGAGATTGAAACTGTAATCAAAAATCTTCCAGCAAACAAAAGCCCAGGTCCAGACGGCCTCACAGGTGAATTCTACCAAAAATTGAGAGAAGAGCTAACACCTATCCTGCTCAAACTCTTCCAGAAAATTGCAGAGGAAGGTAAACTTCCAAACTCATTCTATGAGGCCACCATCACCCTAATACCAAAACCTGACAAAGGTCCCACAAAAAAATAAAACTACAGGCCAATATCACTGATGAACATAAATGCAAAATTCCTTAACAAAATTCTAGCAATCAGAATCCAACAACACATTAAAAAGATCATACACCATGACGAAGTGTGCTTTATCCCAAGGATGCAAGGATTCTTTAATATCCGCAAATCAATCAATGTAATACACCACATTAACAAATTGAAAAATAAAAACCATATGATTATCTCAATAGATGCAGAGAAAGCCTTTGACAAAATTCAACATCCATTTATGATAAAAACTCTCCAGAAAGCAGGAATAGAAGGAACATACCTCAACATAATAAAAGCTATATATGAAAACCCACAGCAAACATTATCCTCAATGGTAAAAAATTGAAAGCATTTCCTCTAAAGTCAGGAACAAGAAAAGAGTGCCCACTTTCACCATTACTATTCAACATAGTTTTGGAAGTTTTGGCCACAGCAATCAGAGCAGAAAAAAAAAAAAATAAATAAATAAAATAAAAGGAATCCAAATTGAAAAAGAAGAAGTAAAACTCTCACTGTTTGCAGATGACATGATCCTCTACATAGAAAACCCTAAAGACTCCACCAGAAAATTGCTAGAACTAATCAATGATTATAGTAAAGTTGCAGGATATAAAATCAACACACAGAAATCCCTTGCATTCCTATACACTAATAATGAGAAAACAGAAAGAGAAATTAAGGAAACAATTCCATTCACCATTGCAATGGAAAGAATAAAATACTTAGGAATATATCTGTCTAAAGAAACTAAAGACCTATATATAGAAAACTATAAAACACTGGTGAAAGAAATCAAAAAGGACACTAATAGATGGAGAAATATACCATGTTTATGGATTGGAAGGATCAATATAGTGAAAATGAGTATATTACCCAAAGCAATTTATAGATTCAATGCAATCCTTATCAAGCTACCAACAGTATTCTTCACAGAGCTAGAACAAATAATTTCACAATTTGTATGGAAATACAAAAAAACTCGAATAGCCAAAGCTAGGGTTCAGGATGGGGAACACATGTATACCTGTGGCGGATTCATTTTGATATTTGGCAAAACTAATACAATTATGTAAAGTTAAAAAAAAAAAAAAGAATGGAACTGGAGGAATTAACCTACCTGACTTCAGGCTCTACTACAAAGCCACAGTCATAAAGACAGTATGGTACTGGCACAAAGACAGAAATATAGATCAATGGAACAAAATAGAAAGCCCAGAGAAAAGTCCACGCACATATGGACACCTTATCTTTGAAAAGGAGGCAAGAATATACAATAGATTAAAGACAATCTCTTTAACAAGTGGTGCTGGGAAATCTGGTCAACCACTTGTAAAAGAATGAAACTAGAACACTTTCTAACACCATTCACAAAAATAAACTCAAAATGGATTAAAGAGCTAAACGTAAGACCAGAAACTTTAAAACTCCTAGAGGAGAACATAGGCAAAACAGTCTCTGACATACATCACAGCAGGATTCTCTATGACCCACCTCCCAGAATATTGGAAATAAAAGCAAAAATAAACAAATGGGACCTAATTAAACTTAAAAGCTTCTGCACAACAAAGGAAACTATTAGCAAGGTGAAAAGGCAGCCTTCAGAATGGGAGAAAATAGTAGCAAATGAAGCAACTAACAACAGTTGTCAGTAGCAACTGACAAACAACTAATCTCAAAAATATACAAGCAACTCCTACAGCTCAACTCCAGAAAAATAAACGGCCCAATCAAAAAATGGGTCAAAGAACTAAATAGACATTTCTCCAGAGAAGACATACAGATGGCTAACAAACCCATGAAAAGATGCTCAACATCACTCATTATCAGAGAAATGCAAATCAAAACCACTATGAGGTACCATTTCACGCCAGTCAGAATGGCTGCGATCCAAAAGTCTACAAGCAATAAAAGCTGGAGAGGGTGTGGACAAAATGGATCCCTCTTACACTGTTGGTGGGAATGCAAACAGGTACAGCCACTATGGAGAACAGCGTGGAGATTCTTTAAAAAACTGGAAATAGAACTGCCTTATGATCCAGCAATCCCACTGCTGGGCATACACACTGAGGAAACCAGAAGGGAAAGAGACACGTGTACCCCAATGTTCACTGAAGCACTGTTTATAATAGCCAGGACATGGAAGCAACCTAGATGTCCATCAGCAGATGAATGGATAAGAAAGTTATGGTACATATACACAATGGAGTATTACTCAGCCATTAAAAAGTACACATTTGAATCAGTTCTAATGAGGTGGATGAAACTGGAGCCTATTATACAGAGTGAAGTAAGCCAGAAAGAAAAACACCAATACAGTATACTAATGCATATATATGGAATTTAGAAAGATGGTAACAATAACCTTGTGTACGAGACAGCAAAATAGACACTGATGCATAGAACAGTCTTATGGACTCTGTTGGAGAGGGAGAGGGTGGGAAGATTTGGGAGAATGCATTGAAACATGTATAATATCTTGTATGAAACGAATTGCCAGTCCAGGTTCGATGCACGATACTGGATGCTTGGGGCTGGTGCACTGGGACGGCCCAGAGGGATGGTATGGGGAAGGAGGAGGGAGGAGGGTTCAGGATGCAGAACACATGTATACCTGTGGCGGATTCATTTCGATATTTGGCAAAAGTAATACAGTATTGTAAAGTTTAAAAATAAAATAAAAATAATAATATGCTGTCTAGGTTGGTCATAACTTTTCTTCTGAGGAGCAAATGTGTTTTAATTTCATGGCTGCAGTCACTATCTGCAGTGATTTTGGAGCCCCCAATAATAAACTCTGTCACTATTTCCTCTGTTTTCCCATCTGTTTGCCATGAAGTGATGGGACCAGATGCCATGATCTTTGTTTTCTGAATGTTGAGTTTTAAGCCACACTTTTACTCTCTTCTTTCACTTTCAAGAGGCTTTTTAGCTCTTTTTCATTTTCTGCTGTAAGGGTGGTGTGATCTGCCTATCTGAGGTTGTTGATATTTCTCTCGGAAATCTTGATTCCAGCTTGAGGTTCATCCAGTCCAGCGTTTCTCATGATGTACTCTGCATATAAGTTAAATAAGCAGGGTGACAATATAAAGCCTTGACATACCCCTTTCCCTATTTAGAATCAGTCTGTTGTTCCATGACCAGTTCTAACTGTTGCTTCCTGACCTGCATACAGGTTTTCTAGAGGCAGGTCAGGTGGTCTGGTATTCCCATCTCTTTAAGAATTTTCCACAGTTTATTGTGATACACACAGTCGAAGGCTTTTTTTTTTTTTTTTTTTTGGCATAGTCAATAAAGCAGAAATAGACGTTTTTCTGGAACTCTCCTGCTTTTTTGATGATCCAGAGAGTTGGAATATAAGAAATCTGAGTGCAGAAGAATTGATGCTTCTGAACTATGGTGTTGGAGAAGACTCTTGAGAGTCCCTTGGACTTCAAGGAGATCCAACCTGTCCATCCTAAAGGAGTTCAGTCCTGGGTGTTCATTGGAAGGACTGATGTTGAAGCTGAAACTCCAATACTTTGGCCACCTGATGTGAAGAGCTGGCTCATTGGAAAAGTCCCTGATGCTGGGAAATATTGACGGCAGGAGGAGAAGGGGACGACAGAGGTTGAGATGGTTGGATGGCATCACCAACTCAATGGACGTGGATTTCGGTGGACTCCGGGGTTTGGTGATGGACAGAGAAGCCTGGTGTGCTGCGGTGCCGAGGACCAGCCCCGGCTGATCCAGGGTATTTGAAGGAGAGACGACATCGGCAATTTATTTAAATACTAATTCGAGATATAAAGAGTAATAGAATGAGGATAGCTCAGTAGGAAAATTCAGTGGAAAAAAGAGGCTGAGTAGCTTGGTTTACACGGAAAATCAATATAACCTGTGACACCAGGTTAGCTCTGACCACAGAGGCCGCAGGCACCCTCTCGAATAGCGGAAGGTGCCCCACCTTAGACACCTTCTCAAGTGGGTCTTAAAAGCCCAGGCAAATAAATGGTCTCAGAGGACCTCTGCACTCCAAATGGAAACTTTAGCCAGAAATTGAGCAAAAGAATGACATGGGGAGACCAAGCTTCGGTGAGCAAGGCCCACAGCTTTATTTTCAACAGGGGCTTTTATACCCTAAGTTGCACATAGAGAATAATAGGGGATGTGAAATCATACAAAGTCAGCAGTCTTTGATCCTTATTGAAACCAGGGTTTCTTTTCTGCAAACTTATCTTGTACAAATGGTTTAGGTGATTTACATCATCTTCTGGCCAGAGGCCTATTAACATTTTATGACTCTTGACAAAGGTTTGTCAACCATAAGACTTATTTTCTCTAAGAGTAATTATTTTAAGTTTTGGTGCCATCCTCCGGAGGTGTTAGATAAAGTTACATTCCTATAGGGCAGAGGTGCAGTGGGTTTACAACAAAGGAAAGAATTTATTACCTTAAGTGTTTAAAGTTGCTAACACCAAGGCCACTTATTTTTCCTACATACCAACTATATTAATTAATACACATTCAAGGATACAATTCAGGGGATGTGGAAACTTGGCAGCAAGCATTGGCTCATCAATGAAATCCTTCACTAGTTTTATTCTGACAGTTTCTAACTCTTTGAGAGGCTCTAAGCTATTTGAATATCTTAAGCTTCCCATGCCTCTCGAGGCTGGGAGACTAAACAATCGTATGCATAGCTGTAGGAGTCCCGGTAAACTTGTCAGGAGAGTTAGAGAGCTATCTGAGGGGTTTGGATTTAAACACTCCTAATGCCCAGGAACTTATTAACTGGAGCTGTAAGTTAACTCTTTATCAGAGAGAGCGAGATGGTGGTGGGGGACAGCCCCGAGTAAAGTCAGAGGTAAGAGCACAAAGCAGTAAAGTAGGCAGACTGTGGTTTTGGGGGGTAGATGCTTGAGAATATCCAGGGGAACTCCTGAGGCTCGATCCTGCCTTTGCGTATGTCGAGCCTCCTTCCTCATGACCTTTGCCATGGGCGGAGGTCCTCACATCTGCTCCCGGCACTGCGGTTCATGGGGTCACGAAGAGTCAGACACGACTGAGCGACTGAACTGAAGCTCGTCACTAGTCTTTGTCTTTCTGTGTATGCACACATGTGTGTTTGAACATCAACATTGGGGAAAATGTTGAGATTTATTAAACATACTATGTTCTAAAGATCCAATTTCTCCTTCTTCAACCACATATATTACACCTTATTTTGTACCTTGTAATTATGGAAGCTCTCTAGAGAGAACATCTTCCCCACAGAGAAACAGAATATAACTAAGAAAGGGAAAATCTCATTGACTACTCTTACAAAACTTTTTTCAGATTAAATATGTTCAGTGGAGGAAAAAAAAAAAATGAGGAAAATATATGAGAGCTTTGCTCTGAAGAAAAGGGACAAGACTCCTCCTGGGCAGTTTCAGTTTTCTCAGGTAACTGAGAAATTTAAGGGAGTGGTGGAGGCCTAGTCCTCATATCATGCAGTGGTCCCATAGGGAAACCCACTCATTAATTAAAATACTTGCTCATCCAGGGGTCACGTATAAGAACTGGCAATTCAGTGACCTGAGTAGCTGTGGTCTTAGATTGCTGGTTGCAGAATCTGAGACACATAGGATGAGCTGAAGTGACTCAGGGGTGAGTCCCAGAGGAGTTAAGCTCAAAAGCAGCACATGGGCCTACTACACAAATTCACTAGTGATTTTTATCCCTGACAAATTCGGCTGAAAATAGGAAACAGAATCTCTCAAAAACAGAAACAAAGGGGTGTCAGAAAGCCATCTTCTGACTAACACTCCAGCCAGATTCATGTACAATACATATGGAGTTAATAATTGCAAAGACCTAGTTAACTGGAGAAATTATACTAAAACGGCCAGATTGGGGTCCTTTTGATATTCCAAAATTGATATTTTTGTACCCACAGTTAGAAAAGGTTGGCCATGCTCACTTTGATTGTTATCTTGAAGCTTCTAAAACTGCAAATAATAGGGTAACTTCTTCACTGGAAACCAACAAGGAATTGCTTGAAACTGTATCAGAACTAAAAAAGACTGCTAGCCCTGGCTTTGCCAGGTTTCAGGTCTAGTGGAACTGGAAAGTCACATTTAGTATTTATGCCATTTGGCTTTTGATTTCTGGGCATCACTTTACCATCTTTTGGGGCACTCTTGTCACTTGGCTTTTGATTTCTGGGCATCTCTTTGCCTTTTGTTTCATCTGGAGTGTGACTCTTGGCTGGTGAAGTTCTGGTTAAGTTTGGCTTTGTTGGTTTTGTTTGAGTGCACAGACATCTGGTACAAACTGCATGAGTTAATATGGGAATTGCTAACTCTAAGGTTCCAAACTCCACCTGGGAACCCTTGGTGGGAGGGGGGGGGGGGACAAATTCTTTTTTTTTTTTTTTGACTGGGCAATCTATAGCTAAGATCCAATGACAAGAAAAATGGCCTAAAAATATAATATCTTTATTGACATAGGATAGGAAAATGGACTGAAAAGCCCTTATGTCCAGGACTTCCTCATGTAGTCAATAGCCTGGGGTTGATCAAACTAAGACCCCTACTTCCCCAGAGGGACAATCCCTGCTGGCAACAACCTTCCGTTGTTATCAGGGCCAAGTTGAGCACTGTATCATCTAAATATTTGCTATAAAACTATTTTGGTCACAGAAAAATGCGATTTTTGACTATCTGGCCACAATATTCTTTAGATTCCAGATAAAGCTTGAAGAAAAAAAAAATTGCCCCAAGGCAGTAACTCCTTCTAAACCTTTAGACCAGAGCTCTCTGGATCAATTTTTTAGACCATCTCTAGTTCCTGAAAGCAAAAGGGAAAAAAAGGGGAACAAAGCCGTTTAAAATATTATTCCAACCATTTTTTATAGCTAATTTTTTTTTTTTTTTGTATTGTGATATCTGATTCATAGCTAAGCTTGGAAAGCAAAGCTACAGGGCCTTTTGTGTCTATTTGGATATATGTATGTCTCAGTGTGTGTCTTTGTTTTTGGTTAATATTGTTGATTGCTGAGATCAGTTTGTAAATGAGCTCTAATCTAATTGGCCTTAAAAAAAAAAAAAGTAAGTGCAAATCAAATAATTCTAATCTAAATACAAGAAAAATTAACCTAAATGAATTTCAGGTTCACATGAACTAGGAAATATTCATATTAAATACTTGATATTAATATTTGTTTGATCTAATATAGACATGTTTAAGAGTAATTAACATTAAGCAAAATATTTTCATTGTACCTAGGTTTAATATAAGTTAAATATCATTATAGTTGTTACAAGTTTGTCAGCAAGAAAATTACTTCAAGTGAAGAAACTTCTAAAAAATATAAATGAGATATGAGTTTTTAGATAAACTCTATTAAGAATAATTATGCTTTAGGAATATGTGTCTAAAATAGTCTTTCCAGATTGGGGTAACTTGAACTTCTAAGGGTTGTGCTAAACTAAGTGTTGGAAGTTTATTGAATAGCTAAGTGATTTCCAAATAAAATAATATTTTGAAGCATTTACTATTGAACACTAATTTCCTCTTACAGAGAAACTAAAGAGATTTGGGATTAAAAATGAATGATGTTTGATATCATCCTAAAATGTTCTCTCTAAGAAACAAAGGTTTTAGTAATTGTCACTGGTATTTATGCTCACCAATCTATAAAATGCTAATATAAAAGTCAGTTATTGATTACTTAAGCAAAATAGAAAATGTGTTTTCTGTAAAGAAGGTATGAGGAATGGAATTACATTTTGTCAAGGGAAAAGAAACCAAGCCCGACTTATAGGTGGCTTTTTAGAATGGAAGAACAAAGTAATGGGTAGAGAAAGTGGTTTAAGAAAGTTTGTGGAAAGTGAATCATGAGAAAAGAATTTTGTAGATGGCTTAAATAATATTTCAAATAAATTTGTTTACCTTTTAAATAAAGTAAACTGGTACAAAAACTTGAATTTAGCTTTCCTCTCTGTTAAGATGACACCATTTCTTCAGATATTGAACTGACTTTGATAATAGATTTAAGTTTCTTTATCTCTTAAATGATCTGTTCTGAAATCCTTTATAGTGACTTTGGGTAAGTGAATAGTCACTGTTTCACGATGCTCTGACTGAGTGTTCTAAACCTTTTTGACATTTGTTGACAAAATTTTCTGAATGATACTTCAGAGGGTCCCTGAAACATCCCAAAGAGAGATATTACACTAATTTGTTTCATTTTGTATTCAGAATTACATGGGAAGTGTTGTCAAGTAATAAATCTCAGGTTACATCGCATGGTAAATGTTACTAATACCAATATTCTAGAAACTGCATGGCATTCCAAAAGTTCTGATATGTTTGGGTAAAATGTTATCAGTAATAATTCTAGTTTCCATCTCAAATATTGTCATAGCACTAACCAAGTTTCACAAAAATGCTTCCTCCTATTGAAGATTTATAGAAAGGACTTTGGATAAATACCAGTTTCTGAACTAGCTAAGGATTCTGAAGGAAAACCAGAGGATAGCACAAAGGCTAACAAAAGGACTGAATGAACTGGCAAATATGTTATAAATTTTATGGTTTCTACCTAAAAAACTACTGGGTTGAATCTGTGTTTACAGGTGTAAGAAAACCTTCCCATAAAAATAATTATGACAGTAATTGGTAAAATTATATTTTATAGACAAATTGAAACATTTATCTTATCTCTCCTTACTATTCCCTGGAATTCTGCATTTGTGGGTATATCTTTGCTTTCTCCTTTGCCTTTCACTTCTCTTCTTTTCTCAGCTATTTGTAAGGCCTCCTCAAACAACAATTTCCCTTCTTGAATTTATTTTTCTTGGGGGTGTGTTGGTCTCCACCTTCTATCAAAAGTTACGAGCCTCCATCCATAGTTCTTTAAGCACTTTGTCTACCAAATCTAATCCTTTGATTATTTTTGTCACTTTCACTGTATAATCACAAGGGATTTGATTTAGAAGATTCACACATGGACATCACCAGACGGTCAACACCAAAATAAAATTGATTATATTCTTTGCAGCCAAAGATGGAGAAGCTCTATACAGTCAGCAAAAACAAGACCAGGAGCTGAATGTGGCTCCGATCATGAACTCCTTATTGCAAAATTCAGAGTTAAATTGAAGAAAGTAGAGAAAACCACTACACCCTTAAGGTATGAACTAAATCAAATCCCTTATGATTCTACAGTGTAAGTGAGAAATAGATTTAAGGGACTAGATCTGACAGACAGAGTGCCTAATGAACTATGGATGGAGGTTAATGACATTGCAAAGGAGACAGGAATCAAGACTATCCCCAAGAAAAAGAAATGCAAAAAAGCAAAATGGCTGTCTGAGGAAGCCTTACAAATAGCTGTGAAAAGAAGGGAAGTGAAAAGCAAAGGAGAAAAGGAAAGATAGACCCATTTGAATGCAGTGTTCCAAAGAATAGCAAGGAGAGATAAGAAAGCCTTCCTCAGCAATCAATGCAAAGAAATAGAGGAAAACAACAGAATGGGAAAGACTAGAGATCTCTTCAAGATAATTAGAGATACCAAGGGAACATTTCATGCAAAGATGGGCTCAATGAAGGACAGAAATGGTATGGACCTAACAGAAGCAGAAGATATTAAGAAGAGATGGCAAGAATACACAGAAGAACTGTACAAAAAAGATCTTCATGACCCAGATAATCATGATGGTGTGATCGCTGACCTAGAGCCAGACATCCTGGAATGTGAAGTCAAGTAGGCCTTAGGAAGCATCACTATGAACAGAGCTAGTGGAAGTGATGGAATTCCAGTTAAGCTATTTCAAATCCTGAAAGACGATGCTGTGAAAGTGCTGCACTCAATATGCCAGCAAATTTGGAAAACTCAGCAGTGGCCACAGGACTGGAAAAGGTCAGTTTTCATTCCAAATTCCAAAGAAAGTCAATGCCAAAGAATTCTCAAACTACCGCACAATTGCACTCATCTCACACGCTAGTAAAGTAATGCTTAAAATTCTCCAAGCCAGGCTTCAGCAGTATGTGAACCGTGAAACTCGAGATGTTCAAGCTGATTTTAGGAAAGGCAGAGGAACCAGAGATCAAATTGCCAACATCCGATGGATCATGGAAAAAGCAAGAGAGTTCCAGAAAAACATCTATTTCTACTTTATTGACTATGCCAAAGCATTTGACAGAGTGGATCAAAATAAACTGTTTAAAAATTTTGAAAGAGATGGGAATACCAGACCACCTGACCTGCCTCTTGAAAACCTGTATGCAGGTCAGGAAGCAACAGTTAGAACTGGACGTGGAACAACAGACTGGTTCCAAATAGGAAAAGGAGTATGTCAAGGCTGTATACTGTCACCCTGCTTATTTAACTTATATGCAGAGTACGTCATGAGAAACGCTGGGCTGGAGGAAGCACAAGCTGGAATCAATATTGCCGGGAGAAATATCAATAACCTCAGATATGCAGATGACACTACCCTTATGGGAGAAAGTGAAGAAGAAATAAAGAGCCTCTTGATCAAAGGGAAAGAGGAGAGTGAAAAAGTTGGCTTAAAACTCAACATTCAGAAAACTTAGATAATGGCATCTGGTCCCATCACTTCATGCAAATAGTTGGGGGAAACAGTGGAAACAGTGGCTGACTTTATTTTTCCAGCCTCCAAAATCAGTGCAGATGGTGATTGCAGCCATAAAATTAAAAGACACTTACTGCTTGGAGGGAAAGTTATGACCAACCTAGACAGCATATTAAAAAGCAGAGACATTACTTTGACAACAAAGGTCCATCTAGTCAAGGTCATGGTTTTTCCAGTAGTCATGTATGGATGTGACAGTTGGTCTAAAGAAAGCTGAGCTCTGATGAATTGATGCTTTTGAACTGTCGTGCTGGAGAAGACTCTTGAGAGTCCCTTGGACAGCAAGGAGATCCAACCAGTCCATCCTAAAGGAGATCAGTCCTAGGTGTTCATTGGTAGGACTGATTTTGAAGTTGAGACTCCAATACTTTGGCCACCTGATGCTAAGATCTGACTCATTTGAAAAGACCCTGATGCTGGGAAAATTGAGGGGAGGAGGAGATGGGGACGACAGAATTTGAGATGGTTGGATGCATCACCGACTCAAGGGACAAGAGTTTGGGTGGACTTTCCGAGTTGGTGATGGACAGGGAGGCCTGGAGTGTTGTGATTCATGGGGTCGCCAAGAGTTGGACACGACTGAGAGATTGAAATGAACTGAACTGAATACCTGAATGGCTTAGTTGTTTTGAAGAAGTGAAGAAACTCTACTTTCTTCAGTTTAAGCCTAAATTTTGCAACAAGGAGCTTATGATCTCAGCCCTAATAATCTGCAGGTCTCATGTTTTTGCTGACTGTATAACTCTTTTCCTTCTTTGGCTGCAAAGAATATAATCAATCTAACTTCAGCACTGATCTTCTGGTAATGTCCATGTGTAGAGTCAACTCTTGTTGTTGGAACAGGGTGTTTGCTATGACCAGTGCATTCGCTTGACAAGACTCTGTTAGTCTTTGTCCTGTTTTATTTTGTACCCCAGGTCAAACTTGCCTGCTGCTCCAGGACTGTCTTGACTTCCCATTTTTGCATTCCAGTCCCCTATGATGAAATAGTCTTCTTTGTGTGTGTGTGTTAATTCTAGAAGGTCTTGTAAATCTTCATAGAATGATTCAACTGCAGCTTTTTCTGCTTTAGTGGCTGGTACATTGACTTGGATTACTGTTATGTTGAATGGTTTGCCTTGGAAAGGAACTGAGATCATTCTTTTTTGTTTGTTTGCTTTATTTCTTATAAATTATTTTTTATTGAAAGATAATTGCTTTACAGAATTTTGGTGTTTTCTGTCAAACCTCAACAGGAATCAGCCATGCTGCTGCTACTGCTAAGTCACTTCAGTTGTTTCCGACTCTGTTCGACCCCATAGGTGGCAGCCCACCAGGTTTCCCTGTCCGTGGGATTCTCCAGGCAAGAACACTGGAGTGGGTTGCTATGTCCTTCTCCAATGCATGAAAGTGAAAAGTGAAAGTGAAGTAGCTCACTTGTGTCCAACCCTCAGCGACTCCATGGACTGCAGCCTTCCAAGCTCCTACCTTCATGGGATTTTCCAGGCAAGAGTACTGAAGTGGGGTGCCATTGCCTTCTCCAGGAATCAGGCATAGGTGTACTTTTATCCCCTCCCTTTTGAGCCTCCCTTTCATCTCCCTTCCCATCCCAATCCTCTAGGTTGATACAGAGCCCCTGTTTAAGTTTTCTAAGCCATACGGGAAATTCCCATTGGGTATCAACTTTACATATGTTAATGTAAGTTTCCATGTTGCACTTTCCATACATCTCACCCTCTCCTCCCTTCTCCCAATGTCCATAAGTCTATTCTCTATGTCTGTTTCTCCACTGTAGCCCTGTAAATAAATTATTCAGTACCATTTTTCGAGATTCTGTATCTCTGTGTTAGAATATTATATTTATCTTTCTCTATCTGACTTAGTTCACTCAGTATTATAGGTTCTAGGTTCATCAACCTCATCAGAACTGACTCAAATGTGTTCTTTTTTTATGGCTGAGTAATATTCCATTGTGTATATGTGCCACAAATTCTTCATTCATTCATCTGTCGATGGACATCTAGGTGGCTTCCACGTTCTAGCTATTGTAAATAGTGCTGCAATGAACAATGGGATAGATGTGTCTTTTTCACTTTTGGTTTCCTCGATGTATATATCTAGAAGTGCAATTGCTGAGTCATATGCTAGTTTGACAAACCAGTCATATTCCTAGTTTTTTTTTTTTTTTTTTTAAGGAATCTCCATACCATCTTCCATAGTGGCTGTATGAGTTTATATCCCCATTGACAGTGCAAGAGTGCTCCCTTTTCTCCACACCCTTTCCAGCATTTATTGTTTGTAGGCTTTTTGATGATGACCATTTTTACTGGTGTGAGGTGATATCTCATTGTGGTTTTGACTTGCATTTCTTTAATAAAGTGATGTTGAGCATCTTTTCATGTGTTTGTTAGCCATCTGTATGTCATCTTTGGAGAAATGTCTATTTAGGTCTTTTCCCCATTTTTTGATTGAACTGTTTGTTTTTCTGGGATTGAGTTGTATAAGCTGCTTGTATACTTTGGAAATTAATGCTTTGTCAGTTGTTTCATTTGCTATTATTTTTTCCCATTCTGAGGGCTGTCTTTTCCCCTTGCTTACAGTTTCCTTTGCTGTGCAAAAACGTTTGTTAGTTATGTCCTAATTGTTTCCTTTTGTTTTTATTTCCATTACTCTAGGAAGTGGGGCAAAGAGGATCTACTTTGATTTATGTTGTCGAGTGTTCTGCCTGTGTTTTCCTCTAAGAGTTTTATAGTTTCTGGTCTTACATTTAGGTCTTTAATCCATTTTGAGTTTATATTTGTGTATTGTGTTAGGGAGTATTCTAATTTCATTCTTTTAGACATAGCTGTCCAGTTTTCCTGGCACCATTTATTGAAGAGGCTGTCTTTGCCCCATTTTATATTCTTGCCTCCTTTGTCAAAAATAAGCTGCCCATAGGTGCATGGGTTTATGTCTGGGTTTTCTATTTTGTTCCTTTGGTCTATATTTCTGTTTTTGTGGCAGTACCATACTGTCTTGATGACTGTAACTTTGTAGTATAATCTGAAGTCAGAAAGGTTGATTCCTTCAGCTCCATTCTTCTTTCTCAAGACTGCTTTGGCTATTCAGGTCTTTTGTGTTTCCACATGAATTGTGAAAATTTTTGTTCTAGTTCTGTGAAAAATGTCATTGGTATTTTGATAGGGATTTAATCTGTAGACTGCATTTGGTAGTATAGTCATTTTCCCATATTGACTCTTCCTATCCAGGAACATGTATTGTCTCCCCATCTGTTTATGTCACCTTTGATTTGTTTCATCAGTGTCTTACAATTTTCTGTGAACAGTTCTTTTTCTACTTAGATAGGTTTACTCCTAGATATATTATTCTTTTTGTTGCAGTTGTGAATGGGATTGATTCTTGAATTTCTCTTTAAGATTTTTAATTGTTAATATATAGAAATGCAAGTGATTTCTATGTATTGCTCTTGTATCCTGTAACGTTACTAAATTCACTGATAAGTTCTAGTAGTTTTCTGATACTATCTTTATGGCTTTCTATGTACAGTATCATGTCATCTGTAAATAGTGAGAGCTTTACTTCTTATTTTTTGATCTGGATTCCTTTTATTTCTTTGTCTTCTCTGATTGCTGTAGCTAGGACTTCCAAAACTATGTTGAATAATAGTGGTGAAAGTAGACACCCTTGTCTTGTTGGTGATCTTAAGAGGAATACTTTCAGTTTTTCACCACTGAAGATAATGCTTGCTGTATTCTTATTATATATGGCCTTTACTATGTTGAGGTAGGTTCCTTCAGTGCACATTTTTTGAAGAGTTTTAATTATACATGGGTCCTGAATTTTGTCAAAGGCTTTTTGTGCATCTACTGAGATTATCATATGGTTTTTATCTTTCAAATTGTTAACATGTTGTACCACATTGATTGATTTGCGTGTATTGAAGAATCTTTACATTCCTGGAATAAACCCAACTTGATCATGGTGTATGAGCTTTTTGATGTGTTGCTGAATTCTGTTTGCTTAAAGTGCGCTGAGATTTTTGCATCTATATTCATCAGTGATATAGGCCTGTAGTTTTCTTTATTGTGTGTTTTGTCTTTGTCTGGTTTTGATATCAGGGTGATTCTCTTTTTTATTTTTTCAATAACCTTTTGGTTATTTAGAAACATGTTGTTTAATCTCCATGTGCTTGTGTTTCTTCCAGTTTTTGTTTATTTGTTTGTTTTGTTTTCTTGTAATTAATATCTAGTCTCTTAACTTATGGTCAGAGAATACGCTTTATACAATTTCAATTTTCTTAAACTTACTGAGGTTTGATTTGTGACCCAAGATGTGGTCTATCTTGGAGAACTTTCCATGTGCACTTGACAAGAAGGTCTATTCTGCATTTGGATGGAATGTCCTAAAGATATCAATGAGATCCATCTCATTTAATGTATCCTTTAAGACTTGTGTTTCCTTATTAATATTGCTTTGATGATCTGTCCTTTGGTGTGAATGGAGTGTTAAAATCTCCTATGATTATTGTGTTATTGTCAATTTCTCCTTTTATGTCTGTTAGTGTTTGTCTTATGTAGTGAGGTGCTCCTATGTTGGATGCAAGATATTTACAATAGTTGTGTCTTTCTCTTGGATTGACCCCTTGATCATTATGCAGTGTCCTTCCTTATCTCTTGTAATCTTCTTTATTTTAAGGTCTATTTTGTCTGACATAAGGATTTCTACTTCAGCTTTCTTTTACCTCCCATTTCCATGGAATATATTTTTCCATCCTCTCACTATCAGCCTATATGTGTCTTTAGGTCTGAAGTGTGTTTCTTATAGACAGCATAAATATGTGTCTTCTTTCTATATCCTAGTTAGCCTGTCTGTATCTTTTGCTTGGAACATTTAATCATTTATATTTAGAGTAATTATTGATGCATATGTTTCTATTGACATTTTTTTTAATTGTTTGGAGTTGATTTTGAAGATCTTTTTCTTCTCTTGTATTTCTTGACTATATAAGTCCCTTTAACATTTGTTGTAAAGCTGATTTGGTGGTACTGAATTCTTTTAACTTTTGCTTGTCTGAAAAGCTTTTGATATCTCCATCAATTTTGAATGAGATGGTTGCCAGGTACAGTAATCTTGGTTTTAGATTTTTCCCTTTCAGTACTTTAAATATATCCTGCCATTCCCTTCTGGCCTTTAGAGTTTCTGCTGAAAGATCAGCTGTTAAGCATATAAGGTTTCCCTTGTATGTTACTTGTTCCTTTTCCCTTGGTGCTTTTAATAGTCTTTCTTTGTGTTTAATCTTTGTTAGTTTGATTAGTATACATCTTGGCATGTTGCTCCTTGGGCTTATTCTGTATGGGACTATTTGTGCCTCTTGGACTTTATTGACTATTTCCTTTTCCATGTTCGGAACTTTTCAGCTATAATCTCTTCAAAAATTTTCACATACCCTTTCTTTCTTTTCATCTTCTGGGATCCCTATAACTCCAATGTTGGTGTGTTTGATACTGTCCCAGATGTCTCTGAGACTATCCTCAGTTCTTTTCATTCTTTTTACTTTATTCTTCTCTTTAGAACTTATTACCACCATTTTATCTACCAGCTCACTGATTCGTTCTTCTGCTTCAGATATTCTGTTATTGATTCCTTCTAGAGTATTTTTCATTTCAGTAATGATGTTGTTTCTCTCTGTATGTTTATTCTTTAATTCTTCTAGGTCTTTATAAATTGATGCTTGCATTTTCTCCATTTTGTTTTCAATGTTTTTGATCAGCTTTACTATCATTATTCTAAATTTTTTTCATGTTTATTTCCTCTTCATTTATTTTGACTTCTGGGTTTCTAGTTTGTTCCCCCATTTGTGTAGTATTTCTCTGCATTTTCTTTCATTTTTTAAATTTAACTTATCGTGTTTGAGATTTCCTTTACTCAGACTTCTCAGTTGAGTTTTTTTCTTCCTTTTGGTTTCTGTACTCCTAACGTTGGTCCAGTGATGTGTGTCAGCTCTGTATAGTGTGAGATTTTTGCTGAAGTTTTTGTTTGCTTGCTTGTTTTTCCTCTGATGGGCAATGCTGAGTGAGGTGGCAATCCTTTCTGCTGATGACTGGGTTTCCATTCTTTTTTTTTTTTTTTTTTTTGTCGTTTAGTTGAGGTGTCTTGCATAGGGTGCTATTGGTGGCTGCAAGATGACTGGTCTTGTATTCAAGTGGTCTCCTTTGTGTGAGTTCTTATTGTTTGATACTCCCTAGGGTTAGTTCTCTGGTAGTTTAGGACCTTGGAGTCAGTGCTTCCACTCCAAAGGCTCAGGGCTTGATCTCTGGTCAGGAATGAAGATTCCACAAGTGATTTTTTATGACATTAAGTGAGATTAAATCAAATATCCAAAAATGAGAAACCAAAGGTGAACCCCAGGCAAATGAAAACTACAAAATAATGTAAATAATATTTAAATAGTGGAATATACACATATACATATACACCGATCAGCAAAGTCAAAACAGTCCAGAAAAATAAAGTACAATAAATTGACCCATAAAGTACAATAATTGACTCATCAATTAAAAGAAATCAAAAATTATATTTACCAATTAGGATCAAAACTAACTAAAGCATAAAGTGGAAAACAAAACTAAAACAAGGTGTAAAGTGAGCAATAAAGCAATGAAAACAAAACTAACAAATATGTTGATAGGAAAGGAAAGAAAGAATAGACACCAATGTTAAATCAGTGTAATTAAAGAAGATTTATATCCATCAAAGTTTAACTGCAAGGGGAAAAGAACAGTAGGAAAGGCAAAGAAAGAATAAGTGTAGAACAAATATTATAGGTTTAAAAAATTTAAAGTTACAAGTATTAAAAAAAGGAAAAAAAGAAATGGAAGAAGAAAAACAAACAACAACAACAAAAAAAAGTGAAAATGCCACAGAACTGCAAAAACCAAACATAGAGTCAGAGGTTTGTAATAACAATGAAGTGTGACAGAATATACACATATACATATAGATCCACAAGCAAAATCAAAACAGTCCAACAAAAATAAAGTACATTAGGTTGACCCAGTGAGCAAAGGAAAGCAAAATTTGTGTCTACCAGAACAAACCTAACTAAAGCACAAACTGGAAAACAAAAATAAAGCAAGGTGCCAATTGGGAATAAAGCAATTAAAATAAAACTAACAAATACGTTGAGAGGAAGGGAAAGAAAGAAAGAATAAGATATGCAAAGTTAAACAGAAGTAAAGAAGATTTATATACGTTAAAGATTAACTGCAAGGGGAAAGAATGGTAAGAAAAGCAAACAAAAAAAAATAAATGTAGAAAAATAATAATAGGCTTTAAAAATTTTAAAAAGAGGAGACAAAAAACAAAAAGTAGAAAAAGGAAAAAAGGAAAACTCCCTAGAACTGCAAGAGCCCAATGTCGAGGCAAGGGTTTATAACAACTACAAAAAATGTGACTGATAAAATAAAATAAAAAAAATAAATAAATAAAGGAAGAAGAAGAAAGAAAAGCAAAAGCAAAACAAAGAAACAAACTCAAAAGCTTAATTATGTTTCATAGTGCCAATAAAATCAACAACTACAGCAAAGGGTGAAAATAAAGGAAAAGAAAAAAGGAAAACTTTCCAAAAGAATCTACAGTACAAGTCAAAACATAAGAATATTTTTCTTGAGTCACTGCTGTCAAGAGTCCTTTCCCTCATTGGGAGTCAGCACATCTCACCTCCTTAGGATGCCCTCCAACACTGTGCTGATCTCTGGACCTGTTGGGGGCAGTTCAAATTATAATCTGGTCCTACTCCTGTGTGTTCTTGCCTCCGATGTCCACAGCTATCAGACCGAGTTTGTTTTCTTTTGTTGGAGCTCTCAACCTTTTGTATATTCCATAGTCACAGAGTTTGCCTAGTTAATTGTTCGAATTTAATCTTCAGCTTGCAGAGTTGGTGGGAAGGTTTTGGGTCTTCTTCCTTAGTCACACTGCCCCTGGATATCAAT
Organism: Bos grunniens; assembly: GCF_055505025.1. NCBI lineage: Eukaryota > Metazoa > Chordata > Mammalia > Artiodactyla > Bovidae > Bos > Bos grunniens. The sequence goes on along the minus strand of NC_141176.1, from coordinate 695,872 downwards.
TGTGTTTTATTTTCACCTCTGCATGTGGGTCATCCACTGGGGTATGGTCCTGAGGCTGCCCTGGAGGACTAGAGCTTGCCCTTGTGAGGGCTAGATGTGAAGGTGGTGCAGCTGCTTGGGTAGCAGGAGTTCTGGTAGCACCAGGTACTCAGGTGAGTTGGTGGCGAGGGCAGCAGGAAATATAGTGCTCTAGAAGGGTATGGCAACCAGTATTAGCCTGTACACTCCAGTCTTCTTGTCTGAAGAATCCACCTTCCCTGACAGAAAAGCCTGGCAGGTCACAGTCTATAGGGTCACAAAGAGTCGGAAACTACTGAAATAACCCTGTGTGCATAGATGCAAGATTTTTTTTGCCTGTGGCAGCTCTACTGCAGTGAGGTTTGAGCTTGAAAGTTGTGCAGCTGCTTGGCTTTTGGGGATCTTGGTGGCACCAAGTGTGCAGGGACACAGACTGCCTCCACCCCAGGAGTTATGACTCTATTAGAGTCTTTTTTCGAGCCTCTTGTAGCTTGGCAATCAGAAGGCTACTTTAGCCAGTCTATCTCCATAGTTCCACCCATTCAAGCACTTAGAGGGCTCCCTTGCCTGGGGTTCTTCTCTGTTTTTCCACATATCAGGCACATAGAACAGCTCTCCATCTGGGGTCCTACTCTGTAATTCAGCACATCAGTTACTTAAAAGAGCACCCTGGGTGGGGTCCTACTCTGTAGTTGAGTGCATCAGACGTTTGCTGGGCCAGCCTCTCTACTGTTCAACTGGTGATGCTGGGGGGAGAGAGGCTATGGTGATGACTCCACTCCCTACACATGACTCAGCAGTATCACCTTGCTTCCATGGCTGCCCGGTTTTCCTCCACAGGCATTTCCCACCACAGTCTAATCCCTCACATCCTCTCAATCCATCTCTCCACAGCCAACAGCAGCCTTCGCCCTGGGATTGTTCCAAAATCCCTAAACTCCAGTTCCCAGCCTCTGCATCTTCCAGGGGATCTAGGTCCCTGTCTGGGGTATGTATGGCTGTGGCAAGGATTGTCTGATTCTCAATCCATTAGGCTGTCACAGATCAGCTATTTCACTCTCAGCCTTAAATGTTTCTCCTCTGACTCAGACCATTGCCCCGATGTGGGGATTAGACCCCTGTTTCAGTTCCCCCAGCTGCTGAGGGCAGTTCTAGTCCTACTAACACTCCTGTTTTTCACCCTAGTTCCTTTGCCCTACTGAGTTTTGCATGGCTTCAGCAATATGTGAACCGTGAACTTCCTGATGTTCAAGCTGGTTTTAGAAAAGGCAGAGGAACCAGAGATCAAATTGCCAACATCTGCTGGATCATCAAAAAAGCAAGAGAGTTCCAGAAAAACATCTATTTCTGCTTTATTGACTATGCCAAAGACTTTGACTGTGTGGATCACAATAAACTGTGGAAAATTCTGAAAGAGATGGGAATACCAGGCCACCTGATCTACCTCTTGAGAAATTTGTATACAGGTCAGGAAGCAACAGTTAGAACTGGACATGGAACAACAGACTGGTTCAAAATAGGAAAAGGAGTTCGTCAAGACTGTATATTGTCACCCTGTTTATTTAACTTGTATGCAGAGTACCTCATGAGAAACGCTGGACTGGAAGAAACACAAGATTTCTGGGAGAAATATCAATAACCTCAGATATGAAGATGACACTATCCTTCTGACAGAAAGTGAAGAGGAACTAAAAAGCTTCTTGATGAAAGTGAAAGTGGAGAGTGAAAAAGTTGGCTTAAAGCTCAACATTCAGAAAACAAACATCATGGCATTCGGTCCCATCACTTCATGGGAAATAGATGGGGAAACAGTGAAAACAGTGTCAGACTTTATTTTTCTGGGCTCCAAAATCACTACAGATGGTGACTGCAGCCATGAAATTAAAAGACGCTTACTCCTTGGAAGGAAAGTTATGACCAACCTAGATAGCATATTGAAAAGCAGAGACATTACTTTACCAACAAAAGTTCGTCTAGTCAAGGCTATGGTTTTTCTTGTGGTCATGTATGGATGTGAGAGTTGGACTGTGAAGAAGGCTGAGCACTGAAGAATTGATGCTTTTGAACTGTGGTGTTGGAGAAGACTCTTGAGAGTCCCTTGGACTGCAAGGAGATCCAACCAGTCCATTCTGAAGGAGATCAGCCCTTGGATTTCTTTGGAAGGAATGATGCTAAAGCTGAAACTCCAGTATTTTAGCCACCTCATGCGAAGAGTTGACTCATTGGAAAAGACTCTGATGCTGGGAGGGATTGGGGGCAAGAGGAGAAGGGGACGACAGAGGATGAGATGGCTGGATGGCATCACCGACTCGATGGACGTGAGTCTCAGTGAACTCCGGGAGTTGGTGATGGACAGGGAAGCCTGGCGTGCTGCGATTCATGGGGTCGCAAAGAGTCGGACACGACCGAGTGACTGATCTGATCTGATCTGATCTGATATATTCTTTTCTGCTGGTCAGGTACATTTGTCCACTCTCAGCTGGTGCTCTGCATGCACTTCTGTGTCTGAAGGTATATTTCTGATGTAACTATGGAGAGCGATGTGCTCCACTTTCACCTACTACTCTGTCATCTTGTTCTCCTCTGAAGATAATTCTTTTTATCTCTTGAGGTTGCACTCATGTATTGAATTTGGGATTCTGAGGGTTACTCCATTCCTTCTGCGCACCTGTGAATGCAATGCAAAGTTAATCATTGAAATTCCATTAATTTTTATGTTACATAAAATATTTTATTGTGGGTAAATCCTATAAAGATAAAATATAATCTTCATCTGCGACATTAACATTTCCACTTCTAAGGTTACAGGTTTCCTCAAAACAGGACAATTCTCAGTGAAAATAATTTTTCAACTCCAGGAGTTGGTGATAGACAGGGAGGCACGGCATGCTGTGGTCCATGGGGTCGTGAAGAGTCAGACACGATTGAGCAATTGAACTGAACTTAACCTCTGTTACTTTTTCCTCCCAGAAACACACTGAGAATGTTTGACTTTATCCCTGATAAAGAAAAACTAAAGTTACACTCAGTTACTAAGTAAAACTCAAGGCTAGAATTTAAATTGGTGTCTGTTTTTTTTCAGTTCTGTAGCTAGGAGAGACACTGGTATTGTGTTGTGTGAATGAAAAAAATGCTACAACCACAAAATAACCTACATACATAGTAGAGAAGTGAAAAAGAAATGTAAAAGTAAAAATAAGATATATGATTTGTTAAGCCAGGAAATGCAAGAAGAAGCTCCAGTTGTATTTTCTGTGATCTTCTTAAGTATAGAGCTTGTGGAAATCTACCTTCAGGCAATCAAGCTTCAGGAAATCAATGCTGAATATTCATTAGAAGGATTGTTCCTGAAGCTGAAGCTCCAATACTTTGGCCACTTGATATGAAGATCTGACTCATTGGAAAAGACCCTGACGCTGGGAAAGACTGAAGGCAAAAGAAGGGGGCAGCAAGGGATGAGATGGTTAGATAGCATCACTGACTCAATGGACATGAATTGGAGCAAACTCTGGCAGATAGTCGAGGACAGAGAAGCCTGGCATGCTGCAGCCTATGGAGTCACAAAGAGTCCAAAAAAATTAAGCAACTGAATAGCAATAGAGCTTATGTTTATCACTTCAGTCCTCTGCCATGCATAATACTATGTCTTTGACATATATGTTCTCAACTGGCATATATGTTCTCAAACTGAAAGTTTGACCTCAAACTTTCACCCTTATTTATTGTTGTGTCATCAAGATTTATTGAACTCAATGGAATTTTGAGCTCTTTATTTTAAAATTCTAATAATTTACAAAAATTGATCTTTTGAAACTTTTATTCTTTATTGGAATTCAAAAACAAATCGACCCAGAGGGATGGTACGGGGAGGGAGGAGGGAGGAGGGTTCAGGATAGGGAACCTGTGTATACCTGTGGTGGATTCATGTTGATATATGGCAAAACCAATACAATATTGCAAAGTTAAAAAATAAAATTAAAAAAAATCCAAAAACAAAGTGGGATTTTTAAATATTTTGCAGTTCATTATTCTAGAAATAAATTCAAAATTATTTGCCAATTGTTAGTCCATAATAAAAATGACTAAAATAATGATAAAATGGACAAAAAGTGGAATTGACTAGAAGAATTATGCAATAGTAAAATTAAATCATCGCTGTTGTATCATCCATAGTTTTCTAATTATATTACTGTAAGTATTGCATTATCTTTTAAGAAAATATAATTGACATCTGGAAAGCCATCCTTGTAAGTTTTCAAAACTTTTGTTAAACTGTTCAGAATTTAAACTTTGAAAAATTTTCTCCTCATAATCTTAAGGAGAAAAAAAAAATTGCAAGATAAATAATTTCACAATCATTAGATAAATGCAAAGGGATTTGTAGCAGCACTCAAATTCTAATAATGAGGATGATATTGATTGTATTTTACTCATCTTCATATAATGCTATCTTATTTTTTTATTATACATTTATTTATTTTAATTGGAGGTTAATTACTTTAACAATTATATAAATTGTTATATAATTATATAAATTATATAAAATACAAAACAACTGTATTGGTTTTGCCATACATCAACATGAATCTGCCACAGGTATACACGTGTTCCCCATCCTGAACCCCCCTCCTACCTGCTTCCCCGTACCATCCCTCTGGGTCATCCCAGTACACCAGGTCCAAGCATCCTGTATCATGCATTGAACCTGGACTGGCGATTCATTTCATATATGATATTATACATGTTTCAATGCCATTCTCCCAAATCAACCCACCCTCTCCCTCTCCCACAGAATCCAAAAGACTGTTCTATACATCTGTATCTCCTTTGCTGTCTTGCATACAGGTTTAGATCAATAGAAGACTGATAGACTTTCTTCTTTTATTTTTAGTGAGAAATAAGATCAGGGAATAAGGGGAAGTATTTTTTGTTAATTTTATTTTATTTTTAAACTTTACAATATTGTATTAGTTTTGCCAAATCTCGAAATGAATCCACCACAGGTATACCCGCGTTCCCCATCCTGAACCCTCCACCCTCCTCCCTCCCCTCCCCTCCCTCTGGGTCGTCCCAGTCCACCAGCCCCAAGCATCCAGTATCGTGCATCGAACCTGGACTGGTGACTCGTTTCATACATGATATTATACATGTTTCAATGCTATTTTCCCAAATCTCCCCAGCCTTTCCCTCTCCCACAGAGTCCATAAGACTGATCTATACATTGGTGTCTCTTTTGCTGTGTCGTACACAGGGTTATTGTTTCCATCTTTCTAAATTCCATATATATGCGTTAGTATACTGTATTGGTGTTTTACTTTCTGGCTTACTTCACTCTGTATAATAGGTTCCAGTTTCATCCATCTCATTAGAACTGATTCAAATGTATTCTTTTTAATGGCTAATACTCCATTGTGTATATGTACCACAGCTTTCTTATCCATTCATCTGCTGATGGGCATCTAGGTTGCTTCCATGTCCTGGCTATTATAAACAGTGCTGTGATGAACATTGGGGTACACGTGTCTCTTTCCCTTCTGGTTTCCTCAGTGTGTATGCCCTGCAGTGGGATTGCTGGATCATAAGGCAGTTCTATTTCCAGTTTTTTAAGGAATCTCCACACTGTTCTCCATAGTGGCTGTACTAGTTTGCATTCCCACCAACAGTGCAAGAGAGTGCCCTTCTCTCCACACCCTCTCCAGCATTTATTGCTTGTAGACTTATGGATTGCAGCCATTCTGACTGGCGTGAAATGGTACCTCATAGTGGTTTTGATTTGCATTTCTCTGATAATGAGTGATGTTGAGCATCTTTTCATGTGTTTGTTAGCCATCTGTATGTCTTCTTTGGAGAAATGTCTATTTAGTTCTTTGGCCCGTTTTTTGATTGGGTCATTTATTTTTCTGGAGTTGAGCTGTAGGAGTTGCTTGTATATTTTTGAGATTAGTTGTTTGTCAGTTGCTTCATTTGCTATTATTTTCTCCCATTCTGAAGGCTGCCTTTTCACCTTGCTAATAGTTTCCTTTGTTGTGCAGAAGCTTTTAAGTTTAATTAGGTCCCATTTGTTTATTTTTGCTTTTATTTCCAATATTCTGGGAGGTGGGTCATAGAGAATCCTACTGTGATGTATGTCAGAGAGTGTTTTGCCTATGTTCTCCTCTAGGAGTTTTATAGTTTCTGGTCTTACATTGAGATCTTTAATCCATTTTGAGTTTATTTTTGTGTATGGTGTTAGAAAGTGTTCTAGTTTTATTCTTTTACAAGTGGTTGACCAGTTTTCCCAGCACCACTTGTTAAAGAGGTTGTCTTTAATCCATTGTATATTCTTGCCTCCTTTGTCAAAGATAAGGTGTCCATATGTGTGTGGATTTATCTCTGGGCTTTCTATTTTGTTCCATTGATCAATATTTCTGTCTTTGTGCCAGTACCATACTGTCTTGATAACTGTGGCTTTGTAATAGAGCCTGAAGTCAGGCAGGTTGATTCCTCCAGTTCCATTCTTCTTTCTCAAGATTGTTTTGGCTATTCGAGGTTTTTTGTATTTCCATACAAATTGCGAAATTATTTGTTCTAGCTCTGTGAAGAATACAGTTGGTAGCTTGATAGGGATTGCACTGAATCTATAAATTGCTTTGGGTAGTATACTCATTTTCACTATATTGATTCTTCCAATCCATGAACATGGTATATTTTTCCATCTATTAGTGTCCTCTTTGATTTCTTTCACCAGTGTTTTATAGTTTTCTATATATAGGTCTTTGGTTTCTTTAGGTAGATATATTCCTAAGTATTTTATTCTTTCCGTTGCAATGGTGGATGGAATTGTTTCCTTAATTTCTCCTTCAGTTTTCTCATTATTAGTGTATAGGAATGCAAGGGATTTCTTTTTTTTTTTTAATTTTATTTTATTTTTAAACTTTACATAATTGTATTAGTTTTGCCAAATATCAAAATAAATCCGCCACAGGTATACATGTAGGGAGGAAGGAGGAGGGTTCAGGATGGGGAACACATGCAAGGGATTTCTGTGTGTTGATTTTATATCCTGCAACTTTACTATAATCATTGATTAGTTCTAGTAATTTTCTGGTGGAGTCTTTAGGGTTTTCTATGTAAAGGAAGTCAGGAACAAGACAAGGGTGCCCACTTTCACCATTACTATTCAACATAGTTTTGGAAGTTTTGGGCACAGCAATCAGAGCAGAAAAAGAAATAAAAGGAATCCAAATTGGAAAAGAAGAAGGGGAAGTATTTTTTAAGGAAATTGTGGTGAATAGCCATTGTGATGAAAAGGAAAATAAGACAAACCAGATACAACACATGATTATTTAGTTGTGAGTAGTAGTAGTAGTAGTTGCTCAGTTGTGTCCGACTCTTTGTAACCCCTTGGACTGTGGCTGGCCAGGCTTCCCTGTCCATGGGATTCTCCAGGAAAGAGTACTGGAGTGGATTTCCATTCCCTTCTCCAGAGGATCTTCCTGACTCAGGGATCGAACCTGGGTCTCCTGCATTGCAGGCAGATTCTTTACCATCTGAGCTACAAGAAAGATCAGTTGTGGTTGGTGGTCATCAAATTATAGGTAGATCTTCTACCTTATTTTGTGCTTTTTTTTCTCTTCACAAAGATACTATATAATCAGTAGTTTTATGCTTATTTCATTAATGCTGGATTCTCAGGTGCAGAAAATTCCAGACAGGTCTCAGGGTCTCACTCCCTTCTTAACCATAACCTTAGAGGAGGCAGGGGTATATGTTTTATCATTTTTAGGAAGGGAAACTTGCCTAGTTCCAAAATGAAAGTCTGCTTCTAGATTTAAAATGTCTCTCAGCCTTGAAGAATAGATAATTGTGAAGTAGCTTTTAACAATTTCTTCCAAATTCTCAGAGCTTCCCTGGTGGCTCAGATGGTAAAGAATCCACCTGCAATGTGGGAGACCTAGGTTTGATCCCTGGGTAGGAAAGATTCTGTGGAGAAGGGCATGGCAACCCACTCCAGTATTCTTGCCTGGAGAATCCCCATAGACACAGGAGTCTAACAGGCTACAGCCCATGAAAGCTCTGTGACATAAAAATCTTTGTCAAATTTTGAGGATGTGGTTTTCCCTCTCTCTGAACTGAAAAAAACACAAGGAGTTAAGCTATTTCCGTTCCTTAAGTTTTTAGTTATTTTCCATAAGTCTTAAAAGTTTTGACAAATAGAAATTTGGAATATAGGGATTTTATCTATAGAGTGTTTAATTTTTATATAGTTATTAATAGCATTCACTCTCATTATCAAAACAGATATAATTGGTTTGGTAAATTATATGATCATCCAAGAATTTTTATTGAATACTTGAATTTCACAAAATGTTCACATAAGTGTCAGTTTATCACCACACAGACATTCTCATGATTATTTTAAGTAGAAATGATTGGGCAAAGTATTATGTTTGTGGGATCAGAATTAACTGATACTTTCTTGGGACAAGTAGTATAATTATTATTTTTAGTTTAAGTATTTCAACACATGGTGGTAATGAAGAGCTAACAACGTACTGTAAAAGTTGAGGGCGCTGAGTGAATTAAATTATGTAATTATCAGATATTACTTCAAAAGTTGGCTGGAACTTAGGAAAGAGCAATTTACAAGGACTGAGATAGTTGTATAACATGGGTAGATATTCAGGTGTCACACAGAGATGCAATAATGAGGTCTTTCTCAAAAAAAAAAAAAAAAAAAAAGAGGTAGAAACTATCAAGTGAAGGCTTTGGTTCAGATAACAACTTTTAAGGGGATTTGCAAACCTCATCTCCAAACCCAGTATTCAGAATTGTAAGATTTGGATAACAATCATGATTTGACTTGGGGTGGTGGTTAACAGTTTAACAGCTATTTGTAAATTTGATAGCCAGCTTACCAAACCTCTTCATGAACATAAAATATATTTACATTTTACCAACGATTCATTAAAGAGTTACATAGTTTTTCCAAACTTCTCTTGCTGTAGTAATATTTTCATATTTCTGACACTGATTATTACCTTTCTGTATTTCTATCATTGCTGATTATATTTCTAGGAGTGCTGGTTAGTTCTGTATTTCTTGGCACTGCTGATTACAGAGATGAGGGCAATTTGTAGTTTCCTTAATTATAATTAGTTTTCTTTTGATTTTTATTTTCACTGTCATTACTTGTATAATGTGGAACTCGACATTTTTTTGAGGTGTAAGTCAATAAATTGCTATTGATAAAGAAATAATCAAGTGCTTCCACTTATAATATAAAGAAAAAGTTGCTTGTGAAATAAGATTTTTTGTTGATAATGGTAGTGGTGGTGGATTAGTGGCTAAGTTCCGTCCAAATCTTGTGAGCCCATGAACTGTAGCCCATCAGATTCCTCTGTCCTTGGGATTTTCCAGGCAAGAGTACTGAAATGGGTTGCAATTTCCCTTTGCAGAGGATCTTACCAACCCAGGGTCTGAATCCATGTCTGCAAATGGATTCTTTACCTCTGAGCCACCAAGGAAGCCCCTTTATTGATAATAGTAATTTATTAAAATAGTACACTTCACATATGTATACTGATCAAGACATTACATTTTGAAACAAAGTTTTAAAATTATCATTCCAGAGAGCTTTAAGTAGTGACTTTTATTTCATTATATAATAAAATAAAGAAGTGTTCCTTAGGATGCAGTACTATGTCACTTATTACTGTATAATGAGTTCCTCTGTTTAGTCTAGATCTGAGCTTAATAAAGGTTTTAAATGTGGGAAATTTCAAAGTGTTCCTTTGAACTTTACCAATTGTGCTCTGTTTTCCAGATCCACAGTTACTTGATTAAAATAACTTCAACTTGATTATGCATCAGTGCCAAGATACAAAATCTGAAAATTTATCCTTTGCATTTGTTCATTGGAACTTCCTATAAGCGGCTAATAATGAGGTCAGTTCTCTCTTTGAAGGGCATGTAAGTTCAACTCTATGGGATAATCAACTTCATTAGTTTTCTATATTTAGTGTTTAAATTTTCATTTAAAAAAAGTCACATCATTTTTCATATGACATCTCTGCATAAAGAGGCATAACACCCTATACAGGAAAATTAATTAATATAGGAAAGAATTTAGAATAAACTAAGTAAAGCATTGACTATGTCCAGGAAAGTTAAGTTAAAGAAACTCTTCTAGGGCTTCTTTATTAAAAAAAAAAACAAAACAAAAAAAACCCCACACATTTTTACTTATATTGAGTTTCACAGTTGTTTCTACAGTGTAGCATACACCTGGGCTTTGGTATAGATTTCCCTTAAGTCACATATACAAAATGAGAAAGAAGCCCAATAACTTATGCCAAATAATTGTAGTGGAAAATTAAAAACTATATAGTAGTTTATTTCTCCCACATATGTTTTACAGACCAAACTATCTCTTCTAATTAAATAAAACTAAAGTCATGACCCAGGACTTATTAAGATATGTCTAGAAATCTCCAATTGTTGTTCCAGCTTTAACTCTTGAAAGATAACAGTCTTCAACTTGTAACAACGTAAATGCACAATTAATAGATTATATACTATGAATTTGATTTGACATAATCTAAAAAAGTTTCTATAATTCAATAAAAATTTCTCTATCCTACTCGGTTATTCCATAATACGCCTCTTCCACCGAGCATTGTACTTTGAATATTCTGAACATGTTGACTTGGGTGTTTGTTCATGGTATACACTCGCTTATATTCTATTTTTATTCACAGACTAGCTGGCTCCCATTTCTGCCTCAAGGCATCCCTAACCACATAGGTACTTTTACCTCAGCTGGATCTTCCATTGTTTTCCAATATGCTCATGGAGCCCTGATAGACTTAAATAGTATTTTAATTTCACCCTCTTTAAGTATTTCATGTTTTTAAGTACCTCAGAAAATTTATACATAGCCTCTTGCTATAAAAATTTGACACATAATGATAGAACAAAGAGATGAGATTTAATCTAAAAATCCCTTCTTTTAATATTCATTAAGCTAAAGATTACTCTTAATCTTCATTTTTTCCTCCACTACACTACCAATCACTATGTATCATTTGTATCTGTTCACTATCTTTCTTCATTCATACAAAGTAAAGTCTATACGTGAGGAGATATTTCATTCATTGCTGATTACCCTGAGCCTATTATGATATCTAATGCTACTTCATACATACTTGCTTATTTATTGAATAAAATTCAACAAATGTGCCAAGATATTAGACTAAGAAAGATTGATTTAAAGATGAAAAAATGGATCACAAAGTATTTTGCTTTCCAGCTTCTGTCATTAATGACATTTATTCCAAGAATGATAAAATGTATAAATGATTTTAATTATGGGTAAATTAGGATCCTATGATCTCTTTTTATATATAAATTCTACAGTATATTAATTCAATCATATTTGAGAAATTCTTCAAAAAATGATTTTGCTATTTTCATCTTATACTCAATTCAGCTAGGTTATGTGATAAGATAATTAATCATTTATTTAAATATTAATAATATTGCTGCTCTCATTTCATCATTAGTAGTCTTTTCTTTCTTTTTTTTTAAAATAATTCCTCTTAAGAGACTAGGTGTATTACTATTTTGTCTTGCTGCTTGAGTTTCTGATCCTATATGAATTTGTGCAGCACTTTCTAGGGAACACTAGCATAATTTATATTATTGTAATAGTTAACTTTGCTTTATATGGGAGCCAATGTGAAATAACCTTAACTAATGGCATTTTATTTGCAGAATACTAATACTCTTTTCACTAATTTAATTTGTGTTGCTTTTAGTATAAGAATATTAAATAAAGAAGTCTGCAAATTTTAAGAAACATGTTTCAAAGAAATTTTAGAATTACATACACCCTGCCTGACTTCAAAAATAGAATCTTCTCACTTTATTTCACATAGTTCCCAAACAACTTTACACATTATTTAAAATACTAGTTTCTTCCCTTGGATCATCTGGATCAGTGTAATTTTCAAAGCAATAACAGCTCAATGTTAAGCATATAACCATTAAGGAGTTTTTTAAAACAGTCCTTTTGTAGTGAGCTGTCCTATCAGAACTTAATCTTGGGGTTATGAAACTAGGAATGAGATTTACAGATTTTCTTCATTTATTTAAGGGGAAATCACAGTCATGTAACACAAGCACACACACAGATGCACACACTTAAGAGAGTGAAGTGTAGTTATAAACAAAAGGTATAAAGTGGTAATCTTAATAATCTTTATATTACAGAATTATTTAAGTTAAAGCAATAAGCTGAAGAATTTGTCTTCGGTTATCCCACTCGCTGAAAAAATGAAAACTGCATATTCGATCTTGTTCAATTTTGTGATTTAAGTATTAGTCTATCATGAGATAGGCAGTAAGTACTTAATTTTCATTTTTGACTCAATAGGAAAAACTCAGGTAAGCACATATACCTACTTCCCAAACAACACCTAAGCAATATCTGTGATACAGGAGTCATCAGTATAGACTAAAAAGGAACCTCATCAGGTCAAGTTTCAGGAGAAAGCAACACATGATTAGGAGAAACACTACTATGGTGAAATGTTATATGCTTATTAATTATCAGTGTTCATTCCCAATTTCTCACTATCCCAAAATGCAAAATCCTCAAAGTCTAAACAACAGAATGGAATAGTTGAAATGTATGTGAAATTTGAGAGAAACTATACAACTTCAGTTCAGTTCAGTCGCTCAGTCATGTCCGACTCTTTGCAACCCCATGAGTCAAAGCACACCAGGCCTCCCTGTCCATCACCAACTCCTGGAGTTCACTCAAACTCATGTCCACCAAGTTGGTGATGCCATTCAGCCATCTCATCCTCTGTCATCCCCTTCTCCTGCCCCCAGTCCCTGCCAACATCAGAGTCTTTTCCAATGAGTCAACTCTTTGCATGAAGTGGCCAAAGTACTGGAGTTTCAGCTTTAGCATCAGTCCTTCCAAATGAATACCCAGGACTGATCTCCTTTAAGATGTACAGGTTGGACCTCCTTGCAGTCCAAGGGACTCTTAAGCATCTTCTCCAACACCACAGTTCAAAAGCATCAGTTCTTCGGTGCTCAGCTTTCTTCACACCCCAACTCTCACATCCATACATGACTACTGGAAAAACCATAGCCTTGACTAGACGGACCTTTGTTGGCAAAGTAATGCCTTGGTTTTTCAATATGCTATCTAGGTTGGTCATAACTTTCCTTCCAAGGAGTAAGTATGTTTTAATTTCATGGCTGCAGTCACCCTGCAGTGATTTTGAAGCCCAAAAAGATAAAGTCTGACACTGTTTCCACTGTTTCCCCATCTATTTTCCATGAAGTGATGGGACTAGATGCCATGATCTTCGTTTTCTGAATGTTGAGCTTTAAGCCAACTTTTTCACTCTCCTCTTTCCCTTTCATCAAGAGGCTTTTTAGTTCCTCTTCACTTTCTGCCATAAGGGTGGTGTCATCTGCATATCTGAGGGTATTTTTTTAAATTTTATTTTATTTTTAACTTTACAATATTGTATTGGTTTTGCCATATATCAACATGAATCCGCCACAGGTATAGATGTGTTCCCCATCCTGAACCCTCCTCCCTCCTCCCTCCCCGTACCATCCCTCCGGGTCATCCAGTGCACCAGCCCCAAGCATCCAGTATTGTGCATAGAACCCGGACTGGTGACTCATTTTCATATATGATATTATACATGTTTCAATGCCATTCTCCCAAATCATCCCATCCTCTCCCTTTCCCACAGAGTCCAAAAGACTGTTCTATACATCAGTGTCTCTTTTGCTGGGTCATGTACAGGGTTATTGTTACCATCTTTCTAAATTCCATATATATGCATTAGTATACTGTATTGGTGTTTTTCTTTCTGGCTTACTTCACTCTGTATAATAGGCTCCAGTTTCATCCACCTCATTAGAACTGATTCAAAAGTATTCTTTTTAATGGCTGAGTAATACTCCATTGTGTATATGTACCACAGCTTTCTTATCCATTCATCTGCTGATGGGCATCTAGGTTGCTTCCATGTCCTGGCTATTATAAACAGTGCTGGGATGAACATTGAGGTACACGTGTCTCTTTCAATTCTGGTTTCCTCAGTGTGTATGCCCAGCAGCGTGATTGCTGGGTCATAAGGCAGTTCTATTTCGAGTTTTTTAAGGAATCTCCACACTGTTCTCCATAGTGGCTGTACTAGTTTGCATTCCCACCAACAGTGTTAGAGGGTTCCCTTTTCTCCACATCGTCTCCAGCATTTATTGCTTGTAGACTTTTGGATCGCAGCCATTCTGACTGGCATAGAATGGTACCTCATAGTGGTTTGGATTTGCATTTCTCTGATAATAAGTGAGCCTCTGTAATGAGTTGAGCATCTTTTCATGTGTTTGTTAGCCATCTCTATGTCTTCTTTGGAGAAATGTCTATTTACTTCTTTGGCCCACTTTTTTATTGGGTCATTTATTTTTCTGGAATCTCAATAGATTCAGAGAAAGCCTTTGACAAAATTCAACATCATTTATCCTATGATAAAAACTCTCCAGAGAGCAGGAATAGAAGGAACATACCTCAACATAGTAAAAGCTATATATGACAAACACACAGCAAATATTATCTTCAATGATGAAAAATTGAAAGCATTTCCCCTAAAATGAGGAACAAGACAAGGGTGCCCTCTTTCACAATTACTATTCAACATAGATTTGGAAGTTTTGGCCATAGCAATCAGAGCAGAAAAAGAAATAAAAGGAATCCATAATTGAAAAAGAAGCAGTAAAATTCTCACTGTTTGCAGATGACATGATCCTCTACATAGAAAACCCTAAAGAGTCCACCAGAAAATTACTAGAACTAATCAATGAATATAGTAAAATTGCAGGATATAAAATCAACACACAGAAATCCCTTGCATTCCTATACACTAATAATGAGAAAATAGAGAAATTAAGAAAACAATTCCATTCATGGTTGCAGCAAAAATAATAAAATGCTTAGGAATATATCTACCTAAAGAAACTAAAGACGTATATATAGAAAACTATAAAACACTGCTGAAAGAAATCAAGGAGGACACTAATAGATGGAGAAATATTCCATGTTCATGGATTGGAAGAATCAATATAGTGAAAATGAGTATACTACCCAAAGCAATTTATAGATTCAATGCAATCCCTATCAAGCTACCAACGGTATTCTTCACACAGCTAGAACAAATAATTTCACAATTTGTATGGAAACACAAAAAACCTCGAATAGCCAAAGAAATCTTGAGAAAGAAGAATGGGACTGGAGGAATCAATCTGCCTGACTTCAGGCTCTACTACAAAGCCACAGTCATCAAGACAGTATGGTACTGGCACAAAGACAGAAATATAGATCAATGGAACAAAATAGAAAGCCCAGAGATAAATCCACGCACCTATGGACACCTTATCTTTGACAAAGGAGGCAAGAATATACAATGAATTAAAGACTATCTTTTTTAACAAGTGATGCTGGGAAAACTGGTCAACCATTTGTAAAAGAATAAAACTAGAACACTTTCTGACACCATACACAAAAATAAACTCAAAATGGATTAAAGATATAAATGTAAGACCAGAAACTATAAAACTCCTAGAGGAGAACATAGGCAAAACACTCTCCGACACACATCACAGAAGGATCCTCTACGACCCACCTCCCAGAATATTGGAAATAAAAGCAAAAATAAACAAATGGGACCTAATTAAACTTAAAAGCTTCTGCACAACAAAGGAAACTATAAGCAAGGTGAAAAGACAGCCTTCAGAATGGGAGAAAATAATAGCAAATGAAGCAACTGACAAATAACTAATCTCAAAAATATATCTGAGGGAATTGATATTTCTCCCGGCAATCTTGATTCCAGCTGGTGTTTCTTCTAGTCCAGCGTTTCTCATGATGTACTCTGCATAGAAGTTAAATAAGCAAGATGACAATATACAGCCTTGACATACTCCTTTTCCTATTTGGAACCAGTCCGTTTTTCCATGTCCAGTTCTAACTGTTGCTTCCTGACCTGCATACAACTTAATTATATACAATTGAAAACATGTATACTTTTCAGGAAGAGGGAGAAAAAGTGAAGAAAATACAGTGAAGAAAAATACAAAGAGAATGAAAAAGACAGAAAATAGTGATTGGGAAAGGAAATATTTAAATTCAGGGAACAATATTGCCTTTCAGAGGCTATAAAATGTAAACAAAATTTGGATATTATGGAGACTAATATTTTTAGGAAGGAAAGATAAAAGTTTGAACTAACAAATACTAATGAAATATTTTGTGCTACCACGTTTAGAATATAAGCTGGTTCAGGAAGCTTTAGTCATTTTTATTCATTAATGAGCAAGTGTACTTACTTTCATAACACTCTGCCACTGGAGGCTATTCAGTAAATATTTCTTGAATGAAGGCAATTTATGTAATAAATAAAATTTTTCCATAAATGCTTTTAAATTAATTCCTTGCTTATTTACTTAATCACAAAATTAACCATCTCCAAGGAAGAAAGATTATCTTGGGTTAGTGTGATGGTATTTGAATTGTGTTGATAAATTCCAGGATAATAGGTTTTAGATAATTAGAAATCAGAGGTTACACATAGCTCATTATTTTATTCTTTTAACCCATTTGTTGAATATGTGTCATGTTCCCATTGATATTATAGGTCTTATGGATACAGAGATAAAAGACAAAATATCTGGATCTGCAGAGACTGTATCCTAAAAAAAAGAAAGAAAGAAAATTTAAAAAAATAAAAAAAAATAGTCTACACTCATGAAGAAACATTTTCAATAGAGGAAAAATTATGTGCTAGAGATTCAAGTAGGCACAGAATATTAGTTTATAGTGAGTCCTGAAGAAATAAAAAAGAATGCCTAGAAATAATAGTAACTTAGCAGATCCTCAAACACAAAGGTGTGACAATCCTAAGGAAAACAGAGAGAAATGCTTTCTGGTGATCAGAAATGGCACTTACAAATACCTTGGGTTTTGAGAGGGTCTAGTGCTTCTGGAAATAAGAAAGAAAGGGAAAATACCTATTATCAGGGCATTGCCTGCTCACCTATAGAGATTAGATTATATGGCATTGACAATGAAACTAATTGAAAGATTCCATCAGTTCAGTTCAGTCGCTCAGCTGTGTCTGACTCTTGGCGACCCCGTGGACTGCAGCACACCAGGCTTTCCTGTCCATCACCAACTCCCAGAGCTTACTCAAACTCGTCCATAGATTCACTGATGCCATCCAACCATCTCATCTTCTCTCGTCCCCTTCTCCTCACTCTTTCAATCTTTCCAAGCATCAGGGTCTTTTCCAGTGAGTCAGTTCTTCGCATCTGGTGGCAAAAGTATTGGAGCTTCAGCTTCAGCATCAGTCCTACCAATGAATATTCAGAACTGATATCCTTTAGGATTGACTGGTTGGATTTCCTTGCAGTCCAAGGGACTCTCAAGGGTCTTCTTCAACACTGAAGTTTGAAAGCATTAATTCTTCTGCACTCAGTTTTCTTTGTAGTCCAACTCTCACATTCATATATGACTACTGGAAAAACCATAGCTTTGGCTAGACAGACCTTTGATGGCAAAGTAATGTCCCTGCTTTTTAATCTGCTCTCTAAGATGGTCATAGTTGTTCTTCCAAGGAGCAAGTATCTTTTAATTTCATGGCTGCAGTCACCATCTGCAGTGATTTTGAAGCCCCCCAAAATAGTCTCTCACTGTTTCCATTGTTTCTTCATCTATTTGCCATGAAGTGATAGGACTGGATGCCATGATCTTAGTGTCCTGAATCCTGAGTTTTAAGCCAACTTTTTCCCTCTCCTCTTTCACTTTCATCAAGAGGCTTTTTAGTTCTTCACTTTCTACCATAAGGGTGACGTCATCTGCATATATGAGGTTATTGATATTTCTTCTAACAATGTTGATTCCAGTCTGTGTTTCATAGAGCCAGCATTTCTCATGATGTACCCTGCACATAAGTTAAATAAGCAGAGTGATAATATATAGCCTTGCCTTGCTACTTTCCTGATTTGGAACCAGTCTGTTGTTCCATGTACAGTTTAAACTGTTGCTTCTTGACCTGCATACAGATTTTTCAGGAGGCAAGTAAGGTGGTCTGGTGTTTCCACCTCTTTAAGAATTTTCCACAGTTTGTTGTGATCCACACAGTCAAAGGCTTTGGCATAGTCAATAAAGCAGAAGTAGATGTTTCTCTGCAACTCTCTTGCTTTTTTGATGATCCAACAGATGTTGGCAATTTGATCTCTGTTCCTCTGTTTTTTCTAAATCCTGCCTGAACATCTGGAAGTTCTTTGTTCACGTACTGTTGAAGCCTTGCTTGGAGAATTTTGAGAATAACTTTGGTAGTGTGTGAGATGAGTGTAACTATACGGTGGCTTGAGCATTCATTAGCATTGCCTTTCTTAGGGATTAGAATGAAAACTGACCTTTTCCAGTCCCGTGGCCACTGCTGAGCTTTCCAATTTGAGTCCAGCACTTTCACAGCATCATCTTTTAGGATTTGAAATAGTTCAACTGGAATTTCGTCACCTCCACTAGCTTTTTTAATAGTGATGCTGCCTAAGGTCTACCTGACTTCTCATTCCAACATGTCTGGCTCTAGGTGAGTGATAACACCATCATGGAAATCTGGGTCATGAATATCTTTTTTTGTATAGTTCTTCTATGTATTCTTGTCACTTCTTCTTAATATCTTTGTTTCTGTTAGGTCCATACCATTTATGTCCTATATTGTGCCCATCTTTGCATGAAATATTTCCTTGGTATATCTAATTTTCATGAAGTGATCTCTAGTCTTTCCCATTCTTTTGTTTTCCTCTATATCTTTACATTGATCACTGAGGAAAGCTTTCTTATTGCTCCTTGATATTCTTTGGAACTCTGTATTCAAATGGGTATATCTTTCCTTTTCTCCTTTCCCCTTTTCGTCTTTTCTTGTCTCAGTTCTTTGTAAGGCCTCCTTAGAAAGTCATTTTGCCTTTTTGCATTTATTTTTCTTGGGGATGATCCTGAGCACTCCCTCCTATACAATGTCTTGAACCTCCATCCATAGATCTTCAGGCACTCTGTCTACCAGATATAATCCCTTGAATCTATTTGTCACTTTCACTGCAAAATTGTAAGGGATTTGATTTAGTTCATACCTGAGAGGTGTCTCTGGTGGAGAGTTCTGACAAAACGTGGTCCATTGGAGAAAGTGTAGTCACTCAGTCATGTCCTACTCTTTGCAACCTTATGGACTGTAGCCCACAAGGCTCCTCTGTCCATGGGATTCTCCAGACAAGAATACTGAAGTGAGGATGCCATTTCCTTTTTCAGGGATCTTCCTCACCCAGGGATCGAACCTGGGTCTTCCGCATCAAAGGCAGATGCTTTACCTTCTGACCCACCAGGGAAGCCCTTTAAAAAATTAAGGGAATTTGTTCAATTGTGTCTGACTCTTTGCAACCCCATGGACTGGAGCCTACCACGCTCCTCTGACCATGGGATTTTC
Source organism: Bos grunniens (assembly GCF_055505025.1). Taxonomy (NCBI): domain Eukaryota; kingdom Metazoa; phylum Chordata; class Mammalia; order Artiodactyla; family Bovidae; genus Bos; species Bos grunniens. The sequence continues at coordinate 676,301 of NC_141176.1, read as the reverse complement.
CAGGCAATAATATTGGAGTGGGTTGCCGTTTCCTTCTCCATCCATCGGAGAAGGGAATGGCAAAACACTTCAGTATTCTTGCCTTGAGAACCCAATGAACAGAATGAAAAACCAAAAGGATAAGACACTGAAAATGAACTCCCAGTTTCTCCAAACTTCCATTTGGTGCTCAATATGCCACTGGAGATCAGTGGAGAAATAACTCCAGAAAGAATGAAGAGATGTAGCCAAAGCAAAAACAACACCCAGTTGTGGATATGATTAATGATGGAAGTAACATCTGATGCTGTAAAGAGGAATACTGCATAGGAACCTGGCATGTTCAGTCCATGAATCAAAGCAAATTGGAAGTCGTCAAACAGGAAATGGCAAGAGTGAACATTGACATTTTAGGAATCAGCGAACTAAAATGGACTGGAATGAATGAATTTAACTCAGATGACTATTATATCTACTACTGTGGGCAAGAATCCCTTAGAAGAAATGGAGTAGCCATCATAGTCAACAAAAGAGTCCAAAATGTAATACTTGGGTTCAATCTGAAAAATAACAGAATGATCTCTGTTCATTTCCAAGGCAAACTGTTCAGTTTATGCCCCAATCAGTAATACTGAAGAAGCTGAATGGTTCTATGAAGACTTATAAGACCTTCTAGAACTAACATCCAAAAAAGATGTCCTTTTCATTATAGGGGACTGGAATGTAAAAGTAGGAAGTCAAGAGATAACTGGAGGAACAGGCAAATTTGTCCTTGGAGTACAAAACAAAGCAGGTCAGAGGCTAACAGAGTTTTGCCAAGAGAATGCATTTGTCATAGCAAACGCTGCCTTCCAACAACACAAGAGAAGACTCTACACATGCACATCACCAGATGGTCAATACTGAAATCAAATTGATTATATTTTTGCAGCAAAAGATGGAGAAGCTCTATACAGTCAGCAAAAACAAGACTGGGAGCTGACTGTGGCTCAGATCATGAACTCCTTATTACCAAAATCAGACTTAAATTGAAGAAAGTAGGGAAAACCACTAGACCATTGAGGTATGACCTAAATCAAATCCCCTACAATTATATAGTGGAAAGATTCCATATTGGTGATTGTGTGAACAACTTTTACTGCGAAAGTTTCCTAAGTGAAGAAAGAATTGGATGAGACCTCTCACAACATGAGAATTTATTGAAATAAATTGAGAAAGGAGATGGGGAAAGTGTAGTTCTATAATTTAGATAAAAAATGGTGAGAGCTTCAACTCACAAGAGCAATTGGAATGAAGTGAGGGAGGATAAACCTCACAAAGTAAATTAATCTCCATAACTAATATATTTTGAGTATTTTTCAAGTGCTGTGCACTGTTGTGAGTATTTTACACTTATCAGTTCAGTTGCTCAGTCGTGTCCAACTCTTTGCAACCCCATGAATCGCAGCACACCAGGTCTCCCTGTCCACCACCAACTTCTGGAGTTCACTCAGACTCATGTGGATCAAGTCAGTGATGCCATCCAGCCATCTCATCCTCTGTTGTCCCTTTCGCCTCCTGCCCCCTATCCCTCCCAGCATCAGGGTCTTTTCCAATGACTCAACTCTTCACATGAGGTGGCCAAAGTACTGGAGTTTCAGCTTTAGCATCATTGCTTCCAAAGAAATCCCAGGGCTGATCTCCTTCAGAATGGACTGGTTGGGTCTCCTTGCAGTCCAACGACTCTCAAGAGTCTTCTCCAACACCACAGTTCAAAAGCATAAATTCTTCGGCGCTCAGCTTTCTTCACAGTCCAACTCTCACATCCATTCATGACCACTGGAAAAACCATAGCCTTGACTAGACAGACCTTTGTTGGCAAAGTAATGTCTCTGCTTTTCAAAATGCTATCTAGGTTAGGAGGTTCTAAATAAGTTAACACTTGGAAATGCCTAGCACAAGGTCTGGCACATGGTAAGTGCTAGATAAATGTTGATTAAGTACCTATTGTGGTACGTAGAGATTTTGTGTGTGTGTGTGTGTCCTGTTTGACTTATCATTCTTAACATATTTCATCTATTTAGAAGGGTTTAGTCAGTTTATGTTGTTTGGGTTCATTTGGGGATAGGACAAAGGAACAGAGGAGGGAAAACCATCTATATTTGTGTCATTGCTTTTCTTCAACATCAGATCAGATCAGATCAGGTCAGTCGCTCAGTCGTGTCCGACTCTTTGCAACCCCATGAATCGCAGCACACCCTTTCAATTTATACAACTATTGTCACGATATGTATAAATTCGGCCATCTAATCCCAGATGAAGACATTGAAGCTCAGAGAGGTCAAGTGATTCACTCAGTATCACAACTAGTATACAGAAAGAAAGTGGCCGAGATAAAATTTAAACCCTGGAAGCTTGGCTTTAGAATCCATATTTTAGTACTTCCAGAGAGACAAAATATGTTAATGATGTGGAATCAACATTATTTGCAGGTTAAAAAGGTAAATACATGAGGGGGAAAGATAAATTTAAGATGATTCCTGAGTTTCTGACTTGGGTTGGAGATTAGAGAGTAGAAAATTTATTTCATTGAGAACAGATTGACTATCAAATGCACATATCAATTGTTATAAATAAATACCTCCCTCATAACATTGTGTGGTAATCAGTAAGGCTGATGTTAAATATTCTGTTTTATCATCTTCTATGCATATGTTTAAGATGAAATTCACTACTCTTTTAAAGAGAAATATGGTCATGTGACTTCGTTCAGCCAATAAAATGGAATCAAAATAGCGTGTGTCGTGAAATGGTACCTCATAGTGGTTTTGATTTGCATTTCTCTGATAATGAGTGATGTTGAGCATCTTTTCATGTGTTTGTTAGCCATCTGTATGTCTTCTTTGGAGAAATGTCTATTTAGTTCTTTGGCCCATTTTTTGATTGGGTCATTTATTTTTCTGGAGTTGAGCTGTAGGAGTTGCTTGTATATTTTTGAGATTAGTTGTTTGTCAGTTGCTTCATTTGCTATTATTTTCTCCCATTCTGAAGGCTGCCTTTTCACCTTGCTAATAGTTTCCTTTGTTGTGCAGAAGCTTTTAAGTTTAATTAGGTCCCATCTGTTTATTTTTGCTTTTATTTCCAATATTCTGGGAGGTGGGTCATAGAGGATCCTGCTGTGATGTATGTCGGAGACTGTTTTGCCTATGTTCTCCTCTAGGAGTTTTATAGTTTCTGGTCTTACATTGAGATCTTTAATCCATTTTGAGTTTATTTTTGTGTATGGTGTTAGAAAGTGGCTGCAATCCATAAGTCTACAAGCAATAAATGCTGGAGAGGGTGTGGAGAGAAGGGAACTCTCTTGCACTGTTGGTGGGAATGCAAACTAGTACAGCCACTATGGAGAACAGTGTGGAGATTCCTTAAAAAACTGGAAATAGAACTGCCTTATGATCCAGCAATCCCACTGCTGGGCATACACACTGAGGAAACCAGAAAGGAAAGAGACACGTGTACCCCAATGTTCATCCCAGCACTGTTTATAATAGCCAGGACATGGAAGCAACCTAGATGCCCATCAGCAGATGAATGGATAAGATATTCAATGGATTCAATATCAATGGATATTACATTTGAATCAGTTCTAATGAGATGGATGAAACTGGAACCTATTATACAGAGTGAAGTAAGCCAGAAAGAAAAACACCAATACAGTATACTAATGCATATATATGGAATTTAGAAAGATGGAAACAATAACCCTGTGTACGAGACAGCAAAAGAGACACCGGTGTATAGATCAGTCTTATGGACTCTGTGGGAGAGGGAGAGGGTGGGGAGATTTGGGAAAATAGCATTGAAACATGTATAATATCATGTATGAAACGAGTCGCCAGTCCAGGTTCAATGCACGGTACTGGATGCTTGGGGCTGGTGGACTGGGACGACCCAGAGGGAGGGGAGGGGAGGGAGGAGGGTGGAGGGTTCAGGATGGGGAACGCGGGTTTACCTGTGGCGGATTCATTTCGATATTTGGCAAAACTAATACAATATTGTAAAGTTTAAAAATAAAATAAAATTTAAAAAATTAAATTAAAAAAAAAATAGCGTGTGTCATTTCCAGACATACATTTTAGGAATCTGGTGTGATTGATCACATTTTTTTTTTCCCCATGTGAACCCATGTTATCCAAAGTGTTTTGTAAAACACTAGGTTTTTTAGATTAATGCTATTTAAAGGATGGTATAGAGTTAAGTTTCAAGTCAACATGTGATGGACATGTAAATTGAGGAAGAAATAATTCTTTCTTTTTTTTAAGCCATTGAGACTTTGAAGTTATTGAATATTGCACCATAATAACTTATCCTGACTACCATAAGTAGTATGGTATTTATTCATTAATTTATTCAGAATTAATAAAGTAATACGCATAATATTTTAGACCAAAGGTAGAGCATTTAAGTATGTCCTTTACAACAATTACTACCATTTATTCAGTGCCAGGCACTTATATACATTATATCTAACCTTCAGAACAACCTTGCATAGTATAAAAACTCCATTTCATAAAAGAAAAAAGCAATGCTTGGAATGGTTAGTGTTTTGTCTAACATCATCCTGCTAGGAAGCTGTAGAATTAGAATTCAAACTTGGTGTATTTCTTCTCATTTTTATCATTTTTTTTTCTGGCCTTTGTAAGTTTATTGCATTTTTATTAGTTACATCATTTTGTGATTTTTTTTTTTTTACAACATTTGCTTGTGAACTTTGAATTTATTCCCTACAACAAAACTTCTATTTCTTAAGTTTCTTGCAAGATAAACAGAAATAAACTGACTTAAAGGCACAGTAGCTGGCCATTCAAGTCCCTGCTTGTTCCCCACACAAAAGTTCATGGACTGAGATACTTTTACATTTTTCTTGGCTGAAATAACTGAGAGCAGTTAAGAGTTGTATGCCTATAAAAGGAAAATGAATGGTTTCAAAGTTGGGGTGGGATGTGTCAGATTAGAATGAATTAGGGTAGACTGGGTTTCCCCTTGTGGCTCAGGTGGTAAAGAACCTGCTTGCAATGCAGGAGATCACAGTTCCATCCCTGGGTTGGGAGGATCCCCTAAAGAAGGGAATGGCCACCCGCTCCAGTATTCTTACCTGAAGAATTCCACGGATAGAGGCACCTGGCAGATAAAAGTTCATAGGGACACAAACAGTCAGACATGACAGAACGACTAACACATCAAACAATTTAGTGATTCTGTCTCTCCTTCTTAAACATCTTTATTGAGATACAACTCACATGTCTTTTAATTCAATCATTTAAAATGTACAATTCAGTGGGGTGGGGGGGGGTACACATGAGGCACCAACATGAAGTTAGCAGGTACTGTGATTTGTCAATACATTTTTTTTTTTTTTTTTTTTAAGCAGGGAAGTCTGAGGTAGAGACCTAGAAGTTACAATTCCAAAGGCCGTTACTATGTGTGGCTCCTCAGTGAGTGGACAGTCAGGATGACAGGTATTCTAGAGGCATTCTAGAGCACATAACAATGGCTTATTTAGGATTCTTGAGGCTGTAGGTATCTGGATATCTCAAGTTAAATTGACTTACGTAGCAAGAAAATGAATTGCCCATGAAACAAGAACTGAAAGACAGTTTTCTAGATTTCTTTCTTCTTCTTTTTTTTTTTTTGGTAATGATTTAACACTCATCTCCTTTGTGCTTCATCATCCTCATTTGTGTTTCTGCCCTCAGAGTGATTTTATCATGGTTACAAAGTACTGTAGTCGTTAGAGGTAACATTAAAATATATAGAAAACCATTCAAGTCTATCTGTGACCTTTCATTCATGCATGCTCAGTCACTCAGTGTTGTCCAACTCTTTGCAACCTTGTGGACTGTACCCTGCCAGACTCCTCTGTCCATGGAATTCTCCAGGAAAGAATACTGGAGTGGGTTGCCATTCCCTTCTCCAGGGGATTTTCCTGACCCAGGGATGAAACTTGTATTTGCTGTGCCGCCTGAATTGGCAGGTATATTCTTTACCACTGAAGCTCATGGGAAGCCATCTGTAACCTTAGATATGTTCTAAAATCTCACTGAATAGGAACAGGACACATGGCCACCCTTTACATTAACTGGGGAATTGTTTCACTCTGATTGGTTCAGTTCATTCAGCATTTACCTCTGTGTTGGAGATGGAGTAAATATCTCTTGAGAAATGAAGGGGAGAGGTGATTATTTGAACAAAGTTAAAAGACTGTTAGCCAGTATAAAAATGGGAATAAATATTGGGCAATCAACAGATGTTTTCGCTATTGTCAGAAGTAGACAAGAACCAAAAAAAAAAAAAAAAGTCAGCAAGAAGGCAAGAGAAGTAAAAAGAAAATGATAAATGATGAGTATAATAGTCTATTGGAGAAGATTACTCTCAAATAAGAGCCAGAAGAAAGAATCATTTTAACTTATATTGAAAAAAGAAGTTTCGTCTCCCCCTATTTTCCTGTTTTCTTTTTTCCCCTCTTGAAAACCTATGGCAAGATAAGATATTGAGAGGAAACATGGTTTGCAGGAGGAATGAGAGATATCAAACCAAAGAAAAAGTAAGTAATATTATTTAAGTTTCACTACGAAGAGAGAAGTAAGGTGGTAGCTAGAAAAGTTCTCAGTCTTTCTCAGTTTTCTGATAACAAAAGTAATACATACACCTTTAAAATTCAAAGATTCCTAAAATATATGTTGTACAAAGTGATATTCTCCCAAATTACAACACAAAAATACAACTATTGAGCTATATCAATTCCTCTTATTGTGATTATGTGTATGCTTATTCATATAAATATAACCACAATCTTTGGCAACCAACTTATTTCTTATTATATATGTTGATAACATTTTAAATTGGTACAGATGGATTCCTCTAGCTCACTTTGATAAATGAATTATGTACTTTCATTTGCTATAGCATTCATTATAAATAAAAATTTAGCTTTTACCATTTATAATATATTCAATGAAATAATCTTGTACTTATGAATAGGGCAAGTTTTCTGGAAATTAGTTTCTAGATGTAGAATTATTATTCAGAAATAACTTTTACCATTTTTAAATATACAGTCAAATATTTCTTGCTGAATATGTGTTAGGTAGTTAGAATAGGAAAAAGGAATCCAGAATGGCTGTGGCTAAAAGACAAGGAAAGGGAAAACCCTCAAAAATAGAACAAAGGAAGGTCCAAACACCAGAGTGAGGACCTCAGGTAAAATAAAAAGCACTCCTGGCTAACCCAATTTGCATAAGGCAGGGCCAAGGGAGGAGGGGAAAAAAAAAAAAACATATAAAAAGAGGACCCAAAATTGGGCTGGGGGACTCTCTTCTCTTCGTGTCTTTTGGGTCAGCCTTCCCTCACACCTCGAGGATTCATTTTTCTTTGCTTTCTAAATAAAACTGAGCTGTAACAGGGAGCTGCAACACTAGTCCATCCAAGGACTGTAACACTGGTCAGTCTGTTGTTTCAGATTTTTGTTGCGATGAGACAGAACTAAGGAAATTACAAATTTCCCCTACATCTATGGTGCTGTTTCTTGGATTTAATCTGCCTGAAACAACCTCAGTGTGGCCCCCACAAGGAGGAAACCAAGCACAGCAGGAGCCCAAATCAGTGAAAGCTCCTGTGGTGGAAGCTGAACATGAAGAAAATCCAGCACAGGGAAAGTGACAAGAAGCCCAGCATGCTGGAAACTGAAACAGTGAAAAACAAACTCAGCAGAAAACTCACGCAGCTCAGTCTCAGATTCCAGAAGACCTTCGGTTAAGGTAGGAGGGTATCACTCCTATGCCTGGAAGGACGTAAGCCTAACAAAATTTTAATTTCTTTACAATCTCTCATTTCTTGTTTCCTCAAACCCCTCGAGAATAGGCTAGTGGCAGTGGGTGCAATTGAGGGACTCTGGAGAGGCTACTCCCCAGTGTGTCCTGAAGACCCTACTATCCTCTGCTCTAGTAGCTGTTACCCAAGCGGGTGGATGTTCTTCTGTCCTTAATCTTCTTTGTGCTAAGAATCAGGTCAATGAAAACTGTGAGCACAGGTCAGGTATTTAGCAGATTTTCTGGCAGGTTATGAAGGGGATTCCTTGGCACGTTTTTCCACTGCCTTTTCCTTCTGTCCTTCAGCTCCTCTCTCCTGAGATTTGAGCCTGGCCAAAACACATGGTGCGTGGCTTCAGGATCTAATGCAGCTCAGGCTCTGATGTCTCATTGCAAAAATTCAGTGAGACACAGAGATAGGTAAGAAGAGGATTTGTTCAGATTCAGAGAGAAGCACACTCCACAGGGTGTGGGCCATCACAGAGGGCAAGTGCAGTGGCCATGGAAGGTAGTGTGGCTAGTTTTCTCCAGTTGGGTGAGTTCATATGCTAATGAGTGGGAGGATCATCCCAACCATTGGGGAACCACCCACTCCTCTGTCTTTTGACAGTGACTTAGAACTGTCCTGCCACCTCTGGGTGTGTCATTAAGCTTGCAGATTGGGGATCAAGGTTTAGTGAATTTGACTTGTCATCTTGGACCCATGATTTGACTTTAATCAGTTTATGCTTTGCCCTTGGGCTATGTCATTCTTTCAAAAGTTGTGCCCTGCCCCCTTCCCTCCTTTTTCATGCTCTTTCCTGAGCCCCATCCAGACCCACAGTGTTGCCTCTACAATCTTCTGGAGGACAACCAGAAAATAGCTGGTCCACGGGAGGGAAACACTGTATAATATTCAATCTCTCTAGATATTCAGGCCTTCATCTTCCATGTTTCCTACAACATGCCCAACAACAGCATCTCTCAGTGGACCCACTAGGGTGGATGACAAGCACACAATGCCTGCTAGAAGTTCATCTGTTGATAGCATCCCTTCAAAGGCAATTGAGCTTCTGGGGATAATGTTTGCCACTTTGGGAGTTAGCCCTGCAGGCTGTTAGGGCCCAAACTTTTACCACCCTTCTCCTAAAGTTAGAAACATACCTCTGGATCAAATCTCCACTCCACTTTATAGAATATCTGGTCTGTTGCCTCATATCAATTTGTTCTGAAGCAACTTACTAACTCCTAAAACCAGGACCCTGCCCCCTTGTAGTCAACCATTAATCCACCCCACTTATTAAGATACTCTTAATGTCCCTAACAGAGCCAGATTACCCACTCCTTTGTCATCACTTCTGTTCTTACCTAAAGTGGGACTATGACAATGAAATGTTTACCATTGGAGACACCCTAACCTGCTCTTATGCAGGAAATCTAGGAAATCACTAGATTTCCACAATGGGAGGAAATCAGTGACTTACATTCCCTTAGAGCAGTAAGAGGCTTATGGCTTATGGCTGTTCACCAGGTTCCCAGTCTCAGGGCACAGACTTGGATGGCTTTACATCATGATATCTCTTCCCATCTGTGGTGAACAAACTGGCAATGAGGTAAAATTACAACCCCTTAATCCTACTCAGCACTGATTATGCTGGAGACCTTGGGGATGCCCAACTCCAGTCTGGGGGTCCCAGGAGGTCATCCTGCCTCCACCTGCCTAGGGATCTTGTCTTCGAAAGGTTGTCATGTCTCAACCTGCTTGGGGATTCGCCAGTCCACGGGTCCCAGGAGGGCAACATGCCTCGACCTTCCCAGGGACCCAATTCTTGGGAGGCCGACATGCCTTGACCTGCCCATGGATTCGATCTCCAGGAGGCTGTCATGCCTCAGCTTGCCTGGGGATCTGCACCCTGACCCAGGGATGCCAGGCTCTCAGGTTGCAATAGTACTGGGTAGGATAAGTTTCAGAAAGACTCACCCCTAAGGAAGTCCACCCATGGAAATTGAAGAAGGCCTATTAGTTTTTTTCTTTTTTCTTTTCTTCCCTGTCATCACTGTCTTTCATATGGGAAATAACCCATCCACTTCCTGACAGATGCCCTTGAGATGTATCCTTGATAACTAGAAGCTGTTTGATCCTCTAACTCTAAGGAGAAGTTGCTTAAAATTCTTTTGTGCCATTGTGCGATATCCTCTGGGGGACAAGGAAAAGTGGCCTCAGGATGGGAGTTTAAATCACAGTACCATCCTGCAGCTATACTTATTCTGCAAAAGACAAGGGAAATGGACAGAGATCCCCTATGTCCAAATTTTCTTCTGACTAAGAGGTATGAAGGAACTCTGTCTTAAGTATAGAGTTGTTGCATGCCCTAAAAGTGAGCCTACTAGACAAATAGTGTTAGGCACAGACAACCAAGAGAAGAAACCCTCCTTTGAAGGTTCACCTCCCACAGCTCCTGAGTTGCCTGGCGCTCCTTCCTTGTATCCAAACGTGCCCCCATATCTGGGAACACCCCTTCCACAAAAACCAACTTGAATATGTCCCTTAGTCGAAACTGGGGGAGAATTCACACCAATCCGGGTCCATAAGCCCTTCTCCCTCTTAGAAGACAGATCAAACAAGACCTGGGGAGGTATAAAGATAACACAGACAAATATCTAGATACATTCCAACACATTACCTTGGCCTTTGACTTGACATGGAAGGACACAATGGCCATATTTAGCCAAAATTTATCTGACCCTGAGCATACTAGGGTCTTAAAGGAAGCCCGAATGTATGCTACAGGGCTTCACATGTCAAGTGATAAAAACCCAGTAGGGGAAACTGCAGTCTCATCCTCAGATCCTAATTGGAATTACATTGACCATGAGCATATCTGGGAAAGGGATCATTTTCTGATCTGTATGAACGCAAGGCTGAAAGCAACCCAGCAAAAAGTAATCAGCTATTCCTGGGTCCCAGCAATAACTCATGAGCCCAATGAGAACCCCATTGCCTTTCTGGAAACCCTCCAAAAGTTTACCAGTTTGGACTTAGACTCTTACGAGGTGCAGGTGATTTTAAAGGACAATTCCTGTCCCAATGTGCATCCGACATCAAGATAGTTACAACAGTTGCAGCAGTGGGACCCTACTGCCTCTTTAGATGAGATGGTCCAGATAGCCACCAATACCTTTTATAACAGAAAACAGGAGAGGGAAGCCAAGGCCCAGGAAAGGGAGAAAAGGAAAAAGACAAGGCATGCCCAGATGCTGGCCACCCTCCAGGGAAGTCCTATGGAAAACCCAGAGTCCTTGAAGGATAAGGCATGAGGGAAATGCCTAATCTGTAGACAGGCAGGGCATTGGGCCAAAGAGTGTCCAAACTGTGACAAGTCTCCTAAAACAGCTTGCTACAAGGGCTGCACTCTTCCCTGGGAACTCAAGAGCCTCAAGGTCAAGCACCAAGCTTCCCATCATGATGGTTCAACAGGACTGAAGTGGCCCAGTCCAGCCAGTCCACCTATCACAGATAATCATCATGGGGCTGGAGCGAAAGGTGCAACTGGATGAAGCAGGTAAATTCGAAAATTTCCTGGTTGACACAGGAGCTACCTACTCTGTCCTAACCTTCTACTCCGGAATCTTGTCCTCCCAAACCTGTACCATTTTGTGTGCTACAGGAAAAATAATTATTAAAAGATTCACCTGAGCACTTCTTTGTTGCTGGATTGGACAAATATTTTCCTACCAGTTTTTGGTGGTCGCTGAGGGTCCTATATACTCACTAAACTGGGGACCACCCTTGTTGTGGGAAGCTTTTCAGCCCCCAGAGTTCTACAGCTTTTGGTTACTACTGAAGAACCCATTACACCCTCTCCAAAGAGAGGAACCAAAAACTATGAGAGGACAAAATTAACCCCCAGGTGTGGGACCAAGGGTCTCTTGGATGAGCCCACTAAGCTGAACTGGTCATCATTGCCCTCCGAGATCCCACGTGGTTTCCTAGCCGGAAACAATACCCCCTCAAAAGAGAATCTCAGGAAGGACTACAGCCTCTAATAAATAACTTCCTTGCCTGTGGGCTATTGGTCCCCACCAATCCGCCATGTAAAGAAAAGGACTGTTCCTGGTGAATGGTTCAAGATCTTCAGATCATAAATGAAGCTGCAGTCCCCCTCCATCCCACAGTACCCAATCGCTATGTGAGCTTGGAGGAAATCCCACCCAGTGCCAAGTGGTTTACAGTCTTGAACCTCAAAGATGCATTATTTTTCATACTACTGGCTAATGAATCCCAATACAATTTTGCCTTCGAGTGGGAAGCTCCAGGAGAAAAACACCAACAGATGACTTGGACATTATTACCTTAGGGGTTCAGAGATAGCCCTCACCTGTTTGGGCAGACTCTTAGAAAGGATCTCCCAGATGTGGACCTGGAACCTAATGGGAAAATATTGCAATATATAGATGACCTACTAATCTGCTCTCCAGATGAGCAAAATGCCCAACAACATGCAATTCAGGTTCTAAACTTTTTGGCAGAGAGGTGATATAAAGGCTCCTGTGCGAAGGACCTATGGTCAAGACAAAGGTCACTTATCTGGGATTTCAGATTACCCACGGGTCCAGGAGGCTGTCCTCTGATCAGGTACAAGGAATCTTTCATTTGCCCTCCCCCACAACTCAAAAACAATTGCAAGCTTGCCTGGGGCTAATTGGGTATTGTAGAATTTGGATACCCAGTTATGGTCTAATTGTCAAGCCCTTATATGAAAACTTGAAGGGACAGGATGATTCAATCCCACTTAAGTGGGGAACTCCTCAAAAAAAGGTAGAGGCTACAATAAAACAAGCCTTAACTCAAGCAACTGCCTTGAGGTTGCCAGACCCAGAAAAACATTCCAACTTGATGTCCACAAAAGAGAAGGAAAAACCTTGGGAGTGTTAACTCAAAGGTTGGGACCTTAGCCCAGCCTATAGCTTACTTATCCAAGAGGCTCAGCCCCAGCGGATAGGCTCAATCCTCCCTGCCTTCACAATCTTGCAGCTATTGTAATCCTGATAACAGATTCTTTAAAACTCTCATTTGGGGGCAATCTAACGATTTTTCCAAGCCACTGAAAGGGCAACCCACTCCAGCATTCTTGCCTGGAATGGAGGAGCCTAGCCGACTACAGTCCATAGGTCACAAAGAGTCGGATATGACTGAATTTCATTTTCACTTTCAAGTGAAACAACTCCTAAATGGGAGAGGCCATTTATGGATGTCTGATCAATCCATATCCTCAGATATCAAGTAGTGCTGATGGAAAATCCAGGCCTGACTATATCCCCTTGTGAGGTTCTTAACTGAGCCAACCTACTCTCTACTCCTGAGGGCTCTCTCCCCTTTCACTCTTGCCTAGAAACCTTGGACCACTGGACAAAATCCCAAGAGGGATTGTCAGAAGATTCTCTGAACAATCCTGAGGAAATCTGGTACACCAATGAAAGCAGCTTTGTCTTAGATGGACAAAGAAGAGCCAGGTATGCAGAAGTCCCCAATTTTGAGACTATAGAGGCTAAACCTTTGCCACCAGGTACTTCAGCCGGATTAGCTGAGCTCATAGCCCTGACTCAAGCTTTAGAGCTGGGAAAAGGAAAAAGAGTAGCCATTTACACTGAGTCCAAGTATGCCTTTCTGGTACTATATGCACATGCTGTGATTTGGATAGAAAGAGGCCACTTGACCACTCCAGTGTCCCCAATCAATTATGGTGACCAAATTCTTAGGCTCTTGGAGGCAGTCCATCTGTCCACTAAGTTTTCACTCTCCCACTGAAAAGGACACCAAAAAGGGAACACGGAAGTGGCAGGAGGGAACCAAGCAGCTGATCAGGCAGCTAAGAGAGTAGCATTATAGAACAATGACCTAATAGGGATTGCATCTTAGGTCCATAGACTAATTTGTCAGAAATTCCTTCATATACTGAAGGTGAGACTCTTAAAGCTAAGAGGGAGGGCTTTCAAGATCATATGGGGTGGTTCTAAAAGGAGGGACTCCTTTTTCTGCCTGGGAACCTCCAATGGAAGTTGGTTAACTCCTTACATGCCACCACTCATTTAGGGGAAAAGGCCCTCCAAAGATTACTAGAAAGATCCTTCAGAGGAACAGACCTCCAAATGACCATAAGGCAAGTGGTCTCTTGTCCCACTTGCCAATTAAACAACCCCCAAGGAGCTCAAAGGCCCCAACTGGCCCAGCCTGTCCAAAGACGTGGGACCTACCCAGGAGAGGAGACTCCATTGTGACTGGGGACCTCAGTCTTCAGGAAAAGTAGAAAGAGCCAACCAATTCTTAAAAACAGGGATTAAAAAATAACCGAGGAGACCTCCCTGGGATGGAAGGAGGCTTTACCAATAGCTTTCCTCCACACCTGTATTGCCCTAAGGAACAGGTTGGTTTTAGTCCTTATGAGATGCTATATAGGAGACCTTTTGTTTATGTCAATGACCTCTTCTTAGATCCAGAGGCTCAGATCTTCTGGTCTTATACCATGGCCATTGGGCAATTCCAACAGGATATACACTTGTGGGGTTGTCAACCAGGACACAAAGGATTCTAAAGAGTCACTACTATATATATATATGCTCCAGGGACTCAAGTCCTAATTAAAGTCTGGAAAGATGGGTCCCCAAAGGCTCAACTCCAGCCCACATGGAAAGGCCCCTACCCTGTAATATTTTATACCCCCACAGCAGTCAAAGTACCAGGACATGACTCCTGGATTCACTTCTCAAGAGTCAAGCCATGAAAGAAAACAGAAGAGAATACTCAATACACCTGTGAGCCCCTGGGAGATCTCAGATGCCTATTCAGGAATTCAAATGAGTGTCATTCTAAGCAACACCCCCAAAATTAATTTTCTGGGGATAAGAATTCTCATGATAGCTCTAAAGAACCAACATAGCTTGGTAGAGGTTTTACTCCAAAACAGACAGTAGATAGATCTCCTGATCCCTGAACAAGAAGGGACTTGAGCCATCTTGAATGAGACATGTTGTTTCTAGGAAAATACATTCAGCTAAGTTAAAGAAAGCCTCACAGTCCTCAAGAAAAATGTTCAGACCCTACCAGATCTCAAAGAATGAGCTGGAGAGTTCTAGGGGTGGCTACAATCTCTCTTTGGGGATCCTGCTGGAGATGGGAAATTTGGAGTTGGCTAATGCCCCTATTGGAGAAGGAAATGACAACCCACTCCAGTATTCTTGCCTGGAAAATCCCATGGATGGGGACGCCTGTTAGGCTACAGTCCATGGGGTCACAAAGAGTCAGACACAACTGAGTGACTTCACTTTCACTTTTAATGCCCCTATACTAGTCTGTGTCATCACCATATTGATGCTGCTTGTGATTTCTCCTAGTATTATCAATTGTCTAACCCATTTTTCTCTGCCCAGGTTAACAAGCTACTATACACAGTGCCAGTTCAACAAGGATATATAAAACTACAACCGGCCACAGAAAATATTACTCACTCTTAGATGGACACTGCTATAAGGACTTTGAGGCCTGAGACTAGCAAGAGGGGAGGCCCAATGCCCCTCGCTGTCCCAGTTAAGCAGGAAGTAGCCAGAGAGACCTCAACACCCCTATTCCCAAAGAATTTGGCCTCCTATCTCTTGAGGGGGGAAATGTTAGGTAGTTAGAATAGGAAAAAGGAGTCCAGAATGGCAGTGGCTAAAAGACAAGGAAGGGAAATGTCTGAAAAAAAAAAAAAAATAGGACAAAGGAAGGTCCAAGGACCAGAGTGAGGACCTCAGGTAAAACAAACAGCATTCCTGGCTAGTCCAATTTACATAAGGCAGGCCCAGGGGGAGGAGAAAAAACATATAAAAGGAGGAGCCAAAATTGGGCTGGAGGATTCTCTTCTCTTCACGTCTTTTGGGTCAGCATTCCATCATGCCTTGAGGATATTTTTCCTTTGCTTTCTAAATAAAACTGAGATGCAACATGGAGCTGTAACACTAGTCCTTCTGAGGGCTATAACGCTGGTCTGTCCATCACTTCAAATTTTTGTTGCGACAAGACAGAACCGAGGAAATTACAAACTCCCCAGACATGTGGATATGACTTGAACATCTTTCAGTGTAAAGAAGTGATTCCTACTTTGTTCCTGTATAAAATCATTCCTAATATCACCAGAAAGGATGTCTCTCTTACATGAAACTTATATTTCATAATAATACATTCTTGACTCAGCACTATAAGAAAATTTGGTTGAATAGGCCTAGTTCATCATTCTTTGTTCCCTTCAACAATTATTATACTAAAGACAATATAAACATTCATTTAATAGACTTCAATAAGTTAATGAGTAAAAATTAATGGAAACAAAATTATAGTGAAAAAAGACAAATTTGGGGGGAAGAGTAAATAGTATAGCTTTATCCTAATTTGATCAAAGATGTTAAAAATCATTCAATGTGTAATTCTATAGGTATAATATTTAAAAGTTTACATTTAAAATTTTATTCAAAGTGCTGAATCTGCCACAAAACTCATGTTATAAAAATAACCAAAAATGTCCTAGTTTATTTAAGAAGCAGCACTGATCTTTTGATTCTAATATAGTTAAATATGGCTTAAATAAATTAGGCCATAATTAGACACAAAAATGATCTTTTACATAAAATGTATATGGATGTTAAGCACTTGAAATATGAAGTATGTGTTAAAAATTGCTTCCAGAAAATATGTTCCACTTAAAGCTGACATTCTCCCTTGATTTCTGTGACTATGGGTTTGATTACAACATGTCTTGATGAAGCTAATGAAAGGTTTAATAAAATCAACTCAGCTGAAATATGCAATCCAGAAAAATGATGTTTGTTTTCTATTCTTAGACCAGGTTGACCAATGTCTGCTTTTCTCAGACTAGGATGAGATCAGTGTAGACTATTCAAAAAGCTTCACAATGAAGCTTTTTGTTTTATGCTAATAAATATACATCTTATAGATAAAGAGGAATTTATAAAAGAGGAACTTTTTATCATTCCATAAACATTTAATTGTCACAGTGAAATCAAAGTCAGCTTTGTTCAATTCCCTTAGAGAAACCTTGTCATTGAGCCAAAGGTCCAGTTGAAACAGCAAAGTGCAGTTGCCTCTTCATTCAATTACACCATTTAAACAAATGTATATAAACAAAACTGATAATGCAGTTATCCAGAAAGCATATAGAATATACAGGCAATCTTTATATTTCACATGTTTTTTGCATATTACTTTGATTAAAGTAACGAGTAGAGACAAAAGGAAAATGTGTATGTACACAGCTCAATCTAATACAACTTTAAATTGTTTGACTGTTCAATCTAGGCTATTTGCATCCACCTGTACCTCTTCAAGAGATGGCAAGAGTGAACGTCGACATTCTAGGAATCAGCGAACTAAAATGGACTGGAATGTGTGAATTTAACTCAGATGACCATTATATCTACTACTGTGGGCAGGAATCCCTCAGAAGAAATGGAGTAGCCATCACTGTCAACAAAAGAGTTTGAAATGCAATACTTGGATGCAATCTCAAAAATGACAAAATGATCTCTGTTCGTTTCCAAGGCAAACCATTCAATATCACAGTAATCTAAGTCTATGCCCCAACCAGTAATGCTGAAGAAGATGAAGTTGAACGGTTCTATGAAGACCTACAAGACCTTTTAGAACTAACACCCAAAAAAGATGTTCATTTCATTATAGGGGACTGGAATGCAAAAATAGGAAGTCAAGAAACACCTGGAGTAACAAGCAAATTTGGCCTTGGAATATGGAATGAAGCAGGACAAAGACTAATAGAGTTTTGCCAAGAAAATGCACTGGTCATAGCAAACACCCTCTTCCAACAACACAAGAGAAGACTCTACACATGGACATCACCAGATGGTCAACACTGAAATCAGATTGATTATATTATTTGCAGCCAAAGATGGAGAAGCTCTATACAGTCAATGAAAACAAGACCAGGAGCTGATGGTGGCTAAGATCATGAACTCTTTATTGCCAAATTCAGATTTAATTGAAGAAAGTAGGGAAAACCACAACACCACTCAAGTATGACCTAAATAAAATCCCTTATGATTATACAGTGGAAGTGAGAAATAGATTTAAGGGACTAGATCTGATAGATAGAGTGCCTGATGAACTATGTATGGAGGTTCGTGACATTGTGCAGGAGATAGGGATCAAGACCATCCCCATGGAAAAGTAATGCAAAAAAGCAAAATGGCTGTCTGGGGAGGCCTTACAAATAGCTGTGAAAAGAAGAGAAGAGAAAAACAAAGGAGAAACGGAAAAATATAAACATCTGAATGCAGAGTTCCAAAGAATAGGAAGAAGAGAAAAGAAAGCCTTCCTCAGTGATCAGTGCAAAGAAATAGAGGAAAACAACAGAATAGGAAATACTAGAGATCTCTTCAAGAAAATTAGAGATACCAAGGGAACATCTCATGCAAAGATGGGCTCAATAAAGGACAGAAATGGAATGGACCTAACAGAAGCAGAAGATATTAAGAAGAGATGGCAAGAATATACAGAAGAACTGTACAAAAAAGATCTTCATGACCCAGATAATCATGATGGTGTGATCACTCACCTACAGCCAGACATCCTGGAATGTGAAGTCAAGTGGGCCTTAGAAAGCATCACTATGAACAAAGCTAGTGAAGGTGATGGAATTCCAGTTGAGCTATTTCAAATCCTGAAAGATGATGCGGTGAAAGTGCTGCACACAATATGCCAGCAAAGTTGGAAAACTCAGCAGTGGCCACAGGACTGGAAAAAGGCAGTTTTCATTCCAATCCCAAAGAAAGGCAATGCCAAAGAATGCTGAAACTACCACACAATTGCACTCATCTCACATGCTAGTAAAATGTGTGCTAAAAATTCTCCAAGCCAGGCTTCAGCAATATGTGAACCGTGAACTTCCAGTTGTTCAAGCTGGTTTTAGAAAAGGCAGAGGAACCAGAGACCAAATTGCCAACGTACGCTGGATCATCAAAAAAGCAAGAGAGTTCGAGAAAAACATCTATTTCTGCTTTATTGACTATGCCAAAGCCTTTGACTGTGTGGATCACAATAAAATGTAGAAAATTCTGAAAGAGATGGGAATACCAGACCACCTGACCTGCCTCTTGAGAAATTTGTATGCAGGTCAGGAAGCAACAGTTAGAACTGGACATGGAACAACAGACTGGTTCCAAATAGGAAAAGGAGATCGTCAAGGCTGTATATTGTCACCCTGCATATATAACTTATATGCAGAGTACATCATGAGAAATGCTGGGCTGGAAGAAGCACAAGCTGGAATCAGGATTGCCAGGAGAAATGTCAATAACCTCAGATATGCAGATGACACCACCCTTATGGCAGAAAGTGAAGAAGAACTAAAAAGCCTCTTGACGAAGGTTAAAAAGGAGAGTGAAGAAGTTGGCTTAAAGCTCAACATTCAGAAAATGAAGATCGGGGCATCTGGTCCCATCACTTCATGGGAAATAGATGGGGAAACAGTGAAAACAGTGTCAGATTTTATTTTGGGGGGGCTCCAAAATCACTGCAGATGGTGATTGCAGCCATTAAATTAAAAGACGCTTACTCCTTGTTTCTTTAGGTATGCCTGTATTGCTATGAACTTTCCTTAAAAAACTGGAAATAGAACTGCCTTATGATCCAGCAATCCCACTGCTGGGCATACACACTGAGGAAACCAGAAGGGAAAGAGACACGTGTACCCCAATGTTCATCGCAGCACTGTTTATAATAGCCAGGACATGGAAGCAACCTAGATGCCCATCAGCAGATGAATGGATAAGAAAGCTGTGGTACATATACACAATGGAGTATTACTCAGCCATTAAAAAGAATACATTTGAATCAGTTCTAATGAGATGGATGAAACTGGAACCTATTATACAGAGTGAAGTAAGCCAGAAAGAAAAACACCAATACAGTATACTAACACATATATATGGAATTTAGAAAGATGGTAACAATAACCCTGTTTACGAAACAGCAAAAGAGACACCGATGTATAGATCAGTCTTATGGACTCTGTGGGAGAGGGAGAGGGTGGGGAGATTTGGGAAAATAGCATTGAAACATGTATAATATCATGTATGAAACGAGGCGCCAGTTCAGGTTCGATGCACGGTACTGGATGCTTGGGGCTGGTGCACTGGGACGACCCAGAGGGAGGGTGGGGGAGGGGGAGGAGGGAGGAGGGTTCAGGATGGGGAACGCGGGTATACCTGTGGCGGATTCATTTCGATATTTGGCAAAACTAATACAATATTGTAAAGTTTAAAAATAAATAAAATTAAAAAAAATAAATAATAAAGTCAGAGACCTAAAAAAAAAAAAAAAAGACGCTTATTCCTTGGAAGAAAAGTTATGACCAACCTAGATAGCATATTCAAAAGCAGAGACATTACTTTGCCAACAAAGGTCCGTGTAGTCAAGCCTATGGTTTTTCCAGTGGTCATGTATGGATGTGAGAGTTGGACTGTGAAGAAAGCTGAGCACCAAAGAATTGATGCTTTTGAACTGTGGTGTTGGAGAAGACACTTGAGAGTCCCTTGGACTGCAAGGTGATCCAACCAGTCCATTCTAAAGGAGATCAGCCTTGGGATTTCTTTGGAGGGAATGATGCTGAAGCTGAAACTCCAGTGCTTTGGCCACCTCATGCGAAGAGTTGACTCATTGGAAAAGACTCTGATGCTGGGAGGGATTGGGGGCAAGAGGAGAAGGGGACGACAGAGGATGAGATGGCTGGATGGCATCACTGACTCGATGGACGTAAGTCTGAGTGAACTCCGGGAGTTGGTGATGGACAGGCAGGCCTGGCGTTCTTTGATTCATGGGGTCGCAAAGAGTCAGACAAGACTGACCGACTGAACTGATCTGAACTGAACTGTATCTTCTTCTTACGTATGTGTTGCTTTTTATTCTTGTCCAAGCCAGCCTTTATTACTTGGATTTCTCTAATGCTGTTTCTTTCTTTCTTTCTTTTTTTTCCTGTTCTTTAATTATTGAAATTAAAGCCACTAATCTGCAATTAATATGATCATTTATCCTTGTACAATCCATTCACTGTAGCTAGGCTATGACAAACTTGTTTTGAACTACACACTCACTTCTGTAATTTGGTCTACAGAGCAAAAAATTGTTCTACAAAGAAACATTCAAATACTATTGTTGAAAATGGGGAAGTTAATGTTATGTCAAAACTACAAGTGCCAACATCATAATCTGAGAAATACTATAATATTTATTTCCCAGGCTTATAAATTTTATTCTTTTCTGAAATTCTTACATTAAAAAGGCATATAGTTAATATAGTGAATAACGAGAAGTTCATCAAATATGGAACTCTCTCTATATATATATTCACATAGTTTTTTTTTTTTTTTAATTCACATATTTGTAAATGAATTGGCTATGAATTACATCATAAAGTTATCCATAACATTCCTTTCTGGTATCTTTTTAGAGAGCACTTTTGATCCTTAGATTAAAAAGAGAGAGGGAAAAAAAAAAAAAGACTAATTGGAATTTGAATGGCACTTGTTTGGGCTTCCCTGATGAGAAGGTAACAGACAGGAAGGCCAGGGTCTTCAAATGAAGGAAATAGGCTGCAAATGTCAGACATATTTTAATCTCTCTCTTAAGCAGCAGTAGGAAACAAACTACTAGTGTTATATTTTTTCCCCTTCTCTATACAAATTTAAAAACAGGTTTCTGTTAAAATGTGTGTTGCCATGACAACACCTGATTCCACCTAAACTTAACTTTTCTCAAACCTTGAGCTAACCAATGTGGTTTTCTTATGGAAATGTTTGTCTTAAGCTATCTCAATGAACTATGTATTTACCCTAGACTCTGTCTTCAAGTAGACTCTGCCTAAGACTCAGAACCAACTTGACAAACCAGTATGTCTTACTCATGCAAATGTTCTCTTAAGCTATGTTAATGAGACTGTATTTGCTTGGAAACCTTCCTTTCTTCAAGATTCATGTCAATCATTTTATGGCCTGGGACAACTCTCCTTGTGCCAGTGTTATCTCAAAATGCATGTTGTGCATGAGGGGCCTCGTGCCAGTCTCTGAGTTTTGAGACATTTCCTTTCTCTAATTAGCAGACTGCTAGTAGCTATATAACATCCAGCTTAAGACTAGCAGGGGGCACTCTTTCTGCCCCCTTCTGATGTCTATGTCAGAAGCTTTCTCTATTTATTTTATACTTTAATAAAACTTTATCACATAAAAGCTCTGAGCTATCAAGCTTTTTCATTGGCCTGAAATGAATTCTTCTCCTCCAGAGGCCAAGAATCCCAACGTCTTTCATGGCTCAGCAACAGCCTTTCACTGGTGACTGAGCTGGTAAAGAATCTGCCTGCAATGTGGTATACCTAGGTTCCATCCCTGGTTTGGGAAGATCCTCTGGAGAAGGGAAAGGCTACCCACTCCAGTATTATGCCCTAGAGAATTCCATGGACTGTATAGTCCATGGGGTCACAAAGAGTCAGACATGACTGAGTGACTTTCACTTTCACTGATATTTCAACTATATTTACTACCTTTAATTAGATATTGTCTTCCTAACACACACACACACACACACAAATTTTTGATCAAGATACACTTTTGAATATTATTTAATCAATTATTTATAGGAAGCTTTTTCTCTTTCTTAGTAGAATATTAAATTATTACAAAGGACTTTCTCTTTTTTCTCTCTATTTAGTACTTATAATTACACTGAGGGGATGCAAATGATATTTTTACACACAGATTTTGAAAAGTCATATCTAGGATACTTACAAATGTGGTTGAAAAGGTAAACTAAATAAAGCATGAACCGTTGATTCAGCAGTCAAATTGCTCATAAAAAGTTATGAAATACCAAGTCTTTTTAAAATTTTAATTTCAATTATCAAATAACACAATAGAAAAGCACTGGAAGACCATGTCACAAGCTTTACTTATTGAAAGTAATTCAAAGTCCATTTTGAGAACTTAATGATTTGCTTCAATTTTGAACCATTTCATTAAAAATAGCATTAATTTTGTAGCTAATAATAAATAACACTATTAAAATTGCTTTAAATTTTCCTCCAAACTACCACCACATTTTTAAAATGTATAGTGTATGTGCTCAGTGGTTCAGTTATGTCTGACTCTGCCACCCTTTGGACTGTAGCATGCCAGGCTTCTCCGTTCATGGGATTTTCAGGCAAGAACACTGGAGTGGGTTGCCACTTTCTTCTCCCAAGCAAATAATTACACCTTGACATATAAATGAGAAAATCTGATGTTGCTGAGAAATATTTAGTGTATGGGAAGTTAAAAGCTCCCATAAAGAAAGTTAATTTTCTGAAAGATATATAAACACACACACACACACAATTTGTGCAGGTTTTTTAAGCTAGTGTGAAAATTTAATATCTATACTTTTAATATAATTCTGTTTAGAATATGTTGAGCCAGTCCATTTCTAACCCAAAATCTCCTAACAAGACATAGTGCCCTGAAGGTGGGTGTTGCCATAGAAAAAAATGATACTTTGCCAACAAATTTTTACCACAATACCTTTTTCAATATTTAGAAGAGTAGCAGTAGCTTAATAGGATTGGTGATAGCATAATGGCCACTTGGTAGTACATATATAGCAAAGGCTGCTTTTTATCTACACTCTGGTTTTACTTTCTCTAGAATACTCATCCTTTTCACCTCTCTGTCTTTTCTGCCTAAATAACATCAGTTAAGTGGGGAAACTCAGAGATATTCTTGAAAGAAAGAGAATATTTCAACTAAGAATGGGGGATGATTACTCCAGGGTCACTCCAGATTAAGGAGAAGATATCTAAAATTTGGATATCATAACTAATGGAAAATAGCACCCCTTTTCTTTTCTAAAATTTTTGGTGATACATTACTGATGTTATCTTCTGAGTAGGAGATGTATCGTGATTTATATCCATGGACATTTTCAGCAATGGAATTATAAAGTGAAGATTATTTGTTGCTATTTTAGAACACATATTCAAAGTTAACTTTTGGGAAAAAGTTGTCTCAAGTATTTTAAAATTCATTTTAGGTTAATTAGTAATAAAATCCTTCTTACAGTTTTATGACCAAGGTTTTGCATGCAGTGAAGTGAAAGTTGCTCAGTCATGTTCAACTCTTTGTGACCTCTGGACTATACAGTCCATGGAATTCTCCAGGCCAGAATACTGGAGTGGATAGCCTTTCCCTTCTCCAGGGGATCTTACCAACCCAGGGATTGAACCCAGGTCTCCTGCATTGTAGGCAGATTCTTCACCAGCTGAGCCACAAGGGAAGCCCAGGTTTTGCATAAACAGATAATTATTTCCCAAACACCTCACGGTGCTTTGAGAACATATTATTCAGCATAACCTGATGTAACAAAGAGACCCTAAATATCAGCGGTTTTATTAGAATATATGTCTATTTCTCACCAGGCCATATGTTCTACAGAAGTTGTCAGCTAGGCTCAATTCATTGCAGTCTTTCTGAAACCCAGGCCAATGGAGACTTGCCCTTGACATAAGCTCTATGATCACTATAGCAGAAAGAAGGGAGAGTGTCTAACTACTCACTGGCGATTGTTGAAGAAGTTTATGTGTTGTTTCTGCTATCATTCCACATTACTTCCAAGAGACAGAGAAGAACACTCCTGCCATCTTTCCAGAACAGACACCAGGAAATATGTTTTACAGCATTAGTGACTACTTGTAGTGATAAGATAGGTCACAACTTGGAAGAAAGAAAATGGTGGGAACCAATAATGAGAATTATCTTCCCTCTCAATTTAATGAAGCTAAATTTTGAGCTCTCCAAAACTTATGACTCCTCTTAGAAAAAGAAAAGGAAAATACCTATAATATGTATTCTGAAATTCCAAATACCACATTTCCACTTAAAATGTTTTCCCTTTCCTCTACCTCTTATGTCACATTTGCCAATGTGAGTAATTTCCTTTCCCAAAATTGCTTTTATCCAAGAGCAATTAATTTGTGTTTATTGTAAAACAACTGCAGTGGGCTAAATATTCTCTCCAGAGGATATGTATTATAGTAATGACAAGTGTTGTCTTTTGGGTTAGACTTTCGGAATTATGTCTCCTGCCTTGCTACTTACTTGCTGTGTGAATTTGAGCAAGCTGCTAGACCTTTCTATGCTTCAGTATTCTTTTCCGTAAAATGAGCGAGAAAACTTTCTGCAATTTTAAGCATTTGAAGTATTTGACACAGTTCACAGTATGCCTTCCATTAATGTTAGCCTTGTTGAGCTACACAACTATATTATTCAGACATCTGTTTTCATCTGATACCTTTATTAGATTGAGATTAGATCAGATCAGATCAGTCACTCAGTCGTGTCCGACTCTTTGCAACCCCATGAATTGCAGCACGCCAGGCCTCCCTGTCCAACACCAACTCCCGGAGTTCACTCAGACTCATGTCCATCGAGTCAGCGATGCCATCCAGCCATCTCATCCTCTGTCGTCCCCTTCTCCTCCTGCCCCCAGTCCCTCCCAGACTCAGAGTCTTTTCCAGTGAGTCAACTCTTTGCAAAACTGTTATAATCTGTTTCTAGATGTATTAAATTCAATATTTACCTAGCAACATAATGCTCATTTTCCCAATTAGCTCATGAAATGTTAAAAAGACACATTTTGTATTTCTTTTGTAACCTGCATAAAATGATTATTTTATAAATTTAATAGATAGAACATTTTTATGGCTGGCTCAGCAGTAAATCTGCCTGCCAACACAGGAGATTCAGGAAGTGTGGATTTGATTCCTGGATTAGGAAGATTCCCTAGAGAAAGAAATGGCAACACACTCCAGTATTATTTTATAGGGGCATGTATCCTCAATAATTGAATATGATACCTCATTAATTAATTGAGTGAATATAAATAAGAAAAAATATGCAAGATTAGCACATTTAATTAAGGTATGTTACAAGGAATATTTTTCATATGAAGGAAGAACTACCTTAATTTTGAATAATTAACTGAAATAATTCCAAAATTTGCAAGTATATTTTAGTTAAAAAGTAACTATAAATATTGAATATATTATAGATGGATTAAAGACATTTTGACATAATTGACATTTTGTGACTTTTGACAATTATAATATTTTTAGAAAACTCAAGATTATTCAATCAACAGCTTAACTTAATATTCATATATGTGTATTTCATATTTTCAAAAAATTTCTTAAATTTGTAAAGACAAAATTATATAGAGTATCAAAACCCAAATCCAAGTACTAGTCCATCTCTCAAGGGTAAATAACACTTTAGCATGTAGTTGGGGTGTAAGTTGTCCATAGAAAGAGACATTTGTGCTATTTATATATGAATAAATATGCATTTTATTGCATAATAATCAACACACACAAAAAAGGACTTCTGTACTTTCACTTGTGATTGTCATTTGTTTTGCGCTACAAATAGCTAATTTAAGTTTTCTGTGTTGAAAAACCTGAACACTGTTTAATAGTTAATTTGAAAACTAAAAATAATAAGGCATTCATTCAAATATAGATTTAAATGTATTAAATTTCAAACATTGCTGAAAATGGGCCATATATAGATTTTTTTAAATTGCAAACAGTTATATTCACAAAAGTGTAAAGATTTGTTGAGTACCTAAAATTTTAAGTAGAACAGTTGCTGTTGCCTGAAAGATATCTTTAAGTGTGATGAAATTGTTTAATTTACAAACTAAATAACAATGTGGTATATTTTTTTAAAGTAACACTGTGAGTCTCTCACAAATTTGTTATCATATATTGGCACATGAAAATAAATATATTAAATTTAAACAATATTCCCAGTGGATAGAGATTTTCACTTATACATTTAATCATATATTATATAGATTTTTAATTATAATTCATTCCTTTGTTTACTTATCATCATTATTTTTATGTGTAATCATTAAAGCAGAAATAATGCTAACTTTCATTACATTAAATGCTAATCACTTTAATTTAGAAAAATCACTTATAATGTGTTATTAAAGAGTAATTAGGTACATATCTTGAAAATATCAACATAATACTGTCTCATAGAAGTGGTATAATTTATATTATTTTTAATACTTATTTTTACTCCTGTTGCAATGTAATAATGATCTTTAGGCGATTAAGAGTATAAGAAGGCAAAACTAAAGCTTAAAAAACAAACAAACAAACCAAAAAAAAAGAGAGAGAGAAGAAACCTAACTACATTTTCTAAAAAAATTTTATTACCTACAGAAAGGAAAATTATTTGTTTATAGGAGAAATTTCAAGCTTACGTGCATTAACAATTTATTAATTTTCCAGGAAAATATGGTTTAGAGGACAAAACTGTCCCATACTCCATTTAATAACTTATAATTATAGTAGTTTGCCAAATATGTGTTGCACAAACACATGAGTTGTAATGATATTGAGGAGAAAGATTAATTTTTTTTGTTTTATTTTGAAGAATGATAGAATGTTGCAGTTCAGTTAAAATGTTCTCTTTTTAAAAGTTTACTTTAACATTGCCTCTTACAGACATCTATTTCTTGTGGTTTATAAATTATTTTCTGTAGGTTTAGTAAATAAACTGTAATTTTAGTCTCTGAAAAATGGCTAGAATTTAAAAAACTTTTCAACTTTAAATGTGGATTTGAATTTCTAAACAAAGAAATATAAAACCAAAAAGTTCAATTTATTTTTCTTTCTACAGAGAACTGTCACACAATGGAGCAGTTATATTTCCCTTAGTAGTTATGAAAAATATTTATTTCATGGATATGTCAATTTGATTCTGGCATTTCATTTGCTATTTTTCTCCCTTGTTTTTTAAAAAACAAAGAGTAATTTTACAACTTAAATTTTTGGACAGAGATTTTTGCAGAGGTGTCCTGGGCACAGCAATTGATCATTATTACATCAAGCATTACATAAAAGTGGAAATTTATCAATGCAAAATAAGCCAGATTTTGCTACATGTTTATCTTGATTAATCTAATCAGTATCTTTGTCCTTGATGATTCAAAAGCACTTATGCTAGCTTCCAAGTTTGGGAATAAATATATAACCAAGACATTTCTTGCACATTTAAAGGTGGAAAATTATTTTCCATTAAAATGTAAATTGAAATGTAATTTATCCTTAGTAACACAGCTCAATATAACCTTCCATGATGATGGAAATGCATGTCTGTTGAGCACTTGAAATTTGGGTAGTACAACCAAAAAACTGATTTTTTTAATTTGATTTTAATTGACTTAAATTTTATATTGAAATAGCCACATGTGAACAGTGTCTAAGACAATACATTTTTTAGAGTGCTATTATTATTCTAGATATTCAACTATTATTTTAATGTTTTAATATTTGATCTTCACATGGAATTAGTATGGTCAATAGTTTGATCCATTTTTAATTTTTACACAATTTAATTCACCATACAAGAATGGTAGAAGGATTTAAGCAATAGATAATGTCTGAGTGAGATATTTCAGTTTGTCATTTTCTTGATGTGTCCAGACTTTTGTAACAATTAGGTGCAAGTGCTGGTCATCAGCAATATTTAAGGCATTTAGAAGTACTTCTTGTTTAGACCACTGATTCTAGTCCAGAAACAATGTAGTGATCTCCTTCATAAAGTATTCTGTGGTAAATTCTGGACTAATCATGAATTCTGGAGGGCTGATGTGTCACAATTTAGTGTTTAGGGTATGGCAAATCCACCCCAGGGGCAGATAGGATGGCAGGTTGTAGACTTTTATCCATAGCATTTAAACAACTTAAATAAGGGCAATCTTGTATTCATGAGTGTTGGGGTGCACTCAACAGTCCTACAATCCTTGCAATTGCCAGCCATGAGACTGAAGACTGAGTCAGTGACAGATACATCAGCTTTACTGGACAGAGAATCCTAGAGGCAAAAGTCTTAGAGTGACACCCCACCATGTAAGGCCAATGGCAGGCATGACACAGCAACAATCTTTGCTATATAGGGGAGGAGGAGGCTATAATACATAGGGGGCATGACAACAGAAAGCCTCCATGCTTGCTGGGATACTGTTGTAACAAGTCCCTCCCAAGCTCTTTGTGTTGGCAACTGTTAAGAAGGCTATTGTTTCCAGATGATGACCCAAATCTGGAGCCATTCTGGTCTAGTTCCGGGGCTAGAATAATTGTTGGTGGGAGTTGGACTGATCATACATGTAGTTACTGATTAAACTTTCAGCTTAGGAGAGGAAGAAAATCATGTGAATAAGGTAAGAGTGAGGCAGGGCCAGTTCTTGCAAGGGATGTACAGAGAGCAAGAGAGTAGCCATCTTATGAGACTTGATTGTACAATGACTGTAAGTCTTATTTGGGATGGCTTAGGCATATAGTGTCCCTTAGTATAGTTTAGAGCTAAAATATAGATTCACATACAGTGAAGAAATAAGGCATAATTAAAATAATGTAGTTTTGTAAATTCAGGAAAATAATAAATAAGGCAGATTCTATGGTATTAAGGATCAATTTCCACTAGAAATAATTCTACAGTGAATTGGGTGGGGCAAAATTGGAACAGAAACAGAAGACTGAGAAATAAGTCATCTCCTTTACACTTTACTATCATGACTTAGTGACTAAATAACACCAACAACAGCAAACCAAGAATTCAGAGAGACTCCAGACATTGAAGATTAATATTTTGAAATATAAGGATAAAGATTTAGTACTATAATAAAAGAGGAAAATAAGTTTGACACCTTAAAATGTTTTGGCTACTTATATTCTTTACCCACTCCAGTATTCTTGTCTGGAAAATACGATGGACAGAGGAGCCTGGTGGCTACATACAGTCAGTAGGATCACAAACAGCTGGACAGGACTGAGCGACTACACTTTTACTTTCATTCTTTACTTTCAGAAACTAAAGTTTCAGATACTAAATTGTTTCAAGTTTAGACATGTGTGCTCAGTCATGTTCCACTCTTTGTGACCCCATGGACTATAGCTTACCAGGCTCATCTGGTGCCATTTCCTACTCTAGGGATGTCCCTGACTCAGGGATGGAATCCATATCTCTTGTGTCTCCTGCATTGGCAGGCAGATTCTTTACCACTGTCTCCACCTAAGTTTCAAGTTAAGTATTTGTTATTAAAACACTTCCAGATGTATCTAAGATTCAATTTCTAAATTAGAATCACGTAAAAATGTAATAGTGCACAAAGTTCATGTAACTGTGAAGAAATAGTTTCCCATATACACTACTATTAGAAACACAATAGTACAAACATTTATCAAGGTACTTTTTTCATTATTTTTAAAAATTATTTTTCTACTTTTATTGATTATGTTCTTGACATAAAACATGCAAATTTAAGGTGTAGAAAGTGATGATTTGATATATGTATGTGTGGTGAAATGATTATCACAAGATGTTAACACCTCCAATCCCTCATATAATTATTTTTTGTCATAATAAATTTTAGGATCTACTGTCAACAATTTTCAACTATATAATACAGTATCATTAATTATAGTTACCATGCTATACATTAGATTCCTGATACCCATAACTTCTTCATCTTATATCTGGAAGTTTGTATCCTTTGACCAACTTTTCCCCTTTTCCCCCACAGCCAGCCCCTGATGAACACCATTATATTCTCTGTTTCTTTGAGTTCAACTTTTTTAGATTTCACATATGTGTGAAATATTTGTCTTTCTCTGACTTATTTCATTTAGCATAGTATCCTCAAGATTCATCCATGTAGGTAAGTAGGATGTCACTCTTTCTTATGACTGGGTAATAGTCTATTATATACCATGGTTTCTTTATCCTTTCATTCCCCAATGGAGAGTTAGATTGTTTCCATTTCTTGGCTGTTGTAAATATGCTACAATGAATTGGAGAAGATGCAAATATATTTTCCATATAATGATTTTATTTCATTTGAAAAATACCCAGAAATTGATTTTTTTTTGAGGAACCTCCATAATCTTACATAGTGGTTGAAACAATTTGCAACCTCACCATCAGTGCAGAACTGTAGCAGCAATGAGGTGAGCCTGGGGACTCTGTTTGAGAAAGTGTACTGTAACCTTAAGGCCCTGGAAATCACTTGGGGCTGCAGGAGCTGGTGGTGCCTTCTGAGTTGGGCTGGCTCCTGGGATGTCTTGGCCACTGAAGTGGACAGGGGAATGCTGAGCGTGTAGATGTGGGTTCATAGGAGTCCCCCAACTCCCAGAACCTGCTACGGTCTGTGTTCATGGGATCCTGAAAGAAGACACTTGGGGTCTCTGGCAGACCCCACACCAAGTCAGGGGCCTGAGTTCCCGGGAACCCTCAGAAATGACCTAGACAGAGAGCAAGTTGGGTTTCTAAGTTTCAGTCAAGTGCTTATTACTTCTCCTCCCAGGGAGCAAGTATCTCTTTCCCTGCAGGCTGCCTGGGCCTAGGGGAGGGATGAAGGCATTTGTGTGAATCTGTTTGTCCCACTACCCTCAGAGTCTTATTTCTATGCTTTATCCAGATTCTGTAATCACCTGTAATCCTTGGCTCTTGTGAAGGTATTTTTCTGCACGGAGAATAGTTCAAATTGAGGTTGGTGGAGGGGTATAAGCAAGTTGAAATTCCTATACCACCATTTTGCTGATGTCCTGGGCAAGCCCTAAGTGTTGAAAGCTAGATTGATTATTGTTGTATTAACATTATGAAGACTTATTTAAAAATTGAAAATTGGTTATCATTGGAAATATGTTCTGCAAAATTTCTTATTTTTAAGATTATTTAGCTATTTCCCAGGCGACACTTGTGGTAAATAACTTGCCTGCCAGTGCAGGAGACAGAAGAAATGTGAGTTTGATTCCTGGGTCTGGAAGATCCCCTGGAAGAGGACATGGCAACACACTCCACTATTATTGTCTGGGAAATCCCATGGACAGAGGAGCCTAGTGGGCAACAGTTCATACAGTTGCACAGAATTGAACACAACTGAAGTAACTTGGCATGCACTCACACATCTACTTCCCCAAACCAGAGATCAAACCCATTTCTCCTGCACTGCAGGCAGATTCTTTACCACTGAGCCACTGGGGAAGCCCAAACAATAAACAACATGGTGGTGGATATTAGACAAATTTATGAACTTCAAAAAACTAAGTTTTGTCCAAAATTCAAGTTTCTAAGCTTTTCTCAAATTTTTGAAAATTTAATGTTGCATAGAACTGAGTGTGAGAAAAATGAACAGGGGCTTGATGATATTTAACCATTTGATTTTTAATGGAAAGGAAATATAGGGTTTGTCTGTGGGATACACATATTCCAAGTCACATATTCTAAAACTTGGATCCATAAATAAGTTTCAAGAAACTTGGAAATAATATGAAAAGTAGATGAAAATGAAGTTGTGTGTATATTTTTCTAAACCATAACTTGAGTCCTGTCCTAAAGCCACAAGTTCAAAGCCTTGTACCAAGGCCACAGAAGTGGACCCCAGAACTAAGCTCACCTCTGAAATTGACTGAGCCCCATTTTAACCATTGCCCACACTTGCCCCCCACCCCAGTCATCAATAAGAGCCTTCCTGACTTCAAATTAGGCAAAGGTGCCTACTCTGGTCAGCCACTCTATAGTACCATAACCAATCATCTACTGACAACTTTCCAGGAGTTTTCTTTGTCTTGGGACTAAAAATTGGCTACTAGCCCAGGAAAACTGTCACTCTCCCTGGTCTGTCAGGAGTTTGGCCCACTGTGCTCACAGAGCCATCATTATATCTGCTCTTTGTTCTTAATAAACTCACTCCTTCTGAAATGCTTTCTGTTTAGAAATTCTTTTCCAATCCATACTCGGACTTCCTCAACAATAAACTAAAAACAAAACAAAACAAGCAATCTCAGAAGTTTTTTGGTGAAAAAACTAGGTACCACAGCTTTAGGCCATACCATGGGTTAACACTTCAGCATGCCTTGGTGGTAAAGATGAGTATGAACTCTTCAAATTAATATGGTCAAATTGTTATAAGAATTGCTTTTATAATAACTTTTGATGGTTATGCATTTTTCAGAGGTCAAAAAAATATTTTCCTGGTAATATTATGGCTGTAAATTCACCAGGTATGAGATATTCAGTCAGGGAAATAGAAAAAGAACTACTATGTATTTTTTTTTACATAGATATATTTTCATGTGACTGAAATACTCAAAATTCTTGAAATTTGATGTAATGCTGAAAATTCTCCAAGCCAGCCTTCAACGGTAGGCGAACTGTGAAATTTCAGATGTTCCAGCTGGACTTAGAAGAGGCAGAGGAACCAGAGATCAAATTGCCAACATCCGCTGGATCAAGGAAAAACCTAGAAAATTCCAGAAAAACGTTTACTTCTGTTTTATTGATTACACTAAAGCCTTTGTGTAGGTCACAACAAACTGTGGAAATTGTTCAAGAGATGGGAATACCAGACCACCTAACCTGCCTTCTGAGAAATCTGTATGCAGGTCAAGAAGCAACAGTTAGAACTGGACATGGAACAACAGACTGGTTCCAAACTGGGATAGGAGTATGTCAAGGCTGTATATTGTCACCCCGCTTATTTAACTTATATGAAGAATATATCATGCAAAATGCTGGGCTAGAGGAAGCACAAGCTGGAATCAAGATTGCTTGGAGAAATAGAAATAACCTCAGATATGCAGATGACACCACCCTTATGGCAGAAAGTGAAGAACTAAAGAGCCTCTTGATGAAATGAAAGAGGAGAGTGAAAAGGCTGATTAAAACTCAGCATTCAAAAATGAAGACCATAGCATCTTGTCCTATCACTTCATGGCAAATAGATAGGGAAATAATGGAAATAGTGACAGACTTATTTTTTGGGGCTCCAAAATCACTGCAGATGGTGACTTAAGCCATGAAATTAAAAGACACTTGCTCCTTGGGAGAAAAGCTATGACCAACCAAGGCAGCATATTAAAAAGCAGAGACAGTACTTTGCCAACAAAGGTCCGTCTAGTCAAAGCTATGGTTTTTCCAGTAGTCATGTATGGATGTTACAGTTGGACCATAAAGAAAGTTGAGCACTGAAGAACTGACGCTTTTGAACTGTGATGTTGGAGAAGAGTCTTGAGAGTCCCTTGAACTGCAAGGAGATAAAACCAGTCCATCCTAAAGGAAATCAGTCCTGAATATTCATTGGAAGGACTGATGCTGAAGTTGAAATTCCAGTACTTTAGCCACTTGATGTGAAGAACTAACCTATTTGAAAAAAAATCTAATGCTGGGAAAGATTGAAGGCAGGAGGAGACAGGGCTGACAGAGGATAAGATGGTTGGATGGCACCACCAACTCAATGGACATGAGTTTGAACAAGCTCTGGGAGTTGGTGATGGACAGGGAAGATTGAAGTGCTGCAGTCCATGGGGACACAAACAGCTGGACACAGCTGAGCAACTGAACTGTATTAGCAGATCTGTTGTGTTCAGTCACCAAATCATGTTCAACTCTTTGAAACCCCATGGACTGCAGAAAGTTAGGCTTCTCCATCCTTCACTATCTCCAAGAGTTTCCTCAAATTCATGCCCATTGAATCAATGATGTATTCTAACCATCTCATCTTCTGCCATCCTCTTCTCCTTTTGACTTCAATGTTTTGCATGAGTGTCTTTTCCAATGAGTTGGCTCTTCACATATGGTAACAAAAGTCAGAGCTTCAGTTTCAATATCAGTCCTTCCAATGAATATTCTGGATTGGTGTCCTTTAGAATTGATTGGTTTGACCTCCCTGCACTCCAAGAGACTCTCAAGAGTCTTCTCCATCACCACAGTTTGAACGCATCAATTCTAGAACCCTTAGGCTTCTTTTTGGTCCCATTCTCACATGCATACATGACAATTGGAAAAAACATAGCTTTGACTATATGGACTTTTGTCAGCAAAGTGATGTCTTTGCATTTTAATACACTGTTTAAATTTGCCCTAGCTTTTCTTCCAAGGAAAAAGTGGCAGTCTTGATTCCAGGTTGTGATTCATCCCATTCAGCATTTAGTATGATGCACTCTGCATATAAATTAAATGATGATATACAGTCTTGTCATACTCCTTTTCTAATTTTGAACCAGTCAGTTGTCCCATGTCCAGTTCTAATTGTTGCTCTTGACCTGCATACTGGTTTCTAAGCAGACAGGTATAGTGCTCTGATATTCCCATCTTTTTAAGAATTTTCTACAATTTGTTGTGATCTACACAGTCAAAGGCAAACATTTACTTGTTCCTGGAAAGGACTGAGAATATATTGAATATTCTATTATATAAAAATATGCATTATGTATTGTGGCATCTACAGTTGGAGATTTTATTTTCAAACACTTCAGAAAAGTTATATAACTGACTAAAATTCTGTTAAGAAAATATAGAAATTAACGCAGTTAATATAACTCACTTTATATATGGAACTTGAATATCCACAGATTTTCATCTCTGCTTGGTCCTGGAACCAATACCTTTAGATACTGAGAGATGACTATGTGTCAAATTGGCAACTGATATATAATTCACTGAGTGTATGAAAATCTTCTATAGCATTACATATTCTATCTAACAAGTATCCACTTGAAGTTGTAATGCTCATGGGGTTCACACTTCTGCTGACTGTAGCAGCATTTTGGTAAAGTTGGAGGGGATGAAAGAATAGAGATGATTAAGAGAACACGAAGAAAACATGAGACAGAATTTTTGGAGCATTTGAGTGAGTTTGAAGCTTTAGGGTTGGTATGATACTAGTTGTTAGTTGGTACTAAGAGTCAGTTCAGTTCAGTTCAGTCACTCAGTTGTGTCCGACTTTTATGACCCCATGAATTGCAGCACATCTGGCCTCCCTGTCCATCACCAACTCCCGGAGTTCACTCAGACTCACGACCATCGAGTCAGTGATGCCATCCAGCCATCTCATCCTCTGTCGTCCCCTTCTCCTCCTGCCCCCAGTCCCTCCCAGACTCAGAGTCTTTTCCAATGAGTCAACTCTTTGCATGAGGTGGCCAAAGTACTGGAGTTTCAGCTTTAGCATAATTCCTTCCAAAGAAATCCCAGGGCTGACCTCCTTCAGAATGGACTAGTTGAATCTCCTTGCAGTCCAAGGGACTCTCAAGAGTCTTCTCCAACACCACAGTTCAAAAACATCAATTCTTCAGCACTCAGCCTTCTTCATAGTCCAACTCTCACATCCATACATGACCACAGGAAAAACCACAGCCTTGACTAGATGGACCTTTGTTGGCAAAGAATATGCTATCTAGGTTGGACGTAACTTTCCTTACAACGAGTAAACGTCTTTTAATTTCATGGCTGCAGTCACCATCTGCAGTGATTTTAGAGCCCCCCAAAATAAAGTCTGACACTGTTTCCACTGTTTCCCTATTTCCCATGAAGTGATGGGACCGAATGCCATGATCTTTGTTTTCTGAATGTTGAGCTTTAAGCCAACTTTTTCACTCTCCTCTTTTACTTTCATCAAGAGGCTTTTTAGTTCCTCTTCATTTTCTGCCATAAGGGTGGTGTCATCTGCATATCTGAGGTTATTGATATTTCTCCCTGCAATCTTGATTCCAGCTTGTGCTTCTTCCAGTCCAGCGTTTCTCATGATGTACTCTGTATATAAGTTAAATAAGCAGGGTGACAATATACAGCCTTGACATACTCCTTTTCCTATTTGGAACCAGTCTGTTGTTCCATGTCCAGTTCTAACTGTTGCTTCCTGACCTGTATACAGGTTTCTCAATAGACAGGTCAGGTGGTCTGGTATTCCAAGGTAATTATATTGTAAAAACACATTTAATTGCTTATGGAACAATTTAGGTTAAATTTTATATATTTATTTTTTGGCCTGGGATTCTTTAAAAGTAATTCTGATCTGGAACTGAACTGCCCAGGATCTAACCCTTTAGAAAACATAATCACCATGAAGAGAGCTTTCATTACTCTTGTCAAGGCACTAATGTATCCACAAGTATGTATCCACAAGGCACTAATGTATCCAGGATCTTCTGGAAGTAAAACTTATCAAGGTGTGTTTGAATGTTGAAGTCAAATTGGGGTAGTTTTTAAATGCAGTTATTTTCATATATCCTGAAATTTTCTTGTGTTAGAGTAACAACTACTAAGTATTCTTACAGTTTTAGTATCTTCAAACAATCAATGTGTATGCCTTATTTCTATAACAGCTCAATGTGGATGTTTTGGGTCAGATGCTTGGCCTGTGACTGAGTTCAAAGCATTGGTTCTTTCTGTTTTACAATTTTTTCATCCACTGTGATCTTGCGATTTTCTTCTCTACCCAGCTGACAAAGTGGAAGGCAGTGGAGAAGGACACCTGCTTCTTAGAAAATCGAACCTGGCAGAAACACATCACTTCCATCCATGTTCCATTAAGAATTAGTTATATTGTCCTATCACATTGAAAGGGAGACTCAGATACATTGTCTTGATTTTATGGAGTTTCCAACAACAAATGCCCATCCTGACAAGGTCGACAATTAGTTGAGAGTATTTCTACATATCCAACGCAGACCATTTGCAGCTTCTACATTTATGAGATTTTTTTTTTAATTTTATTTTTAAACTTTACAATATTGTATTAGTTTTGCCAAATATCGAAATGAATCCGCCACAGGTATACCCGCATTTCCCATCCTAAACCCTCCTCCCTCCTCCCTCCCCTACCCTCCCTCTGGGTCGTCCCAGTGCACCAGCCCCAAGCATCCAGTACCGTGCATTGAATCTGGACTGGTGACTCGTTTCATACATGATATTATACATGTTTCAATGCTATTTTCCCAAATCTCCCCACCCTCTCCTTCTCCCACAGAGTCCATAAGACTGATCTAAACATCGGTGTCTCTTTTGCTGTCTCATACACAGGGTTATTGTTACCATCTTTCTAAATTCCATATATATGCATTAGTATACTGTATTGGTGTTTTACTTTCTGGCTTACTTCACTCTGTATAATAGGTTCCAGTTTCATCCATCTCATTAGAACTGATTCAAATGTATTCTTTTTAATGGCTGAGTAATACTCCATTGTGTATATGTACCACAGCTTTCTTATCCATTCATCTGCTGATGGGCATCTAGGTTGCTTCCATGTCCTGGCTATTATAAACAGTGCTGCGATGAACATTGGGGTACACGTGTCTCTTTCCCTTCTGGTTTCCTCAGTGTGTATGCCCAGCAGTGGGATTGCTGGATCATAAGGCAGTTCTATTTCCAGTTTTTTAAGGAATCTCCACACTGTTCTCCATAGTGGCTGTACTAGTTTGCATTCCCACCAACAGTGCAAGAGAGTGCCCTTCTCTCCACACCCTCTCCAGCATTTATTGCTTGTAGACTTATGGATTGCAGCCATTCTGACTGGCGTGAAATGGTACCTCATAGTGGTTTTGATTTGCATTTCTCTGATAATGAGTGATGTTGAGCATCTTTTCATGTGTTTGTTAGCCATCTGTATGTCTTCTTTGGAGAAATGTCTATTTAGTTCTTTGGCCCGTTTTTTGATTGGGTCATTTATTTTTCTGGAGTTGAGCTGTAGGAGTTGCTTGTATATTTTTGAGATTAGTTGTTTGTCCATTGCTTCATTTGCTATTATTTTCTCCCATTCTGAAGGCTGCCTTTTCACCTTGCTAATAGTTTCCTTTGTTGTGCAGAAGCTTTAAAGTTTAATTAGGTCCCATTTGTTTATTTTTGCTTTTATTTCCAATATTCTGGGTCAACCACTTGTAAAAGAATGAAACTAGAACACTTTCTAACACCTTACACAAAAATAAACTCAAAACGGATTAAAGATCTAAACGTAAGACCAGAAACTATAAAACTCCTAGAGGAGAACATAGGCAAAACACTCTCCGACATACATTTATGGGATTTTTATATGAAAATTAATTGCAAATAGTTAACATTATCTATTTTAATACACCATCATGAAACAAGTATCAGGGTCCTGAAGAAATCATTTGGTTTCCTTCTTAACTGCAAACCTAGATAGTTTTGAACATATTGCACAAAATCATAGTCTTTATTCGTGGGAGGTCCATGGTGGGAGCTCTCAATGCTCCCAGAAATTCACCCAGAAGCACCACTTAAGCTTGTGCTTGTGCTCATGCTCAGTCACTTCAGTCGTGTATGACTCTCTGCAACTCCATGGACCATGGCCCACCAGTCTCCTCTGTTCATGGGATTCTCCAAGCAAGAGTACTGGAGTGTGTTGCCAGTACTTCTCCGCCATTTAAGCTCAGTTTTCTCAATTTTTCTACATGGAAATTGTATTTTATTTATTTAATTTTGCCTTTCCTGAAAGTGCTAATACATTACTCAAATGGAAATAGTTTTATTATAGAGATTAAACTTAAATAATAATTTATTGCATGTTTAGAACGTTTCAGAGCTCTCCAAGATCACCCTCATGTTTAGTGATTCACCAGATGGACTCAGACTAAGGTTTATTACAGTGAAAAGATATATAATAGGATTAACAAGAAAAAAAAAAAGGACAAAGTAGACAGTATCTGTAGAAATCTATAAACAGGACTCATTATGTTCTCTTCTTCTTATGATGGGGCAAATTAAGTATGTCTTTTCCAAAGCAATGAAAAAGTACATTAAAATCTTTGTAGCTTTCTTTCCAGGGAAGCCCCTTAGGGACTCAGCTCCTGTGGTTTTAGTGACCTGATCACATGTTCACCCTCTACCTCATCTTCAGAATTCCACATTCTGAAAAGGAAAACAAGTGGTTACCATAAATCATATTTTTACGGTCTACACAAAATGATTGATCTTTAATCAGTTAGAAAATAGATCAAGACAGCAGCCACGGTCCAACCTTGCAAGCCAGCCTTTCTAAAGATAGCAATTGCAGATCTGCTATGTTGACTCTTTTCTGCACACCCACCAAAATATTTAGTATGTTTTATATATTAAAACCCTACAATGATCCTCTTCAACTAAGATAATTCATGTAAAGCAAGAAACGTTGAGGTAAAGGGAAGTAATGCATTTTGAGTCCAAAATATATATTGGTGTCTTTACTAGATAATTTGAATATGTTGATTCAAGGAAGTGTGAATTCTTCCTATGGCCACATGACTAATAACTGGGGACCAAAAACTGAAAATTTGGATTGGATAATTTTAGACTACACTTTTGTGCCTTTTCCCAAATGCTTAGAGAATGGCATGTATCTACAGTGTCCAGTATGATAGCCAATGATCAATAATAAGTGTGGCTAGACCCAATGGATATACTATATAAGTGTGTGCATACACCAGATTTTGAAAACACAGGAAAAGAAAAAAAAATGCAGTATATCTCTTTAATAATTTTTAATAATTAAAATACTTTTAATATTGAATATACTTGGACATATTTTCGCTGCTGCTGTTGCTGCTGCCGCTAAGTCACTTCAGTCGTGTCCGACTCTGTGTGACCCCATAGACGGCAGCCCACCAGGCTCCCCCGTCCCTGGGATTCTCCAGGCAAGAACAATGGAGTGGGTTGCCATTTCCTTCTCCAATGCATGAAAGTGAAAAGTGAAAGTGAAGTCGCTCAGTCGTGTCCGACTCTTCGCGACCCCATGGACTGCAGCCTACCACGCTTCTCCATCCATGGGATTTTCCAGGCAAGAGTACTGGAGTGGAGTGCCATCGCCTTCTCTGATATTTTGGCTACATTGGTTCAAATAAACTGTGTTATTAAGTTGATTTTATCTGTCCTTATGTTTTTAATATGGCTAGTATAAAATTTAAAAAAATTTAAAATTATATGACTCATTTTATTTCTTTTAGTCAGCACTGGTCTATACATACAGGACCTATCAGGCTAGAATAATGTGTTTGATTTTTAAGGCCTAACCACTGACAGTTACAAAAGCTATGACTCACAGACCTCATGGGGGAGCTGCTGTCCTCACACCAGAGGATGCACAGCCAATGAACTGCAGTCCTTTGAGAGAGTTGTATTCAAGAATTTCCACCTGGGGACATTCATGCTATAATACATATTTGTATTAATCTAGGCTCCTCCGTTTGCAGGTCTCTTTTCTGGGAACAGAAAAGAGGACATTGCTGAAGCAGTTTTCCAGACTTTGCACCTAGACTTTTTTACCTGAGGGCTTTGTATGCAGATTCATTATTTTCCCACTCCTAACCCTTCCCTTTTCATACTTTTCATACTGTTCATGGGGTTCTTAAGGCAAGAATACTGAAGTAGTTGGCCATTCCCTTCTCCAGTGGACCACATTCTGTCAGACCTCTCCACCATGACCCACCAATCTTGGGTGGCCCCACATGGCAGGCTTAGTTTCATTGAGTTAGACAAAGCTGTGGTCCGTGTGATTAGATTGACTAGTTTTCTGTGATTATGGTTTGTGTGTCTGCCCTCTGATGTCTCTTGCAACACCTACCATCTTACTTGGGTTTCTCTTACCTTGGACGTGGGGTATCTCTTCACAGCTGCTCCAGTAAAGCACAGCCGCTGCTCCTTACCATGAACGAGGGGTATCTCCTCACATCCGCCCCTCCTGACCTTGAATGTGGAGTAGCTCCGCTCGGCCCTCCTGCACCCACGCAGCCACCACTCCTTGGATGTAGGATACTGAAAGAAGAACTCCCCAAGGCAGTAGGTGCCCAATATGCTACTGGAGATCAGTGGAGAAATAACTCCAGAAAGAATGAAGAGATGGAGCCAAAGCAAAAACAATACCCAGTTGTGGATGTGACAGGTGATAGAAGGAAGGTCCAATGCTGTAAAGAGCAATATTGCATAGGAACCTCGAATGTTAGGTCCATGAATCAAGGCAAATTGGAAGTAATCAAACAGGAGATGGCAAGAGTGAATGTCAACATTCTAGTAATCAGCAAACTAAAATGGACTGGAATGGGTGAATTTAACTCAGATGACCATTATATCTACTACTGTGGACAGGAATCCCTAGAAGAAATGGAGTAGCCATCACGGTCAACAAAAGAGTCCGAAATGCAGTACTTGGATGCAATCTCAAAAACGACAGAATGATCTCTGTTCATTTTCAAGGCAAACCATTCAATATCACAGTAATCCAAGTCTATGCTCCAACCAGTAATACTGAAGAAGCTGAAGCTGAACAGTTCTATGAAGACCTACAAGACCTTTTAGAACTAACACCCAAAAAAGATGTCCATTTCATTATAGGGGA
The DNA here is from genome assembly GCF_055505025.1 of Bos grunniens. Classification (NCBI taxonomy): domain Eukaryota; kingdom Metazoa; phylum Chordata; class Mammalia; order Artiodactyla; family Bovidae; genus Bos; species Bos grunniens. Next base: position 634,235 of record NC_141176.1, on the reverse strand, counting down.
CTAGAATGCAAAAGTAGGAAGTCAAAAAACACCTGGAGTAACAGGCAAATTTGGCCTTGGAATACAAAATGAAGCAAGGCAAAGACTAATAGAGTTTTGGCAAGAGAATGCACTGGTCATAGCAAGCACCCTCTTCCAAAAACAAAAGACTCTACACATGGGCATGACCAGATGGTCAACACTGAAAACAGATTGATTATATTCTTTGCAGCCAAAAATGGAGAAGCTCTATACAGTCAGCAAAACAAGACTGGAAGCTGATTGTGGCTCAGATCATGAACTCCTTATTGCCAAATTCAGGCCTAAATTGAAGAAAGTAGGGAAAACCATTAGACCATACAGGTATGACCTAAATTAAATTCCTTATGATCATATACTGGAAGTGAGAAATAGATTTAAGGGACTAGATCTGATAGATAGAGTGCCTGATGAACTATGGACGGAGGTTCATGACATTGTAGAGGAGACAAGGATCAAGACCATTCCCATGGAAAAGAAATGCAAAAAAGCAAAATGGTGTCTGAGGAGGCCTTACAAATAGCTGTGAAAAAGAAGAAAAGCAAAAAGTAAAGGATAAAAGGAAACATCTAAGCATCTTAATGCAGAGTTCCAAAGAATAGCAAGGAGAGATAAGAAAGCCTTCCTCAGCGATCAATGCAAAGAAACAGGTGGGGGGGGGGGGAGGGGAGAGAATGGGAAAGACTAGAGACCTCTTCAAGAAAATTAGAGATATCAAGGGACCATCTCATGCAAAGATGGGCTTGATAAAGAACAGAAATGGTATGGACCTAACAGAAGCAGAAGATATTAAGAAGAGGTAGCAAGAATACACAGAAGAACTGTACAAAAAAGATCTTCACGACCCAGATAATTGCAATGGTGTGATCACTCATCTAGATTCAAACATCCTGGAATGTGAAGTCAAGTGGGCCTTAGAAAGCATCACTACGAACAAAGCTAGTGAAGGTGATAGAATTTCAGTTGAGCTATTTCAAATACTAAAAGATGATACTGTGAAAGTGCTGCACTCAATATGCCAGCAACGTTGGAAATCTCAGCAGTGGTGACAGGACTGGAAAAGGTCAGTTTTCATTCCAAATTCCAAGGAAAGGCAATGCCAAAGAATGCTCAAACTACCACACAATTGCACTCATCTCACACACTAGTAAAGTAATGCCCAAAATTCTCCAAGCCAGGCTTCAGCAATACATGAACCGTGAACTTCCAGATGTTCAAGCTGGTTTTAGAAAAGGCAGAGGAACCAGAGATCAAATTGCCAACATCCACAGGATCATAGAAAAAGCAAGAGAGTTCCAGAAAAATATCTATTTCTGCTTTATAGAGTATTCCAAAGCCTTTGACCATGTGGATCAGAATAAACTGTGGAAAATTCTGAGAGAGATGGGAATACGAGACCACCTGACCTGCCTCTTGAGAAACCTGTATGCAGGTCAGGAACCAACAGTTATAACTGGACACGGAAAAACAGACTGTTTCCAAATAGGAAAAGTAGTACATCAAGGCTGTATATTGTCACCCTGTTTATTTAACTTCTATGCAGAGTACATCATGAGAAATGCTGGGTTAGAGGAAGCACAGGCTGGAACGAAGATTGCTGGGAGAAATATCAATACCATAGATATGCAGATGACACCACCCTTATGGCAGAAAGTGAAGAGGAACTAAAAAGCCTCTTGATGAAGGTGAAAGAGGAGAGTGAAAAAGTTGGCTTAAAACTCAACATTCAGAAAACGAAGAACATGGCATCTGGTCCCATCACTTCATGGGAAATAGATGGGGAAACAGTGGAAACAGTGTCAGACTTTATCTTTTTGGGCTCCAAAGTCACTGCAGATTCTGACTGCAGCCATGAAATTAAAAGACTCTTACTCCTTGAAAGGAAAGTTATGACATACCTAGATAGCATATTCAAAAGCAGAAACATTACTTTGCCAACAAAGGTCGGTCTAGTCAAGAAATGGTTTTTCCTGTGGTCATGTATGGATTTGAAAGTTGGAATGTGAAGAAAGCTGAGAACCAAAGAATTGATGCTTTTGAACAGTGGTGTTGGGGAAGACTCTTGAGAGTCCCTTGGACTGCTGCTGCTGCTGCTGCTAAGTCACTTCAGTCGTGTCTGACTCTGTGCGACCCCATAGACAGCAGCCCACCAGGCTCCTCTGTCCCTGGGATTCTCCAGGAAAGAACACTGGAGTGAGTTGCCATTTACTTCTCCAATGCGTGAAAGTGAAAAGTGAAAGTGAAGTCGCTCAGTCGTGTCCGACTCTTCACGACCCCATGGACTGCAGCCTACCAGGCTCCTCTGTCCATGGGATTTTCCAGGCAAGAGTACTGGAGTGGGGTGCCCTTGCACTGCGAGGAGATCCAACCAGTCCATTCTGAAGGAGATCAGTCCTGGGTGTTTTTTGGAAAGACTGATACTAAAGCTGAAACTCCAATACTTTGGCCAACTAATGTGAAGAGTTTACTTATTGGAAAATTTTCTGATGCTGGGAGGAATTGGGCGCAGGAGGAGAAGGGCATGACAGAGGATGAGATGGCTGAATGGCATCACTGACTCGATGGACATGAGTTTGTGTGAACTCCGGGAGTTGGTGATGGACAGGGAGGCCTGGCGTGCTGCAATTTATGGGGTCGCAAAGAGTCGGACATGACTGAGTGACTGGACTGAATTGAACTGAGATCATTTCACACTGTTATATATCTTGATTTCCTGCCCTGTCTCCAACACTAAAGGTACTTAAAAACAGTAGCCATACCTAATTTTCTCTCCCAACACATAAGATATGCCTTTTCCATAGAAGAGTCTCAAATGTTTGTCAAGTAAAGGAAGAAATGTACTTGTGTAAATTAATACAGGTAGTAAGTGGTAGATAAATGTTTCAAATGCTAGTTTTCTGGTATTAGGTTCAGGGATCTTCATGCTGTAATTGTTACCTATATTTTGAATTTGTGGCAGGTGCATGGTCAGTAAAGAACATATAGGGAAGCATAACTCTAAGGTCATAAAAGTTTTTCAATACCTATATACATTTTATTTTACTTTATTTTATATTATTTCTTGATTAAGAAGAATTTTTTATTCTATTTTCTATATAAATTTACATCAACCTCAGTAGGCTAAACTCAAGGTGTCAATAGAGCTGTTTCTTTCTGAAGGCTCTGTATGAAAATCTGTTTGTCTTTTGGATAAAGAAAAAATCTGTTTGTCTGTTGGAACTCTGAAGATAGGACCCAGAAAACTCTGTGGTCACAAGATTTCAGCTGTTTTTAATATATGGTAAAGTTTAAGAACATTCTAAACCATTCTAATACTTAATAAGCTTTTTGGTGGTAGCTATATCTAAGTCTGGAGTAATCTAACTACTATTCAATAGGATAGCAATTCTAGAAATCAGAGAGGGTCAAAGTATAAGTGCTTATAAAGGCTAAATGTCTGTGTATCTTTGTTATCCTTATTAATTTCAGGGACAGTAGGAAATAATTGAAACAGTTATTATCTCAAGTTGCAGCTCAGAGAGCATTTGAAGGTAAGCTTTCAAGGAGGAGGAAGATAAAAATATCATATTCCAAAAACTGCATTTTAAATCCATTTCAGAAAAAAAAAAAAAAGATTTCCTGAAGCTGATCAGTTCAGTTCAGTTCAGTCACTCAGTCGTGTCTGACTTTTGCGACCCCATGAATCGCAGCAGGCCAGGCCTCCCTGTCCATCAAGAACTCCTGGAGTTCACTCAGACTCACGACCATCGAGTCAGTGATGCCATCGAGCCATCTCATCCTCTGTCGTCCCCTTCTCCTCCTGCCCCCAATCCCTCCCAGCATCAGAGTCTTTTCCAATGAGTCAACTCTTCGCATGAGGTGGCCAGAGTACTGGACTTTCAGCTTTAGCATCATTCCTTCCAAAGAAATCCCAGGGCTGATCTCCTTCAGAATGGACTGGTTGGATCTCCTTGCAGTCCAAGGGACTCTCAAGAGTCTTCTCCAATACCAAAATTCTTCAGCGCTCAGCCTTCTTCACAGTCCAACTCTCACATCCATACATGACCACAGGAAAAACCATAGCCTTGACTAGACGAACGTCTGTTGGCAAAGTAATGTCTCTGCTTTTGAATATGCTATCTAGGTTGGTCATAACTTTCCTTCCAACGAGTAAGCGTCTTTTAATTTCATGGCTGCAGTCACCATCTGTAGTGATTTTGGAGCCCAGAAAAATAAAGTCTGACAATGTTTCCACTGTTTCCCCATCTATTTCCCATGAAGTGATGGGACTGGATGCCATGATCTTCGTTTTCTGAATCTTGAGTTTTAAGCCAACTTTTTCACTCTCCTCTTTCACTTTCATCAAGAGGCTTTTTAGTTCCTCTTCACTTTCTGCCATAAGAGTGGTGTCATTTGCATATCTGAAGTTATTGATATTTCTCCTGGCAATCTTGATTCTAGCTTGTGCTTCTTCCAGCCCAGCGTTTCTCATGATGTACTCTGCATGTAAGTTAAATAAGCATGGTGACAACATACAGCTTGACATACTTCTTTTCCTATTTGGAACCAGTCTGTTGTTCCATGTCCAGTTCTAACTGTTGTTTCCTGATCTGCATACAAATTTCTGAATTCCTGAAGCTGATAACACCTATATTATGAATTGTAGTAGTTTGATAAGTCACTTCTGTTTTTAATCCATTTCTCTTTTCCATCTAATTATTTAATCTATTTCTATGACCAATCACTAAGAATATCATTGAGTTATATTATGGATATAAAGCGCTGTATGGCACAGTTAGTGCCCTGGAAAACTGAAAATATTGAGTGGGAGATATGAATAATACTTCAAAAAGCATTTAAAGACAATATTCTGCCACATAAAATTATTTCAGAGAAATTGTTCACTTAGTAGTATAAGTGAAGTGGTTTTCACAACCTGAGCAGATCTCACAAATATTTCCAGAATTCAAAAATATATTTGAGTTTCTTGGATAGATATGCACTTTATATGTTAAGGTAAATGCTTCAAGTGAATCTAGCTGATAGAAAATATCCACCCCTCTCCCCTACTCAACTGCCATCTGTACTCTTTATTCTGCTTTTATGATACAATGTTAAGTTTTACACATCTACAATTCCATAGGAAAATGACAGGTGGAAGCTGGCCTGGCACTATCAGCCTGCTATTGGAATTAGCAGATGGCCCTGCCCTAACCCCTAGGCTGCCGGGGTCCAGCCCCGGCTGATCCAGGGTATTTGAAGGGGAGACGGCTTAGGCGACTATTTAAATATTCATCAAAGATATAAAGAGTAATAGAATGAGGATAGCTCAGTAGGAAAATTCAGTAGAGAAAAGAGGCTGAGTAGCTTGGTTTACACGGGAGACCAATAAAACTTCAAGACAAGAAGCTTGCACCACTTACGTAGGCCGCAGGCGTCCTTCCGTTCTCCTGAAGGAGAGGAGACGCTGAGGCCTCCCCGGTCGGATCTTAGAAGCCCAGGCATAATTAGTAAGCATGTTGGGTTCCACGCTCCAGATGGAGACTCAGCCAGAGTGAGAGAGAGAGAGAAATGGGGAGACCAGTCTTTCAAGGAACTGATCCCAATTCTTTATTTTCCAGAGTCTGTTTTTATACACTGAGATGTTATACAAAAGTCACGCAGGGACAGCAGTCCTGACTTTTATTAAAGTCAGGTGCTTCACACAAATGTATACAGAGGTCTTGGGGGTGTTACACCATCTTCTGGCCAGGGGGCCTGCTGACAATTTATGACCCTCTCCTTGTGACAGTGGTCAGTCAACCAGAACACTTTTTTCTCCAAGGGTGATTATTCTTAAAACAGACGCCACCCAAATAAAGTTACATTCCTATAGGGTGAGGGTGTAGTGGGTTTTAGTTAAGGAAAGAATTTACTTAGCCTAAGGTCTAACATGATTAATATCAAAGGTTAATATTTATTTCTTCTATATATTCATTAATGTGTGTAAGGGCAGGAGATGTGGAGACTTAGCAACAAACATTGGCTCAACAAATGAAAAATCCTTCACCAATACAATTTCTAATCAGCCCATTATACTAATAGTTTTCTAACTTTTCTAAGGAACCTGTTTTTAGAAGGTTTAAAGCATCTCGTGCCTCTCATGGTTGGGAGGCTGTGGGCAATAACATGTGGCCAGACAAGCCCGTCAGGCAGGCTAGAGAACCTTCAGATGAGTTTGTAGGTTGAAACAGTCCTATCACACCCAGGAATTATTATTAACTGGAGCTCTAAGTTAACTCCTTCTCTGAAAGAGGTGGTGGGGGCAGCCCCCCATAAAGTCAGAGGTGTAGGGGAGAGCACAAAGTAGTAAAGTAGGCAGGCTCTGGTTATGGGGGTAGATGCTCGAGGATTTCCAGGGGGACTCCTGAGGCTCGATCCCGCCTTTGCGTATGTCGAGCCTCCTTCCTCATGACCTTTGCCATGGGCGGAGTACCTCACGCTGGCCCCCAACACTAGGCTGTCATGTTCTCCTGTTGAATGCAACTTTGTAGAACCCTAATATCAAACAAGGCAATTTTGTGACTGTGACAGGTCAAGACAAAACACAGAAGAGCCTCATAAACATATCTCAGTAGAGGAAAGCAGTAATTATATCCAAATCATAAAATTGTTCATCCATCCTCCTTGACTGTATCTATTATGAATAGTATCATTTAGTTGTAAAGTCTAGATTATTTTCACTTAAGAAAAGGCAAATAGTTTTACTTTGGATAAATTTAAAATTTCTCTAATCACATACTCCCTATTCTGTTGTATATTTTGTTACATAAAAATCTAAAACATCCCAGTGGAATGGGTACTAGTTATCTGGAGCTGAAATATAAAGATGCCAGAGTCCTCGAACAATCTATGTCATAATCATTATTTTTGCATCAGATCATTTGGGAAACAGCTCCTTAATCAACAGGTGGAAAACCATGTCAAAATTCATAGATCTCTTTTCAGCTCGATTGAATTATGGTAGCTTGAACTGATTATTAGTTTTAAGTTCTAACACACAGCATAGCTTGTTACTTACAGATGTAGTACAGAGTATAATACAGACCTGTTCACTTCACTTTAGTTGTTCAGTCATGTCCGACTCTTTGCGACCCCGTGGACTGCAGCATGCCAGGCCTCCCTGTCCATCACCAACTCCCGGAGTCCATCCAAACTCACATCCATTGAGTCAGTAATGCCATCCAACCATCTCACCCTCTGTGGTCTGCTTCTCCACCTGCTCTCAATCTTTCCCAGCATCAGGGTCTTTTCAAATGAGTCAGCTCTGCGTATTAGGTGGCCAAAGAACTGGAGTTTCATATTCAACATCAGTCCTTCCAATGAACACCCAGGACTGATCTCCTTTAGGATAGACTGGTTGGATCCCCTTGCAGTCCAAGGGACTCTCAAGAGTCTTCTCCCATAGCACAGTTCAAAGACATCAATTCTTCAGTGCTCAGCTTTCTTTACAGTCCAACTCTCATCCATACACGACTACTGGAAATACCATAGCCTTGACTAGACAGACCTTCCTTGGCAAAATAATAGGTTAAAATATGCTTATTTCTTTAACAATCATATACTAAACTATTGCACATACAAGTGCCATTTGATTTCCTTTTTCCATTTAAATATTGTTTCCCTTGGCTATTAATTTTCTAACATCTATTTATAATGTTAATATGGACACACACATTTGTTTAAAGTCAATTTACAAATTTTATCTATTCTCTTTCAGTATTGTAAGGAAATTTCCCAATTTAGGTTCCAAGATAATTTAATCATCTGTTGTAACAAAACACAGATGCTATTTAAAACTTATAAGATTTCTAATTCGGATCATTTATTTTGCTTGGTGATTTTTCCTTAGTTAGTTGAATAAAAAAGAGATAGCAAAGGTTTGCATCATTTTAAAGTATATTGCATTTTCTTTATATAAGATTGTTTCCCTTGCTAAATTTAACTCAATTTTATATCTACCTACATGCATATATGTGCACATAAATGTATATGCACATAATGTGTGCAAGTAATTACTCACCAATGGGTAACATAATTTACAATTCCTAGGTATATTTCCATGAGTACAAATCATGTCTTTTTTTTTGTTCAATCTTATTTTGGCTATATAGATAAAATTTTTAGACAAATGAATATTACATGTGTCTTATCAGTAATGGTTATTATTTTGTCTATCTAGTTTTTCTTCATTACAGGATGGTATGCTTACTTTGGGAAGGCTATTATCAACCCTGTGCCAATAATATTTCCCTGGAATGGATTACTTATTTTAATATCTTGCTTGTTTGGCCCTGCTTATACCCTCTGGTAATAAAAGTGAAAATATATCATACTAATATATCCTGAGGGCCATAGTAATGTCCAAAATTGAAAAAAACTAATCAGAGGGAATTAAGCCAACACGCAGAAAGAAATATTAAGAAGCAGTAGAGACAAAGTTCTGGGTTGTGATGTAAATTATAGTTCTCAATATATTTAAGGTAAGGTTGTATTATTCCTATAGCTCAGTTACAGGCATTGATCTATTTTCCTCCATCCTTAAGCTATGTTGAACTGAGTTTTGATCTCAATTATTCTGTGGAGAATTGATTTATAATTCACAGACATCATCTATAATATTAAGAAGGCTCTATCATGTGAAAAGTACTTTTCTAGGCATAACAATACCTAATTTTAATGTTAAATTCATCAGTCCTATATTTGTGTGTCTGTGTTTGCATGCATATGTGCAAGTACATTTATTTTTATAGTGCAAACAGGAACACACACACACACCAAAAAAAAAAAAAAGGAGAAAAAATTTGGGGCTAAAATTAGACTTGACAAAAAAAGCTATGGGGATTTTGCTCAAACTCAACAAAATGCAGTAAGCTTGCTCACTATACTAGGTAGTATGGAGGAAGCCAATGATCAGAATGTTTTGATCATTAGAGGTCTTTGGCATTGCCTAGTAGATTATGGTACCCCAAAAACTGAAATAAAATACATGATTAAACTGCTAAAATCTCGCTTGATTTATGTATAACCTGAAAATCTCTAGATCTGATGAACTAAGATCTAACTGAAATCACTACAATAATCCCATAAGCAATTCCAGGATAAAGTTAGTTCATAATCCAAGAACACCTTGAGTTAAGGGAATGATGGTAGAGCTTAAGAAAGAATTCTACTATATAGTCAGATGCCATATGCTATATATCTCCCCAGCCTTCTACAAATAGACCTATGATTATTTACTAAGGTGACTGTGCACTGAAGAAAGGGAAACAATCAGACATTTTGGATACTGCTGGATACAATGCTTTGAACTGACAATTACAGGTGACCCCAAATTCTCTTGTGGTCCACAATTATACTAGGGATTATGGAATTTATGTTAGAAATGAAGTGTTGGCCTGAGCTCTTCTCACAATGGTCCCTGTAGGTCATGAGTCGTCTCTGTGATTGTATCCCCAGTTCAGAATGTCTAATTGGACAGAGGTATTTAGTAATTTGGGTGGCTTCCAAGGTGGCAGTAGTAGTAAATAACCTGTCTGCCAATGTGAAAATGAAAGTGGTAAAGAATCTATCTGCCAATGTAGGACATGCAAGAGAAGCTGGTTGATCCCTGGGTTGAGAAGTTCCCCTGGAGGAGGGAATGGCAATGCACTCTTCTCTGCTCAAATATTCTTGCCTGGAGAATCACATGGACAGAGGAGCCTGGTGAGATATAGTCCATAAGGTTGCAGAGTCGGATATGACTGAAGCAACTTAGCATGCATACACATTTATTAATTTGCAGAAGGCAATGACACCCCACTCCAGTACTCTTGCCTGGAAAATCCCATGGATGGAGGAACCTGGTAGGCTGCAGTCCGTGGGGTCACTAGGAGTCAGACATGACTGAGTGACTTCACTTTCACTTTTCACTTTCATGCATCGGAGAAGGAAATGGCAACTCACTCCAGTGTTCTTGCCTGGAGAATCCGAGGGATGGGGGAGCCTGGTGGGCTGCCATCTATGGGGTCGCACAGAGTCAGATATGACTGAAGTGACTTAACAGCAGCAGCACATATATACCCTAACTTAGTGGCTCAGATGGTAGAGAAACTGCCTGAAATGCAGGAGACCTGGGTTCGATACCTGGGTTGGGAAGACACCCTAGAGAAGGGAATGGCTACCCACTCCACTGATGTATCCTGGAAAATGTCATGGACAGAGAAGCCTGGCGGGCTACAGTCCATGGGGTCACAAAGAGTCAACACAACTGAGAAACTAACAGTTTCATTTTCATTCCTTAACAAATGAACTGATAAATATGATGTTAGAGTAAGCCAAATGGAACCACCAGAACTTCCTTTGAACTACAAAAAAATATTAAAACAAAATATATACCACATTACTGGAGGGACGGCAGAGACTTCTGCCACCATTGGAAGCCTGAAAGATTCAGTGATTACGATTGCTTACCACATACCCATACAATTTATAGATGAATTTTAGATAGCAATGGCAGATTATTAGAGACTTAATGGATCTTTCTTTATTAGTAGTTAAAGTTATTGTTTCTAAGTGATTTTATTGCTAGAACAAGTCAACACATGTGCAGGGATTTAATAAGTGCCAGTAGTCTGGCCAGTGTTTATTTTTTCCCCCTTATACTTGTTAAAGATCTTCAACAGCCATTTTTGTCTAACTCCTAGTGCTAGTAATATGGCTTTTATGCCTTCCCTTGGGGCTAATTCAACTCTCCATCCTTGATTGCCTCTTTATTTACAGAACACTATGTTCTTCTTTTGACTTAGTAGCAGAAATTAGCCAATATTCTACTATCCCTTATAAAATACATGTATGCCAGTAAATGGGAAATAAATTTTACAAAAATTTAGCTGTCAACTACGTTAATCTCTTGAGGTCCAGTTGTTCAAGACATATAGATATATTTCTTCAATGAACAAATTTTGCACCTGATACCATGTACTGCTAGAAAAAGAGACACATGCTTAGTCTGACATTTCAATATTGGAGGCAACATATACCCAATACCAGTGAGCATCTCTGACCCATACACCAAGCACACTAAAACTTTCCAGTTTTGAATAGCATTTAAGTTCAGTTCAGTCACACAGTCGTGTCTGACTCTTTGTGACCCCATGAAATGCAGCATGCCAGGCCTCCCTGTCCATCACCAACTCCCAGAGTCCACCCAAACCCATGTCCATCAAGTTGGTGATGCCATCCAATGATCTCATCCTCTGTCATCCCCTTCTCCTCCTGCCCTCAGTCTTTCCCAGCATCAGGGTCTTTTCAAATGAGTCAGCTCTTCATATGAAGTGGCCAAAGTATTGGAGTTTCAGCTTCAGCATCAGTCCTTCCAATGAATATTCAGGACTGATTTCCTTTAAGATCTACTGGTGGATATCCTTGCTGGCCAAGGGACTCTCAAGAGTCTTCTCCAACACCACAGATTAAAAGTATTGATTCTTTGGTGCTCAGCTTTAATAATAGTCCAACTCTCACATCCATACATGACAACTGGAAAAATCATAGCTTTGACTATATGGACTTTTGTTGACAAAGTATTGTCTCTGCTTTTTAATATGCTGTCTAGGTTGGTCATAACTTTCCTTCCAAGGAGTAAGTGTCTTTAAATTTCATGGCTGCCTTCACCATCTGCAGTGATTTTGGAGCCCAGAAAAATAAATTTAGCCACTGTTTCCCCGTTTATTTGCCATGAAGTGATGGAACCAGATGTCATTATCTTAGCTTTCTGAATGTGGAGCTTTAAGCCAAATTTTTCACTCTCCTCTTTTCCTTTAATCAAGAGGCTCTTTAGTTCTTCACTTTCTGCCATAAGGGTGGTGTCATCTGCATATATGAGTTTATTGATATTTCTCCCAGCAATCTTGATTCCAGCTTGTGCTTTCTCCAGCCCAGCATTTCTCATGATGTATTCTGCAAATAAGTTAAATAAGCAGGGTGACAATATACAGCCTTGACGTACTCCTTTTCCTATTTGGAACCAGTCTGTTGTTCCATGTCCAGTTCTAACTGTTGCTTCTTGAGCTGCATACAGGTTTCTCAATAGACAGGTCGGGTGGTCTGGTATTCCCAACTCTTTCAGAATTTTCTACAGTTTATTGTGATCCACAAAATCAAAGGCGTTGGCATAGTCAATAAAGCAGAAATAGATGTTGTTTTCTGGAACTCTCTTGCTTTTTCAATGATCCAGAGGATGTTAGCAATGTGATCTCTGCTCACTCTGCCATTTCTGAATCCAGCTTGAACATCTGGAAGTTCATAGTTCACATATTGCTGAAGCCTGGCTTGGAGAATTTTGAGCATTACTTTACTAGCATGGGAAATAGATGGGGAAATAGTGGAAACAGTGTCAGACTTTATTTTTCTGGGCTCCAAAATCACTACAGATGGTGACTGCAGCCATGAAATTAAAAGACACTTACTCCTTGGAAGAAAAGTTATGACCAACCTAGATAGCATATTCAAAAGCAGAAATATTACTTTGCCAACAAAGGTTCGTCTAGTCAAGGCTATGGTTTTTCCTGTGGTCATGTATGGATGTGAGAGTTGGACTGTGAAGAAGGCTGAGTGCTGAAGAATTAATGCTTTTGAACTGTGATGTTGGAGAAGACTCTTGAGAGTCCCTTGGACTGCAAGGAGATCCAATCAGTCCATTCTGAAGGAGATCAGCCCTGGGATTTCTTTGGAAGGAATGATGCTAAAGCTGAAACTCCAGTACTTTGGCCACCTCATGCAAAGAGTTGACTCATTGGAAAAGACTCTGATGCTGGGAGGGATTGGGGGCAAGAGGAGAAGGGGACGACAGAGGATGAGATGGCTGGATGGCATCACTGACTCTATGGACATGAGTCTGAGTGAACTCCGGGAGTTGGTGATGGACAGGGAGGCCTAGCGTGCTGCAATTCATGGGGTCACAAAGAGTCAGACACGACTGAGTGACTGATCTGATCTGATCTGATCTTGCGTGTGAGATGAGTGCAATTGTGTGATAGTTTAAGCATTTTTTTGGCATTGCCTTTCTTTGGGATTGGAATGAAAACTGACATTTACCAGTCCTGTGGCCAATGCTGAGTTTTCCAATTTCGCTGGCATATTGTGTGCAGCACTTTCACAGCATCATTTTTTAGTATTTGAAATGATCAACTGGAATTTCATCACCTCCACTAGCTTTGTTTGTAGTGATGCTTCCTAAATCCCACTTGACTTCACATTCCAGGATGTCTGGCTCTAGGTGAGTGATCACACCATCGTGATTATCCGGGTCATGAAGATGTTTTTAGTACAGTTCTTCTGTGTATTCTTGCCACCTCTTCTTAATATCGCCTGCTTCTGTTAGGTCCCTACCATTTCTTTCCTTTATTGAGCCCATCTTTGCATGAAATGTTCCCTTGGGATCTCTAATTATCTTGAAGAGATCTCTAGTCTTTCCCATTCTATTGTTTTCCTCTATTTCTTTGCATTGATTGCTGAGGAAGGCTTTCTTATCTCTCCTTGTTATTCTTTGGAACTCTGCATTCAAATAGGTATATCTTTCCTTTTCTCCTTTGCTTTTCACTTCCCTTCTTTTCACAGCTATTTTTAAGGCCTCCTCAGACAGCCATTTTGCTTTCTTGCGTTTCTTTTTCTTGGGAATGGTCTTGATTCCTGTCTCCTGTACAATGTCATGAACCTCCAACCACAGCTCATCAGGCACTCTATCAAATCTAGTCCCTTAAATCTATTTCTCACTTCCACTGTATAGTCATAAAGGATTTGATTTCAGTCATACCTCAATGGTATAATGGTTTTCTCCATTTTCTTCAGTTTGAGTCTGAATTTGCCAATAAAGAGTTCATGATCTGAGCCACAGTCATTTAGACAATATAAATTTCTGTAACATGTGCAATGTTCCATAAAAACAAAACAAAACAAAACAAAATACTATTCTACCACTGTATTATATGGTCCAGAGGAACAAATTTTGTTTGAAATGCCTTTGGTTATGCACACAAGATTGCTGTTTGGACTCAGGGGTTTCTCCTTAGAAATTCATGTTGATGTATGGCAAAACCAATACTATATTGTAAAGTAATTAGCCTCCAATTAAAATAAATTAATTTATGTTAAAAAAAAAAAGAAATTTGTAGTAATGTGATCCCTTACCCAGCTGATAGTAACTATTTGGGATTTTTTTGTTTGTTTATTTGTTTGTTTTTGAGAAACAACTCTTGCCTCCTCAGGGCCCTAGGAGAGACAGAATACTTGACCATACAGACTAAAATTACCATTTGACCTGAGCTGCCTATCATGACTTAGGTATTCTGTGATCTTTCAAACCTTAAAGGTGTATGTGTACAGCAATAGTCCATCATCAAACAGATGTGGTATATACAAGATTTGGCTTGGGTAGGTCTTAAATTTGTAAATAGTTTGCATAGCCTATGTTCCAGATGCCCATATCTCATCCTCCTACTTTGTTGCCTCTTTCTTGTCAATCTATACCTGTGATTTTGTAGAATATTCAGTTGAATATTGTGGGATAATTCTCCATGGATCTCTTATACTGCTACGTGTCTTTTGAGCAAAAGAGCTGACTCGTTTTACTCTACTTTACCTTTTGAAGGATATTTGTAAAGCATAGAGCCTTGGAAGAGAAAGATAGCATCTCCCTCTGGAGAACATGACAAGCTTAATTACAGTCCAGTATAATAAAGATGAGCTTTCTCTGGTGGCTCAGTCAGTAAAGAATCTGCCTGCAGTGCAGGAGACCTGGGTTCAGTCCCTTGGTTGGGAAGATCCCTTGGAGGAGGACATGGCACCCACTCCAGTATTCTTACCTGGAGAATTGCCATAGACAGAGGAGCCTGGCAGGCTGCAGTCCATGCAGTCACAGACAGTTGGACATAACTGAGCGACTAAGCACACTGCACACCCATAATAAAAATAATGTCAGGGCAAAAAATAGACCAACAGAATAAGAGCTTGGGTTTCCTAAACTTGTTTATTTTCTATTGTAATACAGGCTATAATATATTCAGTCAATATCTGATCCCCTTTGAATCACTTTGTGGGAATTGGATTTCAGTGAACCAGCATGATTGCTGATACTCTGGCTATTGCTACTTTTGTGACTAGTAACTCTTTATCTTTGACTCAATTCTTTATCTTTGACTGAGTACATTAATTCTTCTTTCCAGTATCCATCAAACCGTGGCAGACTAGCTTGTTAACTTGCAAACAGAGGAAACTTTCAGATTCTTCATAGGCACTGTGAGTTTTATCCATGAGAATGAAGTGATGACAGAGGCATGGCTTTCTAGAAGAAAAAGGATGACTATTTGAGCTGACATAAGGAACACAAAATTTGCATTTGGAGCTGTTAGCAAATGTTCTTTTCTAAGTGGTGAGTGACTGGAAGTGCTATTAAGAGTTCCTCAGTTCTGTACCTATTAATGCATGTTTAAAGGATGCATATGGGAAAAAGAATTGAAAAAGGCCACCCAAATGGTGATTTGATTGCTGCTCACTCTCCTTCAGGCAGGAGGAAAGAGCTATGTTTTTATGACAGCAGGAACACAAGTTCTGCAGTCCCAGATGAAGGATAAGATGACTATAGCTATTGAGTCAAGAAGTCCCCAAAAATAAAATACATGGTGCTAGGAATGAAGATGTAGAACATTAGATGGACAAAAAACATTAGAAATTTCTTTAGTTGAGCTATGTGGACAGCTTCTCACAGGAGAAATTAAACACAATGCCTTATTTATTAGAATGACATGACCCCATCATTTCTACCTGCTCTACCTTGATATTACTACTTCAAGGAAAAAGATGCTTATGGATGAGAAAGAGTTTATATTTAGAATGTTTTCAGTTATACTAGATATTGTACTATCATCTTACATGGAATCAGGCCTTTGCTGATTTATTCAGCAAATGAACCCTGGTGCACAATTTATTCCATAACAGAGACTGTTCATTTCTACACTACATACAGTACCCCCAAACAAGAGACAGCTTAAATAGTAAAACGGTTAGTTGCATGTATTGTGTTTTTACCTTAGTAGGGTCCATGGGACATTGCTGCTGCTGCTAAGTTGCTTCAGTCCTGTCCGATTCTGTGTGACCCCATAGACGGCAGCCCACCAGGCTCCGCCATCCCTGGGATTCTCCAGGCAAGAACACTGGAGCGGGTTGCCATTTCCTTCTCCAATGCATGAAAGTGAAAAGTGAAAGTGAAGTCGCTCAGTCGTGTCCGACTCTTAGCAACCCTATGGACTGCAGCCTACCAGGCTCTTCCGTCCATAGGATTTTCCAGGCAAGAGTACTGGAGTGGGGTGTCATTGCCTTCTCCCCATGGGACACTATATGGCAATAAATATAAAATATTCTATTTCTTCATCTGTGCTATGATTACACAGATGTGGACACTTGATAAATATTCATTCAGTTTTATGCTAATGATTTGGGGGCTTTTCTTATACCTATACTAAAATGTACTTTAGTAAAAAGTTATTTTAAAACAAACAGCAAAAATTAGGGAAGTATCTTTCTCTTAGGAGGAGTAAGTTCTACTGTCATTGAGATTCTGGTTTTCAGTGAGCCAACTTAATATCTAATAATAAAGCAAAATCTCTATGTAAAAGTTTAAATATTAAGAATTCATCAATTGAAAATGAATAAAACCAAACACAACAACAGCAACTTTAGTTGTGTCTTCCTTAGAAGACACTTCTCTTTCAGACACAACATTTTTATAAAAAAATGTTCACTATCTACAAACATTACAACTATATTCTGCTTCTATAGAGATGCTTAGCTTTCTTACATCATGTCTTTTAAAAAGAAACTTGTATTGTTGAAAATACTTTTTTTTTCCTTCTGAGTTTTACAAAGTGTAGCAAGTCTTCAAAACTCATACATATGACTCCTTTTCCCCTACAGTCTTCTCATATCATTTCAGTCAGAAGACAACTTCCATGGCTCTCCCTGGCACTAACTAGATTTTGTTTGATAGTATAAGTGTTTTAAATATTCCTAGTATCTTTAATAATGTTATATAAAAATTATTATGGGCACAAAGTAATCTTTGGAGCAAAGAAAATAATTCAGTGAAGTGAAGTGAAAGTTGCTGAGTCATGTCTGACTCTTTGTAATCCCATGAGCTATACAGTACATGGAATTCTCCAGGCCAGAATACTGGAGTGGGTAGCCTTTCACTTCTCCAGGGGATCTTCCCAACTCAGGGATCAAATCCTGGTCTCCCATACTGCAGGCGGATTCTTTACCAGTTGAGCCACAAGTGAAGCCCAAATAATTCAGTAAGAGTCATTCAAATAAGTCAGTTAAATTTTGAATATAAATTAGCTTAAAGTTGGCATAGGAATTTGCTCAGGAAATCAGATTTAATGAATATAAATTTTAATTGAGGATTCCCATGTTTTTTTGCTTTTTAAAACATGGTAGCATCTTATACATCTTCTAGTAGTCCCTAGATCTCTAAGAATGATTACTTTAAAGGATTAAAAATATAGAAGCGAGAAAATACTGAATATAACTGGCCAAGCATACTTAATTCTGAAGGCTCTCTGTTTTTGACTAGTGTTCAAATTTGATAGTTCTGAATTTTCTGTTTTGTGTATATGCATATATTTGAAATGATGAAGTCAATATTTGCCTTTTCAGAAGTCTTTTAAAGTGTATGTCAATTTTATTTCATCAGAATTAGCTACAGTAAAAGATTTAGTGAGGTTTCCACAATGCTACATAAATATAGAAGATTATCTAGTTCTACAGAGTTGTTGTTTTTATATATAAGAACACTTTTAGAAGGGAAAATTAATTTTTTGAAATAGAATCAAATGAGCAAAGACAATGTTTGTGTGTTTTCTCCTTACTAAGTAAGAAGAAATAGGATATTACTTCACTTTTAAATATATGAGACTCAAACAGCTTTTTAAAAATATTTCTGAAATTGTTGGAGAAAGAGACTTTATACTTAATAAATATTTTCAACTAATAAGAAAATTTTAAAGACTCTTCAGTACTTTGTATTCAAGGGTCTTATTGTGATAAATATTGAGTAATATACCTAAATAAGGTTTTCAAATCATTTTCATAATCTCATCGATCTATATAACATTTCTAGGGGGATTTTTTCACAAAGTATTAACTATTTTTCTAAGATACATAGAGTATAAAAAAGTTGATCTTTTTTTATTTGTAATTTCCCATAAACTTGCAAATTTTTTTTAATTTTATTTTTAAACTTTATAATATTTTATTGGTTCTGCCATATATCAAAATGAATCCGCCACATGCGTACATGTGTTCCCCATCCTGAACCCTCCTCCCTCCTCTCTCCCCATACCATCCCTCTGGGTCGTCCCAGTGCAACAGCCCCAAGCATCCAGTATCGTGCATCGAACCTGGACTGGCGACTCATTTCATATATGATATTATACATAAAAGTTCTGATGTTTATTGTAACAAAAGACTGCCCATAAACTCCATTTTCCTCTCTGTTGCTTCTAACAATAATAGAGATGCATTTTGGGGGGTTACTACATTTTGATTCTTTATAACTGATTGGATGGTTGTCTGTCAGTTGAGCCATTCGTTTCCTGTACTTATTTTATGTCTTGTTTAATAATACTGACTCCACCATGCACATGGAGTTGTGTGTTCAACCATATGTAAAACAAAGCAAACAAAAACTCAGAATAATTCAATCCAAGTCATGTAGACTTATAGTCATCAAATCTTTGATGTTAAAGAAAGGTTCTGAGAGAAATAGTAGAGGAAGTACAACTATATGTAGCAAAGAAAACTTCATTTAAACACGAATTAGAGAATGACCTAATCACTGTTTAACAAGCTTTGCACAATATTCACAAAATAAAATATGGCTTGAACAAAAGCAATAAAGAAAGGCAGGGCGTTCTTCATAGATTTCCCTCACAAACATATTTAAGTTTTGATAAATAACTGGAAGATTATTTTACAATGGTCCTATGACTGCAACTTGAAGGATTTACAAACAGGGTCCATCAGGAGTGGAGAGGCTAGAAGAACAATTGCAGTGGAGAGGACCCCCCTCCCCTTTTATTTTTCTCTCTCTCTCTCTGATTTGCCTTGTTAATTAGAAGAGATGAGTCCCAGATGTAAGCCTATTTGATGGGCTCAGAGCAGAGGTGAATATCTGCAGAAAACTAAGCATTGACCTAGAAACAAAAAGGAAAATTAAAACACACACACACACACACACATATGAGTTGAGGGATTTATTTTAGTTTGCCTTCTAATCAAAGCAACTTACTTACCCAGAAGCAAGGAACAAACTAGCATTTGTATAGCAGATGGCATAAGGTACAGAAATACATTTATACAGCAAAAGTATCTCCATGTTATAACTGTCCATATTCTCAGTTCCCTCTATAATAACCTTTGGAAATTGAGTTATAAAACTAAAATAAATGTCATCAAAGCCCTACCGTTCAAACAAATTACAAGGGAAATAGTCAATTAGAATATGGAAAAAAATGGATGAGCAAGTAGATTCTACCCACATGGGTAAAGGCCATAGTTGGCCCAGAATAATCTATAATACAAAATTGGTTCAATGAGGTTTATACAATGATACGTCATCAGAGAAAATTGTCTAGTTCTGCAGATAGGTTGTGTTAATATATAAAATAAAACAACTTTTCAAATAGAATACCTGTTTTAAATGCATAAATAAAATAGTTGGTGATCATGTTACAAAAGGATCCTTTACAGACCATATTATAAATGCAGATACATATTAAATATCTAATTACGAGACCAGAGTTGTAAAAATTCATATTTTTTTAAATTACAAATTTGAAAATATTTTTAAGTATCATGATTTTTAAGCTACTCCAGGTCATTTGATATACAGCCAGGTGGCACAAATTGAGTTCTACTCCCTTCCATTAATAAACCCATAGTAATTTCTTACAACTGAACAGAAAATTCCTTGTGAAGGTGTTAACCAATATGGTTATGTGGTGGTCATTATACTGCTTTACTGTGATGGTAATCTCACAACTTAAATTTCACAGATAGACTGCTGCTGCTGCTGCTGCTGCTGCTAAGTCGCTTCATCCGTGTCCGAGTCTGTGCAACCCCATAGACGGCAGCCCACCAGGCTCCTCTGTCCCTGGGATTCTCCAGGCAAGAACATTGGAGTGGGTTGCCAGTGGAAACAATGGCTGATTTTATTTTGGGGGGGGGGGTGCTCCAAAATCACTGCATATGATTGCAGCCATGAAATTAAAAGATGCTTACTTCATGGAAGGAAAATTATGACCATCCTAGACAGTATATTAAAAAGTAGAGACATTGCTTTGTCAGCAAAGGTCCATCTAGTCAAGCCTATGATTTTTCCAGTGGTCATGTATGGATGTGAGAGTTGGATTATAAGTAAATCTGAGTGCTGAAGAATTGATGCTTTTGAACTGTGGGTTGAGAGTCCCTTGGACTGCAAGGAGATCCACACAGTCTGGAAGGACTGATGCTGAAGTTGAAACTCCAATATTTTGGCCACCTGATGCAAAGAGCTGACTCATTTGAAAAGACTCTGATGCTGGGAAAGATTGAGGGCAGGAGGAGAAGGGGATGACAGAGGATGAGATGATTGGATGCTATCACTGACTCAATGGACATGGGTTTGTGCGGACTCCAGGAGTTGGTGATGGACAAGGAGGGGTGGCATACTGTGGTTCATGGGGTCGCAAAGAGTCGGATACAACTCAGCGACTGAATTGAACTGATGGGACCAGATGCCATGATCTTAGTTTTCTGAGTATTGAATTTTAAGCCAACTTTTTCATTCTCCTCTTTCACTTTCATCAAGAGGCTCTTTAGTTCTTCTTCTCTTTCTACCATAAGGGTGGTGTCATCTGTGTATCTGAGGTTATTGATATTTCCCCTGGCAATCTTGACTTCAGCTTGTGCTTCACCCAGCCAGGCATTTCACATAATGTACTCTGCATATAAGTTAAATAAGCAGGGTGACAATATACAGGCTTGATGTACTCCTTTGCCACTTTGGAACCAGTCAGTTGTTCCATCCGTGTCCAGTTCTAACTGTTGCTTCTTGACTTGCATACAGATTTCTCAAGAGGTAGGTAAGGTGGTCTGGTAGTCCCATCTCTTGAAGAATTTTTTATAGTATGCTGTGATCTACATAGTCAATTGCTTTGGCATAATGAATAAAGCAGCAGTAGATGTTTTTATGCTATTCTCTTGCTTTTTCTATGACCCAACAGATGTTGACAGTTGGATCTCTGAATCCTCTGCCTTTTTTAAATCCAGTTTGAACATTTGTAAGTTCATGATTCATGCATTGTTGAAGCATTCCTTAGAGAATTTTGGGCATACTTTGCTAGCATGTGAGATGAGTGCAATTGTGTGGCAGTTTGAACATTCTTTGGCATTGCCTTTCTTTGGGATTGAAATGAAAACAATTTTTCCAGTCCTGGAGCCACTGCGGAGTTTTCCAAATTTGCTGGCATATTGAGTGCGGCACTGGCACTGCATCCTCTTTTAGGATTTGAAATAGCTCATCTGGAATTCTATCACACTCACTAGCTTTATTCATATTGATTCTTCCTAAGTCCCGCTTGACTTCGGACTCCAGCATGTCTGGCATAGGCGAGTGATCACACCATTGTGCTTGTCTGGGTCATTAAGATATATATATATATATATATATATATATATATATATATATATATTTTGTATAGTCCTTCTGTGTATTCTTGCCACCTTCTCTTAATATCTTTGGCTTCTTTTAGATACATACCATGTCTGTCCTTTATTGTACGAAATAATCTTTGTATGAAATATTCCCTTGGTAGCTCTAATTTTCCTGAAGAGAACTCTCGTCTTTTCCATTCTATTGTTTGCCTCTATTTCTTTTTTTCTTGCTGTTTTTTGAAACTGCATACAAATGGATGTCTTTTCTTTTCTCCTTTGACTTTTGCTTTTCTTCTTTTCTCAGCTATTTTTAAGGCCTCCTCAGACAACCATTTTGCCTTTTTGCATTTCTTTTTCTTGGGGATAGTCTTCATCACTGCCTCCTATTCAATGTCACAGACCTCTGGCCATTGCTTTTCAGGAACTCTGTCTATCAGATATAACCCCTTGAGTCTATTTGTCACTTCCACTGTATAATCATAAGTGATTTGATTTAAGTTGTACCTGAATGATGTAGTGGTTTTCCCCACTTTCTTTAAGTCTGAAGATTTCAATAAGGAGTTCATTTATCTGAGCTACAGTCAACACCTGGTCTTGTTTTGGCTGACTATATAGAGCTTCTCCATTTTTAGCTGCAAAGAATAAAATCAATCTGATTTTGGTATTGGACATATGGTGATGTCCATGAGTGGAGTCGATCAGACTTAAATAATTTAACTTAGTGAATAGTGAATTCTTGACTTTTCAGTCCTTCTAAGATTGTGTTTCTTAGTTTCCTCAATCAGAAATAGATGACTAAATCAACAAATTGCCTGAACAGTTTGTTCAGGAATGTGAATCCCAAAGTACTTGCTTTTTGATACATATTATCTAGCATTTCACATTAAGTGGAGATAATTATAATCCCACAATATTTCAATGCAAAATTATTAACAGCCCTTTATAAAAAAGCAGGGAAATTAATTGAGCACAAAAATTGTCAAGATTAACAGGATCAGTTCCCAATTCTCCTTGACCTCTACTTCCCACTAGCTCAGGGAGATGAATGTCACCATGGGTTTATCAAATCAAAGAACAGTAGAAGTAGACTTGCATTTTGCCTTCAAGAAATTATTGGAAGCCCAAATTTGTGAAATGGTATCTGGAGATATATCACAGATAAGTAAGAATATCTTACTTATCACAATATAAGTAAGGTATCACAATATAAGTAAGAAATCTTACTTATATTTAGTTTTCCCTGTCTTCTCTCTGCACACCTTCTGGTGGAGCCATTATAGTAAGTACTACACTGGGGCTTGTGGCAAGACAGTAAGAATTATGATCTTTTTCCTTGCCTCACTCACTAGGTGACTGTTGACCTTAAAGTGAGGAAGGAAGGCACTTGCTTAAATGGAGAGCAAGTATTGCGCTTAGAAAAAGAACAAGAGTAAATGCTTTGAGTAAAGAATCTACCTGATAAGTCTGAGCAATAGCAGGCAGCCATACCCAACTCCACAGAGAGTAAGGAAAAGGGTAGTGACTCAGGTCCCATGGGATCACACAGGCTGATTGAGAAATTTTGATTTGCTTATTTATCATCATACTCCCACTCTACATTCTTAATATGCTGTTTACATCAGTAAACTCTCTCACCAAGTCCACTTCACTCGAAAAATGAGGAATTCTTCTAAAATAATACTCAAGATTCAATCATTTTACTTCTTCATAAGGATGATATCAGCTCAGACTGGCTACGCCTTCCTCCGTTCTAAATCACTTCAGTCATGTCCGACTCTTGCAACTGTGATACCTGTCAGGCTCCTCTGTCCAAGGGATGCTTCAGGCATGGATACCGGAGTGAGTTGCCATTTTCTTCTCCAGGGCATCTTCTCAACCCCAGGGATCAAACCCGCAGCTCTTATGTCTCCTGTACTGGCAGTTCAGTTCAGTTCAGTCACTCAGTCCTGTCCAACTCTCTGTGACCCCATGAATCGCAGCAAGCCAGGCCTCCCTGTCCATCACCAACACCCGGAGTTCACTCAGACTCACGTCCATCGAATCAGTGATGCCATCCAGCCATCTCATCCTCTGTCGTCCCCTTCTCCTTCTGCCCTGAATCCCTCCCAGCATCAGAGTCTTTTCCAATGAGTCAACTCTTCACATAAGATGACCAAAGTAATGGAGTTTCAGCTTTAGCATCATTCCTTCCAAAGAAATCCCAGGGTTGATCTCCTTTAGAATGGACTGGTTGGATCTCCTTGCAGTCCAAGGGACTCTCAAGAGTCTTCTCCAACACCACAGTTCAAAAGCATCAATTCTTCGGTGCTCAGCCTTCTTCACAGTCCAACTCTCACATCCATACATGACAACAGGAAAAACCATAGCCTTGACTAGACGACCTTTGTTGGCAAATTAATGTCTCTGCTTTTGAATATGCTATCTAGTTTGGCCATAACTTTCCTTCCAAGGAGTAAGCATCTTTTAATGCACTGGCAGGGGGGTTCTTCATCACTAGCACACCTGGGAAGATCTTAGCAAGTAATGAATTCAAATATAAATCTGCTTTCCTGATCATTCATGGACATGAGGAAAAGAACATTCTGATTTTAACTCACATAAAGATTCTCATGCACAAGGCAATAGCACCCCACTCCAGTACTCTTGCTTGAAAAATCCCATGGACAGAGGCGCCTGGTAGGCTGCAGTCTGTCCATAGGGTCACTAAGAGTCAGACACGGCTGAGTGACTTCACTTTCACGCATTGGAGAAGGAAATGGCAACCCACTACAGTGTTATTGCCTGGAGAATCCCAGGAACAGGGGAGCCTGGTGGGCTGCCATCTATGGGGTTGCACAAACATGACTGAAGCAAATTAGCAGCAGCAGCAAAGATTTTCAAATATTTGTTTTATATTTGTTATATAGAGATTATTCTTCCTGATTTTTCCCCAAGTGTAAAGAAAGTAATAATGTAATAATGTTCTATGTGATTAGGTTCCCAAAACCTCATTTACTGGTGACTCAGACAGTAAAGAATCTGCCTGCAGTGCAGGAAGAAGCACAGGTTCAATCCCTGGATCAGGAAAATCCCCTGGAGAAGAGAATAGCTATTCACTCCAGTATTCTTGCCTGGAGAATTCCATGGACAAAGGAACCTGAGGGCTACAGTCCACAGAGTTGTAGAGTCAGACATGACCGAATGACCTTCACACTCACCCCATCACTATATGATGAAAATATCACTTCAGTTCAGTCACCCAGTCGTGTCCGACTCCTTGAGACCCCCATGGACTGCAGCACTCCAGGCCTCCCTGTCCATTGCCAACTCCAGGAGTTTACCCAAACTCATATCTGTGATGGCATCCAACCATCTCATCCTCTGTTGTCCCCTTCTCCTCCCGCCTTCAATCTTTCCCAACATCAGGGTCTTTTCAAAAGAGTCAGTTCTTTGCATCAGGTGGCCAAAGTATTGAAATTCTTAACAAATCATTATTACTTGAAAAGATAAAATTTGAACTCTATTATCTTGAATGTTCTAAACATTATTTATTACATAAGATTAATCTGTACAAGTATAAGTACAAAATAGGGTTTGCCAGGTGGCATTAGTGGGAAAGAACCCGCCTACAAATGCAGGAGATATAAGAGATGCAGGTTCCATCCCTGGGTTGGGAAGATCTTCTGGAGAAGGGTATGGCAACCCACCTCAGTATTCTTACCCAGAGAACCCCATGGATAGTGGAGCCTGGCAGGTTAAAGTCAATAGAGTTGCGAAGAGTCAGACATGACTGAAGCGACTTAGCACACATGCACCCAAGTACAAAATATTCAGTAGGGGGCATATTAAGGATAACTGAGTTAGATCTGATAGATAGAGCACCTAATGAACTATGGAATGAGGTTCGTTACATTGTACAGAAGACAGAGATCAAGACCATCCCCGTGGAAAAAACATGCAAAAAAGCAAAATGGCTGTCTGGGGAGGCCTTACAAATAGCTGTGAAAAGAAGAGAAGCAAAAAGCAAAGGAGGAAAGGAAAGATATAAGCATCTGAAAGCAGAGTTCCAAAGAATAGCAAGAAGATATAAGAAAGCCTTCTTCAGTGATCAATGCAAAGAAATAGAGGAAAACAACAGAATGGGAAAGACTAGAGATCTCTTCAAGAAAATGAGAGATACCAAGGGAAAATTTCATGCAAAGATGGGCACAATAAAGGACAGAAATTGTATGGACCTAACAGAAGCAGAATATATTAAGAAGAGATGGCAAGAATACACAGAAGAACTGTACAAAAAAGATCTTCACGACCCAGATAATCATGATGGTGTGATCGCTGACCTAGAGCCAGACATCCTGGAATGTGAAGTCAAGTAAGCCTTAGGAAGCATCACTACGAACAAAGCTAGTGGAGGTGATGGAATTCCAGTTGAGCTATTTCAAATCCTGAAAGATGATGCTGTGAAAGTGCTGCACTCAATATGCCAGCAAATTTGGAAAACTCAGCAGTGGCCACAGGGCTGGAAAATGGCAGTTTTCATTCCAATCCCAAAGAAAGGCAATGCCAAAGAATGCTCAAACTACTGCACAATTTCACTCATCTCACATGCTAGTAAAGTAATGCTCAAAATTCTCCAAGCCAGGCTTCAGCAATATGTGAACCATGAACTTCCTGATGTTCAAGCTGGTTTTAGAAAAGGCAGAGGAACCAGAGATCAAATTGCCAACATCCGCTGGATCATGGAAAAGGCAAGAGAGTTCCAGAAAAATATCTATTTCTGCTTTATTGACTATGCCAAAGCCTTTGACTGTGTGGATCCCAATAAACTGTGGAAAATTCTGAAAGAGATGGGAATACCAGACCAACTAATCTGCCTCTTGAGAAATTTGTATGCAGGTCAGGAAGCAATGGTTAGAACTGGACATGGAACAACGGACTGGTTCCAAATGGGAAAAGGAGTATGGCAAGGCTGTATATTGTCACCCTGTTTATTTAACCTATATGCAGAGTACATCATGAGAAACGCTGGACTGGAAGAAACACAAGCTGGAATCAAGATTGCTGGGAGAAATATCAAGAACCTCAGATATGCAGATGACACCACCCTTATGGCAGAAAGTGAAGAGGAACTAAAAAGCCTCTTGAAGAAAGTGAAAGTGGAGAGTGAAAAATTTGGCTTAAAGCTCAACTTTCAGAAAACGAAGATCAGGGCATCTGGTCCCATCACTTCATGGGAATAGATGGGGAAATAGTGGAAACAATGTCAGACTGTATTTTTTGGGGCTCCAAAATCACTGCAGATGGTGATTGCAGCCATGAAATTAAAAGACACTTACTCCTTGGAAGGAAAGTTATGACCAACCTAGATAGCATATTCAAAAGCAGACACATTATTTTGCCAACAAAGGTCCATCTAGTCAAGGCTATGGTTTTTCCTGTGGTCATGTATGGATGTGAGAGTTGGACTGTGAAGAAGGCTGAGCACCGAAGAATTGATGCTTTTGAACTGTGGTGTTGGAGAAGACTCCTGAGAGTCCCTTGGATTGCAAGGAGATCCAACCAGTCCATTCTGAAGGAGATCAACCCTGGGATTTCTTTGGAAGGAATGATGCTGAAGCTGAAACTCCAGTATTTTGGCCACCTCATGCAAAGGATTGACTCATTGGAAAAGACTCTGATGCTGGGAGGGATTGCGGGCAGGAGGAGAAGGGGACAACAGAGGATGAGATGGCTGGATGGCATCACTGACTCGATGAATGTGAGTCTGGGTGAGCTCCGGGAGTTGGTGATGGACAGGGAGGCCTGGGGTGCTGTGATTCATGGGGTCGCAAAGAGTCAGACACGACTAAGAGACTGAACTGAACTAAACTGAACTGAGTTAGTGAATAGCTTTTTTTAATGGTATTTGTGTGTGTGTGTGTGTGTGTGTGTGTTTCCTTCAAAATTTTTTATTTGGATTTGAAAACTTGGTAACTGCTTTTATATCAAAATTTGTTTTTTACTAACTACTCTAATAGTGACAGTGTTAAAATTACATTTACTAGCCCACTCTATATTATACCCCTCACCAACTTTGGAATGGAAGCAGAAAATACTCTAACCTCAGATGTTAAATATGTCATAAAAACATTCAAAGACATAAAGTTCCAGACTTAGCAAGTAAAAAAAATATGTGTAATTGGAATATCATTATTCATATGTCCATGCATTAGTTATCTGTCAAATATAAACCTATGTTAAAAACACAGACTTTGTTCCAATGTAACTGTTTTCTACAAAGAAAGGTCAATTCAAGGTAATACATCATTCACAAGACAGGTGTTATCCTGTTCCTTTCAAACTTCTGTGTTTACAAAATACTTTTCCAGAATTTGATCATTATCTTCTTTTCTAATGTATATTCTAATAGACACAGTTTCTTTAGTTTATATTAACATGACAGCGTTACTCAGACTTTGCTATTTATTAGAATTATTGCTTAGTATAAAGCATACATAATAAACAACTTTTCTAAATTATAGATAGAAGTCTATTTTATCCTATTTTCCTTGAAAAACTTATGCCTGATTTTTCTCTACCCATTGATTCTCATTCTCTCCATGAAGGTATGAAAGAAGCTAGGATTATTATGCTTCACCTATTTTAGCTTTCATACAGTCTTCTTTTTCAGACAGAGAAAATTAGATGACTATGTCCTGGTAAAATTAGATGAATAAATAAGCATCCTTACAATCTCGAGACTCCTCATGAAAACTTTAAGTAAAAACTTGAGTAAGTTCAGTGGAAAGTATCTATAGAAAAATATCACCAATTGTAATATTAATAACTTATTAAGTTAAAAACTATGATGAGAAGGAACAGTACACTACTACTTCTCTTATTTCTAAAAGCCAAGCAATTGTTTTAGTGAACACTGCCCATTTAATCCAATCTGTGTATGAATTAAAGCTTAATATTTGGTTGCATATTATTTAAATTTCAGTTGCTCATAAACAAGTTGGAGATTTATTTCTTTGTCACTTCAACATTCCAATTGGTATGGTAGCTATGGTCATTCTATCCTGTTTACACCACTCCCCCCCCCCCACCCCCCGCATTGTGGAGTCCTTTCTTCATACTCATAATCCAAAGAGCTCATAGCCTAACAAGTCTTCAGAATGGAAGAGTAAAGAGGTCACAGAAGAACATTCACCTTCTATGTGAGTTTGTCCCAGAAATTTTTCATGTTACATCATTTCACTTTCCATCAGCTAGCATGTATCCCCATGGTTCTATATAGCTAGAATAAAAATCCTCCTCCCTTTCTATGTTTTCACTTCTCCTTCTCTAGCTTTTCCTCCTCCTATTCCTTATTCTACTCTTTTATGTTGGATGATGGTTTAAAAAAATTTTGAGAGTTTATTACAGTGAAATATAATTGAAAAAAATGTTAAAAAATAAAGAAGGAATTGAGATTGGAAAAGAAATAAAGCTTTCATTATTTGCAGATGACATGATATTATCAGAAAATTCCTGGAGCTAATCAATGAAAATAGTAGTCACAGAATGCAACATCAATACACAGAACTCCCTTGCATTCCTATAAGCTAACAATGAAAAATCAGAAATACAAATTAAGGAATCAATCCCATTCACCATTGCAACAAAAATAATAAAATACCCAGGAGAAAATCCACCTAAGGAGACAAAGAGCTGTATACAGAAAATTATAAGACAGTCATAAAGGAAAGAAAACACAAACCGATGGAAATATATCATGTTCTTGGATTGGGAAATTAATATTGTGAAAATGACTACACTATCCAAAGCAATCTATAGATTCAATATAATTCCCATCAAATTACTAATGTCATTTTTCATAGAACCAGAACAAAAAATTGCACAATACACATGGAAATGCAAAAGATCCTGAATAGCCAAAGCAGTCTTAAGAAAAAAGAATGGAGCTAGAGGAATCAACCTTCTGGACTTCAGACTATACTACAAATTTACAGTTATCACGACAGTATGGTACTGGCAGAAAACTAGAAATATAGGCCAATGGAACAAAATAAAAGAAAGCTCAGACAAAAAAACTATGGGCACCTTATCTTTGACAAAGGAGTCAAGAATATAAAATGGAGAAAAGATACCCTTTTCAATAAGTGGTTCTGGGAAAACTGGAGAGCTGCAGGTAAAGGAATGAAGTTAGAACAGTTCTTCACACCATACACAAAGATAAAGTCAAAATGGAATAAGGACCTAAATGTAAGACAAGAAACTATAAACTTGTAGAGGAAAACAAAAGCAGAACACTCTGACATAAATCACAACAAGACCCTCTATGACCCACCTTGTAGAGTAATAGAAATAAACACACACACACACACAAAATGAGACCTAATTAAACCTAACTTTTGTGTAGCAAAGGAAAACATAAACAAGATGAAAAGAGAGCCCTTGAAATGGGAGAAAATAATTGCAAATGAAGCAAATGGAAAAGGATTAATCTTCAAAATATAAAAAGAACTCATGTACCTCAGTACTAGAAAAACAAACAACCCAATCAAAAAAATGAGAAGACCAAAAGAGACATTTCTTGAAAAAAGGGATACAGATGGGTAATAAACACATGAAAAAAATACTTAACATTGCTTATTATTAGAGAAATGAAAATTAAAACTACAATGAGGAATTACCTCACATTGATCAGAAGGGCCACGTTAAAGAATCTACGGGCAATAAATGCTGGAGAGGGTGTAGAGTAAAGGGAACACTCTTGAACTCTGGTAGGAATATAAATTGATACAGCCACTATGGAGATTAGTATGGAGATTTCTTTAAAAACTAGGAATAAAACTATCATATAATACAGCAATTCCACTACTGAGCATAAACACTGAGAAAACCACAAATGAGAAACTCATGTACCTCAGTGTTCACTACAGAACTATTTACAATAGCCAGGTCATGGAAGCAACCTAGATGTCCATTGACAGATAAAAATGGATAATGATGTTGTGGTATATACAAAGAAATACTCAGTTCAGTTCAGTCGCTCAGTCGTGTCCGACTCTTTGCAACCCATGAATCGTAGCACACCAAGCCTCCCTATTGATCACCATCTCCCGGAGTTCACTCAAACTCATGTCCATTGAGTCGGTGATGCCATCCAGCCATCTCATCTTCTGTCGTCCCCTTCTTCTGCACCCAATCCCTCCCAGCATCAGAGTCTTTTCCAATGAATCAGCTCTTCACATGAGGTGGCCAAAGTACTGGAGTTTCAGCTTTAGCATCATTCCTTCTAAAGAAATCCCAGGGCTGATTGATCTACTTTAGCATCTACTGGTTGGATCTCCTTGCAGTCCAAGGGACTCTCAAGAGTCTTCTCCAACACCACAGTTCAAAAGCATCAATTCTTCAGCCCTCAGCTTTCTTCACAGTCCAACTCTCGCATCCATACATGACCAGTGGAAAAATCATAGCCTTGACTAGACGGACCTTTGTTGGCAAAGTAATGTCTCTGCTTTTCAATATGCTATCTAGGTTGGTCATAACTTTTCTTCCAAGGAGTAAGCGTCTTTTAATTTCATGGCTGCAGTCACCATCTGCAGTGATTTTGGAGCCCAAAAAGATAAAGTCTGACACTGTTTCCCAATCTATTTCCCATGAAATGATGGGACCAGATGCCATGATCTTAGTTTTCTGAATGTTGAGCTTTAAGACAACTTTTTCACTCTCTTCTTTCATCTTCATCAAGAGGCTTTTTAGTTCCTCTTCACTTTCTGCCATAAGGGTGGTGTCAACTGCCTATCTGAGGTTCCTGATATTTCTCCCAGCAGTCTTGATTCTAGCTTGCATTTCTTCCAGCCCAGAGTTTCTCATTATGCACTCTGCATATAAGTTAAATAAGCAGGGTGACAATGTACAGCCTCGACGTACTCCTTTTCCTATTTGGAACCAGTCTGTTGTTCGACATCCAGTTCTAACTGTTGCTTCCTGACCTGCATACAAATTTCTCAAGAGGCAGGTCAGGTGGTCTGGTATTCCCATCTCTTTCAGAATTTTCCACAGTTTATTGTGATCCACACAGTCAAAGGCTTTGGCATAGTCAATAAAGCAGAAATAGATGTTTTTCTGGAACTCTCTTGCTTTTTCAATGATCCAGCACATGTTGGCAATTTGATCTCTCGTTCCTCTGCCTTTTCTAAAACCAGCTTGAACATCTGGAAGTTCACATATTGCTGAAGCCTGGCTTGGAGAATTTTGAGCATTACTTTACTAGCATGTGAGATGCGTGCAATTGTGCAGTAGTTTGAACATTTTTTGGCATTGCCTTTCTTTGGGATTGGAATGAAAACTGCCATTTTCCAGACCTGTGGCCACTGCTGCGTTTTCCAAATTTGCTGGCATATTGAGTGCAGCACTTTCACAGCATCATCTTTAGGGTTTGAAATACCTCAACTGGAATTCCATCACCTCCACTAGCTTTGTTCGTAGTGATGCTTTCTGAGGCCCACTTGACTTAACATTCCAGGATGTCTGGCTCTAGGTGAGTGATCACACCATTGTGATTATCTGGGTCGTGAAGATCTTTTTTGTACAGTTCTTCTGTGTATTCTTGCTACCTCTTCTTAATATCTTCTGCTTCTGTTAGGTCTATACCATTTATGACTGAGAAGTATTACTCAGGCATAAAAAGAGATGAATTTGACTCAATTCTAGTGAGGTAGATGAACCTAGAGGCAGTTATAGAATAAAATAAGTCAGAAAGAGAAAAACAAATATAGTATATTAATGCATATATATATATATATATATAGAGAGAGAGAGAGAGAGAGAGAGTCTAGAAAAATGATACTGATGAACCTATATGTAAGACAGCAACAGAGGCACAGACATACAGAACAGACTTATAGACACAGGCACAGCAGAGGAAGGAGAGGGGTGGGAAAAATGGACAGAGTAGCATTGAGATGTACACATTACAATATGTGAAATAGATAGCCAGTGGAAATTTGCTGTATGATGCAGGTATATTAGTTTGATGTTCTGTAAAAAATAAAGGGGTGGGTGCGGTGGGAAGTTAGAGGGAGACTCAAGAGGAGAGGACATATGCATACCTATGGCTGATTCATGGTGATGTATGGCAGAAACCAGCACAACATTGTAAAGCAATTATACACCAAGTAAAAATAAATATTACTATTTTTTTCCCAAAGGCAATGAGGCAATAACTTTGGTAGTCTCATCTAAAACATTGTATACAGTTCAGTTCATTTGCTCAGTCATGTCCAACTCTTTGCGACCCCAGAAACCACAAAATGCCAGGCCTTCCTGTCCATTACCAACTTTCGGAGTTCACGCAAACCCACGTCCATCGAGTTGGTTATGCCATCCACATCTCATCCTCTGTTGTCCACTTCTCCTCCTGCCCTCAATCTTTCCCAGCATCAGGGTCTTTTCAAATGATTAAGGTCTTCGCATCAGGTGGCCACCGTATTGGAGTTTCAGCTTCAACATCATCCCTTTCAATGAACACCCAGGACTGATCTCCTTTAGGATGGACTAGTTCGATTTCCTTGCACTCCAAGGGACTCCCAAGAGTCTTTTAACAACACAGTTCACAAGCATCAATCTTTTGTGCTCAGCTTTCTTTATAGTCCAATTGACACATCCATACATGACTATTGGAAAAACCACAGCCTTGACAAGACGGACCTTGTTGACAAGTAATGCTTCTTCTTTTTAATATGCTGTTTAGGTAAGTCATAACTTTTCTTCCAACGGGTAAGGGTCTTTTAATTTCATGGCTGCAATCACCATCTGCAGTGATTTTGGAGCCCCCCAAAATAAAGTCAGCCACTGTTTCACATCTATTTGCCATGAAGTGATGGGACAAGATACCATGACCTTAGTTTTCTGAATATTAAGCTTTAAGTCAACTTGTTCACTCTCTTCTTTCAGGTATGACCTAAATCAAATCCCTTCTGACTATACAGTGGAAGTGAGAAATAGACTTAAGGGATTAGAGCTGATAGACAGAGTTCCTGATGAACTATTGATGGAGGTTCATGACATTGTACAGGAGACAGGGATCAAGACCATCCTCAAGAAAAAAAAATGCAAAAAAAAAAAAAAAAAAAAGGCAAAATGGCTGTCTGAGGAGGTCTTACAAATAGCTGTGAAAAGAAGGGAAGTGAAAAGCAAAGGAGAAAAGGAAAGGTAGACCCATTTGAATGCAGAGTTCCAAAGAATAGCAAGGAGAGATAAGAAAACGTTCTTCAGTGATCAATGCAAACAAATAGAGGAAAACAATAGGATGGGAAAGACTAGAGATCTCTTCAAGAAAATTAGAGATACTAAGGGATAATTTGATGCAAAGATGGGCTCAATAAAGAACAGAAATGGTATGGACCTAACAGAAGCAGAAGATATTAAGAAGAGGTGGCAAGAATACACAGAAGAACTGTACAAAAAAGATCTTCATGACCCAGATAATCACGATGGTGTGATCACTCACCTAGAGCCAGACATCCTGGAATGTTAAGTCAAGTGGGCCTCAGAAAGCATCACTATGAACAAAGCTAGTGGAGGTGATGGAATTTCAGTTGAGCTATTTCAAGTTCTAAAAGATGATGCTGTAAAAGTGCTGCACTCAATATGCCAGCAAATTTGGAAAACTCAGCAGTGGCCACAGGACTGGAAAAGGTCAGTTTTCCTTCCAATCCCTAAGAAAAGCAATGTCAAAGAATGTTCAAACTACTACACAATTACACTCATCTCACATGCTAGTAAAGTAATGCTCAAAATTCTCCAAGCCAGGCTTCAGCAATACATGAACTGTGAACTTCCAGATGTTCAAGCTGGTTTTAGAAAAGGCAGAGGAACGAGAGATCAAATTTCCAACATTCGCTGGGTCATCAAAAAAGCAAGAGAGTTCCAGAAAAACATCTATTTGTGCTTTATTGACTATGCCAAAGCCTTTGACTGGGTGGACCAAAGTGAAAGTGAAAGAGGATAAAGTGAAAGAGATGAGAGAAAAAGTTGGCTTAAAGCTCAACTTTAAGATCATGGCATCTGGTCCCATCACTTCATGCAAATAGATGGGGAAACAGTGGAAACAGTGGCTGACTATTTTGGGGGGCTCCAAAATCACAGCAGATGGTGATTGATGCCATGAAATTAAAAGATGCTTACTCCTTGGAAGGAAAGTTATGACCAACATAGAGCACTTATTAGAAAGCAGAGACATTACTTTGCCAACACAGGTCTATCTAGTCAAGGCTATGGTTTTTCCAGTGGTCATGTACAGATGTGAGAGTTGGACTATAAGAAAAGCTGAGCACAGAAGAATTGATGCTCTTGAATTGTGGTGTTAGAGAAGACATTTGAGAATCCCTTGGATTGCAAGGAGATCCAATCAGTCCAACCTAAAAGAGATCAGTCTTCGGTGTTCACTGGAGGACTGATGTTGTAGCTGAAACTCCAATACTTTGGTCACCTGATGCGAAGAGTTGACTTATTTGAAAGAAAAAAAAAACCCTGATTCTGGGTAAGAATGAAGGCAAGAGGAATAGGAGACGACAGAGGATGAGATGGTTAGATGGCATCACTGATTCAATGGACATTAGTTTGGGTAACCTCTGGCAGTTGGTGATGGACAGGGTGCCCTGGCCTGCTGTGGTTCATGGGGTAACAAAGAGACTTGACTGAGCAACTGAACTGAACTGAATTGAACATTCATGAAGAGACTCTTTAGGTCTTCTTCACTTTTTGCCATAAGGGGGGTGTCATCTGAAAATCTGAGGTTCTTTATATTTCTCCTGGAAATCTTGGTTTCAGCTTGTACTTCTTCCAGTCCAGCATTTCTCATGATGTACTCTGCATATAAGTTAAATAAGCAGGATGACAGTATATAGCCTTGACGTACTCCTTTTCCTATTTGGAACCAGTCTGTCTTTCCATGTTCAGTTCTAACTGTTGCTTCCTGACCTGAATACAGGTTTATGAAGAGGCAGGTCAGGTGGTCTGGTATTCCCATCTCTTTCAGAATTTTCCACAGTTTATTGTGATCCACACAGTCAAAGGCTTTGGCATAGTCACAAAGCAGAAATAAATGTTTTTTCTGGAACTCTTTTTCTTTTTCAAGCATCCAGCAGATGTTTTCAATTTTTTCTCTGGTTCCTCTGCCTTTTCTAAAACCAGCTTGAACATCTGGATGTTCACGGTTCACATATTCGGTGCAGGAGTGGCTGAGAGGAGCTACCCCACATCCAAGGTCAGGAGTGTCAGCCAAGGGTATTACCCCACATCCAAGGTCTGGAGCGGTGGCTGAGAGGAGATACCCCATGCCCAAGGTCAGGAGCTGTGACTTTGAGGAGATATCCCACATCCAAGGTAAGGAGCAGCAGCTGCACTTTTCTGGAGCAGCCATGAAGAGATACCTCACATCCAAGGTAAGAGAAACCCAAGTAAGATGGTAGGCACTGACAGAGGACATCAGAGGGCAGACAGACTGAAGCCACAATCACAGACAACTAGCCAATCTGATCACATGGACCACAGCCTTTTTTAACTCAGTGAAACTAAGCCATGCTGTGTGGGGCCACCCAAGACAGATGGGTCATGGTGAAGAGGTCTGACAGAATGTCATCTGCTGGAAAATGGAATGGTAAACCACTTCAATATTCTTGCCTTGAGCACCCCATGGATAGTCTAAACAGTATGAAAAAAATACATTGCATTAGTTTTACTATTTTGAAAAACTGTGTATATGAAGTTTTAATTTAGTTTTCAGTTGCCTAGAATAAATGGGCACTAAAATATAAATATAAACTGAGACATATTAACTGTATAATGTATATCTCTGATAGGAATTTTGTCTCTTATGTTCTAAGAACTCTTATTCACTTATTTAGATAAGCTTATTATTTGATGAGTTTACTTTAAAAGATTGTTTTCTAAGTAGTATTTTCTTTTTTTTTTTTTTTCCTCTAATTTTATTTTATTTTTAAACTTTACATAATTGTATTAGTTTTGCCAAATATCAAAATGAATCCGCCACAGGTATACATGTGTTCCCCATCCCGAACCTTCCTCCCTCCTCCCTCCCCATACCATCCCTCTGGGCCGTCCCAGTGCACCAGCCCCAAGCATCCAGCATCATGCATCGAACCTGGACTGGCAACTCGTTTCCTACATGATATTTTACATGTTTCATTGCCATTCTCCCAAATCTTCCCACCCTCTCCCTCTCCCACAGAGTCCATAAGACTGTTCTATACATCAGTGTCTCTTTTGCTGTCTCGTACACCAGGTTATTGTTACCATCTTTCTAAATTCCATATATATGCGTTAGTATACTGTATTTATGTTTTTCCTTCTGGCTTACTTCACTCTGTATAATAGGCTCCAGTTTCATCCACCTCATTAGAACTGATTCAAATGTATTCTTTTTAATGGCTGAGTAATACTCCATTGTGTATATGTACCACAGCTTTCTTATCCATTCATCTGCTGATGGACATCTAGGTTGCTTCCATGTCTTGGCTATTATAAACAGTGCTGCGATGAACATTGGGGTACACGTGTCTCTTTCCCTTCTGGTTTCCTCAGTGTGTATGCCCAGCAGTGGGGTTGCTGGATCATAAGGCAGTTCTATTTCCAGTTTTTTAAGGAATCTCCACACTGTTCTCCATAGTGGCTGTACTAGTTTGCATTCCCACCAACAGTGTAAAAGGGTTCCCTTTTCTCCACACCCTCTCCAGCATTTATTATTTGTAGACTTTTGGATCGCAGCCATTCTGACTGGTGTGAAATGGTACCTCATAGTGGTTTTGATTTGCATTTCTCTGATAATGAGTGATGTTGAGCATCTTTTCATGTGTTTGTTAGCCATCTGTATGTCTTTTTTGGAGAAATGTCTATTTAGTTCTTTGGCCCATTTTTTGATTGGGTCGTTTATTTTTCTGGAGTTGAGCTGTAGGAGTTGCTTGTATATTTTTGAGATTAGTTGTTTGTCGGTTGCTTCATTTGCTATTATTTTCTCCCATTCTGAAGGCTGTCTTTTCACCTTGCTAATAGTTTCCTTTGATGTGCAGAAGCTTTTAAGGTTAATTAGGTCCCATTTGTTTATTTTTGCTTTTATTTCCAATATTCTGGGAGGTGGGTCATAGAGGATCCTGCTGTGATGTATGTCGGAGAGTGTTTTGCCTATGTTCTCCTCTAGGAGTTTTATAGTTTCTGGTCTTACGTTTAGATCTTTAATCCATTTTGAGTTTATTTTTGTGTATGGTGTTAGAAAGTGGTCCAGTTTCATTCTTTTACAAGTGGTTGACCAGATTTCCCAGCACCACTTGTTAAAGAGATTGTCTTTAATCCATTGTATATTCTTGCCTCCTTTGTCGAAGATAAGGTGTCCATATGTGCGTGGATTTATCTCTGGGCTTTCTATTTTATTCCATTGATCAATATTTCTGTCTTTGTGCCAGTACCATACTGTCTTGATAACTGTGGCTTTGTATTAGAGCCTGAAGTCAGGTAGGTTGATTCCTCCAGTTCCATTCTTCTTTCTCAAGATCGCTTTGGCTATTCGAGGTTTTTTGTATTTCCATACAAATTGTGAAATTATTTGTTCTAGCTCTGTGAAGAATACTGTTGGTAGCTTGATAGGGATTGCGTTGAATCTAAAAATTGCTTTGGGTAGTATACTCATTTTCACTATATTGATTCTTCCAATCCATGAACATGGTATATTTCTCCATCTATTAGTGTCCTCTTTGATTTCTTTCACCAGTGTTTTATAGTTTTCTATATATAGGTCTTTAGTTTCTTTAGGTAGATATATTCCTAAGTATTTTATTCTTTCCGTTGCAATGGTGAATGGAATTGTTTCCTTAATTTCTCTTTCTGTTTTCTCATTATTAGTGTATAGGAATGCAAGGGATTTCTGTGTGTTGATTTTATATCCTGCAACTTTACTGTAGTCATTGATTATTTCTAGTAATTTTCTGGTGGATTCTTTAGGGTTTTCTATGTAGAGGATCATGTCATCTGCAAATAGTGAGAGTTTTACTTCTTCTTTTCCAATTTGGATTCCTTTTATTTCTTTTTCTGCTCTGATTGCTGTGGCCAAAACTTCCAAAACTATGTTGAATAGTAATGGTGAAAGTGGGCACCCTTGTCTTGTTCCTGACTTTAGAGGAAATGCTTTCAATTTTTCACCATTGAGGATAATGTTTGCTGTGGGTTTGTCATATATAGCTTTTATTATGTTGAGGTATGTTCCTTCTATTCCTGCTTTCTGGAGAGTTTTTATCATAAATGGATGTTGAATTTTGTCAAAGGCTTTCTCTGCATCTATTGAGATAATCATATGGTTTTTATTTTTCAATTTGTTAATGTGGTGTATTACATTGATTGATTTGCGGATATTGAAGAATCCTTGCATCCCTGGGATAAAGCCCACTTGATCATGGTGTATGATCTTTTTAATGTGTTGTTGGATTCTGATTGCTAGAATTTTGTTAAGGATTTTTGCATCTATGTTCATCAGTGATATTGGCCTGTAGTTTTCTTTTTTTGTGGGATCTTTGTCAGGTTTTGGTATTAGGGTGATGGTGGCCTCATAGAATGAGTTTGGAAGTTTACCTTCCTCTGCAATTTTCTGGAAGAGTTTGAGCAGGATAGGTGTTAGCTCTTCTCTAAATTTTTGGTAGAATTCAGCTGTGAAGCCGTCTGGACTGGGGCTTTTGTTTGCTGGAAGATTTTTGATTACAGTTTCAATTTCCATGCTTGTGATGGGTCTGTTAAGATTTTCTATTTCTTCCTGGTCCAGTTTTGCAAAGTTGCACTTTTCTAAGACTTTGTCCATTTCTTCCACGTTGTCCATTTTATTGGCATATAATTGTTGATAGTAGTCTCTTATGATCCTTTGTATTTCTGTGTTGTCTGTTGTGATCTCTCCATTTTCGTTTCTAATTTTGTTGATTTGATTTTTCTCCCTTTGTTTCTTGATGAGTCTGGCTAATGGTTTGTCAATTTTATTTATCCTTTCAAAGAACCAGCTTTTGGTTTTGTTGATTTTTGCTATGGTCTCTTTTGTTTCTTTTGCATTTATTTCTGCTCTAATTTTTAAGATTTCTTTCCTTCTACTAACCCTGGGGTTCTTCATTTCTTCCTCTTCTAGTTGCTTTAGGTGTAGAGTTAGGTTATTTATTTGACTTTTTTCTTGTTTCTTGAGGTGTGCCTGTATTGCTATGAACTTTCCCCTTAGGACTGCTTTTACCGTGTCCCACAGGTTTTGGGTTGTTGTGTTTTCATTTTCATTCGTTTCTATGCAAATTTTGATTTCTTTTTTGATTTCTTCTGTGATTTGTTGGTTATTCAGCAGCGTGTTGTTCAGCCTCCATATGTTGGAATTTTTAATAGTTTTTCTCCTGTAATTGAGATCTAATCTTACTGCATTGTGGTCAGAAAAAATGCTTGGAATGATTTCTATTTTTTTGAATTTACCAAGGCTAGCTTTATGGCCCAGCATGTGATCTATCCTGGAGAAGGTTCCATGTGCGCTTGAGAAAAAGGTGAAATTCATTGTTTTGGGATGAAATGACCTATAGATATCAATTAGGTCTAACTGGTCTATTGTATCGTTTAAAGTTTGTGTTTCCTTGTTAATTTTCTGTTTAGTTGATCTATCCATAGGTGTAAGTGGGGTATTAAAGTCTCCCACTATTATTGTGTTATTGTTAATTTCTCCTTTCATACTTGTTAGCATTTGTCTTACGTACTGTGGTGCTCCCGTGTTGGGTGCATATATATTTATAATTGTTATATCTTCTTCTTGGATTGATCCTTTGATCATTATGTAGTGACCTTCTTTGTCTCTTTTCACAGCCTTTGTTTTAAAGTCTATTTTATCTGATATGAGTATTGCTACTCCTGCTTTCTTTTGGTCCCTATTTGCATGGAAAATCTTTTTCCAGCCCTTCACTTTCAGTCTGTATGTGTCCCCTGTTTTGAGGTGGGTCTCTTGTAGACAACATATGTAGGGGTCTTGTTTTTGTATCCATTCAGCCAGTCTTTGTCTTTTGGTTGGGGCATTCAACCCATTTACATTTAAGGTAATTACTGATAAGTATGTTCCCGTTGCCATTTACTTTATTGTTTTGGGTTCGAGTTTATACACCGTTTTTGTGTTTCCTGTCTAGAGAATATCCTTTAGTATTTGTTGGAGAGCTGGTTTGGTGGTGCAGAATTCTCTCAGCTTTTGCTTGTCTGAAAAGCTTTTGATTTCTCCTTCATACTTGAATGAGATCCTTGCTGGGTACAATAATCTGGGCTGTAGGTTATTTTCTTTCATCATTTTAAGTATGTCTTGCCATTCCCTCCTGGCTTGAAGAGTTTCTATTGAAAGATCAGCTGTTATCCTTATGGGAATTCCCTTGTGTGTTATTTGTTGTTTTTCCCTTGCTGCTTTTAATATTTGTTCTTTGTGTTTGATCTTTGTTAATTTGATTAATATGTGTCTTGGGGTGTTTCTCCTTGGGTTTATCCTGTTTGGTACTCTCTGGGTTTCTTGGACTTGGGTGATTATTTCCTTCCCCATTTTAGGGAAGTTTTCCACTATTATCTCCTCAAGTATTTTCTCATGGTCTTTCTTTTTGTCTTCTTCTTCTGGAACCCCTATGATTCGAATGTTGTAGCGTTTAATATTGTCCTGGAGGTCTCTGAGATTGTCCTCATTTCTTTTAATTCGTTTTTCTTTTATCCTCTCTGATTCATTTATTTCTACCATTCTATCTTCTAATTCACTAATCCTGTCTTCTGCCTCTGTTATTCTACTATTTGTTGCCTCCAGAGTGTTTTTAATTTCACTTATTGCATTATTCATTATATATTGACTCTTTTTTATTTCTTCTAGGTCCTTGTTAAACCTTTCTTGCATCTTCTCAATCCTTGTCTCCAGGCTATTTATCTGTGATTCCATTTTAGTTTCAAGATTTTGGATCAATTTCACTATCATTATTCGGAATTCTTTATCAGGTAGATTCCCTATCTCTTCCTCTTTTGTTTGGTTTGGTGGGCATTTATCCTGTTCCTTTATCTGCTGAGTATTCCTCTGTCTCTTCATCTTGTTTAAATTGCTGAGTTTGGGGTGTCCTTTCTGTATTCTGGCCGTTTGTGGAGTTCTCTTTATTATGGCGTTTCCTCACTGTGTGTGGGTTTGTACAGGTGGCTTGTCAAGGTTTCCTGGTTAGGGAAGCTTGTGTCGGTGTTCTGGTGGGTGGAGCTGTATTTCTTCTCTCTCCTTTCGAAGAGTTGGGTTGCTTTTCTGGGTGCCTGATGTCCTCTGCCGGCATTCAGAAGTTGTTTTGTGGAATTTACTCGACGTTTAAATGCTCTTTTGATGAATTTGTGGGGGAGAAAGTGTTCTCCCCGTCCTACTCCTCCGCCATCTTGGCTCCTCCCCTCTGTTTTCTAAGTAGTATTTTCTTATGCCAAGATAATAATATATATCCAACTGAATGCAGAGTTTCAAAGAATGGTAAGGAGAGATAAAGTCTTCTTTAGTTAACAATGCAAAGAAATAGAGGAAAAAAATAGAATAAGAAAGACTAGAGATCTTTTTCGAGAAAAATAGAGATGTCAAAAGAACATTTCATGTAAAATAGACAATAAAGGTCAAAAATGGCAAGGACCTAACAGAACCTAACAGAAGCAGAAAAGATTAAGAAGAGGTGGTAAGAATACACAGAACTGTACAAAAATTATCCAATGACCCAAAT
Source organism: Bos grunniens (assembly GCF_055505025.1). NCBI lineage: Eukaryota > Metazoa > Chordata > Mammalia > Artiodactyla > Bovidae > Bos > Bos grunniens. The sequence goes on along the minus strand of NC_141176.1, from coordinate 591,726 downwards.
AAGCAAGAAGATGTGGGCAGTCACCTAGAGCTGGGCAGCCTGGAATGTGATATCAAGTGGGCATTAAGGAGCATTACTATGAACAACTCCTGGAGGTGATGGAATTCTAGCTGAGCTTTTGAAATTTAAAAAAAAAAAAAAAAGTGATGCAATTTAGATGCTGCACTGAACATGCTAGCAAATTTGGAAAACTCAACATCTGCTGTAGGACTGGAAAAGGTGAGCTTACATTCCCAATATCAAAGAAGGGCAATGCCAAAAAATCCTGAAAGTACCACACAATCTCACTCATTTCACATACTAGCAAGATAATTATCAAAATCCTTCAAGCTAGGCTTCAATACTATGTGAATCAAGAACTCTCAGATATTCAAGCTGGATTTATAGAAGGCAGACAAAACAGAGATCAAATTGCCAATATATATTGGATTATAGAAAAATCAAGAAAATTCCAGAAAAAAATCTGTCTCATTGACTATGCTAAATCTTTTGACAGTGTGGATTACAATAAACAATGGAAGATTTTTAAAGAAATGGGAATAGCAGACCACCTTACCTGCCTAGTGAGAAACCTGTATGCATGTCCTTAGGCCTTCTTTATGGTCCAGTTCTCACATCCATATATGACTACAAGTAAAACCATCATTTTGACTAAACAGATCTTTTTTGGCATAATGATGTCTCTGCTTTTTAATATGCTGTCTAAGTTTCACATAGCTTTCCTCCAAGAGGCAAGTTCCTTTTAATTTCCTGGCTGCAGTCATTATTTGCAGTAGTTTTGGAGTCCAGGAAAATAAAATCTGTCTCTGTTTCCAATTTTTCCCCTTTAATTTGCATGAAGTGATGGAACTAGATGCCGTGATCTTAGATTTTTTAATGTTGTGTTTCAGCCCAACTTTTTCACTCTTCTCTTTCACCCTTATCAAGAGACTCTTTAGTTCCACTAGGGTGGAACTAGAGTGGTATAATCTGCATATGTGAGGTTGTTGATATTTCTACTGGCAACTTGATTCCAGCTTGTTATTCATCCAGCTGAGCATTATGCATGACATACTCTATCACCTTACCTTCCTCCTGAGAAACCTCCTTGAGAAGCTGGTCAAGAAGCAACAGTTAGAAACAGTCATGGAACAGACTGTTTCCAAATTGGAAAAGGATTACATCAAGGCCTGTATATTGTCACCCTGCTCATTTAACTTATATGCAGAGTACATCATGTGAAATGCTGAGGTGGAAAAAGCACAAGCTGGAATCAAGACTGCCAGGGGAAGTGTCAATAACCTCAGTTATGCAGATAACACCACCCTTATGGCAGAAAGTGAAGAGGGACTGAAGAGCCTCTTGATGAAAGTGGAGAGTGAAAAACCTGGCTTAAAACTCAACATTCAAAAAATGAAGATAATGGCATCTGGTCCTATCACTTTATGGCAAATAGATAGGGAAACAATAGTAAAAGTGACAAACTTTATTTTCTTGGGCTCAAAAATCACTGTGGATGGTGACTGAAACCACAAATTGAAAGGCCCTTGCTCCTTGGAAGAAAAGCTATGAAAATACTAGAAAAGCATTTTAAAAAACAGAGATGTTACTTTGCCAACAAGTGTCCATCTAGTCTAAACTATGATTTTTCCAGTAGTCACATATGGACATAAGAGTTGGACCATAAAGAAGGCTGAACACCAGAGAACTGATTCTTTTGAACTATAGTGTGGGAGAAGAATCTTGAGAGTCCTTTGGACTGCAAGGAGTTCAAACCAGCTGATCCTAAAGGAAATCAGTCCTGAATATTCATTGGAAGGATTTTTGCTGAAGCTGAAGCTCCAATACTTTGGCCACCTGATGTGAGGAACTGACTCATTAGGAAGACCCTGTTGCCTGGAAAGAATTAAGGCAGGAGGAGAAGGGGACAGAGGATGAGATGGTTGGATGGCATCACTGACTTGATTTACATGAGTTTGAGTAAACTCTGGGAATTGGTGATGGACAGGGAAGCCTGGGATGCTGAAGTCCATGGGGTTACAAAGACTTGGACACAACTGAATGACTGAACTGAACTGAACTGACCTAACTCTGCATATAAGTTAAATAAGCAGGGTAACAATATACAACCTTGATTTACTTGTTTTCCAATTTTGAAACAGTCAGTTTTTCCATGTTTGGATTTGCTTCTTTTTTTACCTGCAGACAAGTTTCTGAGGAAATAGATAAGTTGGTTTGGTGCTCCCATCACTTTAAGAATTTTCTAAGTTTGTTGTGATGCACACAGGCAAAGACTTTAACATAGTGAATGAGACAGAAGTAGATGCTTTGTGGAAGTCCTTGCTTTTTCCATGATCCAACAAATGTTGGCAATTTGACTTTGGTTTCTCTGCCCCTTCCTAATCCAGCTTGTATATCTAGAAGTTCTTGGTTCATGTACTGCTAAGCCTATCTTGAAGGATTTTGAGCAGCACCATACTAGCATGTGAAATGAGTGCAATTGTACATTATCTGAACATTTGTTGGCATTACCCTTCTTTGGGATTAGAATGAAAACTGACTTTTTCCAGTCCTATGGCCACTGCTGAGTTTTTCAAATTCACTGACTTATTGAATGCAACACATTAATAGCATGATTGTTTAAGATTTTAAATAGCTTAGCTGGAATTTCATCACTTCCCCTGGCTTTGTTTGTAGTAAAGCTCCCTAGGATCTTAACTTCACACCCTAGGATTTCCAGCTCTAAGCGAGTTATCACCATCGTGGTTATCTGGGTCTTTAAGTTCTTCTTTGTATAACCCTTTTGTGTATTCTTGCTACTTCTTCTTAATCTCTTCTTCTTCTGTTAGGTTCTTATCATTTCTGTCTCTTATCATGTCCATCCTTGCATGAAATAAGTTGTCTTGATATATCCAATTTTCTTGAAGAAATCTCAAATCTTCCCATTCTATTGTTTCCCTCTGTTTCTTTGGTTTGCTTATTATTAGAAGAAAGTGAAAGAAAGTGAAAGTGAAGTCGCTCAGTCGTGTCTGACTCTTTGCAATCTCATATACTGTAGTCTATCAGGCTTCTCTGTCCATGGGATTTTCCAGGCAAGAGTACTGGAGTGGGTTGCCATTTCCTTCTCCAGGGGATCTTCCTGACCCAGGGATTGAACCCAGGTCTCCTGCATTGCAGGCAGACGCTTTAACCTCTGAGCCACCAGGGAAGCCTGGCCTTCTTATCTCTCCTTGCTATTGTTTGGAACTCTGTATTCAGTTGGGTGTATTTTTGCCTTTCATTTCACTTCTTCCCAGGTCTTGTTTTTGCTTACTACATAGAGGTTACCCATCTTTGACTGCAAAGAACATAATCAATTTGATTTCATTATTGACCATCTGGTGATGTCTATGTCTAGAATTGTCTCTGGGGTTGTTGGAAATGAGTGTTTGCTATGATAAGCATGTTCTTTTGACAAAACTCTGTTAGCCTTGGCCCTGCTTCATTTTGTACTTGAAGAACAAACTTGCCTATTTTTCCTGGTATCTCTTGACTTCCTACTTTTGCATCCCAATCCCCTGTGATGAAAAGGACATCTCTTTTTTTTGGTGTTAGTTCTAGACGTTTCTAGGTCTTCATAAAACTGGTCTATTTTAGCTTCATAAGCATTAGTGTTTGGTGGTATAGACTTGGATTACTGTGATGGTGAATGGTTTGCATTGGAAACAAACCAATATCATTCTGTCATTTTTGAGATTACACACAAGTACTGCATTTTCAAATCATTTGTTGATAATGAAGGTTACTCCATTTCTTATAAATGATTCTTGCCCACAGTAGTAAATATAAACACCAACTTAATTCAATTGTCACATTCTCATTCTTTTAGTTCACTGATTCCTAAAATGCTGATGTCAATCTTTCTGTCTCCTTCTCGACTACATCCAAATTACCTTGATTCATGGACCTAATATTCCAGGTTCCTATGCAATATTGCTCTTCACAGCATTGAACTTTACTTTCACCACCAGACATACCGTAAATATCTTTATGCTTTGACCCAGTCACTTCATTCTTTCTAGAAGTATTAGTAATTGCTCTCTGCTCTTCACTAGTAGTAATTGGACATCTTTTGATCTGAAAACTCATTTTCCAGTGTCATATATTTTTGCTTTTTCGTAGTGTCCATGTTCTACAAGCAAGAATACTGGAATGGGTTGACATGTCCTCCTCCAATGGACTAGTTTTGTCACAACTCTTTAATATCATGTTACTATGACCTGTCCATCTATGATGGCCCTACATGCCATGGCTCCCAGCTCATTAAATTATGCAAACCTCTTTGCCACAACAAAGTTGGGGATTATATGTTTTATATATTACTTGATATTCTTAAAATAATACAAGTGAATTTCCCCATGTTTCATGGTATTAATCAGGCTTCTGTAGAGAAATAGAGTCAATAGGATATATATATATATATATATATATATATATATATATATATATATATATATACACATCCTGGGCTTCCCTGATGGCTCATTTGCCTGCAATGCTGGAGACCTGGGTTTGATCCTTGGTTTGGAAAGATCACTTGGAGAAGGAAATGGCAACCCACTCCAGTACTCTTGCCTGGAAAATCCCATAGACAGATGAGTCTGCTAGACTACAATCCATGGAGTCACAAAGAGTTGGACATGACTGAGTGACTTCAGTTTCATGGTCATATCCTATATATTATACACACACACACACACACATGCACACACACACACACACATATGCTCATACCTACAGAGAGAAAGACTGATTAACTGGTTGAGATTGATTTATTATAATTCATTGGTTCACACCTTTATGGAGGCTAAGAAGTTTTACAATCTGCTGTCTGCAAGCTAGTGCCCAGGAAAGCCTGAAGTACACTTCAGTGTGAGTCCCAAGGCAGAAAAAGATAAGAAAAGTTTATACATCCCAGTTTAAGAAGCAGAGCAGGGAAACAAGTGTTTATTTCTTCTTGTTCTGCCTTTTGTTCTTTTCAGATCCTCAATGAGTTTAGTGATGCCTACTTACTTTGAGAACAATGTACTTTACCTACTGTACTGATTCAAATATTGATCTTATCCAGAAATAGACTCATAGACACGTTCAGAAATAATGATGACTACCTATCATATATAATCAAATTGATGTATAACATTAAGCATCACAGCTAATGTTTGTGTTTTAATTTTAAACTATTTTCCTAAATATGTTTTAAAAATCCATCTTACATTGGTGTTGTTTTTAAAAATGATTATCTGTTATAAAAATGATAAAACACCATTCATAAAATGATTTCTGCTTCTGATTTTTTAGATTAGTTTTTAATTCTAATTTGAGTTTTTATTTCCTTTTGCCACAGTAATGACAATGATGTGACTTTGGTACACATTATAAGTATAGATTATGAAAATAGGTTAGAGTTTAGTAGAGATTTGAAGATAGTAAACGGCTTAACACATTGTTATCTTAGAGAAGAGTTTTGTAAGCAAAGAAAAATATTTAGAATAAATGTCTTGTAGAAGAATAGGTTTGGCAGAGGGGAAAAAACCTGGAGCAAAGACCTTTAAGCAGGAGTGTGATGGGCCAATTCAGGAACTAGCAGAGATGACAGTTTGGCTACTTCAGAATGAGCAAAGAACTGTTAGAAGAGGAATTCTAGGTATGACTTAGATCACTCAGAGTCATGTAGGACTTTTAAAACATTATCTTATCATACGTGAAATAGATCACCAGTCCAGGTTCAATGCATGAGGCAGGGTGCTCAGGGCTGGTGCACTGGGATGACCCTGAGAGATGGGATAGGTAGGGAGGTGGGAGGGAGGGTCAGGATGGGGAACACATGTACACCCATGGCTGATTCATGTGAATGTATGGCAAAACCCAACAAAATCTTGTAATTAGTCTCCAATTAAAATTTAAAAAAATAAATAAAACATTATGTTTTATTCTGAATGATAAGGAAGACTTTTGAGCGAGTGACTTGAAATGATTTAAATTTGGAAAATAAATTTTTGTTTAGGATAAATTGTTAAGGGCCAAGAATAAAAATAAGGAGACCCTTAGAACAAGAGATGATGGTGGCAGTCAGGGGTGATAGAGATTGATACAGCGAGAAGTGTTTAGACTTTGATTACAGACTTGAAGATTTTTCTGGTAGATTTCTTAGGAAGTATAGGAGAAAGACAGAAGTAAGCGAAAGGATGGGGTATCTATCCACTGAGGTGGGAAAGGGTGGAGAACAAGGTTTGGGTGGGGGGAGAATCAGGTATTCAGTTTTAAGATGTCTAGTTTTGGGAAAGATATCAAATGAGTCATTGATGTAAGTATTTGAAATTACTTGCAACTGAGGAAAGTGCAGTCTGACACTACAAACTTCAATATTGTCACCATATAGATTTTACTGAAGCTCTGAGGCTTAGTTAGTTGTCATGGAAATGAGCATATTAGAAAGAACTTTGAAGACTAATACCTGAGAGCACTCTAAAATTAAAAGAAAAGTTGGTAACTGCAAAATAATTTGAGGAAACACTAGTGAGTAAGGAGTTTCACCACAAGCTACAGCTTGGTCAAATGCTTTATTAGATACCATAATATAAGGACTGAGGACTGACTGTTAGATTTGCCCTCAAAGAGAATATTGAATTTGTGAAACTAATTAGAACAATTTCAGAGAAGTGGTAAGGGCAAAACCTGATTGGGGTGGATTTAGAATGAAATGAAAGGAAGGAGGTTGTAGGCTTTAAGTAATGCCAGCTCTTTCTAGTATTTACTCTAAAGGAGGAGAGAATTAACTGGAAACCAATGAGGACTATGCTATTAAGAATTTTTTTTTTTAATATGGGGAAAAATATTAACATTTTGAATGCTTGTCATAATGCTCTGATTGGGGACAATAAAAATGATGGTTCAGGAAAAAGAAGAGTAACTGTTGGAGATATGTCCTCAAATAATATAGGAAAATTATCTAATGCATAAATGTTGTAATTTAGGGGACAACTAAAACCCAATATCTTAACTTCTATTACTGTGGTTGTTTAATCACTCAGGCATGTCTGACTGTTTGTGACCCCATGGACTGCAGCACGCCAGGCTGCCCTGTCCTTCAACATCTCCCAGAGCTTGCTTAGACTCATGTCCATTGAGTTGGAGATGCCATACAAACATCTTCTCCTCTGTCATCCCCTTGTCCTCCTGCCTTCAATTTTTCCAAGCAACAGAGTCGGCTCTACGAATCAAGTGGCCAAAGTATTGGAGCTTCAGCTTCAGTATCAGTCCTTCCAATGAATATTTAGGATTGATTTCCTTTAGGATTGACTGGTTTGATCCCATTGCAGTCCAAGGGACTCTCAAGAGTCCTTTCCAACACCACAGTTTAAAAGGATCAATTATTCGGTGCTCAGCTTTCTTTACGATCCCACTCTCAGACCTTTGATGGTAAAGTAATGTATCTGCTTTTTAATATATTGTCTACATTTGTCATAGCTTTTCTACCAAGAAGCAAGAGCCTTTTAATTTCATGGCTACAATCATTGACTTTAGTGATTTTGGAGCCTGAGGAAATAAAATATTTCACTGCTTCCATTGTTTACATATATACTTGCCATGAAGTGATGGGATAAGATGCCATTTAGATTTTTGAATGTTGAATTTTAAGCCAGCTTTTTCACTCTCCTCTTCATTTTCATCAAGAGGCCCTTTAGTTCTTCATTTTCTGCCAAAAAGGATAGTATAATCTGCATATCTGAGGTTATTGATATTTCTCCCAGTAATCTTGATTTCAGCTTGTGTTTTAACCAGCCTGGCACTTCACATGATGCTTTCTGCATATTAGCAGGGTGACAACATACAGCCTTGACATACTCCTTTCCCAATTTGAAACCATTCCCTTGTTCCATGTCCAATTTTAATTATTGCTTCCTGACCTGCATACAGTTTTCTCAGGTGTCAGGTAAGGTGGTCTGGTATTTCCGTCTCTTAAAGAATTTTCCAGTTGGTTGTGATCAACACAGTCAAAGGCTTTAGTGCAGTCAATGAAGCAGGAGTTGATATTTTCCTGAAATTCTCTTGCTTTTTCTATGATCCAACAGATGTTGGCAATTTGATATATGGTTCCCCTGCCTTTTCTAAATCCAGCTTGAACAAATGGAAACTTTCAGTTCACATATTATTAAAGCCTCACTTGGAAGATGGTGGAGGAATAGGATAGGGAGACCACTTTCTCCACCACAAATTCATCAAAAGAACATTTAAACGCTGAGTAAATTCCACAAAACAACTTCTGAAAGCCAGCAGAGGACATCAGGCACCCAGAAAAGCAGCCCAATGTCTTTGAAAGGAGGTAGGAAAAAATATAAAAGACAAAAAAAGAGACAAAAGAGGGAGGGATGGAGCTCTGTCCTGGGAAGGGAGTCTTAAAAAGAGAAGTTTCCAAACACCAGGAAACACTCTCACTGCCGAGTCTGTGCCAAGCCTTTGAAGCACAGAGGCAACATAACAGGGAGGAAAAATAAATAAACAATTAAAACCTACAGATTATGAGCCCAGTGGTAACTCCCCCAGCAGAGAGGCAACGCAGATGCCTGCACCTGCCACTAGCAAGTGGGGGCTGAGCAGGGAGGCACGGGCTTCATCGCTTAGAGTAAGGATCTGACCTCAATACCCCAAGCGCTATCTGCGCAAACTAACTTGGGCTAGCAAACCAGACTTTGGGATAACTACCACGCGAAAGGCCAGCCCCAACCTAAGACACCGCCAGGCCTGCACACAGAACAAAGGACTGAACAGAGATAGCTGGCTGCAAACCATCCCCTTCCAGTGACAGGAAGCCAGAGCTGGAAGGGGGCAATCACAGCCCCAGAGAGACATTATCTACAAAACTGTAAGCAGGCTTCTTTGCTAACTAAGACTTCTTGGGGTTCTGAATGGTCAACATCTGCCTGAGAAGGTTCACTGGTTGTACACCCAGAAAACCGAGCAGTGAGGAGGCAATAAGTCGCAGCTACCATGCTCGCCAAACACCTCATCACCTGAGCTGCTTGGACCTGGGAAGGGCACAAAATGCAGGCCCAATTGAGTCTGCGCCTCTGAGGACTACCCGAGTGCCTGAACCTGAGCAGCTTAGACCTGGGAGGTGCATGCAACCCAGGGCCAGCCTCGGATGGTTCCCAGTGGAGCAACCTAGAGCCTGAGCAGTGTGGGCAGGGAGGGTACAGGCACCGTGAGAGGGGGCAGGCCCAGTATGGCTGAGGCACTGCGAGCGCATGCCAGTGTTATTTGTTTGCAGCGTCCCTCCCTCCCCACAGCATGACGGAACAAGTGAGACTTAAAAAAAAAAAAAAAGTGTCCACCACTGCCCCCTTTGTGTCAGGGTGGAAATCAGACACTTGAGATCAGCAAACAGAAGAAGCTAAAACAGAGGGAACCACCTTGGAAGGGACAGGTGTAATAGATTAAAACCCTGTCGTTAGTACCAACTACATAGGAAGGGGGCCTATAGATCTTGAGAAATATAAGCTGGACCAAGGAACTAGCCAAAAATGAACTGACCCCACAATACCCACAACAACACCAGAGAAAGTCCTAGATACATTTTTAATATTTTTACGATCATTCTTTCTTTCTTTTTTTTTAATTAAAAAAAATTTTAAGTCCTCTATTACTCCTTTAATTTTCACTTTTATAACCCACTGTTACTTTGCAAAAAAAAGACCCATTTTTAAAAAAGCAAACTTCATATATATATTTTTTATAATTTTTGTGACTTTTAAAAAATTTTTTCTTTATTTTTTCTTTTTTTCTTCTTTTCTTTAACATTATATTTTTGAAATTCCAAACTCTACTCTAGATTTTTAATTTTTGCTTTTTAGTATTTGTTATCAATTTTGTACCTTTAAGAACTCAATCTTCAGCACCCATTTTACTTGGGAGCGAGATTGCTGGCTAGACTGCTCTCTCCTCCTTTGGACTCTCCTTTTTTTCCACCAGGTCACCTGTGTCTCCTCCATAACCCCTCTCTGCTCTACCCAACTGTGTGAATTTCTGAATGTTCCAGACGGTGGAGAACACTTAGGGAACTGATTACTGGCTAGATCTGTTTCTCTTCTTTTCATTCCCCCCTTTTATCCTCCTGACCACCTCTGTCTCCTTCCTCCCTCTTCTCTTCTCTGTATAACTCCGTGAACATCTCTGAGCGGTCCAGTTGTGGAGTGCACATAAGGAAGTGATTACTTGGCTAGCCTGCTCTCACCTCTGTTGATTCCACCTCATCTCATTCGGGTCACCTCTAACTCCCTCCTCCCTCTTCTCTTCTCCATGTAACTCTGTGAACCTCTCTGGGTAGCCCTCACTGTGGAGAAACTTTTCATCTTTAACCTAGATGTTTTATCAATGGTGCTGTATAGAAGGAGAAGTCTTGAGACTACTGTAAAAATAAGATGGAAAACCGGAAGCAGGAGGCTTAAGTCTAAACTCTGACTCCAGGGAGCTCCTGACTCCAGGGAACATTAATTGACAGGAGCTCATCAAATGCTTCCATACCTACACTGAAACCAAGCACCACACAAGAGCCAACAAATTCCAGAACAAGACATACCATGCAAATTCTCCAGCAACACAGGAATACAGCCCTGAGCTCCAATATACAGGCTGCCCAAAGTTACTACAAAACCTTAGACATCTCATAACTCATTACTGGACACTTCATTGCACTCCAGAGAGAAGAAATCCAGCTCCACCTACCAGACCACCGACACAAGCTTCCCTAACCAAGAAACCTTGACAAGCCACCTGTACAAATCCACACACAGCGAGGAAACTCCACAATAAAGAGAACTCCACAAACTGCCAGAATACAGAAAGGACACCCCAAACTCAGCAATATAAACAAGATGAAGAGACAGAGGAATAGGATAAATGCCCACCAAACCAAACAAAAGAGGAAGAGACAGGGAATCTACCTGATAAAGAATTTCAAATAATGATAGTGAAAATGATCCAAAACCTTGAAATCAAAATAGAATCACAGATAAATAGCCCCGAGACAAGGATTGACAAGATGCAAGAAAGATTTAACAAGGATCCAGAAGAAATAAAAAAGAATCAATATGTAATGAATAATGCAATAAATGAGATCAGAAACACTCTGGAGGCAACAAAAAGTAGAAAAATGGAGGCAGAAGATAGGATTAGTGAATTAGACGACAGAATGGTAGAAATAAATGAATCAGAGAGGAAAAAAGAAAAAACGAATTAATAGAAATGAGGACAATCTCAGAGACCTCCAAGACAATATTAAACGCTACAACATTCGAATCATAGGAGTCCCAGAAGAAGAAGACAAAAAGAAAGACTATGAGAAAATACTTGAGATAATAGTTGAAAACTTCCCTAAAATGGGGAAGGAAATAATCACCCAAGTCCAAGAAACCCAGAGAGTCCCAAACAGGATAAACCCAAGGCAAAACACCCCAAGACACATATTAATAAAATTAACAAAGATCAAACGCAAAGAACAAATATTAAAAGCAAGCAAGGGAAAAACAACAAATATCATACAAGGGAATTCCCATAAGGATAACAGCTGATCTTTCAATAGAAACTCTTCAAGCCAGGAGGGAATGGCAAGACATACTTAAAGTGATGAAAAAAAAAATAACCTACAGCCCAGATTACTGTACCCAGCAAGGATCTCATTCAAATATGATGGAGAAATCAAAAGCTTTACAAACAAAAGCTGAGAGAATTCAGCACCACCAAACCAGCTCTCCAACAAATACTAAAGGATATACTCTAGACAGGAAACACAAAAAGGATGTATAAACTCGAACCCAAAACAATGAAGTAAATGACAATGGGATCATACTTATCAATAATTACGTTAAACGTAAATGGGTTGAATGCCCCAACCAAAAGACAAAGACTGGCTGAATGGATACAAAAACAAGACCCCTACATATGCTGTCTACAAGAGACCCACCTCAAAACAGGGGACACATACAGACTGAAAGTAAAAGGCTGGAAAAAGATTTTCCATGCAAATAGGGACCAAAAGAAAGCAGGAATAGCAATACTCATATCAGATAAAATAGACTTTAAAACAAAGGCTGTGAAAAGAGACAAAGAAGGTCACTACATAATGATCAAAGGATCAATCCAAGAGGAAGATATAACAATTATAAATGTATATGCATCCAACATAGGAGCACCACAATATGTAACACAAATGCTAACAAGTATGAAAGGGGAAATTAACCAGAACAGAATAATAGTGAGAGACTTTAATACTCCACTCACACCTATGGATAGATCAACTAAACAGAAAATTAACAAGGAAACACAAACTTTAAACGATACAATAGACCAGTTAGACCTAATTGATATCTATAGGACATTTCACCACAAAACAATAAATTTCACCTTTTTCTCAAGGGCACATGGAACCTTCAGGATAGATCACATCCTGGGCCATAAATCTAGCCTTGGTAAATTCAAAAAAATAGAAATCATTCCAAGCATCTTTTCTGACCACAATGCAGTAAGATTAGATCTCAATTACAGGAGAAAAACTATTAAAAATTCCAACACACGGAGGCTGAACAACATGCTGCTGAATAACCAACAAATCACAGAAGAAATAAAAAAAGAAATCAAAATTTGCATGTAAACGAATGAAAATAAAAACACAACCACCCAAAACCTGTGGGACACTGTAAAAGCAGTCCTAAGGGGAAAGTTAATAACAATACAGGCATACCACAAGAAACAAGAAAAAAGTCAAATAAATAACCTAACTCTACACCTAAAGCAACTAGAAAAGGAAGAAATGAAGAACCCCAGGGTTAGTAGAAGGAAAGAAATCTTAAAAATTAGGGCAGAAAGAAATGCAAAAGAAATAAAAGAGACCATAGCAAAAATCAACAAAGCCAAAAGCTGGTTCTTTGAAAGGATAAATAAAATTGACAAACCATTAGCCAGACTCATCAAGAAACAAAGGGAGAAAAATCAAATCAATAAAATTAGAAATGAAAATGGAGAGATCACAACAGACAACATAGAAATACAAAGGATCATAAGATACTACTATCAGCAATTATATCCCAACAAAATGGACAAGTTAGAAGAAATGGGCAAATTCTTAGAAAAGTACAACTTTCCAAAACTGGACCAGGAGGAAATAGAAAATCTTAACAGACCCATCACAATCACAAAAATTGAAACTGTAATCAGAAACCATCCAACAAAAAAAAGCCAAGGACCAGACGGCTTCACAGCTGAATTCTACCAAAAACTGAGAGAAGAGCTAACACCTATCCTACTCAAACTCTTCCAGAAAATTGCAGAGGAAGGTCAACTTCCAAACTCATTCTATGAGGCCACCATTACCCTAATACCAAAACCTGGCAAAGATCCCACAGAAAAAGAAAACTACAGGCCAATATCACTGATGAACATAGATGCGAAAATCCTTAAAAATTCTAGCAATCAGAATCCAAAAACACATTTAAAAGATCATACACCATGTCCAAATGGGCTTTATCCCAGAGATGCAAGGAGTCTTCAATATCTGCAAATCAATCAATGTAATACACCACATTAACAAATTGAAAAATAAAAACCATATGATTATCTCATAGATACAGAGAAAGCCTTTGACAAAATTCAACATCCATTTATGATAAAAAAAAAAAAAACTCTCCAGAAAGTAGGAATAGAAGGAACATACCTCAACATAATAAAAGCTATATATGACAAACCCACAGCAAACATTATCGTCAAAGGTGAAAAATTGAAAGCATGTCCTCTAAAGTCAGAAACAAGACAAGGGTGCCCACTTTCACCATTACTATTCAACATAGTTTTGGAAGTTTTGGCCACAAGAATCAGAGTAGAAAAAGAAATGAAAGGAATCCAAATTGGTAAAGAAGAAGTAAAACTTTCACTGTTTGCAGATGACATGCTCCTCTACATAGAAAACTCTAAAGACTCTACCAGAAAATTACTAGAACTAATCAATGAATATAGTAAAGTTGAAGGATATAAAATCAACACACAGAAATCCCTTGCATTCCTATACACTAATAATGAGAAAACAGAGAAATTAAGGAAACAATTCCATTCACCATTGCAATGAAAAGAATAAAATTTTTGGAGTCAGATCAGATCAGATCAGTTGCTCAGTCATGTCCAACTCTTTGCGACCCCATGAATCGCAGCACACCAGGCCTCCCTGTCCATCACCAACTCCCGGAGTTCACTCAGACTCACGTCCATTGAGTCGGTGATCCCATCCAGCCATCTCATTTGTGCCGTCCCCTTCACCTCCTGCCGCCAATCCCTCCCAGCATCAGAGTCTTTTCCAATGAGTCAACTCTTCGCATGAGGCAGCCAAAGTTTTGGCGTTCAGCTTTAGTATCATTCCTTCCAAAGAAATCCCAGGACTGATATCATTTAGAATGGACTGGTTGGATCTCCTTGCAGTCCAAGGGACTCTCAAGAGTCTTCTCCAATACCACAGTTCAAAAGCATCAATTCCTCGGTGCTCAGCCTTCTTCACAGTCCAACTCTCACATCCATACATGACCACAGGAAAAACCATAGCCTTGACTAGACAGACCTTCGTTGGCAAAGTAATGTCTCTGCTTTTGAATATGCTATCTAGGTTGGTCATAACTTTCCTTCCAAGAAGTAAGTGTGTTTTAGTTTCATGGCTGCAGTCACCATCTGCAGTGATTTTGGAGCCCAGAAAAATAAAGTTTGACACAGTTTCCACTGTTTCCCCATCTATTTCCAATGAAGTGATAGGACCAGATGCCATGATCTTCGTTTTCTGAATGTTGAGCTTTAAGCCAACTTTTTCACTCTCCACTTTCACTTTCATCAAGAGGCTTTTTAGTTCCTCTTCACTTTCTGTCATAAGAGTGGTGTCACCTGCATATCTGAGGTTCTTGATATTTCTCCCGGCAATCTTGATTCCAGCTTGTGCTTCTTCCAGTCCAGCGTTTCTCATGATGTACTCTGCATACAAGTTAAATAAGCAGGGTGAAAATATACAGCCTTGATGTACTCCTTTTCCTATTTGGAACCAGTCTGTTGTTCCATGTCCAGTTCTAACTGTTGCTTCCTGACCTGCATACAGATTTCTCAAGAGGCAGGTCAGGTGGCCTGGTATTCCCATCTCTTTCAGAATTTTCCACATGCTTAGGAATATATCTACCTAAAGAAACTAAAAACCTATATATAGAAAACTATAAAACACTGGTGAAAGAAATCAAAGAGGACACTAATAGATGGAGAAATATACCATGTTCATGGATTGGAAGAATCAATATAGTGAAAATGAGTATACTATCCAGAGCAATCTATAGGTTCAATGCAATCCCTATCAGGCTACCAACAGTATTCCTCACAGAGCTAGAACAAATAATTTCACAATTTGTATGGAAATACAAAAAACCTCAAACAGCCAAAGCAATCTTGAGAAAGAAGAATGGAACTGGAGGAATCAACCTGCCTGACTTCAGGCTCTACTACAAAGCCACAGTCATCACGACAGCATGGTACTGGCACAAAGGCAGAAATATAGATCAATGGAACAAAATAGAAAGCCCAGAGATAAATCCATGCACCTATGGACACCTTATCTTTGACAAACGAGGCAAGAATATACAATGGATTAAAGACAATCTCTTTAACAAGTGGTGCTGGGAAAACTGGTTGACCACTTATAAAAGAATGAAACTAGAACACTTTCTAACACCATACACAAAAATAAACTCAAAATGGATTAAAGATCTAAACGTAAGACCAGAAACTATAAAACTCCTAGAGGAGAACATAGGCAAAACACTCTCCAACATACATCACAGCAGGATCCTCTATGACCCACCTCCCAGAATATTGGAAATAAAAGCAAAAATAAACAAATAGGACCTAATTAAACTTAAAAGCTTCAGCACAACAAAGGAAATTATAAGCACGGTGAAAATACAGCCTTCAGAATGGGAGAAAATAATAGCAAATGAAGCAATGGACAAACAACTAATCTCAAAAATATACAAGCAACTCCTACAGTTGAAAAATAAATGACCCAATCAAAAAAATGGGCCAAAGAACTAAATAGACATTTCTCCAAAGAAGACATACAGATGGCTACCAAACACGTGAAAAGATGCGCAACATCACTCATTATCAGAGAAATGCAAATCAAAACCATTGTGAGGTACCATTTCACGCCAGTCAGAATGGCTGCGATCCAAAAGACTACAAGCTATAAATGCTGGAGAGGGTGTGGAGAAAGGGAACCCTCTTACACTGTTGGTGGGAATGCAAACTAGTACAGCCACTATGGAGAACAGTGTGGAGATTCCTTAAAAAACTGGAAATAGAACTGCCTTATAACCCAGCAATCCCACTGCTGGGCATACACACTGAGGAAACCAGAATTGAAAGAGACACATATACCCCAATGTTCATCGCAGAACTGTTTATAATAGCCAGGACATGGAAGCAACCCAGATGTCCATCAGCAGATGAATGGATAAGAAAGCTTTGGTACATATACACAATGGAGTATTACTCAGCCATTAAAAAGAATACATTTGAATCAGTTCTAATGAGGTGGATGAAACTGGAGCCTATTATACAGAGTGAAGTAAGCCAGAAAGAAAAACAATACAGTATACTAACCCATATATATGGAATTTAGAAAGATGGTAATAATAACCCTGTATACGAGACAACAAAAGAGACACTGATGCATAGAATAGTCTTTTGGACTCTGTGGGAGAGGGAGAGGGTGGGATGATTTGGGAGAATGGCACTGAAACATGTATAATATCATATATGAAGTGAGTCGCCAGTCCAGGTTTGATGCACAATACTGGATGCTTGGGGCTGGTGCACTGGGAAGACCCAGAGGGATGGTATGGGGAGGAAGGAGGGATGAGGATTCAGGATGGGGAACACGTGTATACCTGTGGTGGATTCATGTTGATATTTGTCAAAACCAATACAATATTGTAAAGTTAAAAATAAATAAATAAATAAAGCCTCACTTGGAGGACGTTGAGCATTACTTTACTAGCATGTGAAATGAGTGCAATTGCGCAGTAGTTTGAACCATCTTTGGCATTGACTTTCTTTGAGATTGGAATGAAAACTGACCTTTCCTAGTCCTGTGGCCACTGCTTAGTTTTCCAAATTTGCTGGCATATTGAGTGGAATGTTTTCACAGTATCATCTTTTAGGATTTGAAATATCTCAGCTGGAATTCCATCATCTCCACTAGCTTTGTCTGTAGTGATGACTCCTAAGGCCCATTTGACTTCACACACCTAGACGTCTGGGTTTAGGTGAGTGATCACACCATTGTGGTTATCTCAGTCTAAGATCTTTTTTGTATAGTTCTTCTGTGTAATCTTGGCACATCTTCTTAATATCTCCTGCTGCTGTTAGGTCCCTATCATTTCTGTGCTTTTACTGTGTTCATCTTTGCATGAAATATTCCCTTGGTATCTCTGATTATTTTGAAGAGATCTCTAGTCTTTCCCATTGTTTTCCTCTATTTGTTTGCATTATTCACTTAGAAAAGCTTTCTTATCTCTCCTTGCTATTCTTTGGTACTCTGCGTCCAGATGGGTATATCTTTTGTTTTCTCATTTGTCTTTCTCTTCTCGTTTTCTCAGCTATTCGTAAGGCCTCCTCAGACAACCATTTTGTCTCTTGCATTTCTTTTTCTTAGGGGTGATTTTGGTCTCTGTCTCCTCTACAGTGTTAAGAACCTCTGTCCATAAATCTTCAGGCAATCTGTCTATCAGATCTAATCCCTTGAATCTATTTATTACTTTCAGTGTATAATCATAAGGGGTTTGATTTAGGTCATACCTAGATGGCCTAGTGATTTTCCCTACTTTCTTGAATTTAAGTCTGAATTTTGCAGTAATGTGTTCATGATCTGAGCCACAGTCAGCTCCTGGTCTTGTTTTTGCTGAGGGTATACAGCATGTCAATCTTTGGCTGAAAAAAAAAATATAATCAATCTGATTTTGGTATTAACCAGCTGGTGATGTCCATGTGTGGAGTCATCTCTGTGTTGTTGAAAGAGGGCATTTGCTATGAACAGTGCATTCTCTTCAGAAAACTCTGTTAGCCCTTGCCGTGTTTCATTTTGTACTCCAAGGTCAAACTTGCCTGTTACTCCAGGTATCTCTTTACTTCCTATTTTTGCATTCAAGTCGCCTATGATGAAAAGGACATCCTTTTTGATGTTAGTTCTAGAAGGTCTTGTAAGTCTTCATAACTTCTTCAGCATTAGTGGTCAGGGCATAGACTTGGTTGACTGTGATATTGAGTATTTTGCCTTGAAAACGAACTGAGATCATTCTATCATTTTTGAGATTGCACCCAAGTACTGCATTTCAGACCCTTTTGTTGACTCTGGTGAGTAAGGCCATGCTCAGTAAATTTTTAATCCAATTGTCTGCTGATGGATAGGCCTGTGTTCCTCCCAAACTATGCTAGGGGTACTGGCAGTAAGGGCCAGTAATGGTAACCTCTTTCCAAAGGATTTACGCCAGCCTGCCATGGGTCCCAGAACTGTGGTAGTCAGTGGCCCAACCCCGTGACAGGCCACTGTTGACCTATGCCTCAGCTGAAGACTCCCTGACACTCACTGGCAAGTCTACTTCCATCTCTTGTGGGGTCGCTGCTCTTTTCTCCTTGGTGCTGGTGCACACAAGTTTTTGTGTGCCCTCCAAGAGTCTGTTTCCCCAACCCCGTGGAAATTCTTTCATCAAATCTCAAGGGCCTTCAAAATCAAATCCCCTGGGGGTTCTCAGTCCTTTTGCCAGATCCTCAGGTTGGGAAATCTCTGTGGGCCCTAGAACTTTTGCAACAATGGGAGAATTTATTCGTATATTTGTTCTCCAGTTTGTGGATCATCTGCTCGGTGGCTCTGTAGTGGAGCTAATGGCGACCTTCTCCAAGTGGACTTATGCCACAAACCTCACCTCCCAGGTCTTCTGCAGCCAGAGCCTCTGTCCCTGTGGCGGGTCACTGCTGACCTGTTCCTCTGCAGGAGACACTCAAACATTAAAAATAGATCTGGCTCAGCCTCTTGTAGGGGGGTCATTGATCCTTTTCCTTGGTCCTGGGCATGCATAAGATTTTGTTTGTGTCCTCCAAGTGTCTCTCGCAGGTCTGATATTTGATTTTAAATGTGATTGTGCCCTTCCTACCATCTTGTTTGGGCTTCTCCTTTGCCTTTGTGTGTGGGGTATCTTTTTTGGTAGGATCCAACATTCTCCTTTCAATGGTTGTTCAACAGCTAGGTGTGATTTTGGTGTTCTTGCAGGAGAAAATGGGTGCACATCCTTCTCCTCTGCCATCTTACCTAGGTAACTTCTGAATGCATGTTTGTTGGGGTTGCACTTATGGACAAAACTTCTGATGATCACAATCTCTCCCTGTTGGACCCCATTCCACAAGGCTTTCTTTCCTCTAGGGTAATTTCCTGGTACTGCTGATTTGCAATAGTCACTTTTTTATATTCTCTGGTTAAATCTATGGTTAAACATTCTCTGCTTAAATCATCTATTATTATGAAGAGAGGGTTAGTGAAATAATATTGAGTGTCTAGTCTTCTAACTTGGCTTCCCAGGGTGGCACTAGTTGTAAAGAACTTGCCTGTCAATGCAGGAGACATAAAAGATGTGTGTTCAACCCTTGGGTCAGGAAGATCCCCTGGAGGAAGAAATGGCAACCCACTCCAGTATTCTTGCCAAAGAATCCCCATGAATGGAGGAGCCTGTGGGCTAGCCTATAGGGTCCCACAGAATTGGAAAAAGCTGAAGTTTTGTCCACAGAATTGGACAAAACTTAGCACTCATGCAGTCTTCTAACTAGATCTGAAAGTATTCCTCTACCTGCCACCCAAGCAGGGATCTGACAAAGACTTCCGTTATGTTCACACTGTGATTTTAAGGCTTTAGTTATTTTGATTTTTGGTGTGTCATTTGTTTCTGATTTGCAATAGAGATAGGATACTTATCATCTATTTAGGAAAATGTAGAAAAAACAGGAATACTAAGAAAATTCTTCTGATGCCAATTTTTAGCCCACTAACTAGTTTTCTTAGAATAATTGCAACTAAATTGCCAGAAATCTACCTGTTTCTATTCTAGTCGCTTGATTCTTTAACAATACTAAAATTTTTGAGGTGAGTCATGGACAAATCTATATAGTTCTATACATTTCTACAGTCAGCAAAAACAAGACCTGGAACTGACTATGGCTCAGATTATGAACTCCTTATTGCAAAATTTAGGCTATGAAATTTAGGCTAAGAAAGTAAGGGAAACCACTAGGCCATTCAGCTATGACCTAAATAAAATCCCTTATGATTATGCAGTGGATGTGATTAATAGATTTAGGGAATTAGATCTTGTAAATAGAGTGACTGAAGAAATATGGACAATGTGGACAGAGATTCATAACATTTTACAGGAAGCAGTGACCAAAACCATCCCAAAGAAAAAGAAATGCAAGAAGGTAAAGGAGACTTTACAATAGCTAAGGAAATAAAAGAAGTAAAAGACAAGGGAGAAAAGGAAAGATATACCCAACTGAATGCATAGCTATAGAGAAGAGCAAGCAGAGATAAGAGGCCTTCTGTAATGAAAAATGCAAAGAAGCAGAGGAAAACTGTGGCGGCTACGTGGCGGCAGCTGTGACCGGTGCACTAAGTGGGGCGGCAGCTGCTACCAGTGCACTAAGCGCGGCAGCTGCTGCAACCAGCGCACTAAGCATGCCGAGAGGCGCTACCCCATGCTCCCACGCCCGAGGCCAGGGGCGGCAGCTGGGAGGACCAACCCCACATCCAAGGAGCCGTGGCTTCATGGGTTCAGGAGGGCCTAGAGTCACTATCCCATGTTGAAGGTCAGGAAGGGTGGCGGTGAGGAGATACACCTCTTCCAAGGTAAGGAGCAGTGGCTGTGCTTTGCTGGAGCAGCAGTGAAGAGATACCCCACGATCAAGGTAAGAGAAACCCAAGTAAGATGGTAGGAGTTGCAAAAGGGCATCAGAGGGCAGACACATTGAAATCATACACACAGAAAACTAGTCAATCTAATCACACTAGGACCACAGCCTTGTCTAACTCAATGAAACTAAGCCGTGCCAGTGGGGCGACACAAGATGGGCGGGTCGTGGTGGAGAGATCTGACAGAATGTGGTCCACTGCAGAAGGGAATAGCAAACCACTTCAGTATTCTTGCCTTGAGAACCCCAGGAACAGTATAAAAAGGCAAAATGGTAGCATACTGAAAGAGGAACTCCCCAGGTCAGTAAGTGCCCAATATGCTACTGGAGATCAGTGGAGAAATAACTCCAAAAAGAATGAAGGGATGGAGCCAAAGCAAAAAGAATACCCAGCTGTGGATGTGACTGGTGATAGAAGGAAGGTCCAATGCTGGGTAAAGAGCAATATTGCATAGGAACCTGGAATGTCAGGTCCATGAATCAAGGCAAATTGGAAGTGGTCAAACAAGAGATGGCAAGAGTGAATGTTGACATTCTAGGAATCAGCAAACTGAAATGGACTGGAATGAGTGAATTTAAATCAGATGACCATTATATCTACTACTGCAGGCAGGAATCCCTCAGAAGAAATGGAGTGGCCATCATGGTCAACAAAAGAGTCCGAAATGCAGTACTTGGATGCAATCTCAAAAACTACAAAATGATCTCTGTTCGTTTCCAAGGCAAACCATTCAATATCACAGTAATCCAAGTCTATGCCTCAACCAGTAAGCCTGAAAAACTGAAGTTGAAAGGTTCTATGAAGACCTACAAGACCTTTTAGAACTAACACCCAAAAAAGATGTCCTTTTCATTATAAGGGACTGGAAAGCAAAAGTAGGAAGTCAAGAAACACCTGGAGTAACAGGCAAATTTGGCCTTGGAATACGGAATGAAGCAGGGAAAAGACTAATAGAGTTTTGCCAAGAAAATGCACTGGTCATAGCAAACACCCTCTTCCAATGACACAAGAGAAGACTCTACACATGGACATCACCAGATAGCCAAGACCGAAATCATATTGATTATATTTTTGCAGCCAAAGATGGAGAAGCTCTGTACAGTCAGCAAAAATAAGACCGGGAGCTCACTGTGGCTCAGATCATGAATTCCTTATTGCCAAATTCAGACTTAAATTGAAGAAAGTAGGGAAAACCACTAGATCATTCAGGTATGACCTACAGCAAATCCCTTATGACTATACAGTGGAAGTGAGACATAGATTCAAGGGCCTAGATTTGATAGATAGAGTGCCTGATGAACTATGGAAGGAGGTTCGTGACATTGTACAGGAGACAGGGATCAAGACCATTGCCATGGAAGAGAAATGCAAAAAAACAAAATGGCTGTCTGGGGAGGCCTTACAAATAGCTGTGAAAAGAAGAGAAGAGAAAAACAAAGGAGAAAAGGAAAGATATAAGTATCTGAATGCAGAGTCCAAAGAATAGCAAGAAGAGATAAGAAAGACTTCTTCAGCAATCAATGCAAAGAAATAGAGGAAAACAACAGAATGGGAAAGACTAGAGCTCTCTTCAAGAAATGAGAGATACTAAGGGAACATTTCATGCAAAGATGGGCTCAATAAAGGACAGAAATGGTATGGACCTAACAGAAGAAGAAAATATTAAGAAGAAGTGGCAAGAATACATAGAACTGTACAAAAAAGATCTTCACGACCCAGACAATCACAATGGTGTGATCACTCACCTAGAACCAGACATCCTGGAATGTAAAGTCAAGGGGGCCTTTGAAAGCATCACTACGAACAAAGCTAGTGGAGGTGATGGAATTCCAGTTGAGCTATTTCAAATCCTGAAAGATGATGTTGTGAAAGTGCTGCACTCAATATGCCAGCAAATTTGGAAAACTCAGCAGTGGCCACAGGACTGGAAAAGGTCAGTTTTCATTCCAATCTCAAAGAAAGGCAATGCCAAAGAATGCTCAAACTACCACACAATTGCACTCATCTCACACATTAGTAAAGTAATGCTCAAAATTCTCCAAGCCAGGCTTCAGCAATACATGAACCATGAACTCCCAGATGTTTAAGCTGGTTTTAGAAAAGGCAGAGGAACCAGAGATCAAATTGCCAACATCTGCTGGATCATGGAAAAAGCAAGAGAGTTCCAGAAAAACATCTATTTCTGCTTTATTGACTATGCCAAAGCTTTTCATTGTGTGGATCACAATAAACTGTGGAAAATTCTGAAAGAGATGGGAATACCAACCACCTGACCTGCCTCATGAGAAATCTGCATGCAGATCAGGAAGCAACAGTTAGAACTGGACATGGAACAACAGACTGGTTCCAAATAGGAAATGGAGTACGTCAAGGCTGTATACTGTCACCCTGCTTATTTAACTTATACGCAGAGTACATCATGAGAAACGCTGGACTGGAAGAAACACAAGCTGGAATCAAGATTGCCAGGAGAAATATCAATAACCTCAGATATGCAGATGAAAGTGAAGAGGAACTAAAAGCCTCTTGATGAAAGTGAAAGTGGAGAGTGAAAAAGTTGGCTTAAAGCTCAACATTCAGAAAACGAAGATCATGGCATCTAGTCTCATCACTTCATGGGAAATAGATGGGGAAAGAGTGGAAAGAGTGTCAGACTTTATTTTGGGGGGCTCCAAAATCACTGAAGATGGTGACTGCAGCCATGAAATTAAAAGATGCTTACTCCTTGGAAGAAAAGTTATGACCAACCTAGATAGCATATTCAAAAGCAGAGACATTACTTTGCCAACGAAGGTCTGTCTAGTCAAGGCTATGGTTTTTCCTGTGGTCATGTATGGATGTTAGAATTGGACTGTGAAGAAGGCTGAGCACCAAAGAATTGATGCTTTTGAACTGTGGTGTTGGAGAAGACTCTTGAGAGTCCCTTGGACTGCAAGGAGATCCAACCAGTTCATTCTGAAGGAAATCAGCCCTGGAATTTCTTTGGAGGGAACGATGCTGAAGCTGAAACTCCAGTACTTTGGCCACGTCATGCGAAAAGTTGACTCATTGGAAAAGACTCTGATGCTGGGAGGGATTGGGGGCAGGAGGAGAAGGGGACAACAGAGGATGGGATGGCTGGATGGCATCACTGACTCAGTGGACGGGAATCTGACTGATCTCTGGTAGTTGGTGATGGATAGGGAGGCCTGGCGTGCTGCTATTCATGGGGTCACACAGAATCTGTCAGACACCACTGTGCGACTGAACTGAACTGAGAGGAAAACAATAGAATGGGAAATAATAGAGATCTCTACTAGAAAATTGGAGATATCAAGGGAACATTACATGCAAGGATGGGCATGATAAAGGAAAGAAGCAGTAAGGACCTAACAGAAGGATAAGAGATTAAGAAGAGGTGGCAAGAATACACATAAAAACTGTAAGAACAAGATCTTAATGACCCAGATAACCATGGTGGTGTGGTCACTCACCTAGAGCCGTACATCTTAGAGTATAAAGTCAAGTGGGCCTTAGGAAACATTACTAGGAACAAAGTTAGGAAAAGTGATGTTATTCCAGCTGAGCTATTTAAAACCCTAAAATATGATCCTTTAAAATGATACAATCAATATGTCAGCAAATTTGGAAAACTCAGCAGTGGCCACAGGACTGGAAAATGTTTTCAGTCCAATCACAAAGAAAGGCAGTTTCAAAGAACGTCCAAACCATAATGCAATTGCACTCATTTTGCATGCTAGTAAGCTCATGCTCAGAATCCTTCAAGCTATCCTTGTGAACTGAGAACTTCCAGATGTACAACTGGGTTTAGAAAAGGCAAGAAAACCAGAGATCAAATTACAAAGATTTGTTGGAGCATAGAGTAGGAAAGGGAACTTCAGGAAAAAAAAAAAAAAATCTAATTTTGCTTCACTGAATACACTAAAGCCTTTGACTGTGTGGATCACAACAAACTGTGGAAAAAATTTTTAAGAGTTGGGAACACCAGACCATCTTACGTGTCTCCTGAGGAACCTTTATGTGAATTAAGAAGAAGCCGTTAGAATCTTACATGGAACAACTGACTGGTTCAATATTGAAAAAGGAGTATGACAAGGCTGTATATTGTCATCCAGTTTCTTTAATTTATAGGTAGAGCACATCATTCAAAATGGGGGGGTGGATGAATCACAAGATAAAATCAAGATTGCTGGAATAATTATCAGCAACCTCAGATATGCAGATGAAACCATTCTAATGGCTGAAGGTGAAGAAGAACTAAAGAGCCTCTTGATGAGAGTAAAAGAGAGGAGTGAAAAAGCTGGCTTAAAACTCAGCATTAAAAAAAAAAAAAAAAAAACTAAGATAATGGCATCCAGTCCCATCACTTAATGGTAAACATAAGGGGGAAAAGTAGAAGCACTGACAGATTTTATTTTCTTGGGTTCCAAATTCACTGAAGACCATGGCTGCAGCCATGAAATTAAAAGAAGCTTTCTCTTTTGAAGTAACGCTCTGACAAAGTTATATAACATATTAAAAAGCAGAGACATCATTTTGCTACCAAAGTCCATATGTTCAAACCTATTGTTTTTCCACTAGTCATGTATGGATATGAGAGTTGGCCCAGAAAGAAAGCTGAGCACCAAAGAATTGATGCTTTTTAATTCCGTCGCTGGAGAAGATTCTTTAGAATCTCTAGGACAGCAAGGAGATGAAATCAGTCAATCCTAAAGGAAATTAACACTGAATAATAATTAGAAGTACTTATGCTGAAGCTCCAATCCTTTGGCCACCAAATGCAAAAGCTGGCTCGTTGGAGTAGACTATGCAGCTAGGAAAGATTGAAGTCAAAAGGAGAAGAGGGCAGCAGAGAATGAGATGGTTATATAGCATCAGCACTCAATGGGCATGAATTAAGCATTACTTTACTAGCGTGTGAGACAAGTGCAATTGCACAGTAGTTTGAGCATTCTTTGGCATTGCTTTTCTTTGGGATTGGAATGAAAACACCTTTTCCAGTCCTGTGGCCACTGCTGAGTTTTCCAAATTTGCTGGCATATTGAGTGCAGCACTTTCACAGCATCATCCTTCAGGATTTGAAATGGCTCAACTGAAATTCCATCACCTCCACTAGCTTTGTTCATAGTGATGCTTTCTAAGGCCCACTTGACTTCACATTCCAGGATGTCTGGCTCGAGGTGAGTGATCACAC
The DNA here is from genome assembly GCF_055505025.1 of Bos grunniens. Taxonomy (NCBI): domain Eukaryota; kingdom Metazoa; phylum Chordata; class Mammalia; order Artiodactyla; family Bovidae; genus Bos; species Bos grunniens. Next base: position 565,495 of record NC_141176.1, on the reverse strand, counting down.
CATCGTGATTATCTGGGTCATGAAGATCTTTTTTGTACAGTTCTTCTGTGTATTCCTGCCATCTTTTCTTAATATCTTCTGCTTCTGTTAGGTCCCTACCATTTCTGTCCTTTATTGAGCCCATGTTTGCATGAAATGTTCCCTTGGTATCTCTAATTTTCTTGAAGGGATCTCTAGTCTTTCCCATTCTATTGTTTTCCTCTATTTCTTTGCATTGATCGCTGAGGAAGGCTTTCTCATGACTCCTTGATATTCTTGGAAACACTGCATTCAAATGGGTATATCTTTCCCTTTCTCCTTTGCTTTTTGCTTCTCTTCTTTTCATAGCTATCTGTAATGTCTCCTCAGACAGCCATTTTACTTTTTTGCATTTCTTTTTCTTGGGGATGGTCTTGATTCCTGTCTACTGTACAATGTCATGAACCTCCATCCATAGTTCATCTGGAATCCTGTCTATGAGATCTAGTCTCTTAAATCTATTTCTCACTTCCACTGTATAGTCATAATGGATTTGATTTAGGTAATATCTGAATGGTCTAGTGGTTTTTCCTACTTTCTTCAATTTCAGTCTGAATTTGGCAATAAGGAGTTCATTATCTGAGCCAGAGTCAGCTCCTTGTCTTGTTTTAGCTGACTTTATAGAGCTTCTCCATCTTTTGCTGCAAAGAATATACTCAATCTGATTTTGGTGTTGACCATCTGGTGATGTCCATGTGTAGAGTCTTCTCTTGTGTTGTTGCAAGAGGGTGTTTGCTATGACCAGTGCATTCCCTTGGCAGAACGCTATTAGCCTTTACCCTGCTTAATTCTGTACTCCAAGGCCAAATTTGCCTGTTACTCCAGGTGTTTCTTGACTTCCTGCTTTTACATTCCAGTCTGCTATAATAAAAAGGACACCTTTTTTGGGTATTAGTTGTAGAAGGTCTTGTAGGCCTTCATATAACTGTTCAACTTCAGCTTCTTCAGCATTACTGGTCGGGGCATAGACTTGGATTACCGTGATATTGAATTGTTTCCCTTGGAAATGAACAGAGTTCATTCTGTCATTTTTGATTAGGCTAGCACTAATTCCATTTTAATGCTTCCCATAAAGATTCCATATTAAATTAGTAGAATTTTTAGGGTATATTACAACTTTCATATTATTTACTTAGAATTTGTACTAGACTGGATGATAAATAGTTGATATTGTTGAGTGCAAGAGATGGGAATACCAGATCATCTTACCTTCCTCCTGAGAAATCTGTATGGAGGTCAAGAATCAACAGTTAGAATCAGACACGGAACAAGAGACTGGTTCTAAATTGGGAAAGGAGTATGTTAAGGCTATATATTGTCACCCTGCTATAAAACTTATATGCAGAATACATCATGCAAAATGCCAGGCTAGATGAAGCACAAGCTGGAGTCAAGATTGCTCGGAGACATATCAATAACCTCAGATACTCAGATATGCAGATTATACCATTCTTATGGCAAACATTGAAGAAGAAGCCTCTTGAAGAAAGTGACAGACTTTATTTTCTTGGGCTTCAAAATCACAGCAGATGGTGACTGCAGCCATGAAACTAAAAGGTGCTTGCTCCTTGGAAACTATGATTAACCTAGACAGCACATTAAAAAGTAGAGACATTGCCGACAAAGGTCCATCTAGTCAGAGCTATGGCTTTTCCAGTAAGTAGTCACATATGGATGTGAGAGTTGGGACATAAAGAAAACTGAGCACTGAAGAATGGATGCTTTTGAACTGTGGTGTTGGCGAAGACTCTTGAGAGTCCCTTGGGCTGCAAGGAGATCCAACTAGTCCATCCTAAAGGAAATCAATCCTGAATACTCATTGTAAGGACTGATGCTGAAGCTGAAACTTCAATACTTTGGCCACCTGGTGCAAAGAACTGATTCATTGGAAAAGACCCTGATGCTGGGAAAGTTTTAAGGCAGGAGGAGAAGGGGAACACAGAGGATGAGATGGTAGGATGGTATCATTGATTCCATGGACACTAGTTTAAGAAAGCTCATGGAGTTGGTGATGGACAGCCTGGTGTGCTGCAGTCCATGGCACTGCAAAGAGGCAGACATGACTGAGTAACTGAACTGAACTACTTAGACTAGTTGGTACTAGTGATAAAGAATCAAAGTGCCAATCTCCTGCCAATGCAGGAAACTCAGCAGGTGCATATTTGATCCCTGTGTTGGGAAGATTCCCCTGGAGGAGGGCATGGCTACCCACTCTATTATTCTTGCCTGGAGAATCCAGTGGACTGAGGAGACTGCTGGGCTACCAGTCCATAAGGTCACAAAGAGTCGGACACGTCTGAGGCAACTCAGCACGCATAAGAACATACCAACTGTGAAAGAGCGTGCCAGAATTGAGAGGAAGTAAATGGAAGCAGCTCTACAATGACTGTCTAGATCTGTTCATGCCATTTACAGAGCAGCTATGACAGCAATCAAATTTTCTGCAATCTTTCTCTTACACTATGCCAACGATTGCTGGTGGTGTTCTTTCCCCTAGTAACTGTTAGCATAGAGCCTACCAACATCACTGATGAAACTAAGCCTCATTCTGAGCCTTCACAGGAACTCAGTTGTGAAGAAGGAGAATTTGGCTGGTGATCATTATAAACTCTTTTAGGAAATATTAAGTATAATAGACTAAAATCTAGATTCTCATGTTCCAGTTATTTTTGAACTGGTTCTTTAATAGTTTTTTCTTCTTCCTTTTTTTTTTTTTTTTAAGGTTGATTGTTTTGTTTTGTTTTTTCTACAAATACATATCTCCAAGCTCCAGGCAAGAATTTGTAGGTCTTGGTTTCTTGGTGTTTGGCTGAGGTTTGGTTTTACTTTTAAACAATACATATATTGTTCTGGAGTATGCCAAATGTTCAGTTCAGTTCAGTTCAGTCACTCAGTCGTGTCTGACTCTTTGCAACTCCATGAACCACAGCACGCCAGGCCTCCCTGTCCATCACCAACTTCCGGAGTCCATCCAAACCCATGTCCATTGAGTCAGTGATGCCATACAACCATCTCATCCTCTGTCGTCCCCTTCTCCTCCTGCCCTCAATCTTTCCCAGCATCAGGGTCTTTTCCAATGAGTCATCTCTTCACATCAGGTGGGCAAAGTATTGGAGTTTCAGCTTCAACATCAGTCCTTCCAATGAATACCCAGGACGGATCTCCTTTAGGAGATAATGTCAAATGTATGAACAAGTTAAAAATTTATTTGATTACACTTAATAACCTTCTAGATATGTGCTTCTTCAACTATTTCTGGTGAAGTGCCAGTTTCTTCCATTCATCATAAATCCAAACTTTTGTAAAATATTGTAAAATACATATAAAAACTTAGAAAATTTGTTCTAAAATTTCTAAACACGTTTATCAATTAATGTATTATTGCAACAGAGGCAAGGAAGGTGCAACATATTGCACACCTATTCAGCCACTGATTGGTTCCACAGTGGGCCCCTCCTTTTCCCCTTTCTTTGAATAAAAGGATCCCAAAATCAGACTGTATCAAGATGATTATGGGAGGCACTAGTCTGCCATCTTATCAGTCTGCCAGGTTTTCATTTAAGTCATTATTCCTTTCCCCAATAATTCATCTCCCAATTTATTGGCCTGTTGTGCTGCAAGCAGAGCTATCTTGGGCTCAGAAACAAATTTCAGTGGGACAGGTAGGCTCCTTACTGCTTGTGACCTGTTTAGGGAATATTGGAGTAAGGCCCTATCAGTTGCTGGGACCACTTTTTCCAAGGATCTTCCCTTCAAATTTCCCACATCAACAGCCCCAGCATTTGGCAGTTTGAGTTAAAAAATAATAATAATAAGCATTTGGAAGACTAGGGGCTCCATGGGGCTTCCCAGGTGGCTCAGATAGTAAAGAATTTGCTTGCAAAGCAGGACACCTGGATTCAATCCCTGGGTTGGGAATATTCCCCTGGAGGAGGATATGGCAGCCCACTCTAGTTTTCTTGTCTGGAGAATCCCCATGAACAGAGGAGCCTGGGGGGCTGCAGTCCATGAGGTCATAAAGAGTCAGACATGACAACAACTAAGTACACAGAGGGGGTCCATGCAGTAGGGTAATTTTCTCCAGTGTATGCAACTGGGAACAATTTCTCCTCTCAATTTCAGCTTTTCATTAAAGGAAAAGCCAATTTGTTCATTTGATTGAGAAGCTGGGAATTGCTTGATTTGTGAACTGGTTCATTGGCTTTGGTTTTGTGTTCATTAATAACAGAATCTTTTTTTTTTTTTTTTGTAATGTAATTTGTGCTTTTCGTGTTTAGCTGCTTTTGTTGGGTATATATCTAAACAAAGCAAAACAAAAACACAAATTCCAAGGGATACATGAACCCCAAAGTGATTTTATACACACACACACACACACACACACACACACATTGTTTTTGTGGCTGATTATATTTATAAGAATATTGATCAGCCATAGAAATAATTCATTTTTTGGCACTTGCAGCAACACAGGTGGTCTTGGACGACATGAAGTGAAATAAATACATCAGAAAGAGAAAGACAAATACTGTATGACACAACTTGTATGTGATATCTAAAAATTACAACAGCTAGTGAATGAAACCAGAGAAGGCAATGGCACCCCACTCCAATACTCTTGCCTTGAAAACCCCATGGATGGAGGAGCCTGGTAGGCTGCATCCATGAGGTCATGAAGAGTCGGACATGACTGAGCGACTTCACTTTCACTTTTCACTTTCATGCATTGGAGAAGTAAATGGCAACCTACTCCAGTGTTCTTGCCTGGAGAATCCCCGGAACAGGGGAGCCTGGTGGGCTGCCGTCTCTGGGGTCACACAGAGTCAGACATTATTGAAGCGACTTAGCAGCAGCAGCAGTGAATGAAACAAAAAAAAAAAAAAAAGGAGACTCACGGATACAGACAACAAACTAGTGGTTACCAGTGGGGAAGAGGAGAAGCAACATGGGGGTAAAGAGAGAGAGACAGAGAGAGAGAGAAGGTTCTTATGATATTATATGAAATCATGTGAGTGAAACTTTAAAAAATTGTGAAAAATTATAGAATTTAAAAAGAATCTTTCATTCAACAAATATTCATTGAGTGTCTACCAAGAAAAGCACTTAAAGCCCAAAGCAACCACAAACAGGTAAAATATTACCTGTGACACTAATATCTCTTCTTATGTAAACTATTTCTTTGTTCTTAAATTTAGCAATGTAAATAAACCAAAGTTATATATATATATATATATGTTTTCTCATCTATCAAGTTGATAAAGTATTACCTGCACTAATTTACATTCCCATCAACAGTGTAGGAGGATTCCGTTTTCTCCATACCCTCTCCAGCATTTATTATTTGTAGATTTTCTGATGATGGCCATTCTGATCAGTGTGAACTGATTCCTCACTGTAGCTTCAATTTTCATTTCTCTAATAATTAATGATATTGACATCTTCTCATGTGCTTTTTGGCCATCTGCATGTCTTCTTTTGAGAAATGTCTACTTAGATTTGTTTTTTTTTTTTTAACTGCATGAGCTGTTTCTATATTTTTGAAAATAATCCCTTGTTGGTCACTTCATTTGCAAATGTTTTCTCCCATTCTGGGGGATATTTTTCATTTTATGTTTTTCATTGCTGTGCAAATTTTTTTTTTTTTGGAGAACCATATGGAGCTTCCTTAAAAATGAAAAATAGTTACCATATGATCCACAAATTCCACTCTTGAGCACATAAATAAAACTGTAATTTGAAATGATACACACAGCCCAATGTTCATTACAGTGCTATTTAAAATATCCAGAACATGAAAACAACCTGAATGTCCACCAGTGGATGAAGGGATAAAGAATATGTGATACATATATGCAATGAAATATTACTTGGCCATTAAAAATGAAATAATGCCATTTGCAGGACCTAGATGAACCTAGAAATCGTCATACTGGGAGAAGTAAGTCAGTTAAAGGCAGATATCATACGATATCATTTATATATGGAATCTAAAAAAACAATGGTACAAATAAACTTTACTTACAAAATGGAAATAGAGTCACAGATATAGAAAAAGAACTCACATTTCTTCAATGATTAGCATAAAGCCATGAAAATAGAATGAGACCAACATATTTTTGAAATTTAAATTAAAAAATGGTAAAAGGGTGTGCTGGAGCATTTTGTGTTTTTATGTAAAGAATTTTCAGTGATTTTTTTTTTTTTCCTCAAAGTGTCAGATGTGACACCGGAATTCTGCCATCAGCACTTGACACTCAGCTAGCTAGTGATGACAATTCAAGATTTTAACCACAAAGCCAACCTGAGTGGCATAAAAATGCTGACTTCACAGTATACTAAGAAAAATAAATATAATTATTCCTAGATTGCTTTGTTATATTATCTGAGTTTAGTAAAATAAAATCAAGGAAATGCTGCTTTTTAAGATACATTTTCTAAAAGAAAAATATCTATACTTTATTTTTACATAAAGGGAAAATAGAACTTTACTAAATAAAAAACTAATTGCTCAATTCATCTATCATGCTGATAAAAATTTACTTAAGCAATTTTTCATATCAAACAAAACTATACAAAGATAATATTTACTTAGTGATTTCAACTTTTATGTTCAAAGATGCTAAAATAAAAATAAGAAAGATAGCTTTTACAATGAATTTAAACTGTTTTTATATTTAAAAAATTAACCTGGATTAGTTATGTATTTTATATGTTGTAACGTGTACATGTCAGTCCCAAACTTTTAATTTATCCCTTTCCCATTCCCTTACCCCTAAGTTTACTTTCTATATCTGTAATTATATAGGGCTTCCCTGGTAATTATATATTGTTTTGGAGATAAGTTAATTTATATCCCTTTTGGCTGACTCCCTTCACTCACTATAACAATATCTGTGCCCATCCAAGTCTCTGCAAATGGCATTATTCCATCATTTTTTATAGGTCAGTAATATACCCTTGTATATATGTACTACATCCTCTTTACCTGTTCTTCTATTTATAGGCATTTAGATTTATTTCATGTTCTGTTTATTTTAAATATTGTTGCAACTAACATTGGGATATGTGTATGTTTTCAAAGTACGGTTTTCTCTGGATATATGCACAGGAGTGGAATTAATGGATCATCAGATCAGATCAGATCAGTCGCTCAGTCATGTCCGACTCTTTGCGACCCCATGAATCGCAGCACGCCAGGCCTCCCTGTCCATCACCAACTCCCGGAGTTCACTCAGACTCACATCAGTCGAGTCAGTGATGCCATCCAGCCATCTCATCCTCTGTCGTCCCCTTCTCCTCCTGCCCCCAATCTCTCCCAGCATCAGAGTCTTTTCCAATGAGTCCACTCTTTGCATGAGGTGGCCAAAGTACTGGAGTTTCAATTTTAGCATCACTCCTTCCAAAGAAATCCCAGGGTTGATCTCCTTCAGAACGGACTGGTTGGATCTCCTTGCAGTCCAAGGGACTCTCAAGAGTCTTCTCCAACACCACAGTTCAAAAGCATCAATTCTTTGGCGCTCAGCCTTCTTCACAGTCCAACTTTCACATCCATACATGACCACAGGAAAAACCATAGCCTTGACTAGACGGATCTTTGTTGGCAAAGTAATGTCTCTGCTTTTGAATATGCCATCTAGGTTGGTCATAACTTTCCTTCCAAGGAGTAAGTGTCTATTAATTTCATGACTGTAGTCACCATCTGCAGTGATTTTGGAGCCCCCAAAAATAAAGTCTGACACTGTTTCCACTGTTTCCCCATCTATTTCCCATGAAGGGATGGGACCAGATGCCATGATCTTCATTTTCTGAATGTTGAGCTTTAAGCCAACTTTTTCCCTCTCCACTTTCACTTTCATCAAGAGGCTTTTTAGTTCCTCTTCATTTTCTGCCATAAGGGTGGTGTCATCTGCATATCTGAGGGTCTTGATATTTCTCGCGGCAATCTTGATTTCAGCTTGTCTTTCTTACAGTCCAGCGTTTCTCATGATGTACTCTGCATATAAGTTAAATAAGCAGGGTGACAGTATATAGCCTTGACGTACTCCTTTTCCTATTTGGAACCAGTCTATTGTTCCATGTCCAGTTCTAACTGTTGCTTCCTGACCTGCATACAAATTTCTCAAGAGGCAGATCAGGTGGTCTGGTATTCCCATTTCTTTCAGAATTTTCCACAGTTTATTGTGATCCACACAATCAAAGGCTTTGGCATAGTCAGTAAAGCAGATATAGATGTTTTTTTCTGGACCTCTCTTGTTTTTTCCATGTAGCACAATTTTTAGTTTATTAAGGAACCACCATACTGGCTGTTTTCAATACTGGCTGTATCAATTTACATTCCCATCCACAGCGTAGGAGGGTGCCCTTTATTCCACCCTCTTCAGAAATTGTTGTTTGCAGACTTTTTTGACGGTGGCTATCCTGAATGGTGTGAGGTGATAGTTCATTGTAGTTTTGATTTACATATCTGTAATAATTGATTTTTCCAGTGGTCATGTATGGATGTGAGTGATGGACTGTGAAGAAAGCTGAGCGCTGAAGAATTGATGCTTTTGAACTGTGGTGTTGGAGAAGACTCTTGAGAGCCCCTTGGACTGCAAGGAGGTCCAACCAGTCCATCCTAAAGGAGATCAGTCTTGGGTGTTCATTGGACGGACTGATGTTGAATATGAAACTCCAGTACCTTGCCACCTCATGCAAAGAGTTGACTCATTGGAAAAGACCCTGATGCTGGGAGGGATAGGGGGCAGGAGGAGAAGGGGACGACAGAGGATGTGATGGCTGGATCGCATCACCGACTCTTTGGACATGAGTTTGAGTAGGCTCCGGGAGTTGGTGATGGACAGGGAGGCCTGGTGTGCTGCCATTCATGGGGTCACAAAGTGTCGGACAAGACTGAGTGACTGAACTGAACTGAACTGAGTAATTACTGATATTGAGCATCTTCTGTGTGTTTCTTGGCCATCTTCATGTCTTCTTTGGTGAAATTGTCTGATTAAATATTCCACCAATTTTTTGGTAGTTCATATTATTTATTTTTATATTGGACTGTATGAACTGCATATATACTTTGGAGATTTACCCCCAGCTGGATCCTTCATTTACAAATATTTTCTCTCATTCTGAACATTGTTTTTTCATCTTGTTTATGGTTTCCTTTGCTGTGCAAAGGCTTTTAGGTTTAATTAGGTCTCATTTGTTTATTTTTGTTTTTATTTTAATTATTCAAAGAGGTGAGTCAAAAAGATCCTGCTGAAATTTATATCACAGAGCATTCTGCCTATGTTTCCTCTAAGAGTTTTATAGAATCCATTTGCTATTGTTGTTTAGTCACCCAGTCGTGTCTGACTCTTTGCAGGCTAAGGACTGAGCACTCCAGGCTTCCCTGTCCCTCACCATCTCCCAAAGTTTGCCCAAAGTCACGTCTATTACATCAGTGATGCCTCTAGCTATCTCATTCTCTGACACCCTCTTCTTCTACCCTCAGTCTTTCCCAGTATCAGGGACTTTTCCAATGAGTCAGCTGTTTACATCAGATGACCAAAGTACTGGAGTTTCAGCTTCAGCATCAGTTCTTCCAGTGCATGTTCAGGGTTGATTTCCCTTAAGCTTCACTGGTTGGATATCCTTGCTGTCCAAGGGACTCTCAGGAGTCTTATCCAGCACCACAATTCAAAGGGACCAATTCTTTGGTGCTTCACCTTCTTATGGTCCAGCTCTCACAATCATACGTGACCACTGGGAAGACTGTAGCCTTGACTATATGGAATTTTGTCAGCAGAGTAATGCCTCTGATTTTCAACAGTCTGTCTAGGTTTTCCATAGCTTTCCTGCCAAGAAGCAAATGTCTTCTGATTTCATGTCTGCAATCATTATCTGCAGTGATTATAAAGCCTAAGAATAGGAAATCTGTCACTACTTCCACCTTTTACCCCTCTATTTCCATGAGATGATGGGGCTGGATACCATGATCTTAGTAGTTGTTGTTGCTGTTTTAAATATTTATCTTTAAGCTGGCTCTTTCACTGTCCTCCTTCACCTTCATCAAGAGGTTCGTTAGTTCCTCTTCACTTTCTGCCATTAGAGTGATATCATCCACATACCTGAGGTTGTCAATGTTTCTCCTGTCTATCTTGATTCCAGCATGTAACTCATCCAGCCTGGCATTTCTCATGATGTGTTCAGTATATAGATGAAAAAAACAGGGTGACAGTGGACAGCCCTGGAGTACTCCTTTCTCAATCTTGAACCAGTCAGTTGCTCCATACAAGGTTCTAACTGTTGCTTCCTGACCAGCATACAGATTTTTGTTGTGAGACAGGTAAATGCTCAGGTATCCCCATCTCTTTAAGAGCTTTTCAGTTTATTACATTCCACACAGTCAAAGGCTTTGGCGTAGTTGGTTGAAACAGAGTTATACATTTTTCTGGAGTTTCCTAGCTTTCTCTATGATCCAGTGAACATTAGGAATTTGATCTCTGGTTCCTATTTTTTTTCTAAACCCAGCTTGGACATTTGGAAATTCTTGGTTCACATAATGCTGAAGCTTAGAATGCAAGATTTTAAGTATAACTTACTAGCATGAGAAATGAGTGCAATTGTCCGATGTTTAGCACATTCTTTAGTGCTACCCTTCTTGGGAATTGGGATAAGGATTGCCCTTTTACAGTCCTGTGGCCACTGCTGGGTCTTCCAGATTTGCTGAAACATTGAATGCAACACCTGGATAGCATCATCCTTTAGGTTTTTTAATAAGTCTACTGGAATTACATCGCATCCACTCATTTTATCAACATCAGTGCTCCTAAGGCCCACTTGACTTCATACTCAAGAATGTCTGGCACTGGGTGGCAGACCACACCATAATAATAATCTGCTTCATTTAAATCTTTTCTGTACAGTTCTTCCATGTATTCTTTCCATTTTGCCTTGATCTCTTCAGAGACTACTAGGCTTTTGCCATTTATGTCCTTTATTGTGCCCATCTTTGGGCAAAATATTCCCTTGATATCTCTAATTTTCCTGGAGAAATCTCTAGTCTTTCCCCTTCTATTGTTTTATTCTAGTTTTATACAACTGTTCATTGAGAAAAGCCTTCTTGTCTCTCTGTGCTGTTCTTAGAAATCTGTGGTTGGATATACCTTTCCTGTTACCCCTTACTTTTCACTTCTTTCTTTCTCTATTTGTAAGGCCTCCTCAGATAACCACTTTGTCTTCTTGCTTTTCTTTTTCTTTGGGATGGTTTTGTTCATTGCCTCCAGCAAGTATCTGGGCTTGCATTAAAGTCTTTAATCCATTTTGAGTTTCTTTTCTTTGTATAGTGTTAGGATTTGTTCTAAATTCATTCTTGTACATGTAAATTTTCAATTTTCTCAGCACTATTTATTGAAGAGACTGCCTTTTCTCCATTATACTTTCTTTCCTTCTTTTACAGAGTTTATGTGACCATAGGTGCTTGGTTTTATCTCTGGGCTTTCAATCCTGTTCCATTGATCTATAGTCCTATTTTTGTGCCAGTAACATATTGTTTTTATAGCTGTGGCTTTGTAGTGTAGTATGAAATCAGGGAATCTAATTCTTCTAGCTCCATTTTTCTTTCTCAAGATTGCTTTGGTTAGTCAGGGTCTCTTGTGTTTCCATACATATTGTACAATTTTATATTCTAATTATGTGAAAAATGCTATTGGTGATTTGATAAAGATTGCTTTGAATATATAGATTGCTTTGGATAGTATAGTCATTTTCACAATATTCATTCTTCCAAACCAAGAACATGATATATATCTCAATTTCTTCATGTTATCTTTGATTTCTTTCATCAATATCCTATAATTTTCTCAGTATAGGTCTTTTGCCTCTTTAGGTAGGTTTACTTCTTGGTATTATATTCTTTTTGATGTTATATGAAATGGAATTGTGTTCTTAATTTCTCATTCTTATCTTTCTTGTTAGTGTATAGGATACAAACAATTTATATGTATTAACTTTTTAACTTTAACTACCACATTCATTAATGAACTCTAGTAGTTTTCTGGTAGCATCTTTAAGATTTTCTATGTATAGTCTCATGTCATCTGCAGATAGTGACTATTTTACTTCTTTTCCACTTTGGATACCTTTTATTGCTTCTTCTGGTCTGATTGCTATTGACTAAGACTTCCAAAATTATGTTGAATAAAATTGATAAGAGTGGGCATCCTTACCTTATTCCTAATATAAGAAAAACTAATGAGGACCTACTATTTAGCACTGGGAAATCTACTCAAAACTCTTTAATGGCCTATATGGAGAGAAAAAAAATGGACTTTCCAGATGGCTCAGTGGTAAAGAACCTACCTGTGAAGTAGGAGATATGGATTTAATCCCTGGGTCAGGCAGATCCCCTGGATAAGGAAATGGGAAATCCTAATCCATTCCAGTATTCTTGCCTGGGAAATCCCACGGACAGAGGAGACTGGTAAGCTACAGTCCATGGGGTAGCAAAAGAGTCATATACAATTTAGTGACTAAACAACAACAATGATAACCTCTCATTAGGTATTTCCAGGAGGCTTGGTGATAATGAATCCTTCTGCCAATTCAGGAGGTGTAGATTAAATCCCTGGGTCAGGAAGATTTCCTGGAGAAGGAAATGACAATCTACTCTGGTATTCTTGAATAGGAAATAACATCCCATGGAGAGAGGAGCCAGGTGAGCTAAAGTCCCCGGGGCCACAAAGGAGTCAGACATAACTTAGTGACTAAAAAAAAAAAAAAAAAGTAAAAGAAACAAGAAGTTTGATATATGGCAGATTCTGTTCACTATACCACTGAAACAGATAAAACATTGTTACAGAACGAACAGAACAGAACAGAACTAACAGAACATTGCAAATCAACTATATCACAGAAAAAGCAAGAGAGTTACAGAAAAACATCTCTTCTGCTTTATTGACTACACCAAAGACTTTGTGTGAATAACAACAAACTGTAGAGAATTCTTCCAAGACCTGGGAATACCAGACCTTCTGATCTGCCTCCTGAGAAAGCTGTATGAAGGTCAAGAAGCAACAGTTAGAACTGGACATGGAACAACAGACTGGTTCCAAATCAGGAAAGGAGTACATCAAGGCTGTATATTATCCTGCTTATTTAACTTATATGCAGAGTGATGTCTGTGCTGAGTATGTGCACTCCACAGTAATGACGGGGCCAGAGGTGAGGCCAGAAGCAGAAGATTTTGCGGGCATTCACATTGGGTAATTGATGGTATCAGAGTGCCATGTCCCTGTGAACAGCTCCTTGGGAGGAATATGCAACTGCTCCTTTCCCAGAGGAAACAATCCAGTCTCACTTACTTCACACCACAGCTTAGAATTGGGTCTTGAGGTTTCTATCCCAAAAACTGGGGAGCAGCCTGCCCCTGAAAGAGATATGACAACCACAGATCAAAGAGAAGAACATGCCTAAATTCAGTGCATATTCTGGACAGCACAGTGCCAAACACACAGTACTTGATAGGGGACAAAGGCCAGCACACTCTATGGGGAGATGCGGCAGGGAGATGCGGCAGGGATCTCTACCAAACCCACCCCTCACACCAAAAATATTGAGCTCAAGTGTTCTACACAGAGGAGTTTCAACATAAAATCAGCTCTTCAAGACCTCGGTAGATGAATATTTCTCCTAAATTCATAGTCGGAGAATTATAAGTACAATGTAAAAGCAGAGGAACTACTCTCAATTAAAAGACCAAAAGAGAGCCCCTGAACAATTAAACAGACCTCACCAGTCTACCTGACCTTGAGTTCAAAAAGAAGGTACTACAAATGATAAAGAAACTAAGAAAAAAATGATTGATAGAAATACTAATCACTGCAAAAAAGAACTGGAAATTATAAAAAGAAGCCAATCAAATTAGATAATTTAATTGGTGACATAAGAACTAAGCTACAGAAAATGGCAAACCCCAAATCTCCCTATTTATACACATTACTATATATATGTATATGTATATGATAAATAACTAATAGGGACCTATTGCATAGGAGAGGGAACTCTACTCAGTACTCTGTAACTCTGTAACAGTCTATATGAGAAAAGAATTTAGAAAAAAATATAAGTGTGGATATATGTTTATGTATAACTGAGGCACTTTGTTGTACCCCTGAAACTAATGCAACATTGTAAATCAACTATACTCCAATAAAATTACTTTATTTCTTTAAAATAAATATAATGTAAAATAAGTAAAATGTGAATATAATGAATATCAGGCTAAATAATGCAGAATAATTAATGAGTGATTTTGAAAATACAATAATGGAAATCACTAACTCAGAATGGCAGACAGGAAAACAAAAAAATAATAATAATAACAGTAACATGTGAGATCTATGGGATAACATAAAGCATGTTAACCTATGTATAATAGAGTTTCTAGAAGGAATGGTAAGAATAAAGGGAATTTAAAATGTATTTGAAGAAATTATGGCTGAAAATTTCTCAAACCTTAAAAAGGAAACAGATATCCTGGTACAGGAAGCCGAGTGTCAAACAGACTCACATCAAGATGTATCATAATTAAAATGGTAAAATTTAAAGATAAAGAGAATTCTAAACCAGCAATAGAAAAACAAAGTGTCAGTTATGAAGGAACCACAGTCACTAATTCAGTCACTCAGTCGTGTCCGACTCTTTGCGACCCCATGAATCACAGCACTCCAGGCCTCCCTGTCCATCATCAACTCCCAGAGTTCACTCAAACTCATGTCCATCAAGACGGTGATGCCATCAAACCATCTCATCTTCTATTGTCCCTTTCTCCTCCAGCCTCCAATCCCTCCCAGCATCAGAGTCTTTTCTGATGAGTCAATTCTTCACATGAGGTGGCCAAAGTACTGGAGTTTCAGCTTTAGCATCAGTCCTTCCAATGAACACCCAGGACTGATCACCTTTAGGATGACTGGTTAGACCTGCTTGCAGTCCAAGGGACTCTCAAGAATCTTCTCCAACACCACAGTTCAAAGGGATCAATTCTTCGGCGCTCAGCTTTCTTCACAGTCCAACTCTCACATCCGTACATGACCACTGGAAAAATCATGGCTTTGACTAGACGGACGTTTCTTGGCAAAGTAATGTCTCTGCTTTTCAATATGCTATCTAGGTTGGTCATAACTTTCCTTCCAAGGAGTAAGCATCTTTTAATTTCATGGCTGCAATCACCATCTGTAGTGATTTTGGAGCCCCACAAAAATAGTTTAACACTGTTTCCACTGTTTCCCCATCTATTTCCCATGAAGTGATGGGACCAGATGCTATGATCTTCAATTTCTGAATGTTGAACTTTAAGCCAACTTTTTCAGTCTCCTCTCTCACTTTCATCAAGAGGCTTTTTAGTTCCTCTTCACTTTCTGCCATAAGGGTGGTGTCATCTGCATATCTGAGGTTCTTGATGTTTCTCCCAGCAGTCTTGATTCTAGCTTGTGCTTCTTCCAGCCCAGCGTTTCTCATGATGCACTCTGCATACAAGTTAAATAAGCAGGGTGACAATGTACAACCTTGACGTAATCCTTTTCCTATTTGGAACCAGTCTGCTGTTCCATGTCCAGTTCTAACTGTTGCTTCCTGACCTGCATACAGATTTCTCAAGAGGCAGGTCAGGTGGTCTAGTATTCCCATCTCTTTCAGAATTTTCCACAGTTTATTGTGATCCATACAGTCAAAGGCTTTGACAAAGTCAATAAAGCAGATGTTATTCTGGAATTCTCTTGGTTTTTTTTTTTTTTTTTTAATAATCCAACAGATGTTGGCAATTTGATCTCTGGTTCCTCTGCCTTTTCTAAATCCAGCTTGAACATCTGAAAGTTCATACTGTTGAAGCCTGAGTTGGAAAATTTTTCGCATTACTTTACTAGCATGTGAGATGAGTGCAGTTGTGCAGTAGTTTGACCATTCTTTGGGATTGCCTTTTTTTGGGGATTGGGATGAAAACTGAACTTTTCCAGTCCTATGGCCTCTGCTGAGTTTTCCAAATTTGCTGGTATATTGAGTGCTGCACTTTCACAGCATCATCTTTCAGGATTTGAAATAGCTCAACTGGAATTCCATCACCTCCACTTTGTTTTTAGTGATGCTTTCTAAGGTCCACTTGACTTCACATTTCAGGACGTCTGGCTCTAGGTGAGTGATCATACCATCATGATTATCTGCATTGTGAAGCTCTTTTTTGTACAGTTTGTCTGTGTATTCTTGCCACCTCTTCTTAATATCTTCTGCTTCTGTTAGGTCCATACCATTTCTGCCCTTTATCAAACCCATCTTTGCATGAAATATTCCCTTGGTATCCCTAATTTTCTTGAAGAGATCTCTAGTCTTTCCCATTCTGTTGTTTTCCTCTATGTTTTTTTTTTTTTGCATTGATCACTGAGGAAGGCTTTCTTATCTCTTCTTGCTATTCTTTGGAACTCTGTATTAAAATGGGAATATCTTTCCTTTTGTCCTTTACTTTTCGCTTCTCTTCTTTTCTCAGCTAATTGTAAGGCCTCCCCAGACAGCCATTTTGCTTTTTTGCATTTATTTTTCATGGGGATGGTCTTGTTCCCTGTCTCCTGTACAGTGTCATGGACCTCTGTTGATAGTTCATCAGGCACCCTGTCTATCAGATCTAGTCCCTTAAATCTATTTCTCACTTCCACTATATAGTAATAAAGGATTTGACTTAGACCTGAACAGTCTAGCAGTTTTCTCCACTTTCCTCAATTTAAATCTGAATTTGGCAATAAGGAGTTCATGATCTGAGCCACAGTCAGCTCCCAGTCTTGTTTTTACTGACTGTATAGAGCTTCTCCACCTTTGGCTGAAAAGAATATAATCAATCTGATTTCAGTGTTGACAATCTAGTGATGTCCATGTGTACAGTCTCCTTTTGTGTTGTTGGAAGAGGGTGTTTGCTATGACCAGTACATTCTCGTGGCAAAACTCTATTAGCTTCACCCTGCTTCATTCCATACTCCAAGGCCAAGTTTGCCTGTTACCCCAGGCATTTCTTGACTTCCTATTTTTGCATTCCAGTCCCCTATAATGAGAAAGACATCTTTTGGGGGTGTTAGTTCTAAAAGGTCTTGTAGGTCTTCATAGAACCGTTCAACTTCAGCTTCTTCAGCATTACTTCTTGTGGCATAGGCTTGGATTACCATGATATTGAATGGTTTGCCTTGGAAATGAACAGAAATCATTCTGTGGTTTTTGAGATTGCATCTAAGTACTGCATTTCAGACTCTTTTGTTGACCATGAATGGCTACTCCATTTTTTCTAAAGGATTCCTGCCCACAGTAGTAGTAGATGGTCATCTCAGTTAAATTCACCCATTTCAGTCCATTTTAGTTCACTGATTCCTAGAATGTCGATGTTCACTTTTGCCATCTCCTTTTGACCACTTCAATTTGCCTTGAGTCATGGACCTGACATTCCAGGTTTCAATGCAATATTGCTCTTTACAGCATTGGACCCTGCTTCTATCACCAGTCACATCCACAACTGTTTATTGTTTTTGCTTTGGCTCCATCCCTTCATTTTTTTTTTATTTTATTTTTAAACTTTACAATATTGTATTAGTTTTGCCAAATATCGAAATGAATCCACCACAGATATACCCGCGTTCCCCATCCTGAACCCTCCTCCCTCCTCCCTCCCCATATCATCCCTCTGGGTCGTCCCAGTGCACTAGCCCCAAGCATCCAGTATCGTGCATCAAACCTGGACTGGCGACTCGTTTCATACATGATATTATACATGTTTCAATGCCATTCTCCCAAATCTTCCCACCCTCTCCCTCTCCCACAGAGTCCATAAGACTGTTCTATATATCATTGTCTCTTTTGCTGTCTCGTACACAGGGTTATTGTTACCATCTTTCTAAATTTCATATATATGCGTTAGTATACTGTATTGGTGTTTTTCTTTCTGGCTTACTTCACTCTGTATAATAGGCTCCAGTTTCATCCACCTCATTAGAACTGATTCAAATGTATTCTTTTTAATGTCTGAGTGTATATGTACCACATATATGTCCATTTTAATGTCCATTGTGTATATGTACCACAGCTTTCTGATCCATTCATCTGCTGATGGACATCTAGGTTGCTTCCATGTCCTGGCTATTATAAACAGTGCTGCGATGATTTCTCCACTGATCTCCAGTAGCATATTGGACATCTACCTACCTGGGGAGTTTCTCTCAGTATCCTATCATTTTGTCTTTTCATACTGTTCATAGGGTTCTCAAGGCAAGACGACTGAATTGGTTTTCCATTCCCTTCTCCAGTGGACCACATTCTATCATATCTCTCCACCATGATCCATCCATCTTGGGTGGCCCCACACGGCATGGCTTAGTTTCATTGAGTTAGACAAGGCTGTCGTCCGAGTGATCGGATTGGCTAGTTTTCTGTGATTATGGTTTCAGTATGTCTGCCGTCTGATGCCCTCTTGCAACACCTACCATCTTGCTTGGGTTTCTCTTACCTTGGATGTGGGGTATCTCTTCATGGCTGCTCCAGCAAAGTGCAGCCATTGCTCCTTACCTTGGATGAGGGGTATCTCCTCACAGGCACCCCTCCCGACCTTGAACGTGGAGTAGCTCCTCTTGGTCCTCCTGCACCTGCACAGCTGCTGCTCCCTGGACGTGGTATTGCTTCTCTCTGCCACCACCCCTGACTTCAGGCATAGGGTAGCTCCTTTTGGCCACCACCTCAGATGTGGAGAAGGCTTTTAAGATGTCTATTTTCCCTTGACAAACAATTTTAAGGAGGCTGTTTGGGAAAAAGTTATTTTTGCAGCTTGTGTTTAAAATGGTCTCTTTTCCTTATTTTTCAGTTTTAGGAATTGGAGATGGCCTGCATAATGAAATGGTTGAACTTAAGTGATATATATAGGACACTATGTCCAAACAATCCAGAATACATATTCTTTTCAAGTACATATAGAACATTCTCTAAGATAGACTGCATACCGGGACACAGAAAGAAGCCTCAACAAATTTAAGAAGATAGAAAGAAATTCAAATTCAAATTCTTTCCTGAATACAATGACATTAAAATAGAAATTAACCCCAGAAATAAAAACAAGAAAAAAAAAAGATTGCATGGAAACTAGACAATACGCTACTTAAAAAAATAATAGGTCAATGATGAAATCAAAGATAAAATCTTTAAAAAGCATACTTTGAGATAAAAACAATGAAAACACAGCCATAAAAAGTCTTTGGGATGTGGCTAAAGCAGTCCTAAGAGGGAAGCCCCTAGTGATACAAGCCTTTCTCTAAAAAACAAGCAAACAGAAATCTTAAATAAATAAACTAATCTTCTGCCTGAAAAATAGTAAAAGAAAAAAAAAAAAAAACTTAAAATCAACATAAAAGGAAATCATAAAGACCAGAGAGGAAATACATTAGAAATAAAACAATAGGAAAAAATCAATAAAACCAAGAACTGGTCTTTCCAAAGAGAAACAAAGTCAACAAACTCCTAGCCAGTCTCACTAAGGAGAGAAAAAAAAGAGGGCTCAAAGAAACTAATAAGAAATGAGAGAGAAGAATTAACAACTGCCTTTGGCCACCTCATGTGAAGAGTTGACTCATTGGAAAAGACTCTGATGCTGGGAGGGATTGGGGGTAGGAGGAGAAGGGGACAACAGACGATGAGATGGCTGGATGGCATCACTGACTCAATGGACGTGAGTCTGAATGAACTCCAGGAGTTGGTGATGGACAGGGAAGCCTGGCGTGCTGTGATTCATGGAGTTACAAAGAGTCAGACACGACTGAGTGACTGAACTGAACTGAAGTGAACCACAGAAACATAAATAATCATAAGAAAACACTATGAACTATTTATATGCCAACAAAATGGACAATCTAAAGGAAACAGACAAGTTTTTGGAAACATACAGTCTGACAAAACTGAGTCAAGAAGATAACAGATAATCTGAACAGACTAATCACCAGAAGTAATATAGAAACTGTAATAAATATAATACTGCAAACAGAAGTCCAAGGCCAAACAACTTTACTGGGTAATTCTAACAATGGCCAAAGAAATCTTTTTTTATCCTTCTCAATTTTTGTCCAAGGTCTGAAGAAGAGGGAATACTCCCAAAGTATTCTATGAAGCCATCATCACACTGACATCAAAACCAGACAAAAACACTATAAAAAGCAAATTACAAGCTAATAACTTTGTTAAATATAGATGAAAAAATTATTAACTAAATATTAGCAAGCTGAATCCAACAACACATAAAAAGGATAAAACAGTGTGATCAAACTGAATTCATTCCAGTGTTACAAGGATATAACTCAACCAATGTGATATGGCATATCAACAACAACAACAAAATGACAGATCCAATATGATCCTGTCAATAAGGGCGTAAAAGTAGCTGAGAGAACTCAACATCTATTCATGATAAGAAAAAATCTCTCAAAAGTAAGTGTGGAGAGACAATATCTCAACAGAATAAAAGCCATTTATGACAGACTCATACCCAACATAACACTTCATAATAAAAAGCTGAAAGCCTTCCTGCTTAATTCGGGAAAAAAGACAAGGGTGTGTATTATCACAATTTCTATTCAACCTGATTTAGAGTGCTAGCCATAGCATTTAGACTACAAAAATAAACAAAAGTTATCCAAACTGGAAATAAGTGGTAAAATTGCCATTATATGAAAATAACGTGTACTCTATATACAAGACCCTAAACACTTCACACACACACACAAACTTAGAATTAATAAATTAACTCAGCAAAGTAGCAGGATATAAGATCAATATACATAAAACTATTACTTTTTTATACAATGAAATATCAGAACAAGAAAGTAAAATTTAAGCCCGTTTAAAATCACTTCCAAAAGAATAGGTAGGAATAAACCTAAACAAGATGCGAAAGACTTATATGCTAAGAATTATAAAACATTAATATAGGAAATTGTACATAGAACAAAGAGGTGAAAGATATCAGAGTAACTTGGATTCAAAGAATTAATGTTATTAAAATGTCAATATTGCTCAAAGTAATCTACTGTGATTCCTGCCAAATTACTCATGAAAGTTTTTACATAACTAGAATAAATAGTCTTAGAAACTACAAAGACACCGAATTTGTCAAAGACATTTTGAGGGAAAAAAATGCTGAAAGAATAAGCCTCCAAGATTTCAGATAATGCTACAAAGCTGCAGTAATCAAAATAACATTGCATTGGCATACAGACATGCATATAGATCAATGAAGCAGTAGAGAGAATCCAGAAATAAGTGGACAAATTTATGGCCAATTAATATATGATCAAGAAGATACAATGGAGAAAATTGAACTTCTTCAGAGAATACTATTGGGAAACCCATCACAAGTGGGCCTTAGGAAGCATCACTATGAACAAAACTAGTGGAGGTGGAATTTCAGCTGAGCTATTTTAAAACCTAAAAGATGATGCTATGAAAGTGCTGCACTCAATATTTGGAAAACTCAGCAGTGGCCACAGGACTGGAAAAGGTCAGTTTTCATCCCAATCCCAAAGAAAGGCACAACTAAAGAATGTTCAAACTACCACATAATTGCACACATTTCACACGCTAGTGGAGTAATGCTCAAAATTCTCTTAGTGCGGCTTCCACAGTACATGAATCAAGAACTCCTAGATGTTCAAGCTGGATTTAGAAAAGACAGAGGAACCAGAGATCAAATTTCCAACATCTGTTGGGTCATAGAAAAAGCAAGAGAATTCCAGGAGAAACATCTACTCTGCTTCATTGATTACACTAAAGCCTTTGACTGTGGGGGTCACAACAAACTATGGAAAAATCTTCAAAGAGACGGGAATACTAGACCACCTGACCTGTCTCCTGAGAAATCTGTATACAGGTCAAGAAGCAAAAGTTAGAGACAGACATGGAACAATTAGCTAGTTCCACAGTGGGACAGGAGTACATCAAGGCAATATATGGTTACTCTGCTTATTTAACTTCTATGAAGAGTACACGATGCAAAATTCTGAGCTGGATGAAGCAGAAGCTGGAATTAAGATTGCTGGGAGAAGTACCAATAACCTCATATATGCAAATGACACTACTTTTTTGACAGAAAGCAAAGAGGATCTAAAGAGCCTCTTGATGAAGTGAAAGAGGGAGTGAAAAAAAACTGGCTTAAAACTGAACATTAAAAAAATGAAGATCATGGTATCTGGTCCCATCACTTCATGGCAAATAGACGGGGAAACAATGAAAACAGTGACAGACTTTATTTTCTTAGTCTCCAAAATCACTGCAGATGATGACTGCAGCCATGAAATTAAAAGATGCTTGGTTCTTGGAAAAAAGCTATGACCAACCTAGACAGCATATTAAAATTCAGAGACGTTACTTTACCATCAAAGTTCCATCTATCTGAAGCTCTGTTTTTTTCCAGGAGTCATATAGGAATGTGAGAGTTGGACCATAAAGAAGGCTGAACACCAAAGAATTAATGTTTTTGAACTGTGGTATTGGAGAAGACTCTTGAGAGTCCCTTGGACTGCAAGGAGATCATACCCATCAATCCTAAAGGAAATCAATCCTTAATACTCATTGGAAGGACTGATGCTGAAGCTATGGCTCCAATACTTTGGCTACCTGATGCGAAATGCTGACTTATTAGAAAAGACTCATACTGGGTAATATTGAAGGCAGGATGAGAAGGGCCGACAGACGGTGGAATGGTTACATGGCCTCTCCAACTCAATGGATATGAGTTTGAGCAAGCTCCAGGAGTTGCGAACGACAAGGAAGCCTGGATTACTGCACTCCACAGGGTCACAAAGAGTTGGACATGACTAAGTGAGTGAACAACAAAAACAACAAATCTGGATAGCCTCATATAAAAATTGAAGTTGGAACACTCTTTCACATCATAAACAAATAAACTTACAGTGGCTTAATACTTAAGATACGACATAAGAAAACTCTTAGAAGAGAACACAGGCAAAACATTCCCAGACGTAAAACATAGTTTGTGCTCTACATGCTAAATCACTTCAGTTGTGTCTGACTCTTTGCAACCCCATGGACCATAACCCACTAGGTTCTTCTGTCCATGGGATTAATGTGATAAGAATACTGGAGTGGGTTACCATTCCCTCCTCCAGGGGATCTTCCCAATGCAGGGATAGTACCTGTATATCCTGCATCCCCGTATGGTGGATTCTTTACCACTGAGCCACTGGGGAAGCCCTAAGTCATAGGGTAAAATAAATAAAAGCCAAAATCAACAAGTGGGGCCAAATCAAACTTTTAAGATTTTGCACATCAAAGGAAACCATAAGTAAAATAAAAATACAATCTATGTACAGTGAGATTTTTTTTTTCAAAAGGTGCAACCAACAAGGGCTTAATTTCCAAAATACAAAGACAGATCATATAACTCAATATCAAACATAAATCCAATCAGTCAGTGGGCATAAGACCCAAATAGGTATTTCTCCAAATAAGACATACAGATAGCCATCAGGTACATGAAAAGATTATTAGATAAATGCATACAAAAAATGCAATGAGAGAGAGAGAGAGGAGGGAACAATCCCAGGCTTGTTCTATGAGGCCACTATCACCCTAATATCAAAATCAGACAAAGATATTTAAAAAAAGCAAAGTTACAGACCAGTATCACTGATGAACATAGATATAACAATTCTCAACAAAATACTAGAAAATAGAACCCAACAACATATTAAAAGGATCATACATCCTAATCAAGTACCAGGAATGTAAGGGATTCTACCATATACACAAATGAATTAATGTGATATATCCTATTAACAAACTAAAAAATAAAAAAAAAACATGTGATTATTTCAATAGATGGAGAAAAAGAGTCTGAAAAAATTCAACATGCATTTATGATTTTAAAAAGAAAAAGAGAGTCAGCATAGAGAGAATCTACTTCAGCATAATAGATGCCATATATGACAAACCCACAGGAAACCTTATTCTCAATGGTGAAAAACTGAAAATATTCCCTATAAGATCAGGAACAAGACAAGAATGTTCACTTTAGACACTATTGTTCAACATACTTTTAGAAGTCCTAGACCTGGCTATCAGAGAAGAAAAAACAAACAAACAAACAAAAATCCAAACTGGAAAAGAGGAAGTAAAATTCTCACTGCTTATAGATGACATGACATTATACATGGTCGTTTAATCACTAAGCCATATCCGACTATTTTCACTCATAAACTGTAGCTTGACAGCCTCCTCTGTCCGTGGGATTTTCCAGACAAGAATACTGGACTGGTTTGCCATTTCCTTCTTCAGGGGATCTTCGTGACACAGGGATCAAAACCCTGTCTTCTGCACTGCAGGCAGATTATTTACTGACTGAGATACCAGGGAGCCTGGATAGTATACATAGAAAGCCCTAAAGATGTTACCAGAGGCTACTAGAGCTCACCAATGATTTAAGTAAAATTTTCATGGTACAAAATTAATACACAGAAATTGCTTGCATTCCTATACACTAACAATGGAAGATATGATCAATTAAGGAAGAAATCCCATTTACCATAGCAATAAGAAGAATAAAATATCTAGGAACAAACCTAAGGAGGCAACACAGCTATATTCAGAAAACCATGGGATACTGATGAAAGAAATCAAAGATGGCACAAACTGATGGAGAGATATACTGTGTTCTTGGTTTGGGAATATTAATATTCTGAAAATAACTTTACTACACAGGGTGATCTATAGATTAAATGCAATCCCTATCAGATTATCAATGGTATTTTTCACAGAGATAGAACAACAACAACAACAAAAAATTACAATCTGAAAGGAAGCACAAAAGACCATTCAAATCAGTCTTGATAAAGAAAAATGAAGCTGGAGGGATCAGGATACCTGACTTCAGAATAAACTTACAAAGCTATAATAATCAAGACAGTATTGTCTAGCACAAATATAAATCTGTGGAACAGGATAAATAAATCTGTCCAGAGATTAATCTGCACTTTTATGTCCATCTTATCTTTAACAAAGGAGGAAAGAATGTATAATGGAGAAAGGGTAGTCTCTTCAATAAACAGTGCTAGGAAAACTGAACAGTTACATGTAAAAGAATGAAATTAGAACACACTCTAACATCATACACAGAATATAAACTCAAAATAGATGAAAAGTTTAGATGTAAGCCCAGACATTATAAAACTCTAAGAGTAAAACATAGGAAAAATATTCTGATATAAATCACATCAAAACTTTTTTGACCCACCTCCAGAGTAATGGAAATAAAAACAAAAATTAAAAAAAGGAACATAAGTAAGCTTAATAGCCTTTGCAAGGAAAGGAAGCCATAAACAAAATGAAAACACAGCACTCAGATTGGGAGAAAATAACTGCACAGGAAGCAACTGACAAGGGATTAATCACCAAAACATGGAAACAGCACATGCACCTCAATAAAAAAAAAAAAAAAAAAAAATCAGAGAGTGAGCAGAAAACCTAAACAGACATTTCTCAAAAAAAAAAAAAAAAAAATACATGTAGATGGCCAACAGACATAAGAAAATATGCTCAACCTCAGTAATTCTTAGACAAGTGTAAATTAAAACTTCAATGAGTTATCAACTCACACTGGTCAGAATGGCCGTCATCAAAAAATCTACAAGTGATAAATGCTAGAAGGGGTGTGAAGCAAAGGCAACCCTCTTCTACTGTTGGTAGAAATGTAAATTGATAGGGTCACTATGAGGAACAGAATGGGAGTTCCTTAAAAAGAACAAAACAAAAAAAGAATTACCATATAACCCAGCAATTACACTATTGGGCATGTACCCTAAGAAATGCATAATTTAAAAATATACATGCATCTCAATGTTTATTGCAGCACTATTTACAATAGCCAGGACATGGAAGCAACCTAAATGTCCCTGTACAGAGGAATGAGTAAAGAAGATATGGTATATATACACAATGGAATATTAATCAGACATTGAGAAGAAGGAAATTCTGTCATTTGTAGAGACATAGATGAACATAGAGACCGGCATACAGAGTGAAGTAAGTCAGAAGAAAATAAAATTCTATATATTAGCACACATATGTGGAATCTAGAAAACAAAAGAGAAAAACCTATTTGCAAGGCAAGAATAGAAATGCAGACATAGAGAATGGACATGTGAACATGGAGTCAGGGAAGGGAAATGTGGGATGAACTGGGATATTAGGACAGACATACACAAATCAGATCAGATCAGTCGCTCAGTCGTGTCTGACTCTTTGTGACCCCATGAATCATAGCACCCCAGGCCTCCCTGTCCATCACCAACTCCCGGAGTTCACTCAGACTCACGTCCATTGAGTCAGTGATGCCATCCAGCCATCTCATCCTCTGTCGTCCCCTTCTCCTCTTGCCCCCAATCCCTCCCAGCATCAGAGTCTTTTCCAATGAGTCAACTCGTCACATGAGGTGGCCAAAGTACTGAAATTTCAGCTTTAGCATCATTCCTTCCAAAGAAATCCCAGGGTTGATCTCCTTCAGAATGGACTGGTTGGATTTCCTTGCAATCCAAGGGACTCTCAAGAGTCTTCTCCAACACCACAGTTCAAAAGCATCAATTCTTCAGTGCTCAGCCTTCTTCACAGTCCAACTCTCACATCCATACATGACCACAGGGAAAACCATAGCCTTGACTAGACGGACCTTTGTTGGCAAAATAATGTCTCTGCTTTTGAATATGCTATCTAGGTTGGTCATAACTTCCCTCACAAGGAGTAAGCGTCTTTTAATTTCATGGCTGCAGTCACCATCTGCAGTGATTTTGGAGCCCCCAAAAATAAAGTCTGACACTGTCTCCGCTGTTTCCCCATCTATTTCCCATGAAGTGATGGGACCAGATGCCATGATCTTCATTTTCTGAATATTGAGCTTTAAGCCAACTTTTTCAGTCTCCTCTTTCACTTTCATCAAGAGGCTTTTTAGTTACTCTTCACTTTCTGCCATAAGAGTGGTGTCATCTGCATATCTGAGGGTCTTGATATTTCTCCTGGCAATCTTGATTCCAGCTTGTGCTTCTTCCAGTCCAGCGTTTCTCATGAGGTACTCTGCATATAAATTAAATAAGCAGGGTGACAATATACAGCCTTGACGAACTCCTTTTTCTCTTTGGAACCAGTCTGTTGTTCCATGTCCAGTTCTGTTACTTCCTGACCTGCATACAGATTTCTCAAGAGGCAGGTCAGGTGGCCTGGTATTCCCATCTCTTTCAGAATTTTCCACAGTATTGTGATCCACACAGTCAAAGGCTTTGGCATAGTCAATAAAACAGAAACAGGTGTTTTTCTGGAACTCTCTTGCTTTTTCCATGATCCAGCGGATGTTGGCAATTTGATCTCTGGTTCCTCTGCCTTTTCTAAAACCAGCTTGAACATCAGAATGTTCACGGTTCACATATTGCTGAAGCCTGGCTTGGAGAATTTTGAGCATTACTTTACTAGTGTGTGAGATAACAATACTCCCTATGTAATTCTGTATACAAAATGAACATAATTAGTGTTACATCTCTCCTTGGGATGTTTCAGGGGCCCTCTGAAGCATCTCAAGGTTAGCTAGAAATTTTCATTAGAATGATTTAGGAAGTTTTGTAAACAAATATCAAAAAGTTTTAAAAACACTCAGTCAGATAGGAATTTAGGTCATTGTGAAATAATAGCTATTCACTTAGCCAAAGTAACAATAAGATTTTAGAATAGGTTATTTAGAAGATAAAAATACTTAAATCTGTTTTCAAAAGCAGTTCAGTATCTGAAGAAGAGATGTGCTCAATAGAGAGAAAAGCTAAACTGAAGTTTTTGCACCTGCTTTTATTTAAAGGGTAAGCTTAATTAATTTTATTTTAAATTTAGTCTTAACCATGTACAATAATCATTCCTCATATTTCACTTTTCACAAACCTTATTACCACTTTCTGTACCCATTACTTTGTTCTTTGACCCTAAAAAAAAAAAAAAAAAACACACTGTAATTCAGGCTTACTTCCTTTTCCCTTCATAAAATGCAATTTCATTCCTTATACCTTCTTTACTGAAAACACACTTTCTACTTTCCTTAAGCAACCAAGAACTGACTTTTAGCATTTTATAGATTGGTGAGCAAAATACCAGTGTTAATTTCTAAAACCTTTACTTTCTTAGAACATTTTCGGATGGCACCAAACATTATTCATTTATAGTCTCAAATCTCTTTAGTTTCACTGTAAGAGGAAATATGTGTTCAGTAATAAATGTTTCAAAATCTTATTTGGAAATGATGTAGCTATTCAAAAGATGTCCAACACTTAGTTTAGCAAAACCCTTAGAAATTCAAGCTACCCCAATCTGGAAAGACTATTTTAGACAGACATTTCTAAAGCATAATCATTTTTAAGAATCTATCTAAAGGCTAATAATCTCATTTACATTTTTTAGAAGTTTCTTTACTGGAGGTAATTTCCTTTCTGACAAACTTGTAACAGATATAATAATATTTAGCTTATATTAAACCTAGGTGCAATGAAAATATTCTGCTTAATTTTAATTACTCTTACACATGCATACATTAGTTAGATCAACAAACAAATATTAATATCAGGTATTTAATACTGAATATTTTCCAGTTCATGTGAACCTGAAGTTAATTTAAGATAAGTTTCTCTTGTATTTAGAATTATTTGGTTTGTAAGCTCGTACTTTCTTTTTCTTTTTTTTTAAGGGCAATTAGATTAGAGCTCATTTGAAAACTGATCTCAGCAAATAGCAATATTATCCAAAAAACAAAGACACACAGAGATAAACATATAATTAAATAGACACAAGAGATCTTCTAGCTTTGTTTTCCAAATTTAGTTATGAATAAAAAAAATGGTTGGAATAAGATTTTCAAAGGTTTTGTTTCCCCCACCCTCTTTTTTTTAATTTTCTTTTGGATTTAGGAATTAGAGATGGCCTAGATAAATGAAAAGGCCAGTTTTCATTCCAATCCTAAAGAAAGGCAATGCCAAAGAATGCTCAAACTACCATACAATTGCACTCATCTCACATGCTAGTAAAGTAATGCTCAAAATTCTCCAAGCCAGGCTTCAGCAATATGTGAACCGTGAACTTCCTGATGTTCAAGCTGGTTTTAGAAAAGGCAGAGGAACCAGAGATCAAATTCCAACATCCAGTGGATCATGGAAAAAGCAAAAGAGTTCCAGAAAAACATCTGTTTCTGCTTTATTGACTATGCCAAAGCTTTTGACTGTGTGGAACACAATAAACTGTGGAAAATTCTGAAAGAGATGGAAATACCAGACCACCTGACCTGCCTCTTGAGAAATCTGTATGCAGGTCAGGAAGCAACAGTTAGAACTGGACATGGAACAACAGACTGGTTCCAAATAGGAAAAGGAGTACAGCAAGGCTGTATATTGTCACCCTGCTTATTTACCTTATATGCAGAGTACACCATGAGAAACGCTGGGCTGGAAGAAGCACAAGCTGGAATCAAGATTGCCAGGAGAACTATCAATAACCTCAGATATGCAGATGACACCACCCTTATGGCAGAAAGTGAGGGGGAACTAAAAAGCCTCTTGATGAAGGTGAAAGAGGAGAATGAAAAAGGTGGCTTAAAACTCAACATTCAGAAAAAGAAGATCATGGCATCTGGTCCCATCACTTCATGGGAAATAGATGGGGAAACAGTGGAGACAGTGTCAGACTTTATTTTTGGGGGCTCCAAAATCACTGCAGATGGTGACTGCAGCCATGAAATTAAAAGACACTTACTCCTTGGAAGGAATGTTATGACCAACCTAGATAGCATATTCAAAAGCAGAGACATTATTTTGCCAACAAAGGTCCGTCTAGTCAAGGCTATGGTTTTCCCTGGTCATGTATGGATGTGAGAATTGGACTGTGAAGAAGGCTGAGCACCGAAGAATTGATGCTTTTGAACTGTGGTGTTGGAGAAGACTCTTGAGAGTCCCTTGGACTGCAAAGAGATCCATCCAGTCCATTCTGAAGGAGATCAGCCCTGGGTGTTCTTTGGAAGGAATGATGCTAAAGCTGAAATTCCAGTACTTTGGCCATCTCATGCGATGAGTTGACTCATTGGAAAAGACTCTGATGCTGGGAGGGATTGGGGGCAGGAGGAGAAGGGGACGACAGAAGATGAGAAGGCTGGATGGCATCACTGACTCTATGGACATGAGTCTGAGTGAACTCCGGGAGTTGGTGATGGACAGGGAGGCCTGGCATGCTGTGATTCATGGCGTCACAAATAGTTGGACATGACTGAGCGACTGAACTAGATAAGTGATCCAGAGAGCTCTGGTCAAAGGGTATAGGAGGAGTTATTTCCTCAAAGTAATTTTTTTTCTTCAAGCTTTTTCTGGAGTCTAAAGAATACCTTGACCATATTGTCAAAAATCATATTTTTTCTGTCATCATAGTTTTACAGCCAAAATTTAGACCAGATAGTGCTCAAATTGGCACTTAGAGTAAGGGCAGATTGGTCCCATCAGGGATTGTCCCTCTGAAGAAGTAGGGGTCTTAGTTTGATCAGTCCCAGGCTGTTGATTACAGGAGGAAGTCCTGTAACTTCAGTCCATTTTCTTCTCCTATGTCAATAAAAATCTGATATTTTTTAGGTCATTTTTCTTGTCATTGGATCATAGCTATAGATTGACTAGTCAAAAAAAAAAAAAAAAAATTTCCCCAAGGAGTTCGCAGGTGGAGTGTGAAACCTTAGAGTGAGCAATTCCCATATTAGTTCAAACAGTATGTATCAGATGTCTGTGCACTCAAACCAAACCAACAATACCAAACTGAACCAGAACTTCACCAGGCAGATATCACACTCCAAATTAAGCAAAAGGCAAAGAGATGCCCAAAGAGAAAAAACA
Organism: Bos grunniens; assembly: GCF_055505025.1. Classification (NCBI taxonomy): domain Eukaryota; kingdom Metazoa; phylum Chordata; class Mammalia; order Artiodactyla; family Bovidae; genus Bos; species Bos grunniens. Next base: position 534,542 of record NC_141176.1, on the reverse strand, counting down.
AGTGACAAGAGTGCCCCCCATAATGATAAAGTGATGCCCAGAAATCAAAAGCCAAATGAAATAAATGCCAAATATGACTTCCCAGTTCCACTAGACCTGCTACCTGGCAAAGTCAGTGCTAGCAGCCTTTTTTGGTTCTGATATAGTTTCAAGCAATTACTTGGTATCCTGTGAAGAAGTTGCTCTATAATTTCCTGTTTTAGAAGCTTCTAGACACCAGTCAATGTAAGCATGGCCAACCTTTTCTAATTGTGCATGCAAAAATATTAATTTTGGAATATCAAAAGAACCCCAATTTGGCCATTTTAGGTTGAGATTGCTTTTAGTATAATTTTCCCAATTAACTAGGTACTTGCAAGCATGAGCTCTGTATGTATTGTACATGAGTCTGGCTGGAGTGTTACTCAGAGGCTGGCTTTCTGACACCCCTTTGTTTCTGTTTTTGAGAGATTCTGTTTCCCATTTTAAGCAGAATTTGTCAGGGATAAAAATCACCAGTGAACTTGTGCTGCTTATGAGTTTAACTCCTCCAGGAGTCACCCCAGAGTCATTTCAGCTCGTCTTACATGTCTCAGATTATGCCTCCAGCAATATAAGACCACCATGGCTTCTCTGGTCACTGAATTTCCAGTTCTTAAGTACGACACCCCAACGAGTGTGTATTCTAGTTAATGAGTGGCTTTCCCAATGTGACCATTGCACAGTATGAGGACTAGGCCTCCACCACTTCCGTAAATTTCTCAGTCAACAGAGAAAACCAAAACTGGCTGGGAGGAGTCTTGTCCCTTTTCTTCAGAGCAAAGTTCTCATGAATTTTTCTCACGTTTATACTGACAAATTCTATAATGGCAGTCAAATTGAGGAAAAGTGTCAGATCAGCCTCTTAACCACTCAGCCAATACCATTCTTTCCCCTACAGTGAAGTGACCTTGGCATCTTTCTACCAAGACCCTTGTATTCCTTGATTATTGCCCCCCCCTCAAGTCATCAAGCCCTGCTATACTGTAGCTTTCCACTGGGTGGATAATTCCCTTGGCATCTTTCAGCCAGCCACCCATCCAGTATCTTTTGGCTAGGTTGAAATTTCTTGGTATCCTGCACTCCCCGAGAAGGTGGATGGGCACAAATGGCCACTGCTGGTACCAAAGCTTTGGTTCATTGTGAAGTTCAGTTGAAGGAAGGAAGTCCACTCTGGGTCCCATCAAGGTCGCCCTAACTGTCGACTTAAAAAAAAAAAAAAAAAAGAACAACTTGAGAGTTGTGAGTTAAGTTTTACTTGGGGCAAAATATGGACTGCAGCCTGCGAGGCAGTATCTCAGATAGGTCTGAGACTGCTCCAAAATGGCAATGGGGAAACATCAATATATGAGGTTTTGGTAAAGGGGGAGTTCAATACCATGAAGCAATCATTTTGCAAAAGTTTTTTTTGTTTTTTTGTTTTTGTTTTTGTTTTTAGTCATGAGGATCTGATGTCACCATGAAGGGATTTAGTGCTTCTCTAGATATGAGGGGAAGCAAGGACTGAAATTTAAAAGTAGGAAGTCAAGAAACACCTGGAGTAACAGGCATATTTGGCCTAGCAGTATGGAATGAAACAGGGAAAATACTAATAGAGTTTTGCCGAAAGAATGCACTGGTCATAGCAAACACCCTCTTCCAACAACACAAGAGAAGACTCTACACATGGATATCACCAGATGGTCAACACCGATATCAGATTGATTATATTCTTTGCAGCCAAAGATGGAGAAGCTCTACACAGTCAACAAAAACAAGACTGGGAGCTGACTGTGGCTCATATCATGAACTCCTTATTGCCAAATTCAGATTGAAATTGAAGAAAGTAGGGAAAAACATTATACCATTCAGGTATGACCTAAATCAAATCCCTTATGACTATACAGTGGAAGTGAGAAATAGATTTAAGGGCCTAGATCTGATAGATAGAGTGCCTGATGAACTATGGAAGGAGGTTCGTGACATTGTACAGGAGACAGGGATCAAGACCATCCCCATGGAAAAGAAATGCAGAAAAGCAAAATGGCTGTCTGGGGACGCCTTACAAATAGCTGTGAAAAGAAAAGAAGCAAAAAGCAAAGGAGAAAAGGAAAGATATAAACATCTGAATGCAGAGTTCCAAAGAATAGCAAGAAGAGATAAGAAAGCCTTCTTCAGCGATCAATGCAAAGAAATAGAGGAAAACAACAGAATGGGAAAGACTAGAGCTCTCTTCAAGAAAATGAGAGATACCAAGGGAACATTTCATGCAAAGATGGGCTCAATAAAGGACAGAAATGGTATGGACCTAATAGAAGCAGAAGATATTAAGAAGAGGTGGCAAGAATACACAGAACTGTACAAAAAAGATCTTCACGACCCAGACAATCACAATGGTGTGATCACTCAGTTAGAGCCAGATATCCAGGAATGTGAAGTCAAGTTGGCCTTAGGAAGCATCACTATGAACAAAGCTAGTGGAGGTGATAGATTTCCAGTTGAGCTATTTCAAATCCTGAAAGATGATGCTGTGAAAGTGCTGCACTCAATATGCCAGCAAATTTGGAAAACTCAGCGGTGGCCACAGGACTGGAAAAGGTCAGTTTTCATTCCAATCCCAAAGAAAGGCAATGCCAAAGAATCCTCAAACTACTGCACAATTGCACTCATCTCACACGTTAGTAAAGTAATGCTCAAAATTCTCCAAGCCAGGCTTCAGCAATATGTGAACTGTGAACTTCCTGATGTCAAGCTGGTTTTAGAAAAGGCAGAGAGACCAGAGATCAAATTGCCAACATCTGCTGGATCATGGAGAAAGCAAAAGAGTTCCAGAAAAACATCTATTTCTGCTTTATTGACTCTGCCAAAGCCTTTGACTGTGTGAATCACAATAAACTGTGGAAAATTCTGAAAGAGATGGGAACCTGCCTCTTGAGAAATCTGTATGCAGGTCAGGAAGCAACAGTTAGAACTGGACATGGAACAACAGACTGGTTCCAAATAGGAAAAGGAGTACGTCAAGGCTGTATATTGTCACTCTGCTTACTTAACTTTTATACAGAGAAACGCTGGACTGGAAGAAACACAAGCTGGAATCAAGATTGCCGGGAGAAATATCAATAACCTCATATATCCAGATGACACCACCCTTATGGCAGAAAAACTAAAAATCCTCTTGATGAGAGTGAAAAAGTTGGTTTAAAGCTAAGCATTCAGAAGACGAAGATCATGGCATCTGGCCCCATCACTTCATGGCAAATAGATGGGGAAACAGTGGAAACAGCATCCGACTTTACTTTTCTGGGCTCCAAAATCACTGCAGATGGTGACTGCAGCCATGAAATTAAAAGACGCTTACTCTTTGGAAGGAAAGTTATAACCAACCTAGATGGCATATTCACAAGCAGAGACATTACTTTGCCAACAAAGGTTCGTCTAGTCAAGGCTATGGTTTTTGCTGTGGTCATGTATGGATGTGAGAGTTGGACTTTGAAGAAGGCTGAGCGCTGAAGAATTGATGCTTTTGAACTGTGGTGTTGGAGAAGACTCTTGAGAGTCCCTTGGACTGCAAAGAGATCCAACCAGTCCATTCTGAAGGAGATCAGCCCTGGGATTTCTTTGGAATGAATGATGCTAAAGCTCAAACTCCAGTTCTTTGGCCACCTCATGCGAAGAGTTGACTCATTGGAAAAGACTGATTCTGGGAGGGATTGGGGGCAGGAGGAGAAGGGGACGACAGAGGATGAGATGGCTGGATGGCATCACCGACTCAATGGACATGAGTCTGAGTGAACTCCGGGAGTTGGTGATGGACAGAGAGGCCTGGCATGCTGCCATTCATGGGGTCTCAAATAGTCGCACACAAATGAGTGACTGAACTGAACTGAACTGAAGGACTGAAATCATAAAATCTGTTCCTAAAAACATCCAACTATCTAAAGACCTGTCCCACGAGATTTCCTTGTGCACAGAGTGCCTCATTCCACCCTGAATTCCCTCAGGGTTTTTGAAGGGCAACAGCTATAGTAGCATGCAGTTCAGTCTCCATAGAGGCAGTTGGCACATGCTTTTGTTGTTCAGTCATTGGCAATGCTCTTGGTAAGTGTCAATTTGTAGTTAATAGTGGTGCTAAACCATTGATAGACAAGCTGTTTCTGGGTCGGGATTTTGTACTGTAGCAGAGAAGTTCCCTCATTGTGAGTCAGCCCTCAGCACAAGGTTTAGGGGAAAAAAAAAAAAAAAAAAAGGAAACAAAACCAGAAGAACAAAAACCCTAAATACCTGTGATGGATTCATTTTGATGTTTGGCAAAACTAATACAATTACGTAAAGTTTAAAAAAAAAAAACAAAAAACAAAAAAACCCTAAATATATTTTTAAAAGAAAAAGAATTAAAAAGTTTTAAAAAAGTATCCTTTATTGTAATTAATATACTTTATATTTTCCCCATTTTCTTGTGATATTTTCTTATTTCATGTTTTGCTTTTCTTATCAAAGCAACTTTTACATTTGTTTCTCATAGAAAATCTAGATCAGGGATTTTCCTCTTTTGTTTTTATTGCAGAAAGATTTATCTTATACTCATTGATAAATATACAAAGATAAGAATCTGGTAAGAGAAAAATTGTGTTTAAAGTTTCTTTATTTCTATTAAGGAAAACATTCTATTTAATTAGAAATTGCTAGGCAGTCAGTCTAGAATTCTGAGACCTCAGCCTTGTTTTCAGTAAACATCCCAGTCCATTGTCCTGAATTTCTGGAATGTGTCTTTATTCTGATAAATTATCAGCACTCAGATCCAAGGAGTTCGCAGGTCCTGAATAGAAATGCAGGTACAATCAGTCATTTCAGTCGCTGAGTCATGTCTGACTCTTTGTCACTCCATGGACTGAAGAATGACAGGCTTCCTTGTCCATCACCAATTCCCAGAGCTCCGTCAAACTCATGTCCATCACATTGCTGATGCAATCCTACCATCTCATCCTCTGTCATCACTTTCTCCTCCTACCTTCAATCTTTCCCAGAATCAGGGTCTTTTCCAAGGAGTCAATTCTTTGCATCAGGTGGCCAAAGTAGTGGAGCTTCAGTTTTAGCATCAGACCTTCCAATGAATATTCAGAACTAATTTCCTTTAGGATGGACTGGTTGGATCTCCTTGCAGCCCAAGGGACTCTCAAGAATTTTCTCCAACACCACAGTTCAAAAGCATAAATTATTCAGTGCTCAGCTTTATTTATGGCTCAACTCTCTTTATGGCTCAACTCTCATATCCATACATGACTACTGGAAAAACCTTATCTTTGACCAGACATACTTTTGTCAGCAAAGTAATCTCTCTACTTCTTAATATGCTGTCTAGTTTGGTCACAGCTTTTCTTCGAAGGAGCAATCATCTTTTAATTTCATGGCTGCAGTCACCATTTGCAGTGATTTTGGAGCCCCCAAAAAACAAAGTCTCACTATTTCCATTGTTTTCCCAGGTCTAGGGAAGGGCAGTAATTAAATTCTGTTCCATATGCTTGAGGGAAAAACAAAATAAAACAAAACAAAACAGAAATAGTGATCATTAATCTTAAACCCATACATCTGGTCCATGATTGAAAGGCCAGGGGAATGAAAAAAGGGTGGTGACTTAATCCAAGGATCAAGAAAAACCATTAAGATGTTAAGTATCTTGACCTTTAAATTGGTTAGAAATAGTGTGATTAAAGGTAGGATATAAAAACCACAATAAGTTCCAATTTGGGGGGACTTTTTACCCCCTCTCTGTGTCTATGCTGAGACCTTTGTACTTTCCCCCTCTTTAATAAATCCTACTCGCTTGCTACTGTGAGTGTTTGTGTGTTTATGGATTCCATTCTTTGTCTCTATAGACAAGAATTTGGATCCCCATCTCATTATCATGTACTCAAAATTGAAAGAGGATTATTTTTCTGTGTAATATAGCTTTATTTAGGCAATAACAATTTTCTGAATATTATTTTTCTCAGGTTTATAATTACAGTAAAACCTATCTAACTTACAAGTTCCAAAATAGAAGAGGATTTTTATCAGCTTCTAAAGGAACCATTGAAAAATTTCAACTCAAAGTTGTTAAATTCTTTCCTTATTGTACCTGCCGAAATATCTTCAACTTATTTAATAGTATTTCCAGATTCTGAAGAACATAGGAAATTATGTGATTTTTTACTATTTAAAACAATACAATTTTACTATATATTTGTATATGACATAGTGTTTTCTTTATATGTAACCTCATTTCCATAAAGTTCTGATCACTAAAACAAGAAGAACAAAATCACAAAAAGCATTAAATACAGAGAAAGGAACTCTCACAGAGAAATAAAATTGTTTTTCATTATTCCGGAGAATCACAGCACACTTTTTCATTATCATACCTTTCCCTCAACAACTCATGTATTCACATTCATGTAACCAAATGCTGATCTTCAATGCATGGGAGGATAGGATTGTCTTAAGAATAGGTAGAAAACTTAATGATAAAAGAGAATTTATATGAGGATTTTGGATATGTTCAACTGATACTCATCATTCAACCATGTGTTCAGGAGTATAAAAGTGAAAGAACAACAAAACTATATTTCTAGACTGCCTGATAGCTAGAATTCTGGATGGCTATTAGATTTCACAAATTGGTTTCTGCCATATGACATTTGAGCAGTGAATATGAATCAAAACATAATTTTCTGCTGTTTCAAGTGATTTTTTTTTCCTGTCAAAGTTATGATTAAGTAGGATTTTCTCAAAAAATATTTTAGTGTCTGACCTCCAGTTTTGTAGGCATTTTATCTGAACCCTGAATTGCTTATTATTACTTTAGTGATTATGGATTTTGAATACTCATATTTATTCATTTCATTCTGAATACATATTGGAGGTATTCTGAATCAGAGATGGTTTTTTATTAATATCTTTACAATAAATAAATTCATTGATATCCTCTTTTCTCCAGTGTACAACTAGGTTGATGTGATGGGGGGCGGAAAATGGAGATTCTTCCTACACACACATTCCACAGGTTAAGAGTATATAACTGTGAAGGGTGGTCCTAAGATGGCGAAGAGACCACTTTCTTCTCCACAAATTCATCCAAAGTTCATTTGAATGCTGAGCAAATACCACAAAACAACTTGGGAATGCTGGCAGAGCACACCATGCACCCAGAAAGGCAACCCATTGTCTTTGAAAGGAGGTAGGACAAAATATAAAAGATAAAAAGAGAGACAAAAGAGTTTGGGATGGAGACCCATCCCGGGGAGGGAGTCATAAAAGAGGAGAAGTTTCCAAACACCAGGAAACACTCTCACTGGTGGGTCTGTGGGGACTTTTGAAATCTCAGAGGACAACATAACTGGGAGGAAAAAAATAAATAAATAAAACTCACAGACTACCTGCCTAACTGCAACTCCCAGTGGAGTAACCCAGAGGATTGCATCCGCTACCAGCAAGTGGGGGCTGAACAAGGAGGTGCGGGCTGTATTGCTTAGGGTAAGGGCCGGGCCTGAATCCCCTGAGGGCAATCTGAGGTAGCTAAGGGTGAGATAGCAAACTAAACCGTGGGATAGTCAGAGGGGAAAAAAAAAAAAAAGAGGAAAGAGAGAGAGAACTTTCCCTCAAAAAGGTCTAACCTAAGGCACTGCCAGGCTCGCTCCCAAAACAAAGGATGGAGCAAACACCAGAGGAGAGATAGCTGGCTGTGGAGCAGCCCATGCCCCTGCCAGAGGCAGGGGGACAGGTGGGCGACAGCCAGATCCGGAAGGCGAGGGGCAAACTTGTCCCCAGAGATGGCATCCTCCACCAAACTGCAAGTCAGCTCCCAGTTTCTAACCAAGTCTTCCTGGGATCCTGGACAGTTGACATCTGCCAGGAAGGTCACAGCCAGAGATCAGCTCCCCAAAGGAGATACACAGCACACCTGATACGATGCTCCTGCTGCACACCCAGGAAATTGCCGGGAGCTGGTGTGAGGACCTCCACTCGTGGCAAAGGTCATGAGGAAGGAGGCTCGGCATACGCAAAGGCGGGATCGAGCCTCAGGAGTCCCCCTGGATATTCTTGGGCATCTACCCCCCAAAACCAGAGTCTGCCTACTTTACTACTTTGTGCTCTCACCTCTGACTTTACTGGGGGCTGTCCCCCACCACCATCTCGCTCTCTCTGATAAAGAGTTAACTTACAGCTCCAGTTAATAAGTCCCTGGGCATTAGGAATGTTTAAATCCAAACCCCTTAGATAGCTCTCTAACTGGCCTGACAAGTTTACCCGGACTCCTACAGCTATGCCTACGATTGTTTACAGTTTCTCAGTCTCAAGAGGCATGGGAAGCTTAAGATATTCAAATAGCTTAGAGCCTCTCAGAGAGATAGAAACTGTCAGAATAAAACTAGTAAAAGATTTCATTGATGAGCCAATGCTTGCTGCCAAGTTTCCACATCCCCTGTATTGTATCCTTTAATGTGTATTAATTAATATAGTTGGTATGTAGAAAAAATAAGTAGTGGCCTTGGTGTTAGCAACTTTAGACCCTTAAGGTAATAAATTCTTTCCTTTGTTGTAAACCCACTGCACTTCTGCCCTATAGGAATGCAACTTTATCTAACACCTTCCAAGGATAGCGCCAAACCTTAAAATAATTACTCTTAGAGAAAATAAGTCTTATGGTTGACAAACCTTTGTCAAGAGTCATAAAATTTTAATAGGCCTTCTGGCCAGAAGATGATGTAAATCACCTAAACCATTTGTATATGATAAATTTGCAGGAAAGAAACCCTGGTTTTGATAAGGATCAAAGACTGCTGACTTTGCATGATTTCACACCCCCGATTATCCTCTATGTACAACTTATGGTATAAAAGCCCCTTGCTCATTGAAGCTTGGTCTCCCCATGTCATTCTTTCTTGTTTCCTTTTCCTCCTTTTCTCTTCTGTTCTTCCTTCATGCCAAAATAATTTGGAATGTGGGGGTCCTCTGCGACCACTTATTTGCCTGGGCTTCTAAGACCCACTCGAGAAGGTGCCTAAAGTGGGGCACCTTCCGCTATTCAAGAGGATGCCTGCGGCCTCCGTGGTCAGAGCAAGTTTGGTGTCACGAACTTTATTGATTTCCCACGTAAACCAGTTATTATTGAGCATCTAATAAATCCCTCAGCCTTTGCTATCCCTTAATCGCTGACGCCGTCATCCTGAGGGAATCTGTGGATCCAACCGGGGCTGGACTCCAGCAGGAAACCAAGCAGCTTGACGGGGGAGGTGATAAGAAGCACCGCCCCACCTGGGGAGTGTGCACTTGCCAAGCACCTGGTCACGTGAGCTGCTTTGGAAGTGACAAGTGCAACAGATTAAAACCCTGTAGTTAGCATTGGCTACATTTGGAAGGGACCTACAGACCTTGAGAAGAAGTATAAGCTGGAACAAGGAACTATCTGAAATTGAACTGACCCCACACTGCCCTCAACAGCTCCAGAGAAAATCCTAGATATATTTTACTGTTATCATTTTTAATTTTTTTTAATTTTAAGTTCTTTATTACTCATTTAAATTTCATTTTTTAAACCTACTATTACCTCACCAAAAAAAGACTCTATATTTAAAGCAAATTTCATATATTTTTAAAATAACTTTTGTGATTTTTTTTAATATTGTATTTTTGAGAGTCTAAGCTCTACCCTAGATTTTTAATCTTTGCTTTTTGGTATTTGTTATCAATTCTATACCTTTAAGAATCCAATTTTGAGTACCCATCTTTACTTAAGGGTGTGATTACTGGCTTGATTGCTCTCTCTTCTTTTGACACTCTTTTTCTCGCCCAGGTCACCTCTATCACCTCCCTCCCCCTTCTCTTCTCTACTTAACCCTGAGAATCTCTTTGAGTGTTCTGGTCTGTAGAGAACACTTAGGGAACTGATCACAGGCTAGATTGGTCTCTCTTCTTTTAACTCCCCCTCCTCTCCTCCTGGTCACCTCTATCTCCTTCCTCCCTCTTCTCTATGGAACTCTATGAACCTCTCTGAATGTTCCAGACTGGGGAGAGCACATGGGAAATTGATTACTGGCTATATTGCTCTCTTCCCTTTTGAGTATCCTTCTTCTCCTCCTGGTCACCTCTATCTCCTTCCTCCCTTTTCTCTTCTCCATCTAACTCTGTGAATCTCTCTGGATGTCCCCCACTGTGGAGAATATTTTCACAATTAGTCTAGATGTTTTATCATTGGTGCTGTATGAATGGAGAAGTCTTGAGGTTACTGTAAGAATGAGTCTGAAAGCCAGAGGCAGGAGGCTTAAATCCAAAACTTGAGAACACCAGAAAACTCCTGACTCCAGGGAACATTAATCAACATGAGCTCATCCAAAAGCCTCCATACTTACACTGAAACCAAGCTCCACCCAAGAGCCAACAAGTTTCAGAGCAAGGCATACCACACAAATTCTCCAACAACACAGAAACATAATCCTGAATACAAAAATACAGGCGGCCAAAAGTCAAACAAAACCCATAGTTTGTTTTCACTACTGGAAACTTCACTGCACTCCAAACAGAAGAGATCCAGCCCCACCCACCAGGACATCAAGAAAGCTTCCCTAACCAGGAAACCTTGACAAGCCACTCATCCAACCCCACCCACAGGGAGGAATCTCCACAATAAAAAGAAACCACAAACTTCCAGCATACAAAAAGGTCACCCCAAACAAAGCAACCTAAACAAGATGAAAAGGCAGAGAAATATTCAGCGGGTAAAGGAACATGATAAAAGCCCACCCAACCAAACAAGAGGAGGAGATAGGGAGCCTACCTGAAAAAAATAATTCAGAATAATGATAGCAAAATTAATCCAAAATCTTGAAAACAAAATGAAGTTACAGATAAATATTCTGGAGACAAAGATTGAAAAGATGCAAGGAAAACTTAACATGGACCTAGAAGAAATTAAAAAAGGATCAATTAATAATGAATGATGCAATAACTGAGATCAAAGGCACTCTGGAGGGAACCAACAGTAGAATAACTGAGGCAGAAGATAGGATAAGTGAGGTGAAAGTTAGAATGGTGGAAATAAATGAAGCAGAGAGAAAGAAAGAAAAAAGAATTAAAAGAAATAAGGACAACCTCAGAGACCTCTGGGACAATGTTAAATGTCCCAATATTCGAATCATTGGAGTCCCAGAAGAAGAAGACAAAAAGAAAGGCTATGAGAAAATACTTGAGGAGATAATAGTTGAAATTTTCCCTAAAATGGAAAAGGAAATAGCTACCAAAGTCCAAGAAACCCAGAGAGTCCAAAACAGGATAACCCAAGGCAAAACACCCCAAGACACATATTAATCAAATTAATGATGATCAAACACAAAGAACAAATATTAAAAACAGCAAGGGAAAAACAACAAATAACACACATGGGAATTCCCGTAAGGATAACAGCTGATCTTTCAATAGAAACTCTCCAGGCCAGGAGGGAATGACAAGACATACTTAAAGTGATGAAAGAGAAAAAACCTACAACCCAGATTACTGTACCCAGCAAGGATCTCATTCATATATGAAGGAGAAATCAAAAGCTTTACAGACAAGCAAAAGCTGAGAGAATTCAGGACTCTGAAACCAGCTCATCAACAAATGCTAAAGGATCTTCTCTAGACAGGAAACACAGAAAAGGTTTATAAACTCGAACCCAAAACAACAAACTAAATGGCAATGAGATCATACTTATCAATAATTACCTTAAATGTAGTTAGGTTGAATGCCCTAGCCAAAAGACAAAGACTGAGTGAATGGATACAGAAACAAGACCCCTATATATGCTGTCTACAAGAGACCCACCTCAAACCTAGGGACACTTATAGACTGAAAGTGAAGGGCTAGAAAAAGTTATTCCATGCAAATAGAGACCAAAAAAAGCAGGAGTAGCAATACTCATACCAGATAAAGTAGACTTTAAAATAAAGGCCATGAAAAGAGACAAAGAAAGACACTACATAATGATCAAAGGATCAATCCAAGAAAAAATATATAACAATTATAAACATATATGCACCCAACATAGGAGCACTGCAATACGTAAGGCAAATTTTAACAAGTATGAAAGGGGAAATTAACAGTAACACAATAATAGTGGGAGACTTTAATACCCCACTCACACCTATGGATAGATCAACTAAACAGAAAATTAGCAAGGAAACACAAACTTTACATGATACAGTGGACCAGTTAGACCTAATTGATATCTGTAGGACATTTCACCCTAAAACAATTAATTTAACCTTTATCTCATGTGCCACAGAACCTTCTCCAGGATAGATCATATCCTGGGCCATAAATCTAGCCTTGGTAAATTCAAAAAAAATAAAATCATCTCAAGCATCTTTTCTGATCACAATGTGGTAAGATTAGATGTCAACTACAGGAAAAAAAATTATTAAAAATACAAACATTTGGAGGCTAAGCAACACATTTCTGAATAACCAACAAATCACAGAAGAAATCAAAATATGCATTTTGCTGCTGCTGCTAAGTCGCTTCAGTCGTGTCTGACTCTGTGCGACCCCATACACGGTAGCCCATCAGCCTCCACTGTCCCTGGGATTCTCCAGGCAAGAACACTGGAGTGGGTTGCCATTTCATTCTCCACAAAATATGCATAGAAATGAATGAAAATGAAAACACAACACCCTAAAACCTATGGGATTCAGTGAAAGCAATGCTAAGAGGAAGGTTCATAGCAATACAAGCCTACCCAAAGAAACAGAAGAAAAATCAAATAAATAACCTAACTCTACACCTAAAGCAACTAGAAAAGGAAGAAATGAAGAATCCCAGCGTTAGTAGAAGGAAAGAAATCCTAAAAATTAGGGCAGAAATAAATGCAAAAGTAACAAAAGACATCATAGCCAAAATCAGCAAAGCTAAAAGTTTGCTCTTTGAAAAGATAAATAGTATAAGCAAACTATTAGACAGACTCATCAAGACAAAATGGATAAGAATCAAATCAACAAAATTAGAAATGAAAATAGAGAAATCACAACAGACAACACAGAAATACAAAGGATCATAAGAGACTACTATCAGCAATTATATGCCAATAAAATGGACAAGTTGGAAGAAATGGACAAATTCTTAGAAAAGTATAACTTTCCAAAACTGAACCAAGAAGAAATAGAAAATCTTAATAGATCCATCACAAGCACAGAAATAGAAACTAATCAGAACCCTTCCAACAAACAAAAACCCAGGACCAGATGGCTTCACAGTTGAATTCTACCAAAAATGTAGAGAAGCGTTAACACCTATCCTACTCAAACTCTTCCAGAAAATTGCAGAGGAAGGTAAACTTCCAAACTCATTCTATGAGGCCACCATCATCCTAATACCAAAACCAGACAAAGATGCCACACACACACAAAAAAAGAAAACTACAGGCCAATATCACTGATGAATATATATGCAAAAATCCTTAACAAAATTCTAGCAATCAGAATCCAACAACACATTAAAAAGATCATACACCATGACCAAGTGGGCTTTATCCCAGGGATGCAAGGATTCTTCAATATTCTCTAATCAATCAATGTAATACACCACATTAACAAATTTAAAAATAAAAGCCATATGATTATATCAGTAGATGCAGAGAAAGCCTTTGACAAAATTCAACATACATTTATTTAAAAAAAAAAAAAAAAAAGCCTCCAGAAAGCAGGAATAGAAGGAACATACCTCAACATAGTAAAAGGCATATATGATAAACGGACAACAAACAGTATCCTCAATGGTGAAAAATTGAAAGCATTTACCCTAAAGTCAGGAAGAAGTCAAGGATGCCCACTCTCACCACTACTATTCAACATAGTTTAAAAAGTTTTAGCCACAGAAATAAAAGGAATCCAGATTGGAAAGGAAGAAATAAAACTCTCACTGTTTGCAGATGGCATGATCCTCTATATAGAAAACCCTAAGGACTCTAACAGAAAATTACTAGAGCTAATCAATGAATACAGTAAAGTTGCAGGATATAAAATTAAAACACAGAAATCCCTTGAGTTCCTATACACTAACAATGAGGAAACGGAAAGAGAAATTAAGGAAACAATTGCATTCATCGAAATTGCATCAAAAAGAATAAAATACTTAGGAATAAATCTACCTAAAGAAAAAAAATCTATATATAGAAAACTATAAAACACTGATGAAAGAAATAAAAGAGGACACAAATAGATGGAGAAATAGACCATGTTCATGGATTGGAAGAATCAATATACTGAAAATGAGTATACTACCCAATTCAATCTATAGATTCAATGCAATCCCTATCAAGCTACCAATGGTATTTTTCACAGAACTAGAACAAATAATTTCACAATTTGTATAGAAATAGAAAAAAAAAAAAAAAAAACTCGAATAGCCAAAGCAATCTTGAGAAAGAAGAATGGAACTGGAGGAATCAACCTGCCTGACTTCAGGGTCCACTACAAAGTCACAGTCATCAAGACAGTATGGTACTGGCACAAAGAGAGAAACATAGATCAGTGGAACAAAATAAGAAGCCCAGAGATAAATCCACACACCTATGGACTCCTTATCTTTGACAGAGAAGACAAGAATATACAATAGAGAAGAAACAATCTCTTTAACAAGTGATTCTGGGAAAACTCGTCAACCACTTGTAAAAGAATGAAAATAGAACACTTTCTAACACCACACACAAAAATAAACTCAAAATGCATTAAATATCTAAATGTAAGACCAGAAACTATAAAACTCCTAGAGGAAAACATAGGCAAAGCACCCTCTGACGTAAATCATAGCAAGATCTTCTATTACCCACCTCCCAGAGTAATGGAACTAAAAGCAAAAAATAAACAAATGGGACATAATTAAACTTAAAAGCTTTTGCACAACAAAGGAAACTATAAAACAAGGTGAAAAGATAACCTTCAGAATGGAGAAGATAATAGCAAATGAAGCAACTGACAAAAAATTAACCTCAAAAATATACAAGCAACTCCTGCAGCTCAATTCCAGAAAAATAAGCGAACCAATCAAAAAATGGACCAAAGAACTAAACAGACATTTCTTCAAAGAAGATGTATAGACAACTAATAAACACATGAAAAGATGCTCAACATCACTCATTATCAGAGAAATGCAAATCAAAACCACAATGGGGTCCCATCTCACGCCGGTCAGAATGGCTGCTATCAAAAAGTCTACAAACAATAAATGCTGGAGAGGGTGTGGAGAAAAAAGAACCCTCTTACACTGTTAGTGAGAATGAAAACTAGTACAACCACTATAGAGAAGAGCGTGGAGATTCCTTAAAAAAAACTGGAAATAGAACTGCCATATGACCCAGCAATCCCACTGCTGGGCATACACACTGAGGAAGCCAGAATTGAAATAGATATGTGTATCCCGATGTTCATTGCAGCACTGTTTACAATAGCCAGGATATGGAAGCAACCTAGATGTCCAGCAGCAGACAAATGGATAAGAAAACCATCGTACATATACACAATGGAATATTACTCAGAAATTAAAAATGATGCATTTGAATCAGTTCTAGTGAGGTGGATGAAACTGGAGCCTATTATACAGAGTGAAGTAAGCCACAAAGAAAAACACCAATACAGTATGCTGCTGCTGCTGGTAAGTTGCGTCAGTCGTGTCCGACTCTGTGTGACCCCATAGATGGCAGCCCACCAGGCTCCCCAGTCCCTGGGACTCTCCAGGCAAGAACACCAGAGTAGGTTGCCATTTCATATATGCCAATACAGTATAATAATGCGTATATATGTACTTTAGAAAGATAGTAATGATTGCCCTATATGCGAGACAGCAAAAGAGACACAGATGTAAAAGACAGATGTTTGGACTCTGTGGGAGAAGGCTAGGGTGGGATGACTTGAGAGAATAGCATTGAAACATATATATTATCATATGTGAAATAGATCGCCAGTACAGGTTTGATGCATGAGACAAGGTGCTCAGGGCTGGTGCACTGGGATGATCCTGAGGGATGGTATGGGAAGGGAAGTGGGAGGGAGGGTCAGGATGGAAACATATGTGCACCCATGGCTGATTCATGTGAATGTATGGCAAAAACCACCACAATATTGTAAAATAATTAGCCTTCAATTAAAATAAATTTTAAAAAAGTAGTATATAACCACAATTTTCCCTGCTTATATAAAGAAGGAGGAAGCTATCCTCCTCTCTTCTTGTAATGTAAAGGGCGTGTGCTCAGTCGTTAAATAGTGTCTGACTCCTAGCGCACCCATGGTCTGTATCCCCCTGGGCTCCTCTGTCCATGTAATTTTCCAGAAAAGAATACTGCAGTGGGTTGCCATTTCCTACTCCAGGGTATCTTCCCTACAGAGGAATTGAAACTGTGTCTCTTGTGGCCCTTACATTGGCAGGTAGATTTTTTAATACTGCACCATCTGGAAAGCCCAAGGTGTACCTAAAGCCCTAACTCTAACCCTTTCATTTGTAAGTGCAATCCCTCTGCATTTATGAGCTTGAGAATTCTGTAGCTTCATTCTTTTTGAAATATAAATACCAAGTGATACAGCACATCATTCTTCTTAACATCTTGAGTCTTAACCTAGGGACCTAGTATGAGCTGCATTCATTTGCACCTCTCAGAAAACTAAAAAAAATGTTATTATCCTTTTAGATCTAAGCCATTAATCAGACAAACAGCTACAAATTTACATTTTATTGTATGTGGAATGTCTTCTGAGGCTAGGGTTTTAAAAAAGAATACTTATAAATGTCTCCACTGTGGTTGATTTTTTTTAATTCATTTGCTACTTTATTTATGATGTTATGTTACATTAATTTCAGCTCCCTTATTTCCCTTTCTTATTATGCCAGTAGTGTTAGTTCTCTTGCTCATTTCTATTGTGTTCTGGAAGTTATTTCTGGAGGCCAATCTTCTGGAGCCTTTTTCCTTTTCTAGTCTGTATTACAATGATTTTACAATCACATAATTTCTTATGTTAAATTCTGATAAAAATACTTAGAGTGCTTTCTGATTATACACAAGTTTGTATATTTTCAGTAAAGAGATTTTATGTTTTGAGGGCTTCAATATCTGTCTTCTACTACTTCTTTCTCTGACTCTCTCTTACTGCCTGAGTCTTTTTTTTTTTTTTAAGAGCTACATTTAAATCCAGACAATTGGAAGGTCAGGGTAGGACTTCTTTGTTTTCAATTTGGATTCCTTTTATTTCTTCTTGCCTAGTTTCTGGGACTAGTATTTACAATATTATGTTCAATAGGAATGGTGAAAGTAGGCATCCTTATCTTGTTACTGATCTTGGAGGGAAAATTTTAGCCTTTTGCCACTGAGAATGGTGTTAATCATGGATTTGTCATATATGTCATTTATTTGCTGAAATATGTTCCCTTTGACTTAATCCACTTGGCTGAGAGTTTTTCACCATAAATTAATGCTGAAATTTGTCACATATCTTTATACATGTATTGAGATGGTCATATAATTCTTATCCTCCACTTGTTAGTGTTATAAACAACATTAATTAATTTGCAGACGTTGAAGCATCCTTTCGTCTCTGGAATAAATTAACTTGATCATAGTGTATAATCTTTTTAATAAATTGTTGAATTCTGTTTGGCAACATTTTGTTAGGAATTTTGCCATCTATGTTTATTAGGGACATTGACTTGTCATTTTCTTTTTTGGTAATGTCCTTCTCTGGATATGGTATCAGAGTAGTGCTGGTTTCATAAAATGACTTTGGATGGTTTTCCTCCTTTTTCTTTCTCTTTTTGAAAGGTTTAAGGGTAGGTATTAGATCTTTTAATGTTTTGTGGAAGTTATCAATAGAGTCATTTGGTCCTGGGTTTTTATTTGGTGTTAGCTTTTTTATTGTTGTTTTGGTCCTTATTAGTAATCAGTCTCAGAGAAGGCAATGGCTCCCCACTCCAGTACTCTTGCCTAGAAAATCCCATGGATGGAGGAGCCTCGTAGGCTGCAGTCCATGGGGTGGCTAAGAGTCGGACACGACTGAGCGACTTCACTTGCACTTTCATGCATTGGAGAAGGAAATGGCAACCCAATCCAGTGTTCTTGCCTGGAGAGTCCCAGGGATGGGGGAGCCTGGTGAGCTGTCGTCTATGGGATCTCACAGAGTCCGACACGACTGAAGCGTCTTAGTAGCAGCAGCAGCAGCAGCAGCAGCAGCAGTAATCAGTCTATTCAGATTTTCTATTTCTTCATGATTCAGTCTTGAAGGATTGTCTATTTCTAGAAGCATATCTATTTCTCCTAAATTGTCCAATTTGTTGGTGTACAATTGCTCATAATAGTCACTTATGATCCTTTATATTTCTGTGGTATCAGCTGTAATTTTTCCTCTTTCATTTCTGATTTAATTTGTCCATGCCCTGTCTTTCTCTCTCTCTCTTTTTTTTTTTTTTTTTCTTGGTTAGTCAAGTTAATGATGTCAATTTTGTTTATCCTTTCAATGAATCAGTACTTAATTTCTCTGTTTTCCTTTCTTTTTCTTTTTTTTGGTCAATGACATGTTAAGTTTTATGTGTAGTCAGAAACTCAAGAGGAATATTTAAGGTAGAAATACATAGAAGTTATCAGTCTATAGACAGTTACAGAAGTGGATACAATTTAAGAGAGTATGTAGATAAGAAGAGAAGATATGATTCTTATAACACAAACATTTAGGGAAAAGGCAAAGGGAAATATTCTGTGAAGGAAAAAAAAAAGAAAAAAATGCCTGAACATCAAATGTAAAATGAGGAAATTATAGCATTGTGGTAGCATACTCACTACATCCAAATACTTGAAATATCAAGTATAAAAGGAACCATAAAGTGGCCATTACCTTTTGTTATAAAAAGATTTTTGATAAGTGGTATAGAGAAAAAATAATGGGTGAACAAATAGGGATTAAAGACTAGGAGACAGTGACTTCACTAAATCTTTCAATACATTTGGCTCTAAAGAGAAGCTGAATAATAGGAGATAAAAGTGATTTGGAGCCTAGAGACTATTTTTCTTGTTGTTGTTCCTGATGTTTGGGATATGACTTGATACTAGTGGAAAGGAGCAAGAATAGATGAAAAGGTTGAAAATATAATACATGGCTGGGGAACTTATTTTACTAAGAAAGTCAAAGTTGTGGAATGCAAGATATGGAGAAAGGGGCTTAAGCTGCATGAAAAGAGGAGGAAATAAGGAAAATCACTTCTCTTAGAACAAAGATAAGTCAGCTCATTGGTGTGATGAGATGCTTATGTGAAGTAGATGTCTTTAAATAAGAATGAGGGAGTAGGATTGAGGCCTTAAATTTGTTTCAGCTTGACCCACTTTTAGACCTGTCTCTTCTTTTCTGATGGGTCCTGACTTCCCTGTTCTTAGAGGATTTACTTTAGAAAATTTTAAATAATACATTCTCTCTCTGTCTCTTTAAGGTGTAAATCTCACAGTTTCTTGTCAGTTTTGTAACCTGGGAATAACTTTTTCATGAACTTGGGAGTCATTCTTTTGACATGAAATTATCAAGGAAGATGTGATTCATATCTTCCAGTCTCTATGGGAGACCAGAGGCCTGACTTTCACTTCTTGCCATTGAGCAAACATGCATTGTTCCAACCTCTTTTCTAACATCCTCCAGTACTTTTCGACTACCTGTCATTTCAGAGGAATTAAGTTCAATCTCTTTCTTCTATTGTGATAGTCTTAAGTAAGCCTTCATGCCTGTTTTCCACTGACTGACACTTTTTTTTTTCTTTGTTTCAAATCAGATTGTAGACAAGGAAACCGTTTGAAACTGTCCTTGTGGAAAACAAGAAAGGAAATCTTCCTAGAGAAACAGAGAAAGATAACCAGGCAGTGATGAAAGTTGTTAAATTTACATAAATATTGGGTGCTATAGTCATATAATATATCAAAAAAAAAAAAAAAAAAACCAATTCTACTAATAGTTATGAGAAAGTCAGGTAGCTAGATTTACTCAGGATTAGTAAGTTATCATACAGAAGAGGAAAAAAAAAAAAGCAAAGAGTAAATGGATATGAAGATATTGGGCAAAATAATGCTTGAAGTAATGGGCCCTAGAAGCTCTACTGTAGGAATGACTGGAGATTAGGAGGGTTATATTAGTGAGGGAGAAATCAGAAACAAAATGGGTACTGGATCTTCTAATTGGAGCATTTTATGTCATTTGAGTCAATGAGTAAGAATGCTGATATCATCAAACTTCTGTTCACAGGTGCTGAATAGAAATGTAGGTACAGTCAATTCAGTCACTCAGTCATGTCTGAATCTCTGAGACCCCATGGTCTGCAGCATGCCAGGCCTCCCTGTGCATCACCAACTCCTTGAGCTTGCTCAGATTCATGTACATCAAGTCAGTGATGTCCTCTAACCATCTCATCCTCTGTCATCCCCTTTTCCTCCTGCCTTCAATCTTTCCCAGCATCAGGGTCTTTTCCAATGAGTCAGTTCTTAGCATCAAGTGGCCAAAGTATTGGAGTTTCAGCTTCAGCATCAGATCTTCCAATGATTTCCTTTAGGATGGACTGTTTGGATCTCCTTGCAGTCCAAGGGACTCTCAAGAGTCTTCTCCAGCACTACAGTTCAAAAGCATCAATTCTTCAGTGCTCAGCTTTCTTTATAGTCCAATTCTTACATCCATACATGAAAACTGGAAAAGCTACAGCTTTGACTAGATGGACCTTTTCTTGGCAAAGTAATGTCTCAGCTTTTAATATACTGTCTAGGATGGTCATCAGAGAAGGCAATGGCAACCCACTCCAGTACTCTTGCCTGGAAAATCCCGTGGATGGAGGAGCCTTGTAGGCTGCAGTCCATGGGGTTGCTAAGAGTCGGACACGACTGAGTGACTTCACTTTCACATTTCACTTTGATGCATTGGAGAAGGAAATGGCAACCCACTGCAGTGTTCTTTCCTGGAGAATCCCAGGGATGGGGGAGCCTGGTGGGCCGCCAGACGTCGATGGGGTCGCACAGAGTCGGACACGACTGAAGCGACTTAGCAGTAGCAGCAGCAGGTTGGTCATAGCTTTTCTTCCAAGGAGCAATCATCTTTTAATTTCATGGCTGCAGTTACCATCTGCAGTGATTTTTAAACCCAAGAAAATAAAGTCTGCAGGTACAGAGTTTTGTGTAAAATAGAAAAGGGTAATTTTTATTGCTTTGGCAGATGAAAAGAGCCACATTGGGCTAATGCCCTCAAGACAGTATGTTCGTCCCCTCAGAAGGGGTAATGGGGAGTCATATTGTTCAATGTACAGAGTGTTTTCAGCCTGTGGACAATTCTTGGATTGGTTGGCATCAAGGTGAAGTTTCAATCATCATCAACCTTCTGGTTTCAACCAGTCTAGAGTCTATGTTCTTGCAGCTAGCAGTTTTCATATGGTGAGGGTCACCTTCCTGTAAAACAAGATTAGGAATGTGTGTTGGGCCTTGCTCTATATTTTCAGGGAACTGGAAGTTCAGTGATTCTTCCATGTGTCATATTTATAGACTAAGTTGTTACCAGTTCCCCAAACCAATAATTATTCTTTGTTTCTACATCTTCCCAAGTAACATCTTCGTTACCTTTTGAGTCAGCCTGTTACTTCAGAAGACAGGGACTTTTGCATGGTTTCAATGAAAGACAGATTGCTCTTTCCTCCTGAGGCAGAAGGTAGATGGACCTCCCCACTCCCCATCCCACTATGATAAAGTCATAGGAGATTCCTTCCTGTGGACTGAAACTCCAAGGTGGGAATAGCAAAACAATTAAGAGAGGAAACTGTGTCCTGGCCAGAATACATATTTCTCATTCTCAAATCAAAAGACCTCTCCAACTACATATATGCAGAAATGCTCCTTGGAGGTCAAAGGGAGTGATGCCAACAGATACTTATCACCCATAGGCCTTTGTGTTAGAATCCACCTTGGCTAAAACAGGCATGCACACACACACATAAAAGGATTCTTAGATATACCCAATATAGACTGTGAACCAGGCAAATCAAAATGATTGGCCAAGGAAACCCAGAAGAAATGCAAGGTTAAGTGATTTATAAGTGATTTAAACTGCTACAAGGGTGTGACTCAGGGACACTTCCTCTGAGCCCACCCATGTGTCCATCAACTTTTACTGAAATTTTTCCTTCTAATACACACTTGTTTTGTTACTTTCCATCTTTGTGGGAATTCTTTTCTGCCAAGTCAAAGGGCCAGGGGCCTGGGTACTGACCGCTGGTCTAGTGGTCAGGACTTAAGGCTGAGGCCACCACGATCACTCCCAAGACTAAAATACAGTGGTTTTATATTAGATCTATTTGTTATCCCCTAAGATCTTCAGTTACTCAGTTACTCAGTTCAGTCACTCAGTTGTGTCCCACTATTTGCGACCCCATGAATCGCAGCACTCCAGGCCTCCCTGTCCATCACCAACTCCTGGAGTTCACTCAGACTCACGTCCATCAAGTCAGTGATGCCATCCAGCCATCTCATCCTCTGTTGTCCCCTTCTCCTCCTGCCCCCAATCCCTCCCAGCATCAGAGTCTTTTCCAATGAGTCAACTCTTCGCATGAGGTGGCCAAAGTACTGGAGTTTCAGCTTTAGCATCCATCATTCCTTCCAAAGACATCCCAGGGCTGATCTCCTTCAGAATGGACTGGTAGCATCTCCTTGTAGTCCAAGGGACTGTCAAGAGTCTTCTCCAACACCACAGTTCAAAAGCATCAATTCTCTGGCGCTCAGCTTTCTTCACAGTCCAACTCTCACATCCATACATGACCACAGGAAAAACCATAGCCTTGACTAGACGGACCTTTCTTGACAAAGTAATGTCTCTGCTTTTCAATATGCTATCTAGGTTGGTCATAACTTTTCTTCCAAGGAGTAAGGGTCTTTTAATTTCATGGCTGCAGTCACCATCTGCAGTGATTTTGGAGCCCCCAAAAATAAAGTCTGACACTGTTTCCACTATTTCCCCATCTATTTCCCATGAAGTGATAGGACCAGATGCCATGATCTTCGTTTTATGAATGTTGAGTTTTAAGCCAACTTTTTCACTCTCCTCTTTCACTTTCATCAAGAGGCTTTTTAGTTCCTCTTCACTTTCTGCCATAAGGGTTGTGTCATCTGCCTATCTGAGGTTATTGATATTTCTCCTGGCAATCTTGATTCCAGCTTGTGCTTCTTCCAGCCCAGCGTTTCTCATGATATACTCTGCATATAAGTTAAATAAGCAGGGTGACAATATACAGCCTTGACGTACTCCTTTTCCTATTTGGAACCAGTCTGTTGTTCCATGTCCAGTTCTAACTGTTGCTTCCTGACCTGCATACAGATTTCTCAAGAGGCAGGTCAGGTGGTCTGGTATTCCCATCTCTTTCAGAATTTTCCACAGTTTATTGCGATCCACACAGTCAAAGGCTTTGGCATAGTCAATAAAGCAGAAATAGGTGTTTTTAACTAGGTCTATGTTGTTTAATTAGGTTTTCTTCTCTTTCTTTCTTTTTTTCTTTTTTTTGATAATGAGACAAGTGTGTATTTTTAACTCAAGTATGTTTCCCCTTATCAAGTATTTTTTGCCTTGTCAGGTTAAATTTGTTTGTTTGTTTGTTTTTTGAGGCATTAATTATTTCCCTAATCCTTTAACAGGAAATAACATTTTGTACAACTTTAGCCATATCACTTGGTACTCAGCACAATACTATATTTTAGTCACTGTTTCCTCTTTTATCTATTGAAATTAAGGAGTACTCTTGCATTTTTTGGCTATTGTTAGGGTTTGCCTAAATCATTACTTGATTTTTGCTTCATTATAATGTTGTAGTATTTTTAGGTGGAGATAGACGTGTATTTTTGATAAGCACAATTTTGTTGATGGTGTTATTATTTTTCTTGTTATGTTTTGTTTCTTTGTTATCTGTTACTTAGTATCCAGTGGTAGGTGGGGAGAAGTTTTGAAATTCAGTAAATGGAAAGAACACAAGCTGTCAACCAGTTATATTGTGTTATATTGTTGTAACAGTTCAATGAAAATCTGCTCTTTCTTATAAAACAATTGTGGGACATAGGAGTGAGCAGGGAACAGTTTGGTTACGATCAGTTATGGGACTTTTCTCAAAAGTCTTACTGAAATTCACAGCAAAGATCTGCTTTGTTGTTAAGATAATGGTAGCTTCCTACTTGTAGGATTTGAAAACCCAGATTTAGCTTTAAAAATGGAAATGCTAAGTCACTTCAGTTGTGTCCAGTGCTTTGAGACCCTATGGATTGTAGCCCACCAGGTTCCTCTGTCCATGGGATTTTCCAGGCAAGAATACTGAAGTAGGTTGCAAATTCCTCCTTCAGGGGTCTTCCCAACCTAGGAATTGAACCCATGTCTCTTTTGTCTCCTGCACTAGCAGGCAGAATTTTTAACACTAGTGTCATTCAGGAAGCCCCACAAATAAATCTAAGAAATCAACTCATACATGCAAATCTCAGTCTCATGGGAGAGCTAAAGCATAGAAAAATACAACCTCCAGGCAAGGTAAAAAATTTAAATCTACAGATGTATCAGAAGAGCTAGTTTCATCAAAACTCCTTCAGCAGCTGGAGCCAGTTATATAATTTTCAGGGCTCAGTGAAAAATAAAAATGATGGACTCTTTGTTAATAATACATGGAAAAAATGGTATTAGAGATGCTCAAATATTAAGCTTTTCTTCATGAAGTTTCTACACCTGTCTTTTTTTTTTTTCAATTTGCCAAATAATGTTGCTAAAAGTAAAGGTAAAATAAAATTTTGCATGGTTTACTACTCATTTTTATATTGGGTATTTGTAGTCTTAAATCCAAATGTATGAGGATTTAATGTGTGTGTGTGAAATCACTGACATTGCACAATTCCTATTTCATAGCTCATATATGCATATATGTGTTGTTGTTATCAGAAGAGTGGAAAGGTTACAAAAAAATAACTCAATATCTTTCTTTTTTTGGTATGCACACCTACTACCAAAGCTTTTCCTTCAAAATGCTAATTAATACAGAAAGAGTGAAAGGAAATATTTGCCTTATCTTTGCTGTTCCTCCTCTGTCATCATTTTCAGTGTTAGAAGATGGCTAACACATGGAAATTATGTAAGAGTCTGTGATACGGTTTCTTGGTCAGTCATGTATTTAGAACATCTTTGCCTTTTTTCTGTATATGATGTGTTTTAATTCAAAAAGAATATGGTCTCTCAAGATGTAGGGTTATCAGATTCACATCTCCTACTTTCACAGACATAGACATAACTTTCTTATCTTGTATTCACTTGAGCCTCACTAAACTCCTGTGCATAGTGGTTCTACAGAAAAACTACTGATGGGGCACCACAAACACTATAGGTAAATGGAAAGACAGTGTATGGGGGAAAACTACATGTGTTGCCTATTTCCTCTACAAATCTCTAGGATCCACTGTCCTTCCATTACAAAGTGAAAGTTCAAGAAAAAAATTGTTCAGGATTCCAAGAAGGTGGTAGCAGAGAATTAAACACATCAGGGAACTTTCTGAGTGTGGGGCCATGTGTTTGCCCATTCAGCCCACCTAGCAAGATATAGTTGATAAATACTGCCTTTAATAGGTTGCAGACAAGATTACTAAATTTTCCCACATATCAGAAGTGTGCTGTCGTGTCTTCTTTCTTTTGGAATCCTAAAATCTTGTCAGGATCCAGGTCTGTACTTGTCATTCAGCTCCTTGAGCATGAATGAGAGAGAGCTGGAGAGAGGAAGGGCTTCTTCAGCAGAAGAAGCAATCTTCTCTGCAGGAAGGCAGAGGACAGTAGAATGAAATATATGTAACTTTGAATTCTGCTTCTAGTCTTGGGAGATGTACTCTTCTGTTGTGGGCAAACAGCTATCCATAATAAAAACAGAGTAACTTGGATACTCTCATCTCCTCCTCTACCCAGACCCAGGTTCACCAGAGAAAGCAGGACCAAGAGTGCTGAGGCTGAGACCTTCGTTCTTGCACTCCTGTGCCAACACAGAAAGAAGATTTTTGTTTGATTTTAGGCAAGAGAGGAGAGACGACAGCCAAACTTAGACAAATATTTCAGATGTGGAAAGTTTGTTATCTGCATTTGCCCTTTTTATATCTTCATACCTTTATTGCATCCTGGTATGGTAGCCCTTTGGGTTTCTCTGGTAGCTCAGAGGGTAAAAGAATCCATCTACAATGCAGGAGACCCAGGTTCAATCCCTGGGTCAGGAAGATCCCTTAGAGAAGGGTATGGCAACCCACTCCAATGTGTTTGCCTGGAGAATCCCATGGAAAGAGGAGCCTGGTGGGTTATAGTCTGTGGGTGACAAACAGCTGGACAAGACTGACCAAATAAGCAGGAGCATGGCAGCCCTTTACCAACTGCCTGTGTCCTTATTCTAAGTCTCCTTGATGCCCTTAATTTCCTCCCCTGATCTTTACTTAGCCTGCATCTTACCCATCTTCCAGATCCTAATTCCATAAAAGAACTCACACTTCCTCCATTATCTTTCTTTATTATTAGTTCAGTTCACTTCAGTCATTCAGTCATCTCTGACTCTTTGCGACCCCATGAATCACAGCACACCAGGCCTCGCTGTCCATCACCAACTCCCGGAGTTTACCCAAACTCATGTCCATTGTGTCGGTGATGCCATCTAACCATCTCATCCACTGTCGTCCCCTTCTCCTCCTGCCTTCAGTTTTTCCCAATATCAGGGTCTTTTCAAATGAGTCAGCTCTTCACAAAATATCGGTGGCCAAAATATTGGAGATTCAGCTTCAACATCAGTCCTGCCAATGAACACTCAGGACTGATCTCCTTTAGGATGGACTGATTAAATCTCCTTGCTGTAAAGGGACTCTCAAGAGACTTCTCCAACACCACAGTTTGAAAGCATGAATTCTTCTGCACTCAGCTTTACTTATAGTCCAACTCTCACATCCATACATGACCACTGGAAAAACCATAGCCTTGACTAGATGGACCTTTGTTGACAAAGTAATATCTCTGTTTTTTAATATGCTGTCTAGATTGGTCTTAACTTTCCTTCCAAGCAGTAAGTGTCTTAATTTCATGGCTGCAATCACCATCTGCAGTGACTTTGGAGCCCAACAAAATAAAGTCAGCTACTGTTTCCACTGTTTCCCTATCTATTTGCCACGAAGTGATGGGACCAGATGCCATGATCTTCATTTTCTGAATGTTGAGCTTTAAGCCAACTTTTTCGCTCTCCATTTTCACTTTCATCAAGAGGCTTTTTAGTTCCTCTTCACTTTCTGCCATAAAGGTGGTGTCATCTGCATATCTGAGGTTATTGATATTTCTCCTGGCAATCTTGATTCCCACTTGTGTATTAGGAGTGAAAAAAAAATTGGCTTAAAATTCAACATTCAGAAAACTAAGATCATGGCATCTGGTCCCATCACTTCATTACTAATAGATGGGGAAACAGTGGAAACAGTGGCTGACTTTACTTTGGGGAGCCCCAAAATCCCTGCAGATGTGACTGCAGCCATGAAATTAAAAGATACTTGCTCCTTGCAAGAAAAGTTATAACCAACCTAGACAGGATATTAAAAAGCAGAGATATTGCGTTGCCAACAAATGTCTGTCTAGTCAAAGCTATGGTTTTTCCAGTAGTCATGTATGAATGTGAGAGTTGGAGTATAAACAAAGCTGAGGGGTGAAGAAGTGATGCTTTTGAACTTCGGTGTTGGAAAAGACTCTTGAGAGTCCCTTGGACTGCAAGGAAATCCAACCAGTCCATCGTAAAAGAAATCAATCTTGAATATTCATTGAAAGGGCTGATGCTGAAGCTGAAACTCCAGTATTTTGGCCACCTGGTGCGAAGAACTGACTCATTGGAAAAGACCCTGATGCTTGGAAAGACTGAAGTAAGTAGGAGAAGGGGACAGTGGAGAATGAGATGGTTGAATGGCATCACCGACTCAATGGACATGAGTTTGAGTATGGACAGGGGGACCTGGCATTCTGCAGTCCATGGGGTCACAAAGAGTAGGACATGACTGAGCCACTAAACCGAACTAGCTATTTATATATCTTCTTTGCTGAGTTGTCTGTACAACTTGTTTTCAAATTGAGACTTTTAAATTAGAATGTTTGCTTTAATATTATTGTGTCATATAGTTCTTTAAACATTCAGATAAAGTCCTTCATCAGATATATGATTTGCAATTTTTTTTTAGTGTATCTTGTCTTTTCATTTTCTTAATGATACCTTCTGAAGCAATGCTTTTTAAATTTTGATTCTTCCAAAACATAAGCATGGAATGTTTCCCCATTTATTTAGATGTTTTTCACTTTCCTCAGCAATGTTTTGTAGTTTTAGTTTGACTTGCAATTCTTTTGTTAAATTATTTTTTCCCCCTTTTTGAAGATATCATGAGTGGAACTCTTTCTTCTTCTTCTTTTGTTGTTGTTGTTGTTGTTGCTATTAACATATGTAAATATAAATGGTTTTTATATTGAATTTGAATCCTGAATCCTTACTAAACCTGTTTGTTAATTCTAACAGTTGTTTTGTGAATCCCTTGCTATGAGGTATTGTCAAATCATCCATGAATAAAGACAACTTTACTTATTTTATCTATCTATTTATCCGCTTATCTATCTATCTGCTCATTTCTGCCTATTGTACAGGGTAAAATCTCCAAGACAATAATGAATAGAAGTGTTGAGAGTAGATATTCATGCCTTGGGGGTAAAGCATTCACTTTCTACCCCCACATATACAATCAATTGTGAAGGTTTTGAAATTCCCTTTATCAGGTCGAGGAAATTTGTTTATTTTCCCAGTTTGCTGAAGTTTTTTAAAAAACTATGAATGGGTGTTGGTTTTTGTCAGATATTTTTTTTCCCGCATTTATTGAGATTATGATGTAATTTGCCTTCTCTTTTCTATTAATATGCATGTGAGCTCCTGTCTGACTCTTTGAGATCCCATGGACTGTAGCCCGCCAGGTTCTTCTGTCCATGGGATTCTCCAGGCAAGCATACAAGTGGGTTGCCATTTCCTTCTCAAGGGGATCTTCCCCATCCAGGGATGGAACCCACGTCCTTTACATTTCCTGCATTGGCAGTCAGGTTCTTTACCACCAGCGCCACCTGGGAAGACTCTATTAACATAGTTAATACATTTATTGATTCTCATATTATAAAACAACATATTCCTCTGAATATGTTGTTTATATTCAGAGGTATATTCCTCTGAAAAATTCCACTTGGTCTTGGTATAATCATTTTATTTGGTGCTTACTTTGTTCTGCCAATATTGTATTAATGTTTATGTGCCAATACTCATGAGGGATATTAGGTTGTGTTAATATACTCTTGGGACATCTGTTAATAGTCTTGTATCAGAGTAACACTAGCTACATATAATGAGATGGTAAGTGTTCCCTCCTTCATTTTCTGAGAGAATGTGCAAAGCAATATTATCCTTTCTTTATTAAAATATTTTTAAAAAAATACACATATTAAGTTATCTGAGGATTTTCCATGAAACTGGACTCATCACATTTCATGCCCCAAGTCATTGAGCACTTTCAGAGGGTTCCATTAAATCCTTAAGTCTTTCTTGGGCTTCCCTTATGGCTCAGCCCGCTGGTAAAGACTCTGCCTGCAAAGTGGAAGACCTGGATCCAATCCCTGGGTTGGGAAATCCCCTGGAGAAAGGAAAGGCTACCCACTCCAGTATTCTGGTCTGGATAATTCCATGGAACGTATCCTCCATGGGGTCACAAGTGTTGGATATGACTGAGCGATTTTAACTCACTCGCTAAATCTTTCCTTGTCAAATTTCCATTTGCCTTTCAAATCTCACCTTAAAACCCATGGCCTTACAATAATGAAATTTAATATACTTTTCAATATTACAGAATTGTTCTTTCTATTTTCTAAAGTTTTTGTGAATGAATTGTTCCGTGAATGTGTGTCCATGTATATTATTTAATAATTTAAAGGAATCTTTTTAAACTGTGTCATGCCCTCCACCAGAGGATATCCCTGACTCAGGGATTGAACCTGATTCTTTACATCTTCTGCATTGGCAGACAGATTCTTTACCACTAGCACCACCCATGAAGTTCAATTATTTAATGATTTTAATAATTTAAGATGAATTTTTAAACTGTGGAGGTAAATGCTTGAATTCATAGTGCATTTTAACAGTTTAGATAAGAACTATCCTTTCATTTCTCTGAAAGCAACAGCTTCTTGTGATTAATGTATTTTGATAACTTTAGGTTTATATTTTTCTTAATTCATTTAGAAGTCTTTCCTATGTTTAGAATTAATATTAGTCTTATTGGTGCTCACTAGCCAAGTTTTGGAGAAGTAAATGACAACCCACTCCAGTATTCCTGCCTGGAAAATCCCATGGACAGAGAAGCCTGGTGGGCTACAGTCCATGGAATCACAAGAGTCAAACAAAGCTAAGAGACTAAACCACCACCACCAGCCAAGTTTACCAGAAACACACCAATACTCAAACAACAGATGTTATAAGGAAATAAGGGACATCTTAGTAAGAAGATGTTCAATTCAGTTCAGACACTCAGTCGTGCCTGACTCTTTGTGATCCCGTGGACTACAACCCACCAGGCTTCCCTGTCCATCTCCAACTCCAGAGCTTGCTCAAAATTATGTCTATAGAGTTGGTTATGCCATCCATCTCATCCTCTGGCATCCCCTTCCCCCCTTCCTTCGATCCTCCTGCCAGCATCAAGGTTTTTTCCAATGTGTCAGTTGTTAGCATCGGATGGCCAAAGTACTGGAGCTTCAGTTTCAGTATCAGTGCTTCCAATGAATATTCAGGACTGATTTCCTTTAGGATTGACTAGTTTGACTTGGCAGTCCAAGGGACTCCCAAGAATCTTCTCCAACACCACAGTTCAAAAACATCAATTCTTCAGTGCTCAGCTTTCTTTATGGAAAGCTTATGGAAGAAAATGTTAGCAGATATATTATCACTGTGATAGGTGGTCTGGGGAAGTGTTCAATAAAACAGATTGCATTTCATTTTATTTTTTAATTTAATTATTTTAATTGGAGAATAGTTACTCTACAATATTGTCATGGTTTTTGCCATACATTAGTTTGAATCACCCATGGGTATACATCCTCCACCCCATCCTGAAGTTCCTCCCATCTCCCTCCCCACTCCATCCCCACAGGTTGTCACAGAACACAGGTTTAAGGTGCCCTGCTTCATATATCAAACTCACACAGATTATCTATTTTACATATGACAATGTATATGTTTCAATCAGATTACATTTTAGAATTGAATGCTATTAAGAGGCATTAGTAATTCTATTAAGTAATAATGTCTAAAAAAATTCAACAAATGGCTATTGCAGTAGTAGTTCAGGTTTTGGAATCAGGGAAAGAGACTGAATTCTAGGCCACTGAAACAAAAAGCAGGAGACTTTTTAAATACTAGGGGCATTAGGTCACATGGACCACCAAGACCAAGTGAAGTCACTCAGTCGTGTCTGACTCTTTGCAACCCCATGGACTATAGCCATGCTCCTCCATCCATGGGATTTTCCATGCAAGAGTCCTGGAGTGGGTTGCCATTTCTTTCTCCAGAGGATCTTCCCGACCCAGGGATTTAACCTAGGTCTCCCGCATTGTAGGCAGATGCTTTATGGTCTAAGCCACAAGGGAAGTCCTCACATGGACTACAGCCTTATCTAACTCAGTGAAACAATGAGTCATGCCGAGTAGGGCCACCCAAGACAGACAGGTCATAGTGGAGAGTTCTGACAAAATGTAGTCCTCTGAAGAAGAGAATGGCAAACCACTTCAGTATTCTTGTCTTGAAAACCCCAAGAATAGTATGAAAAGGCAAAAAGATACGCCACTGAAAGAGGAACTCCCTAGGTTGGTAGGTGCACAATATGCCATTGGAGAAGAGTGGAGAAATAATTCCAGAAAGAATGAAGAAACAGAGCCAAAGTGAAAACAATGCCTAGTTGTGGATGTGACTGGTAATGGAAGTAAAGTCTGATGCTGTAAAGAGTAATATTGCATAGGAACCTGGAATGTTTGGTGCATGAATCAAGGCAAATTGGAAGTGGTCAAACAGGGGATGGCAGGAGTGAACATCGACATTTTAGGAATCACTGAATTAAAGTGGACTGGAATGGGCGAATTTAACTCAGATGGCCATTGTATCTGTTATTGTGGGTAAGAATCCCTTAGAAGAAATGGAGTAGTCCTCATAGTCAACAAAAGACTCCAAAATGGAGTTCTTGATGCAATCTCAAAAAATGACTGAATGATCTCTCTTCGTTTCCAAGGCAAACCATTCATTATCACAGTAATCCAAGTCTATGCCCTGATCAGCAATGCTGAAGAAGCTGAAGTAGAACGGTTCTATTAAGACCTACAAGACCTTCTACAATTAAGACCCCCCCAAAAGATGTCTTTTTCATTATAGGGGACTGGAATGCAAAAGTAGGAAGTCAAGAGATACCTGGAGTAACAGGCAAGTTTGACCTTAGAGGGCAAAATGACACAGGGGAAAGGCTAACAGAGTTTGCCAAGAGAACACACTGGTCACAACAAAAACCCTGGTCGAAAAACACAAGAGAAGTCTCTACATATGGACATGTCCAGATGGTAAATACTGAAATAAAATTGATTATATTCCTTCCAGCCAAAGATGGAGAAGCTCTATACAGTCAGCAAAAATAAGATGGGGAGTTGACTGTGGCTCAGATAATGAACTCCTTATTGCCAAATACACACTTAATCTGAAGAAAGTAGGGAAAACCACTAGATCATTCAGGTATGACCTAAATCACATCCTTTATGAATATACAGTGGAAGTGACAAATAGATTCAAGGGATTAGATCTGACAGACAGAGTGCCTGAGAAACTATGGATGGAGGCTAATGATATTGTACAGGAGGCAGTGATCAAGACCAATTTCAAGAAAAAGAAATGCAAAAAGGAAAAATGGTTGTCGAAGGAGGACTTACAAATAGTTTAGAAAAGAAGAGAAGTAAAAGGCAAAGGAGAAAAGGAAAGATATACCCATTTGAATACAAAGTTACAAAGAAGAGCAAGGAGAGATAAGAAAGCCTTCCTCCGTGATCAATGCAAAGAAATAGAGGAAAACAATAAAATGGGAAAGAACAGAAAGCTCTTCAAGAAAATTAGATATACCAAGGGAACATTTCATGCAAATATGGGCACAATAAAGGACAGAAATGGGTCTCAGGCTCCGGGCCCTGGCGGCAGCGGCTCTTTTGTTTCCCCGCCGGAGCCCGAGTCGGATCCGAAGCTAGGGTCCGAGCCCGGGTCAAGATCGGGTTGGAGTCGAATCGCGTCCGCATCCCGGGCTGCCCGATGGGGTGCGCCCCCTGCCTACCGCCCCCGGTCTGTGCCGTCGCCTGAGCCCCGGCCTGCCTGGCCCCGTCCGCGCCATGGAGCCCGGCCGCGGCGGCCTGGAGGCCGTGGGCAAGTTCGAGTTCTCGCGCAAGGACCTGATTGGGCACGGCGCTTTCGCTGTGGTCTTCAAGGGGCGCAAAAAAAAAAAAAAAATAAAAATAAAAATAAAAATAAAGGACAGAAATGGTATAGATTTAACATAAACGGAATATATTAAGAAGAGATGGCAAGAATACACAGAAGAACTATACGAAAAAGTTCTTCATGACCCAGATAACAAGGATGGTGTGATCACTCACCTAGAGCCAGATATTCTAGAATGTGAAGTCAAATGGGCCTTAGGAAGCATCACCACAAACAAAGCTAGTGAAGGTGATGGAATTCCAGTTGAGCTACTTAAAATCCTAGAAGATAATACTGTGACAGTGCTACACTCAATATGCCAACAAATCTAGAAAACTCAGCACTGGCCACAGGACTGGAAAAAGTCAGTTTTCATTCCAATACCAAATAAAGCCAATGCCAAAGAATGTTCAAGCTATCCCACAGTTGCCGTCATCTCACACACCATTAAATTAATGCTCAAAATTCTCCATGCCAGGCTTCAAAAGTATGTGAAATGTGAACTTCCAGATGTTCAAGCTGGATTTAGAAAAGGCAAAGGAACCAGAGATCAAATTGCCAATATCCATTGGATCATCAGAAAAACAAGAGAGTTCCAGAAAAACATCTACTTTTGCTTTATTGATTACACTTAAAATTTTGACTGTATAGAACACAACAAACTGTGGAAAATTCTTAAAGAGACTGGAATACAAGACCACCTTACCTGACTTCTGAGAAATCTGTATGCAGTTCAAGAAGCAACAGTTAGAACTGAACATGGAATAACAGACTGATTCCAAGTCAAGAAAGGAGTAAGTCAAGGCTGTATATTGTCACCGTGCTTGTTTAACTCATATGAAGAGTACATCATGTGAAATGCTGGACTGGATGAAGCACAAGCTGGAATCAAGATTGCTGGGAGAAATATCAATAACCTCAGATATGCAGATGACACCACCCTTATGGCAAAAAGTGAAGAAGAACTAAAGAGCCTCTTTATGAAAATAAAGAGGAGAATGAAAAACTTGGCTTAAAACTCAACATTCAGAAAACTAAGTTCAGTTCAGTAGCTCAGATCAGATCAGATCAGTCGTTCAGTCATGTCTGACTCTTTGCGACCCCATGAATCGCAGCACGCCAGGCCTCCCTGTCCATCACCAACTCCCAGAGTTCACTGAGACTCACGTCCATTGAGTCAGTGATGCCATCCAGCCATCTCATCCTCTGTCGTCCCCTTCTCCTCCTGCCCCCAATCCCTCCCAACATCAGGGTCTTTTCCAGTGAGTCAACTCTTCACATCAGGTGGTCAAAGTATTGGAGTTTCAGCTTTAGCATCAGTCCTTCCAATGAACACCCAGCATTGATTTCCTTTAGGATGGACTGATTGGATTTCCTTGCAGTCCAAGGGACTGTAAACACAGTTCAAAAGCATGAATTCTTCAGTGCTCAGCTTTCTTCACAGTCCAACTCTCACATCCATACATGACACTGGAAAAACCATAGCCTTAACTAGATGGACCCCTGTTGGCAAAGGAATATCTCTGCTTTTTTTTTAATACACTATCTAAGACCTCACTTGTCTCAGATTTAACACAGAAAACTTTTAATTGTAAATTATTTCTCTTCGTTGGCACATACTGATAAATTGAAGATCCTCTTCTTTTACAGAGAGTAGCTCAAAGACTAGATAAAGAATTTATAATTCAAAGTTTTCTGAGGTAAATCTGAGATAAGGGAGGTCAGAGGCTTAACATTACAAAGAAAGCTGACTACAGTTAAGTCAACCTGAGGGGAACATTAAGCATTAAGGCCCCCTTGGTTAGTATGTATGTATATATATATATATATATATATATATATATATATATATATATATATTTCCCACCCCACCCCCCCCCCGCCCCCCCCCCCCCCCCCCGCCGCCGCTTAGGAGGATGGATAAACAGAACCAGGCTAAAATTGTAAATGCAAAGAATCAACTGTGGTTGTAGTGTCTTGTAAAAGGGGCTGTTTATTGTTACTGTTTGTGCTCAAAGATGATTACAGGGAGATTTTCTATCTTTCTTTCCACCAAGATCATAATATGATTTCATGTGACACTGTGAGTTTGTGAAAGTATTTATTTTCAACAGAGCACCATAGACTAAAAGTTAATGCTCTGTTAGATATGAGTTGACAGCTGTCAGGTTATTTATTACTGTCTCCCCCTTGATATTTTTGTGTTCATTTTTATTTTAGAAGAAAGAGAGGCATGTTTTTGCAGATTGGTAGAAGGAATTTTTTCCCCATATTTCTTATAGATTATCTTTTACCAAAATTGTTTTGAGTTTCTCCCATAAAATTTATGATTCAGATTGATTGAGAGTTTTACACTTAATATTCTTAACGTTTATTAATTTGCTGATATCCTTGAGTTGCTGTTGTAATAATTTAACATTATCATGAATGATGAACATTTTCCCAGTAAAAAAATAATATAATAATTCACAAAATAGCTTACATATAGATATAATTTTTTGTCATTTCAAATAACCTGATGTTTCCCTCTTCTTTTTATTTAGTTCTGCTGGTCAGATATTTATTTTTAATAAAAAAAAAAAAAGGAAATCATTCCAAGCATCTTTTCTGACCACAATGCAGTAAGATTAGATCTCAGTTACAGGAGAAAAACTATTAAAAATTCAAACATATGGAGGATGAACAACACGCTGCTGAATAACCAACTAATCACAGAAGAAATCAAAAAAGAAATCAAAATTTGCATAGAAATGAATGAAAATGAAAACACAACAACTCAAAACCTGTGGGACACTTTAAAAGCAGTCCTAAGGGGAAAGTTCATAGCAATACAGGCATACCACAAGAAACAAGAAAAAAGTCAAATAAATAACCTAACCCTACACCTAAAGCAACTAGAAAAGGAAGAAATGAAGAACCCCAGGGTTAGTAGAAGGAAAGAAATCTTAAAAATTAGGGCAGAAATAAATGCAAAAGAAACAAAAGAGACCATAGCAAAAATCAACAAAGCCAAAAGCTGGTTCTTTGAAAGAATAAATAAAATTGACAAACCATTAGCCAGACTCATCAAGAAACAAAGGGAGAAAAATCAAATCAATAAAATTAGAAATGAAAATGGAGAGATCACAATAGACAACACAGAAATACAAAGGACCATAAGAGACTACTATCAACAATTATATGCCAATAAAGTGGACAACGTGGAAGAAATGGACAAATTCTTAGAAAAGTACAACTTTCCAAAACTGGACCAGGAGGAAATAGAAAATCTTAACAGACCCATCACAAGCATGGAAATTGAAACTGTAATCAAAAATCTTCCAGCAAACAAAAGCCCAGGTCCAGAAGGCTTCACAGCTGAACTCTACCAAAAATTGAGAGAAGAGCTAACACCTATCCTGCTCAAACTCTTCCAGAAAATTGCAGAGGAAGGTAAACTTCCAAACTCATTCTATGAGGCCACCATCACCCTAATACCAAAACCTGACAAAGATCCCACAAAAAAAGAAAACTACAGGCCAATATCACTGATGAACATGGATGCAAAAATCCTTAACAAAATTCTAGCAATCAGAATCCAACAACACATTAAAAAGATCATACACCATGACCAAGTGGGCTTTATCCCAGGGATGCAAGGATTCTTCAATATCTGCAAATCAATCAATGTAATACACCACATTAACATATTGAAAAATAAAAACCATATGATTATCTCAATAGATGCAGAGAAAGCCTTTGACAAAATTCAACATCCATTTATGATAAAAACTCTCCAGAAAGCAGGAATAGAAGGAACATACCTCAACATAATAAAAGCTATATATGACAAACCCACAGCAAACATTATCCTCAATGGTGAAAAATTGAAAACATTTCCTCTAAAGTCAGGAACAAGAAAAGGGTGCCCACTTTCACCATTACTATTCAACATAGTTTTGGAAGTTTTGGCCACAGCAATCAGAGCAGAAAAAGAAATAAAAGGAATCCAAATTGGAAAAGAAGAAGTAAAACTCTCACTATTTGCAGATGACATGATCCTGTACATAGAAAACCCTAAAGACTCCACCAGAAAATTACTAGAACTAATCAATGATTATAGTAAAGTTGCAGGATATAAAATCAACACACAGAAATCCCTTGAATTCCTATACACTAATAATGAGAAAACTGAAAGAAATTAAGGAAACAATTCCATTCACCATTGCAACAGAAAGAATAAAATACTTAGGAATATATCTGTCTAAAGAAACTAAAGACCTATATATAGAAAACTATAAAACACTGGTGAAAGAAATCAAAGAGGACACTAATAGATGGAGAAATATGCCATGTTCATGGATTGGAAGAATCAATATAGTGAAAATGAGTATACTACCCAAAGCAATTTATAGATTCAATGCAATCCCTATCAAGCTACCAACGGTATTCTTCACAGAGCTAGAACACATAATTTCACAATTTGTAGGGAAATACAAAAAACCTCAAATAGCCAAAGCTATCTTGAGAAAGAAGAATGGAACTGGAGGAATCAACCTACCTGACTTCAGGCTCTATTACAAAGCCACAGTTATCAAGACAGTATGGTACTGGCACAAAGAAAGAAATATTGATCAATGGAACAAAATAGAAAGCCCAGAGATAAATCCATGCACATATGGACACCTTATCTTTGACAAAGGAGGCAAGAATATACAATGGATTAAAGACAATCTCTTTAACAAGTGGTGCTGGGAAAACTGGTCAACCACTTGTAAAAGAATGAAACTGGAACACTTTCTAACACCATACACAAAAATAAACTCAAAATGGATTAAAGATCTCAATGTAAGACCAGAAACTATAAAACTTCTAGAGGAGAACTTGGGCAAAACACTCTCCGACATACATCACAGCAGGATCCTCTATGACCCAAGTCCCAGAATATTGGAAATAAAAGCAAAAATAAACAAATGGGACCTAATTAAACTTTAAAGCTTCTGCACAACAAAGGAAACTATTAGCAAGGTGAAAAGGCAGCCTTCAGAATGGGAGAAAATAATAGCAAATGAAGCAACGGACAAACAACTAATCTCAAAAATATACAAGCAACCCCTACAGCTCAATTCCAGAAAAATAAATGACCCAATCAAAAAATGGGCCAAAGAACTAGACATTTCTTGAAAGAAGACATACAGATGGCTAACAAACACATGAAAAGATGCTCAACATCTCTCATTATCAGAGAAATGCAAATCAAAACCACTATGAGGTACCATTTCACGCCAGTCAGAATGGCTGCGATCCATAAGTCTACAAGCAATAAATGCTGGAGAGGGTGTGGAGAAAAGGGAACTTTCTTACACTGTTGGTGGGAATGCAAAGTAGTACAGCCACTATGGAGAACACTGTGGAGATTCCTTAAAAAACTAGAAATAGAACTGCCTTATGATCCAGCAATCCCACTGCTGGGCATACACACTGAGGAAACCAGAAGGGAAAGAGACACGT
Source organism: Bos grunniens (assembly GCF_055505025.1). Taxonomy (NCBI): domain Eukaryota; kingdom Metazoa; phylum Chordata; class Mammalia; order Artiodactyla; family Bovidae; genus Bos; species Bos grunniens. The sequence continues at coordinate 495,470 of NC_141176.1, read as the reverse complement.
GTACCCCCAATATTCATTGCAGCACTGTTTATAATAGCCAGGACATGGAAGCAACCTAGATGCCCATCAGCAGATGAATGGATAAGAAAGCTTTGGTACATATACACAATGGAGTATTACTCAGCCATTAAAAAGAATACATTTGAATCAGTTCTAATGAGATGGATGAAACTGGAACCTATTATACAGAGTGAAGTAAGCCAGAAAGAAAAACACCAATACAGTATACTAACGCATATATATGGAATTTAGAAAGATCATAACAATAACCCTGTGTACGAGACAGCAAAAGAGACACTGATGTATAGATCAGTCTTGTGGACTCTGTGGGAGAGGGAGAGGGTGGGGAGATTTGGGAGAATAGCAGTGAAACAGGTATAATATCATGTATGAAACGAGTCGCCAGTCCAGGTTCAATGCACGATACTGGATGCTTGGGGCTTGTGCACTGGGACGACCCAGAGGGAGGGTATGGGGAGGGGGGAGGGAGGGGGGTTCAGGATGGGGAGCGCTGGTGTGCCTGTGGTAGATTCATCTCGATGTTTGGCAAAGCTAGTACAATATTGTGGATTTAAAAATAAAATAAAATTTAAAAAAAAAGAAAAATAAAATGAACAAATGCTTCACTTAAAAAAAAAAAAGAAGAAGAAGAAATCTAGCATTCTATTCATATTTAGTCAAGCAAATGGGACCAAAATGTCATAAATTTTTAGCTAAGCAAAAATTTGTAAAAAAAAAAAAAAAAATCCAACATAATAAATTTCTTAATATTTTTATCATTCTAGAACCTGCCTCTTGAGAAACCTATATGCAGTTCAGGAAGCAACAGTTAGAACTGGACATGGAACAACAGACTGGTTCCAAATAGGAAAAAGAGTATGTCAAGGCAGTATATTGTCACCCTGCTTATTTAACTTATATGCAGAGTACATCATGAGAAATGCTGGGCTTGAACAAGCACAAGCTGGAATCAAGGTTTCTGGGAGAAATATCAATAACCTCAGATATACAAATTACACCACACTTATGGCAGAAAGTGAAGAGGAACTAAAAAGCCTCTTGATAAAAGTGAAAGAGGAGAGTGAAAGTGAAAGAGGCTTAAAGCTCAACATTCAGAAAACGAAGATCATGGTATCTGGTCCCATCACTTCATGGGAAATAGACGGGGAAACAATGGAAACAGTGTCAGACTTTATTTTTGGGGGGCTTCAAAATCACTGCAGATTGTGATTGCAGCCATTAAATTAAAAGATGCTTACTCCTTGGAAGGAAAGTTATGACCAACATAGATAGCATATTTAAAAGCAGAGACATTACTTTGCCAACAAGGTTCGTCTAGTCAAGGCTATGATTTTTCCAGTGGTCATGTATGGAGTTGGACTTTGAGGAAAGCTGAGCGCCAAATAATTGATGCTTTTGAACTGTGGTGTTGGAGAAGACTCTTGAGAGTCCCTTGGCCTGCAAGGAGATCCAACCAGTTCATTCTAAAGGAGATCAGTCCTGGGTGTTCATTGGAAGGACTGATGCTGAAGCTGAAACTCCAATACTTTGGCTGCCTCATGTGAAGAGTTGACTCACTGGAAAAGACTCTGATGCTGAGAGGGATTGGAGGCAGGAAGAGAAGGGGACGACAGAGGATGAAATGGCTGGATCGGATCACAGACTCGATGGATATGAGTTTGGGTGAACTCCGGGAGTTGGTGATGGACAGGGAGGCCTGGCGTGCTGTAATTCATGGGGTCGCAAAGAGTCGGACACGACTGAGCGACTGAACTGAACTGATTATTTAGGTAATTGAGGAATACAACTCATGTTAGTGATGACGTATTGTCATTTTTCTCTATATTGACAATATAATCTTGTTAAGAAAGGATCTATACTGCATACATTTTGGTTGTTTGAATACATGATGAACATCAGATAATGGCTGTGGTAATAAACATATTTGTACTCTTAAGTTTCATTTCTGTCCTAACTAGAATTTCTGACACTGTGATTATGATCCTATATTTACCACTTTCCTTAGAAAAAAATTATGAGTATGTTATCCCATTTATAAATCAATCCTCAATTCTCATTTCCTTAACTATGTCTACCCCTCACTCCTGTCATCACTTTAAATTAGCCTGTTTTACTTCTAAATTTATATCTGTAGATTGTGAACTCTCCTCAACTCCAGACCATGCATACAATAGTTATCCAGCATTTCTAGCTGAATGCTAATAGACATCTCAAACTTGACATGCTTATTAGTGTAATAGACTCCCAAGTTTCATCAACACCTAGTCCTCAACTTCTCTAGATTTCTCTAATGTAATAGCAATTCCTGTCTTCCAATCACTCAAGCAAAGACGTGAACCATCTCTCACACCTTTTAAAATCACTTTCTCTTCTTAGTCATCATCACATTCAAATGCCTCTATCCTTAAATTATATCCAGAATTTGACCAAATTGCACTACTACTACTGTGTTTCAGGTACCATCATCTCTTTTCCAGACCACACATAAAATTTCCCAACATTTTAACAATATTCTACCTCCACTGTACACTGACAGTACAACAGCCACTGTGGTTGTATGTCACTGAATTTCTGTTTAAACTCTTCAGGGGCTGCCAAGTTCACTCAGTATAAAAGCCCAAATCTTTCATGTCTCATCTCCTACTCTGCTCTCTCTTACTTACTCTGGTCTGGACTTGTTGTTTTCCTTGTTGTGATTATATTTCTGGCTCACAGTCTTTGTCCAGGCTGCTCTCTCAGCCTATATTCTTCTCTTCAAGATACTCTCAAGTCTTGCTCGTTAACCTCATTTAAGTCTTTGTTAAAATGTTACTTTCTCAGTGACATCTTCTCTGAGATCTATATGTTAAAGCTTCAATACTCTTTCAACCACTGCACTCTCCATCTACTCTCCTTGCTTTATTTCTCCTCACAATATTTATCATGTAAAATTCTATATAATGTGTTTGATTTACCATTCTCCTTCACTAGAATGTTGGAGAAGGAAATGGCAAGCCACTCTAGTATTCTTGCCTACAGAATCCCATGAAGAGAGGACCCTTGTGGGCTACAGTCCATGGAGTCACAAAGAGTTGGACATGAATGACTGACTAACACTTTCACTTTCACTAGAATGCAAGTTCTATGATGGCAGAGGTCTTGACTGTTTTTATTTTATTTTTTTCCAAATGGCTCAATCATGATCCCAACCAAGAGACTTGGTTACCTAACAGCAGAAATATGTGGGTAAATCAAAGTGGTTATATACATATGATTCTTAAAATCCTATAGAGAATATTTTTAAATATGATTCTGTTGGTCTGAATAAATAATCTCTAGGTAATATTCTATCATTCTGTATAGCTAAACTCTGTGCCAGTAAAATCAATCCAAATATCTCAGTGGTTTACAACTATAGAGATTTATCTCTAGCTGAGGGGCACATGTCTATAATGAGTCAGTGTGGTTCTGTCCACATCATTTTCATCCAGGATATCAACCAGTCTTCTTTCAAGAATTTTTCCCTTCTTAGTGTAAGAAAGAAAAGAAACCTTAGCTAACCATGAGCTAATTCTTAAATCTATTATTTCAAAGTATTAGCATTTATTTTTCAGTTCCAAAGCAAGTCACATGACTAATCCTTAGCTCCTTAGGGCAGAGAATTGTAATTCTCTCATAGGAAGAAATGGACATAATTATGAAAAATAATAAAATGCCCCCAATAATGTGTTTAAGTCAAAATGAAAAGTACCCGTTTACATCATTTTTCATTAAATTACTTATTATATTTCTTATTTTATACTTTCTAAATACAGAGTGCTCTTTGTTATTTCCTTTCTCCTACACTTTTTTGGATATGTGAAATATAATATTTATGTTCTTATATTCTTTATTATTTGATAATTACAGACAATTTATACATCTTTTCATAGAAACTTAACATTACCTTACGTAAAACAGATAGCGAATGGGAATTTGCTGTATGTCTCAGGAAACTCAAACAGGCACTCCGTATCAATCTAGATGGGTGGGATGGGGAGGAAGATGAGAGAGGTTCAAAAGGGAGGGATATATGTATACCTATGGCTGATTTATGTTGAGGTTTGATAGAAAACAACAAAATACTGTAAAGCAATTACCTTTCAATTAAAAAAAAGTAATAATTTTAAAAAAGGCTATGGAAATACTGAACCCCACCACTGAAAAGCTACTTTTTAAGAAAGCAAATGTTCAAGGCCACAATACATGAGAATGATTTTATTAGTGATTATTTGGAGTCATGTTGAAAAGAAAGAAAGGAAACAGGAATGTGCACTGCTGCCAAGAGAGGAGAGCATAAAAAGAAAAAAAAAGTATGAAATGTGGAAAGATGACAAACAGGAACAAAGTTTAAAATATTCAAATTTATCTGATTTTAGAATTAGATAGGCTATGATCTTTTAGAAGAACTCCAAATCCTCCAGGGAGAAGAAGAAAACTAATTAAAAACTATTTATTTTAACTACTGCTCCTAAAATACCACTAAAATACTCCAAAATATCTCTAAAATACTCCAAAATAACCATGAGAATGTGGTCAGTCACAAAGAGTCAGACATCCTGGAGTGTGAGGTTAAGAGGTTAAGTGGACCTTAGGGAGCATTATTATGAACAAATCTAGTGGATCGAATTCCAGCTGAGCTATTTAAAATCCTAAAACATGATGTTCTACAAGTGCTGCACTCAACATGTCAGCAAATTTGGAAAACTCAGCAGTGGCCATAGGACTGGCAAAGGTCAGTTTTCATCACAATCCTCAAGAAAGGCAATGCCAAAGAATTTTCAAACTATCATACAATTGTACTCATTTCACATGCTAGCTAGGTTATGCTCAAAATTCTTCAAGCTAGACTGCAGGAGTACTTGAACTGCAGACATGCAGGTGTACAGGATGGATTCAGAAAAGGCAGAGGATCCAGAGATCAAATTGCCAACAACCTTGAGTCATAGAGAAAGTGAATGTTACTCAATCATATCTGACTCTTTGTGACCCGCTGGACAGGAAACCACCAGGCTCCTTTGTCCATGGAATTCTCCAGGCAAGAATACTGGAGTGCACTGCCATGCCTTTCTCCCAGGGATCTTTCTGACCCAGGAATCAATCTCAGGTTTTCCACAGAGCAGGCTTACTATTTGAACTACCTGGGAAGTGGATCACAGAGAAAGCAGAGGAATTCCAGAAAAAAAAAAAAAAAACTACTTCTGCTTCATGATCTACACAAAGCTTTTAATTGTGTGGATCACATTAAACTGTGGAAAATTCTTAAATAGACAGATAATCTTAGTTGTCTCCTGAGGAACCTGCAAGTCAGTCAAGAAGCAATAATCAGAACTTGACATGGAAAAACTGACTAGTTAAAAATTGGAAAAGGAGTATGTCGAGGCTGTATACTATCACTCTGTTTATTTAACTCATATGCAGAGTATATCATGCAGAAGGCTGGACTGGATGAATCCAAGCTGGAATTAAGATTTCTAGGAGAAATATTAACAACCTCAGATATGCAGATGATAGCACTCTAATGGCAGAAAAAGAAGAGGAACTAAAGGACTTCTTGATGAGGGTGAAAGAGAAGAGTAAAAAAGCTGTCTTCAAATTAAAAAAAAAAAAATCTAAGATAAAGGCGTCCAGTCTCATCAGTTTATGGCAATTAGAAAAAGTGGAAGCAGTGACTGATTTTGCATTCTTGAGCCCCAAAATCACTGCAGACAGTGACTGTAGCCACGAAATTAAAAAATGCTTGGTCCTTGGAAGAAAAGCTATGACAAACCTAAATAGTGTATTAGAAAGCAGAGACATTATTTTGCCAACAAAGGCCCGTGTAGTCAAAGCTATGGTTTTTCCAGTACTCATGTATGGATTTGAGAGATGGACTATAAAGAAAGCTGAGTGCCAAAGAATTAATGCTTCTGAATTGTGGTGTTGGAGAAGACTCTTGAGAGTCCCTTGGACTGCAAGGACATCCAACAACTCCATCTTAAAGAAAATCAATCCTGAATATTCATTTAAAGGACTGATGCTGAAGCCGAAACTCCAATACTTTGGCAACCTGATGCAAAGGACTGACTCATTGGAAAAGACCCTGATGCTGGGAAAGATTGAAGGCAGGAGAAGGGGATGACAGAGGATGAGACGGTTGGATGGCATCAGCAACTCAATGGACATGAGTTTGACCAAGCTTCTGGAATTGGTGATGGACAGGGAAGCCTGGTATGCTGAAGTCCATGGGGTCACAAAGAGTCAGACAGGACTGAGCTACTGAATTGAACTGAACTGCACTAAGATGAAAACTTACCCAACATGAGAAAGAAAAGCAACCAAATCCAAGAATTACAGCGAGTTCCATACAGTATGAAGAAGCACAAGCTAACAGAGACTAAACACAAAGAAAGAATATTAAAAACAGCAATGAAAAAGAAACAAGTAACATACAATGGAAAACTCATATGATTAACAGCTTATATTTTAACAGTAGCTTTGCAGCCCAGAAGGGAAAGACTAGTCCTTCCAAAGAGTATTCAAGGTTGATAGTCTTTAGGATCGACTGGGTTGATATCCTTGCTTTCCAAGGGACTCACAAGAGTTTACTGAAGGAACACAATTCAAAAGCATCAATTTTCCAGCACTGCGCCTTCTCTATGGTACAACTCTCACATCTATACATGACTACTGGAAAGACCACAGCCTTGACAATATGGACCTATGTCAGCAGAGTGATGTCTCTGCATATTCTTACAGTCTACGTTTGTCATATCTTTCCATCAAAGAAGCAATCATCTACTAATTTCTTAGCTGCAGCCACTATCTACAGTGATTTTAGAGCCCAAGAAAAGAAAATCTGCCACTGCTTCCACCTTTTCCCCTTCTCTTTGCCTTGAAGTGATGTCCTTTTCCTTATAGGGGGCTGGAATGCAAAAGTAGGAAGTCAAGAAACACCTGGAGTAACAGGCAAATTTGGCCTTGGAATACGGAATGAAGCAGGGCAAAGACTAATAGAGTTTTGCCTAGAGAATGCACTGGTCATAGCAAACACCCTCTTCCAACAATACAAGAAAAGACTCTACACATGGACATCACCAGATGGTCAACACTGAAATCAGATTGATTATATTCTTTGCAGCCAAAGATGGAGAAGCTCTATACAGTCAACAAAAACAAGACCAGGAGCTGACTGTGGCTCATATCATGAATTCCTTATTGCCAAATTCATACTGAAATTGAAGAAAGTAGGAAAACCACTAGACCATTCAGGTATGACCAAAATCAAATTCCTTATGATTATACAGTGAAAGTGAGAAATAGATTCAAGGGATTAGATCTGATAGACTGCCTGATGAACTATGGACGGAGGTTCGTGACATTGTACAGAAGACATGTATCAGGACCATCCCCATGGAAAAGTGATGCAAAAAAGCAAAATGGCTGTCTGGGGAGGCCTTACAAATAGCTGTGAAAAGAAGAGAAGTGAAAAGCAAAGGAGAAAAGGAAAGATATGAGCATCTGAATGCAGAGTTCCAAAGAATAGGAAGAAGAGATTAAAAAAAGCCTTCCTCAGCGATCAATGCAAAGATATAGAGGAAAACGACAGAATGGGAAAGACTAGAGCTCTCTTCAAGAAAATGAGAGATACCAAGGGAACATTTCATGCAAAGATGGGCTCAATAAAGGACAGAAATGGTACGGACCTAACAGAAGCAGAAGATATTAAGAAGAGATGGCAAGAATACACAGAAGAACTGTACAAAAAAGATCTTTAGGACCCAGATAATCACGATGGTGTGATCACTCACCTACAGCCAGATATCCTGGAATGTGAAGTCAAGTGGGCCTTAGAAAGCGTCACTATGAACAAAGCTAGTGGAAGTGATGGAATTCCAGTTGAGCTATTTCAAATCCTGGAAGATGATGCTGTTAAAGTGCTACACTCAATATGCCAGCAAATTTGGAAAACTCGGCAGTGACCAAAGGACTGGAAAAGATCAGTTTTCATTCCAATTCCAAAGAAAGGCAATGCCAAAAAATGCTCAAACTAGTGCACAATTGCATTCATCTCACACGCTAGTAAAGTAATGCTCAAAATTCTCCAAGCCAGGCTTCAGCAATACGTGAACCATGAACTTCCAGATGTTCAAACTGGTTTTAGAAAAGGCAGAGGCACCAGAGACCAAATTGCCAATGTCCGCTGGATCATGGAAAAAGCAAGAGAGTTCCAGAAAAACATCTATTTCTGCTTTATTGACTATGCCAAAACCTTTGACTGTGTGGATCACAATACACTGTGGAAAATTCTGAAAGGGATGGGACTACCAGACCACCTGATCTGCCTCTTGAGAAATTTGTATGCAAGTCTAGAAGCAACAGTTAGAATTGGACATGGAACAACAGACTGGTTTCAAATAGGAAAAGGAGTATTTCAAGGCTGTATATTGTCACTCTGCTTATTTAACTTATATGCAGAGTACATCATGAGAAACGCTGGGCTGGAAGAAGCACAAGCTGGAATCAAGATTGCCAGGAGAAATATCAATAACCTCAGATATGCGGACGACACCACCCTTATGGCAGAAAGTGAAGAGGAATTAAAAAGCCTCCTGATGAAAGTGAAAGTGGAGAGTGAAAAAGTTGACGTAAAATTCCACATACAGAAAATGAAGATCATGGCATCTGGTCCCATTACTTCATGGGAAATAGATGGGGAAACAGTGGAAACAGTGGCAGACTTTATTTTTTTGGTCTCCAAAATCACTGCAGATGGTGACTGCAGCCATGAAATTAAAAGATGCTTACTCCTTGGAAGGAATGTTATGACCAACCTAGATAGCATATTCACAAGCAGAGACATTACTTTGCCAACAAAGGTCCATCTAATTAAGGCTATGGTTTTTCCAGTGGTCATATATGGATTTGAGAGTTGGACTGTGAAGAAAGCTGAGCTCTGGAGAATTGATGCTTTTGAACTGTGGTGTTTGAGAAGACTCTTGAGAGTCCCTTGGACTGCAAGGAGATCCAACCAGTCCATTCTGAAGGAGATCAGCCCTGGGTGTTCTTTGGAAGGAATGATGCTAAAGCTGAAACTCCAGTACTTTGGCTACCTCATGCGAAGAGTTGACTCATTGGAAAAGACTCTGATGCTGGGAGGGATTGGGGGCAGGAGGAGAAGGAGACGACAGAGGATGAGATGGTTGGATGGCATCACTGACTTGATGGATGGGAGTCTGAATGAACTTTGGGAGTTGGTGATGGACAGGGAGGCCTGGCGTGCTGCAATTCATGGGTTGCAAAGAGTCGGACATGACTGAGCGACTGAACTGAACTGAACTGAACTGATACTTTCTTCTCAAGTACAATGGAACAATCTTCAGGGTAAAACAGCTTGGGCTACAAACAAGTAAATTCAGGAAAGTTAAAATTGCACCAAACCTGCTTTCTGACCACAACCCTATGAAAATAGATATCATACATGAAAAAAAATGTGAAAAGCACAAACATATGAAAACTAAACTATACATTACTAAGTACCAAACAGGTTCTGAAGAAATAAGAAGGGTAATCAAAAATTCCTTAGAAATAAATGACAATGAAAACACAATGATACACAGCCTATGAATTGCAGCAAAAGCAGTTTTAAGAGGGACGTTTATAGCAATACATTTCTTAAAAAAAAAAAAAAAAAACAAGAAAAACAGAATAGGCAACCTAACTCTACACTTAAAAGAGCTGGAAAGGGAAGAACAAAAAAGCTCCAATGATAATAGAAGGAAATAAAACATAAAGATCTGAGAAAAAAATCAATTAAAACAGAAAAAGGAAGCAATATTAAAGATTAATAAAACTAAAAGCTGGTTCTTTGAGAAGATAAAATTGACAAACCACTAGCCTAACTCATTAATAAAATATGGAAAAAAAATAAGAAAATTAGGAATGCAAAAGAGGAGGTTACAAAAGACAATGCAGCAAAACAAAGAATCATAAGAGATTATTCAATTCAGTTCAGTAGCTCAGTGGTGTCCAACTCTTTGCGATCCCTATGGATTGCAGCCCACCAAGCTTCCATCACCAATTCCCAGAGCTTGCTCAAACTAATGGCCATCGAGTTGATGAAGTCATCCAATCATCTCACGCTCTGTCATCCCCTTCTCCTCCTGCCTTCCATCTTTCCCAGCATCAGAGTATTTTCCAATGAGTCAGTTCTTCCCATCAGCTTGCCAAAATATTGGAGTTTCAGCTTCAGCACCAGTCCTTCCAATGAACATTCAGGACTGATTTACTTTAGGATTGACTGGTTTGATCTCCTTGCAGTCCAAGGGACTCTCAAGAGACTTCTCCAACACTGCAGTTCAAAAGAATCAATTGTTTGCTGCTCAGCTTTTTTTTATAATCCAACTTTCACATCCATACATGAGTACTGGAAAAACCATAGCTTTGACTAGATGGACCCTTGTCTACAAAGCAATGTTTCTGCTTTCTAATATGCTGTGTAGGTTGGTAATAGCTTTTCTTCTGAGAAGCAAGCATACCTTAATTTTATGGCTGAATTCACCATCTGCAGTGATTTTGGAGCCCCCCAAAATAAAGTATCTCACTGTTTCCATTGTTTCCTCATCTATTTGCCATCCAGTGATGGGACCAGATGCCAGAATCTTCATTTTCTAAACGTTGAGTTTCAAGCCAACTTTTTTCACTCCCCTCTTTCACTTTCATCAAGAGACTTTTTAGTTCTTCTTTGCTTTCTGCAATAAGGGTGGTGTCATCTGTGTATCTGAGGCTCTTGATAGTTCTCCCAGCAATCTTGATTCCAGATTGTGCTTCATCCAGCCTTGCATTTCACGTAATATACTCTGGCACATAAGTTAAATAAGCAGAATGGCAATATACTGCCTTGACATACTTCTTTTACAAATTGGAAGCAGTCTGTTGTCCTATGTCCAGTTCTAACTGTTGCCTCTTGTCCTGCATACAGATTTCTCAAGAGACAGGTAAGGTGGTCTGGTAATCCCATCTCTTGAAGAACATTCCACAGTTTGTTGTGATCCACACAGTCAAAGTCTTCAGCACAGTCAATAAAGCAGAAGTAGATGTTATTTTGGAACTCTCTTGCTTTTCAATGATCCATCGAATGTTGGCAATTTGATCTCCACTTCCTTTTCCTTTTCAAAATCCATCTTGAACATCTGTAAGTTCACGGTTCACATACTGTTGAAGCCTGGCTTGGATAATTTTGAGCATTACTTTGCTAGTGTGTGAGAAGAGTGCATTGTTCAGGCTTTCCTTGTGGTTCAGCTGTAAAGAATCCACCTGCAATGTAGAAGACCTGTATTCAATCCTTGGATTAGGAAGATCCCCTGGAGAAGGGAAAGACTAGCCACTCCAGTATTCTAGCCTGGAGAATAAAAGAGTCAGATATGAGTGAGCAACTCTCACAAGAGATTATTATAAGCAACCATATGCTAATAAACCATATGCTAATAAATGCTAATAAACCTGGAGGAAATGGAGAGTTTCTTAGAAAAGTTCTACCTACCAATACTGAAAGAGGAAGAAATAGAAATTATGAAAAGTCAATTACAAACACTGAAATCGAAATTGTGATAACAAATTCCCACCCCCATCCCCAGAAAAACAATCTGGGGCCAGATGGCTTCACAGGTGAATTCTATCAAACATCTAAAGAAGAGCTAATGCCTATCCTTCTGAAGCTCTTTCAAAAACTTCAGAAGAATAAACACTTCCAAACTCATTCTATGGAGCCACAATTACCCTGATACCAAAACCAGACAAAGATATCACCAAAAAAAAGAAAAAAGAAAGAAAGAAAATTACAGGCCAATATCATTGATGAATATAGATGCAAAAATCCTCAGCAAAATTTTAGCAAACAGAATTCAGCAACACATTTAAAAGATCTTACACCATGATCAAGTTGGGTTTAACCCAGGAATTCAAGGGTTTTTCAATATATGCAAACCAATCAATGTGATACACCATGGTGACAAATTGAAATATAAAAACCATTTGGTTTCATACATGATATTTTACATGTTTCGATGCCATTCTCCCAAATCTTCCCACCCTCTCCCTCTCTCACAGAGTCCACAAGACTGTTCTATACGTCAGTGTCTCTTTTGCTGTCTCGTACACAGGGTTATTGTTACCATCTTTCTAAATTCCATATATATGCGTTAGTATACTGTATTGGTGTTTTTCCTTCTGGCTTACTTCACTCTGTATAATAGGTTCCAGTTTCATCCATCTCATTAGAACTGATTTAAATGTATTCTTTTTAATGGCTGAGTAATACTCCATTGTGTATATGTACCACAGGTTTCTTATCCATTCATCTGCTGATGGACATCTAGGTTGCTTCCATGTCCTGGCTATTATACACAGTGCTGCGATGAACATTGGGGTACACGTGTCTCTTTCCCTTCTGGTTTCCTCAGTGTGTATGCCCAGCAGTGGGATTGCTGGATCATAAGGCAGTTCTATTTCCAGTTTTTTAAGGAATCTCCACCAGTCCAGGTTTGATGCACGATACTGGATGCTTGGGGCTAGTGCACTGGGATGACCCAGAGGGATGGTATGGGGAGGGAGGAGGGAGGAGAGTTCAGGATGGGGAACACATGTATACCTGTGGTGGATTCATTTTGATATTTGGCAAAACTAATACAATTATGTAAAGTTTAAAAATAAAATAAAATTTTAAAAAAATTAAAAAAAAAAAACATTTGGGAATTTCAATAGATGCAGAAAAGCTTTTGACAAAATTTGATACCCATTTATGATTAAAAACAACAACAACAACAACAACAAAAAACCTCTTCACAAACTGGGCATAGAAGGACCTGGTTTTAACATAATAGAAGCCATATACAACAAATGCACAGGAAACATTATTCTCAATGGTGAGAAACTGCAAGCATTTCCTCTAAGGTCAGGAACAAAACAAGGGTCTCCACTCCACCACTTTTATTCAACATAGTTTTGGAAGTCCTAGCTATGGAAAGCAGAGCAAAGAAAGAAAGAAAAAAAATCCAAACTGGAAAGAAAGATGTAAAACTCTCATCTCATTTGCCTATGATATGATACTGTACATAGAAAATCCTAAAGCTAGTATCAGAAATTTACTGGAACTAATCAGTGAATTTAGCAAAATTTCAGGACACAAAATCAATACACAGAAATCACCTGCATTCCTATACATTAACAATAAAAAATCGGAGAGATTAAGAAATCAATGCTGTTGACCATTGCAACCAAAATAATAAAATATCTAGGTATAAATCTACCTAAGGAGATGAAAGATTTGTGTGAAGAAAACTATAAGACACTGATGAAAGAAATCAAAGATGACATAAACAGATGGAGAGATATCCCATCCTCCTGAGTTGAAAGAATCAATATTGTGAAAATGACTATACTACAAAATGAAATCTACAGTTTCAATGCAATTCCTATCAAATTACCAGTGACATTTTTCACAGAACTAGAAGACAAATTTCAAAATTTGTATGGAAAAATAAAAGACTCAGAATAGCCAAAGCAACCTTGTGAAAGAAGGAGGAATCAACTTATCTGATTTCAGGCTATACTTGAAAGTTACAGTCATCCGGACACTATGGAACTGGCACAAAAACAGAAATACAGATCAATGCAACAAGATAGAAAACCCAGAAGTAAACCCAATCTCCTATGGGCCCCTTATCTTTGACAAAGGAAACAAGAATACACAATGGGGGAAATACACATTCTTCAGTAAGTAGTGCTGGGACAACTGGACAACTACATGTTAAAGAGTGAAGTTAGAACACTTTTTTACACTTACACAAAGACAATATCAAAACTGATTAAATACTGAAATGTAAGAACAGAGGCTGTAAGACACTTAGAAGAAAACAAGGCAGAATGACATAAATCCTAGCAGGATCCTCTATGACCCACCTCCTAGAGGAATGGAAATTAAAACAGAAACAATCAAGTTTAGCCTAGTTAAACTTAAAAACTTTTGCACAGCAAAGGAAACTGTAAACAAGACAAAAGACAATCATCAGAATGGGAGAAGATACTAGCAAATGAAATATCTGACAAAGGATTAATTTCCAAAATAAGGTAGTAGCTTATACAAGGTTTGATTTCAATAACAGAAAACAAACAACCCAATTAAAAGGTGGATAAAACATCCAAACAGATGACATTTCTCCAAAAAAGACATACAATTCAGTTCAGTTCAGTTGCTCCGTCGTATCTGACTCTTTGCAACCCCATGAATTACAGCACACCAGGCCTCCCTGTCCATCACCAACTCCCAGAGTTCACTCAAACTCACGTCCATCGAGTCGGTGATGCAATCCAGCCATCTCATCCTCTGTCGTCCCCTTCTCCTCCTGCTCCCAATCCCTCCCAGCATCAGAGACTTTTCCAATGAGTCAACTCTTTGCATGAGGTGGCCAAAGTATTTGAGTTTCAGCTTTAGCATACAGCCTTGACGTATTCCTTTTCCTATTTGGAACCAGTCTGTTGTTCCATGTCCAGTTCTAACTGTTGCTTCCCGACCTGTGTATAGGTTTCTCAAGAGGCAGGTCAGGTGGTCTGGTATTTTTATCCCTTCCAGAATTTTCCACAGTTTATTGTGATCCACACAGTCACAGGCTTTGGCATAGTCAATAAAGCAGAAATAGATGTTTTTTCTGGAACTCTCTTCATTTTTCCATGATCCATTGGATGTTGGCAATTTGATCTTTGTTTCCTCTGCCTTACCTAAAACCAGCTTGAACATCAGGAAGTTCACGGTTCACGTATTGCTGAAGCCTGGCTTGAAGAATTTTGAGCATTACTTTAGAGAAATGCAAACCAGACTACAATGAGATATTACTTCACATCAATCAGACTGGCCATTATCAAAAAATCCACCCCCCCCTCAAACAACAAAGTGTTGGAGAGGGTGTGGAACAAAGGGAACTCTCTTACACTGCTGGTGCAGATGTAAACTGTTAGACGGTATGGAGATGCCCATAAAAGCTAGGAATAAAACTTCCATATGACCTAACAATACCCCTTCTAGTCATATACCCTGAGTAAACCAAAAGTGAGAGAAGGCAATGGCACCCCACTCCAGTACTCTTGCTTGGAAAATCCCATGGACGGAGGAGCCTGGTGGGCTGAAGTACATGGGATCGCGAAGAGTAGGAGACGACTGAACGACTTCACTTTCACTTTTCATTCTCATGCATTGGAGAAGGAAATGACCACCCACTCCAGTGTTCTTGCCTGGAGAATCCCAGAGACAGAAAAAGCTGGTAGGCTGCCCTCTCTGGGGTCGCACAGTCAGACATGACTGAAGCGACTTAGCAGCAGTAGCAGCAGCAAACCAAAAGTGAAAAAAACACATGTACCCCAATGGTCATCACAGCACTATTTGTAATAGCTAGGACATGGAAGCAGTCTAGATATCCATAGATAAATGAATGAATAAAGAAATTGTGCTACATATATACAATGGAATTATACTCATCCATAAAATGGAACATGTTTGAGTCAGTTCTAATAATGTGGATGATGCCTATTATACAGAGTGAAGTAAGTCAGAAGGAGAAAAACAAATATTATATATTAATGCACATATATGGAATCTAGAAAATGGTGCTGATAAACCTATTTGTAGGGAAGCAATGGAGAGGCAGACAGAGAACAGCCTTACGGACAAGGGTGCAAGGGAGGAAAGAGAGGTTGAGTTGAATGGAAAGAGTAGCATGGAAGCATATATAGCACCCTATGTGAAATAGATAGCCAATGGAAATTTGATGTATGACTTGCTGAAGCCTGGTTTGGAGAATTTTAAGCATTACTTTACTAGCGTGTGAGATGAGTGCAATTGTGCGGTAGTTTGAGCATTCTTTGACGTTGCCTTTCTTTGGAATTGGAATTAAATCTGACCTTTTCCAGTCCTGTGGCCACTGCTGAGTTTTCCAAATTTGCTGGCGTATTGAGTGCAGCACTTTCACAGCATCATCTTTCAGGATTTCAAATAGCTCAACTGAAACCATCACCTCCACTATCTTTGTTCGTAGTAATGCTTTCTAAGGCCCATTTGACTTCACATTCCAGGATATCTGGCTCTAGGTCAGTGATCACACGATCGTGATTATCTGGGTCCTAAAGATCTTTTTTGTACAGTTCTTCTGTGTATTCCTGCCATCTCTTCTTAATATATTATGCTTCTGTTAGGTCCATACCATTTCTGTCCTTTATCGAGCCCATCTTTGCATGAAATGTTCCCTTGATATCTCTCATTTTCTTGAAGAGAGCTCTAGTCTTTCCCATTCTGTTGTTTTCCTCTATTTCTTTGCATTGATCGCTGAGGAAGGCTTTCTTATCTCCTTGTTATTCTTTGGAACTCTGCATTCAGATGCTTATATCTTTCCTTTGCTCCTTTGCTTTTCACTTCTCCTCTTTTCACAGCTATTTGTAAGACCTCCCCAGACAGCCATTTTGCTTTTTTGCATTTCTTTCCCATGAGGATGGTCTTGATTCCTGTCTCTTGTACAATGTCATGCACCTCCATCCATAGTTCATCAGGCACTCTATCAGATCTAGGCCCTTAAATCTATTTCTCGCTTCCACTGTATAATCATAAGGGATTTGATTTAGGTCATACCTGAATGGTATATTGGTTTTCCTGCTTTCTTCAATTTAAGTCTGAATTTGGCAATAAGGAGTTCATGATATGAGCCACAGTCAGCTCCTGGTCTTGTTTTTGTTGACTGTATAGAGCTTCTCCATCTTTGACTGTAAAGAATATAATCAATTTGATTTTGATGTTGACCATCTGGTGATGTCCATGTATAGAGTCTTCTCTTGTGTTGTTGGAAGAGGGCGTTTGTTATGACCAGTGCATTTTCTTGGCAAAACTCTATTAGTCTTGGCCCTGCTTCATTCCATATTCCAAGGCCAAATTTGCCTGTTACTCCAGGTGTTTCTTGACTTCCTACTTTTGCTTTCCAGTCCCGTATAATGAAAAGGACTTTCTTTGAGTGTTAGTTCTAAAAGGTCTTGTAGGTCTTCATAGAACCTTTCAACTTCAGCTTCTTCAGTGTTATTGGTTGGGGCATAGACTTGGATTACTGTGATATTGAATGGTTCTCCTTGGAAATGAACAGAGATCATTCTGGGGTTTTTGAGATTGCATCTAAGTACTGCATTTTGGACTCTTTTCTTGACCATGATGGCTACTCCATTTCTTCTGAGGGATTCTTGCCCGCGGTAGTAGATATAATGGTCATCTGAGTTAAATTCACCCATTCCAGTCCATTTTAGTTCACTGATTCCTAGAATGTCAACATTCACTCTTGCCATCTCTTGTTTGACCACTTCCAATTTGCCTTGATTCATGGACCTGACATTCCAGGTTCCTGTGCAATATTGCTTTTTACAGCATCAGACCTTGCTTCTATCACCAGTCACATCCACAGCTGGGTATTCTTTTTGGTTTGGCTCCATCTCTTCATTCTTTCTGGAGTTATTTCTCCACTGATCTCCAGTAGCATATTGGGCACCTACTGATCTGGAGAGTTCCTCTTTCAGTATCCTATCATTTTGCCTTTTTGTATTGTTCATGGGGTTCTCAAGGCAAGAATACTGAAGTGGTTTGCCATTCCCTTCTCCAGTGGACTACATTCTGTCACTTCTCTCCACCATGACCGGCCCTTCTTGGGTTGTCCCACATGCATGGCTTAGTTTCATTGAGTTAGACAAGATTGTGGTTCTAGTGTGATTAGATTGACTAGTTTTCTGTGAGTATGGTTTCAGTGTGTTTGCCCTCTGATGCCCTCTTGCAACATCTACAATCTTACTTGGGTTTCTCTTACCTTGGGTGTGGGGTATCTCTTCACGGCTACTCCAGCAAAGTGCAGGCCCTGCTCCTTACCTTTCCCACTATCAATGCAAGAGTGTTCCTTTTCTCCATACCCTCACCAGCATTTATTGTTTGTAGACTTTTTGATGATGGCCATTCTGACTGTTGTGAGGTGGTATCTCATTGTAGCTTTGATGTGTATTTCTTTAATAATGAGTGATGTTGAGCATCTTTTCATGTGCTTGTTAGCCATTTGTATGTCTTCTTTGGAGAAATGTCTCTTCAGGTCCCTTTCCCAAATTTTGGCTTGTTTGCTTTTCTAGTATTGAGTCGTATGAGCTGCTTGTATATTTTGGAAATTAATTCTTTATCAGTTGTTTCTTTGCTATTATTTTCTCCCATTCTGATGATTGTCTTTTCATCTTGTTTGTAGTTTCATTTGCTGTGCAAACGATTTTAAGTCTAATTAGGTCATACTTGTTTCTTTTGTTTCTATTTCCATTACTCTAGGAGGTGGGTCATAGACAATCTTGCTTCAATTTATGTCATTGAGTGTTCTGCCTATGTTTTTCTCTAAGACTTGTATAGTTTCTGGTCTTACATTTAGATCTTTAATCCATTTTCAGTTTATCTTTCTTCATGGCATTAGGTAGTTTTCTAACTTCATTCTTTTGCATGTAACTGTCCAGTTTTCCCAGCACTACCTATTTAAGAGGCTATCATTACTTCTTTGTATATTCTTGCCTCCTTTGTCAAAAACAAGATACCCATAGCCATGTGGGTTTATCTGTGTGTTCTCTATCCTGTTCCATTTGTCTGTATTTCTGTTTTTGTGCCAGTTCCATACTGTCTGGATGACTGTAGCATTGTAGTATAGTCTGAAATCAGGAAGGTTGATTCCTCCAGCTCCATTCTTCTTTCTCAAGACTGCTTTGCCTATTTAGGGTCTTTTGTGTTTGAATTGTGACATTTTTTTGTTCTAGTTCTGTGAAAAATTCCATTAGTAATTTGATAGGGATTCCATTGAATCTGTATATTGCTTTTGGTAGTACAGTCATTTTCACAGTATTAATTCTTCCTACCTAGAAACAGGGACTATCTCTCCATCTGTTTATGTCATCTTTGATTTCTCTTATCAGTGTCTTATAATTTTCCTATACAGATCTTTTACTTCCTTAGGTAGGCTTATTCCTAGATATTTAATTCTTTTTGTTACAATGGTAAATGGGATTGATGCATTAATTTCTCTTTCTGATTTTTCATTGTTTGTATATAGGAATGTAAGCGATTTCTGTGTATTGACCTTGTATCCTGCAACTTGGCTCAATTCACTGTTTAGTTCTGGTAATTGTCTGATAGTTTCTCTTGCATTTTCTATGTTTGGTTTAATGTCATCTGCAAACAGTGATAGTTTTATTCTTCTTTTATTATGTGGATACATTTATCTATTTTCCTTCTCTAATAGCTATAGCTAGGACTTCCAAAACTATGTTGAATAATAGTGGTGAGAGAGGACACCCTTGTCTTGTTCTTGATCTTAGAGGGAACACTTTTTTTTTTTTTTTTTTAGCATTGAGAATAATGCTTGCTGTGGGTTTATCATATATGGCCTTTACTATGTTGAGGTAGGTTTTTTTCTACAACCATTTTTTGAAGTGCTTTTATCATAAATGGATGCTGAATTTGGTCCAAGTCTTTTTCTCCATCTATTAAGATGATCATATGGTTTTTATCTTTCAATTTGTTAATTTAGTGTATCATATTGTTTGATTTGTGTATAGTGAAGAATCCCTGCATCCCAGGAATAAACATGACTTGATCATGATGTATGAGCTTCTGATTGTATTTTTGATATAATTTTTTTGAGGATTTTGCATCTACATTCATCACTGATATTGGCCTGTGAATTTGTTTTTTCGTGTTGTCTTTGCTTGGTTTTGGTATCAGTGTGATTGTTGCCTTGTAGAATGAGTTTGGAAACGTTCTTTCCTCTGCAATTTTTTGGAAGAGTTTCAGAAAAATAAGCATTAGTTCTTTTATAAATGATTAATAGAATTCCCCCGTGGAGCCATCAGCCCTGTGATTTTGCTTTTTGGGAGATTTTTGATCACTGCTTTGATTTCAGGGCTTGTAATTGACTTGTTCATAATTTCTATTTCTTCCAGGTTCAATTTTGAGAGGCTGAACTTTTATAAGAATCTATCCATTTCCTCCAGGTTGTCCATTTTATTAGCATATAGTTGCTCATAATATTGTCTTATGATCTTTTGTATTTCTGTGCTGTCAGTTGTAGAATTTCCTTTTTCATTTGTAATTTTGTTGATATGATTTTTCTTTCTTTTTGCCTTAATGAGTCTGACTAGTGGTTTATCCATTTTGTTTATCTTCTCAAAGAACCATATTTTAGTTTTATTAATCTTTGCTATAGTGGAGGTGATGAAATTCCAGTTGAGCTATTCCAAATCCTGAAAGATGATGCTGTGAAAGTTCTGCACTCAATATGCCAGCAAATTTGGAAAACTCAGCAGTGGCCACAGGACTGGAAAAGGTCAGTTTTCATTCCAATCCCAAAGAAAGGCAATGCCAAAGAATGCTCAAACTACCACATAATTGCACTCATCTCACACGTTATTAAAGTAATGCTCAAAATTCTCCAAGCAAGGCTTCAGCAATATGCGAAACGTGAACTTCCTGATGTTCAAGCTGGTTTTAGAAAAGGCAGAGGAACCAGAGACCAAATTGCCAATGTCCGGTGGACCATGGAAAAAGCAAGAGAGTTCCAGAAAAACATCTATTTCTGCTTTATTGACTATGCCAAAGCCTTTGACTGTGTGGATCACAATAAACTGTGGAAGATTCTGAAAGAGATGGGAATACCAGACCACCTGATCTGCCTCTTGAGAAATTTGTATGCAGGTCAGGAAGCAACAGTTAGAACTGGACATGGAACAACAGACTGGTTCCAAATAGGAAAAGGAGTACAGCAAGGCTGTGTATTGTCACCATGTTTATTTAACTTCTATGCAGAGTACATCATGAGAAAGGCTGGACTGGAAGAAACACAAGCTGGAATCAAGGTTGCCTGGAGAAATATCAACAACCTCAGATATGCAGATGACACCACCCTTATGGCAGAAAGTGAAGAGGAACTCAAAAGCCTCTTGAAGAAAGTGAAAGTGGAGAGTGAAAAAGTTGTCTTAAAGCTCAACATTCAGAAAATGAAGATCATGGCATCCGGTCCTACCACTTCATGGGAAATGGATGGGGAAACAGTGGAAACAGTGTCAGACTTTATTTTTCTGGGCTCCAAAATCACTACAGATGGTGACCGCAGCCATGAAATTAAAAGACGCTTACTCCTTGGAAGGAAAGTTATGACCAACCTAGATAGCATATTCAAAAGCAGAGACATTACTTTGCCAAAAAAAGGTTCGTCTAGTCAAGGCTATGGTTTTCCCTGTGGTCATGTATGGATGTGAGAGTTGGACTGTGAAGAAGGCTGAGTGCCGAAGAATTGATGCTTTTGAGCTGTGATGTTGGAGAAGACTCTTGAGAGTCCCTTGGACTGCAAAGAGATCCAACCAGTCCATTCTGAAGGAGATCAGCCCTGGGATTTCTTTGGAAGGAATGATGCTAAAGCTGAAACTCCAGTACTTTGGCCACCTCATGCGAAATGTTGACTCATTGGAAAAGACTCTGATGCTGGGAGGTGCCGAGAGCCGGTAAGGCATTCCACTCATGACAAAGGTCATGAGGAAGGAGGCTTGGCATACGCAAAGGCGGGATCGAGCCTCAGGAGTCCCTCCAGATATTCTCGAGCATCTACCCCCAAAAACCAGAGTCTGCCTACTTTATTGCTTTGTGCTCTCACCTCTGACTTTACTGGGGGCTGTCCCCTACCACCATCTGGCTCTCTCTGACAAAGAGTTAACTTACAGCTCCAATTAATACAAGTTCCTGGGCAATTAGGAGTGTTTAAATCCAAACCCCTCAGATGGCTCTCTAACTCGCCTGACAAATTTACCCTGACTCCTACAGCTATGCATACGATTGTTTACAATCTCCCAGCCTTGAGAGGCACGGGAAGCTTAAGATATTCAAATAGCTTAGAGCCTCTCTGAGAGTTAGAAACTGTCAGAATAAAACTAGTAAAAGATTTCATTGATGAACCAATGCTTGTTGCCAAGTTTTCACATCCCCTGAATTGTACCCTTGAATATGTATTAATTAATATAGTTGGTATGTAGAAAAAATAAGTAGTGGCCTTGGTGTTAGTAACTTTAGACCCTTAAGGTAATAAATTCTTTCCTTTGTTGTAAACCCATTACACATCCGCCCTATAGGAATGCAATTTTATCTTTGGAAGATGGCGCCAAACCTTAAAATAATTACTCTTAGAGAAAATAAGTCTTTGTTGATAAGTCCTTGTCAAAAGTCATAAAATGTTAATAGGCCTTCTGGCCAGAAGATGATGTAAATCACCTAAACCATTTGTATACGATAAATTTGCAGGAATGAAACCCTGGTTTTTGATAAGGATCAAAAACTGCTTAAAAAAAATAAATAAATAAAACCTGCTGACTTTGCATCCCTTATTATCCTCTATGTGTAACTTAAGGTATATAAGCCCCTGTTGAAAATAAAGCTATGGGCCTTGCTCACCAACGCTTGGTGTCCCCATGTCATTCTTCCCTTTAACTTCCAGCTGAGTCTCCGTCTGGAGCGTGGAACCCACCAGGCTTACTAATTATGCCTGGGCTTCTAAGATCCGACTGGGGAGGCCTCAGTGTCTCCTCTCCTTCGGGAGAATGGAAGGACGCCTGCGGCCTACGTAAGTGGTGCAAACTTCTTGTCTTGAAGTTTTATTGGTCTCCCGCATAAACCAAGCTACTCAGCCTCTTTTCTCTACTGAATTTTCCTACTGAGCTATCCTCATTCTATTACTCTTTATATCTTTGATAAATATGTAAATAGTCGCCAACGCTGTCTCCCCTTCGAATACCCTGGATCAGCCAGGACTGGACCCCTGCCTGGATCAGCTGGGGCTGGACCCCGGCAGGGAGGGATTGGGGGCAGGAGGAGAAGGGGACGACAGAGGATGAAATGGCTGGATGGCATCACTGACTCGATGGACATGAGTCTGAGTGAACTCTGGGAGTTGGTGATGGACAGGGAGGCCTGGCGTGCTGTGATTCATGGGGTCGCAAAGAGTTGGACACGACTGAGCCACTGATCTGATCTGATTGTTTACTTCATTTCTTTTTCACTTATTTCTGCTCTGAGCTTTATGGTTTTTCCTGCTCACTTTGGTTTTTTTTTTTTTTTTTTTCTGTTTTTCTTTTTCCTGCTGCTTTAGATGTAGAGTTAGGTTGTCTATTCAATGCTTTTATTGATCCTTGAGGTAGGATTGTATCCCTATAAACTTCCCTTCTAGAACTGCTTTTGCTGTGTCCTATAGGTTTTGGGTCATCATGCTTTAGTTGTCATTTGTTTCTAGGATTCTTTTGATTTCCATTCTTATTTCTTCAGTAGCCTCTTCATTATTTAATAGTGTATTGTTTGATCTCCATGAGTTTGTGTGTTTTTTTGCCTTTTTTTTTTTTTTTCCTGTAACTGATATCTAATCTCATAGTATTGTGGTCAAGAAGATACTTGATTTTATTTCAATTTTCTGTAATTTACTGAGGTTTGATTTTGAATTTAATTTAATTTACTGAGGTTTGTTATGTGGTCCAAGATGTGGTCTATTCTGTGTGCACTTGAGAATAAAGTATATTCTTCTGCATTTGGATGGAAAGTCCCTAAGATAGCAGTTAGGCCCATTTGGTCTAATGTTTCATTTAAGGTTGTGTTTCCTTATTGATTCTCTGTTTTATTGATCTGCCCATTGGTGTACATGAGGTGATCAATAAACTCCTCTACTATTATTGTGTTGCTGTCAATTTCCCCTTATGTTAATGTTTCCCTTGTGTATTGAAGTGCTCCTATGTTGGATGCATGAATATTTACAATTATTATGTCTTCTTCTTGGATCAATCCTTCAATGCAGTGTCTTTCTTTATTTCTTATAATATTCTTTATTTTAAAGTCTATTTTTTTTCTGAAATAAGGATTATTACTCCAGCCTTCTTTTGGTTTCCACTTGAATGGAATATATTTTTCCATCCTTTTACTTTCAGTCTCTGTGTATCTCTAGTTTGAAGTAGGTCTCCTATAGGCAACACATATATGGGGTGTTGTTTCTGTATCCATTCAGTCAGTGGTATTTTTGGTTGCTTTTCTTTCTTTCCCTTTTATTCTCATCTTCAGCAATTATTTTCACCCTTCTATCCTCCAGCTTACTTATCCATCCCTCTGCCTCTGTTGTTTTGCTATTGGTTCCTTCTAGGGCATTTTTAATTTCAGTAATTGTGTTACTCATCTCTGTTTGTTTATTGTTTCTTTCTTCTTTGTTTTTGTTGATTGTATTAGCTGTGTTAAATGTTTCTTGCATTTACTCCTTTCTATTGTGAAGTCTTTAGAACAACTTTGCTATCATTATTCTAAATTCTCTTTCAGTTTGTTTGCTTATTTCCTCTTTGTTTATTTGGACTTGTGAATTTCTACCTTGCTTTCATTTGTGTTGTATTTTCTGTCTTTTCATCATTTTTTTTTTCCCTAACTTGCTCCACTTGAGGTCTCCTTTTTCCAGGCTTTAGGGTTGTGATCCTTTTTCCTTTTGGTTTTTGCCCTTTGAGGGAAATGTTGGTTGGGTAATTTGTGTTGCTTTCTTGTTAGTGTTGACTTGTGCCTGTGTCCTGGTGGGAGGAGATAAAGCAGATAAAGCAGATAATTACAGAAATATTGGGACATATACACACACTTCCACACATACAGTTTTAACCAAATATTTCTAAAGAAAAGAGATTGACAATACAGGATATTGACTTGGTGAACAAGGAAAACCAAAAGTGATATCAACCAATTAAAAGCAGAGCTAGTTAATACTCAATTTGGAAAACTGAGCATGAGCAGAGGGCCAACTGTGGAATATAGCAAAGTGAGCTCCACAATGTTTGGTGAAAACAAAAACAAAACAATAGTGAAGGGAAAAGAGAGAAGAAAAAAAAGAAGAAGAGAGGGGGAAAAAGAGGAGAATGGAGGGAAAAGAGAAAAAGAAGGGGTGGGAAAGAGGATAAAAAGAGAGACAGATATTTTAAAAAAAAATTAGAAAAGCAAAGATGAATAGATGTATGTGGGGATGTATATATATTCAGGAATAGCTACAGACAGTAAAGAACTATAGGAAAAGCAGTTGGCAGTTGAATATATCAAAAACAAAATAAAGAAAAAAACTTAAAATGTTTTTTTTTTTTTTTTTTACAAGAAACACATAGAGGAAAACTCCACAGCACTGCAAAAGGCTAATATGAAGATGGAAATATGTAGTGGGAATAAACAGTGTGATTTATAATAACAAAAGGAAAAATGTTAAAATTAACTTTTTAACAAGAAAAAAAAAAGAGGAAAGCTCCTCAGCATTGCAAAAGGTTAGTGTGAAGGTGGAAATATGTAGGGGAATGTTGTTACTATTATGCTTAGTCGTATCTGACACTTTTCAACCCCATGGATCATAGCTTATCAGACTCATGGGATTCTCCAGGCAAGAATATTGGAGTGAGTTACCATTTTCTCCTCAAGGGGATCTTCTTGGCCCAGGGATTGAACCTGAGTCACTTATGTTTTCTGAATTTGCAGGAGGGTTCAGTATGGGTATAAACAGTGTGATTTATAAGAAAAAGAAAATCTTAAGATGAATTTTAATTTTTTTTTAAGCAAGAGGAAAAAAAGGAAAACTCCACAGCATCACAAAGAATAATGTGAAGGTGGAAATATGTAGGGGGAATAAACAGTGTGATTTATAGGAAAAAAATAAAAAATAAATTGCTGGGAGCCAGCGTGAGGAACTCCGCCTGTGGCAAAGGTCATGAGGAAGGAGGCTAGGCATACGCAAAGGCAGGATTGAGCCTCAGGAGTCCCCCTGGAAATTCTCGAGCATCTACCCCCAAAACCAGAGTCTGCCTACTTTACTGCTTTGTGCTCTCACCTACACCTCTGACTTTATGGGGGGCTGTCCCCCACCACCTCTCTCTGAAAAAGAGTTAAATTACAGCTCCAGTTAATAAAGTTCCTGGGCATGACAAGAGTGTTTTAGTTCACAACCATGAGAGGCATGAGATGTTCTAAACTGTCTGAATACAGATTCCTTTGAGCAGTTAAAAGATTGATTAGAAATTGTATTGGTGAAGGGTTTTTCACTTGTGGGGCCAATGTTTGCTGCGAAGTTTCCATATCCCTTATCTGCTGTGTCCCTGGCAGTGTATTGATTAATATAATTGCTGTAAGTAGTAGCTTTAATGTTTGTAACCTGGGACCCTTGAGTTAATTCTTTTTCTTGTTACAGCCCACCACACCTTTGCCTTATAGGAATGCAACTTTATCTAATGCTTTTGGAGGGTGGCGCCTGACTAATCACCTTTAGAGAAAAACAAGTTTTCTGAAGAAAGGGTCTTAAAATGTTAACAGGCCTCCAGGGCAGAAGATGATGCAAATCACCTAAACTTTCGCATATGATAAGTTTGCAGGAAGAAAGCCTGGTGTACTGCATGACTCTACCCCTTCCTCCATTATCCTCTATGCATAACTTAAGGTATAAAAACTACTTTGGAAGATAAAGTGCAGACCTTGTTCACCAAAGCTTGGTCTCCCCATGTCGTTCTTTCTCTCACCTTCTGGCTGAATTATTCAGCCTCTTTTCTCCACTGAATTTTCCTACTGAGCTATCCTTATTCTATTACTCTTTATGTCTCTAATTAATATTTGATTAAAGCTATTGTATCCAGTTTGCCGACGCCATCCCCGCTTCGAATTCCCTGGATCCACTGGGGCTGGACCCCAGCAAGTGGCGCCCGAACAGGCTATTTCGAAGGTATGTACCTTAGAGAAAGTGTGTGTTGAATTTACGGGATGGACAGGACCCCACTCAGGGTGCTGTGGACCCCCCAGTAGGACAGACAGGGCGAGTAGGAGTGGGAAGTGTTAAAGGGGTTTGAGAGAAAACCCGTTTTTTATTGAAAGTGTCAAAGGGGTTTGAGAGAAAACCTGGTTTCTAGAGTTAAAAGGTTGAAAGAAACCTGATCTTTGAAAACTAAACCTAAATCTTCTACTATACTTAATTTTCTGACATGGGTAACACTAAATCAAATGAAAGACAGCTCTTTATAGGAGTAATTTTTTTTTTCATTTGTACAAGAACAGTGTCCTTGGTTTCCAGAAGAGGGTACTGTTAATTTAGATACTTGGGTGAAGGTAAAAACAACAACAACAACAACAACAACTAAAAACTTATCCTACAAATATGATTAAAAATGTTCTGGACCCCCATCATGAGGCTGTTGGATAGCCTATGGGAGAGGCTATAGTGGTGGATGGTAGTGGGTCTCCACCTTCTGCACAGATCATATTTTCTGTCATTGATGAAGGAAAGGAGGGAGACTGTGCTCTATCTCCCGAGGAGTGAGAGGGCTTACAGGACGCTGTGGCTGGGCACCCTAGCGAGCCCCCTTCCCCTCTACACAAACCTTTAAAAATGTATCCAACAATATTTGATTTAAGGTGACTACCCCACCTCTGCTTGCCCCTCCCAGGGCTTAGGAATTCCCCAGTTTACATCCAAAGCCTCCCAGACCATTGCCTAAGGCTGAAAAAGATAAGAAAATTTTCTTTTAAACAAAGGAGATTTTAAAGAATACACAATATACAGAGTCTGCTCCTTGCAGAAAACCCCCTCAGGGGGGCCTCACCCAAGAAAAAAAAAAAAAAAAGAAAGAGAGAGAGAAATAAAAAGAAAAAAGGAAAGAAAATAGAGAAAGATCTAAAGATAGAGAAAGAGCTAAAGAGTGAAAAGGAAAGAGGAATGGAGAAGAAAGGAATCAGGGAATGCAGCAAGATAGAGAAAGGAAGAAAGAAAGTTAGAAAAAGAGATACAGAGAGAAAGAGAGAGAGGAGGGAAGAAAAAGTTAGAGAGAAAGAGGGTAAAGGGAAAGAAACGAAGGAAAGAGAAGGGTAGTGAAAAAGGAAGGGGGAGAGAAAAGTGAGAAAGGCAGGAAAAGAGAGAGAGAGAGACAGTAAGAAGGAAGAAGGGAGAATGAAAGAGGGAAACAAGAAGGAAATGATAGAAAGTAAAAGAGAAGAGAAGAGGAAGGAAAGAAGATAGAGTGAGGGAAAGAAAACTTGAGAAAGATTTAAAGAGAAGAAGGAAGAAAAAATCATCAGAGGAGAGAGGAGATGACTTACAGGACGCTCTGACCAGGCACCCTGGCGAGCTCCCTCCCCCTCTGCACAAACCTTTTAAAAAACTTATCCACCACTTTCTGATTTAAGGCAATCGCCGCCACCTCTGTTTGCACCTTCCAGGGCCCAAGAGTTCCCCACTTTGCCCCCAAAGCCTCTCAAAGTGTTGCCTAAGCCTGAGGAAGATAAAAATTTTTTGAATAGTGGAGCTTTTAAAACAGACTATATGCACAATATGCAGAGCATGCTCCTTGGAGAAAACACCTTCAGGGGGATCTCACCCAGGCTAATAGAAAAGTGGAACGGTAAGGGGATTTAGCGACAATATTAACCCCTGACATGCCAGTTACTCCAATTCCAACAGAAGTGGCTGGCCCCCTGTCTGAGGGCATTGTAGGACTTGTACTAGGGCGTAGCTCGCTTTCTTTTAAAAAAATTTCAGTGGTTCATGGTGTAGTAGATTCTGATTACATTGAGAAATTTAAATTTTGATCTTACCGCCTACTAAAACTGTGCAAATTAATAAAGGTCTAAGAGTAACACAGCTTTTGCTTTTACCTTACCAGACAGGAAAAAAAACTTGACTTCTCAAGCTAAGAGCCACAGAGCATTTAGATCTAGTGATCTAGCCTTTTGGGTACAGGAAATTACAGCCCCAAGGCCTTTAAAAGATCTTTTAATTCAAGAAAATAAAATGTCAGGGCTATTAGACACAGGAACAGACGTCTCTTAACATTGCTGGGAAAGACTGATCCAGCTCCTGGCCAACACATACTACTGAAAATGAGTTGATCGGATTAGAGAAAGTGGTATATGGGGTGAGAATGCTGTAGAGAAAAAGGTGAGGGAGAGTTTAATACCTTGAAGAGTAGTGAGTTTCCCGTTGTTGGAAGTATTCAAGCAAAGATTAGATGGTTGCTTGTCATCTAAAAAGCTATAGACCAGATTTAGGTTACAAAACGGTAACTGGAGAAGCTTATAAAGATGTTGTGCAACACCTCTTTACTTGCTTCTCATATTTAGGTCTGCCAAAAGTTTTGAAAACTGATAATGCCCCTTTGAAGCTGTGGAGAGATTGTTTACTAACTTTAAATGATTTCCAAAAATTATTAGGGGACATTAATTGGATATGCCCACACTTAAAACTGACTACTGCAGATTTAGAGCCTTTATTTGATTGCTTAAAAAGCGATCCTAATTCCAGTTCTAAGAGAAAGTTTACTAATGAGACAGAGTTGGCTCTTGTTAAAGTAGATGAGACTTTAAATGATCAGTTAATTAGGATTAATATTACCAGAAGATGAGATTAAATTATTCTTGCCACAAAACATACACCTACAGAGTGCTTGTGACAAAAAGGCCCATTGGTTCCATCTACCAGTGACCCCAAGGAAAATAGTTTTATCTTATCCCAGCTTGGAAAAAAGAAGTGTGGAACTTTTTAGAAAAGAAGTAGCAAATATAATAATTCCATTCAATAAGGATCAACTATAAGTCTTTTACAAAATAGTGATGATTGGCAAGTTGCCCTGATAGATTTCAGGGGTCAAATTTTGTTTCATTTGCCCTCAAGCCCCCACAGTAGTTAAAAGTTCAAAAATGTTAGATTGGCAGTTTGAGGATACCTGTGGAACTTTCCAACCCTATGTAGTTCCTACGCTCCCCTTTACCCTATGCGGGAGGGACGTGCTCTCTCAAATAGGAGATACTCAGAGAAGGGTTTTCTTAATTTCTTAGTTATCAACAGGCGGTACAATTAACAATACTTTATATATTGTTATAAATACATAATATAAATGTATTTGGCTAATTACAGTTTGCCTAGGCAATGGCAACCCACTCCAGTACTCTTGCCTGGAAAATCCCATGGACGGAGGGGCCTGGTGGGCTGCAGTCCATGGGGGTTGCTAGGAGTCGGACACGACTGAGTGACTTCACTTTATTTTTTCACTTTCATACATTGGAGAAGGAAATGGCAACCCACTCCAGTGTTCTTGCTTGGAGAATCCCAGGGAAGGGGGAGCCTGGTGGGCTGCCACCTCACGACTGAAGCGACTTAGCAGCAGTAATTAGGTATGGGTATAAATAAAATATAATAAAGGTACACCTGATTCTATTTATAGATCTATACTTAATTAATTTGTATATAAATTAATATGTATACTATATATGCATATTATATATATATACTGTAATTAAATATATATTGCAGTAATATAATGTGTGTGTGGCTGATATTAATTGATATGGATTGATGTGCTGTGACGATATATGTTCTATATACTGTATAATTATATCATATATGTGTGACATATATTACTGCAGTACATTGGTTTGTGTTGGTTGGTATTAGCTGTGTACGTGTTGTATTGTTGTAATATATATTAATTAATATATTAATTATAAAGTTCAAATTAAGTATATTGATTTATATGTATTATATTTCAATAAGTTTATACTTGTTGCCATATATAAATACATTTTGCATTTAGGTATATCTGTATACCAAAATGAGATATGGAGGTTATACATTTATTATTTAAATTTATACAGAGACCTAAACTAAACATTAGACCTAAATTAACATATCTCTAAATTTATGTTGTTAAAATGTAAATTTTAGAAATTTAAAAAATTAAATTGACAATTGCTTGACAATTCCTTTATCATAAAACCCCCATAGGTATAATTGGGGTAGCCAGACAAAAAATAGGTTTTATGGCAAAATGGCCCCCTAGAGTGGGTCCATCTGCCCGCTCAAACTAAAAAAGTAGCGGCTTCTTATCCAGGATTGATATCTACTTTGATATTAAAGGAAAAAAGCGGAGCATTAAGTTATTTGGTAAAGAGCCATCAGAAATTGTAATTCCATATAATAAGGAATAACTTGATGCTCTTCTAATGTTTGATGAACATTGGCAGATTGCTATAGAAAACTGTTGTCGTCAAATTTTTACATCATTTACCCTCCAATGTTTTGTTAAATTTTATATCTAGACACCCAGTTATCTTCCCTGTTAGATACAAACAGTTCCCTATTCCAGATGCCAAAAATTTTGTATAAAATTTCAAATAAAACATAACATGGGCACCCCTTATTATCCCCAGGGACAAGCTATAGTAGATAGAGCACACTAAACATTAAAAATACAAATTCAAAAAATTAAAGGAAGGGGAATTTAAGTATAGTTCCCCTCCATCAGATCTTACAACATGCTTTCTTTGTAATGAATAACCTAAATGCTGATTCATCTGAAACAACAAGATACAAAGCCATTGGTAAAATGGAAGGACATCTTCTCCGGACAATGGAAGGATCCTGACCCATTATTAACTAGAGGTCGAGGATGCGCTTGTATTTTTCCACAGGACGCAGATTCTCCAATTTAGATCCAAGACAGGCTGATTCACCATGTCACAGTTCCCCAGACATCCGGTTCCCCCATTGCTTCAATCACAAAAGAGGAGGGGCACTCCTCTGCCCCTGCTGCTGCTGCTGTACGGAACAGCCATGCATTGGGAGCTGTGGGCCAGACCAGCCTGGCTGCTGGGGCCCAGCGCACAGCACTCACAGCCAGTAGCCCCTCCAGCGTCTGTCTGCACTTGCTTGGCCACAGCTGAGCCCGAGGCCTCACTGAGGCCGGTTCAGCGAGGGAGCGGGTGTGGCGCCCACTGGCACGGGAGGCAAGATAAACACTGAGATCCTGTCGAGACTGACGGGGCTGTTGCAGTGCGAATTCCAACCAGAAAATAACTCTACTTATTTTGTTTTGGCTTGTCTACCCTCTCCTTATGTTTTTCTCTTTACCAACGATTCTGGAAAACTTAATGTACATGTGACTTTCACTGGTGGACCCAATGTAGTGACTTGTGAACAATGTATGCTCTCATCTTGTTTAAACCCTCAATATAATGTTTGCTCCTTTGTGGTGTTACAACGCCCACCCTATCTTATGGTGCCTATATGATAGCTATGATCTTGCTGTGTTACAACAACTGCAGGATTTAATGAGATCACGACAGTTTGTGGGCTTGCTTATCCTGCTAAGCTTTAATAACCACAATTACTTCCCTTACTGTGGCAGCAATATCATTGACTCAACAAGTGCATACTGCCCAATATGTTTATATCATGTCTAAAAATGTTTCTTTAACTCTAGCCACATAGGAAGCTATATATAGAAAGTTCGAAATGAGGGTAGATGCCTTGGAGGAGGCAATAATATATATTGGGACTGAGTTACAAGCTTTAAAAGTGAAGATGGCTTTGACATGCCACGCTGATTACAGGTGGATATGCGTGACATCTTTGAAGGTAAACGAGACAGATTATGAATGGGAAAAAAATAAAAATCTTATTTCAGGTGTTTGGAACAGCTCTGATATTGGGCTGGACTTAGGGAAACTTCATAATCAAATACACACCTTGGAACACTCTTGACTGGATTTTACTGCTGCTGGAGCAGCTAATGACTTTTTTCACATCTTCTCTAACTTTATTTCTGGAAAAAATATTCTAATATCCTTAGTTATGCTGCCATTGGTGCTCTAATCCTACTTCTCATAATCATACTTCCTTGTATTGTCAGGATTCTTTGGCAGAACATTCAGAAGCTCACAACTGAGCTGCATCTGGCTGTTTTAAGAAATAAAAAAGGGGGAGATGTGGGGAGCCGGCGTGAGGACCTCCACCTGTGACAAAGGTCATGAGGAAGGAGGCTCAACATATGCAAAGGCAGGATCGAGCCTCAGGAGCCCCCCTGGAAATTCTCGAGCATCTACCCTCAAAACCAGAGTCTGCCTACTTTACTACTTTGTGCTCTCACCTACACCTCTGACTTTACAGGGGGCTGTCCCGCACCACCTCTTGAAAGAGGAGAAGGAGTTAACTTAGAGCTCCAGTTAATAATAATTCCTGGGCGTGACAGGAGTGTTTCAACCTACAAACTCCTCTGAAGGTTCTCTAGCCTGCCTGACAGGCTTGTCCGGCCACATGTGATTGCTCACAGCCTCCCAACAAAGAGAGGCACAAGATGCTTTAAACCTTATAAAAACAGGTTCCTTAGAGAAGTTAGAAAACTATTAGTATAAGTATAGTGGGCTGATTAGAAATTGTATTGGTGAAGGGTTTTTCATTTGTTGAGCCAATGTTTACTGCTAAGTCTCCACATCCCCTGCCCTTATACACATTAATGAACATATAGAAGAAACAAGTATTAACCTTTGATATTAATCACGTTGGACCTTAAGCTAAGTAAATTCTTTCCTTAATTAAAACCCACTACACCCTCACCCTATAGGAATGTAACTTTATCTGGTACCTTTGGAAGGTGGCGTCTGTTTCAAAAATAATCACCACTGGAGAAATAAGTGTTCTTGTTGACTGACCGCTGTCACAAGGAGAGGGTCATAAATTGTCAGCAGGCCCCCCTGGCCAGAAGATGATGTAACACCCCTATGACCTCTGTATACATTTGTATGAAGCACCTGACTTTAATAAAAGTCAGGACTGCTGTCCCTGCATGACTTTTGTATAAAACCTCAGTGTATAAAAACAGACCCTGGAAAATAAAGAATTGGGGTCAGTTCCTCAAAAGACTGGTCTCCCCATGTCACTCTCTCTCTCTCAAACTATGGCTGAGTTTCCATCTGGAGCACGGAGCCCACCAAGCTTACTAATTATGTCTGGGCTTCTAAGATCTGAATGGGGAGGCCTCAGTGTCTCCTCTCCTTCGGGAAAACGGAAGGACGGCTGCGGCCTACGTAAGTGGTGCAAACTCCTTGTCTTGAAGTTTTATTGGTTTCCCGCATAAACCAAGCTACTCAGCCTCTTTTCTCCACTGAATTTTCCTGCTAAGCTCTCCTCATTCTATTACTCTTTTTATCTCTAATTAATATTTAATTAAAGCCAGTGTATCCAGTAAACACGCCAAAGCTGTCTCCCTATTGAATACTCTGGATCAGCCGGGCCTGGACCCCGGCAGTTCTCACTCTAGAGGAGCACCGAGTTTCCTGGAACAACTTAATCTGAGCCCCTTCTCCCCTCCTGATCTCGACATGAGGGTCGAATCCCCTGCTTTGTCTGGAAAGGATCCTGACCTTCCTGTCGCACCTCAGGGGGAGGCCAGTCTCACATTAAAACTCGAGAGGAAGCCTCATGGGTCATGACACATTCTTAAAGACACCAATTTCCCCGTCCACTCAAGATAAGTCCCAATGCTCAGGCAGCTATTTGAATGTAACCTTGAGGAAAAAGTCACAACACGAAGGGGCACTGACACCCTGGTTGCATCGTCTGGAAAAAGTCACAGGTTCCAAATACAACTCGACAAGCGGCCTGTCACCCCATGAACAACTTGAGAGGCAAGCGGAGTTCCATTCCTCAACACAAGACGAGGCCTGACTCTCCTGTTCGAACTGTGCAGAGACCCTGCGACCGAAGTCAGAAATGGAGAGGAACCCTGAGGTTCCCGCCTCAACTCGAGATGAGGTCCTATTCATCCCTGCAGTGATGTGCGAGGAATTGCAAGGCACCCCTCACAATGTCAAAGGACATCTACTTTCCTGAGGAGGCATGAACGTGTCCCCCAGGTTGACACGCAACTCGAGAGGAATCCTAAGCTACCCACCACAACTGCACGCAAACTATGAAATTCTTCCCTGCACGCTTGAGGAGGCCATTTTATGCTGCAGTGTTTCCAAAGAAAGCCCACGTTTCCCTTGGAACTCAAAAGGATCCTCGACATGCTTTACAAAACTCCATAAGTTTCCCGAGATACCCGTCCCCACTCGAGAGGAATGCTGAGTTTCCCGCCACAAGTCAAGAAGAGTCCCTTTTTCCACGCCTCAAGTCGAGATGAGGGTCGATTGCCCTGCTTTGCCTGGAAAAGAATGCCGACATCCCTGTCACACCTTGAGAGGAGGCTGGAATCTACTTGACACTGGAGGGGAACCCAGGGGCCTTGTCACATTTCGAAAGCCATGTATTTCCCCATCCACTTGAGATCAGGCCTGATTTCCTTGCACCGATTTGAATGTCAGCCGAGAATCAACTCACAACACAAAGGGAGTTCTGATGGCCCGGTTGCTAATTCGAAAGGAGCCACAGGTCCCAAATTCAACTCGGCTGGAGGCCTTAAACCCCTTTGACAACTCGAGAGGAAAGCAGAATTCCATGCCTCCACACACGTCGAGACCTGATTCCCTGTTTGAAATGGGATACACAGCCCAAGACCCACGTCCGAACAGGAGAGGAACCCTGAGGTTCCCATCTCAGCTCAAGATGAGGCCCTCTTCCATTGCACAAAACCCAGTGGTGTCCTGAGAGCCCACTCCCAAGTCCACAGTATTCCTGACTTCCCATAGGCACCCTGAGAAGCTCCCTGAGGTCACTGTCACAAGTCGAGGGAACCCAGGGTTTCCTGCCACAATTTGAGAAAGAGCCCGAGATTCCCCCTTCAATGCATCTTGAGGCGCGATTCCCCTGCTGAGTTGAGAGCAATGCCATGCTCCCCCTCAAAACTCAAATAGAGACTGGACTTCCAAGGGGCCACACAAGAGGCTCCCTGAGTTCCCCATTGTAACTCAAAAGAAACCTCACACGTCATGCCGCATCTGGGAAACTAACCACGAGATATCCCCGTCATCGTGAGATGAGGCCCTTCTTTTCCAGCAAGGCCTAGAGAGCAATCCCGAGTCCTCTCTCAAAACTCCACAGGAGGCTTTACTCCCTTTAGGCCACTCAATGGGCTCCAAGAGATAACAGTCGCAATTCGAGAGGAGAGGGGATTTCTTTGCTTCCATTCGAGACGAGGCCTGACTCCCCGGGTGAACCTTGATTGCAACCCTGCAATCACTGTTGCCACTGAAGAGGAACACGCAGTCTCTGGATACAAACTTAGATGAGGTCTATTTGCCCTGCAGTGACTCGAGAGAAATCCCCAGCTCCCCCTCGCAACTCGAATGGAGATTGCACTTCCCTGGGGCAACACGAGAGGCTCCCTGAGTTCCCTGTCGTAACTCGAGAATCCCGTCGCAACTCGAGAAAAACCACGAGGTTCCACCGTCATCCCCAGATGAGACCCTTTCCCACAGCAGCATCTCGAGTGAAATCTCAAGTTCCCTTTTGAAATTCAAAACGGTACTTGACACCCTTGAAGCAACTCAAAAAGTTCCCCTCCATACCGGTCTCACTCGAGAGGAACACCGAGATTCTCAGCACAATTTAATCTGAGCCCCTTTTCCCCTCCTGATCTTGACATGAGGCTCTATTCCCCTGCTTTCTCTGGAAAAGGGTCCCGACCTTCCCTTGGCACCTCAGAAGGAGGTCGGTCTAACATTGAAACTCGACAGGAAGCCTCATGGGTCGTGCCACATTCTGAAAGACACCAATTTCCCCGTCCACTCCAAGTAAGTCCCGTTGTCCAGGCACCTCTTCGAATTTAACCCCGCGGATGAAGTCACAACACCAAGGGGCACTGACATCACTGTTGCATCCTCTGGAAAAAGCTGTAGGTGCCAAATACCACTCCATAAGTTGCCTGACACCCCATAAACAACTCGAGAGGTACACAGAATGCCATGCATCAACACAAGACGAGGCCTGACTCCCCTGTTCCAACACCGCAGAGAACCCGAGATCGATGTCAGAAATGGAGAGGAAGACTGAGATTCCCGCTCAACTCAAGATGAGACTCTATCCATCCCTGCGGCAATGTGCAAGGCATCCCGAGGTGCCAGTCACAACGCCAAAGGAGATCTGACTTCCCTGAGGAGACATGAGTGGTCCCCAAGGTAGACATGCAACTCGAGAGGAACCCTAAGCTTCCCACCACAACCCCACGCAAAACACGAAATTATCCCCTGCATGCTTAAGGAGGCCATTTGACGCTGCAGCGTTTCCAAAGAAAGCCCACGTTTCCTCTAGAACTTGAATGGGTACTTGACACTCTTTTGGAAACTCCAGAAGTTTCCCCAGATACCTGCCCCCACTCGAGAGGAACACTGAGTTTCCCATAACAATTCAATAAGAGCCCCGTTTTCCCCTCCTCAAGTGGAGATGAGCGTCGATTTCCCCGTTTTACCTGGAAAGGAATACTGACGTCCCCGTCGCACCTCTAGAGGAGCCTGGTATTTACTTGTCACTGGAGGGGAACCCGGGGGTCTTGTCGCAATTCAAATGCCACGTATTTCCCCATCCACTCGAGATCAGGCCTGATTCCCTTGTACCGATTCGGATGTCAGCCGAGAATAAACTCACAACACGAAGGGAGTTCTGATGCCCCGGACGCTAATTAGAAAAGAGCCCAAGGTCCAAATTCAACTCGCCTGGAGACCTAAAACCCCTTTGACAACTCGAGAGGAAAGCAGAGTTCCATGATACACACAAATCGAGACCTGAGTCCCTGTTTGAAACGGCATATACACCCTGAGACCCATGTCAGAACAGGAGAGGAAGCCTGAGGTTCCAGCCTCAAATCGAAATGAGGCCCTCTTCCATTGCAACGACCCCAGTGGAATCCCTAGAGGCCCCTCCCAACACCACAGTATTCCTGACTTCTCATAGACACCATGAGAAGCTCCCTGAGGTCACCTCCAGAAAGTGGAGGGAACCCAGTGTTTCCTTCTGCAACTCGAGAAAGACCTCGAGATTCCCCCTTCAACGCGTCTTGAGGCCAGATTCTCCTGCCGTGACGCGAGAGCAATAGCGCGCTCCCCCTCGCAACTCAAATGGAGACTGGACTTCCCTGGGGCCACACTAGAGGCTCCTTCAGTTCTCTGTCGTAACTCGAGAATCCCGCTGTAACTCGAGAAAAACCACTAGGCTCCCCTGTCATCACGAGGCCCTTTACCACTGTAGCATCTCGAGTGAAATCCCATGTTCCCTCTTGAAATTCGAAACGGTACTTGACACCCTTGATGCAACTCAAAAAGTTCACCGACATACCGATCTCACTCAAGAAGAACACCGAGTTTCCCAGCACAACTTAATCTGAGCCCTTCTCCTCTCCTGATCTTGACGTGAGGGTCGATTCCTCTGCCTTGTCTGGAAAGGGATCTCGACCTTCGTCGCACCTCAGGAGTAGGCCAGTCTCACATTGAAACTCGAGAGGAAGCCTCATGGGTCTTGCCATATTCCAAAAGACATCGATTTCCCCGTCTACTCAAGATAAATCCCGATGCCCGGGCACCTCTTCAAATATAACCCTGAGGATGAAATCACAACACCAAGGGGCACTGACAGCCCAGTTGCATGGTCCAGAAAAAGCCGAAGGTTCCAAATACAACTTGACAAATGGCCTGTCAAAACATGAACAACTCGAGAAGCAAACAGAGTTCCATTTCTCAACATAAGACGAGGCCTGACTCTCCTGTTCCAACTATGCAGAGACCCTGCGATCGAAGTCAGAAATGAAGAGGAACCCTGAGGCTTCCGCCTCAACTCGAGATGAGGTCCTATTCATCCCTGCAGCGATGTGCGAGAAATCCCAAGTTGCTCCTCACAACACCAAAGGAGATCTGACTTCCCAGAGGAGACATGAGTGGTCCCCCAAGTCGACACACAACTCGAGACGAACCTTAAGCTTCCCACCACAACTCCATGAAAACTACGAAATTCTCCCATTCACACTTGAGAAGGCCCTTTTACGCTGCAGCATTTCCAAAGAAAGCCCACGTTTCCCTTGGAACACGAAAGGGTCCTTGAAAAGCTTTACGAAACTCCAGAAGTTTCCCAAGACACCCGTCAACACTCGAGAGGAACGCTGAGTTTCCCACCACAAGTCAAGAGGAGCTCCGTTTTCCCTGCCTCAAGTCGAGATGAGGGTCGATTGCCCTGCTTCGCCTGGAAAGGAATGCTGATGTCCCCGTCGCTCTACTTGACACTGGAGGGGAAGCCGGGGGCCTTGTCACAATTCGATAGCCATGTATTTCCCCATCCACTCGAGATCAAGCCTGATTACTTTGCACCGATTCGAATGTCAGCCGAGAAGCAACTCACAAAACGAAGGGAGTTCTGATGCCCCAGTTGCTCTTCCAAAAAGAGACCCAGGTCCCTACTTTAACTTTCCTGGAGGCCTGAAACCCCTTTGACAATTCGAGTGGAAAGCAGAGTTTCATGCCTCCACACACGTCGAGACCTGACTCCCTTTTGAAACGACATACACAGCCCAAGACCCACGTCAGAACAGGAGAGGAACCTTGAGGTTACTGCCTCAACTCGAGATGAGGCCCTCTTCCATTGCACCAAACCCAGTGGAGTCCCGAGAGGCCCCTCCCAACATCACAGTATTTCTGACTTCCCATAGGCACCCTGAGAAGCTCCCTGAGGTCACTATCACAAGTCGAGGGAACCCAGGGTTTCCTGCTGCAACTCGAGAAAGACCTCGAGATTTCCCGTTCAACGCATCTTAAGGCCTGATTCCCCTGCCGTGATTCAAGAGCAATGCCATGCTCCCCCTCGCAAATCGAATGGAGCCCTGGGGCCACACGAGAGCTCCCTGAGTTCCCCATCGTAACTCGAGAGAAACCCCACACATTGTGCCACAGCTCGGAAAAAAACCACAAGATTTGCCCATTATCTCGAGATGAGGCCTTTCTTTTCCTGCAGATCCTGGAGAGCAATCCCGAGTCCTCTCTCAAAGCTCCACAGGACGCTTGACTCCCTTTAGGCCACTCAAAGGGCTCCAAGAGACACCCATCGCAACTTGAGAAGAGAGTGGATTTCATGGCTTCCACTCGAGACGAGGCCTGACTCCCCAGGTGAACCTTGAATGCAACCCCGAGATCCCTGTCGCCACTGGAGAGGCACACGGAGTTTCTGGACACAAGCCTACATGAGGTCTATTTTGCCCTGCAGTGACTCAATAGCAATCCCCAGCTTCCCCCCTCAACTTGAATGGAGATTGCACTTCCCTGGCACAACACTAGAGGCTCCTTGAGTTCCCCGTCGTAACTCGAGAATCCCGCCGCAACTCGAGAAAAACCATGAGGTTTCCCCGTCATCGCGAGATGAGGCCCTTTCCCACTCCAGCGTCTCAAGAGAAATCCCACGATCCCTCTTGAAATTCGAAATGGTACTTGACACCTTTGATGCAACTGAAAAAGTCCCTGACATACCAGTCTCACTCGAGAGGAAAACCAAGTTTCCTGGCACAACTTAATCTGAGCCCCTTCTCCCCTCCTGATTTCGACATGAGGGTTGATTCCCCTGCTTTGTCTGGAAAGGAATCCTGACCTTTCCGTCACACCTCCGGAGGAGTCTGGTCTTACATTGAAACTCCAGAGGAAGCCTCGTGGGTCGTGCCACATTCTGAAAGACACCGATTTCCCCATCCACTCAAGATAAGTCCCCATTCCCGGGCAGCTCTTCGAATGTAACCCTGAGGATGAAGTCACAACATTAAGGGGCACTGACACCTCATTTGCATCATCCTGAAAAAGCCCCAGGTTCCAAATACAACTCGACAAGTGGCCTGTCACCTTGTGAACATTTCGAGAGGCAAGTGGAGTTCCATTCCTCAACACAAGACGAGGCCTGACTCTCCTGTTCCAACTCTGCAGAGACCCTGCTATCAAAGTCAGAAATTTCTGGGGTCCAGCCCCAGTGGATCCAGGGTATTCTAAGCGGGGATGGCGTTGGCGAGGATCAGGAACCAATTGCTTGATTAAATCTTAATTAGTGATATAAAGAGTAATAGAATAAGGATAGCTCAGTGAGGAAATTCAGTGGAGAAAAGAGGCTGAAATAAGGATAGCTCAGTGAGGAAATTCAGTGTAAAAAAGAGGCTGAAATAAGGATAGCTCAGTGAGGAAATTCAGTGGAGAAAAGAGGCTGAATAATTCTGACAGAAGGTGAGAGAAAGAACAACATGGGGAGACCAAGTTTCAGTTAACAAGGCCTGCATTTTATTTTCCAATGTAGTTTTTATACCTTAAGTTATGCATAGAGGATAATGGGGGAAGGGGTAGAGTCATACAGTAAGCCAGGCTTTCTTCCTGCAAACTTATCATATGCAAACGTTTAGGTGATTTGCATCATCTTCTGCCCCGGAGGCCTGTTAACATTTTAAGACCCTTTCTTCAGAAAACTTATTTTTCTCTAAAGGTGATTAGTCAGGCGCCACCCTCCAAAAGCATTAGATAAAGTTGCATTCCTACAGGGCAAAGGTGTGATGGGCTATAAAAAGAAAAAATAATTAACTCAAGGGTCCCAGGTTACAAACATTAAAGCTACTACTTACACCAATTATATTAATAAATACATTGCCAGGGACACAGTAGGTAAGGGATATGGAGACTTAGCAGCAAACATTGGCCCAACAAGTGAAAAACCCTTCATCAATACTGTTTCTAATCAATCTTTTAATGGCTCAAAGGAATCTGTATTTAGACAGTTTAGAACAACTCCTGCCTCTCACAGTTGGGAGGCTCTGAGCAATCATATGTGGCCGGATAACTATTCAGCCAGGCTAGCGGACATCCAAAGGAGTTTGTAGTATGAAGCACTATCAAACCCAGGGACTTTATTAACTGGAGCTGCAAGTTAACTCTATTTTTCAGAGAGAGGGAGTGGGGGAGAGCCCCACATAAAGTCAGAGGTGTAGGTGAGAACACAAAGCAGAAAGTAGGCAGACTCTGGTTTTGGGGGTAGATGCTCGAGAATTTCCAGGGGGACTCCTGAGGCTCGATCCCACCTTTGTGTATGCCGAGTCTCCTTCCTCATGACCTTTGCCACGGATGGAGCTCCTCACGCTGGCTTCCAAAAAGAAATGGAATGGAACACTGAGGTCCCTGCATCAACTCGAGATGAAGCCCTATTCATCCCAGAGCGATGCGCGAGGAATCCTGAGGTGCCCCTCACAACGCCAAAGGAGATCTGACTTCCCTGAGGAGACATGAGCAGTTCCCCAGGTTGACACGCAACTCGAGAGGAACCCTAAGCTTTCCGCCACAACTCCACGCAAACTACAAAATTCTCCCCTGCACGCCTGAGGAGGTCCTTTTATGCTGCAGCGTTTCCAAAGAAAGCCCTCGTTTCCCTTGGAACTTGAAAGGGTCCTTGATACGCTTTAAGAAACTCCAAAAATTTGCCAGGATACCCGTCCCCACTCGAGAGGAACCCGTAGTTTCCCGCCACAAGTCAAGAAGAGACCCGTTTTCCATGCCTCAAGTCGAGATGAGGGTCGAATGCCCTGCTTCACCTGGAAAGGAAATCAGATGACCCCGTCGCACCTGGAGAGGAGGCTGGTATCTACTTGACACTGAAGGGGAACCCAGGGGCCTTTTCATAATTCGAAAGCCATATATTTCCAAATCCACTCGAGATCAGGCCTGATTTCCTTGCACTTATTCGAATGTCAGCTGAGAATCATCTCACAACTCGAAGGGAGTTCTGATGCCCTGGTTGCTAAGCCAAAAAGAGCCCAATGTCCCAAATTCAACTCGGCCGGAGGCCTGAAACCCCTTTGACAACTCGAGAGGAAAGCAGAATTTAATGCCTCCACACACGTCGAGACCTGACTCCCTGTATTAAACAGCATACACAGCCCGAGACCCACGTCAGAACAGGAGAGGAACCCTGAGGTTCCCGCCTCAACTCTAGATAAGGCCCTCTTCCACTGCACCAAACCCAGTGGAGTCCCGAGAGGCCCCTCCCAACTCCACAGTACTCCTGACTTCCCATAGGCATCCTGAGACGCTCCCTGAGGTCACCGTCACAAGTAGAGGGAACCCAGGGTTTCCTGCCACAACTCGAGAAAGTTCTCAAGATTCACCCTTCAATGTGTCTTGAGGCCCGATTCCCCTGCCGTGACTCGAGAGCAATGCCGCGCTTCCCGTCACAACTCGAATGGAGACTGGACTTCCCTGGGGCCACACGAGAGGCTCCCTGAGTTCCCCATCGTAAATCGAGAGAAACCCCACAGGTCGTTCCGCAGCTCCAAAAAAACCAAGAGATTCCCCCGTCATCACGAGATGAGGCCCTTCTTTTCCTGCAGGGCCTAGAGAGCAATCCTGAGTCCTCTCTCAAAACTCCACAGGAGGCTTTAGGCCACTCAGTTGGCTCCAAGAGATACCCGTCGCATCTCGAGAGGAGAGCAGAGTTCTTTGCTTCCATTCGAGACAAGGCCTGACTCCCTGGGTGAAACTTGGCCAGCTCGATATCCCTGTCGCCACTGGAAAGGAACACGGAGTTTCTGGACACAAGCCTAGATGAGGCCTGTTTGCTCTGTAGTGACTCGAGAGCAATCCCCAGCTCCCTCTTGCAACTCGAATGGAGATTGCACTTCCCTGGGGCAAAACGAGAGGCTCCCTGAGTTACCGGTCAAAACTCGAGAATCCCACTGCAACCTGAGAAAAACCACGAGGTTCCCCCGTCATCGCAAGATGAGGCCCTTTCCTGCTGCAGCATCTCAAGAGAAATCCCATGTTCCCTCTTGAAATTCGAAACGGTTCTTGACACCCTTGAAGCAATTCAAAATTTCCCTGACACACCGTTCTCACTCAAGAGGAACACCGAGTTTCCTGGCACAACTTAATCTGAGCTCCTTCTCCCCTCCTGATCTCGACATGAGGGTTGATTCCCCTGCTTTGCCTGGAAAGGGATCCTGAACTTTTCGTCGCACCTCAGGAGGCTGGTCTCACATTGAAACTCAAGAGGAAGCCTCGTGGGTCATGCCACATTCTGAAAGACACTGATTTCCCTGTCCACTCAAGATAATTCCCGATGCCTGGGCACCTCCTCGAATGTAACCCTGAGGATGAAGTCATAACACGAAGGGGCACTGACTCCCCATTTACATCATCCGGAAAAAGCTGCAGATTCCAAATACAACTTGACAAGTGGCCTGTCACCCCGTGAACAACTCGAGAGGCAAGCGGAGTTCCATTCCTCAACACAAGACGAGGCCTGACTCTCTTGTTCCAAC
Source organism: Bos grunniens (assembly GCF_055505025.1). Lineage (NCBI taxonomy): Eukaryota > Metazoa > Chordata > Mammalia > Artiodactyla > Bovidae > Bos > Bos grunniens. The sequence continues at coordinate 451,325 of NC_141176.1, read as the reverse complement.
TGTGCAAAGAACCTGTGATCGAAGTCTGAAATGGAGAGGAACACTGAGATTCCCTCCTCAACTCGATTGAGGCCATATTCATCCCTGCAGCGATGCATGAGGAATCCCGAGGTACCCCTTGCAACGCCAAAGGAGATCTGACTTCCCTGAGGAGACACAAGAGGTCCCCCAGGTCGACACAGAACACGAGAGGAACCCTAAGCTTCCCGCCACAACTCCACGCAAACTACAAAATTCTTCCCCTGCGCGCTTGAGTAAGCCCTTTTACGCTGCAGCATTTCCAAAGAAAGCCCACGTTTCCCTTGGAACTTGAAAGGGTCCTCGACACGCTTTATGAAACTCCATAAGTTTCCCGAGATACCCGTCCCCACTCGAGAGGAACGCTGAGTTTCCTGCCACAAGTCAAGAAGAGCCCCGTTTCACCCCTCAAGTCGAGATGAGGGTCGATTGCCCTGCTTCGCCGGGAAAGGAATGCCGAACTTCAGGTCGGAACTCGAGAGGAGGCTGGTATCTACCTGACACTGGAGGGAAACCCGGGGGTCTTGTCACAATTCAAAAGCCACGTATTTCCACATCCACTCCTGATCAGGCCTTATTCCCTTGCACCAATTCAAATGTCAGCCTAGAATCAACTCACAACACGAATGGAGTTCTGGTGCCCTGGTTGCTAATTCGAAAAGATCCCCAGGTCCCAAATTCAACTCAGCTGGAGGCTTGAATCCCCTTTGAAAACTCGAAAGGAAAGCAGAGTTCCATGCCTCCACACACGTTGAGATCTGACTCTCTGTATGAAACAGCATACACACCCCAAACCCACATCAGAAGAGGAGAGGAACACTGAGGTTCCCGACTCAACTTGAGAGGAGGCACTCTTCCACTGCACCAAATGCAGTGGAATTTTGAGAGGCCCCTCCTTTCTCCACAGGGTTCCTGATTACCCATAGGCACCCTGAGAAACTCCCTGAGGTCAACGTCACAAGTCGAAGGAACCCAGGTTTTCCTGCCGCAACTCGAGAAAGACCTCGAGACTCCCCCGTTAACGCGGCTTGAGGCCCGATTCCCCTGCTGTGACTCGAGAGCAATGCCGCGCTCCCCCTCGCAACTTGAATGGAGTCTGGATTCCCTGGAGCCACACGAGAAGCACCCTGAGTTCCCCATTGTAACTCGAGAGAAACTCCACATGTGCGCTGCAGATCGGGATAAACCACGAGATTTCCCCATCATTACGAGATGAGGCCCTTATTTTCCTGCAGATCCAAGACAGCAATCCCAAGTCCCCTCTCAAAACTCGACAGGAAGCTTGACTCGCTTAAGCCACTCAATGGGCTCCAAGAGATACCCGTCGGCACTCAAGAGGAGAGTGGAGTTTTTTGTTTCCGCTCCAGATGAGGTCTGACTCCCCGGGTGAAGCTTGAATGCAACCCCAAGATCCCTATCGTCACTAGAGAGGAACACGGAATTTCTGGACACAAGACTCGATGAGGTCTATTTGCCCTGCAGTGACTCGAGAGCAATCCTCAGCTCCCCCTCGCATCTCGAATGGAGACTGGACGTCCCGGGGACAACACGAGATGTTCCCTGAGTGACGCGTCGGAAGTCCAGATCCTGCCTCAACTCAAGAAAAACCACTAGGCTCCCCTGTCATCGCAAGATGAGGCCCTTTCCCTCTGCAGCATCTCGAGAGAAATCACATGTTCCCTCTTGAAAGTCAAAACGGTACTTGATACCCTTGATGCAACTCAAAATGTTCCCCAACATACCAGTCTCACTAGAGAGGAACACCGTGTTTCCCAGCACAACTTAATCTGAGCCCCTTCTCCCCTCCTGATCTCGATATGCAGGCAATTCCCCTGCTTTGTCTGGAAAGGGATCCCGACCTTCCCATTGCACCTCAGGAAGAGGCCCGTCTCACCTTGAAACTCGAGAGGAAGCTTCGTGGGTCATGCCACATTCTGAAAGACACTGATTTCCTCGTCCACTCAAGGTAAGTACCGATGCCCAGGCAGCTCTTCAAATGTAAGCCCGAGGATGAAGTCACAACACGATGGGGCACTGACACCCCAGTTGCATCCTAAGGAAAAAGCTGCAGGTTGCAAATACAACTTAACAACTGGCCTGACACCCCATTAACAACTTGAGGGGCAAGCGGAGTTCCATGCCTCAATACGAGACGAGGCCTGACTACCCTGTTCCAACTCTGCAGAGACACTGAGATCAATGTCAGAAATGGAGAGGAATGCTGAGGTTCCCTGCTCAACTCGAGATGAGGCCCTATTCATCCCTGCAGCAATAGGCGAGGAATCCCGAGGTGCCCCTTGCAACACCAAAGGACATCTGACTTCAATGATGAGACACGAGTGGATCCTATAGGTTGACACCAACTCGAGAGGAACCGGTAGCTTTCAGGCAAGACTCCATGCAAACCACGAAATTCTCCCCTGAACGCTTGATCAGGCCCTTTTATGTTGCAGCGTTTCCAAAGAAAGCCAACCTTCCCTCTTGTGAATCGAAAGGGTACTTGACACACTTTGTGAAACTCCAGAAATTTCCCCAGATACACGTCCCCACACGAGAGAAATGCTGAGTTTCCCGCCACAAGTCAAGAAGAGCCCCGTTTTCCCCTCCTCAAGTCGAGATGAGAGTCGATTGCCCTGCTTCACCTGGAAAGGAATGCCAACGACCCCATCTCACCTCTAGAGGAAGCTGGTATCTACTTGACACTGGAGGGGAAACTCAGGGTCTTGTCACAATTCGAAAGCCACGTATTTCCCCATCCACTTGAGATCAGGCCTGATTCCTTTGCACCAATTCGTATGTCAGCTGAGAATCAACTCACAACACGAAGAGAGTTCTGATGCCCCAGTTGCTAATCCGAAAAGAGCCCCACGTCCCAAATTCAACTTGGCTGGAGGCCTGAAACCCCTTTGACAACTCGAGGGGAAAGAAAAGTTCCATGCCTCCACACACGTCGAGACCTGACTCCCTGTTTGAAACGGCATACTCAGCCCGAGACCCACGTCAGAATAGGACAGGAACCCTGAGGTTCCCACCTCAACTCGAGATGAGGCCCTCTTCCATTACACCAAAACCACTGGAGTCCCGAGAGGCCCCTCCCAATTCCACAGTATCCCTGACTTCCCATAGGCACCCTGAGATGCTCCCTGAAGTCACTGTCACAAGTTGAGGGAACCCAGGGTTTCCTGCCGCAACTTGAGAAAGACCTCGAGATTCCCAATTCAATGCTTCTTGAAGCCCTTTTCTCCTGCCGTGACTCGAAAGAAATGCCATGCTCACGCTCACAACTCGAATGGTAACTGAACTTCCCTGGGGCTGCAAGAGAGGCTCCCTGAGTTCCCCATCGTAACTCGAGAGAAACCCCACACGTTATGCCACAGATCAAGAAAAACCACAAGATTCCCCCGTCATCGCGAGATGAGACCCTTCTTTTCCTGCAGGGCATAAAGATGAATCTCGAGTCCCCTCTCTAAACTCCACAGGAGGCTTGAAAACCTTTAGGACACTCAGTGGGCTTCAAGAGATACCCGTCGCAACTTGAGAGGAGAGTGGAGTTCTTTGATTCCACTGGAGATGAGGCCTGACTCCCCGGGTGAATCTTGATTGCAACCCTGAGATCCCTGTTGCCACTGGAGAGGAACACGGAATTTCTGGACACAACCCTAGATGAGGTGTATTTGCCCTGCAGTGACTCGAGAGCAATCACCAGCTCCCCCTCACAACTCAAATGGATATTGGACTTCCCTTGGGCAACATGAGAGGCTCACTGAGTTCCCTGTCGTAACTCAAGAATCCCGCCGCAACTTGAGAAATTCCACAAGGTTCCCCTGTCATCAGGAGATAAGGCCCTTTCCTGCTTATCATCTCCAGAGAAATTATATGTTCCCTCTTGAAATTTGAAATGGCACTTGACACTCTTGATGCAATAAAAAAAGTTCCCTGACATAACAGTCTCACTCGAGAGGAACACTGAGGAGTTTCCCAGCACAACTTAATCTGAGCCCCTTCTTCCCTCCTGATCTCGACATGAGGGTAGATTCCCATGCTTTGTCTGGAAAGGGATCCCGACCTTCCCATTGCATCTCAGGAGGAGGCTGGTCTCATATTGAAACTCGAGAGGAAGCCTCGTGAATCGTGCCACATTCCAAAAGACACCGATTACCACGTCCACTCAAGGTAAGTTCTGATGCCCAGGCACCTCTTCGAATGTAACCACTAGGATGAAATCACAACACAAGGGGCAGTGACCTCCTGGTTGCATCCTCCGGAAAAAGCTGCAGGTTCCAAATGCTACTTGGTAAGTGGCCTGACACCCAATGAACAACTTGAGAAGCAAGTGGAATTCTGTGCCTCAACACAAGATGAGGCAGAGACCCCCAAGATCAATGTCAAAAATGGAGAGGAATCCTGAGGTTTCCACCTCAGCTCCAGATGAGGCCCTATTCACCCCTGTAGTGATGTGCATGAAATCCCAAGGTGCCCCTCGCAATGCCACAGGAGATCTGAATTCTCTTAGGTGATATGAGCAGTTCCCCCATGTCTACAAGCAACTCAAGAGGAACCCTAAGCCTCCCGCCACAACCCCACGCAAACCAATAAATTCACCCCTGCAAGCTTGAGGGGGCCCTTTTACCCTGCAGCATTTCCAAGAATGCCCACGTTCCCTCTTGGAAATGGAAAGGGTACTTGACACGCTTTATGAAACTCAAGTAGTTTCCTGAGATACCCATCCCCACTCGAGAGGAACACTGAGATTTCCGCCACAAGTCAAGAAGAGCCCAATTTTCCCCTCCTCACATTGAGATTAGGGTCGATTGACCTTCTTCGTCTAGAAAGGAATACAGACATCCCCATTGCACCTTGAGAGGAGGCTGGTTGCTACCTGACACTGGAAGAGAACTCGGGGGTCTTGTCACAATTTGAAAGCCATGTATTTCCCCATCCACTCGAGATCAAGCCTGATTTCCTTGCACCAATTCGAATGTCAGCCGAGAATCAACTGACAACATGAAGGGAGTTCTGATACCCCGGTTGATAATTCGAAAAGAGCACCAGGTCTCAAATTCAACTCGGCTGGAGGCCTGAAACCCCTTTGACATCTTGAGAGGAAAGCAGAGTTCCATGCCTACACACTAGTCAAGACTTGACTCCTGCCGTACCTCGAGAGCAATGCCACTCTCCCCCTCGCAACTCGAATGGAGACTGGACTTCCCTGGGGCCACAAGAGAGGCTCCCTGAGTTCCCCATCGTAACTCGAGAGATACCCCACACGTTGTGCCACAGCTTGAGAAAATCCACGAGATTCCCCCGTCATTGCAAGATGAGGCCCTTCTTCTCCTGCAGGGCCTAGAGACCAATCCCGAGTCCCCTTTCAAAAATCCACAGGAGGCTTGACTCCCTTTAGGCCACTCAATGGGCTCCAAGAGGTACCCGTCACAACTCAAGAGGAGAGTGGAGTTCTTTGCTTCAACTCGAGATGAGGCCTGACTCCCCGGGTGAAACTTGAATGCAATCCCGAGATCCCAGTCACCACTGGAGAGGAACACGGAGTTTTTGGACACAAACCTACATGAGGTCTATTTGTCCTGCAGTGACTCGAGAGCAATCCCCAGCTCCCCCTCGCAACTCGAATGGAGATTGGACTTCCCTGGGGCACCATGCGAGAGTCACTGAGTTCCATATCATAACTCAAATTCTCCGCCGCAACTCGAGAACAACCACGAGGTTCCGCCGTCATCACGAGATGATGCCCTTTCCCACGGCAATGTCTCGAGAGATATCCCATGTTCCCTCTTGAAATTGGAAATGGTACTTGACACCCTTGATGCAACTCAAAAAGTTCACTGACATACCAGTTTCACTCCAGAAGAACACCGAGTTTCCCAGCACAACTTAATCTGAGCCCTTTCTCCCCTCCTGATCTTGACATGAGGGTAGATTCTCCTGCTTTGTCTAGAAAGAGATCCCGACCTTCCTGTTACACCTCAGGAGGAGGCCGGTTTCAAATTGAAACTCGAGAGGAAGCCTCGTGGGTCATGCCACATTCCGAAAGACACCGATTTCCCTGTCCACTCAAGGTAAGTCCAGATTCCCGGACACATCTTCGAATGTAACATCAAGGATTAAGTCACAACACGAAGGGGCACTGTCAGCCTGGTTGTATCCTCCAGAAAAAGCTGCAGGTGCCAAATCCAACTCGACAAGTGGCCTGACACCCCATGAACAACGAGAGAGGCAAGCAGAGTTCCGTACCTCAACACAAGACGAGGCCTGACTCCCCTGTTCCAACAATGCAGAGACCCCGAGATTGATGACAGAAATCTAGTTGAACCCTGAGGTTTCCGCCTCAACTCGAGATCAGACCCTATTCATCCCTTCAGTGATCCACGAGGAATCCAGAGGTGCCACTCGTAATGCCAAAGGAGATCTAACTTTCCTGAGGAGACACGAGCAGTCCCCCAGGTCGACACGTAACTCGAGAGGAACCCTAAGCTTCCCACCACAACTCCACGCAACCCACGAAATTCTTCCCTGCATGCTTGAGGAGGCCTTTTACCCCGAAGCGATTCCAAAGAAAGCCCACGTTCCGTCTTGTAACTCAAAAGGGTACTTGAAACGCTTCATGAAACTCCAGAATTTTCCCCAGATACCCATCCCCACTCGAGAGGAATGCTGAGTTTACCACCACAAGTCCAGAGGAGCCCCGTTTTCCCCTTCTCACGTCGAGATGAGGGTCGATTGCCCTGCTTGACCTGGAAAGGAATGCCGACATCCCCATCGCACCTCGAGAGCATTCTGGAATCTACTTGACACTGGAGGGGAACCAGGGGGCCTTGTCACAATTCGAAAGCCACGTATTTCCCCATCCACTCGAGAGCAGGCCTGATTTCCTTGCATCGATTCTAATGTCAACTGACAATCAACCCACAACACGAAGGGATTTCTAACTGCCCAGTTGGTAATTCTCAAAGAGCCCCAGTTCCCAAATTCAACTCCCCTGGAGGCCTGAAGCCCCTTTGACAACTCGAAAGGAAAGCAGAGTTCCATGCCTCCACACATGTTGAGACCTGACTCCCTGTCTGAAGCGGCATGCACACCCTGAGACCCACGTCAGAACAGGAGAAGAACCCTGAGGTTCCCACCTCAACTCGAGATGAAACCCTCTGCCGTTGCACCGAACTCAGTGGAGTCCCAAGAGGTCCCTCCCAACTCCACAGTATTCCTGATTTCCCATAGGCACCATGAGAACCTCCCTGAGGTCACTGTCTCAAGTCGATGGAATCCACGGTTTCCTGCCATAACCTGAGAAAGAACTCGAGATTCCCCCTTCAACGCATCTTGACGCCAATTCCTCTGCCTTGATTTCAGAGCAATGCCGGGCTACCCCTCACAACTCAAATGGACACTATACTTCCCTGGGGCCACGTGAAAGGCTCCCTGAGTTCCCCATCATAACTCAAAGGATATCCCACATGTTGTGCCACAGCTCGAGAAAAACCACGAGATTCCCCCTTCATCGCGAGATGCAGCCCTTCTTTTCCTGCAGGGCCTAGAGAGCAATCCCGAGTCCCACTCAAAACTCCACAGGAGGCTTGACTCCCTTTATGCCACTCAATACGCTCCAAGAGATACCCGTCGCAACTTGAGAGGAGAGCAGAGTTCTTTGCTTCCACTCGAGAGGAGGCCTGACTCCCCGGGTGAACCTTGAATGCAACCCCTAGATCCCTGTCACCACTGGAGAAGAACACGGAGTTTCTAGACACAAGCCTACATGAGGTCTATTTGCCCTGCAGTGACTCAAGAGCTATCCCCAGCTCCACCTTGCAACTCAAATGGAGATTGGACTTCCCTGGGGCCACAAGAGAGGGTCCCTGTGTTCAATATCATAACTCGAGAATCCTCCCGCCACTCAAGAAATATGACCAGGTTCCCCCGTCATCGCCAGGTGATTCCCTTTCCCAGTGCAGCGTCTTGAGAGAAATCCCACGTTCCATCTTGAAATTTTAAATGATACTTTACATCCTTGATGAACCTCAAAAAGTTCCCCTACATATCAGTCTCACTTGAGAAGAACACCGAGTTTCCTTGCACAACTTAATCTCAGCCCCTTCTTCCCTTCTTATCTGGAAATGAGGGTCTATTCCCCTGCTTTGTCTGGAAAGGGATACCGAACTTCCCATTGCAACTCAGGAGGAGGCCCATCTCACATTGAAACTCGAGAGGAAGCCTCGTGGGTCATGCCACATTCCAAAAGACACCAATTTCCCCATCCACACAAGATAAGTCCCGATGTCCGGGCACCTCTTAAAATGTAACCCTGAGGATGAAGTCACAACACAAAGGGGAACTGACACCCCAGTTGCATCCTCCTGAAAAAGCCGCAGATGCCAAATCCAACTCGACCAGGAGCCTGACACCTCACGAACAACTGGAGAGGTAAGGGGAGTTCTGTGCCTCATCACAAGATGAGGCCTGACTCACCTGTTCCAATTCCGCAGAGATCCTGAAATCGACATCAGAAATAGAGAGGAACCCTGTGTTTCCCAACTCAACTCGAAATGAGCCCTTATTCATCCCTGAAGAAATGCACGAGGAATCCCAAGGTGCCCCTTGCAAACACAAAGATCTGACTTCCCAGATGGACATGAGCGACTCCCCCACGTAGACAAGCAACTCAAGAGGAACCCTAAGAATCCCGCCACAGCTCTACTCAAACCTAGAAATTCTAGCCTGCATGCTTGAGGAGGCCCTTTTATGCTGCAGCGTTTCCAAAAAATGCCCACGTTCCCTCTTGGAAATTGAAAGGGTACTTGAAACGCTTTATGAAAATACAGTAGTTTCCCGAGATATCCATCCCCACCGAGAGGAACGCTGAGATTCCCGCCACAAGTCAAGAACAGCCCAATTTTCAGTTCCTCACATTGAGATTAGGGTACATTGCCTTTATTCGCCTGGAAAGGAATTCCAATGTCCCCGTGGCACCTCGAGAGGAGGCTGGTATCTACTTGACTGGAGGGCAACCCGGGAGTCTTGTCAAAATTCAAAAGCCACGTATTTCCCCATCCTCTCGAGATCAGGCCTGATTCCCTTGCACCGATTCAAATGTCAGCCAAGAATCAACTTACAACAAGAAGAGAGTTCTGATGCCCCAGTTGCTAATCTGAAAAGAGCCCCAGGTCCAAAATTCAACTTGGCTGGTGGCCTGTAACCCCTCTGACAACTCTAGACGAAAGCAGAGTTCCATGCGCCCACACACATCGATACCTGATTCCCTGTTTGAAATGGCATACATGGCCTGAGACCCACGTCAGAATAGGGGACGAACCCTGAGGTTCCCGCTTAAACAAAAAATGAGGCCCTCTTCCATTGCACCAAACCCAGTGGAGTCCAGAGAGACCCCTCCGAACTGCACAGTATTCCTGACTTCCCATTGTCACCCTCAGAAGCTCCCTGAGGGCACAGTCACAAGTTGAGGGAACCCAGGGTCCTGCCGCAACTCGAGAAAGACCTCGAGATTCCCCCTTGAACGTGTCTTGAGGCTCAATTCCCCTACTGTGACTCGAGATCAATGCTGCATTCGCCCCCGCAAATCGAATGAAGACTGCAATTCCCTGGCGCCACATGAGAGGCTTCCTGAGTTCCCCGTCATAACACGAGAGAAACCCCAAATGACACGCCGCAGCTAAAAAAAAAAAAACGGAGATTACCCTGTCATCGCAAGATGAGGCCCTTTTTTTCCTGCAAGGCCTAGAAGGCAATCCCGAGTCCTCTCTCAAAATTCCACAGTAGGCTTGACTCCATTTAGGCCACTCAATGGGCTCCAAGAGATACCTGTCGTGATTTGAGAGGAGAGCAGAATTCTTTGCTTCCACTCGAGAGGAGGCCTGACTCCCAGGGAGAATCCTGAATGCAACCCCGAGAACTCTGTCACCACTGGAGAGGATCACGGAGTTTCTGGACACAACCCTAGACAAGGTGTATTTGCCCTGCAGTGACTCGAGAGCAATCTCCAGCTCCCCCTCGCAACTCGAATGGAGATTGGACTTCGCTGCAGCAACACGAGAGGCTCCCTGAGTTCCCCGTCAACACTTGAGAATCCCGCCGCAACTCGAGAAAAACCATGAGGTTCCCCGGTCAACGCGAGATGAGGCCCTTTCCTGCTGCAGCATCTCAAGAAAAATCCTACGTTCCCTCTGGAAATTCAATAAGGTACTTGATGCCCTTGATGCAACTCAAAAAGTTCCCCGACATACAAGTCTCGCTCGAGAGGAACACCGAGTTTCCTGGCACAACTTAATCTGAGGCCCTTCTCCCCTCCAGATCTCGACATGAGGGTCGATTCCCCTGCTTTGTCTGGAAAGGGATCCCAACCTTCCGGTCACACCTCACAAGGAGGCCGGTCTCACATTAAAACTTGAGAGCAAGCGTCGAGGTTTGTGCCACATTCTGAAAGACACCGATTTCCCCGTCCACTCAAGATAAATCCTGATGCCCGTGTACCTCTTCGAATGTAACCCTGAGGATGAAGTCACAACACGAAGGGGTTCTGACTACTCAGTTGCATCATCCGGAAAAAGCCGCAGGTTCCAAATACAACTCAACAAGTGGCCTGTCACCCCATGAACAACTCGAGAGGCAAGCGGAGTTCCATTCAACACAAGACGAGGCCTGACTCTCCTGTTCCAACTCTGCAGAGACCCTGAGATCGAAGTCAGAAATAAAGAGGAACCCTGAGGTTCCTGCCTCAACTGGAGATGAGGCCCTATTCACCCCTGCAGTGATGCCCAAGGAATCCCGAGGTGCACCTCGCAACTTCAAAGGACATCTGACTTCCCTGAGGAGACACTAGCGGTCCCCCAGGTCGACACACAACTCGAGAGAACCCTCAGCTGCCTGCCAAAACTCCACGCAAACTACGAATTTCTTCCCTGTGTGCTTGAGGAGGCCCTTTTACGCCATAGCGTTTCCAAAGATAGCCCACGTTTCCCTTGGAACTCAAAAGGGTCCTCGACACGCTTTGCGAAACTCCATAAGTTTCCTGAGATATCCGTCCCCACTTGAGAGTAATGCTGAGTTTTCTGCCATAAGTTAAGAAGAGCCCCGTTTTCCCCGCCTCAAGTCGAGATGAATGTCGATTGCCCTGATTCGTTTGGAAAGGAATGCCAAAGTCCGCGTCTTACCTCGAGAGGAGGCTGGTATCTACTTGACATTGGAGGGGAACCCGGGGGCCTTGTCACAATTCGAAAGCAATGTATTTCCCCATCCACTCGAGATCAGGCCTGATTTCCTTGCACCAATTCGAATATCAGCTGAGAATCAACTAACAACATGAAGGTAGTTCTGATGCCCCGATTGCTAATCCGAAAAGAGCCCCACGTCCCAAATTAAACTCGCCTGGTAGCCTGAAATCCCTTTGACAACTCGAGAGGGAAGCAGAGTCCCATGCCTCCACACATGTCGAGACCTGACTCTCTCTTTGAAACGGCATACACAACCTGAGATCCACATCAGAACAGGAGAGGAACCCTGAGGTTCCCGCCTCAACTAGAGATGAGGCCCTCTACCATTGCACCGAACCCAGTGGAGTTCCGAGAGTCCCCCTCCTCCCCAACTCCACAGTCCTCCTGACTTCCCATAGGCACCCTGAGATGCTCCCTGAGGTCACCGTCACAAGTTGAGGGAACCCAGGGTTTCCTGCCACAACTCGAGAAAGACTTTGCGATTCCCCTTTCAACACGTCTTGAGGCCCGGTTCCCCTGCCGTGACTCGAGTGCTGTGACTCAATGCCGTGCTCCCCCTCACCACTCAAATGGAGACTGGACTTCCATGGGGCCACACGAGAGGCTCCCTGAATTCCCTGTCGTAACGTGAGAGAAACCCCACACGTGGCTCCGCAGCTCGAGGAAAACCACGAGATTCCCCTGTCATCGCGAGATGAGGCACTTCATCTCCTGCAAGGCCTAGAGAGCAATCCTGAATCCCCTTTCAAAACTGAACAGGAGGCTTGATTCCCTTTAGGCTACTCAGTGGCCTCCAAGAGATACCCGTCGCGACTCGAGAGGAGAGCGGAGTTCTTTGCTTCCACTCGAGATGAGGCCTGACTCCCCGGGTGAGTCTGGAATGCAATCCCGAGACCCCTGTCGCCCCTGGAGAGGAACATTAGCTTCTTGACACAAGCCTAGATGAGGTCTATTTGCCCTGAAGTGACTCGAGAGCAATCCCCAGCTCCCCCTCACAACTCGAATGAAGATTGGACTTCCCTGGGGCAACACGAGAGGCTCCCTGAGTTCCCCGTCATAACTCGAGAATCCCAGTGCAACTTGAGAAAACCCAGAGGTTCCCCCGTCATCGTGAGATGGGGCCCTTTCCTGCTCCAGCGTCTCAAGAGAAATCCCACGTTCCCTCTTGAAATTCGAAACGGTACTTGAAAACTGTTGATGCAACTGACAAAGTTCCCTGACATATCATTCTCACTTGAGAGGAATACCGAGTTTCCTGGCACAACTTAATCTGAGCCCCTTCTCCCCTCCTGATCTCGACATGAGGCTCGATTCCTCTGCCTGTCTGGAGAGGGATCCCAACCTTCCCGTCACACTTTAGGAGGAGGCCAGTCTCAAATTGAAACTTGAGAGGAAGCCTCATGGTTCATGCTACATTCCAAAAGACACCGATTTCCCTGTCAACTCAAGATAAGTCCCGATTCCTGGACACGTCTTTGAATGTAACATCAAGGATGAAGTCACAACACGAAGGGGCACTGACACCCCGGTTGCATCTTCTGGAAAAAGCCTCAGGTTCCAAATACAACTCGACAAGTGGCCTGTCACCCCATGAACAACTCGAGAGGCAAGTGGAGTTACATTTCTCAACACAAAAAGAGGCCTGACTCTCCTGTTCCAACTCTGCAGAGACCCTGCGATCGAAGTCGGAAATGGAGAGGAATCCTGAGGTTTCCGCCTTAACTCGAGATGAGGCCCTATTCATTACTGCAGGGATGTGCGAGCCACCCCGAGGTGCACCTCACAATGCCAAAGGAGATCTGAATTCCATGAGGAGACACGAGCAGGCCCCCGGGTCAACACGCAACTCGAGAGGAACCCTCAGCTTCCCGCCACAACTCCATGCAAACTACGAAATTCTCCCCTGCAAGATTGAGGAGGCCCTTTTACACTGCAGCTTTCCCAAAGAAAGCCCACGTTTCCCTTAGAACTCGAAAGGGTCCTTGACACGCATTATGAAACTCCATAAGTTTCCCGAGATACCTGTCTCCACTCGAGAGGAATGCTATGTTTCCCGCCACAAGTCAAGAAGAGCCCTCTTTTCCCCACCTCAAGTCAAGATAAGGGTCGATTGCCCTGCTTCACCTGGAAAGGAATGCCGAACTCCAGGTCGGAACTCGAGAGGAGGCTGGTATCTACATGACACTGGAGGGGAACCCGGGGGTCTTGTCACAATTCGAAAGCCACGTATTTCTACATCCACTCCAGATCAGGCCTGATTCCCTTGCACCGATTAGAATATCAGCCTAGAATCAACTCACAACACGAAGGGAGTTCTGGTGCCCTGGTTGATAATTCGAAAAGAGCCCCAGGTCCCAAATTCAACGCAGCAGGAGACCTGATCCCCTTTGACAACTCGAGAGGAAAGCAGAGTTCCATGCCTTCACACAAGTCGAGACCTGATTCTCTGTTTGAAATGCCATACACAGCCTGAGACCCACGTCAGAACAGGAGAGGAACCCTGAGGTTCCCACCTCAACTCGAGATGAGGCCTTATTCACCCGTGCAGCAATGTGCGAGGACTTCTGAAGTGCCCCTCACAACGCAAGAGGAGATCTGACTTCCCTGAGGAGACACAAGTGTGTCCCACAGGTCGACACACAACACGAGAGGAACCTAAGCTTCCCTCAACAACTCCACGCAACCCACGAAATTCTCCCCTGCACACTTGAGGAAGCCTTTTATGCTGCAGCGTTTCCAAAGAAAGCCCACGTTCCCTCTTGGAAATCAAAAGGGTACTTGACACGCATTTGAAACTCCAGAAGTTTCCCCAGATACCCGTCCCTACTGGAGAATTACGCAGAATACCGCAACAAGTCAAGAAGAGCCCTGTTTTCCCCTCCTCATGGCGAGAGGAGGGTTCATTGCCCTGGTTAGCCTGGCAAGAAATGCCGACGTCCCCGTCACACCTCGAGAGGAGGCGGGTATCTACCTGACACTGGAGGGGAACCCAGGGGCCCTGTTACAATTCAAAAGCCATGTATTTCCTCATCCACTTGAGATCAGGCCTGATTTCCTTGCACTGATTCGAATGTCAGTGAGAATCAACTCAAAACATGAAGGGAGTTCTGATGCCCCAGTTGCAAACCCGAAAAGAGCCCCAGGTCCCAAATTAAACTCGGTTGGAGGCCTGAAACCCCTTTGACAACTGGAGAGGAAAGCAGATTTCCATGCCTCCACACACGTCGGGACATGACTTACTGTTTGAAACGGCATACACAGCCTGAGACCCACGTCAGAACAGGACAGGAATGCTGAGGTTCCCACCTCAACTTGAGATGAAGCCCTCTTCCATTGCACCAAACCCAGTAGAGTCCCGAGAGGCCCCTCCCAACTCCACAGTATTCCTGACTTCCCATAGGCACGCTGAGAAGCTCAGTGAGGTCACCATCACAAGTCAAGGCAACCTAGGGTTTCCTGCCGCAACTCGAGAAAGACCTCGAGATTCCCCCTTCAATGCGTCTTGGGGCCCGATTCCCCTGCCGTGACTCGAGAGCAATGCCACAATCCCCCTCGCAACTCGAATGCAGACAGAAATTCACTGGGGCCACACAAGAGGCTCCATGAGTTCTCCATAGTAACTCAAGAAATACTCCACATGTCACACCACAGCTTGAAAAAAACCACAAGATTCCCTTATCATCGCTAGATGAGTCCCTTCTTTTCCTTCAGGGCCTAGAGAGCAATGCTGAGTCCTCTCTCAAAACTCCACAAGAGGCTTTACTCCCTTTAGGGCATTCAATGGACTCCAAGAGATACCCATTGCAACTCGAGAGGAGAGCAGAGTTCTTTGCTTCCACTTGAGTCGAGGCCTGACTCCCCGGGTGAACCTTGAATGCAACCCCGAGATTCCTGTCGCCACTGGAGAGGAACACGGAATTTCTGGACACAAGCCTAGATGAGGTCTGTTTGCCCTGATGTGACTTGAGAGCAATCCCCAGCTCCCCGTCACAACTCAAATGGAGTTTGGACTTCCATGGGGCTACACGAGAGGCTCCCTGAATTCCCCATTGTAACACGAGAATCCTGCCGCAACTCGAAAAAATCCATGAGGTTCCCCCATCATCACGAGATTAGGCCCTTCCTGCTGCAGCTTCTCAAGAGAAATCTACCTTCCCTCTTGAAATACGATATGGTTCTTGACACCCTTGAGGCAACTCAAAAAGTTCACTGACATACTGGTCTCACTTCAGAGGAACACCGAGTTTCCCAGCACAAATTAATCTAAGCCCCTTCTCCCCTCCTGATCTCGACATGAGGGTCGATTCCCCTGCTTTGCCTGGAAAAGGATCCTGAACTTTTCGTCGCACCTCAGGAGGAGGCTGGTCTAACACTGAAACTCAAGAGGAAGCCTCGTGGGTCACGCCACATTCTGAAAGACACTGATTTCCCCATCCACTCAAGATAAGTACAGATGCCGGGGCCCCTCTTCAAATGTAACCCTTAGGATGAAGTCACAACATGAAGGGGCACTGACACCCCAGTTGCATCATCCAGAAAAACTGCAGTTCCAAATACAACTCGACAAGTGTCCTCTCCCCCCATGAACAACGAGAGAGGCAAGCGTGCCGGGGTCCAGCCCCGGCTGATCCAGGGTATTCGAAGGGGAGACGGAGTCGGCGACTATTTACATATTTATCAAAGATATAAAGAGTAATAGAATGAGGATAGCTCAGTAGGAAAATTCAGTAGAGAAGAGGCTGAGTAGCTTGGTTTACGGGGGAGACCAATAAAACTTCAAGCCAAGAAGTTTGCACCACTTACATAGGCTGCAGGCGCCGTCTCAAATAGCAGAAGGTGCCCCACCCTAGACACCTTCTCGAGTGGGTCTTAGAAGCCCAGGTGTAATTAGTAAGTATGGTGGGTTCCGCACTCCAGGTGGAGACTTCAGCCAGAATTTAAAGGGAAGAATGACATGGGGAGACCAAGCGTTGGTGAGCAAGGCCCGTAGCTTTATTTTTAACAGGGGCTTTTATACCCTAAGTTACACATAGAGGATAATAGGGGATGCAAAGTCAGCAGTTTTTTGATCCTTATCAAAAACCAGGGTTTCTTTCCTGCAAATTTATCGTATACAAATGGTTTAGGTGATTTACATCATCTTCTGGCCAGAAGGCCTATTAACATTTATGACTCTTGACAAGGACTTATCAACAAAGACTTATTTTCTCTAAGAGTAATTATTTTAAAGTTTGGTGCCATCTTCCGAAGATAAAATTGCATTCCTATAGGGCAGATGTGTAATGGGTTTACAACAAAGGAAAGAATTTATTACCTTAAGGGTCTAAAGTTACTAACACCAAGGCCACTACTTATTTTTTCTACATACCAACTATATTAGTTAATACACATTCAAGGATACAATTCAGGGAATGTGAAAACTTGGCAACAAGCAATGGCTCATCAATGAAATCCTTTACTAGTCTTATTCTGACAGTTTCTAACTCTCTGAGAGGCTCTAAGCTATTTGAATATCTTAAGCTTCCCGTGCCTCTCGAGGCTGGGAGACTGTAAACAATTGTATGCATAGCTGTAGGAGTCAGGGTAAACTTGTCAGGCGAGTTAGAGAGCCATCTGAGGGGTTTGGATTTAAACACTTCTAATTGCCCAGGAACTTGTATTAATTGGAGCTGTAAGTTAACTCTTTGTCAGAGAGAGCCAGATGGTGGTAGGGGACAGCCCCCAGTAAAGTCAGAGGTGAGAGCACAAAGCAATAAAGTAGGCAGACCCTGGTTTTTTGGGGGAAGATACTCGAGAATATCCGGGGAGACTCCCGAGGCTCGATCCCGCCTTTGCGTATGCCGAGCCTCCTTCCTCATGACCTTTGTCACGAGTGGAATGTTTCTCGCAGGCTCCCAGCACAAGCGGAGTTCCATTCCTTAACACAAGACGAGGCCTGACTCTCCTGTTGCAACTCTGAAGAGACCCTGTGATCAAAGTCAGAAATGCAGAGGAACCCTGATGTTCCCACCTCAGCTCTAGATGAGGCCCTATTCACCCCTGTAGTGATGCGCGAGGAATCCCGAGGTGCTCCACGCAACACCAAAGGAGATCTGACTTCCCTGAGGAGACACGAGTGGTCCCCCAAGTCAACACATAACTCGAGAGGAACCTTAAGCTTCCCACCACAACTACACGCAAACTACGAAATTCTCCCGTTCACGCTTGAGGGGGCCCTTTTACACTGCAGCATTTCCAAAGAAAACCCACGTTTCCCTTGGAACAGGAAAGGATCCTTGACACACTTTACAAAACTCCAGAAGTTTCCTGAGATACCCGTCCCCACTCGAGAGGAATGCTGAGTTTCCCGCCACATGTCAAGAAGTGCCCCGTTTTCCCCATCTAAAGTTGAGATAACAGTTGATTGCCCTACTTCGACTGGAAAGCAATGCCGGCATCACCATCGCACCTCGAGAGGAGGCTGGTATCTACTTGACACTGGAGGGGAACCCGGGGGCTTTGTCACAGTTTGAAAGAAAAGCATTTCCCCATCAACTCGAGATCAGGCCTGATTTCCTTGCACCGATTCAATGTCAGCCGAGAATCAACTCACAACACGAAGAGAGTTCTGATGCCCGGGTTGCAAATCCGAAAAGAGCCCCAGGTCCCAAATTCAACTCGTTTGGAGGCCTGAAACTCCTTTGACAACTCCAGAGTAAAGCAGAGTTCCATGACTCCACACACGTTGAGACCTGACTCCCTGTTTGAAACGGCATACACAGCCCGAAACCCACATCAGAACAGGAGAGGAAACCTGAGGTTCCTGCCTCAATTCTAGATGAGGCCCTCTTTCATTGCACCAAACCCAGTAGAGTCCCGAGAGGCCCCTCCCAAATCCACAGTACTCCTGACGTCCCAAAGCCACCCTGAGAAGCTCCCTGAAGTCACTGGCACAAGTCGAGGGAACCCAGGGTTTCCTGCCGCAACTTGAGAAAGACCTCGAGTTTCCCCCTTAAAGGCATCTTGAGGCCCGATTCCCCTGCCATGACTCGAGGCCAATGCCACAACTCCCCCTCGCAACTTGAATGGAGACTGGACTTCCCTGGGGCCACACGTGAGGCTCCCTAAGTTCCCCATCATAACTCCAGAGAAACGCCACATGTCCCGCCGCACCTCGAAAAAAACCATGAGGTTCCCACATCATTGCGAATGAGGCCCTCCTTTTCTGCAGAGTCTAGAAAGCAATCCTGAGTCCTCTCTCAAAACTCCACAGGAGGCTTAAATCCATTTAGGTCACTCAATGTTCTCAAAGAGATACCCGTCGTAACTCAAGAGGAGAGAGGAGTTCTTTGCTTCCACTCGAGACAAGGCCTGACTCCCCGGGTGAACTTGAATGCAACTCCGAGATCCCTGTCGCCACTGGGGAAGAACACGGAGTTCTGGACACAAGCCTAGATGAGGTCTATTTGCCCTGTAGTGACTCAAGAGCAATCCCCAGCTCTCCCTCACAAATCAAATGGAGATTGGAGTTCCCTGGGGCAAGTCGAGAGGCTCCCTGTGTTACTCGTCATAACTCGAGAAATCCGCCGCAACATGAGGAAAACCACTAGGTTCAGCTGTCATCACGAGATGAGGCGCTTGCACACTGCATCGTCTCAAGAGAAATCGCATGTTCCCTCTTGAAATTCGAAATGGTACTTGACACCCTTGATGAAATTGAAAATGTTCCCCATCATACCAGTCTCACTCGAGAGGAACACCGAGTTTCCCGGCACAGCATAATCTGAGCCCATACTCCCCTCCTGATCTTGACATGAGGGTCGATTCCCCTGCTTTGTCTGGAAACCGATTCCGACCTACCCATCGCACCTAAGGAGGAGGTCGGTCTCACATTAACTCGAGAGGAATCCTCATGGGTCGTGCCACATTCCTAAAGACACCGATTTCCCTGTCCACTCAAGTTAAGTCCCGATGCCCGGGCACCTCTTCATATGTAACCATGAGGATGAAGTCACAACACGAAGGGGCACTGACACCCTTGTTTTTCCTCCGGAAAAAGCTGCTGGTTCCCAATACAACTCGACAAGTGGCCTGACTCCCCATGAACAACTCGAGAGGCAAGTGGAATTCCAAGCCTTGACCGAAGATGAGGCCTGACTCCCCTGTGCCAACTCTGCAGTAACCCCAAGATCAATGTCATAGATGGAGAGGAACCTGAGGTTCCCACCTCAACTCGAGATGAAGCCCTATTCATCCCTCCAGCAATGGGCGAGGAATTCCGAGGTGCCCATCACAATGCCAAAGGAGATCTGACTTCCCTGAGGAGACACAAGCTGGTTCCCAAGGTCAACACACAACTCAAGAGGAACCATAAGCTTCCTGCCACAACTTCACGCAACCCACGAAATTCTCCCCTGAACTCTTGAGGAGGCCCTTTTATGCTGCAGCGCTTCCAAAGAAAGCCCATGTTCTCTCCTGGAATTTGAAAGGGTACTTGACACGCTTTATGAAACTCCAGGAGTTTCACCAGATACCCATCCCAACTCGAGTGGAATGCTGAGTGTCCCAACACAAGTCAAGAAGAGCCCAGTTTTCCCCTCCTGAAGTCGAGATGAGGGTCGATTACCCTGCTTCGCCTGGAAAGAATCCCAACGTCCCCATCACCTCTCGGGAGGAGGCTGGCATCTAATTGACACTGAAACGGAATCTGGGGTCTGGTCACAATTCAAAAGCCACGTATTAGCCCATCACCTTGAGATCAGGCCTGATTCACTTGCACCAATTCGAATGTCAGCCAAGAATCAACTCTGAACATGAAGGGAGTTCTGATGCCCCGGTTGATAATTGGAAAAGAGCCCCAGGTCCAACATTCAACTCCCCTGGAGGCCTGAAAACCCTTTGACAACTCGAGAGGAAAGCAGAGTTCCATGCTTCCACACATGTTGAGACCTGACTCCCTATTTGAAATGGCATACACACCCCGAGACCCACGTCAGTACAAGAGAGGAACGCTAAGGTTACCGCCTCAACCCGAGATGAGACCCTCTTCCATGTCACCGACCCCAGTGGAATCCCAAGAGCCCCCCCTCAACTTCACAGTTTCCTGACTTCCCATAGACACCCTGAGAAGTTCCCTGAGGTAACCGTCACAAGTCGAGGGAACTCAGGGTTTCCTGCCCCAACTCGAGAAAGACATCGAGATTGCCCCTTCAACGCGTCTTGAGACCAGATTCCCCTGCCATGACTCAAGAGCAATGCTGCGCTCCCCCTGCAATTTGAATGGAGACTAGAGTTCCATGGGGCCACACGAGCGGCTCCCTGAGTTCCCCATCATTACTCGAGAGAAACTGTACAGGTCACGCCCCAGCTTGAAAAAAACCATGAGATTACCCCGTCACGTCAAGATGAGGCCCTTCTTTTCCTGCACGGCCTAGAGAGCAATCCCGAGTCCTCTCTCAAAACTCCACAGGAGGCTTGAGTCCCTTTAGGCCAGTCAATGGACTCCAACAGATACCCATTGCAACTCCAGAGGAAAGCAGAGTTCTTTGCTTCAATGCAAGATGAGGCCTGACTCCCCTGGTGAACCTTGAATGCACCCCCAAGATCCCTGTCATCTTTGGAGAGGAACACAGAGTTTCTGGACACAAGCCTAGTTGAGGTCTATTTGCCATGCAGTGACTCGAGAGCAATCCCCAGCTCCCCCTCATAACTCTAATGGAGATTAGATTTCCCTGGGGCAACACAAGAGGCTCCCTGAGTTCCTCATCATAACTCGAGAATATCGGCGCAACTCGAGAAAAACCACGAGGGTCCCCAGTCATCGCGAGATGAGGGCCTTTCCACTGCAGCGTCTTGAGAGAAATCCCACGTTTCCTCTTGAAAATCGAAACGGTACTTGACACCCTTGATGCAACTCAAAAAGTTCCCCTACATACCAGTCTCACTCGAGAGGAATATCGAGTTTCCCGGCACAACTTAATCTGAGTCCCTTTTCTCCTCCTTATTTCAATATGAGGGTCGATTCCCCTGCTTTGTCTGGAAATGGATCCCGACTTTACCGTGGCACCTCAGGAGGAGACTGGTCATATTGAAACTCGAGAGAAAGCCTCGTGGGTCGTGCCACATTCCAAAAGACACCAATTTCCCCGTCCACTCAAGGTAAGTCCCGATGCCCGGGCAACTCTTCGAATGTAACCATGAGGATGAAGTCACAAGGCAAATGGGCAATGACACCCCTGTTTCATCCTCCAGGAAAAGTCACAGGTTCCCAATACAACTCGACAAGTGAATAA
The DNA here is from genome assembly GCF_055505025.1 of Bos grunniens. Taxonomy (NCBI): domain Eukaryota; kingdom Metazoa; phylum Chordata; class Mammalia; order Artiodactyla; family Bovidae; genus Bos; species Bos grunniens. Next base: position 429,799 of record NC_141176.1, on the reverse strand, counting down.
TTCGAGAGGGAAGCGGAATGCCGTGCCTCGACCTAAGACGAGGCCTGACTCCCCTGTGCCAACTCCGCAGAGACCCCGTGATCGATGTCATAGATGGAGAGGAACTCTGAGGTTCCCACCTCAACACGAGATGATGCCCAATTCATCCCTACAGCAATGGGAGAGGAATCCTGAGGTGCCCCTCACAACACCAAAGGAGATCTGATTTCCCTGAGGAGACACGAGCATGTGCCCCAGGTCGACATGCAACTCGAGAGGAAAACTAAACTTCCCACCACAGCTCCATGCAACCCACGGAATTCTCTCCTGGACGCTTGAGGAGGCCCTTTTAAGCTGCAGTGTTTCCAAAGAAAGCCCATGTTCCCTCTTGGAACTAGAAAGCGTACTTTACACGCTTTATGAAACTCCAGAAGTTTCCGCAGATACCCGTCCCCACTCGAGAGGAAGGCTAAGTTTCCTGCCACAAGTCAAGTAAAACCCGTTTTCCCCTCCTCAAGTTGAGATGAGGCTCGATTGCCCTGCTTCACCTGAAAAGGAATGCTGACGTCCCTGTCACACCTCGAGAGGAGGCTGGTATCTTCTTGACACTGGAGGGGAACCCGAGGGTCTTGTCACAATTCGGAAGCCACGTATTTCCCCATCCCCTCGAGACAAAACCTGATTCCCCCACCGATTCAAATGTCAGCCGAGAATCAACTCACAACATTAAGGTACTTCTGATGCTCCAACTGCTAATTGAAAAATAGCCACAGGCCCCACATTCAACTCGCCTAGAATCCTGAAACCCCTTTGACAACCCGAGAGGAAAGCAGAGTTCCATTCCTCCACATACGTGGAGACCTGACTCCCTGTTTGAAACGGCATACACAGCCTGAGACCCACGTCAGAACAGGAGAGGAACCCTGAGGTTTCTGCCTAACTCGAGATGAGGCCCTGTTCCATTTCACCAAACCTAGTGGAGTCCCGAGAGGCCCCTCCCAACACCACAGTATTCCTGACTTCCCATAGGCACCCTGAGAAGCTCCCTGAGGTCACCACCACAAGTTGAGAGAACCCAGGGTTTCCTGCTGAAAACTCAAGAAAGACTTCAAGATTCCCCCTTCAACGCATCTTGTGCCCGAATCCCCTGCCATGACTTGAGAGCAATGCCGCGCTCACCCTAGAAACTCGAATGGAGACTGGACTTCCCTGGGGTCACAGGAGAGGCTCCCTGAGTTTCCCGTGGTAACTCAAGAGAAAACCCACACGTCGTGCAGCAGCTCGAAAAAAACTAGGAGATTCCCCCGTCATCGCGAGATGAGGCCCCTCTTTTCCTGCAGGGCCTAGAGAGCAATCCCGAGTCCTCTCTCAAAACTCCACAGGAGGTTTGACTCCATGTAGGCCACTCAGTGGGCTCCAAGAGATACGCGTCAAAACTCGAGAGGAGAGCAGAGTTCTTTGCTTCCACTCGAGATGAGGCCTGACTCGCCGGGTGAACCTTGAATGCAACCCCGAGATCCCTTTCGCCACTGGAGAGGAACACAGAGTGTCTGGACAAAGACTAGATGAGATCTATTTGTCCTGCAGTGACTCGAGAGCAATCCCCAGTTCCCCCTCACAACTCAAATGGAGATTGGACTTCCCTGGGGAAACATGAAAGGCTCCCTGAGTTCCCATTCATAACTCGAGAATCCCGCCACAACTCGAGAAAAACCACGAGTTCCCCCATCATTGAGAGATGAGGCCCTTTCCCACTGCAGTGACTCAAGCGAAATCCTACATTCCCTCTCGAAATACGAAACGGTATTTGAAACACTTGATGCAACTCAAAAGGTTCCCCGATATAACATTATCACACGAGAGGAACACCGAGTTTATGGCACAACATAATATGAGCCCCGACTCCCCTCGTGATCTCCACATGAGGGTCGATTCCCCTGCTTTGTCTGGAAAGGGATCCCGACCTTCCGGTCGCACCTCAGGAGGAGGCCGGTCTCACACTGAAACTCGAGAGGAAGCCTCGTGGGTCATGCCACATTCTGAAAGACAACGATTTCTGGGTCCATTCAAGGTAAGTCCCAATGCGCGGGCACCTCTTCGAATGTCACCGGAGGAAGAAGTCACAACATGAAGGTGCACTGACACCCCAGTTTCATCTTCTGGAAAAAGCCATAAGTTCCAAATACAACTCAACAAGTGGCCTGACACCCCATGAACAACTTGAAAGGCAATCGGAGTTCTGTGCCTTAACACAAGACGAGGCCTGACTCCCCTGTTCCAAATCCGCATAGACCCGTAGATCGATTTCAGAAATGCAGAGAAACCCTGAGTTTCCCGCCTCAACTTGAGATGAGGCCCTATTCATCCCTACAGCGATGCGCGAGGAATCCCGAGGTGCCCCTCGCAACGCCAAAGATCTGAATTCCCTAAGGAGACATGAGCAGTTCGCACACATCGACATGCAACTCAAGAGGAACCCTAAGCTTCCTGCCACAACTTCATGCAACCCAGGAACTTCTCCCCTGCATGCTTGAGGAGGCCATTTTATGCTGCACCGTTTCCAAAGAAAGCCCACGTTCCCTCTTGGAACTCAAAAGGGTCCTTGACACGCTTTACAAAACTCCAGAAGTTTCCTGAGATACCTGTCCCCACTCGAGAGGAACGCTCAATTTCCCGCCACAAGTCAAGAAGAGACCCGTTTTCCCCGCCTCAAGTCGAGATGACGGTCGATTGCCCTGCTTCGCCTGGAAAGGAATGCCAATGTCCCCATTGCACCTCGAGAGGAGGCTGGTATCTACTTGACAATGGAGGGGAACCCGGGGGCCTTGTCACAATTAGAAAGCCATGTATTTGCAAATCCACTCGAGATCAGGCCTGATTTCCTTGCACTTATTCGAATGTCAGCTGAGAATCATTTCACAGCATGAAGGGAGTTCTGATGCCCTGGTTGCTAATCCAAAAAGAGCCCAATGTTCCAAATTCAACACGCTGGAGGCCTGAAACCCCTTTGACAACTCGAGAGGAAAGCAGAGTTTCATGCCTCCACACACGTGGAGACCTGACTCCCTGTATTAAACAGTATACACAGCCTGAGACCCAGGTCAGAACAGCAGAGGAACCCTGAGGTTCCCGCCCCAACTCTAGATGAGGCCCTCTTCCATTGCACCAAACCCAGTGGAGTTCCAAGAGTCCCCTTCCAACTCCACAGTACTCCTGACTTCCCATAGGCACCCTGAGAAGCTCCCTGAGGTCACCATCACAAGTTGAGGGAACCCAGATTTTCCTGCCGCAACTCGAGAAAGACCTCGAACTCCCCCCTTCAATTCGTCTGGAGACCCGATTTCCCTGCTGAGACTCGAGAGCAATGCTGCACTCCCTCTCACAACTCAAATGGTGACCGGACTTCCCTGGGGCCACACAAGAGGCTCCCTGAGTTCCCCGTCGTAACTTGAGGAAACCCCACACATCGCGCTGCAGCTTGAAAAAACCACGAGATCCCTCGTCATCGCGAGACAAGGCCCATCCTTTCCTGCCGGGCCTAGAGATCAATACCGAATCCTCTCTCAAAACTCCAAAGGAGGCTTGACTCCATTTAGGCCACTCAATGGGCTCAAAGAGATACCCGTCGTAACTCGAGAGGAGATCAGAGTTCTTTGCTTCCACTCGAGACGAGGCCTGACTCCATGGGTGAGCCTTGAATGCAACCCCTAGATCCCTGTTTGCCAGGGTCCAGCCCCAGCTGATCCAGGGTATTCAAAGGAGAGACGGCATAGGCGACCTATTTATTTAAATATTTATCAAAGATATAAAGAGTAATAGAATGAGAATAGCTCAGTGAGGAAATTCAGTGGAGAAAAGCGGCTGAAATAAGGATAGCTCAGTAGGAAAATTCAGTGAAGAAAAGAGGCTGAATAAAATTCCAAACCAGGGAATTTACATCACCTATGAAGGCCACAGGTGTCCTCCCGTTCTCCCAAAGGAGAGGAGACACTAAGGCCTTCCCGGTCAGATCTTAGAAGCCCAGGCAAAATTAGTAGGCTTGACGAGCTTCCCCACCTCAGAGGAAAAATTCAGCCAGAAGGTTAAAGAAAGAACGACATGGGGAGACCAAATTTCGGTGAACAAAAAGGGGGGTACTTTATTTTCCAAAGTAGTTTTATACCTTAAGTTGTGCATAGAGGATAATGGGGGAAGGGGTGGAGTCATGCAAGGACAGCAGTTCCTGGTCCTAATAGAATCCAGGCTTTCAAACTTATCATATGCAAAAGTTCAGGTGATTTACATCATCTTCTGGCCAGGAGGCCTGTTAACATTTTAAGAGACTTATTTTTCTCTAAAGGTGATTATTCTAAAGTCAGGCGCCAGCCTCCAAAAAAGCACTGGACAAAGCTGCATTCCTATAGGGCAAAGGTGAGGTGGGCACAATCAAGAAAAGAATTAACTCAAGGGTCCAAGGTTACAAACATTGAGGCTACTACTTACATTTCTATACACCCATTATATCAATCAATACACTGCCAAGGATACAGTAGGTAAGGGGTATGGAGACTCAGCAGCAAACATTGGCCCAACAAGTGAAAAACCCTTCACCAACACAATTTCTAATCAATATTTTAACTACTCAAAGGAATCTGTGTTTAGACAGTTTAGAACATCTCCTGCCTCTCACAGTTGGGAGGCTCTGAACAATCACATGTTGCCGGGAAAACCTATTCAGGCAGGCTAAAGGATTTCCAAAGGAGTTTGTAGGTTGAAACGCTGTCAAACCCAGGAATTATTAACTGGAGCTGTAAGCTAACTCTTTTTTCAGAGAGAAGTAGTGGGGGACAGCCCCCCGTAAAGTCAGAGGTGTAGGTGAAAGCACAAAGCAGAAAGTAGGCAGACTCTGGTTTTGGGGGTAGATGCTCGAGAATTTCCAGGGGGACTCCTGAGGCTTGATCCCACCTTTGCGTATGCCAAGCCTCCTTCCTCATGACCTTTGCCACGGGTGGAGTTCCTCACGCTGGCTCCCGGCAGTGATAGAATTCCAGTTGAGCTATTCCAGATCCTGAAAGATGATGCTGTGGTAAGTGCTGCACTCAAAATACAATATGCACTCAATAAGAAATATGCCGGCTCCCAGCACTTGTTGTCACTGGAGACAAACATGGAGTTTCTGGACACAACTCTCGATGAGGTCTATTTTCCCGGCAGTGACTCGAGAGCAATCCCAAGCTCCCTCTTGCAACTCGAATGGAGATTGGACTTCCCTGGTGCAACACGAGCGGTTCCCTGCATTCCCCGTTTTAACTCAAGAATCCCACCACAACTAGAGAAAAACCTCGAGGTTACCCCATCATGACGAGATGAGGCCCATTCCCGCTACAGCGTCTCGAGGGAAATCCCACGTTCCCTCTTGAAATTCAAAACAGTACTTGACACCCTTGACGCAACTCAAAAAGTTCCCCAACTTAACATTCTCACTCAAGAGGAACACCGAGTTTTTTAGCACAACTTAATCTGAGCCTCTTCTCCCCTCCTGATCTCGACATGAGGGTCGATTCCCCTGCTTTGTCTGGAAACGGATCCCGACCCTCCCATCACCTCAGGAGAAGGCCAGTGTTACATTGAACCTCGAGATGAGGCCTTGTGGGTTGTGCACATTCCGAAAGACATCAATATCCCTGTCCACTCAAGATAAGTCCTGATTCCCGGGCACCTCTTCGAATGTAACCCTGAGGTTGAAGTCACAACACGAAGGGGCACTGACACCCCAGTTGCATCGTCTGGAAAAAGCCTCAGGTTCCAAATACAATTCAACAGGTGGCCTGTCACCCCATGAACAACTCGAGAGGCAAGCAGAGTTCCATTCCTCAACACAAGACGAGGCCTGACTCTCCTGTTCCAACTCTGCAGAGATACTGCGATAGAAGTCAGAAATGGAGAGGAACCCTGAGGTTCCCACCTCAACTCTAGATGAGGACCTATTCATCCCTGCAGTGATGCGTGAGGAATCCTGAGGTGCCCCTCGCAACTCCAAAGGAGATCTGACTTCCCTTAGGGGACACAAGCGGTCCCCCCACTCTACATGCAACTCTAGAAGAACCCTAAGCTTCCCGCCACAACTCCATGCAAACTAGGAAATACTCTCATGCACACTTGAGGAGGCCCTTTATGCTGCAGCGTTTCCAAAGAAAGCCCACGTTTGCCTTCGAAGTAGAAAGGATCCTTGACACGCTTTACAAAACTCCAGAAGTTTCTGGAAATTTCCGTCCCCACTAGAGAGGAAAGCTGAATTTCCCGCCACAAGTCAAGAAGAGCCACTATTTTCCGCCTCAAGTCGAGAATAGGGTCGATTGCCCTGCTTCGCCTGGAAAGGAATGCCAACATCCCCGTCTCACCTCGAGAGGAAGCTGTTATCTACTTGACACTGGAGGGGAACCCAGGGGCCTTGTCACAATTCGATAGCCACCTATTTTCCCATCAACTCAAAATCAGGCCTGATTTCCTTGTCCGATTTGAATGTCAGCCGAGAATCAACTCACAACACGAAGGGAGTTCTGATGCCCTGGTTGCTAAGCCAAAAAGAGCCCCAGGTCCCAAATTCAACTTGGCTGGAGGCCTGAAACCACTTTGAGAACTCGAGAGGAAAGCAGAGTTCCACGCCTCCACACACGTCGAGACCTGACTCCCTGTTTGCAACGGCATACACAGCCCAAGACCCACGTCAGAACAGGAGAGGAACCCTGTGGTTCTGGCCTCAATGTGAGATGAGGCCCTCTTCCTTCAACCAAACACAGTGGGGTCCTGAGAGGCTCCTCCTAATTCCACAGTATTCCTGACTTCCCTTAGGCACCCTGAGAAGTTCCCTGAGGTCAACGTCACAAGTCGAGGGCGCCCAGGGCTTCCTGTTGCAACTCGAGAAAGCCCTCGAGATTATCCCTTCAACGAGTCTTTAGGCCCAATTCCCCTGCCGTGACTCGAGAGCAATGCCACGCTCCCCATCACAACTTGAATGGAGACTGGACTTCCCTGGGGCCACACAAGAGGTGCCCTGATTCCCAGTCGTATCTCAAGAGCAATGCTGCCTGTCGCTGACCATGCACTGTTCACATGGCTATCATTCACTGATCATGTGACTGCGTATGCACTGATCTCCTGGATGATCATACACTGATCACATGACTGACCATGCATTGATCATGTAGCTGATCATGCACAGATAACCTGACTGATCATGCACTGATCACGTGGCTATCATGCACTAATCACCTGACTGCGCATGCACTGATCACATGGATGATCATGCACTGATCACATGGATGATCATACACTGATCACGTGACAGATCATGCACTGATCACTTGACTGATTATGCACTGATCAGTTGGTTACCATGCACTGAAGACATGGCTATCATGCACCGATCACATGGCTATCATGAACTGATCACGTGACTGTGCATGCACTGATCACGTGCATGATCATACACTGATCACGTGACTGATCATGCACTGATCATGTCGCTGATCATGCACTGATCATGTGATTGATCATGCATTGATCACATGACTGATCATGTTCTGATTACGTGGCTATCATGCACTGATACCGTGGCTATAATGCACTGTTTACTTGGCTAAACATACACTGATTACATGGCTATCATTCACTGATCACTTGACTGTGCATGCACTGATCACGTGGATGATCATACACTGATCACGTGACTTGTCATGCACTGATCATGTGGCTGATCATGCACTGATCATGTGACTGATCACGTGACTGATCATGCACAGATCACGTGGCTATCATGCACTGATCACTTGACTGTGCATGCACTGATCACGTGGCTGATCATAAACTGATCGTGTGACTGATCATGCACAGATCACGTGGCTATCATGCCCGGATCACTTGACTGTGCATGCACTAATGACGTGGATGATCATGCACTGATCAAGTGGCTGATCATGCACTAATCACATGGCTGATCATGAACTGATCACGTGACTGAGCATGCAGTGATCCCGTGTCTGAATGTTGCTGATCATTTGACTGATCATGCACTTATCACGTGGCTATCATGCACTGATGATGTGCCTAAGGAGGCAACAATCAAAGAGCTGAGCAGGCATGAATCACACAATCAGCAGGCGATAATCATGGACATCAGCTGTGATGAATCATGCTGCTCAGCTGGCAATAATCAAGCAGCTGAGCAGGCATGAATCACACGGCTCAGCTCGCAATTGTCAAGCAGATGAGCAGGCAGGAATCACGAAGCTCAGCTGGCAATTATCAAGCAGAGGAGCAGACAGGTATCATGCAGCTCAGCTGGCAATAATCAAGCAGATGAGCAGCCAGGAATCATGCAGCTCAGGTGGGAATTATCAAGCAGATGAGCAGGCAGGAATCACGCAGCTCAACTGGCAATAATCAAGCAGATGAGCAGGCAGGAATCACTCAGCTCAGCTGGCAATTGTAAAGCAGCTGAGCAGACAGGAATCACACAGCTCAGTAGGCCCTGGTCACGTGACTCAGCACGCACTCTTCACGTGGCTGATCATACCCTGATCACATGACAGATCATGCACTGATCACATGGCTATCATTCACTGATCACTTGACTGTGTATGCACTGATCACGTGCATGATCATATACTGATCACGTGACTGATCATACAACTGATCATGTGGCTGATCATGCACTGATAAAATGGCTGATAATGCACTGATCACGTGACTGATCATGCACTTATCACGTGGCTATCATGCACTGATCACGTGACTGCGCATGCACTGATCACGTAACTGTATGCACTGATCTCGTAGCTATCATGCACTGACCACGTGGCTGATCATGCACTGATCATGTGACTGATCATGCACTGATCACGTAGCTATCACTCACTGATCACGTGACTGTGCATACACTGATCACGTGTCTGATCATACACTGATCACGTGGCCGATCATGCACTAATCATGTTGCTGATCATGAACTTATCACGTGACTGAGCATGCAGTGTTCACATGTCTGAATGGCGCTGATCATGTCACTGATCATGTGCTGATCACGTGGCTATCATGCACTGACCATGTGCCTCAGGAGGCAATAATCAAACAGCTGAGCAGGCACGAATCATGCAATCAGCAGGCAATAATCATGGACTTCTGCTGTAATGAATCATGTGGCTGAACTGGCAAAACTCAAGCAGCTGAGAGGGCAGGAATCACACGGCTCAGCTGGCAATTTTCAAGCTGATGAGCAGGCAGGAATCACGCATCTCAGCTAGCAAAAATCAAGCAGATGAGCAGACAGGTATCACACAGCTCAGCTGGCAATTATCAAGCAGATGTGCAGACAGGAATCACGCAGCTTAGCTGGAAATTATCAAGCAGATGAGTAGGCAGGAATCAGGCAGTTCAGTTGGCAGTTAACAAGCAGATGAGCAGGCAGGAGTCACGCAGCTCAGCTGGCAATAATCAAGCAGATTAGCAGGCAGATATCACGAAGATCATCTGGCAAATATAAAGCAGATGAGCAGCCATGAATCACGCAGCTCACGTGTCAATTATCAAGCAGATGAGCAGGCAGAAATCACACAGCTCAGCTGGCAATTATCAAGCAGATGAGCAGGCAGGAATCATGCAGTTCAGCTGGCAATTGTCAAGCAGCTGAGCAGACAGGAATCACGCAGCTCAGCAGGCCCTAATCACGTGACTGAGCACGCACTGTTCATGTGGCTGATCATACACTGATCACGTGACTGATCATGCACTAATCACCTGGCTATCATGAACTGATCACGTAGCTGATCATGCACTAATCACGTCGCTATCATGCACTGAAAAGTGACTGGAAATGCACTGATCACGTGGATGATCATACACTGATCACGTGACAGATCATGCATTGATCACGTGACTGATCAGGCACTGATCAGGTGGCTATCATGCACTGATCACATGGCGGATAATGCACTGATAATGTGACTGATCATGCAATGATCAAGTAGCTATCATGTACTGATCACGTGACTGAGTATGACCTGATCATGAGACTGATCATACACTGATCACGTGGCTATTATGCACTGATCTCGTGGTTGTTCATACACTGATCATGCACTGATCACGTGGCTCTCATGCACTGATCACCTGGCTGATCATGTACTGATCACCTAGCTATAATGCACTGATCACGTGACTGCACATGCACTGATCACGTGGATATCATACACTGATCACATGACAGATCATGCACTGATCACGTGACTGATCATGCACTGATCAGGTGGCTATCATGCACTGATCACGTGGCTATAATGCACTGATCACGTGCCTGATCATACACTGATCACGGGACTGATCATGCACTGATCACGTGGCTATCATTCACTGATCACCTGGCTGAACATGGACTGATCACGTGGATGATCATACACTGATCATGTGATAGATCATACACCGATCACTTCACTATCATGCATTGATCACATGACTGCCCATGCACTGATCACGTGGATGATCATACACTGATCACGTGACAGATCATGCACTGATCAGGTGGCTGATCAAACACTGATCATGAAACTGATAGTGCACTGATCACGTGGCTGATCATGCACTCATCACATAGCTCTAATACACTGATCACGTGACTGCACATGCACTTATCACCTGGATTTCATACACTGATCACGTGACAGATCATTCACTGATCACGTGACTGATCATGCAAAAATCAGTTGGCTATCATGCACTGATTACGCGGCTGAAATGGCAATTATCAAGCAGATGAGCAGGCAGGAATCACACAGATCAGCTGGCAATTACCAAGCAGCTGAGAAGGCAGGAATCACGCGGCTCAGTTGGAAAATGTCAAGCAGATGAGCAGGCAGGAATCACGAAGCTCAGCTGGCAGTATCAGTCAGATGAGCAGGCATGTATCATGCAGCTCAGCTCACAATTATCAAGCAGATGAGCAGGCAGGAATCACACGGCTCAGCTGGCAGTATCAGTCAGATGAGCAGGCATGTATCATGCAGCTCAGCTCACAATTATCAAGCAGATGAGCAGGCAGGAATCACGCAACTCAGCTGGCAATTATCAAGCAAATGAGCAGATAGGAATCACACAGCTCAGCTGCCAGTTATCAAGCAGATGAGCAGGCAGGAAACATGCAGCTAACCTGGCAATAATCAACCAGATGAGCAGCCAGGAATCACGCAGCACAGCTGGCAATTATCAAGCAGATGAGCAAGCAGGAATCACGGAGCTCAGCTGGCAATTATCAAGCAGATGAGCAGGCAGGAATCACTCAGCTCACCTGGCAATTATCAAGCAGATGAGCAGGCAGGAATCACTCAGCTCAGCTGGCAATTGTCAAGCAGCTGAGCAGACAAGAATCACCCAACTCAGTAGGCCTTGATCACGTGACTGAGCACGCACTGTTCACGTGGCTGACCATACACTCATCACGTGACTGATCATGCACTGATCACTTGACTGATCATGCAATGATCACGTGGCTATCATGCACTGATCACGTGGCTGGTCATACACTGATCACGGGACTGATCATGCACTGATCACGTGGCTATCATTCACTGATAACGTGACTGCTCATGCACTGATCCCGTGACTAATCATGCACGGATCAAGTGACTGGGAATGCACTGATAACCTGGATGATCATACACTGAACACGTGACTGATCATGCACTGATCATGTGGCTTATTATGCACTGATCACGTGACTGATCATGCACTTACAACGAGGCTATCATGCACTCATCACGTGACTGCGCATGCACTAATCACGAAACCGTATGCACTGATCACATGGCTATCATGCACTGATCACGTGGCTGATCCTACACTGATCACGGGACTGGTCATTCACTGATCACCTGGCTACTATTCACTGATCACGTGGCTGTTCGTGGACTGATCGCGTGACTGATCATGCAAATATCATGTCGCTATCATGCATTGATCACATGACTGCACATGCACTGATTACGTGGATGATCATACACTGATCACGTGACAGATCATGCACTGATCACGTGACTGATCATGAACTAATCAGTTGGCTATCATGCACTGATCACGTGGCTGATCTTGCACTGATCATGTGACTGATCATGCACTGATCACGTAGCTATCATGCACTGATCACGTGGCTGATCATACACTGATTACAGGACTGATCATGCACTGATCACGTGGCTATCATTCACTGATCATGTGGCTGATCTTGGACTGATCACGTGGCTATCATGCACTGATCACGTGGCTGATCAAACACTGATCACGTGACTGATCATGCAATGATCATGTGGCTGATAAGGCACAGATAACGTGGCTGATCGTGCTCGGATCACGTGACTGATCATGCACTGATCACATGGCTATCATGCACTGATCACGTGACTGTGCATTCACTGATCATGTAAATGATCATTAACTTATAACGTGGCTATCATGCTCTGATCACGTGGCTGATCATGCACTGATCACGTGACACATCATGCACTGATCAGTTGGCTATCATGCACTGAGCAGGTGGCTATCATGCACTGATCACGTGTCTGATCATGCATTGATCACGTGACTGCGCATGCACTGATCATGTGGCTGATCATACACTGACAACGTGGCTGATCATACACTGACCACGTGGCTGATCATGCACTGATCACGTGGCTGATCATAGACTGATCACGTGGCCGATCATGCACTAATCACATTGCTGATCATGAACTTATCACGTGACTGAGCATGGAGTGATCACATCTGAATGGCTCTGATCATGTCACTGATCATGTGCTGATCACGTGGCTATCATGCACTGACGATGTGCCTCAAGAGGCAATAATCAAAGAGCTGAGCAGGCATGAATCCCGCAATCAGCAGGCAATAATCATGGACATCAGCTGTGATGAATCATGCTGCTCAGCTGGCAATAATCAAGCAGCTGAGCAGCAGGAATCACACAGCTCAGCTGGCAATTGTCAAGCAGATGAACAGGCAGAAATCACACAGCTCAGCTGGCAATAATCAAGCAGATGAGCAGACAGGTATCACAAAGCTCAGCTGGCAATTATCAAGCAGATGAGAAGGCAGGAATCCCGCATCTCAGCTGGCAGTTATCAAGCAGACAAGCAGGCAGGAATCACACAGCTCAGATGACAATAATCAAGCAGATTAGCAGCCGGGAATCACGCAGTTTAGCTGGCAATTATCAAGCAGATGAGCAGGCAGGAATCACGCACCTCAGCTGGCAATTGTCAAGCAGCAGAGCAGACAGAAATCACACAGATCAGTAGGCCCTGATCACGTGACTGATCACGCACTGTTCACGTGGCTGATCATACACTCATCACATGACTGATCATGCACAGATTACATGGCTATCATTCACTGATCACTTGACTGTGCATGCACTGCTCACCTGGATGATCATACACTGATCACGTGACTGATCATGCACTGATCACGTAGCTATCATGCACTGATAACGTGGCTGATCATACACTGTTCACCTGACTGGTCATGCACTGATCACCTGGCTATCAGGCGCTGATTATGTGGCTATCCTGCACTGATCATGTGGCTGATCATACACTGATCAGGAGACTCATCATGCACTGAACACCTGGCTTTCATGCACTGATCACGTAGCTGATCATGCAGTGATCACTTGACTGATCATGCAATGATCACGTGGCTATCATGCACTGACCACGTGGCTGGTCATACACTGATCACGGGACTGATCATGCACTGATCACGTGGCTATCATTCACTGATAACGTGACTGCGCACGCACTGATCCCATGACTAATCATGCATGGATCAAGTGACTGGGAATGCACTGATCACCTGGATGATCATACACTGATCACGTGACAGATCATGCACTGATCAGGTGGCTATCATGCACTGATCACGTTGCTATCATGCACTGATTACGTGACTGCTAGTGCCCTGATCACCTGACTGATCCTACACTGATCAGGTGGCTGATCCTACACTGATCACGTGACTGAGCATGCAGTGATCACGTGTCTGAATGGTGCTGATCATGTGACTGATCATGCGCTGATCACGTGGCTATATGCACTGATGATGTGCCTCAGGAGGCAATAATCAAAGAGCTGAGCAGGCATGAATCACGCAATCAGCAGGCAATAATCATGAAGCTCAGCTGTGATGAATCATGCTGCTCAACTGGCAATATTCAAGCACCTCAGCATGCAGGAATCACACAACCCAAATGGCAATTGTCAACCAGATGAGCAGGCAAGAATCACGCAGCCCGGCTGACAATTATTAAGCATATGAGCAGGCAGGAATAATGCAGCTCAGCTGGCAATAATCAAGCAGATGAACAGGCCGGAATGATGCAGCTCAGCTGGCAATTTTCAAGCAGATGAGCAGGCAGGAATCACGCAGCTCAGCTGGCAATTATCAAGCAGATGAGCAGGCAGGAATCACGCAGCTCACCTGGCAATTATCAAGCAGATGAGCAGGCAGGATTCACCCACCTCAGCTGGCAATTGTCAAGCAGTTGGGCAGACAGAAATCACCCAGATAAGTAGGCCCTGATCACGTGACTGATCACGCACTGTTCACGTGGCTGATCATACACTCATCACATGACTGATCATGCACTGATTACATGGCTATCATTCACTGATCACTTGACTGTGCATGCACTGCTCACCTGGATGATCATACACTGATCACGTGACTGATCATGCACTGATCCCGTAGCTATCATGCACTGATAACGTGGCTGATCATACCCTGCTCACGTGACTGGTCATGCACTGATCACCTGGCTATCAGGCGCTGATAATGTGGCTATCGTGCACTGATCATGTGGCTGATCATACACTGATCACGAGACTCATCATGCACTGAACACCTGGCTCTCATGCACTGATCACGTAGCTGATCATGCACTGATCACTTGACTGATCATGCAATTATCACGTGGCTATTGTGCACTGATCACGTGACTGCGCATGCACGGATCATGTAACTGTATGCACTCATCACGTAGTTATCACTCACTGATCACGTGGCTGATCATACACTGATCAGGTGACTGGGCATACACTGAACAGGTGTCTCATCATACACTGATCACGTGGCCGATAATGCACTAATCACGTTGCTGATCATGAACTTATCACGTGACTGAGCATGCAGTGGTCACATGTCTGAATGGCGCTGATCATGTCACTGATCATGTGCTGATCACGTGGCTATCATGCACTGACCATGTGCCTCAGGAGGCAATAATCAAACAGCTGAGCAGGCACGAATCATGCAATCAGCAGGCAATAATCATGGACTTCTGCTGTAATGAATCATGCGGCTGAACTGGCAAAAATCAACCAGCTGAGAAGGCAGGAATCACACGGCTCAGCTGGCAATTTTCAAGCTGATGAGCAGGCAGGAATCACGCATCTCAGCTAGCAAAAATCAAGCAGATGAGCAGACAGGTATCACACAGCTCAGCTGGCAATTATCAAGCAGATGTGCAGACAGGAATCACGCAGCAGAGCTCGAAATTATCAAGCAGATGAGCAGGCAGGAATCACGCAGTTCAGCTGGCAGTTAACAAGCAGATGAGCAGGCAGGAGTCACGCAGCTCAGCTGGCAATAATCAAGCAGATTAGCAGGCAGAAATCATGAAGATAAGTTGGCAAGTATAAAGCAGATGAGCAGCCATGAATCACGCAGCTCACGTGTCAGTTATCCAGCAGATGAGCAGGCAGGAATCACACAGCTCAGCTGGCAATTATCAAGCAGATGAGCAGGCAGGAATCATGCAGCTCAGCTGGCAATTGTCAAGCAGCTGAGCAGACAGGAATCACGCAGCTCAGCAGGCCTTAATCACGTGACTGAGCACGCACTGTTCACGTGGCTGATCATACACTGATCACGTGACTGATCATGCACTGATCACCTGGCTATCATGAACTGATCACGTAGCTGATCATGCACTAATCACGTCTCTATCATGCACTGAAAAGTGACTGGGCATGCACTGATCACGTGGATGATCATACACTGATCACGTGACAGATCATGCACTGAACACGTGACTGATCAGGCACTGATCAGGTGGCTATCATGCACTGCTCACGTGGCAGATAATGCACTGATCATGTGACTGATCATGCAATGATCACGTAGTTATCCTGATCACGTGACTGAGTATGAACTGATCACGAGACTGATCATGCACTGATCACGTGGCTATTATGCACTGATCACGTGGTTATTCATACACTGATCACGCACTGATCACGTGGTTCTTATGCACTGATCACGTGGCTGATCATGTACTGATCACCTAGCTATAATGCACTGATCACGTGACTGCACATGCACTGATCACGTGGATATCATACACCGATCACATGACAGGTCATGCACTGAACACGTGACTGATCATGCACTGATCAGGTGGCTATCATGCACTGATCACGTGGCTATAATGCACTGATCACGTGCCTGATCATACACTGATCACGGGACTGATCATGCACTGATCACGTGGCTATCATTCACCGATCACCTGGCTGAACATGGACTGATCACGTGGATGATCATACACTGATCATGTGACAGATCATACACCGATCACGTCACTATCATGCATTGATCACATGACTGCCCATGCACTGATCACGTGGATGATCATACACTGATCACGTGACAGATCACCCACTGATCAGGTGGCTGATCAAACAATGATCATGAAACTGATCGTGCACTGATCACGTGGCTGATCATGCACTCATCACATAGCTCTAATACACTGATCACGTGACTGCACATGCACTGATCACGTGGATTTCATACACTGATCACGTGACAAATCATTCACTGATCACGTGACTGATCATGCAAAAATCAGTTGGCTATCATGCACTGATTATGCGGCTGAACTGGCAATTATCAAGCAGATGAGCAGGCAAGAATCACTCAGATCAGCTGGCAATTATCAAGCAGCTGAGAAGGCAGGAATCACATGGCTCAGTTGGCAAATGTCAAGCAGAGGAGCAGGCAGGAATCACGCAGCTCAGCTGGCAATATCAGGCAGATGAGCAGGCATGTATCATGCAGCTCAGCTCGCAATTATCAAGCAGATGAGCAGCCAGGAATCAAGCAACTCAGCTGGCAATTATCAAGCAAATGAGCAGATAGGAATCACAGAGCTCAGCTGCCAGTTATCAAGCAGATGAGCAGGCAGGAAACATGCAGCTCACCTGGCAATAATACACCAGATGAGCAGCCAGGAATCACGCAGCACAGCTGGCAATTATCAAGCAGATGATCAGGCAGGAATCACTCAACTCAACTGGCAATTATCAAGCAGATGAGCAGGCAGGAATCACTCAGCTCAGCTGGCAATTGTCAAGCAGCTGAGCAGACAAGAATCACCCAACTCAGTAGGCCTTGATCACGTGACTGAGCACGCACTGTTAACGTGGCTGATCATACACTCATCACGTGACTGATCATGCACTGATTACATGACTGTCATTCACTGATCACTTGACTGTGCATGCACTGATCACGTGGATGATCATACACTGAACACGTGACTAATCATGCACTGATCATGTGGCTTATCATGCACTGATCACGTGACTGATCATGCACTTATCACGTGGCTATCATGCACTGATCAGGATACTACGCATGCACTGATCACATAACTGTATGCACTGATCACATGGCTATCATGCACTTATCACGTGGCTGACCATGCACTGATCATGTGATTGATCATGCACTGATCACGTAGCTATCATGCACTGATCACGTGGCTCATCATACACTGATCAAGGGACTGATCATGCACTGATCACGTGGCTATTATTCACTGATAACGTGGCTGTTCGTGGACTGATGGCGTGACTGATCATGCAAATATCACGTCGCTATCATGCATTGATCACATGACTGCGCATGCACTGATTACATGGATGATCATACACTGATCACGTGACAGATCATGCACTGATCACGTGACTGATCATGCACTAATCAGTTGGCTATCATGCACTGATCACGTGCCTGATCATGCACTGAGCAGGTGGCTATCATGCACTGATCACGTGACTGTGCATGCACTGATCACATAAATGATTATGCACTTATCACGTGACTATCATGCACTGATCACGTAGCTATCATATACTGATCACATGGCTGATCATACACTGATCACATGACAGATCATGCACTGATCACGTGACTGATCATGCACTAATCAGTTGGCTATCATGCACTGATCACCTGGCTGATCATGCACTGATCATGTGACTGATCATGCACTGATCACGTAGCTATCATGCACTGATGACGTGACTGATCATACACTGATTACAGGACTGATCATGCACTGATCACGTGGCTATCATTCACTGATCACGTGGCGGAACATGGACTGATCACGTGGATGATCATGCAATGATCATGTGGCTGATCAGGCACAGATATCGTGGCTGATCAGGCACAGATATCGTGGCTGATCGTGCTCAGATCACGTGACTGATCATGCACTAATCACGTGGCTATCATGCACTGATCACGTGGCTGATCATACACTGATCAGGTGACTGATCATGTGGCTGATCAGGCACAGATAACGTGGCTGATCGTGCTCGGATCACGTGACTGATCATGCACTGATCACGTGGCTATCATGCACTGATCACGTGACTGTGCATGCACTGATCAAGTAAATGATCATTCACTTATAACGTGGCTATCATGCTCTGATCACGTGGCTGATCATGCACTGATCACGTGACACATCATGCACTGATCAGGTGACTGATCATGCACTGAGCAGGTGGCTATCATGCACTGATCACGTTTCTGATCATGCACTGATCACGTGGCAGATCATGCACTAATCACGTTGCTGATCATGAACTTATCACCTGACTGAGCATGCAGTGATCACATGTCTGAATGGCTCTGATCATGTCACTGATCATGTGCTGATCAGTTGGTTATCATGCACTGACTATGTGCCTCAGGAGGCAATAATCAAAGAGCTGAGCAGGCATGAATCCCGCAATCAGCAGGCAATAATCATGGACATCAGCTGTGATGAATCATGCTGCTCAACTGGCAATAATCAAGCAGCTGAGCAGCAGGAATCACACAGCTCAGCTGGCAAATGTCAAGCAGATGAGCAGGCAGAAATCACGCAGCTCAGCTGGCAATAATCAAGCAGATGAGCAGACAGGTGTCACACAGCTCAGCTGGCAATTATCAAGCAGATGAGAAGGCAGGAATTACACGCCTCAGCTGGCAATTATCAAGCACATGAGCAGGCAGGAATCACGCAGCTCAGCTGGCAATTGTCAAGCAGCAGAGCAGACAGAAATCACCCAGATCAGTAGGCCCTGATCACGTGACTGATCATACACTCATCACATGACTGAACATGCACTGATTACATGGCTATCATTCACTGATCACTTGACTGTGCATGCACTGCTCACGTGGATGATCATACACTGATCACGTGACTGATCATGCACTGATCGCGTAGCTATCATGCACTGATCACGTGGCTGATCATACACTGTTCACGTGACTGGTCATGCACTGATCACTTGGCTATCAGGCACTGATTATGTGCCTATCGTGCACTTATCACGTGGCTGATCATACACTGATCACGAGACTCATCATGCACTGAACACCTGGCTCTCATGCACTGGTCATGTAGCTTATCATGCACTGATCACTTGACTGATCATGCAATGATCATGTGGCTATCATGCACTGATCCCTTGGCTGGTCATACACTGATCACGGGACTGATCATGCACTGATCACGTGGCTATCATTCACTGATAACGTGACTGCACATGCACTGATCCCTTGACTAATCATGCACGTATCAAGTGACTAGCAATGCACTGATCACCTGGATGATCATACACTGAACACGTGACTGATCATGCACTGATCACGTGGCTGATCATGCACTGATCATGTGACTGATCATGCACTTATCACGTAGCTATCATGCACTGATCACGTGGCTGATCATACACTGATTACAGGACTGATCATGCACTGATCACGTGGCTATCATTCACTGATCACGTGGCTGAACATGGACTGATCACGTGGATGATCATACACTGATCACGTGACTGATCATGCAATGATCATGTGGCTGATCAGGCACAGATATCGTGGCTGATCGTGCTCAGATCACGTGACTGATCATGCACTGATTACGTGGCTATCATGCACTGATCACGTGGCTGATCATACACTGATCAGGTGACTGATCATGCAATGATCATGTGGCTGATCAGGCACAGATAACGTGGCTGATCGTGCTCGGATCACATGACTGATCATGCACTGATCACGTGGCTATCATGCACTGATCACGTGACTGTGCATGCACTGATCATGTAAATGATCATTCACTTATAACGTGGCTATCATGCTCTGATCACGTGGCTGATCATTCACTGATCACGTGACACATCATGCAATGAACAGGTGACTGATCATGCACTGATCAGTTGGCTATCATGCACTGATCAGGTGGCTATCATGCACTGATCACGTTTCTGATAATGCACTGATCACGTGGCTGATCATACATTGACCACGTGGCTGATCATGCACTGATCACGTGGCTGATCGTAGACTGATCACGTGGCAGATCATGCACTAATCACGTTGCTGATCATGAACTTATCACCTGACTGAGCATGCAGTGATCACATGTCTGAATGGCTCTGATCATGTCACTGATCATGTGCTGATCAGTTGGCTATCATGCACTGACGATGTGCCTCAGGAGGCAATAATCAAAGAGCTGAGCAGGCATGAATCCCGCAATCAGCAGGCAATAATCATGGACATCAGCTGTGATGAATCATGCTGCTCAACTGGCAATAATCAAGCAGCTGAGCAGCAGGAATCACACAGCTTAGCTGGCAAATGTCAAGCAGATGAGCAGGCAGGTATCACACAGCTCAGCTGGCAATAATCAAGCAGATGAGCAGACAGGTATCACACAGCTCAGCTGGCAATTATCAAGCAGATGAGAAGGCAGGAATCACGCGCCTCAGCTGGCAATTATCAAGCAGATGAGCAGCCGGGAATTACGCAGTTTAGCTGGCAATTATCAAGCACATGAGCAGGCAGGAATCACGCAGCTCAGCTGGCAATTGTCAAGCAGCAGAGCAGACAGAAATCACCCAGATCAGTAGGCCCTGATCACGTGACTGATCATACACTCATCACATGACTGATCATGCACTGATTACATGGCTATCATTCACTGATCACTTGACTGTGCATGCACTGCTCGCGTGGATGATCACACACTGATTACGTGACTGATCATGCACTGATCGCGTAGCTATCATGCACTGAAAACGTGACGGCCCATCCCTGATCATGTGACCGATCATGCACAGATCACGTGGCTATCATGCACTGATCACGTGGCTGATCATACACTGTTCACGTGACTGGTCATGCACTGATCACTTGGCTATCAGGCGCTGATTTTGTGCCTATCCTGCACTTATCACATGGCTGATCATACACTGATCACGAGACTCATCATGCACTGAACACCTGGCTCTAATGCACTGATCACGTAGCTTATCATGCACTGATCACTTGACTGATCATGCAATGATCATGTGGCTATCATGCACTGATCCCTTGGCTGGTCATACACTGATCACGGGACAGATCATGCACTGATCAAGTGGCTATCATTCACTGATAACGTGACTGCGCATGCACTGATCCCTTGACTAATCATGCACCTATCAAGTGACTAGGAATGCACTGATCACCTGGATGATCATACACTGAACACGTGACTGATCATGCACTGATCCTGTGGCTTATCATGCACTGATCACGTGACTGATCATGCACTTATCACGTGGCTATCATGCACTGATCACGTAACTGGGCATGCACTGATCACGTAATTGTATGCACTGATCACATGGCTATCATGCACTTATCATGTGGCTGATCATGCACTGATCCTGTGATTGATCATGCACTGATCAGGTAGCTATCATGCACTGATCACTTGGCTGATCATACACTGATCACGGGACAGATCATGCACTGATCACATGGCTCTCATGCACTGATCACGTGGCTGATCATAGACTGATCACGTGGCTATCATCCACTGATCACGTGACTGATCATGCACTGATCACCTGGTTATCATTCACTGTTCATGTAGGTATAATTCACTGATCACGTGGCTGATCATACACTTTTCACCGGACTGATCATGGACTGATCACCTGGCTATCATGCACTGATAATGTAGCTGATCATGAACTGAAAACGTGACTGATCATGCACTGATCACGTGGCTCTGATTCCCTGATCACGTGACTGCGCATGCACAGGTAACGTGCATGAACATACAGTGATCACGTGACAGATCATGCACTGATCACGTGACTGATCATGCACTGATCAGGTGGCTATCATGCACTGATCATGTGGCTATAATGCACTGATTACGTGTCTGATCATACACTGATCACCTGAATGATCCTGCCTTGATCACGTGGCTGATCATGAACTGATTGGGTGACTTAGCATGCAGTGATCACGTGACTGAAAGAGAATGACCTTGTGACTGATCATGCGCTGGTCACGTGGCTATCATGCACTGATGATGTGCCTCAGGAGGCAATAATCAAAGAGCTGAACAGGCAGGAATCACGTATTCAGCAGGCAAGAATCATGGAGCTCAGCTGTGAGGAATCCTGCTGCTCAACTGGCAATAATCAAGCATCTCAGCAGGCAGGAATCACACAACTCAGCTGGCAATTGTCAAGCAGATGAGCAGGCAGGAATCTCGCAGCTCAGCTGGCAATCATCAAACAGATGAGAAGGCAGAAATAACGCAGCTCAGCTGGGAATCATCAAACAGATGAGAAGGCAGGAATCACGCAGCTCAGCTGGCAATTATCAAGCAGCTGAGCAGGCAGGAATCACACAGCTCAGCTGGCGATTGTCAACTAGATGAGCAGGCAAGAATCATGCAGCCCAGCTGGCAATTATCAAGCAGATGAGCAGGCAAGAATCACGCAGCTCAGCTGGCAATTATCAAGCTGATGAGCAGCCAGGAATAACGCAGCTCAGCTGGCAATTATCAAGCAGATGAACAGCAAGGAATCACGCAGCTTAGCTGGCAATTATCAAGCAGATTAGCAGGCAGCAATCACCCAGCTCAGCTGCAATTATCAAGCACATGACCAGGCAGGAATCACTAAGTTCAGCTGGAAATTATCAAGCAGATGAGCAGGCAGGAATCATGAAACTCAGCTTGCAATTATCAAGCCGATAACCAGGTAGGAATCTCTCAGCTCAGCTGGCAATTATCAAGCAGATGAGCATCCAGGAATCCCGCAGCTCAGCTGGCAATTGTCAAGCAGCTGTGCCGACAGGATTGACGCAGCTCAGTAGTCCCTGGTCACATGACTCAGCACGCACTGTTCACCTGGCTGATCCTACACTGATCACGTGACTGATCATGCACTGATCACATGGCTGATCATTCACTGATCATGTGACTGATCATGCACTTATCAAGTGGATATCATGGACTGATCACATGACTGCGCATGCCCTGATCACATAACTGATCATGCACTGATAACGTGGCTATCATGCACTGATCACGTGGCTGATCATGCACTGAACCATAGCTATCATGCACTGATCACGTGGCTGATCATTCACTGATCACGTGACTGATCATGCACTTATCACGTGGATATCATGGACTGATCACGTGACTGCGCATGCCCTGATCACATAACTGATCATGCACTGATAACGTGCCTATCATGCATTGATCACGTGGCTGATCAAACACTGACCACGTGGCTGATCATGCACTGATCACGTGGCTGATCCTAGACTGGTCACGTGACTGAGCATGCAGTGATCACATGTCCGAATGGCTCTGATCATGTCACTGATCATGTGCTGATCACGTGGCTATCATGCACTGACGATGTGCCTCAGGAGGCAATAATCAAAGAGCTGAGCAGGCATGAATCACGAAATCAGCATGCAATAATCATGGACATCAGCTGTGATGAATCATGCTGCTCAGGTGGCAATAATCAAGCAGCTGAGCAGCAGGAATCACACAGCTCAGCTGGCAATTGTCAAGCAGATGAGCAGGCAGGTATCACACAGCTCAGCTTGCAATTATCAAGCAGATGAGAAGGCAGGAATCACGCAGCTCAGATGGCAATAATCAAGCAGATGAGCAGACAGGTATCACACAGCTCAGCTGGCAATTATCAAGCAGATGAGCAGGCAGGAATCACACAGCTCAGCTGGCAATAATCAAGCAGATGAGCAGACAGGTATCACACAGCTCAGCTATCAATTATCAAGCAGACGAGCAGGCAGAAATCACGCAGCTCAGCTGGCAGTTATCAAGCAGATTAGCAGCCAGGAATCACGCAGCTCAGCTGGCAATTATAAAGCAGATTACCAGTCAGGATTCACGCAGCTCAGCTGGCAATTATCAAGCAGATGAGCAAGCAGGAATCACCCACCTCAGCTGGCAATTTTCAAGCAGATGAGCAGGCAGGAATCACCCACCTCAGCTGGCAATTTTGAAGCAGTTGAGCAGGAAGGAATCACCCACCTCAGCTGGCAATTTTCAAGCAGCTGAGCAGACAGTAATCAGGGAGCTCAGCAGGCCCTAATCACGTGACTGAGCACAAACAGTTCACGTGGCTGATCAAAGACTGTCACATCACTGATCATGCACTGATCACCTGGTTATCATGGACTGATCACGTAGCTGATCATGCACTGATCATGTGGCTGATCATGCAGTGATAAAGTGGCTGATCATGCACTGATCATGTGTCTGATCATGCACTGATCACGAGGCTATCATGCACTGCTCACGTGAATGCACATGCACTGATCACGTAACTGTATGCACTGATCACGTGGCTATCATGCACTGATCACGTGACTGTGCATGCACTGGTCACGTAACTGTATGCACTGATCACGTGGCTATCATGGACTGATCACGTGGCTGATCATGCACTGACCATTTGACTGATCATGCACTGATCATGTAGCTATCATGCACTGATCACGTGGCTGACCATGGATTGATCACGTGACTGATCATGCACTGATCACGTGGCTATCATGCACTGATCACTTGGCTATCATGCTCTGATCACTTGACTGGCATGCACTAATCACGTGGATGATCATGCACTGATCACATGGCTGATCATGCACTGAACACGTGGCTGATCATACACTGATCACGTGACTGATCATGCACTGATCACCTGGCTATCATGCACTGATTATGTGTGTATCCTGCACTGATCACGAGGCTGATCATAAACTGATCACGAGACTGATCATGCACTGATCACCTGGCTATCGTGCACTGATCACGTAGCTGATCATGCACTGAACACGTGACTGATCATGCACTGATCACGTGGCTATCAGGCACTGATCACGTGTCTGATCATACACTGATCACCTGACTTATCATGCACTGATCATGAGGCTGAGCAGACAGGTATCACACAGCTCAGCTGGCAATTATCAAGCAGATGAGCAGGCAGGAATCACCCAGTTCAGCTGGCAATTATCAAACAGATGAGCAGGCAGGAATCACGAAGCTCAGCTGGCAGTTATCAAGCAGATGAGCAGGCAGGAATCACGCAGCTGAGCTGGCAATAATCAAGTAGGTGAGCAGCCAGGAATCACGCACCACAGCTGGCAAATATAAAGCAGATGAGCAGCCAGGAATCACGCAGCTCACGTGGCAATTTTCAAGCAGATGAGCAGGCAGGTATCACACAGCTCAGCTGGCAATTATCAAGCAGATGAGCAGGCAGGAATCACTCAGTTCAGCTGGCAATTATCAAGCAGATGAGCAGGCAGGAATCACGCAGCTCAGCTCGCAATAATCAAGCAGATGAGCAGACAGGAGTCACGCAGCTCAGCTGGCAATACTCAAGCAGATTAGCAGCCAGCAATCACGCAGATCAGCTGGCAAATATAAAGCAGATGAGCAGCCAGGAATCACGCAGCTCACGTGGCTATTATTGAGCAGATGAGCAGGCAGGAATCACTCAGTTCAGCTGGCAATTATCAAGCAGATGAGCAAGCAGGAATCATGCAGCTCAGCTGGAAATTGCAAGCAGTTGAGCAGACTGGAATCACGCAGCTCAGCAGGCCCTAATCACGTGACTGAGTACGCACTGTTCGGTGGCTGATCATACACTGATCACCTGATTGATCATGCACTGATCACCTGGCTATCATGAACTGATCACGTAGCTGATCATGCACTGATCACGTAGCTATAATGCACGGATCAAGTGACTGGGAATGCACTGATCACCTGGGTGATCATACACTGATCACGTGACAGATCATGCACTGATCATGTGGCTATCATGCTCTGATCACGTGGCTATCATGCACTGATCACGTGACTGCCCGTGCCCTGATCACGTGACTGATCCTACACTGATCACATGGCTGATCCTACACTGATCACGTGGCTGATCATGAACTGATCCCGTGACTGAGCATGCGGTGTCACGTGTCTGAATGGTGCTGATCCTGTGACTGATCATGCACTGATCACGTGGCTATCATGCACTGATGATGTGCCTCAGGATGTAATAATCAAAGAGCTGAGCAGGCATGAATCATGCAATCAGCAGGCAATAATCATGGACCTCAGCTGGGGGAATCCTGCTGATCAGCTGGCAATAATCAAGCAGCTGAGGAGGCAGGAATCACATGGCTCAGCTGGCAATAATCAAGCAGATGAGGAGGCAGGAATCACACAGCTCAGCTGGCAGTTATCAAGCAGATGAGCAGGCAGGAATAATGCAGCTCAGCTGGCAATTATCAAGCAGATGAGCAGGCAGGAATCACGCAGCTCAGCAGGCCCTGATCACGAGAATGAGCACGCACTGTTCACTTGGCTGATCATACACAGATCACATGACTGATCATGCACAGATCACGTGGCTATCATGCACTGATCACGTGGCTGATCTTACTCTGATCACATGACTGATCATGCACTGATCACGTGGATGATCATACACTAATCATGTTGCTGATCATGCACTGATCACGTGGATATCATGCACTTTTCACGTGGCTGATCATAGACTGATCATGTGACTGATCATACACTGATCACGTGACTATCATCCACTGATCACGTGACTGATCATGCACTGATCACGTGGCTATCATTCACTGATCATGTAGGTAACATTCACTGATCACGTGGCTGATCATACACTTTTCACGGGACTGATCATGGACTGATCACCTGGCTATCAGGCACTGATAACGTAGCTGATCATGCACTGATCATGTGACTGATCATGCACTGATCACGTGGCTATCATGAACTGATAACGTGGCTGATCATGAACTGAAAACGTGACTGATCATGCACTGATCACGTGGCTCTCATTCCCTGAATACGTGACTGCGCATGCACAGGTAACGTGCATGAACATACAGTGATCACGTGGCAGATCATGCACTGATCACCTGACTCATCACTCACTGATCAGGTGGCTATCATGCACTGATCACGTGGCTATAATGCACTGATTACGTGTCTGATCATACACTGATCACGTGAATGATCATGCCTTGATCACGTGGCTGATCAAGAACTGATCGGGTGACTTAGCATGCAGTGATCACGTGACTGAAAGAGAATGACCTTGTGACTGCTCATGCGCTGGTCACGTGGCTATCATGCACTGACGCTGTGCCTCAGGAGGCAATAATCAAAGAGCTGAACAGGCAGGAATCACGTATTCAGCAGGCAAGAATCATGGAGCTCTTCTGTGAGGAATCCTGCTGCTCAACTGGCAATAATCAAGCATCTCAGCAGGCAGGAATCACACAACTCAGCTGGCAATTGTCAAGCAGATGAGCAGGCAGGAATCTCGCAGCTCAGCTGGCCATCATCAAACAGATGAGAAGGCAGAAATAATGCAGCTCAGCTGGGAATCATCAAACAGATGAGAAGGCAGGAATCACGCAGCTCAGCTGGCAATTATCAAGCAGCTGAGCAGGCAGGAATCACACAGCTCAGCTGGCAATTGTCAACTAGATGAGCAGGCAAGAATCATGCAGCCCAGCTGGCAATTATCAAGCAGATGAGCAGGCAAGAATCACGCAGCTCAGCTGGAAATTATCAAGCTGATGAGCAGCCAGGAATAACGCAGCTCAGCTGGCAATTATCAAGCAGATGAGCAGCCAGGAATCACACAGCTCAGCTGGCAATTATCAAGCAGATGAGCAGCCAGGAATCACGCAGCTCAGCTGCAATTATCAAGCACATGAGCAGGCAGGAATCACTCAGTTCAGCTGGAAATTATCAAGCAGATGAGCAGGCAGGAATCATGAAACTCAGCTGGCAATTGTCAAGCAGATGAGCAGGCAGGAATCCCGAAACTCAGCTTGCAGTTATCAAGCCGATAACCAGGTAGGAATCACTCAGCTCAGCTGGCAATTATCAAGCAGATGAGCATCCAGGAATTCCGCAGCTCAGCTGGCAATTGTCAAGCAGCTGTGCCGACAGGAATGACACAGCTAAGTAGTCCCTGGTCACGTGACTCAGCACGCACTGTTCAGGTGGCTGATCATACAATGATCACGTGAATGATCATGCACTGATCACGTGACTGATCATGCACTGATCACATGGCTATCATTCACTGATCAAGTGGCTGATCATGCACTGATCTTGTGGATGATCATGCACTGATCACGTGGCTGATCATGCACTGATCACGTGGTTATCATGCACTGATCACGTGACTGGGCATGCAGTGGTCACGTGGATGATCATACACTGATCACGTGACTGATCATGCACTTATCACCTGGATATCATGGACTGATCACGTGACTGCACATGCCCTGATCACATAACTGATCATGCACTGATAACGTGGCTATCATGCACTGATCACGTGGCTGATCATGCACTGATCCCATAGCTCTCATGCACTGATCATGTGACTGTGCATGTATTTATCACTTGACTGATCATGTACTGATCATGTGGATATCATACACTGACCACGTGACAGATAATGCAGTGATCACGTGACTGATAATGCACTGATCACGTGCCTATCATGCACTGACCACGTGGTTGATCATACACTGATCTCGTGACTGCACATGCACTGATCACCTGGCTGATCATGGACTGATCACGTGGCAGATCATGCACTGCTCACGTGGCTTATCATACACTGATCACGTGGCTGATCATGCACTAATCACGTTGCTGATCATGAACTGATCACGAGACTGGGCATGCAGTGATCACGTGTCTGAATGGCACTGATCATTTCACTGATCATGTGCTGATCACATGGCAATCATGCACTGATGAAGTGCCTCAGGAGGCAATAATCAAAGAGCTGACCAGGCACGAATCACGCAATCACTAGCCAATAATCTTGGACCTCAGCTGTGACAAATCATGCTGCTCAGCTGGCAATACTCAAGCAGCTGAGCAGGCAGGAATCACATGGCTCAGCTGACAATTGTCAAGCAGATGACCAGGCAGGAATCACGCAGCTCAGCTGGCAAAAATCAAGCACATGAGCAGACAGGTATCACGCAGCTCAGCTGGCAATTATCAAGCAGATGAACAGGCAGGAATCACGCAGCTCAGCTGGCATTTATCAAGCAGATGAGCAGGCAGGAATCACGCAACTCAGCTGGCATTTATCAAGCAGATGAGCAGCCAGGAATGACGCAGCTCAGCTGGCAATTATCAAGCAGATGAGCAGGCAGGAATCACTCAGTTCAGCTGGCAATTATCAAGCAGATGAGCAGGCAGGAATCATGCAGCTCAGCAGGCCCTAATCACGTGATTGAGCACGCACTGTTCACGGGGCTGATCATAAACTGATCACGTGACTGATCATGCACTGAATATGTGGCTGATCATGCACAGATAACCTGGCTGATCATGCACTGATCACATGGCTGCTCATACACTGATAACGTGAAAGATCATGCACTGATCACGTGGCTATCATGCACTGATCACGTGGCTGATCATTCACTGATCACGTGACTGATCGTGCACTGATCTCGTGACTGATCATGCACTGATCACATGGCTGATCATGCACTTATCACGAAGCTGATCATACACTGATAACGTGACTGTGCATGCACTGATCACATAGCTGATCATGCACTGATCACATGGCTGATCATGCACTGATCACTTGGCTGAACATGCACTGATCACGTGGCTGATCATGCACTGATAACCTGGCTCTCATACACTGATCTTGTGCCTGATCATGCACTCTTCACGTGCCTGATCATGCACTGATCATGTGGCTGATAATGCACTGATCACGTGGATGATCATGCACTGATAACCTGGCTATCATACAATGATCTTGTGCCTGATCATGCACTCTTCACGTGCCTGATCATGCACTGATCACATGGCTGATCATGCACTGATCACGTGGATGATCATGCACTGATAACCTGGCTATCATACACTCATCACGTGACTGATCATGCACTCTTCAAGGGCCTGATCATGCATTGATTACGTGGCTGATCATGCAGTGATCACGAAGTGGATCATACACTGATCACGTGACTGTGCATGCACTGATCACGTGGCTGATCATGCACTGATCATGTGGCAGATCATGCAATGATCACGTGGTTAATCATACACTAACCACGTGGCTGATCATGCACTAATCACGTTGCGGATCATGCAATGATCACGTGGCTGGTCATACACTGACCACGTCGCTGATCATCAACTGATCACGTGACTTAGCATGCAGTGATCTCGTGTCTGAATGGTGCTGATCATGTGACTAATCAAGAACTGATCACGTGTCTATAATGCACTGATCACGTGACTGGGCATGCACTGATCATGTGGATGATCATATACTGATCACGTTACTGATCATTCACTGATCACGTGGCTATCATGCACTGATCACGTGACTGCACATGCACTGTTCACGTAATTGTAGGCAAGGATCACATGCCTATCATGCACTGATCACGTGTCTATCATGCACTGAACACGTGGCTGATCATACACTGATCACGTGACTGCCCATGTAAGAAACACGTGACTGCAGATTCACTGATCACATAATTGAAGGCAATGATAACGTGGCTGTCATGCACTGATCACGTGGCTGATCATGCACTGCTCATGTGACTGAGCATGCACTGATCACGTAGATATCATGCAATGATCACTTGTCTATCATGCACTGAACACATGGATGATCACACACTGATCTCGTGACTGCATATGCACTGAGCACGTGGCTGGTCATACAGTGATCACGTGACTGATCATGCACTGATTATTTGGTTGACCATGCTCTGATCCCGTAGCTATCATGCACTGTTCACATGGCTATCATGCACCGATCCCATGGCTGATCATGCACTGATCTCGAGACTGATCATGCTCTGGACACCTGGCTATCATGCACTGATCACCTGGCTGATCATACACTGATCACGTGACTGATCATGCACTGATCACGTGCCTGATCATGGACTTATCACGTGACTCATCATGCACTGATCAAGTGACTGATCATGCACTGATCACTTAGCTATCATGCTCTGATCACTTGACTGCGCATGCACTAATCACGTGGATGATCATGCACTGATCACGTGGCTGATCATGCACTAATCACATAACTGATCATGCACTGATCACGTGGCTATCATGCACTGATCACGTGACTGCACATGCACTGATCCCATGGATGATCATACACTGATCACGTTACTGACCATGGGCTGATCATATGACTCATCATGCCCTGATTCCGTGGCTATCATACACTGATCACTTGACTGATCATGCACAGGTCAGATGGCTATCACGCAGTGATCACGTGGCTGATCATGCACTTATCACTTTGCTATCATGCACTGATCCCTAGACTGCCAATGCACTGATCATGCAACTGATCATGCTCTCATCACGTGGCTATCATGCCCTGATCCCGTGGCTGATCATGCACTGATCAGGTGACTGACCATGAAATAATCACAAGGCTATCATGCACTGATCACTTGGCTATCATTCACTGATCACGTGACCGAGCATACACTGATCCTGTCGCTATCATGCACTGATCACGGGACTCGCATGCACTGATCACGTGGATGATCATACTCTGTTCCCGTGACTGATCATGCACTGATCCCGTGATTGATCATGCACTGATCACGTGGCTATCATGCACTGATCAGTTGGCTATCATTCACTGATCACGTGGCTGATCATGCACTGATCACGTGACTGATCATGCACTGATCAAGTGGCTATCGTGCACGGATCACTTTACTGTGCATGCACTGATCATGTGAATGATCATGCACCGATCACGTGACTGATCATGCACTGATCTCGTGGCTATCATGCACTGATCACGTGGCTGATCATACACTGATAACGTGGCTATCTTGCACTGATCACGTGGCTGATCATGCATTGATCACGTGGCTATCATGCACTGATCACGTGGCTATCATGCACTGATCACGTGGCTGATCAGGCACTGATCACGTGACTGATCATGCACTTATCACTTGGCTATCATGCACTGATCACATGACTGAACATGCACTGATCAAATGACAGCGCATGCACTGATCACGTGGCTATCATGCACTGATCACGTGGCTGATCATACACTGATAACGTGGCTATCTTGCACTGATCACGTGGCTGATCATACACTGATCACGTGACTTATCATGCACTGATCAGGTGGCTATCATTCACTGATCACATTGCTGTCATGCACTGATCACGTGGCTTATCATGCACTGACCAGTTAGCTATCATGCACTGATCACGTGGCTATCATGCACTGTTCACATGGCCGATTATACACTGATCACATGACTGATCATGCCCTGATCAAATGACAGCGCATGCACTGATTTTGTAGCTGATCATACACTGATCACGTGGCTGACCATGCACTGATCACGTGGCTGATCATACACTGATCACGTGGCTGATGATGCACTAATCACGCTGCTGATCATGAACTCATCAAGTATCTGAGCATGCAATGATCAGGTGTCTGAGTGGCACTGATCATGTGACTGATCATGCGCTGATCACTTGGCTATCATGCACTGATGATGTGCCTCAGGAGGCAATAATCAAAGAGCTGAGCAGGCATGAATCACGCAATCAGCAGGCAATAATCATGCACCTCAGCTGTGACGATTCATTCTGCTCAGCTGGCAATTATCAAGCAGATGAGCAGGAAGAAACCACACAGCTCAGCTAGCAATTATGCAGCAGATGAGCAAGCAGGAATAACGCAGCTAAGCTGGCAATTGTCACTCAGCTGAGTAGACAGGAATCACGCAGCTCAGCAGGCCCTGATCACGTGACATCACGAACTGTTCAGGTGGCTGATCATACACTGATCACGTGACTGATCATGCACTGATCCCATGACTGTTCATACACTGATCACATGACTGATCATGCACTGATCAAGTGGCCATCATGCACTGATCACGTGGCTATCATACACTGATTACGTGACATCATGCACTGATCAGGTGGCTATCATGCACTGATCACGTGACTGTGCATGCACTGATCACATAAATGATTATGCACTTATCACGTGACTATCATGCACTGATCACCTGAGTGCCCATGCACTTATCACATAACTGATCATGCACTGATGACGAGGCTATCATGTACTGATCGAGTGACTGTGCATGCTCTAATCACATAACTGATCATGCACTGGTCACGTGACTGCACATGCACTGATCACATGGATGATCAGACACTGATCACGTTACTGACCATGGGCTGATCTTATGACTCATCATGCCCTGATTACGTGGCTAGCATACACTGATCATTTGACTGATCATGCACAGATCAGGTGGCTATCATGCAGTGATCACGTGGCTGATCATGCACTTATCACTTGACTACCATGCACTGATCCCAGGGCTGATCATACACTGATCACGTAACTGAACATGCACTGAACAAGTGGCTATCATGCACTGATCACGTGACAGATCATGCCCTGATCACGTGACTGATCATGCACTGATTACGTGGCTGATCATGCACTTATCACGAAGCTGAGCATACACTGATAACGAGACTGTGCATGAACTGATCACGTGGCTGATCATGCCCTGATAACCTGGCTGTCATACACTGAACACGTGAATGATCATGCACCCTTCACGTGCCTGATCATGCACTGATCTCGTGGCTGATCATGCACTGATCACGAAGCTGATGATACACTGTTCATGTGACTGTGCATGCACTGATCACGTGGCTGATCATGCACTGATCACTTGGCTGATCATACACTGAGCACGTGGCTGATCTTGTACTAATCTCATGGCTGATCATACACTGATCACATGACTGATCATGCAGTGAACACGTGCCTGATCATGGACTTATCCCGTGACTCATCATGCACTGATCTCGTGACTGATCATGCACTGATCACATGGCTGATCATGCACTGATCTCGTGACTGAGCATTCACTGATCACATGGCTGATCATGCACTGATCACGTGGCTGATCATGCACTGATCACGTTGCTGATAATGCACTGATCACGAAGCTGATCATACATTGATCACGTGACTGTGCATGCACTGATCATATGGCTGATAAAGCATTGATCACGTGACTGATAATGCACTTGTCATGTGGTTATCATGCACTGATGACGTGGCTGATCATACACTGATCACGTGACTGATCATGCACTGATCACGTGCCTGATCATGCACTGATCAGGTGACTGAACATGCACTGATCACATAGCTATCATGCATTGGTCACTTGGCTATCATGCACTGAACACGTGGCTGATCATGCACTGATCACGTGACTGCACATGCACTGGTCACGTAATTGTAGGTAATTATCACGTGGCTATCATGCACTGATCACGTGGCTGATCATGCAATGCTCATGTGACTGAGCATGCACTGATCACTTAGCTATCATGCATTGTTCATTTGGCTATCATGCACTGAAGACGTGGCTGATCATACACTGATCATGTGACTGCACTTGTACTGATCACGTGGCTAATCATACAGAGATCAAGTGGCTGATCATGCACTGATTACGTGGCTGATCATGCACAGATCACATAGCTATCATGCACTGATCACATGGCTATCATGCATTGATCCCGTTGCTCATCATGAACTGATCACGTGACTGATCATGCACTAGTCATGTGGTTATCATGCACTGATGACATGGCTGATCATACACTGATCACGTGACTGATCATGCACTGATCACGAAGCTGATCCTACAATGATCATGTGACTGTTCATGCACTGATCACTTGGCTGAACATGCACTGATCACGTGGCTGATCATGCACTGATAACCTGGCTCTCATACACTGATCTTGTGCCTGATCATGCACTCTTCACGTGCCTGATCATGCACTGATCATGTGGCTGATAATGCACTGATCACGTGGATGATCATGCACTGATAACCTGGCTATCATACACTGATCACGTGACTGATCATGCACTCTTCAAGGGCCTGATCATGCATTGATCACGTGGCTGATCATGCAATGATCACGAAGTGGATCATACACTGATCACGTGACTGTGCATGCACTGATCACGTGGCTGATCATGCACTGATCACGTGGCAGATCATGCAATGATCACGTGGTTAATCATACACTAACCACGTGGCTGATCATGCACTATTCACGTTGTGGATCATGCAATGATCACGTGGCTGGTCATACACTGATCACGTCGCTGATCATCAACTGATCACGTGACTTAGCATGCAGTGATCTCGTGTCTGAATGGTGCTGATCATGTGACTAATCAAGAACTGATCACGTGTCTATAATGCACTGATCACGTGACTGGGCATGCACTGATCATGTGGATGATCATATACTGATCACGTTACTGATCAGGTACTGATCACGTGACTGATCATTCACTGATCACGTGGCTATCATGCACTGATCACGTGACTGCACATGCACTGTTCACGTAATTGTAGGCAAGGATCACATGCCTATCATGCACTGATCACGTGTCTATCATGCACTGAACACGTGGCTGATCATACACTGCTCACGTGACGGCCCATGCAAGAAACACGTGACTGCAGATTCACTGATCACGTAATTGAAGGCAATGATAACGTGGCTGTCATGCACTGATCACGTGGCTGATCATGCACTGCTCATGTGAATGAGCATGCACTTATCACGTAGATATCATGCATTGATCACTTGTCTATCAAGCAGTGAACACATGGCTGATCATACACTGATCACGTGACTGCATATGCACTGGTCACGTGGCTGATCATACAGTGATCACGTGGCTGATCATGCACTGATTACATGGCTGATCATGCACTGATCACGTAGCTATCATGTACTGATCACATGGCTATCATGCACTGATCCCATGGCTGATCATGCACTGATCTCGAGACTGATCATGCACTGGTCACGTGGCTATAATTCACTGATCACCTGGCTGATCATACACTGATTACCTGACTGATCATGCACTGATCACGTGCCTGATCATGCACTTATCACGTGACTGATCATGCACTGATCACGTGACTGATCATGCACTGATTACGTGGCTGATCATGCACTGATCACGAAGGTGATCATACACTGATCACGTGACTGTGCATGCACTGATCACATGGCTGATCATGCACTCATCACGTACCTTTTCATGCACTGTTTACGTGGCTATCATGCACTGATCACGTGGCTGATCTAGCATTGATTACATGACTGATTATGCACTGTTTGCGTAGCTGTCATGCACTGATCACATGACTGATCATGCACTGATCACGTTGCGTATCATGCACTTTTTACATGACGGCACATGAATTGATCACGGGGATATTATACACTGATCAAGTGACAGATCATGCATTAATCACGTGACTGATCATGCACTGATCACGTGGCTATCATGCACTGATCACGTGGCTGATCAAATGCTGATCACGTGACTGATCATGCACTGATCACGTCACTTAGCCTGCAGTGATCTAGTGTCTGAATGGTGCTGATCATGTGACTAATGAAGAACTGATCACGTGGCTATAATGCACTGATCACGTTACTGTGCTTGCACTGATAATGTGGATGATCATACACTGATCATTTCACTGATCACGCACTGATCACGTGACTGATCATTCACTGATCACGTGGCTATCATGCACTGATCACGGGACTGCACATGCACTGGTCATGTAATTGTAGGCAATTATCACGTGGCTGATCATGCACTGATCACGTGGCAGATCATGCAATGATCACGTGGTTAATCATACACTAACCATGTGGCTGATCATGCACTAATCACGTTGCGGATCATGCAATGATCACGTGGCTGGTCATACACTGACCACATCGCTGATCATCAACTGATCACGTGACTTAGCATGCAGTGATCTCGTGTCTGAATGGTGCTGATCATGTGACTAATCAAGAACTGATCACGTGTCTATAATGCACTGATCACGTGACTGGGCATGCACTGATCATGTGGATGATCATATACTGATCACGTTACTGATCATTCACTGATCACGTGGCTATCATGCACTGATCACGTGACTGCACATGCACTGTTCACGTAATTGTAGGCAAGGATCACATGCCTATCATGCACTGATCACGTGTCTATCATGCACTGAACACGTGGCTGATCATACACTGATCACGTGACTGCCCATGTAAGAAACACGTGACTGCAGATTCACTGATCACATAATTGAAGGCAATGATAACGTGGCTGTCATGCACTGATCACGTGGCTGATCATGCACTGCTCATGTGACTGAGCATGCACTGATCACGTAGATATCATGCAATGATCACTTGTCTATCATGCACTGAACACATGGATGATCACACACTGATCTCGTGACTGCACATGCACTGAGCACGTGGCTGGTCATACAGTGATCACGTGACTGATCATGCACTGATTATTTGGTTGACCATGCTCTGATCCCGTAGCTATCATGCACTGTTCACATGGCTATCATGCACCGATCCCATGGCTGATCATGCACTGATCTCGAGACTGATCATGCTCTGGACACCTGGCTATCATGCACTGATCACCTGGCTGATCATACACTGATCACGTGACTGATCATGCACTGATCACGTGCCTGATCATGGACTTATCACGTGACTCATCATGCACTGATCAAGTGACTGATCATGCACTGATCACTTAGCTATCATGCTCTGATCACTTGACTGCGCATGCACTAATCACGTGGATGATCATGCACTGATCACGTGGCTGATCATGCACTAATCACATAACTGATCATGCACTGATCACGTGGCTATCATGCACTGATCACGTGACTGCACATGCACTGATCCCATGGATGATCATACACTGATCACGTTACTGACCATGGGCTGATCATATGACTCATCATGCCCTGATTCCGTGGCTATCATACACTGATCACTTGACTGATCATGCACAGGTCAGATGGCTATCACGCAGTGATCACGTGGCTGATCATGCACTTATCACTTTGCTATCATGCACTGATCCCTAGACTGCCAATGCACTGATCATGCAACTGATCATGCTCTCATCACGTGGCTATCATGCCCTGATCCCGTGGCTGATCATGCACTGATCAGGTGACTGATCATGAAATAATCACAAGGCTATCATGCACTGATCACTTGGCTATCATTCACTGATCACGTGACCGAGCATACACTGATCCTGTCGCTATCATGCACTGATCACGGGACTCGCATGCACTGATCACGTGGATGATCATACTCTGTTCCCGTGACTGATCATGCACTGATCCCGTGATTGATCATGCACTGATCACGTGGCTATCATGCACTGATCAGTTGGCTATCATTCACTGATCACGTGGCTGATCATGCACTGATCACGTGACTGATCATGCACTGATCAAGTGGCTATCGTGCACGGATCACTTTACTGTGCATGCACTGATCATGTGAATGATCATGCACCGATCACGTGACTGATCATGCACTGATCTCGTGGCTATCATGCACTGATCACGTGGCTGATCATACACTGATAACGTGGCTATCTTGCACTGATCACGTGGCTGATCATGCATTGATCACGTGGCTATCATGCACTGATCACGTGGCTATCATGCACTGATCACGTGGCTGATCAGGCACTGATCACGTGACTGATCATGCACTTATCACTTGGCTATCATGCACTGATCACATGACTGAACATGCACTGATCAAATGACAGCGCATGCACTGATCACGTGGCTATCATGCACTGATCACGTGGCTGATCATACACTGATAACGTGGCTATCTTGCACTGATCACGTGGCTGATCATACACTGATCACGTGACTTATCATGCACTGATCAGGTGGCTATCATTCACTGATCACATTGCTGTCATGCACTGATCACGTGGCTTATCATGCACTGACCAGTTAGCTATCATGCACTGATCACGTGGCTATCATGCACTGTTCACATGGCCGATTATACACTGATCACATGACTGATCATGCCCTGATCAAATGACAGCGCATGCACTGATT
Source organism: Bos grunniens (assembly GCF_055505025.1). NCBI lineage: Eukaryota > Metazoa > Chordata > Mammalia > Artiodactyla > Bovidae > Bos > Bos grunniens. The sequence continues at coordinate 389,983 of NC_141176.1, read as the reverse complement.
TTGTAGCTGATCATACACTGATCACGTGGCTGACCATGCACTGATCACGTGGCTGATCATACACTGATCACGTGGCTGATGATGCACTAATCACGCTGCTGATCATGAACTCATCAAGTATCTGAGCATGCAATGATCAGGTGTCTGAGTGGCACTGATCATGTGACTGATCATGCGCTGATCACTTGGCTATCATGCACTGATGATGTGCCTCAGGAGGCAATAATCAAAGAGCTGAGCAGGCATGAATCACGCAATCAGCAGGCAATAATCATGCACCTCAGCTGTGACGATTCATTCTGCTCAGCTGGCAATTATCAAGCAGATGAGCAGGAAGAAACCACACAGCTCAGCTAGCAATTATGCAGCAGATGAGCAAGCAGGAATAACGCAGCTAAGCTGGCAATTGTCACTCAGCTGAGTAGACAGGAATCACGCAGCTCAGCAGGCCCTGATCACGTGACATCACGAACTGTTCAGGTGGCTGATCATACACTGATCACGTGACTGATCATGCACTGATCCCATGACTGTTCATACACTGATCACATGACTGATCATGCACTGATCAAGTGGCCATCATGCACTGATCACGTGGCTATCATACACTGATTACGTGACATCATGCACTGATCAGGTGGCTATCATGCACTGATCACGTGACTGTGCATGCACTGATCACATAAATGATTATGCACTTATCACGTGACTATCATGCACTGATCACCTGAGTGCCCATGCACTTATCACATAACTGATCATGCACTGATGACGAGGCTATCATGTACTGATCGAGTGACTGTGCATGCTCTAATCACATAACTGATCATGCACTGGTCACGTGACTGCACATGCACTGATCACATGGATGATCAGACACTGATCACGTTACTGACCATGGGCTGATCTTATGACTCATCATGCCCTGATTACGTGGCTAGCATACACTGATCATTTGACTGATCATGCACAGATCAGGTGGCTATCATGCAGTGATCACGTGGCTGATCATGCACTTATCACTTGACTACCATGCACTGATCCCAGGGCTGATCATACACTGATCACGTAACTGAACATGCACTGAACAAGTGGCTATCATGCACTGATCACGTGACAGATCATGCCCTGATCACGTGACTGATCATGCACTGATTACGTGGCTGATCATGCACTTATCACGAAGCTGAGCATACACTGATAACGAGACTGTGCATGAACTGATCACGTGGCTGATCATGCCCTGATAACCTGGCTGTCATACACTGAACACGTGAATGATCATGCACCCTTCACGTGCCTGATCATGCACTGATCTCGTGGCTGATCATGCACTGATCACGAAGCTGATGATACACTGTTCATGTGACTGTGCATGCACTGATCACGTGGCTGATCATGCACTGATCACTTGGCTGATCATACACTGAGCACGTGGCTGATCTTGTACTAATCTCATGGCTGATCATACACTGATCACATGACTGATCATGCAGTGAACACGTGCCTGATCATGGACTTATCCCGTGACTCATCATGCACTGATTTCGTGACTGATCATGCACTGATAACATGGCTGATCATGCACTGATCTCGTGACTGAGCATTCACTGATCACATGGCTGATCATGCACTGATCACGTGGCTGATCATGCACTGATCACGTTGCTGATAATGCACTGATCACGAAGCTGATCATACATTGATCACGTGACTGTGCATGCACTGATCATATGGCTGATAAAGCATTGATCACGTGACTGATAATGCACTTGTCATGTGGTTATCATGCACTGATGACGTGGCTGATCATACACTGATCACGTGACTGATCATGCACTGATCACGTGCCTGATCATGCACTGATCAGGTGACTGAACATGCACTGATCACATAGCTATCATGCATTGGTCACTTGGCTATCATGCACTGAACACGTGGCTGATCATGCACTGATCACGTGACTGCACATGCACTGGTCACGTAATTGTAGGTAATTATCACGTGGCTATCATGCACTGATCACGTGGCTGATCATGCAATGCTCATGTGACTGAGCATGCACTGATCACTTAGCTATCATGCATTGTTCATTTGGCTATCATGCACTGAAGACGTGGCTGATCATACACTGATCACGTGACTGCACTTGTACTGATCACGTGGCTAATCATACAGAGATCAAGTGGCTGATCATGCACTGATTACGTGGCTGATCATGCACAGATCACATAGCTATCATGCACTGATCACATGGCTATCATGCATTGATCCCGTTGCTCATCATGAACTGATCACGTGACTGATCATGCACTAGTCATGTGGTTATCATGCACTGATGACATGGCTGATCATACACTGATCACGTGACTGATCATGCACTGATCACGAAGCTGATCCTACAATGATCATGTGACTGTTCATGCACTGATCACTTGGCTGAACATGCACTGATCACGTGGCTGATCATGCACTGATAACCTGGCTCTCATACACTGATCTTGTGCCTGATCATGCACTCTTCACGTGCCTGATCATGCACTGATCATGTGGCTGATAATGCACTGATCACGTGGATGATCATGCACTGATAACCTGGCTATCATACACTGATCACGTGACTGATCATGCACTCTTCAAGGGCCTGATCATGCATTGATCACGTGGCTGATCATGCAATGATCACGAAGTGGATCATACACTGATCACGTGACTGTGCATGCACTGATCACGTGGCTGATCATGCACTGATCACGTGGCAGATCATGCAATGATCACGTGGTTAATCATACACTAACCACGTGGCTGATCATGCACTATTCACGTTGTGGATCATGCAATGATCACGTGGCTGGTCATACACTGATCACGTCGCTGATCATGAACTGATCACGTGACTTAGCATGCAGTGATCTCGTGTCTGAATGGTGCTGATCATGTGACTAATCAAGAACTGATCACGTGTCTATAATGCACTGATCACGTGACTGGGCATGCACTGATCATGTGGATGATCATATACTGATCACGTTACTGATCAGGTACTGATCACGTGACTGATCATTCACTGATCACGTGGCTATCATGCACTGATCACGTGACTGCACATGCACTGTTCACGTAATTGTAGGCAAGGATCACATGCCTATCATGCACTGATCACGTGTCTATCATGCACTGAACACGTGGCTGATCATACACTGCTCACGTGACGGCCCATGCAAGAAACACGTGACTGCAGATTCACTGATCACGTAATTGAAGGCAATGATAACGTGGCTGTCATGCACTGATCACGTGGCTGATCATGCACTGCTCATGTGAATGAGCATGCACTTATCACGTAGATATCATGCATTGATCACTTGTCTATCAAGCAGTGAACACATGGCTGATCATACACTGATCACGTGACTGCATATGCACTGGTCACGTGGCTGATCATACAGTGATCACGTGGCTGATCATGCACTGATTACATGGCTGATCATGCACTGATCACGTAGCTATCATGTACTGATCACATGGCTATCATGCACTGATCCCATGGCTGATCATGCACTGATCTCGAGACTGATCATGCACTGGTCACGTGGCTATAATTCACTGATCACCTGGCTGATCATACACTGATTACCTGACTGATCATGCACTGATCACGTGCCTGATCATGCACTTATCACGTGACTGATCATGCACTGATCACGTGACTGATCATGCACTGATTACGTGGCTGATCATGCACTGATCACGAAGGTGATCATACACTGATCACGTGACTGTGCATGCACTGATCACATGGCTGATCATGCACTCATCACGTACCTTTTCATGCACTGTTTACGTGGCTATCATGCACTGATCACGTGGCTGATCTAGCATTGATTACATGACTGATTATGCACTGTTTGCGTAGCTGTCATGCACTGATCACATGACTGATCATGCACTGATCACGTTGCGTATCATGCACTTTTTACATGACGGCACATGAATTGATCACGGGGATATTATACACTGATCAAGTGACAGATCATGCATTAATCACGTGACTGATCATGCACTGATCACGTGGCTATCATGCACTGATCACGTGGCTGATCAAATGCTGATCACGTGACTGATCATGCACTGATCACGTCACTTAGCCTGCAGTGATCTAGTGTCTGAATGGTGCTGATCATGTGACTAATGAAGAACTGATCACGTGGCTATAATGCACTGATCACGTTACTGTGCTTGCACTGATAATGTGGATGATCATACACTGATCATTTCACTGATCACGCACTGATCACGTGACTGATCATTCACTGATCACGTGGCTATCATGCACTGATCACGGGACTGCACATGCACTGGTCATGTAATTGTAGGCAATTATCACGTGGCTATCATGAACTGATCACGTGGCTGATCATGCAATGCTCATGTGACTGAGCATGCACTGATCACTTAGCTATCATGCATTGGTCATTTGGCTATCATGCACTGAAGACGTGGCTGATCATACACTGATCACGTGACTGCACTTGCACTGATCACGTGGCTAATCATACAGAGATCAAGTGGCTGATCATGCACTGATTACGTGGCTGATCATGCACAGATCACGTAGCTATCATGCACTGATCACATGGCTATCATGCATTGATCCCGTTGCTCATCATGAACTGATCACGTGACTGATCATGCACTAGTCATGTGGTTATCATGCACTGATGACATGGCTGATCATACACTGATCACGTGACTGATCATGCACTGATCACGTGCCTGATCTTGCACTGATCAGGTGACTGATCTTGTACTGATCACGTGCCTGATCATGCACTGATCACGTGGCTGATCATGCACTGATCACGAAGCTGATCATACAGTGATCATGTGACTGTTCATGCACTGATCACTTGGCTGAACATGCACTGATCACGTGGCTGATCATGCACTGATAACCTGGCTCTCATACACTGATCTTGTGCCTGATCATGCACTCTTCACGTGCCTGATCATGCACTGATCATGTGGCTGATAATGCACTGATCACGTGGATGATCATGCACTGATAACCTGGCTATCATACAATGATCTTGTGCCTGATCATGCACTCTTCACGTGCCTGATCATGCACTGATCACATGGCTGATCATGCACTGATCACGTGGATGATCATGCACTGATAACCTGGCTATCATACACTCATCACGTGACTGATCATGCACTCTTCAAGGGCCTGATCATGCATTGATTACGTGGCTGATCATGCAGTGATCACGAAGTGGATCATACACTGATCACGTGACTGTGCATGCACTGATCACGTGGCTGATCATGCACTGATCACGTGGCAGATCATGCAATGATCACGTGGTTAATCATACACTAACCATGTGGCTGATCATGCACTAATCACGTTGCGGATCATGCAATGATCACGTGGCTGGTCATACACTGACCACATCGCTGATCATCAACTGATCACGTGACTTAGCATGCAGTGATCTCGTGTCTGAATGGTGCTGATCATGTGACTAATCAAGAACTGATCACGTGTCTATAATGCACTGATCACGTGACTGGGCATGCACTGATCATGTGGATGATCATATACTGATCACGTTACTGATCATTCACTGATCACGTGGCTATCATGCACTGATCACGTGACTGCACATGCACTGTTCACGTAATTGTAGGCAAGGATCACATGCCTATCATGCACTGATCACGTGTCTATCATGCACTGAACACGTGGCTGATCATACACTGATCACGTGACTGCCCATGTAAGAAACACGTGACTGCAGATTCACTGATCACATAATTGAAGGCAATGATAACGTGGCTGTCATGCACTGATCACGTGGCTGATCATGCACTGCTCATGTGACTGAGCATGCACTGATCACGTAGATATCATGCAATGATCACTTGTCTATCATGCACTGAACACATGGATGATCACACACTGATCTCGTGACTGCACATGCACTGAGCACGTGGCTGGTCATACAGTGATCACGTGACTGATCATGCACTGATTATTTGGTTGACCATGCTCTGATCCCGTAGCTATCATGCACTGTTCACATGGCTATCATGCACCGATCCCATGGCTGATCATGCACTGATCTCGAGACTGATCATGCTCTGGACACCTGGCTATCATGCACTGATCACCTGGCTGATCATACACTGATCACGTGACTGATCATGCACTGATCACGTGCCTGATCATGGACTTATCACGTGACTCATCATGCACTGATCAAGTGACTGATCATGCACTGATCACTTAGCTATCATGCTCTGATCACTTGACTGCGCATGCACTAATCACGTGGATGATCATGCACTGATCACGTGGCTGATCATGCACTAATCACATAACTGATCATGCACTGATCACGTGGCTATCATGCACTGATCACGTGACTGCACATGCACTGATCCCATGGATGATCATACACTGATCACGTTACTGACCATGGGCTGATCATATGACTCATCATGCCCTGATTCCGTGGCTATCATACACTGATCACTTGACTGATCATGCACAGGTCAGATGGCTATCACGCAGTGATCACGTGGCTGATCATGCACTTATCACTTTGCTATCATGCACTGATCCCTAGACTGCCAATGCACTGATCATGCAACTGATCATGCTCTCATCACGTGGCTATCATGCCCTGATCCCGTGGCTGATCATGCACTGATCAGGTGACTGATCATGAAATAATCACAAGGCTATCATGCACTGATCACTTGGCTATCATTCACTGATCACGTGACCGAGCATACACTGATCCTGTCGCTATCATGCACTGATCACGGGACTCGCATGCACTGATCACGTGGATGATCATACTCTGTTCCCGTGACTGATCATGCACTGATCCCGTGATTGATCATGCACTGATCACGTGGCTATCATGCACTGATCAGTTGGCTATCATTCACTGATCACGTGGCTGATCATGCACTGATCACGTGACTGATCATGCACTGATCAAGTGGCTATCGTGCACGGATCACTTTACTGTGCATGCACTGATCATGTGAATGATCATGCACCGATCACGTGACTGATCATGCACTGATCTCGTGGCTATCATGCACTGATCACGTGGCTGATCATACACTGATAACGTGGCTATCTTGCACTGATCACGTGGCTGATCATGCATTGATCACGTGGCTATCATGCACTGATCACGTGGCTATCATGCACTGATCACGTGGCTGATCAGGCACTGATCACGTGACTGATCATGCACTTATCACTTGGCTATCATGCACTGATCACATGACTGAACATGCACTGATCAAATGACAGCGCATGCACTGATCACGTGGCTATCATGCACTGATCACGTGGCTGATCATACACTGATAACGTGGCTATCTTGCACTGATCACGTGGCTGATCATACACTGATCACGTGACTTATCATGCACTGATCAGGTGGCTATCATTCACTGATCACATTGCTGTCATGCACTGATCACGTGGCTTATCATGCACTGACCAGTTAGCTATCATGCACTGATCACGTGGCTATCATGCACTGTTCACATGGCCGATTATACACTGATCACATGACTGATCATGCCCTGATCAAATGACAGCGCATGCACTGATTTTGTAGCTGATCATACACTGATCACGTGGCTGACCATGCACTGATCACGTGGCTGATCATACACTGATCACGTGGCTGATGATGCACTAATCACGCTGCTGATCATGAACTCATCAAGTATCTGAGCATGCAATGATCAGGTGTCTGAGTGGCACTGATCATGTGACTGATCATGCGCTGTTCACTTGGCTATCATGCACTGATGATGTGCCTCAGGAGGCAATAATCAAAGAGCTGAGCAGGCATGAATCACGCAATCAGCAGGCAATAATCATGCACCTCAGCTGTGACGATTCATTCTGCTCAGCTGGCAATTATCAAGCAGATGAGCAGGAAGAAACCACACAGCTCAGCTAGCAATTATGCAGCAGATGAGCAAGCAGGAATAACGCAGCTAAGCTGGCAATTGTCACTCAGCTGAGTAGACAGGAATCACGCAGCTCAGCAGGCCCTGATCACGTGACATCACGAACTGTTCAGGTGGCTGATCATACACTGATCACGTGACTGATCATGCACTGATCCCATGACTGTTCATACACTGATCACATGACTGATCATGCACTGATCAAGTGGCCATCATGCACTGATCACGTGGCTATCATACACTGATTACGTGACATCATGCACTGATCAGGTGGCTATCATGCACTGATCACGTGACTGTGCATGCACTGATCACATAAATGATTATGCACTTATCACGTGACTATCATGCACTGATCACCTGAGTGCCCATGCACTTATCACATAACTGATCATGCACTGATGACGAGGCTATCATGTACTGATCGAGTGACTGTGCATGCTCTAATCACATAACTGATCATGCACTGGTCACGTGACTGCACATGCACTGATCACATGGATGATCAGACACTGATCACGTTACTGACCATGGGCTGATCTTATGACTCATCATGCCCTGATTACGTGGCTAGCATACACTGATCATTTGACTGATCATGCACAGATCAGGTGGCTATCATGCAGTGATCACGTGGCTGATCATGCACTTATCACTTGACTACCATGCACTGATCCCAGGGCTGATCATACACTGATCACGTAACTGAACATGCACTGAACAAGTGGCTATCATGCACTGATCACGTGACAGATCATGCCCTGATCACGTGACTGATCATGCACTGATTACGTGGCTGATCATGCACTTATCACGAAGCTGAGCATACACTGATAACGAGACTGTGCATGAACTGATCACGTGGCTGATCATGCCCTGATAACCTGGCTGTCATACACTGAACACGTGAATGATCATGCACCCTTCACGTGCCTGATCATGCACTGATCTCGTGGCTGATCATGCACTGATCACGAAGCTGATGATACACTGTTCATGTGACTGTGCATGCACTGATCACGTGGCTGATCATGCACTGATCACTTGGCTGATCATACACTGAGCACGTGGCTGATCTTGTACTAATCTCATGGCTGATCATACACTGATCACATGACTGATCATGCAGTGAACACGTGCCTGATCATGGACTTATCCCGTGACTCATCATGCACTGATCTCGTGACTGATCATGCACTGATCACATGGCTGATCATGCACTGATCTCGTGACTGAGCATTCACTGATCACATGGCTGATCATGCACTGATCACGTGGCTGATCATGCACTGATCACGTTGCTGATAATGCACTGATCACGAAGCTGATCATACATTGATCACGTGACTGTGCATGCACTGATCATATGGCTGATAAAGCATTGATCACGTGACTGATAATGCACTTGTCATGTGGTTATCATGCACTGATGACGTGGCTGATCATACACTGATCACGTGACTGATCATGCACTGATCACGTGCCTGATCATGCACTGATCAGGTGACTGAACATGCACTGATCACATAGCTATCATGCATTGGTCACTTGGCTATCATGCACTGAACACGTGGCTGATCATGCACTGATCACGTGACTGCACATGCACTGGTCACGTAATTGTAGGTAATTATCACGTGGCTATCATGCACTGATCACGTGGCTGATCATGCAATGCTCATGTGACTGAGCATGCACTGATCACTTAGCTATCATGCATTGTTCATTTGGCTATCATGCACTGAAGACGTGGCTGATCATACACTGATCACGTGACTGCACTTGTACTGATCACGTGGCTAATCATACAGAGATCAAGTGGCTGATCATGCACTGATTACGTGGCTGATCATGCACAGATCACATAGCTATCATGCACTGATCACATGGCTATCATGCATTGATCCCGTTGCTCATCATGAACTGATCACGTGACTGATCATGCACTAGTCATGTGGTTATCATGCACTGATGACATGGCTGATCATACACTGATCACGTGACTGATCATGCACTGATCACGAAGCTGATCCTACAATGATCATGTGACTGTTCATGCACTGATCACTTGGCTGAACATGCACTGATCACGTGGCTGATCATGCACTGATAACCTGGCTCTCATACACTGATCTTGTGCCTGATCATGCACTCTTCACGTGCCTGATCATGCACTGATCATGTGGCTGATAATGCACTGATCACGTGGATGATCATGCACTGATAACCTGGCTATCATACACTGATCACGTGACTGATCATGCACTCTTCAAGGGCCTGATCATGCATTGATCACGTGGCTGATCATGCAATGATCACGAAGTGGATCATACACTGATCACGTGACTGTGCATGCACTGATCACGTGGCTGATCATGCACTGATCACGTGGCAGATCATGCAATGATCACGTGGTTAATCATACACTAACCACGTGGCTGATCATGCACTATTCACGTTGTGGATCATGCAATGATCACGTGGCTGGTCATACACTGATCACGTCGCTGATCATGAACTGATCACGTGACTTAGCATGCAGTGATCTCGTGTCTGAATGGTGCTGATCATGTGACTAATCAAGAACTGATCACGTGTCTATAATGCACTGATCACGTGACTGGGCATGCACTGATCATGTGGATGATCATATACTGATCACGTTACTGATCAGGTACTGATCACGTGACTGATCATTCACTGATCACGTGGCTATCATGCACTGATCACGTGACTGCACATGCACTGTTCACGTAATTGTAGGCAAGGATCACATGCCTATCATGCACTGATCACGTGTCTATCATGCACTGAACACGTGGCTGATCATACACTGCTCACGTGACGGCCCATGCAAGAAACACGTGACTGCAGATTCACTGATCACGTAATTGAAGGCAATGATAACGTGGCTGTCATGCACTGATCACGTGGCTGATCATGCACTGCTCATGTGAATGAGCATGCACTTATCACGTAGATATCATGCATTGATCACTTGTCTATCAAGCAGTGAACACATGGCTGATCATACACTGATCACGTGACTGCATATGCACTGGTCACGTGGCTGATCATACAGTGATCACGTGGCTGATCATGCACTGATTACATGGCTGATCATGCACTGATCACGTAGCTATCATGTACTGATCACATGGCTATCATGCACTGATCCCATGGCTGATCATGCACTGATCTCGAGACTGATCATGCACTGGTCACGTGGCTATAATTCACTGATCACCTGGCTGATCATACACTGATTACCTGACTGATCATGCACTGATCACGTGCCTGATCATGCACTTATCACGTGACTGATCATGCACTGATCACGTGACTGATCATGCACTGATTACGTGGCTGATCATGCACTGATCACGAAGGTGATCATACACTGATCACGTGACTGTGCATGCACTGATCACATGGCTGATCATGCACTCATCACGTACCTTTTCATGCACTGTTTACGTGGCTATCATGCACTGATCACGTGGCTGATCTAGCATTGATTACATGACTGATTATGCACTGTTTGCGTAGCTGTCATGCACTGATCACATGACTGATCATGCACTGATCACGTTGCGTATCATGCACTTTTTACATGACGGCACATGAATTGATCACGGGGATATTATACACTGATCAAGTGACAGATCATGCATTAATCACGTGACTGATCATGCACTGATCACGTGGCTATCATGCACTGATCACGTGGCTGATCAAATGCTGATCACGTGACTGATCATGCACTGATCACGTCACTTAGCCTGCAGTGATCTAGTGTCTGAATGGTGCTGATCATGTGACTAATGAAGAACTGATCACGTGGCTATAATGCACTGATCACGTTACTGTGCTTGCACTGATAATGTGGATGATCATACACTGATCATTTCACTGATCACGCACTGATCACGTGACTGATCATTCACTGATCACGTGGCTATCATGCACTGATCACGGGACTGCACATGCACTGGTCATGTAATTGTAGGCAATTATCACGTGGCTATCATGAACTGATCACGTGGCTGATCATGCAATGCTCATGTGACTGAGCATGCACTGATCACTTAGCTATCATGCATTGGTCATTTGGCTATCATGCACTGAAGACGTGGCTGATCATACACTGATCACGTGACTGCACTTGCACTGATCACGTGGCTAATCATACAGAGATCAAGTGGCTGATCATGCACTGATTACGTGGCTGATCATGCACAGATCACGTAGCTATCATGCACTGATCACATGGCTATCATGCATTGATCCCGTTGCTCATCATGAACTGATCACGTGACTGATCATGCACTAGTCATGTGGTTATCATGCACTGATGACATGGCTGATCATACACTGATCACGTGACTGATCATGCACTGATCACGTGCCTGATCTTGCACTGATCAGGTGACTGATCTTGTACTGATCACGTGCCTGATCATGCACTGATCACGTGGCTGATCATGCACTGATCACGAAGCTGATCATACAGTGATCATGTGACTGTTCATGCACTGATCACTTGGCTGAACATGCACTGATCACGTGGCTGATCATGCACTGATAACCTGGCTCTCATACACTGATCTTGTGCCTGATCATGCACTCTTCACGTGCCTGATCATGCACTGATCATGTGGCTGATAATGCACTGATCACGTGGATGATCATGCACTGATAACCTGGCTATCATACAATGATCTTGTGCCTGATCATGCACTCTTCACGTGCCTGATCATGCACTGATCACATGGCTGATCATGCACTGATCACGTGGATGATCATGCACTGATAACCTGGCTATCATACACTCATCACGTGACTGATCATGCACTCTTCAAGGGCCTGATCATGCATTGATTACGTGGCTGATCATGCAGTGATCACGAAGTGGATCATACACTGATCACGTGACTGTGCATGCACTGATCACGTGGCTGATCATGCACTGATCACGTGGCAGATCATGCAATGATCACGTGGTTAATCATACACTAACCATGTGGCTGATCATGCACTAATCACGTTGCGGATCATGCAATGATCACGTGGCTGGTCATACACTGACCACATCGCTGATCATCAACTGATCACGTGACTTAGCATGCAGTGATCTCGTGTCTGAATGGTGCTGATCATGTGACTAATCAAGAACTGATCACGTGTCTATAATGCACTGATCACGTGACTGGGCATGCACTGATCATGTGGATGATCATATACTGATCACGTTACTGATCATTCACTGATCACGTGGCTATCATGCACTGATCACGTGACTGCACATGCACTGTTCACGTAATTGTAGGCAAGGATCACATGCCTATCATGCACTGATCACGTGTCTATCATGCACTGAACACGTGGCTGATCATACACTGATCACGTGACTGCCCATGTAAGAAACACGTGACTGCAGATTCACTGATCACATAATTGAAGGCAATGATAACGTGGCTGTCATGCACTGATCACGTGGCTGATCATGCACTGCTCATGTGACTGAGCATGCACTGATCACGTAGATATCATGCAATGATCACTTGTCTATCATGCACTGAACACATGGATGATCACACACTGATCTCGTGACTGCACATGCACTGAGCACGTGGCTGGTCATACAGTGATCACGTGACTGATCATGCACTGATTATTTGGTTGACCATGCTCTGATCCCGTAGCTATCATGCACTGTTCACATGGCTATCATGCACCGATCCCATGGCTGATCATGCACTGATCTCGAGACTGATCATGCTCTGGACACCTGGCTATCATGCACTGATCACCTGGCTGATCATACACTGATCACGTGACTGATCATGCACTGATCACGTGCCTGATCATGGACTTATCACGTGACTCATCATGCACTGATCAAGTGACTGATCATGCACTGATCACTTAGCTATCATGCTCTGATCACTTGACTGCGCATGCACTAATCACGTGGATGATCATGCACTGATCACGTGGCTGATCATGCACTAATCACATAACTGATCATGCACTGATCACGTGGCTATCATGCACTGATCACGTGACTGCACATGCACTGATCCCATGGATGATCATACACTGATCACGTTACTGACCATGGGCTGATCATATGACTCATCATGCCCTGATTCCGTGGCTATCATACACTGATCACTTGACTGATCATGCACAGGTCAGATGGCTATCACGCAGTGATCACGTGGCTGATCATGCACTTATCACTTTGCTATCATGCACTGATCCCTAGACTGCCAATGCACTGATCATGCAACTGATCATGCTCTCATCACGTGGCTATCATGCCCTGATCCCGTGGCTGATCATGCACTGATCAGGTGACTGATCATGAAATAATCACAAGGCTATCATGCACTGATCACTTGGCTATCATTCACTGATCACGTGACCGAGCATACACTGATCCTGTCGCTATCATGCACTGATCACGGGACTCGCATGCACTGATCACGTGGATGATCATACTCTGTTCCCGTGACTGATCATGCACTGATCCCGTGATTGATCATGCACTGATCACGTGGCTATCATGCACTGATCAGTTGGCTATCATTCACTGATCACGTGGCTGATCATGCACTGATCACGTGACTGATCATGCACTGATCAAGTGGCTATCGTGCACGGATCACTTTACTGTGCATGCACTGATCATGTGAATGATCATGCACCGATCACGTGACTGATCATGCACTGATCTCGTGGCTATCATGCACTGATCACGTGGCTGATCATACACTGATAACGTGGCTATCTTGCACTGATCACGTGGCTGATCATGCATTGATCACGTGGCTATCATGCACTGATCACGTGGCTATCATGCACTGATCACGTGGCTGATCAGGCACTGATCACGTGACTGATCATGCACTTATCACTTGGCTATCATGCACTGATCACATGACTGAACATGCACTGATCAAATGACAGCGCATGCACTGATCACGTGGCTATCATGCACTGATCACGTGGCTGATCATACACTGATAACGTGGCTATCTTGCACTGATCACGTGGCTGATCATACACTGATCACGTGACTTATCATGCACTGATCAGGTGGCTATCATTCACTGATCACATTGCTGTCATGCACTGATCACGTGGCTTATCATGCACTGACCAGTTAGCTATCATGCACTGATCACGTGGCTATCATGCACTGTTCACATGGCCGATTATACACTGATCACATGACTGATCATGCCCTGATCAAATGACAGCGCATGCACTGATTTTGTAGCTGATCATACACTGATCACGTGGCTGACCATGCACTGATCACGTGGCTGATCATACACTGATCACGTGGCTGATGATGCACTAATCACGCTGCTGATCATGAACTCATCAAGTATCTGAGCATGCAATGATCAGGTGTCTGAGTGGCACTGATCATGTGACTGATCATGCGCTGTTCACTTGGCTATCATGCACTGATGATGTGCCTCAGGAGGCAATAATCAAAGAGCTGAGCAGGCATGAATCACGCAATCAGCAGGCAATAATCATGCACCTCAGCTGTGACGATTCATTCTGCTCAGCTGGCAATTATCAAGCAGATGAGCAGGAAGAAACCACACAGCTCAGCTAGCAATTATGCAGCAGATGAGCAAGCAGGAATAACGCAGCTAAGCTGGCAATTGTCACTCAGCTGAGTAGACAGGAATCACGCAGCTCAGCAGGCCCTGATCACGTGACATCACGAACTGTTCAGGTGGCTGATCATACACTGATCACGTGACTGATCATGCACTGATCCCATGACTGTTCATACACTGATCACATGACTGATCATGCACTGATCAAGTGGCCATCATGCACTGATCACGTGGCTATCATACACTGATTACGTGACATCATGCACTGATCAGGTGGCTATCATGCACTGATCACGTGACTGTGCATGCACTGATCACATAAATGATTATGCACTTATCACGTGACTATCATGCACTGATCACCTGAGTGCCCATGCACTTATCACATAACTGATCATGCACTGATGACGAGGCTATCATGTACTGATCGAGTGACTGTGCATGCTCTAATCACATAACTGATCATGCACTGGTCACGTGACTGCACATGCACTGATCACATGGATGATCAGACACTGATCACGTTACTGACCATGGGCTGATCTTATGACTCATCATGCCCTGATTACGTGGCTAGCATACACTGATCATTTGACTGATCATGCACAGATCAGGTGGCTATCATGCAGTGATCACGTGGCTGATCATGCACTTATCACTTGACTACCATGCACTGATCCCAGGGCTGATCATACACTGATCACGTAACTGAACATGCACTGAACAAGTGGCTATCATGCACTGATCACGTGACAGATCATGCCCTGATCACGTGACTGATCATGCACTGATTACGTGGCTGATCATGCACTTATCACGAAGCTGAGCATACACTGATAACGAGACTGTGCATGAACTGATCACGTGGCTGATCATGCCCTGATAACCTGGCTGTCATACACTGAACACGTGAATGATCATGCACCCTTCACGTGCCTGATCATGCACTGATCTCGTGGCTGATCATGCACTGATCACGAAGCTGATGATACACTGTTCATGTGACTGTGCATGCACTGATCACGTGGCTGATCATGCACTGATCACTTGGCTGATCATACACTGAGCACGTGGCTGATCTTGTACTAATCTCATGGCTGATCATACACTGATCACATGACTGATCATGCAGTGAACACGTGCCTGATCATGGACTTATCCCGTGACTCATCATGCACTGATCTCGTGACTGATCATGCACTGATCACATGGCTGATCATGCACTGATCTCGTGACTGAGCATTCACTGATCACATGGCTGATCATGCACTGATCACGTGGCTGATCATGCACTGATCACGTTGCTGATAATGCACTGATCACGAAGCTGATCATACATTGATCACGTGACTGTGCATGCACTGATCATATGGCTGATAAAGCATTGATCACGTGACTGATAATGCACTTGTCATGTGGTTATCATGCACTGATGACGTGGCTGATCATACACTGATCACGTGACTGATCATGCACTGATCACGTGCCTGATCATGCACTGATCAGGTGACTGAACATGCACTGATCACATAGCTATCATGCATTGGTCACTTGGCTATCATGCACTGAACACGTGGCTGATCATGCACTGATCACGTGACTGCACATGCACTGGTCACGTAATTGTAGGTAATTATCACGTGGCTATCATGCACTGATCACGTGGCTGATCATGCAATGCTCATGTGACTGAGCATGCACTGATCACTTAGCTATCATGCATTGTTCATTTGGCTATCATGCACTGAAGACGTGGCTGATCATACACTGATCACGTGACTGCACTTGTACTGATCACGTGGCTAATCATACAGAGATCAAGTGGCTGACATGCACTGATTACGTGGCTGATCATGCACAGATCACATAGCTATCATGCACTGATCACATGGCTATCATGCATTGATCCCGTTGCTCATCATGAACTGATCACGTGACTGATCATGCACTAGTCATGTGGTTATCATGCACTGATGACATGGCTGATCATACACTGATCACGTGACTGATCATGCACTGATCACGAAGCTGATCATACAATGATCATGTGACTGTTCATGCACTGATCACTTGGCTGAACATGCACTGATTACGTGGCTGATCATGCACTGATAACCTGGCTCTCATACACTGATCTTGTGCCTGATCATGCACTCTTCACGTGCCTGATCATGCACTGATCATGTGGCTGATAATGCACTGATCACGTGGATGATCATGCACTGATAACCTGGCTATCATACACTGATCACGTGACTGATCATGCACTCTTCAAGGGCCTGATCATGCATTGATCACGTGGCTGATCATGCAATGATCACGAAGTGGATCATACACTGATCACGTGACTGTGCATGCACTGATCACGTGGCTGATCATGCACTGATCACGTGGCAGATCATGCAATGATCACGTGGTTAATCATACACTAACCACGTGGCTGATCATGCACTATTCACGTTGTGGATCATGCAATGATCACGTGGCTGGTCATACACTGATCACGTCGCTGATCATGAACTGATCACGTGACTTAGCATGCAGTGATCTCGTGTCTGAATGGTGCTGATCATGTGACTAATCAAGAACTGATCACGTGTCTATAATGCACTGATCACGTGACTGGGCATGCACTGATCATGTGGATGATCATATACTGATCACGTTACTGATCAGGTACTGATCACGTGACTGATCATTCACTGATCACGTGGCTATCATGCACTGATCACGTGACTGCACATGCACTGTTCACGTAATTGTAGGCAAGGATCACATGCCTATCATGCACTGATCACGTGTCTATCATGCACTGAACACGTGGCTGATCATACACTGCTCACGTGACGGCCCATGCAAGAAACACGTGACTGCAGATTCACTGATCACGTAATTGAAGGCAATGATAACGTGGCTGTCATGCACTGATCACGTGGCTGATCATGCACTGCTCATGTGAATGAGCATGCACTTATCACGTAGATATCATGCATTGATCACTTGTCTATCAAGCAGTGAACACATGGCTGATCATACACTGATCACGTGACTGCATATGCACTGGTCACGTGGCTGATCATACAGTGATCACGTGGCTGATCATGCACTGATTACATGGCTGATCATGCACTGATCACGTAGCTATCATGTACTGATCACATGGCTATCATGCACTGATCCCATGGCTGATCATGCACTGATCTCGAGACTGATCATGCACTGGTCACGTGGCTATAATTCACTGATCACCTGGCTGATCATACACTGATTACCTGACTGATCATGCACTGATCACGTGCCTGATCATGCACTTATCACGTGACTGATCATGCACTGATCACGTGACTGATCATGCACTGATTACGTGGCTGATCATGCACTGATCACGAAGGTGATCATACACTGATCACGTGACTGTGCATGCACTGATCACATGGCTGATCATGCACTCATCACGTACCTTTTCATGCACTGTTTACGTGGCTATCATGCACTGATCACGTGGCTGATCTAGCATTGATTACATGACTGATTATGCACTGTTTGCGTAGCTGTCATGCACTGATCACATGACTGATCATGCACTGATCACGTTGCGTATCATGCACTTTTTACATGACGGCACATGAATTGATCACGGGGATACTATACACTGATCAAGTGACAGATCATGCATTAATCACGTGACTGATCATGCACTGATCACGTGGCTATCATGCACTGATCACGTGGCTGATCAAATGCTGATCACGTGACTGATCATGCACTGATCACGTGCCTGATCATGCACTGATCACGTCACTTAGCCTGCAGTGATCTAGTGTCTGAATGGTGCTGATCATGTGACTAATGAAGAACTGATCACGTGGCTATAATGCACTGATCACGTTACTGTGCTTGCACTGATAATGTGGATGATCATACACTGATCATTTCACTGATCACGCACTGATCACGTGACTGATCATTCACTGATCACGTGGCTATCATGCACTGATCACGGGACTGCACATGCACTGGTCATGTAATTGTAGGCAATTATCACGTGGCTATCATGAACTGATCACGTGGCTGATCATGCAATGCTCATGTGACTGAGCATGCACTGATCACTTAGCTATCATGCATTGGTCATTTGGCTATCATGCACTGAAGACGTGGCTGATCATACACTGATCACGTGACTGCACTTGCACTGATCACGTGGCTAATCATACAGAGATCAAGTGGCTGATCATGCACTGATTACGTGGCTGATCATGCACAGATCACGTAGCTATCATGCACTGATCACATGGCTATCATGCATTGATCCCGTTGCTCATCATGAACTGATCACGTGACTGATCATGCACTAGTCATGTGGTTATCATGCACTGATGACATGGCTGATCATACACTGATCACGTGACTGATCATGCACTGATCACGTGCCTGATCTTGCACTGATCAGGTGACTGATCTTGTACTGATCACGTGCCTGATCATGCACTGATCACGTGGCTGATCATGCACTGATCACGAAGCTGATCATACAGTGATCATGTGACTGTTCATGCACTGATCACTTGGCTGAACATGCACTGATCACGTGGCTGATCATGCACTGATAACCTGGCTCTCATACACTGATCTTGTGCCTGATCATGCACTCTTCACGTGCCTGATCATGCACTGATCATGTGGCTGATAATGCACTGATCACGTGGATGATCATGCACTGATAACCTGGCTATCATACAATGATCTTGTGCCTGATCATGCACTCTTCACGTGCCTGATCATGCACTGATCACATGGCTGATCATGCACTGATCACGTGGATGATCATGCACTGATAACCTGGCTATCATACACTGATCACGTGACTGATCATGCACTCTTCAAGGGCCTGATCATGCATTGATTACGTGGCTGATCATGCAGTGATCACGAAGTGGATCATACACTGATCACGTGACTGTGCATGCACTGATCACGTGGCTGATCATGCACTGATCACGTGGCAGATCATGCAATGATCACGTGGTTAATCATACACTAACCATGTGGCTGATCATGCACTAATCACGTTGCGGATCATGCAATGATCACGTGGCTGGTCATACACTGACCACGTCGCTGATCATCAACTGATCACGTGACTTAGCATGCAGTGATCTCGTGTCTGAATGGTGCTGATCATGTGACTAATCAAGAACTGATCACGTGTCTATAATGCACTGATCACGTGACTGGGCATGCACTGATCATGTGGATGATCATATACTGATCACGTTACTGATCAGGTACTGATCACGTGACTGATCATTCACTGATCACGTGGCTATCATGCACTGATCACGTGACTGCACATGCACTGTTCACGTAATTGTAGGCAAGGATCACATGCCTATCATGCACTGATCACGTGTCTATCATGCACTGAACACGTGGCTGATCATACACTGCTCACGTGACGGCCCATGCAAGAAACACGTGACTGCAGATTCACTGATCACGTAATTGAAGGCAATGATAACGTGGCTGTCATGCACTGATCACGTGGCTGATCATGCACTGCTCATGTGAATGAGCATGCACTTATCACGTAGATATCATGCATTGATCACTTGTCTATCAAGCAGTGAACACATGGCTGATCATACACTGATCACGTGACTGCATATGCACTGGTCACGTGGCTGATCATACAGTGATCACGTGGCTGATCATGCACTGATTACATGGCTGATCATGCACTGATCACGTAGCTATCATGTACTGATCACATGGCTATCATGCACTGATCCCATGGCTGATCATGCACTGATCTCGAGACTGATCATGCACTGGTCACGTGGCTATAATTCACTGATCACCTGGCTGATCATACACTGATTACCTGACTGATCATGCACTGATCACGTGCCTGATCATGCACTTATCACGTGACTGATCATGCACTGATCACGTGACTGATCATGCACTGATTACGTGGCTGATCATGCACTGATCACGAAGGTGATCATACACTGATCACGTGACTGTGCATGCACTGATCACATGGCTGATCATGCACTCATCACGTACCTTTTCATGCACTGTTTACGTGGCTATCATGCACTGATCACGTGGCTGATCTAGCATTGATTACATGACTGATTATGCACTGTTTGCGTAGCTGTCATGCACTGATCACATGACTGATCATGCACTGATCACGTTGCGTATCATGCACTTTTTACATGACGGCACATGAATTGATCACGGGGATACTATACACTGATCAAGTGACAGATCATGCATTAATCACGTGACTGATCATGCACTGATCACGTGGCTATCATGCACTGATCACGTGGCTGATCAAATGCTGATCACGTGACTGATCATGCACTGATCACGTGCCTGATCATGCACTGATCACGTCACTTAGCCTGCAGTGATCTAGTGTCTGAATGGTGCTGATCATGTGACTAATGAAGAACTGATCACGTGGCTATAATGCACTGATCACGTTACTGTGCTTGCACTGATAATGTGGATGATCATACACTGATCATTTCACTGATCACGCACTGATCACGTGACTGATCATTCACTGATCACGTGGCTATCATGCACTGATCACGGGACTGCACATGCACTGGTCATGTAATTGTAGGCAATTATCACGTGGCTATCATGAACTGATCACGTGGCTGATCATGCAATGCTCATGTGACTGAGCATGCACTGATCACTTAGCTATCATGCATTGGTCATTTGGCTATCATGCACTGAAGACGTGGCTGATCATACACTGATCACGTGACTGCACTTGCACTGATCACGTGGCTAATCATACAGAGATCAAGTGGCTGATCATGCACTGATTACGTGGCTGATCATGCACAGATCACGTAGCTATCATGCACTGATCACATGGCTATCATGCATTGATCCCGTTGCTCATCATGAACTGATCACGTGACTGATCATGCACTAGTCATGTGGTTATCATGCACTGATGACATGGCTGATCATACACTGATCACGTGACTGATCATGCACTGATCACGTGCCTGATCTTGCACTGATCAGGTGACTGATCTTGTACTGATCACGTGCCTGATCATGCACTGATCACGTGGCTGATCATGCACTGATCACGAAGCTGATCATACAGTGATCATGTGACTGTTCATGCACTGATCACTTGGCTGAACATGCACTGATCACGTGGCTGATCATGCACTGATAACCTGGCTCTCATACACTGATCTTGTGCCTGATCATGCACTCTTCACGTGCCTGATCATGCACTGATCATGTGGCTGATAATGCACTGATCACGTGGATGATCATGCACTGATAACCTGGCTATCATACAATGATCTTGTGCCTGATCATGCACTCTTCACGTGCCTGATCATGCACTGATCACATGGCTGATCATGCACTGATCACGTGGATGATCATGCACTGATAACCTGGCTATCATACACTGATCACGTGACTGATCATGCACTCTTCAAGGGCCTGATCATGCATTGATTACGTGGCTGATCATGCAGTGATCACGAAGTGGATCATACACTGATCACGTGACTGTGCATGCACTGATCACGTGGCTGATCATGCACTGATCACGTGGCAGATCATGCAATGATCACGTGGCTGGTCATACACTGACCACGTCGCTGATCATCAACTGATCACGTGACTTAGCATGCAGTGATCTCGTGTCTGAATGGTGCTGATCATGTGACTAATCAAGAACTGATCACGTGTCTATAATGCACTGATCACGTGACTGGGCATGCACTGATCATGTGGATGATCATATACTGATCACGTTACTGATCAGGTACTGATCACGTGACTGATCATTCACTGATCACGTGGCTATCATGCACTGATCACGTGACTGCACATGCACTGTTCACGTAATTGTAGGCAAGGATCACATGCCTATCATGCACTGATCACGTGTCTATCATGCACTGAACACGTGGCTGATCATACACTGCTCACGTGACGGCCCATGCAAGAAACACGTGACTGCAGATTCACTGATCACGTAATTGAAGGCAATGATAACGTGGCTGTCATGCACTGATCACGTGGCTGATCATGCACTGCTCATGTGAATGAGCATGCACTTATCACGTAGATATCATGCATTGATCACTTGTCTATCAAGCAGTGAACACATGGCTGATCATACACTGATCACGTGACTGCATATGCACTGGTCACGTGGCTGATCATACAGTGATCACGTGGCTGATCATGCACTGATTACATGGCTGATCATGCACTGATCACGTAGCTATCATGTACTGATCACATGGCTATCATGCACTGATCCCATGGCTGATCATGCACTGATCTCGAGACTGATCATGCACTGGTCACGTGGCTATAATTCACTGATCACCTGGCTGATCATACACTGATTACCTGACTGATCATGCACTGATCACGTGCCTGATCATGCACTTATCACGTGACTGATCATGCACTGATCACGTGACTGATCATGCACTGATCACGTGGCTGATCATGCACTGATCACGAAGGTGATCATACACTGATCACGTGACTGTGCATGCACTGATCACATGGCTGATCATGCACTCATCACGTACCTTTTCATGCACTGTTTACGTGGCTATCATGCACTGATCACGTGGCTGATCTAGCATTGATTACATGACTGATTATGCACTGTTTGCGTAGCTGTCATGCACTGATCACATGACTGATCATGCACTGATCACGTTGCGTATCATGCACTTTTTACATGACGGCACATGAATTGATCACGGGGATACTATACACTGATCAAGTGACAGATCATGCATTAATCACGTGACTGATCATGCACTGATCACGTGGCTATCATGCACTGATCACGTGGCTGATCAAATGCTGATCACGTGACTGATCATGCACTGATCACGTGCTTGATCATGCACTGATCACGTCACTTAGCCTGCAGTGATCTAGTGTCTGAATGGTGCTGATCATGTGACTAATGAAGAACTGATCACGTGGCTATAATGCACTGATCACGTTACTGTGCTTGCACTGATAATGTGGATGATCATACACTGATCATTTCACTGATCACGCACTGATCACGTGACTGATCATTCACTGATCACGTGGCTATCATGCACTGATCACGGGACTGCACATGCACTGGTCATGTAATTGTAGGCAATTATCACGTGGCTATCATGAACTGATCACGTGGCTGATCATGCAATGCTCATGTGACTGAGCATGCACTGATCACTTAGCTATCATGCATTGGTCATTTGGCTATCATGCACTGAAGACGTGGCTGATCATACACTGATCACGTGACTGCACTTGCACTGATCACGTGGCTAATCATACAGAGATCAAGTGGCTGATCATGCACTGATTACGTGGCTGATCATGCACAGATCACGTAGCTATCATGCACTGATCACATGGCTATCATGCATTGATCCCGTTGCTCATCATGAACTGATCACGTGACTGATCATGCACTAGTCATGTGGTTATCATGCACTGATGACATGGCTGATCATACACTGATCACGTGACTGATCATGCACTGATCACGTGCCTGATCTTGCACTGATCAGGTGACTGATCTTGTACTGATCACGTGCCTGATCATGCACTGATCACGTGGCTGATCATGCACTGATCACGAAGCTGATCATACAGTGATCATGTGACTGTTCATGCACTGATCACTTGGCTGAACATGCACTGATCACGTGGCTGATCATGCACTGATAACCTGGCTCTCATACACTGATCTTGTGCCTGATCATGCACTCTTCACGTGCCTGATCATGCACTGATCATGTGGCTGATAATGCACTGATCACGTGGATGATCATGCACTGATAACCTGGCTATCATACAATGATCTTGTGCCTGATCATGCACTCTTCACGTGCCTGATCATGCACTGATCACATGGCTGATCATGCACTGATCACGTGGATGATCATGCACTGATAACCTGGCTATCATACACTGATCACGTGACTGATCATGCACTCTTCAAGGGCCTGATCATGCATTGATTACGTGGCTGATCATGCAGTGATCACGAAGTGGATCATACACTGATCACGTGACTGTGCATGCACTGATCACGTGGCTGATCATGCACTGATCACGTGGCAGATCATGCAATGATCACGTGGTTAATCATACACTAACCATGTGGCTGATCATGCACTAATCACGTTGCGGATCATGCAATGATCACGTGGCTGGTCATACACTGACCACGTCGCTGATCATCAACTGATCACGTGACTTAGCATGCAGTGATCTCGTGTCTGAATGGTGCTGATCATGTGACTAATCAAGAACTGATCACGTGTCTATAATGCACTGATCACGTGACTGGGCATGCACTGATCATGTGGATGATCATATACTGATCACGTTACTGATCATTCACTGATCACGTGGCTATCATGCACTGATCACGTGACTGCACATGCACTGTTCACGTAATTGTAGGCAAGGATCACATGCCTATCATGCACTGATCACGTGTCTATCATGCACTGAACACGTGGCTGATCATACACTGATCACGTGACTGCCCATGTAAGAAACACGTGACTGCAGATTCACTGATCACATAATTGAAGGCAATGATAACGTGGCTGTCATGCACTGATCACGTGGCTGATCATGCCCTGCTCATGTGACTGAGCATGCACTGATCACGTAGATATCATGCAATGATCACTTGTCTATCATGCACTGAACACATGGATGATCACACACTGATCTCGTGACTGCACATGCACTGAGCACGTGGCTGGTCATACAGTGATCACGTGACTGATCATGCACTGATTATTTGGTTGACCATGCTCTGATCCCGTAGCTATCATGCACTGTTCACATGGCTATCATGCACCGATCCCATGGCTGATCATGCACTGATCTCGAGACTGATCATGCTCTGGACACCTGGCTATCATGCACTGATCACCTGGCTGATCATACACTGATCACGTGACTGATCATGCACTGATCACGTGCCTGATCATGGACTTATCACGTGACTCATCATGCACTGATCAAGTGACTGATCATGCACTGATCACTTAGCTATCATGCTCTGATCACTTGACTGCGCATGCACTAATCACGTGGATGATCATGCACTGATCACGTGGCTGATCATGCACTAATCACATAACTGATCATGCACTGATCACGTGGCTATCATGCACTGATCACGTGACTGCACATGCACTGATCCCATGGATGATCATACACTGATCACGTTACTGACCATGGGCTGATCATATGACTCATCATGCCCTGATTCCGTGGCTATCATACACTGATCACTTGACTGATCATGCACAGGTCAGATGGCTATCACGCAGTGATCACGTGGCTGATCATGCACTTATCACTTTGCTATCATGCACTGATCCCTAGACTGCCAATGCACTGATCATGCAACTGATCATGCTCTCATCACGTGGCTATCATGCCCTGATCCCGTGGCTGATCATGCACTGATCAGGTGACTGATCATGAATTAATCACAAGGCTATCATGCACTGATCACTTGGCTATCATTCACTGATCACGTGACCGAGAATACACTGATCCTGTCGCTTTCATGCACTGATCACGGGACTCGCATGCACTGATCACGTGGATGATCATACTCTGTTCACGTAACTGATCATGCACTGATCCCGTGATTGATCATGCACTGATCACGTGGCTATCATGCACTGATCAGTTGGCTATCATTCACTGATCACGTGGCTGATCATGCACTGATCACGTGACTGATCATGCACTGATCACGTGGCTATCGTGCACGGATCACTTTACTGTGCATGCACTGATCATGTGAATGATCATGCACCGATCACGTGACTGATCATGCACTGATCTCGTGGCTATCATGCACTGATCACGTGGCTGATCATACACTGATAACGTGGCTATCTTGCACTGATCACGTGGCTGATCATGCATTGATCACGTGGCTATCATGCACTGATCACGTGGCTATCATGCACTGATCACGTGGCTGATCAGGCACTGATCACGTGACTGATCATGCACTTATCACTTGGCTATCATGCACTGATCACATGACTGAACATGCACTGATCAAATGACAGCGCATGCACTGATCACGTGGCTATCATGCACTGATCACGTGGCTGATCATACACTGATAACGTGGCTATCTTGCACTGATCACGTGGCTGATCATACACTGATCACGTGACTTATCATGCACTGATCAGGTGGCTATCATTCACTGATCACATTGCTGTCATGCACTGATCACGTGGCTTATCATGCACTGACCAGTTAGCTATCATGCACTGATCACGTGGCTATCATGCACTGATCACATGGCCGATTATACACTGATCACATGACTGATCATGCCCTGATCAAATGACAGCGCATGCACTGATGTTGTAGCTGATCATACACTGATCACGTGGCTGACCATGCACTGATCACGTGGCTGATCATACACTGATCACGTGGCTGATGATGCACTAATCACGCTGCTGATCATGAACTCATCAAGTATCTGAGCATGCAATGATCAGGTGTCTGAGTGGCACTGATCATGTGACTGATCATGCGCTGATCACTTGGCTATCATGCACTGATGATGTGCCTCAGGAGGCAATAATCAAAGAGCTGAGCAGGCATGAATCACGCAATCAGCAGGCAATAATCATGCACCGCAGCTGTGACGATTCATTCTGCTCAGCTGGCAATTATCAAGCAGATGAGCAGGAAGAAACCACACAGCTCAGCTAGCAATTATGCAGCAGATGAGCAAGCAGGAATAACGCAGCTAAGCTGGCAATTGTCACTCAGCTGAGTAGACAGGAATCACGCAGCTCAGCAGGCCCTGATCACGTGACATCACGAACTGTTCAGGTGGCTGATCATACACTGATCACGTGACTGATCATGCACTGATCCCATGACTGTTCATACACTGATCACATGACTGATCATGCACTGATCAAGTGGCCATCATGCACTGATCACGTGGCTATCATACACTGATTACGTGACATCATGCACTGATCAGGTGGCTATCATGCACTGATCACGTGACTGTGCATGCACTGATCACATAAATGATTATGCACTTATTACGTGACTATCATGCACTGATCACCTGAGTGCCCATGCACTTATCACATAACTGATCATGCACTGATGACGAGGCTATCATGTACTGATCGAGTGACTGTGCATGCTCTAATCACATAACTGATCATGCACTGGTCACGTGACTGCACATGCACTGATCACATGGATGATCAGACACTGATCACGTTACTGACCATGGGCTGATCTTATGACTCATCATGCCCTGATTACGTGGCTAGCATACACTGATCATTTGACTGATCATGCACAGATCAGGTGGCTATCATGCAGTGATCACGTGGCTGATCATGCACTTATCACTTGACTACCATGCACTGATCCCAGGGCTGATCATACACTGATCACGTAACTGAACATGCACTGAACAAGTGGCTATCATGCACTGATCACGTGACAGATCATGCCCTGATCACGTGACTGATCATGCACTGATTACGTGGCTGATCATGCACTTATCACGAAGCTGAGCATACACTGATAACGAGACTGTGCATGAACTGATCACGTGGCTGATCATGCCCTGATAACCTGGCTGTCATACACTGAACACGTGAATGATCATGCACCCTTCACGTGCCTGATCATGCACTGATCTCGTGGCTGATCATGCACTGATCACGAAGCTGATGATACACTGTTCATGTGACTGTGCATGCACTGATCACGTGGCTGATCATGCACTGATCACTTGGCTGATCATACACTGAGCACGTGGCTGATCTTGTACTAATCTCATGGCTGATCATACACTGATCACATGACTGATCATGCAGTGAACACGTGCCTGATCATGGACTTATCCCGTGACTCATCATGCACTGATCTCGTGACTGATCATGCACTGATAACATGGCTGATCATGCACTGATCTCGTGACTGAGCATTCACTGATCACATGGCTGATCATGCACTGATCACGTGGCTGATCATGCACTGATCACGTTGCTGATAATGCACTGATCACGAAGCTGATCATACATTGATCACGTGACTGTGCATGCACTGATCATATGGCTGATAAAGCATTGATCACGTGACTGATAATGCACTTGTCATGTGGTTATCATGCACTGATGACGTGGCTGATCATACACTGATCACGTGACTGATCATGCACTGATCACGTGCCTGGTCATGCACTGATCAGGTGACTGAACATGCACTGATCACATAGCTATCATGCATTGGTCACTTGGCTATCATGCACTGAACACGTGGCTGATCATGCACTGATCACGTGACTGCACATGCACTGGTCACGTAATTGTAGGTAATTATCACGTGGCTATCATGCACTGATCACGTGGCTGATCATGCAATGCTCATGTGACTGAGCATGCACTGATCACTTAGCTATCATGCATTGTTCATTTGGCTATCATGCACTGAAGACGTGGCTGATCATACACTGATCACGTGACTGCACTTGTACTGATCACGTGGCTAATCATACAGAGATCAAGTGGCTGATCATGCACTGATTACGTGGCTGATCATGCACAGATCACATAGCTATCATGCACTGATCACATGGCTATCATGCATTGATCCCGTTGCTCATCATGAACTGATCACGTGACTGATCATGCACTAGTCATGTGGTTATCATGCACTGATGACATGGCTGATCATACACTGATCACGTGACTGATCATGCACTGATCACGAAGCTGATCATACAATGATCATGTGACTGTTCATGCACTGATCACTTGGCTGAACATGCACTGATCACGTGGCTGATCATGCACTGATAACCTGGCTCTCATACACTGATCTTGTGCCTGATCATGCACTCTTCACGTGCCTGATCATGCACTGATCATGTGGCTGATAATGCACTGATCACGTGGATAATCATGCACTGATAACCTGGCTATCATACACTGATCACGTGACTGATCATGCACTCTTCAAGGGCCTGATCATGCATTGATCACGTGGCTGATCATGCAATGATCACGAAGTGGATCATACACTGATCACGTGACTGTGCATGCACTGATCACGTGGCTGATCATGCACTGTTCACGTGGCAGAACATGCAATGATCACGTGGTTAATCATACACTAACCACGTGGCTGATCATGCACTATTCACGTTGTGGATCATGCAATGATCACGTGGCTGGTCATACACTGATCACGTTGCTGATCATGAACTGATCACGTGACTTAGCATGCAGTGATCTCGTGTCTGAATGGTGCTGATCATGTGACTAATCAAGAACTGATCACGTGTCTATAATGCACTGATCACGTGACTGGGCATGCACTGATCATGTGGATGATCATATACTGATCACGTTACTGATCAGGTACTGATCACGTGACTGATCATTCACTGATCACGTGGCTATCATGCACTGATCACGTGACTGCACATGCACTGTTCACGTAATTGTAGGCAAGGATCACATGACTATCATGCACTGATCACGTGTCTATCATGCACTGAACACGTGGCTGATCATACACTGCTCACGTGACGGCCCATGCAAGAAACACGTGACTGCAGATTCACTGATCACGTAATTGAAGGCAATGATAACGTGGCTGTCATGCACTGATCACGTGGCTGATCATGCACTGCTCATGTGAATGAGCATGCACTTATCACGTAGATATCATGCATTGATCACTTGTCTATCAAGCAGTGAACACATGGCTGATCATACACTGATCACGTGACTGCATATGCACTGGTCACGTGGCTGATCATACAGTGATCACGTGGCTGATCATGCACTGATTACATGGCTGATCATGCACTGATCACGTAGCTATCATGTACTGATCACATGGCTATCATGCACTGATCCCATGGCTGATCATGCACTGATCTCGAGACTGATCATGCACTGGTCACGTGGCTATAATTCACTGATCACCTGGCTGATCATACACTGATTACCTGACTGATCATGCACTGATCACGTGCCTGATCATGCACTTATCACGTGACTGATCATGCACTGATCACGTGACTGATCATGCACTGATTACGTGGCTGATCATGCACTGATCACGAAGGTGATCATACACTGATCACGTGACTGTGCATGCACTGATCACATGGCTGATCATGCACTCATCACGTACCTGTTCATGCACTGTTTACGTGGCTATCATGCACTGATCACGTGGCTGATCTAGCATTGATTACATGACTGATTATGCACTGTTTGCGTAGCTGTCATGCACTGATCACATGACTGATCATGCACTGATCACGTTGCGTATCATGCACTTTTTACATGACAGCGCATGAATTGATCACGGGGATATTATACACTGATCAAGTGACAGATCATGCATTAATCACGTGACTGATCATGCACTGATCACGTGGCTACCATGCACTGATCACGTGGCTGATCAAATGCTGATCACGTGACTGATCATGCACTGATCACGTGCCTGATCATGCACTGATCACGTCACTTAGCCTGCAGTGATCTAGTGTCTGAATGGTGCTGATCATGTGACTAATGAAGAACTGATCACGTGGCTATAATGCACTGATCACGTTACTGTGCTTGCACTGATAATGTGGATGATCATACACTGATCATTTCACTGATCACGCACTGATCACGTGACTGATCATTCACTGATCACGTGGCTATCATGCACTGATCACGGGACTGCACATGCACTGGTCATGTAATTGTAGGCAATTATCACGTGGCTATCATGAACTGATCACGTGGCTGATCATGCAATGCTCATGTGACTGAGCATGCACTGATCACTTAGCTATCATGCATTGGTCATTTGGCTATCATGCACTGAAGACGTGGCTGATCATACACTGATCACGTGACTGCACTTGCACTGATCACGTGGCTAATCATACAGAGATCAAGTGGCTGATCATGCACTGATTACGTGGCTGATCATGCACAGATCACGTAGCTATCATGCACTGATCACATGGCTATCATGCATTGATCCCGTTGCTCATCATGAACTGATCACGTGACTGATCATGCACTAGTCATGTGGTTATAATGCACTGATGACATGGCTGATCATACACTGATCACGTGACTGATCATGCACTGATCACGTGCCTGATCTTGCACTGATCAGGTGACTGATCTTGTACTGATCACGTGCCTGATCATGCACTGATCACGTGGCTGATCATGCACTGATCACGAAGCTGATCATACAGTGATCATGTGACTGTTCATGCACTGATCACTTGGCTGAACATGCACTGATCACGTGGCTGATCATGCACTGATAACCTGGCTCTCATACACTGATCTTGTGCCTGATCATGCACTCTTCACGTGCCTGATCATGCACTGATCATGTGGCTGATAATGCACTGATCATGTGGATGATCATGCACTGATAACCTGGCTATCATACAATGATCTTGTGCCTGATCATGCACTCTTCACGTGCCTGATCATGCACTGATCACATGGCTGATCATGCACTGATCACGTGGATGATCATGCACTGATAACCTGGCTATCATACACTGATCACGTGACTGATCATGCACTCTTCAAGGGCCTGATCATGCATTGATTACGTGGCTGATCATGCAGTGATCACGAAGTGGATCATACACTGATCACGTGACTGTGCATGCACTGATCACGTGGCTGATCATGCACTGATCACGTGGCAGATCATGCAATGATCACGTGGTTAATCATACACTAACCACGTGGCTGATCATGCACTAATCACGTTGCGGATCATGCAATGATCACGTGGCTGGTCATACACTGACCACGTCGCTGATCATCAACTGATCACGTGACTTAGCATGCAGTGATCTCGTGTCTGAATGGTGCTGATCATGTGACTAATCAAGAACTGATCACGTGTCTATAATGCACTGATCACGTGACTGGGCATGCACTGATCATGTGGATGATCATATACTGATCACGTTACTGATCATTCACTGATCACGTGGCTATCATGCACTGATCACGTGACTGCACATGCACTGTTCACGTAATTGTAGGCAAGGATCACATGCCTATCATGCACTGATCACGTGTCTATCATGCACTGAACACGTGGCTGATCATACACTGATCACGTGACTGCCCATGTAAGAAACACGTGACTGCAGATTCACTGATCACATAATTGAAGGCAATGATAACGTGGCTGTCATGCACTGATCACGTGGCTGATCATGCACTGCTCATGTGACTGAGCATGCACTGATCATGTAGATATCATGCAATGATCACTTGTCTATCATGCACTGAACACATGGATGATCACACACTGATCTCGTGACTGCACATGCACTGAGCACGTGGCTGGTCATACAGTGATCACGTAACTGATCATGCACTGATTATTTGGTTGACCATGCTCTGATCCCGTAGCTATCATGCACTGTTCACATGGCTATCATGCACCGATCCCATGGCTGATCATGCACTGATCTCGAGACTGATCATGCTCTGGACACCTGGCTATCATGCACTGATCACCTGGCTGATCATACACTGATCACGTGACTGATCATGCACTGATCACGTGCCTGATCATGGACTTATCACGTGACTCATCATGCACTGATCAAGTGACTGATCATGCACTGATCACTTAGCTATCATGCTCTGATCACTTGACTGCGCATGCACTAATCACGTGGATGATCATGCACTGATCACGTGGCTGATCATGCACTAATCACATAACTGATCATGCACTGATCACGTGGCTATCATGCACTGATCACGTGACTGCACATGCACTGATCCCATGGATGATCATACACTGATCACGTTACTGACCATGGGCTGATCATATGACTCATCATGCCCTGATTCCGTGGCTATCATACACTGATCACTTGACTGATCATGCACAGGTCAGATGGCTATCACGCAGTGATCACGTGGCTGATCATGCACTTATCACTTTGCTATCATGCACTGATCCCTAGACTGCCAATGCACTGATCATGCAACTGATCATGCTTTCATCACGTGGCTATCATGCCCTGATCCCGTGGCTGATCATGCACTGATCAGGTGACTGATCATGAATTAATCACAAGGCTATCATGCACTGATCACTTGGCTATCATTCACTGATCACGTGACCGAGAATACACTGATCCTGTCGCTATCATGCACTGATCACGGGACTCGCATGCACTGATCACGTGGATGATCATACTCTGTTCACGTGACTGATCATGCACTGATCCCGTGATTGATCATGCACTGATCACGTGGCTATCATGCACTGATCAGTTGGCTATCATTCACTGATCACGTGGCTGATCATGCACTGATCACGTGACTGATCATGCACTGATCACGTGGCTATCGTGCACGGATCACTTTACTGTGCATGCACTGATCATGTGAATGATCATGCACCGATCACGTGACTGATCATGCACTGATCTCGTGGCTATCATGCACTGATCACGTGGCTGATCATACACTGATAACGTGGCTATCTTGCACTGATCACGTGGCTGATCATGCATTGATCACGTGGCTATCATGCACTGATCACGTGGCTATCATGCACTGATCCCGTGGCTGATCAGGCACTGATCACGTGACTGATCATGCACTTATCACTTGGCTATCATGCACTGATCACATGACTGAACATGCACTGATCAAATGACAGCGCATGCACTGATCACGTGGCTATCATGCACTGATCACGTGGCTGATCATACACTGATAACGTGGCTATCTTGCACTGATCACGTGGCTGATCATACACTGATCACGTGACTTATCATGCACTGATCAGGTGGCTATCATTCACTGATCACATTGCTGTCATGCACTGAACACGTGGCTTATCATGCACTGACCAGTTAGCTATCATGCACTGATCACGTGGCTATCATGCACTGATCACATGGCCGATTATACACTGATCACATGACTGATCATGCCCTGATCAAATGACAGCGCATGCACTGATGTCGTAGCTGATCATACACTGATCACGTGGCTGACCATGCACTGATCACGTGGCTGATCATACACTGATCACGTGGCTGATGATGCACTAATCACGCTGCTGATCATGAACTCATCAAGTATCTGAGCATGCAATGATCAGGTGTCTGAGTGGCACTGATCATGTGACTGATCATGCGCTGATCACTTGGCTATCATGCACTGATGATGTGCCTCAGGAGGCAATAATCAAAGAGCTGAGCAGGCATGAATCACGCAATCAGCAGGCAATAATCATGCACCTCAGCTGTGACGATTCATTCTGCTCAGCTGGCAATTATCAAGCAGATGAGCAGGAAGAAACCACACAGCTCAGCTAGCAATTATGCAGCAGATGAGCAAGCAGGAATAACGCAGCTAAGCTGGCAATTGTCACTCAGCTGAGTAGACAGGAATCACGCAGCT
This sequence comes from Bos grunniens, assembly GCF_055505025.1. Taxonomy (NCBI): domain Eukaryota; kingdom Metazoa; phylum Chordata; class Mammalia; order Artiodactyla; family Bovidae; genus Bos; species Bos grunniens. The sequence goes on along the minus strand of NC_141176.1, from coordinate 353,745 downwards.
CAGCAGGCCCTGATCACGTGACATCACGAACTGTTCAGGTGGCTGATCATACACTGATCACGTGACTGATCATGCACTGATCCCATGACTGTTCATACACTGATCACATGACTGATCATGCACTGATCAAGTGGCCATCATGCACTGATCACGTGGCTATCATACACTGATTACGTGACATCATGCACTGATCAGGTGGCTATCATGCACTGATCACGTGACTGTGCATGCACTGATCACATAAATGATTATGCACTTATCACGTGACTATCATGCACTGATCACCTGAGTGCCCATGCACTTATCACATAACTGATCATGCACTGATGACGAGGCTATCATGTACTGATCGAGTGACTGTGCATGCTCTAATCACATAACTGATCATGCACTGGTCACGTGACTGCACATGCACTGATCACATGGATGATCAGACACTGATCACGTTACTGACCATGGGCTGATCTTATGACTCATCATGCCCTGATTACGTGGCTAGCATACACTGATCATTTGACTGATCATGCACAGATCAGGTGGCTATCATGCAGTGATCACGTGGCTGATCATGCACTTATCACTTGACTACCATGCACTGATCCCAGGGCTGATCATACACTGATCACGTAACTGAACATGCACTGAACAAGTGGCTATCATGCACTGATCACGTGACAGATCATGCCCTGATCACGTGACTGATCATGCACTGATTACGTGGCTGATCATGCACTTATCACGAAGCTGAGCATACACTGATAACGAGACTGTGCATGAACTGATCACATGGCTGATTATGCCCTGATAACCTGGCTGTCATACACTGAACACGTGAATGATCATGCACCCTTCACGTGCCTGATCATGCACTGATCTCGTGGCTGATCATGCACTGATCACGAAGCTGATGATACACTGTTCATGTGACTGTGCATGCACTGATCACGTGGCTGATCATGCACTGATCACTTGGCTGATCATACACTGAGCACGTGGCTGATCTTGTACTAATCTCATGGCTGATCATACACTGATCACATGACTGATCATGCAGTGAACACGTGCCTGATCATGGACTTATCCCGTGACTCATCATGCACTGATCTCGTGACTGATCATGCACTGATAACATGGCTGATCATGCACTGATCTCGTGACTGAGCATTCACTGATCACATGGCTGATTATGCACTGATCACGTGGCTGATCATGCACTAATCACGTTGCTGATAATGCACTGATCACGAAGCTGATCATACATTGATCACGTGACTGTGCATGCACTGATCATATGGCTGATAAAGCATTGATCACGTGACTGATAATGCACTTGTCATGTGGTTATCATGCACTGATGACGTGGCTGATCATACACTGATCACGTGACTGATCATGCACTGATCACGTGCCTGGTCATGCACTGATCAGGTGACTGAACATGCACTGATCACATAGCTATCATGCATTGGTCACTTGGCTATCATGCACTGAACACGTGGCTGATCATGCACTGATCACGTGACTGCACATGCACTGGTCACGTAATTGTAGGTAATTATCACGTGGCTATCATGCACTGATCACGTGGCTGATCATGCAATGCTCATGTGACTGAGCATGCACTGATCACTTAGCTATCATGCATTGTTCATTTGGCTATCATGCACTGAAGACGTGGCTGATCATACACTGATCACGTGACTGCACTTGTACTGATCACGTGGCTAATCATACAGAGATCAAGTGGCTGATCATGCACTGATTACGTGGCTGATCATGCACAGATCACATAGCTATCATGCACTGATCACATGGCTATCATGCATTGATCCCGTTGCTCATCATGAACTGATCACGTGACTGATCATGCACTAGTCATGTGGTTATCATGCACTGATGACATGGCTGATCATACACTGATCACGTGACTGATCATGCACTGATCACGAAGCTGATCATACAATGATCATGTGACTGTTCATGCACTGATCACTTGGCTGAACATGCACTGATCACGTGGCTGATCATGCACTGATAACCTGGCTCTCATACACTGATCTTGTGCCTGATCATGCACTCTTCACGTGCCTGATCATGCACTGATCATGTGGCTGATAATGCACTGATCACGTGGATGATCATGCACTGATAACCTGGCTATCATACACTGATCACGTGACTGATCATGCACTCTTCAAGGGCCTGATCATGCATTGATCACGTGGCTGATCATGCAATGATCACGAAGTGGATCATACACTGATCACGTGACTGTGCATGCACTGATCACGTGGCTGATCATGCACTGATCACGTGGCAGATCATGCAATGATCACGTGGTTAATCATACACTAACCACGTGGCTGATCATGCACTATTCACGTTGTGGATCATGCAATGATCACGTGGCTGGTCATACACTGATCACGTCGCTGATCATTAACTGATCACGTGACTTAGCATGCAGTGATCTCGTGTCTGAATGGTGCTGATCATGTGACTAATCAAGAACTGATCACGTGTCTATAATGCACTGATCACGTGACTGGGCATGCACTGATCATGTGGATGATCATATACTGATCACGTTACTGATCAGGTACTGATCACGTGACTGATCATTCACTGATCACGTGGCTATCATGCACTGATCACGTGACTGCACATGCACTGTTCACGTAATTGTAGGCAAGGATCACATGCCTATCATGCACTGATCACGTGTCTATCATGCACTGAACACGTGGCTTATCATACACTGCTCACGTGACGGCCCATGCAAGAAACACGTGACTGCAGATTCACTGATCACGTAATTGAAGGCAATGATAACGTGGCTGTCATGCACTGATCACGTGGCTGATCATGCACTGCTCATGTGAATGAGCATGCACTTATCACGTAGATATCATGCATTGATCACTTGTCTATCAAGCAGTGAACACATGGCTGATCATACACTGATCACGTGACTGCATATGCACTGGTCACGTGGCTGATCATACAGTGATCACGTGGCTGATCATGCACTGATTACATGGCTGATCATGCACTGATCACGTAGCTATCATGTACTGATCACATGGCTATCATGCACTGATCCCATGGCTGATCATGCACTGATCTCGAGACTGATCATGCACTGGTCACGTGGCTATAATTCACTGATCACCTGGCTGATCATACACTGATTACCTGACTGATCATGCACTGATCACGTGCCTGATCATGCACTTATCACGTGACTGATCATGCACTGATCACGTGACTGATCATGCACTGATTACGTGGCTGATCATGCACTGATCACGAAGGTGATCATACACTGATCACGTGACTGTGCATGCACTGATCACATGGCTGATCATGCACTCATCACGTACCTGTTCATGCACTGTTTACGTGGCTATCATGCACTGATCACGTGGCTGATCTAGCATTGATTACATGACTGATTATGCACTGTTTGCGTAGCTGTCATGCACTGATCACATGACTGATCATGCACTGATCACGTTGCGTATCATGCACTTTTTACATGACAGCGCATGAATTGATCACGGGGATATTATACACTGATCAAGTGACAGATCATGCATTAATCACGTGACTGATCATGCACTGATCACGTGGCTACCATGCACTGATCACGTGGCTGATCAAATGCTGATCACGTGACTGATCATGCACTGATCACGTGCCTGATCATGCACTGATCACGTCACTTAGCCTGCAGTGATCTAGTGTCTGAATGGTGCTGATCATGTGACTAATGAAGAACTGATCACGTGGCTATAATGCACTGATCACGTTACTGTGCTTGCACTGATAATGTGGATGATCATACACTGATCATTTCACTGATCACGCACTGATCACGTGACTGATCATTCACTGATCACGTGGCTATCATGCACTGATCACGGGACTGCACATGCACTGGTCATGTAATTGTAGGCAATTATCACGTGGCTATCATGAACTGATCACGTGGCTGATCATGCAATGCTCATGTGACTGAGCATGCACTGATCACTTAGCTATCATGCATTGGTCATTTGGCTATCATGCACTGAAGACGTGGCTGATCATACACTGATCACGTGACTGCACTTGCACTGATCACGTGGCTAATCATACAGAGATCAAGTGGCTGATCATGCACTGATTACGTGGCTGATCATGCACAGATCACGTAGCTATCATGCACTGATCACATGGCTATCATGCATTGATCCCGTTGCTCATCATGAACTGATCACGTGACTGATCATGCACTAGTCATGTGGTTATAATGCACTGATGACATGGCTGATCATACACTGATCACGTGACTGATCATGCACTGATCACGTGCCTGATCTTGCACTGATCAGGTGACTGATCTTGTACTGATCACGTGCCTGATCATGCACTGATCACGTGGCTGATCATGCACTGATCACGAAGCTGATCATACAGTGATCATGTGACTGTTCATGCACTGATCACTTGGCTGAACATGCACTGATCACGTGGCTGATCATGCACTGATAACCTGGCTCTCATACACTGATCTTGTGCCTGATCATGCACTCTTCACGTGCCTGATCATGCACTGATCATGTGGCTGATAATGCACTGATCATGTGGATGATCATGCACTGATAACCTGGCTATCATACAATGATCTTGTGCCTGATCATGCACTCTTCACGTGCCTGATCATGCACTGATCACATGGCTGATCATGCACTGATCACGTGGATGATCATGCACTGATAACCTGGCTATCATACACTGATCACGTGACTGATCATGCACTCTTCAAGGGCCTGATCATGCATTGATTACGTGGCTGATCATGCAGTGATCACGAAGTGGATCATACACTGATCACGTGACTGTGCATGCACTGATCACGTGGCTGATCATGCACTGATCACGTGGCAGATCATGCAATGATCACGTGGTTAATCATACACTAACCACGTGGCTGATCATGCACTAATCACGTTGCGGATCATGCAATGATCACGTGGCTGGTCATACACTGACCACGTCGCTGATCATCAACTGATCACGTGACTTAGCATGCAGTGATCTCGTGTCTGAATGGTGCTGATCATGTGACTAATCAAGAACTGATCACGTGTCTATAATGCACTGATCACGTGACTGGGCATGCACTGATCATGTGGATGATCATATACTGATCACGTTACTGATCATTCACTGATCACGTGGCTATCATGCACTGATCACGTGACTGCACATGCACTGTTCACGTAATTGTAGGCAAGGATCACATGCCTATCATGCACTGATCACGTGTCTATCATGCACTGAACACGTGGCTGATCATACACTGATCACGTGACTGCCCATGTAAGAAACACGTGACTGCAGATTCACTGATCACATAATTGAAGGCAATGATAACGTGGCTGTCATGCACTGATCACGTGGCTGATCATGCACTGCTCATGTGACTGAGCATGCACTGATCACGTAGATATCATGCAATGATCACTTGTCTATCATGCACTGAACACATGGATGATCACACACTGATCTCGTGACTGCACATGCACTGAGCACGTGGCTGGTCATACAGTGATCACGTAACTGATCATGCACTGATTATTTGGTTGACCATGCTCTGATCCCGTAGCTATCATGCACTGTTCACATGGCTATCATGCACCGATCCCATGGCTGATCATGCACTGATCTCGAGACTGATCATGCTCTGGACACCTGGCTATCATGCACTGATCACCTGGCTGATCATACACTGATCACGTGACTGATCATGCACTGATCACGTGCCTGATCATGGACTTATCACGTGACTCATCATGCACTGATCAAGTGACTGATCATGCACTGATCACTTAGCTATCATGCTCTGATCACTTGACTGCGCATGCACTAATCACGTGGATGATCATGCACTGATCACGTGGCTGATCATGCACTAATCACATAACTGATCATGCACTGATCACGTGGCTATCATGCACTGATCACGTGACTGCACATGCACTGATCCCATGGATGATCATACACTGATCACGTTACTGACCATGGGCTGATCATATGACTCATCATGCCCTGATTCCGTGGCTATCATACACTGATCACTTGACTGATCATGCACAGGTCAGATGGCTATCACGCAGTGATCACGTGGCTGATCATGCACTTATCACTTTGCTATCATGCACTGATCCCTAGACTGCCAATGCACTGATCATGCAACTGATCATGCTTTCATCACGTGGCTATCATGCCCTGATCCCGTGGCTGATCATGCACTGATCAGGTGACTGATCATGAATTAATCACAAGGCTATCATGCACTGATCACTTGGCTATCATTCACTGATCACGTGACCGAGAATACACTGATCCTGTCGCTATCATGCACTGATCACGGGACTCGCATGCACTGATCACGTGGATGATCATACTCTGTTCACGTGACTGATCATGCACTGATCCCGTGATTGATCATGCACTGATCACGTGGCTATCATGCACTGATCAGTTGGCTATCATTCACTGATCACGTGGCTGATCATGCACTGATCACGTGACTGATCATGCACTGATCACGTGGCTATCGTGCACGGATCACTTTACTGTGCATGCACTGATCATGTGAATGATCATGCACCGATCACGTGACTGATCATGCACTGATCTCGTGGCTATCATGCACTGATCACGTGGCTGATCATACACTGATAACGTGGCTATCTTGCACTGATCACGTGGCTGATCATGCATTGATCACGTGGCTATCATGCACTGATCACGTGGCTATCATGCACTGATCCCGTGGCTGATCAGGCACTGATCACGTGACTGATCATGCACTTATCACTTGGCTATCATGCACTGATCACATGACTGAACATGCACTGATCAAATGACAGCGCATGCACTGATCACGTGGCTATCATGCACTGATCACGTGGCTGATCATACACTGATAACGTGGCTATCTTGCACTGATCACGTGGCTGATCATACACTGATCACGTGACTTATCATGCACTGATCAGGTGGCTATCATTCACTGATCACATTGCTGTCATGCACTGAACACGTGGCTTATCATGCACTGACCAGTTAGCTATCATGCACTGATCACGTGGCTATCATGCACTGATCACATGGCCGATTATACACTGATCACATGACTGATCATGCCCTGATCAAATGACAGCGCATGCACTGATGTCGTAGCTGATCATACACTGATCACGTGGCTGACCATGCACTGATCACGTGGCTGATCATACACTGATCACGTGGCTGATGATGCACTAATCACGCTGCTGATCATGAACTCATCAAGTATCTGAGCATGCAATGATCAGGTGTCTGAGTGGCACTGATCATGTGACTGATCATGCGCTGATCACTTGGCTATCATGCACTGATGATGTGCCTCAGGAGGCAATAATCAAAGAGCTGAGCAGGCATGAATCACGCAATCAGCAGGCAATAATCATGCACCTCAGCTGTGACGATTCATTCTGCTCAGCTGGCAATTATCAAGCAGATGAGCAGGAAGAAACCACACAGCTCAGCTAGCAATTATGCAGCAGATGAGCAAGCAGGAATAACGCAGCTAAGCTGGCAATTGTCACTCAGCTGAGTAGACAGGAATCACGCAGCTCAGCAGGCCCTGATCACGTGACATCACGAACTGTTCAGGTGGCTGATCATACACTGATCACGTGACTGATCATGCACTGATCCCATGACTGTTCATACACTGATCACATGACTGATCATGCACTGATCAAGTGGCCATCATGCACTGATCACGTGGCTATCATACACTGATTACGTGACATCATGCACTGATCAGGTGGCTATCATGCACTGATCACGTGACTGTGCATGCACTGATCACATAAATGATTATGCACTTATCACGTGACTATCATGCACTGATCACCTGAGTGCCCATGCACTTATCACATAACTGATCATGCACTGATGACGAGGCTATCATGTACTGATCGAGTGACTGTGCATGCTCTAATCACATAACTGATCATGCACTGGTCACGTGACTGCACATGCACTGATCACATGGATGATCAGACACTGATCACGTTACTGACCATGGGCTGATCTTATGACTCATCATGCCCTGATTACGTGGCTAGCATACACTGATCATTTGACTGATCATGCACAGATCAGGTGGCTATCATGCAGTGATCACGTGGCTGATCATGCACTTATCACTTGACTACCATGCACTGATCCCAGGGCTGATCATACACTGATCACGTAACTGAACATGCACTGAACAAGTGGCTATCATGCACTGATCACGTGACAGATCATGCCCTGATCACGTGACTGATCATGCACTGATTACGTGGCTGATCATGCACTTATCACGAAGCTGAGCATACACTGATAACGAGACTGTGCATGAACTGATCACATGGCTGATCATGCCCTGATAACCTGGCTGTCATACACTGAACACGTGAATGATCATGCACCCTTCACGTGCCTGATCATGCACTGATCTCGTGGCTGATCATGCACTGATCACGAAGCTGATGATACACTGTTCATGTGACTGTGCATGCACTGATCACGTGGCTGATCATGCACTGATCACTTGGCTGATCATACACTGAGCACGTGGCTGATCTTGTACTAATCTCATGGCTGATCATACACTGATCACATGACTGATCATGCAGTGAACACGTGCCTGATCATGGACTTATCCCGTGACTCATCATGCACTGATCTCGTGACTGATCATGCACTGATAACATGGCTGATCATGCACTGATCTCGTGACTGAGCATTCACTGATCACATGGCTGATTATGCACTGATCACGTGGCTGATCATGCACTAATCACGTTGCTGATAATGCACTGATCACGAAGCTGATCATACATTGATCACGTGACTGTGCATGCACTGATCATATGGCTGATAAAGCATTGATCACGTGACTGATAATGCACTTGTCATGTGGTTATCATGCACTGATGACGTGGCTGATCATACACTGATCACGTGACTGATCATGCACTGATCACGTGCCTGGTCATGCACTGATCAGGTGACTGAACATGCACTGATCACATAGCTATCATGCATTGGTCACTTGGCTATCATGCACTGAACACGTGGCTGATCATGCACTGATCACGTGACTGCACATGCACTGGTCACGTAATTGTAGGTAATTATCACGTGGCTATCATGCACTGATCACGTGGCTGATCATGCAATGCTCATGTGACTGAGCATGCACTGATCACTTAGCTATCATGCATTGTTCATTTGGCTATCATGCACTGAAGACGTGGCTGATCATACACTGATCACGTGACTGCACTTGTACTGATCACGTGGCTAATCATACAGAGATCAAGTGGCTGATCATGCACTGATTACGTGGCTGATCATGCACAGATCACATAGCTATCATGCACTGATCACATGGCTATCATGCATTGATCCCGTTGCTCATCATGAACTGATCACGTGACTGATCATGCACTAGTCATGTGGTTATCATGCACTGATGACATGGCTGATCATACACTGATCACGTGACTGATCATGCACTGATCACGAAGCTGATCATACAATGATCATGTGACTGTTCATGCACTGATCACTTGGCTGAACATGCACTGATCACGTGGCTGATCATGCACTGATAACCTGGCTCTCATACACTGATCTTGTGCCTGATCATGCACTCTTCACGTGCCTGATCATGCACTGATCATGTGGCTGATAATGCACTGATCACGTGGATGATCATGCACTGATAACCTGGCTATCATACACTGATCACGTGACTGATCATGCACTCTTCAAGGGCCTGATCATGCATTGATCACGTGGCTGATCATGCAATGATCACGAAGTGGATCATACACTGATCACGTGACTGTGCATGCACTGATCACGTGGCTGATCATGCACTGATCACGTGGCAGATCATGCAATGATCACGTGGTTAATCATACACTAACCACGTGGCTGATCATGCACTATTCACGTTGTGGATCATGCAATGATCACGTGGCTGGTCATACACTGATCACGTCGCTGATCATTAACTGATCACGTGACTTAGCATGCAGTGATCTCGTGTCTGAATGGTGCTGATCATGTGACTAATCAAGAACTGATCACGTGTCTATAATGCACTGATCACGTGACTGGGCATGCACTGATCATGTGGATGATCATATACTGATCACGTTACTGATCAGGTACTGATCACGTGACTGATCATTCACTGATCACGTGGCTATCATGCACTGATCACGTGACTGCACATGCACTGTTCACGTAATTGTAGGCAAGGATCACATGCCTATCATGCACTGATCACGTGTCTATCATGCACTGAACACGTGGCTTATCATACACTGCTCACGTGACGGCCCATGCAAGAAACACGTGACTGCAGATTCACTGATCACGTAATTGAAGGCAATGATAACGTGGCTGTCATGCACTGATCACGTGGCTGATCATGCACTGCTCATGTGAATGAGCATGCACTTATCACGTAGATATCATGCATTGATCACTTGTCTATCAAGCAGTGAACACATGGCTGATCATACACTGATCACGTGACTGCATATGCACTGGTCACGTGGCTGATCATACAGTGATCACGTGGCTGATCATGCACTGATTACATGGCTGATCATGCACTGATCACGTAGCTATCATGTACTGATCACATGGCTATCATGCACTGATCCCATGGCTGATCATGCACTGATCTCGAGACTGATCATGCACTGGTCACGTGGCTATAATTCACTGATCACCTGGCTGATCATACACTGATTACCTGACTGATCATGCACTGATCACGTGCCTGATCATGCACTTATCACGTGACTGATCATGCACTGATCACGTGACTGATCATGCACTGATTACGTGGCTGATCATGCACTGATCACGAAGGTGATCATACACTGATCACGTGACTGTGCATGCACTGATCACATGGCTGATCATGCACTCATCACGTACCTGTTCATGCACTGTTTACGTGGCTATCATGCACTGATCACGTGGCTGATCTAGCATTGATTACATGACTGATTATGCACTGTTTGCGTAGCTGTCATGCACTGATCACATGACTGATCATGCACTGATCACGTTGCGTATCATGCACTTTTTACATGACGGCGCATGAATTGATCACGGGGATATTATACACTGATCAAGTGACAGATCATGCATTAATCACGTGACTGATCATGCACTGATCACGTGGCTATCATGCACTGATCACGTGGCTGATCAAATGCTGATCACGTGACTGATCATGCACTGATCACGTGCCTGATCATGCACTGATCACGTCACTTAGCCTGCAGTGATCTAGTGTCTGAATGGTGCTGATCATGTGACTAATGAAGAACTGATCACGTGGCTATAATGCACTGATCACGTTACTGTGCTTGCACTGATAATGTGGATGATCATACACTGATCATTTCACTGATCACGCACTGATCACGTGACTGATCATTCACTGATCACGTGGCTATCATGCACTGATCACGGGACTGCACATGCACTGGTCATGTAATTGTAGGCAATTATCACGTGGCTATCATGAACTGATCACGTGGCTGATCATGCAATGCTCATGTGACTGAGCATGCACTGATCACTTAGCTATCATGCATTGGTCATTTGGCTATCATGCACTGAAGACGTGGCTGATCATACACTGATCACGTGACTGCACTTGCACTGATCACGTGGCTAATCATACAGAGATCAAGTGGCTGATCATGCACTGATTACGTGGCTGATCATGCACAGATCATGTAGCTATCATGCACTGATCACATGGCTATCATGCATTGATCCCGTTGCTCATCATGAACTGATCACGTGACTGATCATGCACTAGTCATGTGGTTATCATGCACTGATGACATGGCTGATCATACACTGATCACGTGACTGATCATGCACTGATCACGTGCCTGATCTTGCACTGATCAGGTGACTGATCTTGTACTGATCACGTGCCTGATCATGCACTGATCACGTGGCTGATCATGCACTGATCACGAAGCTGATCATACAGTGATCATGTGACTGTTCATGCACTGATCACTTGGCTGAACATGCACTGATCACGTGGCTGATCATGCACTGATAACCTGGCTCTCATACACTGATCTTGTGCCTGATCATGCACTCTTCACGTGCCTGATCATGCACTGATCATGTGGCTGATAATGCACTGATCACGTGGATGATCATGCACTGATAACCTGGCTATCATACACTGATCACGTGACTGATCATGCACTCTTCAAGGGCCTGATCATGCATTGATTACGTGGCTGATCATGCAGTGATCACGAAGTGGATCATACACTGATCACGTGACTGTGCATGCACTGATCACGTGGCTGATCATGCACTGATCACGTGGCAGATCATGCAATGATCACGTGGTTAATCATACACTAACCACGTGGCTGATCATGCACTAATCACGTTGCGGATCATGCAATGATCACGTGGCTGGTCATACACTGACCACGTCGCTGATCATCAACTGATCACGTGACTTAGCATGCAGTGATCTCGTGTCTGAATGGTGCTGATCATGTGACTAATCAAGAACTGATCACGTGTCTATAATGCACTGATCACGTGACTGGGCATGCACTGATCATGTGGATGATCATATACTGATCACGTTACTGATCATTCACTGATCACGTGGCTATCATGCACTGATCACGTGACTGCACATGCACTGTTCACGTAATTGTAGGCAAGGATCACATGCCTATCATGCACTGATCACGTGTCTATCATGCACTGAACACGTGGCTGATCATACACTGATCACGTGACTGCCCATGTAAGAAACACGTGACTGCAGATTCACTGATCACATAATTGAAGGCAATGATAACGTGGCTGTCATGCACTGATCACGTGGCTGATCATGCACTGCTCATGTGACTGAGCATGCACTGATCACGTAGATATCATGCAATGATCATTGTCTATCATGCACTGAACACATGGATGATCACACACTGATCTCGTGACTGCACATGCACTGAGCACGTGGCTGGTCATACAGTGATCACGTGACTGATCATGCACTGATTATTTGGTTGACCATGCTCTGATCCCGTAGCTATCATGCACTGTTCACATGGCTATCATGCACCGATCCCATGGCTGATCATGCACTGATCTCGAGACTGATCATGCTCTGGACACCTGGCTATCATGCACTGATCACCTGGCTGATCATACACTGATCACGTGACTGATCATGCACTGATCACGTGCCTGATCATGGACTTATCACGTGACTCATCATGCACTGATCAAGTGACTGATCATGCACTGATCACTTAGCTATCATGCTCTGATCACTTGACTGCGCATGCACTAATCACGTGGATGATCATGCACTGATCACGTGGCTGATCATGCACTAATCACATAACTGATCATGCACTGATCACGTGGCTATCATGCACTGATCACGTGACTGCACATGCACTGATCCCATGGATGATCATACACTGATCACGTTACTGACCATGGGCTGATCATATGACTCATCATGCCCTGATTCCGTGGCTATCATACACTGATCACTTGACTGATCATGCGCAGGTCAGATGGCTATCACGCAGTGATCACGTGGCTGATCATGCACTTATCACTTTGCTATCATGCACTGATCCCTAGACTGCCAATGCACTGATCATGCAACTGATCATGCTTTCATCACGTGGCTATCATGCCCTGATCCCGTGGCTGATCATGCACTGATCAGGTGACTGATCATGAATTAATCACAAGGCTATCATGCACTGATCACTTGGCTATCATTCACTGATCACGTGACCGAGAATACACTGATCCTGTCGCTATCATGCACTGATCACGGGACTCGCATGCACTGATCACGTGGATGATCATACTCTGTTCACGTGACTGATCATGCACTGATCCCGTGATTGATCATGCACTGATCACGTGGCTATCATGCACTGATCAGTTGGCTATCATTCACTGATCACGTGGCTGATCATGCACTGATCACGTGACTGATCATGCACTGATCACGTGGCTATCGTGCACGGATCACTTTACTGTGCATGCACTGATCATGTGAATGATCATGCACCGATCACGTGACTGATCATGCACTGATCTCGTGGCTATCATGCACTGATCACGTGGCTGATCATACACTGATAACGTGGCTATCTTGCACTGATCACGTGGCTGATCATGCATTGATCACGTGGCTATCATGCACTGATCACGTGGCTATCATGCACTGATCCCGTGGCTGATCAGGCACTGATCACATGACTGATCATGCACTTATCACTTGGCTATCATGCACTGATCACATGACTGAACATGCACTGATCAAATGACAGTGCATGCACTGATCACGTGGCTATCATGCACTGATCACGTGGCTGATCATACACTGATAACGTGGCTATCTTGCACTGATCACGTGGCTGATCATACACTGATCACGTGACTTATCATGCACTGATCAGGTGGCTATCATTCACTGATCACATTGCTGTCATGCACTGAACACGTGGCTTATCATGCACTGACCAGTTAGCTATCATGCACTGATCACGTGGCTATCATGCACTGATCACATGGCCGATTATACACTGATCACATGACTGATCATGCCCTGATCAAATGACAGCGCATGCACTGATGTCGTAGCTGATCATACACTGATCACGTGGCTGACCATGCACTGATCACGTGGCTGATCATACACTGATCACGTGGCTGATGATGCACTAATCACGCTGCTGATCATGAACTCATCAAGTATCTGAGCATGCAATGATCAGGTGTCTGAGTGGCACTGATCATGTGACTGATCATGCACTGATCACTTGGCTATCATGCACTGATGATGTGCCTCAGGAGGCAATAATCAAAGAGCTGAGCAGGCATGAATCACGCAATCAGCAGGCAATAATCATGCACCTCAGCTGTGACGATTCATTCTGCTCAGCTGGCAATTATCAAGCAGATGAGCAGGAAGAAACCACACAGCTCAGCTAGCAATTATGCAGCAGATGAGCAAGCAGGAATAACGCAGCTAAGCTGGCAATTGTCACTCAGCTGAGTAGACAGGAATCACGCAGCTCAGCAGGCCCTGATCACGTGACATCACGAACTGTTCAGGTGGCTGATCATACACTGATCACGTGACTGATCATGCACTGATCCCATGACTGTTCATACACTGATCACATGACTGATCATGCACTGATCAAGTGGCCATCATGCACTGATCAGGTGGCTATCATGCACTGATCACGTGACTGTGCATGCACTGATCACATAAATGATTATGCACTTATCACGTGACTATCATGCACTGATCACCTGAGTGCCCATGCACTTATCACATAACTGATCATGCACTGATGACGAGGCTATCATGTACTGATCGAGTGACTGTGCATGCTCTAATCACATAACTGATCATGCACTGGTCACGTGACTGCACATGCACTGATCACATGGATGATCAGACACTGATCACGTTACTGACCATGGGCTGATCTTATGACTCATCATGCCCTGATTACGTGGCTAGCATACACTGATCATTTGACTGATCATGCACAGATCAGGTGGCTATCATGCAGTGATCACGTGGCTGATCATGCACTTATCACTTGACTACCATGCACTGATCCCAGGGCTGATCATACACTGATCACGTAACTGAACATGCACTGAACAAGTGGCTATCATGCACTGATCACGTGACAGATCATGCCCTGATCACGTGACTGATCATGCACTTATTACGTGGCTGATCATGCACTTATCACGAAGCTGAGCATACACTGATAACGAGACTGTGCATGAACTGATCACGTGGCTGATCATGCCCTGATAACCTGGCTGTCATACACTGAACACGTGAATGATCATGCACCCTTCACGGGCCTGATCATGCACTGATCTCGTAGCTGATCATGCACTGATCACGAAGCTGATGATACACTGTTCATGTGACTGTGCATGCACTGATCACGTGGCTGATCAGGCACTGATCACTTGGCTGATCATACACTGAGCACGTGGCTGATCTTGTACTAATCTCATGGCTGATCATACACTGATCACATGACTGATCATGCAGTGAACACGTGCCTGATCATGGACTTATCCCGTGACTCATCATGCACTGATCTCGTGACTGATCATGCACTGATAACATGGCTGATCATGCACTGATCTCGTGACTGAGCATTCACTGATCACATGGCTGATCATGCACTGATCACGTGGCTGAACATGCACTGATCACGTTGCTGATAATGCACTGATCACGAAGCTGATCATACATTGATCACGTGACTGTGCATGCACTGATCATATGGCTGATAAAGCATTGATCACGTGACTGATAATGCACTTGTCATGTGGTTATCATGCACTGATGACGTGGCTGATCATACACTGATCACGTGACTGATCATGCACTGATCACGTGCCTGGTCATGCACTGATCAGGTGACTGAACATGCACTGATCACATAGCTATCATGCATTGGTCACTTGGCTATCATGCACTGAACACGTGGCTGATCATGCACTGATCACGTGACTGCACATGCACTGGTCACGTAATTGTAGGCAATTATCACGTGGCTATCATGCACTGATCACGTGGCTGATCATGCAATGCTCATGTGACTGAGCATGCACTGATCACTTAGCTATCATGCATTGTTCATTTGGCTATCATGCACTGAAGACGTGGCTGATCATACACTGATCACGTGACTGCACTTGTACTGATCACGTGGCTAATCATACAGAGATCAAGTGGCTGATCATGCACTGATTACGTGGCTGATCATGCACAGATCACATAGCTATCATGCACTGATCACATGGCTATCATGCATTGATCCCGTTGCTCATCATGAACTGATCACGTGACTGATCATGCACTAGTCATGTGGTTATCATGCACTGATGACATGGCTGATCATACACTGATCACGTGACTGATCATGCACTGATCACGAAGCTGATCATACAATGATCATGTGACTGTTCATGCACTGATCACTTGGCTGAACATGCACTGATCACGTGGCTGATCATGCACTGATAACCTGGCTCTCATACACTGATCTTGTGCCTGATCATGCACTCTTCACGTGCCTGATCATGCACTGATCATGTGGCTGATAATGCACTGATCACGTGGATGATCATGCACTGATAACCTGGCTATCATACACTGATCACGTGACTGATCATGCACTCTTCAAGGGCCTGATCATGCATTGATCACGTGGCTGATCATGCAATGATCACGAAGTGGATCATACACTGATCACGTGACTGTGCATGCACTGATCACGTGGCTGATCATGCACTGATCACGTGGCAGATCATGCAATGATCACGTGGTTAATCATACACTAACCACGTGGCTGATCATGCACTATTCACGTTGTGGATCATGCAATGATCACGTGGCTGGTCATACACTGATCACGTCGCTGATCATTAACTGATCACGTGACTTAGCATGCAGTGATCTCGTGTCTGAATGGTGCTGATCATGTGACTAATCAAGAACTGATCACGTGTCTATAATGCACTGATCACGTGACTGGGCATGCACTGATCATGTGGATGATCATATACTGATCACGTTACTGATCAGGTACTGATCACGTGACTGATCATTCACTGATCACGTGGCTATCATGCACTGATCACGTGACTGCACATGCACTGTTCACGTAATTGTAGGCAAGGATCACATGCCTATCATGCACTGATCACGTGTCTATCATGCACTGAACACGTGGCTGATCATACACTGCTCACGTGACGGCCCATGCAAGAAACACGTGACTGCAGATTCACTGATCACGTAATTGAAGGCAATGATAACGTGGCTGTCATGCACTGATCACGTGGCTGATCATGCACTGCTCATGTGAATGAGCATGCACTTATCACGTAGATATCATGCATTGATCACATGTCTATCAAGCAGTGAACACATGGCTGATCATACACTGATCACGTGACTGCATATGCACTGGTCACGTGGCTGATCATACAGTGATCACGTGGCTGATCATGCACTGATTACATGGCTGATCATGCACTGATCACGTAGCTATCATGTACTGATCACATGGCTATCATGCACTGATCCCATGGCTGATCATGCACTGATCTCGAGACTGATCATGCACTGGTCACGTGGCTATAATTCACTGATCACCTGGCTGATCATACACTGATTACCTGACTGATCATGCACTGATCACGTGCCTGATCATGCACTTATCACGTGACTGATCATGCACTGATCACGTGACTGATCATGCACTGATCACATGGCTGATCATGCACTCATCACGTACCTGTTCATGCACTGTTTACGTGGCTATCATGCACTGATCACGTGGCTGATCTAGCATTGATTACATGACTGATTATGCACTGTTTGCGTAGCTGTCATGCACTGATCACATGACTGATCATGCACTGATCACGTTGCGTATCATGCACTTTTTACATGACGGCGCATGAATTGATCACGGGGATATTATACACTGATCAAGTGACAGATCATGCATTAATCACGTGACTGATCAGGCACTGATCACGTGGCTATCATGCACTGATCACGTGGCTGATCAAATGCTGATCACGTGACTGATCATGCACTGATCACGTGCCTGATCATGCACTGATCACGTCACTTAGCCTGCAGTGATCTAGTGTCTGAATGGTGCTGATCATGTGACTAATGAAGAACTGATCACGTGGCTATAATGCACTGATCACGTTACTGTGCTTGCACTGATAATGTGGATGATCATACACTGATCATTTCACTGATCACGCACTGATCACGTTACTGATCATTCACTGATCACGTGGCTATCATGCACTGATCACGGGACTGCACATGCACTGGTCATGTAATTGTAGGCAATTATCACGTGGCTATCATGAACTGATCACGTGGCTGATCATGCAATGCTCATGTGACTGAGCATGCACCGATCACTTAGCTATCATGCATTGGTCATTTGGCTATCATGCACTGAAGACGTGGCTGATCATACACTGATCACGTGACTGCACTTGCACTGATCACGTGGCTAATCATACAGAGATCAAGTGGCTGATCATGCACTGATTACGTGGCTGATCATGCACAGATCACGTAGCTATCATGCACTGATCACATGGCTATCATGCATTGATCCCGTTGCTCATCATGAACTGATCACGTGACTGATCATGCACTAGTCATGTGGTTATCATGCACTGATGACATGGCTGATCATACACTGATCACGTGACTGATCATGCACTGATCACGTGCCTGATCTTGCACTGATCAGGTGACTGATCTTGTACTGATCACGTGCCTGATCATGCACTGATCACGTGGCTGATCATGCACTGATCACGAAGCTGATCATACAATGATCATGTGACTGTTCATGCACTGATCACTTGGCTGAACATGCACTGATCACGTGGCTGATCATGCACTGATAACCTGGCTCTCATACACTGATCTTGTGCCTGATCATGCACTCTTCACGTGCCTGATCATGCACTGATCATGTGGCTGATAATGCACTGATCACGTGGATGATCATGCACTGATAACCTGGCTATCATACAATGATCTTGTGCCTGATCATGCACTCTTCACGTGCCTGATCATGCACTGATCACATGGCTGATCATGCACTGATCACGTGGATGATCATGCACTGATAACCTGGCTATCATACACTGATCACGTGACTGATCATGCACTCTTCAAGGGCCTGATCATGCATTGATTACGTGGCTGATCATGCAGTGATCACGAAGTGGATCATACACTGATCACGTGACTGTGCATGCACTGATCACGTGGCTGATCATGCACTGATCACGTGGCAGATCATGCAATGATCACGTGGTTAATCATACACTAACCATGTGGCTGATCATGCACTAATCACGTTGTGGATCATGCAATGATCACGTGGCTGGTCATACACTGACCACGTCGCTGATCATCAACTGATCACGTGACTTAGCATGCAGTGATCTCGTGTCTGAATGGTGCTGATCATGTGACTAATCAAGAACTGATCACGTGTCTATAATGCACTGATCACGTGACTGGGCATGCACTGATCATGTGGATGATCATATACTGATCACGTTACTGATCAGGTACTGATCACGTGACTGATCATTCACTGATCACGTGGCTATCATGCACTGATCACGTGACTGCACATGCACTGTTCACGTAATTGTAGGCAAGGATCACATGCCTATCATGCACTGATCACGTGTCTATCATGCACTGAACACGTGGCTGATCATACACTGCTCACGTGACGGCCCATGCAAGAAACACGTGACTGCAGATTCACTGATCACGTAATTGAAGGCAATGATAACGTGGCTGTCATGCACTGATCACGTGGCTGATCATGCACTGCTCATGTGAATGAGCATGCACTTATCACGTAGATATCATGCATTGATCACTTGTCTATCAAGCAGTGAACACATGGCTGATCATACACTGATCACGTGACTGCATATGCACTGGTCACGTGGCTGATCATACAGTGATCACGTGGCTGATCATGCACTGATTACATGGCTGATCATGCACTGATCACGTAGCTATCATGTACTGATCACATGGCTATCATGCACTGATCCCATGGCTGATCATGCACTGATCTCGAGGCTGATCATGCACTGGTCACGTGGCTATAATTCACTGATCACCTGGCTGATCATACACTGATTACCTGACTGATCATGCACTGATCACGTGCCTGATCATGCACTTATCACGTGACTGATCATGCACTGATCACGTGACTGATCATGCACTGATTACGTGGCTGATCATGCACTGATCACGAAGGTGATCATACACTGATCACGTGACTGTGCATGCACTGATCACATGGCTGATCATGCACTCATCACGTACCTGTTCATGCACTGTTTACGTGGCTATCATGCACTGATCACGTGGCTGATCTAGCATTGATTACATGACTGATTATGCACTGTTTGCGTAGCTGTCATGCACTGATCACATGACTGATCATGCACTGATCACGTTGCGTATCATGCACTTTTTACATGACGGCGCATGAATTGATCACGGGGATATTATACACTGATCAAGTGACAGATCATGCATTAATCACGTGACTGATCAGGCACTGATCACGTGGCTATCATGCACTGATCACGTGGCTGATCAAATGCTGATCACGTGACTGATCATGCACTGATCACGTGCCTGATCATGCACTGATCACGTCACTTAGCCTGCAGTGATCTAGTGTCTGAATGGTGCTGATCATGTGACTAATGAAGAACTGATCACTTGGCTATAATGCACTGATCACGTTACTGTGCTTACACTGATAATGTGGATGATCATACACTGATCATTTCACTGATCACGCACTGATCACGTGACTGATCATTCACTGATCACGTGGCTATCATGCACTGATCACGGGACTGCACATGCACTGGTCATGTAATTGTAGGCAATTATCACGTGGCTATCATGAACTGATCACGTGGCTGATCATGCAATGCTCATGTGACTGAGCATGCACTGATCACTTAGCTATCATGCATTGGTCATTTGGCTATCATGCACTGAAGACGTGGCTGATCATACACTGATCACGTGACTGCACTTGCACTGATCACGTGGCTAATCATACAGAGATCAAGTGGCTGATCATGCACTGATTACGTGGCTGATCATGCACAGATCACGTAGCTATCATGCACTGATCACATGGCTATCATGCATTGATCCCGTTGCTCATCATGAACTGATCACGTGACTGATCATGCACTAGTCATGTGGTTATCATGCACTGATGACATGGCTGATCATACACTGATCACGTGACTGATCATGCACTGATCACGTGCCTGATCTTGCACTGATCAGGTGACTGATCTTGTACTGATCACGTGCCTGATCATGCACTGATCACGTGGCTGATCATGCACTGATCACGAAGCTGATCATACAGTGATCATGTGACTGTTCATGCACTGATCACTTGGCTGAACATGCACTGATCACGTGGCTGATCATGCACTGATAACCTGGCTCTCATACACTGATCTTGTGCCTGATCATGCACTCTTCACGTGCCTGATCATGCACTGATCATGTGGCTGATAATGCACTGATCACGTGGATGATCATGCACTGATAACCTGGCTATCATACAATGATCTTGTGCCTGATCATGCACTCTTCACGTGCCTGATCATGCACTGATCACATGGCTGATCATGCACTGATCACGTGGATGATCATGCACTGATAACCTGGCTATCATACACTCATCACGTGACTGATCATGCACTCTTCAAGGGCCTGATCATGCATTGATTACGTGGCTGATCATGCAGTGATCACGAAGTGGATCATACACTGATCACGTGACTGTGCATGCACTGATCACGTGGCTGATCATGCACTGATCACGTGGCAGATCATGCAATGATCACGTGGTTAATCATACACTAACCACGTGGCTGATCATGCACTAATCACGTTGCGGATCATGCAATGATCACGTGGCTGGTCATACACTGACCACGTCGCTGATCATCAACTGATCACGTGACTTAGCATGCAGTGATCTCGTGTCTGAATGGTGCTGATCATGTGACTAATCAAGAACTGATCACGTGTCTATAATGCACTGATCACGTGACTGGGCATGCACTGATCATGTGGATGATCATATACTGATCACGTTACTGATCATTCACTGATCACGTGGCTATCATGCACTGATCACGTGACTGCACATGCACTGTTCACGTAATTGTAGGCAAGGATCACATGCCTATCATGCACTGATCACGTGTCTATCATGCACTGAACACGTGGCTGATCATACACTGATCACGTGACTGCCCATGTAAGAAACACGTGACTGCAGATTCACTGATCACATAATTGAAGGCAATGATAACGTGGCTGTCATGCACTGATCACGTGGCTGATCATGCACTGCTCATGTGACTGAGCATGCACTGATCACGTAGATATCATGCAATGATCATTGTCTATCATGCACTGAACACATGGATGATCACACACTGATCTCGTGACTGCACATGCACTGAGCACGTGGCTGGTCATACAGTGATCACGTGACTGATCATGCACTGATTATTTGGTTGACCATGCTCTGATCCCGTAGCTATCATGCACTGTTCACATGGCTATCATGCACCGATCCCATGGCTGATCATGCACTGATCTCGAGACTGATCATGCTCTGGACACCTGGCTATCATGCACTGATCACCTGGCTGATCATACACTGATCACGTGACTGATCATGCACTGATCACGTGCCTGATCATGGACTTATCACGTGACTCATCATGCACTGATCAAGTGACTGATCATGCACTGATCACTTAGCTATCATGCTCTGATCACTTGACTGCGCATGCACTAATCACGTGGATGATCATGCACTGATCACGTGGCTGATCATGCACTAATCACATAACTGATCATGCACTGATCACGTGGCTATCATGCACTGATCACGTGACTGCACATGCACTGATCCCATGGATGATCATACACTGATCACGTTACTGACCTTGGGCTGATCATATGACTCATCATGCCCTGATTCCGTGGCTATCATACACTGATCACTTGACTGATCATGCACAGGTCAGATGGCAATCACGAAGTGATCACGTGGCTGATCATGCACTTATCACTTTGCTATCATGCACTGATCCCTAGACTGCCAATGCACTGATCATGCAACTGATCATGCTCTCATCACGTGGCTATCATGCCCTGATCCCGTGGCTGATCATGCACTGATCAGGTGACTGATCATGAATTAATCACAAGGCTATCATGCACTGATCACTTGGCTATCATTCACTGATCACGTGACCGAGAATGCACTGATCCTGTCGCTATCATGCACTGATCACGGGACTCGCATGCACTGATCACGTGGATGATCATACTCTGTTCACGTGACTGATCATGCACTGATCCCGTGATTGATCATGCACTGATCACGTGGCTATCATGCACTGATCAGTTGGCTATCATTCACTGATCACGTGGCTGATCATGCACTGATCACGTGACTGATCATGCACTGATCACGTGGCTATCGTGCACGGATCACTTTACTGTGCATGCACTGATCATGTGAATGATCATGCACCGATCACGTGACTGATCATGCACTGATCTCGTGGCTATCATGCACTGATCACGTGGCTGATCATACACTGATAACGTGGCTATCTTGCACTGATCACGTGGCTGATCATGCATTGATCACGTGGCTATCATGCACTGATCACGTGGCTATCATGCACTGATCACGTGGCTGATCAGGCACTGATCACGTGACTGATCATGCACTTATCACTTGGCTATCATGCACTGATCACATGACTGAACATGCACTGATCAAATGACAGCGCATGCACTGATCACGTGGCTATCATGCACTGATCACGTGGCTGATCATACACTGATAACGTGGCTATCTTGCACTGATCACGTGGCTGATCATACACTGATCACGTGACTTATCATGCACTGATCAGGTGGCTATCATTCACTGATCACATTGCTGTCATGCACTGAACACGTGGCTTATCATGCACTGACCAGTTAGCTATCATGCACTGATCACGTGGCTATCATGCACTGATCACATGGCCGATTATACACTGATCACATGACTGATCATGCCCTGATCAAATGACAGCGCATGCACTGATGTCGTAGCTGATCATACACTGATCACGTGGCTGACCATGCACTGATCACGTGGCTGATCATACACTGATCACGTGGCTGATGATGCACTAATCACGCTGCTGATCATGAACTCATCAAGTATCTGAGCATGCAATGATCAGGTGTCTGAGTGGCACTGATCATGTGACTGATCATGCGCTGATCACTTGGCTATCATGCACTGATGATGTGCCTCAGGAGGCAATAATCAAAGAGCTGAGCAGGCATGAATCACGCAATCAGCAGGCAATAATCATGCACCTCAGCTGTGACGATTCATTCTGCTCAGCTGGCAATTATCAAGCAGATGAGCAGGAAGAAACCACACAGCTCAGCTAGCAATTATGCAGCAGATGAGCAAGCAGGAATAACGCAGCTAAGCTGGCAATTGTCACTCAGCTGAGTAGACAGGAATCACGCAGCTCAGCAGGCCCTGATCACGTGACATCACGAACTGTTCAGGTGGCTGATCATACACTGATCACGTGACTGATCATGCACTGATCCCATGACTGTTCATACACTGATCACATGACTGATCATGCACTGATCAAGTGGCCATCATGCACTGATCAGGTGGCTATCATGCACTGATCACGTGACTGTGCATGCACTGATCACATAAATGATTATGCACTTATCACGTGACTATCATGCACTGATCACCTGAGTGCCCATGCACTTATCACATAACTGATCATGCACTGATGACGAGGCTATCATGTACTGATCGAGTGACTGTGCATGCTCTAATCACATAACTGATCATGCACTGGTCACGTGACTGCACATGCACTGATCACATGGATGATCAGACACTGATCACGTTACTGACCATGGGCTGATCTTATGACTCATCATGCCCTGATTACGTGGCTAGCATACACTGATCATTTGACTGATCATGCACAGATCAGGTGGCTATCATGCAGTGATCACGTGGCTGATCATGCACTTATCACTTGACTACCATGCACTGATCCCAGGGCTGATCAAACACTGATCACGTAACTGAACATGCACTGAACAAGTGGCTATCATGCACTGATCACGTGACAGATCATGCCCTGATCACGTGACTGATCATGCACTTATTACGTGGCTGATCATGCACTTATCACGAAGCTGAGCATACACTGATAACGAGACTGTGCATGAACTGATCACGTGGCTGATCATGCCCTGATAACCTGGCTGTCATACACTGAACACGTGAATGATCATGCACCCTTCACGGGCCTGATCATGCACTGATCTCGTAGCTGATCATGCACTGATCACGAAGCTGATGATACACTGTTCATGTGACTGTGCATGCACTGATCACGTGGCTGATCAGGCACTGATCACTTGGCTGATCATACACTGAGCACGTGGCTGATCTTGTACTAATCTCATGGCTGATCATACACTGATCACATGACTGATCATGCAGTGAACACGTGCCTGATCATGGACTTATCCCGTGACTCATCATGCACTGATCTCGTGACTGATCATGCACTGATAACATGGCTGATCATGCACTGATCTCGTGACTGAGCATTCACTGATCACATGGCTGATCATGCACTGATCACGTGGCTGAACATGCACTGATCACGTTGCTGATAATGCACTGATCACGAAGCTGATCATACATTGATCACGTGACTGTGCATGCACTGATCATATGGCTGATAAAGCATTGATCACGTGACTGATAATGCACTTGTCATGTGGTTATCATGCACTGATGACGTGGCTGATCATACACTGATCACGTGACTGATCATGCACTGATCACGTGCCTGGTCATGCACTGATCAGGTGACTGAACATGCACTGATCACATAGCTATCATGCATTGGTCACTTGGCTATCATGCACTGAACACGTGGCTGATCATGCACTGATCACGTGACTGCACATGCACTGGTCACGTAATTGTAGGCAATTATCACGTGGCTATCATGCACTGATCACGTGGCTGATCATGCAATGCTCATGTGACTGAGCATGCACTGATCACTTAGCTATCATGCATTGTTCATTTGGCTATCATGCACTGAAGACGTGGCTGATCATACACTGATCACGTGACTGCACTTGTACTGATCACGTGGCTAATCATACAGAGATCAAGTGGCTGATCATGCACTGATTACGTGGCTGATCATGCACAGATCACATAGCTATCATGCATTGATCACATGGCTATCATGCATTGATCCCGTTGCTCATCATGAACTGATCACGTGACTGATCATGCACTAGTCATGTGGTTATCATGCACTGATGACATGGCTGATCATACACTGATCACGTGACTGATCATGCACTGATCACGAAGCTGATCATACAATGATCATGTGACTGTTCATGCACTGATCACTTGGCTGAACATGCACTGATCACGTGGCTGATCATGCACTGATAACCTGGCTCTCATACACTGATCTTGTGCCTGATCATGCACTCTTCACGTGCCTGATCATGCACTGATCATGTGGCTGATAATGCACTGATCACGTGGATGATCATGCACTGATAACCTGGCTATCATACACTGATCACGTGACTGATCATGCACTCTTCAAGGGCCTGATCATGCATTGATCACGTGGCTGATCATGCAATGATCACGAAGTGGATCATACACTGATCACGTGACTGTGCATGCACTGATCACGTGGCTGATCATGCACTGATCACGTGGCAGATCATGCAATGATCACGTGGTTAATCATACACTAACCACGTGGCTGATCATGCACTAATCACGTTGTGGATCATGCAATGATCACGTGGCTGGTCATACACTGATCACGTCGCTGATCATTAACTGATCACGTGACTTAGCATGCAGTGATCTCGTGTCTGAATGGTGCTGATCATGTGACTAATCAAGAACTGATCACGTGTCTATAATGCACTGATCACGTGACTGGGCATGCACTGATCATGTGGATGATCATATACTGATCACGTTACTGATCAGGTACTGATCACGTGACTGATCATTCACTGATCACGTGGCTATCATGCACTGATCACGTGACTGATCATGCACTGATTACGTGGCTGATCATGCACTGATCACGAAGGTGATCATACACTGATCACGTGACTGTGCATGCACTGATCACATGGCTGATCATGCACTGATCACGAAGGTGATCATACACTGATCACGTACCTGTTCATGCACTGTTTACGTGGCTATCATGCACTGATCACGTGGCTGATCTAGCATTGATTACATGACTGATTATGCACTGTTTGCGTAGCTGTCATGCACTGATCACATGACTGATCATGCACTGATCACGTTGCGTATCATGCACTTTTTACATGACGGCGCATGAATTGATCATGGGGATATTATACACTGATCAAGTGACAGATCATGCATTAATCACGTGACTGATCAGGCACTGATCACGTGGCTATCATGCACTGATCACGTGGCTGATCAAATGCTGATCACGTGACTGATCATGCACTGATCACGTGCCTGATCATGCACTGATCACTTCACTTAGCCTGCAGTGATCTAGTGTCTGAATGGTGCTGATCATGTGACTAATGAAGAACTGATCACGTGGCTATAATGCACTGATCACGTTACTGTGCTTGCACTGATAATGTGGATGATCATACACTGATCATTTCACTGATCACGCACTGATCACGTGACTGATCATTCACTGATCACGTGGCTATCATGCACTGATCACGGGACTGCACATGCACTGGTCATGTAATTGTAGGCAATTATCACGTGGCTATCATGAACTGATCACGTGGCTGATCATGCAATGCTCATGTGACTGAGCATGCACTGATCACTTAGCTATCATGCATTGGTCATTTGGCTATCATGCACTGAAGACGTGGCTGATCATACACTGATCACGTGACTGCACTTGCACTGATCACGTGGCTAATCATACAGAGATCAAGTGGCTGATCATGCACTGATTACGTGGCTGATCATGCACAGATCACGTAGCTATCATGCACTGATCACATGGCTATCATGCATTGATCCCGTTGCTCATCATGAACTGATCACGTGACTGATCATGCACTAGTCATGTGGTTATCATGCACTGATGACATGGCTGATCATACACTGATCACGTGACTGATCATGCACTGATCACGTGCCTGATCTTGCACTGATCAGGTGACTGATCTTGTACTGATCACGTGCCTGATCATGCACTGATCATGTGGCTGATCATGCACTGATCACGAAGCTGATCATACAGTGATCATGTGACTGTTCATGCACTGATCACTTGGCTGAACATGCACTGATCACGTGGCTGATCATGCACTGATAACCTGGCTCTCATACACTGATCTTGTGCCTGATCATGCACTCTTCACGTGCCTGATCATGCACTGATCATGTGGCTGATAATGCACTGATCACGTGGATGATCATGCACTGATAACCTGGCTATCATACAATGATCTTGTGCCTGATCATGCACTCTTCACGTGCCTGATCATGCACTGATCACATGGCTGATCATGCACTGATCACGTGGATGATCATGCACTGATAACCTGGCTATCATACACTGATCACGTGACTGATCATGCACTCTTCAAGGGCCTGATCATGCATTGATCACGTGGCTGATCATGCAATGATCACGAAGTGGATCATACACTGATCACGTGACTGTGCATGCACTGATCACGTGGCTGATCATGCACTGATCACGTGGCAGATCATGCAATGATCACGTGGTTAATCATACACTAACCACGTGGCTGATCATGCACTTATCACGTTGCGGATCATGCAATGATCACGTGGCTGGTCATACACTGACCACGTCGCTGATCATCAACTGATCACGTGACTTAGCATGCAGTGATCTCGTGTCTGAATGGTGCTGATCATGTGACTAGTCAAGAACTGATCACGTGTCTATAATGCACTGATCACGTGACTGGGCATGCACTGATCATGTGGATGATCATATACTGATCACGTTACTGATCATTCACTGATCACGTGGCTATCATGCACTGATCACGTGACTGCACATGCACTGTTCACGTAATTGTAGGCAAGGATCACATGCCTATCATGCACTGATCACGTGTCTATCATGCACTGAACACGTGGCTGATCATACACTGATCACGTGACTGCCCATGCAAGAAACACGTGACTGCAGATTCACTGATCACATAATTGAAGGCAATGATAACGTGGCTGTCATGCACTGATCACGTGGCTGATCATGCACTGCTCATGTGACTGAGCATGCACTGATCACGTAGATATCATGCAATGATCACTTGTCCATCATGCACTGAACACATGGATGATCACACACTGATCACGTGACTGCACATGCACTGAGCACGTGGCTGGTCATACAGTGATCACGTGACTGATCATGCACTGATTATTTGGTTGACCATGCTCTGATCCCGTAGCTATCATGCACTGTTCACATGGCTATCATGCACCGATCCCATGGCTGATCATGCACTGATTTCGAGACTGATCATGCTCTGGACACCTGGCTATCATGCACTGATCACCTGGCTGATCATACACTGATCACGTGACTGATCATGCACTGATCACGTGCCTGATCATGGACTTATCACGTGACTCATCATGCACTGATCAAGTGACTGATCATGCACTGATCACTTAGCTATCATGCTCTGATCACTTGACTGCGCATGCACTAATCACGTGGATGATCATGCACTGATCACGTGGCTGATCATGCACTAATCACATAACTGATCATGCACTGATCACGTGGCTATCATGCACTGATCACGTGACTGCACATGCACTGATCCCATGGATGATCATACACTGATCACGTTACTGACCATGGGCTGATCATATGACTCATCATGCCCTGATTCCGTGGCTATCATACACTGATCACTTGACTGATCATGCACAGGTCAGATGGCTATCACGCAGTGATCACGTGGCTGATCATGCACTTATCACTTTGCTATCATGCACTGATCCCTAGACTGCCAATGCACTGATCATGCAACTGATCATGCTCTCATCACGTGGCTATCATGCCCTGATCCCGTGGCTGATCATGCACTGATCAGGTGACTGATCATGAATTAATCACAAGGCTTTCATGCACTGATCACTTGGCTATCATTCACTGATCACGTGACCGAGCATACACTGATCCTGTCGCTATCATGCACTGATCACGGGACTCGCATGCACTGATCACGTGGATGATCATACTCTGTTCACGTGACTGATCATGCACTGATCCCGTGATTGATCATGCACTGATCACGTGGCTATCATGCACTGATCAGTTGGCTATCATTCACTGATCACGTGGCTGATCATGCACTGATCACGTGACTGATCATGCACTGATCACGTGGCTATCGTGCACGGATCACTTTACTGTGCATGCACTGATCATGTGAATGATCATGCACCGATCACGTGACTGATCATGCACTGATCTCGTGGCTATCATGCACTGATCACGTGGCTGATCATACACTGATAACGTGGCTATCTTGCACTGATCACGTGGCTGATCATGCATTGATCACGTGGCTATCATGCACTGATCACGTGGCTATCATGCACTGATCACGTGGCTGATCAGGCACTGATCACGTGACTGATCATGCACTTATCACTTGGCTATCATGCACTGATCACATGACTGAACATGCACTGATCAAATGACAGCGCATGCACTGATCACGTGGCTATCATGCACTGATCACGTGGCTGATCATACACTGATAACGTGGCTATCTTGTACTGATCACGTGGCTGATCATACATTGATCACGTGACTTATCATGCACTGATCAGGTGGCTATCATTCACTGATCACATTGCTGTCATGCACAGATCACGTGGCTTATCATGCACTGACCAGTTAGCTATCATGCACTGATCACGTGGCTATCATGCACTGATCACATGGCCGATTATACACTGATCACATGACTGATCATGCCCTGATCAAATGACAGCGCATGCACTGATGTCGTAGCTGATCATACACTGATCACGTGGCTGACCATGCACTGATCACGTGGCTGATCATACACTGATCCCGTGGCTGATGATGCACTAATCATGCTGCTGATCATGAACTCATCAAGTATCTGAGCATGCAATGATCAGGTGTCTGAATGGCACTGATCATGTGACTGATCATGCACTGATCACTTGGCTATCATGCACTGATGATGTGCCTCAGGAGGCAATAATCAAAGAGCTGAGCAGGCATGAATCACGCAATCAGCAGGCAATAATCATGCACCTCAGCTGTGACGATTCATTCTGCTCAGCTGGCAATTATCAAGCAGATGAGCAGGAAGAAACCACACAGCTCAGCTAGCAATTATGCAGCAGATGAGCAAGCAGGAATAACGCAGCTAAGCTGGCAATTGTCACTCAGCTGAGTAGACAGGAATCACGCAGCTCAGCAGGCCCTGATCACGTGACGTCACGAACTGTTCAGGTGGCTGATCATACACTGATCACGTGACTGATCATGCACTGATCCCATGACTGTTCATACACTGATCACATGACTGATCATGCACTGATCAAGTGGCCATCATGCACTGATCACGTGGCTATCATACACTGATTACGTGACATCATGCACTGATCAGGTGGCTATCATGCACTGATCACGTGACTGTGCATGCACTGATCACATAAATGATTATGCACTTATCACGTGACTATCATGCACTGATCACCTGAGTGCCCATGCACTTATCACATAACTGATCATGCACTGATGACGAGGCTATCATGTGCTGATCGAGTGACTGTGCATGCTCTAATCACATAACTGATCATGCACTGATCACGTGACTGCAATTGCACTGATCACATGGATGATCAGACACTGATCACGTTACTGACCATGGGCTGAACTTATGACTCATCATGCCCTGATTACGTGGCTAGCATACACTGATCATTTGACTGATCATGCACAGATCAGGTGGCTATCATGCAGTGATCACGTGGCTGATCATGCACTTATCACTTGACTACCATGCACTGATCCCAGGGCTGATCATACACTGATCACATAACTGAAAATGCACTGAACAAGTGGCTATCATGCACTGATCACGTGACAGATCATGCCCTGATCACGTGACTGATCATGCACTGATTACGTGGCTGATCATGCACTTATCACGAAGCTGAGCTTACACTGATAACGAGACTGTGCATGAACTGATCACGTGGCTGATCATGCCCTGATAACCTGGCTGTCATACACTGAACACGTGAATGATCATGCACCCTTCACGTGCCTGATCATGCTCTGATCTCGTGGCTGATCATGCACTGATCACGAAGCTGATGATACACTGTTCATGTGACTGTGCATGCACTGATCACGTGGCTGATCATGCACTGATCAATTGGCTGATCATACACTGAGCACGTGGCTGATCTTGTACTAATCTCATGGCTGATCATACACTGATCACATGACTGATCATGCAGTGAACACGTGCCTGATCATGGACTTATCCCGTGACTCATCATGCACTGATCTCGTGACTGATCATGCACTGATAACATGGCTGATCATGCACTGATCTCGTGACTGAGCATTCACTGATCACATGGCTGATCATGCACTGATCACGTGGCTGATCATGCACTGATCACGTTGCTGATAATGCACTGATCACGAAGCTGATCATACATTGATCACGTGACTGTGCATGCACTGATCATATGGCTGATAAAGCATTGATCACGTGACTGATAATGCACTTGTCATGTGGTTATCATGCACTGATGACGTGGCTGATCATACACTGATCACGTGACTGATCATGCACTGATCACGTGCCTGATCATGCACTGATCAGGTGACTGAACATGCACTGATCACATAGCTATCATGCATTGGTCACTTGGCTATCATGCACTGAACACGTGGCTGATCATGCACTGATCACCTGCCTGCACATGCACTGATCACGTCGCTGATCATGCAGAGATCACGTGGCTGATCATGCACTGATCACGTAGCTGATCATGCACTAATCAAGTTGCTGATCATGCTCTGGTCAGGTGGCTATCGTGCACTGATTACGTGGCTGATCATGCACTGATCACGTAGCTATCATGCACTGATCACATGGCTATCATGCACTGATCCCGTGGCTGATCATGCACTGATAACGTGACTGATCATGCACTGATCACGAGCCTGATCATGCACTGATCACGTGGCTGATGATGCACTGATCACGTCCTGATCATGCACCGATCACGTGGCTGAACATGCACTTATCACCAATCTGAGCATACACTGATAACGTGACTGTGCATGAACTGATCACGTGGCTGATCATGCCCTGATAACCTGGCTGTCATACACTGAACACGTGAAAGATCATGCACCCTTCACGTGCCTGATCATGCACTGATCTCGTGGCTGATCATGCACTAATCACGAAGCTGATGATACACTGTTCACGTGACTGTGCATGCACTGATCACGTGGCTGATCATGCACTGATCACTTGGCTGATCATACACTGAGCACGAGGCTGATCTTGTACTAATCTCGTGGCTGATCATACACTGATCACATGACTGATCATGCAGTGAACACGTGTCTGATCCTGGGCTTATCACGTGACTCATCATGCACTGATCTCGTGACTGATCATGCACTGATAACATGGCTGATCATGCACTGATCTCGTGACTGAGCATTCACTGATCACATGGCTGATCATGCACTGATCACGTGGCTGATCATGCACTGATCACGTTGCTGATAATGCACTGATCACGAAGCTGATCATACATTGATCACGTGACTGTGCATGCACTGATCATATGGCTGATAAAGCACTGATCACGTGACTGATAATGCACAAGTCATGTGGGTATCATGGACTGATGACGTGGCTGATCAGACACTAATCACGTGCCTGATCATGCACTGATCAGGTGACTGATCATGCACTGATTACCTGGCTATCATACACTGATCATGTGCCTGATCATGCACTCTTCATGTGCCTGATCTGCACTGACATGTGGCTGATCATGGACTGATCACGAAGCTGATCATACACTGATCACGTGACTGTGCATGCACTGATCACATGGCTGATCATGCATTGATCAAGTGGCTGATCATGCACTGATCACGTGGCTACTCATGCACTAATCACCTTGCTTACCATGCACTGATCAGGTTGCTATCATGCACTGATCACGTGGCTGATCATACACTGATCACGTGACTGCTCATGAACTGATCACGTGGCTATCATGCACTGATCACGTGTCTATCATGAACTGATCACGTGACTGCCCATGAACTGATCACGTACCTGTTCATGCACTGTTTTCGTGGCTATCATGCACTGATCACGTGGCTGATCATGAACTGATCACGTGACTGATGATGCACTGATCACGTCCTGATCATGCACTGATCACGTGGCTGATCATGCACTTATCACGAAGCTGAGCATACACTGATAACGTGACTGTGCATGAACTGATCACATGGCTGATCATGCCCTGATAACCTGGCTGTCATACACTGAACACGTGAATGATCATGCACCCTTCACGTGCCTGATCATGCACTGATCTCGTGGCTGATCATGCACTGATCACGTGCCTGATCATGCACTGATCACGTGCCTGATCATGCACTGATCACGTGCCTGATCATGCACTGATCAGGTGACTGATCATGCACTGATTACGTGCCTGATCATGCACAGATCACGTGGCTGATCATGCACTGATGACGAAGCTGATCATACAATGATCATGTGACTGTTCATGCACTGATCTCTTGGCTGATCATGCACTGATCACGTGGCTGATCATGCACTGATTACCTGGCTATCATACACTGATCATGTGCCTGATCATGCACTCTTCATGTGCCTGATCTGCCCTGACATGTGGCTGATCATGGACTGATCACGAAGCTGATCATACACTGATCACGTGACTGTGCATGCACTGATCACATGGCTGATCATGCATTGATCAAGTGGCTGATCATGCACTGATCACGTGGCTACTCATGCACTAATCACCTTGCTTACCATGCACTGATCAGGTTGCTATCATGCACTGATCAGGTTGCTATCATGCACTGATCACGTGGCTGATCATACACTGATCACCTGACTGCTCATGAACTGATCACGTGGCTATCATGCACTGATCACGTGTCTATCATGAACTGATCACGTGACTGCCCATGAACTGATCACGTACCTGTTCATGCACTGTTTTCGTGGCTATCATGCACTGATCACGTGGCTGATCATGCCCTGATAACCTGGCTGTCATACACTGAACACGTGAATGATCATGCACCCTTCACGTGCCTGATCATGCACTGATCTCGTGGCTGATCATGCACTGATCACGAAGCTGATGATACACTGTTCATGTGACTGTGCATGCACTGATCACGTGGCTGATCATGCACTGATCACTTGGGTGATCATACACTGAGCACGTGGCTGATCTTGTACTAATCTCATGGCTGATCATACACTGATCACATGACTGATCATGCAGTGAACACGTGCCTGATCATGGACTTATCCCGTGACTCATCATGAACTGATCTCGTGACTGATCATGCACTGATAACATGGCTGATCATGCACTGATCTCGTGACTGAGCATTCACTGATCACATGGCTGATCATGCACTGATCACATGACTGAACATGCACTGATCAAATGAGAGCGCATGCACTGATCACGTAGCTGATCATACACTGATCACGTGACTTATCATGCACTGATCAGGTGGCTATCATTCACTGATCACATTGCTGTCATGCACTGATCACGTGGCTTATCATGCACTGACCAGTTAGCTATCATGCACTGATCACGTGGCTATCATGCACTGATCACATGGCCGATTATACACTGATCACATGACTGATCATGCCCTGATCAAATGACAGCGCATGCACTGATGTCGTAGCTGATCATACACTGATCACGTGGCTGACCATGCACTGATCACGTGGCTGATCATACACTGACCACGTGGCTGATGATGCACTAATCACGCTGCTGATCATGAACTCATCAAGTATCTGAGCATGCAATGATCAGGTGTCTGAGTGGCACTGATCATGTGACTGATCATGCGCTGATCACTTGGCTATCATGCACTGATGATGTGCCTCAGGAGGCAATAATCAAAGAGCTGAGCAGGCATGAATCACGCAATCAGCAGGCAATAATCATGCACCTCAGCTGTGACGATTCATTCTGCTCAGCTGGCAATTATCAAGCAGATGAGCAGGAAGAAACCACACAGCTCAGCTAGCAATTATGCAGCAGATGAGCAAGCAGGAATAACGCAGCTAAGCTGGCAATTGTCACTCAGCTGAGGAGACAGGAATCACGCAGCTCAGCAGGCCCTGATCACGTGACGTCACGAACTGTTCAGGTGGCTGATCATACACTGATCACGTGACTGATCATGCACTGATCCCATGACTGTTCATACACTGATCACATGACTGATCATGCACTGATCAAGTGGCCATCATGCACTGATCACGTGGCTATCATACACTGATTACGTGACATCATGCACTGATCAGGTGGCTATCATGCACTGATCACGTGACTGTGCATGCACTGATCACATAAATGATTATGCACTTATCACGTGACTATCATGCACTGATCACCTGAGTGCCCATGCACTTATCACATAACTGATCATGCACTGATGACGAGGCTATCATGTACTGATCGAGTGACTGTGCATGCTCTAATCACATAACTGATCATGCACTGGTCACGTGACTGCACATGCACTGATCACATGGATGATCAGACACTGATCACGTTACTGACCATGGGCTGATCTTATGACTCATCATGCCCTGATTACGTGGCTAGCATACACTGATCATTTGACTGATCATGCACAGATCAGGTGGCTATCATGCAGTGATCACGTGGCTGATCATGCACTTATCACTTGACTACCATGCACTGATCCCAGGGCTGATCATACACTGATCACGTAACTGAACATGCACTGAACAAGTGGCTATCATGCACTGATCACGTGACAGATCATGCCCTGATCACGTGACTGATCATGCACTGATTACGTGGCTGATCATGCACTTATCACGAAGCTGAGCATACACTGATAACGAGACTGTGCATGAACTGATCACGTGGCTGATCATGCCCTGATAACCTGGCTGTCATACACTGAACACGTGAATGATCATGCACCCTTCACGGGCCTGATCATGCACTGATCTCGTAGCTGATCATGCACTGATCACGAAGCTGATGATACACTGTTCATGTGACTGTGCATGCACTGATCACGTGGCTGATCATGCACTGATCACTTGGCTGATCATACACTGAGCACGTGGCTGATCTTGTACTAATCTCATGGCTGATCATACACTGATCACATGACTGATCATGCAGTGAACACGTGCCTGATCATGGACTTATCCCGTGACTCATCATGCACTGATCTCGTGACTGATCATGCACTGATAACATGGCTGATCATGCACTGATCTCGTGACTGAGCATTCACTGATCACATGGCTGATCATGCACTGATCACGTGGCTGATCATGCACTGATCACGTTGCTGATAATGCACTGATCACGAAGCTGATCATACATTGATCACGTGACTGTGCATGCACTGATCATATGGCTGATAAAGCATTGATCACGTGACTGATAATGCACTTGTCATGTGGTTATCATGCACTGATGACGTGGCTGATCATACACTGATCACGTGACTGATCATGCACTGATCACGTGCCTGATCATGCACTGATCAGGTGACTGAACATGCACTGATCACATAGCTATCATGCATTGGTCACTTGGCTATCATGCACTGAACACGTGGCTGATCATGCACTGATCACGTGCCTGCACATGCACTGATCACGTCGCTGATCATGCAGAGATCACGTGGCTGATCATGCACTGATCACGTAGCTGATCATGCACTAATCAAGTTGCTGATCATGCTCTGGTCAGGTGGCTATCGTGCACTGATTACGTGGCTGATCATGCACTGATCACGTAGCTATCATGCACTGATCACATGGCTATCATGCACTGATCCCGTGGCTGATCATGCACTGATAACGTGACTGATCATGCACTGATCACGAGCCTGATCATGCACTGATCACGTGGCTGATGATGCACTGATCACGTCCTGATCATGCACCGATCACGTGGCTGAACATGCACTTATCACCAATCTGAGCATACACTGATAACGTGACTGTGCATGAACTGATCACGTGGCTGATCATGCCCTGATAACCTGGCTGTCATACACTGAACACGTGAATGATCATGCACCCTTCACGTGCCTGATCATGCACTGATCTCGTGGCTGATCATGCACTAATCACGAAGCTGATGATACACTGTTCACGTGACTGTGCATGCACTGATCACGTGGCTGATCATGCACTGATCACTTGGCTGATCATACACTGAGCACGAGGCTGATCTTGTACTAATCTCGTGGCTGATCATACACTGATCACATGACTGATCATGCAGTGAACACGTGTCTGATCCTGGGCTTATCACGTGACTCATCATGCACTGATCTCGTGACTGATCATGCACTGATAACATGCCTGATCATGCACTGATCTCGTGACTGAGCATTCACTGATCACACGGCTGATCATGCACTGATCACGTGGCTGATCATGCACTGATCACGTTGCTGATAATGCACTGATCACGAAGCTGATCATACATTGATCACGTGACTGTGCATGCACTGATCATATGGCTGATAAAGCACTGATCACGTGACTGATAATGCACTAGTCATGTGGGTATCATGGACTGATGACGTGGCTGATCAGACACTGATCACGTGACTGATCATGCACTGATCATGCACTGATCAGGTGACTGATCATGCACTGATCACGTGCCTGATCATGCACAGATCACGTGGCTGATCATGCACTGATGACGAAGCTGATCATACAATGATCATGTGACTGTTCATGCACTGATCACTTGGCTGATCATGCACTGATCAC
This sequence comes from Bos grunniens, assembly GCF_055505025.1. Taxonomy (NCBI): domain Eukaryota; kingdom Metazoa; phylum Chordata; class Mammalia; order Artiodactyla; family Bovidae; genus Bos; species Bos grunniens. The sequence continues at coordinate 313,640 of NC_141176.1, read as the reverse complement.
GTGGCTGATCATGCACTGATTACCTGGCTATCATACACTGATCATGTGCCTGATCATGCACTCTTCATGTGCCTGATCTGCACTGACATGTGGCTGATCATGGACTGATCACGAAGCTGATCATACACTGATCACGTGACTGTGCATGCACTGATCACATGGCTGATCATGCATTGATCAAGTGGCTGATCATGCACTGATCACGTGGCTACTCATGCACTAATCACCTTGCTTACCATGCACTGATCAGGTTGCTATCATGCACTGATCACGTGGCTGATCATACACTGATCACGTGACTGCTCATGAACTGATCACGTGGCTATCATGCACTGATCACGTGTCTATCATGAACTGATCACGTGACTGCCCATGAACTGATCACGTACCTGTTCATGCACTGTTTTCGTGGCTATCATGCACTGATCACGTGGCTGATCATGCATTGATCACGTGACTGATTATGCACTGATTGCGTAGCTGTCATGCACTGATCTCATGAGTTCGCATGCCCTGATCACGTGACTGATCATGCACTGATCACGTGGCTATCATGCACTGATCACTTGGCTGATCATGCACTGATCATGTGACTGAACATGCACTGATCACATAGGTATCATGCATTGATCACTTGGCTATCATGCACTGAACACGTGGCTGATCATGCACTGATCACGTGACTGCACATGCACTGATCACGTGGCAGATGATACAGTGATCACGTGGCTAATCATGCACTGATCATGTGACTGAGCATGCACCGATCACGTAGCTATAATGCATTGATCACTTGGCTATCATGCACTGATCACATGGCTGTTCATACACTGCTCACGTGACTGCATATGCACTGATCACGTCGCTGGTCATACAGAGATCACGTGGCTGATCATGCACTGATCACGTAGCTGATCATGCACTAATCATGTTGCTGATCATGTACTGGTCAGGTGGCTATCGTGCACTGTTTACGTGGCTGATCATGCACTGATCACGTAGCTATCATGCACTGATCACATGGCTATCATGCACTGATCCCGTGGCTGATCATGCACTGATCACGTGACTGATCATGCACTGATCACGTGGCTATCATGCACTGATCACGTGGCTGATCATACACTCATCATGTGACTGATCAAGCACTGATCACGAGCCTGATCATGCACTGATCACCTGGCTGATCATGAACTGATCACGTGACTGATGATGCACTGATCACGTCCTGATCATGCACTGATCACGTGGCTGATCATGCACTTATCACGAAGCTGAGCATACACTGATAACGTGACTGTGCATGAACTGATCACATGGCTGATCATGCCCTGATAACCTGGCTGTCATACACTGAACACGTGAATGATCATGCACCCTTCACGTGCCTGATCATGCACTGATCTCGTGGCTGATCATGCACTGATCACGTGCCTGATCATGCACTGATCACGTGCCTGATCATGCACTGATCAGGTGACTGATCATGCACTGATCACGTGCCTGATCATGCACAGATCACGTGGCTGATCATGCACTGATGACGAAGCTGATCATACAATGATCATGTGACTGTTCATGCACTGATCTCTTGGCTGATCATGCACTGATCACGTAGCTGATCATGCACTGATTACCTGGCTATCATACACTGATCATGTGCCTGATCATGCACTCTTCATGTGCCTGATCTGCACTGACATGTGGCTGATCATGGACTGATCACGAAGCTGATCATACACTGATCACGTGACTGTGCATGCACTGATCACATGGCTGATGCATTGATCAAGTGGCTGATCATGCACTGATCACGTGGCTACTCATGCACTAATCACCTTGCTTACCATGCACTGATCAGGTTGCTATCATGCACTGATCACGTGGCTGATCATACACTGATCACGTGACTGCTCATGAACTGATCACGTGGCTATCATGCACTGATCACGTGTCTATCATGAACTGATCACGTGACTGCCCATGAACTGATCACGTACCTGTTCATGCACTGTTTTCGTGGCTATCATGCACTGATCACGTGGCTGATCATGCTCTGATAACCTGGCTGTCATACACTGAACACGTGAATGATCATGCACCCTTCACGTGCCTGATCATGCACTGATCAGCACGTGGCTGATCTTGTACTAATCTCATGGCTGATCATACACTGATCACATGACTGATCATGCAGTGAACACGTGCCTGATCATGGACTTATCCCGTGACTCATCATGCACTGATCTCGTGACTGATCATGCACTGATAACATGGCTGATCATGCACTGATCTCGTGACTGAGCATTCACTGATCACATGGCTGATCATGCACTGATCACATGACTGAACATACACTGATCAAATGACAGCGCATGCACTGATCACGTAGCTGATCATACACTGATCACGTGACTTATCATGCCCTGATCAGGTGGCTATCATTCACTGATCACATTGCTGTCATGCACTGATCACGTGGCTTATCATGCACTGACCAGTTAGCTATCATGCACTGATCACGTGGCTATCATGCACTGATTACATGGCCGATTATACACTGATCACATGACTGATCATGCCCTGATCAAATGACAGCGCATGCACTGATGTCGTAGCTGATCATACACTGATCACGTGGCTGACCATGCACTGATCACGTGGCTGATCATACACTGACCACGTGGCTGATGATGCACTAATCACGCTGCTGATCATGAACTCATCAAGTATCTGAGCATGCAATGATCAGGTGTCTGAGTGGCACTGATCATGTGACTGATCATGCGCTGATCACTTGGCTATCATGCACTGATGATGTGCCTCAGGAGGCAATAATCAAAGAGCTGAGCAGGCATGAATCACGCAATCAGCAGGCAATAATCATGCACCTCAGCTGTGACGATTCATTCTGCTCAGCTGGCAATTATCAAGCAGATGAGCAGGAAGAAACCACACAGCTCAGCTAGCAATTATGCAGCAGATGAGCAAGCAGGAATAACGCAGCTAAGCTGGCAATTGTCACTCAGCTGAGTAGACAGGAATCACGCAGCTCAGCAGGCCCTGATCACGTGACGTCACGAACTGTTCAGGTGGCTGATCATACACTGATCACGTGACTGATCATGCACTGATCCCATGACTGTTCATACACTGATCACATGACTGATCATGCACTGATCAAGTGGCCATCATGCACTGATCACGTGGCTATCATACACTGATTACGTGACATCATGCACTGATCAGGTGGCTATCATGCACTGATCACGTGACTGTGCATGCACTGATCACATAAATGATTATGCACTTATCACGTGACTATCATGCACTGATCACCTGAGTGCCCATGCACTTATCACATAACTGATCATGCACTGATGACGAGGCTATCATGTACTGATCGAGTGACTGTGCATGCTCTAATCACATAACTGATCATGCACTGGTCACGTGACTGCACATGCACTGATCACATGGATGATCAGACACTGATCACGTTACTGACCATGGGCTGATCTTATGACTCATCATGCCCTGATTACGTGGCTAGCATACACTGATCATTTGACTGATCATGCACAGATCAGGTGGCTATCATGCAGTGATCACGTGGCTGATCATGCACTTATCACTTGACTACCATGCACTGATCCCAGGGCTGATCATACACTGATCACGTAACTGATCATGCACTGAACAAGTGGTTATCATGCACTGATCACGTGACAGATCATGCCCTGATCACGTGACTGATCATGCACTGATTACGTGGCTGATCATGCACTTATCACGAAGCTGAGCATACACTGATAACGAGACTGTGCATGAACTGATCACGTGGCTGATCATGCCCTGATAACCTGGCTGTCATACACTGAACACGTGAATGATCATGCACCCTTCACGGGCCTGATCATGCACTGATCTCGTACCGGATCATGCACTGATCACGAAGCTGATGATACACTGTTCATGTGACTGTGCATGCACTGATCACGTGGCTGATCATGCACTGATCACTTGGCTGATCATACACTGATCACATGACTGATCATGCAGTGAACACGTGCCTGATCATGGACTTATCCCGTGACTCATCATGCACTGATCTCGTGACTGATCATGCACTGATAACATGGCTGATCATGCACTGATCTCGTGACTGAGCATTCACTGATCACATGGCTGATCATGCACTGATCACGTGGCTGATCATGCACTGATCACGTTGCTGATAATGCACTGATCACAAAGCTGATCATACATTGATCACGTGACTGTTCATGCACTGATCATATGGCTGATAAAGCATTGATCACGTGACTGATAATGCACTTGTCATGTGGTTATCATGCACTGATGACGTGGCTGATCATACACTGATCACGTGACTGATCATGCACTGATCACGTGCCTGATCATGCACTGATCAGGTGACTGAACATGCACTGATCACATAGCTATCATGCATTGGTCACTTGGCTATCATGCACTGAACACGTGGCTGATCATGCACTGATCACGTGCCTGCACATGCACTGATCACGTCGCTGATCATGCAGAGATCACGTGGCTGATCATGCACTGATCACGTAGCTGATCATGCACTAATCAAGTTGCTGATCATGCTCTGGTCAGGTGGCTATCGTGCACTGATTACGTGGCTGATCATGCACTGATCACGTAGCTATCATGCACTGATCACATGGCTTTCATGCACTGATCCCGTGGCTGATCATGCACTGATAACGTGACTGATCATGCACTTATCACGAGCCTGATCATGCACTGATCACGTGGCTGATGATGCACTGATCACGTCCTGATCATGCACCGATCACGTGGCTGAACATGCACTTATCACCAATCTGAGCATACACTGATAACGTGACTGTGCATGAACTGATCACGTGGCTGATCATGCCCTGATAACCTGGCTGTCATACACTGAACACGTGAATGATCATGCACCCTTCACGTGCCTGATCATGCACTGATCTCGTGGCTGATCATGCACTAATCACGAAGCTGATGATACACTGTTCACGTGACTGTGCATGCACTGATCACGTGCCTGATCATGCACAGATCACGTGGCTGATCATGCACTGATGACGAAGCTGATCATACAATGATCATGTGACTGTTCATGCACTGATCACTTGGCTGATCATGCACTGATCACGTGGCTGATCATGCACTGATTACCTGGCTATCATACACTGATCATGTGCCTGATCATGCACTCTTCATGTGCCTGATCTGCACTGACATGTGGCTGATCATGGACTGATCACGAAGCTGATCATACACTGATCACGTGACTGTGCATGCACTGATCACATGGCTGATCATGCATTGAACAAGTGGCTGATCATGCACTGATCACGTGGCTACTCATGCACTAATCACCTTGCTTACCATGCACTGATCAGGTTGCTATCATGCACTGATCACGTGGCTGATCATACACTGATCACGTGACTGCTCATGAACTGATCACGTGGCTATCATGCACTGATCACGTGTCTATCATGAACTGATCACGTGACTGCCCATGAACTGATCACGTACCTGTTCATGCACTGTTTTCGTGGCTATCATGCACTGATCACGTGGCTGATCATGCATTGATCACGTGACTGATTATGCACTGATTGCGTAGCTGTCATGCACTGATCTCATGAGTTCGCATGCCCTGATCACGTGACTGATCATGCACTGATCACGTGGCTATCATGCACTGATCACTTGGCTGATCATGCACTGATCATGTGACTGAACATGCACTGATCACATAGGTATCATGCATTGATCACTTGGCTATCATGCACTGAACACGTGACTGATCATGCACTGATCACGTGACTGCACATGCACTGATCACGTGGCAGATGATACAGTGATCACGTGGCTAATCATGCACTGATCATGTGACTGAGCATGCACCGATCACGTAGCTATAATGCATTGATCACTTGGCTATCATGCACTGATCACATGGCTGTTCATACACTGCTCACGTGACTGCATATGCACTGATCACGTCGCTGGTCATACAGAGATCACGTGGCTGATCATGCACTGATCACGTAGCTGATCATGCACTAATCATGTTGCTGATCATGTACTGGTCAGGTGGCTATCGTGCACTGTTTACGTGGCTGATCATGCACTGATCACGTAGCTATCATGCACTGATCACATGGCTATCATGCACTGATCCCGTGGCTGATCATGCACTGATCACGTGACTGATCATGCACTGATCACGTGGCTATCATGCACTGATCACGTGGCTGATCATACACTCATCATGTGACTGATCAAGCACTGATCACGAGCCTGATCATGCACTGATCACCTGGCTGATCATGAACTGATCACGTGACTGATGATGCACTGATCACGTCCTGATCATGCACTGATCACGTGGCTGATCATGCACTTATCACGAAGCTGAGCATACACTGATAACGTGACTGTGCATGAACTGATCACATGGCTGATCATGCCCTGATAACCTGGCTGTCATACACTGAACACGTGAATGATCATGCACCATTCACGTGCCTGATCATGCACTGATCTCGTGGCTGATCATGCACTGATCACGTGCCTGATCATGCACTGATCACGTGCCTGATCATGCACTGATCAGGTGACTGATCATGCACTGATCACGTGCCTGATCATGCACAGATCACGTGGCTGATCATGCACTGATGACGAAGCTGATCATACAATGATCATGTGACTGTTCATGCACTGATCACTTGGCTGATCATGCACTGATCACGTGGCTGATCATGCACTGATTACCTGGCTATCATACACTGATCATGTGCCTGATCATGCACTCTTCATGTGCCTGATCTGCACTGACATGTGGCTGATCATGGACTGATCACGAAGCTGATCATACACTGATCACGTGACTGTGCATGCACTGATCACATGGCTGATCATGCATTGATCAAGTGGCTGATCATGCACTGATCACGTGGCTACTCATGCACTAATCACCTTGCTTACCATGCACTGATCAGGTTGCTATCATGCACTGATCACGTGGCTGATCATACACTGATCACGTGACTGCTCATGAACTGATCACGTGGCTATCATGCACTGATCACGTGTCTATCATGAACTGATCACGTGACTGCCCATGAACTGATCACGTACCTGTTCATGCACTGTTTTCGTGGCTATCATGCACTGATCACGTGGCTGATCATGCCCTGATAACCTGGCTGTCATACACTGAACACGTGAATGATCATGCACCCTTCACGTGCCTGATCATGCACTGATCTCGTGGCTGATCATGCACTGATCACGAAGCTGATGATACACTGTTCATGTGACTGTGCATGCACTGATCACGTGGCTGATCATGCACTGATCACTTGGGTGATCATACACTGAGCACGTGGCTGATCTTGTACTAATCTCATGGCTGATCATACACTGATCACATGACTGATCATGCAGTGAACACGTGCCTGATCATGGACTTATCCCGTGACTCATCATGCACTGATCTCGTGACTGATCATGCACTGATAACATGGCTGATCATGCACTGATCTCGTGACTGAGCATTCACTGATCACATGGCTGATCATGCACTGATCACATGACTGAACATGCACTGATCAAATGACAGCGCATGCACTGATCACATAGCTGATCATACACTGATCACGTGACTTATCATGCACTGATCAGGTGGCTATCATTCACTGATCACATTGCTGTCATGCACTGATCACGTGGCTTATCATGCACTGACCAGTTAGCTATCATGCACTGATCACGTGGCTATCATGCACTGATCACATGGCCGATTATACACTGATCACATGACTGATCATGCCCTGATCAAATGACAGCGCATGCACTGATGTCGTAGCTGATCATACACTGATCACGTGGCTGACCATGCACTGATCACGTGGCTGATCATACACTGACCACGTGGCTGATGATGCACTAATCACGCTGCTGATCATGAACTCATCAAGTATCTGAGCATGCAATGATCAGGTGTCTGAGTGGCACTGATCATGTGACTGATCATGCGCTGATCACTTGGCTATCATGCACTGATGATGTGCCTCAGGAGGCAATAATCAAAGAGCTGAGCAGGCATGAATCACGCAATCAGCAGGCAATAATCATGCACCTCAGCTGTGACGATTCATTCTGCTCAGCTGGCAATTATCAAGCAGATGAGCAGGAAGAAACCACACAGCTCAGCTAGCAATTATGCAGCAGATGAGCAAGCAGGAATAACGCAGCTAAGCTGGCAATTGTCACTCAGCTGAGTAGACAGGAATCACGCAGCTCAGCAGGCCCTGATCACGTGACATCACGAACTGTTCAGGTGGCTGATCATACACTGATCACGTGACTGATCATGCACTGATCCCATGACTGTTCATACACTGATCACATGACTGATCATGCACTGATCAAGTGGCCATCATGCACTGATCACGTGGCTATCATACACTGATTACGTGACATCATGCACTGATCAGGTGGCTATCATGCACTGATCACGTGACTGTGCATGCACTGATCACATAAATGATTATGCACTTATCACGTGACTATCATGCACTGATCACCTGAGTGCCCATGCACTTATCACATAACTGATCATGCACTGATGACGAGGCTATCATGTACTGATCGAGTGACTGTGCATGCTCTAATCACATAACTGATCATGCACTGGTCACGTGACTGCACATGCACTGATCACATGGATGATCAGACACTGATCACGTTACTGACCATGGGCTGATCTTATGACTCATCATGCCCTGATTACGTGGCTAGCATACACTGATCATTTGACTGATCATGCACAGATCAGGTGGCTATCATGCAGTGATCACGTGGCTGATCATGCACTTATCACTTGACTACCATGCACTGATCCCAGGGCTGATCATACACTGATCCCGTAACTGAACATGCACTGAACAAGTGGCTATCATGCACTGATCACGTGACAGATCATGCCCTGATCACGTGACTGATCATGCACTGATTACGTGGCTGATCATGCACTTATCACGAAGCTGAGCATACACTGATAACGAGACTGTGCATGAACTGATCACGTGGCTGATCATGCCCTGATAACCTGGCTGTCATACACTGAACACGTGAATGATCATGCACCCTTCACGGGCCTGATCATGCACTGATCTCGTAGCTGATCATGCACTGATCACGAAGCTGATGATACACTGTTCATGTGACTGTGCATGCACTGATCACGTGGCTGATCATGCACTGATCACTTGGGTGATCATACACTGAGCACGTGGCTGATCTTGTACTAATCTCATGGCTGATCATACACTGATCACATGACTGATCATGCAGTGAACACGTGCCTGATCATGGACTTATCCCGTGACTCATCATGCACTGATCTCGTGACTGATCATGCACTGATAACATGGCTGATCATGCACTGATCTCGTGACTGAGCATTCACTGATCACATGGCTGATCATGCACTGATCACGTGGCTGATCATGCACTGATCACGTTGCTGATAATGCACTGATCACGAAGCTGATCATACATTGATCACGTGACTGTGCATGCACTGATCATATGGCTGATAAAGCATTGATCACGTGACTGATAATGCACTTGTCATGTGGTTATCATGCACTGATGACGTGGCTGATCATACACTGATCACGTGACTGATCATGCACTGATCACGTGCCTGATCATGCACTGATCAGGTGACTGAACATGCACTGATCACATAGCTATCATGCATTGGTCACTTGGCTATCATGCACTGAACACGTGGCTGATCATGCACTGATCACGTGCCTGCACATGCACTGATCACGTCGCTGATCATGCAGAGATCACGTGGCTGATCATGCACTGATCACGTAGCTGATCATGCACTAATCAAGTTGCTGATCATGCTCTGGTCAGGTGGCTATCGTGCACTGATTACGTGGCTGATCATGCACTGATCACGTAGCTATCATGCACTGATCACATGGCTATCATGCACTGATCCCGTGGCTGATCATGCACTGATAACGTGACTGATCATGCACTGATCACGAGCCTGATCATGCACTGATCACGTGGCTGATGATGCACTGATCACGTCCTGATCATGCACCGATCACGTGGCTGAACATGCACTTATCACCAATCTGAGCATACACTGATAACGTGACTGTGCATGAACTGATCACGTGGCTGATCATGCCCTGATAACCTGGCTGTCATACACTGAACACGTGAATGATCATGCACCCTTCACGTGCCTGATCATGCACTGATCTCGTGGCTGATCATGCACTAATCACGAAGCTGATGATACACTGTTCACGTGACTGTGCATGCACTGATCACGTGGCTGATCATGCACTGATCACATGACTGATCATGCAGTGAACACGTGTCTGATCCTGGGCTTATCACGTGACTCATCATGCACTGATCTCGTGACTGATCATGCACTGATAACATGGCTGATCATGCACTGATCTCGTGACTGAGCATTCACTGATCACATGGCTGATCATGCACTGATCACGTGGCTGATCATGCACTGATCACGTTGCTGATAATGCACTGATCACGAAGCTGATCATACATTGATCACGTGACTGTGCATGCACTGATCATATGGCTGATAAAGCACTGATCACGTGACTGATAATGCACTAGTCATGTGGTTATCATAGACTGATGACGTGGCTGATCAGACACTGATCACGTGACTGATCATGCACTGATCACGTGCCTGATCATGCACTGATCAGGTGACTGATCATGCACTGATCACGTGCCTGATCATGCACAGATCACGTGGCTGATCATGCACTGATGACGAAGCTGATCATACAATGATCATGTGACTGTTCATGCACTGATCACTTGGCTGAACATGCACTGATCACGTGGCTGATCATGCACTGATTACCTGGCTATCATACACTGATCATGTGCCTGATCATGCACTCTTCATGTGCCTGATCTGCACTGACTTGTGGCTGATCATGGACTGATCACGAAGCTGATCATACACTGATCACGTGACTGTGCATGCACTGATCACATGGCTGATCATGCATTGATCAAGTGGCTGATCATGCACTAATCACGTGGCTACTCATGCACTAATCACCTTGCTTACCATGCACTGATCAGGTTGCTATCATGCACTGATCACGTGGCTGATCATACACTGATCACGTGACTGCTCATGAACTGATCACGTGGCTATCATGCACTGATCACGTGTCTATCATGAACTGATCACGTGACTGCCCATGAACTGATCACGTACCTGTTCATGCACTGTTTTCGTGGCTATCATGCACTGATCACGTGGCTGATCATGCATTGATCACGTGACTGATTATGCACTGATTGCGTAGCTGTCATGCACTGATCTCATGAGTTCGCATGCCCTGATCACGTGACTGATCATGCACTGATCACGTGGCTATCATGCACTGATCACTTGGCTGATCATGCACTGATCATGTGACTGAACATGCACTGATCACATAGGTATCATGCATTGATCACTTGGCTATCATGCACTGAACACGTGGCTGATCATGCACTGATCACGTGACTGCACATGCACTGATCACGTGGCAGATGATACAGTGATCACGTGGCTAATCATGCACTGATCATGTGACTGAGCATGCACCGATCACGTAGCTATAATGCATTGATCACTTGGCTATCATGCACTGATCACATGGCTGTTCATACACTGCTCACGTGACTGCATATGCACTGATCACGTCGCTGGTCATACAGAGATCACGTGGCTGATCATGCACTGATCACGTAGCTGATCATGCACTAATCATGTTGCTGATCATGTACTGGTCAGGTGGCTATCGTGCACTGTTTACGTGGCTGATCATGCACTGATCACGTAGCTATCATGCACTGATCACATGGCTATCATGCACTGATCCCGTGGCTGATCATGCACTGATCACGTGACTGATCATGCACTGATCACGTGGCTATCATGCACTGATCACGTGGCTGATCATACACTCATCATGTGACTGATCAAGCACTGATCACGAGCCTGATCATGCACTGATCACCTGGCTGATCATGAACTGATCACGTGACTGATGATGCACTGATCACGTCCTGATCATGCACTGATCACGTGGCTGATCATGCACTTATCACGAAGCTGAGCATACACTGATAACGTGACTGTGCATGAAATGATCACATGGCTGATCATGCCCTGATAACCTGGCTGTCATACACTGAACACGTGAATGATCATGCACCCTTCACGTGCCTGATCATGCACTGATCTCGTGGCTGATCATGCACTGATCACGTGCCTGATCATGCACTGATCACGTGCCTGATCATGCACTGATCAGGTGACTGATCATGCACTGATCACGTGCCTGATCATGCACAGATCACGTGGCTGATCATGCACTGATGACGAAGCTGATCATACAATGATCATGTGACTGTTCATGCACTGATCACTTGGCTGATCATGCACTGATCACGTAGCTGATCATGCACTGATTACCTGGCTATCATACACTGATCATGTGCCTGATCATGCACTCTTCATGTGCCTGATCTGCACTGACATGTGGCTGATCATGGACTGATCACGAAGCTGATCATACACTGATCACGTGACTGTGCATGCACTGATCACGTGGCTGATCATGCACTGATCACTTGGCTGATCATACACTGAGCACGAGGCTTATCTTGTACTAATCTCGTGGCTGATCATACACTGATCACATGACTGATCATGCAGTGAACACGTGTCTGATCCTGGGCTTATCACGTGACTCATCATGCACTGATCTCGTGACTGAGCATTCACTGATCACATGACTGATCATGCACTGATCACGTGGCTGATCATACACTGATCACGTTGCTGATAATGCACTGATCACGAAGCTGATCATACATTGATCACGTGACTGTGCATGCACTGATCATATGGCTGATAAAGCACTGATCACGTGACTGATAATGCACTAGTCATGTGGTTATCATGGACTGATGACGTGGCTGATCAGACACTGATCACGTGACTGATCATGCACTGATCACGTGCCTGATCATGCACTGATCAGGTGACTGATCATGCACTGATCACGTGCCTGATCATGCACAGATCACGTGGCTGATCATGCACTGATGACGAAGCTGATCATACAATGATCATGTGACTGTTCATGCACTGATCACTTGGCTGATCATGCACTGATCACGTGGCTGATCATGCACTGATTACCTGGCTATCATACACTGATCATGTGCCTGATCATGCACTCTTCATGTGCCTGATCTGCACTGACATGTGGCTGATCATGGACTGATCACGAAGCTGATCATACACTGATCACGTGACTGTGCATGCACTGATCACATGGCTGATCATGCATTGATCAAGTGGCTGATCATGCACTGATCACGTGGCTACTCATGCACTAATCACCTTGCTTACCATGCACTGATCAGGTTGCTATCATGCACTGATCACGTGGCTGATCATACACTGATCACGTGACTGCTCATGAACTGATCACGTGGCTATCATGCACTGATCACGTGTCTATCATGAACTGATCACGTGACTGCCCATGAACTGATCACGTACCTGTTCATGCACTGTTTTCGTGGCTATCATGCACTGATCACATGGCTGATCATGCATTGATCACGTGACTGATTATGCACTGATTGCGTAGCTGTCATGCACTGATCTCATGAGTTCGCATGCCCTGATCACGTGACTGATCATGCACTGATCACGTGGCTATCATGCACTGATCACTTGGCTGATCATGCACTGATCATGTGACTGAACATGCACTGATCACATAGGTATCATGCATTGATCACTTGGCTATCATGCACTGAACACGTGGCTGATCATGCACTGATCACGTGACTGCACATGCACTGATCACGTGGCAGATGATACAGTGATCACGTGGCTGATCATGCACTGATCATGTGACTGAGCATGCACCGATCACGTAGCTATAATGCATTGATCACTTGGCTATCATGCACTGATCACATGGCTGTTCATACACTGCTCACGTGACTGCATATGCACTGATCACGTCGCTGGTCATACAGAGATCACGTGGCTGATCATGCACTGATGACGTAGCTGATCATGCACTAATCATGTTGCTGATCATGTACTGGTCAGGTGGCTATCGTGCACTGTTTACGTGGCTGATCATGCACTGATCACGTAGCTATCATGCACTGATCACATGGCTGTTCATACACTGCTCACGTGACTGCATATGCACTGATCACGTCGCTGGTCATACAGAGATCACGTGGCTGATCATGCACTGATCACGTAGCTGATCATGCACTAATCATGTTGCTGATCATGTACTGGTCAGGTGGCTATCGTGCACTGTTTACGTGGCTGATCATGCACTGATCACGTAGCTATCATGCACTGATCACATGGCTATCATGCACTGATCCCGTGGCTGATCATGCACTGATCACGTGACTGATCATGCACTGATCACGTGGCTATCATGCACTGATCACGTGGCTGATCATACACTCATCATGTGACTGATCAAGCACTGATCACGAGCCTGATCATGCACTGATCACCTGGCTGATCATGAACTGATCACGTGACTGATGATGCACTGATCACGTCCTGATCATGCACTGATCACGTGGCTGATCATGCACTTATCACGAAGCTGAGCATACACTGATAACGTGACTGTGCATGAACTGATCACATGGCTGATCATGCCCTGATAACCTGGCTGTCATACACTGAACACGTGAATGATCATGCACCCTTCACGTGCCTGATCATGCACTGATCTCGTGGCTGATCATGCACTGATCACGTGCCTGATCATGCACTGATCACGTGCCTGATCATGCACTGATCAGGTGACTGATCATGCACTGATCACGTGCCTGATCATGCACAGATCACGTGGCTGATCATGCACTGATGACGAAGCTGATCATACAATGATCATGTGACTGTTCATGCACTGATCTCTTGGCTGATCATGCACTGATCACTTGGCTGATCATGCACTGATCACATAGCTGATCATGCACTGATTACCTGGCTATCATACACTGATCATGTGCCTGATCATGCACTCTTCATGTGCCTGATCTGCACTGACATGTGGCTGATCATGGACTGATCACGAAGCTGATCATACACTGATCACGTGACTGTGCATGCACTGATCACATGGCTGATCATGCATTGATCAAGTGGCTGATCATGCACTGATCACGTGGCTACTCATGCACTAATCACCTTGCTTACCATGCACTGATCAGGTTGCTATCATGCACTGATCACGTGGCTGATCATACACTGATCACGTGACTGCTCATGAACTGATCACGTGGCTATCATGCACTGATCACGTGTCTATCTTGAACTGATCACGTGACTGCCCATGAACTGATCACGTACCTGTTCATGCACTGTTTTCGTGGCTATCATGCACTGATCACGTGGCTGATCATGCCCTGATAACCTGGCTGTCATACACTGAACACGTGAATGATCATGCACCCTTCACGTGCCTGATCATGCACTGATCTCGTGGCTGATCATGCACTGATCACGAAGCTGATGATACACTGTTCATGTGACTGTGCATGCACTGATCATGTGGCTGATCATGCACTGATCACTTGGCTGATCATACACTGAGCACGTGGCTGATCTTGTACTAATCTCATGGCTGATCATACACTGATCACATGACTGATCATGCAGTGAACACGTGCCTGATCATGGACTTATCCCGTGACTCATCATGCACTGATCTCGTGACTGATCATGCACTGATAACATGGCTGATCATGCACTGATCTCGTGACTGAGCATTCACTGATCACATGGCTGATCATGCACTGATCACATGACTGAACATGCACTGATCAAATGACAGCGCATGCACTGATCACGTAGCTGATCATACACTGATCACGTGACTTATCATGCACTGATCAGGTGGCTATCATTCACTGATCACATTGCTGTCATGCACTGATCACGTGGCTTATCATGCACTGACCAGTTAGCTATCATGCACTGATCACGTGGCTATCATGCACTGATCACATGGCCGATTATACACTGATCACATGACTGATCATGCCCTGATCAAATGACAGCGCATGCACTGATGTCGTAGCTGATCATACACTGATCACGTGGCTGACCATGCACTGATCACGTGGCTGATCATACACTGACCATGTGGCTGATGATGCACTAATCACGCTGCTGATCATGAACTCATCAAGTATCTGAGCATGCAATGATCAGGTGTCTGAGTGGCACTGATCATGTGACTGATCATGCGCTGATCACTTGGCTATCATGCACTGATGATGTGCCTCAGGAGGCAATAATCAAAGAGCTGAGCAGGCATGAATCACGCAATCAGCAGGCAATAATCATGCACCTCAGCTGTGACGATTCATTCTGCTCAGCTGGCAATTATCAAGCAGATGAGCAGGAAGAAACCACACAGCTCAGCTAGCAATTATGCAGCAGATGAGCAAGCAGGAATAACGCAGCTAAGCTGGCAATTGTCACTCAGCTGAGGAGACAGGAATCACGCAGCTCAGCAGGCCCTGATCACGTGACATCACGAACTGTTCAGGTGGCTGATCATACACTGATCACGTGACTGATCATGCACTGATCCCATGACTGTTCATACACTGATCACATGACTGATCATGCACTGATCAAGTGGCCATCATGCACTGATCACGTGGCTATCATACACTGATTACGTGACATCATGCACTGATCAGGTGGCTATCATGCACTGATCACGTGACTGTGCATGCACTGATCACATAAATGATTATGCACTTATCACGTGACTATCATGCACTGATCACCTGAGTGCCCATGCACTTATCACATAACTGATCATGCACTGATGACGAGGCTATCATGTACTGATCGAGTGACTGTGCATGCTCTAATCACATAACTGATCATGCACTGGTCACGTGACTGCACATGCACTGATCACATGGATGATCAGACACTGATCACGTTACTGACCATGGGCTGATCTTATGACTCATCATGCCCTGATTACGTGGCTAGCATACACTGATCATTTGACTGATCATGCACAGATCAGGTGGCTATCATGCAGTGATCACGTGGCTGATCATGCACTTATCACTTGACTACCATGCACTGATCCCAGGGCTGATCATACACTGATCCCGTAACTGAACATGCACTGAACAAGTGGCTATCATGCACTGATCACGTGACAGATCATGCCCTGATCACGTGACTGATCATGCACTGATTACGTGGCTGATCATGCACTTATCACGAAGCTGAGCATACACTGATAACGAGACTGTGCATGAACTGATCACGTGGCTGATCATGCCCTGATAACCTGGCTGTCATACACTGAACACGTGAATGATCATGCACCCTTCACGGGCCTGATCATGCACTGATCTCGTAGCTGATCATGCACTGATCACGAAGCTGATGATACACTGTTCATGTGACTGTGCATGCACTGATCACGTGGCTGATCATGCACTGATCACTTGGCTGATCATACACTGAGCACGTGGCTGATCTTGTACTAATCTCATGGCTGATCATACACTGATCACATGACTGATCATGCAGTGAACACGTGCCTGATCATGGACTTATCCCGTGACTCATCATGCACTGATCTCGTGACTGATCATGCACTGATAACATGGCTGATCATGCACTGATCTCGTGACTGAGCATTCACTGATCACATGGCTGATCATGCACTGATCACGTGGCTGATCATGCACTGATCACGTTGCTGATAATGCACTGATCACGAAGCTGATCATACATTGATCACGTGACTGTGCATGCACTGATCATATGGCTGATAAAGCATTGATCACGTGACTGATAATGCACTTGTCATGTGGTTATCATTCACTGATGACGTGGCTGATCATACACTGATCACGTGACTGATCATGCACTGATCACGTGCCTGATCATGCACTGATCAGGTGACTGAACATGCACTGATCACATAGCTATCATGCATTGGTCACTTGGCTATCATGCACTGAACACGTGGCTGATCATGCACTGATCACGTGCCTGCACATGCACTGATCACGTCGCTGATCATGCAGAGATCACGTGGCTGATCATGCACTGATCACGTAGCTGATCATGCACTAATCAAGTTGCTGATCATGCTCTGGTCAGGTGGCTATCGTGCACTGATTACGTGGCTGATCATGCACTGATCACGTAGCTATCATGCACTGATCACATGGCTATCATGCACTGATCCCGTGGCTGATCATGCACTGATAACGTGACTGATCATGCACTGATCACGAGCCTGATCATGCACTGATCACGTGGCTGATGATGCACTGATCACGTCCTGATCATGCACCGATCACGTGGCTGAACATGCACTTATCACCAATCTGAGCATACACTGATAACGTGACTGTGCATGAACTGATCACGTGGTTGATCATGCCCTGATAACCTGGCTGTCATACACTGAACACGTGAATGATCATGCACCCTTCACGTGCCTGATCATGCACTGATCTCGTGGCTGATCATGCACTAATCACGAAGCTGATGATACAATGTTCACGTGACTGTGCATGCACTGATCACGTGGCTGATCATGCACTGATCACTTGGCTGATCATACACTGAGCACGAGGCTGATCTTGTACTAATCTCATGGCTGATCATACACTGATCACATGACTGATCATGCAGTGAACACGTGTCTGATCCTGGGCTTATCACGTGACTCATCATTCACTGATCTCGTGACTGATCATGCACTGATAACATGACTGATCATGCACTGATCTCGTGACTGAGCATTCACTGATCACATGGCTGATCATGCACTGATCACGTGGCTGATCATGCACTGATCACGTTGCTGATAATGCACTGATCACGAAGCTGATCATACATTGATCACGTGACTGTGCATGCACTGATCATATGGCTGATAAAGCACTGATCACGTGACTGATAATGCACTAGTCATGTGGTTATCATAGACTGATGACGTGGCTGATCAGACACTGATCACGTGACTGATCATGCACTGATCACGTGCCTGATCATGCACTGATCAGGTGACTGATCATGCACTGATCACGTGCCTGATCATGCACAGATCACGTGGCTGATCATGCACTGATCACGTAGCTATCATGCACTGATCACATGGCTATCATGCACTGATCCCGTGGCTGATCATGCACTGATCACGTGACTGATCATGCACTGATCACGTGGCTATCATGCACTGATCACGTGGCTGATCATACACTCATCATGTGACTGATCAAGCACTGATCACGTGCCTGATCATGCACTGATCAGGTGACTGATCATGCACTGATCACGTGCCTGATCATGCACAGATCACGTGGCTGATCATGCACTGATGACGAAGCTGATCATACAATGATCATGTGACTGTTCATGCACTGATCACATGGCTGATCATGCCCTGATAACCTGGCTGTCATACACTGAACACGTGAATGATCATGCACCCTTCACGTGCCTGATCATGCACTGATCTCGTGGCTGATCATGCTCTGATCACGTGCCTGATCATGCACTGATCACGTGCCTGATCATGCACTGATCAGGTGACTGATCATGCACTGATCACGTGCCTGATCATGCACAGATCACGTGGCTGATCATGCACTGATGACGAAGCTGATCATACAATGATCATGTGACTGTTCATGCACTGATCACTTGGCTGATCATGCACTGATCACTTAGCTGATCATGCACTGATTACCTGGCTATCATACACTGATCATGTGCCTGATCATGCACTCTTCATGTGCCTGATCTGCACTGACATGTGGCTGATCATGGACTGATCACGAAGCTGATCATACACTGATCACGTGACTGTGCATGCACTGATCACATGGCTGATCATGCATTGATCAAGTGGCTGATCATGCACTGATCACGTGGCTACTCATGCACTAATCACCTTGCTTACCATGCACTGATCAGGTTGCTATCATGCACTGATCACGTGGCTGATCATACACTGATCATGTGACTGCTCATGAACTGATCACGTGGCTATCATGCACTGATCACGTGTCTATCATGAACTGATCACGTGACTGCCCATGAACTGATCACGTACCTGTTCATGCACTGTTTTCGTGGCTATCATGCACTGATCACGTGGCTGATCATGCATTGATCACGTGACTGATTATGCACTGATTGCGTAGCTGTCATGCACTGATCTCATGAGTTCGCATGCCCTGATCACGTGACTGATCATGCACTGATCACGTGGCTATCATGCACTGATCACTTGGCTGATCATGCACTGATCATGTGACTGAACATGCACTGATCACATAGGTATCATGCATTGATCACTTGGCTATCATGCACTGAACACGTGGCTGATCATGCACTGATCACGTGACTGCACATGCACTGATCTCGTGGCAGATGATACAGTGATCATGTGGCTGATCATGCACTGATCATGTGACTGAGCATGCACCGATCACGTAGCTATAATGCATTGATCACTTGGCTATCATGCACTGATCACATGGCTGTTCATACACTGCTCACGTGACTGCATATGCACTGATCACGTCGCTGGTCATACAGAGATCACGTGGCTGATCATGCACTGATCACGTAGTTGATCATGCACTAATCATGTTGCTGATCATGTACTGGTCAGGTGGCTATCGTGCACAGTTTACGTGGCTGATCATGCACTGATCACGTAGCTATCATGCACTGATCACATGGCTATCATGCACTGATCCCGTGGCTGATCATGCACAGATCACGTGACTGATCATGCACTGATCACGTGGCTATCATGCACTGATCACGTGGCTGATCATACACTCATCATGTGACTGATCAAGCACTGATCACGAGCCTGATCATGCACTGATCACCTGGCTGATCATGAACTGATCACGTGACTGATGATGCACTGATCACGTCCTGATCATGCACTGATCAGTGGCTGATCATGCACTAATCACGAAGCTGATGATACACTGTTCACATGACTGTGCATGTACTGATCACGTGGCTGATCATGCACTGATCACTTGGCTGATCATACACTGAGCACGAGGCTGATCTTGTACTAATCTCGTGGCTGATCATACACTGATCACATGACTGATCATGCAGTGAACACGTGTCTGATCCTGGGCTTATCACGTGACTCATCATGCACTGATCTCGTGACTGAGCATTCACTGATCACATGACTGATCATGCACTGATCACGTGGCTGATCATACACTGATCACGTTGCTGATAATGCACTGATCACGAAGCTGATCATACATTGATCACGTGACTGTGCATGCACTGATCATATGGCTGATAAAGCACTGATCACGTGACTGATAATGCACTAGTCATGTGGTTATCATGGACTGATGACGTGGCTGATCAGACACTGATCACGTGACTGATCATGCACTGATCACGTGCCTGATCATGCACTGATCAGGTGACTGATCATGCACTGATCACGTGCCTGATCATGCACAGATCACGTGGCTGATCATGCACTGATGACGAAGCTGATCATACAATGATCATGTGACTGTTCATGCACTGATCACTTGGCTGATCATGCACTGATCACGTGTCTGATCATGCACTGATTACCTGGCTATCATACACTGATCATGTGCCTGATCATGCACTCTTCATGTGCCTGATCTGCACTGACATGTGGCTGATCATGGACTGATCACGAAGCTGATCATACACTGATCACGTGACTGTGCATGCACTGATCACATGGCTGATCATGCATTGATCAAGTGGCTGATCATGCACTGATCACGTGGCTACTCATGCACTAATCACCTTGCTTACCATGCACTGATCAGGTTGCTATCATGCACTGATCACGTGGCTGATCATACACTGATCACGTGACTGCTCATGAACTGATCACGTGGCTATCATGCACTGATCACGTGTCTATCATGAACTGATCACGTGACTGCCCATGAACTGATCACGTACCTGTTCATGCACTGTTTTCGTGGCTATCATGCACTGATCACGTGGCTGATCATGCATTGATCACGTGACTGATTATGCACTGATTGCGTAGCTGTCATGCACTGATCTCATGAGTTCGCATGCCCTGATCACGTGACTGATCATGCACTGATCACGTGGCTATCATGCACTGATCACTTGGCTGATCATGCACTGATCATGTGACTGAACATGCACTGATCACATAGGTATCATGCATTGATCACTTGGCTATCATGCACTGAACACGTGGCTGATCATGCACTGATCACGTGACTGCACATGCACTGATCACGTGGCAGATGATACAGTGATCACGTGGCTGATCATGCACTGATCACGAGCCTGATCAGGCACTGGTCACGTGGCTGATCATGAACTGATCACGTGACTGATTATGCACTGATTGCGTAGCTGTCATGCACTGATCTCATGAGTTCGCATGCCCTGATCACGTGACTGATCATGCACTGATCACGTGGCTATCATGCACTGATCACTTGGTTGATCATGCACTGATCATGTGACTGAACATGCACCGATCACGTAGCTATAATTCATTGATCACTTGGCTATCATGCACTGATCACATGGCTGTTCATACACGGCTCACGTGACTGCATATGCACTGATCACGTCGCTGGTCATACAGAAATCATGTGGCTGATCGTGCACTGATCACGTAGCTGATCATGCACTAATCATGTTGCTGATCATGCACTGCTCAGGTGGCTATCGTGCACTGATACGTGGCTGATCATGCACTGATCACGTAGCTATCATGCACTGATCACATGGCTATCATGCACTGATCCCGTGGCTGATCATGCACTGATCACGTGACTGATCATGCACTGATCACGTGGCTATCATGCACTGATCACGTCGCTGATCATACACTGATCACGTGACTGATCATGCACTGATCACGAGCCTGATCAGGCACTGGTCACGTGGCTGATCATGAACTGATCACGTGACTGATGATGCACTGATCACGTCCTGATCATGCACCGATCACGTGGCTGATCATGCACTTATCACGAAGCTGAGCATACACTGATAACGTGACTGTGCATGAACTGATCACATGGCTGATCATGCTCTGATAACCTGGCTGTCATACACAGAACACGTGAATGATCATGCACCCTTCACGTGCCTGATCATGCACTGATCTCGTGGCTGATCATGCACTGATCACGTGCCTGATCATGCACTGATCACGTGCCTGATCATGCACTGATCAGGTGACTGATCATGCACTGATCACGTGCCTGATCATGCACAGATCACGTTGCTGATCATGCACTGATGACGAAGCTGATCATACAATGATCATGTGACTGTTCATGCACTGATCACTTGGCTGATCATGCACTGATCACGTGTCTGATCATGCACTGATTACCTGGCTATCATACACTGATCATGTGCCTGATCATGCACTCTTCATGTGCCTGATCTGCACTGACATGTGGCTGATCATGGACTGATCACGAAGCTGATCATACACTGATCACGTGACTGTGCATGCACTGATCACATGGCTGATCATGCATTGATCAAGTGGCTGACCATGCACTGATCACGTGGCTACTCATGCACTAATCACCTTGCTTACCATGCACTGATCAGGTTGCTATCATGCACTGATCACGTGGCTGATCATACACTGATCACGTGACTGCTCATGAACTGATCACGTGGCTATCATGCACTGATCACGTGTCTATCATGAACTGATCACGTGACTGCCCATGAACTGATCACGTACCTGTTCATGCACTGTTTTCGTGGCTATCATGCACTGATCACGTGGCTGATCATGCATTGATCACGTGACTGATTATGCACTGATTGCGTAGCTGTCATGCACTGATCTCATGAGTTCGCATGCCCTGATCACGTGACTGATCATGCACTGATCACGTGGCTATCATGCACTGATCACTTGGCTGATCATGCACTGATCATGTGACTGAACATGCACTGATCACATAGGTATCATGCATTGATCACTTGGCTATCATGCACTGAACACGTGGCTGACCATGCACTGATCACGTGACTGCACATGCACTGATCACGTGGCAGATGATACAGTGATCACGTGGCTGATCATGCACTGATCATGTGACTGAGCATGCAGCGATCACGTAGCTATAATGCATTGATCACTTGGCTATCATGCACTGATCACATGGCTGTTCATACACTGCTCACGTGACTGCATATGCACTGATCACATCGCTGGTCATACAGAGATCACGTGGCTGATCATGCACTGATCACGTAGCTGATCATGCACTAATCATGTTGCTGATCATGTACTGGTCAGATGGCAATCGTGCACTGTTTACGTGGCTGATCATGCACTGATCACGTAGCTATCATGCACTGATCACATGGCTATCATGCACTGATTCCGTGGCTGATCATGCACTGATCACTTGGCTGATCATGCACTGATCACGTGGCTATCATGCACTGATCACGTGGCTGATCATACACTCATCATGTGACTGATCAAGCACTGATCACGAGCCTGATCATGCACTGATCACCTGGCTGATCATGAACTGATCACGTGACTGATGATGCACTGATGACCTCCTTATCATGCACTGATCACGTGGCTGATCATGCACTGATCACGTTGCTGATAATGCACTGATCACGAAGCTGATCATACATTGATCACGTGACTGTGCATGCACTGATCATATGGCTGATAAAGCACTGATCACGTGACTGATAATGCACTAGTCATGTGGTTATCATGGACTGTTGACGTGGCTGATCATACACTGATCACGTGACTGATCATGCACTGATCACGTGCCTGATCATGCACTGAGCAGGTGACTGATCATGCACTGATCACATGCCTGATCATGCACAGATCACGTGGCTGATCATGCACTGATCACGAAGCTGATCATACAATGATCATGTGACTGTTCATGCACTGATCACTTGGCTGATCATGCACTGATTACCCTGCTATCATACACTGATCATGTGCCTGATCATGCACTCTTCATGTGCCTGATCTGCACTGACATGTGGCTGATCATGGACTGATCACGAAGCTGATCATACACTGATCACGTGACTGTGCATGCACTGATCACATGGCTGATCATGCATTGATCAAGTGGCTGATCATGCACTGATCACGTGGCTACTCATGCACTAATCACCTTGCTTACCATGCACTGATCAGGTTGCTATCATGCACTGATCACGTGGCTGATCATACACTGATCACGTGACTGCTCATGAACTGATCACGTGACTGCCCATGAACTGATCACGTACCTGTTCATGCACTGTTTTCGTGGCTATCATGCACTGATCACGTGGCTGATCATGCATTGATCACGTGACTGATTATGCACTGATTGCGTAGCTGTCATGCACTGATCTCATGAGTTCGCATGCCCTGATCACGTGACTGATCATGCACTGATCACGTGGCTATTATGCACTGATCACTTGGCTGATCATGCACTGATCATGTGAGTGAACATGCACTGATCACGTGGCAGATGATACAGTGATCACGTGGCTGAGCATGCACTGATCATGTGACTGAACATGCACCGATCACGTAGCTATAATGCATTGATCACTTGGCTATCATGCACTGATCACATGGCTGTTCATACACTGCTCATCTGACTGCATATGCAATGATCACGTCGCTGGTCATACAGAAATTACGAGGCTGATCATGCACTGATCACGTTGCTGATCATGCACTAATCATGTTGCTGATCATGCACTGCTCAGGTGGCCATCGTGCACTGATACGTGGCTGATCATGCACTGATCACGTAGCTATCATGCACTGATCACATGGCTATCATGCACTGATCCCGTGGCTGATCATGCACTGATCACGTGACTGATCATGCACTGATCACGTGGCTATCATGCACTGATCACGAGCCTGATCAGGCACTGGTCACCTGGCTGATCATGAACTGATCACGTGACTGATGATGCACTGATCACGTCCTGATCATGCACCGATCACGTGGCTGATCATGCACTTATCAGGAAGCTGAGCATACACTGATAACGAGACTGTGCATGAACTGATCACGTGGCTGATCATGCCCTGATAACCTGGCTGTCATACACTGAACACGTGAAGGATCATGCACCGTTCACGTGCCTGATCATGCACTGATCACGTGGCTGATCAATCACTGATCACTTGGCTGATCATACACTGAGCACGTGGCTGATCTTGTACTAATCTCATGGCTGATCATACACTGATCACATGACTGATCATGCAGTGAACACGTGCCTGATCATGGACTTATTACGTGACTCATCATGCACTGATCTCGTGACTGATCATGCACTGATAGCATGGCTGATCATGCACTGATCTCGTGACTGAGCATTCACTGATCACATGGCTGATCATGCACTGATCACGTGGCTGATCATGCACTGATCACGTTGCTGATAATGCACTGATCACGAAGCTGATCATACATTGATCACGTGACTGTGCATGCACTGATCATATGGCTGATAAAGCACTGATCACGTGACTGATAATGCACTAGTCATGTGGTTATCATGGACTGATGATGTGGCTGATCAGACACTGATCACGTGACTGATCATGCACTGATCACGTGCCTGATCATGCACTGATCAGGTGACTGATCATGCACTGGTCACGTGCCTGATCATGCACAGATCACGTGGCTGATCATGCACTGATCATGTGACTGAACATGCACTGATCACATAGGTATCATGCATTGATCACTTGGCTATCATGCACTGAACACGCGGCTGATCATGCACTGAACACGTGACTGCACATGCACTGATCACGTGGCAGATGATACAGTGATCACGTGGCTGATCATGCACTGAAAATGTGACTGAACATGCACCGATCACGTAGCTATAATGCATTGATCACTTGGCTATCATGCACTATTCACATGGCTGTTCATACACTGCTCACGTGACGGCATATGCACTGATCACGTCGCTGGTCATACAGAAATCACGTGGCTGATCATGCACTGATCACGTAGCTGTTCATGCACTAATCATGTTGCTGACCATGAACTGCTCAGGTGGCTATCGTGCACTGATACGTGGCTGATCATGCACTGATCACGTAGCTATCATGCACTGATCACATGGCTATCATGCACTGATCCCGTGGCTGATCATGCACTGATCACGTGGCTATCATGCACTGATCCCGAGCCTGATCAGGCACTGGTCACGTGGCTGATCATGAACTGATCACGTGACTGATGATGCACTGATCACGTCCTGATCATGCACCGATCACGTGGCTGATCATGCACTTATCAGGAAGCTGAGCATACACTGATAACGAGACTGTGCATGAACTTATCACGTGGCTGATCATGCCCTGATAATCTGGCTGTCATACACTGAACACGTGAATGATCATGCACCCTTCACGTGCCTGATCATGCACTGATCTCGTGACTGATCATGTACTGATCACGAAGCTGATGATACACTGTTCATGTGACTGTGCATGCACTGATCACGTGGCTGATCATGCACTGATCACTTGGCTGATCATACACTGAGCACGTGGCTCATCTTGTACTAATCTCATGGCTGATCATACACTGATCACATGACTGATCATGCCGTGAACACGTGCCTGATCATGGACTTATCACGTGACTCATCATGCACTGATCTCGTGACTGATGATGCACTGATAACATGGCTGATCATGCACTGATCTCGTGACTGAGCATTCACTGATCACATGGCTGATCATGCACTGATCACGTGGCTGATCATGCACTGATCACGTTGCTGATAATGCACTGATCACGAAGCTGATCATACATTGATCACGTGACTGTGCATACACTGATCATATGGCTGATAAAGCACTGATCACGTGACTGATAATGCACTAGTCCTGTGGTTATCATGGACTGATGACGTGGCTGATCATACACTGATCACGTGACTGATCATGCACTGATCAAGTGCCTGATCATGCACTGATCAGGTGACTGATCATGCACTGGTCACGTGCCTGATCATGCACAGATCACGTGGCTGATCATGCACTGATAACCTGGCTCTCATACACTGATCATGTGCCTGATCATGCACTCTTCATGTGCCTGATCATGCACTGACATGTGGCTGATCATGGACTGATCACGAAGCTGATCATACACTGATCATGTGACTGTGCATGCACTGATCACATGGCTGATCATGCATTGATCAAGTGGCTGATCATGCACTGATCACGTGGCTACTCATGCACTAATCACTTTGCTTACCATGCACTGATCAGGTTGCTATCATGCACTGATAACGTGGCTGATCATACACTGATCACGTGACTGCTCATGAACTGATCACGTGGCTATCATGCACTGATCACGTGTCTATCATGAACTGATCACGTGACTGCCCATGAACTGATCACGTAGCTGTTCATGCACTGTTTTCGTGGCTATCATGCACTGATCACGTGGCTGATCATGCATTGATCACGTGACTGATTATGCACTGATTGCGTAGCTGTCATGCACTGATCTCATGAGTTCGCATGCCCTGATCACGTGACTGATCATGCACTGAACACGTGGCTATCATGCACTGATCACTTGGCTGATCATGCACTGATCATGTGACTGAACATGCACTGATCACATAGGTATCATGCATTGATCACTTGGCTATCATGCACTGAACACGTGGCTGATCATGCACTGATCACGTGACTGCACATGCACTGATCACGTGGCAGATGATACGGTGATCACTTGGCTGATCATGCACTGATCATGTGACTGAGCATGCACCGATCACGTAGCTATAATGCATTGATCACTTGACTTTCATGCACTGATCACATGGCTGTTCATACACTGCTCACGTGACTGCATATGCACTGATCACGTCGCTGGTCAAACAGAGATCACGTGGCTGATCATGCACTGATCACGTAGCTGATCATGCACTAATCATGTTGCTGATCATGTACTGGTCAGGTGGCTATCGTGCACTGTTTACGTGGCTGATCATGCACTGATCATGTAGCTATCATGCACTGATCACATGGCTATCATGCACTGATCCAGTGGCTGATCATGCACTGATCACGTGACTGATCATGCACTGATCACGTGGCTATCATGCACTGATCACATGGTTGATCATACACTCATCACGTGACTGATCAAGCACTGATCACGAGCCTGATCATGCACTGATCACCTGGCTGATCATGAACTGAATACGTGACTGATGATGCACTGATCACGTCCTGATCATGCACTGATCACGTGGCTGATCATGCACTTATCACGAAGCTGAGCATACACTGATAACGTGACTGTGCATGAACTGATCACATGGCTGATCATGCCCTGATAACCTGGCTGTTATACACTGAACACGTGAATGATCATGCACCCTTCACGGGCCTGATCATGCACTGATCTCGTGGCTGATCATGCACTGATAACGAAGCTGATGATACACTGTTCACGTGACTGTGCATGCACTGATCACGTGGCTGATCATACACTGAGCACGTGGCTGATCTTGTACTAATCTCATGGCTGATCATACACTGATCACATGACTGATCATGCAGTGAACACGTGCCTGATCATGGGCTTATCACGTGACTCATCATGCACTGATCTCTTGACTGATGCTGTACTGATAACATGGCTGATCATGCACTGATCTCGTGACTGAGCATGCACTGATCACGAATGTAATCATACACTGATCACGTGACTGAGCATTCACTGATCACATAGCTGATCATGCACTGATCACGTGGCTGATCATGCACTGATCACATTGCTGATAATGCACTGACCACGAAGCTGATCATACATTGATCACGTGACTGTGCATGCACTGATCACATGGCTGATAAAGCACTGATCACGTGGCTGATCATGCACTGATAACCTGGCTCTCATACACTGATCTTGTGCCTGATCATGCACTCTTCACGTGCCTGATCATGCACTGATCATGTGGCTGATAATGCACTGATCACGTGGATGATCATGCACTGATAACCTGGCTATCATACAATGATCTTGTGCCTGATCATGCACTCTTCACGTGCCTGATCATGCACTGATCACGTGGCTGATCATGCACTGATCACGTGGATGATCATGCACTGATAACCTGCCTATCATACACTGATCACGTGACTGATCATGCACTCTTCAAGGGCCTGATCATGGATTGATCACGTGGCTGATCATGCAATGATCACGAAGTGGATCATACACTGATCACGTGACTGTGCATGCACTGATCACGTGGCTGATCATGCACTGATCACGTGGCAGATCATGCAATGATCACGTGGTTAATCATACACTAACCACGTGGCTGATCATGCACTAATCACGTTGCGGATCATGCAATGATCACGTGGCTGGTCATACACTGATCACGTCGCTGATCATGAACTGATCACGTGACTTAGCATGCAGTGATCTCGTGTCTGAATGGTGCTGATCATGTGACTAATCAAGAACTGATCACGTGTCTATAATGCACTGATCACGTGACTGGGCATGCACTGATCATGTGGATGATCATATACTGATCACGTTACTGATCAGGTACTGATCACGTGACTGATCATTCACTGATCACGTGGCTATCAGGCACTGATCACGTGACTGCACATGCACTGTTCACGTAATTGTAGGCAAGGATCACATGCCTATCATGCACTGATCACGTGTCTATCATGCACTGAACACGTGGCTGATCATACACTGATCACGTGACTGCCCATGCAAGAAACACGTGACTGCAGATTCACTGATCACGTAATTGAAGGCAATGATAACGTGGCTGTCATGCACTGATCACGTGGCTGATCATGCACTGCTCCTGTGACTGAGCATGCACTGATCACGTAGATATCATGCAATGATCACTTGTCTATCATGCACTGAACACATGGATGATCACACACTGATCACGTGACTGCACATGCAATGAGCACGTGGCTGGTCATACAGTGATCACGTGACTGATCATGCACTGATTATTTGGTTGACCATGCTCTGATCCCGTAGCTATCATGCACTGTTCACATGGCTATCATGCACCGATCCCATGGCTGATCATGCACTGATCTCGAGACTGATCATGCTCTGGACACCTGGCTATCATGCACTGATCACCTGGCTGATCATACACTGATCACGTGACTGATCATGCACTGATCACGTGCCTGATCATGGACTTATCACGTGACTCATCATGCACTGATTAAGTGACTGATCATGCACTGATCACTTAGCTATCATGCTCTGATCACTTGACTGCACATGCACTAATCACGTGGATGATCATGCACTGATCACGTGGCTGATCATGCACTAATCACATAACTGATCATTCACTGATCCCATGGATGATCATACACTGATCACGTTACTGACCATGGGCTGATCATATGACTCATCATGCCCTGATTCCGTGGCTATCATACACTGATCACTTGACTGATCATGCACAGGTCAGATGGCTATCACGCAGTGATCACGTGGCTGATCATGCACTTATCACTTTGCTATCATGCACTGATCCCTAGACTGCCAATGCACTGATCATGCAACTGATCATGCTCTCATCACGTGGCTATCATGCCCTGATCCCGTGGCTGATCATGCACTGATCAGGTGACTGATCATGAAATAATCACAAGGCTATCATGCACTGATCACTTGGCTATCATTCACTGATCACGTGACCGAGCATACACTGATCCTGTCGCTATCATGCACTGATCACGGGACTCGCATGCACTGATCACGTGGATGATCATACTCTGTTCACGTGACTGATCATGCACTGATCACGTGATTGATCATGCACTGATCACGTGGCTATCATGCACTGATCAGTTGGCTATCATTCACTGATCACGTGGCTGATCATGCACTGATCACGAGACTGATCATGCACTGATCACGTGGCTATCATGCACGGATCACTTTACTGTGCATGCACTGATCATGTGAATGATCATGCACCGATCACGTGACTGATCATGCACTGATCTCGTGGCTATCATGCACTGATCAGTTGGCTATAATTCACTGATCACGTGGCTGATCATACACTGATAACGTGGCTATCTTGCACTGATCACGTGGCTGATCATGCATTGATCACGTGGCTATCATGCACTGATCACGTGTCTATCATGCACTGATCACGTGGCTGATCAGGCACTGATCACGTGACTGATCATGCACTTATCACTTGGCTCTCATGCACTGATCACATGACTGAACATGCACTGATCAAATGACAGCGCATGCACTGATCACGTGGCTATCATGCACTGATCACGTGGCTGATCATACACTGATAACGTGGCTATCTTGCACTGATCACGTGGCTGATCATACACTGATCACGTGACTTATCATGCACTGATCAGGTGGCTATCATTCACTGATCACATTGCTGTCATGCACAGATCACGTGGCTTATCATGCACTGACCAGTTAGCTATCATGCACTGATCACGTGGCTATCATGCACTGATCACATGGCCGATTATACACTGATCACATGACTGATCATGCCCTGATCAAATGACAGCGCATGCACTGATGTCGTAGCTGATCATACACTGATCACGTGGCTGACCATGCACTGATCACGTGGCTGATCATACACTGATTCCGTGGCTGATGATGCACTAATCACGCTGCTGATCATGAACTCATCAAGTATCTGAGCATGCAATGATCAGGTGTCTGAATGGCACTGATCATGTGACTGATCATGCGCTGATCACTTGGCTATCATGCACTGATGATGTGCCTCAGGAGGCAATAATCAAAGAGCTGAGCAGGCATGAATCACGCAATCAGCAGGCAATAATCATGCACCTCAGCTGTGACGATTCATTCTGCTCAGCTGGCAATTATCAAGCAGATGAGCAGGAAGAAACCACACAGCTCAGCTAGCAATTATGCAGCAGATGAGCAAGCAGGAATAACGCAGCTAAGCTGGCAATTGTCACTCAGCTGAGGAGACAGGAATCACGCAGCTCAGCAGGCCCTGATCACGTGACATCACGAACTGTTCAGGTGGCTGATCATACACTGATCACGTGACTGATCATGCACTGATCCCATGACTGTTCATACACTGATCACATGACTGATCATGCACTGATCAAGTGGCCATCATGCACTGATCACGTGGCTATCATACACTGATTACGTGACATCATGCACTGATCAGGTGGCTATCATGCACTGATCACGTGACTGTGCATGCACTGATCACATAAATGATTATGCACTTATCACGTGACTATCATGCACTGATCACCTGAGTGCCCATGCACTTATCACATAACTGATCATGCACTGATGACGAGGCTATCATGTACTGATCGAGTGACTGTGCATGCTCTAATCACATAACTGATCATGCACTGGTCACGTGACTGCACATGCACTGATCACATGGATGATCAGACACTGATCACGTTACTGACCATGGGCTGATCTTATGACTCATCATGCCCTGATTACCTGGCTAGCATACACTGATCATTTGACTGATCATGCACAGATCAGGTGGCTATCATGCAGTGATCACGTGGCTGATCATGCACTTATCACTTGACTACCATGCACTGATCCCAGGGCTGATCATACACTGATCACGTAACTGAACATGCACTGAACAAGTGGCTATCATGCACTGATCACGTGACAGATCATGCCCTGATCACGTGACTGATCATGCACTGATTACGTGGCTGATCATGCACTTATCACGAAGCTGAGCATACACTGATAACGAGACTGTGCATGAACTGATCACGTGGCTGATCATGCCCTGATAACCTGGCTGTCATACACTGAACACGTGAATGATCATGCACCCTTCACGTGCCTGATCATGCACTGATCTCGTGGCTGATCATGCACTGATCACGAAGCTGATGATACACTGTTCATGTGACTGTGCATGCACTGATCACGTGGCTGATCATGCACTGATCACTTGGCTGATCATACACTGAGCACGTGGCTGATCTTGTACTAATCTCATGGCTGATCATACACTGATCACATGACTGATCATGCAGTGAACACGTGCCTGATCATGGACTTATCCCGTGACTCATCATGCACTGATCTCGTGACTGATCATGCACTGATAACATGGCTGATCATGCACTGATCTCGTGACTGAGCATTCACTGATCACATGGCTGATCATGCACTGATCACGTGGCTGATCATGCACTGATCACGTTGCTGATAATGCACTGATCACGAAGCTGATCATACATTGATCACGTGACTGTGCATGCACTGATCATATGGCTGATAAAGCATTGATCACGTGACTGATAATGCACTTGTCATGTGGTTATCATGCACTGATGACGCGGCTGATCATACACTGATCACGTGACTGATCATGCACTGATCACGTGCCTGGTCATGCACTGATCAGGTGACTGAACATGCACTGATCACATAGCTATCATGCATTGGTCACTTGGCTATCATGCACTGAACACGTGGCTGATCATGCACTGATCACGTGACTGCACATGCACTGGTCACGTAATTGTAGGCAATTATCACGTGGCTATCATGAACTGATCATGTGGCTGATCATGCAATGCTCATGTGACTGAGCATGCACTGATCACTTAGCTATCATGCATTGATCATTTGGCTATCATGCACTGAAGACGTGGCTGATCATACACTGATCCCGTGACTGCACTTGCACTGATCACGTGGCTAATCATACAGAGATCAAGTGGCTGATCATGCACTGATTACGTGGCTAATCATGCACAGATCACGTAGCTATCATGCACTGATCACATGGCTATCATGCATTGATCCCGTTGCTCATCATGAACTGATCACGTGACTGATCATGCACTAGTCATGTGGTTATCATGCACTGATGACATGGCTGATCATACACTGATCACGTGACTGATCATGCACTGATCACGTGCCTGATCTTGCACTAATCAGGTGACTGATCATGTACTGATCACATGCCTGATCATGCACTGATCACGTGGCTGATCATGCACTGATCACGAAGCTGATCATACAATGATCATGGGACTGTTCATGCACTGATCACTTGGCTGAACATGCACTGATCACGTGGCTGATCATGCACTGATAACCTGGCTCTCATACACTGATCTTGTGCCTGATCATGCACTCTTCACGTGCCTGATCATGCACTGATCATGTGGCTGATAATGCACTGATCACGTGGATGATCATGCACTGATAACCTGGCTATCATACAATGATCTTGTGCCTGATCATGCACTCTTCACGTGCCTGATCATGCACTGATCACGTGGATGATCATGCACTGATAACCTGCCTATCATACACTGATCACGTGACTGATCATGCACTCTTCAAGGGCCTGATCATGCATTGATCACGTGGCTGATCATGCAATGATCACGTGGCAGATCATGCAATGATCACGTGGTTAATCATACACTAACCACGTGGCTGATCATGCACTGATCACGTGGCAGATCATGCAATGATCACGTGGTTAATCATACACTAACCACGTGGCTGATCATGCACTAATCACGTTGCGGATCATGCAATGATCACGTGGCTGGTCATACACTGATCACGTCGCTGATCATGAACTGATCACGTGACTTAGCATGCAGTGATCTCGTGTCTGAATGGTGCTGATCATGTGACTAATCAAGAACTGATCACGTGTCTATAATGCACTGATCACGTGACTGGGCATGCACTGATCATGTGGATGATCATATACTGATCACGTTACTGATCAGGTACTGATCACGTGACTGATCATTCACTGATCACGTGGCTATCATGCACTGATCACGTGACTGCACATGCACTGTTCACGTAATTGTAGGCAAGGATCACATGCCTATCATGCACTGATCACGTGTCTATCATGCACTGAACACGTGGCTGATCATACACTGATCACGTGACTGCCCATGCAAGAAACACGTGACTGCAGATTCACTGATCACGTAATTGAAGGCAATGATAACGTGGCTGTCATGCACTGATCACGTGGCTGATCATGCACTGCTCATGTGCCTGAGCATGCACTGATCACGTAGATATCATGCAATGATCACTTGTCTATCATGCACTGAACACATGGATGATCACACACTGATCACGTGACTGCACATGCACTGAGCACGTGGCTGGTCATACAGTGATCACGTGACTGATCATGCACTGATTATTTGGTTGACCATGCTCTGATCCCGTAGCTATCATGCACTGTTCACATGGCTATCATGCACCGATCCCATGGCTGATCATGCACTGATCTCGAGACTGATCATGCTCTGGACACCTGGCTATCATGCACTGATCACCTGGCTGATCATACACTGATGACGTGACTGCCCATGCAAGAAACACGTGACTGCAGATTCACTGATCACGTAATTGAAGGCAATGATAACGTGGCTGTCATGCACTGATCACGTGGCTGATCATACACTGATCACGTGACTTATCATGCACTGATCACGTGGCTATCATTCACTGATCACATTGCTGTCATGCACTGATCACGTGGCTGATCATACACTGATCACGTGACTTATCATGCACTGATCACGTGGCTATCATTCACTGATCACATTGCTGTCATGCACTGATCACGTGGCTTATCATGCACTGACCAGTTAGGTATCATGCACTGAGCACGTGGCTATCATGCACTGATCACATGGCCGATTATACACTGATCACATGACTGATCATGCCCTGATCAAATGACAGCGCATGCACTTATGTCGTAGCTGATCATACACTGATCACGTGGCTGACCATGCACTGATCACGTGGCTGATCATACACTGATCACGTGGCTGATGATGCACTAATCACGCTGCTGATCATGAACTCATCAAGTATCTGAGCATGCAATGATCAGGTGTCTGAATGGCACTGATCATGTGACTGATCATGCGCTGATCACTTGGCTATCATGCACTGATGATGTGCCTCAGGAGGCAATAATCAAAGAGCTGAGCAGGCATGAATCACGCAATCAGCAGGCAATAATCATGCACCTCAGCTGTGACGATTCATTCTGCTCAGCTGGCAATTATCAAGCAGATGAGCAGGAAGAAACCACACAGCTCAGCTAGCAATTATGCAGCAGATGAGCAAGCAGGAATAACGCAGCTAAGCTGGCAATTGTCACTCAGCTGAGTAGACAGGAATCACGCAGCTCAGCAGGCCCTGATCACGTGACATCACGAACTGTTCAGGTGGCTGATCATACACTGATCACGTGACTGATC
This sequence comes from Bos grunniens, assembly GCF_055505025.1. Lineage (NCBI taxonomy): Eukaryota > Metazoa > Chordata > Mammalia > Artiodactyla > Bovidae > Bos > Bos grunniens. The sequence continues at coordinate 275,997 of NC_141176.1, read as the reverse complement.
ATGCACTGATCCCATGACTGTTCATACACTGATCACATGACTGATCATGCACTGATCAAGTGGCCATCATGCACTGATCACGTGGCTATCATACACTGATTACGTGACATCATGCACTGATCAGGTGGCTATCATGCACTGATCACGTGACTGTGCATGCACTGATCACATAAATGATTATGCACTTATCACGTGACTATCATGCACTGATCACCTGAGTGCCCATGCACTTATCACATAACTGATCATGCACTGATCACGTGACTGCACATGCACTGATCACATGGATGATCAGACACTGATCACGTTACTGACCATGGGCTGATCTTATGACTCATCATGCCCTGATTACGTGGCTAGCATACACTGATCATTTGACTGATCATGCACAGATCAGGTGGCTATCATGCAGTGATCACGTGGCTGATCATGCACTTATCACTTGACTACCATGCACTGATCCCAGGGCTGATCATACACTGATCACGTAACTGAACATGCACTGAACAAGTGGCTATCATGCACTGATCACGTGACAGATCATGCCCTGATCACGTGACTGATCATGCACTGATTACGTGGCTGATCATGCACTTATCACGAAGCTGAGCATACACTGATAACGAGACTGTGCATGAACTGATCACGTGGCTGATCATGCCCTGATAACCTGGCTGTCATACACTGAACACGTGAATGATCATGCACCCTTCACGTGCCTGATCATGCACTGATCTCGTGGCTGATCATGCACTGATCACGAAGCTGATGATACACTGTTCATGTGACTGTGCATGCACTGATCACGTGGCTGATCATGCACTGATCACTTGGCTGATCATACACTGAGCACGTGGCTGATCTTGTACTAATCTCATGGCTGATCATACACTGATCACATGACTGATCATGCAGTGAACACGTGCCTGATCATGGACTTATCCCATGACTCATCATGCACTGATCTCGTGACTGATCATGCACTGATAACATGGCTGATCATGCACTGATCTCGTGACTGAGCATTCACTGATCACATGGCTGATCATGCACTGATCACGTGGCTGATCATGCACTGATCACGTTGCTGATAATGCACTGATCACGAAGCTGATCATACATTGATCACGTGACTGTGCATGCACTGATCATATGGCTGATAAAGCATTGATCACGTGACTGATAATGCACTTGTCATGTGGTTATCATGCACTGATGACGTGGCTGATCATACACTGATCACGTGACTGATCATGCACTGATCACGTGCCTGATCATGCACTGATCAGGTGACTGAACATGCACTGATCACATAGCTATCATGCATTGGTCACTTGGCTATCATGCACTGAACACGTGGCTGATCATGCACTGATCACGTGACTGCACATGCACTGGTCACGTAATTGTAGGCAATTATCACGTGGCTATCATGAACTGATCATGTGGCTGATCATGCAATGCTCATGTGACTGAGCATGCACTGATCACTTAGCTATCATGCATTGATCATTTGGCTATCATGCACTGAAGACGTGGCTGATCATACACTGATCACGTGACTGCACTTGCACTGATCACGTGGCTAATCATACAGAGATCAAGTGGCTGATCATGCACTGATTACGTGGCTGATCATGCACAGATCACGTAGCTATCATGCACTGATAACATGGCTATCATGCATTGATCCCGTTGCTCATCATGAACTGATCACGTGACTGATCATGCACTAGTCATGTGGTTATCATGCACTGATGACATGGCTGATCATACACTGATCACATGACTGATCATGCACTGATCACGTGCCTGATCTTGCACTGATCAGGTGACTGATCATGTACTGATCACGTGCCTGATCATGCACTGATCACGTGGCTGATCATGCACTGATCACGAAGCTGATCATACAATGATCATGGGACTGTTCATGCACTGATCACTTGGCTGAACATGCACTGATCACGTGGCTGATCATGCACTGATAACCTGGCTCTCATACACTGATCTTGTGCCTGATCATGCACTCTTCACGTGCCTGATCATGCACTGATCATGTGGCTGATAATGCACTGATCACGTGGATGATCATGCACTGATAACCTGGCTATCATACAATGATCTTGTGCCTGATCATGCACTCTTCACGTGCCTGATCATGCACTGATCACGTGGCTGATCATGCACTGATCACGTGGATGATCATGCACTGATAACCTGCCTATCATACACTGATCACGTGACTGATCATGCACTCTTCAAGGGCCTGATCATGCATTGATCACGTGGCTGATCATGCACTGATCACGTGGCAGATCATGCAATGATCACGTGGTTAATCATACACTAACCACGTGGCTGATCATGCACTGATCACGTGGCAGATCATGCAATGATCACGTGGTTAATCATACACTAACCACGTGGCTGATCATGCACTAATCACGTTGCGGATCATGCAATGATCACGTGGCTGGTCATACACTGATCACGTCGCTGATCATGAACTGATCACGTGACTTAGCATGCAGTGATCTCGTGTCTGAATGGTGCTGATCATGTGACTAATCAAGAACTGATCACGTGTCTATAATGCTCTGATCACGTGACTGCGCATGCACTGTTCACGTAATTGTAGGCAAGGATCACATGCCTATCATGCACTGATCACGTGTCTATCATGCACTGAACACGTGGCTGATCATACACTGATCACGTGACTGCCCATGCAAGAAACACGTGACTGCAGATTCACTGATCACGTAATTGAAGGCAATGATAACGTGGCTGTCATGCACTGATCACGTGGCTGATCATGCACTGCTCATGTGACTGAGCATGCACTGATCACGTAGATATCATGCAATGATCACTTGTCTATCCTGCACTGAACACATTGATGATCACACACTGATCACGTGACTGCACATGCACTGAGCACGTGGCTGGTCATACAGTGATCACGTGACTGATCATGCACTGATTATTTGGTTGACCATGCTCTGATCCCGTAGCTATCATGCACTGTTCACATGGCTATCATGCACCAATCCCATGGCTGATCATGCACTGATCTCGAGACTGATCATGCTCTGGACACCTGGCTATCATGCACTGATCACCTGTCTGATCATACACTGATCACGTGACTGATCATGCACTGATCACGTGCCTGATCATGGACTTATCACGTGACTCATCATGCACTGATCAAGTGACTGATCATGCACTGATCACTTAGCTATCATGCTCTGATCACTTGACTGCGCATGCACTAATCACGTGGATGATCATGCACTAATCACATAACTGATCATGCACTGATCACGTGGCTATCATGCACTGATCACGTGACTGCACATTCACTGATCCCATGGATGATCATACACTGATCACCTTACTGACCATGGGCTGATCATATGACTCATCATGCCCTGATTACGTGGCTATCATACACTGATCACTTGACTGATCATGCACAGGTCAGATGGCTATCACGCAGTGATCACGTGGCTGATCATGCACTTATCACTTTGCTATCATGCACTGATCCCTAGACTGCCAATGCACTGATCATGCAACTGATCATGCTCTCATCACGTGGCTATCATGCCCTGATCCCGTGGCTGATCATGCACTGATCAGGTGACTGATCATGAATTAATCACAAGGCTATCATGCACTGATCACTTGGCTATCATTCACTGATCACGTGACCGAGCATACACTGATCCTGTCGCTATCATGCACTGATCACGGGACTCGCATGCACTGATCACGTGGATGATCATACTCTGTTCACGTGACTGATCATGCACTGATCCCGTGATTGATCATGCACTGATCACGTGGCTATCATGCACTGATCAGTTGGCTATCATTCACTGATCACGTGGCTGATCATGCACTGATCACGTGACTGATCATGCACTGATCACGTGGCTATCGTGCACGGATCACTTTACTGTGCATGCACTGATCATGTGAATGATCATGCACCGATCACGTGACTGATCATGCACTGATCTCGTGGCTATCATGCACTGACCACGTGGCTGATCATACACTGATAACGTGGCTATCTTGCACTGATCACGTGGCTGATCATGCATTGATCACGTGGCTATCATGCACTGATCACGTGGCTATCATGCACTGATCACGTGGCTGATCAGGCACTGATCACGTGACTGATCATGCACTTATCACTTGGCTATCATGCACTGATCACATGACTGAACATGCACTGATCAAATGACAGCGCATGCACTGATCACGTGGCTATCATGCACTGATCACGTGGCTGATCATACACTGATAACGTGGCTATCTTGCACTGATCACGTGGCTGATCATACACTGATCACGTGACTTATCATGCACTGATCAGGTGGCTATCATTCACTGATCACATTGCTGTCATGCACTGATCACGTGGCTTATCATGCACTGACCAGTTAGCTATCATGCACTGATCACGTGGCTGTCATGCACTGATCACATGGCCGATTATACACTGATCACATGACTGATCATGCCCTGATCAAATGACAGCGCATGCACTGATGTCGTAGCTGATCATACACTGATCACGTGGCTGACCATGCACTGATCACGTGGCTGATCATACACTGATCCCGTGGCTGATGATGCACTAATCATGCTGCTGATCATGAACTCATCAAGTATCTGAGCATGCAATGATCAGGTGTCTGAATGGCACTGATCATGTGACTGATCATGCGCTGATCACTTGGCTATCATGCACTGATGATGTGCCTCAGGAGGCAATAATCAAAGAGCTGAGCAGGCATGAATCACGCAATCAGCAGGCAATAATCATGCACCTCAGCTGTGACGATTCATTCTGCTCAGCTGGCAATTATCAAGCAGATGAGCAGGAAGAAACCACACAGCTCAGCTAGCAATTATGCAGCAGATGAGCAAGCAGGAATAACGCAGCTAAGCTGGCAATTGTCACTCAGCTGAGTAGACAGGAATCACGCAGCTCAGCAGGCCCTGATCACGTGACATCACGAACTGTTCAGGTGGCTGATCATACACTGATCACGTGACTGATCATGCACTGATCCCATGACTGTTCATACACTGATCACATGACTGATCATGCACTGATCAAGTGGCCATCATGCACTGATCACGTGGCTATCATACACTGATTACGTGACATCATGCACTGATCAGGTGGCTATCATGCACTGATCACGTGACTGTGCATGCACTGATCACATAAATGATTATGCACTTATCACGTGACTATCATGCACTGATCACCTGAGTGCCCATGCACTTATCACATAACTGATCATGCACTGATGACGAGGCTATCATGTACTGATCGAGTGACTGTGCATGCTCTAATCACATAACTGATCATGCACTGGTCACGTGACTGCACATGCACTGATCACATGGATGATCAGACACTGATCACGTTACTGACCATGGGCTGATCTTATGACTCATCATGCCCTGATTACCTGGCTAGCATACACTGATCATTTGACTGATCATGCACAGATCAGGTGGCTATCATGCAGTGATCACGTGGCTGATCATGCACTTATCACTTGACTACCATGCACTGATCCCAGGGCTGATCATACACTGATCACGTAACTGAACATGCACTGAACAAGTGGCTATCATGCACTGATCACGTGACAGATCATGCCCTGATCACGTGACTGATCATGCACTGATTACGTGGCTGATCATGCACTTATCACGAAGCTGAGCATACACTGATAACGAGACTGTGCATGAACTGATCACGTGGCTGATCATGCCCTGATAACCTGGCTGTCATACACTGAACACGTGAATGATCATGCACCCTTCACGTGCCTGATCATGCACTGATCTCGTGGCTGATCATGCACTGATCACGAAGCTGATGATACACTGTTCATGTGACTGTGCATGCACTGATCACGTGGCTGATCATGCACTGATCACTTGGCTGATCATACACTGAGCACGTGGCTGATCTTGTACTAATCTCATGGCTGATCATACACTGATCACATGACTGATCATGCAGTGAACACGTGCCTGATCATGGACTTATCCCGTGACTCATCATGCACTGATCTCGTGACTGATCATGCACTGATAACATGGCTGATCATGCACTGATCTCGTGACTGAGCATTCACTGATCACATGGCTGATCATGCACTGATCACGTGGCTGATCATGCACTGATCACGTTGCTGATAATGCACTGATCACGAAGCTGATCATACATTGATCACGTGACTGTGCATGCACTGATCATATGGCTGATAAAGCATTGATCACGTGACTGATAATGCACTTGTCATGTGGTTATCATGCACTGATGACGTGGCTGATCATACACTGATCACGTGACTGATCATGCACTGATCACGTGCCTGATCATGCACTGATCAGGTGACTGAACATGCACTGATCACATAGCTATCATGCATTGGTCACTTGGCTATCATGCACTGAACACGTGGCTGATCATGCACTGATCACGTGACTGCACATGCACTGGTCACGTAATTGTAGGCAATTATCACGTGGCTATCATGAACTGATCATGTGGCTGATCATGCAATGCTCATGTGACTGAGCATGCACTGATCACTTAGCTATCATGCATTGATCATTTGGCTATCATGCACTGAAGACGTGGCTGATCATACACTGATCCCGTGACTGCACTTGCACTGATCACGTGGCTAATCATACAGAGATCAAGTGGCTGATCATGCACTGATTACGTGGCTGATCATGCACAGATCACGTAGCTATCATGCACTGATCACATGGCTATCATGCATTGATCCCGTTGCTCATCATGAACTGATCACGTGACTGATCATGCACTAGTCATGTGGTTATCATGCACTGATGACATGGCTGATCATACACTGATCACGTGACTGATCATGCACTGATCACGTGCCTGATCTTGCACTAATCAGGTGACTGATCATGTACTGATCACGTGCCTGATCATGCACTGATCACGTGGCTGATCATGCACTGATCACGAAGCTGATCATACAATGATCATGTGACTGTTCATGCACTGATCACTTGGCTGAACATGCACTGATCACGTGCCTGATCATACACTGATAACCTGGCTCTCATACACTGATCTTGTGCCTGATCATGCACTCTTCACGTGCCTGATCATGCACTGATCATGTGGCTGATAATGCACTGATCACGTGGATGATCATGCACTGATAACCTGGCTATCATACAATGATCTTGTGCCTGATCATGCACTCTTCACGTGCCTGATCATGCACTGATCACGTGGCTGATCATGCACTGATCACGTGGATGATCATGCACTGATAACCTGCCTATCATACACTGATCACGTGACTGATCATGCACTCTTCAAGGGCCTGATCATGCATTGATCACGTGGCTGATCATGCAATGATCACGAAGTGGATCATACACTGATCATGTGACTGTGCATGCACTGATCACGTGGCTGATCATGCACTGATCACGTGGCAGATCATGCAATGATCACGTGGTTAATCATACACTAACCACGTGGCTGATCATGCACTAATCACGATGCGGATCATGCAATGATCACGTGGCTGGTCATACACTGATCACGTCGCTGATCATGAACTGATCAGGTGACTTAGCATGCAGTGATCTCGTGTCTGAATGGTGCTGATCATGTGACTAATCAAGAACTGATCACGTGTCTATAATGCACTGATCACGTGACTGGGCATGCACTGATCATGTGGATGATCATATACTGATCACGTTACTGATCAGGTACTGATCACGTGACTGATCATTCACTGATCACGTGGCTATCATGCACTGATCACGTGACTGCACATGCACTGTTCACGTAATTGTAGGCAAGGATCACATGCCTATCATGCACTGATCACGTGTCTATCATGCACTGAACACGTGGCTGATCATACACTGATCACGTGACTGCTCATGCAAGAAACACGTGACTGCAGATTCACTGATCACGTAATTGAAGGCAATGATAACGTGGCTGTCATGCACTGATCACGTGGCTGATCATGCACTGCTCCTGTGACTGAGCATGCACTGATCACGTAGATATCATGCAATGATCACTTGTCTATCATGCACTGAACACATGGATGATCACACACTGATCACGTGACTGCACATGCACTGAGCACGTGGCTGGTCATACAGTGATCACGTGACTGATCATGCACTGATTATTTGGTTGACCATGCTCTGATCCCGTAGCTATCATGCACTGTTCACATGGCTATCATGCACCGATCCCATGGCTGATCATGCACTGATCTCGAGACTGATCATGCTCTGGACACCTGGCTATCATGCACTGATCCCATGGATGATCATACACTGATCACGTTACTGACCATGGGCTGATCACATGACTTATCATGCCCTGATTCCGTGGCTATCATACACTGATCACTTGACTGATCATGCACAGGTCAGATGGCTATCACGCAGTGATCACGTGGCTGATCATGCACTTATCACTTTGCTATCATGCACTGATCCCTAGACTGCCAATGCACTGATCATGCAACTGATCATGCTCTCATCACGTGGCTATCATGCCCTGATCCCGTGGCTGATCATGCACTGATCAGGTGACTGATCATGAATTAATCACAAGGCTATCATGCACTGATCACTTGGCTATCATTCACTGATCACGTGACCGAGCATACACTGATCCTGTCGCTATCATGCACTGATCACGGGACTCGCATGCACTGATCACGTGGATGATCATACTCTGTTCACGTGACTGATCATGCACTGATCCCGTGATTGATCATGCACTGATCACGTGGCTATCATGCACTGATCAGTTGGCTATCATTCACTGATCACGTGGCTGATCATGCACTGATCACGTGACTGATCATGCCCTGATCAAATGACAGCGCATGCACTGATCAAGTGACTGATCATGCACTGATCACTTAGCTATCATGCTCTGATCACTTGACTGCGCATGCACTAATCATGTGGATGATCATGCACTGATCACGTGGCTGATCATGCACTAATCACATAACTGATCATGCACTGATCACGTGGCTATCATGCACTGATCACGTGACTGCACATGCACTGATCCCATGGATGATCATACACTGATCACGTTACTGACCATGGGCTGATCACATGACTTATCATGCCCTGATTCCGTGGCTATCATACACTGATCACTTGACTGATCATGCACAGCTCAGATGGCTATCACGCAGTGATCACGTGGCTGATCATGCACTTATCACTTTGCTATCATGCACTGATCCCTAGACTGCCAATGCACTGATCATGCAACTGATCATGCTCTCATCACGTGGCTATCATGCCCTGATCCCGTGGCTGATCATGCACTGATCAGGTGACTGATCATGAATTAATCACAAGGCTATCATGCACTGATCACTTGGCTATCATTCACTGATCACGTGACCGAGCATACACTGATCCTGTCGCTATCATGCACTGATCACGGGACTCGCATGCACTGATCACGTGGATGATCATACTCTGTTCACGTGACTGATCATGCACTGATCCCGTGATTGATCATGCACTGATCACGTGGCTATCATGCACTGATCAGTTGGCTATCATTCACTGATCACGTGGCTGATCATGCACTGATCACGTGACTGATCATGCACTGATCACGTGGCTATCGTGCACGGATCACTTTACTGAGCATGCACTGATCATGTGAATGAGCATGCACCGATCACGTGACTGATCATGCACTGATCTCGTGGCTATCATGCACTGATCACATGGCCGATTATACACTGATCACATGACTGATCATGCCCTGATCAAATGACAGCGCATGCACTGATGTCGTAGCTGATCATACACTGATCACGTGGCTGACCATGCACTGATCACGTGGCTGATCATACACTGACCACGTGGCTGATGATGCACTAATCACGCTGCTGATCATGAACTCATCAAGTATCTGAGCATGCAATGATCAGGTGTCTGAGTGGCACTGATCATGTGACCGATCATGCGCTGATCACTTGGCTATCATGCACTGATGATGTGCCTCAGGAGGCAATAATCAAAGAGCTGAGCAGGCATGAATCACGCAATCAGCAGGCAATAATCATGCACCTCAGCTGTGACGATTCATTCTGCTCAGCTGGCAATTATCAAGCAGATGAGCAGGAAGAAACCACACAGCTCAGCTAGCAATTATGCAGCAGATGAGCAAGCAGGAATAACGCAGCTAAGCTGGCAATTGTCACTCAGCTGAGGAGACAGGAATCACGCAGCTCAGCAGGCCCTGATCACGTGACATCACGAACTGTTCAGGTGGCTGATCATACACTGATCACGTGACTGATCATGCACTGATCCCATGACTGTTCATACACTGATCACATGACTGATCATGCACTGATCAAGTGGCCATCATGCACTGATCACGTGGCTATCATACACTGATTACGTGACATCATGCACTGATCAGGTGGCTATCATGCACTGATCACGTGACTGTGCATGCACTGATCACATAAATGATTATGCACTTATCACGTGACTATCATGCACTGATCACCTGAGTGCCCATGCACTTATCACATAACTGATCATGCACTGATGACGAGGCTATCATGTACTGATCGAGTGACTGTGCATGCTCTAATCACATAACTGATCATGCACTGGTCACGTGACTGCACATGCACTGATCACATGGATGATCAGACACTGATCACGTTACTGACCATGGGCTGATCTTATGACTCATCATGCCCTGATTACGTGGCTAGCATACACTGATCATTTGACTGATCATGCACAGATCAGGTGGCTATCATGCAGTGATCACGTGGCTGATCTTGCACTTATCACTTGACTACCATGCACTGATCCCAGGGCTGATCATACACTGATCACGTAACTGAACATGCACTGAACAAGTGGCTATCATGCACTGATCACGTGACAGATCATGCCCTGATCACGTGACTGATCATGCACTGATTACGTGGCTGATCATGCACTTATCACGAAGCTGAGCATACACTGATAACGAGACTGTGCATGAACTGATCACGTGGCTGATCATGCCCTGATAACCTGGCTGTCATACACTGAACACGTGAATGATCATGCACCCTTCACGTGCCTGATCATGCACTGATCTCGTGGCTGATCATGCACTGATCACGAAGCTGATGATACACTGTTCATGTGACTGTGCATGCACTGATCACGTGGCTGATCATGCACTGATCACTTGGCTGATCATACACTGAGCACGTGGCTGATCTTGTACTAATCTCATGGCTGATCATACACTGATCACATGACTGATCATGCAGTGAACACGTGCCTGATCATGGACTTATCCCGTGACTCATCATGCACTGATCTCGTGACTGATCATGCACTGATCACATGGCTGATCATGCACTGATCTCGTGACTGAGCATTCACTGATCACATGGCTGATCATGCACTGATCACGTGGCTGATCATGCACTGATCACGTTGCTGATAATGCACTGATCACGAAGCTGATCATACATTGATCACGTGACTGTGCATGCACTGATCATATGGCTGATAAAGCATTGATCACGTGACTGATAATGCACTTGTCATGTGGTTATCATGCACTGATGACGTGGCTGATCATACACTGATCACGTGACTGATCATGCACTGATCACGTGCCTGATCATGCACTGATCAGGTGACTGAACATGCACTGATCACATAGCTATCATGCATTGGTCACTTGGCTATCATGCACTGAACACGTGGCTGATCATGCACTGATCACGTGACTGCACATGCACTGGTCACGTAATTGTAGGCAATTATCACGTGGCTATCATGAACTGATCATGTGGCTGATCATGCAATGCTCATGTGACTGAGCATGCACTGATCACTTAGCTATCATGCATTGATCATTTGGCTATCATGCACTGAAGACGTGGCTGATCATACACTGATCCCGTGACTGCACTTGCACTGATCACGTGGCTAATCATACAGAGATCAAGTGGCTGATCATGCACTGATTACGTGGCTGATCATGCACAGATCACGTAGCTATCATGCACTGATCACATGGCTATCATGCATTGATCCCGTTGCTCATCATGAACTGATCACGTGACTGATCATGCACTAGTCATGTGGTTATCATGCACTGATGACATGGCTGATCATACACTGATCACGTGACTGATCATGCACTGATCACGTGCCTGATCTTGCACTAATCAGGTGACTGATCATGTACTGATCACGTGCCTGATCATGCACTGATCACGTGGCTGATCATGCACTGATCACGAAGCTGATCATACAATGATCATGTGACTGTTCATGCACTGATCACTTGGCTGAACATGCACTGATCACGTGCCTGATCATACACTGATAACCTGGCTCTCATACACTGATCTTGTGCCTGATCATGCACTCTTCACGTGCCTGATCATGCACTGATCATGTGGCTGATAATGCACTGATCACGTGGATGATCATGCACTGATAACCTGGCTATCATACAATGATCTTGTGCCTGATCATGCACTCTTCACGTGCCTGATCATGCACTGATCACGTGGCTGATCATGCACTGATCACGTGGATGATCATGCACTGATAACCTGCCTATCATACACTGATCACGTGACTGATCATGCACTCTTCAAGGGCCTGATCATGCATTGATCACGTGGCTGATCATGCAATGATCACGAAGTGGGTCATACACTGATCATGTGACTGTGCATGCACTGATCACGTGGCTGATCATGCACTGATCACGTGGCAGATCATGCAATGATCACGTGGTTAATCATACACTAACCACGTGGCTGATCATGCACTAATCACGATGCGGATCATGCAATGATCACGTGGCTGGTCATACACTGATCACGTCGCTGATCATGAACTGATCACGTGACTTAGCATGCAGTGATCTCGTGTCTGAATGGTGCTGATCATGTGACTAATCAAGAACTGATCACGTGTCTATAATGCACTGATCACGTGACTGGGCATGCACTGATCATGTGGATGATCATATACTGATCACGTTACTGATCAGGTACTGATCACGTGACTGATCATTCACTGATCACGTGGCTATCATGCACTGATCACGTGACTGCACATGCACTGTTCACGTAATTGTAGGCAAGGATCACATGCCTATCATGCACTGATCACGTGTCTATCATGCACTGAACACGTGGCTGATCATACACTGATCACGTGACTGCTCATGCAAGAAACACGTGACTGCAGATTCACTGATCACGTAATTGAAGGCAATGATAACGTGGCTGTCATGCACTGATCACGTGGCTGATCATGCACTGCTCCTGTGACTGAGCATGCACTGATCACGTAGATATCATGCAATGATCACTTGTCTATCATGCACTGAACACATGGATGATCACACACTGATCACGTGACTGCACATGCACTGAGCACGTGGCTGGTCATACAGTGATCACGTGACTGATCATGCACTGATTATTTGGTTGACCATGCTCTGATCCCGTAGCTATCATGCACTGTTCACATGGCTATCATGCACCGATCCCATGGCTGATCATGCACTGATCTCGAGACTGATCATGCTCTGGACACCTGGCTATCATGCACTGATCCCATGGATGATCATACACTGATCACGTTACTGACCATGGGCTGATCACATGACTTATCATGCCCTGATTCCGTGGCTATCATACACTGATCACTTGACTGATCATGCACAGGTCAGATGGCTATCACGCAGTGATCACGTGGCTGATCATGCACTTATCACTTTGCTATCATGCACTGATCCCTAGACTGCCAATGCACTGATCATGCAACTGATCATGCTCTCATCACGTGGCTATCATGCCCTGATCCCGTGGCTGATCATGCACTGATCAGGTGACTGATCATGAATTAATCACAAGGCTATCATGCACTGATCACTTGGCTATCATTCACTGATCACGTGACCGAGCATACACTGATCCTGTCGCTATCATGCACTGATCACGGGACTCGCATGCACTGATCACGTGGATGATCATACTCTGTTCACGTGACTGATCATGCACTGATCCCGTGATTGATCATGCACTGATCACGTGGCTATCATGCACTGATCAGTTGGCTATCATTCACTGATCACGTGGCTGATCATGCACTGATCACGTGCCTGATCATGGACTTATCACGTGACTCATCATGCACTGATCAAGTGACTGATCATGCCCTGATCACTTAGCTATCATGCTCTGATCACTTGACTGCGCATGCACTAATCATGTGGATGATCATGCACTGATCACGTGGCTGATCATGCACTAATCACATAACTGATCATGCACTGATCACGTGGCTATCATGCACTGATCACGTGACTGCACATGCACTGATCCCATGGATGATCATACACTGATCACGTTACTGACCATGGGCTGATCACATGACTTATCATGCCCTGATTCCATGGCTATCATACACTGATCACTTGACTGATCATGCACAGCTCAGATGGCTATCACGCAGTGATCACGTGGCTGATCATGCACTTATCACTTTGCTATCATGCACTGATCCCTAGACTGCCAATGCACTGATCATGCAACTGATCATGCTCTCATCACGTGGCTATCATGCCCTGATCCCGTAGCTGATCATGCACTGATCAGGTGACTGATCATGAATTAATCACAAGGCTATCATGCACTGATCACTTGGCTATCATTCACTGATCACGTGACCGAGCATACACTGATCCTGTCGCTATCATGCACTGATCACGGGACTCGCATGCACTGATCACGTGGATGATCATACTCTGTTCACGTGACTGATCATGCACTGATCCCGTGATTGATCATGCACTGATCACGTGGCTATCATGCACTGATCAGTTGGCTATCATTCACTGATCACGTGGCTGATCATGCACTGATCACGTGACTGATCATGCACTGATCACGTGGCTATCGTGCACGGATCACTTTACTGAGCATGCACTGTTCATGTGAATGATCATGCACCGATCACGTGACTGATCATGCACTGATCTCGTGGCTATCATGCACTGATCACGTGGCTGATCAGGCACTGATCACGTGACTGATCATGCACTTATCACTTGGCTATCATGCACTGATCACATGACTGAACATGCACTGATCAAATGACAGCGCATGCACTGATCACGTGGCTATCATGCACTTATCACGTGGCTGATCATACACTGATAACGTGGCTATCTTGCACTGATCACGTGGCTGATCATGCATTGATCACGTGGCTATCATGCACTGATCACGTGGCTATCATGCACTGATCACGTGGCTGATCAGGCACTGATCACGTGACTGATCATGCACTTATCACTTGGCTATCATGCACTGATCACATGACTGAACATGCACTGATCAAATGACAGCGCATGCACTGATCACGTGGCTATCATGCACTTATCACGTGGCTGATCATACACTGATAACGTGGCTATCTTGCACTGATCACGTGGCTGATCATGCACCGATCACGTGACTGATCATGCACTGATCTCGTGGCTATCATGCACTGATCACGTGGCTGATCAGGCACTGATCACGTGACTGATCATGCACTTATCACTTGGCTATCATGCACTGATCACATGACTGAACATGCACTGATCAAATGACAGCGCATGCACTGATCACGTGGCTATCATGCACTGATCACGTGGCTGATCATACACTGATAACGTGGCTATCTTGCACTGATCACGTGGCTGATCATACACTGATCACGTGACTTATCATGCACTGATCAGGTGGCTATCATTCACTGATCACATTGCTGTCATGCACAGATCACGTGGCTTATCATGCACTGACCAGTTAGCTATCATGCACTGATCACGTGGCTATCATGCACTGATCACGTGGCAGATCATGCAATGATCACGTGGTTAATCATACACTAACCACGTGCCTGATCATGCACTAATCACGATGCGGATCATGCAATGATCACGTGGCTGGTCATACACTGATCACGTCGCTGATCATGAACTGATCACGTGACTTAGCATGCAGTGATCTCGTGTCTGAATGGTGCTGATCATGTGACTAATCAAGAACTGATCACGTGTCTATAATGCACTGATCACGTGACTGGGCATGCACTGATCATGTGGATGATCATATACTGATCACGTTACTGATCAGGTACTGATCACGTGACTGATCATTCACTGATCACGTGGCTATCATGCACTGATCACGTGACTGCACATGCACTGTTCACGTAATTGTAGGCAAGGATCACATGCCTATCATGCACTGATCACGTGTCTATCATGCACTGAACACGTGGCTGATCATACACTGATCACGTGACTGCTCATGCAAGAAACACGTGACTGCAGATTCACTGATCACGTAATTGAAGGCAATGATAACGTGGCTGTCATGCACTGATCACGTGGCTGATCATGCACTGCTCCTGTGACTGAGCATGCACTGATCACGTAGATATCATGCAATGATCACTTGTCTATCATGCACTGAACACATGGATGATCACACACTGATCACGTGACTGCACATGCACTGAGCACGTGGCTGGTCATACAGTGATCACGTGACTGATCATGCACTGATTATTTGGTTGACCATGCTCTGATCCCGTAGCTATCATGCACTGTTCACATGGCTATCATGCACCGATCCCATGGCTGATCATGCACTGATCTCGAGACTGATCATGCTCTGGACACCTGGCTATCATGCACTGATCCCATGGATGATCATACACTGATCACGTTACTGACCATGGGCTGATCACATGACTTATCATGCCCTGATTCCGTGGCTATCATACACTGATCACTTGACTGATCATGCACAGGTCAGATGGCTATCACGCAGTGATCACGTGGCTGATCATGCACTTATCACTTTGCTATCATGCACTGATCCCTAGACTGCCAATGCACTGATCATGCAACTGATCATGCTCTCATCACGTGGCTATCATGCCCTGATCCCGTGGCTGATCATGCACTGATCAGGTGACTGATCATGAATTAATCACAAGGCTATCATGCACTGATCACTTGGCTATCATTCACTGATCACGTGACCGAGCATACACTGATCCTGTCGCTATCATGCACTGATCACGGGACTCGCATGCACTGATCACGTGGATGATCATACTCTGTTCACGTGACTGATCATGCACTGATCCCGTGATTGATCATGCACTGATCACGTGGCTATCATGCACTGATCAGTTGGCTATCATTCACTGATCACGTGGCTGATCATGCACTGATCACGTGCCTGATCATGGACTTATCACGTGACTCATCATGCACTGATCAAGTGACTGATCATGCCCTGATCACTTAGCTATCATGCTCTGATCACTTGACTGCGCATGCACTAATCATGTGGATGATCATGCACTGATCACGTGGCTGATCATGCACTAATCACATAACTGATCATGCACTGATCACGTGGCTATCATGCACTGATCACGTGACTGCACATGCACTGATCCCATGGATGATCATACACTGATCACGTTACTGACCATGGGCTGATCACATGACTTATCATGCCCTGATTCCATGGCTATCATACACTGATCACTTGACTGATCATGCACAGCTCAGATGGCTATCACGCAGTGATCACGTGGCTGATCATGCACTTATCACTTTGCTATCATGCACTGATCCCTAGACTGCCAATGCACTGATCATGCAACTGATCATGCTCTCATCACGTGGCTATCATGCCCTGATCCCGTAGCTGATCATGCACTGATCAGGTGACTGATCATGAATTAATCACAAGGCTATCATGCACTGATCACTTGGCTATCATTCACTGATCACGTGACCGAGCATACACTGATCCTGTCGCTATCATGCACTGATCACGGGACTCGCATGCACTGATCACGTGGATGATCATACTCTGTTCACGTGACTGATCATGCACTGATCCCGTGATTGATCATGCACTGATCACGTGGCTATCATGCACTGATCAGTTGGCTATCATTCACTGATCACGTGGCTGATCATGCACTGATCACGTGACTGATCATGCACTGATCACGTGGCTATCGTGCACGGATCACTTTACTGAGCATGCACTGTTCATGTGAATGATCATGCACCGATCACGTGACTGATCATGCACTGATCTCGTGGCTATCATGCACTGATCACGTGGCTGATCAGGCACTGATCACGTGACTGATCATGCACTTATCACTTGGCTATCATGCACTGATCACATGACTGAACATGCACTGATCAAATGACAGCGCATGCACTGATCACGTGGCTATCATGCACTTATCACGTGGCTGATCATACACTGATAACGTGGCTATCTTGCACTGATCACGTGGCTGATCATGCATTGATCACGTGGCTATCATGCACTGATCACGTGGCTATCATGCACTGATCACGTGGCTGATCAGGCACTGATCACGTGACTGATCATGCACTTATCACTTGGCTATCATGCACTGATCACATGACTGAACATGCACTGATCAAATGACAGCGCATGCACTGATCACGTGGCTATCATGCACTGATCACGTGGCTGATCATACACTGATAACGTGGCTATCTTGCACTGATCACGTGGCTGATCATGCACCGATCACGTGACTGATCATGCACTGATCAGGTGGCTATCATTCACTGATCACATTGCTGTCATGCACAGATCACGTGGCTTATCATGCACTGACCAGTTAGCTATCATGCACTGATCACGTGGCTATCATGCACTGATCACATGGCCGATTATACACTGATCACGTGACTGATCATGCCCTGATCAAATGACAGCGCATGCACTGATGTCGTAGCTGATCATACACTGATCACGTGGCTGACCATGCACTGATCACGTGGCTGATCATACACTGATCCCGTGGCTGATGATGCACTAATCATGCTGCTGATCATGAACTCATCAAGTATCTGAGCATGCAATGATCAGGTGTCTGAATGGCACTGATCATGTGACTGATCATGCGCTGATCACTTGGCTATCATGCACTGATGATGTGCCTCAGGAGGCAATAATCAAAGAGCTGAGCAGGCATGAATCACGCAATCAGCAGGCAATAATCATGCACCTCAGCTGTGACGATTCATTCTGCTCAGCTGGCAATTATCAAGCAGATGAGCAGGAAGAAACCACACAGCTCAGCTAGCAATTATGCAGCAGATGAGCAAGCAGGAATAACGCAGCTAAGCTGGCAATTGTCACTCAGCTGAGTAGACAGGAATCACGCAGCTCAGCAGGCCCTGATCACGTGACATCACGAACTGTTCAGGTGGCTGATCATACACTGATCACGTGACTGATCATGCACTGATCCCATGACTGTTCATACACTGATCACATGACTGATCATGCACTGATCAAGTGGCCATCATGCACTGATCACGTGGCTATCATACACTGATTACGTGACATCATGCACTGATCAGGTGGCTATCATGCACTGATCAGGTGACTGTGCATGCACTGATCACATAAATGATTATGCACTTATCACGTGACTATCATGCACTGATCACCTGAGTGCCCATGCACTTATCACATAACTGATCATGCACTGATGACGAGGCTATCATGTACTGATCGAGTGACTGTGCATGCTCTAATCACATAACTGATCATGCACTGGTCACGTGACTGCACATGCACTGATCACATGGATGATCAGACACTGATCACGTTACTGACCATGGGCTGATCTTATGACTCATCATGCCCTGATTACCTGGCTAGCATACACTGATCATTTGACTGATCATGCACAGATCAGGTGGCTATCATGCAGTGATCACGTGGCTGATCATGCACTTATCACTTGACTACCATGCACTGATCCCAGGGCTGATCATACACTGATCACGTAACTGAACATGCACTGAACAAGTGGCTATCATGCACTGATCACGTGACAGATCATGCCCTGATCACGTGACTGATCATGCACTGATTACGTGGCTGATCATGCACTTATCACGAAGCTGAGCATACACTGATAACGAGACTGTGCATGAACTGATCACGTGGCTGATCATGCCCTGATAACCTGGCTGTCATACACTGAACACGTGAATGATCATGCACCCTTCACGTGCCTGATCATGCACTGATCTCGTGGCTGATCATGCACTGATCACGAAGCTGATGATACACTGTTCATGTGACTGTGCATGCACTGATCACGTGGCTGATCATGCACTGATCACTTGGCTGATCATACACTGAGCACGTGGCTGATCTTGTACTAATCTCATGGCTGATCATACACTGATCACATGACTGATCATGCAGTGAACACGTGCCTGATCATGGACTTATCCCGTGACTCATCATGCACTGATCTCGTGACTGATCATGCACTGATCACATGGCTGATCATGCACTGATCTCGTGACTGAGCATTCACTGATCACATGGCTGATCATGCACTGATCACGTGGCTGATCATGCACTGATCACGTTGCTGATAATGCACTGATCACGAAGCTGATCATACATTGATCACGTGACTGTGCATGCACTGATCATATGGCTGATAAAGCATTGATCACGTGACTGATAATGCACTTGTCATGTGGTTATCATGCACTGATGACGCGGCTGATCATACACTGATCACGTGACTGATCATGCACTGATCACGTGCCTGGTCATGCACTGATCAGGTGACTGAACATGCACTGATCACATAGCTATCATGCATTGGTCACTTGGCTATCATGCACTGAACACGTGGCTGATCATGCACTGATCACGTGACTGCACATGCACTGGTCACGTAATTGTAGGCAATTATCACGTGGCTATCATGAACTGATCATGTGGCTGATCATGCAATGCTCATGTGACTGAGCATGCACTGATCACTTAGCTATCATGCATTGATCATTTGGCTATCATGCGCTGAAGACGTGGCTGATCATACACTGATCCCGTGACTGCACTTGCACTGATCAAGTGGCTAATCATACAGAGATCAAGTGGCTGATCATGCACTGATTACGTGGCTGATCATGCACAGATCACGTAGCTATCATGCACTGATCACATGGCTATCATGCATTGATCCCGTTGCTCATCATGAACTGATCACGTGACTGATCATGCACTAGTCATGTGGTTATCATGCACTGATGACATGGCTGATCATACACTGATCACGTGACTGCTCATGCACTGATCACCTGCCTGATCTTGCACTGATCAGGTGACTGATCATGTACTGATCACGTGCCTGATCATGCACTGATCACGTGGCTGATCATGCACTGATCACGAAGCTGATCATACAATGATCATGTGACTGTTCATGCACTGATCACTTGGCTGAACATGCACTGATCACGTGGCTGATCATGCACTGATAACCTGGCTCTCATACACTGATCTTGTGCCTGATCATGCACTCTTCACGTGCCTGATCATGCACTGATCATGTGGCTGATAATGCACTGATCACGTGGATGATCATGCACTGATAACCTGGCTATCATACAATGATCTTGTGCCTGATCATGCACTCTTCACGTGCCTGATCATGCACTGATCACGTGGCTGATCATGCACTGATCACGTGGATGATCATGCACTGATAACCTGCCTATCATACACTGATCACGTGACTGATCATGCACTCTTCAAGGGCCTGATCATGCATTGATCACGTGGCTGATCATGCAATGATCACGAAGTGGATCATACACTGATCATGTGACTGTGCATGCACTGATCACGTGGCTGATCATGCACTGATCACGTGGCAGATCATGCAATGATCACGTGGTTAATCATACACTAACCACGTGCCTGATCATGCACTAATCACGATGCGGATCATGCAATGATCACGTGGCTGGTCATACACTGATCACGTCGCTGATCATGAACTGATCACGTGACTTAGCATGCAGTGATCTCGTGTCTGAATGGTGCTGATCATGTGACTAATCAAGAACTGATCACGTGTCTATAATGCACTGATCACGTGACTGGGCATGCACTGATCATGTGGATGATCATATACTGATCACGTTACTGATCAGGTACTGATCACGTGACTGATCATTCACTGATCACGTGGCTATCATGCACTGATCACGTGACTGCACATGCACTGTTCACGTAATTGTAGGCAAGGATCACATGCCTATCATGCACTGATCACGTGTCTATCATGCACTGAACACGTGGCTGATCATACACTGATCACGTGACTGCCCATGCAAGAAACACGTGACTGCAGATTCACTGATCACGTAATTGAAGGCAATGATAACGTGGCTGTCATGCACTGATCACGTGGCTGATCATGCACTGCTCCTGTGACTGAGCATGCACTGATCACGTAGATATCATGCAATGATCACTTGTCTATCATGCACTGAACACATGGATGATCACACACTGATCACGTGACTGCACATGCACTGAGCACGTGGCTGGTCATACAGTGATCACGTGACTGATCATGCACTGATTATTTGGTTGACCATGCTCTGATCCCGTAGCTATCATGCACTGTTCACATGGCTATCATGCACCGATCCCATGGCTGATCATGCACTGATCTCGAGACTGATCATGCTCTGGACACCTGGCTATCATGCACTGATCCCATGGATGATCATACACTGATCACGTTACTGACCATGGGCTGATCACATGACTTATCATGCCCTGATTCCGTGGCTATCATACACTGATCACTTGACTGATCATGCACAGGTCAGATGGCTATCACGCAGTGATCACGTGGCTGATCATGCACTTATCACTTTGCTATCATGCACTGATCCCTAGACTGCCAATGCACTGATCATGCAACTGATCATGCTCTCATCACGTGGCTATCATGCCCTGATCCCGTGGCTGATCATGCACTGATCAGGTGACTGATCATGAATTAATCACAAGGCTATCATGCACTGATCACTTGGCTATCATTCACTGATCACGTGACCGAGCATACACTGATCCTGTCGCTATCATGCACTGATCACGGGACTCGCATGCACTGATCACGTGGATGATCATACTCTGTTCACGTGACTGATCATGCACTGATCCCGTGATTGATCATGCACTGATCACGTGGCTATCATGCACTGATCAGTTGGCTATCATTCACTGATCACGTGGCTGATCATGCACTGATCACGTGCCTGATCATGGACTTATCACGTGACTCATCATGCACTGATCAAGTGACTGATCATGCACTGATCACTTAGCTATCATGCTCTGATCACTTGACTGCGCATGCACTAATCATGTGGATGATCATGCACTGATCACGTGGCTGATCATGCACTAATCACATAACTGATCATGCACTGATCACGTGGCTATCATGCACTGATCACGTGACTGCACATGCACTGATCCCATGGATGATCATACACTGATCACGTTACTGACCATGGGCTGATCACATGACTTATCATGCCCTGATTCCATGGCTATCATACACTGATCACTTGACTGATCATGCACAGCTCAGATGGCTATCACGCAGTGATCACGTGGCTGATCATGCACTTATCACTTTGCTATCATGCACTGATCCCTAGACTGCCAATGCACTGATCATGCAACTGATCATGCTCTCATCACGTGGCTATCATGCCCTGATCCCGTGGCTGATCATGCACTGATCAGGTGACTGATCATGAATTAATCACAAGGCTATCATGCACTGATCACTTGGCTATCATTCACTGATCACGTGACCGAGCATACACTGATCCTGTCGCTATCATGCACTGATCACGGGACTCGCATGCACTGATCACGTGGATGATCATACTCTGTTCACGTGACTGATCATGCACTGATCCCGTGATTGATCATGCACTGATCACGTGGCTATCATGCACTGATCAGTTGGCTATCATTCACTGATCACGTGGCTGATCATGCACTGATCACGTGACTGATCATGCACTGATCACGTGGCTATCGTGCACGGATCACTTTACTGTGCATGCACTGATCATGTGAATGATCATGCACCGATCACGTGACTGATCATGCACTGATCTCGTGGCTATCATGCACTGACCACGTGGCTGATCATACACTGATAACGTGGCTATCTTGCACTGATCACGTGGCTGATCATGCATTGATCACGTGGCTATCATGCACTGATCACGTGGCTATCATGCA
The DNA here is from genome assembly GCF_055505025.1 of Bos grunniens. NCBI lineage: Eukaryota > Metazoa > Chordata > Mammalia > Artiodactyla > Bovidae > Bos > Bos grunniens. The sequence goes on along the minus strand of NC_141176.1, from coordinate 251,656 downwards.
CTGATCACGTGGCTGATCAGGCACTGATCACGTGACTGATCATGCACTTATCACTTGGCTATCATGCACTGATCACATGACTGAACATGCACTGATCAAATGACAGCGCATGCACTGATCACGTGGCTATCATGCACTGATCACGTGGCTGATCATACACTGATAACGTGGCTATCTTGCACTCATCACGTGGCTGATCATACACTGATCACGTGACTTATCATGCACTGATCAGGTGGCTATCATTCACTGATCACATTGCTGTCATGCACTGATCACGTGGCTTATCATGCACTGACCAGTTAGCTATCATGCACTGATCACGTGGCTGTCATGCACTGATCACATGGCCGATTATACACTGATCACATGACTGATCATGCCCTGATCAAATGACAGCGCATGCACTGATGTCGTAGCTGATCATACACTGATCACGTGGCTGACCATGCACTGATCACGTGGCTGATCATACACTGATCCCGTGGCTGATGATGCACTAATCATGCTGCTGATCATGAACTCATCAAGTATCTGAGCATGCAATGATCAGGTGTCTGAATGGCACTGATCATGTGACTGATCATGTGCTGATCACTTGGCTATCATGCACTGATGATGTGCCTCAGGAGGCAATAATCAAAGAGCTGAGCAGGCATGAATCACGCAATCAGCAGGCAATAATCATGCACCTCAGCTGTGACGATTCATTCTGCTCAGCTGGCAATTATCAAGCAGATGAGCAGGAAGAAACCACACAGCTCAGCTAGCAATTATGCAGCAGATGAGCAAGCAGGAATAACGCAGCTAAGCTGGCAATTGTCACTCAGCTGAGTAGACAGGAATCACGCAGCTCAGCAGGCCCTGATCACGTGACATCACGAACTGTTCAGGTGGCTGATCATACACTGATCACGTGACTGATCATGCACTGATCCCATGACTGTTCATACACTGATCACATGACTGATCATGCACTGATCAAGTGGCCATCATGCACTGATCACGTGGCTATCATACACTGATTACGTGACATCATGCACTGATCAGGTGGCTATCATGCACTGATCACGTGACTGTGCATGCACTGATCACATAAATGATTATGCACTTATCACGTGACTATCATGCACTGATCACCTGAGTGCCCATGCACTTATCACATAACTGATCATGCACTGATGACGAGGCTATCATGTACTGATCGAGTGACTGTGCATGCTCTAATCACATAACTGATCATGCACTGGTCACGTGACTGCACATGCACTGATCACATGGATGATCAGACACTGATCACGTTACTGACCATGGGCTGATCTTATGACTCATCATGCCCTGATTACGTGGCTAGCATACACTGATCATTTGACTGATCATGCACAGATCAGGTGGCTATCATGCAGTGATCACGTGGCTGATCATGCACTTATCACTTGACTACCATGCACTGATCCCAGGGCTGATCATACACTGATCACGTAACTGAACATGCACTGAACAAGTGGCTATCATGCACTGATCACGTGACAGATCATGCCCTGATCACGTGACTGATCATGCACTGATTACGTGGCTGATCATGCACTTATCACGAAGCTGAGCATACACTGATAACGAGACTGTGCATGAACTGATCACGTGGCTGATCATGCCCTGATAACCTGGCTGTCATACACTGAACACGTGAATGATCATGCACCCTTCACGTGCCTGATCATGCACTGATCTCGTGGCTGATCATGCACTGATCACGAAGCTGATGATACACTGTTCATGTGACTGTGCATGCACTGATCACGTGGCTGATCATGCACTGATCACTTGGCTGATCATACACTGAGCACGTGGCTGATCTTGTACTAATCTCATGGCTGATCATACACTGATCACATGACTGATCATGCAGTGAACACGTGCCTGATCATGGACTTATCCCGTGACTCATCATGCACTGATCTCGTGACTGATCATGCACTGATAACATGGCTGATCATGCACTGATCTCGTGACTGAGCATTCACTGATCACATGGCTGATCATGCACTGATCACGTGGCTGATCATGCACTGATCACGTTGCTGATAATGCACTGATCACGAAGCTGATCATACATTGATCACGTGACTGTGCATGCACTGATCATATGGCTGATAAAGCATTGATCATGTGACTGATAATGCACTTGTCATGTGGTTATCATGCACTGATGACGTGGCTGATCATACACTGATCACGTGACTGATCATGCACTGATCACGTGCCTGATCATGCACTGATCAGGTGACTGAACATGCACTGATCACATAGCTATCATGCATTGGTCACTTGGCTATCATGCACTGAACACGTGGCTGATCATGCACTGATCACGTGACTGCACATGCACTGGTCACGTAATTGTAGGCAATTATCACGTGGCTATCATGAACTGATCATGTGGCTGATCATGCAATGCTCATGTGACTGAGCATGCACTGATCACTTAGCTATCATGCATTGATCATTTGGCTATCATGCACTGAAGACGTGGCTGATCATACACTGATCCCGTGACTGCACTTGCACTGATCACGTGGCTAATCATACAGAGATCAAGTGGCTGATCATGCACTGATTACGTGGCTGATCATGCACAGATCACGTAGCTATCATGCACTGATCACATGGCTATCATGCATTGATCCCGTTGCTCATCATGAACTGATCACGTGACTGATCATGCACTAGTCATGTGGTTATCATGCACTGATGACATGGCTGATCATACACTGATCACGTGACTGATCATGCACTGATCACGTGCCTGATCTTGCACTAATCAGGTGACTGATCATGTACTGATCACGTGCCTGATCATGCACTGATCACGTGGCTGATCATGCACTGATCACGAAGCTGATCATACAATGATCATGTGACTGTTCATGCACTGATCACTTGGCTGAACATGCACTGATCACGTGCCTGATCATACACTGATAACCTGGCTCTCATACACTGATCTTGTGCCTGATCATGCACTCTTCACGTGCCTGATCATGCACTGATCATGTGGCTGATAATGCACTGATCACGTGGATGATCATGCACTGATAACCTGGCTATCATACAATGATCTTGTGCCTGATCATGCACTCTTCACGTGCCTGATCATGCACTGATCACGTGGCTGATCATGCACTGATCACGTGGATGATCATGCACTGATAACCTGCCTATCATACACTGATCACGTGACTGATCATGCACTCTTCAAGGGCCTGATCATGCATTGATCACGTGGCTGATCATGCAATGATCACGAAGTGGATCATACACTGATCATGTGACTGTGCATGCACTGATCACGTGGCTGATCATGCACTGATCACGTGGCAGATCATGCAATGATCACGTGGTTAATCATACACTAACCACGTGCCTGATCATGCACTAATCACGATGCGGATCATGCAATGATCACGTGGCTGGTCATACACTGATCACGTCGCTGATCATGAACTGATCACGTGACTTAGCATGCAGTGATCTCGTGTCTGAATGGTGCTGATCATGTGACTAATCAAGAACTGATCACGTGTCTATAATGCACTGATCACGTGACTGGGCATGCACTGATCATGTGGATGATCATATACTGATCACGTTACTGATCAGGTACTGATCACGTGACTGATCATTCACTGATCACGTGGCTATCATGCACTGATCACGTGACTGCACATGCACTGTTCACGTAATTGTAGGCAAGGATCACATGCCTATCATGCACTGATCACGTGTCTATCATGCACTGAACACGTGGCTGATCATACACTGATCACGTGACTGCTCATGCAAGAAACACGTGACTGCAGATTCACTGATCACGTAATTGAAGGCAATGATAACGTGGCTGTCATGCACTGATCACGTGGCTGATCATGCACTGCTCCTGTGACTGAGCATGCACTGATCACGTAGATATCATGCAATGATCACTTGTCTATCATGCACTGAACACATGGATGATCACACACTGATCACGTGACTGCACATGCACTGAGCACGTGGCTGGTCATACAGTGATCACGTGACTGATCATGCACTGATTATTTGGTTGACCATGCTCTGATCCCGTAGCTATCATGCACTGTTCACATGGCTATCATGCACCGATCCCATGGCTGATCATGCACTGATCTCGAGACTGATCATGCTCTGGACACCTGGCTATCATGCACTGATCCCATGGATGATCATACACTGATCACGTTACTGACCATGGGCTGATCACATGACTTATCATGCCCTGATTCCGTGGCTATCATACACTGATCACTTGACTGATCATGCACAGGTCAGATGGCTATCACGCAGTGATCACGTGGCTGATCATGCACTTATCACTTTGCTATCATGCACTGATCCCTAGACTGCCAATGCACTGATCATGCAACTGATCATGCTCTCATCACGTGGCTATCATGCCCTGATCCCGTGGCTGATCATGCACTGATCAGGTGACTGATCATGAATTAATCACAAGGCTATCATGCACTGATCACGTGGCTATCATTCACTGATCACGTGACCGAGCATACACTGATCCTGTCGCTATCATGCACTGATCACGGGACTCGCATGCACTGATCACGTGGATGATCATACTCTGTTCACGTGACTGATCATGCACTGATCCCGTGATTGATCATGCACTGATCACGTGGCTATCATGCACTGATCAGTTGGCTATCATTCACTGATCACGTGGCTGATCATGCACTGATCACGTGACTGATCATGCACTGATCACGTGGCTATCGTGCACGGATCACTTTACTGAGCATGCACTGATCATGTGAATGATCATGCACCGATCACGTGACTGATCATGCACTGATCTCGTGGCTATCATGCACTGATCACATGGCCGATTATACACTGATCACATGACTGATCATGCCCTGATCAAATGACAGCGCATGCACTGATGTCGTAGCTGATCATACACTGATCACGTGGCTGACCATGCACTGATCACGTGGCTGATCATACACTGACCACGTGGCTGATGATGAACTAATCACGCTGCTGATCATGAACTCATCAAGTATCTGAGCATGCAATGATCAGGTGTCTGAGTGGCACTGATCATGTGACCGATCATGCGCTGATCACTTGGCTATCATGCACTGATGATGTGCCTCAGGAGGCAATAATCAAAGAGCTGAGCAGGCATGAATCACGCAATCAGCAGGCAATAATCATGCACCTCAGCTGTGACGATTCATTCTGCTCAGCTGGCAATTATCAAGCAGATGAGCAGGAAGAAACCACACAGCTCAGCTAGCAATTATGCAGCAGATGAGCAAGCAGGAATAACGCAGCTAAGCTGGCAATTGTCACTCAGCTGAGGAGACAGGAATCACGCAGCTCAGCAGGCCCTGATCACGTGACATCACGAACTGTTCAGGTGGCTGATCATACACTGATCACGTGACTGATCATGCACTGATCCCATGACTGTTCATACACTGATCACATGACTGATCATGCACTGATCAAGTGGCCATCATGCACTGATCACGTGGCTATCATACACTGATTACGTGACATCATGCACTGATCAGGTGGCTATCATGCACTGATCACGTGACTGTGCATGCACTGATCACATAAATGATTATGCACTTATCACGTGACTATCATGCACTGATCACCTGAGTGCCCATGCACTTATCACATAACTGATCATGCACTGATGACGAGGCTATCATGTACTGATCGAGTGACTGTGCATGCTCTAATCACATAACTGATCATGCACTGGTCACGTGACTGCACATGCACTGATCACATGGATGATCAGACACTGATCACGTTACTGACCATGGGCTGATCTTATGACTCATCATGCCCTGATTACGTGGCTAGCATACACTGATCATTTGACTGATCATGCACAGATCAGGTGGCTATCATGCAGTGATCACGTGGCTGATCATGCACTTATCACTTGACTACCATGCACTGATCCCAGGGCTGATCATACACTGATCACGTAACTGAACATGCACTGAACAAGTGGCTATCATGCACTGATCACGTGACAGATCATGCCCTGATCACGTGACTGATCATGCACTGATTACGTGGCTGATCATGCACTTATCACGAAGCTGAGCATACACTGATAACGAGACTGTGCATGAACTGATCACGTGGCTGATCATGCCCTGATAACCTGGCTGTCATACACTGAACACGTGAATGATCATGCACCCTTCACGTGCCTGATCATGCACTGATCTCGTGGCTGATCATGCACTGATCACGAAGCTGATGATACACTGTTCATGTGACTGTGCATGCACTGATCACGTGGCTGATCATGCACTGATCACTTGGCTGATCATACACTGAGCACGTGGCTGATCTTGTACTAATCTCATGGCTGATCATACACTGATCACATGACTGATCATGCAGTGAACACGTGCCTGATCATGGACTTATCCCGTGACTCATCATGCACTGATCTCGTGACTGATCATGCACTGATAACATGGCTGATCATGCACTGATCTCGTGACTGAGCATTCACTGATCACATGGCTGATCATGCACTGATCACGTGGCTGATCATGCACTGATCACGTTGCTGATAATGCACTGATCACGAAGCTGATCATACATTGATCACGTGACTGTGCATGCACTGATCATATGGCTGATAAAGCATTGATCACGTGACTGATAATGCACTTGTCATGTGGTTATCATGCACTGATGACGTGGCTGATCATACACTGATCACGTGACTGATCATGCACTGATCACGTGCCTGATCATGCACTGATCAGGTGACTGAACATGCACTGATCACATAGCTATCATGCATTGGTCACTTGGCTATCATGCACTGAACACGTGGCTGATCATGCACTGATCACGTGACTGCACATGCACTGGTCACGTAATTGTAGGCAATTATCACGTGGCTATCATGAACTGATCATGTGGCTGATCATGCAATGCTCATGTGACTGAGCATGCACTGATCACTTAGCTATCATGCATTGATCATTTGGCTATCATGCACTGAAGACGTGGCTGATCATACACTGATCCCGTGACTGCACTTGCACTGATCACGTGGCTAATCATACAGAGATCAAGTGGCTGATCATGCACTGATTACGTGGCTGATCATGCACAGATCACGTAGCTATCATGCACTGATCACATGGCTATCATGCATTGATCCCGTTGCTCATCATGAACTGATCACGTGACTGATCATGCACTAGTCATGTGGTTATCATGCACTGATGACATGGCTGATCATACACTGATCACGTGACTGATCATGCACTGATCACGTGCCTGATCTTGCACTAATCAGGTGACTGATCATGTACTGATCACGTGCCTGATCATGCACTGATCACGTGGCTGATCATGCACTGATCACGAAGCTGATCATACAATGATCATGTGACTGTTCATGCACTGATCACTTGGCTGAACATGCACTGATCACGTGCCTGATCATACACTGATAACCTGGCTCTCATACACTGATCTTGTGCCTGATCATGCACTCTTCACGTGCCTGATCATGCACTGATCATGTGGCTGATAATGCACTGATCACGTGGATGATCATGCACTGATAACCTGGCTATCATACAATGATCTTGTGCCTGATCATGCACTCTTCACGTGCCTGATCATGCACTGATCACGTGGCTGATCATGCACTGATCACGTGGATGATCATGCACTGATAACCTGCCTATCATACACTGATCACGTGACTGATCATGCACTCTTCAAGGGCCTGATCATGCATTGATCACGTGGCTGATCATGCAATGATCACGAAGTGGATCATACACTGATCATGTGACTGTGCATGCACTGATCACGTGGCTGATCATGCACTGATCACGTGGCAGATCATGCAATGATCACGTGGTTAATCATACACTAACCACGTGCCTGATCATGCACTAATCACGATGCGGATCATGCAATGATCACGTGGCTGGTCATACACTGATCACGTCGCTGATCATGAACTGATCACGTGACTTAGCATGCAGTGATCTCGTGTCTGAATGGTGCTGATCATGTGACTAATCAAGAACTGATCACGTGTCTATAATGCACTGATCACGTGACTGGGCATGCACTGATCATGTGGATGATCATATACTGATCACGTTACTGATCAGGTACTGATCACGTGACTGATCATTCACTGATCACGTGGCTATCATGCACTGATCACGTGACTGCACATGCACTGTTCACGTAATTGTAGGCAAGGATCACATGCCTATCATGCACTGATCACGTGTCTATCATGCACTGAACACGTGGCTGATCATACACTGATCACGTGACTGCTCATGCAAGAAACACGTGACTGCAGATTCACTGATCACGTAATTGAAGGCAATGATAACGTGGCTGTCATGCACTGATCACGTGGCTGATCATGCACTGCTCCTGTGACTGAGCATGCACTGATCACGTAGATATCATGCAATGATCACTTGTCTATCATGCACTGAACACATGGATGATCACACACTGATCACGTGACTGCACATGCACTGAGCACGTGGCTGGTCATACAGTGATCACGTGACTGATCATGCACTGATTATTTGGTTGACCATGCTCTGATCCCGTAGCTATCATGCACTGTTCACATGGCTATCATGCACCGATCCCATGGCTGATCATGCACTGATCTCGAGACTGATCATGCTCTGGACACCTGGCTATCATGCACTGATCCCATGGATGATCATACACTGATCACGTTACTGACCATGGGCTGATCACATGACTTATCATGCCCTGATTCCGTGGCTATCATACACTGATCACTTGACTGATCATGCACAGGTCAGATGGCTATCACGCAGTGATCACGTGGCTGATCATGCACTTATCACTTTGCTATCATGCACTGATCCCTAGACTGCCAATGCACTGATCATGCAACTGATCATGCTCTCATCACGTGGCTATCATGCCCTGATCCCGTGGCTGATCATGCACTGATCAGGTGACTGATCATGAATTAATCACAAGGCTATCATGCACTGATCACTTGGCTATCATTCACTGATCACGTGACCGAGCATACACTGATCCTGTCGCTATCATGCACTGATCACGGGACTCGCATGCACTGATCACGTGGATGATCATACTCTGTTCACGTGACTGATCATGCACTGATCCCGTGATTGATCATGCACTGATCACGTGGCTATCATGCACTGATCAGTTGGCTATCATTCACTGATCACGTGGCTGATCATGCACTGATCACGTGACTGATCATGCACTGATCACGTGGCTATCGTGCACGGATCACTTTACTGAGCATGCACTGATCATGTGAATGATCATGCACCGATCACGTGACTGATCATGCACTGATCTCGTGGCTATCATGCACTGATCACATGGCCGATTATACACTGATCACATGACTGATCATGCCCTGATCAAATGACAGCGCATGCACTGATGTCGTAGCTGATCATACACTGATCACGTGGCTGACCATGCACTGATCACGTGGCTGATCATACACTGACCACGTGGCTGATGATGAACTAATCACGCTGCTGATCATGAACTCATCAAGTATCTGAGCATGCAATGATCAGGTGTCTGAGTGGCACTGATCATGTGACCGATCATGCGCTGATCACTTGGCTATCATGCACTGATGATGTGCCTCAGGAGGCAATAATCAAAGAGCTGAGCAGGCATGAATCACGCAATCAGCAGGCAATAATCATGCACCTCAGCTGTGACGATTCATTCTGCTCAGCTGGCAATTATCAAGCAGATGAGCAGGAAGAAACCACACAGCTCAGCTAGCAATTATGCAGCAGATGAGCAAGCAGGAATAACGCAGCTAAGCTGGCAATTGTCACTCAGCTGAGGAGACAGGAATCACGCAGCTCAGCAGGCCCTGATCACGTGACATCACGAACTGTTCAGGTGGCTGATCATACACTGATCACGTGACTGATCATGCACTGATCCCATGACTGTTCATACACTGATCACATGACTGATCATGCACTGATCAAGTGGCCATCATGCACTGATCACGTGGCTATCATACACTGATTACGTGACATCATGCACTGATCAGGTGGCTATCATGCACTGATCACGTGACTGTGCATGCACTGATCACATAAATGATTATGCACTTATCACGTGACTATCATGCACTGATCACCTGAGTGCCCATGCACTTATCACATAACTGATCATGCACTGATGACGAGGCTATCATGTACTGATCGAGTGACTGTGCATGCTCTAATCACATAACTGATCATGCACTGGTCACGTGACTGCACATGCACTGATCACATGGATGATCAGACACTGATCACGTTACTGACCATGGGCTGATCTTATGACTCATCATGCCCTGATTACGTGGCTAGCATACACTGATCATTTGACTGATCATGCACAGATCAGGTGGCTATCATGCAGTGATCACGTGGCTGATCATGCACTTATCACTTGACTACCATGCACTGATCCCAGGGCTGATCATACACTGATCACGTAACTGAACATGCACTGAACAAGTGGCTATCATGCACTGATCACGTGACAGATCATGCCCTGATCACGTGACTGATCATGCACTGATTACGTGGCTGATCATGCACTTATCACGAAGCTGAGCATACACTGATAACGAGACTGTGCATGAACTGATCACGTGGCTGATCATGCCCTGATAACCTGGCTGTCATACACTGAACACGTGAATGATCATGCACCCTTCACGTGCCTGATCATGCACTGATCTCGTGGCTGATCATGCACTGATCACGAAGCTGATGATACACTGTTCATGTGACTGTGCATGCACTGATCACGTGGCTGATCATGCACTGATCACTTGGCTGATCATACACTGAGCACGTGGCTGATCTTGTACTAATCTCATGGCTGATCATACACTGATCACATGACTGATCATGCAGTGAACACGTGCCTGATCATGGACTTATCCCGTGACTCATCATGCACTGATCTCGTGACTGATCATGCACTGATAACATGGCTGATCATGCACTGATCTCGTGACTGAGCATTCACTGATCACATGGCTGATCATGCACTGATCACGTGGCTGATCATGCACTGATCACGTTGCTGATAATGCACTGATCACGAAGCTGATCATACATTGATCACGTGACTGTGCATGCACTGATCATATGGCTGATAAAGCATTGATCACGTGACTGATAATGCACTTGTCATGTGGTTATCATGCACTGATGACGTGGCTGATCATACACTGATCACGTGACTGATCATGCACTGATCACGTGCCTGATCATGCACTGATCAGGTGACTGAACATGCACTGATCACATAGCTATCATGCATTGGTCACTTGGCTATCATGCACTGAACACGTGGCTGATCATGCACTGATCACGTGACTGCACATGCACTGGTCACGTAATTGTAGGCAATTATCACGTGGCTATCATGAACTGATCATGTGGCTGATCATGCAATGCTCATGTGACTGAGCATGCACTGATCACTTAGCTATCATGCATTGATCATTTGGCTATCATGCACTGAAGACGTGGCTGATCATACACTGATCCCGTGACTGCACTTGCACTGATCACGTGGCTAATCATACAGAGATCAAGTGGCTGATCATGCACTGATTACGTGGCTGATCATGCACAGATCACGTAGCTATCATGCACTGATCACATGGCTATCATGCATTGATCCCGTTGCTCATCATGAACTGATCACGTGACTGATCATGCACTAGTCATGTGGTTATCATGCACTGATGACATGGCTGATCATACACTGATCACGTGACTGATCATGCACTGATCACGTGCCTGATCTTGCACTAATCAGGTGACTGATCATGTACTGATCACGTGCCTGATCATGCACTGATCACGTGGCTGATCATGCACTGATCACGAAGCTGATCATACAATGATCATGTGACTGTTCATGCACTGATCACTTGGCTGAACATGCACTGATCACGTGCCTGATCATACACTGATAACCTGGCTCTCATACACTGATCTTGTGCCTGATCATGCACTCTTCACGTGCCTGATCATGCACTGATCATGTGGCTGATAATGCACTGATCACGTGGATGATCATGCACTGATAACCTGGCTATCATACAATGATCTTGTGCCTGATCATGCACTCTTCACGTGCCTGATCATGCACTGATCACGTGGCTGATCATGCACTGATCACGTGGATGATCATGCACTGATAACCTGCCTATCATACACTGATCACGTGACTGATCATGCACTCTTCAAGGGCCTGATCATGCATTGATCACGTGGCTGATCATGCAATGATCACGAAGTGGATCATACACTGATCATGTGACTGTGCATGCACTGATCACATGGCTGATCATGCACTGATCACGTGGCAGATCATGCAATGATCACGTGGTTAATCATACACTAACCACGTGGCTGATCATGCACTAATCACGATGCGGATCATGCAATGATCACGTGGCTGGTCATACACTGATCACGTCGCTGATCATGAACTGATCACGTGACTTAGCATGCAGTGATCTCGTGTCTGAATGGTGCTGATCATGTGACTAATCAAGAACTGATCACGTGTCTATAATGCACTGATCACGTGACTGGGCATGCACTGATCATGTGGATGATCATATACTGATCACGTTACTGATCAGGTACTGATCACGTGACTGATCATTCACTGATCACGTGGCTATCATGCACTGATCACGTGACTGCACATGCACTGTTCACGTAATTGTAGGCAAGGATCACATGCCTATCATGCACTGATCACGTGTCTATCATGCACTGAACACGTGGCTGATCATACACTGATCACGTGACTGCTCATGCAAGAAACACGTGACTGCAGATTCACTGATCACGTAATTGAAGGCAATGATAACGTGGCTGTCATGCACTGATCACGTGGCTGATCATGCACTGCTCCTGTGACTGAGCATGCACTGATCACGTAGATATCATGCAATGATCACTTGTCTATCATGCACTGAACACATGGATGATCACACACTGATCACGTGACTGCACATGCACTGAGCACGTGGCTGGTCATACAGTGATCACGTGACTGATCATGCACTGATTATTTGGTTGACCATGCTCTGATCCCGTAGCTATCATGCACTGTTCACATGGCTATCATGCACCGATCCCATGGCTGATCATGCACTGATCTCGAGACTGATCATGCTCTGGACACCTGGCTATCATGCACTGATCACCTGGCTGATCATACACTGATCACGTGACTGATCATGCACTGATCACGTGCCTGATCATGGACTTATCACGTGACTCATCATGCACTGATCAAGTGACTGATCATGCACTGATCACTTAGCTATCATGCTCTGATCACTTGACTGCGCATGCACTAATCACGTGGATGATCATGCACTGATCACGTGGCTGATCATGCACTAATCACATAACTGATCATGCACTGATCACGTGGCTATCATGCACTGATCACGTGACTGCACATGCACTGATCCCATGGATGATCATACACTGATCACGTTACTGACCATGGGCTGATCACATGACTTATCATGCCCTGATTCCGTGGCTATCATACACTGATCACTTGACTGATCATGCACAGGTCAGATGGCTATCACGCAGTGATCACGTGGCTGATCATGCACTTATCACTTTGCTATCATGCACTGATCCCTAGACTGCCAATGCACTAATCATGCAACTGATCATGCTCTCATCACGTGGCTATCATGCCCTGATCCCGTGGCTGATCATGCACTGATCAGGTGACTGATCATGAATTAATCACAAGGCTATCATGCACTGATCACTTGGCTATCATTCACTGATCACGTGACCGAGCATACACTGATCCTGTCGCTATCATGCACTGATCACGGGACTCGCATGCACTGATCACGTGGATGATCATACTCTGTTCACGTGACTGATCATGCACTGATCCCGTGATTGATCATGCACTGATCACGTGGCTATCATGCACTGATCAGTTGGCTATCATTCACTGATCACGTGGCTGATCATGCACTGATCACGTGACTGATCATGCACTGATCACGTGGCTATCGTGCACGAATCACTTTACTGTGCATGCACTGATCATGTGAATGATCATGCACCGATCACGTGACTGATCATGCACTGATCTCGTGGCTATCATGCACTGATCACGTGGCTGATCATACACTGATAACGTGGCTATCTTGCACTGATCACGTGGCTGATCATGCATTGATCACGTGGCTATCGTGCACTGATCACGTGGCTATCATGCACTGATCACGTGGCTGATCAGGCACTGATCACGTGACTGATCATGCACTTATCACTTGGCTATCATGCACTGATCACATGACTGAACATGCCCTGATCAAATGACAGCGCATGCACTGATCACGTGGCTATCATGCACTGATCACGTGGCTGATCATACACTGATAACGTGGCTATCTTGCACTGATCACGTGGCTGATCATACACTGATCACGTGACTTATCATGCACTGATCAGGTGGCTATCATTCACTGATCACATTGCTGTCATGCACAGATCACGTGGCTTATCATGCACTGACCAGTTAGCTATCATGCACTGATCACGTGGCTATCATGCACTGATCACATGGCCGATTATACACTGATCACATGACTGATCATGCCCTGATCAAATGACAGCGCATGCACTGATGTCGTAGCTGATCATACACTGATCACGTGGCTGACCATGCACTGATCACGTGGCTGATCATACACTGATCCCGTGGCTGATGATGCACTAATCATGCTGCTGATCATGAACTCATCAAGTATCTGAGCATGCAATGATCAGGTGTCTGAATGGCACTGATCATGTGACTGATCATGCGCTGATCACTTGGCTATCATGCACTGATGATGTGCCTCAGGAGGCAATAATCAAAGAGCTGAGCAGGCATGAATCACGCAATCAGCAGGCAATAATCATGCACCTCAGCTGTGACGATTCATTCTGCTCAGCTGGCAATTATCAAGCAGATGAGCAGGAAGAAACCACACAGCTCAGCTAGCAATTATGCAGCAGATGAGCAAGCAGGAATAACGCAGCTAAGCTGGCAATTGTCACTCAGCTGAGTAGACAGGAATCACGCAGCTCAGCAGGCCCTGATCACGTGACATCACGAACTGTTCAGGTGGCTGATCATACACTGATCACGTGACTGATCATGCACTGATCCCATGACTGTTCATACACTGATCACATGACTGATCATGCACTGATCACGTGGCTATCATACACTGATTACGTGACATCATGCACTGATCAGGTGGCTATCATGCACTGATCACGTGACTGTGCATGCACTGATCACATAAATGATTATGCACTTATCACGTGACTATCATGCACTGATCACCTGAGTGCCCATGCACTTATCACATAACTGATCATGCACTGATGACGAGGCTATCATGTACTGATCGAGTGACTGTGCATGCTCTAATCACATAACTGATCATGCACTGGTCACGTGACTGCACATGCACTGATCACATGTATGATCAGACACTGATCACGTTACTGACCATGGGCTGATCTTATGACTCATCATGCCCTGATTACGTGGCTAGCATACACTGATCATTTGACTGATCATGCACAGATCAGGTGGCTATCATGCAGTGATCACGTGGCTGATCATGCACTTATCACTTGACTACCATGCACTGATCCCAGGGCTGATCATACACTGATCACGTAACTGAACATGCACTGAACAAGTGGCTATCATGCACTGATCACGTGACAGATCATGCCCTGATCACGTGACTGATCATGCACTGATTACGTGGCTGATCATGCACTTATCACGAAGCTGAGCATACACTGATAACGAGACTGTGCATGAACTGATCACGTGGCTGATCATGCCCTGATAACCTGGCTGTCATACACTGAACACGTGAATGATCATGCACCCTTCACGTGCCTGATCATGCACTGATCTCGTGGCTGATCATGCACTGATCACGAAGCTGATGATACACTGTTCATGTGACTGTGCATGCACTGATCACGTGGCTGATCATGCACTGATCACTTGGCTGATCATACACTGAGCACGTGGCTGATCTTGTACTAATCTCATGGCTGATCATACACTGATCACATGACTGATCATGCAGTGAACACGTGCCTGATCATGGACTTATCCCGTGACTCATCATGCACTGATCTCGTGACTGATCATGCACTGATAACATGGCTGATCATGCACTGATCTCGTGACTGAGCATTCACTGATCACATGGCTGATCATGCACTGATCACGTGGCTGATCATGCACTGATCACGTTGCTGATAATGCACTGATCACGAAGCTGATCATACATTGATCACGTGACTGTGCATGCACTGATCAAATGGCTGATAAAGCATTGATCACGTGACTGATAATGCACTTGTCATGTGGTTATCATGCACTGATGACGTGGCTGATCATACACTGATCACGTGACTGATCATGCACTGATCACGTGCCTGATCATGCACTGATCAGGTGACTGAACATGCACTGATCACATAGCTATCATGCATTGGTCACTTGGCTATCATGCACTGAACACGTGGCTGATCATGCACTGATCACGTGACTGCACATGCACTGGTCACGTAATTGTAGGCAATTATCACGTGGCTATCATGAACTGATCATGTGGCTGATCATGCAATGCTCATGTGACTGAGCATGCACTGATCACTTAGCTATCATGCATTGATCATTTGGCTATCATGCACTGAAGACGTGGCTGATCATACACTGATCACGTGACTGCACTTGCACTGATCACGTGGCTAATCATACAGAGATCAAGTGGCTGATCATGCACTGATTACGTGGCTGATCATGCACAGATCACGTAGCTATCATGCACTGATCACATGGCTATCATGCATTGATCCCGTTGCTCATCATGAACTGATCACGTGACTGATCATGCACTAGTCATGTGGTTATCATGCACTGATGACATGGCTGATCATACACTGATCACGTGACTGATCATGCACTGATCACGTGCCTGATCTTGCACTGATCAGGTGACTGATCATGTACTGATCACGTGCCTGATCATGCACTGATCACGTGGCTGATCATGCACTGATCACGAAGCTGATCATACAATGATCATGTGACTGTTCATGCACTGATCACTTGGCTGAACATGCACTGATCACGTGGCTGATCATGCACTGATAACCTGGCTCTCATACACTGATCTTGTGCCTGATCATGCACTCTTCACGTGCCTGATCATGCACTGATCATGTGGCTGATAATGCACTGATCACGTGGATGATCATGCACTGATAACCTGGCTATCATACAATGATCTTGTGCCTGATCATGCACTCTTCACGTGCCTGATCATGCACTGATCACGTGGCTGATCATGCACTGATCACGTGGATGATCATGCACTGATAACCTGGCTATCATACACTGATCACGTGACTGATCATGCACTCTTCAAGGGCCTGATCATGCATTGATCACGTGGCTGATCATGCAATGATCACGAAGTGGATCATACACTGATCACGTGACTGTGCATGCACTGATCACGTGGCTGATCATGCACTGATCACGTGGCAGATCATGCAATGATCACGTGGTTAATCATACACTAACCACGTGGCTGATCATGCACTAATCACGTTGCGGATCATGCAATGATCACGTGGCTGGTCATACACTGATCACGTCGCTGATCATGAACTGATCACGTGACTTAGCATGCAGTGATCTCGTGTCTGAATGGTGCTGATCATGTGACTAATCAAGAACTGATCACGTGTCTATAATGCACTGATCACGTGACTGGGCATGCACTGATCATGTGGATGATCATATACTGATCACGTTACTGATCAGGTACTGATCACGTGACTGATCATTCACTGATCACGTGGCTATCATGCACTGATCACGTGACTGCACATGCACTGTTCACGTAATTGTAGGCAAGGATCACATGCCTATCATGCACTGATCACGTGTCTATCATGCACTGAACACGTGGCTGATCATACACTGATCACGTGACTGCCCATGCAAGAAACACGTGACTGCAGATTCACTGATCACGTAATTGAAGGCAATGATAACGTGGCTGTCATGCACTGATCACGTGGCTGATCATGCACTGCTCATGTGACTGAGCATGCACTGATCACGTAGATATCATGCAATGATCACTTGTCTATCATGCACTGAACACATGGATGATCACACACTGATCACGTGACTGCACATGCACTGAGCACGTGGCTGGTCATACAGTGATCACGTGACTGATCATGCACTGATTATTTGGTTGACCATGCTCTGATCCCGTAGCTATCATGCACTGTTCACATGGCTATCATGCACCGATCCCATGGCTGATCATGCACTGATCACCTGGCTGATCATACACTGATCACGTGACTGATCATGCACTGATCACGTGCCTGATCATGGACTTATCACGTGACTCATCATGCACTGATCAAGTGACTGATCATGCACTGATCACTTAGCTATCATGCTCTGATCACTTGACTGCGCATGCACTAATCACGTGGATGATCATGCACTGATCACGTGGCTGATCATGCACTAATCACATAACTGATCATGCACTGATCACGTGGCTATCATGCACTGATCACGTGACTGCACATGCACTGATCCCATGGATGATCATACACTGATCACGTTACTGACCATGGGCTGATCATATGACTTATCATGCCCTGATTCCGTGGCTATCATACACTGATCACTTGACTGATCATGCACAGGTCGGATGGCTATCACGCAGTGATCACGTGGCTGATCATGCACTTATCACTTTGCTATCATGCACTGATCCCTAGACTGCCAATGCACTGATCATGCAACTGATCATGCTCTCATCACGTGGCTATCATGCCCTGATCCCGTGGCTGATCATGCACTGATCAGGTGACTGATCATGAATTAATCACAAGGCTATCATGCACTGATCACTTGGCTATCATTCACTGATCACGTGACCGAGCATACACTGATCCTGTCGCTATCATGCACTGATCACGGGACTCGCATGCACTGATCACGTGGATGATCATACTCTGTTCACGTGACTGATCATGCACTGATCCCGTGATTGATCATGCACTGATCACGTGGCTATCATGCACTGATCAGTTGGCTATCATTCACTGATCACGTGGCTGATCATGCACTGATCACGTGACTGATCATGCACTGATCACGTGGCTATCGTGCACGGATCACTTTACTGTGCATGCACTGATCATGTGAATGATCATGCACCAATCACCTGACTGATCATGCACTGATCTCGTGGCTATCATGCACTGATCACGTGGCTGATCATACACTGATAACGTGGCTATCTTGCACTGATCACGTGGCTGATCATGCATTGATCACGTGGCTATCATGCACTGATCACGTGGCTATCATGCACTGATCACGTGGCTGATCAGGCACTGATCACGTGACTGATCATGCACTTATCACTTGGCTATCATGCACTGATCACATGACTGAACATGCACTGATCAAATGACAGCGCATGCACTGATCACGTGGCTATCATGCACTGATCACGTGGCTGATCATACACTGATAACGTGGCTATCTTGCACTTATCACGTGGCTGATCATACACTGATCACGTGACTTATCATGCACTGATCAGGTGGCTATCATTCACTGATCACATTGCTGTCATGCACAGATCACGTGGCTTATCATGCACTGACCAGTTAACTATCATGCACTGATCACGTGGCTATCATGCACTGATCACATGGCCGATTATACACTGATCACATGACTGATCATGCCCTGATCAAATGACAGCGCATGCACTGATGTCGTAGCTGATCATACACTGATCACGTGGCTGACCATGCACTGATCACGTGGCTGATCATACACTGATCCCGTGGCTGATGATGCACTAATCATGCTGCTGATCATGAACTCATCAAGTATCTGAGCATGCAATGATCAGGTGTCTGAGTGGCACTGATCATGTGACTGATCATGCGCTGATCACTTGGCTATCATGCTCTGATGATGTGCCTCAGGAGGCAATAATCAAAGAGCTGAGCAGGCATGAATCACGCAATCAGCAGGCAATAATCATGCACCTCAGCTGTGACGATTCATTCTGCTCAGCTGGCAATTATCAAGCAGATGAGCAGGAAGAAACCACACAGCTCAGCTAGCAATTATGCAGCAGATGAGCAAGCAGGAATAACGCAGCTAAGCTGGCAATTGTCACTCAGCTGAGTAGACAGGAATCACGCAGCTCAGCAGGCCCTGATCACGTGACATCACGAACTGTTCAGGTGGCTGATCATACACTGATCACGTGACTGATCATGCACTGATCCCATGACTGTTCATACACTGATCACATGACTGATCATGCACTGATCAAGTGGCCATCATGCACTGATCACGTGGCTATCATACACTGATTACGTGACATCATGCACTGATCAGGTGGCTATCATGCACTGATCACGTGACTGTGCATGCACTGATCACATAAATGATTATGCACTTATCACGTGACTATCATGCACTGATCACCTGAGTGCCCATGCACTTATCACATAACTGATCATGCACTGATGACGAGGCTATCATGTACTGATCGAGTGACTGTGCATGCTCTAATCACATAACTGATCATGCACTGGTCACGTGACTGCACATGCACTGATCACATGGATGATCAGACACTGATCACGTTACTGACCATGGGCTGATCTTATGACTCATCATGCCCTGATTACGTGGCTAGCATACACTGATCATTTGACTGATCATGCACAGATCAGGTGGCTATCATGCAGTGATCACGTGGCTGATCATGCACTTATCACTTGACTACCATGTACTGATCCCAGGGCTGATCATACACTGATCACGTAACTGAACATGCACTGAACAAGTGGCTATCATGCACTGATCACGTGACAGATCATGCCCTGATCACGTGACTGATCATGCACTGATTACGTGGCTGATCATGCACTTATCACGAAGCTGAGCATACACTGATAACGAGACTGTGCATGAACTGATCACGTGGCTGATCATGCCCTGATAAACTGGCTGTCATACACTGAACACGTGAATGATCATGCACCCTTCACGTGCCTGATCATGCACTGATCTCGTGGCTGATCATGCACTGATCACGAAGCTGATGATACACTGTTCATGTGACTGTGCATGCACTGATCACGTGGCTGATCATGCACTGATCACTTGGCTGATCATACACTGAGCACGTGGCTGATCTTGTACTAATCTCATGGCTGATCATACACTGATCACATGACTGATCATGCAGTGAACACGTGCCTGATCATGGACTTATCCCGTGACTCATCATGCACTGATCTCGTGACTGATCATGCACTGATCACATGGCTGATCATGCACTGATCTCGTGACTGAGCATTCACTGATCACATGGCTGATCATGCACTGATCACGTGGCTGATCATGCACTGATCACGTTGTTGATAATGCACTGATCACGAAGCTGATCATACATTGATCACGTGACTGTGCATGCACTGATCATATGGCTGATAAAGCATTGATCACGTGACTGATAATGCACTCGTCATGTGGTTATCATGCACTGATGACGTGGCTGATCATACACTGATCACGTGACTGATCATGCACTGATCACGTGCCTGATCATGCACTGATCAGGTGACTGAACATGCACTGATCACATAGCTATCATGCATTGGTCACTTGGCTATCATGCACTGAACACGTGGCTGATCATGCACTGATCACGTGACTGCACATGCACTGGTCACGTAATTGTAGGCAATTATCACGTGGCTATCATGAACTGATCACGTGGCTGATCATGCAATGCTCATGTGACTGAGCATGCACTGATCACTTAGCTATCATGCATTGATCATTTGGCTATCATGCACTGAAGACGTGGCTGATCATACACTGATCACGTGACTGCACTTGCACTGATCACGTGGCTAATCATACAGAGGTCAAGTGGCTGATCATGCACTGATTACGTGGCTGATCATGCACAGATCACGTAGCTATCATGCACTGATCACATGGCTATCATGCATTGATCCCGTTGCTCATCATGAACTGATCACGTGACTGATCATGCACTAGTCATGTGGTTATCATGCACTGATGACATGGCTGATCATACACTGATCACGTGACTGATCATGCACTGATCACGTGCCTGATCTTGCACTGATCAGGTGACTGATCATGTACTGATCACGTGCCTGATCATGCACTGATCACGTGGCTGATCATGCACTGATCACGAAGCTGATCATACAATGATCATGTGACTGTTCATGCACTGATCACTTGGCTGAACATGCACTGATCACGTGGCTGATCATGCACTGATAACCTGGCTCTCATACACTGATCTTGTGCCTGATCATGCACTCTTCACGTGCCTGATCATGCACTGATCATGTGGCTGATAATGCACTGATCACGTGGATGATCATGCACTGATAACCTGGCTATCATACAATGATCTTGTGCCTGATCATGCACTCTTTACGTGCCTGATCATGCACTGATCACGTGGCTGATCATGCACTGATCACGTGGATGATCATGCACTGATAACCTGGCTATCATACACTGATCACGTGACTGATCATGCACTCTTCAAGGGCCTGATCATGCATTGATCACGTGGCTGATCATGCAATGATCACGAAGTGGATCATACACTGATCACGTGACTGTGCATGCACTGATCACGTGGCTGATCATGCACTGATCACGTGGCAGATCATGCAATGATCACGTGGTTAATCATACACTAACCACGTGGCTGATCATGCACTAATCACGTTGCGGATCATGCAATGATCACGTGGCTGGTCATACACTGATCACGTCGCTGATCATGAACTGATCACGTGAATTAGCATGCAGTGATCTCGTGTCTGAATGGTGCTGATCATGTGACTAATCAAGAACTGATCACGTGTCTATAATGCACTGATCACGTGACTGGGCATGCACTGATCATGTGGATGATCATATACTGATCACGTTACTGATCAGGTACTGATCACGTGACTGATCATTCACTGATTACGTGGCTATCATGCACTGATCACGTGACTGCACATGCACTGTTCACGTAATTGTAGGCAAGGATCACATGCCTATCATGCACTGATCATGTGTCTATCATGCACTGAACACGTGGCTGATCATACACTGATCACGTGACTGCCCATGCAAGAAACACGTGACTGCAGATTCACTGATCACGTAATTGAAGGCAATGATAACGTGGCTGTCATGCACTGATCACGTGGCTGATCATGCACTGCTCCTGTGACTGAGCATGCACTGATCACGTAGATATCATGCAATGATCACTTGTCTATCATGCACTGAACACATGGATGATCACACACTGATCACGTGACTGCACATGCACTGAGCACGTGGCTGGTCATACAGTGATCACGTGACTGATCATGCACTGATTATTTGGTTGACCATGCTCTGATCCCGTAGCTATCATGCACTGTTCACATGGCTATCATGCACCGATCCCATGGCTGATCATGCACTGATCTCGAGACTGATCATGCTCTGGACACCTGGCTATCATGCACTGATCCCATGGATGATCATACACTGATCACGTGACTGATCATGCACTGATCACGTGCCTGATCATGGACTTATCACGTGACTCATCATGCACTGATCAAGTGACTGATCATGCACTGATCACTTAGCTATCATGCTCTGATCACTTGACTGCGCATGCACTAATCACGTGGATGATCATGCACTGATCACGTGGCTGATCATGCACTAATCACATAACTGATCATGCACTGATCACGTGGCTATCATGCACTGATCACGTGACTGCACATGCACTGATCCCATGGATGATCATACACTGATCACGTTACTGACCATGGGCTGATCACATGACTTATCATGCCCTGATTCCGTGGCTATCATATACTGATCACTTGACTGATCATGCACAGGTCAGATGGCTATCACGCAGTGATCACGTGGCTGATCATGCACTTATCACTTTGCTATCATGCACTGATCCCTAGACTGCCAATGCACTGATCATGCAACTGATCATGCTCTCATCACGTGGCTATCATGCCCTGATCCCGTGGCTGATCATGCACTGATCAGGTGACTGATCATGAATTAATCACAAGGCTATCATGCACTGATCACTTGGCTATCATTCACTGATCACGTGACCGAGCATACACTGATCCTGTCGCTATCATGCACTGATCACGGGACTCGCATGCACTGATCACGTGGATGATCATACTCTGTTCACGTGACTGATCATGCACTGATCCCGTGATTGATCATGCACTGATCACGTGGCTATCATGCACTGATCAGTTGGCTATCATTCACTGATCACGTGGCTGATCATGCACTGATCACGTGACTGATCATGCCCTGATCAAATGACAGCGCATGCACTGATGTCGTAGCTGATCATACACTGATCACGTGGCTGACCATGCACTGATCACGTGGCTGATCATACACTGACCACGTGGCTGATGATGCACTAATCACGCTGCTGATCATGAACTCATCAAGTATCTGAGCATGCAATGATCAGGTGTCTGAGTGGCACTGATCATGTGACTGATCATGCGCTGATCACTTGGCTATCATGCACTGATGATGTGCCTCAGGAGGCAATAATCAAAGAGCTGAGCAGGCATGAATCACGCAATCAGCAGGCAATAATCATGCACCTCAGCTGTGACGATTCATTCTGCTCAGCTGGCAATTATCAAGCAGATGAGCAGGAAGAAACCACACAGCTCAGCTAGCAATTATGCAGCAGATGAGCAAGCAGGAATAACGCAGCTAAGCTGGCAATTGTCACTCAGCTGAGTAGACAGGAATCACGCAGCTCAGCAGGCCCTGATCACGTGACATCACGAACTGTTCAGGTGGCTGATCATACACTGATCACGTGACTGATCATGCACTGATCCCATGACTGTTCATACACTGATCACATGACTGATCATGCACTGATCAAGTGGCCATCATGCACTGATCACGTGGCTATCATACACTGATTACGTGACATCATGCACTGATCAGGTGGCTATCATGCACTGATCACGTGACTGTGCATGCACTGATCACATAAATGATTATGCACTTATCACGTGACTATCATGCACTGATCACATGAGTGCCCATGCACTTATCACATAACTGATCATGCACTGATGACGAGGCTATCATGTACTGATCGAGTGACTGTGCATGCTCTAATCACATAACTGATCATGCACTGGTCACGTGACTGCACATGCACTGATCACATGGATGATCAGACACTGATCACGTTACTGACCATGGGCTGATCTTATGACTCATCATGCCCTGATTACGTGGCTAGCATACACTGATCATTTGACTGATCATGCACAGATCAGGAGGCTATCATGCAGTGATCACGTGGCTGATCATGCACTTATCACTTGACTACCATGCACTGATCCCAGGGCTGATCATACACTGATCACGTAACTGAACATGCACTGAACAAGTGGCTATCATGCCCTGATCACGTGACAGATCATGCCGTGATCACGTGACTGATCATGCACTGATTACGTGGCTGATCATGCACGTATCACGAAGCTGAGCATACACTGATAACGAGACTGTGCATGAACTGATCACGTGGCTGATCATGCCCTGATAACCTGGCTGTCATACACTGAACACGTGAATGATCATGCACCCTTCACGTGCCTGATCATGCACTGATCACGTGGCTGATCATGCACTGATCACGAAGCTGATCATACAATGATCATGTGACTGTTCATGCACTGATCACTTGGCTGAACATGCACTGATCACGTGGCTGATCATGCACTGATAACCTGGCTCTCATACACTGATCTTGTGCCTGATCATGCACTCTTCATGTGCCTGAACATGCACTGATCATGTGGCTGATAATGCACTGATCACGTGGATGATCATGCACTGATAACCTGGCTATCATACAATGATCTTGTGCCTGATCATGCACTCCTCACGTGCCTGATCATGCACTGATCACGTGGCTGATCATGCACTGATCACGTGGATGATCATGCACTGATAACCTGGCTATCATACACTGATCACGTGACTGATCATGCACTCTTCAAGGGCCTGATCATGCAATGATCACGAAGTGGATCATACACTGATCACGTGACTGTGCATGCACTGATCACGTGGCTGATCATGCACTGATCACGTGGCAGATCATGCAATGATCACGTGGTTAATCATACACTAACCACGTGGCTGATCATGCACTAATCACGTTGCGGATCATGCAATGATCACGTGGCTGGTCATACACTGATCACGTCGCTGATCATGAACTGATCACGTGACTTAGCATGCAGTGATCTCGTGTCTGAATGGTGCTGATCATGTGACTAATCAAGAACTGATCACGTGTCTATAATGCACTGATCACGTGACTGGGCATGCACTGATCATGTGGCTGATAAAGCATTGATCACGTGACTGATAATGCACTTGTCATGTGGTTATCATGCACTGATGACGTGGCTGATCATACACTGATCACGTGACTGATCATGCACTGATCACGTGCCTGATCATGCACTGATCAGGTGACTGAACATGCACTGATCACATAGCTATCATGCATTGGTCACTTGGCTATCATGCACTGAACACGTGGCTGATCATGCACTGATCACGTGACTGCACATGCACTGATCCCATGGATGATCATACACTGATCACGTTACTGACCATGGGCTGATCACATGACTTATCATGCCCTGATTCCGTGGCTATCATACACTGATCACTTGACTGATCATGCACAGGTCAGATGGCTATCACGCAGTGATCACGTGGCTGATCATGCACTTATCACTTTGCTATCATGCACTGATCCCTAGACTGCCAATGCACTGATCATGCAACTGATCATGCTCTCATCACGTGGCTATCATGCCCTGATCCCGTGGCTGATCATGCACTGATCAGGTGACTGATCATGAATTAATCACAAGGCTATCATGCACTGATCACTTGGCTATCATTCACTGATCACGTGACCGAGCATACACTGATCCTGTCGCTATCATGCACTGATCACGGGACTCGCATGCACTGATCACGTGGATGATCATACTCTGTTCACGTGACTGATCATGCACTGATCCCGTGATTGATCATGCACTGATCACGTGGCTATCATGCACTGATCAGTTGGCTATCATTCACTGATCACGTGGCTGATCATGCACTGATCACGTGACTGATCATGCACTGATCACGTGGCTATCGTGCACGGATCACTTTACTGTGCATGCACTGATCATGTGAATGATCATGCACCGATCACGTGACTGATCATGCACTGATCTCGTGGCTATCATGCACTGATCACGTGGCTGATCATACACTGATAACGTGGCTATCTTGCACTGATCACGTGGCTGATCATGCATTGATCACGTGGCTATCATGCACTGATCACGTGGCTATCATGCACTGATCACGTGGCTGATCAGGCACTGATCACGTGACTGATCATGCACTTATCACTTGGCTATCATGCACTGATTACATGACTGAACATGCACTGATCAAATGACAGCGCATGCACTGATCACGTGGCTATCATGCACTGATCACGTGGCTGATCATACACTGATAACGTGGCTATCTTGCACTGATCACGTGGCTGATCATACACTGATCACGTGACTTATCATGCACTGATCAGGTGGCTATCATTCACTGATCACATTGCTGTCATGCACTGATCACGTGGCTTATCATGCACTGACCAGTTAGCTATCATGCACTGATCACGTGACTATCATGCACTGATCACCTGAGTGCCCATACACTTATCACATAACTGATCATGCACTGATGACGAGGCTATCATGTACTGATCGAGTGACTGTGCATGCTCTAATCACATAACTGATCATACACTGATCACGTGGCTATCATGCACTGATCACGTGACTGCACATGCACTGATCACATGGATGATCAGACACTGATCACGTTACTGACCATGGGCTGATCTTATGACTCATCATGCCCTGATTACGTGGCTAGCATACACTAATCATTTGACTGATCATGCACAGATCAGGTTGCTATCATGCAGTGATCACGTGGCTGATCATGCACTTATCACTTGACTACCATGCACTGATCCCAGGGCTGATCATACACTGATCACGTAACTGAACATGCACTGAACAAGTGGCTATCATGCACTGATCACGTGACAGATCATGCCCTGATCACGTGACTGATCATGCACTGATTACGTGGCTGATCATGCACTTATCACCAAGCTGAGCATACACTGATCACGTGACTTATCATGCACTGATCAGGTGGCTATCATTCACTGATCACATTGCTGTCATGCACTGATCACGTGGCTTATCATGCACTGACCAGTTAGCTATCATGCACTGATCACGTGGCTATCATGCACTGATCACATGGCCGATTATACACTGATCACATGACTGATCATGCCCTGATCAAATGACAGCGCATGCACTGATGTCGTAGCTGATCATACACTGATCACGTGGCTGACCATGCACTGATCACGTGGCTGATCATACACTGATCACGTGGCTGATGATGCACTAATCACGCTGCTGATCATGAACTCATCAAGTATCTGAGCATGCAATGATCAGGTGTCTGAGTGGCACTGATCATGTGACTGATCATGCGCTGATCACTTGGCTATCATGCACTGATGATGTGCCTCAGGAGGCAATAATCAAAGAGCTGAGCAGGCATGAATCACGCAATCAGCAGGCAATAATCATGCACCTCAGCTGTGACGATTCATTCTGCTCAGCTGGCAATTATCAAGCAGATGAGCAGGAAGAAACCACACAGCTCAGCTAGCAATTATGCAGCAGATGAGCAAGCAGGAATAACGCAGCTAAGCTGGCAATTGTCACTCAGCTGAGTAGACAGGAATCACGCAGCTCAGCAGGCCCTGATCACGTGACATCACGAACTGTTCAGATGGCTATCATGCACTGATCACGTGAGTGTGCATGCACTGATCACATAAATGATTATGCACTTATCACGTGGCTATCATGCACTGATCACCTGAGTGCCCATACACTTATCACATAACTGATAATGCACTGATGACGAGGCTATCATGTACTGATCGAGTGACTGTGCATGCTCTAATCACATAACTGATCATACACTGATCACGTGGCTATCATGCACTGATCACGTGACTGCACATGCACTGATCACATGGATGATCAGACACTGATCACGTTACTGACCATGGGCTGATCTTATGACTCATCATGCCCTGATTACGTGGCTAGCATACACTAATCATTTGACTGATCATGCACAGATCAGGTGGCTATCATGCAGTGATCACGTGGCTGATCATGCACTTATCACTTGACTACCATGCACTGATCCCAGGGCTGATCATACACTGATCACGTAACTGAACATGCACTGAACAAGTGGCTATCATGCACTGATCACGTGACAGATCATGCCCTGATCACGTGACTGATCATGCACTGATTACGTGGCTGATCATGCACTTATCACCAAGCTGAGCATACACTGATCACGTGACCTATCATGCACTGATCAGGTGGCTATCATTCACTGATCACATTGCTGTCATGCACTGATCACGTGGCTTATCATGCACTGACCAGTTAGCTATCATGCACTGATCACGTGGCTATCATGCACTGATCACATGGCCGATTATACACTGATCACATGACTGATCATGCCCTGATCAAATGACAGCGCATGCACTGATGTCGTAGCTGATCATACACTGATCACGTGGCTGACCATGCACTGATCACGTGGCTGATCATACACTGATCACGTGGCTGATCATACACTGATAACGTGGCTATCTTGCACTGATCACGTGGCTGATCATACACTGATCCCATGGCTGATGATGCACTAATCACGCTGCTGATCATGAACTCATCAAGTATCTGAGCATGCAATGATCAGGTGTCTGAATGGCACTGATCATGTGACTGATCATGCGCTGATCACTTGGCTATCATGCACTAATGATGTGCCTCAGGAGGCAATAATCAAAGAGCTGAGCAGGCATGAATCACGCAATCAGCAGGCAATAATTATGCACCTCAGCTGTGACGATTCATTCTGCTCAGCTGGCAATTATCAAGCAGAGGAGCAGGAAGAAACCACACAGCTCAGCTAGCAATTATGCAGCAGATGAGCAAGCAGGAATAACGCAGCTAAGCTGGCAATTGTCACTCAGCTGAGTAGACAGGAATCACGCAGCTCAGCAGGCCCTGATCACGTGACATCACGAACTGTTCAGGTGGCTGATCATACACTGATCACGTGACTTATCATGCACTGATCCCATGACTGTTCATACACTGATCACATGACTGATCATGCACTGATCAAGTGGCCATCATGCACTGATCACGTGGCTATCATACACTGATTACGTGACATCATGCACTGATCAGGTGGCTATCATGCACTGATCACGTGACTGTGCATGCACTGATCACATAAATGATTATGCACTTATCACGTGACTATCATGCACTGATCACCTGAGTTCCCATACACTTATCACATAACTGATCATGCACTGATGACGAGGCTATCATGTACTGATCGAGTGACTGTGCATGCTCTAATCACATAACTGATCATACACTGATCACGTGGCTATCATGCACTGATCACGTGACTGCACATGCACTGATCACATGGATGATCAGACACTGATCACGTTACTGACCATGGGCTGATCTTATGACTCATCATGCCCTGATTACGTGGCTAGCATACACTAATCATTTGACTGATCATGCACAGATCAGGTGGCTATCATGCAGTGATCACGTGGCTGATCATGCACTTATCACTTGACTACCATGCACTGATCCCAGGGCTGATCATACACTGATCACGTAACTGAACATGCACTGAACAAGTGGCTATCATGCACTGATCACGTGACAGATCATGCCCTGATCACGTGACTGATCATGCACTGATTACGTGGCTGATCATGCACTTATCACCAAGCAGAGCATACACTGATCACGTGACTTATCATGCACTGATCAGGTGGCTATCATTCACTGATCACATTGCTGTCATGCACTGATCACGTGGCTTATCATGCACTGACCAGTTAGCTATCATGCACTGATCACGTGGCTATCATGCACTGATCACATGGCCGATTATACACTGATCACATGACTGATCATGCCCTGATCAAATGACAGCGCATGCACTGATGTCGTAGCTGATCATACACTGATCACGTGGCTGACCATGCACTGATCACGTGGCTGATCATACACTGATCACGTGGCTGATGATGCACTAATCACGCTGCTGATCATGAACTCATCAAGTATCTGAGCATGCAATGATCAGGTGTCTGAGTGGCACTGATCATGTGACTGATCATGCGCTGATCACTTGGCTATCATGCACTGATGATGTGCCTCAGGAGGCAATAATCAAAGAGCTGAGCAGGCATGAATCACGAAATCAGCAGGCAATAATCATGCACCTCAGCTGTGACGATTCATTCTGCTCAGCTGGCAATTATCAAGCAGATGAGCAGGAAGAAACCACACAGCTCAGCTAGCAATTATGCAGCAGATGAGCAAGCAGGAATAACGCAGCTAAGCTGGCAATTGTCACTCAGCTGAGTAGACAGGAATCACGCAGCTCAGCAGGCCCTGATCACGTGACATCACGAACTGTTCAGGTGGCTGATCATACACTGATCACGTGACTGATCATGCACTGATCCCATGACTGTTCATACACTGATCACATGACTGATCATGCACTGATCAAGTGGCCATCATGCACTGATCACGTGGCTATCATACACTGATTACGTGACATCATGCACTGATCAGGTGGCTATCATGCACTGATCACGTGACTGTGCATGCACTGATCACATAAATGATTATGCACTTATCACGTGACTATCATGCACTGATCACATGAGTGCCCATGCACTTATCACATAACTGATCATGCACTGATGACGAGGCTATCATGTACTGATCGAGTGACTGTGCATGCTCTAATCACATAACTGATCATGCACTGGTCACGTGACTGCACATGCACTGATCACATGGATGATCAGACACTGATCACGTTACTGACCATGGGCTGATCTTATGACTCATCATGCCCTGATTACGTGGCTAGCATACACTGATCATTTGACTGATCATGCACAGATCAGGAGGCTATCATGCAGTGATCACGTGGCTGATCATGCACTTATCACTTGACTACCATGCACTGATCCCAGGGCTGATCATACACTGATCACGTAACTGAACATGCACTGAACAAGTGGCTATCATGCCCTGATCACGTGACAGATCATGCCGTGATCACGTGACTGATCATGCACTGATTACGTGGCTGATCATGCACGTATCACGAAGCTGAGCATACACTGATAACGAGACTGTGCATGAACTGATCACGTGGCTGATCATGCCCTGATAACCTGGCTGTCATACACTGAACACGTGAATGATCATGCACCCTTCACGTGCCTGATCATGCACTGATCACGTGGCTGATCATGCACTGATCACGAAGCTGATCATACAATGATCATGTGACTGTTCATGCACTGATCACTTGGCTGAACATGCACTGATCACGTGGCTGATCATGCACTGATAACCTGGCTCTCATACACTGATCTTGTGCCTGATCATGCACTCTTCATGTGCCTGAACATGCACTGATCATGTGGCTGATAATGCACTGATCACGTGGATGATCATGCACTGATAACCTGGCTATCATACAATGATCTTGTGCCTGATCATGCACTCCTCACGTGCCTGATCATGCACTGATCACGTGGCTGATCATGCACTGATCACGTGGATGATCATGCACTGATAACCTGGCTATCATACACTGATCACGTGACTGATCATGCACTCTTCAAGGGCCTGATCATGCAATGATCACGAAGTGGATCATACACTGATCACGTGACTGTGCATGCACTGATCACGTGGCTGATCATGCACTGATCACGTGGCAGATCATGCAATGATCACGTGGTTAATCATACACTAACCACGTGGCTGATCATGCACTAATCACGTTGCGGATCATGCAATGATCACGTGGCTGGTCATACACTGATCACGTCGCTGATCATGAACTGATCACGTGACTTAGCATGCAGTGATCTCGTGTCTGAATGGTGCTGATCATGTGACTAATCAAGAACTGATCACGTGTCTATAATGCACTGATCACGTGACTGGGCATGCACTGATCATGTGGCTGATAAAGCATTGATCACGTGACTGATAATGCACTTGTCATGTGGTTATCATGCACTGATGACGTGGCTGATCATACACTGATCACGTGACTGATCATGCACTGATCACGTGCCTGATCATGCACTGATCAGGTGACTGAACATGCACTGATCACATAGCTATCATGCATTGGTCACTTGGCTATCATGCACTGAACACGTGGCTGATCATGCACTGATCACGTGACTGCACATGCACTGGTCACGTAATTGTAGGCAATTATCACGTGGCTATCATGAACTGATCACGTGGCTGATCATGCAATGCTCATGTGACTGAGCATGCACTGATCACTTAGCTATCATGCATTGATCATTTGGCTATCATGCACTGAAGACGTGGCTGATCATACACTGATCACGTGACTGCACTTGCACTGATCACGTGGCTAATCATACAGAGATCAAGTGGCTGATCATGCACTGATTACGTGGCTAATCATGCACAGATCACGTAGCTATCATGCACTGATCACATGGCTATCATGCATTGATCCCGTTGCTCATCATGAACTGATCACGTGACTGATCATGCACTAGTCATGTGGTTATCATGCACTGATGACATGGCTGATCATACACTGATCACGTGACTGCTCATGCACTGATCACGTGCCTGATCTTGCACTGATCAGGTGACTGATCATGTACTGATCACGTGCCTGATCATGCACTGATCACGTGGCTGATCATGCACTGATCACGAAGCTGATCATACAATGATCATGTGACTGTTCATGCACTGATCACTTGGCTGAACATGCACTGATCACGTGGCTGATCATGCACTGATAACCTGGCTCTCATACACTGATCTTGTGCCTGATCATGCACTCTTCACGTGCCTGATCATGCACTGATCATGTGGCTGATAATGCACTGATCACGTGGATGATCATGCACTCATAACCTGGCAATCATACAATGATCTTGTGCCTGATCATGCACTCCTCACGTGCCTGATCATGCACTGATCACGTGGCTGATCATGCACTGATCACGTGGATGATCATGCACTGATAACCTGGCTATCATACACTGATCACGTGACTGATCATGCACTCTTCAAGGGCCTGATCATGCAATGATCACGAAGTGGATCATACACTGATCACGTGACTGTGCATGCACTGATCACGTGGCTGATCATGCACTGATCACGTGGCAGATCATGCAATGATCACGTGGTTAATCATACACTAACCACGTGGCTGATCATGCACTAATCACGTTGCGGATCATGCAATGATCACGTGGCTGGTCATACACTGATCACGTCGCTGATCATGAACTGATCACGTGACTTAGCATGCAGTGATCTCGTGTCTGAATGGTGCTGATCATGTGACTAATCAAGAACTGATCACGTGTCTATAATGCACTGATCACGTGACTGGGCATGCACTGATCATGTGGCTGATAAAGCATTGATCACGTGACTGATAATGCACTTGTCATGTGGTTATCATGCACTGATGACGTGGCTGATCATACACTGATCACGTGACTGATCATGCACTGATCACGTGCCTGATCATGCACTGATCAGGTGACTGAACATGCACTGATCACATAGCTATCATGCATTGGTCACGTGGCTATCATGCACTGAACACGTGGCTGATCATGCACTGATCACGTGACTGCATATGCACTGGTCACGTAATTGTAGGCAATTATCACGTGGCTATCATGAACTGATCACGTGGCTGATCATGCAATGCTCATGTGACTGAGCATGCACTGATCACTTAGCTATCATGCATTGATCATTTGGCTATCATGCACTGAAGACGTGGCTGATCATACACTGATCACGTGACTGCACTTGCAGTGATCACGTGGCTAATCATACAGAGATCAAGTGGCTGATCATGCACTGATTACGTGGCTGATCATGCACAGATCACGTAGCTATCATGCACTGATCACATGGCTATCATGCATTGATCCCGTTGCTCATCATGAACTGATCACGTGACTGATCATGCACTAGTCATGTGGTTATCATGCACTGATGACATGGCTGATCATACACTGATCACGTGACTGATCATGCACTGATCACGTGCCTGATCTTGCACTGATCAGGTGACTGATCATGTTCTGATCACGTGCCTGATCATGCACTGATCACGTGGCTGATCATGCAATGATCACGAAGCTGATCATACACTGATCACGTGACTGTGCATGCACTGATCATATGGCTGATAAAGCATTGATCACGTGACTGATAATGCACTTGTCATGTGGTTATCATGCACTGAAGACGTGGCTGATCATACACTGATCACGTGACTGCACTTGCAGTGATCACGTGGCTAATCATACAGAGATCAAGTGGCTGATCATGCACTGATTACGTGGCTAATCATGCACTGATAACCTGGCTCTCATACACTGATCTTGTGCCTGATCATGCACTCTTCACGTGCCTGATCATGCACTGATCATGTGGCTGATAATGCACTGATCACGTGGATGATCATGCACTGATAACCTGGCTATCATACAATGATCTTGTGCCTGATCATGCACTCTTCACGTGCCTGATCATGCACTGATCATGTGGCTGATAATGCACTGATCACGTGGATGATCATGCACTGATAACCTGGCTATCATACAATGATCTTGTGCCTGATCATGCACTCTTCACGTGCCTGATCATGCACTGATCACGTGGCTGATCATGCACTGATCACGTGGATGATCATGCACTGATAACCTGCCTATCATACACTGATCACGTGACTGATCATGCAGTCTTCAAGGGCCTGATCATGCATTGATCACGTGGCTGATCATGCAATGATCACGAAGTGGATCATACACTGATCACGTGACTGTGCATGCACTGATCACGTGGCTGATCATGCACTGATCACGTGGCAGATCATGCAATGATCACGTGGTTAATCATACACTAACCACGTGGCTGATCATGCACTAATCACGTTGCGGATCATGCAATGATCACGTGGCTGGTCATACACTGATCACGTCGCTGATCATGAACTGATCACGTGACTTAGCATGCAGTGATCTCGTGTCTGAATGGTGCTGATCATGTGACTAATCAAGAACTGATCACGTGTCTATAATGCACTGATCACGTGACTGGGCATGCACTGATCATGTGGCTGATAAAGCATTGATCACGTGACTGATAATGCACTTGTCATGTGGTTATCATGCACTGATGACGTGGCTGATCATACACTGATCACGTGACTGATCATGCACTGATCACGTGCCTGATCATGCACTGATCAGGTGACTGAACATGCACTGATCACATAGCTATCATGCATTGGTCACTTGGCTATCATGCACTGAACACGTGGCTGATCATGCACTGATCACGTGACTGCACATGCACTGGTCACGTAATTGTAGGCAATTATCACGTGGCTATCATGAACTGATCACGTGGCTGATCATGCAATGCTCATGTGACTGAGCATGCACTGATCACTTAGCTATCATGCATTGATCATTTGGCTATCATGCACTGAAGACGTGGCTGATCATACACTGATCACGTGACTGCACTTGCACTGATCACGTGGCTAATCATACAGAGATCAAGTGGCTGTTCATGCAGTGATTACGTGGCTGATCATGCACAGATCACGTAGCTATCATGCACTGATCACATGGCTATCATGCATTGATCCCGTTGCTCATCATGAACTGATCACGTGACTGATCATGCACTAGTCATGTGGTTATCATGCACTGATGACATGGCTGATCATACACTGATCACGTGACTGATCATGCACTGATCACGTGCCTGATCTTGCACTGATCTGGTGACTGATCATGTTCTGATCACGTGCCTGATCATGCACTGATCACGTGGCTGATCATGCACTGATCACGAAGCTGATCATACAATGATCATGTGACTGTTCATGCACTGATCACTTGGCTGAACATGCACTGATCACGTGGCTGATCATGCACTGATAACCTGGCTCTCATACACTGATCTTGTGCCTGATCATGCACTCTTCACGTGCCTGATCATGCACTGATCATGTGGTTGATAATGCACTGATCACGTGGATGATCATGCACTGATAACCTGGCTATCATACAATGATCTTGTGCCTGATCATGCACTCTTCACGTGCTTGATCATGCACTGATCACGTGGCTGATCATGCACTGATCACGTGGATGATCATGCACTGATAACCTGCCTATCATACACTGATCACGTGACTGATCATGCACTCATCAAGGGCCTGATCATGCACTGATCACGTGGCTGATCATGCAATGATCACGAAGCTGATCATACACTGATCACGTGACTGTGCATGCACTGATCATATGGCTGATAAAGCATTGATCACGTGACTGATAATGCACTTGTCATGTGGTTATCATGCACTGATGACGTGGCTGATCATACACTGATCACGTGACTGATCATGCACTGATCACGTGCCTGATCATGCACTGATCAGGTGACTGAACATGCACTGATCACATAGCTATCATGCATTGGTCACTTGGCTATCATGCTCTGAACACGTGGCTGATCATGCACTGATCACGTGACTGCACATGCACTGGTCACGTAATTGTAGGCAATTATCACGTGGCTATCATGAACTGATCACGTGGCTGATCATGCAATGCTCATGTGACTGAGCATGCACTGATCACTTAGCTATCATGCATTGATCATTTGGCTATCATGCACTGAAGACGTGGCTGATCATACACTGATCACGTGACTGCACTTGCAGTGATCACGTGGCTAATCATACAGAGATCAAGTGGCTGATCATGCACTGATTACGTGGCTGATCATGCACTGATAACCTGGGTCTCATACACTGATCTTGTGCCTGATCATGCACTCTTCACGTGCCTGATCATGCACTGATCATGTGGCTGATAATGCACTGATCACGTGGATGATCATGCACTGATAACCTGGCTATCATACAATGATCTTGTGCCTGATCATGCACTCTTCACGTGCCTGATCATGCACTGATCATTTGGCTGATAATGCACTGATCACGTGGATGATCATGCACTGATAACCTGGCTATCATACAATGATCTTGTGCCTGATCATGCACTCTTCACGTGCCTGATCATGCACTGATCACGTGGCTGATCATGCACTGATCACGTGGATGATCATGCACTGATAACCTGGCTATCATACACTGATCACGTGACTGATCATGCACTCTTCAAGGGCCTGATCATGCATTGATCACGTGGCTGATCATGCAATGATCACGAAGTGGATCATACACTGATCACGTGACTGTGCATGCACTGATCACGTGGCTGATCATGCACTGATCACGTGGCAGATCATGCAATGATCACGTGGTTAATCATACACTAACCACGTGGCTGATCATGCACTAATCACGTTGCGGATCATGCAATGATCACGTGGCTGGTCATACACTGATCACGTCGCTGATCATGAACTGATCACGTGACTTAGCATGCAGTGATCTCGTGTCTGAATGGTGCTGATCATGTGACTAATCAAGAACTGATCACGTGTCTATAATGCACTGATCACGTGGCTGGGCATGCACTGATCATGTGGATGATCATATACTGATCACGTTACTGATCAGGTACTGATCACGTGACTGATCATTCACTGATCACGTGGCTATCATGCACTGATCACGTGACTGCACATGCACTGTTCACGTAATTGTAGGCAAGGATCACATGCCTATCATGCACTGATCACGTGTCTATCATGCACTGAACACGTGGCTGATCATACACTGATCACGTGACTGCCCATGCAAGAAACACGTGACTGCAGATTCACTGATCACGTAATTGAAGGCAATGATAACGTGGCTGTCATGCACTGATCACGTGGCTGATCATGCACTGCTCATGTGACTGAGCATGCACTGATCACGTAGATATCATGCAATGATCACTTGTCTATCATGCACTGAACACATGGATGATCACACACTGATCACGTGACTGCATATGCACTGAGCACGTGGCTGGTCATACAGTGATCACGTGACTGATCATGCACTGATTATTTGGTTGACCATGCTCTGATCCCGTAGCCATCATGCACTGTTCACATGGCTATCATGCACCGATCCCATGGCTGATCATGCACTGATCTCGAGACTGATCATGCTCTGGACACCTGGCTATCATGCACTGATCACCTGGCTGATCATACACTGATCACGTGACTGATCAAGCACTGATCACTTGCCTGATCATGGACTTATCACGTGACTCATCATGCACTGATCAAGTGACTGATCATGCACTGATCACTTAGCTATCATGCTCTGATCACTTGACTGCGCATGCACTAATCACGTGGCTGATCATGCACTAATCACATAACTGATCATGCACTGATCACGTGGCTATCATGCACTGATCACGTGACTGCACATGCACTGATCCCATGGATGATCATACACTGATCACGTTACTGACCATGGGCTGATCATATGACTCATCATTTCCTGATTCCGTGGCTATCATACACTGATCACTTGACTGATCATGCACAGGTCAGATGGCTATCACGCAGTGATCACGTGGCTGATCATGCACTTATCACTTTGCTATCATGCACTGATCCCTAGACTGCCAATGCACTGATCATGCAACTGATCATGCTCTCATCACGTGGCTATCATGCCCTGATCCCGTGGCTGATCATGCACTGATCAGGTGACTGATCATGAATTAATCACAAGGCTATCATGCACTGATCACTTGGCTATCATTCACTGATCACGTGACCGAGCATACACTGATCCTGTCGCTATCATGCACTGATCACGGGACTCGCATGCACTGATCACGTGGATGATCATACTCTGTTCATGTGACTGATCATGCACTGATCCCGTGATTGATCATGCACTGATCACGTGGCTATCATGCACTGATCAGTTGGCTATCATTCACTGATCACGTGGCTGATCATGCACTGATCACGTGGCTATCGAGCACGGATCACTTTACTGTGCATGCACTGATCATGTGAATCATCATGCACTGATCACGTGACTGATCATGCACTGATCTCGTGGCTATCATGCACTGATCACGTGGCTGATCATACACTGATAACGTGGCTATCTTGCACTGATCACGTGGCTGATCATGCATTGATCACGTGGCTATCATGCACTGATCACGTGGCTATCATGCACTGATCACGTGGCTGATCAGGCACTGATCACGTGACTGATCATGCACTTATCACTTGGCTATCATGCACTGATCACATGACTGAACATGCACTGATCAAATGACAGCGCATGCACTGATCACGTAGCTGATCATACACTGATCACGTGACTTATCATGCACTGATCAGGTGGCTATCATTCACTGATCACATTGCTGTCATGCACTGATCACGTGGCTTATCATGCACTGACCAGTTAGCTATCATGCACTGATCACGTGGCTATCATGCACTGATCACATGGCCGATTATACACTGATCACATGACTGATCATGCCCTGATCAAATGACAGCGCATGCACTGATGTCGTAGCTGATCATACACTGATCACGTGGCTGACCATGCAGTGATCACGTGGCTGATCATACACTGATCACGTGGCTGATGATGCACTAATCACGCTGCTGATCATGAACTCATCAAGTATCTGAGCATGCAATGATCAGGTGTCTGAATGGCACTGATCATGTGACTGATCATGTGCTGATCACTTGGCTATCATGCACTGATGATGTGCCTCAGGAGGCAATAATCAAAGAGCTGAGCAGGCATGAATCACGCAATCAGCAGGCAATAATCATGCACCTCAGCTGTGACGATTCATTCTGCTCAGCTGGCAATTATCAAGCAGATGAGCAGGAAGAAACCACACAGCTCAGCTAGCAATTATGCAGCAGATGAGCAAGCAGGAATAACGCAGCTAAGCTGGCAATTGTCACTCAGCTGAGTAGACAGGAATCACGCAGCTCAGCAGGCCCTGATCACGTGACATCACGAACTGTTCAGGTGGCTGATCATACACTGATCACGTGACTGTTCATACACTGATCACGTGACTGCCCATGCAAGAAACACGTGACTGCAGATTCACTGATCACGTAATTGAAGGCAATGATAACGTGGCTGTCATGCACTGATCACGTGGCTGATCATGCACTGATCTCGAGACTGATCATGCTCTGGACACCTGGCTATCATGCACTGATCACCTGGCTGATCATACACTGATCACGTGACTGATCATGCACTGATCACGTGCCTGATCATGGACTTATCACGTGACTCATCATGCACTGATCAAGTGACTGATCATGCCCTGATCACTTAGCTATCATGCTCTGATCACTTGACTGCGCATGCACTAATAACGTGGATGATCATGCACTGATCACGTGGCTGATCATGCACTAATCACATAACTGATCATGCACTGATCACGTGGCTATCATGCACTGATCACGTGACTGCACATGCACTGATCCCATGGATGATCATACACTGATCACGTTACTGACCATGGGCTGATCATATGACTCATCATGCCCTGATTCCGTGGCTATCATACACTGATCACTTGACTGATCATGCACAGGTCAGATGGCTATCACGCAGTGATCACGTGGCTGATCATGCACTTATCACTTTGCTATCATGCACTGATCCCTAGACTGCCAATGCACTGATCATGCAACTGATCATGCTCTCATCACGTGGCTATCATGCCCTGATCCCGTGGCTGATCATGCACTGATCAGGTGACTGATCATGAATTAATCACAAGGCTATCATGCACTGATCACTTGGCTATCATTCACTGATCACGTGACCGAGCATACACTGATCCTGTCGCTATCATGCACTGATCACGGGACTCGCATGCACTGATCACGTGGATGATTATACTCTGTTCCCGTGACTGATCATGCACTGATCCCGTGATTGATCATGCACTGATCACGTGGCTATCATGCACTGATCAGTTGGCTATCATTCACTGATCACGTGGCTGATCATGCACTGATCACGTGACTGATCATTCACTGATCACGTGGCTATCGTGCACGGATCACTTTACTGTGCATGCACTGATCATGTGAATGATCATGCACCGATCACGTGACTGATCATGCACTGATCTCGTGGCTATCATGCACTGATCACGTGGCTGATCATACACTGATAACGTGGCTATCTTGCACTGATCACGTGGCTGATCATACACTGATCACGTGACTTATCATGCACTGATCAGGTGGCTATCATTCACTGATCACATTGCTGTCATGCACTGATCACGTGGCTTATCATGCACTGAACAGTTAACTATCATGCACTGATCACGTGGCTGTCATGCACTGATCACATGGCCGATTATACACTGATCACATGACTGATCATGCCCTGATCAAATGACAGCGCATGCACTGATGTCATAGCTGATCATACACTGATCACGTGGCTGACCATGCACTGATCATGTGGCTGATCATACACTGATCCCGTGGCTGATGATGCACTAATCACGCTGCTGATCATGAACTCATCAAGTTTCTGAGCATGCAATGATCAGGTGTCTGAATAGCACTGATCATGTGACTGATCATGTGCTGATCACTTGGCTATCATGCACTGATGATGTGCCTCTGGAGGCAATAATCAAAGAGCTGAGCAGGCATGAATCACGCAATCAGTAGGCAATAATCATGCACCTCAGCTGTGACGATTCATTCTGCTCAGCTGGCAATTGTCAAGCAGATGAGCAGGAAGAAACCACACAGCTCAGCTAGCAATTATGCAGCAGATGAGCAAGCAGGAATAACGCAGCTAAGCTGGCAATTGTCACTCAGCTGAGTAGACAGGAATCACGCAGCTCAGCAGGCCCTGATCACGTGACATCACGACCTGTTCAGGTGGCTATCATGCACTGATCACGTGAGTTTGCATGCACTGATCACATAAATGATTATGCACTTATCACGTGGCTATCATGCACTGATCACCTGAGTGCCCATGCACTTATCACATAACTGATCATGCACTGATGACGAGGCTATCATGTACTGATCGAGTGACTGTGCATGCTCTAATCACATAACTGATCATACACTGATCACGTGGCTATCATGCACTGATCACGTGACTGCACATGCACTGATCACATGGATGATCAGACACTGATCACGTTACTGACCATGGGCTGATCTTATGACTCATCATGCCCTGATTACGTGGCTAGCATACACTGATCATTTGACTGATCATGCACAGATCAGGTGGCTATCATGCAGTGATCACGTGGCTGATCATGCACTTATCACTTGACTACCATGCACTGATCCCAGGGCTGATCATACACTGATCACGTAACTGAACATGCACTGAACAAGTGGCTATCATGCACTGATCACGTGACAGATCATGCCCTCATCACGTGACTGATCATGCACTGATTACGTGGCTGATCATGCACTTATCACGAAGCTGAGCATACACTGATAATGAGACTGTGCATGAACTGATCACGTGGCTGATCATGCCCTGATAACCTGGCTGTCATACACTGAACACGTGAATGATCATGCACCCTTCACGTGCCTGATCATGCACTGATCTCGTGGCTGATCATGCACTGATCACGAAGCTGATGATACACTGTTCATGTGACTGT
Source organism: Bos grunniens (assembly GCF_055505025.1). Taxonomy (NCBI): domain Eukaryota; kingdom Metazoa; phylum Chordata; class Mammalia; order Artiodactyla; family Bovidae; genus Bos; species Bos grunniens. The sequence goes on along the minus strand of NC_141176.1, from coordinate 207,228 downwards.
GCATGCACTGATCACGTGGCTGATCATGCACTGATCACTTGGCTGATCATACACTGAGCACGTGGCTGATCTTGTACTAATCTCATGGCTGATCATACACTGATCACATGACTGATCATGCAGTGAACACGTGCCTGATCATGGACTTATCCCGTGACTCATCATGCACTGATCTCGTGACTGATCATGCACTGATAACATGGCTGATCATGCACTGATCTCGTGACTGAGCATTCACTGATCACATGGCTGATCATGCACTGATCACGTGGCTGATCATGCACTGATCACGTTGCTGATAATGCACTGATCACGAGCTGATCATACATTGATCACGTGACTGTGCATGCACTGATCATATGGCTGATAAAGCATTGATCACGTGACTGATAATGCACTTGTCATGTGGTTATCATGCACTGATGACGTGGCTGATCATACACTGATCATGCACTGATCACGTGCCTGATCATGCACTGATCAGGTGACTGAACATGCACTGATCACATAGCTATCATGCATTGGTCACTTGGCTATCATGCACTGAACACGTGGCTGATCATGCACTGATCACGGGACTGCACATGCACTGATCACGTCGCTGATCATGCAGAGATCACGTGGCTGATCATGCACTGATCACGTAGCTGATCATGCACTAATCAAGTTGCTGATCATGCACTGGTCAGGTGGCTATCGTGCACTGATTACGTGGCTGATCATGCACTGATCACGTGGCTGATCATGCACTGATCACGTTGCTGATAATGCACTGATCACGAAGCTGATCATACATTGATCACGTTACTGTGCATGCACTGATCATATGGCTGATAAAGCACTGATCACGTGCCTGATCATGCACTGATTACATGACTGATCATGCACTGATCACGTGGCTATCATGCACTTATCACGTCGCTGATCATACACTGACATGTGGCTGATCATGGACTGATCACGAAGCCGATGATACACTGTTCACGTGACTGTGCATGCACTGATCACGTGGCTGATCATACACTGAGCACGTGGCTGATCTTGTACTAATCTCGTGGCTGATCATACACTGATCACATGACTGATCATGCAGTGAACACGTGCCTGATCATGGTCTTATCACGTGACTCATCATAAACTGATCTCGTGACTGATCCTTTACTGATAACATGGCTGATCATGCACTGATATCGTGACTGATCATGCACTGATCACGAATGTAATCATACACTGATCACGTGACTGAGCATTCACTGATCACATAGCTGATCATGCACTGATCACGTGGCTGATCATGCACTGATCACATTGCTGATAATGCACTGATCACGAAGCTGATCATACATTGATCACGTGACTGTGCATGCACTGATCACATGGCTGATAAAGCACTGATCACGTGGCTGATCATGCACTCATCACGTTGCTATCATGCACTGATCACGGGACTGATAATACAATGATCACGTGAATGATTATGCAGTGATAGCTTAGCTGTCATGCACAGATCACATGACTGCGCATGCCATAATCACATGACTGATCATGCACTGATCACGTGGCTATCATGCACTGATCACGTGACTGATCATGCACTGATCTCGTGGCTATCATGCACTGATCATGTGGCTGATCATACACTGATCACGTGACTGATCATTCACTGATCACAGGCCTGATCAGGCACTGATCACGTGCCTGATCATGCACTGATCACGTGCCTGATCATGCACTGATCACGTGACTTAGCATGCAGTGATCTCGTGTCTCAATGGTGCTGATCATGTGACTAATCAAGAACTGATCACGTGGCTCTAATGCAGTGATCACCTGACTGCACATGCACTGATAATATGGATGATCATACACTGATCACTTCACTGATCACGCACTGATCAGGTGACTGATCATTCACTGATCACGTGGCTGATCATGAACTGATCACGTGACTGATGATGCACTGATCACGTCCCTGATCATGCACTGATCACGTGGCTGATCATGCACTTATCACGAAGCTGAGCATACACTGATAACGTGACTGTGCATGAACTGATCACATGGCTGATCATGCCCTGATCACATGGCTGATCATGCCCTGATAACCTGGCTGTCATACACTGAACACGTGAATGATCATGCACCCTTCACGTGCCTGATCATGCACTGATCTCGTGGCTGATCATGCACTGATCACGAAGCTGATGATACACTGTTCACCTGACTGTGCATGCACTGATCACGTGGCTGATCATGCACTGATCACTTGGCTGATCATACACTGAGCATGTGGCTGATCTTGTACTAATCTCGTGGCTGATCATACACTGATCACATGACGGATTATGCAGTGAACACGTGCCTGATCATGGACTTATCACGTGACTCATCATGCACTGATCTCGTGACTGATCATGCACTGATAACATGGCTGATCATGCACTGATCTCGTGACTGATCATGCACTGATCACGAGCCAGATCATGGACTTATCACGTGACTCATCATGCACTGATCTCGTGACTGATCATGCAATGATAACATGGCTGATCATGCACTGATCTCGTGACTGATCATGAACTGATCACGTGGCTGATCATGCACTTATCACGAATCTGAGTATACAGTGATAACGTGACTGTGCATGAACTGATCACATGGCTGATCATGCCCTGATAACCTGGCTGTCATACACTGAACACGTGAATGATCATGCACTCTTCACGTGCCTGATCATGCACTGATCTCGTGGCTGATCTTGCACTGATCACGAAGCTGATGATACACTGTTCATGTGACTGTGCATGCACTGATCACGTGGCTGATCATGCACTGATCACTTGGCTGATCATACACTGAGCACGTGGCTGATCTTGTACTAATCTCGTGGCTGATCATACACTGATCACATGATTGATCGTGCAGTGAACACGTGCCTGATCATGGACTTATCATGTGACTCATCATGCACTGATCTCGGGACTGATCAGGCACTGATCACGAAGGTGATCATACACTGATCACGTGACTGAGCATTCACTGATCACATGGCTGATCATGCACTGATCACGTGGCTGATCATACAATGATCACGTGACTGATTATGCACTGATAGCTTAGCTGTCATGCCCTGATCACATGACTGCACATGCCATGATCACATGACTGATCATGCACTGATCACGTTGCGTATCATGCACTGGTCACATGACGGCACATGAACTGATCACGTGGATATTATACACTAATCAAGTGACAGATCATGCATTAATCATGTGAATGATCATGCACTGATCACGTGGCTATCATGCACTGATCACGTGACTGATCATGCACTGATCACGTGGCTATCATGCACTGATCGCGTGGCTGATCATACACTGATCACGTGACTGATCATGCACTGATTACGTGGCTGACCACGCACTGATCACGTAGCTATCATGCACTGATCACATGACTATCATGCACTGATCCCATGGCTGATCATGCACTGATCTCGAGACTGATCATGCACTGGACACCTGGCTATCATGCACTGATCACCTGCCTGATCATACACTGATCACGTGACTGATCATGCACTGATCATGAGCCTGATCATGGACTTATCACGTGACTCATCATGCACTGATCTCGTGACTGATCATGCAATGATAACATGGCTGATCATGCACTGATCACGTGGATATTATACACTGATCAAGTGACAGATCATGCATTAATCACGTGACTGATCATGCTCTGATCACGTGGCTATCATGCACTGATCACGTGACTGATCATGCACTGATCACGTGGCTATCATGCACTGATCACGTGGCTGATCATACACTGATCTCGTGACTGATCCTGTACTGATAACATGGCTGATCATGCACTGATCTCGTGACTGATCATGCACTGATCAGGAAGGTGATCATACACTGATCACGTGACTGAGCATTCACTGATCACATAGCTGATCATGCACCTATCACGTGGCTGATCATGCACTGATCACGTTGCTGATAATGCACTGATCACGAAGCTGATCATACATTGATCCCGTGACTGTGCATGCACTGCTCACATGGCTGATAAAGCACTGATCATGTGGGTGATCATGCTCTGATCACGTTGGTATCATGCACTGATCACGGGACTGATAATACAATGATCACGTGAATGATTATGCAGTGATAGCTTAGCTGTCATGCACTGATCACATGACTGCGCATGCCAGGATCACATGACTGATCATGCACTGATCACATTGCGTATCATGCACTGATCACATGACAGCACAGGAACTGATCACGTGGATATTATACACTGATCAAGTGACAGATCATGCATTAATCACGTGACTGATCATACACTGGTCTCGTGGCTATCATGTACTGATCACGTGACTTATCATGCACTGATCACGTGGCTATCATGCACTGATCACGTGGCTGATCATACACTGATCACGTGACTGATCATGCACTGATCACATGCCTGATAAGGCACTGATCACGTGCCTGATCATGCACTGATCACGTGCCTGATCATGCACTGATCACGTGACTTAGCATGCAGTGATCTCGTGTCTCAATGGTGCTGATCATGTGACTAATCAAGAACTGATCACGTGGCTCTAATGCAGTGATCACCTGACTGCACATGCACTGATAATGTGGATGATCATACACTGATCACTTCACTGATCACGCACTGATCAGGTGACTGATCATTCACTGATCACGTGGCTGATCATGAACTGATCACGTGACTGATGATGCACTGATCACGTCCCTGATCATGCACTGATCACGTGGCTGATCATGCACTTATCACGAAGCTGAGCATACACTGATAACGTGACTGTGCATGAACTGATCACATGGCTGATCATGCCCTGATCACATGGCTGATCATGCCCTGATAACCTGGCTGTCATACACTGAACACGTGAATGATCATGCACCCTTCACGTGCCTGATCATGCACTGATCTCGTGGCTGATCATGCACTGATCACGAAGCTGATGATACACTGTTCACGTGACTGTGCATGCACTGATCACGTGGCTGATCATGCACTGATCACTTGGCTGATCATACACTGAGCACGTGGCTGATCTTGTACTAATCTCGTGGCTGATCATACACTGATCACATGACTGATCGTGCAGTGAACACGTGCCTGATCATGGACTTATCATGTGACTCATCATGAACTGATCTCGGGACTGATCAGGCACTGATCACGAAGGTGATCATACACTGATCACGTGACTGAGCATTCACTGATCACATGGCTGATCATGCACTGATCACGTGGCTGATCATACAATGATCACGTGACTGATTATGCACTGATAGCTTAGCTGTCATGCACTGATCACATGACTGCGCATGCCATGATCACGTGACTGATCATGCACTGTTCACGTGGCTATCATGCACTGATCACTTGGCTGATCATACACTGATCACGTGACTGATTATGCACTTCTCACGTGCCTGATCAGGCACTGATCACTTGGCTGATCATGCACTGATCACCTGGCTGATCATGCACTGATAACCTGGCTATCATACCCTGATCATGTGCCTGATCATGCACTCTTCACGTGCCTGATCATGCACTGATCATGAAGATGATCATACACTGATCACGTGACTGTGCATGCACTGATCACATGGCTGATCTTGCACTGATCAAGTGGCTGATCATGCGCTGATCACGTGGCTAATCATGCACTAATCACGTTGCTTACCATGCACTGATCAGGTGGCTATCATGCACTGAGCACGAAGCTGATCATACACTGATGACGTGACTGATCATGCACTGATCACATGCCTGATCAGGCACTGATCACGTGCCTTATCATGCACTGATCATGTGCCTGATCCTGCACTGATCACGTGACTTAGCATGCAGTGATCTCGTGTCTGAATGGTGCTGATCATGTGACTAATCAAGAACTGATCACGTGGCTATAATGCACTGATCACCTGACTGCACATTTCTGATAATGTGGATGATCATACTCTGATCACTTCACTGATCACGCACTGATCAGGTGACTGATCATTCACTGATCACGTGGCTATCATGCACTGATCACGTGACTACACATGCACTGATCACGTAATTGTAGGCAATGATCACGTGGCTATCATGCACTGATCACGTGGAGGATCATGCACTGCTCCTGTGACTGAGCATGCACTTATCACTTAGCTATCATGCATTGATCACTTGGCTATCATGCACTGAACACATGGCTGATCATACACTGATCACGTGACTGCACATGCACTGAGCACGTGGCTGATCATACAGTGATCTCGTGACTGATCATGCACCGATATCGTGGCTGACCATGCACTGATCCCGTAGCTATCATGCACTGATCACATGACTATCATGCACTGATCCCATGGCTGATCATGCACTGATCTCGAGACTGATCATGCACTGGACACGTGGCTATCATGCACTGATCACCTGGCTGCTCATACACTGATCATGCACTGATCACGAGCCTGATCATGGACTTATCACGTGACTCATCATGCACTGATCTCGTGATTGATCATGCAATGATAACATGGGTGATCATGCACTGATCTCGTGACAGATCATGCAGTGATCAGGTGGCTATCATGCACTGATCACGTGGCTAATCATACAATGAACACGTGACTGATTATGCACTGATCACGTGGCTATCATGCACTGATCACGTGACTGATCATGCACTGTTCACGTGGCTATCTTTCCCTCATCACGTGGCTGATCATACACTGATCACGGGACTGATCATGCACTGATCACATGCCTGATCAGGCACTGATCACGTGCCTGATCATGCACTGATCACATTGCGTATCATGCACTGAACACATGACGGCGCATGAACTGATCCCGTGGATATTATACACTGATCAAGTGACAGATCATGCATTAATCACGTGACTGCTCATGCACTGATCCTGTGGCTATCATGCACTGATCACGTGACTGATCATGCACTGTTCACGTGGCTATCATGCACTGATCACGTGGCTGATCATACACTGATCACGTGACTGATTATGCACTGATCACGTGCCTGATCAGGCACTGATCACTTGGCTGATCATGCACTGATCACCTGGCTGATCATGCACTGATAACCTGGCTATCATACCCTGATCATATGCCTGGTCATGCACTCTTCACGTGCCTGATCATGCACTGATCATGAAGATGATCATACACTGATCACGTGACTGTGCATGCACTGATCACATGGCTGATCTTGCACTGATCAAGTGGCTGATCATGCGCTGATCACGTGGCTAATCATGCACTAATCACGTTGCTTACCATGCACTGATCAGGTGGCTATCATGCACTGAGCACGAAGCTGATCATACACTGATCACGTGACTGTGCATGCACTGATCACATGGCTGATCATGCACTGATCAATTGGCTGATCATGAGCTGATCACGTGGCTAATCATGCACTAATCACGTTGCTTACCATGCACTGATCAGGTGGCTATCATGCTCTGATCACGTGGCTGATCATACTGATCACATGACTGGGCATGCACTGATCACGTGACTGATCATGCACTGATCACGTGGCTATCATTCACTGATCACGTGTGTATCATGCATTGAACACGTGGCTGATTACCGGGAACCAGCCCCGGCTGATCCAGGGTATTCGAAGGAGAGACGGCGTAGGCAAAGATCAGGAAACAGTTGCTTAATTAAATGTTAATTAAGGATATAAAGAGTAATAGAATGAGGATAGCTCAGTGAAGAAATTCAGTGGAGAAAAGAGGCTGAAATAAGGATAGCTCAGTGAGGAAATTCAGTGGAGAAAAGAGGCTGAATAATTCAGCCAGAAGGTAAGAGAAAGAACGACATGGTGAGACCAAGTTTCGGTGAACAAGGCCCGCACTTTATTTTCCAAAGTAGTTTTTATACCTTAAGTTATGCATAGAGCATAATGGGGGAAGGGGTAGAGTCTTGCAGCAAACCAGGCTTTCTTCCTGCAAACTTATCATATGCAAAAGCTTAGGTGATTTGCATCATCTTCTGGCCCGGAGGCCTGTTAACATTTTAAGACCTTTTCTTCAGAAAACTTATGTTTCTCTAAAGGTGATTGGTCAGGAGCCACCCTCCAAAAGCATTAGATAAAGTTGCATTCCTACAGCGCAAAGGTGCGGTGGGCTATAACAAGAAAAAGAATTAACTCAAGGGTCCCAGGTTACAAACATTAAAGCTACTATTTACACCAATTATATTAATCAATACACTTCCAGGGACACAGCAGGTAAGGGATATGGAGACTTAGCAGCAAACATTGGCCCAACAAGTGAAAATCCCTTCACCAATACAATTTCTAATCAATCTTTTAACTACTCAAAAGAATCTGTGTTTAGACAGTTTAGAACATCTGCCTCTCACAGTTGGGAGGCTCTGAACAATCACATGTGGCCGGAAAAACCTATTCAGGCAGGCTAGAGGATTTCCAAAGGAGTTTGTAGGTTAAACACTGTCACACCCAGGAATGATTAACTGGAGCTGTAAGCTAACTTTTTTCAGAGAGGTAGTGGGGGACAGCCCCCCGTAAAGTCAGAGGTGTAGGTGAAAGCACAAAGCAGAAAGTAGGTAGACTCTGGTTTTGGGGGTAGATTGCTCGAGAATTTCCAGGGAGACTCCTGAGGCTTGATCCCGTCTTTGCGTATGCCAAGCCTCCTTCCTCATGACCGTTGCCAGAGGCGGAGCTCGCTCCCCGCAGCTGATCATAAACTGATCACGTGACTGTGCATGCACTAATCAGATGGCTGCTCATGCACTGATCACGTGGCTGATCATGCACTGATCACGTGGCTGATCATGCACTTACCACGTGACTGATCATGCACTGATCACGTGCCTGATGATGCACTGATCACGTGGCTGACCATGCACTGATCACGAAGCTGATCATACACTGGGCACGTGACTGTGAATGCACTGATCACATGGCTGATCATGCACTGCTCCCGTGTCTGATCATTCGCTGATCACGTGGCTGATTATGCTCTGAATGCGTAGCTATCATGCACTGATCACATAAGTTCGCATGCCATGATCACGTGACTGATCATGCACTGATCACTTGGCTATCATGTACTGATCACGTGGCTAATCATACATTGATCACGTAACTAATCATGCAATGATCACGAAGCTGATCATACACTGATCACGAGACTGGGCATGCACTGATCACATGGCTGATCATGCACTGATCACGTGGCTGATCATAAGCTGATCACGTGGCTAATAATGCACTAATCTCGTTGCTTACAATGCACTGATCAGGTGGCTATCATGCACTGATCAGGTGGCTGATCATACACTGATCACGTGACTGCACATGCACTGATCACGTGACAGATCATGCACTTATCACGTGGCTATCATGCACTGATCACATAGATATCATGCATTGATCACTTGTCTATCAAGCAGTGAACACATGGCTGATCATAAACTGATCACGTGACTGCATATGCACTGGTCACGTGGCTGATCATACAGTGATCACGTCGCTGATCATGAACTGATCACGTGACTTAGCATGCAGTGATCTCGTTTCTGAATGGTGCTGATCATGTGGCTAATCAAGAACTGTTCACATGGCTATAATGCACTGATCACGTGACGGCGCATGCCCTGATTATGTGGATGATCATACACTGACCAGGTTACTGATCAGGCACTGATCACGTGACTGATCATTCACTTATCATGTGGCTATCATGCACTGATCACGTGACTGCACATTCACTGTTCACGTAATTGTAGGCAATCATCACGTGGCTGTCATGCACTGATCACGTGGCTGATCATGCACTGCTCATGTGAATGAGCATGCACTTATCACGTAGATATCATGCATTGATCACTTGTCTATCAAGCAGTGAACACATGGCTGATCATAAACTGATCACGTGACTACATATGCACTGGTCACGTGGCTGATCATACAGTGATCACGTGGCTGATCATGCACTGATTACATGGCTGATCATGCACTGATCACGTAGCTATCATGTACTGAACACATGGCTATCATGCACTGATCCCATGGCTGATCATGCACTGATCTCGAGACTGATCATGCACTGGTCATGTGGCTATCATTCACTGATCACCTGGCTGATCATACACTGATCACGTGACTGATCATGCACTGATCACGTGCCTGATCATGCACTTATCACGTGACTGATCATGCACTGATCACGTGACTGATCATGCACTGATCACGTGGCTGATCATGCACTGATCACGAAGGTGATCATACACTGATCACGTGACTGTGCATGCACTGATCACATGGCTGATCATGCACTCATCACGTACCTGTTCATGCACTGTTTACGTGGCTATCATGCACTGATCACGTGGCTGATCATGCATTGATCACATGACTGATTATGCACTGTTTGCGTAGCTGTCATGCACTGATCACATGACTGATCATGCACTGATCACGTTGCGTATCATGCACTGATCACATGACGGCGCATGAACTGATCACGTGGATATTATACACTGATCAAGTGACAGATCATGCATTAATCACGTGACTGATCATGCCCTGATCACGTGGCTATCATGCACTGATCACGTGGCTGATCATATGCTGATCACGTAACTGATCATGCACTGATCACGTGCCTGATCATGCACTGATCACGTGACTTAGCCTGCAGTGATCTAGTGTCTGAATGATGCTGATCATGTGACTAATCAAGAACTGATCACGTGGCTATAATGCACTGATCACGTTAATGCACATGCACTGATAATGTGGATGATCATACACTGATCATTTCACTGATCACGCACTGATCACGTGACTGATCATTCACTGAACACGTGGCTATCATGCACTGATCACGGGACTGCACATGCACTGGTCACGTAATTGTAGGCAATGATCACGTGGCTATCATGAACTGATCACGTGGCTGATCATGCAATGCTCACGTGACTGAGCATGCACTGATCACTTAGCTATCGTGCACTGATCACATGACTGATCATGCAGTGAACACGTGCCTGATCATGGACTTATCACGTGACTCATCATGCACTGATCTCGTGACTGATCATGTACTGATAACATGGCTGATCATGCACTGATCTCGTGACTGATCATGCACTGAAAACGTGAATGATCATGCACCCTTCACGTGCCTGATCATGCACTGATCACGAAGCTGATGATACACTGTTCACGTGACTGTGCATGCACTGATCACGTGGCTGATCATGCACTGATCACTTGGCAGATCATACACTGAGCACGTGGCTGATCTTGTACTAATCTCGTGGCTGATCATACACTGATCTCATGACTGATCATGCAGTGAACACGTGCCTGATCATGGACTTTTCATGTGACTCATCATGCACTGATCTCGTGACTGATCATGCACTGATAACATGGCTGATCATACACTGATCTCGGGACTGATCAGGCACTGATCACGAAGGTGATCATACACTGATCACGTGACGGAGCATTCACTGATCACATGGCTGATCATGCACTGATCACGTGGCTGATCATACAATGAACACGTGACTGATTATGCACTGATCTCGTGGCTGATCATGCACTGATCACGTGGCTATCATGCACTGATCATGGGGCTGATCATGCACTGATCACGTGGCTATCATGCACTGATCACGGGGCTGATCATACAATGATCACGTGACTGATTATGCACTGATAGCTTAGCTGTCATGCACTGATCACATGACTGTGCATGCCATGATCACATGACTGATCATGCGCTGATCATGTTGGGTATCATGCACTGATCACATGACGGCGCATGAACTGATCACGTGGATCTTATGCACTGATCAAGTGACAGATCATGCATTAATCACGTGACTGATCATGCACTGATCACGTGGCTATCATGCACTGATCACGTGACTGATCATGCACTGATCACGTGGCTATCATGCACTGATCACATGCCTGATCAGGCACTGATCACGTGCCTTACCATGCACTGATTATGTGCCTGATCCTGCTCTGATCACGTGACTTAGCAATCAGTGATCTCGTGTCTGAATGGTGCTGATCATGTGACTAATCAAGAACTGATCACGTGGCTATAATGCACTGATCACCTGACTGCACATGCTCTGATAATGTGGATGATCATACACTGATCACTTCACTGATCATGCACTGATCAGGTGACTGATCATTCACTGATCACGTGGCTATCATGCACTGATCACGTGACTACACATGCACTGATCACGTAATTGTAGGCAATGATCACGTGGCTATCATGCACTGATCACGTGGAGGATCATGCACTGCTCCTGTGACTGAGCATGCACTTATCACTTAGCTATCATGCATTGATCACTTGGCTATCATGCACTGAACACATGGCTGATCATACACTGATCATGTGACTGCACATGCACTGAGCACGTGGCTTATCATACAGTGATCTCGTGACTGATCATGCACCGATTACGTGGCTGACCATGCACTGATCACGTAGCTATCATGCACTGATCACATGACTATCATGCACTGATCCCATGGCTGATCATGCACTGATCTCGAGACTGATCATGCACTGGACATGTGGCTATCCTGCACTGATCACCTGGCTGCTTATACACTGATCACGTGGCTGATCAGGCACTGATCATGTGGCAGATCATGCACTGATCACGTGGTTAATCATACACTAACCACGTGGCTGATCATGCACTAATCACGTTGCGGATCATGCACTGATCAGTGGCTTATCATACACTGATCACGTGGCTGAACATGCACTGATCACGGGGATGATCATGCACTGATAACCTGTCTATCATACACTGATCACTTGACTGATCATGCAATCTTCACGGGCCTGATCATGCACTCTTCACGGGCCTGATCAGGCATTGATCACGTGGCTGATCATGCAATGATCACGAAGCGGATCATACACTGATCACGTGACTGTGCATGCACTGATCACGTGGCTATCATGCACTGATCACGTGGCTGATAATGCACTCCTCATGTGACTGTAGATGAACTAATCACGTGGCTGATCATACAGTGATCAGGTGACTGTGAATGCACTGAACAAGTGGCTGATCATACACTGATCACGTGACTGCATATGCACTGATCACGTGGCTGATCATACAGTGATCATGTGGCTGATCATGCACTGATTACGTGGCTGATCACGCGCTGATCACGGAGCTATCATGCACTGATCACATGGGTATCCTGCACTTATCCCATGGCTCATCATGCACTGATCTCGTGACTGATCATGCAGTGGTCACATGGCTATCAAGCACTGATCACGTGGTTGATCATGCACTTATCTCGATACTGATCATGCCCTGGTCACCTGGCTATCATGCACTGATCACCTGGCTGATCATACACTGATCATTTCGCTGATCATGAACTGATCACGTGACTTAGCATGCAGTGATCTCGTTTCTGAATGGTGCTGATCATGTGACTAATCAAGAACTGATCACGTGGCTATAATGCACTGATCACATGACGGCGCATGCCCTGGTCATGTGGATGGTCATACACTCACCACGTTACTGATCAGGCACTGATCACGTGACTGATCATTCACTGATCATGTGGCTATCATGCACTGATCACGTGACTCCACATTCACTGTTCACGTAATTGTAGGCAATCATCACGTGGCTATCATGCACAATCACATGTCTATCATGCACTGAACACGTGGCTGATCATTCACTGATCACGTGACTGCCCATGCACGAATCACGTGACTGCACATTCACTGAACACGTAATTGAAGGCAAAGATAACGTGGCTGTCATGCACTGATCACGTGGCTGATCATGCACTGCTCATGTGAATGAGCATGCACTTATCACGTAGATATCATGCATTGATCACTTGTCTATCAAGCAGGGAACACATGGCTGATCATACACTGATCACGTGACTGCATATGCACTGGTCACGTGGCTGATCATACAGTGATCACGTGGCTGATCATGCACTGATTACATGGCTGATCATGCACTGATCACGTAGCTATCATGTACTGATCACATGGCTATCATGCACTGATCCCATGGCTGATGATGCACTGATCTCGAGACTGATCATGCACTGGTCACGTGGCTATCATTCACTGATCACCTGGCTGTTCATACACTGATCACCTGACTGATCATGCACTGATCACGTGCCTGATCATGCAGTTATCACGTGACTGATCATGCACTTATCACGTGACTGATCATGCACTGATCACGTGGCTGATCATGCACTGATCACGAAGGTGATCATACACTGATCTCGTGACAGTGCATGCACTGATCACATGGCTGATCATGCACTCATCACGTACCTGTTCTTGCACTGTTTACGTGGCTATCATGCACTGATCATGTGGCTGATCATGCATTGATCACATGACTGATCATGCACTGATTACGTGGCTGATCATGCACAGATCACGAAGGTGATCATACACTGATCACATGACTGAGCATTCACTGATCACATAGCTGATCATGAACCTATCACGTGGCTGATCATGCACTGATCACGTGACTGAGCATTCACTGATCACATAGCTGATCATGCACCTATCATGTGGCTGATCATGCACTGATCACGTTGCTGATAATGCACTGATCACGAAGCTGATCATACATTGATCCCATGACTGTGCATGCACTGATCACATGGCTGATAAAGCACTGATAACGTGGCTGATCATGCACTGATCACGTTGCTATCATGCACTGATCACGGGACTGCTAATAGAATGATCACGTGAATGATTATGCAGTGATAGCTTAGCTGTCATGCACTGATCACATGACTGCGCATGCCAGGATCACATGACTGATCATGCACTGACCACGTTGCGTATCATGCACTGATCACATGACGGCACATGAACTGATCACGTGGATATTATACACTGATCAAGTGACAGATCATGCATTAATCACGTGACTTATCATGCACTGATGACATGACTGATCATGCAGTGAACACGTGCCTGATCATGGACTTATCACGTGACTCATCATGCACTGATCTCGTGACTGATCATGCAATGATAACATGGCTGATCATGCACTGATCTCGTGACTGATCATGCACTGATCACGAGCCTGATCATGGACTTATCACGTGACTCATCATGCACTGATCTCCTGACTGATCATGCAATGATAACATGGCTGATCATGCACTGATCTCGTGACTGATCATGAACTGATAACGTGGCTGATCATGCACTTATCACGAATCTGAGTATACAGTGATAATGTGACTGTGCATGAACTGATCACATGGCTGATCATGCCCTGATAACCTGGCTGTCATACACTGAACACGTGAATGATCATGCACCCTTCACGTGCCTGAACATGCACTGTTCTCGTGGCTGATCATGCACTGATCATGAAGCTGATGATACATTGTTCACGTGACTGTGCATGCACTGATCACGTGGCTGATCATGCACTGATCACTTGGCTGATCATACACTGAGCACGTGGCTGATCTTGTACTAATCTCGTGGCTGTTCATACACTGATCACATGACTGATCGTGCAGTGAACACGTGCCTGATCATGGTCTTATCATGTGACTCATCATGCACTGATCTCGGGACTGATCAGGCACTGATCACGAAGGTGATCATACACTGATCACGTGACTGAGCATTCACTGATCACATGGCTGATCATGCACTGATCACGTGGCTGATCATACAATGATCATGTGACTGATTATGCACTGATAGCTTAGCTGTCATACACTGATCACATGACTGGGCATGCCATGATCACATGACTGATCATGCACTGATCACGTTGCGTATCATGCAGTGGTCACATGACGGCACATGAACTGATCATGTGGATATTATACACTGATCACGTGACAGATCATGCATTAATCACGTGACTGATCATGCACTGATCACGTGGCTATCATGCACTGATCATGTGGCTATCATGCACTGATCACGTGGCTGATCAGGCACTGATCACGTGCCTGATCATGCACTGATCACGTGCCTGATCCTGCACTGATCACGTGACTTAGCAATCAGTGATCTCGTGTCTGAATGGTGCTGATCATGTGACTAATCAAGAACTGATCACGTGGCTATAATGCACTGATCACCTGACTGCACATGCTCTGATAATGTGGATGATCATACACTGATCACTTCACTGATCACGCACTGATCAGGTGACTGATCATTCACTGATCACGTGGCTATCATGCACTGATCACGTGACTACACATGCACTGATCACGTAATTGTAGGCAATGATCACGTGGCTATCATGCACTGATCACGTGGAGGATCATGCACTGCTCATGTGACTGAGCATGCACTTATCACTTAGCTATCATGCATTGATCACTTGGCTATCATGCACTGAACACATGGCTGATCATACACTGATCACGTGACTGCACATGCACTGAGCACGTGGCTTATCATACAGTGATCTCGTGACTGATCATGCACTGATTACGTGGCTGACCATGCACTGATCACGTAGCTATCATGCACTGATCACATGACTATCATGCACTGATACACGGCTGATCATGCACTGATCTCGAGACTGATCATGCACTGGACACGTGGCTATCCTGCACTGATCACCTGGCTGATCATACACTGATCACGTGACTGATCATGCACTGATCACGAGCCTGATCATGGACTTATCACGTGACTCATCATGCACTGATCTCGTGACTGATCATGCAATGATAACATGGCTGATCATGCACTGATCACGTGGATATTATACACTGATCAAGTGACAGATCATGCATTAATCATGTGACTGAACATGCACTGATCACGTGGCTATCATGCACTGGTTACATGACTGATCATGCACTGTTCACGAGGCTATCATGCACTGATCACGTGCCTGATCAGGCACTGATCACTTGGCTGATCATGCACTGATCACCTGGCTGATCATGCACTGATAACCTGGCTATCATTCCCTGATCATGTGCCTGATCATGCACTCTTCACGTGCCTGATCATGCACTGATCATGAAGCTGATCATACACTGATCACGTGACTGTGCATGCACTGATCACATGGCTGATCTTGCACTGATCAAGTGGCTGATCATGCGCTGATCACGTGGCTAATCATGCACTAATCACGTTGCTTACCATGCACTGATCAGGTGGCTATCATGCACTGAGCACGAAGCTGATCATACACTGATCACGTGACTGTGCATGCACTGATCACATGGCTGATCATGCACTGATCAATTGGCTGATCATGAGCTGATCACGTGGCTAATCATGCACTAATCACGTTGCTTACCATGCACTGATCAGGTGGCTATCATGCTCTGATCACGTGACTGATCATACTGATCACATGACTGCGCATGCACTGATCACGTGACTGATCATGCACTGATCACGTGGCTATCATTCACTGATCACGTGTCTATCATGCATTGAACACGTGGCTGATTATCGGGGACCAGCCCCGGCTGATCCAGGGTATTCGAAGGAGAGACGGCGTAGGCAAAGATCAGGAAACAGTTGCTTAATTAAATGTTAATTAAGGATATAAAGAGTAATAGAATGAGGATAGCTCAGTGAAGAAATTCAGTGGAGAAAAGAGGCTGAAATTAGGATAGCTCAGTGAGGAAATTCAGTGGAGAAAAGAGGCTGATATAAGGATAGCTCAGTGAGGAAATTCAGTGGAGAAAAGAGGCTGAATAATTCAGCCAGAAGGTAAGAGAAAGAACGACATGGTGAGACCAAGTTTCGGTGAACAAGGCCCGCACTTTATTTTCCAAAGTAGTTTTTGTACCTTAAGTTATGCATAGAGCATAATGGGGGAAGGGGTAGAGTCTTGCAGCAAACCAGGCTTTCTTCCTGCAAACTTATCATATGCAAAAGCTTAGGTGATTTGCATCATCTTCTGGCCCGGAGGCCTGTTAACATTTTAAGACCTTTTCTTCAGAAAACTTATGTTTCTCTAAAGGTGATTGGTCAGGAGCCACCCTCCAAAAGCATTAGATAAAGTTGCATTCCTACAGCGCAAAGGTGCGGTGGGCTATAACAAGAAAAAGAATTAACTCAAGGGTCCCAGGTTACAAACATTAAAGCTACTATTTACACCAATTATATTAATCAATACACTGCCAGGGACACAGCAGGTAAGGGATATGGAGACTTAGCAGCAAACATTGGCCCAACAAGTGAAAATCCCTTCACCAATACAATTTCTAATCAATCTTTTAACTACTCAAAAGAATCTGTGTTTAGACAGTTTAGAACATCTGCCTCTCACAGTTGGGAGGCTCTGAACAATCACATGTGGCCGGAAAAACCTATTCAGGCAGGCTAGAGGATTTCCAAAGGAGTTTGTAGGTTAAACACTGTCACACCCAGGAATTATTAACTGGAGCTGTAAGCTAACTTTTTTCAGAGAGGTAGTGGGGGACAGCCCCCCGTAAAGTCAGAGGTGTAGGTGAAAGCACAAAGCAGAAAGTAGGTAGACTCTGGTTTTGGGGGTAGATTGCTCGAGAATTTCCAGGGAGACTCCTGAGGCTTGATCCCATCTTTGCATATGCCAAGCCTCCTTCCTCATGACCGTTGCCAGAGGCGGAGCTCGCTCCCCGCAGCTGATCATAAACTGATCACGTGACTGTGCATGCACTAATCAGATGGCTGCTCATGCACTGATCACGTGGCTGATCATGCACTGATCCCGTGACTGACCATGCACTGATCACGTGCCTCATCATGCACTTACCACGTGACTGATCATGCATTGATCACGTGCCTGATCATGCACTGATCACGTGGCTGATCATGCACTGATCACGAAGCTGATCATACACTGGGCACATGACTGTGAATGCACTGATCACATGGCTGATCATGCACTGCTCCCATGTCTGATCATTCCCTGTTCACGTGGCTGATTATGCACTGATTGCGTAGCTGTCATGCACTGATCACATGAGTTCGCATGCCATGATCACGTGACTGATCATGCACTGATCACTTGGCTATCATGCACTGAACACGTGGCTGATCATACACTGATCACGTGTCTATCATGCACTGATCACGTGGCTAATCATACAGAGATCAAGTGGCTGACCATGCACTGATTATGTGGCTGACCATGCACTGATCACGTGGCTATCATGCACTGATCACGTGGAGGATCATGCACTGCTCATGTGACTGAGCATGCACTTATCACTTAGCTATCATGCATTGATCACTTGGCTATCATGCACTGCACACGTGGCTGATCATACACTGATCACGTGACGGCACATGCACTGATCACGTGGCCAATCATACAGAGATCAAGTGGCCGATCATGCACTGATTATGTGGCTGATCATGCACTGATCACGTAGCTATCATGCACTGATCACATGGCTATCATGCACTGATCCCGTGGCATATCATGCACTGATCACCTGACTGATAATGCACTAGTCATGTGGTTATCATGCACTGATGACGTGGCTGATCATACACTGATCACGTGACTGATCATGCACAGATCACGTGGCTGATCATGCACTGATCACGAAGCTGATCATACAATGATCATGTGACTGTTCATGCACTGATCACTTGGCTGAACATGCACTGATCACGTGGCTGATCATGCACTGATAACCTGGCTATCATACACTGATCATGTGCCTGATCATGCACTCTTCATGTGCCTGATCATGCACTGACATGTGGCTGATCATAGACTGATCACGAAGCTGATCATACACTAATCACGTGACTGTGCATGCACTGATCACATGGTTGATCATGCACTGATCAAGTGGCTGATCATGCGCTGATTATGTGGCTAATCATAGACTAATCACGTTGCTTACCATGCACTGATCAGTTTGCTATCATGCACTGATCACGTGGCTGATCATACACTGATCACGTGACTGCCCATGAACTGATCACGTACCTGTTCATGCACTGTTTTCATGGCTATCATGCACTGATCACGTGGCTGATCATGCATTGATCACGTGACTGATTATTCACTGATTGCGTAGCTGTCATGCACTGATCTCATGAGTTCGAATGCCCTGATCACGTGACTGATCATGCACTGATCACGTGGCTATCATGCACTGATCACTTGGCTGATCATGCACTGATCATGTGACTGAACATGCACTGATCACATAGCTATCATGCATTGATCACTTGGCTATCATGCACTGAACACGTAGCTGATCATGCACTGATCATGTGACTGCACATGCACTGATCACGTGGCAGATGATACAGTGATCACGTGGCTGATCATGCACTGATCATGTGACTGAGCATGCACCGAGCATGTAGCTATAATGCATTGATCACTTGGCTATCATGCACTGATCACATGGCTGTTCATACACTGCTCACGTGACTGCATATGCACTGATCACGTCGCTGATCATACAGAGATCACGTGGCTGATCATGCACTGATCACGTAGCTGATCATGCACTAATCATGTTGCTGATCATGTACTGGTCAGGTGGCTATCGTGCACTGATTACGTGGCTGATCATGCAGTGAACACGTGCCTGATCATGGACTTATCACGTGACTCATCATGCACTGATCTCGTGACTGATCATGTACTGATAACATGGCTGATCATGCACTGATCTCGTGACTGATCTTGCACTGATCACGAGCCTGATCATGGACTTATCACGTGACTCATCATGCACTGATCTCGTGACTGATCATGCAATGATAACATGGCTGATCATGCACTGATCTCGTGACAGATCATGCATTGATCA
Organism: Bos grunniens; assembly: GCF_055505025.1. Classification (NCBI taxonomy): domain Eukaryota; kingdom Metazoa; phylum Chordata; class Mammalia; order Artiodactyla; family Bovidae; genus Bos; species Bos grunniens. The sequence goes on along the minus strand of NC_141176.1, from coordinate 186,317 downwards.
CGTGACTGATCATGCACTGATCACGTGGCTGATCATACAATGAACACGTGACTGATTATGCACTGATCACGTGGCTATCATGCACTGATCACGTGACTGATCATGCACTGATCACGTGACTGATCATGCACTGATCACATGCCTGATCAGGCACTGATCACGTGCCTGATCATGCACTGATCACGTGCCTGATCATGCACTGATCACATGACGGCGCATGAACTGATCACGTGGATATTATACACTGATCAAGTGACAGATCATGCATTAATCACGTGACTGATCATGCACTGATCACGTGGCTATCATGCACTGGTCACGTGACTTATCATGCACTGTTCACGTGGCTATCATGCACTGATCCCGTGGCTGATCATACACTGATCATTTCGCTGATCATGAACTGATCACGTGACTTAGCATGCAGTGATCTCGTTTCTGAATGGTGCTGATCATGTGACTAATCAAGAACTGATCACGTGGCTATAATGCACTGATCACCTGACTGCACATGCTCTGATAATGTGGATGATCATACACTGATCACTTCACTGATCATGCACTGATCAGGTGACTGATCATTCACTGATCACGTGGCTATCATGCACTGATCACGTGACTACACATGCACTGATCACGTAATTGTAGGCAGTGATCACGTGCCTATCATGCACTGATCACGTGGAGGATCATGCACTGCTCCTGTGACTGAGCATGCACTTATCACTTAGCTATCATGCATTGATCACTTGGCTATCATGCACTGAACACATGGCTGATCATACACTGATCACGTGACTGCACATGCACTGAGCACGTGGCTTATCATACAGTGATCTCGTGACTGATCATGCACCGATTACGTGGCTGACCATGCACTGATCACGTAGCTATCATGCACTGATCACATGACTATCATGCACTGATCCCATGCCTGATCATGCACTGATCTCGAGACTGATCATGCACTGGACACGTGGCTATCCTGCACTGATCACCTGGCTGCTCATACACTGATCACGTGGCTGATCAGGCACTGATCATGTGGCAGATCATGCACTGATCACGTGGTTAATCATACAATAACCACGTGGCTGATCATGCACTAATCACGTTGCGGATCATGCACTGATCAGTGGCTTATCATACACTGATCACGTGGCTGATCATGCACTGATCACGGGGATGATCATGCACTGATAACTAGTCTATCATACACTGATCACTTGACTGATCATGCAATTTTCACGGGCCTGATCATTCACTCTTCACCGGCCTGATCATGCATTGATCACGTGGCTGATCATGCAATGATCACGAAGCGGATCATACACTGATCACGTGACTGTGCATGCACTGATTACGTGGCTATCATGCACTGATCACGTGGCTGATAATGCACTCCTCATGTGACTGTAGATGAACTAATCACGTGGCTGATCATACAGTGATCAGGTGACTGTGCATGCACTAATCACGTGACTTCACATGCACTGATCACGTCAATGCAGGCAATGATCAGGTGGCTATCATGCACTGAACAAGTGGCTGATCATACACTGATCACGTGACTGCATATGCACTGATCACGTGGCTGATCATACAGTGATCATGTGGCTGATCATGCACTGATTACGTGGCTGATCACGCGCTGATCACGGAGCTATCATGCACTGATCACATGGGTATCCTGCACTTATCCCATGGCTCATCATGCACTGATCTCGTGACTGATCATGCAGTGGTCACATGGCTATCAAGCACTGATCACGTGGTTGATCATGCACTTATCTCGATACTGATCATGCCCTGGTCACCTGGCTATCATGCACTGATCACCTGGCTGATCATACACTGATCATTTCGCTGATCATGAACTGATCACGTGACTTAGCATGCAGTGATCTCGTTTCTGAATGGTGCTGATCATGTGACTAATCAAGAACTGATCACGTGGCTATAATGCACTGATCACATGACGGCGCATGCCCTGGTCATGTGGATGGTCATACACTCACCACGTTACTGATCAGGCACTGATCACGTGACTGATCATTCACTGATCATGTGGCTATCATGCACTGATCACGTGACTCCACATTCACTGTTCACGTAATTGTAGGCAATCATCACGTGGCTATCATGCACAATCACATGTCTATCATGCACTGAACACGTGGCTGATCATTCACTGATCACGTGACTGCCCATGCACGAATCACGTGACTGCACATTCACTGAACACGTAATTGAAGGCAAAGATAACGTGGCTGTCATGCACTGATCACGTGGCTGATCATGCACTGCTCATGTGAATGAGCATGCACTTATCACGTAGATATCATGCATTGATCACTTGTCTATCAAGCAGTGAACACATGGCTGATCATACACTGATCACGTGACTGCATATGCACTGGTCACGTGGCTGATAATGCACTGATCACGAAGCTGATCATACATTGATCCCTTGAATGTGCATGCACTGATCACATGGCTGATAAAGCACTGATCACGTGGCTGATCATGCACTGATCACGTTGCTATCATGCACTGATCACGGGACTGATAATACAATGATCACGTGAATGATTATGCAGTGATAGCTTAGCTGTCATGCACTGATCACATGACTGCGCATGCCAGGATCACATGACTGATCATGCACTGACCAAGTTGCGTATCATGCACTGATCACATGACGGCACATGAACTGATCACGTGGATATTATACACGGATCAAGTGACAGATCATGCATTAATCACGTGACTGATCATGCACTGATCAGGTGGCTATCATGCACTGATCACGTGACTGATCATGCACTGATGACATGACTGATCATGCAGTGAACACGTGCCTGATCATGGACTTATCACGTGACTCATCATGCACTGATCTCGTGACTGATCATGCACTGATAACATGGCTGATCATGCACTGATCTCGTGACTGATCATGCACTGATCACGAGCCTGATCATGGACTTATCACGTGACTCATCATGCACTGATCTCCTGACTGATCATTCACTGATAACATGGCTGATCATGCACTGATCTCGTGACTGATCATGCACTGATCACGTGGCTGATCATGCACTTATCACGAATCTGAGTATACAGTGATAACGTGGCTGTGCATGAATTGATCACATGGCTGATCATGCCCTGATAACCTGGCTGTCATACACTGAACACGTGAATGATAATGCACCCTTCACGTGCCTGATCATGCACTGTTCTCGTGGCTGATCATGCACTGATCACGAAGCTGATGATACACTGTTCACGTGACTGTGCATGCACTGATCACGTGGCTGATCATGCACTGATCACTTGGCTGATCATACACTGAGCACGTGGCTGATCTTGTACTAATCTCGTGGCTGATCATACACTGATCACATGACTGATCGTGCATTGAACACATGCCTGATCATGGACTTATCATGTGACTCATCATGCACTGATCTCGGGACTGATCAGGCACTGATCACGAAGGTGATCATACACTGATCACGTGACTGAGCATTCACTGATCACATGGCTGATCATGCACTGATCACGTGGCTGATCATACAATGATCAGGTGACTGATTATGCACTGATAGCTTAGCTGTCATGCACTGATCACATGACTGCGCATGCCATGATCACATGACTGATCATGCACTGATCACGTTGCGTATCATGCACTGGTCACATGACGGCACATGAACTGATCATGTGGATATTATACACTGATCAAGTGACAGATCATGCATTAATCACGTGACTGATCATGCACTGATCACGTGGCTATCATGCACTGATCACGTGGCTATCATGCACTGATCACGAGGCTGATCAGGCACTGATCATGTGCCTGATCATGCACTGATCACGTGCCTGATCCTGCACTGATCACGTGACTTAGCATGCAGTGATCTCGTGTCTGAATGGTGCTGATAATGTGACTAATCAAGAACTCATCACGTGGCTATAATGCACTGATCACCTGACTGCACATTTCTGATAATGTGGATGATCATACACTGATCACTTCACTAATCACGCACTGATCAGGTGACTGATCATTCACTGATCACGTGGCTATCATGCCCTGATCACGTGACTACACATGCACTGATCACGTAATTGTAGGCAATGATCACGTGGCTATCATGCACTGATCACGTGGAGGATCATGCACTGCTCATGTGACTGAACATGCATTTATCACTTAGCTATCATGCATTGATCACTTGGATATCATGCACTGAACACATGGCTGATCATACACTGATCACGTGACTGCACATGCACTGAGCACGTGGCTTATCATACAGTGATCTCGTGACTGATCATGCACCGATTTCGTGGCTGACCATGCACTGATCACGTAGCTATCATGCACTGATCACATGACTATCATGCACTGATCCCATGGCTGATCATGCACTGACTCGAGACTGATCATGCACTGTACACGTGGCTATCATGCACTGATCACCTGGCTGCTCATACACTGATCACGTGTCTGATCATGCACTGATCACGAGCCTGATCATGGACTTATCACGTGACTCATCATGCACTGATCTCGTGACTGATCATGCAATGATAACATGGCTGATCATGCACTGATCACGTAGCTATCATGCACTGATCACATGGCTATCATGCACTGATCCCGTGGCTGATCATGCACTGATCACGTGACTGATCATGCACTGATCACGTGGCTATCATGCACTGATCACGTGGCTGATCATACACTGATCACGTGACGGCACATGCACTGATCACGTGGCTAATCATACAGAGATCAAGTGGCCGATCATGCACTGATTATGTGGCTGATCATGCACTGATCACGTAGCTATCATGCACTGATCACATGGCTATCATGCACTGATCCCGTGGCATATCATGCACTGATCACGTGACTGATAATGCACTAGTCATGTGGTTATCATGCACTGATGACGTGGCTGATCATACACTGATCACGTGACTGATCATGCACAGATCACGTGGCTGATCATGCACTGATCACGAAGCTGATCATACAATGATCATGTGACTGTTCATGCACTGATCACTTGGCTGATCATGCACTGATAACCTGGCTATCATACACTGATCATGTGCCTGATCATGCACTCTTCACTTGCCTGATCATGCACTGACATGTGGCTGATCATAGAGTGATCACGAAGCTGATCATACACTGAACACGTGACTGTGCATACACTGATCACATGGCTGATCATGCACTGATCAAGTGGCTGATCATGCCCTGATTACGTGGCTAATCATACACTAATCACGTTGCTTACCATGCACTGATCACGTGGCTGATCATACACTGATCACGTGACTGCTCATTAACTGATCACGTGGCTATCACACACTGATCACTTGTCTATCATGAACTGATCACGTGACTGCCCATGAACTGATCACGTACCTGTTCATGCACTGTTTTCGTGGCTATCATGCACTGATCACGTGGCTGATCATGCATTGATCACGTGGCTGATCATGCATTGGTCAGGTGACTGATTATGCACTGATTGCGTAGCTGTCATGCACTGATCTCATGAGTTCGCATGCCCTGATCACGTGACTGATCATGCACTGATCACGTGGTTATCCTGCACTGATCAGTTGGCTGATCATGCACTGATCATGTGACTGAACATGCACTGATCACATAGCTATCATGCATTGATCACTTGGCTATCATGCACTGAACACGTAGCTGATCATGCACTGATCATGTGACTGTACATGCACTGATCACGTGGCAGATGATACAGTGATCACGTGGCTGATCATGCACTGATCATGTGACTGAGCATGCACCGATCACGTAGCTATAATGCATTGATCACTTGGCTATCATGCACTGATCACATGGCTCTTCACACACTGCTCACGTGACTGCATATGCACTGATCACGTCGCTGATCATACAGAGATCACGTGGCTGATCATGCACTGATCACGTAGCTGATCATGCACTAATCATGTTGCTGATCATGCACTGGTCAGATGGCTATCGTGCACTGATTACGTGGCTGATCATGCACTGATCACGTAGCTATCGTGCACTGATCACATGACTGATCATGCAGTGAACAAGTGCCTGATCATGGACTTATCTCGTGACTCATCATGCACTGATCTCGTGACTGATCATGTACTGATAACATGGCTGATCATGCACTGATCTCGTGACTGATCATGCACTGATCACGAGCCTGATCATGGACTTATCACGTGACTCATCATGCACTGATCTCGTGACTGATCATGTACTGATAACATGGCTGATCATGCACTGATCTCGTGACTGATCATGCACTGATCAGGAGCCTGATCATGGACTTATCACGTGACTCATCATGCACTGATCTCCTGACTGATCATGCAATGATAACATGGTTGATCATGCACTGATCTCGTGACTGATCATGCACTGATCACGTGGCTGATCATGCACTTATCACGAAGCTGAGTATACAGTGTTAACGTGACTGTGCATGAACTGATCACATGGCTGATCATGCCCTGATAACCTGGCTGTCATACACTGAACACGTGAATGATCATGCACCCTTCACGTGCCTGATCATGCACTGATCTCGTGGCTGATCATGCACTGATCACGAAGCTGATGATACACTGTTCACGTGACTGTGCATGCACTGATCACGTGGCTGATCATGCACTGATCACTTGGCTGATCATACACTGAGCACGTGGCTGATCTTGTACTAATCTCGTGGCTGGTCATACACTGATCTCATGACTGATCATGCAGTGAACACGTGCCTGATCATGGACTTTTCATTTGACTCATCATGCGCTGATCTCATGACTGATCATGCACTGATCACGTGGCTATCATGCACTGATCACGTGACTGATCATGCCCTGATCACGTGGCTATCATGCACTGATCACGTGGCTGATCATACACTGATCACGTGACTGATCATGCACTGATCACATGCCTGATCAGGCACTGATCACGTGCCTCATCATGCACTGATTATGTGCCTGATCCTGCACTGATCACGTGACTTAGCAATCAGTGATCTCGTGTCTGAATGGTGCTGATCATGTGACTAATCAAGAACTGATCACGTGGCTATAATGCACTGATCACCTGACTGCACATGCTCTGATAATGTGGATGATCATACACTGATCACTTCACTGATCACGCACTGATCAGGTGACTGATCATGCACTGATCACTTGGCTATCATGCACTGATCACGTGGCTAATCATACATTGATCACGTAACTAATCATGCAATGATCACGAAGTTGATCTTACACTGATCACGTGACTGTGCATGCACTGATCACGTGGCAGATCATGCACTGATCCTGTGGCAGATCATGCACTGATCACGTGGTTAATCAGACACTAACCACGTGGCTGATCATGCACAAATCACGTTGCGGATCATGCACTGATCACGTGGCTGATCATACACTGATCACGTCGCTGATCATGAACTGATCACGTGACTTAGCATGCAGTGATCTCGGGTCTGAATGGTGCTGATCATGTGGCTAATCAAGAACTGATCACTTGGCTATAATGCACTGATCACGTGACTGTGCATGCACTGATCATGTGGATGACCATACACTGATCACGTTACTGATCAGGCACTGATTACGTGACTGATCATTCACTGATCACGTGGCTATCATGCACTGATCACGTGTCTATCATGCACTGAACACGTGGCTGATCATACACTGATCACGTGACTGGCCATGCACGAATCACGTGACTGCACATTCACTGATCACGTAATGAAGGCAATGATCACGTGGCTGTCATGCAATGATCACGTGGCTGATCATGCACTGCTCATGTGACTGAGCATGCACTGATCACGTAGATATCATGCATTGATCACTTGTCTATCATGCACTGAACACATGGTTGGTCATACACTGATCACGTGACTGCACATGCACTGATCACGTGGCTGATCATACAGTGATCACGTGGCTGATCATGCACTGATTATGTGGCTTATCATGCACTGATCACGTAGCTATCCTGCACTGATCATATGGCTATCATGCACTGATCCCATGGCTGATCATGCACTGATCTCGAGACTGATCATGCACTGGTCACGTGGCTCTCATGCACTGATCACCTGGCTGATTATACACTGATCACGTGACTGATCATGCACTGATCTCGTGACTGATCATGCACTGATCACATGGTTGATCATGCACTTATCACGAAGCAGATCATACACTGATAACGTGACTAAGCATGCACTGATCACATAGCTGATCATGCACTGATCACGTGGCTGATCATGCACTGATCATGTGGCTGATCATTCACTAATCACGTTGCTTACCATGCACTGATCACGTGGCTATCATGCACTGACCACGTGGCTGATCATACACTGATCACGTGACTGCACATGCACTGATCACGTGGCTATCATGCATTGATCACGTGTCTATCATGCACTGATCACGTGACTGCGCATGAATTGAACACGAACCTGTTCATGCACTGTTTACGTGGCTATAATGCACTGATCACGTGGCTGATTATGCATTGATCACGTGGCTGATTATGCACTGATTGCGTAGCTGTCATGCACTGATCACATGACTGCGCATGCCATGATCACGTGACTGAGCATGCACTGATCACGTTGCGTATCATGCACTGATCACATGACGGCGCATGAACTGATCACGTGGATATTATGCACTGATCAATTGACAGATCATGCACTTATCACGTGACTGAACATGCACTTATCACGTGACTGATCATGCACTGATCACGTGGCCGATCATTCACTGATCACGAAGCTGATCATACACTGATCACGTGACTGTGCATGCACTGATCACATGGCTGATAATGCACTGATCACGTGGCTGATCATGCGCTGATCACGTGGCTAATAATGCACTAATCTCGTAGCTTACAATGCACTGATCAGGTGGCTATGATGCACTGATCACGTGGCTGATCATACACTGATCACGTGACTGAGCAAGCACTGATGACGTGACAGATCATGCACTTATCACGTGGCTATCATGCACTGATCAAGTGTCTATCATGCACTGATCAAGTGACTGCGCATGAATTGAACACGAACCTGTTCATGCACTGTTTACGTGGCTATCATGCACTGATCACGTGGTTGATTATGCATTGATCACGTGACTGATTATGCACTGTTTGCGTAGCTGTCATGCACTGATCACATGACTGGGCATGCCATGATCACGTGACTGATCATGCACTGATCACGTTGCGTATCATGCACTGATCACATGACGGCGCATGAGCTGATCCCGTGGATATTATACAGTGATCAAGTGACAGATCATGCACTAATCACATGACTGATCATGCACTGATCACGTGGCTATCATGCACTGATCAGCTGACTGATCATGCACTGATCAGGTGACTGATCATGCACTGATCACGTGGCTGATCATGCACTGATCACGTGACTTAGCATGCAGTGATCTCGTGTCTGAATGGTGCTGATGAGGTGACTAATCAAGAACTGATCACGTGGATATAATGCACTGATCACGTGACTGCACAGGCACTGATGATGTGGATGATCATACACTGATCACCACACTGATCACGCACTGATCACGTGACAGATCATTCACTGATCACGTGGCTATCATGCACTGATCACATGCCTGATAATGCACTGATCAGGTGACTGATCATGCACTGATCTCGTGACTGATCATGCACTGATCACATGGCTGATCAGGCACTTATCACGAAGCTGATCTTACACTGATCACATGACTGCACATGCACTGATCACGTGACTGCACATGCACTGATCACGTAATTATAGGCAATGATCACGTGGCTATCATGCACTGATCACGTGGCTGATCATGCTCTGCTCATGTGACTGAGCATGCACTGATCCCTTAGCTACCAAGCATTGATCACTTGGCTATCATGCACTGAACACGTAGCTGATCATACACTGATCACGTGACTGCACATGCACTGATCAGGTGGCTGATCATACAGAGATCAAGTGGCTGTTCATGAACTGATTACGTCACTGATCATGCACAGATCACGTAGGTATCAGGCACTGATAACATGGCTATCATGCATTGACCTGTGGCTGATAATGCACTGATCACGTGACTGATCATGCACTAGTCATGTGATTATCATGCACTGATCACGTGGCTGATCATACACTGATGACGTGACTGATCATGCACTGATCACGTGCCTGATCACGCACTGATCACGTGCCTGATCATTCACTGATCACGTGGCTGATCATGCACTGATCACGAAGCTGATCATACAATGATCATGTGATTGTTCATGCACTGATCACTTGGCTGATCATGCACTGATCACGTGGCTATCATACACTGATCATGTGCCTGATCATGCACTCTTCACGTGCCTGATCATGCACTGATCCTGTGGCTGACCATACAATGATCACCTGACTGCACATACACTGATCACGTGACAGATCATGCACGGATCACGTGGCTATCTTGCACTGATCACGTGTCTATCGTGCACCGATCACGTGACTGTGCATGAAATGATCACGTACCTGTTCATGCACTGTTTTCGTGGCTATCATGCACTGATCACGTGTCTATCATGCACTGATCACGTGAGTGCCCAGGCACTGATCACGTGACTATCATGCACTGATCACGTGGCTATCATTCATCGATCACGTGTCTATCATGCATTGAACACGTGGCTAATCATCCACTGATCACGTGACTGATTATGCACTGATTGCGTAGGTGTCATGCACTGATCACATGAGTTGGCATGCCATGATCACGTGGCTAATCATACATTGATCATGTAACTAATCATGCACTGAACACATGGCTATCATGCACTGATCCCAAGGCTGATCATGCACTGATCTCGATACTGATCATGCACTGGTCACCTGGCTACCATGCACTGATCACCTGACTGATCTTACACTGATCACGTGATTGTGCATGCACTGATCACGTGGCTGATCAGGCACTGATCATGTGGCAGATCATGCAATGATCACGAAGCGGATCATACTCTGATCACGTGACTGTGAATGCACTGATCACGTGGCTGATCATGCACTGATCATGTGGCAGATCATGCAATGATCACGTGGTTAATCATACACTAACCACGTGGCTGATCATGCACTGATCACGTGGCTAAACATGTACTGATCACCTGACTGATCATGCACTGATCACGTGGCTATCATGCACTGATCACGTGGCTGATCATACACTGATCACGTCGCTGATCATGAACAGATCACGTGACTTAGCATGCAGTGATATCGTGTCTGATCATGCACTGATCACGTGCTTGATCATGCACTGGTCACGTGACTTAGCCTGCAGTGATCTGGTGTCTGAATGGTGCTGATCATGTGACTAATCAAGAACTGATTACGTGGTTATAATGCACTGATCACGTGACTGCGCATGCACTGATAATGTGGATGATCATACACTGATCACTTCACTGATCACGCACTGATCACGTGACTGATCATTCACTGATCACGTGGCTGTCATGCACTGATCACGGGACTGCACATGCACTGGTCACGTAATTGTAGGCAATGATCACGTGGCTATCATGCACTGATCACGTGGCTGATCATGCAATGCTCATGTGACTGAGCATGCACTGATCATTTAGCTATCATGCATTGATCATTTGGCTATCATGCACTGAAGACGTGGCTGATCATACACTGATCACGTGACTGCACATGCACTGATCACGTGGCTAATCATACAGAGATCAAGTGGCTGATCATGCACTGATTACGTGGCTGATCATGCACAGATCACGTACCTATCATGCACTGATCACATGGCTATACTGCACTGATCCTGTTGCTCATCATGAACTGATCACGTGACTGATCATGCACTAGTCATGTGGTTATCATGCACTGATGACATGGCTGATCATACACTGATCACGTGACTGATCATGCACTGATCACGTGGCTGATCATGCACTGATCACGAAGCTGATAATACAATGATCATGTGACTCTTCATGCACTGATCACCTGGCTGAATATGCACTGATCACGTGGCTGATCATTCACTGATCACCTGGCTATCATACACTGATCTTGTGCCTGATCATGCACTCTTCACGTGCCTGATCATGCACTGATCATGTGGCTGATAATGCACTGATCACGAAGCTGATCATACACTGATCACGTGACTGTGCATGCACTGATCACATGGCTGATCATGCACTGATCAAGTGGCTGATCATGCGCTGATCACGTGGCTAATCATGCACTAATCATGTTGCTTACCATGCACTGATCAGGTGTCTATCACGCACTGGTTCCGTGGTTGATCATACACTGATCACGTAACTGCGCATGGACTGATCACGTGGATATTATGCACTGATCAATTGACAGATCATGCACTTATCACGTGACTGATCATGCACTTATCACGTGACTGATCATGCACTGATCACGTGGCCGATCATTCACTGATCACGAAGCTGATCATACACTGATCACGTGACTGTGCATGCACTGATCACATTGCGTATCATGCACTGATCACATGACGGCGCATGAACTGATCACGTGGATATTATGCACTGATCATTTGACAGATCATGCACTTATCACGTGACTGATCATGCACTTATCACGTGACTGATCATGAACTGATCACTTGGCCGATCATTCACTGATCACGAAGCTGATCATACACTGATCACGTGACTGTGCATGCACTGATCACATGGCTGATCATGCACTGATCACGTGGCTGATCATGCGCTGATCACGTGGCTAATAATGCACTAATCTCGTTGCTTACAATGCACTGATCAGGTGGCTATCATGCACTGATCACGTCGCTGATCATGCACTGATCACGTGGCTGATCATGCACTGATCCCGTGACTGACCATGCACTGATCACGTGCCTGATCATGCACTTATCACGTGACTGATCATCCACTGATCACGTGGCCGATCATGCACTGACCTCGTGGCTGATCATGCACTGATCACGTGACTGCACATGCACTGATCACGTGGCTATCATGCATTGATCACGTGTCTATCATGCACTGATCACGTGAGTGCGCATGAATTGAACACGAACCTGTTCATGCACTGTTTACGTGGCTATAATGCACTGATCACGTGGCTGATTATGCATTGATCACGTGACTGATTATGCACTGATTGCGTAGCTGTCATGCACTGATCACATGACTGCGCATGCCGTGATCACGTGACTGAGCATGCACTGATCACGTTTCGTAACATGCACTGATCACATGATGGCGCATGAACTGATCACGTGGATATTATGCACTGATCAATTGACAGATCATGCACTCATCACGTGACTGATCATGCACTTATCACATGACTGATCATGCACTGATCACGTGGCCGATCATTCACTGATCACGAAGCTGATCATACACTGATCACGTGACTGTGCATGCACTGATCACATGGCTGATCATGCACTGATCACGTGGCTGATCATGCGCTGATCACGTGGCTAATAATGCACTAATCTCGTTGCTTACAGTGCACTGATCAGGTGGCTATCATGCACTGATCACCTGGCTGATCATACACTGATCACATGACTGCGCAAGCACTGATCACGTGACAGATCATGCACTTATCACGTGGCTATCATGCACTGATCACTTGTCTATCATGCACTGATCACGTGACTGGGCATGAATTGAACACGAACCTGTTCATGCACTGTTTACGTGGCTATCATGTACTGATCACGTGGTTGATTATGCATTGAACACGTGACTGATTATGCAATGTTTGCTTAGCTGTCATGCACTGATCACATGACTGGGCATGCCATGATCACGTGACTGATCATGCACTGATCACGTTGCGTATCATGCACTGATCACATGACGGCGCATGAGCTGATCACGTGGATATTATACAGTGATCAAGTGACAGAGCATGCACTAATCACGTGACTGATCATGCACTGATCACGTGGCTATCATGCACTGATCAGCTGACTGATCATGCACTGATCAGGTGACTGATCATGCACTGATCACGTGGCTGATCATGCACTGATCACGTGACTTAGCATGCAGTGATCTCGTGTCTGAATGGTGCTGATGAGGTGACTAATCAAGAACTGATCACGTGGATATAATGCACTGATCACGTGACTGCACAGGCACTGATGATGTGGATGATCATACACTGATCACCACACTGATCATGCACTGATCACGTGACAGATCATTCACTGATCACGTGGCTATCATGCACTGATCACATGCCTGATAATGCACTGATCAGGTGACTGATCATGCACTGATCTCGTGACTGATCATGCACTGATCACATGGCTGATCAGGCACTTATCACGAAGCTGATCTTACACTGATCACATGACTTCACATGCACTGATCACGTGACTGCACATGCACTGATCACGTAATTGTAGGCAATGTTCACGTGGCATTCATGCACTGATCACGTGGCTGATCATGCTCTGCTCATGTGACTGAGCATGCACTGATCCCTTAGCTACCATGCTTTGATCACTTGGCTATCATGCACTGAACACGTAGCTGATCATACACTGATCACGTGACTGCACATGCACTGATCACGTGGCTGATCATACAGAGATCAATTGGCTGATCATGCACTGATTACGTCGCTGATCATGCACAGATCACGTAGGTATCATGCACTGATAACATGGCTATCATGCATTGATCCTGTGGCTGATAATGCACTGATCACGTGACTGATCATGGACTAGTCATGTGGTTGTCATGCACTGATCACGGGGCTGATCATACACTGATGACGTGACTGATCATGCACTGATCACGTGCCTGATCATGCACTGATCACGTGCCTGATCATGCACTGATCACGTGGCTGATCATGCACTGATCACGAAGCTGATCATACAATGATCATGTGATTGTTCATGCACTGATCACTTGGCTGATCATGCACTGATCACGTGGCTATCATACACTGATCACTTGACTGTGCATGCACTGATCACGTGACAGATCATGCACGGATCACGTGGCTAACATGCACTGATCAGTTGGCTCACATGCACTGATCACGTGGCTGATCATACAATGATCACGTGACTGCACATGCACTGATCACGTGACAGATCATGCACGGATCACGTGGCTATCATGCACTGATCACGTGTCTATCGTGCACTGATCACATGACTGCGCATGAACTGATCACGTACCTGTTCATGCACTGTTTTCGTGGCTATCATGCACTGATCACGTGTCTATCATGCACTGATCACTTGAGTGCCCATGCACTGATCACGTGACTATCATGCACTGATCACGTGGCTATCATTCATTGATCACGTGTCTATCATGCATTGAACACGTGGCTGATCCTTCAATGATTCCGTGACTGTGCATGCACTAATCACGTGATTTCACATGCACTGATCACGTAAATGTAGGCAATGATCACGTGGCTATCATGCACTGATCACGTGGCTGATCATGCACTGCTCATGTGACTGTAGATGAACTAATCACGTGGCTGATCATACAGTGATCACGTGACTGTGCTAGCACTAGTCACGTGATTTCACATGCACTGATCACGTCAATGCAGGCAATGATCAGGTGGCTATCATGCACTGAACAAGTGGCTGATCATACACTGATCACGTGACTGCATATGCACTGATCATGTGGCTGATCATACAGTGATCACGTGGCTGATCATGCACTGAATACGTGGCTGATCATACACTGGTCACGTGGCTGATCATTCACTAATCACGTTGCTTACCATGCACTGATCACGTGGCTATCATGCACTGATCACGTGGCTGATCATACACTGATCACGTGACTGCACATGCACTGATCACGTGACAGATCATGCACTGATCACGTTCCTATCATGCATTGATCACGTGTCTATCATGCACTGATCACGTGACTGCGCATGAATTGCACACGAAGCTGTTCATGCACTGTTTACGTGGCTATAATGCACTGATCACGTGGCTGATTATGCATTGATCACGTGACTGATTATGCACTGATTGCGTAGCTGTCATGCACTGATCACATGACTGCGCATGCCATGATCACGTGACTGATCATGCACTGATCACATTGCATATCATGCACTGATCACATGACGGCGCATGAACTGATCACGTGGATATTATGCACTGATCAATTGACAGATCATGCACTTATCACGTGACTGATCATGCACTGATCACGTGGCCGATCATTCACTGATCACGAAGCTGATCATACACTGATCACGTGACTGTGCATGCACTGATCACATGGCTGATCATGCACTGATCACGTGGCTGATCATGCGCTGATCACATGGCTAATAATGCACTAATCTCGTTGCTTACAATGCACTGATCAGGTGGCTATCATGCACTGATCACGTGGCTGATCATGCACTGATCACGTGGCTAATCATGCACTGATCCCGTGACTGACCATGCACTGATCACGTGCCTGATCATGCACTTACCACGTGACTGATCATGCACTGATCACGTGCCTGATCATGCACTGATCACGTGGCTGATCATGCACTGATCACGAAGCTGATAATACACTGGGCACGTGACTGTGAATGCACTGATCACATGGCTGATCATGCACTGCTCCTGTGTCTGATCATTCGCTGATCACGTGGCTGATTATGCACTGATTGCGTAGCTGTCATGCACTGATCACATGAGTTCGCATGCCATGATCACGTGACTGATCATGCACTGATCACTTGGCTGTCATGCACTGATCACGTGGCTAATCATACATTGATCACGTAACTAATCATGCAATGATCACGAAGTTGATCTTACACTGATCATGTGACTGTGCATGCACTGATCACGTGGCTGATCATGCACTGATCATGTGGCAGATCATGCACTGATCACGTGGTTAATCAGACACTAACCACGTGGCTGATCATGCACTAATCACGTTGCGGATCATGCACTGATCACGTGGCTGATCATACACTGATCACGTCGCTGATCATGAAGTGATCACGTGACTTAGCATGCAGTGATCTCGGGTCTGAATGGTGCTGATCATGTGGCTAATCAAGAACTGATCACTTGGCTATAATGCACTGATCACGTGACTGTGCATGCACTGATCATGTGGATGACCATACACTGATCACGTTACTGATCAGGCACTGATTACGTGACTGATCATTCACTGATCACGTGGCTATCATGCACTGATCACGTGTCTATCATGCACTGAACACGTGGCTGATCATACACTGATCACGTGACTGGCCATGCACGAATCACGTGACTGCACATTCACTGATCACGTAATTGAAGGCAATGATAACGTGGCTCTCATGCAATGATCACGTGGCTGATCATGCACTGCTCATGTGACTGAGCATGCACTGATCACGTAGATATCATGCATTGATCACTTGTCTATCATGCACTGAACACATGGTTGGTCATACACTGATCACGTGACTTAGCCTGCAGTGATCTAGTGTCTGAATGGTGCTGATCATGTGACTAATCAAGAACTGATTACGTGGCTATAATGCACTGATCACGTGACTGCTCATGCACTGATAATGTGGATGATCATTCACTTATCACTTCACTGATCACGCACTGATCACGTGACTGATCATTCACTGATCACGTGGCTATCATGCACTGATCACGGGACTGCACATGCACTGTTCACGTAATTGTAGGCAATGATCACGTGGCTATCATGCACTGATCACGTGGCTGATCATGCAATGCTCATGTGACTGAGCATGCACTGATCACTTAGCTATCATGGTTGATCATTTGGCTATCATGCACTGAAGAGGTGGCTGATCATACAATGATCACGTGACTGCACATGCACTGATCACGTGGCTAATCATACAGAGATCAAGTGGCTGATCATGCACTGATTACGTGGCTGATCATGCACAGATCACGTACCTATCATGCACTGATCACATGGCTATAATGCACTGATCCTCTTGCTCATCAAGAACTGATCACGTGACTGATCATGCACTAGTCATGTGGTTATCATGCACTGATGACATGGTTGATCATAAACTGATCACCTGACTGATCATGCACTGATCACGTGGCTGATCATGCACTGATCACGAAGCTGATAATACAATGATCAGGTGACTCTTCATGCACTGATCACCTGGCTGAATATGCACTGATCACGTGGCTGATGATTCACTGATCACCTGGCTATCATACACTGATCTTGTGCCTGATCATGCACTCTTCACGTGCCTGATCATGCACTGATCATGTGGCTGATAATGCACTGATCACGAAGCTGATCATACACTGATCACGTGACTGTGCATGCACTGATCACGTGGATATTATGCACTGATCAATTGACAGATCATGCACTTATCACGTGACTGATCATGCACTTATCACGTGGCTGATCATGCACTGATCACGTGGCTAATCATGCACTAATCATGTTGCTTACCATGCACTGATCAGGTGTCTATCACGCACTGGTTCCATGGTTGATCATACACTGATCACGTAACTGCGCATGGACTGATCACGTGGATATTATGCACTGATCAATTGACAGATCATGCACTTATCACGTGACTGATCATGCACTTATCACGTGACTGATCATGCACTGATCACGTGGCCGATCATTCACTGATCACGAAGCTGATCATACACTGATCACGTGACTCTGCATGCACTGATCACATTGCGTATCATGCACTGATCACATGACGGCGCATGAACTGATCACGTGGATATTATGCACTGATCATTTGACAGATCATGCACTTATCACGTGACTGATCATGCACTTATCACGTGACTGATCATGCACTGATCACGTGGCCGATCATTCACTGATCACGAAGCTGATCATACACTGATCACGTGACTGTGCATGCACTGATCACATGGCTGATCATGCACTGATCACGTGGCTGATCATGCGCTGATCACGTGGCTAATAATGCACTAATCTCGTTGCTTACAATGCACTGATCAGGTGGCTATCATGCACTGATCACGTCGCTGATCATGCACTGATCACGTGGCTGATCATGCACTGATCCCGTGACTGACCATGCACTGATCACGTGCCTGATCATGCACTTATCACGTGACTGATCATGCACTGATCACGTGGCCGATCATGCACTGACCTCGTGGCTGATCATGCACTGATCACGTGACTGCACATGCACTGATCACGTGGCTATCATGCATTGATCACGTGTCTATCATGCACTGATCACGTGAGTGCGCATGAATTGAACACGAACCTGTTCATGCACTGTTTACGTGGCTATAATGCACTGATCACGTGGCTGATTATGCATTGATCACGTGACTGATTATGCACTGATTGCGTAGCTGTCATGCACTGATCACATGACGGCGCATGCCGTGATCACGTGACTGAGCATGCACTGATCACGTTTCGTATCATGCACTGATCACATGATGGCGCATGAACTGATCAAGTGGATATTATGCACTGATCAATTGACAGATCATGCACTCATCACGTGACTGATCATGCACTTATCACGTGACTGATCATGCACTGATCACGTGGCCGATCATTCACTGATCACGAAGCTGATCATACACTGATCACGTGACTGTGCATGCACTGATCACATGGCTGATCATGCACTGATCACGTGGCTGATCATGCGCTGATCACGTGGCTAATAATGCACTAATCTCGTTGCTTACAGTGCACTGATCAGGTGGCTATCATGCACTGATCACCTGGCTGATCATACACTGATCACGTGACTGCGCAAGCACTGATCACGTGACAGATCATGCACTTATCACGTGGCTATCATGCACTGATCACTTGTCTATCATGCACTGATCACGTGACTGGGCATGAATTGAACACGAACCTGTTCATGCACTGTTTACGTGGCTATCATGTACTGATCACGTGGTTGATTATGCATTGAACACGTGACTGATTATGCAATGTTTGCTTAGCTGTCATGCATTGATCACATGACTGGGCATGCCATGATCACGTGACTGATCATGCACTGATCACGTTGCGTATCATGCACTGATCACATGACGGCGCATGAGCTGATCACGTGGATATTATACAGTGATCAAGTGACAGAGCATGCACTAATCACGTGACTGATCATGCACTGATCACGTGGCTATCATGCACTGATCAGCTGACTGATCATGCACTGATCAGGTGACTGATCATGCACTGATCACGTGGCTGATCATGCACTGATCACGTGACTTAGCATGCAGTGATCTCGTGTCTGAATGGTGCTGATGAGGTGACTAATCAAGAACTGATCACGTGGATATAATGCACTGATCACGTGACTGCACAGGCACTGATGATGTGGATGATCATACACTGATCACCACACTGATCATGCACTGATCACGTGACAGATCATTCACTGATCACGTGGCTATCATGCACTGATCACATGCCTGATAATGCACTGATCAGGTGACTGATCATGCACTGATCTCGTGACTGATCATGCACTGATCACATGGCTGATCAGGCACTTATCACGAAGCTGATCTTACACTGATCACATGACTGCACATGCACTGATCACGTGACTGCACATGCACTGATCACGTAATTGTAGGCAATGTTCACGTGGCATTCATGCACTGATCACGTGGCTGATCATGCTCTGCTCATGTGACTGAGCATGCACTGATCCCTTAGCTACCATGCTTTGATCTCTTGGCTATCATGCACTGAACACGTAGCTGATCATACACTGATCACGTGACTGCACATGCACTGATCACGTGGCTGATCATACAGAGATCAATTGGCTGATCATGCACTGATTACGTCGCTGATCATGCACAGATCACGTAGGTATCATGCACTGATAACATGGCTATCATGCATTGATCCTGTGGCTGATAATGCACTGATCACGTGACTGATCATGGACTAGTCATGTGGTTGTCATGCACTGATCACGTGGCTGATCATACACTGATGACGTGACTGATCATGCACTGATCACGTGCCTGATCATGCACTGATCACGTGCCTGATCATGCACTGATCACGTGGCTGATCATGCACTGATCACGAAGCTGATCATACAATGATCATGTGATTGTTCATGCTCTGATCACTTGGCTGATCATGCACTGATCACGTGGCTATCATACACTGATCACTTGACTGTGCATGCACTGATCACGTGACAGATCATGCACGGATCACGTGGCTATCATGCACTGATCAGTTGGCTCACATGCACTGATCACGTGGCTGATCATACAATGATCACGTGACTGCACATGCACTGATCACGTGACAGATCATGCACGGATCACGTGGCTATCATGCACTGATCACGTGTCTATCGTGCACTGATCACATGACTGCGCATGAACTGATCACGTACCTGTTCATGCACTGTTTTCGTGGCTATCATGCACTGATCACGTGTCTATCATGCACTGATCACGTGAGTGCCCATGCACTGATCACGTGACTATCATGCACTGATCACGTGGCTATCATTCATTGATCACGTGTCTATCATGCATTGAACACGTGGCTGATCCTTCAATGATTACGTGACTGTGCATGCACTAATCACGTGATTTCACATGCACTGATCACGTAAATGTAGGCAATGATCACGTGGCTATATGCACTGATCACGTGGCTGTTCATGCACTGCTCATGTGACTGTAGATGAACTAATCACGTGGCTGATCATACAGTGATCACGTGACTGTGCTAGCACTAGTCACGTGATTTCACATGCACTGATCACGTCAATGCAGGCAATGATCAGGTGGATATCATGCACTGAACAAGTGGCTGATCATACACTGATCACGTGACTGCATATGCACTGATCATGTGGCTGATCATACAGTGATCACGTGGCTGATCATGCACTGAATACGTGGCTGATCATACACTGGTCACGTGGCTGATCATTCACTAATCACGTTGCTTACCATGCACTGATCACGTGGCTATCATGCACTGATCACGTGGCTGATCATACACTGATCACGTGACAGATCATGCACTGATCACGTTCCTATCATGCATTGATCACGTGTCTATCATGCACTGATCACGTGACTGCGCATGAATTGCACACGAAGCTGTTCATGCACTGTTTACGTGGCTATAATGCACTGATCACGTGGCTGATTATGCATTGATCACGTGACTGATTACGCACTGATTGCGTAGCTGTCATGCACTGATCACATGACTGCGCATGCCATGATCACGTGACTGATCATGCACTGATCACATTGCATATCATGCACTGATCACATGACGGCGCATGAACTGATCACGTGGATATTATGCACTGATCAATTGACAGATCATGCACTTATCACGTGACTGATCATGCACTGATCACGTGGCCGATCATTCACTGATCACGAAGCTGATCATACACTGATCACGTGACTGTGCATGCACTGATCACATGGCTGATCATGCACTGATCACGTGGCTGATCATGCGCTGATCACATGGCTAATAATGCACTAATCTCGTTGCTTACAATGCACTGATCAGGTGGCTATCATGCACTGATCACGTGGCTGATCATGCACTGATCACGTGGCTGATCATGCACTGATCCCGTGACTGACCATGCACTGATCACGTGCCTGATCATGCACTTACCACGTGACTGATCATGCACTGATCACGTGGCTGATCATGCACTGATCACGAAGCTGATAATACACTGGGCACGTGACTGTGAATGCACTGATCACATGGCTGATCATGCACTGCTCCTGTGTCTGATCATTCGCTGATCACGTGGCTGATTATGCACTGATTGCGTAGCTGTCATGCACTGATCACATGAGTTCGCATGCCATGATCACGTGACTGATCATGCACTGATCACTTGGCTGTCATGCACTGATCACGTGGCTAATCATACATTGATCACGTAACTAATCATGCAATGATCACGAAGTTGATCTTACACTGATCATGTGACTGTGCATGCACTGATCACGTGGCTGATCATGCACTGATCATGTGGCAGATCATGCACTGATCACGTGGTTAATCATACACTAACCACGTGGCTGATCATGCACTAATCACGTTGCGGATCATGCACTGATCACGTGGCTGATCATACACTGATCACGTCGCTGATCATGAAGTGATCACGTGACTTAGCATGCAGTGATCTCGGGTCTGAATGGTGCTGATCATGTGGCTAATCAAGAACTGATCACTTGGCTATAATGCACTGATCACGTGACTGTGCATGCACTGATCATGTGGATGACCATACACTGATCACGTTACTGATCAGGCACTGATTACGTGACTGATCATTCACTGATCACGTGGCTATCATGCACTGATCACGTGTCTATCATGCACTGAACACGTGGCTGATCATACACTGATCACGTGACTGGCCATGCACGAATCACGTGACTGCACATTCACTGATCACGTAATTGAAGGCAATGATAACGTGGCTCTCATGCAATGATCACGTGGCTGATCATGCACTGCTCATGTGACTGAGCATGCACTGATCACGTAGATATCATGCATTGATCACTTGTCTATCATGCACTGAACACATGGTTGGTCATACACTGATCACGTGACTTAGCCTGCAGTGATCTAGTGTCTGAATGGTGCTGATCATGTGACTAATCAAGAACTGATTACGTGGCTATAATGCACTGATCACGTGACTGCTCATGCACTGATAATGTGGATGATCATTCACTTATCACTTCACTGATCACGCACTGATCACGTGACTGATCATTCACTGATCACGTGGCTATCATGCACTGATCACGGGACTGCACATGCACTGTTCACGTAATTGTAGGCAATGATCACGTGGCTATCATGCACTGATCACGTGGCTGATCATGCAATGCTCATGTGACTGAGCATGCACTGATCACTTAGCTATCATGGTTGATCATTTGGCTATCATGCACTGAAGAGGTGGCTGATCATACAATGATCACGTGACTGCACATGCACTGATCACGTGGCTAATCATACAGAGATCAAGTGGCTGATCATGCACTGATTACGTGGCTGATCATGCACAGATCACGTAGCTATCATGCACTGATCACATGGCTATAATGCACTGATCCTCTTGCTCATCAAGAACTGATCACGTGACTGATCATGCACTAGTCATGTGGTTATCATGCACTGATGACATGGTTGATCATAAACTGATCACCTGACTGATCATGCACTGATCACGTGGCTGATCATGCACTGATCACGAAGCTGATAATACAATGATCATGTGCCTCTTCATGCACTGATCACTTGGCTGAACATGCACTGATCACGTGGCTGATCATGCACTGATAACCTGGCTATCATACACTGATCTTGTGCCTGATCATGCACTCTTCACGTGCCTGATCATGCACTGATCATGTGGCTGATAATGCACTGATCACGAAGCTGATCATACACTGATCACGTGACTGTGCATGCACTGATCACATGGCTGATCATGCACTGATCAAGTGGCTGATCATGCGCTGATCACGTGGCTAATCATGCACTAATCATGTTGCTTACCATGCACTGATCAGGTGTCTATCATGCACTGGTTCCGTGGTTGATCATACACTGATCACCTAACTGCGCATGAACTGATCACGTGGCTATCATGCACTGATCACATGGCTATCATGCACTGATCCTGTTGTTCATCATGAACTGATCACGTGACTTATCATGCACTAGTCATGTGGTTATCATGCACTGATCACCTGGTGATCATACACTGATCACGTGCCTGATCATGCACTGATCACATGCCTGATTATGCACTGATCACGTGGCTGATCATGCACTGATCACGTGGCTATCATACACTGATCATGTGCCTGATCATGCACTCTTCACGTGCCTGATCATGCACTGATCCTGTGGCTGATCATGCCCTGACCAGGAAGCTGATCATACACTGATCACGTGACTGTGCATGTACTGATCACGTGACAGATCATGCACGGATCACGTGGCTATCATGCACTGATCACTTGGCTCACATGCACTGATCACGTGGCTGATCATACAATGATCACGTGACTGCACATGCACTGATCACGTGACAGATCATGCATGGATCACGTGGCTATCATGCACTGATCACGTGTCTATCGTGCACTGATCACGTGACTGCGCTTGAACTGACCACGTACCTGTTCATGCACTGTTTTCGTGGCTATCATGCACTGATCATGTGTCTATCATGCACTGATCACGTGAGTGCCCATGCACTGATCATGTGACTATCATGCACTGATCACGTGGCTGACCATGCACTGATCACGTGGCTATCATGCACTGATCACGCGTCTGATCATACACTGATCACGTGCCTGATCATGCACTGATCACGTGACTTAGCCTGCAGTGATCTAATGTCTGAATGGTGCTGATCATGTGACTAATCAAGAACTGATTACGTGGCTATAATGCACTGATCACGTGACTGGGCATGCACTGATAATGTGGATGATCATACACTGATCACTTCACTGATCACGCACTGATCACGTGACTGATCATTCACTGATCACGTGGCTATCATGCACTGATCACGGGACTACACATGCACTGGTCACGTAATTGTAGGCAATTATCACGTGGCTATCATGCACTGATCACGTGGCTGATCATGCAATGCTCATGTGATTGAGCATGCACTGATCACTTAGCTATCATGCATTGATCATTTGGCTATCATGCAGTGAAGACGTGGCTGATCATACAATGATCACGTGACTGCACATGCACTGATCACGTGGCTAATCATACAGAGATCAAGTGGCTGATCATGCACTGATTACGTGGCTGATCATGCACAGATCACGTAGCTATCATGCACTGATCACATGGCTATAATGCAATGATCCTGTTGCTCATCATGAACTGATCACGTGACTGATCATGCACTAGTCATGTGGTTATCATACACTGATGACATGGCTGATCGTACACTGATCACGTGACTGATCATGCACTGATCACGTGGCTGATCATGCACTGATCACGAAGCTGATAATACAATGATCATGTGACTCTACATGCACTGATCACTTGGCTGAACATGCACTGATCACGTGACTGATCATGCACTAGTCATGTGGTTATCATACACTGATGACATGGCTGATCATACACTGATCACGTGACTGTGCATGCACTGATCACATGGCTGATCATGCACTGATCAAGTGGCTGATCATGCGCTGATCACGTGGCTAATCATGCACTAATCATGTTGCTTACCATGCACTGATCAGGTGTCTATCATGCACTGGTTCCGTGGTTGATCATACACTCATCACGTAACTGCGCATGCACTGATCACGTGGCTGATCATGCGCTGATCACGTGGCTAATAATGCACTAATCTCGTTGCTTACAGTGCACTGATCAGGTGGCTATCATGCACTGATCACCTGGCTGATCATACACTGATCACGTGACTGCGCAAGCACTGATCACGTGACAGATCATGCACTTATCACGTGGCTATCATGCACTGATCACTTGTCTATCATGCACTGATCACGTGACTGGGCATGAATTGAACACGAACCTGTTCATGCACTGTTTACGTGGCTATCATGTACTGATCACGTGGTTGATTATGCATTGAACACGTGACTGATTATGCAATGTTTGCTTAGCTGTCATGCACTGATCACATGACTGGGCATGACATGATCACTTGACTGATCATGCACTGATCACGTTGCGTATCATGCACTGATCACATGACGGCGCATGAGCTGATCACGTGGATATTATACAGTGATCAAGTGACAGAGCATGCACTAATCACGTGACTGATCATGCACTGATCACGTGGCTATCATGCACTGATCAGCTGACTGATCATGCACTGATCAGGTGACTGATCATGCACTGATCACGTGGCTGATCATGCACTGATCACGTGACTTAGCATGCAGTGATCTCGTGTCTGAATGGTGCTGATGAGGTGACTAATCAAGAACTGATCACGTGGATATAATGCACTGATCACGTGACTGCACAGGCACTGATGATGTGGATGATCATACACTGATCACCACACTGATCATGCACTGATCACGTGACTGATCATGCACTTATCACGTGACTGATCATGCACTGATCACGTGGCCGATCATTCACTGATCACGAAGCTGATCATACACTGATCACGTGACTGTGCATGCACTGATCACATGGCTGATCATGCACTGATCACGTGGCTGATCATGCGCTGATCACGTGGCTAATAATGCACTAATCTCGTTGCTTACAATGCACTGATCAGGTGGCTATCATGCACTGATCACGTCGCTGATCATGCACTGATCACGTGGCTGATCATGCACTGATCCCGTGACTGACCATGCACTGATCACGTGCCTGATCATGCACTTATCACGTGACTGATCATGCACTGATCACGTGGCCGATCATGCACTGACCTCGTGGCTGATCATGCACTGATCACGTGACTGCACATGCACTGATCACGTGGCTATCATGCATTGATCACGTGTCTATCATGCACTGATCACGTGAGTGCGCATGAATTGAACACGAACCTGTTCATGCACTGTTTACGTGGCTATAATGCACTGATCACGTGGCTGATTATGCATTGATCACGTGACTGATTATGCACTGATTGCGTAGCTGTCATGCACTGATCACATGACGGCGCATGCCGTGATCACGTGACTGAGCATGCACTGATCACGTTTCGTATCATGCACTGATCACATGATGGCGCATGAACTGATCAAGTGGATATTATGCACTGATCAATTGACAGATCATGCACTCATCACGTGACTGATCATGCACTTATCACGTGACTGATCATGCACTGATCACGTGGCCGATCATTCACTGATCACGAAGCTGATCATACACTGATCACGTGACTGTGCATGCACTGATCACATGGCTGATCATGCACTGATCACGTGGCTGATCATGCGCTGATCACGTGGCTAATAATGCACTAATCTCGTTGCTTACAGTGCACTGATCAGGTGGCTATCATGCACTGATCACCTGGCTGATCATACACTGATCACGTGACTGCGCAAGCACTGATCACGTGACAGATCATGCACTTATCACGTGGCTATCATGCACTGATCACTTGTCTATCATGCACTGATCACGTGACTGGGCATGAATTGAACACGAACCTGTTCATGCACTGTTTACGTGGCTATCATGTACTGATCACGTGGTTGATTATGCATTGAACACGTGACTGATTATGCAATGTTTGCTTAGCTGTCATGCATTGATCACATGACTGGGCATGCCATGATCACGTGACTGATCATGCACTGATCACGTTGCGTATCATGCACTGATCACATGACGGCGCATGAGCTGATCACGTGGATATTATACAGTGATCAAGTGACAGAGCATGCACTAATCACGTGACTGATCATGCACTGATCACGTGGCTATCATGCACTGATCAGCTGACTGATCATGCACTGATCAGGTGACTGATCATGCACTGATCACGTGGCTGATCATGCACTGATCACGTGACTTAGCATGCAGTGATCTCGTGTCTGAATGGTGCTGATGAGGTGACTAATCAAGAACTGATCACGTGGATATAATGCACTGATCACGTGACTGCACAGGCACTGATGATGTGGATGATCATACACTGATCACCACACTGATCATGCACTGATCACGTGACAGATCATTCACTGATCACGTGGCTATCATGCACTGATCACATGCCTGATAATGCACTGATCAGGTGACTGATCATGCACTGATCTCGTGACTGATCATGCACTGATCACATGGCTGATCAGGCACTTATCACGAAGCTGATCTTACACTGATCACATGACTGCACATGCACTGATCACGTGACTGCACATGCACTGATCACGTAATTGTAGGCAATGTTCACGTGGCATTCATGCACTGATCACGTGGCTGATCATGCTCTGCTCATGTGACTGAGCATGCACTGATCCCTTAGCTACCATGCTTTGATCTCTTGGCTATCATGCACTGAACACGTAGCTGATCATACACTGATCACGTGACTGCACATGCACTGATCACGTGGCTGATCATACAGAGATCAATTGGCTGATCATGCACTGATTACGTCGCTGATCATGCACAGATCACGTAGGTATCATGCACTGATAACATGGCTATCATGCATTGATCCTGTGGCTGATAATGCACTGATCACGTGACTGATCATGGACTAGTCATGTGGTTGTCATGCACTGATCACGTGGCTGATCATACACTGATGACGTGACTGATCATGCACTGATCACGTGCCTGATCATGCACTGATCACGTGCCTGATCATGCACTGATCACGTGGCTGATCATGCACTGATCACGAAGCTGATCATACAATGATCATGTGATTGTTCATGCTCTGATCACTTGGCTGATCATGCACTGATCACGTGGCTATCATACACTGATCACTTGACTGTGCATGCACTGATCACGTGACAGATCATGCACGGATCACGTGGCTATCATGCACTGATCAGTTGGCTCACATGCACTGATCACGTGGCTGATCATACAATGATCACGTGACTGCACATGCACTGATCACGTGACAGATCATGCACGGATCACGTGGCTATCATGCACTGATCACGTGTCTATCGTGCACTGATCACATGACTGCGCATGAACTGATCACGTACCTGTTCATGCACTGTTTTCGTGGCTATCATGCACTGATCACGTGTCTATCATGCACTGATCACGTGAGTGCCCATGCACTGATCACGTGACTATCATGCACTGATCACGTGGCTATCATTCATTGATCACGTGTCTATCATGCATTGAACACGTGGCTGATCCTTCAATGATTACGTGACTGTGCATGCACTAATCACGTGATTTCACATGCACTGATCACGTAAATGTAGGCAATGATCACGTGGCTATATGCACTGATCACGTGGCTGTTCATGCACTGCTCATGTGACTGTAGATGAACTAATCACGTGGCTGATCATACAGTGATCACGTGACTGTGCTAGCACTAGTCACGTGATTTCACATGCACTGATCACGTCAATGCAGGCAATGATCAGGTGGATATCATGCACTGAACAAGTGGCTGATCATACACTGATCACGTGACTGCATATGCACTGATCATGTGGCTGATCATACAGTGATCACGTGGCTGATCATGCACTGAATACGTGGCTGATCATACACTGGTCACGTGGCTGATCATTCACTAATCACGTTGCTTACCATGCACTGATCACGTGGCTATCATGCACTGATCACGTGGCTGATCATACACTGATCACGTGACAGATCATGCACTGATCACGTTCCTATCATGCATTGATCACGTGTCTATCATGCACTGATCACGTGACTGCGCATGAATTGCACACGAAGCTGTTCATGCACTGTTTACGTGGCTATAATGCACTGATCACGTGGCTGATTATGCATTGATCACGTGACTGATTACGCACTGATTGCGTAGCTGTCATGCACTGATCACATGACTGCGCATGCCATGATCACGTGACTGATCATGCACTGATCACATTGCATATCATGCACTGATCACATGACGGCGCATGAACTGATCACGTGGATATTATGCACTGATCAATTGACAGATCATGCACTTATCACGTGACTGATCATGCACTGATCACGTGGCCGATCATTCACTGATCACGAAGCTGATCATACACTGATCACGTGACTGTGCATGCACTGATCACATGGCTGATCATGCACTGATCACGTGGCTGATCATGCGCTGATCACATGGCTAATAATGCACTAATCTCGTTGCTTACAATGCACTGATCAGGTGGCTATCATGCACTGATCACGTGGCTGATCATGCACTGATCACGTGGCTGATCATGCACTGATCCCGTGACTGACCATGCACTGATCACGTGCCTGATCATGCACTTACCACGTGACTGATCATGCACTGATCACGTGGCTGATCATGCACTGATCACGAAGCTGATAATACACTGGGCACGTGACTGTGAATGCACTGATCACATGGCTGATCATGCACTGCTCCTGTGTCTGATCATTCGCTGATCACGTGGCTGATTATGCACTGATTGCGTAGCTGTCATGCACTGATCACATGAGTTCGCATGCCATGATCACGTGACTGATCATGCACTGATCACTTGGCTGTCATGCACTGATCACGTGGCTAATCATACATTGATCACGTAACTAATCATGCAATGATCACGAAGTTGATCTTACACTGATCATGTGACTGTGCATGCACTGATCACGTGGCTGATCATGCACTGATCATGTGGCAGATCATGCACTGATCACGTGGTTAATCATACACTAACCACGTGGCTGATCATGCACTAATCACGTTGCGGATCATGCACTGATCACGTGGCTGATCATACACTGATCACGTCGCTGATCATGAAGTGATCACGTGACTTAGCATGCAGTGATCTCGGGTCTGAATGGTGCTGATCATGTGGCTAATCAAGAACTGATCACTTGGCTATAATGCACTGATCACGTGACTGTGCATGCACTGATCATGTGGATGACCATACACTGATCACGTTACTGATCAGGCACTGATTACGTGACTGATCATTCACTGATCACGTGGCTATCATGCACTGATCACGTGTCTATCATGCACTGAACACGTGGCTGATCATACACTGATCACGTGACTGGCCATGCACGAATCACGTGACTGCACATTCACTGATCACGTAATTGAAGGCAATGATAACGTGGCTCTCATGCAATGATCACGTGGCTGATCATGCACTGCTCATGTGACTGAGCATGCACTGATCACGTAGATATCATGCATTGATCACTTGTCTATCATGCACTGAACACATGGTTGGTCATACACTGATCACGTGACTTAGCCTGCAGTGATCTAGTGTCTGAATGGTGCTGATCATGTGACTAATCAAGAACTGATTACGTGGCTATAATGCACTGATCACGTGACTGCTCATGCACTGATAATGTGGATGATCATTCACTTATCACTTCACTGATCACGCACTGATCACGTGACTGATCATTCACTGATCACGTGGCTATCATGCACTGATCACGGGACTGCACATGCACTGTTCACGTAATTGTAGGCAATGATCACGTGGCTATCATGCACTGATCACGTGGCTGATCATGCAATGCTCATGTGACTGAGCATGCACTGATCACTTAGCTATCATGGTTGATCATTTGGCTATCATGCACTGAAGAGGTGGCTGATCATACAATGATCACGTGACTGCACATGCACTGATCACGTGGCTAATCATACAGAGATCAAGTGGCTGATCATGCACTGATTACGTGGCTGATCATGCACAGATCACGTAGCTATCATGCACTGATCACATGGCTATAATGCACTGATCCTCTTGCTCATCAAGAACTGATCACGTGACTGATCATGCACTAGTCATGTGGTTATCATGCACTGATGACATGGTTGATCATAAACTGATCACCTGACTGATCATGCACTGATCACGTGGCTGATCATGCACTGATCACGAAGCTGATAATACAATGATCATGTGCCTCTTCATGCACTGATCACTTGGCTGAACATGCACTGATCACGTGGCTGATCATGCACTGATAACCTGGCTATCATACACTGATCTTGTGCCTGATCATGCACTCTTCACGTGCCTGATCATGCACTGATCATGTGGCTGATAATGCACTGATCACGAAGCTGATCATACACTGATCACGTGACTGTGCATGCACTGATCACATGGCTGATCATGCACTGATCAAGTGGCTGATCATGCGCTGATCACGTGGCTAATCATGCACTAATCATGTTGCTTACCATGCACTGATCAGGTGTCTATCATGCACTGGTTCCGTGGTTGATCATACACTGATCACCTAACTGCGCATGAACTGATCACGTGGCTATCATGCACTGATCACATGGCTATCATGCACTGATCCTGTTGTTCATCATGAACTGATCACGTGACTTATCATGCACTAGTCATGTGGTTATCATGCACTGATCACCTGGTGATCATACACTGATCACGTGCCTGATCATGCACTGATCACATGCCTGATTATGCACTGATCACGTGGCTGATCATGCACTGATCACGTGGCTATCATACACTGATCATGTGCCTGATCATGCACTCTTCACGTGCCTGATCATGCACTGATCCTGTGGCTGATCATGCCCTGACCAGGAAGCTGATCATACACTGATCACGTGACTGTGCATGTACTGATCACGTGACAGATCATGCACGGATCACGTGGCTATCATGCACTGATCACTTGGCTCACATGCACTGATCACGTGGCTGATCATACAATGATCACGTGACTGCACATGCACTGATCACGTGACAGATCATGCATGGATCACGTGGCTATCATGCACTGATCACGTGTCTATCGTGCACTGATCACGTGACTGCGCTTGAACTGACCACGTACCTGTTCATGCACTGTTTTCGTGGCTATCATGCACTGATCATGTGTCTATCATGCACTGATCACGTGAGTGCCCATGCACTGATCATGTGACTATCATGCACTGATCACGTGGCTGACCATGCACTGATCACGTGGCTATCATGCACTGATCACGCGTCTGATCATACACTGATCACGTGCCTGATCATGCACTGATCACGTGACTTAGCCTGCAGTGATCTAATGTCTGAATGGTGCTGATCATGTGACTAATCAAGAACTGATTACGTGGCTATAATGCACTGATCACGTGACTGGGCATGCACTGATAATGTGGATGATCATACACTGATCACTTCACTGATCACGCACTGATCACGTGACTGATCATTCACTGATCACGTGGCTATCATGCACTGATCACGGGACTACACATGCACTGGTCACGTAATTGTAGGCAATTATCACGTGGCTATCATGCACTGATCACGTGGCTGATCATGCAATGCTCATGTGATTGAGCATGCACTGATCACTTAGCTATCATGCATTGATCATTTGGCTATCATGCAGTGAAGACGTGGCTGATCATACAATGATCACGTGACTGCACATGCACTGATCACGTGGCTAATCATACAGAGATCAAGTGGCTGATCATGCACTGATTACGTGGCTGATCATGCACAGATCACGTAGCTATCATGCACTGATCACATGGCTATAATGCAATGATCCTGTTGCTCATCATGAACTGATCACGTGACTGATCATGCACTAGTCATGTGGTTATCATACACTGATGACATGGCTGATCGTACACTGATCACGTGACTGATCATGCACTGATCACGTGGCTGATCATGCACTGATCACGAAGCTGATAATACAATGATCATGTGACTCTACATGCACTGATCACTTGGCTGAACATGCACTGATCACGTGACTGATCATGCACTAGTCATGTGGTTATCATACACTGATGACATGGCTGATCATACACTGATCACGTGACTGTGCATGCACTGATCACATGGCTGATCATGCACTGATCAAGTGGCTGATCATGCGCTGATCACGTGGCTAATCATGCACTAATCATGTTGCTTACCATGCACTGATCAGGTGTCTATCATGCACTGGTTCCGTGGTTGATCATACACTCATCACGTAACTGCGCATGCACTGATCACGTGGCTGATCATGCGCTGATCACGTGGCTAATAATGCACTAATCTCGTTGCTTACAGTGCACTGATCAGGTGGCTATCATGCACTGATCACCTGGCTGATCATACACTGATCACGTGACTGCGCAAGCACTGATCACGTGACAGATCATGCACTTATCACGTGGCTATCATGCACTGATCACTTGTCTATCATGCACTGATCACGTGACTGGGCATGAATTGAACACGAACCTGTTCATGCACTGTTTACGTGGCTATCATGTACTGATCACGTGGTTGATTATGCATTGAACACGTGACTGATTATGCAATGTTTGCTTAGCTGTCATGCACTGATCACATGACTGGGCATGACATGATCACTTGACTGATCATGCACTGATCACGTTGCGTATCATGCACTGATCACATGACGGCGCATGAGCTGATCACGTGGATATTATACAGTGATCAAGTGACAGAGCATGCACTAATCACGTGACTGATCATGCACTGATCACGTGGCTATCATGCACTGATCAGCTGACTGATCATGCACTGATCAGGTGACTGATCATGCACTGATCACGTGGCTGATCATGCACTGATCACGTGACTTAGCATGCAGTGATCTCGTGTCTGAATGGTGCTGATGAGGTGACTAATCAAGAACTGATCACGTGGATATAATGCACTGATCACGTGACTGCACAGGCACTGATGATGTGGATGATCATACACTGATCACCACACTGATCATGCACTGATCACGTGACAGATCATTCACTGATCACGTGGCTATCATGCACTGATCACATGCCTGATAATGCACTGATCAGGTGACTGATCATGCACTGATCTCGTGACTGATCATGCACTGATCACATGGCTGATCAGGCACTTATCACGAAGCTGATCTTACACTGATCACATGACTGCACATGCACTGATCACGTGACTGCACATGCACTGATCACGTAATTGTAGGCAATGTTCACGTGGCATTCAT
The DNA here is from genome assembly GCF_055505025.1 of Bos grunniens. NCBI lineage: Eukaryota > Metazoa > Chordata > Mammalia > Artiodactyla > Bovidae > Bos > Bos grunniens. The sequence continues at coordinate 150,409 of NC_141176.1, read as the reverse complement.
GCACTGATCACGTGGCTGATCATGCTCTGCTCATGTGACTGAGCATGCATTGATCCCTTAGCTACCACGCTTTGATCACTTGGCTATCATGCACTGAACACGTAGCTGATCATACACTGATCACGTGACTGCACATGCACTGATCACGTGGCTGATCATACAGAGATCAATTGGCTGATCATGCACTGATTACGTCGCTGATCATGCACAGATCACGTAGGTATCATGCACTGATAACATGGCTATCATGCATTGATCCTGTGGCTGATAATCAGTCACTGATGACGTGACTGATCATGCACTGATCACGTGCCTGATCTGGCACTGATCACGTGCCTGATCATGCACTGATCACGTGGCTGATCATGCACTGATCACGAAGCTGATCATACAATGATCATGTGATTGTTCATGCACTGATCACTTGGCTGATCATGCACTGATCACGTGGCTATCATACACTGATCACTTGACTGTGCATGCACTGATCACGTGACAGATCATGCACAGATCACGTGGCTATCATGCACTGATCAGTTGGCTCACATGCACTGATCACGTGGCTGATCATACAATGATCACGTGACTGCACATGCACTGATCACGTGAGAGATCATGCACGGATCACGTGGCTATCATGCACTGATCACGTGTCTACCGTGCACTGATCACGTGACTGCGCATGAACTGATCACGTACCTGTTCATGCACTGTTTTCGTGGCTATCATGCACTGATTACGTGTCTATCATGCACTGATCACGTGAGTGCCCATGCACTGATCACGTGACTATCATGCACTGATCACGTGGCTATCATTCATTGATCACGTGTCTATCATGCATTGAACACGTGGCTAATCATTCAATGATTACGTGACTGCGCATGCACTAATCACTTGATTTCACATGCACTGATCACGTAAATGTAGGCAATGATCACGTGGCTATCATGCACTGATCACGTGGCTGATCATGCACTGCTCATGTGACTGTAGATGAACTAATCACGTGGCTGATCATACAGTGATCACGTGACTGTGCATGCACTAGTCACGTGATTTCACATGCACTGATCAGGTCAATGCAGGCAATGATCAGGTGGCTATCATGCACTAAACAAGTGGCTGATCATACACTGATCACGTGACTGCATATGCACTGATCATGTGGCTGACCATACAGTGATCACGTGGCTGATCATGCACTGAATACGTGGCTGATCATACACTGGTCACGTGATTGTGAATGCACTGATCACATGGCTGATCATGCACTGCTCGCGTGGCTGATCATTCGCTGATCACATGACTGATCATCCACTGATCACGTGACTGATTATGCACTGATTGCGTAGGTGTCATGCACTGATCACATGAGTTGGCATGCCATGATCACGTGGCTAATCATACATTGATCACGTAACTAATCATGCACTGAACACATGGCTATCATGCATTGATCCCAAGGCTGATCATGCACTGATCTCGATATTGATCATGCACTGGTCACCTGGCTATCATGCACTGATCACCTGACTGATCTTACACTGATCACGTGACTGTGCATGCACTGATCACGTGGCTGATCAGGCACTGATCATGTGGCAGATCATGCACTGATCACGTGGTTAATCATACACTAACCTCGTGGCTGATCATGCACTAATCACGTTGTGGATCATGCACTGATCACGTGGCTTATCATACACTGATCACGTGGCTGATCATGCACTGATCACGTGGATGATCATGCACTGATCACGTGGCTATCATGCACTGATCACGGGACTGCACATGCACTGGTCACATAATTGTAGGCAATTATCACGTGGTTATCATGAACTGATAACTTGGCTGGTCATGCAATGCTCATGTGACTCAGCATGCACTGATCACTTAGCTATCATGCATTGATCATTTGGCTATCATGCAGTGAAGACGTGGCTGATAATACAATGATCACGTGAATGCACATGCACTGATCACGTGGATAAACATACAGAGATCAAGTGGCTGGTCCTGCACTGATTACGTGGCTGATCATGCACAGATCACGTAGCTATCATGCACTGATCACATGGCTATAATGCACTGATCCTGTTGCTCATCATGAACTGATCACGTGACTGATCATGCACTAGTCATGTGGTTATCATACACTGATGACATGGCTGATCATACACTGATCACGTGACTGATCATGCACTGATCACGTGGCTGATCATGCACTGATCACGAAGGTGATCATACACTGATCACGTGATTGTGCATGCACTGATCACATGGCTGATCATGCACTCATCACGTACCTGTTCATGCACTGTTTACGTGGCTATCATGCACTGATCACGTGGCTGATCATGCATTGATCACATGACTGATTATGCACTGTTTGCGTAGCTGTCATGCACTGATCACATGACTGATCATGCACTGATCACGTTGCGTATCATGCACTGATCACATGACGGTGCATGAACTGATCACGTGGATATTATACACTGATCAAGTGACAGATCATGCATTAATCACGTGACTGATCATGCACTGATCACGTGGCTATCATGCACTGATCACGTGGCTGATCATATGCTGATCACGTGACTGATCATGCACTGATCACGTGGCTGATCATGCACTGATCACGTGACTTATCATGCAGTGATCTAGTGTCTGAATGGTGCTGATCATGTGACTAATCAAGAACTGATCACGTGGCTATAATGCACTGATCACGTTACTGCGCATGCACTGATAATGTGGATGATCATACACTGATCATTTCACTGATCACGCACTGATCACGTGACTGATCATTCACTGGTCACGTGGCTATCATGCACTGATCACGGGACTGCACATGCACTGGTCACGTAATTGTAGGCAATGATCACGTGGCTATCATGAACTGATCACGTGGCCGATCATGCAATGCTCATGTGACTGAGCATGCACTGATCACTTAGCTATCATGCATTGATCATTTGGCTATCATGCACTGAAGACGTGGCTGATCATACACTGATCACGTGACTGCACTTGCACTGATCACGTGGCTAATCATACAGAGATCAAGTGGCTGATCATGCACAGATCACGTAGCTATCATGCACTGATCACATGGCTATCATGCATTGATCCCGTTGCTCATCATGAACTGATCACGTGACTGATCATGCACTAGTCATGTGGTTATCATGCACTGATGACATGGCTGATCATACACTGATCACGTGACTGATCATGCACTGATCACGTGCCTGATCTTGCACTGATCAGGTGACTGATCATGTACTGATCACGTGCCTGATCATGCACTGATCACGTGGCTGATCATGCACTGATCAAGAAGCTGATCATACAATGATCATGTGACTGTTCATGCACTGATCCCTTGGCTGAACATGCACTGATCACGTGGCTGATCATGCACTGATAACCTGGCTCTCATACACTGATCTTGTGCCTGATCATGCACTCTTCACGTGCCTGATCATGCACTGATCATGTGGCTGATAATGCACTGATCACGTGGATGATCATGCACTGATAACCTGGCTATCATACAATGATCTTGTGCCTGATCATGCACTCTTCACGTGCCTGATCATGCACTGATCACGTGGCTGATCATGCACTGATCACGTGGATGATCATGCACTGATAAACTGGCTATCATACACTGATCACGTGACTGATCATGCACTCTTCAAGGGCCTGATCATGCATTGATCACGTGGCTGATCATGCAATGATCACGAAGTGGATCATACACTGATCACGTGACTGTGCATGCACTGATCACGTGGCTGATCATGCACTGATCACGTGGCAGATCATGCAATGATCACGTGGTTAATCATACACTCACCAGGTGGCTGTTCATGCACTAATCACATTGCGTATCATGCAATGATCACGTGGCTGGTCATACACTGATCACGTCGCTGATCATGAACTGATCATGTGACTTAGCATGCAGTGATCTCGTGTCTGAATGGTGCTCATCATGTAACTAACCAAGAACTGATCACGTGTCTATAATGCACTGATCACGTGACTGGGCATGCACTGATCATGTGGATGATCATATACTGATCACGTTACTGATCAGGTACTGATCACGTGACTGATCATTCACTGATCACGTGGCTATCATGCACTGATCACGTGACTGCACATGCACTGTTCACGTAATTGTAGGCAAGGATCACATGCCTATCATGCACTGATCACGTGTCTATCATGCAGTGAACACGTGGCTGATCATACACTGATCACGTGAGTGCCCATGCAAGAAACACGTGACTGCAGATTCACTGATCACGTAATTGAAGGCAATGATAACAAGGCTGTCAGGCACTGATCACGTGGCTGATCATGCACTGATCACTTGGCCGATCATTCACTGATCACGAAGCTGATCATACACTGATCACGTGACTGTGCATGCACTGATCACATGGCTGATCATGCACTGATCACGTGGCTGATCATGCGCTGATCACGTGGCTAATAATGCACTAATCTCGTTGCTTACAATGCTCTGATCAGGTGGCTATCATGCACTGATCACGTGCCTGATCATACACTGATCACGTGACTGATCATGCACTGATCACGTGGCTGATCATGCACTGATCACGAAGGTGATCATACACTGATCACGTGATTGTGCATGCACTGATCACATGGCTGATCATGCACTCATCACGTACCTGTTCATGCACTGTTTACGTGGCTATCATGCACTGATCACGTGGCTGATCATGCATTGATCACATGACTGATTATGCACTGTTTGCGTAGCTGTCATGCACTGATCACATGACTGATCATGCACTGATCACGTTGCGTATCATGCACTGATCACATGACGGTGCATGAACTGATCACGTGGATATTATACACTGATCAAGTGACAGATCATGCATTAATCACGTGACTGATCATGCACTGATCACGTGGCTATCATGCACTGATCACGTGGCTGATCATATGCTGATCACGTGACTGATCATGCACTGATCACGTGGCTGATCATGCACTGATCACGTGACTTATCATGCAGTGATCTAGTGTCTGAATGGTGCTGATCATGTGACTAATCAAGAACTGATCACGTGGCTATAATGCACTGATCACGTTACTGCGCATGCACTGATAATGTGGATGATCATACACTGATCATTTCACTGATCACGCACTGATCACGTGACTGATCATTCACTGGTCACGTGGCTATCATGCACTGATCACGGGACTGCACATGCACTGGTCACGTAATTGTAGGCAATGATCACGTGGCTATCATGAACTGATCACGTGGCTGATCATGCAATGCTCATGTGACTGAGCATGCACTGATCACTTAGCTATCATGCATTGATCATTTGGCTATCATGCACTGAAGACGTGGCTGATCATACACTGATCACGTGACTGCACTTGCACTGATCACGTGGCTAATCATACAGAGATCAAGTGGCTGATCATGCACAGATCACGTAGCTATCATGCACTGATCACATGGCTATCATGCATTGATCCCGTTGCTCATCATGAACTGATCACGTGACTGATCATGCACTAGTCATGTGGTTATCATGCACTGATGACATGGCTGATCATACACTGATCACGTGACTGATCATGCACTGATCACGTGCCTGATCTTGCACTGATCAGGTGACTGATCATGTACTGATCACGTGCCTGATCATGCACTGATCACGTGGCTGATCATGCACTGATCAAGAAGCTGATCATACAATGATCATGTGACTGTTCATGCACTGATCACTTGGCTGAACATGCACTGATCACGTGGCTGACCATGCACTGATAACCTGGCTCTCATACACTGATCTTGTGCCTGATCATGCACTCTTCACATGCCTGATCATGCACTGATCATGTGGCTGATAATGCACTGATCACGTGGATGATCATGCACTGATAACCTGGCTATCATACAATGATCTTGTGCCTGATCATGCACTCTTCACGTGCCTGATCATGCACTGATCACGTGGCTGATCATGCACTGATCACGTGGATGATCATGCACTGATAAACTGGCTATCATACACTGATCACGTGACTGATCATGCACTCTTCAAGGGCCTGATCATGCATTGATCACGTGGCTGATCATGCAATGATCACGAAGTGGATCATACACTGATCACGTGACTGTGCATGCACTGATCACGTGGCTGATCATGCACTGATCACGTGGCAGATCATGCAATGATCACGTGGTTATTCATACACTCACCACGTGGCTGTTCATGCACTAATCACATTGCGTATCATGCAATGATCACGTGGCAGGTCATACACTGATCACGTCGCTGATCATGAACTGATCATGTGACTTAGCATGCAGTGATCTCGTGTCTGAATGGTGCTCATCATGTAACTAACCAAGAACTGATCACGTGTCTATAATGCACTGATCACGTGACTGGGCATGCACTGATCATGTGGATGATCATATACTGATCACGTTACTGATCAGGTACTGATCACGTGACTGATCATTCACTGATCACGTGGCTATCATGCACTGATCACGTGACTGCACATGCACTGTTCACGTAATTGTAGGCAAGGATCACATGCCTATCATGCACTGATCACGTGTCTATCATGCACTGAACACGTGGCTGATCATACACTGATCACGTGAGTGCCCATGCAAGAAACACGTGACTGCAGATTCACTGATCACGTAATTGAAGGCAATGATAACAAGGTTGTCAGGCACTGATCACGTGGCTGATCATGCACTGATCACTTGGCCGATCATTCACTGATCACGAAGCTGATCATACACTGATCACGTGACTGTGCATGCACTGATCACATGGCTGATCATGCACTGATCACGTGGCTGATCATGCGCTGATCACGTGGCTAATAATGCACTAATCTCGTTGCTTACAATGCTCTGATCAGGTGGCTATCATGCACTGATCACGTGGCTGATCATTCACTGATCACGTGACTGCGCAAGCACTGATCACGTGACAGAACATGCACTTATCACGTGGCTATCATGCACTGATCACGTGTCTATCATGCACTGATCACGTGACTGGCATGAATTGAACACGAACCTGTTCATGCACTGTTTACGTGGCTATCATGCACTGATCACGTGGTTGATTATGCATTGATCACGTGACTGATTATGCACTGTTTGCGTAGCTGTCATGCACTGATCACATGACTGGGCATGCCATGATCACGTGACTGATCATGCACTGATCACGTTGCATATCATGCACTGATCACATGACGGCGCATGAGCTGATCACGTGGATATTATACAGCGATCAAGTGACAGATCATGCACTAATCACGTGACTGATCATGCACTGATCACGTGGCTATCATGCACTGATCAGCTGACTGATCATGCACTGATCAGGTGACTGATCATGCACTGATCACGTGGCTGATCATGCACTGATCACGTGACTTAGCATGCAGTGATCTCGTGTCTGAATGGTGCTGATGAGGTGACTAATCAAGAACTGATCACCTGGATATAATGCACTGATCACGTGACTGCACAGGCACTGATGATGTGGATGATCATACACTGATCACCACACTGACCACGCACTGATCACGTGACAGATCATTCACTGATCACGTGGCTATCATGCACTGATCACATGCCTGATAATGCACTGATCAGGTGACTGATCATGCACTGATCTCGTGACTGATCATGCACTGATCACATGGCTGATCAGGCACTTATCACGAAGCTGATCTTACACTGATCACATGACTGCACATGCACTGATCACGTGACTGCACATGCACTGATCACGTAATTGTAGGCAATGATCACGTGGCTATCATGCACTGATCACGTGGCTGATCATGCTCTGCTCATGTGACTGAGCATGCACTGATCCCTTAGCTACCATGCATTGATCACTTGGCTATCATGCACTGAACACGTAGCTGATCATACACTGATCACGTGACTGCACATGCACTGATCACGTGGCTGATCATACAGAGATCAAGTGGCTGATCATGCACTGATTACGTCGCTGATCATGCACAGATCACGTAGGTATCATGCACTGATAACATGGCTATCATGCATTGATCCTGTGGCTGATAATGCACTGATCACGTGATTGATCATGGACTAGTCATGTGGTTATCATGCACTGATCACGTGGCTGATCATACACTGATCACGTGCCTGATCATGCACTGATCACGTGGCTGATCATGCACTGATCACGTGGCTGATCATACACTGATCACGTGCCTGATCATGCACTGATCACGTGGGTGATCATGAACTGATCACGAAGCTGATCATACAATGATCATGTGATTGTTCATGCACTGATCACTTGGCTGATCATGCACTGATCACGTGGCTATCATACACTGATCATGTGCCTGATCATGCACTCTTCACGTGCCTGATCATGCACTGATCCTGTGGCTGATCATGCACTGATCACGAAGCTGATCATGCACTGATCACGAAGCTGATCATACACTGATCACGTGACTGTGCATGCACTGATCACGTGACAGATCATGCACGGATCACGTGGCTATCATGCACTGATCAGTTGGCTCACATGCACTGATCACGTGGCTGATCATACAATGATCACGTGACTGCACATGCACTGATCACGTGACAGATCATGCACGGATCAGGTGGCTATCATGCACTGATCACGTGACTATCATGCACTGATCACGTGGCCCTCAGTCATTGATCACGTTTCTATCATGCATTGAACACGTGGCTGATCATTCAATGATTACTTGACTGTGCATGCACTAATCACGTGATTTCACATGCACTGATCACGTAAATGTAGGCAATGATCACGTGGCTATCATGCACTGATCACGTGGCTGATCATGCACTGCTCATGTGACTGTAGATGAACTAATCACGTGGCTGATCATACAGTGATCACGTGACTGTGCATGCACTAGTCACGTGATTTCACATGCACTGATCACGTCAATGCAGGCAATGATCAGGTGGCTATCATGCACTGAACAAGTGGCTGATCATACACTGATCACGTGACTGCATATACACTGATCATGTGGCTGACCATACAGTGATCACGTGGCTGATCATGCACTGAATATGTGGCTGATCATACACTGGTCATATGATTGTGAATGCACTGATCACATGGCTGATCATGCACTGCTCGCATGGCTGATCATTCGCTGATCACATGACTGATCATCCACTGATCACGTGACTGATTATGCACTGATTGCGTAGGTGTCATGCACTGATCACATGAGTTGGCATGCCATGATCACGTGGCTAATCATACATTGATCACGTAACTAATCATGCACTGAACACATGGCTATCATGCACTGATCCCAAGGCTGATCATGCACTGATCTCGATACTGATCATGCACTGGTCACCTGGCTATCATGCACTGATCACCTGACTGATCTTACACTGATCACGTGACTGTGCATGCACTGATCACGTGGCTGATCAGGCACTGATCATGTGGCAGATCATGCACTGATCACGTGGTTAATCATACACTAACCACGTGGCTGATCATGCACTAATCACGTTGCAGATCATGCACTGATCACGTGGCTTATCATACACTGATCACGTGGCTGATCATGCACTGATCACGTGGATCATCATGCACTGATAACCTGGCTATCATACACTGATCACGTGACTGATCATGCATTGATCACGTGGCTGATCATGCAATGATCACGAAGCGGATCATACACTGATCACGTGACTGTGAATGCACTGATCACGTGGCTGATCATGCACTGATCATGTGGCAGATCATGCAATGATCACGTGGTTAATCATACACTAACCACGTGGCTGATCATGCACTGATCACGTGGCTAATCATGTACTGATCACCTGACTGATCATGCACTGATCAGGTGGCTATCATGCACTGATCACGTGCCTGATCATACACTGATCACGTCGCTGATCATGAACAGATCACGTGACTTAGCATGCAGTGATATCGTGTCTGATCATGCACTGATCACGTGCCTGATCATGCACTGGTCACATGACTTAGCCTGCAGTGATCTAGTGTCTGAATGGTGCTGATCATGTGACTAATCAAGAACTGATTACGTGGCTATAATGCACTGATCACGTGACATGCACTGATAATGTGGATGATCATACACTGATCACTTCACTGATCACGCACTGATCACGTGACTGATCATTCACTGATCAGGTTGCTATCATGCACTGATCACGGGACTGCACATGCAGTGGTCACGTAATTGTAGGCAATTAATACGTGGCTATCATGCACTGATCACGTGGCTGATCATGCAATGCTCATGTGACTGAGCATGCACTGATCACTTAGCTATCATGCATTGGTCATTTGGCTATCATGCAGTGAAAACGTGGCTGATCATACAAAGATCACGTGACTGCACATGCACTGATCACGTGGATAAACATACAGAGATCAAGTGGCTGATCATGCACTGATTACGTGGCTGATCATGCACAGATCACGTAGCTATCATGCACTGATCACATGGCTATAATGCACTGATCCTGTTGCTCATCATGAACTGATCACGTGACTGATCATGCACTAGTCATGTGGTTATCATACACTGATGACATGGCTGATCATACACAGATCACGTGACTGATCATGCACTGATCACGTGGCTGATCATGCACTGATCACGAAGCTGATAATACAATGATCATGTGACTCTTCATGCACTGATCACTTGGCTGAACATGCACTGATCACGTGGCTGATCATGCACTGATACACTGGCTATCATACACTGATCTTGTGCCTGATCATGCACTCTTCACGTGCCTGATCATGCACTGATCCTGTGGCTGATAATGCACTGATCACGAAGCTGGTCATACACTGATCACGTGACTGTGCATGCACTGATCACATGGCTGATCATGCACTGATCAAGTGGCTGATCATGCACTGATCACGTGACTAATCATGCACTAATCATGTTGCTTACCATGCACTGATCAGGTGTCTATCATGCACTGGTTCCGTGGTTGATCATACACTGTTCATCTAACTGCGCATGAACTGATCACGCGGCTATCATGCACTGATCACGTATCTACCATGAACTGATCACGTGACTGCACATGAACTGATCATGTACCTGTTCATGCCCTGTTTTCGTGGCTATCCTGCACTGATCACGTGGCTGATCATGCATTGATCACGTGACTGATTATGCACTGATTGCGAAGCTGTCATGCACTGATCACATGAGTTGGCATGCCCGAATCACGTGACTCATCGTGCCCTGATCAAGTGGCATTCATGCACTGATCACGTGGCTAATCATACATTGATCAGGTAAGTAATCATGCACAGATCCCGAAGCCGATCTTACACTGATCACTTGACTGTGCATGCACTGATCACGTGGCTGATCATGCACTGATCATGTGGCAGATCATGCACTGATCACGTGGTTAATGATACACTAACCACGTGGCTGATCATGCACTAAACATGTTGCAGATCATTCACTGATCACGTGGCTGATCATACACTGATCACGTCGCTGATCATGCACTGAACACGTGGCTGATCATACACTAATCACGAACCAGATCATACACTGATCACGTGGCTGATCATGCACTGATCATGAAGCTGATCATACACTGATCACGTGACTGTGCATGTACTAATCACATGGCTGATCATGCACTGATCACGTGGCTGATCATGCGCTGATCACGTGCCTGATCATGCACTAATCACGTGGCTGATCATGCACTGATCACGAAGCTGATCATACACTGGTCACATGATTGTGAATGCACTGATCACATGGCTGATCATGCACTTCTCGGTGGCTGATCATTCGCTGATCACATGGCTGAACATCCACTGATCACGTGACTGATTATGCACTGATTGCGTAGGTGTCATGCACTGATCACATGAGTTGGCATGCCATGATCACGTAGCTAATCATACATTGATCACGTAACTAATCATGCACTGAACACATGCCTATCATGCACTGATCCCAAGGCTGATCATGCACTGATCTCGATACTGATCAAGCACTGGTCATCTGGCTATCATGCATTGATCACCTGACTGATCTTACACTGATCACGTGACTGTGCATGCACTGATCCCGTGGCTGATCAGGCACTGATCATGTGGCAGATCATGCACTGATCACGTGGTTAATCATACACTAACCACGTGGCTGATCATGCACTAATCACGTTGCGGATCATGCACTGATCAGTGGCTTATCATACACTGATCACGTGGCTGAACATGCACTGATCACTGGGATGATCATGCACTGATAACCTGTCTATCATACACTGATCACGTGACTGATCATGCACTCTTCACGGGCCTGATCATGCATTGATCACGTGGCTGATCATGCAATGATCACGAAGCAGATCATACACTGATCACGTGACTGTGCATGCACTGATCACGTGGCTATCATGCACTGATCACGTGGCTGATAATGCACTCCTCATGTGACTGTAGATGAACTAATCACGTGGCTGATCATACAGTGATCACGTGACTGTGCATGCACTAATCACGTGACTTCACATGCACTGATCACGTCAATGCAGGCAATGATCAGGTGGCTATCATGCACTGAACAAGTGGCTGATCATACACTGATCACCTGACTGCATATGCACTGATCACGTGGCTGATCATACAGTGATCATGTGGCTGATCATGCACTGATTACATGGCTGATCACGCGCTGATCACGGAGCTATCCTGCACTGATCACATGGCTATCCTGCACTTATCCCATGGTTCATCATGCACTGATCTCGTGACTGATCATGCAGTGGTCAGGTGGCTATCAAGCACTGATCACGTGGTTGATCATGTACTTATCTGGATACTGATCATGCCCTGGTCACCTGGCTATCATGCACTGATCACCTGGCTGATCATACACTGATCATTTCGCTGATCATGAACTGATCACATGACTTAGCATGCAGTGATCTCGTTTCTGAATGGTGCTGATCATGTGACTAATCAAGAACTGATCACGTGGCTATAATGCACTGATCACGTGACGGCGCATGCCTTGGCCATGTGGATGATCATACACTGACCACGTTACTGATGAGGCACTGATCACGTGAATGATCATTCACTGATCATGTGGCTATCATGCACTGATCACGTGTCTATCATGCACTGAACACGTGACTGATCATTCACTGATCACGTGATTGCCCATGCACGAATCACGTGACTGCACATTCACTGAACACGTAATTGAAGGCAATGATAACGTGGCTGTCATGCTCTGATCACGTGGCTGACCATGCACTGCTCATGTGAATGAGCATGCACTTATCACGTAGATATCATGCATTGATCACTTGTCTATCAAGCAGTGAACACATGGCTGATCATACACTGATCACCTGACTGATCATGCACTGATCACGTGCCTGATCATGCACTTATCACGTGACTGATCATGCACTGATCACGTGACTGATCACGCACTGATCACGTGGCTGATCATGCACTGATCACGAAGGTGATCATACACTGATCACGTGACTGTGCATGCACTGATCACATGGCTGATCATGCACTCATCACGTACCTGTTCATGCACTGTTTACGTGGCTATCATGCACTAATCACGTGGCTGATCATGCATTGATCACATGACTGATTATGCACTGTTTGCGTAGCTGTCATGCACTGATCACATGACTGATCATGCACTGATTACGTTGCGTATCATGCACTGATCACATGACGGCGCATGAACTGATCACGTGGATATTATACACTGATCAAGTGACAGATCATGCATTAATCACGTGACTGATCATGCACTGATCACGTGGCTATCATGCACTGATCACGTGGCTGATCATACACTGAGCACGTGGCTGATCTTGTACTAATCTCGTGGCTGATCATACACTGATCACATGACTGATCATGCAGTGATCTCATGACTGATCATGCACTGATCACGAGCCTGATCATGGACTTATCACGTGACTCATCATGCACTGATCTCGTGACTGATCATGTACTGATAACATGGCTGATCATGCACTGATCTCGTGACTGATCATGCAATGATAACATGGCTGATCATGCACTGATCTCGTGACTGATCATGCACTGATCACGTGGCTGATCATGCACTTATCACGAAGCTGAGTATACAGTGTTAACGTGACTGTGCATGAACTGATCACATGGCTGATCATGCCCTGATAACCTGGCTGTCATACACTGAACACGTGAATGATCATGCACCCTTCACGTGCCTGATCATGGACTGATCTCGTGGCTGATCATGCACTGATCACGAAGCTGATGATACACTGTTCACGTGACTGTGCATGCACTGATCACGTGGCTGATCATGCACTGATCACTTGGCTGATCATACACTGAGCACGTGGCTGATCTTGTACTAATCTCATGACTGATCATGCAGTGAACACGTGCCTGATCATGGACTTTTCATGTGACTCATCATGCACTGATCTCGTGACTGATCATGCACTGATAACATGGCTGATCATGCACTGATCTCGGGACTGATCAGGCACTGATCACGAAGGTGATCATACACTGATCACGTGACTGAGCATTCACTGATCACATGGCTGATCATGCACTGATCACGTGGCTGATCATACAATGAACACGTGACTGATTATGCACTGATCTCGTGGCTGATCATGCACTGATCACGTGGCTATCATGCACTGATCACGGGGCTGATCATACAATGATCACGTGACTGATTATGCACTGATAGCTTAGCTGTCATGCACTGATCACATGACTGTGCATGCCATGATCACATGACTGATCATGCGCTGATCACGTTGGGTATCATGCACTGATCACATGACTGCGCATGAACTGATCACGTGGATATTATGCACTGATCAAGTGACAGATCATGCATTAATCACGTGACTGATCATGCACTGATCACGTGGCTATCATGCACTGATCACGTGACTGATCATGCACTGATCACGTGGCTATCATGCACTGATCACGTGGCTGATCATACACTGATCATGTGACTGATCATGCACTGATCACATGCCTGATCAGGCACTGATCACGTGCCTTATCATGCACTGATTATGTGCCTGATCCTGCACTGATCACGTGACTTAGCAATCAGTGATCTCGTGTCTGAATGGTGCTGATCATGTGACTAATCAAGAACTGATCACGTGGCTATAATGCACTGATCACCTGACTGCACATGCTCTGATAATGTGGATGATCATACACTGATCACTTCACTGATCATGCACTGATCAGGTGACTGATCATTCACTGATCACGTGGCTATCATGCACTGATCACGTGACTACACATGCACTGATCACGTAATTGTAGGCAATGATCACGTGGCTATCATGCACTGATCATGTGGAGGATCATGCACTGCTCCTGTGACTGAGCATGCACTTATCACTTAGCTATCATGCATTGATCACTTGGCTATCATGCACTGAACCCATGGCTGATCATACACTGATCACGTGACTGCACATGCACTGAGCACGTGGCTTATCATACAGTGATCTCGTGACTGATCATGCACCGATTACGTGGCTGACCATGCACTGATCACGTAGCTATCATGCACTGATCACATGACTATCATGCACTGATCCCATGGCTGATCATGCACTGATCTCGAGACTGATCATGCACTGGACATGTGGTTATCCTGCACTGATCACCTGGCTGCTCATACACTGATCACGTGACTGATCATGCACTGATCACGAGCCTGATCATGGACTTATCACGTGACTCATCATGCACTGATCTCGTGAATGATCATGCAATGATAACATGGCTGATCATGCACTGATCTTGTGACAGATCATGTATTAATCACGTGACTGATCATGCACTGATCACGTGGCTATCATGCACTGATCACGTGACTGATTATGCACTGATCACGTGGCTATCATGCACTGATCACGTGACTGATCATGCACTGTTCACGTGGCTATCATTCCCTGATCACGTGGCTGATCATGCACTGATCACGAGCCTGATCATGGACTTATCACGTGACTCATCATGCACTGATCTCGTGACTGATCATGCAATGATAACATGGCTGATCATGCACTGATCAAGTGACAGATCATGCATTAATCACGTGACTGATCATGCACTGATCACGTGGCTATCATGCACTGATCACGTGACTGATCATGCACTGATCACGTGGCTGTCATGCACTTATCACGTGACTGATCATGCACTGATCACGTGACTGATCACACACTGATCACGTGGCTGATCATGCACTGATCACGAAGGTGATCATACACTGATCACGTGACTGTGCATGCACTGATCACATGGCTGATCATGCACTCATCACGTACCTGTTCATGCACTGTTTACGTGGCTATCATGCACTAATCACGTGGCTGATCATGCATTGATCACATGACTAATTATGCACTGTTTGCGTAGCTGTCATGCACTGATCACATGACTGATCATGCACTGATTACGTTGCGTATCATGCACTGATCACATGACGGCGCATGAACTGATCACGTGGATATTATACACTGATCAAGTGACAGATCATGCATTAATCACGTGACTGATCATGCACTGATCACGTGGCTATCATGCACTGATCACGTGGCTGATCATACACTGAGCACGTGGCTGATCTTGTACTAATCTCGTGGCTGATCATACACTGATCACATGACTGATCATGCAGTGATCTCATGACTGATCATGCACTGATCACGAGCCTGATCATGGACTTATCACGTGACTCATCATGCACTGATCTCGTGACTGATCATGTACTGATAACATGGCTGATCATGCACTGATCTCGTGACTGATCATGCAATGATAACATGGCTGATCATGCACTGATCTCGTGACTGATCATGCACTGATCACGTGGCTGATCATGCACTTATCACGAAGCTGAGTATACAGTGTTAACGTGACTGTGCATGAACTGATCACATGGCTGATCATGCCCTGATAACCTGGCTGTCATACACTGAACACGTGAATGATCATGCACCCTTCACGTGCCTGATCATGGACTGATCTCGTGGCTGATCATGCACTGATCACGAAGCTGATGATACACTGTTCACGTGACTGTGCATGCACTGATCACGTGGCTGATCATGCACTGATCACTTGGCTGATCATACACTGAGCACGTGGCTGATCTTGTACTAATCTCATGACTGATCATGCAGTGAACACGTGCCTGATCATGGACTTTTCATGTGACTCATCATGCACTGATCTCGTGACTGATCATGCACTGATAACATGGCTGATCATGCACTGATCTCGGGACTGATCAGGCACTGATCACGAAGGTGATCATACACTGATCACGTGACTGAGCATTCACTGATCACATGGCTGATCATGCACTGATCACGTGGCTGATCATACAATGAACACGTGACTGATTATGCACTGATCTCGTGGCTGATCATGCACTGATCACGTGGCTATCATGCACTGATCACGGGGCTGATCATACAATGATCACGTGACTGATTATGCACTGATAGCTTAGCTGTCATGCACTGATCACATGACTGTGCATGCCATGATCACATGACTGATCATGCGCTGATCACGTTGGGTATCATGCACTGATCACATGACTGCGCATGAACTGATCACGTGGATATTATGCACTGATCAAGTGACAGATCATGCATTAATCACGTGACTGATCATGCACTGATCACGTGGCTATCATGCACTGATCACGTGACTGATCATGCACTGATCACGTGGCTATCATGCACTGATCACGTGGCTGATCATACACTGATCATGTGACTGATCATGCACTGATCACATGCCTGATCAGGCACTGATCACGTGCCTTATCATGCACTGATTATGTGCCTGATCCTGCACTGATCACGTGACTTAGCAATCAGTGATCTCGTGTCTGAATGGTGCTGATCATGTGACTAATCAAGAACTGATCACGTGGCTATAATGCACTGATCACCTGACTGCACATGCTCTGATAATGTGGATGATCATACACTGATCACTTCACTGATCATGCACTGATCAGGTGACTGATCATTCACTGATCACGTGGCTATCATGCACTGATCACGTGACTACACATGCACTGATCACGTAATTGTAGGCAATGATCACGTGGCTATCATGCACTGATCATGTGGAGGATCATGCACTGCTCCTGTGACTGAGCATGCACTTATCACTTAGCTATCATGCATTGATCACTTGGCTATCATGCACTGAACCCATGGCTGATCATACACTGATCACGTGACTGCACATGCACTGAGCACGTGGCTTATCATACAGTGATCTCGTGACTGATCATGCACCGATTACGTGGCTGACCATGCACTGATCACGTAGCTATCATGCACTGATCACATGACTATCATGCACTGATCCCATGGCTGATCATGCACTGATCTCGAGACTGATCATGCACTGGACATGTGGTTATCCTGCACTGATCACCTGGCTGCTCATACACTGATCACGTGACTGATCATGCACTGATCACGAGCCTGATCATGGACTTATCACGTGACTCATCATGCACTGATCTCGTGAATGATCATGCAATGATAACATGGCTGATCATGCACTGATCTTGTGACAGATCATGTATTAATCACGTGACTGATCATGCACTGATCACGTGGCTATCATGCACTGATCACGTGACTGATTATGCACTGATCACGTGGCTATCATGCACTGATCACGTGACTGATCATGCACTGTTCACGTGGCTATCATTCCCTGATCACGTGGCTGATCATGCACTGATCACGAGCCTGATCATGGACTTATCACGTGACTCATCATGCACTGATCTCGTGACTGATCATGCAATGATAACATGGCTGATCATGCACTGATCAAGTGACAGATCATGCATTAATCACGTGACTGATCATGCACTGATCACGTGGCTATCATGCACTGATCACGTGACTGATCATGCACTGATCACGTGGCTGTCATGCACTGATCACGTGGCTGATCATACACTGATCACGTGACTGATCATGCACTGATCACATGCCTAATCAGGCACTGATCACGTGGCTGATCATGCACTGAATACGAAGCTGATCATACACTGGGCACGTGACTGTGAATGCACTGATCACATGGCTGATCATGCACTGATCAAGTGACAGATCATGCATTAATCACGTGACTGATCATGCACTGACCACGTGGCTATCATGCACTGATCACGTGACTGATCATGCACTGATCACGTGGCTATCATGCACTGATCACGTGCCTGATCATGCACTGATCACGTGGCTGAACATGCACTGATCACGAAGCTGATCATACACTGGGCACGTGACTGTGAATGCACTGATCACATGGCTGATCATGCACTGCTCCCGTGTCTGATCATTCGCTGATCACGTGGCTGATTATGCACTGATTGCGTAGCTGTCATGCACTGATCACATGAGTTCGCATGCCATGATCACGTGACTGATCATGCACTGGTCACGTGGCTCTCATGCACTGATCACGTGGCTATCATGCACTGATCACGTGACTGATCGTGCACTGATCACGTGGCTATCATGCACTGAGCACGTGGCTTATCATACAGTGATCTCGTGACTGATCATGCACCGATTACGTGGCTGACCATGCACTGATCACGTAGCTATCATGCACTGATCCCATGACTATCATGCACTGATCCCATGGCTGATCATGCACTGATCTCGAGACTGATCATGCACGGGACATGTGGTTATCCTGCACTGATCACCTGGCTGCTCATACACTGATCACGTGACTGATCATGCACTGATCACGAGCCTGATCATGGACTTATCACGTGACTCATCATGCACTGATCTCGTGACTGATCATGCAATGATAACATGGCTGATCATGCACTGATCAAGTGACAGATCATGTATTAATCACGTGACTGATCATGCACTGATCACGTGGCTATCATGCACTGATCACGTGACTGATCATGCACTGATTACGTGGCTATCATGCACTGATCACGTGGCTGATCATACACTGATCACGTGACTGATCATGCACTGATCACATGCCTGATCAGGCACTGATCACGTGCCTTATCATGCACTGATTATGTGCCTGATCCTGCACTGATCACGTGACTTAGCATGCAGTGATCTCGTGTCTGAATGGTGCTGATCATGTGACTAATCAAGAACTGATCACGTGGCTATAATGCACTGATCACCTGACTGCACATGCTCTGATAATGTGGATGATCATACACTGATCACTTCACTGATCATGCACTGATCAGGTGACTGATCATTCACTGATCACGTGGCTATCATGCACTGATCACGTGACTACACATGCACTGATCACGTAATTGTAGGCAATGATCACGTGGCTATCATGCACTGATCACGTGGAGGATCATGCACTGCTCCTGTGACTGAGCATGCACTTATCACTTAGCTATCATGCATTGATCACTTGGCTATCATGCACTGAACCCATGGCTGATCATACACTGATCACGTGACTGCACATGCACTGAGCACGTGGCTTATCATACAGTGATCTCGTGACTGATCATGCACCGATTACGTGGCTGACCATGCACTGATCACGTAGCTATCATGCACTGATCACATGACTATCATGCACTGATCCCATGGCTGATCATGCACTGATCTGGAGACTGATCATGCACTGGACATGAGGCTATCCTGCACTGATCACATGGCTGCTCATACACTGATCACGTGACTGATCATGCACTGATCACGAGCCTGATCATGGACTTATCACGTGACTCATCATGCACTGATCTCGTGACTGATCATGCAATGATAACATGGCTGATCATGCACTGATCTCGTGACAGATCATGCATTGATCACGTGACTGATCATGCACTGATCACGTGGCTGATCATACAATGAACACGTGACTGATTATGCACTGATCACGTGGCTATCATGCACTGATCACGTGACTGATCATGCACTGATCACGTGACTGATCATGCACTGATCACATGCCTGATCAGGCACTGATCACGTGCCTGATCATGCACTGATCACGTGCCTGATCATGCACTGATCACATGACGGCGCATGAACTGATCACGTGGATATTATACACTGATCAAGTGACAGATCATGCATTAATCACGTGACTGATCATGCACTGATCACGTGGCTATCATGCACTGGTCACGTGACTTATCATGCACTGTTCACGTGGCTATCATGCACTGATCCCGTGGCTGATCATACACTGATCACATGTCTGATCATGAACTGATCACGTGCCTGATCAGGCACTGATCACTTGGCTGATCATGCACTGATCACCTGGCTGATCATGCACTGATAACCTGGCTATCATACCCTGATCATGTGCCTGATCATGCACTCTTCACGTGCCTGATCATGCACTGATCATGAAGCTGATCATACACTGATCACGTGACTGTGCATGCACTGATCACATGGCTGATCTTGCACTGATCAAGTGGCTGATCATGCGCTGATCACGTGGCTAATCATGCACTAATCACGTTGCTTACCATGCACTGATCAGGTGGCTATCATGCACTGAGCACGAAGCTGATCATACACTGATCACGTGACTGTGCATGCACTGATCACATGGCTGATCATGCACTGATCAATTGGCTGATCATGAGCTGATCACGTGGCTAATCATGCACTAATCACATTGCTTACCATGCACTGATCAGGTGGCTATCATGCTCTGATCACGTGGCTGATCATACTGATCACATGACTGCGCATGCACTGATCACGTGACTGATCATGCACTGATCACGTGGCTATCATTCACTGATCACGTGTCTATCATGCATTGAACACGTGGCTCATTACCGGGAACCAGCCCCGGCTGATCCAGGGTATTCGAAGGAGAGACGGCGTAGGCAAAGATCAGGAAACAGTTGCTTATTTAAATGTTAATTAAGGATATAAAGAGTAATAGAATGAGGATAGCTCAGTGAAGAAATTCAGTGGAGAAAAGAGGCTGAAATTAGGATAGCTCAGTGAGGAAATTCAGTGGAGAAAAGAGGCTGATATAAGGATAGCTCAGTGAGGAAATTCAGTGGAGAAAAGAGGCTGAATAATTCAGCCAGAAGGTAAGAGAAAGAATGACATGGTGAGACCAAGTTTCGGTGAACAAGGCCCGCACTTTATTTTCCAAAGTAGTTTTTGTACCTTAAGTTATGCATAGAGCATAATGGGGGAAGGGGTAGAGTCTTGCAGCAAACCAGGCTTTCTTCCTGCAAACTTATCATATGCAAAAGCTTAGGTGATTTGCATCATCTTCTGGCCCGGAGGCCTGTTAACATTTTAAGACCTTTTCTTCAGAAAACTTATGTTTCTCTAAAGGTGATTGGTCAGGAGCCACCCTCCAAAAGCATTAGATAAAGTTGCATTCCTACAGCGCAAAGGTGCGGTGGGCTATAACAAGAAAAAGAATTAACTCAAGGGTCCCAGGTTACAAACATTAAAGCTACTATTTACACCAATTATATTAATCAATACACTGCCAGGGACACAGCAGGTAAGGGATATGGAGACTTAGCAGCAAACATTGGCCCAACAAGTGAAAATCCCTTCACCAATACAATTTCTAATCAATCTTTTTACTACTCAACAGAATCTGTTTAGACAGTTTAGAACATCTGCCTCTCACAGTTGGGAGGCTCTGAACAATCACATGTGGCCGGAAAAACCTATTCAGGCAGGCTAGAGGATTTCCAAAGGAGTTTGTAGGTTAAACACTGTCACACCCAGGAATGATTAACTGGAGCTGTAAGCTAACTTTTTTCAGAGAGGTAGTGGGGGACAGCCCCCCGTAAAGTCAGAGGTGTAGGTGAAAGCACAAAGCAGAAAGTAGGTAGACTCTGGTTTTGGGGGTAGATTGCTCGAGAATTTCCAGGGAGACTCCTGAGGCTTGATCCCGTCTTTGCGTATGCCAAGGCTCCTTCCTCATGACCGTTGCCAGAGGCGGAGCTCGCTCCCCGCAGCTGATCATAAACTGATTACGTGACTGTGCATGCACTAATCAGATGGCTGCTCATGCACTGATCACGTGGCTGCTCATGCACTGATCACGTGGCTGATCATGCACTGATCCCGTGACTGACCATGCACTGATCACGTGCCTGATCATGCACTTACCACGTGACTGATCATGCACTGATCACGTGCCTGATCATGCACTGATCACGTGGCTGATCATGCACTGCTCCCTTGTCTGATTTTTCGCTGATCACGTGGCTGATTATGCACTGATTGCGTAGCTGTCATGCACTGATCACATGAGTTCGCATGCCATGATCACGTGACTGATCATGCACTGATCACTTGGCTATCATGCACTGATCACGTGGCTAATCATACATTGATCACGTAACTAATCATGCAATGATCACGAAGTTGATCTTACACTGATCACGTGACTGTGCATGCACTGATCACGTGGCTGATCATGCACTGATCCTGTGGCAGATCATGCACTGATCACGTGGTTAATCAGACACTAACCACGTGGCTGATCATGCACTAATCACGTTGCGGATCATGCACTGATCACCTGGCTGATCATACACTGATCACGTCGCTGATCATGAACTGATCACGTGACTTAGCATGCATTGATCTCGGGTCTGAATGGTGCTGATCATGTGGCTAATCAAGAACTGATCACTTGGCTATAATGCACTGATCACGTGACTGTGCATGCACTGATCATGTGGATGACCATACACTGATCACGTTACTGATCAGGCACTGATTACGTGACTGATCATTTACTGATCACGTGGCTATCATGCACTGAACACGTGGCTGATCATACACTGATCATGTGACTGGCCATGCACGAATCACGTGACTGCACATTCACTGATCACGTAATTGAAGGCAATGATAACGTGGCTGTCATGCAATGATCACGTGGCTGATCATGCACTGCTCATGTGACTGAGCATGCACTGATCACGTAGATATCATGCATTGATCACTTGTCTATCATGCACTGAACACATGGTTGGTCATACACTG
Organism: Bos grunniens; assembly: GCF_055505025.1. Taxonomy (NCBI): domain Eukaryota; kingdom Metazoa; phylum Chordata; class Mammalia; order Artiodactyla; family Bovidae; genus Bos; species Bos grunniens. The sequence continues at coordinate 126,180 of NC_141176.1, read as the reverse complement.
ATCACGTGACTGCACATGCACTGATCACTTGGCTGATCATACAGTGATCACGTGGCTGATCATGCACTGATTATGTGGCTGATCATGCACTGATCACGTAGCTATCATGCACTGATCATATGGCTATCATGCACTGATCCCATGGCTGATCATGCACTGATCTCGAGACTGATCATGCACTGGTCACGTGGCTCTCATGCACTGATCACCTGGCTGATTATACACTGATCACGTGACTGATCATGCACTGATCTCGTGACTGATCATGCACTGATCACATGGCTGATCATGCACTTATCACGAAGCTGATCATACACTGATAACGTGACTGTGCATGCACTGATCACATAGCTGATCATGCACTGATCACGTGGCTGATCATGTACTGATCACGAGGCTGATCATTCACTAATCACGTTGCTTACCATGCACTGATCAGGTGGATATCATGCACTGATCACGTGGCTGATCATACACTGATCACGTGACTGCACATGCACTGATCACGTGTCTATCATGCACTGATCACGTGACTGCGCATGAATTGAACACGAACCTGTTCATGCACTGTTTACGTGGCTATAATGCACTGATCACGTGGCTGATTATGCATTGATCACGTGACTGATTATGCACTGATTGCGAAGCTGTCATGCACTGATCACATGACTGCCCATGCCATGATCACGTGACTGAGCATGCACTGATCACGTTGCGTATCATGCACTGATCACATGACGGCGCATGAACTGATCACGTGCATATTATGCACTGATCAATTGGCAGATCATCCACTTATCACGTGACTGATCATGCACTTATCACGTGACTGAACATGCACTGATCACGTGGCCGATCATTCTCTGATCACGAAGCTGATCATACACTGATCACGTGACTGTGCATGCACTGATCACATGGCTGATCATGCACTGATCACGTGGCTGATCATGCGCTGATCACGTGACTAATAATGCACTAATCTCGTTGCTTACAATGCACTGATCATGTGGCTATCATGCACTGATCACGTGGCTGATCATTCACTGATCACGTGACTGCGCAAGCACTGATCACGTGACAGATCATGCACTTATCACGTGGCTATCATGCACTGATCACGTGTCTATCATGCACTGATCACGTGAGTGGGCATGAACTGAAAACGAACCTGTTCATGCACTGTTTACGTGGCTATCATGCACTGATCACGTGGTTGATTATGCATTGATCACATGACTGATTATGCACTATTTGTGTAGCTGTCATGCACTGATCACATGACTGGGCATGCCTTGATCACGTGACTGATCATGCACTGATCACGTTGCGTATCATGCACTGATCACATGACGGCGCATGAGCTGATCACGTGGATATTATACAGTGATCAAGTGACAGATCATGCACTAATCACATGACTGATCATGCACTGATCACGTGGCTATCATGCACTGATCAGCTGACTGATCATGCACTGATCAGGTGACTGATCATGCACTGATCACGTGGCTGATCATGCACTGATCACGTGACTTAGCATGCAGTGATCTCGTGTCTGAATGGTGCTGATGAGGTGACTAATCAAGAACTGATCACCTGGATATAATGCACTGATCACGTGACTGCACAGGCACTGATGATCTGGATGATCCTACACTGATCACCACACTGATCACGCACTGATCACGTGACAGATCATTCACTGATCACGTGGCTATCATGCACTGATCACATACCTGATAATGCACTGATCAGGTGACTGATCATGCACTGATCTCGTGACTGATCATGCACTGATCACATGGCTGATCAGGCACTTATCACGAAGCTGATCTTACACTGATCACATGACTGCACATGCACTGATCACGTGACTGCACATGCACTGATCAGGTAATTGTAGGCAATGATCACGTGGCTATCATGCACTGATCACGTGGCTGATCATGCTCTGCTCATGTGACTGAGCATGCACTGATCCCTTAGCTACCATGCACTGATCACTTGGCTATCATGCACCGAACACGTAGCTGATCATACACTGATCACGTGACTGCACATGCACTGATCACGTGGCTGATCATACAGAGATCAAGTGGCTGATCATGCACTGATTACGTCGCTGAACATGCACAGATCATGTAGGTATGATGCACTGATAACATGGCTATCATGCATTGATCCTGTGGCTGATAATGCACTGATCACGTGACTGATCATGCACTAGTCATGTGGTTATCATGCACTGATCACGTGGCTGATCATACACTGATGACGTGACTGATCATGCACTGATCACGTGCCTGATCATGCACTGATCACGTGGCTGATCATGAACTGATCACGAAGCTGATCATACAATGATCATGTGATTGTTCATGCACTGATCACTTGGCTGATCATGCACTGATCACGTGGCTATCATACACTGATCATGTGCCTGATCATGCACTCTTCACGTGCCTGATCATGCACTGATCCTGTGGCTGATCATGCACTGATCACGAAGCTGATCATACACTGATCACGTGACTGTGCATGCACTGATCACGTGACAGATCATGCACGGATCACGTGGCTATCATGCACTTATCAGTTGGCTCACATGCACTGATCACGTGGCTGATCATACAATGATCACGTGACTGCACATGCACTGATCACGTGACAGATCATGCACGGATCACGTGGCTATCATGCACTGATCACGTGTCTATCGTGCACTGATCACGTGACTGCGAATGAACTGATCAGGTACATGTTCATGCACTGATCACGTGGCTATCATGCACTGATCACGTGTCTATCATGCACTGATCACGTGAGTGCCCATGCACTGATCACGTGACTATCATGCACTGATCACGTGGCTATCATTCATTGATCACGTGTCTATCACGCATTGAACACGTGGCTGATCATTCAATGATTACGTGACTGTGCATGCACTAATCACGTGATTTCACATGCACTGATCACGTAAATGTAGGCAATGATCACGTGGCTATCATGCACTGATCACGTGGCTGATCATGCACTGCTCATGTGACTGTAGATGAACTAATCACGTGGCTGATCATACAGTGATCACGTGACTGTGCATGCACTAGTCACCTGATATCACATGCACTGATCACGTCAATGCAGGCAATGATCAGGTGGCTATCATGCACTGAACAAGTGGCTGATCATACACTGATCACGTGACTGCATATGCACTGATCATGTGGCTGATCATACAGTGATCACGTGGCTGATCATGCACTGAATACGTGGCTGATCATACACTGGTCACGTGGCTGATCATTCACTAATCACGTTGCTTACCATGCACTGATCAGGTGGCTATCATGCACTGATCACGTGGCTGATCATACACTGATCACGTGACTGCACATGCACTGATCTCGTGACAGATCATGCACTGATCACGTGGCTATCATGCATTGATCACGTGTCTATCATGCACTGATCACGTGACTGCGCATGAATTGAACACGAACCTGTTCATGCACTGTTTACGTGGCTATAATGTACTGATCACGTGGCTGATTATGCATTGATCACGTGACTGATTATGCACTGATTGCGTAGCTGTCATGCACTGATCACATGACGGCGCATGAACTGATCACGTGGATATTATGCACTGATCAATTGACAGATCATGCACTTATCACGTGACTGATCATGCACTTATCACGTGACTGATCATGCACTGATCACGTGGCCGATCATTCACTGATCACGGAGCTGATCATACACTGATCACGTTACTGTGCATGCACTGATCACATGGCTGATCATGCACTGATCACGTGGCTGATCATGCGCTGATCACGTGGCTAATAATGCACTAATCTCGTTGCTTACAATGCACTGATCAGGTGGCTATCATGCACTGATCACGTGGCTGATCATGCACTGATCACGTGGCTGATCATGCACTGATCCCGTGACTGACCATGCACTGATCACGTGCCTGATCATGCACTTACCACGTGACTGATCCTGCACTGATCACGTGCCTGATCATGCACTGATCACGTGGCTGATCATGCACTGATCACGAAGCTGATAATACACTGGGCACGTGACTGTGAAAGCACTGATCACATGGCTGATCATGCACTGCTCCCGTGTCTGATCATTCGCTGATCACGTGGCTGATTATGCACTGATTGCGTAGCTGTCATGCACTGATCACATGAGTTCGCATGCCATGATCACGTGACTGATCATGCACAGATCACTTGGCTATCATGCACTGATCACGTGGCTAATCATACATTGATCACGTAACTAATCATGCAATGATCACGAAGTTGATCTTACACTGATCACGTGACTGTGCATGCACTGATCACGTGGCTGATCATGCACTGATCATGTGGCAGATCATGCACTGATCACGTGGTTAATCATACAATAACCACGTGGCTGATCATGAACTAATCACGTTGTGGATCATGCACTGATCACGTGGCTGATCATACACTGATCACGTCGCTGATCATGAACTGATCACGTGACTGTGCATGCACTGATCACATGGCTGATCATGCACTGATCACGTGGCTGATCATGCGCTGATCACGTGGCTAATAATGCACTAATCTCGTTGCTTACAATGCACTGATCAGGTGGCTATCATGCACTGATCAAGAAGCTGATAATACATTGGACACGTGACTGTGAATGCACTGATCACATGGCTGATCATGCACTGCTCCCGTGTCTGATCATTCGCTGATCACGTGGCTGATTATGCACTGATTGCGTAGCTGTCATGCACTGATCACATGAGTTCGCATGCCATGATCACGTGACTGATCATGCACTGATCACTTAGCTATCATGCACTGATCACGTGGCTAATCATACATTGATCACGTAACTAATCATGCAATGATCACGAAGTTGATCTTACACTGATCACGTGACTGTGCATGCACTGATCACATGGCTGATCATGCACTGATCACGTGGCTGATCATACATTGATCACGAAGCTGATCATACAATGATCATGTGATTGTTCATGCACTAATCACTTGGCTGATCATGCACTGATCACGTGGCTATCATACACTGATCATGTGCCTGACCATGCACTCTTCATGTGCCTGATCATGCACTGATCCTGTGGCTGATCATGCACTGATCACGAAGCTGATCATACACTGATCACGTGACTGTGCATGCACTGATCACGTGACAGATCATGCATGGATCACGTGGCTATCATGCACTTATCAGTTGGCTCACATGCACTGATCACGTGGCTGATCATACAATGATCACGTGACTGCACATGCACTGATCACGTGACAGATCATGCACGGATCACGTGGCTATCATGCACTGATCACGTGTCTATCGTGCACTGATCACGTTACTGTGCATGAACTGATCACGTACCTGTTCATGCACTGTTTTCGTGGCTATCATGCACTGATCACGTGTCTATCATGCACTGATCACGTGAGTGCCCATGCACTGATCACGTGACTATCATGCACTGATCACGTGGCTATCATTCATTGATCACGTGTCTATCATGCATTAAACATGTGGCTGATCATTCAATGATTACGTGACTGTGCATGCACTAATCACGTGATTTCATATGCACTGATCACGTAAATGTAGGCAATGATCACGTGGCTATCATGCACTGATCACGTGGCTATCATGCACTGATCACGTGGCTGATCATGCACTGCTCATGTGACTGTAGATGAACTAATCACGTGGCTGATCATACAGTCATCACGTGACTGTGCATGCACTAGTCACGTGATTTCACATGCACTGATCACGTCAATGCAGGCAATGATCAGGTGGCTATCATGCACTGAACAAGTGGCTGATCATACACTGAACACGTGACTGCATATGCACTGATCACGTGGCTGATCATACAGTGATCACGTGGCTGATCATGCACTGAATACGTGGCTGATCATACACTGGTCACGTGATTGTGAATGCACTGATCACATGGCTGATGATGCACTGCTCGCGTGGCTGATCATTCGCTGATCATATGGCTGATCATCCACTGATCACGTGACTGATTATACACTGATTGCGTAGGTGTCATGCACTGATCACATGAGTTGGCATGCCATGATCACGTGGCTAATCATACATTGATCACGTAACTAAACACGCACTGAACACATGGCTATCATGCACTGATCCCAAGGCTGATCATGCACTGATCTCGATACTGATCATGCACTGGTCACCTGGCTATCATGCACTGATCACCTGACTGATCTTACACTGATCACGTGATTGTGCATGCACTGATCACGTGGCTGATCAGGCACTGATCATGTGGCAGATCATGCACTGATCACGTGGTTAATCATACACTAACCACGTGGCTGATCATGCACTAATCACGTTGCGGATAATGCACTGATCACGTGGCTTATCATACACTGATCACGTGGCTGATCATGCACTGATCACGTGGATGATCATGCACTGATAACCTGGCTATCATACACTGATCACGTGACTGATCATGCATTGATCACGTGGCTGATCATGCAATGATCAAGAAGCGGATCATACACTGATCACGTGACTGTGAATGCACTGATCACGTGGCTGATCATGCACTGATCATGTGGCAGATCATGCAATGATCACGTGGTTAATCATACACTAACCACGTGGCTGATCATGCACTGATCACGTGGCTAAACATGTACTGATCACCTGACTGATCATGCACTGATCACGTGGCTATCATGCACTGATCCCGTGGCTGATCATACACTGATCACGTCGCTGATCATGAACACATCACGTGACTTAACATGCAGTGATATCGTGTCTGATCATGCACTGATCACGTGCTTGATCATGCACTGGTCACGTGACTTAGCCTGCAGTGATCTAGTGTCTGAATGGTGCTGATCATGTGACTAATCAAGAACTGATTACGTGGCTATAATGCACTGATCACGTGACTGCGCATGCACTGATAATGTGGATGATCATGCACTGATCACTTCACTGATCATGCACTGATCACGTGACTGATCATTCACTGATCACGTGGCTATCATGCACTTATCACGGGACTGCACATGCACTGGTCACATAATTGTAGGCAATGATCACGTGGCTATCATGCACTGATCACGTGGCTGATCATGCAATGCTCATGTGACTGAGCATGCACTGATCACTTAGCTATCATGCATTGATCATTTGGCTATCATGCACTGAAGACGTGGCTGATCATACAATGATCACGTGACTGCACATGCACTGATCACGTGGCTAATCATACAGAGATCAAGTGGCTGATCATGCACTGATTACGTGGCTGATCATGCACAGATCACGTAGTTATCATGCACTGATCACATGGCTATACTGCACTGATCCTGTTGCTCATCATGAACTGATCACGTGACTGATCATGCACTAGTCATGTGGTTATCATGCACTGATGACATGGCTGATCATACACTGATCACGTGACTGATCATGCACTGATCACGTGGCTGATCATGCACTGATCACGAAGCTGATAATACAATGATCATGTGACTCTTCATGCACTGATCACTTGGCTGAACATGCACTGATCACGTGGCTGATCATGCACTGATAACCTGGCTATCATACACTGATCTTGTGCCTATTCATGCACTCTTCACGTGCCTGATCATGCACTGATCATGTGGCTGATAATGCACTGATCACGAAGCTGATCATACACTGATCACGTGACTGTGCATGCACTGATCACATGGCTGATCATGCACTGATCAAGTGGCTGATCATGCGCTGATCACGTGGCTAATCATGCACTAATCATGTTGCTTACCATGCACTGATCAGGTGTCTATCATGCAGTGTTTCCGAGGTTGATCATACACTGATCACGTAACTGCGCATGAACTGATCACGTGGATATTATGCACTGATCAATTAACAGATCATGCACTTATCACGTGACTGATCATGCACTGATCACGTGGCCCATCATTCACTGATCACGAAGCTGATCATACACTGATCACGTGACTGTGCATGCACTGATCACATTGCGTATCATGCACTGATCACATGACGGCGCATGAACTGATCATGTGGATATTATGCACTGATCAATTGACAGATCATGCACTTATCACGTGACTGATCATGCACTTATCACGTGACTGATCATGCACTGATCACGTGGCCGATCATTCACTGATCACGAAGCTGATCATACACTGATCACGTGACTGTGCATGCGCTGATCACGTGGCTAAAAATGCACTAATCTCGTTGCTTACAATGCACTGATCAGGTGGCTATCCTGCACTGATCAAGAAGCTGATAATACATTGGGCACGTGACTGTGAATGCACTGATCACATGGCTGATCATGCACTGCTCCCGTGTCTGATCATTCGCTGATCACGTGGCTGATTATGCACTGATTGCGTAGCTGTCATGCACTGATCACATGAGTTCGCATGCCATGATCACGTGACTGATCATGCACTGATCACTTAGCTATCATGCACTGATCACGTGGCTAATCATACATTGATCACGTAACTAATCATGCAATGATCACGAAGTTGATCTTACACTGATCACGTGACTGTGCATGCACTGATCACATGGCAGATCATGCACTGATCACGTGGCTGATCATGCGCTGATCACGTGGCTAATAATGCACTAATCTCGTTGCTTACAATGCACTGATCAGGTGGCTATCATGCACTGATCACGTGGCTGATCATGCACTGATCACGTGGCTGATCATGCACTGATCCCGTGACTGACCATGCACTGATCACGTGCCTGATCATGCACTTACCACGTGACTGATCATGCACTGATCACGTGCCTGATCATGCACTGATCACGTGGCTGATCATGCACTGATCACGAAGCTGATAATACACTGGGCACGTGACTGTGAATGCACTGATCTCATGGCTGATCATGCACTGCTCCCGTGTCTGATCATTCGATGATCACGTGGCTGATTATGCACTGATTGCGTAGCTGTCATGCACTGATCACATGAGTTTGCATGCCATGTTCACGTGACTGATCATGCACTGATCACTTGGCTATCATGCACTGATCACGTGGCTAATCATACATTGATCACGTAACTAATCATGCAATGATCACGAAGTTGATCTTACACTGATCACGTGACTGTGCATGCACTGATCACGTGGCTGATCATAAAATGATCACGTGACTGCACATGCACTGATCACGTGACAGATCATGCACGGATCACTTGGCTATCATGCACTGATCACGTGTCTATCGTGCACTGATCACGTGACTGCGCATGAACTGATCACGTACCTGTTCATGCACTGATCACGTGGCTATCATGCACTGATCACGTGGCTATCATGCACTGATCACGTGTCTATCATGCACTGATCACGTGAGTGCCCATGCACTGATCACGTGACTATCATGCACTGATCACGTGGCTATCATTCATTGATCACGTGTCTATCACGCATTGAACACGTGGCTGATCATTCAATGATTACGTGACTGTGCATGCACTAATCACGTGATTTCACATGCACTGATCACGTAAATGTAGGCAATGATCACGTGGCTATCATGCACTGATCACGTGGCTGATCATGCACTGCTCATGTGACTGTAGATGAACTAATCACGTGGCTGATCATACAGTGATCACGTGACTGTGCATGCACTAGTCACCTGATATCACATGCACTGATCACGTCAATGCAGGCAATGATCAGGTGGCTATCATGCACTGAACAAGTGGCTGATCATACACTGATCACGTGACTGCATATGCACTGATCATGTGGCTGATCATACAGTGATCACGTGGCTGATCATGCACTGAATACGTGGCTGATCATACACTGGTCACGTGGCTGATCATTCACTAATCACGTTGCTTACCATGCACTGATCAGGTGGCTATCATGCACTGATCACGTAGCTGATCATACACTGATCACGTGACTGCACATGCACTGATCACGTGACAGATCATGCACTGATCATGTGGCTATCATGCATTGATCGCGTGTCTATCACGCACTGATCACGTGACTGCGCATGAATTGAACACGAACCTGTTCATGCACTGTTAACGTGGCTATAATGCACTGATCACGTGGCTGATTATGCATTGATCACGTGACTGATTATGCACTGATCACATTGCGTATCATGCACTGATCACATGACGGCGCATGAACTGATCACGTGGATATTATGCACTGATCAATTGACAGATCATGCACTTATCACGTGACTGATCATGCACTTATCACGTGACTGATCATGCAATGATCACGTGGCCGATCATTCACTGATCACATGGCTGATCATCCACTGATCACGTGACTGATTATGCAGTGATTGCGTAGGTGTCATGCACTGATCACATGAGTTGGCATGCCATGATCACGTGGCTAATCATACATTGATCACGTAACTAAACATGCACTGAACACATGACTATCATGCACTGATCCCAAGGCTGATCATGCACTGATCTCGATACTGATCATGCACTGGTCACCTGGCTATCATGCACTGATCACCTGACTGATCTTACACTGGTCACGTGATTGTGAATGCACTGATCACATGGCTGATCATGCACTGCTCCCGTGGCTGATCATTCGCTGATCACATGGCTGATCATCCACTGATCACGTGACTGATTATGCACTGATTGCGTAGGTGTCATGCACTGATCACATGAGTTGGCATGCCATGATCACGTGGCTAATCATACATTGATCACGTAACTAAACACGCACTGAACACATGGCTATCATGCACTGATCCCAAGGCTGATCATGCACTGATCTCGATACTGATCATGCACTGGTCACCTGGCTATCATGCACTGATCACCTGACTGATCTTACACTGATCACGTGATTGTGCATGCACTGATCACGTGGCTGATCAGGCACTGATCATGTGGCAGACCATGCACTGATCACGTGGTTAATCATACACTAACCACGTGGCTGATCATGCACTAATCACGTTGCGGATCATGCACTGATCACGTGGCTTATCATACACTGATCACGTGGCTGATCATGCACTGATCTCGTGGATGATCATGCACTGATAACCTGGCTATCATACACTGATCACGTGACTGATCATGCATTGATCACGTGGCTGATCATGCAATGATCAAGAAGCGGATCATACACTGATCACGTGACTGTGAATGCACTGATCACGTGGCTGATCATGCACTGATCATGTGGCAGATCATGCAATGATCACGTGGTTAATCATACACTAACCACGTGGCTGATCATGCACTGATCACGTGGCTAATCATGTACTGATCACCTGACTGATCATGCACTGATCACGTGTCTATCATGCACTGATCACGTGGCTGATCATACACTGTTCACGTCGCTGATCATGAACAGATCACGTGACTTAGCATGCAGTGATATCGTGTCTGATCATGAACTGATCACGTGCTTGATCATGCACTGGTCACCTGACTTAGCCTGCAGTGATCTAGTGTCTGAATGGTGCTGATCATGTGACTAATCAAGAACTGATTACGTGGCTATAATGCACTGATCACGTGACTGCGCAGGCACTGATAATGTGGATGATCATACACTGATCACTTCACTGATCACGCACTGATCACGTGACTGATCATTCACTGATCACGTGGCTATCATGCACTGATCACGGGACTGCACATGCACTGATCACATAATTGTAGGCAATGATCACGTGGCTATCATGCACTGATCACGTGGCTGATCATGCAATGCTCATGTGACTGAGCATGCACTGATCACTTAGCTATCATGCATTGATCATTTGGCTATCATGCACTGAAGACGTGGCTGATCATACACTGATCACGTGACTGCACATGCACTCATCACGTGGCTAATCATACAGAGATCAAGTGGCTGATCATGCACTGATTACGTGGCTGATCATGCACAGATCACGTAGCTATCATGCACTGATCACATGGCTATACTGCACTGATCCTGTTGCTCATCATGAACTGATCACGTGACTGATCATGCACTAGTCATGTGGTTATCATGCACTGATGACATGGCTGATCATACACTGATCACGTGACTGATCATGCACTGATCACGTGGCTGATCATGCACTGATCACGAAGCTGATAATACAATGATCATGTGACACTTCATGCACTGATCACTTGGCTGAACATGCACTGATCACGTGGCTGATCATGCACTGATAACCTGGCTATCATACACTGATCTTGTGCCTGATCATCCACTCTTCACGTGCCTGATCATGCACTGATCATGTGGCTGATAATGCACTGATCACGAAGCTGATCATACACTGATCACGTGACTGTGCATGCACTGATCACATGGCTGATCATGCACTGATCAAGTGGCTGATCTTGCGCTGATCACGTGGCAAATCATGCACTAATCATGTTGCTTGCCATGCACTGATCAGGTGTCTATCATGCACTGGTTCCGAGGTTGATCATACACTGATCACGTAACTGCGCATTAACTGATCACGTGGATATTATGCACTGATCAATTAACAGATCATGCACTTATCACGTGACTGCTCATGCACTTATCACGTGACTGATCATGCACTGATCACGTGGCCGATCATTCACTGATCACGAAGCTGATCATACACTGATCACGTGACTGTGCATGCACTGATCTCATTGCGTATCATGCACTGATCACATGACGGCGCATGAACTGATCATGTGGATATTATGCACTGATCAATTGACAGATCATGCACTTATCACGTGACTGATCATGCACTTATCACGTGACTGATCATGCACTGATCACGTGGCCGATCATTCACTGATCACGAAGCTGATCATACACTGATCACGTGACTGTGCATGCACTGATCACATGGCTGATCATGCACTGATAACGCAGCTGATCATGCGCTGATCACGTGGCTAATAATGCACTAATCTCGTTGCTTACAATGCACTGATCAGGTGGCTATCCTGCACTGATCACGAAGCTGATAATACACTGGGCACGTGACTGTGAATGCACTGATCACATGGCTGATCATGCACTGCTCCCGTGTCTGATCATTCGCTGATCACATGGCTGATTATGCACTGATTGCGTAGCTGTCATGCACTGATCACATGAGTTCGCATGCCATGTTCACGTGACTGATCATGCACTGATCACTTGGCTATCATGCACTGATCACGTGGCTAATCATACATTGATCACGTAACTAATCATGCAATGATCACGAAGTTGATCTTACACTGATCACGTGACTGTGCATGCACTGATCACATGGCTGATCATGCACTGATCACGTGGCTGATCATGCGCTGATCACGTGGCTAATAATGCACTAATCTCGTTGCTTACAATGCACTGATCAGGTGGCTATCATGCACTGATCACGTGGCTGATCATGCACTGATCATGTGGCTGATCATGCACTGATCCCGTGACTGACCATGCACTGATCACGTGCCTGATCATGCACTTACCACGTGACTGATCATGCACTGGTCACGTGCCTGATCATGCACTGATCACGTGGCTGATCATGCACTGATCACGAAGCTGATCATACACCTGGCACGTACTGTGAATGCACTGATCACATGGCTGATCATGCACTGCTCCCTTGTCTGATCATTCGCTGATCACGTGGCTGATTATGCACTGATTGCGTAGCTGTCATGCACTGATCACATGAGTTCGCATGCCATGTTCACGTGACTGATCATGCACTGATCACTTGGCTATCATGCACTGATCACGTGGCTAATCATACATTGATCACATAACTAATCATGCAATGATCACGAAGTTGATCTTACACTGATCACGTGACTGTGCATGCACTGATCACGTGGCTGATCATACAATGATCATGTGACTGCACATGCACTGATCACGTGACAGATCATGCACGGATCACGTGGCTATCATGCACTGATCACGTGTCTATCGTGCACTGATCACGTGACTGCGCATGAACTGATCACGTACCTGTTCATGCACTGATCACGTGGCTGATCATGCATTGATCACGTGGCTGATCATGCAATGATCAAGAAGCGGATCATACACTGATCACGTGACTGTGAATGCACTGATCACGTGGCTGATCATGCACTGATCATGTGGCAGATCATGCAATGATCACGTGGTTAATCATACACTAACCACGTGGCTGATCATGCACTGATCACGTGGCTAATCATGTACTGATCACCTGACTGATCATGCACTGATCACGTGGCTATCATGCACTGATCACGTGGCTGATCATACACTGATCACGTCGCTGATCATGAACAGATCACGTGACTTAGCATGCAGTGATATCGTGTCTGATCATGAACTGATCACGTGCTTGATCATGCACTGGTCACCTGACTTAGCCTGCAGTGATCTAGTGTCTGAATGGTGCTGATCATGTGACTAATCAAGAACTGATTATGTGGCTATAATGCACTGATCACGTGACTGTGCATGCACTGATAATGTGGATGATCATACACTGATCACTTCACTGATCACGCACTGATCACGTGACTGATCATTCACTGATCACGTGGCTATCATGCACTGATCACGGGACTGCACATGCACTGGTCACGTAATTGTAGGCAATGATCACGTGGCTATCATGCACTGATCACGTGGCTGATCATGCAATTCTCATGTGACTGAGCATGCACTGATCACTTAGCTATCATGCATTGATCATTTGGCTATCATGCACTGAAGACGTGGCTGATCATACACTGATCACGTGACTGCACATGCACTGATCACGTGGCTAATCATACAGAGATCAAGTGGCTGATCATGCACTGATTACGTGGCTGATCATGCACAGATCACGTAGCTATCATGCACTGATCACATGGCTATACTGCACTGATCCTGTTGCTCATCATGAACTGATCACGTGACTGATCATGCACTAGTCATGTGGTTATCAGGCACTGATGACATGGCTGATCATACACTGATCACGTGACTGATCATGCACTGATCACGTGGCTGATCATGCACTGATCACGAAGCTGATAATACAATGATCATGTGACTCTTCATGCACTGATCACTTGGCTGAACATGCACTGATCACGTGGCTGATCATGCACTGATAACCTGGCTATCATACACTGATTTGTGCCTGATCATGCACTCTTCACGTGCCTGATCATGCACTGATCATGTGGCTGATAATGCACTGATCACGAAGCTGATCATACACTGATCATGTGACTGTGCATGCACTGATCACATGGCTGATCATGCACAGATCAAGTGGCTGATCATGCGCTGATCACGTGGCTAATCATGCACTAATCATGTTGCTTGCCATGCACTGATCAGGTGTCTATCATGCACTGGTTCCGAGGTTGATCATACACTGATCACGTAACTGCGCATGAACTGATCACGTGGATATTATGCACTGATCAATTAACAGATCATGCACTTATCACGTGACTGATCATGCACTTATCACGTGACTGATCATGCACTGATCACGTGGCCGATCATTCACTGATCACGAAGCTGATCATACACTGATCACGTGACTGTGCATGCACTGATCACATGGCTGATCATGCACTGATCACGTGGCTGATCATGCGCTGATCACGTGGCTAATAATGCACTAACCTCGTTGCTTACAATGCACTGATCAGGTGGCTATCATGCACTGATCACGTGGCTGATCATACACTGATCACGTGACTGCGCAAGCACTGATCACCTGACAGATCATGCACTTATCACGTGGCTATCATGCAGTGATCACGTGTCTATCATGCGCTGATCACGTGACTGCGCATGAATTGAACACGAACCTGTTCATGCACTGTTTACGTGGCTATCATGCACTGATCACGTGGTTGATTATGCATTGATCACGTGACTGATTATGCACTGTTTGCGTAGCTGTCATGCACTGATCACATGCCTGGGCATGCCATGATCACGTGACTGATCACGCACTGATCCCGTTGCGTATCATGCACTGATCACATGACGGCGCATGAGCTGATCACGTGGATATTATACAGTGATCAAGTGACAGATCATGCACTAATCACATGACTGATCATGCACTGATCACGTGGCTATCATGCACTGATCAGCTGACTGATCATGCACTGATCAGGTGACTGATCATGCACTGATCACGTGGCTGATCATGCACTGATCACGTGACTTAGCATGCAGTGATCTCGTGTCTGAATGGTGCTGATGAGGTGACTAATCAAGAACTGATCACGTGGATATAATGCACTGATCACGTGACTGCACAGGCACTGATGATGTGGATGATCATACACTGATCACCACACTGATCACGCACTGATCACGTGACAGATCATTCACTGATCACGTGGCTATCATGCACTGATCACATGCCTGATAATGCACTGATCAGGTGACTGATCATGCACTGATCTCGTGACTGATCATGCACTGATCACATGGCTGATCAGGCACTTATCACAAAGCTGATCTTACACTGATCACATGACTGCACATGCACTGATCACGTGACTGCACATGCACTGATCACGTAATTGTAGGCAATGATCACGTGGCTATCATGCACTGATCACGTGGCTGATCATGCTCTGCTCATGTGACTGAGCATGCACTGATCCCTTAGCTACCATGCATTGATCACTTGGCTATCATGCACTGAACACGTAGCTGATCATACACTGATCACGTGACTGCACATGCACTGATCACGTGGCTGATCATACAGAGATCAAGTGGCTGATCATGCACTGATTACGTCGCTGATCATGCACAGATCACGTAGGTATCATACACTGATAACATGGCTATCATGCATTGATCCTGTGGCTGATAATGCACTGATCACGTGACTGATCATGCACTAGTCATGTGGTTATCATGCACTGATCACGTGGCTGATCATACACTGATGACGTGACTGATCATGCACTGATCACGTGCCTGATCATGCACTGATCACGTGCCTGATCATGCACTGATCACGTGGCTGATCATGCACTGATCACGAAGCTGATCATACACTGATCACGTGACTGTGCATGCACTGATCACGTGACAGATCATGCACGGATCACGTGGCTATCATGCACTGATCAGTTGGCTCACATGCACTGATCACGTGGCTGATCATACAATGATCACGTGACTGCACATGCACTGATCACGTGACAGATCATGCACGGATCACGTGGCTATCATGCACTGATCACGTGTCTATCGTGCACTGATCACGTGACTGCGCATGAACTGATCACGTACCTGTTCATGCACTGTTTTCGTGGCTATCATGCACTGATCACGTGTCTATCATGCACTGATCACGTGAGTGCCCATGCACTGATCACGTGACTATCATGCACTGATCACGTGGCTATCATTCATTGATCACGTGTCTATCATGCATTGAACACGTGGCTGATCCTTCAATGATTACGTGACTGTGCATACACTAATCACGTGATTTCACATGCACTGATCACGTCAATGCAGGCAATGATCACGTGGCTATCATGCACTGATCACGTGGCTGATCATGCACTGCTCATGTGACTGTAGATGATCTAATCACGTGGCTGATCATACAGTGATCACGTGACTGTGCATGCACTATTCACGTGATTTCACATGCACTGATCACGTCAATGCAGGCAATGATCAGGTGGCTATCATGCACTGAACAAGTGGCTGATCATACACTGATCACGTGACTGCATATGCACTGATCATGTGGCTGATCATACAGTGATCATGTGGCTGATCATGCACTGAATACGTGGCTGATCATACACTGGTCACGTGATTGTGAATGCACTGATCACATGGCTGATCATGCACTGCTCGCGTGGCTGATCATTCGCTGATCTCATGGCTGATCATCCACTGATCACGTGACTGATTATACACTGATTGCGTAGGTGTCATGCACTGATCACATGAGTTGGCATGCCATGATCACGTGGCTAATCATACATTGATCACGTAACTAATCATGCACTGAACACATGGCTATCATGCACTGATCCCAAGGCTGATCATGCACTGATCTCGATACTGATCATGCACTGGTCACCTGGCTATCATGCACTGATCACCTGACTGATCTTACACTGATCACGTGATTGTGCATGCACTGATCACGTGGCTGATCAGGCACTGATCATGTGGCAGATCATTCACTGATCACGTGGTTAATCATACACTAACCACGTGGCTGATTATGCACTAATCACGTTGCGGATCATGCACTGATCACGTGGCTTATCATACACTGATCACGTGGCTGATCATGCACTGATCACGTGGATGATCATGCACTGATAACCTGGCTATCATACACTGATCACGTGACTGATCATGCATTGATCACGTGGCTGATCATGCAATGATCACGAAGCGGATCATACACTGATCACGTGACTGTGAATGCACTGATCACGTGGATGATCATGCACTGAGCATGTGGCAGATCACGCAATGATCACGTGGTTAATCATACATTAACCACGTGGCTGAACATGCACTGATCACGTGGCTATCATGCACTTATAACGTGGCTGATCATACACTGATCACATCGCTGATCATGAACAGATCACGTGACTTAGCATGCAGTGATATCGTGTCTGATCATGCACTGATCACGTGCTTGATCATGCACTGGTCACGTGACTTAGCCTGCAGTGATCTAGTGTCTGAATGGTGCTGATCGTGTGACTAATCAAGAACAGATTACGTGGCTATAATGCACTGATCACGTGACTGCGCATGCACTGATAATGAGGATGATCATACACTGATCACTTCACTGGTCACGCACTGATCACGTGACTGATCATTCACTGATCACGTGGTTGTCATGCACTGATCATGGGACTGCACATGCACTGGTCACGTAATTGTAGGCAATGATCACGTGGCTATCATGCACTTATCACGTGGCTGATCATGCACTGCTCATGTGACTGTAGATGAACTAATCACGTGGCTGATCATACAGTGATCACGTGACTGTGCATGCACTAGTCACGTGATTTCACATGCACTGATCACGTCAATGCAGGCAATGATCAGGTGGCTATCATGCACTAAACAAGTGGCTGATCATACACTGTTCACATGACTGCATATGCACTGATCATGTGGCTGATCATACAGTGATCACGTGGCTGATCATGCACTGAATACGTGGCTGATCATACACTGGTCACGTGATTGTGAATGCACTGATCACATGGCTGATCATGCACTGCTCGCGTGGCTGATCATTCGCTGATCACATGGCTGATCATCCACTGATCACGTGACTGATTATGCACTGATTGCGTAGGTGTCATGCACTGATCACATGAGTTGGCATGCCATGATCACGTGGCTAATCATACATTGATCACGTAACTAAACATGCACTGAACACATGGCTATCATGCACTGATCCCAAGGCTGATCATGCACTGATCTCGATACTGATCATGCACTGGTCACCTGGCTATCATGCACTGATCACCTGACTGATCTTACACTGATCACGTGATTGTGCATGCACTGATCACGTGGCTGATCAGGCACTGATCATGTGGCAGATCATGCACTGATCACGTGGTTAATCATACACTAACCACGTGGCTGATCATGCACTAATCACGTTTCGGATCATGCACTGATCACGTGGCTTATCATACACTGATCACGTGGCTGATCATGCACTGATCACGTGGATGATCATGCACTGATAACCTGGCTATCTTACACTGATCACGTGACTGATCATGCATTGATCACGTGGCTGATCATGCAATGATCAAGAAGCGGATCATACACTGATCACGTGACTGTGAATGCACTGATCACGTGGCTGATCATGCACTGATCATGTGGCAGATCATGCAATGATCACGTGGTTAATCATACACTAACCACGTGGCTGATCATGCACTGATCACGTGGCTAATCATGTACTGATCACCTGACTGATCATGCACTGATCACGTGGCTATCATGCACTGATCACGTGGCTGATCATACACTGATCACGTCGCTGATCATGAACAGATCACGTGACTTAGCATGCAGTGATATCGTGTCTGATCATGAACTGATCACGTGCTTGATCATGCACTGGTCACGTGACTTAGCCTGCAGTGATCTAGTGTCTGAATGGTGCTGATCATGTGACTAATCAAGAACTGATTACGTGGCTATAATGCACTGATCACGTGACTGCGCATGCACTGATAATGTGGATGATCATACACTGATCACTTCACTGATCACGCACTGATCACGTGACTGATCATTCACTGATCACGTGGCTATCATGCACTGATCACGGGACTGCACATGCACTGGTCACGTAATTGTAGGCAATGATCACGTGGCTATCATGCACTGATCACGTGGCTGATCATGCAATGCTCATGTGACTGAGCATGCACTGATCACTTAGCTATCATGCATTGATCATTTGGCTATCATGCACTGAAGACGTGGCTGATCATACACTGATCACGTGACTGCACATGCACTGATCACGTGGCTAATCATACAGAGATCAAGTGGCTGATCATGCACTGATTACGTGGCTGATCATGCACAGATCACGTAGCTATCATGCACTGATCACATGGCTATACTGCACTGATCCTGTTGCTCATCATGAACTGATCACGTGACTGATCATGCACTAGTCATGTGGTTATCATGCACTGATGACATGGCTGATCATACACTGATCACGTGACTGATCATGCACTGATCACGTGGCTGATCATGCACTGATCACGAAGCTGATAATACAATGATCATGTGACTCTTCATGCACTGATCACTTGGCTGAACATGCACTGATCACGTGGCTGATCATGCACTGATAACCTGGCTATCATACACTGATCTTGTGCCTGATCATGCACTCTTCACGTGCCTGATCATGCACTGATCATGTGGCTGATAATGCACTGATCACGAAGCTGATCATACACTGATCACGTGACTGTGCATGCACTGATCACATGGCTGATCATGCACTGATCAAGTGGCTGATCATGCGCTGATCACGTGGCTAATCATGCACTAATCATGTTGCTTGCCATGCACTGATCAGGTGTCTATCATGCACTGGTTCCGAGGTTGATCATACACTGATCACGTAACTGCGCATGAACTGATCACGTGGATATTATGCACTGATCAATTAACAGATCATGCACTTATCACGTGACTGATCATGCACTTATCACGTGACTGATCATGCACTGATCACGTGGCCGATCATTCACTGATCACGAAGCTGATCATACACTGATCACGTGACTGTGCATGCACTGATCACATTGCGTATCATGCACTGATCACATGATGGCGCATGAACTGATCATGTGGATATTATGCACTGATCAATTGACAGATCATGCACTTATCACGTGACTGATCATGCACTTATCACGTGACTGATCATGCACTGATCACGTGGCCGATCATTCACTGATCACGAAGCTGATCATACACTGATCACGTGACTGTGCATGCACTGATCACATGGCTGATCATGCACTGATCACGTGGCTGATCATGCGCTGATCACGTGGCTAATAATGCACTAATCTCGTTGCTTACAATGCACTGATCAGGTGGCTATCCTGCACTGATCACGAAGCTGATAATACACTGGACACGTGACTGTGAATGCACTGATCACATGGCTGATCATGCACTGCTCCCGTGTCTGATCATTCGCTGATCACGTGGCTGATTATACACTGATTGCGTAGCTGTCATGCACTGATCACATGAGTTCCCATGCCATGATCACGTGACTGATCATGCACTGATCACTTGGCTATCATGCACTGATCACGTGGCTAATCATACATTGATCACGTAACTAATCATGCAATGATCACGAAGTTGATCTTACACTGATCACGTGACTGTGCATGCACTGATCACATGGCTGATCATGCACTGATCACGTGGCTGATCATGCGCTGATCACGTGGCTAATAATGCACTAATCTCGTTGCTTACAATGCACTGATCAGGTGGCTATCATGCACTGATCACGTGGCTGATCATGCACTGATCACGTGGCTGATCATGCACTGATCCCGTGACTGACCATGCACTGATCACGTGCCTGATCATGCACTTACCACGTGACTGATCATGCACTGATCACGTGCCTGATCATGCACTGATCACGTGGCTGATCATGCACTGATCACAAAGCTGATAATACACTGGGCACGTGACTGTGAATGCACTGATCACATGGCTGATCATGCACTGCTCCCGTGTCGATCATTCGCTGATCACGTGGCTGATTATGCACTGATTGCGTAGCTGTCATGCACTGATCACATGAGTTCGCATGCCATGTTCACATGACTGATCATGCACTGATCACTTGGCTATCATGCACTGATCACGTGGCTAATCATACATTGATCATGTAACTAATCATGCAATGATCACGAAGTTGATCTTACACTGATCACGTGACTGTGCATGCACTGATCACGTGGCTGATCATACAATGATCACGTGACTGCACATGCACTGATCACGTGACAGATCATGCACGGATCACGTGGCTATCATGCACTGATCACGTGTCTATCGTGCACTGATCAAGTGACTGCGCATGAACTGATCACGTACCTGTTCATTCACTGATCACGTGGCTATCATGCACTGATCACGTGTCTATCATGCACTGATCACGTGAGTGCCCATTCACTGATCACGTGACTATCATGCACTGATGACGTGGCTATCATTCATTGATCACGTGTCTATCATGCATTGAACACGTGGCTGATCATTCAATGATTATGTGACTGTGCATGCACTAATCACGTGATTTCACATGCACTGATCACGTAAATGTAGGCAATGATCACGTGGCTATCATGCACTGATCACGTGGCTGATCATGCACTGCTCATGTGACTGTAGATGAACTAATCACGTGGCTGATCATACAGTGATCACGTGACTGTGCATGAACTAGTCACGTGATTTCACATGCACTGATCACGTCAATGCAGGCAATGATCAGGTGGCTATCATGCACTGAACAAGTGGCTGATCATACACTGATCACGTGACTGCATATGCACTGATCATGTGGCTGATCATACAGTGATCACGTGGCTGATCATTCACTGAATACGTGGCTGATCATACACTGGTCACGTGGCTGATCATTCACTAATCACGATGCTTACCATGCACTGATCAGGTGGCTATCATGCACTGATCACGTGGCTGATCATACACTGATCACGTGACTGCACATGCACTGATCACGTGACAGATCATGCACTGATCACGTGGCTATCATGCATTGATCACGTGTCTATCACGCACTGATCACGTGACTGCGCATGAATTGAACACAAACCTGTTCATGCAATGTTTACGTGGCTATAATGCACTGATCACGTGGCTGATTATGCATTGATCACGTGACTGATTATGCATTGATCACATTGCGTATCATGCACTGATCACATGACGGCGCATGAACTGATCACGTGGATATTATGCACTGATCAATTGACAGATCATGCACTTATCACGTGACTGATCATGCACTTATCACGTGACTGATCATGCACTGATCACGTGGCCGATCATTCACTGATCACGAAGCTGATCATACACTGATCACGTGACTGTGCATGCACTGATCACATGACTGTGCATGCCATGATCACGTGACTGATCATGCACTGATCACATTGCGTATCATGCACTGATCACATGACGGCGCATGAACTGATCACGTGGATATTATGCACTGATCAATTGACAGATCATGCACTTATCACGTGACTGATCATGCACTTATCACGTGACTGATCATGCACTGATCACGTGGCCGATCATTCACTGATCACGAAGCTGATCATACACTGATCACGTGACTGTGCATGCACTGATCACATGGCTGATCATGCACTGATCACGTGGCTGATCATGCGCTGATCACGTGGCTAATAATGCACTAATATCGTTGCTTACAATGCACTGATCAGGTGGCTATCATGCACTGATCCCGTGACTGACCATGCACTGATCACGTGCCTGATCATGCACTTACCACGTGACTGATCCTGCACTGATCACGTGCCTGATCATGCACTGATCACGTGGCTGATCATGCACTGATCACGAAGCTGATCATACACTGGGCACGTGACTGTGAAAGCACTGATCACATGGCTGATCATGCACTGCTCCCGTGTCTGATCATTCGCTGATCACGTGGCTGATTATGCACTGATTGCGTAGCTGTCATGCACTGATCACATGAGTTCCCATGCCATGATCACGTGACTGATCATGCACTGATCACTTGGCTATCATGCACTGATCACGTGGCTAATCATACATTGATCACGTAACTAATCATGCAATGATCACGAAGTTGATCTTACACTGATCACGTGACTGTGCATGCACTGATCACGTGGCTGATCATGCACTGATCATGTGGCAGATCATGCACTGATCACGTGGTTAATCATACACTAACCACGTGGCTGATCATGCACTAATCACGTTGCGGATCATGCACTGATCACGTGGCTGATCATACACTGATCACGTCGCTGATCATGAACTGATCACGTGACTTAGCATGCAGTGATCTCGGGTCTGAATGGTGCTGATCATGTGGCTAATCAAGAACTGATCACTTAGCTATAATGCACTGATCACGTGACTGTGCATGCACTGATCATGTGGATGACCATACACTGATCACGTTACTGATCAGGCACTGATTACGTGACTGATCATTCACTGATCACCTGGCTATCATGCACTGATCACGTGTCTATCATGCACTGAACACGTGGCTGATCATACACTGATCACGTGACTGGCCATGCACCAATCACGTGACTGCACATTCACTGATCACGTAATTGAAGGCAATGATAACGTGGCTGTCATGCAATGATCACGTGGCTGATCATGCACTGCTCATGTGACTGAGCATGCACTGATCACGTAGATATCATGCATTGATCACTTGTCTATCATGCACTGAACACATGGTTGGTCATACACTGATCACGTGACTGCACATGCACTGATCACGTGGCTGATCATACAGTGATCACGTGGCTGATCATGCACTGATTATGTGGCTGGTCATGCACTGATCACGTAGCTATCATGCACTGATCATATGGTTATCATGCACTGATCCCATGGCTGATCATGCACTGATCTCGAGACTGATCATGCACTGGTCACGTGGCTATCATGCACTGATCACCTGGCTGATTATACACTGATCACGTGACTGATCATGCACTGATCTCGTGACTGATCATGCACTGATCACATGGCTGATCATGCACTTATCACGAAGCTGATCATACACTGATAACGTGACTGTGCATGCACTGATCACATAGCTGATCATGCACTGATCACGTGGCTGATCATGCACTGATCACGTGGCTGATCATTCACTAATCACGTTGCTTACCATGCACTGATCAGGTGGCTATCATGCACTGATCACATGGCTGATCATACACTGATCACGGGACTGCACATGCACTGATCACGTGGCTATCATGCATTGATCACGTGTCTATCATGCACTGATCACGTGACTGCGCCTGAATTGAACACGAACCTGTTCATGCACTCTTTACGTGGCTATAATGCACTGATCACGTGGCTGATTATGCATTGATCACGTGACTGATTATGCACTGATTGCGTAGCTGTCATACACTGATCACATGACTGCGCATGCCATGATCACGTGACTGAGCATGCACTGATCACGTTGCGTATCATGCACTGATCACATGACGGTGCATGAACTGATCACGTGGATATTATGCACTGATCAATTGACAGATCATGCACTGATCACGTGGCTAATCATACATTGATCACGTAACTAATCATGCAATGATCACGAAGTTGATCTTACACTGATCACGTGACTGTGCATGCACTGATCACGTGGCTGATCATACAATGATCACGTGACTGCACATGCACTGGTCACGTGACAGATCATACACTGATCACGTGACTGTGAATGCACTGATCACGTGGATGATCATGCACTGATCATGTGGCAGATCATGCAATGATCACGTGGTTAATCATACATTAACCACGTGGCTGATCATGCACTGATCACGTGGCTAATCATGTACTGATCACCTGACTGATCATGCACTGATCACGTGGCTATCATGCACTGATCACGTGGCTGATCATACACTGATCACCTCGCTGATCATGAACAGATCACGTGACTTAGCATGCAGTGATATCGTGTCTGATCATGCACTGATCACGTGCTTGATCATGCACTGGTCACGTGATTTAGCCTGCAGTGATCTAGTGTCTGAATGGTGCTGATCGTGTGACTAATCAAGAACTGATTACGTGGCTATAATTCACTGATCACGTGACTGCGCATGCACTGATAATGAGGATGATCATACACTGATCACTTCACTGGTCACCCACTGATCATGTGACTGATCATTCACTGATCACGTGGCTATCATGCACTGATCACGGGACTGTACATGCACTGGTCACGTAATTGTAGGCAATGATCACGTGGCTATCATGCACTGATCACGTGGCTGATCATGCACTGCTCATGTGACTATAGATGAACTAATCACGTGGCTGATCATACAGTGATCACGTGACTGTGCATGCACTAGTCACGTGATTTCACATGCACTGAACACGTCAATGCTGGCAATGATCAGGTGGCTATCATGCACTGAACAAGTGGCTGATCATACACTGATCACATGACTGCAATAGCACTGATCATGTGGCTGATCATACAGTGATCACGTGGCTGATCATGCACTGAATACGTGGCTGATCATACACTGGTCACGTGATTGTGAATGCACTGATCACATGGCTGATCATGCACTGCTCGCGTGGCTGATCATTCGCTGATCACATGGCTGATCATCCACTGATCACGTGACTGATTATACACTGATTGCGTAGGTGTCATGCACTGATCACATGAGTTGGCATGCCATGATCACGTGGCTAATCATACATTGATCACGTAACTAAACACGCACTGAACACATGGCTATCATGCATTGATCCCAAGGCTGATCATGCACTGATCTCGATACTGATCATGCACTGGTCACCTGGCTATCATGCACTGATCACCTGACTGATCTTACACTGATCACGTGATTGTGCATGCACTGATCACGTGGCTGATCAGGCACTGATCATGTGGCAGATCATGCACTGATCACGTGGTTAATCATACACTAACCACGTGGCTGATCATGCACTAATCACGTTTCGGATCATGCACTGATCACGTGGCTTATCATACACTGATCACGTGGCTGATCATGCACTGATCACGTGGATGATCATGCACTGATAACCTGGCTATCATACACTGATCACGTGACTGATCATGCATTGATCACGTGGCTGATCATGCAATGATCAAGAAGCGGATCATACACTGATCACGTGACTGTGAATGCACTGATCACGTAGCTGATCATGCACTGATCATGTGGCAGATCATGCAATGATCACGTGGTTAATCATACACTAACCACGTGGCTGATCATGCACTGATCACGTGGCTAATCATGTACTGATCACCTGACTGATCATGCACTGATCACGTGGCTATCATGCACTGATCACGTGGCTGATCATACACTGATCACGTCGCTGATCATGAACAGATCACGTGACTTAGCATGCAGTGATATCGTGTCTGATCATGAACTGATCACGTGCTTGATCATGCACTGGTCACCTGACTTAGCCTGCAGTGATCTAGTGTCTGAATGGTGCTGATCATGTGACTAATCAAGAACTGATTATGTGGCTATAATGCACTGATCACGTGACTGTGCATGCACTGATAATGTGGATGATCATACACTGATCACTTCACTGATCACGCACTGATCACGTGACTGATCATTCACTGATCACGTGGCTATCATGCACTGATCACGGGACTGCACATGCACTGGTCACGTAATTGTAGGCAATGATCACGTGGCTATCATGCACTGATCACGTGGCTGATCATGCAATTCTCATGTGACTGAGCATGCACTGATCACTTAGCTATCATGCATTGATCATTTGGCTATCATGCACTGAAGACGTGGCTGATCATACACTGATCACGTGACTGCACATGCACTGATCACGTGGCTAATCATACAGAGATCAAGTGGCTGATCATGCACTGATTACGTGGCTGATCATGCACAGATCACGTAGCTATCATGCACTGATCACATGGCTATACTGCACTGATCCTGTTGCTCATCATGAACTGATCACGTGACTGATCATGCACTAGTCATGTGGTTATCAGGCACTGATGACATGGCTGATCATACACTGATCACGTGACTGATCATGCACTGATCACGTGGCTGATCATGCACTGATCACGAAGCTGATAATACAATGATCATGTGACTCTTCATGCACTGATCACTTGGCTGAACATGCACTGATCACGTGGCTGATCATGCACTGATAACCTGGCTATCATACACTGATTTGTGCCTGATCATGCACTCTTCACGTGCCTGATCATGCACTGATCATGTGGCTGATAATGCACTGATCACGAAGCTGATCATACACTGATCATGTGACTGTGCATGCACTGATCACATGGCTGATCATGCACAGATCAAGTGGCTGATCATGCGCTGATCACGTGGCTAATCATGCACTAATCATGTTGCTTGCCATGCACTGATCAGGTGTCTATCATGCACTGGTTCCGAGGTTGATCATACACTGATCACGTAACTGCGCATTAACTGATCACGTGGATATTATGCACTGATCAATTAACAGATCATGCACTTATCACGTGACTGATCATGCACTTATCACGTGACTGATCATGCACTGATCACGTGGCCGATCATTCACTGATCACGAAGCTGATCATACACTGATCACGTGACTGTGCATGCACTGATCACATGGCTGATCATGCACTGATCACGTGGCTGATCATGCGCTGATCACGTGGCTAATAATGCACTAACCTCGTTGCTTACAATGCACTGATCAGGTGGCTATCATGCACTGATCACGTGGCTGATCATACACTGATCACGTGACTGCGCAAGCACTGATCACCTGACAGATCATGCACTTATCACGTGGCTATCATGCAGTGATCACGTGTCTATCATGCACTGATCACGTGACTGCGCATGAATTGAACACGAACCTGTTCATGCACTGTTTACGTGGCTATCATGCACTGATCACGTGGTTGATTATGCATTGATCACGTGACTGATTATGCACTGTTTGCGTAGCTGTCATGCACTGATCACATGCCTGGGCATGCCATGATCACGTGACTGATCATGCACTGATCCCGTTGCGTATCATGCACTGATCACATGACGGCGCATGAGCTGATCACGTGGATATTATACAGTGATCAAGTGACAGATCATGCACTAATCACATGACTGATCATGCACTGATCACGTGGCTATCATGCACTGATCAGCTGACTGATCATGCACTGATCAGGTGACTGATCATGCACTGATCACGTGGCTGATCATGCACTGATCACGTGACTTAGCATGCAGTGATCTCGTGTCTGAATGGTGCTGATGAGGTGACTAATCAAGAACTGATCACGTGGATATAATGCACTGATCACGTGACTGCACAGGCACTGATGATGTGGATGATCATACACTGATCACCACACTGATCACGCACTGATCACGTGACAGATCATTCACTGATCACGTGGCTATCATGCACTGATCACATGCCTGATAATGCACTGATCAGGTGACTGATCATGCACTGATCTCGTGACTGATCATGCACTGATCACATGGCTGATCAGGCACTTATCACAAAGCTGATCTTACACTGATCACATGACTGCACATGCACTGATCACGTGACTGCACATGCACTGATCACGTAATTGTACGCAATGATCACGTGGCTATCATGCACTGATCACGTGGCTGATCCTGCTCTGCTCATGTGACTGAGCATGCACTGATCCCTTAGCTACCATGCATTGATCACTTGGCTATCATGCACTGAACACGTAGCTGATCATACACTGATCACGTGACTGCACATGCACTGATCACGTGGCTGATCATACAGAGATCAAGTGGCTGATCATGCACTGATTACGTCGCTGATCATGCACAGATCACGTAGGTATCATACACTGATAACATGGCTATCATGCATTGATCCTGTGGCTGATAATGCACTGATCACGTGACTGATCATGCACTAGTCATGTGGTTATCATGCACTGATCACGTGGCTGATCATACACTGATGACGTGACTGATCATGCACTGATCACGTGCCTGATCATGCACTGATCACGTGCCTGATCATGCACTGATCACGTGGCTGATCATGCACTGATCACGAAGCTGATCATACACTGATCACGTGACTGTGCATGCACTGATCACGTGACAGATCATGCACGGATCACGTGGCTATCATGCACTGATCAGTTGGCTCACATGCACTGATCACGTGGCTGATCATACAATGATCACGTGACTGCACATGCACTGATCACGTGACAGATCATGCACGGATCACGTGGCTATCATGCACTGATCACGTGTCTATCGTGCACTGATCACGTGACTGCGCATGAACTGATCACGTACCTGTTCATGCACTGTTTTCGTGGCTATCATGCACTGATCACGTGTCTATCATGCACTGATCACGTGAGTGCCCATGCACTGATCACGTGACTATCATGCACTGATCACGTGGCTATCATTCATTGATCACGTGTCTATCATGCATTGAACACGTGGCTGATCCTTCAATGATTACGTGACTGTGCATACACTAATCACGTGATTTCACATGCACTGATCACGTCAATGCAGGCAATGATCACGTGGCTATCATGCACTGATCACGTGGCTGATCATGCACTGCTCATGTGACTGTAGATGAACTAATCACGTGGCTGATCATACAGTGATCACGTGACTGTGCATGCACTATTCACGTGATTTCACATGCACTGATCACGTCAATGCAGGCAATGATCAGGTGGCTATCATGCACTGAACAAGTGGCTGATCATACACTGATCACGTGACTGCATATGCACTGATCATGTGGCTGATCATACAGTGATCATGTGGCTGATCATGCACTGAATACGTGGCTGATCATACACTGGTCACGTGATTGTGAATGCACTGATCACATGGCTGATCATGCACTGCTCGCGTGGCTGATCATTCGCTGATCTCATGGCTGATCATCCACTGATCACGTGACTGATTATACACTGATTGCGTAGGTGTCATGCACTGATCACATGAGTTGGCATGCCATGATCACGTGGCTAATCATACATTGATCACGTAACTAATCATGCACTGAACACATGGCTATCATGCACTGATCCCAAGGCTGATCATGCACTGATCTCGATACTGATCATGCACTGGTCACCTGGCTATCATGCACTGATCACCTGACTGATCTTACACTGATCACGTGATTGTGCATGCACTGATCACGTGGCTGATCAGGCACTGATCATGTGGCAGATCATTCACTGATCACGTGGTTAATCATACACTAACCACGTGGCTGATCATGCACTAATCACGTTGCGGATCATGCACTGATCACGTGGCTTATCATACACTGATCACGTGGCTGATCATGCACTGATCACGTGGATGATCATGCACTGATAACCTGGCTATCATACACTGATCACGTGACTGATCATGCATTGATCACGTGGCTGATCATGCAATGATCAAGAAGCGGATCATACACTGATCACGTGACTGTGAATGCACTGATCACGTGGCTGATCATGCACTGATCATGTGGCAGATCATGCAATGATCACGTGGTTAATCATACACTAACCACGTGGCTGATCATGCACTGATCACGTGGCTAATCATGTACTGATCACCTGACTGATCATGCACTGATCACGTGGCTATCATGCACTGATCACGTGGCTGATCATACACTGATCACGTCGCTGATCATGAACAGATCACGTGACTTAGCATGCAGTGATATCGTGTCTGATCATGAACTGATCACGTGCTTGATCATGCACTGGTCACGTGACTTAGCCTGCAGTGATCTAGTGTCTGAATGGTGCTGATCATGTGACTAATCAAGAACTGATTACGTGGCTATAATGCACTGATCACGTGACTGCGCATGCACTGATAATGTGGATGATCATACACTGATCACTTCACTGATCACGCACTGATCACGTGACTGATCATTCACTGATCACGTGGCTATCATGCACTGATCACGGGACTGCACATGCACTGGTCACGTAATTGTAGGCAATGATCACGTGGCTATCATGCACTGATCACGTGGCTGATCATGCAATGCTCATGTGACTGAGCATGCACTGATCACTTAGCTATCATGCATTGATCATTTGGCTATCATGCACTGAAGACGTGGCTGATCATACACTGATCACGTGACTGCACATGCACTGATCACGTGGCTAATCATACAGAGATCAAGTGGCTGATCATGCACTGATTACGTGGCTGATCATGCACAGATCACGTAGCTATCATGCACTGATCACATGGCTATACTGCACTGATCCTGTTGCTCATCATGAACTGATCACGTGACTGATCATGCACTAGTCATGTGGTTATCATGCACTGATGACATGGCTGATCATACACTGATCACGTGACTGATCATGCACTGATCACGTGGCTGATCATGCACTGATCACGAAGCTGATAATACAATGATCATGTGACTCTTCATGCACTGATCACTTGGCTGAACATGCACTGATCACGTGGCTGATCATGCACTGATAACCTGGCTATCATACACTGATTTGTGCCTGATCATGCACTCTTCACGTGCCTGATCATGCACTGATCATGTGGCTGATAATGCACTGATCACGAAGCTGATCATACACTGATCATGTGACTGTGCATGCACTGATCACATGGCTGATCATGCACAGATCAAGTGGGTGATCATGCGCTGATCACGTGGCTAATCATGCACTAATCATGTTGCTTGCCATGCACTGATCAGGTGTCTATCATGCACTGGTTCCGAGGTTGATCATACACTGATCACGTAACTGCGCATGAACTGATCACGTGGATATTATGCACTGATCAATTAACAGATCATGCACTTATCACGTGACTGATCATGCACTTATCACGTGACTGATCATGCACTGATCACGTGGCCGATCATTCACTGATCACGAAGCTGATCATACACTGATCACGTGACTGTGCATGCACTGATCACATTGCGTATCATGCACTGATCACATGATGGCGCATGAACTGATCATGTGGATATTATGCACTGATCAATTGACAGATCATGCACTTATCACGTGACTGATCATGCACTTATCACGTGACTGATCATGCACTGATCACGTGGCCGATCATTCACTGATCACGAAGCTGATCATACACTGATCACGTGACTGTGCATGCACTGATCACATGGCTGATCATGCACTGATCACGTGGCTGATCATGCGCTGATCACGTGGCTAATAATGCACTAATCTCGTTGCTTACAATGCACTGATCAGGTGGCTATCCTGCACTGATCACGAAGCTGATAATACACTGGACACGTGACTGTGAATGCACTGATCACATGGCTGATCATGCACTGCTCCCGTGTCTGATCATTCGCTGATCACGTGGCTGATTATACACTGATTGCGTAGCTGTCATGCACTGATCACATGAGTTCCCATGCCATGATCACGTGACTGATCATGCACTGATCACTTGGCTATCATGCACTGATCACGTGGCTAATCATACATTGATCACGTAACTAATCATGCAATGATCACGAAGTTGATCTTACACTGATCACGTGACTGTGCATGCACTGATCACATGGCTGATCATGCACTGATCACGTGGCTGATCATGCGCTGATCACGTGGCTAATAATGCACTAATCTCGTTGCTTACAATGCACTGATCAGGTGGCTATCATGCACTGATCACGTGGCTGATCATGCACTGATCACGTGGCTGATCATGCACTGATCCCGTGACTGACCATGCACTGATCACGTGCCTGATCATGCACTTACCACGTGACTGATCATGCACTGATCACGTGCCTGATCATGCACTGATCACGTGGCTGATCATGCACTGATCACAAAGCTGATAATACACTGGGCACGTGACTGTGAATGCACTGATCACATGGCTGATCATGCACTGCTCCCGTGTCGATCATTCGCTGATCACGTGGCTGATTATGCACTGATTGCGTAGCTGTCATGCACTGATCACATGAGTTCGCATGCCATGTTCACGTGACTGATCATGCACTGATCACTTGGCTATCATGCACTGATCACGTGGCTAATCATACATTGATCATGTAACTAATCATGCAATGATCACGAAGTTGATCTTACACTGATCACGTGACTGTGCATGCACTGATCACGTGGCTGATCATACAATGATCACGTGACTGCACATGCACTGATCACGTGACAGATCATGCACGGATCACGTGGCTATCATGCACTGATCACGTGTCTATCGTGCACTGATCAAGTGACTGCGCATGAACTGATCACGTACCTGTTCATTCACTGATCACGTGGCTATCATGCACTGATCACGTGTCTATCATGCACTGATCACGTGAGTGCCCATGCACTGATCACGTGACTATCATGCACTGATGACGTGGCTATCATTCATTGATCACGTGTCTATCATGCATTGAACACGTGGCTGATCATTCAATGATTATGTGACTGTGCATGCACTAATCACGTGATTTCACATGCACTGATCACGTAAATGTAGGCAATGATCACGTGGCTATCATGCACTGATCACGTGGCTGATCATGCACTGCTCATGTGACTGTAGATGAACTAATCACGTGGCTGATCATACAGTGATCACGTGACTGTGCATGAACTAGTCACGTGATTTCACATGCACTGATCACGTCAATGCAGGCAATGATCAGGTGGCTATCATGCACTGAACAAGTGGCTGATCATACACTGATCACGTGACTGCATATGCACTGATCATGTGGCTGATCATACAGTGATCACGTGGCTGATCATGCACTGAATACGTGGCTGATCATACACTGGTCACGTGGCTGATCATTCACTAATCACGATGCTTACCATGCACTGATCAGGTGGCTATCATGCACTGATCACGTGGCTGATCATACACTGATCACGTGACTGCACATGCACTGATCACGTGACAGATCATGCACTGATCACGTGGCTATCATGCATTGATCACGTGTCTATCACGCACTGATCACGTGCCTGCGCATGAATTGAACACGAACCTGTTCATGCAATGTTTACGTGGCTATAATGCACTGATCACGTGGCTGATTATGCATTGATCACGTGACTGATTATGCATTGATCACATTGCGTATCATGCACTGATCACATGACGGCGCATGAACTGATCACGTGGATATTATGCACTGATCAATTGACAGATCATGCACTTATCACGTGACTGATCATGCACTTATCACGTGACTGATCATGCACTGATCACGTGGCCGATCATTCACTGATCACGAAGCTGATCATACACTGATCACGTGACTGTGCATGCACTGATCACATGACTGTGCATGCCATGATCACGTGACTGATCATGCACTGATCACATTGCGTATCATGCACTGATCACATGACGGCGCATGAACTGATCACGTGGATATTATGCACTGATCAATTGACAGATCATGCACTTATCACGTGACTGATCATGCACTTATCACGTGACTGATCATGCACTGATCACGTGGCCGATCATTCACTGATCACGAAGCTGATCATACACTGATCACGTGACTGTGCATGCACTGATCACATGGCTGATCATGCACTGATCACGTGGCTGATCATGCGCTGATCACGTGGCTAATAATGCACTAATCTCGTTGCTTACAATGCACTGATCAGGTGGCTATCATGCACTGATCACGTGGCTGATCATGCACTGATCACGTGGCTGATCATGCACTGATCCCGTGACTGACCATGCACTGATCACGTGCCTGATCATGCACTTACCACGTGACTGATCCTGCACTGATCACGTGCCTGATCATGCACTGATCACGTGGCTGATCATGCACTGATCACGAAGCTGATCATACACTGGGCACGTGACTGTGAAAGCACTGATCACATGGCTGATCATGCACTGCTCCCGTGTCTGATCATTCGCTGATCACGTGGCTGATTATGCACTGATTGCGTAGCTGTCATGCACTGATCACATGAGTTCCCATGCCATGATCACGTGACTGATCATGCACTGATCACTTGGCTATCATGCACTGATCACGTGGCTAATCATACATTGATCACGTAACTAATCATGCAATGATCACGAAGTTGATCTTACACTGATCACGTGACTGTGCATGCACTGATCACGTGGCTGATCATGCACTGATCATGTGGCAGATCATGCACTGATCACGTGGTTAATCATACACTAACCACGTGGCTGATCATGCACTAATCACGTTGCGGATCATGCACTGATCACGTGGCTGATCATACACTGATCACGTCGCTGATCATGAACTGATCACGTGACTTAGCATGCAGTGATCTCGGGTCTGAATGGTGCTGAGCATGTGGCTAATCAAGAACTGATCACTTAGCTATAATGCACTGATCACGTGACTGTGCATGCACTGATCATGTGGATGACCATACACTGATCACGTTACTGATCAGGCACTGATTACGTGACTGATCATTCACTGATCACCTGGCTATCATGCACTGATCACGTGTCTATCATGCACTGAACACGTGGCTGATCATACACTGATCACGTGACTGGCCATGCACCAATCACGTGACTGCACATTCACTGATCACGTAATTGAAGGCAATGATAACGTGGCTGTCATGCAATGATCACGTGGCTGATCATGCACTGCTCATGTGACTGAGCATGCACTGATCACGTAGATATCATGCATTGATCACTTGTCTATCATGCACTGAACACATGGTTGGTCATACACTGATCACGTGACTGCACATGCACTGATCACGTGGCTGATCATACAGTGATCACGTGGCTGATCATGCACTGATTATGTGGCTGGTCATGCACTGATCACGTAGCTATCATGCACTGATCATATGGCTATCATGCACTGATCCCATGGCTGATCATGCACTGATCTCGAGACTGATCATGCACTGGTCACGTGGCTCTCATGCACTGATCACCTGGCTGATTATACACTGATCACGTGACTGATCATGCACTGATCTCGTGACTGATCATGCACTGATCACATGGCTGATCATGCACTTATCACGAAGCAGATCATACACTGATAACGTGACTGTGCACGTACTGATCACATAGCTGATCATGCACTGATTACGTGGCTGATCATGCACTGATCACGTGGCTGATCATTCACTAATCACGTTGCTTACCATGCACTGATCAGGTGGCTATCATGCACTGATCACGTGGCTGATCATACACTGATCACGTGACTGCACATGCACTGATCACGTGGCTATCATGCATTGATCACGTGTCTATCATGCACTGATCACGTGACTGCACATGAATTGAACACGAACCTGTTCATGCACTGTTTACGTGGCTATAATGCACTGATCACGTGGCTGATTATGCACTGATCACGTGACTGATTATGCACTGATTGCGTAGCTGTCATGCACTGACCACATGACTGCGCATGCCATGATCACGTGACTGAGCATGCACTGATCACGTTGCGTATCATGCACTGATCACATGACGGCGCATGAACTGATCACGTGGATATTATGCACTGATCAATTGACAGATCATGCACTTATCACGTGACAGATCATGCACTTATCACGTTACTGATCATGCAGTGATCACGTGGCCATTCATTCACTGATCACGAAGCTGATCATACACTGATCACCTGACTGTGCATGCACTGATCACATGGCTGATCATGCACTGATCACGTGGCTGATCATGCGCTGATCACGTGGCTAATAATGCACTAACCTCGTTGCTTACAATGCACTGATCAGGTGGCTATCATGCACTGATCACGTGGCTGATCATACACTGATCACGTGACTGCGCAAGCACTGATCACCTGACAGATCATGCACTTATCACGTGGCTATCATGCACTGATCACGTGGCTGATCATGCGCTGATCACGTGACTGCGCATCAATTGAACACGAACCTGTTCATGCACTGTTTACGTGGCTATCATGCACTGATCACGTGGTTGATTATGCATTGATCACGTGACTGATTATGCACTGTTTGCGTAGCTGTCATGCACTGATCACATGACTGGGCATGCCATGATCACGTGACTGATCATGCACTGATCCCGTTGCGTATCATGCACTGATCACATGACGGCGCATGAGCTGATCACGTGGATATTATACAGTGATCAAGTGACAGATCATGCACTAATCACATGACTGATCATGCACTGATCACGTGGCTATCATGCACTGATCAGCTGACTGATCATGCACTGATCAGGTGACTGATCATGCACTGATCACGTGGCTGATCATGCACTGATCACGTGACTTAGCATGCAGTGATCTCGTGTCTGAATGGTGCTGATGAGGTGACTAATCAAGAACTGATCACGTGGATATAATGCACTGATCACGTGACTGCACAGGCACTGATGATGTGGATGATCATACACTGATCACCACACTGATCACGCACTGATCACGTGACAGATCATTCACTGATCACGTGGCTATCATGCACTGATCACATGCCTGATAATGCACTGATCAGGTGACTGATCATGCACTGATCTCGTGACTGATCATGCACTGATCACATGGCTGATCAGGCACTTATCACAAAGCTGATCTTACACTGATCACATGACTGCACATGCACTGATCACGTGACTGCACATGCACTGATCACGTAATTGTAGGCAATGATCACGTGGCTATCATGCACTGATCACGTGGCTGATCATGCTCTGCTCATGTGACTGAGCATGCACTTATCCCTTAGCTACCATGCATTGATCACTTGGCTATCATGCACTGAACACGTAGCTGATCATACACTGATCACGTGACTGCACATGCACTGATCACGTGGCTGATCATACAGAGATCAAGTGGCTGATCATGAACTGATTACGTCGCTGATCATGCACAGATCACGTAGGTATCATGCACTGATTACATGGCTATCATGCATTGATCCTGTGGCTGATAATGCACTGATCACGTGACTGATCATGCACTAGTCATGTGGTTATCATGCACTGATGACGTGACTGATCATGCACTGCTCACGTGACTGATCAGGCACTGATCACGTGCCTGATCATGCACTGATCACGTGCCTGATCATGCACTGATCACATAGCTGATCATGCACTGATCCCGAGGCTGATCATACAATGATCATGTGATTGTTCATGCTCTGATCACTTGGCTGATCATGCACTGATCACGTGGCTATCATACACTGATCATGTGCCTGATCATGCACTCTTCACGTGCCTGATCATGCACTGATCCTGTGGCTGATCATGCACTGATCACGAAGCTGATCATACACTGATCACGTGACTGTGCATGCACTGATCACGTCACAGATCATGCACGGATCACGTGGCTATCATGCACTGATCAGTTGGCTCACATGCACTGATCACGTGGCTGATCATACAATGATCACGTGACTGCACATGCACTGATCACGTGACAGATCATGCACGGATCACGTGGCTATCATGCACTGATCACGTGTCTATCGTGCACTGATCACGTGACTGCACATGAACTGATCACGTACCTGTTCATGCACTGTTTTCGTGGCTATCATGCACTGATCACGTGTCTATCATGCACTGATCACGTGAGTGCCCATGCACTGATCACGTGACTATCATGCACTGATCACGTGGCTATCATTCATTGATCACGTGTCTATCATGCATTGAACACGTGGCTGATCCTTCAATGATTATGTGACTGTGCATGCACTGATCACATGGCGTATCATGCACTGATCACATGACGGCGCATGAACTGATCATGTGGATATTATGCACTGATCAATTGACAGATCATGCACTCATCACGTGACTGATCATGCACTTATCACGTGACTGATCATGCACTGATCACGTGGCCGATCATTCACTGATCACGAAGCTGATCATACACTGATCACGTGACTGTGCATGCACTGATCACATGGCTGATCATGCACTGATCACGTGGCTGATCATGCGCTGATCACGTGGCTAATAATGCACTAATCTCGTTGCTTACAATGCACTGATCAGGTGGCTATCATGCACTGATCACGTGGCTGATCATGCACTGATCACGTGGCTGATCATGCACTGATCCCGTGACTGACCATGCACTGATCACGTGCCTGATCATGCACTTACCACGTGACTGATCCTGCACTGATCACGTGCCTGATCATGCACTGATCACGTGGCTGATCATGCACGGATCACGTGGCTATCATGCACTGATCAGTTGGCTCACATGCACTGATCACGTGGCTGATCATACAATGATCACGTGACTGCACATGCACTGATCACGTGACAGATCATGCACGGATCACGTGGCTATCATGCACTGATCACGTGTCTATCGTGCACTGATCACGTGACTGCACATGAACTGATCACGTACCTGTTCATGCACTGTTTTCGTGGCTATCATGCACTGATCACGTGTCTATCATGCACTGATCACGTGAGTGCCCATGCACTGATCACGTGACTATCATGCACTGATCACGTGGCTATCATTCATTGATCACGTGTCTATCATGCATTGAACACGTGGCTGATCCTTCAATGATTATGTGACTGTGCATGCACTGATCACATGGCGTATCATGCACTGATCACATGACGGCGCATGAACTGATCATGTGGATATTATGCACTGATCAATTGACAGATCATGCACTCATCACGTGACTGATCTTACACTGATCACGTGACTGTGCATGCACTGATCACGTGGCTGATCATACAATGATCACGTGACTGCACATGCACTGATCACGTGACAGATCATGCACGGATCACGTGGCTATCATGCACTGATCACGTGTCTATCGTGCACTGATCACGTGACTGCGCATGAACTGATCACGTACCTGTTCATTCACTGATCACGTGGCTATCATGCACTGATCACGTGTCTATCATGCACTGATCACGTGAGTGCCCATGCACTGATCACGTGACTATCATGCACTGATCACGTGGCTATCATTCATTGATCACGTGTCTATCATGCATTGAACACGTGGCTGATCATTCAATGATTATGTGACTGTGCATGCACTAATCACGTGATTTCACATGCACTGATCACGTAAATGTAGGCAATGATCACGTGGCTATCATGCACTGATCACGTGGCTGATCATGCACTGCTCATGTGACTGTAGATGAACTAATCACGTGGCTGATCATACAGTGATCACGTGACTGTGCATGCACTAGTCACGTGATTTCACATGCACTGATCACGTCAATGCAGGCAATGATCAGGTGGCTATCATGCACTGAACAAGTGGCTGATCATACACTGATCACGTGACTGCATATGCACTGATCATGTGGCTGATCATACAGTGATCACGTGGCTGATCATGCACTGAATACGTGGCTGATCATACACTGGTCACGTGGCTGATCATTCACTAATCACGATGCTTACCATGCACTGATCAGGTGGCTATCATGCACTGATCACGTGGCTGATCATACACTGATCACGTGACTGCACATGCACTGATCACGTGACAGATCATGCACTGATCACGTGGCTATCATGCATTGATCACGTGTCTATCACGCACTGATCACGTGCCTGCGCATGAATTGAACACGAACCTGTTCATGCAATGTTTACGTGGCTATAATGCACTGATCACGTGGCTGATTATGCATTGATCACGTGACTGATTATGCATTGATCACATTGCGTATCATGCACTGATCACATGACGGCGCATGAACTGATCACGTGGATATTATGCACTGATCAATTGACAGATCATGCACTTATCACGTGACTGATCATGCACTTATCACGTGACTGATCATGCACTGATCACGTGGCCGATCATTCACTGATCACGAAGCTGATCATACACTGATCACGTGACTGTGCATGCACTGATCACATGACTGTGCATGCCATGATCACGTGACTGATCATGCACTGATCACATTGCGTATCATGCACTGATCACATGATGGCGCATGAACTGATCACGTGGATATTATGCACTGATCAATTGACAGATCATGCACTTATCACGTGACTGATCATGCACTTATCACGTGACTGATCATGCACTGATCACGTGGCCGATCATTCACTGATCACGAAGCTGATCATACACTGATCACGTGACTGTGCATGCACTGATCACATGGCTGATCATGCACTGATCACGTGGCTGATCATGCGCTGATAACGTGGCTAATAATGCACTAATCTCGTTGCTTACAATGCACTGATCAGGTGGCTATCATGCACTGATCACGTGGCTGATCATGCACTGATCACGTGGCTGATCATGCACTGATCCCGTGACTGACCATGCACTGATCACGTGCCTGATCATGCACTTACCACGTGACTGATCCTGCACTGATCACGTGCCTGATCATGCAC
The DNA here is from genome assembly GCF_055505025.1 of Bos grunniens. Taxonomy (NCBI): domain Eukaryota; kingdom Metazoa; phylum Chordata; class Mammalia; order Artiodactyla; family Bovidae; genus Bos; species Bos grunniens. The sequence goes on along the minus strand of NC_141176.1, from coordinate 83,203 downwards.
TGATCACGTGGCTGATCATGCACTGATCACGAAGCTGATCATACACTGGGCACGTGACTGTGAAAGCACTGATCACATGGCTGATCATGCACTGCTCCCGTGTCTGATCATTCGCTGATCACGTGGCTGATTATGCACTGATTGCGTAGCTGTCATGCACTGATCACATGAGTTCCCATGCCATGATCACGTGACTGATCATGCACTGATCACTTGGCTATCATGCACTGATCACGTGGCTAATCATACATTGATCACGTAACTAATCATGCAATGATCACGAAGTTGATCTTACACTGATCACGTGACTGTGCATGCACTGATCACGTGGCTGATCATGCACTGATCATGTGGCAGATCATGCACTGATCACGTGGTTAATCATACACTAACCACGTGGCTGATCATGCACTAATCACGTTGCGGATCATGCACTGATCACGTGGCTGATCATACACTGATCACGTCGCTGATCATGAACTGATCACGTGACTTAGCATGCAGTGATCTCGGGTCTGAATGGTGCTGAGCATGTGGCTAATCAAGAACTGATCACTTAGCTATAATGCACTGATCACGTGACTGTGCATGCACTGATCATGTGGATGACCATACACTGATCACGTTACTGATCAGGCACTGATTACGTGACTGATCATTCACTGATCACCTGGCTATCATGCACTGATCACGTGTCTATCATGCACTGAACACGTGGCTGATCATACACTGATCACGTGACTGGCCATGCACCAATCACGTGACTGAACATTCACTGATCACGTAATTGAAGGCAATGATAACGTGGCTGTCATGCAATGATCACGTGGCTGATCATGCACTGCTCATGTGACTGAGCATGCACTGATCACGTAGATATCATGCATTGATCACTTGTCTATCATGCACTGAACACATGGTTGGTCATACACTGATCACGTGACTGCACATGCACTGATCACGTGGCTGATCATACAGTGATCACGTGGCTGATCATGCACTGATTATGTGGCTGGTCATGCACTGATCACGTAGCTATCATGCACTGATCATATGGCTATCATGCACTGATCCCATGGCTGATCATGCACTGATCTCGAGACTGATCATGCACTGGTCACGTGGCTCTCATGCACTGATCACCTGGCTGATTATACACTGATCACGTGACTGATCATGCACTGATCTCGTGACTGATCATGCACTGATCACATGGCTGATCATGCACTTATCACGAAGCAGATCAAACACTGATAACGTGACTGTGCACGTACTGATCACATAGCTGATCATGCACTGATTACGTGGCTGATCATGCACTGATCACGTGGCTGATCATTCACTAATCACGTTGCTTACCATGCACTGATCAGGTGGCTATCATGCACTGATCACGTGGCTGATCATACACTGATCACGTGACTGCACATGCACTGATCACGTGGCTATCATGCATTGATCACGTGTCTATCATGCACTGATCACGTGACTGCACATGAATTGAACACGAACCTGTTCATGCACTGTTTACGTGGCTATAATGCACTGATCACGTGGCTGATTATGCATTGATCACGTGACTGATTATGCACTGATTGCGTAGCTGTCATGCACTGACCACATGACTGCGCATGCCATGATCACGTGACTGAGCATGCACTGATCACGTTGCGTATCATGCACTGATCACATGACGGCGCATGAACTGATCACGTGGATATTATGCACTGATCAATTGACACATCATGCACTTATCACGTGACAGATCATGCACTTATCACGTGACTGATCATGCAGTGATCACGTGGCCATTCATTCACTGATCACGAAGCTGATCATACACTGATCACCTGACTGTGCATGCACTGATCACATGGCTGATCATGCATTGATCACGTGGCTGATCATGCGCTGATCACGTGGCTAATAATGCACTAACCTCGTTGCTTACAATGCACTGATCAGGTGGCTATCATGCACTGATCACGTGGCTGATCATACACTGATCACGTGACTGCGCAAGCACTGATCACCTGACAGATCATGCACTTATCACGTGGCTATCATGCACTGATCACGTGGCTGATCATGCGCTGATCACGTGACTGCGCATCAATTGAACACGAACCTGTTCATGCACTGTTTACGTGGCTATCATGCACTGATCACGTGGTTGATTATGCATTGATCACGTGACTGATTATGCACTGTTTGCGTAGCTGTCATGCACTGATCACATGACTGGGCATGCCATGATCACGTGACTGATCATGCACTGATCCCGTTGCGTATCATGCACTGATCACATGACGGCGCATGAGCTGATCACGTGGATATTATACAGTGATCAAGTGACAGATCATGCACTAATCACATGACTGATCATGCACTGATCACGTGGCTATCATGCACTGATCAGCTGACTGATCATGCACTGATCAGGTGACTGATCATGCACTGATCACGTGGCTGATCATGCACTGATCACGTGACTTAGCATGCAGTGATCTCGTGTCTGAATGGTGCTGATGAGGTGACTAATCAAGAACTGATCACGTGGATATAATGCACTGATCACGTGACTGCACAGGCACTGATGATGTGGATGATCATACACTGATCACCACACTGATCACGCACTGATCACGTGACAGATCATTCACTGATCACGTGGCTATCATGCACTGATCACATGCCTGATAATGCACTGATCAGGTGACTGATCATGCACTGATCTCGTGACTGATCATGCACTGATCACATGGCTGATCAGGCACTTATCACAAAGCTGATCTTACACTGATCACATGACTGCACATGCACTGATCACGTGACTGCACATGCACTGATCACGTAATTGTACGCAATGATCACGTGGCTATCATGCACTGATCACGTGGCTGATCATGCTCTGCTCATGTGACTGAGCATGCACTGATCCCTTAGCTACCATGCATTGATCACTTGGCTATCATGCACTGAACACGTAGCTGATCATACACTGATCACATGACTGCACATGCACTGATCACGTGGCTGATCATACAGAGATCAAGTGGCTGATCATGAACTGATTACGTCGCTGATCATGCACAGATCACGTAGGTATCATGCACTGATAACATGGCTATCATGCATTGATCCTGTGGCTGATAATGCACTGATCACGTGACTGATCATGCACTAGTCATGTGGTTATCATGCACTGATGACGTGACTGATCATGCACTGCTCACGTGACTGATCAGGCACTGATCACGTGCCTGATCATGCACTGATCACGTGCCTGATCATGCACTGATCACATAGCTGATCATGCACTGATCCCGAGGCTGATCATACAATGATCATGTGATTGTTCATGCTCTGATCACTTGGCTGATCATGCACTGATCACGTGGCTATCATACACTGATCATGTGCCTGATCATGCACTCTTCACGTGCCTGATCATGCACTGATCCTGTGGCTGATCATGCACTGATCACGAAGCTGATCATACACTGATCACGTGACTGTGCATGCACTGATCACGTCACAGATCATGCACGGATCACGTGGCTATCATGCACTGATCAGTTGGCTCACATGCACTGATCACGTGGCTGATCATACAATGATCACGTGACTGCACATGCACTGATCACGTGACAGATCATGCACGGATCACGTGGCTATCATGCACTGATCACGTGTCTATCGTGCACTGATCACGTGACTGCACATGAACTGATCACGTACCTGTTCATGCACTGTTTTCGTGGCTATCATGCACTGATCACGTGTCTATCATGCACTGATCACGTGAGTGCCCATGCACTGATCACGTGACTATCATGCACTGATCACGTGGCTATCATTCATTGATCACGTGTCTATCATGCATTGAACACGTGGCTGATCCTTCAATGATTATGTGACTGTGCATGCACTGATCACATGGCGTATCATGCACTGATCACATGACGGCGCATGAACTGATCATGTGGATATTATGCACTGATCAATTGACAGATCATGCACTCATCACGTGACTGATCATGCACTTATCACGTGACTGATCATGCACTGATCACGTGGCCGATCATTCACTGATCACGAAGCTGATCATACACTGATCACGTGACTGTGCATGCACTGATCACATGGCTGATCATGCACTGATCACGTGGCTGATCATGCGCTGATCACGTGGCTAATAATGCACTAATCTCGTTGCTTACAATGCACTGATCAGGTGGCTATCATGCACTGATCACGTGGCTGATCATGCACTGATCACGTGGCTGATCATGCACTGATCCCGTGACTGACCATGCACTGATCACGTGCCTGATCATGCACTTACCACGTGACTGATCCTGCACTGATCACGTGGCCGATCATTCACTGATCACGAAGCTGATCATACACTGATCACGTGACTGTGCATGCACTGATCACATGGCGTATCATGCACTGATCACATGACGGCGCATGAACTGATCATGTGGATATTATGCACTGATCAATTGACAGATCATGCACTCATCACGTGACTGATCATGCACTTATCACGTGACTGATCATGCACTGATCACGTGGCCGATCATTCACTGATCACGAAGCTGATCATACACTGATCACGTGACTGTGCATGCACTGATCACATGGCTGATCATGCACTGATCACGTGGCTGATCATGCGCTGATCACGTGGCTAATAATGCACTAATCTCGTTGCTTACAATGCACTGATCAGGTGGCTATCATGCACTGATCACGTGGCTGATCATGCACTGATCACGTGGCTGATCATGCACTGATCCCGTGACTGACCATGCACTGATCACGTGCCTGATCATGCACTTACCACGTGACTGATCCTGCACTGATCACGTGCCTGATCATGCACTGATCACGTGGCTGATCATGCACGGATCACGTGGCTATCATGCACTGATCAGTTGGCTCACATGCACTGATCACGTGGCTGATCATACAATGATCACGTGACTGCACATGCACTGATCACGTGACAGATCATGCACGGATCACGTGGCTATCATGCACTGATCACGTGTCTATCGTGCACTGATCACGTGACTGCACATGAACTGATCACGTACCTGTTCATGCACTGTTTTCGTGGCTATCATGCACTGATCACGTGTCTATCATGCACTGATCACGTGAGTGCCCATGCACTGATCACGTGACTATCATGCACTGATCACGTGGCTATCATTCATTGATCACGTGTCTATCATGCATTGAACACGTGGCTGATCCTTCAATGATTATGTGACTGTGCATGCACTGATCACATGGCGTATCATGCACTGATCACATGACGGCGCATGAACTGATCATGTGGATATTATGCACTGATCAATTGACAGATCATGCACTCATCACGTGACTGATCATGCACTTATCACGTGACTGATCATGCACTGATCACGTGGCCGATCATTCACTGATCACGAAGCTGATCATACACTGATCACGTGACTGTGCATGCACTGATCACATGGCTGATCATGCACTGATCACGTGGCTGATCATGCGCTGATCACGTGGCTAATCATGCACTAATCATGTTGCTTGCCATGCACTGATCAGGTGTCTATCATGCACTGGTTCCGAGGTTGATCATACACTGATCACGTAACTGCACATGAACTGATCACGTGGATATTATGCACTGATCAATTAACAGATCATGCACTTATCACGTGACTGATCATGCACTTATCACGTGACTGATCATGCACTGATCACGTGGCCGATCATTCACTGATCACGAAGCTGATCATACACTGATCACGTGACTGTGCATGCACTGATCACATGGCGTATCATGCACTGATCACATGACGGCGCATGAACTGATCATGTGGATATTATGCACTGATCAATTGACAGATCATGCACTCATCACGTGACTGATCATGCACTTATCACGTGACTGATCATGCACTGATCACGTGGCCGATCATTCACTGATCACGAAGCTGATCATACACTGATCACGTGACTGTGCATGCACTGATCACATGGCTGATCATGCACTGATCACGTGGCTGATCATGCGCTGATCACGTGGCTAATAATGCACTAATCTCGTTGCTTACAATGCACTGATCAGGTGGCTATCCTGCACTGATCACGAAGCTGATAATACACTGGGCACGTGACTGTGAATGCACTGATCACATGGCTGATCATGCACTGCTCCCGTGTCTGATCATTCGCTGATCACGTGGCTGATTATGCACTGATTGCGTAGCTGTCATGCACTGATCACATGAGTTCGCATGCCATGATCACGTGACTGATCATGCACTGATCACTTGGCTATCATGCACTGATCACGTGGCTAATCATACATTGATCACGTAACTAATCATGCAATGATCACGAAGTTGATCTTACACTGATCACGTGACTGTGCATGCACTGATCACATGGCTGATCATGCACTGATCACGTGGCTGATCATGCGCTGATCACGTGGCTAATAATGCACTAATCTCGTTGCTTACAATGCACTGATCAGGTGGCTATCATGCACTGATCACGTGGCTGATCATGCACTGATCCCGTGACTGACCATGCACTGATCCCGTGCCTGATCATGCACTTACCACGTGACTGATCATGCACTGATCACGTGCCTGATCATGCACTGATCACGTGGCTGATCATGCACTGATCACGAAGCTGATCATACACTGGGCACGTGACTGTGAATGCACTGATCACATGGCTGATCATGCACTGCTCCCGTGTCGATCATTCGCTGATCACGTGGCTGATTATGCACTGATTGCGTAGCTGTCATGCACTGATCACATGAGTTCGCATGCCATGTTCACGTGACTGATCATGCACTGATCACTTGGCTATCATGCACTGATCACGTGGCTAATCATACATTGATCACGTAACTAATCATGCAATGATCACGAAGTTGATCTTACACTGATCACGTGACTGTGCATGCACTGAACACGTGGCTGATCATACAATGATCACGTGACTGCACATGCACTGATCACGTGACAGATCATGCACGGATCACGTGGCTATCATGCACTGATCACGTGTCTATCGTGCACTGATCACGTGACTGCGCATGAACTGATCACGTACCTGTTCATTCACTGATCACGTGGCTATCATGCACTGATCACTTAGCTATAATGCACTGATCACGTGAGTGCCCATGCACTGATCACGTGACTATCATGCACTGATCACGTGGCTATCATTCATTGATCACGTGTCTATCATGCATTGAACACGTGGCTGATCCTTCAATGATTATGTGACTGTGCATGCACTAATCACGTGATTTCACATGCACTGATCACGTCAATGCAGGCAATGATCACGTGGCTATCATGCACTGATCACGTGGCTGATCATGCACTGCTCATGTGACTGTAGATGAACTAATCACGTGGCTGATCATACAGTGATCACGTGACTGTGCATGCACTAGTCACGTGATTTCACATGCACTGATCACGTCAATGCAGGCAATGATCAGGTGGCTATCATGCACTGAACAAGTGGCTGATCATACACTGATCACGTGACTGCATATGCACTGATCATGTGGCTGATCATACAGTGATCACGTGGCTGATCATGCACTGAATACGTGGCTGATCATACACTGGTCACGTGGCTGATCATTCACTAATCACGATGCTTACCATGCACTGATCAGGTGGCTATCATGCACTGATCACGTGGCTGATCATACACTGATCACGTGACTGCACATGCACTGATCACGTGACAGATCATGCACTGATCACGTGGCTATCATGCATTAATCACGTGTCTATCACGCACTGATCACGTGACTGCGCATGAATTGAACACGAACCTGTTCATGCACTGTTTACGTGGCTATAATGCACTGATCACGTGGCTGATTATGCATTGATCACGTGACTGATTATGCATTGATCACATTGCGTATCATGCACTGATCACATGACGGCGCATGAACTGATCACGTGGATATTATGCACTGATCAATTGACAGATCATGCACTTATCACGTGACTGATCATGCACTTATCACGTGACTGATCATGCACTGATCACGTGGCCGATCATTCACTGATCACGAAGCTGATCATACACTGATCACGTGACTGTGCATGCACTGATCACATGACTGTGCATGCCATGATCACGTGACTGATCATGCACTGATCACATTGCGTATCATGCACTGATCACATGACGGCGCATGAACTGATCACGTGGATATTATGCACTGATCAATTGACAGATCATGCACTTATCACGTGACTGATCATGCACTTATCACGTGACTGATCATGCACTGATCACGTGGCCGATCATTCACTGATCACGAAGCTGATCATACACTGATCACGTGACTGTGCATGCACTGATCACATGGCTGATCATGCACTGATCACGTGGCTGATCATGCGCTGATCCCGTGACTGACCATGCACTGATCACGTGCCTGATCATGCACTTACCACGTGACTGATCCTGCACTGATCACGTGCCTGATCATGCACTGATCACGTGGCTGATCATGCACTGATCACGAAGCTGATCATACACTGGGCACGTGACTGTGAAAGCACTGATCACATGGCTGATCATGCACTGCTCCCGTGTCTGGTCATTCGCTGATCACGTGGCTGATTATGCACTGATTGCGTAGCTGTCATGCACTGATCACATGAGTTCGCATGCCATGATCACGTGACTGATCATGCACTGATCACTTGGCTATCATGCACTGATCACGTGGCTAATCATACATTGATCACGTAACTAATCATGCAATGATCACGAAGTTGATCTTACACTGATCACGTGACTGTGCATGCACTGATCACGTGGCAGATCATGCACTGATCATGTGGCAGATCATGCACTGATCACGTGGTTAATCATACACTAACCACGTGGCTGATCATGCACTAATCACGTTGCGGATCATGCACTGATCACGTGGCTGATCATACACTGATCACGTCGCTGATCATGAACTGATCACGTGACTTAGCATGCAGTGATCTCGGGTCTGAATGGTGCTGATCATGTGGCTAATCAAGAACTGATCACTTAGCTATAATGCACTGATCACGTGACTGTGCATGCACTGATCATGTGGATGACCATACACTGATCACGTTACTGATCAGGCACTGATTACGTGACTGATCATTCACTGATCACCTGGCTATCATGCACTGATCACGTGTCTATCATGCACTGAACACGTGGCTGATCATACACTGATCACGTGACTGGCCATGCACCAATCACGTGACTGCACATTCACTGATCACGTAATTGAAGGCAATGATAACGTGGCTGTCATGCAATGATCACGTGGCTGATCATGCACTGCTCATGTGACTGAGCATGCACTGATCACGTAGATATCATGCATTGATCACTTGTCTATCATGCACTGAACACATGGTTGGTCATACACTGATCACGTGACTGCACATGCACTGATCACGTGGCTGATCATACAGTGATCACGTGGCTGATCATGCACTGATTATGTGGCTGGTCATGCACTGATCACGTAGCTATCATGCACTGATCATATGGCTATCATGCACTGATCCCATGGCTGATCATGCACTGATCTCGAGACTGATCATGCACTGGTCACGTGGCTCTCATGCACTGATCACCTGGCTGATTATACACTGATCACGTGACTGATCATGCACTGATCTCGTGACTGATCATGCACTGATCACATGGCTGATCATGCACTTATCACGAAGCAGATCATACACTGATAATGTGACTGTGCACGTACTGATCATATAGCTGATCATGCACTGATTACGTGGCTGATCATGCACTGATCACGTGGCTGATCATTCACTAATCACGTTGCTTACCATGCACTGATCAGGTGGCTATCATGCACTGATCACGTGGCTGATCATACACTGATCACGAGGCTGATCATGCACTGATTATGTGGCTGGTCATGCACTGATCACGTAGCTATCATGCACTGATCATATGGCTATCATGCACTGATCCCATGGCTGATCATGCACTGATCTCGAGACTGATCATGCACTGGTCACGTGGCTCTCATGCACTGATCACCTGGCTGATTATACACTGATCACGTGACTGATCATGCACTGATCTCCTGACTGATCATGCACTGATCACATGGCTGATCATGCACTTATCACGAAGCAGATCATACACTGATAATGTGACTGTGCACGTACTGATCATATAGCTGATCATGCACTGATTACGTGGCTGATCATGCACTGATCACGTGGCTGATCATTCACTAATCACGTTGCTTACCATGCACTGATCAGGTGGCTATCATGCACTGATCACGTGGCTGATCATACACTGATCACGAGACTGCACATGCACTGATCACGTGGCTATCATGCATTGATCACGTGTCTATCATGCAGTGATCACGTGACTGCGCATGAATTGAACACGAACCTGTTCATGCACTGTTTACGTGGCTATAATGCACTGATCACGTGGCTGATTATGCATTGATCACGTGACTGATTATGCACTGATTGCGTAGCTGTCATGCACTGATCACATGACTGCGCATGCCATGATCACGTGACTGAGCATGCACTGATCACGTTGCGTATCATGCACTGATCACATGACGGCGCATGAACTGATCACGTGGATATTATGCACTGATCAATTGACAGATCATGCACTTATCACGTGACAGATCATGCACTTATCACGTGACTGATCATGCAGTGATCACGTGGCCATTCATTCACTGATCACGAAGCTGATCATACACTGATCACGTGACTGCGCATGAACTGATCACGTACCTGTTCATTCACTGATCACGTGGCTATCATGCACTGATCACGTGGCTAATAATGCACTAACCTCGTTGCTTACAATGCACTGATCAGGTGGCTATCATGCACTGATCACGTGGCTGATCATGCACTGATCCCGTGACTGACCATGCACTGATCACGTGCCTGATCATGCACTTACCACGTGACTGATCATGCACTGATCACGTGCCTGATCATGCACTGATCACGTGGCTGATCATGCACTGATCACGAAGCTGATCATACACTGGGCACGTGACTGTGAATGCACTGATCACATGGCTGATCATGCACTGCTCCCGTGTCGATCATTCGCTGATCACGTGGCTGATTATGCACTGATTGCGTAGCTGTCATGCACTGATCACATGAGTTCGCATGCCATGTTCACGTGACTGATCATGCACTGATCACTTGGCTATCATGCACTGATCACGTGGCTAATCATACATTGATCACGTAACTAATCATGCAATGATCACGAAGTTGATCTTACACTGATCACGTGACTGTGCATGCACTGATCACGTGGCTGATCATACAATGATCACGTGACTGCACATGCACTGATCACGTGACAGATCATGCACGGATCACGTGGCTATCATGCACTGATCACGTGTCTATCGTGCACTGATCACGTGACTGCGCATGAACTGATCACGTACCTGTTCATGCACTGATCATGTGGCTATCATGCACTGATCACGTGTCTATCATGCACTGATCACGTGAGTGCCCATGCACTGATCACGTGACTATCATGCACTGATCACGTGGCTATCATTCATTGATCACGTGTCTATCATGCATTGAACACGTGGCTGATCCTTCAATGATTACGTGACTGTGCATGCACTAATCACGTGATTTCACATGCACTGATCACGTAAATGTAGGCAATGATCACGTGGCTATCATGCACTGATCACGTGGCTGATCATGCACTGCTCATGTGACTGTAGATGAACTAATCACGTGGCTGATCATACAGTGATCACGTGACTGTGCATGCACTAGTCACGTGAATTCACATGCACTGATCACGTCAATGCAGGCAATGATCAGGTGGCTATCATGCACTGAACAAGTGGCTGATCATACACTGATCACGTGACTGCATATGCACTGATCATGTGGCTGATCATACAGTGATCACGTGGCTGATCATGCACTGAATACGTGGCTGATCATACACTGGTCACGTGGCTGATCATTCACTAATCACGATGCTTACCATGCACTGATCAGGTGGCTATCATGCACTGATCACGTGGCTGATCATACACTGATCACGTGACTGCACATGCACTGATCACGTGACAGATCATGCACTGATCACGTGGCTATCATGCATTGATCACGTGTCTATCACGCACTGATCACGTGACTGCGCATGAATTGAACACGAACCTGTTCATGCACTGTTTACGTGGCTATAATGCACTGATCACGTGGCTGATTATGCATTTATCACGTGACTGATTATGCACTGATCACATTGGGTATCATGCACTGATCACATGACGGCGCATGAACTGATCACGTGGATATTATGCACTGATCAATTGACAGATCATGCACTTATCACGTGACTGATCATGCACTTATCACGTGACTGATCATGCACTGATCACGTGGCCGATCATTCACTGATCACGAAGCTGATCATACACTGATCACGTGACTGTGCATGCACTGATCACATGACTGCGCATGCCATGATCACGTGACTGATCATGCACTGATCACGTGGCTGATCATGCACTGATCACGAAGCTGATAATACACTGGGCACATGACTGTGAATGCACTGATCACATGGCTGATCATGCACTGCTCCCGTGTCTGATCATTCGCTGATCACGTGGCTGATTATGCACTGATTGCGTAGCTGTCATGCACTGACACATGAGTTCGCATGCCATGATCACGTGACTGATCATGCACTGATCACTTGGCTATCATGCACTGATCACGTGGCTAATCATACATTGATCACGTAACTAATCATGCAATGATCACGAAGTTGTTCTTACACTGATCACGTGACTGTGCATGCACTGATCACGTGGCTGATCATGCACTGATCATGTGGCAGATCATGCACTGATCACGTGGCTGATCATACACTGATCACGTCGCTGATCATGAACTGATCACGTGACTTACCAAGCAGTGGTCTCGGGTCTGAATGGTGCTGATCATGTGGCTAATCAAGAACTGATCACTTGGCTATAATGCACTGATCACGTGACTGTGCATGCACTGATCATGTGGATGACCATACACTGATCACGTTACTGATCAGGCACTGATTACGTGACTGATCATTCACTGATCACGTGGCTATCATGCACTAATCACGTGTCTATCATGCACTGAACACGTGGCTGATCATACACTGATCACGTGACTGGCCATGCACGAATCACGTGACTGCACATTCACTGATCACGTAATTGAAGGCAATGATAACGTGGCTGTCATGCAATGATCACGTGGCTGATCATGCACTGCTCATGTGACTGAGCATGCACTGATCACGTAGATATCATGCATTGATCACTTGTCTATCATGCACTGAACACATGGTTGGTCATACACTGATCACGTGACTGCACATGCACTGATCACGTGGCTGATCATACAGTGATCACGTGGCTGATCATGCACTGATTATGTGGCTGGTCATGCACTGATCACGTAGCTATCATGCACTGATCATATGGCTATCATGCACTGATCCCATGGCTGATCATGCACTGATCTCGAGACTGATCATGCACTGGTCACGTGGCTATCATGCACTGATCACCTGGCTGATTATACACTGATAACGTGACTGTGCATGCACTGATCACATAGCTGATCATGCACTGATCACGTGGCTGATCATGCACTGATCACGTGGCTGATCATTCACTAATCACGTTGCTTACCATGCACTGATCAGGTGGCTATCATGCACTGATCACGTGGCTGATCATACACTGATCACGAGACTGCACATGCACTGATCACGTGGCTATCATGCATTGATCACGTGTCTATCATGCACTGATCACATGACTGCGCATGAATTGAACACGAACCTGTTCATGCACTGTTTACGTGGCTATAATGCACTGATCACGTGGCTGATTATGCATTGATCACGTGACTGATTATGCACTGATTGCGTAGCTGTCATACACTGATCACATGACTGCGCATGCCATGATCACGTGACTGAGCATGCACTGATCACGTTGCGTATCATGCACTGATCACATGACGGTGCATGAACTGATCACGTGGATATTATGCACTGATCAATTGACAGATCATGCACTGATCACGTGGCTAATCATACATTGATCACGTAACTAATCATGCAATGATCACGAAGTTGATCTTACACTGATCACGTGACTGTGCATGCACTGATCACGTGGCTGATCATACAATGATCACGTGACTGCACATGCACTGATCACGTGACAGATCATACACTGATCACGTGACTGTGAATGCACTGATCACGTGGATGATCATGCACTGATCATGTGGCAGATCATGCAATGATCACGTGGTTAATCATACATTAACCACGTGGCTGATCATGCACTGATCACGTGGCTAATCATGTACTGATCACCTGACTGATCATGCACTGATCACGTGGCTATCATGCACTGATCACGTGGCTGATCATACACTGATCACGTCGCTGATCATGAACAGATCACGTGACTTAGCATGCAGTGATATCGTGTCTGATCATGCACTGATCACGTGCTTGATCATGCACTGGTCACGTGACTTAGCCTGCAGTGATCTAGTGTCTGAATGGTGCTGATCGTGTGACTAATCAAGAACTGATTACGTGGCTATAATGCACTGATCACGTGACTGCGCATGCACTGATAATGAGGATGATCATACACTGATCACTTCACTGGTCACGCACTGATCACGTGACTGATCATTCACTGATCACGTGGCTATCATGCACTGATCACGGGACTGCACATGCACTGGTCACATAATTGTAGGCAATGATCACGTGGCTATCATGCACTGATCACGTGGCTGATCATGCAATTCTCATGTGACTGAGCATGCACTGATCACTTAGCTATCATGCATTGATCATTTGGCTATCATGCACTGAAGACGTGGCTGATCATACACTGATCACGTGACTGTAGATGAACTAATCACGTGACTGATCATGCATTGATCACGTGGCTGATCATGCAATGATCAAGAAGCGGATCATACACTGATCACGTGACTGTGAATGCACTGATCACGTGGCTGATCATGCACTGATCATGTGGCAGATCATGCAATGATCACGTGGTTAATCATACACTAACCACGTGGCTGATCATGCACTGATCACGTGGCTAATCATGTACTGATCACCTGACTGATCATGCACTGATCACGTGGCTATCATGCACTGATCACGTGGCTGATCATACACTGATCACGTCGCTGATCATGAACAGATCACGTGACTTAGCATGCAGTGATATCGTGTCTGATCATGAACTGATCACGTGCTTGATCATGCACTGGTCACCTGACTTAGCCTGCAGTGATCTAGTGTCTGAATGGTGCTGATCATGTGACTAATTAAGAACTGATTACGTGGCTATAATGCACTGATCACGTGACTGCGCAGGCACTGATAATGTGGATGATCATACACTGATCACTTCACTGATCATGCACTGATCACGTGACTGATCATTCACTGATCACGTGGCTATCATGCACTGATCACGGGACTGCACATGCACTGGTCACATAATTGTAGGCAATGATCACGTGGCTATCATGCACTGATCACGTGGCTGATCATGCAATTCTCATGTGACTGAGCATGCACTGATCACTTAGCTATCATGCATTGATCATTTGGCTATCATGCACTGAAGACGTGGCTGATCATACACTGATCACGTGACTGCACATGCACTGATCACGTGGCTAATCATACAGAGATCAAGTGGCTGATCATGCACTGATTACGTGGCTGATCATGCACAGATCACGTAGCTATCATGCACTGATCACATGGCTATACTGCACTGATCCTGTTGCTCATCATGAACTGATCACGTGACTGATCATGCACTAGTCATGTGGTTATCATGCACTGATGACATGGCTGATCATACACTGATCACGTGACTGATCATGCACTGATCACGTGGCTGATCATGCACTGATCACGAAGCTGATAATACAATGATCATGTGACACTTCATGCACTGATCACTTGGCTGAACATGCACTGATCACGTGGCTGATCATGCACTGATAACCTGGCTATCATATACTGATCTTGTGCCTGATCATGCACTCTTCACGTGCCTGATCATGCACTGATCATGTGGCTGATAATGCACTGATCACGAAGCTGATCATACACTGATCACGTGACTGTGCATGCACTGATCACATGGCTGATCATGCACTGATCACGTGGCTGATCATGCGCTGATCACGTGGCTAATCATGCACTAATCATGTTGCTTGCCATGCACTGATCAGGTGTCTATCATGCACTGGTTCCGAGGTTGATCATACACTGATCACGTACCTGCGCATGAACTGATCACGTGGATATTATGCACTGATCAATTAACAGATCATGCACTTATCACGTGACTGATCATGCACTTATCACGTGACTGATCATGCACTGATCACGTGGCCGATCATTCACTGATCACGAAGCTGATCATACACTGATCACGTGACTGTGCATGCACTGATCACATTGCGTATCATGCACTGATCACATGACGGCGCATGAACTGATCACGTGGATATTATGCACTGATCAATTGACAGATCATGCACTTATCACGTGACTGATCATGCACTTATCACGTGACTGATCATGCACTGATCACGTGGCCGATCATTCACTGATCACGAAGCTGATCATACACTGATCACGTGACTGTGCATGCACTGATCACATGGCTGATCATGCACTGATCACGTGGCTGATCATGCGCTGATCACGTGGCTAATAATGCACTAACCTCGTTGCTTACAATTCACTGATCAGGTGGCTATCATGCACTGATCACGTGGCTGATCATACACTGATCACGTGACTGCGCAAGCACTGATCACCTGACAGATCATGCACTTATCACGTGGCTATCATGCACTGATCACGTGTCTATCATGCACTGATAACGTGACTGCGCATGAATTGAACACGAACCTGTTCATGCACTGTTTACGTGGCTATCATGCACTGATCACGTGGTTGATTATGCATTGATCACGTGACTGATTATGCACTGTTTGCGTAGCTGTCATGCACTGATCACATGACTGGGCATGCCATGATCACGTGACTGATCATGCACTGATCCCGTTGCGTATCATGCACTGATCACATGACGGCGCATGAGATGATCACGTGGATATTATACAGTGATCAAGTGACAGATCATGCACTAATCACATGACTGATCATGCACTGATCACGTGGCTATCATGCACTGATCAGCTGACTGATCATGCACTGATCAGTTGACTGATCATGCACTGATCACGTGGCTGATCATGCACTGATCACGTGACTTAGCATGCAGTGATCTCGTGTCTGAATGGTGCTGATGAGGTGACTAATCAAGAACTGATCACGTGGATATAATGCACTGATTACGTGACTGCACAGGCACTGATGATGTGGATGATCATACACTGATCACCACACTGATCACGCACTGATCACGTGACAGATCATTCACTAATCACGTGGCTATCATGCACTGATCACATGCCTGATAATGCACTGATCAGGTGACTGATCATGCACTGATCTCGTGACTGATCATGCACTGATCACATGGCTGATCAGGCACTTATCACGAAGTTGATCTTACACTGATCACATGACTGCACATGCACTGATCACGTGACTGCACATGCACTGATCACGTAATTGTAGGCAATGATCACGTGGCTATCATGCACTGATCACGTGGCTGATCATGCTCTGCTCATGTGACTGAGCATGCACTGATCCCTTAGCTACCATGCATTGATCACTTGGCTATCATGCACTGAACACGTAGCTGATCATACACTGATCACGTGACTGCACATGCACTGATCACGTGGCTGATCATACAGAGATCAAGTGGCTGATCATGAACTGATTACGTCGCTGATCATGCACAGATCACGTAGGTATCATGCACTGATAACATGGCTATCATGCATTGATCCTGTGGCTGATAATGCACTGATCACGTGACTGATCATGCACTAGTCATGTGGTTATCATGCACTGATCACGTGGCTGATCATACACTGATGACGTGACTGATCATGCACTGATCACGTGCCTGATCATGCACTGATCACGTGCCTGATCATGCACTGATCACGTGGCTGATCATGCACTGATCACGAAGCTGATCATACACTGATCATGTGATTGTTCATGCACTGATCACTTGGCTGATCATGCACTGATCACGTGGCTATCATACACTGATCATGTGCCTGATCATGCACTCTTCACGTGCCTGATCATGCACTGATCCTGTGGCTGATCATGCACTGATCACGAAGCTGATCATACACTGATCACGTGACTGTGCATGCACTGATCACGTGACAGATCATGCACGGATCACGTGGCTATCATGCACTGATCAGTTGGCTCACATGCACTGATCACGTGGCTGATCATACAATGATCACGTGACTGCACATGCACTGATCACGTGACAGATCATGCACGGATCACGTGGCTATCATGCACTGATCACGTGTCTATCGTGCACTGATCACGTGACTGCGCTTGAATTGATCACGTACCTGTTCATGCACTGTTTTCGTGGCTATCATGCACTGATCACGTGGCTGATTATGCATTGATCACGTGACTGATTATGCACTGATTGCGTAGCTGTCATACACTGATCACATGACTGCGCATGCCATGATCACGTGACTGAGCATGCACTGATCACGTTGCGTATCATGCACTGATCACATGACGGTGCATGAACTGATCACGTGGATATTATGCACTGATCAATTGACAGATCATGCACTGATCACGTGGCTAATCATACATTGATCACGTAACTAATCATGCAATGATCACGAAGTTGATCTTACACTGATCACGTGACTGTGCATGCACTGATCACGTGGCTGATCATACAATGATCACGTGACTGCACATGCACTGATCACGTGACAGATCATACACTGATCACGTGACTGTGAATGCACTGATCACGTGGATGATCATGCACTGATCATGTGGCAGATCATGCAATGATCACGTGGTTAATCATACATTAACCACGTGGCTGATCATGCACTGATCACGTGGCTAATCATGTACTGATCACCTGACTGATCATGCACTGATCACGTGGCTATCATGCACTGATCACGTGGCTGATCATACACTGATCACGTCGCTGATCATGAACAGATCACGTGACTTAGCATGCAGTGATATCGTGTCTGATCATGCACTGATCACGTGCTTGATCATGCACTGGTCACGTGACTTAGCCTGCAGTGATCTAGTGTCTGAATGGTGCTGATCGTGTGACTAATCAAGAACTGATTACGTGGCTATAATGCACTGATCACGTGACTGTGCATGCACTGATAATGAGGATGATCATACACTGATCACTTCACTGGTCACGCACTGATCACGTGACTGATCATTCACTGATCACGTGGCTATCATGCACTGATCACGGGACTGCACATGCACTGGTCACATAATTGTAGGCAATGATCACGTGGCTATCATGCACTGATCACGTGGCTGATCATGCAATTCTCATGTGACTGAGCATGCACTGATCACTTAGCTATCATGCATTGATCATTTGGCTATCATGCACTGAAGACGTGGCTGATCATACACTGATCACGTGACTGTAGATGAACTAATCACGTGACTGATCATGCATTGATCACGTGGCTGATCATGCAATGATCAAGAAGCGGATCATACACTGATCACGTGACTGTGAATGCACTGATCACGTGGATGATCATGCACTGATCATGTGGCAGATCATGCAATGATCACGTGGTTAATCATACACTAACCACGTGGCTGATCATGCACTGATCACGTGGCTAATCATGTACTGATCACCTGACTGATCATGCACTGATCACGTGGCTATCATGCACTGATCACGTGGCTATCATTCATTGATCACGTGTCTATCATGCATTGAACACGTGGCTGATCCTTCAATGATTATGTGACTGTGCATGCACTGATCACATGGCGTATCATGCACTGATCACATGACGGCGCATGAACTGATCATGTGGATATTATGCACTTATCAATTGACAGATCATGCACTCATCACGTGACTGATCATGCACTTATCACGTGACTGATCATGCACTGATCACGTGGCCGATCATTCACTGATCACGAAGCTGATCATACACTGATCACGTGACTGTGCATGCACTGATCACATGGCTGATCATGCACTGATCACGTGGCTGATCATGCGCTGATCACGTGGCTAATAATGCACTAATCTCGTTGCTTACAATGCACTGATCAGGTGGCTATCATGCACTGATCACGTGGCTGATCATGCACTGATCACGTGGCTGATCATGCACTGATCCCGTGACTGACCATGCACTGATCACGTGCCTGATCATGCACTTACCACGTGACTGATCCTGCACTGATCACGTGGCCGATCATTCACTGATCACGAAGCTGATCATACACTGATCACGTGACTGTGCATGCACTGATCACATGGCGTATCATGCACTGATCACATGACGGCGCATGAACTGATCATGTGGATATTATGCACTGATCAATTGACAGATCATGCACTCATCACGTGACTGATCATGCACTTATCACGTGACTGATCATGCACTGATCACGTGGCCGATCATTCACTGATCACGAAGCTGATCATACACTGATCACGTGACTGTGCATGCACTGATCACATGGCTGATCATGCACTGATCACGTGGCTGATCATGCGCTGATCACGTGGCTAATAATGCACTAATCTCGTTGCTTACAATGCACTGATCAGGTGGCTATCATGCACTGATCACGTGGCTGATCATGCACTGATCACGTGGCTGATCATGCACTGATCCCGTGACTGACCATGCACTGATCACGTGCCTGATCATGCACTTACCACGTGACTGATCCTGCACTGATCACGTGCCTGATCATGCACTGATCACGTGGCTGATCATGCACGGATCACGTGGCTATCATGCACTGATCAGTTGGCTCACATGCACTGATCACGTGGCTGATCATACAATGATCACGTGACTGCACATGCACTGATCACGTGACAGATCATGCACGGATCACGTGGCTATCATGCACTGATCACGTGTCTATCGTGCACTGATCACGTGACTGCACATGAACTGATCACGTACCTGTTCATGCACTGTTTTCGTGGCTATCATGCACTGATCACGTGTCTATCATGCACTGATCACGTGAGTGCCCATGCACTGATCACGTGACTATCATGCACTGATCACGTGGCTATCATTCATTGATCACGTGTCTATCATGCATTGAACACGTGGCTGATCCTTCAATGATTATGTGACTGTGCATGCACTGATCACATGGCGTATCATGCACTGATCACATGACGGCGCATGAACTGATCATGTGGATATTATGCACTGATCAATTGACAGATCATGCACTCATCACGTGACTGATCATGCACTTATCACGTGACTGATCATGCACTGATCACGTGGCCGATCATTCACTGATCACGAAGCTGATCATACACTGATCACGTGACTGTGCATGCACTGATCACATGGCTGATCATGCACTGATCACGTGGCTGATCATGCGCTGATCACGTGGCTAATCATGCACTAATCATGTTGCTTGCCATGCACTGATCAGGTGTCTATCATGCACTGGTTCCGAGGTTGATCATACACTGATCACGTAACTGCGCATGAACTGATCACGTGGATATTATGCACTGATCAATTAACAGATCATGCACTTATCACGTGACTGATCATGCACTTATCACGTGACTGATCATGCACTGATCACGTGGCCGATCATTCACTGATCACGAAGCTGATCATACACTGATCACGTGACTGTGCATGCACTGATCACATGGCGTATCATGCACTGATCACATGACGGCGCATGAACTGATCATGTGGATATTATGCACTGATCAATTGACAGATCATGCACTCATCACGTGACTGATCATGCACTTATCACGTGACTGTTCATGCACTGATCACGTGGCCGATCATTCACTGATCACGAAACTGATCATACACTGATCACGTGACTGTGCATGCACTGATCACATGGCTGATCATGCACTGATCACGTGGCTGATCATGCGCTGATCACGTGGCTAATAATGCACTAATCTCGTTGCTTACAATGCACTGATCAGGTGGCTATCATGCACTGATCACGTGGCTGATCATGCACTGATCACGTGGCTGATCATGCACTGATCCCGTGACTGACCATGCACTGATCACGTGCCTGATCATGCACTTACCACGTGACTGATCCTGCACTGATCACGTGCCTGATCATGCACTGATCACGTGGCTGATCATGCACGGATCACGTGGCTATCATGCACTGATCAGTTGGCTCACATGCACTGATCACGTGGCTGATCATACAATGATCACGTGACTGCACATGCACTGATCACGTGACAGATCATGCACGGATCACGTGGCTATCATGCACTGATCACGTGTCTATCGTGCACTGATCCCGTGAGTGCCCATGCACTGATCACGTGACTATCATGCACTGATCACGTGGCTATCATTCATTGATCACGTGTCTATCATGCA
Source organism: Bos grunniens (assembly GCF_055505025.1). Lineage (NCBI taxonomy): Eukaryota > Metazoa > Chordata > Mammalia > Artiodactyla > Bovidae > Bos > Bos grunniens. The sequence continues at coordinate 60,404 of NC_141176.1, read as the reverse complement.
TTGAACACGTGGCTGATCCTTCAATGATTATGTGACTGTGCATGCACTGATCACATGGCGTATCATGCACTGATCACATGACGGCGCATGAACTGATCATGTGGATATTATGCACTGATCAATTGACAGATCATGCACTCATCACGTGACTGATCATGCACTTATCACGTGACTGATCATGCACTGATCACGTGGCCGATCATTCACTGATCACGAAGCTGATCATACACTGATCACGTGACTGTGCATGCACTGATCACATGGCTGATCATGCACTGATCACGTGGCTGATCATGCGCTGATCACGTGGCTAATAATGCACTAATCTCGTTGCTTACAATGCACTGATCAGGTGGCTATCATGCACTGATCACGTGGCTGATCATGCACTGATCACGTGGCTGATCATGCACTGATCCCGTGACTGACCATGCACTGATCACGTGCCTGATCATGCACTTACCACGTGACTGATCCTGCACTGATCACGTGGCCGATCATTCACTGATCACGAAGCTGATCATACACTGATCACGTGACTGTGCATGCACTGATCACATGGCGTATCATGCACTGATCACATGACGGCGCATGAACTGATCATGTGGATATTATGCACTGATCAATTGACAGATCATGCACTCATCACGTGACTGATCATGCACTTATCACGTGACTGATCATGCACTGATCACGTGGCCGATCATTCACTGATCACGAAGCTGATCATACACTGATCACGTGACTGTGCATGCACTGATCACATGGCTGATCATGCACTGATCACGTGGCTGATCATGCGCTGATCACGTGGCTAATAATGCACTAATCTCGTTGCTTACAATGCACTGATCAGGTGGCTATCATGCACTGATCACGTGGCTGATCATGCACTGATCACGTGGCTGATCATGCACTGATCCCGTGACTGACCATGCACTGATCACGTGCCTGATCATGCACTTACCACGTGACTGATCCTGCACTGATCACGTGCCTGATCATGCACTGATCACGTGGCTGATCATGCACGGATCACGTGGCTATCATGCACTGATCAGTTGGCTCACATGCACTGATCACGTGGCTGATCATACAATGATCACGTGACTGCACATGCACTGATCACGTGACAGATCATGCACGGATCACGTGGCTATCATGCACTGATCACGTGTCTATCGTGCACTGATCACGTGACTGCACATGAACTGATCACGTACCTGTTCATGCACTGTTTTCGTGGCTATCATGCACTGATCACGTGTCTATCATGCACTGATCACGTGAGTGCCCATGCACTGATCACGTGACTATCATGCACTGATCACGTGGCTATCATTCATTGATCACGTGTCTATCATGCATTGAACACGTGGCTGATCCTTCAATGATTATGTGACTGTGCATGCACTGATCACATGGCGTATCATGCACTGATCACATGACGGCGCATGAACTGATCATGTGGATATTATGCACTGATCAATTGACAGATCATGCACTCATCACGTGACTGATCATGCACTTATCACGTGACTGATCATGCACTGATCACGTGGCCGATCATTCACTGATCACGAAGCTGATCATACACTGATCACGTGACTGTGCATGCACTGATCACATGGCTGATCATGCACTGATCACGTGGCTGATCATGCGCTGATCACGTGGCTAATCATGCACTAATCATGTTGCTTGCCATGCACTGATCAGGTGTCTATCATGCACTGGTTCCGAGGTTGATCATACACTGATCACGTAACTGCGCATGAACTGATCACGTGGATATTATGCACTGATCAATTAACAGATCATGCACTTATCACGTGACTGATCATGCACTTATCACGTGACTGATCATGCACTGATCACGTGGCCGATCATTCACTGATCACGAAGCTGATCATACACTGATCACGTGACTGATCATGCACTGATCACGTGCCTGATCTTGCACTGATCAGGTGACTGATCATGTACTGATCACGTGCCTGATCATGCACTGATCACGTGGCTGATCATGCACTGATCAAGAAGCTGATCATACAATGATCATGTGACTGTTCATGCACTGATCCCTTGGCTGAACATGCACTGATCACGTGGCTGATCATGCACTGATAACCTGGCTCTCATACACTGATCTTGTGCCTGATCATGCACTCTTCACGTGCCTGATCATGCACTGATCATGTGGCTGATAATGCACTGATCACGTGGATGATCATGCACTGATAACCTGGCTATCATACAATGATCTTGTGCCTGATCATGCACTCTTCACGTGCCTGATCATGCACTGATCACGTGGCTGATCATGCACTGATCACGTGGATGATCATGCACTGATAAACTGGCTATCATACACTGATCACGTGACTGATCATGCACTCTTCAAGGGCCTGATCATGCATTGATCACGTGGCTGATCATGCAATGATCACGAAGTGGATCATACACTGATCACGTGACTGTGCATGCACTGATCACGTGGCTGATCATGCACTGATCACGTGGCAGATCATGCAATGATCACGTGGTTAATCATACACTCACCAGGTGGCTGTTCATGCACTAATCACATTGCGTATCATGCAATGATCACGTGGCTGGTCATACACTGATCACGTCGCTGATCATGAACTGATCATGTGACTTAGCATGCAGTGATCTCGTGTCTGAATGGTGCTCATCATGTAACTAACCAAGAACTGATCACGTGTCTATAATGCACTGATCACGTGACTGGGCATGCACTGATCATGTGGATGATCATATACGGATCACGTTACTGATCAGGTACTGATCACGTGACTGATCATTCACTGATCACGTGGCTATCATGCACTGATCACGTGACTGCACATGCACTGTTCACGTAATTGTAGGCAAGGATCACATGCCTATCATGCACTGATCACGTGTCTATCATGCAGTGAACACGTGGCTGATCATACACTGATCACGTGAGTGCCCATGCAAGAAACACGTGACTGCAGATTCACTGATCACGTAATTGAAGGCAATGATAACAAGGCTGTCAGGCACTGATCACGTGGCTGATCATGCACTGATCACTTGGCCGATCATTCACTGATCACGAAGCTGATCATACACTGATCACGTGACTGTGCATGCACTGATCACATGGCTGATCATGCACTGATCACGTGGCTGATCATGCGCTGATCACGTGGCTAATAATGCACTAATCTCGTTGCTTACAATGCTCTGATCAGGTGGCTATCATGCACTGATCACGTGCCTGATCATACACTGATCACGTGACTGATCATGCACTGATCACGTGGCTGATCATGCACTGATCACGAAGGTGATCATACACTGATCACGTGATTGTGCATGCACTGATCACATGGCTGATCATGCACTCATCACGTACCTGTTCATGCACTGTTTACGTGGCTATCATGCACTGATCACGTGGCTGATCATGCATTGATCACATGACTGATTATGCACTGTTTGCGTAGCTGTCATGCACTGATCACATGACTGATCATGCACTGATCACGTTGCGTATCATGCACTGATCACATGACGGTGCATGAACTGATCACGTGGATATTATACACTGATCAAGTGACAGATCATGCATTAATCACGTGACTGATCATGCACTGATCACGTGGCTATCATGCACTGATCACGTGGCTGATCATATGCTTATCACGTGACTGATCATGCACTGATCACGTGGCTGATCATGCACTGATCACGTGACTTATCATGCAGTGATCTAGTGTCTGAATGGTGCTGATCATGTGACTAATCAAGAACTGATCACGTGGCTATAATGCACTGATCACGTTACTGCGCATGCACTGATAATGTGGATGATCATACACTGATCATTTCACTGATCACGCACTGATCACGTGACTGATCATTCACTGGTCACGTGGCTATCATGCACTGATCACGGGACTGCACATGCACTGGTCACGTAATTGTAGGCAATGATCACGTGGCTATCATGAACTGATCACGTGGCTGATCATGCAATGCTCATGTGACTGAGCATGCACTGATCACTTAGCTATCATGCATTGATCATTTGGCTATCATGCACTGAAGACGTGGCTGATCATACACTGATCACGTGACTGCACTTGCACTGATCACGTGGCTAATCATACAGAGATCAAGTGGCTGATCATGCACAGATCACGTAGCTATCATGCACTGATCACATGGCTATCATGCATTGATCCCGTTGCTCATCATGAACTGATCACGTGACTGATCATGCACTAGTCATGTGGTTATCATGCACTGATGACATGGCTGATCATACACTGATCACGTGACTGATCATGCACTGATCACGTGCCTGATCTTGCACTGATCAGGTGACTGATCATGTACTGATCACGTGCCTGATCATGCACTGATCACGTGGCTGATCATGCACTGATCAAGAAGCTGATCATACAATGATCATGTGACTGTTCATGCACTGATCACTTGGCTGAACATGCACTGATCACGTGGCTGATCATGCACTGATAACCTGGCTCTCATACACTGATCTTGTGCCTGATCATGCACTCTTCACATGCCTGATCATGCACTGATCATGTGGCTGATAATGCACTGATCACGTGGATGATCATGCACTGATAACCTGGCTATCATACAATGATCTTGTGCCTGATCATGCACTCTTCACGTGCCTGATCATGCACTGATCACGTGGCTGATCATGCACTGATCACGTGGATGATCATGCACTGATAAACTGGCTATCATACACTGATCACGTGACTGATCATGCACTCTTCAAGGGCCTGATCATGCATTGATCACGTGGCTGATCATGCAATGATCACGAAGTGGATCATACACTGATCACGTGACTGTGCATGCACTGATCACGTGGCTGATCATGCACTGATCACGTGGCAGATCATGCAATGATCACGTGGTTATTCATACACTCACCACGTGGCTGTTCATGCACTAATCACATTGCGTATCATGCAATGATCACGTGGCAGGTCATACACTGATCACGTCGCTGATCATGAACTGATCATGTGACTTAGCATGCAGTGATCTCGTGTCTGAATGGTGCTCATCATGTAACTAACCAAGAACTGATCACGTGTCTATAATGCACTGATCACGTGACTGGGCATGCACTGATCATGTGGATGATCATATACTGATCACGTTACTGATCAGGTACTGATCACGTGACTGATCATTCACTGATCACGTGGCTATCATGCACTGATCACGTGACTGCACATGCACTGTTCACGTAATTGTAGGCAAGGATCACATGCCTATCATGCACTGATCACGTGTCTATCATGCACTGAACACGTGGCTGATCATACACTGATCACGTGAGTGCCCATGCAAGAAACACGTGACTGCAGATTCACTGATCACGTAATTGAAGGCAATGATAACAAGGTTGTCAGGCACTGATCACGTGGCTGATCATGCACTGATCACTTGGCCGATCATTCACTGATCACGAAGCTGATCATACACTGATCACGTGACTGTGCATGCACTGATCACATGGCTGATCATGCACTGATCACGTGGCTGATCATGCGCTGATCACGTGGCTAATAATGCACTAATCTCGTTGCTTACAATGCTCTGATCAGGTGGCTATCATGCACTGATCACGTGGCTGATCATTCACTGATCACGTGACTGCGCAAGCACTGATCACGTGACAGAACATGCACTTATCACGTGGCTATCATGCACTGATCACGTGTCTATCATGCACTGATCACGTGACTGGCATGAATTGAACACGAACCTGTTCATGCACTGTTTACGTGGCTATCATGCACTGATCACGTGGTTGATTATGCATTGATCACGTGACTGATTATGCACTGTTTGCGTAGCTGTCATGCACTGATCACATGACTGGGCATGCCATGATCACGTGACTGATCATGCACTGATCACGTTGCATATCATGCACTGATCACATGACGGCGCATGAGCTGATCACGTGGATATTATACAGCGATCAAGTGACAGATCATGCACTAATCACGTGACTGATCATGCACTGATCACGTGGCTATCATGCACTGATCAGCTGACTGATCATGCACTGATCAGGTGACTGATCATGCACTGATCACGTGGCTGATCATGCACTGATCACGTGACTTAGCATGCAGTGATCTCGTGTCTGAATGGTGCTGATGAGGTGACTAATCAAGAACTGATCACCTGGATATAATGCACTGATCACGTGACTGCACAGGCACTGATGATGTGGATGATCATACACTGATCACCACACTGACCACGCACTGATCACGTGACAGATCATTCACTGATCACGTGGCTATCATGCACTGATCACATGCCTGATAATGCACTGATCAGGTGACTGATCATGCACTGATCTCGTGACTGATCATGCACTGATCACATGGCTGATCAGGCACTTATCACGAAGCTGATCTTACACTGATCACATGACTGCACATGCACTGATCACGTGACTGCACATGCACTGATCACGTAATTGTAGGCAATGATCACGTGGCTATCATGCACTGATCACGTGGCTGATCATGCTCTGCTCATGTGACTGAGCATGCACTGATCCCTTAGCTACCATGCATTGATCACTTGGCTATCATGCACTGAACACGTAGCTGATCATACACTGATCACGTGACTGCACATGCACTGATCACGTGGCTGATCATACAGAGATCAAGTGGCTGATCATGCACTGATTACGTCGCTGATCATGCACAGATCACGTAGGTATCATGCACTGATAACATGGCTATCATGCATTGATCCTGTGGCTGATAATGCACTGATCACGTGATTGATCATGGACTAGTCATGTGGTTATCATGCACTGATCACGTGGCTGATCATACACTGATCACGTGCCTGATCATGCACTGATCACGTGGCTGATCATGCACTGATCACGTGGCTGATCATACACTGATCACGTGCCTGATCATGCACTGATCACGTGGGTGATCATGAACTGATCACGAAGCTGATCATACAATGATCATGTGATTGTTCATGCACTGATCACTTGGCTGATCATGCACTGATCACGTGGCTATCATACACTGATCATGTGCCTGATCATGCACTCTTCACGTGCCTGATCATGCACTGATCCTGTGGCTGATCATGCACTGATCACGAAGCTGATCATGCACTGATCACGAAGCTGATCATACACTGATCACGTGACTGTGCATGCACTGATCACGTGACAGATCATGCACGGATCACGTGGCTATCATGCACTGATCAGTTGGCTCACATGCACTGATCACGTGGCTGATCATACAATGATCACGTGACTGCACATGCACTGATCACGTGACAGATCATGCACGGATCAGGTGGCTATCATGCACTGATCACGTGGCTGATCATGCACTGATCACGTGGCTGATCATGCAGTGATCCCGTGACTGACCATGCACTGATCACGTGCCTGATCATGCACTTACCACGTGACTGATCCTGCACTGATCACGTGGCCGATCATTCACTGATCACGAAGCTGATCATACACTGATCACGTGACTGTGCATGCACTGATCACATGGCGTATCATGCACTGATCACATGACGGCGCATGAACTGATCATGTGGATATTATGCACTGATCAATTGACAGATCATGCACTCATCACGTGACTGATCATGCACTTATCACGTGACTGATCATGCACTGATCACGTGGCCGATCATTCACTGATCACGAAGCTGATCATACACTGATCACGTGACTGTGCATGCACTGATCACATGGCTGATCATGCACTGATCACGTGGCTGATCATGCGCTGATCACGTGGCTAATAATGCACTAATCTCGTTGCTTACAATGCACTGATCAGGTGGCTATCATGCACTGATCACGTGGCTGATCATGCACTGATCACGTGGCTGATCATGCACTGATCCCGTGACTGACCATGCACTGATCACGTGCCTGATCATGCACTTACCACGTGACTGATCCTGCACTGATCACGTGCCTGATCATGCACTGATCACGTGGCTGATCATGCACGGATCACGTGGCTATCATGCACTGATCAGTTGGCTCACATGCACTGATCACGTGGCTGATCATACAATGATCACGTGACTGCACATGCACTGATCACGTGACAGATCATGCACGGATCACGTGGCTATCATGCACTGATCACGTGTCTATCGTGCACTGATCACGTGACTGCACATGAACTGATCACGTACCTGTTCATGCACTGTTTTCGTGGCTATCATGCACTGATCACGTGTCTATCATGCACTGATCACGTGAGTGCCCATGCACTGATCACGTGACTATCATGCACTGATCACGTGGCTATCATTCATTGATCACGTGTCTATCATGCATTGAACACGTGGCTGATCCTTCAATGATTATGTGACTGTGCATGCACTGATCACATGGCGTATCATGCACTGATCACATGACGGCGCATGAACTGATCATGTGGATATTATGCACTGATCAATTGACAGATCATGCACTCATCACGTGACTGATCATGCACTTATCACGTGACTGATCATGCACTGATCACGTGGCCGATCATTCACTGATCACGAAGCTGATCATACACTGATCACGTGACTGTGCATGCACTGATCACATGGCTGATCATGCACTGATCACGTGGCTGATCATGCGCTGATCACGTGGCTAATCATGCACTAATCATGTTGCTTGCCATGCACTGATCAGGTGTCTATCATGCACTGGTTCCGAGGTTGATCATACACTGATCACGTAACTGCGCATGAACTGATCACGTGGATATTATGCACTGATCAATTAACAGATCATGCACTTATCACGTGACTGATCATGCACTTATCACGTGACTGATCATGCACTGATCACGTGGCCGATCATTCACTGATCACGAAGCTGATCATACACTGATCACGTGACTGATCATGCACTGATCACGTGCCTGATCTTGCACTGATCAGGTGACTGATCATGTACTGATCACGTGCCTGATCATGCACTGATCACGTGGCTGATCATGCACTGATCAAGAAGCTGATCATACAATGATCATGTGACTGTTCATGCACTGATCCCTTGGCTGAACATGCACTGATCACGTGGCTGATCATGCACTGATAACCTGGCTCTCATACACTGATCTTGTGCCTGATCATGCACTCTTCACGTGCCTGATCATGCACTGATCATGTGGCTGATAATGCACTGATCACGTGGATGATCATGCACTGATAACCTGGCTATCATACAATGATCTTGTGCCTGATCATGCACTCTTCACGTGCCTGATCATGCACTGATCACGTGGCTGATCATGCACTGATCACGTGGATGATCATGCACTGATAAACTGGCTATCATACACTGATCACGTGACTGATCATGCACTCTTCAAGGGCCTGATCATGCATTGATCACGTGGCTGATCATGCAATGATCACGAAGTGGATCATACACTGATCACGTGACTGTGCATGCACTGATCACGTGGCTGATCATGCACTGATCACGTGGCAGATCATGCAATGATCACGTGGTTAATCATACACTCACCAGGTGGCTGTTCATGCACTAATCACATTGCGTATCATGCAATGATCACGTGGCTGGTCATACACTGATCACGTCGCTGATCATGAACTGATCATGTGACTTAGCATGCAGTGATCTCGTGTCTGAATGGTGCTCATCATGTAACTAACCAAGAACTGATCACGTGTCTATAATGCACTGATCACGTGACTGGGCATGCACTGATCATGTGGATGATCATATACTGATCACGTTACTGATCAGGTACTGATCACGTGACTGATCATTCACTGATCACGTGGCTATCATGCACTGATCACGTGACTGCACATGCACTGTTCACGTAATTGTAGGCAAGGATCACATGCCTATCATGCACTGATCACGTGTCTATCATGCAGTGAACACGTGGCTGATCATACACTGATCACGTGAGTGCCCATGCAAGAAACACGTGACTGCAGATTCACTGATCACGTAATTGAAGGCAATGATAACAAGGCTGTCAGGCACTGATCACGTGGCTGATCATGCACTGATCACTTGGCCGATCATTCACTGATCACGAAGCTGATCATACACTGATCACGTGACTGTGCATGCACTGATCACATGGCTGATCATGCACTGATCACGTGGCTGATCATGCGCTGATCACGTGGCTAATAATGCACTAATCTCGTTGCTTACAATGCTCTGATCAGGTGGCTATCATGCACTGATCACGTGCCTGATCATACACTGATCACGTGACTGATCATGCACTGATCACGTGGCTGATCATGCACTGATCACGAAGGTGATCATACACTGATCACGTGATTGTGCATGCACTGATCACATGGCTGATCATGCACTCATCACGTACCTGTTCATGCACTGTTTACGTGGCTATCATGCACTGATCACGTGGCTGATCATGCATTGATCACATGACTGATTATGCACTGTTTGCGTAGCTGTCATGCACTGATCACATGACTGATCATGCACTGATCACGTTGCGTATCATGCACTGATCACATGACGGTGCATGAACTGATCACGTGGATATTATACACTGATCAAGTGACAGATCATGCATTAATCACGTGACTGATCATGCACTGATCACGTGGCTATCATGCACTGATCACGTGGCTGATCATATGCTGATCACGTGACTGATCATGCACTGATCACGTGGCTGATCATGCACTGATCACGTGACTTATCATGCAGTGATCTAGTGTCTGAATGGTGCTGATCATGTGACTAATCAAGAACTGATCACGTGGCTATAATGCACTGATCACGTTACTGCGCATGCACTGATAATGTGGATGATCATACACTGATCATTTCACTGATCACGCACTGATCACGTGACTGATCATTCACTGGTCACGTGGCTATCATGCACTGATCACGGGACTGCACATGCACTGGTCACGTAATTGTAGGCAATGATCACGTGGCTATCATGAACTGATCACGTGGCTGATCATGCAATGCTCATGTGACTGAGCATGCACTGATCACTTAGCTATCATGCATTGATCATTTGGCTATCATGCACTGAAGACGTGGCTGATCATACACTGATCACGTGACTGCACTTGCACTGATCACGTGGCTAATCATACAGAGATCAAGTGGCTGATCATGCACAGATCACGTAGCTATCATGCACTGATCACATGGCTATCATGCATTGATCCCGTTGCTCATCATGAACTGATCACGTGACTGATCATGCACTAGTCATGTGGTTATCATGCACTGATGACATGGCTGATCATACACTGATCACGTGACTGATCATGCACTGATCACGTGCCTGATCTTGCACTGATCAGGTGACTGATCATGTACTGATCATGTGCCTGATCATGCACTGATCACGTGGCTGATCATGCACTGATCAAGAAGCTGATCATACAATGATCATGTGACTGTTCATGCACTGATCACTTGGCTGAACATGCACTGATCACGTGGCTGATCATGCACTGATAACCTGGCTCTCATACACTGATCTTGTGCCTGATCATGCACTCTTCACATGCCTGATCATGCACTGATCATGTGGCTGATAATGCACTGATCACGTGGATGATCATGCACTGATAACCTGGCTATCATACAATGATCTTGTGCCTGATCATGCACTCTTCACGTGCCTGATCATGCACTGATCACGTGGCTGATCATGCACTGATCACGTGGATGATCATGCACTGATAAACTGGCTATCATACACTGATCACGTGACTGATCATGCACTCTTCAAGGGCCTGATCATGCATTGATCACGTGGCTGATCATGCAATGATCACGAAGTGGATCATACACTGATCACGTGACTGTGCATGCACTGATCACGTGGCTGATCATGCACTGATCACGTGGCAGATCATGCAATGATCACGTGGTTATTCATACACTCACCACGTGGCTGTTCATGCACTAATCACATTGCGTATCATGCAATGATCACGTGGCAGGTCATACACTGATCACGTCGCTGATCATGAACTGATCATGTGACTTAGCATGCAGTGATCTCGTGTCTGAATGGTGCTCATCATGTAACTAACCAAGAACTGATCACGTGTCTATAATGCACTGATCACGTGACTGGGCATGCACTGATCATGTGGATGATCATATACTGATCACGTTACTGATCAGGTACTGATCACGTGACTGATCATTCACTGATCACGTGGCTATCATGCACTGATCACGTGACTGCACATGCACTGTTCACGTAATTGTAGGCAAGGATCACATGCCTATCATGCACTGATCACGTGTCTATCATGCACTGAACACGTGGCTGATCATACACTGATCACGTGAGTGCCCATGCAAGAAACACGTGACTGCAGATTCACTGATCACGTAATTGAAGGCAATGATAACAAGGTTGTCAGGCACTGATCACGTGGCTGATCATGCACTGATCACTTGGCCGATCATTCACTGATCACGAAGCTGATCATACACTGATCACGTGACTGTGCATGCACTGATCACATGGCTGATCATGCACTGATCACGTGGCTGATCATGCGCTGATCACGTGGCTAATAATGCACTAATCTCGTTGCTTACAATGCTCTGATCAGGTGGCTATCATGCACTGATCACGTGGCTGATCATTCACTGATCACGTGACTGCGCAAGCACTGATCACGTGACAGAACATGCACTTATCACGTGGCTATCATGCACTGATCACGTGTCTATCATGCACTGATCACGTGACTGGCATGAATTGAACACGAACCTGTTCATGCACTGTTTACGTGGCTATCATGCACTGATCACGTGGTTGATTATGCATTGATCACGTGACTGATTATGCACTGTTTGCGTAGCTGTCATGCACTGATCACATGACTGGGCATGCCATGATCACGTGACTGATCATGCACTGATCACGTTGCATATCATGCACTGATCACATGACGGCGCATGAGCTGATCACGTGGATATTATACAGCGATCAAGTGACAGATCATGCACTAATCACGTGACTGATCATGCACTGATCACGTGGCTATCATGCACTGATCAGCTGACTGATCATGCACTGATCAGGTGACTGATCATGCACTGATCACGTGGCTGATCATGCACTGATCACGTGACTTAGCATGCAGTGATCTCGTGTCTGAATGGTGCTGATGAGGTGACTAATCAAGAACTGATCACGTGGATATAATGCACTGATCACGTGACTGCACAGGCACTGATGATGTGGATGATCATACACTGATCACCACACTGACCACGCACTGATCACGTGACAGATCATTCACTGATCACGTGGCTATCATGCACTGATCACATGCCTGATAATGCACTGATCAGGTGACTGATCATGCACTGATCTCGTGACTGATCATGCACTGATCACATGGCTGATCAGGCACTTATCACGAAGCTGATCTTACACTGATCACATGACTGCACATGCACTGATCACGTGACTGCACATGCACTGATCACGTAATTGTAGGCAATGATCACGTGGCTATCATGCACTGATCACGTGGCTGATCATGCTCTGCTCATGTGACTGAGCATGCACTGATCCCTTAGCTACCATGCATTGATCACTTGGCTATCATGCACTGAACACGTAGCTGATCATACACTGATCACGTGACTGCACATGCACTGATCACGTGGCTGATCATACAGAGATCAAGTGGCTGATCATGCACTGATTACGTCGCTGATCATGCACAGATCACGTAGGTATCATGCACTGATAACATGGCTATCATGCATTGATCCTGTGGCTGATAATGCACTGATCACGTGACTGATCATGGACTAGTCATGTGGTTATCATGCACTGATCACGTGGCTGATCATACACTGATCACGTGCCTGATCATGCACTGATCACGTGGGTGATCATGAACTGATCACGAAGCTGATCATACAATGATCATGTGATTGTTCATGCACTGATCACTTGGCTGATCATGCACTGATCACGTGGCTATCATACACTGATCATGTGCCTGATCATGCACTCTTCACGTGCCTGATCATGCACTGATCCTGTGGCTGATCATGCACTGATCACGAAGCTGATCATGCACTGATCACGAAGCTGATCATACACTGATCACGTGACTGTGCATGCACTGATCACGTGACAGATCATGCACGGATCACGTGGCTATCATGCACTGATCAGTTGGCTCACATGCACTGATCACGTGGCTGATCATACAATGATCACGTGACTGCACATGCACTGATCACGTGACAGATCATGCACGGATCAGGTGGCTATCATGCACTGATCACGTGACTATCATGCACTGATCACGTGGCCCTCAGTCATTGATCACGTTTCTATCATGCATTGAACACGTGGCTGATCATTCAATGATTACTTGACTGTGCATGCACTAATCACGTGATTTCACATGCACTGATCACGTAAATGTAGGCAATGATCACGTGGATATCATGCACTGATCACGTGGCTGATCATGCACTGCTCATGTGACTGTAGATGAACTAATCACGTGGCTGATCATACAGTGATCACGTGACTGTGCATGCACTAGTCACGTGATTTCACATGCACTGATCACGTCAATGCAGGCAATGATCAGGTGGCTATCATGCACTGAACAAGTGGCTGATCATACACTGATCACGTGACTGCATATACACTGATCATGTGGCTGACCATACAGTGATCACGTGGCTGATCATGCACTGAATATGTGGCTGATCATACACTGGTCATATGATTGTGAATGCACTGATCACATGGCTGATCATGCACTGCTCGCATGGCTGATCATTCGCTGATCACATGACTGATCATCCACTGATCACGTGACTGATTATGCACTGATTGCGTAGGTGTCATGCACTGATCACATGAGTTGGCATGCCATGATCACGTGGCTAATCATACATTGATCACGTAACTAATCATGCACTGAACACATGGCTATCATGCACTGATCCCAAGGCTGATCATGCACTGATCTCGATACTGATCATGCACTGGTCACCTGGCTATCATGCACTGATCACCTGACTGATCTTACACTGATCACGTGACTGTGCATGCACTGATCACGTGGCTGATCAGGCACTGATCATGTGGCAGATCATGCACTGATCACGTGGTTAATCATACACTAACCACGTGGCTGATCATGCACTAATCACGTTGCAGATCATGCACTGATCACGTGGCTTATCATACACTGATCACGTGGCTGATCATGCACTGATCACGTGGATCATCATGCACTGATAACCTGGCTATCATACACTGATCACGTGACTGATCATGCATTGATCACGTGGCTGATCATGCAATGATCACGAAGCGGATCATACACTGATCACGTGACTGTGAATGCACTGATCACGTGGCTGATCATGCACTGATCATGTGGCAGATCATGCAATGATCACGTGGTTAATCATACACTAACCACGTGGCTGATCATGCACTGATCACGTGGCTAATCATGTACTGATCACCTGACTGATCATGCACTGATCAGGTGGCTATCATGCACTGATCACGTGCCTGATCATACACTGATCACGTCGCTGATCATGAACAGATCACGTGACTTAGCATGCAGTGATATCGTGTCTGATCATGCACTGATCACGTGCCTGATCATGCACTGGTCACGTGACTTAGCCTGCAGTGATCTAGTGTCTGAATGGTGCTGATCATGTGACTAATCAAGAACTGATTACGTGGCTATAATGCACTGATCACGTGACATGCACTGATAATGTGGATGATCATACACTGATCACTTCACTGATCACGCACTGATCACGTGACTGATCATTCACTGATCAGGTTGCTATCATGCACTGATCACGGGACTGCACATGCAGTGGTCACGTAATTGTAGGCAATTAATACGTGGCTATCATGCACTGATCACGTGGCTGATCATGCAATGCTCATGTGACTGAGCATGCACTGATCACTTAGCTATCATGCATTGGTCATTTGGCTATCATGCAGTGAAAACGTGGCTGATCATACAAAGATCACGTGACTGCACATGCACTGATCACGTGGATAAACATACAGAGATCAAGTGGCTGATCATGCACTGATTACGTGGCTGATCATGCACAGATCACGTAGCTATCATGCACTGATCACATGGCTATAATGCACTGATCCTGTTGCTCATCATGAACTGATCACGTGACTGATCATGCACTAGTCATGTGGTTAACATACACTGATGACATGGCTGATCATACACAGATCACGTGACTGATCATGCACTGATCACGTGGCTGATCATGCACTGATCACGAAGCTGATAATACAATGATCATGTGACTCTTCATGCACTGATCACTTGGCTGAACATGCACTGATCACGTGGCTGATCATGCACTGATACACTGGCTATCATACACTGATCTTGTGCCTGATCATGCACTCTTCACGTGCCTGATCATGCACTGATCCTGTGGCTGATAATGCACTGATCACGAAGCTGGTCATACACTGATCACGTGACTGTGCATGCACTGATCACATGGCTGATCATGCACTGATCAAGTGGCTGATCATGCACTGATCACGTGACTAATCATGCACTAATCATGTTGCTTACCATGCACTGATCAGGTGTCTATCATGCACTGGTTCCGTGGTTGATCATACACTGTTCATCTAACTGCGCATGAACTGATCACGCGGCTATCATGCACTGATCACGTATCTACCATGAACTGATCACGTGACTGCACATGAACTGATCATGTACCTGTTCATGCCCTGTTTTCGTGGCTATCCTGCACTGATCACGTGGCTGATCATGCATTGATCACGTGACTGATTATGCACTGATTGCGAAGCTGTCATGCACTGATCACATGAGTTGGCATGCCCGAATCACGTGACTCATCGTGCCCTGATCAAGTGGCATTCATGCACTGATCACGTGGCTAATCATACATTGATCAGGTAAGTAATCATGCACAGATCCCGAAGCCGATCTTACACTGATCACTTGACTGTGCATGCACTGATCACGTGGCTGATCATGCACTGATCATGTGGCAGATCATGCACTGATCACGTGGTTAATGATACACTAACCACGTGGCTGATCATGCACTAAACATGTTGCAGATCATTCACTGATCACGTGGCTGATCATACACTGATCACGTCGCTGATCATGCACTGAACACGTGGCTGATCATACACTAATCACGAACCAGATCATACACTGATCACGTGGCTGATCATGCACTGATCATGAAGCTGATCATACACTGATCACGTGACTGTGCATGTACTAATCACATGGCTGATCATGCACTGATCACGTGGCTGATCATGCGCTGATCACGTGCCTGATCATGCACTAATCACGTGGCTGATCATGCACTGATCACGAAGCTGATCATACACTGGTCACATGATTGTGAATGCACTGATCACATGGCTGATCATGCACTTCTCGGTGGCTGATCATTCGCTGATCACATGGCTGAACATCCACTGATCACGTGACTGATTATGCACTGATTGCGTAGGTGTCATGCACTGATCACATGAGTTGGCATGCCATGATCACGTAGCTAATCATACATTGATCACGTAACTAATCATGCACTGAACACATGCCTATCATGCACTGATCCCAAGGCTGATCATGCACTGATCTCGATACTGATCAAGCACTGGTCATCTGGCTATCATGCATTGATCACCTGACTGATCTTACACTGATCACGTGACTGTGCATGCACTGATCCCGTGGCTGATCAGGCACTGATCATGTGGCAGATCATGCACTGATCACGTGGTTAATCATACACTAACCACGTGGCTGATCATGCACTAATCACGTTGCGGATCATGCACTGATCAGTGGCTTATCATACACTGATCACGTGGCTGAACATGCACTGATCACTGGGATGATCATGCACTGATAACCTGTCTATCATACACTGATCACGTGACTGATCATGCACTCTTCACGGGCCTGATCATGCATTGATCACGTGGCTGATCATGCAATGATCACGAAGCAGATCATACACTGATCACGTGACTGTGCATGCACTGATCACGTGGCTATCATGCACTGATCACGTGGCTGATAATGCACTCCTCATGTGACTGTAGATGAACTAATCACGTGGCTGATCATACAGTGATCACGTGACTGTGCATGCACTAATCACGTGACTTCACATGCACTGATCACGTCAATGCAGGCAATGATCAGGTGGCTATCATGCACTGAACAAGTGGCTGATCATACACTGATCACCTGACTGCATATGCACTGATCACGTGGCTGATCATACAGTGATCATGTGGCTGATCATGCACTGATTACATGGCTGATCACGCGCTGATCACGGAGCTATCCTGCACTGATCACATGGCTATCCTGCACTTATCCCATGGTTCATCATGCACTGATCTCGTGACTGATCATGCAGTGGTCACGTGGCTATCAAGCACTGATCACGTGGTTGATCATGTACTTATCTGGATACTGATCATGCCCTGGACACCTGGCTATCATGCACTGATCACCTGGCTGATCATACACTGATCATTTCGCTGATCATGAACTGATCACATGACTTAGCATGCAGTGATCTCGTTTCTGAATGGTGCTGATCATGTGACTAATCAAGAACTGGTCACGTGGCTATAATGCACTGATCACGTGACGGCGCATGCCTTGGTCATGTGGATGATCATACACTGACCACGTTACTGATGAGGCACTGATCACGTGAATGATCATTCACTGATCATGTGGCTATCATGCACTGATCACGTGTCTATCATGCACTGAACACGTGACTGATCATTCACTGATCACGTGATTGCCCATGCACGAATCACGTGACTGCACATTCACTGAACACGTAATTGAAGGCAATGATAACGTGGCTGTCATGCTCTGATCACGTGGCTGACCATGCACTGCTCATGTGAATGAGCATGCACTTATCACGTAGATATCATGCATTGATCACTTGTCTATCAAGCAGTGAACACATGGCTGATCATACACTGATCACCTGACTGATCATGCACTGATCACGTGCCTGATCATGCACTTATCACGTGACTGATCATGCACTGATCACGTGACTGATCACGCACTGATCACGTGGCTGATCATGCACTGATCACGAAGGTGATCATACACTGATCACGTGACTGTGCATGCACTGATCACATGGCTGATCATGCACTCATCACGTACCTGTTCATGCACTGTTTACGTGGCTATCATGCACTAATCACGTGGCTGATCATGCATTGATCACATGACTGATTATGCACTGTTTGCGTAGCTGTCATGCACTGATCACATGACTGATCATGCACTGATTACGTTGCGTATCATGCACTGATCACATGACGGCGCATGAACTGATCACGTGGATATTATACACTGATCAAGTGACAGATCATGCATTAATCACGTGACTGATCATGCACTGATCACGTGGCTATCATGCACTGATCACGTGGCTGATCATACACTGAGCACGTGGCTGATCTTGTACTAATCTCGTGGCTGATCATACACTGATCACATGACTGATCATGCAGTGATCTCATGACTGATCATGCACTGATCACGAGCCTGATCATGGACTTATCACGTGACTCATCATGCACTGATCTCGTGACTGATCATGTACTGATAACATGGCTGATCATGCACTGATCTCGTGACTGATCATGCAATGATAACATGGCTGATCATGCACTGATCTCGTGACTGATCATGCACTGATCACGTGGCTGATCATGCACTTATCACGAAGCTGAGTATACAGTGTTAACGTGACTGTGCATGAACTGATCACATGGCTGATCATGCCCTGATAACCTGGCTGTCATACACTGAACACGTGAATGATCATGCACCCTTCACGTGCCTGATCATGGACTGATCTCGTGGCTGATCATGCACTGATCACGAAGCTGATGATACACTGTTCACGTGACTGTGCATGCACTGATCACGTGGCTGATCATGCACTGATCACTTGGCTGATCATACACTGAGCACGTGGCTGATCTTGTACTAATCTCATGACTGATCATGCAGTGAACACGTGCCTGATCATGGACTTTTCATGTGACTCATCATGCACTGATCTCGTGACTGATCATGCACTGATAACATGGCTGATCATGCACTGATCTCGGGACTGATCAGGCACTGATCACGAAGGTGATCATACACTGATCACGTGACTGAGCATTCACTGATCACATGGCTGATCATGCACTGATCACGTGGCTGATCATACAATGAACACGTGACTGATTATGCACTGATCTCGTGGCTGATCATGCACTGATCACGTGGCTATCATGCACTGATCACGGGGCTGATCATACAATGATCACGTGACTGATTATGCACTGATAGCTTAGCTGTCATGCACTGATCACATGACTGTGCATGCCATGATCACATGACTGATCATGCGCTGATCACGTTGGGTATCATGCACTGATCACATGACTGCGCATGAACTGATCACGTGGATATTATGCACTGATCAAGTGACAGATCATGCATTAATCACGTGACTGATCATGCACTGATCACGTGGCTATCATGCACTGATCACGTGACTGATCATGCACTGATCACGTGGCTATCATGCACTGATCACGTGGCTGATCATACACTGATCATGTGACTGATCATGCACTGATCACATGCCTGATCAGGCACTGATCACGTGCCTTATCATGCACTGATTATGTGCCTGATCCTGCACTGATCACGTGACTTAGCAATCAGTGATCTCGTGTCTGAATGGTGCTGATCATGTGACTAATCAAGAACTGATCACGTGGCTATAATGCACTGATCACCTGACTGCACATGCTCTGATAATGTGGATGATCATACACTGATCACTTCACTGATCATGCACTGATCAGGTGACTGATCATTCACTGATCACGTGGCTATCATGCACTGATCACGTGACTACACATGCACTGATCACGTAATTGTAGGCAATGATCACGTGGCTATCATGCACTGATCATGTGGAGGATCATGCACTGCTCCTGTGACTGAGCATGCACTTATCACTTAGCTATCATGCATTGATCACTTGGCTATCATGCACTGAACCCATGGCTGATCATACACTGATCACGTGACTGCACATGCACTGAGCACGTGGCTTATCATACAGTGATCTCGTGACTGATCATGCACCGATTACGTGGCTGACCATGCACTGATCACGTAGCTATCATGCACTGATCACATGACTATCATGCACTGATCCCATGGCTGATCATGCACTGATCTCGAGACTGATCATGCACTGGACATGTGGTTATCCTGCACTGATCACCTGGCTGCTCATACACTGATCACGTGACTGATCATGCACTGATCACGAGCCTGATCATGGACTTATCACGTGACTCATCATGCACTGATCTCGTGAATGATCATGCAATGATAACATGGCTGATCATGCACTGATCTTGTGACAGATCATGTATTAATCACGTGACTGATCATGCACTGATCACGTGGCTATCATGCACTGATCACGTGACTGATTATGCACTGATCACGTGGCTATCATGCACTGATCACGTGACTGATCATGCACTGTTCACGTGGCTATCATTCCCTGATCACGTGGCTGATCATGCACTGATCACGAGCCTGATCATGGACTTATCACGTGACTCATCATGCACTGATCTCGTGACTGATCATGCAATGATAACATGGCTGATCATGCACTGATCAAGTGACAGATCATGCATTAATCACGTGACTGATCATGCACTGATCACGTGGCTATCATGCACTGATCACGTGACTGATCATGCACTGATCACGTGGCTGTCATGCACTTATCACGTGACTGATCATGCACTGATCACGTGACTGATCACGCACTGATCACGTGGCTGATCATGCACTGATCACGAAGGTGATCATACACTGATCACGTGACTGTGCATGCACTGATCACATGGCTGATCATGCACTCATCACGTACCTGTTCATGCACTGTTTACGTGGCTATCATGCACTAATCACGTGGCTGATCATGCATTGATCACATGACTAATTATGCACTGTTTGCGTAGCTGTCATGCACTGATCACATGACTGATCATGCACTGATTACGTTGCGTATCATGCACTGATCACATGACGGCGCATGAACTGATCACGTGGATATTATACACTGATCAAGTGACAGATCATGCATTAATCACGTGACTGATCATGCACTGATCACGTGGCTATCATGCACTGATCACGTGGCTGATCATACACTGAGCACGTGGCTGATCTTGTACTAATCTCGTGGCTGATCATACACTGATCACATGACTGATCATGCAGTGATCTCATGACTGATCATGCACTGATCACGAGCCTGATCATGGACTTATCACGTGACTCATCATGCACTGATCTCGTGACTGATCATGTACTGATAACATGGCTGATCATGCACTGATCTCGTGACTGATCATGCAATGATAACATGGCTGATCATGCACTGATCTCGTGACTGATCATGCACTGATCACGTGGCTGATCATGCACTTATCACGAAGCTGAGTATACAGTGTTAACGTGACTGTGCATGAACTGATCACATGGCTGATCATGCCCTGATAACCTGGCTGTCATACACTGAACACGTGAATGATCATGCACCCTTCACGTGCCTGATCATGGACTGATCTCGTGGCTGATCATGCACTGATCACGAAGCTGATGATACACTGTTCACGTGACTGTGCATGCACTGATCACGTGGCTGATCATGCACTGATCACTTGGCTGATCATACACTGAGCACGTGGCTGATCTTGTACTAATCTCATGACTGATCATGCAGTGAACACGTGCCTGATCATGGACTTTTCATGTGACTCATCATGCACTGATCTCGTGACTGATCATGCACTGATAACATGGCTGATCATGCACTGATCTCGGGACTGATCAGGCACTGATCACGAAGGTGATCATACACTGATCACGTGACTGAGCATTCACTGATCACATGGCTGATCATGCACTGATCACGTGGCTGATCATACAATGAACACGTGACTGATTATGCACTGATCTCGTGGCTGATCATGCACTGATCACGTGGCTATCATGCACTGATCACGGGGCTGATCATACAATGATCACGTGACTGATTATGCACTGATAGCTTAGCTGTCATGCACTGATCACATGACTGTGCATGCCATGATCACATGACTGATCATGCGCTGATCACGTTGGGTATCATGCACTGATCACATGACTGCGCATGAACTGATCACGTGGATATTATGCACTGATCAAGTGACAGATCATGCATTAATCACGTGACTGATCATGCACTGATCACGTGGCTATCATGCACTGATCACGTGACTGATCATGCACTGATCACGTGGCTATCATGCACTGATCACGTGGCTGATCATACACTGATCATGTGACTGATCATGCACTGATCACATGCCTGATCAGGCACTGATCACGTGCCTTATCATGCACTGATTATGTGCCTGATCCTGCACTGATCACGTGACTTAGCAATCAGTGATCTCGTGTCTGAATGGTGCTGATCATGTGACTAATCAAGAACTGATCACGTGGCTATAATGCACTGATCACCTGACTGCACATGCTCTGATAATGTGGATGATCATACACTGATCACTTCACTGATCATGCACTGATCAGGTGACTGATCATTCACTGATCACGTGGCTATCATGCACTGATCACGTGACTACACATGCACTGATCACGTAATTGTAGGCAATGATCACGTGGCTATCATGCACTGATCATGTGGAGGATCATGCACTGCTCCTGTGACTGAGCATGCACTTATCACTTAGCTATCATGCATTGATCACTTGGCTATCATGCACTGAACCCATGGCTGATCATACACTGATCACGTGACTGCACATGCACTGAGCACGTGGCTTATCATACAGTGATCTCGTGACTGATCATGCACCGATTACGTGGCTGACCATGCACTGATCACGTAGCTATCATGCACTGATCACATGACTATCATGCACTGATCCCATGGCTGATCATGCACTGATCTCGAGACTGATCATGCACTGGACATGTGGTTATCCTGCACTGATCACCTGGCTGCTCATACACTGATCACGTGACTGATCATGCACTGATCACGAGCCTGATCATGGACTTATCACGTGACTCATCATGCACTGATCTCGTGAATGATCATGCAATGATAACATGGCTGATCATGCACTGATCTTGTGACAGATCATGTATTAATCACGTGACTGATCATGCACTGATCACGTGGCTATCATGCACTGATCACGTGACTGATTATGCACTGATCACGTGGCTATCATGCACTGATCACGTGACTGATCATGCACTGTTCACGTGGCTATCATTCCCTGATCACGTGGCTGATCATGCACTGATCACGAGCCTGATCATGGACTTATCACGTGACTCATCATGCACTGATCTCGTGACTGATCATGCAATGATAACATGGCTGATCATGCACTGATCAAGTGACAGATCATGCATTAATCACGTGACTGATCATGCACTGATCACGTGGCTATCATGCACTGATCACGTGACTGATCATGCACTGATCACGTGGCTGTCATGCACTGATCACGTGGCTGATCATACACTGATCACGTGACTGATCATGCACTGATCACATGCCTAATCAGGCACTGATCACGTGGCTGATCATGCACTGAATACGAAGCTGATCATACACTGGGCACGTGACTGTGAATGCACTGATCACATGGCTGATCATGCACTGATCAAGTGACAGATCATGCATTAATCACGTGACTGATCATGCACTGACCACGTGGCTATCATGCACTGATCACGTGACTGATCATGCACTGATCACGTGGCTATCATGCACTGATCACGTGCCTGATCATGCACTGATCACGTGGCTGAACATGCACTGATCACGAAGCTGATCATACACTGGGCACGTGACTGTGAATGCACTGATCACATGGCTGATCATGCACTGCTCCCGTGTCTGATCATTCGCTGATCACGTGGCTGATTATGCACTGATTGCGTAGCTGTCATGCACTGATCACATGAGTTCGCATGCCATGATCACGTGACTGATCATGCACTGGTCACGTGGCTCTCATGCACTGATCACGTGGCTATCATGCACTGATCACGTGACTGATCGTGCACTGATCACGTGGCTATCATGCACTGAGCACGTGGCTTATCATACAGTGATCTCGTGACTGATCATGCACCGATTACGTGGCTGACCATGCACTGATCACGTAGCTATCATGCACTGATCCCATGACTATCATGCACTGATCCCATGGCTGATCATGCACTGATCTCGAGACTGATCATGCACGGGACATGTGGTTATCCTGCACTGATCACCTGGCTGCTCATACACTGATCACGTGACTGATCATGCACTGATCACGAGCCTGATCATGGACTTATCACGTGACTCATCATGCACTGATCTCGTGACTGATCATGCAATGATAACATGGCTGATCATGCACTGATCAAGTGACAGATCATGTATTAATCACGTGACTGATCATGCACTGATCACGTGGCTATCATGCACTGATCACGTGACTGATCATGCACTGATTACGTGGCTATCATGCACTGATCACGTGGCTGATCATACACTGATCACGTGACTGATCATGCACTGATCACATGCCTGATCAGGCACTGATCACGTGCCTTATCATGCACTGATTATGTGCCTGATCCTGCACTGATCACGTGACTTAGCATGCAGTGATCTCGTGTCTGAATGGTGCTGATCATGTGACTAATCAAGAACTGATCACGTGGCTATAATGCACTGATCACCTGACTGCACATGCTCTGATAATGTGGATGATCATACACTGATCACTTCACTGATCATGCACTGATCAGGTGACTGATCATTCACTGATCACGTGGCTATCATGCACTGATCACGTGACTACACATGCACTGATCACGTAATTGTAGGCAATGATCACGTGGCTATCATGCACTGATCACGTGGAGGATCATGCACTGCTCCTGTGACTGAGCATGCACTTATCACTTAGCTATCATGCATTGATCACTTGGCTATCATGCACTGAACCCATGGCTGATCATACACTGATCACGTGACTGCACATGCACTGAGCACGTGGCTTATCATACAGTGATCTCGTGACTGATCATGCACCGATTACGTGGCTGACCATGCACTGATCACGTAGCTATCATGCACTGATCACATGACTATCATGCACTGATCCCATGGCTGATCATGCACTGATCTGGAGACTGATCATGCACTGGACATGAGGCTATCCTGCACTGATCACATGGCTGCTCATACACTGATCACGTGACTGATCATGCACTGATCACGAGCCTGATCATGGACTTATCACGTGACTCATCATGCACTGATCTCGTGACTGATCATGCAATGATAACATGGCTGATCATGCACTGATCTCGTGACAGATCATGCATTGATCACGTGACTGATCATGCACTGATCACGTGGCTGATCATACAATGAACACGTGACTGATTATGCACTGATCACGTGGCTATCATGCACTGATCACGTGACTGATCATGCACTGATCACGTGACTGATCATGCACTGATCACATGCCTGATCAGGCACTGATCACGTGCCTGATCATGCACTGATCACGTGCCTGATCATGCACTGATCACATGACGGCGCATGAACTGATCACGTGGATATTATACACTGATCAAGTGACAGATCATGCATTAATCACGTGACTGATCATGCACTGATCACGTGGCTATCATGCACTGGTCACGTGACTTATCATGCACTGTTCACGTGGCTATCATGCACTGATCCCGTGGCTGATCATACACTGATCACATGTCTGATCATGAACTGATCACGTGCCTGATCAGGCACTGATCACTTGGCTGATCATGCACTGATCACCTGGCTGATCATGCACTGATAACCTGGCTATCATACCCTGATCATGTGCCTGATCATGCACTCTTCACGTGCCTGATCATGCACTGATCATGAAGCTGATCATACACTGATCACGTGACTGTGCATGCACTGATCACATGGCTGATCTTGCACTGATCAAGTGGCTGATCATGCGCTGATCACGTGGCTAATCATGCACTAATCACGTTGCTTACCATGCACTGATCAGGTGGCTATCATGCACTGAGCACGAAGCTGATCATACACTGATCACGTGACTGTGCATGCACTGATCACATGGCTGATCATGCACTGATCAATTGGCTGATCATGAGCTGATCACGTGGCTAATCATGCACTAATCACATTGCTTACCATGCACTGATCAGGTGGCTATCATGCTCTGATCACGTGGCTGATCATACTGATCACATGACTGCGCATGCACTGATCACGTGACTGATCATGCACTGATCACGTGGCTATCATTCACTGATCACGTGTCTATCATGCATTGAACACGTGGCTCATTACCGGGAACCAGCCCCGGCTGATCCAGGGTATTCGAAGGAGAGACGGCGTAGGCAAAGATCAGGAAACAGTTGCTTATTTAAATGTTAATTAAGGATATAAAGAGTAATAGAATGAGGATAGCTCAGTGAAGAAATTCAGTGGAGAAAAGAGGCTGAAATTAGGATAGCTCAGTGAGGAAATTCAGTGGAGAAAAGAGGCTGATATAAGGATAGCTCAGTGAGGAAATTCAGTGGAGAAAAGAGGCTGAATAATTCAGCCAGAAGGTAAGAGAAAGAATGACATGGTGAGACCAAGTTTCGGTGAACAAGGCCCGCACTTTATTTTCCAAAGTAGTTTTTGTACCTTAAGTTATGCATAGAGCATAATGGGGGAAGGGGTAGAGTCTTGCAGCAAACCAGGCTTTCTTCCTGCAAACTTATCATATGCAAAAGCTTAGGTGATTTGCATCATCTTCTGGCCCGGAGGCCTGTTAACATTTTAAGACCTTTTCTTCAGAAAACTTATGTTTCTCTAAAGGTGATTGGTCAGGAGCCACCCTCCAAAAGCATTAGATAAAGTTGCATTCCTACAGCGCAAAGGTGCGGTGGGCTATAACAAGAAAAAGAATTAACTCAAGGGTCCCAGGTTACAAACATTAAAGCTACTATTTACACCAATTATATTAATCAATACACTGCCAGGGACACAGCAGGTAAGGGATATGGAGACTTAGCAGCAAACATTGGCCCAACAAGTGAAAATCCCTTCACCAATACAATTTCTAATCAATCTTTTTACTACTCAACAGAATCTGTTTAGACAGTTTAGAACATCTGCCTCTCACAGTTGGGAGGCTCTGAACAATCACATGTGGCCGGAAAAACCTATTCAGGCAGGCTAGAGGATTTCCAAAGGAGTTTGTAGGTTAAACACTGTCACACCCAGGAATGATTAACTGGAGCTGTAAGCTAACTTTTTTCAGAGAGGTAGTGGGGGACAGCCCCCCGTAAAGTCAGAGGTGTAGGTGAAAGCACAAAGCAGAAAGTAGGTAGACTCTGGTTTTGGGGGTAGATTGCTCGAGAATTTCCAGGGAGACTCCTGAGGCTTGATCCCGTCTTTGCGTATGCCAAGGCTCCTTCCTCATGACCGTTGCCAGAGGCGGAGCTCGCTCCCCGCAGCTGATCATAAACTGATTACGTGACTGTGCATGCACTAATCAGATGGCTGCTCATGCACTGATCACGTGGCTGCTCATGCACTGATCACGTGGCTGATCATGCACTGATCCCGTGACTGACCATGCACTGATCACGTGCCTGATCATGCACTTACCACGTGACTGATCATGCACTGATCACGTGCCTGATCATGCACTGATCACGTGGCTGATCATGCACTGCTCCCTTGTCTGATTTTTCGCTGATCACGTGGCTGATTATGCACTGATTGCGTAGCTGTCATGCACTGATCACATGAGTTCGCATGCCATGATCACGTGACTGATCATGCACTGATCACTTGGCTATCATGCACTGATCACGTGGCTAATCATACATTGATCACGTAACTAATCATGCAATGATCACGAAGTTGATCTTACACTGATCACGTGACTGTGCATGCACTGATCACGTGGCTGATCATGCACTGATCCTGTGGCAGATCATGCACTGATCACGTGGTTAATCAGACACTAACCACGTGGCTGATCATGCACTAATCACGTTGCGGATCATGCACTGATCACCTGGCTGATCATACACTGATCACGTCGCTGATCATGAACTGATCACGTGACTTAGCATGCAGTGATCTCGGGTCTGAATGGTGCTGATCATGTGGCTAATCAAGAACTGATCACTTGGCTATAATGCACTGATCACGTGACTGTGCATGCACTGATCATGTGGATGACCATACACTGATCACGTTACTGATCAGGCACTGATTACGTGACTGATCATTTACTGATCACGTGGCTATCATGCACTGAACACGTGGCTGATCATACACTGATCATGTGACTGGCCATGCACGAATCACGTGACTGCACATTCACTGATCACGTAATTGAAGGCAATGATAACGTGGCTGTCATGCAATGATCACGTGGCTGATCATGCACTGCTCATGTGACTGAGCATGCACTGATCACGTAGATATCATGCATTGATCACTTGTCTATCATGCACTGAACACATGGTTGGTCATACACTGATCACGTGACTGCACATGCACTGATCACTTGGCTGATCATACAGTGATCACGTGGCTGATCATGCACTGATCACGTAGCTATCATGCACTGATCATATGGCTATCATGCACTGATCCCATGGCTGATCATGCACTGATCTCGAGACTGATCATGCACTGGTCACGTGGCTCTCATGCACTGATCACCTGGCTGATTATACACTGATCACGTGACTGATCATGCACTGATCTCGTGACTGATCATGCACTGATCACATGGCTGATCATGCACTTATCACGAAGCTGATCATACACTGATAACGTGACTGTGCATGCACTGATCACATAGCTGATCATGCACTGATCACGTGGCTGATCATGTACTGATCACGAGGCTGATCATTCACTAATCACGTTGCTTACCATGCACTGATCAGGTGGATATCATGCACTGATCACGTGGCTGATCATACACTGATCACGTGACTGCACATGCACTGATCACGTGTCTATCATGCACTGATCACGTGACTGCGCATGAATTGAACACGAACCTGTTCATGCACTGTTTACGTGGCTATAATGCACTGATCACGTGGCTGATTATGCATTGATCACGTGACTGATTATGCACTGATTGCGAAGCTGTCATGCACTGATCACATGACTGCCCATGCCATGATCACGTGACTGAGCATGCACTGATCACGTTGCGTATCATGCACTGATCACATGACGGCGCATGAACTGATCACGTGCATATTATGCACTGATCAATTGGCAGATCATCCACTTATCACGTGACTGATCATGCACTTATCACGTGACTGAACATGCACTGATCACGTGGCCGATCATTCTCTGATCACGAAGCTGATCATACACTGATCACGTGACTGTGCATGCACTGATCACATGGCTGATCATGCACTGATCACGTGGCTGATCATGCGCTGATCACGTGACTAATAATGCACTAATCTCGTTGCTTACAATGCACTGATCAGGTGGCTATCATGCACTGATCACGTGGCTGATCATTCACTGATCACGTGACTGCGCAAGCACTGATCACGTGACAGATCATGCACTTATCACGTGGCTATCATGCACTGATCACGTGTCTATCATGCACTGATCACGTGAGTGGGCATGAACTGAAAACGAACCTGTTCATGCACTGTTTACGTGGCTATCATGCACTGATCACGTGGTTGATTATGCATTGATCACATGACTGATTATGCACTATTTGTGTAGCTGTCATGCACTGATCACATGACTGGGCATGCCTTGATCACGTGACTGATCATGCACTGATCACGTTGCGTATCATGCACTGATCACATGACGGCGCATGAGCTGATCACGTGGATATTATACAGTGATCAAGTGACAGATCATGCACTAATCACATGACTGATCATGCACTGATCACGTGGCTATCATGCACTGATCAGCTGACTGATCATGCACTGATCAGGTGACTGATCATGCACTGATCACGTGGCTGATCATGCACTGATCACGTGACTTAGCATGCAGTGATCTCGTGTCTGAATGGTGCTGATGAGGTGACTAATCAAGAACTGATCACGTGGATATAATGCACTGATCACGTGACTGCACAGGCACTGATGATCTGGATGATCCTACACTGATCACCACACTGATCACGCACTGATCACGTGACAGATCATTCACTGATCACGTGGCTATCATGCACTGATCACATACCTGATAATGCACTGATCAGGTGACTGATCATGCACTGATCTCGTGACTGATCATGCACTGATCACATGGCTGATCAGGCACTTATCACGAAGCTGATCTTACACTGATCACATGACTGCACATGCACTGATCACGTGACTGCACATGCACTGATCAGGTAATTGTAGGCAATGATCACGTGGCTATCATGCACTGATCACGTGGCTGATCATGCTCTGCTCATGTGACTGAGCATGCACTGATCCCTTAGCTACCATGCACTGATCACTTGGCTATCATGCACCGAACACGTAGCTGATCATACACTGATCACGTGACTGCACATGCACTGATCACGTGGCTGATCATACAGAGATCAAGTGGCTGATCATGCACTGATTACGTCGCTGAACATGCACAGATCATGTAGGTATCATGCACTGATAACATGGCTATCATGCATTGATCCTGTGGCTGATAATGCACTGATCACGTGACTGATCATGCACTAGTCATGTGGTTATCATGCACTGATCACGTGGCTGATCATACACTGATGACGTGACTGATCATGCACTGATCACGTGCCTGATCATGCACTGATCACGTGGCTGATCATGAACTGATCACGAAGCTGATCATACAATGATCATGTGATTGTTCATGCACTGATCACTTGGCTGATCATGCACTGATCACGTGGCTATCATACACTGATCATGTGCCTGATCATGCACTCTTCACGTGCCTGATCATGCACTGATCCTGTGGCTGATCATGCACTGATCACGAAGCTGATCATACACTGATCACGTGACTGTGCATGCACTGATCACGTGACAGATCATGCACGGATCACGTGGCTATCATGCACTTATCAGTTGGCTCACATGCACTGATCACGTGGCTGATCATACAATGATCACGTGACTGCACATGCACTGATCACGTGACAGATCATGCACGGATCACGTGGCTATCATGCACTGATCACGTGTCTATCGTGCACTGATCACGTGACTGCGAATGAACTGATCAGGTACATGTTCATGCACTGATCACGTGGCTATCATGCACTGATCACGTGTCTATCATGCACTGATCACGTGAGTGCCCATGCACTGATCACGTGACTATCATGCACTGATCACGTGGCTATCATTCATTGATCACGTGTCTATCACGCATTGAACACGTGGCTGATCATTCAATGATTACGTGACTGTGCATGCACTAATCACGTGATTTCACATGCACTGATCACGTAAATGTAGGCAATGATCACGTGGCTATCATGCACTGATCACGTGGCTGATCATGCACTGCTCATGTGACTGTAGATGAACTAATCACGTGGCTGATCATACAGTGATCACTTGACTGTGCATGCACTAGTCACCTGATATCACATGCACTGATCACGTCAATGCAGGCAATGATCAGGTGGCTATCATGCACTGAACAAGTGGCTGATCATACACTGATCACGTGACTGCATATGCACTGATCATGTGGCTGATCATACAGTGATCACGTGGCTGATCATGCACTGAATACGTGGCTGATCATACACTGGTCACGTGGCTGATCATTCACTAATCACGTTGCTTACCATGCACTGATCAGGTGGCTATCATGCACTGATCACGTGGCTGATCATACACTGATCACGTGACTGCACATGCACTGATCTCGTGACAGATCATGCACTGATCACGTGGCTATCATGCATTGATCACGTGTCTATCATGCACTGATCACGTGACTGCGCATGAATTGAACACGAACCTGTTCATGCACTGTTTACGTGGCTATAATGTACTGATCACGTGGCTGATTATGCATTGATCACGTGACTGATTATGCACTGATTGCGTAGCTGTCATGCACTGATCACATGACGGCGCATGAACTGATCACGTGGATATTATGCACTGATCAATTGACAGATCATGCACTTATCACGTGACTGATCATGCACTTATCACGTGACTGATCATGCACTGATCACGTGGCCGATCATTCACTGATCACGAAGCTGATCATACACTGATCACGTGACTGTGCATGCACTGATCACATGGCTGATCATGCACTGATCACGTGGCTGATCATGCGCTGATCACGTGGCTAATAATGCACTAATCTCGTTGCTTACAATGCACTGATCAGGTGGCTATCATGCACTGATCATGTGGCTGATCATGCACTGATCACGTGGCTGATCATGCACTGATCCCGTGACTGACCATGCACTGATCACGTGCCTGATCATGCACTTACCACGTGACTGATCATGCACTGATCACGTGCCTGATCATGCACTGATCACGTGGCTGATCATGCACTGATCACAAAGCTGATAATACACTGGGCACGTGACTGTGAAAGCACTGATCACATGGCTGATCATGCACTGCTCCCGTGTCTGATCATTCGCTGATCACGTGGCTGATTATGCACTGATTGCGTAGCTGTCATGCACTGATCACATGAGTTCCCATGCCATGATCACGTGACTGATCATGCACTGATCACTTGGCTATCCTGCACTGATCACGTGGCTAATCATACATTGATCACGTAACTAATCATGCAATGATCACGAAGTTGATCTTACACTGATCACGTGACTGTGCATGCACTGATCACGTGGCTGATCATGCACTGATCATGTGGCAGATCATGCACTGATCACATGGCTGATCATCCACTGATCACGTGACTGATTATGCACTGATTGCGTAGGTGTCATGCACTGATCACATGAGTTGGCATGCCATGATCACGTGGCTAATCATACACTGATCACGTAACTAAACACGCACTGAACACATGGCTATCATGCACTGATCCCAAGGCTGATCATGCACTGATCTCGATACTGATCATGCACTGGTCACCTGGCTATCATGCACTGATCACCTGACTGATCTTACACTGATCACGTGATTGTGCATGCACTGATCACGTGGCTGATCAGGCACTGATCATGTGGCAGACCATGCACTGATCACGTGGTTAATCATACACTAACCACGTGGCTGATCATGCACTAATCACGTTGCGG
Organism: Bos grunniens; assembly: GCF_055505025.1. Taxonomy (NCBI): domain Eukaryota; kingdom Metazoa; phylum Chordata; class Mammalia; order Artiodactyla; family Bovidae; genus Bos; species Bos grunniens. The sequence goes on along the minus strand of NC_141176.1, from coordinate 25,737 downwards.
ATCATGCACTGATCACGTGGCTTATCATACACTGATCACGTGGCTGATCATGCACTGATCACGTGGCTTATCATACACTGATCACATGGCTGATCATGCACTGCTCCCGTGTCTGATCATTCGCTGATCACGTGGCTGATTATGCACTGATTGCGTAGCTGTCATGCACTGATCACATGAGTTCGCATGCCATGATCACGTGACTGATCATGCACAGATCACTTGGCTATCATGCACTGATCACGTGGCTAATCATACATTGATCACGTAACTAATCATGCAATGATCACGAAGCTGATCTTACACTGATCACGTGACTGTGCATGCACTGATCACGTGGCTGATCATGCACTGATCATGTGGCAGATCATGCACTGATCACGTGGTTAATCATACAATAACCACGTGGCTGATCATGAACTAATCACGTTGTGGATCATGCACTGATCACGTGGCTGATCATACACTGATCACGTCGCTGATCATGAACTGATCACGTGACTGTGCATGCACTGATCACATGGCTGATCATGCACTGATCACGTGGCTGATCATGCGCTGATCACGTGGCTAATAATGCACTAATCTCGTTGCTTACAATGCACTGATCAGGTGGCTATCATGCACTGATCAAGAAGCTGATAATACATTGGGCACGTGACTGTGAATGCACTGATCACATGGCTGATCATGCACTGCTCCCGTGTCTGATCATTCGCTGATCACGTGGCTGATTATGCACTGATTGCGTAGCTGTCATGCACTGATCACATGAGTTCGCATGCCATGATCACGTGACTGATCATGCACTGATCACTTAGCTATCATGCACTGATCACGTGGCTAATCATACATTGATCACGTAACTAATCATGCAATGATCACGAAGTTGATCTTACACTGATCACGTGACTGTGCATGCACTGATCACATGGCTGATCATGCACTGATCACGTGGCTGATCATGCATTGATCACGAAGCTGATCATACAATGATCATGTGATTGTTCATGCACTAATCACTTGGCTGATCATGCACTGATCACGTGGCTATCATACACTGATCATGTGCCTGACCATGCACTCTTCATGTGCCTGATCATGCACTGATCCTGTGGCTGATCATGCACTGATCACGAAGCTGATCATACACTGATCACGTGACTGTGCATGCACTGATCACGTGACAGATCATGCATGGATCACGTGGCTATCATGCACTTATCAGTTGGCTCACATGCACTGATCACGTGGCTGATCATACAATGATCACGTGACTGCACATGCACTGATCACGTGACAGATCATGCACGGATCACGTGGCTATCATGCACTGATCACGTGTCTATCGTGCACTGATCACGTTACTGTGCATGAACTGATCACGTACCTGTTCATGCACTGTTTTCGTGGCTATCATGCACTGATCACGTGTCTATCATGCACTGATCACGTGAGTGCCCATGCACTGATCACGTGACTATCATGCACTGATCACGTGGCTATCATTCATTGATCACGTGTCTATCATGCATTAAACATGTGGCTGATCATTCAATGATTACGTGACTGTGCATGCACTAATCACGTGATTTCATATGCACTGATCACGTAAATGTAGGCAATGATCACGTGGCTATCATGCACTGATCACGTGGCTATCATGCACTGATCACGTGGCTGATCATGCACTGCTCATGTGACTGTAGATGAACTAATCACGTGGCTGATCATACAGTCATCACGTGACTGTGCATGCACTAGTCACGTGATTTCACATGCACTGATCACGTCAATGCAGGCAATGATCAGGTGGCTATCATGCACTGAACAAGTGGCTGATCATACACTGAACACGTGACTGCATATGCACTGATCACGTGGCTGATCATACAGTGATCACGTGGCTGATCATGCACTGAATACGTGGCTGATCATACACTGGTCACGTGATTGTGAATGCACTGATCACATGGCTGATGATGCACTGCTCGCGTGGCTGATCATTCGCTGATCATATGGCTGATCATCCACTGATCACGTGACTGATTATACACTGATTGCGTAGGTGTCATGCACTGATCACATGAGTTGGCATGCCATGATCACGTGGCTAATCATACATTGATCACGTAACTAAACACGCACTGAACACATGGCTATCATGCACTGATCCCAAGGCTGATCATGCACTGATCTCGATACTGATCATGCACTGGTCACCTGGCTATCATGCACTGATCACCTGACTGATCTTACACTGATCACGTGATTGTGCATGCACTGATCACGTGGCTGATCAGGCACTGATCATGTGGCAGATCATGCACTGATCACGTGGTTAATCATACACTAACCACGTGGCTGATCATGCACTAATCACGTTGCGGATAATGCACTGATCACGTGGCTTATCATACACTGATCACGTGGCTGATCATGCACTGATCACGTGGATGATCATGCACTGATAACCTGGCTATCATACACTGATCACGTGACTGATCATGCATTGATCACGTGGCTGATCATGCAATGATCAAGAAGCGGATCATACACTGATCACGTGACTGTGAATGCACTGATCACGTGGCTGATCATGCACTGATCATGTGGCAGATCATGCAATGATCACGTGGTTAATCATACACTAACCACGTGGCTGATCATGCACTGATCACGTGGCTAAACATGTACTGATCACCTGACTGATCATGCACTGATCACGTGGCTATCATGCACTGATCCCGTGGCTGATCATACACTGATCACGTCGCTGATCATGAACACATCACGTGACTTAACATGCAGTGATATCGTGTCTGATCATGCACTGATCACGTGCTTGATCATGCACTGGTCACGTGACTTAGCCTGCAGTGATCTAGTGTCTGAATGGTGCTGATCATGTGACTAATCAAGAACTGATTACGTGGCTATAATGCACTGATCACGTGACTGCGCATGCACTGATAATGTGGATGATCATGCACTGATCACTTCACTGATCATGCACTGATCACGTGACTGATCATTCACTGATCACGTGGCTATCATGCACTTATCACGGGACTGCACATGCACTGGTCACATAATTGTAGGCAATGATCACGTGGCTATCATGCACTGATCACGTGGCTGATCATGCAATGCTCATGTGACTGAGCATGCACTGATCACTTAGCTATCATGCATTGATCATTTGGCTATCATGCACTGAAGACGTGGCTGATCATACAATGATCACGTGACTGCACATGCACTGATCACGTGGCTAATCATACAGAGATCAAGTGGCTGATCATGCACTGATTACGTGGCTGATCATGCACAGATCACGTAGCTATCATGCACTGATCACATGGCTATACTGCACTGATCCTGTTGCTCATGATGAACTGATCACGTGACTGATCATGCACTAGTCATGTGGTTATCATGCACTGATGACATGGCTGATCATACACTGATCACGTGACTGATCATGCACTGATCACGTGGCTGATCATGCACTGATCACGAAGCTGATAATACAATGATCATGTGACTCTTCATGCACTGATCACTTGGCTGAACATGCACTGATCACGTGGCTGATCATGCACTGATAACCTGGCTATCATACACTGATCTTGTGCCTATTCATGCACTCTTCACGTGCCTGATCATGCACTGATCATGTGGCTGATAATGCACTGATCACGAAGCTGATCATACACTGATCACGTGACTGTGCATGCACTGATCACATGGCTGATCATGCACTGATCAAGTGGCTGATCATGCGCTGATCACGTGGCTAATCATGCACTAATCATGTTGCTTACCATGCACTGATCAGGTGTCTATCATGCAGTGTTTCCGAGGTTGATCATACACTGATCACGTAACTGCGCATGAACTGATCACGTGGATATTATGCACTGATCAATTAACAGATCATGCACTTATCACGTGACTGATCATGCACTGATCACGTGGCCCATCATTCACTGATCACGAAGCTGATCATACACTGATCACGTGACTGTGCATGCACTGATCACATTGCGTATCATGCACTGATCACATGACGGCGCATGAACTGATCATGTGGATATTATGCACTGATCAATTGACAGATCATGCACTTATCACGTGACTGATCATGCACTTATCACGTGACTGATCATGCACTGATCACGTGGCCGATCATTCACTGATCACGAAGCTGATCATACACTGATCACGTGACTGTGCATGCGCTGATCACGTGGCTAAAAATGCACTAATCTCGTTGCTTACAATGCACTGATCAGGTGGCTATCCTGCACTGATCAAGAAGCTGATAATACATTGGGCACGTGACTGTGAATGCACTGATCACATGGCTGATCATGCACTGCTCCCGTGTCTGATCATTCGCTGATCACGTGGCTGATTATGCACTGATTGCGTAGCTGTCATGCACTGATCACATGAGTTCGCATGCCATGATCACGTGACTGATCATGCACTGATCACTTAGCTATCATGCACTGATCACGTGGCTAATCATACATTGATCACGTAACTAATCATGCAATGATCACGAAGTTGATCTTACACTGATCACGTGACTGTGCATGCACTGATCACATGGCAGATCATGCACTGATCACGTGGCTGATCATGCGCTGATCACGTGGCTAATAATGCACTAATCTCGTTGCTTACAATGCACTGATCAGGTGGCTATCATGCACTGATCACGTGGCTGATCATGCACTGATCACGTGGCTGATCATGCACTGATCCCGTGACTGACCATGCACTGATCACGTGCCTGATCATGCACTTACCACGTGACTGATCATGCACTGATCACGTGCCTGATCATGCACTGATCACGTGGCTGATCATGCACTGATCACGAAGCTGATAATACACTGGGCACGTGACTGTGAATGCACTGATCTCATGGCTGATCATGCACTGCTCCCGTGTCTGATCATTCGATGATCACGTGGCTGATTATGCACTGATTGCGTAGCTGTCATGCACTGATCACATGAGTTTGCATGCCATGTTCACGTGACTGATCATGCACTGATCACTTGGCTATCATGCACTGATCACGTGGCTAATCATACATTGATCACGTAACTAATCATGCAATGATCACGAAGTTGATCTTACACTGATCACGTGACTGTGCATGCACTGATTACGTGGCTGATCATAAAATGATCACGTGACTGCACATGCACTGATCACGTGACAGATCATGCACGGATCACTTGGCTATCATGCACTGATCACGTGTCTATCGTGCACTGATCACGTGACTGCGCATGAACTGATCACGTACCTGTTCATGCACTGATCACGTGGCTATCATGCACTGATCACGTGGCTATCATGCACTGATCACGTGTCTATCATGCACTGATCACGTGAGTGCCCATGCACTGATCACGTGACTATCATGCACTGATCACGTGGCTATCATTCATTGATCACGTGTCTATCACGCATTGAACACGTGGCTCATCATTCAATGATTACGTGACTGTGCATGCACTAATCACGTGATTTCACATGCACTGATCACGTAAATGTAGGCAATGATCACGTGGCTATCATGCACTGATCACGTGGCTGATCATGCACTGCTCATGTGACTGTAGATGAACTAATCACGTGGCTGATCATACAGTGATCACGTGACTGTGCATGCACTAGTCACCTGATATCACATGCACTGATCACGTCAATGCAGGCAATGATCAGGTGCTATCATGCACTGAACAAGTGGCTGATCATACACTGATCACGTGACTGCATATGCACTGATCATGTGGCTGATCATACAGTGATCACGTGGCTGATCATGCACTGAATACGTGGCTGATCATACACTGGTCACGTGGCTGATCATTCACTAATCACGTTGCTTACCATGCACTGATCAGGTGGCTATCATGCACTGATCACGTAGCTGATCATACACTGATCACGTGACTGCACATGCACTGATCACGTGACAGATCATGCACTGATCATGTGGCTATCATGCATTGATCACGTGTCTATCACGCACTGATCACGTGACTGCGCATGAATTGAACACGAACCTGTTCATGCACTGTTAACGTGGCTATAATGCACTGATCACGTGGCTGATTATGCATTGATCACGTGACTGATTATGCACTGATCACATTGCGTATCATGCACTGATCACATGACGGCGCATGAACTGATCACGTGGATATTATGCACTGATCAATTGACAGATCATGCACTTATCACGTGACTGATCATGCACTTATCACGTGACTGATCATGCACTGATCACGTGGCCGATCATTCACTGATCACATGGCTGATCATCCACTGATCACGTGACTGATTATGCAGTGATTGCGTAGGTGTCATGCACTGATCACATGAGTTGGCATGCCATGATCACGTGGCTAATCATACATTGATCACGTAACTAAACATGCACTGAACACATGACTATCATGCACTGATCCCAAGGCTGATCATGCACTGATCTCGATACTGATCATGCACTGGTCACCTGGCTATCATGCACTGATCTCCTGACTGATCTTACACTGGTCACGTGATTGTGAATGCACTGATCACATGGCTGATCATGCACTGCTCCCGTGGCTGATCATTCGCTGATCACATGGCTGATCATCCACTGATCACGTGACTGATTATGCACTGATTGCGTAGGTGTCATGCACTGATCACATGAGTTGGCATGCCATGATCACGTGGCTAATCATACATTGATCACGTAACTAAACACGCACTGAACACATGGCTATCATGCACTGATCCCAAGGCTGATCATGCACTGATCTCGATACTGATCATGCACTGGTCACCTGGCTATCATGCACTGATCACCTGACTGATCTTACACTGATCACGTGATTGTGCATGCACTGATCACGTGGCTGATCAGGCACTGATCATGTGGCAGACCATGCACTGATCACGTGGTTAATCATACACTAACCACGTGGCTGATCATGCACTAATCACGTTGCGGATCATGCACTGATCACGTGGCTTATCATACACTGATCACGTGGCTGATCATGCACTGATCTCGTGGATGATCATGCACTGATAACCTGGCTATCATACACTGATCACGTGACTGATCATGCATTGATCACGTGGCTGATCATGCAATGATCAAGAAGCGGATCATACACTGATCACGTGACTGTGAATGCACTGATCACGTGGCTGATCATGCACTGATCATGTGGCAGATCATGCAATGATCACGTGGTTAATCATACACTAACCACGTGGCTGATCATGCACTGATCACGTGGCTAATCATGTACTGATCACCTGACTGATCATGCACTGATCACGTGTCTATCATGCACTGATCACGTGGCTGATCATACACTGTTCACGTCGCTGATCATGAACAGATCACGTGACTTAGCATGCAGTGATATCGTGTCTGATCATGAACTGATCACGTGCTTGATCATGCACTGGTCACCTGACTTAGCCTGCAGTGATCTAGTGTCTGAATGGTGCTGATCATGTGACTAATCAAGAACTGATTACGTGGCTATAATGCACTGATCACGTGACTGCGCAGGCACTGATAATGTGGATGATCATACACTGATCACTTCACTGATCACGCACTGATCACGTGACTGATCATTCACTGATCACGTGGCTATCATGCACTGATCACGGGACTGCACATGCACTGATCACATAATTGTAGGCAATGATCACGTGGCTATCATGCACTGATCACGTGGCTGATCATGCAATGCTCATGTGACTGAGCATGCACTGATCACTTAGCTATCATGCATTGATCATTTGGCTATCATGCACTGAAGACGTGGCTGATCATACACTGATCACGTGACTGCACATGCACTGATCACGTGGCTAATCATACAGAGATCAAGTGGCTGATCATGCACTGATTACGTGGCTGATCATGCACAGATCACGTAGCTATCATGCACTGATCACATGGCTATACTGCACTGATCCTGTTGCTCATCATGAACTGATCACGTGACTGATCATGCACTAGTCATGTGGTTATCATGCACTGATGACATGGCTGATCATACACTGATCACGTGACTGATCATGCACTGATCACGTGGCTGATCATGCACTGATCACGAAGCTGATAATACAATGATCATGTGACACTTCATGCACTGATCATTTGGCTGAACATGCACTGATCACGTGGCTGATCATGCACTGATAACCTGGCTATCATACACTGATCTTGTGCCTGATCATCCACTCTTCACGTGCCTGATCATGCACTGATCATGTGGCTGATAATGCACTGATCACGAAGCTGATCATACACTGATCACGTGACTGTGCATGCACTGATCACATGGCTGATCATGCACTGATCAAGTGGCTGATCATGCGCTGATCACGTGGCTAATCATGCACTAATCATGTTGCTTGCCATGCACTGATCAGGTGTCTATCATGCACTGGTTCCGAGGTTGATCATACACTGATCACGTAACTGCGCATTAACTGATCACGTGGATATTATGCACTGATCAATTAACAGATCATGCACTTATCACGTGACTGCTCATGCACTTATCACGTGACTGATCATGCACTGATCACGTGGCCGATCATTCACTGATCACGAAGCTGATCATACACTGATCACGTGACGGTGCATGCACTGATCTCATTGCGTATCATGCACTGATCACATGACGGCGCGTGAACTGATCATGTGGATATTATGCACTGATCAATTGACAGATCATGCACTTATCACGTGACTGATCATGCACTTATCACGTGACTGATCATGCACTGATCACGTGGCCGATCATTCACTGATCACGAAGCTGATCATACACTGATCACGTGACTGTGCATGCACTGATCACATGGCTGATCATGCACTGATAACGCAGCTGATCATGCGCTGATCACGTGGCTAATAATGCACTAATCTCGTTGCTTACAATGCACTGATCAGGTGGCTATCATGCACTGATCACGAAGCTGATAATACACTGGGCACGTGACTGTGAATGCACTGATCACATGGCTGATCATGCACTGCTCCCGTGTCTGATCATTCGCTGATCACATGGCTGATTATGCACTGATTGCGTAGCTGTCATGCACTGATCACATGAGTTCGCATGCCATGTTCACGTGACTGATCATGCACTGATCACTTGGCTATCATGCACTGATCACGTGGCTAATCATACATTGATCACGTAACTAATCATGCAATGATCACGAAGTTGATCTTACACTGATCACGTGACTGTGCATGCACTGATCACATGTCTATCATGCACTGATCACGTGTCTATCATGCACTGATCACGTGAGTGCCCATGCACTGATCACGTGACTATCATGCACTGATCACGTGGCTATCATGCATTGATCACGTGTCTATCACGCACTGATCACGAGACTGTGCATGAATTGAACACGAACCTGTTCATGCACTTTTACGTGGCTATAATGCACTGATCACGTGGCTGATTATGCATTGATCACGTGACGGATTATGCACTGATCACATTGCGTATCATGCACTGATCACATGACGGCACATGAACTGATCACGTGGATATTATGCACTGATCAATTGACAGATCATGCACTTATCACGTGACTGATCATGCACTTATCACGTGACTGATCATGCACTGATCACGTGGCCGATCATTCACTGATCACGAAGCTGATAATACACTGATCACGTGACTGTGCATGCACTGATCACATGACTGCGCATGCCATGATCACGTGACTGATCATGCACTGATCACATTGCGTATCATGCACTGATCACATGACGGCGCATGAACTGATCACGTGGATATTATGCACTGATCAATTGACAGATCATGCACTTATCACGTGACTGATCATGCACTTATCACGTGACTGATCATGCACTGATCACGTGGCCGATCATTCACTGATCATGGAGCTGATCATACACTGATCACGTGACTGTGCATGCCCTGATCACATTGCTGATCATGCAGTGATCACGTGGCTGATCATGCGCTGATCACGTGGCTAATAATGCACTAATCTCGTTGCTTACAATGCACTGATCAGGTGGCTATCATGCACTGATCACGTGGCTGATCATGCACTGATCACGTGGCTGATCATGCACTGATCCCGTGACTGACCATGCACTGATCACGTGCCTGATCATGCACTTACAACGTGACTGATCGTGCACTGATCACGTGCCTGATCATGCACTGATCACGTGGCTGATCATGCACTGATCACGAAGCTGATAATACACTGGGCACGTGACTGTGAAAGCACTGATCACATGGCTGATCATGCACTGCTCCCGTGTCTGATCATTCGCTGATCACGTGGCTGATTATGCACTGATTGCGTAGCTGTCATGCACTGATCACATGAGTTCGCATGCCATGATCACGTGACTGATCATGCACTGATCACTTGGCTATCATGCACTGATCACGTGGCTAATCATACATTGATCACGTAACTAATCATGCAATGATCACGAAGTTGATCTTACACTGATCACGTGACTGTGCATGCACTGATCACATGGCTGATCATGCACTGATCACGTGGCTGATCATGCGCTGATCACGTGGCTAATAATGCACTAATCTCGTTGCTTACAATGCACTGATCAGGTGGCTATCATGCACTGATCACGTGGCTGATCATGCACTGATCACGTGGCTGATCATGCACTGATCCCGTGACTGACCATGCACTGATCACGTGCCTGATCATGCACTTACCACGTGACTGATCATGCACTGATCACGTGCCTGATCATGCACTGATCACGTGGCTGATCATGCACTGATCACGAAGCTGATCATACACTGGGCACGTGACTGGGAATGCACTGATCACATGGCTGATCATGCACTGCTCCCGTGTCGATTATTCGCTGATCACGTGGCTGATTATGCACTGATTACGTAGCTGTCATGCACTGATCACATGAGTTCGCATGCCATGTTCACGTGACTGATCATGCACTGATCACTTGGCTATCATGCACTGATCACGTGGCTAATCATACATTGATCACGTAACTAATCATGCAATGATCACGAAGTTGATCTTACACTGATCACGTGACTGTGCATGCACTGATCACGTGGCTGATCATACAATGATCACGTGACTGCACATGCACTGATCACGTGACAGATCATGCACGGATCACGTGGCTATCATGCACTGATCACTTGTCTATCGTGCACTGATCACGTGACTGCGCATGAACTGATCACGTACCTGTTCATGCACTGTTTTCGTGGCTATCATGCACTGATCACGTGTCTATCATGCACTGATCACGTGAGTGCCCATGCACTGATCACGTGACTATCATGCACTGATCACGTGGCTATCATTCATTGATCACGTGTCTATCATGCATTGAACACGTGGCTGATCATTCAATGATTACGAGACTGTGCATGCACTAATCACGTGATTTCACATGCACTGATCACGTAAATATAGGCAATGATCACGTGGCTATCATGCACTGATCACGTGGCTGATCATGCACTGCTCATGTGACTGTATATGAACTAATCACGTGGCTGATCATACAGTGATCACGTGACTGTGCATGCACTAGTCACGTGATTTCACATGCACTGATCACGTCAATGCAGGCAATGATCAGGTGGCTATCATGCACTGAACAAGTGGCTGATCATACACTGATCACGTGACTGCATATGCACTGATCATGTGGCTGATCATACAGTGATCACGTGGCTGATCATGCACTGAATACGTGGCTGATCATACACTGGTCACGTGGCTGATCATTCACTATTCACGTTGCTTACCATGCACTGATCAGGTGGCTATCATGCACTGATCACGTGGCTGATCATACACTGATCACGTGACTGCACATGCACTGATCACGTGACAGATCATGCACTGATCACGTGGCTATCATGCATTGATCACGTGTCTATCACGCACTGATCACGTGACTGCGCATGAATTGAACACGAACCTGTTCATGCACTGTTTACGTGGCTATAATGCACTGATCACGTGGCTGATTATGCATTGATCACGTGACTGATTATGCACTGATCACATTGCGTATCATGCACTGATCACATGACGGCGCATGAACTGATCACGTGGATATTATGCACTGATCAATTGACAGATCATGCACTTATCACGTGACTGATCATGCACTTATCACGTGACTGATCATGCACTGATCACGTGGCCGATCATTCACTGATCACGTGCCTGATCATGCACTGATCACGTGGCTGATCATGCACTGATCACGAAGCTGATCATACACTGGGCAGGTGACTGTGAATGCACTGATCACATGGCTGATCATGCACTGCTCCCGTGTCGATCATTCGCTGATCTCGTGGCTGATTATGCACTGATTGCGTAGCTGTCATGCACTGATCACATGAGTTCGCATGCCATGTTCACGTGACTGATCATGCACTGATCACTTGGCTATCATGCACTGATCACGTGGCTAATCATACTTTGATCACGTAACTAATCATGCAATGATCACGAAGTTGATCTTACACTGATCACGTGACTGTGCATGCACTGATCACGTGACAGATCATGCACGGATCACGTGGCTATCATGCACTGATCACGTGTCTATCGTGCACTGATCACGTGACTGCGCATGAACTGATCACTTACCTGTTCATGCACTGATCACGTGGCTATCATGCACTGATCACGTGTCTATCATGCACTGATCACGTGAGTGCCCATGCACTGATCACGTGACTATCATGCACTGATCACGTGGCTATCATTCATTGATCACGTGTCTATCATGCATTGAACACGTGGCTGATCCTTCAATGATTACGTGACTGTGCATGCACTAATCACATGATTTCACATGCACTGATCACGTAAATGTAGACAATGATCACGTGGCTATCATGCACTGATCACGTGGCTGATCATGCACTGCTCATGTGACTGTAGATGAACTAATCACGTGGCTGATCAAACAGTAATCACGTGACTGTGCATGCACTAGTCACGTGATTTCACATGCACTGATCACGTCAATGCAGGCAATGATCAGGTGGCTATCATGCACTGAACAAGTGGCTGATCATACACTGATCACGTGACTGCATATGCACTGATCATGTGGCTGATCATACAGTGATCACGTGGCTGATCATGCACTGAATACGTGGCTGATCATACACTGGTCACGTGGCTGATCATTCACTAATCACGTTGCTTACCATGCACTGATCAGGTGGCTATCATGCACTGATCACGTGGCTGATCATACACTGATCACGTGACTGCACATGCACTGATCACGTGACAGATCAAGCACTGATCATGTGGCTATCATGCATTGATCACGTGTCTATCACGCACTGATCACGTGACTGCGCATGAATTGAACACGAACCTGTTCATGCACTGTTTACGTGGCTATAATGCACTGATCACGTGGCTGATTATGCATTGATCACGTGACTGATTATGCACTGATCACATTGCGTATCATGCACTGATCACATGACGGCGCATGAACTGATCACGTGGATATTATGCACTGATCAATTGACAGATCATGCACTTATCACGTGACTGATCATGCACTTATCACGTGACTGATCATGCACTGATCACGTGGCCGATCATTCACTGATCACGAAGCTGATCATACACTGATCACGTGACTGTGCATGCACTGATCACATGACTGCGCATGCCATGATCACGTGACTGATCATGCACTGATCACGTGGCTGATCATGCACTGATCACGAAGCTGATAATACACTGGGCACGTGACTGTGAATGCACTGATCACATGGCTGATCATGCACTGCTCCCGTGTCTGATCATTCGCTGATCACGTGGCTGATTATGCACTGATTGCGTAGCTGTCATGCACTGATCACATGAGTTCGCATGCCATGATCACGTGACTGATCATGCACTGATCACTTGGCTATCATGCACTGATCACGTGGCTAATCATACATTGATCACGTAACTAATCATGCAATGATCACGAAGTTGATCTTACACTGATCACGTGACTGTGCATGCACTGATCACATGGCTGATCATGCACTGATCACGTGGCTGATCATGCGCTGATCACGTGGCTAATAATGCACTAATCTCGTTGCTTACAATGCACTGATCAGGTGGCTATCATGCACTGATCACGTGGCTGATCATGCACTGATCACGTGGCTGATCATGCACTGATCCCGTGACTGACCATGCACTGATCACGTGCCTGATCATGCACTTACCACGTGACTGATCATGCACTGATCACGTGCCTGATCATGCACTGATCACGTGGCTGATCATGCACTGATCACGAAGCTGATCATACACTGGGCACGTGACTGGGAATGCACTGATCACATGGCTGATCATGCACTGCTCCCGTGTCGATTATTCGCTGATCACGTGGCTGATTATGCACTGATTACGTAGCTGTCATGCACTGATCACATGAGTTCGCATGCCATGTTCACGTTACTGATCATGCACTGATCACTTGGCTATCATGCACTGATCACGTGGCTAATCATACATTGATCATGTAACTAATCATGCAATGATCACGAAGTTGATCTTACACTGATCACGTGACTGTGCATGCACTGATCACGTGGCTGATCATACAATGATCACGTGACTGCACATGCACTGATCACGTGACAGATCATGCACGGATCACGTGGCTATCATGCATTGATCACGTGTCTATCACGCACTGATCACGTGACTGCGCATGAATTGAACACGAACCTGTTCATGCACTGTTTACGTGGCTATAATGCACTGATCACGTGGCTGATTATGCATTGATCACGTGACTGATTATGCACTGATCACATTGCGTATCATGCACTGATCACATGACGGCGCATGAACTGATCACGTGGATATTATGCACTGATCAATTGACAGATCATGCACTTATCACGTGACTGATCATGCACTTATCACGTGACTGATCATGCACTGATCACGTGGCCGATCATTCACTGATCACGTGCCTGATCATGCACTGATCACGTGGCTGATCATGCACTGATCACGAAGCTGATCATACACTGGGCAGGTGACTGTGAATGCACTGATCACATGGCTGATCATGCACTGCTCCCGTGTCGATCATTCGCTGATCTCGTGGCTGATTATGCACTGATTGCGTAGCTGTCATGCACTGATCACATGAGTTCGCATGCCATGTTCACGTGACTGATCATGCACTGATCACTTGGCTATCATGCACTGATCACGTGGCTAATCATACATTGATCACGTAACTAATCATGCAATGATCACGAAGTTGATCTTACACTGATCACGTGACTGTGCATGCACTGATCACGTGACAGATCATGCACGGATCACGTGGCTATCATGCACTGATCACGTGTCTATCGTGCACTGATCACGTGACTGCGCATGAACTGATCACTTACCTGTTCATGCACTGATCACGTGGCTATCATGCACTGATCACGTGTCTATCATGCACTGATCACGTGAGTGCCCATGCACTGATCACGTGACTATCATGCACTGATCACGTGGCTATCATTCATTGATCACGTGTCTATCATGCATTGAACACGTGGCTGATCCTTCAATGATTACGTGACTGTGCATGCACTAATCACATGATTTCACATGCACTGATCACGTAAATGTAGACAATGATCACGTGGCTATCATGCACTGATCACGTGGCTGATCAAGCACTGCTCATGTGACTGTAGATGAACTAATCACGTGGCTGATCAAACAGTAATCACGTGACTGTGCATGCACTAGTCACGTGATTTCACATGCACTGATCACGTCAATGCAGGCAATGATCAGGTGGCTATCATGCACTGAACAAGTGGCTGATCATACACTGATCACGTGACTGCATATGCACTGATCATGTGGCTGATCATACAGTGATCACGTGGCTGATCATGCACTGAATACGTGGCTGATCATACACTGGTCACGTGGCTGATCATTCACTAATCACGTTGCTTACCATGCACTGATCAGGTGGCTATCATGCACTGATCACGTGGCTGATCATACACTGATCACGTGACTGCACATGCACTGATCACGTGACAGATCATGCACTGATCATGTGGCTATCATGCATTGATCACGTGTCTATCACGCACTGATCACGTGACTGCGCATGAATTGAACACGAACCTGTTCATGCACTGTTTACGTGGCTATAATGCACTGATCACGTGGCTGATTATGCATTGATCACGTGACTGATTATGCACTGATCACATTGCGTATCATGCACTGATCACATGACGGCGCATGAACTGATCACGTGGATATTATGCACTGATCAATTGACAGATCATGCACTTATCACGTGACTGATCATGCACTTATCACGTGACTGATCATGCACTGATCACGTGGCCGATCATTCACTGATCACGAAGCTGATCATACACTGATCACGTGACTGTGCATGCACTGATCACATGACTGCGCATGCCATGATCACGTGACTGATCATGCACTGATCACGTGGCTGATCATGCACTGATCACGAAGCTGATAATACACTGGGCACGTGACTGTGAATGCACTGATCACATGGCTGATCATGCACTGCTCCCGTGTCTGATCATTCGCTGATCACGTGGCTGATTATGCACTGATTGCGTAGCTGTCATGCACTGATCACATGAGTTCGCATGCCATGATCACGTGACTGATCATGCACTGATCACTTGGCTATCATGCACTGATCACGTGGCTAATCATACATTGATCACGTAACTAATCATGCAATGATCACGAAGTTGATCTTACACTGATCACGTGACTGTGCATGCACTGATCACATGGCTGATCATGCACTGATCACGTGGCTGATCATGCGCTGATCACGTGGCTAATAATGCACTAATCTCGTTGCTTACAATGCACTGATCAGGTGGCTATCATGCACTGATCACGTGGCTGATCATGCACTGATCCCGTGGCTGATCATGCACTGATCCCGTGACTGACCATGCACTGATCACGTGCCTGATCATGCACTTACCACGTGACTGATCATGCACTGATCACGTGCCTGATCATGCACTGATCACGTGGCTGATCATGCACTGATCACGAAGCTGATCATACACTGGGCACGTGACTGGGAATGCACTGATCACATGGCTGATCATGCACTGCTCCCGTGTCGATTATTCGCTGATCACGTGGCTGATTATGCACTGATTACGTAGCTGTCATGCACTGATCACATGAGTTCGCATGCCATGTTCACGTTACTGATCATGCACTGATCACTTGGCTATCATGCACTGATCACGTGGCTAATCATACATTGATCACGTAACTAATCATGCAATGATCACGAAGTTGATCTTACACTGATCACGTGACTGTGCATGCACTGATCACGTGGCTGATCATACAATGATCACGTGACTGCACATGCACTGATCACGTGACAGATCATGCACGGATCACGTGGCTATCATGCACTGATCACTTGTCTATCGTGCACTGATCACGTGACTGCGCATGAACTGATCACGTACCTGTTCATGCACTGTTTTCGTGGCTATCATGCACTGATCACGTGTCTATCATGCACTGATCACGTGAGTGCCCATGCACTGATCACGTGACTATCATGCACTGATCACGTGGCTATCATTCATTGATCACGTGTCTATCATGCATTGAACACGTGGCTGATCATTCAATGATTACGAGACTGTGCATGCACTAATCACGTGATTTCACATGCACTGATCACGTAAATATAGGCAATGATCACGTGGCTATCATGCACTGATCACGTGGCTGATCATGCACTGCTCATGTGACTGTATATGAACTAATCACGTGGCTGATCATACAGTGATCACGTGACTGTGCATGCACTAGTCACGTGATTTCACATGCACTGATCACGTCAATGCAGGCAATGATCAGGTGGCTATCATGCACTGAACAAGTGGCTGATCATACACTGATCACGTGACTGCATATGCACTGATCATGTGGCTGATCATACAGTGATCACGTGGCTGATCATGCACTGAATACGTGGCTGATCATACACTGGTCACGTGGCTGATCATTCACTATTCACGTTGCTTACCATGCACTGATCAGGTGGCTATCATGCACTGATCACGTGGCTGATCATACACTGATCACGTGACTGCACATGCACTGATCACGTGACAGATCATGCACTGATCACGTGGCTATCATGCATTGATCACGTGTCTATCACGCACTGATCACGTGACTGCGCATGAATTGAACACGAACCTGTTCATGCACTGTTTACGTGGCTATAATGCACTGATCACGTGGCTGATTATGCATTGATCACGTGACTGATTATGCACTGATCACATTGCGTATCATGCACTGATCACATGACGGCGCATGAACTGATCACGTGGATATTATGCACTGATCAATTGACAGATCATGCACTTATCACGTGACTGATCATGCACTTATCACGTGACTGATCATGCACTGATCACGTGGCCGATCATTCACTGATCACGTGCCTGATCATGCACTGATCACGTGGCTGATCATGCACTGATCACGAAGCTGATCATACACTGGGCAGGTGACTGTGAATGCACTGATCACATGGCTGATCATGCACTGCTCCCGTGTCGATCATTCGCTGATCTCGTGGCTGATTATGCACTGATTGCGTAGCTGTCATGCACTGATCACATGAGTTCGCATGCCATGTTCACGTGACTGATCATGCACTGATCACTTGGCTATCATGCACTGATCACGTGGCTAATCATACATTGATCACGTAACTAATCATGCAATGATCACGAAGTTGATCTTACACTGATCACGTGACTGTGCATGCACTGATCACGTGACAGATCATGCACGGATCACGTGGCTATCATGCACTGATCACGTGTCTATCGTGCACTGATCACGTGACTGCGCATGAACTGATCACTTACCTGTTCATGCACTGATCACGTGGCTATCATGCACTGATCACGTGTCTATCATGCACTGATCACGTGAGTGCCCATGCACTGATCACGTGACTATCATGCACTGATCACGTGGCTATCATTCATTGATCACGTGTCTATCATGCATTGAACACGTGGCTGATCCTTCAATGATTACGTGACTGTGCATGCACTAATCACATGATTTCACATGCACTGATCACGTAAATGTAGACAATGATCACGTGGCTATCATGCACTGATCACGTGGCTGATCATGCACTGCTCATGTGACTGTAGATGAACTAATCACGTGGCTGATCAAACAGTAATCACGTGACTGTGCATGCACTAGTCACGTGATTTCACATGCACTGATCACGTCAATGCAGGCAATGATCAGGTGGCTATCATGCACTGAACAAGTGGCTGATCATACACTGATCACGTGACTGCATATGCACTGATCATGTGGCTGATCATACAGTGATCACGTGGCTGATCATGCACTGAATACGTGGCTGATCATACACTGGTCACGTGGCTGATCATTCACTAATCACGTTGCTTACCATGCACTGATCAGGTGGCTATCATGCACTGATCACGTGGCTGATCATACACTGATCACGTGACTGCACATGCACTGATCACGTGACAGATCATGCACTGATCATGTGGCTATCATGCATTGATCACGTGTCTATCACGCACTGATCACGTGACTGCGCATGAATTGAACACGAACCTGTTCATGCACTGTTTACGTGGCTATAATGCACTGATCACGTGGCTGATTATGCATTGATCACGTGACTGATTATGCACTGATCACATTGCGTATCATGCACTGATCACATGACGGCGCATGAACTGATCACGTGGATATTATGCACTGATCAATTGACAGATCATGCACTTATCACGTGACTGATCATGCACTTATCACGTGACTGATCATGCACTGATCACGTGGCCGATCATTCACTGATCACGAAGCTGATCATACACTGATCACGTGACTGTGCATGCACTGATCACATGACTGCGCATGCCATGATCACGTGACTGATCATGCACTGATCACGTGGCTGATCATGCACTGATCACGAAGCTGATAATACACTGGGCACGTGACTGTGAATGCACTGATCACATGGCTGATCATGCACTGCTCCCGTGTCTGATCATTCGCTGATCACGTGGCTGATTATGCACTGATTGCGTAGCTGTCATGCACTGATCACATGAGTTCGCATGCCATGATCACGTGACTGATCATGCACTGATCACTTGGCTATCATGCACTGATCACGTGGCTAATCATACATTGATCACGTAACTAATCATGCAATGATCACGAAGTTGATCTTACACTGATCACGTGACTGTGCATGCACTGATCACGTGGCTGATCATGCACTGATCATGTGGCAGATCATGCACTGATCACGTGGCTGATCATACACTGATCATGTCGCTGATCATGAACTGATCACGTGACTTAGCAAGCAGTGATCTCGGGTCTGAATGGTGCTGATCATGTGGCTAATCAAGAACTGATCACTTGGCTATAATGCACTGATCACGTGACTGTGCATGCACTGATAATGTGGATGACCATACACTGATCACGTTACTGATCAGGCACTGATTACGTGACTGATCATTCACTGATCACCTGGCTATCATGCACTGATCACGTGTCTATCATGCACTGAACACGTGGCTGATCATACACTGATCACGTGACTGGCCATGCACCAATCACGTGACTGCACATTCACTGATCACGTAATTGAAGGCAATGATAACGTGGCTGTCATGCAATGATCACGTGGCTGATCATGCACTGCTCATGTGACTGAGCATGCACTGATCACGTAGATATCATGCATTGATCACTTGTCTATCATGCACTGAACACATGGTTGGTCATACACTGATCACGTGACTGCACATGCACTGATCACGTGGCTGATCATACAGTGATCACGTGGCTGATCATGCACTGATTATGTGGCTGGTCATGCACTGATCACGTAGCTATCATGCACTGATCATATGGTTATCATGCACTGATCCCATGGCTGATCATGCACTGATCTCGAGACTGATCATGCACTGGTCACGTGGCTATCATGCACTGATCACCTGGCTGATTATACACTGATCACGTGACTGATCATGCACTGATCTCGTGACTGATCATGCACTGATCACATGGCTGATCATGCACTTATCACGAAGCTGATCATACACTGATAACGTGACTGTGCATGCACTGATCACATAGCTGATCATGCACTGATCACGTGGCTGATCATGCACTGATCACGTGGCTGATCATTCACTAATCACGTTGCTTACCATGCACTGATCAGGTGGCTATCATGCACTGATCACATGGCTGATCATACACTGATCACGGGACTGCACATGCACTGATCACGTGGCTATCATGCATTGATCACGTGTCTATCATGCACTGATCACGTGACTGCGCCTGAATTGAACACGAACCTGTTCATGCACTCTTTACGTGGCTATAATGCACTGATCACGTGGCTGATTATGCATTGATCACGTGACTGATTATGCACTGATTGCGTAGCTGTCATACACTGATCACATGACTGCGCATGCCATGATCACGTGACTGAGCATGCACTGATCACGTTGCGTATCATGCACTGATCACATGACGGTGCATGAACTGATCACGTGGATATTATGCACTGATCAATTGACAGATCATGCACTGATCACGTGGCTAATCATACATTGATCACGTAACTAATCATGCAATGATCACGAAGTTGATCTTACACTGATCACGTGACTGTGCATGCACTGATCACGTGGCTGATCATACAATGATCACGTGACTGCACATGCACTGGTCACGTGACAGATCATACACTGATCACGTGACTGTGAATGCACTGATCACGTGGATGATCATGCACTGATCATGTGGCAGATCATGCAATGATCACGTGGTTAATCATACATTAACCACGTGGCTGATCATGCACTGATCACGTGGCTAATCATGTACTGATCACCTGACTGATCATGCACTGATCACGTGGCTATCATGCACTGATCACGTGGCTGATCATACACTGATCACCTCGCTGATCATGAACAGATCACGTGACTTAGCATGCAGTGATATCGTGTCTGATCATGCACTGATCACGTGCTTGATCATGCACTGGTCACGTGATTTAGCCTGCAGTGATCTAGTGTCTGAATGGTGCTGATCGTGTGACTAATCAAGAACTGATTACGTGGCTATAATGCACTGATCACGTGACTGCGCATGCACTGATAATGAGGATGATCATACACTGATCACTTCACTGGTCACCCACTGATCATGTGACTGATCATTCACTGATCACGTGGCTATCATGCACTGATCACGGGACTGTACATGCACTGGTCACGTAATTGTAGGCAATGATCACGTGGCTATCATGCACTGATCACGTGGCTGATCATGCACTGCTCATGTGACTATAGATGAACTAATCACGTGGCTGATCATACAGTGATCACGTGACTGTGCATGCACTAGTCACGTGATTTCACATGCACTGAACACGTCAATGCTGGCAATGATCAGGTGGCTATCATGCACTGAACAAGTGGCTGATCATACACTGATCACATGACTGCAATAGCACTGATCATGTGGCTGATCATACAGTGATCACGTGGCTGATCATGCACTGAATACGTGGCTGATCATACACTGGTCACGTGATTGTGAATGCACTGATCACATGGCTGATCATGCACTGCTCGCGTGGCTGATCATTCGCTGATCACATGGCTGATCATCCACTGATCACGTGACTGATTATACACTGATTGGGTAGGTGTCATGCACTGATCACATGAGTTGGCATGCCATGATCACGTGGCTAATCATACATTGATCACGTAACTAAACACGCACTGAACACATGGCTATCATGCATTGATCCCAAGGCTGATCATGCACTGATCTCGATACTGATCATGCACTGGTCACCTGGCTATCATGCACTGATCACCTGACTGATCTTACACTGATCACGTGATTGTGCATGCACTGATCACGTGGCTGATCAGGCACTGATCATGTGGCAGATCATGCACTGATCACGTGGTTAATCATACACTAACCACGTGGCTGATCATGCACTAATCACGTTTCGGATCATGCACTGATCACGTGGCTTATCATACACTGATCACGTGGCTGATCATGCACTGATCACGTGGATGATCATGCACTGATAACCTGGCTATCATACACTGATCACGTGACTGATCATGCATTGATCACGTGGCTGATCATGCAATGATCAAGAAGCGGATCATACACTGATCACGTGACTGTGAATGCACTGATCACGTAGCTGATCATGCACTGATCATGTGGCAGATCATGCAATGATCACGTGGTTAATCATACACTAACCACGTGGCTGATCATGCACTGATCACGTGGCTAATCATGTACTGATCACCTGACTGATCATGCACTGATCACGTGGCTATCATGCACTGATCACGTGGCTGATCATACACTGATCACGTCGCTGATCATGAACAGATCACGTGACTTAGCATGCAGTGATATCGTGTCTGATCATGAACTGATCACGTGCTTGATCATGCACTGGTCACCTGACTTAGCCTGCAGTGATCTAGTGTCTGAATGGTGCTGATCATGTGACTAATCAAGAACTGATTATGTGGCTATAATGCACTGATCACGTGACTGTGCATGCACTGATAATGTGGATGATCATACACTGATCACTTCACTGATCACGCACTGATCACGTGACTGATCATTCACTGATCACGTGGCTATCATGCACTGATCACGGGACTGCACATGCACTGGTCACGTAATTGTAGGCAATGATCACGTGGCTATCATGCACTGATCACGTGGCTGATCATGCAATTCTCATGTGACTGAGCATGCACTGATCACTTAGCTATCATGCATTGATCATTTGGCTATCATGCACTGAAGACGTGGCTGATCATACACTGATCACGTGACTGCACATGCACTGATCACGTGGCTAATCATACAGAGATCAAGTGGCTGATCATGCACTGATTACGTGGCTGATCATGCACAGATCACGTAGCTATCATGCACTGAACACATGGCTATACTGCACTGATCCTGTTGCTCATCATGAACTGATCACGTGACTGATCATGCACTAGTCATGTGGTTATCAGGCACTGATGACATGGCTGATCATACACTGATCACGTGACTGATCATGCACTGATCACGTGGCTGATCATGCACTGATCACGAAGCTGATAATACAATGATCATGTGACTCTTCATGCACTGATCACTTGGCTGAACATGCACTGATCACGTGGCTGATCATGCACTGATAACCTGGCTATCATACACTGATTTGTGCCTGATCATGCACTCTTCACGTGCCTGATCATGCACTGATCATGTGGCTGATAATGCACTGATCACGAAGCTGATCATACACTGATCATGTGACTGTGCATGCACTGATCACATGGCTGATCATGCACAGATCAAGTGGCTGATCATGCGCTGATCACGTGGCTAATCATGCACTAATCATGTTGCTTGCCATGCACTGATCAGGTGTCTATCATGCACTGGTTCCGAGGTTGATCATACACTGATCACGTAACTGCGCATGAACTGATTACGTGGATATTATGCACTGATCAATTAACAGATCATGCACTTATCACGTGACTGATCATGCACTTATCACGTGACTGATCATGCACTGATCACGTGGCCGATCATTCACTGATCACGAAGCTGATCATACACTGATCACGTGACTGTGCATGCACTGATCACATGGCTGATCATGCACTGATCACGTGGCTGATCATGCGCTGATCACGTGGCTAATAATGCACTAACCTCGTTGCTTACAATGCACTGATCAGGTGGCTATCATGCACTGATCACGTGGCTGATCATACACTGATCACGTGACTGCGCAAGCACTGATCACCTGACAGATCATGCACTTATCACGTGGCTATCATGCACTGATCACGTGTCTATCATGCACTGATCACGTGACTGCGCATGAATTGAACACGAACCTGTTCATGCACTGTTTACGTGGCTATCATGCACTGATCACGTGGTTGATTATGCATTGATCACGTGACTGATTATGCACTGTTTGCGTAGCTGTCATGCACTGATCACATGCCTGGGCATGCCATGATCACGTGACTGATCATGCACTGATCCCGTTGCGTATCATGCACTGATCACATGACGGCGCATGAGCTGATCACGTGGATATTATACAGTGATCAAGTGACAGATCATGCACTAATCACATGACTGATCATGCACTGATCACGTGGCTATCATGCACTGATCAGCTGACTGATCATGCACTGATCAGGTGACTGATCATGCACTGATCACGTGGCTGATCATGCACTGATCACGTGACTTAGCATGCAGTGATCTCGTGTCTGAATGGTGCTGATGAGGTGACTAATCAAGAACTGATCACGTGGATATAATGCACTGATCACGTGACTGCACAGGCACTGATGATGTGGATGATCATACACTGATCACCACACTGATCACGCA